>NC_140586.1:315951362-325951362 GCF_964204655.1 Triturus cristatus | reverse complement strand
TATTGGAGTGGACAGGGGTTGATTGGAGTGGACTGGGATAGATTGGGGTCGGGTGGGATAGATTGGGGTGAGGTAGATTGGAGTGGAGTGGGTAGATTAGGGTAGGATATTTCATGGTAGATTGGAGTGGAGTGGGTTAGATTGGGGAAAAGTGGAGTGTAGTGGATTGGGAAAGATTGGAGTGGGGTAGATTGAAGTGGTATAGACTGGGTAGATTATGGTAGAGGAGATTGGAGTGAATTGGTGTAGGTTGGAATGGAGTGGGGTAGTTTGGAGTGAGATAGGAGTTGGGTAGTTTGGAGTGGGGTACATTGGAGTAGAGTAGGCTGGAGTGGAGTTGGATAGATTGGCGTGAGGTAGGTTGGGATGGGTGTGGTAGATTTGAGTGGTGTAGATTGATCAGGGTAGGGTAGTTTGGAGTGGAGTAGATTGGAGTGGAGGAGATTGGGGTAGATCGGAGTGGGACATATTGCATAGGGTAAATTGGAGTACACTAGTTTGGGGTGGAGTGGGGAGGGATACATTGCCGGGGGGTGAATTGGGGTAGAGTGGATTAGATTGGATTGGAGTGGGATAGATTTGAATAGCAGGTGGTGGTATGGAGAGAAGTGGACTGGGGTAGATTGGGTAGAGTGGGTAGAGTGGGTTGGAATGTGGTAGATTGGGGTACAGTGGAGAGAGGGAGATTGGGTGGATTGGAGCGTGGTATATTGTGGTAGAGTGGAGTGGAGTAGATTGAAGTGAGGTAGAGTGGAATTGGAAAGACTGGAGTAGAGTTACGACTGGAGTGGAGTGATATAGATTGGGGAAGAGTGGAGTGAGATACATTGGAGTGTAGTATAATGGGGTAGAAAAATCCTGGTCTTAAGTAGGCGAAACACGGAGAAATACTTTATTTCTCCTCATTTTAGCTTTTCCAGGTGTGCTGCCTTGTGCAGCACACATGGATTATTAATGATAAAAGTTTGTTTTTTGTGGTCTCTCATAATGATTGTGTTCCATTTACTAATCCTTGTAAGTGACAGGTAGCGAAGTGAAAAGTTTGGAATCTTGTCAGTGAAAGGTGTTGTGTAAGGCCCAGGCACAGTTTCCTGTACGTGGGTGTTACCTGGTGTAATTTCAGTAATTTCACGTTACACTTGTTACATGAAATTCCCAAAATGATTTTATTACACCATGCCTCATAATTACGCGACATTCACAGCAAATCCAACGCAAAAGAACAAATGTGAAGAATCACAACATGAAGGGTTGCAGTTTGTAGCGCTTGCCTTTTTTTGGCTGCAAGTACTCATTCTGTGCTAAAATACAGCATTTGAATTCTGTTTTTGCATTTTGCGAAATTTGACTGAAATGTTACATAACTACAAGTATTCGCAACCCACAAATACACCTTTATATGTGACCAGAAAGGAGCAGGGTTTGCAAGCGGGTGAGCTGCATGTTTTGTACGACTGTTTTGTTTTGCGTTAAACAGCTGAAAGTCATGGCCACATCTCTTGCTGTCGGTCAACGCCAGAAAATATAAGCTGCAGCAGTTAACAGAATCTTTTTGTATAATAAGGTTTAGCGTGTTTAGATGTTTATATCAGTGATGGATGAATTAACTGCTAAAAGGGATGTACCACATTATGCATTTTACTGCACCATGGAATGAGTATATAGCGACGATTAGTGTGGGATGTAGTGGCTTCTTAGGTTCTGCGTAGTAGGTACTAACTGTATACAAAACTAAAAGTCTGTGTCAAAAATTAAGACAGCAGGCGGGTAGCAGTAGGTACCCGGCCATATGTGACATTTTGTCTTGAAATAAATTGCGTCATTCTGGAGCGTAAACTTTGAGCTCATTAGCTGTAATTGAGATTGTCCTAGCCTTGGTGTCAGAAAGGCTGGATTTTACTAAAGACTCGGAGCGGAGTATTAGGCTATCTTTTCTTGCTATTTATTCACAACAGCCAAGCAAGAGGAAACAAGCATTGGCATAGCCAATAGGTCTCGCTTTGGGAACTTTATAAGTATTTAGTTATGCAGCACAATATCCTTGGTGCAAGAACATCAACTGTTGCATGGCTAAACACTTATAAGGTTCCAAAGGCAAGACCTATTGGCTATGCCAATGCTTGTTTAGTTCTATATGTACTGCCATGCTATTGTCCCGCTCGTTCTGTAACCTCCCTCCTCGTCTCCAAATCAGATTATTTGTGAGGCATGGGCAAAGTGGGCTAAATTGAAATTGCTGCCTATTGCTCATAACATATATGCTCAATTTTTATAGTGCACTTAACATCAATAATATTGTCTGAGACAAACTTACATAATGCATTTTTTCCAGACACGCATGATTTTTTCATTTTTAATTGGGAAAGATAGGAATTTAATTGTGGCCTATTAAATCCACTACAAAATAGATAAATTAAACACTAAATTTCATTTCACGCTACAATATATGTTATATTCCCTAAACAGGGAAATGTTTACAAGAACCTCCAAACTATCTATTAGCACAAAACTGAACGAAAGGAAACGGAAAACAGGATTCGGAGCAGAACTTCAGGATGGCCACTCACAAAAGTGCAAATGCGCGATTGAGCATCTCAAAAGGTCAATTAACATGACAAGAGACTTGTCCCTGAAAACTCCAGAGACGGTGAAAGACGGGAAACGCTTCCTGTGGGGGGTTGGGCCCTGTTGCAACAGAGCACACCTTG
This sequence comes from Triturus cristatus, assembly GCF_964204655.1. Classification (NCBI taxonomy): domain Eukaryota; kingdom Metazoa; phylum Chordata; class Amphibia; order Caudata; family Salamandridae; genus Triturus; species Triturus cristatus. The sequence continues at coordinate 325,948,654 of NC_140586.1, read as the reverse complement.
CTAAAAGTCTACAGAGAAGCGGCATGGCATACTTCTTAATGTTTGCCCTGACAACAGCAAGCATGGGGCACAACACCCAGAGATTCTCACTTGATCATCGCATCAAGCTCACTACGAAATTATGGTTACAAAAACAAAATAAAACATTTGCAAGAGGCATACAAAATTTAACGCGTGTGCCTACAAAATATTCTGGTAATTATCGCATTCTAAATAAAAGCGTTCCCGGGTTGGCAAGGGGCAGAGTTTGTGCTATGTGAAAAGGATGCATATGAGAAACGTTTGAAGGCGGAATGTTGGTAGATATTTGCAGTTCTTTGAATTTTTTTTTAACAAGTTGTTCTTCGCCAGGTAAATAATGATTAGCTTTGTGGGAGAACAAATGCAACAATAGATTAGCCTGTCATTTCGGAAAAACATTTCTCAAACTGAACAAAAGAGTGGCGAAAATAAATTGGTGACATACAAAGGCAAATGGGGATGAAAGAGAGAAAACGAATGGAAAAGAGGAAAAGAGAATCGTACAAAAAAGTATATGGCGAGAAAGAGATGAGAGGAAGAGGGAGTAGGAAGAAAATCAGGGATGTCACAGAGGGGAGGTGAAAGTGCAGACAATGAAAACAGGATTTGCTGAGAAAGGCACGCCCAAATTTAAAATTTAAAGAAAATAGCAACTGCAGATGTAAGAGGCGTCCACAGGAACCATGCAGAGACCAGTACTGGCTAGCAAATAGGTGGGAAGAAAGGTAGGAAAAGCAAGAGCTTCTGAAGGAAATAGAACTACAGGAACTAACAAGGGGAGAGGGGTATACAGAAAAAATGCAGGCAGGGCAGGGACTGCTGTAGAAATAGAAGCAGTTAGGGAAAACACCTGGAGAGCAGTGCAATTTCGCAGGGGTCTCTGTCCCTTGCCCAATGATAGTAAATGTTCCAGTCCTAACATTTTTTTCACTATTATACATGTGCTCTCAAGGCCGGCTTTTAGGGTGATGCAACCGGTGCAGCTGCATCGGACGCTGACCTTAGGCAGTACTGAATTTAGAAATCGCTGTTGGGTTTAAAAGCACCTGCTGCAGAGTTCCTTGTGTGTCCAGAGGTTTTCAGCTAAAAATAAAAATTTCAGGATCTCTTTGATGATTAATGTTCCTGCTGGAGAGAGAGATTGCAGTTTTTTCAAGTGACAGCTTTGGCTCATCATAAAGTATGCAGCAGGTTAATATGCCTGCTGCAAAGAACACGTACCATGCAGATCACAGAACTGCCTTTTCTGTGTATAGCTCAGTGGGTTACTGCTTTTGTCACAGAGATCCTTTTGTTACTTGTAGTTCATTAATTATAATCCTACCATAGTTACCCATGAACTGTCATTAAAGAGTTGCATGCAAAGTGCATGGTATATGTTAGAATATTATGCATTTTCCCCCGTCTTTTATTATCCTAATATTGCAAAAAAAGGGTTCGTTTGGATAGAAATATATTCTTATTAGTGAAGCCAACCCTAAACACTGTGGTACATTTTAAATGCTGTGCTTCTCTAGGCCAAACATTCTTAATGTATACTGCGTAATAGTATGGATGATGCGATTGCTACACCTTTTAATCCTCATTGCCTTATGTAACATTTTCTATTGACTGATTTACAAGTATCATTAACTGTCCCAGTATAATGTGTGTGTGATGTAAAGTGCTCTGAAAAAACGGTACTCTGATATGAGCAGTGCTATAAAACAAACATGTATGTGGAAGATGGACTATGGAGATGCGAGGGGCACTGTGAGGGAGGTAGTAAGGAGATCTGTGAACATGGAGGCAGGGCCGGACTGGGAACCAAAACCGGCCGCCACCCCCCCTCCCCCCTCCCGCAGGTGGTTGGGGGTGCCGCCGAGCTCTTTGCCAGGGCCGTTTTCCAGCCGATTTTGTTACAGGGCCGATTTTGCAGCTATGCTGCAAAAACGGCCCTATAACAAAATCGGCCCCCAGGGGCCCAAAAGCGGGCCCCACCCATGCCGCGCACCGGGGGACTGCCCAGTGCCCGCTACGGCCAGTCTGGCCCTGCATGGAGGTCATGGGGGAGGGGGTCAAAAAAGACTTTCGCACGGGCACCACCAGCGAGAAAGCCAGCCCTGTGTGGTCCGGCATTTGTAATGTGAAAAAGGGTTCAATAACCAAACATACCAGCTGCTGCATTGATTTAGAGATTTAGTGGCACCTTGCTGCACTTTGTTACTGAGAAAGGGCAAGAATGCACCATATTTATTACAATATGGTGCATTCCTGTCCTTTCCCCTGCACTGGCACACAATGAGCTGCTTAACGCCAAAGCAGACACCCTTGCACCATGGTGCAAGGATGCCTGTGTTGCATGCAGGATTTTTTTTTGCAGGAAGGTACACTTTCCTGCACAGCAACAATCCAGAGAGGCATTTTCTTCTTTCTATGTGTGCTGCAAAATGCAGCACACAGAGAAAAAGGTAACGAGTAACGAGGAGAAAAAAAACATATTTCTTCTTGTTACGCCTCTCCTAAGAAGGCGTATCTTTTTGACACATTCCCAGGTCTACCAGTGATGGTAAACTTGCTGCACAAGGCAAAGTGGCCCTGTGTGGCTTGATAAATCGGATTTTAGGGCTTGAGTCTCACATCCACCATGGTGCGTAATGTAAATGTGATACAAACCCTTGATAAAAAGGACCCTTACTGTATAGAAACTAAAGTGGAAAGATGAGCACTGGCGCATGTTAAACACAAGTGGGCCAGCACAAGGGGGGAATCAACCATTACAACGCAGTAATTATAACGCACTAACTTTACAACGCAGTCATTACAACACAATTGCCTTTACAACGCATGCCACTATAGCGCATGCCATTACAACGCACGCCATTACAATGCATTATAAGGGGAGAAATGGGTATTTTTTAGTTTTAGGGTGGGAATGGGTTTTGGGGTACATGGGGATAACATTTTTACCCCTACACTATCCAACACTTAGCCTACTGTTGCACTCACTGAAGTTGGAATAGTAATTTTTACCCCTACATTATCCAACAGTTACCCCACTGTTATCCCAAAAGTATTATGCGTTATAATGGTATGCGTTGTAGTGGCATGTGTTGTAATGGTATGCATTGTAATGGTAGTTTCTATAAATGCGTTGTACTGTCATGCGTTGCAAAATCATGCATTGTATTGGTAGTTGCGATGTAAAAACTGCATTGTAAAGGCATGCGTTGTAATTGTTTGCGTTGTAACACCATATATTCACGCAAGGGAGAGCGGATGACAGAGCTATATCTTAACTTTGATTGCTGTGCTGCACTCCCACTGCTGTACTTAGCAATAGCAGTATCTCTCAGATTCTGGAAGATCAAGCGTAACCATAACTTCCTTGAAGTGCTTATCTGCTTTATTCTTGCACAAATCTGGCATTTTCTAAATCCGTTTTGTCTCTTGCCAAAGATTTGTCACTCTTCAAGTAGGAGGTGAAATCTGAGTAGTGGCCAATGGAAGTAAATGACAAGGTAAAGGTGGTAGGTCCCTTTTAAACACGCTTTGTCCCATGTCATCAAGGTGATTTTGCTAATCGGTGAAAATATTGTTCCCAGTTACGATGACTCTTCCGAAGCCACAGAACTATCCAGAGGGGCTTCCTGTAATGGCTTGATGGATATAGACCATTGTTTATTGGATCTGTTCTTTTCCCCATTTAATAAGAAATCCTATTTACATAGCCTGACAATAGCAATGTCTTTTGGGATGAGCCATATTTTCCATAGCTAGGTACACATATAGCAAGTTGTGCACTAGCCAGGGCTTATCCCACATCAGGTAAAATTAGTATGTCTTTTGGGAATTGGCGGTTAACGGCTTTCTCCAGAACCTTGTCCGGGAAGGGGAAGAGCGAGATTGGGAGGTAGTCCTTGTGGTCTGAGGAGTCCGCTGTGGGCTTCTTCAGAAGTGGTTGTGACTTTGGCTTGCTTCGAGGATGCTGGGAAGGTGGCAAAACTGATTGCTGAGTTGATGCTGGTGAGGAGTGGTCCTATTACTTTGTGTCCGAGGTTGAAGGTGTGGTGCGGGTAATGGCTTGTTGGGGCTCTCGAATGGATGGAGGACATGATGAAGGTTGTGGTTTTGGTGCAGAGCGGTGTCCTGTCGGTCAGGAGGTATGGTGGGTGGATGGTGGGAAGAGCGAGGAGGTCCAGCTGCAGCGGTTGGAGTTCAAAGTTCTTGTAGATGTTGGCAATCTTGGTGTGAAAGACGTTGATGAGTGAGTAGCAGAGGGACTGGGAAGGCTAGATAGTGTTTTCAACAGCGTCTGGGGAAGAGAATTCTCTGACAATGTGGAATAGTTATTTGGTGCAGTTGCTGTCCTGGAGGCGGGTGGCAAGTGCGACTTTCTTTACTTCTCTGAAGGATTTGAGGGCAGTCTTGCAAGCTGTGTGGTCGCCTGGGTCTTTGCTGGTTCACCAGCATCTCTCTGGAGGTTTGCATTTGTGTTTTTCTGCTTTGAGTTCGGGTTTGAACCAGTTGACGTGCTTGTTGGTTCTTTTGTTACTGAGGGTTTTGATGGGAGCGATGGAGTCAGTGCTAGTGGTGATCCATTCTGATAGGTGGGTGGTGGCTTGATTGATGCCGTCAGATGTGTGGAGGGTGGTGGTGTTGAGGGTGGTCATCCATTGAGGTTCGGTAATGGTGTTCTAGCTGCAGCGGGTAGTGTGGGGTGGGTTGATGGTGGCCTGTCGGTTGAGAGCGATAGTGAAATGGATGATGCTGTGGTCCATCCAGGTTAGCTGAGTTGTGTGGCTGTATCTGATTTTGTCGCTGGATGTGAAGATGGGGTCAAGGGTGTGGCCGACAGTGTGTGTGGGGCTGGTGTTGATCTGTTTGAGTCCGAGGCTATCCATGGCTGAGTTGGTGTCTGAGGGGTCATCAAGGTGGAAGTTGCGGTTGCCGAAGAAGAGGTAATGTCTGGATTTTAAGGCATGGGGGCAATGATTTCTGTGATGGAGTTGGAGAAGGGGGGGTCGGGTCATGGTGGCCTGTAGGCGAGGGTACCTCTGATGGTTGCGTGGGGGTTGGCTTGGAGGTGGAAGTTAAGGTGTTCCATGTCGGTGGTGGGGGGGTTCATTGCAGGTGGTGAGCTTGATGGTGTTCTTGTGGATGATGGCAATTCCTTCCCCGGGTCTGACTGGCCGGTCCCTGTGGGTCAGTTTGTAGCCAGTTGGCGTGGCGGTGGCTATGTTGGGGGCCGAGAAATCCTTGAGCCAGGTCTCAGTGAGGAACACTACGTCGGGGCTGTTGGTGGTGATGGTGTCCCAGAGTTCGATGGCATGTTTGGTTAGGGAGTGGACGTTGAGGAGCATGCATTGAAGTTTGGGCTAGTAGTAGGTGATATTTGTGGGAGCCCGTGGCTCTGTGGAGTGGAAGTCGAATGCTCCTTTGGTGTCTGTGGGTGAGCGGGTGCAGCAGAGAGGGCTGCGGCAACCTGGTTCCATTCCTTGGAGAGTGGTGCTGGAGTATCGGTGGATGGTTGAAGGGTGAAGGGTTCTTGTGCCGGGCGCGGTTGGGTTACAGACAGGCATGGGCGGACGCAGATGGGCTTGCCTTTTGCATGCCTTCGGTGTGCCGCCAGCAGCAGCGGCCGTGCAGCTGCTGGCATTAAGTAGCCTGCGCGGGTGCGACAGTGGGGCGTGGCCTACGATGCGCAAGCATAGTAGGCTGGGAAAATGGCGTCAGGCCGGTGGCCTTGGTCGCTAGGTGGCAGTGGCAGCAAGGATCAAAGAGCTGGTCTGGTCTGGATTCAGGAGTCGAGGCAGAGAGTTCAGGCAAGGTCCTAGGAGTCACGCAGGAGAGCGGTGTTGTAAAAACACAGGTCCACTAATGCCGCACAGCGGCCAGTTTTAAGTAGCCTGGGTGTTTGGGCGGGGCGGTGGGCGGGACTGTGGGTCGAGGCCTGTGACCCACTAGCGTCGTAGGCCAGGAAAATTGTGTCCAGCTGGTTGCCTAGCAACCAGTTGGGAAGTGGCAGGGGCAGCGAGAATCGGAGAGCCGATCCCGATTGGATGCAGGAGTCGAGGCAGGGAGTTCAAGCAGGCTCCCAGGTGTCACGCAGTAGAGCGGAGTTGTAGAAATAAGGCTCACTAATGCTGCGCAGTGGCCAGCATTAAGTAGCCTGGGGGGTGGTTGGGGCGGTGGGCGAGACTGTGGGGTGAGGCCTGAGACACGCTAGCATTGTAAGCCAGGATAATGGCATACGGCCAGTTGCCTAGTGGCCGGTGAGAAGGTGGCAGGGAGGATCAGAGATCCGATCCGGTTTGGATGCAGGAGTCGAGGCCAGGAGGTCAAGCAGGCTCCCAGGTGCCACACAGGACAGCGGGCTGTGAAGAAAACAGGCTCCTACATTTTGAACAGTGGTCACTGGACAAGGAGCTGGAGCAAGGTCACCAGGCCGTCATTTTGACTTCCAAATATGTGGCAAATTGCCAATAATAATAGATTATCCACCTTGCCAGTATTGATTTTAAGAGAATTGGATTGCATCCAGTAAACTATTACAGTAAGGCAAGATATGACGATTGTTTGAGGTGTTACTTCTAAATCAAGATGAACCAAATTATGTGTCGTCTGCATAAATCATCCAGGTAATGACAAAAGAGCAAATTAATTTTGCCGGTGGGGCCACATAAAAGTTAAACAAGACAAGACTTAGAGCAGAGCCTTATGAGACTCCATAAGAGATTGGCAAACAAAAGGATTTAAATGGTGGAGTGGGAACTGTCTTTACCTTTGTGGTGACCTAAACATATTGACCTTCATACACTATCACTGTGGGGACTTGAACATTCCTAACTTCATACGCGATCTCTTTGGGGATTTAGAGAGCATTATCTTTACACGTTCTCCTAGTAGGAGTTGAACATCCCTATAATCACAAACTATATCTGTGGGACTTGCACACCACAGTAATCATTATGTGGAGGCTCAAGAATGCCAACAACCACACACTGTCTCTATTTGGACTTGAACATCACTATCTTTAAGCAATGTTTGGGGCTATACCATTATCTTGACACACTATCACTCTGGTGATTTGAGCATGATTACCTTTACACTCTATCATTGTGAGACTTGAATATCCTTATAATCACACACTATCCATGTGGAGGCTTGAACATGCCAATGCGAAGATATTACCTTTGGACTTGAAAATCATTGTTTACACACTGTCTGTAGGGAGCTGAATAGTCCAATAGTCACACACTATCTACCTGGGGACTTGAAAAATACTTTAATCACACGCTATCTTTGTGGGGACTTGAAAATCACTTTAATCTCACACAATCTTTGTATCGATTTGAACACCATTAAAATCACACACTAATTTTGTGGGAACTTGTACATCAATATAATCACACACTATCCTTGTGGCACCTTGAGCATCACTATACTCACACTATCTTTGTGGGAACTTGATCAACGCTATAATCACACACTATATGTGTGGAAACATTCCACATTAAAGACGTTCTCTTTGGACTTAAATATCATATATTCACATACTATCTTTGTGAGGAGTTAAACATTCCAATTATCACACACTATCTCTGTGGGGACTTAAAAATCAGTATTGTCACACACTATCTTTGCGGGGGCTTGAACATCACTATAATTGTACACTATCTTTGTGGGGACTTGAACATCACTAAAATCTCACACTATATTTGTGGAAACATGAACATCACTTTAATGACACATATTTGTGGAAACATGAACATCACTATAAGCATACACTATCCCTATGGGGATCTGAACATCACTTTAATCACACACTCCCTCTATGTGGAGCCTCAAAAATCCCAACAACCACACACTGTCTCTATTTGGACTTGGACATTACTTCCTTTAACCAATATATGGGGGCTATACCATTATCTTTACACACTATCACTCTGGGGATTTGAATATGATTACCTTAACACACAATTTATGTGGGATTTGAATATTCTTTTATTCACACATTATCTATGTGGAGGCTTGAACATGCCAATATAAAGGCATTACCTTTGGACTTGAAAATCATTATAATCACACACTATCTCTATGGGGACCCGGCATCACTATCATCAGATGCTATCTCTGTAGAACATATACATGACTCGTATTGCACACTATCTCTAAGGACACTTGATCATGACTGTAACCTAAAACTATCTCTGTGGGAACTTGAACATGATTATATTCACACACTATCTCTATGGGGACTAAGGCATCACTATCATAACATACCATCTCTAGTGACTTCTAAATGATTATCATCACACACTATCTCTGTGGGTACTTGAATATAATTATAATCACATAGTGTCTCTGTGGAGACTTCGTATTGATATCATCCCATGTTATCTTTGCGGTGCCTTGGCATCACTATCATCACACACTATCTCTGTGGGACATGAACATGACTGACATAACACATGATCTCTACATAGACTTGATAATGACTGTAAGCTCACACTATCTCTGTGGGAACTTGAACATGATTATATTCACACACTATCTCCATGGGGACTAAGGCATCACTATCATAACATACCATCTCGAGTGACTTCTAAATGATTATCATCACACACTATCTCTGAGTGTATTTGAATATAATTATACTCACATAGTATCTCTGTGGGGTATTTATCACCCCATACTATCTTTGGGGTGCCTTGGCATCACTATCATCACACACTATCTCTGTGGGACATGGACATGACTGACATAACACATGACCTCTACAGAGACTTGATCATGGCTATAATCACACACTATCTCTGTGGGGACCTGGGCATCACTGTCATCAAACACTATCTCTAGTGACTGCAACATGATTATTATCACCACACACTATCTCTATGAACTTGAACATGAATGTACTAACACACAATTTCTGTGGGGTCTTGTGCATTGCTATCATTGCTCACAATCTCTTTGGGGACCCGTACATCACTATCATCAGACACTATCTTTGTGGGACATGGACATGACTGACATCACACACAATCTGTACATAGACTTGCCACCCAAATATCCACACAAACACTAAACCCTAAAAGATTAATTACCACCCAAAAACCCATACCCATCTTAAACTCTAAAGGTACCCTTGCCACCCAAATCCTACACCCATCCTAAACCCTAAAAACTCAACTGCCACCCAAAAACGAGTATCCATCCTAAACCCTAAAAACTCCCTAACCATTCAAAAACCCATACTCACCCTAAACCCTAAAAATTCCCTTGCCACTCTAAAACCAATACCCACCCTAAAAATCTTCCTTACCAACCAAAAACCCATACAACCACTAAGCCCTAAAAGATTCATTACCACCCAAAAACCAATACCCACCCTAAACCCTAAAGGTTCCCTTGCCACCCGAAACCCATACCCACCCTAAAACCTAAGACAAACCTCACAGCCCTAAAACCCACATCCACCCTAAACCCTAAAAAATCCTTCTCACCAAAAAACCCATACCCAAGCTAAACCATAACATTTCACTTGCCCCCCCAAAACCCACACCCACTCTAAACCTTAAAAATTATCTTGCCACCCAAAAACCCATACCCGCCATAAACCCTAAATATTCCCTGACCACCCAAAAACCCATTCCAACCCTGAAACCTAACAAAGCCCATATCCCCTGAAGACCCATAGCAGCCTGAAACCTAAAAAAATCCCTTACCACCCAAAAACCCATACCCACGCTAAACCTACAAAGTTCCCTTGCCACCCAAAAACGTATACTCACCCTAAACCCTAACAATTCCTGTGCTGCCGAAAAACCCATATCCACCCTAAACCCTAAAAGTCCTTTTCACCTAAAAAAAAACCTATACTCAGCCTAAACCCTAAGAAATTTATAATATTACCAACAAATATTTATGCCCACCCTTAATCCCAGAAATTCCCCTGCCACCCAAAAACACATACCCACCCGAAACTCTAAGACAAACCTCACAAACAAAAACCTATAACCACGATAAAACTTCCTTATCACCAGAAAACCCATACACACCCTAAACCATAAAATTTCCCTTGCCCCTCAAAAATCCACACCCACCCTAAACCTCAAAAATTCTCTTGCCACCCAAAAACCAATACACACCCTAAACCCTACAAAATTCATTGCCAACAAAAGTCCCACACACATCCTAAATGATAAGAATACCCCTGCCACCCAAAAAACCTAAACCCTAAAATATCCATTACCATTCAAAAAACCATACTCATCCTAATCCCTCAAAAACCCCTTACCAGTCAAAAACCCATACCCACACTAAAAAAACTTCTTGCCACCCAAAATTAGTAGGGTAGCCTAACTGTAGTACTCAGCATTTGTCCATGCAACACGTGCATAAAACATTTGAATGCCTCTGTTAACATGTACTGCTACAGTAAAGCCAGACCTATTGGCTCTAGCAGTATTTGTTTCTCTTGGCACAGCCCCAAGTGGTGTGATAAGTGACAAAATCTTAAAGGTATGTGGAAGTTTTAAACCAACCATAATATGTTTAACCTTTAGTTTTATTGTTGTGCCTGCTTGAACAGTAGTTTGTGTTATGATGGATTCTGTAGCCTACTGTGCATTGTTGAGCACACTTTCTAAAGAACCATAGAATAAGTATAGTTGGAAATTTGCCACAGGACCAATAGATGGACTCAAGCTGTGATACCTTTTTTAAAATATTAGCACAAATAGCTAGTATCAGAAAGATGTGTAGTCATTTCTGAATGTTGTCCTAAGGCTGTCTGTTAATATTGGCCATTAAAAGAGTGCCCAAATGAATTTGTGTGCTATTGCTAAAGTTGATAAAAAAAATCTGAACTTGTTCCGAGACTGGACCAAGTTTATGTAACCATTTTAATTTGAAAAGCTATTTTTACATTAGGCTGTATGTCAAATGGGTTAGGGTGTTGTGTGGGGCATGAGGGTTTGAATGTGATATATTCTCACATGCCTTATCTCTCCAAAACCCCTGCGGCTTGCATGATATTTCAGTGCCCCTGACGAGACATTTTAGAGTAAAGACTTATTAATGCTTTATTACCATTTGTTATGTTTTTTGTTGCAATGTGCACTTTGTTACAGCTCAGCAAGTTAAGTATTCACTCCTGCCACCCTATTGGAACTCACTGCATGACTTTTTTGCAACCTTTGGCAGGGCAGTGCGGGCTTTCTTCCATTTCGAGGCGGCTTAAATAAGCTACATTGACATAAGCAGCCATGCTGCGCTATAAACGGCAAAATCGAACAGCACACTGCAAATGAAAAATGGAGGCGGTTTAAACATCAATAAATACTTTCTTTCAGTATATGTACTGATCGGGGCAACAATTATCATTTCAGTCATACACAATGCATCTTCGCATTTCTTAACATAATATGTTTGAACTGTCAGGAAATGCTCTAGGAAGAAGGTTAATGAAAGGTGAATAGCAGAAGCAGGATGCACCATAGTATCCGCATACATATTTTCCAGCTAATGGGTATGTCTAAATTACAACTTTTCCTGCTGTCAAGCGCTGAGCCTTGTACTGACTTTCAAAATTACGTGGTTCCCTCGATTATTGTTAAAAAGATCCCAGAGGCTCTGCCCAGTCTTCCTGTGCAAAGAGAAAGAAAGGGCGTCAGGGTGTTTCCATGGTCAGCCAAAGATGTGCAAATGCGCACATCTGCATAACAAAGGGCCAAGTAGCCAACGTTGCTGAAAGCACCTCCAGGCCGTGAGTGTCAGACATTGGGGGATGGGGCCTCCTGCAACATAATACACACACCTTGGCTACCTGAGCAGACAGAACACGAGGACGGGAGCAAGTAGAAGTAGGTGCGATCGCTTGAAAGGCTGGAATCTGGAAACACCGTTTTTGGGTCTGTTCTCACAGCAAAAACTTCTATAAGTATCGTTTTCAAGTTCAGTAAAGGCTGAGCAGCGTTATTCCTATAAAGGCTAGAGCAGCCCACATTGGAAATTGGAAATAGGGTTCAAGTCCTGGTGTTTGCTCAACCTCCTGTGATTATGGAAAAATCACGTAATCTTCTGTCTGTGCTTTAGAAGAAAATCAGACAAGCGCTGTAATGTCCTTGGATCTCACAAGGTCATGCTACATTAAAAAAAATTGTCAGTAGCTAAGGCACCCTCACGATTTAATAAGAGCTAAGTACCCAGTACAAGTGCATTTCTTGAGCAGAACAGCGACTTCACCTGCAAGCACGCAGAAAGTTTAACACCAATGCTTCTTTCGTTTTCACCAGAAAAACCCCTTTAAATTCATATTGTAGCTTCTATGCGTTATTTTTCTATGAACATTTCGAAATCATATCCACCTTCTCCTTTTTCGGTATTTTTGAGGAGGGGTGCTTTTCTGAAATTAATCAACATCCTCTACTATTTCAAGCCTCTGCTATTTTAAACAAGTTTTGGTAAATGCATTAGGTTTTGCCTATGTGATAACTAATAAGTTTTTTTGGGAAACAAGGCCTACTTTTTTACTAAAAAACATATTAATACCTGGTAAAAAGTAATACATTGTTGTTGATAGAAAAATAATTACTCTGATTTGATAAACATATGAAACAATTGTGAAATATAAAATGAAAAAAATTATGTTACTTATATTTTTTCTTGCCTAATTTCAACAAAATTGCAAAATGATAAGATAAATACCAAATTCGTTATTCTAAATTAACATAAAGAAATGGATAAAATGTAAAACCAAAAATTACACTGAAAAAATTTCCTAAACGCTTACAATTAAATGCATTACTAATTCAAATAGAACACAATGATTACAATACAAAGTACAACAGTAAAAGTATACATATTCAATTAGTAATTAATACATTACATATAAAAACAAATCATAAGCAAAATATTTAGTGCAACAAGTCAAGTCAAAGATCTTTATTCGGAAAAAAACATCCATAAAAGTACATGTAAATCACAGCAATCATCCGATAAAAACAATAAGATAAACTTTTAAAAGCTAATAAAAAAGCAACTTAGTTAGGCTTATAATGTATACATTTTATAGAATACGGATATCATGACAGTAACAATAATTCCAAGCCACAATAGGATAACGGCAGTGAGCGCGCCCTAATTTGGCGAGCCCCGTTTCTCCCGGGCTTGAGGCTAACCCGTACAGCAAGTTGCTGTACCCTAGGGGTGTGACAACAGTGGGTCCATTCCCTTACTCCCCCTTGTGGGATCTTATGGACACACATGGTGAAGTATAAATTTACTATCACCTAACATGTAGTAGAAACTATATATTCACTCACTTGAGCACTGCCTGCCACTGGTCCTGAAGAATTGCCACCGACCCGTTCTGGGCACACGGCAAGAAACATGTCGACCCTCTTACTGCCCGGGGGAGCATCAAAATCCCTACGGGAGTCTACCTTTTTAACTAGGCTGGTATACCACCAGAATAAAATTGTTCTCTACCTGGCAATACCTGACCTATTTTATACTCACTTCACTTACACTCACTACATTTGTTGCACTTACCCCCACGTACCCATACGGCTATCTCTAAAAAGAACTCCGATAAAGAGCCCCTTTGCGGGAGCCCGTCGGGCATTCCAACGCCGGCCCGACGAGGAGCATAACCCTATGATGAAGCATGACACCTTGCTAGGTGTGTGAGGGCATTAATAGAGATAAATTTCTCTCCCCTTCCCTCCCTTTTCCCTTCCCAGAGGAACTGTACTCCTGGTCTTGTGTATGATACCTTGGAGCTCTGTACAGGACCTCATTAAAAAGCTCTTGGTTCCTCCACCCTTTTGGAGTAACAATAATTCTGCAATTAATGTGCAATATGATTTAGGCTAGAATAGGCAACAATTAAAACAATGCACAGTTAGTTTAGCTATGGCATGTGCAAAAAAAGCAGCAACTAGTGCAAATATGCAATGTGCAAACTATGCAAGAATGAAACAAACTTATCAAACCGTGTTCATTGTTGCTCGGGATCGAACAGCGGATTGAAGGAAGCAACTAACTCTGAGGATTACATCATCAGAGCTTAGCATCAATAAATCTCTAAATGCTAGATTAAAATCCATCAGAGCATTCTTTCTAAGGTACGGGATTAGGTAGTGTTTGGTATATTTTATGTAAAAACCACAAAAGAACGTAAAATGCAACAGGCTCTGTTTGCCACCTAGGTTAGAGGGACAGTTTAAGTTTTCCAAATTTTTGTTAAAGCCTAAAGGGAAGCAAAGTAGATTTTTAATGCTCCCATCCCTGAACCGAAACAACAAGCTCCTGTTCAATTTGCCCAGTTTTTTTTGCAGGTAGCCCTGGGGCATGTTGTAGGGCCTACTGCATGGCTCCAGAAGGGGAATGTACCTTATAATAGCCGGCTTTACATACTCGGTCTTTTCCCTATCTTTGCGGTACAGGTCGTACAACGCCCTTTTTACTGAATTCTTATGCGTGCAATCAATAATTTGAGGTGATAAAAATAGATGCCCCTTCTCCACGCTTACTAAGCTTTTCTCGACTGCCCTGAGCCAGGGTATATGATTAGGCCGCTCACTTTTTAAGCAGTCCGAGATAATATCACGGGTCAAATAGGCGGCAGAGTTCTGCCATATTTTCAGCCAAAACAGGGCGGGTCTGCATCTTATAAAATCCTCTATATAGGGGAGATTCAATTCCCTATGGCACACGTAAGATGGGGCTGAAATGACCCCCCCCCCAGAGCCTTCCTACAAAATCTATTCTCTTCGGTCTGTATGTTAGTACAGTTCGAATATCCCCACGCCTCTGCACCATAGGTTCCTGTCGGTAAACATTGAGTTCTGTAAATTTGTAACAATGGTGTAATAACCTCGGCATGTTTGGGTTGGCGGAGGGTGATTATAGAATTAGTTGCTTTGCCCAGTTTGTTTCTCCCAAAGGCAATGTGAGGCTGCCAGGATCCAGAATCGGAGACTCACCTTGTCCCTCCTTAAGCGGTGGTACACCCGCCAAGATGAGGACATATGGGCAAGCATCAGGGGGCAAATGAAGGGCCGGCCCCAGATGTTTTATGGGCCTAGTAGCAACAGCTTGGCCTTTATCTGAGCCAATATTAGTTGGTGCCCCCGGCTTCGTGATGGCCAAGGTGGATCCGCCCTTTGATGTCCCAGCAACCACACGAGTGGGGCAAGGCGGTCCGGCTGCTACAGCCGGGGTGTGCTGCGGTGTCATGGCAGATTGGGTTTTCCCTACAGTATCACTCCTGGGTGCAATAATAGATGTGGGTGTACTACTGGTGGTGTTAGGCCTGCCACCCAAAAAGCCCTTGCTAGCAACTTCCAAATCTTTCAGTAGGCGATCTCCCCTCATTAGATCACCCCTTTCCTTTTTGCGTCTTCCTTTTTTACCAGGTTTTCCAATCTATCTAATCTTTTAAAAATAGTATTAAATTGTTTGATCATTTGACTTTCCATTTGTTTACAAATAGTATCAACTATAGTCTCAATAAAATTCCCATTTGGTTTTTTTTGAGTAACACTCATTTATAGGCTCAGTCTGTGTGCAGGCAGAGTTATGTCCTTCTTTAGGTAGAGTTGTGACTGGGAGCCCCTCAGCGAGTTGTGGAGACTCAATGATATCGCTGCCACCCCCAGGCGGTTGTTGCTTCCCTCTAGTCCACATACTCTGGGGGGTCGGTTGGCTCTTGTTACGAGGGGGTTGTTTCCTCTTATTTACTGTTAGTTTCAACGGGCCTCTTTTCCTTTTCTCTCCAACAATCTTGTTACTCGGGGTCAGAGGAGAGATAGCAACATGTACAACAGGGTCAGGCTGTGAATCAGTAATAATATTAGGACTGCTACCCCCAGGTAGCATTGCCAACGGATTAGCCAATGAATTAGATTTCATAACTGTGACCACAGGGGAAAGAGACAAAACTTTATTTGAGCTTGTTTGCTGGGGCTCTGAGTGTAGACTTATAAGGTCCATCGACATTCTCCTCTCAGTATTGGCAATTTCGTTTGTAACCATATTGAAGGCGTTTTCCAGTATACTTTCGAATGTCGGCGGGAGCACAGAAAGTCCCTCAGATGCCTGTGTGGTAGAACTTGTATTTCGTTTCCCCATAATAAATATTTCAGGGCTCACCTTGCTGGCAACTTAGAGGGGTGGCCCGCCCGACCAATGTTGACCTCTGAGGGCCTCAGAGGGCCCGCCCTTTGCCTGGGCTTAGCCCGGCGCTGTCCCACGCGCGGACCCGCGAGGCGGTGGCTCTGCTGGAATTTGAGCGCCCCCAGGCGCGAGATTGCGGGAGGCGGCTTCCGGTTCCGCCGCTGAGGGTGCTGGGAAACGTAGTCCGCCTCCACACAGCGGCCGCGTTTGACTAGCGGCGGCGGGAGGGAGACAAGCAGCGACCGTAGAACTGTGCCCAGGAGAAGATGCAGGTAAGGATTGGCCTCAAGACAATGTGTGCCTTCTGGGAAAGAACTCGCCCGCTCTGCCAGTGGCTCTGCTGGAATTTGAGCGCCTCCAGGCGCGAGATTGCGGGAGGCGGCTTCCGGTTCCGCCACTGAGGGTGCTGGGAAACGTAGTCCGCCTCCACACAGCGGCCGCGTTTGACTAGCGGCGGCGGGAGGGAGACAAGCAGCGACCGTAGAACTGTGCCCAGGAGAAGATGCAGGTAAGGATTGGCCTCAAGACAATGTGTGCCTTCTGGGAAAGAACTCGCCACAGTAGGAAAAGTGTTGGATAGCGGAGGGGTAAAAATTACTATTTCCACTCCAGTGAGTGCACCAGTAGGGAAAGTGTTGGATAGCAGAGGGGTAAATGTACTATTCCCACTACGGTCAATGCAACAGTAGGGAAAGTGTTGGATAGCGGAGGGGTAAAAATTACTGTTCCCACTCCAGTGGGTGCAACAGTGGGGAAATTTTGGGATAACGGAGGGGCATTTAACCCAATTTAGATATTAAAATACCCATATAAAAACACGTTTTATTTAGTTATACTGTACAGTAAATTTGGAAATAAAACCATTTTAACTTATAGTTATAGAATTTTAATAATTTAACAAATGTCCAAAAGTAATTTTAAAAACTGTGTGCATAAATTTCGAACTAATATAGTGCATATAGAAAAACAGTTATAAAAAACATTTTTAATGTAAACATTGCTAAACTCAAAATATTAAAAACAAACAAAAGTATTACAAATATTTGAAAAACCTCTAAGCAACAGTAAGGGAAGTGTTGAACTTCTGGGTGTTTAGATTTACTATTCCCACTTCAGTCTCAGCAACAGTAGGGAAAGCATTGGTTTTTGGAGGGGTTAGAGCAGGGCACAACTGGTCGTACCAGGCACAGGACGTTTCCCGAGTGGGACTCCAGGTCGGGTGCCAGTTTTGGGCCCCTGGAGGGTCATTTTAGTCCACTCACTGGAGTGGGAATAGTAATTTTTTCCCCTCCCCTATCCAAAACTTTTCCTACTGCTGCACTCAATGGAGTGGGAATATTAATTTTTACCCCACCGCATTCCAACACTTTCCCTACTGTTGCATTGACTGGAGTGGGACTAGTAAATTGTATCCCTCAGCTATCCAACACTTTTCCTACTGTTGCACTCATTGAAGTGGCTTCTCTTTTTATAGCCTCCGTGACTAGAGCGCTCCAGGCCAAGATGGCGTCCCTGCTCCACCCTACGGGTGCCCAGAGGACCGAAAATTACAGTGTGAGTCTGGAAAGAGAGCCACAAGCCTTAATCATGGGCTAGATCCACCCCCCCCCCCCGCAGTCTCCGGGTAAACAGAATGCTCTTAGTTTGCACACAATGTCAAATTCAATATTAAGGAAAGCATAGGAATTGGACGGACTAAATTTATTGTTCCCACTTCAATAAAAGCAACAGTAGGGAAAGTGTTTGACTTCAGAAAGGTTACATATATCATTCCAATACAGTAATTTAAATAAAATATTTAAATACCTAAAACATAAAATAATTAACCATAGTTAAACTAGAAATTATATATTGTATACATTTAAATAAAATGCACAATTTATTATAAATATACAAAACAAATGTATAATTAAATGAAATATTTAAATAACCCTACGTAGAATTCACTTCTCTAGCTACTTCTGAAAAAACCACAAACACCAAGAAGATCAATTAAAAAATAAATCAAACAATAATAAAATTAAAATAAATGAAACATATAAAAATAATATATTATACACTTGCTGATATATATTACTACTTATTTGTTGACAGTCTAAATAAAACTATTTTTTCATTTTAAATTTTCAATGAAAAAATTATGATTTATGAATTAAAAATTTAAATAACAAATAATAAAGAACTATTTACATTGAAATATTTTCTCATCCTATTCCCCTACAAACTGACATGCTGCTAAATTAGCTATAACTAATTATACTATACAAAATATAAATTAAAAATCTGAAATTAAACCCAAATAAATGAAAGAACAATTAAAAAATTAAAACATTACATACTAACCATTTATATATTGATTTTACCTTACATTACTTAACATTATAAAATAATTAGTTAAAATGTAACTAACCTCCCACCATATTCAACCAAAAACCCAATATCCCGCTATTAAATTACAAACTACTTAACATAGGTATTTGTAGATAGCACATTAACTCTTAGGCATCTTGGCACTAACAGATGTTTATTGTTACCCAACAGTATTCATTTTATCGACCTCTGATGTTTGAAAGCCTGAGTGGACCCGCCGGGATTTGAGCCTATGACCATGAGATTGAACACAGGGCCCTGCAGTGGACACATTAGTCCACAGAGCCACCAGACCCATCTAATTGCCTCTTAAAAATTCAATTACACATTTAAAATTGCAAACTATATTTAAAAAAAGTAAATTTTACTAATATTATAAGATATATATATATCGTTATAGGAATTCAGCCAAACGCCATACGCCTGCCTCTTGCTGTCGGTGCCTTCCGTGGCGGACAAACCCCAAACTTTTGAAAACAGTCTTTCAATTACGAAAGAAGGCGGCACACCAGAGTTTCCAACCGGGAAGGTTTATTGTGCAAAAAGAACGACTGGTTTCAGCCTGTCGATTTTCGTCAGGTTAAAAGGTCACAACGTAAAGATGCTGTTAAATACACGCCGTATCAACCATGGAAACAGAAAACATACTGGCTTTGAATGCTGCTTGCTCCGCAATCGTGAAACATAATGATAATCATAATTGTTTAAATTACATTTCATAAAACGACCACAAATTTGATGGTAGCATAATTCTCTACATGATAAATAAATTAATTATGTAGTGTCGGACAATGAAATGATTTACAATAGAAACTGAAGAAATCCTCGTTTCTAAAAAATTGTCAGCACATCCAGGTATTGATAAAGTTATTTGATAAAATAAAATAAACTTATCATAACAGGATCAAAATTAATGATAAAGCAGCATGATCATATTGATGGTGAATAAATACGGGACCTTAATCAAATGGATGCAAAAATAATTGCAAAATTAATAAAGGCCACATCGTAAACACATTAATAGAATAATGTCCATAGAGATAAAACAAACATAAACAGAGCTAGAACTATGCAAATAATGAACAAAATTAGATTGCAAACGCCATTCAAAATAGCGCATCAGCAGTCCAATCCTTGTTGTTTATAATATATAAATAAATAAATCTGAACAGTAAAATACTGCAAGGAACGACAAAACATCCCTTATGGACAAAACATATGATAATGGCCACGCGGCTTACCTCCAAAACCTATTTATGTACAAACTCTATGGACAGACACATATAGTATGATCATGGCCAAGTGGCCTACTTCCAATGCCTATTAGTGTGTAAACAGTAAATAGATGTATAGTAGTCCATAAATCTACCCAATGATAATAGGAATGGTCATGTAATTGAAATAACAGCAGCAGGGCAGACCAAATGTGCCATAGATACAAAGTGATAAGTGAACAATTAAAAGGAAAAGGGGAGCAGGGTAAAGTGCATTGTGAATTATAGTTCAAATTCTATTGAAAAATTCTATTGAAATAATCCCTGTTTATACCAAAAGGCGAAGGAACCGAATGATCCCGACCACCTAGAAAAGATTATTAAAAAGGTGCTATAAATAGATATCTGCCCCAAATGGGGTCTATCCAATCATTAATCATGAGTCACTACCCAAGATGCACCAATAACTTTAAATATGGAAAAACTGGGAGATGTAAAGTGACAAAACCTGTGTACCCTAAAAAAAACTATAAATGTCTTAACACTAACTTATGTATCTACAGAATGCAACTACGGAAAGAGATAGAGCGCTGAGGATACATAGGAGGATACCAGAGGGGCAAAAGCCTACTATACCCCTATATGTGTTGCTAGTTCCTCCTCCTTATTCATGCCAAAGGGGGAACTTGTATTAAGGTCAATGATGTATCGTGACTCAAGAATACGTAATTGTTTTTCCCGGTCACCTCCTCTGATGTTTTTCATGATACGTTCAAGTCCCATGTAGCTTAGGAGCTGATTATTGCTGTTGTAGAGATTATAAAAATGTCTCGCAACAGGATAGTTAAAGTCTTGATTTTTTTATTGCTCTTAAATGCTCCACAATGCGTTTTTTCACTGGCAGTTTTGTGCTGCCCATGTAGCGAGAGCCACACGGACATTGTAGGCAGTAAATTACAAAATCAGTCGTACATGTGATAAATTTAGATATCAATCTCTCTTTTCCATTTGATGTGGTGAAAGTTTTGCAGCTATGGCTATTGGAGCATGCCTTGCAGGCATTAGATTTGAAAAAACCCTTACTCCTATTCAGCCAGGTGGTGGGGACTTCAGTTTGATAATAACTGTTAACCAATTTATCCCTAAAGGAAGGTGCTCTCTTTTATGTTACTGTAGGGGAGTTACCCACTACCTTGCCAATCACAGAATCTGATTGAATCAGACCCCAATGTTTTCTCATTATGTATCTCATTTTGTTGTCTCTGGCATTGTACATAGTGATCATTCTTGGAGTAGTAGACGATTGTTCAATTTTGTCAATCACATTAGTTTTGAATAGAACATCTTTCTGATCAGTATCTTTTAGTTTTGCCGCTGCTTCTATCAAAGCTTTCTTAGGATAACCTCTAAGTTTGAATCTATCCAGCATATGATCTTGTTCCTTAATAAAACCTGGATTGGTACTACAATTTCTACGGGCACGCAATAGTTCGCCATATGGTATGCTATTAAGCAGAGTTTTGGGATGATGGCTACGTGCATGCACTGTACTATTGCCAGCTGTTTCCTTTCTGAAAAGATTGGTTACCAATTCATCATCTTGGACTGTTACATGTATGTCAAGAAAGTCATATACTAATTCACTGATGGTGTGTGTGAATGTAAGATTTAAATCATTGTTGGATAAACTCTGTATAAATCTTATAGCTTCTTCCTTGCTCCCGTCCCAGATAATGAAAAGGTCATCAATATAACGCAGCCATAATGGCACATGACTCGTGAACAATTCATTGTCATCAGTCCATACCACCTGCTCCTCCCACCAGCCCAGGAATAAATTTGCTAGGCTGGGGGCAAAGCAGGTTCCCATGGCTGTACCTGTTTTTTGGCGATATAATATATAAAAATATTTTTTTTAAAACAATGATGAACCCGTTGTTACACTTTTGCCATGCCGTTGCGTCACTTTTTGTGTGGCTCCAGAAGCATAAATAATGCTCCATATTGCACCATATTTACAAAGTGATGCATCAGGTATAATGTATGTAGGGTGGGTGTTCCCCTGAAAAAAGCCTCGTAGAAGTGGCACAGTGAAATCTTTCAGATTTCACTGTGTTACTTCTAGGATGCTACTGTGTCACAACCTTATGCCTGCCTCACAGCAGGCATAAGGTTTATGCAGTGCAATGGGAATAGGCTTTCCCCATGCATTGCTGGAGCTGCATCATGCTTACGACAACTCCAGCAATACGTGGGTTTCGCGCTGACAGATACATCAGGATTCCTGACGTATCTGCCATTCCGTGCGACATGGTGCGCCATACAACAAATGCGGCACATCCATCATGTCGCAAGGAGGGCGCACTGAAAAGTGTTGCATCGCTGCTTTCTCACATCGATACAACACTTTTCATAACTGAAGCCCTTATTGTTAAAGACTGTATGTATAAAATGCCCACTGCCAAAAACACATTTTTAAACTTTGTGAAGGACTCCTATCTTTAATATGGGCACATTTTAAGGTTTCTTTTCTCACAAAACAGCTAGTGCATGACTATCAAATTGTCCTTCTCTATTCCTGAACAAAAGATTCACCGGCTCCTTTTAGGAAGCCTAGTTTTATACCACACACACACACACACCGAAGTGCAACATTTGGGCTCACTCCTTAAAAAAAGAATTAACATTGTGAAAGATTCCTATAATTAAATTAGGCACATTCTGAGGTTTTTATTCCCATGAAAAAGACAGCTGTATGTCAGCCCAAGTGACTTTCTCTAATCTTACATTATGAGCATACCAGATCAGTTCAGGAATACAGTTTGTAAGACTCTTGTATATGTTTGCCCTTCAAATAACGAGACCATAAACACTGATAAAGTCTTTTGTAGCTGACATGGGCACTTTTGAGAATGTTTAAGCCTTGTTTAAGAATTTCTATTTTACACTCCAAATATAAAAGGCTGAACAAATAGATGTTTCAACTTTGTATAGACCTTGGAAGGAACAAAGGTTGAGTGGTAGCTCCAGGATTCAAACACATGAGAGAGTGATCAAACACATATCCCTCTAGTGGATTAATTCATTTAAAAAGCCAACAGACTAATACGATCTGTATGGGTTCTTCAACATACCTATCATTACACACATCACTGTGGAGACTTGAATATGACTGTAATCACACATTAGCACTGTGGAGACTTAAACATTACTATAATCGCACAATATCTCTGTGAGGACTTTTACACTACTATAATCACGCACTATAAATGTGTGCTATGATGATGATGATGATGATGATGACCTGGGCATGTCTATATTCACACACTATCTCTGTGGGGACCTGGGCATGTCTGTAATCACACACATTCTCTTTGTCAACCGTGGTAATACTATAGTCACACAACATCTCTGTGGGGACCTCGACATCTCTATAATCACACACTATCTCTGTAGAGACCTAGACATGTCTATAATCACACACTATCTCTATGGGGACCTGGACATGTCTATAATCACACACTATCTCTGTGGGGACCTGGGCATGTCTATAATCACACACTATCTCTGTGGGGACCTGGACATCTCTATAATCAAACAGTATCTCTGTGGGGACCTGGGCATGTCTATAATCACACACTATCTCTGTGGAGACCTGAGCATGTCTATAATCACACACATTCTCTTTGGCAACTGTGGTAATATCATAGTCACAAACCATCTCTGTGGGGACTTGAATATTCCTGTAATTACACACAAGCTCTGTTTTGGCTTGTGCATCATCAGCTTTGCATTCTCTGTATGGGGCTTTGTGAATACTGATAAGTAGTAACATTAGACTTTTGGTCTAAGTTTACATTGTTGAAACTGAAAAGTAGAAAAGTTAGATTTTTTTTGTCTAAGGTTACCATTGTGAATCGGGCCCTATTTTAATGAGGACTGAAACACAATCATCTTCATGCACTATATCTGTGGGACTTAAACATAGCCATAAAAACACACTATCTTTGTGGGGCTTGAAAAAAACTATAATAAAATACTAACTTTGTGGGGACTTGAACATCACTATAAAAACATATTATCTCTGTGGGGACTTAGGCATTCCTGTAATTAAACACAAGCTCTGTTTCGGCTTGAAGCACCAGGGATGCCATAAAGCACACGGTTAAGACTGCTTTGCATATAGCTGGGTCTGAACTGGGGTGGAAAAGTGAACTAAAGAACAATGATGGATTCAACCCAGATCTGTGACTGGGGGTGAGTGGCTGAAACGTTTCAACACTCCATCCATAATCTCTGTGTGTGTGCTTTGTTCGCCCTAAGTTGGCAGAGTATGCCCAGACGTGGGTCCCTTCCTCACTTTGCCACTGGATTCTAGCTAGCCTGACTAATGAGGGGGTGTTACCTGAAACCTGTCCCAGGATGCTTATTTCCGGTGCAGGGAAGACCTGGCTTGGCAGTTCGGGCTGGACTGTTCCCATGAGGCACAGGGTCAAGACTGATTTGCATATAGCCGGGTCTGAGCTGGGGTGAGGAAGTGAGCTAAAGAATGATGATGGACTAAACCCAGATCTGTGACTGAGGTGAGTGACTGAAACGTTTCAGCACTCCGTCCATCATCTCCTTGTGTTTGCTTCGATTTGAACATCATCAGCTTCACATTCTCTGTATGGGGCTTTGTGAATACTGAAAAGTAGTAAAGTTAGACTTTTGGTCTAAATTTACCTTTGTGAATACTGGAAAAAGTAGTAAAGTTAGACTGTTTGTCTAAGTTTACCTTTGTGAATTGGGCCCTATTTTAATGAGGACTTACACACAATCACCTTCATGCACTATCTCTGTGGGGACTTAAACATCGCTATAATAACACACTATCTTTGTGGGGACTTGAACAACACTGTAATAACACACTATATTTGTGGGGACTTGAACATCACTATAATAACACACCATCTCTGTGGGGACTTGAACATCTCTATGATAACACACTATCTCTGTGGGGACTTACACATCGCTGTAATAACATACCATCTCTGTGGGGACTTGAGCATTCCTATAATTACACACAACCTCTGTGTGGACTTGAACATCATTAGCTTCACACTCTTTATAATGGGATATAAGCTTTGAATGTACACACTATTTCTATGGAGACTTAAACACAATGATCTTCACCCACTATCCAGGTCGGGACTTGAACATCTATTTTGGCAAAAATGTAAGCAGCTAATCAAGCTCTGGGTTCAACTTGACCACATTCCTTTGTTCCATATGTTAATTTCTTATGTGTTAGTTTCCTCATCTTCTAAGAGTGTAAGCACTAATACATAGGTTAAATACAGCTTAAAGTCTCTTTCTATAAGCACGATATGATATGTTCTGGCACATTAACATAATCTGTCTTCATGTATACCCCTAGTGTATATGCAGCAATTCATATATGAATAGATTATAATGTTGTTTGTGTATATTGTTGATAAAATAAACATTTAGCCATGTGCCTTAGACTGTATTCAATCACAAATAGTTTTACGGACTAGGTCCCCACAAGGATGATAGCACGTGTTCAAGTCCCCACAAGGATGGTTCTGTGCGCGCGATTAAATAACAATATATTTGCAAATTTGAAGCAGGATCCTGTATCATGAATTTTTTCTTAACATTTTTCTGTTATTAGTGTGTTGTATAAACATTGGGAAAGGTTAGTCCCCACAAGGCAGGTATTCACACATAGTCCCCACAAGGATGGTAACACGTGTATGTGTGTGTGTGTGTGTGTGTGTTAGTGTTATAGTCAGGACCATGTTTCCATAGGAAATCTGAAAATTCTATTTTGAATAACTTTGGCGCCGGTTGATGAATCCTCGCGGAATTTTCAAAACTAATGGCCCGCTCCGCTCCTACCCTGAAAGTCTCGGGGTGATTCGTCAAGCGGGGGCCGAGAAAAAAGGGGGATCCCAAAACGCGTTTTCTCCATGCATTTTCCCATAGGACCTTTAGTCGAAGGTACAGCCCGAACGGCTGAACAGAATTACTTGAAATTTGGCAGAGAGGTAGTCCTCAGGTCAGGCATGTGCCTTTTGCATATATGGAGTCAATCTGTACAGTATTTCCTGACAAAATTGCAGTTAAAAGTACATAAATATCTATATGGGCACACCGTGCGCGCACCCTTACGTGCGCAAGCGTAATTCTGATTGGTGGTTACATGTCAGTCAACGTTCGAATCGGTCGAAATCAGGAAGTGTCAGCAGCCATTTTGTTTGTTTTGGGTGCGACACTGAAAAAGAGAGGTGGCGAACGTGAAAAGGGGGCAGGGTAGAGAGTTCCTGACCCCCTAGCCTTTGTCAGGGGGTCCCTGAAGGACCCCGAAGGGTGAAAAAGACATTTTTTGTTTTTTTTTTAAATCGCGGGGTGCGCGCACGGTGAAAAACCTTTAAAAAAAAAATATATAATAATACATACATAACTTAGCATTTAAAAAAACGTACAAATTCACTTAAAAACCCATAGGTTTCACACACGTTATAGTTAGGAATTAGCATTTAAAAAACCTTGCAAATTCACTTAAAAAACCATAGGTTTCACACATGTTATAGTTAGGTGGACATTTCACTCGTAAAAAACCAATGAAATTCCCCTGTTATAGTTAGTTCAGATAACTATAACTTGCGCGACCGCCACTCTATCACAAGGATGATGTCATCAGTCATGTCATCAGTGATGCCACTGACCATGTCATGAGTGATGTAATATGTGACGTCATGAGCAGTGGATTGCGGGCGCGCGAGTTATAGTTATCTGAACTAACTATAACGGGGGAATTTCATTGGTTTTTTACGAGTGAAATGTCCACCTAACCATAACATGTGTGAAACCTATGGTTTTTTAAGTGAATATATGTATATATGTGTATGTGTATATGTATATATATATATATATATATATATATATATATATATATATATATATATATTCACTGAAAAAACCATAGGTTTCACACAAGTTATAGTTAGCTGTACATTTCACTCGTAAAAAACCAATGAAATTCCACGTTATAGTTAGTGCAGGCAACTATAACTCACGCGACCGCAATCCTCTGCTGATGACATATGTGTCTTTATGAAAAAAAAATATTTGTAATATATGTATAGCTAAAATTTAATGGAAGAAGACATGGGCAAATAAGTGTCTAAATACAGTATTAGCATCAGCAGAGGATTGCGGTCGCGTGAGTTATAGTTGCCTGCACTAACTATAACGTGGAATTTCATTGGTTTTTTACGAGTGAAATGTACAGCTAACTATAACATGTGTGAAACCTATTGTTTTTTTGAGTGAATTTGCAAGGTTTTTTAAATGCTAATTCCTAACTATAACGTGTGTGAAACCTATGGTTTTTTCAGTGAATTTGTACGGTTTTTTAAATGCTAAGTTACTTTACGCCGTTCGTGCCGTGCGCGCCCACTTCACGCAGTTCGTTCGGTGCGCGCACGGTGCGCTTCGCGCACCGCGCGCCCACTTTACGCAGTTAGTGCCATGCACGCACAGTGGGCACACGGAGGACATATTATGCGCTTCGTTGTGAAAGGTTATCTATTAAATGTTCAAATGTTAGATATGACATGCACAAAAGGTGCCCTGCGGGCACCTTTTGCACACGGGGGGGGGGGGAATATGTGGAGTTTGTTTTTTTAAAATTAATTTTTTGCCGTACGCGTACGGTAAGCGCATTCGGCGTTTTAAAAAAAAAAAAAAAAATTATTTTTGGCCTTGGGGGTCCTTCTGGGACATCCTAACCATGGCTAGGTGGTTAGGAGCTGTCTAGCCTGCCCCTTTTCATGTTATCCAACTTCGTTTTTCCTCCCCCCCCCTCAGAGTGCGAGAGAGAAAATGGCGGCCGACACTTCCTGGTTTCGACCGATTCGAATGTTTACTTTGATCTAACAACCAATCAGAAACGCGCTCGCGCACGGCACCGTACGCGTACGGTAAGCTTACCGTAAGCGCACGGTAAGCGCACGGAGCGCTGCCACAGATATATATATTGATTTAAATGCTATTTTCTCAGGAACTACTGAACAGATTTACACCAGACCTACAAAAGGCACTTCCTTGACCTTATGGCTACCTCTCTGCCAAATTACAAGTAATTCTGTTCAGCCGTTCGGGCTGTAGCTGTGTCTAAAGGTCCTATGGAAAAATGCATGGGGAAAACGCGTTTTGGGACCCCCCTTTTTTCTCAGCCCCCGCTTGACGAATCACCCTGAGACTTTCAGGGTAGGAGCGGAGCGTAGCGCCCCATTAGTTTTGAAAATTTCGCGAGGATTCGTCAACCGGCGCCAAAGTTATTCAAAATAGAATGTTGCGGATTTCCTATGGAAACAGGGTCCTAACTATAACTACCTACTGGCGACCGCCAGTAGGTAATATATATATATATATATATATATATATATATGTATATATTCACTGAAAAAACCATAGGTTTCACACACGTTATAGTTAGGAATTAGCATTTAAAAAACCTTGCAAATTCACTGAAAAAACCAGAGGTTTCACACACGTTATAGTTAGCTGGACATTTTACTCGTAAAAAACCAATGAAATTCCCTCGTTAGTTAGTTCCTATTAAACTTTAAACTCTGCATCAGTATTTATGTATAGGTACCCAAAAAACATAATAGCTCATTTTAGTGCTGCATTTGAATTGGCTGTATTTACAAGGAGAGGAAAAGACACACAGAGAGGCTTATCCTCTCCTTGTAAATATGGAGGAGCACTATGCGCCACTAGTTCGTCAAGAAAATTGACGTAGTGGTGGCGCAGGTGGCTTGTAAATGTGCCCCAGAGATGTTAAGGAAATTAAGGGTAAAACAGACAAACCAAGAGTGACAGATACAGACACAGAGAGCAAACAACTGAGAAGGAGTAAGGCAGTTAAAAAGACTAAGACATATGGATACAGAAAAAGAAACATGGATGAAAAATTAGTGATGGAGGTAGTAAAGGTAGGGGAGTAGTATAGAAGGAGTGAGGAAGTTACAAAAGAGTAGTAAAGCAGGAAGAGACAGTGAGAAGAGAAATGAGAAAAGTAGAGTAAGGAGAGGTGAAGAAAAGGAAGCATGAAACGAAACCAGTGACACATACAGATAATTTAGAATTAAATGTTTTTATTTAATTGCAAAGATAACTGAATAACATCTTCTAAATTTTCTTTCTAGTTCTGAAAAAAAGTATTAATATTCAACAATACACTTTATTAAACAGTACATGTTTTTTCATATTTAGCAAAGCAATTTTTTGCCCTTTTTTTGCTGTTTTCAGACTGTTTTGATTTTCACTGAAAATAGTGAAATCAATTGTATTCATCATTTAACAGCGGGCAAAAAAAAAACAATCTGAAAGATTGTTTAAAAAAGCCCCAAATGTATCCTCACTAAAACATACTTTAATAGAAATGTTAAAAATACCTTTTAAGAAGAATAACAATTTCCAAAAAATAACGTCTGTAAACCTTGTTGCAAAAGAACATTTTCCAAAATAATATCTGTCAAAGAAGTCCACAATTGTTTGTTTTACCTTTCCTTAAGGCCAAATGGTAAGTTTAAAATCTCTTTTGAGCGAAATATCCAATTTAAATCCTTTTAAATTTTAATAATGCTTTCTTCCAATGATGATGTTAGTATTTAAAATTTGGGTTTCAGAAAAATTAGGTAACAATTGGGTAAATCATAAGGCAAACGTTGCTTGAAAATCAAATGAGAATCATTACACAGTGTCCATCCTTTTTCACATTTAAGATAAACTGTGTAATGACCAGAAGTTATAGAAGGTCCATCATGAAAAATTATTGCAACTGCAACAAAAGTTTTTCCAGATATTGATAATTGTTGTCCTGTAAACTTCTTTATTAAAGTGTCCAATTTTGAACCATCAGCTCTACAACGTTGCATCATTAAAATTACATACTGTCCATATTTCTTTAAAAATAACGTTGACAACCTGTCTGATTTACATTGAGAACATTCCATGTTGTGATTAGCATCTTTAACTAATTTACTAAAAGTCACTGTTTTACTCTCTGGTAATGGTAAATATATGAACCTTTCAGAATCAACATTACTACTGATTGTGTTCATACAGTTATCACAACAATGTTCCCATTTATAAGAGACACCACATACATTTTCTACTTCTACCCCTTCATCTTCCAGTACCATCAGGATATACATCAAGAATTCCTGTGCATCTTGCTGGACATTTTGTGTAAACTGTGTACGTCCAGAACATACATCTAAAAGATTCCTAACATCAGAAGCACTTTCTATTTTAGTTTTATCATTACTCAGCTTCTCATAGAGGAGACTCAGCAAAGAACAGAATCTTTTTTCATGATTTAGCGTTATCTGCTCTTTCAAAAATTCAAGATAAAATACAACATTCAGCACTACATTTGCGTAGCAGTTGACCCCAGAGCTATTTTCAAAATGACAACCAACAACCTCTTCCACACTGTCCTTTTTCTTTTTGCTTGCAGTCACATCACTATCTTTTTGTTTTCTCTTCTGTACATCCTCATTACAGATATCCTCAAATCTCCTTTTCCGACAAACAACACGTTTTTCAAACACAGGATACTGACCTAAATGAGGAGCGTAGCTTCGTCTTAATCTATTATACTCCTTTACACAGTTTGCATCAGCACTTACTTTTGAGTCATCAAAGTCTATCATGAATAAACCAGATAATTTTTTCA
Source organism: Triturus cristatus (assembly GCF_964204655.1). Lineage (NCBI taxonomy): Eukaryota > Metazoa > Chordata > Amphibia > Caudata > Salamandridae > Triturus > Triturus cristatus. The sequence continues at coordinate 325,918,123 of NC_140586.1, read as the reverse complement.
CGCGTGACAAAGCAACATATGCCATACCTTCTTTAAACACACTAGATCCAATGTTTACAAAAGCACTATCTACAGTTAATCCTTGAGACTTGTGAATAGTTACAGCATATGCTAGAGAAAATGGAAACTGCTTCCTACGCACATATAAGTCTTTCACAAGCAAGAAACGAACTGAACAACGACAAATGTCTTTAACCTCTTGTATCTGATCAAATTTTATTTTTAAACATTCAATTCCAACTTTTTTCTGGTACTTAATAAAACCCACAACTCTTCCCATAGCTCCATTCACTAAACCTTTCTCTACATCCAAATTCCGTCTTAAAATTACTCTACAGTTCATACACACACAAAGATTCTTTTCCAAACCTGCTGTTTTTGAAATGTTTTTCTCCAGAGAATCCAATTTAGTACCCAATTTGCCTGTCAATATAACAGTTATTCGTTCATGTTCTATTTTATCCACAGCTTCCAGTTTTATAATCTCTTAATTTTCCAATTTCAAAAGTTCTTGATTGAATACAGAACATTCATGTAGTGTTGGCATTAAGCAGATTACAGTATTTTTTTCTGCAATTTCCTTGTATATTTTCTCTGGAACTATTTGTTCTGTTGGAAACAAATTACTCAGCAATCGACTCTGTAATGCTTTTCTGCCATGTTCTGTGAGTAGTCCAATTCTTATATCTTTCAGAATACTTGCATAGTCCTCATCATTGGCTTGCCTCATATTGGTAATGAGTTCCTTATACTCAAAATATGTCCAAATATTTACATTGCCTATACTTCCTAATGACTTTTTTGTGTCTTCATGTGTAAGTGTATGGAATACCGGTTGTCCTTTAACTGGAGTAAGTTGCAAAAGATCTCCAAAAACTATGACGTGTTTTCCTCCAAATAGGACGTCAAAGTCTGTCTTCAGAATTTGCTGCATTCTTAAATGCACAAAGGCAAGCATTAAGTTTGATACCATGCTTACCTCATCAATAATCAGTACTTTCATTTTCTTCAATACTCTTGAAACTTCCAAGCATGCTTCTCCTGCTAGTTTGTGGTACTGTATTTTGTTCTCATGCTCTACTGGTAACATTAGCAAACGATGTAAGGTAACTCCTTTGATGTTATTCGCTGCTAACCCAGTTGGAGCAGTAACAACACAAGACAAAATGGAATCCATTTTCTTCTGTAGGTAGCTTCTAATTACATTAATTAAGAAACTTTTTCCAGTTCCTGCTTGTCCACTTACACACATTCTCATTGGTTCAAAAGATGTGCATGAGCACTCTTTATTTTCATGTAGTAATCCGTGATCAATTTTTTGTCTGACTTCTTCATACATTTGTTTTTGTTCTTCATTCAGTTGCTCCTCCAAATATGTTAAGTCTACTAAATCTTCCTGAGCTTGATTCATAGCTGTTTCCACTTCGTTCATAGCTATTGCTGCTTCATTTTCGATGATCGGTTGTCCTAGAGGATCTTGACTGAATGTCCCAGAACTTTGACTGTCTTGAGAACTGTCTCTAGCTACTTCAGCTGCAATTGTTGCTTCTTGTTCAATTTCTTCATTTAACATTTGAACATAAGTTGTGAAAGTACTGCATTCGACGCTGTCTTTGCTAGCATTGAAGGAATCTTCATAGCTCTGAAATTCTCCAAGTAGTTCGTCCTCTGAACGCCATGGTTTAAACAGCTGCAAAAGTGCCAAGTAGTAAAATTCCTTTTTATCAGGAGTGTCGCAACTCAGCTTCCGGTGATTTATCAAACTTCCTTTTGTTTGCTTCACCAAACATCCTTCCTCACCAATGACTTTATATTTTCCATTGTTGATATCTTCTGTGACATTCCGTTTGAAAATAAAGTTCTGCAGCACTTCATAGAGACACATGTTCTCAAGGTGATGACTTCTTTGTGGATAATATGTGTCCAACATGTTTGTTCTTAAAATGTCTGTACTTTCTGGTTCGAACTCTGCTAAATATTCAATTTCTCGAATAGATTTCAGTACCCGATTTCGCATTCCTGCAAGGCCTAAACTTGCCCAAATAATTCTTCTGGATTTTGAGTACAGACTTGCAGATGATAACCTATCTGAGCATTCGTAGGATCCAATTTCTCGATGCAATAACATCTTTAAACTGAAACTGTATAGCTTCTTACTGACAGTCTTCTCGTGAGAAATCTCTTCCCACATTTCCTTCAATTCCGTTTTCTCAGATTTAGTGATGTAAGATGTGACATAGCGAGCAACAGCAATAGAATTGTCAGCCACATACTGTATATCCATGTTAGCATTCCACATGGATAAAATGACTGGGTTGTAGTCATTTATATATTTTGACTCTTCTTTTCTTATTAGGTTGTAGGTATTCTTAGGCGATTTTCTTGTAATAGTATATCGCACAGCTGACATAAAACTGTTTACTCTTCCTTTTGAAAGAATAGGTCGTGGAAATCCAAATCGACATTTTGTGTAGAATTTATCTTACTCTTGTACTTTCGTCGACAGTATTTTCCACACCGATGACTTTGGAAACGTAAAACTTGCTCTTTTAAATTTTTCTCTTCTGTGCTTTTAGGTATAGCACATGTTGCATATCCTTCGATGAAACTTAAAACTGCATCATCAGAATCTGTTCCAAATTTTGGAGCATCCTTGATCCACAACAGCATATGAATATGAGGAGCACCTCTGGCTTGGTACTCTTTTCTCCAAAAGAAATCCACAACTTCTCCAAGAGGTGGATTTTTTTTATTGCAGATGAAGGACATCATAGCCTCAAATCTATGATTGAAATATCTACAAACATTAACCGGATCCAATGAGCACAATTCTCCTGCTGTCTTGTATTGGATGTTTTCAATATTTGAATTTGCCTCTCGAAGAAAATCCAGAAGATCATCCCAAGCGTACTCAGCACAGCTTAGGGTAAGGAACCATGTAGGAGTTCCTAAATTCCGTAACCTACATTTCAATTCTCCATGGCGTCGGTACCAATATTCATTCGTCCCACGCTGACAAGCCATCAAATTGATCAATTGAGATTCCAAATGATCATCTCGCTGTTGCACTTTGTTCATAAAATCCTTTGCAGTCACATTACGTAGATGTACTCCAGTTTTCAAAATGTGATTTACTGCATAAGATAGTGCTGACAACTCACTTTCAAATAAAAGATGGAACAAATAAGGAATACTTTGACGAAATCTCAGATCTTCTGCATATAGTCTTGTAGTCCGATACTCAGAAGCAGGAATCTGTACTGGACGTTCATCATATCGTCCTCCTTCACCTGTAGGAAACAGCTGGGGAAAACAACGAGCTTCCAAGCTCTCCTCCCATACACTCACGGGAGTTCCTTGTGCTTTCTTCATCTGAAACAGATCAATAGCGTTTCCCATAACTTCTTTAGAATGTAGAGGATGTATGCTGAAATGTTCATAAATTTCTTCTTCTTTTGACTTATCCACTTTTTCAAGTTGCCCAGTTGGTATTCCTGTGTCTTCTAGTATTTCTTCTTCATCCATATAAATGGCTTCATACTATTTATTATTTTTTTTCAAATACAAATTTGCTCTTTGTACTTTTTGTACATCCACCAGCTCCTGCCAAATTTTCTTATTCTTTGTAGGTACACCATTAACCAGAATAACTAATGGTTCAGTTTCCAAAGTATCTGCATCAATTGTTTCCATATTTTTTTTCAAATCTAATGGCAAATAGACAACTCTTCCTTTTAAACCTCTTTGTAAATCCGAAGGAGGTAATTTACCAGTTTTTGGCTCCATACGCACTATGGTCTGAAACGGATGGACACATTGAATGAGTATAGACTCATACGTATTTAAATCAGAAAGTTCTGGAGGAATACCAACCAATTCTAAATTATTATGTACAGCTCTAGCTGGCATTCTATTTTCTTCTAACTTGTTATAACAGTATTTACAAATACGCTGATCTTCACCGAAATCAAAACAATTTTCCAGAAATATATATGTTGCAAAATCTTTCCACTTATAATTATCTTCATTTTCACTTTTTTTATACAGATCAACATTCCTTGTTTGATTTTTGTAATGGCTTCTCCGGCAACATATACAAGTAATATTTGGTCTTTCATTAGAGATGATAGCAAATTTTGTCATTTCATCATCAAAATTTTTACTAACAGTGAGTTCTACATTCTCTTCCACATTTTCATCAACAACTGTGTCATTTTCTGCACTTTCTTGTTCTGGACCAAAGTAACAAAACTGAATTTCATCAGTAACCTTCACTACATCTGATACAGATCCACGGAACAGAGCATTATTCAACTCATTTAACCTAGTGCTGGACTTTTAGCAAAATACAATGTTCTCACAAACTTTCTAATTTCAGTATGATGAACAGCCAGCATCCTAAAATGGTGAAAAACACTTTGACACACTTTCCTAGATAGACAAGCCAGAGAATGTCCTTGCAAACCAGTATTCTCTCTCACTCTGCATGGATCTAGTCTTTGAAGCACCTTAATTTTCTGTTTAACACTCTTTTTACTATATTCTCTTAGAAAGTCACGTAATTTATCAATAGATTCCTGACGCACAGTACAAATACTACTACAATTCCAAGTGTACACTGGGGTTTTAGGACGTCTTCCCATAACCTCATCAGCCATCACTTGTTCCTCATTTCTTGGAACCATTTTCTCCTTTTCCATTACACAACCATCCTTAACTTCATAAGCTCTACGATTGGTGTCAACTGCATGCAACAAACTATTACTTTGAAGATAACTCTCTTCATTAAAAAATGGTTCAGTACTTGAACTGTGTTTCCATTCTCCTAAGAACACTTTACAAAAGTTTTTTTTTTGACTTCTCTTTTCCTTTTGCTTTGTGACTTCATTGCATTCACTAATTTATCTAATCTACGCATCCTGTTCAAAATTAAAATGAATAGTTTTTTTTTTATTTCTAATGCCTTGATAGCAATACTTTCAATAAATTTCTTTTTGTTATAAAATTTAGTTTTTTTCTTATATTTTTTCACATCCTTCAGCAAATTTAACATCACTCTTCTCTGAAACATTTTTCGACGAATGTTTTTAAAATCTATTTTCCGTGTTAAGTCACTCTTCCTAACTTCTGAGTCTATATTAGCATTTTCTTTTTGCTGTCGACTGTTGTTGTTTTGTACTTGAAATACTGTTTGAATGTATCTTTCGATCATTTTTTTTTTTTTGAAGATATTTTTTAAAAATTCTTTAGTTTGCTAACCAGAAGACTTTTTCTGTTTTCCAACACGTGCTTCGCCTCCTATTTTTTTCTAATCAGTCGTCTTATAATATAGTTGTTGTTTCTTTTCTTTTCTTTTTCTTGACTTTATAGGCATCTTTATATTATTCACTGTTGCTCACCAATACCTGCAAAAAACTAAACAAAAATACCTTTATGTAATTTAAATTCATTACATTTTTTTTTTAACTTTTCAAATCCTATCACATGAGCTGATCCTTTCCTACGAGTCAAACTCTTACAAAATAGAAGAAACATGAATTAAATCTCTGACAACAATTCCTGTGTGCACACAGACTCATGGTCTGATTCTAGGCAGAAAGCGATATTTCCTTTGGCAATTTGAAAGCACATTTACTACTGGGGTAGAGCAAGTGATCATTACTGTAACAGTCTGACACATGTTCCTTTTAGTTTAGACAGGCAGAAAAGAGCACATGTCCTAACAGCTCCTTGAGACCATGACCATGTGTTAGAGGGTGACTGATTAGACTAGAGCAAAGGAAATGAGCCTTGGTGATTTTGAATCTGTTTGCGTTACACACTGCTATCTGAAACACCACACTGAGCTGACTATTACACATGGGAGTGTAGCAGAAGCTGCTGTGTGTGTGCAAAGAGTGTGTTTCTGGAGACTGTGTATTGTCAGCTGCAAGAGAGATCTGCATGGAGACTCCCACAACTGCATGAAGAGTACAGACGTGTGTAAGAGTACATGTGTGGTAAGGGTTAATTGGAGTTTTCAACATGTAGGAACCACCTCAGCCATTGTAAGAATTGATGAAAAATCTACCATGCTATTTTCAAATGTGTTTGCATTTGCCTCACATTTTTGAGATACTGATTTCTTTTGAGTGCTAACCAACACATTGGAAGAAAACAAGCTGGGCCTTTCCTGAATGTGCAAGTTTTACAGAACAACAGCAACACAAATTAAAACGCTGACAACAATTCCTGTGTGCACACAGACTCATGGTCTGATTCTAGGCAGAAAGCGATATTTCCTTTGGCAATTTGAAAGCACATTTACTACTGGGTTAGAGCAAGTGATAATTACTGTAACAGCCTGACACATGTTCCTTCTAGTTTAGACAGGCAGAAAGGAGCACATGTCCTAACAGCTCCTTGAGACCATGACCATGTGTTAGAGGGTGACTGATTAGACTAGAGCAAAGGAAATGAGCCTTGGTGATTTTGAATCTGTTTGCGTTACACACTGCTATCTGAAACAGCACACAGAGCTGACTATTACACATGGGAGTGTAGCAGAAGCTGCTGTGTGTGTGCAAAGAGTGTGTTTCTGGAGACTGTGTATTAACCTATGGTTTCTTAAGTGAATTTGCAAGGTTTTTTAAATGCTAATTCCTAACTATAACGTGTGTGAAACCTATGGTTTTTTCAGTGAATTTGTACGGTTTTTTAAATGCTAATTTATTTATGTATTATTTTTTTTTTATATATATATATATTTTTTTTTTTTTGGTTTTCACCGTGCGCGCACGGTGCGCGCACCCCCGCGATTTAAAAAAAAAAAAAAAAACTTTGCATTCGGGGTCCTTCTGGGACCCCCTGACAAAGGCTAGGGGTCAGGAACTCTCTACCCTGCCCCCTTTTCACGTTCGCCACCTTCCTTTTTCACTTTCGCACTGAAAACAAACAAAATGGCGGCCGACACTTCCTGATTTCGACCGATTCGAACGTTGACTAACATGTAACCACCAATCAGAATTACGCTCGCGCACGTTAGGGTGCTCGCACGGTGCGCGCACCCTGCGCGCGTATAGATATTGATATGCTTTTAAATGCTATTTTCTCAGGAAATACTGAACAGATTTACACCAGACCTGCAAAAGGCACTTCCTTGACCTAATGGCTACCTCTCTGCCAAATTTCAAGTAATTCTGTTCAGCCGTTCGAGCTGTAGCTGTGTCTAAAGGTCCTATGGAAAAATGCATGGGGAAAACGCGTTTTGGGACCCCCCTTTTTTCTCGGCCCCCGCTTGACGAATCACCCCGAGACTTTCAGGGTAGGAGCTGAACGGAGCGCCCCATTAGTTTTGAAAATTTCGCGAGGATTCGTCAACTGGCGCCAAAGTTATTCAAAATAGAATTTTGAGATTTCCTATGGAAACACGGTCCTAACTATAACTATCTACTTGCGACCGCCAGTAGATTATATATATATATATATATATATATATATATATATATATATATATATATATATATATATATATATATATATATATATATGCAAAAAACTAAATTGTCATCTTTGGTAGGATTTTTTTAAAATGGAATCTGGCTTTTAGAGACCACAAGACTAGAAAGAGTTAGACAGTACAAATATCCGAGGATATGGCTCGATGAGCAGGGAAGTTTTCATCAAGCTTTAAATAGTGCCCTAGCCCTCTTGCTCACCAAACTTTCCGGCCCTGCACTTGGCCTTGTTCTTCAGGTTGTGGCTACCAAGTTTCTCCTTATTCATTAGTTTCTGCAAAAACTTTCAGGCTGGCTGAATACAACGCAGTGTTGTATGTGTGTGTATATATATGTGTGTGTATATATATAATGTTTTTTGTCTTCCTGACTCTACAGCACAAGCACAAATATGCTTAGAATTTAATCTGTAGAGTCAGTTGTATGCTGCAGATAACTTTCCAAGCATACTGCTCAAAACAAAGAGGTGCTCAGGCTCATTAATATTGTTGTTATGGAAAGGGTTTTTGAGGGGGAAACACCTGTGGAGCACTAATTATATCTCTGATAAAAAATTGATGTTCGCTGAGAGATGGGAGAAAGTCCTGCCAATAGCACATACAACACCATTACTAAACAAATGGGGAACCCAGACAAAAGCCGAAGGACCTGGATATGAAATGGTACAAAACAAATTGGTCCAAACAGGATTATTTACGCATTAATAGCACCCAAAACATAGAAGACAGACACTCAAGTGCAAAACTGTTGAGTTTTAATTGATCACAGATGCATTTATTTGCTTTTATAATTTTATAATCAAGTTGCTCAAAAAACAACTCGACAAAAATTATAAAAATAAATAAATGTTTTTGAACCAATAGCACAGACAAAGCAATTCTTAATGATGCAGGCGAAACTCTTCCACAGCGATTTAAGTAAGATACAGCTGAAGAAACAATCTTGGATGAGAACTAAATATAACATTAAACATCCATGCTTGAATCATCTTTTTACCCTAAATCAAAAGCGGATGCTAATCAGATTTAGATTTTTGTTTGATTTCGCTTGAAGACTCTCAATATCAACACTAAAGGGCGTTATGTGCACAAAATGCTCTGTGTCACCAATTGAAAATGTTATTGATACACATTCTATTAATTAGCAAATCTCTATTAACAGGAAGAAGCACCCTGCTATGGCCAAGATTTTTTTATTCAGGAATTTGCTTGTGCCAAAAGACTTTCTTCTTGCTTATCAGGGGCAGATAGCCAACTTTTAGGCCTTTTTTTAATACCGGCTAATAGCACTCCACTAGATAAAAGCCTCCACATTGATAAAAGTACCCATAAGGGAATATAGCAGTGACTAACGTTTTATTAACCAAGTGGAACATTTAAAAAATATATAAAATATCTGCATCGCTAGAAGTAGAGGTGATTTTTTGCGGCTGAAATGACAAACCTGTAAATAATTTAACAAATACTTACAAATGAATGATATGTATTTAATCCCAATGTTTATCATTCTAATGGTTTTTATTATGCAATAAATCACAAACTTAAACATATAAAAATGGAAAGCATATAATTACAATAGCTATACCATACATGTTCTCAGATTTCATATATGAACATCACATTCTGAGAAAGAATCCTGGTAAAGAAGAGAAATTTATAGATATTCTCTGGTCAGGATCCTAAATATTTTGCTTTCAATAATTCCTGTGTCATGAATTGTAAATAAATAAATAAAACCATGATCACTAATTTTTCCATTGATACATTAGGTTTTCCAGTGCTCTTGAAATTGAGAAATTCTCAGGAGCATTTGTAAATAATTTAAAATAAAAAGGTGTGTATTTTGGACCAGTATTTAAAATCTGACAAATCTATGCTTTGCTCTTTGTAGGATCTTCCTTAATTCTTCTCTTTACATCTCCATTATACACTCAAGCTGGTCTCTAACAAAATCCAGATCCTCTTTTGCTGAACTCTTATTTCTCATAGCCATTGATAACGTTTTCAGATAAGAGCTTAATCTATATCGTGTTGTAGCACTACATTTGCCCCTGCCATAAACAGACTTTATCCAAGGGAGGAACAGATGCATTTCAGAAAAGATTATCAGTCAATCTGTTGATCTTATTTAAAGGTGGCATGATATTCTTTATTCTTAATTCATTACCATCCTTGTATTTCAGTGAAATGTGCACTTGTTTCCAAGAGATGTTTAGAATCTTAGCAAAACCTGTTCTCTCTTTCAATTATGTACCATACTCCTTGCACCATTTTGATAGTTTGCTGTTGCAAGGCCTTTTCCTGGAGTCTTGGAGCTAGTGAGTGGTTGCTGGGCAGTATGATGTATGAGTACTGTCATTACTAATAGTGTTCGAGGGCCACTAAATTGGTGCTCTTCAGTTCGATAACCAAGTTATTTCTTTGGGCACAACACTCTTTAATTATAGTGAGGTTGATTGGTCAAGGGTGACATCATGTGGTGGAGGGTATTAGAGGCTTTGAGACCTTATAACAGAATACATAACGCTCAGTAACATGGCTGTCCAATCAGTGCTGTACTCTAGAAAATAAAATGCCTTTATTGACAGATAAGTAAAAAAATTAGGGATTAAAACTATGGTAACCACAATAAACCAGAAGGTTCTCACGCTATTGGAGGTCCCCAACGCTATTCTGTGAACCAAAAAGGGTTCCGACCAAGGATACAATTAAATTATGCAGTGAACCGAAACTAAATTGCCTTCAAGATGATTAGTTCATATGTAGTAATCAGTCACTTTTTAACCAAAATTATACATATAAATTACTTGATTGCTTAGGAAACCTAACGCCAGATAAGTAATACCAGTCGATCCCAAGTGATCATTTAATATTCATTTAGATGCAAGCATCAAACCTAGCTTAACAAAGACTTTGAGCATTTCCAAATATGTATATATAGTCCATTGTTTTCTACAATTTTTTTTTACTGCAGGTGACAGTAGACGTACAATGCCATCCATTTATCAATGTTTAAATAGGCCAGCCTTTGTTGTTTAACCAACTCTTACCTGGTTCCGGGCTCTTGTTAAAAGAAAACTGTGTATTTAGTCAACAGTGGTAGCCATTGTTTAATAATGACGGTTGGATACCCACTTGTAAACAAAGCTACTTGTTTCGGCAGTGAAGGAGAGACATACATATTCGGGCCTGCCTCCTGCAGTGAGATCCCTGACCAGCCATGTATATTGAGAGGTAGCAGCCCCCCAGGTAAGTATTGTTTTTCTACTGAGTTGCTGAAATGTAATACACTTTGCCCGATTACAGGTCCATCTGATGTGAGGCTGCATATGTGCTGATCATCCTAACTTCGACCACCTGACTGGTCGAGGTCCCCCTGACCCTGACCAGTCAGGGGGAGTGAGGCCTCAATCCATCATCTGGACCTCTCTCTGCACCTCCCCTCTTCCTGAGTGCTTGGTTTCACTCCACTCGTGCCATCTTGAGGTGTTCATAGAGCGAGAGACATTGGCGTGTTCTTTGCTCTGCACCGAAATCCCTTGTGTGGTGCAAACTTTGGGACTCTTGTTTTTAGGTTCTTTTTTTAACAACTTTATTTAATGTTTTATTTAGCAGGAGTACATGAAGGTTCATTTGAATATGAAACCTATGTAAGTGAACAATCTGGATACAAGGACCACTAGATTGCATTTATCCCCACCCAATCTAAGACATTGAATCATAACATTTCTATTTTAATCAATCGGGAAGTCTTAATCATAATGAAGAACAGTGGGTAGGGGACTTCCTTTAGGCTTCCAAGAAAACTCATTTAGGTTCGACAGTGATACCGCTGCATTTATGTATCTTTTACTGATTCCATTCTGCTGTAAGGATCAACAGCAACGGAGAATTGAAGTGTGAGATAGACGGTTGTTTCTTCATTTATGGACAGAACTGGGTTCACACTCAGACCGAGCCATTTATTTTGTTATGGTCAATGGTGATTTCTCCATGCATACAAATGTCAAACACTTTGCCACCATTGCTCAATCTGCAGCAGATCTGGAACGTTTTTATCACTGATCTTGTTCTTCTTTTAAAAAACATGTTTTTATTGACATTTTCATAAACAACAGAGCAACGCACCGTTCAAGGGGTACAACTTGTACAGGTATATTCGTCTGAACTCAAGCCACCCAGCACTGGACACATTGTTCATCAGTTTATTGCTCTCTGCGTCCCATCCCTTCCCAACCTACGCCACTCTCACCTCTCTCCATCTAGGATCCATGAGGACCTATTGTCAGGGGGCTGTGTCAACCTATTAATCATTTCCCCCCAAGTTACCAGGTGTTACTCTGCTGCCTCGTTCCGTCTTGTGAGCATAATATGTTGTTCATCAGCAATGGCCCATTCTGTTAAATCCTTCTTTCACTGCGCCACCGCTGGGGGACATGTTGCCACCCAGTGTATGGCTATCTGGCTCTTCACAAGCACCACTCCCAGTGTGAAAATCCAGGCTTTCATATTTGTTTGCTGCCGCCTTTGGACAATACCCAAGAGACACAGCTTGACACACGCCTCCAGCGTCAGACTCGTAATCCATATTAAGAGTAACAATTCATCTCTCCAGTATTCTGCTATGTGTGAGCATCCCCAAGTTATGTGGAGGAAGTCTGCTGCAACTACGTAGGCATCTCGAGAAACATTTTGGTAAGCTTCTGTGAGAGGAATGTAGGTCCTATGTAGAACGTGGAAGTGTATAAGCTTGAAACGTGCATTGGGTGACACCTGTTTGACTTGCGTACAAGTTTTTCTCCATTCTGTTGACATTGGGCTTCTGGGCACTCCAGGGCTCAGCTCTCCTAGGCCCGCTCAATGGTCCCTCATGTCCATCAATAAAGCGGCATATAGGTGGGTTATCAACTGTCTATTGCCGGCCAGTTCCAGCAATTGCCTCACTGTAACATGTCCTGTGGTTTGGCAGTGAACAAGGGCCAGGTAATGTGTGCCATACTAACAAACAGCAGGAATTGTCCTAGTCCCACACCAAACAGCTTCTGGGCCTGGGCAAAAGAAATGAAACAGTCATTAAAATACAGGTCCCCGATTTGTATACATCCCTCCCTCTGTGTGTCAAACTGCTTAGGATGTGTCTCTAGTCATATTGTAGAAAGGCTGCAGCGCCATCAGGGATAGATCCTCCGCGAAGGGGGCTCTAGGAAAGACCCTTTCGACCACCATGCCCCACACCATTGCCATTTTCTAGATCGGGTATGGGGAGTCTCTTGGGACGACATTCTCCTTTTAAGAACACCTCAGGAAGCATGTAGGAGCCCTGCGTGTCTGCCAAGTGCATTTGTTTCCCAGTTGGGCCTTCGTAGAGCCAATGCACCACAAGGTGCAACTGTCCTACAACATAATAAAGGAACAAGTGCAGCAGGCCAACCCGCCTTCTGTCTATTAGAGTTCCAGTGTCGATAAACACACCCCACTTCTCTTGCCTGCCCACACTAGGTTGTTCAGAAGCCTGTCCAACTGGGCAAAAATTGGCTCTGGCACTGGGCACATCACGCTCTGCAGGATGTACAAGCACTGTGGCAAGAACACCATTTTTGTCAGGGCAACTCTCCCTATCATAGACAGCGGGAGCGCTTTCCAGAAGTCAACTGACCTCCTCAATTTGTCTATCCCTCTTCCGTTATTCAGATCATATTGTTCCTGTTGGCCTCGGGTCACCCATATCCCTAAGTACTGTATCGCGTCCTGTCCCCAGCTGAGCCCAAGCCTCTCCTGCCGAGTAACTCCCTCACGCCCCAGTCCACCCAGGGTGAATAGTTTGGTTTGATCTCTGTTGGTTCCTAGCCCTACCACATCTCCAACAGAAGGGGTACTGAATGTACTGGGTCTCGGAGATAGAGCAACATATCCTGCATACATTAATACTTAAGTGGGTCGTGTTTGCTGTCCGGATACACTATGGTCCAAAGGGTCCCAGAAAGGCGGCAAGCCAGCGGTTTCCTCGCCAGTGCAAATAGGACTGGGGACAGAGGGCACTCCTTTCTTATTCCCCAGCCCAGGTCTCCGGGTTCAGAAATTATGTTCCCTGTTCATACTCCAGTCACCCACTCGGTGCACAAGAGCTTAACCCATCCAGTAAACCGTGGACCAAAACCTATTTGGTGCATAGTCGCCCACCATATCGAAGGCATGCTCCAATTCCAGGTCACCCCTGATCCTGCAACTGTGTGCATGACATGGTTCAGGTGCCAGATGTCCATTGTGCTTCACCCCTGGATAAAACCAATCTGTTCAGGGTGGACCAGCTAAAAGACAACCCACAGGAGCCTATTTGCCAAAACTTTACACAGCAATTTGACATCTGCGTTTAACATGGACAGTGGTCTATAGGAGGTGAGGTGCATCCGATCCCTGCCCGGCTTGAGTATTAAAACCATCACTGCTTCCCCCGTAGTTGGGGGAAGCACTCCCTTCTCCCTCTGCCTCTGTGAGCACCCTCAGGAGGGTCTCAAGAAGTGAATTAGGTAGTGCCTTGTATAGCTCAGCCAGCAACCCATCTTCTCCTCGCGCCTTACCCCATGCCACCTCTGAGAGCACCTCCTTAAATTCCTCCTACTCCTTTGAGCTATTAAGGCTATGCCTCTGTTCATCCATGAGGCTCATTAGCTCTGTCACATTTAGGAACTGCTCCAAGGTGTCATCCGGCAGCTCTTGGGTTCAAACAACCCTTCTTGCAGGTAGGCACGGCAAACATAGTTTCTGATCTCCAGTTGTCACTTAACTCAGATTACCTAAGCATGCTCTCTTCTTTCATAGCAACCTTATAGGCCTCCCACTCCACCACCTGCTATTTGTGGATTCCCGATTCTCCCTGAAGAAATGTAGTGTGTTCTCTCTAATGTGTGTGAGGAAAGCACTATCGATCAACTTGCCTGTTCTTAGGCTCCACTTAGGGATTTTAGGTCTAGTCCACACCGAGGGGAGGGCCAGGAGTAAAGGTGAATGGCCAGAAAGGTGTTTATTTAGATAGGACGAAGATATGTATAGCTCTAGATCCTCCTATCTCCCGAGCACATGATTTATGTGAATATAGCCCCCGTGTACTGGCAAGTAGTAGGGGTATGTGCTTTTACCCGGGTGATTATATCTCCAAACATCCAAGAGGTGCAGGTCAGTTTTTGCCTCTTCCATTGTCTGTTCCATGTGTGGCTTAAGGCCCTCTATCACCAATTTTAGACTCAACTGAAGTTACCTGCCCAAATAACCCACATTCCCATATACAGGGCTATTTTCCATACCACCTCGGAAAAGGAAGAACCATAATCAATTTTTGATGCAAATGTGTTTACCGGGCAGGTCTCACATCTATCCATTACCCCAACTACAATCCAGTATAATCTACCTTTTGGATCCGCAGGCACCACCTCCTTTTCGAAGGGAACACCTGGCGAAATCCACATCACCATTCCTCTGGCGTAGTCGAAAAACATAGGGTAGTAATTATGATGCCATGTCAATTAAGATGTTAAGTTTAATGTTTGGTGTAACACTACCTGTGTACATAACATAGAAATGCATTGTTGAAACTGTCATGGTTGTGATATAGTAAAATGCAAATATGTTATGTTCTGTTAATCGAGCTTATAAAGCACATGTTCACCATTGGTTTCTTGGCAATAGAAGACAATTTTGAAAGAGAACCAAGGAAGGTACTACTGAGGCCACAAATTAGTATCGGTAGGCCTGTTTAAAAAGCTAAGTGTCTAGGTTTCTGTGAAAAGATTTAAAATCAACTTAGATACAAAAGTGATTAGGAAGGGTATTCCATATAGATGGTGTTTTTGCAGCAAAGCTGCTTCAACCTGCTGTGCTTTTTCGAAGTTTTGGCGTAACTAAGAGCTTTGAGGATGCAGATCAGAGACTACGCGGTAATGTAGTTTAGAAGCTTCCTGGCTATAAAGCAAGGAGCAATACTGTGTGGGCTCTTGAACTTAAGGCAGCAACTTTTAAATGGAATTCCTTGCTTCACTGGATGCCGGTGAAGCTGCTGCAATAGCGTTGTGGCAATAGAACAGCGTAGAAGTTGATCTATCATTCCAACTGCCTAATTATGGATGGCCTGTAACCTCTCCAAGGATTATATTGGGGAGCCCAGGGTAGATTAAATTGGCGTGATCCAGTCTAGATTGATATGATTGCTGCCATAACAATTGTTTTTCGTGCTTATAATGAGAGTAGTGGGGCTGTTTTCCTCAAATCTTCCTCATAACTATTCATTTCAATATTACTGAGTTCACCTAAAGTTTCATTGTTAAATGGCTATCCGCGATGACTGGCAGGTGTTTTTTGCTGATGTTTTTGATACTGGTGTTGATATCTAATTTCAGCGGGTCTGTACATTTGATGCAAGAGATTTGCCTTATTCTTTAGCATTACAATCTGTCTTGTCTGTATTCAGTTTTAGGTATTACCAATGGACAGCATAAGATTTTGGAATTCACTTTGGGAGGCCGCTGTACCATCTAAGTGAAGTAAGAGTGGCATATCATCAGCATAATTCTAGAGTCTAGAACAACTTGATGCGAATTCTTGTATGAGAGGTTTAATACATAATTTGAACAGGTGGGGGATAATAAGGAGCCTTGAGGCTCCTGGTTATCATTAAAAATGTGTTTAAAATAAATAATATTTTTGCAAATTACCATAACAATGAAGTTGAAGGCTAGTCATGTGTTGTCTCCCGTTGGTTTGTCGTTTATAAAACCTGACTGGTTAGGTATGACTAAGTAGGGGCCAGACATTTCTAAGTCTAGTGGTAAAGATTTTAGCGAAATCTTGACATTATTTGGTAGTCCTCTTGGTTGATAAGACCCACATAGTTGTGGCTCTTTCTTTGGCAGTAAAGTCGTAGTCGATTCTTGCATGCTAGGATTTACTGTTTTTGTGATAGAGAAAGAGTTGAACTCTTTGGTCAAGTGGGGGGTTTTGAGTATATTGTGAAGGCTTTATCAAAAGGCTCTGGTAACCCATCTTGTTCCTGGGCTTTGTTGTTCTGGAGAACTTTAATCAAGGCACATACCTCATCTTCAGTAATAGGGCTGCCAAGGCTCAGTAGTATTTCTGCTAAGATTTGAGGGAAATTGAAAGCAATCAGATATGTATTCTAATGAACAGGGCCTCCAGGTTCAGCTTAGTAGAGGTCAGAGCAAAACTACGCAAATACATCTAGCAATTCTGCTTATGAGGTGTGAATTGTCCCCCCTATGTCCTGGATGTTATGTTATGTTATGTTAAAATTATTTGTAAAGCGTGCTTACACCAAGCGGTTTCATGGCGCTAATGGGGGAATCCGACAGAAGTATAGCGACAAATGCTTACTCGTATGCCTGAGAGAATAGAAGGGTTTTAAGGAGAGTTCTAAATCGGGTATATTAGGTTATAGATCTGAATTCGGTGGGAAGGGAGTTCCAGAGTTGAGGGGCCAAAAGAGAGAATCTGAGACCACCGTGTTTTTTTCCGCTTAATGGGGGGGACAACGAGCAGGTTCAAGTGTGAGGAGCGAAGTTCATGTGAGGGGGTATAGCGAAGTATCATAGACGAGATAAATGCCGGGCCTTGACCGGCCAGGGCTTTGAAGATGGTGCAACCCAATTTGAATGCGCAGCGTTTGGCCACCGGGAGCCAATGGAGGCTCTTCATCAGAGGGCGGGCATGTTGATGTCTGGGTTGATGAAAGATAAGCCTAGCTGCTTGGTTCTGAACCAATTGTAGGCGGTGAAGCTGGTACGCCGGGATACCAAAATAAAGTGAGTTGGCGTAGTCAGTACGGGATATGACAAAGGCCAGGAGGACTAGGGTAAGGGCCTCCGTGGTTAGGAATCTGGAAATTTTCCGGATTCTGCGTAGGTGGAAAAAGCAGGATGATACTACTGTGCCAATCTGGGGTTTCATGGACAGGTCTTTACTAATGATGACCCCTAGGCTTTTTACGGATTCCGCCGGGTGAGGAGGGTTGCCTAAAAGAGGAGGCCAGAAGTTAGGGTTCCAAGGATTGGAGGTGCCGCCAGTCAGGATGAGCTCAGTCTTGTCAGGGTTGAGCTTCAATTGATTGGCGTACATCCAGTTGCTAATGAGGTGCATGGTAGACTGAAAGTTAGAGACTGAGGTGGTAGAGGAGTCGATTTTAAACACCAACTGAAGGTCGTCGGTGTAGTTGAAGGTGGCTACCTCACTGTTACGTAAGGAGCGTATCAGGGGGGACATGTATAGATTGAAAAGGAGAGGGGAGAGAGAAGACCCCCGAGGGACCCCGCATGTCAGCCTGACCTTCTCGGCTGAGAAGGTAGCTAGGCGGACAGCCTGGGAACGATTGTCCAGAAAAGTTGAGATCCATTTCAGGGCTAGTCCCTGGATGCCGGCACTGCTGACACGGTCGATCAGGAGATCATGATCGACCGTGTCAAAAGCTGCAGACAAATCCAGAAGAATGAGGGCCTGGGAGATGTTTTGATCGGCCCCCTTCCTAAGCTCGTCCATGACTGCTAGGATGACTAACTCCGTAGAGTGAGCTGGTCTAAAACCTGCCTGCTGGGGGTCAAGGAGCAGTGAGCGTTCAATAAAGGAGCTGCGGCAGTTGGCTGCATGAGCTTCTAGGATCTTACTGAGGTAGGGGAGTAAATGGGGCGGAAGTTACTAAGTATCAGGGGATCGGCATTGGGCTTCTTGAGGATGGGGACAATTTCAGCAGTTTTAAAGCAGTCGGGGACCGTGCCTTGTCTGAGAGAGTTATTGAGAAGAGCTAGTGGGGGGGTCAGGGCAGGTGGAAAAGGCTTCTTGTAGAATGTGTGGGGGACAGCAATCTGTAGGGGAGCCGGATCCAACTTTTTTTTAATAGGACAAGGAATTCCTCTTTAGATATCAGAGGTATTTGATTCAGCACCTGGGGGTTATTGAACAAGATCGGAGAGTTTGTAGGAAGGACGGGAGGTGGGATGCTGTTTTTGATGGTGGCAATTTTCTCTATAAAATACACGTTAAGTGAATCACATAGTGATTGGGAGGGGAGCGGTTTAGCAATTACTCTGTCTGGCTGTGATAGTTCGTTGACTATGGAGAAAATGTCTTTAGTCTTGGTAGCTGAGTTGGTGATTTTCAGGGAAAAGTACGTAGTCTTGGCCTGGGTGATAGAATTTTTATAGTCTTTTAAAAGACTCATATAGGTGGCTTTTTTATCCGGGACATAGTCGCGTCTCCAACTACGCTCGGCTTGTCGGAGTGCTAATTTCTTTATTTTCAGCTCGTCCGAGAACCAGCGTTGGGCGTCATGAGGACGTTTAAGTCTGGATTTTTTGAGGGAGCAACGATGTTGCTGGCTGACTCGAGCCAGTGCTTGATGCCGGCAGCCTAATTGCTTAGGGAATCCAGTTCATCAGGGAGGGAGGTTTTTAATAAAGTGCAAAATCCGCCAATGTTGGCCCGGTTCCAATTTCTAGCCAATTGGTTGCCCAGGAGAGGGGGTTTTGTTGGGGGGGGGCACAGTCCAAGGAGAAGGAGATAATGATCTGACCATAGGCAGGGGGAGATTAAGGGTAGTGTAATTTCCAAGTTGAAGGTCCATACTTGGTCCAGGATGTGTCCCTTGATGTGAGTGGCGATGTGTACATGCTGGATACAATTTAGCCCAGACCAGAGATCCGTAAATTCTAAGGAGCTGGTACTCTCCTTTATGTCGGTGGGCCAGTAAATTAAAGTCTCCTACGATGATGACTTTGGCATTATTGATGACTAGTTGTGAGATCATTTCACCTAACAGTTGAGGGAAAGAGGGCATGTATTCGGGGGGGGGGGGGTCTGTAGAAGAGAGCGCAAATGAACGGGGAGTGAGGAGAGTCGAATTTTAAAATGAGGCTGTCAACTGAAGGTAAGCCAGTGACTGCCATGGTGGTAAATCTGAGTTTGTGGTGGATAATGGCAGCAACCCCGCCGCCAGGTTTCCCCGAGGGTCTGTTGGCCTGAAGTATATATTAACCCGTAGGTACTGCTGCCAGGATGTCCGGTACGGATTCGGTGGTAAGCCATGTTTCTGAAAGGAGAAGTATGTCCGGTTTATCGGAGTCAAGTAGCTGGAATATTTCCAATTGGTGTTTAACCAGCGAGTGGGTGTTTAAGTAGCTAAACACCAGGGTCTTATTTTCCTGGGGCGGGGGGATAATAGGGTCAGGTGTTCCTTTAGATTTGGCAGGCGAGCTCTGTTCGGACGGTAGGGCAAATAGTTCAGGTAGCGAGTACCTGGGATTGAGGATCCCTGAAGTGTGCAGGTAGATTTTTGTGCGGGAGTTGATGGGCCAGTTTGCCTGTAGGTATCTCAGCTCAGTTGCTGAGTAAGAAACTGTTTTGGCATAGTGGGTCGCCCCTAGCCCCTGCCGGCCGTGGACGGGGGCAGACGGGCTTGTCTTTGGCACGCCTTTGACGCGCCCGCTGTGCGTGCACTCAAGCATTCAACTATATAGTGGTGGGGCGCGGAAAGCTAGCGCGCTGACTCCTACCGGAAGTGCCTGCCCTGATTAGAACTCCCAAGAGGCCCTCCGCGCAACGGCACAAGCCGCGTCGGACCGGGGCAAAGGGGTAATCTGGTACAGGCAAGATATTTCATTTATTTATAAGATCTGTTTTTTTGCATTTCTTATAGCAGGATATACAGAACACTCTGGAACCAGAGCGTCATACACATGTAATAGAAAAATGTATATATATCTAGCCAGGTGCATATTAACTAATAGGAGCGGGGGCATCCCCTAATCTCGTGACAGCAATGAGGGCCTCCCAGCTGTAACCGCAGCCACAGAGTCCCCATTGGTATCCTGCCACTGGGGGGCCTCCCCAAGATGAAACGCTAGCATGCCTCCCGCTCACTTCCAGTGTGTATTCCATAAACAGTTAGCAAACTATGTAACAGTGAGGCAGAACATCAAATGCCCAGATGAAACAGCAACAGCAATGACCGGCCTATGATTCATCAACCCCTCATTCCTTCCCCCGTTCCGACCCCCACACCCCGATGTCCCTTGTGCATGCTGCTTGAACATCATGATCACCTTCACAATACGCCCCTCCCGAACAACCAGTCTCCCCAACACAACACTTCATTCCTCACCCCCAGATTGGCCAGTACCTGGTCCCTCTCGGGGGGCGTCCCCATCGTGTTCCCGGTAGGCCACTGCGGTATCCCCGTCTAGTCGCACCAGGGCCTGTACTATCGCATCCCATTGACTCGCTATTGGCGTCTTCCTAAGGCCTAGCGTTTCTTCCCTAAGGAGGGCCGTGCCCTCCGCCTTTGCCCACACTAATAGGGAGCCTCGCCATGCCCGCCCATGGGGCAGATCGGCCGCCTTCCAACGCTTGGTAAGCAGCCGCTTCGCCACCACCAGCCCCAGGTCGATGAACCGAGAGGCGACTTTCGTGGAGGGGGTTCTGTGAAAGAGGTGTAGCAAGTAGACCGGCCATTCAAATGGTAGCCGACGAGCCGTACATGCGCGGAGCGCCCCATGCACCATCCACCAGTATGGGTCCAGCGCAGAACAGCTCCACAGCATGTGGACCAGTCCGGCATCGAGCTCCCCGCAGCGGGGGCAGCCCGCATCTGCACGATGAAAATACTTGTTGACGGATTCAGGCGTAAGATACGCTCTGTGCAGAATAAAGAATTGTATTTGGCGGAAACGCATATTGCGGGGGATCTTCGTCGGGCCCTGCAGTGCTCTATCCCACTCCTTGTCGGCCATGGGCCGGGTCAAGTCCGCCTCCCACTTACGATGCAGCGGAACCAAACTAGTTGCCGCATGCGTACGCAAGGAGGCAGCGAACCACCGAATCATGTGCCTCCCGTGTCCCATGACGTGGAAGTATTGCATCATGAGATGCTGCTCCGGTTCCTCTCTGAGATCACCCCAACGACTCGTCAACGTCGCCACCAGTGACCGGTGATGGAGAAAATGGCCGGGCGGCAACCCTATCTCCTCCGCGGCGAACGGAAGGAGGGCACCATCCCGGTACAAATCCCCCAGTGTGTGGATATCCGCCGTACGCCAGTCTGCAAGTTCAGTTGAACTCAGTACCCTCCGCCCTCTAGGGGAACCCTCTATCGGGATAGCTGGGGCATACGGTGTTCGGGCCCGGGTGAGATAGAGAGAACGGCGATAGCACTTGTAGGCCACCAACACAAGGAGGGGCACCGGCCTCGACACCTTCGCGGCCGGGTGGAACAATTTGATGACGTCAGCCAGGGGAAAGGGGGGTGCCGTGGTCGCCGTGTCATCTCGTCCCCTGTCTGCCAACCACCGAGCAACCCACTGCAACTGCGCCGCTAGATAATAATGGGCAAAGCACGGCATCGCGAGTCCCCCCTGGTCGGTGGGGAGGTACAGCTTGGGTAGCGCTACTCTATGGCGCGCATTACCCCATATAAAGTCCCGCAGCGATCGCTCAAGGGCGGCAAAGAAGGATGCCGGTATATATATGGGCAAGTTAGCGAAATAGTACAATAGCCGGGGTAGAACCACCATTTTGATTAAGGCGATTCGCCCGGTGACCGTGAGGGGAAGCGTGCCCCAAAACCGCATCTGCGCCCTGACCGCCGTCACCACCTTGCCCAGATTGCCCTCCACGAGATCCGCCGGTTGCCGATATATCTGGATACCCAGATAACGAAAGGTGTCAGGTTGCCATCTCACCGGTACGCCCCGAAGATGGTAGCATGGATCTCGGGTATCAGCCCGGAACGCATAAAGGCAAGACTTGGCAGCGTTTACGTGGAGACCAGAAAGAGCAGCGAAGTCAGACAAGGTACGTTCCAATTCTATCGGGATGTGCGCCACATCTCTAACAAAGACCAGAATGTCGTCCGCATAAAGCGAGACCTGGTCCGACGCATCGCCCAAAGGGATGCCCTCCGTCAACACTCTGCGAAGCTTGGCGGCCAGAGGCTCTATCGCGAGCGCGAACAGGAGGGGTGAAAGTGGACACCCCTGCCTGGTACCACGGCCGATTGGGATGGCTTCGGAGATGTATGACCCGGTTCTCACCCTCACCACAGGGTTCTAGTAAAGGAGGGCCGCCATCGGAAGAAACCCGAGGCCTAACCCATGGTGCGACAACGTCGCCACCAGGTACCCCCACTCCAGGCAGTCAAAGGCCTTTTCAAGATCTAAGACCAGACAGCCCGCCCTAGGCCACTGTTGCACCCCGTCAGTGGCCACGCGGAAAAACCTCCGCAAATTAAGAGAGGTGCTGTGTTTTGGTACAAAACCATTTTGGTCCCCATGTACCAACTCCGACACCGTTGGAGCCAGTCGTTCCGCCAATGCCTTAGCCAGGACTTTATAGTCCGCATTAAGTAGGGCAAGGGGGCGGTATGACCCCAGGTTGGTAGGGTCTCGCCCAGGCTTGAGTAGGGAGACCAAGTAAGCTTCTCGCATGGAAGCGGGCAGAGTGCCCTCTTCAAGAGCCGCAAGGTAGAGAGCATGTAGCTTGGGCACTAGCGTCTCCCGATAGGCCTTATAGTACTCCGCCGGGAGTCTGTCCGGTCCCGGCGCCCTCCCAGAAGCCAAAGAGACCACCGCATCTCCTACCTCCTCCACAGTGAGGGGGCCTTCAAGTGTGTCCTGGTGCTCATCTGGGACTGTGGGTAGGAGGGCGGCCTCCAAAAATCGATCCAGGTCTTGCGCCTGCCGATGCCCCGTCGAACGGTACAGGGTCGTGTAGTGTGCCGTCAACACCTGATGGATCTCCCGCTGCGTGTACACTGGCGTCCCGTCGGGCCCACAGATAGAGTCTATTGGGGCATGTGCCGTCTCCTGCCGGACCAGCCAGGCAAGTAACCGCCCTGCCCTGTCGGACGTAGCATGAATCCGAGCCGCATAGTTGTGACATCTCTGTCGCTCAAGTAATTCGGCGTGTCGTGCCCGGAGCCGCGCCAGCCGGACCGAGTCCCGACCTCCGCCCTCTCCATGCCGCTCGCACGAGAGAAGGCGTGACTCCAAGCCAGCAAGTGACAGTGCAAGACATCGACGGATATTCCCCGACGCGCCCAAGCAGTGTCCCCTAATGGTGGATTTATGTGCGTCCCACTCCGTCAGTTCGCTATCCGTCGTCCCGTCGTTCAGTTCATCTTCCAGGGCTGCCGGCTGGAGTCGCCACGTAGGGACGGGGGGCCGACCGGGATCCCATCGGAAATGCACTCTAAGAGGATTATGGTCCGAGTGGGTCCTGCCCAAATATTCTGCTTGGACTACCAGGGGAGTTAGAGCGTGAAAGCCCACCACCCTGTCAAGTCGGACATGAAGGTCATGCACCGCCGAGTAGTACGAGTAGATGCGGTCACCGGGGTGCAGGTTGCGCCACATATCAACTAATGGCCAGCGCGACAGCCAGTCCGTGAGGCTCCGCGCATTCGAGACCGCCTGCGTCCTCCAGAGGGGCGGGTAGGACCTATCTAGGTGTGTATCAAGGACTGAGTTAAAGTCCCCGCCCAGTAGCCAGGGGAGACCCACGTATGGTGCCAGCACCGTGGATAAGTGATCTAAGAACGACGGATGCTCAACATTTGGGGCATACAGAGAGCCTAGCAGTATGTGCTGGCCATTGAGCCTCCTACGGACCAAAGTGTATCGCCCGGCGGAGTCAACCACTGTTTCCGTGCATGTAAATGGCGTGCCCGCCCTCACCCAGATCAGTGTGCCACGGGCGTGTGCGGAGTATGTGGTCCCAAAAAGTTGGCCCATCCAACGGACGCGCAGTCAGCTGAGCTCAGGTTGTGTCATGTGGGTCTCCTGAAGTAGGGCGATGGCTGCCTTATGCCGCTGCAGATAGGTGAAAACAGAATAGCGGCGCGCCGGTGTGTGCATACCCCGTATATTCCATGTGATTACGTTGGTGTCAGCCATCTAAAGTAAGCAAGGTGTGTATGGGCCTCGGGGCCAGGGTCGGGTCAGTCAGAGGGAAAACCCCGATTGTGAATGTCATGCCGGTATGTTGCAACAAAAAATCTAACAAAAGAACTTTGGCGCGCTGCGGGGCGCATCTAACAACAGTCAATGTCAAGAACTGTGTAACTGTCAGGGCAAACCCCAAAGTGGGAATTCGTCCAAACTACAAGCCAAATGCCTATGGATGAAACTGAGCCAGGTGTTGGCTAGCGGGTGCGCGGTGCGACTGTAACTTACGCAGGTGACCGTGTCACTGCGCTACCCCTACATGCGCCTTGTGTGCCTCCTATGGTGCGAATAGTGTTGAGCATGCGTAAGCGGCTGAACTGTGCCTACCCACCCCACCCGCCGCTGTCCTTGTGTATCCTGTGTGCCCCCCCCCCGGAGCTGCACTGCCCGCCACCCCACTCACCCAAGGCCTCACAGCCGGTTTGTGTGTGTCGATGTGAGGTTCTACCCTTCGTAGAGCAGGAGGATAAGAGGACTAGTAGTCACCACGGCACCCAGGCCCATTCTCGCCACCCCACACGCCAGCAGTTCCCACCACCCCCCCCCCCCCATTCAGTTCACATGATGTGATCAGCAGTTTGGGGTGTCACCACTGGCAGCACTTGATCGTCTGAGAGCATGATAGACGGGGAGGACGATCTACTAGTCTCAGGCTCACTATCCTCACGGGCTGCCACTTCTCCTTGGCTGCTCACAGATCCCATGGTGGCCACCGCCTCCAGGGCTTCCTGACGCTCCAGTCGCATTTTCTCTGGACTGGGCGCCACAGCAGGGGCCAACCCCACCGGTCTGCGAGACTCCCTACGCCGCCGCCGCCTCGACCTTCTCTCCTGCTGTCCGCCAGCTCCCGGGTCCGGCGGCCTCTGGCCCCTGTGCAGCCCCGCTTCCTCCAGCCAGTCCCAAATGTCTGACGGGGCGTCAAAGAAACGAGTCCCCTCATTCGTGGCCACCCTGAGGCGCGACGGGAACAGCAGTGAATATGGAATCTGCAACTCGCGCAGCTGTCGTTTCACTGCCAGATAGTTGCTCCTCCGCTTCTGGACCGTCGCCGTGTAGTCCGGGAAAAGCATCACTTGGCTACCACCCACTGTGATGGCCTCCAACTTCCGAGCCTCGCCGAGTACCACGTCCCTGTCTCGATAATTGAGAAGTCGGAAGAGGAAGGGACGCGACCGAGCCCCGGGGATAGGCCTCCGCGCCGGGACCCTGTGCGCTCGCTCCACTACAAATTGTGGGGAGAGTACCCCCGGAGGAAGAATGTCCCGCAGCCATCCCTCAACAAACTGCTCTGGTTTCCGCCCTTCCTCGCCTTCCGGAAGACCCACCACACGAACATTGTGGCGCCGAGAGAGACCTTCCGCATCCTCGGCACGATCCTCCAGGGTGTGAACACGATCGATCAAGTCCTGTAAGGCTATGGTGTGGTTGCGCACCACAGGCTGGACTTCCTGGAGCTCTTGGCGTTGTTGTGCGACGGAGTCCACTAACTTGCGGTGGTCCGCATGTAGAAGGGTGAAGTCAACCGTGACTTTGTCAATGCGGGATTCCAAGGAGGCCCTAGTCTGCTCCAGGGTGGTGCCCAGCCGATCCACCGCCGCCAGCATGGCATCCATCTTGGTCTCAAGGGTTGTCGCCTGTGGTTCTGTGCCACCTCCAGTGCGTCCTGGTGCCAGACCGTGGCCCTCCTCTCGCAGTCGGGCCTCATTCGGCTTGTTCCGCAGCCGACCCATGGCCAACTGTTGTGCCGACGGCATTCGTTGTCCACTTGACAGGCAATCCCAGTCCCCGGTTCCGCACTGTCAAAGGACAGGAGAGCCTACATCACTCCCCCACCGCCAATGCTGAGGAGAAGAAGGGAAGAGTGGGGGGCCTTTCACGGGGTCCTCTGAGTGACTGCCGCTGCCACCGCCTCACAAATGTCTACGGACCAATGTCTTCAGGTCCCCGAGTCCGACAGGTCCGCCTCGTAGCAGCCTCACAGGATGGCCGTGTCCCCTGACAGGCGACTCCCTTCCGCTCCGACACTCGTGCCTCGCCTCAGACCGTCAGCCGGCGAGGTCCCTACCAGCTCGACAACGACCACATCGCAGTCCTAGGGGTTCCACAGATTCAGCTACACCTGGGCCCGCTCCTCCGTTGCCGTTAATCGGGACTCCTCTTGCGGCCAGAGCTCCCACCGACCGGTCACTGCCAGCTCCCACCAGCCAGCACGTAGCTCTCGTACTAACTCCGGCTCATGTCGGGTACGCAGAGACTGGAGCCCCACCACTTCCGGTTGGAGCCTCCGGGGCACCTGCCGGCTCCAGGTATTGCCACCGCTGGGGGGCTCAGGCAGCTCCCCGCTCCACAATAGCCGCACGCTTCAGTTTCCTTGCCGGGTCTGCGGACCCACAGCTATTGAGCGAGCCACTCCTAGGGCACCAGGACACACTTAAACTGTGACTGGCTGCCCCAGCACTGTTATCAGCACTCTCCGCCAGAGCCATCGCTGCGCCTCAGTCCACGAGGAGGTCCACCTTGCCTCTCAGGTCTCCCCGCCACGGCACCCGGATTTCCCAGTACGCCGGGTGGTAGCTCCGTGGGACGGACCCAGGCAGCTCCAAAGGGCAACACACCTCACAGCACTGGAGGCCGATCCTGACCAGGGTGTCCTTCCTCTCCCCGGGGAAATCGCCACAGGCTCCTCTCCCCACGGTGTCTCACCGGGCTGTGGCCCGTAGCGCCTCCCGTGGGCAGTCAGCACCACCGCGCCGGCCTCGCATTCAGCGCCGTGCCCCGGCCTAATCAGCCACCGGTTCCGCCGCTCCTTACCGGCACCACTATCAGTCTCCGTGGCCCCAGCAGGTCGCCGCCAGATCGCCTCCGTCGCAGGAGTCGCGGCGCACGCGGCCCAGTCGCCGCGCGGTGAGCCGCGGCCTGGAGTGCCCCTCGCGGCCGGCCGCAGTCCGCCGCCCGCTCCGCGGTCTTCACCGGTGCCAGCTACAGGGGGTTGCGAGCCGTCCCCAGTTCCGAATTTCTCCAGGAGGTCGCGGGGTACGTTCATGCAGCGGGTGGTGGTGTCTGCAGCCCCAGTTCGCACCGCTGCCAGGAGAATTTGCAGGGTGATGGCACCAAGCTGTGGGAGCTTCACGCACTGGCGACCATCTTGCTAGTGCGCCACCTAGCGCCCCCTACAAGTAAGATATTTCATGGGCAAAGTACAAATATTTAAAAAGCAGTGACGTTTGTACAAAGATAAAAGATTTAAGAACTTTCAGAAATAGCAGCAATGTTTCACTTTAAAGGAAAAATGCGCGAGTTTCAAGGAGCACAACTAGCAGCATCACCTGATGTCAGATAGAGCATATAAAGTTACAGTCTTTGACTTGTTTGACTTTATAGGCCAGTCTGCTTTATTGTTCATTTCATATCATGTCAGTTCGCTGTCTGTAAACCTGAGAGCTGCTACCAGGGTGAGAAGAGCCTCTAGTTCACTACTTACCTTCTAGAGTGAATTTTCGTATGTTCTGTTTCTAGTCTGGAGATTTCAGTCTCTAGGCCAGTTTCTCTTTTTTGCTAGATATACGAATGTGGCTGTGTGAGGTGTCCTCTCAAGACTTTTACTGTGACATCCCATATAATAGCTCAAGGTATACTCACTGTTCCATAATCAGCTACTTAGTTTCTTAGGACTTAAGCTCTTAATAGTGGGTGACAAAATTTGATTCAGTTCAGTTTCGAGAATGGTATCGATTGTAAACGCTATCGCTGGTCTGTGCCGCCATTACTGGGGCATATTGAGAGGATTTGTGTTTCTTGGTTTGTGGTCTCTGTTAGGTCTGAAAGAGGTGCTGAAATCAGTTCAGTTGATGTGTGAGTGTGGTTTGTGAACATGCAAGAAGAAAGTGTAGTCCCTTTCTGTTGAAAGGACTGTAGACCATATGTCCACTAAGTTCTTGTTTGTGAGGTCTGAGACCTGCAATGGAGTGACTATTAGGCTGTGCCAAGTGGAGGTTATGACCTTGCTGCCTGCAAATCCTGTTATTGTGGGGACTGGATGGGCATAAAATGCCTCTTTGTCATCAGTAGGACCGTGTGTTGAACAGACGGTGCCGGGTTTGTCATAAATGTGACCTCTGATTTCCACTATTCCACCATCGCGATCTCTATATTTGTATTTTCCACTGGAAGTTTCTTCCAATCCTGATCAGTATAGCTAATACTTTGATTTTGTTTTTGGCTGTAGAGTTATATTGTGCGTGATGAAGTTTATATCTTAGCCTGGTAATATCTACTGTTAGCTGGTGTGTCTCCTGAAGTAATACCACGTCTGTGTTATTGGTACGAAGCCCTTTGAATAAAGCCTTTCGTTTTATGGGGAAATTGAAGTCTTGGGTGTTTAATGCCAAGAATTTAATTTCAGGCCCTTTTTCATAGTTTTCTATGTGTGTTCAACCAGAGTGAGTCTTCTGAGTGAGAGTACTCTCTAAGCCCAGGTCTCAAAATATGTATAAACAAACCATTTCATAAACCAAATAGCTTTTCCAAACAAGGTTAATCATCATTATTATATTCCAAATGCGGCAATTATTGAACCTAACATTTGTGATTATGTTAGGCAAGCTGTGTGGGTCACCCAGGTTTTAGGAGCCCCTTGGATAGAGTTTTCTCTCTGTGTTCTTTCTTACAATTATGTTTTTCGTACAGTTACTAATTGAGGCATTTTGCGTTTAGCAGTCCTACCGACACAAGGAGTTTCCCTGTAGAGGCCTGACATGGACATGCTTGTAGTTGAGAGAGTCCTTCAGGATATTCCAAAGATCAATGTGACCTTTGGATTAGTTCTTAGTGGTTCGCTGCTCCATAAGAGCATTGAATCTTTTTGTATTCTTTTTGCACTTCTCATTTGTGGAAAGGTCTGTTAGTTGTGACTCGTTTTGGTGGCCTCCATGCTTTTGGTCTTCGGTCAGTGTCTGGATCAGGGTTTGTCTCTAGAGCATCGTCACATCATAATTTTTTCTTACTTTCCTCTTTGCCCTTTTCATCTGCTGTGGCTTCCATTGTGGTCACACATCTTTGGTAGAGCTATTATCTTGTACCGCTCTGGTTCCAGACACAGCAGTTCAGCAGTCCCTTCTCTAGTGGTCACAGAGTGCTGTCTTTCAGTCAGCAAAAGGGCATACTTATATTTTCTCTCTTTGAATCTAAGGATTAAGCCATGGGGTGGAGGTGTGGGGGGATTGTGACACCTAAGCCCAGTGATGGCAGATGTGTAGTTCCTGAGCTCATCTGCCCGGTTGCATTTTGCTCA
The DNA here is from genome assembly GCF_964204655.1 of Triturus cristatus. Taxonomy (NCBI): domain Eukaryota; kingdom Metazoa; phylum Chordata; class Amphibia; order Caudata; family Salamandridae; genus Triturus; species Triturus cristatus. The sequence goes on along the minus strand of NC_140586.1, from coordinate 325,888,344 downwards.
GCCCCAGTCCCCTAGAGGTGGATCCCAACTATGCCTAACCACTCTGCTAACGGGGTGGACTCCTCCCACTCGACAGGGGTCTCTGCAGGCCCCTAGGCAAAGACACTGTCCCTCGTGCCTGAGGTTGGACGAGACGCCGTGAGAGACCATGAGGCCGCGCTTGTCAGAGCTGTGGCAGGACCACGGAGACTGCAGGCTGCGGCAGTGCACACCAGTGGACACCACCAACCAGCGTGGGTTCTGAAGGGGGACAGAGCCTGCACTCGCTATCCCATGTCCTTCACACCCTCTGGAGGCTGCACCTGGTCCCGGGAGAGAAAGCCCAAGAAAGTGCGCTGCATCGTGGGTGGGTGCCTGGGGGAAACACCAAAGGACTACAGCTGGCTCCCCTGCAACTGGAGAACGCATCCGGCATGGGTTTCACTGTGGTCCCCGGGAGGGGGACCAACATGTGGTGCCTTGGCCCAGAAGATCGGGCATGAGGTGGCAGGAGTCTGCCAAGTGCCCAAGCTGCAGCGCTGACCGACATAAGCCCTGCCAACCAGCACCCGCCGTGTCCCCCTAGTGACTGCAACCGGCCTGGGGGCAACACGCCGGGAGGAGTGAGATGCGGGAACTGTTGCAAGCTCCTTCAGGACACCGAGAGACATTGCTGTTGACGCCCCTTTGTTGGTGTGGAGGATGATTCCCTGCCAGGGGACGCCAGGGGGGAGTCTTTCACTACAGGTGTCTGTGAGAGTCTCGCTGACCTGCACCTCCACAGTGACCTCAGAGCTCACCTTCTTCCCTGGAGACGATAGTTTGGGAGTGCTACTAGTTTCTCTGAGAATGTACCCACGATGACCTGTGACCTCCAGAGGGACCCTGCGTTTTTGTGGCACTGAAGCTGCTGGGGCCCCACCATTGCACTTCTGGACCACAGCCCTTCTGATGGTTCCCCTACAGGTGCCCCCTGCCCTCGTCTTGCCCGTCCCAGCAGTGCACTTTGTGTGTGGACCTCTTGGTGTACCCCGAGTTGACTGGTCACCGGATGTCCCACAACTCTACTCTGAGAAGGACTCGGACACCCAAACACCCCTACACCACGCTACTATAATCTGCCGCCTCTTGGACCATGGCCAAAGGCAGGAGCAAGAGAGATTCTACCATTAAAACATTCCTCCAACTGCCACCTCAGCACCCCTTGGGGGGGGAAAAGGCACCTCCACTGTCTGGAATGGATGGGCCTGGAAGCCTGGCAGATGGCGAGCTTCAACTGGTCACGAGGGACTTGCTACTCCAACTCTTCGAGGAGCTCTGATATGAACATAAGGAAGTCAAGACTGACTTCCTGCAGAATCTCGGCGTCCTCCTGTGGGATGTCGATGACATAGGAGAGAGGGTGGCCCAGACCTGAAGGTAAACAATTATAGTAATGGGAAAACATTTGGCTACATCTTGGCATCTATACTGACCTTGGGAGGGATGGCTGAAACTCGAGGTGAAAAGATCAGATAATATTTTGGACGTAAAATACCGATATCTAATTCTACTATAAGCGGCCTCCAAAGTATAATCTTGGATTTAGAAAGCATACGAACATATTCCAAACAGAATAGACATGCCATAGACTTTCTCCTGGCCCAAGAAGAAGGGATATGTGCCATAGTGAAAGATAGGTGCATTATGGAGATACGAAATGAGGAATGCACAATAACAGCATATATACAGGAATTAGTTGATAACTTGGAAGGCCTGAAGAGTGAAAATTGGAATTGGGGTCTATCCTTAGAGGACTGAGGCTGGTTAGTAAAGGATATTGCGTTACGGATGGTGGTGCTGGTACTTTGTTTCCTCATACAGGCTCTACCGCCATGTATATCTGCTTGCATTCCCCACACTCACCACAAACAGTAATGATGTCTAACACACTCCTGAGGCAATAAAGAAAATGATGAAGATAGAAATGAGTCAATGGGTCAAGGAACCAAAATGTTGAACAAATGTTCAAAGGGCGTTTTGAGAAAGCATATGTGTGCTGCATGCTGGTTGAACAGTAGTTCTTCCATTTTGAATGTTTGTCAGCATTTCATAATGTGTGCTTGTTCTAGTCTCTTTTGCGTGAACTTAAGTTCATAAGTTCATGTAAGATGTGAAATAGGAAAGTTCTGATAACTGTTTTTGCTTGTTGATTCTGAGGAAACAAGAGAAAAGCTGCTCATAAGATAGGAACACCTGTAGCAGATGTGCTGACCACAAGTACAGAGGTCACTGAAAGTGTACGCTTGTCTTTCTTAGCTTATGTACATAGGCGTCAACTGTCAAAACCTTTATCTTTTAACTGTTTGCACGTGCTGATGATTCCGCTTGCACCATGCATTTCAATGGAAACTGTTTTGTATCAAATCTGTGTGCTGGTTGCATCCGGCAGAGTGTGGTATGAAGCTTACGGCTTCACATCTTGCAGTTCGAACTTGCAATAAACTGTCTTCACATCTGCAACTGTTTTGTTGTCTGCTCTTTGACAGTACGTAATTTCTTAGATGAAATTGAAAGGTGGCACTCTCTGGAGCACTTTGCCAGCCATTTTAGGCCCCATGCAAGCATTGCTGCCACATGAGTGCTTGAGTTACGCTCGTCCTGCCCTCAACTGCCTGGACTTGGCATGCCCTGGGTTACATCTTTGCTCTACGTTGAACTTCAAGCCTCATGTGACCCTGCTACAGAGTGTCCATTCTGGATTTAGTTCACTTCCCAGGAATATTGAGGTGGATAAATGTGCTGGGGATTTGCCAAAGGTACTTATTACCATACATACCAATTCTCCTTCAGACGATGATAGTGACAATATTGGTGTGGCTGGTAAAGTCAAGGGACCTTGGTCTGAGGTGACTATTGAAAGGATTTCCGTAAACATGATTGTAGGAAGCTGGCTCTGTATATGATATTGCCACTAGGTGGTAATACCATGCACAGAATCCAGGGGTTCCCCAAAAGTGTACAGGGCTTAATGTAAAACCCAAAGTGCTCTATTTGGGGTAGTGTGGTCAAGCAGCCTTAGGCCTAACAAAGAGGAGTGTAAGACATTTATGTCACAACAGTGATCAATAATGGACACAAATCAAGAAGGAGATCCAGATCAATTTAAGAAAAGTATAGTTTGTTTATATTTTATTTTAGGACTAGGGTCTTCGCATTAAGTAAGTGCGATTCTCATTAATAATACTTTTCAGGTTTGAGAAGGTTGACAATGCGAATTTCAGAGCAGTTCAATATTGTCCAGTGGAGGAAAACAATTGTGCGGTGTAACAGGTACATAGATCACTTACAGGTCCAGTCTTCGGGTGTCTCAGACCAACACTGCGGGCAATGTCGGTCATGGGTGACTGGGGCACCCAGCTTTGCGGGATTCGGTCTCTACGCCATGGAGGTCGATGCTGGCACTGATTTACCTTTTCTGGTAGAGATAGGATCTAGCTGCAGATTCCTCACTGACTCATCCATCCTTCCCGCTCTGCAAGCTGATTTATCCTTTTGTCTACCAGATCCCTTTACGAGCACTCACTTGCCTTTCATTAGGTTTTAAAATTTTAAAAAATCATTTTACAAAAAGAAGATTCTTTGTGGGCACACTGTTTCCATAAGCAGTTTCTATAAGGGGTTTGGTATTTTTAGCATAGAAAATAGTCACAGAAGAAACTGATGTCAGTGCGCGGAGGGGAGGGGGTGGGGGGGGGATGAGAGACTTATATGGACTCTGTCAATGTCACAGCCAGTGGAAGACGTCGCTACATAGTCTCCCGGCTCCCTCTACCGACTCGCAGAGGTACTGCTGTAGAACATTTTCCAGATCTAGTTTTGCGTCTGGGGATAATATAAAGGTAAGAAATCTGCGGCTAGATCTAGTCTCTGCCAGATAATGCATTACCGAAGGTAAGTAACTTATTCTTTTATCAAAATCTTATAATGAATACTTTTTTACTTGAATAAAAAGGGAAGCTTGATTTGTCTATATTCGTTAAGCGCAGTGCTTTCAAAGAAGACATGTAAGGCAAATGATCGGTATTCTGGACAGCCTACTGCACATAAAAACCTTCTTCTGATGTTTGAGAGGTAGCTTCCAAAGACAGGACTTCTCTTGTGTGCATTCGCATCTCATGAAATTCAGCTCCTTGAACATATTTTCGTTTTTCCCCAGCTTTCTGATCTTCCTCATGTGCACAGGCAATCAGCTGTTTCTTGTAGATGGCTCATTCAACACTGCAGCCTCTGCCTCTTGAATCATTGCCTACGTGTTATTTCTTGTCAAAAAAATTACCTCTTGGTCAATTTTCTCTATTGCCATATGGTACGGCATTTTAAGTGCACATTCCATGGTCCATAGTGAAATTTACGCTGCCCCAACGACAACACTAGTAGGTGCAGTTCCTGTTTCAAGGGTGTGTCCATAGGAACCAAAACTCTTCTACTGAGATTTGGCATGCTGTAGAAAACCTTCCTCGTGCCAACCTAAAATTCCTTTGCACCTTAATCATTGAATCACAGAAAAAACAACTTTTTCTACAGTACGAGGCGGACAGCTACACTCAGCCTCCCTGTTCATTCGGCTTAATAACGGGATGTGGAGCCGTACGACTCAAACCGCTGCACCTCTCCTGGCTTTTGCTAGAGTGGAATACACCATACAATAAGAACCTTTGAAAAACTATATAAAAAGATTTCCCATCTCCACACCGCTGTCAGAAAGCAGAGCAAAACAAGAAGAGGGAGAGGCGAGTGACCATTTGTTACAGAAAGGAGGAGATCTAGAAACTGAAGAAAGACTTCAGTTATTAAAAGCTTTGGTAAAGCACTGTTCTTCTTGGCCCATGTTGACAGTTTGGCTCTTATAGTGAGTGGGATGCACTAACGTACAGTTCCAGCCCTCCAAATCACAGACTTCAGTGACTTGATCAAGACCTTCAACTCCATTCATACACGCCCCCACTGGACAGCAGCATTGTCCGGACTGCAGTTGCTGGAAGCTACATGTTATTGTAAGCCAGAGCCAACTGTCCTTATCTTTTAATGAATGTGTCGACATTGTTTGTACTAATGTGCATTGCCTTTGTGAGTTAACACTGTTGTTTTTTTTGTGATTGAAAAAAACATTTTTGAATTCTCTTTTACAACAGTTCATTAAAGAAATGTCAGAGCCTAAGCTGAAGAAGAAAAAGTCTGCTAAGAAAAAGCATGGCTCCCCTAACAGCAGCAAAAAAGTAAGAAGACATTTAGTATGATGGTTTTAAAACAATGTTGTTATTTCAGAGCCATTTCTGCTACCGTTATTGATCCAAGGTGAGCCAAAGCCAACTTGTCTTGGATTTAATACGCAGCAGTGTAGTTATTGGCTTTGCCACAGCTTGTTTGCTTTGGATGTGTTATGACAAAAAACAATATTGAAAGATGTCTGCCCAGGTGTGTGCATGAGTGGGTGGCCATATTAGTATGTTTTTTTGTTTATTCAGAAAGTATAACAAAAAGTAACTGCAAGATGTCTGCCCGTGTAGGGCATGTTTTGTACCTGGATGGCCATCTTTTAATGTTTTTTGTGATAGTTATTTAAAATGAATTCCGTTCCAAGGTTGCTGACTGCTGCTATTAGCTTTGCGAAAGTTTGCTCCACAGTTATAGAAGCATTGGCAAAGCCACTATAGTACCAGAATCTTGTGGCCTAAATATTGTCTGAAAAAAATATTGTGTCCTAAATATTGTTTACTGAACTATCCCCCCAATTGGAGTTAATAATGGAAAAATAAACTCAAGCTTTATTTTTGAAAGCTATTTAGGTAACAATATATTCAGATGATACTTATGCTATTGCAATTATGACATACAATCCCAATATGAATAGGCACAGGATCCCAATATGAATAGACACAGGGAAGCAACAGGAAGTGGGAATAGAGAAGGTAGCATGAGACCGAAGGAGTGAGAGCACTGGACAAGCGGGGGTAGGTGGGAGAGAGAGTGGTGGCTGGGAAGGCAGGGGAGCTCCGGTTTACAGCCTTGAGCCACAGATAAGAGAGTGGGTGGGCAAGAAGCTGTGAGGCAAGGATATAAAATAGTCCCTCGTGCACTGTAATTCAAGCACTCCATAAAAGACAAAAGGGCACGTAAAAACAGTCAGTACATTGGTGATACAGTCAGTAGCCTAAGAACTAATCTTAGATGTGACTGACAATGTCTCAAGCCAATAGCTGAAGGAAGCAGTACATAAAAAGCCAATGGTTGAGATGGGCTCGCCTGAAGTGCACTCTGAGCATAGGGATGATGCAAGGTCTTTCCACAGTAGAATTCTAAAGTTGTCTCTAGGGAAGACCTAAAACAAGCATTGGCATAGCCAATAGCTCTCGCCTTTGGGACCTTATAAGTGTTTAGCCATGCAACGGTTGATGTTGTTGCACCAAGGATATTGTGCTGCAGAACTAAATACTTATAAGGTCCCAAAAGCTAGACCTATTGGCTATGCCAATGCTTGTTTCACCTCCAGCTGGGCCGAAGTTAAGGGGCCATCCGGTCTCCTTTTGTTTGTATATGCTGACTGGGGGCCGCCTGAAACCTTACATTTAAATGTAAATGCCACAGAGGGAAACAAAGGCACACAGCTTGCCTTCTCTTCACAGGTACTTAAGAGAGGCATGCTTTTGCCTTTGTTGCCCTGTATATAAATGCAGACACTGTAAGACTGTCAGCTGGGTTAGTCTGTCCCAGTATTTACACAAATAATTTAAAGAGCAATATTTTATTTCTTTTATAGCGCTACATCGTTACGTCATGAGGTCATTTGCATATTGTCTTACTTACTCAGTCCCCCTACTTCTTTTGATAGGACTTGTGCCCTGGGTGGCTGGTATCCAAGAGGTTTATAAACCTAGAGTAGAGATCGCTTTGACTGGTACTTCTTTGCTCCTGCAACTCACTATCCTACACCCTGTCCTGTGTCACCACTTGGGCTGCTGAACGAAGCACTCTGCAGCTTCATCCTTGTTTCTTTCTGGAAAGCAAAATTGTTGGTTTGGACCTCGGTCTCTCCCTTAACCAACTGGTGGTTGCCTTGAGTCCGAACCAACAACAACTTCCTCTATAAGCATGTCTGACTGGCAGTATTAGTAAGTAGTTCGATAGCAGGCGTCAGTGCAGTACCTTATCCAGTCCTGGTTTTATTCTTGTGTATTCTAGGACCTGTAATTTTGTTTCTCCGTTTGTAAATGATAGACTACAAGTCCTAGAATACCAAGGGAAAAACGGGACATCAGGATGAGCTAATCACACAAGATATGGGCAGAGTCACGCGTATTATCGTAGTTAGAAGGACTAGCTACAAAGAGAATAAACATAGATCTTCAACACGCGCTGATCACATTAAAAATGAGCTTTCTAAAAACAGTTTAATGGGACTACTACTGCATATTTTCCGAACTTTGCAAATGCATACCGAGCATGTACATTCTCGAGAAGTTTGAATTACAATAATAGAGAAAGCAAAGGAAAAGGCGGGAGTGACTATTAGTTTGCCACACAAAGTGCTTTAACCCAACCTGTCGCTCTCCTGTTTCTCAATAAAGTATATGCTCGGAGTAGAAAATAATTTTTTTTTTTAGGCAGTTGCTGTTTGAGTGCCGAATGGAATGCAAGCTGTTCGCGGAAATGAGTATTCACGGAAGCCGAGGCTTGATTACGGCGGCCATTTCATCGCGTTAGCTGTAATGTCGTGACCATGATGCGATACGCCTTGAGCGTACACATCAAGTCACGTGGCTACTGTTAATAAAAGACGGTCGCGCACGTACGTACGCCACTAGGGCTACGACGGCGGACCTCACACAACGTTACCTGGTCTCCTGGTCTTTATATGAGCCTGGGCCTCTAGTCGCGACTTCCCGGCGGTCGCTGTCCCGCAGAGCCACTTGCGGGAGCCGGAGAACACTACATTAACTGGCGACGAGGGTGGGCGTGCCCTCGCCAGCGTGCAGTGCGCTGGTGTGGCGGCAGCGAGCGCTACTCCTGGCTCGCGGCGCTCGTGCCCCAGCACGCGTCGTGAGGTGCTGTTCCTCGCGCACCACGTGGAGCGCCTGATGTGTGGTGCAGCCGCGCTGCCCTGCGGAACGCTGCCGAAGTCGCGCACGAGGCGCGAGAAGCATCGGCCTGCCGGCCACGTGGTCTGGGCCTCAATCGTGCCGGTCGTGGCGCCCTATCGCGCTGAGTCCTGAGTTTGGCTGCTGGTCTCGCTGCAAGGTGGAGGCAGCTCCTGACACGCTCTGTGAGTACCTGTTGCCCCATAAATGTAAAGGATAAGGGGGAAAGTCAACCCCACAGTGCAGAGGACCGGCCCTCAATGACTTTACACCAGAGGGAGGCCTAGTAGTCGGGTGCAGGCCTTGTGCACAGTGAGGAGCCTTAAGTGACCGTGCACAGGGAGAAGGGGGAGCCCGCCCACACGGCCCTGCAACAAGTATCTCCAGGGCAAAGGAGTGCATTGTGACGCTGCGAGCGGTGAGCACCCCAGAAAAGGGGAAAGGCCCACAAGGACTGGGGGCACAGCAGGCGGCCACACACACTCGGAGGTCAGAAAGGACCACGCACAAAGCTAAGCAATAGCAATGGCCACGATACCACCGATAGAACCATTTGTAGTAGAGGGATCACCCTCTTCGCTTGCGGCCAAGTGGAAGGACTGGGAGGATCGCCTGCGAATATTCTTCGAGGCCACCAATGTTCATAGGGACCAGAAAAGGGCAATGATTATACACCTGGGTGGAAAAGACATTCACAACATCGTCAAAACACTAGCGGAGGCCACTCCCAGAACACACCAGACACTGATAGCCGCCCTCAATGAACACTTCGAACCGATGGCCAACCAAGACTACGAGAGGTTAATCTTCCGACAAGCGCGCCAGCTTCCGGAAGAATCGCTAGACACTTATCAGGCCCGCCTGAAGAACCTTGCAGCCACGTGTGGGTTCCGTGATGAGACAGAAGAAATCAGGGGGCAGATCATCCAGGGCTGTGCGTCGGCCACGCTGCGAGAGCGCATACTAGAAGAGTCCGGGAAGCCACTGGCGGAAATCCTGACCATGGGTCGGACCAAAGAACTGTCGAAGGCGCGGGCGGCGCACATGAAAGCCGCTCTTCAAGCACCGGTGAAAACCGAGCCGGTGAATGCGGTGTCGACCAGACCCACACAGAGGTGGGGCAAGGAAGGAACGGGAGCACCCTCCCAAGGACAGGCCAAGTCGTGCGGGTACTGCGGAGGATCGCCGCACTCAGCAGCAGAGTGTCCTGCGAAAGGCAAAAGGTGTTAGGGGTGCGGAAGGTTCAATCATTTTGAAAAAGTATGCCGGTCAAAGAAGTACCGCAAGCCCCGACAAGTGGCGAACACTCTCAAGGAGGAGAAGCCAGCACCCAGCGACATGGATGACGATGAGGAGGAAGAGAGAGTGGTGCACAAAATCCACATGATTGGCACCACCACCCACAAGGCAAGACGCCTACCACAATGCAGTATCCGAGTAGGATCTCAGGAGGTCACCGCAGTTGTAGATACCGGGGCCACCATTAACATCATGGCCGCACCCCTACACAGCACCATGAACCCGATGTGAGAAGTTGGCCTGATATATGATGTCACTAGTTCTAGTGTACACCTTGTATCAGTCCAAACAACCCTTATGGTGGTTGGTTGTAAAGTCAACCTTATAGACCAGCTATCCTAGTATTAGCATGGACAAGAGCAGTCTTAGGCTAAACTCTGTATGGCATGTGAAGCCAGCTGTTATACCATTTGCAATCCCTTGAATACCAAATGAAAGGACACCACAACAGATATATATGAAAATAGAATGTATGTATTCTAGTCAAAATACCCTCAGCACTCTTTATGAGATTCGAGGTAAGTACAACACAGTCTTATTTAAGCATACATAAGTCACACAGGTAAGTAATACAGTTAGGCCCTAGGGGCCACACAAACCATATACTAAGTAAGTGGTATAAGTACCACTGTCACGAACACAGGTTAGGCCTAGGCCTAGGGAATCGCTGGGGCTACACTATACTACCAGTTACTAGGCCGCGGGAGGCCCACGGGATTCAGGTGCAGAGTGTTAACACTCACGCGTAATGCGTTAAAGTCGATAGAAATAGTGGTGTTTAGAAATAAAGAGTTTTAGGACACTTCGGAAAGAGCTAGGAGTTAGAGACTTGGAAACTAGACCCTAGGATAGTCAATACCCTTGTGAGCACCGGAGTACTCAGTTTACCTAGCCCACGGGCTGCGGGTGCATAGGTGTGAACTTGCATCGGGTTTCGTCGTCGACTCCTATGGATGCCTGAAGAAAAGGTGCTGACAGGCAGTCAGTGAAGAGTGTCCGGTGGATTCCAAGGTTGGAATCAAGAAGGAGGGTACCTGCAAGCAGAGGGGACAGAGTCTAGGTCACCAGCCAGGAGCCGGGAAGGAACCAGGAAGGAACCAGGCGATGTTGTGAAGATGCAGGTGAAGAGGTGAAGCTTGTCGCAGCAGCCACGGGTACCAGGAGGTGTCGAGGACAACCAGAACCAGGAGGCGAGCTGTCCCACGAGGGCTCTTGCTGTTGGCGGCGTCGTTGTCGAGTTTGGACCCAACAAGCCTTGGCAAGCGCAACCCACGCAGGATGAAAGATTCGCTTCTGTTGCAGACCAGGAAGGCCTGAGGTGCTTCTCTTTCGCAGGGAAGCAAGGGCCAGTCTGGAGGAGCCAAACCAGTGGTGGAAAGTCAAGGGTTCGTCGTCACTGAGGCTACTAGCCAACGGGCAAGCAACCGGACAGACGCGTCGAGCAGGAAAATGCAGAAGGGCCCCACGCAGAACTCGTGGAGTGTGGAGGGCTGATCTTCGGTGCAGATGGTCCTCGGGGTTGGGGCTTCTCAATCCCCAGAGCACAACTTCGAGGATGCCTCAGAAGCTGCGCTGGAAGCTAGTAGCCAATTTTCCCAGGTAGCCGGTCCCACGTCTCTCGTCGCCTCCACGGATCTCAGCTTTGCTGTGGATGTGGATCAGGGTCGGAGAAGTCTGGAAGTCAAGGCGCTGGTCGGGCTCTGCAGTCGGTTCCTCGTAGAACTTGGGCAAAGCAAACGGCAGGTCGCTTGTTGGTGCCTGTTTGCACAGGGTGGCCACTCCTTGGCCACAAGGGAGATTCTTCAGCCTTCTTCCGTAGTCGAATGTCGAAGGTCCAGAGTTTCTGTTCAAGTTGCAGTGTTTCAGGATAATCCAAAGTCCTAGGGACTCAGCTCCCACTCTTATACTAATCTGGGGGGCTGGGTTACCTGCTAGGTCCCTCCTATGGGTGGGACCAGGGAGGGGGGTGGTTACACCCCCTTCCCTTTGTCCAGTTTTGCACCAGGACTGGGGCTGGAGTGCCCCAGCACCGGTTTGAACTTGACTATGCATGGGACACCTTGTGTGCCCCAGGCAGTGTCTCGTTTCTTTCATCCCTCCCTGCCCCAATACACTAAGTCCTGTCTAGGGTGGTGCTAGCACCTCCCAAGGCAGGAAACCTATTGTCCAAGCCTCCCTCGCTGCAAGGACTCCCAGCAGCAGGAGGTCAGACTTGTGTCTGTGGCAGCAGCATCCATTTTGTGATGCTGGGGCTCTGGTTAACTTTAACCGGGTAGTTGGTCTTCAACATGTCTTCTCCCTCTAGAAGGGGGGAATACTATCCTCATCCCCAGAAATGGGATGGGGGTATTATTCCAAAGTGTTAGACACCTTACACGACATGTTTTGATAAAGCCAAACCATAGTTACCATAACCGCGAGGATTATAAGGCACTTTAAGAGTATATGGTAGGCGATATCATAGAACAGCTATAAGGACATGGTTCCGAAAGCTGCAGACAGGCTCAGCTCATGCTAGACCACCATCTCACATGTTACCAAGCACTCTGCCTTCAGGATTGTTAAGGCCTGCCATAGGAGTGACTGAAACGTACCCATGTGTCTATATATAAGGCAGGCATAGGGATACTATACCTAAGCAAGAGGTGATCACACAACCTTGCCCCAGCTGAGTGATCAGCCAGTTGTGTCATGACGGGAGGCCAGCCAGGGGTGGCATAATACATGCTGCAGCCCCTGGTAGGCCTAGGGTACACCCATGCCCTGGGTACCTAAGGTACACTGTACAGGGCCCTATAGGGTGATCCTTACCAATTGGGTTATGTACCTAAAGTACATAGTGTGAATTTAGAGAGAGAACAGCTGGGCTGTGGGTCTGATTAGCAGGCCCACAGCCACATCTAAGTCGAAAACCAGTGAAGCAAAAGCAAAAAGTGAGGGTGACCATAGGAAGCAGACCCTACTCTCCTACACCCGAGGCCGGCACTACACCCCTCAACGATAACCGTGTTTGCATATGGCCAGGATGCTCCTTTGAAAATACGCGGACGGTTCCGGACGGTCCTCTCCCACGGCACGCAGTGGGTCACCACCAACGTCTACGTCACAGAAGATGGCCAGGGGATGCTGCTAGGGTGCCGAGCGGCCGAGGACCTGGGAGTTGACATTTGCCTTTGGGGTGCACCAGGAGTCCCTGCAGCACCTCCTGGCCGAATTTGCGGAAGTGTTCCAGGGGATTGGGAGGTTCAGAGGAAAAGAAATTCACCTCCACATTGACCCAACGGTCCAGCCTGTCGCCCTACGACACCGGCGAATAGCATTCCACCTGAGGTCCCTGGTGGAGGAGGAGCTCAAGAAGCTGGAGGCAGCAGGAATAATTGAAAAAGTGTCAGGTCCCACACCGTGGGTGTCCCTGATCGTCATCGCCCGGAAGCCCAAACAGCCGGGCGCGGTGAGAATCTGTGTCGACATGAGACTTCCCAACTGGTGCTAGACGAGGCCTCCCGCAACATCACCACGTTTTCTACACATGTGGGGCTCCGGAGGCACACCAGGTTAAGTTTTGGAGTATCCAGCGCCGCAGAGGTATTCCTAAATGTGATACAGGAGTTGATTGCAGGCATCCCAGGTGTCATCAGTGTCAGCGATGACATCATAATACACGCTAAAACCATCCAAGAACACAATGAGCGATTTCTTCAAGTGCTACGCCGGTTGCGGGATGCAGGCCTCACCCTTCACCGAGAAAAATGCGAGTTCTTATGCCAAAAGCTGCAATTCTTCGGCTATACATTCTCCACGGCAGGGGTCAACCCGGACCCTGAAATAGTTCAGGACATTAAAGAGTCTGCCGCTCCCACCAACGTCACGGAAGTCCGCAGCTTCCTTGGGATGGTGAATTACTGCGGGAGATTCATCCAAGACTTGGCTAACCTGACGTCACCTCTGAGGGAACCGACCAAGGAATCCACCACCTGGAAGTGGGGCTGTGAACAAGCCCAGGCCTTCGAGAAAATCAAGGAGGCTCTCTCCGAAGCCACCACCCTGGCGTTCTTTGACCCCACGAAACTGACACTAGTCGCAGTGGATGCTGGTCCGGTCAGATTAGGAGCAGTCCTCCTGCAAAGAAGGAACCCTCAGGAAGAGTGGACCCCGTGGCATTCGCCAGCAGATCCCTCACGAAACTGAACAAAGATACTCACAAATAGAAAAGGAAGCCATCACTATCCACTGGGGGTGCCACCACTTCCATTTGTACTTGTATGGGAAACCTTTCGTAGTAGCAACAGACCACAAGCCGCTGGTTGCACTCTTTTCAGGAACCTCGACCAAGCCGCCGCCACAGATTGAAAAGTGGATGCTGCAAATCCAGAGCTATAACTGTAAAGTAGAGTATCAGCCAGGGTCTAAGAATCCAGCCGACTACCTGTCCCGCCATCCTCGGAAGGCCACGGCCCAGGAAATGGAGGATGCCGCAGACACTGAAGAATACGTCAGGTGTGTCACCGCTCGATCATGCCCCATACCCATCTCCATGAAAAGCTTACGGGATGTAACGAGCCAAGATTAGTGTCTGCAGCGCGCCAAGGTAGCCATCCGGAACAGTAGCTGGCACAGAGCTAAGGAGGAGTGGAAAAGTCTAACAGCCACGGCACAACGAGTGATGGACAGTTTACACCATGTCCGAGACGAGCTCACCGAAGATGATACAGGGTGCCTGTTGAGAGGACATAGGTTAGTAATCCTGACATCTCTAACCCAAAGGGTGGTGGACCATGCCCATGTAGGACATCAGGGCATGGTCAAGACGAAGTCGCAGCTTCGCACCAAGGTGTGGTTCCCACTAATGGACGACCTCGTAGAGGCTACTGTCCGGGCCTGCCCAGCGTGCCAGGTCACAGGGGAGGTGCCCCGACCTGTCCCTGTCATCGTAGAACCCCGGCCGAGAGTCCCATGATCCCGAGTGAGCGTAGACTTTGGCAGTCTTCCAGATGGGCGCCATACCCTGATAGCTATCGATGACCACTCTAAATATCCCGAAGTTGAGATACTGTCAGCACTCAGCGCTACTGAAGTCATACCAAAGCTTGAGAAAATCATGGCTGCCCATGGACTCATGCAAGAGATAAGAACTGACAATGGATCCCCTTTCCAAAGTCAAGAATTTGCCTCATACCTGCAAGCGCTAGGTATCCACCATCGCAGGATCACCCCACGATGGCCTCAGGCGAATGGGGAAGCTGAAAGATTCATGCGAACACTTAACAAAGTAATACGCATTGCACATGACAAGGCTCAGTCCGTAGAGTTGGCTATATTCACCTTTCTCCGGAGTTATCACCAGACACCCTACACGACCACTGGTGTGGCTCCTGCGCATCTACTAATGGGACGGGTAGTCACTGACACTATCCCTCATCACTCCCGAGTGGCAACCGGAAACTCCCGAGGACAGTCTCACTGATGCCCGGTGACGGGAAGCACATGCTCATGTCAGTCGCCGGCGGAGGGCCGCCACACCACAAATCCGCCGAGGGGATGTTGTACTGCTCAAGAACCGAGTTTACGGAAGCAAATTTCGTCTGAGTTCCGAAAAGGAACCATGGACGGTGGTGTCCGTCAGAGGAACTTGCGTCATTGCCACTCGCGGGAGAGAGAGAATAGCCAGAAATGTGTCGCACTTTAAGAAATATTACCCGCAGAGATCGGAAACGTTCCCCAACCAGGTGGAGGACAACCTCAACACGAGATGAGTGGAAGACATCAGGACTGGCGGTGGAGAGACGGACCCGGCCATGGAGGACAGTGGAGAATCCGAGACCCCACGGTCATCTCCGCGGAGAGGGCCATCCAGTGCAGCGATGAGCCCTGGACTCCAGCCTCAAGAGACTTTGACTCCCGTCGAGGTGCTGGATGGAGACAACGGAGATTCACAAAGCCGGGGTATATCGCAGTACAGCCTGAGGAGCAATCCGGAGCCCTCCTGTCGTTTAAAGGACTACCTCACGTAAGAATGTTCAGTTTTTTGTTATTTGGAGTGTTGGAATTTCCTGCTAATGGTGGACGCTGGGCGGGGAGTCCAATGTGAGGAATTTTGCAGCTATGTTTGTTTTTCATGTTTGTTGGGG
The DNA here is from genome assembly GCF_964204655.1 of Triturus cristatus. Classification (NCBI taxonomy): domain Eukaryota; kingdom Metazoa; phylum Chordata; class Amphibia; order Caudata; family Salamandridae; genus Triturus; species Triturus cristatus. The sequence continues at coordinate 325,872,821 of NC_140586.1, read as the reverse complement.
AGGAATGTAATGTCGTGACCATGACGCGATACGCCTTGAGCGTACGCATCAAGTCACGTGGCTACTGTTAATAAAAGACGGTCTCGCACGTACGTACGCCACTAGGGCTACAACGACGGACCTCACACAACGTTACCTGGTCTCCTGGTCTTCATATGAGCCTGGGCCTCTAGTCGCGACTTCCCGGCGGTCGCTATCCCGCAGAGCCACTTGCGGGAGCCGGAGAACACTACAGTTAGCTAATACTGTAATCACAGGAGCACGGGACGCCAGACTTGCCGCTTATTGTTTTCACTCGGGGTGTGGGTCAGGAGCCCCGGGAACCCGCCCACCCCCTCATAACAACTCCTGAGCGAAGGAACAGGTGGGAGTGATTAATAGTTTGCCACACAAAGTACTTTAACCCAACCAGTAGGCAAAGGAGCTGGCTCCGGGGCTGCCGAAGGAGACCGGTGGCGAGACCACGTGGCTGCTGGCGGCATAGCTGAAGGAGGCATACGAGATCGGTTCATCATCATCAGCAGTGACTGTGGGGGCTTGGTGATGACTAATACACAGTCAGCAGCAGACCGCGAAGTCTAGGGGAGCTGGTGATCACTGGCAGGAGGGAAGATCGCGGACCACCCTGGGTGCGGCCTCCTGCACATTTCAACTATTCTGTGCATCGGTATAAGATCTCTGTAATGTAAAGTGCTCCAACACCCTCAATTGGGATGAGTTGCACTATAAATGAAATTAAATAAAGAAATATACATTAATAGGTGTGTGTGTGTATTGGGATTTATAAAGCGCGCGGCTACCCAACAGGTGCCTCCCGATGCTGGACAAGGCGGCAAGCAGAGCCACAAGTCTGCTAAATGACAACCCCAAGACGGAGAATCAGGCTTGGTAACTGAATAACAAGGTCTTCGGGTTCTTGTGGAAGGTGAGCAAAAAGTGACAGTTCCTGAGCTCAACTGGAAGAGAGTTCCCGAGATTAGGGCCCTGGTAAGAAAACAAGCGGCCTTTCATTCGAGCAAGACGAAACCTGGGTACTGTAAATAGTGAGAGGCTGGATGATCTCAACTGTCGGATGGGCACATAGGGTTTCACCAGGCCTTTGATGTAAGAAGGGGCCAAGTTTTGCCCGGAACATATAACATAAGGCCTTGAATTCAACCAGAGCCAGTGAGACTAAAGAGTATCTAGGCATTCGAAAAAGAAGGCGAGCGGACGCATTCTGGATGATCTGCAAACGATGGATCGAGGATTTGTCTGCGCCCAGGTATAAAACATTGCCAAAGTTCAGTCTGGATGTCACCAAAGCCTGCATCACTATTCTCTGGGAGGCTGGTGGAATCAGCCAGAGGATCTTTTTAAGCCATTTGAGAACAGAGAAACGGGTGGCCGTGACCCTAGGCACCTGAGGCTTGATGGAATGGTTGTTATTGATGATGAAACCAAGATTCTTAACCTTAGCTACCGGAGCTATGTATATACTTATTAGTTTAATTACTCAAACAGGCAAATACATCTGACATACTTACTGTGCATGCATATCTCTTACAAATGGGGCTGTAAGATTCAGAAACCTCCCTTTAATTCATAGTTCAACTCTTAAGCACTTGTGAAGTGTCAACAATCTAAGTGCCGTTGTTTGCTTTCATGGCACCATCACCAAGATTTTAAGCTCTAGCTAGACACTTGCCAGAATGAGATTCATGCAAAAAGGAGGGCTGATGGCCTTTTACGTAAGGCATTTGGGTTGGACCCAGCTCAAAGTGAAAAGAAGAAACCTCCATCACCCACAGTAGGTTGCTGCTCTGAACACAAAGCTGGCAAAGTGTGGGCTCTGCTGAATATCTACCAGTGCAGGCAAAATACACGGGGACAAATTAGTGTTTCATAGGTGCCAGCCCTGAACCAGTGCAATAATAGCTGCCACTTCTGGGATCTGGCTGGATCCCCTTTATTTCTGGTGAAAGCTCTCTGTAATAAACCTTCAACTTATTTATTGTAATATGCCACCATCATCTTCTTAGGAAAGATCTTTCTCCAGACAGGTGCTAGTCACATTTATTGGATGTTGCAGTTCACAGAAAAAGCACAAGTTTTATTGTTCCCCTCAAAGCCTCTTCCCTCTCGCCCTTGGAGTCACCTGACCACCCAAAGTCCCAGTAGGTAAAGGACTTCATGCTAAGAGACAAATCGATACTGCTAGGTGAGCAGTAGCTCTTTGTTCAATGCCTTGTCCTGCAGATACAACAAATATTTACAAACATTTGCCTGTCACGAATGAAGTAATTAGAATGCTTACTTCCTTCTTCGTATTTACTTCTGTATGCTCTGTAAACAATATTTTCAGTGTAGGTATCAAGCTGAGGATAAAAGTGGTAGTGTGGAAAAATGTTGTATCGAGCAGTTGCCTCTCGGTTTTCTTCTTTATATCTAAAGGCAAGTACCTCTTTCCTCGATTTATCTAGGCAATGCAAGCACTTTTGGCAACCCTAGAAGCAACCTGATGGTAATTGGGAACGCAGATTAACTCGAAGCAAAACTAACAAGTATTGATTCTAAGCTAAGTGTCCTATGCATGACCTAAAGTGTACAATGCGGCAACTAGGATCAAAGTGAAGACATAGTGGAATTGCTACTATCAATATTTGACATGAACCAAATAACCCCCTCACACTTATTTTTAAGATTCACACTCTTACGTAAAAAGCAAAAAACTAATAAAAAAGGGTGTGTTTGTATACATATACTTTGATATGCATTTCTACCCTGTTCTCTGTTTTCTTTCCAAAGCTTTTTTGGGGTGAGTGATAGGCTTTGAAAACCTAATTGTGAGTGCCAAAATGCAAATAACTATTAATCGCCTGAGCTGGTGTAAACATTAAAATATGATGGCTTACCCTTGGCATTTTACTCCAATATCTTGTGATTCTTTTTCTTCCAGAAAAATGAAGAAACACACTCTACTTCTAGTTCACCTTCTGATGATCAAAGGCGTCAAAGGTAAGGCTATCTTTACTGTTTTAGTTATAGAGGTGACTCCCATCTGTCTGGTGCCGGCAAACTCCTCTAGGATGTAACTTCTATGCCTTAGTCTAGTGATCTTGCTTTCCATACCTGACATGTCATTCTTGGGCTAGAAATTACACGGGGCAGTGAGGTTGGTTGGTATGGTATTAGAACTGACTGTGATATCTACTCATTTTCTAAAAGAGAGCTGGTAGGGGTTTGATCGCAGATTTGCTTTAGCTTTGTGGGGCTTTTTTTTTTTTTTATTTACTGAAAAGTTATAGAAAACATACAAACTGGCTGGTCTCTACTGCTCTTCAGCTTTCATACGATTACAATTTCGATCACAAATGCTATAACACGATGTAAACCAAAGACTATAGCAATATTCATCAGGGCAAGTAGCCTAATGACCAACATTTTAAGTTTTATAATAGTGATGTTGACATTATAATGCAGTAAACAGCCAAAACCTCATTAGAAGGCAGCTATACATAAGCAACATTTTGAAATTGGGAGTCGTGACCATTATGACATCTGTAGATCACTTCTGAGATCATGTGTGACATTATCGCCCTGAAAGTACACATTACACATCCATCAATCACCATCGCAGACATACCTTCTGTCTCCCCTGTCTCATTGCCAATTAGGTAAGTTGGTATGGACCCCAGTGGTTCATGGGATGACTGTGGGGCAAGAGTAGTTCGCTGAGCACATCCGATTGCGTGTTGCAGTAAACCATATCTCTGTGCCATTCCTTAAGTGTTGAGACAGGACCTTAAGCCCATCGCATTGCCACCCAGCATCCAACCAGGAGTAGGCCAATGGCAACCAAGCGCCAAACTTCCTTGTCAACTTCCCTGCCATAACCCAGCAACGCCAGCATCGGTTTGAACTCTAATGATGATCCAGTGATGGCCTCCAACTCACGAAAAACCATACGCCAGAACTCATGCACTCCAGGACAAAACCATGCAAGATTTGCAAATCCAGCCTCCCTTTCCCCACACCGCTGGCATTCCGCAGTCACATAGGCCATATCGGTAAAGTCGTTCTGGTGTGTTATAGACTTGGTTAATATACTTAAAGTATATCAGTCTGTCTTCCATTCAGTGAGACAGTCTTGACTATGGTACAGCAATATTGCCAATAATGGTCCTGCCTAGATCTCTTTGCCAAACAATTCACGCCTTTGTCAGCCCAGGTCTACATGCTGCTTGTGCAAATGCATACAATTTTGCTATCAATCAGGTGGGGACATCCACCTGCAGTAGGAAACACAATGCTGTCCTGTCCGGAGGTTCAAACATGTCGTCACCCAGTAAGCCATGTTTTGTATGTCTAACCATATGATAATGAAACGAGTAGAGCTGATGGTGCGCTCGTCCTCTCCTGAACTACTTCCCACCCGCACACCTCGCCATCCTTAAAAAGGTCTCTCATAGTGTGAATCCCTAGTGTGTGTGAGGCTCAAGTCACACCTTCTTTCTGACCCATCGGAAAGCAGGAACACCAGTCTAATGGAATGTGCCGCGAGTATAAGAGGGAGACAGCTTCTCTCTCCAGGAGACTCCGCCAGGCCTGTACTGTGACATTCATGGAGTCAAAAACACTATTGCATCATGTCGGGTTTTAAAACAGTGTCTTAGTAAGTGTATGAGGCTCTACAGCATCTTTCTCGATGTGTAAATGTGTCAAATCACGTGGGCCATGGATCCAGTTGGGTGCAAACATACTCTGTGCTGCTTTATAGTCCAGATCTGGCGCGTTTAGACCACTAATGTCATATGGCAAGGTGAGTACTTCCCACCGCACTCTCATTTGTTTCCCCGCCTAAGGCAGCCTTATCACAAGGAACGTAAATTATCGAACACTGATCGTGGCAAAAGCATCAGGATGTTTTGAAACAGGAATGGCAGTTTAATCCAGCGCTCCACCTCCTCCACTAATTTTTGGGTTGCCTTCCCATAATTGTCAAGAAGTACTACCGCTGGGTTAGTGTGGATCTGTATCCCCAGGTAACGCACCAAATCCGTCATCCGCTGTAAGGGATATTCCAACATTATTGGTGTCGTGGTGGGGGCAAGAGGAAAAATTATAGATTTATCTCAGTGTACACGAAGGCCTGAGAAACCTCCGAACCACACTTACCCTCTACATATAGGTGTAAGATTGTACTTCGGTTTGCGGATATATAACATTGTATCATCAGCATATGCTGAAATTATGAGATCGTAACCTGAAAATCACAATCCTCTATGATCATGATACTCATGAAGCGCACATGCCGATACCGTCTACGTGGATCCGGGCTGTGAGTGGGGCATCTAACACTAATTAGTCGTAGAAACACCTCCCCCACGGCAATGCGACAGACAACCAACATAAACCCCGATTCGACATTCGAATGCCTTTTCGGCATCTAGAAAAACAGCAGCGGCCCTAATCTCCAGGTCAACACGTTGGATAGAGCCAAACAGTGTTCCAAGGTTGTATGCTATACTACGACCTGGGACAAAACAAGCTTGCTCTGGGGAACCACTTCAGGTAATATTGGTGCTTGTCTATTGTACAATAACTTGGCATATAGCTTTGTATCCACATTTAATAGTGACAAAGGCCTATATGAGGAACAAAGGTTAGATTGTTTACCAGGTTTCAGTAGAGTAACTATTAGTGCCTCCCACATCGAATGGGGCATAACTCCCGTCTTCACCATTTCCTCATACAGTTCGACCAAATGTGATATTAGCAAATCTTAGTAAGTCTTATAAATGGCCACCGTAAGGCCGTTTGTGCCCGGCGGCTTCCCTGACTGCATACTTTTGAGTGCAGCACAAGCTTAGTGGGGCTTTTAATAGTCGATAGTTAAAACTTCAAAGTGTTTAGCCACAGGACTAGTCAAATAGTTTTTCAGTGATAGATGCTTGCAATTAGCTATTAGATGTTGTGGCATTTGCATGACGTTGTTCTAGCAAGGGGCCAAAGCTTAAAGAAGGCTCATCTGTATGTGTTATAGGTAGATGTAAGTATGAAAGAAAGGGCCTAAATCCAAGCACTGATGTGGTCTCATCTTAACAAGAGATAGTTATCTAAATCAGAATGTTATGTATGAAATGGCTGAATATATAAAATACATAAACATTGTAGATGGCAAACAAGTAATTTAAAAAAGATTATGATTAACAAAGGACTCCAAGATGCCTTGGCACCCGCAATAAAGCTGTAACCCATTAGGGCGGCAGTAGTCGGGAAATAGCAGACAAGAGAAGCTGTGGCCTTATCCTGCAAAGGAATGGCATTCCCTGGGAGAAGGTGCATATTTAGAACCTGTTTAGCCATTCATCCAATGCCTTGTCTAAGTCATCAAAGTCCAAACCCCTTTTTGTTCACAATCCAGAATGGGCTAAAGAAGACAAATGACTATATTGTAATGTGCGTGCTAATTTTTATCAATTCACAATTATGTTAATTCATTAAAGTACTCTTCTAAAATATCTCTCATACTACTCCTTATTGTAGAATCAGGGAACCCCTCAAATACTTGTGCCTTAGCAAGTACAGCTCTGTTAAATCTACATTGCAGTGTAAGGTTATAACCAGGTCTTCATCAATGTACAAAAAACAGTGTCTGCCTAGGCCCCTCATATGACCACCTGCTAACATAACTCAGCCCTATTTTGCTTCAGCCTTTAACATGCATGTTTGTTTGAAATAGCTAAACATGAAATAACTTGGGGATGACCTGGAAGGCTGAAAAATATCTAAAATTTGTATCTTCTGAAAGATTAGTCTTGATCTCTCTGCTATTACGAAATGCTGAGCTGAGAAGTAGCAAGACCTATGCACTGCCTTCAAGCGATCTGCAGACATAATGATGTCATACCATTAGTGGGATAACTTTGTGTAGGTGGTGTGCAGGTATGCCAGAGTTCCTGTGGGGTAGTACTTTTAAATTTTTTATCATTTACAGGTAAGTCAATAATCAGAAATACTTTTCAGATACTCTGCAGATTACAATACACATTACTTCTTGGATTACTTTTCAAGTTACTTTTGCTAATCAGTGTGATATGCCTAGATATCACATTGAGACATCTCATAGACAAAAGGTAAGTAATTCAAGTTTTTCACATATGCAGTTTTTCAAGTTTTCATGCAAACCAACTCCACGCTTAAAGGAATTTTCAAAGAAAAGCAGTCAATTCAAACCTGTGGGAGGTAATGAAGTCATTGGTTTGCAGGTAAGTACTTTGTTGTGGGAGTTGGGTTTCTGGGGTTAGCACCAAGGTTCCCCCAAGGTCTTGGATGCACTCTCAGAACACCCTCAGCGGCACTAGGGCGGGCGGGTGCTGAGTGCTGAGGCCCAGTGTTATCCTATGGGGGATAGGTGGCTGCTCACGAACAGGCCACAAGGTTCATGGCAAAGGAGGATCCGGTTTAGCACCCAAAGTGCACCCGCAGCGGCACAGGGGCGGCTGGGTGCAGGGTGCTCTTTTGGCGTTGGCTGCCCTGTTGATTTCAATGGGGATTCTCCGGTTGAAACAAACACTGCAGGCTCGAGGACGAAGATCTTCTGGAGGCGACCACCGGTTTGAGAGGTAAGTTGGGATGCCTGTGGACGCTGTCGGTTGGGCCACCCAAGGCCTTGGGACATCGGGTGCAGGGGTGTCTTTAGGCGTCGGGTTTTCCTTACCGGCTCCAATCGTGGGGATCCTCCAGAAAGGGGCTGCAGGCGTTGATTGGAGATTCGAGGCAGGTCAGAGATCACCAGATCTCAAGTCAGGATCGCCTGGGAGACCTCCTCGTGGTGTTGGGCCACTCAAACTAGGGCCGTTGGTGTCTGGTGCAGAGTGGTGAGGGCTTGCGGATTTGGCCAGAACCAGAGTCTGTGGGTGAACAAATCCGGTAATCATGGGAGACAAAGTTTTGGTTTGGGAGGCAGGGCAGATCCTCCGGCTTCTTGGGACTGCTGGCTTCAAAACACACTGGGATTTCTCTAGAGCAGGTTCGAGGTTGGGACAGGCCGGTAGGGCTGGGGCCAAGTCAGTGGGTGTCCTCCTCAGTGTCCTCCTCATCTTAGTTCAGCACGGCTTCTTCTTCTCTCTTCTTGTCGGATCTTGTCTGAGGAGGCAAAGTTCGGGGTTGCCCCTAAATAATAGATTTTTTTGGGCGTTACAGTTAGGTAAAGGTCGGGGCCAATGGGTCCCTTCCTTGGGGTGGTTACAGCCCCTACTAAGCCACCCTCCAGTGGGAGCGGGACATATGCCTCACTCTGGTTGGCTGGGTCCCCCTATCTGCAAGATGGCAGGGACTGAGAGTTGTGCTTCACCTCGACTCCCACACCTGAGGGGTGGAGTTGGCAAAGGTGGGCACACCTCTCCTCCTAACCTGGTTTTCCTGCCGATTCTCCCGCCCAAAGTGGGGATCAGAACCATTGGGGGCCAGTTGCTGGGAGAAGAAAATGGCTGGGGTAGCTCACAAAGGGGGTAAGCCTTTGAAGCTTCCCTTTCGTAGACCGTGACCATCCTGGGGGAGGAGGCTCGGCACCTCATCCCAGGATATGCATTGTTTCAAGACCCCGAGAGCATCAGGCTCTCCTGCCAGGGGTCTAAAAACATGTCTGGCGATGCAGCTGGTGAGCAGGCACTCAGCCAAGACACTAGAGTTAGGTCGTTTTTCAGGGGGCATCTCCAAGATGCCCTCTGAGTGCATTTTTCATTAAATCCCACACTGGCATCAGTGTGGGTTTAATGTGCTGAGAGGTTTGATACCAAACTTCCCAGTTTTCAGTAATGCCATCATGGTGCTTTTGAGTTCGAAGTGACAAACTCCCAGCACAATATACTCTTAATGGCATTACTGCACTTACAATGTCTAAGAATTGGCTTAGATACGTAGGGGTACAAGGCTCATGCACCTGTACCCTCACCACTAGTATAGTGCACCCAGCTAGAGGGGTGGCTTATCTATGCCAGGGCAGTGGCTTGTAGGCATGGCACACAGGGATGTGTGCCATGACGACTCTTCACTTTGTTCTACACCAAAACACGCAGCCTGAAAGGGCAGTGTGTGTGTGTGTGTGTGTGCTAAAGGTACAGGGCCTCTAAGGGTGGTGGCACAAAAAGTGCTGCAGCACTTAGAGGCCTTTCCTGGCCACAGTGCCCTTGATACCCATGGTACCAGTTACAAGGGACTTACATGTGGCCAAAGAGTGCCAATTGGGTTTTGCATCAGTACAGTTTAGGGAAAGAACATGGGCCCTGAGTACCTAGTTGGCAGGAATCCAGGGCACACTCAAAGTACATCAACAGTTTGGCAAAAAGTGGGGGCAACCATGCAAAAAGGGGGCCTTCCCAACAGGTCGCTGAAAAGTCAGTGATACGTAAAGCAAGTTGAAATAGAGGTGGGGATGTGTGCTTTCCAAGCAAGTAATTTCTCAATTATTTTCTTCTAGCCTTATTCTTCTTATTTTGTTTTATGGCCAGATAACCCCAATCTTGATTTACTAAAACAGATTTTAAATATGGTCCATCCATGAGGTTTCCTTATTTTGATAATCTGAGCCTCCTAGGAAGTCATGACAAAGATGACCGATGGAAGCCAAGAGAAAGAAAGCATTGGTATGAACATGAATGCAGAAATGTTATTCACTCTTATTAGCGAATCTGAAGGCAAATGGTTTAGCAGGCTTAACGTTCTAGGATGGCCTGCAAAGAATTGCGTCTCTGGTTTGGTTTACGTTTGGAGGGATGTGACACAGTTCTTATGGAGCACGGTAGCAGAGGCTTCTGGAAGTTTTTGACCTATTGGAGTTCCCATACTTTTTCTAATCCTTGCATGCTCTAAATGAGCTCCAAGGACAACATTTTCCACCTAATCTAGGGTTGCTAGAGAAGCTTCATCCCATTTCCTTGTATGAGGCTTTTGCTGCTCCGCTTTCTTCAAAGTAATGAAACGCCTCATGGCCAGACATCGTACCAGCAGACTCCGCTGTGTGGGCGCACTGTGTTTGAATTTCAAACGCTATCCTTGTCGCAGAATAAATACTCTTTTCCTAAAGGACTGCGATGATAGTACCAATGCACAAGAAAGGATTAGTAGCTGACCTGAAAAAAATTGCCTCTCAGTTTCCTTATTGGATGTTATTGAGAAAATGGCAGAGTAACTTTTTGAAACTTCAAGGCTGGTTGTCATCACATAAAACTTTGAGTGAGGATCAAGCAGGATTTAAGAATGGCCTTAGCACCACTTATCAAGGCTTCATGCTTTAACTAGGAATAGTGAAGTATTTCCACTCTAGGATGGCACCACTGTTTTTGAGTTTAAAAAGTGTCTCTGGTAATTTGGACTGAAGAAAGTTATTTGAATCTGTGTAAGTAAAGCTCTGTAATGTTGACACCAAGCTAAACCTAGGTGTAGCCCAGTAGGGCCTTTGACAGGGCACTTAGAAGGCAGTTGTCTCATCGGCACTCTTGTTTTTTGATATATAAACATACTGCTCCTCTCTGCTACAGGCCTGACTATGGATGTTCCCCTTTGTTATAGGAATGCTTATGCTAATACTTCTCTGTGCAGAAAAGGGTGTCATACATACTCGCACAGGGGGGCTTAAACTAATTCAGTTTATAGGATAATCTGGTGATGGAAGCGGATAAGTGTCAAATATTGTTAATGAAAACTCCCCAAATCTTGAGGAACACATTTTATCATATGGGGAAGCAACTAGAATCGGTGTGTGTGTGTGTGTGTGTGTGTGAATTTGAATTTGAATACTTGAAAAAATACCTTTCCATGTCTTACTGGTAGGTGATCCAACTTGTGAGATCAAAGATTGCTTGATTATTTTTAGTTAGCTTTAGCAGGAGTTTTCGACAGCACCACAGTGCCTGGTTCTTATCCACAGTGTGCACCATTTAAACAGCAGAATGTAGAGGACTTGAAAAAGCCAGGGAACAGTCCGTATTTAGAATAGTATTTATTAAATCCTTTTTATCCTTCCCCAATTTGTTATATGTTGGTAGTTCTTCCAGATATGTGATTGTAGGGGATTGCCTGAAGATCTAATTTATGGCTCCTTTTATACCATATTGGGTTGTGGATTAAGCCTGATGGATTGGTGTTCTGAGACTCCCAGAGAGACCTTTTAGGAAGACTGGGTGCGGGGAACCTTCTTTGGCTAATGCACATTAATAACCTCTGTAGTTGGCCAGACCAAGTTATTTTTGGCATACCTCAGATGACATTTGGAAATCAGATCAGAGGTTTTGGGAGCAGGCAGCGGAGGGAAATTTAAAAAGCCCTTGAGTCAACCATGTTGCAGGTATTATGTTAAGATCAAAATATTGCTTAGACGTTAACTATACTTAGGCATCAAGTGTCTAGCATGGACAGGATCTTTGTATTTTGTTTGTTTTTGAACACTTCCTTTAACGGCATTTGCCGTGAACTGGATAGAAAATTCGATTTAAGTGATTAGGTGTCTGCTTATGTAAGACCGGTTTGAGAAGGCAACACGCGTTCATGCTTATGTCTGATAGATAAAAGATAGATATGTAAAATAGACACAAGGCAGCCCCGGCGCCAAGCAAAAAGGCGATTGAAGGCCAGCCGCGATTGAAAGAACCCCACGGGACCCAACCAAAGGTCACCGAGGAGGGAAAATCGCCAAAAACACCGAAACAAGGGGTCGTCGCCGATCCCGCGAAAAAGACCACTACACCCCCAAAGATTAACGTTGACGTTGGGAAGAAAAGAAAATCTCCACCACTGATGCCGAGAGGGTCCTCGAGGTCGAAAAGAAAAGGAGAAGACTCGAGGAAGAAATGGCAGCGCTCCTGCAGAAAAAGAAGGATTTCGATGCCTCATTGAAGGGTTATCGTATCCCTAAAACACCAGCGCCCGAACCAGAGAGCATCGACACGAAGAGGCAGAAGACGCTGAAGGAGTGGAAGAAGGGATCTTCGACTCTCCACTAACACCAGATCCTCGAGGCGAAGAACCCGAGGAATACGGAGACATAACGGAAGAGGAGGAAAACTCTGAAAATTTCGAGGAACAATGGAACGACCTTGACACCAAGAGTCCGGAGGAAGAGATTTGCCGCTATCCTTCGAAAGCTTCACCTCCTGATGACATAGCTTTCTACAATGACATTGTCAAAAGGGCAGCAAATCAATTTGGAGTCATGGGGATACATGTTTCTTGCTAGAAACACTGGCACCAGCATCAAAAGAGACACCATATCTGCCTATGCTGCGAAGTATCCTGGACTAAGGCAACAAAGCATTCAGAGCTCTACACAAAACCGCTGGCACAAGTGGTGGCCAATGGGCGAATCTCAGACACCTTCCCACTGGCAAAAGGGACTCAGCAGGGATGCCCATTGTCACCGCTCCTATTTGCAATAGTATTAGAACCCTTGGCGGCATGGATACGGCAAAATCAAGTAATCCGTGGGCTTAAATGGGCACTGGGGTGGGAGGACCGTATATCGCTATATGCTGATGACATACTGCTTTACCTGGCCTCGCCGGCCTGCTCCCTAAATTGCCTTATGGATATTTGTGCAGCATATGGGCGTGTATCCGGATACACTATAAATTGGAAGAAATCACACATCTACATACTCTCGGGCGATCAGCTGCGACTCCCGCATAACTGTGACGTCAGGATAGCGACCGAAGGGTTTAAATATTTAGGCATCTATATAACGTACCAGGACACACACTTCATAGCAGAAAATCTTATGAAAACTCTGGAGCGGTTTCGCAGAGATGTACAGTGCTGGCGTACACTGCCACTCACCTTGCTAAGCAGGGCAGCCCCCTTTAAAATGATGGCGCTCCCCAGGTTTTTATATGTCCTACAAAATACACCATTTCCGGTCCATCCATCATACTTCAGAGAAGTCAATAATGAAGTAAACAAGCTGTTGTGGGATGGTAGGGCGACATGTATTGTGATGCACAAACTGGTGAAGGGCTGGTATGATGAAGGAATAGCGCTCCCACACATCAAAGTATACTATTGGGCCTCCCAACTGGCGGTAATAAATCAATGGCTTCACGCTGACCAGGAAGACCCGGCGTATCGCATGGATAGATATCTCCTGGGAACAGACAATATCATGGGAGAGCTCTACAACAGGAATAAAACTAAAAATCTTACAGGTCCTACAGCGCATACAATTAAGATCTGGCACTAAGTGCAGAGGGACATGGGATGGGAGGGAGTCTTGACGCAGGCAACACCACTCTGGGACACAAAAAAACTAGGCAGGCTAAGAAACACGAAGGGATTCAGACAATGGGACCTGATAGGCATCTCGAAGGTGGGAGACCTGTGGAAAAAAGGGAAGATTGTCCCGTTCACACAACTGCAACAAAGCTATGGCTTGGCAGACACAGAGACGTTCAGATACCTGCAAATAAGGCATGCATTGACGGCACTAATCCCGCAAGGCACGCAGTTGCCAGAATCATCACCCCTGATCATATGATGGGGAAAGCCATCTCACTAACCTACAAAAAAATCATAAATAACCAACCAGACCCGACAGAAACCCTGAAAACTAGATGAGAGACGGACGTGGGCGAACTAGATGAGACGGACTGGCAGGCAGCGATGGCGTCCCCAAGAGAGGTGGCGATTCCAGCTAGATTTAAATTAATACAACTGAAGGTGCTGCATCGCACATACTACACCAGGACACTCCTATATAAATTGCACAGAGCAGATACACCGCTTTGCATCAGACACATTCTGGCACATACTATAGCAATGCGTAGAAATTAATAACTATTGGAAAGCAATAATGCGCACAATCTCGCAGGTCACTGATATAACGGTGGCACCTGAACCAAAGCGATGCATATTAAACATCTGGGAGGCCACAGACCTCAATCAGGCAGCGCAAACGTGGGTAACGCTTGGTATGGCATTAGCAAAAAGGGATATCGCGCAGCTGTGGGGAGCCAGGCAAGTCCAGACACTACGAAAATGGTGTAATGGTATGGACGAATTAATGGTAATGGAAAAATCAGTATACGTACACAGGAGATGCCCCAAAAAATGGACTCGGATATGGGGGAAATGGAACGAGTATCGGGGTAACATTTGCGATCCCCCACAGGAAGAAACGCTATCAGACAACTCCGACTAGCCAAGGTGTATACAGATGAAAGTAAGAATATGTATTTTGATGTGGGTAAAGAGTTGGTTGCGAAATGTTAAGACAAATTATGCACAGGTCCTTGATGTACGAAAAATGGCTGAAACTTTGAAGACGTATTATATGTAATGAGAATCATATGGTATTGCAGATATGGTTGAAAATTGAAAATGTTAATAAAAATATAAAAAAAATAATAAAAAAAAGCATTCAGAGAACCAACTTCAAGCAAGGGGGTAACCCCCAGAGTAGAGAAGAAGTACAAACCCTCCTCAAAAGACCTGAAATATATTCAGGGAAGTACATTACCTGACTCTATCATTGTCACCACAGCCAGGAGGAGAGCCAATGCAGTCTCCAACACAGGGCCACCACCTGAAAGGAAAGCAAAAGGATGGACTTAGTGGGGATGAGAATGGAGAAAGGAGCAGCAACACAGTGGCGCATTGCCAACTCTAATACCGTATTGAACAAGAACGGCACCAACAGTGGGACAAAACTCCCAGAGGAGGACAAGAAGAGGGCAAAATCTATTGTCCAGGAAGGGAAAAACATGGCTAACACCTGCCTAAAGTCAGCCCTAGATGCAGCAGATACTGCAAGCAGACACATGTGCACAGGAACCATCCTCCGAAGGCATGCCTGGCTCAGAATTTCTGGATTCAAACAAGAAGTTCAGACCTCAATTATCAACAGACCATTCAATGGTGAAGCTCTGTTTGGTAAGGAGATGGATGAATCCCTCCAACAAATTAAAAAAGACAATGAAAAAGCAAGGGCTATGGGAGCTGTACAGGAAATAGGTTCTTTTAAAAGAGGAAGTTTCTCAAACAGATATACCACTGGCAGAGACAGCTTTGGTCAAGGACAGCAAGCCACACAACAATCTCAAGGGCAGAATCTAAACCAACAGATGGGTCAACAGTCTAGCTACCAAGGTACCAACAACAGCTGAAACAGCCCTTTCGAGGAAGAGGGAATGGCAGAGGAAGAGGCCAACTAACTTCATCATGGAAAAGGACCCACACAAAACACCAGTGGGCAGAAGAATATCCTTTTTCCACGAAGAATGGAAAAGGATAACAGACAATTGGATATTAAACTTGGTACAATACAGATATTGCATAGAGCTCACAAAGATACCACCTGCAAATCCACCAAAAACAAAAAAATTAAACAAATCAGAATAATCACTGCTCAATGCAGAAATCAAAGAAATATACCAAAAAAAGGCAATAGAAAAGGTACCAATACAACAGTGGTACAAAGGAAACTACTCTACATATTTCCTAGTACCCAAACAGGACCAAACTCTAAGGCCAATCATGGACCTAAGATTCATAAACAAGCTCATACTAACACAACATTTCAAAATGTGTACCCTTCAAGAAAAAATTCCACATATTCAAAAGGGGGATTACTTGGCAACAATAGATCTCAAGGATGCTTATTTACATATCCCTATGAACAGAGGGCACAGGCAGTACCTAAGATTCCTACACAACGGAACACACTACCAATTCATGGTACTGTAGTGAAAGAGCCTCTTTTGTTGTCTGGCACCCTATGATGACCTCCAACTACCACCATTTTAATTGATTTTAGTGTGTTATTTTACCCTAGCCTTAATATAGGATGGTCCTGCATATGCCTGCTTCTCTCCTGTTCTATAATCTTGCTGTCTTTTCAGTGGGAGCTGTTACGGAGTGGAACAGTCTTGCCAAGAGCAGAGCGTGTGGGATGTGCATTTGAAGGCGTGCAGTTGTGCAGGAATGTGTATTGTATTGTGCATTGGTGAGAATTATGAGTTCTTACTATTGACTTTGACATGGTTTAATGTCATTCTGTTTTCTGACTTTTCCTTGCTTTATGGCAGTGCTTAGCTTTGACATGCTTTCATGTCATCTTGCCTTTCAGTTCCATCTTGCTTTGGGCCTTTCTGTGTGCATGGCCTAACTCCATTTTCATGACTGAAGGTATTTTCTGTGCTTGTACGTAGCTGCAAAGTGGGAAGGGCATGTTCTGCTCTTCCTCCTGTTTTTCACACTTTACTTACTATAGAAAACTGGTTCTTATCAGAGGAATGTACATGGTCCGTCTCAAAGCCATAGCAAAGGCCTGATCAACCGATGACGTGGCCTTGGAGCAGACTGGTACGGGCTCTCATGAGAACACAGGGGCGAGGCTTGCTAGAAGCTTCGTTATGTTTGGATTTGTATTAAAAAGGGGAGTCTCCACTGGTCTGGCGGGAGTTTGGATTCCGAGCAAGGGCAGACGTGTCTATCTCGGATTGAACCATGACTGCTGAGCTCTGATCCCCGGCTGTGTGAAGACTTCCCCGGCCAGAAGTGGGCAGTGCATGCATCAGGGGATGTATTGAGTTTTGTGGTTGTTGCCATTGTGTTGTGAGCCAGTGGCTGTGATCGTTTGAGGTGTGAGAGAGAGAGAGAGAGAGAGAGGAGAGAGAGAGAGAGGAGAGAGGAGAGAGGAGAGAGGAGAGAGGAGAGAGGAGAGAGGAGAGAGGAGAGAGGAGAGAGGAGAGAGGAGAGAGGAGAGAGGGGAGAGGGGAGAGGAGAGAGAGAGAGAGAGAGAGAGAGAGAGAGATTTTTCTCTTTCTGATCTCTTGCAGGACGTCCAGTGTATCTTATATCAGTTATTGCTTGATTAATGCTCAGTTATTGATTCATGCCTTTGTTTAGAGAGTATTCTGTAATAAACCCCAAGCCTTATTCTTAATGTGATAGTCTTTGCATTTTGTTTTGTGGTTATTGCCATTGTGTTGTGAGCCAGTGGCTGTGATCGTTTGAGGTGTTTTCTTTGTCGTGTGGGAGGTGCACATCCAGAGTGATCCTCTAGAGAGAGAGAGTGTGTGTATGGATGTATGTATTCTCTTTCTGATCTCTTGCAGGACGTCCAGTGTATCTTATATCAGTTATTGCTTGTTTATTAATCAGTATTATAGTTTGCTCAGTTATTGATTCATGCCTTTAGATTATAAGTTTGCTACATATATTTGAATCTTATGCATTTGGTATCTCAGATAGCCTTTGTTTAGAGAGTATTCTGTAATAAACCCCAAGCCTTTGTTTAGAGAGTATTCTGTAATAAACCCCAAGCCTTATTCTAAAAGTGATAGAGTCTTTGCATTTTGTTAAATAAAGCCCCTTTTCAAAAGGTGCAGTTCGTTTTGTGTTGAAGTCTTGCTTTGCCAGGGGTGGTAAGACATGCTCAAAATTGTATATTATTCAAAGGTGCAGTGGTATATTTGCCTCCCAGGTGGAAGTAAAGGAATTGGGTGTGGCTTATAGGTGACAAGCCACATTCAAAACAGGTACTCCCATTCGGAATACAATCTGCTCCACGGGTGTTCCCAAAGTGCCTGGCCTCAGTGACAGCATCCCTGAGAAGAGAGAAAATCCACGTCTACCCTTACTTAGACGATTGGCTAATAGGGCACACACAAAACAAACATGTCACGATCATGTTCATTAAACAATCCAAACACTACAAAGACTGGGTTTCTCAATAAACCACAAGAATTCTTCGACAACACCAGAAAAAGAAAAAACTTTCCTGGGAGCAAGACTGAACACAGAAAATGCCAAGGCTTATCCAACACAAGCCAGAATACTAGCTATCCATCGAGAAACAGCCCTCTACCAGAGGGGACAGTCTCTGACAGTGAGGAAGGTAATAAAACTAATGGGCATGATGGCATCATGTATCCCACTCATCCCTCACGCTTGCATACACATGCGCCCATTCCAAGAATGGCTCACCAACAGCTGGTCACAAGCCACAGGACGTTGGGAGGATCTAGTGGTTGTTACACAGAGGGTGCAGGCACAGATAAAATGGTGGGCATCCAACAATATAGCACAGGGGAGAACTTTCAAGGACCCAACTCCATCTGTGACAGTCACCACGGATGCATCACTCACCGGGTGGGGGGGCACATCTCAACCAGCTGAAAGTTCATGGTTAGTGGAGCGAAAAGGACTCAACAAAACATGTTCGAGGCATGTGGGCTGCTGAATTCATATCTGTGCATAGATCGCCGCCTAGTGTTGGGTCCGGATGATTGCACATTGTTGTCCTGGAAGAGTCTTCGAAGTATCACAAGATAGGTGGCTCCTCCCCTGGACTACAGTGCGCATGGGCATCCTCTCCATCCTTAGATTGTTTTTTTCCGCCATTGGGTTCGGATGTGCTTATCTTAGCTCAAGCTAGGAAAATTCAGTTTAAGGCCAAAAGGCCTTTAGTTATCATCGGTACTGTTCCCGTTCAGTATCGACTAGTTTCTTTAGTGCTTTAGTACCTTCTTTGAGCTTTTCGGATCCCCTTGGTCCGAACATCGAACTTCGATCGACGATGGAATCGAGGACTCCCTTCAAAAGATGTCCTTTATGCCACGCGAAATACCCACACATCGACGTCCACCCGGTATGCAACAAATGTCTCTCACCGGATCACGATGAGTCGAAATGTATGGCCTGTGCCCGGTTCCGCTCGAAGAAGACTCTCCGGAATCGACGGGCAGCGAGATTGGAGGCGCAGCAATCGGCGCCTGCCCCAGCCAACATCATTAGCACCGAAGACGAGGACGCCGAAAGCGTGGAAGACGTAGACTCCAGCCCCGCTTCCGAACACGACTCCTGATCGGAAGACGACGATGAGGTGATCTTTCAGGGAGAAGAAGTCGTCGAAAAGATAGGAGACTACGATGAGGCCCTTGGGGCCGAGGAAGATAGCTCCAGCGAAGAGCTAGGCCAACCCGTCGATACGGAGGCCGAAGAAATAAGTCGTCATAAGGCTCAGGTCGAGGGATCGCCTTCGGGCCTTACCCAAGATCAATCTCACGGTTCTTCGGCCCCGCCTCCAGGCCGGGCTTCGAACATCTCACAAGAGCCATTATTATCGAAGGCGACAGGATTCCCTTCAGCGAAACAAAAACCATCCATCGCACCAGTTCCATCGAAACCGAAAGTGAAACTGGTTGTGATCGGCTCGAAGGCCTCAAAGCCCTCCACCCCTTCGACGCCGGCAAAGGTCATCGGCTCCGACCGCGCAAAAAGGGATTTCGGTGCCGAGCTCACCGCAGCAGATACAGTTGCCGAGCCGAAGAAGGAGGCCCTCGGTCCCCACAAGGCGCCTCGACCTCTGGCACCTAAGACTACAGCCCAAACCTTCAAAGTCAAGGTGGCCACCCCGTCTGCGTCGACGTCGAAGACGGCGGCGCCAGCTAAGTCATCGACTCCGACGAGCGTCGATACCTCCCTTCGGATCGATGACCCCATGACTGCAAAGAAGACGGATGCCGCTTCGACGCCTACCTCCAAGGTGCCGATCGGTTCCAAGGAGCCATCTGCGTTCACCGTGCAACAGGTCTCGGCATCGTTGCAACGCATCAGAGAACGGGCAGCCCTCCACTCTACGTCGGGTCCCGACACGCACAAAGCTGCGAAAGCACACTCGGCGCCGGCCAACATCACGTTTGGGTTGCCGCCGCCCACGGCGCCGAAACTGTTCGAGATTCGGACACGTGTCCGCCGAACACAGTCCCCATCCACTGGACACACAGATTTCGTGCCTTCACAGCCACTCTTTATCGACGCCAACACTGGTAGGTTGATGCTCCGCAAGCGGAAAATCACGCCAGAGAGGGGTTTGGACTCCTACAAAATTCCTCTCAAACACAAATTGCCGGCAGGATCAGAGCCAGTGCTTCATGAACACTTTCAACACTTCCATCAGGATCCACCGTCCTTTTCTCCTACGCCTTCAGAGGCAGACGCAGGAGAGGACTATGTAGGGGATGATACCACCTACCCAGGAGATATCGATCCTGATGATCACTTGCCAGACCCAGATCAGGCATGGGATGACCCCACCGACCAGGGTACCGCACCAGATGCCCATGACACGCAGCTTTATAACATAAAGACATCTCCCACAGAGGACACTGCTGCCTTTAATGCCCTCATAGAACGGGCTGCTGCCAATCATGGAGTGGAACTCCATTCTGACACTGTCGAAGAAGACTTCTTGGTGGACACTTTTGCCTCTTCAGAAAAAACTGTCAAGACTCTGCCCATGTTAAAAGGAGTTCTAAAACCTGCAAAAGACATTTTTAAAGAAACAACCAGGGCACGGGTGCTAAACCCCAGGATCGAAAAGAAATACAAGCCTGCACCCGGAGACCCTATGTACATTAGGGGTCAGTTACCTTTAGACTCCATGGTTGTTGCTAATGCTCGCAAACGAGCACACTCACAAACAACGGGTGATGCTACTCCCCCAGACAAGGAGTCCAAAGTGCTGGAGACATCAGGCAAACGGATTGCAGCGCAAGCAGCAAACATCTGGCGCATTGCCAACACACAGGCCCTCCTGGCCCGTTATGATAGGTCCCACTACGACACACTAGAATCACTACTACAACATTTGCCAGATGAATATAAAGAGGCAGTGGAGCTCCTTATCAGAGAGGGACAACTCCTTACCAATGCATCCATCAAGTGCGCACTGGATGCAGCCGACACAGCGGCAAGGGCAATCAACACAAGCGTCATGTTAAGGAGGCACGCATGGTTGAGAATCTCAGGCTTCAAGCCTGAGATTCAGAACAATATCTTAAATCAACCGGTCATCCCAGACTATTTATTTGGCCCTGAAGTTGACACTACCCTCGAGAAAATTAAAAAAGACACTGACACTGCGAAATCAATGGGGGCTCTGCAGACGCAGCAGTTTCGTAGTGGCTCCTTTCGTCGCCCCGGGAATAAAGGAGCAGCTAGAGGTCAGGGGTCACAGCAGCAGTACACTAAAGGGGGCACACAAAGTACCTATGATAAAACCACCAGAGGTGGATATCGTGGCTCCAGCACCAAGGGCAGGGGACGTGATTACGGCAACACCAGGTCCTCCCCCAAAAACAAACAGTGACTCCCTCTCCCTGCCCCCCGACCACATAACACCTGTCGGGGGGAGACTCCAACAGTTCCTTTCAGCCTGGAAAACCATCACCACAGACAGGTGGGTCAGGGACATTATCCAGCACGGTTACTGTCTCGAATTAACGTCCACTCCACCCAACATACCGCCAAGGCACCGTCCTATGTCCGTAGAGCACTTGGCATTATTGCAGCAGGAAGTGCTAAGTATGCTGCAAAAAGGTGCAATAGAGGTCGTGCCCGTCAACCAACAGGGGACAGGGGTGTACTCTCTGTACTTCTTAATCCCAAAAAAGGACGGTTCGCTCAAACCTATACTAGACCTGAGACCCCTCAACCACTACATTCTCTCAGAGCATTTCCATATGCTCACCCTACAGCAGGTTCTACCGCTACTCAGTCAGGGAGACTTCCTAGCCACACTGGACCTAAAAGATGCGTATTTCCACATACCCATACACCCATCACACAGGAAATATCTCAGGTTCACTATTCAGGGGCATCACTATCAGTTCAAAGTTTTCCCCTTCGGAGTAACAACAGCACCCAGGGTCTTTACCAAGTGCCTAGCAACAGTGGCTGCACATCTACGGAGACAACACATTCACGTCTTCCCTTACCTGGACGACTGGCTTGTTCAGGCAAAGTCAGCCCAGTAATGTGCCAGCCACATGTCCCTCACCATTCACCTGCTTCACAGTCTGGGATTCTCACTAAATTACCCAAAATCACATCTCCAACCCGCACACGTACGACAGTACCTGGGCGTGACCATAAACACTCTGGCAGCCACAGCTCGGCCAAATTTAGTGAGGATCAACAGCATGCAACTGCTGATCTCCAAGTTCAAACCTCAACAATCCCTTCCTGCGCGAGTGTTCATGCAGTTGATAGGCATGATGGCCTCCTGCATTTTCATAGTCCCGCATATGCGCCCGCTTCAGGAGTGCTTAGCACGTCGATGGAATCAGGCTCACGGACAATTAAAAGACCTAGTGTTGGTGAGCGGTCGGGCATACAACTCTCTGCATTGGTGGAATCCACAAAACCTTTGCAAGGGCCGACCGTTCCAAGAGCCTGTTCCACAAATAATACTGACGGCGGACGCCTCTCTCCAGGGTTGGGGAGCTCATGTACTCACTTACACAGTGCAGGGACTATGGACGACGCAACAAAAGAAGATGCACATCAACGTTCTGGAACTGATGGCAATCTTCCTAGCCATGAAGGCATTCAAAGTACACTTGTGCAACAAAGTCGTGTTGATCCGGACGGACAACATGACTGCCATGTACTACATACAGAAGCAGGGAGGAACACACTCTCCACATTTGACTCATCTGGCTCAGAGCATGTGGAAGTGGGCCATTCAGAGGAACATACTCCTCATGGCGGAACACCTCCAGGGGAAGGACAACCAGCTGGCGGATCTGCTCAGCAGACACAGCCACCAGATGCACGAGTGGGAGCTACATCCGTCAGTACTCCAACCGTACTTCCAACAGTGGGGTCAGCCAGAGATAGACCTATTCGCCACAAACGAAAACGCAAAATGCCAAAGCTTTGCCGCCAGGTTCCCACATCCGCAGTCTCAGGGCAATGCGATATGGATGAACTGGTCCGGCAGATTTGCGTACGCTTTTCCCCCAGCGCCATTGATACCGCTAGTGGCACGCAAACTGCGACAGCACTCACTAACACTCATCCTAGTTGCTCCCACATGGGTGCGCCAACCATGGTACACCACCTTTCTAGAACTTTCCGTGGTGCCGCATCAAAGGCTGCGGATCAAACCCGCACTTTTAACACAGAACCATGGCGAAATTCAGCACCCAGATCCGCAACAGCTGAACCTGGCAATCTGGCTCCTGAGGTCTTAGAGTTTGGCTACCTGAACCTGCCTCCAGAATGTATGAATATCATCAAGGAGGCCAGGAGACCCACGACCAGAGCTTGCTATGCGGCTAAATGGAAGAGGTTTGTCATTTACTGCAACAACAATGACATTAACCCGCTGGACGCATCCATTCAAAACATCATCTGTTACCTCTTACACCTATACCGATGCAATCTAGCATACTACTCAATACGTATCCATTTAACCGCGATAGCAGCTTATCTCCAAAACAGGCAGCACCTCTCTTTATTCAGAGTGCCTGCCATCAAAGCCTTCTTGGAGGGACTCAAACGAGTAATTCCCCCAAGACACCCACCGGCACCGGTGTGGAACCTCAATTTGGTCCTCACCAGAATAATGGGTCCACACTTTGAACCTCTCCATTCATGTGAGATTCAATTCCTCACCTGGAAAGTAGCTTTCCTAGTGGCAATCACTTTGTTAAGAAGAGTTAGTGAACTCCAGGCACTAACCATTCAAGAGCCATTCATACAGGTTCACGCAAACAGGGTTGTACTACGTACCAACCCCAAATGCATGCCCAAAGTGATATCGCAGTTCCACATGAATCAAACTATCGAACTGCCTGTTTTCTTTCAAAATCCACAGAATGTCGCAGAGAGAATGCTCCATACACTAGATGTAAAGAGGGCCCTCATGTACTATATAGACAGAACTAAGGACTTTAGGAAAACAAAACAACTTTTCGTTGCCTTTTCTCCACAACACAAGGGCAACGCCATTTCCAAAGCAGGGATAGCCAGATGGATCGTTAAATGTATTCAAATTTGCTATCAAAAAGCTAAACGCACATTAACGATTCCCGCGTGAGCCCACTCAACACGAAAGTTAGGGGCATCCATGGCTTTCCTAGGAAACATTCCTTTACAGGAAATATGTAGAGCAGCCACATGGTCCACTATACATACATTTACCAAACACTACTGTGTAGATGTACACTCTAAACAGCAGGCAGCTGTAGGACAGGCTGTTCTCAAAACTCTTTTTCAGACTGCTGCAGCTGGCACGGGTAGCCGCCGCTAATGGAGGAACTGCTATGTATTCTATGCACAGATATGAATTGAGCAGCCCACATGCCTCGAACTGAATATGCTACTTACCAGTATGCATCTGTTCTTGGCATGTAGGGCTGCTGACATTCATATCGCCCACCCTCCTCCCCGGCGCCTGTAGCGGCTGCAGCACTGACGGGACCTGGGGTTGAACCCTCTCAGTCTCTCTGTAATGCTCTGTCCAGCTTTTTCACCACTAAGGTAGCAGATATATACTCATCCTTTGCAGGGAACGCAGAGACAAGATCCAGAGTCTGCAGTGGTGTAGAACCTGCCACCGATCATGATCCCTTTTCTTCCTTTGCTCCCATTACGCAAGATCAAATCAGCAGACTTATCTTTACTACCAAGTCTGGCTCCCCCTTAGACCCCTGCCCTCCTTCAGTGATGGCTAACCTTAGCGAGGTGATCTCTTATCCACTTATGAAAATCTGTGACACCGCATTTCAAACTGGTCACTATCCAGATCTTTGGAAGAAGGCCGTGATCAAACCTCTCCTGAAGAAACCCTCCCTGGACCCCACAGCTCTAGCCAGCTATAGACCAATAGCGTGTCTCCCCTTTCCTGCCAAAATATGCGAATCTCTGATGAATAAACAACTCTCAGAGTTCATCGATACTCACCAACTTCTCGACGAAACGCAGTTTGGCTTTAGGAAAGGTCACGGAACTGAGACCGCTTTAATAAAAGCTTCAGATGAGATTAGAGCCATTATGGACCAGGGAGGTGCGGCTGTCCTGATTCTGCTGGATTTGTCCGCAGCCTTTGACACGGTCGACCATGATATTCTGGTCGACCGTGTCACAGCCCTGGGGATAAACGGTATGGCTAGAAATCTCATCTCATCTTTTCTTGCCTACCGTACCCAGACAGTGAAGTTGGGTAACTTTTATTCTCCT
Organism: Triturus cristatus; assembly: GCF_964204655.1. Classification (NCBI taxonomy): domain Eukaryota; kingdom Metazoa; phylum Chordata; class Amphibia; order Caudata; family Salamandridae; genus Triturus; species Triturus cristatus. The sequence goes on along the minus strand of NC_140586.1, from coordinate 325,847,819 downwards.
GTCTCTGCACTCCCCTGTGGAGTCCCACAGGGCTCCTCGCTAAGTCCAACGCTATTTAATATCTATGTAGCAGACTTAGCGAGGGTAAGGCCCATGGGCTGCGACTTACATCCTACGCAGATGACACCCAACTGGTTCTGGCAATACACAAGGACGGCCCAGCGGCGGCAGCTAATTTCCAAAGCGCCATGCTTGCTGTCAGTACCTGGATGTCCTCCAACTGTCTGAGGCTTAACTCGGACAAAACCGAGGTCATGGCCTTTGGTAATCTCTCCCCGGTTTGGTCTTCTGCCTGGTGGCCTGACCAGCTGGGCTCCCCTCCTGTCCCAGTTGATAAGGCCAGAAACCTGGGAGTCATTTTTGACAGCAAACTGTCATTCAACCTTCATGTCAACAAGGTTGTGTCATCTGCGTTCTTTATTCTACAGAAAATTAGGAAAATACTGCCTTACTTTCCCATCTCAGCTGGGAAGATCCTGGTCTCTACCCTAGTGTTTTCCAAAATCGACTATGGGAACGCCCTCTTCCTTAATACTCAGAAACTTGTTCTATCTAAGTTGCAGTCCATACAAAATGCTGCTGCAAGAATTCTTCTTGACATCCCCCGCCGCCAGCCAACTACTCCAGCCATTCGTCACCTGCATTGGCTAAGAGTAGAGGGCCGCATTAAATTCAAGGCCCTCTGCATTGCCTATAAGGCAGTGCATGGCGTCGGTCCAAAGTTTCTGATTGAAGCATTCCAGTTGTATAGCCCCAAGAGACAGCTGAGATCCGCCAATTCCTGCCTGCTTCCGGTACCTCGCACGAGAACGGCAACCTGGGGAGACAGGCGCTTCCTGGTTGCCACACCTAAACTCTGGAACCTTTTGCCACTCACCATAAAAACTGCCCCCAATTTGATAAGCTTTCGTAGGCTCTTAAAGACATGGCTGTTCAATCAGTAACCCTGCGGCTCGGGCTCTCGTTTTTGTCACATGCGCCGAGACACCTTCGGGTATTTGTTTGCGCAATAAAAATCGCGAAATAAATAAATAAATGTATAGCATGGTCATCACTTACTGTATCTACTCCATCACTGCCACAATGGCGAAAAACAATCTAAGGATGGAGAGGATGCCCATGCGCACTGTAGTCCAGGGGAGGAGCCACCTATCTCGTGATACTTCGAAGACTCTTCCAGGACAACAATGTGCAATCATCCGGACCCAACACTAGGCGGCGATCTATGCACAGATATGAATGTCAGCAGCCCTACATGCCAAGAACAGATGCATACTAGTAAGTAGCATATTCAATACATTTTTTGGGACATGAAAATAGTTTTTCTGGCACTCAAAGCATTCCAGAAACACATTCAGGGGAAAAACATATTAATACAAACCGACAATACAACTACAATGTTCTACATGAACAAACAGGGTGGAACAAGGTGCTTTCCCCTCAGCAAACTTGCACAGGAAATCTGGCTTTGGGCGATACCCCCAAAAGATCAGTCTAATAACAGTACATCTACCAGGGATAGAGAACATTACAGCAGACCAACTGAGCAGACAGAACAACTGCTCCCACGAATGGGAGTTGAAGCAGACAACGGTGCAGTATCTATTCAACATCTGGGAAACTCCAGTGTTGGATCTATTTGCAACTGTGCAGAACAGGAAATGCCAAAGCTTTGCCTCAAGGTTTCCATACCACCTGTCAAAGGGAAATGCACTTTCACTCAACTGGTCACAGACATTTGTTTCGCCTTTCCACCAATACCCCTAATACAAAGAGTGCTACAAAAAGCAAAAGAACCAAGACAGACATGGTACTTAACTCTCCTAGAACTATCCAAAGGAGAAATGATCAGAATCAAAGCAGAAAAAGACGTGCTGACAATGCAACAGGGACAGATCTTTCACCAGCAACGCTATAACTAGCAGCCTGGCGCATGAATACATCGAATTTGGACACCTCAATATACCCCTCAGAATCATGGAAATTCTAAAAGAAGCAAGAAAACAGTCAACAAGAAAATGTTATACAGTTAGAACTTATTTATTTTATTTAAATTTTCAAAGAAGAAAACCGGAACCGGCAGTCCCAACACAAAAAGGCCAGCATGACAGTACAGCAGTATAAGCAATATATCAGTTCAATACAGTGGATTACAAAGCTGACTGTAGGAGAGTGGCATCGACTGCATAGTTGCCCCCAACTTTTTGCTGATGTTTTGACTCTAGCCAGGCTGAGGCCCTGCTATCCAGGACCCCAGCCTATCTGCTTCCTCTCTAAACTGATGTGAGTACTATAGGTACATACCAATTGGATACTGAGGACACCCTGTGAGCCTCTTGTAGATGGTACCCTAGGTACCCAGGGCATGGGTCCCTCAGAGGCCTACCAGGGGCTGCAGCACTTATTGTGCCACCCCTGGGACAGCCATACAAACTGACACCACCAGACCACTACTGTAGTCTGGGTAAGGTGGTGCTTGCACCCCTTACAGGGATATAGGTATCCTGTATCCCACTTAAATACAACACATATATCCTCATAGGTCTCCCCTAAGGCAGGCCTGGCTAATCCTACAAAGCAGGGTGCTGAGATATGTGTGAGGGGGAACCCCTACCTGAGTAGGGCCCCTCTGCAACCTTCGTTAAAACTATTGCGAGGTTGTTTGTAGTGCAGCCATACCATATACTCTTAACCGCATTATAAGTAATCGCGATAGCGTGATAACTTGAGAGTGGCTGCAAAGAACCATGTCATGTTTGGTGTCAAACATCGTGGAATCATACCCCCAATCCAGCCATGGGAGTGAGGGCATGATTCCCCCCTGCTAGAGGGGGGATAGGGTAAAAGCGGCAGATTTTAGACACCAATTTAAAAGAGCACACGTAGTACAAAATGGATGCTACCCGCCACCCAAACAATTCTGGCTGCCTGTTGCTGGGCAGAACTCCAGCCACGACAGCTGGACAATAGGGATCTTGTTGCAGGGAGGTGTCCCCACCTCCCCAGACAGACTATGTGGATTGGAACTGGGTGGGTGCACCTTAGGATGTCTTTCAAACTTGCACGTAGGCTTCTCCAGTGCCTACTTCTGCATACACCGGCTCAGACCGGTTCAGGGGCATCCTGTCCCCTGCCCCGGCGGGAAACACACAAAGAGGAGAAGGTGTAGCCACCCTTTCCCGCCTGAACTCCCATTGGTGGGCTCTGATTCAGACACTCCCCTAATCCCTGGATAAAGGTGGGTGCAGGGTCCCCAGAGCCTCAGATTAATCTTGGACGAGAACTTTGCTTCAAAGACTTGAAACTTCGACGAGCTGCCGCTCAGCTGAATGCAGAAATCTCCCTTGGGGTAAAGGAGTTACCCTCCTGCTTTGCAGGCACCTGAAACACTGCAAGTGACCCGGTTGGAACTCCGCTGCTCCTACGGCCAACGAAGACTTCTGCCTACCCTGAGGTGGGTTCCCAAGCATCCCAGAGGCCAGTGAGTGTGCACAGCAAAGCTTAGCACCGTGGACCCCGTGGGTGCCGAGATACTCAATACCCCAGGACACCGGCCACCTCTTGCACAGCACATGAACCCGACCAGTGGGGAAGTTGTGCTTTGGCCCATCATTGAGCCAACCTCTCAGTATCACATGTGCCAAAGGACGGCGCCCCAGCCCGCTCCGGCGACCCGTGGGCACATCTTTACGCACTCCAAATTGCTGCCTCCCGCGGTCCCTTGTCTCTCGACTGGTGGGCCCTAGCGGAGGTCAAACCTTACTTTAAAGGGCTCCCCTGGTTGCTCCAGGCCTGCTCTACAGTCTCCTCGCTGGAGACCTCGCGGGTCTGCACTGTAGCTGTTTCTTGATTCGTGCGTGGGTTGCAGTTGCCAAGGCTTAGTGGATCCAATCCGGACACTAACACCGCAGCGGCCTTCATCCTTCGTGGGACAGTCGCCCTCCAGCAACTGGCCTTCCTTGAAGCTTCCTGGACCCCATGGCTGCTGATCCAAGCTACCCGTCTTCAACCTGAAAACACCCGACATTGAAGGGCTCTTTCTCCTAAGGCCCCTGGTCACTGGCTAGTGACCCAGACTCTGTCCCCTCTGCTTTCAGGTCCTTTCCTTCAAGATCTACATCTTCAATCTGCACGACATCAACGACGCTTCACGCCAGCAGCAGTTCTTCACGTTTTTCCATTGAAAACGAGACATCGACCCGACACCGAAAACGACCTATGCACCCGGCTTCCCTGGGGCAGGTAACAGTGGTACCTCGGTACTATCGTGGGTGTGGGCCCTCCAAGAGCTTAACTTTCAACTCCTGAACTTGAACTCCTGCTAGAAGTGTCCAGATTCTTGCAATTTCCAACCGCAACATTTCCCATAGGGTTTAATAGGGATCCCGACTGTAGTTTAAACACTGCACACGCTTCCCGTGGGTCCCCTTCCTCACTACCTTGGGTGGTTTCGTAAGGGGCCAGCGATCCTAAGTGCCCTAGGCACTGTCTGCAGAACTGTTGTGGTTCTTATACTACTTTTTTAATATATGGTTTGGTCCCCCCCCTGGGGCCCTGTGATTCCAGTGCTATTTATTGTTGTTATAAATGCTTTATTGAATTGTATCTTTACCTCCAGCCTCACAAGAGACTAGTGGGATTTGTTCTTAGAAAAAATACATATATTTTGAATATATACCTGTGTGGACTACTCTTTCATTTGGTCATTCAAGAGGTTATCCATGGTAAAACAATAAGCTTAACACTCTTTCAAGACTTAGCCTGAAGGCTGCTCTCCACAGCTACCACTAGGATAGCTTTGTTTAAAGGTTGTCTTTTAACCTATCACCTTAAGAGTCGAATTAGACTGGTGCAAGGTGTCCCCTATAACTAGTGGACAGCATATGCCAGGCCAACTTCTCACATTGGTGTGCAGCGGTTGGATTCAAGCTTGCCATTGTTTTACCAGATAACAAATTGAATTTCTAAAGTGAAAGCCACTTTGGTACTAAAGGTACATATAAATTCAGCATAGAATACAATAAATTCTACTGAACTTAGTAGTTGTGTGTAGAGGGCTTAGCACACCTTGACTACAACTCAAGAAAGGGTTCAGTAGGCCACACCTAGTGTAGGTAGATGCAACAATCCACTACACTAGAAATGTCTTCAGGATCTGGAGCCCATAAGGCCCTGGAAGGACCTCAAAAGGTCCCAGTCGACAGGTATGACAATCTCACTTTTGCTGAGCTTAGGGAGATGTGCACTGCTAGACATTTGAAGAGAACCAAAGGTGCCAACACACAACGTCTCAGAGAAATTCTGCTCATTGCAGACTTCAAGCAAACTCTAGTGTCTGATGGGGTAGACAGGTTGGGTGGGCATCCCACAGAAGAGGACACCCAGGTGGTGGACTCTGATGAGGACCAGGAAGAGGACAATGAACTCGACCTGGAAGAACCAGACCACTCACAACATTGAGGTGGGACCCAAGGGGTACCCCCTCCATCCCTAATGGGAGAGTGGTGGATCCATACAGGAGGAACAAATCACTCTCAAGGGGGTCTGCCCATTCTGGGAGATACAACAGGACCTCTGCCTCTTCTCAGAAAAGAGAGTCCTCTGAAGAGAGGAAATGCAGACTGATCCGGTTTGAGCAAGCCAAGCTTCAGCTCAGGAGAGAACAGCTAGCATTAGACAGGGAGTCCCTGGAGCTTCAGAAAGCTTCAAAGAAGTGGGGTCTAGAGACCCCTGGTGGCAGTAATAATACCCCTAGAGTTAGAGAGAGAGCTCCTGACAATAGGAACCTGCATAAGATTGTGCCCCCCTATCAGACAGGGGATGACACCCATAAGTGGATCACTGCACTTGAAAGGGCCTGTAAGGTTCAAAGGGTCCCAGTAGAGCGGTGGGCAGCAATCTTATGGCTCTCCTTTGCTGATAAAGGAAGAGACAAGCTCCTCTCTGTTAGAGAAGAGGATGCTGATGATTATTATATTTTGAGGAGTGCTTTAATAGATGGGTTTGGTCTAACCACTGATCAATACAGGTTAAAGTTCAGAGATACCCAGAAAGCACAGAATCAAGATTGGGTAGACTTTGTAGATTGTGCTACCAAGGCTCTGGATGGTTGGTTAAATGGCAGTAAAGTAAATGATTATCATTGAAGTTATTTCTTTATTTCGGCCAATTTGGCCATAAAAGACACATGTATATAAAAAAAACAGAGAATCATAATAGCATACATGCAGCAACACTTTAAAATAATAAGTTTAAAAATGTAATACAAGAATAAATTTTCATCTCCTCAATTTAAAACACATTTCATTTTAGGAACAGATTTTTATAAGCATATACAGAGGTCCTACTCAGAGTATCTCACCAAGTTTCCTGCGAATAATATACACAGAGTAAAGGAACCTGCTTATGCTAAATACAATAAACTGGGTTGTATTGCTTTTTATAATCCTGTATGCTGTAGAACAGGATCTTGTTCCTAGGAGAGTACACATGGGTTTTAGCCATTTCTTTCGAGCCTTCAGGTAGGCACTACATCCAAACAACATGTGAACCTCATTCTCCGTACAGGAGTTTAAGCACATAGGACAACACCCGCTTTTGTCATTCAGGCCTCCCAGTCTTTTCTGTGACCAGCGTTCTGTATTATAATTCAGCATAAGGATCCCATATCTAAACTTCAAGTAAAGGGACTTTGCAATAGGTGGCTCAATTTCATCCAAAAAGGATTCGAAGCGGGGTTCGTCCTTAAAGGATAAAAAACCTTGAATTAGAGACCCAACTCTACTTTCATGTACGAGCCTGTCACTCATGTAGGACCAAAAGGCTCGTTTTACTATAGATTTAGAAAAGGCCGGTAAATTGTCAGGATTCTCCCACATTGAGTACAATCCCAGAAGCATGAACCATTTTTTAATATGCACAAGCCACTGAATAGAGTTAAAAGAATCAAGAATCAACAATTCTTGAAGGCCATTTCTGTATTCGAGCAGTTCTGGGGTGGACCATAACCTAACCCAAAACATTAATGGTCTTATAATGGCAAAGTAATCTGTTCTTTTAAAATTCAAATCGAGCTGGAGGGGTATTAAAGGTGTACTATTCGGGACCCTAACAATAGCTCTCATGAATTTATTGTCCAAGCCCTGAAAGCTGTCTCTGGCCCAAGGTCCCCATATCTCTGCTCCATACAACACAGCAGATTGAATTTTAAATTTAAAAAGCTCTAAGACAGGGGTTACACTCTTGCTTGTGCTAGCGTTCAGTCTACGTATAATAGGTTTAACGTTGTGGGCATATGATACCTTACTTTTCTCATCTTGGGCCTTCCAACTTAGTTTTGAATCAAGTGCAACGCCCAAATAGGAAAAGTTTTCCACAGTTCCTAATTTCTGGCCGTTCAAAGTCAAAAACCCTCTGTCCGGTTTGCTGGGGTTTAATGCCATACATTTCGTTTTATCAGCGTTTATTTCCAGACCCTTGGTCATGCAATAACAGCTAAAGGAGTTTAAGAGTGCCTGGAGTCCTTTCTTGGTCTGGGATATAAGAATGGTGTCGTCCGCAAAGAGCAACGCAGGGACCCTCTCTCCATTAAGCTGCGGGGAATCATTAGTACAACCATTCAAATAGTTGGGAGCATCATTAACAAACAAGGAAAACAAGGTAGGGGCCAAGACACACCCTTGGCGAACCCCACGTTCAATGGGGATGTTGTGTGTCAGTTCACCATTTGGACCCCACCTGATGTTTGCATAATTTCCAGCATGCAGCTCAACTATTTGAGCCAAAAGACACCCTGGCAAGCCTACTTCACTTAAGGTCCTCCAGAGCAAGTTGCGAGGGACAAGGTCGAATGCGGCTCTCAGATCTACGAAAGCTACATACAAATGAACTTTCCTAATATGCACGTACTTCCAGATCAAACAACAGAATCTGAATATTTGATCTATGGTACTAGTCTTGCTCCTAAAGCCGGCTTGAAATTTAGAGATTATTTTTGAGTCCTCCAGCCAATCATTAATCCGAAACAGTAAGTGTTTGGCATAGAGTTTTTGCAGGGTGTCCATTAGACTAATTGGTCTATAGTTTGAAGGTACCGATCTGTTCCCCTTTTTAAAGATTAACACAACTTCCGCTGCACGCCAACTATCTGGAAAGCAACAGCTTGTAGACAGAACATTAAATAAACGATTTATATAAGGAGCCCATACTTCGATGTCGTGTTTATAAAGATCCCCCGGTATTTTGTCAGGGCCTGGTGCTTTGCTATTTTTTAGTTCATTAATCGCCCTTATTGTTTCCTCCAGTGTGAAGTCAAGGGGTTCAATAGGAGGGGGGCACCATAATATCTTGTTGTCATCACCATCATATTGTTTATAAAGGGATGTGAAATGGGTCACCCATGTCATTTCATCCAAAAACGTGTCTTTTACAGCTCTGCCTGCATGCCCCTCATTTGCCACCAACCTCCAAAACCCAACATTATCATTAGTTTTTGCAGCAACTAGCATTTCTGACCAAATCGACTCTTCCCATAGTTTTTTTGATGTTTTTTGGGCACACTTATATACCTCCCTTGCAAGTTTGACTCCTTCTTTTGATTTGCTTTTAATAGCAAGCAAGAGGTTTCTCTTGGCCAACCTGCATGAGTGATCGTACCATAGTTTTCCGTGACTTCCCACTCTTATATTTTGTTGCTTTTTCCTTGGCATTTTTGACAAGCAAGTTTTTAGTTCACTGAAGAAAACATTGTGTAGTTCGATAAAGTGATCAAAGTGGACAGGTAGAAAAGATTGTCCAGCTATAGGTCCAAACATTTCCCCAAAGAGAGAGTACACCGATGCTAGGGCCTTGCCATCAGACAAAATATAGGGCCATTTTACTGCACGTCTATTATTATTTATGTGTACATCCTCACACATTTTGCCATTGGTGGTCTCAGATGATAGAGTAGCTAGGTTGGTAGTAATATCACTAAACATTTGCACATCAATGTAAAGTTCTAAAGGGTAGTGATCACTTTCCTCCCTACTTGCCACTTTTAAATCAATCAAATAATGCCAAAGGTTAAGTGAAACAAGTATGAAATCTAGATTACTATTGGATTTCGCAAAAGTTGGTTGTTTTGTCAGGTCCGAAGGAAGGCGGCCGTTACATGCTCTAAGACCATGATCTGCCGTTAGCCTAAGCAATTGAACGGCCAAAGTGGAACACTTAACAAAGTTTGAGGTTTCAAGCTGGGGAATTTTGTACACCTGGTCCTCATCCTCAAAGACGTCATTAATACCAGAAACCGGTTCGAAATTACAGTTTAGGTCGCCTCCCAAAATTACCGGGGTATCTCCAACCACCTTTTTCAAAAAGAGATCCAGTGTTTCCAAAGTAGGTGAGACCTTGGAATGGGCAAGTGGTCTATTATAGACGTTGACAATGTAACCTTCATTTCCACTTGGGGGTACAATTTTTAGGGCCAGAATATCGGGTGTTCCTGTCTCTATAATTTCAACCCTCATAACCAAGGTGATTTTAAGCCATATGATCAACCCCCCTGACGGTCTCCCCCTATCAGACTGAACTGCCTCAGTGCCATAGGTTTTGTATCCGACTCTATGTGGAACATCTATTGCCCATGTTTCTTGCAATAAACAAAGGTCACTAGTATCAACATAATCAGCCCATTCAGGATCCTTAAGATTTTTACCAACACCAGCAATGTTCCAAGACAAAATGAGAAAACGTGGGGTCAGTCTATTACTGGAACAGGTTTGGTCATCAAAAGCCGGCATAAATACCGGCTGATGATGAACATTACCTAACTGTATATCAGCAGTTTGATTCTCTGTCTCAATGACCACATCTCTTACTATAGTATTGGTTCCCCCATCTAGGCAACCCACATCCAGATCGTGACATACTTTATCAGCTGCTAGAGACCTTTCCTTGCTCTGGTGGTGATAAGACTTATTACCTAGCGTACAGTAGGTGTCATATAACTTGGGAATACAATCTGGCATAGTCCCAAGTCAATCGACAGCATCTAGACAACTGAACCTGTTAAAGGTGGGAATACCAGACCACATATTTCGATCTGCCTGTCTAGCCAAGTTGGATACATAGCCGTGACACTGTTTGACAGTGTTCCAATTGGACCCATATTGTATGGGCCTAGGTGGGGGGGTAAAAAAACGATAGAGGCCTGGCTTCAATGGGTGGTGTATCTCCATATGATTTCCATTTGCAAATCTGTTCAACACTATGGGGTTCCTCAAAAGAAATGACTATGCAGTCACCCATAATTGATTTAGCCATGGGTCCTACCCACGGCACCCTACGAACCATGAGGATTTTACTTTTCATATGATTCGGAATGGGTTTATTCGAATTTAACCAATAGATCACTTTATTTTTTAGAGATTGAAAGTTCTCCTCATATTGGTTTTCTAATTCAGGTACCCCTGTAAGAACAATTACAAATGGGCTTGCGTCAGGTGGTAAATCTATATACCCTCCTTTAAAGTTGTTATAAGCATGGCCAGATTGATAGTTTGGCTTATTAGGAACATTGGCAAAGGATCTATCAGTCAAGGATTTATTGCTGACAGGTAGATTAGATGTGGATTTCTGTGGAACAGGGGTGTTGGGGATAGCAGAATGGGTAGTAGCAACATTTGGTAATTGAGGCGTTTTGCTTTGAACATGACCCTTCAGCAGAGATTTGTTAGAGGTATTTGCAGATGACGGGGTCGAGGGAATTATATTTGATGTAATTAATGTATTTGTTATCGATGTTTTATTTGTTCTTTTAACTATTTCCTCTTTTTGCTGCTGTATGCTAGTTGGATTTTTATTCAGAGGTATCACAGGAGCAGTAGCTGGTGCTTGCATAGACACTATGGGTACATCAGTGCAATTGAGACTTAAGCTAGATAGTGTAATAACACTTTTTCCTACCTCAAGCAACTGATTCTCAATGCCAGTTAACCTCACTTCTAATGGCCTGAGTAGTTTCTTAAGCGTATCCCATACCAGTTTTAAAAACTCTTCCCTTCCCTCTTCCTGTCCTACCATGTTCAAAGAATTTCTCTGGCCCTCATTGACAGAGTGGTCAGTCATTATGACCGAGTTTTGCTCATCTGTACTAGCATTGACGCTTTGAACAATTAGAGGCGCTTGGTCAGACATATTATTAGCAATACTTACATTGAGTGTTTGCGGGGCCCCCCCCCTATAATATTTTGGCTAAAGGCTACCTTCGCCTTTTTTCTAGCATACGCAGATATATGTTTCCGTTTTCTCTTATGTTTTAATGATGTCTTAACAGGCTCCTGGCTTTTAATCGGGTCTGTTTCCACCAATACCTTTTGCTTCTCACCATTTTTACTACCCACGATATTCCCGATCAGTGGATCCGAAGATGGAAAGCTTTCAGATACAACACTGACAGAGGGGCCCGAGGGAACAAAGTCTTGATTAATAGAGGGAGTTGTTTCCTCAGCAGTAGAGTGAACCTCGACCAAGGTGATAATTGGTGTGGGGCCAGTAGTGCGCTCAGGGGTTTTTGAGGAGGCAATACTACCTAGAGAGGATTTTTTCCCTAATGCTAGTTCGGTAGAGAGCCTCCTTGCAGACTCCAGCTCCAAGGATACTCTGTGCTGGAGTTTAGTAATCTCATTATCAATTGAAAGGCTGGTCCTTGTGATAAAATCATCCAGGGTCCCTGTAGCCTTTTTCACGGATTTAGTAGACTTACTCCTAGTTTCACGGACAGACATTATTTAAACTATAGGTTGTTTAAAATTAAAACACAAGCGCAACTAAACAACGCAAAAAAAAAATACAAAAAAAAAAAAATAAAAAAAATATAACCAAGAGGGATGGCCCGGTCCGGTCTTAATCGGTCTATAACGGCCTAAAACGGCCCTGTCTTTGCCCAGTCTTAGCCCCGGCCTTTGCCCCGCGCGCGTCCCGCGTGCGCGTTGCTATCACTGATTATCAGGGAGAAGAACAGGTGGAGGGGGCGGGAAGAGGACCAGCTGCGGCCGATCAGCGCCGCTGAGCACGCTGGTCCTCGCAGTCCCGCCTCTGTCCTTGGTGTCAGCTGTAATGTCCCTGAAGGCGCGTTGGTGCTCCAATGCACGAGTGAAAACCAAGGGCTGGATCCTCAACAAGGTCTCTTGCCTGCGAGCGGCTCCCGCGAAGCGGGGGCCGCGAGGCGTGGCGAAGTGGCCAGAAAACGGACAGGCAAACAGGAGCAGCACTCCCAGCAAGGTCAGTGAAGTTACCCAAGCAGCTCCCACTCCGCGGTGATTTTAACGGGTGGAGGGGGCGGGAAGAGGACCAGCTGCGGCCGATCAGCGCCGCTGAGCACGCTGGTCCTCGCAGTCCCGCCTCTGTCCTTGGTGTCAGCTGTAATGTCCCTGAAGGCGCGCTGGTGCTCCAATGCACGAGTGAAAACCAAGGGCTGGATCCCCAACAAGGTCTCTTGCCTGCGAGCGGCTCCCGCGAAGCGGGGGCCGCGAGGCGTGGCGAAGTGGCCAGAAAACGGACAGGCAAACAGGAGCAGCACTCCCAGCAAGGTCAGTGAAGTTACCCAAGCAGCTCCCACTCCGCGGTGATTTTAACGGGTGGAGGGGGCGGGAAGAGGACCAGCTGCGGCCGATCAGCGCCGCTGAGCACGCTGGTCCTCGCAGTCCCGCCTCTGTCCTTGGTGTCAGCTGTAATGTCCCTGAAGGCGCGCTGGTGCTCCAATGCACGAGTGAAAACCAAGGGCTGGATCCCCAACAAGGTCTCTTGCCTGCGAGCGGCTCCCGCGAAGCGGGGGCCGCGAGGCGTGGCGAAGTGGCCAGAAAACGGACAGGCAAACAGGAGCAGCACTCCCAGCAAGGTCAGTGAAGTTACCCCAAGTAAATGATTATCAAGGATTATACAATCTCATCATGAGGGAGCAGATCCTTAATAACTGTCGGAATCAGCTATTGCATCAGCACCTGGTGGACTCAGATCTGACCTCTCCCCAAGAATTGGGAAAGAAGGCAGACAAATGGGTCAGAACCAGGATCAAGCAAAAGGTCCAGCCCTTGGGAGGTGCAACTAAAAAGGAAGATGCCAAAAACTCTGAGAAGGGTGGGGAAAAGGGAAAAGACCAGCAGTCTTCAACAGGCCCCCAAAAAGCAGCATCTGAAAATTCCCAATCTAACAAAGCTAAACAGCCAAGGAAGCCATGGTGTAAAAACTGTAAGCAGAAAACCCATTGGACTCCCAACTGTAACAAGGCCAAAGACTCCACAACTACCACTCCACCTGCCCCTAAGGCATCTGTTCCCCCTAGTTCAGCTATAGGTGGTGGTACCCAGAATAAGGGTATAGTAGGGCTGACCCTGGGATCTGGAGAGGACTCTGGCCTAGTCAGAACACCTACTCAGGCTGTGCTGGTTTGTGATGGGGACCTGTCCTTATTTGTGAGTCCCAGTGGTCTGGGCAAATGCAAACAACAGCCTAGGATAAATGGAAAGGAGTCTCTAGCATACAGGGACACAGGAGCTAGTGTCACCATGGTGACTAAGGACCTTGTGGACGCTAGCCAAATCATACTTGGGGAAACTTACCAAGTGACCAATGCGAGCAATGTCAGTACTAACCATGCTCTGGCAGTTGTGAACTTCTCTTGGGGAGGGGTAACTGGCCTAAAGAAGGTTGTGGTAAGTGCAGACCTACCAGTAGAATGTTTGCTAGGAAATGATTTGGAGACCTCAGCATGGACTGAGGTGGAGCAAACTACCCATGCAGCAATGCTGGGTATCACCGCAGAAGTGTTTGCCCAGACATGGTCAAAAGCTAAGCTGACAGAAACTGAACAGGCCTTGGATCCTGGAAAATGGACCAAGGACCTCCCAAGAGGAGGAGTAGCAGGGGGAAGGCAGTGTCTTCCCCCCAGGATCAGTCTGAAGAGACTCTTGTAGCAGAAGAGGATCTGACCCCTGAAGAAAGAACTGTCTGAGAGGAACTTGAGCCTGATCAGGTTGAGTTCTTGGGGACAGGGGGACCTTCTAAGGCAGACTTGAGCCTGGAGCAGCAAAGCTGCCCCACTCTTGAACCCCTCAGACAGCAGGCTGCTGCTGAGGCTGCTGGGAATGCTGGTGGAACCCATAAGGTATATTGGGATGATGGGCTCCTTTACTCTGAGGGTCGAGACCCCAAGCCTGGTGCAGTCAGGAGGTTGGTCATACCTCAGGAGTTTAGGGGTTTCCTGCTCACACTAGCCCAAGATATTCCCTTAGCAGGACACCTAGGCCAAAATAAGACTTGGGACAGAATTGTCCCTCACTTTCATTGGCCTCAAATGAGTGAGGACTGCAAGAGTTTTTGTAGCTCTTGTATTACCTGCCAGGCCAGTGGCAAGGCAGGTAAGTCCACAAAGGCCCCCCTGATACCACTACCTGTGGTGGGGGTTCCCTTTGAACGGGTAGGGATTGACATTGTTGGTCCCCTTGACCCACCAACAGCATCTGGGCACAGGTTTATACTGGTGGTAGTGGATCATGCCACCAGGTACCCAGAAGCTATTCCCCTTAGAACCATCACAGCACCTGTGGTGGCAAAAGCCCTCCTGGGAATCTTTTCCAGGGTAGGGTTCCCTAAGGAGGTATTGTCTGACAGAGGTACAAACTTTATGAGTAGTTACCTCAAGGCAATGTGGAAGGAGTGTGGTGTTAACTACAGGTTCACCACCCCTTATCATCCTCAATGCAATGGGCTTGTTGAAAGATTTAACAAGACCCTCAAGGGTATGATCAAAGGACTTCCAGAAAAGCTCAGGCGAAAATGGGATGTTCTTCTGCCCTGCCTTCTCTTTGCATACAGGGAGGTGCCACAGAAGGGGCTTGGTTACTGCCCTTTTGAACTTTTGTTTGGCCACCCTGTCAGAGGGCCACTCTGTCTAGGGAAAGAGGGATGGGAGTTACCTCTCAAACCCCCTAAACAGGATATTGTGGACTATGTACTTGGTCTCCGCTCCAGGATGGCCGAGTACATGAAGGCAACAAAAAACCTTGAGACAAGTCAGGAATTACAAAATGCCTGGCATGACCAAAAGGCTGTACTGGTGGTGTACCAGCCAGGACAGAAGGTATGGGTGTTGGAGCCAGTGGCCCCAGCAGCCCTCCAAGACAAATGGAGTGGACCCCATACCATATTGGAACAGAAGGAAGAGGTCACCTACTTGGTGGACCTTGGCACTCCCAGAAGTCCCCACAGGGTGCTTCACGTAAACAGACTGAAACCATATGTGGACAGGGCTGACATGGGCTTGCTCATGGCAACTGATGAGGGACAGGAGGAGGAGAGTGACCCTCTCCCAGACCTACTCTCTCACAACCCTGATGAAGGGTCAGTAGATGGTGTAGCCTTGGCAGGCAGCCTCACTGCCCAGCAACAGTCTGACTGCAGACAAGTTCTCCAGTCGTTCAGACATATGTTTTCACTAACTCCAAGTCAGACCACCTGGTGCACTCATGAAGTGGACACTGGGGACAGTCTGCCTGTAAGAATAAGATCTACAGGCAACCTGACCATGTCAGGGACTGCATAAGGACAGAAGTCCAAAAGATGTTGGAATTGGGAGTTATTGAGCCCTCAGATAGCCCTTGGGCTAGCCCAGTAGTCCAGGTACCCAAGCCTCACGCACAGGGTGGCAAGAAAGAGATGAGGTTCTGTGTAGACTACAGGGGACTCAATGCAGTCACTAGGACTGATGCACATCCCATTCCCAGAGCAGAAGAGCTCATAGATAAATTGGTCTCAGCCAAATATCTGGGCACATTTGATCTGACAGCTAGCTACTGGCAGATCAGGTTAGCTGAAGCTGTAAAAGCCAAAACAGCATTCTCAACCCCTGGTGAGCACTATCAATTTATTGTAATGCCCTTTGGTCTGAAGAATGCACCTGCCACTTTTCAAAGGTTGGTGAACCAAGTCCTCACAGGACTGGATGACTGTAGTGCAGCATATCTAGATGATATTGCTGTCTTCAGCTCCACCTGGGAGGCTCACCTGATCCACCTGAGGAAAGTTTTGGAAGCCCTGCAAAAGGCAGGACTCACTATCAAGGCTACCAAATGCCAGATAGGGCAGAGTCAGGTTGTGCACCTGGGCCACCTTGTAGGTGGAGGCCAGGTTCAACCACTACAGAGCAAAATCCAGACCATCATGTACTGGGTTGCTCCAACCCCCCAGACTCGGGTCCGAGCTTTCTTAGGCCTGACTGGATACTACAGAAGATTTATAAAGGGATATGGATTCATTGTGACCCCCTTAAATGACTTAACCTCTAAGAGGACGCCCAAAAAGGTTCAGTGGACTGTCAGCTGTCAGAAAGCTTTTGATGACCTAAAACAGGCCATGTGCTCTGCTCCAGTGCTCCAAAGCCCCAACTACTCCAAAGAATTCATAGTTCAAACTGATGCATCTGAGGTGGGGGTAGGTGCTGTATTATCACAACTGAATGAAGAGGGCCAGGATCAACCAGTAGCTTTTATTAGCAGGAGGTTGACCCCCAGAGAGAAACTGTGGTCAGCTATAGAGAGGGTGGCCTTTGCTGTGGTCTGGGCCTTGAAGAAGCTGAGGCCGTTCTTGTTTGGCACTCACTTCATTGTTCAAACCGACCATAAGCCCCTCCTATGGCTACAACAGATGAAGGGTGAAAACCCCAAACTACTCAGGTGGTCCATTTCCTTACAGGGGATGGACTATACAGTGGAACATAGACCTGGGAGCAACCATGCCAATGCAGACGGCCTCTCCAGATATTTTCACTTAGAACATGAAGACTCAACTGGTCAAGGTTAGTTTAATGTCACTGCGTTGGGGGGGGGGGGGGTGTTATGTAGGAGAGTGGCATCGACTGCATAGTTGCCACCAACTTTTTGCTGATGTTTTGACTGTTTTTTTACTCTAGCCAGGCTGTGGCCCTGCTATCCAGGACCCCAGCCTATCTGATTCCTCTCTAAACTGATGTGAGAACTATAGGTACATACCAATTGGATACTGAGGACACCCTGTGAGCCTCTTGTAGATGGTACCCTAGGTACCCAGGGCATGGGTCCCTCAGAGGCCTACCTGGGGCTGCAGCACTTATTGTGCCACCCTTGGGACAGCCATACAAACTGACACTACCAGACCACTACTGTAGTCTGGGTAAGGTGGTGCTTGCACCCCTTACAGGGATATAGGTATCCTGTATCCCACTTAAATACAACACATATATCCTCATAGGTCACCTCTAAGGCAGGCCTTGCTAATCCTACAAGGCAGGGTGCTGAGATATGTGTGAGGGGGAGCCCCTACCTGAGTAGGGCCCCTCTGTAACCTTCGTTAAAACTATTGTGACGTTGTTTGTAGTGCAGCCATACCATATACTCTTAACCGCATTATAAGTAATCGCGATAGCGTGATAACTTGAGTGGCTGCACAGAACCATGTCATGTTTGGTGTCAAACATCGTAAAATCATACCCCCAATCCAGCCATGGGAGTGAAGGCATGATTCCCCCCTGCTAGAGGGGGGATATGGTAAAAGCGGCAGATTTTAGACACCAATTTAAAAGAGCACACGTAGTACAAAATGGATGCTACCCGCCACCCACACGATTCTGGCTGCCTGTTGCTGGGCAGAACTCCAGCTACGGCAGCTGGACAATAGGGATCTTGTTGCAGGGAGGTGTCCCCACCTCCCCAGACAGACTATGTGGATTGGAACTGGGTGGGTGCACCTTAGGATGTCTTTCAAACTTGCACGTAGGCTTCTCCAGTGCCTACTTCTGCATACACCGGCTCAGACCGGTTCAGGGGCATCCTGTCCCCTGCCCCGGCGGGAAACACACAAAGGGGAGAGGGTGTAGCCACCCTTTCCTGCCTGAACTCCCATTGGTGGGCTCTGATTCAGACACTCCCCTAATCCCTGGATAAAGGTGGGTGCAGGGTCCCCAGAGCCTCAGATTAATCTTGCACGAGAACTTTGCTTCAAAGACTTGAAACTTCGACGAGCTGCCGCTCAGCTGAATGAAGAAATCTGCTTGGCAGGCACCTGAAACACTGCAAGTGACCCGGTTGGAACTCCGCTGCTCCTACGGACAACGAAGACTTCTGCGTACCCTGAGGTGGGTTCCCACGCATCCCAGAGGCCAGTGAGTGTGCACAGCAAAGCTTAGCATCGTGGACCCCATGGGTGCCGAGATACCCAATACCCCAGGACACCGGCCATCTCTTGCACAGCACACGAACCCGACCAGTGGGGAAGTTGTGCTTTGGCCCATCATTGAGCCAACCTCTCAGCATCACCTGTGCCAAAGGACGACGCCCCAGCCCGCTCCGGCGACCCGTGGGCACATCTTTACGCACTCCAAATTGCTGCCTCCCGTGGTCCCTTGTCTCTCGACTGGTGGGCCCTAGCGGAGGTCAAACCTTACTTTAAAGGGCTCTCCTAGTTGCTCCAGGCCTGCTCTACAGTCTCCTCGCTGGAGACCTCGCTCAGACCTCGTGGGTCTGCACCGTAGCTGTTTCTTGATTATTGCGTGGGTTGCGGTTGCCAAGGCTTAGTGGATCCAATCCGGACACTAACACCGCAGCGGCCTTCATCCTTCGTGGGACAGTCGCCCTCCAGCAGCTGGCCTTCCTTGAAGCCTCCTGGACCCTGTGGCTGCTGATCCAAGCTACCCGTCTTCAACCGGAAAACACCCAACATTGAAGGGCTCTTTCTCCTAAGGCCCCTGGTCACTGGCTAGTGACCCAGACTCTGTCCCTTCTGCTTTTAGGTCCTTTCCTTCAAGATCTACATCTTCAATCTGCACGACATCGACGACGCTTCACGCCAGCAGCAGTTCTTCACATTTTTCCATTGAAAACGAGACATCGACCGACACCGAAAACAACCTATGCACCCGGCTTCCCTGGGGCAGGTAACAGTGGTACCTCGGTACTATCGTGGGTGTGGACCCTCCAAGAGCTTAACTTTAAACTCCTGAACTTGAACTCCTGCTAGAAGTGTCCAGATTCTTGCAATTTCCAAACGCGACATTTCCCTTAGGGTTTAATAGGGATCCCGACTGTAGTTTAAACACTGCACACGCTTCCCCTTCCTGACTACCTTGGGTGGTTTCCTAAGGGGCCAGCGATCCTAAGTGCCCTAGGCACTGTCTGCAGAACTGTCGTGGTTCTTATACCACTTTTTTAATATATGGTTTGGTCCCCACCTGGGGCCCTGTGATTCCAGTGCTATTTATTGTTGTTATAAATGCTTTATTGAATTGTATCTTTACCTCCAGCCTTACAAGAGACTAGTGGGATTTGTTCTTAGAATAAATACATATATTTTGAATATATACCTGTGTGGACTACTCTTTCATTTGGTCATTCAAGAGGTTATCCATGGTAAAACAATAAGCTTAACACTCCTTCAAGACTTAGCCTGAAGGCTGCTCTCCACAGCTACCACTAGGATAGCTTTCTTTAAAGGTTGTCTTTTAACCTATCACCTTAAGAGTCGAATTGGACTGGTGCAAGGATTCCCCTATAACTAGTGGACAGCATATGCCAGGCCAACTTCTCACAGTGACCAACGCATACATTCCCGCAGACAGTGTATAGATACCAAGACTACAATCAACATTTTTAAACATGTTGGACATGATTATTATAAAAACCATAGGGGGTGCATACCCGATAAGGTATAAACAGGCCCATCATACCGACATAAGTTCCAGAAAAATATATAATAGCTTAAGCAGGTAAAAACAGTACAGGGGCATATCACACTACTAATCGCCTTCGGTGGGAACATGTTCATGAGACACAGGCTGGCTCCGGGCCCAATCGAGGAACGGTTCCCATATGTTGTGGGGCCTCGAAGTCGAGGGCATAAGTTCCCAAAAATTGCTCAGCTTTGTGTGTCCATACGTGACATCATTCAACCAATCTTTGATTGAGGGTACCCTCTTCTGCCCCCCACAAATAACCTGTCTTACCCTCTTCTGCCCCCCACTAATAACAACCTGTCTTTTAGCATAAAGTAAGAGTAGTGCATGCAACTTACGATGCTTTGATGGTGTGTCTTTCACATACCCTAGGAGGCCCAGAGCCGGGGAGGGGACATCCGTTCTGCCAATAATTTGGTTCACTGCAGTGAAAATCTTTAGCCAAAATTCAGCGATCTGTGGGCATTCCCAAGCAACATGTAAAAAAGAGGCAGGAGTATGTCTGCAGCGCCAGCAGCCCTCGTCCTTCCTAAGCTTCATACGGTACAGACCTATAGGCGTCCTGTAATATCTATGCAAATATTTAAAATGAATCAGGCGAAGCCTATAGTTTGGGGAAAGGTCAGTGAGCTGTTCACAGCAGAACTCCCATTGCTCTTCTGTCAGCGGGGTGGAGAGCTCGCTATTCCAGCACTGAAGGGACTTGGGCTTCACCACCGGGTTAGTGTTTTGCATTTGGGTATATAGACGTGTAACAAGCTTGCGGGGGGAGGAGGATTTCAATACGTTCTCTAAGGCAGGCAGTGATTGAGGAGCCGCAGGAAATCCATCCCATAGAGCACGGCATGCTGTACGCAGCTTATGTTATAAGAAGAGCTCCGCAAAGGGTATAGCCTGATCTGCAGTCCCCACAGGGGGAGGCCTAGACGCATCATTAGGATATGTCTGCAAATGTGTGCAGTTTCATAACATTAGCGAGGGTCTTGCTGACCCCATCCTGAATACAGGGAAGCATGGGATTCTGCGCCAGCGGTATGTAAGGGGCATAAAGCAAAGGGATGTCAGCCCTCTTCCGCAGCTCACCCCGCGCCCAACGTAGGGTTCCCGCCGTATCCACATCTCCTCGGGGACGCTGTGAAGTCTGATAGAGCGCAACCCCGAGTGGGACAGGGGCTACCACATCAATCTCAACTGCCACATGAGGCTGGTACGGCGTCGGGTGGACCCAAAAATGTAAACATTGGGCACACAAAGCATATAAGTGCATGTCTGGAGCACCCAGGCCCCCCCTGCCGTAGTGGGAGAGTCAGAAGATCCCAAGAAACTCTGGCTTGTCTTCCGGCCCAAACCAGGGAGATCAGCTGTGATCTAAGGGTGGTAAAAAAATGTTGCGTAAGAGGGATTGGCACGTTGACAAATAAATAAAGGAACTTCTGCAATATGTCCATTTTGGCCAGTGCTATTTTCCCAGCCATGGACAGAGGTAGTTTGGACCAGAGCTCAACCTTCTCCTCTAGCCAAGTAGTCGCTGTACCAAAATTTAGGTTCCATATCTCCTGCATGTCCCGGCTCAGCCACACCCCCAAATATTTGACTGCCTCGGCTTCCCATCTCAAAGGGAACTCAGATGTTATTTGGGGCATGCTATCAGTCAATGGAAGCACCACTGACTTTGCCCAATTGTTTGAAATGCCAGCAAGGCCCCCAAATCGAATAAATTCTCTAAGGACTGGGTCTAAATTCTCTTCAGGGTTTATAATGTACAAGGTCACATCGTCCGCATATAACGAAATAAGTAGGCTCCGAGTGCTGAAGCCAATACCCCGGGCTGTATGGTGCTGCCTGATTCGGGCGGCCAAGGGTTCCATAGCAATGGCAAAGAGCAGGGGCAAAAGAGGACACCCCTGTCTAGTGCCACACGTTATGGAGAATGGATCAGAAAGAAAGCCGTTCACCCTAATCCGGGCCATCGGTAAAGTGTATAATAGCTGGATACGATTTATGAAGAGAGGGCTTAATCCCATACGTGTTAAAATGGTAAATAAATAGGGCCATTCAAGCGTATCAAACGCCTTTGTGGTATCTAAAAAAATAGCGGGGGCGTGCACCTCTGGATGGAGGTAATGTAGCACAGAGAAAAGTGTTTGCAAATTATGGGAAGTCGACCTCCCAGGGATAAGCCTGATTGGTCTGCAATCATGGGAAGTATGGGAAGTAAAGGTTGCAATCTATTACCAAGTAGCTTAGCGAAGATTTTGCCATCCACGTTCATCAAAGATAGTGGCCTGTAGGAATCAATCTCTGTTTCTGCCTTCCCGCGTTTTAATAGGGTGATAAATATTGCTTCCCTCATGGACTGGGGTAGGACGCCTACCTCCAGAACTTCCTCATAGACTGCCAACAGCCTGGGTGCCAACTCCTCCACATATGTCTTAAAGAGCGAGGTAGTCAGGCCATCAGGTCCGGGGGCCTTGTCAAGTGGTAAGCTCTTTATAACCTGGGCTACGTCTTCCACCGTGATAGGGAGATCCATATATTCCCTATGGCCATTAAGGAACCAAACCAGTACAATGGAATCTAAAAAGTCTTGCATTCCCTCCGGGCTTGTCTGTTGGGTGGTAGTGTAGAGATTAGAATAAAATCTCGAGAATGCATTCAAGACTTCCGTCTGTCCCCTAATAGCGTCTCCGCTAGCGGTACTGAGTTCGTGTTCAACATGGTGGATCTAGATGGGCGGATCACGCCAGCCAATGTGCGGCCCTGCCTGTCGCCTTCGCCATACATCCGCGCTTCGGCATATTTACCCAGGAATTTGACCTTGCGTTGGGACTCTTCGGCAAATTCCAAAAGTTTAGCTTTCAGAAGTGCAGCGGAACCCGGCTCATTTGTAAATTTTAAAATTGGTTTTCAAGATCTTTTATCTGAGCCTCCAAGGAGGCAAGGGTACCCCTAATAGCTTTCAATACACCTGCTTGTCTGGCAATACACTGACCTCTAATAACGACTTTAAAGGCCTCCCATAATGAGGCCTCGGTGTCCACCGAGCCAGTGTTAAGAGTAAAGTAGTTGGTAATGTCAGAGCGGATTTCTTCCTTGAAATCCTCATCTAGGAGAGCATGTGGGGGCAAACGCCAAGTAAAGGCGCGGGGGGCGCATTCGGGATGTTTAACCTAAGCAGACATGGGGCATGGTCTGATAGAGAGCGTGCCAGCTGTAGGACCTCCGAAGTCCAGGTAGCGATATCCCACGAGATCAACCAATAGTCCAGTCGGGACCAAGCACTGTGGTGGCTAGAAATGCATGTCCCCTCCCTGCGTAAGGGATGATCGTTCCGCCAGACATCCAGTAACTCACCATCAGACATAATGGCTTGCCGAGCGGCACTAGCTTCTGGATGTAGGGAGTGAGATGTGCCCTGTCTGTCCAGGTTATCATCTAATATAGTATTGAAATCTCCACCCCATAATATCGTACTGCAACCAGTTGTTCTGATCCTAGACAAAATATTACGAAAGAACTCTGGGGAATCCACATTGGGACCATAAACTGCTATTAAGACCAAGGATACGCCTCCCAGTTTACCATGTATTAGAATAAACCTCCCCTCTGGATCAACAAATGTAGTGTCTTTCCGCCAGTTCACCCCTTTCTTTATCAATACAGCTACACCACGAGCATAGTTGGAATATATAGATGAATACACTGTTCCCCACCTGTTATGTCACAATTTATGTGATGGTTTGACATTTAAATGAGTTTCCTGCAAAAGACATATGCCAATGTTGTGTCTGGACAGATAAGCATGTACCAACCTGGCTTTCCTATTATCGTTTAACCCCCTAATATTCCATGTAAGAAAATTTAGTATATTAGTGTGTGGTCTGGCATAAATTACTCCCATATACATTGCGAGTCAAGATAAAGCGTCTACACCCAATAACAGTCTCCTGTTCCGATCCACAATGTACCAATATGCAGGCTAAAAACAGTGAAACAACCCCTACCCACCACCCACCTCCCACTTCAACCCCCCAATCAGGTTGCAGTATACCCACCCCAATCCTAACATGTAAGAACATACAAAGCAATGAAGGGAGACTTCCCATGGGGGCAAGGTGGCGCCGGCGAGCTTTTCTGTTTGCACAAGGTGGCCGGGAGTACTGCAGAGAGGCAAGCAACATCTGAAAGAAACACATTAGTTAGATTCCTCACCTTAGAATATCCCCAGGCGTCAGGCTGGATCCGGAAAGATTTTTCGTCAGCAATACCCTTGCGTGTCGCTAGGTGTCGTCTGCGGCTCCGCGTCCGTCGTCGGAGTCGTGATCGCCGGGATGACGTCGTTGGAGTACTTAGACGCCGCCCTGAAGTCAGTTCTTTTTTCCACGCCAGTAAGCGCCGATCCGGGAAGAGCATACCCGTTTAGTGACTTTTTGACTAAACTTTTTTGAACTCTTTTTGGTTCCATTTCCAGTCGACCTCGACTATAGTGCCGGTAGGGATGCCTGGCTTCAAACCTTGTGACGCCTGTCACCGACTGATGTCGGTCACGGATCACCACCGCCGGTGTCTTTATTGCCTTGGGGCCGACCACGATGCCGAGTCGTGCTTCGACTGACTGGCTATGACTTCGAAGGCTAGGAGGGAGCGGTCCCGCAAGCTGCTTGAGATCCGGCAGTCGGCTCCGTGCTGCTCAAAGTCCCGGTCGCGGAGCCGCAGTCATCACCGCTCGTCGAGGTCGAAGTCTTCGCATTCCGGTAAGTCGAAGCACAGCAAGAAGTCGAAGAGACGTCATCGCTCTTCTGGCTCCCCTCGCCGGTCGCGCGACTTGGCTGAGGGTTCAGGTGGCACCACCCGCGAGCCTCCGTTGGAGCCGCAGGAGTCCCGTCCGACCCCATACCCTCCGGTCCCTGGGTCTGACGCAACTCCGGCGGAGATCAGGGGCTTCCTCGTGGCCATGAGGAACCTGGCTCCGCCGTCGATGCCTGCCGGCGTGCCTTCTGGCCCCGCAGGCTCGACAGGGAGGCCTAGCGAGCCGGCGGCTCCGGCCCCTGCGCCGACTCCGGTTCCGACGCCGCAGGCCCCCGCGGGATCCAGGCCTGGATCCTGGTCGGCGCCGGTCGACCTTACGACCCCTCCGCCGGTGCCGACCCCTCCGGTGCCGCCCTCGGCGCCGCCTTCGGAAGACACCGTTCCCCGGTTTAGTCCCAGTCCGGGCCCGGCTCCGATCCTTCCACCTGTATACCAGGAGTGTCACGGTTCCAGGTTCTCCTCAGGATCTGGGTGATGCTCAAAGGGGTCCACCTCCTGTCATCCCCAAACTCTGACTACATATACTCCAGAGTGTTGAGGCGATCAAGCGAGGGAAAGGGTAGGGTAGGTGCAGCGTGGGAAGGGAAACCTGAAATACAAAGAACATGCAATTAACATCCTACCACATGCTAACTACTCTCATATAGTCTCACTATTCTTTTCTCATACCTGCCAAGGTATCTCCCTGACGCTCGTTCTTCTATCACGTAAGATCCGGCTCTCACTGACAGCGGAGCAACCATCTATACCAAAACCAAAACATAGAAGGTTAGCGTCTTATCGCCTGCTCATTCAGTCCCAAGGTATCACACCACTTCCTCGCCCTCATACGTACCCATCACCACACCCCTATGGAAATCATAGAAGGAAACGTGAAGAAATGTCGTAAGCCTCAAGGTACCGATGAGGGAGTACCCTTAACGTCAGGGCTCCCACCTCTTCAGATGCGGCCTCCCTTCTTCGGAAGGTGCACGGTCCTCAAGGCATTACTTGGTCCTAAATAATAACACACAACGATAATGTCTCGTAATAGGTAATTTAATGCAAGGCTCCACCTACATGGCTGCCTGACGGCACGGGAAGTCAAACTATTAAAATGAGGTTATCGGCCGGCTCCACCCACATGGCTGCCAGATGGCCGTAGAAGTTTAAGCAAGTATACGTAACTAAAGGTTATCGGCCGGCTCCACCCACATGGCTGCCAGATGGCTGTAGAAGTTCATGCAAGTATATGATATGTAACTCCAGCCAAGTTACAGGACGCCGTGCGGAGCCCCACGGCTTACCTGTCCTGGTTTTCCAGATTCGCGGCTTCGTTGCCTGCAGCGGGATTGCGGTGGCTGGACTCACCGTCCCAATCACCACGCCTGCGCCTGCAAGCTCCTCCGCCGCCGGGATAGTCTGGCTCCTTCAAAGTCTCTCAAGGAATCCTTCCGAAAGCCAACAGGATACCGGGACCGCTCACAGTGTCTCGAGGCTCACCACGAACCTCGCGGTAGCGGAGTCGAGCAGCCGCGCTGTTGCCCGGAGCTGCTCCTGAGTTCTGAATCACGAACAATGTCCTTGCGCGTTGAGCGCGCCTATACGGGCGTTAGTCCCTCCCCTCGCCTGGGGTTCCTGGGACTTGTAGTTCCGCCGGGGTTCCTGGCGCAACTACGTAGGCGCCCTGGCCCTCAAACCCTGACAAGGAGTCGGATGACGGAGACGACTGGGAAGGGTCTGAGGACCCTCTGGCACGGCAATGCCAGTTATCTCAGGACTGGGCAGATGAACTGGGGGATGCCAGTTGTCTTGATACCTCCCCTGACACTGGCTTCATCTCTCCTCCATCCGTGGCTTCGGAGGAAGGTGCTACGTTTTCTTTGGTACTGCGCAAGGCGGCCGAAGCCCTCGGGCTGGAGCTGCCTGCTGTGGCCGTGAGGACTAATCTCCTCACTGAAGTGCTTCAACCACCAGCAAGCTCCTCGCTCGGAGCCTCTGCTGCAGTTCAGTGAAACACTGACTGACGTTCTGAAGGGCACCTGGTCCAAGCCCTCCACAGTTCCTCCTGTGGACCGGAACGTGGCCCAGCGCCACCGCCCTGCACCGGGCGACCCTAGTTTTCTGTCGGTGCACCCCAAGCCTGAGAGCCTGGTTATCCAGGTCTCTACCTTCCAGACCTTCTTCCCGTCCGCTCCCCCGGATCGGAATCCAAAAGGTTGGAACAGTTTGGGAAGAAACTGTTCTCCTCTCTTAGTTTGGGGTTACGGTCTTACAACACCGCGTGCCTTTTGGACCATTACTCCCACTCCCTGTGGGATACGGTGGAGGACGTGCTGCCCCAGTGTCCGGAGGAGGCCCGGACACGGCTCGCCCAGGCTCTAGCCAAGGGACGAGATGCGGCACGACATGCAATCCGATGTGGACTGGACACAACGGACTCGCTAGGCAGGGCAATGGCGACCACGGTGGTGATTCGTCGCCACGCCTGGCTGAGGTCCACGAGTTTCTCCGGGGGTGTCCAGAGCACCCTCATGGACATGCCCTTCGACGGCAGTCACCTTTTTGGCGACAAAGCAGACAGTGCGCTAGAGCGCTTTAAGGACTCCAGGGCTACGGCTAAGTCCTTGGGCCTCTCGGCCCGCGCACTCAAACTTCTGCTTTTCGCCCCTTTCGTGACCAAGGAAGGGGTGCCCCCTCACGTCAGTCTAGCCAGAGGCTGCAGACCCAGCCTCAACGCAGTCGCGGACGTGGATTCCGCCGAGGCGGAGCAGGGGGACAACGAGCCGGTCCATCCACATCTATCCCGGCAGCATCCGCCTCAAAGCCCTCCTAGTCCGTGCTTTCAGGCCCATTCCACGCCAGTGGGAGGCAGAGTTCGCCATCACCTGCTCCACTGGCGTACCATCACATCGGACAGGTGGGTGCTGCAAATCGTCCGAAGGGGCTACTCCCTCTCCTTCGAGGCGACCCCTCCAGCCATGCCACCGCAGTACCACCGCATGTCGGGGGATCACTTGCAACTTCTGCAGGAGGAAGTTACGGCCCTCTTGGCCAAGGGGGCCATCGAGCGCGTTCCTGGCCCAGAAGTAGGTCGGGGTTGTTACTCCCACTACTTTTTGGTTCCCAAGAAGGGCAAAGGGGGCCTACGCCCTATCTTTGACCTCAGGAGCGTCAACGCCTTCCTCCGGAAGGAGAAGTTCAAGTTGCTCACCTTAGCTCAGGTTCTGGCTGCCCTAGACCCTGGAGACTGGATAATAGCGTTGGACTTGCAGGACGCTTATTTCCACATCCCCGTCCTGCCGGCCCACCGGCGTTACCTGCGGTTCACGGTAGGCCACGAGCACTTTCAGTTTACTGTGCTCCCCTTCGGCCTCACCAGTGCCCCTCGGGTGTTCACGAAAGTGATGGCGGTGGTCGCAGCTCACCTGCGCAGATTAGGGGTTCCAGTCTTCCCCTATCTCGACGACTGGTTGTTGAAGGCGGGCTCGCCCCAGGCAGTCGTCTCCCACCTCCAGACTACGGCCATCCTCCTGCATTTGCTGGGGTTCTCCATCAATGTGCCGAAGTCGCATCTGAGTCCCTCCCAGAAGCTCCTCTTCATCGGAGCGGTTCTGGACTCGGCGCAGTTCCGGGTCTATTCTCCGGGAACAGCGGGTCCGGGATATTCAGGCTCTCATTCCAATCTTTCGGCCTCTATCCCGGGTTTCGGTCAGGTTGGTGCTGCGGCTTCTGGGTTGGATGGCCTCCTGCATCCTGCTGGTACATCACGCCAGGTGGCAGATGCGGGCTCTGCAGTGGGACCTGAAGTTTCAGTGGGCCCAGCATCGGGGCAACCTGTCCGACCATGTCTTGATCTCGGAGGGCACTGCAAGACAGTTGCAGTGGTGGTTCACGGACCGCGATTGGGTCAGTGGCAGATCCCTACCCCAACCGGAGCACGTAGTGGTGACGGATGCGTCCCTCCTGGGATGGGGGAGCCACATGGAAGAGGCGGAGATCAGAGGCCTCTGGTCTCCGGCATAGTCCCGGCTCCATATCAACCTTCTGGAGCTGCAGGCGATCCGACTTGCACTGAAGGCATTCCAGCACCACCGCCATGTGGTATTACAACAATCAGGGCGGGGTGGGGTCTTGGACCCTTTGTCAGGAGGCTCTGCGCCTCTGGACATGGCTGGAACATCAGGGCGTCACCCTGGTGGTTCAACACCTGGCGGGCTCTCTGAACGCCAGGGCAGACGAACTTAGCCGACGGTGCATGAT
Source organism: Triturus cristatus (assembly GCF_964204655.1). Taxonomy (NCBI): domain Eukaryota; kingdom Metazoa; phylum Chordata; class Amphibia; order Caudata; family Salamandridae; genus Triturus; species Triturus cristatus. The sequence continues at coordinate 325,819,027 of NC_140586.1, read as the reverse complement.
GGATCATGAATGACGTCTGAACTCGGATGTGGTGCAAGGCCTCTTTCGGCAGTGGGGAGAGCCTTGGTTAGATCTATTCGGCACCGAAGAGCACGCGCAATGTCAGCAGTTCTGCGCGTTGGAATTTCCAAGGCGGCACTCGCTCGGAGACGCTTTTGGTCGCGAGTGGAGTTTTGGTCTGTTTTTTGTAAAACATTTTTATTGGCATTTATAAACAATAATACACGCAGGCACAGGCGGTATCGCCATTATCACAGAGACTTACATATCAGGAGCGCCCAGTCACAGCCCTTTCGGTCTCAGTCTCGTGGGCCCTCAGGCCGTTCGCCGCTACCCTGCAGGTGTGTGTCCGGGACCAGCCTCTGGGTATGCCCTACTGGAGCGCGCAGTGATCGCCTCGCCGCAGGGGTGCCGTGCAATGTGATTGAACCCCTGTGAGGGGTGTCGCAGAGGCTATAGGATTGCAGCCATTGAATAACCATGAACTAACTGGGAGCAGAGAACTAGGGAATAGGGGTGCACTATGTCGCCTATCAGGAATACTTGTAGCTATGCGCTCGAAAGCTGGACCATCGTGTGGGAGAAGGTCGGGGTGGTCGCGGTTGCGGAGGAGGGGAGGGGCAGGGGGGGTGGGAGCATCGATCATAGCCTATGAGGAATCTGGCGGTGGGACCTGTGGTGTCTGCCTCTGCGAGGCACCGGGTGCTTGGACCGCCTGCGCATTTCCCAGGGTGGGCTCCGGAGTTGCGGGCGCCCCCGGGGGGTCAATCAGTCTTGAACTCGCCACAGCCGCTGTTTCCTGCGCGAAAGCGTGCATTAACATGGCCCAGGGCATGGAGATCGGGTGTTTGCGCATCCCCCGGGCCTCCTCCGTTCTGAGTGTGGTTTCCTCCGCCTTGCCCCACTTCTTGACTGCTCCCACCCATGCCGCTAGAGGGGGCCCCCCCGGCGTCTTCCAATGCATCGCAATACATCGTTTGGCGAGGAGCAACACCAGGAAAGCAAACCTCCTCTCCACTTTCTGAGGTTTATGTCGCCCATGAATACCCAGCGCACACGCCTCCCATGTGTCCAGGTCCTGGAACCCTGTAACCGTTTTGAGGGCAGTGTGAATTGTGTGCCAGTAACTGTAGAGCGTCGGACAATCCCAAAACATGTGCTTAAACGAGGCAGCAGGCTCCGGGCATCTAGGGCAACCAAACACACCGTCAGGGAAATATTTCTGCAACTTTTTGGGGGTTAGATACGCCCTGTGCAGTATATGCAACTGTATGTTCTTAAACCGATAGTTGCGGGACACTTTTTTTGTGTATTCCAGAGCCCTGGTCCACTCCCTGTCATGTAGAGGCCGTTGGAAGTCATCTTCCCAGTGTTCTCTAAGGGTCTCTAACGTAGGACTCCGCAGGGTCCTTAACGCTTTGTAGATCCAGGTGACAAGATGGCGACCTGACCCCATCTGCAGTATCGCATGGATGACCGGGTGCGTGGGGGGCTCTGTATCGATCCCCCTCCACTGCTTGCGGCAGTCCGTGAGAAGCTGCCTGTGCCGTAGGAACTGCCCCCCGGGAAGCTCGAAGTCCCCGACCAGTGCATCGAAGGTCTGCAAGCTCTCCCCGGAGAACAGCATCCCCACCTCCGTCACCGCGTGATCTGTCCACACCTGCATCATTTGTTCCGTGTAGTACGCCCGACCCCTAGGGAGCCCCACCAACGGTAGCAGCGGAGAGTACAGGGGAGTACCCCGACTAAGTCTGTGAACACGCACCAAGCAGGCGCGCGCCGTCATGACCTGGAGGGGCCGGGATAACGGCGGTGCTGCACCCGGCAGCAGCATGCGATGGACAGCGGGGATGGGAATCCGCCCCGTCTCCGTGAGCAGCTCTTCTTGCGTCCGGCCTGCCGTCCAACGCGACACCCACTGCACTTGGGCGGCAAGGAAATACGCCTCGAATGAGGGAGCCGCCAACCCCCCCTGGTCAAGGGGCAATTGCAGTTTTGCCAGGGCTATACGCCGGCGGCCGTTGCCCCAAATGAGGGTCCCAAGCAGGGTATCCAACTCCCGGAACAGGGATCTCGGGGGAACTACCGGAAGATTGGAGAAGAGGTAAAGCAGGCGCGGGACCAGGATCATCTTCGCGACGGCTAGGAGTTGCGGTCTGTTGTACGCCTTTCCGCCTATACCACTTCTGCCCAGAGTGCTGAAGAAGATCAGGCGCGACCGGGCCCAAGTCATCCTTGTGGCTCCGGATTGGACACGAAGATACTGGTATCCCTAGCTACTCAGTCTATCGATCGATCCCCCGATTCGACTGCCTCTTCAGGAGGACCTTCTGTCGCAGCAGCAGGGGACGGTCTTCCACCCGAACCTGTCCAGCCTCCACCTCCATGCGTGGAGATTGAGCGGCGGCAGTTGATGCCATTTGACCTGCCTCCTGAAGTCTGTAATGTTATTCTGGCAGCCAGGCGTCCCTCCACAAAATCGGTATACGCCTGCAGGTGGAACACATTTGTGGCATGGTGCACAGCAAAGGCTGTGGATCCCCTCTCCGCCCCTCTTTCTGAGGTTCTCCTCTTCTTTCCCTGGCCCAGCAGGGCTCTGCTCTGGGCACCCTCAAGGAATACCTTTTGGCTATTTCTGCTTTCTTACGGCTTCCTGATCAGCCTTCTCTTTTTAAATCCCCTGTTGTTTCTCGATTCTTTAAGGGCATTATCCTGTCCCTTTCGTAATGCCTCAATGGGATTTGAATCTAGTATTGACCTATCTGACGTGCGCTCCCTTTGAGCCACTTCATAATTGTCCCCTTCGTCTGCTGACGCTTAAGACTGCTTTCCTGGTTGCCATCACCTCTGCTAAAAGGGTGAGTGAGCTCCAGGCTCCCCTTCTAAGCCTCCTTTCCCTTCTGTCCATCCGGACAAAGTTGTTCTCAGGACTCATCCTTCCTTTCTCCCTAAGGTGGTAAATGCCTTTCACATCGGCCAGTCTGTTACACTGCCCACCTTCTTTCCACCTCCGCATCCCTAGGAAGAGAGGCTCCACCGTCTGGACCCAAAACGTGCGCTTTCCTTCTATCTGGACCTCACCAACAGTTCCGGGTGGACGACCAACTCTTTGTTGGCTACGTGGGCGCTAAGAAGGGGCGGGCGGTGCACAAGCGAACCATCTCTCGTGGGTCGTTTTATGTATCAAGGCCTGTTATTCCTTTGCTAAAAAGGAACCTTCTGTAGGGCTGAGGGCCCATTCCACTCGGGCCACAGCGGCGACCACTGCCCTGGCCTGGGGAGTCCCCTTGCAGGACATTTGTCAAGCAGCAACGTGGGCCTTGCTGCACACGTTTGCCAAACACTATTGCCTGGACAGCCAAGTCCGGAGAGACGGCTTCTTTGGCCGTTCTGTTCTCCAGGACTTTCTGGTGTGATCTTGGTTCGCAGACCCACCACCGGGGTTGGTATTGCTGGAGTATCTATTCTAAGGTGAGGAATCTAACTAACGTGTTTCTTTCAGATGAACAAGTTACTTACCTTCTGTAATGATATATCTGTAAGAAACATTAGTTAGTTAGATTCCTCACCGCCCCACCCATCCTCCCCGTTCTGCGAACCGATATCTAGGGTTGAGGTCATCCCTTTCATGGCCCTAGATTTTTGGCACCAATGTCGGTCTCTTGCATGGCTCTGCGTTCCTGGCGAGGAAAGCTATGTACAAGAACTGACATCAGCACGCAAGGGCGGCGTCTAAGTACTCCGACGACGTCATCCGGCGAGCACGACGCCGACGACGGACGCGGAGCCGCAGACGACGCCAAGCGGCACGCAAGGGTATTGCTGACGAAAAATCGTTCCGGATCCTGCCTGACGCCTGGGGATATTCTAAGGTGAGTAATCTAACTAACTAATGTTTATTACAGATATATCGTTACCGAAGGTAAGTAACTTATTCGTTAAGGAGTGACATAAGTGTTCTCGGGCCTCAGGGCCCCAGGGAGTCCAATATCAAAAACGAGGGACCAAAAAAACGAGAATTGTTGAAGAGCGCCTCCACCTCGTTCCGTTACAATATACAGTTAGATTAAGCAAAGGTGGGGAATCAGATTAGTCATTATCACTGAGATGGCCCGCCAGAGTTCCCTCAGCAGTACCCATGGTTTTCGCCTTATTCCCACCAACATGTTTGGCAAACTTCAAGACGGATTTCGCATCCGTGAAATAGTGAGCAGTGCCATCGTGTGAGACCTTCAGTTTGGCTGGATAAAGTAGGGAATAAGGGATCTGCGCCTGCATGAGAATGCGCTTGGCGGGGAGGAATTCTCGCCGTGCCGCCAGCACCGCCGGAGTAAAGTCGGGATAAAATGAAATGGTGTTACCTTTATGGGAAATTTGTCCTTTTTCCCAGCGCCAAGCGCAAAATTAGATCTCTGTCCTGATATTTCAACAATTTGGCCAGGATTGGTCTAGGCGTCGCACCAACAGGAGATTTCAGCCCCAGAGACCGGTGGGCTCTCTCCACCACAAAAACTGCCGACAGGTGAGGATCGAAGAGCTCTTGTAGGAGATCCGCAACAAAGGTCTCCATTTTGGAAATGGCAGTGGTCTCCGGGATGCCCGTAATGCGGAGGTTATTTCCTCTAGACCTCGCCTCCAAATCGGTTTTCTTGGCCCTAATAATTCCTAACAATTTATCCATGTGCAACAGTTGTTTTTTAGTGTCCACCTGAAATTCATGGAACTCTGTGTGTCGATTTTCAAGGCCATCCAATCGGGTCTCGTGGGTAGCCACCTGCGTCTTAACAGAATCCAGTTGCGCAGTTAGAGTATCCAATTTGGTGTCTATGTTGCGTAAGCTGGAACTCATCTCCAACATCAGGGTCCGCAGGTCCTCCCCTTGATCCTCTGCCGGTGGTTCATGATGAACATTCCCTTGGGCGTCCGAGTCCGGGTCTGTGTCTCTTGGAGCGCTTATTCTCAAAGGTCAATTTGGGCTGTTTTGCATCTTGTTTGCCCATCTTGACAACAGCTAAGGGGTTTCACAAGGTCACCTGCCGTCCGCACGTTAGTTAGAAATTCACAGCGGCTCACAGCCAAATGCGACCTGGTGGATGAGGTCTTGAGCCCGGGGCCCCACAGATCACCATCTCAGCAACACCCCTCACGGTGCTCGGCCGAATCCACAAAGGGCAAGGCAAATGGCGGCCCAGCAGGTGCGGTTGATCTGGTTTCGGCCGCACCCCAGCTGGCGATTGTGTAATATAGTTGAGGCAGCACCTGGGAGAAGGAAGTGGGTTGCCTGGGCGCGCAATATTGACCCGGGGCGCTTTCTCTATGCCGTCTCTCCGAGCCCCTCACTCCACACCAGCTGTGCGCACCAGCGGCCCACAACGCGGCAGAATCAACTGATCCCCTGCGCTGTGCTGTGGAAATGGCGGGATGGGCCTAGTGAAGAGGGTTACAAGTCGTCAGATCTCCAGCGCCAGTATTATATAAAACTTGCAGGATAGTCCCTTTACACTTGTGCTCCTTTCAGCGTAATTAGCGTCAGCCGGATCGCAGACTTATCGCAGGTAGTTATCGGAGCAGCGCGACCCCACTATCCGGCCTGTCTCCTCTCACCTCGATATGTCGGCACCGCTCCTACAAAATGGCGGCCGCGGACTCCAGGATAGCGCTCAGCCGGTCTCCACAAATATAGTCACACCACTTGTGGGCAAACGGCAGCTCGCCGCACCAGCACAGTAGTCCGACCAGCCCAAGATCTGCCGCTGAGAATCAGGCAGGAACACCGCAGCCGCGCAGCCCGCCCAGGGCCTATGATCTCTCCACAGCCACGGGCTCGATTTTTAGGGATGCCCGGCCGTAGCGAGAGAGGAGGACCAGCAGGCCAGCCGCGGCGCAGCCGATCTCCACACAGCTCGGTCCCACGGCGCACCTCACTCTCGGGAACAGCAATGGGGACTCCGGCCATTCCGCAGCCCGAGAGGCAATGTCTGTCACCGCAGCAGCTCTCAATTTGCAGGATTTTGAAAGGATTTCATCCCGGCCGGCGGAGCTCGGTCACAGAGCGGCCATTCCGCAGCACAGCTAGACACGCCCCCGAAAATGTTATACAGTTAAATGGAAGAGATACACCACATGGTGCACCACTAACAACAAAACAAATTCTATCAATACACCAGAAACAGTTATTACATATCTTACTTACCTCTTGGACAGCAACATCAATGTTTCAAGCCTCAATGTGCACCTTGCAGCAATAGTGGCATATACAAAAGGAAAAACATGCAAACGTTTTTTTACTAGACCAGTCATCAAAAGATCCCTAGAAGGAGCAAAAAGAATAGCTCCACCAAGAGCCGCTCCTGTAACAACATGGAGCTTAAATACGGTTCTTTCTCAACTGATGACAAAACCCATACATACAGCGAATCTCAAACATAATACTCTAAAAGCAGTCGTTCTCATTGCTTTAACATCATTACGAAGAGTAAGTGACCTGCAAGCATTAACTATACAAAAACCATACTTACAAATCCTAAAGGATAAAGTAATCTTAAAAACGAACCCACAATTCTTACCAAAAGTGCTATCTAAGTATCACTGAAATCAAAACATTCTATTGCCAGTTTTCTTCAAAGACCCAAAAACAAAAGCAGAGAGAAGCCTTCATACCCTGGATGTAAGAAGGGCTTTACTGTGTTATTTACATCAAACAGGAAAAATCAGGAAAGCAAAGCAATTGTTTGTTGCTTACGCACATAACACAGGATCTGCGGTCACAAAAGCAACTCTTGCAAGAGGGATAGTACAAGCTATCCAATTATGTTATGCCACTGCCAAAAAGGAACTAACATTGCAGCCAGCAGCTCACTCACAAGGAAGAAAGGAGCAACCCTGGCATTTATGGCCAATGTGCCCATTGACTCCATTTGCGCAACAGCACCATGTGCATCGCCACCACACCTTTACAAAGCATTATTGTGTGGATATACAAATGAATAAGGAAGCTCAAATTGGATAGAAGGTGCTTCAACACCTATTTGCAAGGTCTTCCTTTCACCACAGCCTCCCAGACAGGGGAGGAACCGCTACATAATCTGATGCACTGCATGTGGATTCAGAAAAGGATTCACGCTGCAAAACGAAATGGTTACTTACCAGTAGGAGTAGTTTTGCAGCTTGAAGAATTTTCTGGATTCACATGCGACCCACCTGTCCTCCCCTAGAAGGAAAACAAACAGGTGGGAAGCAAAAGACTAAAACAGTATTTCAAAACCATCTCAAGGATTACAAAACATAATGAAAACAGAAAAAAGAATCCGAAGATGGCCACCACGCACGTTGACCTCCAGGATACTATCTGACGTCATAAAGGGGACGTACCTGGCACCAAATGGTGGTCGACAGCGACCGAAACAAAAAGGAAAAAAAAAAGAAAAAAGAAACAATTACGGACCCAACCACTAGATGGCGAAATGATGCACTGCATATGAATCCAGAAAATTCTTCAAGCTGCAAAACTACTCCTACTGGTAAGTAACCAGTTCGTTTTTGCCTTTGTTCAGGAATTTTAGTATTAAATCTTCAATAGATGAAGTCTTGCCAAACGACGTATTTTAAGTTGGTATTTTCTGTGTCCAACGTTTTACTTTTATCCTGGTACACCAGTTGTAAAGTATTCATTACTTAATTTCCATGATGATGTTTTCTCTCTAGCTTGGGCCTTGTAATGGTTAAGGTACCATAGTGGGCTTTCTTACCTACCCAGGGTCGCAGGCAACTCCCCGCTTTAGCAGCTACAACAGGGTGGGTTCCTTGAAGGGCCTCTTCTGTTTGCAGCTCAGCAGACAAAGGTTCATCATTAACATTAGAGAGGGAGGGTGATTGAGTGGTTGGATGGATGGATGCATGGATGAATTAAATAAAGGATGGATGATTGAAAGGGAAGGAAATTGGATGGATTGAGTAACAAAAGGGTGAATGGGTGGATGGATGAGAAAGAATAGATGGATGAGTGAGTGAAAGAACGATGGATGAGAGAATGGGTAAATGAATCAGCATATGGATGGATGGAGTGAAAGACTGGATGGGTGCATGGAGTGAAAGGGTGGATGGATGAATGAGAAAAAGGATGGATGAATGGATGAGTGAAAGGATGGATGTAAGCCTGGAACCTTCTACCCAGTCATTTGAGCACTACTACATCAGAAACTCTCTTTGGGAAACTTCTGAAAACCTGGATCTTTGTATACTCTGACTCATTGTGCTCCTCTCTCATCTAACGATTCCATATGCAGTTGATCATGTTAATCAGCACTTTACAAATGATAAATACAATACATACAATACAATGAGTGAATGAATGGATGGATGAGTGAAAGAGGGGTAGATGAATGGCTAGACGAAGGGTTAGACGGATGGAAGAGTAAAAGGGTGAATTGATGGACGGATGAGTGAATGAAAGGGTAAATGGATGGATGAGAGGATTGATGGATTAGTGAAAGTGAGGGTGGATGGAGTGAAACGGTGGATGGGTGAAATGGGGGATGGATAAGTGAAAGGATGGGTGACTGAGTGAAATGATAGATGGGTAGGTTTGAAGATGGATGGATAAGTTTGGATATGGATTGGAGGAAGGATGAATGGACAGACGGAATGGTGACGGACTGAATGACGGATGAAAGATTAAATCACTTACAGAATGTAAAGGTGAAACGGTGAATATCAGCGGGTGGATGGAAGGATGAAAGGTTGAATGGATTGATACTTAGAAGATGAGTGAGAGAATGGATGGTTGATTGAAACGGAGAGTAGATGGATGGCTGGATGAAGGGGTTGACGGATGGATGAGTGATTGAAAGGATGGATGAGTGAAAGGGTAAATGGATGGATGGATGAATGGATGGATGGATAAGTGAAGGGTGGGTGCATGAGTAAAAGGATGGCTGGCTGAGTGTAAGGATGGATGGAGTGGAATGGTGGATGGATAAGTGAAAGGGTGGATGGATGAGTTAAATGGTGGATGGATGGATAGGTTTGTAGATGGATATTTTTGGATATGGATTGGCAGACGGATAGACGGGCAGAAGGAATGGGGACAGACTGGCTGATGAATGAAAGATTGAATGGATGACTGAATGTAAAGGTGAAATGGTTGATATCAGCGGGTGGATGGAAGAATGAAAGATTGAGTGGATTGATACGTAGATAGAACGCAAGCAAACTCTTCTGGGGAGGGTTTCAAAGACTTTCTTTGCTTACTTGGTGCCATTAGAGATTTGGTTCAAAGTGGGGGGTATTTTAATTTTCTGGCTACTCCCTTGTACCTACCCCACTAAGAGAGATGGAAGATGAACTGGTTCCCGTGTGGGATAGAATGGGAAATATTGGTAGTGGGTGACTGAGATTAAGGATTTGGACAGTGCTTACTTTAATATTTATATTATTATTATGCTTGTGTTGATATTTAGTTATTTTTACAAGTTTATAATCTGTGTGGTATCTATTTAAAAAAAAAATATTGTGTTAATTGTATGGATTAATAACCTGAAATAAAGTAACTGCTTGACTGATTCACTTCTTCGGTGCATTATCAACACAAAATGAGAAAAAGTGTATTGTTTTGAAGCGAGACTATTTTCCTGTCCAAACGTGTGTAGTCGTACCTCTCTGCGTATCGATATCTTGCTTTTCAGTAGGCGTTTAGTGCGGGACTACGTATGATGCCTTTGCAGGGGTGCATTCGGGAATAATAGACTCTGCCTTCAGAAAATCGGGAATACAAATGAATGTTCTCAGTAGAGGCTTTGTAATTCTTCCCATGATAGTAAATGAAAGAAGAAAACGTAATGAAAGAAGTTCTATTTTAATAACAATGACCATCCCTCACCATTAGAGCGGATGTTACAGTGTTGGAGTGGAGATCAGCCTTCTCTGAGTTGCCGATTTTAGAGTCTTTGTATATTGCATCTATATTGTCTACTCTACGGTGTTGGAATGTGCGTCATAGTTCTGTGTTACTGCCCAGCTTTCGTAAGTGATGATGCATGAATAGAGTGTTCTGAGTGGTGAATGAGGATTCTTGGCTGCCATAGTCACTTGTGTCTGGAGGCTCGGCATAGAAGTCCTTGCTCCACATGGAACATCATAGCGATTAGTGAGTCCTGCCTGGCATGTTAGTATTTGAGAATTGTAAAAATTCGGTCCCGAGGCTGTTCTGGCGAGAAAAACATGATGGAGAAGAGGGCAGGTGTCCGGTCCTTGCATCCGATCATTACTCCAACCAGAAATACAGAATGAGCAAGTGGATGTGCTGAGCAGAAGCATCACAGAAAATCACAAATCTGTGATATGGAATGACATTCTTGGTCAAATTGTTTATGTAGCTCTGCCATGTTCATTAGTTCAGTGGAGAGTCCTATTAAAGACCACTATGATAACAAGTAAGTGACTTTTCCTTTTCAACCCTTCATTTAGCCTCTTGTGTACAGTTGAAAGATTTGTTGACGTGATTAAGACGAGTCCCATTTTTTTAAATGTGTTTTACCCATAGTTACATATGGAGTGTTATAGATGTACATTACTTGTCCAAAAGAAAACATATTGGCTAATTCTAAGGCACCAATCCAAAGGTGAATACACCGTTTATAACTTCTTGTTGCCATTTGGTCAGCTCTCCAGGTTTTTTCATTCTGGCTGGGGACACCTTTCAGATATTTGTCTGCCATTTATGCAATGTAGTATTTTCAGCAAGGCAATGGTGTTTCTCTCTTGGGGAATCTCCATTGATAGTCCTAATCATTTGAATAGTTCCACCCACGTGCGGGAATCCCAGAGCACTTCTTCATAGAATATCTTCTTAAGTGTTGACGTTTTCCTTTCTTCAGGAAGGCCTGTAGAAACACTTAAGAAAGAACATAATATGCAGCCTAAACACAGGCTACAGAGATAAAATTCTAATTCTTCAGCTTGTACTTCGAAAAGGGTCAATGTACCCATGTATGTGTATAATTTTCAGTAAATGTTATCACAAAACAGTTTAAATCTCTTTCACAAACCCTTTTTTGTAAAAGTAAAATATGAAGGATAGCAGGACAGTGTAGCCCTCTATGCTGCCATTATGTAAGTTTTAAACGGTGTCTGTACCTTTAAGGACCCAGAGACCACCAGTATTACATCGAATGTATGACTTTACAACGCATTCCGTTGTAACGCATGCCTTTACCACGCATGCGTTACAATGCGAATGCCATCACCGCGAATATCCTTTACCACGAAAATGCCTTTAACACGCATACTTTTACAACGATTTTCGTTGTTAAATTATGCATGTTAATGGCATTTTCTTGTTAAAGGATATCGCACTTATTATCTACTCTTTAAATTTTTGCCTTGCGGGACACCACCCCCTCATTCCCCTTACCTCTCCTCTCCTCGATCTTCCTTGGTGACGTTCCACGTCGTTAAGAGAAAGCGGAAGTGTCCTTCCGTTGCTTCCAACGACGTGGATTGCCTCCATATCTCTCTTTAATTGACGCAATCAGGTACGCTTTTTTTAATATTTTATTTTTGGGGGTGTCCCCCAAGCCCTCTTTTTTAATCCCATGTTTTTTTTGGGGGGGGGGAGACCCCCTTAACCCACCCTTTTTTTTTCTTTTAACTTTAGCACACATGCCTTTACTACGAATTTCGTAGTAAAGGTATGCGTGGTAAAGGCTTTTCGTTGTAACCACACATGCGTTGTAATGCATGCGTGGTTATGGTTATGCGTGGAAACCGCCGTGTTGTAGTGGCCGTTTCCCGTATTACATCATGCTTAGCAAGTGACAGTTGCCTCAGTTTTTTTTTCCGGCACCCGCCGACAGGACCCTGGAGCAGTGAGCTCTGCCTTTTAGCCTTTTCTCTTCAAAATTCAATAGTGGAATTTTGTAAAAACTGATTCATTTGACGTTTTTCATCATTCTCTCATTATTTCTGCATTTTTTTGACAGAACATTGTGGCGTTTTGTCAATTAATATTCCTTCTGTGTTTGACAAGTGCCCTGCCTGTGGGAGAAAGAAAGGCCAAATCAGACTCTAACAACACCTGTATTTTCTGCCTTCCATCCTGTCAAGTTCCTGAACACTACAAACACAAAAAGATGATGGACAGGTTACCCCTCACCAGCCATGCTAGATTAAATCCAGTGGCACAGCTAGCAAGGGACCCACGTCTGGGCATACCCTTGGCCACTTAGGGCGAGTATAGCAAACACGACAAGATGATTGACGAAGTGCTGAAACGTTTCAAACACTCACTGCAAGTCAGGAGATCTGGGTTAAATCCATTGTTCTTTTGCTCACCCTGCCACCCCAGTTTGGATCCAGCCATATGCAAATCAGTCTTGACCTTGCTCCCCATCTGAACAGTCCAGCCCTAACTGCCAGGCCCGGTCTGCCCTGGACCGGAAACAAGAATCCTGGAACTTGATTCAGGGTATCAGCCAGGCTAGCTTCAATCAAGTGGCACAGTGAGCAAGGGACTTACGTTTGGGCATACCCTTGGCCACTTAGGGCGAAAATAGCAAACGACAAGATTATCCAGAACATTACCAGCACTGCTAGAACTTTTCAGGACACACCCTGAGAGAAACGGAAAAAAATCGCCCTCATGGCACGGTGGAACGGTTTACCACAGTAGAGCTGCTCCCAGTGAGGTGTCGCTAGTGCTAGTTCTAATCAATTTGTGAGTGCACGCATCTCACAAAAAGTGAAGGACTGGTCTTACACACCACCCGGTGTCATGCTTCATCATTGACCAGTCCTCGCCCTCTAAAAACTTGGTTTGATAGAGGGCGGGCATACACCTGACGACAGGAATGCACTTCTAAACTAAGTGGGGGCCCATAGAAAAAGATAGTGAGGTTAAAAAGCCATTATAGATGTCAAATTAAATTGTTATATTGCTGGCATCTATATGGTAATTAAAACAAAGTGATCGATGTACTGGGGATATTATTTTCCCCCCACCGATATCAGTGGGGCCGACATGTTTCTGCCAAATGGCCCTGTAGGGTCCATGGCATTCATCAGGACCTAAACAAATAAGTAAACTGCGGGCTTCACTCTTACCAGACTGAGGTGAGAGGATTTCCACTGAGTGGGGTGATAAAGATCACACTCCACTGTGATGTGGCCTATATCTAAAGCCCTATAGTTGGGACACTGTTCCCCATAGACCCGTTTCTGGCTAATCAGCCGTCATCAGCCAGGCTCAGATAGCAAGTACAGTCTGAAGGTGAGACCTCAGAGCGAGGAGTCAGTTCTCTATCCATCTACCTCTGAGGGGCGTGGAAGACTCAAAAAGAGGGTCCCAGATGAAAAAAAGACGTTTACCTCCATCTGCATCACCACTACCATTGCCTCCTCCACCACCTCCTTTGCCTATTCAACCAGCACCAATCCCTACACCTGTGGAACCACCAAGACCTAGGTAGCACTCAAAAACGTGCCATCGTTGACACCCTCACCGGTGTTATTGTAGGCGTTAGTCTTCAGACGCTCTCACCATCGAAGCAATAGATCTCGTTCACAATCAAGAACCAGAACAAACGAGATCTAGGCATCATTCAAGATATATGACATCCTCATCTTCTTCTACATGGGAGTATTCACCAACATTGTCGGATTGTCCACTACCTGGCATTTCTCCTGTGGATGACATCACCACCTTCCAGGAGGTCTTGGTAAGAGGAGCTGTAAAACTTAATATACAGATGTCAGTCCCCATACCTTCTACATCTGTTATTTGTTTTAGAAGCTTCACCAGCAGTCTGCATCAAGACCATGGCTTCCGTTGGTGCCATGACTCTTAGAGCCAGCAATAGAGCTTTTTCGGACTCCAGCTTCCTTGTTAGCGGCACATGAAAACTGTAATGGAATAGCCCTACGAAGATATTCTTGGCTCCGCCTTACTATTCTCAAACCAGAGTCTCAACAAAGGATCCTCAAGCTTCCTTTTTCAAGGTCTACCCTCTACAGCAGCCATACTGATGACGATATCGCTCAAATGAAATCGGAGATGGAGATTCTTAAAGTGGTTGGCCTAGAAAGGCTAAAAGAACAAAGGTGTTCGTTCAGTCCCTACCAGCGCCGGTTCTACCCTCAGAGGATTCAAACATCTTCTTAGTTTCAAGGTCGCCAGAAACAATAGCAATGACCTTACCATCAGCAGCAGCGAAGGCAGTCTAGAGGGCGATTCTCCAACCAGCCTACCCAAGGAGGTAAACCTACAACAGGCGCCAAATAATGCATCTTCCCTTACCCCTCTTCCGTTACCCACTCTGTTGAGGGGAAGCATCTCTCCTTTTCTGTCAGAATGGCAAAAGATCACAAAAGATGCCAGGGCTCTGAATTTTGTTATTGTCCGAGATTCGCAAATCCTCCTCCTACTATACCGCTAAAACCATCCAATTAACATCTGCACATGCTTTGGGCGGAAGTCAACATCTTTCTGCAGAAGCATGCGGTAGGGCACTTCCCCACAAGCAACGGGGTACAGGCATCTACTCCAGATATTTTCTGGCGAAGAAGAGAGACAAGAACAAATTCAGACCCATTCTTGACTTGAAAATAGCCAACAAATGGATTCAGCGAGAAAGGTTTTACATGCTGTCATTGCATCAGATATACCCACAATTACTCCAGGGGAGATTAGCTGTGCCCCATAGACCTCTGAGACGTGTACTTTCATGTACCCATCGCCAAGAAACATCGCAAGTTCTTGAGGTTTGTAGTGGGGCAGGACCTTTATCATTACCATGTTCTTCTATTTGGCCTCAAGTCAGCTCCCAAGCTTTCTCAAAGTGCATGGCAGTAGTTGCTGCCCACCTCTGGAAATATCAAATCTTCGTCTAACCCTACCTAGATGACTGGTTTATAAAGGCTTCCAATTCACAGGAAGGCCAGCAGCATTACAACTGGACATGCGAGATCCTTAAATGAATGGGTCTTGACATCAACTACAAGTCAATTTCCACTCCGATTGAGACGCTTCAGTATTTAGGGGCTACCACCAACACCATGTAGGCAAGTGTGTCCTTCGGAGGAAAGACTTTCATCGATCCGTTGAAAAGTGTCACTCTTTAATAGAAGCCTCTCATCCCACGGTGAGGTCAGTGTCATCCCTTCTCTGCCCCATATATCTTCCTCACCCTGAATGCACTTCTCCGCATGTGTCCCCTTCAGGAATGGCTCGAGGACAAGTGGGACCAAGCGACCGGCAACTGGGAAGACAAGATCATTATCTCTCTTTATGCGAGCACTCTCTATAATGTTAGTGCTCTCCAACCACCCTGCTTAAATTAATGCCTTTTCACCAGGGAGGTTCCCTCTCAGACCTTTGTTACTGGGGTGGGGACCCCAAGTGGATCATCTCCAAATCCAAGGCACATGTTTGCCGAGGGAGATAACCTATCCTATCAAGCTCCTCGAGCTCCTGGTGTTTCGCCCTTCATTCAGGAGCCAGTCCCTGCTTGTTCAGATGGGCAATACAACCACTATGTACTATCTCAACAAGCAGGGGGAACAGGTCCAGACCCTTATGCTACGAAGCCAAAGCAATTTGAAAATGGCTCTTAGCCAGGAACCTGCGGATCATGGCAACTTACCTCCCAGATGTACAAAATGTGCAGGCAGACACCCTAGGCAGGGTTCTGCAAGAAAACCGCAAATGGATCCTTCATGACGATGTCGTCCAAAACATCTTCAGGCTGTGGCTTTTCCGCACATCGACTTGCACACCACCGTAGAAAACAAAAAATACCACAACTTGGTCTTCAGATATTTCCAATCAGGAACACTGGGGAATGCCCCTTTGAATCGACTGGTCTGGCAAATTACTTTACTCCTTTCTGCCGATCGCACTGATCCCATCAGTCCTCATCAAGCTGTCCTATTCGAGAGCCAGACTCATCTTGATAGCCCCTGAATGGCCATGTCAATTGTAGTTTACTGACCTTCTTCACATGTCACAGCATCCACATCTGAAGCTGACATGCAGACCAGACCTGCTAACAAAGTTCAGAGACCATATGGTTTACCCCAGTCTATCCTCCTTGAATTTGGCAGCATGGCTCCTGAGCTATTGCAGTATGGACACCTCATCCTGCCACAAGACTGCATGTACATCCTCAAAGAGGCTAAACAGCCATCAACCCATTTAACATATGCCTTCAAGTGGAAGAGATTTTGTATTTGGGGTTGCTCCAAGAACATAGACCTTACATCTTACCAGGAAGACATCATTCTTCCCTATTTTCTCCATTTGGCAGAATCTGGCTGAATATTCTCTTTCATAAATGTTCATTTGGTGGCCCTTACTGCCTACAGAAAATATCCTTCACAAACCTCTTTTTTTAAAATTGCGGTAATCAACGATGTTTTAGAAGGGTTGATGAAGGTTTTCCCTCCCTCCTTAATAGCTTAACATAGTTCTTTCACATCTCATGCAGGAGTCTTTTGAACCCATTCATAAGGTATCCCTGCAACATCTCTCATGGAAAACCTCTTTCCTCGTAGTAATTACATCAGCTCATAGGATTAGCGGAATCCAGGCTTTATGCTCTAACAAGCCTTACACAGTTTTTCACTTGAATAAGGTAGTCATGATGCTTCACCCGAAATTCCTACCAAAGGGTATTGTGGATTTTCATGTCAATCAGACACTGTCTTTGCCAACCTTGTTTCAGAATCCTTCAACCCCGGCTGGAACATCTCTCCATTCCCTGGATGTAAGACCGGTCTTGAAGTTTTAGCTAGATAAGACACGTGGCATGCGAAGATTGGACCAACTGTTTGTCATTATGGCCCAATCCATACTGGTCTAGCCACTTCCAAACAATCCTTCTCCAATTGGCTTGTATCTTGCATACTATTATGTTACCAAAAAGCCAACAAGAAGTTGTCAGCTAGACGTAGAGCACATTCAACTAGAGGCAAAAACAGCTGCTGCTGCTTTAATGAGAAATTTCTCTATTGTGGAGATTGGTAAAGCGGCCACATGGAGATCTGTTCACACATTCACTGAACACGAGTATTTGGACTCGGATGCTCAAACAGATGCTCAAGTGGGACAAGCCTCCCTCAGAACTGTATTTGCTTTATCCAGTCCTTCTTCTCTTCTCTATTTTTCAACCGCATTTTATGGGGATGAGCTTGTTATTCTATTCAAATGCTTATGACTATCAGTGGAGATCCCCCAAGAGAGAAGGAATGGTTTCTTACCTATAATCCCAGTTCTCTCTTGGGAGAATCTCCATTGAAGTCGTAAGCAACCAGCCCCTCTCCCCGGTGAGCATAACAGAGGGAATTATTGGATCTACCTATCACTAACACTTCTCGTTAAAAAAAAATGAAGCAACTGCACCTGCTAGGCATGATGGGATACTGGTGGTCTCTGGGTCATTAAAGATACAGATGCTGTTTAAAACTTACTTAATGGCAGCCTATGAGGCTATACTGTCCTGCTATCCTTCATCTTTTACGTTTACAGAAAAGGGTTTGTGAGAGAGATTTAAGCAGTTTTGTAAAAACATTAACCTAATTTTATATATATATATATATATATATATATATATATATATATATATATATATATATATAATACCAAATATAAACCATTTTTTCTTTTTTTTTTTTTTACCTACTGGCGGTTGCCAGTAGGTAGTTATAGTTAGGACCTACTATCCATAGGAAATCCGCAACCTTCTATTTGGAATAACTCGCCGGTTGACAAATCTTTGCAAAATTTTCAAAACTGGTGGGGCGCTCCGGTCCGTTCCTATCCTGAAAGTCCTGGAGTGATTCGTCAAGCGGGTGCCGAGAAAAAAGGGGGGTCCCAAAACGTGCTTCCCCATGCAATTTTCCATAGGAACCTTCAATCGCAGCTGCAGCCCGAACTGCTGAACAGAATTACACCAAGTTTGGCAAAGAGGTAGCCCTTGGTTCACACTCGTGCCTTTTGGTTAAATGGTGTAAATCTGTTCAGTAGTTCTTGAGTAAATGAAAAGTAAAATCATAGATATATCTATGGCCTCGGAGGGTCCGCGTACCCTCCCGATCACGAGCTGTATGCTAATTGGCTGTCAACACTCCAAACCAGGAAGTGTTGGCAGCCATCTTGTGCCTCGGTATAACCGAGTGTCAAGAATTCCTGTCATACGAGGGGAGGAAAACGGTAACCAGCGAAAACGGACTACATCTCCCAGGATGCTTAGCGGTTGAGAGGTTATGTAAACAGGAGAGCTGTTACATAACTCAAGGGAAACACGCCCTTATGTAAACAGGAGAGCTGTTACATAACTCAAGGGAAACACGCCCTTATGTAAACAGGAGAGCTGTTACATAACTCAAGGGAAACACGCCCTTATGTAAACAGGAGAGCTGTTACATAACTCAAGGGAAACACGCCCTATAAAGGGAGGAACCGGGAGGTACAAGGCTGTCGGATATTGTGTTTACACCGACGTACCTGCTTCGTGAAGAGCAGTGTTCCGGAGTGGTGCTCCAGTAAGGCAAGAACGGAGGTAGGTCGAGTCGTTACTCCCTGGGCCGTGTCTTGCCCCATCGTCACCTGTGAAGGACCCGGAAGCTCTACCGGTCAACCATTGAGCTTCGCTTTTTGACTCGGCTGAGTCCAAGCGCAGTGGCGCTTTTGCTGGTTGGAGTCGTAACTCCCAGCCCGACCAGAGACACAGGGACTGCCAACTGTAACGCACACCAGGAGGTGTTTGCCGCGTTACAGACTCGGAAGTCCACAGGATCGATCGAGCGGCTGCTCTCGGTTCAGTCTTCTTGCTTGTGATTGGGGTATCGGTGACGCATCACCAGGAGGTGACTCCGCGTCCCGGTGCAGTCTGAGGAAGAGGTTGAGCGGCTGCTCCCTTCAGGTAGAGACCCCGGCTGGGTGTTTCCCTGACTCCTCGATTCTCCCCAACACTCTTCGTGCCCCTCACAGCCTACCGATTGGCATTGTCGGCCATTTCATTTCTGCCCTCTGTTGGCATACGCCGGGATCGGCGTATATGCAGAGGACGGTTAGGACCATCCGTGCTGTGGGCTGGTAACGTACTTAGCCTGGAGGATTCCAGTGACTATAACTTTTGTTTGTTCTTTGTATTTTATTTGCCTTCATTAAAAGAACTAACCCTTCACAAGTGGTTGCGTCCTCATTGTCGTGTCTGTTAAACGATCCTGAGACGTTCAGGGCGTTACACCGAGGCACAAGAAACCTAAGAAAAAAACGTGCAAAACAGAAAAAGGGGGCAGGGTAGAAACACCCTAACCCCCTAGGCCTGCTCAGGGGGTCCCACAAGTACCCCCAGGGCCTAAAAAAGAATTTAAAAAAAAAGAAAATCGGCCGAGATTCATGCACCCAGTGCGAATTTCGGCTGAAATTAAAAAAAAAAAATTTGTTAATTAGCCCCGGGGGGGGGGGGGGGGGGATGCAAGTCCCGGGGCATGGTAAAAAACCACACAGGGTTTTTTTTTTTTTTTTAAAAGAAAACCCCGGGGACCCCCAACCCCCAGGGCAAAGCATTTATAGTTGCCCCCGGGTCCCCAGCAGAGAGGGACAGCCCTGGGGGATGGGGTCCCCGGGGCTACAAGTGGCCCGGGAGGGGGGCCACGCGGCCCCTCTCCCCAAAAGTTATAATAAAAAAAATGAAAAAAATTAGGCCGGCCCTGGGGTCCCCGGGGCCATAAGTGACCCGGGAGGGGGGCCACGCGGCCCCCCTCCCCAAAAGTACAAAAAAAAAATAGAAAAAGGCCATGCCACGGGGGGTTGGGGTCCCCAGGGCCGATTAAGGCCTCTGGAGGGGGGCCACGCGGCCCCCTTCCACATTTTTACAATTTAAAAAACATTTTTAAACAATTTAAAAAAAAGAAAAAGACCGGCATTACGCCGGAGGCCATGCCCCCTCCTTTCATCACTCTGCAAACGTGCCCCCTGGTGCGTTTTCAGATGGGGAACGAATTCCCCTTGAATACTGGGGGTCTCTGGGAGCAAACTAGCCCACCAGGAACCTCCAGTATGCGCTAGGGGGCTGCGTTGCAGAAAGGTGTTCTGAGGCCACGCCCCTTTTTACACCTCTCTGCACCGCAGCTCTGTGGCGCTTAGTGGAGGTAGGTGGTGGGCTAGTTGCACCCCAGGGACCCTCAGGATTCAAGGGGGGGTAATCCCCCAACTTAAAATGCGCCACAGGGCGCGTTTGCACAATGGTGAAGGGAGGTGGCGGGGCCTGAGTTCACATGTGTGCAAAAACGCCCTGTGGCGCGTTTTAAGTTCAGGAATTAAGTCCTCGTCAATCCTGAGGGTCCCTGGGGGCCAACTAGCCCACCAGGTACCTCCAGTAAGCGCCACGGAGGTGCGTTGCAGAGTGTTGTAAAAAGGGGCATGGCCTCTGAACACCTCTCTGCCACGCAGCTCTCTGGCGCATACTGGAGGTACCTGGTGGGCTAGTTGGCCCCTAGGGACCCTCGGGATTGAGGAGGAATTAATTTTTCAACTTAAAACGCGCCACAGGGCGTGTTTGCAGACATGTCACCTCAGGCCCCGCCCCCTTCCTTCACCATTGTGCAAACGCGCCCTGTGGTGCGTTTTAAGTTGAGGAATTAACTCCTCTTCAATCTTGAGGGTCCCTGGGGGCCAACTAGCCCACCAGGTACCTCCAGTATGCGCCAGGGAGCTGCGTTGCAGAGAGGTGTTCAGAGGCCACGCCCCTTTTTACACCTCTGCATTGCAGCTCTGTGGCGCTTACTGTAGATACCTAGTGGGCTAGTTTGACCCTAGGGACCCTCAGGATTCAAGGGGACTTAATCTCCCAACTTAAAATGGACACAGGGCGCGTTTACACAGGGGCGAAGGGAGGGGACGGGGGCTGAGGTGACGTGTGCAAACATGCCCTGTGGCGTGTTTTAAGTTGGGGAAATAATTCCCCTTCAATCCTGAGAGCCCCTGGGGGCCAACTAGCCCACCTGGTGCTTCCAATAAGCGCCATTGTGCTGCGTTGCAGAGAGGTGGTCCAGGCCATACCCCTTTGTACACCTCTCTGCAACGCAGCTCTGTGGCGCTTACTGGAGGTACTTAGTGGGCTACTTGGACCCTAGGGACACTCAGTAATTCCGATTTACTCACCTGTTATCAGGAGAGACCTCAGTGCTGCATCTTGAAGCCCAGTACTGATCCTGAAAAGTAATTCTAACACTTAGAAATTCACCCAGGCACTCTCCTTGCAGTACTCTAATCATTCAGTCAGTACTCAAGTACTCATGCACTGAGCCAGGCCTTAGCACATAGACTGCTTCAAACCTGTTAGACCTGACAGCCCTTTGGCAGTTCCCTCCTCATATTTTTTTTGTTGTTGTTCACTTTCCCTTCTCATTTTTTCTGTCCACTGACAACTTTTTGGGTGTTGATGTGGAGGCTCTGGGCGCCTCATCCTCACTACCTGAGGGAGAGGCGCAAGGTGCTTCACTGAAGAAAAAGGAAGAGGGAGGTTAAATTCCCAAAATGGTGGTTCCAACTGTCACCTCAGCATCTGGGCCATGACTGCCATGGGAGGTTCTGGAACCTTCTGGGCCCCTCTGGCCAGTCAGGCCCCAGGTGATAAATAGAGGTGGCAGGAGGGCGGCCATTTTAGGATTGGGGACGAGCTGTGAGGTAGTCAGGAGTAAGGCACCTGTGTGGGGAGGTGGCTGCGCTAGATAGGGGAGTGACAGGCCTTTGGGTCTGCGCGTCTTCCAGAGACAGCTGATACCACCCCCCACCTTCTGACCGGTCCTTGAACATCTTTAGAGACTTTGGGGGTCATCGTTTTCAAAAGCCTCCGAGAAGTCAGAATCCCTGAAGGTCTGGACCCAGGGGAAAATCGCCATCTGGACCTACCTTGCTCTCACCCCTGTCGTGGCCTGGGATTATCTAGTTGAATTTGCCCTAACGACTGTCCCCTGTCTCTGACTACAAGAGAGGGGCCCGGGGCCTATCGCATAGAGTTGGCTGGCTTTCCCATCGGCTCTGGGATGAACCCTGCCCCTTAATTTCAGCTCCCCCCAGCAGAAATCCTGGCCTGGAGTACTCACCGCCGCGGCCCCGGGGTTGAGAGATTGCCTGGGGACTCCGTGGTGTGGGCCTGCGAGTGGCCGCCGCATCACACAGTTGGGGAGAGGCTGCAACGGAGAAGTGTCGGGACCCCGTGGTGTGGGTCTGGAGGAGGCCGCCGCGTTTCACACAGCTGAGGAGAGAGTACAGTCCGGAAGCCGGGGACGTGACAGGCCGAGAGGCTGCCTCCCTGGCATCACGTGTGAGGGGCCGAAGCGCCGCCCTATTGTCGACGGAAGAATCAAGGCCGCGCCCCCGCAAGCCGCGCTGCTTCGGGCGGCTGCGGGCGCGCCTCCCAGAAAACGCGGAGTAGATCGGGTCAGCGCTTAGCCTGCAGAGCCCTCTATGGACTTGGTCCAGCGGACTGTTGGAAGCGGAGGAGCCCCACTAGTCAGGTAGCCCTCGGGGAGGTGGTCTGGGGGTGTGGCCTGTGACTCGTTTTACCCCCCCCCCCCCGTGGAGGGATCTTCTTGGTTGCGTGGGGAGCCTCGTCGGTCTGGAGGAAGGGAGCCCAACCTCGGGATCTGCTGAACTGCTTGAGGGGAGAACACCGTGGATCAACAGTAAGCCGGGCCTGGAAGGAAGGGGGGAGAGCCCAGGGGAGTTCAGGAGAGTACGCAAGTACGGACAGGTGATGTCCGGTCATACCTAATGGCCGGTCCCTGAGGGAAGCCAGGTCCTAGGGTAATCAAACTGGTACACTAACCTAATCACCCATGAGAGTGAAGTCGACGTAGTTGAAACCTAAGTATAGTGTTGGCAATAGCCGTTTCATCCCTAGTAGCAGCAAGAGTTTATGTAGAATGCCTAAATGTAATGAGTTAATGTCTAGTACTGAAGTGATTAACATGTACACTGCCTCGGGGTCACCGAATGAATGCTAGTCGCAGAGAGAATCCCTAGCTTAGCACCTAAATGTAAGAGAGGGATTATTGGTGACAACGTAGGGTCCAAAAAGTATAGCCGTTAGGGAAACCATCTGTTGGAAGAGCATTGTGTAATCTGTGAGGATTCTAATTCTCCCTCCAGAGCCAAGGCGCAGGGTGGAAACCACGGGGAGTGTTTAATTATTTGCTGTGCAAGAATTAAATCAAAAGAACTGTATTGGCAAATGAAATGTTTATTCTGAAATGAAATGTTTATCCTGGAATGAAATGTTTATCCTGAAATGAACTGGATATTTATCCTGTGAGGTAACGAAATGTTGATCCTGAACTGTAAGGAAATTTTGTCCTGAGAGGGGAAATTGAGTATCCACGTGTGAGAATACAAGATAAAGAGTTTAAGTAACCTTTACATTTCATCGGTGTGGTGTCCTTTTTAGGTGGCGTTAAATTGTGAGCTGGGTGTGATGCAAGCACAAGGCGCTATGAGGGGATAAAAGACTGTTGGCCTGAGCCAAGCTACCTTTAGGACGTTAGGTCCAACAAAACCCCTATCCACTATGCATGCAGTCCCCTAACTAACCAACACACTTATAGTTCTGCACTTATACATTCAACAAAAAATCAATATTTCACTTTCAATATTTTAAAAAACATTTTCATTTCCATTTATATAAAAAATATATAATGCAATTTAAAAAATGAAATATGTAAAAATAAACAGTTAAAAAACTGTTGAAAATCAGTATAAAAAAATACATATAACTATTATTACATTTAAAAATTATCATTTAAAAAACCTTTGAAATTCACTGGAAAAAACGCAGGTTTCAGACATGTTATAGTTAGGATTTAGCATTTAAAAAACCTTAGAAATTCACTGGAAAAACCATAGGTTTCAGGGGTGTTATAGTTAGCTGGACATTTCACTCGTACAAAACCATTGAAATTCCTCCGTTATAGTTAGTTGTACTAACTATTACTCGCGCGCCCAGAATCCACTGCTGATGATGTCACATATTACATAATTCATGACATGGTCAGTGACATCAATGATGACATCAATGATGACATCTTCAATGACATCACTGATGACAACACTGATGACATCATCCACGTGACAATCTGATACACCTCATCATACACTAGTATAACCTTTCATCACTCACTATAAAATATAGAGTACCATGTTTAAACCATTGACACACCAATACAAGTTTCTAAAGACCCACTCAGTGATTTGGAGATCTACACACACATCTAAACACTTACCTATAGATTTACTCATACATGCTGAGAAAGATCAATAGAACACTATTAAATATACTTGTACACCTATATCGACATTACACACCAGCACACTTCCTATTCACTTATGCAGTCATCCTACTCACTTATGCAAACAATTGATCATACTTACATTTACTCAGCTACACACTTATACAAACACCACTTTATTCATATAGATAGTAACTCATACTTAGTGTGTTATAAAATCACTATTATAAGTATACCATTTTCCATACAGTCATTCAGACATTCACGGAGTCTTATGTATACTTATTTATATACAGCAACTGTCACATACACTGCCTTTTATATTTCTACTTTGTTGGACATGTATCATTGAGAAATATATTTACTCATCAACACACCCATAAAGAGATTCACTCACCCAAACAACTGTTTTCACATACAGTCTTAACCTCGTATACCTACTAAATCAGCTATTTACACATCTTTGGACAGTCACATACCTCCCATCCAAATACACACACATTCACTCTCTCATACAAATACTCACTTAACTAATTAAAAACTAATATAGAGTTTCACGTAGCTAGTAACCAACGTATGCATTAGTTTACACAACAAGAGACAGAGTGATACAGATATTCACTCAGTTAAATCACTATCCCATATATTTAGTGAGACACTATAATTTAGTCACTTAGACAGTCAATCACAGTACTACTAAATCCTCCATCCAGACACTTATACATCCACTCAATCTTCAATGCAGATGCCTATATACATAATACTTATTTAAATACGGAAGCAAACCACATTCACTGGATGATGTAATCAGTGATGTCATCAGTGATGTCATTTGAGATGTCATTAGTGATGTCATTAGTGATGTCATCAGTGATGTCACTGACCATGTCATGAATGATGTAATATGTGACATCATCAGCAGTGGATTCCGGGCGCGCGAGTTATAGTTAGTACAACTAACTATAACGGAGGAATGAATATATATATATATATATATATATATATATATATATATATAATCTACTGGCGGTCGCCAGTAGATAGTTATAGTTAGGACCAAGTTCCCATAGGAAATCTGAAAATTCTATTTTGAATAACTTTGGCGCCGGTTGACTTATCTTCGTGAAATTTTTAAAACTAATGGGGCGCTCCGCTCAGCTCCTACCCTGAAAGTCTCGGGGTGATTCGTCAAGCGGGGGCTGAGAAAAAAGGGGGGTCCCAAAACGCGTTTTCCCCATGCATTTTCCCATAGGACCTTTAGTCGAAGGTACAGCCCGAACGGCTGAACAGAATTACTTGAAATTTGGCAAAGAGGTAGTCCTCAGGTCAGGCATGTGCCTTTCGCATATATGGTGTCAATCTGTTCAGTAGTTCCTGAGAAAATTGCAGTTAAAATTACATAAATATCTATATGCGCGCACGGTGCGAGCCAAATGTCCGCGAGCGTAATTCTGATTGGTGGTTAGATGTCAGTCAACATTCAAATCGGTCGAAATCAGGAAGTGTCGGACGCCATTTTATGTGTGACAGTGAAAAAGAAAGGTAGAGAACGTGAAAAGGGGGCAGGGTAGAGAGTTCCTGACTCCCTAGCCTTTGTCAGGGGGTCCCTGAAGGGTGAAAAAAACATTTTATTTTTTTTCAAAAAATCGCGGGGTGCGCGCACGTGAAAAACTCCTAAAAAAAAAAAAAAAAACATTTTAAACTGTTTATAAGTTTATAGAAGATATTAACTATGCTGTTCAACTTTATCCAAATTCAAAATAAAAGAGCTGAGCCATTCCATATTAAAGGATACAGTCAATCTATAACTATATACATAGGTAGTTTATTGTAAAATAAATATATGAAATATATTAGAATACATACATAAATTAGCTTTTAAAAAACCTTACAAATTCACTAAAAAAAACATAGGTATCACACACGTTATAGTTAGGAATTAGCATTTAAAAAACCTTGCAAATTCACTGAAAAAACCATAGGTTTCACACATGTTATAGTTAGCTGGACATTTCACACGTAAAAAACCATTGAAATTCCCCCGTTATAGTTAGTTAAGCTAACTATAATTCGCGCGACCGCAATCCACTGCTGATGACGTCACATATTACATCACTCATGACATGGTCAGTGACATCACTCATGACATCACTGATGACATCTCAAATGACATCACTGATGACATCACTGATGACGTCATCCCGTGAATATGTGTCTTTCTGAAAAATAAATATTTTTGATATATGTATATCTAAAGGTAAATGGAAAAATAAATCGGTAAATAAGTGTCTAAATGGATGGTTTTTTTTGTAAAATTAATTGTATAACTGACTTATTAACGGTATCTTAGTGAATACAGTGATGTAATATGTGACGTCATCAGCAGTGGATTGCGGTCGCGCGAGTTGTAGTTAGCTGAACTAACTATAACGGGGGAATTTCAATTGTTTTTTATGAGTGAAATGTCCAGCTAACTATAACATGTGTGAAACCTATGGTTTTTTCAGTGAATATATATATATATATATACACATATACATACATTGACCCTTTACTAAGTACAATCCGAAGAATTTCACCACTGTAGCCTGTGTTTAGGCTGCATATTATGGTCTTAATTTCTACAGGCCTTCCTGAAGAAAGGCGAAAGTCTACACTTAAGATATTCTTTGAAGAAGTGCTCTGGGATTCCCGAACGTGGGCGGAACGATTCAAATGCTTATGACTTCAGTGGAGATTACCCCAAAAGAATACTGAGATTACAGGTATGACACCTTTCCTTATGGTTTAGCTAGCCCTTCCTGTAAGTTCTCATGTGTCTAAAGTTTGCAAAATAATGAGGTGCCTATAAGAATCATCATTTTTGTCCAAGCTGTGTATTTTTAAAATGTCATGCATGTCTATTGCACAGTTCATTTTTTGTGCCTGTCTATGCAAAAATGCTCAGAAATGTTGCATTATAGGGCTCTGAATATGATGCAGGTGTGTTATATAATTTGTTTTCATATATGATGGGGCAGAACCCTTTATGGTTGTGGTGAGGCCTGGCTGGTTTCAGGGAAGATGTTTATTGGTGATGGGACAGGTGAGAAGTACCTCAACTGGTGGTGGAGCAGCAGATGAGTGATGGTGGGGCAGAGGTCTGACTGGAAGTAGCTGTCAGATGCTTGGTTAGTGGTGGGATAGAAATCTAGCCATTTTCAGTGCAAGAAGGCTATCCTGTAGCAGAGAAGACGGTTTCACTGCTGGTGTTTAAAATTGTAGGACCGCTTCATTTTGCATGCTCCACTAATCTAACGTAATATTTGTCAGATTGGACACAAATCTGGATAACGGGCCAGTCGTTGGCCTGGCGGATGAGAACTCTAAGGTGGCTCCAAGGCAAGTGTGAGATTCTTACTAGTCTTTGTTTTTACTTTGCAGTCTTTTACATACAGTTGTGTTTATCACAAATGCATGTGGAATTCTTAGTACTAGAATGTAATGTACAAACCAGGAGTCAAGTCCGCTTTCTACTCATACCTGACATTGGTTATCTTGAACGCTCTGCCTTTAATTGGGGTCATTGCCCTGAATGATAGTCAAGTCATTGTCCTGGCTCATACATTGTGTTGTTTGCCTTGTTGGTTGTTGGATTAGTGGGCTTGGTTGGTGGTTGTTTCTGTGGCTGGGTATTTGGATGGTGATCAGTTAAACAGTGAGGCTTAAGAGGGAAAAAGAAATAGGATCATTCTCATTCATAAATGAACAAAAGGAAACAAAAAATGGGACATTGACAATCCTATGTCATTCACATCAAAAAGGAAGACGTGCAGTATCCTTAACCTGTCTATAGAGAAAAGGTTTACCTCAGACGATTCTCATTGTAACCTTGCTAAGGGTGTCTGGGAAAATTGAAATTTATTCAAGAATGGGGAGAAAGCAGCCACTCAACAAGGCGCATAAAAAGTTTAGGCGACACCTCACAAAATCACCAATGAGGTCCAGTATCAAAGTGTGAACATCTCCAGGCTTAGCATGGTTTTTGCATCCTAGGCAGACCCCCTAGGATATTGCGGCATGGATTCGCAAATTTAGCGGCACATGTATGGAAATGTAGTGGCACAAATATGGAAATTTATCAACATTTTTGCGGCACTTTATTTTACTCATAATCATTAATTTTCAGACTTAAATCAATGGAAACTGTTTTAGCAGAGTATTCCATTTTGAAATAGGCAACCTGGGATATGGAACAGAGGAAGCAGCCCACAGGTGAAGGCTGTTCTCCCTTGGAATGCAATCCTCCATTTGCTTTAGTATAGGTTCTGAGAAGCCCATCAAAGATGGCCTGGTAGAATCCCATAGGAAATGGCATTCTAGAACCTACCTTGGTGTATGCTCTGGGGGGAGGGGTGCAGATTAGAGTGACAGGGAGATATCCAAAGAAATTGGGAATTATGCAACCAGTCACAGTATATGATCTGTGGAATCCACTTGGGAGCAGCAGAGGAGAAAGTCATAATAAAGGCACTATACAACCGTACAATACTTCAAGGCAAATTACTACACATCTATAAAACATCTTGGCATATGACACACTATCCAGTGCAACGAACAATGGATTGTGATGCTCGCCTTTAGAATGGTGTGCACTGCACACTGTACCAGTTGCTATTATGCACTTTTTGTGAATCCGTAAGTGCACATTACATTTTTGTGTTACTGATCAGAGTGGAAGCTGAGCTCTGGATTTTCCAGAGCCTGTGACTTGGGGATAGCCCATCGGAAGAATAGTTAGAACAGCCTGGGAAGGGGCTTGTTCGGTGCAAATGTCTGATTGCACTTACTGATGCTGGGTGGCAGTCATGATGGTTGTTGCCGCAAATGTACATGATCTATCTTGGATTCTGTGAAAGAGGAAGCAGGGTCATATTTAAGAGTGGATTCTCACGACTGTTGTCAGTCTATGCCATCAGTATCATTGAAACCGTCAGAAGTGGGATAGATTTTTCACCTCCACCCATTATGCACGTGGCAATGACATTCGATATTACACTTGGCTGCTTTCTTTCATACATGGCCATTGGCGTCTGTTCATCATCACGCGCAGAAAAGCAATTTGTCCAAAAAATGACACTTCAAACAATTGCTCTAAAGATTATTTGTGCTGAGAAAGAAACGCATTTTGCATGAGTGATGTGGCTGTGGGAGGTTAAACCGGACATGAATCGAGAGGCAAGGTGTTAGAACCGAACTGTGAGGTCTACCTCTTACTGTTAAAAAGCTGATTGCACTAAAACGTTCAAGGAAATGTGACGCTATACCTCACGGTAATATACATATGTATTGTCTCAGGGGGATGCTTTAGGTGAGTATTGTTTTTTAAGCCATGTTGTAAAATGTCCTAAATCTGCCAATTACAAGATTCTACGAGAAAATGTATAAACTAAACTATTCTGAGATTATTTATTTAGAAATACAGTAATAGAGACCAAAGAGGCACACAGAAATTAATGCGATGAAGCCATATTGCTTAATCTGGTATGTCCATTATCCACCTTGATCATGCCAATCAAATGAAGGCTAACGCAAACTCAAGCATGCGTTTTTCGGCAGTAGTACATTTTTTCAGATGCACTATATCCACACACTTTAAGCTTAAGAACAAAAAATTTAAGAAAAGCGGATACATTTTAAAGTTATGGATACTAATGAAAATGCACACAACACACAAAGTTACTTCACCAAACCTAGATATATAAAGGAAAAGTAAACAACTAGAAGCGCTGTACATTTGAAAAAGGACATTAATATGGCTCTAGACTAACGAGTTCTGATCTGTGGCTTGCTATACTAAAGGTGAAGGAAGAACACAGGCTACCAATCTATTTCTGACAGTGCATTTTCTAATTTGGAGTTCACTATAAACCACAAATACTGCTTTTGTAGTAGAAACACTCAAAAACAAACTTCAACACCAACTACAGAAGAGAGGATATTGACAAGTGAAGAATTATCATAGAAATGTAACAACCTTTTACCTGCATTCCTTCAATTTCGCAGGCACTTTTGTAAAAATCTGGTGCTTGGACCAGTGGCCCTGGCTGGTGCTTGGGCCAGTGGCCTTGGCTGGGGCTTGGGCCAGTGGCCTTGGCTGGGGCTTGGGCCAGTGGCCTTGGCTGGGGCTTGGGCCAGTGGCCTTGGCTGGGGCTTGGGCCAGTGGCCTTGGCTGGGGCTTGGGTCATTGGCATTGGCTGGAGCTTGGGCCAGTAGCCTTGGCCGGGGCTTGGGCCATTGGCCTTGGCCGGGGCTTGGGCCACTGGCCTTGGCCGGGGTTTGGGCCAGTGGCCTTGGCCGGGGCTAGGGCCAGTGACCTTGGCCGGGGCTAGGGCTAGTGGCCTTGGCCGGGGTTAGGGCCAGTGGCCTTGGCCGGGGCTAGGGCCAGTGGCCTTGGCCGGGGCTAGGGCCAGTGGCCTTGGCCGGGGCTAGGGCCAGTGGCCTTGGCTGGCGCTTGGGCCTGTGGCCTTGGCTGTTGATTGGGGCAAAGAGGGATCTTGACTTGTGCTTGCCGGCAGTGTTCTTGACCTGTGCTGGGGGTAACCAGAGTGCCTGTCTCGTTGGATTAGTAGCATGACTGGTAGTTGGTCTAATGAACTGGTGGGTGAAGTTCCTCGACCGGCTGGAACAAGCATAATTTGGCCTAAAGTTAAGAGAGTTGCTACAGTTTGAACTAATGGTACAGTAATTTACCATCTGCTCTGTTTATTCTTTCTAGCGCAGAGCCCAGCAGCTGCCCTTCAGCTAAGAGACTAAAAACAGACTCCTCCTTCACACGTGACACTTCACAGTCACTTCCAAAAAAGACCTCCCCAGTATCTGTAAAAAAACACTCTTCCACAAGTGTGAACGTGAGGAGAACTTCAGCTGGTTCTTGTTACTACCAGTTATGTGGGTTGACAAGCAAGCACAAAGAAAGTGGAAACAGTGACCGGTCTGGCTTAGGGTCTTCGGGTAAGAAATGCTCCACTGAAGATGAACAGCCAGCAAGAGAAACCCCCGCACCCAGAAAGGAGACACGAGGACAGCAGAATAGAGAACGCAGTGAAAAAATAAATAAGAAGCTCAAGAGATCAAGAAAAAACACGACCAAAGATGAACAAATACCTATCCTGGACCCTCCAGAGCAAATCCCTCACAAACTGGGAACTTGGGTCAGTAGCTTCAAAATTGTCACCCTGCCAAAGAACAGCAACAGTTCCATTGCTGCCCGTTCACAAGCATTTCAGGAATCATGTGAAAAACAAGCACAGTTGAAAAAATCCAAAAAGAGGGCTACATTATCGCAAAACGCTGTTCCTATCCTGCCACCCAGTCCTCCAAAAAGAAGCAGCCTTTATGGGGACAAGAAAAAATATTCACCGGAATCCGACAGGCCCAACTTTACCCAGGTAGTGAAGTGCTTAATGAAAGCCTTTTTTAATTTATCCCAGTTCTTACTTAACTTGTATGCTACATGTAGTTATGCTGTATATTTTTAGTTTGCTTTTATAGTACTGTAAATTACGTGCCCAGAGGTGGTGTTAAAAGTTAGGATTATGAAATGGATACTGGTGAGAGGTGCTAGATTGAAAGTTCGAAGTTTGACGACCTCTCCAGTGGTGCAAATGTCTTATTGTGCACATCAGTTAACATTGAACCTTCTTGGGCCAGGTGGGGAGAGTACATCCTTATAATGGCCTTGGCCTCTCTGGTGAAAGCCAGTGTTAATTAGAATAGTGATTTGTGGGAATCATTGAGAGTGGGCCTATGTAAAATGTGAACGTTAGTGGATAAGGGGTATAAAAGAATTATAATTAGGTGCTTATTGCTGTTGGAATGAAAGGGGTCATTATGCCATGGGAAGTTTGTAGACCCTTATGAAGAATTTGTACACTGCTAGTTTTAAGACTGGGAATATGTGTAATCTAAACAATGAGGTGGCAAAGGAGGAAGGGGAGATTAAATTATATCCAGTGATTTATCACAATGTGCATGACTTATTTCACATTTCTTTCTTTATAAGACCTTGTTGGTACTTGCAATAGCGCTGAACGTCTCCACCTCCAACAAACGATTGGTGCATTATACACCATTTCACCTGTTGCTGTTCTTAATGAAATGCCAGCCGTGGTTTCTTACTTGATGGTATACGATGCTATAGATATGAATTGAAGCTCTCCAGAGGCTTTTAGTAGAATATTTTATTTGCTATATTGAACTTGGCAAGACAAAAATGTGTATCCAATGAGGGACTCAAGAACTTTGATTAATGGAGAGAAGGTAGGTAGCGTGATAGACTTCACATAACAGCTACTTTAATTGTGCACGTTTGCCGGGATGAGGGCATTGATGAAGGTTTTAATGGAGGGAATAGAGGTGAGGGCGTATTCTTCAGATGCTGAGATGTCCTTACAGTGAGGAGGGAGCCAGCCTATCAAATTAATTTTCTTTGTTAGTAACACCTCAGCTTGTCTCTATTGTCATTTTGTAAAACTGGTAATATAGTTGGTTGTAATTCTGACAAGGCCCCTCATTGCAGGCTCGGAAACCATGGCTGCAAGGGCACAAGGATCTTGGCAAGGGATTTATATCCAAATATTCAGAACTGACAGTGATCATCCCTTTTTGGAGGGTAGAGGGGTAGACCAATTGTGTTTTGACAGACGGTAATGGCCACTTTGGAGAGCTCAGTTTCATTCACCTCTTGAAACCAGCCATGCTTGTTTGGGATGTGGGGTGCAGTTCATTCAAGAACTGTGCTTCTCTCACCCAGATAGACCTGACACTCTGTGTCTTGCAGTTGCATCTAGCCTCAGTGATCAAGTTTGTGTTGCTGGATCTCGGGTTTTATTTACTGCATCGTTCCTGAAAGTGTCATTAGGTATTTATGCCCATCACCATCCTGCCCTTGGAATACGGTGCTGAAAAGTGAACTGTATTATCTGGGTTACTGGGAGTTAGTGTGGTGCTTTGAAGACTGGGGAATGTACTCTAATTTCGTATGGTTGAAGCAAAGTCTAGCTTTCTTGATTTGTAGTGTCGGTAATTCCATAGTTTATTTCTTTGGGGATCCTTCATAGATATTGTTGCAGTAGTCCAGTCTCTGTTTTACCAAGACCATGATCACTTAAATGCAATTTGTGAGCAGGGAGATGGGAAGGGTCATTTCAGATGAGATTGTGAGGCCAAGGGATGGATTTGTGTTAAACCACATTCCAAAGTTTATAACTACTTCATAATTGAGAGGGTGAATGGATTTAAATAGCTGCTGATCTTTCTGACCGAGGTAAAAGAGAGTATAATACCATGAGGGAGGTTCAGTAGATGGAGAAAGTCGATGACCTTGATTACAGATGATTTTACCATCTACTATTTAACTGCCAGCCTGGTGTGTGTATCTGCGAGTCAGTTGGTGACCTGCTGGCACGAATGTAGGGATTATGGGAGACCGAATGGAGGTTGATGGTTAGTGTCATCATCCTGTAAGTGTGTGAGATTTAAAACCAGATGATATTGCTAAGTGTCTTGTTCATCGAGCAGGGGTCTATCAACCAGAGCCCTGTTTGACCTTCTTTGGAGGGTGGAAGTAGAATTCTTTTCTCACCAAATAAAAATAAATAAGGGCATTCTAGATGTCTATTTTATGCAGTTTAATAGCTCAAATCATATATCAACAGGCATCCATCTGCTATGCAGGAGTGGAGTGATGAAAAGGATACAGGGAATTGGAATCACATCTTTTTATTACAGTTAACAGTAATGGTGACTAGATGAACTTAACTTAGCTTACAGTATCAATGCATGGTAGCTGCAAAAGGAATATACTACAACACGATAAGTAGAGCACCTTGGTAGAAAATATGTGTTTCTTTTTAGAAGACAGCTGATTCACCAAGGAAACCTTATTTAGAGCTTGTGTGGAAAAGGACTGTGGTTGACCCACATTATGAATGCATATACTGCATGTACCCAGAGCAGTTGAACATGGATTGCAAGAAATGATAGAAATTCTCGGAAAAAACCCTTTCTATCGATGTTGGTTCCGTGGGGTTACTTGGTGGCTCACAGTAAATGACAGAGGTAGTTTCAATTGTAGCATCTGCTTCTGCCATGGAAAGTGGTACTTTGTGTAAAGATGGACACAGCAGACTCTGATGTTCCTGCTATGGAGCTTAGGATTTCAGTGTTGACTGTACTCTACTAGGGATAATTTTTGCGGAGCAGAGAAAGAAGATATGCTGTTCTACTCTGGGGGCACCTTGGTGTCAGTGGGGGTCTGCTCAACTGAATAGGCTATGTAGTGCTTTTTAATGTGATTGAGGAACAATTGTTTTTCTTTGAGCCAGGTAAAGATATAGTTTGAGTACATTTATTCTAAGAACTGGAATGGGTGATGTGTAGGATGGCTTGAAAACCTGCTTATCAGGGATCTATTCTTGCACCAAATCTCCCACTATAAGGAGCCACCTATCAGCAGCTTTAAGAATTGTATCTTTACCGATGACAGACTCTGTCTTTCACATTAGAGAGTTTAGTTCTTATTTCTTGAATGTTCTGCAGCACCGTTAAATGCACTGATGGGTCAATAGGTTTTAACTCTCCCATATTTCCAGGGACATCGAGATCAGGCATGTATATTAGCATTCCAAACAGTACCTGACACAGTGTGCGACCATCTAATACTCTTCTAGGCAAGTTATTTATTGCTGTCTGGACTCCAGATAGATTATGCAGCCAGCTCAGTCTTGTATTCAATACCCTAACTGTCAAGACTCGTTTGAGTGTACCATTGGCATGTTCTATGACTCATTTCGATTCAGTACTGAAAGGATGTAAATATAGCAGTTGTACTCCCAGATACCAGGCATAGTATCCGTGAACGCCTTGGTGGCAAACATAGGGCCATTTGTTTAAACAAAGGATAGGAACTACTCCCACTACTGCTAGGCACTGAAAGTCTTTGATGATCGTTCAAGACATGGCTGTTTTTGTGGCTAAACCTGTAAGAATTTGGAACGTGAGCCGACCACAACCAATATGTAATTATATTGGTTTGCACTCACGGTTGGCCTGATCTGGTTAAAGCCCCACCTGTAGGCCGTCTAGGCTTTGTGAATCATCTATTATGTCTCCTTGTGAGCCAAGCCCAGCAGTTCCCCCAGTAACTCCTCCATTGCAAGAGGAAAGAGTCCTCAGTGATTAAAACTGTGACACCCAGCCCTCGAAGATTCGAACCATGCTGCTGGTTTTGAAGCATGCTGATCCAACCTCAAAGCACTACAATCACACAGTCCTTACACAACGTGAATTTGTCAAGGAAGTTCTTGGTATCTCAGGTGTCACTTTCTAGGCGTGGGTCCTGCACCCATCACCTCCCTTTAAATTTGAAACACTGTATTTGACAAGCTCTCACCTTTCCCCCTGTTGCCCTGCCTTCCCGGCAACCTCAATGGTATGCACCAGTTCCTCACGCAGACCATTGATGCACCTCAGCAGTATCCTCTCCCACTGACTCAGTTCTGCACTACCAGAGACTACACTAATACCTTCCGATGCCTCTTCAAGCCTGAGGCATGTCTTTAAAAAGTGGGAACTATATAATCCTGCCAGATGTAACCTCTAAGTGGTAGACGTGATGAGTACAGGCCCCAGCTAGGCCCGCAGGACACAAGGGTTCGCTCTCCTGTAATGGAATCTATAAGGAAGTTGGCACGGAAACTGCAAAGTATAAAGACAGCATTTATTAACCCTTAAGGGTGGTCCTACAATCCACACAACACTCTTCAGTATTGCATAGAGTAGCACAAAGAACTTACGTACATGGTCCCCTTTTATACACAATAGAGGGGCTCATAAGTGGGTGGATACAACATGAGGCCGAAGAACATTACCATTTATGGTCATTTTCGATACTGAATCAATATGTGGGCGGAGCTAACACACTCCTTGAGCCCGCGAAAACATGGTCAAGCAAGGCTAACTGATAACAGATGTGGTCAAGTCTGGGCATGTACCAGATGGACAAAAGAGCTATTTATAGACTGTTACTAGGCAGATTACAAGAGCAACTAACACAGAGGTTGGACTCTTCTCGTGGAGAACACGTGGAAGCATGACAATACAAAATGGAGTCCGAACTTCGGTCAACATAACAGAGAAAACATGATCTAGAGGAAGGGGATTAATGTCTTTAGTAAATGCTTAATCACATCGTTGTTTCAATTTACAACAGACGGTGGAGACATTATCCCCATTCAAGAGTGTAGTCTTCTCTTCTCACCCCCCCCCCCCCCCCCACAGGCCACAAAGGCACACCACTCTACGATGGACACGGTGGTAGCGGTGCCTCTGATGCCGCCAGAACAGCCCACATAACCTTCGGGTCGACACTTCCCGACTCACATCTTTTATGCTCCCTACACCAAACCTGGGCAACAGAAAGCTTGAGCCCCTTTTAATGTCAACACAATCATGAAAA
The DNA here is from genome assembly GCF_964204655.1 of Triturus cristatus. NCBI lineage: Eukaryota > Metazoa > Chordata > Amphibia > Caudata > Salamandridae > Triturus > Triturus cristatus. The sequence continues at coordinate 325,782,243 of NC_140586.1, read as the reverse complement.
TGGACATAGGACTGCAGTGAAAGGTCTAGTATTTACATTGCCAAGTGCTAAGGCCATCTTGTAGAAATGTGATTCATGCTGGCAGTACATGCTCCGTAAAGCAGTCAGATAGGGGAAGCAATGTCAAACATGTGTGAAGTGATCGCAGTTGCCGGGTGGGCTGCGCCGCAAACAATTTGGTATTGTAGGGGGAGACGTGAGCCTTATTTGCAATAACCAGAGTTATAAGATCAGTACTTTTATGTCCAGGTTGGGGCCTCACCTCTTGAGATGATATGCTTGAAGTACATGTGCCCCACAAACAACATTAATGTAATTGCTTTTGTTGTATTTAAGGGAGAGTGAGGATGTTCTGAATAGCTGCTTGGTTGAAGCTGTACAGTTTTGGCCGCAGTGAAACTATTTGAAAGCATTGGAAGCTTTGCCTAAAGTGAGAGATGAGTATGTGTATGTATGTGATTGCACGGGTGGTCTGTTTTTCAGTAGACTAAACACTAGCCCTAATCAGTGTTCCCTCAAATTATTTTTCTCTGTTTTCACCAACAGTGTGGTGTTGTGTACATGTTTATTGATTGTAGACTGCTTTACTCCTAATTCAGCATCTCCAATGCAGTACCCTATATCTCACCCTGTTACATTACTCATAATTCTGCATCTCTAATGCACTATGCTATTTCTCACCCTATACCTCTCCCAATATATCCTCTACCTCCATTCGGACTCATCCCAAACACCATTCTACTACTATGATCCTCAAAATAACCCTTTCCAGACTCTTCTCTCCCATACCCCTCCTTGCATCATCTCAAACAACTTACTATTCAGATCGCTGAACAAGCCATTCTAAAACCATTCACCATGTATCCCTCCAAGACTCATCCAATACCTCATCTTTCTCCCTAATCCACTTCTAGAGACTCTTCCCCCTCCATCTCTCCTTTACTCATCCCAAACTTCCTCTTACTGCTATAATCTCCAAAAAACACTTTCTAGACCCTTCCCTTTTCTATCCCTCCACTATCCTTTTCAATCCAGCTAACAGACTCACATGCCCGCTGCTCAAATTAATTTCACATTTCCCTATACTAATTCACCACTAATCTTTTTTGGGTTCCGGAATAGCGTGCTACTCCCTGAAAAGCGCTTCGACTTCTCGTCAGGGGTAGTAAGCGCTATATAAATGTAATTACAATACAATACTGTCACCACAGCCTAGGCAGCCAGAAGGGTCAGAGAAATGGTGACTGACATTGGAGCGCTAGATCTTCGCAGTCATCTTGATCCTTGCCCAGCAACATACACAATCCCTTTTGCGTTCATTAAATTTTTTTTACACAGCTTTGTAACTATTTCCGCAGTACTCATTGCGAACAGGTCCTCTGAAGTTTTCTCACCTGCATGTAAAACATACAATATCTCTATGGTTTATTCTGCTGACCTTTCCCTGTTCTTTGTTATCTCTTTTTTAAATTAAATAATGCTCTGTCTTGTTTTCCTTATTAAAATCTATTTGTTCAAACTGCCCCATAAAATTAACAAATATGACATAAACTACTACTGATCATGATTCGACAGAAGAGCAGATGTAGGGTTGTTGGTTGTGAGGGGCTTGAACTGGAAAAATTCCAGGTTAACATACTTATTTTGATAGAAAGATGGACTCTATAAATTAAATAATCTCTGTGGCAGTGCATACTTCAAGAGAGCTTTATTGAGCCCATGGGGAGAAATGACGCCACTTCAGAGGAACAATATGACCTCCTGGTCTATACAGTGTGTATTGTTGGGATCTTAGTCTCTGAATTATTTAGCATTCTATGAATGTTCCTTTACGATTCCCTTTCTGAGGGCTGCTGTCTTGCTCTGAGTGTGAAATATGTCCTGCAAAGGTTCACATGATAACCATTGCTCCTATTTATATTGAGAAGTTTCCATGTTTTTGTTTTGTTTTGAAAACTCTTAGATACGGAAAAAACAAAGTGGTCCTGTCAGGACTTCCGGGTGTTTTCTTTCACACTGGGTTTATATGGCGAACTCTGGGATCTCATTATCTACTTGGAAACCCCTTTCTTTTTCCAGAATGTCTAGAAACAATGCTAACAAGGTTAGAACAGTACTCTGGCCATGGAACACTGCTGAGCCAATCAGAAGAGAGTGTACGTAGGCTCTCTTTCTTGAATGTGACCAGGCTGGAACTCTTGGCATCAAGCTGAGCTGAGCTTGGCTACAGTCCCTCCTGATTGTTTTTTTTCAAAAAAAGGCTGCATGCATGACAGTGGGGTGTCTTTGAAAGGTAAGGGTTTTGTTTTATAAGAATATGAGCTCTTGCCCCAGTGGTAGGCCAACAGTTGTGGCCTTGAAAGTCCAGGTGATATCCCTGGCTTATTTTTGTGTGATGTTTAGCTTCCTTTTGATGCAGTTCCCTTTGCGTAGTTCCTTAGAAATTAGATTCAGGCACTTCAGTGTCTCTGGAATTTCCAGCAAGATGTTGAGATCAGTCCTAGTGGCAAGAGACTGTAGATGAAATGGGCTGATAAAAACACTTGACCACTGAGATGGTTTAAGGTTTTTGAAGACTAGAGCTTATTCTAAAATGCTTGCAGTTGTAGGTGCTCCCTTGTGTCTGGACAGAGCTATACTTCTCTTAATAGAGTGAAATACATACATAAGGAGTTACTTTTTTCATTCTAACTTGGCTGGGATGGTTTGATTTTTACCCATCCAAAGCTATAATACTGTACCTGTTTTGGTAAAAGACTTATGTCACTTTTCAGCTTGGCATGGATGGCACTTGCTAAAACTATGCTTAAAGACTATGCTATTAAAATGGAAAAGACTTTGTCACTCTCTAGCTCGGCATGGATGGCACTGTGCTAATCCTATTATTAACAATTCAGCTTGAGAAACCAACATTTAAGGTGAGCAGATTCAGAGTGTCGTTGGTGTTGTAGAGTGCTCCATAGAAGGGAGCTGCTCTCCGCCGGCACATTTTAAAACACATTTTAATTTAAATATAATTTGCTAAAGTAATCATAGAAATTGGTATATTGCATATATTAATAATTATTTTTAGTCGTAAACATGATCCTAATCTAAATAACTACAATTTTAATTCCAGTAATTATTAGGATTTTAAAACTAATAAAAATAATATTGTTACTAATTAAAATAATAGTAACATTATCAATAATAATATTAAATAATCGTTAGTTTTAAATCTTTATTCGACTATCAAAAGAGGTAGCCATAAATGTACGATTACACTGCATTAAAAAAAAAATACAAATTAAAAAGGCAGATACAATCACAATTACTAAAAACATTTATTTTCTTGTATTATATCAAGACATATTTTCACATTAAATAGGCTTAAAAAATAGACATGATGTTATTATTGCTTAGAGAAAAATCAACAACGAAATCAATACAGGTCTTTTCTACTATATTCTGATTTTTTTCCTCAAGTTAATTGATTTCAGTGTAAACAGGGCAAAGTTGCAACATATCAGGAATTTCATTGCTACTTTGTGTGACCTAATAATATGGGTGACAAACAATGGTTTGCAAAACAACATAAAGTGCAATGTGCTCGGTTTACTTTTATTATCGCATGGACAAGGTACCTCATCAGGCGGATTGATCCTCATTTTAGGGAATGCTACAAGATGATGAACGATGCCATATCTCAATCTTAATAACACAAAGCAGTGCTGGGTGTAGGTCACATATGTCAAATAATTCTTGGCACCCGCCTCTAAATTGTACGATATTTACAAAGCAACAGTAGATTTATTTCTCTCAGCTTTAGATTTCAAATCAGACCTATGTTGTAAATAGGTCGCTCTGATCTCCTTCTTTGTGTAGGGCAATATTTTGGATGTCTCTGACCATACTGATGTTTTGTACACATTTTCTAGAGAGGAATTGATATATAGTAACCACAGAATATTTCATACGTTGTTCAATTTAAGACCATCCAAAATAATCGATTTAGTAAAAGCAGTTTCTTCCCTTTTCCAAATTGAGTCCCACAATAGCAGTGGTCTGGCCATTAAGAGATCTTCTAAAAACTGGAGAGCCACCTCGTGATGTGCAATTGTGTTTGGAGCAGATGTCGGTAAATATAACAAACGTTTCAGAAACAAATTTTCTTGCGTTTGCAGTGCCTTGCTATTTGCATGGCCCCAAAGCCCTGCCCCATAAAGAGCTATACTTGCCCCTTTAGCTTTATATATTGCTACTATCTCATTAGTTGGTCGATTCTCCAGTTTGGAAGAAAATTAAAAAATTCCCTGAGTAGCCCTGCTCATTTTCGCTCTGGTGTTCAGAATATGTTGCGCCCAAGACCAATTATCCGCAAATAAAATACCAAGATAACAAAAGGAGTTGACAGTAATGATAGGGCTATTCTCGATAAAAAGGTTTTGAGGGTGTTAGAAAAACCCCCCTCCCACACCGGAAAGGGTGGTGGTAACGGGGTCTTTCCAGACATACACAGTGGTAGCTTGGCTCGAGTGGTCAGGGGTCAGGCACCGTGTTAAGCATACGCAATACCCATACAATAACCATGCGTGCATCCGTTCCAAAAACGACACTACACCTTAAAAATTATGAAAATATCTCTGTGTTTATCTTCTTTTCTCTTAGTTACTGATTAAATAAATAATAAGACAATCACAGTACACAAGGCTTTTCCTTACAAAGTGCAGGTCAAATAAATAGTAATACTTTACAGGTGCAATAAATAGGATCAGGTCAAATAAATACTATGAGGGAATAAATACTGTACAGAAATAAGTTAGCTCAGGACAATAAATACATTACAGGGATAACTTAGATAAATACAATAAATACAGTACCCTCAATAAATAATACCAGCCAACAATGACATTTGTAAAATCAGATCACATTTCAAATACTATGGGCTGATTTGGCCCAGTCACAGCTTGTGGTTAGGTGGATGGCCTGAGGGTGTCTCACCTAGCTTGGGTAAGGCTGAGGCTAAAACTGAGGTAGATCAAGGGTAATCTAGGAATCTGGCTCTCCCAAACTACACAACCCCTCACACAGGTCACTGTATCAGTCTCAGTCCACCCCTAGCACTTCCAGGCTGGTTCTAACACCTCTTTATCCCTTAGGATGGTCTCTTAGAGCTCCACAGGGCCTTAGGCGCCCTCTATTCCACTTACTGCCCTTTTTATGAAGCTCCGACGCCGCTGGAGTCGTGTCGACGCCGTGAGGCGGTTCTGGTTCGATGTCGGCGGCCTCGGCACAATGTCAGTTCTTGACGACGCCGGTAGGCGGTTCCGGTTCGATGTCGGCGGCCTCGGCTCGATGTCGACCTCCGGTTCGATGACGTCGGGCTGTCTTGGCTCGATGTCGACTTCGGGCAGCTCCGGTTCGATGTCGGCGGCCTCGGCTCGATGTCGACCTCCGATTCGATGACGTCGGGCTGTCTTGGCTCGATGTCGACTTCCGCCGGCTCCGGAGTGCGACCTCCACTCCCGACCTCCGGCACGATTCTCTTCAGGTTCCGGCGACTCCGGAGTGCGATCTCCACTCCCGACCTCCCGCACGATTCTCTTCAGGTTCCGGCGACTCCGGAGGGCGGACTTCACTCCCCCGTCGACGCCGCTCACTCGACCTCGGGTGACTTCCTCCTCGACCTCTGGTACTCCTCACGACCTCCGTCAGCGCCCTCTCTCGACCTCTGGCGGCTCCGGGTACGACGTCTGCTTTTCAGTCAGCGCCGCTTCTCCACCTCGGGCTCCAGGTCTCAGGCTTCTCGACGTCGGACTCCAGGGAAACCACTAAACAGGTCAGATTCTTGCTTTTCTTTACTCTTAAGGCCTGTTCCTGCTGTCCAGGTCCTTTAGATGGTTTTTCTTGCTTTCTCCCACACAGGGCTCCAGGCCGGGCTCAGTCAGTAGGGACTAGTATCAAGGGTGGGTTTATGGACCCCACTCCAGGCACAAGTTTCCACCCCTGCTGCCTCACTCCTTCCTCCTTCAGGTTTCTGCTGCTCTCTCTTCACCAGTCAGGTGCTAACTGCCCGCTCCAACTGTCAACTCTGGCTTAGCTTCCCAACATTCCAAACCGCCTCCAACTGTCACAGGGTTCTGGAATGTTCTGGAAGGTGCTGGTAGGTTCCAGTGGGTTCTGATGATGTCACAGGTGGCCACCATTTTGTGCTCCAGGCCCTCAGACAGAAGTTCCAGGGGTAGATAAAATTGCTCCCTGAATCTGCATCAATACGAAAAAGTCTGGTGGTTCCCAAAAAGGAAAAATACTAACAGGGTTTGAGGCAAAAGTGGGACAAAATAAATAATGATGAGGAGGGACCACCCAAAGGGCTGACAGGTCTAACACGCGTCCCCCCCCAGCTGAAAGTGGGGAGAGCTACCCAACCCCTTGGGAGTTCTCATCACTAAGGCGGAAATACCTTGAGAGACCGTCTGCATTGGCGTGGTCCACTCCAGGCCGATGTTCCACCTGAAAGTCCATTCCCTGTAGGGAGATAGACCACCTCAACAACTTGGGATTCTCCCCCTTCATCTGCATCAGCCAACGAAGGGGTCTGTGGTCGGTCTGAACCAGGAAGTGCGAGCCAAACGGGTATGGCCGCAACTTCTTCAGAGCCCATACCACTGCAAAGGCTTCACGCTCTATTGCACTCCACTTCTGTTCCCTGGGAAGTAGTCTCCGGGATAGGAAGACCACGGGTTGATCCAGACCCTCTTCATTGAGTTGCGATAACACTGCCCCAATGCCATGTTCTGATGCATCTGTCTGGACAATGAACTTCTTGGAAAAGTCTGGGGCCCTTAAGACCGGGGCCTCGCACATGGCTTGCTTCAGTCTCACAAAGGCCTGCTGACAAGCCTCCGTCCAGACTACCCGTCGAGGTTGTTTCTTGGACGTGAGCTCCGTGAGGGGGGCCACGATGGTACCGTACCCCTTCATGAAGCGGCGGTAGTATCCGGTGAGGCCCAAAAATGCTCGGACCTCAGTCTGAGTCTTGGGGGGTTCCCAGGCCATGATGGCCTCGATCTTCGCCTGGAGGGGTTGCACCGCTCACCTACCCACCAAGTGTCCAAGGTACACTACCGACCCCTGCCCGATCTGGCACTTACTGGCCTTGATCGTCAATCCAGCTTGTCTCAGGGCCTGGAGAACAGCTTGCAGGTGACGCAAGTGATCCTCCCAGCTGTTACTGAAGACGGCTATGTCATCCAGATAAGCAGCAGAGAAACTCTCCATTCCGGTGAGGATCTGGTTTACCAGGCGCTGAAACGTGGCAGGTGCGTTCTTGAGCCCAAAGGGCATCACACAGAACTGGTAGTGGCCATTGGGCGTGAAGAAGGCTGACCTTTCCCTTGCTCCATCAGTCAAAGAGATCTGCCAGTACCCAGAAGTAAGGTCAAAGGTACTTAGATATTGGGCAGCTCCCAGCCGGTCAATCAATTCATCCGCCCTTGGGATCGGATGAGCATCAGTTTTGGTTACTGAATTCAGTCCCCGGTAGTCCACACAGAACCTCAGTTCCGGTTGGCCACCCGGTGGTGCGGCTTTTGGTACTAACACCACCGGACTGGACCAGGGGCTGCTGGAAGGTTCGATCACTCCTAGCTCCAGCATCTTAGTGACTTTACTGTTAATGCTGGCCTTCACCTTGTCTGACATCCGGTAGATCTTGGACTTCACAGGTGGGCTGTCTCCTGTGTCCACATCATGGACGCACAGGTGAGTCCTACCCGGAACAAGGGAGAACAACGAAGAGTACTGTCCCAGGACCTGGCGGCAGTCCTCCTGCTGTTCAGGAGTTAGAGATGGGGAGAGAATCACTCCCTCCACCGACCCATCCTTCTCTTGAGACGCAAACAAATCGGGGAGAGGCTCGCTTTCCACGTCCTCTGCTCCGTCAGTCACCATCATCAAAATGACTTTGGGCCTCTCGTGGTGGGGTTTGAGGCGGTTGGCATGCAGCACCCGCAGGGGCTGGCGAGGGGTCTTAAGATCCACCAAGTAGGTAGCCTTACCCTTCTTCTCCAATACCTCAAAGGGTCCTGACCAGCGATCCTGGAGGGCGCTAGGCTCTCCTGGTTCGATCACCCACACCTTCTGGCCAGGCTCCAATTCCACCGGGTGAGCGTTGTGGTCATACCACGCCTTCATGACTGCTTGGCTGGCTTCCAAGTTGTCAGAAGCTTGCTTCCACAACTTAGCCATTTGGCTCCGGAAGGCCAGCATGTAGCTCACCACGTCCTGGGGAAGCTTCCTGGGAGTTCTCTCCCATCCGTCTCTCACCAGGTTGAGAGGTCCACGTACAGGGTGCCCATACAAAAGCTCGAAGGGGCTGAAGCCCACTCCCTTCTGTGGCACTTCCCTGTAAGAAAAGAGTAGACAGGGTAGGAGGACGTCCCATTTCCTCCGCAGGCTTTCAGGCAGACTTCTAATCATGCCTTTCAAGGTTTTGTTAAACCTCTCCACCAGACCATTGGTCTGGGGGTGGTAAGGAGTTGTGAACCGGTAGGTCACTCCACACTCCTTCCACATGGCCCGCATGTATGCTGACATGAAGTTGGTCCCCCTGTCGGACACAACTTCCTTGGGAAAACCCACTCGGGTAAAGATTCCCATCAGGGCCCTAGCCACAACAGGTGCTGTAATGGTCCTTAGAGGTATAGCCTCTGGGTACCGTGTGGCATGATCCACCAAAACCAGGATAAACCTGTGACCAGCTGTAGTAGGCGGATCTAATGGACCCACAATGTCGATGCCCACCCTTTCAAAGGGGGTGCTAACGACAGGAAGTGGTTCCAGGGGAGCTTTCAGCTTCACCCCTGTTTTCCCACTGGCTTGGCAAGACACACATGTCCGGCAGTAGGTGTCGGACGACACTTTCATTTGAGGCCAATAAAAGTGTGGGACAAGACGGGCGAAGGTCTTGTCTTGCCCTAGGTGTCCTGCCAATGGGATCTCGTGAGCCAACTCCAGAAGGAAGGCTCGATAACGTTGAGGGACTACCAAGGCTCGTGACGATCCATGTAGGGGTGCCTTGGGTTCACTGTAGAGGAGGCCATCCTCCCAGTAAACACTGTAGTTCCCTTCAACGTTCCCTGCTGCCTGGGCTTCGGCCTGTCGCCTCAGTCCCTCAAGGGTAGGGCACTCCTCCTGGCCCTGGCAGAATTCCTCCCTGGTCGGGCCTCCCTCCACGTGCCACTCGGCCGGGATGGGTAGGTCCTCCAGTTTGGTAACATCCCCCACCGCGGACTCCTGGTCCACCACCTCCGGTGGCCTATCCGTCACACGGGGCGCGGATGCCGAGGCAGGCTCCTCCCGTCCTCGGTTCTTCCCTTGATCGGCAGCTGGCTGGGCCTTTGTTCCAGGCTCCAGCCTGAACGAACTCCCTCTCCGGGTAGTCGCGGACCCTGTGCTAACACAGGCCCAGTCAGGTGTACCCAGCATCTCAGTGTGAGTCCGGTATTCCACCTCTTTCCAAGCATTGTGCTCCATGTCATTCCCTAGCAGACAATCGACTGGCACGGCAGGGCTTACGGCAACTCGAAGTGAACCTGCAACCCCCTCCCATTCAAAGGGAACCTCGGCCACCGGATAGTGGCCTGTTCTGCCGTCAGCCATCGCGGCTGGGTGGAGTACATCGGGAATTACCTGCTCTGGAGACACCAGTTGGCTACGCACCATAGTCATACTGGCTCCTGTGTCTCTCAGAGCCTCCCCCCTTTGGCCGTTGATGGTGACCCACTGCCCATACTTTATAGTATTCGCGGGCACCTGGATCTTAGGAACCATCTCCCGTTCTCCCAGGGACACTAAAGTGACACCCGCCCACTCCCTTCCCTTAATTAAAGGCATCTCCTCCCCGAGCACTACACTAGCTACTCCGGGGGCTTTTCCTCCAATGGGAGGGGGTGGTCGTTTTGGGCACTTCGCATCTCCCTTATAGTGTCCAACGCCACCGCACTCGAAGCAATGGACAACCCTTGGCTGCTGACTCTGGCCAGGATTAGGGTTTCGGGGTGGGTTAGCCCTAGGGGTGAATCCTGTTCCCTTACCTTGGAAATTATTTTGGGGGCCTTTGGAGAACTCCTTTTTCTTTTCCCCTCCCTCTTTCTTCTGGGGGGCGCCCTGTCCGGCCTTTTGAGTATCCCCTCCAGTCCCCCTTGTGGACACCCGGGTACTAGCCCAAATGTCCGCCTCCTCAGCAAGCTTCCGGGGATTGGTCAGCTTGCTATCCACCAGGTGTTGACGCAGTTCAGGGAAACATTTTTTGAGCAGGTGTTCCTTCAGTACTAAATCAAACAACCCCTCGTAGTTCCTCACTTCACTGCCCTGAATCCAACCCTCTAGTGCCTTCTTTGCATAGTCCAGGAAGTCCACCCAATTCTGTGTGCCCAGTTTGTGACTACCCCGGAACTTCTGTCGGTACTTTTCGGGTGTTAGTCCAAACTTTCTTATGAGCGCCACCTTCATGGTGGGGTAGTGGGTCTGCTCATCCTCCTCTAGGGCCAATAAAGCATCCCTACCAGCTGGAGGCATGTACTTGTACAATCCCGCTCCCCAGTACTTCTCTGGAACCCCATGGGCCCTTAACGAGACCTCATAGGCCGCTAGCCACTTGGCAATATCGTCGCCCACTCCATAGCTAGCTACTATGTCCTTTGGCAGGTAGGGTTTGGGTTCCCTGGTGAACTCTCTTTCTTGGTCTTTGCTGCCACCATTAGGAACAGTTTGTGCCCCGATTCTTAGGATCTGAAGATCTATCTCTTTCAGCCTTAACTCATGAGCCATCCTCTGTTCCTCCTTCTCTTTCTCCAGCCTTGCTAAGTCCCATGTGAGCTGTCTTTTCTCCCTCCGGTCTGTTAACTCCACTTCAGATAAGCCACCGCTAGAGACAGTGCTGCCCTTCCTGGAAATGGTTCTGGGCCCCGCTACTAGGTTCCCCACCTCAGGTTGGTACAACCCAGCCCCCTCGCTGTCAGGCTCTCCATCCCTGTCCTCCTCCTCAGCCTTGCTTTCTCGTCGTGCCTCCCCCCAAGCCCTTAAGCTGGTTTGGAGTGCACCCTTCTTTGCTCCTGGGGGACAATACACCCCCTCCCGCTGACAAAACTCCCTGAGTTGGGCCACAGTGTACGTTTCTAAATTCTCCAGTACAAACTCCATCTTGCCCACTCAGGTCAGAGGACAGTTATTTGCAGAAGCTATGCAGGGGGGTACCTTTTATAATACCTCCTCCCACCACCAGAGTAAATTTGGAAAAAACAAAAACTCACAATTAGGAAGGCCGCTTTGAGAAAACTCCAGGTGTAGGCCTATGGACTACCCACAGTTATTGTCGAGTATGCGTAGGCACAGCTCAATCCCGCCGCTGAACACCAATTATGTTAGAAAAACCCCCCTCCCACACCGGAAAGGGTGGTGGTAACGGGGTCTTTCCAGACATACACAGTGGTAGCTTGGCTCGAGTGGTCAGGGGTCAGGCACCGTGTTAAGCATACGCAATACCCATACAATAACCATGCGTGCATCCGTTCCAAAAACGACACTACACCTTAAAAATTATGAAAATATCTCTGTGTTTATCTTCTTTTCTCTTAGTTACTGATTAAATAAATAATAAGACAATCACAGTACACAAGGCTTTTCCTTACAAAGTGCAGGTCAAATAAATAGTAATACTTTACAGGTGCAATAAATAGGATCAGGTCAAATAAATACTATGAGGGAATAAATACTGTACAGAAATAAGTTAGCTCAGGACAATAAATACATTACAGGGATAACTTAGATAAATACAATAAATACAGTACCCTCAATAAATAATACCAGCCAACAATGACATTTGTAAAATCAGATCACATTTCAAATACTATGGGCTGATTTGGCCCAGTCACAGCTTGTGGTTAGGTGGATGGCCTGAGGGTGTCTCACCTAGCTTGGGTAAGGCTGAGGCTAAAACTGAGGTAGATCAAGGGTAATCTAGGAATCTGGCTCTCCCAAACTACACAACCCCTCACACAGGTCACTGTATCAGTCTCAGTCCACCCCTAGCACTTCCAGGCTGGTTCTAACACCTCTTTATCCCTTAGGATGGTCTCTTAGAGCTCCACAGGGCCTTAGGCGCCCTCTATTCCACTTACTGCCCTTTTTATGAAGCTCCGACGCCGCTGGAGTCGTGTCGACGCCGTGAGGCGGTTCCGGTTCGATGTCGGCGGCCTCGGCACAATGTCAGTTCTTGACGACGCCGGTAGGCGGTTCCGGTTCGATGTCGGCGGCCTCGGCTCGATGTCGACCTCCGGTTCGATGACGTCGGGCTGTCTTGGCTCGATGTCGACTTCGGGCAGCTCCGGTTCGATGTCGGCGGCCTCGGCTCGATGTCGACCTCCGATTCGATGACGTCGGGCTGTCTTGGCTCGATGTCGACTTCCGCCGGCTCCGGAGTGCGACCTCCACTCCCGACCTCCGGCACGATTCTCTTCAGGTTCCGGCGACTCCGGAGTGCGATCTCCACTCCCGACCTCCCGCACGATTCTCTTCAGGTTCTGGCGACTCCGGAGGGCGGACTTCACTCCCCCGTCGACGCCGCTCACTCGACCTCGGGTGACTTCCTCCTCGACCTCTGGTACTCCTCACGACCTCCGTCAGCGCCCTCTCTCGACCTCTGGCGGCTCCGGGTACGACGTCTGCTTTTCAGTCAGCGCCGCTTCTCCACCTCGGGCTCCAGGTCTCAGGCTTCTCGACGTCGGACTCCAGGGAAACCACTAAACAGGTCAGATTCTTGCTTTTCTTTACTCTTAAGGCCTGTTCCTGCTGTCCAGGTCCTTTAGATGGTTTTTCTTGCTTTCTCCCACACAGGGCTCCAGGCCAGGCTCAGTCAGTAGGGACTAGTATCAAGGGTGGGTTTATGGACCCCACTCCAGGCACAAGTTTCCACCCCTGCTGCCTCACTCCTTCCTCCTTCAGGTTTCTGCTGCTCTCTCTTCACCAGTCAGGTGCCAACTGCCCGCTCCAACTGTCAACTCTGGCTTAGCTTCCCAACATTCCAAACCGCCTCCAACTGTCACAGGGTTCTGGAATGTTCTGGAAGGTGCTGGTAGGTTCCAGTGGGTTCTGATGATGTCACAGGTGGCCACCATTTTGTGCTCCAGGCCCTCAGACAGAAGTTCCAGGGGTAGATAAAATGGCTCCCTGAATCTGCATCAATACGAAAAAGTCTGGTGGTTCCCAAAAAGGAAAAATACTAACAGGGTTTGAGGCAAAAGTGGGACAAAATAAATAATGATGAGGAGGGACCACCCAAAGGGCTGACAGGTCTAACAGAGGGGTTTAGGTTTGGGCCCACAGATCACGGCTTATGTTTTGGATTTATTTATAACCATTTTCCTTTGTAACATGAAAGCTGAGAATGCATCCATTAGTCTCTAGAAGCCTACTGAAGTTCTTGCTAGTAATACAGCATCGTCCGCATATAGTAAGACGAGTATTGCACGACTTGCCACCCTGGGGGCATCGGCCTGTATTGTCTGCAAATGCTTATCTATCCTGTTGATAAATAGGGAAAATAGTATAGGTGCTAACACGCTTCCTTGCCGAATCCCCCGCCCCACTTTGAATTTAGATGAACATTCCCCCTGGGGGCCAAAACGAACTTGGCTAGTTAGATTCTTGTACAAACGATAAAGAAACCCAACAACCGCCCTTGGGGCTCCCAATGCCATTAGGGTTGACCAAAGTAAGTTATGATCCACCAAGTCAAATGCACTACTTAAATCGGCAAAGCATAACTATATAGTGCCTGCCTTTGCCCTAGTATACTTGCCCATAAGTAGCTCTAGGTTTATGCATTGCTCAATGGCCCCTAATCCTTTTCTGATTCCAAATTCCGGGCTTAAAACCGAGTATTCAGATGCCCATTCCTCGAGTCTTAGCAGCAGGGCCCTGCTCATCACTTTTAAGGCAGTATCGAAGAGTGAGATTGGGCGATAATTTCTGGGATCCATTTTATCCCCTTTTTAAAAATGGGTATGATGATCGATTCTCCCCATGACTTTGGGATTTTATCAATAGCAGCTGAATTAAACACTCTAGTTAGGATGGGTCCCATAATATAGGGGTTGATTTAAACACGCCGGCTGGAACACCATCCGGTCCTGGGGCGCGCCCCTGGCACTCGCCTGGAGGACTTCCTCATTAGTGATATTCAGATGGAGATTTCTTCCCTCTCCTATCAACCCTTCAGACACTCTCATCATCTCCCCATTATTAATAAAAATTTCTGAAAAATGTTTCACCCAGTTATCTGAAGAAAAAAAAGAACAGAATGCTGGGATGTTATCGCTCATCAGAAAGGGAGCATTTACTGAATCCCCAAAAAGTTTGTTCTTGGTTTTTGCAGAAATAACCAGGTTTTCTCAGCCTTTAGTATCCTTTTCCGGGCAGATATAGCTATTTTGTACTTGTGCCGTAGGGTTCGGATGATTAATAGGTCTCGTGGTGATTTAGACAGGGTGTACTTCAAACCCTGTAGGGCTTTAGGGCTTTAGTGCAAGAGCTGTCGAACCACCCCTTCTTTTTATTGCATAGAGGCCCAGGGTTCTTTCTTAAAAGTGATTTAATGGAATTTGTGATGATAGAAAAATTCTCAGTCACTACTAGTGGAATAATTTCATCCTGGAGGCAGGATGTTATTTCCCTTTGGTTAGAGACAAATATTTCCCTCATAATCAAGCATGGGTCAACACCCGACCATTTAATTCGAACACCATTTGACCTAGCCGGATTAATATGGTTTACTAAATCAAAAACATCATGCATTTTGCCCAGAAGAAAAAAGATAGTTTTAACAAATTATGATCACTGAATAAAGAAGGTACGACACTAAGTTTGCCACACATACAGATGGCAGGGGCAGATACTAACACATGGTCGATAATGGAGTATAGGTTTCTCCCTATAAAAGTTGGGACTAAATCCCCGTTCAGACCACAACCCTCCCTAAGAAGTTGAAAATCATATTTGACAATCTGATTAAGTGCTTCCCCATAGTCATTATGACAAAAGTGATCAGTTACCTCTCCCTCCTCATATATGTGACCACATGCCTTGTTGTTGGATACTCTGCATGCCTGTAGGTTAAAATCTCCTGCCCACAATAAAACATACTCCGTATTAATTAGAGATAAAAAGGTTTCTAGGCAGTGGTCAAGAGCTGCTACTACATCAGCTCTTGAAGAATCAAAAACATTACTGTAAAAGTTTACAATTATTAGGTCTTTCGCCCCCTTTTTGCTTAACCACAACATTTGTGCGTGAGGGCCCACGTTTGCAACCTTTTTTAACATTGACGGAAATTTTATTGGAAATAAGTGTTTGTAGTCCCCCTTTTGCTCTTCCAGCCTGTGATCTTATGGCTGCTAGGAGATGGGAGGAATATCCTTCCACGTGTACCTGGCTAACACACCAGGTCTCTTGTAGACATATAATGTCATAGTTGAACATGGAATTAACCCAATCAATATTTGAGACCTTATTTGCTAGTCCATTTACATTCCAAGTTGCAAATTCAAACCCTTCTATATGTGGACGTTCCGCTAAATTAGTGATTGATACACTTTCAGGGATGCTAAGGTTGACATCACTGCAAATTATACAGCTATTAGTACTACCAACCCATGGATGGAGGGAGCCTACATAATTGGTGTTCCAACTTTCGAGGATTGCTGCTTTATCTGGTTGGCTATGAAAATGCTTTTATCATACCCATTCTGGTGACCCCTAGAATCGTCAGCACAACTTGACTCAATGCTTAGTCATTCGTTATCGTCTAGTCTGCTCAGTACTTCATATCTGTTGGGCATAGCAAATTCCGGGACACGGGCGGGTACAAGTTTTGGTTGGCCCTCTCTACTGGAAAGTGAGATACACCTCTGTGGCATTGATCTATGCCACTCAAGTGACGGTAAAAAGAGCCCAATGGGAGTATACTCACATCTAGTATCCTCAAACGGTAGTACCGCTATCTTTTGGGGATGCCACCAGCAGTTCTAGGGCTTCTAAAGTTAAATAGGACGCAGTTACCCCCAAGATTTATTTCTAGAGGCCCAATCCACCCAACTCTCCTTATGAGCAAGATTTCATGTGCTCTACTAGCGGAAAACAAATGTCTGTTACTAATCCAGTGAACTACCTTATTTGTCAGTCATTTTGTGGTTTCTCTGACCCCTGGCTTCAGTGGGGGGACATTGACTAGAACAGCCACATATGGACAACTAGCGGGTGGCAAACTGATAGTGACTATGTTTTGTGTGGGCAGATCGATGTCGTTATTAGATGGGTGTTGATTAGGACCTCTTTATGTTGTACCCTAGGTTTAAATATTCATTTTACCATTAAGATTGTATGTTAGTCCCCTGGACTATAAGAACTCATTATCTACCTTAGCTCGATATATCGAAAACCCATCCTTAAACCCTAGAAACTTAAAAACATTTACTAAAGCACTCCCCTAACCCTAAAACTAACCCTTAACACTAAACCCATTACCCGCAAAACTCATCCTGTCCCTGCACCCTAAAAATCGAATTAATCTATAAATTAAAAAAATCCCTTAATTCTGAAAACTAATATTAGAACGCTTTCTTAACCTCTAAAATGCCCTTGTAACTCGAAAACCGTCCTTACCCCTGAACTCTAAAAAACTGTTATCCCAAAACTTTACCCATCTTTCAACTCCCACCCCTTAACCATAAAATACAATACATACACACACTGAAAAAAATCAAAGGTTAAAGCAACGTTATAGTTAGGTGAATTTGTCAGTGACATCATTAATGTTTTGAACTAAAAACACCAAAGAAATTCACCAGTTATAGTTAATGGAGCTAACTATAACTTGCTCCCCTGCCATGCACTGCCTATGACATCACTGGTGACATCATCCAATGAGTGTGCTAGTTTGATTTATAGTTTACATAGTGACGGGTAACTGCTATATTATCTTTCTACCTACATTTGTGCAGCCTGTGTCTAGCTAATCAGTACAAGTGTTTACAAAACAAATGTGCTCCTAATGCACCATAGGTGTGTAGATGTATTGAACACGTTATAAATATTTGTGTTGAAGAGTAACTCTGTGTAGTGGTAACAGTTGGCTTGTGTTCATTATGTTCCATACAAGTATTTTGGTACTGCAGAAAAAGTTTCCAGCAGGGCAAAGATTCTACATACTAAGTTTTGTAAGCAGTCTTGAGTTATGAGACAGAACCGTCTCTGTATGTCAATTTCTACTTAACATAGAAGACTAACCTATGTACATGTGCTTGTTTTGCTTCAGAAGATGGGCTATTTGTAAAGTTGTCACCATAGTATGAAGGCTGCAGATAGGATGATCTTTAGCACCTTCAGACCTTTGTTATTTTTAGTGAATAGTTGCTCTTTGAACAAGTTTTGCGTAGAGTGTACACTTTGCTTAGTAGATACCTTTTAATACTCTGTAGTGAATTTCTCAGGAGAGTTTCACTGAGGGTGGAGTAAACCCTCTCCATAAACACACTTTTCTACTGCTATACACTTCATTTTTCAGTGTAGCTTCAGTGACTATCAGGGGTTTGATACTGGTAGAGAGCATCTGTGAGAAGTTGGCCTGATATATGATGTCACTAATTCTAGTGTACACCTTGTATCAGTCCAAACAACCCTTATGGTGATTGGTTGTAAAGTCAACCTTATAGACCAGGTATCCTAGTGGTAGTATGGACAAGAGCAGTCTTAGGCTAAACTCTGAATGGCATGTGAAGCCAGCTGTTATACCATATGTAATCCCTTGAATACCAAATGAAAGGACACCACAACAGATATATATAAAAATAGAATGTATTTATTCTAGTCAAACCCTCAGCACTCTTTATGAGATTCGAGGTAAGTACAACACAGTCTTATTTAAGCATACATTAAGTCACACAGGTAAGTAATACAGTTAGGCCCTAGGGGCCACGCAAACCATATACTAAGTAAGTGGTATAAGGACCACTGTCACGAACACAGGATAGGCCTAGGGAATCGCTGGGGCTACACTATACTACCAACAGTTAGGAAGTGGGAGGCCCACGGGATTCAGGTGCAGAGTGGAAACACTCACGCGTAATGCGTAAAAGTCGATAGAATCACTAGCATTTAGAAATAAGCAGTTTTAGGACACTTCTGGTATAGTTAGAAAGTCGAGACTCAGAAACTAGACCCTAGGATAGTCAATACCCTTGTGAGCACCGAAGTACCCCCAAGTTACCTAGCCCACGGGCTGCGGGTGCATAGGTGTGAACTTGCGTCGGGTTTCGTCGTGGACTTCTATGGATGCCTGAAGGAAAGTTGCTGACAGGCAGTCAGTGAAGAGTGTCCGGTGGATCCCAAGGTGGGGATCAAGAAGGAAGGAACCTGCAAGCAGAAGGGACAGAGTCTAGGTCACCAGCCAGGAGCCGGAAAGGAACCAGGTAGGAACCAGGCGATGTCGTGAAGATGCAGGTGAAGAGGTGAAGCTTGTCGCAGCAGCCACGGGTACCAGGAGACGTCGAGGACGACCAGGACCAGGAGGTGAGCTGTCCCACGAAGGCTCTTGCTGTCGGCGGCGTCGAAGTCGAGTCAGGACCCAACAAGCCTTGGCAAGCGGAACCCACGCAGGATGGAGGACTTGCTTCTGGTGCAGACCAGGAAGGTCTGGGGTGCTTCTCTTTCACAGAGGAGCGGGTGCCAGTCTGGAGGAGCCGGACCAGCAAGATGAAAGTAAAGGTTCGTCGTCGCAGAGGCTACTAGCCAACGGGCCAGCAACCGGACAACACGTCTAGCAACCCAGGTGCAGAAGGGCCCCACGCAGAACACGTGAAGTGTGGGGAGCTGATCTTCTTTGCAGATGGTGCTCGGGAGTGTGGCTTCTCAATTCCCCAAGCACAGCCTCGAGGGAGCCTCGAAAGTCGCTCTAGTCAGTTACTAGCCACTTTTCCCAAGTCGCCGGTCCCACGTCCCTCGTCGCCTCCACGGGTCTCAGCTTCGCTGGAGATGTGGATCTGGTTCAGAGGTGTCTGGAAGTCTCGGCGCTGGTCAGTCTCTGCAGTCGTCCCTCGTAGGATTCAGTCGCAAAGCAAGCAGCGGTCGCTGGATGGTGCCTGGTTGCCCAGGGTGGTCACTCCTTGGCCACAAGGGAGATTTCTTCAGTCTCCTTCCTGAGGTCGAATGTCGAAGGTCCAGAGTTTCTGTTCAAGTTGCAGATTCAGGTTAATCTAATTTTGCAGGGCCCAAATAGCTACTAATATACTGGGCTAGTGGGCTGGGCTACCTGCAAGGTCCCTCCTATGGGTGGGACCAGGAAGGGGAGTGGCTACACCCCCTTTCCTTTGTCCAGTTTCGCGCCAGAGCTGGGGCTGGAGTGCCCCAGCACCGGTTTGAACTGGACTATGCATGGAGCACCTTGTGTGCTCCAGGCATGTCTCATTCCTTTCAGCCCTCCCTGCCCCAATACGCTAAAGTCTGTCTGGGGAGGTGCTAGCACCTCCCCAAGCAGGAAACCTATTGTCCAGGCCTCCCTGGCTGGGAGGGCTCCCAGCAGCAGGAGGTCAGACTCGTGTCTGTGGCAGCAGCATCCATTTTATGATGCTGAGGCTTTGGTGAGAGTTAAACAGCAAAGTAGGATTTTAACATGTCTCTCCCTCTAGAAGGGAGGAATAATATCCTCATTACCAGAAATGGTAGGGGATATTATTCCACAGTGTTAGACACCTTACACGACATGTTTTGATAAAGCCAAACCATAGTTACCATAACCGTTTAAGATTATAAGGCACTTTAAGAGTATATGGTAGGCTATATCATAGAACAGCTATAAGGACATGGTTCCAAAAGCTGCAGACAGACTCAGCTCATGCTAGAGCACCATCTCACATGTTACCAAGCACTCTGCCTCCAGGATTGTTAAGGCCTGCCATAGGAGTGGCTGATAGGTACACATGTGTCTATATATAAGGGTAGATATAGGTATACTATCTCTAAGCAAGGGGTGATTACACGACCTTGCCCCAGCTGAGTGATCAGCCAGTTGTGTGATTGGAAGGCCAGACCAGGGGTGGCATAATACATGCTGCAGCCCCTGGGAGGCCTAGGGTACACCTATGCCCTGGGTACATAGGGTACACTGTACAGGGTCCAATAAGGTGATCCTTACCAATTGAGTATGTACCTAAGGTACATGGAGTCCATTTTAAAGAGAGAGCAGACAGCCTGAGACCCTGAATGGCAGGATCTCAGGCCAACTAAGTCGAAAAACCAGCTAGACACTAGGCAAAAAGTTGGGGGTAACCATAGTCAGATATCCACCTTCCTACAGCATCCACAATTGCCAATTAGTTATGCAAAAGAGCTTGAGTATCTGGAGGAACTTTGTGTTCGAGGCATTTGAGCTGTAGATCATATGTGTTAGCATGGATCGCCATCTGGTGTTGGGCCTGGATATTTGCACTTTGTTTTCCTTCGAAGAAGTCTTTGTAGTCACAAGGTAGGTGACTCCTCCTTTCGGTGATAGTGCGCATGGGCATCGACTCCATCCTTAGATTGTTTTTTTCCGCCATCGGGTTCGGACGTGTATTGTTGCGGTTCGGTATTGTTTTCGAACCCCTTCAACGCGCAATCCTTTACCCTTGCAGGTATTGTCTTTCGATCGCGGTTTCCCACTTGACGTGCATCGTGGTTTCCCACTTGACGTGCATCGTAGGATTTGTAAAACCTTCGATCGGGAACTTCGAGGTGGGCATTGGGCCTACCCGTGTCGGCCACACCAGCAGTTGATGCTACTGACTCCATTTAAACTATGTCCCGGGTGTCGTGCTAAGTTCCCACTCACCTACCTGCACCAGGTCTGCAACCTGTGCTTATCCCCGGTACACAACGAGAAGGACTGCGAAGCATGTCGATCGTATCGATCGAAAAAGACTCTTCATGACTGTCGGGCGCGACGCCACCAAATGCCAAGAGACAGCGGCTCCGTACCGGACATCTTTGGTGAAGATTCAGAGGTTCTCCATGCAGACGTAGAGGCCGAAGAAGAAGAACTGGTCTCCGTCTCAGACATGGAAGAAGACCTGAACACCACTCCAGGTCAACGTACCATGATTACGAATCCCCATGTGACCACACACCCCAAAAAAACGAAGGCTCCGGCATCACCCCCACTCTCGAGCTCTGGTCGACACCGACAAAAGGTTTCTAATTTCCCACCCATCGGCCCGGCTACGAAACCTAAGAGCAAGCCATCCTGCTCGGGCTTGAGCCGGCCCCATTCCGGTACTGAAACACCACCTTCTGCCACCTCTTGTGCCACTCCCTACATCTCCGGCACAGAAGACACCTTTGGCACTGAAGTTGCCGAAAAAAGCTTCGGAGCCAAAATCATCCACGCCGTAATCCTCGGCACCTAAACACTCGGAGCCGTCAACCTCCGATCCGAAACAATCGGAGGCAAAACATCCCGCTCCGAAAGATTCATGATCTAAACACACCAAAAGTAAGCATTCAGACTCGGAACCTTCGGGGCAAAACAACCCTCATAAAGCTTCCACGCCGAAACACATTCTTAAGGGGAAAGACACTCCTTCCAAAGAACTTTCATCCGAAGATATAGTTTTGGACCCAAAACAGAAAAGACTACGTATCGATCCCAAAACTGGACAACTTACAGCCACTCTTCCAAAAAAAACAGGAGTTAAATCTCTCAGAGGACTGTCCTATCCCTCTGAAAAAGGACATGGGTACTAACCCTTCTCCCCCTTACATACCTCCTTCTCCTCCACCTAACCCACATCTACTAATCACACCACCACCCCCATTTTCACCTGAACCACAGGATGATGATTATGGGGACGAGGATCAGCCACAAGACATTCCACATGACACTGATCCATGGGAAGATTACAATAAGGACCCGGATCACAATAATGACCCTGACCTGTATCCCTCCAGACCCTCCCCACCTGATGATAATATAGGCTTTACACAGCTTATAAACAGGGCTGCTCCATACCATGGGGTGGAGCTACACTCAGACCCTCTAGAGGAGGATTTTCTTGTGGCCACATTCAAGAAGACAACACATTCACGGCTTCCCTTACTTGGACGACTGGCTAATAAAAGCCAACTCACAACACAGCTGCATACAACACACTTACAAAACAGTTCAGCTGCTTCACGACTTGGGATTCACTGTAAACCTCACCAAGTCTCATCTCCAACCCTCCAACATGCAAGCATACCTGGGGGCCACAATAGACCCTTGCAAGGGTCTAGCATATCCCAACCTTGTCAGAATACGCAACATAAAAACTCTGATATCACAGTTTCAACCTCAACACTCATTACCAGCCCGAGTGTTTATGAAACTCATCGGAATGAGGGCATCTTGCATTCTAATCGTTCCTTACGCAAGACTCCAAATGTGTCCCCTACAGGAATGCTTAGCATGTCATTGGAACCAGGCGCGAGGTCAGTTAACTGATCTGGTGTTGGTGGACGGCCGCACTCATCGCTTTCTGCCGTGGTGGAATACACAAAACCTTTCCAAAGCGAGGCCATTCATCGACCCGGTTCCACAGATAGTGCTCACAGCAGACGCATCCCTCACCGGTTGGGGAGCTCATCTTCAAAAATATACGAATTCAGGGCATGTGGACTCTACAACAAAAATGACTTCACATAAACCATCTGGAACTGCTAGCAATTTTTTTAGCACTGAAAGCTTTTCAGATACATCTAGTACGCAAAGCTGTCCTTGTTCGTACAGACAACATGACAGCTCCTTGCAGAACATCTCCCAGGAGTAAACAATCAAATTGCAGATCTGCTCATTCGTCAAAGACAACAGATCCACAAAGGGGAACTACACCCTCCAGTTCTAATCCCATTTTTCCAAATGTGGGGATACCCAGAGATAGATCTGTTCGCCACACACCTCAACGCAAAATGCCCAAACTTCGCTTCCAGGTATCCACACCCATTGTCCAAAGGCAATGCGCTATGGATCAATTGGTCAGGGATATTTGCTTACGCTTTTCTACCTCTCCCCTAATTCCATTAGTGGTTCAGAAGCTCAAACAACATTCCCTCACAATGATCCTAGTTGCTTCCACATGGGCTCGACAACTACTATCAGTAGTTCCTCATTTAAAACTAAACCTCTCCCCCAAGCTTCTCACTCAGAACCATGGAGAGATAAGGCATCCAGATCCCAGTCAACTCAACCTTGTGATCTGGCACCTGAAATCATAGAGTTTGGCTATCTTAATCTTCTGCCAGACTGCATGAACGTCATTAGAGAGGCTAGGCGCCCTACAACAAGAGCATGCTACACAGCAAAATGGAAATGATTTGTAATTTATTGTAATATCAATCAAATCAATCCACTTGATGCTTCAATTCAAAATATAATTTGCTATCTGTTACACCTACAACGGGCTAACTTGGCATATACATCAATAAGACTGCATCTTGCTGCAATAGCAGCTTACCTACAGAACACACAACACTTGTCTTTGTTTCGTGTACCCGCTATCAAAGCCTTTATGGAAGGACTCAAAAGCATCATTCCTCCTAGACTTCCACCTTCTCTCGTATGGAATCTTAATATAGTTTTTACAAGACTCATGCGCCTCCCATTTGAGCCTTTGCACAAATGCGAACTACAGTTTCTGACTTGGAAGGTAGTCTTCCTTATAGCCATCATATCTCTTAGAAGAGTTGATGAGCTCCAGGCACTAACCATACAAGAACCATTTTTACAATTTCACCACAATAAGTGGTTCTTAGGACTAACCCAAAATTTCTTCCCAAAGTTAATTCTGCTTATCATCTCAACCAGTCTGTTGAGTTACCCATGTTTTTTTCCTCAACCAGACTCCGTAGCAGAACGTGCTCTTCACACATTAGATGTGAAAAGAGCACTACTTTATTACATTGAAAGAACCAAGGGCCAGATGTAGGTAAAAGCACTTTTGTGAATCCTTAATAGCGTATTTTAGGGAATCCCTATTAAGGACTCGCAAAATGCCATGTAGGTAGGAATCGCAATAATTTTTGCGATTCCTTCATATTCCTTAATTGCGAATTGCAAATTGCGGTTCGCAATCAAGGAATACCTTAGCATTCATTCCTATGGGCTAAAAGGCCCATTGGAATGAATGGGAATTGCACACACAATTTGCGAGTACCCAATAGGTACTTGCAAATTGCGTGCGCAATTTCAAGGGTACAAGGGTTCCAGATGGACACTCTGTTGCACCCCTGAAATGTGCATGTGTGCACACGTGGCGCACATACATGCCCTAAGGGCATGAATGTGTGCCACATGACACTTTTAAAAAAGCAAAAAGTGCTTTTTTAAAGGAAATCGCAAATTACCACCAACTTGAAGTTGGTGGTAATTTGCGAATACTTAAGGCCAAATCGCACTTTCGTTTGTGCTTCTTACATTGCATTTCAGTGTTTGCGTTCGCAAATTGGCTTCCTACATCGGGCCCCTAATCTTTTAGAAAAACTAAACAACTCTTTGTTGCTTTTTCCCCACCACATAAAGGCAATCCCATTTCAAAAGCAGGTATTGCACGGTGGATAATTAAGTGCATCCCAATATGCTACCTTAAAGCTAAACGCACCTTAACAGTTCCCCCTAGAGCACACTCTACATGCACACTAGGGGCTACTATGGCATGCTTAGGGAACAGACCCTTAAATGACATCTGCAAGGCTGCAAAATGGTCTCCACCACACACATTCACAAAGCACTATTGTGTAGATGTGTTTGCAAAACAAAAAGCTAGTGTGGGCCAGGCAGTTTTAAGAACACTATTTCAAACCTCTGAAACAGATACAGGTTAGCCACCGCTAGCAAGATAACTGCTGTATAGTCTACGCTAACGCATATGATCTACAGCTCATATGCCTCGAACGGAAAATGCTACTTACCCATTATGCATCTGTTCTTGGCATATAGAGCTGTAGATTCATTTGCACCCACCCGCCTCCCCGGGTACCTCTATCTGTTGCAGTAATATCTTACTTAGATACATTTTATATGGATCTTTTTACTACTCTTACTATCTCCATCATCACCCGTTATGGCAAAACAATCTAAGGATGGAGTCGATGCCCATGCACACTATCACCAAAAGGAGGAGTCAACTACCTTGTGACTTCGAAGAAAAACAAAGTGCAAACATATGGGCCCAACACCAGATGGCAATCTATGGTAACGCATATTAATCTTACTGCTCTTTATCAGTTGAGATGCATACTGGGTAAGTAGCATTTTCCTTTCCCTGAACAGATCTATACAGATTGAACACCTTGTGCAGGATAGGTTAACCTTTCATCTGTGGTTCATAGTCAACACGATCTCGGCTACCCATGAAGTGTATGGTAATGGTCAATGTTGCAAATAACAGAATCTTGTTTACCTATGGGGATTATTTGTATGAATGCATTAACCCCTTGCGTGCGGGTTTATTTCTCCCGCTGTGCGGGAGAAATAAACAGCGTTCGCAAACACGACGTCTCCCGGCCGTCGTGCGCACACGCGCACCGTAATGCACGACGGCCGGGAGACGTCGTGCGCACACAAGGGGTTAAAGACACTTCATATTATTCTGAGCTATTTTACACTTTTATAGTTCTAATGGTATACCCGCTTAAAGAGCAATGTGTACAAAAGAGCTTGGATGATGCCATCAGTGATGTCATCTGCTGTCATTTTAGATGTCACCAGTGATGTCATAAATTATGTCATAAAACATGTCATGAGTGATACCATATGTAAGGTCATAAGCAGTGCTTGGCGGGGGCGCAAGTGTAGTTAGCTTTGCTATCTATAATTAGTGAATTTTATGTGTTTTTTATTTGTTTTTTTTAGTACAAAATGGTAATGTATTATATATAATCTATTTCATGGATTAGCCTTATTGATTGTTTGCCAGTTGTTTCCAAGCTCCAGTGCTGCTCTCAGAGCAATAATCAGCACACCTGACAAGATCACGGTTGTAGGCCCATTCGTGATGCAAGCATCTACTAATAAATCTTCCCCAGTGTGTGAAAATACACATTGTAAAAGTTGATTGTAAAAGTTGTACTCTGTCAGCAAAATGTTACTGTCCACCTTTGTCTTTTATGTTCTTAATATAGGTCTTGTTAAAACTACTCTACAGTGTCAATGTACTACAGAACAAAAGCACATTTTAGAATACATGTTTAAATTTTCTCAATGAAATTTGCTTTAAAAATATGGCTTAAAAAAATACACATTGTTGCACAAAATGCATTTAATATATTAACACATTATCCCCCATAAAAACATATATATATGTGTGTGTGTGTGTATGTATATATATGTATATATATATACACACACACACACATATATGTATATGTATATATATATATATATATATATATATATACATACACACATATATATTTTTTTAAACCAGATGTTGCAGTGACAATCTAGTTAGGAAATAGAATTTAAAATAGAATTTAAAAAGTCACCTAAATTCACTGAAAATACATAAGGTTAAAGAACCATTAAAGTTAGGAACTAGAATTGAAAAAACCTTAGAAAATCACTGAAAAAAACAATGGTTACGGGGATGTTCTAGTTAGGCTCATATTTAATTCATAGAAAACCATAGAAATTCAGCAGTTATAGTTACCTGAGCTCACTTTAACTTACACCCCAGCAATGCACTGCTTATGGCCTCACATATTAAATCACTCATGACATTATCAGTGACATCACTGATGGCATCTCAAATGACATCACCGATGACATCATCCAATGAGTGTGAGTGTTTTCTAAAAGTCTATGAGTGTAAAGTGTATATACTAAGATGCTACAAAAGTTAGATTACTACACTTTGTGTACTACTAAAAAGTGAAACTATTTCTAACATATATTATGTGAGTGGCTGTGTCCTTGTGTGTATCCATGTCTGAGTAGGGGTGTAAGTGGCTCTATAGGTGTGTGAGTGGCTGTGTGGGTGAGAGTGGCTGTGTGAGTGGCTGTAGGAGTGAGTAAGTGACTGGTTGGGTGGGTGAGTGAGTGAGTGGGTGTGTCAGTGCTGTATGGGTGAGTGAGTGGGTATATGAGAGGCTGTATAGATGAGTGTGTCCTGGTAAATGACTGTATAGGTGAGTGAGTACTTGTTAGTATCTGTATAAGTAAGTGGGCG
Organism: Triturus cristatus; assembly: GCF_964204655.1. Taxonomy (NCBI): domain Eukaryota; kingdom Metazoa; phylum Chordata; class Amphibia; order Caudata; family Salamandridae; genus Triturus; species Triturus cristatus. The sequence continues at coordinate 325,754,974 of NC_140586.1, read as the reverse complement.
AGTGAGTGGCTGTATGATTCAATGTAGAGGCGATGGAATAGGTGTGTGAGTAGCTGTGTGGCTGGCTGACTGACTTGGTGTGTAAGCAGCTGTATGGGTGGGTATGTTAGTGTCTGTATGTCTGTTTGACTGGATGTATGAGTGGCTGCATTAGTGAGTGAGTGGGTGCATGATTGGCTGTATAGGTGAGTTAGTAGTTAGTGGTTATGTGAGTGGCTGTATGAGTGACTGGATATGGGAGCGGCTCTGTGAATCAGTGAGTTGGTGTGTGAGTACTTGCATGGGTTTGTGAGTGGTTGTGTGGGAGTGGGTGTATGCAAGGTTGTTTAGGGGTGCGAGTGGGTGTGTGAGTGGTTCGGTGGATGATGTCATCAGTGATGTCACTGACCATGCCATGAGTGATGTAATATGTGAGGTTATAAACAGGGCATTGTGGGGGCGTAAGTTCTAGTTAGCTCAGGTAACTATAACTGTTGAATTTCTATGGTTTTGCACAAGTAAAACCTGAGCCTAACTATAACATTCCCTCCTGTAACCTTTATTTTTTTCAGTGAATATCTAGGCTGTTTTAAATTCTATTTCCTGTATACAACAATCCTGTAATCTTTGTTTTTTTCAGTGAATTGCTACATTATTTAAAATTCTATTTCTTAACTATAACGTCTCTTTAACCTTTTTTTTTTTTTTTAAACACTTTTTTATTGATAACAAAGACAGCGAGCATAACAGATATATTGACAATGTGCCAACGTCTACCATTACCAGTTCATCCATTTCCACGCCCCCTTCACCACACCGCTCACCAGCATCGTTGCAATCCCCGATATAGGAAACGCCCCCCGAGGCTTCCGAGTTGTTACCCCATCTATTTAGCCTGGTATCCTCCTGACAAGCGGACTCCCGGGACCCTTTACTCAGTGTTATGCTGATCCAGCGCTGCCCCTCCCAGCATCTGCCCCCTTTCATTCCTGAGTTCAATTGTTGGAGAGATACAGATGTTGCCTCTGTTTGTTCCACTTTCCCCACTTGTGATCCCATTTGCGCAGGCACCCCCTCTCCTTGAACACCGTTTTCTCCGCTAGCATGGCATAATCCATATCCTTGGCCCAGTCCGCTAATTTCGGTTGGGTACCTACTCCCCATCGCTGAGCGATGTTCCTCTTGGCTAACCCCCAACCTCCCGAGGCCCATTCTTGCTCAATTTGTGTAAGGTACGTCGCTACCCAGATGTTCAGCAGGCACAGCGCAGGTGTCGGGTGTATAGTCTTGCCGCAGGCCCCGGCCATTTGTCTGGTGACATTGATCCAGTATTCCTGTATGCGGGTGCATTCCCATAGTATATGAAAAAATGTGCCAGTCAATGCACACTGCCGGAGGCATTGCGGGTCCGGTCGCCTGTTGAGTTTGTGCAATAATCTGGCGTCGAAATACACCCTATGGAGGACTTTAAGTTGCAACAACCGTAGACGCATAGGGATAGCCACCTCTCTGGGCGAGGCCAATGCCTCCCTCCAATCTTCGTCGGGCATGTCCCCCAGGTCGGCCTCCCAGGCCGCTCTGAGCTTAGTCATTGGGTCAGCTCTATTATTAATCAGTATCTTGTACGTGAGCGATATGGCCTTACAGTTCATGGGATCCAACAGGAGTCTATCCTCCAGTGGAGAGGAGTCTGGGAGGGGCGCGTCTTTGGGCCGGGCCGATTCTATAGCGTGGCTAATCTGTAAGTAGCGAAATCCCTCCGACGCGGCTAACTGGTACTTGGCCTGAAGTTCCGAGAATGATGCCTTTCTCCCCTTCACCCACAAGTCGCCCACCCTAGAGATCCCAATCAGGTCCCATTTATCAAATCCTGCGTATAAGCTGAGTCTCCCCAGTATATCCGGCTCCCAAAGCGGGGTGGCCTTCGTCAGGCGGCCCCTCCATCACATCTGATTCTGTACCCCATGCCACACTTCCACTGCGCGCACCGTTGGGCCTGTCAATCTCAACTTTCTGTGGTTGGTGTATAGGGCTCTGTTGTAACCCCCTTTTCCCAACAACCAGTGGTCAGTGCGGAAGCTCGGGTCGTCGTGTCTCCCAAACACCCAACTGTTTATGGCCACCAGTTGCGAGGCTTGAAAATACCGTCGCAAGTCAGGCAGACCTATTCCCCCTTCGTACCATCCCATTGTTAGCTTCGCCATTGCGATGCGGGGCAGCTTATTGTCCCAGAGCAATTCCCGTACCGCAGCCTCGATCTACGAAAAATAGGAGTTGGGAACCGGGTTGGGCGTGTTCTGTAACGCGTATAAAAAGCGGGGCAGCGCGAGCATCTTATATAAGGACGCCTTCCCTAACAACGTGAGAGGGAGGGTTTTCCAGTGTGCCACGTCCGTGCGGAATCGCCTTAATACCCCCTGGAGATTCCTCTCCTGAAACAACCCAACGTCTGTGGTGATGAACATCCCCAAATAGAGGAACCCCTGATGGGTCATCGGGATGGTGTAGCCTCTAGGACTCACGGGGGGATCGCCCCAGAGGGGATATATCTGGGATTTAGCCCAGTTTATTGGGTACCCTGAGTGTTCCCCGAAAATGTGGAAAATATGGAGAACCCGACGGAGCGACCGAGCGGGGGAAGCCAGGTACAGCAAGATATCGTCAGCATACAGCGATATACGGTCTTTGTGCTCGTCCGTCCACCTCGGGCCTCTGATCTGGGGGTCTCCCCGTATCCAAACAGCCAGTGGCTCGAGGTCCAGAGCAAAAAGCAGGGGAGACAGTGGGCAGCCCTGCCTGGTGCCACGACCGAGGGGGAAGGAGGAAGATTGGTAGTTGTTCACCACCACATGTGCCCTGGGCTGCGCATATAGCAGCCGAATCCATCCCTTGAACCCGGGGCCAAATCCCATGCGATCGAGAACGGCAAATAAGTAATCCCATGCCACGGTATCAAATGCCATACGCGCATCCAGTGCCAGCAGTATGGCCTCCTCCTCCAGGGTATGCACCCGCCCAATGACTCCGTTAAAGCGACGCAGATTACGTGCGGTATTTCTTCCCGGCATGAATCCAGACTGGTCCGGATGAACCAAGTCCGGCAAGAAGGGGAGCAGCCGATTCGCCAATAGCTTGGCCAAAATCTTTGCCTCAATGGCGATCAGAGAGATAGGCCTATATGATTGGCACTCATCCACGGGCTTACCGGGTTTGTGGATAACCACGATGGCTGCCTCTCGGACGTCCTCAGGCAGTAGTGCAAGCTCACGGCTTTCCTTATAAAGGCTGAGAAGGTGGGGTGCCAGCAATGAGGCCATCGGCTTAAGCAATTCCACCGGGATGCCGTTGGGGCCAGCCGCCTTCCCGGACCGGACGTCCAGTATGGCCTTGTGGACCTCCTCCGTGGTCAACTCCGCCTCCAGTGCCCTACCGTCCTGTTCAGACAGACCCCGAACGTCGATAGTGGCCAGGAGATCAGCCGCCCAGGATGCCTGGGAGGCCTCTGGTGCGGCGTAGACGGATTTGTAGTATCGGGCGAATGCTTCCGCAATTTCTCGCGGATCTGTGATCATGGCACCACCGATCCCTTTTAGCGCTCGCACCCACTGCGATGATTGCTCCCTCCGCTCCATCAGGCCAAAAGCTTCCCAGTGCGCTCCCCCTGCTCGTAGATTCTATGACGGCTGGCCCACAGTCTCCTACTCGCTTCCTCCAATAACAGCTGTTTGTATTCCTCCAGTTTGATATTTAATATGTGTTGCGCTTGCTCCTCCGAATCCAGGGAGTTCCCACCCTCGAGCCCCAGGATGTCTGCCTCCAACTCCCGCACCTTCCCACAGCGCTCATCTCTGAGGCCAGTCATTACCGACAGCGCTCTCCCCTTGATTACCGCACCATAAGCTCCCCACAATGTAACCGCTGACGTAACTGAACCGGTATTTTCTGCGAAGTAGTGTTCCGTGTCTGCCCGTAGAGTCTCCCTGATCCTAGGCACCTTAAACACCCAAGGTGGTATCCGTATGGGGCCCGACTGGGGGGGGAGCCACCCCGACAGGACCGTTCCCACCGGGGAGTGGTCTGAGATGCTCCGCGCTAGACACCTGGTGTCTGAGAAGTCCTGGGCGTGTTGCGCATGCGTGAATAGGTAATCCAGTCTTGATTGACTCCCATGGACCCCCGACCGAAATGTGAAGTGTGTGTCACTAACATGTTTCCACCTCCAGACATCTACCAACCCCAGGGCCTCGACAAAACCACGCAACCGGGAACCATGCGCCGGGTCCAGCCGGGGTGGAGATCTGTCCACCAGGCCGTCCATAGTCAGGTTGAAGTCTCCCCCTACCACTAGTGTCCCGAGTGGGAGGTCCAGAAGCAGTTTCGCCACGTCAGACAACGTCGTGTCCTGCAGGCCAGGCGGTGCGCACACCGAGACTAGATTGAGAACTCTACCCTCCCAACTGCCCGAGCATGCTACGTATCTCCCCAGAGGGTCAGTCCAGGTTCTGTGGTGTATGAGGGGACAGTTCTTCCTCAGGAGTATACCCACCCCTCTAGAGCCGGAAGTAAAGCCCGAGTGTGCCATCATGCGGTACCCCCTCCTATCCAAGGCCCTACATGAATTGCCATGCAGATGGGTCTCCTGTAGGAGCACCACATCCAGTCCCTGACGACGGACATATTGCAACACCACCCCCCTCTTAATCCAGTCACCCAGCCTATTGACGTTCCAGGTAACTAGTCTAAGTCCTTTCCCTACTACCATTGCTGTCTAGCCACGCTTGGCCTGCCCGCCCCGGGGGCGTGTAATAGCTGATCCCTGTCTGCGCGGTGGGCTGCGTCTCATTCGAACCTCCCCTGGCAATACGTAGACATTGAATGGTTTCCGCTGTCAACTGAACAAAGCAACACCTCATATCAAGTCGGATGATACCGTTGATACTTTCCTTCAACCCACACCCCCTCCCCCGCCCCCCCTCCACTGAACCAACTCCCCTGCAATGCAAACCAGAAAAACGAGCCCCCCCTCCCTGCTTCCCTGCATCGCGGACCAGAAACTGCCCGCCCCCCCAACCTGCAGAGTGCCTGTCGCCCCCCCAAATACAACTCTAGGGAACGCAGATAACCCCACTCCCTGTGCAATCAATTAGCAGGTGTATACTCCTCCTCCCCTGCCCCCCCCTCCAACCATTCCCAGGCCTCCTCCGGGCTGGTGAAGAACCACGGTTTGCCATTTGCCTTCACTCGTAGTTTCGCTGGAAACAACATAGCGTACTTGATTTCCTGTTCTCTGAGCGCTTTCTTGACTTCAAGGAAACCACGCCTCTGCTTCTGTACTCTCAGCGTGAAGTCTGGGAAGAACCTGATCTGACTGTTCTCAATCTTGAGTGGTGGGGCCGCCCTTGCCGTCTGCAATATCACGTCCCGATCACGGAAATTGAACACCCTCGCCAACAACGGCCTTGGTGGGGCCCCAGGTTTCGGCAGGCCCCCGGGCACCCGGTGAGCTCTCTCGATTGTGAAGCATTTTGAAAGCCCCCGGGGCTGTAGGTGTTTGAGGATCAAATCTTCTACGAACAGGTCCACCGCTCGCCCTTTCGCCCGCTCCGGAACCCCAATTATGCGTACGTTATTCCTGCGCATTCTTCCTTCGTAATCGTCCAATTGTAGGGCCATCGCCTCCTGGGCTGAGCTGAGTGTCTTAACCTGTTCCTTGAGCCGGCCCGTATCGGTAGATAGATCTTTGGTGGCGCTCTCCACCGTCCCCATTCTCTCTGTGAGTTTCTTCATGTTCTTGTGGTTCAAGGTCACTTCCATGGCCACCGTGTCTATTCTCACCTCCAGGGAAGTCCTGACTCCCATGATGGCCTCCAGCAGCTCTCTATTCGAAGGCTCCGGGGCGCCTTCCGGCGGCGCGGACTCTCGCCTGTTCTCGGTCTGCTGTTTCTGGCATGCAAATTTGTCTAATTTTGCCTGGATCGCAGTCTTGGTGGACCTTCCCGACGCCATGGCCCAGGCTCCAAGGGCCACCACTGAGGTACGAGCTCCCCCGCTAGTCGCCGCCGCCTGCCGTGAGAATAACCTTTTGTTTTTTAAGTGACTTTCCAAGGTTTTTTTAATTTTATTTCTTAAATGTAACCACTTTGACAGTAAGTGTGTGAGTGAGTGCATGATTGTCTCAGTAAGTCCGTGAGTGGGTGTGAGAGTGTCTAAATGGGCCTGTGAGTGGGTGTGTATCCGAGTGCTCTCTGTTTTGCCCTCTTTTGCTCGTTTTCTGCTCATCTTCTGCCATTTTCTGCTCACCTCTGACCTTTATTTTACCACTTTCTGCTCATTGCTGACCTTTATTCTGACTTGTTCTGCTTTTTCTCACCTTTATTTAATTTTGCCTCTTGCTGCTAGTTTCTGATCTCTATTTTGCCTCTGTCTGCTTGTAGCTGACATTTATTCTGCCTCTTTCTGCCCATTTCTCACTTTAATTTTTTCTCTTTCTGCTTGTTGCTGGCCTTTTTTCTTCCTCTTTGTGCTCGTTTCTGACCTTTTATTCTGCCTCTTTCTGCTAATTTCTGACCTTTATTCTGCCTCTCGCTACTTGCTTCTGACCTTTATTTTGCCTTTTTCTGCTCGTTTTTGATCTACATTTTGCCTCTTTCTGCTTGTTGCTGACATTTATTCTGCCTCTTTCTGCCCGTTTCTCACTTTTATTTTGTCTCTTTCTGCTCGTTGCTGTCCTTTTTTTCTTCCTCCTTCTGCTTGTTTCTGACCTTTATTCTGCCTCTCGCTACTTGCTTCTGACCTTTATTTTGCCGCTTTCTGCTCGTTTTTGATCTACATTTTGCCTCTTTCTGCTTGTTGCTGACATTTATTCTGCCTCTTTCTGCCCGTTTCTCACTTTTATTTTGTCTCTTTCTGCTCGTTGCTGTCCTTTTTTTCTTCCTCCTTCTGCTTGTTTCTGACCTTATATTCTGTCTCTTTCTGCTAATTTCTGACCTTTATTCTGCCTCTCGCTACTTGCTTCTGACCTTTATTTTGCCTCTTTCTGCTCGTTTCTGATCTTTTATTCAGCCTCTTTCTACTCATTTCTTATCTTTATTTTACCTCTTTCTTCTAGTTTTTTACCTTTATTCTGCCTCTTTTTGTTTGTTGCTGCCCTTTATTTTGCCTCATTCTGCTCATTGCTGACCTTTATTCTGCCTCTTTGTGACATTTATTCAGCCTCCTTCTTCTCACCTTTAATTTGGCTCTTGCTGCTCGTTTCTCACCTTTATTTTGCCTCTTGCTGCTGTTTTCTGCCAGAAATGCAGGGCGATTCACAAGGCCCGCAGACTAGTCCTTGCTGGCTCGCCACCTCCTGCGGAAGCCGCATGGAGGATGCTGCTGAAAGGCAGCTCCCTCTTGCAGGAGGAATCCTTTTGTTTGTTTTGCTGCCCACTTGACAGCCGAAACTCCACTTCCAGCAAGCAAGAGCATTTTCTCAGCTCTTGCTTGCTGGAAGCAGAGTGTTTGCTCCGAGTTGGCGGGAGCTGTCTAAGCTTCCGCCAAGTCACAGCAAGTAGCTATGTTCTGGGGGTGGACACCCCAGGACATAGCAGGAGCTAGCCTTGAGGGGTGGCTGTGGTACCCATTCCGTGGCCTGGGAGGGGGGCTGTGTGGCCCCTTCCTCATTTTAATTACATTCTAGGCCCTGGGGATATAGTGGTCCCAGGATCCCAGGGAGGTCCGAACTACCCCGGTATTGTTTTTAATTTAGCCCCGGGGAGGTGATGGGCTCCGGGGCTTGCACCTGCTGCAGGAGGGGGTTCCGTACGGCCCCCATCCAAATTGAAAACAAAGCCCAGGTAGGAGGTGGCCCATGGGGCTCAAAAGAGCCTAGGAGGGGGGGGTTCCACGTGCCCCCCCCCCCATTATATTAAAAAAGCCCTGGGGAGGCGGTGGTCCCAGGAGCTTAAATGAAATTCAGGAGGGGGGCCCCATGGGTCCCCCTTCTTTTATGAATCCTGCATGCCCCCTGGACCTGACCCACCCGGGGGCTAAATAGTAGAAAAGCCTGTGCTTCTTTTTTTTAAAACTTACGGTGGGAGCCGTGGATCCAGCGCGACTCCTGCTGACAAAAAAAAGAATGCTTTTTTGGTCCAAGAGGCCTACGGTGTCCTGGTATTCCTACCCTGCCCCCTTCTCTTTATGATTTTTTTGTGGGACTCGGCTGAAGCCGGGTCCCAACATGGCTGCCAATACTTCCTGGTTGAAGTGTTGGCAGCCAAAAGGGTTCTTTCTGGACCATAAGCTACCTTTCTGCCAAATTTGCTGTAATTCCATCAAGCGTCCATCGTCGCCAGTAGGTAGTTATAGTTAGGACCATGTTTCCATAGGAAAGCGTTTATTGACTTGCCTATATCTTTGGCACCATTTGACGAATCTTCATGACATTTTCCCCAAAAAACCGTGCTGGTGATTTTTGTTGTGCATGGAAAGTTTCGGGGTGATCCGTCAACCAGGGCCGACAAAAAGGGGGGGTGGGGCAAAAAAAGTACATTTCCCATGTTAATTCCCATAGGAGTTTTGAACTCGACTACAGCCCAAACCACGGGATGGGGTTGCACTGAATTTGGCTCCAGCCGAGCCCCCCCCAAAAAAAGTGCAAGAAAAGGGGGCTAGGGTAGAAATACCCTGACCCCAAAGCCTTGGTCCTCGGGTCCCAGAGGTACCCCGGCAGGGCAAAAAAGCTTTTTAAATTTTTTTTTTATTCCTGGCTATTTTCGCTAAATATTCGTGAATAATTCTGTGCATTAAAAAAAAAAAAGCAAGCTAGGTAGTCTGCGCTTGTTTTGAAGAAGCCCCATATACGGCACTGGGGATTACCACTGGCCCATGATTTGTAAAGAAGCCCCCCCCTCCCCCCTTCTTAAGCCATCAATGGCCCCGAGGACGCCAGCCCCTAGGACCAGCTCCTATGTCCCGGGGTACCCACCCACAGGACATAGCTGTTTGCTTCACCAAGCAAAAACAAATGCTACTGTTCCAGTGGGCGAGAGCTTTCAAAGTGCTCCCACTTGCTGGAAGTAGAGGTTTTATCTCTTTCCCTGCCCGCAGACATGGGAGCAGGGAAAGAGATGAAGTTATTGCTCCTGCATGCAGGGAGCTGCATTTCCAGCAGCGCCCTGCATACAGCAGCAGTGCCAACTCCCGCAGGTGGTGGGGAGCCGTCTGGGACCACGGGCCTTAAGGCTTCCCCCACAGTACCCAGTAGTGGATAATGGGTGCTCAGGGCACCCGGGGAGTAGTGGCAACTCACCCATGCAGCTAGTCACACAGCCACTCACTCACCCATACAGCCCATCGCACACCCATGCAGCCACTCAGACACCCACTCATACAAGGATGCACAGTCACACAGCCACTCACATAATGCACAGTATGTTAGAAATAGTATCACTCCTCACTAGTACACAAAGTATACTAATTTAAGTTATGTAGTAGCCTACTATATATATTTCAGACTCATAAACGTTTAGAAAACACTTCCAAGCTAGCCCTCATCAGCCAGGCTTGAATCCAGTGGCAAAGTGAGCAAAGGACCCACATCTGGGCATACCCCTCCAACTTAGGGTAAACAAGCAAACACAATAGGATGATGGACAGAGTGCCCACTTTGCCATTGGATTCAAGCTAGCCTGGCTGATCAGGGGTGTTACCCCGAAACCGCTCCCATGATGCTTTGTTCGCCCTAAGTTGGCAGGAGATGCCAGCCATCAGCTCGGGAGGAGTCCCCAGGAGCCCAAACTAGGCTTGCAGGGTAGTGCCCTCTCACGACCCCCTTCACAGATGTTTATTACAGAATTTCTCTGTACTGCCTATGAGCAAGAATTAGCCCACATGTAATCAATTAATATTGGGCTTCTTAGGTGACCACTTGAAATGACTGTGCCTTTACCCCAAGAGTCGAACCATCACAGAGAATTGACAGGCATGGAAAATTTACTTCCATACACTGTTTGGGGAATTGATTGTACTAAATGCTATGCAATTTATTGATGATTGAATATGAGACATGACAAAGCTAGAAGGGTTCAGGCAATGATACATAATGGGGCTGTCCTTATTAAAGGCTATACAAAGACTGTCCTTGATGAAGGTGTTTGACCAGTTGTGAAAGGTGTATAACATGGATGCTTCCCAATTCTTTAGGTCTCTACAGCTTCTGCAAACACTGCAAATGTATGTCTATGTGACCTCGGCTTTGCCAGCCTGTTCGACTCTGGAGACTAGAGGAAGCTTTGAGTAGATAAGCAACCACATTGATTTATATCATTAATGTACAACTCGCCAGATTGCCTGAAACAACTGATGGTGAAATGGGAAAAGAACGTGGGAGAGTTGAAGGATGGTGAAGGGCTGGAAATACTTAATATCACCTGCACCTAGCGCTACCTGGCAGACGCTGCTATTATTTTAACTGCCCTCGTTCTGTTGCTTATTTTACTCATAATTTGACTCACTTTTGACCCTGCTTTTAACTAGTTTAGAACTGCGCAAAATAGTCTATTGTTGCCCCTACCTGTGCTTCTGCTCCCGGATCGCATCCTTGCACAATAAAACGTGGCTGCTTTCACCGCCATTTCGGCGGCCCGGTCCCCGCGCTCTGTTTGTCTGGGGCGCCATCTTGGGTTGGGGTGGGAAGCACTCTGCAGCCATTTGCTGGCACCGTCACGTGATCGGGCTAGAGGCTGTATCTACAGCGCATATTTAAAGGTGGGTGCGAGAGAACTTCACTCTTAATATCACCTGCACCTAGCGCTACCTGGCAGACGCTGCTATTATTTTAACTGCCCTCGTTCTGTTGCTTATTTTACTCATAATTTGACTCACTTTTGACCCTGCTTTTAACTAGTTTAAAACTGCGCAAAATAGTCTATTGTTGCCCCTACCTGTGCTTCTGCTCCCGGATCGCATCCTTGCACAATAAAACTTGGCTGCTTTCACCGCCATTTCGGCGGCCCGGTCCCCGCGCTCTGTTTGTCTGGGGCGCCATCTTGGGTTGGGGTGGGAAGCACTCTACAGCCATTTGCTGGCACCGTCACGTGATCGGGCTAGAACGCTACTTTATTGGTTGGTCATGACGCGCAGCATGTACGCGCATCGGGGACGCCATAGTGACGCCGGAGTCACGCCTGAGTCCAGCCCGTCTGCGCCCGTCCGCGCTGAGGACGCGCTGGGCGGCTGGACTCTGGACTTGAATGGGGTTGCGGCCTCCTCACGGAGATATACGCATCAGGAGATGCTACGCCTGAAACCTCGCTATATGAGATGTTCACACATCTTTGAACCAGACGATTTTCCTCGTCCTCTACCATGTGATTGTCACTATACGTGTCCACCGGGCAATCCCGCTTCCTCCCCCTTTTACCCCCCATGTAATCTCCCTGTCGTTAATAGCCCCAGGACAGTGGGAGTAGAAGGCATATTGATCAATAGTCGCTCCTTGGTCAAAAATAAAATAATGTTTAGAGAGATGGTCTTGGATAGAAAGCCGGCATTAGTGTTTATCACTGAAACTTGGGCTAAAGATTCATCTGGCCCCGATCTGATTGAAGCGGTCCCGGAAGGATACTGCCTGGCCAGATTAGATAGACAGGGACGAATGGGAGGGGGGATAGCCATTCTCTATCAAGATCACCTGCAATGTCACACAGTGCCTGTACCTGATCTTCAGGATGGCGTTCAGGCTTTCTTTTTTGTGATAAAGGAAGGGCGTTGACCCTTTTCAATGGAATACTATTGTATCGACCTCCTGGCCCGAGGACCAACTTCTTGTGTAATCTTCTGCACTACTTGGAGCCCTACTTTGGTCGAGAAAATCTTTCCATTCTTGGGGACTTCAATTACCATTTAGAAGGGCTTGATCTAACAGATACTTCGTGTCTTATTGATGCCCTGGCGTCTTGTGGACTCACGCAGCGAGTCCGCGGGGCTACCCATCGTGCAGGCCATATTCTAGATGGTATCTTCTCCAACGACCATCGTTTGATCGTTAAGGATCCGGTACATCTGTCCTGGTCCAATCATCTTGCGGTCCCATTCCTGTTGGAATGCCCTCAGATGGATGGTAGCAAAATAGGGAAACACACTATGGGAACTGGCAGAAACTTTAGAAACATCAGTGCTGATTCCCTTATTCCTTGGGCTGGTAGTCTCTCTACCGCAGGCTTGGATAGTGTCCAGACCGCGGTCGGCCATTTTGGACGGGTTATTACTGAGGCCTTGAATGAACTGGCTCCATTACAGACTCGTCGTCGAGCCAGGAAGAGACCCTCTGCCCCATGGTACTCGGAATCCCTTAGACTTCTTAGGCAAGAAGTTAGGAGGATGGAGAGGCTTTGGCATGCTAGCTGGGATCTTAAGAATAAGGAAGCTCATAGGCTCCTGGTCAGGAAATATAAGGCTGAGATAGTGGAGGCCAAACAAAACTATTTCGTGGCCATGACAACTTCCCTTTCCTCGCCGAAGGAGCTCTTCAGAATTGTTGACTCTTTGGTCAACCTACAAACATCTGATCCAGTCATCCCCTCGCAAGATTTGTGCGATAAAATTGCTTCCTTTTTTCACACAAAAATACAAGATATCCATCTAGCTCTCGAGATACAAAAAGCTTCGATCAGTGGGCCCTCCGTATTGGCTGAGGGGGACAGGACCACATCTGACATCTCCCCATTGAGTACTCTCGACTCCTTCCCCCCGCTGGTCCTACAAGATCTGGAGGTTTTGCTCGATAAAACTAATTCTGGCTCCCCCCTAGACATCTGCCCTTTGAAGATCATCAAGCAGTGTAGGGAATCTCTCTTACCGCCTCTACTAGAAATTATGAATCGATGTATGAGAGATGGCATCTTCCCCTTGGAGTGGAAGAGTGCAGTAGTTAAACCTCTGCTAAAGAAAGCTTCCCTTGATCCGGAGGTCCTAAAAAAACTTCCGTCCGATCTCCCTGCTCCCAGCCCCTGCGAAGATGCTTGAGACACATCTTAACAAGCATCTCGCTGCCTTTGTGGAAGGCTCGGGCTGCTTGGACCTTTCCCAACACGGATTCAGGAGGGAACACAGCACTGAGTCGGCCCTCACTATCGTGCTTGATAAGATCCGCACTAGAGTAGATGGGGGCCAGACCACCCTCCTGGTCCTGTTGGATCTAACCGCGGCCTTCGATACCCTCTCCCCCTCAATACTTATACTCCGTCTGAGGGAGGTGGGGGTGAAGGACGCAGCCTTAGATCTGATGACCTCCTTCCTTAATGGAAGGGAACAAAGAGTCAAGCTGGGAGAGTTCCTATCTCCATCCCGACCGGTGCTTTGTGGGGTCCCGCAGGGGTCGGCTCTCAGTCCGACCCTATTCAACATCTACGTGACCCCACTGGCCAGATTAATTAGAACTTTCGGGATGGAGGTAGTCTCTTATGCAGATGATACCCAGATCCTCGTCTCTCTCTCCCATTCAGATGTACCAACTGCCTCCAATTTTAGATCTTGTATGGAGGCAGTTGGTCAGTGGATGGTTCAAAATTCGCTTAAGCTGAATGGGGAGAAGACTGAGGTGATGGTGTTTGGAGGGAATCAGAACACCTGGTCAGCCAGCTGGTGGCCTGATTCGCTGGGAGTATGCCCTTCCCCCACGATATCTGCTAGAAATCTTGGGGTGATGATAGATCCTGCCCTGAATATGGGCGGACAGGTTAGTAGAACCATCTCTACCTGTTGGGGCCTAATTCACACCCTGCGAAGAATCAGGAAGTATCTTTCCCTACAGTCCAGAAAGCAAATAGCGGTCGCTCTCATCGGCTCACGACTGGACTACTGTAATGCGCTGTATGCAGGGCTGAATAGGAGCCTACTACAGCGCCTGCAGGTAGTCCAGAACGCCGCCGCCAGATTTGTTCTGGATGTCCCTAGACGCTCCTCGGCCACTCTGGCTAGGAGAACACTGCACTGGCTACCGGTCGAATACCGAATACGGTTTAAAGTTTTATGTATGACTTACAGAGCCATTGCAAGGAATAATGACATGGGAGTTGGTTCTATCATCTCCCACTATACTCCTGGAAGGGACTTGCGTTCCTCCAGGAAATTGCTCCTGACAGTCCCCCGTATACGAAGAGCCAAGTGGGGTGGTAGGGCTTTTTCTACTCTGGCTCCTAAATGGTGGAATGATCTTTCTTTGGATCTCAGGTCGTTGCCTTCTCTACAGAGATTCCGAAGCGCCCTCAAAACTTGCCTCTTCCTGCAAGCCTATGTGTAAGGTGGTATACTGATTTTTTTATCTCTTTTTAATAGGCGCCTTGATACCTGCGGGTTATTGTCTTGCGCAATATAAATTCTTTTCAATCAATCAATCAATCAATCAATCAGATACATCCCAGAGTAGTGATCTGATCCATTATATGGTTTACATGGGCCCTTGAACTAAGGTTTTTTTCTGCAGATATTTGACAGGGCTCCCACAAGTGAGATTTTTAGTAAAGCTTTCTCCACATAGTCTGAAAATGTCCCACAGTCCTGTTTTTTTGGGAGGGATGTTATCCACAGTAATGGGAAGGAATTCAGATGTGCTAGCCACAGCAGCTCTACTGCAAATATAAAAAGAACTATTGATGGACAATATGGGCAAATATGGCGCTGACAAGATCTATTGCGACTCAACAAATATTTGCTATACTGGGACTGGTAGTGACCCACAGGGACATGTACCAACAATGGGGTAGCATAATTCCTCTGAAAATAGAATCACAGTGCATACATTTGGACTTGTGCAAGGCTGAATAGAGAACTATGTATGCAGACAATGGCTGCCTCAGTACACCTCAGAACGTTTCAAAAAGTATGGGAACCGTAGATACAGTATTTCAGATTTGAATTGAATGATCTCTAAGATCCTGTGAGACTTTATGGAGCATAATCATCTGCTTGATCCAGTTGAGTCGGGATTTTGTCCTTCATATGGAACCAAATTTATCTTAAACTCTGTATTGTATGATCTTCAAATGGCTGTCGACAAGGACCACTCTCCCTGGTGTTAATAGATCCTTTGGTTTTCTTTGATACGATTATTCATTAAATCCTGTTTTCTAGATAAGCAGAAGGCTGTTTCAGGGGCACTTGCTTTGAGCTGGTGCAGTTCCTATCTTGATACCTGATGTCAAGCTGTGCATCCCCCTCCATTTCACTCGCATTTTCATCCATCGGTCAATGGGTACCACAGCGCTCATCACTGAGCACCACCTTATTTAATATCTAAGACTGCTCAGATGATCTATATTCATGGAGTTATCTTCATGAATTATGTGAATAACACCCAGCTAATAATTTCCATTGATCAATCCTCACTAGCACCGCCCAAGACCTTTCACATTTGTTGGCGTAACATTACTGCCTGGTTTACTCAGAATGCTATTAAATTGAAAGCATATAAAACTGAGATTCTCTGTTTCTCAACAGGCCAGACACCACGTCCACTTCCTTCAGATTGATGGCCTTTGCCAGGTGAATCCATCGCCACAGCTTCCTTGTCTGTGAAAAATCTGGGGTTTGATTTTAATATGGATCTCTCTTTGAATAATCAGCTTAATTAACGGTCTTGCTCTTGTTTTCATTATTGAAGACTTTACAGAAAATGTTTCCACTTCTTCCGACTCACATGCACCCACTGGCGATTCAGGCTGTACTATAGGAACTTCTTTTTTCTGGGCTCCCCTAATTACCTTCTCCAACTTCTACATGGTATCCAGACTGCTGCAGTTAGATTGGAGCTAGCTCTTCCTCGCTATTCTTCTGCTTCAGAAACCTTGGACAAATTGCACTGTCTTGCAGTGCCCAAAAGCATAATTTTTAAATCCCTGATTTTAGGGTCAACAGCCAATTGCAACTTTAAATACCAATATCACAGGAACAATTGGCTTGGAGATCTGGTTGAAACTATTCAGAAATCAAGGAGATTGATCACACCAGGAAAATCCCTAAGACTGTTGGTGAAGAACAGAAATCTCCATGTTCCTCTGGGGCTTAAATAAGCTAGATATGAATGCCCAAGAGATACTGGAAAGGTCAGGAATGATGATGGCTCCTCAGCGTAAAAAATACTTCCAACATCTATGCAGCTTCTCCATCTTTGCTCAGTCAACTTACTTACAGGGCATTTCTTTCCAGCTGGGCTGCAAGGCCCTGTAACTCCTGTGTACTCCTTCTCAGTGATCACCTTCACACAGGCTTTCAGTTAACTAACCCTTGTTATTTCTTCTTTCTTGCTCCTGTCTCTGGGCAGTACTGCTTCTTCTTACTTTAAAGCAAGGTGCATTAAAGAATTCAAGGCTGTTTTTCAAACCCTTGGTGAAGATCGTAGAAAGCAGGGCCCTGTCACTCTGTGCTGGATCATGCTGAGTTTCTTCTCAGTTTCAAGACAAATATAAATTCATTGGTCCACAGGCTCACTATTGAGTCTATGGACTCAACAAAAGTGCATGTTTTGTTCAACATTTAGGTATTCCTACAGTCTGCATGAATTGCATCTAGAGTCTTTGTGCTTATCGCTCCTGGGCTTTCCACATGGTGACGTCGAGATAAAGCCATCCAGAAAATGGTCAAGATTGTTAAAAGAAATTCAAGCTAGAAACCCTCAGCCACGTTTCCCTTGTTGCTGTGTGAGGATGAGTACAACACAGGAATGGGTAAGTGTTTCATTGTTCTAGTGGGTGGACAGATTTAGCAGGGAATGGATGATTATTCTCCCCTAGCCTACCAGACATTTACATTCTTACAGAGGGACCCAGGGAGAAAAGGAGCATGCAGGTTCTCACCCAGAAAAGCTACTGGCAAAGCATCATCTTGTGTACGCCCACACACACTGTCTGTAATAGTCATCCTGCAGTCTCATGCTCCCCTACACTTTAAGCATATGTCATTTCACACAATACACACTCTAGGATGGACAACAGCTATTAAGACGGGTTGCACTTTTCAGCGGAGAGATCAGTAGGTGCACTTCTCTCCAGGTGTACAAATACGAAAGCCTTATCCATGACAATAATATTCTGCCACCAACACTCACTCGAGTAATAGTCTGGTATCAAGGAGTAATAGCTAGCCTTGAGTATGGGTGGAGGTACACTTTGGGTACCACACCACAAAGGCAGAGTCATAGCATATGCTATGTTGTCCAGTGACACACAAAATATTGAAGCACTTCCAGGTAACTTGAAGATTGTGAAGTCCATTGGGGTTAAACATCAGGCAGGGCAAGCCATCAGGCTGTTTCAAGTTTTGATAGGACTTGTGTCCCTACAGGTTCTCCTCAGTTGCTCAAATACATTTGAATGTGAAACATTATGACAGATGCATGGCCGGGCTCTGTTTCCCAATAGGGAAATAAGCCTCCTTGACTCCAGTCTCTGGTACAAGCTTGAAAGTTGCTTCAGACACATTTGAAGGTAAGCCATTCCCTGTGCCTGGAATGTTTGTTTCTTCTTAACTTTAATATGTTTTACAATAGCTTCTGTTTTAGATATTCTTCTTTTACCTGCATCCCTTTGTTTGAGGAGCATCCTTTATACACTCTCTAAAAGATGGGCTATATTTGTGTTTGATAAAAGGTGCTTGCTATGCATTAATAACTGTACTCCTATCTGTGTTTATTTCAAGATAGGTTCATTTTAGTCAATATGACCGAAGATTTCAGAAAAATCATCTCCCCTTACATATCCCTATTCTAAGTCATTGTACATGATATATAAATCCCAAGTGGCCACAACTGGTGACTGAATGTTTGAGATCAGGCTTAATGGGAGGTTGGTAGAAGCAGGTTTTCTGAGGCTGTACAAGTGGCATGGCGTGACATTATTGAAAATTATTTTCATCTAAAAATGCAAAACACAGTATTGCTTTGTCCCGCCATCTTAAGTCAGATTTCTTATATCTGTTCACTAAAATGTGAAATCTACTTTAAATTCATAATTTACCTTGAATTGGCTACTTTACATAACATGTGCATGCTCTCTCTTGCTGCGTGAAACCGTTTCGCTGTTTTAAATGTAAGGTCCTCACTGATTTCTGTGGTTATTCTTTTTCCAGAAGTCTGAGGCTGCTGATTTATCCTCCCCCCTTCAATGCAATGAAGATTCAGAAGAGGAGGTAGGCTTAATCAAACTGTTCAATAGTCTTAAGAAAATAAAGTGTGGTGTTTTACATTTAATGATTGTTTTGTAGTCATGAATACCCATCAGACATGATCAGTTTTAGAGCCAATATTTTGGCCCGTAGCTATAGTAGCCCTGTCTCATTCAATCAGCGAATGCTGAGTTTTATGAAGAATTTTATGATTGCAGTTAAATGCAGCTATGGCACTTTTGACATTCTATTGAAAGAAGGGCATCCAAAACAACCCCAAGTGTCATAATCTTATCCTGTTCTCAGATTTCAGTACTTCCAAACAGGAATGACAGAAAGTTATGGCTGTGAGCCTGACTTGGAGTTTGGCGGATGGGAAACATGTGTCCATTCCATCATATCGAGGATCCAACCCTTCATGGGCAATGTGCTAGAGCTTGTCCAATAGATAATGATCTGTCTCTTAGCTGCAATAGCACCCAATCTGAAAAACCTTTTCCCCATGAGCCCCCTCCCCTTTAAGGGAGTAGATCCAGCAAGCATTGTTTTATTGTAGTTGTTTGACCGTCTTTCATGTATCGCCCAATCCTGCAGGTAATCTCCTTCTAGAAAGCATGTAAAACTGGACAGTTCATGTGACATGTAGAAAGTCTGCTTCCTCCACCTGGCACATCGAGATTGTGCTGATTTGCCTTGGTAAATTGTATTCAGTTTAACAGGAGTAATGAATGCCATTTGGATATAATTATACTGTATTAGTTTGAAACGTGTATTGCTGGACACAGACTTCACCTGAACACACTGTCAACCAATCTTCCTCTTGTCTCGAACTTTTAAGGCCTCGAATGGTTTGCCTGCCCACAGAGCTCTGTATATGTTAGAAATTAAGTGCCTACTCCAGGGTAGGGCCAATAACATGATCATCGTCTGTGTCTGTGGTGAGGTTTCCAGAAAAGAGGTCCATATTCTCCTATCTATGTGAGCCAGTTGTGCGTATTGCAGAAATTGGCCACCACCATCCCAAAGTTATCTTGTGCTCCTTCAACTGTCTACTGCCATAGTGTTAGCAATCTGACCAAAGGGGTAGATACTCAAAATCGACATTTCCAGGGCGAACGGTGGGAGTTTGAAGATTGTCTTGAACAGCCTATCCCATATGAAACAGACATACCTAATTACATAAGGTAATTGTCTCGGGGCTCCCCGTCTCTTCATCAGTAGGTTCTGCAGTGCTCCCCCTCTTTTCGTGCATTTAAGTACCTCTTCTCCCAGTTGACCAACTCGTCCAACGAATGCAATGCATCTTGTAGATGTGCCACCATGTAGTACAGCTCTAAATCTGCAACTTCCAGCTCACCTTATTCCCATTCTTACTTCAAAGTATCTAGTTTGACCCTTCTCCTTTTACTTGCCCAGATCAGTTCCACCAATAAGTGATTTAAAACTACAAAAAACTGCCTTGGAATCATGTATATAGCCCCTTGCTATATATCTAAGCATCTGGGCAAAATGCCATCTTGGCAAGTGCTACCTGACCCATTACCGACCGCTGGAGTGTGTTCCAGAATATAATTGAAGCCTTAAATCCATCTGTCTCGCGTCCTCTATTTAGTCTCTCACTGTCTGCTTTATTCATGGAAATCCTTATGCCTACATATCTGAATATCTGCCCTTGGCTATGCACCGACATCCAAATCCCGAAGTCCCCCTATCCGAAATAATTGAGATCTTGTGCGGTTGATTTATATAATCCGGATGCTTCACTGTATTCAGCTAACTGGTGTTACAGGTTTGGAGCAGAATAAATCAGGTGTCTTAAGATTTACTAAGGTGTCGTCAGTATTTAGAGACGCAACGCGTGTGGTAGCCTCCACTTGAATTCCTTAGCATATTAGTGCTTCAAGTAATCTACAGGCCAATGGCTCAATCACCAATGCAAATAGCCGACTGCAGCTCTTATTTGTTCCACATTCCATTCCGAACTGCTCTGAAATAGCTGTTTGGACCCTGGCCACTGGTTTGGTCTATAACAACTGTACTCATTTAATGCATGTCTTTCCCAGACCCATTGTTCACAGAACTTCCTACAGGTTGGCTCAACAGACTGAATCAAAAGCCTGTTCAGTGTGTAGCAGGGCCAGTGCATATTCATCATCTGCCCATGGTATGTTGGAAGCGTGTCAGCCTATGTATGTTGCTTAATGTTTCTTTGTGCATGAATCCACATTGATCCTCATGTACAAAGGCTGAGATAACTAAAATAAGTCTGTTTGCTAACCCATTGCTGAAAATGTAAGTATCTACGTTTAAAATTGATGAATGGTATGACAACACCATCACTGGCTCTCTGTCCATTTTAGCGATAAGTACGGTCTGAGCTACCCTCATAGTTTTGAGCTGCCAGCTTTGTAGGTTTCATTCCTTATGCCTAGGACAGCACTTCCCAAACGTTTTAAAACCACAGGCCAATTTTTAGAGCAACAAACTTTCGCAACCCTCCTAGCTTTAATGCACATGAGGTGGGTGTGATTTTTTTTTTTTTAATAAATATGCATAACAGCAATTTGTAAATGTCATGACCTTGACCATGCAGATGCAGCCGGCACGGGAGAGGGGGTGGGGGTGGATTCAGGAGTGGAATGGGGGGGGGGCGCTCAATATTAACTTATTACAGTTGAATTCTGACATCACAATGCCTGCTGCCAGAGCCTGCACCTGAGTGGAAAGGCAGGTCAGGTAACTGAGCATAATTAAAGCAACTGTTTATTTATTTTTTTTAACTTATTTTTATTGGCATTTCTTATATCACAGTTCAACACACAGACAGTAGATAAATCTACAGATAGCGCCATCCTCTAGGTCAACATGCTCTTACAAGATATATCACCACAAGGGGGCCCCAGTCAGTGGTTTGCATGTTTATTGCCGTACCGCAGTTCAACAATCAGGTGAGAACTTACTTACCTCAGGATCTGAGTGTACAATGATATCTTCCATTACTAAATATTCATTTCATTTGAGTCTTTCACATTAGTGGTCGGTCGCTTCGCAATAGGGTATGACAGAATAGCACAATATAAAAAATTAAACATTTTTAAGGAAAAAAGGAGGTGGAAGGCCCACCGGGGTGTAGCAAGCGAGAGGGGAAAAAGTTCCCTCCCCAACATTGTCCAGCATATTCCTAATCACTTGTCACCACAACAAACCATCATGGCTCAATGTCATCACTGGGGGTATCTTGCTCCCCCTCTCCATCCTCCTCGCTAGTGTGCACCAACTGTTCCCAAGACATCATAATTTTCTTACATTAATCAGCTATGGGCTTTTCCGCACTCCTTTAGCTTCCTCTCAGCTCATTGCTCTACCCTCAGCACCCGCCCAATTAATCACATACTGATTCCAGTGTTCAACTTTAGGTCCCTGTGCAGATTTCATACTAATGAAATTCTGCGCTTAGCAAGACCCAGGGCTAAGTCGATCAATCAGTTCCCAACCGTGCGTTTCTGTGGACGAGAAAAGAGTCCTAACAAACACACCCGGGCCGTAGATGCCAATTCCCTCCCCAAAACTTCTTTAAGTTTAAAAATAATTGCATCCCAAAAAGGGTGTATTGTTTGGCAATCCCAGAGCAAGTGCATGAAGTCGGCGTCAGGGTGGGCACATCTCGGGCACTTGCGCATATTCCTCCGTAAGTGATGTTAAGTTAGTGAAGGGTCACGTAGGTCATATGGATGACATTAATTCGTTTATATTGAAGGTGTGTGTTGCGAGAAATCTTCAGGGACTGCAGGATTTTACCCCATTTAGCATCAGTGTGTTCGCCTCCTAATGTCCTTTCCCATCTCCCTCGCAAGCCACCCAGTGAATCCATGGACACAGTAAGCAAAGTGGCATAAAACCACTTCACCTGGTGCCCAGCCGTACCCAAGGTTATCAGTGCATGTAAGATTGGGTGGGTCTTAGGTTCCTCCCTTCCCTCTCCCCACGATTGTCCAAAAGTGTGTACTAAGGCTTCATAGTGTAAGAACTGTCCCGGAGGAAGCCCACTACACTCCACCAGTTCCTCAAAGGGCAGAAGGCTTTTTTCCAAATAACAGTCTCCTACATTTTCCACCCCCACCTGTGTCCAAGACTCTAGTTGGTATTCAGGAAATAATGAGATGGGAGTACCGTGTGGTAAGCCCACAAGGGGAAGCATAGGAGTATATCTCAGGGCCCTTTTAACTTTATCCAGAGATCTCTTGCATGCCTGTAGCTCAGTGTGCTGTAACACTGAGTGATACGGGGAGTCGGGACTAACAGTTTAGGTAGCAGCAAGCGGGGATGACCATCCGGCTCCAAAAAACATATTCCCTCCTCGTTCACCTCCCCCAACCACTGCGCCAACCAATGCAGTTGGGCAGCCAGCATATAAAACTCAAAGTTTGGAACTCCTAGCCCACCTTCCGTCATGGGGCGCTGTAGCTTCCTCAAGAAGACCCTCAGGTGCCTACCGTCCCACACTAATTCTATCAGTAGCGAGTTCAGCGGGCAAAACCAGCTCGGTGCCATCAAGTCTGGGAGGTTGACAAAGTAATATAAAAGCCGGCGTAACATTACCATTTTGGATAGAGAAATCCTAGCCATAATAGGGAATTTGAGAGTGCGCCAGAACTGAACACCGGATTTGATTGACCTCACTGCCCTACCCAAGTTTCCCTCCTTCAGATCTTCCAGGGAGTGGAATACCTGGATGCCCAAGTACTTAAAGGAGTGGGAAGCCCACTGTATTTCCAGCTGTAAAGCCTCCGGTCGGGGTGGTGGACCTGTTATAGGAAACAAATACGTCTTAGCCTTATTAACCCGGAGACCGGATATTTTCCCGAAGCTCTCTAGAATCTGCATTGCTTATGCAGTGCCATTGACTGCATCCCCAAGATAGATCAACAGGTCATCCGCGTAGAGTGAAATAGTATATACCCGAGTGCCTATCCCAAGGCCCAGTCCAGCTCCCCCTAGTTGGGCCCTTACTGCGAGCGGCTCTATTGCCAAAGCGAACAGGAGGGGCTAAAGAGGGCACCCCAGTCGCGTGTCGCGGAAGATCGTGTAATGAGCAGAGATTGGCTTGCTCGTTTTGACCCTTGCAGTTGAAGACGCATAAAGGAGCCACACCCACTTCACCCAGTTGTTCCCAAGGCCCATTCACAGCATGACCTCAACGAGGTATTCCCAGGTCTATTGACAACACTGCTGCCCGCTGGTCCCATTAATGTTCCTCCTGGTACAAAACGGAGTAGAGTCTCTGAAGATTCTAAGAGGTACAGCGGGAAGGAATAAAGCCATTCTGGTCCTGGTGAACCAGGGCTTTCATGTGGGGTAGCAACGTACGTGCCAGGACTTTACTAAGGATTTTAAAATCCAGGTTTAATATTGAAAGGGGTCTAAAATCCATCACTCTGGCAGCTGTCTCTTTAGTTTTGGGGAGTGGAATTCACAAGTGCATCCTGTATTGTACCAGGTTATTCACCCCTGTCAAGTGAATCAGCATAGACAATCTCCAGCCATGGCGCCAGACTTGTGGTAAACTGCTTGTAGAATTCCACCGGGAGACCATCAGGTCCCGGCGTTTTACCTGTTGCCATGTCTCTAATGGCCGCCCGAATTTCGTGCACTCACCGGGCCTCCCAACTCTTCCTGTGTCTGGCGATCCACAGCATGAAATGGCAAGGGGTCTAGAAAGTCCTTAATAAGGGACGGGTCAGCTGCTGCCACGGCAGTGTACAACCTCTCATAGTAACTGTGAAAAGCACTGGTAATATCGTCCAGACTATAGAGAAGACAGAAAATGTTCTAGTGCTGGCTCGAACCTGCTTTAATTGTAAGATCTAGCGGCAGCATCTCTGTTAGTGCTCCTTATTAGAAACTGTAGACCTTTTTATTTTGCGCCGAACCTTTGGTCTTTTTAAGCTTAAAGAAACTGCATTTGCAACATTGTACTTGAAATTGTGAAAATTGTGTAATTTTTAATAGTGTCATTTTTTATTGTCATTTTTAATAGTGGCGAATTCTCATTTAAAAATCAAATCTTGCATGATTGTGACACTTACTTAGACAGCGTGGTTAGCACTCATCCGACAGAAGTGTAATAACACCTTGGCGCCCTGGAGTCTCCCCGGTCCACCGCCAGTCATTAGCGGACTGTTTGTTGTGGAGGGAGACCCCGGGAAATAGCACATACTTCGAGGTGACTCACTTCCTGGCAGGGCCACTCAGAACCGCCATCTTGGCAAGGTTAGCGGTCTAGCTTTTCCTCTATCAACCAGGCCGGGCACTATAAGGGGAGGAAATGGCGCGTGTGCGCAGCGGGCGCGCCAAAGGCAAGCTCGTCTGCGCCCGTCCGCGCCTCGACCAGGCCCAGGGCCAGTCCCCCTGGTCCCCCAAAATCAACAACAGGCAAAAAGGTAGTATCCTACACAAGCACTCAGCTTATGGAATTCAGCAATACAATTAACACTCATCACTGTCCCCATTCCAGCATGGACGCACTAACCAATAAACCATTCCACAGCTGCCCCAACTGTGTGTTCAAGCTGGTGCTACCCACCTTGTCCCCACCCCCCAGCTCTCATCCCCCATATTCCAAACCTGAACTCATTTACTCCTCCCTTATAAATGCACGTTCCCTTCCCAAGCATAAATTTGAAATTCACGAACTATTAACCAACCATAATATAGACTTTTTATTCATAACTGAAACGTGGGGTGATTCTTCTTCTGGACTCGACGTCTGCGCCGCCACTCCCGACGGATATTGCGTACTCAGACAGGATAGACCTTTAAAGAAGGGCGGTGGCTTGGCTATTATTTATCGAGATAAATATCTAATTAAAGTAGATACAAATGGCCCACCGGTCTGTGAAGCACTGACCTTCTCAGTCATGCTTTCAAACACCCAATCGTTCAGAGGAACCCTCCTCTACCGCCCACCAGGCTCTCGAGCTGATTTTCTTACAGCTCTAGATAGCTTGATAGAGCCAGTGGCAGGAGCTCCCGACTACACCATCCTGGGAGACTTTAATTTTCACTTTGAATCCCCAGATGATAAGGACTCTTTTTCCCTTATAACAATATCTACTATCAGCGGGTCTACAACAGCTAGTTACAAAACCCACTCACATGGCGGGCCACACACTTTATGGTCTCTTCACTAACAATAGCAACATCTCCCTATCTTCTGTTATACCCCTGACCTGGACTGACCACTCTGCAGTAATTTTTACTATTCAGATTAGAAAAACTAACCGCATGTGCACTGGCTCCCGCGCTCCTAAACAGCTTCGGGAATGGAGGAATATTGACGCCCATCTTCTACAAACAACCCTCTCCTCCACCCAACACAACTTTACATCAGACCCCGACCTAGGGTCTAATAATTACTCACACTGGCTACATAATGCCTTTAGCACTTTAGTACCATCTAAGAATGTTTCCACTAATCGAAGTGCCCCCTCCGCCCCTTGGTTCTCAGAGGTGCTTAGATTAGAGAAACAATGCTGCAGAACCCTAGAAAGACATTGGTGCAAACACTACGACAACAATGATAAAGCACGATATAAGGTACGCGATGATTAAATATACACATCTCATCGTCGCAGAGAAAAGCAAATATTATCTTACACAAATAGAGTCGGCTCAAAAAAAATTCCACCAAACAGCTATTCCAGGTGGTAACCAAACTATCCTGTCCACCAACGAGCTCAACCATAGATGCTTCCCTGGTCCTTTGTAAATCTCTTGCTAACTTCTTTGAAGACAAGGTCAATCAAATTTACGCAAACTTCTCAAATCAGGTCAATTCAGGCCATCCCAATTCAAACACTTTAACCAACGCCCCAGCCACTGTGTTCTCAGAATTCAGTCAGGTTCTACCTGATCAGATAAGAGAGCTTATCTTCTCCATCAAATCAGGATCCCCCCTCGACCCTTGCCCCCCTTCCATTTTAAAACTTATCCCGGACTCCATAGGCCCTATCCTCACCAATATTTGCAATTCAATGTTCCACACAGGCTCCTACCCTTCAGTTTGGAAAAAGGCCATCATCAAACCCCTACTCAAAAAATCTAATCTCGATCCCTCAGAACCAAAAAATTATAGACCCATTGCCTGCCTCCCTTTTCCATCTAAAATTTTCGAAAAAATAATGAACACCCAATTAGCTCAATTTATTGACCATAACAATCTTTTGGACGACACCCAATTTGGATTTAGGAAGGGCCACGGGACCGAGACGGCCCTCATTAAGGTTTCTGACGAGATCAGGATGATCCTAGACCAAGGTGGTGCAGCAGTCCTGATCCTATTGGATCTGTCCGCGGCCTTTGACACGGTCGATCACCCCATCTTGATCGACCGTGTCTCCTCCATCGGCATTCTGCATAAGGCCAGAGCCCTTTTAACCTCATTTCTCGCCAACTGTACCCAGTCAGGTAAACTGGGCAACTTCTACTCCCCTGTATTTACCCTTCCCTGTGGTGTACCCCAAGGATCCTCCCTAAGTCCGACCTTATTTAACATCTATGTGTCGGACTTGGCCAGGGTCATCAAAGCTCACGGGATGAGGTTAACCTCGTACGCCGACGACACCCAACTGGTGCTGGCAGTACACAATGACGGAGTAGAAGTTGCTGCCAGTTTCCAGGAAGGAATGCTATCTATCAGCTCCTGGATGACACTTAACTGCCTAAAGTTGATCTCCGAAAAAACGGAGGTAATGATTTTTGCCAGCCTATCCCCTGGTTGGTCTCCCACTTGGTGGCCAACCGATCTGGGATCTCCTCCACGACCTGTCACTAAGGTCAGGAACCTGGGCGTAATGTTCAATGACAAGCTCTCGTTCATTCACCACGCGAACTCTGTTGTCTCCTCATCCTTCTACACCCTTAAAATGATAAGTAAACTTCTTCCATTCCTCCCCCCCCCAGCGCCGGCAAAACCCTCATGTGCACATTGGTTATGTCGAAGATCAATTATTGTAATGGACTCCTCCTAAATGCCCAGGAGAAAGTCCTGAAAAAAATTGCAACTCTTTCAGAACTCAGCTGCCAGAGTACTGTCTGGCACTCCCAAGTTTAAATCCATCTCCCCAGTTATACGTCAACTTCACTGGCTGCCAATCAGAAGCTGAACTAAATTTAAAGCACTTTGCATCGCATACAAAGCGATATAACAAATTTTGGACCTGAGTTCATAAAAAAAGTACTTTGCCCGTATACCCCCAACAGTCCCTTGCGCTCCTCTTCAGCTTGCCTTCTTACCATTTCTCGCACAAAGAAATCATCATGGGGAGATAGACGTTTTACAGTTGCTACAGCAAGACTAGAGCACACCCTCCCTCTTCACATCAAGGCCAGTCCCACCCTCCTGACGTTTATGAAGCTAGTAAAGACATGGCTCTTCAACCAGTAACCACTCATCTTCACTGCTCTTCTATCATTCACAGCGCCGAGACATCCCAGGGTATTTGTGCGCTATATAAATTTCACAAATAAATAAATAAATTAAATAAAGGAGCTCACCTGTGTCCTGCCGTAACTGGGTGACAGGTTACCCACGGGTTTCCGGTTGGATCAGTCATGCCAGAAGCCTTCCAGCCCTCCCCTCCTCCCTCTGCATCCTATCCAGGTAGTCCTTGAAACTATGGCACCTGAGTAGGTTTAGTGCCTCCTGGTAGGTCTCCCTCGTCTCCTGTAACTCAAGCAGAGAAGCGGGGTCAGCACCCTGAGCATTGTCCAACCGGCGTAGTTTCCCTTCTAGTTCTAAGATCTCACTGCGTATTTCCCACTGCGCTCCAAATGACTGTCCCATACAATACCCCCTTACCACCTCCTTGAAGGCCTCCCATTCCACCAAAGTCGAGGACGCCGTATGTGCATTCGCGAGGAAGAAGGATTCAATAAACGTAGTCAAGGAGGTCTGATATGGGATATCCTCCAATGCCAACGGATTAAGTCTCCAGGAAGGGATCGGGGGTCGTCTCTCTATGGATTGACAAAACAACAATAGTGGGCTATGATCGGACGGCAGTCAAAAGATTATCCCAGGTCTCCTCTTTCAATTGAGTCTTGAGCTCCTTACAGGTCGAGCTATTGATTGCCCTGGCTCTTTTAACCTTCTCCTGACACCGGGGTGTTTCGTGCAGGAGATTCCACAGATCCTTATGTGCTTTAGAGCACTTTTTGTCGAACCATCTAACTACTTGAGTCATAGGAGTTGCACCTGCTTTACAGAGAGCAGATTAAATGAACTTTAAGACATTCAAAAAGGACAACATAATACTTTGCGCCGGCTCCTCCTCTGAGAGACCTAAATGAAAATCAACTCGGCAAGAAAAAACCAAGTTATGGACAAAGTCTGAAGGGACAATAGAGGCCCACAGGACCCTCCGTCCCTTTTCGGTAAGAAAAATTGGTTCCTTATATAGAGGTGCTATACCAGTAAGCTTTTTGTCCCAGAGAACAATAGCCGTCAAGGGATTATGATCACTCAAATTATACCATAAAACTTTAAATTCTACAAGGGCTAAGGACAAACAAAAAGACACGAAGATATAATCTATTATACAACTATGACACCCCCCCACTTAAACGTAGGTGTTCTATGGACTAAACCTTCATGATTAGGGTCCATTAGACTCCATAATTAAACTATTAACGGAATTGCCTTGATGTGTGTGCTTGAGGTGCACCTGGTCGGTGGGTGAGCACTCCAGCTCAGTGCCGACATTATCAAGGCAAGAATAACATGGATGTACGTTAAAATCCCCGGCTAACATAATCACAGTAGATGGGGGTTCGGAATGATAAAAATCTTCTATAAAAGCTTTAAGACTGGTAACAGCATCCAATGCATTCTTAGACATAGCTGCATTTTTAAAGTTAATAACAAGCAATCTACACCTGTTTGTAAAAGTTAAAAGAATGCCCAAAACAGCTTTCGAGTTAGATTTCAAAGCAACTACTTTACAATTGAGGCTCAAATTTACGAATGTGATTATGCCACCGCTAGCACGCCCACTGGACAAAAAGGTCGCTTGTTCTGTGTAAGAGGTGAAGCCGTCCAAATGCAGACATCGTGTAACGTCCCACGTCTCCTGTAGGAAAATAATGTCAAATGTTGTCAACATGCTCAGCCAACCAGCATCTGTTAACTTGTTCCGTACCCCGGCTGTGTTCCAGCTGAGAACCCTAAGAGCCTTATCCGGGCCCTCTACAATGGGCTCAGTCAATCAAGATCTTCCAGTTGACTCAGAGGAGAAAAACGGTCACTAAGTTGGATAGTTGCAGTGCTACTATGGCATGGATGATTGGCCGATTTATCTTGCGGCCTTTTCTGATTGGAGCACAGGCCTCCCTTACCAGGTATCCCAGAAATGTGCGGTGGTTAAAAAAAAGCCCAGAGGAAGAACTGATATTGAGTCCTTAGTGGTACAGAGGATAAAACCTGCCCGCAGGGCTTTGCTAAAGGTAACTGTTGTACAGTAACCTGGGAACATCTTCTGAGGAGGCCCAATGCATCCCACCCTGCGAACCATAATAATCTCCTCTGCCAAAATCTGGAATAGAGGCTGGTGTGCGTTAACCCTGGTCGCCAGCCAATGAACTACTTTGTTCTTGACTTGGTCGTAGTTTTTCTGAGCATCCTTCCTTAAAGGAGGGACGTCCACCATTATGAGAACATAGGGGGTGGTCGCTGGGGGTAGATTAATGGCATTAGTACGATTGTAATCTACTGGGGAGGCTTTTTCTAATATGTGTGGGGCTGCAATTCTGGGGTTATTGGGATCGCTATAGCTGGACGGCCGAACAGGAAAAAAAGCAGACTGGTTGTTGAGATCACCATTATTCGAAGATGAAAACTTCTGTGTAGGGAGCAAACGTCTGCATATGAGGGCATTGGGGTCGTATAGGTTACCTGGGACAAAAGGGGCTCAGTACATCCGGAAATGCCCTAGGAAAGGCTTTTGGGGATTACATCTCCCGCTATGGTGGTGCGACTGTTAGCGCTCAGGGCGGGCTTCCAGGATAGATTCTTGATGTGTGATTATATATTGTCCACAGACCTTTGAAGATTTCCCACTAAATGCTCCTAGGCAGAAATCTGAGTTCCAAAAGCGCTAAGGCCTGTTAAAATCTTGTGTTCAAAGTTCCCAAAAAGTTCTGCAAAATAGCTTTTAGTTTTATCAAGCCCTGGGGACAGTGGAATTATCAGCATTATTTTCACATGCAGCCTTCACTGATGCCTTCCTAGGGCCAATTGGAGGCTTTCTGGTTAGTTTGTTAGAAGGTACTGACCTGAGTTATTTATTTTACATCGGCCTCCCAGTCTTTGAGTATCATCAGAGCACTCATTGGTAGTAGGTTTGCCGTTATTAGGATGTGCATCAGTGTTAGAAGATAAAGACTGATAAAAGGGAGGGGGGACAAGGGAAGGATCAGAGGGGACAGCAGGTAAACTAACAGCCCCCTCACCTTCTGTGTCTCCAGATGTCACAATAGCTTGATGATAAGCAGCAAGCTCTACCACGGCACAGGAAATTTCATCTGATAACACTCCCACTGCCTGATTTAGAAAGGACAGTATGGTATTACTGGCTCTTGGTCTTTTCTCCGTCCCATTAATGCTTCCCGCTTTCCTCTTTCCCGTTATCATTAAAACTCATGTTCAGAATAGTGCTAGCCGAGATTTAAAAAAAAGCAGCTTGGCGGAAACATTCAGGACCTTACTGTTAAATCCACTCAGAAGGCCACATGATGTTTGTGAAAAACCCACTGGCCGCTTACAGGATTAATCTCTAATAAAGATGTAAGAGAGGTGGCCCAGCCCAGCCTCCTCCGGGTGCCGACGGGCTCAGGACGGACCTGCCCTTGGCCCTGGCTTTGCCCACGCGCATCCTGTGCTGCAGGGACCCGCACCGTTGATTTAAGTGCCTCCGGGCGCTGCAGTGACGCGGTGTGAGACCGGGGAGTCTGGGAGATGGACTCCTTTCTCTCCCGCAGGATCCGGTATGCAGGCTTCTCCTGAAATCGAAATTCACACAGTGCCAAGACAGTTAAAAGGAACATAACATATGTATAAAAAATACAATAAGTTACAAACGTCCTGCATAATTACACCAAGTTCAAACAATAGCCAATACGGTCAAAATTAAGTTCTTCTGACACCATTTGAATATAACCATTGAAACACTAAGGGTATAGACAGCAACATTGGGGCATGGGATAACATTTAGTACCTTAACCCTTTTTAAGTAATTAGATTCCTTGAATCATTTAATAGAGCTCTAATACAGATTTCTCTGGAAAGAAACAGGGCGAACCCTGTAGCATACTGTCACGTCCCCTAGTTCATACAAAAGTTTAAAAGCCGCCTGATAATAAATAATTCCTTCTTGTAGGAAGAGAGGCTTAAAAGGGATTTCCTGGGGATCTGATAAAATTTACAAAAAAGTGCTAAGTGGTCTGCTCCGATCCGTTGTCACAGGGGCCTTTTCGGTGATGATTTTTTGGGAATACAGTCAGTTAATGACAAATAAGAAGGTGAAAACGAGTTAAAAGGTACCTGTGCTGTACATCATTGGTTACTGTAAGGTACAATTTACATCTAGACTGATTGCTCCATTCTATGTACCGCCCCAGTGTTGCCACGGCAGGTCTCAAACACATGCTCTTTAATTTCTTTTTGGGAATTCCTTAAAATATCCTCTGGATGAGATCATAAATCCCTCTCTGTCCGCCCCAAACCCAGCAGGGCCTGCTTTATATTCTGTGACCACGGAATTCTGTTCATCATATCTATCCTCATACAGTCCTTAAGAATTGACTTAGTGAATGAAGTTTCTTATTTGGACCAAACAGAGTGCCATAATAGTAGGGGTTTAGTTTCAAGGGTATCCAAGAGGAAATCAACACCCAATTCCCAGTGAACAATGGATGCTGGAGTAGAGCGGGGTACTGACGAGAGTCTTGTAGAAAGGCATTTTCTATTAATTTTGAAGCACTCTTGTTTCCTATAGCCCAGATCCCTGCACCATACACTTCTGTTGAAATTGTTTTAGCATTATAAAGGGTCAGCATCCGGACAATAGGTTTGTTGCCTAACTTAGAGGCCAACCTCATCAACCATTCATTATTCCTGATCATATTTGAAACCCAGATCTCCCTATGGTGCTTCCAGTCCAGTTTACATGAAAACTGGCTCCCCAAATAGCTAAAGGTGTTGATGTGTGTTGTAGCTTTCTCCCTTTAATAAAAAAGGTATGTATGTTACCCTCCTGCACAACCGCAACGCATTGTATACGTTTTGGCAATATTGATTTTCATACTGCTCTTTCCCTTAAAATCTGTGAATGAATATATTAAAAGCTGCAGACTCTTTGGGATACGTGCTAAGAGAGTCCCATCGTTGGCATACAGGAGTATTGGGGTCTGCTGCATCCCAGTCCTGTGTGTATCTGCACCCACCGCCTGAAGCGTTTCTTCCACTTCAATTATGTAGAAAGAGGAAGGGCCCCAGTACGCACCCCTGTCGAACCCCTCTCCTCATGCCAAAACCTTCAGTCAGTTCGCCAAAATGGATTTTTTGCCTTTAAATCATTATACAAGTGGGCCAACATGAGATAATCTCCTTCGAGCATGTTTTTGTCTAGCCATTCCCAGAGCTTCCTGCGATCGACTAAAGTTTATGTATATTCATGTTTACGCTGGGACAACGTTCAGTAACAAATGTATGGTGGCAAGCTAAAGAAACGTTACACAAAATATTGAAATTCCTTTTAAAGACTTCTGTTGCTAGGGTGATAGGTTTATGATCATTAATAAAAAAATCTGAATATTTACCCTTCTTTTTTAAGGTTATCTGCTCTAATACTGTTACACTCTGCACTGAATAGCTGTTTATGTGCTCTGACCCCTAAAACATGTTGAAATGGTCTTAAACCTGATTGGCACATTTAGCTTTCCTGTTAAGCTATAGTATATGGTGCAGAGGTACACCCATGGCATGGAAAGTTAGATGCCACTTGTGCACTGCTGCACCTATTGTGCCATCCACTGAAGTGGCAGTGAAAACATGGCTTTGGGCCTACCCTGTGGAGCTTGACAGCAACAGCTTCAACCCTGCTGCACATACCTGTTAAAATGACCCTTTTGAAAACATACCTGTTAAAATGACCCTTTTGACATGTAGGAAAACCTAATGTTAAATATTAAATAGTTCACCCCTAATCACATTGTGCTGCCCACATGATAGGGTGCATAATATTTAAGGGTGGAACATGAGCAACTTTATAAACTGCATGTTTCCCAAGAACGAGACCTAAAACCACAGTCCAGTATGGATTATACACTTTAATCTGTAACCTTTGACCTGTACTAGCTATATATTTCCTTCAAAGAGTAGTTTTTATAGTTAATAATAATCCAATATGAAGGTAAAGTATTCCTTTTATTAAATGTCTGAAATTACCTTTATGAAAATTACTTTCACTCTGCCTGAAAATACTGGAGGCTAATTTGCATAAGCTCTCCAACACAAAATCTTGCTGCATTGACATATCATTAATTTAATCGTGTAATCATTATGTTCACATTGATCACTCACATTGATCCTCTGGTGATGGAACCTATTTAACTATTCTCTGGATATATATAATTTTCTCTTTGTCAATGTATGTAACTCAATTCATTGTTCATCATCCAAAATGAATAGGAACATTTTCTAGGACCTACTACTTTGTGCTTAATGCAAATAATATAGCAAACTTGAAAATACGTATTTTTGTGTGCTTCATACACTTACAATAAGGAATCAGTAACACTGTAGTAGAATTTGTATGAAATAAGAGCAGAGGAAGTACTATGTATATTTGAAATATGTGAGGCATTTAGCAACATGAGTTTCAGGTAACCATTGGGAATCAAGACCGGATGGCAAGTGGATATAGGATTGTAACTGACTGGTGAAGACCTGTTTTGTCGAATGGTATGCTCTTGTCCACTGTTCTTCCTACAGACTGAAGGAAGAGCAGTGGTCAAGAGCATACCATCCGAAAAAACAGGTCTTCGCCACCATGAGATTGACTAATTTACTAGATAGAACATGTAGTGCCAATAGAGAGATCGGCAAGATTTGACAGTATGACAGTGGAAAATGTATTCCGATGATGTGAAAATGCCCTGGAAGGGGTGATGGCTGTACAGTATGTTGAGGACTTTTTTAGGCTTGCAACAGGTCCAAGGTTTGCCTGGTAGCCTTTAGGCTGAGTAAGCAAATATACATGGATATATATAAAATAGCACTTTTAATTGCTGTGCTGTATATATGATTGATAGCGAAGTATCAAATTCGGTATAAAGGCAAAACTTCTTAGGATTGGCAGCCAGCATTGGTCAGATGGCCAACAGAAAAGGCATGTTTGGTGAAATAAAGAACCACAAAGAGTGGACTTGTAACCTGTTTGGAGTTTGCTGCATAAACATAAATTAAAAAGGCCATCTCTAGAGTTCTGGCCGCTTTGTCAACCTCCAGTCTCAATTGCAATTGGGTGTGTTATCTGAAATACAACCAAAGGGGGAAGTCTCAGTGGGCACCGTGAGTATTCTATCAATCTGGATGTAAATTGTATATGGTAAAAGGCGTCATTTTTCTCTTCCGTGTATCCAGGAGTATCATGTCTTTTATAATGTGTGTTTGTTTTCCTGAAAGTTTTTGCTGTGGGGCCCCTCTTCCCTCACCACCCCTTCTGATGGATGTGTCTAAGCAATTCTCTCAAATTTGGATATGTTGTCGCTAAATACTCTTTGCGCTTCCGTAGTCCTTTTTTACAGAAAACCGTACTTTGCAACTAAAGTGGAACATTTGTAGCCTAATGTTGCGCTTAAATTATTACATATTGTAAATAGGGGTTGTTTCATTCTCTGTGAATGAGAATAGGAAAGCCAGCTGTCATATATTAATTTTGGTGCAGCCTATGCCTCATCGTAGCTTGATCCTTCAGAAGTATTTATGTCTCCTGTAGACATAGAAAATCTCAGCTTGTTAATTGTTATTTTTAGAATATTCCATGTATTTTGTCTTTTATGAGGAGAGTTATGCCCCCTCATATTTAGCAAAGTGAGCTTAACCATGTTCTTTCGTAAAGAGCATACTTCATACCACTACAGAAACCTGAAAAGAGCAAGAAGTAATCTCTGCTGTGTCGTGTAGTTGTCCTTAATAACCAATAAGATTGAGGCTCTCCCTAGCATTCACTCTGTATCGCACTTGATCTATTGTAGCCATTCAACCCTGCATTTTTTTAATTAAACTTAACTGCAATGGGGAAGATGTAGATTTCTTTAATTATGTGTTGCTTACATGTGGTGGAAATTCAAGAACTGCTGTTCTGTTGCTATTTGACTTGGCGTTTCATGGTTACAGATTTTCAAGGTAACTGATACTTATCCTTTGTGTTATGAATTGTCTAATTTTTAGGGGGATGCATAAATTGGAATATTTTGTAAGGGACAAATCCCTCCTTTATTTTGATGTATTTTGCTGTTTTCAATATTGTCATATAGTCTTTATTTTGTTGCTATCGTTTAATTTTCCTTCTGTTGTATTTAATTGAATACTATTCCCCCATTGATATAGATGCAGATAGTGGAAGAGTTGCATACTGCCCGGAGTGAAAAAAAGTTGGATTTGGCTGTGGCGCAGACATGTGGGGAACTGACCAGCATGGACATTGATTCTCCTGAAGACACTGTTCACAATTTTCCTGGTATACATGTTGAAAACACAGAGGCAAAATTCTTTTAAGCTTACCTTTTCTATAATATTCTTTCTTTCCTTGTTTTTCAGACTTTGTATGAGCCTTTTTTTCAAAGTCTAAACTTAGGGAGATGAACGAGTAAAGCAATTGGAGGAAACTTTTATTCCTCTGCTAGTCTGAAACGTAGTCTACTCAATCAGTGTGCATGTTGGTTAATGATACTCAAAGGGTATTTTGACCTGGACCAGGTGATTGCAAGCTTCCACCTTACCTCTGAGAGCCAACAAAACCTCCATTCACTGTCAGATTAATTTCTTTGAGTATGACCATTTCTCATACAAAGGTCTAACGTTTGCACAAGGATCTTTTCCACTTGAATTGTCATACTTTCTCCAAAAAATTGATGCTTAAGCGATTTTTCTCATCGACCACTGAATGTAAAATGTAAATGATATGGGAGAAGCACTCTTTACAAATCTGTCGAAAGAAAGTCTTTTCAAAGCCATAGCAGAGTATTTGAAACACACAAAAGAAGTTCTTGCATAAGAGTCCTGATTAATTAATACTATCCAGCTAGTGTGAAGATCCAATTTGTTTGTCTAGATACCACCGACAAATGCATGACACAATACTTGGAAGTCACGTAAATAAATCCCGTGCAAGAATCATGATTAGTTAATACAATCCTGCTTCTCTAAAGATCCAATTTGTTGGTCAAACTAACATGGACAAATGCATGTTTAAAAGTTTTTTCTTTATTTTCATCTTGTTAAATATGGTAAGGACATGGACACAGCCTACGTGTTTCGTCCCTTGCACATTGGGACTTCTTTAGGGCAGAAATATGAGTTAGTCTGGTAGAGAATGAACCTCAGAGGATCTCAGGATATTGCCACACTTTTCGAGAGGTAGGAATGATCAGTTACTTGTGGACAACAGAGGGCCTCAATAGACTATAAAAACAGGTGTGCTAGGCGGAAGCTGGAAGTCAGACGTTTCTGCTACTGCGGTAATTTCCTGAGATCCTCTGAGGTTCATTCTCTACCAGACTAACTCCTATTTCTGCCCTGAAGAAGTGCATGCATGTGTGAGTATTTCCATGTGTAGTGTGTACAGTCCTCGATATTGGGGAATATATTATTTTCTTTTTCATGATGTCCATTACTGTGTGGTATTGCTTCACAGGACTAATATTATGGTCCTTGGATTTTGTTCTTTTCTTTCTAGTGAACACATCCTGCTCAAACCTACTGATTGTCATTGACACCAACATTATGATCGGACACCTTCAGTTTATCAAGACTTTGAAGACAATGGATCTTCCAGGTACATGTGTTTAATCTCCACATACTGATTGAAAATGCAGACAACTTCTTCGTTATTGCTTAAATACTTACTATATGAACGCTTTTCAAGACCATCACCGGAGTTATGGTTAGGATGATGAGGATTGCATAACAAATCACGTCAGTGCTGGCCTATTCCAGCCTTCAGTGAATTCTTTTCCAGTGAAGAGTAAAATGTCTCTCTCCCCCACTCGTCTATCCAAGCCCCTTCTCGCCTTTTGATATGCACTTATCTTAGTTCACTCAGCAGTAGCACCTTTAAATGTTGCGGTATTCTATGGTTTATACTTCTCAGTGCTCAGTCTGTAAATAAAAAATACATTGAGATGCACAAAGATTTTTAGGCGCTGCCACCAGAGTTGTTGAATGCATGGATTGCTGGACACCACCACTGACTTGATCCTCCTGCAACCTTCTTGCTTTCTCCCTAGGCTTCATTTATATCACCCTTGTTGATTCCTTTTCAGCCTTGCTTTTTCCCTTTGTCATCATTTTCTTATGTCTTTCATTCCTCCTTTCTACTCTTCTCTCCTCTCAAGGATGATAAATAATAAGCCCTGGTCTACAAAAATGAGTGGCAGTGGCCAGCATCATGGAACCACTGTCACAAATTAAGCACTGCACCGTCTAAAAATAAATTAGCATGACCTATGACCCGGGGCGCTGTTCAAGCGTCTTATAAGCTGCCTTCCATTTTAGTGATGTCTAGAACTGTTTGAGGGGAAAACATCTGTTGGTGAGTTCATAGGGACTGTCATTAAAATGCCAAAGGTTGAAGTTTATGCAAGCTCTTTAATGTTGAATTTCTGGGTTTGGTTTATTAATTCGAATTTGTGAAGAACAATGACAGCATTTAAGGCATTACCTCCTTTTAGTACGCAGAATGTTCAATACTGACTATCACACACTTGTCATCTATATGTCTTGCTCTCTATTTTGTGCCTGCCATGCTCTCGTTCTCTCTCACTCCAACACTTAAGCTCTTCTGCTTTTATTCTCTCTCTGTGTCCCTCCCTGTATTTTACTTCAATTTTTGTAACAAATTCTCTCTCGATTTTAGATTTTGCTGGACAAAAGGTGGGATTTGTCAGGGAATGCCCAACGAGAAATGTTCAGCAAGATTCGAAGCTGTTTTATTGAGATGTGAATGCCACAATCCTAGTAACCTCACCAATCCTTTTTCTACCATTATATATAACCTTTATATTAACACACTCTGGGGTGTCTGTTTCATATCGGATGTGCCTGGTTTCGTATCTAGCTTTCATTGACAAAGTCCTTTTCCAGATTTTATCAGATAAAACCTGCTAAAATGTACTGGGGGCAAAAGCTCTGTATAAAAATAAGGCAATGCATGCAGATCCTAATGCAATAAATTCTCAAGCTGCAGGTTGGGCCTTTTTCTGAGACTAGGAAGTCTTATTTGGGGGTTTCTCCAGGATTCAGTAAATACCCCAACCCAGGGTGTTTGGCAGGTCCATGATTATCCCATCCAATTCTCCCCTGCTTGAAATAGGCTCTTAGCGTAGACAGGCAGAAAAGTGGTGAGTTATTTCATAGTATTGATGGATGAAGGGGTGACTGGTGTGGTCTGCTCATATCACAAAACAGATAATCCCAAAATATAAATAAACGTTGTGATACAGAACAATATTGTGAGAAATTGGGTTGTTGGTTGAGGGAGGTGGGTGATATCCTACACAAGCAATAGCCACAATTTTTGTCAGGGTGAACCACAAAATGTCAATAAATTAACTTGAGCTTAACCCTCTGGTAGCTTTGCAGTCAGGCTTAACTGAGAGGTAATGTGTAAAGTATTTATGCAGCACTCAAACAGCAATAAAATTAAAACACAAAACAGGAAACATTCCACACCAATTTAGAAACACAGAGCAAAATCCTAATCAGTAGATCAAGAGTTATGAATTTTTTAAGTTTAGGGTGAAAAATAGCTCCTGAAAGATCAAAGCGCAAACTGTGGACATCAGGTCGCACAATACCGAGGCAAAGGCAAAAGTTATGGCCGACCGCGATGGTGCGATGGTCGATACACTAAGTGGATTACGCCTGGTCTCGCTTACCTTCGGTCTTAGAAGACATTTTTAAAGAAAATGTCAGAGAAGGTAAATTACAGCAGAGCAAGTCAACTGGTGGTGTCCGAGGAGGAGGCGTCGTTGTTTGGGAGCAGCTGGTCGAAATGGCTGTGCAGATTCCTTCATTTGGACTTAGTCTCTTTTTTGGAAATAGAAGATCTCGAGTGGGACAGAGCTGCAGATGAGAGCTCCACAAGGCCGGATGCCCCCTTCTGCAAGGAGCTACTGAACAGGATTTTCTGCTGCAGAGAAGAACATCATAAGTAACAATTGGATCTGAAAGAAACACGTAGTGATTCCTTACCTTAGAATTACCCCCAGGCGTCAGACTGGATCTGGAAAGTACCCCTGCGCGTCGGTAGGCGTCATCGTGCAGCTCCGCGTGCGTTGTTGGCGTAGTTGGCGCCGGGATGACATCGCTGGAGCTACTTGGATGCGCCCACGCGCGCTGACGTCCGTTCTTTCTTTTTCCACACCAGTAAGAGCAGATCCGGGAAGAGCTAGTACCCTCAGTCATTTTTTGACTGAGTTTTTTTAGGCCTTTTGTCTCTTTTTTTCTCGAGTCGATCGACTCCTGGTGTCGTACGGATTCCTGGGCTTAAGAACTGTGGGGACTGTCACCGCATGATGTCGGTGAAAGACCCAGACCCAAGTCGTGCCCCGACTGCCGGGCCATGAGACTTTGCGGGAGCGGTCCCGAAAGTTGCTGGAAGTCTGGCAGTCGGCTCCGCGCCACTCAAGGTTCCGGTCCCGTGGGAGGTCGAGGGACCGGTCGCGGAGCCGTCACCATCATTCTTCTGGATCTAAGTCTTTGCACTTGGGGTCAGGTAAGTCGAAGCTTTCCAAAAAGGAGTCGAAGAAACGTCGTCGCTCCTTGACTTCCCCTTGCCCGTCGCGGCTGAGGGTGCGGGTGGTGCCACACCCGCGGCTCCGGCGGAGCCTGCGATGTCGCCGCCGGTCTACCTGCCCTTCCCGGGTCCGTCGGCGACGCCTGCCCAGGTGCAAGAGTTTCTTGCTGCCATGGCCCGACTCTTTGGGCCGTCTGGCCCCGCCTGCGTGCCTCGCGGGCCTGACTGGGGGTCCTGTCCTTCCATAGCCGTCGTCTCCGGTGCCGCAGGACCCCCTGGGATCCGGGATCGGACCCCGGTCGATGCCAGTTGACCTTATAACGCCTCCACTGACATCGGCACCACCCCTCGACATCGCCTGCTCCTCAGGACGACGTTGTCCCCAGTTTCAGCCTTGAACCTATATCCTTCCTCCGTATTTTCAGCCTGTTCCACAGACTTCGGAGGAAGGGGAGGACTGGCAGGGGTCTGAGGACCCTCTCGCACAAGACTGTGCTTATGACCCAGACTGGGCAGAGGATTTGGGGGATGCCAGTGGTCTTGACACCTCACCTCACCTGACCTTGGCATGCTGTCTCCTCCTACCGTGGCCGCGGAGGAGGGAGCCAGTTACACAGTGGTGTTGCGTAGGGCGGCCAAGGACCTCCACCTCGAACTCACTACAGTGGCCGTCAGGACTAACCTTCTGACAGAAGTGCTCCAGCTGGCGGCGACCTCTTCGGAGCCCTTGCTGCCCTTTAATGAAGCACTGTCTGACGTTCTTTTGGGCACCTGGTCCAGGCCCAACACAGGGGCTCCTCTGGACAGGAACGTGGCCAGACCCCATCGCCCGGCTCCGGGCAACCCCCTCTTCCTTTCCCAACACCCCACTTCTGAGAGCCTGGTTGTCCAAGCCTCTGCGTCCCAGAGTGCGTTCCCTTCCGCACCTCCGGATAGGGAATCCAAGAAGATGAAACAGCTTGGTAAGAAGCTGTTTTCATCTGCCAGCTTAGGGCTGCGGTCGGTGAACACCGCATGCCTCTTGGGCCGTTATTCCCACTCTGTGTGGGACGCGGTTGCGCAGGTGCTGCCTAACTGTCCGGAGAAGGCCCAGACAGTACTCGCCCAAGCTATTGCTGCTGGGAGAGACGCAGCTAAGTTCACCATCCGTTGTGGGGTTGACACAGCCGACTCGCTGGGCAGGGCGATTTCCACGACGGTGGCACTTAGGCGCCATGCCTGGCTGAGAACAACTGGCTTCTCGGGGGATGTCCAGAACACTCTGATGGACATGCCCTTTGATGGCATTCGCCTTTTTGGCAGATAGTGCGTTGGAGCGCTTTAAGGACTCAAGGGCTACAGCCAAGTCCTTGGGCCTGACTGCCACTCGGAATCCTCCGCCTTCTGCCTTTCGCTCCTTTCGTGGCCACGGAAGGGGTGCCCCTCTACATTCACAGGGCCACAGGCTGGCGCTGCAACAACAACAGCGCGGCCGTGGGCGTGGGAACCGTCAAGGCGGTTCAGGGGGCCAGCGGGCGGGTCAGTCCACCTCCACCCCCGCAGCATCCACTGCAAAGCCTTCCTAGTCCGACCATTCAGGCCCATCAAACACCAGTGGGCGGCAGAATTTGCCATCATCTCCCCCACTGGTGCAACGTCACTTTGGCCAAGTGGGTGTTGCAAATTGTCCGAAGGGGCTACTCCCTCCCCTTCGAGACTTCCCCTCCAGTCATGCCACCTCAATACCACCGCATGTCGGGGGACCATCTTGCGCTTTCTCAGCAGGAAGTCATGGTCCTCTTGGCCAAGGGGCCCATCGAGCGCGTTCCTGGGCCAGAAGTAGGTCGTGGTTGTTATTCCCACTACTTTCTGGTCCCCAAGAAGGACAAGGGTCTGCGTCCTATCTTAGACCTTCAGAACGTAAATCGCTTCCTCGGGAAGGAGAAGTTCAAGATTCTAGCACTT
This sequence comes from Triturus cristatus, assembly GCF_964204655.1. NCBI lineage: Eukaryota > Metazoa > Chordata > Amphibia > Caudata > Salamandridae > Triturus > Triturus cristatus. Next base: position 325,712,837 of record NC_140586.1, on the reverse strand, counting down.
GCTCAGGTCTTGTCTGCCCTAGACCCACAAGATTGGATGGTAGCGTTGGACTTGCAGGACGCTTACTTTCATATTCCTGTCCTGCCGGCCCACCGGCGTTACCTGCGGTTCACGGTAGGCCACGAGCATTTTCAATTCACCGTGCTCCCTTTTGGCCTTACTAGCGCCCCTCGGGCGTTCACGAAAGTGCTGGCGTGGTCGCAGCTCATCTGCGCAAATCAGGGGATCCAGTCTGGTGTCCCAGTCTTCCCCTATCTCGACGACTGGTTGTTGAAGGCGGGCTCGCCCCAGGCAGTCGTTTCCCACCTCCAGTCTATGGCCGACCTCCTGCATTTGCTGGGGTTCTCCATCAACATGCCGAAGTCGCACCTGATTCCCTCTCAGAAGCTCCTCTTCATCGGAGTGGTTCTGATTTCGGCGTGGTTTCGGGTTTATCCTCCCGAGCAGCGAGTCCGGGATATACAGGCTATGATTCCGATCTTTCAGCCTTTATCCCGGGTTTCGGTCAGGGTGACCCTCCGGCTACTGGACCTGATGGCCTCCTGCATCCTGTTGGTGGATAATGCCAGATGGCATATGCGGGCTCTGCAGTGGGAACTGAAGTTCCAGTGGACACAACATCAGGAAAACCTGTCCGATCATGTCTAGATCTCGGAGGGCACTGCACAACAATTGCAGTGGTGGCTCACCAATCGTGATTGGGTCAATGGCAGATCCCTCTCCCTTCCCCAACCGGAACACACAGTGGTGACGGACGCGTCCCTTCTGGGATGTGGCGGCCACATGGGAGTGGCGGAGATCAGAGGACTCTGGTCTCCGGCGGAATCCTGGCGCCATATTAACCTTCTGGAGCTTCGGGCGATCCAACTTGCACTGAAAGCATCCTTCCTTCTGTCAAGGGGAGAGTACTGCAGGTGTTCACGGACAACACCACCGCCATGTGGTACTGCAACAAACCGGGCGGGCTGTGGTCGTGGACCCTGTGTCAGGAGGCTCTGTGTCTCTGGACTTGGCCGGAACATCAGGGCATTTTCCTGGTGGTTCAACACCTGGCAGGTTCTCTTAACGCCAGTGCGGACAAACTCAGCCGCCGGTGCTTGATAGATCCCGAATGGCGTCTGCACTCGGACGTGGCCCAAGGTCTCGTTCAGCAGTGGGGAGAGCCTTGGTTAGATCTATTCGCCACCGAAGAGAACGCGCAATGTCATCAGTTCTGCGCGTTGGAATTTCCAAGGCAGCACTCGCTAGGCGATGCTTTTTGTCACGAGTGGAGTTGCAGTCTACTATACGCCTTCCCGCCTATACCACTTCTACCCAGAGTGCTGAAGAAGATCAAGCGCGACTGGGCCCAAGTCATTCTTGTGGCTCCGGACTGGGCTTGAAGAGTATGGTATCCCGAGCTACTCAGTATGGCTATCGATCCCCCGATCCGACTGCCTCTTCGGGAGGATCTTCTGTCGCAGCAACAGGGGACGGTCTTTCACCCGAACCTGTGCAGCCTCCACCTCCTTGCGTGGAGATTGAGCGGCGGCATTTGACATCTTTTGACCTGCCTCCCTAAGTTTGTGATGTAATCTTGGCAGCCAGGCGTCCCTCCACTAAGACCGTATACACCTGTAGGTGGAATACGTTTGTGGCATGGTGCACAGCAAAGGCGGTGGATCCCCTTTCGGCCCCTCTTTCAGAGGTCCTTCTATTCCGTCTTTCCTTGGCCCAGCAGGACTCTGCTCTGGGCACTATCAAGGGCTATCTCTCAGCCATTTCAGTCTTTTTATGGCTTCCAGATCAACCTTGCCTTTTCAAGTCCCCTGTTGTAAATAGATTCTTAAAAGGCATTACTCATCTTTTCTCTCCTGGTCCTTTCATAATGCCTCAATGGGACTTGAGCCTGGTTCTGACATATCTGATGTGGGCTCCCTTTGAGCCACTTCACAACTGTCCTCTTCGGCTTCTCACTTTAAAGACCGCTTTCCAAGTGGCCATCACCGATCGCCAGAAGAGTGAGTGAGCTCCAGGCTCTTTCCTCTAAACCTCCTTTTCTCTCTGTCCATCCAGACAAAGTAGTTCTAAGGACCTGTCCATCTTTTCTGCCAAAGGTTGTCACTGCCTTTCACATCGGGCAGACCATCACTTTGCCTACCTTCTTTCCGCCTCCGCATCCTTCGAAAGAGGAAGAGAGGCTCCACCGTCTGGACCCAAAACGTGCGCTCTCTTTCTACCTAAACCACACACAACAGTTCCGGGTGGATGACCAGCTCTTTGTTGGCTACGTGGGCGCCAAGAAAGGTCGGGCTGTGCACAGGCGGACCATCTCTCGTGGGTCGTTCAGTGCATAAAGGCTGGTTATTCTTTGGCGAAAAAAGAGCCTCAGGTGGGGCTGCGCGCCCATTCTACCAGGGCGACGGCAGCCACTACTGCTTTGGGACGGGGAGTTCCCTTGCTTGACATCTGTCAGGCAGCTACGTGGACCTTGCTGCACACGTTTACCAAGCACTACTGCCTGGACAGCCAAGTCCGGAGAGACGGCTTCTTTGACCGTTCTGTTCTCCAGGACTTTCTGGCGTGATCTTGGTTTGCAGGCCCACCACCGGGGTTGGTATTGCTGGGGTAACTATTCTAAGGTAAGGAATCTATCACTACGTGTTTCTTTCAGATCCACAAGTTACTTACCTTCTGTAAGAAACATTAGTAGTGATAGATTCCTTACCGCCCCACCCATCCTCCCCATTTTGCGAACTGATTTCTAGGGTTAGGTCATCCCTTTCTGGGCCCTAGTTTCATGGCACCAGTGGTCAGTTTCTTGCATGGCTCTGCATTCCTAGCATGGAAAGTCGTTTACAGAACTGACGTCAGCGCGCGCGGGAGCGTCTAAGTAGCTCCTGCGACGTCATCCCGGTGCCAACGACGCCCGCGGAGCAGCACGACGACACCTACCGACGCGCAGGGGTACTGCTGACGAAAACTTTCCGCATCCAGTCTGACGCCTGGGGGTAATTCTAAGGTAAGGAATCCATCACTACTAATGTTTCTTACAGATATATCGTTACCGAAGGTAAGTAACTTGTGCTTCTGAGAATAACATAGCGGGAGGTGCCGCTAAGTCAGGCCAACTTGCAATGCACCTTAGGCAGATCGACGAGCAGGTAGGTCCCGGCCTCCTCTCTGTATTCAGAGCACTTGTTGGTCAAAGTTTTCCTATGGTTCAAGTTTTGGATTTTGGATATCTGCCTACCTTTAGCATCACTTCCAAGGGTCCTGAAGTATACAGCAGCAGGCAGTCCGCTGGGAGTCCTTCCTATTGTCCAGAAAGTGAACTGAAGAGGGGGTCAGAGGGTCTCCTTTCACACCTGGTGCCCACTTTGAAGTGCTAGAAACTTCTGGAGGCTTTCCCCCATAGAAGTGTCTGGAATTTCCTACCTCCTTGCTGTAGTCCCACTATGTCTTCAGGCATAACAGGCTAGTGTGAAGTTCTTTGTGTGTATGTCAGGAGGAGTTTGTGCAAGTGGGGCTGCTCACTGCTCCCCATCCATATCCAGCCTGAGATGGCCCATTCAGGCATATCTGGCCCCCTTTATTTTGTGGCTGTCTGGGAGGAATATACAAAGGCCAACTGCTACTCACACGTAGTCGTGTGACCCAGGGACAGGCTGCAGACCCAAATAGTTAGTGCAGAAAAATGCCAACTTTCTAAAAATGTTATTTTTAGAATAGTGACTTAAAGTCCAAATCTAAAATTAAAGAGGAATTTGAACTATAATTCCTCAGACACTAAATATGACTTTCCTACCTACTCCCACTCAAAGGTTAGCTCTTATTAAATGTAATAGGGTAACCCAATGTTATCCTTTGGGAGAGATGGGCCTCACAGTAGTGAAAAACAAATTAGTGGGTTTCTCACTAAACAGGACATGTAAATCTTAAAAGTATAAGTCCACATTTTTAATTACAATGCACCCTGTCCTGTGGGCTGTTTAGGGCCTTAGGTGTTACTTGTATGTATTAAAAAGGGAGTTCTAGGCCTGGCAATGGGATTAATTTAATCACGATAAGCACAGGGTGTCTAGTGGGAGAAACTCAACCAGGCACGTACTGCTCCCTGACTGAATGAAGCTCACACAAAGTACGTCTGCTACACACATGGGAAATGGAGAAAGTTACAGTGTTCTGTTGGATAATGCTTTCTTTAGGACAAGAACCCTCATTCACCCAAAAGTGACATGCTTAATCATTGGGATCCCTCCTCATACCTTCCCTTGAATGGTGCCTGGTGTGAGCTACGACTCTCTAGTGGGGAAGAGCTGAGGTGTTTTTAATTGAATGAGCAGTATGTTTGAGTAAGGGGCATGGTGCTATCACTTATATACAAAAAGGGTGGTGTGAGTAAAACTATCTCCTGGTAGGCTGAATATCAGTGTTATTCTGGTGCCCCCAGTGGATAGGGTTAAAAAAGCGAGAAGTGACAGGGAGTTTGGAAAAAATACTCCCTATGCGAGGTCAGCTTGTTTCTGATAGCCTATGTGGTATCCTCATCTATAGGTGGCAGTGTGATAAGGAGATTAAATTACACCTCTACTCCACTGCACTCAGTGGTGGGAAAAAGGAAAACCTTTTTTTATACAACCCTCACCCACTCTAGTAGTGGCATGCTTCAGCATCTGGTTCACCCTGACTCCTAAAGGTCAGGGTGGGCCCGACCGTATTCCAGGGAGCTCTTTGAAGAAATGTTTATTTTTGGGAGGTTATATACTATTGGATAAAAATTACTCATCCACCCAAGGTATCCCTTTATTTGTGGGGTGATGGGAAATATTAAAACTGTAAATACACGGGGCAAGCAGAATATTGTGGTCCTATGACCCAAGGGTTAAAAACACAGACCTGTTTCTGCCCTACTCTATTGGCCTTACATAGGTTCTGGGCATTCCTCAGGGCAAATAAAGTAAAAGTGGTTCCCCCAGTGGCACACCACTGTAACAATTTTCCAGAAAATTGAGTGGCATGCAAAAAGTAAGCTTATGCATGCAGGTAAAAAGTGATGTACTAGCCGTATTTTGGAGGTATTTGTGGAAAAAAGACATACCAATTTTTTTTGTATGGCGATGTTAACTCTTTAGGTATATTGTCTATCTCCTTGTATCTTCATGAATAATGACTGCCCATGTAGACATATGTTGTCCTCTATAGACTTTAGGTGCCCCATTACAGCTTTTACATGGTTTATAATGTGCTAGCAATATTACTGTGTAGATAGTAGTACCATACTTTGGTGTATCTAAAGGTCTTGCTGGGTTTCAGAATAATCTCTCTTTTTGGCATGCGTAGCGCACTGTGAAAACATTGAGACTCGTAATCACTTCAGTATTATAAAAGATAGAGTGCGTGTTATTTTGACATAAAGGTAGCAGCAACTTATCACAGACTCTGGTACGTTATACTCTTCAAGGGAATGTCAGGGCAGGCCCTGTAGTCAAACTCTAATATGCATGTATCAAAGGAGAGAAAAGTAAAGTGAGTTTCAAGCGGTCTCGCAAAAGAAGACCATCGCGGTAACAAGAGGCCCGCAGGCCATTTACTTACAACATCAAGGATCCCTGCCCTCTGCGGACCTGTTTGATGCTCCGCTCTCCCTGGCTGGTAACTGGTCTCTGTGACTGTTATATTCCCCAGGGCCGGCCAGCTGAGATCGCTTATGAGGTCACATGGTTTGTGGTTCGTGAGGTGTGCTCTCACCGTAGTGTGACACTAACATGGAGCATGGGTTGAGGGGAGAAGCACACAGAGGAGAGACAAGCTATATAACAAACGTACTCTCATGGATGGCTTATCCAAAAAGAAAAAAGTAGTTCCTTAAAAGTGACCCATGGAAGGATACAAGTCATTAAATCACAAGGATGATAGAGGCTCGGCTTCAGGGTAGGGACTAATACAAGAGGCACAAGGTAAGTAATCTAGTAAGAAGTAAGCAAATGAGTGACAACGCCAACTAATGGTAATAAATGTGTGCGCTGTAAGCCCAATGTAGGTTCTTGTAAACCCTCAATAGGTCTTTTCCGATCAGACAACTTGCTCTGTAAGCGACACCTAAAAACAAGCCAGTAAGCCCTCTTCCATCTGTGCACCTGGAATTGGGAAACATTCCCATATCTGTCAGTGCTACCCCAAACCTACTCCAGTTTAGGAAAGATCATATGATGCACCTCTTTAAAGTAGACTATATCACAACACAGTAACATTCCACTTCTTTCAGAAGCCGGTTGCTCTGCCTGTGACTTAAGTGTATTTTTGCTTTTTAACCATGTAGAGCATTCTGCTTCCTTTTGACTAAGTATGCACTATACAAATACCACAATACATTCATACACATAGCACGGAATCAGGAGGTTAAACTTATCAGAACGGAGTTTCTACTTTGTTTTCTCTTTGTCTGGCATCAATTGGTGATGCTGTATTAAAACCAAAGTTCTCCAAGTTCTGAAGTACAGCCCCTAGTTATAACATTGGCCATATAAGGCCAATGTAATACAAAAATCGATTCTCTAGTATGCACATAAGATAACATCTTTTGTAGTATTATCCCCGTCACAAAATGTTAGCACTTTATTGTTTTCGTATTGTATTATAATCAAAACTGTTCTTTTTACATGTTAAGAAGTTTTATTATTATTTGAACATCTAGCACTGAGTGGGCATTGAGTTTATGGATTGTTGTCATGCAGTCACAGCTAAATTCCCCATGCATGCGGGATCCTGAAATTTGTTTTAAAAATTGCATGTTTTCCATTATAAACAACATGTAGTTAGAAAACATGCTGAATTAGGTAAGATGTTCTCATTTTTTACCCAAACACTCAAATTGAAACTTAACAGTTTAATTGATTGAAATTACCACATATAACTAACATTTTGGAAGTAAAAATAAATTGTGTAAATTTTGATTTAATACAAAAATAATGAAAGATTTACTTGATCATTTAAGAATGTTGGAGACTGCACAATTCAATCATGGCCAACAAGGGCCAGTTAGACGATTTTTTTTTTCTGCCCAGTGAAGAAGGTGCCACACGCTATCTGCTTTTTTTAAAGGCTATTTTTCACTAAAAGTGCAAATTCTGTATGCTGTTTTGCTTTGTTTCACCCCACAATGCAGAGTGTCTTCTTTTTCTGGCTTTTTTTTTTCCTATGAGAAAGTGCTTTTTTCTTCAAGTTTTTTTTAACAATGTGTGGTTTGTTTTCCTGACTTTAGCACCATTAAAGATTTTGCCATTTGTCCAAATGGCTTACAGTAGGTTGACGGTTCAGGAAGGCGTACACTTCAGGGCTTAAAGAGGTGTGATTGGCAAAAAGATTGCTTTTAAGAGTTCTGCTTCAACTTCAGAGTGGCCACCGCCCACGAGTCCTGCTACATCATAACATTTAACTTCCAAGCATATGCAGGTTTCAACATTGAAGGAACGTGTGAAAGAAAATTATATATTTGGAATCGTAGTCAAGGCACTATTCGACTTCAAGGTCTGACCACTCCATGCTCGCCTTTTCCTTGGATTTGAGTTATAAAACAACTCCTTCCTGCCCAAAAATCAGTCGGACAAGGAATTGGAATCGAGTCGATATTCCTTCCCTATGCAACTCGTTAACCACTACCTGCCCAGACTTATCGGGCTTGATCCCCCACTCCCAGACTACCACTCTAGATCGCTGGCTCATTAAAGCCTGCGATGCAGTGGCTCCCCTGAAGCGGATTACTATCAACCGCACCCACAATGCCAACAAGTGGTTCAGCCCTGGCCTCAAAGCCCAAAAATTGGAGTTACGGCAGGCCGAACGAGCCTGGAAAAGAGAATATTGCCCAACCCGGAAACAATACTACATCACCATTCTTAGCGAATACAAACAAGCCATTCTGGCAGCTAAAACAGAATACTTTTCGGAGCGCATTTTAGCTGCAGAAAGTCAGCCACAGGAGATCTTTGCCACCGTCCACGAGTTGGCATCTTCGGACAGAACTCTGCCCAAGATTCTCCCTTCTCAGGCGCTATGCGATTCGCTTAATGAATTTTTCATTGACAAAATAGCTTGTATTAAAGCAAACATTCCCACCCCTTCGCTTACTTTTTCCCACTCCCTCCCTTCAGGCAATGCTTTGTCCCTTACTTCCTTCCCTGTACTTACTAGAGAATCCCTGCTTCCCTTGCTTAGCCGTGTCAAGTCAGGCTCTCCAGTTGACGTCTGCCCGGCACGTATTCTCCGTCAGATCTTTACCGAATGCCCATCTCCGGTCCTTACCCTCCTTAATGATTGCTTCATGCATGGCCTCGTCCCTGCCCCTTTTAAGACGGCTATAATTTTCCCTATACTAAAAAAACCAGGGGCAGATCCTTCCTCCACGATAAACTACCGTCCGATATCCCTTCTCCCCTACCTGAGCAAGATAGCTGAGTCCCATGTCACCCAGACACTTAGCACCTTTATTGAGGACAGCAATTATCTTGCACCCTGCCAGGCGGGTTTCCGCCCCCGCCATTCCACCGAGAAGGTGGTTATTTCGGTCATGGATCAACTCAGGGAGGGTCTTGATACCAGCACTCCTCAAGCGTTGGTCCTCCTGGATTTGTCCGTCGCTTTCGACACGGTGGACCATTCTATTCTCTTGTCCCGTGTCAAGGTGGCGGGTATAGGGGGACAAGCACTAGCCTGGACAGGCTCCTTCCTGGCTGACCGCACTCAGGACGTCCATTTGGTCGAATTTTCCGCTCCACCCCGCATCGTCCAATGTGGTGTCCCTCCGGGCTCCTCTCTCTCCCCCTTATTATTCAATCTTTATATTTTCCCCCTTATCTTCGCACTGCAATAAATGGAGGTCACAGTCTACAATTATGCTGATGACCTCAACTCATTTTTAATTTTTCTTCCCCCTCACTAGCTGTTACTGCCTTCCAGTCTGTCATGCTGTTTATCCGAGATTGGATGAATGCGAACCATCTCAAACTCAACCCGGACAAAACAGAGTTGATTCTCACGGGAGGCAGTGGCAACCCTTGGTCTTCTTCCTTTTGGCCCCTTTCCCTTGGCTCACCTCCTACACCCTCCCATTCAGTCAAGACCCTTGGCATCACACTTAACCATCATTTGACACTTCACTCTCACATTAGCTCGGTTGTTTCCTCTTGTTTCTTTACATTGCGTATCATTAGGAAAGTATCCCGTTTTTTCTCTTTCTCTGCACTTAAACTGATTGTAATGGCCATGGTTTTATCTAAGATCGATTATGGGAACATTATTTATAATGGTGCCCCTGGTTACGCACTTCAACGTCTTCAGCTGGTGCAGAACCAGGCAGCTCGTCTGATACACGGCTTACCTAAATTTCACCATTCGTCACCCCTTCTCACTGCCCTTCATTGGCTCCCCATTAAGAAACGGGCCCTGTTCAAACTTGGCTGCCTTACCTTCCAAGCCATTATCAACTACTACTATCAACTACTGTCCTTCTAGAGTTCTTCGTTCATCCACCAAATCCTTATTAGTCATTCCTCGTTTCAAGAAACAAAGATCAGGAGGCCTGAAATTTGCGGTGCTTGTGCCCACTTTCTGGAACACCCTCCCTCCCCATATCAGACTCTCCCCTTCCTATATGGAGTTCCGCAAGGCCCTCAAGACTTTCCTGTTTAAGCAGGCTTTCAGCTCATAGTCCTCTGTACTTTTTCTTGCCCAGGAATCCCTCTAGCGCCATGAAACTGCATTGTGAACATGCGCTTTACAAATTTTTAAAAATTCAATTCAAAATTCAAGAAACACTTTCATGCTTAGAATATCCCGGTTTCTCAGAATCTCTACTTTGAGAAGACAATGGCACATTCATCATCAGCCCAGCGGATCTGAAAGAGAATTGTTTCAACGTCACCATCTCCAGATCCTCAACCTACTACTGAGAACCTCATCACTATTACAGCATCCAAAGATAGAGCAGCTTTGCAGCCACCTGGTATTGCTTTGTCTCATGAGCTCCAGCCTTCTGGGATTTCAGTTAAGGCTCCCACCATTGTCTGTTTCACTACCTTTATCATATCATCTGTTGTTAATGGCAGGTGGTGACGCACCCACAAAAAGTGCTCTTTATCCAGAGTTGTAGGATCTCTAGGTCACTCTTACATGAGACATCAACATAAATTAGTTGGAACCAGCAGATGGACTCTCTAAGTCTAGGAAGAGATTAAAGAGATTTAACTCCTGTATGCAAGCATACAGCAGAGTCTGACTCTTCCACTGTTTGAAGCCAGGTTTTAGAAAATCAGTTTTATTTAAGGTCTCTCTTCTTGACTACCTGGTTGCATTCCACTGAAGTTTTGAATATAGCTGCAATGAAGCTGGACAATCCGATATTTACTACTACTGTTAATACATTTGTGATCTTTAAGATGATCCAAACCAACCAACTGGCAACATCAAGAGTGCCGTGGGGTCTGTGTATTCTGGAGCAATTTATGATAATTTTATGAATCCTTTCTCCTTTTGTGGTTCAAATCTGTTGTATTGTTTATATTGTGCATTACATTCAATCAACATACCAACCGAACAAGTGATATAAGGGCCAATATATTCTGGTCATTGTTACACAATTGCCCCCAACTCTCCTCCCTTACTCCCATACTCACATATGTATCGTAAAGGGCGACTGTCCTGGTACTGCTGAGACCCTGCATGCTAGAGCTAGCTAGAATATTATTGTTCCCTTTCAGCAGAGCTCATGTCTCCGAGGGCTCTCGTCCTGGGGCAGGTGTCTGAACCCCGAAAGCCAGTCATTGGATCTGTAGATACATAGGGCAGATTAGTGTTAGCGGATCTGTAAGAACGGGCACAACTCCTTGTGTATTAAGAATAGGTTTTATTCTATACAAGGTAGTAGTGTTCCCCAAAATGGGTGAGAAACCGCACATCAAAGATAAACAAATGTCATATATAATCAGTCAATAGCGTATTTAAGTTAACAATTACTACTAATATAGCGGGGTGCTGATAAAGCTGTGAGCACTTACTACCCAAAAAGTGCCGTTGGCAAGTCGAAAAAACAACTCATCCATACCATTATCAAGAAAAAAGCCAGCTATTTAAGCACACCTTTATTTAAAGTACAGTGAGTCCTAAATGCAACATTTGATGTACGGACCAATATTCATGATAAATAGAGAAGCAATTTGAAAAAAGTCCTTGGAGGATTCAAAATATTCCAAAAGTATCACCGGACAGGATGCAATAATCGTCAAAGTTTCAGAAATTGTTCTTTTTATTGGTTTAGAAACCCAAAATCCAATATTCAAACACAGCCGTCCAATATCCAAAGCAGCCAACACGTGTTTCGTCGGTACTAAATGGGTACAATGACTTTCTCAAGGCTGTGGACATAAAGATGTATAGATGAGCAATACAATAAAACTTAGAAAAACATCATCTCATACTGGCAATTACATCACCATTGTTGTGCGTAATTGATGCAAAAATCTCACCAGTAACAGAGAATAACCAAAAGATGATAAAGTGCTCTAGTATAAAACCAAATAGGACAAAGTGTGTTCACCAAAGTAGCCATATGGCACATGCAATATGTGAAAAGAAAGAGAGATCCAATGAGAGAGCAAGACTATGTATGGACCAACAATAGTGTGTTATAAGATATAGAATAGTCAAAAGGTTATAAAGAACCGTTGTGTAAGTCCTAACAGAGGTGTAAAGCTTTGCGATGCACCTAAAGTCCTATAAAGATTATCCCAACTCTATCTGTGATATGAGTAAGAGGTGCATGCTCGTAGGATAGACAAGTGAAAGGGGGGTATATGCTAAAAACCCACCTAAATATTTGTTCGATAAATCCAACCTTCAAACACGATATCAATGATAAGATATCAAGTCAAATAACCGTCTCCATGGTGTATAAATAGAAATTCACATGAGCTCTGGTAAGAAAAATGTAATAAAACACACTATGTAGTTGGATTATAACACATTGGTCGATCCTAACATGCAAAGGTGTTGTCCAAAACATGAGTATATAAAAGAACAATTCTCAACCAATAAGAAAGCTATCTTGTAGCTCTCAATATAGTAATTATTTGTGGTGTCCCCATGTATATAAGAGTCTGAATTCGCTAATCAAAGCGGGCATAACCCAATCGACATACAAAGTCCACAGTTCATAATCCGTGATGTACGGTAGCGAAAAAAATACAATAAAACTTATTGTACATATATAGTATCTATACAAGGGTCCCAGTGGTATCCAAAAGATGGAAAAGTACATAAACAATAATCGGTGTGATGCCCGTATTTGTTATGGACAAGTTGAGTCAGGTCTCCTTGGTTACTTTCTATGATAACTTGCATGACAAGAAATTACATTGTCATACTCCTCATGTTTCAAAGAGAATATATTGTATGCACAATATTATCATCACACACTGTCATAAACAACCCCAACTTTTGAAATACTAAACCAAAGTCGATAAAGAATGTATCAAGATAATGCATATAAAATATCAGTATATTAGACACTCACCAAAGTAATAGGTTTTATTCTATGGAGTACTCGTTTCCTCCTGGAAGCCAGTATACAGGCAAAACAAATCAAAGAAAGGAACCATGGTTTTGGGCTCCCGGTATCCTGCCCCCTGTTTGCGGCGTCTTCAATGCGTCTCTTTGGGGTCTTCCTGGACTCCGGATCTGGTCCACGGCGTGGGGTTCCTCGCGGTACACAAAGAAAAGGAAAGAGGAAACTGGATGAGTGTCACACTCTATATCAAGTGCTGTGGGGAGGGGTAGTGAAGGAGCACCTCCAAATGAGTGACGATGGTGTAACCAGGGGGAGCGGTAGTGCGAGCGTAGGGTAGTGAAGCAAGCAAAAGGGCTGTTTCCCTTAAGCGTCAGATTTCTCCCGCCACCCCACCCAGCCCATGAACCGCTTGCGTACCTGGCTTAGCCACGCTCTTCCGGGAGTGTGGCTGGGCAAAGCGTGCTCCTCGTAGCCCCTCTGCTTTCCCGACGTCTTCGGATTCTTGACGTCCTCTTCTCCGCCAGATGGTGTTCGCGTCCCTCTTCGTGCTCCTTCTCCTCTCTCTCCGCCTCGACCTCCGACCGCCTCACTCCTTCGTTCTCCGTGCTCCTCTCGTTCTCCGGTGACAAAACACACACTCTTCTGGGATCCGCAATCTCTTGTTGGAGCGCTGTCTGCCACGTCACAACAGGGGGCGGAGTCGCGTTCCAGGTTGCTCCAGTTAAAGGCACAGTAACCCGTTCCTGCGGCAGTCTCGCAATCCTCAGGCGAGTTTGGCATCCAGTCTTCATACTGTGTGGAAAAAGAGGGTGATTGGTCAGGTTGCGCCTCCCACCAGTCCATTGTCCGTATTACTGCCTTCCCAGGAGCACCAGCCCTGCGACACACCTCCTCCCGTGAATTCTCCCGATCGGGGAGAGGAAAAACTGGACAGGAAGTCTGCGCTGCTGTTCTCCACAACTTTGCGGTGTTTCACATTGAATTTAAAAGGCTGGAGAGACAGACACCACCGGAGTACATGGGGGTTATGAGCATAATTGCGGATCATCCACTGGAGAGGCGCATGGTTGGTGTACAGGGTGAATGAGTGACCCTCTAGGTAGTACCATAGCTTGTCTATGGCCCATTTAACCGCCAGGCACTCCCTCTCAATGGTGGGATACTTCTCCCTGGGGAATAGCTTTCGGCTGATGTATACAATAGGGTGATCTGCCCCGTCTACTGAGAGCTGTGATAGCACCGCCCCTATCCCGTGATTTGAGGCGTCAGTGTGAAGGACAAAAGGCTTTGAAAAGTCAGGGGAGGGCAACACAGGGGAGGTGGTTATAGCCCTTTTTAAGGTGTGGAAAGCCTCCAGCATCGGTGGTGTGTGGTGTGATAGGACTTTTACTTCCCTACGAAGGGTGTTGGTCAGAGGCACTGCTGTGTCTGAGAACTGGGGTATGAAACGTCTGTAATATCCTATTAATCCAAGGAAGGCTCTCATTTCTCGTTTTGTGGCGGGCAACGGGGTCTCAGAGATGGCCCTGACCTATCCTATTAATCCAAGGAAGGCTCTCATTTCTCGTTTTGTGGCGGGCAACGGGGTCTCAGAGATGGCCCTGACCTTTTCTATTTGGGGCGCGATTACCCCGTGTCCCAGGACATATCCCAAGTACTTCACTTTCCGGTACCCTACTCGGGATTTCTTAGCATTTACGTGTAGCCCGGCCTCTTGTAGGGCCTGGAGAATCGTTTGTAGGTGGGTGGTCCAATCCGGGCTGAATACCACTATGTCATCAAGGTAAGCTGATGAAAACCCATTGAAATCATGTAAAACCGTGTTCATTAGTCTTTGGAATGTCGCCGGGGCTCCATGTAATCCAAATGGGAGCACCGTGAACTCATCGAGCCCATCCGGAGTTGAGAAGGCAGTTTTCTTGTGGTCTTCTTTACATAATGGCACCTGCCAATACCCCTTGGTCAGGTCCAGGGTAGTGTTGTAACTGGCGTCTCCCAACTTCTCGCTCAGTTCGTCGCTGCGTGGGATGGGGTAGGCATCAAAAGACGAAATTTCGTTGAGACCCCTGAAATCCATGCAGAAGGGGTGCTGCCATCTGGTTTAGGCACCATCACGATTGGTGAGGACCATTCGCTTCTCGAGGGTTGGATTACTCCCAGCTTTAGCATGTTTTGCACCTCTTTCTGTATGGCAATCCTTCGGGCGGCAGGGATCCGATAGGGCCGCTGTTTGATTATCCGTCCCAGGTGGTATCGATCCGGTGTTCGGCCAGATTCGTTTTTCCCGGTCTATCTTAAAAAACTGCCGCGAATGGGGCCAGAGCCGATCTGAGGGAGGTTCTCTCTTCGGGACTGAGTTCTTCGTTTATGACCAGGTGTTCCAGGGTGCCGTGGTCATCTGCTCTGGTCGGGAAGGTAAGGTGGGCATTGGTGGGCAGCGGTCCTATCCATTTCTTCAGCATGTTTATGTGGAAGGTCTGGCTACGGCCGGGGGAGAGTTGTAGCCTGTAAGTGGTGTTACCGATCACCTTGATGATTTTATATGGCCCCTTCAATTCCGCTTGGAACTTCTTTGTAGACAAGAGGCTGTGTCCATAAAGCATTTAAAAGGATGAACAGCCTAAACTGCTTTGAACCTGCCCTCTGATGGCGTATAATGCCAGGGTAGCAGCTGGTCCTACTCCCTCCCGTTTACAGATAACATTTTCTTCAGGGTGGTCTTCAAAGAGTCCCATTATATTGTTCAACCAGCCCGTTGGTTTGGGGGTGGTATACAAACGTCTTAATGTGCCGCAGGTCCAGTAGCTGACAGACCTCCTTCATCATGCGTGAGACAAACGGAGTACCCTGTTCGGTCAGGATTTCCTTGGGGAATCCGACCCGGGAAAAGAGTTCCAGGATTTTCTCTGAGATGTTGTGGCTGGTGGGTGCCCGTAACGGAAAAGCCTCAGGATAGTGGGTGGCGTAATCCACTATAACTAGAGCGTACAGATTTCCCCCTTTGGTGCGAGGAAGGGGTCCGATCAGGTCCATCCCTACCCTCTCGAATGGAGTCCCTATGATGGGCAATGGTTGTAATGGCACTGCTGGGGTTCGATGTGTATTCTTTTTCTGACAAACTGTACAGGACTGGCAAAACCCTTTAACATCACTATACACCCCGGGCCCAAAAAAGTGCCTGAGTAGATTTTGGGTTGTTTTCTCTGCACCAATATGTCCCGCCGTGAGGTTTGAATGTGAGACAAACAGCTGATCCCAAAAGGACAGTGGGACCAGCAGTTGGGAATGGTCGGTCTGGGAGCCCTGTCTGTATAACAGCCCTTCCTGGATAAGGAATGTAGGGGTACCATGGTCTTGTGATGCATGCGCTTGTTCCCAGGCATTGAATAATGTTGCATCGTTCGCCTGGGCAAATTTGAAACTCTTATTGTGTAACTAAAGTTCAGGTGTGGTTAGAGCTGACAAACGGCTGTCTGGGATTCTCCCTAAACCAGTTTTCTTGTCCTGTGCCCTCACTACCCGAAGAAAGAGATCTAAGAACTCTGGGTTGTCTGTCCCTATGATTAATTCCTCGGGTAGACCTTCCAGAACCCCCACTTTGATAGTGTATGTTACCCCGTTCTCAGGAGTGATGCTTATCGCTGCCAGAGGATATGGTTTAACATCCCCATGCACACACCTTATATACACAGTGGCATCAGGCAGAACCTGGCTTGGCTGTACAAGGCATCCCTGGATCACTGACTGCTTGCACCCTGTATCTAAGAGGGCCTTTACCTGTCTCCCATTCACCCTGGCACTTACATGGAAGGCGCTCCCCAGTTCCGCTGTATATAGGATGGATTTGGGTATATATCCCACTTCCATTGGCTTCTCAGTTGATTTTTTTTCTGGGGCAGGGGCGGGCAATGTGGCCCCAGTCTCCGCAGTCGTAACACTATGGACCTCTAAAGGGTGCAAGTTCTGGTCTTGGTGTTCGGGGTGTCCAGCGTCTGAAGTGGTCTTATTCTTTTTGTCGTACTTCACAACATTTTTTATTTTTATTTTTATTTTAGCGATTTGTATAGCGCCTGGTGACCCAAGGGCATCCCCGCGCTGTGAAAAGGTTGTTTATCCATTGAGGGAAGGGAGGAGAGTAGGGACAATTATTTCGGGAAAAGGTGCGTTTTCAGTTTTTTGCGAAAAACAAGATAACTGGATTCCAGTCTCAGGGTGCGTGGGAGGGTATTCCATCCCTTGGCCGCTTGAACCGAAAATCGGCGTCCTCCTGTCCGTGCCCTTTTAAATTTGGGGATGTTGGCAAAGTGCTCATTCTCCGAACGGAGGGATCTGGACGCTTTGTAGGGGGTGACCAAGCTGCTGAGGATCGCAGGGCCAGAACCGTTGATCAGTTTGTGTGTCGTGCACATGGCTTTGAATTCCACCCTTTGGCGCACAGGGAGCCAGTGCAAGGCCTTGAGGGCTGGTTTTGCTGACACCCTCGAAGGAAGGTTCATGAGCAGACGTGCCGCAGCGTTCTGTGTCCGTTGCAGTCTCGTCAAGGTGGCCTCTGGGGCTCCCAGGTAGACCATATTGCTATAGTCCAGACGGGACAATACTAGTCCCTGGATAAGGAGTTTCCTGGAAGCAGGTGGTAGTAAGGGGAGAATCTTTCGGGTGGTGCGCATGAGCCCAAAACAGATACCCGCAGTTTTGGCCGCTTGCGTCTTCATGGTGAGCTCAGGTTCGAGCCATACTCCAAGAGTCTTGATTTCACGCTTCGGGGAGGGGATTTCTCCGAACACGTCAGGCCAGACTGATGGGGGGATGGTCGCCCATTGTTTTCCCAGGAGCATCACTTCAGTCTTAGATCCATTTAATTTTAATGATGAGTCACTCATCCAGCTGTGGATTTGTGTGAGACAAGTAGCCAGGTTCTCTGGGTGGTCGTCTAGTTGGGATAAAGAGACGACCAGTTGAGTGTCATCAGCGTAGCTTACCATTTTTATGCCAAATGGTGTCACCACGTCTTCAAGTGGGGCCATGTATGCATTAAAAAGCGTCGGGCTCAGGGAAGATCCCTGAGGGACCCCGCTTGTAAGGGGGATGGTGGATGAGTGGTAATTGCCGTCCCATACCTGGAACGTGCGTCCGGTGAGGAAAGATTCTATCCAGCTAAGTGCCGCCCCGGTGATCCCTGCTGCCACGAGTCGATGGAGAAGGACACGATGGTTAACTGTGTCGAAGGCTGCACTGAGATCCAGGAGGATCACTGCCACTGATCCTCCTGAATCCAGTAAGCGCCTTGCCTCCTCGATGACGGCGAGGAGGGCAGTATCTGTGCCATGACCCGGGCGAAATCCAGTTTGGGATTCCCGTAGGACTTTGTTTGTTTCAAAGAACTGGGACAATTGACCGTTGACCAGTTTCTCAGCCACCTTGCTGATTGCCGGGAGGAGTGATATTGGTCGGTAATTAGCCATATCTGCTGGATCGAGCTGGGGTTTTTTAAAGAGTGCTTTTACCACCGCGCTCTTCCAGCTGGTAGGGACAGATCCCTGGGCAAGTGAGCTGTTAATGAGCTCCATGACCGTGGGGACAATGACAGGGGCCACGGTTTTGAGGAATCTAATTGGAGCCGGATCCAGAGGTGATCCGCTTCTCATTTTGGTCATGGTTCGTTCTACCTCTACGCATGTAACTGGCCTGAATGTCGCAAGTTGAAGGCGGGGATTATTTCCGGTCCGGCTGGGAGATGGAGGATTGTCCAAATGGCTGGCGGGACCAGGAGAGGGGAGGGAAGCTATAATACGGGCGATTTTGTCATCGAAATAGGTGGCTAGTTCGTGACTTCGGTCCACAGGAGGGGAACTGGAGGAAGAAGAGTTAGGTACTTTGAGCAGCTCCTTAACAATTAGGAAGGATTCCCTGGCCGAATTGGAGGATTCTGTTATCCGCGTGTCATAATGGGAAGCTTTGGCGTGCCTGATGGCATCTTTGTAGAGTCTGACTGTATTGTGATATGCTTCCTTGCTGGTGTGCTGCCAGTCTTTCCTCCAAAGCCGTTCGGCTCTTTTACAGTGTTTGCGGAGTAGTCGGAGGTCTGAGGTATACCACGGGGCGGACCCGGGTTTTCCGTTTTTGTCCTCCCTAGTTCTTAGTGGAAGTACGGAGTCCAGGGTGGTGGTGATCCACTCTCTGAAGTCGCTATCGGCGACAGCCGGGTCTTCTGCATATGCAGGGATGGTGTTTTTTAGATTCCTGGCCCATTCTTCGGTGGGAAGTCTGGACCAGGTCCTGTCCCTGATGTAGGTAGGCGGTTTATGAGGTTTCCTGAAAGCTCCTGGTAATAGGAAGGAGACTAAGAAATGATCTGTCCAGGGTAAGGGAAAGGCCTCCTTCATTTGCATCGAAGGGGTGCTAGTAAACACCGGGTCCAGCAGGTGACCCTTAGTGTGAGTGGCTCCAGAATTAAGAAGGTGGATATCAAGTGCTGCCAGATCAGAGATCAGGTCAGCTGCTGCAGGGTCATTGGGGTCATCAAGATGGATGTTTAGATCCCCTATGATCAGGAAATTTACTATGGAGTGAGCCTGGGTCGCTACGATGTCCAGGAGAGAGCTGGCGAAGGGTCCTGGGTGCCCGGGAGGGCGGTAAACAAGGACTCCTGTCATTGTGTTGGTCGGGTCTAGCTTGATTGTGAATTGCAGGCTTTCAGAGTCAGGGATCTGCGCATCACCGGATTTGCAGTGAAGGTAGTCCCGGTGAATGATGGCCACACCACCACCTCGGCCTACGGGGCGGGGTAATGACTGAATGAGGAAGCCCGGTGGGGTAGCTAGCACCATATCTGACTCTGAGTGTGGGGCGAGCCAGGTTTCCGTGAGGAAGAGGATGTCAATCTCCTGATCTTCTATGAGGTGGTTAATCTGCGTCGCGTGTTTAGGGAGCGAGCGGCAGTTTAACGATGCCAGTTTAAGGGCAGCAGGCTTGTGAGGTTTTGTAGGTAGTTTTGCAGGTTTTGTAGGTAGTTTTGCAGGTAGACAACTTGTTTTATCGGTTTCCCAAATGGGCGGCTTGGGCTGGGCGCGAGAATAGGTGGTGGCCATATCTATGGCCTGTTCCACGGTAAGGCACGCATGTTGCCGTAACCACTTCTGAGTGCTAAAGGGGAGGGCTTCTAGATATTGCTCCAAGTAGATCTTTTCCATGATCTCTTCCTTGGAGCTGATGGCAGGAGTTAACCACTTGTCGGCTGCCATCTTCAACCGAAAAAACAATGTCTTAGGGTTTTCTCCCGGGGCAGCCTTCTCCTTCCTAAACCACTCCCTGTAAGCCTCAGCGTCCAGTCCCAAGTGGTCCAGGATTATATTCTTTATATCTGCGTATGGGGTATCTCCGCCGGCGTTAGCGACCTGGTATGCGGCCTGCGCTTTGCCCGTCAAGAGAGGTGCCAGGAAAAACGGCCACCTATCCACAGGCCAGCCACACGCCCTTGCTGTCCTCTCGAAGTTCAAGAGGAAAGCATCCGGATCCTCACCGGACACATATTTCTGCAGGGAGATGCCTGATGGGGTATGGGTGGTGCTTCGTGCTGGGCCTGCCAGGGATTGCTCTGTTATCATTTTCTGTAGCCCTTCCATCTGGGCCGCGATGGTGTCTTTAAAGATGTCCCAGTCAGCCCTTGCTGACGTCATCTGCCGTTCCACGGCCCATCCGAGCTTGTCCTGCCCCTTCACCAGGTGCTGTATCAGGGCATCCATCTTCGGTATACAGATGGGTTGTGTTATGCCCGCATTCTCCACCAGTGTAGCGGGTCTGTAAGAACGGGCACGACTCCTTGTGGATTAAGAATAGGTTTTATTTTATGGAGTACTCGTTTCCTCCTGGAAGCCAGTATACAGGCAAAACAAATCAAAAAAAGGAACAATGGTTTTGGGCTCCCGGTATCCTGCCCCCTGTTAGCGACGTCTTCAATGCGTCTCTTTAGGGTCTTCCTGGACTCCGGATCTAGTCCACGTCGTGGGGTTGCTTGCGGTACACAAAGAAAAGGAAAGAGGAAACTTGATGAGTGTCACACTCTATATCAAGTGCTGTGGGGAGGGGTAGTGAAGGAGCACCTCCAAACGACTGATGATGGTGTAACCAGGGGGAGTGGTAGTGCGAGGGTAGGGTAGTCAAGCAAGCAAAAGGGCTGTTTCCCTTAAGCTTCGTTTTCTCCCGCTGCCCTACCCAGCCCGTGAATCGCTTGTATACCTGGCTTAGCCAAGCTCCTCTGGGAGCTTGGCTGGGCGAATCGTGGTCCTCGTAGCCCCTCGGCTTTCCCCGACGTCTTTGGATTCTTGATGTCCTCTCCGCCGCCAGATGGTGTTCCCGTCCCTCTTCGTGCTCCTTCTCCTCTCTCTCTCTGCCTCGACCTCCGACCGCCTCACTCCTTCATTCTCCGCGCTCCTCTCGTCCTCCGGTGACAAAACACACACTCTTCCGGGATCCGTAGTCTCTTGTTGGAGCACTGTCTGCCACGTCACAACAGGGGGCGGAGTCGCGTTCCAGGTTTCTCCAGTTAAAGGCACAGTAACCCGTTCCTGCGGCAGTCTCTCAATCCTCCGGCGAGTTTGGCATCAAGTCTTCATACTGTGTGGAAAAAGAGGGCGATTGGTCAGGTTGCGCCTCCCACCACTCCATTGTCCATATTACTGCCTCCCCAGGAGCACCATCCCTGCAACAATTAGTTAATAGAACTCTTTATAAAGCAGTGAGATAAAGGGGTTACATAATTCCTGGAATGTCTCTGGTGTCCCCTTTTAGATCTTAGTGGGTTTGTCAGGGGATTCGATAGTCCCAGTATCGTTTGTCTTTATCTGCTATTATGCAGATGTAGCATCTATATCTGCCAATGTCTTCCCAGTACCGTGTGAGGTTGGGGCAAGCCCACAGAAGATAAAGAAGCATGCGGGCGCCATAGCCCCTTCAACAGGTCTCACTATGTGGAGGGTTCATTTTGTGCAGCCTAGTGGGAGTGAGGTACCAATAGGTGGTTATTTTAGTAGTTGTTTAAGTGCTTGTAGCTGAGGTAAGGACTTCTCCTTCACGGGGGTTCACGAGAGGAGGTTGTATAATTATGTCAGGCGTTTATCATCATTTGGCAGTATAAGCCATTTCTCGAAAGATGTGAGCGTTCTCTGTGCGCACTCCTCACTGAGGGTTGCATAACCCAATCTCGTACCTAGAGGTAACGGAGGCGTCTTATTGTTTGCGCCAAGATTGCTGCCTTGCAGCAAAGACGGTGGGGTCTAGGCCTGGAATTAAGCCTGTGTTGTCCTAGATGGGGAAAAAGCGATACCAAAGGGGATGATGGACGGAGCGTTAGAGCAAATCAAACACTCACCCCCAGTCAAATGATCTGGGTTTAATCCATCATCATTCTTTAGCTCACTCCACCACCCCAGTTCAGACATGGCCATATGCAAATCAGTCTGACCCTGTGCCTCATGGGAACAGTCCAGCCCGAACTGCCAAGCCATATCTTCCCTGGACCGGAAACAAGCATCCTGGGACCGCTTTGGGGTTCATAACCCTCGTCAGCCAGGCTATCTTGAATCCAGTGGCAAAGTGAGCAAGGGACCCACGTCTGGGCATACCCTGCCAACTTAGGGCGAACAAAGCGATACCAAAGGGGATGATGGACGGAGCGTTAGAGCAAATCAAACACTCGCCCCCAGTCAACTGATCTGGGTTTAATCCATCATCATTCTTTAGCTCACTCCACCACCTCAGTTCAGACATGGCCATATGCAGATCGGTCTGACCCTGTGCCTCATGGGAACAGTCCAGCCCGAACTGCCAAGCCATATCTTCCCTGGACCGGAAACAAGCATCCTGGGACCGGTTTGGAGTTCATAACCCTCGTCAGCCAGGCTATCTTGAATCCAGTGGCAAAGTGAGCAAGGGACCCACGTCTGGGCATACCCTGCCAACTTAGGGCGAACAAAGCGATACCAAAGGGGATGATGGACGGAGCGTTAGAGCAAATCAAACACTCACCCCCAGTCAACTGATCTGGGTTTAATCCATCATCATTCTTTAGCTCACTCCACCACCCCAGTTCAGACATAGCCATATGCAAATCAGTCTGACCCTGTGCCTCATGGGAACAGTCCAGCCCGAACTGCCAAGCCATGTCTTCCCTGGACCGGAAACAAGCATCCTGGGACCGGTTTCGAGTTCATAACCCTCGTCAGCCAGGCTATCTTGAATCCAGTGGCAAAGTGAGCAAGGGACCGCACGTCTGGGCATACCCTGCCAACTTAGGGCGAACAAAGCGATACCAAAGGGGATGATGGAGCGTTAGAGCAATATAGCATATAGCCAGGTCTAAACTGGGGTGGCATGATGAGCAAAAGAATGATGGATTTAACCCAGATCTCTTGACTGGGGGTGAATGTTTTGATTTGTTCTGCATTCCGTCCATCAATTGTGTGTCTTTTGCTTTCTCGCCCTAAGTGCGCCAGGTATGCTCAGACGTGAGTCCTGGGCTCACTGTGCCACTGGAATCAAGCTATCCTGGCTGAAGAGGGGTGAAACCCCGAAACCGGTCCTAGGATGCTTGCTTCCGGTCCAGGAAGGACCTGTCTTGGCAGTTCGGGCTGGACTGTTCCCATGAGGCACAGGGTCAAGACTGATTTGCATATAGCCAGGTCTAAACTGGGGTGGCATGGTGAGCAAAAGAATGATGGATGTAACCCAGATCTCTTGACTGGGGGTGAATGTTTGGATTTGTTCTGCATTCCATCCATCAATTGTGTGTCTTTTGTCCTAGATGGGGGTCACGAGGGACAGGAAGGTTGTCAGTCTTCCCCGCGTCGCTGTGGAGTCCTGTGTTGGGAGTATAGCCCTCATGATGGAGGAGGAGTAGAGTCCCCAGGCCCTGTGTTTGCAGACCAACCAAGTGGTCTTCCATATATGTATCTCAGCTATCGCATAGTCCATAAAGCACCAGTGTTTCTCTGATTCACTCAGATGCCATTCGACGATATAACAGAGTTGGTCAGCTTGGTAATATTGGATCAGGTTTGGGATGCCCAGACCCCCCTTCACTATGAGGCGATAACCTAAGGAACTGTGCATGCAGGATGCTTGTTGTTACATATTAAGCGCAGAAGCTTCACCTGTAGCGTTTTGAGTATGCCCTGTGGGTGCATGAGTGCTTGAAAAGCTATAGGGCCCTGGGAAGCACAGTCTTCTTCAAGACCACAATGTTGCCCAGCCACGAGATGGGATATTGTTTCCATTGGGTGAGATCTGCTTTGACCTGATGGAGTAGCGTGCGATAGTTAAATTGCACAGTGTCTGCAAGGGAGGTGGTTAGTTGCACACCTAAATAATAGATATAATATTAGGACCATGTCAGGGTGTATTGCACAGCCAGTTTCACCTGCTGAGCTGATGGGACCGAGAGGTTGAGACTTCTGCAGATTCATTCTATTCCCCAATGGTCTCCTGAAGAACTGCAGTTCACCCAAGAAGGCTGGCAGGGAGTGTACAAGGTAATCTAAGGGTCTGAAATTGGATATCGGCACTCCGGCATGTCTCCTCAGCAATCAGTCCTAGTTTTCTCTTTTCTCCTCTACCATATCCTCGCTTCTGCCTCCTCCAATTATTATGAATGGAGAGATGAGGTGTGAGGGAAACTGTGTCACAGTTTCTCATATCATCATCCCAGAACACTGGCAATGCCTCTGTTGTAGAAGCACACAGAAGAAAGACAAAGGTAGCCATTCTAATTCCTTCAAAGTTTGATTTGTAGGAGTGAGGATGGCCTTTTTGCTTTAACCACTGCGCATAGCTCGGCAACTATAAGAGCGGAAAATTTCCAGTTTTCGGTTTTGTTAGTGTTACTAATGTTAATTTACAGCTCTAAATATAATATCTCAAAATAATATTACAATCTCGCACATACTATTAGCATTACTATTCAATGTATTAGTTTTCCAGGCCCTATGTCATGCACACACTCTAATAAAGACTTTTTACTTTAATATGGCATGCAATTAGGCCTGGCTTGTATAATACATGTATGTGTTAGGGAACAAAAACCCTGCTACACAGGACACTTCTTTGAAGCCAGCGAAAGTTCTCGGGTTCCTATGAGCATTTGAAATAAAGAAAATATGAGGTCACTGGTTATTTCACTAGAAACACATAGACTTTGACTTTTGGGCATTCAACACAAATATTAATGTTGCAGTGGAACGTCGTCCAGGAAATTGAACGCAATACAGCGTCAGCAGACTTTTTAAGCAGAAAAAGATAAGCATGCCATGAAGGACAAAAGAGAATCACCAAGTGCAACCAGATACTTGAGACATGAAGAAAGCTGTGTTTGGATCTCCTTGTAACATCTCAAGATGCCAAATGCCATTGATTTGTCAGCATGCTGGGGCAACCTGGAGTAGTAGGGCAAGTGTATTTGATTCATATGTCTTAGACAACTATGCTTTTGGCTGCATGGCTCTTGAATTCTTACTTTTTTGAAATATGAAAACCATTGATGATTATAAGGCAAGAAGAGCAGCCTCAACTAAAAACATTGTATGAAATTAAAAGGATTTTTTTCATGCAAGGAGAAAGGTTTTTACCCTCTCACTTTCCTCTTAGAGCAAGTTGTGCCCCAGAAAGACCTTAAGTACTTGCTTCTAAGAATTCTCTTGGCAGCAAAGTGAAGGAATATAATAGTTGAAGACAATACATCTTTCTTTACGGAGCGAATCAATGAGATAAGAGGCTTATTTCACACTTTTCTATCAGTAACAAGCTAAATTATCTTGGGAGCTTTCTCCGTGGGTGAATGGGCTAATGATAATTTTGTATGCCTTTGCATTGCAGTCCAGCGCAGAAAGAAATATGCATCTGAAGTTCTGCCCTCACTAGGATGGGTCTTCTAATACTGTGACCCTGGAAATCCTATAGAGAATTTGCTTGCCTGATAAGGGTTTATGGCTGCTGAGGCCTTGCCTTCAGAAGCCTGGTAGTTCCTTCTCTTTTTGGCTGGGTGGTCGAGCCACCAATTTATAATCCTACCGTTGTGCTAAACTTCCTGACACCATGAAATATTTACATCATTTATCACTGAAAACAGTATAATTTGGTTTTCAAGAGTGCGTCTCGGAGTGCACCTTAATATTTCAGTGGCTAATTTGTAACTTGTTCAAGGACCAGAGTAAAACATTACATATGAAAATGATTTTCAGGACTCCCATTCCCTGCTTAGGGATATCGCGCTGCCCTCCCTCTCGGAGGAGGACAGGGTGTCGCTGGATGCCGCTCCTACATCCGACGAAATTGCCCTCGCCATACGTTCGGTTGCCTCTGGCAAGGCCATGGGCCCAAATGGCATCCCTATCGAGTTATATAAGCTGCGACCAGATGTATTGGCGCCCCACCTCCGCGCGATGTTCCTGACGGCCCACTCGCTGGGCTCCCTCCCACCGGACCAGCGTCTGGCTACTATCGTGGTGATCCACAAGGAGGGGAGGCCTCGGGACCGGGTCACATCCTACCGGCCTATCTCGCTTTTGAATGCGGAGCCCAAAATTCTCGCCAAGGTGCTGGCCAATCGGCTGGTCGGCGTGGTGGGCGACCTGGTTCACCAAGACCAGTCCGGCTTTATACCCCATCGCAATACAGCCCTTAATCTGCGGCGCTTGCACGGGGTGCTCGCACGTGTCCCATTCGTGCGGGAGCCGGCCATTTTGGCGTCCTTAGACGCGACTATGGCGTTTGACACGCTTGAGTGGCCATACATTTGGGCGATGCTGGCGAAATTTGGATTCGGCCCGGGCTTCATCAGTTGGGTCAAATTGTTGTATTCGGGCCCATTGGCGCAGGTGGTGGTGAATGGAAGAGTTTCGGCCCCATTCGAGCTGGGCCGGGGCACGCGACAGGGCTGTCCCTTGTCGCCGCTCCTGTTTGCGCTGGCCTTGGAGCCCCTGGCGGAGTGGCTGCGGTGGCACCCCTCCATCCGTGGACTCCGTTGGACCCCCGAATATGAGGACCGTGTGTCCCTATACGCTGACGACATCCTTTTGTACCTAGCCTCCCCACGTAAGTCACTCATAGTCCTGGTTGATGTTTTACGTTCATTTGGCCGGAACTCAGGCCTTGTCATCAACTGGGTTAAATCATGCGTGTATGTGCTCTCTGGGGAGGCTCCTGTCCTTCCGCGGGGTTGTCCGATTCAGATTGCCTCTCAGGGGTTTCGATACCTGGGTGTCTACATTACTCTGGACCCAGAGGCTCGCTACGAGCGGAACTTGCTTCCCCCTCTCCAGTGCTTGAAGGAGGACGTCGTGCGCTGGCGGCGCCTGCCGCTTTCGCCGCTCGGCCGGGCGGCGTTGTTTAAGATGATGTCGTTGCCACGTTTCTTATACGCCCTCCAGAACACTATGGACCCAGTCCCGGCGCGCTACTTCCGTGAGGTGGAGAGTTTACAGCGCCGCCTGTTCTGGGACGGGAGGCCGCGCATTGCCCTGGCGAAGTTGACGCTCCCATGGTATGACGGGGGGATCGCCCTCCCGGACATTAAACGGTATTACTGGGCCTCCCAGCTAGCTGCAATTAACCATGGCCTCTATGGGCCCGCCTTGAACCCGGCGTTTGAGATGGACAAGATGCTACTGCCCGGTGGCGACTACAATCGGGCGCTCTACTCTGGCGCGCCTGATGCTCGCTTGACGGGACCTACGCGTGTCATGGTCAGAGTATGGCATGCGGCTAATGCAGCTATGGGGTGGAAGGACCGTTTGACCCGGGCGTCACCGCTGTATGCGTCTGAGAAGCTGGGCTCTCTCTGGACCTCGAAGGGCTTCGCGAAATGGGACATGATAGGCATCAGTAAAGTGGGGGATCTCTGGTCGAGGGGAGGATTTAAAACATTCGAGATGCTGCAGACGGAGTTTCAGTTGCAGGGTAGTGAATACTTTCGATACCTGCAGATCCGTCATGCACTGGGCTCCGTCTTCCCAGACGTCGCCTCCATCCCGGAGTCTTCCCCCCTGGAGGATAGAGTGCTAGATGGCCACGTTCCAGATAGTACGATCTCCCTTATTTATAAAAAACTGATTAATGATCGATCGGGCTTGCTGATTGGCCTTCGCGAGGCTTGGGTTGCCGACGGTCTGGAATTGGACGATGAGGACTGGATCTCCGCGGTGGCCTCTCCGAAGGAGGTGGCTATACCGGCTCGCCTTCGCTTCGTCCAGCTCAAAATACTCCACCGGGTCTACATGACGGGGCCAAGGCTTCAGCGCATGGGCTACGCAGTGGATGGTTTGTGTAAGCGTGGTTGTGGTGCCGTGGCGACCTTCCTGCACATTTTATGGGAATGCCCGAAGGTGGAGCGATTCTGGCGCGGTGTGCACGAGGTCCTGCGAGTGGTTACGCGTGTTGCGCTGCTGCCGGAAGCGAGGAGATGCCTGTTGAATGTGTGGGAACCAACTGACTACTCGGCTCCGCAAACGTGGTGGGTGACTCTGGGATATATGATTGCTAAGCGTGACATTGCGCAACTGTGGGGATCCCAGAACCCCCCGACGGTGTCGGCCTGGAAAGAGCACATGGATTGGTGCATGTTTCGAGAAAAGGTGGTGTATGTGGCGAGGGGTAAGCCTGCGACATGGGTGAAAGTGTGGGGCCCCTGGAACGCCTACCGTGGGAGTATTTGCGCGCCACCATTGCTGCCTGCTGCCTCACCAGCCCCGTCCCCTTAGCTGACCCCTTCCCCTAGCCCCGGGCACAGGTCCCCCCAGTCCTCGCTCTGTTTCCCTTCCCCTCTTTGGACTCCTCTAATAGTTGGGTTTCCCCTTTGGGGAGCACGTGCTGTTACTTTCGACTGTAGGGTAGCCTTGTGGGTGTTGTTTTTTTGTTGTTTGTATCAAATGAAACCGCACTGTGACGTATTATGGCTGTGGCCCATGATGTTGATGACTCCTTCTTATGCTCCTTTGTAATGCCAAGGGTTCTATGAACGTATGCCATATGTTTCTGCCATTCCTAGCGGCCGGCCGGAAGGTTGTGGGCCCATAATTGTATATTCTTGAGATTTGTAATAAACGGTTTAAAAAAAAAAAACAAAAAAAAAAAGAAAAAGAAAATGATTTTCATTTAATATATGGATTTAAATAGCAATAATAGCAAGAAGTGGAAATCAAAATGTTAAAAGGTATTAAAAAAAAAGTTTATACCGGAAGAATTGGAAAGAGTGTGGTAACCGGTAAATGTAATTAGAACCTTGGAATGTTGGGAGCTCCATTGAAAACAATGGAGTGCTCCGGGCTTATAATGGCTGGTATAAGCCCGGAGCGCCAACATTCCAATGTGTCTTTGTTCACAGCTCTGGCTGTGAACAAACACCCTTATGCATCAAGCCAAAATCCAGTCGGTAAAATACCGATTCGTTAATAGCTCCCGGTATTGAGGTAAAAATACCCAATCCCAATGCATCAACCCAAAACCTGAGCAAATAACGAATCGCAAAATAAATAACCGCGAACATACCGAATCGCTAATACCCAAAATGCTAATTTACCGAATCGCTATATACCGAATTAGCAATTACCGAAATCACTATTAGCTCCCGGAAACTGCCAATAGCAAATAACGAATCGCACCCCAATGCAACAAAACTCGCTAATAACGAAAATCCCAAGAATCGCTATTTTGCAAGAGCTAAATAGGGGAATCCAAACCTGGAGGTAAAGTGGAAAAAAAAAAAAGAAGTAAATGCAAAAAAAAAAATACATGTGCGAATGCTTGAGGCAATCACCAAACCCTTAAATGTGGCCCAGGAGACCCTGTTGGCTCCCACAAAATGGCTGCCCTCTACGTGCTTGCAAGGAGGATGCGGATCAATGCAGCAGGACAGCGCAGGAGAAGGGTCCAGGAGCGAGTATACAGACTGCGCATCACCTTGCTCGGGCAGAATGAGGACGAGGTGTACCAGAAGTACCGCCTCAATCGTGCCATGATCATGCGCCTGATTGCAGACCTGGGACCATTACTGCAGCACCAGACACACAGGACAAATGCTATCCCTGCGCACGTTCAGGTCCTATGCAGCCTGCACCTACTGGCCTCAGGGAGTTTCCAGGGGGAAATTGCGGTGGCCGGAGGTGTGTCATAAAGCGCACTGTCACGCTTCTTCAGGAGATTCCTAGATGCCATGCTGACAATGCTACACACACACATCAGCTTCCCCACAACCCCACAGCAGTTGGACCGCACCAAACAGGCAATCTACCAGGTGGCACAATTCCCACATGTGATTGGATGCATCGACTGCACGCATATCCCCATATGTCCTCCCGCAGCAAATGAGTACATATTGCGGAACCGCAAGTCATACCACTCGATCAACGTGCAGGTTGTGTGCAATGCCAATAACATCATAACGGACCTAGTGGCACAATTCCCAGGGAGCACACACGACTCCTACATCTTCCGCCACAGTGGAATGCACAGGCGACTAATCAACGGAGAATTTGGAGAGGGACTCCTGCTAGGTACGTAGAAATACGCTTCCCCACCCCAACACCACACATGTATGTACATCACCAATGCTAAGTCTATGCTCCTATCTTCTGGGTGACAGTGCCTACGCCCTGCGTGAATACATACTCACCCCATACTTAAATCCTGCAACCCCGCAGGAACATCGCTACAACGCTGCACACATCAGCACCAGGAATGTGATAGAGCGGACTTTTGGGATTCCCAAGAGCCGCTTCCGAATCCTCCACAAGACTGGCGGCGCCATGCTATACCAACCTGAAACATGCTGCCGGATAATTGCTGTATGTGCAATGCTGCACAACATTGCCACCAGAAGGGGGATACCCATAGAGGTGGACAGGGATGACGACCACCGGGATGACCAACCACCCGCCCAACAACGACAGGCACACATCCCAAACACAGCAGAGGGCCATAGGAGGCGGACATACATAATGCAAAATAATTTTTGAAACATGGGAAAATGAGACATTACAAGTTAGTATGTGGTGCAACTGTTTAAGGCACAGTAGCACTGAGGATTGTGCAACAAAACTAGCATTGTAAATCATGCTCCGATTGCATTCATGTAAATAAAAGGTGCCTTAAAGTCAGGCCTGTGCATACACAATAATTGGATGGCCATGGTTGCCCCACCATGGTCCTGCATGCATGTCCAACTGTCTAGTGGCGCTTGCCACGTACCCCAAGCCTCCGCTCAGGTGTATCCAATGCCTCACCACGGCCTGTCCCCGTGGAGGCACGCGAACTGCGGCGCCTGGTGCTGGCCTCTGCCAGTGACACGCTGCTGACACTGGAGGCAGCCTCACTTGTGTCATCCCCTCCCAATGCAGCAGCACTGCATGTGCTGCTCTGAAGGTGTTCCACAGCAGTGGTGATGTGTCCCAGTGACTTAGCGACATCCCCGCAGAAGTGCCCAAGGTCCACCTGCAGGGAGACTGTGCGGCGTGCCAACACAGCGGTGCTGTTGCTGTGCCGTGTTATGGCCTTGGTAGCGGCGGCGGAACGCAACATTAGCTGCCGGTGACTCCTCCTCTGGGACTCATGGCCCTCCCTCATGGCACGGGTGAGCTCATGTACCTCCTCCCTGAGCTGAGCATTGCCCTCTGCAACCGCAGTGGTCTGGTCCCTGACCGCCGTGCCCATGTCCCTGACCGCCGTGCCCATGTCGGTGACTGCTGCAGTCATGGCGCGCATCTCCCTCGCAAGGCGCACGATATTGCAGCTAATGCTAGCCACATGCCGTCCCTGCAGGCGCTGTGTACGCAGCATCCTCTCCTCGATTGCAGAGGTTGTTGGGACATCCTGTTCGGCTGAGGAGACGGAACTGCGACGAGCCCTGTGACGCCGTGCGTGTCTTGAGCCTCCAGGTGGTGTGTATGTGCGCTGCCTGGGTGCCAATTGCGGGGGGGTGTTACCATCTCCTGCAAGGGCGCAACTTGGTGCCTGTGCCTCTGCGCTATTGTGGCTGTACTAGCTGCAGCCTGTTTTGCTGGTGCCGTTGCTTGTGGCGCTGTTGCTGGTGCCTTGGCTAGTGGCGCTGGTGCCTTAGCTTGTGGCACTGGTGCTGGTGCCGTTGATTGTGGCGCTAGTGGAGGTGGTGCTGGTGGGGTGGCAGGTGTTGGCGATGCGTGCGCATCCTGCGCTGTCTCCTGGTCTGACTCGACGGGTGTCTCCGAAATGATCAGCTGGTCGCTGTCGTCAGAGTCCCCAGGTGATGCATCTGTGTGTGAAACAGTGCATGGTTAGTGGGATGATTACACCTACATAGTGTTGTACCCATTAATGTCCCTCTGTGGTCCAACAAATGAACAGTCTCCATCCATGTACAACTGATGTGGTGTATGCTCATTGGATTTACGCCTGTACATGCACACTGGGCTGACTAGACTACAACTCCCAAGATGCACTAGTGTCATGTGTGGAGCTGTCTGTGCCAGAGCTGCAGACACAGTGAGATTGGGCTGGGGGCATGGGTATGGATTTACGCTATGCTGGGTGTGGCACAGGCATGCATCTTACCTTGGGCACTTGTGGCTGCGCCGGACGTGTCCATCTGGGTCACCCCCACGACGGCTTCCCGCTCTATCGTCCCTTCCACAAGGTCCTCCAGGGCTGTGTTGGATGGTGCTGTAGATGTGCCGCCTCCAGTCCTGCTAGCCTCCCGGAGCCTCTCCGCAATCCTCTCTTTGGCGCGCTTCCGCAGGTCATACCACCGTTTTTTAAGGTCGTCGATGCTGCGGGTAGTGACGCCAACCGCATTCACCCTCTCACGGATGCGCAGCCAGATGCGCCGCTTCTCTGTCTCAGGCACCTTGAGGGACAGCTTGCCAAAGAGGCGGTCGTGTTTGCTGGAGACTCCCTCGATAAGGTACTCCAGCTCCCTGTCCGAAAACTTCTTCTTGCGCTTGCGTGCAGATTCTGCGCTGGATGGCACTTCCTGCGCCATGATGGATGTCTGATATGATTTGCAGAATCGGTGTGGCCTCACTCTGCACAGGCAGTCTTTCTTCCCAGCTCCTGTCTGCTCCTCTGTCGAGGCTATGTGGGTGGGGCAGCAGTATTTCCTGGTTGGTGATGTCATCTGCACGTTCCCGGCGCGACGCGGCAATTTGCGATTTCGCTATTACCGATTCGGTAATAGCTAACTCGGTATTACCGAACTCGCTATTAGCTAATTCGGTATTACCGAACTCGCTATTTGCTAGTGAGGCCGTTTGCGTGCCCCGCTATTAAGGAATCGGTAAATTTAGCGATTTTTAAGGAATCGCAAAATTTTACCGAATCTGTTGATGCATGCCATTTACCGATTCCTTAATGGCGATTCCTTATTTTTCGCTATTAAGGAATCGGTATTCGTTTGGTTGATGCATATGCCCCAAAGACTTCAGGGAGCCGGAGGGGATTTGAATCCCCTCGCGCTCCCTGAAGGCTTCGTTTTGTTAGAACATTCTGCCCTCTAGTGGCAGAATGTTCTAATAGCCTTATAGCCCTTCGTAGCAGGGCTATACCGGCTTTTAAAGTCCCGCTGCTGTTGTTAAAGTCCCTCGCCTTCGGCTCGGGCCTTTAACGCTGCAGCGGGCCTTTAACAGCCGGTATAGCCCGCTACGGCGGGCTATAAGGCTATAATATTTACACTTTATTGGTGGACATGTTGGCTTCTTATAATGAGGGTATGAAAGGGACAGTTTAGCATCATCCACCTGCATTTCCTTGGGTCCTGGATCATTTTTGTACATATTGTACTGTGGTGATGGTGGTGTTTTTTGTAAGAGAGAGCAGTTTAGGATCAAATTAGTCAAGACATGCTCCTAAAGTTCAGGTTTTTCACTTTACTATAAAGTATGTTGAGGGTAAATTGAATGTGATGATGGATTTTTTTTTTTTTGTCTAGATAGTTGCTGACAAATAGTAATTAAGAAGTTGATGAGTATGAACTAGAAGAAGAATAAACATTAAGTACTCAGGAAATTAAAAGGAAAGGTTGTCCTTTGTATTGTTAATGGATGAAGAAATACTATTATAGTTGTATGTCTTGTCTATTTTTTCATAGAGCAAGGTCTAAAATACAAACAAGACAATAGCCATTTAAAACATATTTTTCAGTGTACAGAGACAATTCCCAATAGCATACATCAGTGCTATTCATTTCTTGCACTAATTCGATAGCTGATGAACGGGATATACAATTGTGTTATAAGAACAAAGGGTGTCAAAAATACACCGTAATCCTGCATTTAAAATGCTTGCAATTCCCCCATCATTAGCCTTCATAGTTCATAAAATACCAATATGCCAATTTATATCAACACCCACTCTTACTCTGAGGATGGCAACTTTTATAGTTGGGTTTGGAAAAAGCATCATATGATTTATAATATTCTGAGGTCCTAATCAATCTCTTGGCAAACTAAACAGAAATGTTTTCATTCAAATAAATATGATTTGAATTCAAACTTTCCAATAACACATCTTTTTCAAATCATTTTTTTCTAACGGATCTAATTATACCTGAGAGTATTGACAACCAACCATAAAATTATTTTACTCTTAATCCCTACAGAGACCCTCAAGAATATCCACGTAATACATTTTGAAAAGTTTCGTTTGATCATAGTCCTTAATAATTCACAAGAAATTAAGTGCTTGACTCTTTGCTAAAAGATCCCAAGAACATAACTCCCCAGCTCTAATTTACACCTTGTTTAATTGCTGAATGTAGAAGAGATATCACTTTTTTATTACCCTGACCTCCCCTTCAGGATATTTTAAACAACTATCCAACATAAACATTTCTATTAAAAGCTGACAATTTGAAAATCACCTATACATTTTATTAAAGCGAAACATAGCTTTGCTTTTGTTTTCCTCTAAAGATAGATGGTGGTTAAAAGTATTAGTATTCCATAACTACCTCAAATTTGATTCCTACTTGTCACCATGAGCATTCAATAGCTTTATTCCTCACATTTTGCAGTCATAGGCAGAGGATAAGCCAGAAATAAGTAAAATATTGTTGGGGCCACCAAACAGGCTTTCTTTAAGCCATTTCCAATATGAACTCAATCGCGTAATCTGCTGTTAACTAGTACTTCTGTAATAGGTCAATCTCCTGAGTGTAGCAGTCATATGATCAACAAAAGCCCTGGTGGAATCCCCCCTCTTTCTAATAACCATAAATGGGATCAGTCAACAGATTCAAAAACAGTCTAAAAAACAGCAAATACATACAGTTTTCCCCGCTATGGGTCGCAGAGCACTGGTATAATTGTAGATTGGCTGCATTGGAAGCCTGCTTGTTCCCAAGGAATTATACATTTTTAAGCACACTAGTCCTTTAACCTTCTCAAATCAAATTTAGCAAAAAACCTTTTGGCCCACATCCAGCAGTGAAATGGATTCGTAATATTGCAGGGTTAGCTCTACTTGGGGATGAGAGTCATTTTTCACCACAAGTGTTGCTCCCTGTGAGGTTGTTGGCTAAGGCCGAGAAGGGAGTTCAAGTATATTAAGTAGGGTAGATGAAGGTTGCTGAAGGAAGAATGAAGAATTAAGGAGGATACTGCCTGTTTTTGAATTGTCTTAAGGCACATGACCAGTGATGCAATGAATTGTAGACACTGAATAGTATGAGGGTCTTTAGCAAAAGTTGGACATCCATATAACATGTTGTGCTCTATGTAATCAAATTTGCTCCATTTTGTATTGTATCATTCACTGGTATTCTAAATTAGTGATTACATGCAATGACATGCTTGGTAGTCCTGGTTGGAAGATAAAGCATTTGAAGGACAGATTAATGAAAATGTGAAGGAGGTGTATAATGGTAGTAAGGATTTGTGAGGGGATTCCAGAAAAGGTGTTAATAGTGCGGTACAGTCCAGTGTATCAGAGTTGGATGATTCCGGTGAGGAAAGGTGAGTAGGAAGATTGCCTCTGTGTATCAAAGAATGTGTAATGTAGTTGGTGAAGAGAGAGATTCATTTTGGAATGTGTGGGTCAGTGGAATGATGGGTGGTAGTAGGTTGCAATCTGCAATGGGATTGCCGGGAATTTCATGGGGACTGTTGGGATTTATAATACAATCCAGGTGGGTTTTACTTTTGCTGAAAAACGCTGTATTACACCTAATGGAGTTAAAGACTAAATTCGACAATGAATACACAAATTTTCTACATCCTCCATTCCCCTCATTACAATAATAATAATAATAATAATCCACATTTGTAAAGCGTGGACAATCACCCGTAAGGGTCTCTAGGCGCTGCGGGCCGTCGGGAAGATTAAGCAAGCTATTGCCCAGAGTCACATGGTGCTGGGCTAAGCTGCCTCTGGAAACCTCTTTCTGCAGGAAGATGCTTGTGATAATGACTACATTATTCCCCAAAATGCCAGTTCCTCTACTAAATGGTGATGAAATGGTCTATGGTAATGTTAATACTAAAGTAGCCATTAATGTTATATTTCCAGATATGTCCTACATTTTGGACTACGGTTTACCAGGTGTTTCAAAACGTGATATTTAAATTCCATTCATGGCATGTTAATTTTTCTGCCATAGAACTGGTTAATCTTACTGCTACCATGAGGATTTTCGTTTCTCTGAACTACCAACATAGATAAACATGTTCTTTTCTCTCCTAGGTTTTGGTAAACCGGTCTTGATTATTCCCTGGGTAGTTTTACAAGAATTGGACTACATGAAGAATGGAAAATTGTTACAAACGGTAAAACATAAAGCCATCCCTGCTGTTCAGTTCATATACATCTGTCTGAAAAACCAGGACCCTAATTTGTGGGGTCAGTCTATGCAGCAGGCCTCTCAGAAAATGTGTAAGTTTTGATTTTTTTTTTAAACTTTACTATTTATGTGTCCTGTTTGCTCAGGCATTTGTGTCTGTGTTTCAAGGTCTGTGTTTGAAATATTATAACAAGTGGTGTATGTACATTGCATTTGTAACTTGGCTTGATGCATGTCAGGTTTTTAGGACCTTCACATAAAAAAATCAGCATTGAGACTAAGTGAAACTCACTTTAAAGTCCATTGATTGTTATGAAAATGTGGTATAGACCAGGCCTTCTAGAATTTAAATTGAACTCTACTTGTCTAAATGATCAAATTGCAGTATTCTGAATGAAGTGATTATAACATGCAAGATGCCATATATATACTTGGTATCTCCATCTATAAATCATGTACATTCATATAATTCGGCTATCTCTTCTGGTATAGGGAAGATCTCTGAGTCCTTGTAAGAGCTTTGTGTGGATTTGAGAGGTGTGAACCTCTTGAAATAGTCTGTGTCAGTCAAGGATATTTTGATTTAATTGAATTATGCAATCATAACAGCAAACAACAATCAATATTAGACCCGTAAAAAAACAGGCAACATTTACAATAAACGCTAAAATACATTCATTTTACCAAAACATATTTATTTTATTCCACATTAATGATAAAGTGGAAACTAGAATCTAAAATATATAACATAATACAATCAAATACCAGACTCTTGAAAATCCATCTTCTATTCAAAAGGTATTTTTAGAAGAGAGAACACTGTTGGTAAGATTGTGTCTACTGCAATAAAATGTATCAGCATTAATACATATAAAAGCGTAGGTCTGCGTAATCTGCTACCACTCTCCATCAGGTTTGACTATATGTTGTTTCCCTACAGAGTGGGCAGAAGAACAGAAAGGGCATTGTGGTTTGTAAAAATATCATATTGCATTGGGCATAGATTACCATCCTCAGGCAAGACACATTTTTTTTAATAGTGTCATTGGGCAGGAGGCCCATCAGCAGTCTTGGTAGCAGGCATATTTTATATTCACTCCTTTTCAAATATAGGGGTATGTCTTATTTTCAGCATTTTTTAAAGATTGTATTACATTTACATTTAGTGCATTCATACCTCAACAACTAGAAATAGTGGAAATAATGGAAGAAAAATAAAACACCCCTCATCCCCCGTTTGCCTTTACCCCTTCCCATCCCCTGTGGGTCTCCTGTCTGTAAAGAGGTGCTTTATCTTCTCAAAGTCTAATCAAGCAAATAAGTGCAGTGTTTGAACTCTTGGGGACACTTTGGTTCTCTGCAGTCGTTGCCCATGCACTGGAGTACTGATTGCCATATAGCCTAGAAGTTGTCTTTAAGCAGATTTCTCAACAGACAATCTATCGCTAATATACCCCATACTTTGTTGTACCACTTAGTTAATGTTGAGTCGTTAGCAATATTCAATAACTGTATTATCAGGGCCAATTAATTATTTCTATTATTTTCCCAGTATACCTTTGTCATTCCCAGTACTATCAAAATAGGCTCATCTGAAATTGGGAACCCAAGCATTTCTTTAATAGCTGCTAGCACCTCCTTCCAATATTTCGGCAGGACTGGGCACGATCACCACACATGAATTTCTTCCCTCTTTTCCCCGTATTCTATCCTGCACATGTTCGGCACACGTCTACATAATGTGTTCAACTGTCTGGGGTTATGTACCAAAAGTATACCATTTTGCGTTGTTGCTCCCTGTGTATCGTGTCTTGTCCCTCCAATAGTTCAACCACTCCTTTTCAGAAATTTCAGTCTGCAATGTATTGTCCCATAGTCTATGTAGATCCGTTTTTTTCAGCCTCATAGCCTCCAGTTGTATTCTATATATCTTGGAGACCACTCAATGGTACCCTCAAAACTTTTGACGAATTTCTCAATGTCCATTTGTTCTCTTTTTGCCACCAATTAATTAGGTGAGTAGGCC
The DNA here is from genome assembly GCF_964204655.1 of Triturus cristatus. NCBI lineage: Eukaryota > Metazoa > Chordata > Amphibia > Caudata > Salamandridae > Triturus > Triturus cristatus. Next base: position 325,674,482 of record NC_140586.1, on the reverse strand, counting down.
ACCCAATGTCTGTTTGATCGACTTCACCGTAAAAGTGGTAGGTGGGATTTGGTTGCCCCGTCTCTGAGCCTGAGAGGATGATAAAGACATCCTGGCAGACGTCCAGTACGGGTTTAGCGAGGGCCTGGAAACCACGAAACAATGTCTTAATCTGCATCTAACTGCCAGTAAGTATACGGTCGCCAAATCCAGTGCCTTTCATCTGCCCTTTTTGCACCTAAGTATTTCATTTGAACGCATGTACACGGCCAAGCTGGGGCAGATTTTATTGCAATAGTAGAATTGCTAAAAGGACCTACAAATTATTTAACTCTGTTGCCGCTGCGTTAGTTAGACAATCTTTATGGTCTTCTCATTCACCCCTATCTGTAAAACAGATAAAATGTGGGTGAAGAAAATATTTTTAGAGCGTAACTCTTGAATTGTCTAAACCTTCATTAAGACAATATTTCATTTTGCAGACCTCGATAGTTTTAGAGCCCTATCTCTCCGGCATTACACAGTCCTGTGAGAGAGCTCTTCTTTCAGGTTGGCCCCGTTCGAGGCTACCTCCCTTTTACCCAAAGACAGTTTGGTAATGAATCGATTTGTTGTTGCTCTTACGATAAGAATTCCCCTCAGACTTTATTGCATTATTGTTTGTTTGCTCTTGGATATCTAATTCCTTTCCTGGAGAAAGATAGATTCAATAAGTACTGAACCTTGCTTTTTTATGTACAAACGCAATCAGTAAAGCATGTTTCACCGTGGGATCTTTTTTTTAAATCTGCTGTACCTTTTCGTAATTCTTTGATGGTTTAGCTCATTGTCAGGAATTTGATGTCTAGGCATGAATGCTATTTAGGTTTAAATCTTTTTATTAAAGTTTTCAACAGAGGGCGAACTGGCAACAAGCAATTACACTTTTCCCCACCCCTGCGGGGACGGGATAAACTGGGCTCGGCGCCCCCGCCACTGTACTCTCGGAGCAGCGAAGGCCTACCCGCGAAGCCCATGCCCGCCGCCCTGGTAACCCCCCCCCCCCCCCCCCGAGCCCAACCCCCCCCCCTCGACCCCCCCACCCCGCCCTTCCCCGTGGAGAAAGCAACAGAAAAGAGAAGAGAAAAGAGGAAAGCAGGACATGAAGAACCGAGCTCGGGGACACAGGGACCTGAGGGCCAAGCCCAGAAGGCCGCCCCTGGGCTGCAGCTCAATCATGTTGTCTGAGCAGTGTCCTCGTCCCCCGGGTCCGCGCCTAGCCGCAGGATGCGTAGGTACCTGGGGCAAGTCAGCTCCCTGAAGTCCTGTGTCAGGAGGGACCGGAACGGCTGCCACAGTTCAGAAAATGAGGCACCCTTACCAGCCAGTGTTAAGGAAATACGCTCCATCCCCAGGATGTGCCAGAGGTGGTGCAGCCACTCCAAGTGTGAGGGCACACGGGGCGTGTTCCAACAGGCTAGGAGACATTGCGTGGCCGCCCCCAGCGCTAGAGCAATCTGTTTCCCCCTGCGGGACTTCAAGGGATAGGTAATAGCGTTGGGGACCCCCAAGATGATGTATGCAGGTAATCGGGGCAGCTCCGTGTCAAAGTATCTATCCACCTCGTCCAGAATCTGCCGCCAATACTGGGATATCAGGGGGCAGTCCCAAAGGATATGCGTCAGAGTGCCAGAGCTACCGCACCCCCTCCAACACCCCGCGTTGCGTGAGCTGTCCATACGGTGTATGCGTTCCGGTGTATAATACCAATATTGCACCAATTTAGTGAACGTTTCCGTAAGCCCTGTATGTGTAGCCGTGTGCCGGGCCCTATAGCAGCAACCCTCCCACTCTTTTGCGAGCAGATCTCTCCCCAGGTCCCTCTCCCAGCGCGCCCTACCTGCGTGGTATGAGTGAGTGTGCGATGAAAGGAGCATCTTATAGAGGTCCGAGGTCAGCTTGCGGTCCGACGTCCGCGTGATAAGCCAGCGTTCAAACAGCGTGAGCCGGCGTTGCGCCGCGCTTTTCTCGCGCAGCTGCGTGGCCCAGTGTTTAATCTGCAGGTAGCCGAGCAGGTCCCCGGCCGGGACCCCATAATCGGCGGCCAGCTGGGCCAAGGGGATAAGTCCGCCCGCCTCGTACAACACCCCCAGAGCCTTGCAGCCGGTGTAGCGCCAACCCGGGAAAGATGACTCCGGCCGCCCCGGCGGGAAGTCGGAGTTCCCGAACAGGGGGGTCAGTGGTGAGGGAAAGGTCGTTAGATCCTGGCGCTCCCCGGTCTGGTCCCAGATCCGCACCACCGCCTGAGTCACCCACGAAGCATAGAGATTGGGGGGCCGCTGTTCCCGGCGAAGGAACGGGATGGCGGCCAGAGACGTCCCCGCCACCGCCCGATCCTGAAACAGCCAGTGCTTGGCGGAGGCGGGCCTCATCCATTCCGACCAGATAGCGGAGCTGGGCGGCTTGAAAGTAAAGCGTGAGATCGGGAACGCCGACCCCACCGAGGTCCGGAGGAAGAGAGCTAATCTGGCGCTTGAGGCGAGGCTTCCTGCCCTGCCATATAAACTGAGCGAGGTCAGATTGGACCTTTTTAATCCAGCCCTTCGGCGGATATATGGGTAGCGTATGGAACACGTACAGTATCTTGGGCAGTAGCGACATCTTGATGGCCGCCACCCGCCCAAGCCACGAGAGCGGCACACGTCGCCAGCGAAGGAGATCCGATTTGACGGTGGCGCGGAGACGATCGTAGTTCAGGGTCCGGATGCCCGGAATCGTAGGGGTCAGCTGCACCCCGAGATAGGGGACCGGTCCCAGTGACCAGGGGACCGGATACCTTGCCCGGAGCTCCGCGAGCGCTCCCGGCGTCAGAGAGAGGGAGAGCGCCATTGATTTGGCAACGTTGACCTTGAAGCCGGATACCTCCCCAAACGCAGTAAGGTCCTCCAGGATCGCTCCCAGGGACGTCAGCGGCTCTCGGAAGGTCAGGAGGACATCGTCGGCGTAAAGGCAGATCGTATGGACATCCCCTCCAAACCGAATCCCAGCGATCCGGTCATTGTGTCGTATGTGCTGAGCAAGGGGCTCCATATACATGGCAAAGAGCAGCGGGGAGAGGGGACAGCCCTGCCTAGTGCCCCGGGAGATCCGAAAGGGCTCCGAGGTATGGCCATTAACCCGGACCGAGGCGTGCGGGTCCCGGTAGCAGTTGAGGATGCGCGCTCGCATCTTTTCCCCTAGTCCGAACCGTTGCAGAACTGCCTCCAGATAGGGCCAATGCACCCTATCGAACGCCTTCTCGGCATCCACCGCCAGGAGGGCATAATCGGCCGGGAAGCGTGAGGCCTTCTCAATAAGATGCAGGACCCGTTTCGTGTGGTCGCTCGTCTGGCGGCCCGGAATAAAGCCCGCCTGATCCGGATCAATAAGGTCGGGCAAATGCGGCGCGAGGCGGGCCGCCAGGATCCCCGTATACAACTTGAGATCCACGTTTAGAAGGGAGATCGGCCGGTAAGAACCGCATTGTGTGCAATCCTTCCCGGGTTTGGGGATCACCACTATCGCCGCGTCGAGGAATGCGGAGGGCAAATTTCCGAACGTGTCAAACGAATTGAAGAGTCGTGTAAGAATGGGGGTGACCAAAGAGCAGAACTGCTTATAGAACGAAGCCGTAAAGCCGTCCGGGCCTGGGGACTTACCAACCTTAAGTCGCGAGATGGCCGAGATCATCTCCTCCGGGCGGATAGGCGATTCCAGCGTCTCCGCCTGGGGCGTTGAGAGGCCCGCGATACGCGCATGGTCCAGGTACGCGTCCAGCCCGCTGTCCTCAAGGGACTGCGCGTCGTAAAGCCGGGCGTAAAAGTCCCGGAACGTCGCGGCAATCTCCCCGTCGTCCGTGTGCAGGACCGCGCTCGAGTCTTCTATCGCCTTGACCCCCTCCCTCGCTCGGCGTTCCCGCAGGCAACGGGCCAGTAGGCTCCCGCACTTATCCCCGCCAACGTAGTAGCTGTGCCGAAGGCGCAGTGCCGCGTATTCCGCCCTGTCGCGGTCCAGCGCCTCCAACTGCGCCCTCTGTGCCTTCAACAGCCGCCAAACCCTCGGGGCTCCCGTACGGCTATGCATGCGCTCCAACTCCCTGACCTTCTGCGACAACTCCGCGCGCTTCGCTTGACGCTCCCTGTTCTCGACCGCGGAGAGGGAAATAACGGCTCCGCGAACCACCGACTTCAGAGCAAGCCAGCACGTGTGCACGGCCGTATCTCCGTTATCGTTGAAGCGCAAGTACTCCTCGATGACTCCTTGCAGCTTTTTAACCACCACAGGGCGGAGCAGGAGCGTGTCACGCAGGCGCCACTGGCGGCGCCTTCCACCCACAGGCGGGAGCCGCAGCGTCGTGACCACCGCCGCGTGGTCCGATAGAGACGCCGCAAGTATCTCCACCCCAGAGGTTTCCTGACAGATTGCTCGGGTGGCCAAGAAGTAGTCTAGGCGCGCATAAGTGCCGTGCGTGCATGAGGTGTGTGTGTATTCCCGGGCCGAGGGGTTGTACACCCGCCAGAGGTCCACCATATCTAACTCCTGAAGCGCCGCGCGACCCTTCTGCGAGAGAGCGCCCACCTGCCCCGAACGCTGTGCCGACCGGTCCAGCTCGTTATCGAAGACTAAATTCAGGTCACCCCCCAGCAGCAACCTCCGATCCGGGGAAGCCGACAGCTCCGTCAGCGCCGCCTGTAGAAAACTCTCCGGCTTATCATTAGGTGCATAAATCGAGCCTACCGTGAATGTGTAGTCCCCCATGTGGAATTGGTAGACAAGCAACCGGCCCCTGATCTCCGCCACCCTGTGCATCGTCAGCCCTCTGAACCGTGGTGCGAGAAGGATCGCCACCCCCGCCCGCTTAGAGGAGTCACAAGAAAAGAATTGTATGGGGAATGACCGGGACTGCAGCCTGTGCGTGTCTTTCAAAAGAAGGTGTGTTTCTTGGAGCAGGCACAGCTCAGCCCCTGACTGCGCAAGAAGGGAGAGAATGGATCTGCGTTTGATAGGATTGTTCAAGCCCCGGACATTCAGCGTGAGAACCTTAAGTGTTGTGGAAGGCATACCCACCCCGCAAGGAGCGCCCGCTAAAGACATACAGTCCCGTAGTGACCAAGAGACACCCCGAACCACCCAATCCCCACCCTGCGAGCCCGGTACAGTAAAGAGAAGAGAAAAGAAGAAAAGCAAGAGGAAAGAATAATAGCCCCAGTGTCCCCACAAAACCTCCCACCCCCTCCCCAACTGTGGTAAACGAACCAATTGTCCATCTTCCGAGGAAGATCAGAAAGTCCCAAGTCAGTGGGGGCAACGTGGCTCACCAAGGCATCCCGCCCACCCAGCTGTGAGCCCGCCAGCGGCGCCCCAACGCACCTGGAGGCAACGTCAACAACAGAGAAAGAAAGCAACCGAGGCGCTGTCCATAGATAACCCCCTTCAAGGGGCCTCAACCTTCGGGGCCAGCACCACCGCCGCCGAGGATATGGCGTCCTGACGACCCTGCGCGATCTCCTCGGGGGGCAGCCCCCGCCTCCTGGAACCTCTGTGCCTTTGCTTCAACTGGGTCCATCCTGGGCCCGGACCGCTGACTCTCTGGGAGCTCGGTGTTGAGGCCTCCTCGTCGTCGTTCGGGCAGTCAATGTCCAACAACTTACACGCCTCTGTCAGGGAACGTAGCTGGTACAACCGATCGTTGTGCCGGAAGATTAGCCGGAATGGGTGTCCCCAAGAATATTTAATGTCCCGCTGGCGGAGGGCCTCCGTGACAGGGCGGAAGGTCCTGCGCTTCTGGAGAGTCAGCGCTGCGAGATCCTGGTAGAGCACCGGGGAAGTTCCCTGAAAGGTGATGGGGTGCTGGGAGCGCGCCCTCCGGAGGATCTCCTCCTTAGTGCCAAAGTCCTGGAGGCAGACCAGGATATCGGCCGGAAGGGCATTGTCTGGACGTGGTGGGCCCACCCGATGAGCACGGTCCAGGGTGAGCGCCGTCCCCGCCGGCCGCCCCAAGATCTGATTGAAGAGCTCTCGTGTGAAGGCAAAGACGTCTCCTGCTTCTGCGTTGCGTTTCACCCCCCGGATGCGTATGTTGTGCCGCCTCGACCTGTTCTCCAAGTCTTCCAGGTGAGATTGAATGTCCACCTGCTGGTCATGGAGCCGTAAGAGATCTTGATGCACCAGGGAGAGCTCCGTGTCCTGAGCGTCCACCCTGTCCTCCACCGCCTGAACTCGTTCTCCCACGCCGTCCAGGTCCCTCCGCACCTCCCTGAGCTCCGCCGCGAGTTCCTGCTTCATGCTCTTAAGTTCCTCCCGCTGCTCCGCGAACAGCGACAGTAGGAAGGCCCTGGTGACCGGTTCCGATCCCTCGTCTCCAGCTCCTGACGACCGCAGCACTTCCGTCGCAGCCACCGAGGCCCCAGGCCCCGCCGCGGCCGCACCTCCCTGGCTCTTGGCAAACAGCTCCTGCAGCGACTTGCTCTGCGCCTTGTCCTTGCCTTTGCCCCGCTGGGTCGCCATGGCATAAGGGGGCACCCCACCGGGCCGACGCCTCAAGTCCGGCCCGGGCCACCTCCTGCGGGATGCAACCAGCCACCGCTCGTCACGGGGGAGGCCCGATGATCACGGCCCTCCTTCTCTCCCCCAGCAGCGCGTGGGCACCAGGCCCTCCCTTTTCTGGGTGCCCGCCGAACTCCCCGGCTGTGTCGCTCCACCGGGGGGGACTCCCAACCCCCAGTCCTCTCACCTCCGGGCCTCGATGTGCTGCGCTCACCGGCGGCGGCCAACCAGGGAAGGCCCCGACTCCAGGCGGTAGTCTCGCGCGGCGGGGGCGTGTAGCTCGTCCCCGGGCCACCCCCTACTCGAAGGGCTCACGCGTGGCCTGCGGCTGCTGTCCCGAGCCCCGGCGTGGGCGTAGGGCCTCCATCCGCTCTCTCCGGTGCTCCGCTCCTTCCGCCCGTCCGGGCCGGCGCCTCACCTCGCCTCCCGAGGCCTCTGGTCGTCGCGCTGCTCAGCCCACGTAGGCACCCCTCCTGGGACCTCGGGCTCCGCGCCACCAACGTCGACCCCCGTCGCGATGTCCACAGGGGCACAGCTCTGATCTCTCCCCTCTCCGTCCAATCAGCTGAGCGCCTTCGCGCCACCAGGGCCCCCGCCGGGGCCGCGCACCCTCTCCGGGTCTCCGGCACGCGAGGCCGGGGCTGCGCTCCACACCTCAAGGCCGCGGCCGGCCGTCTGCCACCCGCGCCTTCGCGGGGACCGCACTGCACAGCTGGGCTCCCCGGGTGTCTCCCGATGCTCGCCTCCGTTGCGAGCGTCGCCGGCGGTGCTGTGTGCCGACGGCGGAGGGTAGCCTCCGTCCCGATTCGGCGCTGATCCCGGGCGGGCGAGGGAGAGACAGAAAGGCACGCCTCACCTCACCGCCATCTTGGCCACGCCCCCCCATGAATGCTATTTAAAATGTTTTTGATGATGTTTTAAGGTTTTATTTTTATATTTGTGCATTCATGGTTAACATATTTTAACTGAATACAGTTCCCTTGATTATGATGATATGTGCTTCATGACTAATGCGGGCAGATAGTGAATGACCCATGTACACACGTGTCATAACATATGCCGTCAATTTTTATTTACCTTTCTGACATTGTACAAAGATGAATACATTAAAATTTGAAAAAAATCGAAAACTAGATTCACATAGCGGAAAGAAGAAAAGAAGCAGGTGAGAGAGCACAGAAATATATGCACTCCCTTTGAGTGCTGACACAAAGAAATAAGCATTGGCGAAGCCAATAGATCTCACCTTTTGACCTACTGGCTCTGCCAGTGCTTTGTGGTGGGGCTTAATAGCATTTTTTAACAAGCATTGGCAAAGCCAATAGGTCTCGCCTTTGGGACCTTATAAGTGTTTAGTCAGAGCTATTGGTTTTGGCTTATGTGTTTAAGCTTTAGTGTTGAGCAGTGTGGCTGCTGTGCAGCATGTTGGAAAGTTATAATTAAAGTGTTATAAGCATTTTTTTGTTACCTTCTCTACAATTAAGATGAGATTATGTCTAATTAAATGGCCTTATTAAAATAAAAATGTATATAAAAAATGTTTAGTGTTGGCAACTTTTTCATAACTGTTCTAATGTTTATTATAGTTTTTTTTTGAGTGGGGGCAGATATAAATAACAGGAGAGTAGAGATTGGGACACGGTAGGTGAATTATAATTTGAGTAACGGACGGATATTAGGGGAGAATTAACAGATGCCAGATTTTGAGGGTACTATGGAGCTATAGCAAGAGGCAGCCCTTACGCAAAAAGTGAATAACATAGCCAGCAGTGCACTTTTACCCCATTCTTTACTCTTTTATAGACCCCACCCTCCTCTTTGTATCCAACAATAGAGCACCGTTATCACCATTGAACACGAAAACATGAAAAGGGAAAATAAAGAGTGGGGGAAAGAAGGAAGGACAGAATGCTAATATTAATAAGAACAGAGCAAGAAAAGAACAGAGGATGAGAAAATTAAAAAAAACTGACGAGCCAGTAATGGCAGGAACAAGAGAAGGAGATTAAAAGAGTCAAGAGGAAGAATAAATAAATAAGAAAGGGGGGCAGAAGAGAAGAAGAAGGGGGAAAGGGCACTATGAGAAAGATAAAGGCGGAAATAAATAAAAAGGTTAAGATGAAAGAAAACAGTGAAAACACCACCATCAGGCAACAATGCCCCTCATCTCTCCATAGCCCCTTTCTCACATCCATGTAATTTGTTTAAAGCGCTGGTAAAGGCTGGCTTTACTAATCCACTCAGCTATCCACATAAAATACAGACCTGTTCTTTGCAGCAGGCATGTTAACCATCTACGCTACTTTAAAGCAAGTAAAAAGTGCCACTAAACAAAACTTCCATCTCTCTCTCTCTGTCTAGCAGGATCATTAATCACAAGAGTTATCTTGACATTTTTGTTGCTGCCTGAAACGTGGACACCCAAGAAACTCTGCGGCAGGTGCTTTTAAATATTAAATTAGGCTAAACACAGCACGCCCCATCAGGTCAGCGTCCCCCTCCAGGTCAGCGCCCAGTGCAGCCACACTGGTTGCATTTCCCTAAAGCCAGCCCTGGAATGTGACCTCTGTAGTTTGCATAAGGGCAATATTTTGGCCCCTGCGCTCTGCACTAAAGTTGAGTCTTCCATGAAGTGTGGGGTGAAGGTTGGTCTCAGCTGCCTTTGAGGATGAGCCCTCCGTAGTGTGCTTGAGTGTAATTAATGTTTAGACTCTGCAGTGCGAGGTGAGCTTGAGTCCTGGCAGCAGTTTCGGGGGAGGGTTGGTCCCAGCTGCTGTTTGAGCTGAGTGTGAGGATGAGACCCCTGCAGTTTCCTCCATAAGTGTACTATCATGGTTTGTGCTCTTCAGTGTGCAGTGAACTTGAGTCCTTCATGCAGTGTTGGGTGAATGTTGATGCCACCTACATTTTGGGCTGAGTGTGAGGGTGAGAGCCCTGCAGCTTCCATGAGTGTGACATTTGCACCTGTGCAGTGTGAGGGTGAGCGCGCTGTAGTTTGTGTTAGTGTAATTAATGTTTAGAGTCTGCAGTGCGAGGTGAGCTTGAGTCCTGCAGCAGTTTCGGGGGAGGGTTGGTCCCAGCTGCTGTTTGAGGTGAGTGTGAGGGTGAGACCCCTGCAGCTTCCATGAGTGTGACATTTGCACCTGTGCAGTGTGAGGGTGAGCACGCTGTAGTTTGCGTTAGTGTAATTAATGTTTGAACTCTGCAGTGCGAGGTGAGCTTGAGTCCTGGCAGCAGTTTCGGGGGAGGGTTGGTCCCAGCTGCTGTTTGAGGTGAGTGTGAGGATGAGACCCCTGCAGTTTCCATGAGTGTACTAAGGTTTGTACTCTTCAGTGTGCGGTGAACCTGAGTCCTTCATGCAGTGTTGGGTGAATGTTGATGCCACCTACATTTTGGGCTGAGTGTGAGACTGAGACCCCTGCAGCTTCCATGAGTGTGACATTTGCACCTGTGCAGTGTGAGGAAGAGCACGCTGTAGTTTGCGTTAGTATGATGAATGTTTGAACTCTGCAGTGTGAGGTGGCTTTCAATCCTGGCTGCAGTTTGGAGATTGTTGTGTGACTGAAAAGTCACACCTGTTGCATTATCTTCAGCGCATCTACACATTACGACCCAAAAGTACAGGATCTTGTACTGGATGACACCGCAGACAACAGATACCGCTACGAGACATTATTTATATCAGACTGGGGAAATTCCACACGAAACGCAGGACACGAGTGCATTTTACGAACAAGAAAACCACTTCCAAGAAACTTCATGCACCAAAACATCCAGTAAAACACCGCTCCAAGTACAGACTGGATACAAGGAAGGACAGCTTCTGAGAAAGAAATCAGTTGAGGTGTTCTTCGAAAGCTGTGTCCGAAATGCCCAGGGCAGGCGGGGCATCACTGGAGAGGTCAGTCATGAAACTCAAGCTCACACAACAGGACACTCGGCGCAGGGAGTGGGAAGATGTGCACAGCAGGGGTAAAGGGATGGCCAGTGCAGGTGACGCTTTTCCTTTGTAAAGGAAATCCTGCTGGCGTCACATCCCCTGCTGTGCACATCTTCACACGCCATGCCGCACAGCACATCAAACGTACTTACGTGAAATCCCTGCTTCAGGCAAGGATATCACCTCGGTGGCACCCCTCTCAAAGAAAACAAAAGGTGGGGGGCAGGGAGGGATGCTGAAACCTTCAGAGGCTGGCTGCCTCCGGCTGGTTCTGGGCCTCTCAGAAGGGGTCATTAAAATCACATTCTCGGATTCTAAAGCATCCGAGAACAAAAGTGGAGGCTAAATACAAATGAAAGTGGGGGAAAGGTTTTCATTCCTTCATTATTTTAGATCACTGCAAATCAAGAAAGTGTGTTGTGCTGTCATCTGAACCTTGGCAGCCCGGGCTGAAGATGACGACGGGGGGGGGGGGGGGGGGGGGGGGGCTGGCTGAAGCCCGTTCAGCCCAATGGGTGTGGCGCGCCTGAGTCATATATATAGCCTGCTGCCGAGGGACTACAATGGTAGCCCTTTTGTCGAGTTATAGGCCCAAGCCGCAGGCCTGCAATTCAACGGAAGGATTCTGATTGGCTGTTCAGCTCCCAAAAGTCTATACCGGATGCTAACATTATGGAAGATTCGTGACGTCAATGGTGAACTGTATAGAATGTTCAGATGGAGCAGCGAATCAGAGGGTGGGCTCTGACTCCTGCAGTGTCTCGCGGGATGAGTTCAGCGAAGATGGGAAGGAGGCAGGGGCAATATGGTATATTGTACACTCCCTGGCCACCATTTTTACACCATTTAATTTCCAGCATTGACCGAATCTCAATTTAGGGAGAAATGTGCAATATTTGTATCAGATTCTTAGAGGCGTAAAATACGTGCATGAGATGCTGAGCGAGAGAGGTCATTTTACATAGCACAGTTTATATCCAACCCTCTCGCCTACTTCCCCACCGCCCACCCCTGCCTGGTGAGGGGGCAACATAAATAGAGCTCTCAGACTCTGGGGGCGCGCAGAGGCTGACAGGAGCTCTGTCTGCCACCCAGGCAGCCCTCGGCGCGCCCCGTCTTTACATATGGAAAGTGTGTGTCTGTTTAGGGCACTTGTGGCTTTCGTGAAGTGCTGCAGCTTTTGTGACGGCTGGGGTGCAGAAGGGTGCGCTCAGCTGTGCAGTGACACCCCCCTCCCTCCATACAGAAGACCCAGCCCCTCCCCTTCATCCCTTTTGTGGTGAGAGGGGGTAGCTGGGAACCAGAATGCTTGGAGTTTCACTCTGTATACATGAGAGTGCAGCCTGAATGGTGTTTGCAGACGGCGGGGAGGACGATAGAGAATGGTGCGGAGGAGGGGGGTGCTGTGTGTGTGTGTATGTGTCAAGAGGTGGGGGAGGGTGAGAGAAAAGGCCACGTACAGATCACAAGAAAATGAAAGGAGTGTTAGGCGAGTATAGACAGACTGAAAAATATTGACAGCGACAGGATTAACAAGCAGGAAGGGGGTGGCAAATGGTGTGCACTTTGATGTCCTCAGTGGCCGCGAGGCTCACTGAGGACATCAAAGGGGCCACGAAAGTGAAAGCAAACGAGTGCTTTCAGGCCTCCAAATGGTGCACGCGCCCGGACGGCGCACATGCACTGTATTTGGAGGCCTGAAAAGCCACTGTTTGCACTTCCAAAACTCGCTTACTATAAGTCTCGCCAGAACAGCGCTAAAGCGCTGTCTCAGACGAGACCTAAAAAGTAACACATCATGTTTTACCATGCATTCACATGCCTGCAGAATGACGGTACCATTTTCTTTTCATTTTTATTGACTGATCTAAGATGGCAGGTGCCGCTTAGTTCAGTCATTAAAAAGAAATAGTAAGTGTTAGCATCTTGGCCCTCCTAAAATAAATATATACGTTTGATAAGTGACAGGGGTGTGGGGCAAAGGAGGAGTGGATGAGGGGAGAGGGTTGAAGGAAGCGGGCAGCGGCATGAGGAAGAGATCAAAAAGGAGTGGGGAGATGCACACGAGGGAGACAGCAACAAGGAGTGTGGCTGTGGCGTAGAAACATACAGGAGAGAAAGGTAGCAGCTTCGAGGGAGAGAGTAAACACAGAGTAGGGTATTTGCCAGAGAATGGGACAAAAACTCAAAGTGGAAATAGCTGTAAAATACATGCACTATGATGGAGTGCTTAACCAAAAAGGAAATTACCAAAAGTGATAAGTGGAAGGACATAAGTCAGCCAGTCAAGAGGATGGTAAGGGGGCTACCTTCTAGGGGAGGAGCAAATATAAGAGGGACAAGGAAAGTCATTGAATAAGAAGCATGCAAATGAGCCAAAGTAGAGCCAGACAGTGTTAATCGGTAATTAGGATGTAAGCCCTTGTAAGTTCCTAGTAAGCCCGTAATAGGTCTTTTGCAACCACACAGCTTGCACTGTCTGGTAGGCTCAACCTTAAATTGGATCCCCTCAAGGCAGCAGTGGAAGGATACTATGCATCCAATCAGAACCATGTGAAACCGAAATTCCAAAGGACAAACACAAGAACAGAGAGAGAAGTAATTGAATCAAGAGCAGATGCTAGAGATAGTCAAAAAAGCCATCCAATTATTAGCAAGAAGCTGACCCAAAGCCCACTCTTACTATATATTTATTGGCAGTGGAGGCTCCTCCGCTATGGCGGAGGAGCGTGGCCCCCCAAAAATGGCAGGAAAGGAAAAATAAAACAACACTATTTTGATTTCTCCTTTCCTGCGGAGTCTTGGTGGCGGGCCTAGGGGGTGACAGCACTGAGGGGAGTGGTAGTGCACTCCCTTCACTGAGCATGACGGTTTGGCCAGCCATTTCAGGCTGGCCAAACCGCCATGTGCAGTGAAGCTCTCTCCAACCCCAGCTGTATTGCTGGGGTTGGAGAGAGCAGGCACAGACTTCCAGTCTGTCCTGGAGCGCTAATCTAGGGCGCTCAGTCCAATACTGAAGCAGCTCTCGCATGAGAGCCGCTTCAGGATTTTCCGCCTGGGAGGCTGGGAGCCTGTGCCTGAGGAACAGAGGAGCGCGACGCAGCCGGCTGAAGGTAAGTTTTTAAAGTTAATATTATTATTTATTTTGCCCCCCTCCCTTCTCGACCCCTTTACCTCCCCCACTCGCCACCCAACCCGCCCGCCCGGCCACTTGTAGCAAACACCAGCCCCTATTGTTTATTGGAAACAATAAGTCTGGCAATACATTGCTAAAGCTGGCTGTAGTCCAGACCTAACTAATGCGTCATGTCTTGTATTTCATGAAAATTGTGAGTTATGATGAAGTTATGTTTCATTCCTAGTGTAGAGTCGTACTCGTTGCATTTTTTTTATAATGATGACTATTTTATGGATGAATTTAAATATTAACAAAGCTCAAACGAATCAAAGTGGATATTGTTAATGTATGTGTGACTAGTGCAATACACATGATCTACTGTGCTCATTAATAACAATGCAGTAATGTCCCAAAATGCTAAAATTAATGGTGATAATACTCTTGTTGAATAGGCAGCAAGCACATGGTGAGTTGTTACTCTTTTGATGTTCTTGTGTGATGCATTCTTGGGTAATAGGCAGAAATCAGAAAGAAAATGGAAAAACTAGGTAGGTGGCAATGTGTGACCCACCTCATGAATACTAATGAGGTAGATCGCAATGTGCGACCCACTAGGAATCTCAGCCATCACAGGGATGGTGGCCTGCCATGATTGCTTTTAAATAAAACAGGATGTGTTAAAAAAAAAAAAGTAGGGACCAATTGAAAATATTGCAGGCCTTTATTTTTTTTTAACTCTTTTTATTGTTAAACTTGCACCCACTTGATTGTTACAACAATTAACATTACCACATCCACATAATTGCCTCTAGTGCATCAATGCCCATTGTCGAGAAGTTCTTACATTGGGAGATTACAATTTATTATTCCCTCCTGCTTGACCTCTGCCTGAGGGTTTTCCCATTCTCAAGTACAATTGGGGCACATATCTGTTCCCTGGGTGTGTTCCACTTGCTCCAGATGTGTTCCCATTTCTTGGGGCACCCTCTCTTATCATCAACTGTCCGTTCTGTCACCATTGCCCAGTCCGTATCCCTCTCCCATTCTCCAATGGTGGGTGGGGCATCGACTCCCCATTTTCGTGCGATGTTTTGTTTGGCTATAACAAAGCCTAGCGTGACCAGAATAAGTTCCCCACTATTGAGGTCTGTTGGTCCCCATATATTTATGAAACAGCTGCCTACTGTTTAAAAAATAATTTTGTAAACACTTTCAAAGTGGAAGGGTTCCCTTGAGGACTCTCTCCCATTTGCAAATTCATTACCACTACACTCCTGTAGTCAGTAAAGTATTCATGTTTTGCGTACGGATTCCTGTCACTAACTATCAATACAGAATGTATGTCGATACTTCGCATACCATTACTTCGCGTGCTTTTAGTGCGATGTTTTTACTTAGCATAAACCATTACTTCGCAAGTTTTAACTGCGCATGCATATCTGAAAGAAAACCGTTAGTTAAGATTCCACACCTTAGAATATCCCCAGGCGTCAGACTGGATCCGGAAGATTTTTCGTCAGTAATACCCGTTGCGCGTCGCTAGGCGTCGTCTGCGGCTCCGCGTCCGTCGTCAGCGTCGTGCGCCGGAATGACGTCGTCGGAGTACTTAGACGCCGCCCTCGCGCGCTGACGTCAGTTCTTCTTTTTTCCGCACCAGTAAGTGCCGATCCGGGAGAGCTACCCCTTTAGTCAATTTTTGACTAACTTTTTCGACTCTTTTTGGTCACTTCTCGACTCTGGTGCCGGTAGTATGCCTGGTTTCAAGGCCTGCGACGACTGTCACCGACTGATGTCGGTGACCGATCATCACCGCCGGTGCCTGTACTGCTTGGGCCTCGACCACGACGCAGCGTCGTGCTCCGATTGTATGGCCCTGACCTCGAAAGCTAGGCGGGAGCGGTCCCGCAAGCTTCTCGAGCTTCGCCACTCGGCTCCGCGCCGCTCTCGATCCCGGTCCAGAAGGAGGTCCAAGGATCGGTCGCGGAGCCGCACTCGACATCGTCACTCGTCTGGCTCGAAGTCTTCGGGTAAGTCGAGGCACTCCAAAAAGTGACACCGCTCTTCGGACTCCCCTCGCCGGTCGCGCGACTCGGCCGAGGGTCCGGGTGGTTCCACCCCCGCGGCTCCGCAGGAGCCGCAGGTGCCACGCAAGTCCCCATACCCGACGGTCCCTGGGACTGACGCGACGCCGGCGGAGGTCAGTGCCTTCCTCTCGTCCATGAGGAGCCTGGCCCCGCCGTCGACGCCCGCTGGCGGCTCCGGCCCCGGCGCCGTTGGAGGCTCCGGCCCGACGGTCCCCGAGGGGCCCGAGCCTGGGCCCCCGTCGACGCCGGTCGACCTCGTTACGCCTCCTCCTTCGGCGCCGGCACCGATACCACCCCCGACGCCGGCTCCGGTCGACGTCGATCCCCGGTTCAGCCCCTGTCTGGTCCCGACGCCGATGAGGCGCCGCCCGACGCCGCATCCGACACCGCTAGAGACACAGATTGTCTATCGACCGGCTCCGATCATTCCTCCTGTTTACCAGGAATCGGATGACGGGGGCGAATGGGAGGGGTCTGACGACCCTATGGCCTTTCAGGGCCAACTTGCACAGGACTGGGCAGATGAACTGGGGGAGGCCAGTGGTTTGGATACCTCACCGGACACTGGATTCATCTCTCCTCCGACTGTGGCTTCGGAGGAGGGTGCAGCTTTTTCTGTGGTGCTGCGCAAGGCGGCAGAAGCCCTTGGGCTTGAGCTGCCTGCCGTGGCTGTGAGGACTAACATCCTCACTGAGGTGCTTGAGTCTGCCGCATGCTCCACTGAGCCTCTGCTGCCATTCAATGAGGCCCTCACTGACGTTCTGCAGGGCACCTGGTCCAAGCCCTCCACAGTCCCTCCTGTGGATAGGAACGTTGCCAGGCGCCACCGCCCTGCTCCAGGCGACCCCAGTTTTCTGTCCCAACACCCCACCCCCGAGAGTCTGGTTATCCAGGCCTCTACCTCCCAATCCTCCTTCCTGTCCGCTCCTCCGGACCGGATTCCAAGAGACTGGAACAGTTTGGTAAGAAGCTGTTCTCCTCGCTCAGTTTGGGCCTGCGGTCTTTGAACACCGCCTGTCTCTTGGACCGTTATTCCCACTCTCTGTGGGATGCGGTGGAGGACGTGCTGCCACTGTGCCCGGAGGAGGCCCGGGTGCGGCTTTCCTCGGCCCTGGCTGATGGGAGAGATGCAGCGCGCCATGCAATCCGATGTGGACTCGACACTACGGACTCGCTGGGTAGGACGATTTCTACCACGGTGGCGCTTCGACGTCACGCCTGGCTGCGGTCCACGTCTTTTTCAGGGGATGTCCAGAGCACCCTCATGGACATGCCTTTTGATGGCGCTCGCCTTTTTGGTGAGAAAGCGGACAGTGCGCTGGCTCGCTTCAAGGACTCCCGGGCTACGGCCACGTCCTTGGGCCTCTCGGCCCCGCGGCCACAAACTTCCGCTTTTCGCTCCTTTCGTGGCCAAGGAAGGGGCACCTCCTCACGTCCGCCTAGCCACCGGCCGCAGAACCAGCCTGCACGCGGTCACGGACGTGGTTTCCGCCGAGGCGGTACTGGAGGACGACGCGGTCAGTCCACATCCACCCCGGCAGCATCCACCTCAAAGCCTTCCTAGTCCGAGCTTTCAGGCCCATTCCACGCCAGTGGGTGGCAGAGTTCGCCATCACCTGCTCCACTGGCGTTCCATCACGTCGGACAGGTGGGTGCTGCAAATCGTCCGAAGGGGCTACTCGCTCCCCTTCGAGACGACCCCTCCAGCCATGCCACCGCAGCACCACCGTATCTCGGGGGATCATTTGAATCTTCTCCACGAGGAAGTTACGGCCCTCTTGGCCAAGGGGGCCGTCGAGCGCGTTCCGAGCCCAGAAGTAGGTCGTGGTTGTTATTCCCACTACTTTCTGGTTCCCAAGAAGGGCAAAGGGGGCCTACGCCCTATCTTGGACCTCCGGAACGTCAATGCCTTCCTCCGGAAGGAACGGTTCAAAATGTTAACTTTGGCTCAGGTTCTGGCTGCCCTCGACCCTGGAGACTGGATGGTAGCGTTGGACTTGCAGGACGCATATTTACACATCCCCGTCCTGCCGGCCCACCGGCGTTACCTGCGGTTCATGGTGGGTCAGGAGCCCTTTCAGTTCACCGTGCTCCCCTTTGGCCTTACCAGTGCCCCTCGGGTGTTCACAAAAGTGATGGCGGTGGTCGCAGCTCATCTGCGCAGATCAGGGGTTCCAGTCTTCCCCTATCTCGACGACTGGTTGTTGAAGGCGGGCTCGCCCCGGGCAGTCGTCTCCCACCTCCAGACTACGGCGGATCTCCTGCATTTGCTGGGGTTTTCCATCAACGTGCCGAAGTCACACCTGAGCCCCTCTCAGATGCTCCTCTTCTTCGGAGCGGTTCTCGATTCGGCGCAGTTCCGGGTCCATCCACCGGAGCAGCGGGTCCGGGATATACAGGCCCTGATTCCCATCTTTCGGCCTCTATCCTGGGTTTCGGTCAGGCTAGTGTTGCGGCTTCTGGGGCTGATGGCCTCCTGCATCCTGCTAGTGCATCACGCCAGGCGGCGCATGCGGGCTCTGCAGTGGGACCTGAAGTTTCAGTGGGCCCAGCATCACGGCAACCTGTCCGACCATGTCTTGATCTCGGAGGGCACTGCACAGCAGTTGCAGTGGTGGCTCACGGACCGCGATTGGGTCACGGGCAAGAGCCTCTCCCTACCCCTACCGGAGCATGTCGTAGTGACGGATGCGTCCCTCCTGGGATGGGGTGGCCATATGGGAGTGGCGGAGATCAGAGGCCTCTGGTCTCCGGCGGAGTCTCGCCTCCACATCAACTTGTTGGAGCTGAGAGCGATCCGACTTGCACTGAAAGCCTTCCTTCCCTCTGTCCGGGGAAGTGTCGTGCAGGTGTTCACGGACAACACCACCGCCATGTGGTATTGCAACAAACAGGGCGGGGTGGGGTCGTGGACCCTTTGTCAGGAGGCTCTGCGCCTCTGGACATGGCTGGAACACCAGGGCATCACCCTGGTGGTTCAACATCTGGCGGGTTCTCTAAACGCCAGAGCAGACAAACTCAGCCGCCGGTGCATGATGGATCACGAATGGCGTCTGAACTCCGAGGTGGCGCAAGGTCTCTTTCAGCAGTGGGGAGAGCCTTGGTTAGATCTATTCGCCACCGACGAGAACGCGCAATGTCAGCAGTTCTGCGTGTTGGAATTTCCAAGGCGGCACTCGCTCGGCGACGCTTTTCGTCGCGAGTGGAGTTGCGGTCTGTTGTACGCCTTTCCGCCTATACCACTTCTGCTCAGAGTGCTGAAGAAGATCAGGCGCGACCGGGCCCAAGTCATCTTGGTGGCTCCGGATTGGGCATGAAGGTACTGGTATCCTGAGCTACTCAGTATGTTGACCGATCCTCCAATACGTCTGCCCCTTCGGGAGGATCTTCTGTCGCAGCAGCAGGGGACGGTCCTCCACCCGAACCTCTCCAGCCTCCACCTCCATGCGTGGAGATT
Organism: Triturus cristatus; assembly: GCF_964204655.1. Lineage (NCBI taxonomy): Eukaryota > Metazoa > Chordata > Amphibia > Caudata > Salamandridae > Triturus > Triturus cristatus. The sequence goes on along the minus strand of NC_140586.1, from coordinate 325,655,340 downwards.
GAGCGGCGGCAGTTGATGCCATTTGACTTGCCTCCTGTAGTCTGTGATATCCTTCTGGCAGCCAGGCGTCCCTCCACAAAGAAGGTATACGCCTGCCGGTGGAGCAAATTTGTGGCATGGTGCACAGCAAAGGCTGTGGATCCCCTTTCCGCCCCTCTTTCTGAGGTTCTCCTCTTTCTTCTTTCTTTGGCCCGGAAGGGCTCTGCCCTGGGCACCTTGAAAGGTTATCTTGCTGCCCTCTCTGCCTTCTTACGGCTTCCTGTCAGCCCTCTCTTTTCAAGTCCCCTGTAGTGTCACGCTTTCTTAAAGGCATTACTCACACGTTCCCTCCTGTCCCTTTCGTAATGCCTCAGTGGGACTTGAATCTTGTCTTAACATTCCTGATGTGCGCTCCCTTTGAGCCTCTTCACAATTGTCCTCTTCGTCTTCTAACTCTTAAGACTGCTTTCCTGGTAGCCATCACCTCGGCTAGACGGGTGAGTGAGCTCCAGGCTCTATCGTCCAAGCCTCCTTTTCTATCTGTTCATCCGGACAAGGTTGTCCTACGGCCTCGTCCTTCCTTTCTCCCGAAAGTGGTGACCCCCTTTCATCTTGGGCAATCTGTCACCTTGCCCACCTTCTTTCCGCCTCCGCATCCTTCCAAAGAGGAAGAGCGGCTCCACCGTCTGGACCCAAAACGTGCGCTCTCCTTTTATTTGGACCGCACAAAACAGTTCCGAGTGGACGGCCAGCTTTTCGTTGGCTACGTGGGTGCAAAGAAGGGAAAAGCTGTGCACAAACGGACCATCTCCCGGTGGGTCGTTTTGTGTATAAAAATCTGATATTCCTTGGCGAAAAAGGACCCTCCTGTTGGGCTGCGAGCCCATTCTACACGGGCCACAGCGGCTACTACTGCTTTGGGACGGGGAGTCCCTTTGCAGGACATCTGTCAGGCGGCGACGTGGGCTTCGCTGCACACGTTTGCCAGGCACTATTGCCTAGACAGCCAAGTCCGGAGGGATGGCTTCTTTGGCCATTCTGTCCTCCAGGACTTTCTGGTGTGATCTTGGTTCACAGACCCACCACCGGGGTTGGTATTGCTTGGGTATCTATTCTAAGGTGAGGAATCTAACTAACATGTTTCTTTCAGATGAACAAGTTACTTACCTTCGGTAACGATGTATCTGTAAGAAACATTAGTTAGTTAGATTCCTCACCGACCCACCCATCCTCCCCGTTCTGCGAACTGACATCTAGGGTTAAGGCTATCCCTTTCAGGGCCCTAGAATTTTTTGGCACCAGTGTCGGTCTCTTGCATGGTTCTGCGTTCCTGGCGCGGAAAGCTATGTACAAGAACTGACGTCAGCGTGCGAGCGCTAAGTACTCCGACGACGTCATTCCGGCGCACGACGCCGACGACGGACGCGGAGCCGCAGACGACGCCTAGCGACGCGCAAGGGGTATTGCTGACGAAAAATCTTCCGGATCCAGTCTGACGCCTGGGGATATTCTAAGGTGAGGAATCTAACTAACTAATGTTTCTTACAGATACATCGTTACCGAAGGTAAGTAACTTGTTCTTATAACGCAAATGGTTATAAATGTACTATGGTTTATGCTGATTAAAAACATTGCACTAAAATCATGCTTACACTACACTACCTTACACTACCTTACACTACTTAAACACCACTACACTACCCTTCCCCCTAACACTGCACTTCACAACCCCCAAAACACTACCCTAAAACAGTACCCTACACTACACAAACACCACACCACTACCCTAAACCCTAAAACACTCCCCCCAGCACGACCACGCCCCTACCCCCAAGCCGGTCCCTACACTAAAACACTACCCTACTGTGATACGGACAGTGCCGGAAACGCCGTTCCCGTGCCCTTCAAGATGGCGACGTCCGAATTCCAAGCGGAGGGCAGTGGCGGTGGCGGTCTAGTCTTCCAGGTAGGGGCGGATGTGACGCCCCGCACGAAGACGAGAGACGCGAGCGAGGTGGAGACAAAAAGGGAGGAAGAGGAAGCGAAGGGGAAGTTGGAAAAGACGGCGGAGAGCGAAGGAGTGACGAATCCAGAGAGAGAACAGAGGACCGAACAGCAGAGCCGAAGTAGCAGAGAGGAAGACGCGACGGGCGGCGAGGCCCCAGCTGGTACCGCTACCGTGTCCAGTCGTCCCTCGGAGAGCCAGGACGCCGAGACACCCAATGCTACGGTCCTGGAGGACTGTAGCTCCAGGTCAGTGTCTTTCCTGAACTCTTTTAAACGCTGGACTGGGAGGGCGAAAGCGGGGAGAGCCAGTAAAAGCGGGCACTAGTTAGGTCCGTCCTGCTCCTCACATTTCCCTTCCTCACAAACCCTGGTGAATAGATGCATAGGTGGTGGGTGAATCACACAGTCACGAGAGTCAAGACTTTGTTACTGACGGGTGGTTCTTTCTGTGTTTCCTTTATCTCCCGGGGACGCCAAAACAAACCTGAGGACCTCTCAAGGAACTGACCTGAAGTTGCTCACACCAGAGGGACCTGCAGAAGCGGTTACCGGACCTGTTGCTTTGTCTTTATATATTCACGGACTTCTGTTTCCCCTTTCTTTTGATGGACTTTATCAGTTACCCCTAAACAACCATACCCTTTACCTGCAATAAACAACCAGCATAATAACTCCCGTGTCGTTAGCTCTTGTCCTAAAAGGGTCGATCATAGGTCAGGGTGGCCATACAACTTACACCTACACTACACAAACACCACAACACTACCCTAAACCCTAAACCACTACCCTACACTACACTAACACCACATCACTGCCCTAAAACCTAATACACTACCCCCTACACAACCTTCCCCCTTCCTGGACCCTACTCTCTAACACTACACTTCACGAACCCCCGACACTGCCCTAAACCCTAAAACACTACCCTACACTACACAAACACCACAACACTACCCTAAACCCTAAAACACTCCCCCCAGCACGACCCTGCCCCTACCCCCAAGCCGGTCCCTACAATAAAACACTACCCTACCCTACACTAACACCACATCACTACCCTAAAAGCTAATACACTACACCCTACACAACCTTCCCCCTGCCTGGACCCCACACTCTAACACTACACTTCACGACCCCCCCGACACTACCCTAAACCCTAAAACACTACCCTACACAAACACCACAACACTACCCTAAACCCTAAAGCACTGCCCCCAGCACGACCCTGCCCCTACCCCCAGTCCTGTCCCTACTCCCAAACACTACCCTGCACAACCCCCCGACACTACCCTAAACCAAAATACACTACTCTACACTACAAAAACACAACTACACTACCCTAAAACCAAAAAGACTACTCCCTGCACGACCCTCCCCCTACCCTTAACCCTTAAATACTACACAGCCCCTCTTAACTCTCCCTCCTCGGTTCCTCTCTTCTCCTTCAGCCATGGTTCCTCTTCTCCGGGCTTCCAGCATCAGTTGTGTGGAAACGGAAGCGCAAGCGTTACAACGCATGCGATGTTACAACTTGCGTAGTAAAGGCTACGTGTTGTAACAGCGCATGCGTTGTAACGCTTGCGAAGTAATGGTACGCGGACTAACATCAGCGTACTAAAGGCTGTTTACCTTCAATATATTCCATTGTGATTTGGGATTTTGAGGGGACGTCCTAAACTCTTCCCTTCCAAATACCGAATTAGGATTGGGTTGCAAACACAAATTGCGATTTGGTAACTTGTTATTGAATTGCAATTTGGTGTTTGTACATAAGAAGAAGCATTTTTGCAATTGCAAATGGCACCGCGAAAATACTTCATACATCTGGCCCATGGTTCCGAATCTTGTGTTGCCGGTTGATATTTGGTCTTATGACTGATCTTCTAAGCAGTCTTCTAGAAGGTTCTTTGTTTCAGTCCATTTAGTATAGCCATTTGTGATCTCTATCCCCAGATTGTCTTGCTTGTAAACCGTTTATACTGTAAGCAGGCATTCCTTGGAAGGAGATTAACAGTCAGTTTTTATTCCCACTGATGCATACCACTAAGGCATTGCACTAAGAGATCGGTTTGCTTAGAATGGATTTAACCAGAGGCTTTATTATAGATTTATTATCCAAATCAGAAGTGTAGAAAAAATATCAAATATATAAAAAGTGATTTAAATTGTATACAAACGTTTAAGTCTAAGTAGCAAAGGAATTGTTTTCTGTAATTGTTACGTTCAAAATGAGGAAGAAATTGTGTGCTCATGTTTTCCAGACCATGTGCCTATTGTTTTCTCCATAGAGATCTACACAACTTCCTTAAACTGTGTGAAGTTCTGTATTTTCGTGTAATAACATGCCATCTTTGGATCTATTGATAATGTAATGTTCTCTATTTGCAGATGGTTTGAATGCTGAAAATAACGATGACAGAGTTCTGCATTGCTGCATACAGTATCAGAAACTGTATCCCAATACTAGCCTTCTGCTGTGCTCGTAAGTCCTATATTTTCTGAGTAAAATACGCAATATGGCACTTATCGCCAGATTGTTGATTTATGCCTATCGTTTAGAAATGTGCAGGTTTCGTCAGCTGAAGATAATTGCGGAGTCTCCTTGCAAGTTGTGAAGGAGAGTCCTGATTTTATTAAAGACAAAAGAAGCAAATATCATGCATTCTCTTTTCCTACTGTTTAGTCATAATCCTGTAGTCCCCACAGGACATTAGAGAACATATAACCCAGTATAAAAAGAGTCAATTAGAGTATAATGCCCTCTTTTCTTGATGGGTCCATCGATGAAACCGAAGACCAAAAATAGAAGAAATCCCAGCAGTAGCCACATAACGTTCACTTTCCAACACTGGATGTCATCTGTAATTCAATTCTCAGTATCCTCTGTAATCTGAGGCTATGATGGATACCACATCCACCCATCAAATTGATGCCTGATTTGTTACTGAGAAACTACAGGCAAGACCAAAAGACAACTATAATTGGGTGAGCAAATAGTTGGAGGCATAATATTCACCTCTGTTGTTGAAATCAAGACTTTCTTTTACAACTGCCTCGAAGAACCTGCAATTTCGTTACTTACACAACATGAAGGGTCTATTATGCATGTTCAAAGTGAATTCATTATAGACATTGCTGCATGATCAACAGGTTTAAAATAAAATGTTTTAAAAGTAGAAACCGTAGACTAATCTGTGACCTTCAAGATGTCTTCCAATCTAGCCCCTGCCCAAAAGGCCTCAGATTCCATGTCACCATTGACTGAGAGTGCCCCGAAAGTGGATGTGTCTACCCCCACTTTTCCATCACCAGCTTAATCCATCTAATTAAAGTCGTGGTTGTAGCAGGAGAAAAAGGCTTCCGCAAAACGATGAATAACTGAGGTGCAGAGGTTCTCACCCCTTCAGTCACCCCAATATGTTGTTAAAGACACCATACCACACACAGTTTGGGATGAGTAGCAAAATATGGAAATTCCGCAAAGGAAGACACATTTTTGCTCTGCCTGGAAATGCAAAAATGAACCCCTGTGGGTGTGACCTCCAAAGCCGTGATGTCCAGTGCCCTAACATCTGAAACACTTTTAAAAGAGTTTAAACATAAAAGCATCACTATCTGACAACCATTTAATCGACAAAGAATCATTATCACCCCAGGTCTCAAACAAGTGTAGGACCAGATTAACTGCCTACCATGATTGAGGAGTGTCAACATACCTAATACGCTTCAACAACCTACATATCAAAAGATAGTCACCTATTGTTTAACCCTCCATCTTCTCACAGTCCACTAAAATAGCCGACCTATAGCCATTAATGGTCCAATAGAGCTGCAAGAGTAGTTGGACACCCCCGTAATTCCTGCTGAAAAGGGATCCAAACCCTTTCCAGACACCAGCTGTGGCAGAAGCCTCATCCTGAAATGTAAGCCTTGACGGTGCCAGTTGCCCACAAGACTTCGATGTAACCTGAAGCTTCATCCAAACGTCCAGGAGCAGATGCAAGCTTCTAGAAAGGTTCCATATCCCCAAGATCATTTTGTTGTTCTGTACTAATCTATGGGACAGGCCATAGGGCTCATCAACATCTGAGGGAAAACAGGTGACTGTACAGGGTAATCTGTAGAGAGTTCCAGAAACATGGGAAACCAACGTTGATTCCCCGAGAAGGGGGTCACCACCACAACCCTCGTCTTTTGCATATGAATCTGCACCAGCATTAGCACTATCATGACAAATGGAGGGAAGGCATAGTGAACCCCACTTGACCAGTCTTGAAGGAATGCATCTGTGACTAATGCCCCCAGATCTGGCCTACAACTCCATAGATCTGCCAGCGGCTTGAACTGATGGAAATCTAACTTTCATTTGCTGCTCTCAGACATCTTCCTCAAAAACCAATCTGCAACGAGATTCAACTAACCTGGCAGGTATTCTGCCACCAGAATTCTTTCCTGCCGGAGACCGGACTCCCACAGTGCCTTCACCAATTTGGTTTCGACCGAGTTCCTCTTAGTTTGTTGACGTACTTAACAGCTGTCAGATTATCCATGTGAAGGAGGACCATGCATTCTATCCTTTGGCTTGAATTGCAAAGGAGCTTACAGAAAACTCCAAACAATTTATGTGTCATGATGATGTTATCTTCCGCCAGTCCGGAAGGTGCCACATCTTGCACCCCATCCCCATAGACTTGCCATGGATTCTAAAACAAGAACTGGGGAAGAGTGAACAATCGCTCTGCTGTTCTAGGCATCTATATGGACGATTCTACAGGATCTGCCCTTGTCTTGCTGTCTAATGGGACCAATTAAAAATAGTGCTGGCCTTCTTTTTTTTTTTAAACTCTTTTCATTGTTAAACTTGCACGCACTTGATTTTTACAGCAATTAACATTACTACATCACATCATCGCCTCTAGTGCATCAATGCCCATTGACGAGTAGTTCTTACATTGGGAGATTACAATTTATTAGTCCCTCCTGCTTAACCTCTGCCTGGGTGTTTTCCCACTCTCAAGTACAATTGGGGCTTATATCTATCCCCTGGGTGTGTTCCACTTGCTCCAGATTTGTTCCCATTTCTTGGGGCACCCTCTCTTATCATAGACTGTCCTTTTTGCCTCCATTGCCCAGTCCGTATCCCTCTCCCATTGTCCAATGGTGGGTGGGGCATTCACTCTTCATTTTCGCTCGATGTTTCGTTTGGCTATAACAAAGCCTAACGTGACCAGAATAAGTTCCCTACTATTGCGGTCTGTTAGTCCCCATATATTGAGCAGACATAGTTGTGCTGTTTGTTGGATTTTCTTGCCTGTCACTTTATGAAGTTGTGCCACTATCGCCCTCCAGTACATTTGGATAAGAGGACATTCCCACAGAAAGTGGAAGAATATGCTTTCTGCCTTACATTGTCGTCTACATCTAGAGGCATCTTTCGGTTTCATTTTTGTCATAGTGTTACAGGACTCTGATTTGTATTCGTTTTAGCCTGGAGTTTATGGCTACTTCTCTTGGTGAAGCGAGCGCCTCCTAACAGTCTTCATCTTCTAGTTCTCCTAAATTAACCTGCCATTGCTCTCGCAATTTTGTAAGGCTGTCGGGCATAGCGTTTAGTAATTTTTGGTATGTCTTCGATATAGCTTTACCGTCAATTCGGTGGCATAGTAGTCTGTCCTCTAGCAGGGACGATTCTAGAAGGTCTGATCCCGAAGGGAGGGCTGATATTAGTGCATGTCTGATTTGTAGTTACCGGTAAGTCTCGAATGCTGCCATATCGAATTCTTCCCGTAGCTCCTCTAAGGGCTTGATCTTTCCTTTTGCCCATAAGTCACCTAATTTGGAGATGCCCATCATGTCCCATTTGTCGAACCCCGACTGTTTAATCAGTTCTCCAAGTATTTCCGAGTCTCATAATGCTGTAGACTGAGTTCTTTTATTTTCCCATCCCAGCTGTTTTGTTACTATGTGCCAGAGATGAACTGTTTGTTGCTTTGACCCAGTTAGTACCCGTTGTTTAGGGTTCGTATATAGTGCCTGTCTGTAACTTCTAGGACCCATCAGGAATATGTCCGTTTGATATGTGGGATCAGAGTGTGGGCCATATATCCAGTGATTAATTACTGCTAGTTGAGTTGCCCAATAATATAGTTGGATGTCCGGGAGGGCTATACCACCATCGTACAACCCCTTCACCAATTTACGTGTGGCTATCCTCGGGGGTTTCTTCCTTCCTTTTGTTTTTTTTGTTTTTTTGCTTTTTTTTTTTGAAATTTTTATTTGAATACAGGCTGAGGAATATAACATTCAGTAGTACATTAATACATGTATTCAGAAAACAGAAGAAAAAAAGAAAGAACCAATCAAAAACAGAAAACAGAGGAGAAGATCCACACTATTCCATAAATGTGCCCCAGTTCTTTTTATGTTTGATCAAAGAGCGTGCCCCCCTAAGATTTGCTAATGCTAACTCCATCAAGTGAATCTCGGTTACAAGCGCCCACCACTCCCACATCGTTGGTGGGTCGGGGCGAATCCAAGCTCTGGCCAGAGTTAATTTTGCACAGGACATAAGGATTGAGGCCAGAGCGAGCTGTGGGAAGAAAGTAGGATATATGTCTAGTAAAACCGAAGCGACAGAGAATGAAGGCAGCTGAATATGTTTGATTTCAAGAACCTTCTGAATGTCCCTCCAATAATCTACAAAAGTGGGACAAAAAAACAGCATATGGTCCAAGTCGACTGCAAGAGCGGAGCATTTGGGGCATTTTGTGCGCTCGTTGGTAGAATTATTAGAGGACCATCTAGATATAATTTTTGGAGTGTGGTATAGCATACAACTCGTTCTAAATTGTTGTAGCCTTAAACTTGAGGATCGTACATTTTCGTTAATATTTGAAAAAGATCGTTCTATCTCCTTTGATGTAATATTAGAGCCTAATAACCTGCTCCATTTATCGGCTAATTTAGAGCAGTCGTTTGATTTAAAACTAGTAAGAAGGCTATAAGTGTTGCTTATTACAGATTTAGTTTCTGTAGAATATAAATAGTTCCATATATCGCTATCAGAATTCTCCGTGAGATGTTTTTTATTGATCAGATAGTCATGTATCTGTCGGTATTTATATCGCATAGTTTCAGGAAGATCATAAAGCAATTTTAAGGCATTAAAGTCTAAAAACCCTTGCGTGCCATATAGGTCCCCTAATACTCCAATGCCCTGCCTTGCCCAGTCGTTGTCATTTTGTGCGTAGAAAATCGCTGGAAGCCCAGGGTTGCCCCATAAAGGTAGTTTAGGATGAAAGAAAGTGGTTTTGCAGAAGGTTAGTATGTTATCCCAAATTTTTTTTAAATCTCTTGCAGTCTTAAATTTGACTCTTTTAAAGTAGTTGGGATCGTTAGCACGTAATAGAAACATATTTGAATCTTGTTTTAACATAAAAAAGTGATAGAAAAGTGCGCCTCCTCTGTTTAATAAAGAACGAATGCGTAGAACAAATGTGGACCAAAAATATAACTTGAAATCAGGGAAATTAAGTCCTCCAATATTCGTATTATTTTTCAACAGACACAGCGACCTTCTGGCTTTTTTATAGCCCCAAATGAAGCTGCTGAGTACCCCATCTAATCGTTTGAAAAAAGCGTTGTTTAGAGCTAGAGGGATAGAACGAAATAGGTATACAAATTTCGGAAGAACTTTCATTTTAATTAAGTTAATTCTTCCGATTATATTCAAAGGAAGTCTGTGCCATTTTTTAAGTGTAAGTGAGGTAGATTTAATTAATTCATCATAATTTATGTTATTAATTTCTTGGAGTTTAGCTGTTAGTTTAACTCCTAAGTATGTTGCGGTTTTACAAATCTCAGGGACCGCTACAGCTGGGATATAATTAGCTATAATTTGGGTCTTTTGAATATTGAGCTTGTATCCCGAAACTATCCCGAATTTCCCAGCCTCAGACACAATACCTTGGAGTGCCTCCACTATGTCTTGTGAGTAGACCGCGATGTCATCGGCATATGCTGTTATTTTTAATTCTAGTGTGCCTGATCTAAAAGGAAGGATTTGAGTTTGAAGTTGAAGGGCGGACAGAAATGGTTCCAGTGTAAGCGCAAATAGAAGGGGAGAGAGAGGGCAGCCCTGACGAGTTCCACGTGAGATTGGGAAGTCTATAGAGGTCAAACCCCCATAGCAAGTGCAAGCCGTAGGATTATCATACAAAGCCTGTATACCTCGTAAGAATTGCCCCCCAAACCCCATTTTGGAGAGGACACACCAAAGATAGTCCCATCCCACACGGTCAAAAGCCTTCTCGGCATCCAATAAGATCATTCCGAGTGGGGTGGATTCTGTTTCTGCTACGTCGAAAGCTGTGATTGCCGTGTTCACGTGTGTGGTTGTGTCCCTCCCAGATATAAACCCGTGTTGTTGGGGATTAATGATTTGGGGCAGAATAGGAGATAATCTTAAAGCCAGGATTTTTGCGAATATTTTAGCATCAGTGTTAATTAAAGATATAGGTCGATATGAACCTCTCTCCTCCTTTGGTTTTTTTTTTTTTAAAAAGAAGATTATTTTTGCTTTGTTCCATGACTTCGGAGCTTTGCCGTTAAGTCCGACATATTGCATTACCTTCAGTAGGAGGGGGGCCAGTTCGCCTAAACATGCTTTATACAATTCCAAAGGTATTGTATCTTCCCCTGCTGATTTCCCTGTCGGTAGAAGGTCTATTGCTTGACATAATTCTGCCTGGGTAATGATATCCGAGAGTGGATCCATACTTAAATCGGTAGGCAAATTTGTTGAATATTTGTCCAGATAGTCCAGTATTATTTCTAAATTTGGTGCGTTTTCTGGAGTATATAAGGTTCTATAGTAGTCTGCGAATTGTTCTACTATATCCATCGGTTGATTATACATTTTGTTGCCGCCGCCCCGAATGTTGATAATCTGTGTTCGGGCTCTGTCGTCAGCAACTTTATAGGCCAAGATTTTGCCAATTTTATCCCCACCTTCATATTGTGTTATTTTATATTTATGAATATTTGCGCTACTCTTTTGAATAAATTTAGTTTTAGCACTATTTTTGAGTAAAGTGAGTTTGAGAGCTATTTCTGTAATTGTTGGAGATTTTGATCGTAGTGCGGAAGCCAACAATTCTTCTTGTGTCGTTATGTCGGATACAATCTGAGCGCTATATTTTTTGCGTTCAGAGTTTTGTCTAATCAAGTATGCTTGGGTAAAGCCCCTGATGCTTGCCTTGCAAGTATCCCAAACCGTGATACATGTAGCTGTGTTGGTATTAATTTCCAAAAATTCCGTCAGATGTAATTTGAGCTGAGTCAGATATTGCATGTCTGTGACTAGATGCCTAGGGAAGGAGAATGGTCTGGGCGAAGACCGCCTATGTGGTGTAGTAATGGTCAGAATTATTGCGTTATGGTCTGATGAAATCCGGGGGCATATATCCATGGTGCTAAGTTTTAATATATTTTCGCTAGCCAGTGCCATATCCAATCTTGAACAAGATTTATGGGGTGCGGAGTAATATGTGTATCCTGGTAGATTTGGATTTAAGTACCGCCAAGCATCTTTAACATTGTGGATACGGCATATTTCAAGAATAGAAGACCTGGTTTTATGCATCCTTTGAGAGCTGCCGGAGCTGGTTGTGTCTATTTTATAGTTCATGATGCAGTTGAAATCACCCATAATAATAAGTTCTCCCTCCCAATCTAAGAGTTTAGTGCTCAGCAGATCAAAGATTATCGTTTCATCTGTGTTGGACCCATACACAACACATAGTACATATTTGTGATTCTCATAGCTGAACTGGGCAGCTGCCCATCTGCCATTTTTGCAAGGGAAGGTCTGTAAAATTTCGATTTTAAATCGTTTATCCTTTAGAATCGCGACCCCTCTTATGGGATGCTCAAAAGTAGAGCAAACCACAATGTCGTAGCCTAGTTGATTAAGTATTTTTTTGTCCTTCCCAACAATGTGTGTTTCTGAGAGAAGGGCGATATGAGGATTGTGCAGTTTTAATTCTGCTGCGATCAATAGCCTTTTATTTTTGTGATTAAGCCCGGCCACGTTCCAGGCCAAAAGCTTTATCTCATACATTTGTAAGTAATTAAGAGCTTAGCCGGGATACCAAATGGCTTTATGCATTCCCTGTTGCTTATAGATATGTGACGAGAGATTAGAGCTAATATGTGCGAAAAGCAATTTATTCGATCAGCCTGTAGACATTTTTTTAGTGATTTTAACCCCCCCCCCGAACCCCCCACCCTCCCCTCCCCCATCCACCCAGGTTCCAGCCCCGAACAGGGGAAGAACCACCCTAGTACCACCCTAGTACTAAAGCTGCCGCTGGAAAGGCAGCGCGTGTAGCAGGTCGTCCAGGGGGGCCCCCTAGCTCCAGCCTCCCATAAGTAAAAAGTCAGTATCTATATTTTATATGCCAAAGCTAAGTCTTATCTGTGCCTGTGCTGAAGCTAGAGATATATGCTTCCGCTTCCTTGACATCATTGAAGTAATAAGTACGGCCGTTCTTTATAACCTTGAGACAGGCCGGCTCCTGCAAGTACGCCTGGCCTCCGCTAGATTTGATGGGATCGATCATTTTACGGAGCTGCCATCGCTTGTTCATTGATTCTTTGCTGAGATCAGACCGGACAAAAAAAGAGAGCTCGCCTAAGGTTATTGGGGCATTAGGTCTTGCTCTCTGCCATACCGCTTGGCGCAGTAGAAAATTTCCAAAGCAAATTATAAAAGGGCGTGGATATTGATTGTCCCTCTTTCTCATAATCAGGGGGAGGCGATGCGCCCGTTGAATTTGAGAATCCCACTCCCAGTCTATAAGGTCCGGAAAAGCTTTCTGCAATAATCCAACCAGATAGGCCCTCGGGTCGGCACCCTCGCGGCCCTCTGGTATCCCAAAGAGTCTCAAATTAGAGCGTCTTTGCCGATTCTCCAAGTCTTCTATCTTTAAGCACAATGACTGCAGTTGGGTGTCATGCTTCTCGACAGCAATGGTCATGTTTGTGTTTGATTCTTCGATCTCTACAACTCGCTCTTGAAGTCCTGCAATATCTTGAGATATCCCCCCCAGTTTAACTGCAAGTTCTTCCAACGAGTTTCTCATTTTGTTATTGTCTTCTCTCAGTTGAATGTGGTGTTCTTTCGCTTCAGCTCGTTGATCATTCAATAGCCGGAGAATAGTATCTACTGAGGAGGAATCAGCCAGCGCCTGGTCTTGTCTCTTTTTAGGTATACATACAGGGTCCATTTGAGATAAATAGAGAGTACCTGCAGTTGAGATAGAGCCCTTGGCAGGAGGGGACGGATTGTGATATGTTGATGTAAGGGTTGTAGTAGCGATAGGTGGCAGGGCTGTATCTGTACCCGTTGGAGGGTCACCCACATACACTTGAGTCAGTAGTGGTTCTTGAGAAGTGGAGCCATCTAATGAGTAATTAAGCGAAACATCATTTTCTGCTATCGATGTAGCAGGGTTATCTGGGGAAGAAAGGGTTTCTATTGCGACAGTAGATTCGATCGTACTCGCCCCTGATAATCTTTTTGTCATGTTTTTAACTATACTTTTAGCTTCCATCCACTTTCTTAGCGGGCTTTTTTCCACGTGCATCTCCTTTAAGTTCTGGGCACTTTTTGTAAGAGATTGATTTGGTGTAGTGTTTTTAGGTCCTTTTTTTGCGCGGAATTTACTTTTGAGTTTTCGGCCTCTTCCTGCTCGAGGTTTTGTCTTGAGATCTGTATCCGGGGTTTCTTCCTTCCATAGCAGTACTCTTGTTTCTTCTCAATCTGGGAGAAGTATGTGTTTGGTATAGGGAATGGTGTATTTTGTAGGGCTTGCAGAAATCTTGGCAATGCCATCATTTTAAAAAGGGAAGCGCGACCCACAAGGGACAATGGAAATGTTCTCCATTGTTTCGAGTTTTGGAACCGTTTTAATGGGCCCAGGAGGATGTGTGTGTACAAGAGTGAAGGATCTCATGTGATGTAGATCCCCAAATAGCTAAATCCTTCCTCCGTCACCATCAGTGTGCAACCCGTTGGTAATTTTGGGATGGGGGCCTTGAAGGATAAATAATACTGATTTTGACCAGTTTATGGTGTAACCGGAGTACTTCCGGAAATGAGTGAAGATTTGTATAATCCTGCTTATGGATGAGTGAGGTGATGCCATGTATAGGAGGATATCATCTGCATATAGGGAGATTCTGTCCTTCCATCCCACTGTCCACTGCAGACCTCGGATGATTGGGTCTCCTCTAATTCAAGTTGCAAGGAGCTCTAGCATTAAGGCGAAAATCAAGGGCGAGAGTGGGCACCCTTGTCGTGTACCTCGTTTGAGGGGGAAGGGGCGTGAGGTGTGTTCGTTCACTACCACATGAACCAAAGGTTGCGCGTATAATAGCTTGACCCAGGTTATATATTTGGGGCCAAAGCCCAGTCACTCTAGTACAGCGAATAAATATGGTCATTCAATAGTATCGAACGACATTCGGGTGTCAAGTGATAGTATTGCTGCTGCTTCTTTAATGGTATCATTTCTGCCCAGCACTCCGTCTAAGCGTCATACGTTTAATGCCGTGCTTCTTCCTGGCATGAAGCCGGATTGATCCGGGTGCACAAGACTCGTGATAACCCGCTTTAGTCTGCTTGCCAACAATTTGGCCAATATTTTAACTTCTGTGTTGAGGAGTGATCTGGGGTGGTATGAGCTACAGAGTTCCTCTGGCTTACCCTGTTTGTGGATAACTACGATAGAAGCAAGTCTCTGGTCTTGGGGTAGGTAACCCAGCTGTATGTCCTCTTTATACATTTCTCTTAAGTATGGTGCAATTTTTGTGGCTACAAGTTTATATAATTCAATTGGAACACCGTTAGGCCCCATTGCTTTCCCGTATTGTATACTATGAATTGCCCTGGTAATTTCCTCGTCCGTGTGTGGTAAATAATTTAATTACCGGTACTTAATTTGATGCGGAAAATTAATAAGGATAGCTTAGTAAAATAAGAGGCAGAATCCGTGGTATTAGAGATTCGGAACGGGCTTTATTCCTATACAAAGGAACATAATTCGAATTATGGGCCTTCTATTCCATCACCACGAAAGTTCAGGAAGGAAGGAACATATATTATTGACAGATAGGCAGTTTTATAGAAAATACATTACAGTAAAACAGATGCAGGAGGCGTAACAGTTGATAACAGAGATAAAGACATACATGCGTAACTAAAATGGGTGTAACTGGGCGTAACTAAAGAACGTCATTAGGTATGATGTCACAAATGGGTGGTTCCATGAAAGAATTTCGCAATGTCAGCAGAAATATGTGGCAGAGATGCGCGCGCAGCAGCATGACGTGTGATTTGACGTGTAACTAGAAGGAGAAAGGGGCTTGACATTTAGCTCTACATGTGGAGACAAAAGTCTGGGGTTATGTCAACCTAATCCCAAATCATATCTAATATCCTATGTTTAAAGAACTGTGTTATCCAAAAAGAGAGGTCTCTTAGGATAGAATCTTATTCTATACTGACTATACTGACTGTTAGTGCGTGTACAAGCGTCTAAGTGTCTACACTAGATGCGAGGGGGTAGGAATATTCCATGGTAACAGGGCTATGAATTACTTGCATGAGGACAGCGAGGCCTGGTCCTTTGCACGGTAGCTGGAGGAATGTTTACCTAAACTACTAGACAGGAATGCATTGGATGAGGAGCGGAGCAGAGCAGATAATCTTGAAGGTGAAATACAGTTTTTGGCAGGCAGACAGGCCGAGTCAGTCATAGTTAGCCGCGCAGGGAGTAGGACAAAGTTCATGGATACAGATGCAGGCTCAGACTGGAGCTTTCAGAGGCAGAAGGCAGGAAAAGGCTTGGTGGCAGAATCAGGGCCTACTCGCCTGGACTGTAAAATGGGATAAATGAACCATATAAAGCCGGTGGCCTTTCATACTTAGGAATAGAATATCCGGCTCATTCATGGCGGATCTGAAAGAGGACATGTTGATGGTGGACGCATATGTATTTGCGTCTTCATAACTGGAACTGGAGGGAACATACATGTACTTGTGATTTATACATGAAGCCGTTGGGGTCCAAGATAGGGGACATAACCGACCATAAAAATCCATATTTCCACATTCCCTCCTTGTCCCCTACTGGCCCTTAGGAGATATCAATCTTCATCAATCCATCGATCTGTTCATATAACATCATTTGTTCTTCTTTCTTCTTCCGGGATCTTGAACGAAAACTTGGATGTGGGATACACGAGGTGGTACACAGACCACAAATCGCTGGCCCACATTGTAGACATAAGCAGCAACTGAATAGTATGAGAAAGCCAATACCTAGGAAGGAGAGCATTCTCCATCCCCAGGCTGACAACACGCCCCAGAACCAACCGGACCAAGTCCAGGTGCCTGGACTCTGGTGTATCTGGCTTACAATCTTATGAAGGCGGGTTATGGCTTTATATACTGACGGTGAATTTTCTGGTATGAAAATGCAACAACTTGATCCGATGACCCTACAAGCTCCGCCCCTATCGGCCAGGATGACGTCAAGGACAAGACGATTTTGAAGCACAACAATCCGCATAGCAGACTGTTCTTCTGTTAAATTGCCTAAGGCGGAAATAGTTTTGTTCACTACTGCTTCAAGGGTTCTGGTTAATCTACGTATCCGCTTACTATTAGTGACTGTACCTATATAGGGGAAGAAACCTTTATTGAAATCTGTGTATTTTTCCCATGCTGTTTCAGTGTAATCGACGATTGGGAGATCTCTCTGCTGTCTATTGTGTACTAAATGGGTATTTCTGTGATAATCAGGAGGAGCTAGAAAAACAGGTGGTAGGAGGAATGCTATATAACAGGTACCATCCCAATCTAGAGGTAGGCGTATATATGCGGTCTGGCCACATATAAAGTAGGAATGACGAGAAGCTCTAAATGTAGACTTGCCTTGATCACTGAATTTTATCACAGTGGTGCATTTACTATGGCCCATGTGTATGGAGCCATTCTTTCTTATACATAGTTCCCCTTTTACTGGGAATACGGACATGGCGGACAAGATTGGTGTAGCTTCAGATTCAACGTTCAGGATCATGAGGTTAAGTGTAAAATTACCTAATCCGTATACTTCATTTTCTAGATCAGTTCCTGTTCTTTTGGGAAGTCCCTCCTTGTTAGGGTAGCAGACTTTAAGCAAAACTAAGTTCAGGTTTCCCCATACCCAGTTGTCTTGATAAACTGCGGAATTCGAATCTAGGGAATTGATCAAACTAAACCATGCTCCACAGGAGCCATTGTGTGTGAACGGATAGGGAAAGAGGGGCAAAACTCCCTTATAGTTCTGATAGGGAGGGAGTCGGCCACATATCCAACAATTTGTAGCATTGCTAGTCTGATGGGAATGATGTAACATACTAATAAAAGTGTTATTGCGCAGCGCAAATCTATATGGCAACTCATGCGGAGGAAATTCACTAAAAGAATGTTCTGCAGTTATATTATAAGCATGCTTAGGAATAGGGTAATACATGTGCAATAGGATGCTGACAATGATGATCAAAAGACTTAGAAAAAACAAAATTAATAGTGTTACTGTACAATGACTACGAAATGATTTACAATACGCTTGCTTCTTGAGCAGCATTTGATTATTTCTTTCTCTATTCCGGTCCAGAGGATACATGTCAGAGGCAAATTCAACCGATTCACCTTGGAGAGGACTTAAACAATCAAATTGTCTGACTGACTGGACCTCAATTTTAGTCTATATAGTTCTGAGTTCGATTGCTCAACCAAAGGGAGCTTTGAGTCTGTCTTTGAGGAAATACAGGGTTTAGTCTCTATATTGGATGGTAGTCCATAAAATTTCTTGATATGACTCGAGTGCAACCATCCTTTTCTTCCCTCGATTTTCACGGCTGTCCTCGTGGTGAGTAGTACAAGTTGAGGCGATTTCCACCTAGGATCCAGCTGAGTCTTCCGGTCAAAATTCCGCACTAACACCAGGTCCCCGGGAACTACGTCATGGGGTTTCACCTCGGTGTTGTCGGGAAAGGCTGCAGCTACCTGTGAACGACAAGATTGTAGTGCAGACATCAAGGAAGCCAGGTAATCTGTCAGCATATTACAGTCAACGTCAGTTATTTTACGAGGTACAGGCGTCCCCCACATATTTGGTGGTCTACCGAAGATCACCTCATACGGGGATAGCCCTGTTCGAGAATGTGCTACCATTCTCATGTAAAAGAGCGCAACTGGTAAGGCTACTATCCAATCGACTCCTTTTTCTCTACATATTTTGGACAATCTCATTTTCAAAGTTTGATTATGGCGTTCTACGAGACCTGCTGCCTCGGGATGTCGGACACAGTGAAATTTCCATTGATATCCTAATAGAAGGGAAACGTGTTTCATTAGTTCGGATGAGAACGGCTGGCCGTTATCTGAATAGACAACACGTGGTAAACCGTACCGTGGGAAGAATTCTCGAACTAACTGTTTGGCAGTAGTCGGGGCAGTGTAATCTGAAACCGGGTATGCTTCTGTCCAACGGGAAAGAGCACAGACAACTACGAGAACATATTTGAATCCTCGACATCGTTCCATCTGGATATAATCCATCTGGAGGACTTCAAAAGCATGATTAGGAGGTTGAAATCCACCCTGTTCTACGGGGATGCTTTTACCTGGATTAAACTGACAACATATCATACAGGTACGAACTTTTTGTTTAGCTGCGGCTCGCAAGTGTTTGTTAAACCAAATGTGTTGAATGCTGTCTAGCATAGCTTTTTCTCCTAGGTGCGCTGGACTATGTATTGTATTAATGATAACTTGAACCATAGAGTCGGGAAGAAACCATATAGATTTTTCCTTCGTCATCCATCCCTGATCTGTTTGGACCCCTCCTAATTCAGTCCATTTCTTTATTTCTTCTGGTGTAGCGTGTGTCTGTATGTCAATTACGTCAAGAGCGGGATCCTTAACTGTCATGCAATGTGTTGGTGTCGGAACTATTGTCTTTGTCATGTCAGTTGCGTGAGTCTGATTCTGAGCAGTCTGTTTAGCTGTTCTGTCAGCTAGGTCATTACCCTGAGAAATGATATCAGTAACTTTCGTATGAGCTTTACATTTCATAATTGATATTGCAGTAGGTAGATGTATTGCATCTAATAAGGCATGAATGAGGGGTCCGTGCTGAATGTGGGCACCGTGAGAAGTTAAATAACCTCTCTCTCGCCACAGCACGCCGAAGTCATGTACAACTCCGAATGCATAACGTGAATCAGTGTATATGTTGACTTTCTTATTTGTGGCTTGAATACAGGCTTGTGTCAGAGCGATGAGCTCTGCTGCTTGAGCTGACAAGGTATTTATGCAATATGTTTCAATGACTTCAGTGTCTGTTGTAACTGCATACGCGGCCACTAGCTCTCCTGTACTTGTTCTCATACATGAACCATCTACATACAACGTCAGGTCTGGATCTGACAATGGGACGTCTGTTAAGTCTTGTCTGGGTTTCGTCGTGATAGTAATAACTTCAATACAATCATGTGCTAGTGGGTCTGTTCCGTTTACTGGCAAAAGTGTGGCAGGATTCAATGTACTACAACGTCTGATTTCTATGTGTGGCTGAAACAATGTCAATTCGTAACCGGTAAGTCTTGCTATAGTCAAGTGTTGTGTTTGCGTGCGGTTCAAGAGAACTTCTACTGCGTGTGGTACTTGTACTGTCAGTTGGTGTCCTAACACTATGGCATCGCTTTGTCTGATTGCTAAAGCTGTTGCTGCCACTGATTTCAGGCACGCAGGAAGAGCCTGAGCTACGGGATCTAATGTACTAGAAAAATAAGCACATGGTTTGTGTGATCCTGCTTGTTCCTGAGTGAGTACTGACAAGGCAGTACCTTCGCGTTCTGTAACGAAGAGTGTAAAATGTTTATTGTAACATGGTGTTGCTAAAACAGGTGCTTGACATAAAGCTGTCTTTAGGCTTTCAAAGGCGTGTGTATGTTCTTGAGTCCAAGGGAGGACAGTCGATGTGGCTGCCTCCTGTGTTGTCAACTGGATGAGTGGTTTTGCTAGAAATGCATATTGAGGGATCCACTGCCTACAGTATGAAGTGAGGCCTATAAAAGCCCGTACCTCCTTTTGTGTCTTGGGTATTGGCATGTTAGCGATTAACTGGATGCGGTCGGATGTAAGCTGCCTTCCCTCCTTGGACAGCGAGTGCCCAAGGTAAACAACTCGCTGGACACAGAATTGCAGCTTAGAAGGGGACACCTTGTGCCCCTTGTCGGCCAGAAATTTTAAAACCGTCAGTGACGCTTTTTCACATTCAAGTTCGCTTCGGGCGGTGATCAGCAGATCATCGACATATTGAAGCAAGGCAGTGTTGACTGGCATGTGGATACTGTCAAGTTCTCGTTTCAGTGCTTGGCTATAGATGCTGGGGCTTTCTGTGAATCCTTGAGGTGCGCGTGTGAATTTAAAGCTTCGTCCATTTAAACTAAATCCGAACAAGTATTGGCTTTCCGGATCTATTGGGACGCTGAAAAAGGCATTCTTGAGATCAATTACAGTAAAGAATGTTGCTTCGGAATTAATGGCTGTCAGTAATGAAGAAATGTCTGGGACTACGGGGTATTGTGGTACAATACATTTATTTAATTCGCGCAGATCAATAACCAATCGATATACTGGCGGGGCTTTAGGATCAGTTCGTTTAAGAATCGGAATTATCGGGGAATTACATACATTGGAGTCGGTTTCCACAACCACTCCTTGGGTAATAAGCTCGTCAACGATTTGCAGTAAAGCCACTACAGCATCTGGGGGTAACTTGTATTGTCGCATTCGTGGTAGTACTACTCCTGTCTTTAGTGTGACTCGATATGGTGTAATGTTCATGCAACCAACATCTGTAGGGCCTTGTGCCCATAAATGTGTGGGTAAAGTCTGCAGTCGGTGATCCATGTCTCGGGACACATAGTGCCCTTTGAAATCACGTAAAAACAATCTTACTCCTTCCGGAGAACAACATATTATAGCTCCTAGAGCTTTCAGTGTTTTTATACCTAACAGGTTTTCTGGACATGATTTAGTAAGCAATAAATCTGTAGTTCGTGTCAAGGGACCAATCGTAAGTGGAAGAGGCTGTGATACTTCGTTAATGATGGGTTTTCCTGAAAAACCAAGGGAAATATTCTGTGAGCCTGAGAGGGGTGCCCCTGGTACTTCACTACGTTTTATGGTTGTTCGGCTTGCCCCTGTATCAAGTAAAAATGTTCTATCTTGGCCTAATAGTTCACTGTGTACATAAGGTCCTTCTTGATCTACAGGGACCTCGATAAGGGGTAAGCCAACTTCCCTCTCTAGGCTGTTTCATGAGTATCGTTGATAATCAGGATAGTCATACTGTGCGGTCTGGTACATCTGTCGTGTCGTTGTTGGTGTGGCAGCAATAGGCTGCGGTGGTGGAGCTGGCATAGACTGTTGCGGAGCTGGCATGGACTGTGCATGCTGCGGGGCTCCTTGTTGGTTCTGATCCTGTCTAAGTGGCCGTGGTCTTTCTTTTGTAATACCTATGGCGATATTATGTTTTAAGACTGGACAATCGTGTATATAATGACCTGACTGCTTACAATAGTTGCATGTCCCTTTTACAGACCCTGCTGAATCACTGGACTGTGTCATACCCTTTTTATGACCGTCAGCTGGAACTGTCTGGGAAACTAGCATTTTCATTTTCGTGTCTTTCATGCGTCTTTGTTCATGTTCTTGTTCCTCTCTAATTCTATTGTGGTGGTACTGTAGCATTTGTAACATTTGTGACGGGGTGTTACCTTGCCAGGTACTCTCGAATTTCAATACTCTATTCTTAACTTGGGGCAAGGAATTTTCAACTAATTTTGTCACAAACAGATGTGGATACGATTCGCTACTTGCTTTTATTCCACTATTTATACCAAAACATTTTTCGAATCGGGCATAGAAATCACTAGTGTCTTCATCTTGCTTTTGTTTACAGGCTGAGATTGCACCCCAGTCTTCCTTTTTCGTAGTTAATAAACGTGGCAGTACCTGTACTAATAAACCTGGTAGTATTTTGGTCTTTTCCCCAAGCCCTAAACCTGGACCTCGAGCTGTTTCTTCGTTTTCTAATGCTGTCCAATCTATCTTTTGGTCTCCCACCTCCCAATCCTTTTCTCTGAGTTTTTCATAAATGCCCGCAGGCATTAATACCTTTAATATTTTCATAATGTCGGGATAGGTATACTCTCCCATGAGCAACATGTCTTTAATTTCACGGTGGAAACCCGCTGGGTCTTTGTCATGACTGGGTACCACTTTCTTCATTTCTAATAGTTCCATTTTAGATATGGGTGTGTATACAAACACACGTTTAAACTGATTGTCATCACCCTTTATCGGGTGGACTTCGCGTAAGGGATTCTGTCTATCCATATAATACGTCGTTCTTTCCTTGATGGGCAGTGAGACATGTTCGGGGCATACAAAAAGAATGTACTGCTTTCTGGATTCTAGTATTTCTCTAATTAACTCAGTACCTGAACCTCTCCATTTATTCGTGAGTAATTCAGTCAATATATCTGGTAAGGGACCAGGATCGGAGTGTTGGCTTTTATATAATATAAGGAGTTGTGGAATCATGTAGATACCAGCTAAACGCTGTTCATCTGGGGTGAGGTTCAAAAACGTGTGCGCTAGTGTATCATCACTATATTTTCCGGGACTGTCAACCCAGTGAACGGCTGACCTGGCTAATTCTTGTTCATCCATAGAATCTAGTATATGATAACCCCTTCGTTCTCGAAGTAATTTGTCAGCGGCTTGGAACGAATGTTCGGGGGACCTTATATTTATTATAGGGGTTTGGAAATCTCTGTTATTAACTGGACGTATCGGACGTATCGGATCAGTAAAGCATCTAGTATTATTACAAGATCTTTCTCTACCTACATAGGCCATGGTTTCTAACTGTCCTGTGGGCAGTTCCAATTCTTCCTCCTCCTCGTTTTGTTCAGGCTGGTCTACCGCTAATCTCTCTTCGTGTATTCGTTCTACTTCTTTGCGGATCTTTCGGCACATAGCTACTATACTTAATAGTTTATCATGTCTCCCCTCTGATATATTCCGACTCCATGTGGTAAGAATTCGCATTTCTTCCGGATTTACCCCTGGTCGGTCTTGATTTCTGATCACACAATTTATGAGGAAACGTAACAGTTCCCCCTGTATCTCCACTTTCTGGTACTCCATGGCTCTATTAATACTTTCAGAATCTCGCCCTGACTGGACAAAGTGATATATATTTTCTAAATGTGTAGTCATTCCTGGTAGCCTCCCTAAATATATTGCAGCTCGTCGGATACGTAATGATGCCAGCAGCATTTCGTCCTCTTTGCCGGGCACAGGGTCATATCTACAATCTACTAGAAGTTCCTTAAGCATGTCGGGAGTTACTAGTTTGGGCGTACGTTGGTGGGCTAATTCTTGAAAGGAAAGTTTATTTACTCTGGGTGGCGTGGAAAAAATGTTTGTTGTACCTCCTGTAGCACCGCCTGGGGTGCTGGATGGGAAAGGATTCGTTGAACGTGATATAGCAACCATAGGTGTGGGTACAGCTGTAGAAACAGATGTGCTTGCCGGAACTTGTGTCGGAGTTTGTTGTTGTGGAGGTACAGACGGAGGGTCTTGGCGTTGAACCCCCTCGGCAGGCGGTCTATGTGATGCAGTATTAGCATACTCGGGAGCTGCGTCGTCTAAATAAGAGGAAAGGAAAACATCTTCTGCGGTTCTGGGATGCCCTTTGGGATGTGCTTTTATCGGAAACAATGGAGGTGGCAAGTCTTTGGGTATCTCCAGAGTAGCCTTAGGTAACCCTTCGGCCAGAAGAGGATACATACCATTCATAAGGGCATTTCTTTGTCTGTCTACTTGTTCTGCTTTTGCTCGGGTACCTTCTTCAATTAATAAATTTTCTCGGACTTTATTTGAATTCTCCTTACTTTTCTCTTCCTGTCTGAGTGCTTTTTCTGTACGTCTATATGATTCTTTACGCCATAATTCAATGGCATCTTTCTGTGATTGTCTAGCTTTCCTTTTCCATAATTCTTCCTCTACTTTCATGATGCAATCTGCATCCCAGGTCCCAGCTGCGGGCCATCTCTGATTTTCTGGTAATTCCTTGGTGTAGTCTACCCATAAATCAAGAAATAATATGGCGTCTAGGCCATGTTTATGATACATGAAGTACCCTGGAGTGTCCCTGGGAGGAATGGGAACAGCTTCTTCGAGTACCCCTTTTCTAGTTTTGATCTGTCTTAATTTTGAAAAGAGCGGCATATTGAGAACTGATCTGATACCTAATTTCGAACACGTTTAATACAACAAAACACAATTATGAACAGTCATTCACACCACAATATGCAGAACGTATTTAAAACATCTAACATTTTAACATAATAATGAACAACAATGATGGCCATTTAGGGAACTAGTCACTAAGCATAATACTCGGCACTAACTAGGTAATTCTGAATTATATACTAGACATACTAGATATACTGCTAAACAGTACAGATACACTGCTGAAACAGTGCAGACCGGATTTGTGTACCCAAACCCGTCTTGACCGGCACAACCTATGTGCACGTCAGAACGCCTCCCCGGCAATGGTACTCACCGGGTAGCTCGGAACGGAAGGCCTCGGAACTGAACTTGAAACTGGACCGGACTGGATTCGACTCGACTGGACTCGGAACTTCGGAACCTGGTGGGCCTCTGTATACCTCGGATCTTGCTCTCTCAGCTAGGCTCTGGTCGGGATACTTCGCACTTCTCACCGCCTCGTCTGGGTGTTGATCGCAGCCTCAGTTACCCCCGCTCGGCAGGAGGGAGATACAGGAAATCCTGTGGGTACGCGTTGTTGTCCGTCCAGCTGTGGCAGGAGACCGGGCCTGCAACGCACCTCCGGCGCGTGAGATGAGAAAGTGTCCCTGTTCGGGCGCCATATATGTGGTAAATAATTTAATTACCGGTACTTAATTTGATGCGGAAAATTAATAAGGATAGCTTAGTAAAATAAGAGGCAGAATCCGTGGTATTAGAGATTCGGAACGGGCTTTATTCCTATACAAAGGAACATAATTCGAATTATGGGCCTTCTATTCCATCACCACGAAAGTTCAGGAAGGAAGGAACATATATTATTGACAGATAGGCAGTTTTATAGAAAATACATTACAGTAAAACAGATGCAGGAGGCGTAACAGTTGATAACAGAGATAAAGACATACATGCGTAACTAAAATGGGTGTAACTGGGCGTAACTAAAGAACGTCATTAGGTATGATGTCACAAATGGGTGGTTCCATGAAAGAATTTCGCAATGTCAGCAGAAATATGTGGCAGAGATGCGCGCGCAGCAGCATGACGTGTGATTTGACGTGTAACTAGAAGGAGAAAGGGGCTTGACATTTAGCTCTACATGTGGAGACAAAAGTCTGGGGTTATGTCAACCTAATCCCAAATCATATCTAATATCCTATGTTTAAAGAACTGTGTTATCCAAAAAGAGAGGTCTCTTAGGATAGAATCTTATTCTATACTGACTATACTGACTGTTAGTGCGTGTACAAGCGTCTAAGTGTCTACACTAGATGCGAGGGGGTAGGAATATTCCATGGTAACAGGGCTATGAATTACTTGCATGAGGACAGCGAGGCCTGGTCCTTTGCACGGTAGCTGGAGGAATGTTTACCTAAACTACTAGACAGGAATGCATTGGATGAGGAGCGGAGCAGAGCAGATAATCTTGAAGGTGAAATACAGTTTTTGGCAGGCAGACAGGCCGAGTCAGTCATCGTTAGCCGCGCAGGGAGTAGGACAAAGTTCATGGATACAGATGCAGGCTCAGACTGGAGCTTTCAGAGGCAGAAGGCAGGAAAAGGCTTGGTGGCAGAATCAGGGCCTACTCGCCTGGACTGTAAAATGGGATAAATGAACCATATAAAGCCGGTGGCCTTTCATACTTAGGAATAGAATATCCGGCTCATTCATGGCGGATCTGAAAGAGGACATGTTGATGGTGGACGCATATGTATTTGCGTCTTCATAACTGGAACTGGAGGGAACATACATGTACTTGTGATTTATACATGAAGCCGTTGGGGTCCAAGATAGGGGACATAACCGACCATAAAAATCCATATTTCCACACGTGAAGTCACTGTCCAGTAAAGTAGTGTCGTCCTCCGTCAGGGAGGGGAGACGTATTTCTGCAAGTAGTTCTCTCGTGTCATCCGGTGTGGCTTTGGTGGTGGGTGTGTATAGATGCCTAAAGTGTGTTGCAAATGTCTCTACTATTCCCTGGGGATCCCTTATTATTGCGCCATTCTTGGATTTCAGAAATGCCGCCCATCTGTTAGCTTGTTCACGCCTGTCTAGCCATGCCAGTAGTTTCCCAGCTTTATCTCCGGTTTTATATATTTTGTGGATCACTGTCAGTCGCTTACTTTTTGCTTCTCCTGTTACTTTAATTTTATATTCTTGTTGTTTGATAGCCAGCGCATGATTGGCCTCTACGCTGTCTGATTTGACAATTTGTGATCTTCTCTCTAGAATCTCGATTTCCTTGTCCGTAAATTCCTTCTTTCAGTCTTTTTTATGCCTAACCGTCAAGGAGAGTGCCTGTCCCTTAATTACTTCCTTGAATTCTTCCCAGAGTATCTGTGGGGAGGAGACTGAGTCTTTATTTTCTTGAAAGTAGTTTTCTGTGGTTTGAATTAGTTTGTCTCGTATTTGTGAGAGTCTTAAGTACCCGGGGCTTAGGGTGATTGTGTTCCGAGCTAACTTTGCTCCCTTATTATAAGTGAGCCAAACTGGTGAATGATCTGATATTCCCCTTGCCAGATATCGGATTTCTCTAAAATAGAGCAGTTGCTGTGCCAACGTTAGGATATAGTGGCTGCGCGACTGGTTGTTATGTGCCCCTGAGTGGAAGGTGAATTGTAAGGTCTGTGGGTTGTTTGCTCTCCAGACGTCTATGAGACCCATTGCTTCTAAATAGTTTGATAGTGTAGAGTTCTTACTGGGTGTCAGTCTAAGGGGTTTTCGGTCTTTTTGTCCACAGAGCGTCATGTTTAGATCCCCTCCAAGAATCAAATCTCCCTCTGGTAATTCAAGGATTAATGCACTTAAGTCAGGCAGTGTCACCCTCTGCAACACCGGTGGTATGTAGACTGATAGTATATTTAGGGGTTTGCCCTCCCACATCCCGGTGGTGGCTGCAAATCTCCCCAGCGGGTCTGTCCATGTGCACACTTCTATATATGGACATCGGTTATGCAGGAGTATTCCTGCCCCCCTCGAGCCTGTCTTGAAGGCTAAATGGGCAACTAATTTATATCCCCCTCTGTTCAGTGCTTTACATTTATTGCCAACTAGATGGGTTTCTTGCAGCAATACCATCCCATCCCCCAGCCCGTTACTATTCCAGGAGAGAAGCCTGAGAGTGGATTCTGTCTTATCCGGGGTCATGGTTGGCACTATAGTGGGTACATCTGATCGCATATCCCCCAGTATCATGCGATGTGTTGCAGTGCTTGTGATGTTGCGGTGTGCGTGCCGTCTCTGATGTTGACCGGTTCACTTGAGTGTCTTAATTAAAGGTGTGGTGTGTGCTACTCTTATTAAGCTATACCTTACATTACAGCTACCCCAACTTGCTGTGTTAAAACAGTCTTCCGATCTGCTGAAAATATAGAGTGTTCCATGCCCCCTCCCTGCCTTCCTACATAACAGTCCTAAAATGGCCTGCCTCCCCAACATTGCAGAGTGCCTGTCATCCCTCCCCATTAAACTAAGGCGGGGTATAAGAATCCCGGAAACCAGTCCCCCCGTTTCTCCTGGTTATCGTAGCTGTGTGGTGCCAGCATTACAGTTCCCATATAAAGTTTCATTACCTCCTTTTCTTAGTTTCAAGAGAGGAGCCAGTAATATACATTTATGCATTTGTCCCGGCGGTATCAATGTAGACCCTCTTATAGACAAATCGATCACTATATGAACCCGGACGGTTAACTACAGCGGACACAAAGTGTAATTTTGCTTATGAAGCAAATTGAAGTAAGCCATGGGACAATATATCACTCTTCTTTGTCTGATCCCTTGTTTGTTTCCTTGGTGCTCTCCCGGTTTGCATCCTCTTTCCCCATACGTTTTTTGCCTCTTCCTGTCTTGATTTCAGAGGAACTCGCTTTGCCCACTGTGCGCCGTCCATCCAACCAATCCCAAGTCTCTTCAGGATTGGAGAAGAACCAGGTTTTTTTTTTTTTTTTTAAAACCTTTATTCGCATAAATCAGATACACAGCTATTCAGCCGACATCCCGGAGGTTCGGCAGCTAAACAAGCAACACGTGAAGTCCTCCATAGCTCTAACGCAGGAGAATGACAAAGGTCTCATTTTTGAAAACTACCTACAATAAACACAACAAGCAAGGCAGTATACACCACAAAGTCGTGCCAGTTTCCAGCGGGGGCGCGGCCCCATTTCCAACATCAAATCAAAGCCAACGATCGGGAGGATGAGGGAGAGCAGAGGCACTAACATTCTAACGGAGGTGCATCAGGAAAACCCAAGTCGGAAGTGAGGCTAGGGGGAAAGTGGCTCCTCCGGCGGTTCAATAGCAGGAGGCAGACATATGCCTCCCCTATATTGGTTCCAACTTCCCCATACCTTATGCCATTTCTTAGGCCTCCCCCCATGCACTATACACCGTTTTCTCCCGAAACATGCTCCAGTCCATGTTGTCCTTCCATGCATCCAGGGTGGGCGGGCTATGGGATCCCCACAGTCGTGCTATATCTCGCTTAGCCACCATATTGCCTAGGGTCACCCATTGAGTCTGCGCTGCGTCATAATCCGTGGGACCCCACACATTCAATAGACAGCGCCGCGCCTCTGGGTGCAGTACTATACCCGTGACCTCCCGCATCACCACGTGAATCCGCTTCCAAAAGTCCGCAATCACACCACACTCCCATATGATATGTAGGAAGGTGCCCACCATCCCGCAGCCCCTCTTGCATAACCCATCCTCGGAAAATCCCATATGAACCAGCCGGGGCCCAGTGACGTAGACTCTGTGCAGTATCTTAAGCTGGACCAACCGTAGTCTGGCGGGGATCGCGACCTCCTTAAGAGAGGAGACGGCGTATTGCCAATCTTCATCGTCCAGCTCAAGGCCGTCCCTAGTCCACTGATCCCGAACCCCCATGAGGAGGTCGGTCCGGACATTCACAAGCTTTTTGTAAATTAGGGAGATTGTGCTCTCCGGCATATGGCCGTCCAGGATCCGGTCCTCCAAGGGAGAGGACTCAGGCACCCTCTCCCCCTCAACGAGCACCGACCGCAGCGCATGGCGCACCTGCGCATACCGGAAATATTCCGTGCCCTCCAGTGCATATTGCGTCCGTAGTTCGTCAAACGACTTAATCCGCCCCATGACCAGCAGGTCGCCCACCCGGGCGACCTGCTGGTCAAGGGGCCCAATCAGGTCCCATTTCTCGAATCCCTTAGAGTGCCAAAGTTTCCCCAGCATATCTGAGTCATTCAACGGAGTGGCGAGGGTGAGCCTATCTTTCCAGCCCAACGAGTTTGTGACTGTCTTCCACACATTCACCGCCACCTCGGTCGGCCCCGTGAGGGACCCAGCCGGGGGCCTCGAGTAAAGTGCTCTATAGTAGCCACCCCCACGCAGCAACCACCGGTCCATAGCGAAGCCGGGGCTAAGCGCCGGGCCGTAGACTCCATGGTTGATCGCACTCAGTTGGGAGGCCCAATAGTATCTTCTGATGTCGGGAAGCGCGATACCCCCATCGTACCAAGGAAGAGTTAGTTTTGCTATCGCTATACGCGGACGGCCGTCCCACAGCAGCGAGCGCTGGAGACTCTCGACCTCCCGAAAGTAGCTGGCCGGAACCAGCTCCTGGGTGTTCTGCAGGACATAGAGAAAACGGGTAAGAGACATCATTTTGAATAGCACAGCTCGGCCAAGGAGGGAAAGCGGCAGCCGCCGCCAGCCCGCTACATCTCGCCTCAGGCGCGCCAGCGGAGGGACCAGGTTCCTCTCATACCGTACCGTTCGGTCGGTGGAGATATAAATCCCAAGATACATGAAACCTTCCCGGGCGATCTGTATCGGGCAATTCCGCGGGGGAACCGGGACGTCTCCACACAAGGCATACAGATATGACTTCCCCCAGTTAATGGTTAGTCCCGAATTCCTCCCGAAGGAAGTCAAAATGTCGCAGATAACTATGAGGGACTTCCGGGGTGAAGCAAGATAAAGCAGGATATCATCGGCATAGAACCAGGTTTTACCATGTGCTTCCACCCTCAGTTTAGCGGGGAACAGCATTGCATACTGGAGTTCTTTATCTCTGAGCGCCTTCTTGACTTCGAGAAAGGTGCGCCTTTGCCATTGAACATTGATTGTGAAGTCTGGGAAGAATGTGATTAATGCGTTTTTATATCGTACTTGTGGAGCGGTATGGACTGTTTGCAGTATGACATAGCGGTCTCGGAAATTAAAGACTCGGGCCAAAATCGGTCTTAGCGGGCCCCTGGTCTGGGCCTTTCCCCCAGTGGTCTATGTACCCTCTCAGTGGAGAAGTAATCCGACAGACCTCTGGGTTGTAACTGTTGTCGGATTAATTCCTCCACAAAGAGATCTGTTGCTGGCCCCTCTGCCTGTTCTGGTACCCCAATAATTCTTATATTATTCCTCCTGGAGCGGCCTTCATAGTCATCCACTTTAGCTTCAAGTGTCTTAGTTGTGGTTTGTAAGCACTGGAATTGTTGTTGAAGGAGCTTGGTGTCTACCTTTAGCGAGTTCATCATGTCGTCACATTCCTGAACTCGGTCACCTAATTTGCACAAATCTGTTCTTATTAATTAAACCTCTGTAGATACCGTATCTATTCGTGCTTCTAGTGAGGTTTGGACTTTGCTGATCGCCGCAGTGACATAATTTAGTGTTGGCTCCTCTTTTTCTACTGTGCGTTCTGGTTGACTGCTTCCGTTGTCTAGTCCTTTTTGTAGGGTGTACTTATCCAGTTTTGTTGCGTTCCGCGCCCTCCTTTGTTGCCCGACATGGTTGGTTTGGATGAAGGTTGCTTCCAGAATATATCTGCTGTCTTCCACCACCTGGGTACTCCCCTGCCTGACGGTTTTCCCTGAGGTGGGGGACTTCTGAATTAGCTGTGTGCTGCCACTCTTGTCACTGTTTTGTGTGGGCGGGACTCGGTGTTTACCAGCCTGGGTATTCGTATCATTCTGAACTGCGATTAGTAGAGTGGCGCAGTTTCCTCATCTTCCGTAGGCTTAATTTTAACAACGATAGACTCCAGTCTCTTCTCGCCACACGGAGCTGAGGGGGCAACACTTATTGTTAGCAGTATATTTCACTTCTCTTCGTCCTCTTGATTTATCAAATTTTTTCACGCTGTATTTGCAGACACTGTGTCGTGAAATATTTCTTTGTGGTGTTCTATCTTTACTTTGTCTCTACCCCTCATTTTAGCCTGCCAATGCTCAGGGTATTTTCTCCAAAGCGGGCATCTCTCCCGTCCCCGCCGGAGTCTCTCAGGGCCTGGATTCTGCCTCTTGTGCTCCCGCAGTTAGGGTCCACCCCCTCTGTGCCACGGATCTCCTCAGTACACCATGCGAGTATTCCTGTCTTTGTACAGGCAGAGTGGTGCAGCAGCTTTCCAGTGCATTTCCGTGAAGGAAGCTCCTTCGATGTCGCGCTGGCAAGTCGTCACTGGAGCCCCTCGGAGCGTTTCTTCTGGTGTCGGACCTCAGTGGATTGGTATGGCACCACGCTATCGGATTATGAAGCGGATTTTGGGGGAAAGAGGGCCCGGGAGCTCAGCTAGTGTGCATTTCCTTGTGGTGTTGGCCACGCCCCCAAGGACTTTTTGAAGATGCCTTATTTTTTTACCTTTTGAAGAGCCTGATAGTAAAGGGGAACATCAATAAGCCCTTCTCAAAATATCCATCCGTTAAGAGGGAGTAAGGACTAACATGTCCTCATTCAATGAACCCTAAACTCTGAATAAGATCCTGCTATACCAAGTGAGTCCTTTCCTGGCTGAAGAAAATCATATCGTCCAGATTCACAATCATCCTCAAGCCCTGAGACCTGAGGAAAGCCAACACTAGTTTCAGCAGCTTGGTAAAACACCAAGGAGCTGAGGAGTGTTCGAATGGTCGGTACTTGAACCTGTAAGAACTCCATGCCAAAAGAACTGTGGATTCTTCCTGTTACCCTGAAATATAGGAACAGTCAAATAACCGTCCTTTAGATCTAAACAAACCATCCTGTTCCCCAATAACAACATTTCTGTCAGACAAACCACCATTTCCATCTTGAAATGGCAATTAACCACAAACTGATTAAAAACTCCTTCCAGTTGATCACAGGTCTGAGCAGTTTATTTTTCTTATGTACAAGAAAACTATTGCTGACAAATCCATCGGAATGCCAGGAACAATGTCCTATTGCACCCTTAAATAGAAAGTCCCTGATCTCAGTAGCTATCCGCTCTTCCCTTTCCTGTGAGAAAACCATTAGATATGGGCACCAGGTCTGAACCGGAATTGCCAAACTATCTATCTCAGAGGTCGCAAACCTTTTCTGTAATCAGAACTACTTTCGTTCAATGAAACTCAATGAGTTATGAATATTATTAGTGCTCTAATAGTAACCACATCAGACAAGATTACAGAAGTTGCCACTTTATGCAGGAATACCATTAGTGATCACCTCAGTGAATCTGGCATAGTTGCCAGCAGTAACGTTAATAAATTGTCAATATGGAATGCTTCCTCATGGGTAATGTATTACAGTCATAGCTGCAATGCCCCTGGCACCAAGGTAATAACATTTTGTAAAATGTCTCTCCACACATTTTCGCCTCAGATATACTCTCTCAATTTTGGTATACAGATATTAGTTCAACCATTGAACGAAGCAAAAGCTTCTAATTGAATAGGTTGGACTGCACACAGGAGAGCCAGTTGTAGGTAGCTGAAGAGCTACTGGTAGCTCACAATCTACTCGTTGGAGAAGCCCGATCTATCTGAAAACCCTGCACAGTCTGCAAAATCCTAGGGTCTGTAAAAATGTTCCTCAATCATGTACGAACAGTCCAAACCGCCCACAACTTTTGCCAAAGGGAGAGAGGACACTGTTACATTAAAGTACCCCTCCCCCGGATAGATCACCAGAGGGACCAGATCTGAAATGGCCATCCCTCCTTCTCTGAGGGAAGAACATTGGCCTGGTGTACCTGAACTGGCAGTTGAAGCAGTAGGGTCTGAAGGGGAACATTTTTTAAAATTTTATTCTTTTTATTGATTAACAAACAAAAGGCTTCACATATCATTCTGCAGTGGTATGATTAGGTCATTGCACAAGTGTATTCATCTTGGCATCACAGTAACCCATAACGTACATGATCCATGCGGATTGTCAGGGCGCTTTTACGACCGTAGCATTCCCATGTTCCTAACCCCTATAAATTATCTAATCACCCCACGCTTTCTCCCATTTCTTGGGGCATCTTCTAGCTATGTAGACCACTTGTTCTAACCTCTGACACGAATCCAGATCCACCTTCCAGTCCTCAACTGCTGGGGGGACCACGGCACCCCATGACCTTGCGATATTTAGTTTTGCGACCCCCGCTACTAATCTAAGCCAGGTTTCTTTTGACTTAGGCCAGTCCTGGTCTCCTTTTATTCTCAGTAGGAGCCATCTGGGCTCCACCGGGATCTCCACCTCAGCCTCCCTTGCCATTATTGACGTGATCAGGGCCCAGTAATGTTGACTTTTCCTACAGTCCCGTAATGTGTGATAGAAGGACCCCTTACTCCCACAACCCCTTCTGCACAATGGAGAATGTGCTTTGCTTAGTTTGTGCTGGAGGAATTAGTGCATAGTAACATCTATGGAGGATCCTAAGTTGGACCAGTCGGAACCTCACTGATGGAGATCTCCCGGGCGACTTGGAGGGCCTCCGTCCAGTCTTCTTCGTCTAGTGTTTTCCCCAGATCGTCCTCCCACGCACGCCTGAGGGGACCAAGTAGATCAAAGCGATCGTTGAGTAATTTCCTATAGATTAGAGATACTCCCTTCTGCGTCAGTGCCTCTATTAATAAGCGATCCTATAGTGGTGAGGCATCAGCCAGTTGTTCCCCCATTGGCAAGTGGCAGTATAATGCATGCCCCAACTGAGTGTGTCGAAATCGTTCGGAATCAGCTAAATCAAATTATTTTTACACATCATGAAACTGTATGTATGAATAGTTTCTCCAGACATCGCCCAGGGGATCTATACCAATAAGTCTCCACTTATGGAATCCACCCAGTCCTGTGACCTCTGGCAGGAGTGCACTGTACCACAGTGAAGTCTGGGTCGTTAGGTTTCCTTTCCAGCTCAGAAATTTGGTAGCTTTGTACCATGTATGCACTACTACTTGTGTGTGTTGAGGCCAATTGTCCCTGCCAATCTTACCATACAATAGTTTCTCCAATCCCCCCAAGGCCATGTACCCTCTGTCTACACTATATGCTGGGTCCTGGCGATCTGCGAAAACCATCCGTTAGTTATCAGCAATTGCGAGGCCCAGTAATATTTTTGGACTTCGGGCACTGCCAGTCCTCCCTCATAAACCCTTTTCTGTAGTTTTGCCAGCGCAGTTCTTAGGACTCCCCCTTTCCACAGCTGTTTGTGAACTGTCTGGTCCAGCAAAAACCTCTGGTGGAATCTTGTACGTGTGTTCTGCGTTACATAGATCAGTCTCCGGAGGGTCATCATCTTATATAGAGGCGTAAAATGGGCAACCCAAACTACCATTGAGGGCTCGGGCAAAGTAAAATGGTAGGGTAGGTGTGCCTTCAAGGGATTTATTTAAAAGTTTTTTCTGATTTATATGAAGATTTTTTAAGGCCAAACAAATGGTTACCTTGTTAATTAATTTCTTTCAGCAGATAATTTTAGTACTTAATTATATTATCTCTTTAATCAAAATCACAGAAATCATATAGAATATAAATCATTTGTGCAAAAGTGCATAACAAATCAGAAAACACTTTTAAATAAATCCCTTGAAGGCACACCTACCCTACCATCATCTTATATAGAGCAGCTCTGCCCGCCAACATCAACAGCAAAGATTCCCAGTGTTTCACATCTGTTTTGAGTCGTTCGAGTTGGGGATCGAGGTTCTGCCTAAGGAATTTGTGTGGGTCGCACGTAACATATATTTCTGTATTTGAACCCGTTTGAGCACACCGGTGCCAAGCAGTTGCGTGGCAAACAAGGGGTCTCGCCAGACAAGGGGTAAATCACTGATTTAGCCCAGTTGATTGTGTAGCCAGAGTGTTCTCTCAATATTCGGAAGATTTGAATTATTCTAATTATGGAGGTCTGGGGTCCTGCCACATAGAGCAGCACGTCATCAGCATATAGAGAGATTCTTTCTTCCCACCCTCCTGGAGCGGGTATGCCCTAGATTATGGGGTCTCGACTGATAAGTGCCGCGAGGGGTTCAAGGGCCAGAGTGAATAACATAGGAGATAGTGGGCAGCCTTGCCGGGTGCCCCTATGAAACTCAAACCTGCGTGAGGTTGTTCCATTTACCCTGTAAAGTAGATTGACCCAGGCTCTGAATTTGGGGCCAAACCTACATTTTTCCAGGACTGCAAACATAATTCCATTCCACGTCATTCTTGTGTCTAAAGCCATTGCCACCGTTTACATATGTGTAGGGTCTGGTTAGGTGTAGTACCCCATAGAGGCGCTGCAAGTGCTTCTGCAGGGTATAAATCCCGACTGATCAGGGTCTATTATCGAGGGGAGAACCACTCGCAGTCCAGTGGCCAAAATGTTGGTCAACACCTTAACTTTCACGCTAAGCAAGTAAATTGGTCTATACGAACTGGGTTCACCCATGGGCTTCCTGTCCTTTAGTATGGTCACTGTTGTAGTCATTCTCTGGTCTACTGGGAGACAACCCATAGAGAGCGCTCTTGATACATCTCCAACATTGGTTTGGTCACCACTCCTACTAGTCCTTTATAGGGTTCTATTGGCAAACCTTTGGGTCCTTGTGCCTTGCCCGCCTGCAACTCTTGCAGGTCTTCCTCGGATAGATTGACTTCTAGGGCCGCTCGATCCTCCTCAGTTAATGGTCGGAGCGCCTCGTCATTCAAGAAGTCGGTCATTAAAGTCTGGCAAGTGTATAAGGCCTCATAATAAAAGGCGAAGGCCTCAGCTATTCCTGCATTAGTAATATGAACCGTCCCACTTTTGTCCTGTACCCAGGACCTCTCACTGTCACGCGATGCCAACCACGCTAAGAGCTTGGCTGCCTTATCACCGACGTCATAGAGATGTTGTTGCGTTGTCAAAGCGTGCTTAAGGGCTAGGTCCTCCGTCAGTGCTCTCAGCTCCTGTTGATAGAGCTGCAACTGGTGTTTGTCCATTTCTTGACTCATGTCTTGCGCTCTACTCTGTATTTCTAGTATCTTCTTTTCCAGTTCCGCGCATTGCTGTCTGGAATCTTTTTTCCTCCTCCCTATTATCGCTTGAGTGTACCCTCTCAGTACTGTTTTGAAAGCCTCCCATAAGGTCAGCGCCGAATCAACAGATCCCTAGTTTTCTTGGAAATCCAAGCCCGCCGTCTTGCATATTTTATCTCTTGTGCTTTTGTCTTTGAAGGACCAGGCATCCAACCGGGATGGGCATTGGTGATCCCTCATCAGACCTCCACCAGGGAATGACCTGTTACTCCTCTAGCCAATTGTACTGCTGCCCCGAATCGCAGTAGTTGGGACCGGAGAGTAAACAAGTAGTCGATTCTGGAGAGACTGCTGTGCATTGCCAAGAAATACGTGTACTGCCGAGTATGTGGGTTTATTTCTCTCCAGAGGTCCTACAGGTCCATCGCCGATGTAAACTGTGAGAGCGTGGTTCCCCCACCCTGTCCCTTGAGCCTGTACCTGTTCTGTCGATTTAGGGGTCAAGGACCGCAGTAAAGTTGCCCCCTACCAGGATTATTCGCGTGGGTAGTCCCAACAACAGATCTCCCAGGTCGGAGAGGGTAGTAGTCAGGAGTCGAGGTGGGGCATTCACAAAGCAAAACTTAAGATCCACTCCGTTCCATATCCCATTAGGGCTACATAGCGTCCGTGGTCATCTCTCCACACTTCTTGGAAGGTAAAGGGTAGCGATTTTTTAATCAGGATTCCCACCCCGCGAGTCTGAGGTGTAGCTTGTGTGAGCTTTTAGAACGTAGCCCAATCTGTCCAGTGCCTTATAGTGATGACCTCTCAGGTGCGTTTCTTGCATTAGTATTATGTCTGGGCCGTGACGTTTTAGATGTTGCAGGATCAACGTACGCTTAATACTGCTTCCCAGCCCATTAACATTTCAGAACCATATTTTTAAGCTCTGTGTGGTCTCAGTTGATGCAATCTTCTGTACTGTCAAAGTAGTAATCTTTAGTTCCGGAAGAATGTCAGTCACCACCACCCCACTCCCAGGAGAACCAATGCACCCAATCTCTTCCACCCGATTCGAGGGCACTTGCAACAGGCAGAGTGCTGTGAAGCCTTAGTTATAACTAGTTTAAATAGTAGTGTCCCCAACTCCCTCCACTTGCTACCCTGCTCAGTGGATTTCAAACTTCCCACTTCCCAAACTTACAGACTGCCTGTCACCCAAAACTCGGCATACAATGGCGGGACGTGGTGCAGCCGCCCGGTTTACAGCCTGTTGGATAAAAACTTTTATTTCTAATTAAGAAACAATCCCCTCTAACTCAGGAGCTTGCTCCCAGCGCCCACCCAGCACCACAACAACCCCCCCACAATAATATCCCCGGTGATGTTATACTTACTCACTGTCACTAGTATCTCTTCTCATGATACGTCCCAACTCCCTACCCCTGACACAACTACGATCCCTCTCTCGATAACTTTCCAGCATAGGTGCTCACGTAATCCTTTCAGGATCTCTGGGACAGTTCGGAGGAAGCAGCCCTCTTCTCGCCAGGGGCCTGTAAGGGCTATCTGCTGTTCCGCAGGAGCGTCAGGAACCTGAAGCGTATTCCTCAGCCTTCCCCAGCGGTCTTCCGACTCTATCAGACTCTAGAGATGCAGAAGACTCGCCAGGGAAAACAGGGTAACAAAACAAGGGAAGGAGGGTTCGCACTTCAAATGGGTCACTGGCGTCTGGTTCTGCAGATAAGTAGATCTACGCCTGGCATACACCCTGTAAAACAAACACTGTGTAAACAATGCCACAATCAAACAACTCCCCCCTTTTGTACAACTCCGCCCTTGACCTCACCTACCCCGGGTCGTGTTTTCTAATCTCGCAATGGGAAGGCGTCAAGGATGCACTGTAAGATCCTATACGAAGGAGAGAACCCTGTTAGAACGGAGTGATAATTGTCCCCAAAAACTCTCCTCTATATCCGCTGTCTGCTTACCCCCCCTGTAGGGTGTGGAGGAACTACCAACTCCCTGGACTCTACTTGTCTGATGACCACTGTGGAAGGTACTCTACTGAAATAGATAATACAACGTGTCAGTACAAACCTCGATACCCACTGCGATCTCTTATCTTATAATTAGCAAACAGTACTTGATAAAAAATGTAGCGCAGTGCGCCTGTACCGTGTTTCTGTCGAGAAGGTCATTAACACAGTGATTCACGCAAAACCCCAGGGAGTGACAGGAAACGGCTGGAAAAGGAGAGGACTGGAAAACACCTCACTATAGGAGGCACTCGATGAAACACTATCAGGGTACTACTATTCAGACCCACGTCTTTGGCAGATAGAAGATGCGGTGTAAGCCTATGGAGTGCTTATCAAAGGTAGGGATAAACGAAGGACAAAAATAGGAAGGGGTCAGAATGGGGAAATAACTGCTGGAACAAGCGGAGCTAGGCACACCGTGCAACTTTGGAAGGTTCAGGGAACCACACGCCTTGCAGGGGCAACAAGCGCTTACAATGCAGCACCGCTATCTATCCATGGAACAATGACGAGGACAATTCCTTTCTTGCAGGAAGGAGACCGGATTACCGGAGCACCTCTCACTTGATAACGAAGGGAAGCGGGGCAAAGTCCGCTCCGCTAGCGTTGGTCTGATGGGCAGGAACTCAAACGCCACGAGGATAACAGAACGCGGCGAAGTACAGCTGACCGGCTTCGCACACTAGCGTGAAGCCGGAAACAGGAACTGAAAAGAACGGAAGTCAGGCAGCTGAGCGTCGGGACGGAAATGAATCTCGAGACAAGAACGCTAAGCGCGTTTCCTTGCCTCGAGATTTCTTAAATACTACCGCGTCGGTAGTCGCGGACCGTGGGGCATGACAGGGCCTTGAGCTTGTCCCTTCGCCTATCACCAGCGGTCACCCTGCTAGCCACTCTCCACCCTTCCAGCCAGTCCCATACTTCTTCTGGAGTAACAAAATGTCTTCCCATCTGCAATCACTTTGAGCTTGGAAGGGTAGAGTATCATGTATTTCAGTTCCTTTGCATGCAGAGCTTTCTTAACTTCTTCGAAACTTCTGTGCTGACACTTAACCTGCAAGGTAAAGTCTGGGAAGAAGCGGATCGTCGCGTTGTCAATGTGTAGGTCTCTGTGTGTCCTGGCAGGGTGTAGTATTGCATCTCGGTCCCTATAGTTCGGGCAATGATCGTGCGTGGGGAGCCCCCGTTTTCGGCAGAGGACCTAGTGCCCTATGGGCCTTTTCTACTGAGAAGAAGTTCAACAAACCTTTCAATTTAAGCTTATTTAAAATCAAGTCTTCCAAAAACAGGTCCACGCTGGGGCCTTCAGAGCCCTCTGGGACTCCCACCACTCTAACGTTGTTGTGCCTCTCCTGGTCCTCCCGTCTGGCCAAGAGTATCCTACTTTGTTTCTGCACCTGTTCTTCCAGGCACTTATTTGTGTAGAGCAGCCCATCCAGTTTTGTTTCCGTTAGTGTCACCCTTTCAGATATTTTATGAAAGTCTGCCCAAAGCAGGCTGACCTCCACCGTCACTGTGTCCAGCTTAGGTTTATGGGGACTATTGAGTCCCTGAGTTCCTTAATAGCCGTCATTATTGTTTGTAAGGAGGGTTCTCCTTCCAGTTAGTGGTCCCCCGGCGAGGCCTTCAGCCGTTGACATTTTCACAGCGTATTTGTCCACGCTGGCTTGTTGAGTGGGTTTCTGTGGGCGGCCCTTCGTCATGTCCTCCCTTGAAGACTAAACTCAGCTCTCGACCAGGCCCCCCCTCCAATATCCGGTCAGCCGAAGTTGGCGGGCAAAGGCCTCAACGCGCACACCCCGATCACCACGATCGGTTCGCCGTGTTTTACACTCTCTGGGTCCGCTATGGAGTGCAGGCCCTCTCTTTTGGAGTAATGTCCAGGTCTCCAGTGCTCGGTGGTCACCCCCAACGGACAGATCAACGAGGAGGGAGGAGAGAAGGCCTGGGGCCCACGGCACCGCCCTCCAATCCAGGGCACCAAGACTGTCTCAGCACCTCCCAGCCTCAATGCACTAATATGCCCGGCCCGCAGGTCCACAGGGACGTCTGCACTCACCCCTAGGGCCCCAGCTGGAACACTCTCCACAACAGGCCGATTTCTTCGTCTGCTACGCGCTTCAGTGGGGAACCACAGTCCCGCTGGCACAGGTCCGCAGCCTCTCAAGTCGTCTTCACTCCCTCGCAGGGTCTCACCAACAGGGCACTGCTCCTCTTTGTTGTGCCACCAGGCTCTCAGCCACGGCCCCAGCTGCCATCACCGATATCCAGGAGGAGATGGGGGCCGCAGGGCCAGATGAGGCTGCCTCTTGGCCCGGGCCGCGGGAGCGCCCCCGCCTCACCGCTGATATCCTGCCCCAGAGGGCCGATGCAGTCCACAGTCTCCGCAGAGTTGTGTGGCGCCCCTGTCATAGTGCAGCCACCCGAGCCGTTGAGCGGTCGGCGGACAGGGCCGGGCGCGGGCAGGTCACTCCTGATTACAAGTTCTTGGTCGCCGCAGCCTCTCTCTTCAGAAGCAGTGCCATCTGCCCAGCTTATACTGTGGAGCCCGCTGATCTTCCCGTTTGCTCTCCTCGATCGGATCGGAGCGTCCCACCTGATCTCGTTGTGGGTCTTGCGCGGTGCCTACCAACTCCTCGCCTGCTTGCTTAGTTGGTATTCCTTTCCTTGCCATTTTCTCATCACAGGTCCAAGCTTGCTTTATGGTATCCACTCTGTCACCAGCAATGCCATCCCTTTTGCTTCCAATCTTTCACCACAGGCCAGCTCCTTAACTCTTGCTATATTAGTCACCCACCTTTAGCTACATACCTATATTACCTCAAATTTCTAACCATAAGCAGGCTGTTCTATCTGCACAACTACTCTCTTACCATAGTCTACATGTTCCACTTTCATCTACTCTTTTAGCAAAACGCTCCATTCCACTTCACCTCCTCCCTGTCACTGCCGACTCCATTTCATTTCTACACAACACCAGAGGCCCATTCCTATTCATTTTCCAGCACACGGGCTCGAAATCTCCTTTTGTTTCGTGACAACTGCTCCTACTCCCTTGCCACCTACTCACAGCCCTTTAGTGCTTACAACTCCTTTTTCAACATGTAAATTGAGCTGTGCTTGCCAGTGGTGAGACTTCTTCACAAAGGGGAAATGCAGTCAGAAGGGAAAACACTTTTACCCAACCACCTATTATAGCACTGGAAAGTCCGACAAAAAGTAATATTTTAATAGTCATTTGAAGTGCCAATAGCCACCATGATAATGCTAAAAAAGTTGCTCTGTTTTTTGTCACTAGAATACGTGGCAATTGAGGGGACTGTGCTTTGGTGCCTGGGACTTAATAATCATATACCAGACTGTACTTCATTTTTTTCCAACAACATGGGGTTGAGAAAAGTGGTCCATGGTAGTTGCTGATGCAATTCAAACAAAAAGTTGGATGAAGCTGTAGGTGCAGGATTTTCTTTTCCTAACGAAAAAAAAGTAATGTTATCCTGACTGCAGTTTGAAATGGAAAGGGCATGCAGATGATGCGGCTATAACATTTTCTGATAGGCACAACCCCCGCCATCAGTCATGACACATTAATGTAGATTAACCACTGAGAATGAACACTCCACTCTGCCAGATTAGAAGTTGGAAACCGTGCATTAGATTTTGTTTTGTGCACATTTAATTGTAACACAAATTGGCATACTCTTTTAAATGGACCTGTAAATAAACGTACTTCCTTTTTGGATGCGATTCCACAGGTCGA
Organism: Triturus cristatus; assembly: GCF_964204655.1. NCBI lineage: Eukaryota > Metazoa > Chordata > Amphibia > Caudata > Salamandridae > Triturus > Triturus cristatus. The sequence goes on along the minus strand of NC_140586.1, from coordinate 325,612,895 downwards.
CCTAAAATTCACCCTGCATTTGAAGATGTGCCACATATACTTTTGTGAGTCATTGCTTCTTGCATCCCCTATGTGCTTACAGTTTAAGGCAATATGGGGGTCGGGAGGCTGTAGTCCATATGGAAACTCACTCGGCAATGGTGCAAACAATCGCAAAGCAGACATGTGGGTTTTCCATGGCAGACTTGGTTAGCTAATGACTGAGCAGTGATGGTGGCACTTGATGACTGACACAGTCCGTCCCTTTCAGCCCTAGAACAATCCCGTTTTACTCTGCATTAGATAAACAAATCTTTTATACTGTCTCAACTAATTTCATTTTTTTTCTGCACCAATGTTGTATTTTTTCAATTAAGTTATTTCTTGCGCCAAAGCGCTTCACGACCTTCAGAAACCTTGCAAACTTCCAACAGCGCAGACCACCCACCAGAGGTGAAGGTGTGCAATAAAGAACTGCTTTACGCTGGCTCAATGGGAAAACAAAATTGTCAGATGTGTTTGGTTCTTTGAATCTGAGAAGAGTCGACTGTTTCCTGTGTAACGTCCTTGCGTTTCTCCATTGATCTTGTGTGCCGGTGGCGCGCCCTGGACTCGCAGACACTTTTCGCTAACATTGAGCAATATTTTTAAACAAAATAGGACAACTGCACGCCAAAGAAAAAAACATAATAATTTCCTAACTTAGTTCACCATTCAAAAGAGGGGCTTAAGGTTCAAAAGCTTACTAAACTCAACAGCCGATCTCAGCCAGTGTTGCCAGATTTTCTCACAACTTGCAAGCCCAAAAGCAACGGAAAAGTAGCCCAAAATAGCCCAATGTTGCCACTCTATTAATTTACGTTTTACATAGCGCTTACTACCCCTGAGGAGGCATGGAACCGCTTTTTTGGAGAGTAGCACGCTGCTCCGGAACCCAAGAAAGATTAGTGTTGAATTAGTATAGTGAAATATGAAAGTAATTTGAGTAGTGGATAGGTTAGTCAGTTATTTGGATTCAGAAGGATAGCGAAGGGATAGAAGAGGGAAAAAGGTTTGCATTTATATAGCGCTTGTTACCCATAATGGGGTGTTGAAGCACTTTCTTGGTGAGTAGCACACTACTCCGGAAACCATAAGGATTAATGGTGAATTAGTATAGTGAAATATGAAAAGTAATTTTAGTGGTGGATATTAATCAGTTATTTGGATTGAGAAGGATAGCGGAGGGAAAAAGGTTTGCATATATAGCGCTTGTTACCCCTGTTGGGGTGTAAACAATAAAGGTTGGAGTAAAGTCAGTGCTATCCCTTTGGCTCTATTCACACAAACCAAGAAGGTTCTGGAACGAAGATGAGAAGTAAATCCACTTAGAGGTTCACATGCAGTATGTTAGATATTAATTTAAAAGGACTCAATACAAATCTGTGGCAGAGGATCACAAAGGTGCAACGCTTCCTGGATACACCACGGCCTCAGAGGCTTACCTTGCATTTGAGGAATGGAGACAGCCAATTAGTCAGTCCAGGAAGAGACTGAAGCAAAGGGTACATCCCTCTATGCTCATTAACCCGCTTTGCCACATCAGTTCATGTCTGTAGGTTTGAGATATGTTGGTGAGTTCCACCCATACACCTCCCCCTTCTGATGAGAAGCACACACAACTCCAGAAGTGTAAAATATCTGCCAAAAAGTTTTGTGAATATAAAAGGTTTGCCTGAGCACAGCGAATGACAGAAATGCAACAGTAGTTTTATAAATGCAATCGTGTTACTTGGATAAATCCCACTGTCAGCACCAGAGGAGCTGCAGAGCGCTTAGAGGCACAAGTGGGGCATATTAATATTTACTACATGCAAATATGAAGTCATGAAGAACATCAAATACTGCCTGCCTATGGGATCCACTGGGTTGTAAATTCTGGGTGGAGAAGAACTACAAACAAATATAGACAAAGCCAATAGCTCTTACTTATAGCACATGTACCCATGGCAACAGACTGCCACACACAGACACCACTGGCATACATATGGACACAAGCAATATACACCCAAGCAAACACACCTGGGCAACACATGCAGGAATAAAAGAACTAGAATTATTATGAAATAGGTCACATTTTGTCTCAAAATACCAACTTGCCGTTTTCACTAAATCAACTAATGTTTCCTCCAAACGCAGTGTTTAGTTTTAATTAAGTTTGCCTTAAACATCGGCATTCTTGTCTTGAAAGAACTCTCATTTTATCCGCAAATAGAATTTCGGGACTGTTTAAAAAGTTGTCTTCTAATATCAGTTTGTCATATAAGCAAATTCATTAATTTTTTACACAAACATCAGCAGGGCTGAAATGGCAACCAGGAGAAAACCTGGAAATTGTGTCAATTTTAATCCTACTCGTCACTGAGCGAGTGAGCATTTCTGACAACATTAGCACCCCTTCTCAGAATTGGGCACTGGTGGTGCATTTATAATATAATTTTGCAAATATGTTGACTTACAGTCACAGCTCTATGAGCATTTCAATTAGGGGGAACTAATGTAATGTTCCAATTCCCACTTCTCTCTGGAGAAACATATTTCTGTAACAGAAACTCATGTATGTGCCTATTAGAAAAGGATGCGACCAGTACAAAACACAAGACACACAAATGATGGATGAAATGCGGAACAAATCAACCATTCACTCCCACCACGCCACCCTAGTTTGGATCCAGCCATATGCAAATCAGTCCTGACCCCGCTCCTCATGGGAACAGTCCAGGCCAGGTCCTCCCTGTACTAGAAACAAGCTGATGAGGGGTGATACCCTGAAACCGGTCCTAGGATGCTTGTTTCCGGTCCAGGGAGGACCTGGCCTGCCAGTTCGGGCTGGACTGTTCCCATGAGGCACAGGGTCAAGACTGATTTGCATATGGCTGGGTTTAAACTGGAATTGCATGGTGGCCAAAAAAAAACCGATGGATTTAGGCCCAGATCTCTGTACTGGAGTGAATGTATGACATTGTTCAGCATTCCGTATTAGGGTCACACAAAACGTGTCTATTCGATACAGCATGTCACACTGGGAAAATGTAACCATGTTAAAATACTATTGCTAGTTTTAAACACTATGTTTGGTTATAATTCCAGTCACTGTCCCTATAAATCAAAAAGAGTGTTGTAACACGAATTCTTGTGGAATCCAAATATTTGGATAGATTGCTGATCCTACTTTTGTTGCATGTCAACAAAGCCTGAATATGCCAATTAAAAATATTATTTATGATACACCCTTACCAATAGGCACTAGCGGACCATCAGAAAATGAATGGCCAGAACAACAAATGCAATTATCTCCTAGATCATAAATTAAACAATTCTAAAATGTCAATAGCGGCAATGATGTTTTGGCCTACAAAGACCTTTTTCAGTTTACAACCAAACATCACATACATTGCTTTGGACGATTGATTGTTTTAGTCTCACCATGTGTACATCAATGATGACCAGGACTGTATATGTGTTAATAAATATTTAGCATTCTGTGTTCAATTAAATATTTTCCATAAAGAACATGTGATAACGGCCCCAACAACGCTAGGATGCCTGGCCTCACCTTGGGGGTGCCCAGGAGTGGACACTTCACAGGGAAAGGCCAGCAAGGGTTCCTCAGCGGTGTTCGTACAAGCGCCGAGATTCCTCCGGGTAGTCGTGCGCTATACAAGTACCTCTACATTTACATTTACACATTTACATTTACATAACTACTTTGCTACTTTTATAGCTATGTTAACTGCAGTTAATGTGATATGTTTTGATATGTTCACATTGCTGTAGCTAATTATATGCTTTTGACTGCATACATTTCTAAGAGGTGGGCCTTTTCATTCATGGCCTGGTGCGGGGTCAACTGTGTATGTCATAATTAATGGAATGAGGAAGACGCTAAATTAAATTATGGATAATTTTATCAGTTCAATAAAGTGAAATTCAGCCTGACTGATTGAGAGGTCCTCTAGGAAGAGACTCTTGGATAAAAATGGCGTTGATAGAAACCTTTTCGATCCTGAACTTGTAAATGACCTTTTAGTGTTTGGATCTTTCCTTCTTCATCCTGTCCAAGAGTGAAGAGTGAAGACATACCTGACTTCTCATGTTTATTGCTTGGGCTGGCTCTTCCATAAGGTGTGATAAACCGCTAGATAGCACCGTATTACAAACAAAGACACACGTGTCTTTTTTTTTAGTGCCTGAGTGCTCCAGCAACAAAATGACAATGTTCCTGGGGGGACATCCTTTCACTGTTCAGGTTCACTGCAGACGAGTACATTCTGGGAGCCTTATTCATCATATACGAGTGGAAGCAGGACACACGTGCTGCAATAATGTCTGGGCCTTGACATACAATGGCCCCCACTATCTCTTCCTTGATGTAAAAGACGTGCAGGGGCCCTAGTGTCCCCCAGAGGTACCAGTTCTAAGAGTCCAAGGAGGTACCAGTGCTAAGTGGGTGTGCACAGGGCGAGGGAGGAACATAAATAAGTTCCTGAGATGTTTTTTATTTTTCCTAAAGCAGTTTTAAGTTTAAATCATCATTTCAGCTCCAAAGGAGATTGATTTATAGAGCACAACTTGTCTTACCATATCTTTCTTAATCATTTTCATGCTAGCACCGTCTAGAGGAGAGGTTATATTAAATTGCAGTTGGTTACAAGTTTCAATTTTTTTATTGACAAAAGTTTCCTTAATGATCCTCGAAAGCTGCTGCAGTCGCAGAGCTTTCTAGTAATACTCTTGGAAACGTTCTGTGAGTTCCCATTTAAGTTTGTGCAAAGGCAATTCCAGTTTTCAAATAGTGCACAATTGAACAAACGAAAATGCCTTTACATTTAGTGCAGCTGCACTCGCGAGGCACTTACTTCTTAGCAGCGAGGCAGACAGTAAAACAAACAAATGCGGTGGGGCTGGGACCGGGAGGAGCAGCTGACTGCAGGGCCGAGTAGCTCCGCACGACACGTGGCAACAGGAGACCTCAAGCGAGGGGGTCGGGGGTCCGTGGTCACTCGCAGCAGCCAGCCGAGGAAGTAGGGGGGGAGCCCCAAAACATAAAAGGGCAAACAGGTATGGGGCGGGCGGTAATGTACCTGACACGCCCACCATTGACAAAGTAATCTGACCCAGGATTGGGTCAAATGAACTCCAAGGCAGGTAAGCACATTCTTGGGGGCAAGTCAGAGGTCACTGCACGTCTTGGAGGACCCTAATTGAAAGAAGCTTCCCGCCCGCCAGGATATATGGCCCTTGAGGTGTTACTTGTGGGCAGGGGCCGCAGGGAAGACACACCTAAAATTAGGAAAGAGGAGTGGCAGGGCAACCATAGGCAGCAGTGCAGCGGCGCCGCACAAACCTCTGAATCCGCCGCACACTCGGCGGATTCTAGCCCAAATTTCGGCAGCCCGCCCAACACGATTTTTTCTCACACAATCGGGCAAAATATCGCCCAGTTGTGCGAGAAATAGCCCAATCTGTCAACCCTGATCTCAGCCTAGAGAACAGACTCGGGCTTCCAGCCAATCAGAGCCTGTAAAACATTTCATTCCACTGGCGAGATTTGCCTCCACATTTCTCATCGATTGTGATCAGACTCGCCACAGTGCAGGTTCTGTTTACCGTATTAACGGGTGGAAATAGTTACAGACAAGGATTTTTAGGCAGCTCGCTAAAAGTAATTGACAGTCGGTTATAGTAGTTTTAGGGGGGGTAGAAAGAATCTCTGCTTGTCCAGCAGACAAAATAGAGTTTAAAACTTTTTGTCTCTGACAAAAATCCATATGTTCCGGGTGTCGGGCGATAGAAATTCCCCACCCCTGAGAACATTCCCATCTCTTCCCACCCTCCTACAAAGAGCAACACCCATCGAGCTGACATCAGAACGCATGTCTAGCTTTGAAACCTCCCCCACCCACAACGGCACCCCAATCGTGCCGGCATTTTCCTTCCCACCCAATATCTCCCTGTAGTTCAACCAACTTCCTTGAGCCTGATAAGACCAGCGAAGCAATAGGAAAGTCCAATAAAAAACAACACAATGACGAAAAAAGTAAGGGGATCTAGGGCACTTATCTGTCCATGCCAATTCTGTAGGAGTTTAGGACCATCCGAAAGGGTCCAGCAAGAGGAGTTAGATGTTGCATAGGATGTCAGCAGTTTGTAACATGTTGGCACAGGTCATTTAGGGGCAAGTGGAATGCGCAGCAGAGGGTAATGCGTGCATCGTCTTGCTCCCACTTAGCTCTTGGGTGGCGAAGGAGATCTGGAGGTGCGGTCACGACGTGGCGAACGTCTCGAAACAGTTTTTACAAAGTCTTCCACTTGTTGCGGATTCTAGCAGAAAATGTGTTTGCCCTCATGTGAAATCCGGAGTCTCGCGGGATATAGAAGGGCATATTCTATCTGGGCCTTGCGTAGTTTTTGCTTGACAGCAAGGAATTTCCGGCGTGCCTCCTGAACTGCCAGGGTGAAGTCTGGATGAATGGTGAACGTGTTTACTTAGAATTGTAGTGGCTTCAGTTCACATGCCTTCTGGAGTGCGACGTCACGGTCCCGATAGTTCAGAAGTCTGGCAATGATGGGTCTTGGGGTTTCACCCGGCGGAGGTCGTGGCCCCAGGGAGCAGTGCGCACGTTCAAAAACTAGATGGGGCGAGAAAGATTCTGCACCTAGGGAGCTTCTCAGGAGACGTTCGACATAGTCCTCCATGCGCCCTGTATTTGTGCTTTCTGGTATGCCTATTAAGCAAATGTTATTGCAGCGGCTCCTGGCTTTGATGTCTTAATTTTTAGCCGCAATTACTTTCAATAGTTTGTCCATTTGCGTTACCTGGGTTTGCAGCTGAGAAGTGGCATCTTCGGTCTCGGATATATGACGCTCCGCCTCCTTCAGCTGCCCATCATATTTGTCCACTTTTTGTACCAGGAAGTCCAGACGGTTATTCATCGTGTCCATCTTCCCCGACAGGTCTGATAGACTATGCTGTACAGCCAGAAGCAATGACTTGACATCATCCTCAGCAGATTGGGAGGGCGCTTGCGCATGATCCATATTCGTGAGGTCAGGGTCCACAGAGGATGATCGTGTCGCTGCCTTCTTGGCATCAAAGGTCAGTCTAGGTTGGCGGCTGTCAGGTTTCCCCATTTCACAGCTTCGCATGTCCAGCCAATATAGCAGAATGCGTTGGCAGTTGCCCCCCAACCCCCAAAATGCACGGTATAGAGGCGTTTCAAGTCTAAGCAGAGGTATAACAGGCTTGGGGTAGAGGGAGTATCTCCGGAGTTCTGGGGCCGTAGAGCAGCTCAATGGCGGGGAGACTCAACAAGAAGAGGTGGGGGCTTCACCCCCTGCCGGTCAGCGGCTGTATGTAGTGCCTTGTTCAGTCAGCGTGTTAGAGATAGAGCCACAGCATGGGTTGTTGCTTGTTAAAAAATGTGGATGCAAATGCCCCAGCCGGTAATGCATTATCAGGAGTAGCAGGCGTATATCTGGAAGTAGGCCACGCAGGGACACGCACCTTATGCGACAGTCATGATGAGGCGGAGGGCGTCTGCTTGCCGGTGTCCCGAGACAGGCAGTGGTTAGTGTGGGCTCCATGGAGGCGACAGCGTCAACAGTGCCCCGCTGCAGAAGACTGGCCAGCCATGGTTTTGCGGGAGAAGTTGTTAATGAGGTGGGCGGCCGGTATAGGGACTCCAGAGCTGGACATGGGGTATGCGGGCCAACCAAGTAAGGAGAATCAGAGGTCGAACAGATTCCCCGCTGTGTGGTCTCGCGGGGTGGTGTATGGTAGGCCTCCGATGTGTTAGCGGCCCTGCCCTTGGGGGGTGGGCCCAACGCGGCCGTATAAGGTGGAGAAATGGCGCGTCCCCCGCCAAAAAAAGTGATTGGCCGCGGCCTAGGTGGACCTCACCTCCGTCACGCTGAGGGCAGGCGTCTGTAGTTGATGGCGTGAGCTGCGTGATTGGGCATATGCCAATGTGGAGGAGCTGGCGTGCAGCGGGGGATTCTCAGAAGAGGTCCGGCAGATGTCGGACCTGGCCCCACGTGGGATCCTCGGGGCTCGAGTAGGGGCAGCAGCCGACAGGTCACCAGCCACGGCGCCCGCCGCTAAGCCCGCAGCACGAAAAGTCCCACCAGTGCACACCGGACCGTGCATGAGTCGTGATTTTTCACCCAGTTCGGCCGGAAGGTCTGATGAGCATGTGGGCGGCTTTTGATTCCAGTAATTGCCGGTAGATATGCGGAGAAATGTCGGATTATATCGCCGAGCTGCCGGAGCCTCACAGGTGTGCGGCCATCTTGGATGTGCGCCACCTAGCGCCCCCCAATGCTAGCTTTAACATTGGCGCCCGTGTGCCCATTTTCTGCAGTTCGGTGTTGCCGCTTTTCCTACGTGAGCATGGCTGTTGTGTTGCCTGGACGTAGGTAGAGCCAATATCCCTGGAGTCCCTGCAAACATACCGTACAGAGGCAGAAGGTTTGCTCACTTAGCTGCTGCAAACCTCGAGAGTTTCACACCACCCCTCCCTTTTCACAGTGTGGGCTGCATCGCTGCTGGCTCAAACGGAGTGGCACCGGAGAGCCTGCCCATCTTGCCTCCCACAGGATCCTCGCTCCGCAACAGCTGTCATTAATCGTGAGTAGCAACTGATGGACTTATACTTGGCGCACTAAACAGTAAACACTCCTTTTGTGAAGCCTCATTCGAGTTTACAACGGTGCTCGCATTACGCACTACATGTGTTGTAACATATTTCTTTAGGGATAGCTTCCTTAGCTGCTGGTGAGCGCAACTCTGCAATGGCTCTTACTGTTTCATTAACTTTAAAAAATCTGCCCATGAGTCAAACGTTCTTGGCTTCCTGTCTGTTAGACCTGTCAGCCCTTTGGCAGTTCCCTCCTCATTTTATTATTTTTGTCCCTTGTCCCCTTCTCATTTTTTCTGTTTACCAAACTTTTTGGGGTGCTGATGTAGAGGTTCTGGGCGCCTTTTCCTTCTCACATGAGGAAAAGGCGCAAGGTGCTCCACTGAGGTAGATAGAGGAGGAAGGTAGGATTCACAAAATGGTGGCTCCAACTGTCACCTCAGCACCCGGGCCATGACTGCCATGGGAGGTTCCAGAACCTTCTGGACCCCTCTGGCAAGTCCAGCCCAAGGTGATAAATAGAGGTGGCAGGAGGGCAGCCATTTTAGAATCAAGCTGGGCTGTGGAGTAGTCAGGAGTAAGGCGCCTGTGTGAGGAGGTGGTTGTACTTAGAGGGGAACAGACAGGTCCCAGGGTCTGCGCAGAGTCCTAATCCTAGTAACATCACCCCTCACCCTGTGACCGGTCCCTGAGTGCAGCCCGTGACTTTTGAGGTCCGTGTACCTGAGGAAGGCTCCAGGTAGATTGACCCCCTGACCCCCTGGACTTTGGAGTGGGCCAGCGCCTGGGCCATCTCCTCCCCAAATCCGTGTCATCTGGGAATTTCTGGACTGATCCAGCGTGTCACTCTCTCTGACGAAGAAGAGAGGTGGTTGTGCCCCAGCCCCAGGAGTCTGGTTGCCTCAGTTCCTGTGTGGAAGCCGGCACCTTGTGATTTCCCCTGCCCCTCCACGAGACCCATTGCCGGAGCCCTGGCCGTTTCTACTTCTTCCCCCCACCTGAAGTTGAGAGGTCACCTAGGGTCCCTTGGCAGGAGACGCTGCCATTGTGAGGCCGAAGGCGGGGAATTGGCTCCGGGTGTGTGTCAGCTGTGAGGGAGCAGCGCGACCGCCCGTCGGAGATTCTCCTCAGTCAGGAAGTGAGGCAGTGAAGCTGCGGCCCTGGTCACATGAGAGGGGCCTGAGCGCCGCCCCCTTGTTGTGGAAAGGAGGCGGAGGCCGCGCCCACCCAGGACGCCCGATCCCGGATATCTGCTGACAACGAAGTCTCCTGGTTGTGCCCTGTGTGGTGAGATTCTGCTGCAGGGAAGCGGAGAGGCGTCCGTCATCACCGGAGAATGTACAACCGGGGGAATCCCTTAGGGGAGGTGGCCTGAAAGAGCCTGCTGTTGCGTTCCCCTCTTTACGGCAGGTCTCCCTTGCTGGTTGCCCCCGCCCCCCCCCCCCCCCCCCCCCCCCCAGAGCTCCGCGCCAGAGGTGAGAGACCGGGAGCTGTCCTGGATGAGGACTTCGCTATCAGACAGTAAGCTGGGAACAGCGCGGGGCCGGGGAGAGAACTGGGGCCGGATTGTTCATTTATCAGGAAGCGAGGGGGAAGGCCAAGTAAGGTCGTGGTAGTTACCGGCAGCCTAGCGGAATCAGGCACGTATCCAGGATTGGTTACTGGCAGGCTCACGACTGATGAGGGAAGTAATAGGTTGAACCCCAGCCTCAGGAAGCGCCTAGATGGATGGCGTAACGGGGACAGAGTAGAGCCAGGGTTATGGAATACTACCAGTAACCTAACTGAAGGTAGCCATTGTCTGTCAACTGTTCCTCTGGAGACCCACTAGTGCTTATAAGATCTAGAGGGGTGACCCTGCATGGTGGAACCGGAGGGGATTCTCAGAGCGTAAACGGCCGGGTGGGACCACTTAGTGGGTGGAGAGATCTACTGTGTTAGAATTATCTCGAAGGGAATGTCCTGGGGAAATGTACTGAAATGGTTTAACTCGAAATGTTGCAAAATGCTCTACCTGAAACCTACGAACTGTTAATCTTTGAACTGTGGTGAAAAAAGTATTCTGAGTTGTTATGCCATGTTTTATTCCTAAATGAAGGGAGTTGTTCAACCTGTAATGTAATTATCCGCTACACTCCAAAGTGAGAATCCAGAAAACTAAGTTTGTTAGGAAAAGATAAAGACTTGGAGTATTCCATAAATTAAATCGGTGTAGTGTTCTTTTTGAGTGATGTGGCGCAGGATTGCGAGCTGAGTGGGATGCAGGCCTGAAAAGCCAAAAGGAGTGTTCAGCCAAGTGACCTGAGCCAAGCTACCCCCTTAGACGTAGGTCTAACAAATTGGTGCTCAGCGGTGGGATCGTTATTCAGTGCTTGCATCCGCTTGGTAGCAGTTTTGCGCGCATCACCACCTACACTGGATTGTTTTGACTGGAGTTTTCTCCAGATTGTTTTATAATTGGAGGATCTTTTGAAATTGTCCTGTGTATATTCCCTTTCTTGAGTAAAGTTCCTGTGTTGGGGTCCCATCTGGCAGGATGGAATTCGAATTGGGTAGGCTGGAGGAGTATACAGTGGCCCAATTGAAGGAGTTCTGCCAGGAACGGGGGGTATTCTTTAAGTAGGGGGCAAAGAAGACAGAGCTCCAGGCAAGCTTAAGAGCCTGGGTTATGGCCCACCCTAGCGGGAAACGGGAAGAAGAACCAGGACTAGATCTCCTAGAAGAACCGGAAGTCCTTCTTCCCCCTGGGAGCGGTAATGTGGACGTTGGGTCCAGGGCCCCATCAAGAGTGGGAAGTAGCGCCTCAGGGGGGAGCCTGTCCTCTGCTGACCTAGTTGATCGGAGGGAAGAGAGACAGCTTAGAATGGATCTGGCCCGGTTGGAAAAGGAGAGGGAGGAGAGGAGGTTCCTCCATGAGCTTCACTTAAAAGAGTTAGAGCTCAAAGCCCTTCAACTTGGAACCCCCAGCAGTCCTAATGGTGGCAGCATACCGAGAGAAGTCCCGAGAGAGTCCAGGCCCTACCTGCCCAAAGATGTGGTTGCTAGCTATGGTATAGGGGATGACATTGTAAAAAATGGCTGGCTGCCTATGAGGTTTCTCTAAGAGCCCATGGGGTCCCTGAAGCCCAGTGGGGGGGTGGCCTGTATAGGTATATGCCTCCGGTGGGGAGGGATGCCTTGTTAGCGCTAGAACAGCCAGACCAGACCAGGTACCCCGTCATGAAGGTAGCCCTAGTAAGGAAATTTGGACTGACCCCTGAAAAATTCAGGCAGAGGTTTCGGGGCAGTCAGAAGTTGTCCACTCAGAATTGGGTGGACTTCTTGGACTATGCCAGGAAGGCCTTAGAGGGCTGGGTGCAGGGTAGTGAAGTCAAGGACTATGAGGGACTGTACAATTTAATCTTAAAGGAGCATCTCCTCGAGAAAAGTTTTCCAGAGCTGCGTCAGCACCTAGTAGACAGCAAGCTCACTAATCCCAGGAAGCTTGCAGAGGAGGCAGATATCTGGGCAAGTACCCGGGTATCCTCAAAAGGGACTGGAGGGAATTTCCAAGGGGCTGGACAGGGCACCCCCCAGAAGAAAGAGGGGGGAGACAAAAAGAGGGAGTTCTCTAAAGGCCCCCAAAAGAGTTCACCAGGGAAGGGAGTAGGATTCCCTCCTAAGGTTGGTCCCCACAAACCCCCTTATCCTGACCGTGGTCAGCAGCCTAGGGTTGTCCGATGTTACGAGTGTGGTGAGGTTGGGCACTATAAGGGGGATGCCAAGTGTCCCAAGAGACCACACCCTCCCATTGGAGGAAAGACCCCTGGGGTGGCGAGTGTAGTGCTCGGGGAGGAGTTGCCCCTAGATAAGGGAGGTGAGTGGGCAGGGCTAACCTTAGTGTCCTTAGGGGATTGTGAGATGGTTCCTAAGACCCAGATGCCCTCGAATACTACTAAGTACAGGCAATGGGTCACCATCAATGCCCAGAGGGTGGAGGCTCTGAGGGACACAGGAGCCAGCATGACTATGGTAAGGAGTCAGCTGGTGTCCCCAGAGCAGGTGGTCCCCAATGTAGTCCACCCGGTTGTGATGGCTGACAACCGAGAGGGTCACTATCCGGTGGCCCAGGTTCCCTTTGAGTGGGGAGGGGTTGCGGGTCCTCTACGAGTTGCGATCAGCCCTGCCATGCCGGTCGACTGCCTGTTGGGAATGACCTTGAATACTCGGTGTGGAAGGAGGTTGAGTTCAGGGCCCACATGGAAATGTTGGGGACCCCTGAGTGGACGTGTGCCCACACTCGGTCCGTGACCACCCGAAGAGGGGATTCACAGAGGTTGGAGCCTGGGACAAAGGCCCAACCAGCTGCCAGAAAGGGTAGACGGGGAAAGCCTGCCCCGGCATCTGACCCTCCAAAGGTGGATGGGGCAACTAAGGTGGTCCCGGAGTCTACGGAGGGGGATGTAACGTCCCTGGAGGGCTTGCCTACCACTGCAGACTGGCAGGTGGAGGGAGGACCTACTAGGGAAGAGTTTTGTCGGGCCCAGAAGGAGTGCCCTACCCTTGAGGGTTTACGGCGGCAGGCCGAAGCCCAGGCAGCGGGTAACGATTCGGGGAACTTCCACATATACTGGGAAGATGGACTCCTGTATAGCGAACCCAAGGCTCCGGTGCATGGTTCATCCCGGGCCTTGGTAGTTCCCCAGCGTTACCGAGCCTTCCTATTAGGACTTGCTCACGAAATACCCTTGGCAGGACACTTGGGACAAGACAAGACCTTTGCTCGACTTGTCCCTCATTTTTACTGGCCTCAGATGAGGATTGCGTCAGATACTTTCTGTAGGACGTGTGTAACCTGCCAAGCTAGTGGGAAAACAGGGGTGAAGCTGAAGGCTCCCCTGGAACCACTGCCTGTCGTTGGTACCCCCTTTGAAAGGGTGGGCATCGACATTGTTGGGCCATTGGATCCACCAACGTCAGCCGGTCACAGGTTTATCCTGGTTCTGGTGGATCATGCCACACGGTACCCAGAGGCTATCCCTTTGAGGACCATTACTGCACCTGCGGTGGCACGGGCCCTTATGGGAATTTTTACCCGGATGGGATTCCCCAAGGAAGTGGTGTCGGACAGAGGTACCAACTTCATGTCGGCCTACATGCGGGCCATGTGGAAAGAGTGTGGAGTTACCTACCGGTTCTCCACTCCTTATCACCCCCAGACTAATGGTCTGGTGGAAAGGTTTAACAAAACCTTAAAGGGCATGATCCGGAGTCTGCCCGAGAGCCTGCGGAGGAAATGGGACGTCCTCCTACCTTGTTTGCTGTTTTCGTACAGGGAGGTACCACAGAAGGGAGTGGGCTTCAGCCCCTTCGAGTTGTTGTACGGGCACCCTGTGCGTGGACCCCTCAGCCTGGTGAAGGATGGATGGGAAAAGACTCCCAGAAAACTTCCCCCGGATGTGGTGAGCTACATGCTGGCCTTTCGTAGCCAAATGGCTAGGTTGTGGAAGCAAGCTTCTGAAAACCTAGAAGCCAGCCAAACGGTCATGAAGGAATGGTATGACCGAAACGCTCACCCGGTGGAGCTGGAGCCTGGCCAGAAGGTGTGGGTGATGGAACCTGGAGAGCTTAGCGCCCTCCAGGATCGCTGGTCAGGTCCCTTTGAGGTGGTTGAGAAAAAGGGCAAGGTTACCTACGTGGTAGATCTTAAGACCCCCAGGCAGCCCCATCGGGTGCTCCATGTCAATCGCCTCAAGCCTCACCAAGAGAGACCCGAGGTCACGTTAATGATGGTGACTGATGGGTCGGAGGAAGAGGAAAGTGAACCTCTTCCTGATCTGTTTGCGTCCCAAGAGAAGGATGGGTCGGTGGAGGGAGTGATCCTTTCACCGTCACTAACTCCTGAACAACGGAAGGACTGTCGCCAGGTACTGGAGCAGTTTGCTTCCTTGTTCTCCCTTATCCCGGGAAGGACTCATCTGTGTACCCATGACGTGGACACAGGGGACAGCCCACCTGTGAAGTCCAAGTCCTACCGACTGTCGGATAAGGTGAAGGCTAGCATCCATGAGGAAGTTACCAAGATGCTAGAGCTAGGGGTGATTGAGCCTTCGAGTAGTCCCTGGTCCAGTCCGGTGGTACTGGTACCTAAAGCTGCCCCACCGGGCACTACCCCAGAACTCCGGTTCTGTGTGGATTATAGGGGACTGAATTCTGTGACAAAGACAGACGCTCATCCAATCCCGAGGGCGGATGAGCTCATTGACCGGTTGGGAGCTGCCCAATATCTCAGTACCTTTGACCTCACTTCCGGGTACTGGCAGATTTCCCTGACGGATGGAGCCAAGGAAAGGTCAGCCTTCTCCACACCCGAGGGTCACTACCAGTTCTGTGTGATGCCCTTTGGGCTCAAGAACGCCCCTGCTACGTTCCAGCGATTGGTGAACCAGGTCCTCTCTGGTGTGGAAGCCTTTTCAGTTGCGTACCTGGATGACATCGCTGTCTTCAGCCGCAGCTGGGAGGACCATCTGCGTCACCTTCAGGCTGTTCTTCAGGCTTTGCAGCAGGCAGGTCGGACGATCAAGGCCAGCAAGTGCCAGATCGGGCAGGGGTCGGTAGTGTACCTCGGTCACTTGGTGGGTCGGGGTAAGGTGCAACCCCTCCAGGCCAAGATCGAAACCATCATGGCCTGGGAGCCCCCCAAGACACAGACGGAGGTCCGGGCCTTCTTGGGCCTCACTGGTTACTACCGACGCTTTGTCAAGGGATACGGAACCATCGTGGCCCCCTTGACTGAGCTCACTTCCAAAAAGCACCCTCGACGGGTGATCTGGACCGAGGGATGTCAACAAGCTTTTGACACCTTGAAAAAGGCCATGTGTGCGGCACCTGTTCTCAGGGCCCCTGACTTCGCTAAGGAGTTCATCGTCCAGACAGATGCGTCGGAGCACGGTATTGGGGCAGTGCTGTCGCAACTCAATGATGAGGGTCTAGACCAACCGGTGGTTTTCCTATCTAGGAGACTACTCCCCCGGGAACAGAGGTGGAGTGCAATTGAGAGGGAAGCTTTTGCGGTGGTGTGGGCTCTGAAGAAGCTGCGGCCATACTTGTTTGGCTCGCACTTCCTGGTTCAGACCGACCACCGGCCCCTCAGGTGGCTGATGCAAATGAGGGGCGAAAATCCCAAGCTGTTGAGGTGGTCCATTTCCCTACAGGGGATGGACTTTAGGGTGGAACATCGCCCAGGAGTGGACCACGCCAATGCTGACGGTCTCTCCAGGTATTTCCGCCTTAGTGAAGAGGACTCCCAAGGGGTTGGGTAGCTCTCCCCACTTTCAGCTGGGGGGGACGCGTGTTAGACCTGTCAGCCCTTTGGCAGTTCCCTCCTCATTTTATTATTTTTGTCCCTTGTCCCCTTCTCATTTTTTCTGTCTACCAAACTTTTTGGGGTGCTGATGTAGAGGTTCTGGGCGCCTTTTCCTCCTCACATGAGGAAAAGGCGCAAGGTGCTCCACTGAGGTAGATAGAGGAGGAAGGTAGGATTCACAAAATGGTGGCTCCAACTGTCACCTCAGCACCCGGGCCATGACTGCCATGGGAGGTTCCAGAACCTTCTGGACCCCTCTGGCAAGTCCAGCCCAAGGTGATAAATAGAGGTGGCAGGAGGGCAGCCATTTTAGAATCAAGCTGGGCTGTGGAGTAGTCAGGAGTAAGGCGTCTGTGTGAGGAGGTGGTTGTACTTAGAGGGGAACAGACAGGTCCCAGGGTCTGCGCAGAGTCCTAATCCTAGTAACATCACCCCTCACCCTGTGACCGGTCCCTGAGTGCAGCCCGTGACTTTTGAGGTCCGTGTACCTGAGGAAGGCTCCAGGTAGATTGACCCCCTGACCCCCTGGACTTTGGAGTGGGCCAGCGCCTGGGCCATCTCCTCCCCAAATCCGTGTCATCTGGGAATTTCTGGACTGATCCAGCGTGTCACTCTCTCTGACGAAGAAGAGAGGTGGTTGTGCCCCAGCCCCAGGAGTCTGGTTGCCTCAGTTCCTGTGTGGAAGCCGGCACCTTGTGATTTCCCCTGCCCCTCCACAAGACCCATTGCCGGAGCCCTGGCCGTTTCTACTTCTTCCCCCCACCTGAAGTTGAGAGGTCACCTAGGGTCCCTTGGCAGGAGACGCTGCCATTGTGAGGCCGAAGGCGGGGAATTGGCTCCGGGTGTGTGTCAGCTGTGAGGGAGCAGCGCGACCACCCGTCGGAGATTCTCCTCAGTCAGGAAGTGAGGCAGTGAAGCTGCGGCCCTGGTCACATGAGAGGGGCCTGAGCGCCGCCCCCTTGTTGTGGAAAGGAGGCGGAGGCCGCGCCCACCCAGGACGCCCGATCCCGGATATCTGCTGACAACGAAGTCTCCTGGTTGTGCCCCGTGTGGTGAGATTCTGCTGCAGGGAAGTGGAGAGGCGTCCGTCATCACCGGAGAATGTACAACCGGGGGAATCCCTTGGGGGAGGTGGCCTGAAAGAGCCTGCTGTTGCGTTCCCCTCTTTACGGCAGGTCTCCCTTGCTGGTTGCCCCCGCCCCCCCCCCCCCCCCCCCCCCCGAGCTCCGCGCCAGAGGTGAGAGACCGGGAGCTGTCCTGGATGAGGACTTCGCTATCAGACAATAAGCTGGGAACAGCGCGGGCCGGGGAGAGAACTGGGGCCGGATTGTTCGTTTATCAGGAAGCGAGGGGGAAGGCCAAGTAAGGTCGTGGTAGTTACCGGCAGCCTAGCGGAATCAGGCACGTATCCAGGATTGGTTACTGGCAGGCTCACGACTGATGAGGGAAGTAATAGGTTGAACCCCAGCCTCAGGAAGCGCCTAGATGGATGGCGTAACGGGGACAGAGTAGAGCCAGGGTTATGGAATACTACCAGTAACCTAACTGAAGGTAGCCATTGTCTGTCAACTGTTCCTCTGGAGACCCAGTGCTTATAAGATCTAGAGGGGTGACCCTGCATGGTGGAACCGGAGGGGATTCTCAGAGCGTAAACGGCCGGGTGGGACCACTTAGTGGGTGGAGAGATCTACTGTGTTAGAATTAGAGTTGTTATGCCATGTTTTATTCCTAAATGAAGGGAGTTGTTCAACCTGTAATGTAATTATCCGCTACACTCCAAAGTGAGAATCCAGAAAACTAAGTTTGTTAGGAAAAGATAAAGACTTGGAGTATTCCATAAATTAAATCGGTGTAGTGTTCTTTTTGAGTGATGTGGCGCAGGATTGCGAGCTGAGTGGGATGCAGGCCTGAAAAGCCAAAAGGAGTGTTCAGCCAAGTGACCTGAGCCAAGCTACCCCCTTAGACGTAGGTCTAACACTGTCTATCTGCACGCAAATGTCAGAAGGCAGAAGAGCTATGCCATCTTTTTATGAATGGTGCGTTTTTTTTTCAGATGTGGACAAAATGGCTTTCTTTGTCTTTATTGTTTATAATAAACAAAGAAACACACTTGCATAACAGGCTTAAACCTTGTCCTAGTTTTGTGGCCCATAGCTTGTTTGAAAACAGTTAATGTTTATAAAGAACTAAACTCATTTTCTCCACGGGTCTGTTTTTATAAAATTTTAAAAATGCCACCTCTTCTTTGATTTTGCTAAATATAACCCATGTTGACCTTCAAGCTGCGAAAAAGAGTCTGGAGAAGTGCAGAATAGATAAATGTTGTAGTGAAATGCCAAAATAAAGCGCCACTGTGAACTATTTGTACAACATTTTTGTACTGTAATTTCTTTGATGTTTTGTTGTTTTTCGCATGCTCCTAGTGTTTGTTTACCCATCTTTGAAATCGAGCCACAGTAGCGAATAACTTACTTCACTGATGTACTTAGGTACCAGTAATTTGATACTTTTACAAAAACTAAAATTACTTTTGCGGGTGATGAATGTGTAAAAGTGTCAGTTTATGAAACACTTTCATGTATATGCTACATACAATTTCCATCTGGATTGCAAAACCGAACAAACACAATGGTTCATAGACCATGTCACCTGTGAGACGCCAGTCAGTGTTGGCTTTTAGTCAGAAGACCTGCATTACATAACATTTGATTATATTTCCCTCATTCTTTTTGTTTGCTTTTTGGTGCATGCAGAGCTGCATATCAGTGGGTAAGCACATAAATGAAAGGCATTGTCATTTACAATGCCAATAACTCAAACTCTTGCAAATGCGAGACCTATTGCATTGAAAATGCTTATTAATCAAAGGAAGTCAACTAATGTTTGGTCTTTGAAAATACCAGTAGCCCCTGAATACAATAAGGCTTTTACTGAATGTTTTATGCTGCCTACTTGCAGTTGTAGGTTCACATAGAAATGTTCTTTTAGTGACTCTTCCATCCCGTTCAATGAAGGAATTTCAACATAGCCCATGGTTTCCTCTTCATTCACCCCTGGGCTCTCTAGTTTTCCGTTACCTTTCTACTTACTGCTGCGGCCTTCATGGAACCCCCCACTTTACTCTTTAGTTTGGATAAACAATCCCTGACAAAATGTCCTTTCTTTCTACAATACTGACATAAACCCTTCTATGTTCTTTTTCTTCTTGAGTTAAAGAAGCTCTGATTGTTCCTATTTCCATATGTTCTGATGTGGTTTCTGAACCTGCAAAAGCAGTTCCGATCTCCATTTGTCCCCTTTACACTCACTCAACCGATAATCTAAGGGTAAGGCCATGTTGATTAGATCCCCACAAGTCTTTGGCTGAGGATCTATCTGAGCCAGCACATCTTTTAACTTCTCCCGTAACCCCTGATAGAATAATGCTGCTTGTTTGACTTCAGGCCAATTAGTTACTGCTACTAATCTTTGGAACAAGTTTAGATATACCACAAGATCCTTATTGCCCCGTTTGAGCTCTAATAACTCTCTATCCGCCGAGAAGGTATAAGCTTGACGATCAAACACCTTCTTAAGTTCAACTCTAAACTGCTCCCAATCATAAAGCAAAGGATCATCTCTCCTGACTAATGGCACTGCCCATTAAGCAGTGTCTCCTAACAAATAAGAAATCATGAAAGCCAATCTTGCTTGATTGGTGAGAAACACCTTAGAACGACATGTGAAATGCAGTAAAATCAGAGTAAGAAACACCTGCACTTTATTTGCTTCGCTCTGGAAGCGTTCTGGAGCTGCTAAGGGAACTGGAGTGGGCATTTCCACTGTAATCGTAGTAGATCTGACCTAAGAAAACCCCCGGTTGGTCCTATCCCATAAACATCAAATGGATTCATTTGCATCCTTTCTACCCTCTCCTGTAATGCCGCAGTCTCAGCACGAGAGGCCGCTACTTCTGTTTGGACAAGTGCTAATGCTGCTATCACATCTTCTAGGGGGGCCATTTTTTGTGCTTCAACCCTATCAAAAGGTATATGAAAAAAGTGGGCAGATTATTCTGTCAGCCTGCTGATACCCCGGGGTCGGTTCGCTGCACAAATAGGGTCCACCTCCCAAGAAAGGATGGGAACAGCAGGGAAGGAGACCTAGAAGCAAATAACACCATTAATGATAGTTTAGTTTATCTCAGAGTTACATATATTCATCATTTCTCCCTATGTAAATACCTGTAAAATAATATAACTATCATTGGTGACGTCTGTAGAACATATATGTATGTAAATAGATATATCTAAAACATGGAAGCCTGTTCCAAATGAGATATATGAATTATGATAGTACTGTGAAAACAAACACAGCAAATTAATTCTCCTGTAGTTGAAGGCTTTTGATATTCCTCTTACAAGAGCTCATAACCATACTTCATAGTCACTGTATTTCCACAGTTGTAAAAAGCTATTTTATTCCTTGTAGCTTTATCTGTAAACTCCAGGAAAAGTATCTTTCTTTCATGAGATTTGTTCATACTGTTCCAAACAAAACACAGCCTCTGATATGGCACTCTATTTTGAATTTGTGAACTCTCTGTTTATTCACACAGTGTGAGCCACAAAGAATTGTTTCCATAAAGGAAAGTAATGAACTCCAACTTAAGGTTCTTTGAGAATTGTTCCCATAAATGAAAGAAATAAAATACGACTTGAGGTTCTTTAAGAATTGTTTCCACAAACAAAAGAAATTAAATACAACTTGGAGTTCTTTCAATTTTACTCCAAAGGTCACGTGAAAGGGCAAACTAACCATTAATCAATCCTTAATATGAATTCATTTCAGCTGAAAACACTGTTGTCTCTTTTAGGCTTTCTGAGAAATACAAAATAGAAAGAAATTGAAGGAGATCCACAGAGCTCTCCCACCAAGGATTCCCCTCACTTACCAGCAAGGCAACAATCGAACCAAAAAAGGTACAATGGCTCCCTTACCCCACCACAGATGATTTACGAGTATCAACTGCCGAGATCCGCGGACGGAAGCATGATTTATAGTTCTGCCTCTCCCACTTCCTGCTGAGGCTATGGAAGCATAGAGAAAAATGTCTGCACCTCATCATGGGACATGTAGACTTCCGTGATCACATAGGATTATTCGCCATTTATATAATCAATACTCCTGACTCCTGTTTATATTTTATTTGTGATGATAGGGGGAGCTTTTGTTCCATCGAAGTTAGACTGCCCATGTTTATCAGTGTTCATTCTTAAAGGCCCATGGCAGCGTTCAATGTTCAGAGCGCATTGGATGTAACAATGAATCAGTGAGTAGGTATGTAAGTACCAGTATGAGTCTGTGAATGGTTGAGTGGGTGTATGAAAGATTTCATGGGGGTGTGAGTGGATGCGTTGGTGATTTTGTGGATGATGTTATCAGTGATGTCATTTGCGATGTATTCAGTGATGTCACTGACTATGTCATGAGTGATGTAATATGTGAGGTCATAAGCAGTGCATTGCAGGGGTGTGAGTTATTGTTAGCTCAGCTAACTGTAACTGCTGAATTTCACTGGTTTTGTACGATTAAAATCTGAGCCTAACTATAATGTCCCTGGAACGTTTGTTTTTTTCAGTGAATATCTAAGGTGGTTTTTTTTTTACGTGAAGGTGGCCTTCGCAATGCAAACTGGGAGTTAGGTTGTATGCAGGGCCTGGACTGGCATTGTGCTGCCCCCACCCCAGCTTGCTGCATCTGCTCCCCTCCGCCTTGCCATCCAGGAATACCCGGACCCCCTAGGGCTAGTGGTGGGGTACTACTGGGGGCCAAATAAAAGTTTTTATTTTTTTATTTTACTGCGCATTCGCGGAGGATCCTTCTGTATGCCACCCCCATAAATTAAGCGATGTACCCCGGGACATGGGTTACTTGGGGCCAATTATGGCCTGAGGTTGGGGCCTTTGTACCCCCCTTATAAAATAAATGTGGTGGGCCCCAGGGATGGCTCCTCTGGGCCAAAAGTGGCACAGGTTGAGGGTCTGTGTATCCCCCCTCCCGTATTGGGTGCATGCAGGGAATTGGCTGCAGGCCCTGTGACTAACCCCATGCCGCGCACAGCCAAAGGCTGTACATGATTGCCCAAAGGGCTGTTCAGCCAACCTCCCACTGCACACAGCCAAAGTTCATGTGGGATGGCGGTTGGACTAACGTATGGTAATTACATATTACTTTACATAAAATTCACTGGAAAAACAAAGGTTACAGGGGCGTTCTAGTTAGGAAATAACATTTAAAATACGTAGACATTCACTGCAAAAGCAAAGGTTACAGGGACGTAATAGTTGGGAAATAGAGTTTTAAAAAACCTTTAAAATTCTCACAATAAACGAATATTAGAGGGACATTATAGTTTGGTTCAGATTTTACACACACAAAACTATAGAAATTCAGCAGTTCTAGTTATCTTAAGTAACTATAACTTGTACCCAAAGGTATCTATAACTCCCGCCCTCACCATGCACTGCTAATTACCCCACATATTACATCACTCATGATATCTTCTATAATATCATTCATAATATCAGTGCAGTATTTGCAGTGAAATTATGGATGAAAAAACTGTGCATGGCAGGGGTGCGAGTTATAGTTACCTTAGAGTATGAGTTATAGTTACGTGAGATAACTATAACTGCTGAATTTCCATGATTTTGTGTGGGTGAAATCTGAACCTGTAACCTTTGTTTTTTTGTGTGAATTTCTAAGGATTTTTTCATTCTACTTCATAAATATAATGTCCCTGTAGCCTTTGGTTTTGTCCGTGATTAAAAATAAATAAATATATATATATATATATATTTTCACTGAAAAAACCATAGGTTTCAGGGCTGTTATAGTTAGCTGGACATTTCACTCGTACAAAACCATTGAAATTCCTCCGTTATAGTTAGTTCTGCTAACTATAACTCGTTCACCCGCATTCCACTGCTGATGATGTCACATATTATATCATTTATGACATGGTCAGTGACATCACTGATGACATCTCAAATGACATCACTGATGACATTATCCAGTGAATGTGGTTTGGTTCGTTATTTAAATATGTATTACATATATAGCAATCTGCATTGAAGAATGAGTGGATATATAAATATAAATATCTGGATGGAGGATTTAGTAGCAGTGTGATTGACTGTTTACTTGACTAATTTATAGTGTCTCACTAAATATATTGGATAGTGACTAAACTGTGTGAATATCTGTATCACTTTGTCAGTTGTTGTGTAAACTGCTGCACCAGTGATTGTATGAATGACTGTATGGATAACTGTATACTTGTAATAGTGATTTTATAACACACTGAGTATGAGTTACTATCTATATGAATAAATGAAGTGGTGTTTGTATAAGCGTGTAGCTGACTAAATGTAGGTATGATCCATTGTTTGCATAAGTGAGTAGGATGACTGCATAAGTGAATAGGATGTGTGCTGGTGTGTAATGTCGATATAGGTGTATAAGTGTATTTGATAGTGTTCTATTGATCATTGACAGCATGTATGAGTGAATCTATAGGTAAGTGATTAGATGTGTGTGTACATCTAGGAATCACTGAGTGGGTTTTTAGAAACTTGTATTGGTGTGTCAATGGATTCAAATATGGTACTCTGTATTTTACAGTGAGTGATGAAAGGTTATACTAGTGTATGATGGTGTATCTGATTGTCATGTGGATGATGTCATCAGTGATGTCATCAGTGATGTCATTTGAGATGTCATCAGTGATGTCACTGACCATGTAATGAATGATGTAATATGTGACATCATCTGCAGTGGATTGCGGGCACGCGAGTTATAGTTAGCAGAACTAACTATAACGGAGGAAATTCAGTGGTTTTGTACGAGTGAAATGTCCAGTTAACTATAACAGCCCTGAAACCTATGTTTTTTTAAGTGAATTTCTAAGGTTTTTTAAATGCTAATTCCTAACTATAACATGTCAGAAACCTATGTGTTTTTCAGTGAATTTCAAAGGTTTTTTAAATGCTAATTCCTAACTATAACATGTCTGAAACCTATGGTTTTTTCAGTGAATTTCAAAGGTTTTTTAAATGATAATTTTTAAATGTAATAATAGTTATATGTATTTTTTTTATACTCATTTTCTACAGTTTTTTAACTGTTTATTTTTACATATTTTATGTTTTAAATTACTTTATATATTTTTAATATAAATGGAAATAAAAATGTTTTTTAATATATTGAAACTGAAATATTGTTTTCTTTTTTGTTGAATGTATAAGTGCAGAACTATAAGTGTGTAGGTGGTTAGAGGACTGCATGCATAGTGGATAGGCGTTTGAAGCAGTCCATGTGCTAAGACCTGGCTCAGTGCATGAGTACTTGGGTACTGACTGAATGATTAGAGTACTGCAAGGAGAGTGCCTGGGTACATTTATAAGTGTTTGGGTTTTGGCGCAGTGAATGGATTAGTACATGATGCTGAATGGGTCACTAGAGGAGTGCAAGGGGATTGACTGGGTGTTTGCTGGAAGTGTATGGATACTGACTGGGAAATTGAAGGTGTGAAAGACAAGTGTGTAGGTGGTTAGAGGACTGCATGCATAGTGGATAGGGGTTTGAAGCAGTCCATGTGCTAGTGCCTGGGTCACTGGATGAGTACTTGGGTACTGACTGAATGATTAGAGTAGTGCAAGGAGAGTGCCTGGGAGAATTTATAAGTGGTTGGGTTTTGGCGCAGTGAATGGATTAGTACATGGTGCTGAATGGGTCACTAGAGGAGTGCAAGGGGAGTGAGTCCTAGAGCCAGTGCTATGCTAAAAGACACTTAGAATACAGTTAAAACACCTTCATACACTAGGGAACACTATGCGTTGGGGTACCCCGGTGATTAGAATGACCTCCTCTGTAAGTCCCTAGTATATAATAGGGGCAGGGGATTAAAACTAACTCTTAAAACGCGCCACAGGGCACGTTTGCACACTGGTGAAGGGAGCGGGGGGGGGCTAATCTGACGTGTGCAAACACGCCCTGTGGCTGTTTTAATTTGGGAGATTAAGTTCCCTTGAATCCTGAGGGTCCCTAGGGTCCAAGTAGCTCACTAGGTACCTCCAGTAAGCACCACAGAGCTGCATTGCAGAGAGGTGTAAAAAAGGGCACGGCCTGGACCACCTCTGTGCAACGCTGCGCAGTGGCGCTTACTGGAAGCACCTGGTGGACTAGTTGGCCCCCAGGGCCCCTCAGGATTGAAGGGGAATTATTTCCCCATCTTAAAACCTGCCACAGGGTGTGTTTGCACACGTCACCTCAGGCCCCATCCCCTCCCTTCACCACTGTGTAAAAACGCCCTGTGTCTGTTTTAATTTGGGAGATTAAGTCCCCTTGAATCCTGAGTGTCCCTAGGGTCCAAGTAGCCCACTAGGTACCTCCAGTAAGCGCCACAGAGCTGTGTTGCAGAGAGGTGTAAAAAGGGGCACGACCTGGGCCACCTCTCTGAAACACAGCGCAGTGGCGCCTACTGGAAGCACCTGGTGGGCTAGTTGGCCCCTGGGGCTCTCAGGATTGAAGGGGAATTATTTCCCCAACTTAAAACGCGCCACAGGGCGTGTTTCACAGTGGTGAAGGAAGTGGGCGGGGCCTGAGGTGACATGTGTGCAAACACGCACTGTGGTGCATTTTAAGTGGGGGAATTAATTCCTCTTCAATCCTGAGGGTCCCTGGGGGCCAACTAGTCCACCAGGTACCTCCAGTATGTGCCAGGGAGCTGCGTTGCAGAGAGGTGTTCAGAGGCTACGCCCCTTTTTACAACACTCTGCAACGCAGCTCCGTGGCGCTTACTGGAGGTACCTGGTGGGCTAGTTGGCCCCCAGGGGCCCTCAGGATTGAAGAGGAATTAATTCCCCAACTTAAAACGCGGCACAGGGCGTGTTTGCACACGTCATCTCAGGCCCCGCCCTTCACCACTGTGCAAACTCGCCCCGTGGTGCGTTTGAAGTTGGGGAATTAATTCCTCTTCAATCATGAGGTCCCTGGGGGCCACCTAGCCCACCATGTACCTCCAGTAAGCGCCACAGAGCTGCGTTGCAGAGAGGTGTAAAAAGGGGCGTGGTCTCTGAACACCTGTCTGCAACGCAGCTCCCTGGCGCATACTGGAGATACCTGATGGGCTAGCCTAGGTGTCAGTAACCGGGGCGTGTGGGGGGGGCTCAAGCCCCCCCACAGGTTTATTTTAAAAAAAAAAGCCCCGGGGGTGGCGGTCCCCGGGGCGGGCTTTGAGCCCTCCCACCCATGTATATCAAAGCCCCGGGGGGTGGCGGTCCCCAGGGCTGGGGGGGGGCTGAGAGCCCCCCCCCATAATTCAGAATAGCCCCAGGGGGTGGCAGTCCCCGGGGCTGGGGGGCCCCTCTAGCCCCCCATTACAATATGCATATTGCTCCCGGGACTTGGACCCCAGGGACTCATTAAAAACGAAGCGCGGGAGCCCGAACTTCGTTTGTTTTTTTCACAGCGGAATGCCCGGATCCTAAACGCATCCTGCAATTTTTTTTTTTTTTTACTTTTTTGGGGGGGCCTTGGGGGTCCTTGTGGGACCCCCTGAGCAGGCCTAGGGGGTCAGGGTGTTTCTATCCTGACCCCTTTTTGCGTTTTTTTTCACCGCTTTCTTGTGCCTCGGTTCTACCGAGGCATAAGATGGCTGCCAACACTTCCTGGTTTGAAGTGTTGACAGCCAATTAGCATACAGCTCGGGAGGATCCGCGGCCCTAGATATATATGTTTTTACTTTTCAAATTGTCATTAACTACTGAACGGATTTACACCATTTAACCAAAAGGCACGAGTGTGAACCAAGGGCTACCACTTTGCCAAATTTAGTGCAATTCCGTTCAGCAGTTCAGGCTGTAGCTGCGATTAAAGGTTCCTATGAAAAATCGCACGGGGAAAACACATTTTGGGACCCCCCTTTTTTCTTGGCCCCCGCTTGACGAATCAACCCCGAGACTTTCAGGATAGGAGCGGACCGGAGCGCCCCACCAGTTTTGAAAAATTTGCGAAGATTCGTCAACCGGCGCCAAAGTTATTCCAAATAGAATGTTGCTGATTTCCTATGGATAATAGGTCCTAACTATAACTACTTACTGGCGACCGCCAGTAGGTAATATATATATATTTATATATATATATATATATATATTATATGCAGTTCAATATATAGTGGCTAAAGAAACGAAGACGACGCGCACTCAAAGTAGCTTGCATGTGAAGGTTCATTCCATCAGTTCATGGTACATTCAGGAAAACACAACTCACAACATGTTTCTGCGCTAAAGTCGCCTTGATCATGGGTGGGCATCTGTCTCCCAATAGATGATTAAAAAGAGTGTTATGTGTCACAACAGAAACATTAAAAACATAAACAAAGTACTATCATATGGGGAATATATATATTCCAATGGAAGTATTTTGCAGGCAAGTGTAAAGCCTTTATATAGATATATATTCGTTGTAAAGGCATGCATGGTAAAGGCATATGCGTAGTACAGTGTTGCATGGTAAAGCCATACGTTGTAAAGGCATATATGTTGTTAAGGATGCGTTGTAAACGTATGGGTGGTCATTGCATGCGTGGTTCCACTATACATCCCTGGATTTAATATAACTTTCAATGAAGGAGGGAGGGAAGGAACCATTCTGCAGAATGGGGGTGCTGCAGTAAACAGGGGTCTAAAATGGGGTTTCCCTCTGAACCTAAAGTCAGTTCTTGAGGTTTATCCATTTTAGGGTTCTTAGGTGTAAGACCTCTGTCATATGCATCGTACCCCCACATTGTCATAATAAAGGTCATCATAAGGCATTTTCCATGGCCACTACCAGTACCCTGTAAAGGGTTACACCAATTAGGCCAATTAGGCTTAGTATCTGAAACCCTTGCTGAGTTGAACCACCACATAGCCTATCATCATAGGGCACCTGTTGGACCTAAAGACTTTTGGTAGCTTGGCTCAGGTGATAAGGCTTCATTCCGGAGTATTATGTTGTGCTTGCATTCCACTCAACTCAGCACTCCAGTGTACCACCACTAAAAACGACACTACACCAAGGAATTTAGAGGAATTAGAAAAGCTTTATCTTCTCTTTTATCATACTTTTCCTTTCCTTTCAAATGGCCCTAATTTGCTTTTATCCGCTTCACATTAGGGTCTAAGCATTTCTTCGTGACCAGATTGGCATTGCATAGACATTTTAAATCTGTTACGAAATTAAGCACGCCACCTGATGATCAATCACAGTACCGCCCATTCAATAGTGCTTTGGATAGAGACATTAAATATAGCACTACCTATAGCGATTTCATAGCGCCTTAAATAGAGTGTCTAAACATAGCACTTCACATAGCGATTTCCTACCACTTTAAATAGAGTCTTTAGACATAGCGCTTTACTTGGCAATCACATAGTACTTTGAGTAGAATCATTAACTATAGCGCTTCAGTTATGGATCACATAGCACTTCAGGTAGAGACATTAAATATAGCGTTTCTCTTAGCGATCACATAGTACTTTGAGTAGAGTCATTAAATATAGCGCTTCACTTATGGATCACATAGCACTTCAAGTAGAGATATTAAATATAGCATTTCTCTTAGCGATCACATAGTAATTTGAGTAGAGTCATTAAATATAGCGCTTCACTTATGCTTTTCATCAAGGGGACAAAGCGCTGAGCATTGAACTGGCTACCTCCGTAGGGGACTCATGTTGACTGGGGAGGCAGTTATTTCCACTCTGGGGGCCAACGTTTAGTATTACACTGGCATGAATTTACTGGGCCATGATTTGACCGCTTCCCCACGCCGGGGTAGTTGCAGGGCCAAGCAGGCCCGACGATCGGATTCCCCGGGGGAGGGGCGTGCACTGGGCTTCTCCCAGGCCTCCCGCCCTCCACCCCAGGGTTTACCTCAGACATCGGCCTCACCGGCCCTTGCGAAGATCCTCCGTCAGCCGTGCAGGTTTCCCGGCGATGTCCGGGTCGGTCACACCTCTCGAGGCCCCGCACTGACGGCGCACCACAGCCAGGGCGCAGCCGCCAATGACAGTGCGGCCTGCGGGGGCGCGGCCCAGTCAGCGAGTGGTGAAGCGGCGGGGGCGGCGCTTGACAGTCCGCCCCGTCAGATGACAGGAGACACCGGCTTCAGGCCTACGCGGCCTCGATTAGTCTGCTCGGCCTAACAAGGCCCTCCCTGAACTCTAGCGGCCTCCTCAGCCCTGGGGACCACGCAAACTCAGCTGTGACGTCAGCGACAGGGCCCCGGGCTTCTCCGCGGGCCCCAGCAATAGCAGGGACAATCTTTCTGGCCCCCAGGCCACAGTGGTGAGTTCTTTCAGGATCTCAATGGGGGGTGTAGAAATTAAGGCCAGGCCTTCAGTTTGAGGGGTGGTGAATAGTTTGACACCCAGCGCCCCCTATTCTCACAGGGTCGCCTCAGCTAAGCAAAGTCAGGGAAATGGCGGATAAGGTCGGTGAAGGTCACTCTCTCACTCATTTCTCTTCAGGGGTCCTGACTAGGCGGGAAACACAGACGGTTAACGTGATCCCAGAGTTAGAGGTTGAAGGCAAGGCTAGGTCACGAGGTGGGGGTAGTATCAACTGTGGGAGGAGAAACAGCAGGCCCCCCCTCTAACGCACCTACCTCCCCACTCAGGTGCCTTGCTCCTGACCACCTCACTTCACACCTTCTACCCCACCTAAAATGGCCGATGCAACTCACCTCTATATATAGCCTGGGCCCTGACTATCCAGAGTGGTCCAGAAGGTTCTGGAACTCCTCATGCCAGCCTATGGCCCAGGTTCTGAGGTGACAGTTTTAGGCCACCATTTTGTGGAAGAGCTCTCTCCCTCTCTCCATTTTAGGGAAGCACCTTGCGCCACACCATCAATTAGTGATAATGGGGCGCCCAGAGCCTCTAAGTCAACACCAAAAAAACTAGTGGACAGAAAAATTAGAAGGTAAAGGAAGAAAAAATGAGGAGGGGACAGCCAGAGGACTGGCAGGTCTAACACGCGTCCCCCCCAGCTGAAAGTGGGGAGAGCTACCCAACCTCTTGGGAGTTCTCTTCACTAAGGCGGAAATACCTGGAGAGACCGTCAGCATCGGCGTGGTCTACTCCTGGCCGATGTTCCACCCTAAAGTCCATTCCCTGTAGGGAGATGGACCACCTCAACAACTTACGATTCTCACCCCTCATTTGCATCAGCCACCTGAGGGGTCGGTGGTCGGTCTGAACCAGGAAGTGCGAGCCAAACAGGTTGGAAGGAACTGGGTTTTGAGACTTTTCCGCATCTCTACCAGATTGCTATTCAATCACTCAGTAGCGGAGTGGTCCCGTCCTGCTGGAAGGATGCGTTGGTCACCCCCCTTCTGAAGAAACCTTCTTTGGACCCCTCTTGCTATGGGAATTATAGACCCATCTCCCTGTTGCCTTTCCCGGTTAAAATAGTGGAGCGCCTGGTCAGTCAGGAGCTCTCTGGTTTCCTGGAGGGCAACAACAAGCTGGAGGAAAATCAGTTTGGCTTCCGCCCCGGGCACGGGACGGAGAGCGCATTGGTTACCGTTATAGACGATCTTCGGATGCGTGCGGATAAGGGTCATTCTGCAACTTTGATATTGCTAGACCTATCCGCCGCATTCGATACGGTTAATCATGATATTCTCTTGCAAAGGCTTGAGGAGATGGGAGGTACAAATCTGGCTTTGAAGTGGCTTCGTTCCTATCTGTCGGACAGACGGCAGGCAGTATTTCTGCCTCCGTATCAATCAGTCTTTCTGCCTAACAAACATGGTGTCCCTCAGGGATCTTCAATCAGCCCGGTCCTGTTCAATGTATATATGCGACCACTGGTTGAAATTATTAAAACTAACAACATCAGGGCGGTCAACTATGCTGATGACACGCAACTGATTGTTTCCCTGGAGGGGGATCATGCGGACTCCTTAACTATTTTTCACAAATGTATGACCGAAATGGTGTCTTGGCTGAAAAATAATGCTTTGCAATTTAATAGTGCTAATACTGAGATTCTGCACTGTGCAGTGGGCAAAGTGCCGCAGGCTCTGCCTTCTAATTTTTGTTCTCTTCCCATGGACACACCTCTGGTCCCTGTGAAGACAGTGCGTAACTTGGGGGTCAGCTTCAATGAGAAGCTGAGTCTGGAGTCACATGTTAATAAAGTGGCCTCGAATTGCCATATGATCATCAGAGGCCTACGCAAGGTTTTACCACTTCTTCCCTCTAAAGTCAGAGGCACAGTGGTCCGATTTACTATTCTTACTCGTCTGGACTACTGTAATGCCCTGTTGCTTGAGTCCCCTGGCTACTTGATTCTGCGACTCCAGCGTATCCAGGCAGCAGCTGCAAAGCTTGCCTTAATGAGACCGCGCAACGCATCAACTACTAAGAAATTAACGGAATTACATTGGCTCCCCGTGCAACAAAGAATCTTGTTTAAGTCTTTGTGCACAGTCTTTAAAGCTCTTCATGGGCTTGGACCTGGACCGCTGCAACGTCGATTTAGCTGGTATGTCCCCACGCGCAGCCTGCGCTCCGCGGCAGCCAGGCTAGTTAGGATCCCAAAGACAAAGAGATCTACTATGGGGGGACGAGCATTCAGCGTTGCAGCCGCCCGTCTGTGGAATAGTCTCCCTTTAGAGTTAAGACAGGTTCAGGACTTGCCACTGTTTCGTAAGCATATTAAGACCTGGCTCTTTCCCAGAGCAT
Source organism: Triturus cristatus (assembly GCF_964204655.1). Taxonomy (NCBI): domain Eukaryota; kingdom Metazoa; phylum Chordata; class Amphibia; order Caudata; family Salamandridae; genus Triturus; species Triturus cristatus. The sequence continues at coordinate 325,581,114 of NC_140586.1, read as the reverse complement.
AATTTCATGGGCTTTTGTCCACTGATAGCTGTTGGTTAGTTTCTTCACTGTGTCTTCAGCGCCAGGATGCCCGTAGGGTTACAGTGCGCTCTATAAATGAAAATACATACATACATACATACGTATGGCCGTAACTTCTTCAGAGCCCACACCACCGCAAAAGCCTCCCTCTCAATCGCACTCCACCTCTGTTCCCGGGGGAGTAGTCTCCTAGATAGGAAAACCACAGGTTGGTCCAGACCCTCTTTATTGAGCTGCGACAGCACTGCCCCGATGCCATGCTCCGACGCATCCGTTTGGACGATGAATTCTTTGGAGAAGTCAGGGGCCCTGAGGACAGGCGCCGCACACATTGCTTGTTTCAGGGTGTCAAAGGCTCGTTGACACACCCCGGTCCAGATTACCCGTCGAGGGTGCTTCTTTGATGTAAGCTCAGTCAAGGGAGCCATGATAGTACCATACCCCTTGACGAAGCGTCGGTAGTAACCGGTGAGGCCCAGAAAGGCTCTGACCTCCGTCTGAGTCTTGGGGGGTTCCCAGGCCATGATGGTTTCGATCTTAGCCTGGAGGGGTTGCACCTTGCCCTGACCCACCAAGTGACCGAGGTACACTACCGACCCCTGCCCGATCTGGCATTTGCTAGCCTTAATCGTCATACCCGCCTGCTGCAGGGCCTGAAGGACAGCCTGAAGGTGACACAAATGGTCCTCCCAGCTGCTGCTGAAGACGGCGATGTCATCCAGGTAAGCAGCCGAGAAAGCCTCCATCCCAGAGAGGACCTGGTTCACCAGCCGCTGAAAAGTGGCAGGGGCGTTCTTGAGCCCAAAGGGCATCGCGCAGAACTGGTAGTGACCCTCAGGTGTGGAGAAGGCTGACCTTTCCTTTGCTCCATCTGTCAGGGAGATCTGCCAGTACCCAGATGTAAGGTCAAAGGTACTCAGATATTGGGCAGCTCCCAGCCGGTCAATGAGCTCATCCGCCCTCGGGATAGGATGAGCATCGGTCTTCGTCACAGAGTTCAGTCCCCTGTAATCCACACAGAACCTGAGTTCTGGGGTAGTGCCCGGTGGGGCAGCTTTAGGTACCAGTACCACCGGACTGGACCAGGGACTGCTTGAAGGTTCAATCACTCCCAGCTCCAGCATCTTGGTGACTTCACCATGGATGCTAGCCTTCACCTTATCCGACAAACGGTAGGACTTGGACTTCACAGGTGGGCTGTCCCCTGTGTCCACATCATGGGTACACAGATGAGTCCTTCCCGGGATAAGTGAGAACAGTGAAGCATACTGCTCCAGGACCTGGCGGCAGTCTCTCCGCTGTTAGGGAGTTAGAGATGGTGAGAGGATCACTCCCTCTACTGACCCATCCTTCTCCAGGCTGAGGGGTCCACGAACAGGGTGTCCATACAACAGCTCAAAGGGGCTGAAGCCCACTCCCTTCTGTGGTACCTCCCTGTAGGAGAACAGCAAACAAGGCAGGAGGACGTCCCATTTCCTCCGCAGGCTCTCGGGCAGACATCTGATCATGCCCTTCAAGGTTTTGTTAAACCTCTCCACCAGACCATTGGTCTGGGGGTGATAGGGGGTGGAGAACCGGTAAGTGACTCCACACTCTTTCCACATAGCCCGCATGTATGCTGACATGCAGTTGGTACCTCTGTCAGATACAACTTCCTTGGGGAACCCCATCCGGGTGAAAATCCCCATCAGGGCCCGTTCCACCGCAGGTGCGGTAATGGTCCTCAGAGGAATAGCCTCTGGGTACCGGGTGGCATGATCCACCAGAACCAGGATAAACCTGTGACCGGCAGACGTTGGTGGATCCAATGGCCCAACAATGTCGATGCCCACCCTTTCAAAGGGGGTGCCAACGACAGGCAGTGGTTCCAGGGGAGCCTTCAGCTTCACCCCTGTTTTCCCACTAGCTTGGCAGGTAACACACGTCCTACAAAAAGTGTCGGACGTAATCCTCATCTGAGGCCAGTAAAAGTGAGGGACAAGCCGAGCAAAGGTCTTGTCCTGTTCCAAGTGTCCTGCCAAGGGTATCTCGTGAGCCAATTCAAAAAGGAAGGCTCGGTAACGCTGGGGAACCACCAAGGCCCGGGATGATCCATGCACCGGAGCCTTGGGTTCGCTATAGAGGAGTCCATCTTCCCAGTATATGTGGAAGTTCCCCGAATCGTTACCCACTGCCTGGGCTTCGGCCTGCCGCCGTAAGCCCTCAAGGGTGGGGCACTCCTTCTGGGCCCGACAAAACTCCTCCCTGGTAGGTCCTCCCTCCACCTGCCATTCTGCAGGGGTAGGTAAGCCCTCCAGGGAAGTCACATCCCCCTCTGTGGACTCCGGGACCACCTCAGTTGCCCCATCCACCTTACGAGGTGCAGATGCCGGGGCAGGCTTCCCCTGTCCCCGTTTACCCTTTTTGGCAGCTGGTTGGGCCTTTGTCCCAGGCTCCAACCTCTGTGAACTCCCCCTCCGGGCAGTCACGGACCGCGTGTTGGCACAAGTCCACTCAGGCGAACCCAACATCTCCATATGAGCCTTGAACTCGACCTCCTTCCAGGCCGTATGTTCAAGGTCATTTCCAAACAGACAGTCGACCGGCATAGCAGGGCTGACCGCAACTCGTAGAGGACCCGTAACCCCTCCCCACTCGAAGGGAATCTGGGCCACCGGATAGTGACCCTCTCAGTTGTCAGCCATCACAACCGGGTGGACTACGTTGGGAACCACCTGCTCTGGGGACACCAGCTGACTCCTTACCATAGTCATGCTGGCTCCTGTGTCCCTCCGAGCCTCCACCCTCTGGGCATTGATGGTGACCCATTGCCTGTACTTGGTGGTATTCAAGGGCACATGGGTCTTAGGAACCATCTCGCAATCTCCCAGGGACACTAATGTTAGCCCTGCCCACTCACCTCCCTTATCTAGGGGCAACTCCTCCCCGAGCACTACACTCGCCACCCCAGGGGTCTTTCCTCCAGTGGGAGGGTGTGGTCTCTTGGGACACTTGGTATCCCCCTTGTAGTGCCCAATCTCGCCACACTCATAACAATGGACAACCCTAGGCTGCTGACTACGGTCAGGATAAGGGGGTTTGTGGGGGCCAACCTTAGGAGGGAATCCTGATCCCTTTCCCTGCAAATTATTTTGGGGGCCTTTAGGGAACTCCCTCTTTTTGTCTCCCTCCTCTTTCTTCTGGGGAGCGCCCTGTCCAGTCCCTTGGGAATTAACCCAAATTCCTTTTGAAGACACCCGGGTACTAGCCCAGATGTCCGCCTCCTCCGCAAGCTTCCTAGGATTAGTCAGCTTGCTGTCCACCAGGTGTTGACGCAGCTCCGGAAATCTTTTCTCGAGGAGGTGCTCCCTCAAAAATAGGTTATACAACCCCTCGTAGTCTTTCACCTCACTGCCCTGAACCCAGCCCTCCAAAGCCTTTTTGGCGTAGTCCAGAAAGTCCACCCAATTCTGGGCAGCCAGCTTTTGGCTACCCCGGAATCTCTGCCTGTATTTCTCAGGGGTCAGCCCAAACTTCCTAATCAAGGCGACCCTCATGGTCGGGTAATTGGTCTGCTCCCGTTGTTCTAGGGCTAAAAGGGCATCCCTCCCCACCGGAGGCATGTACCTGTACAGACCACACCCCCACTGAGCTTCCGGGATCCCATGGGCTCGTAAGGAGACCTCATAGGCAGCCAACCACTTGGCGATGTCGTCCCCAACACCGTAGCTGGCAACTATGTCCTTTGGCAAGTGGGGTCTAGGTTCCCTGGTGACTTCTTTCTGTACGCTGCCACCAGCACGAACTGAAGGGCCTTGAGATCCAATTCTTTCAAATGGAGCTCATGAAGGAACCTCCGCTCTTCCCTCTCCTTCTCCAAGCGGGCTAATTCCATCCTGAATTGCCTCTCCTCCCTCCTGTCGGCTAAATCAGCCGAAGACAGGCTTCCCCCTGAAGCGCTACTACCGGCCCTTGAAGGTGCCCTGGGTCCTGCATCCATATTGCTGCTCTCAGGGGGGAAAAGTGATTCTGTCCCTTCCGTGGTGTCCGGTTCTGGTCCCTCCTCCTCCTGTCCCCTGCTAGGGTGGGTCATCACCCAGGCTCTCAAGCTAATCTGGACCTCCTCTTTCTTTGCACCCCGCTTGAAAAATACCCCCCTCTCCTGGCAGAATTCCTTTAACTGGGTCACAGTGTACTCTTCTAGACTACCCAGCTCAAACTCCATCCTGCCAGATGGGGCCCTAACCAATGCGGAAAAGGACTCAGAAGGTAAGAAGAACCTTCTTTCAAGAAAAAGCCACACCACAGGACAGGGATAATTTCAGGAAAATCAAATCAGGGAGACAACCTGGAGAAAACTCCAATAAAAACAAAAATCCGGTGTAGGGTGCGTGGCGCACACTGAATTGCTGATAAGTGGACGCAAGCACAAGCTCAGAATCCCACCGCTGAACACCAACTTGTTGGACCTAAAGACCTTTGGTAGCTTGGCTCAGGTGATAAGGCTTCTTTCCGGAGTATTATGTTGTGCTTGCATTCCACTCAACTCAGCACTCCAGCGTACCACCACTAAAAACGACACTACACCAAGGAATTTAGAGAAATTAGAAAAGCTTTATCTTCTCTTTTATCATTCTTTTCCTTTCCTTTCAAATGGCCCTAATTAGCTTTTATCCGCTTCACATTAGGGTCTAAACATTTCTTCGTGACCAGATTGGCATTGCATAGACATTTTAAATCTGTTACGAAATAAAGCACGCCACCTGATGATCAATCACAGTACCGCCAATTCAATAGTGCTTTGGATAGAGACATTAAATATAGCACTACCTATAGCGATTTCATAGCGCCTTAAATAGAGTGTCTAAACATAGCCCTTCACATAGCGATGTACTGCCACTTTAAATAGAGTCTTTAGACATAGCGCGTTACTTGGCAATCACATAGTACTTTGAGTAGTCATTAACTATAGCGCTTCACTTATGGATCACATAGCACTTCAGGTAGAGACATTAAATATAGAGTTTCTCTTAGCGATCACATAGTACTTTGAGCAGAGTCATTAAATATAGCGCTTCACTTATGGATCACATAGCACTTCAAGTAGAGACATTAAATATAGCGTTTCTCTTAGCGATCACATAGTACTTTGAGTAGAGTCATTAAATATAGCGCTTCACTTATGCTTTTCATCAAGGGGACAAAGCGCTGAGCATTGAACTGGCTACCTCCGTAGGGGACTCATGTTGACTGGGGAGTTAGTTATTTCCACTCTGGGGGCCAACGTTTAGTATTACACTGGCACGAATACACTGGGCCATGGTTCGACCGCTTCCCCACGCCGGGGTAGTTGCAGGGCCAAGCAGGCCCTACGATCGGATTCCCCGGGGGAGGGGCGTGCACTGGGCTTCTCCCAGGCCTCCCGCCCTCCTCCCCAGGGTTTACCTCAGACTTCGGCCTCACCGGCCCTTGCGAAGATCCTCCGTCAGCCGTGCAGGTTTCCCGGCGATGTCCGGGTCGGTCACACCTCTCGAGGCTCCGCACTGACGACGCACCACAGCCAGGGCACACCCGCAGCCGCCAATGACAGTGCGGCCTGCGGGGGCGTGGCCCAGTCAGCTTGACAGTCCGCCCCCGTCAGATGACAGGAGACACCGGCTTCAGGCCTACGCGGCCTCGATTAGTCTGCTCGGCCTAACAAGGCCCTCCCTGAACTCTAGCGGCCTCCTCAGCCCTGGGGACCACGCAAACTCAGCTGTGACGTCAGCGACAGGGCCCCGGGCTTCTCCGCGGGCCCCAGCAATAGCAGGGACAATCTTTCTGGCCCCCAGGCCACAGTGGTGAGTTCTTTCAGGATCTCCTCAATGGGGGGTTTAGAAATTAAGACCAGGCCTACAGTTTGAGGGGTGGTGAATAGTTTGACACCCAGCGCCCCCTACTCTCACAGGGTCGACTCAGCTAAGCAAAGTCAGGGAAATGGTGGATAAGGTCAATGAAGGTAACTCTCTCACTCATTTCTCTTCAGGGGTCCTGACTAGGCGGGTAACACAGACGGTTAACGTGATCCCAGAGTTAGAGGTTGAAGGCAAGGCTAGGTCACGAGGTAGGGAGTAGTATCAACTGTGGGGGGAGAAACAGCAGGCCCTAAGAACAGTCAGTTCTCCCCCCCCTCCAGCGCACCTACCTCCCCACTCAGGTGCCTTGCTCCTGACCACCTCACTTCACACCTTCTACCCCACCTAAAATGGCCGACGCAACTCACCTCTATATATAGCTTGTGCCCTGACTATCCAGAGTGGTCCAGAAGGTTCTGGAACTCCTCATGCCAGCCTATGGCCCAGGTTCTGAGGTGACAGTTTTAGGCCACCATTTTGTGGAAGAGCTCTCTCCCTCCCTCCATTTTAGGGAAGCACCTTGCGCCACACCATCAATTAGTGATAATAGGGCGCCCAGAGCCTCTAAGTCAACACCAAAAAAACTAGTGGACAGAAAAATTAGAGGGTAAAGGAAGGAAAAATTAGGAGGGGACAGCCAGAGGACTGGCAGGTCTAACAGCACCACAATGTGCTTAGTTTTCAACACTATTTTTACCCCCTGGTTTATTTAAGGAATCAGAAATGGCAGTGGCCACAGAGTTACCTATATCCGAGGAGCTGTTTTAAACTGGAACAGACTGCCTTATTAATTGAACTTACCACAGAGTAATGAAGAACATCTTTCAAATCCTTTCTAAACACTTTAATTTAATTTAAATTCAATAAATTCCTCCAAGTCCCTTGGAAGGTAAGTTACACTGCCAGCACTTTCCATAGTGGACAGAGCCATAAATCCCAGGGAAATCTAACCCTACCCCATAAAACAAAGGTAAAAACGGTTTCATTCAGTTTTTTTTTCTGGTTTTACTTTGTCTCTTAAGAGTAGCTGTTACATAAGCATAGATCAGTGTTTTACCACACGACAAAAGAGACATCTCAAATAAAATGAAAGTTTAAACTAGTATATCTTTCTTTTAAACCTATCCATTTGAATACTTCTCAGCAGTTTTTCTCTCGAGCATGGGGTACGAGAGCAAGGAAATCACATCGTAATTATCGAGGTATATACGTCTATGTTCTCTTTCACTGCAGTACATGTACATGTTATTACAAGGTTTCATTTTAAAGCATCCGAAGGCAGTAAAACATCGTACTCTTTAAGAACGACTGAAATAAAACAAGCATTGGATTAGCCAATAGGTTTCTCATATGCGAGACCTAGTGGTGTTGTTAATGTTTTTTAAATATGTTGCACAGCAGTGCAGGCTGCTGTGCAACATGGCTTGAAATAAACGAAAAAAAAGCGCTATGACGCTGTAAGTGCTGGCCATGCCACAGCACTTTGTTTTTATCTACTTTGAGTCATGTTGCACAGCAGTCTGAGCTGCTGTTCACCATCTTTAAAAAACATTGACAATTACAGTAGGTCTTGCATAGGCGAAACCTATTGGCTTTGCCAGTTCTTGTTTGTTGTTGAAGTGCTGTGGTGAATAAACATTAGGGAAAGAGAATGCATAATAAAGCCTCTGTGTAATGTCATAAAAATCTTTTTGGGATCTTCCTATTAGGTTATTCTTTGCTGCCTCCCTTTTAAAATGTACCTAAACACACCGATTAGGTCCTTTAATTTCACTTTGTACTCCTGAGTGGTTGACATCCAAATTCTTCTGTCGTTCACCCAATACATGAAAGCCTTCCACATCTAGAAGCAAGAATGGTAGCTCCCAAAAGTATGAACACAAGAATGAAGTTTTGAATCTGAACTTTAATGTATTTATCCATTTTATGTAGTGTGTCTTCGTCCCTTCGTACACCGCATAAAAAAACAATCCGCATAAATGAACAAAAAAGCAAGAAGAAAGTATAATACCCTCAACAGAGACAAATGCACAACCTGGAGCTCGTGCAGTAAACAACAAAACTGGATATAGTGCTGCATGCTGTTTTCAGGTCGTTGGGAAATCAAATATTGTTGTTCTACTTAACTACCCTCTATGTTGTACATTAGACCCACCCTCGAACTAGTCCCTCCAACGTTGGCATATTTCATTCGCCAGTTTTACAACGACTCGTAGTCTTAATGTGTAGGCTCCTTAACCATAAGCTTCTGCAAACCCTACTCTAAAGCGCAAGATCGTGGCAATATCTTCTTATGTCTTCCCTCTTGAACTCGTTGCCGATGACAATAAGGTTAAAGTAAATTGGTATTCTCTAAAGCCCTAAAAATCTAGTCTATACCATTCCAACTTTTTTTAAACATACCCCCACCGCCCACCCCCCAGCCAACGTCCTTCTCTACAGTGTGAACCCTTCTGCTTCTGATTTTAGCAACATGGCCAATGTTGTGGTGTATGTTATGCTAAAGCAGTCTCCTGAGTAATAATAGAAATAAATGCAGAGTGATGAAAAATGCTCTCTTCTGCCAAGTGTGTACCCTTCTTTTACTCTCAGTTTTTTTCTTTTTTGGCAATATGGCCCATGCATAATGTTAATATGTGACAGCGTGCCCTATAAATTAACAAGCATTTGCAATGCAATAGGTCTCGCATTTGCGTGAGTTTGAGCTATTGGCATTGTAAATGACAATGCCTTTTATTTATTTACATGTTTTGAAAACCTGCAAGTGGTACGTAAACACGCACTTTGTACTTGTAGTCCTTGCTTATGAGCAGCAAGACTCACAGTAACAGCGCCTCTTTTGCTGCCAGCCTGAAGCAAGGACTATAAGTGCAAAGCGCAGGTTTCCAAAACACCTAAATAAAAGGCTTTGTCATTTACAATGCCAATAGCTCAAACTTTCGCAAATACAAGACCTATTGCATTCTTTTTTTAAATTTTATTTTAAGGGTATTATGTAGTGTAAACTTGACCCGAATCGGGTATCAGAGCGCTTTACATAGCAGTGCATTACATGAGGACACATTGATTTTGTTAGACACATCGCATTGCAAATGCTTGCTTTTTGCGTTTCCGATGCTTTGGCTGGATCTTGCACGCAGGGTAAATTGCTTTGATTTCGCTGATTTAGAACAAGAATCTAAAGTTGTACCCTGTAAATTAAACAAACGGGGCCTGATCTCACACATTCAAAACATCTCAAGAGTCCGGAGAAGAGCGCCTTAGTAAAGTTTGTTTGGCATTCTGGTAATTGTAGACCTGTATTTAATGTTACACATGGAGGAACACAAGTCCTAAAATGAAAAGGAAAAAAGTAAACTAAATATACTATCGCATTCGCGCTTCACAAGGGACAACTTGTGATCTCTGCACATGATGATTTAATTATATATCAGAACCCAATATTTGGATGTATTTTGTCTATTTCCATTGCAGCTTTTACAAATTCGAATGAACTTCCATAGTTTGCCTATTGAATTTTCCCTAACTAGCCGCCAAATGGCCATGCAATGCAAAATCTGTGAAAATTAAATGGACTTCGAGTAAGGCCATGCTGGCTGGCTCGAGGCGCTGCGAGGGGCCATGCTGGCTGGCTCGAGGCGCTGCACTGTATTGCCATTGGTTAATCACGGGACCCAATCCACTCCTGCTATTAACACTTCCCTATGTTACCGAAAATAAACAAGCATTTACAATGCAATAGGTCTTGCATTTACGCAAGTTTGAGCTATTGGCATCGTAAATAACAATGCCTTTTATTTTTGTTAACATAAATAAAAGGCATTGTCATTTACAATGCCAATAGCTTAAACTCGCGTAAATGCGAGACCTATTGCATTGCAAATGTTTGTTTTGTGAGGTGTGAAGGTGTGGATTCACATCCAGTAGCACAAGGTCTCGTGTTACCGTATTTCTAGACCCAGACATTTCAGGTCCAGAAACACCTAACTACTGCTAGTTACCCTAAACGCGGCATCCCCCTCAGAGATATCACTTTGGTCAATTTGTAATGGGGCCAACGAGTGAGAACTGACGAATTGGACAAGCCCACATGACACCAAAAACGATGCAAAGACACTAATCAGCATGCGCACATGGTTACCTAGCTTTCACAAAACTTCTCGTACTGAGATAAAATAGCTGGACAGGAAGCGTTGGATCAATGGAAGGAGAAAATTGACGCTGCAAACAAATTCTGGCTCATTTAACACAAAGTGCAGGCAACAGAAACAGGAAAGAGGACATACGACTAAGACATGGGGCAATACAAAGATTTTGGTGCAGAGAAGCAATCACTTGAGGAAGCCCCAAGGGGCTGCTTCATGCCAATGTCCTGGGGATCTTTATGGCAGGACCAGGGCCGGACTGGCCGTAGCGGGCACCGGGCAATCCCCCGGTGCGCAGCACGGGTGGGGGCCGGTTTTGGGTCCCTGGGGGCCGTTTTTGTTACAGGGCCGTTTTTGCAGGGACGGTTTTGCAGGGCCAGTTTTGCAGGGACGGTTTTGGTTCCCAGTCCGGCCCTGGGCAGGACGCCGGGATGGAAGCGATGGCGACCTGCTAGTCTTAAGGGCAGTTGTAAACCTGAGCAGCTGGGGCTTGCCTGGCAATGCTCCACCCGTGTGCAGGATTTCAAATTGGTCCATAGTTGAGGTGAACTGACTCAAAAGGTTTAAGCACCCTTGAAGGATACGTCTGGAGTTTAGTGGATAATCAGGCGGGCAGGCAGCTTAGTTCCAACCCTGGCTAGCTACCTTTGGATGGCTGGCAAGATAACACATTACTTGTGCCTAAGTTTAAATAACATTGCAGCAATGTTTCCCCAACAACAAGGTGCTATCTCAGTTTGTGCTCTTGTGTCCCTTTGTATGGGGTTGGGTACACATCTGGCTGGGACTACAAGTGTAGCTATGGGATATCGGCTCTATGATGGCAGAGCAGAAGACTACACTGGCAGATGTCTGCCTTCGATACATCAACCATTCAGAGGAGAGGGAATCTGTTATATTATTTACAGATTCTTGCTGTTCTCTCTTAAGTCATGTATAAACATATTCAAATCTCACACAACATAAGTTACTGGAACTGCTAAGCTTCTTTTACGTTTGCAAAGTGAACATCCTAGCTATAGGGTTCTCTTGCACTCTGGCGCCTACCAGAGTAAACATCTATATATCCTTCCCTGCTCTTATATTTCATGACCCCCGTGAAATATCTCCACATCTGTCCGTCCCCATAGTTGACAGTGAAAGCCCCCCTGACAGCCCTCTTCCCCTCTGACACAAACCAGTGTGAGTCACTGGAACGAATGTGTTTTTGATCACATTTCCCATTAGATATTTGCTTGAAAGGTCTCACACCGATATCTCATGGTTCATTAGTAGTTTTAAGACAAAACCTCAAATCACAGCCCTGTGCTGCCCACACAGACAGGTGCTGAATTTTATCTCCGACCTCTTTCCAAGAGGCCAGCACGGCACTTTTCGAAATGTATCCCGAATAACGACATGTGCAGAGTAGAAGGAGGAGGGGAAAGGGACGAAAAGAGAAATAGAGGGAGTAGAACGAACAAATGAAAAAAAAAAAGGAAGAGCAAAGAAGAAAAAAAGAAAGCAAGGCAGAAAGAGAGCAGGTAAGAGAGCAACAAAGAAACGTTGAATGAATAAAGCTCTGGCTGAGGAGAGCGAGAGAGGCAGAGATAAAAGAGGCAGAAGGGGGAAAGCCGGGCCGAGAGAAGGAGTCGTTTGGAAAAAGTACAGTCAGCGTATGAACTCTTTCGCAGTTGCTCGGTCTCGGCGGACACGTCGTCAGCTCCTCTGCAGGGGACGCCAGCGCAGCGCGGAGGAGGAGGAGGAGGAGGAGGAGGAGGAGGAGGAGGAGGAAGAACGTGGGTTTGTGATCGGCTCGAGCTACGCACTTGTTGAGTTCTCGCTCAGTCTGGGAGAAGGCGTGAGAGGGGGGCGGGGTGTCTAAATGGAACCATAGAGACCAATATCAGCAACCTCACCCACCCGCGACACTCACCACAGCTGGCAATGAGATAACTGAGTGAAACTCTGGAGTGGATTCCAGCCCGTGATGCAGAACACAGCTGGACGTAACGCCAGAACACAGTTATCTGTTAGACTGCTTGGTGTACAACACTCCAGGTCCAGTGCTGAGCACCGGCAGTTCTAAAAAGCAGGTGCAGAGACGGGTCCCTATCGAGCTCTGCATTTTTGCCCTCATCCTCAAAGTGAAAAAAAAACATTCACTCTGCAGCAGCACTACCTTGGCACTGCCTTTGATGTAACATCAAAGACACTCCCTATAGTTCTTTCACTGTCTCACATAATTTCAGAACTGAAGCATTTTTAATGTTATATATTTATATACAATGAAGCCAACGTTGTTGCTTATTTAGCTTTTGCAACTAACAACCATTGACAAAGCCAACAGTCCTGGCTTGTTATAGGTGGAATGTGACTTGTATTGTGTATCTGGATGCAATGGCAGAAGCAGCAAATTTACCAGTCGGGCGGCACACTATGCTAAGCACAGTTTTTTTTGCATACATGTTTTAAGCCACGCACTTAATTACATCGGCCACGCACCTCTGAGAGACACCCCCCCTCAGGTTTTTCATCCCACTTAAAGCCCTGGTGTACACCATACGTAGCTAAGAGACTCCTTGGCAGTTCTAGATGTGAGACTTCAGAGCATACATCAGTTAAACAGTTTGCTTGAAAGTCGCGGCCTTAGAACACATGCAGCACAGCTGTCAGACTCCTCGACATGCACGCATCTGGCTGAGGCCCCGTGCATATAGCACAGCTGCCTGTCAGACTCTCGGATACTCAGCCGGCTGTGAGGCCCGGGCATACAGCAGCGCTGGATGTCAGACTCTCGGATACTCAGCCGGCTGTGAGGTCCCGGCATATAGCACCGCTGGATGTCAGACTCCTGGATACGCACCCGGTTGTCAGGTTCTGGGCATATAGCGCCTACTGTGAGTCCCCAGGCATACAGCACAGCTGCCTGTCAGACTCCTGGATAGAGAGGCGGCTGTGAGTCTTCAGGTACACAGCTGGCTGTCCTACTCCTCCCAGGCTTGCAGCTGGCTGTGAGGCTCCGGACATACAGCAGGGCTCAGCTGGCTGTCAGACTCCTGGACACGGAGCAGGCTGTGAGGCCTCGGGCATACAGCCCAGACACCTTGGACGTCTGGGCACTCAGCCGGATAGGAGGCCCGAGCAGACTCCACCGCGAGCTGTGAGACTCGTGGGTACACAGCCGGCTATGAGGCCCCAGATATACAGCACAACTGGCTGTCTTACTCCTGGGCATGGATCCGGCTGACAGCACAGCTGGCAGTCAGACTCCTCGACACGGAGCAGGCTGTGAGGCCCCGGACATACACCACAGCTAGCTGTGAGACTCGTCGTGGGCACACAGCCGGCTGTGAGGTCCCAAGTATACAGCACCGCTGCCTGTCAGACTTCTGGGCACGTAGCTGGCAGCAGCTCTTCTGAATATAGCACATCTGGCTCTGATGTCCGGGCACACAGCACAGCTGGCTTCCAAACTACTCGGCACACAGCCGGCTCTGAAGCCCCCGGGCACAAGAGGTATTCTGTGAAACTCACGGGCACAGGGCACAGCTGGCTGGAGTCTGGCTAGCAGGCAGCGCTCACTGCACTCTGATTCATATCTCTGGATTGATGACTTAGTGTGCCTCATGGCATACATTTGGGAAGCTGCACGTGAGCTGCTTCATCTAAAACAAGCATCGCGGCACCGATGCTTTACTTTTAAATGTTAAAAGTAAAGCGCAGGTGCCGCGATTATACCAAAAGTAAAGAAATAGATGTTTTTTTCTATTTCTTTACTTTTGGTATAATCGCGGCACCCGCGCTTTACTTATAACATCAAAAGTAAAGCGCGGGTGCCGCGATTATACCAAAAGCGGCACTGAAAGATCGCTATTGTCAGCAACTAGTGGTGCGCACACACCACAGAGGGGGGGAGAGGGAGCGCGGTAGCGAGGCGAACACGCGCTGCTGCGTGTGCTGGCCACCGTCGGGAATGGGCGTTTCAAAGGCAGGACATTGTCCCGCCTTTGCCCAATCGCGTGCTGTTTTTTTAAAAAGAAAAGACGCGAAAGCCAATGCCTGATGGCGAAAGCCTGATCACACGCACTAGTGTGTGGTCAGCTTTCAAAACCCCAGACAAAAGGGCTCTCGCTCTGCGCGAGCAGTGCTACGCACTGCAACGCAGGCGCGAGCCCTAAAGAGAAAAAAAAAGTCACAAGCAGCAGAGAGAGAATACTCTGAAGAGGAGCAGCCTCGGGGCTCGGGTCCCCTCTCGCAGGGAGAGGTGACACAGGCACGAAGGCACAATTAACATGTAACCGAGACGATGAAGAAACTTCAAAAGAAAGGCCCTCCCAGGCAAATGACATGCAATCCAGTAAACGGCCATCGCGCCGAGGCTGTGGCCACATTTTGTCTGCTTTCAATGGACAGTGTACAGAGTTTGTTTGTGTATCAAAAATGTCACACTATTTTTATTTTTTGTGTGCTTTTTTATTGTCGTTTGTTGGAGCGATCTAATCTAGTGTTCAAGTTGGGGAAAACCTGAGCGCATAAGCCAACTTCTACATTCTGTGACTCTGTGGTAATCACTATCAGCCCCGATTCACCAACACAGCAGGAATGTAATTACTTTAGCATATAGTTATTAATGATGAAGATACAAGTGCCACATCACGAATCCTATATTACAGTGCATGATAAAAACTGAGCATGACTCGACACAGCATACTGTAACATAATGCAGCAGATTCTAGCATAAACCAACACAACGTAATGCAGCATAGTGCCAATATCGGCAACTGTTGTCACAACACACATAGGTACATAAATAAACCACACGACACATATGTAGGTGGAGAAATATTGCTGCAGGTTTATTAGCATAACCAATTATGCAAACATGGTGGGTTATCTTACGGGCGATCCGATCCCAGGGCAGGCAAACCCCTATGCCGCCTGCCCGTCTGATAAGCCTGAATCACACCGTGGCAGTCGCCAATTGGTGCATACCAAACCTTGGGAGGGGCCACCCCTTCCCATCAGTGGACCACCAGTGCACTTGTTTACTAATGCCCCCCGTAAGAGGTGGGCGGAGCGTATTATGGCAGCCCCCGGTTGCTCAGACCCACAACCGCCCGTAGGACTAACGGGGCGCCGTAGCTCTTCCAAGGGACAACTCTAGACATCCCTGGGTATCCTGGCTTAGCACCACGCTGTGCTGCTGCATGAAGTACCCCTTGGTATCTGCAGACTCTGGATCGCCCTGTAACTCCTCCTGCAACACAAAGTAACATGTTAGAAGCGTAACCCCCCCTCCTTTGTACCTCCGGCTGCTGGGTAAGCGGAGGGGCGGGCAAGGCGAGAGGGACAAGAGGGCGAGGAGGGGGCGGGGACAGCCTATATACCCCTGCCCCCTCCCGCCGGAAGATCCCTTGCCGGACGTCTTCCCTGGCCCAAGCCAGGAACTAGACCGGCTGCCCACAGTGCCTTCATGCGGCACTAAGGCGGCCGCCCTTTTAGGGCCCCGGGTAGCCTTGCATAGTGCCAATATCGGCAACTGTTGTCACAACACACATAGGTACATAAATAAACCCCACTACACATATGTAGGTGTAGAAATATTGCTGCAGGTTTATTAGCATAACCAATTATGCAAACATGGTGGGTTATCTTACGGGCGATCCGATCCCAGGGCAGGCAAACCCCTATGCCGCCTGCCCATCTGATAAGCCTGAATCACACCGTGGCAGTCGCCAATTGGTGCATACCAAACCTTGGGAGGGGCCACCCCCTCCCATCAGTGGACCACCAGTCCTCTTGTTTACTCACGCCCCCCCCCGTAAGAGGTGGGCGGAGCATATTATGGCAGCCCCTGGTTGCTCAGACCCACAACCGCCCGTAGGACTAACGGGGCGCCGTAGTTCTTCCAGGGGACAACTCTAGACATCCCTGGGTATCCTGGCTTAGCACCACGCTGTGCTGCTGCATGAAGTAATCCTTGGTATCTGCAGACTCTGGATCGCCCTGTAACTCCTCCACAGCCTTGGGAGTGGCCACCTTCACTACCAGGGCCCCCCACCAAGGTAGCCTTATTTCCTTACAACCTGCTGCAGCCAAAGCTTCCCCTAGGTCCAGTAGGAAAGGATCCATGCCTAAACTAGAGAGGTTCACCCCATCTCCCTCCAGGCACCCTGTGGACTTGGCGTGTATAAGACCATGCCTGATGAAGCCAAAACCTCTTTGCTCTGTGAAATCCCCGTGGATTGTGACCGATATGGCCAGAAACCTAAAATAGGCGTTGGTCCAATGTTACCTTACCCTGGCTGAAGAAATATACATATGACAAGCCACTCCTGCCAGGAAGTGCCAATCCGGCTGGAGGTAAGAGTTGACAAGCCCGCTCTACTTCCTCTTTCCTCAGTTATCTGAGTCTAGCACTAGTCGGAGTATGACCATCACCTTCCGACAGTCACCACCCTATGTGAAGCCTTGCCCTCCCAAACTTCTGCTAGCATACCAGGGAGCAGACAGGACAGCGTGACCCAGGGGGGAACCAAAGCATAAATACCTCCCTGTGTTAGAAAACTGGGAATGCCAAATGTTCTCCTGACATTTTGTAGCCCAAAAGTTTCCCAGGAGTTTCCCCCAATCTTATGGACCAAATCACCCCCGTTGGAAGGCCACTTCCACAACCTACATAGCTGCCAGCCAGAGCTGGAGGGCGGGAGAAATTACCCGTTACCGTTACTCAACTCAATGGTACCTGTTTCCTTGAACTCAAGGCCGGCATACTAAGTGAACCTATCAGGAACTGCATCTTGCGATTCCCACCAAACCTATGTACCATGTCGCCCTGGTTGGAAGGCAACTTCCCCAACCTGCAGCTGCCCGCCCAGGCCGGAGGGCGGCAGAAATCAACATTATCGTCACTCAAATCAAGGTGCCTGTTTCAACGAACTCGAGGACGGGATACGGAGGGAACCGACCAGGATCTGTGCCTGCGCCAGAGGTCGGACCCAAGCCCCTCTAAGTTCGGCCGCTCAATCTGCCTGTTGACATGAATTGCAGGGCAGACCACTGGCATCTAACCCATGCATGGCCCGGCCAGAGCTAAAACACCTCTGAAAGGCATCACAACGTGCTAACCACCAACCTTGCCTTCAGAAAGTTCACAGACATCTACCAAGGGAAATGCGCGCGATGAAGCAACTGGCACCATGCCATCAAAATATCAACTTAACCTTCTAAGACTGCAAGAGAGCTCATATTATTGTCCGTATTATGCTCACTGGCACCCTACCGCCCCGGCAGACAGAGGGTGCCTGATCGTATGTAGCCCCAACCATACGTATGTCACTGACGGTATACCAGGATACGATGACACTCAGCTGACTGTACTGCTGAGTGCACGTTGCACCATCACAGGTATGTCTCTGCCTGTGCCGTGTCTGGCTGCAAAGTTCGCGACATTGCCAGCCCCAGTCCCGGGCGCAAAAGAAGCTTTACAGCTGCTGGAGCTATCGATGGTACACTTGGCCTGCAGGCACAGAAGGAGATGCCCTTACTACTGCTGTGTACGAACCCACAGGCATTGGCTCTTCATGGTGCAATACCTTCCTGCTAATAATGGGGTCCTTGGAGAATGTTGACAACCATGGTCTGCCATAGCGGGAGTGCCAGCTCTACTCAGTTTCTAGAAGAACACCTGGTTCACGCCCCCAAAATTACCACTTATCGCCGCGTTGCCTGGGCAGGATTAACTTGTCAAAGTATCCAATGCAACCAAGCAGTCTAACCTTACCCATAACAGTGACCCCAACTGGATCCAGTGAAAAGGAAGATATCTCCCTTGGCATGCCATCCCTTTAGCACCACATTTACAGCCTTAAACATGCCGCTTAAAAGGTATGTGTTTAATGCTAAATGGTTTGACTTCTGCTCTTGACATCATTCCTTCTAACCAACAGTGTTGGAAACCACTAAGTTGATTCTAGTGCAAGTCGTCCCCTCTTAACCTGGCACTGTTAGACCAAATGGACCTATAAACAAGCTTCCTAACCAAAAGTATATCATGTTGCCCAAAATGGGACACTGTTACTTCAACCCTATGTATGTTCTGACATGGCCATACTGCCACAGGTATCCCCCTTAATACTGTTCAACCACTAAATAAAGCTGTCCAAGGGAACAAGAAGTTACCCGTGCACCTCGCCCTGGGACCAAGTATGAGGAAGAGTCTATGTCAGGTAGAGCAAAAGCACGCTCTACTCTGTTCCTAATTTACCAAAGTGCCGTTACATGAAAATTCTCCTCATATGCAAAGCAAAGTACTAGGGCAAAATTGATTCTCATAGGCATAAACATGTACCCCCAAGTCCTCAATCTATAAGAGCGCCGTGTTAGTGTCTCCGGCTTGGGGAGGGGCAGCTCATACTTTCTGAACACCTTGCTGTCTGAAGTCGCAGCTAAACTTCATTACAAGTGTATGTGCTCGAGCCTGTCTAAAGAAAATGTAAATCCAATACTACTGTTGTGCTGGAACCCACAACCACTGCTCTCCATGGTTAGATAGCTACCTGCTAATAATGGCTTTCTTTTTAGAAAATTTTGAAAATTCTTGTTCTGCAAAGAAGGAACTGCAAGAACTAATGAGTTCCATGAAAGCTACAACCTAGTTCGACACTATACCAAGTGACAACTATATCGCCATTTACCATGAGTAAGGGTAGCCCGTCAACGTATCCAAACGCAAATGAGAATTCGAACCTTACCCTGAAAAGAACATCACTGGCCCAGAGACGAGGCAAACAATGCTAGGGCCACTCAGCCGCCTCCCTCAAAATTTTCTGCTGGTTAATTGACCAAAAACTGGCAGGTGCCTTAAGTAGTAATTATCTTGCGCCGTTATCCAAAGTACCCGCACCTGCCAGGTTGCTGGTACTGCACGAGCACTCTGGCCAAGTGCGAATTGAGTTTCCTCAATATTCTGGGATAGTGTTTTCAACATACAAAGACAGCCGCGGCTCACTGATATTACTACAAATAATATTCTGTCACCTCCTTGGTGCATCACCTTGGCCTTCAATGACAGACACCGTCCCATGAACTTCCCAAGCCCCATATAGGCCCCCCTGCCTACTCACTGCACCATACAGCTGGACAGTTGTGTAACTATAACCAGGACTCACCAAAGCGGCCCCATCAGTTAGGTCCACACTTAGCTCCTGCTGTGCTGTCAACATAGAACATCACAACTACCCAGCTTTGCTCAGGCAATGACTAAGTGTTCAGACCAGCCACTAGCACGCCACGCAGCTACTAGGTGTTCAGCTCACTGAGAAGCCTAGCTGATCAACAATCCTAGCGTTAATCCAACGCGCATTGAGAAATACATCTCAATTTATACAAATGTAAATGTATGTGAACGTAAAGGAGTTGAAACGTAAAACATGAGCTCCAGTTACATGACATACAGAGCACGTGTCATTGCATCCCTATATTTACTACAAAAGGCACTACCTACAACAAGCCCATCTATTACTAATCAGTGCTTCTATTTGCATAAGGTGAGATAAGCCACATTATAGCTCAGTTGCAGACAACCGAGAGCTAGCCGCCCCCACTCCTTGCTCTTGCGCTCCACCCAGAGCCCCAGACCACCAAATAAGAACAAGCCAAGGCCACTCAGCCTCAGTTACCAATGAACAAAACACTGCGGTCTCGGTTCCACTGCCTCACTCATGAAATTACCGGGCACCCAAAGTGAACGACTAATATAAAGACACCAACGGAGCAGAGGGAGCCCTGCGCAGGCTTACGGATCGTTTAAGTTAACTAATCTGCAGGGCTGCACAACTTGCTCAGGCGAGTACTATGGCAAGCAGACCGGCCACCAGCACACCGCGCCTTTACCAGGTGTTCTGCTCACCGAAAAACCTGACTGACCACCATTCATGGCGTTAAACTCACGCGCATTGAGGAACATCTCAATTATACCAATGTAAATGATGTGACGCAGGAAATATCGAAACAGGATGCACCAGATACGGGGGGGGCAGCATAACATCAGAGTCTGTAGGCACGACAGGCCCGATGAACACACCAACGTGCGCCAGGACAGGCCCAGACATGGTTCCCCAGCCCAAAATTCCGCAGCTCTGGCTGCGAGGCCACCAGTTCTCTTGAACCCAAAGAAAGCTAAATAAGCACTGTATCAATAATACTAGCTCCGCTATAAGCACCGCAGGGGAGCCGCCTAACCAGGAAAGGTAGATGAAAGAATCTATTTCAAGTGTGCGGGGACATCTTTCTCTGAGAAAATAAGACTACGGAAAAAACTCTGATAACTGAACCAAGGAAATTAAGCTGATTCGTTTTATGCCATAACTGACGAACCCCTGGGGTAGCACTAAATACCTCTGTCAATGGGATACTGGTTGTGTACCGCGGCAGTATAACGGGGGGACTATCCTGAAATTTCAAAACAAGCCATAACTTCTTTTGATGACTCGCATAATGCACGCTCCACCAGGGCTCAAACCCAGCTCCTCCGCTTAAAGGCCGAGTCGCCCCTAAATTGTGTTAGAAACACCAGACCTGCATGACACCCGGCTCCAGCAACGCCCATTGATACCCCAACAAGCTATCCACGTAGGGGCCCTACCGCCAGATTGCCATGGGAACCGGAGTACCATCCTCAACTACTGAACCTGGCAGCGCCTAATAAACGTGCACAGCCCCGCTCCGCGGCACAGGTACCCCGCCTTAATGCCTGCGCCAGCGATCCCAAGGACTCTCAAGAGAGCCAAAGCCCGACCCTGTGAGTGAAAAGTGACCAGACCCCCGCACCTCCCGCAGCGGATGGCCTGCCCCTGCACCGAGTGTGACTGCCAAAGACCCTCCCATACTGGGCACTGACAACAGAGACCTCACTTGCTCCCCGCAGCATCCGCCGAGCACTCACCAGTGCATGGGCGAGCCGCACAGTGACTGGGTGGGGGCAACCCCATCCTGCCCTCATTTCAACACCCGCCTGTCGCAATTTCCCCCAGGAGCCCTCCGAATACTGTGCCCCTGGCACACCTACATATATATACACATAATACAGAGAGGCCGCCCTGGCCGCACGCCTTCTACATGGGGGTACCTAGGCCGCGTGCATGAATGCACCGGCATGCCTTGTGCGTGGTGACATCGGACAGCGCGCCCACATGGATCGTATGAATCTACATACATAAAAAAAAGATGGAGACAACTGCTCCCGCCACTCTCATTCCAACACCTGACTGCCGCATTGCCTCCAGGAGACCTCCTAACACCATGCCCCTCATTCGCATCCCCCTCAGCTCCCAGCCTCAGAGCCAACTGCCCCACTCCGGGACCGGTATGGGAGCGCTTTACCTATCGCCGCATTTACATTTACACCCATAGACGAGAAGAATATTATTATTGCCCCTAACAATCGTGCGCCCAACCCAACATAAGTTACTACATAACAGCAGCAAACACACTCCGCTGCGCATTGTGCCTATTGTGCCTGCTGTGTGTGGAATGACTCAAGTGTTGTAGAACACACACACACTCGCACGCGCGGTAAACGGCAATGCTGTGGCAAAGGGGCAGAGCTTCACACTGTACATACAAAGCGCCAACAGATCAGAATGGTCACAACCTTTAGACCCTTGAAGACTACCCCTTCTGTTCTAGGCCCGCTAAGACATACCCGCCGAGACACCGTGGGCGGGGGAGGGGGGCAAATGTGCGCACCAGTGACCGGGCTGCAGGTAGGGCCTAGTCCCGGGTAACACTCATGAAACTAGCCCCACAAGTCAAAGTTGTCTAATAAATATATAGATTGCATGTTATATAGCGTGAACTCGACCCGAAGGTAGAGGTGCGCTTACATGAGTCCCCCGGGGCAAGAGCAACATGCAGGCACGGGGAGATTAAGTAATTTGCCCAGCATCACGGGATGTTGACACGACTTCGAGGCTCGAACTCAGGTTTCCAGCACGAAAGTCGGCCAAACCACTCGGCTGCTCCAGGTGAGGCCCGAACTACAACCTCGGCTTGGCTGAAAGCAAGTACTGCTGACTAAGTTCCGCGCGCTAACCGATTGCCCCACTGGATCTCACAGCGTAGCCGACGGACCACATCCTCCCCACCTCACCGTAGCACTTGCGGGCTTTTTAAGAATCACGCGGTCGGGCAAATACGCTGGAGGGACGAGAACCTGAATCGTGCATGGCACGTCGAGGCCTTTATGATCGTTATTGATAATCAATAAAGTCCGGTGAGATAAGTGAAAGCCTATTTCAGCCGACATCTGGAAAATGTACATCTACAGGGGGGCGGCCCATCCACGGAGATAAGTGCGGTCATCTCATGTCATCCCTACTGGTAGGCAGTATAGTTAAAGGTTGCTTGGTGTGAAGAATCACAAGCTCACAGTCGATTTCTAGCCAAATTAACTCTTTTTGCAACATTCATCAATGTTCTAATAATGTATGCATTGCGGTGTGTATGCAGTTCTAGATGAACGTTTGTAGCTCACTCTTGAATATTAGGACTTTAAGTTATAAATTGTAAGTAACAAAAGGATGCCTCTTTTGAAAATAGTAACCAGCTGACCTATTCACACCATACGCACTCTGTAATCTACTTGGCACACGTTCTTTGCAGCAGGCACATTGACCCCCTTTACATGAACTTCACCGAAGTCAAAACCTCAACTATACAAAATCCTGCTCGCTCTCCAGGAAGATAATGAATCACACGAGTTATCTGACATTTATGTGAGGCCTGGTAATTGCCGCGGAAAGAAACGCAGCATCCCCAATACCAACCAGTCACAGGGGAGGGTCGATCAAAATTCATCCTACCCGGCCTCACGCAAAACCTGGACACCTGTGGTACCAACGAACCACGTGAAACGACACGGCGTGGAGGCTCTGCGAAAGGGGCAAAACACACCCGGACTACTCGGACTGTGCTGGATTGCCACACCCCCGCCACCAAAATCCCCAGCAGGGGCAGGGCATGCGAGACGGCCATACCAACAACACAACCTCCGAGCTACAAGCTCCACGACTCACCGCACACAGAAGAGGGGCACCAGCCAGACCAGCGGGCCACCCCGTGGAACCTCGCGAGCAAACGACGGACGGCGAGTCGGGCCAAGGCGTGCGAGTCACGACCACGCCCGGAGATACCAGCGACGAGACGACGCAAGCCCTTCAAGGCGAGACGAGAGGGACAAGAGGGCGTGGAGGGGGCGGGGACAGCCTATATACCCCTGCCCCCTCCCCCTACCGCCGGAAGATCCCTTGCCGGACGTCTTCCCTGGCCCAAGCCAGGAACTAGACCGGCTGCCCACAGTGCCTTCATGCGGCACTAAGGCGGCCGCCCTTTTAGGGGGGTTGCTGCGCAATCCCCCCCGGGCAGCCTTGCATAGCGTAGTGTAAGACAGCATGGTGTAGCCTTATACTAGATTGCGTTGTATAAAATAACATATCACAGTACTACATAACACAGCGTAGCACAACACAGTAAACCTTCACAAAACGCTACGCAGCACAGAATAGCATGAAGCACCTTAGTGTTGAATTATACCACGTAGCACTGTTCCAGTTAGATAGTGAAATGCAACACTAAATTTCATTTCGTCCTTCTGCTCCAACCCCTCGCCCTCTTCCTGCTGTGACCGTTACTCCCAGAAACTGCTGCATGCTGTAAAATGAACTGTAACGCATGCCCGGGATGAAGCCTCTTTCACATCACCGGAGCAACATCCAGGCATGAGTGACTGAAACCCAATTCACATGCAAGTCACCATGCGCACCCCAGGTCACTTCCAAGTCACCCAGAGATGCGCTCACGTGACCCACCCCACTCTCCATGGTGCGGGGGGACGCTTTCCCAGGAACAACCCTACCTTCACACGTCGACTCTGAGGATGAACAGAGTGCGCAAAAACATGCCCCCCCCCCCCCCTTCAAGAAGTGACGAGGAACAAACGTGCGCAGCGGACGTAAAACATATGTGGTGCTGAACGCATGAAGAACAAAAGTAGTCCCCAAACGAAGAGGTAAACATGTAGCGCGTAATAATGTAGTAGTTGGTCGGTGCTGTACACAGAAAACCGGAAACAAGTAGGAGGGAGAAAGACGGTGGGTTGCCAATTGGAAAGCAAGCATTTTTTAAAGGACACTAACAGAGACCATTAAAAGCGATAGGCTAAGAATGGGTGGAGTTCAACTCCTAAACCATACACAATAGGTCGCCAAGCGACAGCGCAAGCGCTGTACGCTCGACCTAAAAACACACTGGTGTGTTTTTTTAAAATTTAAATTATGAGCTTTTTCTTTATAGTGTTTGTACTATACCAAATACCAAGTTTTAGATTTTATGTTTTAACACCACCACGGAACATTTTCTTATTTTACAGTACTCAAACTGGTTTACTTTCTCTAGATATCTTGGTGTTATGGGCTTTAACTTTGCTTATAGATGCTTTTTATATGCTTTCTTTACCTCAGCGGAAAGTAAAGTAGCTGCATATTTCTACATGCAGGCTTCTGACAACTGGGGTTCATGCATATATTGTTGAACAGCATCTCTTTTTCAAAGGAAGTGCTCTAATAACCATGATTGCTAAAAGAGAGTCAAATTAAGGCCCTTGTTGTGACTCAACATTAAGTGAAGCTGTAGCTCTTTCATGAGAAAACAAAAACAGGAGTAAACCGGTTATCCCAGCTGAGACCGGGTAAGTGCAATAACAGAAGAACAATGTCTCAACTGGAAAATCATACAAAGGGAAACACTATATATAAGAATCAATCCAAAACACAAGGGAAACCAGGGAGACCAAAAGAGGATGAAAGGTTGTTATTTGTAAAATAGAAGCACAAATTATACAATTAATTTACAGTAATCATAACAACCTTATGTGCACTGGGAGTGACGTGATAAGTGAACGGCGCAGTGACATAAGTGTTTAAGAAACAACGTGAAACGGCATAGGACACATAAAACATAGAGAAACATATGAAATTGCATAGTAAATAAAGGTAGGTAAAAGCACCTTTGAATCACCGTAACCATTAGTCCTGATGATGACCTCAATTTAAAGTGGTTGAAACGCCGTCGACTCCACAACGCAAATTACGGCTCTATTAGAGTCATACATAATTTGAATAATCAGTCTTTGTAAATTGTAAATTTCTTGTAAATACCTGTGTATGATCTCTATGTTTTATGTGTCCTATGCCGTTTCACGTTGTTTCTTAAACACTTATGTCACTGCGCCGTTCACTTATCACGTCACTCCCAGTGCACATACGGTTGTTATGGTTACTGTAAATTAATTGTATAATTTGTGCTTCTATTTTACAAATAACAACCTTTCATCCTCTTTTGGTCTCCCTGGTTTCCCTTGTGTTTTGGATTGATTCTTATATATAGTGTTTCCCTTTGTATGATTTTCCAGTTGAGACATTGTTCTTCTGTTGTAGCTCTTTCATGAGCATGTCGTATGCTGTCTGTAGGATGCTTTGAATTACGCTAGGAATATGTCCATAAAGCCTTCCATTTAGCATCCAGATTAACAAAATCTAA
Organism: Triturus cristatus; assembly: GCF_964204655.1. Classification (NCBI taxonomy): domain Eukaryota; kingdom Metazoa; phylum Chordata; class Amphibia; order Caudata; family Salamandridae; genus Triturus; species Triturus cristatus. The sequence continues at coordinate 325,555,496 of NC_140586.1, read as the reverse complement.
AAAGTAAACACTATTTTTCTTTATATCTTTTGACTAAGCAAGTAAGTGCTTCTTTGATGGGAGAACTTGTAATTTGTTTCTTGTGTAATCTTTCCCAAAAAAGTTTAAACTATTGGAGCTGACCTTAATTTTAAGAGTAGAGAGTACCAGTTTCCTACACCTTTCAATCTCATCTTATAAAGTGCATTAGCAAGTCCCCCTGGTACCTGATCTGGTAAAATGTCATATTTTTTAATCAGATGCGAGATCTGTAAATATTCCAAGAATCCGGGTTTCTCCAGGTTCCCACATCTGGCTACCACCTGTTCCCAGGACATAAAGGTTTGAGCTATAAAAAAACTACCCAGCTCGAAAAAAACGTTGTCCTTCCATCTTGTTAAAAGGCGAGAGTGCATCTGCAGCCCTAAAAATCTACTATCTTCGAGATTTAGAAAAATGTAGCCAGAAGAATTAATTTGTTTAAAAAAGCATAAAAGGCGTTTGGAGAAGTCGCGTAATGTCTTATACCGGGGTTTCTTTGGCAGTTTGGTTGTTTTAAGAAAAACTGATAGTTGTGTTCCAGACTCACTAAGCATTTTTTCATAGAAAATGTTTTCTGTCAAATCGTTACTAACAAGTAGACGGGCAATTGTGTCCAGTAAGGCAGCCTCATAGTAGATTTGGATATTAGGTAGAGCCAATCCTCCCTGATCTATTTCTAGTTGTAGTGTGGGGAGCTTGACTCTAGAGATCTTATTGTTCCATATAAATTCTCTGAACATTGAATCGATTTCTTTAAAAAACTTGACATTTATCTTAAGAGTAAACCAGATTGGTCGCACACTGCTACACCTACCAGCCGTGTTCCCCCAATGAAAATGGTCCCTGAAGGTCAGCGTCGGCGGATACACCTATGCTCGAGTGTGAATGCAAGTATGCGTGGCGTGTGCCATCCCTGGACACGTGTTTCGAGGTAGTTGCCTCTCGTCAGCAGGGAGTAGGAAAATGTGTGGGGTTGCTGTGTAAGCTGCTAAAATCGTTATCAGGTCTAGTACCTCTCGTAGCGCGCAGGTGCGTAACCATGAGTCCGTCGACTCCACCGGCTCAAGGGAGCCTGAATATAAAGTTAAACCAGATTGGTCGCACACTGCTACACCTACCAGTCGTGTTCATTTATCTTAAGAGGGATATTGATAAATAAGAAATTTAATAAGGGTAGTATTGACATTTTTAAAAGCCCAACCCGGCCTATCAAAGTCAATGATATAATAGACCACTTATCCAATAAGCTTTTGATCTTACATTTCGTTGTCGTATAATTCAGGCTAAAAAGTTGATCAACTTGATTGGAAACATATATGCCTAAATACCTTATTGGGTCTGTTTTCAGCGCCTGGGGTCTTAAATTCAGGGGTAAAAAGTTATAATCATTATTCAATATTAACATTTCTGTTTTGTTTTGGTTTATTTTATAACCCCCTATTTGTTCAAATCTTCTAAACTCCGCTAGTACCATGCTCCAGTTCATTTCATCTGGATACAAATACAGAATTATGTCATCTGCAAATAATTTCATTTTTGGCATCCCATCAAAGGGCGCTCTAATTAAAAGATTGCACTATTAGGTAGTAAAGCATTGAGAGCGGCCAATTTTAAAAGGATGGCCTTTCTTTCAAGGTGGATGGCATATTATACTCCGGCAGTATTAAACAAGCGCCATGCCGGGGTTGAAAATAACTGCTTTCGGTGCCAGGCCTTGGGAGAGGGGGACTGGCTTCATATTTGTTTTACATGCACAAAACTCCAAACGTTCTGGAATAAAAAAATTTCAGCTATAAGCTATGCAATTGATAAAAATATTGATCCTGAGACAGAGGTGGCATTGTTTGGGATCTCTAGAGTAAGAGCTGATCTTAATAAAGCAGAAGCATCGTTCGTGGCTATTGGCCCTGTAATAGCACGGTCATTGATTCTACAAAAGTGGAGAACAGAAGAGATCCCCACTTATTCGGAATGGTTAATTAAAATGTGGAGGACAAGGAGATATGAAGAAGCATTTGCCAAGCGGGTAGGGGCAGTAAAACATTTACTTTGGTTTGGAGGTTTTTGGATAAGTATCAAGCTATATAGAACTTTAGTACGGGACTGGTTCAACACTTTAGTAACAAGCACTTTAGCATATTGCACTTTATGAAAATTTGTAATTTTGCACAATCTATTGTGATTCGATCAAATAGATAAAAATATGGCGGGAAAGAGGGGTGGGGAAAAGCAATACTTTTCCTACGGTGGATTGGAGGCCATTAGATAAATTGCTAGCAATATAAATTTGAAGTTGTGTAGAAAGTCTAATAGTGATGTATACAGTATCAAGCTATATAGAATTTTAGTATGGTAATGGTATAGCACTTTAGCACTTAGCACTTTAGCATATTGCACTTTAAGAAAATTTGTATTTTTGCACAATTTATTGTTGACTCGAGGAAATAGTTTAAAATATGGCGGGAATGAGGGGGGTGGAAAAGCAGATGCTTTTCTTATTGTGAAATGGAGGCCATTAGATAAATTGCTATCAATATAAAATTGAAGTGTTGTAGAAAGTCCCATAGTGTCGCACACTGCACTTTAGTAGCCCTATACTTTGTTTCAGGTTATTTTTATGGCTTGTACTTTAAGAAAGCATGACGCTACTTTATGTGGGGTTGTTTTTTTTTGTTTTGTTTTTTTTTAAGGCTATATTCTCGTTTACAGATCAGTATGTCACGATGTGGTGTTTCAGATTCATACATGTACCAGAAAGTAACTGTAAAAGTGTTTAAAAATTGTTATTTATCCTGCTCTCCTCTGCTCAATAAAAATTAAAAAAAAAAAAAAAAAGTAAGTGCTTCTTTGAAAGGCAAGTAGTAGAAAGTGAAAATTATAAATCTAGGCAACTTAAAAAAAAATATTTTAGAGGAAAATATATAGACAGCACGATTGAGTATCAGAATATTTTAATGAACAAAAAAATTCCACTGTTCAAGTGAGTAACTCATGGAAACCTTTTTGGGTGACACATTGAAATCTCTTCATCAGTGGCATGAAAATAGAACGTTGTGCTAAAATGGGCAGTATATGTTTCAGTGTCTATTAAGTAATCCTGTAGACGCTTAGGCTTCACTATTTCCATGAATACAGTGCTAACCATGCTGCCTCTTGCAAGATCACTCAAGCCTTAAATGTACATGCTGTCATTTCCAAATGCAAGTCCTCCTTTTGGAAAGCCTACTCTGCAGTACGTGTTTCCCGGAGGTACTTTTTTCTGCCATCAAGTTTTTCCGAGAAATAACCAGAAAAGCATAAAGCCAGGGCTTTAAGTGCGCCGGTGCTGAGGCGGATCTCTGTCGGGCTCTCCATTTTTATTACTCTTGGGGTGAAAAAAAAAAACGTAACTCTGCAGCCGTCACTGCTTTTGCATGTAACTTGAAAGAAACTCGTTTTTCAGTTTGATATAGTTTATATGGTGCAACCTTGGAGCGCTTTACATGAGCTCCACCACACAAGGACATATTCATGTTTTGAATCACAGGATGTTGAGCCGACGTGAAGCTTGAACCTGCTTTCTCACCTTGAAAGTAGGCAGCTCTAGCCTTACGCCTCAACCTGGCTCACAAAAACTGAAAATTTTTCAAAATGATATACAACAGAGTCATAGTTGTTGCTTATTTATCTTATGCAATTTACAACCATTGACAAAGTCAATAGTCCTGGCTTGTTGTAGATGTAATGTTACATGTTGTGTTTTATATCTGGATGAATGGACAGAAGCAGCAAAATACAATTCGGGGCAGCACACTATACTCAGTGCAGATTTTTAGCTTACGTGTTTTAAGACACTCCCTTAATTACATCGGCCACGCCTCTATGGGAGACCCCGCAGTTATTTCATCCCACTTAAAGCCCTGCATAAAGCTGAAAGAGAGTTACCGTAGACTAATATGTTACCAGTGAAGTCACCAGAATAATCCAAAAAGTTGATGTACTATGCTAGTCTTAACTCCCGCAGCCCTCTTAGTATTTGCTAAAGTTTTAAAAAGGGGTATTTCTTATAGAGTCATTGATTGATTGTGTTTGGAAGGTTGTATGGAAGATTGAAATGTTTGTGGATGTATGAATGTTGCTACAGTTGTGTGCGCATACATTGATAATTGTGTAGACATATAAAAGCTGATGTTTACTGATGTGTGATGATGTTTGAATGACTGTAGGATGTTTGTTCTGGTTTTTTTATCGACTCTGTAGATCACTGGTAAATGTGGGTGTATGAATGAATGTTGGTCGGTGTGTTGGCTTATGATGGTTGTGTGGGTTTATGATTGTGAGTGTGTAGGCAATTGGTGACGTATGTATGAATGTATGTGTGGTTGTTTTATCAGGGGTGTGGATGTATACCACTGTAGGCCGGTAAACTTTGAAAATGGGTCAGTGTGAGGGTAAATCCTGAACTAGACTGTGCGACCGATCATGACTGTCACAAGGGAGGTTTTGAGGAGGAGAACTCTTTCCCTGAGAATTTCTTATTAAAAATGGAGTAAAATGGTGAAATGTCTAGTTCAATTTCTAAAATAAAAAGCCACCCCAAGGCCTTGTTGCTGTGCAATGTCACGTGTGAGCCACCACTTCAGTTCCCCTTGTAGTTTTCCTGTGTGCAGTGCATTGCTCCTCCTACTGACAAGCCACTCTGTAGCTGGCAATAGGGGATGAATATATGTGGTTCGGGGTGTTGAAGGAGAGAGGAATTAATGTTTTATACTGGTGTGGTTGTGAAATTTTTGGAGGAAGGTTTTGGAGGAAGGACAACACTCCCTCTTTTGCCACACTGCTAGAATCACGAGTCCTAAATTCCATGATATAAAAATATTGTAACAAAGTTCTCTCTACAAAAATATCCTGAAAGGAATTGTTTATTTATGTTGTGTGTATGACAGTTCAGGTGTTAATATATGATTATGTCTTTGCGGATATATGAAGATGAGTGTGTGGGCATTTCATGGCAGGTGCATTATTGTTGGTTAATGGGTGTTGACAAATGAACATGGCTCTTCGGGGATGCTTTGGCGTGTTAAAAGTGGTTGTGAGGACATGCAGTAGTTGGTGCAATGGTATATATAATTCGTGAATATCCATATGTTGGTTTGGGTTTTGTTGCAGAAGCTGGATAACGTGTGCTTTTTTTGATGATGGGTACATAGACAATTGATAGTGTATTTGTGGTAAACTCTCCTTAACTCCACATATATGTACCTTGTGTGAGTGTTTGTATGTAAATGTGTGTGTGTGTGTAATATATATATATATATATATATATATATGTATATATATATATTCACTGAAAAAACCATAGGTTTCACACATGTTATAGTTAGCGGAAATTTTACTGATAAAAAAACAGTGAAATTGCCCCGTTATAGTTAGTGCTGGCAACTATAACTCACGCGACCGCAATCCTCTGCTGATGCTAATACTGTATTTAGACACTTATTTGCCCATGTCTTCTTCCATACATTTTTAGCTATACATATATTACAAATATTTTTTTTTCATAAAGACACATATGTCATCAGCAGAAGATTGCGGTCGCGTGAGTTATAGTTGCCAGCACTAACTATAACGGGGCAATTTCACTGGTTTTTTATCAGTAAAATTTCCGCTAACTATAACATGTGTGAAACCTATGGTTTTTTCAGTGAATTTGCAAGGTTTTTTAAATGCTAATTCCTAACTATAACGTGTGTGAAACCTATGGTTTTTTCAGTGAATTTGTACGTTTTTTTAAATGCTAAGTTACTTTACGCCATTCGAGGCGTGCGCGCCCACTTAACGCAGTTCGTTCCGTGCACGGTTTTTATCAACTTTAATAAGCCCTGTACATTTGGTGGCCTTCGGCCACCAAAAGCACAGGGGGTGGGGTCAATGTGGATAGTGTTTTTTTTTACTTCGATTTTATAATTTCATGTTGCCAAAATTTAGTTTTTTTTACCTATTAATAAGCCCTGTACATTTGGTGGCCTCCGGCCACCAAAAGCACAGGGGGTGGGGTAAGTGTGGATAGTGTTTTTTTTTTTTTTTTTTTTTTACCGTACGCTTACGGTAAGCGTACGGTAAGCGTACTCGGCGAAATTGCCGAAAAAAAAATAAAACCGTTTTTGCTCTTGGGGGATGTTTGGGGACTCCCTCAACATGACTGTGTGGGAGGGAGTTGTCAAAAATGCCCCGTAACATGTTTTTGGGCATCAAGTTTGAGAAATAACTCTCAATGCGAGAGACAAAATGGCGGACGCCGCTTCCTGGTTTCGGCCGATTCGAATGTTTACTAAGATCTAAGAGCCAATCAGAATCGCGCTCGCGCACGCCACCGTACGCTTACGGTAAGCGTACGGTAAGCGTACCGTAAGCGGGCTCAGATATATATATTGATTTAAAGGCTATTTTCTCAGAATCTACTGAACAGATTTACACCAAACCTACAAAAGGCACTTCCTTGACCTAGGGACTACCTCTCTGCCAAATTTCTAGTAATTCTGTTCAGCCGTTCGGGCTGTAGCTCGTTCTAAAGGTCCTATGGAAAAATGCATGGGAAAAACGCGTTTTGGGACCCCCCTTTTATCTCAGCCCCCGCTTGACGAATCCCCCCGAGACTTTCAGGGTAGGAGCGGAGCGTAGCGCCCCACCTATTTTGAGAAATTCGCGAGGATTCATCGACCGGCGCCAAAGTTATTCAAAATAGAATGTTGAGGTTTTCCTATGGAAAAGGGGTCCTAACTATAACTACCTACTGGCGACCGCCAGTAGGTAATATATATATATATATATATATATATATATATATATATATATATATATATATATATATATATATATATATACTGAAAAAACCATAGGTTTCAGGCCTGATATGGTTAGGAATTAGCATTTAAAAAACCTTAGACGTTCACTGAAAAAACCATTGGTTTTAGGGGTGTTATTGTTAGCGGGACATTTCACTCGAACAAAACCGTTGAAATTCATCCGATATAGTTAGTTGTACTAACTACATCTCGCGCGCCCGCAATCCACTGCTGATGATGTCACATATAACATCATTCATGACATGGTCAGTGACATCACTGATGACATCTCAAATGACTTCACTGATGACATCATCCAGTGAATGTTGTTTGGTTCGTCATTTAAATATGTATTATATATATAGCAATTTGCATTGAAGAATGAGTGGATATATAAATATAAATATCTGGATGGAGGATTTAGTAGCGGTGTGATTGACTGTTTACTTGACTAATTTATAGTGTCTCACTAAATATATTGGATAGTGACTAAACTGTGTGAATATCTGTATCACTTTGTCAGTTGTTGTGTAAACTGGTTCTCCAGTTGGTTACTAGCTATGTGAAAGTCTATATTAGTTATTGATTAGTTAACTGAGTATTTGTATGGGAGAGTGAATGTGTGTGTGGTTCGGTGGTGGGTGTGTGACTGCCCAGAGATGTGTGAATAGTTGATTCAGTAGGTATCTGAAGTTAAAACTACATGTTATAACAGTTGTTTGGGTGAGTGAATATCTTTATGGGTGTGGCGATGAGCAAATATATGTCTCAATGGTACATGTCCAACAAATTAGAAAAATAAAAGCCAGTGTATGTGTCAGTTGTTGTGTATGTATATATATATATATATATATATATATATATATATATTACCTACTGGCGGTCGCCAGTAGGTAGTTATAGTTAGGACCACGTTTCCATAGGAAATCCTCAACATTCTATTTTGAATAACTTTGGCGCCGGTTGACGAATCCTCGCGAATTTTTCAAAATAGGTGGGGCGCTACGCTCCGCTCCTACCCTGAAAGTCTCGGGGGGATTTGTCAAGCGGGGGCTGAGATAAAAGGGGGGTCCCAAAACGCGTTTTTCCCATGCATTTTTCCATAGGACCTTTAGACAGGGCTACAGCCCGAACGGCTGAACAGAATTACTTGAAATTTGGCAGAGAGGTAGTCCTCAGGTCAAGGAAGTGCCTTTTGTTGGTTTGGTGTAAATCTGTTCAGTAGATTCTGAGAAAATAGCCTTTAAATCAATATATATATCTGAGCCAGCTTACGGTGCGCTTACGGTGCGCTTACCGTACGCGTACGGTGGCGTGCGCGAGCGCGATTCTGATTGGCTGTTACATCTAAGTAAACATTCGAATCGGTCGAAACCAGGAAGCGGCGGCCGCCATTTTCTCTCTCGCACTGTGAGGGAGGGGCTGTAAACAAAGGGAAAAAACATATAAAGGGGCTGTTTAGACAGCGCCCATGCACATAGCCATGTTAGTTGAGTCCTCAAAGATCCCCCAAGGCCAAAAACGGTAAATTTTTATTTTTTGAAAATTTCGCCGATTACGCTTACCGTACGCGTACCGTGCGCTTACGCTAAAAAATATATTAAAAAAAAAAACGCACTCTGTGCATGGCATATTATTGTCATCACTTACAAATTAAATTTAACAGATTACCTATCACAAGGAAGCGCATAATATGTCCTCCATGTGCGCACGGTGCGTTACGTGGGCACGCGGTGCGCGTAGCGCACTGCGTGCCCACCTTGCGTGTACGGCACTAACTGCGTAAAGTGGGCGCGCGGTGCGCGAAGCGCACCGCGTGCTCACTGTGCGCGCACGGTGCGCGAAGCGCACCGTGCGTGCACGGAACGAACTGCGTTAAGTGGGCGCGCACGCCACGAATGGCGTAAAGTAACTTAGCATTTAAAAAAACGTACAAATTCACTGAAAAAACCATAGGTTTCACACACGTTATAGTTAGGAATTAGCATTTAAAAAACCTTGCTAATTCACTGAAAAAACCATAGGTTTCACACATGTTATAGTTAGCTGGAAATTTTACTGATAAAAAACCAATGAAATTCCCCCGTTATAGTTACTGTAAGCAACTATAACTCACGCGACCGTAATCCTCTGCTGATGACATATGTGTCTTTATGAAAAAAAAAAATTTGTAATATATGTATAGCTAAAATTTAATGGAAGAAGACATGGGCAAATAAGTGTCTAAATACAGTATTAGCATCAGCAGAGGATTGCGGTCGCGTGAGTTATAGTTGCTTACAGTAACTATAACGGGGGAATTTCATTGGTTTTTTATCAGTAAAATTTCCAGCTAACTATAACATGTGTGAAACCTATGGTTTTTTCAGTGAATATATATATAAAATCAAGACCACCGCTGTGGTTGAAACATGTAGTTTTCTGCCAAAACAAACACTTGACTTGGATCAGTGGGCTCGAGAATCATCTGTTGCTGGATATTCGTTATATGCACATATAGATGTGTATATATGTATGTATACATATGTGTATATATATATATCTATATTCACTGAAAAAACCATAGGTTTCACACACGTTATAGTTAGGAATTAGCATTTAAAAAACCTTGCAAATTCACTGAAAAAACCATAGGTTTCACACATGCTATAGTTAGCTGGACATTTTACTCTTTACTTTAACTCCCCCGTAATAGTTAGTGCAGGCAACTATAACTCACGCGACCGCAATCCTCTGCTGATGACATATGTGTCTTTATGAAAAAAAAATATTTGCAATATATGTATAGCTAAAATTTAATGGAAGAAGACATGGGCAAATAAGTGTCTAAATACAGTATTAGCATCAGCAGAGGATTGCAGTCGCGTGAGTTATAGTTGCCTGCACTAACTATAACGGGGGAATTAAAGTAAAGAGTAAAATGTCCAGCTAACTATAGCATGTGTGAAACCTATGGTTTTTTCAGTGAATATATATATATATATATATATATATATATATATATATATATATATATACATAAGACTCAGTGATTGTATGAGTGACTGTATGGATAACTGTATACTTGTAATAGTGATTTTATAACACACTAAGTATGAGTTATTATCTATATGAATAGATGAAGTGGTGTTTTTATAAGTGTATAGCCAAGTAAATGTAAGTATGATCCATTGTTTGCATAAGTGAGTAGGATGACTTCATTAGTGATTAGGATCAGTGCTGGTGTATAATGTCGATATAGGTGTATAAGTATATTTGATAGTGTTCTATATCATTGACAGCATGTATGAGTGAATCTATAGGTAAGTGATTAGATGTGTGTATAGATCTAGGAATCACTGAGTGGATGTTTAGAAACTTGTATTGGTGTGTCAATGGTTTTCTGTATTTTACAGTGAGTGATGAAAGGTTATACTAGTGTATGATGAGGTGTATCTGATTGTCACGTGGATGATGTCATCAGTGATATCATCAGTGATGTCATTTGAGATGTCATCAGTGATGTCACTGACCATGTCATGAATTATGTAATATGTGACATCATCAGCAGTGGATTGCGGGCGCGCAAGATGTAGTTAGTACAACTAATTATATTGGAGGAATTTCAATGGTTTTGTTCGAGTGAAATGTCCAGCTAACTAGAACACCCCTAAGACCTATGTTTTTTTCTGTGAATTTCTAAGGTTTTTTAAATGCTAATTCCTAACTATGTCAGGCCTGAAACCTATTTTTTTCAGTGAATTTCAAAGGTTTTGTAAATGACAATTTTTAATGTATTAATTGCTATACTGATTTTTTTTATACTGATTTACTACATTTTTAAACTATTTATTTTTAGATATTTTATTTTTTTAATTACATTATAATTACTTTATACATTACAAAATATACTTTCTCAGAATTAATTACTTTAGTTTAAATACTTAGCAAATAGGCAATAGACTTTTAAGTACAGTAGTTACAGTTGTTGCAATGGGCAACACAATTTCAAACACAATGCAACATTGAGCTCAAAGTGAATTTCTAGTCAAATGCAATTAGTTACTTTATGGATTACTTTTCTAACCACAGGACTGGATCCTAGATTCAGTCCTCGAACATCTCCTGTAAACAGTTGAGTAAAAGCGCTTTGGTTACAGTAGTGATTTTTAAGGAATATTATTGTGTTTTAAAAGTTGACACTTAGAAATGTTTTCACATAGAATCACCAATGTAATCCTACAGCAGAAAATTCACTTAGCAGGTAAGTAGTGTTATCGTTACTTTTTCTTACTCAGTGGTGGATCCTGGATCCAGCACTGGTAAATCTCCTGTAAACAGTTGAAAGAATGTGTTTAAGTCATACAGGCGATTTTTTTTTAGGAATATTTTTAATTTGTGAAAATAGACACTTAGAAACTTTTCTGCTGAAAACCACACAATGGATTCCTATGGAAGGAAATACAAGTTACTGGTAAGTACGCTTAGAATTACTTTTCAGGGTCAGTGCTGGGCTAAAAGATGCAGCACTGGGTTTTCTCTTGATAACAGGTGAGTAAATCGGAATTCGTAGTTCGACTGATTTTAGAGGAATATTTGTACGTTTCAAAAATAGACACTTAGAAACTTTTCTGCTGAAAACCACACAATGGATTCCTATGGAAAGAAATACAAGTTACTGGTAAGTACGCTTAGAAGTACTTTTCAGGGTCAGTGCTGGGCTGAAAGATGCAGCACTGGGTTCTCTCCTGATAACAGGTGAGTAAATCGTAATTCGTAGTTCGGCTGATTTTAGAGGAATATTTGCACAATGGTGAAGGAAGGGGGCCGGGCCTGAGGTGACATGTGTGCAAACACGCCCTGTGGCGCGTTTTAAGTTGGGGGAATTAATTCCTCTTCAATCCTGAGGTCCCCTGGGGGCCAACTAGTCCACCAGGTACCTCCAGTATGCGCCAGGGAGCTGTGTTGCAGAGAGGTGTTCAGAGGCCACGCCCCTTTTTACAACACTCTGCAACGCATCTCCGTGGCGCTTACTGGGCCTGGCTCTCGTTGGGGACCGTGGGGGGGTCCTCAATCCCCCCAGGGTCCCAGCCGGCTCCCCGCCTCCTGCAGGAGCCGGCATTGCTTTTCCACATGGGGAGCAGCTAACATGCTGCTCCCCATATGGAAAAGCAATCTGCTTTGCTTCATTGAAGCGAGAGCAGGTTTCCCTGCTCTTGCTTCAATGAAGCAAAGCAGTTTGCAATGGCAGGGTGGGAGCCGCGAGGCTCTCGCCCTGCCATTGCAATCATTAGTGTACCGGTATGGGCACCCCGGGACACTGCAGGAGCTGGCCCGGGGTGTGGCGGTCCCCAGGGCCTGTACAAGGCTCCAGGAGGGGCTCCGCTCGGCTCCCCTCCAACATTTGTAAAAAGCCCTGGGGGGGTGGTCCCCGGGGCTGGGGGGGCCTCAGAGCCCCCCCACACCTAATTTTAAATAGCCCCGGGGGGGTGGCGGTCCCTGGGGCTGGGGGGGCCTGAGAGGCACCTGGTAAATAATTTTAAAAATCCCCGGGGGTGGCGGTCCCCGGCGCTGGGGGGGCGTGAGAGCCCCCTACCCATTTTGAATACGCCCAGGGGGTGGTGGTCCCCGGGGCTGGGGGGCCCCTCTGGGCCCCTTTTACATTAAATTCATTGCCCCTGGGATTTGGCCCCCCTGGGGGCTAGTTAACAAACCAGCGCGGGAGGCCGCGCTTAATTTTTCTTTTTTATCGGCAGGTTGCGCGCATCCAGTGCACATCCTCCCGTTTAAAAAAAAAAAAGAAATGTTTTTTTTTTGGGCCTTGGGGGTCCTTGTGGGACCCCCTGAGCAGGCCTAGGGGGTCAGGGTGTTTCTACCCTGCCCCCTTTTCGCGTTTTGCGACTTTTTTGGGGGGTTTCTTGTGCCTCGGTTCTACCTGAATCTTCCTGATTCAGAGTGTTGGCAGCCAATTAAAATTCAGCTCGTGATTGGGAGGGTGCGCTTAGGGTGCGCTGATCCTCCGAGGCCATAGATATATATGTACTTTTAATTGTCATTTTCTCTGGAACTACTAAACGGATTTACACCATTTAAGCAAAAGGCACGAGTCTGAACTAAGGACTACCTCTTTGCCAAATTTGGTGTAATTCCGTTCAGCAGTTCGGCTAAAGGTCCTATGGGAAATTGCATGGGGAAAACGTGTTTTGGGACCCCCCTTTTTTCTCGGCCCCCATCTACGAATCACCGTGAAACTTTCAGGATAGGAGAGGACCGGAGCTGGTCAAAAGTTTTGAAAATTTCGCGAAGATTCGTTAATCGGCGCCAAAGTTATTCCAAATAGAATGTTGCGGATTTCCTTTGGAAAATAGGTCCTAACTATATCTACCTACTTGCGACTGCCAGTAGGTAATATAGATATATATATATATATATATATATATCTATCTATCTATCTATATCTATTCACTGAAAAAAACCATAGGTTTCAGGGACGTTCTAGTTAGAAATGAGCTTTTAAAGAAACATCATTTGAGATGTCATCAGTGATGTCACTGATCATGTCATGAATGATGTAATATGTGACATCATCAGCAGTGCATTGCGGGGCCGCAAGTTATAATTAGCTGAACTAACTACAAGGGCGAAATTTCTCTGGATTTGTACGAGGAAATGTCGAACTAACTATAATGTCCCTGAAACCTGTGGTTTTTTTCAGTGAATTTATATATATATATATATATATATATATATATATATATATATATATATATATATATATATATATTCACTGAAAAAACATAGGTTTCAGACACGTTATAGTTAGGAATTAGCATTTAAAAAACCTTAGAAATTCACTGAAAAAACCATAGGTTTTAGGGAAAATTATAGTTAGTTGGACATTTCACTCGTATAAAACCATAGAAATTCCCCCGTTATAGTTAGTTCAGCTAACTATAACTCGCGCTCCCGCAATGCACTGCTGATGACGTCACATATTACATCACTCATGACATGGTCAGTGACATCACTCATGACATCTCAAATGACATCACTGATGACATTATCCAGTGACTGTGTGTTTTTGTAAAGTTTAAATATGTTTAATATATATAGGGAAAGGCGTATTGAAGAATGAGTGGGTGTATAAGTGTCTGAATGGATGATTTAGTAGGTGTGTGACTGACTCTATAAGTGAGTGAATTAACTTATCTTACCGAATGCATGGGTTAGTGAGTAAACTGTGTGAATGTCTACAACGTGTCTGAAACCTATGGTTTTTTCAGTGAGTTTCTAAGGTTTTTTAAATGCTAATTCTTAACTATAACGTGTCTGAAACCTATGGTTTTTTTCAGTGAATTGCAAAGGTTTTTTAAATGCTAATTTTTAATTATAAAAGTAGTTATACCTATGTTTTTTGTACAGAATTTGAAGATTTTTTTAAACTGTTAATTTGTAAATATATTATTTATTAAACAATATTATATATTTTTCTGAAAATTGTTAAAATTATTATTATTTTTGTAATTTTATTATATTTATATTATTTTCTTTTAAATAAAAAAAAAGAAATTTTGGAGTCGCGCACCCTAAGCGCACCTAACGCGACAGGTGTGCGTATTACAGCCGCCATATTGGAAAAGTTGTGAAGGATCTGCGTATGGTGTGCGACGGGTGCGTGTTTTCCAGTTACGTGATATACGTATAATATTACGTGTTGTGCGCGATAGGTATGCGACTGATGCGCAACTCCTGCTCCCGCTAATTCGCGACACATGCACATTATGGTACGCGATGCGGGCCCCGCATGACATCATATGTGGGGCGCGCTGGGTGCGCGACTCCCGCGAAATGTTTTATGTTCTGATATGTATGTGTTTTTAATATACATATTAGGGCTAGAGATTATCTAAGGTAGTCATAAAAATAATATATTTCTATTTGTAATAAAGTTATATTACTTTTAAATATATTTTCGCGAAGTCGTGTAGGGTGCGTGCTTCGTAAGTGCACGGTGCGCGGATCTCATGTGACCTAAAAAAAAAAGATTTGATTGGTTCATAACATTTCCCACTGTAACTATTGAAGGACCCCACCCATTTCAATCATTCTTGTTGTGCCTGTTTAGAGAGGCATCTCTTTTCCTCCAAGAACCCTTTTTTGCTTGTTTTTTTGGGTGTTTAAAAAAAAAATGGCTTCTGGAAAGCAGCAGCAGGAGGAGGAAGTTTGTTCTGAAGAAGAATTTTTGGAAGAGGCACCACGTCCACAGAGGCTGGTGTCTGTTGTATGGAAATTCTTCACTTATCCACCAGGACAGAAGAAAGTGAACACAACAAAGGTCACATGAAAACTTTGTGACCGAGTTCTGTCTAGAGGTAGTGAAAAGAAGTATTTTTGTGGCACTGCCTCAATGTACAAACATCTGAGAACCATACATCCTCTTAACCTGGCTCGCCAGGAAATGAGGCGAGCAGCTATGAACCCCTCACCTGCTGCAACAACTACATCTGGAGCGTCCTCAACAACTCCTGCACCGGAAATTAGGCCAGAATTTGCGTTTCTTGAACATCATTGTGTGAAGTGCAAGAAACTAATATGCTTTGGTGAGCAGTCAGTAAATGCAGTTTGTGCTGCGCAACGGAATCATCATTGTTAATTTTTGTTTTTTTTTGTTTTGTTTCTTGGAATGATACATAATTCCAAAAGTTTCCTGTTTTATTTGTTCTTTTTTTTGTTCATTTTTTGAAAAAACACCCAAAAAAATACAAAACTTAAAAACATAAAATATATATGTATATATATATATATATATTCACTGAAAAAACCATAGGTTTCTCACACGTTATAGTTACGAATTAGCATTTAAAAAACCTTGCAAATTCACTTAAAAAACCATAGGTTTCACACATGTTATAGTTAGCTGGACATTTCACTCGTAAAAAACCAATGAAATTCCCCCGTTATAGTTAGTGCAGGCAACTATAACTCACGCGACCGCAATCCTCTGCTGATGACGTCAGATATTACATCACTGTATTTAGACACTTATTTACCCATGTCTTCTTCCATTAATCTTTAGCTATACATATATTACAAATATTTATTTTTCATAAAGACACATATGTCATCAGTGATGTAATATCTGACGTCATCAGCAGAGGATTGCGGTCGCGTGAGTTATAGTTGCCTGCACTAACTATAAAGGGGGAATTTCATTGGTTTTTTACGAGTGAAATGTCCAGCTAACTATAACATGTGTGAAACCTATGGTTTTTTAAGTGAATTTGTACGGTTTTTTAAATGCTAAGTTATGTATTTATTTATTTATTTTTTTTCCAGGTTTTTCACCGTGCGCGCATTGGGGGCGCTCGGTGCGCTTCGCGCGCCGTGCACCCACGGTTCGCAGTGCGTGCCGTGCGCGCACCTCGCGATTTAAAAAAAAATAAAAATCCTTTTTTCTCCCTTGGGGGTCCTTCTGTGACCCCCTGACCAAGGCTGGGGGGTCAGGAACTGTCCACTCTGCCCCCTTTTCACGTTCTCCACCTTTGTTTTTCACCCCCTCAGACTGCGAGAGACAAAATGGCGGCCGACACTTCCTGGTTTCGACCGATTCGAATGTTTACCGACATCTAACAACCAATCAGAATTGCGCTCGCGCACGGCAGGGTGCGTGCACCGTGGGCGCACGGTGCGCGCGTATAGATATTGATATGCTTTTAAATGCTATTTTCTCAGGAAATACTGAACAGATTTACACCAGACCTGCAAAAGGCACTTCCTTGACCTTATGGCTACCTCTCTGCCAAATTTCACGTAATTATGTTCAGCAGCTCGGGCTGTAGCTGCGACTAAAGCTCCGATGGAAAAATGCATGGGGAAAACACGTTTTGGGAGCCCCCTTTTTCTCGTCCCCCGCTTGACGAATCACCCCAAGACTTTCAGGGTAGGAGCTGAACGGAGCGCCCCATTTGTTTTGAAAATTCCGCGAGGATTCGTCAACCGGCGCCAAAGTTATTCAAAATAGAATTTTGAGATTGCCTATGGAAACTAGGTTGTAACTATAACTATCTACTGGCGACCGCCAGTAGATAATATATATATATATATATATATATATATATATATATATAGAAGAAGAAAAAAAAGAACTAGGGCTGGGCAGACTTTGCATAGCGCCACTACGCAGAATTTGGAAAAAAATTGTGGAAAACGAGCGTACGTCCTGAGTAGGGCTGGGCGGACTTTGCATAGCGCAACTACGCACAATTTTGAAAAAAATTGTGGAAAACGAGCACACAACCTGAGGGACCGTGTGCCCGGGACTGGGGTCCCTCGTGCTTGGGCAGGCTCCCCGATCTCCCCAGACTGGCTGGGTTGAGAAGCAGGGACCGGCCTCCTGAGTTTTGGTCAGGGCCTGGGAGCCCACGTCCTGCGGCCTGCCAAGTGTCCATCTGCCCGGGACAAGGATCCCTGGTGCAGAGCCCCGGAGCCCTGCAAGGGCAGGCGGGAGCCCTACCGCTATGGCTCGGCGCAGCAGATGGTAGTTCTTTCGGTCCTGGCCATCTGGTTGCACCAATCCCCTCGGCCATCTGGTCACACGCAATGCTTTCCAATGGGGCGGCCAGTTGGCCGGGCTGCCCTGGAAGTCTCGATGGGGGCTCATTCGCCTCCCCGGTCCCAGCCAGGGCTCCAGGAGGTCGGGTGCGTCCGGGCCTAGGGTCCCCTCCGTCACTCGGTGCGCACGGTTTACCAGAAAGGGGGCTAGCCTTCCTCTGGATTACTAGGGGCAGGGTATGCCGGGACGCCCCTCCTGGGGATGGCGGTTCTCAGGCGGGGACAAGATGGGCTAAGCCCGGGCGACACCTCCCCGGCGTTCGGGGCTCCCTCCTCCAGCCCGCGGCGAGACAAAGTGCCCGGGACGGACTCCATGGGTCCCCGGGTTTCCGGGCCCCGGGAGCTCCTGCGGGCCTCCCATGCCTGAGGCCCAGCGTGGTATCTTCGAGCCCCCCGAGCCCTGCAGCTCCGGAGCCCTGCAGCTCCAGAGCCCGCAGCCCCCGTTCGTGCCTAGGGTCCCCTGAGCCTCGCGGTGCGCGTGGGTTACAAGAAAGGGGGGTAGCCTTCCTCCAGATTACTAGGGGCAGGGTATGTCGGGACACCCCTCCCGGGCTGGCGGTTCTCAGGACGAGATGGGCTATGCCCGGGCAACACCTCCCTAGGTGTCCGGTGCTCCCTCCTCCGGCCCGCGGCGTGGCAAAGTGCACGGGACGGGCTCCATGGTTCCCGGGCAGTCATCCCTCAGGCGTCCCGGCCCGAGAGCTCTAATGGTCCTTCTGAGTCCCAGCCGGGGTCCCTGAGCCCCTGGGAAGCGGAGCCCCCGAGCCCTGCGTGTGCAGACGGGAACCCTTGCGCGAAGGCTCGGGGTGGGCAGATGGGAGTCCTTTCGGTCCCGGCCATCTGGTCACACCTCTCCCCTCGGCCATCTGGTCGCGCGCAATGCTTTCCAATGGGGCGACCAGACGGCCTCCCAGAACCCAGCCAGGGCTGCAGGAGGTCGGGCTCGTTCACGCCTAGGGTCCCCTGAGCATCACGGTTCACGCGGGTTACCAGGAAGGTGGGTAGCCTTCCTCCGGATTACTAGGGAGAGGGTACTCTGGGACCCCTCTCGGCCTAGCGGTCCTCAGCCGGCAGCTGGACGGGCCAGGATGCCGCCCCAGCCCTGGGTCTGGCAGGCCCGGGGAGGATTTCCCTGCGCCTCCAGGCCTGGGAGCCCCGGCTGGGTCCAGGGGCCTCGCCGGGCCCCGGATCGGGGGCTCCGGCCCTGGACCCCGTCCCCCGACCTGTGCCACTGCCAAAGACCCGGGGCGGGGTTCCGTTGTGGCTGGGGAGCCTCCCCTTGCTTGGCTGGGTTCAGGAACTCCGGCCGGGGCCCCTAAGGGCCCCAGGGAGGGCGGCCTCCCCACCCCGGGCTCCGTCTTGGGTCCTGCCGCGTGGCAGGGTGCCCTGTACGGGTCTGGCAGGCCCGGGGAGGCTTCCCCTGTGCCTCAGGGCATGGGAGCACCGGCTGGGTCCAGGGGCCCCTCCGGGCCCCGGGTCGGGGGCTCCGGCCCTCGGCCCCGGCCTGCGGCACTGCCAAAGGCCGGGGACTGGGTTCTGTTGTGGCTGGGGAGCCTCCCCTTGCTTGGCTGGGTTCTGGAGCTCGGGCCGGGGCCCCTGAGGGCACCGAGGAGGGTGGCCTTTCCCACCCCGGGCTCCGTCCTGGGTCCTGCCGCGTGGCAAGGTGCCCGGGACGGGGTCCGGCGGGCCCGGGGACGCTTCCCCTGCACCTCCGGGCCTGGCAGCCCTGGCTGGGTCCAGGGGCCCCGCCGGGCCCCGGGTCAGGGGCTCCGGCACTGGGCCCAGTCCCCCGGTCTGCGGCACTGGCAAAGGCCTGGGACGGGGTTCCGTTGTGGCCGGGGAGCCTCCTCTTGCTTGGCTGGGTTCAGGAGCTCCGGCCGAGTCCCTGAGGGCCCCGGGGAGGGCGGCCTCCCCCCCCGGGCTCCGTCCTGGGTCCTGCCGCGTGGCAGGGTGACCGGGACGGGGGCTGGCGAGCCCAGGGAGGCTTCCCCTGCGCCTCTGGGCCTGGTAGCCCCGGCTGGGTCCAGGGGCCCCGCTGGGCCCTGGGTCGGGGGCTCCGTCCCAGGGCCCCGTCCCCCGGCGTGCCGCTCCGCCTAGGGCCTGGGACAGGGGTCTGTCGGTCACGTGCAGGCCTTGCCTGCTTGTCAAGGTGTCCGCGGGCCCCGGGTCAGAGGGCCTGTCGGGTCCCCCTCGCAGCCTCCAAGTCTGGGGCCCAGCTGGGGCCATGGGCCTCTGGTCCCCCATGCCCCGGCGCCCGCTCACTCTTTTGTTGGGGCACAGAGCGACCAGATGGCTTCCCTTTCGAGCCCTGCCATCTGGTCGCGCCTGTCCCCTCGGCCATCTGGTCGCGCCTGTCCCCTCGGCCATCTGGCCGGGCTTGCCTGGAAGTCCCGATGAGGGTGCATTTGCCTCCCCGATCCCAGCGAGGGCTCCAGGAGGTCGTGTACATTCGCGCCTTGGGTCTCCTCTGTCACCTCTTGTGCACGGATTACAAGAAAGAGGGGTAATTTTCCTCCGGTTTACTAGGTAGAGGGTCAGTCAGACCTCCGTGAGGTCCGGCGATTCCAAAACAGGGGAAGGCAGAACCCGGGCCCGCCCGCCAGCGTCCCCAGGGGCCCGGGTACGTACCTGCCTTTCAGCCCCTTCCTGATGGTCCTTTCTCTCCGAGCTTGCTGGGTCAGACCTCCATGAGGTCCGGCGATCCCGAGACGGGGGAAGGCAGCACCCTGGCCCGCACGCTGGGGCCCCCAGGGGCCCGGGTATGCACCTGCCTCTCCACCCCTTCCCGATGGTTCTTTTTCTCCGAGTTTGCTCAGTTAGACCTCCGTGAGGTTTGTCGATGCTGAGAAGGGGAAGGCAGCACCCGGGCCCGGGCCCCCAGGGGCCCAGGTACACACCTGCCTCTCAGCCCCTTCCTGATGGTCCTTTTTCTCCGAGTTTGCTCAGTTAGACCTAAGTGAGGTTTGGCGATGCTGAGATGGGGAAGGCAGCACCCGGGCCTGCCCGCTGGGGCCCCCAGGGTCCCCGGTACGCACCTGCCTCTCAGCCCCTTCCCGGTGGTCCTTTTTTCCCGAGTTTGCTCAGTTAGACCTTCGTGCGGTCCGGTGATGCTGAAACGGGGGAAGGCAGCACCTGGGCCTGCCCATTCGGGGCCCCAGGGGCCCGGTTTAGCACCTGCCTTTCAGCCCCTTCCCGATTATCCTTTTTCTCCGAGTCTGCTTGCCCTGGGAGCAGGCAGGGACGCTAAGCCAGTATACCCCCTGCGAAGGGTGGCCTGCCAGTGGATGCCCCAGCTGTACTCTGATCGATTGGGCACTCTCGGTCCGTTTAGGGATGGACTGCTTGGCCAGCCTCGGCTGTTGTTTCGAGCAAAGTGCTTCCACCCCGCATGGACCGTCCAACTCGAGGGCCTGCTGCCTGACGGAAGACCCTACCCAGCAGAGTGAAGGCCGAGCGGCCCAGCAGCTCGTGACCCCCAGGTGTCTGACCCGAGCGGGAGGGGTCGGGTGGCCCCGCGTGCCACGCCATTACCCCTCTCTGCCCAGCACATTTCCACAGCAGCTCGGAATGATTGGTCTGAGGGGTGCCGCTGCCGCCAGGCTCTGGCACCCCTGCGTCTTGCTCAGGCTGTGCCTCGGCCTGCCTCTCCCTCCCGGGGGAGACGGCTGGGCCTGCCGGTGCCCATGCGACTGCACCTCTCCACACCCCTCCAGTGAGCCCTCCCACCCAGGTGGGTTGGCTCCTTCCCCTGGCGGGCTCCTGAGAGGGAGGGTCACGTGAAGGTTGCCGGTCGGGGAGATGGGCACGCGGCCCCCCACCCCGTCAGCAGGTGCAGCTACATGGCTGATCCTGCCAGTAGCATATGCTTGTCTCCAAGATTAAGCCATGCACGTGTAAGTACACACCGCCGGTACAGTGAAACTGCGAATGGCTCATTAAATCAGTTATGGTTCCTTTGATCGCTCCATCTGTTACTTGGATAACTGTGGTAATTCTAGAGCTAATACATGCCAACGAGCACTGACCTCCCGGGATGCGTGCATTTATCAGACCCAGACCAATCCGGCCTCGCCCGGTCGCTTTGGTGACTCTAGATAACCTCGGGCCGATCGCACGCCCCGTGACGACGACAATACATTCGGATGTCTGCCCTATCAACTGTCAATGGTACTTTCTGTGCCTACCATGGTGACCAGGGGTAACGGGGAATCAGGGTTCGATTCCGGAGAGGGAACCTGAGAAACGGCTACCACATCCAAGGAAGGCAGCAGGCGCGCAAATTACCCACTCCCGACTCGGGGAGGTAGTGACGAAAAATAACAATACAGGACTCTTTCGAGGCCCTGTAATTGGAATGAGTACACTTTAAATCCTTTAACGAGGATCCATTGGAAGGCAAATTTGGTGCCAGCAGCTGCGGTAATTCCAGCTCCAATAGCGTATATTAAAGTTGCTGCAGTTAAAAAGCTTGTAGTTGGATCTTGGGATTGAGCTGGCGGTCCGCCGCGAGGCGAGCTACCGCCTGTCCCAGCCCCTGCCTCTCGGTGCCCCCTTGATGCTCTTGACTGAGTGTTCTGGGGGTCCGAAGCGTTTACTTTGAAAAAATTAGAGTGTTCAAAGCAGGCCGGTCGCCTGAATACTTCAGCTAGGAATAATGGAATAGGACTCCAGTTCTATTTTGTTGGTTTTCGGAACTGGGGCTATGATTAAGAGGGACGGCCGAGGGCATTCGTATTGTGCCGCTAGAGGTGAAATTCTTGGACCGGCGCAAGATGAACGAAAGCAAAATCATTTGCCAAGAATGTTTTCATTAATAAAAAACGAAAGTCGGAGGTTCGAAGACGATCAGATACCGTTGTAGTTCCGACCATAAACGATGCCGACTAGCGATCCGGCGGCGTTATTCCCATGACCCGCCGAGCAGCTTCCGGGAAACCAAAGTCTGTGGGTTCCGGGGGGAGTATGGTAGCAAAGCTGAAACTTAAAGGAATTGACGGAAGGGCACCACCAGGAGTGGAGCCTGTGGCTTAATTTGACTCAACACGGGAAACCTCACCCGGCCCGGACACGGAAAGGATTGACAGATTGATAGCTCTTAATTGATTCTGTGGGTGGTGGTGCATGGCCGTTATTAGTTGGTGGAGCGATTTGTCTGGTTAATTCCGATAACGAACGAGACTCCTCCATGCTAACTAGTTACGCGACCCCCAGCGGTCGGCGTCCAACTTCTTAGAGGGACAAGTGGCGTTCAGCCACACGAGATCGAGCAATAATAGGTTTGTGATGCCCTTAGATGTCTGGGGCTGCACGCGCGCTACACTGAATGGATCAGTGTGTGTCTACCCTTCGGTCCGTGGCCGCATGGGGCGCTCGGGTGAGGACCGGGCCTCTAGCGGGCCCCTTCCACCGGGAAGAACCCGACCGAAGCATGAGGGACTGGGGGTGGGGGGCATCCCCCATCCCCTGTCCCTCTCTGGGAGGGGCACAGTGGTAAGCCCTTCCGAGATGGAACACAAGCTCACCCGGCACCACCCCCGCGGTGGGGGTAAACCGAATGTCAGTGGGCTGGTACCACCCCCCCTAGAAGGACCTGCTGCTGGCTGGGCCCTCCTGCGCCCAACGTCCCTGCCCGTCCGAGATCCCGGCGACTGAGGTTGGGCCCTTCTCGTGTGGCAGGGCAGCCTGGAAGAGAATGGGCCGAGGGCCTGCGAGGGGACCCCGGCTCCTCTCGGTGGGAGGCGTGCAGGATAGGGAGCTGCCTGGCTCTTTCCTTCCGGCGCCTCTGGCACAGGGTGGGGTGGGCTGTACAAGCCAGTTCGGTGCACGGCTTGGGGCTGGTGACGGACGGCTGAGGTGCAGGTGGGGCGATCTTCCCTCGATGCCAGGTACCCGGTTTGACCTGGTCCCGTGCGGCCGGGTAGAGGGGTTTGAAGACTCGTGTGGTCCCTCCCGGTTACTCCAGGAGGGACCGGCGGCTGAGGGGTTGCCTGCCCCTTGACGCACCGGGAACCCCCTTCCTCGCCTGTGGGCGGGTGGGGGGGGGATTCCCGGGCCGAGCGCCTGGTGATGTTTTTTTCTCCCAACGGTGCAGTCTGACTCTCAGAGGGCAAGACTTGAACGGGGCGCCCGGGCCATATCGCCGCGCAGGCGGCGAACGGACGACGTCACCTTCCTCCCGCCTCTCAGGTGGGCGAACGTTTTCGAAAAGTTGCCTGTTACTCTTGGCGGTGGATCACTCAGCTCGCGCGTCGATGAAGAACGCAGCTAGCTGCGAGAATTAGTGTGAATTGCAGGACACACTGATCATCAACACTTCAAACGCACCTTGTGGCCCCGGGTTCCTCCCGGGGCTACGCCTGTCTGAGGGTTGCTCGCTCGCCAATCGCCCCGGGGCTCCCCCGGGACGTGGCTGGGGCCGTCGCAGGGTTAACTCCGCTTCCCTTCGTCCCCCCTCAAGGTCAGACTCCTCCGAACGCCCCTGGCAGGGTCCCTCGCCGGGTCCTGCCGCGGAGGTACGCCGCCGGCGCGCCTGGCCCCGAGAAGGGGCCTGGCGATCGGTCCGCCCCAGGCCCATCCCGGGGCGCCTGGCTGCGTGCCGCGTGTGGCTGTCTATGGTGTCCCACCGGCTGCCCCCGAGCACGCGCCTCGGGCATCCACCTCCGCGGCCGGCTTCCCCTCCAGATCCGATCCGGGGACGCCAACCCCCTTGACGCTCCGGCGTCTTCTTCCGACTACGACCTCAGATCAGATGTGGCGACCGGCTGAATTTAAGCAAATTACTAAGCGGAGGAAAAGAAACTAAACAGGATTCCCTCAGTAACGGCGAGTGAGGAGGGAAGAGCCCAGCGCCGAATCCCTGGCGGCAGGCGTGGGAAATGTGGCGTACAGAAGACCGACTCCCCGGCTTCGCTCAGGGGGCCCAAGTCCTTCTGATCGAGGCTCACCCCGCAGACGGTGTTAGGCCGGTAGCGGCCCCCGGCGCGCCGGGATCGGGTCTTCTCGGAGTCGGGTTGCTTGGGAACGCAGCCCAAAGTGGGTGGTAAACTCCATCTAAGGCTAAATACGCGAGACCAATAGCCAACAAGTACCGTAGGGAAAGTTAAAAAGAACTTTGAAGAGAGAGGGCGTGAAACCGTCGAGAGGTAAACTTATGGGGTCTGTGCTATCCGCCCGGAGGATTCAACACGGCGGGAAGGACTTGCCCACCCGGAGGCTAATTAATAACGATGCGTGGGAGTCCGCACTTCGTTTTTTTCATTTTCGCGGCTGGATCCGCGCACCCAGCGTGTATTCGGCTGATTTTTCAACAAAAAAAAATGCGTTTTTTTGCCCTAGGGGTCCTTGTGGGACCCCCTAAGCACACCTAGGGGGTCAGGGTGTTTCTACCCAGCCCCCTTTTCCTGATTTCTACATATGTTTTTCGGTTTTCTTCTGCCTCTGTTCTACCGAGGCACAAAATGGCTGCCAACACTTCCTGGTTTGGAGTGTTGACAGCCAATTAACATGAAGCTTGTGATCGGGTGGGTGCGCGCAGGGTGCGCGCAGGGTGCGTGGATCCACCATGCCTCTAGATATCACTATCTTTATTTCTTAATTTCTCAAAAACTACTGAACGGATTTACACTATTTTTAAAAAGGTCGCTTTCTGAGCCAAGCAGTACCCTTTTGCCAAATTTGGTGTAAATTGGTTCAGCAGTTTTTGCTATAACAGTGTCTAAAGTTTCCTATGGTTAACTGATTTTTTCACCACTATTTTTTGAATTAGTCGAACTACTGAATGGATTTACACCATTTACAAAAAGGGCATTTTCTGAACCAAGGGCTACCTTTTTGCAAAATTTGGTGTAATTCCATTCAGCAGTTCGGGCTGTAGCCGTGTCAAAAATTTCCTACGGGAAATAACATGGGGAAAACGTGTTTTGGGACCCCCCTTTTTTCTCGGCCCCCGCTGACAAGGTAGCTGCGTGAGCGCTCTGCGCGCATGTGCTCTTACCTCTGTGATTTCTAATAACTTTTGTGTCTTATTTGTTTGTTTATCTGTTTTTAGATAGCGCCCCTTACCTGCACTTTAATTGGCCCCCGCACTGCCGTTTTGGCGGATTTGGCTCTGGGGTGGGTGACCTGTTCGTTTTGGCAGCCATCTTGGAGTGGGGTGTGTGGATAGAGGTGTCTCTACCCTCCAGCGCTTCAGTGCGCAGGAGCAGCCTGGGAACACCTACTTAAGGCGAGTCCCTCCTGAAACCGCCCCTGACAAGGTAGCTGCGTGAGCGCTCTGCGCGCATGTGCTCTTACCTCTGTGATTTTTAATAACTTTTGTGTCTTATTTGTTTGTTTATCTGTTTTTAGATAGCGCCCCTTACCTGCACTTTAATTGGCCCCCGCACTGCCGTTTTGGCGGATTTGGCTCTGGGGTGGGTGACCTGTTCGTTTTGGCAGCCATCTTGGAGTGGGGTGTGTGGATAGAGGTGTCTCTACCCTCCAGCGCTTCAGTGCGCAGGAGCAGCCTGGGAACACCTACTTAAGGCGAGTCCCTCCTGAAACCGCCCCTGACAAGGTAGCTGCGTGAGCGCTCTGCGCGCATGTGCTCTTACCTCTGTGATTTTTAATAACTTTTGTGTCTTATTTGTTTGTTTATCTGTTTTTAGATAGCGCCCCTTACCTGCACTTTAATTGGCCCCCGCACTGCCGTTTTGGCGGATTTGGCTCTGGGGTGGGTGACCTGTTCGTTTTGGCAGCCATCTTGGAGTGGGGTGTGTGGATAGAGGTGTCTCTACCCTCCAGCGCTTCAGTGCGCAGGAGCAGCCTGGGAACACCTACTTAAGGCGAGTCCCTCCTGAAACCGCCCCTGACAAGGTAGCTGCGTGAGCGCTCTGCGCGCATGTGCTCTTACCTCTGTGATTTTTAATAACTTTTGTGTCTTATTTGTTTGTTTATCTGTTTTTAGATAGCGCCCCTTACCTGCACTTTAATTGGCCCCCGCACTGCCGTTTTGGCGGATTTGGCTCTGGGGTGGGTGACCTGTTCGTTTTGGCAGCCATCTTGGAGTGGGGTGTGTGGATAGAGGTGTCTCTACCCTCCAGCGCTTCAGTGCGCAGGAGCAGCCTGGGAACACCTACTTAAGGCGAGTCCCTCCTGAAACCGCCCCTGACAAGGTAGCTGCGTGAGCGCTCTGCGCGCATGTGCTCTTACCTCTGTGATTTTTAATAACTTTTGTGTCTTATTTGTTTGTTTATCTGTTTTTAGATAGCGCCCCTTACTTGCACTTTAATTGGCCCCCGCACTGCCGTTTTGGCGGATTTGGCTCTGGGGTGGGTGACCTGTTCGTTTTGGCAGCCATCTTGGAGTGGGGTGTGTGGATAGAGGTGTCTCTACCCTCCAGCGCTTCAGTGCGCAGGAGCAGCCTGGGAACACCTACTTAAGGCGAGTCCCTCCTGAAACCGCCCCTGACAAGATAGCTGCGTGAGCGCTCTGCGCGCATGTGCTCTTACCTCTGTGATTTTTAATAACTTTTGTGTCTTATTTGTTTGTTTATCTGTTTTTAGATAGCGCCCCTTACCTGCACTTTAATTGGCCCCCGCACTGCCGTTTTGGCGGATTTGGCTCTGGGGTGGGTGACCTGTTCGTTTTGGCAGCCATCTTGGAGTGGGGTGTGTGGATAGAGGTGTCTCTACCCTCCAGCGCTTCAGTGCGCAGGAGCAGCCTGGGAACACCTACTTAAGGCGAGTCCCTCCTGAAACCGCCCCTGACAAGGTAGCTGCGTGAGCGCTCTGCGCGCATGTGCTCTTACCTCTGTGATTTTTAATAACTTTTGTGTCTTATTTGTTTGTTTATCTGTTTTTAGATAGCGCCCCTTACCTGCACTTTAATTGGCCCCCGCACTGCCGTTTTGGCGGATTTGGCTCTGGGGTGGGTGACCTGTTCGTTTTGGCAGCCATCTTGGAGTGGGGTGTGTGGATAGAGGTGTCTCTACCCTCCAGCGCTTCAGTGCGCAGGAGCAGCCTGGGAACACCTACTTAAGGCGAGTCCCTCCTGAAACCGCCCCTGACAAGGTAGCTGCGTGAGCGCTCTGCGCGCATGTGCTCTTACCTCTGTGATTTTTAATAACTTTTGTGTCTTATTTGTTTGTTTATCTGTTTTTAGATAGCGCCCCTTACCTGCACTTTAATTGGCCCCCGCACTGCCGTTTTGGCGGATTTGGCTCTGGGGTGGGTGACCTGTTCGTTTTGGCAGCCATCTTGGAGTGGGGTGTGTGGATAGAGGTGTCTCTACCCTCCAGCGCTTCAGTGCGCAGGAGCAGCCTGGGAACACCTACTTAAGGCGAGTCCCTCCTGAAACTGCCCCTGACAAGGTAGCTGCGTGAGCGCTCTGCGCGCATGTGCTCTTATCTCTGTGATTTTTAATAACTTTTGTGTCTTATTTGTTTGTTTATCTGTTTTTAGATAGCGCCCCTTACCTGCACTTTAATTGGCCCCCGCACTGCCGTTTTGGCGGATTTGGCTCTGGGGTGGGTGACCTGTTCGTTTTGGCAGCCATCTTGGAGTGGGGTGTGTGGATAGAGGTGTCTCTACCCTCCAGCGCGTCAGTGCGCAGGAGCAGCCTGGGAACACCTACTTAAAGCTCCTCCCCTAGCGCAGCGGGATCGCGCAGCGGGCGTGTCCTCGCGTGACCGGAGTCGTGCCAGAGTCCTGCCCGTCTGCGCCCATCCGCGCTAAGGACGCGCTGGACGTCGCGGTACTCTGTGCAAGGACTATCATACCATTCTGGGTCCACCATGCTGACGTACTCGCGGGATTGCCTGTTTGCCATCGGTCAGGTAAGCCGCTGCTGCACCCTTCTACCGGTACACCCATTGCGTGGCCCATATCATTGCCCTTGTAATGGGTGGGCTCTCGATTCTCCGCATCCTCTTCCAAGGTTTATTTCTTCGGAGACCCGCCGTACTACAGACACTCGCACTACTCTGAAGATCTTGAATTTAAACGTTAGGTCTGTGCTGAAACATTATCAGCATATTTATGACCTCATTAAGGAGGAAGCTCCAGACGTATTTGCCATGACGGAAACATGGCTACAGGACGCTGATACCGCTATTACTAATCTAGCCTGCCCACCCGGCTATTCTATGTATACTCTGAATAGGCTGTCTAGGGGTGGAGGTATCGCGTTAGTGGTAAAATCTATCTACCCTTGCGTCTGGGGTGCCCTAAACATCTCCGGGTGTGAAAGCGCCATGTTCAAGGTCTCTGTCAGCCCTGAGTTTACCCTGTCCGGGATGGTCGTCTATCGCCCACCCGGCAGTGATGTGGCGTTTAGAAATGCTTTCCCTGACACTGTTGGCCCTTTGGTCGCCGACTGTGCCAACTTCTCTATCATGGGTGACCTAAACCTACATTTCGACACCCTCTCCGGCCTGACAGTGCGTTCCATCTCTTCTGACCTGGAGGCCTTTCAACTTCCCCAGATGGTTTCCCAGCCTACCCATCTGGGGGGGCATATTTTGGATCCCCTGTTTACCAATCTGTTGGGGATTCAAACTACCTCTGTCTCTCCGGTGGAATGGACAGACCACTTTTTGGTATCCATCCTCTGCCCGGTCTCGGCCACTCCTTCCATCTCTACGGCTAGAAGGGTCCAGAAGAGGGCTTGGAAAAAGCTTCGGCTAGAGGACTTTCATCGTCTTCTATTAGAGGAGCCGCTGGGTCCTTTGACGGATGTGGAAAGGGGGTATGACCTCTTCTGTTCATGGATAACTAGGGCCTTGGACTCTCTGATACCCATCGTTTCAACTAAAATCAATTCCAGAGAGTCGAGTCCCTGGTACGATGGCACTCTTCGGGCCCTAAAGGGTGCCTGTAGACGAGCAGAGAGGGCTTGGAGGAAAACCTATGGGGCTGATCTAAAAGCTGCATACGCCAAGTCCGTTAAGCTTTACCATCGAGCTATCTGCCGAGCCCGTGCGGCTTTTTATGCCATCGAATTCCGGAACAGTCCGAATCCGTCAAAAGCTATCTTTAAGGCCGTAAAAGATCTCACAGCGAAGCGGACTACCTCTACGACCGTGAGCTCTCTTTCCCATTGTGAATCCCTTGCATCTTACTTCTTGGGGAAGGTCCAAGCTATATATAGGACATTCCCTAGCATAGGGTTCACTGAGGAAAGTATAAATGGGGTCCATCATCAGGCTACACTGCTTGTTTTCCCCCCCCTTACCTTGGATGGTTTTGACAAACTTGCGCTGCAAGTCAAATCTGGGTCCCCATCCGATCCAGTAAGGCCTGCTCTCTTCCGAGATCAGGCTTTTATGGGGCGTACAGCCGTATGCTCCCTTGTCAACCTCTCCTTGGAAACGGGAACCGTTCCATTTAAGTGGAAACAAGCTGTGGTGTCCCCGATCATTAAAAAGCCCACCCTGGACCCTTCCAAGCCTGAGAGCTATCGCCCCATCTCGTTGTTACCCTGGCCAGCCAAAATCACGGAGGCCCACGTTAACCTGGCCCTGTCTGAACATCTGACTCGGACCAATGCCCTCGACCCCACACAAAACGGATTCCGTGCTGGGCACAGTACGGAAACTGCGCTACTTGTGATGGTGGAACACCTCCGGGCAAGGTTGGATGCTGGTCAAACGGCGGCGCTTATTTTGTTAGATCTTAGCGCCGCCTTTGATACTGTAGACCACAGCATCCTCCTGCGTCGGCTCGAGGAGACTGGCATTGGCGGTCAGGTGTTGCAATGGTTCCGCTCCTTTTTAGATGACCGCTCCTTCTGTGTTGCCATCCCTCCCTTCAAGTCCAATTACCAACCACTGGCCATGGGGGTTCCGCAAGGGTCCTCACTGAGTCCCACGTTGTTTAATCTTTACGTGAGACCGCTGGCGGATGTCGCTAGGCAGTGGGGCCTTACTTTGGTCTCATATGCTGACGACACTCAGCTGGCGGTTACTTTCAGCGGGGATGCGGAGATTGAGGCCCCCAGGTTTCAGTCCGGACTGAAGGCGGTGGCTAGTTGGCTGACAGGCAACTGCCTTCAGCTAAACGCCACTAAAACAGAGGTGATGGTCGTCGGGAAGGGAGTGGAGCTGTGGGGTGACCACTGGTGGCCCTCAGAGTTGGGACCTACTCCGATCCCGGTATCGGAATTGAAAAATCTGGGGGTATGGCTGGATGCGGGCCTCTCCTTTGTAGGCCATACTAAAAGAACCGCGGCCTGTTGTTTCGGTCTCCTGAGGGGCTTGAGACCTGATCTCAAGTTCTTTGACGCCCCGACCAGGCAGCTGGTGATCCAGGCTACTATCATCTCCCGCCTGGATTATGCCAGCTCTCTCCTGGCTGGGGCTAACCAGGCTGAACTAACCCGCTTACAACGGGTTCAGAATGCTGCGGCGAGGGCGATCGTTGGCTTGCCTAGATTTTGCTCAGTTACAGGTGTCCTTCGCTCCCTACACTGGCTTCCGGTTAGGAAGCGCATCCTCTTCAAGGTATTGTGCCTTGCTTTTAAAATCTTGCGAGGTACAGGCCCGGAAATTCTGTCGAGTTGTCTGTCTTTCTATGTCCCTGCCCGTAGCCTTCGCTCTCAGGGTCTGGCCCTTGCGGTGGTTCCCAGATTCAGGCTTAGCCGCATGGGAGGACGCTCGTTTAGGGTAATGGCTGCGTCAGCATGGAACTCCTTGCCTGTTGAAATCCGCTTGCTGGAGGACCTTCTGACTTTTCGGAGGGCCATAAAAACCTTTTTATTTTAGCTGGCTCTTAGCATCTGTTTTTAGCCTGTGGTTGTGTTACGTGCTACCTTGTCTCTGCGCCGGGACGCTCCTTGGCTGGAGTATCTGTGCGCACAATAAATAGTCGTGACATAACATAACATAACATAGCTTGACGAATCACCCCCAAACGTTCAGGATAGGAGCTGACCGGAAAGGGCCATTAGTTTTGAAAATTTTGCGAAGATTCGTCAACCGGCGTCAAAGTTATTAGGAATAGAATTTTACGATTTTCCTATAGATAATAGGTCCTAACTATAACTACCTACTGGCGACCGTGAAGGAGTGAAGGACTGCTGTAGAGAATTCAGGCTGACCGGTGATGCACCTTGGCTGGATAGATGAGCAGATTGGTACCGGTCTCCTCTCCTTTCTTAGACTAATTTTTAGCCACAAATTTTTTAAGTCCCAAGTTTTGGATTTTGACTAGCTGGACACCTTTAGCACCACTTTCAAGAGCCCAGGACTGGGGAGGCACCACTTGGAGGGTTGGGACTCATTAAGTCTGTGGGTCTAGTCTGCCTGTTCAAGATTGTTGGAGCATTTTCTGTCGCTGAGGCTGTGATCAGTAGGCCAGCCAGCTAGCCCTTGGAGTCACTCTGGTAGTCCTAGGTGCAAAAAGTGGAAAAGGGCTCAAGCAACAGAGCAAGCCTCTGAGGGTTCAAGACAGGCTTCGGTAGCAGAGTAGACCTTTCAGGGGGCAGTCAAGAAGTCTTCTGAAGTGCACACAGGCCACAGCAACAGGCAATCCTCAGAGTCCTTCCGCAGGTCCAGAAAGTAAACTGAAGGGTGGGTCTGAGGATCCTATTTATATATCTGGTGCCTACTTTGAAGTAGGAGAAGTTTCTAGAGAATTCCCTTTGAAGTGTTTGTAGTTTCCTGCCTTCCCTGCCCTTACTCCAGCCTGGTTGCCTAAACAATGAGGTAGTGTTAAGTCCTTTGTGTGATGGCCGGGAGGGCACAGCCTAATTGTTTGGCAGCGGTGCGGCGCTGTTCAAGCTATATGTTGAACCGACTGAGAGCTGTAAGGAATCATTAAAGAAAACATCACTTGCATGGCGAAAATCATCAAACCAAAGTACAACTAGGTTTCCATTTAACCCACAGCAAGCATTCTTATACCCTTTGTAAAAGCACCACCCGTCTGGTGCAAATCGTGCCATCCACATTTTAACCTGCCTCTTCTCGCCTGCAACGTGCAAATTTATTTCTCTATTCAATCAGAGAAATCAGTCCATGCTCTGAGGAGAATCCCACAAACCACCTTGGGAACCCAAACGCATTGGCATTACACAACGCAGGGACTTTTGCTTTTAACTAAATTATCCCCAGTAGAAATGTTATTTGAATTGTCTCACTACTGGGCCTTATATTTCTCTTTTCCCCATGTGGATGCTAAAGGTTGTCCTAGTAGCTGCTCCTTTTGTGAACTAAGACTGGTGTTATAATGTTTACATAAATGTATCGCGCTCCATGTATTGTTCATCTGATAGAGACTAATAGCTGCTGATTCCTTACATTTGCATTTCCCAGGCGTCAGGCTGGATCCGGAAACTTTTGCTGAGCAATACCCCTTGCACGCGACGACGGGTGGCTCCATTCTGCTCCGCGAGACGTCGATGGCGTTGGTTATGACGTCAGGGTGCCTACATTGGCGCCACCCAGGCGTGCGGACCTCAGTTCTTTTCATTGCGCACCAGTTAAGCGCCGACCCAGGAAGAGCTACCCTTCTGCCGCTTTTTAGCAGGCTTTTTTCTCAACTTTTGTAAAAATTTGACAACTTTGTGTGCAAGGGATATCAGGAAGGAAGACAGATTTTAAACCGTGCGGGACTTGTTCCCGCACAACATCGATTACCGATCCCCACCGAGGATGTCTGTGGTGTCTTGAACGCGACTGTGATTCGAAGTTGTATGCAGACTGCCGGGCGATGACTCTGATGACCTGGAGGGAGCGGGCATTGAACTTGCTCGCGGCCCGGCAGTCGACACCATTGAGCGAGACTCCGAGGAGGTCATGATCCCGTTCGAAGAAGAGGAGGTCGCGGGATCGCTCACAGAGCCCTAAGTCCTCTTCCTCCCATTCGAGGTCATCTAGACACTCTGGGAAGAGGCACAAGAAGAAGAAGTCGTGCAAGCAGACTTCACCTTCACCTCAACTGGCGTCCGTCGCCGAAAGAGATAAGGAGCACCGACGCTCTAGGCACGGTTCTGCGGAGCTGGAGCCAAAGTCGACTTCGCGCCTCCCTCCATTTCCTGGAGCCGGAGCGACTCTTGCTCAAATTACGGATTGTTACGAGGCTATGCGCCGCGTATTTGAGCGGACCAACACCGTTGGGGAGCCCTTGATCCCCACGGAGTCGGATGGGGCCCTATCGGGTTCGACGTCGTCGGCTTCAGCCATGGTGCCGATGGGGCCTCAGGGGTCCGATCTCGGATCCGGTTCGATGCCAGTCATTCCAACGCGACCTTCCCCGGCGTCGAACCCGAAGTCGGTGCCAGCAGCGTCGCCGGCGGCTGTCGGTGGCACAAGACCCCATCTCATCCCCGACGACACGAAGCCGAAACGGCTTTGTATGACGACGAATCTGCCGTCGACAGAACCCTTGGGTTCTGTGTTGTCACCTGAGCACTTTGTGGACGTGCTGGGCTCAGGAGAGGAATGGGAGGAGTCTGGAGACCCTTTAGAGAACCAAGATGTCTCGGAGGAGACAATGAACTGGTATGGGGAACTTGGGGAAGCCAGTGGTCTGGATACTTCCCCAACTCTGGCATGCTCTCTCCACCTACAGTGGCTATGGAGGAGGGGGTGTCTTATTCTATGGTGGTTAAGAGGGCAGCTGAGGTCCTTGGACTAGAACTGCTCTCAGTGCAGGTCAGGACTAATCTCCTGACCGAAGTGCTTCAACCTGGAGCTTTCACCCCTGAACCCCTTTTGCCCTTTAATGAGGCATTTATGGACGTCCTAATAGGAACGTGGTCCAAGCCTAGCACAAGGGCTCTTGTGACCAGGTCGATTGCACACCACTATCACTCAGCACCGGGCGACCCAAGGTTCCCCAGCCACCACCCCGCCCCAGAAAGTTTGGTGGTGCAGGCCTCTACTTCCCAGGGGGCTTTTCCTTCCGCCCCTCCGGATAGGGAATCCAAGGGACTGGACTCATTTGGGAAGAAGATGTTTTCTTCCTCCAGTCTGGCATTGTGGTTGGTGAATACCGCAGGCTTATTGGGCCGTTTCTCCCACTCTCTTTGGGAGACGGTTGCGCAAGTGCTGCCACAAGTCCCAGAGGAGGCCCGGGCTGCGCTCTCCCAGGTTGTCAAGGACGGGAGAGATGTGGCAAAATTCACCATACGGTGTGTGGTTTGGATACGACCGATTCGCTGGGCAGGTCTTTTTCAAAAACAGTGGCCTTGAGGCGCCACGTCTGGCTTCGGACAGCTGGATTCTTGCGGGATGTCCAAGCCAATTTGTTGGACATGCCTTTTGATGGAACCCACCTTTTTGGGGAAAAGGCAGACTCGGCCCTGGTCAGGTTCAAGGACTCTCGAGCTACGGCCAAATCCTTGGGCCTCTCCTCCACTCCTCATGGCGAGTCTTCCTTTCGCCCCTTTTGTGGCAACAGAAGGGGTTTCCAGCCACATCAACCCTATCCTAGCCCCCGTCCCACACAGACTGCCCAAGCCGGGCGTGGACCTGGACGCGGTACATTCCGTCCTCGGAATTGAAGCCAGAAGTAGTCTGCCACATTGCCCCTGGCAGCCGCAGCCTCCAAGCACTCCTAGGCTGATTCTGCATGCAGATCCCGCTCGAGATCTATAACAACAGACAAATGGATCTTGCAGATCGTCCAGGAGGGCTATTCTCTTCCTTTCCTTTCTTTTCCTCCTACGATTCTGCCGAGTCAGGAACAGCTGGCGGAGGATCACTTAAAGCTGCTCCAAGAGGAAGTTACATCTCTTCTGGTCAAAGGAGCTATAGAAAGGGTTCCAGTTTCAGAAGTAGGCAGTGGCTGTTATTCCAGCTACTTTGTGAATCCGAAGAAGAACAAGGGGCTTCGTCCCATTTTGGATCTTCGGACGTCAATCTCTTCCTCAAAAAGGAGAAATTCAGAATGCTCACATTGGCTCAGGTCTTGTCTGCCTTAGACCAAGGAGACTGGATGGTAGCGTTGGACCTGCAGGATGCCTATTTTCACATTCCCATCCTGACGGGCCACAGGCGTTACCTGCGGTTCAAGGTAGGCCACGGGCACTTTCAGTTTACCGTGCTCCCCTTTGGCCTTACCAGTGCCCCTCGGGTGTTCACCAAGGTGATGGCGGTGGTTGCAGCTCATCTGCGCAGGTTAGGGGTTTCATTCTTCCCCTATCTCGACGACTGGCTGTTGGAGGCGTCCTCACCCCAGGCAGTCTTTCCACCCATACCACTCCTGCCCAGGGTTCTGAAGAAGATCAGGTGCGACCGGGCCCAAGTCATCCTTGTGGCGCCGGACTGGGCAAGGAGAGTCTGGTATCCAGAGCTTCTGAGCATGAGGCTGGCAGTGTACGTGGACTGGCACTTTGTTGTCGGTGTGCATCGATGGTGCTTGGCTGGCGGTGTGCACGGATGGCGCTTGGATGGTGGTGTGCATGGATGGCGCATGGCTGGCGGAGTGCATAAATGGCGCTTGGCTGGCGGTGTCCGTTAATGGCGCTTGGCTGGCGGTGTGCAAGGATTGCGCTTGGATGGTGGTGTGCGTGTACTAACTCTTGGCTGGCTGTGTGGCTTGCATGGATCCCCCAGCGTTTTCTTACCCAGAATCCACCGTAAACTTCCAATTTACTTACAAAGTCACATTTTCCTCACATTTCTGTGTGGGTAAGTTATAGGATCACCACGCAGGCACAAATTTCCTACCACCCAATGTTCCCCTTGGTCTGCCGAGAAAAAAGATACCTCACTTGTATGGGTAACCAAAGTAGTGTCAGCCTAAAAAAGTATAAAAACTGCCTTTTTGGACCCGCCTTGGGCCCCCTTCATTCTCTACACGTTTTTGGCCCTTCCATGTCATAGGTACTTGGCCCATCCACACAAGCAAGGTATCATTTTTATCAGGAGACTGAAGGGAATGCTGAGGGGTAGGAAATTTGTGCCGTGCAGTGATCCCACAACTTTCCCACACAGATATATTAGAGGAAAATGTGACTTTTTAGCTACATTTGAGGTTTGCAGTGGATTCTGGGAAGGAAAATGTTGAGGGATCAACACAAGCCACACCTCCCTGGACTCCCACGGGTGTCTAGTTTTCAGAAATGTCTGGGTATTTTAGGTTCCCCTAGATTTCTGCAAGCCCGGGACCAAAAACACAGGTGTCCACATATCTATAACAAAATAACCAGGTTTTTCAAGGGGGTCACCTGTCTTTTTGGTCCTGGGCACAGCGGCCATCTAGGGAGACCTACAAAAACCCAGACATTTCTGAAAACTAGACATCTAGGGGAGTCCAGGGTGGTGTGGCTTGCGTGGATCTCCCAACATTTTCCTGACCAGAATCCCCCGCAAACCTCAAATGTAGCTAAAAAAATCACGTTTTCCTCACTTTTCTGTGGGGGAAAGTTGTAGGATCACCAGACTGCCACAAGTGTCCTACCACCCAGCGTTCCCCCACACCTTCTGATAAAAATCGTACCTCACTTGTGTGGGTAGACCTAGTGTCCGCAACAGGAAACACCCCAAAACGTACTGTGGAGACATCAAAATTGCCTATCACAAAACGACCTGGTTTTGCAAGGGGGGTGGTCACCTGGGTTTTTGTCCCGGGGCTTGGTGGCCATCTAGGGAAACCTACTAAACCCAGACATTTCTGAAAACTAGACACCCGGGAGAGTCCAGGGAGGTATGACTTGTGTGGATCCCTCCATCGATTTCATACCCAAAATCCCCTGCAAACCTCAAATTTAGCTGAAAAATATCAAATTTTCCTCACATTTCTGTGATGGAAAGTTCTGGAATATGCGTGCATCCACAAACTTCCACCCGCCCAGCATTCCTCAATGTTTCAAAATTAAATATTTTAAGTTTTACCAGTTTGATTCAATCAAGAAGGCTTCAGGTGTGCCATACTTTTTCATAAGGAAGACTGTTAGCGCTCAAGTTGTTCTTTGGAACACTGTGGCACGCTGCAGTAGAATACAGGGGAATCAATCAGTGTTGACTTATTTGGCAATTTCCAGCACAAAGGGGCAATATTTTTCTCATTGTTGCGGAAATAAAAAAGTGGCTGGCCTGGGACCTATGTGCAGATTTTTTAAGGGGTGGCAATGCTCCTTTTGATGCCTCTGGTTGGTCTCCCACCGTCCCCTGGGTCAGCCCCTATCCTCACATATGGGGCAGTAGGCTCACACACAATAATGATACAAGTAGTTAATTTAAGGCGTGATGGAACGCGCCTTAAAGTAACTACTTGTCTCATTATTGACATTTTTAGACTCGTGACTAGACTGAGAAGTGGGTCAAGCTGTCAGTGCTGGTGTTGGGCTGCAGAAGTTCAAACGTCTTCAGACTTTGAGGGTTACGAGCAGGACTACTCGGTGTTGAGCCCCGAAATAACCTCAGGATCGCACAAATTCCCAAACTGGCTGCTGGTGAGACAACATTGTGGGCAACTTGGCGCACAGTACAAAGTGAATGTCCACTGGAGAGAAGGGATACTCAAACTTGCTGCATGTGGCACAATGGTTGGCAGATGTTTGTTTTGAAACACTGGTATAACAGGTTGTTTTGTTTTTAATAAGGAGAAACTTCAGGCAGTGGAGCCCCCACAGTGAAGTTAAATACAAGGCATATTAGATTACGCCAACTTACTCCTGGGCACCAAATTCATGCTCCCCCCCCCCTGTCTCCTCCCCCCTTCCCCTTGCACCTTGTCTATGACCCTTACTACTTGTAGTGTAAAACTCCTGTAATGACATGACTGAATGTGCATGTTTTGCAAAAACCCTTTCCTTCACAACACCTTCGAATTTGAGGTGGTATTTCTATATTATCCATTGAAAGGGCGCAACAAATAGAGTATCCTGGTTCCCTGGTATATAGTTTACTTTTTTGTAGAGAGCTTTACAGTATTGGTAAATGATTAACAAAAGTTGTTAATATGATGAAAACAAATAAAAACACGTTACTTTATGATGAGCAAACGATAAATATTTTTGCTGAAACCCAATTTCCGCAAATTATTGCATATAAGATGTAACATATTATCAGTAAAACTGCATGTTAGTGGGAAGGTTTGTGAACATTTCCATTACATGACAGTGTGCTACCAAATTGTGCGTTCTAATAACTTTATTAAAAGAGAGTTTTTAAACATGGACTCAGAAATATTCCTGCCCCGCCCTGATGGCAGTGCCATTAATGAACTTGGAGGCTGGTCAGGGGTTATGTGTACCTTATATGTGGGCTAGATTCTTATTATACATGGAGCAAAAGTTTACTCTATTAAATCGAGCAAAATAGATTTTGGTACAGTAGAAATGCCGAACTTGCATATTTGAAGGTGGTGTCATATGTAATAATGAAGAAAAAAGCTGCTCTGTAAAATAACATATTTGCTAGGATCCCACCATTTGAGACCAGATTATGGGTCAAGTACATTACAGTTAGGTTGAGTAGATTATTCTAGTCAGTAGACCTGCAGGTCTATTAAAGGTTTTATACTTTTTCAAGGCCTGACTGCAAGACCGCTGGCCACCCACTGCTATGTTTAGTTTTAGATGTTATTGCAAAATATGCCTGGAATGGTTAGCCAGCAGTATGTTTGGTTTTT
This sequence comes from Triturus cristatus, assembly GCF_964204655.1. Lineage (NCBI taxonomy): Eukaryota > Metazoa > Chordata > Amphibia > Caudata > Salamandridae > Triturus > Triturus cristatus. The sequence continues at coordinate 325,516,504 of NC_140586.1, read as the reverse complement.
CAGACATACACTTCAAACACTTCCTGGGTTGAAGTGTTGGCAGCCAATCAGATCTCAGCACAAGATCGGAAGGAGTTGTGTATCCTCTGCGTCCCTAGATATACAACTGAAAATATGTTTTACATTTTTTCGCAACTACGGAATGGATTTACACCAAATCACAAAAAGTGCTTCCCTGAAGCAACATCTACCGTCCTGCCAAATTTTGTGTAATTCCGTTCAGTGGTTCGTCTGTAGCCGTGTTTCAAGATCCTATGGAAATTAATATGAGGAAAACGTGTTTTGGGATCCACCCTTTTTCTCGGCCTCCACCCCGATTGAGCGTTGAACTAGTTTTGAAATTCTGCGAGGATTCATCAAAAACGACACCAAAGGTATTGGCAAATGAAATGGAAACTAGGTCCTAACTATAAATACCTACTGGCAAAGATGTTATATATATCACATGCACATACACTCTGTAAGATTGACCTATGTAAGTGACCCCACCAATTTTATTGGGGGCCAAAGTGTATCATAAAATATTGCAATAACATTTTTAATTAAAAATTCATTTAATTTTATGTTTTGATTTTTTTAAATTAAATTATTGAAAATTATTATATATGTAAGATTTACAAATTTTACTATAAAATAAATAAATATGAACATTTTACTTTAGATGACAAATTTTAAACATAATGTTATATTGAAATTAATGAAATATATAACAAAAAGATTACGTGAATGTTTTTATTTTGTTATAACTTTACAATAAATATATAACATTTACATTCATATTTAAGATAAACATATGTGTAAAAAAAATTAATAGAAGTTAGACTTTTAAAAATGTCTATCAGAAAATATCCATCCTGGTCGTGAAGACATCTGACTATATGCAACAAGTCACAACTAGAGTAACTGTATACTTGCAAATTTGGCTCCATTCCCTGGTTTCAAGTGTTGTAGTCATGTGAGTCTTCACTGTGTCGTAAATATAGACTCTGAAACAGTAAAAAGCAAAATGCAGTACATTTACTACAAAGTATAAGAGTAAATTTACATGTGTAGATTTACTAATCTGTAAATTTACTTTTGTTAGGAGGCTCCATATATACTAGCATCCACCCTGTGAAGTGCTGTTAGTATCCCACTAAAAACAGTGTAATGTTGGTAATGTCTCATTAGAAATTTAGCAGCCTCTTTCTTTCTCACCCTATCCTTAAGTGACTATTCTGAGTTCTTCATCTAAGTTTGCCTGCCCTATCTCTGTTTCCTCCAGTCCTTGTATGGGCTCTGGAATGGCTAACTGGTGGCGTGCGTGCTTGATAGCATGTTAAATAATGTTTGACTAAAAGTGTAGCTGGGCTGGTGAGAAATACTGGTACTGCCTCATTCAAAGTATAGCAGTTGCAAGTCCTATTAGTTTGCTTTCTTCAGCAGCTCAGGGAGGTAAATAAGGTGCTGAGATCGATGCCATTCAGTATCATTCAGTTCAGTCCTTGTCATATTTGTTTTGTATATTTTATTGGAGATGTATGATACAGATGATAATAGGTGAAAACATCACTAATGACAATTCTGTTTTTTTTCAGTGATGATAAAAATCTATGCAATAAAGCTTTAGTGAGTGATGTCAAAGCTGTATCAAAAGCAGATTTGTTAGCAGCGGTGCAAAATTTAATTATGACCTCGGCAGGCCCGCCACCTCATGTAAGCTTAGCACCATTGAAAGAAGGTAAGTTGAATTACCTGTAATATTGTTGTGTTTATAGTATATTCATGAGCCTAATGCATGGAGCGACTCAGGCTTATTTATCAATCAACAGATGTCACCATGATATAGCTGTACATCTCTACTTTTAACTGTCCATTTAAACATGAATATATACCCACTGGGGAGTATTTTATGCCCTTTGTAAATATTTGAGATATATGGTAATAGGTAAGCCCTGTAAAGTTATGAAGTCAAATTTATGGTTTTCGCAAACTTAATCTATAATGTACTGCCTTTGTTTAGGGATGCACAGGACTTAATAAAGCAGCCAACCTATATTGACAAAGTTTCAAGAACAGATTGATATCCAGCCGCAGTTGTGTGGCCTGGTGGATATACAGTAGTTTTATGAACTCTTGGAAGATAATGATTGATGCAATGTAAGGGTCATAATGAAGAAACTAAAATTACTTTTCCCTGATATAATTTGATGTTGGCTCATATCCTGCATTTGTGAATGTATTTCCTTTGAGGGATATTTAGTAAAGGTGCAGTAATGTTCCGAGTGAAGTGCCTTAAAATGTTATCTTCCGCTAATAATTCATATTCTGACTAGTTGCAGATAGTTAGTATAGGTGTTCCAGGTCCCTGTTCTAGCCTATATAAGGCGTAACTCTTAGACTAATTCATAATTCTGACACTAGCCTAAGCAGGCGTGCCACAGCTAAAGTGGGTATTTTAATCAACTTGCAGTCATATTGGGAGTCAGTTAAAAACTCTGAAATATACAAATGAGTATAAAAGTTAGTGAAATCCATTTAATCTTAAAACAACCAGAACTGCGAGAATTACAATGTTGGTAAGCTGCTACAAACATAGGCATCTTCACAACTTAAACTGCTGTGAAAGAATTGCATCTTTCTGGTAAGACACAGATGGTCTACATTTCTCTGAATTTCGGAATTTTGTATGTTTCTGAAGAATCCTAGATCCACTTGACTCGTCATTCTTAGTAAAGTATATGCAATAGTGTATGTTTTATGGAGAGGCTTTACTCTGTAGGGCAGAAGCACATTTTTCCATTATACTTGATTTTCCAAAATGCTTTGTGGTTTTAAGCTAGGGATAACATCATCATGACGGAGTTTCTTATGTTTGATTTAGCTAAGATATGTTATGCTGCACTTGCACCTTTATGACACGGTTTAATCAAGGTTTCCTTACACAGCAATTAGTCTTCAAACCCTGTCCATTGTTTCCCTTAGTCATAATTTTTTATTGTTGCGTTTATATTTTTATGTTCTCTTTGTCCGTATTAACATTTGAAAAGAGAAGGGTTGGAACTAAAATAATCCATTTATTTTTTAATGCAATGGAATCTGAATGAAAAGATATTTTCAGTCAACAGATTATAGTTTGAAGGTGCCTGAGAAGCAAAACTGAGTTCCAGAAATGCTCAGTCAAAACAATGTTTTCTTACAGGACCTAGTGACGACCTTGGACTTCAAAATAATCCTTTGTAACAGGAAAAACAGGAGATCGCTCATATAATTTTTTGTGGTCATGGAAATAACATGCACATATTTATGCGACTCCTTTTGGCTTAACAATTCCCATTTTAAGAGTATGTCTGAATAAATTGTGTGATAGCTTAAATTTATAAACAATCACCTGCCCTTTGAAGGTTAGAACAATATTGTATTATGCTGTAATATATTTGATAGAGACATCTAGCTGCAGATTCCTTACCTTTGAACTTCCAGACGACTGGCTGGATCCGGAAGATTTTTCTTAGCAATACTGCTACGTGACAGTAGGTGGTTTCTGTCGACTCCGCGTGACGTTGTCGGCGTTGTGGTCGTCTTCGCCGTGATGTTCGCGTCATCAATATAATCACCACTCTGGTGCACCAATGCTGGTTCTTTTCTTTACTGCACAGGTCTGTTGACCCCTGTCATTTTTTGACAGATTTGTTTAGACTTTTTGTCGACTTCTTTTGGTGTGTAGGATGTGGAGTAAGAAGACCTTGGGGTTCAAACCGTGCAGTGCCTGTCACCACGTCATGTCGGTCATGGACACCCCTTTCGTGTGTCTCTGGTGACTTGAAATCGTGCTCTGATTGCCGGGCCATGACGGCGAAGACTTTGAGGGAGTGGTCCCTAAAGCTGCTCGCTGCACTGCGTCCGGCACCGCGTCGGTCACCTCATTGTTCTCGATCCCGGCCCAGGTCTCGGTCGAGAGGAAGGTCCAAGCACCGATCCGGTGAATCAAAGTCCTCTTCATCGAAGGCGGGTAAGAGTCACGACAAGAAACACAAGTGGTCGAAGCGTGCTTCGACTTCGCCTCACCCGCCTCGCGATGCGGTGGAGGAACCTCGGCATTTGAGGCCCTGCTCCGTGGAGTGGGCGCCTGGGTCGGCTCTGCATTTCCGGGTCCGGGAGCGGTCCCCGCCCAGCTTAAGGAGTTTTATGACGCTATGTGCACCATATTTGAGCGGCCTGACCCTGCCAGCGCGGCTTCAGGTCCCGCAGGCTCAGATGATGGAGGAGTCCTCGTGGGTCCTGCACCTTCGACTCCGGCCACGGTCTCTGACTGGACCTGTTCCTGGGTCTGGACCTTTGTCGGGTTCACCTCCGCAGCGACCTTCACCGGCACCGGATCCACCCCCCGAGGTCCTCGGCGTTGTGGGTGCCCACTGGCTGCGCATCCCCAATCCTCATTCCCGACGACATGGAGCCGGTTGTGTGTCCTCATACGCCGAGGCCGATGTAGCCGTTCGGCTCCATGCCGATCAAACTGCCCTGTTCTGAAGGGTTAGGGATGGATAAAGAAGTTTGGGATGGGAGCAGGATCCCTTTGAATTCCCACAAGATATGGACTGGTATGAGGAACTGGGTGATGCCAGTGGTTTGGACATCTCCCCAGACTCTGGCATGCTGTCCCCACCAAACCTGGCTACGGAGAAGGGGGCAGCATTTGCTATGGTGGTGCGTAGAGGTCCTGGACCTGCAGCTCCCTACGGTCGCAGTAAAGACTCATACTTGACAGAGGTCCTGCAGCCTGGTGTCTACAGCTCAGAACCCCTGCTGCCTTTCAATGAGGCCTTAACTGACGTCCTTCCGGGCCCCTGGTCCATACCCAGCACAGAGGCTCCTGTGAATAGGACGATTGCCTGCTGCCATCGCCCTGCACCGGGCAACCCAGTTTTCCTCACTGCCCATCCGACAAAGGTTGGTGGTCCAGGCTTCTACTTCCCATTACGCCTTCCCTTCCGCACCCCCGGACAGGGAAGAGATTGGAGAGTTTTGGAAAGAACATTGTTTCTTCCAGTCTGGCATCGGTGAACACAGCATGCCTTTTGGGCCGAGTTTTCCATTCGATATGGGACACGGTTGCGCAGGTGCTGCTCAGGGTCTTGTAGGAGGACCGGGCCCTACTCTCCCAAGCTGTTTCAAATGGGAGAGATGCAGCAAAGTTAGCCATCAGATGTGGCTTGGACACAGCAGACTTGCTGGGAAGAGCGATTACTACAACGGTGGCCCTACATCGCCACGCCTGGCTGAGAACATCTGGTTTTTCAGGAGATGTCCAAGCTAATCTTAAGGACGTCCCCTCCTGTCTTGTCAGAGACAAAGCTGATGCCGCCCTTGCACCAACCCTATTCAGGCCAGCAGGCCTGCAAGTTCAGCGGCCTCTGTGGAGCCGTGAATGCGGTTCACCCCGACCCCATGGGTCGGGAGGCCAGACGGTGAACCAGGCCACAATCCCCTCGACCACCGCAAAACCTTCCTAGTCCAATCCTCCGGTGTCATTCACGGCCAGTCAGTGGCAGAGTACGCCATCATCGCCATCACTGGCGGAACATCACATCGGACGGATGGGTGTTGCAAATAGTCCGAAGGGGCTACTCTCTCCCCTTCGAGACTACCCCTCCATCTATGCCTCCAGTGTACGATTGGCTGACGGAGGATCACCTTGCACTGCTCCGTGAGGAAATCAAGACTCTCTCGGCCAAGGAAGCTATAGAGAGGGTTCCTGGGCCAGAAATAGGCTGTGGTTGTTATTCCCGCTATTTTCTGGTCCCAAAGAAGATCTCACAGCCCTCAACTACTTCCTCAAAAAAGAGAAGTTCAAGATGCTCGCCCTAGCTCAGGTTCTGTCTGCCCTGGACTCGGGAGACTGGATGGTAGCGCTGGACTTGCAGGATGCCTATTTTCATATCCCCGTCATGCCTGCCGATCGTCGCTACCTGCGGTTTATGGTGGGCCATGAGCACTTTCAATTTGCGGTACTCCCCTTTGGCCTCACCAGCGCCCCTTGGGGGTTCACAAAGGTTATAGCAGTGGTCACAGCCCATCTGCAGAGATCAGGAGTTCCAGTCTTCCCCTATCTTGACGACTGGTTGTTGAAGACGGGCTCGTCCCAAGCAGTCGTCTCTCACCTCCAGACTACAGCAAGCCTCCTGCATTCGCTGGGGTTCACTATCAATGTGCCGAAGTCACACCTAACCCCCTCTCAGACGCTCCCTTTCATTGGAGCGGTTCTGGACGCAGTGCCGTTTTGGACTTATCCTACCGAACGGCGAGTTCAGGATATTCAGGCTACGATACCGATGTTTCAGCCTCTATCCTAGATTTTGGTGATAATGAATCTGAGTCTGTTGGGCCTCATGGCCTCCTGCATCCTGCTAGTGAACCATGCAAAGTGGCACATGCAGGCTTTGCAGTGGGACCTGAAGTTCCAATGGGCACAGCATCAAGGAGGCACTGCGAAAGACCTCCAGTGGTGGCTAACAGACTGTGATTGGATCAAGGGCAGACCTCTCTCCCTTCCCCACCCAGATCTCACAGTAGTGACAGATGCGTCCCTTCTGGAATGGGGTGACCAACTGGGAGAGGTGGAGATCAGAGGACTCTGGTCTCCGGCAGAAGCCAGGCTCCATGTGTAGGAAGCTGGATTTATGTTGCAGTAACCCCCCCTTTTTGCCAGACTACTGATGCACTTTGACTTGATGTGCCCTGGGTCCCTGCCAATCAGGTTCCCAGGGCCTGTGTTCTTTCCCAAAACCTGTAGCTTGTACCCCCAATTGGCACCTCTCTGGCCACATGTCAGTCCCTTGTTAAAGGTACCATGGGTACCAAGGGCACTGTGGCCAGGGAAAGCCTGTAAGGGCTGCAGCACTTATTGTGCCACCCTTAGAGGCCCTGTACCTTTACAGACACATGCACACTGCCATTGCAGGCTGCCTGTTTTGGTGCAGAACAAAGTAAAGAGTCGACCTGGAACACATCCCTGTGTGTCATGCCTACAACCCAGTGCCCTGGCATAGGTCAGCCACCCCTCTAACTGGGCGCACTATACCAGTGGTGAAGGGTACAGGTGCAGACCGATTCTTAGACATTGTAAGCGTAGTAATGCCATTAAGATTATATGGTGCTGGGAGTTTGTCATTACGAACTCCGCAGCACCAAAATGGCTTTACTGAAAACTGGGAAGTTTGGTATCCAGCTTCACAGCACGTTAAACCCACACTGATGACAGTGTGGGATTTAATGGAAATGCACTCAGAGGGCATCTTAGAGATGCCCCCTGAAAAACGACTAGCCTCTGGTGGGTTCCCTGACTGGTACACACCAGCTTCCCACCACGAGACATGTTTCTGGACCCCTGGGGTGGGAGCTTTCGCTCCCTGAGCCCAGAAACAAAGCCTTTCCTGGGCGGAGGTGGCCACACCTCCCCAGGCCAGGAAGGGCCATCTGTGGCAAGGGAGCTTCAAAGACTTGCCGCCTTTGTAACGCGACCCCCAGCCTCTACAGCTATCAGGAGAAGGCCCCCTTACTGTCTCCCCTCCTTTTCGGCGGGAAAAGAGGCAGGAAAAATTAGCACAGCCCAGAAGGTGTGCCCACCTGTGCCAACCCCACCCCTCAGGTGGGGGAGGCGAGGTGAAGCCCACTCTTCAGTGCCCGCCATCTTGCAGATGGCAGGCACTCTCCAATCATGATTAGGGATTTTGCCCACTCCCCCACGTGGGGTGAGCACACCAAGGGTGTAGTCACCCTAAGGTCACTAGCCCATTGGCAAGACCCCTAAAACGCCCCCTAAATACAGTATTTAGGGGGCAGCCCTGAACCAAGAAGACAGATTCCTGCAACCTAAGAAGAAGGACGAAAGAAGATGCCCAGCAGAGGAGAGTGTAGAGAAGAACTGACTTGGGCCCCAGCCCTACCTGCCCATCTGCAGTCTTCAGAGATCCTGCGCCAAAAGTCGCCTTGTCCTGCAGTTAGCGACCTCCCGCAAGCCTGGGAGGACTGACTGCCTTCAACAAAGACCAGATCGCCTGTGAAAAGAATCTCTGTTCAAAAGAAACTCCCAAGACAGACTCTGAGCCTGCTGAGGGCAAAGAAAACCGATGTCTGGAATCGCCACTGCACCAGACGCCTACAGCCCGAATCCAGGTGGCTCACCAGTCCCAGCGAGGTCCCCCAGCACTCCAGAGCCCAAATCCATGGTCGGTTGACCCCTCCAGGACTCCCCAACGTCGCCTGCAGCCTCTGCACAGAGACCAAACCAACCGCAAGTGGCCCGGTAAGTTGAAATTCGACCTCAAAAGACACCCCTGCATCCAGCTGCCCTGCGCCCTAGAGAAGAGAACCAGAGGTGCACTGCCGTCCCGGAACCCTCCAACCTTCCTGCCCAGCTGTTGGTTCCTCCCAGAAGTTTTCCTGGACCGAGCCTGCAGCCAGAATCCAAAACTGGCACCTCCCATTGAAAAGAACTGGGCACCCGACGCCAAAACATCACCCTGCACCCAGCCGCCCCTGCGCCGTTGTGTGCTAAGTCGGATCCGCCTTTGCCTTGAGCCTAACATCAGGAGCTTTGCTCCCACAACTTTTTGGCCTACTTGTGGGCAGCCACCAACAGAAGGCCCCCTATCCCCAATTGGATAACATTGGGCCCCAACACTCTGCACCCGGCCGCCCTAGTGCCGCCGAGGGTGCTTGAAGAGTGCATCCTTGACCCTTGGGGAATCCTGGTGCTATCCCCAGAATACCAACTCCCACAATTAGGCACTTACCTGCAAACCATTAACTTCCTTTTCTTCCATAGGATTGCATTGACTGGTTTTCCTTGAAAATTCTTGTGTGGAGTTGGTTTGTATGAAACACTGAAAAAACTGCAAATGTTCTAAAAGGGATTTACTTACCTTTTATCTAAGAAATGTCTCTCTGTGATATCTAGGCATATCACACTAATTAGCAAAAGTAACTTAAAAAGTAATCTAAAAAGTAACATGCACCGTAATCTGTAAATTAACTGAAAAGTAATTTTGAACTGTTGACTTACCTGTAATTCAAGCAACTGCATTTGTACCTGCATTCAACTATAAGTCACTACATAAGATTTTACAGAGTATTATTTCACTTACCTGCACCAGGCTTGGCTTGGTTCTAGAAATAAAATAACTAAATAATATTTTTTATACAAACAAATTGGTCTGAGTTCAGTTTCTGAGTGTGTATCATTTCTTGCCTGAGTGTGTACAACAAATGCTTAACACTACCCTCTGATAAAACCTTACTGCTCGCCCACACTACCACAAATAGAGAGTAAGGTGCTATCTACTTTTACCTCTGCCCACCTTTGGGGTTCCCCTAAACTCTGTGCAAACTATACCTTACTTTGTTATAGATCATACAGAGCCAACTTCCAACACCATGTCAATTTGACTGGCACTGAAAGCTTTTTACTGTCCATAAAGGGAAGGATAATACAGGTGTTCACGGACAACACTACCACCATGTGGTACTACAACAAACAGTGCGGAGTGGTGTTGTGTTGTGGACCCTTTGTCAAAAGGCCCTGCACCTCTGGACTTGGCTGGAACAACAGGGCATTTCCCTGGTGGTAAAACAACTGGCCGGTTCTCTGAACACCAGGGTGGAAGAGCTCAGCTGAAGGTGCCTTGCGGATCACGAGTGGCGTCTCCATCTGGAGGTGGCAGAAGGTCTCGATCAGTGGTGGGGAGAGCCTTGGTTAGATCTTTTTGCCTCTGAAGAGAATGTGCAATGTCAGCAGTTCTGCACGTTGGAGTGTCTAAGGCGGCTCTCGTTTGGCGATGTTTTTCATCGAGAGTGGAGCTCAGGCCTCCTATATTCATATACGCCCAAACGACTTCTGCCCAGAGTTCTCAAGAAGATCAGGAGCGACTGGGCACAAGTCATTCTTGTGACTCCAGACTGGGCACGTAGAGTCTGGTATCCCGAGCTTCTAGACATGAGCATCGATCCTCCGATCAGGATGCCCCTTCGGGAGGATCTTCTGTTGCTGGCAGCAGGGGAGGGTCCTCCATTCTAACCTGTCCACTCTCCGCCTCCTTGCGTGAAGATTGAGCGGCAACTGTTGACAGCTTTTGACCTTCCTCCCGAAGTCTGTGATGTTATTCTGGCAGCCAGACGTCCCTCCACGAAATCCCTATACACCTGTCGATGGAACAAATTTTGTAAATGTTTTACTGAAAAGGTCCATTCACCCCTTATCTGGCCTCCCTGGCAGATATCCTACTGTTTATCCTTTCCTTGGCCCAGCAGAGCTCTGCTTTGGGCACTTTGAAGGGCTGACTTTTGGCTACCAGATCAAACTTCACTTTTTAAGTCCCCTCTGGTGCGGTGATTTCTAAAGGGGTTAACCCACTTGTTTCCCCCTTCTCCTTTTCTTATGCTAGAATGGAACCTTAATTTGTTCCTCACTTTCTTGATGTGCGCTACATTTGAGAGATGTATAACTGTCCTCTACGGTTGCTCACCATCAAAACAGCTTTTTTGGTGGCAATTACCTCTGCTAGGAGGGTGAGCGAACTGCAGGCACTGTCATCACAGCCTCCTTACCTGACAGTTTTTCCAGAAAAAGTGTTACTGAGAACTAGGGCACCCTTTTTGCCCAAGGTTGTAACGCCCTTTCATCTGGGACAATCAGTTACTCCGCCCACTTTATATGCGCCTCCGCATCCTTCCAAGGAAGAGAAATGTCTCCACCGTCTGCACCCAAAAAGAGCATTAGCGTTCTACCTTGATCTCACAAAAGAGTTCCGGGTGGATGACCAACTCTTTATAGGATATGTGGAAGCAATTGGGCATGCTGTCCAAAAGAGGACTATATCATGCTGGGTTATCCTCTGTATTAAAATATTTATGCCTTGGCAAAGAAGCTTCCTCCCGAAGTACTTGGGGCCCATTCCACCAGGGCGAAAGCAGCCACCAGGCCCTTCAGCGTGGTGTCCCCATTTCTGACATCTGTCAGGTGGGCATCTCTGCACACGTTCGCCAGACACTATTGCCTGGACTCTCAGGTTTGCAGGGAGGGCCTGTTTGGCTGCACTGTCTTGCAGGATTTTATGGTTCAAGGCATTTCCACAGTCCTACCCCCGGGGAAGGTATTGCTTGGGTAGCTGTTCAAAGGTAAGGAATCTGCGGCTAGATGTTTCTATCAGGTGGACAAGTTACTTACCTTTGGTAACGCCTTATCTGGCAGAGACTTGATCTAGCCGCAGATTCCTTACTGACCCTCCCATCCTCCCTGCACTGTGAAATCGTCTTTTAGTGTCAGGGATATTCCCCTTCAGGGCCCTAATCTCTTTTTTAACACACCATGGTGAGTCACTTCATGGCTCTGCTCTTCTGGCGTGGAAAGTCGTGAAAAATACTGACGTCAGCGCGCCGAAGTGGCGGTTATATTGACGACATGGACGTCACAACGAACACAACACCAACTACGTCACGCAGAGTCGACCGACGCCACCTGCCGGCTGGCAGGGGTACTGCTAAGAAAAATCTTCCGGATCCAGCCTGACGCCTGGAAGTTCAAAGGTAAGTAATCTGCGGCTAGGTCGTGTCTCTACTAGATAAGGCGTTACCGAAGGTAAGTAACTTGTCCATTGTGATCAATCCTGCCCGTTTCTTTGAATAAAGTGCATCCAACTTATGAGGCCAGCTTGCTTACAGGCCATAATTACAACTTCACGGATAAATTCTGATCCTTATGCAAACAGGAATTTTCACAGGCATTAAAATTACAACGTTTTTCATCATTATCAAACCCTAGCAGTTTTCCCTTGATACATTCCATCAGATCAAACCTTTCTGACATTTATCAGGTAAAAGTTAAACCTCATTTCCAAGTATAAAACTCAGAATATGATGTATTTAGCACGTGTGGGTGGGATAAATGCGCCATCCTATTCCACTCAACTTGCAAGTAGGGTTGCATCTTCCCTTTCGATTTTCACCAACCTTCCTTCTCCTTGCTTTCCATCTGTCTTTTTAGAGCTTTTTTACTTTTTGCAGAATCTTTGGTTGTTATTTCCTAGCAACACATAGAACAGACTTCATTACAAACTTGCTTAAGCATACTATTTTTGTTTTTGAATATTTGTATACATTGCAGCTCCTCTTGTAATGAGGTAGATACCCCTCAATTACTCTTCAACTTCAAGTTTAATTGTGTTTGTAGTAGTAGTAGTACTAAACTCTTTGTGAATTGGTGTCACTGGGGTGCTTATATCGCTAGAGCATAAACCTAATTGGTCTTTGCATAGTCAAAAACCGGAAATGCTCCTAATCTAAACTTTATGTACAAGGTTCTCTTTTGCTCTGGCTGTAAAAGATCTTGATATGATTTGAAAGATCTTGAGAATTTCAACTCTAAATAAAAAACATACGACTAAGTTTATTTTCAGTACCTAAAAATAAGGATAGTATGCCAGTTCAGTAGTTCATTTTTATGATTTTGATGTTGGATTTATTCATTTGTTCTGGGGTGTTAAAATATCCGGACATTCTTTTGCTTCCAAGGTATGTTGGATATAATGCAACCAGTGTTTTTTTTAATTTTGTTTTACAACTACTAGACAATACATCCTTGAAGGATTTCAAATAGGATTCCAACATTGTAATTGTCCAGAGTCCAGCTAAATGATGAACTGGATAGATTTGAATACTTGCTTTAATACTGTGAATACCAACTTCAAGTCTTAGGGCTTCCATTAGTGTCCCTGGGCCAAGATGCAGTTTAGCTCGCAAAAAGTTGTTTATGATTGCTTGGATGAAGTTAGCTTGATGTAGTAAAAATAAGCTCTGTCTAGATAATAATAATCACCCTTCCTCCCCAAATCACTAAAAGACATTTCCAATAGAGGTCACCTTCCTATACCTCACAAGATCGTGACTAGTAGTTTGATGGGATCACACTCCTGGGGTAAAATACAGGTTCTCGAAAACCAAAAAGAACTGAGCACATGTAACTAACCTGACTTAACAGTCAACCAAGTTCTTTCAAAAACATTTAACCGAAAGGACAACAAAGTGCCCCAACGCTGACTTGTCCGCCACTGTGACACAAAGGAAAAAGGGACATTGCCAAACTTGCATAAATGTAAGAAGAAAAAAAACACAGGCCCTCTGCGAGGGGTTTGCTTAACACCCACAGGCCTCAAGGAGGAGGGGAAAAGTGCGTGGGTGCGCCGTTCCAACGTTCAGTCACCCCCTTCCATAGCGATGTCACCCTAGAACTAAAAACAATTAACTTTTATGAATTGATCAGAAAGGACACAGCCACTGGAGGAATGCTGGTGACTCCCAGGGGACCCATACCTAGAATTGCAGTATTGCAACAAAAGTTATGTTTATTTATATGGTTATGTATGATCTGCCTACAATGGATAGTCCCACACTTGAGTACTGCCGAGTCAAAAGAAATTCGCTAAAGGGGAACTACAGCGCCTGTGTAGGGACCTCTCATACATTACCTACAGTTACACCAAGCAGAACGCCAGCATCCCGCATGTACTGCACAGTGCCTTTTTACATAACACATGGTACCAGCACATGACCACAGTCGACTCCCAAGCATCAGCCATGTCATGTTATGTCTGGTCACAGATCCCACATGCGATAGTCTTTATTTGTCTCTAGACATAGCCCCCGAGAAAGCAAAATGCCTTATACACCTCTACCTATGTAGAATAAGGGCCAAGATCCAACCCAACAAGATAGAACCACACAGGGTAGTTGTGAACAAAACCTGATACAACACCAACCCAACAGTGTTATACCTCCTAACTGAACCCATTGACAGTGGCGGCTTCTCCTCAATGATGGAGAAGTGTTGCCCTACAGCATGGCGCAGAGCAAGCAAACGAAAAATAAAACGACACTCTAACATTGTTTTATTCTTCGTTTGCCAGCTTGTGCATTGAAGGGCGGGTCATGGAAGGGAGTAGGAGGAGTGCTTGTGCACTCCCTAGGTGCTCATGTGTGTTTGGCCGGCCGTCTCAAGCCGGCCACAAAACACATGCATGCTTAGGAGAAACACCGACAGACTCCCTGGTCTGAGCAAGGCGTCTTTTCAGCCCGCTCAGCCAATCCCTGCGCTGCTCTGCAGCACAGGGATTGTCAGGGAGTCTGTCACAGGGGCTGCTGGGACCCAGGAAGAGGTCAGAAGGAGCAACACGGCATGGGAGGTGGCCAGCGGCTTCAGGTACGTTTTTAAAATTAATATTGACCCCGCGCTTGCTCTACCCCCCCTGTGCTCCCCCCACCTACCCCACCACTCTTTGTTAGTGGTGGTCTCCACTGCCCACTGATATCCACACCGAGCTGGACACGATGCTTTGGAAGGGCCATATAGGGGAAGATATCACATGACCCTGAGGTTTACTGGAGAAGAGATTTTTGGAGGTAGCAAAACCCATAACTTGGTGCACAAACACATCTGCTCCAGCATCCATCTGTGGACTGTGGCTCTTAGTGTAACTTGGACAGTCTTCTTAACCAACAAATGGCTCCCGACATGGAATTCCTATGTAGGGCTTGGGGATAAAAAGGGGAATGGGTCGCATGGTGGAGGGTTTAATGAAAGTATGAGACACCCACCGAGGTGGGTGGATGCTCTTGGTTAGAAGATAAAGGACAACCCCTGATTATACGGAAACTTACACTGTATCCCCTAAGTTTCAGAAGAAAAGTAATACTTCATATGGGCACGAATGCAAACTGCTGAGTGATATTATATATTCCGGATATGCAATGGGGCACCTCCATGCTGATGGATTACTACTGGCAAAGCGGCGAGCATGCCTACACTTAGTTTGTTCCCGGATGGAGGGGACTGTGTTCCCTGGTTACCAAGCACACCCGACCCTGGTCATTCCTGGAGAAGAACTATCAGAATTGTACCAGCACCCATTAAGGAAAAAAATATCCTTGCTGCACCAAGCTTGTGAAAAGAGAACTGAGAACTATTTTGGCTGGGCACAGTTCAAAGACATTCCAGAAGAATTTAAACTGTTGATGGAAGCACAGCTGGGGGTAGGGGGGGGGGCAGGGGTTGATACCCTTCTTCACCCTGCAGTAAAAGCTAATGCCCGGTGGGAGATGCTCAAAATAATGAGCAGCACTGAGCTCGGCCTCAATTCTATGAAGGACGAAATGCAAGCAATCCGCCTCATGGTAAAGCAGCACCGTTCAGAACTTAATGACCCCAATGGAGTGAGGGGTCTGGGCCAAGATCGGAGCAGCCTGCTGCACGTTAATCCCAGGGAATGACATGGACAGTGGAACACTGATGCTTGCCATCCAAGCACTACAAAATCTACAAAGAAACGTGTGAAGAGGGAGGTGCCTCTGAGCACCAGTGGTTTCGAATTGGTTCACCTGGCTTCCACGATGGATATCCGGTTTATGTAAATCACTGTTGCCAGTTTTCATTATGTTGCTATTGGAATGCTGGGTTATACAATTGGGGATCACCTTCTGTAAAAACGCAGTCCTCAAACTAGGAAGAATGCAGGTAATTAGGAGGGTAGCTGTTGTCAAAAGCGAGCACAAGGAACAACGGGAGGGGGGATATTGATATGGAAATCGATGCATTCATCAATAACAATAAATCTCGTCCAAATTAACAGAATCACCTGTTGTGAATCAATCTCGACTCACAAATATATAGTGAAGCAGGCCCTGGGACCCAGGCCCAGGATTGCTGATTGGTAGGTGATAGGGGGAGGGTGCGTAGCTGGCAGGCAAATACTTGGGCAGGAAACTCTTGATCAATCCCACAGGTAGGCGCTGCGACATTACAATGGTCAAGGGAGTTTGCCCCAATAACACTCACATGGCCGGAGGAGGTTCACGTTCTCCTAAAAACACCATAAAAAGTCAGATGCCACATGAGTTAGAAATGCATAGCCAATCAGGACCTAGCACATGTAGTGATCACATGCTCCAATGCCGGACATCTGGACACGTTATCCACTGGCCACATTGTGTCCATGCGAGGTCGAGGCCCACCTGTAGTAACTATTAGACCATTAATTTAGGACTCCAAGTGCAGCTAACAACATTCCTCACCATATATGGTATGCCGGAAACGTTTATAACCTGTCATGTTTTGTATAAAAGAAGGACATATACCAATTGTAAATTGAGACAGTCCTCAGACCTCGTGCCTTCAACGGTTATCCTGGCCGAAATGTCTAATTAAACTGTTTCTGTTTTACCCAATGCCTCTTGTCTTATATTTTTAAAGGATTTCAAACTCAAATAACAAATAAATGCCAGAACCTGCCCCAGGCTCAATTTCAATACCCACTTTGGGGTCTTTCTACTTTTTATTTGTTTTAAGTATGGCTAAATTTTTCCTAATGTGTGAGATAGAGGAATGAACGAGGCTTGGAGTCTCATGTTATAGTCCTTTGCATCGCTTGGAAATGGGAACTTTCTGGTCTGATGTTTTACCAAAGGTTTCCTGAATGCGCTTGAAAGTTGCCTGATTTTCGGCATGTGTTCCAACTCTAACCGACCTAAAATAATTTGTATATTCTCTTGCCAAGGGGGTTGAAATATTCTTCTTCAAATAAGAGTTTATTAATTCCTTAAAGAACCAGGTCACGCTGCTTCAAACTGGTAATTACAATTGATCAGTCTCTGGTAGTATTTGAATAATATGTTAATCTGGTCCAGTTCCAGCCGTAAAGTGCTATTTATGGACCTTTTTGGGAAACCTAGCCAGTTTTCTCAAATGCTCATTTCGACCCTCTGTATCTGCTGCATTATGCTCAAGTTAATTATTTCTCACCAGTATAGCAGGGGGCTTGCAATTTTCAAATTGTCAATTCTTTTAGGACTTCCAGTAAGTTATATCCTAGCTCATGGTCCAGCCAACAGAGAATGCCCACTGTAGCTCTTGCCGATTCTTATTTGCTTTCTGTCACATTTGCATAGTTATGTTTAAATATTCACTGATTATACCTTTCATGCTCCTTGTTGTATTAGATCCTAATGCATTTAATATTTGCTTTTTCTGTATTTTCACTTGTAGTGCCCAAATAATCCTCCTTTGAAGTTTTTATATTGCTTTTCATGCTAGGATTTTCTGCTGATTATTTCGAGATCTAGTAAGACTAATAGATATTTATGATCCCTCAACCTGTTCACCCACTTCCATATATTTTGCTCCCTCAAAATTGAGGGACAATATAAGTGCATAGTCCATCAAAGGTGTTGTCCTTCCATTATTAAATGTGTTCCTTGTCAGCTGACCACTACGTGTTCAGCTGTTTATTATCATAAAATTGAAAGTTTGCAGGATTCTCGCTAGTTCTTTCTCTTCCAAATCACTTGAGGTATATTATGTAACTGTGGGGAAAGGGGTTCCCGGGCATTTTTCGGGTGCTGAATTGCTCTTGTCCCAATTGTTAGCCAATTTAATTTTTGCACTAAAGTTTCTCAGTAGTAGAATACTGCTAGATGGTAACTTAATACTAATATGTAGTAATTAGGCTGACAGCTTCTTTGCTGCATTATATTGCTGAAAATTGTAGGGCAAATAAATGTTAATGATAAGTGGTTGGTTTTAGTTTTTTACAGAGGAATCTATTGGCCTCCCATTATCCTAAGGCAATAGAGGGCAATTTCCAGAAAATCCGAATGCTCTTTAAGGATTCTCTCGCACCTTATATTAGATTTTATGGAGATTAAAAAGGCAAGACCGCCCGCTCGGTCACCTCATTTCCCCTCACAGCTTTTAATATATATACTTGGTAGTCATTTCAGTCAATCAATCAATCAGTGAGGGTCTCAAGGTGCTGGGGGGGGGGGGGGAAGGGGGGTGCGAGCAGCTCCGTTGGTCATTTGAAGAGCCAGGTCTTGAGGTCCTTTCCGAACTGGTGCACTGTTGGGCTTTGTCGGATGCGAGGGGGGAGTTCGTTCCAGGTCTTGGCTATGAGATAGGAGAAGGATCTGCCACCTGCTCTGGCCCTGTGGATGTGAGGGACCGTGGCTAAGGCAAGGTCGGCAGAGCAGAGATTTCTCTTGGGGGCCTGGAAGGAGATTCGTTCATTGAGGTATTGTGGTCCGGTGTTATGGACGGCTTTGTAGGCTTGTGTGAGCAGTTTGAAGGTTATTCTTCTTTCGACGGGCAGCCTGTGGAAGTCGCAGAGGTGTTGGGTGATGTGGTCATGCCATGGGATTTCGAGGAGAAGTCTGGCTGTGGCGTTCTGGATGGTCTGGAGTTTGTAGAGGAGTTTTTTGTTGATTCCAGTGTAGAGAGCTTTATGTAGTCCCGTCTGCTGATGATGAGTGCATGGGTGATGGTCTTCCTGGAGTCATGGGGGTACCTCTAGGAGCACTTCAGCCATTTCCCAGGTTGCTTGCAAAGCTACCACTGTCATTTCTTTCTCTTGTAAGATACTTTTCAAAAACGTCCAGTTTCTTTTTAGACAGGCAATATTCCATGAGATTACATTTCATCATTTTACATCAGGAGGAATAGAGTTTGGAGACTATGCTGGCTGGGTTAATCATGGAGGCAATCCAGTTCCAATCCTGGGGATTTCCGTCTACTTCTGTTGTATGTGAGGAACCTGTACATAACCTCTCACAGATCCTGTTTTGGTTATCACTTTAGAATCGCCCATCTTGTTGTGGAAGTCGAATCTCTCTTGAATTACTCTCGCCGGGCCTAGGCTTACTGTTGTGCTCACTTGATTAATTTGTGATCGATCAATCCTGTCCATGCAAAAAAACACTACTCTTTTCTATCTCCTCAGGAGCTATTTTGTACAAGTCAAACCCTTAACATCTGAAGTCATCAGTGGCGGTCAGGACTAACAAGAATTCTTGAATAGAATTTTAAGGTAATAGCACTTGACTGATCATGCCTTAACCCTTGATTTTTGGAATGCAGGCCAAGGCAATATCACTGGAAGCAATCTGTGATAGTTTAGGGATTGAGTGAAAGATTATTAGAATTTTAGATTGATTCAGACATGAGTGAGATTCCTCATCACAAATGGCAGCCACTTATTGTACAATTGATTATTTTGCTGGTGCAATTTGTACACATTTTAATGAAGATCCTGGTTTTGCAAGCTTCTGTAGATTAAAGATGTGTCCTTCAAGCTAGAAGTTATAGGCAGAGTCTATGCTGGCCTTTACCTCCTCTAAATTTGGAGTGTTGCCAGATTTTGTTACTATGTTCTTTCCCTAATGGACTTATGTTCCATCTGCCTCACTTGGAGTGCATATGGTCAGATAACGATCCTCTAAGGCAGTGGTTTTAACCTGTGGTCCAGTGATCCCTGGCGGTCTGCAAACTATAGTCAGGGGGTCTGGAACACTTAGAAAATTAAATAATATTAACAGAGTAATAAAGTGTGTGTAAATAAAGAAGCAAAATGTCAAAGATTATTTTTTGAAACATTATGTAAATATGAAGAACTTTGAATTAGGAGGCTAAAAACTAAGTTAGTATCCTCAGATTGATGTATAGGAGCAGAGCAAGTGCATCAAACTTAATATAGTGCGGACAATGAGTGGCTTCAAATGAAATTAGAAAAGCTCCTACCTTCTCATAATTTTTTTAATTTTTTTTATAAGTTTGTGAATTAAATAAAATATTTAATCATTTGTAAATTTGTTTGATGAATGTTTGTTTCTGTATTTTTGTGTTGTTTTGCAGTTTCGAAAGTGCTTAGGCCAAGGTCTCCAACTTCCAGTAATGACTCAGTGGGGGCCTCGGATTCCAGTCTTAAGTAGGAGTTCCCGTAATGAGTATGTGTGGGTCCCTAAGGGTTAAGAACCACTGCTCTAAGGCTTCCTTCACAGCAGTCAGATTGTCCAACCCCAGACTATCTTCTGGTTTCAGTTTCGTTCACCTGCTGGATCCTGCAAGTTATTTGCAGGATCACCATTTTCTGTGAGCTTTCTTGTAGATTCTATTTTAGTTATTTTTCTTATTTAAGCCCCCCTTCCTCCTTTCTATCGGATCCTCTTGTGTAAAAGCACCATTCAGTGAAGCTGCAGTAGCAGATTTCTATCTTTCCCTCTCGTTAGCCACAATATTCCAGGGTTGGGTACTAGTAGGAGTACTTGTACACCCCAACCTCTGCATTATCTTCATGCATCTAATTGTGCTTTTACCGAGTTCAACTTGAATACTTTTATTTCCTAGTTCTACTTGAATAGTTCTCTCTCCTTGTGGGGGTGGGTGGGGGTTAATGTTTGTTTAATGTATGTGCTGCTCTATCCATTTTTCACTTGGCCATAGGTACTTTTTCCTAACTGAACAAGCCAATTTTCGTCAAAAGGTTGCTCAATGTTATTTGCCTTTGAATAGGAAGGCTTTGTATCCACCAGATGCCGCAGCATTGTTAATTTTATTTCAATGTTCTGTTCAGAATCTCTTACCACCTTTGTTAATTGTTGCAACATGGCTTCCATGGTCCTGATTGCAGCTGATGTGGTTTAAGAATGTTGTTGTTGCTATTTCTATTAAACTTGACACAGATTCATTCCTGACCACTTTTAATCACGCTATCTTTGAGGATAATTCTCCCATTTTCACTTGAGGAGTCTGTAAGATATGGTAAGGAATACTACTACAACTGTAATCGAGGTGTATTTACCCATTCACAATCTCTAATTGGAGAACTGTCTGGAATTGGGCTAGAGGTTATTTGAGCCGAACATAGTTCTATCTTGCCTGAGAGCATGGAGCAAACTCATATTATCCTTTTGTGTACTGTCTACTAAGGATGCTTAAAGTAATGATTTGTCACTGACTATAGTGAACTTGAGTTGTGTATCATTGTCACCGGGCAGCTTCTTATTTTGACTTGGAGATTAGTCAAATTGGCTGCCGGAGCCCCAGTCCTGACCCCCCACCCATTCTTTTCTCGTTTTTTTTTTAGACCTTCGTATATTGGGCTGCCTTTTTTTGTGATATCTCCCATCCTTTGTTACTGTTTACACGGCTCCGCTGTTACCTGTTTAGATGTTCCGATTTACACACCACGGTCCTTGTTAAATTGGGGCAGAGTGGATTTCTACCAGTACTCTTCTTCAGTTCAGTGAATCCATTTAGGATCTCTGCTTAGCTGCAACTGCCACCACTGAGATTCCTCCCAGTACTGTCGATAATGCTGCTCACCTTCACTTTACCAGAAACTGAATCCAGGTGTGTCCAGGCAGCAGCAGTAACTGCAGCCTCTCAAATGCGGATAGAACACCACTTAGCAGCCCATCGTGACCGCCTCTTTTGGCTGCTCAGCACCTGCTCATGCTCTTCATATCTTGCCCCACACTCGCAATCAGGAATAGCCAAGGAGATGGAAGATGGAGGTAAGTCGAGGCAGATAGAGGGACCCAGGAAGGTTTGCCGAAAGCACAAGCTGCAACGGCACATGCCGACCACCTCTGCACTTCAACCCCTCTTCAATAATGGCAATGACTACCTTGCTTGGTGGCCACCTCTAACTTCTTGGCCCCGAGACACAGTGTGTGAGTACGCAGATGCACCTCCTCCACTATAGCGACTGGCCTAGAGTTGCTGCTGCTGAATTTGTGCTTGTGGTTTTGTAGACGGGTGACTGAGCGTTTAGCAGTGGTCTGTATAAATAAAAATGCAGCAACTGTTTTGTGGTGCTGAGGCGAGTATGATTTAGTTGTCTAGAGTGGAGAGATATTGGGAGGTGAGACCAAAGGAACCCATATTTAAGTTTGAACTAGTATATGAGTTGGGCAGTTAATTTAGATGGGCTCTTTCAAAATGGGAGAGCGAACGTAAAAGTTCTTGTTTGTACGGATATCGGCAGCTGCCATAATGAAATTGTGATGTTAAGTCAGGATTGGGCAACCAAGACCTGGCATTTTGATATAATGGGATCTCAAGTATGTTTAAGTACCATAATTCTGTGAACCTTATGTTGAGAATTGTCGGGTGAAATTTGTATGTTAGGTTCAATATTGTTCATGTTTGTGGTATATCAAGCTAATTCTCATTTCAGTTTGTGATTCGAAAGAACAAATATTTTATTCTAGTTTGCATAATCATTGTACAATATCGAGGCTACTTTTAACTAAGAAGCAGTCTAGCCAAATAAGCACATGGTATTGTACATTGCATTAAATCCCCTGAATAATATGGGGAGTTTTGTGCAGCATCTTACTCTGGTAAAATGTTCGATAGTTATATCCATGGTGTGAGGGAGACTGAGAGTTATTTGATGGTTTTGCTTTCATTTTTGATTTGTCTATCCTGGTTTCTGTAACATGGGACAGATGATTACTTTCTTTGATTCATCGGTACAGTTCCTTTGTATAAGAAATCATTTCTGATGTCGACAAATAAAGAAGAGATCAACTGACTAAAGCCCTTGTGGGAGGAAAACCCCAATAATCTCTTGCACCCCCAATATTGTACGGACCCCAAATTGTTACCTTAGGCAGTTCGGCAGAGCCGGACTGGCCGTAGCGGGCATCGGGCAATCCCCTGGGGGCCGTTTTGGTTACAGGGCCATTTTTGCAGCATTGCTGCAAAATCGGCCCTGTAACAAAACCGACGGAAAACCATCCCTGGCAAAGATCTCAGCGGCAACACCCCCACCCCCCCATTGCCCCTGGGAGGGGTGGCGGTCGAGCACTTTGCCAGGGACGGTTGTGGTTCCCAGTCCGGCCCTGCAGTTCGGCTACGTGAGTCTTGTAGTCTCATTGATCTAGTAGTATGGCACTACTCTACCCATCAATGATTCTAACTTAGCAAAGTAAAGTCAGAATTAGAAACTGGGACCACTCAAGAACCTTAGTTCTAGATCAGATTTGTTTTTAATGAAATTTATTTATGGGTTTTAACAAAAACACATCAGGTGTACAGCCATTGCCAGTGCATAGTAGCGGTATAATCATTTGAGTAGCAAGTGTAATACATATAATAAGTTCAGCCTCACAGCCATCATCCTTAGCCAGTCCATGCACCTAGTTTGACTCTTCCTCTGATGTTGTGTGTCTGCCCACCCCGGATTCATACTGAGCACTCGCCGTTATTCCAACATTCAGGAACGCATTATATAGTTCCGTCCATTGTCTTAAATCCTCATCGAATTTGTCATTTTTAAGTCTAACTTTTATATGTACCTCCTCTGCTAAGGTCCATTCGCCCCGTCTTCCATTGCAGCCCCAGACATGGGAGCCGCTCCTAGGAAAGTTTGGCCACCTGAGCCAGAGGGAAGATCAGAGATTTACGCTTATTAAGCCTCAGCCCCGAGTAGGCGTCAAAGTCCTCCAGTATCCTCAATAGTTCCAGCAGTGCCTCTCGGGTCGAGGAAACATAGAAGAGGGCATCGTCTGCATACAGCGACATCACTTGTGGGGTCCTACCAATGCATATACCCCAGCACTCCAGATCCCTACGCACCCAGATCGCCAACGGCTCGATTGCCAGCGCAAATAATAACTGCGATAGCAGGCAGCCCTGGCGCGAGCCCCTCTCCGGCAGCCACTCCTAGGACCGGCTTTGTCCCACTCGGACTCGAGCACTCGGTGCAGTATATAATAACTTGACCCAACGGCAAAACCAAGGGCCAAAGCCCGCCACCCTCAGGACCTCCAGCAGATACCCCCAGTCGACTGTATCAAACGCTTTCTTTAAATCTATGAACACCAAGGCTGGCTCCTCATCTCCGTGGTGCACCTCATGCATGATATGTGTCAGCCGTCTTAGGTTCATACCTGTTCTGCGAGTGACTTTAAACCCACACTGTCTTCGTGAATCAAGTGGGATATATAGGGAGCCAGCCTGACTGCCAAACTCTTGCACAATATTTTATAATCTGAATTAATCATAGTGTGTGGCTGGTAAGCTGCCGGGTCCCGACCGTCCTCCCCGGGCTTCAAGATCATGACTATCTCAGCTTCCTGCATGGTTGGGGGCAGCAACCCCCTCTCATATGCCTCCTAGTACACCTGCATTTGGGTCTGTGTAAGCTGCGCCGAGTACGCCTGTAGAAATTCCATCAGAAATTGACCGCTCCCGGGGCCTTGGCCCCAGGCATGGACCGCAGTGTTTCTCAGATCTCCTCATCCGTTATCCTGGCCTCGAGGTCCTTCAACCCCGAAGGCGGGAGCTGCATTAATTTCAACCCCCTAAGAAACTGGACATAGCGATCCTCCTGCACCGCGGGGTCTGCTGTATATACTGTCTGCAGATGACATTTAAATAC
The DNA here is from genome assembly GCF_964204655.1 of Triturus cristatus. Classification (NCBI taxonomy): domain Eukaryota; kingdom Metazoa; phylum Chordata; class Amphibia; order Caudata; family Salamandridae; genus Triturus; species Triturus cristatus. Next base: position 325,492,259 of record NC_140586.1, on the reverse strand, counting down.
ATCTAGCATCCCCCCCCTGTTGTGCTCTGGGTTCCCGCCTGCATCTGTCAAGCAAGTCATCAAGGTTGCTACATGCTCCTTCTACAGAATCAAAGCCAATAAGTGCCTGGATTTATCCCCTTCAGCGTGAAGCCTCTGGAGATACCGGCACAACGACCCATAGGTCCAGAATTCGCATGCGCGACCTCCTCTCCCGATCTCCCGTATCCGGGGCAGTTAGGTCCCCGGCGTGGACCTCCGCCAGGATGCTTTCCTCATCATCAAGTTTCTTCTGTAACTGTCTGCGCACCCCACACGTCAGTTTCATGCTTGCTCCCCGAAACACTGCATTCATTGCTTCCCATTCATTGGCACTGCCGGCCATCCCCCTCCCCCCCAATTGTAGGCCATGTGGTCTGTCACTACCTTCGACAAGGCATCACTCCCCACCTGGTCGCCTAGTAAGTCAGAGTGGAAGCACCCCACTTCACCACACATTCCATGTGGGTATGATCCAAGAGAGATCGAGCCGGATGGGTCACCTCAGCCTCCGGAAAGGCAGGTGTACCTGTCACCAGCACCCTATCCAGCCTACTGTGTGTACCATGTGTGGGGGAAATTTTATTTATAGTCGAGGGTAGGATGTCCCTCCCGCCAAAGATCTTGTAAGTCCTGCTCCCGCATGACTTCCCGGAGCTTTTGTGTCATCTTCTTTTTAGTTCCTGTTTTTGGAGGGTGCCTATCTAAGTCTGAGTTCAATACACAATTAAAACCCCACATCCATAGTAATGGCGGATCTAGTTCAGTAGCTATTAGGTCCTGGATAGTGTTAAAAAACATAGGGTCATCCGTTTTTCATGGCATATGTGTTTAAAATAGAGACGTCTCAGCCATCCAACATGACCCGGAGGAGTAAGAATCGACCGTTCACATCTGCTTCACTGTACATGAGGGTAAACGACGTCCCGGGGCAACCCACACCACTGTTCCCTTAGCATATGTTGAGTAGGAGGAATGGTACAATTTGCCACCCTAGCTGCTCCAGAGTCATCCAGGTGTGTTTTCTCAAGGCATACTATTGGCACATTATGACGTTTAAGAAAGTATAAAATTCTATGGCGCTTTGTACATGTGCCTAAGACCCTGACATTCCAGCTCAGGAATCTAATCTCGGTCGCCATGCCATTAATGTTTTGCTCTTGCACATGTCAGAAATCCCTGACCAACCATTGCTGACACCCCGCACTGCACAACTGTGTTACAAACTACGGCATAATAATTCCAATGTGTAACTCCCCATCTCCCACCCACGGACATTGTATGTGCAACTGTGCGAACGTTGATGCCCACCCCGTTCTCGTGCCAGGATGTACATGTATCCCTGAATTGCCCAACTGAGGCCATTGATCCACCCCTCTGTTGCAGGCTACCCTGGCCAGCTCGCCCAATTGACTAGGTCAGCCTTTACCATGGAGCTTAGAGCCCTGATAAACCTAGGTCCCAGTCGGATATGATATCCGCTGGGAACCTATCGGTTCTCTCATCCTATGCATTTACTCTTCTTGCACCAGGGCTCTGTCAATGACGAAGAAGTCAGAGAGCCCTGAGGGGGCAATTGCAATCAAATCCATTGCTCGAAGAACTGCTCCGCAGAACCTTCCTCCACCCTCTCCGGAAACCCCAAGATTTTGTTGCAACGGGCGTGCCCCTCCACATCCTTAGTCTGGCGCTCCAGGGCGTTTGTTGCTGTGGACATTTGAGCCACGTGATTCTCGAGTGTTGCCACTTCACTCTTCAGGTCCACGATGTCTCCCTCTGCAACGGTCACCTTGTCTACCACCTTTCGCAGGTCTCCTCCCCCCATGTTTGTCTCGTAATGTGCTGTGGGGGTGGCACGATGTGGTGTATTGTGGGATGGTGTTGGATCCAGCTGAGCGTGCATTTTATCCTTGCTCAAGGTCCCTCACGGACAGGACCCCCCCTCGCTGGGGTCCGGCCTCCTGACAAGTGTTCTCCAGCCCTGTGAGGCCTGGGTCTACCATGTTCTTCTTCCCACGTGCTGCTTCCTTCGCGCTTGGTCAGTGGGCCAAACCCTGGTCGCCATAATGGCCACATGCGGTAGTGTGAAGCAGCTTTTGTTTATTCAGGCCATGCACCGATGCTACGGGTCAGCCCAATCAATTTTCTGGATACTGTTCTGTGCGGCCACAGATCCCCTCTCCTTTCGCTGGGGCCCAATCTCGAAGCAACTGGGTCGCGAGCCCGTGTGTGCTAGTTCTCTGCCCAGCGCTTCTCCTGGATGCGGGTGAAGTCTTCCCTGGAGCAAGCTCCTGTGCTTCTCTAGGCCGCCTTAATGCCCTGTCATGCCTCGCAAAGCTCTTAAAGTTGGCGCTGTCCACCCCGTCTGTGAGGGCAGTATCAGTGACCCAGTCCTCACACTCCATTCCAAATCAGGAGCTCGTTGGTGCCCTCCCATCTAGTGTCCCCAATGCCCTAGGGTCGCCGCAGATTCATTTGCTGGGCAGGCCCCCGTACACTCCTGCAGCCACTCACAAGGCCGCAGAAAGGCACCTGGCTAAGTGTTCACAGGCCTCTGCTTCTTCTCCTCTTCAGGCCCACCAACTTCCCTGCTGTGACGTGCGGCATCTCTCTTCGTTCGCCCCCGGTGGCAGCTCTCCGCTACGGTCCCCACAGTTCGCTGAGCCACCTCGGGCGGGTAGATGGCGCCCAGCACGGCACAGCCACCCTTGGCTCACCTCAAGGGATTAGGTGCGGGCCGCAGTCTGCCACGGTCACGACAAATCCTGGCGGGTGCCGGCTGAGCAACCACAAGGCAATTTCCAGCCCAGGTCCCCACCACCAGGCCTTCTGCGATGTGAATCCTTTTCACCGGAGTGGCCATGCTCCCAGGCCATTCCTCCAGGCAGGAGCGTGGTTCTGTTGGATGCCCTGCCTCGCCGCCACCTCCGTCCAAGCAGCCGGTTCTCCTGGGCGCTGCCTGCACAGGCGGTCTCCCGGCCCCGCAATGCACTTTGCGCAATAAACAGACCACGCTGAGGTCTTTACAAGGCCATTTATTAGGACCAGGCTGCACAACAATAAACAATAACCCATTAACATCAACATCAATAACAAACCCCCACATCAACTCTTCATCCCTTCACTCATTTCACCCACTCCGAACTCACATTTCCTACCACTCCATGCCCCTTCCGTTCCTCATCCATTTCCACAAATCTCCTAGCATTCTCCCCGGTATCACCTGGCATTCCACTCATGCCTCCAGCTCCCCACATCGTTCACTCTCCCCCTCCACCCCCCGAGGGATGGGTGCGCCCGCTATTGACTCCCCCCACCCCTCCAAAGTATCGCCTACCCGCAGCCCGTCCTAAACTGGCACGCCTTGCCAACCCTACCCCCAAACCCTAAAACTGCAGGGTGGGTGGGTGGCCTTTGAATTAAACCATCCCAGTGGTGCCGAGTACAGGAAGAGGAAGTCGCCTTCCTCCCCTGCGCTCTTATACCCATCCCCTAACTCCACCCCCTTGACCCTGCCTGGTCCTCCCCTGCACGAAAGACCCCGGGGAAGACTAGTCTACGACTTTGCTTCCCCCGGGGCCCAGCAGCCTGCCAGACTCCTGCTCGGGCTGCAGATCGGCCTTCCGGCTTCCACTCCGCCTCTGGGTCTGCCCGCCCGGATCAAGTCCACAGGGGTTAACTGGGTCTCGATTGTCTTGCAGTAGGAATCGTGGCTGATTACTCAATCTTGAGTGCAGGATGATACAGGTTTACTGGGCGACAGGCCGAGAGTTCAGAGGCTCGTGTCCTTTCGGCCTTGTTGCTTGGCCACGCCCCCAAGAGTTCTAGATCAGAATTAAGTTTAAAAAGATTTAATATAGAATTTGTAATATAACAATGTAGAGAGATAGACATTGCTTGCCATGAAGGCTCAGATACAGAATACAGAATCATAACAAGATCTCTAGTTCAGCAATTATATATTTTTAGATTCTAGGAGTACTGACAGCATCCTAAGTGAAGAGAGAAAGTCTCAACAGAATCTGACAGTCTCTGGAGCAAGATGGGAAGTCGCCCTCGGTCCTTCAAAAACCAGGGGTTTTTGTACCCAATTCATGCATATTAATTAATAAAAACTTAAAATTCAGCATGGTGCAATACACACATTCTGTTACAATAGTTATTTTGCGTCATAGCGCAATGTGTTCCACAGAAACGGTGAGGAGAGAAGTCTCTCAGTAGGTAGCTGATTGGGAGGGCGAAAGAGAAGGAGCAAGATGAGCAACACACCAGAAACTGCATCCATTTAAAATAAATGTAGTCTCGCATGAAAATGTGGCATACCTACACTACGTAATTAACCACACTTCTAGAAAGATAATTAAATTGTTTTAAGTGCAAAATCAGTTCATCAGTTCCGATCATATACATCATTAAAATTACTAATTTGCACAAATAATTTGTCACTCAGAATTTCACATTTAGAAAAACTTCTACACCCTTTAGTGTATGGGCTAGACAAATATCAATGGGAAAACCAGATGATTTACTGTGCTTTATTAAGACTTTGCATTCTTCAATTGAGACGGGAGAGAACTCAAATACTTTATTGTTCGCCCTACTATGTTATGCCATGGACATCATCAAACCCATCTGGGAAGAGGACAGCAAGTAAAGAGGTAGGGTAAGAGCATGAAAAGGAAAAAAGTTGATAAGCAGGTGTACTTAGGAGGAACCATGGGGAGATATAGGAGGATAAAGCTAGTGATAAGTCACCAGATAAAACCATTCTAACCCCCACTTGTGGCCTAACCAGCCTATTGGGGAATTCAAGCATGCAGGTAATAACGTCTTGTCCGCCAGGCTCAAAGCATCACACCACACCTGGTCTTACTTCAGCATCCAGCCCTGTTAGCTTCATGCAAGAATATAGGACTGTCTTAGCCCGAACAGACACGCAATATTTCCACTCTGCTCAGCTCTGTCATGCAGGGTACTATAAATAGACGGGGAAACCTGATAGCAGCAAATCTTGCCTCAACATCTGAAGTTCTTGTCTCAATACTGCCACTTCTTTTAAAACAGAGTTGTGTAAGTCTGGCTTTTTCCAGTGTCCCACCAGGCCTGGAGGAACTGTGAAGGCTCCAGTTATGCCTTTGCCCACAGGAATTCTTAGGCAGTGCCTCCACTCACCACAATCAATGGTGAAGCATGCATGCACAGTCAAGATTGGCACACCCTCCCCTTTCACCTTTGTAATTTGAGTTCCAGGTGTACCATCACTTCTCTTGGACCATTTTGCAGTTGTCGCTACTCTCTACGCAGCATTGTGCCGACTCCAAATTTCCTGCTGCCGCTTTTCACTCTGTTTTAGTGACCTCTGCCATTCCATTGGTCCAGCCACCTTTAGAGGATGTGGGCCCTGGAAGCAAAAGTGGCATTTGGAGCTTGAAAGACAGTGGCCAGGTTCTTCCCTGGAGCATTTTTATTTTATGTTTCTAACTTGCAGTCAATGTTGGACTCGTGACCAAGGTTTAGAGACTTCCATTTGGTGGTTTAGAAGCAGTTTAGAAAGTTGTTCTTAGCACGTAGCAGCCACCTTAATTTAGCCTGTTTCTTAAGCCTCTCAAATTCCAGCAGGTGAACTGAAGAACGGCTAAACAAAATGATTTGTCCAGGGTCAATATTGATATTATGAAGTGACGGTGCTAGTATTTAAAATAAAAATATTTGTTCTTTAACATGAATTGAACATGGCTTTTCTTGAAGGTTTACATCTTCCATCCTGGCAAAGCATGCAAAACGCATCCCAGAAAGACAAAGGCTGACTTTGTCAATGGAAGTATCCTGAATTGTAGACACTGACCAAAATGTCGAATATGGAGCCCGCTTGATTTTAGACTCTGAGAAGCATTTTTATTGTTATTAATTGTTGCCCCTGTACATGTACATTTCCCATTGTGCTATTCCATGATCTCAAACTATGTATTGTTTTGTTTGCATGTGCTGAGAAATGAGGTTTGTTTCTATTATTTCTGTCATTTGTTGGGCTTAATAAATAAAATAATCACAGTTATTTGTCTAAAAGGGTACATAGCACGTGGAAATGCAGGAAAAAGACTTTAGATTACTAAGCAGATTGATTCAGAATTTCAACCATTCTCAAATAGCTCTATCCTATTTTAAATTCAGGCTTTGGTAGGTGGTTAAGACACCGAGTTTGCTATTAGGCGTGGGCTTGCTTGTTTTCTAGTAGAGTAATAGTGCTTATTTCTTTGAATGTAGACTTTGTTTTGTCCAACGTTTGTCTACCTGGGTTATGTTAGTGAGAGATTTTCAGGAGATTCACAGGAGATACATTTAGATGCAATATAACTAAATTGGACTAATGACCTAGCCATTGAATATTCTTAGAATCTGGTATGGTCCCTGCTTGTGTTATGTTATGCAGATTTGTAGAGTGTACTATCACTTGGGCGGGTATCCTGGCACTGAGCAAGTGTGAGTCTAGCCACACCTAGGACCTAGTTGGACTACATGAAAAGCCAAGTCTTCAACTTCTTGCAGAATTCAAGAAGTGAGGAGGAGGCTCTTTTGTGTAGCTGCAGGTCATTTAGGAGCTATGTTGGGATGATGCAGGAGAAGGCTTGACCGCCTGATCTGGTTTTCTGTATGTGTCTGATGTGTGCAGGTAGGAGTTGGAGGTGTCTAGAAGGTTGGTAAAAGCAGATGCGAATGTTCAGGTATACTGGGTCTGTGTTATGTAGTGCCTTGAATATGTGAGTGAGGAGTTTGAATTGTGCTAGTTTTTTGAGTGGGGAGCCAGTGGAGCTCCTTCAGGTGTGGTGTGGTGTGATGTAAGTGTGGTGTGGATGGTCGAGGGTGTTTCTAGACACCAAGTTCTGAATGTTCTGCAGCTTTCTGGTGAGTGTTTTGTTGATCTTGGCATAGATGGTGTTCCCTTAGTCCAGCTTGCTTGTGACCAGGGCATGCATGATGGTTTTATGGGTGCTGACTTGGCACCATTTGAAAACCTTCCTCAGCATCTTAAAGGTATGGAAGCATAACGTGGCGACTTCATTCACTTGGGCAGTCATGTTGAGTTTTTTGTCAATGATGATCCCAAAGTTCTTAGCTTGGGTGGTGGGGTGAGTGTCAATCCTAGCTCTCTTGACCACCAGGTTGAGTCCCACTGTGATGTGCTCTTCCTTAAGATCATGATTGCGGTCTTGTCAGTGTTCAGCTTTAGACACTTGTTCTTCTTTCAGTGAACGCTTTCAGTCATGCAGGCATTGAAATTGATCTGGGTGCTGGGCATCTTTCCCATGAGGAGAGAGTGAGTTGCGTGCCATCAGCTTAGGAGAGGACAATAATGTTTTGAGAGCGGATGATTCTGGCTAGTCATGTATGCATTGAATAGGGTCGGGCTCAGGGAGGATCCTTGTAGAACTCTGCAGCTGAGGTTGTGGGTGTCCAAGGTGTATGGTGCCAGGATGACTAACTGGATCTTTCCAGTCAGGAAGGAGCAAAACCATCAGAGTATGTGTCCTTGGATGCCAATGACATGTAGGCATTCAGGGGTGTGTGGAATTTCTATAGCCCGACGACCAGGACATATTGCTTTGGGGTCAAAGACAGCAAGTTTTCATATTTAGTTCGTCCTTGGGACAAGTAGGCCCTTCCTACTGCAGCACAAATCCTTTGGCTGCCAGTTTACTGTACCACATTATGAATCTGGGAAGGGCACTGTCTGCAGTTAAGGTAACATGTGTATCCATATTTAAATGCTGCTCGAACTTGTATTTATGGTTTGTTGAAGCAAAGTCTTTATTATTATGGTGAACACTCTAGGGAAGTGTAAGCATGGATTGCACTACTGACGTTGGTTCCAACATAAAAATATGTACAAATGTTTGCAAAGTTTACCGATATGAGGCTACATATAATGCACCCAGAATGCCCTCTGCAGGAGCTTGAAAGCAAGATTGATGATTCTTTGCTTTCAAAAGGAAATGTTCGCAACAAAATGCAACTATGAAAAAAATGTTTTGGTAAACTACTGTGAAGTTTTTGCCACCATTTCTTTGAAGCATGATTTAGTAAAAAGTGTTGATGCATACTAATATGCCCAAAAATATTCAGTGCCACCAGTTTCAACAAGATTATGGGGAACACGAAAATAAACAATCGTTGGCAAAGCCATATTTGTGTTCAGCCTTTTGGTTTTTGTCAATGCGTGTCTTGCTTTGACTTGGTTATTGTAAATCTTAAAAGGGCACTGGAGCTGCCAGGTCCTCACCATTATTACAAACATTGGCAAAAACATGTTTTGGTCTCAAAATGCACCCATTGCTACAGCAGTCCTCGATACTGAAAAGAACTACTTTGTGTGCCAATATGCTCCTTGTAAAAGAGCGGAATGATTCACTCACAGTGAAGCTAGCCAATAGAGAGAGAGCATTTTAATAAAAACCAAAATGTATTTAACGCCGGACCTGATTAGGGGCCCAAGTTCTAAAAAAGTCTCAAAAGTGCACCCATGGTATATGTCCTTGCATTAGTGCAGATTTACGCCTTTCATGACTTTACAGAAGTAGGCCAGGAATAGATCCTAATAGAAAAGATCTGTGAACTACATTTTACCAAGAGCAAATATACATGTATTGATTTGCTCCTGTGAAAATGTGCTGAACGTTTACAAATTCACTGTTTCTGCAACTTCTTCTTATTTCCCAACTCTGGAGTAAATGTTACTTCTGCTCTAGTCAGGAGTAAATTTCCAACCTTAAAACATGCACGTTAATAAGTTTGCACAGACTCAAAAGGGAATTCCTACCCTAAACTGTTGTTTACTGCGACCTCCCCAATATGTAGATCAGCGGGAAGGTGGCAAAATCAGTGAATTGCTAGTAATCAAACCATACTGTAACATGAGCCCTGGCATAATAGAGATTATTATCAGAGCTCTTTGAGATTGCTGCCATACTTTTTCACTACACTACGTGACACCAAAGGGACAAGTAGATTTGTTTACAGGGCGAGTAGGTTTATGAAGCAACCTGTCCAATGGCCAAGTAGATATTTTATTAAATTCCACATCCCTGGGCATTGGATGAGTATTGAGTGGGAGGCTGTGTCAAAAGCTGCGGATAGGTCCAGGAGATTGAGAGCTGCTGTCTCCTCCATTCAGAGTCATCCAGATGTCAGTTGTGGTGGCAATAAAGGCAATTTCTTTGCTGTGGTTGTGTCTAAAACTAGACTGATTGGTGTCAAGGAGTTGGTAGTTGCTGAGGTATTCAGTGAGGTGTCGATGATTTTCTGTAAGATCCGGGCCAGGGCTGGAAGCAGGGAGATTGGACTGTAGTTGGCGAGCGTTGGTCTGCAGAGGGTTTCTTCAATAAAGGAAGAACAGGTATGTGTTCCCAGCATCTGAGATGGTCACGGAAAAGGTTGGGGCATTCAGAATGGGTTTGAGTATGGTGCTGTTGAGTTGGAGTCCTCTGGAGTAGGCGTGATGAGGGCAGTGGTCCGGTGGGGCCCCTGAGTGGATGGGCATTATGATGGTGGAGGTTTCTTCTGGGTGAGGACAGGCCATGTGGTTAGCATTGGTTCTTTGGATAAGATATGGAAGCTTTTGTGGAGGCCTGTTGTGTCTGGTTGCGGGTTGAAGTTGCTATAAATGGTGGTGATTTTGTTGCTGGAGAATTGGGAAAGATTGTTGCAGAGGTCCTGCGAGGGGGGTGATGGAGTTGGAGGCAGCAGCTGATAAGGTGAATCCTTTCCCAGAGTTTAACACCCTTGTGTAGAGGGTTCAGTGTTTAGCAACAATGGGGTGGATCATAATAACGTTTAAGAAAGCCAACTGAATGCCTGGATGAAAACACTCTTTGTGATCATGCTTGACATTGTTCTGCATGATTTCTGAATGATAACAAAAGGAGAGTAATTATTTTTAAATAATGGTTTTATATTGTTTCATTTGTTTTTTGTCTGGTATACCTTATAAGAAGCCTGTCCCTGTTCTTAATCATTAGGTCATGTTTACAAGAACAATGATACTTCAGGTGAAAACACAAGTACAGTTGCCTGCAACCCCTTCAGAAATGTTATTTCTGACCTGGAGAAGTGTCTAGGATTAGCTTTATCCAAAATACTAGAAACTGAAATGAAAGTGGCCTTTGACGATCTCTGGGTTGAGGTAAGATTTTCCTTTTTTTTTAATACGTTAATAGCCAGTGCATTAGTAATGACATAGTGCAATGTAACCTTAGAAATAGCTATAACTGTGAAACTTCGCCTCAGTCAGCAATTGTGGTTCTGTGATTTTCTTCGTTGTGCATGAATTGGTTGTTAAGTACTTTAGCTCATAGATTACAGCAATACCAGAACATGATTATTGATATAGTATTTCAGGTTCAGTAATTTCAGGAAGTTGTGTGATGGGTATGATTTGACCTAGCAAAGAGATCTTGCTCAAGTGCATCATTGTGAATATTGTTGAAGGAGCCGTTGATGGACTAGTATTTTAGTTGAGGGTGGTTTGTGGTAGATGGATAATGGAGAAGATCCAGATGGCAGAGCGGTCTTCTCTGTCCTATGGGTTCAGGGGTAACATTCTGTGAGCTCATTGTAGTGAACAATGGGGCTTCCTTTGATGTTAGTCTGTGTAGTGGGGTATTGTGTGATGTTCAGCATACTGCGGGGTTAAAGAGAGCTTCCTTTTTTTCTGAGTGAGTGGATTGTTTTGGATGTTAAATTCCTCAAGAAATATGGGATTGTGATGACTAGTAACGCAAAGGTGAGAAAGCCAGTGATTTCCTTAAACAAATGTTTATTAATTGTGATGAGGTTGAAAGTGGCAGTGGACTTCTAGGATTTCATAATTGTGTTTCAGACGCTGTCTAACCTATATGGCAATGAAAAGCTTGAAAATATATTTGTAGAGGTTTTTTGTCTGGTCTGAGATGAATATATTTCTCTCTCAGTGCCGTCAAAGCTTGGTTCGGTAGGAGAGCATAAAGAGAGATAGCTGAAACACTTGAATAGATTTTAGACACTCGTAATTTTAGTTTAAGCTGCATTCCAGTGCATCCTTTTAGCTCTTTTCTTCCATTACACAAAGGGATAAATTATATCCAAATCAGTGTTGGCCTTGCCACAAAAGGGACGGTCGAGACTGAACTGACAGGCAGGGTTCCCTGTGAAGAGGAACACAATTTATCTCAAACAGGTTGCAAGCTTGTTGATTCCTAAAATTAGATGAATTTTGAGCCCTATGGCACACCGAGCTCAAGACCCACATTGAATATTGCCAACCTAACTAAGGAGACACACTTACTCAGTATGCGCTGCCGCAATACTTCGCCCTCAACAGTTCTGAAAAATAAATAGATACACTTAGCAGAGGTGCACAGAGGTGCAACAAAATTCACTGCAATCCAGTCACTGCCAGTTCAACCTAACCCTGTTCTCAAGGTTGAGAAAGTATATGCCTAACAGTGAACATGATGGCAAGATCCCTGCATTTTGGGATAACACTTTTTCATCCTGTGAGGCTGAAGCTAGTTGTGCTTCTCCGTGCCAGCATGATATGCTTCTTAATAAATAGTTTGTTACTGCAGTCCTTTTTTTTCGCTTCTCTCAGATACTCTGGCTTGGCTCTTATTTATCACCTCTGTACCTCTTCAACCCCATGACTTTGGTCCAAGCACCAAAGTCATGAGCTGAATGTTGTTTTATGCATGCAGGGAGCGGGAGGTCATACTCTTTATGGCACGTGCTCAGGATGAATGTTTACCTCAGCACTGCTCCAGACGCAGGTCCTGCTTTGGCTCACCTTAAGCCAGCAAGTCATCGCAGAGAGCTGCCTCCGAGGACATTGACACGTCCTTGAGGAAAATGCACAAGAAGCATCGCTACAGATATTCTTCGGCCTCGCAATCTCAATCCCACTTAACAGGTAAGTCTTCCAGATAGTGACATTACTCCCCAACCATGTTGTCATCTTCTGAGCCCATCTTGATGGAGATGGACTGGTCGCCGGCTTCAGAACTGGGTTCTCATGCTCTTTATCTGGAGTTCCCAGCCTCTGGCACTGACCCTAAACAGTTTGTGACTTTAACACAGGTGACGCCGGTCTCACTTCACTATGGAATGAATGAAAAATCCTTCCGACATTTAAGTCCATTAAAGTGCATATCAGCACAGCATTTAAACTTATTTCATTAAAAAGTTATTACAAATCGATTCCAATAAAAACACATAAAAAACTTGGTATAAATCACATAAAACTAAAGAACAGCAGGGTAAATTCAGCACATACGGATTAAAATACAGACATCTATGTGAAGGAACTATCTATAACCTACCGGCTCAAGTGCAAGTGACTACTGGCATAAGAGGGCCACATGGGCACAACCTGGGATGTAACTCTGAGTCTGTTATTTCGGAGTGGCAGTTAAGCAGGTTTGTTACCAGCGGAGTTTCTGTTTGCTTAACAGCTGAGTTTCTTAAACCCCAAAGTGCAACCTTTAAAAGACGCATCAAAACAGCACTATGGCTTTTTTTGATGCATCTGCATGCCCAAATAAGCCAACAGGGCCCTGGTCTGGCCTTCGACCAGTTGTTCTATCCCTGGTGCTAGTCCAGCTTGTTTTGACTTCTTTTGCCATTCTGATCCTGACTCTCCTCCTCCACTGAAGTCCTTGCCGTTGCTTCCCCCATGGTGTCAATGCTATCTATGACTCCATCAGCACAGACTTCAGACCCACTAAAAAACAAAGCACATTTTCAGAAAAAGAAGGACTTTCTGGTCAGGTCCTGATACAAACACAACACTTGATGGAGGAAAAGTGCCCCTCCAAACCTTTGCGTCACATTGGCAGACTCCACCAACTGTTTGACATGGATTTGGACCCCATTCAGAGGCTGAACATCTTGATGCTGACAACAGTGAGGCTGGTCATTTTCTCCCTTCCCCCACTGGGTTGGATGCTCGTTTCAACTGCCCCGACTTGATGAGAGTAGCCAGGACATCTCCTGAACGTGGAGCTAGAGGGTCCTGTTGCGCTTCCCACAGAGGAAATTGCCTCATTTACGACTGTTCTGTTGCAGAGGTTCTTGAACTGCCTTAGTCTGCAGAGAAGAAGGCCATAAGGTCCACATCTGGCATTCACCTCCATTGAACCCTTGCTCCCCTTTAACCAGGCATTGATGGACCACACTTTTGTTGCATGGAGCGAGCCAGCATATGCCCTTACAGTGAACCGCCAGGAGCTCTCCGCTATCTTATATCTGCTGGGGGCCCAACATTTCTGATTTCTCATCTCTCACAGAGAGTCTTGTAGTTGAGGTTTCATCCTCCAAATACAATCTTGACTCACTTCCTTCAACTTCTACAATTAGGTTGTTGAAGGGATAAAGGTATTGGGGAAGACGTTATCTTTTTCAGGGAGTCTTGCCCATCATTTCTTGATCGTAGATTCCCTCCTAGCCCGTTATTCGCATGCCCTCTGGGAGATTGTGTAGATGGCTGAGCCAAACCTTTCAGACCATCAGTGTAATCATTTAGTAGAATTTGTGCGCAATGGTGAGATGCGGTCAAGCAGATCCTTTACTCTGGCCTAACACAGTTGATTCAAGGGTGGAGTGGTCCATGTGGTCTTTAATTTCCATCCACCACTGTGCCTTGATGCTTTCCACTGGCTTTTCTGTGGCTGCCCAAGCACATCTTATTGGCAGGCTTTTCAATGAAGCGCAGCTCTTTGGAGAGATGGCTGATTCAGCTCTGGAGTGCTTCAAGCAAGGTCAGGCTATGGTTTGTTGCTTCGTGGTGGCTTTCCCTGCTTGCCAGTTTTGTCAACAGTACCGCAAGTTCTGTGGATATTCCCAAGACCTGCGTCTAGCAACCTAATAAGTTCTTTCAGAGCTACAAGGGACATGGTGGCTTCAAAGGATGCAAAGAGCGGCAATATCAATCCTCTTTCTTCTCCTCCCTGAACCTTCATGCACAGTCGCTCTTTAATTCGCTTTTAATGGACCATGTGTAACCTGTGGGAGGCTGAGGAGGTAGTTGTTTATTTTACTTGTTGCGCCATTGGTTTGCTCCAAATTGTAATTAAGGCTATGCAGTGGTTAGTTTGTAAAACAACAAACCACCTGCCTACTTGTATACTGTAAAGTGACATGTTTAACTGCCCATATGTGCTTTTGTCTTACAGAGTCGTAACGCCTTCAGAAGTCCTGAAGGCTCTACCAGAACCATAAGTAGTACGGTTCTTTTGAGGCCACAGGTTAGGGTGCACCTTAGTGTGTGCATTCCGCCATGGCCCCTGGTCCTGAAAAAAGCCTCGCGATAGGCACTTAGAGGCTGAAACATGTAGACCACACCTCACCATCTTTCAGGATGTGACCGATCAATTTACTCAGTCTCAACATCCACTTCACTAGTTTTTAATCTTGCCTTACTGCTCCGCCATTAAAAATTCTTTGGACTGGTAAAGGCAATTTTAACCTTTGCACTATCACTTGAACTCTCACAAAAACAGAAAACACGCTCCGCTGTAGTCAGCTGTCGCAGCACACCGTAGAGGCACTCTGCCTCTCTGGTGGGAACCCAATGATGAAGCATGTCACCAACTAGGTTGGTGAGTGAGGGTTCTTTTAACAAACAAGAGTGATCCCTCTTGATAGCCCTTCATGTATTTGGCTTCACTCTTTTGTTGTTTAGTTACTATTCCCTAGGGGGACCAAGAGTGGACTCGACAATTTCCGTCTCTCTCCTGTTGTTTAGATATAGTTAAACATAAGCTGCATAACTTTTTTATTTTTGGTTTCTGTATCTAAGCACTGACCGGCATACTTTCTAGGTCTTTTTTTTTTTTTTTTTTTGTCCTCATATGTCACTTTCCACCCTTTCTCTCTTGGTGGCGCCCTAGGGTGTTACTCCTCTCATATAATGGAAGGATCCTGCTCGTTTAGAAAGCCTAAGGGAGGAAAGTTACAAGAACTTAACTCCGACTATTCCAAAGCAAGGAGATCTGCCAAGAGATTAAAAGCAACTTAATCATAGGACCGGACTTTACCGTCTTTAAATCTCAAAATTTTTGATTAAACTACTATATAACCCAGCCCTTCACCCGTAATGCTCAAAAAATAAAGACCAAAATCTATACTTCTTTACTTTCTGAGGAACAGCCATATCTAGTTTTCCAATGGATCTCAAAGCTTTAATCCAAGTTAAGTCTGTCGGGGGGTCAGGGGAAACCCAAAGTCTACAAATTTCCCTGCGGGCCAGCAGGATAGCATAAAACACCAACTTCGTTTTATCATCCAAGCCCTTGCATTGTAAATCCAATCTGCCAGTAATAATAGTTTCAGGGCTTACCTTTATTCTTTGCTTCAAAATTGTTGATAAGCAGTTACTTACAGAATCCCAAAATATCTTGATTGCCGGGCACGTAACAAACATATGAATATCGTCCTCATTTAGACTGTTGCATTTAGGGCATCTTACTTCACCACCATTTTTAAATTTGGCCAGCCTTTTTGGAGTCCAATATGCCCTGTGGAGAGTGAACACATGATTCCTTCTTAAATTTGCAGGTTTTACCAACTCTCTCCAAAGGGACTCCGGCAACAAAAAGGGGCCATCTTCCAGCTCAACAATAGACCAGTACCACATTGCGCCCTCCTTTTTGATGAAAACATCCAGTGCCAACTTTTCCTCAAAGTCGTTATGACGTCCAATAAGAAGACCTTTCCCTGTAGCCCAGCTTTGTATCAGAAGATATTTAAATTTGGAAAACTTAGTACCCCAACATAATTCACATTCAGACCATGGTAGTAAAATACCTTCAACAAATAATTCACCCCACTTCTGGGGTCCTTCTAATTTTAAAGTCTTTGCCAGTGCATCAGCCGTCCAGCTTGGAGCGCCCGGAGTTTCCCAAATTGGTGCCCCCGCACTGAAATAAGGAATATTTGTAGTTCTTCTGACCCGATACCAAACCATGGCCAAATCTCTCAAAGTCTTCAATCTTACTTTTTTAAAGTATTTTGGATCCGAAAATTTGTACATGAACCCAAACTGCTTGACCCCCTCAATGTTCAACAAAGCAGAGAATAATTTCCCATTAACTGAGCTCCCTGGGTTTCCCAAAAGCATTCTGCAATTTTTGAGCAAAAAAGCCCAAGAATAGATCTGAAAGTCCGGGGCTGCCAGACCCCCCTTTATATACTTCCTCCTAATCTTTTTCCATGAAAGCCTAGATCCCTTGGAGGACCATATAAATGAGGCAATCTCGCTTTGCAGTTTTGCCAACCCCTTTTTTTCAAACATTAAAGGGATAGAATCAAATAAAAAAGTTAACTTCGGCAAGACCATCATCTTAATCAAATTAACTCGACCAAACATAGTTAGTGGAAGATGATTCCAACCCTTCATCAAGCTAGAAATATCCTTCCCTATTTTAACCAGATTAGTTTTGGCAATTTGTGTGATATCTTGGGTTATTTGAACCCCTAAATATCTGATCTGCCTTTTGGGGATTATAACATCCGTTGCCAAATTCCAAGACATAATTTCTGTTTTGTCCGTATTCAAACAATATCCCGAGACTGCACCAAAATTGTTTGTAATTGTTTCTATCATAGGTAGTGATTGGTTCAAATCTGATGTTAGAATAACTATGTCATCAGCATAGAGACCGATCTTCTTAGACCATTGTTGACATATAAAAGGAGGAATACTATCTGTCCCCCTAATTTTGCAAGCCAGCGGTTCGATATAAAGATCGAATAACAGAGGGGAAAGGGGACAACCCTGCCTCGTGCCCCTCATGACCTTAATAGGTTTGGTTAAAACTCCATTAACTAAAACCCTTGAAGTAGGTGACTGGTAGAGAGAAACTAAAGATTGGCCAAAATTTCTCCCCAGACGTAAATGCGTAATTAAAGCCTTCAGGAAAGTCCAATTGACGCGATCAAAAGCTTTAGCAGCATCCAAGGCAACAATCGCCAGGGGGAGCTTCTGATCAGTAGCAACATCAATGCTCGCTATCAGGGAGAATGTTAATTCTTTAAGGTATCTGTTCTTAATAAACCCTTTCTGATCTTCGTGAACTATACCGGGGATCACCTTATCAAGCCTATCTGCCAAAATCTTTGCATAAAGTTTATAATCACTGTTTAGAAGTGAAATAGGCCTATATGATTCCATGCATCTTGGTGATTTCCCCGTTTTAAGAATAACGACTATATTAGCCTGATTCCAGGAGGCAGGGAGCTCTACATTACCACGTAAGACCCCATTAAATAGCTTAAGCAATAACGGCAAAAGACTCCCGGGTAAAATTTTATATACCTCCACTGGGAGGCCATCTGGACCAGGGGCCTTACCTATTTTAGCTTGTTTGATGGTCTCATCTAATTCCCCTGGAGAAATATCTTGATCTAGAAAATTTTGCAGATCCTCTGTCAGAGGATTTAAAACTTTCAGCCAGTCCTCTATCTGCTTCACATCCGGGACCAGATCTTCCCTGTATACTGCTGTAAAATATCTAAAAAAAGCTGCCACAATATCTTTAGTCTCTGTAGCTAAATCACCTAGTTCGCTTGTTTTCACTTCTTTAATCGTATTCCTAATCCGGTCTTTCCTAACCTTCCAAGCAAGTAGTTTGCTTGTAGCCTCCCCATATTCAAAATGTGCTAATCTATTGGCCTCCCATTTTTCTTTTACTCGATTATTAACTACAGAGGATAGTTTCTCTTTCAACTCCACCAGCTTTTGAATAATCTCTTCCTTCTGCGCTCTCTCCCTGTTTACAATTTCTGCTTCTCTCTGCCTAATTGCTAGTTCCAAACCTTCCACTTCAAGAAAGTACTTCCTTCTTCTGCTGGCTGCAATAGCACCTAATCTACCACGCAAATAAGCCTTAGTTGTCTCCCACACAGTATCTATTTTGGCTGTACCCAGATTGTGTTCAACAAAAATTTCGAGTTCTTGCTGGAGGGATTGCATTGCTTCTTGGTCGTATAAAACTGTGCGATCCAACCTTCAAACTGAATCCAAATCACGATTCCCAAGCACAAGTTCTAAAATAACCGCCGAATGATCCGACAAATGTACCCCGACATGCATACTGTTTTTTACCTTACCAAGTAATCATGAATCGATTAAAAAATAATCGATTCTAGACTTATGTTGATATTTTTTATTATAAAAAGTATATCCAACATTCTGGCCCGCCCTCTGTCGCCATACATCACATAGTCCAAATTGCTGCATCAAACCTCTTACTCTGCATGCCATTTTACTATTCACCTGAGCTCTACTGCTCATCGAGCGGTCTAACCTGGGGTCCAGTACTGTATTAAAGTCTCCAGCAAAAATTATATAACCCGTAAGGCCCATCATCTCCTTAGCTAATTCGTCCAATGGCTCGACATCATCTTGATTTGGGCCATAATAACCAATAACGTTATATATAAGGCCAGCAATCTTTATGTTTACTATTAGCCACCTACCTCTAACATCTGCCTTTTTGCCCTCAATCTGACAATCCAGTCCCTTTCTGACCAGTAAAACAATACCTTTTGTAACCAGTGTCTGTGGCGTATAAAAAACATATTCTAACCACCGAAGTGAACCTATAAATTTCTTGCTTTCCTCTTCCGTTAGATGGGACTCTTGAAGAATCATGATATTAGCTGGAACATCTTCCAAATATCTCATGATCCTATCTCTCCTGTCTTTACCCCTTAACCCATTTACATTCCATGACATCCAACTCACCACATCTATCCTGCCCTCCAACATCGTTTCCACTGTTTATCTCTAGCTAGGACCCAATTGAAACCATAACCATAACCGTGACCTATGAGAGCATTTTTAGAACTTTTTTCCCCTTCCCTTACACCCGAACCCCCCAACCCTAACCCCCCCCCCCATTCCCTTCCCCAAACCCCAAAACCCCCCTCCCGGGAAAACCCATCCATTGACCTAAGGCCCAACCTGGGCCTACCGAGTGCCGGTTCTAGTGAACGTGAATCTATCACCATACTTTATTAGCATCAATAACCTGAAAAGGCGTTATTATGTTATTATATTATAAGCCCCCAGCCTGGCAGTACTCCAAAAAACTATCTACATCCTCTACAGCCGTAAAAGTATGCATCTTATTGTTCCACATTACTTTTAAGAACGCCGGAAATTTCAACTGAACCGTAGCACCTAGCTTCCTCAAAGGTTCAATTCTCTTGCCCAGCTCCCACTGTTTATTTGCTGTTACTATAGAAAGGTCTGACCTAACCTCGATTCTTGCTTCTCCGACTGTTAAACGTCCCTTCTTCAATGCTGCCGTAAGGATTTTCTCTTTTAACCCATAGGTTAAAAAATGTATCAGAATCTTCCTGGGCTTCGAACGATTTGGATTCAGCTTGAAGGGGTCACGATGCACCCTCTGAATATCTTGTGCAATCTCATCCTCAGTTTCCTTCAGCTGTAGCTCTGTCTTTAATAAATGGACAATAAAGCCCTTTAGATCAGGCCCTTCCTTCCCCTCTGGAAGCCTCAACATTTTTAAATTGTTCCTTCGCTGTAAATTTTCCAATCTTTCCAAGCGATCCTCGTAGGCCTTTTCTCTAGACTTAACTTGTTCTAGTTCTTTACAATTTTCATCAAGCTTGCCATGTATCACCTTAACCTCCTCCTCAAGAGAAGCCGTGCGCACATTTACCTCATCAAATCTGGCTTCCAGTAGGCCAACTGCCTCCCTAATACCGTCCTGTTTTACCTTAGACTTCTCAAACCCTCTATGCATATCCAAATCAAGCTTTTTTAACAGGGTGATAACAACTGTATCTGGGTGCGGCTCCCCCACCGTAGCTTCGGTCACCGTATCATTACATTGTGAACCCGTATTTAAATTTAAATTTGGTGTCTCTATCGTGAAGGGGGGAATGACCTGACACGGGCTATCCACTAAACCATCAGCTTCTTCATCCAGTCTAGAAGCCTCTAGATTTTCAGCTTCCATCTCTGCTTCCATCTCTAAAGACTTATATCTATTAGGACTCAGATAGTCAAGCCAGCCACCCAGAATAGCTTTAGAATCCGCTGGAACTAATTTGTTTTCAACTGTTTTCACATGAGCTGTATCTGTTAAGCTCCTATCTTTTCAAAGTATAAGTGTCCTAGGGACCGGTTTAAAATAAGCATTTAAGGAGGGGTTGAAAGTAATTTTTTTGTTTAATAACCCCGTCTTGTGAGATTGCCTGATATATTTTTTTAAATGACTGCGGGTTTTACTACCCAATTGTGTGACCTCACTTTCCCTCCCCTCTAGCTTGCCTGTACTTCTAAGCTCATAGCCTTTGTTAATCTTTTGAGATAGTTTTGCTGTGACTTTTGGGCGGGTAACTCTACTTTTCCTTTTCCTTTACCTCTAAAGTGCTGGGAGAAACATTAGAGGCACCTCCCGAGTCCTGCGTGTTGGAATGGGGTAGGGAAGACAAGGGAAACTTAGGAGCTTGCTTACTAGCAGTCCCCCTTTCCACAGCCCCGCCCGCACTAAACTGAACTCTGGACGCCGCCCGCCTCCCTCTACCTCGTTCGATGGCGGCACGACTCCAACGTCCAGAACCTGCCGTTCCTCCTACTGCTGCCGCTGCTGTAACGGGCTCCTCCGTTGGTTTCTCTGGCAGTCCCACCCCCGGAGCCACCGACTTCTGAGGTAAGGTGTCCTCCTCCTCCTGCTCCGTAACACTCGCCATACACTGCCGCTGAAAATGCCAAGAATTAAATCTTGCACAGTAACGCTAAATTCAGCAGACACGGCGGTTGATTGAAACACGGAAACACGGAAAGGTTAGTACTCCGTGCTTTCTCTCTGATAGATGATACGATAGACGCTAGTTTACTGGTCAAAACACACAGCCATCACGCCACTGACCCGGCACTCCCGACCAGACACGCTAGCTGGCCGCCATGTTTTCCCCCCTGTCATACTTTGTTGAAGGGATAAAGGTATTGGGGAAGACGTTATCTTTTTCAGGGAGTCTTGCCCATCATTTCTTGATCGTAGATTCCCTCCTAGCCCGTTATTCGCATGCCCCCTGGGAGATTGTGTAGATGGCTGAGCCAAACCTTTCAGACCATCTGTGTAATCATTTCGTAGAATTTGTGCGCAATGGTGAGATGCGGTCAAGCAGATCCTTTACTCCGGCCTAACACAGTTGATTCAAGGGTGGAGTGGTCCATGTGGTCTTTAATTTCCATCCACCACTGTGCCTTGATGCTTTCCACTGGCTTTTCTGTGGCTGCCCAAGCACATCTTATTGGCAGGCTTTTCAATGAAGCGCAGCTCTTTTTGAGAGATGGCTGATTCAGCTCTGGAGTGCTTCAAGCAAGGTCAGGCTATGGTTTGTTGCTTCGTGGTGGCTTTCCCTGCTTGCCAGTTTTGTCAACAGTACCGCAAGTTCTGTGGATATTCCCAAGACCTGCGTCTAGCAACCTAATAAGTTCTTTCAGAGCTACAAGGGACATGGTGGCTTCAAAGGATGCAAAGAGCGGCAATATCAATCCTCTTTCTTCTCCTCCCTGAACCTTCATGCACAGTTGCTCTTTAATTCGCTTTTAATGGACCATGTGTAACCTGTGGGAGGCTGAGGAGGTAGTTGTTTATTTTACTTGTTGCGCCATTGGTTTGCTCCAAATTGTAATTAAGGCTATGCAGTGGTTAGTTTGTAAAACAACAAACCACCTGCCTACTTGTATACTGTAAAGTGACATGTTTAACTGCCCATATGTGCTTTTGTCTTACAGAGTCGTAACGCCTTCAGAAGTCCTGAAGGCTCTACCAGAACCATAAGTAGTACGGTTCTTTTGAGGCCACAGGTTAGGGTGCACCTTAGTGTGTGCATTCCGCCATGGCCCCTGGTCCTGAAAAAAGCCTCGCGATAGGCACTTAGAGGCTGAAACATGTAGACCACACCTCACCATCTTTCAGGATGTGACCGATCAATTTACTCAGTCTCAACATCCACTTCACTAGTTTTTAATCTTGCCTTACTGCTCCGCCATTAAAAATTCTTTGGACTGGTAAAGGCAATTTTAACCTTTGCACTATCACTTGAACTCTCACAAAAACAGAAAACACGCTCCGCTGTAGTCAGCTGTCGCAGCACACCGTAGAGGCACTCTGCCTCTCTGGTGGGAACCCAATGATGAAGCATGTCACCAACTAGGTTGGTGAGTGAGGGTTCTTTTAACAAACAAGAGTGATCCCTCTTGATAGCCCTTCATGTATTTGGCTTCACTCTTTTGTTGTTTAGTTACTATTCCCTAGGGGGACCAAGAGTGGACTCGACAATTTCCGTCTCTCTTGTTGTTTAGATATAGTTAAACATAAGCTGCATAACTTTTTTATTTTTCGTTTCTGTATCTAAGCACTGACCGGCATACTTTCTAGGTCTTGACTACTTGCCACTTTAGCTGTTATGTTATGTTATTTTAATTTATAAGGTGCACTAATCACTCCGTTAGGGGTATCTCGGCACAGCCCAGGTCATAACAGAATCAAAGCTACTAGGCCAGAAACAGCTCGGACTTAAGTTTTCTGAATTTAAAATGATCCATACAATGATCTAAGTGAAGTGGAAGCTTGTTCCAATACCGAGGGACTAAATAAGAAAAAGACCTGCTTCCTGAACGAGATTTTCTTTTTCGAGGAATAGGAAGCAGGGCTTTATCACTAGATCTTAACGATCTACCTGGCAGGTAAGTTAAAAGCCTTGCAGACAGATAACTTAGGCCTTTGCCATTTACGGATTTATGTGCCAGACAACATATTTAAAAAATGATTCTTTTATGAATTGGCAGCCAATGAAGAGAATGCAAAAGTGAAGACGACGTTCTGGGTTGTAGGTTAGTTATGGGATGTGCTGCAGTATTCTGGACTACTTGCAATTTATGAATCCCTGTCTCATTGATGGAAGCCAATAAAGCATTACAATATTCTAGGCGGCTGATGACTAGAGCTTGAATCTAGGTCTTACTCGTCGAATTAGGAAGAAAAGGAAAAACTCTCTGTGATAAGAGCAACATATGAAAGCAAGTTCCTGCAGTGGTCCCAACCTGCTCTTTCATTATGAGTGCCTTATCTAGACGAACGCCAAATTCTTTACCACCAGTTTAGGAGTGGGTGCCGTGCCCAATTCCAATGTCCTCCAGTCAGGTTCCCAAAGCTGTTGGGCCTTGCCAAAGAGCATAATCTTGGTTTTATTGACGTTTTGCTGGAGACAATTATCTGTCATCCAGGTCGCTGTCTGTTGTGGAAAGATAACTATTGCTACTGATTTAATTGTGGAAAGACCAGTTGCTACCAGTATACCTAGAGTGGGCTTTGAGTCAGATCAACTTCACCCACTGACTCTTCAGCCATTGGCTTCAGACATTGTCAGTCACATCTTACATCAGCCCACTGGCTGTCTCGCCAAATGTACTGGCTGTTTTTATGTGTTGTTTTGTCTTTTAAGAAATGATTGCATTGCAGGGCCTTTCTTTGCTTCTCAACCAATCCCCTCTCTCTTGTGTCTGTAGCTTGAGGTCGCAAACTGATTCTCTCCAACCCCTTCCCTCCCATCTACCACACACTCTTTCTCCTCCCAGCCACCACACACACTGTCCCCATCACCTCTGCCTGACCAGTACTCTCGCCCCTTCCTTCTTCCTACTTTCTATATTCTCCCTCTCCCATTGCCTCCCTGTACTGGATTACTTCGGGGTTGTATGTTAGAATAGCTCTAACAAAAATATTGTCTTAAATATATATTCCATTCAGTTAATGATTCTTTCTCTCCTAGTTTTAATTTCCCCCTTCCTCTCTCTCTGTTCTTCTCCTCCCTCTCTCTCTGTCCTTCCCCTACCTCTCTCTCTGTCCTTCCCCTCCCTCTCTCTGTCCCTACCTTCCCTCTTCCTTCCTCCCTCCGCCCAAAATACCATCCCACCCCAAAGTGCTTATTTGACAAAAAGAAAAGTACCACAGCCCAAAGATTTGCTTACCAGCCCTCGTCCAGTGCTATCAAAGGTCGGGGTGACAAATACCAAGGCAGTGTACCCTTGATTCCACCTCATGCCTCTTTAATCCACCACCAAACCCTCCCTGCCTCTTTATCTCACTCTTGAATGTTCTTCTTCATCCATGCTTTCTCTTTCTTTTCTCCCTCTTGTTGGTGCTCTCTCTTGCCCTGGATCAAAGATTGTTGGTGGAAAAATAAGTGCAGTCCAGGAGAAGCATCTCTCTGTTCTTTGTCACCTTAAATGTCATTCCCGCTTTATTTAGCAGGAAGCTCTCACTCGCTTCAGCCAAGAAGCTATGGCGTTAGTCCCAGAGAACGAAATCGGGCAGGGATGGTGTTCTCATTATTTTCCTGTTCTCAAGTAAGACAGTGCCCTCTATCCCATTCTGGATTTTACTATTTTGAACTCCTGAAGAAGTTCCAGATGCTGTCCCTTACACAGCTCATTCTAACTCTTGAGCTGTAAGACTGTGCTATACTTTCATGTCCTAATCGTGCAGTCATGCAAAAGGGTAACTGCATTTTTCTGGTGGGCTCTGACCACAGGCAATTGGCTGTCCTCTCATTTAGACTAACATCTCCCTTCGCATTCACAAAAGCGAAGTCTGTGGTCAGAGCAAATCTTTGCAGGTCGATGATCTTTGCATTACTGCACCTCGATGACTGACTGCTGAAAGCAAGATCATCACAGCTACTTTTTGGACCACTTCTGGTACACAATCTTCCTGCTCTTTGACCATGTGTTTTTGAAAAGCCTCCCCAAGCTCCTCCTCCAGCCCTCCCAGCATCATTCCCTCACCTGGGTGGAGCTGAACACTGTCACCCTCAAGGCTTCCCATGACCCCAGAGAGTTGAGAACATGCAGGCTACAAATACGACTTTTACAAGGGAGCAGTGTTTCTAGCAGTTCTTTTCTCCGTCTCGTCTCTTGCAACTTATTGGTACCTCACACTCGATGGAACATGCCCGCGCTTAAATGGTGTCTCCATTTTCAGTAGGCTCATCATTGGGGAGTCCTGGTGAAAAGCATCCATATGTCCCCGGATGTAGCTCAAGGCCTGCGGTGGTGGCTGGTTTCAAACCACCTTACATGCGGGAAACTCTTCTGCCTTCCTCTGGCCGTGGCGACCGTACTTACAGATGCCTCCTTCCTCGGATGAGACCATCATCTCACTGCTCTAGAGATCAAAGCCCTGAGCTATCCATCTGGCCTTAAGATGTTCCTGTCTTCCATTTGCAGCTGAAGTTCACCCACCTCAAGGCACACTTATCAGAAGTGTTTTAATTTGCACTTATTCATAGCCTGGTAAGGCTTTGGTGTGTGCACATATAAGGGCTATTTGTCGGCCCATTTGACCTTTTTTTGGTTTACCAGATCAGCCTTTTTTTATTTTTTATGATTCATCAATTGTTATTCGTTTTCCGATGGTGTTGACTGTTGTTTCCACCTTCTCCCATTGTTATGCATCAGTGGTACCTTAATTTGATGCTCACATGTTTTATGGCGTCAACCTATGAGGCTATACAAAGTAGTTCCTTGCAATTGTTCCTTTAAAACTGTGTTTGTAAGCGCCATTACTTCGACTCTGTGTATTAGCAAGCTGCAGTCTTTTTTGGTTCATACTCCTTTAACCACTTTTTTTCAGACAAACTGGCTCTTAGGACCAAAAAGTGACTGCACTGTCTGGATTCCCGCAGCACCCTCAGTTTTCCCCGTGACAATCCCCCTCATTACTAGATTGATGACCGAATTTTCATTGGGTACGTGGGTTTCAAGAATGGCAAAGCAATTCAGAAGCGGACCGTCTCCCACTGGCTCATGCTATGCATTACAATCCAGGCAAACACAAGGAGATGATGGACGGTGTGCTGAAACTTTTCAGACACTCAGCCCCCAGTCACAGATCTGGGTTGAATCCATCATCATTCTTTGGCTCACTCCACCACCCCAGTTCAGACCCAGCTATATGCAAATCAGTCTTGGTCCTGTGCCTCATGGGAACAGTCCAGCCCGAACTGCCAAGCCATTCCTTCCCTGGACCGGAAACAAGCATCCTGGGACCGGTTTCGGGGTAACACCCCTCTTCAGCCAAGCAATCTTGAATCCAGTGGCAAATGGATGATGGATTCAACCCAGATCTGTGACTGGGGGTGAGTGTCTGAAAAGTTTCAGCGCTCCGTCCATCATCTCCTTGTGTTTGCTATGCATTACGATCTGCCAGTAGTTTTGGGCATGCTTGGAATGCTGCTTTGTCTGTCAAAGTACCACTCCAAAGCATGTAGGTGCGTCCTATGATTCTTCAGCCACATAGTTGCAGGGTTAGCCTAACAATTACAGGGGGAAAGTGTACGTGCTTTGCATGAGTGCCAATTTTCCCAAATGCATTGAGATAGTTGCACTTGCATGTGCTGGAGTGATACTTTACCTGAAATACTATTATCAGAATTTCAAGCACCCTCAAACCTACCAGCTTCTTTCTGCTAATGAGTGCCATTGATGATCAAGAAACATACAGGTGCAAAAACGCAACCCCTGAATGCACCAGTACTGATGGCACAGTTTCTGTTTGTGAGTACTTGAAACTATTATGCAACTACCAGAATACATTTGGAGAACTGGTGCTGATATGCCAACAGTGTAGTTGTTAAAATATGTACATGCAAATTGACACTGGAAATTCTGCTTTCTATCAGTTGAACATTTGAGTCACTGAGTCTGTAATTTGCTCATTGTGCACTGCTGCTCTAGAAGGACTGTTGATTTTTTAAAGCTCTTTCAATCTTACTTGAATCTTGCTACTATTTTATTTCATGAACATACTGCTGGTTGAACTGCATTTTACCTACTATAATGATCATTACTTGGGCTAAATATCTAGGATCTCTGAAATGTGGGAATGCTAATGCTTTTTCTCTTTTTGTTTATTTTAAGGTTCTGTTTTTGAAGCCCCCTTGGACATTGTCTGATATATTGCAGTGTTTTAAGAAGCACTGGTTTGCTGTCTTTGGAATGATTATGAAGAGAGACTTGCTTGAGTCGATTGACTTTTTACATGATAACCTATGTAAAGGTACAGGACCACCATTGTTATTTCTGGAAACATAATGTGTGCTCTACTGTGTTTTATAGGTTCACAAGCAGTCTTTTTCAATATCTGTTTTTTGGTTGGCTTTTTCCATTAAAGATGCAAATAGATCAAGCCACAAGACTTGCTGATCAAAAGTGGCATTCCACAGCCCTTTAGATAGCAACGTGGTGCACCTCCTACAAAATACAGTGCCCCTAATGTGCGTCCACTTCCATGAGGGAACAGAACGTTTAGAAATCCTCCTTCATATCACCATTAAAGGTGTGGGAAAATGTGTAAATATTTTCCAAAAATCACACAAAATATTGGGAAATTAAGCAAAATGATGTGTATATTATGCTAAATGAACATTCGGGTATATCAAAGTGAAAATTTAATGTGAAGATATACAAGTTTAAAATCGTTTCACAAAAAGAGTGCTTGAGGAGGTTTAAAGACCCGCAAGGGTTAGCTCCCCTACTTCATATATCACACCACAAAAGTAAACCCTTGGGTCTGGAACCATTACTAGCCTCGCTAATGAAGGGGCTACCACCCAGGAGAAATCCTTTCTTACGACGGTTTCCCTCACCCACCAGCGGTGGCATACTTCATCATTGGGGAACCTCTTCGTATCGATGTGCTTAGTCACGATACAGGCTGCAACCCCCTCACTGAGAGGGAGGAGCTCAGGGATGTTTTTGTACTAAGTGAGGTATTTACTAAATACTCAATAGTAGAGCTTGGGTGGTGAGGGCAGCAGAGCAAATGAGGAAAAACCGTGATTAAAACTAACTATAGGGTTTGCTACAAAATCTTCCATTTGGGTCCTGGTAAGGATTAAAAAACAGCGTAGCACTATGGGACACATTAAACCCGCTTGTGTGTCACACAAGTTGACATGTTTCAGCCAATGACCCGACTGGTGTTGCGGCTTTCTTCAGGACTTATGGGTGCTGCTGCTCAAATGTACTCAAAATAATACAACAGATCAACATAACGATATACACAAAACCATCCAGTGATCCCATGGAGCATCTGAGAGTGAAGGAGGCAATTAAACTTACCAATCGCTTTTTGGAAAAAGGACACAGAGCTGATGATCTAAGATGTACTGTCCTCGATAAGCCAAACATACCGACAACTACCAACATCACCAGACTGCTCTTTGTCAGGGAACAAAGATGGGTATTCAGATTACAGAGCAATAAACATGGCCTCAATGATGAAATTCCACGGACATTGATCCCTTAAGATCGTCAATATCGCTTCCTCTTGTACACCCCTTAAAACCATATCAGTTGAAAGAGAAAAGCACACAAACTCACTAGACCCATGGCTGATGCACATAATTTTCTGAGTCTCCTCAACTATAGGATGAATCTTAGGCAGCTACTATATGTATCACACTGCCTAATATAGTATCTATTAAATGGCTTTTAGGTTGCCTTGGGGCTTTTAACATCTTACGCGGTGGCCAACATTAGCGTCCATAAGTATACTAGAAGCAAGGTGGGTGGCATTCATTAATACCTTGCCAGTTACTCTGCTTTACATACAACATGCGCCTATGGCTAACTGACTATAAGAGATGTTAGAGGTATTAATACCTTGCTTATAATCTATTGAACATATGCTAACTACTACTTGAGCACCTGTTAACATCAACAACCACAATATGGGCTGCTAACGTATGCATTATAGGCTTTGCCACAATACACTCCTTGTCGGACTGCATTTCTCAGTATTCTGAGTCCCAACACAGAAAGCAACCTCCTCCTTCGTGATTGGTCCATGTTAGCCAATCATAGTGCAGCTTATAAAGACGCACAACGCCTCGCACAAGGTTTCCTTTACTTGGCGTGGCGAGCGGCAAGCCGGCGTTTTGGAAAAGGAATGTTTGGGAATGTGGGTCGGGTTTTGATAACTCGATTTGACTACATGCACACGGGGGTTAGTTTTTGACTATGGACTGCTACAACATTTAGTGGCAGCCACCCACATGACTGTATTATATTACAGCGGCTTAGCAATTTAGTATCCTAGTTTGTTACTCATTTACTTTTCATGAACACACACATGTCAAGATGGCTGCCGAGCGGCTGACATCAAAAGCGGCAGCCTTCTATCATATTTCAGCTGCAACATTGTTTAATGGGAGAGCATTTGCTCTTTAAACTGGAGGCTAATACGCTTATACGTGTGTTATTCTTTGGACGGACTCCCATAAGATTCATTGGCAGTCGGAAGCATATGCTTGTTTTCAAAGTCAATTTCACCCTCTAGCTTCTGCTTTAAATATGACAAGATAATTAAACTAGCTTTTCCCTAGTCCAGTGACCCCCATATCTAGATGAGTCACTGCCATTTACATATACAACAACAAAAAACTTTGTGCAGATCATCTTGAATCCCACAAATCAATAATTGACTAATTAGATACCCATGCCGGAGGCTTTACATGGTAGTCTTAGTTGTAAAAGGACCAATGTCGTTAGAGGTACATTGCAACATGGGGATACCTCTCAGACCATAGATCATAGATTTTTTTGTCAGTGGAGTACTACAAAAGTTTTCTCTGCAATTTAGTGAGAAAAAGGCCTACCCGTACTTGGACAAGGAGTATTATAAACAACCAGCAAATACCAGAGCGTTGAGGACGTACGAGGAGAGCAGCAAAAGACAAATCATTTCTTTTCCAGACGCTTCATCCTACTACGACAGTTCGAGTGACGCAGGACCAGCTACAAGCAATAGGGGTAAACAGCAAGTAAAATTCTACCAAGGACCGGAACCTTTTTTAGACAGAGGCAACGGACGTCCCAGAGGCAGAACCAGAGTGAAACAATGGTACAACCCCATCCCCAATCAATATCAAGGCGAAATAACAACGAGACACCAAACTTACAGATGGTGAGAAAGGAATCCAACTCCATCTTCAATCTAAAGAATATTAGTCTATCTACGAAAGAAATCCAAGTACTGAATAAAGGCCTAACCTTTATACCATCAAACAAACCTGATATGGCTCAAACAAAACTGGAAATCATCCAACTCTTCAGAAAAATGCGTCTTAAATCATTCTTTGCAGATAAACCCTACACACCTGAAAGGAATTACTCGGGCCTTAAATAACAGTCAACTTTCTTTCCACCCACCTCTAGTATACCGATGGAACTCCTCATTTAAAAAAAAAATGTGATGAGAGACTTGGACTCTCTAGAGAGAAAATGTAATTACACCAAGTGGAATATGACTAAAAGTGAAAAGTCCGCTCTTGAAAAGCTGATGAAAAATCAAGAAATTATAGTAAAACCTGCGGATAAAGGCGGCGCCATCGTCATTATGGAAAGAGAAAAGTACGAAGCGGAAATCCACCGGCAACTATCCAACTAAGAACACTATTGAAAAAACGATACCGACTGGACTAAAGTGGTACAAAGTAAACTGTCCATACTGATAAAGACAGGAGAAGATCATGGCTGGGTATCAAAAAACAGAAGCCAAATACTTGTTCAATGACCACCCCAGGGTGCCTCTAATGTACGTCCTCCCGAAGATTCACAAGGACGCCATTAATCCACCAGGACGACCAATAATCTTGGGGGTTAACTCCATCTTCGAGCGACCTGCAAAATACATGGACACGTTCCTCAAACCATTGGTTGTAGATACTACAAGTTTCCTTCGAGACCCAATGCAAGCAATTACAATTATCAAAGGACATATCTTCTACCAATAAGCTAAACTTCTGGTGATACTCGATATAATTAGTTTGTATACTAACATTCCCCAAGAAGCAGGCTTGGAAGCCCTCCATCACTTCCTGAAGAACACACCAAGAACACATAATGTACCAACTGAATTCCTAGTAGAGATGGCGGAAATATGCTTAAAATACAACTTCTTCCAATTCAATGACGAACAATTTCTACAAACAAAGGGGACTGCAGTGGGATGCCCCTTTGCGCCTGAAATGGCGGTTATGTTTATGGCCCTGTATGAAGAAAGGTGGGTATACAACAACAACCCATTCGATGGTTATATAAAAATCTGGCGTTGCTACATCAACAACGTGTTTAGGCTCTGGAGAGGAACACCTGAAACACTGCAAGATTTCCAAACTGGCTAAATCAAAGGAATCCTGACATCCAGAGAGAAGAAATCAACTTTCCAGACCTTTTGATAAAGCATGAAGATGGAGCTCTGTATACCACTTTATACACAAAACAAACTGACAGAAATACATTTCTGCATTTTTCGAGTTTCCATCAAAGAGATCTGCGACAGAATTTACCTTACAGCCAATTCTTGCGAATTAGAAGAAATTGCACGAAAAAGGAAGACTATTTCACTAATGCCAAAATTCTATTGGAGAAATTGGTCAACAGAAAATATCCACGCAAACTAGTGAAGCGATCTATGAAACGTGCATGGTATACACCAAGGGAAACACTGTTGATACCAAAAGTAACAACAAAGGATATGCCACTGGTATGCGTTACGACCTTCTCAGGCATCACCAACCAACTCAAAAAAATCGTAAGAAAGAATTGGCATACAGTCAAAGGTCTAGAAGAGTTAAAAGAAATTCCAGTATTTGCCTTGAAAAGAAATAAAAATATCAAAGACAAACTGGTACATGCCAACTAAAAAATCAAGAGCCCAAGGAACACGCTACAAACATTGTTAGCCTTGCCCCACTTTCAGTGTCCCTTAATGGTAGGTAACTGTATGTCTTGCGCTAGTACCATAGAGGGAGCCAAATTTGAATATGGAAATAATACCATCATCCATGAGGAATTCACTAACTGTAATACAACCAATCTTATATACTGCATAGTCTGCCCTTGCCAGATGGCATACATCGGAAAAACCACACAAGTCGTCAAAAAGAGAATCATCCAACAGCGCTCAAGGATTAACTGCCAAATGCACCCATGGTACTACACCGTATCGAAAAGGGACATGGCCCACAAGATATTAAATGGACAGTTCTAAAACATGTCACTGGAAGGAACGTTGATACCCTCCTTGCCAGTTTTGAAGCTAAAACTATATTGCACCTCGGAACCACTGTCAATGGACTCGATGAGTTTAGTGAGATCTTGCACTGCCTATGAAGTAAGTCCACGACTGCTCATCATTATGCCAACCATCATCAATTGTAGATCCCCAGAGACCGACCACAAAAAAAGCTGTTAAGTTTTTCTCATGTTCCGTAATCAAATAGCTTCATCAGTCACAGCAATAAGTAGAACAATGCCCATGTTCAAGAACCACAAAATGAGAATTCGTTTACAGAAACAGCCTCACAACCGGTATTGTGGATGGCTAAATGATATCACTTAGTCCGCGTATCGAGAGTCCTGAAATCCCCATGGCAACCCTCACAGGAAGTCAGGCAAAAGCAAGACGATCCCTGATCAAGTCAGGCATTTGCCTTAGAGTACGGCGTCTGATGATGACGCTTTCCTCATGTCACCACGCACGAACTCCACTTCAGGAAGTACGGAAGTCCTGAGTCACTTCACCCATGCGATCCGCTGACACAGCCACAGGAGCTGCTGGTCTATCCCGATTTAAAGAGGGAATAAGAAGAACAAAAGAAACTCCGGAAGAGCGCGTTTAAGGTATCCGCAAGCTTGTGATTATTTCTGTCCCATTGCATCAACACGAAGGCAGCACCTTGGCTCTGCATGTGTTCTCAAGTACTTCACGCCTAACACACGACGCTAGCCCCATATTCTGAATCACCTAACTGTACAAAGTAAGAGCATGCGTATTCACAATGGTGCAGGTCTCGCCACAAGGAGTGAACTACAAAACGGACACTCGTCCCACACGGGTTGAACACAGACCCCTTCAAAGAGTTTTCTACTTAAAACGCCCACCCCAAGCGTTTTACATAGATTCATTTTTGTATATAATTGTATTTACTTTAAGTTTGTTCTAATAGCCTTCTCCTTCTGGCTTTTTAAACTTTCAGATCCATCCCCCTTTGTCTTCAAAGATACCTTGAGGCCTCATAAGGGAAGCCTCCCGATTCCTGATTCCTTCCACGGACTTAGCTCCGCCTAAGATGTGGCCCCCAAATATATGTTTAGGAACCCCAAGGTAGACGATCAGTATGTGTTTACAATCACAGAAACACCAACTACAATAAAAAATTGCATTAACTAATAGATGTATGCACCATATTGTATAATCACAGTGTCCTCCACAAGTCCCCAGTCCTGAGGAAGACCTTCTTTTGAAACAATGCCCCTGGTCCAACAAAGAAGGTCGAACCGCGTTGGCACGTATTTCGTGTGGCCAAGAGTCACCATTTTGAAAGTCACTGCGCAATAGCACTGAACATACAAGCTCTATTCACATGGCTGAGATAAGAATATGTATAAAATTCCTCTGACCTCACCTAGGACCCCGTAGTAGCACAAAATTGAGGACATCAATAATAGATTTGGGTTACAGGAAAAATTTTGACACTTATGATTTAATATACCAACTAAGTGGCACAGTAGGCCAATAGGGTACATTTACTGTATAGTATGTCCCTCTTTTTGTGATTTTGTTTTTGTATATAAAGTTAAGAATGTCCTGTTCTCTTTCTTGGAGTATGTATTTATGATTTGACCTATTACTTTATTGGTGTTTTGACTTGATTAATGGATTGTCTTTGGTGTAAACATAACGGTGTATGTTTTTGTTCGATGTAAATGTCTTTTTCATAAGATAAATGAACGACACAGACACAAATGTACCTGTTGTTTTGAGCATATTTGAGCTTGACAACATTAACGCTAGAAAGGGAAACATTAATCATTTTTTTCTTTAAGATTCCTTAAATAACCACCGCTCATCCAGGGCCATATGTAGGAAGCCAAATACCGGTCGGTAACGGACGATTTTCGGTAAATATCCCGTTACCGACCGGTATTTAGGCTTTTGCTATGTAGGGGGCATATTTCAGGATTCGGTAATTTACCGAATCGGTAAAATTACAGAATCGGTAAATACCGAATCCTGAAATGATATGTAGGGGGAGTGTCTCGTCGGTGTGTGGATTCGTTATTTACCACCAACTAAAAGTTGATGGTAAATGACGAA
Source organism: Triturus cristatus (assembly GCF_964204655.1). Lineage (NCBI taxonomy): Eukaryota > Metazoa > Chordata > Amphibia > Caudata > Salamandridae > Triturus > Triturus cristatus. The sequence goes on along the minus strand of NC_140586.1, from coordinate 325,458,006 downwards.
TACCTGTAAAAAAGCATTATTGTGCTATTTGAAATGTGCAATGTGGCAGACATACATGCCCTTAGGGCATGTATGTGCGCCACATGTGCACACATACACGAATCAGGGGTGCAACAGGGTGTCAATGTGACACCCTGCCACCCATGATAATGCCTCCCCTATTACCGATTCGGTATTTACCGAATCGGTAATGGCAACTGGCTTCCCATTCATTCCTATGGGCCTCCAGGCCCATAGGAATGAATGGGAAGCCAGTTGCCATTACCGATTCGGTAAATACCGATTCTTAAATACCGATATTTACCGAATCAGTAATAATTTACCTACATTACATTTACCGATTCATAAATACCGAATCGGTAAAATTCGGTATTTAAGAATCGGTAAATGTAATTTACCTACATATGGCCCCAAGTGAGCATCTGTGGAGAAAACTTTTGTAGTACTCCACTGACAAAAAAGTCTATGATCTATGTTCTGAGAGGTATCCCCATTTTGCAATGTATTTATGATTCCAACCTCTGGTGCCCTAAACTGAATCACTCCCCCATAAGAGACCAATATCGTTAGAGGAGCACAGCCGATCATGGGTCTGGAGTGAGGAGGGGGGTAACTCTATGCCCCGGTAATCCGCCCAACGTAGCCAAATTTTCCTATGCTTTTGGGGGCAACCACAAGCTTGGAACACCGCGATTTCGGCATTCATGCAATCACCAATGGCCCTTTTCCACCTGCTGATCGTCCGAGGGACACACTCTTCTTTGCTGGGCGATATCCCGTTTAGCAATGGTAATGGATAAAAACAACAGGTGTTGCTTGTACCGATTCCCACCTATACCATCAATACTATGTAATAACAGTAGTTTCAGCTCAAGTGGGAGATCCCACGACAACACCTCGCTCAGGCATGCCACAATTTTCAGCCAAAATGATTGCAGTGCCGTGCAGCCCCAAACAGTATGCATAAAGGTCCAATCCTCCACCCCACATCTCAAACATAATGGGGACTGAATGGCGCCCATCCTCCAAAGTCAGAATCAAGTATAGTATATGCGGTGTATAGATTTGAGTTGTGTGAGACAGTAGCATGATGAGACTGCCGCACCTCGAAGACTAGCCTAGACTTCAGTCCATTCGTCATCGGTCATGTCAGGGATGTCCTCTAGCCATGCCTTTCTAGTCTTATGCAGTGTGGTATGGTTGTGCGTCGTCAGTGTTTGATAGGTAGTTGGTTTTAATCCCTGTTTTTCCTCATTTGCTCTACTCCCCTCAACACCCAAGTTCAACTATTGGGCAGTTAGAATATACCTCCCTCAGTACAAAAACATCCCTGAGCTGCTCCCTCTCAGTAAGGGGGTTGTAGCCCGTATCATGACTAGGCATCATGTTACATGGAGGTTCCCCAATGATTAAGCATGCCACCGTTGGTGGGTGAGGGAAACCGCCCTAAGAAAGGATTTCTCCTGGGTGGTAGCCCACTCATTAGCAAGGCTATTAATGTTTCCAGACCCAAGGCTTTACTTTTGTGGTGTGATGCAAGTTTAAAAGCCACTAAAGATAGCAGCAAGGGACTCATTTGTGGAGAAATTATCTCTTGGGACACATTTTCTGTTCAAACCTGTCTCCCACAAGACCTATTTTGCTCCAAGTCCCCTGCAGCTACAAAGTGTACTAAATTTTACACTGACTTAATTTCATTTCTGATGTGTCATAATTTGCTTAACGCAAAATTGCACAAATTACACAAATGACGGATTGTAATGGAAAATTTCACTGGTTCAATTACTATATGAAGAAACACATATGTGAACAAGGCAACCACGAAGAACACTTACCTTAATATGCCATTGATCAGTATTGTCACAGAAAAATATATGACATTGCTTCACAATTGGGTAAACACTTTCCCCTCATACTCAATTATCAGTGGATAAAGTTGCGTGTCCAGTTTTAGGATTTCTCCTCCTCTGATTAACATCTACCCTCTCTCCTCTCCCCGCACCCCCAACACTTCTACCAGATTCAGTATGGTTTGATCATAGGCTCCTTCAACCCTAGGCTCTAGATGAAATGCTCTATGATATATTATGGCACGACAACCTGCATGCCTTGGTAGGGAAGTCATACCACGGAGCATTTTTCAATTTGAATAGCTCCAGTGCCTACATCGCTTCTTCAGAGCGGCTTTCAGTAGACTACATCAACAGAGATTGTCACTTCCCCTCATTATTGGACTGACTATACGCCCTTTTTAGTTAAACACAAAACCTCAATACATTTGCACTTCTGTGTAAATTCACATGTATGGTTCCTGCACCCTGGGGCATACTTCTAAGTTGATTGATACAAACAATTGCTTTCTTCACGACTGTAGTATTGTTTCTTTAATCACAGCAAAGTCTGATTAAAGTGTAATCCTGTCCTGTTGATGACCTTAGTTTGAATTGGTCGAAACGCTGTTGACTACTCAGCATACATCATGGTGTCCTTTGGTTCTTAACATGCTCTGTATTCATTATGGTTTCATTGTCCATGTTATGTATCCATTAAAAAAAAATAAGTGTGTGCCTCTCATGCAGTTTTTACACCTTGTCATGTGTCTTACTTGCGCCGTTCACTTCTCTCATAAGCACTTTGTGTGCACTTTTTGTGGATTAAACTGGTAAACTATGTACTGTTTTACCTAATACAGTTGGTTTCATGAAAATTGTAAATACAGACCACATTTTCTAAAAATCATTGCTTTCTCGGCATTTCTATTCTTTCGTAATTGATTTTACACTTTCTCAATTTGTCTAAAAACAATACCTGTTGAGACGTTGTTTACTGAATTCACCCAGGTCTCAACTGGGTTTACGGGGTTCTCTCCCTTGGTCCTTTATTGCTATGATCTAATATGTCATCCCTGTTATGTTCACATCACAAGGTCTGTATCCACCCCTAGCATTGAAACTTTTCTTTATCTCGTTGAGCTCCTTCACTTTGTTACCTCTGAATGGAAACATCACTAGTATTGTGGGTTTTTAATTATTTTATATTAACAGAATGTTATATATCCCCCTAGCACATTGTCCAGATTATAAGCAGTGCCCCACATCAAGCTCTCTACCTCGGGGGGGGGGGTTGTCTCATCTGTTAACATTAATTTAGGTCCTTGTTGGTGCTTAGTTCTACCCGATTTCAGGAGCAGGTAGAGACAAATCATGTTGTCTGTTCCACCTCACTCCTTAAAGACCCATGACTTTAATCTTGCTTACTGAAGCGTACGAAAAAGTGCTGGATGAAATGCTTGAATTAATCTCAGCCACTGGTAATTACTCAGGCCTCATCCCAGTCCATTGTTTTTGCACACCATGCCACTTCAGTTTGGAACCAGCCATATGCAGTTCAGACATGAACCTGTTTCAGCAGTAATAGTGCAGCCTGAACTTCCAGGCCTTCAGGGAGTTTGCCACTTGTTTGAAGAAGAGATTGTATATAGAGTACCCTTATAAAGACTGTATTTATTGTTTCTATCCTCCTCATAAGGTGTCAGACTGCAAGATATGTTGCACCTTTTCAAACAAAACCTTTAGAGACCGGGAAGGATGTCTTCTTATCTGGCTCCAGAAATTGAAAACCAGGTCAGACCCTGTATCAGACTCTGAGAGTGAGCATTCTACTTCTTCAAAAATGTCTAAAATTTCTTCAAAGAGGGTAAGAGAATCATCACAATTAGATAAAGAGCCTGAATATAAGATTCATCAGTGCTAGTCCGTACGGCCAATACTGCAACGATGCCTTATATAAACCTACAGGGCGGCACACGATCTCACCATCTTTCCAGGGAACCACAAAAGTTGCGGGAATGGGTCATAAGTCACAGAATCTGCCTCTGAGTCGAACACTTCCCGGGACGTCAGAACACGATTGTGGACACTCAGCAGGCTTACAACATCGTGCCACAAATGGGAGCTGCACCAGCAAACCCTGCAGAGCATATTCGTATTCTGGGGCACACCAGAATTGGACCTGTACGCAACACCCCAGAACCGCAATGCCGGTACTGTGCAAGTTGTAATCCCCAACTGGTCATGGGGGAATGCCTTTTCAATTGCATGGTGGAGAAGTGTGGCTCAATGGTTAGAGCGGCAGACCCTGATGCAGAGGTCTGGCCTGGGACCAGGGTTCAATTCCCGCCTCGGCAGGTCTTGGGCTCAATTTCCTCGGACCTGTTAATTCTCGCCTCGGTGCCTACTCTAATCATGTGTCCCACTCTGCAACTCTGGGCAATAGCTTGCTTAATCTCCACAGCGGCCCCAACAGCGTTGGGATGCCTGGCTTCACCTTGGGGGTGCCCAGGAGTGGACATTTCACAGGGAAAAACCAGGAAGGGTTCCCAGCAGTATGAGTACAGCGCCAGGACACCCTAGGGTAACAGTGCGCTATACAAGTACAACACATTTACATAAGGCCTCCACTTCCAGCATGACAGTTGAACACTGTTCTCTCACAATTGATGAAACCCCATTTCGAACCAATTCACACAGCTGAGATCACGTTCCTGTCATGAAAGTTGGCCTTGCTTCTTGGCTTGACCTCAGCCAGATGGGTCAGTGAAATTCAGGCCTTTTTAAGAGAGGAACCGTTCTTGCAATTCAAAATGGACGGAATTCTACTCCGCACAAATCCAAAATTCATACCCAGTGTTCCATCTGATTTCCACCTCAATGAGCATGTAGTACTAAAGACTTTCTTCCCGAATCCAACGACATCTGCAGAGAGGGCTCTTCACTCCAGGCAGAGTATTTCTAGTTGGATCGCAAGTGCCATAAAAAGTTGCCATCACAAAGCAGGCAAACCTCTGTCTTCGTGAATCTGAGCCCATTCCACGAGGGCTGTTTTGACGTCTACAGCTTTGTTTGTGGGAGTGTCAATTCCTGAGATTTGCCGTGCAGCAACGTGGAAGAATAGACACATATTTACCCGGCACTACTGCCTATACTCTGCAGTCTGAAATGACAGTGCGGTGGGTCAAGCAGTACTTTGGCACCTATACCATTAAGATTAACCACCCCTGTCTACTCCCCTACCTCTTTAGCTGTATTACATTTCTATACAGTATACCATTTGCTATGTTTAAGGCTTGAAGGAATTTTCCTTATTTGTTATTGATATTGTTATAGTGTTATATTGTTTGGTGGCTTCTTGCAGGTTTTATTGATACATATTCCTGTTAAGCTTTTCAAAGTTATGGTAAATGTGCTACTCAACTGCTTGCTATTCTGATTCAAGCATGTGAATATATGAAAGTTCCAATACTGGAGTAAGAAATAAGTTACTTACCTGTAACTGCAGTTCTCCAATGTTGGAAGCTTTCATAGATTCACATGCGACCCACCCTCCTCCTCTGGGGAAGCTCACCTAATTTATCTTAGCATGTGAGCTTTAGCTCTAGTGCAGGAAAATCTGAGGATACTGAGCTTCTCTCTGGAGTGTTCTACAGAGTGATTGGTGCTGATTGGTTAAGACAAAACATTGGTTCCTTTTTTAATAATGACTATGATAGGTTAATAAACCAAGAGGCATAGGCCTTTTTCTAGTCATACCTATCTGTGTACTATTACTACTACTGCTACTATTTTAAAGTACCAGGGACTCCCATCATGATGACGGGAAATGATTAAAGCATGTGAATCTATGAAAGCTTCCAATACTGGAGAACTACAGTTACAGGAAAGTAACTTATATCTTCTTTGTTCTTGCTTTTTATCTTAATGCCTGGACCCCTTGATTAAGCCAATGAAGCAACACTCATTATGTCAGGTGCTAGACTCTCTGATTTCCTGACACAAAAGATTCAACATATTCCTTTCTCCCATGATGCCCATCAATTGACTCTAGGCTGTCTTGTTATATGGTTTCTACAAATTAAGTAGGTCTATGTATCTGGACAACATAAGCTACAGAATATGGGAACTTAGCTCACACATACCATCGGAAAATGTAAGCCTGGTTCCTAGCTAGCTCACAGTGCCCTATCTGAACCCCTAACCTTACCACGGTACCAGATGGTATCAGCAACCTCGAACTTGACCACTCTTTACTCCCCAAGGAAAACTTGGAAGCAGATCTGCCTTTTAGTTGTTTACTTTTTCATAGCCAAGGTAAACACAAGAAAGAAATGAGTTGGCTTTTCAAACATTTATTGAAACAATCGTATTCTTGTATAGAAAGAGTGTGCTGTAATTAATTACTAGGCATAATAAACAAAGCCTTGTAACCAGCATTACAAGAATGGTGAAAAAGATAAAAAGTTCAACCATTATAACATTACTATGTAATTATACTTCTACCTAACACTACCTATACTATCAAGAGCATAGTGGGAGTACCCTCTGCCAGATCCCTTGATATAGCCTAACCCCTCATTCTGGAGTATGTTGTATCAGTAAGCCGGCCTGTGCAGAACAGGCTATCATCCTTTTCAGGATCGAGGTCAGAGTCAGCAGGACTGCATCTCAGTCACGGTTCGTCACATTCCAGGACAATCCCAGAAGAAATGCTCCTCTCCCGAATGTAATGCAGAGACTGTTTATACAAAAAAAGCACTGTTCCAATCACATTGTGTCAGAGGTGTAGAGCTAATGCGATGATTAGTCTGGGGCATAAACCTGTGTTCAGCTGGACTACCAAGTACAAGAGCATGAATGTGCCTAGCCTTGGACAGAGTGTACAAATAACATGATAATAATGCTTGCTAAGAAATGAACTGCATGTTTAATCATTTCTGAGTACATAATTGTGTTAGTGCAAAGCATGTAAAAGGTCACTATTAGAAAACGATGTTAAGCTAAAACGTGAAACTAAATCTGTTGCTCCCAAAACGCTCTCACCCATTGTAGTCTCTCCCATCCTTGACTTCTTTCCATCTTTGCCTCATTATTAACTCTTCCTGATTATATGCTTGTCGGTGAACTTCTCTGCTCTTATCTGGGCTACTTCACCTAAGTATCCCTCTTACACGTGTTCCTTTCCTTGCTAGCCATTTCTTGCACACATCTCCTCCTTATCGTTGTAGTGCCATTCCCCAGCGGCTGCTTCTGCAGTGCGCGCACCTCACTACGTTCTGGTGAGTGAACAACTTTAGAACTCCAGATGTAGTCAAAGCTCCACCCCGTTCAACAGTCCTCCACTGCAAGCTCTAGCATGATGAGAGAGCCTTGAATTTGTCTCTCTGACATCTTCATAGGGTGGAATTTTTATATTGTATTTTAGATGCATTTATATAGTGTGTAATACCCCAGAACAGGCACAGAACCATATTTACACACTGATATATTGCTAATCCCTCAGCATGCTTGGATGGAAGAGTGTGAGTCTCTAAGGTGGCCTGGCCAGAAGTGTATCAGTGCAACGCATGATTGTCAGAGTTGGGTTCTTTTTTTTTTTTCTTTTCTTTTTTTTTATAAGAAACCTTTATTACACATTAAAAAATACAAACAAGGGCCTACAACCACAAGGGCCGGCCGCTAGAAAGCTCGGGAGCCAGCAAGGCAACGCCATACATTCAAATGAGCCAGAAGCAAAAGCTCCCGAAAGTTCGTAAGCACATATAACAGGCCGCGGCCACAGTCCAAGGGCGATCAAAAAGGACGGTTTCATATTTTCTATTAAAAAACAAACAATAACACACAAACAAGGCAATGAGAGTCCGAAATAGCAGCGTGCGCTCCCCAGGACGGGGGAAGATCCACGTTATCTGGAATAACTCTTGACAGGAGGTGGTAGTGGGGGGCGGCGGAGAAGAGGACAAAGCATACACAATTGCGTAGAATGTGCGGCTAGGGGGACAAAGCGACGTCGACCTCTCGCGGCAGAGGCGGAGCGCAGATATTTCCACGGTAGGAATTCCATGGACCCCACACCTTAGCCCACCTCCCAGGCTTGCCTCTCGCCACATACACCATCTTTTCCCTGAACATACACCAATCCATATTCTCCTTCCATACCGAAATCGTAGGCGGCCTCGGGGAACCCCACAACTGTGCGATATTGCGCTTAGCCACCATGTACCCCAAAGTCACCCACTGCGTCTGCGCCGCATTATAGTCATTTGGTTCCCAGACATTCAGCAAACACCTCCTGGCCTCTGGTAACAAAGCGACATGCGTGACCTCCTCCATTATAGTATGTACCCCGTTCCAAAATCGTACGACCTCCGAACATTCCCATAGGATATGAAGAAAGGTACCCAACAAGCCACAGCCACGCTTACACATTCCATCCCTCGAATAACCCATACGTATCAAACCAGGCCCTGTGACATACACTCTATGGAGTATCTTCAGCTGCACAAATCTAAGGCGGGCCGGGATCGCCACCTCTTTCGGGGAGGCCACCGCCGATACCCAATCCTCATCGTCCAGTTCCAATCCGTCGGCCGTCCACGCCTCCCGCAGATGGGTCAGCAAGTCCGTACGATCATTAATAAGTTTTTTATAGATCAGAGAAATAGTGCTGTCGGGCACATAGCCATCTAACACTCTATCTTCCAACGGGGAATATTCTGGGATAACAGCAACATCCGGAAAAACCGAACACAGCGCATGGTAGACCTGTGCATATCGGAAGTACTCCCTATCATTTAATTTGTATTCAGTTTTGAGCATTTCAAACGTTTTGAAGGACCCTTTCGCCCAGAGGTCAACCACCTTACTTATACCAATCATATCCCATGTCTCAAAGCCTTTCGTTTTCCACAGACAACCCAAGCACTGGGAGGCATACAACGGCGTCGCTCGAGTCAAGCGATCCCTCCACCCCATCGCAGCATTCGCCGCATGCCACACGCGTACCGCAACTTGCGTCGGTCCTGTCAACCGTGCATCCGGAGTCGCCGAATACAGTGCCCTATAGTAATCCCCGCCCAGAAGTAATAACTTATCCATCTCGAAGGCCGGATTCAAAGCAGGACCGTATATCCCGTGGTTCACCGCCGCCAACTGAGACGCCCAATAGTATCTTTTAATATCGGGGAGGGCAACACCCCCATCATACCAAGGAAATGTCAACTTGGCGAGAGCGATCCTCGGTCGCCCGTCCCAAAACAGTTGGCGCTGAAGACCCTCCACCTCGCGGAAGTAACGGGCCGGCACGACATCTAGCGTATTTTGTAAAGCGTACAAGAAGCGAGGCAGCGACATCATTTTAAACAATGCCGCCAGTCCGAGCGGCGAGAGCGGAAGCCGTCGCCACCTCGCGACATCGGCCTTCAATCGCTGGAGTGGAGGGAGAAGGTTTCGCTCATAGCGGACCGCGGGGTCCAGTGATATGAAGATTCCCAAATATTTGAACCCCAATGTAGCAATCTGAATAGGGCACCCCTGCGGCAGGAGGGGGGCCTCGCCCGAGAGGACGTAAACACATGACTTGGCCCAGTTGACAACCAGGCCAGAATTACGACCGAAGGAATTCAATACGTCCACCAATACAATGAGTGACTTCCGAGGAGAGGTGAGATACAAAAGGATGTCATCCGCATAAAGGGAGACACGGTCCTCAAATTCCGGCGTCCATCTAATGCCCCGCAACGACGGCTCCCAACGCAACCAGGCAGCGAGAGGTTCTAAAGAAAGTGCAAAGAGGAGGGGCGACAACGGACAGCCCTGTCGCGTACCTCTCCCCAGCGCGAGGGGAGCCGACACCCTACCATTCACCACAACCTGCGCCAATGGGTCAGCGTATAATAATTTTACCCACCCAATGAATTCAGGGCCAAACCCAAATTTCGCTAACGCAGCCCAAATATATGGCCACTCTAAAGTATCGAACGCCATGGTAGCGTCCAAAGACACCAAGATGGCCGGCTCACGCATAAGCTCCGCTCTAGCAAGCACGCCATGCAACCGCCTCAGGTTCAGGGCGGTATTACGATGAGGTATAAAACCGGACTGGTCCTGATGAATCAAGTCGCCCACGACCCGAACCAGACGATTGGCCAATACCTTAGCCAGAATTTTGGGTTCCGCGTTCAACAACGAGATAGGCCTGTAGGAGGCACAGCGGTCTCGCGGCTTCCCCTCTTTATGTATCACAACTATGGTGGCGAGACGTTGGTCAAGGGGGAGGGAGCCCGCCGCCCGTGCAGCGAGGAACATGTCACGGAGATACGGTGCTATCTTATCTGGATGCAACTTATATAGTTCAATGGGGAGACCATTGGGACCCATGGCCTTACCAGAAGCGATCGAGCGAATGGCCAAGGCAATCTCATCCGGCGACAACTTTGCCTCCATCAATATGCTATCAGCCTCCGAGAGGGACGGCAATGCAATATCTCTAAGCAACAGATGAGAGTTCTCCTCCGAACGCCCAGAGACCGGAGAGTATACCCCACGGAAGTAATCCGCGAAGCAGTTAACAATTTCTACCGGGTCAGTCACACACACGCCATCCACTCTCTCCACAACCGGCACCACTCTACTCGCTCTCTCCTTCTTGTCCAACCAAGCAATCAACTTTCCAGCCTTATCTCCCACATCATACAGTCGTCCTTGTTGCTCTCTACTCATCCTTTTAGCAGCATCCGTGACCAGCGCTCTATAATCGGACTGTTTAAGGCTGAGAACGTGCAATTTCTCATCCGTAACACCCCGCTCCAAATCCCCCTCCATCTCAGCTATGTCAGTTTCCAGACGAACCACCTCTTCCCTCCCGCACCTCCTAGCATGGGAAATAAGAGACAAGGCATGCCCCCGGATCACCGTTTTATAACCTTCCCATATGGAGACAGCAGACGACACTGACCCTACATTATCGTCGAAGTAGTGATCAATGGACTTAACCAGTTCCGCGCGAATATTAGGGTTACGTAAATACCAGGGGTTAATTGGCGCTACTCTTCCCTCTGCCCCGGGAACAACCTCCATCTGCAACAATAGAGGGGAATGGTCAGAAATACCTCGGGCCAAATGACGCACCTCCCCGATCATTCCAGCCTGGAACGCCGGCATAAGTATATAATCAAGTCTCGAGAGACTCCCGTGGGCCCCGAGTGGAAGGTGTATTGTGCCTGCCCCGGGTGCATCAGCCTCCAGCAATCTATAAGTCCTAAAGTATCTAGAAAGCCACCCAGCCAGGCCTGGGCTCTAGGGAGATCCCTGGGGGAGTGACGGTCCTCTATACCGGATACAACAGCGTTAAAATCACCCCCTAACACCAGAACCCCCCCAGGGAGTCCCAGGACCAAACGCCCCAAATCAGCAAATGTAGCCGTCTGCAATCCCGGTGGCACATAGACAGCAACGAGCGAAACAGTTCTACCCTCCCATCTCCCCACCAATGCTGCATATCGCCCTCTATCATCGTGGAGCACCTCGTCCACCTCCAACGGGAGAGAGGCCCTGACCAAGATACCCACTCCCCTAGAGCCAGAAGTGAAACCAGAGTGAACAGCAAGGCGATAGCCCCACCTATTCAGGGCATGGAAGGAGTTCCCAATCAGATGTGTCTCCTGCAGGAAAACAATGTCGGGCGAGATCCGTTTCAAAAACTGCAACACCACCCCGCGCTTGATCCTATCCCCCAGTCCGTTCACATTCCACGAAAGTATTCTCAAACCCTTACCCCCCACCCTGCTCCCGTGCATGATGCCCACATCCCGGAGAACACAACCAGGACAAATCAGCAGCTAACCTCACATTGCCTTGAGAAACGAACAAACAGTCCCCAACACCCCCCCTCCCCCACAATATCCAAACCACAACTCCCCCCTCCCTGCACCCCTGCTTGAGCCCAAACAGCCCCCCCAACTTGCAGTGTGCCTGTCGCCCTAACATATACTGAACCACAAAAAGAACCCCTGAAGGAGGAAAGGGCCCCAATATGCTCTCCACAACCTCCGAGCATTTGAAGGGCATATTGCACCAAACTTGAGTCCCATAGAGCTAAGGTACAAAACGTCACCAGCCTAGTCCATCACCGGGAACCAAAGTTATAGTCCTGTTCCGCCGAACCCTCGCCACTCTCCGCCGTCTGACCATCCCGACCTCGACTCCGAGGCAGGGTATCCAACCAGTCTCCAACCGCCTCCGGCCGGTCGTAGAAGTGCGAGCGATCCTCGAACTCAACCCGCAACCTGGCCGGAAATAGCATCGCATACTTCAGCTCCATGTCCCTCAAGCGCCGTTTGACGCCCAAGAATCCCAGTCGTTGTTTTTGGACCGCTTGCGTAAAGTCTGGATAGAAACTGACGTTAGAGTTGTCAAACTTCAGCGGCCCATTCACCCTCGACACCTGGAGGATAGCATCTCTGTCCCGAAAGTTAAAAAGTCGGGCAATTATAGGCCGCGGGGGAGCACCCACTTTCGGCGCACCACCCGGAATTCTGTGAGCCCGCTCCACCGCAAAGAATTTGCTTAGCCCCTTGGGTGCGAGATGGTTGACCACCAGATCCTCCACAAAAAGGTCAGCAGCAGGGTTCTCCGATCATTCCGGTACCCCAATTATACGAACATTGTTCCGCCTGGCCCTGCTTTCGGAATCCTCAAGTCAACGGTCAGTTAGGTCACTGGCCAGCCGTAACCTACGAACCTCCGTTTGCAGGGCGGCCACGTCCACAGTTAGGCTCGACGCTGTGTGGTTCAAAGCATTGACCCGCTCATTCGGTTTAGACAGATCCGCCCTGACCAGATTTACATCGATCAGGACCGCATCCAATTTACGAGCTAGGGTATCAAACTGCTGACCCACTGCAGCCTTCATCTCCTCAATGGCGCCCATGACGTCTATCAAAGTCAAGTCAGCAGATAGGCCCGAGACATCCTTGGACCTTTCCGGCGATTTATGCGACCCACCAGGGGATCCCTTTGTCTGTGCATAGCGGTCCATGTTATTAGCCTGGGTGTAAACTCCCCGCCGGGTATTCTTGGGTTTCTGCTTATCTCCGTCCAGCCTCGCCGCCATCGTCCAGTGACCACTGAGATCGGCACCTGCCAGCACAGGAGTAGGGACCAGACAGCTAATTCAAGGGACCACAACCGGACTGTAGCCTGTGTAGAGTCCGAGATCCAGGCCAAACACTCCACCATCCACGCTCCTCTGGAACATCAAGGTCCCTCAGCCGATGTCAGCAAACAGGTTCGAAAATGAAAGTGAAAGTGCGGGGTACGTGACAGGCCAGGCCCTGCATGCCGCTGTTGTTCACTTCGTACCCTGGCACCTCACCAACTCGAGTTCGGGACCAAGGCAGGAGCAGGCTGTAAACTTCAGATCGCAACCATTCCGGTTCCCCGAGCCCGATTTGAATTTGGAGAACGGATGGCACCTCAGCTCAAGCTCATCAACAAAAGCCCGTCGACAAAACCAGGATTAATTCAGGATAGACGTGGGAGGTTGCGGAGGCCCTCGGGAGCCTTGAGCCTACGCGGCCATCTTGGTTACGCGCTAGGCTCCTCCTCCAGAGTTGGGTTCTTATTGTGTTTATGATGCTGTGTCTAAGTTATATGTAGCAGAGAAGATCCACTCCAATCTGATTTGAAGAATGTTACTGCTGTTATATAAAAAAAATTGCATGATGTAAAATTTGAAAAAAAGATTGTATAACTCCAGTAGAAAATTAAGTGACCGTTTAACCACTAGTTTGTTAGTGTGATTTATGAGATTGTTTTTAACAATTGATTCAATATTATAGAAGTGAGTACCGTTTGTGCATCATACATCTTCCTGTCTATTAATAATGATGTTCATGAGAATGTGGACTGTTGGTCAAGACAAGTAGGTTTCATTGATTTAATCAAATGTGTGCCATTCTCAAATAAAAGTACATTTAAAACTGGTATAGCAAGGATATTGCATCAAAATAGCAAAAAATGTAATTAATAAGGAAAAGGAAAGTGTGCAAGTAGTGCAGTTCACCTGCGACGTATAAGCCAAAACAATGCAAATTCCTTTTCGGGTAAAAGGTCCACACACTCACTTAGCAGGGCCAAGTGATGTAACTGTCAGGGATTGGGATGGGTGTGGCTAGCTGTGAATGGAGTGAGATTCTTTTGAGTAAGCTTCTTGCAGGCTGCCTCATGTATATGCTTTAATGCTGCTTCAGTCTGTATGTAAAATGACTTGTATTGTCCTTCTGAGCCCCCTGGTTATTGCAGTAAACACAGTATTAGCCTGGTGAGAGAAGAAAAAAACACAGTTGGCAGTTTGTTGCTGACTTAGATTTGACTGCTCATTGTGGAGCCAGACCTCTGCACACAACATAGCTCAGAGCGCACCTAATATGGCTCAGAGAAACCAGGTGACCGGAGGACTTTACTGCAGTCCTATGATGTTCTGTCTGTGGTTCCAAAAGATGATAATAGTGAGCAGGGGAGGTCCAGCGGATCAGTCAGATGGGACTTTACATACCTGGCGGAAGGTAAAGCGAGTCTGAAAGCTCTGTTTAGCATTGTCAGCAAGCCTCTGAGGTAGCTGGGATGCGCCGAATGAGAGTTTCCCTCCCTGCATCCCCCTATTGCCTTGAAAAGAGACATAATGGGCAGCAAGGAAGCAGCAACGTTCAACCTTATTTGCAGTAAAATGGTGGTTGGAAGAGCATGGACTTTGATATAAGGTTCTCTTCCTAGCGCAACTAGGAAGTTGCGCTAGGAAGTAATGGCAGATGGTAAAATCTACTTCTCTAGAAATTGATCTTTTTATATTCACATGCTTGAATTAGTCACCGCTGTCAAATTGGGAACCCTGGGTAATCATTGTTAAATTCAATAACATTGAACTAGCGGTAGTCTACATACATCCTATCCACATTTTTATGTTTGACCAAAACTTTGGCTGATCAGCGGTCAGCACCGTCAACCCTTTCGTTGACAGAGGATTCCAACTGCCAGGTTTTCTAGCTCATTAAATTGTACTGACCATACTATTGGAACCTCATAAAAAGGGAGGTGGGAGGGTTGCATGTGAATCTATGAAAGATAAAATTGTTGGGCAACTGTAGTTCCAAGTAAGTAAATTTTCCTTCTCCAGCATTGAATCTTTCATAGATTCAAATGTTTGAATTCAGATTTCCAAACCAGTACAGTAAATAGTGCAAGGCAGGTATGAGGCTTACCTTAACTAAAAAGGTTTCTAATCCTTGCTCGCCCTATTGCGTTTGATTGTTGGTTTGCACTTAAAAGCAGTAATGTCTTGTGAAAGGGTTTACCATCTTTCATGAAAGATGGCAAAGCTGCAGCACTGTAGTAACAGGTAAGTAACCTTTTCTTCCCTCAGTATTGAATTTTGCACCATGGACGAGCTAGTTGAAGTTACCCACCTCGTGACTGGAAAAGACTTCTTCGAAGAAAAACAAAGTGCAAACATCCGGACCCAACACTAGATGGCAGGCTATGCAAAGCATTTGATCTACAGCTCACATGCCTCGAACATGTTTATTTATGGTTAGAGGGTATCCCAGCTTAAGTCCACCACACACTGACATGGGAACAGCTAACATATAGGTACCTAGGCATACAGGTACATCACAATGCAGCCACCTACATTGTTAAAAATATTAGCAAATTGTTGACAACCCTAAGAGGAAGTGTGACCTTCTGGAGGTCGTCTCCCAGCTCAGTAATTGGAGGAGTAGTGCTGACAAAAGTTTTACCACTCTTACTTTTATTAAATCTGTGCCATGAATGGAATTTCAAGCTTACCAGAGGCCTTGTGCAGGCTGTAGATGGAGAGTTGTGCATGTTGTCAGGCAATGCTCTGGAGTGGTGTTCTGCGAGCCGTTAGGAGTACAGAGTGAGAATAGCAGTAACTGGATCATGAAAGATGTCAAACTTGGGCTAATGATTTTCTTGCCACAGTAACGCTATGATTTACAGAAGGAGGTTGTGGTCAAGCTTTATAATATGCTGTTTCCAAGATAGCGGTTTGTTCATAGAATGTTATCTAAGGATCCAAGATGAAGTTAGGTCTTTTTTCCTTTTGATTTTAGTTGCTATTAGGACCAGATATAAGGAAGCAATCCTAAGTAAAGGATAAATCACAACACGTGTTCCCTTAATTTTAATTGCGTTATTCTTCCCTTGCTTCTTTTTTATCCCTGATTTTGCTCCTTGCAGCTGGAACTCCATGATGAATTCCACTTCTAGAATTGTTCCTGGCTCTTTTCCCCTGCCTGTTCCTCGAGAGGAGGTCAATGCTTTGCTATTCTCTTTAATTACAGTCTTCATCATCAGTTACTTTTTATAAGATTGCTAAGGATTTTTTCTTACCCTCATGGATTCTTCTTTCATTTGGGACCCTCTTAAGGAGACACGTTACCTCTTTTATGTAAAGCCTTCCGTGCTTACTGGGAGAAGTCGTCCTTTGCGCGGTTTGGAAAGGGTGGGGGCGTAGTAGACCGTTCAAGTCTCTAAACTTGACAACTGGATTTTTCGTATTTTTCAGCAAATTTTCCGATTAAATTACCATCGTAAGAGTTTTAAAAGGATTTGACAGCATTATGTTAATGTTAATGTTGATCTGGAATAAGGCTAGAGTATGGCCCAATTTAAACTTCCGTTGGCAACATCTGAATGGGATCTAGGAGTTCCAGATTTCAAACGGACTTAAATAGCTGCAGAATTGCAATGGGTGGCAGCAGGGGCCCATCCATATGGGCTGAGGCACCATGCCCCCCACCTTTTTCTCAGCAAGAAGAATGTCTGTCAGGCTGAGCACAGCAGCCTGACTGACACTCTTAGTGCAGGTCAGGCAGCCAGAAGCGAGACACACGCTAAATGCACATGCTCCTGGCTGCCTGAGCTGAGCTTTGCCAGGGTCAGGATTTCAGAACCCTGTGAGCATGACCTCAGCCTGGCAAAAGTGCCTCGAAACCCTCCCCATTGTGATGAAGGGGAGCATCACTGATTGCCTTAAACCTGGGTGCTTCAGTTTTAAGCCCTGAAGTGCCCAGGCCTGAGTATCAATCAGTGACCTTAGGTCAGCCAATGAGAGAAGACAGCAGTCCCAACCCTGCTGGGACCTCTGAGGCTTCCTTCTCTACAGTGAAGATATGTTTTATGTTTTTTTTTTTTATGTTTGGTGCATGCTTGTATGTATGAATGTGTGTGTATTTGTTAGTAAATATTGTTAATGGGTGTGTGTGTGTGAATGCATGCGTGTGAGTGAGTGTGTGTTGAGCCAGCGTGCGCAGGGAGGGGCGGGCCAGTCTGGGCCATGGGAGGGAGTGGTTGCTGCACTTTTAAGTGTGCATGTCAGTTTGCCCGTCCGTTTTAGGCCGGCCAAACTGACGTGCACTTAGGTTTCTCCAACCCAGCTGTATTGCACAGCCGGGTTGGAGAAACAGCACAGACTCCCTGTGTCTGAGAGAGTGTTAATCCAGCTCACTCAGGCCAATCCACACGCTGGTCTCATGCTTCAGAGCAGTGCGGTGATTGGATGCAGAGTCCGTGATGAAAGAAACTGGAAGCAGAGGAGCGCAAGACGCCCGGCAGCACCAAGTAAGTCTTTTATATTCGATTTTTTTTTTATTGTTACCACCTCACCACGTGCACCACCCACTCCCCCCCCCCGCACCCTCTCCACCCGCCTCACCGCTCTTAATCTGTGTCGGCTGCAACTGTTACCAGCCACGACTGATGGGTGGCAAGATGTCTCACAGACACACCAGTTCAGGAAACTAGATAGTTAATTTGTTAATTTCACCATTTGGCACCTCACCAACTCGAGTTCGGGACCAAGGCAGGAGCAGGCTGTAAACTTCAGATCGCAACCATTCCGGTTCCCCGAGCCCGATTTGAATTTGGAGAACGGATGGCACCTCAGCTCAAGCTCATCAACAAAAGCCCGTCGACAAAACCAGGATTAATTCAGGATAGACGTGGGAGGTTGCGGAGGCCCTCGGGAGCCTTGAGCCTACGCGGCCATCTTGGTTACGCGCTAGGCTCCTCCTCCAGAGTTGGGTTCTTATTGTGTTTATGATGCTGTGTCTAAGTTATATGTAGCAGAGAAGATCCACTCCAATCTGATTTGAAGAATGTTACTGCTGTTATATAAAAAAAATTGCATGATGTAAAATTTGAAAAAAAGATTGTATAACTCCAGTAGAAAATTAAGTGACCGTTTAACCACTAGTTTGTTAGTGTGATTTATGAGATTGTTTTTAACAATTGATTCAATATTATAGAAGTGAGTACCGTTTGTGCATCATACATCTTCCTGTCTATTAATAATGATGTTCATGAGAATGTGGACTGTTGGTCAAGACAAGTAGGTTTCATTGATTTAATCAAATGTGTGCCATTCTCAAATAAAAGTACATTTAAAACTGGTATAGCAAGGATATTGCATCAAAATAGCAAAAAATGTAATTAATAAGGAAAAGGAAAGTGTGCAAGTAGTGCAGTTCACCTGCGACGTATAAGCCAAAACAATGCAAATTCCTTTTCGGGTAAAAGGTCCACACACTCACTTAGCAGGGCCAAGTGATGTAACTGTCAGGGATTGGGATGGGTGTGGCTAGCTGTGAATGGAGTGAGATTCTTTTGAGTAAGCTTCTTGCAGGCTGCCTCATGTATATGCTTTAATGCTGCTTCAGTCTGTATGTAAAATGACTTGTATTGTCCTTCTGAGCCCCCTGGTTATTGCAGTAAACACAGTATTAGCCTGGTGAGAGAAGAAAAAAACACAGTTGGCAGTTTGTTGCTGACTTAGATTTGACTGCTCATTGTGGAGCCAGACCTCTGCACACAACATAGCTCAGAGCGCACCTAATATGGCTCAGAGAAACCAGGTGACCGGAGGACTTTACTGCAGTCCTATGATGTTCTGTCTGTGGTTCCAAAAGATGATAATAGTGAGCAGGGGAGGTCCAGCGGATCAGTCAGATGGGACTTTACATACCTGGCGGAAGGTAAAGCGAGTCTGAAAGCTCTGTTTAGCATTGTCAGCAAGCCTCTGAGGTAGCTGGGATGCGCCGAATGAGAGTTTCCCTCCCTGCATCCCCCTATTGCCTTGAAAAGAGACATAATGGGCAGCAAGGAAGCAGCAACGTTCAACCTTATTTGCAGTAAAATGGTGGTTGGAAGAGCATGGACTTTGATATAAGGTTCTCTTCCTAGCGCAACTAGGAAGTTGCGCTAGGAAGTAATGGCAGATGGTAAAATCTACTTCTCTAGAAATTGATCTTTTTATATTCACATGCTTGAATTAGTCACCGCTGTCAAATTGGGAACCCTGGGTAATCATTGTTAAATTCAATAACATTGAACTAGCGGTAGTCTACATACATCCTATCCACATTTTTATGTTTGACCAAAACTTTGGCTGATCAGCGGTCAGCACCGTCAACCCTTTCGTTGACAGAGGATTCCAACTGCCAGGTTTTCTAGCTCATTAAATTGTACTGACCATACTATTGGAACCTCATAAAAAGGGAGGTGGGAGGGTTGCATGTGAATCTATGAAAGATAAAATTGTTGGGCAACTGTAGTTCCAAGTAAGTAAATTTTCCTTCTCCAGCATTGAATCTTTCATAGATTCAAATGTTTGAATTCAGATTTCCAAACCAGTACAGTAAATAGTGCAAGGCAGGTATGAGGCTTACCTTAACTAAAAAGGTTTCTAATCCTTGCTCGCCCTATTGCGTTTGATTGTTGGTTTGCACTTAAAAGCAGTAATGTCTTGTGAAAGGGTTTACCATCTTTCATGAAAGATGGCAAAGCTGCAGCACTGTAGTAACAGGTAAGTAACCTTTTCTTCCCTCAGTATTGAATTTTGCACCATGGACGAGCTAGTTGAAGTTACCCACCTCGTGACTGGAAAAGACTTCTTCGAAGAAAAACAAAGTGCAAACATCCGGACCCAACACTAGATGGCAGGCTATGCAAAGCATTTGATCTACAGCTCACATGCCTCGAACATGTTTATTTATGGTTAGAGGGTATCCCAGCTTAAGTCCACCACACACTGACATGGGAACAGCTAACATATAGGTACCTAGGCATACAGGTACATCACAATGCAGCCACCTACATTGTTAAAAATATTAGCAAATTGTTGACAACCCTAAGAGGAAGTGTGACCTTCTGGAGGTCGTCTCCCAGCTCAGTAATTGGAGGAGTAGTGCTGACAAAAGTTTTACCACTCTTACTTTTATTAAATCTGTGCCATGAATGGAATTTCAAGCTTACCAGAGGCCTTGTGCAGGCTGTAGATGGAGAGTTGTGCATGTTGTCAGGCAATGCTCTGGAGTGGTGTTCTGCGAGCCGTTAGGAGTACAGAGTGAGAATAGCAGTAACTGGATCATGAAAGATGTCAAACTTGGGCTAATGATTTTCTTGCCACAGTAACGCTATGATTTACAGAAGGAGGTTGTGGTCAAGCTTTATAATATGCTGTTTCCAAGATAGCGGTTTGTTCATAGAATGTTATCTAAGGATCCAAGATGAAGTTAGGTCTTTTTTCCTTTTGATTTTAGTTGCTATTAGGACCAGATATAAGGAAGCAATCCTAAGTAAAGGATAAATCACAACACGTGTTCCCTTAATTTTAATTGCGTTATTCTTCCCTTGCTTCTTTTTTATCCCTGATTTTGCTCCTTGCAGCTGGAACTCCATGATGAATTCCACTTCTAGAATTGTTCCTGGCTCTTTTCCCCTGCCTGTTCCTCGAGAGGAGGTCAATGCTTTGCTATTCTCTTTAATTACAGTCTTCATCATCAGTTACTTTTTATAAGATTGCTAAGGATTTTTTCTTACCCTCATGGATTCTTCTTTCATTTGGGACCCTCTTAAGGAGACACGTTACATCTTTTATGTAAAGCCTTCCGTGCTTACTGGGAGAAGTCGTCCTTTGCGCGGTTTGGAAAGGGTGGGGGCGTAGTAGACCGTTCAAGTCTCTAAACTTGACAACTGGATTTTTCGTATTTTTCAGCAAATTTTCCGATTAAATTACCATCGTAAGAGTTTTAAAAGGATTTGACAGCATTATGTTAATGTTAATGTTGATCTGGAATAAGGCTAGAGTATGGCCCAATTTAAACTTCCGTTGGCAACATCTGAATGGGATCTAGGAGTTCCAGATTTCAAACGGACTTAAATAGCTGCAGAATTGCAATGGGTGGCAGCAGGGGCCCATCCATATGGGCTGAGGCACCATGCCCCCCACCTTTTTCTCAGCAAGAAGAATGTCTGTCAGGCTGAGCACAGCAGCCTGACTGACACTCTTAGTGCAGGTCAGGCAGCCAGAAGCGAGACACACGCTAAATGCACATGCTCCTGGCTGCCTGAGCTGAGCTTTGCCAGGGTCAGGATTTCAGAACCCTGTGAGCATGACCTCAGCCTGGCAAAAGTGCCTCGAAACCCTCCCCATTGTGATGAAGGGGAGCATCACTGATTGCCTTAAACCTGGGTGCTTCAGTTTTAAGCCCTGAAGTGCCCAGGCCTGAGTATCAATCAGTGACCTTAGGTCAGCCAATGAGAGAAGACAGCAGTCCCAACCCTGCTGGGACCTCTGAGGCTTCCTTCTCTACAGTGAAGATATGTTTTATGTTTTTTTTTTTTATGTTTGGTGCATGCTTGTATGTATGAATGTGTGTGTATTTGTTAGTAAATATTGTTAATGGGTGTGTGTGTGTGAATGCATGCGTGTGAGTGAGTGTGTGTTGAGCCAGCGTGCGCAGGGAGGGGCGGGCCAGTCTGGGCCATGGGAGGGAGTGGTTGCTGCACTTTTAAGTGTGCATGTCAGTTTGCCCGTCCGTTTTAGGCCGGCCAAACTGACGTGCACTTAGGTTTCTCCAACCCAGCTGTATTGCACAGCCGGGTTGGAGAAACAGCACAGACTCCCTGTGTCTGAGAGAGTGTTAATCCAGCTCACTCAGGCCAATCCACACGCTGGTCTCATGCTTCAGAGCAGTGCGGTGATTGGATGCAGAGTCCGTGATGAAAGAAACTGGAAGCAGAGGAGCGCAAGACGCCCGGCAGCACCAAGTAAGTCTTTTATATTCGATTTTTTTTTTATTGTTACCACCTCACCACGTGCACCACCCACTCCCCCCCCCCGCACCCTCTCCACCCGCCTCACCGCTCTTAATCTGTGTCGGCTGCAACTGTTACCAGCCACGACTGATGGGTGGCAAGATGTCTCACAGACACACCAGTTCAGGAAACTAGATAGTTAATTTGTTAATTTCACCTAAAAGTCCAACTAAAAACAAGTACCTTGCTGCTAAACGCTTCTAGTTACTATTAGGTTAGATGGCTTAAGAAACCAACTGCCTGGGTTAGCCAGAGCTGAATGGAGACAAAGGCTGCAGGTTTAGGACAAAGCTGGATTCAGAACTTTGGCTGATTTGTATGAAACAGGTACAATGAGACTATTCCAAAAATTAACACAATCATGTGAGTTACTAACAGGCCACTTCTCCAGTTATAAGAAAATAATAGGGGTACTACAAGAGGTTTGGGGAGAAAGAAAACTAGAACAACCAAATATAGTAGTTCAAACTCTACGAATGTTAGGGAGCAGTAGGAAAGTGCTCATGATACTACATAGTACACTAGATTTAAATTGTTATAATTCAAAATTTTGCACAGAAATGATCTCACTCCAAAGGGATTAGGTAATATATTTCCAGGGGTAGCTCATTCAAGCCCAAGATGCTAGGAGAGGAAAACAACATTTTACCACGTGATTTGGTTGTGCCCGGTCAAAGATGACTGTTGGTGTAAAATCATACCTATTATTGAGGAAATAACCAAGATAATCTGTTTACTGAGCCTAAAGAAGTGCCTGCAAGGCCTCAACCCTAGAAGAAGAAGAAAGTCTGCACTAGATTTGTTGGTCTGGCATTAGATTTAGTCAAACTATGCATAGTACAAGCATGGACACCTATGAGGTTCTTGGAGATGATGAAATGTGAAAATGAGGTGACCTATTAGGCTGAAATAGAGAGTAGGGCACATCACATGCTATGTAGTGAAGGAAATATAGAAAGGGAAACACATTAAGTATGGGGTGTGCTAACAGAAGCTTTTAAAAGAAAGGACCAATTATGACAGATCCTCATAAGAAGCTATACAATTATAGGCATGAGTTTCTTATTTAATGAATGCATTGAGTTATAAGGATGCCGCCTCCTCTTGTAAATGAGAGAATTTTGTTATAGATGGAGATAACAATAGAGGAAGAGGGATGTGGCTTACAACAGATAATTAGTACATACGAGAGCTCACCTAAAGGTACAACTACAAATTATTGAACCCAGTAATGAAATGTAGTTTTTAGCTGGGTGACCTCAAGTGCCAGACAGACATCTGAGCTCAAATACTATAGATACACTATTTAATACTGTCACATGATTTTAGACCCTAGTTAGAGTTGGTAACGTGCATCAAGGTGTCAATATATACTACAGGTGCAATGTTTTAGCAACATGTATATTTTTACCTGAAAATAAAACAAAGAAAAAAATATTTTTTTAATTCCTCTAAATGGGAAAGGAGGGTTGGTGCCTGGACAATGCATAAGATGTGCAACAAGGGGCGTCAGAGCAGTCGGCTGGATCTCGTGAGGTCCTAGCACCCACCTTCAGATGTGAAGGTGGGCTACTGAGTGTGTTAGATTGACTTATCTTATCCACATCGTTAAGCCTATGGTGGCAAAGGGTTTCTCACAATAACACCTCATTGAGTCTGCTGTGACAGTGTATGGCCTGACATTCAGATTTCTCTCTTTGATTAAGGGAGTACAGCGTATGGACAATACTATGGACCAGGCAGTTGATTGGATACTGTTGTATTGACTTGATAATCCTGCCGAGCACCAAAAAAAACAAACCACTTATCTGATATTGCCCTGGAATAAATAATAATTGTTCATGAACGGTAAAGGCTACTATAGCCAATCCTTGCTAGGCGCAGATACTTGGAAAGCCAAATTGAGGAAATTCTGGTGGATTTCTATAGATTACAAGGTACAATGTGGTTTAAGAATGAGAGGCTATGGAGCCTTATGTTCCCAAATATGCTTATGCAATTACCTAATCTGTAGGTAATGAAAGAAGGTTTCAAGACTATACTCACTGTGGGAGGGCAGGCCGGATAAACAGACGCAAAGGCTGTATATAGTTCTTAATGGTATTAGTTTTATTTAAGTCTCTCCAGTATAAACCCCAACTTTAAGGAACTCCTTGGTGTGTCATAGGTTCTTCTCTTTCTTATGGCTGACTTTCACCTTCTTCTGACTGTCTCCCAGTGAGGTGGCCCTCCCAGAGACTCGAAATGAAGACAAGAAGGAGCAGTCAGTAAAATTGGTCTAGTGGGAGAGACGTTCACCCTTCACCTCACCCGTTTGTTGCGTTGGGTTAAACAGGGGAATTTTAAATCAAAAAGTTAAAAAGAAAGGAAATAGTAGGAATGAACCTTCCTTCACCTGTCAGAATATTCTGCAGGTCTTTTGCTCACATGTGGCTCACACTCAATAACGTTGTCCGTCTGACGTTGGGGACTTCTTGGATACCGTTGTTAGGTGCAAAAATAGTGCTGTTTCTCTTAGAAGTGAATCAATGGTGAGGGGTTTGTGGGACGTGCTTCAGTGAGGACTGGAACAAACAAGTGTTGGTGCTTTTGCCTTAGTGCTCCCCCCTCCCCTCCCCTCACCTCTCAACACACTTTCTCCCCGAATAACTACCCACCCGTCCCATCAAGACTTACCAGCTCGGCCGCAACTCTCCTGAGCTGTGGCCGCACATCCACATCCTCTGGTGGACACCACTACTCTTCGCTCCACCTCTCGGGCTCATCCTCCGACTCGCCGTCCTCTCAGATTCCCTCTTCTTGGTTGGGCTGTATGCCGGCTCCTCTCGGGCTGTCTCCGCTCTGCTCCAGCGATTCCGGGATCTCCCCCTTCGTCCCTTTTAACTCCATCCTGGATGCTCCTTCTGGGGTCAGCTCCGCCTCTCGGCTCCGAGTTAAGACCACTCTGTCTCGTCTTGTGGCAACACATAACACTGGTGGGTTATCTTCCGGAAATGGCCGCATTCTCTGTTTTCTTTCCGGGTTGCGTCCTGACTCCGGCTGTCGGAAAGCAGATCCAAGTTTGGGAGTGCAGGTAGGGTTTGGGGTTCGGGGCAGACTTCCTCACACTCACTAAAATGTAGTCGGAGGGGAACAAGAGCAAAGCTGCTAAAGGCTGGAGCGACTGAAGACGCATGCTTACATTTGATTTCAGCCAGCTGATCCATTTTGGAACAGCTGCACATTTGTTCTCACAACTCATCAAAGTAAAATCTCATCTGGCGAGGAAATACATTGCAATCATAATGCAACGGAATCAAGGGGACTAAGCATATTCTGTGTAGTAATGATACATGGCACATTGACTCTTGTCATACTACTACTTCTCGTAGCTTTGATATTTATGATTCCCCCTGCCAAACAATGTTCTTATTGTTACTATATTCAAGAATGTCTTTTTGCTATGGACAATATAATAAGTCTCTCAGAATCTCAGGTATGGACTATGTGATTAGTCTTTCTGAAGTGTGAGCTCCTAATTGTGGACTGTGAAACACTTCCCCCAAACTCTGACCACTCTCAACCAGTGCTGTTTACTGTGTCTAGTCATACCTAATGTGTCCAGGCCTATTTCCCAACTGACTACAGAAACAAGGAGGTTTGAACATGATGTCCCTGTCTTATGTTGTATTCAATTTCACCTCCTTGCAGGAAATGCCCTTATTTCCTTGAGAGGCCTTCAAGATCTATATTCATAAAACCTGTCTCGGATCAGACTGGTATAGTTACAGAACTCCATAATGGCTTAATGAATATAGAAAATGCTTGAGACCAGTATGATACCACAAATGGTGCTGCATCATGGCCAATTATGCAAGGCCTGAAGACTGAGTTTGATAAGGCTACTGCATCAGAGTCACATTTATGGGCTATTTGGATTTATGTAGGGCAAATCTTAAATCAGAGAGGCTTAGAAGGGTTACCACTGGGATAGACAGCAAGGACCACATTTAATTAGGTATCTAGCCCACTGTGGTTTACTAAGGGCATAGTTTTTTAGTGATCAAGTTAGCTTACATGATGCATTCTGTGATTTTATGCTACTCTACAAGAGTTTTGCATTTGTTGTTGGGAAACTGAGTACCTTCAAGCCCTGAGCCTTTTCATGCAGTCTCGTCTAGATTTTCTCAGGTGCTCTTGAAACTTCATGAGGCAGCTATCAAATTAGTTAGGCTTCCTCATTCGGTAATTTTGGTGTTACTGATGTATTGCGCAAGTGTAAGAATCCCTCATATTGCAGCGCATATCAGCCCTAAGACCGTATCAAAAGATTCATATTGATGTCTCCCGATTTTAGTGTGTGGAATGCCAGAGTGTGGTATGTCAATATAAATAACACTGGGAAAGCACATATTGGGCACGCTTAGTATGATGTCCAGTTGCAGGCAATGTTCCCTCTAATTTCTTTTTTCTGTGTGCAGCAGTGTAGGATCTCTGTGCGCTGCAGCCATGGCTATGTGCGCCAGGAACCAGACCGCGTGTGTGTGCAGCGCCAAATATCACTCCAAACATTTGCTTAAAAACTGAAAAGACGGTGCATTTCCACACATACAGCGCCACGTTAAGGGTTTTAAGGCAGATTTGCAATTTGAATACACATGCCATGACATGAATTGGTTACAGGGGCTAGTACACTTCAGGTTTACAAAAGCACAAGACTCCAACAGTGGTACCATCATAAGATTTTACTAAAGATTACTGGAGCACTGTTCATTGGGTGGGGAAATGTTGAAAGCCTATACCAGATTACATATACACAATAAGATGTGGAATGGAATCTTCTTGGTGTAGTCTGCAGTGTTCATCTTCATTTGGCAACTTCAACTTTTGCCAAATACTGCGGGAAACAGTGCTTAATTTGTAAAACAATAAGTGCCGGGGCTCAAAGCTTAGCTCAGTAGATGTGCGTTGTTTTCGGTCTGTGGCCCTGGATGAAAGTTTGTTGAGGAAAAATATGTTATGGTCCCCAGGGTGCAGTAATGATGGAATCCGCAAAGGTTCAGTGGACTCTGGTGCCCCAGAGTTGTCTCTTAGAAGGTCTGGAAGGAGAGCTATCCCACCTGCTTACATAGGGGAGTATTTAAGATAGATATACTCTTTACATATTACAAAACATGCAACATGAAACCTTTTTCGCATTTATCTTTTCCCATGTGTGTATATATATATATCAAATCCACACTGTTGCCTGCAGAGAGAACGCCCACACAGGTAAGTTGGTTTACGCTGTTTATTCGTTGGAAGCAACACAGTCACCAAAGCATCAGCTGTGTCTCGCTGTAGTTAAGACCTCGCCCAACGCGTTTCGTGAAAACACTTCATCAGGGGCATCACGAGAAGCATCGTCACAGCATAGTTCATTACACCAATTTAAACATTTAGTCCCCGCCTCAGTGGGCGTAGTTCTCCCATAGCCTTCTGGATCTTGTGGTGCAATGCGTATTCCTTCAGTGAGGCGCTGTGTACTTGCTCTTGTATTTTGATAAAAATAAATCCCAAGTGGGTTGCGATAATCCACAACGATGTAGGAGATGTCATGACATCCTCCCAACAGCATACCTGTCTTTCACGCCACAGCGTCGATTGCCGCCGCAGCAGACTGCCCAAACGAGCAGCGGGGCCATTCTCGCGGCTCAGGCTGGGCCGCTAATATCAAATCCACACAGTTGCCTGCAGAGAGAACGCCCACACAGGTAAGTTGGTTTACGCTGTTTATTCGTTGGAAGCAACACAGTCACCAAAGCATCAGCTGTGTCTCGCTGTAGTAAAGACCTCGCCCAATGCGTTTCGTGAAAACACTTCATCAGGGGCATCACGAGAAGCATCGTCACAGCATAGTTCATTACACCAATTTAAACATTTAGTCCCCGCCTCTGTGGGCGTAGCTACTCCCATAGCCTTCTGGATCTTGTGGTGCAATGCGTATTCCTTCAATGAGGCGCCGTGTACTTGGTCTTGTATTTTGATAAAATAATTCCAAAGTGGGTTGCGATAATCCACAACGATGTAGGAGATGTCATGACATCCTCCCAACAGCATACCTGTCTTTCACGCCACAGCGTCGATTGCCGCCGCAGCAGACTGCCCAAACGAGCAGCGGGGCCATTCTCGCGGCTCAGGCTGGGCCGCTAATATCAAATCCACACAGTTGCCTGCAGAGAGAACGCCCACACAGGTAAGTTGGTTTACGCTGTTTATTCGTTGGAAGCAACACAGTCACCAAAGCATCAGCTGTGTCTCGCTGTAGTAAAGACCTCGCCCAATGCGTTTCGTGAAAACACTTCATCAGGGGCATCACGAGAAGCATCGTCACAGCATAGTTCATTACACCAATTTAAACATTTAGTCCCCGCCTCAGTGCGGGTAGCTACTCCCATGACCTTCTGGATCTTGTGGTGCAATGCGTATTCCTTCAGTGAGGCGCCGTGTACTTGCTCTTGTATTTTGATAAAAATAAATCCCAAGTGGGTTGCGATAATCCACAAAGATGTAGGAGATGTCATGACATCCTCCCAACAGCATACCTGTCTTTCACGCCACAGCGTCGATTGGCGCCGCAGCAGACTGCCCAAACGAGCAGCGGGGCCATTCTCGCCACTCAGGCTGGGCCGCTAATATCAAATCCACACAGTTGCCTGCAGAGAGAACGCCCACACAGGTAAGTTGGTTTACGCTGTTTATTCGTTGGAAGCAACACAGTCACCAAAGCATCAGCTGTGTCTCGCCCAGATCTCTTGACTGGGGGAGAATGTCTGCATTGTCAGCATTCCGTCCATCATTTGTTTGTTGTAACGCTTTTCGCCCTAAGTGGGATGGGTATTCCCAGACGTGGGACCCGTGCTCACTACGCCACTGGAGTCAAGCTATCCTGGCTGATGACGGCTGATAGCCAGAAACCGGTCCTAGGATGCTTGATTCCGGTCCAGGGAAGACATGGCTTGGCAGTTCGGGCTGGACTGTTCCCATGAGGCACAGGGTCAAGACTGATTTGCATATAGCCATGTCCAAACTGGGGTGGTGTAGTGGGCAAAAGAACGATGGATTTAACCCAGATCTCTTGACTGGGGGAGAATGTCTGCATTGTCAGCATTCCGTCCATCATTTGTTTGTTGTAACGCTTTTCGCCCTAAGTGGGATGGGTATTCCCAGACGTGGGACCCGTGCTCACTACGCCACTGGAGTCAAGCTATCCTGGCTGATGACGGCTGATAGCCAGAAACCGGTCCTAGGATGCTTGATTCCGGTCCAGGGAAGACATGGCTTGGCAGTTCGGGCTGTACTGTTCCCATGAGGCACAGGGTCAAGACTGATTTGCATATGGCCATGTCCTAACTGGGGTGGTGTAGTGGGCAAAAGAACGATGGATTTAACCCAGATCTCTTGACTGGGGGAGAATGTCTGCATTGTCAGCATTCCGTCCATCATTTGTTTGTTGTAACGCTTTTCGCCCTAAGTGGGATGGGTATTCCCAGACGTGGGACCCGTGCTCACTACGCCTCTGGAGTCAAGCTATCCTGGCTGATGACGGCTGATAGCCAGAAACCGGTCCTAGGATGCTTGATTCCGGTCCAGGGAAGACATGGGTTGGCAGTTCGGGCTGGACTGTTCCCATGAGGCACAGGGTCAAGACTGATTTGCATATGGCCATGTCCAAACTGGGGTGGTGTAGTGGGCAAAAGAACGATGGATTTAACCCAGATCTCTTGACTGGGGGAGAATGTCTGCATTGTCAGCATTCCGTCCATCATTTGTTTGTTGTAAAGCCATTGTGCTAAAGGCATCGTCCTGTTCCCCCAATGCAGGTGTTCACATACTCGGTTTACCTCAGCGTGGGGGCCACAGACTTGATTCCAGGCTACAGCTGGGGTGAGACTACACCCCCAGCAGTCCTCAGCCCGGTAGGTGTGGCAACCAATGTGCCGTACAGTTTCTGTAGCGCTGGTGTCTCCAGATTCTGTTTCTCGCAGTATGAGGGGCACATACTTGATTCCTGGCCGCAGCTGTGGTGGGACTACGTCCTCCAGTAGTTGTCAGCCTGGGAGGAGGGGCAACTAATGTGCTACAGGTGCCCTTCAATTACTGGCGTGTGAGAAGTGCCCAGGCGCGCACCTGTCCCAAGAGTGGATCCGTCTGCGACCATCAGCGGCTAGACTGGGCATCCTCACTTGGCTATTTGCTCCTCCATCAGCACTCCTAATAGGCAAGCGTAAACTGCCACCTCTCAAAGTGCAAGGTAAGCCCAGTTCATCAATTTTAAACTACTTGACTAGCATCATGGGTGCACTCGACAAAGAAATAACTTCAGTTGAACAAAGAATAGCATCTTTAACCATGCTGTTGGATATACTGTTAGCTCCTCTTGTTTTGCCACTTCTACCGCTAAGGGCCCCACAGCCGTTTCTGGTGGAACAATTGACAGGTGTATCCAGACAAATTCAAATGTTTATTAACTCAATTTACCTATCTGATTCTTTCATGGATCCTCCACTTAAACATATGAAAATTCTGGATCCCCTTCCGGTTACATCAACTAGCTCTACCCGAGAAGGACCCACTCAAGCCATCAAAGCCGCTGTTAAGCCACGCAGGCCTGTTACAAGAAAGGGCAAATTGACCAAAATCCTAGCAGCCAGCACTAAGGATTTTAACTGTTTATGTACTCCTGCACAACCATTAGAAATTTCTGTCAAATCTTCCCTGGACGCTCTCTCTGAGAGATTAACCCTTGTTGAAAAAACTACCACCAGCTGCCCGGAAATTCTGCATGCAAACATAATGCAACATTCCCGGGTCATCTGAGTTCATCTAGTGGGCTTTTTCCTGGTACTTCATGTTCTAGTTCAATTCCGTTCAGTAATCATCTTCCACCTGACATACTTCAGGACCGGATGCTGGAATTCCATCCACTATCAATCAAGCCTTTTGTGCTGATTCTTGGGAATGTACCAACTATTTCTCAGGATTCACAGCCAGGGTGGGTAAGTTGCAGCGCCCGTGTGCGCTGTAATTCACAGGAATACTATCTCAAAGGGTCACAATCAGCCCCGCAGCTGTGCACAATTAAGAAAAGAAAAGCAGAGTCTCTAAAGCACACGGCGTGTTTGAGACTCTGTTTTGAGGTCAAGCCTACAGCGCGCATGCGCTGTCTGCAAGACCTTTTGGATTTGATCAAATGACTGTAGTCCCGCCTGCAGTTTACGATAGGTTCAATCCAGCGTCGCTCAGCTTTGCTGCCTTTGTACTTGTTGTGCAGCCGATAGCTCACTTCCATTTATGGTTGAGGAGCACCGGCCAAGTACAGTTTTCTTGCGCTGGCATTTTTTATCTGTTATTCGAGCAAACTCCTTTTCCTCTGCTACCCTTCTCCCAGACGTGAGTGCTCAGGTTGGAAGGGGACTTTACCCAACACATAAGCGTCCAAACTTTTAATGGAGGATTTTAAAAAAGAGAAAAAAGCAGAAAAGGAGATGAAAGATCACTTGGCTTGCCCTGTGTCATGCAACCTGCGCTCTTTGGAGCAGTGTCATTTAGAATCTTCTTTCTTTGTGTCACGCAAGCACGGGCTCCATTTGCTACCCTGAGGCTTAAGAACCCTTGGAGCTAGTAGGTGCTAACGGATAATATTTTCTGAGGCCGTTCATTGCCATGTTTAATGTAATCTGTGAGCCTGACTCCATCCAGTAAATTATTAAATGTTCCTGTTCCTCGTTAGCTAAACACAAAAGATATATTCTTCCAAGTTGGGATGACCGCCTTGGTGTGTCATAGGATGATACGCGTGGAAAGCGGTACTGTGCCAACTTCGCTGCATCTCGGAGGGCAGCAGTTTGCTGAGTCATAAAGGGACTGCAGGGATTGTTGTCTTTTTTGTCCTGTGCCTAAGTTCTACTGGATAGATGCTCTCTGAGAATTCTGCATGTTTCAGTATAATTGATAACTTTCGTTGTGGTTGCCTATTGGTAGTTGTATGTCGTTTCTAGTAGACATGCCATATGACACATTTCTCCTGCAGAAAGTAGATAAAGGGTGATTTTTTTTTAACGTTCTTCATTAATGTGATGTGCGCTGCATTTGTAATTCCGGGCTTTTTTCCCCACACTGTGGACTTTGGCTAAGTTTCTTGTTACACTTTGTTGGCTCTTGTGATACTCGTGTTGGCCCTTTGGTTCTCTCAATCGTGCCACAGTAAATAGAACGCTCCTGTCACCAGTGGTGACCGGTAAGTACAACTCAGGGGGTGGGGGGCTCACACACAAATGTGGAATGCGACTAATAAGAGAATATGACATGGTAGTGTTTAATCTCCTATGGAGCATCAAAGATGCTTTACGACTTGGCGATACAATTGGGCGTAACTAATAATCATTCGACCTTCATGAAACTATTAAATCCATATCTATATAAAGAAATAATGTTTTAAGCCGTTAACAGCGCCAGGACACTTTATTATTCATCACACGCTCAAACAATGGTTGATGTAACAAATGCAGCTAGTGTGTACACTGCATTCTGGAGTGTGTGGTAGGAGCACGGGCATATAAGCCACAGCATGAAAAGTGTCTACTTGTTCGCAATTCTGTTCACAACTGAAGAAGAGGTATACCTGTTTTGAGAATTAATATACTGCGAATCTCTGTATTCAGCTCCTTCTTTCAGGAAGTCCACAGTGAGGTATCCGAGTGAAAGCCTTCTCTTATGGTTAGAAAATTATTTATGCTGTATCGGCAAGGATGATGATTGCATTGGAGAGCCAAATGTGCTATTTGTATGCTTCTCTGTAACCACAGGTAGGGAGCTAGGCATTGCTGATTGCTGGTATGTGCACGCAAACACCATCCAAGATGGCAAAGTGCAGATTCATAAGAAACACAGTCGTTCCATATTTAGTGTAACATCTCTCTACATAAACACTATAGGACCACATGCACACTTTTTTCCTTAAAATAACTCCACTGCAAAAAAAAAAAAAGTACAAATATTGTCATTTAAAATGCCAATAGATCTAACTTTCACAAATGCGAGACCTACTGCATTGCAAATGCTTGTCCTTTTCTTAACAGGGCACAGCTTCGGGGCTGATTGTGGGCCTTTGAGTTAGTATTCCTGTTAATTGCTGCCCGTGTGCGCTGCAATTCACAGGAATACTATCTCAAAGGGTCACAATCAGCCCCGCAGCTGAGCACAATTAAGAACAAGCATTGGCATAGCCAATAGGTCTTGCTTTTGGGACCTTATAAGTATTTAGTTATGCAGCACAATATCCTTGGTGCAACATCAACCGCTGCATGGCTAAACACTTCTAAGGTCCCAAAGGCAAGACCTATTGGCTATGCCAATGCTTGTTTCTGCTGGTCACCTGGCGTTTAACCTTCTTATTGAGCCCAAACCTAAGCACAAGGTACACCCTTTTAGCATTTGTCACTCAAGGCAGCAGAGTCAAGCAGCCCAAGGCTGACTTAGGGACTTGCAGTAGGGTTACAGACTCAGATGTCAAAAAAGCATTTAATAACAAGTAATCAATCAATTTACAGCTATTACTTACTAGTTTCAAGAAGGAAGCATTTTATTGCGCTCCGTTAGACGGCGGGGTCCCTCACCACATTATGCAGGGGACCCCCATCATTTTGCGTTACGCCACTGATTGTACACTGCAGGATTATGAAGCCGCCAGAGCCTCACCCTTAGCCTTGGTGGCAAGCATGGGATCCCAACCAAGGCGCATTTCAAAGCACGTTTCGTTATAAGAGCGGCAACGCTCCTGTATCTGCCCACCCTCAAAAGGTAACGACTGCCGATGTCCGCGAGCGATGTCAACACACTACTAAACAATATATTCTGAGCCCCTGCCGACAGCTACATCTCATTATCAAGTTCCGGGCGCGCCAAAAACACTGAGCTCATAAAAATATAAATTAAAAAAACCTAAAAAACAAGGGGACGTCATCGAGCTGTAAAGTGTCCCATCCAGCCGGTCGGCGGGAAAGTAATTTACAGTTGTATTAAAATGCAAATTTCTGCCTTGCTTGCTGCTTTATCATCCAACTCGTTATGCAATTTGCCAGTTATAGAAGAAAAATTACCATAATGGGCCCCTGGGGGATGCCAGCGGGGAAAAAAGAGAAGAGACCAAACATTAGTTATCATTGCATTCTACAACAATTATCGGCATTTTTTGTTCTTTTCCGTGAAAAAAACACTGTGGGCTTGTGAATTCGTTTTCGGCGGTGCAGTTGCAGACTTAAAACGAGTCAGAGTGGTTGCCTGTGTCAGATATGACAGATCGGTACATCGCTTCTCTCTCAAACACCTGATAATTGTCTAGGGACAAACAGAATTGAGGTTAAAGACCCGAGAGGCCCAAGGGCCGGTTGAGCGCAGGATCTGTGAGCCTGTCAGAAGCAGCAGAAAACTGGAAGAGTCAAGCTAAAAATGACAAGCAATGGGGAGGGAGTGGGCTGCAAAGGAAGGGGGAGGTAAGAGATAAGGGGAGAACTTTAAAGATGAAGATGAGAGATAGATAGACAGAAAGAGAAAGAATGAAGCAGAGAGGGGTCAAAAGTCAAGAATAAGAAGCTACTGAAAGATATGGAGAAAAGTGACTAGATGTAAAGAGGCAGCAGTAAGCTGAAAGAAATCACAAAACGAGTAGAATGGAATAAGACATCTCGTGGGTAAACAAAAAAATACTTGTAAGGTCCCAAAAGCGAGACCTATTGGCTATGCCAAGCGACCATGCGGCCGCGAAAATGATCGCGATCAAACATCAAAGCGGCCGCAAAAGTGAAAGTAATTGCGGTCAAGCGCGGCGCGCCCGCCCGCCCGCGCACTGTAGCCCTAGGCTGGCCTGGTAGCACTTTTTGGAGCCCTCTCAAAAAGTCTTGCCAGACCAGCGCATGCGCTGGGTCAGGCGAGACCTAATAAAAAAGCAGAGTATCAAACACGGCTTAACAGTGCACAGCTGCGAGGCTGATTGTGGGCCTTTGAGTTAGTATTCATGTTAATTGCATCACCCGTTTGCGCTGCAATTTACATGAATACTGACTCAAAGGCCCACAATCAGTCCTTCAGCTGTGCACTGTAAGAAAAGGAATGCAAGTGCAAAGGCCACTTGCTTGTGAACGCGAGCCCTCCCTAAACCCAGAGCCGTCTGAGTACGGGAACTCTCCTCACCTCACCTGGCATC
This sequence comes from Triturus cristatus, assembly GCF_964204655.1. Lineage (NCBI taxonomy): Eukaryota > Metazoa > Chordata > Amphibia > Caudata > Salamandridae > Triturus > Triturus cristatus. The sequence continues at coordinate 325,422,774 of NC_140586.1, read as the reverse complement.
CGCTCAGTAAAATGAGGCCCCGCTCTGTCCATCGGTACCTCCTTGTGTTTGCCGAGCTGGAGCTTCCCATCCAGCTCGGCAAACACAAGGAGGTACCGACGGACAGAGCGGGGCCTCATTTTACTGAGCGGTTTAAAGATGACACTCCTACGAAGAGCTTCCAAGAATTCTGGAATCTCCATGGTAATGTAGGTGGTACTTTAATAACCATCGTCATTATATATGATTTTTTCACACACAAATAAATTGCAGTAGCATAAGTTTTCTAGGTCCTGACGAAAGCCTGGATCAAGACTGATCAGAAGGCTGAAACATGTAGACCTTATACTTTGGACTTGAGCAGTTATTATTTAAAACTGCATTTGCACTGGTTTTTAATCTTGTCATCCGGGCAGTGTTTAATAAAGGTATTTCTGCCCCGATAGACAATTTTAGCTTTTGCACTTTTTCTTCACTTGCACTGCATTCGTCACCACCACATAAATAAGGGTTGTTGGTACTTAATAAACATCCCTGCAGTTATTACACTTTTGCAGGACAGTGAGTTTTTTTACTCGCTCATATAGCCCTAAAGCTTTTGAAGGGCTATATTACTACAACAGGATCCCAAAGGATGATATACGCTATCTTGGTGGCTGATGGGATTCTTTTCGCTATGTTATAAAACCCTCTAACATTAGAAACTTGCTCTGCTGCTCCTTTTGGTGTTCAGTTTAAAAATAACTTTTGTTCAGACCCTAGGTTTCTATAGTGTTATATATGTATTGATAACAAGGGATTTGAAACCTATAGGTCTATAAATAAGTTTCCCTTGGACCCTCTGTTAAAAGTTTTTGTTGATAAATGCTCTTGATATGCCATTCAACAAGGCATTGAAGATCTATAGCAGTGGTTCCCAAACTATGCGCCGTGGCTCCCTAGGGAGCCGTCAAACCTAGCCAGGGGAGCCACGCACCAAGCACTTTAATGCATTTAATGTTGAAGTGTCTGTTGGCTTCAGTTAAACTAATTTGAATTCTACACATGATGTCGATGAATTGCAAGTGACATGCCTAACGCTGTAAACGTAGTGCTTAATTGATGGTGTGTCGAGGGAGTTGACCTCCATAATTCACTGGATCCCCACGTCCCAACACTCCCAAAGTAAGCGGAAGAAGCCTGATTTTTTTAATTGTTAATAGTTTTTTTTTTTCCAAATGCATTTTACACCAGTGCAAGTTATCAGGAAAGTACAGTTGTCCTGTCTATTAAACACATTAAGTATTATTAAGTATTGATACTTGGACTTGAACCATAGGTATTTCCCGTACACATTTCTTTCAGTACACACACATTTCCAGACAGGCCTGCTCTCTCCTTGAGCACAGAGAAGGAAACGCCATATACGGCATAATGCCAACATTTGGAAGCAAGAAAGAAGGACATTTAAAAAAAAAAAATCTGAGGAATTTATTTAGCTTGTATTGATTTGGAGGCAATTTTAGGGAGGAGACGGTAAAAATAAAGCTGTATGTAGTTTAAAAAATCATGAGTCGCCCTGCTGAGAAAGGTGTGTTGGCAGTATGACATGGGTAGAAATGGAAGTGCATGTAAATATTCTTCAAGCGCAGAAACATTTTGGCAATGGGATCTACATGCATAGGGGTGTTAACTAGCACTGTAAGTGGTATAAAAAAAGTTTGAGAGGGTATTCAAAAACGGCATGGGCCAAGAAGTGTAACTAGGACTATTTTATTAAAGGCGCTGCCTTAATAATACGAAACACCCAGCATATATGATTATAATACTTTCATCAGCTTCATCCCAATTATTTTCGGGGAGAAAATTGCAAGTACTCCAGAGGCTGGGCTTACATCTTCCCCACCCTCCAAAAAAAGTAACAGTGGGGAGCCACGGGCAATGGTCAATGGGTCAGGGGAGCCGCGAGTCGAAAAAGTTTGGGAACCACTTATCTATAGCATTGTATTAAAGTAGAGAAGGGTTCATGCCTGGTAGGTTTGGCTGTGATGAAGTTTATATCCTCAGAGTTTGGCTTGAGAAGGCCTGATTTACCAAAATCAATTTCAGTATATGCCTAAAGAAGGTTTTGTGAAATATGTTCAATACATTTAAAGTTACAGACTGGACTTTATTACAGATGAGTTTATAAGAGTAAGATCACATTTTTATGGTTCCTTGCATCACCTTTGAGAACATTCAACATTGTCTGCTTTTAGAAAGAAAAGCATTTGATAACCTTTAAAATTAAAAATCTGTAGAAAATGGACTGTACCTTATAAATAACATGAGGCCATACTACTGTACTCCGTGCTACCTGCAAGTAGTCTTTCTTGTGGCCTGTGCCCTTTCTCTCATTGTATGCCATTGCCTTAAGTCTCTGCCTATGATCACAGTATTTCCCCGACTGGAATACATTTTATATGTATATTGAAAACAGCTCTGCTCTTTGCATTTTATTTGCCTGAATAATATATTTATAAGGCGAACCAGAGGTATAATGTCCTTGAATTAAACTACCTTATCACTTTAAAGCAGAGCAACAGAATATCAGCAATTAAAGCTCCTTCAAAATAAAAATCCACTATTTATGTTTCATGTGAGACCAAGAGGGATAAGGAATTTACAGACGGGCAGAAGGAGAGCGTTTCCATGTATGGCGACAATGACCATGTTGGGACATTAAAGTCCTCTGCACGGTAAGTGGGTATGTAATCCTACTAAGAGTGTCCGACTACAGGTGAAACTGGTATCCTAACTTTTTGTTTGGCCCTAACACCAATCCAATTTAGTTTGTGCATATAGTGCCTAGGCCTATCCTTTCTAAAGTGACTTGTTCTGCGACTTGGAGGGGTGCACAAAGTGTGCCTCACAGCAGGTACAGAACTATTGTCCATGCGCCTGGGAAAGTAGCATAAAGCGGTGGTGACAGCACACCCAGTTTTTGTGAATTATTAGTTTCAACAGACTTTATTTCTCTTTGTGAAGGCGAGTGTGGTCTACTGACCCCTATCTCATGTAATCTTAAACGTTATGTGAGACCCTGATCCTTTTGCTGACAATCCGAGGGTGGCAAGTCTATGGCATATGTGTGGTAGTAAGACCCTGTGTGGTGAGAACTGGGGCCAGTGGGATCCATTGTGGGTGGACCATGGTTGAGCATGACACAAGATGGATGGTAAGTACAGCTTCCCCAGACAGAGGAGGTGTTTTCACTACATTCCTGGGGCTGGTGGGTGGAGATCTGGATACTGAAATGAAGGTGTATGGGGAAATAGAACTTTCTTCGAAATTCAATGAGAGCCTTATTATCAAAGGGCATCTAATTAGTTCTTTCTGAGCACTGATATTTGGTAGATACTAGGAGTGAGGTGTGGGACTGCAGTTCTGTTGAGACTAGTGCACAGATAGGCAAAGAATGCATTTTTTAAGATGCCAACTAGTGAAAACTAGACTATCATTCAGAAGTGCCCCAGGAGGGGTAGTTTAGTGTAAGAGAACCAAGAGGTCCCTGTCACTAGCTAGACTTCTGTGTTTTGTGTGACGTACAATCTGTGCAGTAAGAACATAGGTAATTCCAGCTAGAGGGAGTTGGCATAAAGAAGGCAACAAACCCAGAAGGGCCTTCACAGCCGAAAGACTACAATCTAGATACAGGAAGGGCAATATCTTACTTAATATGCTCGGAGGGTAGATACAGGATGCCAGGACCATAGAGATGTGGGTGGATAAAGATAACAGACAGTCAGTTTTCAGTCCCAGACTTTGACCTTGTGGTGAGGAAGTAAGAAGAGTGCCCATTTCTGCTAAGCCAGTTAGTGCCCAGCCAGAGGTTATTGCGGCCATTTACAATCAAGACATACTCTTTTTCAGGATCTGGGTTTAGTTGGTTATTTCCTATCCATTCTCAGATGAACCTCATGGATTGCTACAATGCAGCATGAGACAAAGGGTTGGTCTGTAGCCATACCAAGAATTGAGTATTGTCTGCATACATGTGAGGTCTAATACATTTTCTTTCATTAAGCGTGACAAAGGGCTTATACATAGATAGTAAATAGGTGCAGAGAAAGGGATGAACTCTGGGGAACTCCATAATAGGCCCTTGAGCTGAGTAAGGAGCCAGAGTGACTGCTAACTACCAACTTGAAAAGAAGGACTAGAACCACTGAAGAGCAGACCTACCTATACGAGTCGCAAGCGACACGTGGCAAGTAGGATGGTATGGTTGGCCATGTCAAATGCTTTAGATAGGTCTAACTGGAACACATTGTATACAAGCTGTCCATCAGACCCACAACTGTGAAAGAGAGAAGAATAGATTCTGTAAGCCTGGAGTTTTTAACTGTCTTTTTTCAGCAAGGAGATGATTGCAGCATTTTAATAAATCTTTAGGAACCTCCCCTAAATTTAGTGAAATATTCAATAAAATTAGAAAGGTTCTGATTATGAACTAAAAAAGTTGTTTAAAAATATGCATCGGGAGAAGATCTAAGAGAGAACCTGATTTAGCAGATGAAATGGCTTTAGTTAAATCTACTTCTAATAAATGAGGCAGATTTTGCAGAGGCATCTCATACGGAAAAGTGGCTGAAGATGCCGCCAGCCCAATCTCGTTCCTTATAGACGTGATTTTCTCAATAAAGTAATTGCTTAAACAATTGCAGGGATCTTTGGTAGAGTCAATGCCCAACTGAACCTTTGAAGTATCCCCAAGCGTGTTGATTATCTGAAAGACTGATATTTAAGCATTGTCAAAAGCGGTCATTTTATTAGAATTAAGAGTTTGTTTGGGCTTAAAGATTGGCGTCTCATAAAGATTTTGTTTTAAATACCCCTTCTGAGTCTGAAGAAGAGTAAACCTGCCATTTGCGTTCCACCCAGCACAGGTTAGTTTTATCCTCCCAACTGTTGAGAATACCAAGGAGCTGATCTGTTTCTCCTAAAAGTATACATTTTGGTATTGGAGGGTGGCGGTCATTTCTAATTGCTCCTGTTAGCCGAAATTATAATGTTGATCAATCTGAGATTGCGGATATCTGATAGGGACATCTAGCCGCAGATTCCTTACCTTAGAATATCCCAGGCGTCAGACGGGAACTGGGCACTTTTGCTCGAGGAATACCCTTACGTGCCGGTAGGTGGCGTCGGTCGGCTCCACGTGACTTTATCGCCATCATCTGCGCTGGAACTGACTACCGCGTCACCTATATAGGTGCCACCTCGGTGCACGGACATCAGTTACTTTTCACGACTTTCCATGCCAGGAACGTGGAGCCATGAAGTGCACTGACAGTGGTGTGGCCTGAAAGGGATCAGCCCTGCCCGGAAAAACCTGTCCGCAGTGCGAGGAGGATAGGTGGGTGTGTAAGGAATCTGCGGCTAGATTATGTCTTTACCAGATAAGGCGTTGCCGAAGGAAAGTAACTTGCTCATCTGAAAGAGACCTCTAGCCACAGGTTCATCAACTTAGAATAGATACCCCAGCAATATCGTCCCCGAGGAGAAGGACTGTGGACAAGTTTAGACAAGGAATTGCTGCAGGACAGAGCAGCTAAATTGTCCGTCTCTGAAGATTAACTGTCCATGCAGCAGTTCTTGGTGAACTTGGTGAACTTGTGAAGTGATGCCCATAATTCTGCCTGACAAATGTGAAGGACTGGAATACCACTTTTCAATGCCGTGGTCGTAGCCTTAGCTCTGGTGGAGTGAGCCCTTAAGGCTTCGAGAGGCTATTTCATTGCCAGAGTGTAGCAAATTTTGATGCAGAGGATGACCTATTGCGAGATAGTTATTTTCTGCACAGCACAACCTTTCTTTGATCCAACGTACCCCACAAAGAGTTGGTCTTCCACCCGGAACTCTTTAGTGTGGTCAAGGTAGAACAGCAACACTCTTTTTGGGTCCAGACAATGGTGTCTTTCCTCCTCTTTAGAGGGGTGTAGAGGAGCATATAAAGTGGGTAAGGTAACTGATTGCCCCACGTGGAATGGCTTTACCGTTTTCGATGAGAAAAAAGCCCTAGTGCGGAGCATCAACTTATCAGGGAGGATGGTCGGGTAAGGAGGCTTGGATGACAGATCCTGCAATTTGCTAACCCTCCTGGCAGAAGGTATTGCTACCAAAAAGGCTGTTTTGATCGTGCGCTGACGGAGGGGCAGTTGTGAATAGGTTTGAATGGCGCACTCATCAGGAAGGTGAGAATCAAATGTAGGTCCCACTGAGGCATGATGAATGGAGAAGGTGAGAACATATGCACAAGCCCCTTGAGAAACCTATTTCCAATAGGAGATTTAAATATTAAAATAAAGATGTTTGATCTGCCAGCCCCATGAAGGCAGACACGTCTGAAAGGTACCCCTTAAGAGTGCCCAGAGCAGAGCCCTGCTGGCAAGGGTCAAAATAAAGAGAAGGACCATAGAGAGGGATTCCATACAATATTTCACACATTTCTGGCACTGATAGGTGTACACATTCTTGGTAGAGGGACGACTGGCTGCCAAAATAACATCACAGACTTCGGGAGGAAGATCGAATGCTGTCAACTGCCGCTGCTCAGTCTCCACACAAGAAGGCATAGAGTAGACAGGTGTGGGGCATCTTGATCGGAGGATCGACGTTCATCTGCAGAAACGCGAGATACCAAACTCTCCATGCCCAGTACGGGGCCACAAGAATGACTTGGGCGCCACTCCAGTGCTCTGACGTCAGTTCTTTGCCAGTCAGTGCAGATCCGGAGAGGGCTATCCGTTCAGTCACTTTTTGACTGTATTTTTTTGACGTTTTGTCAAACATATTTTGAGAGTACTTCTCCTGGTAAGGCAGGGGCATCCGCTAGAAAGACTGGTTTCAAGCCTAGCGGCAGATGTCGGTAACTGACCTGCACCTTGTATGCCTCTGGTGCTTGGAACGTGACCACGATGCGAAGACCTGTACCGATTGCTGTGCTATGAACCCCAAGGAGCTTGAGGGAGTGATCCCTCAAGCTCCTTGCCGAGCAATGCCGCAACGCTCTTGATCCTGCTCAAGAGGATGGTACGAGGATCAATCGTCCACGATCCTCGTCACACTCCAAGTCGTTGGGCGATTAGGTTAAGTCCCACAAAAAGAAAAAAGTAAGAAGTCGAAGAGGTCTTCGACTTTACATCGGCTGACGAGACGAGGGAGCGTCGACATTTGAGGTCTGGTTCCGCGTTTGAGCCAGCTCCTGGGTCGTCTTCGCGTTTCCCCCAGTTTCCAGGAACCAGAGTGACTCCTGCTCAACTCCATAAGTTTTATAAGGCCATGTTTCCCATATTTGAGTGGCCTTCTCCCGCCGACGTGCCTTCGGGCCCTGCAGGTTTGGGAGTGGCGCCTACTGGTTCCATTCCAGCGACTCAGGCCCCGATCCACAGATGGATCCGGACCGGTGCCGGTAATACCACTTTGACCTTCCCCAGCACCAGCCCCGCTTTTGATGCTCCAGGCAGTGCCGGTGCCCTCTGGCAGCATGGTCCCCGTTCTGATCCCCGACACAGAGCCGGAGGGGCGTTGTCTGGATGCCGACTATTTCTTTAGACTAGTACTCAGGGAGGATTGGGATGGGTCGCTGGACCATAAGGAATACCAGCCCTTAGATCACAAATGGACCTGAGGGAGAACTTGGTGGAGGCCAGTGAACTGGACACTTCTCCAGATATGTGGCTACGGAGGAGGAAGCATCCTTTGCAATTGTGGTGAGGAGGGCAGCCAAGGTCCTGGACCTTGGAGTAAGACAAGAGCTAATAAGTTTAAAAAAAAACTCCACAGTGGATGGTAGAGATGGGCTCATTAAGTATTGGCACTGATCACCAGGAAGTTAAGAACAAGTCCTGGCTTTGCATGCAAGTAATCAGAAAGCAACCTGCTCACATACAACCACTAAACACAATGCCACCTGCTCAAAGTAAAAAATGCTAAAACTCTATCGATGGTTCCCAAAAATATATTGCACAGTATTTCCACTATTAAGTGCAGCGAATAAATTATGCCCAAGGAGTCCATTCAAAATTACTTTGCTCTGCTACGATATTGTAGACGCACAGGGTGTCCCATTAAGTAGCTGCATTGGCCACCATGCATGCCCAGTGCACAACACCAGAACCAGTTAAGAGCAAGTGGCAACCTAGCAAGACACCGAACTCTCAGGAGATTGCTGTTCTGAGATCACTTGAGCTCAGTTTGTTTTGCTGTTTGTTTCCTAGTGCCTTATGGCTATTATGCCATAAGAGAAGAAATTGCTTACTGTGTGGCTCTACCTCAAAGGAAGGAGGACACAAGAAGGCTGCATGAGCCGTGAAGAGTTCTTGGGAGAGCCCAGTGTACGAGTCTAACACCACAGAACTTAATTCTCCTGGATAAAGTCTTAACTCTAACTTTGGAAAGACACACCCCTTGAGAATCTTTGCTGCTATCAGAGTTTTTTTGGCTCAACAGGAATCTTTAGCTTTACACCCTTGTTCAGTCTGTACACCAAGAAAGAAATACATCTAAACTCCACAAATCCTTTCAAAGGAAAAATGACCTTGGTATAGTGCTCTCATTGATCTGACAACCTCTATTCCAGCATTATTACAAGCCTGGAAGCATATTTTCTTCATTGAAACTGTTCATCCGATTCAAATGCCTTTCCCAGGGGTTCTGCCAAGGTAGTCTCCTCACGTATAGTTACTGTTCTGTAATGATACATCTCCCATCCTCATAAATACTTTTTTCTGAACTTTAAAAACGTTTACTATTAACTGATTTGCAACTGCCTATATTCTACATTGTCTAGTACCTCTGGCATTAAGACATTGTGGCTCATCTTACATTGCCCATATATACGGCTTTATATATTTGAAGTTTGTATTCTGTGGCCGAGAGCACAGCTATGACAGGCACAGCTGAGGCTTTCCCATGCCAAGACCTTACATGCCATTGAGCGCCTGACACCAGTGACCTTTGGAATCTGCAAAATATGTCAGAGTGGCTGAAGATACTGCAAACACTGAGTCCCTGTCTATGGACTCCTCTGGAGACAAGGACATTGAGAGACAAAGGTACAATACTGGCTGCATGTTTGCTTTATCAGTATGACATTTAGCTGTGACAGGTGGGCATGCAGGCACCTCAAAATAGGAGAGATATGGTGACAAAGAAGGATGATATCTCCATGACCAAGGCAGTGCTGAAAGCATACTTTGGGGGATATTCAGGTGCCGTGACACAAAGATGTGTAGACTCAAATGGAGGAAGTAAGAAGTTCTGCAGATGATATTTCCACTCGTCAATCTAATTAGGATCAAGTGGAAACCAAAACAACAAGTGAAAGAACAGAAAATGCTATTGTTATCTATGATGTAGATGCCCATGGAGAGGAGGATTGTCAAAGTGGAAACCGAGATCAAAGCTCACCTAAAATATGAAGTTCCTGAGAACCATGCTAGGAGAGACAGCATCACGTATAGAAAGTATAAAAGGAGGGGGAAGTTAACAGTGTGATAAGTTACTTAGAACTTCTATTTGCACGCATCCTTCACCTGAAAGAGCCATTGAGGAAAAATGTCTTTTAGCCAAAAGAAAAACTAATTGGCAGCACGCTACTGTGATCTTCCGGAAAGAGATGGTACTCTTATTACTGGACAAGGCTCACTGCTTAACAGAAAGGCTCTGAATCATATGATGGAAGATTTGCAAAAGGTGATCCACTACGTTGGCCTCCAGTCTCAGGTAGACCAAAAACCCTACCATGTAACAATGGTGAGAGAGAGTCAGAAGGCTCTTAATACATCATAAGTTGAAGAAGAAACCAGACATAGGGGCTCTGACACCCACAAAGAAGTAAAGACAATACTCTAGATGAAGGAATTATTCAATATATATGAGATGAATAAGGTGTCACTTCTTACTAATTGGTAGCGACAAAAGAAGGCGGAGGTCATAAAGAGGTTTGATGCTCATCCTCCGTTACACTAAGTAGGGGACTATAAACTAGTATTAAAGTGCTTCAAAAAATCCTACGCACTATAGAGGTAGTGGCTCTCAAGCACTTGAAAGGAAATGAGCGATGTATTTAGTATTCATGATGGGGGGGATGGTCTTCCATTCAGACATAACGTACTAAACACAGGTGAGATGTCCAAGCCATGTCCTGACAGGGAGGTAATCTAATTTGGATTGCAAGATTTTTCTGCATGGGAAAAATGTGCATACTGAATCCAAAATTGTGGAACGGTCTGGGAACTGCAGCAAACAACAATTTGAGGTTTGTTTGTTTGTATGATTTAGACCCCATTCTGGACAGATCAGGGAAGGATGCATTTTACCTAATTGATCATGCATCAATCACAGCTCTAATGGCATGTCACGTATAGATGTAAAAAAACTTCAAATTACAAATACGATGGTACTTGTTGCAGGATGTGACCAACATAGTGGAGTTCAGGGAACTCATCAAAGAATATGTTGCCTATAAATTACATTGTTGAAATATCCTGGGTGAAACTACAGGACAAGATGATAGAGATGGTGTAAAATGCCAACAGGGTAAGACCCTCATTCAAGAGAAACTTGATGGGAATTGAAACAGTCAAAACATTATAGAGCTGTGATGGGGGTGAAGGGCCAACAGCAGTTGCTGTTGGTTGATTGGTCAGAGAATGCCCTTCAAGTCATTAAGCAAAGATTTTACATAAAAAGAGAGAAGACCCAAGGTATTTTTCAAGATGATTGAAAGCTAAAATCAACAGGGGGTTTATTAAGGCTGTAAAATACGCGGCAGAGCTATTGAATCAGAGGAACATAGGGAAAAAATAGCTTTTCACCTCTTTCCATAGAAAGGCACATTTATAGTGGGCATTATCTGGCACCTTCTAAGAGACTTTCTATCTGATCTCCACAATCTAGTTGTCACGCCAAAACAACGGAGGCCGGGGATGCTCCAATTTTAAGGGAGGAAATAGTTTATGTACTGAAAGATCTGCAGACCAATAGGGAACCAGGACTGGAAGGACTCAGGAAAATTATAAAGGACATTTGGGGACAGTCTAGTTTCAAGGCTAGATTATATAACTCCTTCAGTAATTACAGGACAATTACACAGTCAGCGGAAAATGCAGCCATAAATTTGAGCAACAAATAATTCAAGAATTAAACTGATTGATCCTCTTATCACACTATAGCCCTATTCAATGCAGAGGATAACATCTACATGAAAGTCATAGCCAATAGACGTGAAACGATTTTGCCATGGCTTTTAGTCTACCAAGATTTGTTTGAAAAAATACAACAATGCTTTTACCAGAGTCTCAAAAGGCCTTCAATACAGTGAACTGGTGTTTTATTCAGAGGGTTACAGAGAAGGGCCTGAGCCCTGATTATACTTCAAGGGTAATGGGAAGCAACTGTGTGATTGAACACACTATTTTTGAAAAATTCTTGCCCATACATAGCCTGTAAGTAGGCGGGGAGCGCGAAACGCCTTGGCATCCTAGGCAATGTTTTTACAATTCAGCTTGGATCATCTGAAACTATTCTGGCCATTTTCACCCTCTCCCATGATCCCACCCATGCACGTACCTGCACCTTAGTTAGAACTTGGTCATATGACTGATACTAGAAACTTATGCAAAAGAATATATATGTTGGTTGTGCCTTGCCTCAGGGAAGCATTTCTCCATTGCAGATGTTAGGGGAATTCACTTGGTTTGTTCTGTGATTCACAGATCTCTTTTTGCAGTAAATACCTTTGAGACTTAATCTAAACCTTGAAGCCAGAGTTTTCTTCAACACTACCAAAGACCTAAGGCCAGGTTGTGAATGAAAGGTATGTACTCAAGATTATTCCTCCTTTGCAGGGGTATGAGACAAGGATGTCCCCCGCTCCCTTCTTCCACCACCAGTTTTTTTTTCTCAACATGGAGCCCTTAGCATTGATTGAGTTCGTAGGCAAAGGTTTGAGGGATCGCTTTTAGGGCACTTAGCATAAAAGGCCCCTTTACACAAAGAGGGTGATGTTAACCCTTGTCTTCGTGGATGTCTACCCATCCCTTTACTAACCCTGCTGGACCAATACAGTGCAGTTTCAGACTGCAAGGTTTATTATGTCAAATCAAAACCTCTCTCTGCCAGTCAAAAGTAGCAAAAACATAGTCATATGCTGTATTTCAAATAACTCATGACTCCGTTAAATATTGAGGTATTTGTTTAACAGGTAAGATGAATAAGCTTTGTTACTCTAATATTCCAGCAATTTGCAAATTGATAAAGGCAAATATGGAGAGATGATAATATTAACGTGTGTCCAAGTGGGAAGAGTGGCTGCAATACAGATGAACGTTTTCATGTACTTTTTATTGTATATATTTCAAAGCCTCTGAGAATTGAGAATAGAGCATTAATGGATAGCTAGAAGGCTATGTTGTGGTATGTATGCTAGGGTGGTTGCCCCAGTTTAGCTTCTTCGTTGTTGACGGTACTGCTGTAGAAGGGGGCACTTGGTTTCCTGAATGTGGTTGAATAATATAGGGCAGCCCAGCTAAGGAATAAAGGGGATGGAACAGAGAAAGACTAGAAAATGGGAACAGGGTCTGTGTATGGAGGTACAACCGGGGGAACGGTCACAGCCCTGGAGGTATTTAACTTGAAATTATACTGCAGTCCAACTTTGAAAACCCACATGTAATGTTATGACAGGTTTGTACTTTGCTCTGGACAGACAAAAGGTGCCATACTTGAATAACTAAGGACAATGCTGTAATGGTTGTGGGGAGCTATGTATGAGGTTGCTTGTTTGCTGAGCTTGCCATATGTGCGATCAAACAGATCATAGAAATGTGTGCCCCAGAAGATTCTTTTCGGATTTTCTTGAGACAGGAAATGGTAGTGTAAGAGAGATGGACTCTAGGAGTTGGAAACTTGTGTACCTACTGCTACTGGTTGCAAAACTAGTTATTGCGCTGAAATGGAACAAGGTACAAGCACCATATTTGAAGATCTGTTACTTGGGATTACAGTACACTCTAGCAAGAGTGACAATTGTGGGTAGAACTTACGGAGAGCATAGCTAGATTCCTGTTTGTGAGCCCTTGTGACTACTTGGCCAAGCGAAGTCATGGAGGGTGTTCTGGGATGGGTGAAGCTATTAAGTCAGTAAAGTGGCCTCTCTCTAGGGCATTAGTATGGTGTTGAGTTTGACAGTTGTTGGGGAAGTAGGGGTTGGAGGATATTTTAATGTTGTAAAGATGGTATCATTGCTTCATGGAATGTACTTTAAGGTGCCATATTGCCTCTTCAAGATTGTTGGTGTCAACTGTCTGTGATCACACACAAAAGTTCATGGGAGGATGATTGCAGTATGTCTAACCACTGGCAATCGTTTGGGGTAGAATTCCAACCCATCCTTCTTTTGGCCACCATGGCACCTCAGACTTGACCCAGCTATAAGCTAATCAGTCTAGACCCTGCTCCAACAGGAACAGTCCTGCCTCAATTGCCAAGTCAGGCCTGCTCCAATCTGGAACACAAAGAACGTGAGACTGGTTTCGCCCTGATTGGGGCTCTTCGATTGGGGTAGCTTAGTACCAGTGACAGAGCGAGCAAGGTACCAACGTCTAGGCATACCCTTGGCCACTTAGGGCGGTACATCAAACACACCACACACCAAAAAGTGATGGGAGAATGCTTGCAATAAGTCTAACCACTGACAAAAGCTCAACGTAGCATTCTAACCCATCGTTCTTTTGCCCACCATGCCACCTCAGATTAGACCCAGCTATATGCAAATCAGTTTTGACCCTGCTCCAGTAGGAAAAGTCTAGCTCGAACTGCTAAGCCAGGCCTTCTACGAACCGGAACACAAGCAATCCAAGACCGGTTTCGCCGTGATTGGGGATTTTTGTTGGTGGCACAGTGAGAGTTTCCACTAGTCACTAGGATGATCTATGAGGGGAGAATCTGGAAGGCTGTGTTTTGCCAATTGGATATGTTAGCGAGGTAGACAGAAAAATGTCCAAGGACCGTATCTTCAGTCCTTACATACTGTGAGAGAAGCTGACTGTGCCTAAGCATGCAGAGCTAGAGAGGAACATTAAATAGAGCTGCCCCGGATTAGTGAGTTGTCTGTGATCTACTACTTGGATGTGTCATTTTCTCTGCTACAGCTAATGCTGTAAACAGACTATCAATGCGGAAAAAGATTGCCTTGATCAATCATAGGTCAGTCTCATGGTGATTGCTCCTTCTATTATTATTCTTTTTATGCGGAAATGAAGGTGAGAAACTCAGCAATAGTTGCTTGGCTTGGCAGAATGAAAATGGGGATTTTTTGCAATGAACAGTTTTGTGGCATTATTTTAGTGAAGAGAGGTAGGTGCCTGGTGTTAAGATACGTTTGTGTAAGTTGATATCTATAATGAGGCTTTAATGATTGAAGAAGAAAATATAGTTTTCATTTTTGTACTATAAGAAAAAGGCTATGATGTTAAAGTCCTTGAAGAATGGGAATCTGAAGCTATTCCTTTTGTGAGTATATCGAATAAGATGTCACTTTTTAGGTCTCGCCTAGCGACGCAGCGCATGCGCTGCTCGCTTGGCGAGATCTATTGTCGTCGATTTTGCTTCCGAAGGGGGACAGGAGATGTGCACGCGCCCGGACAAGAGATGTGCACACGTATGGTGTGCGGGCACGGCGCACTTTCTTACTGGAATCTTTTAAATTTCGAAAGAGGCACACACACGCAGTGTCTGCCATGGTGTGACTCCAAAGCGGATCACGCAGACTGGCTCCTCAGTGACCCTATACCTCCTTTCAACACAGGCATCTTTGGGTCCGTAGCCAGAACTGCTTGCTGGCTCGTGAGGGGCTCAGCTGTGTGCCTGGTTTTATGTGGTTGCACTTTCTAAAAAGCATACATTTAACTCAGAAATTCTCAGTATTACGGTGTGCGCTACAGACGGTAAAGAGTGAGCAGTGAGTCCTATCTGTTTTCCAGCTGTTCTGTTTGCAGCATTAACTCAAAGACGTTCTGAGTTTAATCTATGCACTTTAGAAAGTGCTATTGCATAAAAACTGTACCCTTTACGTAGGGCTTAGAGTGGGATTAACAAGCATTTGCAATGCAATAGGTCTCGCATTTACATAAGTTTGAGCTATTGGCATTGTAAATAACAAGCCTTTTTTTATGATTTGGTTTTTAAAACATAAATAAAAGGCATTGCCATTTACAATGCCAATAGCTGAAACTCGCGTAAATGCGAGACCTATTGCATTGCAAATGCTTGTTAAAAATTGTTAATAGTTTTCTTGCACTTGCGGACACTAGGGGCATTATATAAAGGGTACAGCAGGTGCAGAGGCATCGAGCTCAAAAGTTACCGGAACTCCTCTAAACGCGTAATATTGCTATTACATCAATTAATTCTATCATTTCTCTTTTTCATTGAGTTTTTCAAAATATTTATTTTACTTACCCGCACTATACCACTAGTAACAGCACAAAATATTGTCTTTTTTTACATAAGCAAGTCGTAACGCGGAGAGGGGTTGGCCTAACGGCTATGGCGGTCGACCTCGAATCTGGGGAACTGGGTTCAAATCTCGGCAATGACGCTGAACATTCTGTCATTCTGGGCAAATAACTTAATCTCCCCGTGCCTAACAAAAATGACTGTATCCTCATGTAATGCAACTGGTGCTATGTAAAGCGCTCTGATACCCCATTCGGGTAAAGTTCGCGCTATATAAAACTCTGTGAAAAAAAAAAAAACAACACTTTAACAGACTATCTGTAACTTATATTGTACACCTACTCAGCAAGCTACAACTTACAACAAAAAGCAGCTTATTATTAATCATATAGGCGAAACCTAACGCTTTTGCCAATGCTTTTTGATGGTTGTTGCAATCACTGATTGTATTGGTGTAGACCTCTGATTGTTTTGAGGAACTCTGTGAGTTGTCTAAGGTGTGTTTTGGGACTATGATTCGTGGCGTAGTTTTTGTTGTAGAATTTCCCTTTCAGCAGCATTTAAAACGTAAGAGTCCCATGGAGCACAGGGCCGTTCGTAATAATGTCTTTTGAGTTTGAGTATTTTGTTGGTGTCTGCAATGCGCTGGATATTAAGAATTCCTTCCAACAGTAAACTATCTATTTTTTAGTATACTGGTAAATTACTGGGAAAATGATGTCTGCAGCTGTTTTGACTAAGCCCTGTTTAATTGTGTTCCATAAAAAAGAGTCTAATCTTTGAAAAACACATTATGGTGACAGAGCTTTTGT
The DNA here is from genome assembly GCF_964204655.1 of Triturus cristatus. Classification (NCBI taxonomy): domain Eukaryota; kingdom Metazoa; phylum Chordata; class Amphibia; order Caudata; family Salamandridae; genus Triturus; species Triturus cristatus. Next base: position 325,406,500 of record NC_140586.1, on the reverse strand, counting down.
TGATGTGTGCTGCAACAACTTTGTTTTCAAGCCCCCATGTGTAATGTGTTTCTGACTTACTATGTTTTGTGTATACAACCATATTACAACAATCAGATACATGCACACATTAAGTGTTCAATGTTGAATCCCAGTGTACTCAACTAATAGAGCCTTAATACACTGTATTGTTTGAGCAATTGGCTCCTGGGTCAGCTGAGGACACATTTTAGGACACAGAGTTGTAGTCTGAAAGTGTGCTGCTGGAACAGAGATGCGTTACAACAAACAAATGATGGACGGAATGCTGACAATGCAGACATTCTCCCCCAGTCAAGAGATCTGGGTTAAATCCATCGTTCTTTTGCCCACTACGCCACCCCAGTTCAGACATGGCCATATGCAAATCAGTCTTGACCCTGTGCCTCATGGGAACAGTCCAGCCCGAACTACCAAGCCATGTCTTCCCTGGACTGGAATCAAGCATCCTAGTACCGGTTTCTGGCTATCAGCCGTCATCAGCCAGGATAGCTTGACTCCAGTGGCGTAGTGAGCACGGGTCCCACGTCTGGGAATACCCATCCCACTTAGGGCGAAAAGCGTTACAACAAACAAATGATGGACGGAATGCTGACAATGCAGACATTCTCCCCCAGTCAAGAGATCTGGGTTAAATCCATCCTTCTTTTGCCCACTACGCCACCCCAGTTCAGACATGGCCATATGCAAATCAGTCTTGACCCTGTGCCTCATGGGAACAGTCCAGCCCGAACTACCAAGCCATGTCTTCCCTGGACTGGAATCAAGCATCCTAGTACCGGTTTCTGGCTATCAGCCGTCATCAGCCAGGATAGCTTGACTCCAGTGGCGTAGTGAGCACGGGTCCCACGTCTGGGAATACCCATCCCACTTAGGGCGAAAAGCGTTACAACAAACAAATGATGGACGGAATGCTGACAATGCAGACATTCTCCCCCAGTCAAGAGATCTGGGTTAAATCCATCGTTCTTTTGCCCACTACGCCACCCCAGTTCAGACATGGCCATATGCAAATCAGTCTTGACCCTGTGCCTCATGGGAACAGTCCAGCCCGAACTACCAAGCCATGTCTTCCCTGGACTGGAATCAAGCATCCTAGTACCGGTTTCTGGCTATCAGCCGTCATCAGCCAGGATAGCTTGACTCCAGTGGCGTAGTGAGCACGGGTCCCACGTCTGGGAATACCCATCCCACTTAGGGCGAAAAGCGTTACAACAAACAAATGATGGACGGAATGCTGACAATGCAGACATTCTCCCCCAGTCAAGAGATCTGGGTTAAATCCATCGTTCTTTTGCCCACTACGCCACCCCAGTTCAGACATGGCCATATGCAAATCAGTCTTGACCCTGTGCCTCATGGGAACAGTCCAGCCCGAACTACCAAGCCATGTCTTCCCTGGACTGGAATCAAGCATCCTAGTACCGGTTTCTGGCTATCAGCCGTCATCAGCCAGGATAGCTTGACTCCAGTGGCGTAGTGAGCACGGGTCCCACGTCTGGGAATACCCATCCCACTTAGGGCGAAAAGCGTTACAACAAACAAATGATGGACGGAATGCTGACAATGCAGACATTCTCCCCCAGTCAAGAGATCTGGGTTAAATCCATCGTTCTTTTGCCCACTACGCCACCCCAGTTCAGACATGGCCATATGCAAATCAGTCTTGACCCTGTGCCTCATGGGAACAGTCCAGCCCGAACTACCAAGCCATGTCTTCCCTGGACTGGAATCAAGCATCCTAGTACCGGTTTCTGGCTATCAGCCGTCATCAGCCAGGATAGCTTGACTCCAGTGGCGTAGTGAGCACGGGTCCCACGTCTGGGAATACCCATCCCACTTAGGGCGAAAAGCGTTACAACAAACAAATGATGGACGGAATGCTGACAATGCAGACATTCTCCCCCAGTCAAGAGATCTGGGTTAAATCCATCGTTCTTTTGCCCACTACGCCACCCCAGTTCAGACATGGCCATATGCAAATCAGTCTTGACTCTGTGCCTCATGGGAACAGTCCAGCCCGAACTACCAAGCCATGTCTTCCCTGGACTGGAATCAAGCATCCTAGTACCGGTTTCTGGCTATCAGCCGTCATCAGCCAGGATAGCTTGACTCCAGTGGCGTAGTGAGCACGGGTCCCACGTCTGGGAATACCCATCCCACTTAGGGCGAAAAGCGTTACAACAAACAAATGATGGACGGAATGCTGACAATGCAGACATTCTCCCCCAGTCAAGAGATCTGGGTTAAATCCATCGTTCTTTTGCCCACTACGCCACCCCAGTTCAGACATGGCCATATGCAAATCAGTCTTGACCCTGTGCCTCATGGGAACAGTCCAGCCCGAACTACCAAGCCATGTCTTCCCTGGACTGGAATCAAGCATCCTAGTACCGGTTTCTGGCTATCAGCCGTCATCAGCCAGGATAGCTTGACTCCAGTGGCGTAGTGAGCACGGGTCCCACGTCTGGGAATACCCATCCCACTTAGGGCGAAAAGCGTTACAACAAACAAATGATGGACGGAATGCTGACAATGCAGACATTCTCCCCCAGTCAAGAGATCTGGGTTAAATCCATCGTTCTTTTGCCCACTACGCCACCCCAGTTCAGACATGGCCATATGCAAATCAGTCTTGACCCTGTGCCTCATGGGAACAGTCCAGCCCGAACTACCAAGCCATGTCTTCCCTGGACTGGAATCAAGCATCCTAGTACCGGTTTCTGGCTATCAGCCGTCATCAGCCAGGATAGCTTGACTCCAGTGGCGTAGTGAGCACGGGTCCCACGTCTGGGAATACCCATCCCACTTAGGGCGAAAAGCGTTACAACAAACAAATGATGGACGGAATGCTGACAATGCAGACATTCTCCCCCAGTCAAGAGATCTGGGTTAAATCCATCGTTCTTTTGCCCACTACGCCACCCCAGTTCAGACATGGCCATATGCAAATCAGTCTTGACCCTGTGCCTCATGGGAACAGTCCAGCCCGAACTACCAAGCCATGTCTTCCCTGGACTGGAATCAAGCATCCTAGTACCGGTTTCTGGCTATCAGCCGTCATCAGCCAGGATAGCTTGACTCCAGTGGCGTAGTGAGCACGGGTCCCACGTCTGGGAATACCCATCCCACTTAGGGCGAAAAGCGTTACAACAAACAAATGATGGACGGAATGCTGACAATGCAGACATTCTCCCCCAGTCAAGAGATCTGGGTTAAATCCATCGTTCTTTTGCCCACTACGCCACCCCAGTTCAGACATGGCCATATGCAAATCAGTCTTGACCCTGTGCCTCATGGGAACAGTCCAGCCCGAACTACCAAGCCATGTCTTCCCTGGACTGGAATCAAGCATCCTAGTACCGGTTTCTGGCTATCAGCCGTCATCAGCCAGGATAGCTTGACTCCAGTGGCGTAGTGAGCACGGGTCCCACGTCTGGGAATACCCATCCCACTTAGGGCGAAAAGCGTTACAACAAACAAATGATGGACGGAATGCTGACAATGCAGACATTCTCCCCCAGTCAAGAGATCTGGGTTAAATCCATCGTTCTTTTGCCCACTACGCCACCCCAGTTCAGACATGGCCATATGCAAATCAGTCTTGACCCTGTGCCTCATGGGAACAGTCCAGCCCGAACTACCAAGCCATGTCTTCCCTGGACTGGAATCAAGCATCCTAGTACCGGTTTCTGGCTATCAGCCGTCATCAGCCAGGATAGCTTGACTCCAGATCTCTTGACTGGGGGAGAATGTCTGCATTGTCAGCATTCCGTCCATCATTTGTTTGTTGTAACACTTTTCGCCCTAAGTGGGATGGGTATGCCCAGACGTGGGTCCCGTGCTCACTACGCCACTGGAGTCAAGCTATCCTGGCTGATGACGGCTGATAGCCAGAAACCGGTCCTAGGATGCTTGATTCCGGTCCAGGGAAGACATGGCTTGGCAGTTCGGGCTGGACTGTTCCCATGAGGCACAGGGTCAAGACTGATTTGCATATGGCCATGTCTGAACTGGGGTGGCGTAGTGGGCAAAAGAACGATGGATTTAACCCAGATCTCTTGACTGGGGGAGAATGTCTGCATTGTCAGCATTCCGTCCATCATTTGTTTGTTGTAACACGCTGGAAGAGAGATGGGCAGCAACAGAAGTGGACATTTTTCTTTTAGAACCAGATAAGGCATGTATTCAGCACTTTCTACTTCACTGGCAATGGTTGTTGGGCTCAGTTTGATTGAGTCACCCTGTCATTTGACTCACTGTGACCAATGCCTAGTTGCTGGAGTGAGGTAGATTTGACGTTGCTGTAGAATATTGTCTATGAAATCAAAAAATGGTGTATGTTTTTCTGTTTACTGATACCTTGGACATCTATTTTCAGGTGCAACAATAGACTATATATTGATGGACCTCTTGCTAAAACAGTCCAGTATCCTGTTGAATGCTTTCAGTTCAAGATCCAACTATGACGGTGTTCTTCCACAGGCCTGTGCACAAATCAGCCAGCTGGTTAATACTACTGCAGAGGTAAGATGCAAGGTGGTGGACCTCTTCTGTTTCACTAAATGAACTTTTCCTTCTCTGTGCGCATCACCCCCCTAAGCATCTGATTAACTTACTATAAAGTTTATTTACACATTTTGTGATTTGCTTTGGGGTTTTTTTCATCTACAGATATTTGTAAGCTTTTTTCCAGTTGAATCACAAAGCTTGTGGGTTGAATTTTTTGTGTTCACTTGATATAGCACTGCATAGTTAATAGAATGTTTGAACTAATAATACAAAAGGTTACCCCAGCTAATGTTTCAATTTTTCTGTCAAGTTCGGGCCCATAGTTTCATTTTACTCCAATTATCCTCTCTATTTAGGGCCTAAAAAAGAGTAGTACACATCCTTCGGTGCAAGTTTCACACAAAGGTTCAATGGACTTCCCTTATTGACATTGACTGTCACTGATTCATTCTCCTTAGCTCAGGACACTTCTAAATACAGAGGCAGGCTCAATACTGAATAAGATAATTACTTTAGGCCTTTGATAACAATGTTTTTTGACATTGCTTTGCGGATTCACTAATATTGCATCATGGGTAGATGAGGGTTTTTGTCATTTCCTTTTTGGGTGAAACGCCAAACTAAATTGAATCTGTGCAACTGAGATGAACAAATATTTTTAGTAGGCAGATATTAATATACCAGAAAGATCTTATGAAATGTTTACATTTATAGAGTTAACATTGACTCGAATGCACTTATCTTCCAAGAGACTTCCGTGTTTCAAAGCAGATGAATAGCATGGTGTGAACACTTCATCTGATGATATCCAGTGTACCCTCCTTACTTTTTCTACTAGGACTAAAATTGCCTTTATTAACATCTATTCACGCCCGGGTAACATTTGCACAGGAATCTCCGACTATAGATATGCTGAATTCATTTATTGAACTAATTCCCCCGAATACTAGGATGGTTATAGGAGGAGATTTTAATTGTCAATTTGACCAACATCTTCAATCCCCTGATGGCACTCCAAGGATAAGAGTGTAAGAAAGTGGCTCTGTATATACTGTTCCCAAATAGGTACAGTGTGCACAGAGTCCACAGTCCCCAGAGGTTTGGCAGAGGCTAAAGTTAGATATAACCTTACTCTCTAAAGTGGTAGCTTGGTCGAGCAGTAAGGCAGTATCAGAGGACAGTGTAAAGCATTTGTTGTACACACTCAGTCAGCAAATGGTCTCACACACTCAAGAGCTGAACTCTAGGCCAATGGTTTTGTATCAAAATATATAGTTATTTTATTTTAGAACCAACAATAGGTATCAAAATATACTTTCTCATGATGAGATTCTTTAGATAAATACTTTCAGTAGGCAATAGACTTTCGAATGCAATAGATACAGTTGCTGCAATAGGCAACACAATTTCAAACACAATTATACATTGAGCTTAATGGGAATTTCTAGTTAAATGCAATTGATTGCTTTTTGGATTACTTTTCTTACCACAGGACTGGATCCTAGATTCAGTCCTGGGACATCTCCAGTAAACAGTTGAGTAGAAGATTTAAAAGTTGACACTTGGAAACTTTTTCACACAGAATCACCAATGTTATCCTATGGGAGGAAATTCACTCAGCAGGTAAGTAGGGTTATCGTTACTTTTTCTTACTCAGTGTTGGATCCTGGATCCAGCACTGGTGCATCTCCTGTAAACAGTTGAAAGAATGCGTTTTTGTTATACAGGCGATTGTTAACGAATATTTGTAAGTTTGCAAAATCGACACTTGGAAGAATTTCTGGCAAAAACCAGGCAATGTTATCCTATGGAGGAAAATCAAGTTAGCGGTAAGTATGGTTGTAATTACTTTACAGGGTCAGCGCTGGGCACCAAGATCCAGCACTGGGATCTCTCCTGATAACAGGTGAGTAAATTTGTTTTTGTAATTCGGCTGATTTTAGGTGAATATTTTAAAGTTTCAAAACTCAGCACTTAGAAGAATTTCCAAGTGAAACCAGTCAATGTTACCCTATAGAAGAAAAGTGAGTTATCGGATTTTGGGTAAGTACTCGACTGGCAGAGTTAAGGTTCTGGGCATAGACTCAGAGGTCTCCCAGGGTCAGGTAGGTACAGTTGTTACACCCTCAGCGGCACAGGGGCAGCCGGGTGCAGAGAGAGTTAGGCCCAGTGTTATCCTATGGGAGGCAGGGAGCCCTTGGTAGGTGGCTGCTGGCTAGCAGGCCACGCGGCTGTGGGAGCTGGGCTCCTGGTCACTTACTCAGGGCAAGTGGGGAAGTAGATTAGAGTAGAGGTTGCACTGCCAAGGGGCACTCGGGCGGCTGGGTGCAGGGTGCTTTTGAGCCGTCGGGCGCTCAATGGATTTCAGTGGAGAAGCTCAAGGACGAACAAAGGCTGCAAGCTAGGGGACGAAGATTCTTCAGGTGCGACCACCACTTCGAGAGGTAAGTTGGGTAGTTGGAGGATAGGTAGGCACCCAGGAGTTGGGCACAGGGGGCTGCAGGGCGTGGGTGCAGTGGTGCCTTTTGGTGTCGGGAAATCTTACCCTCTGCTGGTCGCGGTTGGAGGGGTCCCTGGTTCTGAGGCTGCAGGCATCATCAGGAGCGTCAAGGTGGGTCCTTGGGTGTTGGATTCGGGGTCACAGTCGCCGGGGGGACGTCCTCATGGTCTTTGTCCACTCCGGCACAGGCCAGGCTTGGCGGGTGCAGAGTGTGCAGGAGTCGCGGTTCATGGCTGATGCCAGTGGCTTGTTACTTGCTTTGAGCAGTACCACTGCTCTTGGGAGTCCCAGTTAGTTGGAGTCACAAGGCAGTCAGGTCCTCCGGGGTTTTTTAGGTTGCTGGCCACTGGAGACGCCGGGGTTTAGCAGGAGCAGGTTCGAAAGTCGACAGGCCTGTAGGGCTGGAGCCAAATCAGTTGGTGTCTTCCTCTTGTTAGCAGCTGCACGGCAGGTCTTCTTGTTTCTTGATCTTCTTTCTTGTTTCGGAATCTGGATCTGAGGAGGGAAGGTTCAGGGTGCCCCTAAATTCTACATTTAGGGGCGTTACAGGTAGGTAAAGGGCAGGGACCAATGGGTCCCTTCTTGGGGTGGGTACACCCCCTATCCTGCCACTCTCCTGTGGGAGGGGGGCGGTAGCCTAGTCCTGATTGGGCAGGGCTTCCCATCTTCAAGATGGCGAAAGCCTGGAGATGTGCTTCACCTCGCCTCCCCCGCCTGAGCGGTGGGGTTGGCAGAGGCTGGCACACCCCATTTCCTCACTTAGCTTTTCCTGCCGATCTTCCCGCCAGAGAGGGGGTCAGAACCGGTGGGGGCAAGTTGCTGAATACAGCAAGTGGCCTTGAGAAGCTCACAAAGGCGGCCTTTGAAGCTTCCCCTGCCCATCCTGGGGGAGGAGCTCTAGCACCTCGCCCCAGGATGTGCATTGTTGCAGGCCCAGGAGAGCGGATGGCTCTCTACCCAGGGGTCCAGCAACATGTCTGCTGTGTGGCAGCCTAGGCAGCCCCTCAGACAAGACGTGGATTGTAGGTTAGGTTCAGGGGGCAACTCTAAGTTGCCCTCTGTCGTGCATCTTACAGTAAATCCCACACTGGCATCAGTGTGGGTTTACTGTGCTGAGAAGTTTGATACCAAACTTCTCAGTCTTCAGTGTAGCCATCATGGTGCTGTGGAGTTTGTGTTGACGACCTCCCATCACCATATACTCTTAATGGCGGCACTGCACTTACAGTGCCCAGGAATGGACCTGGGTACTGTAGGGGCACAGGGCTCATGCACCTGTGCCCACACCACTGGCACAGGGCACCCAGCTAGAGGGGTGACTGAGGCAGTGTGTGTTGTGGGCATGGCACTCAGGGATGTGTGCCAAGTCGACTCTTTGTTTTGTTCTGCACCAAGACACTCAGCCTGCAGGGGCAGTGTGTGTGTGTGTCAGGGTACAGGACCTCTAAGGGTAGCACAATAAGTGCTGCTGCCCTTGGGGGCCTTCTCTGGTCACAAGGCCCTGGGTACCTAGGGTACCATTTACCAGGGGCTCACATGTGACCAGAGATGCCAATTGGGTTTTGGCTGTTAGGCAGTTTTTAGGGAAGGAACACAGGCCCTGGGCACCTGATTGGCAGCAGCCCAGGACACACCAAGGAAAAGTGCATCAGTTATCAGGCAAAAAAGTGGGGGGGGGGGGGGTGTTACTGCAACAGAAACCCACTTCCTTACACAGAGGAGCCCTAAATCCACTTGGTTTAATAAATCCTGCCGAATGGCAAAGGACGCCCTTATCGACGCCATAATATCCAAAGATAGATCCCTGAAAAAATCAAAGAGGGCTCTATATAGTGATAGTATAAAGCTAACCAAAAAGAACTGGGAGTTGGAAACATGGGGTGCAATCAAACTGGCACTCACCAACCAGGATATGAAGGCGTTTTGGATCCTCGTTCGTACAGATAGCTCCACAGGGAACTCACCTATTGAGCCGAACATTGCCGCAGGTGCCTGGAAACTTCATTTTCAATCGCTGTATTCCACACAGGACACTATAGAGCTCATTGAGGGAACTTTGCCAACTGCAGTAGGGAATCCCCTTGAAGATGATGTAGGGTTCACTCTGACTGAAGTGCTGAGCGCAATTGGGAAGCTTCCCCTTGGAAAGGCCCTCGGTTTAGATGAGATCCCTGCGGATTTATTTCGGGAGCAACCCAATATCTGGGGCCTCTATCTATAGGTAATATTTAATGCCATTTTAAATGGCATGAAAATCCCGGACACCAGGCTAGGGGCTGACATTTTTCCAGTATACAAGAAGGGCTCACCCCTCCTGCCCACTAATTACAGGCCAATCAGCCTGTTTGACATAACTCAGAAACTGTTTGCCAGGATTGTCCTGGAGCGTCTCCAGTCCTGGGTGGACGAGTGCGAAATTCTGAGTGCGTACCAGGCTGGTTTTCGTAAAAACATATCTACTATTGACCTAATTTTCAGGCTCCAATTATTATATTGGAACATGGTGACAATAGAGGGTGGGAGCCTCTACTTGATCTTCATTGATCTTAAATCAGCCTTTGATTTGGTACCCTGAGACAAACTGTGGGTGGTTTTAGAGCAAATGGGCATTCCGCCCTACTTGCTGTCTTTGATCAAGCGCCTGCACTCTGGAAATGTTGCCCAGGTGAGATACGGGAAACATGGGCAATTAACCCTACTTTTCCCAGTAAATAGAGGTGTAAGGCAGGGGTGTGTTCTGGCCCCCACACTGTTCTGTCTTTTTATTAACGCTCTGGTGGACCAATTAAATGAGGTAGCTAACAATGATGCCCCAAAGCTGGTCCATAACAAGGTGCCAGCAATGATGTTTGCGGATGACACCTTGTTACTATTCAAATCTCCCATGGGCATCCAAAGGATCCATTACAGCTTCTCTCTATTTTGCAAAGACAGGGGGTTGGAGATCAATACATCAAAAACCAAGTACATAGTTTTTAACCCAAGCAAAATATCTTGCCCAAAATCAGAACCCCAGGATATAGCGGCATGGATTAGCAAATTTAGCGGCACAAATATGGAAATTTAGCGGCACAAATATGGAAATTTAGAGGCATTTTTGCGGCACTTTATTTTACTCATAATCATTAATTTTCAGCCTGAAATCGCGAAATCCTTGATTTATTATTGCCTTTATCAAGGAACGCAAGCGCTTCTGAAAACTGACACCGTCCTGAAATCTTCATGTGGCGTGCTGTGGGCTCAACTAACTTTCCTATCCAATTTAGATGTATTTTTTTAAGTGATTATGCGGGGAAGAGCAAGATCACCGGCGTTAACGTTAGATGTTCAAGTTTGGCTCACTTTCTTAGCTGTACTAGCCCACTGCATGATGTAACCGAGTAAGCCCTAACTTGTCTTAGCTCCTCGAGGTTCACACGTGAATGTTCACATTTATTCATCACTAAGTTAAAAGAAACCGAACATTGCTCGGTAAAATCCGCTATGTGTTCTGCACACACCTTTGCTGTTGTCTTGTGTAGCCGTTCTGTTTATTGTTTGAATACATTCCTGTCTTTTTTTAGGTGTCATTCCATCATAGTTTGGTTGTCTTTACAGATTGGTTACAGGAAATGCTTCAGTGCCACCACTACATTTTAACGGGTTGTTTGTGTCCTTAAATCTTAGTCCTATATTCTTAGCACACATTATAAGCTCCACAAATCTGCATTGATACTACAATGGTGAAATGTCTTTGTACCAAGCATTGCCATACTAACCATGAAGGACGTGTAACTGTGCCAGCCCACCAATTTGTCAGTTTGTAAGATCGAGCTCCTAGTGCTTCATTGAAGTTGAGTATTTTGCTAACAGACAGCTGCAACAGCAAATGATGAATTCTAAATGCTAGCCCAAAATACCACCAAAAGAGCAACCCAAGCTAAAAATGTTTGTGTTTCTAATGGAATGATTGTATAGGTTCTACATTCTTCCGACCCACAAAACCTTGGACAATTGAGCTCAATGAGTGGATTTGGCACAACATAATTTTCCAATAGATTTGCTGAAAAGCCAACAGTGTTACAAGGAGGCCCGAGAGGGAGCTAAATGAACTATTCCAATATTTCAATAAGTACAATTTCTTGCTAAATGCGAATAATGTGTGTAGCTAAGTGTACATTGTGAGACGACTACAAAGACTTAAGTGCACAGCAAATATATACTGATTTGTATTATTAAAGAAGTAGTGTCTCTCTGATATGCTTTCCACCATGCAAAGAATATATGCCAAAAATACAGGCAATATGATATCGGGTTGCTCTCCGCTATTCGGTTCTACACTGTTGTTCAGGATGCTAGGACCAATTAGGGTTATTTATAACCCTCATGCCATTGAATGTAATCATTTTATCAACCATGGAGGGGTGAACGATTCAGGGGACCCACTTGGATTTGAACCTGTAAGCAAGCCTTAGATCAAACACAAATCCCTGGAGTGGATGTATTTGTCCCCTTAGCCACCAGACCTAGCAATTACAATACTCCTGTATGTTTACCATTCATAACATTTACTCCAGTTTTCTCTTGGGTGCACATTGACTGAACATATATCATACAGGATCACACATCTGGCAGAAAAGCTATTCCTCAGGTGACATAAAATGGTACAGACCCAGACCTATGAATACAGACCAATCTCTCATATTAAAAAATAAATTGAATCTCAGGCATATGCCTGCAAAAGAGTCTTTCAGGTTGCAAAGATCTACAAAACCAGGCCATTGCTAGAAATATTATCCAGTATATTGAGAGATCATACAGGTATGCCATCTGGTGGCAGAACAATCCCCTAAGATTAAACAGATTGTACATGCTCACAGAGGTGTCCTCCATGTTTCTAATGTGGAGGCAGACCAAGACCTCTATCCTCTGCCCTGTGCACAATCTCCCCACACATCAACAACGCATCCCCACGGGCTGACAGTGACAGCTTGCAACCTCAGACGGTGCCAGCTTGCCACAACAGTCAGTGCCTGTGAACCAAGGGTCGCAGCGCATCACAGAGTGGGGATCAGCATATTTCACAAAACATTGCACCAATAGCACTTATGTAAAAATCGCGGCTTTTTTTTACAAAAGTGCCGATTTTGCAGGCATTTTTGCAAAAATTGCAGCATTTTTACAAAAATGCAGATTTTGCAGGCACTTTTGTAAAAATCGCGGCATTTTTACAAAAGTGCCGATTTCGCGGCAAACCGCGAAATCCTGGAGGGTCTGCCTAAATGGTACCCAGCTAGAGAGGGTAGCTGTCTTTGATTCTCTTGGTGTTACGCTGTCAGAAACATTTGGATGGGGCCCGCAGCAAGAAAAGGCAGGCTTAAGGCTAGCACAGATGGCTGGGGGAATAGTAAAATCATACAGGAAATCACCATTTAGACAACCAGGACCGCTGGCCGAGATTTATAAAGTCCAAATCAGGAGTGCCATAATGTATGGGGCAGAACTCTGGGGTCATCTTCCTGCAGGTGGACTGGCTAAATCTGAGAACAAGTTTATGAGGCAGCTCTTGGGTCTAACGCCAAGCACCCCTCTCATCCCCTTACGTATGGATCTCGGGATTAGACCCTTAGAGGAGGAGATTGGACTGCGACTCTTGTCTTTTTGGCGTAGACTATGGGCGACCCCCGAATTAACAGCCTATCAGTCTGAACTCAAACACGATTCTGGGACTCCCAGGGGTGGGAAAACTATCCTGGTTTGTACAGACTGTTTAGACTGGCTGAACTTCAGGGGAGCATTAAATTAGGCCGCCAAACTTCTGACTTCCTTAATTTTAAAGACCAGTATCTATTTGAGTCTTTTCTTGATGTTGTTCATCTATTCACGGCGAGGAAACTATATATCCAGTTCAGATTGGGTTCACTGCCGGTTCATGCATTTACAAGCAAATGGTCAAAAGCTTCTCCCATTGGATGTCCTGCTTGTAACAGCCAAGAAGAGTCAGCCATTCACGTTTTCTTCTTCTGTCCTGGCTATAATGCAGCCAAGAGGTATTGGCTCTTACCATTATGCAGGAACTTGGGGTATAGGCAGTGTCTGGAGGCCTTTAGAGTTTTGAGAACTGACACTCATCCTCCGATTGTTTTTGCTGTGTCCCGTTTCCACAACTCTATGTGGCATAGGCGCCGTAAGTTTTTAAACTCCCGCTGCATATGTTAAATGTCCTTTTTGTATTTTCTACTGTTTTAACACTATCAATTCAAAAACTTTCCTTTTAAATTTTGATATCTTTTTAACTTTAGTAACTCATTTACATCCTGGTTATATTTTGTAATGTTTACTGATGTTTTTATTACCCAAATCCACTGATGTATGTATTTTATCTTCTGCTTTTATGGTCTATGATGACCGAAATAAAGCTTGGTAAACGGAATAAAAAATGGAAAAGATCATTACTTTAGTCCTTTGATAACAGTGTTTTCTGACATTGCTTTGCGGATTCACTAATATTGTATCATGGGTAGATGAGGACTTTTGTCATTTCCTTTTTGGGTGAAACGCCAAGCTAAATTGAATCTGTGCAACTGAGATGAACACATTTTTTTAGTAGGCAGATATTAATTTACCAGAAAGATCTTATGAAATGTTTACATTTATAGAGTGAACGTGGACTTGAATTCGCTTATCTTCCAAGAGACTTCAGTGTTTCAAAGCTGATGAATAGCATGGTGTGTTGTGTCTACCCCTGCTGGTTATCCTTCATCACATTTTTGTGCCTTCACTGTCACATCCAAGAGACCAGTTTCAACCTGCATGAGCAGTGTTGTGACCCAAGCATAATTGTTTAACTAGCTATCCCCAACAAGTGGCCTCTGTGTGTTACAAACTGTTGGGGTAATGGATTGAACGGCAGTTGTGAGACTCTAAAGTGATCTGTCGAAGGCAGGAGCTAGGAAGGTAAATAGTGAGTGGGAAACCTCCTTTCTGCTTTGGCCTTATGTGCCTTATACTGTGTCTGCAACCAAGCACCATTGCAGACTCTGAGGTGCTAGAGTGATGTGATCTCGCTTTTCAATTAGGTTATTCAAAGACCATGTTATAAATGGGAGGTTCTAGACCCATTTGTCAAGCATCCTACTGTGCAAGGGCAGCTTCTGTTTCCTGGACTTCCCCGATGGCAGCATCTGTGTTTTTTAAAAATGCAATTCTTTAAAAGAATGCTCATTCAAAAATCCTGCACTGGAGGCCAAGTTTTTAATTCTCACTTCTTACAAATTTAAATATGCTACTGTGCTCTGATAATGCAGGCTGACCTGAATACCTTGAGCTCATCTGTTTGTGTATATATCTTTTTCTAAAATCACTTTATTTACTTTGGTCCTGTTTCCTAGCTCCAAAATGCCATCTCAATGTGATGTATGTACTTAAGTGAGAGACAAGCACAATAGAGTTCCAGAAGATTTTCTTGTGCATAGGTGAGGCTTATCTGCTTCTGTCAACACTGCTGCATTGTGGGATGTTGTGAGAGAGCAAGGATTTGTGAAAGAAACTTGCTTGGATTCAATCCTCTCAATATAACATGTAATAATAATAATAATACACATTTGTACAGTGCAAACAATCACCCGTAAGGGTCTCTAGGCGCTGGGGGCCGTCGGGAAGATTAAGCAAGCTATTGCCCAGAGTCACATAGTGCTGGGCTAATCTGCCGCCGGCGCCGGGGGTCGAACCGTGATCCCCAGATTCCGGAGTCAGTCGCCCTGGCCGCGGCGCCATAAAATAACCAATTTGTTTTGTAAATACTAAAATTGCAATACACACTTTACATATTCATCTAGGGGAAGCTTTTCTATGTGCTTTACTAACCAGTAACTCGATTGTCCTAAAATGGCCGACAAAACGCGGGATTTCTATTGCGCATGCGTCTACTGCATCTACGTACTATGACACTATCGCTTTTGGTGGGAAACTTTTGCAGCTGCACAATGGCTCTAAAAATGGCCGCTTTGAACTCGCATGCTAATGCACCTGCTACTGCTAAACTAAAACTCGTAAGTCCTATTAAAGACTAATGCAAAATATTTAAATAAGTAAATGGGGCTAGAGTAGAAATAAGAGGTATACAGTGAAGTCATTTGTTTCCGTGTTCTAATGTGTCTTTTTCTGATTTTATTATTAGTTCTTATTTGGGCCTCGGAGGGTGACTGGAATCCCTACCCACGTGAATACGCGCGCGAAATTAAGGGGCGGGCACATAGAACAATCGTTCATAGAAGAAACCCGTACTTTAGGTGGTGTGATGAATTCACCTCCTCATCCTGACCATTTAGAATAGGGGAAACATAAAATGAAACATTTGGGGGTGGTACACGAATCAAGAAACAGTATAATTGAGGTAAGATAGCTAGAGACCTTGTCCGACTTGTCAGATCTGTCATTCCGACTCGTCACTGACCCAACACGTATGTTGCTCCAGATTCTGTCCAAGACGCTGTCTCAGACCTTGCTGCTGCTGGAAACTCTGTCCGAGAGTTTGAGATACTGATCGTAATCTATTCACCTAGAAGGGATTGCAGAACTGGGAAACCCAAGGAGAGTAGTGCCAGAAAGGGGTGCGACGCTGATGTTGCACAATAGAAGAAGTTATCCTTCCAGATCTGAATCTGCCTGATCTTCTATCTGTAACCTGTCCTGGAGATTCTATCTGGCCCCTATCTACGGATTTGGGTTCATCTTAAACCATAGGTAAATATAATCAAAAAAATCTGTCTTTTATGCCTGCTGTCCTCTTTTTTCCTTTTCCTTTCTAGGTACCGTCTTCATTGATCATTTTGTTACTTTGCTATGATTGAATTTAATGTTCCTCTTGAAATGAAGGTGGTTACTGTAATTGATTCTTGACTCGCAAATTAATTTAGATAAAGGTTTTCAAAACTTCTAGAGTCTGTGGTCATTCAGAGTAAAGGGGTAAATGTCATTCTACCTTAAACTAACTCAGCAACCTGATTCATTGAGGAGAGGATAATTACTATTATCGAGTTGGTAAGACTTGTAAAGGCGAATAACAAAGTTACAGGTATTACACAAAAATCGATGCCAGTGGGATTTACTAGCTTATTGTATGAATGTGTTTTAGGCGCAGGTGAGTAGTAGGTGTATGTGTGACCAAAGCTGGTAACCCGTGCTCCACCAGTTTTTACTTTGCAGCAGAGGCATGGTTAGGTTCTAGTTAGTTAGGTAGTGAAAATTGTAGATTGAATTATTGATATATGTATTAACACTTGTTGTTGTTGTCATCGTTATTCATGTTATTTTGAAATTCCAGGGAATATTGAATAGCGGTTGGTAAATGGAAGCCATACTGCACTGAGGTTACTTGTCAGGATTCAGAAAGTGCGGAAGTTAGGTAAAACTAGAAGCACTGATTTAGGGATTATTTTCTGTATGTAAGTGAGAGTAATTGATAGCTAAGAGTTTGTTGGTGAAACTTTGGTCTTATATCATCTAGAAAGGGTAATACTGAAGGAGTAGCAGGTTCTCTGATGCTTGAGGGAAGGGTAAGCGGAAAGGTTTTACTCGTAGTGTGTGAAGGGTAAGCGGAAAAGTTTTACTCGCAGTAAAAGAAACTGACTATTCTTTGGAATTTAGAGAATCTGACACAGTAGCGAATGTTTTATGTTGTTGATTCATGCAAAATACATAGAAACAATTGAGAAGTTAAAGTTACGCATTACCTTGTGAAGGAGGGGTCAGTTGTGGATGCAGTAATAACGTCACAAAGAGATTGGGATTGGTAGGACAGCAGGTGTGTGACTGACGCGAAAAATTGTAAAGGAGGGGTTAGTTGAAAGGAGTGATACTGACGTCACTTTAAGTTGCGCTAGTATTGGCTGAACACACAGAGTTATTCAAATTCTTACAAAATTAAAAGACGCATAAGTATTGGAGAAAAGAAATAGAGGAACCATATGCTTAGAAATCCCAAAAATAATAATAGACTACGGATTGTGTATGTACGATCCCACATTAACAGTGAGTCGCCCAGATAGAAACTATTTTGGGTTTGCCTACCAGCAGTACCTGAGAGGAAGATCACGCAAAATGTATGGTGAAAAGAGAAAAATTTCGATTATGCAGAAAATAAAGAATTATTTTAAAAAGGATAAGCCCATCAAAACCAGAGAAGGAATTCTAATTCCTCCTCCGAAAACTCCCGCATCTTATATGATGGTAGAGAGAGGTTACCATACTTGTGTATGGTTAGAAAATTGGATCGAATATACAAAAGATGATGGAATTTTGGCTTTTCCAGAATACGGAACATTCAATGGAAGAATTTTACATAATTTACGCACAAGAATGAATGAGTTGGAACCTAGACCTAGATTAACTCAGTATGAGGCACTAGAAGAGTGGGAAACTGAGGCATTTGAATGAGATAGATCAAGGTGTAACAGAAATCTGAGTAGTTTTTATCCAAAATTTCCACGTGAAACCCGAGATAAGCAGATGAAACAATGGAGGCAAGCCATGTTAACTGAGGGATTATATCCCGTATTGATGACTGATGATCAGACAGGAAGTAAATGCACAGAGAAGAAAAAACACTTAATGACGACAGGTGAAGGAGACTCTGATGAAGATTATTTAGACGAGATACTAATGAAAAGTCCTCCGCCATATCAGGAAGGGCCAAGCAGAATTACCTCGAGCGCACCACTCCTAGAGACTCCTTAGGTACCACAAATAGTACATGAAAGAACAGTGGAATGGGTATTATAGGAAAAGGAAAAAGAAGCAAAAAATAAAAATAGAGACGAGCTAATACAGAAGATAACACAGTTAAATGCACATCCTGAGGCTCCAACTATTCCTGTGACTATAGGTCCTGTTGTCCCGTTGTACGGAGATAAATCAAACTGTCCTAAAACTCCTGTCCTAAACACACCAAACATGGAACCCAGAGAAGAGAAGATAATAGTCGATGACCAAGCTAGTGATTGCGAGTCTGTAATTTCATCAATGGACTTACCAAAAGGAGGGCAAATAAATGATACACCCAGAAGAGTCACGTCAGGTTGTTCAAAAGAGGTACAGATTGAGACATCCACTGGAACAAAAAGTGCCACACTAATAACACCAGAAGAGTTAGAAAGATGGATACGAGACATAAAAAACCCGATCCACCACCAAAGATACTAGATATTTTTAAACTAAGAGTCGAATTAGAAGAAATGATAGCAGGAAATGTAGGCCTGGAAACATTAAACACTTTTAACGAAGAAGAATTACTGTTCATTTGCAGAAGCATAACCCGAAATGCAAAAATATTTCATGAAAAATTAATGAATCTGGCCTCTGAAATGGGAATAGATGTAGGGAGATCCAAAGTCCTGCAAAAACCCTATAGAGCAGAATTTTCCGATAAAGATTTGTAAGATATGAACATGTCCGGAAGAAAATTACAAGTGAAAGAATTAATGACAATATTACAAAAATGGGGAGACTTGGACAGATGGAAAGCAAAGTGGACAAAGAAAAAGGAAGAAGTACAGACTAGTTGAGTAACATCAGAGTATTTAATGAAGGAAACCGAAAAGGCAGAAGGGTTGTACCCAATGAGAGAAGTTCCAGGAGGAGGGTATGTACATGTCCCATGGACTAGACAGGATATTTTGTCATTTACAAATGATTTCCCAAAGCTGAGGGAGAAGCCTGTAGAATGGTATAGACAAGTCGAGAGGTTTGTGAAAGTTTTGAAAGTTCTGTTGAAAGATCTGGGTGGTCTGTTTGACATAGTGGTACTGGTTGATTTGTGGGCTGAGTGTAAAATCACGGTCTATAGGCCAAATCATGAGTACCCGAGAGACAAGAAAACGGGAGCCCCGTCCGAAGAGGTTATGAGAAAATATAACCTGGTTATTACTTTCTTGTAAGGGAAAATTCCCCCAAAGGAAACAGATTGGATAAAGATAGATCGAACAACTCAGGAAAAAGATGAGTCTGTCCATGCATACTATGAGCGCCTCCAGCAGGTGTTTAAACAGTATAGTAGGGTTGAAAGTATTGGGAATAAAGATATGACCCATTTTGTGCATCAATTTGTGAACGGATTAAAGAAGGATATTTCTGAAATGATTAAACAGCATAATTTGTGTTGGCAAGCAAAGCCCATAGATGAGATTTTAAAATATGCAAAGTACTGTGGAGATGAAATTGACAATAGACGAAAAATTTTAGAAGAAAAAGTGATGTGGGCTCAAGTTAAATTGGCAGAACAACAAGAACTCCAGTTAACTAACATGGCAGGGAAATCAGGGAAAGGGCAAGGAAATGGTGAAAATAATGGGGGTAAACCAAAAGGGTGATTAAGCAGAAAAGAAGCACTATACAGCGATGGAATTCTACCACACACGAAGTAGGGTGTGATATGTACAGAATAAGGCTGCTACAAATGTATACTATAATGTCTTTGTACCGTGAAATCTCGAAAATCAATAAAAAGTTTTCAAAAAAAAAAGCAGAAAAGAAGCAAAGAAAGAATTCCCATGTCACGGTGCGGAAAATTGGGGCATTGAAAAAACAAGTGTAAGAATATTCAAAATAATAATAGCCCAAATCAAAATTTAAATCCACAGACGCAGAATGAGGTGATAATGAGTCAACCACAACAGGTTGTAAACCTGCAGAGTCAATTGCCACCTGCCCCTATGCCACATTTTGTGGGTCAAGCCAAGTACAGTACGGACACCGAATTTGAAGAACCAAGTCGTAAGAAAATGTACTTAACCTCACAGTTTCTTTTGCAGGACCCATACTTTGAGAATCAAGATCAATGACGGTGCCTGAGAGGGAGAGATGAGGACTGCGTACTTGGCGCATCCTTATCGGTAGATCTGTCAGGTCCATACATAGATGGAAAGGTAGAAGGGAATGACATTACATTTTTGTTGGACACTGGTGCTACCCGTTCTACTATGAGAACAGTAGGAATTCAAAACCTACCCCTCTTGGGAGAAGCGATCTAAGTAGTGGGCGTTTCTAATAAACAAATTAGGACCCCTATTACAAAACCAATGGAGATGTGCATTGGAAACTTCAAAGAAATGCACAAGTTTGTCATGTGTGACTCTAGTCTTGTGAATTTATTAGGGGGGGATTTGTTGTGCAAAATGAATTGCACCAATTTCTGCACACCGGACGTTGTTGCTATTCAAACCCCAGATGAAGATGGAATATGCAAAATCATGCTAGCTAAGCAGGGAGCAGAAGTAAGTGAATTATATTCCATGATAACCCAAGATGATTTACCCGAAGAGGTAAAATTGACAGTAAATCCAGATGTGTGGGATTTTACTGGAAAGGAAGTAGGGTTAATGACAGATGTAGACCCTGTCAAAGTGACAGTAAAAGAAGGTGCAGTTTTCCCAAACACCCGGCAATAAAAAATGAGTCCATAAGTCAAAGCTGGTGTTGCAGCAGAAATAAACATAATGGTTGAACAGGGCATTTTAAAAGAACTCATGAGTAGTCCCTGTAACTCCCCTATAATTGGTATTAAGAAACCAAACGGCAAATATAGGGTAGTTCAGGATTTGCGAAAGATTAATACAATTGTTGTACTCTGTTGTCCGGTAGTGCCCAACCCTGCAGTGATTTTGTACCAAATACCATGGAATGCGAGGTGGTTTACCATGATTGATTTATGTCATGCTTTCTTTTCCATCCCATTGCCTCCAGATAGTTTTTATTTTCTTTCAAATTTGAGGATCGTGTTTACGTTTGGAATCGTGTTCCTCAAGGGTACACAGAAAGTCCTTCGATTTTTAACCAGATTTTGAAAAAATATCTTGAGACCTTAGTAATGCCTAAAGAATCTGTCTTGGTACAGTATATTGATGATCTTTTAGTCGCATCCAAAACAAACAGTGACTGTGTGGCTGATTCCATAGCCGTGCTAAATCATTTAGCTAAAGGTGGACACAAGATGTCCCCAGAAAAGCTACAGTTTTGCACAAAGGAAGTAAAATATCTGGGACGTCAGATAGAACGAGGTGAAAGGAGAGTGACCACAGAAAGAATAAAAATAATAAAGCAAATGTTACCGCAAACCCAGAAGGAAATAAGAATTTTCCTTGGGGTAGTTGGGTATTGCAGGCAGTGGATTACGGGATTTTCCCTACTAGCAAAACCCGTGATACAGATGACGAAGAAAAGAGCGAAAGATCAGATAGAATGGGATGATGAGAGCATGGAATCTTTTAAAAAATTACGAAATTGCCTGTGCGAAGCATCTGCCTTAGGTATGCCAGATTACTTGAATGATTTTGCATTATTTTACTGTGAGAGAGATAACTGTGCACTCTCAGTCCTAACTCAGATACATGTCCTGATGCAACGCCCAGTGGCATATTTTTCTGCTACCTTAGATCCTGTAGCATCTGCTTTGCCAGGATGCCTATAAGCTGTGGCAGCAACGTGTGTAAGTCTGGCACAGAGTGAGTCAATTGTAATGGGACACCCTGTAAAGGCGTATGTCCCACATGCAGTTGTTATTCTTTTAACAAGAACCCGGACTCAATACCTTACTCTGAGCAGATTAACAAAGTATGAGAGGATCATATTAGGAGCAGAAAATGTGACCATTGTCCGATACACTGTACTTAACCCAGCTACTTTACTACCAGATCCATACAATGAAGAAGTGAAAGATGAGCCAGAACATGAATGTCTTGATGTAACAGAACTTAGTACAAAACCACGTCCAGACATACAAGATAAGCCATTAAAAGATGCTGAGCATGAATTCTTTGTAGATGGTTCATGCATGCGTCATGAGGAGGGAGGATTGAGTGCTGCTTATGCTGTGTGTACATTGGCTGAAATAGTCGAAGCATCCTATGTACCAGGAGTCAGTTCTGCACAAATAGATGAATTGATTGTTTTAATTAAAGCTTGCAAAAAGGGTAAAAATTGGAAAGTAACCATTTACACTGACAGTCAGTATGGTTACGGGGTTGTGCACAACTTTGGCCAGCTTTGGATGCAGCGAGACTTCCTGACTTCTTCAGGGTCTCACATTAAAAATTGACAATTTGTCAAAGAATTGCTTGAAGCAATACAGTTACCAAAAGAGGTGGCAGTGGTTAAATGTGCCACACACCAGTCAGGAAATGACCGGGTAACTGGAGGCAATCGGTATGCTGACCAGGTTGCCCAACATAGTGCAAAATTTCGAATGGCAGTAAACAGAAAGATTGAAAATTGTGGAAACAGCTGCCAACTTATGCTATTGTCAGGTCTAGAAACATGGAGAGAAGTGAGAGGACTTCAAGATGAAGCAGAAAAAGAAGAGTGGGTGAAAATTGGTTGTACACAAAGGGCAGAAGATGGTGTATGGGTTTATTTAGACAACAGACCTGTGTTGCCAGACTGCATGCCTGCACCAATGGCTAGAATGTATCATGGAGACACTCACATAGGCAGAGATGCAATGATCAGACTTTTCAGGCAAGATTGGTTTAATCCAAGATTTAGAAAGACCTTGTCAAAGGTGTTTGACATGTCAGCAAATGAATCCAGGCAAGAAAACATTAGTCTATATGGGAAAAATTGGAAAGGCTAAGGGTCCCTTTATGAGACTTCAAATTGATTTCATTCAGTTACCTGCTTGTCGAGGATTAAAATATGTACTTGTCATTGTTTGTTTACTTTCAAAGTGCGTGGAAGCATACCCCACCAGAAGAAATGACAGCTTAACAGTTGCCAAACTTTTACTAAGAGAACTCATTCCTAGATTTGGTTTTCCAGTAACTATTGAATCAGACCGAGGGTCTCATTTTATTAATGAAATAATTCAATTAATTTGTGAAGCATTTAAAATAGAGTGAAAGCTGCACTGCGCACACTGCCTGGAGGCATCTGGTGTGGTAGAACAATTGAATGGCACAATTAAGTCAAGGTTAGGGAAAGTGTGTGCATCCACTCCACTGTATTGGCCTGATGCCTTACCTCTTGTTCTGATGGGACTCAGAAGTATTCCAGACAAGAATACGGGATTGAGTCCTCATGAAATAATCATGGGAAGAGCAATGAGGCAGGCATGTATACCAGGACACAAGTTGTTGAATATAACTGATGACTAGGTACTGGAGTATTTCAAAGAGTTGGCTGACCAAGTGCGTTTTATCTCTCATCAGGTTTGAGAAGACACAATTCCAAGGCAGCCGAACCCTGCGCATGATCTGAATCCCGGTGACTGGGTTGTAGTAAGGAATCATACTCAAGAAACGTGCCTAGCACCAAGGTGGTAGAAGCCACATCAGGTTATATTAGTTACAACAACAGCAGTGAAGTGTGCAGGCTTACCTAATTGGATTCATGCAACCCATACAAAAAGAGTACCAGCACCCGACGAGGAGGAACCTTAACTGACTCAGGCAGTTGAGGAGGCTGAAGGTTGCACAGCTGAAGGGTCCCAAATAGTAGATCCTGAAGTAGCTGATGAAGAACAACCGAGCACCAGTCAGGATGATTGGATACCTGTTGTAGATATACCAGAGATAATTGTAAGGACAAGGAGCCAGACAAGACAAGCTACTCAGGAAAAGAGTGAGGCTCAGATAGCTACAGAAGAAAGAGCTCAAAAAGCAGAAAGCACGATTGTTAAAGAACCTGAGCAGGACCTGACAGGAAAAATCGCAGAAGTTCAGGCAAAGGAAGAAGAAACAACATTAAAAATTGAACCTGAACAGGGACAGACTAGCAAAGACAAACATATCCAGGCAGAAGACAGTGGATTAGTAAGCCCTGCCCAAGATCAGATAGTGAAAGGTTCTGAAGACGGGAATAATCAAGTTGTGCCACAATTCAATGAGAACAAAAGAGCACTTGAAGAAGGTGAAAGTGCAGTGCAAGCTAAAAGAATCAGAAAAGGTGATCATAGGCCATGTGTTATCAAAAGATTGAAATATCACCTTAAAACCATACCAGAAGAACCAGAACAGGTAGACGAAGTATCTAGTCGGTCTTAGCAAGCAGCTGGAAACTCAAAACGAAGAAGCCCCAGAGCAAAATTTATAAATAATAAATTCAAATGTCCTGAATGGACATACGTAATTCTTGAACATTTAGAGAATTTAGCTATAATTGAGCATGAAATTGAAAATGTTGATGCAGAGCAAATTACGAAGAAGTGAGACCACCTTGAAACGAACCTCCCCCGTGTAACACTGTCCAAAAGTTGAATCACTCAGATATTACATAAAGAAGAGAAATCTTCTGTTTCCCCTTAGAAAATGGCTGGCAATAGAGCTGCCGCAAAACCGAATTGTATAAAGAAATGTTGTAGAAATGTATATGTAGCACATTTGTAGTACTTATAATATGGTTAGCATTAACAGTGGCCATATCCTATTTTATGGTAAAAAATGTACAGGATAACACTGACACACATGAAAAGGTAGCCACTATCAAAGGAAATAGGGTAGAATTAGGAACACCAGATGAGTCAGATTTACATCACGCAGTGAATAGAAATGGCACTGATTTAAATGTTTTCACTAACCTATTGGTACAATATGTAGAAACTATGGAAGTTAGTGACTGTTATGTTTGCAAATTACCTGCGTCTGTAGCAGAAGGAGTGAACTATCATCATTTACCATTACCATATGGTATAGCTTGTAGTGTTTTAACAAGTTTGTTTTATAAAACTGGAAAATTGCAATATTATTCTAACATAGATGTGATTTTTTTTCTGAGGTTCCTATTCGAAAGAGCATGAACCCTGTTCTTAGTACAAGAGATTCTGAATTTACGGGTGAATAATTCTTAACAATGAAGACAATAGATATAGTTGAAGCACATAATCACAATTTAACATGTAAATTATGTGAGGAAGAAAAAATATTTTTGAATTTAGTTGAACAAAGGAGACAAGAATTTCAACGAAGAGCTTCTGAACCTAAACCTCAGATTCCTAAATGGGCTGAGGAAGAAGAGCATTTTGCAAGTGGCAAGACTCATGCTGCCGTGTCTCTAGATTTTGAAAAGAAAGGAAAAATCTGTCTCCATAGGTTAAAAACAGAATATAACAATGTATTCATTGGTTCCAGTGAATGTGAGCATAATTTCCTATTAATTGGGGGATGGGGACTAAAAGGAGGGACTGATCCAGTATTTCCTGGAATCTATTATGTGTGTGGCAATAAAGCCTACTTTAGGCTGCCAGACCATTGGTATGGGAGTTGCAATTTTGGAATAGTTTTCCCTAAAGTTTATCATGTAAAGAGACTCACTGGAAACAATGAAGACGCAAATGGACTAACGCGTGTAAAAAGAGCTCGTTTTTCAAGGATTGTAGGTGACATATTTGGTGCATTGATACCTTCAGTGGGAGTTCTTCTGAATTCACGGAAAATTTGCCAGTTGTGTACAGTAGTTGATCGGTTATCTACTGACACTGCTGGAGGATTTCTGCTCATCAACACTGAGTCAGTTGTGGTCAGATCTATGGTTATGCAAAATGGACTTGCCCTTGACATTTGGTTGACAAAAGAGGGTGGAGTCTGTAAATTATTGAAAACGCAACATTGTTGCACGTATATTCCAGATAAAAGTGTTGAAATTGGAAAATATATCAAAAATATTACGAATTTGGAAGAAGAGTTGAAACCACTGGAAGTTGAAAGTGAATGGAATAAATTGGCAAATAGAACATAGGTAGTAGGGTTTCTAATTTAGGTATAGGTATCCTAGGTCACAGCACATAGAACAATCGTTCATAGAAGAAACCCGTACTTTAGGTGGTGTGATGAACTCACCTCCTCATCCTGACCAATTAGGGGAAAACATAAAATGAAACATTTGGGGGTGGTACACGAATCAAGAAACAGTATAATTGAGGTAAGATAGCTAGAGACCTCGTCCGACTTGTCAGAGCTGTCATTCCGACTCGTCACTGACCCAACGCATATGTTGCTCCAGATTCTGTCTGAGAAGCTGTCTCAGACCTTGTTGCTGCGGAAACTCTGTCCAAGAGTTTAAGATACTGATCGATAATTAGGAAAACTCTCGTTCAGGCCTTGATCGTTAGTATATTAGAGTACGACAATGATCTACTTGCATCAGACAATGAGACCTTAATGTCCAAACTGTAAGTGGTCCAAAACACTGTCACACAAATTGTGTGTAATCTTCTTTCCTTCCCCCTCGGCTGAATCTTTACTGAAAGCTTACATTGGCTACCTATTAAGAAAAGGATAATTTTTAAAATGTGTTGCCTTATGCTTAAGTCATTAACAGGAAACGACCCTAGTTACATACGTCAGAAACAGAACAACTACTGTCCAGTCAAGGATCTGCGCTCCAAGGACAAAGCCCTGCTTATCATTCCTTGTGTCTGATTGACTAGATGCAGGGCAGGTATTTCTCGTACCTGGCCCCGTATTATTGGAATGTCTTGCCCTATCATATTTGCATCTGTCCTGATTACATCAAATTGAGGAAACAGCTTAAAACAGTCTTATTTTAAAACTCTTTGCTAGGTTTTGCTGTGTTTTTTGTTTGCGCCGAGATACCTCTTTGGAGGTGATTAATGCGCTATAGTAAGCTGTATTAACATAACATTAACACATAACATGTTTCATGCAGATGAGTTAAAACTACAGACAGATGGGAGAAATTCCCTGGCAATTCAGTGGATGAATTATCTCAGAGACAATGTTGCTGTTGAATACCCTTCCATTTCCCTAGTGAACTTCCAGACTGTGAATCTCCTTTACTAAACTTTTCTTTTTGTGTACCACATTAAGCTAGTAAAAAAACACCATGAAAGGGTCAGGGGGGCTGGAGGTAGAAGCCTGTGTGAAGATCACTCCACTTCCAATGATATAATCTGCCTTAATCAAACTGGAGTGATCTATCTGGTTGCGTTGAGTTCAGGGGCATCAGTTTTCTACCGAAACCCTCAACCAATATTTTGTCACTGGTGGTGTTAAGTGGTCACCTCTATGGTATTCTATCTGGTGGCGTCTTCATTGGGTTTCACACCGAGGGACTCGCTTCCCTAGGGATTACCGCCTTCTTTCGAGGGAAAGTACTGGTAGGGATCCATGCGAAAATAGAGTTACAATTACTTACTGTATCTAAAGGTTAATTTTAATATGGGGGTATAATACAGGGGTAAGAATAAAAATAAGATGGTGATGCTCTAGTGACGTGTTAATTATCCCGAGAATCACACTCGCTCGGTTGACATGTTTCAGCTATAATTGCCCCTAAGGGTCCAAGGCTTCATCAGGACCAATTGTGAGATCAATAGATCCATTGAAAAGATTTTATAGGCTCATAAGCCACTACTCATGCGTCTTCTGACTGATAAAGTTTTAATCATTATTCAACGGCTTGAACTGAACCTGTGGCACACTAGAGAAAACAGGGCAAAGAGCATTTTTAAATCCATTGTTTTGTTATCTAATTTTTCATGTACATGTTTGTCCATCTATAGAGAGGCCCAATGTTATGCCATCAATCATTGTTTCAATTTTAGTTTTTTGACTGGATTACCTCTTGAGTATACGGCCTCTCGATGTTTGCAGTCTTCCATTAACTTGTTTTTTTGCGAGGTACTTGGGAAAAAAAGGGGGGGATAGTGAGGGATTTTCGTGGTTAATTGGGCCACTGGATTCTTTTGTATGTTTGTCAATTCTGTGAGTGAAAATCTATATACATTGAGTTATGGAAATGGAAGAATGGAGGGGGTAGGGATCATCAATGTTAAGTGATAATCTGTTCCTTACCAACATCCATTGATTGTGAAATATTTTTACATACAGTGTGTGGTGGGCGGCAAAGTTCTGCACATATCATTATGCTTTTTGTACCTTGTTATCATTTACAAATCATAACAAGGTAAAACAAAGCATATTTTTTTCACAATAGATGTTGGTAAGAAACATATTATCACTTAACAGAGATAATCCCAACCTCCACCCCTTTTTCTGAGGGGGAGAGGTGGGGATCAAAGCAGGGGTGGGAATCAAGGCATACCAATTTAAGCTAACCTTTTCCACACTATAGACCTCTTTTTCCACATATTTTATGGTACAGAAGTTGCCACTCATGGCCTTCAGTTGTTTCCTTGCCTTCTGACCTAGTTAGTGTTTTACAGATTTACATGTACCCCTGTTTCTAGCTCATACCTTTAAGTGCTATCATAGGTTCCTGGTTTGCTAACTTGGATGTCCAGTGTTCTTAGATCACGTCTCTATGCATTTCCAGATCAATGGACATCTTGATGTCTAATCAGTACTTTAGTAGAGCTAAATCTAGTGGACATATAGGAAGAGCTCGTCAAATGGGTTCATAACATCTATTTTCATTTCAATCTAGAAATGTACATGTTCATGTTTCTAGAACTCAGCTCAATAGATACCTGCAACAACTACATTTTGTATTATTAACATAGACTGATGCTAATGAACTGCTAAACTAGTTAACATATGCAACTTGTTTGTCATTCTTACTCCCATCCGTTTATTTTCTTATAGTGACCTTCTTTTGCTAACTTGTATAAATATTATCTTGTTAATGTTTTATCAAAAGATTTTTGGCAGTACAAAAATGGCAACATTAATTTTAACAGCTTTTTTTGCATTTCCAGCTTATGTCATGAGGATCGTTGCATCTGCAAAAAGCAGTAAAGGAATTCTCTTGTTGACAATTATAGGGGTGCTTGCAATTGCTTTAACAAAATAATAGTTAACATCATTAATAGCCATATTAAAGAGAAAGGGGGCAAGTGTACAACGATTTTCTCTTTTTCTGAATTTTGATGAGTTTGTCAAATTTTGCTTTATTCTCACATGCTACCTTTGAAATGTTTTTAATTTTAAATGATCCTAGCAGCTTTACAATTATGATATCAGCATTTTCATAGTAGGAAATGCGTAGGTTTTACTCTTTTCAGAGTCAGAGGACACCTATATGTCAATGAAAGTCAATATCTGTGAACCATAGCTTATTTTAACTTATTTCAGAGATCCTCAGTGTGTGGCCTGCCAAGTCCCTGGGGAGGTAGAGACGTTGTTGGCGGTGAAACTAAGAGATGGGTGAAAAGGACATTTCCTGCTAAAACCCTTGTGAAACCTAATTTGGGCATCCTCTATTTAATTTCTCACAATTTCTTTCTTATTGCTAGATTTCCATTCATTTCTCACTTTTCTTAGTCAAATCAGGTGACAGTTGTTTAATTCAAGTTTTTATTTGGGTTTAAGCGAATTAATAAAAGCACGCCTCAGGGATCATTTTTTTGGCATATAGTGTATAAATAACCATGTCATCATTGTGCTTAAGGCCCTTGCACATATTGTGCTGTAACAGTGACCACTTTAGTGACACATGAATGTGAAGTATTAACATAAAGGAACAACAAATAAAGTTAAACATTTCACTTATCAAGGAAATGTCTATATTAAAATTGTCCTTGTCTTTGGCTGACTCTCCATCTTCTCAGTTTATCCATGGTCAAGTTAGTCCAGATTCTGAATACTTGTTTAGATTGGATATAGTTTGTTTGGTGTCACTAGAAGTAATCTCAGTAAATCTATTACCCCAAAGTTTAAATCTATTTTCTTTGGACTTATTGGAATGTCTGGTGATGTGTCCATTCTCCTTTTGATCTGGGAGTGTGATAATTAGATTTTGTGGACCTTCGATTTTACTTCTAGACCCCAAATGAATTGGTGAATTGTGTCTAATTTGTAGGTGTGTCTAAAAATGGATGATTGGGATAGCTAATTGTTTACTTTTATATTCAAAGGTAACTACACAGCCATCCTTCTTGGATTATGAAAAGTATTTAAATGCCCTGGTCACCAAAATGTTGCTAACTGACCTTTTTATACTTGGACTAAAGTCTTTGTTATATCTCATGGGAGCTATTGTGCAGATCACTTCATCCATATCCAGCTGTCTGTCTATTCAATTTATAAATGTACTTAAAACTGTTGTCCATAAAATTGTGTCACCTGTTTTGTGTTGATCATTTTCTCTTCTGTCCCGATTGAGAGAGATGCATAGTGTCCAGCATGAGTGGCTGAAAGTTTTTTTAAATTTTTTTGGACCCTTGCTATAATGTCATCTTTCTGTGTCCATTTCCTGTGTAGTAGACTCATCCCACTTTGTAGAACTGCTGCCAGTTAGAGTTAGGTACACATAGTTCGCCATCCAGATTCATGTTCCCTTGATCCTATGTTGATTTGAAATATCCGTATGATACTATGTACTTTTCTATTGAAGCCATATCACAGAGTGAGAGAAGAACGGGGAGCTTTGGAACAATTGTGGCAGAGTATTTTAATTGTCTCCGCTCTAGAGCTTAAAGGCATAGTAGGAAAATCGTCAATCTCTAGATGTCTTTGCTTAATTTTGCTCTTCGAGAGAGCCAGCAGGTCTTCTGTAATGTAAATTCTGAAGTATTTAAAAATTGATTTAGAGGAGATACCCCTACTGTTTGTAAGTTGGATTTCTCCAACGGCCACTTTCTGATATGCAGTCATGGTAATTTTGTATTTTATGTATTTAATTTGTATCCTGATACATTAACATATTACACTAAAATTTTAAACACCAGGGTAATGTGTTTTTAGAAAGCAGAGAGGAGTGTGCTCTCTGTTATCCTGGAAATAAGATTATCTATTCACTATATATCAGTGACTTTGAAGTTCAACAGATGTGTTCCGACATGTGTTCAATGCTATTTGAAATCTGTACAAAGGTTGTCCCTATCTTGATTGCCTCTTAAGAGTAAGTGGATTTGAGAGTACTCATTCACACCTACCAATGAGAATGGGTCAGAGTGGAGCTTCTGGAGAAGCTCCTAAACTTTGGAGGACAGTCAATTCTAAATACGTCCCAGGTGAATGTCCTGTAGACATGGTTGAAAACCTTTGCGACATCAAGCACCGTCACTTCAAATTTGGGTTGCTCAGGACTTGTGCCAAAAGAGGTAGGTATTTTGTGTTTTCCCACCCCAGGCTTATCCAGAAATACTGCATCTGATTAGAGTGTATTAAGTTGGATTATTTTATACTTTTCTAGTTCTGCTTAGAAATAAGACTAGGTGGTATATCTAGAGGGCGCTTTGCCATCTATGGCAGATACTTTATTGATGCTTTTAGCCAGACCATCAGTACATTCACATCCAATGTCCATATTTTATTTCATCAGAAGGTTTTCAACGTTTTTTTGAGGAGGGGATCCTCTTTTTTACTGTCATTTGATTTAGCATGAATTCCCCACTGACTTCTTCAGCCCATTAACTAGTTTTTCTTTTTTATAGGACTTAGTCTATGAATTTCCTAGCATTTGGTCACATGGTTGGCCCTGTGGCAGAGATATATAATATTCCATTGAACTCCCTGTGATATCATCACTCTTTCACGGGCCAGAGCTTATCGAGTCATGGATTACTGTACTTCATTTTAACTACTCTCTTATAAGCATACTTATGGCTTATTTTCTTCAGTCAATTGCTGTGTTCATAGTATTTCCCTTGAAATAAACATAAGCTGCTCCTAGTATTTCTCTTTTACGTATCCATGATATCTTTCTGTTGCCGATGTATCGAATGACTTTTTTTGTCTTCACTAGTTTGCTACTTCCCTCTCCACTGCAGTTGCTGTGATCTACTTGTGTTGATGTTGAAACTGACTAATTCTGTTCTGAAGCATGCCCTTCTTCCCCTCATTTTTTTCTGTCAATTAATTGCCTTTTTGAGGAATCTGCTGTCAGTATATCTCTTACCTCAGTCTCCAACAAGAGCACTGCCCATAACTCTACTTTATTGTTGAATTCCAGGAATTCTCTACCTGTTATCTCCAGTTTAGATATGTGAAGTGGTTTGTTCATCAAACCATTTTTTACCCTCAAGTTGTGGTTCTTTTTCTTGTCTACTCTGCCTAATGTGCTTATAGAAACTAGAGTATGGTCAGACAGTGTTCATCAAAGTCGAGGGCTCCTTACACAGACC
Organism: Triturus cristatus; assembly: GCF_964204655.1. Classification (NCBI taxonomy): domain Eukaryota; kingdom Metazoa; phylum Chordata; class Amphibia; order Caudata; family Salamandridae; genus Triturus; species Triturus cristatus. The sequence continues at coordinate 325,374,458 of NC_140586.1, read as the reverse complement.
CTTCTTCTGACTTATCCATGATGATTGTGTCTATCCTGCAAAGTTCGCCATGAGGGTAGAAGTAGGGTCTAATCACAAATTTGTAGGTGAAAGTATCTCCAAGCATCAACTCATCCATTAGGACATGCTCCTTGTGCCACTACTCTACCACTGAAACTAAGATCTTCAACTGGGGCAAATGCAGTGTTGGCCCTGCTCCACAGAACTCTATTTGTGGGAGGCGGGGTGGCAGAAAGGAGGCTAATGGCTAATACGTGGGCTATTTACTTTAAACAATTGGACCGATTTCTGCTTGGGTGTACTTATTGAAGAGCATTGTGTCTCAGAGTTAGAATAATGGCAAACCATCTCCTCTTATCTAGATTACCTTTCTGTTCCATCAAGTCTAAACTGTGCGGCACAGTGTGGAGGCTCCTTTTGAGATCTGGTCCACTTTCTTTACTGTGCTCATGTTCTGTACCTATTGTGCTTTGCCTATTTTGCTAGATTGAGGTGGGTCTCTAGCAACAAAAAAAGATAATAACCTGATCACAATGTATTTTTCGGTATCTTTAATGATTTGGATCTGTTCATTTTGTGATTGTGCATACTTCTATAAAACATTGTAGCCCAGTTTTCAAAAGTATCATAAGAAATCTGACCAGCCATACATGTAGGTGTGAAACAGATCCCTGTGGCGCAAGCACTCCCCCCAACCCGCCTAGAGCTCACAGACTCTTCAAAGGACCCCCCAGTGAGCTCAAAGCCAATTAATATTTTTGAGATTTATAGGGACTCAGGGTCCCCTCATCACATTCTGCATGGGGGCCCTATAATTTTGTGAAAAGCCACAGGCCCTACGATGTTCTTATTGCCCACACTGGCCTAGGTTGCTCTTGCATAAATCTAATATAATAACTTCATGCTGTAATATTTCAAAATAGAAAGAATCAAGAAAACAAGTTGCATCAATTCACTGCTCTTATTATGGAAGGAAGAGTGAGTCTTTCTGCCAGGCATACGAAGCAATTCTAGTCTAGGGACTATTTTATGGATATCTGTGGGGTTGGGGGTTACTTATTTTTTTTGTAAAACCCTCACCCACTTATTTAAGTGGCATGCTTCATCATCCGGAAACTTTGGTATTAATTCATACCCAGTGTGCACTACTACCCTGGTAGGAGTCTGTTTCATAATCAGTTGTTGAAGTGTTGACTTAAAATTATCTGAATGACTTCATGTTCCCTTTATTCAATCAATCATTCAGGATTTATAAAGCGCAGCTAATCACCCAATAGGGTTTCAGGTGCTTGCAGGTACCAGAGTCTTATTTGAACATCCATGTCTTGAGGGCCATTCGGATTTCCAGACGTGAGGTGATGATCCGGAGTTGCATGAGGAGGCTGTTCCAGGTCTATGCTGCTATGTGGGAGAAGGAGCCTCCTCTACTTCTGCTTTGGTAGATGCGGTTAGTATGGGCAAGTGAAAAGGAGGCAGAGCATAGTCTCCTTGACGGGTTGTGGAAGTTCAGGCGTTGGTTAATGTAGGCGGGTCCTTGGTTGTGTAGAACCTTGTGTGCATAGGTCATCAGCTTGAACTGGCATCTCTTATCTATGGGTGTACAGGGAACTAGTGGAGTTGATTGAGGTGGGGTGTGATGTGGGTTCGTCGGGAAAGGCCGAGGATAAGTTTAGCTGAAGCAATCTCTACGCAAAAACGACAATTGATGGACAGAATGCAGAACAATATCACACATTCACCCCAGTACAGAGATCTGGGCCTAAATCCATCGTTTTTTTGCTCACCATGCCATTCCAGTTTGGACCCAGCCATATGTAAATCAGTCTTGTCCCTGCGCCCAATGGAAACAGTCCAGCCCGAACTGCCAGGCCAGGTCCTCCCTGGACTGGAAACAAGCATCCTAGGACCGGTTTTGGGCTTTCAGCCCTCATCAGCCAGGATAGCTTGACTCCAGAGGCATGGAGAGTACGGGACCCACGTCTGGGCATACCCGTCCCACTCGGGGTGACAAATGCAAAAACAACAATTGATGGACAGACTGCAGAACAATGTCATACATTCACCCTAGTACAGAGATCTGGGACTAAATCCATTGCTAACCTGGCTGAAGAAGGGTGACATACCCTGAAACCAGTCCCAGGATGCTTGTTTCCGGTCCAGGGAGGACCTGGCCTGGCAGTTCGGTCTGGACTGTTCCCAAGGGGCACCGGGTCAAGACTGATTTGCATATGGCTGGGTCCAAACTGGGGTGGCGTAGTGGGCAACAGAACGATGGATACAACCCAGATCTTTTGACTGGGGGAGAATGTTTGCATTGTCAGCATTCCGTCCATCATTTCTTTGCTGTAACACTTTTCGCCCTAAGTGGGATGGGTATGCCCAGTCGTGGGTCCCTTGCTCACTGTGCTACTGGATTCAAGCCAGCCTGTCTGAAGAAGGGTGACATACCCTGAAACCGGTCCCAGGATGCTTGTTTCCGGTCCAGGGAGGACCTGGCCTGGCAGTTCGGTGTGGACTGTTCCCATGGGGCACAGGGTCAAGACTGATTTGTATATGGCTGGGTCCAAACTGGGGTGGCGTAGTGGGAAAAAGAATGATGAATTTAACCCAGATCTTTTGACTGGGGGAGAATGTTTGCACTGTCAGCATTCCGTCCATCATTTGTTTGCTGTAACACAAGAAGCGTTCTGTATTGTCTGAAGTCTCTTTAGGAGGTGTGCGACAATTCCTACTTAGAAGGTGTTGTCAGAGTCTAGTCGGTTGTTGATGAGAGCCTGTGTCACGGTACGTCTTGTGTGTAGGGGTAGCCATTTAAAGATCTTACATAGCAGTGAAGAGTAAGGAAGCAGGATGAGGAGAATGCTTTTATTTGTAATTTCATGGTGAGCTTATTGTCAATGTTGATTGCAGTGTTTTTGGCATAGTCGGATGGAGTGGGTGCAGGTCCTAGGTTTGATGGCCACCGTGAGCCATTCCATGTGTTGCTGCTGTTCCCGAAAATCAGTAATTTGGTCTTTGTTTAGCTGCAGGCAGTTGTTCTTCATCCAGTTGGCGATGCTTGTCATGCATCTGTGGAAGTTGGTTTTGATGGTGGGGGGGGGGGGGGTCATCAGTATTAGATAGAGTTTGGCATTAGTTAGAGTTCCTTGATAAAGTTAAAAGAGAGGTGATATGTGAATAAATTACGTATAACATGTGCCAACACATTTCAGCCTTCTCATGTGCCCAATGGTCATAGGCTTTCATGAAAGGTCGTGAGTCTCAAACATCCCCACTGGCAGTATGATACAGACAAATATGTTTAGATGCAACCCACAACATGGATCACTCATGCTACTTGTGTTGTTGTCTGGTTGTGGGTTGTCTTGACGGTTCCTGTTTTTATAGGAAAGGTTTGACTGATGGTGGCTGTCAAACTTTTCTAAAGTCTTTTGTTTTTCACAAAGAAACTCCCCCAGTGGGAGTTTTTTTTGGAAAAATAAACAAAACCAGTGGTCCCACATATTTGGAGTTTCTCTCAGGCTGTGGAATTCTGTTTGGGTCTTTTCCTGTCCCTCACCGCCATGTTTCCAGGGCGTGATGGACAGGAAAAAAAACAGGCATTACACAGTCCATCCTAAATAGGGCAGACAGTATAATGTCCTACCTCCAATGGCCCCCTAATTTGTAGTGCCGTAGGAGGACGAAGTCAGTCAATGGAGCCAACTGTGTCTCCATCAACACAATACTTACCATCCTCCTCACTCTAAACCAGGTGCGTGACTGAGGATTTGGCACGCAGAGCACCCCACCACGTTTACAACACTATACCCAGTCTGTCAAATTCTAAATCAGGCCCATCTTATGCTGAACCTGTCAAACTGAGTGTGCACAACCTATTTTTCAGCTAGTTGGCTCTTCTCTCTGCATTACTCTGCTGTATGTGCATTCCTTGCTATTGTAGGTAATATCAGTCACATAATCAGCCTTCTTTTTTTTTTTGTGTTCAAAATATTTTATTGAAATTTTATAATGAACAGCAACAACATAGACATACAAAAAAGAGTAATAATAAACTAAAATATCTAATACAATTCGTACAAAATCATTATCAAATTCATTTCAATAGAAAAGAAAATAGTAATATTCTTATAAACTTAAAAAGGAGGAGGGGGAGGGAAACATCTAATAACAAATTATTGTTTAAGCAATAAATAGAGCTACTATGACATATTGATTAATATAAAAACCGTAAAAAGTAGTACAATACATAAATATACCCTTAAGATGCAAAATAGATATCAACAGGAATCCAAAAAGAGTGATAGGAAATAGGATTATGATTAACCCCAGACAAAGATAACTGAGCACCTCTTCTTGTTAAGATAACCTAAGACCACCAAGCATGAACTGGTAACTTAGAAACATCTTTCCAACAAAAGGTAATACATTTTAACGCAGCAGAAATCAAAAAATCAAAAAGCCTACATTCAAGATTACTTAGAGATTGTGATAATGTAACTGATTTGCAAATTAACATTTTATATGATAAGTCTTCATGTATATTTAACAACTTCTTAATAAAATCCCAAACTTCTGTCCAGAATTTTGAAATTAAAGGACAATCAAAAAGCATATGTCGTAACGAACCAGGGTGTAATTTACAATGCCAACAAGTGTCAGATTGAAGGAGTTTAGCCTGGAATAAACGTAATGGAGTCCATAAAGAATTAAATAAAATATAGGAATTGGTTTGATAAAGTGAGACAGGTAACCAACCAGAAATATTTCTAATCCATATAATTTCCCATGGATCATTAGACAATGTAAGTGAAAGTTCATTATTCCAGAAGGTTGCAATCATAGTTATGTTACTTCCTAGAGTGTTAGATAATTTTTTATATAAAATGGAAACACCATTAGCTGTCAACGATATAGTTTGAATATACACGGATAGGTCAGCTGTAACATTAGTCGGAATAGCTTGCGGAAAGGAATCTAAAATTGAATTAGTTAAATATTCATATTTAATAAGATCAGATTGAGTTAAACCAAACCTTGTTTGTAGATCCTCAAACGGTATAAAAGTATTGTTGGAATAAATGTCTTTAAGATAAAAAATACCCGCCTTAATCCACGAAAACCAAAAACTAATGTTCCTATTTAATTTAATGATATTGCTATACCATAATGATAATTCAACAGTGTTATACATGGGGTATAGAAAAATGGAATCTAGATCATTAAAAACCATTTTAGTGGATTTGAGAATGATAGATTTATGAAAAAATGATGAGTTGTTAGACATAGTTAACAGAGTTGGTAATGGAAACGGCTTCACAATAGATTTTTCAATTTGGAGCCAAGAAGGTGGGTTATGTAAAGGGGAATGAATAAACCATATGGCACTTTGTTTTAAAATAAAAGCTTTGTGATAAAGAAAAAAATCTGGGATGCCAAATCCAGCATTACATTTAGACATTTTTAATTTTTTATAACTAATGCGAGGTGATTTGTTATTCCAAAGAAATTTGGAGAGAAGTTTATCAATATCTTTATAAAATTTTAATGGGAACTGAGTAGGAATCATGGAAAGAGTATAAAATATTTTTGGAGCAATATTAATTTTAATAGATTCCATTCTACCCCACCATGAAAGATGCAGTGATGCCCATTTAGACGTTTTATCTTTAATATAATCTAAGACAAAATTACAGTTTAAAGTCATTGTACATTTTATGGATGAGGAAAATAAAATACCAAGATATTTTAATTTATTCTTTTGCCAAACAATTTCATTCATAGGTATCATATCAGGAGTACAATAAATGTTTAAAGGGAAAAATTCAGTTTTATTAGTGTTTAATTTGTAGCCAGACACCATTGTTTTGTTATAATCTCTAATAAAGAAGGAAATGAGGATAAGGGGTCACTAATAAATAAAAGTACATCATCAGCATACGCTAAAGTTTTTTTTTTTTTTTTTTTTTTTTTAAAGACCTTTATTCGTGCATATTGAAAGAACAAATACGGGCCTACAACCTTCAGGCCGGCCACGATACGGTTAAGCACTGATACAAACATTACGGCCCCTGTGCTTCAAAGGTCAAGATTAGCGACGATATATGAATTATACACTGGAGCGATCCTTGACCCCAGGGAAAGGAGAAGTGAAGGTTAATTTTAAGGTTTTCGAAATAATTTTATCAGGGAAAAAGTCATTGAAGAATAAGAACCAAGGAGATTCGAGTCCGCACGATATCTTCACCACACGGGAGAGCAGCAGCATCATTAAAACAGCAATGGAAGTAAAATCTCAGGCAGTGAGGCAATGCAGTTATATAACAGGATAGTCACATGAGCAATTACGCACCCCTCCAGTGCCGCCCCCACTCGGTCAACCCCACACCCGGACCCAGAATCGAAACAAGTATAGCACAGAAACGTAAAAGAAAAAAAAAAAGGCCCATAGAACTAATTAGAAACAGTAAATTACCCCCCCACCCTACACCAATGCGGAGGCTACGGCCTGCCCCCCCCCCCAGCATAGTGCCTGTCGCCCAATAAACCCGAAATATAGACAAGAAAGAGAGTAAGAATAGAGTAAAGAAAGATAAGAAAACAGTACACCTATGATAAAGGGGGTGAGAAAAGAATAGGACTATTCTAATCTAAACTCCCAAAGAGAAGAAATTGGGGAGGAGCCTACGGATCATCAGAGCGCCCTTAACCATCGGCCATCTATGGCTTCCACACACTGAGAACCCACTACACCAAAAGCGGTCGTGTGAAAATGAATTGTCACAACAATTTAAATGAAGGAAGACAGATCGCGACGAGTGCGCACAAAATATACATACAGTTCCAGTCCCAGTCCAGCCCATCCGTGAAACCATGGCGATATAAATCAGTCCAGCCCTGGCCCGATCGCGGGCTTGAGATTAAGCCAGCCCCTACATGAAGGCCCCGCATCCCGTGCAGACAAAGACAATATGGCCGCTTGGGAGAAGATGGTGAAGTAGAATCACAAAATGGCCGCCGACCATCTGTAGAGGTCCCTTTGTGCACCACATAAAGTCCAGACATGGCATGTAGAGTACAGGAGTTCCACAGAAAAGAAGCAGTAGGCCACCGTGAACGATTCCTCGAGGATGTTAGGTGTTGCTCAGCTGGATACTCTTGCAAACGCGGTGAGGCAGGCAACAATGAACCAGGCAGCAATGAACTGGGAAACAAAGTATCCGCTGTTGAGCTGGAGAGCAATTGATCCTGGGTGCCGGGAAAGCCAGATGCAGGCACCAGTGTAGCACGATCACACACAGCCGTTGCGTCCCCGCAAGAGGACAAAAGCACTGGCAGACCCACGCCGTGTTGATGACAAACGGAGCGCTCACGGCCCGCAGCCGACAGCATAGAGTCAAACTGCTCACTCAGCGCCTGAAAGCGAGCACACATTTGTAGACGAAAGTCCCGCAGGACGGCCAGAACTGAGCCGCATGTCAGCGGAGGCTGCACCCCCACATCGGCAGCAATCCGGGACGGCACTGTGGAGCTGGTGTCTGGAGGAGGGAGGGCGAAGCGGGCAGCGGGCAAGACCGGAGTATCACCCCCCAGCCGCGAGCAGGCAAACAACGCCATGTTTTACCGCCGGACGGTACAATAGCCAGGGGGGGGGGTCGTAGCAAGGAGTCAGTTACCCTCAGGTCTGCGCCGCAACTGGAAAAGCCAACAGTCGCCTCCCTTCCCTCGGGTTCTCTTTGCAGCCGACTAGGCAATAGAAGAAGGGGGTCGGCAGCCTCCCACAGCGCGGTCCACAGATCGGGGCAGGAGACCCGCCGCACCAGGGCTTACCTTACAGCCCCAGCCCTTCAGGCGCAGGGTGCAGGAGGTGTCAGGCCGTCCCTCCCCAGGCTCATCTGGCGACAGTCCGTGGTGTTAGGTGAGGTCGGGACCGCGGGGCTCGGGTTTGCGCTAGCGGGTCTGGTGACTGCGGAGCTTCCGGGGGGCCGGCAAAGGCCACAATGGAGCAGGGGTCCAGGGCGGAGAACAAAAGCACCAAGAACTCCGGCATACGGGCGGGCCGAGACTTCGGGGAAGCGGCGGCGTGGACAGCGCGCCGTCGCACACGTTTCACCTCGAGAATCGGCGAGGATAGGAGTCAGGATGATAGTCCGGGGCCAAGGGCCGACGGAGCCGGGCGCTCAAGCGTCTGCTCCGGTCGCCATCTTGGCTCCTCCCCCCGCTAAAGTTTTAATAATAATCTCATTAATAATAATTCCTTTAATATTATCAAATTTTCTTATAGAAGTAAGGAAAGGTTCAATGCCAATTAAAAACAATAGCGGGGAAAGGGGACATCCTTGTCTGGTACCTCTAAAGAGGGAAAATTGATTTGAAACTTGGCCATTAATAAATAGGCGAGCAGTAGGAGCACAATATAGAGCTGAAATCATACGAATAAAATTATCGACAAAGTTAAATGATGATAAAGCATGGAATAAAAATTGCCAATGCAATTTATCAAAGGCTTTTTCAGCATCCAGAGCCATAATTCCTGAAGGAGTAGTTAACGTATGACCCTGTTCAATGACATGTAATAAAGTTCTTGTATTATTTGCAGAGTGTCTATTTTTCATAAAACCAGATTGATCTGAATGTATAATAGAATCTAGTACAGGAGATAATCGTGTGGCTAATATTTTGGCATATAATTTACAATCTTGATTAATTAAAGAGATAGGGCGATAATTAGATACAAGGGTGGGGTCTTTATCAGGTTTGGGAAGAACGATAATTAAAGCTTCAGTAAAGGATCCTGAAGTAATTCCCGTAGAGCCAAACGTTGTGAAAAGTTGAAATAATAAGGGTAAAAGATGGGATTGAAACTCTTTATAAAACTCCGCTGGGATACCATCAGGACCCGGAGATGTATTTTTTTTTAAGAGATTTTATAGCGGCTAAAATTTCATCCTTAGTAATTGGAGAGTCAAGCCCCATTTTATCTGATGAAGACATTTTAGGTAGACCACATGAAGATAAAAAAGAATCAACTAAAGATTCATTATGAAAATCAGGTTTATCATATAACTTGAGTAAAAATCCAAAAATTCATTCACAATATCTTTATGAGATAAAGCAATTTTACCATTGGATCCGTGAATAGAAATGATTTGAGTTTTATCTTTTTTGATACGCAAGTAATTCGCTAACAATCTTCCAGATCTGTTTGCATTAAAACTAAATTTAGCTTTGGCCTTAGAAATCTGAATGCCAGCTCTTTTACTAAGAATTGTATTAAATTCATATCGAAGCTTTTGCAACTTAATTCTATATTGAGGATCATTAGACGAAATAAAAAGTCGTTCATTTTCCGCTATTTGCTTTTCTAGCTTTTTAATATTGGCATTAAAAATCTTATTTTCGTGAGCCATAATAGAAATAGTAACCCCTCTAATATAAGTTTTAAAAGCATCCCATCTATTAGCCATTGAAGTAGTACCTTCAGGGTTAAATTGAAAAAAATCATGAATGGCAGAGAGGAGCTTTGGTTTATTATGTTCATTAAGAGCTATGCCAGAATTCATTCTCCGTCTAGGCTGGTTAGTAAAGGTTGAATTTAAATTTAGAATACAAGAAACCATAGCATGGTCAGAGACGTCAATGTTGCCAATCTTAGGGGAACTAACACAGTTGATCAGCTGTTTCGAAACTAATATGTAATCGATCCTGGAATGAGAACTATGTGGGTTAGAAAAAAAAGTAAAACATTTTTCTGTAGGGAAGTGTAAACGCCAAATATCAACTAACTTAGTGGTTTGAAGAAATAATTTAAAAGCAAAATAAACCTTAGGGGGGTGGAATTGACAGCCTTCATCACAGATGGAAGTTGGATTTACACCATTCTCTATTCTTGCGGCATTCTAAGTTGGCATACACCTTGAAAGTCGACTGTGATAGAGAAAATCAGCTGAGCACTCGTGAGACTTTTTGACATTTATCATTGTCATCTTGCTATTGTGTACGGAGCTATTCACATTTACCAGTGACCCTAAGCCATTAGCTATACAGTTTCCTTCGATTTACCGCGCTACTTATGCCAGCGCAATAGACTGTTTCCCTGATGAAGGCTGTCAAGCCGAAACGCGCGTAGTTCTCATCTACCGCATTGTGTTTTTTCTACTGCATTGTGTTTATATCTTTTCGTGCTGTTGTTTTGTGATGTGTATATAGTGTGCACATTTCTTTTTATCCTTTAGGATTAACCCTATCACAGGTTATTCTTAGATTTGCATTTATTGTTATATATATCCTAGAACTGCACACCATGTCAAACCAATAATGAATATATCATAAAAAACATCACTTTATAAAGAAATAAAAGTATTTTTCTAATTTATGTCTGTGTTTATATGATTAACACTGAAGTGGTTACATTGTATGATTTATCCTGGATATATATTATTTTGGACATTTATCCACTTGTTATAGTCCTTTACCTACCTGGTCTTCTTTTCCCTACGTATAGCAAGTTTATTATTTGTAGGGGTCCCCTTCTTCCCAAAGACTACTTTAATATTAGCCATGACAAAATAAAAAGAGAGAAGGGTTAGAAAGAAGAAGGTCAGAAAAAGACACATATGTTAAGAAGAAAGTAGCTCCAGAACACACAAAAGGGAATGGAAGAAATAAAACATAGCAAAAAAGACAAACAAAATACATAAATATGAACATTGAGACGCACACACGCTCTACAAGCATGGCCAGAACCGCTGGAGCCCAAAATATTATGAGTTATATAAATCTGTCAAAGAAGATCATACAGGAAAGAATCAAGTGGTAGGACCCTGAGTGTCCATAGTTTGCTGTAATTGTTGATCCAGAAATTGTCGCAGATCTTCAGGACGCTGAAAGGATTTTGAAAAATTATCTTTCCAAATGCGCATAGTTGAAGGGTCAAAAAGGCCATATTGGTATCCAAGGCTTCTTAATTGTGGGCGAAGATCAGTAAATCCCTTACGTATTGCAACAGTTTCCTTGGCAAAATCTTGATGAATAAAGATTTTGTGACCATTGACCATCAATGTAGGAATTTCTCTAGCTGCTTTTCTGATCATAACCAAATGATGGTGACGAAGAACTTTAAATATCATTTGTCTAGGCTTGGTATGCTGAGGATTGCGACGCGAAGGAATTCTATGAGCCTTATCAATTTCAAATTTTTTGGGAAATTTGACATTTAAAAGACCAGGAATTAAGTTCTCTAAGTATAGTCGACAGTTAGTTTCCTCAACCTCTTCTGGTAAATTAAATATGCGAAGGTTGTATTGTCTATTGCGATTTTCCATGTCCAAAAGATGTGAGCACAGAGGCGATATTTTCACCACAAGTGGAGTAAAAGCGTCGACTTTAACTTTATTGTCCTGTATTTTAATTGAGTTGTCTGATATTTTCATCGACATACTCGCCATTTCTTTTCGTACATTTTTAATTTCAGTCGCAATAGTTTCTGTATTAGCACGAAGAGCCTGAATTTCCTCCAAAATTAAAGAAAGCGAAGGTTCAGATGACTCCACCACTTTTGATTTTATTGGGGGCGGTGAAATCTGCTGTCTTCTTTTATTGTTGAGAGGATTTTTATTATCCATTTTTGAGAATAAATAATGAAAATTGAATAAAAATGAACAGTTTATGAGTACAAAGAGCAAAAAGATGCAAAGCAATCCTCAAAAATACTGGTGCAGCAGCTAAACTGGACTAGGGGTGTGGCTAGGCCCAAGCCAGGCCCTTTCCTGAAGTATGCTCCGCCCCCCTGACAGACTAACCAGGCAGAACCTCAGTGCAGAGCTCGGAGCAGGAACCAGGGAGCCAGAAACACCACTTCCCACAACCAGATAGGCTTGAAATCGCTTCCCAGTACAGGTAAGCCTATTATTACCGCAGCGACCTCTTTTTAAAAAAAATGTTGACAGACTTTTGTCGTTATATCATCAAAAACGGGCGAAAACGCGGAGGAGCTCACCGGGTGGCGGCCATCTTGAATTCGCTCGCGCCGGCCACATAATCAGCCTTCTTAACCTAATGCGTGCCTCTCTTTTCCTACTGCTAGCAAGTGTGTCATAAAACACATTTTCAAAGAGTCTGTAGACCCTGGACCTCACTGCTTGGTATACCTCGAGGGGTTAACCCTTTCAGATTTCGTCATTTCAGTTTTTATGGACACTTGTTCCTCTGTTCCAAGCTATTTGGATATTTGTAGCTGCTTGTAAATTTTAAGACACTACTGCAGCACTCATTTCAATTGCTTCTCCATGTGAGGAGCCAGTTGCAGTCCCTTTAAGTTCACTAAATTTAAAATACAGCTATGGCACCTCGACAGGCAAACTAGTAGTCACTCTCTTCGGACGCCCCTCTGAGGCCTGGAGCAGCCCAGCTAGATGTGTGCTGCTCACCAGGACTTTATCTGTTAGAGTTTACCATAGTTTCCTTTTCCCATCACTCCTGGGCAATCTCACCAAAAAGAGAGATGCCCTGAATGCCCAACCCTCATCTGTTCACCACAACTCCCCCTTCCCATCGCCCATGTGTCCCGTGCTTCATTCCCAAAGAGATCATTGATCACCTGGTTGCCTGACCTTCCTTTAGAAGTACCATTGCACATGAGCAAATTGCGACGTTTGAAGTCAGGGGTTCTTTATCTTTCTTTTTTCTTTTACTCTAAAATGATTGTAGTTTTTCTTTTTTAGCAGATGTCCATTCCTCTGCTTCTTTATGGTAGACCTGCCAAACCTCAGGTGATAGATTGACCGATATTGTCCGATTGCCTTGTGGCATGGAATGATCTTTGCTGGTCTCTTTCGGGGTGGTGGTACCCTTAGGTCAACATCCGCGTTGATCAGGTTCAAAGTAAATGGTGCCAGTGTACTTTATAGTCTTCTGCTGAAATGCTGAATGGTTTGCCTTGTATTTTACCGACCTTAGTAAACGTTTGTGGGCTAAGCATGAACTAGTTGTCCACCCCATTCGAACTTAGTGAGCCTTTTTGTTGTCCCAAAAAAACCTTTAGAAGGTTATTTGTGGGAGTATTTATTTACAAAATATCTGTGGTATGCGACTGTTTGCTGATGAGAATGAAGAGGGGCAAAGGGGACAACTTCTTGGCTGTAGAAACAAAGCATTGTAAAGTTTGAGGTTATGCAGCGGTAGTAGTTATAATTCTCATCAGGGAAAGCATTTCGAGCATGATAAGAAATATGCTACAGTTTTGATGTTAAGACATTAAGTGGGATGCATTGGTAGCCCTTATGTGGGTTCAGTGGTCTACTATGCAATCATTCTAGAGAGCAAAGACCTAAGTGGAGAAGGGTCACACCTGTGGGCATAGGAAAACATCATTGGATTGTGGTTGGATGCTGCTAGTTGCGGGCCCAATCCATATTAATCCTAAGGCAAGGGGCCAGAAAAGTGTATCTGTTACCCACATTCACCTAGCATTACTTTTCCATTTGCATCCCCCTTGCATTTGCCTCGCTCCTCATTGCTGGCCGATGGTAGCGGCAGGCAACCAGGCTAGAAGTCATTCTAAGATGGTTGCTCGTGGGTGCACAAGAATCTTCTTGTATTTTATTTTTTTAAATAATACACAAAACCCACTCTGCGATGGCTAACGAGTGTATTTGCATGTGCGGTTGCCATATTGTAATGGGTTTTGATTTATTTTTAAGAAAATACATAACAAGATGCCAGTGATGCTTGTCCGTTCACAGCAACCATCTTGGTTTCTTAAAAACAAATAAAAACAGATACCAGCTGGTTCTTCCATGTCAACTGACTGCAGCCCCTTTTTAGCTGGACTGGCCTGCTTTTATTCCTTGCTGCCTGTAGTAAAACAGGTTGGCTCAGATTACAATTCTTATGCTACCAGAGTGTACCATTCTAGCTCTGACCTGTATCAGCACATTTGAGTGACTGAGGAAGGCCTGTAACATACCCCGTGAGAAGCAATAGGTATTTCTGAAGTCTAGAAAGGCAAAGATAAAAAATATTGATCATAAACCTGACAGCTGATGACGTCCCTCTGCCCTCCTTCCCCCGGCCACACACAACTGTCGTTCTTGAGATGGAGAAAACCAGTGGAGAAACGTAGCAATGAGTTTGCACCCCTTTGTGTAAAATGAAGCTATTTCCAACGCCGATTGATGAACAGCGAGCAAAGGCTACCTCTTGCTGCCCGTTCGTTTCTACTTAGATTGTGATTACACAAATAAATAACTCTTATTCTGTCTCTTTTAGGACATAACTTGCGTCTCTATTAGTGTATGTGATGGGTGTAAACCACCCGGCTATTTTGGGAAATGATTTGCTCTGTGTGGTTTGATTCAAGCTATATATTCACTTAACGAAAATGGAGATGTTCGAATTCCAATACAGAGAATGACAGACGAGCCATCCTTGAATGAGCTGAATATTTCTCAACCAGAGAATGAAAACACGCCCTTGAGACTGTACCCTGCGCCCTATTCGGAGGTATAAACAAGGCATTCTTGAGATAAGTCTCTATCTCTTGGGGACGCAAATATTGTAGAATTCACATGGAATTGAAATTATAATAAATTAAGCAGTAAAACAGTTCATTCATCCAGAGGTTTGCATAACATTAGACACGATAAGTGCACGCTTGTATTTATTTCACACGAACGGCTTACGAAGGATATTATATAAATTGTGACCAACAACAGCTGGAGCAGCTAGCGGATTTGATATGTGTCTCTTACATAACACATGGTACGTAAAACAACCCGTTAGTCCGATGCCACAGACCTACAGGCGCCTCAGCTCAAGGTCATATGTGACCTGCTAAAGCTTTAACATTGCAGCTCATCTAATCGGACAAGGATTGAGACTAGCAGAGATAGATATTATTGTTTCACTGGTTGAATGACTGCCTTCTGCCCACTTAGCATCCCACCGCGAGGCACTCTGCGGCTACCACAAGATGGTCTGCAGCACTTTATAAAAATACAAAATAAAATGGAGTCATTTCCTTCTCTGCTCAGATGCAGACTTTAAGCCCGCCCCCTTTGAGTCACTAGCCCTTGATCAGGTCACCCTCCCATGAAAAGTCACCGCAGCCTGGTGTATGCACTGCAGGCTTCTGGGCGCAGCGCGTGGGAGGCGCAGGAGGGACTGCTCTTTCAGCCATTCTGCTGTGCTTCCTTAAATAGTGCTGTTTTCTGGTTCCGTTGGACTTTGGGTCTAAAACCATGTTTTGCCCAAGTGCAGCCTATCCCCTAGGTGGCATAAAGTGCAAAACCAGTGTTTGGAGATAGTGAACTCCTTTTTTCAGCAGTACTTTGTTCTAGAAGGATCTTGAAGTTGTCCGTTATAAGTTGGTAGCTGGGTTTTGCATCACCTAAGGTCTTGAGATTTTTGCCATTGGCGGGCAGCCATATACAGCCCTGCCAAGTACCACGCATCATGTGTTAAACTAATGCATTTTAGTGCGGTGTCTGCATCACCGCACTAAAAAGCATTGGCCTTTCATTTATAGCGCAGCATTGACCACTTGACGAAGCTTGCTGAGCAGGAGCGCATGTAGCAGCGAGCGGTGTGGCAGTGAGCTCACTGTGTGGCCTTCTAGAAATTCACTGTGGCCTCTTAATTATTAACAGTCTGACATGGACAACTTAAATTCCATATTATTATTGGCATCACGCATGCCAGGGCTTTATTAATGCCGCCTCCTTCTCCAGTGTAACCACGTGGTCTGTCACAGCACGTGGCTGGACACGCGTGATCTGTCACAGCACATGGCTAGACACAAGTGGTCTGCCACAGCACGTGGCTGGACACACGTGGTCCGTCACAGCACGTGGCTGGACAAAACAAGCACAGTCCATTATCCAGACCTGGCATTGTCTTCCCTCTCGTTGTCCTGGGGGCGACTCCTTGCCTTGTTCATTTTTTCCTGCAAGGCTCCACCCCACTATGCCAATGCAGTTGTTTCAATGGCCCTCTAAGTGACAGTTTTGTTTGTTTGGGGTTCAGTTTTAGTGACAAAACGTGCATGGAAACCAGTTGACTTCCTAGCGTCACACATAGCTGTCCCATCGCTTCTACTTTGTATTTGCTTGGTCTCTCTTTTAGGAATGTGTGGTTGCGTAAGGAGAGGGAAGTCACTCAAGTGTCCATATTTTACTTCAAAGTGTGACCTCTTTCTTAGTAACGTGCTTGCTGTATCTGTGTTACACCGACCTGTGTGCCTAGTCCATTTTATTGCCGTTCCAGGGTAGGCTTATTGGTATGACTAGAGGTGGGTATTTAAACCTACCCAAATCAGACCTGCATGAGCACTTGCTCTACCAGACATGCAGCCTTTCTGCGTACTTGCTACAAGAGCGCACAATGCTATAGATTCACATAAGGATTGAGCACTTTTTCATTGTGCTTTTGGGCCTTTCTTATAGAACTTCATATCAGGCACTAGCCCAGAGTCATTCATACGATGCTGTTAGTCGTCGTCGGTCTGCTTCTGGATTGGTGCTGCAAGATGAGAGGTGTTGACGAACTGAATTACTGACTGATTGAACACATTTAAGCGCACAGAGTTTCGGAAATAGGTAGTCTCGACGCTATTGTTTCCTGCAGGAATACACAAATATTTCTTTCAACCAGTGAGTTGATATTCTGAGACACAGATGACCTGTAGGGGTATAACTTGGGTTCAGCCTGCTGAAAACGGCGATCTCCTCAGGGTAGAAGGGCAATCCAATTCAATCTTGAATCGCAAATTGAGTTTTTGCTTTCTGCAAGGCCTGCATTTCCAGTATATAAGAGTCTACACGGCTTGCGTTTCCATTATACAAGGGTCCACACTTTGGCATGATCATCAGCCACCTGAGATGGTCGGTTTACTGACTTGTAGATAGAAAAGACCCCCGGTGTAGTCTTTTTGAACAGTGAAAGTAAGTTTGAATAAACTTCTAACCTCTACGGGAAGCCAGCTGAGCATGAATAGTATTGGTTTCTATGGGTAGCCAGCTGAGCATGAATAGTATTTGTTTCTATGGGTAGCCAGCTGAGCATGAATAGTATTGGTTTCTATGGGTAGCAAGTTGAGCATGAAAAGTATCGTGATAATGTGATTCCATCTTCTTGTGCCAGGTGCCAGATGAGCAGCAGTACTTAACCGCTTGTTTTAACGGAGCAAGGTGGGGTTTTGGGATGCCTTCTAGAAATAAAATGCCGTAGTCCTGTCCAGTGAGGACTAGAACTTGCATCATGGATTTGAAGATATCTGATGGGATGAGGGGTGTCATTTGGAGTTTTATTTTGTAATGTGTTTTAGCGAGTGTGTTTGCGCAGGTATGCATCTTGAGGTTTTTTTCATGGTGAAGCCTAGCTATTTAGCGCTTTCCCCAATGAGAGACTTGCAGTCAAGCAGGTTTGTTGTATCCTTCCAGGCTGTACCTGGGTGGAGCATTTTGAGAGAGACATGTGGAGGAACGCAGTCTTCAGAAGTTTTTTTAAATATTTTTTTTTTAATGAAATTTATTTATACTTTTTCAAATACAAAGCAGGCAGACTAGAGTACAGACAAAGTATCAGTGCAGGTGTACAAATGAAACGTATACAGTAGACCAATAAAAGTGATCTGAGGGCCAATAAAACACGATGAGCGAATAATCCATACAATGGGGCACTAGAGACAACATAATGAGAGAGACCACACAATACACACAATAGCAGCATTCAATCATAGGGCGATTTCAGAGGAGGGGAGGATTGAGGAGGGGGCTAGGGGGGACGCGTGTCAACTTGTCCAGGATCTGGGGGGCACAGGTAGTTGCCACAGTGTCGGGCTGTTTGTCATCAACATCAGAAACAGGGTGTGTAAGAAAATATGCTGTGAGGGGTCCCCAATTGTCTCGGGCCGGGAGGAAAGTGGAAGTAGTTCAGCAAATGCATACATTTGGTCCTGCCAGAATACCATATCTCGGATCCATTCCTTAAACTTAGGGGCCCGGCCTCGGCCCCAACGGCATGCAATTCGATGTTTGGCGAGGAGAAGGCTGAAGGAGACAAATTTTCTGTGTGTTGTTGCTATGGTTGCGGTATAGCCAAGAAGGGCGAAAAGGGGAGTGCGTGGGAGGTGTAGCGATGTCATTTGTTCCAGGGCTTCCAAGACCTGAAGCCAATACCCCTGCACAGCAGCGCAGTCCTATGCCAGATGGAGAAATTCAGCCCCTGTAGCCCCACATCGACTGCATCTATCATCATCATGCAACCGAAAGCGATAGTTTAACAGGTGTATGATGTATGTATTTATAGTGGAGTATCCGGAGGCGGCTACTGGATGTGCTATGTTCCGTTTGCCCGCAGCAATAGGTCCACTGCTCCTCAGTTATAGTGAGCTGCGATTCTGCAGACCATTTATCCTTGGAGGTGGTTTGTGAAGCGGTCTGAGTGGTGTACAAACAGTGATAGAGGGAAGAAACTATATGAGATGTTGCATCTCCAGCCAATATAAGGCGAAGTGCAGCAACCTCTGGTGGCTCACTGTGGAAGGAAGGAGTGTGTTCCTTGAATCCCTGCCGTATCCGGATATATAAAAAAAGGTCCATGGAGGAGGGGGGTATCGCGGCGAAGAGCTGCTGCGAGGTACGGAACTTGCCCTGGAAGTAGAGGTCCCCCCAGGTTTTAATCCCATATTTAGCTAGGGTTTTCTTAAACACTCCCTCCAGAAGGACCAGCATCTTCGGATGGTATGACAAGGGAATCAAAGGCTAGTATAGCATAGGGGCCCGGGTTCTTGTAGCAATATGTTGCCACGCCCTAACAGTGGTAGTGATCGGGGTCTGGGTCTCCACATGGTTAGCACCAGCAGCAAAGATAGCGCCGTCTAATGGGATGGGATATGATAGCCAGTGTTCGGCTGCCACTTGAGGCATGAACCTGGGGGGGGGAGGGGGGGGGGGCTGAAACAAGAAGTGTGCATAATGGGCTTGTGCGCAGATATAATAGGGTTGAAAATTGGGGATATCGAACCCCCCTTGTGCGTAGGGGCGAGTGAGGATGTCCCACTGCACTCTGGGCTGTCTACTTCCCCAAGTGAGGCGAATAAGCTCCGTCCGGAGCATCGAGAAAAAACCCCTACCTGGATCATAAGGCACGTTTGTAAAGAGATAAAGGAGTTTAGGAAGGATAATCATTTTAATTAAGGATATGCGGCCTGCCATGGATAGCGGGAGGGCGATCCAGCGGGAAACATGGTCTTTTATCCCATCTAGAGTACAGCCATAGTTAAGGCGCATCAATTCATCGTGATTTGCGGATATCCAAATACCGAGATACTTAACCTCGTCAGGGCACCACTCAATTGGAAAGTCTGGGGTAAACTCCGTGACTGAGGAGGTGAGGGGGAAGAGTTGAGATTTGGACCAATTTATGTGGATCCCAGATAGACCCCCAAATCGCACAAATTCTCGAAGCAGCGGATTGAGGTTTATCTGGGGCTCCCTGATGTATAGCGTGATATCATCCGCGTTCAGAGAGATCAGGATATGTCGGAGGAGGCAGCGGAGGGCTTTATCTTGATGGTATTGTCTGACTTTAGCTGCAAGGAGCTCAATTGCTAAGGCGAATAGGAGTGGCGACAGCGGGCACCCCTGTCGGGTCCCTCTAGATATTGGGATGGAAGATGAGGAGTGACCGTTAATAAGGACCTTGGCTACGGGCTCAGTGTAGAGAAGGCGAACCCAGGATGTAAATCCCTGCGGGAAGCCCATGTTTTGTAAAATCACAAAGAGGTAGTCCCATTCCACCGAGTCGAACGCTTTTGTGGCGTCGAGGAATACCGCGGCAATGGGCATCTTTGGGTCTATTGTATGCAGAGTGGAGAAGAGCGTGCGTAGATTATGCGAGGTCGCTCGCCCAGGAACGAAGCCAGCCTGGTCTGGGAGCACCAGCTTATCTATCAGAAGGCTGAGACGGTTAGCTAGAAGTTTTGCAAGGATTTTAGTGTCCGTATTAATTAAGGATAAGGGTCGATATGAGTTGCAGCAGTCTGCCGCTTTGCCAGGCTTGAGAAGGGACAAAATGAGTGCTAGTCTCATGGAGGGGGGCAGGCATCCAATTTCTAGTGCCTCATTAAAGACGATTTTAAGGATGGGAAGCAGCTGGGCTATATAAGCTTTATAAAAATATACAGGAAGGCCATCAGAGCCAGGGGCCTTACCAGACTGCATTTGCATAATTGCCTCGTGTATTTCATCATTTTCAACGGGAGCCACAAGGAACTTCCGCTGCATATCGCCCAACCAGCCCAACGTGATGTCCTGCAGGAAGGCGGCGAAGTCGGGGGATTCGGTTCTGCAAGTGCTGTATAATGTGGCGAGGACATAGTTGGCGAATCTAGGGCGCCGTACTGTTTGTGCCAACTGCCTGCCTGTGCGCTCGCCCTCCCCATATTTGCGCGCAGTATGGTATTTCCAGAGAAAGTGTGCCTCTGATGCGGCTGTTTCTTTATATTCTGTGAGTTTTTCTCTAAATGTAGAAATATTTTGACCCGAGTTCGGTCCCCAGAGGTCAGCCTCTAACTGTTTGAGTTCAGTCTCGAGTTTATGAAGGGTACGGCGCAGATCACGTAGAACCCAAAAGCTTTTAGCCATGCAGGCCCCGCTTATGGTAACCTTGAAAGCTTCCCACACCACTCCTATCGAGGGGACGGAATCAATATCAGTCTGGAAGAAGGAGGTGATTTCCTCACCTATTTCTGCTCTGAACACTGTATCGAGTAGGACCTCCGGAGCAAGCCTCCAGATTCGGGGCGTGGAGCGCATATCAGGTGGAGCAATAGTTATGAGCACTGGCGTGTGGTCTGAATAAGTCCTGGCGAGGTGGGTGGCACGTTCAATCCAGCAAACAGCGCCCCGGGAGACTACCCAGTAGTCCAGTCTGGCCCATGAGGCATGGAGAGCAGTGTAATGGGTACCCTCCCTATTTCCGGGGTGGAGATGGCGCCAGACATCAATGAGCCCATGGGCTGTGAGAATTCCCTGTATGGTTGCCTGTGTTTTGGTGTAATGAATGGGGAGGGGGTTAGATCTGTCCAACGCCAGATTGAAAGCAGAGTTGAAGTCTCCCCCCCAAATAATATGAGTGGAGCCTACTTGCAGAATCTGACCCCATAATGTGGTGTAAAAATCCGGGTCGTCCGTATTAGGGCCGTAGCTACACACTAACGTGACCGATTGAGTCCCAAGCGTGCCCCAGAGTATACAGCTACGCCCCAAGCGATCCTGCTGTGTGCCTCCCAGGATGAAGGGTGAGTTGCGCTTATCCAGGATGGCCACCCCCCTGGAGTATGTAGAGTAAGAGGAGAAGACACGTGTCATGGCCCACTTACTGGCAACTGTGGGAGAGCGGGAGGGGTCAAAGTGGATGTCTTACAGTACCGCTATGTGTACATGATGTTTGTACAGGTAGGAGATGATTTGCCTACATTTCCGAGGGTCCAGAATGCCCGAACATTCCAGGAGATTAGATTAAGACGTAGGGGCTCAGCGGGTTATTACAGGAAGGATTACGTTAGTAAGGAGAAGAAGAGGCCTGCGGAGAATATAATACCATGCATGTCTTCGAATAGTGTCTGTTCCTGTCAATAGGATCAAAAAACAATACAATGAACATAAAACCCTCTCCCACCCCCCACCCACAGCGGCTCCCCAAATGTGCCGGCAGTACCACCATCACCCAACACAATTAACACATTGCAACTGTGCAATAAGAAAAAAGTCATTACGAAAGTAGAGTGATCTAAGGGGATCTCCCATGTGGGGGTAAGCCAGTGTGCAACAAGTGCCTCTCCCAGTGCAGATGTTCAAGGGGGGAGGGTACTTGGCAAGCACAGTGTGATGATCAAATGACCGTCAGCTATATCCACACCATACATTTAAAAAATAGGGAAATTAAAGAAAGAAAAACTAAAAAAACAACCCCCAAGGGGCACCAGTAATTGGGGGACAGATTGTGCCAAAATAAGGATTATAAAGTTGATAACACACAACAGTGGGATGATACAGTCATTATGCATTCAGCTTCAGAACTTATCTGTGGTCTGAGAGAGGAGCATAGAACGGTGTAGTCCGAAACCAGCTGGGTGCTGCGCGGGTGCATACAGCGTGACATCACTCCCCAGAGTCCCCAGCAGTATGGCTGGAGTAACTGCAGGTCAGATGTGTCGCAGAGGAAGGAGGACAGAACTCAACTAGGTTGCAAGGCTCTTTACGGAGAAGAGATAGGGAGGCAGCTAACGATCAGAGGTACAAAAGAGATGAAGTTCAGTCAGCACTCAGTGATGGCGATTGGGAGAGGCGATCCGGGGAGTCCCTTGTCTGAGTGTCTTTTTTGACGGTGCGTAGAAAGTCATCCACCTGCTGTTCGTTCGTGAAGAAGTAGTGCTTATCCCGGTAGGTGACTCTCAGACGTGCTGGATAGAGCAGAGCATATTCAATCTGGAGTTTGCGGAGTTTTTGCTTGGCCGGAAGAAGTTTACGGCGAGCCTCCTGCACCGCCATCGTGAACTTGGGATATATTGAGAAGCTGGTGCCCTCAAATTGTAAGTTCTGGTGATCTCTGGCCAATTTCAGCGCAACATCCTGGTCTCTGTAATTTAAGAGGCGTGCAATTATCGGTCTCGGGTTAGCCCCCGTGGCCGGGCGAGGACCGAGGGATCGATGCGCCCGCTTCACTATGAACTGAGATGAGAAGGCTTCTGCTCCGAAGGTGGTGCGTAGTTGGCGTTCGAGGAAATCTTCCATCCTGACGGTATTTGTGCTCTCAGGAATTCCGGTAACGCATATGTTATTGCGCTGGCTTCTAGCTTCCAAGTCCTCGTTCTTGGCAGCAATCACCTTTAAGAGCTTGTCCATCTGGATCATTTGGCAGGACATCTGCGAGGTAGTGTCCTCCGTATCCGAAATACGCTTCTCTGCCTCCTTGATCCACTCATCATGCTTCTCCACTTTTTGGACTATGTAGTCCATGCACGTGTTCACTGAATCCATTTTGGTGGAGAGGTGGGTCAGGCTGCGTTGCATGTCCAGTAGTAGGGATTTGACCTTGTCTTCCGGAGCTGGGGGAGGGACCGAGGAGGACGCGATAGTTGATGGATCCGACTCTTCAGTGCAGGATCGCGTGATGGATCTCTTGGCATCAAAGAGGAGTTTGGTTTGTCGCCCCTTAGGTTTCCCCATGCTATCTGCGCAACGGACAGAGTGATCTGGCACAGATGGGAAGCAAAGCCAACGACAGACGTGCTGCTCGACAATAGGGGTAGCGGAGATGGAGGCAGCTAGATCCGAGCAGAGGGTCAGCAGCGCGGTGTAAGGCGGCGGAGGCGGAGCCTCTGTTATAATGGCAGCCGCAGGTAGGATGGGGCAAGAAAATCCAGCAGCAAGGGGCCAGGAAGTCAGTCTCTGGTGCGAATTCCAGGAGCAGCGCAGCTAGAGCTGAGCACAGTTAGCAACTTCAGTAGATCAGGCGCGCAGCACTCTGCAGAAGGAGTGTATAGGAGGGGATAGCGCGACCACCCGCGTGCAGAATCGCACGCCAGGCCGGGCCAGGTCCCCCCCACCGAGGTACAGGTCACAAGTTGGCAGAGGGCTTAGGTTCAGGCAGGAGTATTTTCAGAACTTGTGTTAGTGCGATGGCATATTTAGCTGGAGTCAAGACGGTCCAATCTAAGGCAGTAATGCACGCCTGGTGTAAATTTCAAGCAGTGGGGCCGATCGGCGCAGCAGGAGTCAATGGCTGCAGATGAGTCCCCCTGTAGCGTGTGTAGAAACGCCCCGCATTCAGCCCCCCGCGCAGTCTCCCGCGGAGGCAGCAATGCAATTACACGGGGGAGCGGGACGTCGGGAGCTGCGGTGCACCGCGGGGGAGCCGAGGATCCAGAAAGTAGTTATGGCGAGCACCAAGCCAGTCAGGAGATGAGCGTCGCACCTGGGACAGCGTGCGAGTCCAATCTGCCTCACCGCGTGTGCCGTCTCCTTCGGTAGTCAGGAAGCTGGATATCCCCACAGCGGACTCTGCGGTGTCAGGTAGGTCACCAGCAGTTCTGATGGACGTCTGTGGCGAAGGGGGCGGTAGCGCCGCTGATCTCACGGCCCAGGCGCCGCGTGTACAGCCCCGTTCTCCCGTAGCCAGCACAGCCTCACTCAGGTCACAGCAGGTCCCCTCCTCTGTCTCGGGCGAACTTCCCCAGCCGATGGCAGTGCCAGGGGACGCCTTCAGGAGCTAGGCTTAAAGCGACAGATAGTAGGCAGCATCAATAAGCCATTTCCATTCCGTGGTGGAAAGTTGCAGTCATTTGATCTGGATAAAAGATAAGTCGATTAGCCAAGTGTCCAGAGCCTCACAGGCTTGCGGCCACCTAGCGCCCCAGTCTTCAGAAGTTTGAGTTTGAAATAGTGCAACTTCCAGGGCTTTTAGGGGAGTACGCCATATCAACAGTGTTATCTGGCCAGGCTACCTCAAGTATAGCTGAATGTCATCAGCAAAGAGGTGAAACTAAATGCTTGAATGTTTCAGGAGGGAGGAGATGGGCTCCATGTAGGATTTGGAGAGTGTCTTTAACTAAGGAAGGAAGGAATTTGAAAGGGAGTTTCAGGTTTATTTACTGGCAGCAATGGTCAGATAAGATCCACACCACTCAGGACTGTGTAGTTGATTCGTATATGCAGTTCCAAAGATTTTATATGTGTGTGACTTGTTTGACTGTATCAAATGCTTTTGACAGGTAGAGTGAATAGGATATGCCTTTGTGTAGGATGCAGAGTGCTATGCCAACTATTTGTAGCATAGCGGTCTCAATAATGCAACTGAATCTAAAGCCCAATTGGAATTCACCTAGGAAGTTTATTTGATTAAAAATTATTTAATTATTTTTTGACACATCCTTCATAACTTTTGCTTGGAAAGGAAGATTGGATTAAGAACAGAAATAGTTTGTTTTTTTCTCGCCCTCCTCTTGCTTTTTGTGAAGAGGAGTATCTGGACACATTTTTAACAGGGATAAGGAGGAGTTGATCATGTTGCGAATGAAACTAAGGACATACTGATATCATTCACCATCTTGACTGAAATGGGATCTGGGAAGTGCAAAGATGGCCTCAGATCTGTTGCGACTTGTGTCAGTTCTTCTTAGGATGATTTTTACAAAGGTGACGATACTGGTATATGTAAACAGATTAGGCCTTCAATAAGTACTTCTGAATTTGTGAGCGCATACAGTGGGATCTTATTTTCTTATTTCGTCCTGGAGGAAGATAAAGGCTCCCTGCATTTCTGCGTGGATTCTGTGTTATCAAGAGAGACATGGGGGAGGCTGTATTTTTTAGATTCTTGAAAAAGGTTCTTAGGGTCATTTTTGCCTTATTGATCTCTGCCTTGATGCTTGATGCCTTGTCTTTGTATATTTGTGTTTTTTATCATAGCTTTGTAAGGTTTGACATGGATGTGTTATGCCACCATAGTTTCTCTGTCACTCTCAGACGTTGGCATTTGTCACTTCAGTCATGACTAATTAATTATGGTATATCATTATATAAGGCCCGTTTTGGAGTTCATTGAGATTTTCTAGTATAGGCAAATAGGTGCCATTGAAGATTCTGATCCAGATCTTTGATTTCCTTGCTTGACCCTAATATAGGTTGTAGTGCAGTGAATGGTCAAAGAGATTACACCGGAAGCAGTCAAGTCCACTGGAAGTGATTTTTGGCCATTGATAATTCCTGTTTTGGCAATAAGGAGGTCAAGGGTTGAGCCTGTCTCATGGTTGGGTGATGGGCAACTTTGCTTGATGATGTTGGTCAAAAAAGGCCAATTGAGCAGAGGAATGCAAACTATCAGAGGTGGCCAGTCTGTAGCCCGCCCATTTGGACCCAGCTCGGCCATCTGTTTGGGGGGTCAGATGTGTTTCCTGTAATAGAGCGATCGTGACGTCATGCCGATATAAATATGCCAATACCTGGTGTATCTTCTTAGGTGAATTGAGCCCCCAGACATTCCAAGTGAGACAGGTAATTACAGAGTGAGTAGCGTGGATATCAAACATAAGCAATATCTTGAACACAATACTTCCGCAGTGTGGGAAAGCACTGTGAAACTGTAAGCAAATATGATGAAACACATAGCCACATAACCAAACCTTTCAACATTTCCCCCCCTCCCTCTGCCCCCCCACCCACTTCAGCAATCCCAAACATGCCAAAGCCATCCCCACCTCCCCCAGATAACCCAAGAACGGAGTACCAACATAATGAACAATAGCAGGGAACACCCATGTGGGAGCGCTGGAGCGCGTAATCCCTCCCGTTGGAATGGGAGGTGGCCGAGCAAAACATGGTTGTCAGCCTGTCAATAATGTGTGGCATATTAGAAATATGATCAATTAGTTCACAGAGAGCGCTAGCATCATATGTTAATGCAAGAAGCGACATGCACCACAGCCTGAAACCCCAAGTGGTCGTCCTGTGCCAAAACATCAAGTTCTAGTGCAGTTAGCTAGGATATAGTCTTGGATGAAAGCAAGATGCATGGGGGCGGAGAGCGGCCACCCAACTCACGTGATCCGTATGCATCTTTGTCAGTCAAGAGGTCGCCGGGAGGGGCTGCCACCATCCTCTGCTACGTGGGAAGGAGCTCCACTGCGCCTGGCTAGAGTCTTCGCATAGTCCATGGCGGGTCTCGGAGTGGTGAAGATTCGTGGCTTACCGTTATCCATGATCCGCAAGCGTGCCGGGAAGAGCATGGCGTAAGGAATTTTTGCCGCTATGAGGAGTTTCTTCACAGTTTGGAACTCACGCTTGGCCTTTTGCACCGCAGCAGTGAAGTCAGGGTAGAAAGCAAGAGTGCTGCCTTCGTGCCTTACGGTGCCCTTCTCCCTGGCCATACAAAGGATGGCGTCACGGTCGCGATAGTTGAGCAGGCGAGCTATGATGGGGCGTGGCACTGCACCTGGCGGGGGTCGAGCAGCAAGGGACCGGTGAGCCTGTTCCACAATCAGCACCTGGGACAGATGTTCCTCACCAAAGATGTCCCGGAGGAGCTTTTCTACATAAGTTTCAAGGCGGCCAGTATTGGTGGACTCTGGAAGCCCCGTGATGCACACATTGTTGTGGCGCGATCTGGCTTCCAAATCCTCATTGCAGGCTTGTATTATGGCCAAGGCCCTCTCCATGGACGATGCCTTATCAGTGACCTGCCGCAGACCATCCTCCGCATCAGAGATACGTGTCTCGGCCTCTCGAAGATGCATTGCGTGTTTGTCTAGTTTCTGTGCCATGTGATCCATGCGCAAGTTCAAATTATCTATCTTCCCATCGATGGTCTGAAGGATGGCCTGGACTGCGAAGAGCGTCTTGTCGATACTGGACGGATGGTCCCCAGGTGTGTTGAGTTCAGAGTCCGAGGCCGCCTGTTGGGCACTTTTCGTGGACCTGCGGGGCTCAAAGGTGAGGCGTGGTTGACTGCGGTCGGATTTCCCCATGGCAGTGAGGCAGCAGTGGGGTGCAGTTGGGCAGAAAGAAGACGATTATGCCACGGGCATCTCCGATACTGCGACTCGAAGCCCAGATGCTGGCGAAGAAGGTCCAAAAGAGAAGGCACTACGCAGATACGTGGCAATGTATACCCCACAAATCCAGTACAGTCAAAATGGCGGTGAAGCAGATTGCAGACAATAAGAAGCCATAGCTGCAGGAGGGCAGTCGGCGTCAGACAGCAGATGGTCCACAATGTCACCCACTCACCCTGTCGCAAATCACAGGTGGTGCTTCAAGGCGACTCGCACTCACTCGCGCTGGTGCAGTCGGTTGAAGAGTAGGGACCAAGGTTCAATATGAAAGCGGTGAATGAGTCATGACAGCAGCTTATGCACAGAGATCAGGCGTGATCCTTGAGGCAATGGGTGGGTGTGAGGAGGGCAGAGCTGCTGCAGGGAAGTCGCGGCAGACAACAGCTGCAAGTAGAGGTAGGGTGAGCAGCCTCCTTCCCAGGCCCGAGGCACCAAGCAGTATGAAGAGAGGAGCGGAGCGGCGGCGCTGGGAAGGTCATGTGGGCACCAGCAGAGTCAGCAGGCTGCGGCGTGGCTGACACGACGTGGGGGCCGTGGGTCAGACGGCTGCCGAGACCACCCAGTGCCGGCGGCCCACAACGTTAATGTAGTCCTGTGAACAGGCGTGGTGCAGCTGGCGGGCTGATTTCGCCAGGCAGAGAGGGGCCTCAAGCTGGAATGAAGGTCGAGGGAGGGCAGGATCCCCAACATACACCCCCGCGATGGCCTAGGGCCACGACCCACACCGTACCAATGCCCGCAGCAGCGCGCGCCAGCCCAGGCCCCAAGCGCTAGACGGCAACGGTGGAGGTACCGTTAGCCCGCGACCCTCGGGCAAATCATCGCCCGAGACAGGAGCTAGGAGAGAGCGCACACCTCAGCAAGCCTGCCCGGGAGGTTGTATCGATGCTCCTGGTACCCCCGCCCCACCCGCACAGTCTTTCAGCCCAGGGCCGATTCACCGGAGCCCCCCACACCACCCTCTAGAGCCAGGCAGAACGGTGCAGCACTCACCACGGTCACACAGTCAGGATTTGCCCTACGTCGCCATGCAGCCATGCCGGCCCAGGATAGGATCGGGCCCACTCTCACGAGCGGCAGAGGTCGCAGACGGCAGCGCTGCTCATGAAAAGCTGCCCACCGATCTCCAGCACAATTTCGTTGGTATGAAGGCACCGATTGTGTACAGGGCTGCAGGATATTGGGCGGATGGTCGGCTCAGCCGGCAGAGCTCCTCTAATGAGCGGCCATCTTGCCTGGCACCCTCTAGCAACCCCCCACGCTGCTCTGTAGAGTTTGTGATGTTTAACATCCTGGCTCATAATCCTGTTCTGGACAACTTGAGGAAAGTGGCTTGGTTCCCCTCAGACCTCTTTCGTCTTACCTGAGGAGTCTTGCAAGCATTGTGCTTATCTGATAGAGAATTCTAGACCTGTGCAGTGCCTATATAGACGCACCCCAGTGCGCTGACATCAGTTATTTTCTTTCCTTGCCAATCAGCGCAGATTTTGAGAGTTTTTTCCCCCAACTTTTTGTAGAGTTTTTTTTTAGATGTTGCCTCCTAGTGTGTCAGGGATGTCCCCCAAGAAACCGGTGGAGTTTAAGCCCTGTGGTTCCTGTCACAGACAGATGCCTGTGACAGACCCCCATCTGGTTTGCCTTGGTGCTTGGAGCCGGAACACACCTCCAAGACTTATGAGGACTGCCATGCCAGGATCCCCAAGGCACTATGGAAGCATTCCTTGAAGCTCCTTTTCGCCCATTGCTGGTTGCCTCCATGACGCTCTAGGTCCCGGTTGCAAGGAAGGTCCTGGAACCATTTGCGAAGTCTTTCCAGGCGCTAATCATCGCAATCTAATTCGTCGAAACACTGTTCTACTTCAACGCACCAGTATAAGTCTTCAAACGAGGTGCGGGAATGACGTCTCTCTAGACCCTGCTCCCATCCGGATCTTGCGAGTTTCCTGGAGCCGGAGTGATCCTTTCCAAACCCCATTTTTTGGCGGGCTAACCCCTCTGGAGCGCCTTCAGGTGCCCCCACTGGATTTCTGCCGGCAGGTCCACCCTTAGCGCTAGCTGGGCCCCCTGGATCCGGTGTTGGACCCGGAATGGCTCAGATGGCGAGACTGTGTCTTTGTGGAAACCCGTTTTAACGACTATGTTCCAAAGTGCTGCAGATGCCTCATGTTGGCGCTTAACCTATCATCATACCCAATTCCCATACGGAGCGAGACTGGTATCGCCTGACGCAGAATCCAGCACCAGCTGGAACTCGACCATCCGAGTTGGTACCAGTACTTTCCTTTTTCGACCAGCATGAAAAAGAGTATGATTGGGGGAGGATCTTAGGATCCTTAGGTTTACAACTTCCTTGACGAGGCAGATGATGACTGGTATGAGGAGCTGGCAGATGCCAGTGGTCTGAACACCTTACCAGACACTGGCCTGGTTTCTCCTCACAGTGTGGGTATGTAGGAAGGGGCGCCCTTCGCTATGGTGGTGAGGACAACGACTAGGGTCCTGGACCTTTAGCTGCCCACGGTTGGGAGTCAAGACGAATGTCTTGACGGAGGTGCTTCAGCTGAGAGTCACTCCCTTGGAACCCCTTCTCCTTTTTAACAGAGCCCTCACTGATGTCCTGCTCGGGGCATGGGCCAAGCTCTGCACAGGACAATTTCCCACTGCCATTGCCCTTCTCATGGGAACCCATCTTTTCTTCACCCAGCACCCCACCTTGAACAGCCTGGTCGTCCAGGCTGTTACCTCCAAGGTTAACCCTGGCGTATTCCCTACCAAACCACTGGATAGGGGATCCAAGAGGCTGGACCAACTTGGCAGGAGGATGTTCTCTTCAGCCAGCCTTGCTCTGCAGTCAGTGAACACCATGTGCCTCTTGGGCCGATACACCCACATGCTTTGGGATTCGCTTGAGCAAGTGCTACCCATGGTCTCAGAGGAGGCCCTAGCCATACTGTCACAGATGGCCGAGATGCAGCAAAGTTAAGGATTCACCGTGGACTGGATACAACCAACTTGCTAGGTGGAGCGATTGCCTCGTCAGTGCTGTCAGACACTATGTTTATTTGAGGTCTACTGCCTTTTCGGTTTATGTCAAGGCATCCCTTTGGACATGCCATTTGATGACACTTGCCTCTTCGGCGACAAGGCAGATTCAGTGCTGGCGCACCTTTAAGGACAGTTGGGCCACTTCCAGGTCGTTGGACTGCATCATGGCGTTGCCCCAACCCCATTCTGTCTTTTGCCCATTCCGTGGCTATGGTAGCGGCTACCAGTCGTGTCCATTTCCACTTAGCTACCAAGGCAAACAGGCTCCCTAGTCCTTTTGTGGATGCAGCTTTCACTAGCCTCCTGAGACAACCAGCTCAAGGTCGACCTAGTCCACCACCCCCCTGGCAACTGTAGCCACCAAACCACTTCAGTTTGCCCTCGTACTATCACGGGCATCTAGTTGGTGGCAGGGTTTGCCATTACCTTCCTCACTGGCAGTATGTAACATTGGAAAAGTAGATCTTTCAGCTGAGTTACTCCATCCCTTCTCTAAAAACCCGGTCGCCCATGCCACCATCTTCAGACAGGCCGATAGAGGACCAACTCTTCCTGCTCCATCAGGAAGTACAGGCCAAAGGACCATCAAGAGGGTGCTCACATCAGAAGTAGGTTGTGGTTGCTATTCCTGCTACTTTCTGGTGTCCAAGAAGGGTGGAGGCCTAGACCTGTGCCCTTTCAACTACTTCCTGAAGAAGTAGTTCAGGATACTCGCATTGGCTGAGGTTTTGTCTGCTCTCGACCCTGGAGGGTGGATGGTAGTGCTGGACTTGCAGGAAGCCTACTTCCATATCCCCGTCCTGCCTGCCCAGAGGTGTTACATGTGGTTCACTGTGTGCCATTTGCATTATCAGTTCACTGTGCTCCCCTATGGCCTTACCAATGCCCCTTGGGCAGTCACCAAGGTGATGGTGGTGGTTGCAGCACACCTCTGGAGGACAGGGGTTCCAGTCTTCCCCTACCTTGAGGACTAACTGTTGAATGGGGGTCACACCCCGCAGTCGTCTCCTACCTCCAGACTACGACGGAGCTCCTGCATTCACTTTGGTTCACTATAAACATGCCAAAGTCACACCTGACTCCATCTCAGACGCTCCCTTTTGATTAGAGCTGTTCTAGATACCGTGCAGATTCAGGCTGATCTTCTGGAATGGCAAGTCCAGGATATTTGGGCTATAATTACAGTCTTTCAGTGTCTATCATGGATTTCATTTCGATGAGACTGACTCTGAGGCGGCTGGGTTTCATGGCCTCCTGCATTCTACTTGTTACACATGCCCGTTGGCATATACAGGCTGTGCAGAACCAGGGGAATCTCTGCGACCTGGCCCAGATATCAGAGGGAACTGCAAAAGTGGTGGTTGATAACCCTGATTGGGTCAGAGGCAGAACCTTCTCCCTTCCCCAACCAGAGCTGACTGTTGTGGCAAATGCGGGAAACATCATTTACAATGCTGGTAATACCACGCGGGTAGGTTACAATGCGGATGTTACATCGTCCGCGTTGTTACCACGCATTGCATTACATCGCAAGTCGTTTCAACCCTAGGGAATGTGTTGGATTTTAAATCCAACACATTCTCTGCTGTTGCGCTAACTGGAGTAGGAATAGTCATTTGTACTTTTCCTAAGTCCAGCGCGCCATCTAGCGCAAGTCGTAGAAACGACTTGCGATGTAAAGCAATGCGTGGTAACAACGCGGACGATGTAACGTCCGTGTTGTAACCTAATGCGG
Source organism: Triturus cristatus (assembly GCF_964204655.1). Classification (NCBI taxonomy): domain Eukaryota; kingdom Metazoa; phylum Chordata; class Amphibia; order Caudata; family Salamandridae; genus Triturus; species Triturus cristatus. Next base: position 325,342,065 of record NC_140586.1, on the reverse strand, counting down.
GGTAATGGATGGCGTAGTAACGTCATACATTCGACAAATGCATCACTCCTGGGTTGGGATGGCCATCTATGAGAGGTGTAGATCAGAGGGCTCTGGTCTCCAGCGGAGTCTCCAATCCACATCAACTTGGTGGAGCTAAGAGTGATCTGACTGACATTAAACCCTTTCTTCCTTCTATCATGGGAAGGCTAGTTCAAGTGCTCACAGATAACACTACCTCCATGTGATATTGCAACAAACAAGGAGGGATGCGGTTGAGGACCCTCTGTCAATAGGCCCTGGATCTCTGGACATGTTTGGAAGACAAGAGCATTTCTCTGGTGGTTCAACATATGGTGCTAGAGTGAACAAACTCAGCCATCGATGCCTAGCTGATCACGACTGGGGTCTCCATCTGGAGTTGGTGCAAGATCTCTTCAGAAATTAGGGAGAGCTTTGCTTAGATCTATTTGGCACTGCCGAGAACATGAAATGTCAGCACTTATGCATGCTGCAGTTTCTAAAGAGACACTTTTTGTCTCTAGTGGAACTAAGGCCTACTGTATGTCTTTCCGCCAATACCACTTCTGCCCAGAGTTTTCCAGAAGATCAGAAATGACTGGGCCCAAGTCATCCTTGTGGCTCCCGATTGGGCACGAAGAGTATGGTATCCCAAGCATGAGCATTGGTCATCCAATCAGAATGCCTCTTCGGGAGGATCTACTGTCGCACCAAAAGGGCAGGGTCCTTCATCCAAACCTGCGCACACCCCACCTTCATGCATGAAGATTGAGTGGCAACAGTTGACAGTTTTCAACCTCCCTCCTGAAGACTTTGATGTTATTCTGGCAGTCAGGCACCCCTCAACCAAGTCATTATACACCTGCCATTGGGACATATTTGTGGCTTGATGTGGTTTCAAACATGCTGAATCCCTTTCTGCATCTTTGAGGTTGTGTTATCTGTTCTCTCTTTAGCCAGGCAAGGCTTTGCTTTGGGCACAGTTAAAGGATATCTTTCAGCCATGTCTCCATTTGTGCAGTTACAAGATCATCCATCCCTGTTTGTTACCAGCTGTGACTTGTTTCCTCAAAGGACTCCAACATCTGTCCCCTCCAAAACCTTTCACCATGCCCCAATGGGACCTGGATCTAGTTCTAACTTCCTAATGTGTGTGCCCTTCAAGCCCTTACACAATTTCCCACTTTTTTTGTTGACTATAAAAACTGCCTTTGTTGTTGCCTTTACATGGGCCAGAAGGGTTAGTGAATTGCAAGCACTATCTGTGCACCCTCCATCCACAACATTTTACTGGTTTTGAGAACGTGTGCCTCCCCGAAGTGAATACACCTTTTAATGCAGGCCAGTCCATCACATTGCCTATCTTCTTTGCTCTGCCTCACCCCTCCAAAGAGGAAGTGAGACATCACTGCCTGAACCCAAAAAGAGTGTTGTTGTTCTACATTGATCATACTAAAGTAACTGATGTCAGCACGCTGGGGTGCTCAAAATAGTTTCCAGATCCAGTCTAACGTCTGGGGAATATTCTAAGGTAAGGGACCTTCTGCTAGATAGTCTCTACCAGATAAGACATTACCGAAGGTAAGTAACTTGTTCATCACCACCACTGATTAGTATTTATGGACAGTGTCTGTGCCAACTGCTTCAAGGACAAGGGGTGTGTTTCTGCAGAAATGTGAGTGGAGCTAGGCTAAATATCTAGTAGAATGATGTGGAAAGAAATATTACGTCACCAAAAGCAACTACAAAACAATTACTGTGCACTATAACGTCGTAAAGTAAAATAAAGCATCTAGTGCAAAAACAGTCCCTCAATACCCACAACTTGTTTTAATCAGCTAAATATTAAATGCCTTTTCTGATCAAGTGTATTGTTCATGTGTTGTGGCCCACTCAGGTCAATTCCCTTTCCTGTTTACTCATAATTTAAAAATAACTTTAAAAATATTTTTGCAAAAAAAGCCTTGTTTCCCATATAAATTCCACAACAAAAAAAAAATATATATATATATATATATGCAAAAAACTTTGTCCATTTCTATCTCGGCGTGGATAGCACTGTGCTAATCCTATGCTTAAAAATTTTGATAGAAAAGCAGACATTTGAGGTGAGCAGATTTAGAGTGTCGCTGGTGTTGAGAGTGCTCTATACCGGAGCTGCTTTCCACCTAAACTTGAGAACTACCCAGAGTTCTCTGCTTCTTTTTCTGCATAATTTATTTGTCACTCTATGTCTGAAAGGGTATTCTTTTGACTTATACTGGGTGCTCCCTTGTGTCTGGACAAAGCTATACCTCTCTGAAGAGCTCTAATTAGAGCGAAACACTGTGTCAGGGGTTGCTTTTACTCATTTCAGGTTGGCTTGGTTGGTATTTTACCAATTCAAAGCTGTAATACTGTGCATGGAGTGGTAAATGGCTTTTGTCATTTTACAGCTCGGCAAGGACAGCACTGTGCTAGTCCTATGCTCAAAGACTTTGCTGTAAAAATGGCAAAAGACTTTGTCCATTTCTATCTCGGCGTGGATAGCACTGTGCTAATCCTATGCTTAAAAATTTTGATAGAAAAGCAGACATTTCAGGTGAGCAGATTTAGAGTGTCGCTGGTGTTGAGAGTGCTCTATACAGGAGCTGCTTTCCATCTAAACTTGAGAACTACCCAGAGTTCTCTGCTTCTTTTTTTGCATAATTTATTCGTCACTCTATGCCTGAAAGGGTATTCTTTTGAGATATATATATCTATATATATCAAAAACCCAGTCCTACTCCTACGAGGAACGAAGAAGAGGCACGTACACATGGCCGGTAGGTATCAGGCTTCATTTATTGTGTTCAGGTCTCCCACGACCCCACAGCAAAGGAGAGACGCGTTTCGCCTGCGCAGCAGGCTTTCTCAATCTGTTTGGCGCCACACAAATTAATCAATATATTGCCCTCCCCTCTCATTCAGGCATCAATAGATATGGAGAACAGACTGCATAGATGAAAATATAATTGGCTAAAACAGACTAAACATGGTATAAAATGAAACTAATGCAGAGAATAAACTAGTACAAATAGCAGCGCAGTGCACAACCATCTTATTTTGCCAAAAACACGAAAATCACGTATCAAATAACTATATATATATCAAATTACGTATGTTCTTTGCCCAGAGGATGAGCATGTCGAGATGACAATTCCAGAAGCTTGAAAAACAACCAAAAGGTGGCGCCAAAGCTCCCAAAATCGTGTGGCCCACACAATCCTCAATTATAATAAACCATAATTAAAAACGTGCAAAGAAATGAATGAATTCATACACATATGAGGATCCCACATTTCTGCAATGCTAGAAGGAACACTATTTCCAAATGTTACACCCACAGCCCTCAAAGCAGAATATGATGTTGCTCTCAAATGCCGTAACAATCAGGAACTAGTTTACAGAATTCTAGGGCTCGGTAGCAGATCGCCCGGGCTCAAATGCACAAACTAAGTGCTCTTTAGACCCTAATGTCAGCCTCCCAGTAAACGCTGCTACTGTAGCAAGAACTACATGGCCCAGAATCCCCTCATATGGCTTTGCCAAATCAAAGTCCGTGCATCGTAATAATGCACAAACGTCCCACATGTAGATTTCACCGACCAACAAGTAAAGAAATGAGTCATTAGAGGGGCCACAAGTTCGAAAAATGGCATTGTGGATAAAAATCTCCATTGTCCACACTTCCAGATAGCACGTAAAATTACACTGTCTTGAGCACACGTGCAAGGTCGGAGGAGACCTATGTGAATAAATTCCGTGTGCCACACCAACCTCACCGCTTCTGCTTCGGCATCCACGATGCCCAGTCAGGGGTGTGTTTCTGCAGAAATGTGAGTGGAGCTAGGCTAAATATCTAGTAGAATGATGTGGAAAGAAATATTACGTCACCAAAAGCAACTACAAAACAATTACTGTGCACTATAACGTCGTAAAGTAAAATAAAGCATCTAGTGCAAAAACAGTCCCTCAATACCCACAACTTGTTTTAATCAGCTAAATATTAAATGCCTTTTCTGATCAAGTGTATTGTTCATGTGTTGTGGCCCACTCAGGTCAATTCCCTTTCCTGTTTACTCATAATTTAAAAATAACTTTAAAAATATTTTTGCAAAAAAAGCCTTGTTTCCCATATAAATTCCACACAAAAAAAAAATATATATATATGCAAAAAACTTTGTCCATTTCTATCTCGGCGTGGATAGCACTGTGCTAATCCTATGCTTAAAAATTTTGATAGAAAAGCAGACATTTGAGGTGAGCAGATTTAGAGTGTCGCTGGTGTTGAGAGTGCTCTATACAGGAGCTGCTTTCCACCTAAACTTGAGAACTACCCAGAGTTCTCTGCTTCTTTTTTTGCATAATTTATTCGTCACTCTATGCCTGAAAGGGTATTCTTTTGACTTATACTGGGTGCTCCCTTGTATCTGGACAAAGCTATACCTCTCTGAAGAGCTCTAATTAGAGCGAAACACTGTGTCAGGGGTTGCTTTTACTCATTTCAGGTTGGCTTGGTTGGTATTTTACCAATTCAAAGCTGTAATACTGTGCCTGGAGTGGTAAATGGCTTTTGTCATTTTACAGCTCGGCAAGGACAGCACTGTCCTAGTCCTATGCTCAAAGACTTTGCTGTAAAAATGGCAAAAGACTTTGTCCATTTCTATCTCGGCGTGGATAGCACTGTGCTAATCCTATGCTTAAAAATTTTGATAGAAAAGCAGACATTTGAGGTGAGCAGATTTAGAGTGTCGCTGGTGTTGAGAGTGCTCTATACAGGAGCTGCTTTCCACCTAAACTTGAGAACTACCCAGAGTTCTCTGCTTCTTTTTTTGCATAATTTATTTGTCACTCTAAGCCTGAAAGGGTATTCTTTTGAGATATATATATATATTATATATATATATATATATATATATATATATATATATATATATATTCACTTAAAAAACCATAGGTTTCACACATGTTATAGTTAGCTGGACATTTCACTCGTGAAAAACCATTGAAATTCCCCCGTTATAGTTAGTGCAGGCAACTATAACTCACGCGACCGCAATCCTCTGATGATGACGTCAGATATTACATCACTGTATTTAGACACTTATTTACCCATGTCTTCTTCCATTAATTTTTAGCTATACATATATTACAAATATTTTTTTTTCAGAAAGACACATATGTCATCAGTGATGTAATATCTGACGTCATCAGCAGAGGATTGCGGTCGCGTGAGTTATAGTTGCCTGCACTAACTAAAACGGGGGAATTTCAATGGTTTTTCACGAGTGAAATGTCCAGCTAACTATAACATGTGTGAAACCTATGGTTTTTTAATTGAATTTGCAAGGTTTTTTAAATGCTAAGTTATGTATTTATTTATTTATTTATTTTAAGGTTTTTCACCGTGCGCGTACCGTTACGCAGTCCGCGGAATTTTTCCGTTTCCACCGTACGCGCACGCTACGTGTACTCCGTGATTTTTCGCAAAAAAATTAAAGGACATTTTGGCCCTTGGGGGTCCTTCTGGGACCCCCTGACTAAGGCTAGGGGGTCAGGAACTGTCCACCCTGCCCCCTTTTCACATTCTCCACCTTTGTTTTTCACCCCCTCAGACTGCGAGAGACAAAATGGCGGCCGACACTTCCTGGTTTCGACCGATTCGAATGTTTACTAAGATCTAACAACCAATCAGAATCGCGCACGCGCACGGCGCGCACGGTGCGCGCTTATTGATATATATATGCTTTTAAATGCTATTTTCTCAGGAAATACTGAACAGATTTACACCAGACCTGCAAAAGGCACATCCCTGACCTGAGGACTACCTCTCTGCCAAATTTCAAGTAATTCTGTTCAGCCGTTCGGGCTGTAGCTTGGACTAAAGGTCCTATGGAAAAATGCATGGGGAAAACGCATTTTGGGACCCCCCCTTTTTCTCAGCCCCCGCTTGACGAATCCCCCCGAGACTTTCAGGGTAGGAGCGGAGCGGAGCGCCCCACCTATTTTGAAAATTTCACGAGGATTCGTCAATCGGCGCCAAAGTTATTCCAAATAGAATGTTGCGGATTTCTTATGGAAACACGATCCTAACTATAACTATCTACTAGCGACCGCCAGTAGATAATATATATATATATATATATATATATATATATATTCCAACAAACGAATTCGCTTCAACTCAAGCCTCTTGGTGATGGCGGGCCGTGACGGGTTAGCGAAACCCAAAATATTCCAAACATACGTTGAAAAAGCTCCGATCCACCAGGAAAAACAACGCTTCACGGCACCCTGTGCTTTTAAGGCAGAATTTATTTGGCAACACAAAACTCTACGCGTTTCGGGAAAACTTGGTCCCTTGTTCACGAGCATAAAGGGATAGTGAAGAAAATACAAATAAGTAACACTTGTCATGTGACCTTTGGTTTCACGAATGAAAAAGAGTGAAGACAGACTTATCCTTTCAGTCACAGATCGTTTTAGGAGATTCCTATTCAAACCGAATAATTGCTTATTCTCTGTTGTTAATCTGTTTAAAGAATGAGACAAACATTTTTTACTTTTACTAGTCTAGATAACCCCCTTGAGTTGTCTGGCATTTTAAACGTGAACGGGTCCAATTATCTAATCTTACTTTCAGAAAGTAGCAAGGCAAAAACTTTATTGTTCGCCCTGCTTGGCCCGCTGTATTTACGGCAAACGGGTATTACAAAACGCGTGCATGTTGCGCCTCGTATTTTTATCACACTTGATATTTAAATTGTTGTCCCGAAATGCCTCACAATTGATTTAACTTTGTTATGAAATAACGTGCACACTGCATTCTAGCCCAAGTGGGCATCCTGTCAGTAAGTATCCATCACCCACTAACATTGAATACTCCCGTCACAACATAACACAATGACAGTTAAAGTCCAACTATTTGAAGCCCCAGTGGGCAGAATATCTCCACGGGTTAAATTGACCTAGACTCCATGTATTTAAATCGAAGGTCTCCGTTATAGTCTTAAACAGATAAACATCAATACTGATCCTTCTTCTTCTTGTGTTCTTTCAACTCTACATCTTTGTTTTCACAAGCTGATGACAGTCTGAAAAAATACACATAATAATAGAAACAATGTCACAATTAAAGTTTACATATTTAGATTAAAAATAGCATACATTTTTCTTTGCTTACCTCTGTGCATTTTCACATGTCTGTTTTGCTATATTTTCCCAGAAAGGTAAAAATAATTGGATATTTGGCTGAAATTTCCTTTGTTACGTTTCAGTTGGTCGGCTCATAGCCCACCTTGCATTACATCACCCTGACCTCATGAAATATTCAAAATATTGTTTATATGCAACTGCAAAGCTTGCATTTTTCTTTGAACTTGCAGGTTGTGCGCTGTGTTTTTTTTTCTTTCTGGCATGGGCCTTGAGTTTTCAATGGCTCTAGATACCTTTGAGCAGTGTACTGTGGTAAGTCACCTCTGGGGGTTACCCAATGGTCATGCCAATTGTTTTTCCACATTGTTAAACTTGTGAGCCGCAGTGCCAACTCGTTTGTTTCAAGACAGTCAAAAAAATATTCAGAGCCCTAATCCAGCCAGTCAGATTTATTTAAATAAATCAATATGTGATTGACTGTCAATTGTGTATGGATCTTTTTAAGAAATCTCATTGGCTAGATTTGGCTCTGAATGTTTTTTCCGCAAGCCTTGACTCGCCAATTAAAACAGCAAAGAAATACAAAAGTGTTAATCCTTTAAAACCCCATCAGCAACTTTATTTAATCACCAATAGCTCAAAAACTATTGAATAAATTACACCAAACCAGCAGAAGCATGTTGGGTCAAGTTCTACTTTGGTGTAAATTCGTTCTATGGTTTGGGTTCTAGGCCTGAGCAAAATGTCCTAATTACCTGTGGGATCTAAAAATGTGAATCAATTCTTTTCATCCATCCTTTTTGCATAGATCTCACTAAAATTGTCATACCTTAGCTAACTGGCCTATTGATTTGACAAGTTTCCTGTAAATCTGTCCATGTACTAGAAAGTTAATTGCAAATCAAAAAAAATGCCTTTTCAGTTGTAAGTTCGTCTAAACAATAATGACACAATATATATGTGTGTGTGTTTATATATATATATATATATATATATATATATATATATATATATATATATATATATATATATGTATGTATACACACACACGTATAAATGTAGAACATCCCAGAAGCATACATGCCAAGTAATGGCCATGCCCTTTGTAGCAGATGCTTTTGATGGTTACTTCTAATTGCTGATTCCTCAGGTGCCAAACTGGATCCATAAACTTTCATAGCAGTGCTCCAGTGTGGTGCCGTGTGGAACCACCTAGGCTTTATTCACAAAAAATGACAGGGCAGAGCCGCATGTAATGCCCCCAGCCCGCCAATGTCTGTTCTTTTCTTTTCGTGCCTTCAAACGCAGATCCTGAGCCCTGTTCCACCTTTTGTCAGTTTTTCAACGACTATCAAAGTGAAATCCAGTGTGCTAGGAAACGATGCGCCCTCCTAAAACTACAGGCTTCAAACCATGCCATGAGTGCAGAACACAGATGTCGGCTATTGACCTGCATGAGGTGTCTCTTTGGTGTTTGGGTTCAGGGCATGACCACAAGTTGTGCAATGAGCGTGCTCTCATGCTCCTAATTGTGGTTTGGTACTGAGATTCTGTACATTGCAGAAGACCAGAAGTAGTCATGGGCCCTGCGTATGTCTGCTCTAGGCCCAACTCAAAGGCATAGACCCACTCTCGCTCTCAAGGGATGCCCAGTGAGAAGTTTTTGCGGTCCTCCAGCAAGTCGACAAGCAGAAACATAAAAAAGTGAAGTGGGACTCGACCCCATCGAATCACTATGTATCAAAAGAGAGGTTGCACAGGCATAAAGGTGGCAGTCAGTCTTGCTCCGGATCTCTGCTTGAGGAGCCGATCCCACAGTTTATCCCGATGTGCCCTGGATCCCCTGGCCATCGGCGACTCTGCAGCTGGTCAAGGCCTTCAAAAAGGCCATGCTGTGTATCTTTGCCACTCTGGCTCCCTTCAGTCCTCAAGGATCCGCATTGGTCCTCTGTCAGATTACCACAGGCGATCTGTCAGCTGCACTCTCTAAACCCATTGGACCTTTCACATGTTCAGTACCGACCTGGTGCAACTTCCACCCCGCCTCGGAGATACGTGTCGGTCCCTCCTTCATCGACGCAGTAGGAGAATCCGATTCTAACTCCAATTTGTGACCTTGAAATGGCATCTGCTTGACATTGACCATGCTCATGTCCAAAGCTGCTACACTGCACCCAGTCCTCATACAACTTGAGTCTGATCTTATACTTCCATTACCGCAGAGATGCACTCAGAAGTGCCACTTTCTTTTTGGCTTGAACTGTGACCAGAGCTTGCCACCAGCTAGAAATGATGATGGTGGGGATGATTAAACTCCCATTATGGTGATGACAGTCTTTACGTAGACTTGCAGGAGGCTTGATATGTCCCCTTATAATGGGGTGAATTCATTTTTTGGGCCCACAACGGAAGAGAGTGCTTTCTTTGTTTTGGTTATTTGGTGAGCAGCTGAAGTCCTGACTGTACAACTGCCTTCAGTGGAAGCCAAGACAAATTCCTTGCAGTTGTATGGGTTGGTCTCATCTGAGCCCTAGCTTTCTGTTCAATGAAGCCTTTACTGACACCTTAATGGGCACTTGGTCTAAGCCCTGTTCTTGCCCACTGGTGAGAAGGCAGGTGGCCAGACACCATGAACCGGCACCTTGTGAGCTTGATTTCCTTACACAGCTTCTTACTGAAGCGAATCTGGTGGTCCAGGTTTCCATCAGCCAGGTGAACCCCAAATCATTCCCTCTGACCCCCGGTCAGGAGTTGAAGAGGTCTGAGACAGGAGTGTTCTTTTCAGCTAGGCTAGCCTAATATTGAGGCCAGTGAATGCTATTTGCTTATTGAGTGGGTATAAGCATGCTTTCTGGTACTTGACCAGCGAGATCTTTCCGTCGTCCCTTGAAGAACTTTTGGCCTCCTTGACTCAGACCATTCAAGATGTGGCCAAATACATAATTTGTGCTGTCCTTGATGCTACTGATTGTCTGGGGCGAGCTTTTGGCACTAGTCTGGTGCTCCATTGCCATGCACAGATGCCTTTCACGGGTTTCTCAGGAGTCATACAGGCCTCCCTTATGTATATGCCTTTCAGTGTCTCACATTTATTTGAAGGAAAATCTGATTCTCCTTTAGAACACGTTAAAGGAGAGCAAGGCCAAGGCACGCTTTCTGGATCTTTCGACCATTGCCAAACTAGTTCAGGAAATTTCGAGGTTACCGCAGGGAGTTGGTGTACAGGCAACACCAGTCTACCCAGCCCCCTCTGCAGTTATCCCAGTCCTTTTGCGGACGGGGATTTGGATTTGGCTGGTCGCCATGGCATCAGTCTTCCCAGTCCCTCTCCCTTATGGCAACAGCCTCCAAGCTGCATTAGCTTTCCATTAGTGGTGTATAACCACCCTGTGGAATGCAGGATACAGTAGTTTCTTCCAGGGTGGTATTCCGTTACATCCAACAGAAATGTTCTCCTAATCGTTCTGCAGGGCTATGCCATACACTTTCTTTCTGCCCTGCTTCACCATCCCACCTTCCTCCCACACCCGAACAACTCTCAAAAGAGCATCTGTACATTCTCATTCAAGATGTGCAAGCTTTACTCTCAAAAGGAGCCATCAGGAGGGTTCTGGACTCGGAAATAGGGGCGGGTTGTCTTTGTCACTATTATCTCATGCCAAAGAAGGATGGAGAGCTTCGGCCTATCTTAGATCTTTGTCCTGTGAATGCCTTTCAACAGAAGGACAAATTCATAATGCTCATGCTGTCTGCCCTGAATCTGGGTGACTGGATGGTTGCCTTGCACCTGCAGGATGTGTATTTTTCAAATACCTGTTCTGCAGTCCTGCAGATGTTACCTACCGTTCAAGGTAGGCAAAGAGCAGTTTCAGTTTGCTGTGCTCTCATTTGACCTCGCTAGTCCCCCTTGGGTGCTAACAAAAGTAATGCCAGTAGTCACCGCCCATCTTTGGAGGTTGGGGATACCAGGTTTCCCCTACCTCTGTGACTGGTTGTTGAAAGCGTGCTCTCCATAGTCAGTCGGGGGCTACCTGCAGACAACGGCGAACCTCCTGGCTTCTTGTGGGTTATCAGTCAAAGAGCCATAGTTGCACCTGAATCCTGCACAGTGGCTTTCTTTTGTAAGAACTGTCTTGGACATGGTGCAGTTCAGGACCTTGCCTCCATTGCAACAAGTTCAGGACATTAAGGCTATGATCTTAATATTTCAACCTTAGCCCTGGATCTCGGTGAGAGCAGGTCTGAGGCTTCTAGGACGGTGAGCCTTCTGCCTCCTATTTATTGACTACACCAGGTGGCATATGTGGGCTCTGCAGTGGAATCTGGATTTACAGTGGGCCCAGCATCAAGGCAACCTGTCTGATGCCATCAACATTTCGGATCTGATTGTATGTGATCTGCTTTGGCTTGACTACAGTTGGGCCAGTAGCAGTATCTCTCCCTTCTCCACCCACAGTTGACTAAGGTGACAGGTACATCATTAAATGGTTGGGGAGCTCATCCAGGAGAGGTAATGATCAGAGGACTGTGGTCTATGGCCGAAACCCAGCTCCATACCAATCTGTTGGAGTGCAGACTATTCTTCTGACAGTAAAGGCCTTTTTGCTGTCCCTGGTATAGGTCCTCAGTGACCACGCATCTCCCATGTGGTACTGCAACAAGCAGGAAAGAGTGGAGCCCAGAGCCCTGTGCCAAAAAGAGGTGTATCTGTGGAGTTGGCTGGGATGTCTGTGGATATCTCTGATCATGAACCACAGGATCTTTGAATGCCAGGGCGGATGAGCTCAGCCTACGGTGCCTGGCGCATCACAAATGGATTATTGCATCCTCAGGTGGTGCAGGGCATCTTCCAACAGTGAGGAGAACCGAGGCAAGATCTTTTCACCATAATTGAGAACACGCAGTTTCAAAACATTTGTGCGTTGGAGTTCCTACGAAAACTCTTGCTAGGAGATGCATTCTGGCTAGAGTGGAGAACTGGAATTCTGTACTCCTTCCTGTCTGAGTTCTGAAGAAGATCAGGAACAACAAAGCCCAAGTCATCCTAGTGGTTCTGGCTTGGGCCAGGAGAGAGGGGTACCTGAAATTTCTGGGCAAGAGTGTCTCTTCCCCGATCAGATTACCACTCCAAGAGGATCGTCTGTCGCAATAGCAGGGCAAGTTTCTGCAATTTACACCTCCATGTTTGGGGATTGAGCGGTGGCAGTTGACTGTGGTCGATCTACCACCTGAGGTTGTGGATGCCATTGTTGGTGCTAGGCGTCCATCTGTGAAGTCCATTAACACTGGGCCAGATTTGTGGTCTAGTGTGGAGTCTGCAAGACCCTTTACAAGCTGAACTGTTGGATGTTTTATTGCTTGTTTTCTCATGGATACTCCCTGCAAGCTGATGCTCAGCTGCTCTTTGCACCTTTCGACCTTAAGGACTGTCTTCCTCATTGTGATCACTACAGCTCTAGACTCTTGTTGGTACAACTGCCGTACACCATGTTTTTTTCCTGACTTACTGGTGCTGAGGACCATCAGTATCCCAACATTCTATGCCCCGCCTTACCTCTTGAAAGAGAATAAGAGTCTCTATTGGTTGGATTTCAAAAGAGCTTTCAGCGTTTTCAGCTATTTTACTGAGGACCATTGGATGGGCTATCGCTTTTTGCGTGATTATCTGGGATAAAGAAAATAAAGGATGTACAGAAAAAGACTATTTGAAGTGGATAGTCCTGTGTTTTGAGTCTGCCATGCATTGGCTAGAAAGCAGCCTCTTGAAGGTCTGAGAGTCCATTCCACAAGGGCTAGGGCCGCCGCCACCATGTTGGCACGTGGAGTGCCTGTCCTCGACATCTGTCAGGCTGCAATGTGGATGTCTGTGTAAATGTTTACAAAGCACTACTGCCTTGACAACCAGGCCTGGCGTTCAGGGCGTTTTGCCAGTTTGGTCCTGCAAGATTTTCTCATTTGAACCCAATCCGCTAACCCTCCACCTTCAGAAAGTACTGCTTTAGCATTGAGTATACTGGTGAGGAATCTGCAGTTAGAAGTATCAATCAGAAAAACAAATGACTTACCTTTCGTAATGTTCTTTCAGGTGGGTGCACCAGATTCCACACTGTGTTCCCACCTGCCCATTCTGTGGCAAAGTCTCTTTGTACCATCTAAAAGGGTCCCAAAGTAGTGATCCGCACACTGGTACTGACAATTGTTTCGTACTACATGTCCAAGGCAGACCAAAGCCTATGCAAAGCTCAACAGCTCCACCTAGCAGCGTGCGCGAGCACTGCTATGAAAAGATTCCGGATCCAGTCTGGTGCCTGTGGAATATGCTTAAAGGTGAGAAACTTGCAGTTAGATATGGTATTCACCAGGAAGAGCGTTACAGAAGGAAGTATCTTGTTCATCACATAGTGTTGCTTTAAATAAAATGTGAAGTGAGAACACACTTTGTGCAATGAATGCAAAAGCCTGTAATCAGCATTTAACTAACTGGGCTAACTTTTGTTCCTTGGGTGGAATGAAGCTGAGTGTGACTTGCTGGAATATTAGAAGTATTTGTCGCCTTACATACATGATTCTTCAGGCTGCCTGTTCAAAGCAAACACGGTATACTTACCATTTTTAAGACATTCTAGTCAAACAAGTTCTGAATTATCTGTGCTCCTACATCTGAACTAAAAACAGGCCTGTGTATTGTTGAAATTTGAATTGCAAAAAGCACGTGTACGGAAGCTCAAAATAGCACTTCTCATCTAGATTAAATGGTTACTTATGGTTGGAGCGATTCTTTCTTAGGCTTGCCACAGAGAAAAATACTGGCCATCTGTTTATGTTTTAACATTCTGTTCAGGCCCGGACATGATTCTGCATTCATTTTTAATATGGCCTTTCTGTCTTTGTTTTACTTTAATAATGCGACAGGAGTTATTAGGGCAACTGTAAAACACATTTTAAAGTGTTTTCTTCTTTCTTTTACTTTTGGAAAAACTTTTTTAACTATGCACCAATGAGAACAAAGAAATACCGGCTTTAGGTGACTTTTGTCATTTTTGTACCTGTCGGGATATCAAAATACCCGTCATGCCAGTATAAAACTGGCCAGGTGCCAACCCTATCCTTTCTGTAGAAGTGGGTCTTTGAAAAGAGCATAGTTACTTAGGAGGAAAAGGTGCTGAGGTACCAGGGAAGTGAAAGGCATATGCACCCTAATAACTGTAATTTCTTGTATTTCTTGTATAACTGGGGTGCAAAAGGATAATTTTTTATGTGTGGCATTAGCCAAGACCTTTTTATTTTTAATAAAATATATACAATATACATACTTTTTTTTATAACCAAATTTGTATTAGTTGCAATCTCACAAGGCATCATCCACCGATGAACATATAACATCATTACATGTGCGTCAGGACAGATTAATGAATGAACATCATCAACATTCGTGATCGTCACAGCGCTAGTCCTTGATATGCCCACCACCTGCCCCATATCTTTATCGTGTTTTTGGGGGCATCCCTGTGCTGCATATATAGGTTTTCTTGGAGTGCACACCTTCTCCAGACCTCCAGAGTAGGGATCTCTGGGCATTTCCAACATCGGGCGACACCACTCTTAGCCACTAGAGAGGCCACTCCTATAAAGATCCTCTCAGCTCTAGTAGCCACATCCGGGAACCAAAATCAATTCAACGACCCAACACCGCCAATATTTCCTGTCCCACACCGTTCCAGAAGAATGTCAAGGCTGGGCAGAACCAGAAAACATGGAAAATGGCGGCAGGGAGGAAACATCTGGCGCATTTGGCCTGTGTCACGTGGCCCATTCGCTCTGCTGCAGCCGTTGGCTGGTCAAATAGGTTGCGTGGAGATAATTAATTTGGATCATCCGCAATCACGAGGAAATCACCAGTTCCCTCTGGGTCAAGCACGCGGAGATAATTAATTTGGATCCTCCGCAATCGCGAGGAAATCACCAGTTCCATCGGGGCCAAGCACACCTCGCTCCATTCATCATCGTCCAACTTGCCTACCCAGCGCTCCCATTTCTGTTTGATAAGAAGGAAGCAATCTGGTGCATTGATCATCATTGAGCGATAAATTGTCGAAATGGCTCGTTTTTGTAACCTCCCCCCTCATGAGCTTGGCCTCAAGTGGACTGTTTTCGAGTATCTGGGTGTCCACCAGGAGGTGGGCCAGCAAAGCATGTCATAGTTGGAGATATTATGGGAAAGACTATGTTGATCACTCAGTTCCTGAAAGGACATCAATGTCCCGCCCCTGCGAACAACTCCCAATTACGTAATTCCGATCCAGACCCCACCAGGAGAATTCCCCAAGACTCAACACCTGCTTAAAAGCCAGGTACCCTGCCACAACAATTTCATGCACAATATACATACTTACTTACAGGGGCTTTCATTCTGCCTCTTTGTCCATTTTTCCACTGTTGTGGCATTCACAGTTTGCTTCTGCTCACCACAGCATCCAGCATAAGACACAGGGACACAGGCTCAGCCCTTTAAAACCACAGGCTTACCTGACTGTAAGTGACGGCTTTCTGCTCTTATTCAATGTGCACATCCACACAATAAGTACTCACATCCGCACAATATGTACAATATGTACTACTTTTCACTGCTGGAACTGCCAATGCAAAGTGTGCGCTTTCGCTTAAAATAATTACTTTTTGACCGTGTTTGATTTACATAGCCGAGGTCATGGCAGTTTCCCATGACTACATCACAATAAGTAATAGAGTGCCCACCCGTTGTTATTCAAAGTTAGACAATTGTTTAAGTTGCTCAAAGGCGTAATTCCTGGCGTGCAGGCTTGATCTATGCTCTGTCCCAAAGCACAGGCATGGAGTTCCCAATATTAAACTGCTGCGCCTTCGCGTTCAGTTTCAAGCCACACAAACTGCGTTGTAGCATCCAACAACATGATTTCGAGTAAACCATCGTAGTCCAGAGTAATCCATGTTTATCCAAAATTATTCAACATTAATCTTTAAGTTCACAATGGAGGCAATGAGATTCCAAACTTCAAATGCAGAATAAATGCCCATCCAGGCCTTTTATTGCGGCACGTTAGAATCCACGTTTATCCTAAGTAACCATTCAAGTATTCTCTCAATGCATTTCAGGCACTGCGCCCTTCCTCAGGGGTAGCTGTAGTATGAGAAAAAACCCTTTGCGTTCTTGAATAATTTCATGGTAATTAACAATATATTAATGTGACTGTCCCAAAAAACCTTAAACTCCATAATGTGAATAAACGAAGACTCAACTGAAACCGCACCAATTAGACACTAACGTCTGTGCCCTGTTATAACTATAAATTAACCAGAACTAGGAAAGATATTTAATCTAAAATATAAAGAGTGTGACTTTTGTGCAAGGTCTCCCATGCTAGACCGTGTGCATGCAAACTAAAAAAGTGTCAAGAAGTACACTTACAAAACAATAAATACGATCCACTTATCCAACATCTCAGCGCCGTGACCAGCACCGTGACTCCTTCTTCTAATGATCCCGAATGTGCACAGAAGAGACTAATTCATATTACAGCCTCAGTGTTCTCCAGGTGCACCAATCCATTTAGAACATGCTGTGAAATGAAAACTCAACATGTGACCACTAAACCGATCTCAAAATAGACTTAAAAGAAATACCGTGTTCAAACCCATTGTGACAACCATACTGATTGAATGCAAAAACTGCAACTGAATTCTTAAATTATAATCACAACTACATGATTTTCCCACTACTGCCACCAACCGACTCATGTATCACGTCTTCATAGAAAAAACACTGGCAAAGCCAAAGAAGCAGCGGAAAATGCCAGACCTATTAGCTTTGCAAATTCTTGTTTTTAGGTCTCGCCTGCCAGACTGCACAAGCTTATCAAGAGCTTACAGGAATTTACAACCTGCCCATTTCATTGGGTGGCTTTATTGTCATTCTAATGTGCTTGCTGCTTATTCACTGGCTTTCCTTGCCCAAGCATTTCCATCTAGTGTTTGTTCTCCCCTGGACCAAATCCTGCTTACCTTTCTTTCAATTAGCTAACTTGAATCCTGCCATTGCTCACTTTTATAGGGACTTTTTTTCTTTTTGGTTAAGGACTCCATAAAACTGCATGTGTGTTTTAGCTCTCTCCCTCCTATGCTCCCTTAAGTGCCCAAGCCTCCCCTCCACCAGGGGTCTTTGTTGAGCTGTCACACGTGTGGTCCCAAAGTTGCTCTCTCTTGTGTTCTTTTCTCCCTTCCACAGGCACTCCGTCTTGCTCTTTCCCTTGTGCACCTGTTCCCCTGTGTTGCTGTCACCCTCTTTTACTTTTTCCAGCTTTTGTTGCTTTCACTCCCTTGTGCTTTTCTCCCTGCGTTCTTCTCTCCACTGTATACTTCTCCCCGCCTCCAGTGTTGTTTCAATCGTCCACTGCTGTTCCCACTGCCCAGGACCTCTTTTACTCTACTGCTCTTCCATTGCCCTCCTAACCCCAGACATACTTTTTAGGTCTCGTCTGAGGCAATGCGCATGTGCTGTTGCTTGCGATGAACCTTCGTTTCTTAAAAAAAAAAAGAAATCTTCTAAAGAGGGCTTGTAGCCTGCCAATAATTACTTACCATTGGTTGGCTTCGCTGTCGCTCTTAGTGTCTTGCTTTTCCTTTGTTATCGCATCCGGGGTCACAACCGGTTTCACTTTTCTCCTGTATGT
Organism: Triturus cristatus; assembly: GCF_964204655.1. Taxonomy (NCBI): domain Eukaryota; kingdom Metazoa; phylum Chordata; class Amphibia; order Caudata; family Salamandridae; genus Triturus; species Triturus cristatus. The sequence goes on along the minus strand of NC_140586.1, from coordinate 325,324,183 downwards.
TGATGGTGCACAGACCAAGTACTGATTGATTTCTTTTATAGGGTTCCTTCCGCTCTGCGCATCCTTGCTTGCCCAGTCCCATTCCTGCCATCCGTGGTCTTGCTTGCCCGTCCTCCTACATGTTGCTTGCCCGTTCGCCCTCCTACTGCTGACTGTTCTTTTGCTTCCCCCTATCCCATTGACCTCCCATATTGCTTATTGGGGCCTGTTTCCGCCATGCCCATGGCAATAAATCTGCAGGGACAGCCTGGAGGGATTCAAGCCTCTTTTTTCTGGAGTTGAAAAGAGGCCATGTTGCACACGCTGCCAACTACACAGCTTCTAGCCTCCTGGGACCTTTGCTTCGACAGCCGTGCCTGCAGTTTGACATGAGAAATACTCTTTGCGTAGCTCAATGCTGACGTGTGACTGCTCATCTCGCAGGCCGTTGAGGGTTGGTACGACCTGGTCCACTTCCCCTTGTAGCGCGTGCTTGACCGTTTGGTGCACAAGTATGTCGAGACCAAGGACTAGGACAGCTTTCTGCTCCACAGCTTCAAGGATGCCGAGCGCATACACCTGCTCCTCAACATGACTGTCAACCTATCATGTGGGTGGAGCCAAAACCCCTCATTGTGTAGGGATATGATCAGGGAAGGACAAGCTTACTCCAACTTTTACCCGAATGACCAACCCTCTGCTTTAGCTGCGACCCACCAGAGCATTGAGTATGTGTCAGCCAGGGGTAGAATCCCTATTATTTAAATCCGTATTCTAGTTGCAGCTGCTTCTAACTAAGGTCTGTTGGTTAGAAACTGCAGTAGCTGCCATGCGTTACTGTGCGACTATGTCTGCCCTCACTGACCAGAACTTTAACTTCTAACTCAGAGCTCACACTGTCACAGCGACACCAACCTGCACTTACATCTGATGCCTACCTGCATCACTTACTTCAGTCTCTAGACGCTCTTGCCTTTCATCCCATTTGATTTTTGTACGTTTTAAGCCTGTTGTCTTTTCCAGGCATACTGCCTTTCGATCCAATTTCGACCCATGACTTTATGCCAGGCACACGTTGCAGCCCCTTCTGACCTCAGCTACCTTACATGCAGGTACCTGTTTACAGCTACAAACCTCGTAGGTCTCAATCCACCAGTTACCACGCTATATCCTCACTTGGGACACAATGCTGGGTTCTATTGCAGGACATCCCCTGGCATTAAGGATGGCGCCTTTACCAGCCACATTCAATTCAGTCCCCAGATCCTCTTGCCTTACATTCTTTGAGACAAGTACCTTGCAATCCAGTTAATTTGTCCTGCCTTTCTATATTGCTCTAATTACGTCCTCTTTATTTAATGCACTGTTTGCAACTTTAAAATATCTATATCGAACTCTGCCAAATCTCTTGGGATTACTCTCGACAAAAGCGTGAACATAAAAGCACACATCAGGTCCTCAACAAAAAGTGTCTTCTACACACTGAAACACATTAAAAAAGTCAAATCATTTATCCCCCCCGAAGACCATAATCCAATCCTTAGTTCTCTCAAAGCTGGACTACAGCACACCAAAAATCCACCTTCTGCAAGTAAAGTCCACACTCGGCCGAGCGACTAGACTGCTCCCTGGAGAGAGACGATTCAACCACATTACTCCCACTCTAAAGAAACTCAACTGGCTACCAATTGAAGCAAGAAGTATATTCAAGACAGCTTTCATAACCCACAAAGCCCTCTACACTGGAAAATCATGCTACCTTCGCCAATAAACTCACAAAAGCAGACCAAAAAAAGACCTCTACGAAGCTCAAACACTCTTTCCCTCCCAAATTCAAGACAACGAAATCTCTCACTCGATCCTTCTTTGATAACGCCCCTAAAATTTGGAATACCCTACCTAAGGAACATTTGTGACAACCAATCCTGCCTTCACTTCAGGAAAACTTAAAACTGTCTCTTCTCAACAAATTCCTAAACTCATTCACCTAAATTATTTTGACCTAACCTATAACGTGTCCAATAAACACATTGTTCACTCTAACCTCTATTCCCACCCCCCTCTGTATACTCTGCTTCTGCTAATAACTGTATTATTATATGCATCCCGCTTGAATGCATCTCTTGCAAATGACCCGTTTCCTCCCCACACTATTTACCTTCATCCTTATACTGTATGATTTTCTGCTTTCCACTTATGTTATACCTCCTGCAAACAATGTATATGTAATCCTTGTAAAGGACTTAGATGCCCTTGGGTCAAGTTCGCGCTATACAAGACTCAAAAATAAATAATAGTAACAGTGAATGTAGGTAGGTGTTCAATTGTCAAGAAACCTTAGTAGTTATAATCCGCTACTCAATCGCCATGCTCTGTATTTCAACCTCTAACGCTGTGCCAAGGCCATTCTCGCTGCAGGGACACGCACATGCACCCAGAATCTGGATTCTTAATTTACAGTAACTTGTCGGACATAACTTTTTCCTAAACTCGATTTCATACTGATTCGTCAAACGGTGCACCAAGCAGGATGTAATTTGCAGTGTTTATTCAGGTGGGTGTAAATGCATTATTGGTCCATTCCACAGGTTATCTCATTGTAAACATCTCCTTTTTAACTTTTAATGCTCGCAATTCAAAGAATGCCTTGGAAACTCGCAATTGCGGTCCTGCTAGTTAATGGTTCTTGATACAAGTGCTTGATTTCAATGAACTCCTTCGGCTTTTCTGCCGTGTTCTCGAGTTTACCAAGATTCCCTCTGTTTGGGTGCAGTGCAGCTGCAATCTTAGACTATAAAGCATTTTTGTTATTGATTAATAATATAAACTTTCTCCACACCTGTCAGCCTCTATGCAAGACAACCTAATATGCACTTCAACACCATTAAAATTGAATCTCAAACTGTAACACAGTGGTTCTTAACCTTTTGACTTTTGTGGACCTCCACTTGATTATTACTGGAATCCAGGGACCCCCAATGAATCATTATTGAAATACGGGGTCCCCTACTGAGTCAATATTGGAATCCGGGAACCCCCACCTGAGTCTGTATTGGAAACGGAGACCCCAGCTGAAGCAATCTCAATGATTTGAACCACAAAACAATACACAAAAATACAAACACAAGCATTCATCAAACAAATACACTTCACAAACAAATTTTCAAAAATCTACATTTTATTGGGAAGGTTAAAGCTTTTGTAAATTCAATTGAGGCCACCCATTGTCTATACTTTGTACTCTGTTTGATGCACTTGCACTACACCCACGTTTCAATATGAAGCTACCAACTTAATTTTTAGCATCCGATTTCAAATTCCTACAGATTTTCCGAACATTTTAAACATTTCAATTTTACATTTCCCTTCTCTATATGCACTTTAATAATCTGTTAATATTATTTAACTTTCTAAATAGTCACGTTGCGAACCTCCAAGGGTCCCCGGACCACAGGGTAATAGCCACTGCTGTAACTGATCATGAGGCAGCGAAAATGGCACCCACTGTTTGTTGAATGAAATGTAGCATCTTGTCTTAGAACTTAGTCCTGTTCAGGGATTATTTGTGTTGCGAAAGAGAAAAACAAGGCAGTATTACTTTTCATGGGACAGGCACTACTATAAACAATTGACCTATATGAGAACTTTTGACTTTGTCAGAGTGTTTTAGCCATGTTGTGGCTGTTGTGTAGCATGAATAAAAGCACTGTAACGTGGTCAGTACTGGCTGCATCATGCCCTCTTTTTTTTGGTCTCGCCTAGGCAGCGCGCATGCGTTGCGCTAGGAGAGGGCCTTTAGCCATAGTTTTTCACTTTTCAAGCACTGCACTCGTGCTTGTGGTGGCATCCACCTTGCGGGAGCGAGCAGCGGCGCAGCCACGTTAATTACAAAAATATGGCCGCTGCTCGCTCCCGCAAGGTGGATGCCGCCACAAGCACGAGTGCGAGTGCTTGAAAAGTGAAGACAGTGAAGACCGCTTGTTTTTTTTTTTCTTTAATTGTTGCTCGCATAAAAGGTTAAAAATTGTTTTTTTTTAAACCGACATCCGTTTCTCTGCAGCTTCCGCGTGCTTTTTCCTTAAAGCTCAACAGTGCCACACCCAAGGGCTTTGTCCTGAGGTCTGTGCTAAGCTCTTCCCGTCCTCGCGGACCTTCTCCCAAGGCCAAGGCTGTTAGTAACTCAGACAGTGATTGCCACTGCTGAATCACAAAGTACTGCCTTTATTGTGAATATGGAAGATCTCTGCATTCCCCATGGCTGGTGTACTCTGAGACAGGCGCCCGCGTCTCTGCCAAGCACTGCCAAGAGGGTACATTCTAAGCAATGAGCCGCTGGGTTGGTTACATTCAGAGGTATTTTATTTTGTTACCAAGTACACTTTATGGATTATGGGAGTAGCTCCACAACCAGTGGGCCTGCGCTTCTGGTCTCGTTACTGCACACCACAGATGTACGCCTTGTTGCCTGGATTTAAGCAGCAGGTTCTCAGAGACTTCCGGGTGGTCTTACTTCCTCCCTCCCAGGCGTGTTGCTGTGCATACCATGCGGGTTCACCCAGGGCCCAGCCAGCTTCTGGCCCACTCCGTACTGGAGTCCGGATGGAACGCCCAGTTTCTGTGATAGGGATTTTGTGACGGGGATTTATGTTTATATGTGCAGAGGGGCAGAAATGCTTGGCGTACTGGAAAGGGTCGTAGTGTGGGGTCTGTGGGTTAGTAGAGCTGCAGGAATGCATTGTTTTCTGTTCATTACTTAGTTTCCAATGCCACCTGCTGCTTATCTGGGCTGCAGTAGTTTCAGGTGGGATCCATCCGATCCTCGTGCAGACATCTGTTGGCACAGATGGCTGACTGCTAAACCATCCCACAGCTAAGTCTTTTAGTGATAAACACATATTTGCACCGCTCCCGCTGCCACTCCCTGGACTGTTTGGTCTTCATATCTGAAGTCTTTCTTCTTCGCCAGCAGCAGATATACATTCAATCGGTGTTGGCCACCTGGATACTTAGGCAGCCAAATACACAGGCTGCGGGTTTTCTGCCACCTTTTCAAACACTACATTGACGTGGAGCAAATGGTTTAATACCATTTGCCCACCCATCTGTGAGGTCGCTGAAGATGCTATTTTCTTTGCCTATTGATGCCTAGTGGTTCCACTGGGATGCCGCATTGCTTCCGCCACAGGCAGAAGAGAGGGCTCTGCTGTATGTTGATACTCTGTGCTGTGCTCTGTTCAGTGTACATTCTGCCATCATCTGTTCCTGCGTTTGTCCCATCCGTGCTTCGGGCTTTGCAACTCTCTGGTGTGGGGCTTTACAGCACCATAGGCAGCCCTTTCAGCTGCAGACTGTCAAGCGGCCGCTTTTAGTAGGTGACCCCAGGCCCTGGGTGGAAAGCTGCTGAAGGTAACCAGGCCAGAAAGCTGAGCCCCGGGTCAGTCAGTGTTGTAAACGAGGTAACGCCGGGGTCGCACTTTCATCTACGCATGCTGGAATCTTCCCTGCGGCGTTCTGCAGATGTGGCACTGTATGTGCACAGGTGTATGACAAGGCCATGACCTCTGTCCGAGAAACCGGGTTTCAGGTTCTTGGGAGATGACGTCAAAGCGGTCCAAGCCCCTAACACTGGTATCTGCTACTTGGCTGTTTAAACCAAGAGCTGCTCTTTCGCGCCATGTTGGGAGGGCACCCTATATTTACTGCCGCCTTCTAATTTCACGAATCGGACTTGGTCTTTACTTTATCCGAAACAATTAGAAGAATACTCCAGAGATCCGTGTTTTGTAAAAGAGAGGCCCTGAACTGGAAATATGATGGCTTCCTAACATGGAGCTGTTACTAGCTGTACTGCAACCCAGTCCAGCTGTGTGTGTGTGTGTGTGTGTAGGCGCACCTCTGTTTTGCTGTAATCCAATCCATCAGTATGAAGGTTCCCGCTCAAACCCCATTTATTTTGCTGATCTCGCTGCAGCGGGGACTTCAAAGCAACTGTTTGAGGAAGACCGCCTCACTCAGCGCCCTCTGTGTCTCCGTGCTGTCTGTCGTATTAAACATAGCACTGGCTAATACAAAGACCGCAGCCCGGCGGCTTCACAGACCTTGTGGAGACTCTGATTCGTTTTATAGGTGCTACGGGTCATTTTCTGTTAGTTCTTCCTTAGCACGAAGTGATGACCTGTTTCTATCGGCCATAACTGTGGAAACATAAAGGAACAACACATATTGTTCCACTATTGCTCAGTATTGTTACTGCTCTCTTTAGCAAATGATAGATATAATTTAGGTGCGTACACTTTCAAACGCATTCTCTTATAGACTTTGGACTTAACTGTGATAACTTGTGCTTTGCGCTTTTGGTAGCAACATTCACTGGATGTACATGTGTGTATGGGACTTGTATGGCGCGGCTCAAGGTCTGAAGCAGCAATCTGCAGCTTAGCACGTGGCAAACTGGATCAGTCCCCAACTTTTCTACAAATCATTGGATCCGGACGCAAAATCTGGCCAGTGCTTTACATAAATACTAAGCTGATGGGTTAAGCACAACAGAGGCCTTTTTTAACAGTCTTGAATGTCTTAATGTGTTTTTGTGAGTGAGACTTGTTCTTCTAGCATAGGGGCGCTTTTGGGCTCTGCAGCATCGCTTCCTGAGAGCCGCCTTTCTGAGTTTTGGGTAAGGGGTGAATTTACATGACTGAACAAGAGTTGTCTTATCCTGGTATCAGTAATTCCTGTAAACGCTTTAGATCGCTATCGAGGAGTTGGTGTAATCATATAAACACTTGGTTGCTGTGACCCTTTCCCCCGTTTTACGATGTTATCCAGGACCTTTTGAAAATACTAATATGTATACCTGTAAGGGCTTTCATTTGGCCCTTTTCATCCACTGATCTGTTGTTGATATTCACATTTTTCTTTTGACCATTACAGTAAGCACTATATAAATACAGTTCACAACCTGATGCACTGGCTCATCCCACTTCAGCCATAGACTAATTTAATTGTAATAGACGGCATTCTACTATTTTGCAAGGAGCACACCGACTCACCCATCTCTCCTTTCCGCGCCAAGGACTAGTTATTGGCAATGTGTGCTCTTTGAGAGCAAGAAAATATTTTTTAGCCAGTGTTATTTTTTTGTATTGATCAGGACAGCTCCTCAACAATAAGGTTTTAGAAAAAATACCTCAAAATAAGCATTCACAAAGCCGAAAGGATGTCAGGCTAATACCAGATCTATTGGCTTTGCTAGTGCTTATAGGATATTGGTCAATAGCTTGCTTTGGCTGATGCATCTGTTCGGTGATGTTCACTTTGTTTGTTTGTGATGGTAACAAACTTCCTTGGCAAGCAGCATTGTCTGTACCAGGGGGTGAGGGCACAAGACAGACCATATAAAATCTTTTACTTAGTCACAAGATTCTTGTTTTGGGTAAAATCATGAGTAAGATGTTGAGGATTCTATTTTAATTAGTTCTTGGCATTTAAGAGTCGGGATCTGCAGCACTTAAAGTTTTCAGAGAACCCCTCATAATAGTAAATCTTCCTTCCTAGTTAGCTGCAATAGGCACCTTAGACAATGAGAACCTCCTTTACATGGTGCTGAAATGTTATAGTGCTGTTGACTTGTCTTTCTGTCTGTGCATTAAAAAGCTGTGAAATGTGCCCATAAATGTTTCCTGAGGCAAGCATACATTCCTAAATCAGGCTGCATAATCCAGTCTGTGGTAAGTATATAGCTCTTCAATCCCTGGCGGCACAGCACTCTGGATAATGTGCTGCTTGGCTAAACACTAATAAGGTCCCAAAGGCGAGACCTATTGGCTATGCAATTGCTTGTCATAATTTTCAGCCATGCTGCACAGCAGCACCACTGTTCTACAGCATAGCTAAACAAAATATTGACAAAACCTATGGCTTTTGTGTATGTGAGATCAGTGGACTTTGCCAATGATTTTTTTGAAACGTTACGCCAAAAATTGTTTTTTTTTACACCGCTTAGATCGGTAAATACAAATTAAATGCCACTTTTTTTCTATTTTGTTTCTTGATGGGGGGGGGGGGGGGGGAACACTTCTCCTGACCCCGTACAGCATCACCAAAAGATCTTGGCAAAGCCTGTATTTCCTAAAGGCGGCTATACTAGCGTTGATAATGTTTGTTTCTTTTTTAGGTCTCGCCTGGCGTAGGCTACGCGCATGTGCAGTCTCGCTGGCGAGATTTAGTGTTAACGGGTATTTTCTGTAAGGGGCTTTAAGCCCCGCCCCTCTGTTCCATTGGCTGGCGTCACCGTTTATTGTAAACGGTGGCCAGCCATTGGAACAGAGCTGTGCATGACGTATTTGCTTGGCTTTTTGAGCCGTCCCACTTGGACGGGCTCGCCTGAATTACGTTAGTCGCAAAATGTTTCTTATCTTTATGGGGCCAAACACATGGCCCCATAAAGACAAGAAACCTTTTGGCAGGCGAGGCCGTCCAAGTGGGACGGCACAAAAAGGCAAACAAAACGTCACAGTCACAGACGATTACATTAAAAACAAACGATGGCCCGCTCTTACTCCGAATTCAAGACCCGTGTGCGCAGCGGCCATCTTAAAACAGTACTCCCAACCAAGATTGCCCTAGTACACCTTCTAATTAGTAACCAGCCCGCTCTTTAGCGTTTTTCAGCATATGGTATAATATGTGTCAGACCTATGGCTATTTCAGATTTTGTCTGGTATTGGTTTTCGCCGAGCCCGGTGCGAATTGCTATGGGCCCGGTTTTATATTATTTTAATGGCGTGCTTAACTTTGTTCCGGATCACTTTGGGTTCGGAACCTCAACCATGTTATATCTCTCCTGATAAACCATCTCACGTTCACTCTTGGCAAAAAACATTGTCGCCTCTTAAATTAATCATCCACACCAGCCTCCCTGACGTCTCCACACCTCGCGCTTTAACGTTATGACGCCTAGATCGCACGCAAGGTCACCCTTCTCTGAGAAGCGCGTGGAAGTGGAACGCAACTGGAGGCGAAGTAGAAAGCGCTGGGCACTACAATATCCAGTAGTCTGCGCGTCGCGCACGCGCCTCGGCTGCAACGGCCTTGTATGTCACGTGGGTTGCTTCAAACCAACCGGGTTTGAATGCTGTGGTGTCCCGGTCCGTAGTGTGAGCGAGCAGATCGATGTACGATGGCAGCCGTGGAACTGGTGAGTCTTCGTTAGCCGATAGGAGGAGGGGGTAGCACGTGCGATTCGGAGACGGGGGATGAGTGGGAGGGTCATCCAACCCCCGTCACCCGGTATTATTACGGGGAAGCATATACAGGCACAGTGTGGGTTTCATGGAACGTTCCTAAACTAAATTTAGTAGCGGATGGGTCTTACCCCGACCCCGCCTTAGGCCTGTTTCTTTTATACCCGGTAGTGGTGGTCCTTTATTTTTGTAGCAGGGATGGCACTGCGTTAAAGCTAATGCGCCGTTTCATACATTGGTAATGGGGGGGAAAATGTGGCTTCTGCCTGCTTTTTTTGTTCTATTTATGTACTTCTAAAGCAATCGCAGCACCCCGCGTTTTAGCTTAAGATGGTTCAAGCTACAGCAGGGTGTGCCGCGATTGCTTCAAAAGTAAATAAATAACCAGCATGCTGCAGAGATCTGCGTGCTGTACAGATTATGATGCGGGTACGGGGAGGGGCTGTGTTATGATTGACGCTGCAGATTCATTATGAACGACAGCTTATGACAGGGCTGCACACGTGCGAAGTAGACACTGTATTTCTGAGGGAGACACACGCCGCCTTGGGGAGAGCTGAGCCAGGCCTTTGATTTGGCTCCAAGAGCCAAAGCTCAAGAAGAGCCATCAAAGGGTGTAAATCAGTCCAAAATGTCATGAAAAATTATGATAAAGACTTTAAAATGCTAAAAAAGTGTCTTCAACATTTTTCAGTCTCAATTAAGTACATATAAGTATATCATTAAATTGAGTTTCATCTACTGAAAGTAATATGTTTTTTTTTTTTTTACAACATTCACAAATGCTCCCTTGTCACGAGTTGCCCAAAATGTGTCCGTTAATCATGTTTTCTAGTTAGATAGCCTATACGGTCATCAAATGTGAAACAATATTATTTAATATTTACTATACCTAATGTAGGTTTTTGTAGAGTGCAGATCCTGTACTGAATTGCATCAACGAGCTCTCAAACTGGATGAGAAGGCCCATTATTGCAAGGCAATATGTCTCACATTTGCAAGAGTTTGACCTATTGGTTATAAATAACAATGCATTTTATATAGGTTTAAAAACACAAAACATACATAAAAGGCATTGTCATTTACAATGCCAATAGCTCAAACTTGCATGATTGCGAGACCTATTGCATTGCAAATGCTTGTTTTTCCACTGCTTTACTCAACTTTGAGTCTCCCCGGTTAAATGGGTGCAGTTCTGAAAATAGCCGCAGGAGGGCTGGCCTCTCCGTTGAACATTGTATATGGCATTTGAAACACATACACATTGTTCGTTTCAACTAATGGATTAAAAAAAACTCAAAAAATATATATTATTTATTAAACCAGACTTTCCATTCATTTTTTTTTATAAATCTTTTTTTTATTAAACATTCTCGACACAAAGGTACAAAATTCACAGAAATTGATGGTTACAGCGAAATCAAGTTATAGAGAATTCAGCAAGTCAATTACATTGGAAGTCACAGGGATGGGGAATCCTCATCATCAGCTACTTGGGGAGGGGTACATATCTCGCCCCGGTATGTATTCCAGGGGGACCAGGTTCTGGACCATTTACAGGGGCAACCCCAGGCTACGTATACTGTTTTCTCTCTTAGCATGCACCAGTGTAAATCTTTCTTCCAAGCTGTAACCGTGGGCGGATGTTTGGCACCCCAGAGCTAAGCGATATTTCTCTTGGCGATCATGCATCCGAGCGTGACCCAGTTTATGGTATAGGTGGTGAGGTCGGTGGGCTCCCAGATGTTTAGGAGGCACCTGGGCGCTTCCGGCCGAACCTCTGCCCCCAGCACATCGCTCATGATCTTATGGATGTTAAGCCAGTACTCCTGTATTTGATCACAGTGCTACAGTATATGCATGAATGTGCCTATTTGTGTGCATCCCCTCCTACAAGAATCATCCACTCGTCCGCCCATCCGGACCAACTGGGGACCTGTTACATAGATTCCGTGGAGGATCTTCAGCTGCACCAATCTGAGTCGTGCTGAGATAGCGACCATTTTAGGAGAGGAGACCTCTTCCTTCCAGGTTTCATCATCGAGTTCTATCCCATCCTCAGTCCATTTGTCTCTCAATTGCAATAGGGGATCATTGATATTATTGATGAGTTTACGATATGTTAGGGAAATTGCTCTGTTGGGCAGATGGCCATCGAGTAATCTGTCTTCTAGCGGAGAGGTGTCTGGTGCGGTCGAGCCATCTGGAATTGATGAAAGCAACGAGTGTCTGATTTTAAGATATTGGTAATATTCTGAGTCTGCTAGGGCATATTGTGTTAGGAGAGCGTCAAAGGATTTGACACCCCCAGTGCACCAGAGGTCTCTGACATGAGAGATGCCTATTAAGTCCCATTTATCAAATTCCTTTGAGTTTCCCATATAGCCAAGTTTTTGCGAATCCCACAGAGGTGTGGCAAGGGTCAGCCTGTTTTGCCAGCCTCGTGATTTAGTAGCCGAGTGCCAAATTTTGACTGTATGGTCAGTGGGGCCAGTAAGTGGGTACTCGGTTTGTGTTGAATATAATGCCCTCATGAAAGTTCCGGTGGGCAAAAGCCAGCGATCCATTAGGAACCCCGGGTTAGCAAGGCGGCCATATGTGCAGTGATTAATAGCTGTAAGTTGCGCTGCCCAGTAGTATTTTTTAATGTCTAGCAAGCCAATTGCCCCATCATACCAGCCAAGTGTCAGTTTTTTTATAGTGATACGCGGTCTCCCTCCCCATAAGTGATCCCTAAGGAGCCCTTCGACACAGACTTTCCATTCTTGTTATTTTAATTAATGTTGTGGTTTATACCTGCAGCATACCCAAAAATCCAGGATGCGGGTTGCAGTTTACTCCACTTCTCACACACTAGTATGCAGTGAATACCAAAGGCACTTACCTTTCAAGAATAATAACAAACAATACATATCAGCAACCCCAGCTAAGGCGGGACACTTTCGGTTGCGGTGCGTTTCCATGAACTAGTTGTTAAGATCTCACCCTTACTATGCGCCTCCCTACTCCCTCCTTTCACCTCACCCCCTTGTACTCCGCAGTCCGTCTCCCCCCCCTTTCCATCCCTGCACTTGGAACCTTGCTGCGGAGTTTGACTTAGAAAGTTAGTGAGGGCTCTGGTCAATGGTAAGCCTGGAGACACAGATGGTGTATTGTTAAATAAAGCTGGACTTACCTCACCACCTTGACTCCTCTTCATTGGTCTTCAACACTATCCCAGTGATGTAATAAGCTGATCTATTGCACAATGTTGAGCAGCTTGAAACACAAAGTAGCTCTGGCTGTCTGTGACTTATCCGCCTGGAGCTTGCCCACAGCATCCTGCGCTTCTTAAACACTGCTCCTATTCAGTGTCTGGTGCTCCACTTTGAACTCATCCCTGACACTGACTTTTATGGTCTGGCTTGACAGTGCATCTGTCGCCAGACATTTATGTGAGCATCACTATAGAAGGGCTTTGGCTCTGCCCACATGCTGGGAACCAGGAGTACGAGTTTTGATTGGGCACAAGTTGTGTTCTTCCACACAAAAAATGCTTGCTCTCCACACTACTGAGATCTTTCAAGGGCACGTACATGACATTTCAACGCAATTGTGGCGTCTTAGATAATCCTATAATTTAAGGTGTTTTCCCTAGCAGCAGAACAGATGGCAGGCGGGGAGTCATTAACCTACATAGATGTTTAGGTCTGGCTTGTCAGTGCAACTGTCTCTTGACATTTTAACCCACACCACAGAAATACATATCCATTCCCATGCTATTTAATTATAATGCGTGCGTCATATTACCATACAACATTCCTTTAAAGCCAGACCTATTGGCATTGCCATTGTTTGTTCCTAGGTGTCAAGGCCATTGGCTGAGCATCAATAATCCACTCATTGCGGGTTTGTGGGGCCCATCCATGCCTCATATCTTCAGGATTCCATTACGAACCTGAGTAGGCTGTTTGAAATGTGAGAATGCCCTGGGAGACCATCATGAGGTGTTGGAGGTAGGCGTCAGAAGGATATAGGTATGGAAAGCATCCTCCACATCTGCTTTCATGAACTGACACACTAGTTAGCAAAGACCAGGTACAGTGTCAGTGCTGAAAAGGCTGTCAACCCAATAATTGCTGTACAGTTTTTCTTCAGAATCTTTGTACACATAAGAAAAAAACATTTCTCAGAGCAAAGAAACAGGAAAAGTGCTTCAATTCAATGAGCTTATTAAGCGCATGGCTACACAACGGGCTTCCCAGAGCTGGTAGGTCTTCCAGGCTCTGTATCGTATTCTTAGGCAAACAGTTGTGTATTGAGTTTTTTCCTGAAACTGAGTAGGTTGTCGTTCAGCCTAAGAGTTAGGGGTAGGGTGATCCACAGCTTAGGGGCTAATTATGCAAACAAACGTCCACCACTCCTGGCTTTCTTGTTATGTTATGTTACCAGGTACTTATAAAGTGCACGGCTACTCCCTGGAGTGCCCCGGAGCTGAAGAACCCTGTGACAGACAATGTGCACTAAAGTACGAGAGCTAGTTTAATGTTGAAACAGCCAGGTTTTTAGTTTCCTCCTAAAAACAAGACGATCCCGTACCTGTCTGAGAGAAAGAGGCAGGCTATTCCATAACTGGGATGCCACCACTTTCTTCACCTTAGGAATTGAGAGTAGACTCCGGTTACTAGATCTTAGCTCTCTTTTGGGGCAGTATGGGCAGACCATCTGTTGAAGGATTTACTTCCGATTTGTAAGATGGGCGATTTCCAAGGGAAGCTGGCCAGCTGAGATAAGTCCATAGCGATGGATTGTTGCCAACTACCAGAACCTATGTTTTGTCACCATTTAACTTTAGGCTGCTGGCAGCTATCCAATCAGCAATTTGCGTTAGACATTATTCCTGTGTTGGAAGTAATTGAGACAATAATCTATGTGTCGTCCGCATATGACGCTATAGCAAAATTAAAGTAGCAGATGATGTCTGACAGTGGTCGAACATAAAGATTAAAAAGTGTGGGGCTCAGTGAAGATCCCTGTGTGACCTCACATTTGAAGTGATGGGTAGCTGAAAGAAATGGTCCTTCGCTCACTTGTAAACTTCTGTTATTTAAGAAGGAGGAGAGCCATTTTAGCGCACTCCCCGTGATCCCAGCCACATTTAATCTATGCAGTAGAATTGGATAAGAGACTGTATCAAATGCTGCACTCAAGTCTAGCAAAATGACTGCAGCTGACCACCTTGGTTGCAGACCTTTTTCAGCTCTTCAGTGGCAGCAAGGATCGCTGTTTCCATACTGCATCCAGGCCAGAAACCAGTTTGGGTAAGGTGCAGGATTTTGTGGGAATCCAAGAATCCAGAAAGATAATTCATGGATTTTTCCGGGAGTTTTGCCAGAGGGACGGGAGATTGGTCTTTAGCTTTCAGCTAACGCAGGTCCAAAGATGATTTATTTAAGAGTGGTCTGATAATAGAGTGTTTTCACGCATCTGGAACACTGCCACTATCCAGTTAAAGATTGTATCTATCTATCTATCTATCTATCTATCTATCTATCTATCTATCTATCTATCTATCTATCTATCTATCTATCTATCTATCTATCTATCTATCTATCTATCTATCTATCTATCTATCTATCTATCTATCTATCTATCTATCTATCTATCTATCTATCTATCTATCTATCTATCTATCTATCTATCTATCCTGGGAAGATAGTATCCCCTCCTTTCAATAACATTTCAAGGGATGCTGTGTCCAGCCGGGAGCCTGATTTCATGTTTTTTGCCATATTCATATGCGTTCAGTGTCAACAACATTCTCCAACCCACTCTAACCTTGTGAAAACTCTTGTCAGAAAGCATGTATTTCACAGACTGAGGAAGTTTGAAAGAAACATGCACTGGCAAAGTCAATACGTCATGCCTGTGGGACCTACTGACTTTGCCAGTGCTCTTTGGTGGAGTGTACAGCATCTGCAGGATGCTCTGCAGCTTGACCAAAGTAAATAAATAAGGGTGATGACATGTCCTCTTCATTTTGTAGGAGCGGGCATGTGTCATTAGGCATGTGTGCCTACAGAGTGAGGCGGATGCGATTTTCTTTATTTACTGATCCAAGATGGATCTGTAAATAAAAATGAAAAGTAGTTGTGCTAAAGCACTTAACTCTCGCCTGCAACAGTGCCTGCGCTCTCAATTGTAAGATACATTGCATATAGCAAGGGGCTTACAGCTCGCACATTGCTTAACATTCATTGACTTCGTTGTCATTCTTTATTTTTATATAAAATTTGTTATTGATAACAAAATAAAACATTGCACACGTATTCAATGAGCTGTTAAGCAGGGTGATTTGCATACAATCAATATATATTTGCATTTCATTACTCCTGCTTCTCCACCATATCTACCTCATCCCTCCCATCCCAACTCCTACCCACTAAGCCCAGACTTCGGTGTCATTCTTATTTGCTGCATTCTGATTGGCCAGCGCATGCTGGCTTCACTTCCTCTTCTTTTGGCTGGAGCATGGACCAACTGCTGATTGCTTCAGCTATATTGCTGTCCTTCTGCTGAGTTGGCTGTAATTATGATACTAATTTTATTTTCTCTTCTTCCCTGTTGACCTTGTTTTGCCTCTTGCCATTTGTAGCTATGTTTTACTATGCCACATGCACTTTAAAGACAACCTTTTGTTTTTTAAATGGAGGTTTGTTGTGACAACAGATGATATTCGTTTTTATTGTGACAGCAGATGCATTTGCTTTCTTTATGTGATCCCATATTTTGCCACGCATGGGGGGGATTAACTGATTTGCTCAGAATCATAAGGGCGTTGTGCCGAGACCTAACGAGCATTATCAAAAGCCAAAGTTCTAGCCTTGGAGACTATTGGCTCTGCCATTGCCTTTTGTTCATGCTGTTCAGCATGGACATTGTCAACTTTAGCAATGATTTGTAGCCATGCTGTGTAGCAGTGTGACTGCAGTGCACCAAAAATAATAATGAAAATGGCTGTGTCATAGCACTTTTTAGATTAGTTTTAGCCATAAAGCTTCTGCGCTGCTTTACAGCATTGCTGCAAAACAATGCTAGCCCTATTGGCTTTGCCAATGCTTGTTTTTAAAGCAGAGGGACCAGTACCTACTTGCCTGGCCCTTCCCCAAAAATAAAAATAAAATAGATGGGGCAAGTGAAGGCAACTGAGTAGCAGGTGAGGAAGTAACAAGAAGTGCTAATGCAGTAGACAAGGGAGGTCAACATGAGAGAAGTACCCGAGCGAAAAAACAACACAGAGTACTGGAAGCATGGAGTGTGGCAGGGTAAAGCACATGAGAAGAGAGCTTGCAACTTGAGGGAGACAGCAATATAGATCATGGGACATAGAGCACTCGAGGGAGAGAGCTGGAAGATACATGCTCTCAAAGAGTGCTGAAGCAAATAGGAAAAAGTAGTTCCTTAAAGGCGAGCAGTGGAAGAATTAAAGGCAGCCATCCGGAGAGACTGTGAAGAGACTATTCTCCAAGGGAGGAACAAACACAAGATGGACGAGCTGGGAATAAGAAAGCCATTGAATAAGAAGCAAGCAAATGAGACTGACAACAGAGTCAACCACTGGGCTAGCTGTAAGCGCCCCCTCCCCCCTGTAAATTCTTAGTACGGCCACCGTATGTCTTATGAATCATACAGCTTGCTCTGTCTAGTTGGCTCGACCTAAAAAACTGTGAAGTAGTAAACTAACCTGTAAAAGTAACTAAAGTGGCGTCAATTGTTGTTTGAAAACATCAAAAGATGAATGCAGTCAGATTTTCTGAAGAATAATGCTTATTGGGCAGAACCCTCTTGGCACATTTCACAGACTCAGATAATTAACTGAAGGGCGATTATTGTATGGCCATCCACCACTGTGTAGCTTGCTGGGAGCGAGAAAGTCTATTCGTTAACTGACAAGTGCTATTTTTTGCTCTCTGTGGGGCTTCATACCTAGGAAAACTTTTTGATTTTTTTCTCTTTTTAAATAGATAAAGATCAAATGTTTTTTAAACAGCCTTGCTGCTGATACGCCTTTTATACCGATTTTTGTATTATAAAATTGTAGTTTCTCTTTTTATAGGAATTATGGTTTTATTTCACTTGGACAGTTTTTTCTTTCTGTTTTTAAAATGTAATCTGGGATACCGCTCTAGGGCTGAGATGCTCAGTGTTTCTGAACATTATTGAAGATCGATTGCTAGGCAGTGATATCTTACCATTTGCTATGCCGATGTTACCAAAAAGAAGTCTCTCTTTACGGAACACAACCGCTGAAACATTTCTTTGGCTGGAGAGCTCTACAGGAGGTTCCAGCATAGGGTCAGATTATAACAAAACCAAATTAACCTTCTGCCTGCCCCCAGCATTCAAACCTATGTTATCTTTAGCTTCCAACAAGAATGGGTTGATTTAGAATTATGTCTGCAAACCCCTCCACTTTTGCTTGAGAGTAGCAGAGGTTTTTCAAGAGCGTCTTCTGGCCCTACAGAATTAGATGGCTTCTCTGTTCCAAAAGGTGATCACTATTACCCAGGGAAGAAAGACAAAATAAATATTAAAGAGAAATATACTTTGGGGGATGTAGGAAAAATTACTATTTGACAGTTTACTTTTATTGAAGTAAAATGAAACTCAGTTGCATTGAGTGGAACAAGAGAATCATTAAATCAGAACAATTAAATCTCTCCAATTGCATGTATTTGAACAAGAACAATCAGATATAATGGCTGAAACTTAGTCACAAATATTGAGTGGTGACGGGCCACAGTTAGTTGATGTGTCATGGGACTATGTGTGCTAGGACCCTCGCTTTTCTGGGCGAACATAATAGAGGAAGTATGTAAGTTGCTTGGAGGTGTTGAGGTGTGGGTATTAATGAATATGATGTAATCAGAGAGCAGAGTGTGATTGTATGCTGAGGAGTAAAGATGTACAATCCAGAGCTCCATGTGGGGCATATTAATTTGCATGCTCCCGGGCTGGGAGGACTCTATAACTGGCGACGAGTGTGGGATCTGTGCCCTGAATAAACTAGACTGCTCTCCCTGGAAGTTTGTAACGTTACAGCAAACTCCTTGTGTGTGCGCCACGTGTGCCCTATTTAGATAAAAAGCAGTTTGAATGTTGACGTGTGTGGAATTGAAGCCTTACTCCTGCCCATATATGTCCCTTGAAGAAGCTGAAGGCCCTGCAGATGGGCACATTTGAATAGCCTACCAGAAGCCCACTGGTAAGGCAAAAAGAAGAGAGGCTGTGCCAATGCCTAACACAGAGCCATTGTCCATGCAGAGCAAATAATAAAGGCAGTGATAACTAAGTACGAAAGTACAAACATACTTACCAGAACGAGAAAGGGAAGTGCCACAAAACCTCGAATTGGGTGTGATGACCAAGCTCGGTTGAGCCACCGACACGTGCAAAGCGGCAAGTGGCGTCCAGTACACTGAAAGGTCTTTGGAATAGTTACATTTTTTTAACTGCTGCTGAAGGAAGCGCCAAGTACAATGCGACTGTGTTTCTGAAACCACCACTGCCATTTAACACTGCTAAAAAGCAGAATATTGCCACCAGGTAGACGGTATGGCTTTAGAAGTTCAATGTCTTCATAGATGCCCTAGAAGAATTAGATGATTAGAAAATCATTAAGTATCTGAAGAACATTGCCGGTCACAGAGTAAAAGAAGTGCTGAAGAAAATATCACAAGCTGATAAAGTATCATACAGTCAAATCATGGGAGCGTTGAAAGCAAAGTTCAATCCAATACCAACTATGAAAGGTACGTTTTCAATCAAGCACGAAGGCAAGCGGATGAAAAGATGGATGAGTTTGTTGAAAGACTTGATGTGCTTATCAAACACTGCAAGTTTAGTGAATTTAATGATGAAGAAGCCATACGTCTCCGACTTATCGATGGCTGTCTATCATATTCTTTCCGAAGATGCATGTTGAGAGAGAGACTCAGCCAAGAGAAAGCACTAATGGCCGCAAGGGCCGAAAAAAGAGCAGATCGACATGCCGCAAAAATGGAAGCTGGTACAGCGAAAAGTGAATCAGTGTTGGCCATGAAGAGTGAGAACAAACACAGAGTAGACGGATTCAAGTTACCGTCTACAAAAAAGAAAAGGATGTATTTCTGATGTGGGGTTTCATTTCCACATGAAGACAAATAGGCCAAACATGCAAAGGCTGAGGTAAGGAGAACCCCTTCATCGGTTTCAATGGTTTGCAAAGCAAATGAGAAATAACTGTCACAGCAAGAAGAGAAAATGGATGCCAGAAAGTTCCAGAAGCATTCTCACCATGCACTCAAAGCAAAAAATCAACATCAGCTATGATAAGTAGAAATCAGACAAAGTTGATCGTCGTCAAGTTCATCCTACAGAGGCTCGTCAACATCATTAGCGCCCGCCAATGAAGAAGATGGATGTGCGCTGAAAGCATTGACCAACAAATGACAGGCACATGTAGGTCTGGCTGCTTGCAAGGAAGAACGAACGACAAAGGCAAACCATCAAACGAAACAAGAAAACTCATTTGGACATTGCCTCAAGATTAAAATAAATGTCAACAGTTGCCCCATAACCTTTATTATAGACATTGGTGCATCGACTGACATCATGCCAGTCAAAGTTCAACAACCTATCCACCGTGCCACGCCTCAACCCCGCAAACACGCAAGTATACACATTGACCGCTTGTAAACCGTTGCAAAGTCAAGGGTTATTCACAGCAACTTTGAAACATAAAGCAGTATCGGCGCAGGCGCCAATTCATGTTCTTCAAGTAGCTTCGTCCAGTGCATGCCTACTCAGCTTTGCCACCTCTGCTGACATGGGACTGATATCTATCAATTACAACCTCCACATTCAGTCTGAAGTTGTGACTGAGTTCCTGTCATTGTTTCACAGCCTTGGCAGGCTCAAAACAATGAAAGTGCAACAACACATCAATGATGACGTTCATCTTGTTGCCCAGCAGCACTAGTGAATCGCTTTCCACCTGCAAAAAGATGCTGAGAAAAAACTAGAAACGCTATTGAAGCATGACATCATTGAGTGCTCCACTGGTCCTACGCCATGGGTGTCGCCCATAGTGGGGGTGCCAAAAAAGGACAGTGAGGGTGCCTTGCACTTCTGGGTTGATAAGCGCCAGACCAACAAGGCAATTGAGATATAAACACATCCTGGTCTAGAAATAGTGTACATGATCATGCAACTGAATGGTGCCAAAGCTTTCTCCCGTCTTGATCTGAACAAGGGATATCAACTTCAGTTGGAGAGACTTGCCAGTATATCAATACTTTTTTGACTCGTGTTAGTTTGTTCAGATACAAAAGGTTGAGTTTTGGAGTGTCCTCAGCTGCAAAAATATTTCAGGATGTTATATGTCGAATAAATTAACCTGTCACAAATGCTTTTAACTACAGTGATGACTTACTGGTATTTGGAGCAATGCAAAAGGATTATGATAATGCTCTTACACAGGTGTGCCAATTACTTGCTGATGCAGGTCTCACTCTGAACGCAGCAAAGTGTGAGTTTCACAAGAACAGCCTCAAATTCTTTGGTCACATATTTTCTGATGGGGAATGACTCCTGACCCTGATAATGTGAAAGCACTGTCAGCTATTTGCTCCCTGAAAGATGTCCCCATTTTGCCATCCTTTTGAAGCATGGCCAGTTATTGCTCAAGGTACATTTGTGATTTTGCTACTGTATGTCCCCCACTTAGAGAGTTGACAAAACTAAATGTCCCGGTCCAATGGTCTGTTGAATTTGATCACAACTTCAATAGATTAAATCATGCAATTGAGAATTCAACCGAGATGGTCTACTTTGACCCCAAACTACAGACTGAGAACACAGTGAATGTGGCACGGTGCTGCTGGGGGCAGTCCTTGTTCAACATAATGGTCATCTGAATGCTCAGAGCCACATTCTGGCCTGGCACGGTCGGAGTCTGTCGGACACAGAACGTACCTATTCTCAGCCAGAGAAGAAGAGTCTGGCTGTAGTGTGGGCCTGCAAACATTTTCATGTGTTTCTGTACAGAAAGCTTTTCACTATCATAACAGACCACCAAGTGCTACTCACCATCTTTGGAAATCCAAAAGCGAAGATGGCCAAGGTTGAGGAGTTATCAACAACCCATGACAAGGTCATTGAGCAGCTGGACAACATCTTTGCAGTGTGGGGTATCCCCGCCATTATCAAATCAGACAATGGTTCGCCGTTCCACAGCTAGGAATTCAGAGAGTTACAAGTCAGAATGAATATCAAGCATCAAAAGAGTAGACCTCTGTGGCCTGAACAAATGGTGTTGTGGAATGATTTATGGGTACACTCAAAACAGTAATATAGCAAGCATTAATTGAAGGGACTGAATTAAAGCAAGCCATCTGGACTTAACGGTAAACTTCTCACCCTACTAAGGGTGAAAGTCCAGCCCCCTTGCTAGTTGGGAGAACCAACCTGCCACAGTGGACCATAGACCGATCCTTGAGTGCCGACAAATTTATTGCCACCAACACTTCTCAAAAGTGCAAACTGAAGATGTATTCCCATCGGCTTCGGAGAGCCCAAGAGTCAGTCTTCAATGAAGGTGACTTAGTCCTTATCAAGCAGAAGCGAAAGCGGAAAACAGACACTCCATTTGCTATTGATCCTCTGGGAGTTGTGATGTGCAAAGGACATATGGTGACTGCACATTGTCCCAGGCAGTCCATCACACGCGACTCATCACATTTTGAGCACCTATCTCTGCGAACAACAGCACCTGCATCTACAAATGAGGCTGTCCCTCCTGACAGCCCAGATCAAGCTTCAGAACCTGTTCCATCGGTGCATGAACAGAGTAAAGGTCAACCACTTCATTGTACTCGATCTGGCCGACTAGTGCAAGTGGCTCAATGGCTTATTGAAGAAATATAATGTAACTGTTCTTTGTACTTTTATTTAACAAAGAGGTAGTGTAATGTGACTGTGTGCTAGGACCCTTGTGGTTCTGGGTGGACTTAATAGAGGAAGTACGTAACCTGCTGGGAGCTGTTAAGGTGTGGTTGTTAACGGTTATGACATAATCAGAGAGGAGAGTCTGATTGTATGCTGAGGAATAAAGACATATTGAGCGAAGTGTGTGGCATAGTCATTTGCATGCGCCCTGGCTGGGGAGGACGCTTCATTAATAACGTCTTCTTTAAAACAGTTGAGTAGTTGAAAAACTCTTAGACTGTGCCTTATAGTACAGACTATTACATAATTGAAGCCGTCTATGTGAACTGGCATAAACATTTCAAGGGTATTTGAAAC
The DNA here is from genome assembly GCF_964204655.1 of Triturus cristatus. NCBI lineage: Eukaryota > Metazoa > Chordata > Amphibia > Caudata > Salamandridae > Triturus > Triturus cristatus. The sequence goes on along the minus strand of NC_140586.1, from coordinate 325,301,639 downwards.
TCATATTCAATATTTTTCACTTGTTCCTCGATTAAATATGTCATTGTTCTTCGTTCACCTTGTAGCAATTATGTAAAATGCCTTTACATATAATCAAAATGTTTGTTATTCCTCTTCTGTAAGGACAGCCTTTAGCTTTATTATTCTGACATAAGTTACTTCTCGCTGTATTTTTTTTTTTCTGCAGAGTTTTATGTGGCGCGAACTTGACCCGAATTGGGTATCAGAGTGCTTTACATAGCACCAGTTACATTACATGAGGAGACGCATTCATTTTTGTGAGGCACGGGGAGATTAAGTGATTTGCCCAGAATCACAGGATGTTCAGCGTCATTGCCTAGACTCGAACCCATTTCCCCAGATTCGAAGTCGACCGCCCTAGCCGTTAGGCCAACTCCTCTCCCCTCCCACTGCCTGAACGTCCACCAATTGTCAAGAAGACTACACTCCGCCTCCCTCGCACTTGTCCATACTCCTAGTCGTGAGAAAGTGGCTCTGTATATACTGTTCCTTAATATGTACAGAGTCCACAGTCCCCCAGGGTTTGACAGAGGCTAAAGTTAGATATAACCTTATTCTCTAAAGTGGTAGCTTGGTCGAGCAGTAAGGCAGTATCAGAGGACAGTGTAAAGCATTTGTTGTACACACTCAGTCAGCAAATGGTCTCACACACTCAATAACTGAACTCTAGGCCAATGGTTTATATAAAAAAAATATATGCTTGTTTTATTTTAGAACCAACAATTGGATTTCAAATATACTTTCTCAGAATGAGATGTTTTATATAAATACTTTTGCAATATGCAATTGACTTTTGTAAACAGTTACAAGTGGTTGCAATAGGCAACTCTATTTTAAACAGCCAAATTTGAGAGGCTACACTGTCGATACTGAGTCAACAAGATCTCAAAATATCTTTATCGCACACACATAACGTATTAATAAAGATAAAGAAGGAAAAAAGGCTAACACTACATGCATAGAGGAGACCGGTACATCATCGATTATTCGTAAAATGGCTGATTAATCCACAACAGATTGTAAAGGGTTTCCATCAAATTAGACTCAATGATCAGTCCTATCATTTGGCCAAACCCATGTGCAAATGAGGCTGGTCCCCTGATCAGTGGGACACTCAGCTCCGCACCTTATTGTTGTATCAGGATTTGGTCCACCAAATACACAAACCGTCCATGATGACTGATCTTTTGATGGTAAAGTAAGAAGAAATAGTGCAACGAACAAAAAAGTGATTTAAAATAGGATGGAATGTCCTCCTTCTAAATACTTTATTCTACGGACTGGACACGCCTCCTAATTAAAAAATAGAACAGTGCAAAAGAAGACAGTGACAATTATCTGTCTACATAAGGGCCAACATGTTTCTGCCTAACGGGTATTTAATCCCTTGGCATTCGTCAGGGCCTCTGCTCGTATAATAGTTGCACTCCTAATAGTGAAATATAGAATTCACCACCATCACCAAAAACAAATTATAATAAAACTGGTTTGAAACGGTACAACCTGTAACAACCATGGACATTAACCCTCCGATTCACAATGATTACTGTGAATTCCTTTGTGGTAGGGCAATAGACCTCACCTCACCTGGACACTGCTCAGGTACTAAGAGGCCCCGCACTTTCCGTCCTTGCCAGGTGGAGCTAAAGACAGCAATATCATCAAGATCAGCTGCACTAAAGGACTCCAGCCCAGCCAGGACATGGTTCACCAGCCTCTGGAAAGTGGCAGGGGCATTCTTTAACCCAAAGGGCATCACAGTAAACTGATAATGCCCATCAGGGGTGGAGAATGCTGTCTTTTCTTTTGCTCCTGGGGCCATGCCAATCTGCCAGTACCCTGCAGTTAAGTCAAAGGTACTGAGGAATTGGGCAGCCCCTAATTTAGCTCATCTGCTCTTGTTGATAGGGTGAGCATCTGTCTTGGTGACAGAGTTGAGCCCTCTATAGTCCACACAGAACCTCATCTCTCTCTTATCACCTTGTTGATGAGGTTTGGTGTCCAGAACCACTGGGCTGGCCCAGGGGCTCTCAGAGGGTTCAATGACCCCTAACTCCAGCATCTTGCTGACCTCAGCTTTGATGCTCTCCTTGACTTGGTCTGACTGTCGATAGATTTTGTTTTTGACAGGTGCACTGTCACCAGTGTCCACATCATGGGTACACCAGTTTGTCAGACCAGGGGTCAGGGAAAAGAGGCTAGCATACTGTTGCAAGACTTGCTTGCAGTCAGTCTGCTGTTGGGCAGAGAGGGTGTCTGAGAAGATCACACCATCTACTGACCCATCTTTTGGAATGTAGGAGAGGAGGTCAGGGAGACGTTCACTCTCTGCTTCCTGCTCCTCATCAGTCACCATCAGCAGGGTGATGTCAGCCCTGTCATTGTAGAGCTTGAGGCGGTTCACATGGATGACTCTCTTGGGTGTCCTGCTAGTGCCCAGGTCAACTAGATAGGTGACCTCACTCTTTCTTTCTAGGATAGGGTAAGGGCCACTCCATTTATCCTGGAGAGCCCTTGGTGCCACTGGCTCCAAAACCCACACCTGTTGCCCAGGTTGAAATTCAACCAGTGCAGCTTTTTGGTCATACCAGTGCTTCTGGAGCTCCTGGCTGGCCTCAAGGTTCTTGGATGCTTTTTCCATGTACTCAGCCATTCTGGACCTTAGGCCAAGCACATAGTCCACTATGTCTTGTTTGGGCTCTTGAAGAGGCCTATCCCAGCCCTCTTTTACAAGACAAAGTGGTCCCCTTTCAGGATGACCAAACAGAAGTTCAAAGGGTGAGAAACCTACTCCCTTCTGTGGTACCTCCCTGTAAGCGAAAAGCAGGCATGGTAACAGGACATCCCATCTCCTTTTGAGTTTTTCAGGGAGACCCATGATCATACCTTTCAATGTCTTGTTGAATTTCTCAACAAGGCCATTGGTTTGTGGGTGGTAGGGTGTAGTAAACTTGTACTGCACTCCACACTCCTTCCACCGCTGTGTTAGGTAAGCAGACATGAAGTTGGAACCTCTGTCTGAAACCACCTCCTTAGGAAACCCCACCCTGGTGAAGACACCCAGGAGGGCCTTGGCTACTGCAGGAGCTGTAGTAGTCCTAAGTGGAATTGCTTCAGGGTACCTAGTGGCATGATCCACTACCACTAGACCCCCACCATTGGTAGTGGGATGAGGGGGGCCTTTGGGTGGCCACCTGTCTTGCCACTGGCTTGACAGGTAACACAGGAGCTGACAAACTCCTTCACCCTTTGGTGCATCTGGGGCCAGTAAAAGTGACTCACAAGCCTTTCCCAAGTTTTGGATTGCTCCAGATGTCCAGCTAGGGGGATGTCATGAGCAAAAGTTAGGAGGAACTCCCTGTACTTCTGTGGCACTACCACCCTCCTGGTAGCTCCAGGAGTGGGGTCTCTTGCCTCAGCATACAGTAATCCCTCTTCCCAATAAGCTCTGTGGGTACCACTGACATCTCCCCTTGCTTCTAAAACAGCTTGCTGCCTCAGGCTTTCAAGAGTGGGACAGTCTCGCTGACCCTGGCACAGCTCTTCCCTAGAGGGTCCCCCTGGGCCCAAGAGTTCAACCTGGTAAGGGTCAAGCTCCATGGACTCAGTTCCCTCAGGGGTATCCAAATCATCTTCCTGTGGAGAGGGGTCCTGAATGTTTTGCTGTGTAGAAGCTGGTTCCCCAGTCTTCTTACCTTTTCTCTTGGTTGGGCCATTATTTCAGGCTCCAGACCTACTTTTTCACCCTCCCTCTTGCTCTGTGCTCTGGTTTGCACACACACCAATTCAGGGATGCCCAGCATGGCTGCATGGGCCTTTAGCTCAACCTCAGCTCAGGCTGAGGTTTCCAGATCATTTCCAAGCAGACAGGCAGCTGGCAACTTTGGAGAGACCACTACCTGTTTCAGGCCAGTAACCCCACCCCCCCCCCCCAGCCTAATGTCACCATGGCCATGGGATGACTAGTGGTGACACTGTCAGCGTTGGTGACTGCGTAAGACTTCCCAATCAAGTATTGCTCAGGGGAAAACAGTGTGTCTTTCACCATAGTGGCAAACTCAACTTCTCCCAAGGAGACTAGACTTGGTTCAGTGTGTTCCCAGATTTGCTCAGGGTACACCTCTGCAGGCCTGGGCTAAAAATCCGTTCCGCTTGCGGAAATTGCGATAATTTGACATTTTCGCGCTCCGCGGAGAGCGCGAAAATGTCAAAATTTCCGCAATCTGCATTTTACCGGAAATTTTTTGCTTGCTCGCGCTGTAAAATAATACATTCTCCTTCATTACCTGAATCCCCGCGTTCGCTAACAAGATTTCCCGATCCGGTCGCGTTCTCCACGAGATGTTGGATTTTTGGTAGCCATTTGCGCTGTCTCGCGACAGTTCGCGCCCGCAGTAACATCATTCGTCACGCGATCACGTCTTTCTTCTCGCGATCATGCACCGCGAGACAAGTGAAAACAAGATGACCGTGCCCGCAAGCAACCGCATGGGTAAGTTGGCGAGCCGCGACCACGCAGAATATACCGCGAACGGGCGGGAAAAAAACTTCCGCATCTTCGCGATATTTCCGCGTGTTTGCGGAGATTTGTAACATTTTCGCGATAATTGGCTAAAGTGAATTTCGCAAATTCCGCCCACCCCTACACCTCTGATTCCATTTGTATACTTGCTGCCCCAGGAGTAGCTGTACTGGGTGCCTTAGGGGCTTTGTTGTGGGGGCAAGATACAGTTAGGTGTCCTGACGTTTTACAGTTATTACACCAGGCCTTTAAGGGATCATAGTTCTTCCCCCTATAGGGTTGAGGCACATAGGGAGTAGTTTGGGTCCCACCCACCTGAACAGGTTTTTGGGGCCCTTTGGAAGACTCAGACTTTTTATCTTGGGGATTCTCACCACCTTTCCCCTGGGGAGGTTTTGTGACCACTTTCTTTTGGTCACCCCCAGTGGCTGTCCTTGTCACCCTAGTCTTGACCCAGTGGTCTGCCTTCTTTCCCAATTCTTGGGGAGAAATTAGACCTAGGTCTACCAAATGCTGATGCAACTTTTCATTTGTGCAGTTACTTAATATATGTTCCTTCATGAATAAATTGTACAATCCAGTAAAATCCTGCACACCATGTCCAGCTAACCAACCATCCAGTGTCTTCACTGAGAAGTCTTCAAAATCAATCCAGGACTGGGTCTGGGTTTTGTGAGCCCCCCTGAATCTAATTCTATACTCCTCAGTGGTGAATCCAAATCCCTCAATCAGAGCTTTCTTCATGAGGTCATAGGATCCTGCTTCTGGCCCAGAAAGGGTCAGAGGCCTGTCTCTGCAGTTACTAGAGAACAGTTCCCACAGGATTGCCCCCCAGAGAGGTTTCTTTACTTTTCTGATATCACAAGCCCTCTCAAAGGCTGTGAACCATTTGGTGATATCATCACCTTCCTCAAATTTAGGGACAATCCCTTTGGAGATTTTAAGGTCAGAAGTTTCCTCCCTATCCTTATTTTTATTATTGCTGCCACCATTGATTATTATGAAATCTGTTTATTGGCATTTCGTTAATATAGACATAGCACATGGTATATATGAAGTATCAGTAATCCAAAAAGGGGGACAAGGGGCTTTATTTAAGGAGGTCCAATGTACATGCCCCAGAAGTCTATATCCAAAACGGGGTACAGAGTTCCTCAAGTACAGGAGAGAAGAGATGAAGTAATCAGTGGAAGGCCAGGGAAATTTCCCTTGGTGGAACTAATGCTCTCACACACCCAGCAAGCTAGGTGTCATGCTTCATCATATGAGCATTGCCCCTCGTCAAGTCGGCGCTGCAATCCTTGACGGGCTCCCGAAACCGGGGCTCTTTGTCAGGGATCTTTTGTTCCTGCCGATATATGCTTGGATGTGAGGGGCCTAGTGGAATGAATGTAGCAGAATATGGAAGTAAAAAGGGTTGGTCAGTCCTAAAAGTGTTTTATTCAAAAGGTAGACTACCCTATTAAAAATGGTGTAGAGTGGCTAAGTCCTAGAAATTAAGTGTCTAGACGTAAAGCTCTACTCTAGAATGATCGACATGTTTCTTGCCATGTGTGTCAGGAGGATCAGGGCAATTCATCAGGATCAGGGACTGTCTACATAAAAAGTGGTAATGTGTATTCGACATACCATGTCCTAGGCTGCTGGCCTGTGGAGATAAAATAACCATATCAAGGATAAAACCAATAACATCTCTTCAACGAGTACATAATCTTTCAATAATGGTGTTTCCAGAATCACCGTGCACAATGTGAGTGTGACACACTAGTTCAAGGTGCACAATTTTCAAAGGATCAGTGAACGTGAACACAGGTGGGAGGGGGGTGGGTGGTATTAGATCTACTAATACACTAATGATGTTCTCAAGGACAGCAAGGATTCACTCACCTAATGCGTTAACTAGATGAGCTAGCAACGGAGCTGGCGGCTATAAAGGACACCGATTGGGTCCTGGAGTAAAGGGGGTATAGAAACAAACAAACAAACAAACACTGACAATCAAGACAAATCGAAAGAGACAGTGATGTCGACAGTGCTTAGTACTAATGTTTTTATCTCTAGTAACAATTATGCAATGATTCTGTCTGGCCTTGGAATTATACTGATTCAATTCAGGGTGAGTCCGGTAGGAGTTCAGGACCCCTGGTACACCGTTAATCGCGGTAAACAGCTTAGTCAAAGACTGGGGGACATTTATTATTGCCAGGTTGAAGTAGCCCACCAGACTAAAGACAGGACCCAAAGTATGCCGTTAATCGCGGTAAAACGGCTTAATCAATTACGAGGGAGAATAGCCCGCCAAAGTAAGGTCAATAGTGAGTAACAGAATATCAGGTGTGTAGGAGTTGGGCGTACTCACCAGCGTCAACGAACGCTTCTCCTTTAGACCTACCCATGCCGTCAGAGTCCGGGGTGGTAAGGACCGTCTGCCGCCAAGGCTAGATATACCCAAAGTGAAAGTAAGCCTACTGTCACGTGTCGTCGCGTTGCGTACTGACGTGTCTGGTTACTATGGAGACGGGTCAGGACGCCGGGGCGTAAAGGAGTATGCTTCTTCACGGCGTCGGCAAGTTCAATTTCACTGGTTGTTAAGGAACGTGAACGATTGTGTCACGATACAGTATTATGGAGGGAGAGAAGGAACAGAGACTCTCACAGGGTCCGTTAACCCATTAAGTTAAGGTGGCGCACGATGTCCGGCGTTAAGTCTGAAGCGAGCTATAATTGTCATACTAAAGTAGGTGTCTCACGAGGATAATCGCATGTAAATCAATCTTAAACAAACCAAGAGGGCGGTTGTGGAGACCTGGTTGTGTGTAAATAGATTAACTATAGTAGTGCCCTGGTATAGGCAATAATATTGTGATAATCAATAAACTACATCTACCACGCAGTGCTGTAGTCATGACTGATGTGTGGTCGTGTGGTGGGTCACAATTGCCTAAATCGCTTGTAGGCGATGCGTAACAATTATTGTAAAATAGGTGTAATAGATTCACTATAAGTCAGGACCTAAGAGTTAAAAGCCAGGTATCATGTGGACTACTTGCTCAGTAGAGGCTGCACCTGGGTGCTAGTACAATGTCGATGATATTAGAATTACTGGCCTTCGTTCAACATAGATGTGTATTTAGATGTCTCAAGGCATGAAGGGAGCATCCAATTTATGGAAGGGCACTCCACGGAATATCATCATTCAGTCCAATAGTGTCACATGAGAGTCGCCATCTCTGTTCTACTCTAAACAGAGAAGTTTTGGAAATCTGAGTGTGAGATTCTAGTATAACCCAATGTAACGAATCAGGGGAATGATGTGCCTCCAGAAAGTGCCTGTAGAGTCTGGTTGTGGTGCGTTGGCAACGTATGTTGCTCCTGTGTTCTATTATGCGGATTTTGACTGGCCGCATAGTCATACCTATGTATTGTAGCCCACAGGGGCACGTGATCAAATAGATACATTGTTTGGTGTTGCAGTTAGTGTGTTTCTTAATACTCCATTTGAAATTGGCAAGTAGCGTGACTTCCTTTGTGGTAGTGGTAAATTGACAGACGGTACATGTACCGCAGGGAAAATGACCTTGGACTGGTGGTAAGCCCCAAAGTGTGGTCTGTGAAGGGATAGCCTTTTTCTTTGGTCTAGTGTGAATCAACATGTCTCGCAGGCTACTTGTTCTTGTGTATGCAAATCTGGGTCTTGGTATTGTGAGGTCTCCTGTATTGAGAATCCCCCAGTGTTTCAAAATGATTTTCTTAGTCAAGACTGAATTAGGTGTGAACGAGGTTACACATGTCATGATGTCTTCAGGTGGTTTATGGTGCACCTCTAAAAGGGCCTCTCTGGGATTATTGAGTGCCCTCTTCATGGAGTCTTTGATCACCTTATGAGGATAACCTCTAGTCTTGAGGTTAGTGGCCAAAGTGGTTGCTTCTACTTTGTAATCTTTAGTTGAGGTACAGTTACGTCTAATACGTAAGAACTGGCCAACAGGAAGGTTATCTCGAAGGGCTTTGGGATGGTGGCTTTGGTATAGAAGAAGACTGTTACGGTCTGTGGGTTTTTTAAATAAACTAGTTGAGAGCTGTCCCTCTGCTAGTTTGATATTCAGATCCAGAAAAACAACCATGGTGTCCAAGATAGTGTGAGAGAACCTAAGGAAAGGGTTCTGTTGGTTGATCCACTGTACAAAGGTGTTACATGTATCAGTGGAACCTTTCCAGAAGATTAAGATGTCGTCAATGAACCGTTTCCAAAGGACCAGATGTTGTTGAAACGGGTTGCGGTCAGTGTTAATGATTTGTTCCTCAAAGGCTGCCATATACAGGCAGGCCAGACTGGGAGCAAATGTGCTCCCCATCGAAGTTCCTTGGCTTTGATGGTATAGTTGCCCCTGATATTCAAAAAAGTTTTCAGTCAATGCTATGGACGCCAAGTTCATTATGAATGTGATCGGGGTAGGGGAAGACCATTCCAATGAGTTCAAGGCCGTTTCTACTACTGTAAGGGTATCACCCTGAGGGATATTCGTGTAGAGGGCCTCTACGTCAAGAGTTATGAGTAAGTCAATGCAAGTAGGGTCTTCTATTGAGTCAATTGTTTTAAGGATATCTGTTGTATCTCTGATGAAGGATGGTATGCTTCTCACCACGGGTTGAAGAAAGTGGTCGACAAATTTGGATAAAGGCTCAAGTATTGAGCCAATCCCTGAGACTATGGGCCTCCCTGGGACCGGACTGATACCTTTGTGTATTTTAGGCAAGGTATAAAAGTAAGGGGTCCTGGGTTCTGTGGCATTTAAGAATGCTGCTTCCTTCTTACTTATCCACCCATTGGCAAGTGCCTCGTTTACTAGTATCGAGATGGTATTAGCGAGGCGGGGTGTGGGATCAACGGAGATAGGGGCATAGTACCTATCATTGTTCAGTTGTCGTTTGTATTCTACATCATAGTCATCTTTAGATTGAATCACGATGGCCCCACCCTTGTCCGCCTGTTTGATGATAATCGAGTCGTCATTGGCGAGAGTGTTTGCCGTTTGTATTTCGTTCCTAGATAAGTTATGGAACGGGGTAGGGGAAGGAGTGAGGGCTAAATCCTTCAGTACCGCCTTCTCAAACGTTAAAATCTCAACCGGGACCATGGCATTGTGAGGTGTAAAAGTGGAGGGGTTACTCAATCCTGAGTCATTCTCCTGGTGGATTGGTTTGTCCAAAAAGTATGACCGTAGTCTTATTTTGCGGAACAATTTTTGAACCTCACAGACATCTCTAAACTTGTCAGTACTAGGGGTGGGTACAAAACCTAACCCCTTCTGTAGTAGTGATGTCTCGAGGTCTGACAGACCACGTTGTGATAAATTAACCACTAGTTCTTCTTGTTCTGGGTTTTGCTCCTGGTATCCATCCCTCCCATGGGGGGGTCTTGCCAGTGAACCTGTTTCTGTGGGCCTCTTCTGTTGCGACCTCTTCCTCCGCCCCAACCTCTGTCTAAAAAAGGAGGACCGTTGTTAAAAAATTGTGGAGGTCCTTGTTGAAATGGCTGGTACTGCCAATAGGGATGTTGAGGAGGACCTGGAAATAGAGGGGGCCCCTGAAGGGTGGGAACATTATAATGATAATTGGCGCGTTGATTCCGTCGGCCAGTCTTAGAGCCCCAACTGCCCGTACTGGAATTACTATCAGAAGAACTTCTCCTGTCTGAATTGTCATCGGAAGAATAACTGTTTTTTGCCGATGTGTAGTCTGACTTGAGATATGGATATACTTTTTCTTTGTCGAACTTTTGGATATCTTTCTGTAATTTAGTTATTTTTTGTTTCATGAGATAATCCTTGTGCTCAGAAATTTCCGCATTGATCTCAGCAAGCTTATTCTTATATGCTGTGATCTGGATGGTAGTTTTAAGTGCACCTTCAGCAATTTGTATTCTCACCAAGAGGGCATCCGCTAAGCGTCTCGCTGTGTTAATGATGAGAACTAAGAGGTCCCTGGTGCATTTCCATGCAATCAGGGACCACTCTTTTTTGAAGGTGGCGTCATCAAGGAAGAGTCTGGGGAAGTTGTTAACAATCAACCCTGTCGGTGCGATGTTAGCACGTAAATATTCGGTCATGAGAGCGCCATGTAATGTTATTTTTAGCCACTCTCTTTTCACTGCAGTCAGTGAGTTCCAGTCATCTGACTGGGACCCTGATGCAGCACTCCCCTCAACTCCGAGGAGAGAGGGAGTTCTGTCAAGTATGTCAGAGACAACCTCATCTCCGAAGCTGAGGCCTTGGTTGTCCATAGAGAAGGTAGGGAAGGAGAGAGAAAAAGAACAAGATATTGGTCCAGGCTGGCTATAATTAATAGACAGCTTGTAACCTTAAACAATGTCCCACGGGGGTGACCCGCGCAAAACCAGTAATCCAAAAAGGGGGACAAGGGGCTTTATTTAAAGAGGTCCAATGTACATGCCCCAGAAGTCTATATCCAAAACGGGGTACAGAGTTCCTCAAGTACAGGAGAGAAGAGATGAAGTAATGAGTGGAAGGCCAGGGAAATTTCCCTTGGTGGAACTAATGCTCTCACACACCCAGCAAGCTAGGTGTCATGCTTCATCATATGAGCATTGCCCCTCGTCAAGTCGGCCCTGCAATCCTTGACGGGCTCCCGAAACCGGGGCTCTTTGTCGGGGATCTTTTGTTCCTGCCGATATATGCTTGGGTGTGAGGGGCCTAGTGGAATGAATGTAGCAGAATATGGAAGTAAAAAGGGTTGGTCAGTCCTAAAAGTGTTTTATTCAAAAGGTAGACTACCCTATTAAAAATGGTGTAGAGTGGCTAAGTCCTAGAAATTAAGTGTCTAGACGTAAAGCTCTACTCTAGAATGATCGACATGTTTCTTGCCATGTGTGTCAGGAGGATCAGGGCAATTCATCAGGATCAGGGACTGTCTACATAAAAAGTGGTAATGTGTATTCTACATACCACGTCCTAGGCTGCTGGCCTGTGGAGATAAAATAACCATATCAAGGATAAAACCAATAACATCTCTTCAACGAGTACATAATCTTTCAATAATGGTGTTTCCAGAATCACCGTGCACAATGTGAGTGTGACACACTAGTTCAAGGTGCACAATTTTCAAAGGATCAGTGAACGTGAACACAGGTGGGAGGGGGGTGGGTGGTATTAGATCTACTAATACACTAATGATGTTCTCAAGGACAGCAAGGATTCACTCACCTAATGCGTTAACTAGATGAGCTAGCAACGGAGCTGGCGGCTATAAAGGACACCGATTGGGTCCTGGAGTAAAGGGGGTATAGAAACAAACAAACAAACACTGACAATCAAGACAAATCGAAAGAGACAGTGATGTCGACAGTGCTTAGTACTAATGTTTTTATCTCTAGTAACAATTATGCAATGATTCTGTCTGGCCTTGGAATTATACTGATTCAATTCAGGGTGAGTCTGGTAGGAGTTCAGGACCCCTGGTACACCGTTAATCGCGGTAAACGGCTTAGTCAAAGACTGGGGGACATTTATCATTGCCAGGTTGAAGTAGCCCACCAGACTAAAGACAGGACCCAAAGTATGCCATTAATCGCGGTAAAACGGCTTAATCAATTACGAGGGAGTATAGCCCGCCAAAGTAAGGTCAATAGTGAGTAACAGAATATCAGGTGTGTAGGAGTTGGGCGTACTCACCAGCGTCAACGAACGCTTCTCCTTTAGACCTACCCAAGCCGTCAGAGTCCGGGGTGTTAAGGACCGTCTGCCGCCAAGGCTAGATATACCCAAAGTGAAAGTAAGCCTACTGTCACGTGTCGTCGCGTTGCGTACTGACGTGTCTGGTTACTATGGAGACGGGTCAGGACGCCGGGACGTAAAGGAGTATGCTTCTTCACGGCGTCGGCAAGTTCGATTTCACTGGTTGTTAAGGAACGTGAACGATTGTGTCACGATACAGTATTATGAAGGGAGAGAAGGAACAGAGACTCTCACAGGGTCCGTTAACCCATTAAGTTAAGGTGGCGCACGATGTCCGGCGTTAAGTCTGAAGCGAGCTATAATTGTCATAATAAAGTAGGTGTCTCACGAGGATAATCGCATGTAAATCAATCTTAAACAAACCAAGAGGGCGGTTGTGGAGACCTGGTTGTGTGTAAATAGATTAACTATAGTAGTGCCCTGGTATAGGCAATAATATTATGATAATCAATAAACTACATCTACCACGCAGTGCTGTAGTCATGACTGATGTGTGGTCGTGTGGTGGGTCACAATTGCCTAAATCGCTTGTAGGCGATGCGTAACAATTATTGTAAAATAGGTGTAATAGATTCACTATAAGTCAGGACCTAAGAGTTAAAAGCCAGGTATCATGTGGACTACTTGCTCGGTAGAGGCTATACCTGGGTGCTAGTACAATGTCGATGATATTAGAATTACTGGCCTTCGTTCAACATAGATGTGTATTTAGATGTCTCAAGCCATAAAGGGAGCATCCAATTTATGGAAGGGCACTCCACGGAATATCATCATTCAGTCCAATAGTGTCACATGAGAGTCTATGTACCCATCTCTGTTCTACTCTAAACAGAGAAGTTTTGGAAATCTGAGTGTGAGATTCTAGTATAACCCAATGTAACGAATCAGGGGAATGATGTGCCTCCAGAAAGTGCCTGTAGAGTCTGGTTGTGGTGCGTTGGCAACGTATGTTGCTCCTGTGTTCTATTATGCGGATTTTGACTGGCCGCATAGTCATACTTATGTATTGTAGCCCACAGGGGCACGTGATCAAATAGATACATTGTTTGGTGTTGCAGTTAGTGTGTTTCTTAATACTCCATTTGAAATTGGCAAGTAGCGTGACTTCCTTGGTGGTAGTGGTAAATTGACAGACGGTACATGTACCGCAGGGAAAATGACCTTGGACTGGTGGTAAGCCCCAAAGTGTGGTCTGTGAAGGGATAGCCTTTTTCTTTGGTCTAGTGTGAATCAACATGTCTCGCAGGCTACTTGTTCTTGTGTATGCGAATCTGGGTCTTGGTATTGTGAGGTCTCCTGTATTGAGAATCCCCCAGTGTTTCAAAATGATTTTCTTAGTCAAGACTGAATTAGGTGTGAACGAGGTTACACATGTCATGATGTCTTCAGGTGGTTTATGGTGCACCTCTAAAAGGGCCTCTCTGGGATTATTGAGTGCCCTCTTCATGGAGTCTTTGATCACCTTATGAGGATAACCTCTAGTCTTGAGGTTAGTGGCCAAAGTGGTTGCTTCTACTTTGTAATCTTTAGTTGAGGTACAGTTACGTCTAATACGTAAGATCTGGCCAACAGGAAGGTTATCTCGAAGGGCTTTGGGATGGTGGCTTTGGTATAGAAGAAGACTAATTACGGTCTGTGGGTTTTACTCCAGGACCCAATCGGTGTCCTTTATAGCCGCCAGCTCCGTTGCTAGCTCATCTAGTTAACGCATTAGGTGAGTGAATCCTTGCTGTCCTTGAGAACATCATTAGTGTATTAGTAGATCTAATACCACCCACCCCCCTCCCACCTGTGTTCACGTTCACTGATCCTTTGAAAATTGTGCACCTTGAACTAGTGTGTCACACTCACATTGTGCACGGTGATTCTGGAAACACCATTATTGAAAGATTATGTACTCGTTGAAGAGATGTTATTGGTTTTATCCTTGATATGGTTATTTTATCTCCACAGGCCAGCAGCCTAGGACGTGGTATGTAGAATACACATTACCACTTTTTATGTAGACAGTCCCTGATCCTGATGAATTGCCCTGATCCTCCTGACACACATGGCAAGAAACATGTCGATCATTCTAGAGTAGAGCTTTACGTCTAGACACTTAATTTCTAGGACTTAGCCACTCTACACCATTTTTAATAGGGTAGTCTACCTTTTGAATAAAACACTTTTAGGACTGACCAACCCTTTTTACTTCCATATTCTGCTACATTCATTCCACTAGGCCCCTCACACCCAAGCATATATCGGCAGGAACAAAAGATCCCCGACAAAGAGCCCCGGTGTCAGGAGCCCGTCAAGGATTGCAGCGCCGACTTGACGAGGGGCAATGCTCATATGATGAAGCATGACACCTAGCTTGCTGGGTGTGTGAGAGCATTAGTTCCACCAAGGGAAATTTCCCTGGCCTTCCACTGATTACTTCATCTCTTCTCTCCTGTACTTGAGGAACTCTGTACCCCGTTTTGGATATAGATATATGAAGTATCACACAGGCAATGAGTCAGCCACTCTGATTAGTCCCCACCAGTTGTGAGCATGGCGAACAACAGGATCAAGCGCCACCCCCATGTGCTAAGCAAAATAAATCTTGTGGGTCTCCGGACCACCGCCCTTATCTAAACAGTTCCATGAAACAACAAAAAGAAAGAGGCAAAACAACAGAAGCCCCAGCACAACAACAGCCGCAGGTTCGGTCTTTTACCATATGATCCCCAAGGTACCTCTCCCGGTCCGACCCCCCCCCACCCGCTCCCCACCCCCCGGTACAAACAGTTCCATTAATGGCAATTTTCAGTGTCCGCACACGTTCCTGGTTCAGTAAGGGCCTCCGCATCAGTCCCCGTGTTGGACCCCCGGGGCTCACCTCCGTTCCCCCCCTCCTCAGGGAGTGCCTCCACAGTGCTTGTCCCACAAAGCCCCAGGGCGTCCCCGTCCAGCTGCATCAGGGTCTGCAAGTGTGTGCCCCACTGGTTCACTATAGGCGTGCGCCTGAGGCCCAACGTTTCTTCCCGCAAAAGTGCCGTACCCTCCGCCCCCGCCCACACCAGCAGGGTGGGCCGGGGCGGAGGGTACGGCTTGCGCTCGGGGGGGGCTCAGCTGCCTTCCAGCGCTTGGTGAGCAACCGCTTTGCGACCACCAAACACAGGTCGAAGAAGCGAGAGGCAACCTTCGTGGGAGGAGTTCTATGAAACAGGTGCAGCAAGCAGGCCGGCCATTCCCGCGCGCCAGCGGGCCGGCGCATTTACTTAACGCTCCATGCACTGTCCGCCAATACGATTCTAGTGCCGGACAACTCCACAACATGGGCACCAGCCCAGCATCCAGAGCCTTGCAGCGTGGGCAGTCTGCATCCGCGCGATGGAAATATCGATTTATAGAGTCAGGAGTGAGATATGCTCTGTGTAGTATAAAGTATTGAATTTGGCGAAACCGCAAGTTCCTGGGAACCCGCGTTGGCCCCCGTAGCGCATCCCTCCATTCCTTGTCAGCCATGTGGTGGTCCAAGTCCGCTTCCCATTTACCGCGCAAAGGAGACAGGTCGGTCGCCACCTGTGTACGCAGGGAGGCCGCGAACCAACGGATCATGTGACTGCCCCGTCCCATGACATGGAGGTATTGCATCATGAGGTGCTGCGCCGGCTCCTCCTGAAGAGCTCCCCACCGTCTCATCAATGTCGTGATCAGCGAGCGGTGACGGAGGAATTGGCCGGCTGGTAACCCCGTCTCCTCCACCAATTGGGCGAATGGAATAAGCGCACCATCACGGTAGAGGTCCCCCAATGTGCAGATGTCCGCCGCGTGCCATTCCGTAAGCTCCGTCGAGCGCAGTATCCCCTGCCCGCTAGGAGATTCCTCAGTCGGCATGGCGGGAGCGTAAGGGACATTCGACCGGGTCAAGTAAAGGGCACGCCGATAGCATTTGTAGGCCACTGCCACAAGGAGGGGACCCGGCTTGACCACTCTGGCCGTCGGGTGGAACGACGCAATGATATCCGCCAGGGGGAGAGGTGGCTCCGCGGACACCGCATCATCCCTCTCCCTATCGGCCAACCACCTGGCTACCCACTGCAGCTGCGCTGCTAGGTAATAGTGCGCAAAGCACGGCATCGCGAGTCTCCCCTGACCCGTAGGAAGGTATAACTTAGATAGTGCCACTCTGTGGCGCGCAGTACCCCACACAAAATCCCGGAATGAGCGCTCCAGGGTGGCAAAGAAGGATGCCGGGATGTAGATCGGCAGGTTAGCAAAATAGTAGAGGATTCTGAGCAGAGCCACCATTTTGACCAAGGCAATGCGTCCTGTGACCGCAAGAGGGAGGGTACCCCAGAAACGCATCTGGGCCCTAATCGCCGTTACCGCCCTGCCCAGGTTGCCCTCCACCAGGTCAGCTGGTTGCCTATACACTTGGATGCCCAGGTAACGGAAGGTGTCCGGTTGCCACCTGACAGGCACACCCCCCAGATGATACTGGGGATCCAGAGCATCAGCGCAGAATGGGTAAAGGGACGATTTGGCTGCATTCACCCGTAACCCGGATAGCGCAGCAAATTCCGTTAGGACTCGCTCCAGGTCCCCGGAGATGTTCGCCACGTCTTTAATGAAGACCAGGAGGTCATCCGCATATAAGGAGACCTGGTGCGTTACGTCACCCATGGGAATGCCATCCGTCAAAACCTTCCGTAGGGTGGCCGCTAAAGGCTCTATGGCAAGCGCAAAAAGGAGAGGCGAAAGAGGGCCCCCCTGCCTGGTACCACGGCCGACTGAAATGGCATCAGAAATGTATGGGCCAGTTCTCACCCGAACCACAGGATTCTTATAAAGAAGCGCCGCCATTTGGAGGAACCCGAGGCCTAGACCATAGTGCGACAACGCTGCCACCAGATACCCCCATTCAAGGCAATCGAAGGCCTTTTCAAGGTCCAATACTAAACAGCCCGCTCGCGGCCAATGCTGTGCGCCATGTGCAGCAACGCGGAAGAACCGACGGAGATTAAGCGAGGTGCTGCGCTTCGGCACAAACCCATTCTGGTCCCTGTGCACCAGTACAGGTACAGTGGGGGCCAGCCGCTCCGCCAGGACTTTGGCCAGAATTTTATAATCGGTGTTGAGGAGGGGGAGGGGGCGATAGGACCCCAGGTTAGTAGGGTCACGTCCTGGCTTGGGTAAAGAGCTCAGGTAGGCCTCTCTCATGGAGGCGGGCAGGGTAGCCTCCTCAAGGGCCGTGAGATATAACGCGTGCAGTCTGGGCACCAGGGACTCCCGATATGCTTTATAGTACTCTGCCGGGAGACCATCCGGTCCAGGCGCCTTGCCAGAAGCCAGTGAGGCCACCGCTTCCCCTATCTCCTCCAGCGTGAGGGGACCTTCTAATGTTTCCTGGTGGGCATCCGGAGCCGTGGGCAGGCAGGCGGACTCTAGAAACTGATCTAGATCCTGTGCCTGTCGGCGCCCCGTTGAAGTGTACAGGGCCTTGTAATGCGCTGTGAGTATCTGATGGATCTCCTGTTGCGTATGTACCAGTGTCCCATCCGATCCACGGATAGAGGCTATTGGTGCGTAGCCCGACTCCTGCCTGATCAACCAGGCCAGCAACCGCCCCGCCCTATCAGATGTGGCGTGGACCCGAGCCGAATGTGCAGCGTAGTTGTGGCATCGCAATCTCTCGAGCAGCTCAGCGTGGCGCGCCCGGAGCCGCGCCAGCCGGGTCGAGTCCCGACCCCCTCCCTCACACGACAATAGCCGCGATCCCAAAGTGGTAAGCAGTAACGTAAGCTGCTTACGAATATTCCCTGTCGCCCCTAGGCAATGTCCCCGCATGGTAGATTTGTGTGCGTCCCATTCCATCAGCACGCTCCCTGCTGTACCCTCGTTTAGATCAAAGAACTGCTCAACCGCTGTGCCGAGCGAAGCTCGAAACTCCGCATCCTCAAGAGCGGCTGGCTGCAGACGCCATGTGGGAATGGGGGGCCTCCCAAGGTCCCAACAGAGACGCAGCACTTGAACTATCAGTGGGTCCAGCGAAGGAGAGCCCACCACCCTGTCAAGGCAGACGTGAAGGTCATGTACCGCCGAATAATATGAATAGAGTCGGTCAGTGGGGTGTAAGGTACGCCAGACATCATGCAGGGCCCATCGCGACAGCCAGTCAGTAAGGCTCCTCGCGTTCGAGACTACCTGTGTGCTACGGAGCGGCGGGTAAGACCTATCAAGGCTCGTGTCTAACACCGCGTTAAAGTCCCCACCCAGTAACCAGGGAAGACCCACATACGGGGTTAAGGCCACCGAAAGTTGATCTAGAAACGACGGCTGGTCGACGTTCGGGGCATAGATGGATCCCAGAAGCATAGAGTGCCCGTTGAGCCTCCCTCGAACCAGTGTGTATCGCGCAGCAGGATCTATCACTACTTCGGAGCATGTGAAGGGTGTACCCGCCCGTACCCCGAGCATGCGCAGAATATGTGGTCCCAAAAAGTTGCCCCCGCCACCGAGCGCGTAATTTATCCAATTCTGGCCGTGTCATGTGTGTCTCCTGGAGAAGGGCCACCGCTACCCCATGCCGCTGCAAGTAGGCAAAAACAGAGTATCGGCGGGCCGGCGTGTGCATGCCTCTGATGTTCCATCTGACTATCGCAGTGTCAGCCATCAGTGTTGAGTGTGGACAACGCGAGGCCCACGGGCAGGAGCGGGCCAGCCAGGGGGAGGAAGGGGACCAAGATCACTGTTGCCCAGACCGCCTGCTGCAATAACATGGTGCACAATAGAACTGCAGAACACTGCGGAGTGTAGGTAAGCAAAAGTAAAAGTAAAATTAACAAAAGGAATTCCATAACTGCAAGGGCAAACCCCAGAACGGGCATTCGTCCAAACGTGTAAAACTCGATCGCCTGTGAACTACCAGGCCAAATATGTGCTAGTGGGTGCCAAAGGGCAATACTGCTGGTCCCGGTCTGCAAGAGCCCCGTGTCACCCCCGTCAGAGCCTCGTGTGCCCGCAGGATTGCCAGCCGCGCAATCGCTCCCCAGAGGAGCGTGTGTGGGCATCGCCGCCACCCCGCACCCCCGCGACCAAGGCATGCGTGGACCCCCCGCCCCGTCCTGCGTGTAAGGGATCCCACACTGTCCCTCCAGCCCCCGTGACAACCGTGGCACCCCAACCAGCCCAGTCGTGTAAGCATAAAGAGCCACAGTACCACAAACAAGGAGGCAACAAAGGCAGTAACCCCCCCCCCCCCCCCCCCAGGAGCAGTCCGCAGCACTCAACCCACCACCGCAGGGCACCTGCATTGAACACTGTGCAATCAGACAAGAGTTCACCCCATAAGGTCGGCCGTCTGGGGAGTCACCACCGGTAACACCTGGTCCTCTGAAAGTATGATGGACGGGGAGGAAGACCGGTCAGTCTCAGTGTCACTATGTGCGCGGACCGCCACTTCCCCTTGACTGCTCACAGATCCCAGGGTGGCCACCGCCTCAAGAGCCTCCAGCCATTCCATGCGCATCCTCTCCGGGCTCGGTGCCGCAGGAGGACTCGGCCCCGCTCCACCGCGTCGGTCCCTCTGCCTCCGTCGTCTCAGTCGTTTCTCCCGTCGCCCCATGAGGCCCGGGTCCGCGGGCCTGGGGCCACCATGTTGACCCGTTTCCTCCAGCCTGTCCCAGACATCAGACGGGGCGTTGAAAAAACGTGTCCCATCCTTCGTGACCACCCTGAGGCGCGAGGGGAACAGCAGCGAATACTGGATCTGCAATTCACGGAGTCGGCGCTTCACCTCCAGATAGTTACTCCTCCACTTCTGAACTGTCGCAGTATAGTCCGGGAACAGCATCACTGCGCCACCCCCTACCGTCAGGGCACCCATTTTCCTTGTTTCCCGGAGGATCACGTCCCTGTCGCGGTAGTAGAGGAGCCGAAACAGGAAGGGACGCGGCCGTGCCCCAGGGACAGGTCTCCGCATCGTCACTCTGTGCGCCCGCTCCACCACAAACTGCGGGGAGAGCACCCCCGGGGGTAGTATGTCCCGCAACCAGCCTTCAACACACTGCTCCAGTTGTCGTCCTTCCTCACCTTCCAATAGACCCACGACGCGTATGTTCTGGCGCCGAGAGCGGCCCTCTGCATCCTCTGCACTGTCCTCTAGAGTGTTAACGCGGTCCATCAGGTCCTGCAAAGTGGCAGAGTGGTTGCGCACTATCGGCTGGACATCCTGTAGCGTCTGACATTGACTGGCAACAGTGTCCGCCAGTTTACGATGGTCAACGTGGAGCAAAGTGAAGTCAATCGTGACTTTGTCGATCCGGGATTCCAGTGAGGCTCTGGTTTGTTCCAGCGTGTTGCCCAGTCGGTCGACCGCTGCCAGCATGGCATCCATCTTGGCTTCCAAAGTCGACGCAGGCGGTGCCGCAGTCCCAGCAGAGCGTCCCACACCGCGTCAGGGCCTTCCGCCCTTAGCCTGCTCTCAGCGTGTTTGTTCCGAAGCCGCCCCATTGCCAGTTGCTGCGCCGACGGCATTCGGAGGGTCCAATGGCGTGTCGCGATCAACCGGGACCCCGGGCACCTCTAGATGCCGGTAGCAAGGAGCCCAGTCCCGCAACCACGAGTGGGGCCCCCCTCCGCAGTCGGGCAAACGCCAGGGGGTCAGGGCGCAGGGTAGCTTCACTGGCGGGGGGATGTCGTCACGGTCTGTGGTTCAACCGGCAGCTGGTGCTGGGATCACGGCCAGCACCCAGTCCGCGCACCGCCCAGTCCACAATGGCCGGACCACAGCAACGCGCCCAGCAGCGGGCAAGCGGCCAGTCACCTCAGCTCCTCACGTTAGGCCGGTCCGTCCGGTTACTCCCACGGCGCTGCTCTCAGGGCCACATCACGCTCCCCAGGGTCGCCCCCGCCGTCGCAGCCGTCCCCCCTCGCCCCCGAGGGCAGCAGCCAGGCGCTCACCAGGTCCCCGTTCACAAGATCGTAGCCAGAGTGGGGCCTCTCGCCAGTTCACTCACCGAGCTCTCAGGCGCTGCAGGGTCTCATGTCTGCCACCATCGTCCCCGCCTGTAATGGCCGCCGCCACCATCCACCACAGTAAGCGCCTCCAGGCTCAGCGCTCTCAATCAGGCAGGGCCACTGTGCAGCCGGTCACCAGCCACTCCGGGTCCCGCCGTCGCGTGGGAGCCCCTCGCGGGTCGCCAACCAGCCAGCTGCCGATCTTCAACTCGTTGCGCGGCCCAGCCCCCTCGTGGCAAGCCGCGGTGCGGAGTGACCCTCGCGGCCGGGCGCCGCCTCCATCGCGTCCCGCACCTCACGCCGGGCAAGTCGTCAGGGCGGCGGCACGCAGTCGGAGGCCGCCCCCGCTCTCAAGTCGGGCCCCGCAGGGCCGCCGGGACCTCACAGGCGGAAGCAGGCAGCATCGGCAGTCCCGGGGCACATCCCGGGCAGGAGAAACTAAGGAGAATGGCTCTGCAGCTCGGGAGCCTCACACAAACACAGCCATCTTGGCCGCGCGCCCTCTAGCGCCCCCCATTGCTGCCACCATTGATGGGTGCTAAACCCATCTCTCTCCTTTCTTTTTCTAGAGCCAGGAGCCTGGACTCTAGCTCTAGTCTTCTGGCCAGCCTCATAAGGCTGTCCTCTTCACTGGTGGGTCCCCCAGTGTTCTCTCTGGTACCAGAGTCACCTTTGTAATCTCTAGGTGCCCAGATGCTAATTCTTGGATTGAAGGGTATGGGTGCCCTCTCCTCCTAGGGGATAGTATGGGGTGGTTATTGTCAACCTCCTCTGCTTCCCCTTCCTCATCTGACTGGCCATCACCATATCCAGATGGGTGGTCCTTAGCATACTCAGCCAAGAGCTCCTGGAGCCCTAGTTTGGTTGGATGCAGGCCCATTGGTAAATTTTTAAGTTTGCATAGGGACCTTAATTCCTTGAAAGACAAGTGTAAGTAAGGTGTGAGGTCGAGCTCCTCCACCAGGTCCATGTTATTATTGTCACTAACAGCTGGGCTTGTTTGAGTCATTCTAACCTGACAATTCTAATCCTCTACCCTGACTATAGTGACTTTTATTTTTCTAAAATTCTAATGGAACTTAAGCAAGGCCCTAGCAAGACTTTTAGTAATTTTGGAAAACACCAATCAGAATTCTAAAGGCAATTTTAAGAGTTCTGTCGTGTGATCAGATGGTAACCAAGTAGTCCAACAAATGCAAGTTTGTATCCCACCGCTGATCCACCAATGTGAGAAAGTGGCTCTGTATATACTGTTCCTTAATAGGTACAGGGTGTACAGAGTCCACAGTCCCCCAGGGTTTGACAGAGGCTAAAGTTAGATATAACCTTACTCTCTAAAGTGGTAGCTTGGTCGAGCAGTAAGGCAGTATCAGAGGACAGTGTAAAGCATTTGTTGTACACACTCAGTCAGCAAATGGTCTCACGCACTCAATAACTGAACTCTAGGCCAATGGTTTATATAAAAAAATATATGCTTGTTTTATTTTAGAACCAACAATTGGATTTAAAATATACTTTCTCAGAATGAGATGTTTTATATAAATACTTTTGCAATATGCAATTGACTTTTGTAATCAGTTACAAGTGGTTACAATAGGCAACTCTATTTTAAACACAACAATGCATTGAGCTCAATGGAAATTTCAAGTTATTTGCAACAGATTACTTTTAGGATTACTTTTGGAATTCCAGGACTGGATCCTAGATTCAGTCCTGGGTCAGTACTCAGAATCAAGTGATGAAAGTCGACTTAATTACTGTAGTGATTTTTTAACAATATTTAGCTATTTTAAAAGTTGACAGAAAATATTTCAAAGAAAACAGTCAATGATTCCCTATGGAAGAAAATTCAACTTGCAGGTACAGTATGTTCTCGTTACTTTTGTAATCCAGAACTGGGTGCCTAGACTCAGTACTGGGACCTTTATCCAAAACAGGTAAGTAATTACGTTTTCAGATATTATACGATTTTTAAAGAATATTTAAAGATTGCAGAAATTGACACTTTGAAGAAATGTCACAGAAAAACAGTCAATGATTTCCTATGGAAGAAAATTGGGTTACGGGTAAGTACAGTTGTAAGAATTTTTCAGAGTCAGTGCTGGGCTCCAAGATCCAGCACTGGGAGCTCACCTAAGAGCAGGTGAGTAATTTCGTTTTCGTTACTCGGCTGATTTTTGGTGAATATTTTAAGATTTGAAAAGTCCACACAAAGAAATTTCAGGAAAAAGCCAGTCAATGTTACCCTATGAGGAAAATAGAGTTATCGGTTTAAGGGTAAGAACTCGACTGGCGAGGAGGAGCCTAGCGCGTGACCAAGATGGCCGCGTAGGTGCGAGGCTCCCGAGGACCTCCGCGACCTCCTACATCTATCCTGTCTTCATCCTGATTCGGTTGATGGGACTGTGTTGGTGAACCTGAGCCGAGGTGGTGCCCGTTTTCCGTTCTTGAATCGGACCCCGTGTGCCGTTATGGGCATCGATTGAAGTTTGCGGCCTGCTCCTCTCCTGACCCCGGACTTGAGTTGGGGGGTGATCCAGTGGAGAAGTGAATAACAACGGCGGGACGAGCCTGGCTAGTCGCGTACCCCACACTTTCACTTTCGCTTTTGAGCCCCCTTGCCATCATCGCGAGTGGGATCACGGCGCTCCTTTGTGTGGTGGTTGCCTCGCTGGGTGACCCTGCCTGCCCTGCGGGGACCTGCTCCACCTTTCGCAGGAGACCTCTGGGGTCCTTCGCCTCGATTGTTCGCCCTCCGCTGCAGGACTCGTGGGTGTACGGCATACAGGACGATGGCGACGAAGCAGGATGGAGAGAGGCTGAAGGCCAAATCGACCCGGCGTGGCGCTGCAACTCAGGCCAACATTATGGACCGCTACACCCTGCCGAAAGGTTCTCCCGGCGGGTTGCATAAGTCTCCTGAGTGCCCCGCGGATGCCTCGGATTTGCCGACGGATCTGACTTTGCAGGACGTCATGGGCGCCATAGCGGAGATGAAGACCTCGGTGGGTCAACAGTTTGATACCCTGGCGCACAAACTCGACGCAGTTCTCAAAGATGTTAACCTTGTTAGGGCAGACCTTTCCAAGACAAATGATAGGGTTGACTCTTTGGCCCACACCGCGTCGGGCCTCACGACTGAGGTGGCGGCCCTCGAGACGGAGGTGCGTCGGCTCCGGCAGGCCAGTGCGCTCACGGATCGGCGACTCGAGGATTTCGAGGGTAGGGCCCGGAGGAACAACGTTTGCATTATCGGGGTGCCTGAGGGACTGGAGGATTCCGCAGCGGATCTCTTTGTGGAGGATCTGGTCTCTAATCGTCTGCAGCCTCGAGGTTTGAGTAAATTCTTTGCAGTGGAGAGGGCCCATAGAGTTCCGGGTGGCAAGCCGAAGGTCGGAGCTCCACCGCGGCCTCTTATTGCCCGTATCTTCAACTTTCGGGACAGGGATGCGATTTTACAAGCTTCTAGAGTGCAGGGGCCGCTTAAGCTGGAGAACGTGGAGGTGAACTTCTATCCTGACTTCACGCAAGCGGTCCAGAAGAAGAGGCTGGGTTTCATGGGCGTCAAGCGTCGGCTCCGGGATATGAACTTGAAATATGCCATGCTTTTTCCGGCCAGACTGCGTGTGGAGTCCGAGGGTCGCTCTCATTTCTTTGACCGTCCGGAGACGGCTGGGGACTGGTTGGACAATTTGCCTAGGGGACATGATCGAGATGGGATGGGGGCCGCGGGAGGAGAGTGCCCGCTGGATCGGGCCTGAGGTATTGACACTGGGGCTAATTCCTGATGATGCCACTTTTCGGCTGTGCTCAGGGTTTTTTTTTTGACTGTCGTGCCTTGCTCCCCCTCGCTGGGAGGTTGTGGGGTGTCTCGAGGGGGTTCTCTTTCCTCCACTTGGGGGTCTTTGTAGTTTAGTTCATGCAAGGGCGACAGGCACACTGCAAGTTGGGGGGGCTTTTCGGGCTCATGCAGGGGTGCAGGGAGGGGGGAGTTTAGTTTGGAATGTTGGGTTGGGGTTGGGTATTGTTTGTTTGTACCACAAGGCAGAAGTATTGTTGTGTTATTTTCATGGTGCTCTCTGGGAGGGGACTGATTGGTTTTGGCTGTGATGGGGGGTAGGGGACTGAGACTTCTTTCCTGGAATGTTAACGGACTGGGGGACAGGATAAAACGGGGGGTGGTCCTGCAGTTTTTAAAACGGATTTCACCTGATATTGTGTTCTTGCAGGAAACACACCTTATTGGTAATTCCTTCTGTGCTATGAATAGGCGGGGCTATCGCCTTGTGGCTCATTCGGGCTTCACCTCTGGTTCGAGGGGTGTGGGCATCATGGTTAAAACCTCGCTCCCGTTGGAGGTTGACGAGGTGCTCCATGATGACAGGGGGCGCTATGCGGCTCTGGTGGGTAGATGGGAGGGTAAAGTGGTTGTTTTGGTTTCGGTTTATGTCCCGCCGGGGTTGCAGACGACTACTTTTGCTGATTTGGGGCGCCTTCTTCTTGGGCTGCCGGAGGGGATTCTAGTGGTTGGAGGGGATTTTAACGCTGTGGTCTCCAGATCTGCGGATCGTCACCCACCCAGGGATCTCCCCCGGGCCCAAACTTGGTTGTCTGGCCTCTTGGATACCCTGGGACTGGTGGATTGTTGGCGGCTAAAACACCCTGCGCAGGTACAGTACACCTTTCATTCCGGGGCTCATGGTAGTCTCTCGAGACTTGATTATGTACTGATGCCAGCGGCGCAGGCGGGGAGGGTCGGGGAGGTGCGACATCTTGCTCGGGGTATTTCAGACCACTCCCCACTCTTATTACACTTTGATATTGTCTCGGGGATGGAGGGGATGGTGGTCCCGATCAACCCCTGGTACCTGCGCAATCCCGCAATTCGCGCAGATTTGATTAAATCCCTTGAGCAATATTTTGGAGACAATGTGGGGTCGGTCTCGTCTGCTATTTCTCTGTGGGAGGCGTTTAAGACAGTACTCCGGGGGGAGGCCCTGTCCCTCATTTCCCATTCCAAGAGGTGTGAGCGGGAGGAGGTGACCCGTATCGAGTCTGAGATAACTGAGTTGGTGGGCGACCTGGATTGTGGTGTCACGGACGATAAGCTGCACGCTCTCCGACTCAAACAAGCGGACTACAAGGCCCTAGTCACCGAAGCGGCCAAGGGCCTGAGTAGGGAGCAACAGGGGCGTCTGTATGATATGGGTGATAAGGCTGGAAAACTGATTGCGTGGCTGGATAAAAAGGAGAGAGCGAGTCGAGTTGTTCCGCTGGTCGAGAGAGTAGATGGGCTGTGTGTTACTGATCCGGTGGAAATTGTTGATTGCTTCGCAGAATATTTCCGCGGGGTGTATTCCCCGGTATCTTCTCGCTCGGAAGAGGATTCTCGCGACCTGCTTAAAGATATTGCGTTGCCTTCCCTTTCGGAGGAGGATAAATCGTTGATGGACGCGACTCCGACATCTGAGGAGATCGCCCTGGCCATACGTTCAGTCGCCTCTGGTAAGGCCATGGGTCCTAATGGCCTTCCTATTGAGTTGTACAAATAGTGCCGGATACATTGGCGCCGCATCTTCGTGATATGTTCCTCGAGGCCCGGGCGGTGGGTTCCCTCCCACTGGACCAGCGTCTAGCCACTATTGTGGTTATTCACAAGGAGGGGAGGCCGCGTGATCGGGTCACGTCTTACAGGCCCATTTCGCTTTTGAATGCGGAACCGAAAATTCTGGCCAAGGTGCTGGCTAATCGGCTGGTCAGCGTGGTGTGCGATCTGATCCATCAGGACCTATCCGGTTTTATCCCTCATCACAACACCGCGCTTAATCTGCGGCGTCTGCATGGGGTGCTCTCGAGGGTTCCGTTCATACGCGAGCCGGCCATTTTGGCGTCCCTGGACGCCACTATGGCGTTCGACACGCTTGAGTGGCCATATATCTGGGCGACGCTGGAGAAGTTCGGGTTTGGGCCGGGATTCATTGGCTGGGTGAAATTGTTGTATTCCGGGCCGCTAGCGCAGGTGGTGGTGAATGGTAGAGTATCGGCTCCTTTTGAATTGGGCAGGGGCACGCGACAGGGTTGCCCGCTGTCGCCTCTCCTCTTTGCGCTCGCCTTGGAGCCCCTGGCGGAGTGGCTGCGGTGGCACCCTTCAATTCGTGGTCTCTGATGGACTCCTGAGTATGAGGATCAAGTCTCTTTCTACGCGGACGATATTCTCTTGTATCTCGCTTCCCCGCGTAAATCGTTGATTGTGTTAGTGGATGTACTGTATTCCTTTGGCCGTAACTCAGGCCTAGTCATCAACTGGGCTAAGTCCTGTGTATATGTCCTCTCAGGGGAGGCTCCTATCCTCCCGCGGGGTTGCCCTATCCAGGTTGCTCAACAGGGATTTAAGTATCTGGGTATTTTCATTACCCTGGACTCTGTGGCCCGATACACACAGAACCTACTCCCCCCCCTCCAACGTTTGAAGGCGGATGTAGCGCGTTGGAGGCGCTTGCCGCTCTCGCCGCTCGGCCGGGCAGCGCTGTTTAAGATGATGTCGTTGCCACGGTTTTTATATGCCTTACAAAACACGATGGATGTCGTTCCGGCTAGTTACTTTCGAGAGGTGGAGGGTCTGCAACGCCAACTGTTTTGGGATGGGAGGCCGCGATTGCCCTCGCGAAGCTGACGCTCCCGTGGTACGATGGGGGGGTCGCCCTCCCTGACATCAAACGTTATTACTGGGCCTCCCAGCTGGCTGCGATAAACCATGGGCTTTATGGGCCCGCCCTTAATCCGGCCTTTGAAATGGACAAATTGTTGTTGCCGGGTGGCGACTACAATCGTGCGCTCTACTCTAGATCGCTCGATGCACGCTTGACGGGTCCGACGCGGGTCGCGGTACGGGTGTGGCATGTGGCAAACTCGGCGATGGGGTGGAAGGATCGTTTGACCCGGGCGACGCCATTGTATGCCTCTGAGCGACTGGGTTGTTTGTGGACGACGAAAGGCTTCGAGAAGTGGGACACGATTGGCATCAGTAGGGTTGGCGATCTTTGGACGAAGAGGGGATTTAAAACGTTTGATGTGCTGAAAGCGGAATACCAGTTGCATGATAGGGAGTACTTCCGGTATGTACAGGTTCGTCACGCGTTGTGTTCCGTATTCCCGGAGGTCGCGTCCATGCCGGAGTGCTCCCCTTTGGAAGATAGAGTGCTAGACGGGCATGTACCGGATGGCACTATCTCATTGATCTATAAAAAGCTCATCAACGATCGATCGGGACTACTGACCGCCCTACGTGAGGCATGGGTCTCTGATGGACTGGAGCTGGACGACGAGGATTGGGTATCTGTGGTGGCCTCCCCGAAAGAGGTGGCCATACCGGCCCGCCTTCGTTTCGTCCAGCTCAAAATACTCCACAGAGTCTACGTTACGGGACTGGGCCTGATGCGTATGGGATATGCGGTGGATGGCATGTGTAAGCGTGGGTGTGGCTTGTTAGGGACCTTCTTCCACATTTTGTGGGAATGTCCGGAGGTGGCTCGATTCTGGCGCGGCGTGCATGCGGTGTTGCAAGCGGTCACGCATGTTGCGCTGTTTCCCGAGGCCAGGAGGTGTTTATTGAATGTGTGGGAGCCGACTGATTACACGGTGACGCAAACGTGGTGGGTGACATTGGGATATATGGTGGCCAAGCGTGACATAGCACAATTGTGGGGCTCCCAGAGGTCACCCACGATTTCGGTATGGAAGGAAAACATGGATTGGTGCATGTTCCGAGAAAAGGTGGTGTATGTGGCGAGAGGCAAGCCTGGGAAATGGGTAAAGGTGTGGGGCCCCTGGAACTCCTATCGCGGCGGGATTTGTACCCCACCATTGATGCCCGACTTGGCGGCGGCCCTGACTCCCTAGTCTGCACGTTCCCTTTATTCTGTTATCGTGACCACTTTGTCTCTGCCCCTGCCCCTCCCTCCCTCCTATTCTTGTAGGTTGGTAGGACCCTCCCGAGGGGAGCACATAATGTTGCCTAGACTTTTGCCGCCTTGTGGGTTTGTTTTTTCTTTTTCATTTAAAATGAAACCGCCAATTGCGATGATTGGGCAATGTAGCCGCAAGTGATATCTTTGATCTGTGGGACTCTTACTGCTTGCCTCTTGTATTTTATACATGTGTTTTATGGTCTCACTGTTTACTAGCGGCCGGCCTTACGGTTGTAGGCCCATACTTGTATATCTATTGAACT
Organism: Triturus cristatus; assembly: GCF_964204655.1. NCBI lineage: Eukaryota > Metazoa > Chordata > Amphibia > Caudata > Salamandridae > Triturus > Triturus cristatus. The sequence goes on along the minus strand of NC_140586.1, from coordinate 325,272,121 downwards.
GTGTAATAAAGGTTTCAAACAAAAAAATAAAAAAAAAAAAAAAAAAAAAGAACTCGACTGGCAGAGTTGAGGTTCTGGGCATAGACTCAGGGGTCCCCCAGGGTCAGGTAGGTACAGTTGGTTCACCCTCAGCGACTCTAGGTGGGCCGGGTGCAGAGAGAGTTAGGCCCAATGTTATCCTATGAGGGATAGGGGGGCCTTGGTTGGTGGCTGCTGACTGGCAAGCCACGCGGCTGTGGGAGCTGGGCTCCTGGTGACTTACTCAGGGCAAGTGGGGAAGTAGGTAGTTGTAGAGGTTGCACTGCCAGGGCCACTAGGGCGGCTGGGTGCAGGGTGCTTTTGAGCCTTCGGGTGCTCAATTGATTTCAATGGGAAATCTCCGGTTTAGAAAAAGACTGCAAGCTCGGGGATGAGGATTCTTCAGGTGCCACCACCACTTGGAGAGGTAAGTTGGGTAGGTGGAGGATAGGTAGGTACCCTGGGATTCGGCACAGGGGGCCGTGGGGCACCGCGTGCCGGGGTGCCTTTTGGTGTCGGGAAATCTTACCCTCTGTTGATCGCGGTAGGGGGGGCACCTTGTTCTGAGGCTGCAGGCTTCTTCAGGAGTGTCGAGGGAGGTCCTTGGGTGCCGGACTCGGGGTCACAGTCCTCGTGGGGTCGTCCTCGTGGTCTTTGTTCACTGGCCAGGCTTGGCTGGTGCAGAGTGTGCTGGGTTCGCAGTTCCGGGCTGCTGCCAGGGATTAGAGGTAGGTTTTCAGTAGAGCCTCTACTCATGGTAGTCCCTGGGGCTTAGAGCCAAAAGGTAGCCAGGTCCTCCGGGGTTTGTGAGGTTGCTGGCCACAAGAGATGCCGGGTTGGAGCAGGACCAGGTTCGACAGGCCGGTAGGGCTGGAGCCAAAGCAGTTGGTGTCTTCCTTTTCTTAGCAGCTGCAGGGCAGGTCTTCTTTCTTCTTGCTCTTCTTTGTAGTTTGGAATCTGGAATCTGGGGAAGGAAGGTTCAGGGTGCCCCTAAATACTAGATTTAGGGGCGTTACAGGTAGGTGAAGGGCAGGGACCAATGGGTCCCTGTCCTGGGGTGGGTACACCCCCTATCCTGCCTCTCTCCTGTGGGAGGGGGGCAGTAGCCTAGTCCTGATAGGGTAGGGCTTCCCATCTTCAAGATGGCGAGAGCGCAGAGATGTGCTTCACCTCGCCTCCCCCACCTGAGGGGTGGGGTTGGCAGGCTGGCACATCCCCTGTCCTTATTTGGGGTTTCCGGCCAAAGCTTCCCGCCAGAGTGGGGGGTTGCAGTGGCCTGGGGAAGCTCACAGAGGCGGCATGCCTTTGAAGCTTCCCCCTGCCCATCCTGGGGGAGGAGATTTAGCACCTCGCCCAGAATGTGCATTGTTGCAGGCCCAGGAGAGCAGGGGCTCTCCCACCCAGGGGTCCAGCAACATGCCTGCTGTGTGGCAGCCTAGCCAGCCTCAGAGCAGACGTGGATTGTAGGTTAGGTTTAAGGGGGCACCTCTAAGATGCCCTCTGGGGTGCTTGGTACATTAAATCCCACACTGGCATCAGTGTGGGTTTAATGTGCTGAGAAGTTTGATACCAAACTTCTCAGTCTTCAGTGTTGCCATTATGGTGCTGTGGAGTTCTTGTTTGACGAGCTCTCAGCACCATGTACTCTTAAATGGCAGCACTGCACTTACAATGCTCAGTAATGGACCTGGGTACTGTAGGGGCACAGGGCACCTGCTCCTATGCCCACACCATTGGCATAAGGCACCCAGCTAGAGGGGTGGCTGATGTATGCCATGGCAGTGTAGGTGATGGGCATGGCACACAGGGATGTGTGTCATGTCGACTTTGTTTTTGTCTTGCACCCAAACACTCAGCCTGCAAAGGCAGTGTGTGTGTGTAAGGGTACAGGGCCTCTAAGGGTGGCACAATGAGTGCTGCAGCCCTTAGAGGCCTTCCCTGGTCACAAGGCCCTGGGTACCTAGGGTACCATTTACCAGGGGCTGACATGTGGCCAGGGTTTGCCAATTTGGGTTTTGTTTGTTTTAGGGAAGGAACATAGGCCCTGGGCACCTGATTGGCAGGAGTCCCGGCCACACTCAGTCAAAGTACATTCAGCAATTCAGCAGAAAGTGGGGGCATACCATGCAAGAAAGATGGCACTTTCTCACACTAGCATCTACTGAAGCAGAAGTGAGGATGCTCTTTCTCCCTTATCGCATCAAAGACCTGGAGCAGCCTCCCCACGCAACTCCGGACCATCACCTCACTTCTAGAATTCCGGATGGACCTCAAGACCTGGCTGTTTGAGTAAGCCTTCGTGACCTGCAAGTGCCTGGATACCCTATTGAGTGATTAGCCTTACTTTATAAATCCTGCTTGATTGATTGACATTGGACTAGGTGGTAAGAAGATGAAACAGAGGAAAACAGGCATGGAAGTTTTGTGCCAGGAGTAGTGGTGGAAACAAGTGTGAGGAAAGAAGATGTATGCAAGAGTCTGGTGTGTGAATATGCATAAAAAACTGAAGTCAGGTTGGGCACGTTGTTTAGCAGGGATTAGAGCAGGGAGAAGAGCAACAAAAAGAAGAGGTTGGTGATGATGTAGATCCCCGTCCAACCCCTCTACCTCCAAGCAAGAGAGGAGAAGGTTGAGATGGGGAAAGACTGAGGATGATTAAACTCAGCTCTTTACGGCAATAAAGCAAGAAACAGACCATTGTGGATAAAAATAAGGAACAACAGTCATTTATTTATAAATATAATGCTTTCACCAGGTTGGTAATATCATCAATTTGGCCATGTTTATGGAAATTGATTTGTGGACAAAGTTTAGCTTGGGCAGATCTGTACCAGCAATATATACAGTGATTCAGAGCAGACTTTGATAATTTCTCGAGTGATTATGAAATTCGTGTTGCTAAGCTCTTTGAGCTGCTGGAAAGTGAAACAGGTGTTGAATAGTCATTTTCAAACAAAAAGAGATTTTTGAGCACACCAACCTTTGTCTTGTGCTTTCCATCTTTCTTTTTGTGCTATAGTAACCTCCAACTACCAAAGCCAATTATACCTGAATCCTTGCCAAAGATTTAACACTCCTAATCAGTCACAGCAGTTTGTATGCATTTTCTATGATTTTATGGGTTAGTCCTAGCTTTCTCAGTTTGGTATTATAGGGTTGGATGACATAGCACTTCTTATCTATTGGTTGCTATCTATCTACGAGTTCTGCACGCAAAGAAGAACCCACAGTTTGTTGACAAAACTACGGAAAATATTAAAGTTCTGTTGTTTGGGAAATGCAGTTCTGTTAGATATTGGAACACCCCTTTTAAGTCTAGGGGCTTGTGCCATTAGTTCAGTCTTTGATAATGTTACTTCTGACATGTAGTTGCCCACTTATCACAGAATTTCAGTAACCCAGAGCTGGCTTGTTTGTCTGTTCAAAATGCAGCATTTGTTTATTTGGTTTAGACAGTCCTAACTTTGCATGTTTATTTTGAGCTGTTGTTTGGGAAATGCAGTTCTGTTAGATATTGGAACACCCCTTTTAAGTCTAGGGGCTTGTGCCATTAGTTCAGTCTTTGATAATGTTACTTCTGACATGTAGTTGCCCACTTATCACAGAATTTCAGTAACCCAGAGCTGGCTTGTTTGTCTGTTCAAAATGCAGCATTTGTTTATTTGGTTTAGACAGTCCTAACTTTGCATGTTTATTTTGAGCTTTCCTTTTTCAGTTATTTTCTAATCATGTGACATTTACTTTCATAAGGTCAAAGAACTTTGCTTAAAAAATACTGCAAAAATCAAAGAATCTCCATATGAAAACACTGCACCTGAAAAAATTGAACTTGAAGGTTTGCCAAAGGTAGCTTGTGAAGAGAAATTGACAGAAACACAAAATCCCCAAAATGCTGAGAAGCACCAACAAATCTGGATGGTTCTTGAGAACCTTTGCAACACAGTAGCCAACTACAGGTAAATGTAAGAAAGCTTTCAGTAGTGACTGTTTTTAGTGTTTATTTCTAGTTTCTGTAACTGCATAGCATTTTGTAATCATATTCTTACATTGGAAATGTTGTAATTCCTTTCCAAAGACCAAATCCTTAGAACCAAAATATGCAATGCCCATTGTGCATGCTTGGCACCCTGTCTCAGGTCTGTCAGAGACACTTTAGTTCTCTTTAAAAGGTAATACAAATAGAGAATAGGCATAAGGTCAGCAATTTCTGTTGCCAAGATATGTTTACCCCAAGCTTGTGGTTCACTGACTTTCCAGGATTCAACCCTCTGTAGTTTCAAATTTTATTAAAGTGCTCTTAAATTGCTTTCATGCCTTGTATTTATTCATAGTTTCTTCACTATTACTTTGCTGATGTTCAGACGTCCACCCAACCATTGATACTAAATAGACTAGATGCATTTTGTTCTCTACAACACTTCTGCAGATGTTCTCCATATGATTATTTTATCAGCATTCTGTATTGAATTAAACACACAACCAATCAAACTATTCTGACACCGCTACCTAACGTTTTCGACATGTTTGAAAATTACAGATTTAAGCAACATGCATATTAGTTATATTACTTGTCTCCCGAATTAGTTTGCTAACTACTTCTCAAGCAAACACATAATCAGAATTTCTGTTTCTGTCCCTAAATGGAGTTTGCTGTTAAATTCCATAATACCCTTTTGCTTAAAGTTAATCATGACTTATGTTACCTTACCCAATGGTAGTTTGCACATTGTGGTTGCCATTCCAAATATAAGCCCATTATTGTATCATATTACTCATAGAAAGCATTTAAAGTCTATTTTATAATTTAAAATATTAAGGCTGTGGAACGTCTAATTTTTTACCCGTTTGGTCTCACTTTGAGAGAATATATTGCCCTATTACCTCCCCTGGGTTATCTCTTTAGCTCTGTCAATAAGTTCAAAATGTAGTTGATTAATTTTTGTACACATTTTTGATAGGTTCATCTGTAGGAAGGTGGATATCTGACTATGGTTACCCCCAACTTTTTGCCTAGTGTCTAGCTGGTTTTTCGACTTAGTTGGCCTGAGATCCTGCCATTCAGGGTCTCAGGCTGTCTGCTCTCTCTTTAAAATGGACTCCATGTACCCTAGGTACATTCCCAATTGGTAAGGATCACCTTATTGGACCCTGTACAGTGTACCCTAGGTACCCAGGGCATAGGTGTACCCTAGGCCTCCCAGGGGCTGCAGCATGTATTATGCCACCCCTGGTCTGGCCTTCCAATCAGACACAACTGGCTGATCACTCAGCTGGGGTAAGGTCGTGTAATCACCCCTTGCTTAGATATAGTATACCTATATCTACCCTTAAAATAGACACATGTGTACCTATCAGCCACTCCTATGGCAGGCCTTAACAATCCTGGAGGCAGAGTGCTTGGTAACATGTGAGATGGTGCTCTAGCATGAGCTGAGCCTGTCTGCAGCTTTCGGAACCATGTCCTTATAGCTGTTCTATGATATAGCCTACCATATACTCTTAAAGTGCCTTATAATCTTAAACGGTTATGGTAACTATGGTTTGGCTTTATCAAAACATGTCGTGTAAGGTGTCAAACACTTTGGAATAATACCCCCTTACCATTTCTGGTGATGAGGATATTATTCCTCCCTTCTAGAGGGAGAGACATGTTAAAATCCTACTTTGCTGTTTAACTCTAACCAAAGCCTCAGCATCACAAAATGGATGCTGCTGCCACAGACACGAGTCTGACCTCCTGCTGCTGGGAGTGATCCCGGCAAGGGAGGCTTGGACAATAGGTTTCCTGCTTGGGGAGGTGCTAGCACCTCCCCAGACAGACTTTAGTGTATTGGGGCAGGGAGGGCTGAAAGGAATGAGACATGCCTGGGGCACACAAGGTGTCCCATGCATAGTCCAGTTCAAACCGGTGCTGGGGCACTCCAGCCCCAGTCCTGGCGTGAAACTGGACAAAGGTAAGGGGGTGTAACCCCCCCTCCCAGGTCCCACCCATAAGGCGTGACCTAGCAGGCAACCCAGCCCCCCAGATTAGTATAAGTGTGGTAGCTGGGCCCCAGGAGATTAGATTATCCTGAACCTGCAACTTGAACAGAAACTCTGGACCTTCGACATTCGACGAAAGAAGAAGACTGAAGAATCTCCCTTGTGGCCAAGGAGTGGCTACCCTGTGCAAACAGGCACCATCAAGAGACTACCCTTTGCTTTGCTGAAGTTCTACGAGGGACCGACTGCAGAGCCCAACCAGAGCCTTGACTTCCAGACTTCTCCGACCCTGATCCACATCCACAGCCGAGCTGAGATCCGTGGAGGCGACGAGAGACGTGGGACCGGCTACCTGGGAAAAGTGGCGAGTATCTTCCAGCGCAGCTTCTGAGGTACCCTCGAAGTTGTGCACCGGGGATTGAGAAGCCCCAACCCCAAGCACCATCTGCACCGAAGATCAGCCCCCCACACTCCACGAGTCCTGCGTGGGGCCCTTCTGCATTTTCCTGCTTGCCGCGTCTGTCCGGTTGCTTGCCCGTTGGCTAGCGGCCTTTGGGACGACACACCTTGAAATCTTCACTGCTGGTTTGGCTCCTCCAGACTGGCTCCCGCTTCTTTGCAAAAGAGAAGCACCCCAGACCTTCCTGGTCTGCACCAGAAGCAAGTCCTCCGTTCTTCGCGGGTTCCGCTTGCCAAGGCTTGGTGAGTCCTAGTTCGACTTCGACGCCGCCGACAGCAAGAGCCTTCGTGGGACAGCTCGCCTCCTGATCCTGGTCGTCCTCGACGTCTCCTGGTACCCGTGGCTGCAGCGACAAGCTTCACCTTTCACCTGCAATCTTCACGACATCGCCTGGTTCCTTCCTGGTTTCACGTGGTCACTGGCTAGTGACCCTGACTCTGTCCCTTCTGCTTGCAGGTATCCTCTCTTCTTGATCCCAGCCTTGGGATCCACCGGACACTCTTCACTGACTGCCTGTCAGCAACTTTCCTTCAGGCATCCATAGAAGTCCACGACGAAACCCGACGCAAGTTCACACCTATGCACCCGCAGCCCGTGGGCTAGGTAACTTGGGTACTTCGGTGCTCACAAGGGTAGTGACTATCCTAGGGTCTAGTTTCCGAGTCTCGACTCTCTAGCTGCTTCAGAAGTGTCCTTAAACTGTTAATTTCTAACTGCTAGTAATTCTATCGACTTTTACGCATTACGCGTGAGTGTTTCCACTCTGCACCTGAATCCTGTGGGCCTCCCACTTCCTAACTGTTGCTAGTGTAGTGTAGCCCCAGCGATTCCCTAGGCCTAGGCCTATCCTATTTCCATGACAGGGGTCCTTATACCACTTCTTTAGTATATGGTTTGCGTGGCCCCTAGGGCCTAACTGTATTACTTACCTGTGTGACGTAATGTATGCTTGAATAAGACTGTGTTGTACTTACCTCTAATCTCATAAAGAGTGCTGAGGGTTTGACTAGAATAAATACACTTTATTTTATATATGTATCTGTTGTGGTGTCCTTTCATTTGGTATTCAAGGGATTATATATGGTATCACAGCTGGCTTCACATGCTATTCAGAGTTTAGCCTAAGACTGCTCTTGTCCATGCTACCACTAGGATAGCTGGTCTATAAGGTTGACTTTACAACCAATCACCATAAGGGTTGTTTGGACTGATATAAGGTGTACACTAGAACTAGTGGCATCATACATCAGGCCAACTTCTCACATCATCTACCCGAAGATTTGTCACCTCTTGAATCCCTCCAAGTGCCAAACTAGATTGGCAACTTTGCAACAGCTCTCCAATGCCAGTAGGTGTTGCCACAACTCTGTCCCAGCAATGGAAACACCCTGGACACAGCAGCGGTGCATCCATAAGGGTGGGGAGTGTCACCCCTCCACTGTGAGAGCAGAAAACAAGAAAAATAAAATGGTAATAAAACATGTATTGCCATTTTTTTTTCATGATGGCAGCAGCCAAGTCTGAGGGCGGGGCAGCAGAGTGGGAGGGGAGGAACAGCGTGCACTTAAGTTTAAAGTGTGCAAGTCACTTTGGTCGGTTGACTTGCGATGGCCAGCCTGACATGCGCACTTTAAATACTGCAACCCAAGCTGTCTTAGACAGCTGGGTGGAGAGCAATCACAGACTACCAGAGCCTGAAGGAGCTTTGAACCAGTGCACTCCAACCAGTCCTGGTGCTTCTCTCATGCTGCCTGAGCAGCATGAGAGCAGAGACTGGATTGGTAAAGGGGAGTTGCTGGCTCCTATGCTGCCGAAATGAAGAGGAGCACCGAGCACGAGGCTAGAATATTTTTAATTTAATTTTGGTTTAACTCACTGACAGGCGCTGTGAGAAAATCGCAGTGCCTTCAGTCCCGACTCTAGTGCTCTCAGTTGTGGCCCATTATAAACACTGTTTAAACCAGACCACCATTGAGAGCTTTGGCTTTGAGTTTAAGGGTACTACTGATTTTTATTAGTGCCATTTGGTGGGTTAAAAATTCGCCCCTCTTTTATTTGCCACTGGCTGCCACTGCCTTGACATGACAACATGGAGTCGCACAAGGTGCCATCCTGGCTCCACCAGGTCTTCACCAAAGTTGTTAAGCTTGAAACATTGCCCGTCCATGTGATAACCAGATGTCGCGCTCAGACCAGCACAGTGTCTGTTTGTGATGTCTGTAGCAGGACTCCGAGGACTGGGGATGACCACTGAGGTAAGTGTCGCTGTTCCTCTTCCAGGTGCTGCACAAGGCTCTGCTTCGGGTTACCTTTGATCTAGAAGTTCTCCAAGCAGGCCTTGTCTAGGGAAAGGGACTCCCAAGAGGTCACGCAAGTGGTGTAAAAGAATGTTTTGGTCCTCACTGCATCAATCCCATTCTAGGGGTAGGTCGCTCAGGTAGCAACTCTGCCCCCCTTGGGAAGCCTTGTCCTTTACTCTAATAATGGACCTTGCCTTCTACCTTGTTACTCTTTTAGTTTGTGAGAGATAACACACCTGGTCATCCCGGATTTTCCAGACAATCTCTGTGATAATTTCACGGAGAGTGCACATGATGGCCAAGATGCAGGCTCACAAAGTTTGGTTGTTCGTGAAACATCTGGCTCAATGATCGTGTATGCCAACTATCTCAGTTGGTGCCATCTTGCCAGTGTCTTTACCCGAAGGTGGTCAAGTTCCTCTTTGTCCTATGAGATGCCCCTCTGGTAGACCTCACAAGAGAAAAACCTCCCTGCAGTTGTGTACCTTGCTCTTTCCACTGCTAGAAGCCCTGGAAGATGAGTTCCGTCTAAGCTGGGGCTTCCAGCCTCACTGTTTTTTTCCTCTCGTCCCTCAACGTCTTGCTTATCTGATGTGTTGCTCTTTATGCTTTCTTTGGCCTGGCAAGGCTTTGTTGTAGGCACTTTTAAGGGCTATTTGATAGCCCTTTTGGCTTTTCATTGTTTACCAGATCAGTCATTGATGGTATGTGTCTTATAGTTATCAGTATTCTGAAGGGGATGACTCATTTGTTATGCCACAGTGGGACCTTACTTGGTGCTCACATTGATGGGCTTACCCTTTGAGCCTATGCACAGTTGCCCTATATGTTCTTCAAGTTAAAGACTGTGATTATGATTGTCATTACCTCCGTTTGGTGTGCCAGCAAGCTGAAGGCTTTGTCTGTTCGTCCTCTTTCACCACATTTTGTTCTGTTATGCTAGTTCTTAGGATCAAGGCTTCTTTTTTAAAGTTGTCACCTCTCTTCGTGTGGGCCAGTCCACCACTCTGCTAATATTCTACCTGCCCCCACATCCTACCAAGGATGAGGAGACACCACACTGGTTGAATTCCAGGAGGGCTCTTTTCACATTGGCATGACCTGTGGGTACTAGATTGATGGTGATCTTTTCCCTGACTTCATTAGCTCAAAGAAGGAAATGGCAATCCAGAAGTGGATCATCTCTTGCTAAATCATGCTGCGCCTGATGTGACTCTGTGAAGTCCTATATGGGGTGGTTCTGGAGTAGCGACAGAGTTATGGCAACACCTAGCAGGTCTGGAGAAATGTTGCAAAGCTTCCTGTTTCCTGATCCAGTCTTGTGTTTGGAGGATTTAAAGAGGTGAGAAATCCGTAGGTAGATAGAGTATCCACTAGAAAGATTAGTACTAAAGGTAAACTTGCGTTTTGGGCTGACTACTACTTTCATGCTCTGTTAATCAAGTTTTTATCTCCCTCTGGTTGTGCCAGGTAGCCTAAGCCACAGAATAATTTTAGAAAATAAACATAAAATTCTGATTTGAATGTGGTACATTGTTTCAAAGAAATACTATTCCCAGATATTGGATTACATAGACTGGTTACCCAGATTATGTTTCAACAGTGAACACATCTAAATCTTGGGAATGTACCTTTCTTCAGTGTTGTAAATATACATTGTTTTTCTAACTCGTTGTACTTCTCTGCTGACGTTTTAATATGTTTTTTATCGCAGTTTCTCAGATTGGCAAAAATAATTGGCTTGTGAAAATAAGTTTTAATTCTGTATCTTCCTTCATTTCCAATAATCGTTTTATTTTTATCAGTTGGATTTTGTTGCTTTGTTCTGGATGATATAAATATCAGCTTCTCTTTTGTATGCTATGACAGCAAATTATTTTGCATGTGTTTTATGTATTGCTTCCAATTGTTCCAAATGTTTTTTGTAACATTTATGGCCTATGGCCGAAATAAAGTTATGCTACTACTTTTGCTTCCTTCAGTATATTTTCAGACTAACCACATTGTCTGAAACATTCGAAAATCTGTTCTGGTTTCCAACTTTGACACATTATCCTCTAACACAATTTCTTTGTGTCTTAATACCTGCAAATATGAAAGCTGATTTGTAGGGCAATTGAATGAAAGTTGTTTTAGTACTTTTAAATCCCCTTTCCAGTTGTTCATTTACAATATCGATTGGAAAGGGATTTCAAGGTACTATTTGGATATTTGACACTCTTGTGACAACCTAAAAGAACTGCTAATCTTATTTGGGAAGCACGAAAGATGGGGAAACAGAGTCGCTTCTGGTATACTTTTGCCAGAGAAGGTCCGTCAACTGGAACCTGGATTGAATAGCAGCTGTAAGATTAGAATCTGAAGACTAACAGTTTTTACCAGGGATTACTTTTATTTAAGTAATGAAAGTATTCATTTTCAAAATCTTAAGGCTATGTTTATAAAAACAGGGGCCTTATGTTTTTCCTAGAAGCTGTCCTCCAGCTCTGTGAGTGCCAGTGTTGCTTAATATCAATGTTGCAGTTTTGAATTCACCTTCTGTCTATATCTTTATCCATCAGCCAACCTTACTGACCCTTTATCACAGTCTTGCATGTTCTTTTTCTTGCTTGTTTTTTGTCACTGTTTTCCTACCTCCCTCTTTCTTTCTTCCCTTTATGTTTTTTTCTCTCTTCCTGTGGGTGAAAGGTTCTGATGGATATATTGTCCTGCAGATCCCTCAATTTATGAATATTCCTTGTAGGCATCAGACTATTCAAGCAAACATTTTCCCCAGCAAGAGCTCTCCTGCTCCCCTAAGTGATGCCTCGCGGCTACAGCTGTCACCCCTTTTCAAGGCATGATGTCACCGGAGTATTCTAGGCACCAATTAAAGTGCTCATTTAGGCATATAGATAGGAACTGAGAGAAACACATTAGCAACAAATACATCCTGTAACATGTTTATATACCTTGAGATCTTAATCATGGCGCTAACTCATCGGCGAGGGGGAAAGATGGTGAAAAATCAGTGAGAAGTATGTTTGTCTACCAGAAACATCCCACAGATTCCTCACCTTATGAATAAGTCCCAAAGCAGTTCCCCTCTTGGGGGTGGGACTGAGTAGTGTTGGTTAATCAATATACCTGTATACGAATACAGAACACCTCTGCATGCCTCATCCTCGACATCCCTCGACGCAGCCACATCACACCCCACCTGAGAGTCCTGCACTGGCTCCCCGTCAACAAGAGGATCACCTTCAAGCTCCTCACCCACGCACACAAGGCACTCCACAACACCGGACCCACATACCTCAACAGATGACTCACCTTCTACACCCCAAACCGCCAGCTCCGCCGCCCTCGCCACCATCCCCGCATCCGAAGAGCAACCTCCGGTGGCAGATTGTTCTCCCACCTCGCCGCCCAGACCTGGAACACCCTCCCCATCCACCTGCGGCAGACCCAGGACCTACTTACCTTCAGGAGACTTCTCAAGACCTGGCTGTTCAAGCAGTAGCAGCACCCCCTGCCTCCCCCCAGCGCCTTGAGACCCTCACAGGTGAGTAGTGCGCTTTACAAATACTTGATTGATTGATTGATTACCTGTGCAACTCAGCTTGGACGAAGCTCTCATCACTGCGTGCCTGACATGTGATGCAGTAGTGCTTTGGAAAAGTATGCAAGAACAACCATGTAGCTGCCTGGTTGAAGTCATCAACTGGAATACCTCTGAAAAGATCTGTGAAAGCAACCATGAAAGGCTGGAATTGACAGGAATACCCTCCAAAGTATCTTTCTCGGCAAGGGCTTAGCAGATCTTTCACATGTGTGCTAGGGCTGAAGCCTGAAATGGTGCTGGATGAAATGAATTAGTTTTGTCTTCACCAAGCCCAAAAGAACGCCCCCCTCTTTGGGCAGTAGTCCAGTAGATTGTGGATCTGTCCTGAATAGATCAAGCTTTGTTATTCTAAAGTCATCAATCTCTGCGGGGCTGAATGACCAGGAAAGTTCAGTCTCAACTTCTTAGGTGCCGGGGGAATTACCCATTTTCCATTCCACCTAGGTTTTGCTTCTATCATTGCTTTTCCAGAGGTGTCCTGGTTGCCCACGTTTGCCAGGCAACTATATCTTTGCATTCTTTTGCAAGGCACTTCTGCCTCTAATCTCGGGAACTCTGAGTGTTACTTTGCCTGAGCTGTGTTGCATGATTTTTGTAGTTAAGCGATAGTGCTCAGTCCCACCTCCCAGATAGGGAATGCATTGGAACTCATTCTTAAGGTGAGAAAACGGCTGGAAGATGATTCAATGACTGACTCTGTGTCCCTCTTCTGGGTTGCAGAGGGCTGTTCAGGTCTTATATCTTCAAATGAGGTAGATGGTGCAGCTAATGGTGCTGTAGCATGTCTCCCCCCAGTTGGCCCCAGTTTTTGCCACCCTTATAGCCTTTTCCATACTTCTGTGCCTATTAGGAAGTATTGGGTATTGTCTAACTCAATCACTTTGAGCTTTTGTAGAACTATCATGATATATTTCAGAACCTAGCTTATTGTTGACAGTTTTAAAGCTCCTCATCTTTTGTTGGTCCACTTGACTGAATTCAGGAAACAGTAGCATTCAAGTATTTTCTTACAAAGGTGGTCCCGTTTGTCTAGTGTTTTCTAGATTCACGCCTGTGTAGTGCAGAATCCTGGTTATTATTGCCCTTGTTGTGGCTATAAAGGTGGAGGTTATCATGGAACGTTGTGCACCCTTTCAACCAAAAAAGAGAAGACCAATCTTAACTGTATCTATTTTAATGCTAGATTGCTTCCTAAACATAATATTGAAATTTGGGATTTATTGGATGATCTAAGCCCTGATATAGTCTTTATTACTGAGACCTGGCTAGACGCTACTAATACTCCTGACATTGTTACCGCCCCACCACTTGGATATAAAATTCTGCAACTTAACAGGAAGGGCGGCAAGAGAGGAGGGGGAATTGCAATTGTATATAAAGACCACCTCACCTGTACTGATATTTTGGTCACCAAAGTCGGTACACATGAGATTCTAGCGTTCTCAGTGTCCGCTAGTGACCACAAACCATTCGGTGAGGCGGTCATTTATAACCCGCAAGGGTATCAGGCCGCTTTTAGTGCTAATTTACTTTCACAATTACTTCCTCTCTGTCTGCAATATAACGAGTTCCTAGTTATAGGAGATTTTAATCTTCATTATGAAGGTCCTACAAATCCAGGTGTTGGACACCTTAATAATGATATGGCTATATTGCAACTGTCTCAAATGATTTCTGAACCAACCCATGTGGCTGGTCATACACTTGATCTTCTATTCTCTAATATAGAAACATTAAGTGTTCAGGAAATTAGATCCTTGACATGGACGGATCATTTTCTAATCTCTTTCTCTTTTGGTCTATTTAAACATTCTCCACAAACCGGGACGTTGGGTCAATTAAGGTCTAGGGCCTGGAACCAAATTACGGAGGAATTATTTAATGCCTCTTTTCCTAGCTATCTAAAGCCCCTACAGCAAATTTCCCCAAACACAATGGCTACACAGCTTCAGTCTGCCATCGAAGAAGCACTTGATCGGTGTGCTCCTAGAATTACTCTGACATCCGCAACAAAAAAATTCGAAAAATGGTACACCTCAAACTTAAAACTCATGAAAAGAGACTGTAGATCTAAAGAACATAAATGGAGACTTTCAAAATCTAGTACAGACAAATGTATTTATATAGCCAAACAAAAAAACTACTATGGAGCTCTAAAAAAGGCTAAAATTGAGTATTACTCTAAAAGAATTGAAGAAACCGGTGGTTCTTCCAAGGAACTTTATAAAATAATTCTAGAACTCCGTAAGCCTTCTCTGCTTTCACAAGCCATGGCACCCTCCCCTGAGAACTGTGAACTTCTTAATAACTTTTTTATTAACAAGGTGACAAAAATCTACACTACTTTTGCATCCTCAGATTTGGATGACGACAAGGATTGGGGGAAATTAGCTCCTCATCCTGCAGCCATCAGTCATCTTGATAGGTTGGTTGACCCCTTTCTCTGAGGAGCAAGTGGCCAAAGTTATGACCGAAGTTAAGGCAGGCTCTCCATTGGACCCCTGCCCACATTTTGTTTTCTCACGGCTGGTGTTAACACTCTGCCCTTATGCTACTAACGTCCTCAATCAATCATTGAAAGACGCCGTTTTTCCAGATATTTGGAAAAGGACAGTTGTCTTCCCACTTCTAAAAAAGCACGGTCTTGAAATCTATGACACAGCCAACTATAGACCGATTTCGCAATTACCATACCTATCTAAGGTTTTGGAAAAGCTGGTCAATAGACAACTTACGGCTTTTATCGAATCCAATAATTTACTTGATCCCTCGCAAACTGGATTTAGGGCTAATAACAGTACTGAGACCACTCTGTTAGCCGTATCAGATAATATCAGATCTTTAGTTGATCAGGGAAAAACGGTAGCACTGATCCTTTTGGACCTTACAGCAGCATTCGACACCGTATCCCATGATAAACTATTGCGAATCCTACATGAAAAAGGTATATGTCGAAATGCGTTGGCGTGGTTTGCTTCATTTCTAAAAAATAGAACTCAGGTAATTCAGATGGGTCCCTATTCCTCTACGGCTAAGAATATGGATTATGGAGTACCACAGGGTGCCACCCTGAACCCTACCCTTTTTAATTTATACGTATCTTCCCTGGCAACTATCAGTAAGAAATGGGGTTTCGATTTATGCTCTTATGCAGACGATACTCAATTGATAGTCCCTTTGTCTGATAAGCTACATAAAGGGGATTCTAAAGACAATCTAATCAACTGCCTTACTGAAATAGCAAACTGGATGTCAGGACACTGTTTAAAGCTTAATGCAGGAAAATCAGAGATTCTACTCTTTGGAGGAGCCCAGACAATCTGGGATAATAGCTGGTGGCCCCAGGCTTTGGGAAATGCTCCAGAACCTAGGCAGGCCGCCAAGAATCTGGGTGTTATTTTTGACAATACCCTGTCCATGCAGAACCAAGTTCAGTCGATATGCGGGAAAAGCTTCGCTTTATTAAAACTTCTCAGAAGGCTTTTCCCTTGGATCCCTTTGAACTATAGAAGAACTGTGACCCAGGCACTACTGATGAGCAATTTGGACTACGGTAATGCACTATATGTTGGTATGGCTGACTTTTTGTTTAATAGACTGCAAGTAGTCCAAAATGCTGCTGCCAAACTGGTATGTAATAAAACCAGATACAGACTTGCCTCTCTCTGCATGAGGGAATTACATTGGCTCCCTGTACGTCAAAGAGCTAATTTCAAGCTTTTGTGTTTCGCTCATAAAACTTTATACAAAACCGCCCTTCAAATTTTGCATGGCAGATTAAAATTCCATGCACCTTTGTGTAATTTGCGATCACGCCATTTAGCATTGGCCTCAGTCAGACATACATCCAAATTCAAGATGGGTGACAGATCTTTTTCTAAAGTAGCAGCTACAAACTGGAATCTGCTTCCTTTGCATCTACGTTTGACTGAGGAATATTCAATGTTCAAAATGAAATTAAAAACATATCTTTTCCCAATCCATTAATTTGTTTTTAGAGCGCTCTTCACTCCCCTCTCACTTCTAGTTAATGTTTTGTTCGCTAGCGCCGTGATGTCCCCTGGGATGAATGTCGCGCCTTATAAATACATGAATACAAATACAAATAATCTCTAATTTCATTTTTAGTTACATTCATATCCTCTCCTCAATGAACAGTTCTATGCATTGACCCTCCGCCTGTTCACAAATTCTCATAAAAACAACAGAGTGTGAACCATTGAGTGTGCCCCTCTGGGTCCCCTGCTCTATATTTCAGGAGATATTAGTCTTCAGCTAGAGCCTCCATATTCTTCTTCTAATGTTTGACATAGTCAGTGCCCTTCCCATGCCAAGTTCTGCCACTCCTACTCTACAGTAGGCACCTGTATTTGTATTTTGTATTTTTGCAAATTTATAGAGTTCATTATACCCAATGGTGTCAAAGTGCTAGCAAAGAGGAAGAGCAACTACAAGCGAGGAGACTAGACCCATCCATCATGAAAGGGAGAAAAGCTAGGTTTTTAACTGCTTATGAAAGGCAGCATGGGAGGTAAGACTTGCAATGTGAGTGGGTAGCTGATTCTAGATCTTGGCAGTTGTGACCCGAAAGGAAAACACCCCCTGGCTTTTCGAAATCTAGGTATTTTTTACCTTCCTAAGAGAGGCAGACCTCAGCTGTCTATTGGGAATATACCAATATAAGGCTGTTCTCAGGTGCAACGGCCCCTGATTATGGAGGGCAGTGGGAACTAGAGAGAGGGCTTTGAAGGTCACACTCTTCCTGACTGGCAGCCAATGAAGGGACCGAATGCCCTCTCTGACCGACAGACATTTTGGAGTGTCCAGGACTAGTTGAGCAGCCACATTCTGAATAGTCTTAAGTCTATTTAGGGTGACTTTATTAACATTTAAATGCAGAGCATTGCAGCAGTCAAGGTGCTATGTAGTAAGTGCAATGACCACTGCAACTCTGAACTTGGCTGGAATGAGATTAAATACCTTTTTTCTAGTTTTGTTAATGAAGAAATAGGAGCTCGCAGTCCTCTTGGCCAGGTTATCAAAGGAAATGGAAGCGTCAAAAAATCACTCACATTTTTTAGCCTTCGTGACCAGAAGAGGTAGGGGGCCACAAAACTCTGGCCTCTACAGTTCAGACCTTACCGATGTTTGCTCTCCAAAAATCAGGATCTCTGTCTTGTTGGAATTCAATTTCAACCAATTCTCTTTCATCCAGTTGTTAATATCAATCATACAACATTTGAACCTTTCAGCCACCTCTGGTATGTCATCTGATATTGGGACAATGATTAGGGTATCATCCGCGTAAGATAGTACTTGAAGGCCAAAGGACCTAATCAGCATGGCCGAGGGGGCAATGTATAGATTAAACAGAGAAGGGCTGAGAGAAGAGCCAGTGGAACCCCACAATGTAGCTGGAAAGAACCTGCCCTAAAGTGCCCACAACTCACAGTATGAGACCTGTTAGTAAGAAAGGAATCCATCAGTGCCAGGGTGGTGTCCCTCAATCCTGCCTAGCCCAGTCTATGAACCAGGCGTGAGGGAGACACAATGTCAAACGCCGCTGAAAAGTCCAACAGCACCAGGATGGCTGAACCTCCCTGATAATTGATGGCATCAGTAGCAGCCTGCAGAGCAGATTCCGTACTGTGGCCACTCCGAAATCCATTCTGTGAAGCATCCAAAAGATCCTGGGAAGCCATGAACTTCTCCAGTTCCTGATTAAGAAATTGTTCAAATATGTTAGCCGACGCAGGTAAATGAGAGATAGAACATAGATTACTTCAATCTTCAGGGTTACAGTGAGGCTTCTTTTTATGGGGAGCAACTATTGCCTCCTTCCAGGATTGGGGAAAGGTTCCCGCTAAGAAAATTTGATTGCAAACTTTTTTCAAGGGTGGCAATCTGATCCGGTACCAACTGCAAAATTATGGGAGGACATGGATCGTCCAGAGAATCGGATCTCAAGTGCAGAAGAAGCTTCTTAACTTTTTTGAGCGAAATAGAGGGAAGACGGATAGTGTGGCAGTGGGGGGGCGATATAAATCGCCTCCTCATCTATATCTATGAGTGGGCTATCCTCAATCAAATTAAAACTGAAAACAAGCTTCAGAATATTGTCCCTAAAGTGAGCTGCCACCCGGTTACAGAAGCCTTGGGAGCTGGATTCAAGCTAGCCTGGCTGATGAGGGGTGTTACCCCAAAACCAGTCAAAGGATGCTTGTTTCCAGTCCAGGGAAGACCTGGCTTGGCAGTTCAAGCTGGACTGTTCCCATGAGGAACAGGGTCAAGACTGATTTGCATATGGCTGGTCTGAACTGGGCCGGCGAAGAGTGCTAAAGAACGATGATAGATTTATTTATTTATTTATTTATTTATTTATTGCAATTTTTAAAGCGCGCAAATACCCCTACGGGTGTCTCGGCGCTAGTGTTTACAGAGCTCGCTGATGGTGTGACGGGGGAGTTTAGGACAATGAAAACAGCCATGTTTTAAGGCTCTTTCTGAATTTGAGGAGCGTGGGGGCAGTTTTAATATGAAGTGGTAGGGTGTTCCACAATTTGGCCGTGGCGATTGTGAAACATCTGTCTCCCCAGCTGGCCTTTCTTGTCCTAGGGACGTTCAGCAGGTAGGCAGAGGAAGATCGAAGGGTCCTGCATTGTTCCAGTGGGCGGAGAGCTCTTTTTAGAAACTGTGGTCCTGCATTGTTCAGAGTTTTATAGGCTATGCATAGAGCCTTAAATTTAATTCGGCTCCTAACCGGAAGCCAATGTAGTTTCTTGATATGAGCTGAGATTGAAGTGAACTTAGGAATGGATAGTAGGGTTCTGGCCGCCGCGTTTTGTACTGTCTGGAGCTTGTTGAGGACCTGTTCTTGGGCATTCAGGAGAAGAGAGTTACAGTAATCGGTTCTCGAGAACACTAAGGTGCTGATAAGTGTTTTGCCCGCGGACTGTGGTAGGTAAGGAAGTAATTTTTTTATTTTTTTTAGAGTGTAGAAGGCAGATGATACAACAGCGTTGGCGTGGTGTATGAAAGTAAGTTTATTGTCAAAAATGACTCCGAGGTTTCGGACCTTGACCACCGGTTGGGGGGGGGAACCCATCTGAGGTGGCCACCACTGAGGGGACCATGCTGGGCGTAAGCTCCCGAATGTCATCACCTCCGTTTTATCGGAGTTAAGTTTGAGGCAGTTTGATGACATCCAGGAGCTTATGGCCTTCATTCCCTCCTGAAAGTTGGCGGCGATAGATGCTCCGTTGTTGTGCACTGATAGTACTAATTGGGTATCGTCGGCGTAGGTTGTCAGGGCAATTCCATAAGATTTTATCACCCTCGCTAAGTCCGATACATAGATATTAAAAAGCGTTGGACTTAGCGAGGAGCCCTGTGGAACGCCACATGGGAGGGAAAAGGTCTGGGAGGTGAAATTACCCATCTTTACAGTCTGGGGGCGATTAGCTAGGAAAGAGGCAATCAGGTCTTTAGCTTTGCCTCTAATTCCTAGAGCTGAGACACGGTCGATCAGAGTGACATGATCGACCGTGTCGAAAGCCGCAGAAAGATCTAGGAGTATTAGGACTGCCGCTCCTCCCATGTCCATTGTCGTTCGAATTTCGTCGGCGGCCTTTAGCAGTGCTGTCTCCGTCCCGTGTCCCTGTCTGAAGCCAAACTGAGTGTCATCAAGTAGATTGTTGGCATTGATGAATTTCGAAAGTTGAGTGTTCATGGTTTTTTCGAAGAGCTTGGCTGGGAAGGGGAGACATGCGATGGGTCTGTAACTAGAGGGGAGCAGAGGGTCCAGGGTTGGCTTTTTTAGAAGTGGCTTGATGATAGCCTCCTTCCAAACAGAGGGATATATTCCTGTTGAAAACATGGCATTGCAAATAGTGGTCAGCGCGGGGGAAATGGCTTCTGGAATGAGGTTTAGGATAGCAGGAGGACATGGGTCTAGGGGGGATCCGGATTTCGTGCTGGTTATCAGGCGTTGAATATACTTCTGGTCAATGGTGTCGAAAACTGATAGAATGGGCGAAATATTCATGGGGAGTGCCATAGGCAAAGGTGAAGGGGAGGAATGAGAGAAGGCAAGGAAGATGGAACTGACTTTTTCCTCAAAGAAGCTGGCCAGCGCATCTGTTAAAGACTGGGAACCTTCTAAGCGCGGGGCAGGGGGGTTAGACAAAGTGGTAACCACCCTAAATAGTTCTCCAGCTGAATTTTTCGCCTGATCGATTTGGGAAGTATAGTAGCGACTTTTTTCAGCAACTATTAGTCTTTTGTAGATGGTGAGAGCGTTTTTGTAGGTTGTTTTGTCTGCGGAGTTGTAATTGCGACGCCACTGCCTTTCAAGATTCCTGCAGTACTGTTTCCGCGTCCGGAGGGCTTCAGTGAACCACGGGGCTGAAGGTATTTTCCTGTTTCGATGGGAGGATTTTATCGGAGCAAGTATTTTACAGGCCGTGTCTAGATTCGTCAAATAATTGAAGGACGCTATAATGGGGTCCTGCTCACCGGGAATATAATTCTCCTGCATACTCTCCGCTAACTGAGCTGTGTCGAGGTTTTTCCAGTGTCTATAGGAAGATTGGTTAGGGGCAGTAGGAGTGGGTTTGGTATGGTTTGTTTCAACCGTGAAACAAATCACTGCATGGTCTGTCCAAATGAGGGGAATAGTTTGGGTGACAGTTACAAGGGGACTATTGGTGAATATACCGTCTAATGTATGACCTGCCTGATGCGTAGGAGAGTTTATCAGTTGTAACAGGCCAACAGCTGATAGATCTGTGAGTAGCTGAATGGTATCGTGATTATTGGTGACTTCTAGGTGAAAATTAAAGTCACCTAGTATGGTGAAGTGAGGGGTGTCTGCGGCTGCTTCGATTAAATTGCCTATATTAGCGAGAAATTTGGCTCTTGACCCCGGAGGGCGATAAATTAGCATGCCTTTGAAGGATGATTTAGCCGAGAGGCATAGTGTGAAAATGAGAGACTCATATTCAGAGCAAATATAAGGTTTCGTCGTAAGTTTGAAGTGGTCTTTGTAGATTATAGCAATGCCACCCCCTTTTTTTATTGGCCTGTCTAATCTACAAACATTGTAGTTAGTAGGAGTGGCTGCTCTGAAGTCTGGTCCGGAGGCTTCGTCCCCCCAAGTCTCTGTGATGAATAATAGATCTAGGTTATACGCATCAATCAGGTCGGCGATTTCTAGTTTGTGCTTGGGGAGGGATCTTGCATTTATTAATGCAGCTTGAACCAAAGGGGGGTCGGTTGTAGAGTGGTTCGCAGCAGCTATTGTGCAAGTAGAACAAGGAACTGGGCCCAAGATTGGGCTGGAGTATCTGAGATGAGGTAGGATATGAGGTAGGGCAGCTGTAGGCCTCATCTGTGACTGGGGGTGAGTGAAAAGTTTCAGCGCTCTGTCGATCATCTCCTTGTGTTTGCAGTATTGGTAGCTGCCATTATTTTCATACTGAAATATGAGGACTTAGCACACATTTATAACTGTGCATCATTTCTTTGTGCTTATCTTTCTCTTCAATGAGTAAGCCTCCACCTCAGTTCTCTGTCCCCTGTCTTCAAGTAAAAATAAAAGTAATATCAGGAATAGGGTAGGGATACCCTGACCCCCTTGGCCCATGGGGGTTGGGGGGGCTCAGAAGTAACCCCATGGGGTCAAAAAGAACAAACAAATTGGCAAAAATTGCATCGATCACGCGTAACTCCTGAACCTCCTGAGTAGCCCACCCTGGAGCAGACATGAGTGTATATGGGGAGGATGGCCAAATGACCACCCCCCACCTCTCCCTGATGTCCTAAAGATCCCAAGAAGCCCACCCGCATAGCCGACATTTTTCAAAATTTGGAGGGGAGAAGCTTGGTCCCCCTACCTGAGCCAATAATGGCCCTGAAGACCCCATCCTCCTGTGCCAACGCACATGCTATGTCCTGAGGAGCACACCACCAGAACATAGCGGTTTACTCCCACTTGGAGGGAGCACTTTCAAAACAGCGCCAAGTGGGACCAAACACCAAGTCCACTCCCAGCGGGTGGGAGCTTTAAAAATGCTCCCATCCGCTGGGCGTGAACTTTTGATCTGTCTCCCTGCCCACACTTATACGGCTAGGGAAACGGATCAAAATATTGCTTCCTCCCTAAGGGAGCTGCATTAGTAGCTACTCCCTCTGAGAACAAGCAATCCCGGCTCCTGCTGCCTGTGGGGGACCTAGGTGCTCCCTCTGCGGCCCCCAAGGAGTATATGGAGGGTACCATGGGTGAGCACCAGGGAACGCACCTTTCAGTGATGAGAGCCCCTGGGAATGGGGTCCATGGGGCCGATAACTGCTTTTGTTAAATGTGTGGCTCCAGGGGATGGGGTCCCCCGGGCCTAACAAGGATCGTAGAGGTGGACTGTGCAGACCAGCTCCCCATTATTTTTAGTAATGGCCCTGGGGTCCCCAGGGCCTATCAAGGCTCTGGGGGGCATGTGACCCCCCCTTCCCTTTAATTGAAAAAATGGCCCTGGAGGATGGCATCCTCAGGGCATAAGGCTTGGGAAGGAGGGCCATGAATCTACCCTCCCCT
This sequence comes from Triturus cristatus, assembly GCF_964204655.1. NCBI lineage: Eukaryota > Metazoa > Chordata > Amphibia > Caudata > Salamandridae > Triturus > Triturus cristatus. Next base: position 325,249,169 of record NC_140586.1, on the reverse strand, counting down.
TCAATAAAAAAAAGGCCCTGGGAGATGGGGGGTCCTCAAAACCTAATAAAGCTTGGAGTTTGTGGCCACTTGGCCATCCTCCCCTTTAAAAAAAAAAAAAAAAAGACCAGTGAGATGGGACTAATAGGTCTAGTCTCGGGAAAGGGACATGTAGAACCCTCCCCTTTAAAAAACATAAGGTCCTATGGCCATCCCCCACTGGGTTGGCTTTACGTATGGTAATATTACTTTCCATTAAAAAAACATAGAAATTCACTGGAAAGACAAAGGTTAACGTATCGTTATAGTTAGGTGAATATGTCAATGACAACATTAACCTTTAATTTTTTTATAAAAAACACAGCAATTCATCAGTTAACTATAATTTGCGCCCCCGTCATTCACTGCTTATGACCTCAGTCAAACAGTAGCATTGTATAGCGCTACTTGTCACCCATGAGTGTATCCAGGCACTGGCAGGGTCCACTTGATTAGCCGAATAGCAAGGTCTTCGGGACTTTCAGAACTCTGGAGGAGATGGGGCGGTCCATAGATGAAAGAGTAGCTTGATCCATGTCTGTGCTGCAAGGTAGGTGTGACCTTATATATTACATCACTCATGACATGTTCTATGACATCTCAAATGACAACATTGATGAAAAGAAGGTTTACAATGTTCTAAAAAGCAAGGAAGCATCCTGCCAGATCTTTCCTGCTGCCATGCCATAGTAAATAAATAAATAAATAAATGCAGGGAGGGGAGAGATGAAAGTGCCCTATAAACACAGGAGCAGGATGAAGTTAGGAGCATCGGTGGCAGGGGTCAAGTAAAAGAGAGCACACCTTGGGTAGTGGGGTAATAGGGGTCAGAAGAAAGGACACTCAAACACTCCAATAGAGTACGCCATACAAAAGAAAGAAAGAGTCCCCTTAGGTTTGCAGTGGAAGGGTAAAGTAAAGTTCATCTGTTCAGAACAATGTGAGACCGTAATGCCACTGGGCGTGGCAAACATAAGAATAGGGAGGAAAGCCATCCATTCCAGAGCTGGGAAAGGAGAGGGATAGCAAAGCCCATCCAATTATGTGGAAGGGCTGTCAATCACTAACATCTCTCATCACTTCTGTATCTAATTTACTGAACTGTATATGAAAATCTCTTGCTCCAAGGATACCTGGTTAACCTCCTACAGGTCATACAAGATTGATCGCACCACCACCAAAAACGGGACCCTTTTAACGCAAAGTTTCCCTTCCCATCCCCACCCAGCTCCTCCATTCCAGTCAAAATACGGCTGAATTTGAACTCTGTGCTAAACTGTAAATCCCTCAACTTTATTCTGGACTAAAACATTAAACTGCAAGCACACACTAATGCAATGGAGCAGGAAGCTGTGTTACAACTCCCACATCTTCTTGGATTTGAATCTTTTATCCATTCATCCAGATACCTCAGTTTAACTTTGTTGTCCCTTCTGTAGTCCCTAGGCTACAGAAACTCTCTACTCGATGGTATTCCAGACTGCACTTAGCATTCTTAGGGCAGCCGGCCTTGAGGGGGATAAAGGAAGATGGCGGATTGGTGCGGCCGCATTGAGCTCGCACACGGACCTGCTCCCACTCCATGAACGCCATGAATACATCATGAATACTATGAATTCTCTTTAGGTATGGGGAAAAAGAGGGGAAAGGAGAAAAAGAAAAAGCTGGGCAGCTGAAAAAAAGAAGCTGCGATGATAAAAAAACAATTAACGTGAAATTTTGAAATCTTGGAAATTTTCAAACCGGCGAGGCCGACAACTTCCTCTCTTGCTTTTGATCTGTTACTATTAAGAGGAAAGGAGCCAGTGCGACTTACTGATCTGTATGATTCTCGTGATTACTCGGACACCACGGCAGGTCTGGATTTCCACCCGGCGAGGTTTGGCTGACTCCCAACGCTCCTCTCTCGGCAGGATTTCCTGGGGCTGCACATCTGCTGGATCACGCTCGGCGGTTTCGACTGCGAAACCTGCTGGCTCTTCTGACGTGGAGAGAGACACAAACCCTTCCACCATGAAGGGCAACACAACGCAGACTGCTTCCAGAGTTGGCCACCCGATCATGAAGGTAATGCAATCAGCTAAAGACACTGGGGGGAGGGCCATTTTTTTTTACCAGAGACTGAGATTTTGGATGCACTGTTAGGGGCTGTACTCTCAGTCACCGGGGACAATGTGGCAGTAAATGCCGAAACTTATGCTGATTTGGGAATAGTACAGCCATCTCCCCAACGCGAGGACGCTAAATCTGAGTATATGGAAGGGCAGTCATTAAACGTAATAAATTCATTGGTGGATTTGCCTATTGGGTATAACCAGTCGAATGGGAGGCTGATAGAGCAGCCCAATAGCCCAGCAACAGAGCAGCCAGTTACCGACCAAAACCTATATAATCAGCAAGGAGAAGCACTGCCTCAACCTAGCACTATTTTGGAAGATTCGATAGGGTTGAACATTTATGTGGGTACTGGCCAGGCTGGGAAAACTATTCCATTGCTGCAGCCGGAACATTCAATTGGCCCCTCACCTTCTAATACTGCTGAGTCTCTTGGAAACAGTCCTAGCGGCACTGCTAGTCCGCATATAGCTAACACAAACTGGGACAATCTTGCTGCAAATAATGGGGGATCGTACGTTGAATCAGCCAATTTACCACTCGGCCATAAAAAAGGCAATAACAAACCCAAGGTTACAAGATCTTGTAAAAATGGAGCTGACAAGCAAGGTGACTTACGGCACAGTAGGATCAGTGTCCGTAAACTAGCCTCAGTTAGCAGCCCGCTTCGGAAGTGGGTTACGGCAAAAGGGGAAGTAAAAAATCTGATAACACAACTTTCTGCTTCTGGCCCAGTAGTGGGATATGATTTAAAATGAGGACCTCAAGGCGTTAAACTGGGGATGGCAGCTTCAGAAATGATGTACTCTAATATAAGCGGGATCCAGTACATGGCACTGGTCATTCCCCTTCTGTTTCTCTAACTCCCCCCAACGACTACAGAATATAACGACTCAGCTGGTTAGCGCACTGGGCCCGATGAAACTTCCCTCACAGTGATTCTTCAAGCATTGCAGGTCCAGAGAGAAGAAGCACAATAACACTATGCTCAAGCCAGGGCCGACAGTCTACTGATCAAACAATCTCCTACGGAGGTAAAAGGCAAAGTGGCCTCACTTGTGTCGGACATCACGTTGCTACAGGAGCGTGTAGCTGACACGGAGTATTATGTTATTAAATCGGCTAAAACCTCAGAAGCACAAGATAACCAGCTCAAGTTCCTGCAGGGAAAAATCGATGATCTTGAGAATCGGCAATGCCGAAATAACCTCCGCCTTTTTGGCGTCCCAGAAGGTGAAGAGGGCATGGATCCATGTACATACATTGTTCAACTGCTCCAAAACATCTTTCCAGATCTGGCTGACTGGGACTGGAACAGTCAAATTCAAGGGGCATATAGGCTGCCATTAGTTTCTAACAAACCCGCAGGATGCTTTCCCAGGCCTTTCCTTATCTACTTTGGCAATTTTCTATTAAGGCATGCGGTCTCAATTAAGGCTCGACCCACCTCTCCTATTTGTGTGGATTCCTTTTCTGTATTTACCAGATCGGACTTCTGTAAAAACACAATGGACAGGCGATGGAGAATACGCCATTTTATTGACCCTTTAAAGGCAGAAGGGGCACAAGTTTTCTTGCAGGAACCTGTTTACTTAAAAATTATTAAAGGTGGGCAAACACAATTGGTATATAGGGAACAGGGTGCTCAGGAGGTCTTGGCTAGATGGCAGCAGGGGGCTTCTAAATAACTAAAATAGCTATCCCTTTGCGGGTCTGTCTCCTTTCTCTTTTTCATAGTGGTTATTTTATCTTTAGTGACTTTTTTAGTTTTGCTTACTCTTTTCACTTTATTTGACCAGATATATGGCTGGGCTGCTCTCTGTGCGTGATTTCTCTCCAAGGCTGTCCACATCAACAGCAAGGAGGGGGTGATTCCTTTCCACAGGTGGGTGATGGGAAGGGATTGGGGGGAGGGAGGGTGGGGGTGCCAGGTAAAAGCATGGGGGGCACTGAATTTGTAGGACAAAGTATCAGGGAGCAGAGGCAGTTTGTAGAGGCTTCTATATTAATTACAGATAGTACAGTTAAAGGTTATTTAAAGGTAATTATTTGTACCGCAGGAGAACCTATGGTGTATAATGTATTCTTTGTTATAATATGGGGGTAATTAAATGTTTATGCTGGAAGGGCTAAATGCTGTACATGAACGACAATTGGTATGCGAGGAGCTAAAAATGTACCAGCCTCATCTGACATTTCTAACCGAAACCCGCTTGGCGTATAAAGACCGGGCACTGCTTAAACAGCTCGGATATCAAACAGTTGTGTGTACATCTCGGGGTATCGATCAGGGGCGTTGCCATCTTAGCTAGCCAAACACTTGCATATAAAACTTATCAAGTCTTAGCAGATCACAAGGGGAGATGGGCTATCGCTCAACTTGAAATCTTTGGTATCAGATATGTCTTAGTGGCTCTTTATGAGCCTATTGTCAACGACCCTGAGATGTTAAATTCTTTAATGCTAACTATACTGGAATTGCAAGGAGTATTAATAATCATGGCTAAACCAATCTAAGGATTCTACTACTCGGCGAACAACTACAAGAATGCCAAAGTACGGGCATCTATTCTCGAGTTAGCACGCTCACATAATTTTAAGGATATGTGTAGAACTTTACTCCCAAATCTCCCAGGGTATACATACTATTCACACCCACACAAGCAGTACTTAAGGATAGACCTGGTTTGGGCTAATGATACTGTACTTTGAACAACCAAGATTGATGTTTGCCCTCAAATTACATCAGATCACAACCCTATTCTGTTTGCTTTTCAAAAACAACTGACAAGCAAATCTAGGTGTTCTTTTTCTTTCCCACGCCACCTATTGACTGATGGCGATTATATCTTACACATGGGGAAACTGTTGTCAGAATTTATTCACATTAACACTAACACTGCTTTATTATGTATTTTTTGAGATTCAATGAAAGCGTTTATAAGGGGTATTACACAGCAATTTGTATTTCAAAAGAACAAAACTGGAGAGGCTTCTATTAAGGCGGCTCGTTTAGTGCTAGCTAACTTAGAAATATGTCATGAAACAGCCATTAGGCAGGATGATTGTATTCAGATGCTGATTTATATTGATCTGGTAAAAGCACGAGAAACAGCAGCAGAGATACTCAAGGAAAGAGTGGCTGCAGCTTATAATAAATATCGATCTACTCAATATGAATATAGCAAACAAGTGGGTAGGATATTAGCATACCAATTAGTGGACAATGAGGCTAAAAACGTAATAAAGGTCATGAAAGGAGCGGGTAACATACTCTACACAGAAACTCACTCAATACTTGCACAATTCGTATCTTTTTATGAAAACCTTTATGCTCCATCAGACCTAGACATAGCAGAAGAGGTTTCTAATTACTTAACAAGAGCAGCACTACCACCTCTACCAGCAGAGAACGTTGCCCAATTTTGCGCAGAGATCTTACCAGACGATGTTATGGTTGCTCTGTCTTCACTGCCTGCTGGTAAGGCTGCTGGCAAAGATATGATACCTATCGAGTTTTACAAAATATTCAGGAATATAATAGCTCCACTCTTTGCCAAGGTCACTCAAGAGATAGGCGATACTGATACTGTACCTCCAACTTGGGATGTTACTAATATAGTGTTCTTCTTGAAAAAGGGAAAACCTCCAGAAGAGTGCGGCTCTTATCGCCCGATATCCCTTATCAATGCTGACGCCAAAATATATGCCAAAATCTTGGCTAACCGCCTAGCTCCCTTGATGCCCAAACTTGTTTCCAGTCAACAGCATGGTTTCATAGCGGGCTGAGATACTTCGGCACATATTAATACTGCTATAATGGCATTCGACTACGCCAAACAATCTGGTAGTAATCTGGGAATTACACTACTAGACGCGGAAAAAGCTTTCGACCGTGTGGCATAGGGTTGTTTGTGGCCTATCCTTACTTCATTTGGAATGACGGTCCGAATTCTCATGTGGGTAAGGGTTCTTTATCGCACACCACAGGCCAAATTGAATTACGCCGGCTCGTGCTTTTCCGTATAAATGGGGGTACTCGCCAGGGATGCCCTCTCTCCCCATTATTGTTTGCCCTGTATCTTGAACCCTTCGTTTGGGCTTTACTTGCTAATAAAAACATTCAGTCATTATGTCCGGGTCCTAATGAATCGAAAGTCAGTGCCTATGCAGATGATATGCCTATCTTCACTACGGACCGGGTAACTCCTTGGAATTAATTGTGCATGAGGCTGGAATATTTGGATCCTTTTCTGGATATAAACTAAACCTTAATAAAACCCCGGTGTTATTGAATTTTACACCAGGTAGCCCTGTAATGGGTACATGCCCCGAAGTTACTTATTTAGGCATCTGTATTTCATCTCAGATTGAGTGCATAATTGAACAAAATTATGATGCTTCACAATGTTATTAAAATGCTTAAAATCTGACATATACTACCCATAAGTATAATTGGCAGGTGTAAAATCAAAAAGATGACAATCCTCCCCAAATTCCTGTATTTATTTCACTCAATCCCTTTGAGTGTTACTAACGCCTTTTTAAAAAAAAAATAGATGGCGTAATAAGCAGCATCATATGGGGGTATAAATGCGCATGCCGAGCAATTAAACTACTAAAGTACCCATATAGCCAAGGTGGTCTTCAGCTCCCCGATTTTAAATTATACTATTAGGCTTCTTCTACGAACCGACTACACAGCCTTCTCTCAAATAGTGGCCTAGACTTTAATCACAAATTTCTGCTAGGCCAAGATAGCTATAGATTTCTCTATCGAATTCACGATCCGAATTATTTCAATAGAGTACGTTTTAAGACTCTTAGGGGCTTAGTCTTTATTTGGCTGGAAATTCTAGCTAGATACTCTTTTCTGATATACTATGATAAATTTCCTCTCTGGGATAACCCATCACTTCCGGATATTTTTCATGATGGTGTGTCCAAACAGTGGGTTAAACTTGGGATTGATAAGCTTGGAGACCTTTATGACTGTAATGGTTTTCGAACTTTTCAAAATTTGCAAGACACTTTCTCAATACCACGTCAACATTACTATAAATATCAACAATTTAGAGACTTCTTTTTGAGAACACAGGGTCTTAAATCAGTAGAGGCATATGACCTATTGACATTACTACATGAACCTCCTCGGAAGTATGCAATTCGTGTGGCACATATATATCTTTGCCAGGATAGAGCTGACCCATGTCTACAGCTATCACTAAAATAGAGCACCATTCTAGAGACTGAAACCACTCCTATAATGATAGAATATTAAAAGACGCTGTGTGGTCTACTAATCTAAGGCTCCAGCAATTTGAGACAGTATGTATGTTGTATTATACCCCATAAAAGATTGTCAGCTGGTGTTGACAAGGAGCTCAATATCCGAGCAATACGTTGAATTGCCATAAATGCAGAGTACATGGTGCAAATATTGTACATATGTTTGCTACATGCCCACAGTTGTTGACATTCTGGCAGGGAGCTATACAGGTTTGTGAAAACAGCCTTGGATTAGATGTGGTTTTTACCCCACAGGAGATCATGCTGGAATATAAGGGAGATTCTAGTTATGCACTTCGTACACTGCTCGCTATAATTTTGGTTTCTGCTAGACTAGCCATCTCTAGGGCCTGGATTTCTCCTAGGCCCTGCAACATTGCGGGGTGGTGGGTTATTGTTGTAGAGGTTTTCGAGAGGGAAAAGGCCTTGGCTAAAATTAGAGGCTTAAGTTCAATGTTGAGATTTAATGTAGTCTGGCATAAAATGATAAAAGATTGATTTAATCTATTGCGATACCCCATAAGAATGTATGACCTACATGTATTTTTGCTTTGCCTCTCCTGCAATATGATTCTTTTGTATTTGTATTGGAACCAGTACAGGCTAATGTATAGTCATTTGTTTTGCCTCCCTTGCTTGAAAAATAAAAAGCATTCTTAGGGCAGCCAACGTGCACTGATAGGCTAGCTACAAGAACATCTGATCTATTTGGTCTCTATGAAATGGCTGTCCATAGAAGGGAGGATCATCTTTAAAATTGCTTCCATCACACAGAAAACATTTTTTCTGGAAACCCAAGACCACATCGCATTGATATGAAACACCTCTGGCAGACAGCTTATCCTGCAAGGAAAATCTCCTCTTGGAAAAACATTCAAGAAAGAAAAGACGCTTAAGCACTACTTCTCTGGAAGTCTACCTAGATCATGGAATTCAATCCCACACGCATATTTTTGAAAATATTCAGTTTACATATTTCCATAATGTTCTGCACACTCTCTTCTGAGGAGCCTTGTCTTCTCTTCCATAAGGATAAAAGTTGTTTTTCAAACTGACCCTGCTTTTGGATGTGTTTATTAAATTCCATGAAATGAAGAAATGCTTTTCTTTTGGCCTTGACCTCTTGCCTCTTCACATAAAGAGAATTTGCACAATGTGGATTTCTTGACAGTGTCCATGTTCAGCAGAAAAGGCAAAATCTTTGAGAGATTATATTTGGTACATATAAGGTTCTTTCTTCAAGCAATAATTTGGCTGAAGCTACTGTTGTCAGGCGGATAGTCTTTTGCATGAACTAAATAATGCAGCATCAGAGCAAGCCAGGCTTCTTAGAGAATTTGTGTTCCTTCCACCATTACAAACGCAGCAGCAGTGGGTAGGTCCCTATCAGAGACATTTTGCAGATCATGCTTGTTCAAACATTGCTAATTGGATGCATTTTCTGGGAAAGCAAACATAGTTTAAGCTATGTGAAGAGATTTTCTTATCATAGGAACTTCATTCATATTCATAAACTCTGAAAGTCTTTATTCAAGCTCAGGATCCAGAAACACCTTAACAACCACCACAAATGGAATGATGACCCCTATGAATTTGAATTTGAATTTGAATTTATTTGCATAAGTTCATTAAAACCATTGCATTACAATAAGAGCATTAAAGGGAAAAGACATCACAGTTCATAAAGGTGAAAAACTCTGGGAAGGTGCTATAGTTAAGTCCTAACATCTGACTCAGGGCTTCTTCACATATTTGCAGTTGGCCGTTGTTCTTTGTCCGGTCCCCTATGAAAATAACAGCCGTCTGGCTCCTCAGATCTCCAGGACTACTTTTGTTACCATTCTACATGCTGATACTCTTTCTTTTGTAGAGTGCTTGTGCTTTGTGACTGTGTTGGAGAGTGTTCTTTCGAGGTCCTGTGTTTAAAATAGTCCATTATCAGCGTTTGCACTTACGAGGGCTGGGACGGGGGGCAGTTCCGGGGTGCATGGCACCCCTAATAGATTGTACAAATCTTCCACAGCGGGCCAGGATGTGAGGTTCTTTTTGTGAGAAACGTACTGCAGAGGCCTCATGGCAGGTGGTTACTTTTTCTCTCAGGCATAGTTCTCTGAGAAGGATCCTCCTTGCAGTTGCTCGAGCAACAGCACAGGAGGTGTAGCCATGATTCATGTTCGTAGTCAAACAGTCGACATGCTCCTTCTGTGTTTGGGTTTGCACAGGCCCGGCTGAAGTCCATAATTGGAAGTGCCAGCAATCGCATGTACATAATCTCTTTTCTGGTTTTAGGGTTAAGCGGGCGGTAAGGTAGGGTTGAGGTTTGTTTACTAAATATGAGTCATTCAGCGGGGTCAGGAAAGATAGTGTTTTTAATGAGGCCTAGTCTTGCTGGAATGAGATTAGTTTGACTTGTTTATAGATATGCGATTTCCAGGTGGCGTATGAAATGCAAAGGAGAGTGAATGCTGGTTTGTTTATTTCAATGGAGGCCATGGCTCTCGTAAGCTGCTTATTCGATTGTGAGCCAATTTTTTCGAATGTGTCTCTGAGGCAGCTTTTTAAGGATTCCCTCAGAGATTTTAGGATTCGAATATAATATTTTAGAAAGTCGGCTTCAAGGATTGATGATTGTTTGACTAGCCCGAGCTCCAGCCTAACTCTCGTCCTAGAAAGGTGTTTTTGGAGTTGAAAGATTTTTTAATGGGCCACACATTGAGCCCACCCTAGGATTTCCGAACAAGCTCCAGGAAACCGTTGATGCCCATACGAAAGTGCTGGGAGAAGAGAAGCTTGAGTGCCCTTTCTGATGCCCACTGCTGACGGACTTTTTAACATGTTGTTCAATTTTAACAAACCAAATGTTATGGCAGTCAATTTGTTAGCCAGCTCTTTTTTATGGGCAGTGGGTTTTTATGAACCAGACCCCCAAGTTTCTGCACTGAATTTATTTTCCTGGAACCTATGGTGCATGTGATATGTTTTTTGTGCTTTTGCCTGCCTATTATTATAATCGTGGGCTTATCTGAGTTGATGGTAAGATAATTAGGTGGGCTGTATTCATGTAAACAGGTCAGAGCTTGTTGGAGGCCCACTTTGGTGTGATCCATGATGACTGTCATCTGCGTACTGAAGAATATTTAGAGACCGATTGCCTAGTCGGGGGAAGCTGTTGACGAGAGCTTTTCCCAAGTCTGCTGTATACAGATTGAAGATTGAAAAGGAGGGGAGCAAGCACACAACCTTGTTTCAGACCTCCCGTCGTACAGATTTCAGCTGAGAGAGATGTGGGGCCTCTTTTCACCTGTGTGAGAAGTTGGCCTGATATATGATGTCACTAATTCTAGTGTACACTTTGTATCAGTCCAAACAACCCTTATGGTGATTGGTTGTAAAGTCAACCTTATACATAGGCTTTCCTGTTTTCAGTTTCTATTTTTGGTAAATTCTGGTGGGGTTTTTTCAGTTTTTTCAATACCTTAAAAAACAGTGGTTATCAGTGGTTACACATTTTTGCGCCATTAAAAACAACAGAAACAGTGTTTTTCCAGTGTTGATGGAATTTCAATTTAATTTTAATTATTGCTTTCTTTCTGCACTGATAGTGCATGTGTATAGGTAGTGTGTGCACAGGATATATAAGAACCAAATACATTTTTACTGCATCAAAATGGACTACTAAGTCAATAGCATTCTTCATTAACTCTGAAGATTGTAAAGATGCTTTCAGCATACACTCTAGCAAGATACAAGGATCTCTTACAGGGAAGCACTTTAGCTCAGGTATCGATTTTGACAGGCCATCATACAACTTGTTCATATACGTAGCTGAATTACTGCAAATACAAACAATATCACTCCAATCTTAATTGAACGTGGTAGGAACTTTTTCAGCAGCATTCCAAGTGACACTGTGTTCCATGTTTACCAAACGCCTGGTGTCATGTTTTCACCACTATCTCAGATGCTTGGTGACAACATTCGTTTCACACATACCTGTCACTGCATCTTGCATTGAATATTTGAAAACTGGGCTGTTTGGCGATTCACTTACAATCAATACTGACTCACTAGAAAGGGGGACAGATGTATCAAAAGACTTCATCCATTCTCTGCCTGTGGGTAAATGTGATGCTACATATTAGGAAAGATTCTAATTAATCCAGCCATTTCACCTATCAGTGAAGTCAAATGTAGCCAACATTTCAAATATGATTTTGATATTTCCCAATTCTCTACAGTTTATACAATAACTAAACAAGACCTAAAAATGCATCTAAACACTGCATCTTTAGACCAAAGACCACAAACCTAAAATAAAGCAGAAGAAAGAAGAGACAATGTTTCAGTGACATCCCTAAACAACAAAACTCAAGCAGAATAATGTTAGCCCAGTCTCTCTTGATACTACCTTGTATAACAAAGTTACATTGTATTGGCCCCTTAAGGACGAAATAAAAATGACTCTTTCACTCATCTTTTCCTTTCTTTGAATGGCACTTAGTTTGTGGTTGCAAAGGTGTTTTTTCAGTGTTTATATGATTACACCAGTGATGGCTATTTTCCTTTCGGTGGGGTTTTATCAGTTATTATAGGTTTAAACCTAAAACCAAATAGCCTACTTATAGACCAGCTATCCTAGTGGTAGCATGGACAAGAGCAGTCTTAGGCTAAACTATGAATGGCATGTGAAGCCAGCTGTTATACCATATGTAATCCCTTGAATACCAAATGAAAGGACACCACAACAGATATATATATAAAATAAAGTGTATTTATTCTAGTCAAACCCTCAGCACTCTTTATGAGATTCGAGGTAAGTACAACACAGTCTTATTCAAGCATACATTAAGTCACACAGGTAAGTAATACAGTTAGGCCCTAGGGGCCACGCAAACCATATACTAAGTAAGTGGTATAAGGACCACTGTCAGGGAAATAGGATAGGCCTAGGCCTAGGGAATCGCTGGGGCTACACTACCCTACCAACAGTTAGGAAGTGGGAGGCCCACGGGATTCAGGTGCAGAGTGGAAACACTCGCGCGTAATGCGTATAATCGATAGAAATATTACAGTTTAGAATTAATAAGATTTAGGACACTTCTGGAGTAGCTAGGAAGTCGAGACTTGAGAACTAGACACTAGGATAGTCAATACCCTGATGAGCACTGGAGTACCCAAGTTACCTAGCCCACGGGCTGCGGGTGCATAGGTGTGAACTTGCGTCGGGTTTCGTCGTCGACTTCTATGGATGCCTGAAGGAAAGATGCTGACAGGCAGTCAGTGAAGAGTGTCCGGTGGATCCCAAGGCCGGGATCAAGAAGGAAGGATACCTGCAAGCAGAAGGGACAGTGTCTGGGTCACTAGCCAGTGACCACGTGGAACCAGGAAGGAACCAGGCGATGTCGGGAGATTGCAGGTGAAGAGGTGAAGCTTGTCGCAGCAGCCACGGGTACCAGGAGACGTCGAGGACGACCAGGACCAGGAGGCGAGCTGTCCCACGAAGGCTCGTGCTGTCGGCGGCGTCGAAGTCGAACTAGGACTCACCAACCCTTGGCAAGCGGAACCCACGAAGAATAGTGGACTTGCTTCTGGTGCAGACCAGGAAGGTCTGGGGTGCTTCTCTTTTACAGAGGAGCAGGAGCCAGTCTGGAGGAGCCAAACCAGCAGTGGAAAATTGAAGGTGTGTCGTCGCAAAGGTTACTAGCCAACGGGCAAGCAACCGGACAGACGCGGCAAGCAGGAAAATGCAGAAGGGCCCCACGCAGGACTCGTGGAGTGTGGGGGGCTGATCTTCGGTGCAGATGGTGCTTGGGGTTGGGGCTTCTCAATCCCCGGTGCACAACCTCGAGGGTGCCTCAGAAGCTGCGCTGGAAGATACTCGCCACTTTTCCCAGGTAGCCGGTCCCACGTCTCTCGTCACCTCCACGGATCTCAGCTCGGCTGTGGATGTGGATAAGGGTCGGAGAAGTCTGGAAGTCAAGGCTCTGGTCAGGCTCTGCAGTCGGTCCCTCATAGAACTTCAGCAAAGCAAAGGGTAAGTCTCTTGATGGTGCCTGTTCGCACAGGGTGACCACTCCTTGGCCACAAGGGAGATTCTTCAGTCTTCTTCTTTTGTCGAATGTCGAAGGTCCAGAGTTTCTGTTCAAGTTGCAGGTTCAGGATAATCTACTTTAGCAGGGCCCAACTAGTTACTAATATACTGGGCTAGTGGGCTGGGCTACCTGCAAGGTCCCTCCTAAGGGTGGGACCAGGAAGGGGAGTGGCTACACCCCCTTTCCTTTGTCCAGTTTTGCGCCAGAGCTGGGGCTGGAGTGCCCCAGCACCGGTTTGAACTGGACTATGCATGGAGCACCTTGTGTGCCCCAGGCATGTCTCATTCCTTTCAGCCCTCCCTGCCCCAATACACTAAAGTCTGTCTGGGGAGGTGCTAGCACCTCCCCAAGCAGGAAACCTATTGTCCAGGCCTCCCTGGCTGGGAGGGCTCCCAACAGCAGAAGGTCAGACTCGTGTCTGTGGCAGCAGCATCCATTTTGTGATGCTGAGGCTTTGGTGAGAGTTAAACAGCAAAGTAGGATTTTAACATGTCTCTCCCTCTAGAAGGGAGGAATAATATCCTCATCACCAGAAATGGTATGGGGGTATTATTCCAAAGTGTTAGACACCTTACACGACATGTTTTGATAAAGCCAAACCATAGTTACCATAACTGTTTAAGATTATAAGGCACTTTAAGAGTATATGGTAGGCTATATCATAGAACAGCTATAAGGACATGGTTCCGAAAGCTGCAGACAGGCTCAGCTCATGCTAGAGCACCATCTCACATGTTACCAAGCACTCTGCCTCCAGGATTGTTAAGGCCTGCCATAGGAGTGGCTGATAGGTACACATGTGTCTATATATAAGGTAGGTATAGGAATACTACACCTAAGCAAGGGGTGATTACACGACCTTGCCCCAGCTGAGTGATCAGCCAGTTGTGTCTGATTAGAAGGCCAGACCAGGGGTGGCATAATACATGCTGCAGCCCCTGGGAGGCCTAGGGTACACCTATGCCCTGGGTACCTAGGGTACACTGTACTGGGTCCAATAAGGTGATCCTTACCAATTGGTTATGTACCTAGGGTACATGGAGTCCATTTTAAAGAGAGAGCAGACAGCCTGAGACCCTGAATGGCAGAATCTCAGGCCAACTAAGTCGAAAAACCAGCTAGACACTAGGCAAAAAGTTGGGGGTAACCATAGTCAGATATCCACCTTCCTACAACCTGTACCCAGGTTTTCGAGTAGAGAGGCATTATGGCTGTTAGGAATGAAGATGGAATGCCCCAATTTACTAGTTTCTTCCACAGCAGTTGTCTTTCGACCTTGTCAGAGGCTGCTGTTAGGTTGACAAAGCAGCAATAGAGTGGAGGTTAGTCCAGCTGGGTGGCTTGGTGACAGAGGGCAGATAGAGCAATTATGTTGTTGGCTGTAGCGGCTCCACCTTGGAAGCCTGTTTGAAAGAAAAGGAACAACTAATTTCCTTCTGCCCAATTTCCCAGTTTTTCCAGAAGGATACGTGCATGTGCTTTAGCTTCCAGATCTAACAGAGCTATTAAACGATAATTGCTTGAATTTAATCAGTCTCCTTTTTTGTGATTTGGGCATAGTATTGAGCCCTCCAATCTTCACGTGTTTTACCAAGGGTGTATGCAATGTTGAATAGTGAGGTAAGTAGCGCTGCCCAGCCCTCTGGAGCAGATTGGAAAATCCCCGCAGGGAGCCCATTTGGGCCCGGCGCTCCGCTGGACTTCATAGTTTTTATTAGTTTTACAATTTCCTTCGGTTGAATCAGGGTTTGGTGTTCTTCTCCGTTCGATGAGACTTTGATCGTTATAGCTGTGAGATTCTGTGCCAGGAACTGGGTTCTCACGTGGTTCTCCCACACTGGTGCCGGGACCGCGTTTGATCTCGGGGGTCCGAGAGATTTTAGGGTGTTCACATACTGCCAGAATCAAGCTAGGGAACCTTCTTTGAGCATTAAGAAGATCCTTTTCCATTCCTCCTCTTGCTGAGCATGTTTCAGGGCTTTTTTTGTGGGCATTCCGTGCTTCCTTAACTGCCAGTAGATTTCCGTGTGTTGGGTTGAGTTTGAGCACGTGGGTTTTCTTCCTCAAGTTCTTCCGTGTGAGGTTGATGCTCCGTTCCGACAAAGGTTTGTTTATGTATCTTGGTAGTTGTTGGTATTGCTTTGAAAGACCCCTGTGGCCATGGAGAAATGCTCCCAACTCTCTGGTCATCAGGTCCCAGTTTATTAGGAGGAAATTCCCTGGATGATCCTGTAGTTGAGAATTCACGTTGTCGAGCCATTTAGCCACCAGGGGCGAGTGGTAAGGTTGCCACTTGATTTGCTTTACCACGTTCATTGGTTCATCTTCTATGGGTTAGCCTAGCTCCTGGCCTGTGTCAGCTATCTGGTGGTTTAAATTCAGATTTATTACCAGGGGATTGGGATCGCTTTCTGTGCGATTTACGATGTCGAAGCTACGAAGATGATTAATTAATCCGCTGGACATGAAGATGTAATCGATTGTAGAGATTTTCTTGAACGTGGGGCAGGCATTCGTCGGGGTCCGTTTTGCCGATTTTAGGCCAAATATGGTAAGTAGATTGTTGAATTGATCGTGTTCGCTATTCCTCTGTCCGACACTATGACGATGGCCCTGGAATTTGGTGTTGAAGTCGCCTACCAACACGATTTCATGTGTGGGATGAGATTCGATGATTGTCTTGATGGTCGATCACAGGGTCCCCATGGCGCATGCTTTTGAAGTTTTGCGGGGGTTCAGGTAACAATTTATGAGGATCAGAGAGAAGACTTCTGGCCGCTTTTAAGACCTTCGATGACTAGGGCTTGCACATATGGGTAAGAAGATCAAAACTATGAGAGATTGTTTTAAGAAGATCAAAAGGCCCCTGATGGCCGCCCGAATAGAATTGTTTGTGTTGCCAATTGAAAAATTTCATAAACCCCTTAAATTGCAATGGGGATCAGCGACCAGGTTTCCTGGAGGCATATGATGTTATTGCTGTTTAAAAAGTCAAGCCCTTGTTTGGAACGGAGTGTTTAAGCCAGCCCCGCCACGTTCCAGGAGATAATTGTGAGTTGATCTTTTGATGCCAATTTTCCAGACTGAATGGGCACAGTAATTGACCTGGGAAAAGGTTCCCTTGTGCTAGGTAGCGTGAAAGAAGTTACTGCCCCTGGGAGCTGAGTACGTGGTTGTCACCTCGTAGTTCTTGGCAGCCAGTTGGCAGCTGATGATCCGTTTATTTTCACCACAGAGGATCTGTAATGGGTTGGATGCCAGTGATGTACTTACTAGCCAATCATGGGTAGCACTTCAAGCTCTCTTCCGTATGCATCCTCTGGGAGGAGAGTTGTGGTCCTCAATTAGGACATGAGGATATTTCCTATGTAAAGGCAACAGTTGTTTTACATATTGTTATATTTCAGTGTGCTTGTGTAAGAATATTATAAAAACAAAAATAGAAAATTTAAATTGGATTCAAAACCCTTATAGCATTTTTACTGCCTGAAACCCTTTTTATTTTGTAAAGGATTGCCAAAGAATGCTGTCTTAGCTACCCAAAAGCAGAGAGATTTGAAACAGTTGGCAGAGGAGAAATAGCTGGTGATAGGTTAAAGTGGGGAACAAATCTGAATTGATTTGTTGACCCGAGGGAAATCTAAGCTTTCATATTAAGTGACTCACAAGTTAACGACTACATACTAGATTCTACTACACCTATTCAAACGAAAACAGCTCTAGTTTATAAAAGCAGGCTTTTCCTCCAAGACTGTGAGTTCCCTGAAGTGGCCCTAAGAAGACATGCAGGCCTTCATAAAATCCCCAAATAATGAAAATGTGTATGTTGAGCAGTGAACCGTTGACTCTTAAATACGCTTTGTTGCAGTATTTGTGAACTCTTTTAAAACCACAACGTATGAACCTTGATGAATCTACAATAGACATGGCTTCACTGCTTCATTAATAACTATAAAATAGAATGTAAGTAATAATATCAAGTTAAGGAAATTTTCAAATGGTGTACATCAGAAATAACAGGTAATACGTGTTTTTGCACTCTATCTTTTTTCGTTTGATATGTATTCATTCACATTTTAAAAACATTATGGCTCAAAAAAGAGAGATTGAAATCTTACAAATGTTTGCTTTATGAAAATAAATACTTTGTCTTGTTTGGTCATCAACAGCAATGACATATTTCAGAAGTTTGCGGATATTCAGCCTCTCCTACTTGAGCAGCCGGACACAAGCATACTGCCACTTCACGAAACTTTTGTGTGCCTTCAAAAACTCATGGTGGCTGTGAAGAATATTCTTGAAGGAATTCAAAGGTAAGCAGCTGTTGTGCAAAGGATTTTGAGGGGTGTGTGTGACTGTTACCATATCAGACGTCCAGCAGTTATTATATTTTATTTAGTTATTTTACTTTAACTAATCATTGGTTTAGTTCTGCCACACTGGTTATTGTATTCAAGTTTTTTTAATATTTGAAAAACTAAAATGAATATTGAGAGCACGTTATAGTGCTTTATTCCACTCAAAAGGAGATATATGACTAGGTTGTCCCTTAGTAGTTTTTATTTTATTTTAGAGGCTCACTCATGCCTCTGTAGTTAAGGTTGTCACCTCACTCCGTAAGATATCTGATTTGTATATCCTTAATAACTTTGGGTCCTTTAGACTAGTATTTACTGGAGTTACAGAGAAAGTGTATCGGTGTACATCGTAGACATTTGCCCAATTTGACGTAGATCAGGTGAATGGTTCAGAAGTTATAAAGGGGTTGGCGGGGGATTGCCAAAATAATATTTTATCCATTGGTTAGTGGGATTTGCAAAGAGCATTTTTGTGCACGTGCCACGGCAAAATCACTGAAGGGAAGATTATCTCGTTTTAATGACGATCATTTAGTACCTGCTTTTGGTTTGGTGGAAATCAGTTCAGTTATTTTGGAGCAACAAGGCAAAACGTGAGATTCTAATGCCTAAGCCGAAGTATGAATATTTGCAAAAATGTTTCAACGCCAATGTGAAATTTGCACATACACAGTGTAATTGCATACGTTTGCAAAACTAAAGTGAAGCATAACAGCGAAAAAAACACTTAAATAGGTT
This sequence comes from Triturus cristatus, assembly GCF_964204655.1. Taxonomy (NCBI): domain Eukaryota; kingdom Metazoa; phylum Chordata; class Amphibia; order Caudata; family Salamandridae; genus Triturus; species Triturus cristatus. Next base: position 325,230,559 of record NC_140586.1, on the reverse strand, counting down.
TTTTGTGCACAGATGTTAGCATGGATGACAATAGTAGTGAAACCTACGGATGTTTCACTTTTTGTCAAACTACTTTGCACCATTTCTGGAGAATTTATTTTTAACAAATTTAGAGGTCATGAAGAACCTGGATGTGAGAGAAGTTTTGAAATATTTTTCTTTACTCAATGACACTACTCGTGGGACTTAAGGGACAATGGTTGAACATAGTCTGTCTTCATCCTTCCCATAAGGCAAAGGATTGCAAGATTTTTAAATATTTTCTAGTAAAACCTTCAAAGATAGAGAAGGTAGGCTTTTTGTATGGCTTCAAAATTCAAAGGCAAAAGATGCTCCCCTTGACGGTAGGTCATGGAATACTCAACTCTCATTCTTAAGAAAGCTTCAAAGAGCGAGAATTTGGTGCACAAACAATCTGGAAAATCACCATTATAGGAAGAACCATTAACCTCTAAAGAGCCACCTCACAAGATTCCCAGGAAAGCTGACAAAATATTTGCTACAGTCCTTCTGATGTAGTGGCCTTTGTCAAAAAGGCCTCCTAACAAGCCAGATAGAAATTGCACGAAGGGGAAAGTGCCTCTTCAGTTATTTTAGAGTTAGCAACGGGGTTTTATGCAGTTGATTGGAGCAGCTGTGTTATGACAGCAAGGCTGGAGATGCTCAACTTCGTTTGAAAATTCAGTTTAGAATTTTAGATATGCCCTTCAATGGGGATTCATTGTTTGGAAGACACATTAATGATGCAGTACAGCCCATAAAATTGGGCACGGATGCTGCCAGGTCGCTGCGAGTTTTACAATAGAGGCGGAGGAGCTTAGCGCGCATCCAAGGTGGTCGCGTGGGCACAGGGCTCCCCGGACCCTCGCCACTCCTCGCAATTTATCCTGATGATATCCTGATTTCTTGGACGGGCTTTTGAAGGTGAACCTCGACTGAGTCCATAACTCCTTTCAGAATTTGAATCGGACTTGGGGGACCGAAATTACAGCATTTTGAACTTTTGAGGCCCATCTCGGGGCAATGCCGGGGACTTGGTGAGCTGTGGATCCGGGACGTAGTTGAATAACAACGGCATTGGGACCTCGCCAGTGGGCGTCCCCCACTTTCAGTTTCGCTTTTGGTTTCTGGCACGGTCTGATTGAGGGTCTGTTCCGCTCTGCCGGGGACCAGTCCAGTCTGGTGTCATCACTGCTTTCTCCCTACGGAGTACTGAGTCAAGTCGTGACTTTCTCCGGACCCCACGGCCCAGCTTCTCGGCCGGTTTGTGCCCGGCCGACCGGCGGCCATTTTCACTCGGTCCTGCGGGCCCCTCCGGGGTGCATCTCCCACCATGACGGGCAGGGGTGAACCCGAGAAGCGGAAGACCAAGACGTCTCTTTGCGGGGGACAGTTCCAGACAAATGTTATGGACCGCTACACTCAAGCCAAGGGATCCCCAGGGCTCTCCAGCACTGCCCCGGAGGATGCTAGAGACGGCCCATCTGTCCCTGTCGACTTGTCCCTGCAGGACATTATGGGCGCCATTACCGGTATGAAGGAGACCATCGGCCAGCAGTATGAGGCCCTGGCTCGTAAACTTGACACGGTCGCCATCGATGTCACTTTAATCAGGGCTGTCCTGTCCAAACCTAACGAGAATGTGAAGTCATTGGATTTGACGACCTCCAGCCTCACGGCCGATGTGTCGGAACTTCGAACAGACCTTGGCGCCCTGAAATCGGCAAACGACTTGATGTCCCATCGGTTGGATGATTTTGAGAACCTGGCAAGACGCAACAACATCCGCGTCATAGGTGTTCCGGAGAATCCCGAGACTCGTTCTGTTGACCTCCTGATCGAAGAGCTAATCCTCACCTATCTTGCCCCGTCTGGACTTAGCAAGTTTGTTGCTGTGGAGCGTGCACATCGTGTCCCGGGCGGTAAGCCTAGGCCTGGCGCTCCCCCGAGGCCTATCATCGCCAAGCTTTTCCATTTCAGGGACCGAGATGCGATCTTGCAGGCCTCGAGGGTGCACGGCCCGGTGAAATTCGAAAACTCCTCAGTCAATTTTTTCCCGGACTTCACTCAACTCGTTCAGAGACAGAGGATGGGCTTTCAGGGGGTTAAGCGACGTCTTCGGGACCTGGGCTTGAAGTATGCGATGCTCTTCCCTGCCAGGCTTCGAGTGGAACATGAGGAGCGGACCTTCTTTTTTGAACGACCGGACAATGTGAGTGACTGGTTGGATTCCCTGCCTGGTCGGGGCGATCGAGCGGGGCACTCTGGCGGTGCCGAGGGTGGTGAGCCTCTACAGAATTGACTTTTCGGTCCCTAACCTTGATACTCGGACATTACTCAGTTGGGTTCTACCTCTCTTGTATATTTTGTTTTATAGTAGCTCTCGTCTGGGTGGCGGGTGATGGCTGGCCTTCCTCCTCCTCCGGGGTCTTTTTGTAGAATGGGATTGTTAGGGCGACAGGCACACTGCATTTTGGGGTGGTTTTACAGTTTGCAGGGGTGCAGGGAGGGGGGAGTTGTAACGGGTTTTGGTGGGGGTGTTTGTGTTTGGGGGTGTTTTTTTTTTCTCTCAAGGTGGCATATTTGTTCTTTCTTTGTTTCCGGTGTCCTGCTTTCTGTGGGGAGACTCCTGCTACTTTTGTGGGGATGGGGGGTAGTGGGTTGAGGTTGCTAACTTGGAACATCAATGGATTGGGGGATCGTATCAAACGGGGTGTTGTACTACAATATTTGCGTCGTCTGGCGCCTGATGTTGTACTCCTGCAGGAAACGCATCTGGTTGGCAATGTTTGTCATGCTATGAATAGGTGGGGATACCGACTGGTTGCACACTCCGGGTTCACCACCGGTTCCAGGAGGGTCGGTATTCTTGTTCGGTCTTCCCTCCCACTAGAGATTGACAACGTCATCCTTGACGACAGAGGGCGTTATGCCGCCCTAACTGGGAGGTGGGAGGGTAGGACCCTTTCTTTAGTCACGATATATGTCCCCCCGGGCCTCCAGACCTCAACTTTCTCTGATGTTGGTCGGATGTTGCTGGAACTCCCTGATAGTCTTCTCTTCATGGGTGGTGACTTTAATTCTGTGCTATCCGGCGACCTGAATCGTCATCCCCCCAGGGCCCTTCCCGTTTCCCAATCATGGCTTGGTGGGTTCTTGGACACTTTTGGGCTGGTGGATTGTTGGAGGTTGATGCACCCGACGCAGTGTCAGTACACCTTCCACTCCGGGGCGCATGGGAGTCTCTCCAGGCTTGATTACTTCCTTATGTCCGCGGCCCAGGCCACCCACATTGGTGAGGTTCGACACTTGGCCCGGGGCATCTCAGATCACTCCCCTGTGTGGCTGCATTTCGATACGGGGATGCAGGCCGCGGGGCGGATCGCCCCCATTAACCCTTGGCATCTCCGTAGCCCTAAGACTCGCGATAGCCTCCTGAAGTCGCTCGACCACTACTTCTTGGAGAACAAGGGGTCTGTCTTGTCCTCAGTGTCCTTGTGGGAAGCCTTTAAAACGGTCATACGGGGCCAGGCCCTCTCTTTAATAGCTGAGACCAAGAAAGCTAGGAATGGGGAGGTCGCGGGGCTTGAGGCTGAAATACTGGAGTTGGAGGCTGAGCTAGACTCGTGTGTTACTCATGAGGGGCTTCATGCCCTTAGCTTGAAACAGTTTGAATACAAATCCCTTGTCACTGATGCCGCCAAGACATTGTACAGGGAACAGCAAGGTAGACTGTATGATGTCGGGGATAAGGCGGGTAAACTGATTGCTTGGCTTGGAGAGACTGAATCGCGTGGTCTCTGTGCTTCAGAACCCCGACGGGGTGCGTATGACTGACCCTGGCGAGATTGTGGAGTGTTTTGCTGACTATTTTCGTGTGATCTACTCCCCGGTGTCCGACAGAGATGTGGCCGATCTTGTTCCCTGTTGAGGGATATTGCGCTGCCTTGCCAGTCTGAAGAGGATCGAGAATGCATGGATGCGTCGTTGTCAGCCAACGAGATCGCGGCCGCGATTCGTTCCCTTCGTACTGGTAAGGCTATGGGCCCCAATGGCTTGCCCATTGAATTGTACAAATTATGCCCTGATAAAGTGGCGCCGTTTCTCCGCGATATGTTTTTGGAGTCGCGTGAGCTCGGTTCCCTCCCTAGTGACCAACGTCTGGCTACCATAGTTGTGATTCCTAAGGAGGGCAAGCCTCGTGATCGTTGTGCCTCATACAGGCCCATTTCCCTATTAAACGCTGAACCGAAGATTCTTGCCAAGGTCCTCGCTAATCGCTTACTCGCTGTTATCTGTGACTTGATTCATCCGGATCAGTCCGGTTTCATTCCCCACCGGAACACTGCTCTCAACCTGCGGCGTTTGCATGGCGTTCTCGCCAGGGCGGAGTTTCTTTCCGAGCCGGCCATCTTGGCTTCGTTGGACGCCACGATGGCCTTTGACACGATCGAATGGCCATACCTCTGGGCCGCACTGGTGAAGTTCGGTTTCGGGGCGGGATTTATCAGTTGGGTGAGACTTTTATATACGGATCCGCTAGCTCAGGTTGTTTTCAATGGGAGGGTGTCCCAGCCCTTCGCTCTCGGGAGGGGCACTAGGCAGGGGTGTCCGTTGTCCCCCCTGCTCTTTGCTCTTGCTTTAGAACCGCTCGCGGCCTGGCTCCGATGGGAACCGTCGATAAGGGGTATTCAGTGGGCCCCTGGCTTTGAGGACCGAGTCTCGTTGTACGCCGACGATATTCTCTTGTACCTCACCTTCCCGCGTGAATCCCTTAATGTCCTTTTTGATGTCCTCACTTCTTTCGGGAAAAACTCCGGGTTGACTATTAATTGGTCCAAATCTTGTGTGTATGTCATTTCCGGTGGCCTTCCCCCCCTGCCGAATAGGTTTCCCATCCAAATTTTGCAATCCAGTTTCAAGTACTTGGGGGTCTATGTATCGTTGGACCCGGCGGTCCGCCATGAGCATAATCTCCTTCCTCCTCTTCGGCGCTTGAAGTTGGATGTGGCCCGCTGGCGTAGGTTGCCGTTGTCGCCACTCGGTCGAGCGGCACTTTTTAAAATGATGTCACTGCCCCGATTTCTCTACGCACTCCAGAACTCCTTTGACATTATTCCGGCGGCTTATTTCCGGGGGGTAGAGGGTTTGCAAGGAGACTGATTTGGGATGGTCGCGCTCGTATAGCTCTCGCAAAACTGACTCTCCCCTGGTACGACGGGGGCATCGCGCTCCCGGATATCAGGAGGTATTATTGGGCCTCCCAGCTGTCCGCTATCAACCATGCTACTTACGCACCGGGTCCGAATCCGGCTTTCGAGATGGATAAATATCAGTTGCCTGGTGGCGACTTCAACAGAGCACTCTATTCTCGGGCGGCTGGGAGGAACCTAACGGGACCCACTAAGATTGCAGTACGTGTGTGGAGGGATGCTAATGTTGCCATGGGTTGGAATGAGCGCCTGACACGAGCGACCCCCTTGTTTGCGTCGGACGGATTGGGATGCCTCTGGACAACGAAAGGCTTTGAGAACTGGGATATGATTGGCATCAGCAGAGTGGGTGACCTCTGGGTGAAAGGGGCGGTCAAATCCTTTGCGGTGCTTCAGAGTGAGTATGAGTTGAGTGAGAGGGAGTTCTTCAGGTACGTGCAGGTTTGCCACGCTCTGCTGTCGGCCTTTGGGGCAGGTACCACGATCCCCGCAGCTTCCCCACTCGAGGACCGTATACTTGATGGTCATCTGCCCGATAGTACGATTTCCTTAATTTATAAGAAGTTAATTAATAATCGGGCAGACCTCCTTGTGCATCTTCGGGAGGCCTGGACCGGAGACGGGTTGGAGTTGGACGACGAGGACTGGCAGTCTGCACTGTCCTCCCCGAAGGAGGTCGCCATTCCGGCCCGTCTCCGTCTTGTCCAGCTAAAAATTCTTCACCGTGTGTATGTGACGGGTCCTCGGTTGGTTGTGATGGGTTTTTCTTCGGATGGGCTGTGTAAGCGCGGCTGTGGATTGAGTGCCACCTTCCTTCATATCCTTTGGGAGTGTCGCGAGGTCGAGGCTTATTGGCGCCGTGTGCATGCGGTGATGGAGGATGTCACTGGGGTCGCTCTGTTGCCTGAGGCTCGTCGATGTCTGCTGAATGTATGGGAGCCTAATGACTACAACGTTGCCCAGGCCCGGTGGGCGGCACTTGGGAACATGATTGCAAAGAGGGATATCGCGCAGCTTTGGGGTTCCCGACGGCCTCCCACCGTGTCAGTGTGGAAGGAGAACATGGATTGGTGCATGTTCAGAGAGAAGACGGTATATCTGGTTCGGGGCAAGCCTGGGGTAAAATTTGGGGTCAATGGAACGCCTACCGAGGTAACATTTGTACGCCCCCTTTTGAAGATACTTCTGACATTCCTCTGTCCCCCTGATCCTGGGGTTCCCGGAATACTGTACTTGTTATGTGGATGGTTCTGACTTCCCCGCTGCCTCCCCTCCCCCCCGGGTTGACTTTATTGACCTCCTGATTCTTTATCTGGTATGGTGGGGTCCCCCCGTCGGCGCTCGGCACCATTTAGATTGTTTCTCGCCTTGAGTTTTGTTTGTTAATTTTTTAGTTCTCTTCAAAATTTAAAAATGTCTGTATCCTGTCTAACTTTTGAGTTGCGGAGAATAATTCTATATTCCTGCTGTGCCTTTGGAGATCAGTTGCTGCTCTGCGACGCTATGTAATTGACTGGCACAAACTAGCGGCCGGCCCTGGTGGTTGTAGGCCCGTGTCTGTAATTTTGACTCTCTGCACAGTAAAGTTTTTCAAAAAAAAAAAAAGGACAATTCTCATATAGGATAGGATACTTGTTTTACAGATATCAACTGTGTCGAGTTTGACAACAGTCTGATGGACAGTCATATCAACAACAGCAATATAGGACTCTACCACCACCACCAGCCTACCAAGGAAAAGCGCCATGCTGTATGGGAAGAGCTCAGTCAAGAGGTCAGGACAGCACAAGAGAACAATGGCACTGGCCACAGCCCCCATTCCACCATCAATATGTCTTCCTGACGGGGACAGAATTTTGATTTGCTACGAAGAACGAAAGCTATCACAACTAACCAATGGGTCCTAGATCTGATGAGATTTGATTATACTATAGAATCCTTCAGAAACTACTTCTGATTCCTCTATGCAAAATGACGCTCCAGCACCAGATATGTGACAAACCAACATTATCTTAGATACTCAAAGATGCCATAGAATTTATGCCCTAATCTCAGTGGCAAGTAGGATTCTAGGCTCACTTCTCCTTCATCCAAAGGTCAAACGAGCAGAGGCTCATTTCTGATCTTTAGCAATTAACAAAATTACCTAACAAAACAATCTTTTGACATAGTGTCCCTGCCACAGATTCTTCATCTCTTGTTGGAAGGAGAATACATGACACCTTTACATCAGCAGAAGACTTATTTTCACGTCCTTATACACCCTAAAAAACAAATACCTACACTTTAAAGTTGCCGGTTACCAGTACAAATTCAAGGGCTTCCCTTTTGATTTAAAATCAGTCCCAAGAACGTTTACAAAATGCCCCAGTGGCAGCTTTCTGAGGAGTCCAGGCCACCAAGTATTTCCATATGTGGACAATTGGAAGAATTTTTTTTTACCACCCAAAGACTCTACTATGAAGACTTGTCTCAAACTATTTGGTACGTTAGGTTTCTCCCTCAACAGGTAAATGTTCTCTGTCATCCCTTGCAGAAAGATAACGTTGGGTCGTGGTCTGGCCACGAGAGAAGATGGCCGCCTGATCTGGTAGCTCCGGATGGTGGCCTCCTTAGTGCTGCTGAGACCTCAATGCAGATGCCTCACGAGGGGTTGTGTGCCTTGGCCTGGGTCCAGGCGTTTTCATCGGATACTGAGAGGGTTTAAGGGCCTGATGTGCGGATGAGTCAGCTGGGCCAAGAGGCACGCTCACAGCCTCGGCCCTTGCATAGTTCATCAACCCCACTTCCAGCTTTTCGTGCTCTACCACCTGCTGCTCCGGTAAACCAAGACTGGCATAATTGAACTCAATCGTCAATTGAGGTGGCGGCAACTGAGGTGGTGGTATCTCCCTCAGAAGTGCCAATGTTCTTCACCCTATTGAATTACCTAGTCCAGGACGCCTGAAAGAAGGAGAAATACAATCGACAATTGAGGCGGCAGCAACTGAGGTGGTGGTATTTTCCTCAGAAGTGCCAGTGCTCTTCGACATGTTGAATGACCTAATACAGGACGCCAGAGAGGAAAAATGCATGACTGAGAAGTGAACGTGGAGGACCTGGGGAGGCTTTTCCACTGCCTCGCTCCTCTATTCCTGCCGCCATTAACAGGTCATGATACCCGCAGTGACGTCCTCCTCCCCTTTCGGATCTGTGGTGAGTTGAACTGAGTGAGCGGCTCCGCCCTCGCGTATTTGAGGTTTCGCACCTGAGTGCCTCACGTCTCTGGCCCTGAATTTGGCATCTGGTTTCCCGCCTATGTTTCTGGGATTAAATAAAACACTGGAGTGCTGACGCGGCGCATATGCTTAAGGACCCCATCGGAGTGCAGCTGCTGCGGAGGGGAGCACCATGAGTGGGTGAGAGTGGCGCCCTCACCCCTCTCTGTATACATTGTCTATAAGTGGGATTGAGGCACACCAGGCCCTACACCAGTTCCAGGACCGAGCCACATCAAATACGCCATAGTGTGTCCCGCGATTACCACCACAAAGGAGAGAGAGATAGAGTTGCAGGAGCGCCCCCACCCCCCTTCTATGCAGACAAAAGGGAGAGAGAATCGTGGTACCCTGAGTTAAGCATCTAGGGCCTTGGCTTCATCACCCCTCCACAAGCACCAGACAGGCTCACATCGTAATCCCATCACAGAAGATTTGTCAAGGTACCATTGGTGTGCTTGCAGACATAACAGAAAACACTCTGGTAAGACAGAAGAGCCTTGTAGGAGTCAAACACGAATCTCAACGCACTTCAATACCTCAAAATTTACCAGGAGTACAGCTATAGCAGGTCCATAACTGGGTCACCAATAGACTGACCTCTACCCTCCTTTGCTGCCTATTTGCCCTCTCATACTACACAGTCATAGGCCTGAAGTTGAATGTCTGCGAACAAGCACTGGAGCTAGTCCTCCAAGCATCTTCCCATCGCAGATGTGCTAAAACAACCCAAGAATATGTCCGCGGAATGCACTACATCCCCCACAGGTGCCCCTCCTCATGCTCCCTCGCCACCGTAAAAAGAGACCATGGATTGCATCCTACTTTAAATCTCAGCTGTCAGTCGCTGCCTAGAAGGGATGGACACTAATATCTCCTCCCTAGCAGCGGAAGCAAAATCTATCCGAACAGACATTGCGGTGTTCCTTACAAAGGTTAAAGGGCTGGACCAAAGACTAACGAAGGTGGAGGTCTCCTTGAATCATTACATAGCCGGAACCAGGAGCTGACGGTTTTTCGTAGCAAATTGATAGATTTGGAGGATCGCAGTCGTAGGGATAATGTCCGCTTCTTCGGCTTCCCAGAGAAGATCGAAGGCCGGAGTACCAGAGAGTTTCTATGCAATATTCTCCCGAAACTACTAGTTATCACCTTTGACCATCTACTGGAAATACAGGGTACCCATCGCATTAGCCCCCCACGCAAAGACTTTGCCACACGACCACATCCCCTCATTGCTTGTTTCTTTAGGCATGAGCAGGTGTGGCAGTTACTGACCACATCCCGCAACAGGGTCATGATATACGTTTGGCTGCTGACTTCTCCAGGGAAACCAATGACTGCCGCAAGGCATTTCTTTCCATGAGGCCCCAGTTGCGACAGCTGGACATCAAGTACTGCCTCTTTGAGCCTGCCTGCTTCCATGTAACCAAAGATTGAATCTCTAGAGACTTTTACGACCCAGAGGACCCGTGTCTACTCCTAGACCGCACACGAAATAGATATTCACCATGCTATCCCGGAGCAGGTGCAATCTGATATCTCCCTCTCGTCACCGGACAATAGAAGGTGTAACTCCAGTGGATCCTGGCACCGTGGCAGAGATCGGGGATGAGCCTCCCGCTCCCATGATGGCAAAGCTTCGGCTCTGCAAACTTTGACTGCCTCCACCCAGGAACAACATAGAGACAAGCCCCGCTCGCCTCTAAAACCTACCCTGCATGCAGACTGAAATTAAAGTGAGGTCTGTCCGAGGCCTCTTATTCCTGTGCCATTTCCCTGCATCCACTAATCCTCCCCTTCCGGCCCTATACTTATTCTCTTCCTCCCTCCCCTCCCTCCTTCTACACCCCACTTCTCGACAAGTCGAACTACTCCCCCTGAGCTCTACACCAAGATTTACACTTCGTTCATTGACATCCACCTCTCCTCTCCCCGGCTGTATCACCAGACTGTAACGCTTTCTCCACGTGCAGGACCCCCCATTCAGTGCTTAATGTGTGCCGGTGCTTTCCGGTGCTTAGCACCGGCACTTATTTTTCAGGGCCGGGTCTACACCATGCGTCTGCACTTCATATGTCATTGTGGCAAAGTCAGTAATATAATTACCTCACTTACTGACTCACCTCTGCAGACAGTGTTGTTCGTCGCCCGAGTCTCCCACAGTCATGAAGAGTGGCTGTGAGAGACAATAATAAAATGAAAAGATTCATTCCCGTTATATCCGAATTTGCCTTAGGTGGTGCAGCGGCCCTTAGTTCAGTGTTGCCGGTGGGCAGGACACTGATTCGCTAGATTTGGTTCTGTGGGGGTCGGGGCTGTGCGTGGTGCGTCATGCGTGATGACCTTTCTTTCCCACCATCACCATCTGAATCTGCAAGTACAACCAGTTCGGCAAGTCGGCCATCACCAAAGACGAAGTGCTGTGAGCTGGCAGCTCCTGAACATAGAGGACGAGGAAAGGATCAATGACTACTTGAAGGCCCCAGGCCTGGTGGACAACTCCCCCAAATCATTCCACAGCAAGTCCTTCGGCATGTGGGACTTCTTCCAGTGCACGGGCCACAACATGGAGGACATGCTGGTCCACTGCCAGTACCGCAGTGACGACTGCGGCGTTGTCAACTTCACCACTGTGAGAGTAATTATGTAGCGCAGGAAAACTAGAGGGTGTCTCAATTGTGTTATGAAGAGATTCAAAATGTGACGCAGTGCTTGTTAAACTACATTATCATTGTTCTTGTGTTTATTATTACCATCATTGCTAGCTGTTTTAGATTACTCATGTTATTATTTTCATCAGTGCGATTACATGGTGTGTTTTCTCATTGAAGGCTGTGTAGGTCTGAGGGTAGAAAAGAATTTCAGTTTTGTTCACTTATTTACAGCCACTGTAAGATACGTCCGCGGGGCTGGTGTCCTCATCTCAAAGATATGGGTTAAACTCTTAAGGCTACCCTTTCAGGCTCTTTCAGGTTGACTCAAGCATTCTTTCTTTCGAGGTCAACAAAAGGAATGGCCCTAACTTAAATTGTAGCAACGCCTGATTTGACTACTCTACGGAATGGCAAAGTCTGCTGCATCTGCGAGTGCTGTATACACTCACAAGTTAGTGACCAGACCAACTTTGGCAACACTAAAGAGAATATGATAAAATATGTGTCTCTTTATCTATAAACACACACAAGTACACACACCTAAATGCACAATGTGTGAGTTTGTTTTATGATCACACGCAAGCCTTTCATCGGCGGTAGAGTGTGCAGCCTCCGAAGATCCCTGAGTTTCAAAGTGTGCGCTGGTGGGTACTTTTTTGCTGAAAGAGTTCAACTGATATGGTATTTGGAGCTGTGGCGTAATGAAACTTGCGGGGGCCTGCAAAGTACATGGAGGGTGGCCCCCATGGAGCCCGCAGGCCCCCTCACCCTACACCGCAGGGACTGAGGGGGCTTATGTTACACGACTGATTTTGGACCCGGTACACGGCGATGTAGCCGGCAGCAGTCAGCCCTGGAAAGCATGTAATGTGAGGGTAGCCCCGGTGCCTATTTGAACACTGCAGCCCCGCCATAGCATGTCTACTCTCAGTGCTATGATGTCATCACAAGGCACCTTTATTCGTAAAGGTCTGCACTATAATGCTACAAAGACATTTTTATGAGGGATAAGCCAGTTAAGAACTAGCAGCTAACATCTGTGAGTTCATTTTTGGAAAATCCAACTCAGCATTTCATCATTCTGAGAATGATACATTCGACAGTCAATAAGCCACAGTTATGAAAAAAGTCAGTACACACAATTGTACAGCCAGAGACATATTCCTTGTAAAGGAAACCGCTTTTTAAACGAGCGTCAAGCCTAAAATGCGCAGACAATAAAATGGATTGAAGAAAACGCAGCATTTCAAGATCTGAATTTATGACCTGAAACAGGTGGAATAAAGCTGGCGACCCTGCATTACAAGAAATAATGAGAACTGTGTCATTCTCTGTGAGCAATGCTCTTCAATGGCAGTTTGGCAGAGGAAAGTGAATGGGGTGTTCTGATTGTTACAGTGGTGGGCAGGACAGCATCAAGGTGTGCACTGACAATATGCATTCTTAGAGGACGTAACTTTGGTCATTTCTTAATTTGTGCACCAGCGCTTTTCATGAGCACCAGTTAAGGACATTTATGCATGAGGAGATGAAGTGATTTGCCCAGTAAGAGGATGTTGAGCTGACGCTGAGACTTGAACCGCCACTGCGAAGTCGAAAGTTCTGACCATCATGACACATCCTCTCCTCACTTTCATGGTTGTTCTATTTTAGGTGGCGCTAACATGAGAAACTGGCTGGTGGAAGCTTCCTCCTGATGAAAGCCCTGGCCCTTATATTTTTACAAATTAACCACTGCCCCCCTTCCCTCCCCTGTCTTTGTCTTTCCATTGCTCTCCCCTTTTTCCCTCATTGTTACACTCCCTTCTCTCTTCCTCCCTTCCTCTAACCACTCTTACATCCGTGCTTCTCTATCTCTAACCCTTGCCCCCCCTCTCCGCACACCGATCCGGATAACCCGTCACCCACACACATAATAAAAGCAGGATTTATCTCCACTGCCCTCCTGTGCGTCATACACTCCACTGAGCATACTTAACACACACTTTAAAGGCGCTCATCAGCATCAATTACGTCTTGCCTCCACACTATGACGGCTTTCACCCCTTATGCGAGGTGACTTGGAATGTACATGGAAATACACATTACATAAAGAGGAAAAAAGTGCTTTCCTACCTTCAATCAAAGAAGGTGGACATAGCACTTCTGCAGGAAACACATCTTGACGCCCCAGAGTCTGAAAAGTTGCGCAGGGACTGGGTGGGCAAGGTGATTTACAGTAGCATAGGCTAGTATTCTCCGGATGCGACGCCTACCAGGAAATTTGGGGTGGCGATCCTTATACACAGATTTTGTCCGGCCACGTTGTCCAAGACATGGATAGATCCAGATAGGCGATATGCTTTTGCACGGCTGCGCATAGGAGAGGCCTTTGTCTGCGTTGGATCACTCTATGCTACGACTGGGGTAAAAAAATCCTTCTTCAACTGAATTGCCTCCTAATAGAAATAGATGCCTCGCAGTATCTTATTGGTGGGGATTTTAACCTGGTAAGGGACCCTGTTCTAGACAGAACGCGCCCCCTTGACAAGAGTAATGCTGCGGGCAGAACTCTAATGTGCGACATTTTGACTGACAATGGCCTAGTGAACCACAGGCGCCTTTCTCACCCGACTGACGCAAAATACATATTCACTTTCCCGACCCGCGGCACGCTCTCCCGATTGGACTATTTCCTGATTTTCCAGAGGACGGTGCAATTAGTTTGAGATTCCCACATTCTAGAAGCTGTACTCTCTGACCAATCACCGGTTCTCCTCTCACTGGAGGTGGTACTGACCCGTCCGGGCCACAAGCCATGGCGCATGAACATACAGCGCCATCGCACCCCACAAGGTAAATCTCAACTACGTGAGCACCTCCAGGGATATATTGCTACCAACCTGGGATCTGTGAATTCGGGCAGGATAATCTGGGCTGCAGCGGAAGCTACAATTCGGGGTCAGCTAATGCGGGATGCGGCACAGGCTAATAGGCAAATAATGGCTCAGCAGGAAGAATTAGAAAAGGACAGGCCTGCATGGCATTAAACAGCCTCTTCACTTCAAAGGCTGAATGTGCCTTACAAAGGAGGAAAGGAAGACATTACGAGCACAGAGAAAAGGCAGGGAGGCTACTAGCGGCGCAGTTATATCAAAGGAAAGCTGCTATGGTCATACCGGCAATACAGTCCGCAAGCGGGGCAACTCTCACTCGTCCCCAAGATATTATAAACGAATTTGCTCAGTTCCATCTCACCCTTTACACTCCTGGAGCACAGACAGACACAGCTAAAATGACCACTTTCCTCTCTAAGGTGACTCTCCTCCGCTTATTGGATAAGGGCAGAGCTCTCCTTGAGGGAGAGCTCAGTAAGGATGAAATAGTGCAAGCAATTGCAAAACTCCCCTACCACAAGGCTCCCTGTGAAGACGGATTCCTGGCAGAATTCTATAGATGGGCTGGAGAAGGGGTAGTTGACACTCTCCAGGTGGCAAACCAAGAAGCGGAGCACACATCCTCTTTAGGTCCCCTCTCCAATAAAGCAGTGATTGCCGTTTTAGCTAAGCCTGGGAAGGGCCCTACACTATGCGGCAGCTACCGCCCCATATTACTGCTGAATTGTGATATCAAAATCTTAGCCAGTATCCTAGCTCCCCTTCTCTCCAAAGTTGTCCCCTCCCCAGTCCAGCATATACAAGTAGGATTCGTACCAGGCCGTTCTTCCAGAAATTATATGCGAACTCTGGCACATACTTTTTTTTTTTTTGATAATCAAATTTTTATTTTATTGTAAAAGAACAAACATAAAAGATACATACAACAAACCAATAGGCACATACTTTATGGTCTGCCAGACATCTTCCCTCAGATGCACTAGCCTTGTCACTCGATGCGGAGAAAGCTTTTGACAGCTATCTTTTTAAAGTATTGGTGTGAATTGGATTGGTAGATCAGTTCATTGCCAAAGTACGACTGCTATACGACAATTCCACCGCCCAGGTAAATTGTAGGGGTTTTAGCTCAGACTTGTTTCCAATTCGTTGGGGGACACGCAAGGGCTTCCCCCTCTTTCTCCTTGCTATGGAACCCTTAACAGCTACCATACCCCAATCAACCACAGTCACGGGTGTACCCCTCCCGGTAGGGGAATCCAAACTCTATCTGTATTCAGATGATATTCTACTTACCCTCACGCACCTACCCAGTTCCCTACTGTCTCTGTTTCAAATAAATAATGACTGTTCATCCTTTTCTGGTTATAAAATAAATTGGGACAAAAGTGAAGCATTTCCCATCTTAGACGGAACCACAAAGGCGGCCATACATGGATTTCCCTTCCATTGGCAACCCTCGCGCCTCAAATACTTGGGCGTCTTGGTGACTAAAGCAACGTAGGGGATGATTGCGGACAATATAAGTTCCCTGTTAACCCAGATGCAACGCAACTTTGATAAATGGAAGGTGTTGAAGCTTTCTATGTGGGGCAGGGTACAAGCCGTACGCATGGTTCATGGTCACACTCCTGCGTTTCATATACAACTTGGGCATGCTTCCCTTACAGGTACCCATGGCCACACTGTATTTAATTGACTCCAAAATAAAATCCTTTCTGTGGGGTTCCTTTATGCCCCATCTGAGCGTGGTGAAATTGAAGGCTCGTCGTTCTTGTGGGGGACTACGCCTCCCATCAATTGAACATTTTGCACTTGCACTGCATCTCTCCCAATTGGCATACATGCTACCAGATATCTCTGATATACCGCAATGGGTGCACATAGAAAGACACCTGCTACCTCTCTGCTTTATATGGACAAGAAGTGTGCCACCAAAATCCCTCTAACCCGATATTATTAGCCATGCACAGGGCCGGGCAACATGTGCATCGGTTAATGGGCTCACACCCATGAATTCACGAGGAAGCCGCCCTGTGGCGGAATGCTGGCATATGCATCAATAAACAGCCGCTGTTATGGTCCCTATGGGAGACGGCGGGCATACTCACCCTGGATCAACTCTTCCACAAAGGGGACTTTAAAACGTGCGCAACTACAAGTGGAATTTGCCCTTCCCATGTTGCAGTCTTGCAGATATAAGCAGCTCTGTCGCTGCCTGCAGAAATGTCTGGGACCGCGCCCTTGGCCATTATCATTACCAACCTCACTATTGTACCTCCACACATGGGGTACGCACAAAGGAGTCACGTCTGGCCTCTACGAAGTACTCATCTTTTCTAACAACCCCTATTACAAATCCTTCGCAACAGATGGCAAGCCTGACTTTCGGTCTCTTATGTAATGGAGGAGTGGGCGGAACTATTAGATGATCTGGACAGGGGTGAACGAGAGGCAAGACTGAAATTTAGTATATTCAAAATCTTACACAAGTGGCACAGGTCACCAATAAAATTACATAAAGCAGGCCTTCTTTCACACGCAAATTGCTGGAGATGTGCAAATACTGCTTGCGATATGAACCATATTTTATGCGAATGTCCCTTGGTACAATTCTTTTGGTCATACGTGGGCAAGACCCTGAGCACCTCTATGCCCTTGCGTCTGCCACTCACTTCTGCTGCTATCTTTCTACATGACCTGCGATGTTCCCCAGAGTTGTCAAAACCGCAACGTCGACTCTATCATACTGCACTTGCCACAGCTAGGCTATACATCCTGCATTAGTGGACGTCGCCGACTCCTCTGTCTCAAGAGGCTTGGTTGGTGGCCATGATCCACACAGGCTCCCACGAACGAGTCATATACAATTTACATGATCAATCTGACCTCTTTCTCCAGGTATGGGCGCCTTTTTTGCATATAGAGAGCGACAATGAGGGTTGTCTCGTGACAGGAAGCCCACTTAGAAAATCTACATGACTCCATAACGTCATCAAAGCATGTTACTCTACTCTACTTTATTATACAACACACCCACACACATGAGCCCCTTTCCTCCTATCCCCCCTTTTATTTCTTCTACTCCCCCCCCACTAGCCCTCCCCACTCCTGCCCTTCCCAATGAAATTAATCCTTGCTACCCCCTTCTTCCCCTACTACTCTCTCTCCAACAATTCCACTCCCCCCTTTTCTCCCTCCCCTTCGTCCCTGGTTTCCTGGCACTGTGGCTCCTTAGACTGGTACTGGCTAAACCAGCCCAAATATTATGTATCGGTTCAATATAATTAGACGAAGTTTAATAGCCGTCCCCTTTCTGTGCCTATATTATGCCATCAGCGTGGTAAATACAACTTTCAAAAACAGAGCATTTGTCTTCCTTTATACTTCTCATCACAGTTGATATAGGCCAGAGACGCTTCATTTTCGTTCACCAAATGAAATGTCACACCTCCTTGCGGGTTTATACATCCTGGGCACAATCCCTTCCCCTTGTGTTTAGGTATTGATATGGCCCCAGTGCGATTAGACACTGCATAACCATCTATAGTATGTTATTATTGATACATCAACATCCTCCTCCTTTCTTTCACACATTTCAACACAGCATGTTTTACAATGGACATACTGGAATAGACATGCCTTTTCCTTTTCCTCCCCTCCCCCTCTCCTCTCTCACTTTCTCTCCCCCCGTCCTTCCTCCTTTTCCCTGTATACTCTCTTTAATCCTCAAGAGGCAAGTACCACACAATTTTTCTGTTGTAATATTTAATATGGTCATTGTATTTGTGTGGCCGATGCTGTTAGTCCTATGATGTTATTTTATTCTAAAATTGCTAATAAAGAATTATAACACCAAAAAACAAGAAAGATAACGTTTCTGAGGCAGTCCTGGACACCATTGCAGTAAAGGCTTTTCCATCCAAAAATGAATTTCAGAGATAAAAAATCCGGCAACACTACTACAGCAAAACAGTTCCTCTCCATGTTCTTATTCAAAACCTTACTAGGGATGATCTCATCCTGTATCCCTTTGAGTCCATTTTGTCGACACATGAGACTGTTTAAGGAATAAGTCACCAATTAATTGATCTGTAGCACTGGTTCATTCAACAAGGTGAAAGTCACATCACAAACTAAATAGATCTTGCCTTGGTGGACACAACACATTCAGTCAAAAAACAACTTGTTTTGTGTTGACAACAGATAAATCCATGGAGGCATGGTGTGCTCACCTGCAAGAACTGGTCCCCTTTAGCGGATGGTGAAAGAATGATGCAAGTCTCTATATAAACATACTGGAGTTAAGAGCTATTGAAGCTAGGCTTTGAAATGTTCCCCAGTATTCATACATACAGGAATTGACTTTGATGTTTTACATCCACATTTCAAGGAGGAATGAGATCACACCTTCTCTCAGCAGAAGTGCAAGCTGGAGCTGGTCTATGTTACATCAGGTATCTCTTTCAACAGAATACCTACTGGAGAGAACAACGAATGAGCAGAATCTGCTCAGAATTCACTTAGCAGATCCTAAAGGCAATGCAATTAATGAGAATTGAACTAAATGCAACTCAATAAAGTATTCCAATTTTGGGGCAAGCTGAACATAGATATCTTTGGAACACCCAAGAAATGAAAATGCCAGTATTACAACAGCAGGCATGCCCCAAACAGGGTGTGGGTGAATGGATTTTTCAATAGCATAGTCAGGGACGTACGATGTTCTGCCACTTTCCCTCATCTTGAGAATACTCCGCAAGATGAAAAGAGAACCTTTCTGGATACGTATGCTCTCCAGTATTAAATCTTTCATAGATTCACATGCTTGAATCATTCCGCATTGTCGAATTAGGAGTCCCACTGTATAATCAGAAAGCAGTATAGTGTTATACATAGTCTAACTAAGCTGTAAAATATCAAATTTAGTAACCAATCCACATCATTTAAAGAGAACTAAACTTCAGCCAGTCAGGCTGCAGCACCCTGTTAGAGACCTCCTCAGGAGCTACCATATGTCTTATTTTCAACCCCACATTGTGTGATGGGAGTCTCCTGGAGCTCTGCTCAATTCTCTTTACGAAAAGACATATTTTCAATTTTTTCTGCTTTAACATTAGAAATCCTTTGTGGAGTTTCACTTATCTAAGACTGATTATGTAGATTCTGAAAGAACACTATGTCAGAAACCTCAAAAGTGGTTTCAGACCTTGTGGTTCCTGTGGAAAAAAGAGGTTTCGTTCAGAAGATCCCCCACAAAGAATGATCTCCACATCCTTCTCACAAAGTGAAAGACTGCAAGATCTGTCACAACTTTTTCACTAACACCTTAAAGGATAGGATGTGAACTGTGGCTTCAAAAGCTTAAAGCTAAGGCACACTAGTTTCTGATGATGAAAGTGAAAGTATCTCTGAATCCTCCAGAAACTCACTAGAGAGAAAGATCAGAGGATCAGTCATCTAAACATTGCAACGAGGAACCTCCTAAAAAGACTTAAACAAGAGTCATCATAGGCTCCCTGAAAGCAAAGCCCATCTTCAAAACACTCTCTTAAGAATGTAGAGGAGAATGATTCCTCCAACTCCTTCATATAAAGTACTTATTGCTTTTAAAAAACCATCATCGACGATTGCAAAGCTATTGATGAAATCCTTGTCAACGACATCAACAAACCATGTACTTTCAGGGACAATGACTAGAACAATGTCATCAACAGCACCATTTTCACCGATGCCAACATCCTTTTCTCCATCGATCAAACCTTTGTCGACTAAACCATTGATGACACGGTAGCTGATACTGATGACAATACCATCGACAATTTTGTCGCCAATAGGAAAAAGTTATTCCAATAACAGAAAAGGGCATTCCAATGCCCTTGATACCGGAGCATACATCTCCTAGCAAAGTGTCACCTTTACCACCAAATCACTTCCCTAGATATTGACAAATCTGAAGGTGATGATGATGACTGCCCATTCGGCTCAGCCTACAGCCCAACTTACCGCTATGTTAAATATCAGGATGACAATTTCATGAAGGGAGAGTACATCTCTACACAACTTGACACTCAAGAAGTAGGAAAGGCACGACCAGTGTATTATTTTGATGAATATGAACCTTTCAAAGAAGATTATGGATATCAAGAAGAAATTATGCTGGTCACAAGAACTCTTGCATGGATTTAAGATGTATGCTGCCAGATTACCTCAGAAGATTCCCAACTGCACTTAGTGTTCATACTCTTCCATCTATTCCAAATCCAAAACTACAAAAACACCACATCCAAAGGTTATCCTACTGTTGGCCCTCGACAACAGATACACAGACAATGACGGGGAAGAACAGGACGTGCATAACAAAATATGAGTTTAGAGTGGGGTGATTATTTGTCCCCTATTTCTCGACTGCCTGCTCCTCAACTGGCTGACTCACCATAAGATGACATAGGTGGATTTCACACACTTTTGGAAAGGACTTCCAAAAGGTTGGATATTCCAGTCAAGCTTTCCTTATAATTTTAAAGAACTGTCACAAAAGTCAGTGAAGACAGTTCCTATTATAGATTTCATCAGAATGACAGAATAAAATTAATGAAAAATCCAGCATCAGCAATCATCCCTCATCTGGATAAAATGTATAAAGCACCAGACAGCACCCTATTCTGTCTCATTGGACATCCTAAAGCGGATTCATAGTAATGCAAGCAGCTCAACGTGGTCACAAAGTTGTTAAACCAGATTGCAGTGGGAGGATGCATAAACAATTACCTTTCAACTTGGAATCTTATTACAGCAGACTACTGTGTCATGGACCTTGTATGATTCCGCCACACTTTGGAGTGCATCCAAAAACCTCCTCATACTTCACCCCAAGGAAGACCTCCCACTCATCTTCATTTACCGCAAATGGAAATTATTTCATTGTTAAACATGGGAGTTATTGAAACAGTGCCTCTTTCTCTAAATAATTTAAATTTCTATTACCGTTTTTTCGTTGTGAAAAAGAAATCTGGAGAATAGCGACATATCTTGGACCTCAGAGAACTAAACAAATACCTCAAAAAACTGTAATTTCATTTGGGCACGTTTCAAGAAATTCTGCTGCTCCTTACTCATAGAAATTGTACGACAGCATTGGATCTCCAAGATTCCTATATTTATTTTCCCCATACATATAAAACACCAACATTGTTTGAGATTTTAACTGGCTTGCAGTTGTTACCAGTTCAAAGTTCTCCCTTTTGGTCTAAAATCAGCTTTGTGTATCTTCACAAAATGTCTTGCTCCTGTAGCAGCTTTTTTGAGACAAGAAGGCCATCATGTGTTTCCCTACCTCAACAATTGGCTGATAAAGGCTCCTTCTAGTTGGTCTGCAAAAAGTCAACAAAGGCTTATCTGCAAATATTCAGCCAATTGGGCTTTAGGCTAAACAAACAAAAATCTTTCCTTCAACCATCACGAAGGATTATTTTTCTGGGTGCCATTCTAGACACCACAGAAGACAAATTAAACCCAACAGTGGATAGACACTGCAATCAAATTAATTTGGCAAATTTCTAAAAAGGAAGTCAATTTTAGTACGCCTCTACAAATCTCTACTAGGTATGATGTCATCGTGCATCCCTTTAATTCCTTTCTGACGCCTACGAATGAGATGTCTCCAGGAAGTATTGGAGAAACTGGGCTCAAAATAAAGGTTCATTCGATGAGATGATTCACATCACTTCGTAAATTAAAACTATCCTTCCTTGGTGGACAAAAGAATCAAACCTATTGATAGGTCTCACATTCATTTTCAGCTACCTCAATTTGTGATAACAGTGTATGATTTCCTGGATGGTTGGGAAGCTCATTTACAAGATCTGGAGATCAGTGGAAAATAGACGGGTCTAGAAAAACTCACCACATCAATCTTTTGAGATTAAAAGCTGTAGCATCAAGTCTTCAGGATTTCCTTATATGAAAACTGACTGTTGAGTGCAGATATGCATGGACGACACAACAATGGTGCACTACATCAACAAGGAACAAGATCTCAACCGTTCTCTTTCGAAGCACATAACGTTTGGGTATGGTCATTAAAATATGAAGTTCATCTAAAAGCGGAACAGGTTCCCAGTAATCACAATCAATGAGAGGGTACTTTAAGCAGAATGAAAAACTCTTGTTATGCACAGGAAAACAACCAGAAGGTCCTCAACAAGATCTGTGCACAATGGGGGAAGCTGATCCTCGACCTTTTTGCAACAGCTCAAAATCAAAAATGCCAATTCTATGCAAGATGGTACCAGCAATAAAGGTCGTGGGGAAATGCAATTTTACCTATACTTTCAGTCCAATTCCCATGATTCAGGAAGCTTTTTGTCGATGTGCATTTAACAGTGATATCTCACTGTAGAAGATATTTACATAATTTATCTTTGCGTTCAAAGAATTTTTGAAAGGACTTTTTAGAACTTTCCCTCCATTAACAAATCCTCCAACTCCTTGACAACTCAATGCAGCCCTGGCACAGCTAAGAACAAGTCCATTTGAGCCCATTCATAAAGCAGACTGAAAATCAGTTCACTGGAACCTGGCATTGCTACTTTCACAATCAAAGAACCTTATATGCTGTTCAGAGATGATCAAGTGCTGTTCGAACAAATCCCCATGTTATTTGTAAAGTTCCATCTCAGTTTCACTTAAACGAACCAATGTTCTTAAAACCTTTTTCAGAACCCCAAAGACAAAGCAGAGTTGCTAGATGTTATATTAATAGAGCTAGTTCCTTCTGACTAGCTATTGGTAGCATATGGCACTTCTCGTAAAGTTCTTGCACCCCCAAAATAAACCACTGCATGTTGTATTTCTGCAGCTGTAGTTTTTTGCCATTATAAAGGAGGAAGACTTTTGAAAGGTTCAATAAGAACACATTGGACTTGAAGTGTTTTTACATCTACAGCTCTTGTTGCTGGTGTGTCTCTACAAGACATTTATAGAGCAGTTACTCGGCAGTATAAGCACACGTGTACCCAACATTACGGTTTGAACTCATTAGCACAAAACGACGCGGAATTCGGGGAGGACCTGGCCACGCAGTTCCGGCTGGACTGTTCCAGTGCGGAGCATGGTCAGGGCTGATTTGCATATGGCTGGCCCCAAACTTGAATGCAATGATTAACAAAAGAACAATGGATTTAGGCCCAGATCGGTGTACTGGGGGTGAGTGTTTGACATTGTTCAGCATTCCGTCCGTCAGTTGTTCTTTTTGCATTTGCAAACATTAACTGGCACTCCTTGCCTAATAATTAAAAAATGCACGCAATTTGGCTATTATTTGTGAACTTTAAAGGTAATTTAAAAATAAGTTAATTTCTTACAGTGGATATATAACATTGAAAGGTAATCTTGAACATTAGTGCGATTGATTTATATATTATTTATTATAAGGTAATATGTTACTGCTTACCAAGGCAACAACCAAAACATCATAAACTTCATATCACTGGCTAATATTCACAAACATAAGTATAAGCAACATAAATGCATTATTTATTTAGAAAAATAACTTTATACAATATCAATATTTTAAGCATATTTTACAACCAAAAATATTCAACTTTTTTTGCAGTGCATGTTTATTTCTAAATCATAAAGTGAAGATGCACTGCTTAAAAAGGTATGCAAATCTGCAGTTTCTCCCTGTGTCTATTTTGTTTAGTTACTCAAACTGACTGGAGGGTGTTGCACACCTTATCAGTCTATGTGGCAAACTATGTTAAAGAGATAGATACAACTTTGTGTTTACAGCGTTTTCTCTTCTACAGGAAAACAGCAGACATATATAAGGTTTGTAAGGTAAGTGTCTTTCATAATATTTAAGGTTATAGGGTGCATATAAGGACTGCAAGTCATGTGGGGGGGGGGGTCACATAACATGCATAACGGCAGGTAGGAAACACAGACATGGGTTGCAGATGGGGCTCAGGACCTTACACAGGGGACAGCGGTGTAGGGGGCATACAGGGACTGCACGGTGGACAGATCAGATCACATATAAGGGATATTGTGTGACTGCAAATGTGCCAAGGAGCAGATTGAGAAGCTGCAAGTTTCTACATAGATATGCTGAAAGATACTTAGTCAACTTTGAAATAGGTTGCAGAGTAGCCACAAGGGATTACAGAGGAACAGTAGGGGTGATGCAGACAGCATACAGGGATTGAAGGGTGATGGGATCACATTTAAAGAATGTTTTGTGACCGCATATGCCTCAGAGAGCACACCGAGGGGCTCCAAGGGATGTGGGACTACATAGCGATGCTGAAAAGGGAAAAAGGGAATTAGTAATTAATGAAATAGGTTGCAGATGCAAATAAGGGCATAGAAAGTCACATCTCGCCTGCAAAAAGAAAGCATGATCTGAATTTCCCTGTGGGTGTGTGGAGACAGTGAATATTTCCTTCCCCTGGAAGTTCCCAAAAACTTGGGGTTGGTTCAAAAGGCATATATTCCCCAGTTATATATTTTATAAGGACAGGCAGTGATATCCAAATTCGCTTTGCTGGGTGGGGTTGGGGGGCGGGTGAAGCAGCCTTCAGTGCAGATATGATTCTCCTAACATAGGTTAAGCCTAGCTGGGGTCAGATGCCAACCAGTTGAAAGTTTGTAGACATTCTCTTTACACTGGGTAGAAAACGGGGCATCTGCACTGCAAGTAAGCCTGTTAACTTGTCCATTGCATACACGTGCCAACTCTTTGACCATTAAATCTCAGTTGGAGGTGACAATTCTTGTTTCTGAAACTGCGCTAAGATTAACTTCCCTGCAAGAAGGAAGTGTGGTGTGAATGTACACGTGTGAGTGTGCATACAGTAAATACTACTTGCCTTTAGAGGTCCCCAAAAAATAATGGCTGTTTCAAAAGGCAGGTTATATCTTTTGTAAGGCCAAGCAGTGAGACCCAATATGTCTGTCTCTGGGGGGCAGGTCCACCAGACCTATGCCATTGTGGCTCTTGAGTGACAGTCTCTTCAGCACAGAACTGATTCTCTGAACATAGGTATATGCCTAGTCAGTGTCCGATTCCAACGGGTTTGAAGTTTATAGTCATTCTCGTTATACTGGGTGCATATTGATATCTTGAGCATCCTTAGCCATATGCTATTCTATTCTTCCTCTAATATTTCTTGCTCCAAGTCTTCTTCCTATCATAACAAAAACTGTGTCTTAATACTCATACGGCTGGTGTCTATTGCCGTATATTATCATGAAATTTCCTTTTAATGTAGATGACTGTGCTGATTGTATGTATATGCTGAGTAGCAGCGGTCTGCTCCCCCACCAACTACTCTTTATGACTCCTCTTGGTTTTACATCACTCGCAACAATCAAAACTGAACAGAAGAAACAGAGTAGGCTTACTTTTGAAAGTCTTGGGGCCAGCGGACACCAGCCATCTGCTACTAGTGGGACTGGCACGGATGCACAGAGGGACCGGGTGCCTCACCCTGGGTCCTCCATTGAGGCCCTGCTACTTGCCCTCAAGGCAGGTCTGACCTCGATGTATCGAAAAATATACTCTGTGACTATTGGACTTGACCATCACACCAAACGCCTGGAAAGGTCAAATCTGCATCTTGACAGGGCGCCAGGATGTCTTTGTGTGGACATTGTGAGAACATTGCTGGCTTACCTTCTGAGAAGAGAATTGCTTTCTACTGGTTTCCTTGTCGAGAGAGCACAAAGCTCACAGGGCCCCAGGCCTTCACCTGGAGCCTCCTAGCCCTAACCCTTCCCCCGTTGCTCCTTAATGCACACCTTCTGAACGTTCAAGACTGGGATGGGGTGCTTTGTCTTGCTTAAGAGAAGGGTCCCTTAAGATATCAGGGACTGGAGATACTCCTCTACCCAGACTATACACTGGCTGAACAAGAAGCCAGACGCAAATTGATTGACCTCAAACGCGCTCTGCACTCCAGGGGCATAAATTATGCCATGTTGTATCTGGCTAGTTTGAAGTTGAAGCTAGACGGCAAGACACAGATCTTCTGGACGGTGGCAGAGGAGGCACAGACATTTAAGATGTTTTTCAGCTCACGTGAATCCATACTGGACTCTAATTGTGCTGCACAGGGCAGTGGACTGCATACTTCTCCTGCGCATTAACTGATGTGGAATAAAGTCGATTGGAGTAAAGTCGATGTGGCATCTTCACTGTTTGACAGTCATCCATACTCTGTAATGCCTGTCCGCATCATTGATAATTTTGTTCCTATTTTTTATGCATTGATTCCCAACTGTTGGTACTGGTTAGCTGAAGTACATAATATCTTTTCAGATTCACCACAGACACCAGCACATAATCCTTGTCACTGACGAGAGGTTTCCCATGTGGTCATGCCCTGAGTGAGTGTGTATTACCCAATGCTTACCCAACAGGGTTTGATTTTTTGAGTTCATGCGGTTCATGGCAGTGACAGTTGGGGATCTAAGTACGGGAGAGTGGTGGGTGAATTTGGGGAGTTTGACAGCATTCCTTTTGATTCCATGCAGTACCTTACAAGAGAACCTTATCATGTGTGTCAGGTCGGGAATTACAACACATTCCATACTATCAACTCAGTTCTATGTCCCTGGATAATCGGAACCAGAAATTGCTTTCCCGGAAATTTAGAAGCCTCAATAATGTGATGAAGTGGTACTGTTACTAGTATGTCTAGAACACCATCAAATAGACATTGCCATGCTGCAGGAAACTCATTAATCACCAGCGCATTCAGCTATATTTGCTAGAGGATGGAGACCACACCAAAACTTCTCATCTTACACCATCTACTCTAGTAGGGGACTGAATTCTCGTCCACAAACATGTTGATTTTAAACTGAGTATATTTCACGCAAAAAGGACCAAAAGGGTAGCATTGAAGGACCCAACCTACATTGCTCACAACTGTAATCAAAACACACACAAGATGCTGAGGTCCAAATCAATTACACAATTACAGGGTCACATTAGTCCTCTGTAATGATCTTCAACTACGGCATAGGAACTACAGAAATCTCTGTTTTAAGACAGAAAATCCTCACCCACCTTCCTGATGGCATGCTTCATCATTGGGTTCCTCCTCACACTTCTATTAGCTGAGTTGGTGTGGGCTACAATTCTCACTAAACTAGGGGTGGAGCTCTTGGAGAATGCCTAAGGGGATATCCCAACGTGAGCTGTGTTGGTGAGGGGGAAGGTGGACAGAGTGTAATGATGAAGAAAAATAATTGATTAAAAATGCCTCACAGTAAAAAGACTCCTGACTTTAATGGATGTCTCCGAGGTGCACATTAAAAACAGAGAGAAAGTAGGGGATACAGCATCACCCTAGAAGGATAAGGATTCAACATGTTGCTGTAATTCTTACTAACCCGTCTATAAAGTGTATTCATCAGGACCTAAATGATAAGGCTTATTACTCTTGAAAATAAAATTGTGAAGATAAAAATGGAGTCAATCAATGGTACCTAATCACTGTAGCTTGACCAAGATTGTCAACATCTGTAAAACAGAAAGGAACAACTGAGAAACCTGTAGTATTTTAAACAGCAACATACTAAACATTTGGTTTTGTAAATTCACCATATCTGAGTGCCACCATAAAGGCACAAAAGTGGTATTATAAATAAAGGAGACTCACCCGTGATGCTTAGGCAATCCAGTCTCAACTCGCCAAATGATTAACAGAAAGAGGCAGGGCTATCCATGATGGAGATTGCCATCATTAGGTGAAAAAAAGGGAATTTGTGTGTGCACATGTCTCAATAGAAGGTAAGAAAAACAACAAATAGGTTCTCAAAAGACCGCTAGCATGTCCGAATGAGAAGCATTGGTTGTAACCAAGAAGGAGAACTCGGTTCCAGAGCACACCGAACAAATAACTGCTAGCAAAATGTAAGTGCTAACATGAAAATGTCTAGCGCAGTGTCATTAAACACATCCAGATGGAGGCAATATTACATACTGGAAACAAAATAAAAAGCTGCATACTATGCCACAAGGCCTCTGCCTGCTCAGTATGTCTGCATGCGGCGAGGAGCACACAGCTCCAGGGATTGGCCATCTGTCAAGGAGCCCACAGAGAGGTCAAATGACGTCATCATCACAGGATATAAAAAGGGGAGCTGGGGAATGAAATCCTGGATCCGCCGTCAATAGTAATAAAAACAAAACAAAAGCCCTAAGTAACGCAGTTATGGAGCCCATGGTTAACACCAACAGTCATGTAACCACGATCATCTTCATAATTTGACATCATGATAGAAATGAACAAAATCCTTTGAATCGACAAAAATCAACTGGCACGTGACTCGCTCAAAAATGATAGGAAATGTAATGCACAACTGAGCGAGAGATACCTAAGGCTGCCCATCAAGGCAGAACCGATGTCTGGAGTACTCAAACATTGTATCGTACGCCGACAACACCCAACTCATCCTCTTCCTATCCAACGAACACAACATCTCCATACACAACTTCCAAGAAGGAATAGAAGCAGTCGCCAAGTGGAAGAAGAACAGCTGCCTACAATTAAACACGGACAAAACCGAAGTACTCATGGGCCCACACCCCAATGCCTGGAACGACACCTGGTAGCCCCCGCCCTCTGGAACCCACCCTACCCCACGAACCACGCATGCAACCTCGGAATCATTCTGGACTCCGAACTCAAAATGGACCGCCAGATCAACGCTGTCACCTCTTTCTGCAACCACTCCCTCCGCCTCCTCCGAAAGACCTTCAACTGGATTCCCCTCGAACACAGGATAACAGTCACCCACGCCCTCATCGGCAGCAGACTAGACTACGGCAATGCACTCTACGCCGGGATAAAGAAGAACCTCACCCGTAAACTCCATAACGTCTAGAACGCCTCCACCAGACTAGTCCTCAACCTACCTTGCCATTACCACATCAGCCAAAACCTACGGACACCACAGTGGCTCCCTGTCGAGAAGAGAATCTCCTTCAAGTTCCTCACCCACAAAGCCCTCCACAACACCGGACCAGCCTAAATGAACCACTGCCTCTCATTCCACACACCCCAAAGATCCCTCTGCTCAGCCCAGCTCTCTCTTGCAATGGAACCCCGCATTAAAAAGAGGATGCTCCTTCTCCTTCCTTGCGGCCAAGTCATGGAACACCCTCCCTCTCCACCTCTGACAGACGCCTTCACTCGCCAAGTTCCTGAGGGACTCAAGACCTGGCTCTTAGACGAAGCACCTTAACATCCCGGAGCTGCGCACTCTGCCTTTCGGGTGTGTAGTGTGCTCTACAAACCCCCGATTGATTGATTGATTGAGTATGCAGATGGCAAAATATACTTGAAAAAACAAAAAAGGGGGGTCTCTACACACAAATTTGAGAAGTAGCGTCACAAGAAGTGCTCGGAATTACTTATAGCTAATCAATAGAGGCGTTCCACAAATACATATAAACTATAGCACTAGGGCATATATGGTAAAGTGTAAAAAAAAAAGGATTACGCAAAGTAATGTATAAAAAAATGAAGCTCAATTCCAATGTTGTTACTGTGCAAACGCAGTCACTGAATGACTGGGAAAAACAAAGGCAAAAAAAAAAAAAAAAACACAGCCGAGTAAGTAAGGATGTTCCACGGAATGTCATCTTTGAGGCTGGTAGGATTCCTCCTTCACCTTTGGTGAGCTTGAGATTTAGAAAGTGTCCCTATAGTTTGAAGTGCGGATTAAACGCTGGCTTGTAAAGGCGGTTTTAAGACCAATATTAAACTGAAGTTGGAAACTTGGAGTAGTCATGGGCGTAAAGCCCACGAACGTGATCTAAATCACACGTCTTGATGGCGTTTCTGCGACAACGTATGCGTAACATATGTTGTCATACCTTCAAACTCCCAGCAGAGGACAGTCTAAACTAATGGCTGAATCATTTTACATGATGCAATGACATGAAATTGCAGGGACTGGTGAGCAAGCATTTTCGTCTGACGGATTTCTATATAATATCTTGTTGATGAAGGTGTCGCTGGGCGATGGCTGCCTCTGGGGGCATCTGCTGGGGAACTGGACTCTAAAGCGAATGTCCTGAGGTTTTAAAATGTGATGCTGTTGCCCCTGGGAAGCATTTCTTAGATAGCCATGAGTACACAGGGCCGAACTTGGATCCAAGGCAGCTTCGGAAATGCTGTAATGCCTCTCCATATTGCAGCAAATAGGTTTACTCAGTTAGTCCGACTCCGTGCTGAAGTGTTTGGAGGGTTCAGGGATGAGTTCATTTCACAAGAAACATTTGAGGAAATGGCGGGAAACGTTAACATTTTCCGTATTACTTATTGGTCTGCCACTGAACTTGGGGAGCGTTAATCCTTAGCACCAGACAGTGAGTGCGACCCATGTTACCGTTTGCAATGTCAGTCTGTCTACTTCGGAATTCTAGATTACATTTCTAAGTAGGATGGGGCTTTGGAAGAGGCAAAGTGTGAGTTAACTGGAAAGCAGAAACTGATTAATGTCGATGTAGATCATGGTGACCACTGAAACAACCGTCTGCAATGCAATATGTCTCGTATTCACGCGAGTTTGAGCTTTTGGCTTTGTAAATGACAATGCCTTTTATTTATGTTTTGGGTTTTCAAACATAAATAAAAGGCATTGTTAATTACAATACTAATAGCTCAAACTCACGCAAATGCGAGACCTATTGCATTGCAATAAAGGGCCTTCTCGACCGCTTGTTAGATTGTAAATATCACAGGAAGATACCAGCCTGCGACGTCTTCAAAGTAGTGTGTGTTGTAAATTACACAGACACAAAGAGGGTCATTAGGATGGCGGGCGGACTTTGTCTGCCCGCCATCCTCTCGGAGAATGGGAGCGCCCGCCATCGGTGCGGGGGTCCCGTTGCAGACATTAGGATGCGCCCGCCAAACTGGCGGGCGCATCCTGCATACTTGACATTGCGGCGGGCGGTGCTCTCAGCACCGCCCGCCACAATGCCTAGAAGGCATGTCGTGCACTTCCATGCACAACATGGCAGGCACCGCGCGGTGCCTGCCATATTGTGCATGGAACTGCCCCATGTGCACCCCTCACCCCCCAGGATTCCTGGGGGCCCGCTATGGACCCCCAATGGTAAAAACCACCTGCCGCCACGGAAAGGCAGGTCCCCGCCTGCATAATAATATGGATGGCGGTGTCTACCAGACACCGCCACCATATAAAATGATTTTCCGCCCAGTAGGCAATCGGGCGGATTGCCTACCGGCGGAAAACCGTCGGACGGTCTTCCCGTCCGCCGGAGTCCCCCTCGCCATGGTAATGTGGCGGGGGGAAATCTGCAGCGAGCGGAGGTTTTTTGCCTAATGGACCCCAAAGTGTGAAGTGAGAGTTACATATGATCTGCGCTATAAACACTAACAAAGCGCTCCAACACCTTTCGCTCTGTGAATACACTGCCGCGGCTGAGGAGGAAGAGCCGTAAGGGGGGGGGGCTATTTCCTGCCCGGTCCGTGATTTGAGTGTGCAGAGTGGCATTGTGTAATGTCATTGCTATCTTTGGCCCAGTGCTTAATTTGTAAAATATTAAGTGCCAGGGCTCTGACAAGGAGGCCACTGCAGCTTGCACCACTCATCGCCCTTGCCATCGCTGCCAAAACAACTACTAACCATCTCTCTCACATGTAAATGTGACAGTTTAGATTATTCCAGGTCCCGAAAGTTAAAGGAATGGCTGGGGAAGCAGGTTATTAGCAAATATAATGTATATTGTATTCCTAAATAACCGTTGATCTGCTCATCTCTAAATTAGATAAGCAGCGCCACCATGTGGTAGACTGTTCTGTGTATGGTGTTTACAATTAGGTGCCGGTGCCGAGCACCGGGAACCAATTAAGTGCCGGTGCTAAGCACCGGAAAGCACCGGCTCAAATTAAGCACTGCTTTGGCCTAATAAAAAACACAACGTTTTCCGTAAAAGGCAAGATGCGGTTCCTGAGCGACAAGAAAATAGGTTTGGTAACAAAGTTCTGGCTTTGACGAGTGTGTGACTGCAAGCTGAACTTCCCGCCGGTGAAAACCATGAAGTGTTGGCTTCAGTACAAAAATAAATTTTGAAAATATAAGTACCTGGTGGTATTAATTATATATGCGCCTATGTAAGCATGTGCGATTGATGCACTTTATGTAAGTTGTGATTAGTATTACAACTGTAGGAGTGGAACTAGGTATCTCACACATAATACATTACGTCCTGAAGCCAGCCAAGAGGGGTAGACTCGAAACATGTTGACCATTAGGCTTTGGGAACATTAATCCCTTGAATCCTATTTTTGTTTTCCTGTTTTCAATCATACCGACTAGGGGTCAGAATGAAGCAGCTTCACCTACCAGCCAGGTATTTTTTAACAAACACCTTCCTTTACCTCACTCCTCCTTTGCAGAATCACCTGCCTCTAATAGCGGGGAAAAAACTCAGTGCTCCTGCGTAGTTCGTCAGGTTGCAGCACGCCCCGTTCCACAGCGGAACGGGAAGGACCCTATGATGAAGCATGCCACCAAGGGGTAACCCTGGTGGGTGAGGGTTTTACAGAAAACTTTGTTTTTTTTTTACAAGTGAAGGAACAATAACTCCCTGCGCAAGTAAGGTTGGGTCCCTTTGTTTTTCTACATAAGTCTGGCCTTGGAGGGTGGCCCCAGCCTATATCCTCTAACTCCCCCGTTTTGTGTATACTAATAAAAAGCACTCCAGCTGCAGTAGGGCCCTAGCTTCACCCCCTGGTGCAGGCGGGCTGTGCTTTATGGCGGGCATGGAGGGAGGGAGGGAGGGATGGTCTCGGCTGCAGCTCCGGCCTCGTACAGTGCCCCTGCTATTACTAGTGAGCAAGAGGCGATAAGGTATTGGTATTGGTATTGGTGGTGGTGGTATTGGTATTGGTGGCGGTGCTGGTATTGGTGGTGGTGCTGGTATTGGTGGTGGTGGTGGTATTGGTGGTGGTATTGGTGGTGTTAGTATTGGTGGCAGTATTGATGGTGGTGGTATTGGTGGTGGTATTGGTATTGGTTGCATTGGTAGTATTGGTGGTGGTGGTATTGGGGGTGGTATTGGTATTGGTGGGGGTAATAGTGGTATTGTTGGTGGGGGTATTGGTGGTGGTGTTGTATTGCTGGAGGTATTGGTATCGGTGGTGGTAGTATTGGTGGTATTGGTGGTGGTGATTTTGATGGTGGTATTGGTGGTGGTGGTGGTATTGGTATTGGTATTGGTGGTGGTGGTATTGGTATTGGTGGTGGTGGTAGTATTGGTGGTGGTGGTACTGGTGTTGGTGGTGGTATTGGTGGTGGTGGTGTTGGTGGTGGTGGTATTGGTGTTGGTATTAGTTGTGGTGTTAATAAAACAGGCTTTTGAAAACAACCTGTCAGGTGGCTTTAGTGCAGATGAAATGTAACACAGATATGCTGTTGTTAGCTTCAGCCCATTAGCACAGGATTATGTGCTACCTGAAATTCACATGACTTAATTCGCTAATCATTTTTAAATCCATTTTATTTGAAAGGTTGAAACAGACACAAAAAAATGCAGAGTTTAAGTGAGTGAAAGCGGGCGTCCGTGTTACGGGGGCGGCCGTACTGCTTAAGCAAACACAAGCAGTTTCAGCTGAAGCAGCACATGTCTGGCCTGGAGTAACTCAATAAAGTAAATGGTGCTTACACAAAAAATATGTATGTATGTAACAACCGAAGTAAAGGGGCCAGTCGCCATGGGAGGTTACAGTTCAAGACAAGGCCGTACTAAGGAGGGACTAACAAGCCTATTAACGAATCTAAAGGCAGCATTTACGAAAGACAATGACACAAGCCAATGAAAAATATGGGAGGAGAGTGGGTACGGCTTTTCTCCCTTACTGTACTACAGCAGTCTTGCAGAGCGAGCAGCGCTTGCGCGCTGCTGCTAGGCTCGACCTAAAAAGCGCTACGATGAAGCCTGCTCAGTCTCTCTGTCGGCTCAACATCCTGTGATTCTGGGCTTTCAGTAACTTTCACCCATGCAGAACAACAGATGTGCTGCTAGACAACATGGCTAAAAGACATTGACTTTGACAAAGCCAATAACTCTGGCATTGCTAAGACCTATTGGCTATGCCAGTGCTTATTTCTAAAGCATTTGCCAGTATTCGGCAGAAGAAACATGCTCCATTCATAAACCCTCTGATGGGCAATTCTCTGCACTGTAACCAAGCCTGTGACTTGGTCAGAGGTTTATCCTACCAGAGACAGCACGCAGAGCGATCAGCCACAGCTCTGTGACGGTCTGTATGCCACAAACATGGAATGTTTCTGCAGCCGCATTCGCCATCTCTCCCTAGCCTGTGCTGCAGAGAAAGCACTGCTTCTGCAAGTAACATTGTCATCCAATGACCCACGTCAGCATGTTACTATGTATCTATTCGTAATTAAACAAAGGCCTAGTAGAGTACATTCACGTATACAGTGTTTTTTTCACGCTAATCCTGGACTTTTCATCTGTAAGAAAAACAGCCATGGGCAAAGCCATGTCTAGTCTTGGTAGGTTGTTACGAAGGTTATTAATTTAGCTTTTTGTATGTCAAGCAAATGCCACAAAGAAGAAGAAAAAATAAACCGCCGCTAAATGTGGCGGTAATATCTTTGCAGTAAAAAATAGAATGAAAAAAAAATCCATTGCTTATCATTTTAATGGCTGTGCCTGTTTCCGTACAGGCCGGTGTACTTAGAACCTTTAGATTTGATGCTCATCTCAAGAAAATAAGATTCCGATTGTGCAAATAAAAGGTGCTATTGGCTTTGAATTAGTGCACCCTGAAGACGTAGTTTAAACACACGGAGATAACTAAAAAAAATAAAGAATGGAAAGAAAGACGTTGTCAAAATAAATTGGTGGTCCAATTGACCCGGCGCTGAAGTTCACTTCTCTTTTCTCGTGGATATGCACATGTGGCTTGTGCTCATACAAAAGTGCTGTCTCCCCCAGTGCAAGGGACCCAGTGATTGAAGTGGGCTCAGCTATTGTCGCATGCTGTATGATGTGGCGGATGGAAAGAAGATGTGAAGGGCAATGGAGGAGAACTAACCCAGAGCCCTTTTGTGCATGTATGTACATAGATGTATTTATATTTGATTTATGAATTGTTTTGATCACATGAGGATAGTGACCCAGCTAAAGTGGTATCTAGGCCAGACCTAAAAAATAAAGCACGTTCCCGTGTGCAGATGCTCACCAAGAATGCCTGCAGAGAGGACCGTGTTGCATACAGTCTTTTGGACTGCCCTCTCCAGGTGCTTAATTTGTGGCTTTGAGTTGTAAGTGGTGGTCATGACATTCATTTTGTGGAGGGGGTATTTTTCTCTATCTTGAGACTTTAACCCGGAAAAATAGAGAAAAGGGCAGTAAAGAGAGAAAGGGGGAAAAAGGAAAGAAAGGAAACTGACAAAAGGAGAAAAGAGGGACGAAAAGGACCTGGAAAGGTACGATAAAGAGACAGGAAGTGCAGGGAGGTAGAAGAAAAGAGGCAAGATGTGTAATCAACACTCGGCAGTAGTGGCCTTCTGCAATATTACTATTTGGCAGACTGTTGGGTGCTGTTAATAAACACGTTTGACCCCATTCACTTATTTTAAGTTTTATTTTTGTTCAAAACAAGTGTTGCAGCTTATGAGCTTGTCCGTTTATGGGTGGCACAAAGATTTCCTGCTTTTGTGGAGGCACAAAAAAAAGTCAGTCTTAATAAAGAAAGGAAGTACTTGACCAGTAAATAGTAGTCTAAAAATACCATCAGCCTGTCAGTAGTGAGAACTGCCATGAACTCTGGTTCTCTTCATTTAGCAACTGAGCCCACCCCGGTAATGCACTTTGTATCGCCCTTCACACGGCTGATTGAACCTGTAGAGTCTTATCAGAGTCTCTGAAGTGTCCTATGGGCGCTCCCCTCCTTCCACGAGCGTCTTTCACATTTCCCATGATTTGTTTGGCACACAATATCATCTGAATGAATGGAGACATCCCAGTGTATGCGCGAGCGTTGATCAGTGCGGTGTCAGCGCGTGAAGTCATGAGAGAGGCTGGTAACGTTACTTGGATTGAGTGAGTAGAGTGAGTGGTTTTGCTGATTGCAGGGGTGTGAAACCGCGGGGATGGTGTATAGTAGTGTTGGTATGGTGCTCTTGTTGTTCGCTGGGTAATGTGGGCCGAGGGACGCGGTGGCTCTGGCCCTTAGGGTTGTGTAAGTTCCTAACAGGCCTTTATAAGTGATGCCCGTTTTATTTGTTGGTCGCTAGGGTGAGCCCTCTGGGAGTAACAGCTGAAGGCAGTCCAGGGCCTCTGATTGGCTGCGGTGGGTGCCGGCGACTCTTGACGTACTGGTGCCTGGGATGTGTGATAATTTTTTCTAGGCTGAGATAGGCCTTCTTGAGTGGGCACTTGGGGCTGGAAGGCAGATAGTGTCACTGAGGAGCTCACACTACCCTTGGAACCTGTGCACTTGCAGATAGCCTTTTTGGGCAGACACTGAAGGCGAGTAAGCAGTCTGTTGCTGCTGATTGGCCACAGTAAAATCTAGTGTCTGTGGCCTTGCTGGCATCGGACACTTTTGTGAGTGCTGGTTATAGGTTTGCGAGCCAGCAAATTAACAGGGAGAGCCGAGCCGAGCCAAAACTCCGAAAATGTTTGCTATGTAAATTATACAACAGACATCGCGTAAAATATTATAGTCATCAAAATGCAAAAAGTGTATTTCTTTAACAAGTCGAAGCTTTGACATTAATAGGTCACATTATAGCACTGCACTAAGAAGGACTTAATAACATTTTTTAAACATAAACCATTAGTGGACTAAGAGGCAAGACAGTTGTCAGATAAACCCTGTACATGGCTTAGATTATTATTGAGCAACATTATAGTCTATTCAATCAAACACAATAGGCTTTAGTTCAGCTGGTATTCTGAACTCACATATTTGAAAGTGCTTTCATACATGGTTGTGAAGAAAAAAAGGAGTTTTGATGAAATAAAATATTTTACCAAGGTCACACAGTTTAAACTAGGAAGCCGCAATTGAGCTAGGTTTTCTGGTTTCAAATCAGCCACTAAATGGGGATCTGTTTGTCTTTTCATATGTTTAGTCTGTTTTTTTTTTTTTATCTCAGTGCGACATTTTTCTGCAGTTTTTTATATAGTGTGAACTCAGCCCGAAGCTAATGGAGCGCTTTACATGAGCACCAGTTACGTTACACAAAGTCACATTAATTTTTCTATAAGACCAGGGAGATTGGGTGGTTTGTCCAGAGTTCCGCTGAAGCCGAGACTTGAACCTGGTTCCCCGGGTCCAAAGTTGGCAGCTTTGGCTGTAACGCCGCATTCTGTGTAAGCGAGGGTGGCAGGCAGAAGCCACATGCAAGCTCAGCTCATTATGGGCTCAAGGTTCCAACAGGACCTCCATCTGAGCCAGACTTAAGGTGCTAGCCTCGCTCAAGCTTTCACTGGCTCGCCCACCTCTAGTGCTGGGGTTGGCCTTTTTTGAATGGGCACCCAGAGAGAGTAGGCTGTCCGGGGCTGCCAATAGGTTGCTACTGCAAAAGGTTCACGTGACCCGTGCCTTTCTAGCATCTGGGCCGATCCACACTCTATTTGCTACTCTTAATACACAGCTTTTTCTTTTTTTAAGTTCCACGTCATAAATATGAACCATAAGCTATGAGTACTTATACCATGTGCTAATGTTGCACCCAAAACATGTCCACCATGATTATTGGTTAATGCTTAACACTACGATGGTGTACTTTCGTCCTTACTGTTTTTCACACATTCCACCATAGCTGCAAGACACTCAACGAAATTTCACTCATCACTAGTAAAGGCATAAACTATTTATTAACCCTGGAACTGTTTACATAAATCATTACCAATGCTAGTCTTTGTTTTATTAGATATGGCACACCTCAGTTGATAAACGACATACTACATTTTTTTTTTGCCTTCCAGGTTTACCCACTTTATAACATTTTCCTCTATATTTCAGATAATGCTATTGCGCCTTTTTGTATGCCTAACTAATTACAATTGTAATCCTACAATACATCTACAGCTTGTGTGTCTTTGAACAATGGACACAATAATATATTCCAACTCTCCTGTTCGCTGACGACACTCTTTTACTGTCTAAAACACCTATGGGTCTTCAAATTCTCCTCGACAGCTTTCAAACCTTCTGTAATGGCAGAGGACTCATAATAAATTCCGCCAAAACCAAATATCTAATTTTGAATCCACCCAAAAAATTGGGACGGCCTCCAGTTCTGAATGCAGTTAACCTTGATAGGGTAAAAGAATTCGATTACCTGGGTATCCGCATTTCAGATACTATGCATTGGTCAACTCACTTACAAAAGATGCTTATAAACCATAAGAGGGTTACTGGTGCCCTCCTCTGGGAACATCGTTCTTCTTTGTCTAGGCCAATAGCCCCAGCCCTAGAGATATATAAAGCAAAAGGTGTGAGTTTGGCACTCTATGGTGCCGAATTATGGGGCCTAAACAATATTGACGAGCTTGCCAAGTCTTATTCTAGTTTTTATAAGGAATTGATGGCACTACCCCAGAGCACTCCAGTGGTACCTTTGTTATTGGACTTAGGGTGCCACACGTTGAAAGACTTGGCAAAAGTCCGCCCCCTTCTTCTATGGGCCCGGCTTTGGCGTACCCCTGAGTTAGCGAAGTATGCTGAGGGTTTGACTGAAATATTGTCTATGCCTTGTTGGTACAAAATTAAATGGCTGAAAGATGTCAAGACCTTGCTTTATGACCTCGGTCTTAAAGACGCTTGGGTGAATAGAACTTCACCCCCGAAAGCTGAACTGAAGAAACTGTACTGGAGTTGGGACACTGCGAAGAGGAATTCTAGTTCTTATGGTGCTAGAAGCACCACTGAGTTCTTAAGGCTTAAGGATGAAGTGCGCTACGAGCCTTATCTTGATATTATCCAGATGCCTTTTGATCGAGCCCTCTATTTTAAATTTAGGGTTGGCACACTCCCAGTGCGCGAATTAACTGCACGCTGGAAGCCACCTCTTCAGACATCACCATTTTGTCCTTTCTGCGAGACTCGAGTCGAGTCAATTGCACATGTTTTATTTGCATGTCCTGAATATAAAATCCCAAGGACCTATTGGCTCAAACCCCTGTGTAGAGACTTAGGCACAAGAGACCATCTCATAGCTTTGCGCATTTTTAAATCAGACACACGATCTCTGTATGTATGCGCACTATCCAAGTTTTTAAGGTGGTCTTGGCTTTTAAGATCTAAAGCCCTCGCAGTCCACACATAATGCAGATTTTTCTCTTTTGACATATTGATTGTTTATATTCTCTTCTAAAGAAATTGTCTTATTTATTTTGTTTATATGTACTTTTTAACTTCTGTCTGTTTTGGAATTCTGGTGATATCACTGTTTTATGATTAGTCCTGTGATTTTATATTTGTCTATGTTATAAATGTATATGCTTTCAAGATATGCTTATATCGAAATAAAGCTTATTTCATTCATTCATTCAATAATATATCTAAAACAGATGTGGCAGCAGATAGCCAAACAGGAATGCTCCCCCAGTGATAGCGCATGTTGTCACGTATCCTTGGAGTAGCTTTCCTTGATGACCCCCTGTGCTTGATGCAGAGAAGAAAAGTTCTTACACCTCAAGTTGCCAGAATTGCTTGAATCGTAAGCGTGGTTAAATATGCCTGATTGTCTCAAAACAAAGTATTTACTCCTTTGCAGGCGACATATATGTTTCCATCAGCCCACCTGTCCTTGTAGAATAATAATGAAAGTAACCTTAAGTATCAATCATGCCACCCGATACATTCCAGGCTTGATATCAGTGTCATCAACACATATTTTCCTGTCATGCTAAGCATTTGTGTAAAGGAAAAATAGCAAGCTCGTTTTTTCCCACCATTACAGCACTTTGTGACTAACCTTAGTTTTCAGAGAGCCCTCTTGAAAGGTGCACCATCAACACTAGATCTTCAAGAATATTCTTTATTTTAATTTTCAACTGTGCCTTGCAAACACATGCAACGTGTCCATGTTTTCAGCTGCTTCTGTACTCTTTTCCCTGTGACGAAATCGTTTTGAGGACTGTAACTCCTACATATTGGAATGTGGAGATGCGTGAAGTTTCTTTTCTTGAATGTAAGTGCACCTTTAGTACTAGCCTTGCTTTGGTCTTTATTCACACCTCATTCTAGCGCCGAGACACCCAAGGGCATTCTAGTGCCGGGACACCCAAGGGTATTTGCGCGCTCAACAAATTGCTTAAATAAATAAATTAATTTCCTTCACTTCAGTTCCACTATTTCAAGATCGCCCTGAAGGATGACGTCTGCACAATGATGGCAATGGTCCTTTATTATTTTTGGTGATTGAGTACTCACTCTTGGGTGTTCCCACTGGGTACCTCATTCACATCTCGCTCGTTATCTCAGTAGCAATCAAAAAAGCAGTCTGAAGAAGTGGGAGGACCCATTCGTAAATGTGCATGAAACTCCCAGAATTCGTACCTGCTATACATACCTTTATTGGTTGTTCCAGCCCCAAGAGGCATAGTAAAAACATCTGTCTCCATTTCTGTGTCCATGGAGACTAAGAAACATCCCTCACATTCTCCTGCCCTTAATCATTACTTAACCCTGTGAGCCATCTGCCTTTTCACATTTGTGTTTCTCATTTATCTTTTAGGCTGACTTTTGTATGATGCATTTGATTTCTGGTTATCATTGCTTTAAATGTTTCCTTCATCTAATAATAACTGTGTCTCGGGCAGTCCAATATTTTGTTTAGATGTACCTCATTGTTTCCCAGCCCAATGAGAACTTTTGTGTCTAGTGCATATTTCTTTAGACATGTATGACTTTCACCAGTGACTGCATTTAGATTTTGAAGAGAAAAGTCAACAGTGTGCAACCTTGGGGAACATTACAGATGATGAGATTGGCACTGTGGTGTTAGGAACTAATTTTATGGCTCCATCCTACCTTGAAGAATCACTGGGAGGTAGAGGCTGATAACCTGTCCCATTTTTCTAGGTAGATGAGGAGAACCTCGTTGTCCACCGTGTCACATGTGACTGATAGTTCAAGCAGGACTAGCACGTTGAGTATTCCTGTCATGTGCTTTTTCCTCATATGGATTTAGTACCCATCATGAGTCCAAAGCCTTCATGGAGGATTCCGTTCAGATCCATAACTGTCAGAGCTGATGGGAATTTAACCTCCATAATGTTTTTCTGGAAGGGAACATTGGATTTTGGGAAACAACTTATCAGGTCTTTCGGTTTTGCTAATTTAAATAAATAATAATAAGCTCAGGTGTCTAAGTGGCCCTTGTATGATTGAGCATGGTTCAGTTGGGATGTGATACACTTTTATCTTTCCAGCAACATGGAGCACTTGGTCCAGATTCTCTGTCGCAACAAAGGACAGAGTTGTTATAATACTGAGATGCGTCGCTGTGGCTAAAGAGGAATTTTCCAGTTGGGTCTGAATTGTGTTGCATACGTTCTCCCACAACGCTTAGCAGTTATTGCTGTAATCAAATAAACAATAGTTTTGCCTCCTACATGTTCTTATGTTAAACTGTTTTGTGAGGTAAATCAGTTGGCAGTGTGCTTTACAGCCTTTCTTCTTGGCAATGTCACTGATATCACATTTTGTAATGCCCTCATGTGCAATTGTGTGCTCTGCTTGTAGCACCTGTATGAGTTGCCTGCTTGCACATTGTTCCTATGCTGGACTTTTGTGCGCAGACCATCTAGCTCAACCAATGACACTCTTGCTTTTCTATGCACTGCCACTTGCCAATAGAGCTTACTACCTATCTGTAAAATAAAAAGTCTGTAGCATAATGTTAGTCCTTTTCCCTCTTCTGCTGCATGCTGCTACTTGTATACATGGATCAAGACTGTAGTGATTCCATCTGCTGTCCACTTTGCTCCCTGATGTTCTCCTAACCAAAATTGTGCAGAAAATTTGATAATGTTTATTGCGACCGCAAGTAAGCAAACCTGTTTCGCAGAAGGCACCAACTAATGTCTGCACCAGCCAAATTCTCCTGCCCTTAATAATTACTTAACCCTGTGATCCATCTGCCTTTTCACATTTGTGTTTCTCATTTATCTTTTATGCTGACTTTTGTATGATGCATTTGATATCTAGTTATTCTGCTTATCCAGGAATCCCAGCCATTGGCACATACCTAGTTTGCATATGATGACACCAGTGGTGTGAAATGTAAATGCTACAAATGGACAGCATTGTACATTTACCAGATTTTTGTATGCTTTCTCCCACTACTGTGGCTATGGAGGATGGATCTTTATACGCTATGGTGGTGCAAAGGGCAGCTGAGGTCTTGGACCTTCAGCTCCCTTCGATGGCAGTCAAGACGAACAACTTGATGAAGGTCCGGCAGCCGGGTGTCTCCTCCTCGGAGCCCCTCCTGCCTTTCAATTAGGCCTTGACTGATGTCCTGCTGGGAACCTGGTCCAAGCCCAGCACAGGGGCTCCTGTGAATAGGACAATTACCTGCCGCCATTGCCCTGCACCAGGCATTCAAAATCTCCCCACCAACACCCTACCCCCAAGAGCTTGGTGGTCCAAAGCCTCTACATTTCAGGGCACGTTACCTTTTGCACCCCAGGACAAGGAATCCAAGAGGCTTGATAGTTGGGGCAAGAAATTGTTTTCCTCCGCCAGCCTTGCATTGCTGTCGGTGAGCACCGCATGCCTATTGGGCCTTTACTCCTAATCCTTGTGGGGAAACTGTTGCGCATGTGCTGCCACTGGTCCCAGAGGTGGCCCGGGCCATCCTCACCCAAGCAGTATCAGACGGCAGAGATGCAGCAAAGTTTTCTATTCGTTGTGGGCTTGACACGATCGACTCACTGGGCAGAGCAATATCATCAATAGTGGATGTTCGACACCACGCCTGCCTGTGAACTTCTGGCTTTTCTGGAGATGTCCAGGCTTCCCTCAAGGACTTGCCCTTTCATGGCACCCGTCTCTTCGGAGACAAAGCAGACATGGACATACAGCGCTTTAAGGTCTCACGGGCTATGGCCAAGTCCTTGGGCGTCTCAGTGGCCACACGTCCCCGTCTACTTTGTACCCCCTTTGTGGCTACAGAAGAGGGTTTTAGCTGCCCCAGCCATGCCCCAGCCATAAGGTCGCACAAGTTCAGCAACCTCTGTGTGCCCATGGATGTGGCTTCTTCCGACCCTATAGGTCAGGTGGCCGGAGGTTGGGTCAGTTCACCACCCCACCTTGCCCCCTCAGCCTCCAAACCCTCCTAGTCTGGCCCTTCAAGATCATGGGCGGCCAGATGGTGGCAGGATCAGCCATCACTCTCACCTTTGGCAAAATATCATGTCGTACAGGTAGGTTCTTTAGATAGTCTGAAGCGGCTACTCCCTCCCCTTTAAGGCTAACCTTCCCTCCATGCCTCCAGCGTACGACCGGCTCGCGGATGATCACCTGGCTTTGCTTCAGGAGGAAGTCATGATTTTCTTGGCCAAGGGAGCCATAGAGAGACTGTTGCGACGCCAGACGTAGGCTGTAGTTACTATTACCACTACTTTCTGGTCCTGGACAAGGAAAAGGGCCTGTGCCTTATCCTAGATCTGCAAGCCCTCTACTACTTCCTCAAAACAGAAAAGTTCAAGATGCTCACTCTAGCTCATGTCTTGTCTGCCCTGGACCCAGGCAATTGGATGGTAGCATTGGACTTGCAGGACACCTATTTTCACATTCCCGTCCTGCCTGCCCATCGAATCTACTTACGCTTTACGGTAGGCCACCAGCATTTTCCGTTCACTGTGCCCCCCTTTGGCCTTAACAGCACCCCTCAGGTGTTCACCAAGGTGATGGCGGTGATCTAAGCCCACCTGCGCAGATCAGGAGTTCCAGTCTTACCCTATCTCGACGACTGGCTGTTGAAGGCGAGTTCGCCCCAGGCTGCCCTCTCCCACCTCCAGTCTACAGTGAACCTTCTGCACTCGCTGGGGTTCTCTATCAACATGCCAAAGTCACACCTGACTCCCTCTCAGATGCTACTTTTCATCTAAGCTGTTCTAGATACAGTGCAGTTTCGGGCCTATCCTCCCGAACTGCGAGTCCAGGATATTCAGGCTATGATACCCATGTTTCAGCCTCTATACTAGATTTCAGTGAGGATGACTTTGAGGCTGCTGGGCCTCATGGTCTCCTGCATCCTGCTAGTGACACATGGCATATGTGGGCTCTGCAGTGAAACTTGAAGTTCTAGTAGGCACAGAATCATGAGAATCTCACCGACTGTCCAGATCTCAGAGAAAACTGCACTGGACCTGCAGTGGTGGCTAACAGACTGTGATTGGGTCAGAGCCAGGCCCTCTCCCTTCCTCATCCAGACCACACAGTAGTGGTAGATGCATCACTTCTGGGATGGGGCAGCCATCTGGGAAAGGTGGACTTCAGAGGACTCTGGTCTCCCGTGGAATCCGGACTTCACATAAACTTGTTGAAGTGCCTAGTGATTCACT
Source organism: Triturus cristatus (assembly GCF_964204655.1). NCBI lineage: Eukaryota > Metazoa > Chordata > Amphibia > Caudata > Salamandridae > Triturus > Triturus cristatus. The sequence goes on along the minus strand of NC_140586.1, from coordinate 325,185,943 downwards.
TGGCATTGAAAGCCTTTCTTCCTTCATTCAAGGGAAAGTTGGTTCACGTGTTCACGCACAATATCACCGCCATTCAGTACTGCAACACACAGAGAGGTGGGGTTGTGGACCCTTTTTCCAGGATGTGGCTGGAACAGCAGGGCATCTCCCTGGTGGTTCAACACCTGGCAGGGTCTCTGAGCGCCAGGGTGGACAAACTCAACCGTCAATTCCGTGCAGATCACGAATGGCGTCACCATCCGGAGGTGGCGCAAGGTCTCTTTCAGCAGTGGGAAGAGCCTTGGCTAGATCTGTTCGCCTCTACCGAGAACACGCAATCTCAGCAGTTTTGCACGCTGTAGTTTCCAAGGCGGCAGTTGCTGTGAGACACTTTTTGTCTTGAGTGAAGCTCAGGTCCACTGTACGCCTTTCCACCAATACCACTCCTGTTCAGAGTGCTCAAGAAGATTAGGAGCAACTGAGCCCAAGTCATTCTTGTGGCTTTGGACTGGGCACAGAGAGTCTGGTATCCTGAGCTTCTACAAATGAGCATCGATCCTCTGATCAGGCTGCCTCTTCGTGAGGATCTTCTGTCGCATCAACAGAGAAGGGTCCTCAACCCCCAGTTGTCAACTCTATACCTTTCTGCGTGGACATTGAGCCGTGGCAGTTGACCGCTTTCCACCTTCCTCCCGAAGTCTGTAATGTTTTTTTGGCAGACCGGCGTCCCTGTACCAAGACCGTGTATGCCCCCCGGTGGCACAAATTTGTAAAATATTGTACAGAAATATCTATTGATCCTCTTTCTGCTTCTATCTCTTATTTTGACCCTTGCCGAGCAGGGCTCTGCTCTGGGCACTCTTAAAGGATAACTTTCAGCCCTGTCAGCCTTCTTGAGGCTGCCAGACCAACTCTCTTCATTGAAATCCCCTATTGTAAGTAGCTTTCATATGGGACCTGTACATATGTATCCACCTGCCCCTTTCATCATGCCTCAGTTGGACCTTAATTTGATTCTCACCTTCCTGATGTGTGATCCATTCAAACCTCTGCACAACTGCCCCCTCTGGCTGCTTACCCTCAAAACAACCTTTCTAGTGGCAATAACTTCTGCCAGGAGGGTGGGTGAATTGCAGGCTCTGTCATCCAAGCGTCCTTACCTGATCATCTTCCCTGACAAGTTGGTGCTTCACACTAGGGCCTCTTTCTTACGGTGCTGACACCTTTCCACATGGGGCGATCGGTCAATTTGCCCACTTTCTACACTCCTGTGCACCCCTCTAAAGAAGATGAGCGACTCCACTGTCTGGACCCACAAAGAGTGTTGTTGTTCTACCTTGACCCCACTAAAGTTCGGGGTGGATGACCAGCTCTTCGTGGAGTAAGTTGGATCAAAGAAAGGTCGTGTGGTGTAGAAGAGGACTATCTGACGATGGGTCGTCCTCTGCATCAAAATTTGCTGCGCTCTGGCCATGAAGCAGCCTCCTGAAGGCTTAAGGGCTCATTCCATCAGAGTGAAGGCTGCTACCAATACGTTGCAACTTGGTTTTTCAGTCCTTGACATTTGTCAGGCAGCAATGTGGGCAACCCTGCACAAGTTTTACCAAACACTACTGCCTGGAGAGTCAAGTCCAAAGGGAGGTCCTTTTTGGCAGCTTTGCCCTGCAGTACTTTATGGTCTAAATGTGTCCGCAATCCCGCCTCTGGGGATGGTATTGCTTGGGTATCTATTCAAAGGTAAGGAATCTGCTGCTAGGTGTCTCTATCAGATGGACACGTTACTTGCCTTCGGTAACGCCTTATCTGATAGAGACATGATCAAGCCGCAGATTCCTTACTGACCCATCCATCCTCCCCGCACTGCGGACAAGTGTTTAGGATCAGGGCTGTTTTCCTTCAGGGCCCTAGTTATTCAGTAACGCACCAATGTCAGTGCACTTCATGGCTTTGTGCTCCTGGTGTGGAAAGTATTGTAAAGTAACTAACGTCAGCGCGCCGAGATGGCACCTATATAGGTGACATGGATGTCGCAATGGGGAGACAACGCCAATTACGTCACGTGGAGCAGACTGGTGCTACCTACAAGCGCACAAGGGTATTGCTTGAAGAAAAATATTCCAGGTCCACTCTGATGCCTGGGAAATTCAAAGGAAAGGAATATTCGGCTAAATGATGTCTCTTTCAGATAAGACGTTACTGGTCCATTACTGTCATTTTTATCCCTCTCATGGTGTATGTCATTGGTTTTAAGAGTAATGTAAACCACTGTGTTGCAGGTGAAAGATTGAGCGAAAAGACGAAGTGAACTCGCAATCCTGTCTGTCCCAAATAAACCAAAGAATCATTCTTTGTGGCCTGTGAATAGTCGTCGTCATGTTTGCATCTTTCATTTTTTGTTCTCCCTGGTCTTCTTTCTCTCTCAACAAAGTGTCTCAAAAGGTGAACACCCTCTCCAGGAAATGCTTATTTGTAATTGAGACATATGTTGAAATATCTCAAGCTTAATATGACACTGAGACTTGTTTTTTCAGTACCAAGATGTTGCCCAATGACCATCATCATGATGACTTTGTATCTCTTAGTGTACTTGCTCCTGCTCTTCTCTGAGAAATGCAGTTTGGGATTGGAATTCCGTACCAAAGATCCTTACTTTGCTTTCCTTTATCTTATTAGCCTTTACATCTATGTAGTTTCTTATTTTTTGTAAAGAACAAAGATATTTGGCCCCACCCACGTAATCATCAGTAGTGGTTGGTGGTGCCATGTAATTTCTAGATCATCTTTCTCTTCTGTCTGTGTCCCAGTATTGGAAGGAGGGGGTTAATGGCTTCTGGTCATGCCACTATTGATATTCCCTATGCAATAGCAACTGCACGTGCTGTATTACCCCGGCAATGGCTGATCTTGGCAAAGACCAGTTGGCCTACTACAAGGCGAAATAGATAATCACATTTGCCCATCTCGTTCATTACTGGACCCACCTTGGAAATCATACTTTTGCACCTTGAGGTGACCTGGTGCAATTGGTGTTCCACACTAATTTAGCTTCATAGGCCATCTCCAAGCCCTGTTAATTTTAGAAGCTTGGCCTTGCAGCACTCCTGTAACTTCTTAATGCCCCTTTTGAATGTTTGAAATATCTGGATATGAAAGTTTACAACCAAGGATCTATTTTTTTAAGCCAGTGTTTTCTTATTCACTGTCAGCCTTGGGCATTTTGCCTATAGCCAGTTTCTCAATTTCTTGCCCAGTTGCTTTGTGGATCTGGATTGCACTTAAATTTCCATCCTCATGATGGAAACATCTGAAAGGCCTAGGGGCGTTTTAACATTTAAAAGTCAAATATTTGGTCATCTAACTTTCCTTGGTCTTTAAGATGCTCCGACTTCTCGCTCTTAAATTTTCTTTGATTATGCATATTTAAAATATTCCAGCCAGTCACTTACTGCACAGCGGATGTACATTATTTGTCAAGTTACTTGTTATCATCCTCTGATGCTGGGACGACATTTGCTCAGGTGTGCGAAAACCTAAATAGGACTTCCTCCTGGTTGAAGGTTTTATGTGGCACAACATTGCTGGAGTTTATGAAAGCTTGTGGGAGGACCTTGAAGGGGGACAGACAGGTAGTAGTCAGCATAGGATTAAATTGAAAGGTATTTCATAGCTGTCTGTGGTGATCATTGCAGTGTGTGTGATTGCACCTGATGAGAATCCTGCAGCCCCTGTTCATGAAAGAGATTATGTGGAGCATCAGTCTGGTTATTATACCAGACTGAGTCAAAAGATGAGCCAAAGAAACAGACATTGATTCTAGTTTTTCTTGTATGTTATGAACCCTAGTAACTGACAAAGACTGTCTGACTAATTGGGTGTTAAGCTCTTATAATTCTCTTCAGACTACCTGTTTTCGGTGGTTACGCTTGAGCCTACAATTTGGTGTGAACATAAATCAGTAGTGATCTTCTCAGGTTGAAGTAAGTGAATGCAAATTGTCAGTAGATTGTTCTCACATATTTCTTTGGAGCTCTCAACCGTAGTTTAGACCTGAAATGTCATGAGAGTCCAACATTTCACCATCCACTGTACGCTCTCCACATTCCTTGCCATCTCTATACATCATACAGCATATCTTCAGAGCCTTTCTGTACCTAGCTTAGTGCACAGGTGATTGCCCTGATTGCACTAGTTTCGGTCCAACCATAGCCTTGTTCCATGCTGTACCACTTCTCTGGATCATAGCTGCATGACGACTTCATGTCAAATTCGGTGTAGGCTGGCAAGGCTGAAGAGTAGTGTGGGCTTTTCACACTTCTGCCTCTTCCACAAGGCGAGCTCCCTAACAATGGGAGGACTCTCTCCTTATAGAGCAATTAAATGCCCCTGAGATGGCATAGGTAATGGCAAGAGGGGGTGGTTTCTGGGCAGGAAAATTAAGGGTTCTGGCTGGCTATTGACTTAGTGAATGGGCAAATGGGCCAGGACCTCCTTCATCAGGTGAGTATCAAAACCTAGAGCATGTTTGCAATCATTACTGTTAGTACATCCTGAAAAGTCACCACTTTAAAGCAGGGATTTTTTTTTAATTCTGACAGACTGGTAACTCATGGAAAATTCCAGAAGTCCTTTGGAAGATTTGATAGAATTCCCGACTTCGAGGCCGCCATTATAGACCTTTGATGCATTATCTATCTTATGAAGTATGCAACTCTTCACCCTGCCCATGACCAATTACTTTAGCCCTGAAAGATACTTCTAACCGCAGATTCATCATTTTAGCAATATCTCCAGACACTAAACTGGATTTGGAAATATTCTGAGCGGTGTCTCCATGCGCCTTTAGATTACACTTCGCAGCTCCACATTTGCTTAGTTCCACCCCAAAAGTGACGGAGATGAGCCGCATATAAGTGCCAGCTCTGTAACCAGTCATTAGTTCCTTTCTTTCCAAGCCTTAGAACGCGGATCTGGAGCTCTGCTCCCTTTTTCCGTCATTCCAGTGTGAAAGGGAACAATATTCCCACCTAAAACTAGAGGGTTCAAACGATGCTGTGACTGTCGTAAAGAGATTTCGATGATGGACTTGCAATTTGTGTGCCTCTGGTGTTAGGACATGGGGCATAATTCCAAGTCATGTGAGAAATGTGCTGTCAGGCACCCGAAGGTGATCCTGGACCATGAAGTGACGTTGTATATCACCAAGCATCAAAAGAAGCGACACGAGTCATACTCCCTCTCTAAGTCGAGGACGCTTACCTGTTCCTGCGACATGTCCTCTTCGTGACCGAGGTCATCCGGTAAGTCCAAACTGAAGCGGATACACAGGAAGGAAATGAGGGACTCAACCCCTTCCTATCACTCTCCATCTAAAGAGAAGTCGTGAGTGAGTTAAGGTGCCACTTGATCTCGCTCCTGGTGTCTGATTGAGGAGCTGATCTCACAGATTATCTCGATGTCCCTCCCCGAATTTCCCAGGCCAGCGGTGATACTGCAGCAGGATGGGGACCATGTTGTGCATTTTTAGCACTCTTCTTGCTCCCTCTGGTGCGCCTTTGTACCCCAAGGATCTACAGAGGCCTCTAGTTAATGTATCATCAGCAGAACTGTCCTCTGTGTCTACTGAGCACCTAGAAGCCGCTTCGCTTTGTGTTCCGCAGCAACTCCGGTATTGACTTGCATCTCGCTCAAAGACCTTGCCCGGTCCCTTCGTCATCAATGCTGGGCATGCTGGAGATTTTCCAACTTCTGTGTCCAACTCCAAGCCGAATCCATTTCCACATTGACCAAGTCTGCGCTCCCAATAAACTCCAGGGCACCCATTTCCCATCCACTCGAAGCACTCCCTCTACCATGGAGTTGTCTTCAGTTGCTCCACTAGTCTTTCTGTTCCTACTCTGACCAGAGCTTGCCGTCACTAGGAGATGACAATGAAGACGATGGGAATGTCTTACCCCCACATTATGATGATATCTCTCTCTCTCTCTCTCTCTCTCTCTCTCTCTCTCTCTCTCTCTCTCTCTCTCTCTCTCTCTCTCTCTCTCTCTCTCTCTCTCTCTCTATATATATGTATGTGTATATGTCTATATATATATACATGTATGTGTATATATATATATGTATGTGTATATATATATAATAATAATAAATACCAACATTTGTAAAGCACATAGCTACCTCCGGAGAGGTGTCCTGGCACTGGGGGCCATCGGGAAGATTAAGCAAGCTATTGCCCAGAGTCACATGGTGCTGGGCTAACCTGCCACCGGCGCTGGGGATCGAACCGTGAACCCCATGGTCCGGAGTCAGGCACCCTGGCCGCTGCGCCACACATATATATATATACATCAAGAGATCAGTGGGTCTGATATGTCTTCTGATACAAGGTTGATTTCCACCCTTGGAGCACCACCAACCGAAGAGACTTCCTTTGCTGTAGTCATTAGATGTGCTGTTGAGGTCGTGATCTACTACTTCCTTCTGTTGAGGTGTTGAGCTTAAAACAGATGTGCTTAGTGACATTCTACAAGCTGGGCCGGCTTCTTCTGAGCCATTCTACTGTTCAATGAAGCCCTAACTGATGCTGTTAAACCTTGCTCTTGCCCACCAGTGAACAGACAGGTGGCCATATACCACAGACTGGTCTTTGGCGGTCCTTAGTTTTGTACGCAGCATCCTACTGCTGAGGCTTTTGTTGCCCAAGTTTCCACTAGAAAGCTCATTGTGCCTTCTGGATTTCAAAACTGTCTTGCGCATTCTGATCACTTCTGCTAGTCGTGTGAGTGAGCTCCAGGCCCTACATTACCGTTTATCTAGTCAAACTGGTGTTGATGATCCGATTGGCCTTCTTGAAAGTCATGACTGCATCTCACATTGTTAAATTCATCACTCTTCTAGCGTTCTTTGCCCCGCCTCACCCCTTGAAAGAGGAGGAGAGGCTCCATCAGCTGGACCCAAATGAGTCTTAAACTGTTACTTTGCTTGCACCACAGACCATTGGGTGAATGATCAGCTTTTGTGGGGTTCTTTGGGGCAGAAAAGGGTTAAGCGGTGCAGAATAATACTTTGTCAAGGGGAATTGTCCTCTCCATTAGGATCTGCTGCCCAATCGCCAAGATGCAGCCTCCGGAAGGACTGAGGGCTCATTAAACCAGGGTCAAAGCTGCTACCACTGAGTTGGCACTTGGAGTACCTGTTCTTGACATCTGCCAGGCCGTGGGGTGTAAGTGCACATTTTTACAAATCACTACTGCCATGACAGCCAGGTCCGAAGGGAAGGGCATTTCTCATTTACAATCCTGCAGGACTATCTGATCTGAGCCCAGTTCACAGGCCCTCCTCCTTTGGAGGTACTGCTTTGGTATCTATTCTAAAGGTGAGGAATCTGCAGTTAGAAGTATGCATCAAAGAACAAGCTACGGATCTTCAGTTTCTGATGGATACGCTATCTAACTGCAGATTCCTCACTGTTCTCCCACCTCCCCGTTCTGTGGAGTTGTCTCTTTTTACCATCTAAATAAAGTCCCAATTTATAGCTCTGCATACAAGTACCAACATTGTTTTGTGCCCTGTGTCCAAGAGCGTGGAAAGACTCAAGTAAGAAACTGATGTTGACGCTCAGGGGTGGTACTCCCATCTGTCAAATCAAATCCAGGGTCGAACTAAGCCAATGCAGTGCCACACGCTACCTCCTAGCTGTGCACAAGATCACTGCAGAGGACATTTCCGGTTCCAGTCTGGGAATATTCTAAAGGTGCAGAATCTGCGGTTAGATAGTGTATCCACCAGAAAGAGCTTTTGTGTAGGAAAGTAACTGGTTAGTTAAGTGAGCCTGCAATTAATACAAGATAAGTGATGTGGAGTTTCTGCTACTCCAGGGATCATTTTTCTCCAGTTCAAAATGAACATCTGCTGGTATCTGGCTTCTGTTATCAATTCTAGGAGCATTCCAGAAGTGAAACATCTATTGCAACCCTCCACCTTAGCCATGCCTGTAGTCCTTTGGACAGGGGCACTCAGTCTGCACAAGATACTCCTTTCTTTGAGTATTGAATTTTCAACTTCTTGTTAGCCCTACTTGATGATGGGCCCTGAATGAACAATTATATCAATGGGCTGATGTCTATTTTGAACACCTACAGATTCCAATTTTTGGGAAGGAATTGATAGCATTCTCGTTCAATTGATAAGAAACCCTGGCCTTTAAGAAGATTGATGTATATCTGGTTATGTTGTCCCAATGCTTGATGCACTTGCAACATGAAAATCATGTTACACCAAAATATAATCATCTGAATGCCTCTGGCCCACAGGAACCCCATTGCTGTCTTGAGCTGTTGTAGAAGTAACGCAGTGAGTTAGGGTCAAATGCATAATGACTGTAAAAGTCTATTTGACCTGCATGGGAAAGGTCACCTTTAAGGCCTAAACAAGCCGCTCAGCACTTCCTGGCAAGCACATGTTTCACAAGAGATAAATGTCCTCCATTTTGAAGTAACACCACTGTATGCCATTGCACTTGAGACCAAACGTGGCAAATGAGCTGAAGCATTTGGACAAGGCTGACATTAATGCGGTCAGAGGGCTAAGAACATAGGATTTGTTGGTCATAGTTACCAAAACCCAAATGGCCCGGTGAAATTTGTGTCTTTGTTGACATGTGTCTTCAAAACATAGCTGTCAGGGTGGAGCAAGACCTCACTCCAACAGTTGTTGACATATTAGGTAACCTCACTAGAGCTCAGTGTTTTACTTAGCAAGATCCGAGTGCAGGGTAGCAGCGGTTGGAAGTGTGCCTTTAGCTTCATCTCAATCACTTTATCCATGTATGTGGGGCTAAGAAAATGCTGTCAGCACAATTTTGTCATGTAATCAGCCGCTGAGGAATGTCAGAATACCATCCATGAGGTGCCTCTTGGTCTCCCCTGTGTGTTGTGATGATATCCTTCTGTCTTTGTGGACGAACGATAACCTCACCCCAGACTGAGGGCATTGTTTGTGAGACTGGAAGACAAGGACTCACGCGGATTCAGTCAAAGTGTGCCTATAACAGTCCTGTAGTAGGGTTGCAGCAGCAGAAAGGTGGAGGATCCAAAGGCTACATCCGACATGTTGGGATGATGTGCTGTCATAATGTTATTCTGTTGTTAGTATTTGTATAGTGCCAGTAGTACGCCCCTTGGTACTGTTTGTATGGTGGTGCCTGATCCTAGATTGTTTAGGGTTTCCATCAATCAGATTCTGTATTGTCCTGTCCTGATATGTTCTGGCTACTGTCTTCTGCTCCATCTCTGTTTAGGTGACTCGATCATTTTCAAAGACAAGTTGGTGTATAGGAGTTTTGGTTTTGAGAGGTTTGCCGGCGGCCATTTACCTGTTGCTTGCATATCCCTTAGGACTATAAAATGCCCTTTCTACTGGTAATTAAAGATAGTCTAAACCTGGTGTTACTGGCTAGGTGGCATCTTTTAGGTAGTCTGGTCTACCTCACTGCCATGTTGTCAAAGCATCCATTCTAGGTGAGGGACATTTCGCACCAACATGATTTTCAAACATGTAAAGACGCTGTAGTGCCAGACTGCCTTATGAATACACTCCGAGAAGATGGCGTCAGCCAGGGACCCAGCTTTGTTTTGGAGGCCGTGCTACCTCAAGAGGATGCAGGAGGCAGTCAGCCCAAGTCGGACTTACCTCCAGGACCCTGCCTCTGACAGATAGCGGTACTCTCAAATAGAGAACAACGTGATTGCTTTTAGGGTCTTGGCCAGGTGCTCTCGAACATAGTTTTCTTTGGCAGGGTTCTGCAGAGTTGGGGGACTAATGTAGCAACTCTCAGTTTTTGGACTTTGTTCATCATCGTTCAGATTGTATGGTCTCCATCTTGATGCTTCAGGCATGTGGATTTCAGTCGCAACGCCTCTGATCACACTGAAAATCATGATACCAAAATGGCCACTTTAGAAATCGAGAGAGCCTGCTTGGGAATTAATGTGACACGTCTCTGTTGTAGAAAGTGGGACATTGAAGAGATACTTACAAAGTAGCCAGTAATTGGGACACACATTTAAACAGGAGGCGAGCAGCGTTCGTGGATTCGGGCATGTAAAAGTAAACATTTAGAAGAATGTGCAAACAACCTGCAGACAATTGGTTGACTGCTGCTGGGGAGGAGATTTTTATTATGGGCATCTCCTGGATAAGAAACCCAAGCTGATGTACTATCACAGCAGAAAAAGTGTACTGCTATGGAGATGTCTGATGTGGGCAATGTATTGTCATTATTTGTAGTCACTGGAAGCCCAGACAAGTTCTTTAGCTTATGCAACAGGAGCATTGGATCTGGAAGGGATTTGCTCATTCAAGACTAATAAAGGGCAACGAGGTGCTTTTTGCTGAAGTAGGTGGGCTTTCCATGAAGACACCCAGACTCTCAGCGCAAAGTAAAACCGTTTCCCATTCTGATTTGTGTGTTTGGGTTTGAGAGTTTGCTCCATGCATGCCTGTACTTGAAGGAAAACCATTCTCAGCCATACATAGGCTCAGTTAATGCTGCGAGCCCTCAATAAGTTTTCACACTTGCAGAATATACTCTTGTATATCTCGATTGTTTATTTGAATTCAGCGAAGTAGAATCATTTGTTTCTAGACCTTGTGTTCATTTGAACAATCATGCTGGTTAAAAATAGAAAAACAGTAAAAAAATATGTAAAATATGCATCGTTTGACCTTTCTAAAGAAAGTTGGTTATTGTCTACACATCTCGAACAGTACTCTCTTCATATTGTGAAACATTTGCTTGACTGAGTGAATGCAGCGGTTTCTCTGCACGTTTTGAGCAAGAATGTAGCACTTGTCTCATGCAGCGCTATCGTGAGCCAACCGTTTAAAAGAGTCTTATTGTGCTCGTTTCTGTCGACAAGCAGTCTTGCTTCCGCACAAGGAAGCGCACTGTGGTGTGGTGAACACCAACCCTGCGCGAGACAGCAGCTCTGGGCCCTGCAGATGCAAACAAGGACTGTGGCCCACCTTCTCCCCCGTTGGACAGTGAAAGCCAACGGGAAGTGTGGTGCAGCGGGCCCGTGCTGCACAGAGGAGGCTCTGGCGTTTGATCGTACCGCACCTCGGGCAACTCTCTTGCACACTAGGCGTCATTTAAAGACCTGCACTGGGGGGAAAAGCCCAACCCTCCAATATTTAGGTCCGAGCTCAAAAATGGCTGTCCAATCTTGAAGAACTAGAAAATTCGGTGCTGGCTTTCATTTTACTGTCGTGTACTATGAACAAATGCCGGCCTAACATTGCCTTAGCTTGTTTGACCTGAGGTTCATACAGACTGTGTAGTATTTCGAACAGCACTGTTCATATTTCAATGGCACACCTTAGGGCAGAACTCTGAACATACACCGGACACAAAGCGAACATTTTATGAATTGGCTATTAAAGCATCTAATAGTACCATTCTGTCTGACATCTTCGGTTTTAGCGAGCAGGTCGTGTAATGAAAGCTATGGTAAAAGAACTTGGTGGCTGCTGTACAAAGCCCTTCTGCAGTCTGATTCACAAAATCAATAGGTTTGCAACTGCATTTTTTTAATTCTATGTATAATTAAGCCCATTTTGTAGGTACATCTTTTCGACTCGCAAAGTGGATTTTGTGATCCCTCCCGAATCGCACTTAGGGGCGGGTGTGAAATGGGTATCCGCTTCTAGTTGCATCCCGCAATGACATGTATCAATGGTTTCCCACCTAAGTTGTGCTCGCAAACCACTGATCAGTTACAGACACCTCAGAGGAGCTGGTAACTGATTCACAAATCCATACAAACACAAGGATGGTGGTAGGCCAGCTTCTCTGTGTCGGTAACCAATAGCAGGGGGCCAACAAAAGCAAGCTGCCTAATTTATAATAGTTAGGGAAGTTTTTCTGTGATCACATGCGACTGGGCAGATCATAATACATATGTCACATTACAAAATTAGGTTAGTTGCAAAAAGTAGGTGCACATTTGTGACCACTTTTTACGGCCACCTTTTTGCTATGCGTCCCAGAGTGATTCGGAAGAGGACGTTGCCTGATCCTTTCCTTCAGGTCAAGAATACGTGTAAACCCCAGTGTTCTTTTGTACACAGTACCTTACTGCATAGTTACCTTCATAGCCATATTTTGTACCCTGAAACTGCAATAATATTTATTTTGCTGATCATTATTTTAACTCCCTGACTTTTACCACAAGTAAATTAAGGTTAGATCTTACGGAACGTTGACTTTGTGTGATACTGCCAGCTGAAGTGCTACAACAGTTGGAAATTAGTCCTATGATGTAAAATGTGTAAAGTTTGACTAGGAGTTTACTGCATCAGGCTTACCAAGATCCCTTGTTATGCTGATTAATACCTAGGTCGATGGCACCATTTGAATAAGTGATGTTGCTGGGAATTCCCTTTTCCATAGACCTTTTGCTTGATGCCCCTTTGTTTTGGTACGGCTGGCTGTTGTTGGCCTCTTGTTTTGTGTGTCCCTTCTTCAAATGAGTAAACATGTTTTGCTATTTCCAGCCTAGGAAGTCGGCCTTGACCTTTTTGAACAAGCAACACATTGCATGAACGGCATTATCACTTTGTATAGTAAAGTGTTATAACAATTGGTAACCTGTCACTCTGGCTCTTGTGAACTGAAAGGCAAAAATCCTCTGAGACACTTTTTTTGCTCTTGCGAGTGGTGGGCGGGGCTATTCTAGAGTCCTTATCATTTAGCACCAATTCTTTAGAGTATTTGAAACCAGTTTGACCTTCTTGGGCCAGCTTCAGGTCATTTGAATCTCATCATCATGAATCACCTTTCATTTGTTTACTTTCATTGGCGGTCTGACCTTAAAGATAAAGGACTTTGCAGGTCTGGTAGCCGAATTGTTCCATTTGTGTCATAGTTTCCCCTTTCCAAACTGGGATCTAACTAATTAGGCAAAGTATTTTTTTTTCCTCAAACCGATTGCTCTTTAACCTTCTTTACTAGGTAATCCTGCTGACTGCACTTGACTCCACAGTATTCATTCCCTGCCACAAATATGTTTATGTATTTTATCTTGCAGAATTATGCTGCCAAACAGTACTTCCGAAGATGTCATGCCTCTGTACGGTATTTTACTCAACAATGAGGTACGCATATCTTAAGAACTTGAAAATGAAATGGTTGTTTTTATCAAGCGTTAATCTTTTGTATATCAGTGGCAAATTTGCAGAAGGCATAAAACTATCAGTTCATGTTCAGTTATGCTGCACATTCAGTGAATAACAATCCTTTGTAGATTGTAAGGTTTGAAGATGTAACGTACTATATAGATTCTTAAACAACCAATTGTGCATCGAGGTGAAACTTGACTGCTCAAAAAGTATCCCCTGCATGTGATTCACACAATCCGTAGATGTGGAATTCTGGAAGTTGGTCTGATTTTCCCAGCTATAAACATGGCTTACTGGGTAGGAAAATGCATTATCCTGCACTGAATGTTTTATAGATCCACATGTTTCAGTTATTGCCTGTTGACAGGCTAAGAATCTTAAGTAGTAAATATTAAATAGCAGTGGCAGTTATCACTCATCTTAATCTTACAATACAGCCTGTGTAGTTCATTGTATGAAAATAACTCTTGCAGTGAGGTGGAGAGACCTTGAGTTCCTCTCTGCACTGAGGCTTCCATGGTTCAGATTTTATACCACCTGTCAGTGAAAAGAGGGAATCCTCCGGAGCTTTGCTTTCAAAAACGGTCTCAATAGATTAAACCATTTATAGTTGTGCTTTTATTTCTTGTGATATCCTCTCTGCACCCTTTTCCAGAAGAGGGATAGCTTTTGTTTTTTTCATATTACTGGAAGGCCGGATCCACGATCTAACAGCAACCATTGCTGTGGCTGAAACACCTTCTAAATCTATGAAATCTTGTGCATGCCCTGCCAAACCTGTTGGGCTAAACAATATATGCAGAAGACCCATTCCTCCAACGTATATATCTGAAAGAAACACGTTAGTTAGATTCCTCACCTTAGAACATCCCCAGGCGTCAGACTGGATCCAGAAAGATTTTTGTAGCAATACCCCTTGCGCGTCGCTAGGCGTCGTCTGCGGCTCCGCGTCCGTCGTTGGCGCCGTGCGCCGGAATGACGTCGTCGGAGTACTTAGACGCCGCCCTCGCGCGCTGACAGTTCTTCTTTTTTTCGCACCAGTAAGCGCCGATCCGGGAAGAGCTTACCCCTAGCCATTTTTTTTTACTAACTTTTTGACTCTTTTTGGTCTATCGACTCGACTCTGGTGCCGGTAGGATGCCTGGTTTTAAGGCCTGTGACGCCTGTCATCGCCTGATGTCGGTGACGGATCACCATCGCCGGTGCCTTTACTGCCTGGGGGTCGACCACGACGCGGAGTCGTGCCCCGACTGTCAGGCCTTGACATCGAAAGCTAGGCGGGAGCGGTCCTGTAAGCTTCTCGAGCTTCGGCACTCGGCTCCGCGCCGCTCTCGGTCCAGGAGGAGGTCCAAGGACCGATCGCGGAGCCACAGCCATCGTCATCGCTCGTCGGGGTCTTCGGGTAAGTCGAAGCACTCCAAGAAGTCCAAGAGACGACATCGCTCTTCAGACTCCCCTCGCCGGTCGCACCACTCTGCCGAGGGTCAGGGTGGTCCCACCCCCGCGGCTCCGTCGAAGCCGCAGGAGCCGCGTCCGTCCCCATACCTGCCGGTCCCTGCGACTGACGCGACTCCGGCGGAGGTCAGTGCCTTCCTCTCGGCCATGAGGGGCCTGGCTCCACCGTCGACGCCTGCCGGCGCGCCTTCGGGCCCCGCGGGCTCGACTGGGCGACCTCACGTGCCGGTGGCTCCGGCCCCGGCGCCATCGACGGCTCCGGCCCCGACACCGCAGGTCCCCGAGGGATCCAGGCCTGGATCTCGGTCGGCGCCGGTCGACCTCACAACGCCTCCTCCGCCGGCGCCGACACCGGTTCCACCTCCGACGCCGTCCCTGGGCGACGTCGTTCCCCAGTTTAGCCCCGGTCCGGGCCCGACGCCGGCACGGTGCCGCCCGGCGCCGACTGGTGAACCTTTCATCTACTGCCTGGCTCCGATCGTTCCTCCTGTTTATCGGGAATCGGATGACGAGGGCGACTGGGAGGGGTATGATGACCCTATGGCCGCTCATGCCCAACTTTCTCAGGACTGGGCAGAGGAATTGGGGGATGCCAGCGGTCTGGATACCTCCCCGGACGCTGGTTTCATCTCTCCTCCGACTGTGGCCTCGGAGGAGGGTGCAGCCTTCTCAGTGGTTCTGCGCAAGGTGGCCGAAGCCCTAGGGCTGGAGTTGCCTGCTGTGGCCGTGAGGACTGACGTCCTCACTGAGGTCCTTCAACCGACAGCAAGCTCCACTGAGCCTCTGCTGCAGTTTAATGAGGCCCTCATTGACGTTCTGCAGGGCACTTGGTCCAAGCCCTCCACAGTCCCTCCTGTGGACCGGAATGTTTCCCGGCGCCACCGCCCTGCTCCGGGCGACCCCAGTTTCCTCTCCCAACACCCCACCCCCGAGAGTCTGGTTATCCAGGCCTCAACCTCCCAATCCTCCTTCCCGTCCGCTCCTCCGGATCGGGAATCCAAGAGGTTGGAGCAGTTTGGCAAGAAACTGTTCTTGTCCCTGAGTTTGGGACTGCGGTCTTTAAATACCGCTTGCCTTTTGGACCATTATTCCCACTCTCTGTGGGATGCAGCGGAGGACGTGCTGCGCTTGTGTCCGGTGGAGGCCCGGACACGACTCGCTCAAGCTCTTGCTGACGGTCGAGATGCAGCGCGGCATGCCATACGGTGTGGACTTGACACCACGGACTCGCTGGGTCGGGCGATTTCCACCACGGTGGCGCTTCGGCGTCACGCCTGGCTGAGGTCCACGTCATTTTCGGGGGATGTCCAGAGTTCCCTCATGGACATGCACTTTGATGGCACTCGCCTTTTTGGTGAGAAGGCGGACAGTGCGCTGGCTCGGTTCAAGGACTCCCGGGCCACGGCCAAGTCCTTGGGTCTTTCGGCCCGCGGCCGTAAACTTCCGCCTTTCGTCCCTTTCGTGGCCAAGGAAGGGGCGCCTCCTCACGTCCGCCCAGCCACCGGCCGCAGAACCAACCTGCACGCGGTCGCGGACGTGGATTCCGCCGAGGCGGTACTGGAGGTCAACGTGCCGGTCAGTCCACATCCACCCCGGCAGCATTCGCCTCAAAGCCCTCCTAGTCCGAGCTTTCAGGCCCATTCAACGCCAGTGGGCGGCAGAGTTCGCCATCACCTGCTCCACTGGCACTCCATCACGTCGGACAGGTGGGTGCTGCAAATCGTCCGAAGGGGCTACTCCCTCCCCTTCGAGACGACCCCTCCAGCCATGCCACCGCTGAACCACGGTATGTCGGGGGATCATTTGCATCTTCTACGAGAGGAAGTTTCGGCCCTCTTGGCCAAAGAGGCCATCGAGCGCGTTCCTGGTCCAGAAGTAGGTCGTGGTTGTTATTCCCACTACTTTCTGGTTCCCAAGAAGGGCAAAAGGGGCCTACGCCCGATCTTGGACCTCAGGAGCATCAACGCCTTCCTCCGGAAGGACCGATTCAAGATGCTCACTTTAGCTCAGGTTCTGGCTGCCCTGGACCCTGGAGACTGGATGGTAGCATTGGACTTGCAGGACGCTTATTTTCACATCCCCGTCCTGCCGGCCCACCGGAATTACCTGCGGTTCACGGTGGGTCAGGAGCACTTTCAGTTCACCGTGCTCCCCTTCGGCCTCACCAGTGCCCCTCGGGTGTTCACGAAAGTGATGGCGGTGGTCGCAGCTCATCTGCGCAGATCGGGGGTTCCAGTCTTCCCCTATATCGACGACTGGCTGTTGAAGGCGGCCTCGCCCCAGCAAGTCGTCTCCCACCTCCAGACTACGGCCAACCTCCTGCACTCGCTGGGGTTCTCCATTAATGTGCCGAAGCCGCACCTGAGTCCCTCCCAGAAGCTCCTTTTCATCGGAGCGGTTTTCGATTCGGCGCAGTTCCCGGGTCTATCCGCCGGAACAGCGGGTCCGGGACATTCAGGCATCTTCCGGCCTCTGTCCTGGGTTTCGGTCAGGTTGGTGCTGCGGCTTCTGGGGCTGATGACCTCCTGCATCCTGTTGGTACCTCACGCCAGGTGGCGGATGCGGGCTCTGCAGTGGGACCTGAAGTTTCAGTGGGCCCAGCAACGCGGCAACCTGTCCGACCATGTCCTGATCTCGGAGGGCACTGCGCACCAGCTGCAGTGGTGGCTCATGAATCGCGATTGGGTCAGCGGCAGATCCCTCTCCCTACCCCAACCGGAGCATGTCGTAGTGACGGATGCGTCCCTCCTGGGATGGGGGGGCCATATGGGAGAGGCGGAGATCAGAGGACTCTGGTCTCCGGCGGAGACTCGGCTCCATATCAACCTATTGGAGCTGAGGGCGATCCGACTTGCACTGAAAGCCTTCCTTCCCTCTGTCCGGGGAAGTGTCGTGCAGGTGTTCACGGACAACACCACCGCCATGCGGTATTGCAACAAACAGGGCGAGGTGGGGTCGTGGACCCTTTCTCAGGAGGATCTGCGCCTCTGGACATGGCTGGACCATCAGGGCATCACCCTGGTGGTTCAACATCTGGCGGGCTCTCTGAACGCCAGAGCAGACGAACTCAGCCGCCGGTGCATGATGGATCACGAATGGCGTCTGAACTCGGACGTGGCGCAGGGTCTCTTTCTGCAGTGGGGAGAGCCTTGGTTAGATCTATTCGCCACCGAAGAGAACCCGCAGTTCTGCGCGTTGGAATTTCCAAGGCGGCACTCGCTCGGAGACGCTTACCACTTCTGCCCAGAGTGCTGAAGAAGATCAGGCGCGACCGGGCCCAAGTCATCTTGGTGGCTCCGGATTGGGCACGAAGGTACTGGTATCCCGAGCTACTCAGTATGTCCATCGATCCCCCGATACGACTGCCTCTTCAGGAGGACCTTCTGTCACAGCAGCAGGGGACGGTCCTCCACCCAAACCTGTCCAGCCTCCACCTCCATGCGTGGAGATTGAGCGGCGGCAGTTGATGACATTTGACTTGCCTCCTGAAGTCTGTGATGTTATTCTGGCAGCCAGGCGTCCCTCCACAAAGACGGTATACGCCTGCCGGTGGAACAAATTTGTGGCATGGTGTGAGAAGTTGGCCTGATATATGATGTCACTAGTTCTAGTGTACACCTTGTATCAGTCCAAACAACCCTTATGGTGATTGGTTGTAAAGTCAACCTTATAGACCAGCTATCCTAGTGGTAGCATGGACAAGAGCAGTCTTAGGATAAACTCTGTATGGCATGTGAAGCCAGCTGTTATACCATTTGCAATCCCTTGAATACCAAATGAAAGGACACCACAACAGATATATTATAAAAATAGAATGTATTTATTCTAGTCAAAATACCCTCAGCACTCTTTATGAGATTCGAGGTAAGTACAACACAGTCTTATTTAAGCATACATAAGTCACACAGGTAAGTAATACAGTTAGGCCCTAGGGCCACGCAAACCATATACTAAGTAAGTGGTATAAGAACCACTGTCACGAACACAGATTAGGTCTAGGCCTAGGGAATCGCTGGGGCTACACTAGCCTATCAGTTGCTAGGCAGTGGGAGGCCCACGGGATTCAGGTGCAGAGTGGAAACACTCACGCGTAATGCGTTAAAGTCGATAGAAATAGTAATGTTTAGAATTTAAGATTTTTAGGACACTTCGGAAGGAACTAGGAGTTAGAGACTTGGAAACTAGACACTAGGATAGTCAATACCCTTGTGAGCACCGGAGTACTCAAGTTACCTAGCCCACGGGCTGCGGGTGCATAGGTGTGAACTTGCGTCGGGTTTCGTCGTCGACTCCTATGGATGCCTGAAGAAAAGATGCTGCAAAGCAGATAAGTCATTGTTGAGCGGATGCACTCCTTCCCTTAAATCATTAAACTTATTCTCCAACTCGATAAATGAATGCGTGCGAACAGAAGCCGTGAAAACGTCCCTAATCACAGCTCAATTGAAACAACTCTCCCAAAGGGCACTTTTCTCCTGCGCCCAACTGTCGCACTGCAAAAAAGGAAATCCTTCCTTAGACACTTCCTCCAAAATTGCGTAATATTTACCAGTTTGTCCATCATAATCCAAAACCTTATGTCATAGGTCTTCCTCTTTACTACATCACCACGGAGACAGCATGTTTGCGCTATGATTCTTTATTCAACATTTTCAAGTGCCAAACGTTGCCAATCCAGGCTTTTACGCAGGCATGTGAAATCAAACATGTTTTGAAAGTGGGCTTATAAATTTGAGTACTCCCAATGCATTTCGAATCTTTACAATTCTTCGTCAGGGGTTGACTAAAAATGAAATAGAAAAAACAGTTCAACTAGCTGCTCAAACTCTTTTCGTGCCGAAAAACCTTTACCCATTACTGTACCTCCACCCTCACCCAAACTAAACTCTACTACACACCACCCAGTATTGCCACTTAAAGTAAAACCCCACCCACCTATCAACCTTCCCAACTTAACAAAATGTGCATCCCCAATTTTACCAACATGTGCAAATGAATCACAACTCCCTCCCAACTACCAAATACCCAAAACCTCAAAACCACCCTCCTTCTCTCCCATTTACCTACTCAGCGCCACAACCGGCAGCATAACCTCACTTCACTTCCTCTTCCCAAATCTCATACCGCTTTTACCTGCCACTCGAGCCGTTTTTAAAGAAAGCTCCCAGCTGTGACCAATCAAGCCATAATTCACTCCTCCCCCGTGACATAATCCTATGAAGTAAAATACAAATCCCACAATACACTCCCCTGTTGTAACAAAACTAAACCTAACCGAAATCTGCTCCACCCTCCAACAAAACAAAATAACATCGTGAATAACCTACACATACCCCATCCATCAATTACGTGATCTAAACATAAAACGATGTTTAAAAATCGCATTTAACAACAGAAAACCATTAGAGCACCAAAGTTCATCTGTCCCATCATTCTGATGTTGATGTTAAAAGACATTCCATTTCGATTCTCAGCGTTCCACTCTAGATGTTCATTTTTTGTCTCCGTGATGATAATTTCTTAAACTTTATTTTGACAACCATGGGGTGCAAGCTCATGAGGCGATTATGTTGCAAAGAAGGTAAGTCATTGTTGAGCGGATGCACTCCTTCCCTTAAATCATTAAACTTAAAAGAAAAGATGCTGACAGGCAGTCAGTGAAGAGTGTCCGGTGGATTCCAAGGATGGAATCAAGAAGGAGGATACCTGCAAGCAGAGGGGACAGAGTCTAGGTCACCAGCCAGGAGCCGGGAAGGAACCAGGCGATGTCGTGAAGATGCAGGGGAAGAGGTGAAGCTTGTCGCAGCAGCCGCCGGTACCAGGAGGCATCGAGGACGACCAGAACCAGGACGCGAGCTGTCCCACGAGGGCTCTTGCTGTCATCGGCGTCGAAGTCGAGTTTGGACACAACAAGCTTTGGCAAGCGCAACCCACGCAGAATGAAGGATTTGCTTCTGTTGCAGACCAGGAAGGCCTGAGGTGCTTCTCTTTCACAGAGAAGCAAGGGCCAGTCTGGAGGAGCCAAACCAGCAGTGGAAAGTCAAGGGTTCGTCGTCGCAGAGGTCACTAGCCAACGGGCAAGAAACCGGACAGACGCGTCGAGCAGGAAAATGCAGAAGGGCCCCACGCAGAACTCGTGGAGTGTGGAGGGCTGATCTTCGGTGCAGATGGTGCTCGGGGTTGGGACTTCTCAATCCCCAGAGCACAACTTCGAGGATGCCTCAGAAGCTGCGCTGGAAGCAAATTTTCCCAGGTAGCTGGTCCCACGTCTCTCGTCGCCTCCACGGATCTCAGCTTTGCTGTGGATGTGGATCAGGGTCGGAGAAGTCTGGAAGTCAAGGCGCTGGTCGGGCTCTGCAGTCGGTACCTCGTAGAACTTTAGGCAAAGCAAACGGCAAGTCGCTTGATGGTGCCTGTTTGCACAGGGTGACCACTTCTTGGCCACAAGGGAGATTCTTCAGTCATCTTCCATAGTCGAATGTCGAAGGTCCAGAGTTTCTGTTCAAGTTTCAGTTATCAGATAATCCAAAGTCCTAGGGACTCAGCTCCCACTCTTATACTAATCTGGGGGGCTGGGTTACCTGCTAGGTCCCTCCTATGGGTGGGACCAGGGAGGGGGGTGGTTACACCCCCTTCCCTTTGTCCAGATTCGCCCCAGGACTGGGGCTGGAGTGCCCCAGCACCGGTTTGAACCGGACTATGCATGGGACACCTTGTGTGCCCCAGGCAGTGTCTCGTTTCATTCATCCCTCCCTGCCCCAATACACTAAGGCCTGTCTAGGGTGGTGCTAGCACCTCCCAAGGCAGGAAACCTATTGTCCAAGCCTCCCTCGCTGGAAGGACTCCCAGCAGCAGGAGGTCAGACTTGTGTCTGTGGCAGCAGCATCCATTTTGTGATGCTGGGGCTCCGGTTAACTTTAGCCGGGTAGTAGGTCTTCAACATGTCTTCTCCCTCTAGAAGGGAGGAATGCTATCCTCATCGCCAGAAATGGTGTGGGGGTAGTATTCCAAAGTGTTAGACACCTTACACAACATGTTTTGATAAAGCCAAACCATAGTTACCATAACCGCGAGGATTATAAGGCACTTTAAGAGTATATGGTAGGCGATATCATAGAACAGCCATAAGGACATGGTTCCGAAAGCTGCAGACAGGCTCAGCTCATGCTAGAGCACCATCTCACGTTTCCAAGCACTCTGCCTTCAGGATTGTTAAGGCCTGCCATAGGAGTGACTGATAGGTTACCCATGTGTCTATATATAAGGTAGGTATAGGAATACTACACCTAAGCAAGGGGTGATTACACGACCTTGCCCCAGCTGAGTGATCAGCCAGTTGTGTCATAATGGAAGGCCAGCCAGGGGTGGCATAATACATGCTGCAGCCCCTGGTAGGCCTAGGGTACACCCATGCCCTGGGCACCTAAGGTACACTGTACAGGGCCCTATAGGGTGATCCTTACCAATTGGGTTATGTACCTAAAGTACATAGTGTGAATTTAGAGAGAGAACAGCTGGGCTGTGGGTCTGATTAGCAGTCCCACAGCCACATCTAAGTCGAAAACCAGTGAAGCAAAAGCAAAAAGTGGGGGTGACCATAGGAAGCAGACCCTACTCTCCTAAACAACCCCCCCCCCCCAAACTTAGGGACATTAAACTAACCTTAACCAGTTGAGTCTTCATGTTCTAAGTGGAAATATCTGGAGAGTCCATCTGCATTGGCATGGTCAGTCCCGGGTCTATGTTCCACTGTGAAGTCCATCCCCTGTAGGGAAATGGACCACCTAAGAAGTTTGGGATTTTCACCCTTCATCTGATTTAGCCACATGAGGGGCTTATGGTCTGTCTGAATCTTGAAGTGAGTGCCAAACAGGTATGGCCCCAGCTTCTTCAGGGCCCAAACCACAGCAAAGGCCTCCCTCTCAATAGCTGACCAACGTTTCTCTCTAGGGGTCAGCCTTCTACTAATAAAAGCAATGGGCTGGTCTTGACCATCTATATTCAGTTGTGAAAGAACAGCTCCCACACCCAACTCAGAAGCATCTGTCTGGACAATGAACTCTTTGGAGTAGTCTGGACTTTTCAGAATAGTTGCAGTGCACATGGCCTGCTTCAGGTCATCAAATGCCTTCTGACAGCTTACTGTCCACTGAACTTTCTTTGGCATCTTCTTAGAGGTCAAGTCATTAAGTGGTGTCACAATGGACCCATAGTTCTTAACAAACTTTCTGTAGTACCCAGTCAGGCCCAAGAACGCTCTGACCTGAGTCTGGGTAATTGGAGGAGTCCAGTTCTTTATGGTCTGGATCTTGCTCTCCAGTGGTTGAACCTGACCCCCACCTACTAGGTGGCCCAGGTACACAACCTTGCTCTGCCCTATCTGGCACTTAGTGGCCTTGATAGTGAGGCCTGCCTTTTGCAGGGCCTCTAAAACATTCCTCAGGTGGACCAGGCGATCCTCCCAGGTGGAGCTAAAGACAGCAACATCATCAAGATAAGCTGCACAGTAGTCATCCAGGCCTGTAAGGACTTGATTCACCAACCTTTGGAAAGTGGCAGGTGCATTCTTCAAGCCAAAGGGCATTACCACAAATTGATAATGTCCTCCTGGGGTTGAGAAAGCAGTTTTGGCCTTTGCATTCTCAGCTAGTCTGATTTGCCAGTAGCCTGCTGTCAGGTCAAATGTACTCAAAAACTTGGCAGCTGCCAATCTGTCAATGAGCTCATCTGTCCTAGGTATTGGGTGGGCATCTGTCCTAGTGACAGCATTGAGACCTCTGTAATCCACGCAAAACCTCATCTCTCTCTTACCATCTTGGGTGTGAGGTTTTGGCACACGAACTACAGGACTAGCCCAAGGGCTCTCTGAAGGTTCAATGACTCCCAGCTCCAACATCTTTTGTACCTCAATCTTTATGCAGTCCCTGACATGGTCAGGTTGCCTGTAGATTTTACTCTTCACAGGCAGACTGTCACCAGTGTCCACCTCATGGGTGCACCAGTTTGTCTGACTTGGGGTCAGAGAGAACATATGTCTGTAGGCCTGTAGAACTTGTCTGCAGTCCTGTTGCTGATGGTCAGTGAGGCTGTCAGAAAAGACCACACCATCAACTGAACCATCATCAGGGTTCTGAGTCAGCAGGTCTGGGAGAGGGTCACTCTCTTCCTCCTGCCCCCCATCTGTAGCCATGAGTAAGCCCATGTCTGCCCTGTCAACATATGCCTTTAACCTGTTGACATGAAGCACCCTGTGGTGGCTTCTGGGAGTCCCAAGGTCCACCACGTAGGTGACTTCTCCCTTCTGTTGAACAATAGTGTGGGGTCCAGACCATTTGTCCTGGAGTGCTGCTGGGGCCACTGGCTCCAACACCCACACTTTCTGTCCTGGCTGGTACACAGTCAGCACAGCCTTTTGGTCATGCCAAGCTTTTTGGAGTTCTTGGCTTGCCTCAAGGTTTTTAGAAGCCTTCTTCATATACTCTGCCATCCTGGAGCGGAGGCCAAGTACATAATCCACTATGTCCAGTTTGGGTTGTCTGAGAGGTCTCTCCCATCCTTCCCTTACTAGACACATGGGTCCCCTTACAGGATGCCCAAACAAAAGCTCAAAAGGGCTGTAGCCAACCCCCTTTTGTGGGACCTCTCTGTAAGCAAACAGAAGGCAGGGTAAAAGGATGTCCCATCTTCGCCTAAGCTTGTCTGGTAAACCTTTTATCATCCCTTTTAGGGTCTTGTTGAACCTTTCAACAAGCCCATTGCATTGTGGGTGATAAGGGGTAGTGAATTTGTAGTTTACACCACACTCCTTCCACATTGCAGTTAAATATCCTGACATGAAGTTGGCACCTCTGTCAGAGACAACCTCCTTTGGAAAACCCACTCTGGAGAATACTCCAAGTAGGGCCCTTGCCACAACAGGAGCTGTTGTGGTCCTTAGGGGTATAGCTTCTGGATACCTGGTGGCATGGTGCACTATCACCAGTATGAATCTGTGCCCATATGCTGTTTGGGGGTCCATTGGTCCTACAATGTCTATCCCCACTCTCTCAAAGGGAACCCCCACCACAGGTAGTGGTATGAGGGGGGCCTTTGTGGTGCCACCTGATTTGCCACTGGCTTGGCAGGTGACACAGGAGCGACAAAACTCCTTGGTATCTTCTGACATGTGAGGCCAGTGAAAGTGAGGGACAAGTCTGTCCCAGGTCTTATTCTGGCCTAAGTGTTGTTGCAAGGGGAATATCATGGGCCAAGGTAAGAAGGAAGCCTCTGAAACTCAATGGTATGACCAGCCTCCTGGACGCACCAGGCTTGGGGTCTCTAGCCTCTGAGTACAGCAGCCCTTCATCCCAATACACTCTATGGGTACCTTGAGCATTCCCTGCAGCCTCAGCAGCAGCCTGCTGTCTGAGGGGTTCAAGAGAAGGACAGTCTAATTGGGCCTGCCTCAGATCTGCCCTTGAAGGTCCCCCTGTCCCAAGAAACTCAACCTGGTCAGGTTCCAGTTCTTCTAGGACAGTTCCTTCAGGGCTCTCAGAATCATCCTCCTGTGAGGGCTGGCTCTCTACCTGAGGCAGGGGGGAAGGCACAGCCTTAACCCTACTGCTCTTTCTCTTGGGTTGTGTCTGGTCCATTGTCCCAGGATCCAGCACTTGTTCAGTGTTGCACGTTTTGGCCTGTGACCTAGTCACAGCAAGGACATGTGCATCTATTCCAAGCATTTCTGCATGGGTCCTATACTCCACTTCAGCCCACACTGAAGTTTCAAGGTCATTTCCCAACAGACACTCTACAGGAAGGTCTGAACTCACCACAACTTTCTTGAGGCCAGTTACCCCTCCCCAGGAGAAGTTAACAATTGTCACACTATGGGAGGTAGTGGCATTGCTAGCGTTGGTCACTAGGTAATTCTCACCTAGCATGATCTGTCCAGGGTCCACAAAGGCAGGTGTCACCATTGTGACACTAGCACCTGTGTCCCTGTAGGCCTGAGCTATTCTTTGGTTGATCAAAGGAGTCTGTCTGTACTTGCCCAGGTTACTGGGACCCACAGTAGAGGACAAAGCTATGTCCCCATCACAGATCAGAACAGACTGAGTGGGTATTCTGACTAGGCCAGAATCCACTTCAGTTCCCAGGGTTAACCCTATTACACCCTTTTGCTGGGAACCACCACTTACAGCTGGACTATGGGGTACAGTTGCCTTAGGGGCAATGGTGGTTGGGGGCTTGTCCTTTTTGGTGCACTCACTAAACCAATGGTAATTGGAATTACAATAGTTACACCAAGGTTTCTTTTGGCCATCTTTCTTTTTATCCTTTTTGGGACCACCCTCCCCCTGAGCCTTTTGGGGGCCTGGTGAAGACTTCTGGTCTTTTGATTTCTGCTCATTACCCTTCTGGTCTGCTTTTTTCTGATCACTGCCCTGGTTCTGTTTTTTTTGCTTAACTCTAGTCCTGACACACCTATCTGCCTTCTTTCCCAATTCCTGGGGAGAAGTTAGGTCAGAGTCAATCAAGTGTTGATGCAGTACCTGGTTTTGACAGTTGTTAAGGATTTGTTCTCTCGTGATCAAATTATACAATCCTGTATAGTCCTTAACCTTACTACCCAATAACCAGCCTTCCAAAGCCTTAGTGGCACAATCTACAAAGTCAGTCCAGTCCTGAGTCTGTGTCTTCTGGGTATCCCCGAACAACAACATGTATTGTTCAGTGGTTAGGCCAACCCCATCAATCAGAGCACTCTTCAGGACAGTGTAATTGTCAGCATCCTCATCACTAACTGTGAGGAGCTTGTCTCTACCTTTCTCGGAGAAGGAGAGCCACAAGATAGCTGCCCACTGACTTTGGGGTACCTGCTGTACTTTGCAAGCCCTCTCCAAAGCAGTTATCCATTTGTGGATGTCATCCCCACACTTGTAGGGAGGGACAATCTTGCTCAGGTTTCTATTGTCATAGGACCTGTCTCTATCTGTAGGGATAGTGCTGCCACCAGTGGGTCCTAACCCACTTAACTTTTGTTCTCTGGCCAGAGCAAGTATCTCTTTGGCAAGGGCAAGTTCTTCCCTTTCAATCCTCAGATTGACTTCCCTCATTCTGGCCTGATGCTCTTTTCTCTGTGGAGAAGTCATTCCCCTGTGAGAAGAGGCATTGGAGCTATTAGAGACATGGGAGTGGATAGATTCCCTTGAAGGGGATCTTCCTCTCCTGCTTCTCTGGTTAAGTCCACTTGAGGGTCTGAATGGGGGGACCCCATTCAGACTTCCATGTAGGCTTAAGTTAGCCTGGCTAAGTCTCCTAACTTGGACCTGGCTGTCTACCTCATCTTCTGAAGTCCCTGCTGACTCATCTTGATCAGTATTGTGAGGGGAGTCTTCTGTGGAGGGTAGACCCTCATTGGTACCTAAGGCACCATCCTGGGAGGCTCTCTGGGCATCATACTCTTCTAAGATCTCCACTAGATAAACGAGGGTAGGGTTTGAACCCTGTTTTAACTTTCTGGAGGTACACAATTGTCTCATCTCCTGAAAAGTTAGGGTATCATATCTAGAGGGTATCTTTCTAGGATATCCCCCTCCTGAGAGAGAATCAACTTGATCTCCTCTCAGAGACATGATCTAGTGAGGGTGTGGTGTGTGCACCTACCTACACTAGTTGTATCTACTAAAACCTCTCTAGTAGTTGTAGTCAGGGTGTGCTAGGCCCTTCAACCTACAACAACTAAGTTCAGTAGAACTTAAGTATTTATAAGCTATGTTATATGTACCTTACAACTATCCTTGTGATCTTTCAATTTGATATCTCAAGATTGCAATGGTATCACAACAGCAAGCTCAGATCCCAACCGCTGCTCACCAATGTGAGAAGTTGGCCTGATATATGATGTCACTAGTTCTAGTGTACACCTTGTATCAGTCCAAACAACCCTTATGGTGATTGGTTGTAAAGTCAACCTTATAGACCAGCTATCCTAGTGGTAGCATGGACAAGAGCAGTCTTAGGCTAAACTCTGTATGGCATGTGAAGCCAGCTGTTATACCATTTGCAATCCCTTGAATACCAAATGAAAGGACACCACAACAGATATATTATAAAAATAGAATGTATTTATTCTAGTGAAAATACCCTCAGCACTCTTTATGAGATTCGAGGTAAGTACAACACAGTCTTATTTAAGCATACATAAGTCACACAGGTAAGTAATACAGTTAGGCCCTAGAGGCCACGCAAACCATATACTAAGTAAGTGGTATAAGAACCACTGTCACGAACACAGGTTAGGCCTAGGCCTAGGTAATCGCTGGGGCTACACTATCCTATCAGTTGCTAGGCAGTGGGAGGCCCACGGGATTCAGGTGCAGAGGGGAAACACTCATGCGTAATGCGTTAAAGTCGATAGAAATAGTAATGTTTAGAATTTAAGAGTTTTAGGACACTTCGGAAGGAACTAGGAGTTAGAGACTTGGAAACTAGACAATAGGATAGTCAATACCCTTGTGAGCACCGGAGTACTCAAGTTACCTAGCCCACGGGCTGCGGGTGCATAGGTGTGAACTTGCGTCTGGTTTCGTCGTCGACTCCTATGGATGCCTGAAGAAAAGATGCTGACAGGCAGTCAGTGAAGAGTGTCCGGTGAATTCCAAGGATGGAATCAAGAAGGAGGATACCTGCAAGCAGAGGGGACAGAGTCTAGGTCACCAGCCAGGAGCCGGGAAGGAACTAGGCGATGTCGTGAAGATGCAGGTGAAGAGGTGAAGCTTGTCGCAGCAGCCGCGGGTACCAGGAGGCGTCGAGGATGACCAGAACCAGGAGGCGAGCTGTCCCACGAGGGCTCTTGCTGTCGGCGGCGTCGATGTCGAGTTTGGACACAACAAGCCTTGGCAAGCGCAACCCACGCAGAATGAAGGATTTGCTTCTGTTGCAGACCAGGAAGGCCTGAGGTGCTTCTCTTTCACAGGGAAACAAGGGCCAGTCTGGAGGAGCCAAACCAGCGGTGGAAAGTCAAGGGTTCGTCGTCGCAGAGGTCACTAGCCAACGGGCAAGCAACCGGACAGACGCGTCGAGCAGGAAAATGCAGAAGGGCCCCACGCAGAACTCGTGGAGTGTGGAGGGCTGATCTTCGGTGCAGATGGTGCTCGGGGTTGGGGCTTCTCAATCCCCAGAGCACAACTTCGAGGATGCCTCAGAAGCTGCGCTGGAAGCAAGTAGCCAATTTTCCCAGGTAGCCGGTCCCACGTCTCTCATCGCCTCCACGGATCTCAGCTTTGCTGTGGATGTGGATCAGGGTCGGAGAAGTCTGGAAGTCAAGGCGCTGGTCGGCTCTGCAGTCGGTTCCTCGTAGAACTTTAGGCAAAGCAAACGGCAGGTCTCTTGATGGTGCCTTTTTGCACAGGGTGGACACTCCTTGGCCACAAGGGAGATTCTTCAGTCTTCTTCCGTAGTCGAATGTCGAAGGTCCAGAGTTTCTGTTCAAGTTTCAGTTATCTGGATAATCCAAAATCCCAGGGACTCAGCTCCTACTCTTATACTAATCTGGGGGGCTGGGTTACCTGCTAGGTCCCTCCTATGGGTGGGACCAGGGAGGGGGGTGGTTACACCCCCTTCCCTTTGTCCAGTTTCTGCCAGGACTGGGGCTGGAGTGCCCCAGCACCGGTTTGAACCGGACTATGCATGGGACACCTTGTGTGCCCCAGGCTGTGTCTCGTTTCATTCATCCCTCCCTGCCCCAATACACTAAGGCCTGTCTAGGTTGGTGCTAGCACCTCCCAAGGCAGGAAACCTATTGTCCAAGCCTCCCTCGCTGGAAGGACTCCCAGCAGCAGGAGGTCAGACTTGTGTCTGTGGCAGCAGCATCCATTTTGTGATGCTGGGGCTCTGGTTAACTTTAACCGGGTAGTAGGTCTTCAACATGTCTTCTCCCTCTAGAAGGGAGGAATGCTATCTTCATCGCCAAAAATGGTGTGGGGGTAGTATTCCAAAGTGTTAGACACCTTACACAACATGTTTTGATAAAGCCAAACCATAGCTACCATAACCGTGAGGATTATAAGGCACTTTAAGAGTATATGGTAGGCGATATCATAGAGCAGCTATAAGGACATGGTTCCGAAAGCTGCAGACAGGCTCAGCTCATGCTGGAGCACCATCTCACATGTTACCAAGCACTCTGCCTTCAGGATTGTTAAGGCCTGCCATAGGAGTGACTGATAGGTTACCCATGTGTCTATAAGGTAGGTATAGTAATACTACACCTAAGCAAGGGGTGATTACACGACCTTGCTCCAGCTGAGTGATCAGCCAGTTGTGTCATAATGGAAGGCCAGCCAGGGGTGGCATAATACATGCTGTAGCCCCTGGTAGGCCTAGGGTACACCTATGCCCTGGGTACCTAAGGTACACTGTACAGGGCCCTAGAAGGTGATCCTTACCAATTGGGTTATGTACCTTAAGTACATAGTATGAATTTAGAGAGAGAACAGCTGGGCTGTGGGTCTGATTAGCAGGCCCACAGCCACATCTAAGTCGAAAACCAGTGAAGCAAAAGCAAAAAGTGGGGGTGAACATAGAAAGCAGACCCTACTCTCCTACACATGGTGCACAGCAAAGGCTGTGGATCCCCTTTCTGCCCCTCTTTCTGAGGTTCTCCTCTTTCTTCTTTCTCTGGCCCAACAGGGCTCTACTCTGGGCACCTTGAAGGGTTATCTTGCTGCAATCTCTGCTTTCTTAAGGCTTCCTGATCAGCCTTCTCTTTTCAAGTCCCCTGTTGTCTCCCGTTTTCTCAAGGGCATTACTCATATGTTCCCTCCTGTTCCATTCGTAATGCCTCAGTGGGATTTGAACCTTTTTCTTACTTTTCTGATGTGCGCTCCCTTTGAGCCCCTTCACAACTGTCCACTTCGTCTACTGACTCTGAAAACTGCCTTCCTGGTGGCTATCACCTCCACTAGGCGGGTGAGTGAGCTCCAGGCTCTGTCAGCTAAGCCTCCCTTCCTTTCGGGTTAACCCGGATAAGGTTGTCCTCCGGACCCGTCCTAAAGTCGTGACTCCCTTTCACATCGGGCAATCTGTCACGCTGCCCACCTTTCCGCCTCCGCATCCTTCAAAAGATGAAGAGAGGCTCCACCGTCTGGACCCAAAACGTGCGCTGTCATTTTATTTGGCCCGCACAAACCAGTTCCGGGTGGACGGCCAACTTTTTGTTGGATATGTAGGTGCGAAGAAGGGTAAAGCTGTGCACAAGCGGACCATCTCGCGATGGGTCGTGTTGTGTATTAAACTCTGCTATTCTTTGGCGAAAAAGGACCCTCCTGTTGGGCTGCGAGCCCATTCCACCCGGGCCACAGCGGCGACAACTGCCCTGGGACGGGGAGTCCCCCTTGCAGGACATCTGTCAGGCGGCGACGTGGGCTTCACTGCACACGTTCGCCAAGCACTATTGCCTGGACAGCCAAGTCTGGAGAGATGGCCACTTTGGCCGTTCTGTTCTCCAGGACTTTCTGGTGTGATCTTGGTTCGCAGTCCCACCTCCGGGGTTGGTATTGCTGGGGTATCTATTCTAAGGTGAGGAATCTAACTAACGTCTTTCTTTCAGATGAACAAGTTACTTACCCTCGGTAACGATGTATCTGTAAGAAACATTAGTTAGTTAGATTCCTCACCGACCCACCCAGCCTCCCCGTTCTGCGATCCGACATCTAGGGTTAAGGTTCTCCCTTTCAGGGCCCTAGATTTTTTGGCACCAGTGTCGGTCTCTTGCATGGATCAGCGTCCCTGGCGCGGAAAGCTATGTACAAGAACTGACGTCAGTGCGCGAGGGTGGCGTCTAAGTACTCCGACAACGTCATTCCGGCGCACGACGCCAACGACGGACGCGGAGCCGCAGACGACGCCTAGCGACGTGCAAGGGGTATTGCTACAAAAATCTTTACGGATCCAGTCTGACGCCTGGGGATATTCTAAGGTGAGGAATCTAACTAACTAATGTTTCTTACATATACATCGTTACCGAAGGTAAGTAACTTGTTCTTTGCGTACAGTCTGAACACCAGCCTCTGAAATACAACATATGTAAGACTTTTTCATCAAAGGTCATTGAAGCCAGCGAGAGGGGGGGTTGGTATTTTCGTTACAAATTGCTTCAGGCAGGGAGTCAGTAAGCAGTGAGTAACCTAATTGTGCCATGCGAAGAAGTACATGGAAACTCGCTCTGTTGATGAGAAATGGGCTTAATCTGCGCTGTTGGACAAAACGCTTGGGCCAGTGCAAACCTCTGTATGACTGCTCCTAAGCTGTAGCATTCTGGATTGCCCTTGTCATCAAAGATGCTGTCTTCAAAGACTGTTGAAATCTTCACCACTGATGATCAAATTTACCACCTATACAGTAAGGTAACTGTCCACTGCTCCTTGGCCCATTGACATCAAAGACTGTCTAAAATTTCGGTTGGACATAACTCAAGACTTTGGAAAGTTGGGCCAGTTGTTTGTCTCAGTTGACATATCTTCAGAGGGTCAATCTAGGTTAGAATAGCATAAATATGTTGGACAGCTGCTTACATAACTTTGTGTCCCAATATATTGGAAGACTTCTTCAAGACAAAGTTTGAGCGCATTACATGAGTGGGAATGTCTATGACCCCAAGTCGTGCTCTGACTGCCGGACCTTGAATCCGAAGTCTTCGTGGGAGCGGTCCCAAAAGCTTCTCGAGGCCCGGCAGTAGGCTCCGTGCCGTTCGAGGTCCCGGGCGCGTAGGAGGTCGACGGACCGGTCGCGGAGCCATCATCACTCCTCATCCAAGTGTTTGCACTCGGGGTCAGGTAAGTTGAAGCACAAGAAGAAGTCAAAGAAGCATCGTCGCTCTTCGACTTCTCCCTGTCCGTCGGCCGACGCGACGAGGGATGTGGATGGTGCCCATCACGTGGCTCCGCGTGCGGAGCCCAAAGGGCCGACTCCGGGCTTCCCTACCTTCCCGGGATCTGGAGCGACCCCTGCCCAGCTTCGTCAGTTTTACGAAGTGATGCATGCCATCTTTGGGCAGCCCTACTCCATTGGCGCGCTCCAGCCTCGGCACCGCAGGGCCCCCTTGGATCCAGGCCTGGATCCGGATTGGCACCGGTCGACCTTGTGACACCTCCCCCAGCGCCGATTCCACCAGCACCACGTCCGCAACCTGCATCGGCTGTGTCCCCAGCCAACTCCAACCCCGGCCTCCTCCTTGAGGTAGACACGGAGCGGACAGGCGTTGACAGGTACTTTTGTGCCCCTGTTCTACCCTGGCTCTTTGAGACCATATTGGCCGCTAGAGGAGAGTGAGGAAGGCTGGGAGGGGTCTGGAGACCCTTTAACAGACCAGTTAGGTTATGAACCGGACTGGCGAGAGGAACTGGGGGAAGCCAGTGGTCTGGATACCTCACCAGACCTTGGAGGGAGCGTTGTATGCAGTGGTGTTGCGTAGGTCGGCTGAGGCTCTCCACCTCGAGTTACCTACGGTGGCAGTCAGGACTAACCTCCTGACAGAGGTGCCCATGCTGCTGTTTAATGAAGCCCTAACAGACATCCTTTCGGGGACCTGGTCCAGGCCTAACTCAGGGGCTCCGGTGGATAGGATGATTGCCCGATGCCACCGTCCGGCCGACCCCACTTTCCTCTCCCAACACCCCACCCCTGAGAGCTTGGTGGTCCCAGCCTCCACATCCAAAGGTGCATTCCCTAATGCACCACCTGATAGGGAATTCAAAAAGCTGGACCATCTTGGGAAGGAGATGTTTTCTTCTTCCAGCTTGGGACTGTGGTCGGTAAACACTGCATGTCTGTTGGGCCGTTACACCCACTCCGTGTGGGATACGGAGGCACAAGTGCTGCCCCAGTGCCCGTAGGAGGCCCAGGCCATACTCTCCTGTGCAGTTGCCGAGGGGAGAGACGCAGCAAAGTTTACCATTCGCTGTAGACTGGATAGCGCCGACTCGCTAGGCAGGACAATTTCCACGTCGGTAGCCCTTCGACGCTACACCTGGTTGAGGTCGACTGGTTTTTCAGGGGATGTCCAATCCACTCTTATGGACATGCCCTTTGATGGTCATCGCCTATTTGGCGTCCAGGCAGACATCGCCCTGGAGCGCTTTAATGACTCTCGGGCTACGGCCAGGTCCTTGGGCCTCTCCACCACCCGCCCTGTGCAGTCTGCCTTTCGCCCCTTTTGTGGCTACGGAAGGGGTGCCCCGCCATGTCCTGCCCAGAGCCACAGGCCAGCGAAAGCTGTTCAGCACCAGGGCGGCCGGGGACGTGGGAGCCACCGCCGTGGTTCTGGGGGTCTGCGGGTGGGCCAGTCCACCACACCCCCCTTTGCAGCAGCCTCCAAACCTTCCTAGTCGGACCTTTCAGGGTCACCAAACGCCATTGGCGGCAGGATTCGCCATCACCTCCCCCACTGGGGCACCATCACGTCGGATAGGTGGGTTTTGCAAATAATCCAAAAGGGGCTACTCCCTCCCCTTAGAGACTACCCCTCCCGCCATGCCGCCTCCGTACCATCGCATGTCGGAGGATCATCTGGCCCTTCTCCAACAGGAACGTTCAGCACTCCTGTACCAAGGGAGCTATCGAGAAAGTTCCTGTCCCAGAAGTAGGTCGTGGCTGCTAATCCCACTACTTTCTGGTGCCAAAAAGGACAAAGGTCTGTGTCCTATCTTGGATCTCAGGAACATCAACCGCTTCCTCCGGAAGGAGAAGTTCAAAATGTTGACACTAGCTCAGGTCCTGTCTACCCTAGACTCTGGAGACTGGATAGTAGCGTTAGACTTGCAGGACACTTATTTCCACATCCCCGTCATGCCGGCCCACTGGCGTTACCTGCGGTTCACAGTAGGCCACAAGCACTTTCAGTTTACCGTGCTCCCCTTTGGCCGTACCAGCGCCCATCAGGTGTTCACAAAAGTGATGGCAGTGGTCGCAGCTCATCTGCGCAGATCAGGGGTTCCAGTCTTCCCCTATCTCGACGAATGGCTGTTGAAGGCGGGCACGCCCCAGCCTGTTGTCTCCGACCTCCAGACTATGGCCGACTTCCTGCATTCACTGGGGTTTTCCTTCAATGTGTCACACCTGACTCCCTCTCAGACGCTCCTCTTCATCGGAGTGGTTCTGGACACAACACAGTTTCTGGTCTATCCTTCCGAACAGCGAGTCCGGGATATTCGGGCTATGATTCTGATCTTTCAGCCTCTATCCTGGGTTTCGGTCAGGATGACCCTTCGGCTACTGAGCCTGATGGTCTCCTGCATCCTGCTGGTGGACCATGCCAGATGGCATATGTGGGCTCTGCAGTGGGACCTGACGTTTCAGTAGGCACAACATCAGGGGAACCTGTCCGATTGCGTCCAGATCTCGGAGGGCACTGCACACCAATTGCAATGGTGGCTAACGAACCAGGATTGGGTCGACGGCAGATCCCTCTCCCTTCTTCAACCAGAGTTCACAGTGGTGACCAATGCATCACTTCTGAGATGGGGCAGCCACATGGGGGAGGCAGAGATCAGAGGCCTCTGGTCTCCGGCAGAGTCCGAGCTCCACATCAGCCTTCTGGAGCTTCGGGCGATTCGTCTTGCGTTCACGGACAACACCACTGCCATGTGGTACTGCAACAAACAAGGCGGGTGGGGTCATGGACTCTGTCAGGAGGCCCACCACCTCTGGACATGACTGGATGATCACGGCATATCCTTGGTGGTTCAACACCTGGGAGGTTCCCTGAACGCCAGGGCGGACAAACTCAGCCGCAGGTGTATGATGGATCACAAATGGCGTCTTCACTCGGAGGTGGTGCAAGATCTCTTTCAGCAGTGGGGAGAGTCTTGGTTAGATCGATTCGCCACCTAAGAGAACGCGCAATGTCAGTAGTTCTGCGTGTTGGAAATTCCAAGGCGGCACTCGCTAGGTGAAGCTTTCCATGCTGAAGAAGTTCAAGCGCAAGTTATTCTTGTGGCTCCGGATTGGGCACGAAGAGTCTGGTATCCCGAACTGCTCAACATGGCCATCGATCCTCCGGGAGGATCTTCTGTCGCAGTAGCAGGGGATGGTCCTCCACCCGAACCTGTCCAGCCTCCACTTCCTTGCGTGGAGTTTGAGCGGCGGCAGTTGACATCATTTGACTTGCCTCCCGAAGTTTGTGATGTTATCTTGGCAGCCAGGCGTCCCTCCACTAAGACGGCATACGCCTGCAGATGGAACAAATTTGTGGGTTGGTGCACAGCAAAGGCTGTGGATCCCCTTTCCGACGCTCTTTCTGAGGTTCTCTTGTCCCTCCTTTCTTTGGCCCAGCAGGGCTCTGCTCTGGGCACTCTTAAGGGCTATCTCTCAGCCATTACAGCCTTTCTTAGGCTTCCTGATCAGCCTTCTCTTTTCAAGTCTCCTGTTGTAAATCGCTTCCTTAAAGGCATTACTCATCTCTTTCCTCCTGTTCCCTTCATAATGTCTCAGTG
The DNA here is from genome assembly GCF_964204655.1 of Triturus cristatus. NCBI lineage: Eukaryota > Metazoa > Chordata > Amphibia > Caudata > Salamandridae > Triturus > Triturus cristatus. The sequence goes on along the minus strand of NC_140586.1, from coordinate 325,149,860 downwards.
GGACTTGAACTTGGTTCTTACATACCTTGAGCTGCTACATAACTGTCCCCTCAGGCATCTAACTTTGAAAACTGCCTTTCTGGTGGCCATCACCTCTGCGGGCAGGGTGAGTGAGCTACAAGTTCTTTCTTTCAAGCCTCCCTTTCTGGCTGTCCATCCTGACAAGGTCGTCCTCAGAACTATACCTTCCTTTCCTCCCAAGATGGTTACTTCTTTCCACATTGACCAAACCATCACTTTGCCCACCTTCTTTCCACTTCCGCATCCTTCAAAAGAGGAAGAGAGGCTCCACCGTCTGGATCAAAAACGTGCGCTTTCCTTCTGCTTGGATCGCACCAAACAATTCCGGGTGGACGATCAGCTCTTTGTCAGTTACATGGGCGCAAAGAAAGGTCGGGCCGTGCACAAACGGACCATATCCAGGTGGGTCGTTCTGTGCATCAATGCCTGCTATTCTTTGGCAAAGAAGGAGCCTCCAGTGGAACTGTACGCCCATTCCACCAGGGCGACGGCAGCTACCACAGCTTTGGTGTCCCCCTAAATGATATCGTTCACTAAACACTACTGCCTGGACAGCCAAGTCCGGAGAGACGGCTTCTTTGCCCATTCTGTTCTCCAGGACTTTCTGGTGTGATCTTGGTTCGCAGACCCACCTCCGGGGTTGCTATTGGGGTATCTATTCTAAGGTAAGGAATCTATAACTAACTGTTTCTTTCAGATGAACAAGTTACTTATCTTCGGTAATGATATATCTGTAAGAAACATAGGTCAGTTATAGATTTCTTACTGCCCCACCCACACTCCCCGTTCTGCGAACTGACTAATAGGGTTAAGGACTTCCCTTCAGGGCCCAAGTTTTGTGCACCAGTGGTTAGTGTCTTGCATGGCTCTGCGCTTCTGGCGTGGAAAGTCGTGTACAGAACTGACGTCAGCGCACAAGGGCAGCGTCTATGTAGCTACTGCGACGTCATCCCAGTGACCACGATGCCTACAACGAACGCGGTGTCGACCGACGCCACCTTCGGACGCGCAGGGGTACTGCTGATGAAAAACTTTCCGGATCCAGTCTGCCGCCTGGAGGTAATTCGAAGGTAAGGAATCTATAACTAACCTATGTTACTTACAGATATATCGTAACCGAAGGTAAGTACCTTTCTGATGGATACATCTGCCAGTGGATTCCTCACCTTGTGAATATCCCCTGCACCAGCAACATTCAGAAACTTTTGTAGCAGTCCACGCCGATGAGGTCGAAGACGACGTCACAGAGACACAGCTCCGCTCGCGACTCTGCTGACGTCACCGGCTCCATAAGAAGACCTCGTCGGCGTGATGACGTCAGATCCCTTTTTTCCGCGCCGTTGACGCCAACGGATTTCGGGACTCTCTCTCTGTAGCTGTACTTGTTACTTTGTTTTCTGCTGGTTTCTCTCTCTCTTCTTCAGCTGGAACGACGAAGAAGTCTGATTTTAAACCTTGTCGAGAATGTGGGAAGCACATGTCGATAACTGATCCGCATGAAGACTGCGTGTGGTGCCTGGCATCGAACCATGATGTGGAAGGATGTTCTTGCTGTCGCAAGATGAGCTCCAAGGCTCTTAAGGAGAGGGAAGCGAAATTGTTCATTGCCAAGATGAAGAAGGAAAAAAGAGGACGGAGAAGATCGAGGTCGAGGTCGGCGTCGACTTCGGGGCATGCTTCTAAGTCCAAGAAGCACAAGAAAAAGAAGAGGCATTCATCTCGACATCACTCAGATAGGGATGCGGCTCCGAGATCGACATCGCCCTCCCGACGCCGTAAGGACTTTGTATCTCCTTCGCCTGTTCCTGATTCACCTTTTGGCCTATCGTCACCTGTGGCTTCACCGGAGCATTCTCCGGCTCCATCTCCGACGCCGGCTCCATCTCCGGCTCCGGGTTCGTCTCCGATTGAGGAGCCTTCTGCTCCGGGTGAGCCTTCGGCTCCGCTGATTCCACCGTCGGCGCCTGTCGGCCCAATCCGGTGATGCCTGAACAATATCCTGCATTTCCAGGCCCAGGTCAGGACCCTACGCATTCTCTTAATGCTATGTATGGAGTCTTCTCCAGAGCCATGTACTCCTCTGGTGCACCTTCGGGTCCTATGGTCCTATGGCCTTCAGTTTGGGAGTTCCCCAAGCTTATCCTCAGGCTCCCTTCATGCCATTTTTTCAGGCGACGCTGTCTTAGCATCTACCGGAGCGGAGGACATCGACGCCGCTGCCTTCTTCACCGGCGCCGACTCTACCTCGTTCAACGCCGGCTGTCCCTTTGGACCCACGCTCGACGCCGGCTCCGGCGCCGTCGGATTCGGTCACAGCGCCGCCGACTCCTGTTGTGTGGATCAGGTCTAGGAGGGAGGCCAAAAGGGTGCTGGATGAACAGAGGTACCTGATGGAGGAAGTAGAGGAAGGTGAGCTGATGGAGTCGGACGATGTGTTTGATTGAGTTGAAGGAGGCTAGTGGCCTGGATTTATCACCTGAATGGGAGATTACTCCTCCTTCTGAAGCTCCTTCAAAGGATGTGGCTCCATACCACGCTGTTATTAAGAAGGCGGCTGAACTTTTAGATCTGCAGTTGCCTTCTGCAGAGTTCAAGCCTAACATCCTAAAGGAGGTTCTGCACTCTCCTTCTACTGCATCGGAGCCTTTACTCCCTTTTAATGACGCCATTATAGAACCAGTAATGGAGGTGTGGCGTAAGCCCTTCTCTGCTCCTGCAGTTTCTAAAGTTATTGCTAGGAGGTATAGGGCAGCTCCAGGGGACCCTGACTTTTTTACATCTCACCCATCTCCGAAGAGGCTGGTGGTTCAGGCTGCCTGTTCCAGAAAATCGACAGGTCCTTTTCCCCAAGTCCCGAGTGACAGGGAGGCGAAGAATTTGGATCAGTCGGCCAAGAAGGTCTTCTCACCTGCCAGCATGGCCCTTAAATCGACGAATGCCACCTGTCTTTTGGGCCGATATATCCATGCTCTTATGGACTCAGCAAAGCAGCTAGCCCCAAAGCTGTCAGAAGAGGATAGGATGAGTTTCAATGAGGTCCTTTCGGATACCCAAGCGGCAGCACGTCAGGTGATCCAAAGTGGCTTGGATACAGCTGACTCGATTGCAAGAGTCATGGGATCTTCTGTTGCCACCAGGAGGAGTGCGTGGCTTAAATCTTCAGAGTTCTCCCCTGATGTCCAGTCAACGCTCTTGGACTTGCCTTTTGATGGCTCTGGACTTTTTGGCAAGAAAGCGGATGCTGCGCTTGAAAGATTTAAAGAGAGTAAGGCCACGGCTAAATCTTTGGGCCTTCAAACTCAGCCAAGGGGTTCGTTCAAGAGGTACAGGTGCTTCGGAAGGTCAACCTTTCGTTCTTACAGACAGCCCCAGCAGCAGCAACAGCAGCAAAACACTCTGTATAAGAGCTACAGAGGCAGAATCAGGGGTCGCACTCGAGGTCGACAGCTCTCCTCCTCCTCCTCCTTCTCAGCCCCTCCCACAACTGCAAAGCAGCCCTAGATCCACCATTCTGGATCATGTTTGTCCTGTGGGGGGCCGGCTTACCCATTTTCTACAAGATTGGGAATCTGTTACTACAGACCTTTGGGTTCTAGATCTTGTAGAAAATGGGTTCGCCCTTTCCTTTCGAGAATTCCCTCCTAATTCCCCTCCTTGTCAAGGGGCTTGCTCAGAGGACCACTGTCTTCTCCTGCAGGAGGAAGTCCTGACGTTACTGAAAAAAGGTGCGATAGAGGTGGTTCCAGAGCAGGAGAGGGGTCAGGGATGCTACTCCCGGTATTTCCAGATTCCGAAAAAGGACGGCAGATTGCGTCCAATATCGGACCTCAGGATCTTGAATCTTTTTCTGAAGCAAGAGAAGTTCAAGATGCTCACCCTTGCACAGGTTCTTCAAGCGCTGCATCAGGAGGACTGGATGGTGTCGATCGACTTGCAGGATGCGTATTTCCACATCCCCATCCTGAAATCGCACAGGAAGTATCTCCGGTTTACGGTAGGGTCGCAACATTATCAGTTTGCGGTTCTTCCGTTTGGTCTTTCTACTACACCTCGAGTCTTCACCAAGGTGATGGCAGTGGTGGCAGCCCATCTCAGAAGGTCGGGGATTCCAGTTTTCCCCTATCTGGACGACTGGCTGATCAAAGCGGAGTCGCCAGAGAAGGTGCTTCATCATCTGCAGGTTACAACTCAGCTGTTGTACAAATTGGGTTTCTCAATAAACGTGCCCAAATCTCACCTGGTGCCCTCTCAGCGCAACCTGTTCATAGGGTCAGTACTGTTCACTACTGTGTGTCGAGCATTCCCACCTCCACAAAGGATTCTCGACATACAGGAAATGATTCCCTTGTTTTACAGTGGAGCGGTCGTTCCAGTCCTGAAGGTCCTTCACCTGCTCGGTCTGTTTGCTTCCTGCATTCTGTTGGTCAACCATGCACGCTGGCACATGAGGGCGCTCCAGTGGTGCCTCAGCAGGCAGTAGTATCAGCACAAAGGTGATCTCAGGGACTCTGTGAGGATCTTCAGAGAAGCTGCGGCAGATCTGTCTTGGTGGAGCGTGGAGGGCAATCTGTCTCAAGGAAAGCCTTTCCATCTACCTCCATCGGTGGCCACAGTAATAACGGATGCATCCACTTTAGGGTGAGGTGCTCATATGGGGGATCTGGAGATCAAGGGTCTTTGGTCTCCAGAGGAAAGTTTGCTTCACATCAACCTCCTGGAATTGCGGGCGATACGTTTGGCGCTCAAGGCCTTTCACCCTTCCCTTTGCTGTCAGTCTGTTCAAGTCCTGATGGACAACACTACCGTGATGTGGTATGTCAACAAGCAAGGAGGAGTGGGGTCTCTTTGTCTCTGCAGAGAGGCTCTGTGTCTCGTGTCTCTGGTCCTGGGCTCAGGATCATCAGATTTGTCTGATGGCAAATCATCTGGCTGGGGTTCTAAACGTACGTGCAGACAGTTCTCTGCCGACCACGAGTGGAGGCTTCATCCGGAGGTGGTTCGTCACGTCTTTCGGATGTGGGGAACTCCTCGGGTGGACCTGTTTGCCACTCACGAGAACGCTCACTGCCCATCATTCTGCACTCTCCAGTATCCGATGCAGGGAGCATTGGGGGACGCGTTTGGGGCTCACAACTGCTTTACGCGTTTCCTCCCATACCCTCGATTCCTCGGGTTCTGAGGAAGATTCGCCAAGACCAGGCCCAAGTCATATTGATCGCCCCGGATTGGCCAAGAAGGGTGTGGCATACAGATCTTCTCCACCTCTCCTCGTGCCCTCCGCTCCGTCTCCCTCTCAGGGCAGACCTCCTCTCGCAGTCGATGGGACAGGTTCTACACCCCCACAGCTTACACATTCATGCCTGGAGATTGAACGGGGCAACCTGAATTCTTTTTCTCTCCCGCCAAATGTGGTAGATGTAATTTTGTCTGCCAGACGTCATTCCACCAAATCTATCTATTCCTATAGGTGGTCTAAATTTGTGCTCTGGTGTGGGGAGAAGTCAATTGATCCTTTGAGGGCTCGTTTATCTGACATTCTTCAGTTTGCCCTTTCTCTTGCTCAGCAAGGTTTTGCTGTAGCCACTGTAAAGGGATATCTTTCAGCTTTTTCGGCATTCCTTTGTTTGCCGGATCAGCCATCATTATTTAAATCTCCTATAGTTTTACGTTTTCTGAAAGACCTTACAAACAAGTTTCCTCCTACCCCTTTTATTGTGCCTCAATGGGACTTAAATCTTGTCTTAACTTATCTGATGGGTTCTCCCTTCGAGCCCTTACACAAGTGTCCCTTGAGACTGTTGTCTTTCAAGACGGTTTTTCTCATTGCGATCACCTCGGCAAGGAGGGTAAGTGAGCGTCAAGCTCTGAGTTCAAAACCCCCGTTCTCGACCATTCATGCTGAAAGAATGGTACTCAGGACCAGGGCTGCTTTTCTGCCTAAAGTGGTAACTCCCTTCCATCTGGGGCAGTCCATTACCCTCCCTACCTTCTATCCTCCCCCTCACCCTTCCAAGGAGGAGGAGCGGCTTCACCGCTTGCACCCTTGTTCTACCTTGACAGGACAAAAGACTTTCGAGTTGACGACCAGCTCTTCGTGGGCTTTGTTGGCTGCAGGATAGGCAGAGCGGTGCACAAGCGCACCCTTTCCAAATGGATTGTCTTGTGCATCAAGATCTGCTACTCTTTGGCCGGTAAGGAACCTCCAGAGGGTTTAAGGGCTCATTCTACTAGAGCTAAGTCTTCCACTTCTGCCTTGTCTAGAGGTGTTCCTGTGGAGGACATTTGTAGGGCGGCAACTTTGGCCTCCCTTCACACTTTCGCAAAGCATTACTGCTTGGATTCCGAGCTGAGAAGGGACGGACATTTTGCTTGTTCCGTCCATCTGAAAGAAACACGTTAGTTAGATTCCTCACCTTAGAATATCCCCAGGCGTCAGACTGGATCCGGAAGATTTTTCGTCAGCAATACCCCTTGCGCGTCGCTCGGCGTCGTGCGCCGGAATGACGTCGTCGGAGTACTTAGACGCCGCCCTCGCGCGCTGACGTCAGTTCTTCTTTTTTCCGCGCCAGTAAGCGCAGATCCGGGAGAGCTACCCCTTTTAGTCTTTTTTGACTAAGTTTTTTGATCCTTTTTGATCTTGTCTTGACTCCGGTGCCGGTAGGATGCCTGGTTTCAAAGCCTGTGCTGACTGCAACCGCTTGATGTCGGTTACGGATCATCACCGCCGGTGCCTTTACTGTTTGGGCCTCGACCACGACGCGGAGTCGTGTTCGGACTGCAAGGCCCTGACCTCGAAGGCTAGACGGGAGCGGTCCCGTAAGCTCCTCGAGCTTCGCCACTCGGCTCTGCGCCCCTCTCGATCCCGGTCCAGGAGGAGGTCCAAGGATCGGTCGCGGAGCCGCAGCCGACGTCATCATCGCTCGTCTGGCTCCAAGTCTTCGGGTAAGTCGAAGCACTCCAAGAAGCCCAAGAGGCGACACCGCTTTTCGGACTCCCCTCGCCGGTCGCGCGACTCGGCCGAGGGTTAGGGTGGTTCCACCCCCGCGGCTCCAGCGGATCCGCAGGCGCCGTGCAAGTCCCCATACCCGCCGGTCCCTGGGACTGACGCGGCGCCGGCGGAAGTCAGTGCCTTCCTCGCGGCCATGAGGAGCCTGGCTCCGCCGTCGACGCCCGCTGGCGCGCCTTCGGGCCCCGCGGACCCGACTGGGCAACCTTGCATGCCGGCGGCTCCGGCCCCGACGCCGCAGGTTCCCGAGGGACTCGTCCCCGCCGACGCCGGTCGACCTCGTCACGCCTCCTCCGCCGGCATCGACACCGGTTCCACCTCCGACGCCGGCTCCGCTCGGTGTCGAGCCCCAGTTCCGCCCCGCTCCGGATCCGGCGCTGTTACGGCGTCGATGGACGCCGCGTACGGCGCCGTTAGAGACACATTATGTCTATCGTCCGGCTCCGCTCCTCCCTCCTGTTTACCAGGAATCGGATGACGGGGGCGACTGGGAGGGGTCCGAGGATCCTATGGCCGTTCAGGCTCAGCTGTCACAGGACTGGGCAGATGAACTGGGGGAGGCCAGTGGTCTGGATACCTCACCAGACACTGGATTCATCTCTCCTCCGACTGTGGCTTCGGAGGAGGGTGCTGCTTTCTCTGTGGTGCTGCGCAAGGCGGCCGCAGCCCTTGGGCTCGAGCTGCCTGCCGTGGCTGTGAGGACTAACGTCCTCACTGAGGTGCTTCAGTCTGCAGCAAGCTCCACTGAGCCTCTGCTGCAATTCAATGAGGCCCTCATTGACGTTCTGCAGGGCACCTGGTCCAAGCCCTCCACAGTCCCTCCTGTGGACAGGAACGTCACCAGGCGCCACCGCCCTGCTCCGGGCGACCCCAGTTTTCTGTCCCAACACCCCACCCCCGAAAGCCTGGTTATCCAGGCTTCTACCTCCCAATCCTCCTTCCCGACCGGGATTTCAAGAGACTGGAACAGTTTGGCAAAAAGCTGTTCTCCTCCCTTAGTTTGGGTCTGCGGTCCTTGAACACCGCCTGTCTTTTGGACCGTTATTCCCACTCTCTGTGGGATACGGTGGAGGACGTGCTGCCCCTGTGTCCGGAGGAGGCCCAGACACGACTTACCCAGGCTCTGGCTGATGGGAGGGATGCAGCACGACATGCAATCCGATGTGGGCTTGACACTACGGACTCGCTGGGTAGGGCGATTTCTACCACGGTGGCGCTTAGACGTCACGCCTGGCTGCGGTCCACGTCCTTTTCGGGGGATGTCCAGAGCACTCTCATGGACATGCCCTTTGATGGCACTCGCCTTTTTGGTGAGAAAGCGGACAGTGCGCTGAATCGCTTTAAGGACTCCTAGGCTACGGCCAAGTCCTTGGGCCTCTCGGCCCCGCGGTCGCAATCTTCCGCCTTTCGCCCCTTTCGCGGCCAAGGAAGGGGTGCCTCCTCACGTCCGCCTAGCCACCAGCCGCAGAACCAACCTGCGCGCGGTCGCGGACGTGGTTTCCGCCGAGGCAGTTCTGGAGGACGACGCGGTCAGCCCACATCCACCCCGGCAGCATCCGTATCTCGGAGGATCATTTGCATCTTCTGCGAGAGGAAGTTTCGGCCCTCTTGGCCAAAGAGGCCGTCGAGCGCGTTCCGAGCCCAGAAGTAGGTCGTGGTTGTTATTCCCACTACTTTCTGGTTCCCAAGAAGGGCAAAGGGGGCCTACGCCGTATCTTGGACCTCAGGAATGTCAATGCCTTCCTCCGGAAGGAACGGTTCAAAATGTTAACTTTGGCTCAGGTTCTAGCTGCCCTCGACCCTGGAGACTGGATGGTAGCGTTGGACTTGCAGGACGCATATTTCCACATCCCCGACCTGCCGGCCCACCGGCGTTACCTGCGGTTCACGGTGGGTCAGCTGCACTTTCAGTTCACCGTGCTCCCCTTCGGCCTTACCAGTGCCCCTCGGGTGTTCACGAAAGTGATGGCGGTGGTCGCAGCTCATCTGCGCAGATCAGGGGTTCCAGTCTTCCCCTATCTCGACGACTGGTTGTTGAAGGCGGGCTCGCCCCAGGCAGTCGTCTCCCACCTCCAGACTACGGCGGATCTCCTGCATTTGCTGGGGTTTTCCATCAACGTGCCGAAGTCACACCTGAGTCCATCTCAGAAGCTCCTCTTCATCGGAGCGGTTCTCGATTCGGCGCAGTTCCGGTTCTATCCGCCGGAACAGCGGGTCCGGGATATACAGGCCCTGATTCCCATCTTTCGGCCTCTATCCTGGGTTTCGGTCAGGCTAGTGTTGCGGCTTCTGGGGCTGATGGCCTCCTGCATCCTACTAGTGCATCACGCCAGGCGGCGCATGCGGGCTCTGCAGTGGGACCTGAAGTTTCAGTGGGCCCAGCATCACGGCAACCTGTCCGACCATGTCTTGATCTCAGAGGGCACTGCACAGCAGTTGCAGTGGTGGCTCACGGACCGCGATTGGGTCACGGGGAAGAGGCTCTCCCTTCCCCAACCGGAGCATGTCGTAGTGACGGATGCGTCCCTCCTGGGATGGGGTGGCCATATGGGAGAGGCGGAGATCAGAGGCCTCTGGTCTCCGGCGGAGTCTCGCCTCCACATCAACCTGTTGGAGTTGAGAGCGATCCGACTTGCACTGAAAGCCTTCCTTCCCTCTGTCAGGGGAAGTGTCGTGCAGGTGTTCACGGACAACACCACCGCCATGTGGTATTGCAACAAACAGGGCGAGTGGGGTCGTGGACCCTTTGTCAGGAGGCTCTGCGCCTCTGGATGTGGCTGGAACACCAGGGCGTCACCCTAGTGGTTCAACATCTGGCGGGCTCTCTGAACGCCAGAGCAGACGAACTCAGCCGCCGGTGCATGATGGATCCCGAATGGCGTCTGAACTCCGAAGTGGCGCAAGGTCTCTTTCAGCAGTGGGGAGAGCCTTGGTTAGATCTATTCGCCACCGAAGAGAACGCGCAATGTCAGCAGTTCTGCGCGTTGGAATTTCCAAGGCGGCACTCGCTTGGCGACGCTTTTCGTCACGAGTGGAGTTGCGGTCTGTTGTACGCCTTTCCGCCTATACCACTTCTGCCCAGAGTGCTGAAGAAGATCAGGCACGACCGGGCCCAAGTCATCTTGGTGGCTCCGGATTGGGCACGAAGGTACTGGTATCCCGAGCTACTCAGTATGTTGACCGATCCTCCGATACGTCTGCCCCTTCGGGAGGATCTTCTGTCGCAGCAGCAGGGGACGGTCCTCCACCCGAACCTGTCCAGCCTCCACCTCCATGCGTGGAGATTGAGCGGCGGCAGTTGATGCCATTTGACTTGCCTCCTGAAGTCTGTGATATCATTCTGGCAGCCAGGCGTCCCTCCACAAAGACGGTATACGCCTGCCGGTGGAACAGATTTGTGGCATGGTGCACAGCAAAGGCTGTGGATCCCCTTTCCGCCCCTCTTTCTGAGGTTCTCCTCTTTCTTCTTTCTTTGGCCCGGCAGGGCTCTGCCCTGGGCACCTTGAAAGGTTATCTTGCTACCCTCTCTGCCTTCTTACCCTGATCAGCCTTCTCTATTCAAGTCCCCTGTGGTTCAACGTTTTCTTAAAGGCATTACCCATACGTTCCCTCCTGTCCCTTTCGTAATGCCTCAGTGGGACTTGAATCTTGTTCTCACATTTCTGATGTGCGCTGGACCCAAAGCGTGCGCTCTCTTTTTATTTGGACCGCACAAAACAGTTCCGGGTGGACGACCAACTTTTTGTTGGATACGTGGGTGCTAAGAAGGGAAAAGCTGTGCACAAACGGACCATCTCCCGGTGGGTCGTTTTGTGCATCAAAATCGGTTACTCCTTGGCGAAAAAGGACCCTCCTGTTGGGCTGCGCGCCCATTCCACTCGGGCTACAGCAGCTACTACTGCTTTGGGATGGGGAGTCCCGTTGCAGGACATCTGTCAGGCGGCTACGTGGGCTTCGCTACACACGTTTGCCAGGCATTATTGCCTAGACAGCCAAGTCCGGAGGGATGGCTTCTTTGGCCGTTCTGTCCTCCAGGACTTTCTGGTGTGATCTTGGTTCGCAGACCCACCACCGGGGATGGTATTGCTTGGGTATCTATTCTAAGGTGAGGAATCTAACTAACGTGTTTCTTTCAGATGAACAAGTTACTTACCTTCGGTAACGATGTATCTGTAAGAAACATTAGTTAGTTAGATTCCTCACCGACCCACCCATCCTCCCCGTTCTGCGAACTGACATCTAGGGTTAAGGCTATCCCTTTCAGGGCCCTAGAATTCTTTGGCACCAGTGTCGGTATCTTGCATGGCTCTGCGTTCCTGGCACGGAAGGCTATGTACAAGAACTGACATCAGCGCGCGAGGGCGGCGTCTAAGTACTCCGACGACGTCATTCCGGCGCAGGACGCCGACGACGGACGCGGAGCCGCAGACGACGCCTAGCGACGCGCAAGGGGTATTGCTGACGAAAAATCTTCCGGATCCAGTCTGACGCCTGGGGATATTCTAAGGTGAGGAATCTAACTAACTAATGTTTCTTACAGATACATTGTTACCGAAGGTAAGTAACTTGTTCTTCAGGACTTTCTGGTATAGAAGGGTGGACACCCTCCTCCGGGAGTGGGACTGCTGTAGGAATCTTTTCACAAGGTGAGGAATCCACTGGCAGATGTATCCATCAGAAGAACAAGTTACTTACCTTCGGTAACGCTTTTTCTGGTGGATACAGTATCTGCCTGTGGATTCTTCACTGACCCACCCGCTTCCCCGTTGTCCACCCTTGTATACCTACAATTTTAATGATGGTGTTTCAAAATGTATTTATTACTGTCAAAGGCATTGTGTTGTTTCTTTGCCTTCCTTTTTATTTTCCACACTGTGTGTGTGTTGGTTTGTATATTATGTACTGCGTATACTGTGTATATATTGCTGTCAGTCCATCCGTGTGCCTCGAAGGCACGGAAAAAAGGGCGGAACCGACGTCATCACGCCGACGATGTCTTCTTATCGAGCCGGTGACGTCAGCGGAGTAACGAGCGGAGCCGTATCTCTGCGACGTCGTCTTCTACCTCATCGGCGTGGACTGCTACAAAAGTTTCCGAATGTTGCTGGCGCAGGGGATTATTACAAGGTGAGGAATCCACAGGCAGATACTGTATCCACCAGAAAAAGCGTTACCGAAGGTAAGTAACTTGTTCTGTTCGTCAATGTATTCTTCATTAAGGAAATCACAGGACATATGTCTAAGTAATAAAAAAACAATCATTGTCTGCTTTATGGTTACCAATTGCATACAATTGGAGAGTAAAGAAACCAGTGTATTTATTAGTATTCCAGCATGCCCTGGTTATTTCATCATATCATATGTTGGATTCAGCCATGTCGTCATCATCAAGGAAACTTTATTCCGTTTGTAAAAAAAATAAAAAAAAAGAGAAAGTATGCAAAACAACACAGATAAAAATAACAATTTCAAACCGTCTTTGTGCTCAGTGCATCTACATTAAACCTTGTAGCGAGTAACTCACTGCAATGATCTAAAACATAAACAATTACCTACTATAAAAGCAGCTGCAGATAAAATGCACACAACGATTAAAAGAACAATTATATAAAAGAAATCCTCAATAGTCTTCGACCTCAATATATCACAATGTGCCTTCCAAGAGTATAAAGTACATTGTTCATTGGAAAGATTACCATCTGGAAGTCAGAAAAGAAGAACTTGAGTTCAAATCAGTTATCGTATAAATAAATGCGTCTAATAAAACCTGCTGCAGAATAAAATTAAATCATCAGGCATATAGAGGCTTTTATAGTTCAGCACTAATGGGACATAGTCTTTAAACGTTTAAACTATATGTTTAATAAAAAGCGATTTACTGGAAAAACAGTTAGGCCCTAGGTGTCAGTCTTTAAGATTCTATGTGCAACAAAGTAGCATGTAACTTTTAGGTTCAAGCATGCTGGGTGTATCCACCTTCTGCGGGGATAACAGTACTCAGTGCAGAAGAACAAAACGTGTTCCTCTGTCAGCCATGTGATTTCATGTAACATTTTGTGAATCTGTACTTTAAAAAAAAATCTTTTTATTCATTTTATCAATACAATATGCACAACAATAACAATGCAGTAGCGTGTAGACATTGATGTCTCGACAATAGTGTGATTGGCAATAAAAACTTTGATAGAGGGAGGGGTAGCCAGATGTGGGCCAGGAAATCAGAGGCACAGACCAACATCAGGCAGACTCATCCACTCCAATGTCATGATAGAAGTACTGTGCAGAGGGGAACCATCCATACCCTCAAGCAGACCCACCAATAGCGGAGGGAGCTGGGGAGTTTGGGGTGAAGGGGGTGGGGGTGTCATCCGGTCATCCAACCTGATCTTGCTCCCGAATATTAAAGACGGATCAGCCCCATCTGCCCGTGGTGTGTCAGAGTCTGAGTCTGTATCGTCATTCAGGCCCGTGCCCTGACTATTCAGTCTGGTCAACATATTCCCCCAAATCTCAAGGTCGTGTTCTGCATTTTCATCTGTACGAACCTTCTGAAGTCTACGGGCCTGATTCACTGAACTAACTTAAGATAAAATCCTAAACTTACTACCATTTTGGTATTCACAGAAGGCACTTACTCATTTTGGTATTCACAGAAGGCACTTACTCATCAGGGAGTAAGTGCCTTGTGTGAATACCAAAATGGGTAACTGCACTTACTCATTTTGGTATTCACAGAAGGCACTTACTCATCAATGAGGTTTCGCAGGATCCGCAGGATCTTCAAATGGATCCCCCTCGACACGAGAAAAACCGTTACCCAGGCCCTCATCACCAACAGACTCGACTACGGGAACGCCCTCTACTCAGGAACTACAAACAAGCTCCTGAGACGACTCCAACGCATCCAGAACGCCTCGGCCCGACTCATCCTCGACATCCCCTGCCGCAGCCACATCACACTCCACCTGAGAGGCCTGCACTGGCTCCCCGTCAACAAAAGGATCACCTTCAAGCTCCTGATCCACGCACACAGAGCACTGCACAACACCGGACCCACCTACCTCAACAACCGACTCAGCTTCCACACCCCCACCCGAAGCCTCCGCTCAGCCAACCTCGCCCTCGCCACAGTCCCCCGCATCCGAAAAACCACCGCCGGCGACAGATCCTTCTCCTACCTCGCCGCCAAGACCTGGAACACTCTCCCCACCATCCTACAACAGACCCAGGACCTGCTGGCCTTCAGAAGACTCCTCAAGACCTGGCTCTTCGACCAGTAGCAACCCCCCCCCCCCCCCCCCCCCCCCCTCCCCAGCGCCTTGAGACCCTCTCGGGTATGTAGCGCGCTTTACAAATGCAGTGATTGATTGATTGATTGATAGGCGAGGATCAAAGTCGATAGAACACTCACTGGGAGGGCCCACAAATGGCAGGGCAAACAACAGAGTAGACTCAAGAAGAGGTAGTCTGGCAGCCTACATCACAGGAGGCTGCCAGCTCACAAGTCAGGGCTGTTACCTCCCTGGGCCCAGGGCTCCTACACACTGCGATGAAGCACCTTAAAAGCAACCAGGCTGAGCAGCATGAAGAGCAAACAAGGGTTGGATTGCCAAATGGGGCAACAGGCAGACATCAGGCAAGAGATGCCCACAGTAACCCACTAAATCAGAATCTTCAGAGGACCACTCTGTGGGAGGATAGATCGACACTGTGCACCTCCAAGCACAATAATCATCCAGCAATCTATGAGGTGTTGCTCACCCCCAGATACACTGCCAAAGGTTCCTACGACATTCTGAACAGGTCCAACATCCTACGTCTCATTAGACCACATCGAATCCTTGGCACAGATCACCTTAGATAACATAGAGTGGGTAAAGTTCAGAAGTTTAGAGAGGGATACTCTCGGAGTCTCCACCTTAGTCACCTTCACCCAAAAGCAAGTACAACAGGCAGTCCTCGGCGAAGCTCCACATCTCGCAAAATGGGGACATCGAAGCCACCGCTCTCAGCAAGCCGAAATACCCATACCTTTTGCTACCTAAACACGATCGGCGGGAGTCTACATCAATCCTCAAAGGCACAATGAATAAAAGCTTAGGAGGGAGAGAGAAACCTGAGCGACCAAGAACTCTGACAAAAATCCATATCTCGCACAGAGACACGCTGCGTAGAGTGCAGCCGCTCCAGCAAGAGCAGGTCCATACGGAGGAACCATGGCACAGCGTCCCTAACCAAAGACATAGCAATGTCAGCAGAGGATGCTCAACTTCAATTTGTGGTCAACAACGCAAATTAACCCTCATTTCATGGAAAATCGCCGGGTTAAGCAACATCTTCAGGGACCAGCCCACACAAGACTGCCTCTCAAAGGGGGACATTTTGTGTTTCCAGGAGACTTGGGCCAAGTCAACCACCCCAATCGGCGGCTTCAATGAACATCATACCAGCGACCAAAAAGACCATCTTTGGACACCCATCAGGAGGTCTATCCATTTTTTTAAATCATGCTTGCAAATTTAAAACTACAGCCATAAAAGTAGAAACACCTGACCTCCAAGTCATTACAATTGAGGCGCTGAGAAAGGGACAACAGCCCAATTCCCTGCTACTAATTAATTGCTACATTAATCCAGCGAAATGTCAAACTCAACTGGCCATGGAATCCTTTATCAGTATTCTGGAAGACATACTCATTAGATTTTAGCATCACGATGTGATAATTGCGGGAGATCTTAATACGAGAGGTCTGGATCAAGTTACAGCTGCACCCAGCAATGGGAAGAAGTTGGGCCTCTGATCTTCCTCCTTAAAAAATGTAAGCTACAATCCACTCGTGGAATAAAAAAGTCAGCTGCCCCTCACGGATCCCCAAGTCGACCTTTAGGAATATATCCACTATAGACTACATTTTAATAAAGGAAGGGCAGGCACATAAGCTATGCGACTTTGCAGTGGATGACAGTGCCACCTTTAGCCTGGCCGTAGAACCAGCGGAAGCTCAGGAAACAATTGGCGCAACCCTGGGTGAAGAATGATATTTAGCCCTTAAAACATTAAAATGGACCGCCAACCTTAGCAATAGCCTGTTGGAGTATGTAGCTGCAAGGGAGGAGGTATTTCAGACACGGCACACAAAGAACACCATAAGTCTTTGGAAAATGCTGATGGCAGATTTACAGAACAACATGGGAAATGCCAATCAAGCAAGAAAATGCCCCAACTCAAAATAACCCCTGCCGTAACAAAGAGCACCGAAGTGCCTGATACAATGTAAACAAGCTCTTAAAAAGATAATTAAGGCAAAAAGGAGTCCATTCGTCACAGATGACCACCATCTCGGCTCTGCGAACCACATATAAGAAGAAAGTGTGGGAGCTGAAAAGACAGCAAACGGAAAAGAACTGGCTTAAAGTGTTCTCACTAATTAAAGAAAAAGATAACAGCAAATTATGGAGATACATTAATAGCCTGAGCTCTCGAAGCCCGCCTAATGAAAACAGCGTCGTTGGCAATGTTTGGGAACAATATCTGAAGGGTCTGTACACGAGTGAATCATACAAGGTGAGCCCTCCCATCTCAGAGTGGTCTCAAGCAGCAGCTGAAGCCATCAAACCTCAAAGCGCACAGGAAGAAACCACAGTGCCCAGTCAGTTTGACGGTTACACAGTGGAGGAGACCGCCAGGTACATCAGGGCAATAAGAACCGATGAGGCCCCAGAGCCAAATGGTATTCCCGCTCAAGTTTTTAAGTCCGCTCTAGCTTTCTTTGCATCCATCCTTACACCGCTATATAATCACTCATACTTCACAGCATTATTAGTACAATCCTGGAAAGTCTCAATCCTTTTTCCAATACACAAGAAGGGTGACCACTCAAACCCTGCCAACTATAGGCTATTAGCCCTGCTCGACATCGAAGCAAAGGTTTATGCCCGCCTACTACTAAGAGACTTAGAGGACTGGGTGGATAAGAACAGTATCCTCCCGCCTTATCAAACTGACTTCAGGGCAAATAGCTCCACCATGGACATTATCTTATTGCTGTCTTACCTCTCGAAGAAAGCGGTAATGAGTAACAAGCTGCCCCTGTTTTGCTACTTTATAGACTACTCCAGGTTCTTCGACAGAGTTAATCGAGGACGATTATGGGCAAAACTCGAATCCAGGGGGATCCTGGCAACTCTCTTAAAAGCGATAAAAGCCCTCTAAGAGGGGACATGGGTCCGGGTCAAACTAAGTCCAACAACTGCATCCCCGAGAATCGAAACTAACACCGGGCTAAAGCAGGGCTGTGTTCTGGCCCCACCATTATTCAACTCGTACACGGCAGACCTGGGGTAAGCCGTGAAAGACGCCAGCCTAGTACCTCCGAGATTGGGCAAGATGACCCTGGCAACCCTTCAGAATGCGGACGACACAGTGATCATGGACCACACCAGGGTGGGGCTCCAAAGAGCTTTAAAAAGTCTGGCAATGTACAACCAGGAAAACAGCCTGCAAATTAACGAGAACAAGACAAAGATAATTATCTTTGGCCAATACCCATACAAAAAGCAAGTAACCTGGTCTCTGGACGATCATCGAATTAGGACAGCTACATTTTACAACTACTTGGAGGTATGAGTAACAGAGAGGGCTACAGTAGCTAGACACATAAAGGAGCTAACGCCGAGAATCACCAGAATAATTCTGTCACTTAGACGTCCAAGCTATCGCCTAGCAAGTCCATCCTTAGACCCTATGCTGACAGTACTTAGGGCAAATCTAATTCCAGCAATTTCCTACGGTCACTTAGCCTTCCCAGGTGCATTAGAGAAATCCATCAATGCAGCCGAGATAAAAGCTTATAAGATCATGCTACAAGCACCCAGACAAGCAAGAAGCACCAGGCTAAGGCTGGAAATAAGACTAAATAGACCGGACTTGGCATTACAGACCTAATAAAATACTATATCACGGTACTGAAAACCCCCGAAACCACTCTCAAACACTTTATAAAAACGATTTTTAGGGCAGCGGTTGCCCCATGACACACTAAATTGGACCAAGCAATAGATTGTCTGAAAATAGAGGCAGAGAGCATGTCCCTTCATGAAATTCCTTACTCTGCCTGGGCTAATGCTGGGAAGCGCCAAGTCCAGACCATCTCGTTTGAACTGGATCGCGCCTCACTCCGGTACAACTCTCTTACACTGGCACTTGACAATTCAAACATTCCCGGGAAAGCTCAAGCATACATACGAGACCCATTCTCAGCACAAGCGAGAAGGAAAATCCTGTTTTTGCACCTCACTGCTCTCAAGATCTTGAATTTCAACCGAAAATGGGTGCGACGGACAACATCGTCTCCTGTCGGCTATGCAATTACCACAGGGAATCCTGGCTTCATCTTCTATGCTGCTGCCCCATGCTTGCCAGCTATCGTCATCGTTTGCTACTCCCAGCACTAAGAGATAAGGGCCTCAGAACCTGCAGGGAGGCATCGTAATGGTGCTTCTCAGAAACGACTACCTGCTTACTTGCTAAAGCCGGCAAGTTTACTCATCAAATTAGAATTGCACTTGACTCCCAGCAACAGACTGCAGATTCCAGGGTCGCAATCATTCAGTAATTAAACCAGCTGGCACCCGAACCCTGACGGATATCACTTAATCCAGGGGCTCTCAGTACGAACAATCTGATCATAAAGAGAGAGTGGGGCCCAGTAGGGGGCATATCAAGAACTTTTATCAAAGACAACCGATATTACGGAGGGAATGACCCTGATGGAGTTTCTATAATTATTGATCCTTACAGAACTAAGCAAAATTGGTGAAAATGAGTTGATCCCACATTTTAATTTTATTTTTAATTTGAAGTCTTAAAGGGACACAGAGCAGTTAACAGAGCCCATACAGGCATGGTGCATTTTTACTTCCAATGCCTTGAAGCTCCTAGGGGGAGGGTGGATGGGAAGAGGGGCGTTGCTTATGTGTTTTATACTGTAAAGATTTTAAGTAATCGTACGGTTAATAAAGAATTCAATAATGGGGAATAGGGATAAAAAAGCAGGCATACTCACTTTGTCAGGGAGCACCACATAAATAAAAGCAGAAATATGTTATAATAAACAGTGCATTTTTACAGTGACATTGATTAACTTTATGATTGTCCATTATCTATAAAGCATTTCATTGACCTTCCTTAACACATTGGAATGATTCACTATTAACTTTGTCATCAATAAAGCATTTCAGTTTTAATAAACTGTGTACACATGTTTTCCTTCTAAATTTAACATGCGGTAGTGCAGTGTTAGAACCCACCAACATCGATTCCCACTCTTCAGAGCTTCTGAACAGAAGCCCAAGCTACATGAGTTCTTGAAACCTAGAAGCCCTCTCCTGGGGTCATCACTTCAACTGCCCTTTGCCCTTAGAAACTCAGGGCGACCTGGGGAGAAACATTTTGGGGGCTCGAATGGGGACTGCTGCACTCCTGGAAGCCCCACAAACACTCTGCCAGAAGTTAGTGGTCTCCCTGCCATTATGGGACACCATAAAGTCACATGCACATTGTCCAGCACCCCAGGTGGTGGTTCTAGGACACTACTTTTGCCTGAGGTTGTGCATATTGAAGAGAAGCCTTGTGCTCTGAAAGTAAATAACGTTCTGTTTCTTTTTTTTATTTATCAATGATTTTACTATTGCGGCTTTGCAGTACAACAATCCTTCTTTTCTTATTTTTTTTTTATGGCCAGGTGAGCCAGCCCCTCAAATTGGATACTCTCCATTTGCCAGCATCTCCCTTCTCCTGCCCACACCCATGGAGGTTAGGTGACTACTGTGTGATGTGCTCCCTACCACCACCCTTACAGACATCGGCACAGGCTTGAAGGAGTCGGATGTCTTGCTCCCAGGGATCTGACCTTCCCAGGAGGGGTTTTATAAACAGTATGAAAACACTCATTGTTTTTTGATTGTTGGGTTTTGGGAACAGGGGCCCGCGTCAAAAGTGACACTAGACTCCCACTCCCAGCATCCTTGCTTGCAGCATCCCCTGGGGTCTTGGTGCTTCCTGGTGGAATGCTTGGACTCCGGTAAAGGGACTTTACTAGCATCCTGGTGAAAATCTGTTCCCCGGGGGAGCACAGTTCTTCCTTTATTTTCTCTAGCCCCATTGGGCTGTTTTCCACAATTTTGAAGTCATTTTGTTCCTGGTGGCCAGCTTTAGTCCCCAAGAGAGGTTTCTTCAGCCACCTAGCCACTACATTTTCATACATGTGTAGGAGGGTGCTCTTTATGCACTTAAGTTCCATGCTCAGGACCTGTCTTATCCAGTGCCTGCTGTTCTTTTCCAGTGACACCCTCCATGCCTGTGCTCTTCACATCCCATATCCACTGTAGCTACTTGAAGGGCATCCATGTGTGTCTCTCCGATAACGGTTAACCCTTTGCAGACGCAGTCATCAGAAGTTCCAGATGAAACCTTATCCTGCAGGGTCCACCAGCAAGACCCCTGACACCCTTCATTGTCTCTCAGAGGACATAATGGGTTCTGGAGAGGTGAAACTGCAGATTTCCATCCAGGCTAAGTCCAGGGCGCTCTAGCATCGGTTGCGGTCTTCCTCAGGGTCTTTCAAAATCGACCTTCTCTCCTTCTCTAGCTCCTTTGCCGAGAATTTTTTAAGTGGGGCTGGAAGTTCCAGTAGGTAGACACCTCTGTTCAGTTCTCAGACAACATCATCATTCCACCCCGTCCCAATGTAATGAAAGGTCTCAGATCTCCCCTGGACCAAGGTATGTACCGTCACTTCCTAAGGTGGGCAAACTTTCCACACTCCCCCAAAGGCAAGGCAAGACAACAATATCACATAAGTCTCCTCTAGACCAAGGTAACACACACAACACTTCTGTAGAGCGAGATATACTTTGCACATCACTTGCCAGGAGTAGAACAACTTCCTATAACACAATTACCTGCTAGAAGGGAATTCACCCATCCTTCTACAGCAGAATACTTGGCCAAGAAGAGTCCACACCTCCTGCTACAAGGAAAAGACGAATTGGTATATCTGGGATATATTTATTAGTAAATAGTACCACACGGTTAGCCAAATGCACCTATCATAGCAGACTCTAACATATCAATAGTATGATTGAAACACAATCAAGGCAAACATATATGTAGAAATATATATATATATATGTATATAAATGTATGGAACCTGAAAATAAAGTTATAGTAAGCAAGAACAGTAGGAAAACTAGAAATTAGTGGAACACCTCACCAACTGTCTGTCCATCCCGTTTCCACTTCGCCAAAGGGGAGTCCGGTTCTTCGGCCGAAACAGGAGACAGTAGTGACACTATACGCCCCACCGCCACAGCTGCACGTCTGCCCTGTGATGAACTTCCACCGAACAGTACCCAGACACCTCCTTTAGTACAAGTGGAGACGTAAGACGAAGCTCCTGGTGAGCCTCGCCCCCTTTTCCCATTAGAGTCCGCACCACTCCGCACCAAGGCCACAGCTTCAGCTGGCCAGGCGTCTGTTAAGACTTCAGAGCAGAGCGAGCACATTCCTCTGACAAGATCCAGTTCTTTCTGGTCAGTAAAGTGCGAAAAACAAGTGAAAAGGAAAACATGCCCTTCTCACCTAGTGAAGCTCAGATAATGGTGACAGCTCAGAAAATGGAGTCACTCAAGCATAAGCCTCTATTCACTCAAAAGAGCAAAATTAGTATGCAAGATGACATAAGATCAGGCCAAAGCCATTAGCAAGCACTGCCGTTAAGCAAGATAAAGTCAGAATCTGAAAGAGACATAATCAAGACCTACTTCGTAGCTTATACTTACTAGGCAGGCCTACACATCACTATATTATGTTATAATATGCTAAATAAGACTGAGATGGTGATGGGCGATGGTCATTATCAGGCTATTTATCCACATAAATGGCACATTCATTACACCAAACCCTCCTGCACAGCATTTTTGGACATTTGAAAATGGTGAAGTAGTCTGTTGAAAGATCTTCTTAGAAAACCTAAGCTTTGCCCCTAACTGCCACAGCTGCCTAGTCACTTACTTCCAAAATCTCAAAGGAGAGGAGCCCCTCCTGTGATTGGCTCAGGAAGTTCGGCCTTTCCTCTTTGTCCTCCTTGAGATGAGCTTTCCCAGGCCTGATGCAGTATAAAAAGTAATTATTACATACAGATTCCGCCCATACCCTTTCCTTTCCCAGGAATGGGTCAAGCACTGGCAAATGGACCTATTGTATGGAAAGGCCTCTGATCTTTCACCTGGCCAGAAGAGTAATTCACTTGCCCAGTAACGGTAACAAAAGCTTGGAATCCAATTAGAAGTTGTGTCAGAAAAATATGACATATCGCCAGGTGCCAGAAGGAGTGCAGATCTGACAAAAGTGACATTGAATCTGCACTCCAGGTCTACATTTACCTTATCAGTGTACCACACTAATCACTAGTGCTGTACTTTGGTTTAGGCTTTGCTCATAATGTATAATAACATAACATATATTTGTAAAGCGCACGTTCACCCGTGGACATCATGACGCTGAATAACAGATGTTAATTGTTGCCCAACTCGATGGTACTCATTTTATTGACCTCAGAAGGATGAAAGGCTGAATGGATCTGCCGGGATTTGAACCTGTGATCATGAGGTCAAATAAGCCCCTACAGTGGACGCATTAGGCCACTAAGCCACCAGACCAGTCAGTCATAAAGTATGCACACATTCTCAGTTAAAGACTTCTGACTTACATTCAGTCACTCACGTTATAAGTCCTACACCAGGTCTGCACCAGTCCCAGAAGTGTCCCTTCAAAGATAGGCTACCCGTAGATTCCGGGTTGAGCTGGACAGTACTTCCACTCTCTCTGCATGCACATATGTTCACGTACAGCCAACCCAGAGACTCTGTGCCCCAGCTGCGCAGGAACAGACCTTGTTTTAAAAGGCTGTGAGCACTCTGAATCCATTTTAACAGAGTTTACAGTGAATGAGGCTCAGTTATTTATACCTACAGTAAACGTTCAATAACATAGTAGTCCAAAGGCAAAACATCCAGGGGGTTAAATGGGTCGGTATCCATTTTCCTACACTATACATATACAGTTTTGTATTGAATAATAAACACATTAAATAAAAATAAAATAGAAATTAAAAAAGTACTGAAGTTCAAATGTAAACGATTGACCACTTTGCATTAACGTTAATGCATTTTCTGGTAAAGTGTCTTCTTGAGCAAACATTTCCTTTAAAACCAAGTGGCTGTTAGTTCCAGGTTAAAGTCGCTCTTATTTTTCCAGTTGTCCAATACATCCTATCCTCCATATGCACTTGATGATATTTACTGTTGTCAGTACAGTGCTTCATAATTAAGACTATTTTGAATTATGTAGCTGAGTACCAGTTAGTTGCATACTTAAGCTGTTGCCTTCACACAGGCTAATGCTTTCTTGGTTTTGTTATTCAGTTTTAAACTGCACTCACCAGTGGTGTCTTTTTCAGATCCATGTTGCTGACTTCAAATTTTCTGCTGGGGAACTTTATGAGTGCTTGTCTCAGAATGAGTACAGGTAAATTGCACTGGCAGTGCATTATATTTTTAATGCTAAAATTAGTATTGCTTTGTGATGTTCTTTATGAAAATGTCATCTTTGTTGATAGGTTTGCTGTATTCTGCAGAATTTATTCAGGATGTTTGAACACAAGCCTCTACATTTTGACTTCTCTTCCTAGGCAATAAAACTCACCAGCCTTAGTATAAGAAATTGGATTATTATTGGGAGTGGATGACTACTCACTTCAAGAAATAACCACAATCCTTGTCAGGGTGAACCCTCCAAGTCACTAAATCGGAGAGAGACTTCTAGCTGTCGATTCCTTACCTTTAAATTTCCCAGGTGTCAGGATGGATCTGGAAACCATACCCCTTGCATGCGCCATCGGGTGGCTTCATTCGGCTCCGCGTGATGTCTTTGTCGGTTATGACATCACGGTACCTATGTAGGCGCCACCCAGTTAAGCGCTGATCTGGAAAGAGCTACCCCTCTGTTGCTGTTTGACGGGCTTTTTCTCAACTTTTTGTCAAATTCGAAAAGAAATTCCTTTGTGTGCGAGGATGTCTTAGAGGAAGACAGGGTTCGAGCGATGTGGCGCATGATGTCGGTTACCGACCTCCACCTCCTCTGCCTCTGGTGTCTTGAGTGCGATCATGATTCAAAGTCGTGCTCGGACTGCTGTGCATTGGCTCCGAAGGCCTTGCGGGAGCAGGCTATGAAGCTCCTTGCAGCCTGGCAGTCAACACCGTCCAGCGAGACTCCGTGGAGAATCCAGGCCTGATCGAAGAAGAGGAGGTTACAGGACCGCTCCTGGAGCCCAAAGTTCTCTTCGTCCCACTTGAGGTCTTCGGGACACTTGGGGAATCTTCACCTCGGCGGTTGTCTGTCGACAAAAGAGGTAATGAGCACTGATCCTCTAGGCACTGTTCTGCGGAGTCAGAGCCAGAGTCGACTTAGCTCCTCCCTCCCTTTCTGGGAGCCGAAGCAACCACCGCTCACATTAAAGAATTTTACGAGGCCATGCACTGCGTATTTGAGCAGGCCGACTCCTCTGTTGAGCCTTCGGGCCCAGCAGAGTTGAGAGGGGCTCCATCGGGTTAGACGTCGTCATCTCCGGCGATTACGCCGGTGGGGCCTCGTGGATCCGACCTGGGTTTACACTGGTCATGCCATTGCAACCTCCTCTGGCGTCGTACCCGAAGTCGGCGCGGTCGGTGCTCACCGGTGGCAGCAGCCCAATCCTTATCCCGGATGACACGGAGTCGGAACAACGTCGCTCCGATTGAACCCAGGGTTTCTATATTGTGGCATGAGCACTTAGAAAATGTGTTAGGCTTGGGAGAGGAATGGGAGGGGTCTGTGGACCCTTTGGAACACCAGGATGACTCTGCAGTTGGACTGGTATGGGGAACTTGGGGAAGCCAGTGGACTGGACACCTCTCCAGATATGGACATCCTCTCTCCACCAACTGTGGCTACGGAGGAGGGGGCATCCTAAGCCATGGTGGTTAAAAGGGCTAGCTGTGGTCCTCGGACTAGGGCTGCCCTCCGTTCAGGTCAGGACTAATCTCCTGACTGTATTGCTTCAACCTGGGGCTTCCACCTCCGAACCCCTTGCTCTTTAACAAAGCATTGACTGATGTCCTTCTAGGCACGTGTTTCAAGCCTAGCACAGAAGCTCCTGTGAATAGGACAATTGCACGCTGCCATCGCCCATGCCAGACGATCCAAAGTTCCTCAGCCAACACCCCACCCTGAAAGTTTGGTGGTGCAGGCCTCTACATCCCAGGGCACATTCCCTTCCGCTCCTCCGGATAGGGAATCCAAGAGGCTGGATTCATTTTGAAGAAGATGTTTTCTTTCTCCAGCCTGGCATTACGGTTGGTGAATACCGCATGCTTATTGGGCCATTTCTCCCACTCCCTTTGGGAGACAGTTGCGCAAGTGTTGCTACAAGTCCCGGAGGAAGCCTGGGCTGTGCTCTCCCAAGCAGGTAAGAACGGAAGAGATTCATTGGGCAGATCGATTTCCACGACAGTGGCCTTGAGGCGCCATGCCTGGCTTAGGACAACTGGCTTCTTGGGCGATGTCCAGGCCAATTTGGGAAAATGGCAGATTCGGCCCAATGAGGTTCAAGGACTCTCGAACTACAGCCAGATACTTGGGCCTCTCTTCTACTCCTCATGGCCAGTCTACATTTCGCCCCTTTCATGGCAACGAAAGGGGTTTCCAGCCATTTCAGCCCTATCCCAGCCCCCCGTCCTGTGCAGGCTTCCCAAGCCGTGCGGGGATGTGGAAACGGTTCATTCCAACCTAGAAATGAAAGTCAGAAGTCGTCTGCCACCTGTCCCTCGGCAGCCGCAGCCTCCAAGCATCCTAGTCTGAATCTGCTAGACCACACCACTCCAGTTGGCGGGAGAATCCTTCATCATCCACCCCACTGGAGGTCCATAACATCGGACAAGTGGGTCTTGCAGATCATTCAGGAGGGCTATTTTCTGCCTTTCCTTTCTTCTCCTCCTCCCATCCTGCCAAATCAGGAACGGCTGATGGAGGATTATCTGAAATTCCTCCTGGAGGAAGTTACAGCTCTCTTGGCCAAGGGAGCTATAGATAGGGTCCCGGTTTCAGAAGTAGGCAGTGGCTGTTATTTCTGCTATTTTCTGATTCCGAGGAAGAACAAAGGGTTGAAGCCCATTTCGATCTTCGGACCATCAATCTCTTCCTCAAGAAGTAGAAGTTCAAGATACTCACTCTAGCTCAGGTCTTGTCTGCCCTAGACCAAAAAGACTGGATGGTGGCGTTGGGCCTGGAGGATGGGTATTTCCACATCCCCATCCTGCCGGGCCACAGGCGTTAGCTGCGGTTCAAGGTAGGCCACGTGCACTTTCAATTGACTGTGCTACCCTTCGGCCTTACCAGTGCCCCTTGAGTGTTCACCAAGGTGATGGTGGTGGTTGCAGCTCATCTGCGCAGGTTAGGGGTGTCAGTCTTCCCCTACCTCGACGACTTGCTTTTGAAAGTGTCCTCGCCCCAGGCAGTCGTCTCCCACCACCAGACTGCGGTGAACCTCCTGCATTCGCTCAGGTTCTCTATAAATGTGCTGAAGGCACACCTGACTCCTTCTCAGACACTCCCTTTAATCGGAGTTGTTCCGGACACAGTGCAGTTTCGGGCCTATCCTCCCGAGATGCGAGTCCAAGATATTCAGGTTATGATTCCGATGTTTCAGCCTCTATCCTGGATTTCGGTGAGACTGACTCTGAGCCTGTTGGGCCTTATGGCCTCCAGCATCCTGTTAGTAAAGCATGCCAGGTGGCGTATGCGGGCTCTGCAATGGGACCTGAAGTTGCAGTGGGACCTGAAGTTCCAGTGGGTACAGCATCAAGGAAATCTCACTAATGTGGTCCAGCTCTTGGAAGTAACTGCAAGAGATCTGCAGTGGTGGTTGATGAACCGTGATTGGCTCAGCTGCAGACCCATCTCTGTCCCCCAACCAGAGCTAACAGTCGTGACAGATACGTCACTTCTGGGATGGTGCCGCCATCTGGGAGAGGTGGAGATCAGGGGACACTGGTCTCTGGCTGAGTTGGGGCTCAACATCAATTTGTTGGCACTTCGAGTGATTCGGTAGGCATTGAAGGCATTTCTTCCCTCTGTCAAGTGGAAGTTAGTGCAGGTGTTCACAGACGACACCACCGCCATGTGGTACTGCAACAAGTAGGGCGGGGTGGGGTCGTGGGCCCTTTGCCGGCAGGCCCTGCGTCTCTGGACATGGCTGGAACAGCAGGGCATAACCCTGGTGGTTCAACACCTGGCTGGTTCTCTGAACGCCAGGGCGGATGAACTCAGCCGTCGATGCCTAGCGAATCACGAATGGCATCTCCAGTCAGCTATGGCGCAAGGTCTCTTTTATCACTGGGGAGAACCTTGGTTAGATTTGTTCGCCTCCAAAGAGAACGTGGAGTGTGAGCTGGAGTTTACAAGGCAGCTTATCGCTTGGCAACGCCTTTCATCGCAAGTGGAGCTCAGGCCTGCTGTACACCTTTCTGCCCATATCACTCCTGCCCAGGGTTCTGAAGAAGATCAGGAGCGACTGGGCCCAAGTCATCCTTATGACTCCGGACTGTGCAAGGAAAGTCTGGTATCCAGAGCTTCTGAAGATGAGCATCGATCCTCCGATCAGGCTGCCCCTTCGGGAGGATCTTCTGTCGCAGCAGAGGGGGAGGGTTCTCCACCCGAGCCTGTCAACTCTGCGCCTCCATGCATGGAGATTGAGCAGCTGCAGTTGATGGTTTTTGACCATCCTTCCGAAGTATGTAACATTATTTGGGCGGCTAGACATCCCTCCACTAAGACGGCATACGCCTGCTGTTGGCAGATATTTGTATTATATTGTACAGAAAGGTCTATTGACCCTCTTTCTGCTTCTCTTTCCACTGTTCTTCTATTCATTCTAATCCTTGTCCAACAGGGCTTTGCTTTGGAAACTCTCAAGGGTTATCTTTCTGCTTTGTCAGTTTTTTTTGCGGCTGCCTGACCAGCCCTGTCTCTTCAAGTCTCCAATTGGAAATAAGGTTTTCGAGGGGCTGGCGCACTTGTTTCCACCCACGCCTTTTGTTATGCCGCAGTGGGACCTCAATTTGGTCGACCAACTCTTTGTGGGGTACGTGGGAGCTAAGAAGGGGCGGGCGGTGCAGAAAAGGACCATCTCTCGCTGGGTCGTTCTCTGCATTAAGATCTGCTATGCCCTTGCCAAGATGCAGCCCCATGAGGGATTAAGGGCCCATTCCACTAGGAGAAAGGCTGAGACCGGCTTTGGCTCAGGGTGTCCCAGTCCTTGACATCTGTCAGGCGGCAACATGGGCTTCCTTGCACCCGTTTGCCAAGCACTTCTGCCTGGACATTCAGATCCGCTGGGACGGGCATTTTTCCCGTTTGGCCCTGCAGGACTTCCTAGTGTAAGGCATTGGTCCGCAGCCCATCGCCGGGATGGTATGGCTTGGGTATCTAATTCAAAAGTAAGGAATTTGCAGCTAGAAGTCTCTATTAGATGAACACTTTACCTTCAGTAACGCATTATCTGGTAGAGACTCTATCTAGCTGCAGGTTCCTTGCAGCCCCACCCATGCTTCCCTGCATGGCGAACTAATTTTGTAGGGCTAGGGTTACTCCCCTTTTCAGGGTCCTAGTTTTGCACATGATTACGTCAATAACTTCATGGCTCTGTGCTTTTGGCATGGAAAAAACTAAAAGTACTGACGTACGCGTGTCTTGGTGGCACCTACATAGGTCCTGCGATATCATAACCAACGCTACTGACAACATCACGCAGAGCCGAATGGAGCCACCCATGGCGCGCGCAAGGGGTATTGCTCAGCAAAAGTGTCCGTATCGAGCCTGACGGCTGGGAAGTTCAAATGTAAGGAATCTGCAGCTAGATAGTCTCTACCATATAATCCATTGCCGAAGGTAAGTATCTTTTTCATTAACATGACTTTAACCCCCTTGTAGCTATGGCACACAGCAGACAAGTTTAACTTGAGGCAATGTTAACAGTATTCATGCTCTACAAAAACAGTAATAAAGTCAAAATGCAATAAAAATCCCAAACCAGACTAGAAAAATAGAGTAAAATGTAATAAAATCACAACAAAAACAATATGGAGAAACAGAGATATGGGGCCACATGTATCAAGAGTTTTTGCATTCGCAAACGGGCCGATTCTCAGAATCGGCTCATTTGTAAAGGCAAAAAATGCTTTTGACTTGTATCAAACCCTATTTTGCGATTCAAATTGTAAAATGGGTTTGGGATTCAGTATTTGGAAGGGGTGTGCTTAGGGCATCCCTTCCAAATACCGAATCGTAAGAGTATGTATGAATGTTTTGTGACCGTTAACGCGGTCGCAAAATATTCGCATTTTACCACCTACTTCAAGTAGTTGGCAACCCATTCGCTAATGGGAAGGGGTTTCTTAGGGACTCCTTCCCCTTTGGGAATGGAAGTGAAAATGTTTTTTCAGAGCTGGCAGTGGTCTCAAGGACCACCGCCTGCTCTTAAAAAATTAAAGCAAAACTTTTCATTTCACTTTTTGTAAAGCATCCCATTTTCCTTTAAGAAAAACGGGCTACTTTACAAAAAAAAAGATTGCTTTATTTAAAAGCAATCGGGGACATGGGGGTCTGCTGACCTCAGCAGGCCACCATCCCTGTGATTTTTGCGATTCCTAATGGGTCGCAAATTGTGACCTACCTCATTGATATTATGAGGCAGGCCATCTGCGACTCACTAGGAATAGCAGAAAGTGTTCAAAACACTTGCAGAAATGCTGTTTTGCGATTTCCTAATTGCGAGTTGCAAGGATTCGCAATTAGGGAATTGCAAAAAGGTTTCTTTGTACATCTGGCCCATGATTTTTTAAAGTTTTGAGTTGTAATAGCACCAAAAGCACAATGCGCCAATCATATTCAGAGGTCCTTATCGATTGGGACCTAGATGCAGTTTGAGGCTAACTGTGGTGGAGCATCGTATGCATGAATGAGGTTCATCTTGGTCGAAGATGTTACCTTCTAACTTAGGGCCTGACGTAATTGTGGTTTGTACTCGGTTAGAGTCGGTCCTTCAGGCTTCTCTAATCATTGGCAGGAACCACTATCATGGAGGTTCATGGCAATGTGTCAAAAGTTTGGTGAATAGCTCATTCAAACATGAAGACTGCCTGTCAAACTTTTAATAGTTGTCTTCTATGGTGTGGGGGTGCGTTTGTTTTACTGTCCCTAGCCACAAGGTTTTACCTGGAGGTGACGAACAGCAAAATATGGATATAACACTGTCCACTTGAAATCTGGCTGATGTAAACCTCCAATGGGTCGTACTCTGTCAGTCATTGGAGGGTTATGTTAGCAATTGAGCCGGGTATACTTGTCCAGCAAGTCAAATATACCAATTAGGAATAAGCCAACTCAACCATGTTTATTTGGGGAGCAAAGGCACTTTACTAACAGGGCTTTGGATACCCAATTGCTGAATGATCGGTAACATCCTGGGTGGAAAAGAAAAAAAGGGAATATATATGAAAAAAAGTACGCATATTGAGGGGGAACATCACAGATCAAGGAAAGAGAAAACACTATTCAGGTCCTCTGGGTCATTAAAAAGGAAAGCACTAACTGAACATTGTATGTATTCAAATACATATGTTTAACCAATAAGAGAATACAGAAATGTTTTCCCTGTCCATTATAGCTACTCTGGCGTGATTAAGGAACAAAGTAAAGAAAAACTAAGAAAGTGGGAGGTTGCAGATGAAGTAGTGGGCCTCATCAAGCGAAAACATGCAAATATGAAAAAAGATTAAAGGTTTTGAATGTTGATACAAAACTAACCTGAACACAAACCTGTAAATACATCCAGAGTTGGTAGTATAAATTTAAATAGCTGAATGGAAACAATAATAAGTAGCACACACCATAAACATATATTGATGTGTCTAAGAATAAAATACCAAAACTAACAGTCAAGCACACAAGTAGATTTATAAAGACCGAGTTCCCAGTTTTCCAATAAAATGCTAACTTGCTGTAGGAGCCTGGCTTAGTATATATGGTGCTCACTTATATAAGTGTAGCACTCTGCACTAAACCAGACAACTCTTATGGTGATTTTAGTGGTCTTAGACAACCTTAGAAAGCTCTTTAAGTGGTAGCTGTGGAGAGCAGCCTTCAGGCTTAATCCAGAAGGAGTGTAAAGCAGCTTGTTTTACCAGTACTTAATCTTATGGTATAGGTTAAGTGAAAAAGAACCACACAGTGTAGTTATAAAAATATGAATTTATTATAAACACTCACTAACACATTGCAATATCTCCTACCCAGAGATATAATCACAATACACACAGTACCTTGGAAATAGGAGATGTAAGTAGCGCAAATTCACAGTGGTCTCCAGGGGGAAAACGCATCATAAACTGAAATAGTGGACTACGAACCACAACCTAAGTTGAGAATGGAACCAGAAATCGTAGAAGAGCTGGGGACCCAAAGAACTACCCAAGGTGAGTATCTAGGAACCCTACGGAGGCCGTGTGTAGAGTGGGAACACAACAGCGTGCTCAATGCAAGTCAATGGGTAAGTTGCAGTTGCCGTTTTAAAGGAAAAGGACCCCTCCCAGTGGACCCTGAAGACACCCTGTGGAATATGGAAGGTTGGAGAGTCACCCCACCCGTGGATACCTCAGGAACCAGGATACCTATACCAGGGAAGCCAGGTACATAGGTGTAAAGTGACATCGGAAACCGCCGAGGACCACAATGGCGGACTTCAAGAAAGATTCTGCTGGTGAAGAAGGTGAAAGTGTCCGGTGGAACCTAAAATTGGATTCAAGATGAGAGGTACGTGCAAGCAGAGGGGACAGAGTCTATGCGACTCAAGAGTGACCAAGGGGCAGGAAAAAAGAATGCCCACCGATGCCGGGGATGAAGGAGAGTTGACGGTGCCCTTGAAGTTGCAGCTGTGCTGACCAGTCAGCGCTGTAGAAGACCAGTAGCCATTCACGAGCTATTGTAGGAAGCTGGCTCTGTATATACTATACCAAAGTGAGTTATAGTGTGCACAGAGTCCAGTGGAACCCAAAAGTTAGGCAGAGGTAAAGTAGCTAGCACCTTACTCTCTATTTGTGATAGTGTGGTCGACCAGTAAGGCTTCATCAGAGGACAGTGTTAAGCATTTGTTGTACACACTCAGTCAGCAAATGATTTCACACACTCAAAGACTGAACTTCAGACCAATTGTTTTTGTATAAAAATATTCTTTTAGTTATTTTATTTTCTAGAACCAAGCACGCCTGGCACAGGTAAGCAATAAATACTTTACAGTAGTAATGCAGTTGTAACACAGTTTGTATAAGCTTTTTTAGTAAAATGACCAGTAGATTACTTTGCAGATTACTTTATTTACACAGTGCAGTACACCTGGATACTGCACTGAGACATTTCCTGTAAACAGGTGAGTAAAAGCGTTTTTGTTATTCAGTATAGTTTTAAAAAGATTTCTTGGATTTTCCAACTCCACACAGAAACTTTTCACAGAAAAACAGTCAATGTTATCCTATGGAGGAAAATAGGGTTATCGGTTCAAAGGTAAATATTCGGTTGTGGGAGTTGGTATTCTGGGGTTAGACTCGGGGGTCCCCCAGGGTCAAGGATGCACTCTTGTTACACCCTCAGCGGCACTAGGGTGGCCGGGTGCAGAGTGCTGATGCCCAATGTTATCCAATGGGGGGCCTCCGGTTGGTGGCTGCTGACGAGCAGTTCACTGGGTTATGGGAGCAAAGCTCCTGAACTTAAGTTCAGGGCAAATGGGGATTCAGGCCAGCACAAAAGTTGCACCCTCAGCGGCACTGGGGCGGCCGGGTGCAGAGTGCTGTTTTGGCATCGGGCGCTCTCTAGCTTTCAATGGGGAGTCTCCGGTTTGAAAACACAATGCAGGCTTGGGGACGAAGGTCTTCTGGGTGCGAACACCACTTGGAGAGGTAAGTTGGGATCCTGGGGGTTGGTTATGCACCCAAGGCCGTGGGACGTCGGGTGTAGGGGTGCCTTTTAGGGTTAGATCTTCTTACCAGCTCCTGGTCACGGGTGGGGGGACCTTCTGGATTTAGGCTGCAGACGTCGGCTGGAGGCTTGAGGCAGGTCACGGATCACCGGATCTTGGGTCAGGATCGCCGGGGAGACCTCCTCTTGGTGTTGGGCCATTCAAACTCGGCCGTGGGCATTGGCTGCAGAGTGGTGCAGATCCTTGCGGAGCTGGAGTGTGTTGGTGAACAAATCCGGTGTTCACGGGAAACAAAATCTTTGGGATTGAAGGCAGGCAGGTCCTCCGGGTTTCTTGAGGTTGCTGACTGCAGTACACACCGGGATTTCGCAGGAGCAGGTTTGAGGTGGGGACAGGTCCGTAGGGCTGGGGCCAAGTCAGTGGGCATCCTCCTCTTGTTAGGTTCGGCACAGCTGTTCCGTCCTTCTTCTTTTCTTCTTCTGGTTTCTTGTCTGAGGAAGCAAGGTTCAGGGGTGCCCCTAAATACTAGATTTAGGGGCGTTACAGGTAGGTAAAAGGTTGGGACCAATGGGTCCCTTCCCTGGGGTGGGTACACCCCCTATTATGCCACCCTCCAGTGGGAGGGGGCATATGCCTCTCCCTGGTTGGCTGGGTCTGAGAGTTGTGCTTCACCTCACCTCCCCCACGTGAGAGGTGGAGTTGGCAGAGGTGGGCACATCTCTCTTCCTCACTTATTTGTCACGCCGGTTCTCCCGCCCAAAGTGGGGGTAAGAACCTGTGGGGACCAGTTGCTGAAAGCAGCAAGTGGCTTGGGGAAGCTCACAAAGGTGGCAAGCCTTTCAAGCTTCCCCTTGGTGGACCCTGCCCATCCTGGGGGAGGATGCTTAACACCTCGTCCCAGGATGTGCATTGTTTCAGGCCCCCGAGTGCAGCAGGCTCTCGACCCAGGGGTCCAGAAACATGTCGGTGGTGGCAGCTGAAAGCAGCCACTCAGCCTGGACACTAGTGGTGGGTCATTTTTCAGGGGGCATCCCTAAGATGCCCACTGTGTGCATTTTTCATTAAATCCCACACTGGCTTCAGTGTGGGTTTAATGTGCTGAGAAGTTTGATACCAGACCTCTCAGTTTTCAGTGTAGCCACTATGGTGTTGTGGAGTTGGTAATGACAAACTCCCTGCACCATATACTCTTAATGGCAGCACTGCACTTACAATGTCTAAGAATGGCCTCAGACACTGTAGGGGCACAGGGCTCGTGCACCTGTCCCTCACCGCTGGTATAGTGCACCCTGCTAGATGGGTGACTAATCTATGCCAGGGCAGTGGGTTGTAGGCATGGCACACAGGGATGTGTGCCATGTCGACTCTTCACTTTGTTCTGCACCAAGACACGCAGCCTGCAAGGGCAGTGTGTGAGTGTAAAGGTACAGCACCTCTAAGGGTGAGAGAATAAGTGCTGCAGCCCTTAGAGACCATCCCTGGCCACGGTGCCCTGAGTACCTAAGGTCCCATTTACCAGGGTCTGATCTGTGGTCAGGGATGCCAATTGGGTTTTGGTTTCAATGCAGTTTTAGGGAAAGAACATGGACAATGAGTACCTGATTAGCAGGAGCCCAGGGCACACTTTGTCAAAGTACATCAGCAGTTCAGCAAAAAGTGGGGGCAACCGTGCACAAAGAGGGCACTTTCTCACAGCTGTCCCACGTCGGATGTCAAGAGCCAAGGGGTCAGTGTCCGACAGGGGCACCAACAAGCCTTGGCAACAGCAACCAATTTAGTCATTGAAGAAGGTGTAGTGTCGGGACCAGCAAGGTCCAAGTGACTCACCACGAGCAGGTAAGTCAGAGCAGTCCCTGAGCAAGCAGGGGAGCCCGCTGGAGCCAAAGAAGACCCTCGAGAGGACCCACAGGCCGGAGGTACAGGAGTCGCAAGAGGACCTCGAGCAGCCCACCAATGGATGAAGGCCCACGGTGCAAACGATGCGGAGCAGGCAAAGATCTTGTCTGCAGGAGGGGCTTGAGGCTGGAGCTTCTTGGAGCACGAAGATCTCTGGAGGAGAGAGTCAACAAGCCTTGGCAACGGTAAGTCAACGCATTGCACAGGGGTACTGCTCCAGCGGTTCAGTCGAGGGATACTGGCTTCAAACGTACTGTAAAGACAGTGCAGGGCTCAAGGGAGTTGCAGAATCACCACCTGTGTTGCTTAAACTTTCGGGCTCTGTAGGAGCTCAGGAACTGGAGACTGGTCAGCTTTGTTGCGGTGCCTGTAGATACCAGGATGTGACAACTTCGCTCCAAAGAAGATTCCTTCAGGTCCACAGGCCTTGTGAAGAACCTGTATGGAGCACAGGCACAGACATTGCAGAAGAACGTCAGGTCGACGAAACCAGGAGCAGCCGGAGTCTTTCCAGTTGCAGTCTCTGTTTCCAAAGTGAAGTCCAACAAAGTCCAAAGTGCACACATAGTCAAAGTTGAAGTGATTTCGGATCTAAATCTTGTCCCTCGAAGAATCTAGGGACCCACTCACAGGTAAGCCCTAAAGTACCCTAAGGAAAGGGTTGGGACGATTCAAGGGTCCCTCCCAGAGGAAGGGCTGGACAGTGGGGAGGATACTCCCATGCCCTTTGTCCAGTTTCGCGACTCTATAAATCGTAATGGCTTATGCACATACAACCCAGGAGAATGGACTCCGAAGGTTGTACTGGTATCCTGCTCATGCAGGGGCACCCTCCCATTTAAAACTGAGCATCCTGCCTTAGGGGTGACTTATAGGTTTTAAGTGTACTGACCTCCGATATAAGGAAGCTTATATATGTTGTAAGTGGTGCTAGCACCAGCTTACTCAGGCTGCAATGGCAGGCCTGTAGTCACAATTTTTGGGGGGGCCCTGGTGTACCTATGCCCTGGGTTCCTTAGTACCATATACTAGAGACTTACAAAGTTACATCAGTAGCCAATCTGGGGTGTACCTAAGCACTCACCATGTCCAATTTAGAGAAGAAACACTGAAACTTGGGTCCTGATAAGCAGGATCCCAGTCAGACTAGTCAGGAAAACATAATAACATCAGCAAAAAACGGGGGTGACCATGAAAGCAGATCCTACTTTCCTACACTTGCTGAGAGGCAGACAGAAGGATTACCTTCCTTTTCTTAATCATAATTCAAGAACCTTGAAATGAATAAGACCCAAATTTTGGCCTGTGTCTGCCCAGTGTGTAACTGAAGGTGATATCTGATTCTTAGCTCTGATGTTGCCTTTAGGCTCACCTATATAAATCTTGGTTTTGCAGCTACTCTTGCCCAAATATCATTTACCTCAACAGCTTTTAAACAGTTAAATACAGTTAGAACCTTTGCATAATCTCTGATTTTGATGGGGGTGCCGGTCAACGGATTTTAAAAGAGGACAACCTTGATTCTGATGTAACAGCGATTTCAGTTCAAACAAGGGAACATGCCCTTCTTCAGTTTTGTAGGAGACATTTGACTATGTTTAAATTCTGTGTTTTTTTACTGTGATATTCATTAATATTGTTGTCGCTCTGATCTGTCATCATATGAGATTCAGAAAAGACCAAATTGTTTGTTATTTTATTCAATGAGGAGCCAATGTTTCTGAATTATCTCTTATGATTTGGGACTATAAATAGTGTATTAAGTTCCAAAGACCGGGCTTGTGTGTTGTTTCTTTTAGTTTCTCATCTATAATAAATAATGTCAACTTTGTACACTCACTCACCTTTTTGACTCCATCAGAATTTCTGAGTAACATCCACAGGCCTTGAATTTGTCCAACATCTTTGCTTCCTCCATTGGATATTCCTGCAGATAGGACACAATGCATTTCATTCTCAACAGCTGCGAATACTGGAGCGGAGAAATTAGTATTTTTTGGGTGGAAGCTTTTAGTGAATAAGAGTTTTTTAGAATTATAGTGTGGTTTCACATTTACCGTTTACATACATTAGGTGAACATCTATGAAGATGGTGGTATCTGAATGAATATAACTGAGAACTGCTGTGTTATCCAACAGATCTGTTTTAGAGCCTTGCCATACTAAGAATAGGTCATCAATGAATTGTAGGTGTTTATTCAATCCTTTGTTCCAAGAATCATTGTTTAAGATATGTTTCTCTTCAAATTCATGCATAAATATATTTGATAGAGACTTCTAGTTACAGATTCCTTACCATTGAATATTTCCCAGGCATCTGACTGGATCCGGACGTTTTCGAGCAGTACTCCTGTGTGCTGGCAAGTGGCATCGTTTCGGCTCGGCATCAACAACGTCCAAGCTGGAAATGACATGCGTGGTACATATTTAGGTGCCACTGCAGCGTGCTAATGCTAGTTCTTTTCTTTCAGAGCCTGATAGCGCTGATCTGTGAAGAGGTACCCTCAGGCATTTTTTGACTAGATTTTTTCTTGACTGTTTTCAAAGCTTTTTTAGAGATATTTCTCTCCTTGCATGAGAGGATGTCCCCGAAGAAACCGGCTGGTTTCACACCATGTGGTTCCTGTCACAGGCAGATGTCTGTGACAGACCCACACTTGGCTTGTCTGTGGTGCTTGGAGAGAGACCACAACTCTAAAACCTGCAAGGACTGCAGCGCCATGAAAAGAGGTCTTTGACTTAGCTGTGCCTGTTGAAGTCTTCTGTTAAGGAACGGGAGCGTCAGCACTCCAGGCCTTGCACTTGGGCAGAGCCTGAGTCAGGGTCTGCTCTGTGCCTCCCTGACTTTCCTGGAGTAGGAGCACCCCTCGCCCAGCTCTAATAAGTTTATTGGGCCATGTCCCTCATATTTGGGCATCTGGCTCCTCTGGAATGCCTTTTCCCCCATTGGCTTGGGAATCACCCCCACTGTATTCTCTCTTGTGGGTTCACCCTCAGCGCCAGTCGGGCCCCATGGATCTAGTGGTGAATCTGGAACTTAGCCACTTGCAAGACTGAGACCTTCCTCTGTGCGCTCTCCAGTTCTGGTGCCCCGCAACTATGCCATTCCCATAGTAATTCCCGAGTCCGCCATGGAGCTGAACGGCATCGT
This sequence comes from Triturus cristatus, assembly GCF_964204655.1. Taxonomy (NCBI): domain Eukaryota; kingdom Metazoa; phylum Chordata; class Amphibia; order Caudata; family Salamandridae; genus Triturus; species Triturus cristatus. The sequence goes on along the minus strand of NC_140586.1, from coordinate 325,111,661 downwards.
CTGATGCCTGTTCAGGCACCAACCAGGACCATGTTTTTCAGATTGGAGACAATACCTTTTGCATTTTGACAGGCCTGATGAGAGAGACGAATGGAAAGGGTCTGAGGACACTGATGGATTCCAGCATCCCATAGGTGAGACTAAGGACACCTGGTAAGAGTATCTGGTTGAGGCCAGTGGCTTAGTCACCTCATCGGACACTGGCTTGGTCTCTCTTTGTACTGAGGCTACGGAGGAGGGAGCCTATTTTGATATGGTGGTGGGTAGGACTGCTGAGGTCTTGGACCTTCAGTTACCATCAGTGGCAGTCAAGACGATCGTCTTGACAATGGTGCTTCAGTCATGAATCACCTTTCAAACCCTTTTGATTAAACCCTTATTGGCTACTCGGACCTGGTCCAAGCCCTGGGACTTCTGTGCATAGGCCAATTGCCCGCCGCCATTGGCCCGCTCCTGGGGACCCCAATTTCCGTACCCAGCACCCGACCCCGGAGAGCTTTGTGTTCCAAGCCTCTATCTTTAAAGTTAACCCTAGTGCATTCCCTTCCACTTCATCGGATAAGGAATCCAAGAGAATAAATACCTTTGTCAAGAGGAAGGTCTCTTCCGCCAGCCTAGCACTGCAGTCGGTGAACACCGCATGCCTTTTTGGCTGGTATTCCCATATGATCTCGGATTTGGTTGCCCAAGTTCTGCTAGAGGAGGCCCGAGCCATACTCTCCCAAGCTACTGTTGATGGGAGAGAAGCATTAAAGTTCACCATACGATGTGGACTGGAAGCAACTGACTCAGTGGGTAGAGGAATTTCATCATCGGTGGCCCTGCTGCACCATGCCTGGCTGAGAACCACTGGCTTTTCAGGAGGTGTCCGAGCCTTTGCTTATGGACATTCCCTTTGATGGCTCTTGTCCTTTCGGAGAGAAAGCAAACTCTGCGCTGGAGTGCTTTAAGGACAGCAGAGTTACGGCAAAGTCCTTGGGCTTGTCTATGGCTCCTCGCCAACCCCAGTCTGCCTTCCTCTGCTTTCATTGTCATGGAAGGGACTTCCAACTGTGTCCATACCCTCCCAGCCACTACGACCAAAAGGCGGCTTCCCAGTCTTTTCGTGACCGAGGACACTGGTCCCATAAACCATGTGGGACAGGAAGCCAGAGGTTGGCCTGTCGCAATCCCTGCTACCCCCCTTCCCCCCTCCCCCCGGCAACCACAGTGTCCAAACCTCTTTAGTTTGCCCTCCAACCATCATGGGTATCCAGTGGGGGGCAAAATGCCATCGTCTGCACCAATGGAGGTCAGTGACATCAGATTGTTGGGTTTTACAAATCATCCAGAGGATCTACTCTATCCCCGTTCTAGTCTACCCCTACCTCAACTGGCTGTTAAAGGCAGGCTCGCCTCAGGCATTCGTCTCCCACCTCCAGACAATGGCGAACCTCCTGCACTCACTGGGGTTCACTATCAAGATGCCGAAGTCACACTTGAATCTTTCTTAGATGCTCCCTTTCATCTGAGCTGTTTTGGACACAGTGCAGTTTCGGGCGTATCCTCCAGAGTGGCGAGTCCTGGATATTCAGGAAATGGTACCTGTGAGAAGTTGGCCTGATATGTAGTGCTCACTATTCTAGTGATCACTGTGTATCATTCCAAACAACCCTTATTGATGATTGGTTGTAAGTCAACCTTATAGACCAGCTATCCTAGTAGCGTGGATACGAGCAGTCTTAGGCTAAACTCTAGAGGGCGTGTTAAGCCAGCTGTTTACCATCACATATACCCCTTGAACACCAAGTGAAAGGACACCACACAAGTTGTTATGAAAATAAAGGATATTTATTTATAACAAGACTACCCTGGCTCTTTATGAGTCAGGGAGCTAAGCACAATACAAAACTCTTAGGAAAATACTTCTGGTTGCACAATTTACACAAATGCCCGAGGGCACGAAACCATTACACTGCAAGTGGAAGGGGAGAAGTTAGAAAGTCTAAAGTTACTGATTCCGGAGTGATCCGATCAGTGGGACTAAACGAAAAAGGAACTGGACACTTGTAAAGCGAACCTGCGATGGAGCACCGAAATGCTCGAGTTACCTAGCCCAGAGGCTGCGGCGGTGGAAGGTTCGGCAAGATGTCGGAAGTCCTCGTTGTAGTCTCAGGAGCCTGAAAGAAGAGTTGCTGGCAGGCGACCAGTGTCGATGTTCAGCGAGATCCAAGCCTGGATCGGTGTTGAAGGAAACCTGAAAGCAGAGGGGACTCAGTTCTCAACCGCTAGCCAGCGATCGTGTGGGCACCAGGAGGGTACCGGCTGAAGTCACCTCGACCAGGTGAGTGGATGACGTCGGACTCGGCTGTTCCTCGGACCAGGAGGCGCGGCGGCGACCAGGATGGAGGGCGAGCTGTCCCACGAAGGTATCTGCTGTCGATGATGCTGGGCCCAGGAATGGGGCAGCGGATCTTGGCAGTGGCAAACCCACGCGGTGGAGTCAAGATGGCGTCTGGAGTGGACCAGGAGGGTCCGTGGTACTCCTCTGTTGAAGGGGAGCAAGAGCCAGTCTGGAGCAACCAGAATAGTGGTGAAACAATCGTGGTGCGTCGTGAAGAGGGCCACAAGCCGGTCGGCAAGTGGTCGAACAACGCGGTGAACAGCAAGGAGCGGAAGGGCCCCCACGCAGATCTCGTGGATGCTGGGGAGGCAGACTTCGATTCTGGAGCTGCTCAAGGTTAGGGCTTCTCAAATCCTAGGTGCACTCACTCGAGGGTCCCTCGGTGGGCGTGCTAGATAAGCGTCGTGCAGGTTCGGAAGATGGCCGGTCCCGCAAGTCTCGTCACACCTACGGCTCTCAGCTGGGCTGATGAGGGAGGTAAAAGGTCAGAGATGGCAGGGAACTCGGGTCTCGTCGAGCTGGGCAGTCTTGATCCGTAGGAGAGACTTACAGCAAACCGCAAGCGCTTAGGTGGTGCCTGCTGGTGCAGGGTGGCTACTCCTTAGCCACAAGGGAGAGTCTTCAGAAATAGTCAAGAGTTCCTTTCGTGGAAAGTAGTTCAAGATTCCGAATTATCCAATTTGGGAAGGGGACTCGCTCCTACCTTTATTCTAAGAAAAGGGGCTGGCCCGTGACTAGGTTCTACCTATGGGTGGAGCCAGGAGGGGGGTGGTTACACCCCTCTCCTTTGTCCCGCTTCGCCCCAGCTCAGGGGCTGGTGTGCCCCCGAAACTGGTTTGAGCCGGGCTATGCACAGTGAGCACCGGGGTGCCACTGGCAATCACCTTCCTTTCAGCCCTGCCTACCTGGGATACACAAACCCTGTCTGGGATGGTGCTAACACCGCCCTCGACAGGAAACCCTTTGTCCAAGCTCCCCTCGCTGGAAGGTCTCCCAGCAGCAGGAGGTCAGACTTGTGTCTGGTGGCAGCATCCATTTTGTGATGCTGAGGCTTGAGTCAACTTTAACCGGGGTTCAAGGTTACTTCCATGTCGTGCCCCTCTAAAAGGGGGGAGCGCTAACCCCGTCGCCAGAACTGGCGAGGGGTTCGTATTCCAATTCGTATGACACCTTACTCGACATGTGTAGGTGATGCGATGCCAAAGTTAGCAAATAACCGCAAGGATTATGATGCATTTAAAAGTAGTTGGCCCGCGTCACCATGGAACGGCTATTAGGACTTGGTTCCGCAAGCCGTCGACGGGCTCAGCTCGCGCCAGAGCACCGTCCCACATGATTCCCTGCACTCTGCCTTCAGGATTGATAAGGCCTGCCATAGGAGTGACTGATAGGAATCCATGTGTCCATTTTAGGGTTAGGTGTAGGAATACTACACCTACAGCAACGGGTGATTACACCACGTTGCCCCAGCTGTCGTGCAGCCAGTTGTGTCAGATTTGGGCGGCCATTCCAGGGGTGGCATAATACATGCTGCAGCCCCTGGTAGGCCCTGGGTACACCGATGCCCTGGATACCTGTGGTATGCTGAGACAGGGACTGACAAGGCGGCCCAGTTCCAATTGGTGGATGCACCTAATGTACATGTGTGTTAATTTCGAGAGAGAACAGCTAGGCTGGGGGTCTGATTGGCAGGCCCACAGCCGGGGAAAGTCGTAAACCAATGAAGCAAAAGCAAAAAATCTGGGTGATCATAGGATTGCAGACCCTACTCTCCTACAGTACCTATCTCTATCTCTATCCTGAATTTCAGTGAGGCTCACCCTGAAGCTGTTGCAACTCATGGCCTCCTGCATCCTGTTGAGAACTCATGCCCGGTGTCATATGCATGCTCTGCAGTGGGACTTTAAGTTTCAATGGGCACAGTATCAAAAGAACCTCACCGACATGGTCCAGATCTCGGAGGGAACTGCAAAAAATCTGCAATTGGGTCAGAGGCAGACTCCTCTCTCTTCCCCAACCAGATATCACAGTTGGGATGGGGCGACCATCTGGGAGAGGTGGAGATCAGAGGACCCTGGTCTCTGGTGGAATCCATACTCCACATCAAACTGCTGGAGCACCATGCGATCTGACTGGCATTGAAAGCCTTTCTACCCTCCATCAAGGGAAGGCTGGTACAAGTGTTCACGGATGACACTACTGCCATATGGTACTGCAACAACAGGGCGGGGTGGGATCTTGGACCCTTTGTCAAAAGGCCCTGCACCTCTGGAAATGGCTGGAACAGCAGGGCATATCCCTGGTGGTCCAACACCTGGTGGGCTCTCTAAACGCTAGAGCAGACAAACTCCGCCGTCAATGCCTAGCGGATTACGAATGGCATCTCCACTTGGAGGTGGTGCAAAGTCTCTTTCAACAGTGGGGAGAGCCTTGGTTAGATCATGATAGCCTCCTATCGAGAACGCACAATGTCAGCAGTTTTGCACGCTGGAGTTGCCAAGGCAGCTCTATCTCAGAGACACTTTTCATCTCGATTCGAGCTCAGGCCTCCTGTACCCCTTTCTGCCCATACTACTCCTCGCTAAAGTTCTCAAGAACATTAGGAACGACAGGGCCCAAGTCATCCTTGGGGCTCTGGACTGGGCACGGAGAGTTTGGTATCCCAGGCTACTGAGCATGGCCATCGATCCTCCAATCAGGCTGCCCCTTCAGGAGAATCTTCTGTTGCAGCAGCAGGGGAGGGTTCTCCAACCAAACCTGCCCTCTCTTCTCCTCCTTGCGTAGAGATTGAGCGGTGACACTAGACAGCCTTTCTACCTTCTTCCCGAAGTCTGTAATGTCATCTTGGCAGCTAGGCAACCCTCCACAAGAGGTATATGCCTGCCGTTGGAATTGATTTGTGGCATGGTTTGCAGGAAAAGACATTGTTCCCCTTTCTGCCCCTCTTTCTAAAGTCTTAATCTTCATTCTTTCCCTTGCCTTGCAGGGCCTTGCTCTGGGCACTCTTAAGGGCTATCTATCTGCTCTTTCTACCTTTTTGCAACTGCCTGACCAACCCTCATTGTTCAAGTCCCTTAGTGTACATAGGTTCTTAAAAGGTCTTGTCCATCTCTTTCTCCCTTCAGCATTTATCATGCCTCAGTGGAACCTTAATCTGGTTTTGATTATTTTTATGTGTGCTTCTTTCGAGCCTCTCCATAATTGTCCCACCAGGCTTCTAAAAATAAAAACAGCCTTTCTTGTAGCAATAACATCTGCTTCTCGAGTGAGTTGGCTGTAGGCCTTGTTATCCAAGCCACTTTACCTCTCAGTCTACCCTGACAAACTGGTGCGTTGCACGAGGGCTTCCGTTCTACCAAAAGTGGTCACCCCATTTTATGTAGGCCAAAAAACCACCCTGCCTACGTGGTCACCCCATTTTATGTAGGCCAAAAAATCACCCTGCCTACGTTTTACGCTCCTCCACACCCCTCTAAAGAAGATTCCACTGTTTGGGCCCAAAAAGAGCATTGTCATTCTACCTTGACCACACACAATAGTTCCTGGTGGATGACCAACTCTTCGTGGGGTATGTTGGTGTGAAGAAGGATTGGACCTTGCAGAAACGGACTATCTCTAGATGGGTCGTACTCTGCATCAAATTCTGCTACCCACTTGTGGACTGGCCTAGACGGAGGATAGACTGGCTTGAGACAGTGAATAGGTTCAGGACTTTGTTTTTATTTTGCAAGTCGAAAGGAAAAGTAATGAAGTCCACAGTCTGTCCGATCGAGTCCCCTCTAATCGTGCTACAGGCTTTTGGTCCCCATGCACTGGTGTCTCCTTTCCCGTGTTCTCAATATTCCAGCCTCCCAGGTCAAAAGGCTTCAGATGTCCCTCAAATGCAAAAAAAAAAGAAATAGCTATCAGATCGGAGGGTGAACTGATACTGTATACCTTTCACCGTCTCCCTGTGAAAAGTGGTTGTGTGTGCTCTTCTTTTTCCTCTGATTCTACACTCTCCCATGCAGGGTGCTCTCCACTCGTATAGCGTGCTCTTATGTCGTGCCTTTTCTCTCCCCTTTTAGCTCACCTTCCCAAACCTCGACACTTCGGAGGTCTCTGTATTCCCCCTCACCACCTCCGTATCATGGCTTTTCCAGCCCACAAGAATTGCCTAGGGCTGCAACCCTCCTGGAGTCACTGTGTCTGCCTACTTTTCTGGTCGGCGTAACTTCTCGGTGTCAGCTGTTCTTGGGTCGGCTGCTCTTAAAGGACCTGCTTCTACAGGGTCTCTGTCAGTTTTGGATTCTCGGCATCTCCTTCCTCTGTTTCCTCGTCCGCGTTCTCCTGCCGCTTCCGTCCGTCTGACTCTGACGCCTCTCCTCCACATAACGCTACCTTATATCACCATTTGTCCCATCCTGTAGGGAACGTGATGACATCAGCAGTGAAGACTAGACTGCAGCTACAGTCTGTTCCGGCCTCGACTTCCCCATGAAGAGGAGAAGGAAGAGCCACCACAGGACTACAGCGCTGGCCAAAAAGCAACCTCCTGAATGTTTGCGAGCTCATTCCACCATAGCTTAAGCTGTGACCACCTCGTTAGCTTGCGGAATTCCAGTCCTGGACATCTGCCATGCAGCAACATGGGCTTCCCTACACACTTTCACCAAACATTACTATCTTTACAGGTCCGTAGAGATGGGCACTTTACCTGTTCAGTCCTGCAGCACTTCCTTCTGTGAAATTGATCCGCTGACCCACCTCCGGGGAGGAATTGCTTGGGTATCTATTCAAAGTGAAGGAATCTGTGGCTAGAAGTCTCTATCAGATGAGCAAGTTACTTACCTTCTGTAACGCCTTATCTGGTAGAGACTATAGCTAGTCACAGATTCCTTACTGACCCACCGATCCTCCCCGCTCTGCGAACAGATTTCTAGAGATAGGGCATTTACATATGCAATAAGAACATCTTCATAAAATCAATCATACATAGCACGCCTTATTATAAACTCAGTATTTGAAAAACCGGCTACTGAGTAGTAGACAAATCATCATTTAAAAATCTAGCTCTAGTGAAAAACTTGGTACATGCTGATCGTGAAGGTGATTGGAAGCTGCATGTGAAGCCTGTTGAGTAACTGATTACAGTGTTTCACAAATACGATTGCATATACTACTTGAGGTATGGGTTCTGGTATTTGGAAAGAGTGAAGAAGCTAGAGGTGGAAAAACCATACCTCTACAGAAAAGTTTTCCAAAGACATTTTGAGGTGAAAGACAGAGAGAAAAGGTTCAATGCTGTGGCTCCAGATATGAAACTGCAACAGACAATCCAAAGATCACAGAAAGGCTCTAAGGTACTTGTTGGTCAGACATGTAAAAGCGAATATGTTGCTCAATGGCAGCTCATTTACCATGCAGTCCTTTCTATTTGCAATGTTTTCAGAGAGATGTAAAATACTAAATTGATGGACCCTCTTAAAACTGTTCCTCACCACAAACTTGTGAGAAAGAGAGGATAACCTTTTAATAAACATGTTGACAGCCTTTTCATTTCATGCAGCAGCAAGGAAGCACCCTTTGAAATGACTGCACCTGTGCGACAACTCATCTTTGTGACCAAACAATATGTGGATAACAATATAAAGACACATCTTCTAGATGTCCTGAAACATGGATCAAAACTATGCGCAGAATTGAAGCAGGAAAAAGTTGTATTGAGAAAGAAAAAGCTGTTTGACATAATTACTAAAGCTAAACTTCCATGCTTTAATTGCCATAGTAAGAGTTTTGTCTAACCATCCACTGCAAGACAAGTTACAAAAAAACAACTTTTGCAAGCACATAGAGAAATGGATGTAGCAAAAGAAAGGGGTGAATTTCTCAACGACATTCTGTTGCCTGATCTTCTACCAACAAACGCATTATTTGATGGCGATGCAACCAAACCAGGGAAGGTCAATCAATGGTAAAGAGCTTGAAAAAACCTTTCATCTGAATAATTTCAATTCGAAGAGGTGTCCTCATTGAAAACTGCTATTGTTGTGGTCTATATGTCCCAATTGCGAATGGTCAAGATTTCATCCTTGAGAGTCAGACAAATGTCTACAAATGGAAAAATTGACCTTGCATGCCTGAAAACTTCGACACTTATACCTGTGCAACTTGATAAATTCTGGTCATCAACATCGAACAAGATGAACTTGGAGATGCTATCTTACCAAAACATTGCTGATGCTTCTTGTGAACACAGAATTTCTAAATGATTGTCAATGAGGAGTTGGTGCCTGCAAAGATATATTCAAAAAGTACAGGCCATATTGTTTAAGATCTTAGTAGCAAATTGGATGAAACTGACCTTCGTGTTGTGCCCGATGTTGAGGGGGCTGTTCAAAATGGTTTCAATCGAATCATTGTACTGTCAAAGGACACTGATTGTATGATTGTTCTACTTCAATTTGTTGCGATGCTCATAAGTCAAGGATTGTCAGAGTTATGGATATGTTATGGAACAGGCGAAAAAGACACTTAATCCCGCTTCATATTCTGTACAAGAAACTTGACCCAGAGATGCCCAGTGTTCTTATCAGGGCAAATATTCTTACGGGTGATGCACTTTGAGCAAAATTGAAAGAAAGCTTGGAGCTTTAACTGCTGAACCTGTGAAGTTTCTAGAAATTTTGGAAAAAGGTTGAAGGGTTGCTCTGAGGAGTTCTTTTCTGTCTCTATACGTCTATTTGACCCCCAAACCCGATGTTTAGTCGCCAAAATGAAGTATATAGGTCTCATGGTTCCTGAAATATTTCATCATCACTGCAACACATCCGCCATTTTTAATAATGTCGTCCAGAAAAATTAGTCCCAGATCAGCAATATCTACCCAAGCAAAATTACTTATCTAATGAGCCAAAAACACAAATCAAAAAGGAAAATCTCTGGCCAGCTATTTTTTTCAGGGGTATATCAGGGGACCAGGCTTAACATGCAGCTCTAGCTGTTTTGCTGGTTCATGGTAATGGCAGGAGGGCAGTTTCACAGATATACCCAATCTAGAAAACATAAATAATTTCAATTCAGAACCATTAAAATGTGCTTTAAATGGAGACCAAGGTGGCAATCTATCGAAGACAGACTGGTAGACGATAGTGGGGTGGCCACATTAGTGTCAAGCGCTAGGTTTAAATTGATTCAATACAGCATATAACACTGCACCTATCTCGCTCTCAAATAATCCCATAGAGTATTTCCATGGTATCGAATTTATGTCCAAGTATCTCTAGTAAAATGCTAATTTAATACACATGCTGTGGTCTTGTGCCTCTGTCAAGTTTTACTGGGTTGAAATATCACTGAACAATTTAAATATTACTGACAATTGATGAGTAGCCTGATTACTTGTATTCCCTGAATCTGTCTGTTCGGTGTGGCAGTAAGAGCCCAGAATAAATCGGTGTGGAGATTCATTGATGTAGCTCTAATACTGATGAACACACAGACAGCACTGCTTTGAAAATCAATTGCTGAAGTACAGATCTTACAGTGGAAAAAACATATCAAATGTGCAGAGGCTGAGAGCACAGTCATGACTGGTCACCGGAAAGCCAGTGTGATGGACCCATAGATACCAGTATGGGACACAATACTTCTAAAACCGACAGAACAGAAAAAGACAACAGACCCCATTTAATATATAGCAGATACAGCAAGAATACAACCAGGTTTATAGTACATTCACAGCAGGTATAATGCCTATGTGACAAAATACAGATTAATACAAGGGAAAGCTATATGTAGTACCGAAAATGAATGCACAAGTATGTGTAACTTTAAGTGCTATTATGTATAATGACCTCAAGATTGACTGAACATCCTCTTAGAATAAACACAGTACCGAGTCCTGTCAAAATCTGATAATGTTGTTCATTATTCCTTCTCAAAGTAAAACCATGACATATGTATATGAAGTAAAAAAGTCTTATTAGGGTCATTACGATGGTGGGCAGACTTGAGTCCGCCCCCCATCGTGGTGGTGCTTGGGACCGCTTGCCGCAATGTGAAAAATGCATGTAGTGCATTTCCCTGCACTACATGGCAGGCAGCACGCGGTGCCTGCCACTTAGTGCAGGGAAATGTGCACCACAACCTCCACCCAACACAAGGGTGGCCCACAACATGCCCCCGAAGCAATCCCGGCCATGGAAAGGCTGGCTGTGACCAGTATTGTAATTTGGCACCGCCACCATTTTACAGATGCTGACTGCTCTGCCAGGCAATCGATACGATTGTCTGTGGTGGATCCGTGGCAGGCAGTCTTTGCGCCCGCCACGGTCGCGGTCCTATTTCCTAACCCCCCCATCCTAATTTGGTGGGGGTAAAATTGCTGTCCGATGGCGGAGGGCCCGCCACCGCACGGCTGACAGTGGTGGGCCTTCCGCCATCGTAATGACCCCCTTAGTAACAAAGATTCTCTGTTGTTGATTAAGAGCTAGTTTTGTTATGTTTTTAAAAATACTTTGTAAGCAAGTCCTGGTATACTCTTTCCGACTCTGGCAAGTGCATGCATGGGCAAGATTACCAATTCTGGGCTAAAGGAACAGACAAATAATGACCCACGCAATATTCTTTAACTAAAGATAATGTTTATTGGCACGTAGAAATTCCAGATCCTGTCGGACCTAATTATTTATTTATTGTTGTTGAGTTATGGCATACTTTTGCCATACGTGCACACACGCAAGGAATACACACTGTAATTTTTAACTGCTTTATTTTTAGCCAGTTTTAGTTCAGAATAAATTAAACAAAATAATTGCAGAAATCAATACCATTGTAAGAGCAGTGTAAGCTAGAAATCGAATTATTATAAAAATTGGCAACATGTTGTATGCTGTGCATTTTTTAGAATCTGCATAAGCCTAATCTTAAGAGCAGGGGAAGGAGTGATGGGCTCTATGTAAGTGCGCATGAATGTTTGACTGGCCATCTGGAGCCGGCCAAACATTCATGCACACTTTGCATGTTCTCCATTCAGGCTGCATTACAGCCTGCATGGAGAACATGCCCAGCCTCCCATTCCCTGGCTAAGCGCCAAACCACAGCACTCAGACCAATAACTCTGCAGCGTTGTGATTGGCTGTTGAGAGGCTGGGAGGTGGGTGCTTCCTGCTTCCTTTGCAAAGAAGAAGCCAGGAAGAGGACGCGGGAGAGGCGGTGGTGGCCTGCCAGCAGGCTGGCCGGCAGGTAAGTGTTTTTGTTTTTTGTTTTTATGTGAAACCCCCTTCTACCCCCTCTTCTGTCCTCCCCGCCCCAGTGCTTCTTCCCGGGAGCAGCCACGCCTGCTTCAGTTTTCACTGCTGTCTGCAAAACAAGGCTAAGTTATGAGACAAACAGAAGCAGATGGGAATGTTTGGCTGACCTCAGAGCCTCTTTGCTCTGCTAGCTGGAATGTTGTTGTCTGTCGGACATATTATGCACCACTCTTACGCAAACCCCTTCCCATTTTGCATGCCTTTTTTTTAGGTTTTCTACAAACATTGCTTTAAATGAGAATGCACGTGCCATAAAGCAAAACTCAGGTTGCAAGTGCACCTCGTTCGCATGAGAACAGCGCGAAAACACCTTGAAAAGGGAAGAGATACACAATTTGTAAGCTTCCTGGCACTAAGCTAGTCATTTGTAAATCCTTGCTTAGTAGTGCCAAGCATGCAAGTTGGGATGAATATGTCAGAAGCGAGTGTGCAGTGCAGCTGCGTGTAACATGGACACAAATGTAAGAAGCAAAATGGCCGCGAATGAATCAGCATGGCGTCCGCGTTTATGGTGATTAAAAACACGTTTTTTCTCAGTCCCTTACGTATAAGTCCCCTTGCTTAGAGGAACGTGAGAAGTTATTAACTATCATTCTGCGTTTATTCTGAGGAAAACTGTGTGATCATTATGTAAGGTGAGAGGAATAACGTGAGAATTCCCTTGTACACTCGTGAAAATCTGAAGTTATTCTGCTTTCTCCTAAGTACCATCTATTCAAATGAATACATAAATACATAGCATACTATCAAAGTATGTTGCATGTAATGCACATTGTGTTTAGTAATGAAAATAAAGGCATCAGTTGTTGCAAATTTATAATGACTTTTATGGCCTAAACAAATGCAGAGATGGGGGACCTTTTAAGACATAATGGGCGCAATATATGACAGCTTGTTTTGTGCTATCCGGCCTTTGGGTGATTTGAGTCATTAGTTCTGGGTGAAGATGACAGTTATGCACGGGTGCTGTCTAGTTTCCATGGGATCTGCATATGGGCCACCAGCTAGCTGTCGTTAGGTGACATATGGGGACGTATTACATAAAGTGCTCTGGGGATGCAACAGGCATTTGCGCCCACGCTGTATAATAGACGCGGGCACAGAGACAAAGAAGCCCTCAGGAGATGCACGGAGAGTGCACCATCTAAAAGATGGTGACTGTCATTGCACCCCCTGATGGCAGCCCTCTGGAATGGGGAAAGGGGGTCCCATGGACTCCCCAGACATCCCCTTGCAGGCAGGTGCAGTCAGTCACTGCACCTGTGTGCCAGGGGATCTCTAGTTCCCCTCAAAATTGGAGGCGGGTTACCGCCTGCATAGTGAAAACACGGAGTGGCTGTAAAATGCGCTACCCCAAGGGCAGAACGAGTTTGCGGCTGCGCTGGGGGCAGCGCATTCATGGTAATAGGGCGCATTTTCACAGTTTGCGCCCGGCACACCTTTTTAAAGGTGCACCCGGCACAAACAATGAAAATGCGCAGTTACCATAATAAGACTGATGGTGTTCAAGCTGCAATCTATTGATGATTTCAGCTGCTATTCTTAGATACGCTTAAAGAAGAAAGATGACAGGATTGTTTAGTGGCTAATGATTTTAACCTCTTGAGTGCCCATGACGAGATGGTATCGTCATGGGCCGCGGTTGCGCTGTGCCCATGACGAGACTATCTCGTCATGAGTCCCGCCCGTTAATGAAACGCCCGGCACAGGGCGTGGAAAGGGCAGGGCACTCAAGGGGTTAACAAGGCCGAAAATAGATCAAATATGCAACTCTTCTCTTAGCCTTTTAAGGAGAAAGAGGAAGTCAACTGTATCAAAGAGTATGAGTGGAAGGAGTTGGCTTTGCTACACTTCTCGAAAGGATGGATTCACATATCCCAAGCAGTGTAGGTTTGGTGCCCTGTACAGGTCTACAACCGGGTTGGTGCTTGTTGTAGCCATACACCTCCACAGCTTTATGGGTGTAAACGGGTACTTTATTAGGAGCGCTAGAGATAACGTTGGTGATCCCTCTCCAGCCAGCAGACAACTGACTGGTAAGGAACGCAGCTATGCCATGGGGCATAGCAACACTGGAACTAAAGCCGTAGAATGTGACACTTAAAGAACAAGGTACCATAACATGAAAACTCATGTGAGAATACAACAGTGCTTCACCCACACCTGTGATTTCTCAATCAAGTTTTTGTAGTATTTGTAGCTGTGTTCTCAGCCCCCTTGCTAGTCAGGAGAGGTAAGTTTAAGATGTGTGGAGGTTTGGCAGGGATCTCTGTATTGCAGTAAAGTGGTTTAATAGCGGCATTATCCACCACATGTTGAAAACAACCTGGAAAGATGTATTAAAGCTCAAAGCGAGGTCTGCAACAAGTGAGTTCATCAAATGAACTGAAATGTAAATTACGAATTGACAGGTGGATGGCCTCCTGGAGTTATCTGTCAAATTCCAGTAATTGTGGCCTTTTTTTGGGAATGGGTTTTCCTCCTCATAGTAAGGGATAAACGGAAACTAATGTAAACTTCGCCAAAATGTCGCACTTTGTTTAATTTAAGGGGTTGCCTCGTGGGACCCTTCCAAGACTGCCTGAGAAATCTTTTAAATATGCAGTTTTCATTTTTAGCAAATGTGGTTTTGCCATGTATTTCTGCTAATGGTTAATGGAGGAAAAATTATGGTTTGAGAGATTTCTTGGGGAAGAATACAGCAGCAAGTTTATTTTAAAGCAAAAGTAAAATATAACATTTTTATTATAACTATTTGAAAACACTAACGTGACTTTCCCCTCGATCCCCAGAGTTTTGAAAATTCAAGCATGCTTTATTTCTTTAAAATGTTTTATCCATGGATTTCGATTTCTTTGTAAAAATAAAAAAAGCTCTACAACTCAAATACAATGATTGATTAATAAAAGTATATGATTTCACAGTCCATTGTCTCAGTTTTTGTCTTAGTGCAAAAATCATTCTGTGTTAGTGGTTGGAGAAAAATCTGTGTGCTCTATTCTGTCTCTCAAAAACATTTTCCCTATTTTCTGCACTTGTGCAAAGCGGCTGTGATATGCCCCTTTCTGTTTTTGCAATTAGAACTCATGTTAACTCATATGTTTCCTACCCTGGCGTCTTAGATTACTTTTATGCATTATCACCATGGTTTATTCAAATATATTAATTGTTTTCAAAATATTTGGTTGCCCTAAGACCTGCAAGTGCTTAAAAGGTCTTTCCCAAAGCTTCAGCGCTAGACCTCATTACTAGATGTCCCTTTCAATACTGATCCAACTGTAAATTTTGCTGTCAGCATTGATTAATGAAATAGGTCTGTACGAGGAAGTTAAAACAGGAGGTTTGTCTTTTTTAAGAAATACTGTGATTATTGATTTCTTCCAAGACGGAGGGGGCAATCCCTTTTGAGTACTCAAACATGTTGCCAGCAATTCATCTTTGAGAGCAGAGAAAAAAGTTCTAAAAAATTCCAAGGGGATCGCATCCGGGCCCACCGCCTTACCTACCGCCAAGGGTAGCATTGCTGCCTCCATTTCCTCGATAGAAATATCGGCCTCTACCTCTTCTTTTTGTTCAGGTGTTAGTTTTAGGATCTCATTATCTCCCCAGAACCCTACAAATTTGCCTTCTATATCAGTAACATCTTCATTTAGGTACAGCTGAGTATAAAAATTATTAAAGATCTCCAAAACTTTCGCAGGTTCTGAATGAATTTGCCCGAGTTCATCCTGGATTGAATTCACCCTCCTAGCAACCTCCTTCTGCCTTAGTCTTTTAGCAAGTAGCCGGCCCGAGTTTTCTCCGACCTCATATAAGTCTGAACGATGAACCGCAACTTGGGTCGCTAATTTGGTAGCGAAGTTTTGATAGACCCTCATTTTTTGAACAGCTAGATCTTTTGCTATCTGATCACAATTCTGAGTAGTAGTAATTTACTCCAAAGTCCTAGCTGTTCGTCTGTCGAGTATTATTTCCACCCTTGTTTCACCACTTCAGCATGGGTTCATCCCTGGCCGCGATACGACTGATCACATTCGCCGTGTGATAGCATTGATGGACTGGGCAGAAGCTACAAAGACCTCTATTGGAATCATCCTGTTGGATGCCGAGAAGGCATTCGACAGGGTGTCGTGGCCTTTTCTTTGGGAGGTACTGCGTGTGAAGGGATTTGGACCGGGTATACTCCACGCTATCAAGTCACTGTATGAATTACCTACTGCGTGTATACGCTTGTCGGGTATAGAGTCAGAATCTTTTATAATTAGCTGCGGAATGCGGCAAGGCTGTCCCAGCTCACCTTTATTATTTACCTTATACATTGATTTCTTTTTGTCTAAATTAAATCAGTCTAATGACATTAAACCTGTGGAAGTGGGTGACATTAAGTATAGAGCTTTGGCATATGCAGACGATATTGTTATTCTCACCACTGATATTCCTTCTGCTCTATCAACAACTGAAGACCCTGCCTTGCAGTATGGGTTAATGTCTGGCTATAAACTAAACCTAACTAAAACTCAGATTTTATGTGTGGGGGTAACCCTCCGGACGGAATCTCCACCCTCTCGGAAGCTACCTACTTGGGAATCAAGTTGTGCTCACCCGTCAATAAAATTCCTGAAATTAACTTGAACCCAGTATTAGATGAGTTAAGGTTACTTTAGAGAGAATAAACAATCTTCATCTGTCACTGCATGGAAGGTCAAATATTTTAAAGATGCTGGTGCTGCCCAAACTTTTATACTTGTTTAGAACCATTCCACTTGAATTCCCAATTATATACTTTAAAAGGCTTCATAACATTAGCTCTAGATTTTTATGGGACCATAAAAGGCACAGAAGGGCATACAAAAAGATGGTGCTCCCTAGAACTCTGGGAGGCTGGGGGATTCCGTATTTTTTGTTTTATTACTGGGCGACAGCGTTGAAATTCATGTCTCCTCTGGTTGTTGGAGAAAGGGCTAAGCTGTTGCCCTGCCACAGTCCATCAATCTACGAATTTGGATTGGGTGAAAAGGCAAATAGCTGGTTGGTAAAATTTGTTGAACCCAGCTATTATAAAAAAAAACAAGTTTAAAATTTACAAGGCTACCTTTGCTATCTGGAGGCGAGTTAAGCGGCATCTAGGTCTTCCGAAAATAAATGCCTATATCCCTTTTGAGGCTGTAGGTATACTTCCTCCAATTTTTCGAGACTACACTATTACTAGGTGGACGCAGAAGGGGATCTCCCGCTTAGGAGATCTCTGTCTAGATGGCCAATTTTTATCTTTTACAGAGCTAAAACTACAATTCGGTTTATCAAAACATGATTTCTTTAAATACTTGCAAATCCGTAGCTTTTGTAATAAATTAGTTCCAGGTGGTATGCACCAATTTAGAAAAATTCCCTTAATAGAACAGTTGGGGAAAAGTATGCCTATTGGTTTTTTCTATTCTATTTTGATAAAGCTATTGCCAGATGACTTACAGTATTTTTCAGGAAAAGTGGGAAAGGAAGTTAAATATAGAAAGAATTGTGTTAAATACTTCTATTGCCTTGGCAAATGAAATACTAATGACTGGTAGGATGCGTGCACAACATTATATGGCTATTTATGATTTATATTGTACACCGGGTAAGATCGCTAAATGGGGTACAGGAGCAGGAACTAAATGCAATAGGTGTGGTACTCCAGCTGCAGACGCTGTCCACATTTTCTACTCCTGTTCAAAATTGGTGGATCTCCTATCTTCAATTCAATCCTTTTTGGCAGTAGTAGTGGGATCTCCAGTATGCATTACTGGGGAGATGGTATTGTTAGGAATGAAAACAGAAGCTGAATTTCTGTTCTTTCTCTCTTTTCCTCAACTGGGTACTTGGGGAGGGAGGGGGTGGAACTTTGGGGAGTTAGGTTTCCTATAAAACAAGTTTGATGATCCATGACGCGGAGGATGCTTGAATGGACAATTCCTCTCTCAGTGAACTGTAGACACCGGACTGAATGGTTCCATGTATTGCCCATTGGGGATCGCCAGGGCATGGTTTTTCGGGCCTGCTTCGCCTCCTCTTTCGCACTACTGTACCCCTACATTAGCGCCTGTTGTTATTGGTAAAGCTTGCCTCTTCCACTTCCGTGTCCGGGGGGGGAGAGTTCTTTGATCATTATTTGCCAGTCCATTCCGTTGTATCAAAGATGTCATGGCTTGCTCTTTCTTTTTGTTGCTAATAAATACAATTTTGACAAAAAACAGAAGCTGAAGCGCAAATAAGACCGAAGTCTATAATTTCCTTTCTGTTTATCTGTATGGCGATCCTGTGCGCTTGTATTACGAAAGATTGAATCTCCCCAGATCCTCCGTCATTTTTTGTTTGGAGGGCCAGACTTCTGGCGATGTTTAATATGGAATCTGCAATTTATAAGACAAAGGGATTTAGAAAGAGAGCAAAGGGGATAAAAATATGGGCGCCAATTGCAGAATGGATTGAAGAGTCTGTAAGATAGGGTATATTGTGTGTTACAATCTTCTTTGATTAATACTCAATACTGGGGTCTGCTTTATTGCTATTTCTATTTGTGTTTCGAGGGTCTGTGGCTCCTGTTTTGCTTTTTTTTTTTTTGTGTACCACTCTGCCCTGTCAATTCACCTTATATGATTTATATGTTGGTTCTGGTCGCCACCTTTACTATGTTGTAAGATTTTGAAATGTGATTGTTCCTTGCATAAAATCTTCAACAACAAAAAAAATCAATGCTGATCCAACTGATTGAAGCCTTCACAAAGCTGTAGTACCTCAAGTTGTTACAAGTTGTATCTCACAAGTCGGATCAAACTGCTTCAAATGTCCTTCGCAAAGTTACAGGGGTGTGGTTTAACATATTTACCCATGCACTTTTGCTTACGATGAGTTTTACGATGATGGGTCAACATTGCAACTTTATGGTTTAATTCTTTTTATTAAGCGTTGCAATAGAAAGGTACTCAATATTAGGGTCACGCAGGGCCCAGCTGAGATGAAAGGTAACATAACAGTTACGAAATGAACAATCAGCTCCCACCCCCCACCCATCTCCCGGAAAAGTGAAAGGAGGAAAGGAAAAAGGAGAAGAGAAACCGCCCCCCACCCGTCCACGGTCCAAGTTGGTGAGAACGCCCTGAGCCAGGTGATGTGGCAGGCCTAGATTTTGGGACCCCTAGGGGGCTGTTTCTGGTACTGTGAGGCAAAGGAGACGTAAATATCTCGGGCAGGACAACTCCCGAAATTCTTGTGCGAGCAATGTGGGGAAGGTCGTTGAAGGAGGAACCTTTCCCAGCCAGAACAAGAGAGATCTTTTCCATTCCTAGGATCTGCCAGAGTCTCTGATACCAACCCGTGTGTGTGGGAATGCGGGGAGTATTCCAGTGAATCAGAATGTTTTGGACGGCCGTGCCCAAAGCTATGGCTATCTGTTTCCCTCGTCTAGATTTGAGGGGGTAAGTGATGGGGTTGGGCACTCCTAAGAGGATGTATGCAGGTAGTCTAGGATGTTTCGTGTCAATATGCTTGTCTATTTCGTCCAATACGTGAAAATCTTGATTACTATGGACGACTTGTGATAACTTAGTGTA
Organism: Triturus cristatus; assembly: GCF_964204655.1. NCBI lineage: Eukaryota > Metazoa > Chordata > Amphibia > Caudata > Salamandridae > Triturus > Triturus cristatus. The sequence continues at coordinate 325,092,396 of NC_140586.1, read as the reverse complement.
GAGAGGTACTAACAGGCACTGGTAAATGCATTTTTTTACACCATATTTATAGCAAACAGTTTTTGACTGGCAGTACACATGTGTACCACTACATATATAAATGCGGCCTGTGACTGGATTGTGCTGATCCATTACCCTATGCTGTGTGTTGAGGTAGGAAGAAGCAAAATGTCAATGTCAATTGAGCAAACCAGGAGATAAAGAAATTTCACAAAATGCCTTTTTATTCTTATATATGCCTGTATTTTTACTATGAAGTTTTTCTGGAGTTGGGCAAGATATTCACAAACCTGCAATACCATAAGTTGTTATTAGATGCAGTGGCGGCAGACACAATGAAGAGGTGGTGAGTGCATGACGGGGGAGCACAGGTGGGGGAGCACGCAGGGGTGGTTAATAATTTAAAAAAACACTTACCTGGAGGTGCGGCCACCTCCCGCTTTGCGGCTCCGTGTTTTCTTCCTGGTCCCAGGCTCCCAGCTTATACTGGGACAGACTCCCTGTGCAATCCCCACGCTGCTCTCATGGTATGAGAGCAGCGCAAGGATTGGTGTGAGCAGGCTGAAAAGACGCTCCGCTCAGATCAGGGAGTCTGTGGGGTATCTCCAGCCCGGCTGTTCAATGCAGCTGGGCTGGAGAAACCTAAGTAAGTGCGCACTCCTCCCATGCCTCGTCCCGCCCCTCCCTGATTGCGCTGGCTCAGAACCGGCAAATGAAAAATAAAATTATTTAGTTAATCATTTTATTTTTCAGCTGCTGGCTCGCCATTGTGGAGGAGCCACCTCTGATTAGATGCCCTCTCGACTCAGATGTAAAAGCCTGAGAAGTCATTCATAATGCTGCAGTACTTAAGGGGGTTATGTAGTGTCCCTCTCTAGTCAGATCTGACTGCTTTAAGTCTTCACCAAGCTGCACTGCCTCAATTAGTCTCTAGATGTGCCCCCTAAGTCAGATGCAAGCGCTTCAAATGTCCTTCATATAAGTAAGGGGGTGTTACTTCTAAATAAAATGTGCATAATCACATTTGCTATTTTAAGGATTTGTACTTGTTTTCCCTGGGTTAAATAAGTATGGCAAATGGGGTTTTCCAACGAGTCAATATTTCAGATTTCAATTAATTTTTTGATTTTTATAGAAGTGATAACCCCCTACTATACATTACTACTAGGATTTACTGGTTAATCCAAGTGCCTTGACACATCTACTCATGGTACAGAGAAAAGGTGGGTGGTGTGGCTTTTAGCTGGGTGTATGCATGTTTATATTTAAAAGGTTTCCTCTAAGTGCATGGTAGCAGTGAAAGATGCTGAACAATGTAGTCTAAAGGCTCAGAGATGTGTTAAGCATTTGGCAATATAATTCCCTCATATAGTTTGAAGATTGTATGGTTGAGCAAATGTACAACTTATTTTAGTGAGTTATAATTGCAACTCTAATTTGTTTTCTTTTTTTCCTAGACAAAAGCTAACGATTGGATGCTACCAGCTTGGTGTCTTAGAGCAGACGATGAAGTCTGTCAACGAATCGATTTGTTCGGAAGCTAAAGGCAGGGGCTGGATGTGATACGAATCCTCGGCCGGAAAGCGTGGTCGGTGGTTAGCCCTTCACACAGTGTCTCTTTCCACCTGGAAGCATCAACAATGATGGCACACCGGTTCTCCCTGTCCACACAGACCCCGAACAGGCCTGCACTCTGTTCTACAAAAGAAGCGCTTGACAGTATAGTGGCTGATGTTTTTATTTTGTTAAAAATGAATGCCACAAAAGCTACGCTTCTGCCCACTAGTCCTTTTTTGCCCGGTGGGAGGGGACAGACATGCCAGTATTAACTTGCTAAACAAACTTCACCACGAAAGGCCGTTTTATACCTTCTGTGGCTCCATTGCACCTCGCCTATTCTGACAACCGATACTGTGGTAAATTCTGTCTTTTCAGAGGCAGTTGTGTGCTCAATAATTATAGTACATGTCTGACAAAGAAATGTCATCTATGTGCTCTTGGCAGTCGGAGCTGATTACAGAGCAAAATAGCGTATGCTGATTTGTCTCCCGTTTGTTAAAATGTCACTATTTTGTAATGGAAACACCTTGCATATTTTTAAAACTGTACTATTGTTCTGTACTAAACCATCAGGACCCTTTCAATACACACACAGACACGCATCTGTGTATATATGTGTGTGTGTTTGTGTGTGGAACAGGTGTATAGTAGTGTATAGTTTTTTAAAGGGGAACTTCCATGTTTTCCTTCTTATTCAGCTTGCCCTGTGTATCTAATGCATTGTAAATGGCTGAGAATGTGTAATATAATTCTAATTTATTGCAAAGTACGTGCAAATAAACTACAAAGGGTTCTGTTTTCAGTGCCTTCTCTAAGCACACTTGAGTTTTCACTTATTATGAATCTTCCTGTGTATGTGTGTCCTAAAACAATGTCACCATAACTTCAAGCCAGAATATGGTTTTTGGTATATTGGAAATCAGTTACATACAGGGGCTAAATCATTTGCACCCCTTTCCGATTTAGACTGATTTAGCCTTCCTTTGCCAGTTCCTGCCAAACTGAGATACCTCAAAGTCAAGTAATAAGAAAAATCCTGTTACAGGTATGTCCACCACCCCTTTCTCCAGAAACAGGGGGTACTCTTACTGCAGGCAGGTATGCTCAGAAAGTTTATGTAGGTTCAGTGTGGCAACTAGTACCTGGCCTCTGTGACACCCAGTGGCTCCTCCTCCCTTAGCCCTGTCATCTTCTGCTAGAGACTCCAAATTTGTGCGCAGCCCATGGAATTTTATCTGCGCTCTCACATTTGTGAGCCATTGTATCTCGTTAAACAACGTGCTTTCATACACAGCGTTTATTTCCTCTTCTTTTGCTGTGGAAAAGTGGTATCAATGGGTACTTATGCTAACCACAGAGTATTCTGAAGCAGATTTACACCCTCTGTACTTTCCTGAGAAGCGCGTCCTAAATATGAGCCGGCCAGTTCACGTTCTTGTTGGTCACCTAACAGGTTTCTTCGCCTGGTATCCCATTTCTGGATTTACATGCTTCATAGTCCTCATGGATTTGTATCTCTGAAGCAGACAAGCTAGTAGAAATTTCTTACGAGTCCTCTTGTTTTTGCAACCTTCACCCAACAGATCTCTGCTGCTGTTGCAGGCAGGACACGCTCTCTCCTAACGCTTTTTTTTTTATAGCACACATTTGCAATGCAGTAGGTCTCGCATTTGCAAGAGTTTAAGCTATTGGCATTGTAAATGACAATGCCTTTTATTTATCTGTTTAAAAACAACACATAAATAAAAGGCATTGTCATTTACAATGCTAATAGGTCAACCTCTCACAAATGTGAGACCTATTGCATTGCATATGCTTGTCTAATATTCCAGATTGGATTTGGAAACTTCTGAAATACCTCTCCGGCAGGGGACGCTGTCTCTACATCGACATTGAGCATCGAGCTCTAAAGATATCATCAGAGGTATATGGTGCCCAGCCCGGTGCCCTGACTTTGTTTATTTTTCATGCACTTTTCAATGTAGTTCAGCGCTTCAGTAGTTCAGCGCTTCAGTTCATCTCATGTGAGGAGATATTTTTCCCTCCAGATTTATTTTATGCAGTGCAAGGAAAATGTGCCCACCAAAAAGATCAGGTTTGAAGCCCTGTTTTCAGTGTGATGGTGATATATCCATCATGCACTCTAACGACGTCTGTCTTTGGTGCCTGGGTTCAAGGCACAGCACGCTCTTGTGTGCCCTTTACCTCCAAGCGAACCCTAAGGCCTTCAGAAGAGTGCAGAATAAAACTCTTCATAGTTCATGCTGAGGAAGACGATAGGAAACATCGGAGGAAAAGGTCAAGGTTCCAGTCACGGATGAGGTCACCTACTCCCTCATTACCATCTTCAAAGTCTTCCAAGGAAAAGAGGAGGCATCATAAAAAAAGAAGCACTCCTTTTCTCCAAGACGATCAAACTCAAATGCTAATTTGCCCATCGTCTCCAGAGCCTGGGCTTGTGGAGATTTCTCCCCACCTATCGCCAGCTCCTCCAGCACCATCTCAACTTTTTTTTCTTTACATTTTTTATAGCGCAAACTTGACCCGAAGGTATTGGAGCGCTCTACACGAGTATCAGTTACATTACACAATGACACATTCATTTTTGGTAGTCACAGGGGATTAAGTGATTTGCCCAGAATCACAGGATGTTGAGCTGACGCCGAAACTAGAACCTGGTTTCTCAACTCCAAGGTCGGCACCTCTGGTCATTACGCCACACCCCCCCAACTTCTGTTTACTCCGCCTCCATTGTCCATGTTAGTACTAGCTCCAACATATCCGGAGTTCCTAACTCGAGTACAGATCCCTCCTCCTTTATGCAAGCCCTGATGGATCTTTTTAGGAGGGTGAAAGTCCCCTCTGGCACTCCGCTAGCCACCATTGGACCATATGGCTCTCCAATTGCCACTTTTGCTCTAGGTCCATATGTCCCTCTAGTGCCATACGGAATCCACTGGGTGGCATCTCTGTTGTCGTTTCTAGCGCTCCTGGCAGCCTCCGATGTCCTGTTGCCGACTGTTAAAAAAATACATATTTAGGAGGCGATTCCGATGTCTTCTAGATGAAGTACAATACTAGTAGACTATTAACTATCAGAATCAGACTCCGATCAGCAATCTCCAGAATATCAAGGGGATGGTGATGACACTGGCTTTGTTTCAGACCTGCTGCCTCCCCAATAGGCAAGTGGACTGGAATGCTGTCCTCCCCCCCCTTCCTCAACACCTCCCCCTGAAATAGATATTGACCCGGTCCCTGGATAAGCCCCCCCCCACCCCTGAAATGGCTTCTTCTTATTCAGTGCCAAAGAAAGCAGCCGACTTATTGGAGCTCATTCTTCAGTCAGTGTAATATAAATCTAATATTCTTACAGACATTTGGCAGTCAACACCAGCTAGAGGTGAGCTTCTTTTAACATCTAATGAAGCCATAATCGACGAAAGTACAGATGGTCCAAACCATACTGTTTCGCTGTTGTTCCTAGGACAGCAGTACGTCTGTATAGGCCAGCTCTGGGAAATTCTAATTTCTTTCAGTACATCCCTTGCCATAAAAAGTCTGTTGGTTCAGTCGTTATCCACAATCCAACTTGAAAATTAAGAAAAACGACAAACTACGGCTGACTACAAGTTTAGCTCTTAAAATCCCAAAGTCTCAAGGTAAATATTCAGTTCCTGTGCACAAATCTTCCGGAGTACGCCGTAGATCGACTCCACTGTAGGCCAGATATAGAAGAAGAAAAGCAAAAGAGGAAGGTGCACCAGTAAAAAAGTCCAGGTCCAAACAGTATCTTTAATATTCCCTTTTAATTTTCTTGTAAAGGACTCACAGCCAACGCGTTTCGTTCCACACTGGAACTTCTTCAAGGCTGAAAACATGTAACGTGACAACGTATAAATAACATTTATAACATATAAGAAATATGAATACGGCACATACCACAAAAATGTAACTGTGACTAGTTTCACAAACACTACAAATACAAAAATCATAACGTACGCAAATTATATATAAAAAGTTAAAAATTATGACTAATAACACATCCATATGAAATCATTAGTATATACATAACATATTAAGGACAAACATATACATCACATGTCTAAAAAGAACACACATATGTATCACAATAGAATCCCAAACAACATTAAGTATGCATAATTGAGGACATTTCTGATCCCTATCAAAGTATATAGTTGTACGACTATATTCTGTCAATTCTGGGGCAAGGTCAATCCTCTATTATCATATTGATCCCATTAATCCGCAACCATATTAGTACATAAGGTCAATCAGAATAATGAACCCAAAAAAGAGAGTGGAAAAAGAGAAAAGAGGGGAAAAAAAAAATTACAAAGCGAGAAAAAAAAAAATTACAAAGCGAGAAAAAAAAAAAAATATATATATATATATATATGTATATGAATCGTAAATATCGTGAATATCACCAAGGACTCACCGGAATTCGATTCCTTATGTCAAAACGAAGCGAGATGCAATGTGGCAAAGTCCCACATGCATAAAGTAATTCCCAGATAGTATAATCTGATGGGAAATATATATATATGAATATATTAAGACCTAAACATGATAAGATATGAGGCCAATAAGTTCAATAAGTACGTGATACTCCAAAAATAAATTACGCCCTCTCACAATGAAAAGGCGAAAATGGAAAATGCTAGTGCCCACACTTCCAAAGAAACTATTATCTGATATCAATTAAGGAATAGAAAAACAGAATCAGTACATGATATTAATTATTGGGAACAGGGAAAGAAATCCCTTATCCCAGTAATAGTCCAAAACCATCTTGCATAATCAGTAAGTTTAAGCGAACAAAGCAGTCAGTAACCAATAATCAAAAATCAAAAAGGGGACTTACCCACTATTTGGATATTCGTTGCTTTTTCTTTTTTTATCTATTTATAAAACGATGGTGTCACCGACATCAATATCTTTAGCTTCAAAATGATTATTGTCAATATGTCGGCTCCATGATACGAGCGCGATCATAAGGGTTCCGATATTCTAAAAATTAAGACGCAATGATTGGTGATATGCTTGCATCACCACCGAAATAGGGCCAATTCTCTTGTACACTTACGTTAGTATATAAAGTTTGTAATGGAAAGGACCCCCTTCTAGGTGCCTAAACATAGCCAACCTTATCACATTGTGAGCAGTGCATACAAATGGCCAAAGCACAAGCGATGTTAAAGGCCAGAGTACCACGAAGAAAACCTCAAAGAATAATGTATATGCCAATTATGCCGAAAATACATATTAGTCCTGATAAATGCAGCGACTTTAGAAAGAAAAATATATATCCATACTTATTACACGTGGTTCTAAGAACATTAAAAAAGACTCATACCCGAGAAGTCCCATAGCCCCAAAAGTTCTAGGGAATCGTAGCAGCAAATAGCGAACTAACCCATGTCGGGCTATATTCAATTAAAAAAAATAGGAAGCCCATAGGAAGAGTATATCTAAACTTATTACGGGTACTACAAATGTTTCTGGACGCATTGAAAAAGACTCATACCTGGGAAATCCCATAGCCCCAAAGTCCTGGGGGATCGTAGCAGTAAACAGCGAGCTAGCCCATGTCGGGCTATATTCAATTTAAAATATAGGAAGCCCATAGGACGAGTAGGTCATCTGATTCCATCCATGTCTCGCGATTCCAAAGTTCAGGGAGGCAATAGCGGTAAGGAAGGTCGCCATGATGGAATGGTGGTATATCCCATCATAGTAATAATCCAAACACTAGTAAGCGTATATAAATACGCAAAAATAAACTGTCTGGCCTCACGATTCTTAAATCTAAAGAAATAGGCGCTACATACAATTTAAAACATAAGAAACACACAGGAAGTATCAGTCATCGGACCATCAACATCACATCCGTGTCTCGTAATTCTATAGTCAGAAAAGAGAGGAACGGCAGGAGAGTTCGCCATAATGAAATGGTGCAATATCCTATCGCAATCTTATCCCAAACGCTGAGGAATGTGTGTTAATAAGCATGGGTAAAGCATACAATCCCGCGCTGCCAAAATGTAAATGTATTGACAGGAACAAAGGGTCGCCATGATGGAGTGTAGGTCGACACATCTTACTCATATCCAAGGAGCTTGAGACAGCACATTAATGCAGAGAAATTAATCATAAGCAAACGCTTAAGAATGTATATTAATACGTAATGGTAAAGCATACAATCTCGCGCTTCCAAAAATCTAAAAAAAAACTACAAGGGATAGGGAAAAAAGGATTCTGAGCCAGAAGTCTTGCATTGCATTCCTTAAATGGTGCTTGTTTACTGGGGCGTTATATCTCCGCTGTGAGAGGCTGGCCTGGTATATGATGTCCACTAATGTAAGGGGGCACCTTGCCCCAGGCCAGACGACCATTGTGGTGATTTAAGAGGTCTTAGGCAACCTTAGAAAGCTCTCTAAGTGGCAGCTGTGGAGAGCAGCCTTAAGGCTTAGTCCAGAAGGAGTGTAAAGCAGCTTGTTTTACCAGAATACAATCTTATCGTATAGATTAAGTGAAAAGAACCAGACCAAGTATTTATAAAAAGATGTATTTATTATATAATACTCTTTAGTACATTCCAATATCTTCAACACGGAGATAAACACAATGCATACAATACTTTAGCAAAGAAGCACCGTAAATTGCACAAAATACACAGTGGACCCCAGGGGGAGACTAAGCCATATACTAAGAAAGTGGTATAAGAACCACGACTTGGATCAAGCCTGGGTTGAGAGGGCGTAGAAGTGCTGGGCCCCAAGGAACCACCCAAGGTGGGTAGATAGGGACCCCACGGAGAACGTTTGCAGTGTGGAAACACGACCTCGTACTCCGTGTAACTCTGTGTGCAAGTCGCAGTTGGGTTTTTAAAGATTAAGGACCCTTCCTAGTGAACCCTGAAGAAACCCCGTGGAAGACAGAAGGTTGGAGAGCCACCCCACCTGTGGATACCCTAGTACCCACGTTACCTCCACCAGGCAAGCCAGGTGTATATGTGTGAAGTGGTGTCGGAAACGGCCATCAAACCCAATGGATGACTTCAGGAATGCGCTGCTGAGGAAGAAGAAAGAAGTGTGCGGTGGAATCCGAGGATGGATTCTTGATGAGAGGTACCTGCAAGCAGAGGGAACAGTGTCTATGTCACTCAGGAGTGACCAGGAGACTTGGAAGACGAATGCCCTCCGATGTCGGGTGTTGCAGGATGGATGATGAGGACATTGACTCTGCAGCTGTGAAGACCAGGCGACGCTGAGGAGGACCAGCATCACATCAAGCAAAAAGTGTGGGTAACCATAAAAGCAGATCCTACTTTCCTACACATTCCTTTGGGATATGGCAGCCCTAGTAATTCCCAAAGCTGTGCAAGCTGTGCACGCAACGCAAGGCGCACCACTCTTGACCCTAGGGGTCTTTCGAAATGAACCAAAATATTGCTGTTTTATATAGTATTTAACACATTTATTCATTTTGTTTAATTGCAAACTTTTTCTTTTTTCTGAGTCTTTTAGACTCCTATATGCTCGATATAACTCGAGGTTGGATATTCTTTCGGTATGTCAAGTGTATTACAGTTTGAAGCGTTTGTTTATACAGGTTGGACACACATCACCGGTAAGGGTGGTATGCAGGAGGCGGGAAACACAGGATGAAACATTGTATGGAAAGTCACCTCAAATGGCATTCACGCATCGGCACTTTGCATGTTTGACCACAATTTCAGTTAATGGTCATGCATTCATGGGGATTACAACACACACATACGTATTAAAAAACAGCATAACCACAGGTTAACGATTTTTAAATGTTATTATGGCAACTGTTCCAAGGTGGTGATTACATATTGTAAGACGCTTCATTATTTATTATTTTTCAGTTCCCCTGAAGAAGGGTTAATCGAAAACCCAAAATGTAATGGGAATTTAACTACCAGCATAAGGAAAGAAAGATTATTGGATGTAATTATACAATGTAACACTGCATGTCTAAATTTATGGGCAGGCCACAACAGGCCACATACATGTTTTGTATAATTTATTATTTGTTGTCTATCAAGTCTCTAAGACTCAGAATAAAAGAAAAGGTTTGCAATTAAACAGCATGAATAAATGCATTAAATAATATATAAAACAGCAATAATTTTGGGTCACTTCGAAAGACCCCTAGGGTCGAGAGTGGTGCGCCTTGCGTGCACAGCTTTGTGCACCTATCTTTGGGTATTCATGTTTATAGGAACACAAGCAGGTCCTATCACAAGGCAGCACACAATAATATTGAATAAACATTTATTACATTTAAGAATTCAGAAAACACTTATGTGCAGGCAAAATACATCATTTTTCATGATCAATTTAGCCCTAGTAATTACACATTGTCCTGCTGATCATAGGACTCATTTTAATATAGGTCATCCAAGATGGGCAAGAAACATCGTACCATATTATAACAGCTAGTCTAGATATAGCTGACTGCATAGCCAGAACAATGGGCTCCTCCATAACTCCCAGGCATGCCTAGCTGTGCTGTACTGAATTTTCAAAAGATGTAGTCAAAAGGGTAAGACTGCGTTAGAACACAGAGAAGGCAGAACCTCAGCAAGGTCTCTTGGCCTTCAGTCACATTCAGGGAGCTTTTGCTCTTTTCACTGAACCAATACCTTTGGTGGAAGATTCCAACAACAGCAGCATCACTCTTTATCAGCTTGGGAGCATCAACAGCAGAACCCACTTGTATGGTGCTAATTCGGCAGGGGCTGAAGATGTCCCCAACACTGTCATCCCTCAACTTCCTCCTGTTCCTATTTCTCAGCACCACCTAGGAAGCAGCAGTGGTTTGGTTGTAAAGGAGTATGTTACGCTTGTGTGATGAACATTGCCTCTTTTCCTGCTGGTTTGGGAGGCCATTACTTCAGACTGCTGGGTCCTACAGATAGTAGAAAAGAGGTACATCTGATCCTTCTCCAAGCATCCTCACTATGTTCCTCACATCTGACCCACCACTCCCAAGAACATCTCAGAATCCTGCAGCAGGAAGTGGCATTCCAGTTGCAGAAGGAAGCAGTGTAGTTGGTACGGACTAAGAAACTGGATAGGGGTCCATAGTACTTCCTGGTTGCCAAAAAGGAGTGCTGTCTCCACCTGATCCTGGATCTCAGGCTCCTGAACTGGTTTTTATGCAAGAACAAGTTCGGAATGCTGTGCCTGTCGCAGGTTCTGATGGTGTTCAGTGCGGATGGCTGGATGGTGTGATGGTGTGATTTGACCCACAAGAGATACTTTCACATACCAATTTTGACATCTCATAGGAAGTATCTGCATTTTACGGTGGGTTTCACACACTACCAATTTGCAGTTCATCATTTTGGCATGATATCGGCAACCTGAGTCTTCACAAGGTGATGGTTGTGGTGGCAGCTCATTTGAGGAGGTCAGTAATTGCTCTGTTTCCTTACCTGGATGGTTGACTTCTCAAAGCTGGTTCAACACAGAGTGTGCCCACCAACTACAAATAACATTTATGTTGCTCATCTTGAGATTTTCCATCAATATGCCCAAATCACACCTAGAGCCATTCCAGCACCTCCTGTTCATAAGGTCAGTACTGGGTACCATCCTACTCAGAGCATCCCTCCTGCACAGAGGATTCAAGATGTTGGTGGTATGAACCTGATGTTTTGTGCAGGCGCCCAGATCAGATGGTCCTGAGACTACTTGCTGTGAGATTCCTGCATCCTCCTGGTCACTCTTGCATGCTGGCACATGAGGACTCTCCAGTGGTGCATATGCAGGCAGTGGTTCCAACACCAAGGAGAACTGGCAGATTCCATAGTGGTCTCCAGGGATGCTGTGGCAGAACTGAACTGGTGGGGAGGCAGAGAACAACTTTTATCAAGGAAGGTATTTTTGCCCCCTTCCAGCAGTGGTCATGGTAGTCACTACCGTGACCACTGCTGGAAGAGGGTAGTCCTCCTCTGAGTGAGGTGCAGATCTGGGGTAATGCTGTCAGAGCACTCTGGTCTCCAAAAGAGCAGAAATCCATCCTCCTTCTTGCACATCCTTCCCATACACAAACAAATAGGGGTCTCATCTTCTCTATCGGGAAGCGCTGAGGCTCTCATTGTTGGTCCATTAACAGGGGCTCTGGGTGGTTTCCAACCACCTGGATGGCTCACTGAATATCAGGGCTGACAGATTTCAGATGAAGTGGAAGTTTCCGCTTCTCTAGCATTTGCTTCCATACTCTTGATTCCTCCGATTCTGAGGGAGATCTGCAGAGACCTAGCCCAAGCCATCATCATTGCTCCAGACTTAAAAGGGTGTGGTACACAGCCCGATGGCTCCATTCTCTATGCCCACCTCCCCACTTTGTGACAAGGTTGTCTTGCAGAGAGGAAGAGTGGGGTAGAATACATCTTACTGATAGTAGTTCAGCTTTGGAGGAAGCTCCTGCAATGAACCTTCTGTGTCATATGTTCTCTCCTATCCTAGCCTACACCCAGTCAGGAGATTGTTGACTCTAAATGCTATTCCCCACTCACAAAATAAAGATCAGTTCCTATGTACCTGAAATGAAAGGACCCTTTCCAGTTAATGATCATAAAAAAGCTTGGAGGAGCTCTGGCAAAAGACACTGCCGGTTACCTTGGGCCCATATCTTCTATACACTGGTTGTGTGTCACTGCCATACCCAAAGGTCGACTGTATTCCAGACACATTTTTCATCCAGTCACATTTCTCTTTAGCATTAAATATATCCCAATCTTACAGTTTTGTGGCCCAGAAGAGTCTACTCCTACAGAGAGTATCTTCTGAGTTGAGTACCGCTAGCTTCTCCTTTCCACATTATCAACTGCTGATCCAAGTGTCCCAAACCCCGTCAAGACTTACTGATCCCTGATTACAGGCCAGTTTACCCAATCTTGGTATCCTGCCCACTGTCCAGTAGGGAGCTGGTGGCATTGCGGTTCATACCTGAGATGTCCCTTATTGTCCCCCTGGAGGGGCCCACCGGTTGTGCTACATATAGTATACATTTCCTTTGTCGTTCGTTTGGAATTTTCGGTTGTCATTTTCAAAGCATTTCTTTGTAACGTTCGACTGTCATTTTCACACAAAGACACTAATGTGCAGAATGCATTAACAGATGGAAATGAGAACTATGGTGTGTTCATGCTTGTTGTTCCATGTCGGATATTTTCAGGCTTGGGGTGGGTGTCCTGTTGTCTACAACTTTGGCAGTGATATAGATGCATGGCCTATGAGTGGGAGAGCTCTTGGTTACCATTAACCAAAGGAGGATGCAGAAAGAGATATCTGGGCAGGCCTAGATATGAATATTTTTGATTATGGCTTATGAATAGCCAGATGAATTCATTGAATTTCTGCAGTAAGTCTGAATAAGATTGAGTTGCAGAGCGAAGAACTTGTTGAGTAGCTTTGCTCCAATATTTTATAGTGCTTCTCCAGGGAGCCCTCACCTGTAAAGTGACTCCAGATCTCTAGCAGGCTTTGGGGAGCATCTACATGTTAGAGAGGGATGTGGTAGGTTTCCGTGAAGCCACTTACGGCAAGTCCCAAGGTACATCTCCCCCTAGGAAGCCTGGACCTCTTGCTCCTGCCACACAAGGAGAATTCAAAACGAGACCTGTACGTTGGCAGATTTTTTGGGCCATCACATCAAATTAGAAATTCTGTGGATGAGAAGGTTAAGCCCCCTGCATAAGTTCTAAGTGGGAATTTATTGCGATTTTAGAAACAGCCTTTAATGTACCATGAGGTTACCAGGATTGCTGTGATGTTATGGATGTTGACGACAAACAGAGGTGAAGGAGAGAAATCTGCATTGTCTGTATCAGGAGGTTTTTGCCGCACCTGAATCCAGAGAGTAGCCAAATTTCTAGCTACATCTGAATTGCACTTCTAGTTCTAGTTGGTGGCTGGTCCTTCGCCTGGTTTAGGAACCCCCTCTGCAGGTTAGTCAGCGCTATGAGGGCTACATTTTTCCCCTTTTCCTGTAAGATGTCACAAGGTCAGGAATGGATGGGTGACTCAATGAATGCGTGTATTTTTAGGTCATGCTGTTTTATGAGGAACTAGTTTCTGTTCTGAAGGATCCAAGCAGATTTAGCCCTCCTGAGAGTTATGGTTATTGTATTCTATTTATTGTTTTTATATGCCAAAAACTCTAAATAATGAGTTGGGTATTTGTTAGAATAGATGTCTCTTTGTTATCGGCATCGTTGAAGTCCTGCTTTAATATGCCCTCCCTGAATGTAATGAGGATATCCACCAGGTCTCTAAGGCTATGTTTCAAGGGCATATACATGCACATTTTGATTTGCACTTTCTATTTTCTACTCACACAATAGTGTCAGCCGATGTAACTTCTAGTGAGAAAGGACCGGTTTCTGTCTTTGTGGTTAACATTGTTAGTCATTAGACATAGGAGTATCAAGTTTTCTTTTACAGCAGTACTCAAAGGACCATTATGGAAAGCTGAGTAATGTGCAGTGTATGTTTTATAAGACTATCATTGCGCTGTCTGACCAGATGCATGATAGAGCCGTTTGATGGGAGTGACAGCAATGAGAGGAACTACAGAGATGTATCCTCTTATTATCTGATTGGTTGAACAATTTCACAGGAGTCATAAAACCCTTCAAAACAACAGAAGAGTAAAAAGATTTCATGTTATTATTTTGTATAACTAATGAACTTTCATCCCAGACTGTTTTCAAACTGATCACTTGAAGTCACACAATGTCCTTTCAAGGTTAGCTCCAGGTTAGTCCTACGGTATTGTTAAGGTTAGTTTTTGGGAGTACATTGTAGAGTACAGACAAGGCTCCAGCCTTATGTGTCCTTCATACATACGGGGACATCCGAACATGTAAGTTGTTTTCTCAGTGCAATCTCAACAGAAATTTTATTTCGCAAATTAAATGATGACAAAATCTGTACTTTTATTTTGCTTTCTGATTCCAACACTTAACATCTTCCTGGCCCCCTACACCAGTTTGTTCCTGAGATTACCAATGCCTTTGCCTTTAGGTCTGCTGCAGATTCTGCCACCATTGATTTCTACTCTTGCAAACCTATCTTTATGTGGTGGACTAGTCCCAAGACAATTAAAGTGAAAGTAGTAAACATTCATACTTTATCCTCTAATAATGGGTAGGTCAAGAGCAAATGCTCTGCCGAAACAGTGTCCCAATCTCCAGAACTTCTCTTATGCCTTCAGTTTTCTCAGTATACCTACATGATTAAACATGATCAACAATTTCAATTGTGCCAAGCCAGTGCCACTGATGGAAAAACATACTATTGCTTCTTGGCTGCCAAAGAATTGACAAAAAGTCGGATTGACGGATAAAGGCACAGTCATGAAAAACCAATGATCCTGAGATAGGTATGGTAGCATTCTCCTCACAGCTCTGTTATTAAACGAAGTGAGAGTGGGGAAGCAGAAGATCCTTTTTTCCCCTAACCTGAGCCCCAAGACATAGTTGAGAACAAATGTTCTGGGGAGGTTAACGATTATTGAATAAGGTGGTTTTAACAGCTTTGCTCCAAACTCCTGCCAAACCAAAGGTCTGTTGCCTTGGTAAAATGTTCCTTATCATCCAAGAGGGATGCTCTGCTAACTGCCTGAAGAGTTCAAGGTGAGTTTAAAACATGTTTTTGGGTAGGGTTCTTAAGACTACTTAATTGCGGAGACTTACTATGAGGCTTTCCCAAGGCGGGAGTACAGTTTCTCGCTAATGAGCAGGGAGGGGGATGGTTGTGGAGGATTTAAGTCTTCAACGGTGTTTTCTTTTCACATTCTAGGTGCTACCTCTGATGTCCATCAGTGGATGGCTGAGTCTACTGTTGATTTAACTGTTCTTTGCCCTGGAAGTAGAAATTATGAGATGCTGCCTCTCTCATAAGTTGCAGCGGCATATCTCTGGTCTGTGAGTACCATTTTCTCTGTCTTCTATGATTGGAGATCTAACATACACTGTACAATTGCTTGATTTAAGCTGAGTTTGATTTTTAAAAGCTATCCAAACTCTTATTATCTCAAAATCACTCCTCCAGTGGATGTATCAAAATGTCAGATTTCACTTTTACAATATTAAAAAATGATGACATTGCAAACCTTTCTATACAAAAACCTCAGAGGAAAAATGTATTCTTTAAAAAATATTTTCGAATACTCTCCCACAATCCAGTTATACTTAATTATGTAAATTACTCCCCCCCCCCCCCCCAAAAACAGCTCTCAGTTTTGACAGTGCAATAGGGTCTGCTTACCTGTCGCTTTTCATTAGAGTAGTATCTGTTTATTGAAAGCTCCTCAGATATGTCCCTCCATGCACCATCATGCATATGCACAGCAAGCTCCCCAAAAAGTATTTGAAAAAAAATGGTGTAAAGCAAATTAAGGACTGTGTCCACATACAAGATGGATTTAATAATTACTTCATAGCATACATTCGCTTAACCCATTATCTTTGTTTGAAGAGAGTTATTTAAAAAAACTTTTGAAATACAAAATTTTTTATTGAAATTTCTGCCATATCTATCTCAGAACCTAGGATTGATTTCCACAATTTCCTATTCCAGAGTAGAAACACTGGAATAAATCTTTCCTAATGCATTGAAATTTGACTTGCACCATATAAGAAGATATCTAGATTATGCATTCATTTAGCATGCCAATAAACAAAAATCTGGTCACTCCAGCTCGTACTGGCTTTGGGATAAGTTCTAATTGAATAAATGCTACTGGGTTGGACTGATTGAATCCTAAGTATCTCTACCCTGCTATCCTATACTACAGCAATACTTTTTGGTGATACACTTCTATGAAAGGGCTCAGTAATCAACAAACTAAATTGGAGCTAACATACTTTGAAGCCATTATTGCAGCCTTACCTTTAATGTTTTTGTTTGTTGGTTGATGACATTTCTGCTGCTGCTATCAATATGATACAAACTACTTACATTTAAATTTTATATGATTGACAAGCAGTGGTCTCCCATCCGCCCGTTGAACACATAAAGATGGACATTTTCATCACTTTGGTCTTTTAATAAATGATTTTGATGTTCAGTTGATAGCTCAAGGGCTCCCAATTAATAAAGTGAATCCTGCAACTTATAAGAGTGTGTTCTGGTAGATACTTCTACCTGGACATTCCTCTCCTTGTGAATATCCCAGGTGTCTGTTTTGATCCTGAAACTTATCAATAGCTCTTCCACCGTGGGGGAGTCAACTCCACTTCGGCATCGCTTGTGGCCCCTCGTGACGTCACTGGGGCCATAAAGCATCCCTTTTGGTGTGCTGACACCTGTTTTCCGCTCCTGGAGGCATTCTGGAGCTCTTAAATGCTCCTCAGATAAGATTGTGTTATTCAGTGGTTTATTTGTACTTCTTCAAATTAGGTACAGTTTTCAATTGGGATGTTGTTGCCTAAACATTCCGTGTTCAAACCTTGTTGAGACTGCGAATGTCTAATGTCTATCAGAGATCCTCATGACATCTGTCTGAAGTGCCTTAAATCTTATCACAACATTGGAGAGTGCAAACCCTGGCAGAAAATACATCCAAAGCCCCTCAAGGAGCGTGAGACTGAACTGTATTTTGCTAGAGTGAGGGATGAATGTCGGGGTCATTGAAAATCTCCTCCACGATCCATGTCTCCCCTGCAAATATCAACCGGCTTCGGATCAATACAAGCTGACACGATGCCTGTGGCTCCAGCTGACCTAGTGAGTGTTCCAAACACGATACTGCCTGCGGTGATGATACCAGTCCCCCACACCTCTCATTCGTACCCAGAGTTCCCAAAACCTGGGAAGGATCAGTCTGCATTTTTTAAAGCAATGTTCAATTTATTCAATTGGGCCATGGTCCTCTCTGGTACGCCTGCTGGCCTCCATGGTTCCAATGACATATTTGTTGTGAGAAATGCCGACACTATACCAACTGGCAACAGTCACTCCATAACTACCTCTTCCACAAGTATCCTGGACGAATCGAAAGCTGACTCCAGCATCTGAGGGTCCAGTGCTGGAGTCAAAGCCATCTCAATTGCTTGTTCTGATTCTGACTCCTTTGGCACCAAACTTAATGAAATGAATTGAAAGAGACACTTATATAGCGCATGGCTACCCAGGTGCCTTCCAGCGCTGGGCTAGACTAGTGACCAGTGGCAGAGATACTTAGGGAAACAACAGTGTTTTCAATTGCTTTCAGAAGGCAGGATGGCTAGGTTCCCTGTGTAGATAAAGTGGCAGTGCGTTCCAGAGTTTGGCTGCATTATGAGAGAAGAGCCAGCTGCTGCTTCTGGCGCTCTTAACCCTTGAGATTTCTACCAAGTGAAGTTCATCCGAGTGCAGTTTCCTATTAGCCTTGTAGGGGCGGACCATGGTCGAGTTTATTGATGGCCCGTTCCCTTGCAGGGACTTGTGGACAACACAGAGGGCCTTAAAGCTGATTCTTTCTTTCACTGGAAGCCAATGAAGGGAGCGAAGGGCCTGTTAGCCGAGAGGCGATTGGACATTCCTATCAGTAGTCTTGCAGCACAATTTTGGACCGTTTGCAGTTTTGTAATTACTGCGATTGGGGCCCCTAAGTAGAGTGCATTTCCATAGTCTATCCTTGAGAGTATCAATGATTGAACTAATATTTTTTTGGCTTGGAAAGGAAGAAGAGGAAGCACTTTACGGGCCATTCTGATCAAGCCATAAGTTGCCACCGTCTTCCTTGCTTGCACCTTAAATGTCAAGTTCTGGTCTAAACAGATGCCTAGACTCTTTATTTCGGTCTTGGGGACCGGGACTGGGCCCATGCATGCTGGCCACATAGTGCTCAATGTAACGCTTGAGGGGTTGCCCAGGATCATGATCTCCATCTTTTCACCATTGAGCTTAAGGTGGGACGTCCCCATCCACTTAGAAACTTCCTCTAGGCATAAGTAGAGGCCTTTAGACAGCTGCTTTGCTTGATTAAGCGCAACGACCAATTGGGTTTTGTCGGCATAGGTCACCATATGGATTCCAAAAGGGGCTACGATAGCCGCCAGTGGGGCCATATACACATTAAAAAGAGTCGGGCTCAATGACAAGCCTTGAGGGACACCACACACCAAAGGCAAGGGTTTAGAAGCTATCTCCCCTTCAAATATCTTCCTTTCATGAAGGAGCGTAACCATTGCAGTGTCAGTTACTCCTGAATTTCTGAGACGGTGAATCAAGATGCGGTGATTCACCGTATCAAACGCTTCACTCCGGTCAAGGAGTATAATGGCTGATGTCCCTCCTGAGCCCAGGATCTTTCTCCTTTTTCTACTACTGCTTACAGGGCTTTTTCCGTACCTTGTCGTGGGCGAAATCCTGTTTGGGAGGGGTGAAGCAAAATATGGTATTCTAACAAATTTGAGAGGGTGTGGTTAACATATTTCTCAGCGAGCTTGGCCATCCCAGGGAGAAGAGAGATGGGGCGGTAATTGCCCAGGTCCACTGGGTCCAGATTGTTTTTTTTCAAAAGTGTCTTTACCATGGCCCCTTTCCAATAGGGGTAGGGGGGGCTATTCCTGTAGCAAGTGAAGCATTAATCACATCCGTGATGGTTAGGGCGATTATGGGAGCTACCCTTTTCACACGTTCATAGGTGTGGGATCCCTAGGTGAATCACTTTTCATCGAGGATAGCAGAGTCAAAAGTGTTTCCTGGGAGAGAGGAGGAAAAGCCTCCAACAGGTGTCTGGTTAAAAGTGGGCCCGACCTACGTGCTCGTCTAAGGTGTCGCATTCGTCATCAATTTGGGGCAGAAGTTTAAGTATATTCTGTAGTTTAGTGGTAAAGAACTCTGCCTGTTTGTTACATCGCTGACCCTAGGTGTCGGGGGCAACGGGTGGGGCCGGAATTTTGAGAAGTTTTTTATGATAAGAAAGGTTTCTCTGGGGGAGTTTGTGGCTGACAGGATTTTTTTCCTCGTAATAGGAGGCCTGTGCCTTTTTAATTTCTGCTCTATAAGTGCTGATGACTCTCCTATATTCCAGCTTCTTGCTTGATTAAAAATCTTTCCTCCAGCTTCTTTCCAGAACCTTGCAGCGCTGTTTTAAAATGCGCAATTCGGAGGAGTACCAGGGGGATTTATGGGGGCCATCCGTCTTTTTTTATCAAAGTTTTAGGGAGGACCACATTCAGCGAGTTCGCTATCCAACTGCCGAAAGTCATCATTGGCTACAACTGGACTGGGATCAGGCTTAGGTCTGGTCTTTTCTAGTTCGTGGGCCCACTTGTCCAGAGAGAGCTTGGACCAGGGGCGTTTCAGGGTCTGTGAGGATTGAGCATAGGAAGTGGTGACCCGAGGGCACCAGGAAAGGGGAATGAGGAAGTGATCGGACCATGGGATCGAGATGGGGTCATTACCTTTAAGGTTCTCCAAATTAGAAAACACAGGATCAAGGCAATGTCCTTTGACATGGGTAGCTCGCAGAACTTTTTGTGACAGCTGAAAGGCCGCAAGATCTCGCGCTAATTCCAGCGCTGTTGCTGCTCCCAAATCATCAAAGTGCAAGTTAAAATCTCCAAGGAGAGTAAAATTCACTGCAGTACTAGCGAGGTTGATAACTGCTTCTAGCAAAGCTTTACAGAAAGTACCCCTCGCTCCTGGGGCCGATAGATCAGGATGCCTGTTAGCGAGAGGAGTGGGGTAAATTCTATCAAGAAATGAACGTTCTCACAGTCTAGGAGTGGGTTCCCCAGCAGACGACAGGTGAGGTGGTCTTTATATAAGATCGCTATCACGCCGCCCTTGCCTGTCGTCCTGTCCACCCTCTGTATCTGGTACCCCTGGGGGAGCGCTTGAACAATATCAGGCTCTGACTTGGAGTTGAGCCACGTTTCTGTTGAGAACAAAACCTTTGGGTCATAGTCTTGTAGAAGCATCAAGATCTCTGTAGCATTTTTTGGCAGAGAGCGACAGTTCAATAGAAGGAGTTTAAAGGACCCAGTAGATACGGAGGGCCTAATGGTCCTAATGGTCCGAGGGGAGAGTGTAAACGAGCAGTACGGACACTTTTTCATAGACTTTCCACATGAAAGCTGATGGTAGCATGTTGCTCCTAGTGCGCTGTTTAACTGATGGAGCTGAGAACTAGAATAGCAATAGCGCCCCGGTGGAAAAGATACAGGGGTCCTGGGCCAGTTCGGGCGCAGACGGGCTTGCTTTAGGTGTGCCCAGTTGTGTCATCGGGCACCTTTATGCAGCTTATCTGGCGCCGGGAACAGCAACTAGACCGCTGGCCCGGGCGCCTAAAGTGCAAGGATACGGAAGTAAGCACGAAACCCTCATACCCCCAGAGCATTTAACACAGCTCTTTCCCCGGGCAGAGGAGCGCCAAAGTGAATAAAATCAGGTAAGAACAGTAAATTCAATAGCAGCAATGTTATTTTACTGTAATGTCTGTTTGGTGCCACAGATAACGCAGATGGCACCATAAACGGCGCCAGTGGTGCCACAAACTAATCCACCTCACCTCATATCGCCTATTTTGCAAGCCTTTTCTCCAACCTCACAACTGATTCAGGTGAAGAACCTTCCTATATTGCCCCACCTCTCCATAAGATACTTTCAAAGGCTAGTAGAGAAGGGCAGGTATTTCTTCAGGGACACTGACTCACGAGAAGATCCAGATAATCGGACCTGGTCCAACTAGGCTACACCTAGATTTTGAGGGCCTAAACAATGAAAGTGGACTTGATGTATGCTGGGAATGGAAGCTCTTATCAACCAAGGGTATTCATCTGCCAAAAGGGACCTCATACCACACCGTTATAAGATGGGCAACAGACATGCTTGATCTACAGCTCCCATGTGCTGAGATCAAAACTACAGAGGTCTTGCATGCCTTCTCTCATGCAGCTGAACCCCCCCATTCCATTCAACAAGGCCCCGGAGACCCTATTCTGGCTAAATGGGAGACCCTGACTACTTCAACAGCGGTTTCTAGAACAATTTATAGGAGTTATAAACCAGCAACCAGAGATACAGATTTCCCCCAGCTCATACATGTCCAGAGAGTTTAGTCGTGCAAGTTTCAGGTACATCCAAGACGGCTTCAGAAGCTTTCCAATAAACACCATCAGATCGGAAGTCAAAGAAAATGGAGCAGTTTGCCAAAGACGCAAAGCATGGCATTTAAATCACTAAATGCCTCTTGGGCAGATATGTATACACACTTCTTGACTCAGCACAGGCGGTTATTCCAACCCTAACAGAAGATCTTACTCAACTTATTGAGGATGACCAAGCAGTAGCATAAAAAGTTATCCAGTCAGGTCCGGACATTACTGACTCAGTGGCAAGGGCCTTGGGGACATCTATATTCCTATGACGTCACAACTCAGGTTTCTCACAGGATGTCCAGGCCACGCTAATAGACCTGCCATTTGATGAATCCCACCTTTTAAGTGCTAAAGCAGACTCTACGCTGATTTAAGGACAGCAAGGATGCTGCCAGATCTCTGGGCCTGCAGAAATGGGATTATAGACCATTTAAGAAATGTAGAGGATGTAGCCAAAACTTTTCCTTTCGGGATATCAGCAATATGGGTCTGTGCAACAACGACAGGCAAACCCACTCTATAAACAATATAGACTTGTGTGGCACAGGAAGATAGTGTGCCCCACATCTTACTACTTATCCCTTATCTTCTACAGCCACTGCAGGGATGCAGCCCTGGTTCCGCCTTACCCAAACATACTCAGCCCTTTGGAGGATGGGTGTCCACCTTTCCACAAACATGGAGGACTATTACTACTTACAAATTGTGGGAAAAGGGGTATGCCCTACCCTTCTAACAATTGCCACCTCCCATCCCTCCCAGACCAGGGGTACTCCTACAAGACCACCTTCAACAAGGGGTTCAGCCCATACTCCTAAAGGGCGCATTAGAGTTGTTACCAGAGCAGAAGCGAGGTCACAGATGTTGCTCTCGATATTTCTTGATGTCCAAAAAGGCTTGCAGACTTTTTCCGATCCAAGACCTCAGGTTTTTTAACTGGTTCTTCAGAAAAGAAAAGTCCAAAATGCTGCCCCTGGCGCAGGTTTTGCTTGCCCTGGAACCAAAATACTAGATGGGGTTTATTGAACTGCCGGAGGCTTACATTCACATCCCTTTCTGGCATTCTCACAGGAAGTTCATTTGTTTCATAGTAGGTTCCCAATATTACTAGTTTGCTGTCCTTCTTTTTGGCCTTACTTCCTCACCTCGAGTTGTCACAAAGGTGATAGCGGTGGTCTCATCCCATCTCAGAAGGACAGGAATCCCAGTATTCCCTTACTGGGACGATTGGCTTATCAAAGCCAGCTCTCAAAAGATGGTGTCTCACCATTTGGAGGCAATAGTACTGGACACTACATCAGATCTCTCCTTCCCTCCTCCTCAGAGGGTTTGAGGTTTTTAGGCTATGATTCCAATGTTTCAGAACAGAGTAATTATTCCCATTGTGATGGTCTTACCCGTGCTCAGTCTGTTAGCCTCCTGATTCTCTTTGTCTCCCATGCACACTGGCACATGAGGGCTCTCCATCGGTGACTCTGTGTGTTTCCAACAGTAGAGGGATCTATATGCCTGTATCAAGATCTCCAGGGACACTGCAGTGGATTTACAATGGTGGATTGGGAACATCAGTCTTTCTCAAGGAAAGCAGTTTTACCCTTCTTCGGTGGCAAAAGTGGTCACTCTACGGTGGGGAGCTCATCTGAAGGAACTGGAAATCAAAGGCCTCTGGTTGCCAGAAGAACAGATTTTGCATATAAATCTGTTGGAATTGCAGGCGATACATCTGATTCTCCAGACCTTGCTTCCATTCATGGTCAATCAGTCTATATCTTTATCGAACAATACAACTGTGATGTGGTAAATCAACAAGCAAGGGGGACTGGGGTTACATTTTCTTTCCAGAGAAGCTCTACGAGTCTGATCCTGGGCTCAGGATAATCAGATTTGTGTGGTGGCAAATCACCTGGCCAGAGTGCTCAATGTAAGAGTGGACGATCTCAGCTGGTGTCATCTTACCAACTACAAGTGGTGTCTTCATCCAGAGGTAGTCCATAACATCTTCCACTTATGGAGGACTCCTCAGATAGACCTGTTTGCCACTCATGAGAATCCTCACTACTCGACATTCTGTGCCTGCCAGTCTCCGATGGCGGGAGTATTGGGGGCATGTTTCAATCCAAGTGTAACGTTCTGCTTCTCTGTGTGTTTTCCCCCATGCCCTTGATTCCCCGCATCTTGAGGAATATTCGCCTTGGCCGGGCCAAGAAATACTAATCGTCCCGGACTGACCACGAAGGGTGTGGTATGCAGACATCATTCACCTCTCTCTGTGCCACCCTCTGCTCTGTCTCTCTCACAAGGTAGGCCTCCTCTGGCAATATCAGGGGCAATTTCCACACCCTGGCCTCCACAGCCTTCACCTCCATGCCTGGAGATTGAGCAGGGCAACATGAGTTCATTTTCTTTTCTCCCTGCCTGCCTAGTGAAAGAGGCTAGATTGTCTTGAGTATGAACTCTTAGCCCTTCACATTGTCTTTGTATTTGTCAGCTACAACAAACAGCCACAATAGCAGGTCTCCGTGAATCCAGATTATCATTTGGAATTCTAACTTCTCTAACACACTCAACATCCCAGAATGTTTAGCTTATAACAGCATCTGGAATCTTCTTAAATGATTAGTAATCATGTACTTGTAACTTCACAGTAAATAACATTTGGACCATGGGTGCTCGGCACGTGAACTATGAGGCACACAGTCAAGCATGCAAACCTAACAATTTGGGGCCCGTTATCACTTTATTACTTTTGCAGTCTCTAATAACTTTCAGATAATATAATGAAATGACGTAAAAAAATCAACTCCGTAAAAACGGGTTTATGAACCAACAAAGATACAGATACCTTCTAAAAATATTCAGAAGCATCACATATAGCCCAACCCTCCAGAATCACTAGAACCCAGCAGACCAGATGAAAACAATGTATGTGCTCCTCGCATCTAGGCCATCTACTAGGAAAGGTTGCTCGATGACTTTTAATGCTTCATCGCTTCCCTGTGCTACTCTTAGCGCCCAGAGAATTTCAAACATATTAGGCACTAAAATGATAGCAGCGTTTCCACGATATATGAACTTTGGATAACATCTCATTAAATGTCTTCAGCGCAGCTATTAAATCCCACAGCCAGACTTCCTTCCAGAGATGCCGACTTTGGAGCTGTGGAACCAGGTTCAAGTCTCTGCATCGGCTCAACATTGTGTGATTCTGGGCAAATCACTTATTTCTCCCCGTGCCTAGCTAAAAATAGCAAGCATTTTGTAATGCAATAGGTCTCGTATTTGTTAAAGGTAGAGCTGTTGGTGTTGAAAATGACAATGTTTGTTATTTTTACTTTTTCATACCAATGGCAATAATGCAATGCAAGTATAATTACTCAACTGGAAATAAAACACAAAAGTAAAAAACATTGTCATTTTCAACGCCAATAGCTCTAACTTTGACAGATGCGAGACCTATTGCATTACAAATGCTTGTTTAATACTTCTTGTGACTACTGTACACAAAACTTAAAATTGCATGTGACCATCACTATGAGGGCATGACCATCACCATTGTACTTAATAAATTAACGTTTTTGCTTAGGTCAATCATATTTCAACAATAACTTATATTTAATGCATTGCAAACACATCCAGTTGCTCTTTTTCGTACTGTTGTAAATAACAGATGGGATTATAGCTCGAATCAATGATTATCATATTATTGACCTAAAAAGGATGAAAGGCTTAGTCTAAAATGTCATGGTTGTCATC
Organism: Triturus cristatus; assembly: GCF_964204655.1. NCBI lineage: Eukaryota > Metazoa > Chordata > Amphibia > Caudata > Salamandridae > Triturus > Triturus cristatus. The sequence goes on along the minus strand of NC_140586.1, from coordinate 325,066,922 downwards.
CGTGCAGGGATCCTGCACTCAAATGTCAGAAATGTGTGCTAGAATCCTCAAGGTTACTGGTTGAACTATTGATGCAGTTTTGTCCATTCCTAGAAAAACCTAAACTTAAACCCCCACTTTTAACTTCAAAGTGCATTCATTATAACTTTTGCTGCTAGAGAGACACACACATAGATGAGGGAAGCAAGCTAGACATAAATGGAGAGAGGAATGAGGGAAGGAAAGATTAGGATGAAAGAAAGAAAAACAAAAAAAGGAATGAAGGAAACAAGAATGCAACTGAAAGGAACTAAAAAAGGGGAGGAGCTGGAAAAGAAAGATAGAAAAATAGGAATGAAGGACTAAAGAAAAAAAAGTAAATTAAATGTGAAATACGATTATGGGGCTGAGAGGAAGATTGCATGGGTGACAGAACAGGTGCAAGAAATAGATTTCTGCAAACAATAAACCTTGAAATGTGCTCTGTACAACATACAATACAGGTTTAGCAGCGAAGTCTCAGAAATTAAGGTGAGTAGAGAAAGTGACTCAGAGGATGCATGAGATATATCCTGTTCTCGAGGAGACCAGAGTAGGTGATAATGCGGGCGAGCACCTTGACTAATGTGTGACAATAGGGGTTCACCCCTCCCGGGACCAGATCTAAACTGTATTTCCGTAAATTACGTACATATGCAGTTGTGGACCCAAATTACGGTCAGTCCACAAAACATTTAGCACACCTTAGCGTGTGTGCTTCAAAATGCATATACACGTGGTCTAAAAAAAAAATGTACCAGTCACTTTTTTCACTTTCATCATTTTTTTCATTGTGAGAGAGGTCCTGAAGTAAGCCCTATTTAATTTTACCAAACATTTTAGCAACTAGGTTGGTGTGTGAAGGTTCTTTTAACAAACCCTTGTGGTGCCAGGCACTACAGTGTCGGACAACCTGCTAGACTGGTCCATCCAATTTGTTTATCAATACTTACCAAGGAACAAGGACGGCCCGTTCATGGTCCTAGCTCTCCCATTTGTTTATTCTGGCATATATCACACCATGTATCGGGGGCATGTTGGTTCCCCCAAACGAAGAGCATGGTGCAAGGCCACTTTCTGAACAAAATAAGAAGAAAAAAACCATTTCTGAGAAGTAGCAAGCCGCTCATCACACATGCATGCCCGGGACAAATGGAGCGCCCCCCATAATCTCTTGTAAGGGCTAAAAAATGTACATATTGGCTTTTGCCTCACATGATAACCAGGTAACTTAGTGCATAGTATGAGAAATTAAAAGCAGTTAATCAGTTGATCAAAGTTAGATTTATGAGAATTATTCTCTTGGAGACGTATAACAAGTCAAATAAACAACTGAATCATACACAGAAAAAGTAACATTACAAGACATTGCATACAAAACAAACACAAAAATTACAAGTCAGAGAGAGTGCCACAGAAGATGTGTCCGGTACCAAAATCATGTTTCAAGTTAAACTTCATGATAAATTCCAAGCCATTAAAGTCCCAATTAATAATTCGTAAAGAAAAACATACTGGTGGCATCCTTAATTAATTTGTCAATACATGCTATTTAACAAAGAAAAGCAGGGTACAGGGTTCATGAGATAGCATAATTATAACTTCTATTATTTCCTTATGCTTGATACTGCTTGTGTTATTGATATTGAGTACGTATATCAATGGTAATGATTATCGGCCTGCGGCAAGGGAGCACAATAACTTTGATAGGGAACTGTGGTGGGGTTGAAGGAACACTACGAGGCATATGTCGACCGAAAAATAACTGCTGTTCTTTGTGTAACGAACTGTCCGTAACTTCTAGGGGTCGGCTCAGCTCGCTGCTGTTCCCGTTCTTGGGTGCATTCATAAATGGGGAAAATGATGGGCCTGTAGGAAGGGAGTGTGATGACTTAAGCCCTCGGGGTTGCTGGGAAATGTAATTCTGGTTTGACTGGCTCGAGTTATTGATTACGTTTTAGAGCATAGTTGTGGAAAAGTCAAGTTTAATGCCAATGTACTAGAGACTGTACAGAAGTCAATCACTACACATACGTGTTGCATCTGAGCATAATATGAATGTGTGAATTGAAGGGTGATTGCTTGTATCCGGCAACGATCGTTCAGATGTCAAAGCCAAAATGTGTTCTGGAAAGTTACATCCAAAAGGAGCAAAGTGTGAATAAAAGTATAAGATGTTGTGAAGCTCAGAGATTTTCACTGATTAGTACCATGTTGATTCATAAGATTAGGCGCTGTTCTTCGGACCGTATTTAGGATTTTCCGATTAAATCGGCAGAGAGGAGTCGGAGTAGAAATGGATTGCCTTAAACACCAGGAACTGAATACGTATGGTGCACCATGCTGGGTGCAATAGAATGCTGAGGAAGAGCTGGTGAGCGAGGAAGAGTCAGGAATAGCGGAGAGCGAGGAAGAGCAGAGAGAGCGAGGAAGCGGCAGACAGCATGCATGTTCCAGCGCTATTTTTGCAAGCTTTAACACTTTTCCTTTACTGAAGTAGTCCCCAAAGGGACAAATAAACAGCTACAGCGTAAGGGAACTGTAGTTGGACGTTGCTCGCAAAAGGAAAACTGACATGATGTATCGATGACCCAACCAATAAGGACGCACCAAAGAAGACCGATGCAGACGTGAACCAATGGTATGCCGGAGGCGAAATTTCCCTCTGTAGATTGATTACAGCAGGTCTTGTAGACAGTGCATGTGTGCTGCCAAGGCTCAACCGAAAAATGAATGTGTCCTTGTGTAATGTAACCAGTGCTCATGTAAGAGCGCTCCAACATCTTCGGGTCATGTACGCGCTATATAAAACTGAAACAAAAAAAAAGTACTCACCGGGAGTTGCAAAGGAAAACCATTCATATCCTGTACTAGTAGCGACTCTGTCTTACTGATTTCGTAGTCTGTTTAGATCGTTTTTAATCAAGTACATTTTCACCTTTTTGCAGGTTTTTCAAAGATCAATCACGTAAAATATCAACAGGAAACCAGTGTAATCTCCCAGCTTTGAAATGTGTTTTAAACCAGCGACATTCCAGAGTATGCATCGAGAGATCGCTTCTGCTTTTTACTTCATGGCATTGTTACTTTGTAACGCCTTGCCAGCGAGCTTGCAAGAAACTGTGGGCAGATTCTGGTTCCAAGAAATTGGACAAATTACCAACCCACAATTCGGTTACATCAAGTATATTCTTAGCAAACCACAGAAGGGTTTATGTGTGGGATCCCAGCTGCCCACCCTTTTTGCCACTTTAAGGAAATTAGATCAGGAGATATCATATTGAGCTGAAAACTGGTCATAAGATATATACAACTTTATTTGGTTTAGATGTTTGCTTTGTTTGGGTTTTGTTGCAGAGAGGTTCTGGTTTTGCAGTCTCACTTATTCACATCCAGCAATCAATTTGTTGATTTCATCGTTTTATTTCAGGGTATCTCCCCTGTATGCCTTGCATTCCTGTAGAGTGCGTAAGGTGGCACATAGGGCCTGGGGTCCCTAGGTGTCTAATATAATGTTTTCAGGTCTTATTAGTTTATTTATTCTATTTTTTTCCTGATTTTATATTTATGATTGAATTATATTTGTTGTTTGGTAGTCGTTACTGACCCTAATCCCATTATTTTCATTAACCTGAATTGTATTTAAATAGAAATGATACATTTCCTGTGTAAAAATAACTGTGGATGCATTCATTCTGCTATAATCTATCTGAGAAACTGGAACATAAAACCTTTGTCTTAGTTAAGACAACATTAGCTCATTCGCTGATGACATTTGCAAGAATCAAAATGCCTCTTTCCACATCAATACTATATAAACCCCTGTACAGGTTCATAACATCTCCTTGGGAAAGGTTGTGTAAGTTCAGCACCAACCAAAACGTCACTAGACCCGGAGGGCAAATTCATTGATTGCACTGATGAGATTTATACTTGCTTTCCCCTCAATCTCCCCCAGTCGGTACACTGCCACTCACTGATGGGACTGTAAACTGCTTCTCAGTGTTGTTAAAGCAAGACCCTGATATGACTGATACCAAGTGTGTATCTTATATGCAGTCATGTCACTTTCCCTTATGAGGGTGGGCTTAGGAATACTGGGCGTCTGATTGTCTAAATTGAGTAGGTGCCATTGTGAATTGAAAATTTATTCAGAGAGGGTATCCTAACAGGCTTGTGAGGGATGCACTCAAGAGAGCACGATTTTACAATCGGGATACATTATTCATCCCGAAGGAGAAGGAGAGAACTGAAAAACTGGGATGCGTTGTCAAACATTCATCCATCAACCATAAAATACGACAAATTGTCAATTCACAATGGCACCTACTCAATTTAGACAATCAGACGCCCTGTATTCCTAAGCCCCTGTTTGCATTTCGGAGGAATAAGAACTTGAAAAACCTACTGGTCAGAGCCAAACTACCGGAATGCGACTTTGCAGTACAGAGATCTATTACAGGAATTGCTCCTGTCCTTGGACATCATAAATGTGGGGGATGCCAGGCATGCCCCAATGCCATTGTGAATGACAAAATCACAATCAACAACCGGACTATCAACCTACACTAGATGACAAACTGTAAAACATCTAATTGTGTGTATGTCATCTTATGTCCCTGCAACATCCCCTATGTGGGAGAGACTGCCAGAGAATGTAAGATTCGGATAGGAGAACATAAGTCCAATATTAGGCGTAATAATCTCTCAGCCCCATTGGTGACCCACTGGATGGAAGTCAACCATACTGAAAAGGACTTACGTTGGACTATACTGGAAAAGATTCGTACACAGAAAGGGACTGATACCAATATCACTCGGAAAAAACGGGAGGTCTTTTGGATTTTCTTTTTGAACAGTAAAACGATGGGTCTGAATGAAGATCTGCCATGGGAAAACGCAATTATTTAACAAATCTTCTTGCGTTTAAAACAATCTCCCTAGAATTCTGACGTCTATCTTTCTGACCTGATTAAGACCTGTGCTCCCCCTTTGGTTACTTTTTTGCCCATCCAGAATAGTACCTATGTGGGAATACTCCTGTACTGCCTCTGTTCTTACGATATTCTTTCCCGAAGTCCTGCCAATGGAAAATGCAATTATTTAACAAAAAAATTTCCTGCGTTTGCCCTATGCTATGAGAATGCTGACGTCTATCTTTCCAATCTGACTAAAAAGATCCATGCTCGTTTGTTAAATACTATTTTTGTTTATTTAGAACAGTATCTATGGGGAATATGCCTGAATTGTTCTTTCCTTGGATTTATATATCCTTATATGATCCTGTATTTGAACGCTGTGAGCCACTATTGGCTTTAGGTTATTTCTGTCTACTCGGATTAATCCATTGCCGACTTTTAGAATTCACCATCGGTTTCAGGTTATTTCTGTCTACTCGGTTTACTCCATTGCCGTTTTTTAGAATCCACCATCGTGATTTTTTTTTGCAAACTCAATGAGCAGTATTTAAACAGCTGAGTTCACCTTGGCGGGCTGTTCTCTAACCTCCGTGTACCAAGGAAAGACGTGTCGGGAGAAGAGCACATTCTGGCTAAATGTTGTGAAGTTAGAAGAGCCAATTGGGAAGGAAATATGATCCCCTTTTTCCTCGATGTCTAACAGCGATCACTGGTGAGTTCTTTATGGTACATGGAACCACTGAACTTGAAGTTATTTTTAAACTAACTCGGTCATTCTGAACGCTGACTGTACCTCCCTTAATGTTGCAGATCATTAGGACCGCACAGCCCATTACCAGTTTAGCGGCACTTGTGAAGCCTGCCCATTGTCTGATCAGAACTGCTTTCTTGCCAATAGTCAATTAACCAAGTAGGTGCTCCTTTCTTCTCTTTTCGCCACCGTTAATTGCTGATTACCTTTGAATTAGCGCTAATCTTCATGTCTTTTGACAATTCGCTTTTTAAGACGCCTGGCGCTATATGTGTGTTCTTTGAGTAACCGTTTGAAATTCTTACGTAAGATCGTCGGACTTTTTTGGCAAGGTAGATTTCAATGCTTCCATTGGGGGGACCTTTCTCATCTATGACGGTGCTCATGTTTGTTATTTATTATCGCAAAATAACAATTTAGAATCATTTTTCATTTTCTTCCAACGCTTAGATTTACGATCCCTCTAGCGGACGGATGATCTTCCATCACCCTGCTTGCCATTTGAAGATTTTTTCAATCTGCTAATTTGGCTACTTAAAAGTTCTTAGTCCAACGGTGAGCCCTATCGAAGTTTTGCCTATTTCAACCCTTAAGTACTTCGGCCGTGAGACCGCACCGCATACTTGCTATGTGAAATGTTACTGCCTCTTGTTAGGCTAGATAATTGTTCCAAATGTTTTTCTTCGTTTCCCTGAATCCTGTTCGTAGCCCTTTTGAGTTTCGGCCAATTTTTGTGTATACTTCTTATTCTTAGCTAAAGGTGAAACACATGATACTTGTTTGCTATGTTTGGTTGAAATCTTATTGCCTTATCTTTTGTTTTCAGAATATCCTTTATTTAAATAATTCTCCTTTTTTGTTTATTCTATTGATCTATGTGGGCAGCTATCATGTATAGCCTTCCATCTTGCTATATACCACTCTTGCTTGATGACCAGTTCACATGTCTATTACAAATAGAAAGTTATTCCTTATTGCTGTTTATACTAAGAAAATTTGGTTTAACAAAAAATGAACCAGCATTTTGTCTTATCTTTGTTTATTACACAACAGGCCCCATGGACATCAGACACGGATAATTTCACGCCCTGAAGAAGGTGTTACCCCAGGAAAGGGGGTGTTGCACCGAAACGCACGTCGGCGTTTGGAATTAATTTGTTCCTTAGTGTGATATCATATTAATGTTAATTTTATAGACCTATTAGAGTTCTGTGCCTTATCTTTATATATATCAAATCGAAGGACAATTGTTTGTTTTTGGTGATCTATTATTATTAATAGGATACTCATTTTCATTATTGATAGGGACAAAAATCAAATATGCCAGTCACTTTGGGCCTCTGAATTATTACTTTCCAGATTTTAGGATGTATGCTTAGTGTGTTTTCATGGTTTGTATGAGTCTAGTGAGAATGTTTGAATGATTTGTGCCTTAGATTGTCCATGGGATTCATTGACCTATAGGATTTCAATGTCTTATGCCAGTTGAATGTTTTGTTAACATATGATTCATATATCCATGATTTGTTTCTAATCACTTTGAAAATAATCAAAATAATAAAAATGTGATAACTTGATTTGTGTCACTATTTGCATATTTGCATGTTTGGTCCAGCAAGAGTGATTCACCTTAGAAATTGACTTTATTGCGTTTTGTAAAATTACACAGGTATAGCAGACCTCTTCTTGTTGATTTCTGATTTATCCCCTGCTGCTTTACCTCTATCTGTTTAGGGGTTCCCCTTTTGTAGTGGTTGCTGTGTTGTGTATGGTCTGGAGTTTGTGGAGCAGAGACTTGTTGATCCCGGTATATAGGGCGTTTCGGTAGTCCAGTCTGCTGGTTATGAGTGTGTGGGTGACGGTTTTCCTTGATTCGGGGGTAGGGGTCCATTCGAAGGTCTTTCCGAGGATGCAGAGGGATTTGATCAGTTGGAGGCGACAGCGTTGACCTGTCGGGTCATGGAGAGGGTGGAGTCGAGTACAATGCCAAGGTTTCCGGCGTTGTCCGTGGGGGTGGGAGGGCTGCCGAGGGCTGCCGAGGGCGGCGGGCCTCCAAGTGTTGTCCCATGCAGGGAGGGGGTCCGAGGACGAGTTGAGCTTCAGGCAGCTGCTGCTCATCTAGGATGCAATGTCTTTCATTCCTTCCTGGAAGTTGAGTCTGATGGTGATGGGGTCCTGCAGTCTGATGATAGCAGCGAGGGGGGCCATGTAAATGTTGAAGAGCGTGGGGCTGAGTAATGATCCTTGGGGTACTCCGCAATTGATTTCCGTGGGTTCGGAGAGGAATAACATCTTCCTCTCATCCCCTCTCCCTCCTCAGCAGCCAAGTCACATGACCTCTCAGGGCAGGGGTTAGTCGGAGGCTGTCAGATCAGTGAGTAAGGAAGCACATTGCAAAATGAACAGAAGAGACTAAATTCTCATACGCCTCTGTTACAGTCCCATGACTAGCATTAACTTGAGAAATTGGCAAAATCTTTGCATTGGCACCTCTTTCAGGCCCACTTACTCTGAGAAGCATGTGGTGGTGCCTTCCTGTCTCTTTCACTGTATCCTAGAGTGTGGTAACAGTACTCTTTGTTCTTTTTCAATATACCTCAAGACCAGATCTATCCACTACTCCATCAGTACCTACAGCCACATACACTAGATCCCATGGGTACAGGTATCTAATTTTTCTGTCTGGATGAATGACTTGTGACTAGCAAGAGAAAATTTCTGATCTCGAGATGCTGTGTTTGGCTAATTCAGTTAGCTACAATATATGACAACACACTTAAACCCCTCCTGGTATCTGATTCCGTCTTGGGCACGTTTAATGTCCCTGTCGTTTTTTAACTTTGTACGTAAGCCTGATTTTACTGTTTTAATTCAGCTGATTTGCACTTACTTTGCACTTGGTGCTCTGCTTGGCCCCGCCCGCTCGCCGGTCCACTGCTGTCTTCCATTTGCCTGGAGGGAGCGGGTTGAGAGAAGGTGGAGGCGGAGCTCAGAGAGGAGCTTCTGAGTGTTGGGCTATTTAAGCTGCATGGCAGGGCGGACACGCAGTGGCTGGACAGACTGACCCTGTCTTTTAACTTTGTACGTAAGCCTGATTTTACTGTTTTAATTTAGATGATTTGCACTTGGTGCTCCGCTTGGCCCCGCACAGCTCCCCGGTCCACCACGGTCTTCTATTTGCGTGGAGGGAGCGGGTTGAGAAGAGGCAGAGACAGAGCTCAGAGAGGAGCTTCGGGGTGACGGGCTATTTAAGCCGCATGGGCAGCGCGGATGCTCAGCGGCTGAACAGACTGACCGTGTCTGTTTTTTAACTTTGTATGTAAGCTTTATTTCACTGATTTTACTGTTTTAATTTAGCTGATTTGTACTTACTTTGCAGTTGGTGCTCCGCTTGGCCCCACCCCGATCCCTGGCCCACCGCGGTCTTCCGTTTGCATGGCGGGAGCCGATTGAGAGGAGGCGGAGCTCAGAGAGGAGCTTTCGGGTGACAGGCTATTTAAGGCGTATGGCAGTGCGGACTTGCAGTGGACGCGCACAGCTGGTGCCCCGTTTATTTACCTTGCCAACTCCTAAAGCTAAGGAACCCATGCAACGATAACTGTCGCCACTCGATGTTCCTACTTAATGGGGACTCTCGCTGCTCTCATTGTTCTTTTAGCCTGTACCCGTTTTCAGAGAGGCTGTCGGATGTTCAGTCATCCCATACATTCAAAATGTTTCTATTGAACTGCACATCAATATCCAAAAATTCCCTTGAACGTAATATGCTTCTGGAAGATGAACTACCAGATGTATTATTCTTAACAGAAACCTGGCTCTATAAAGAGTCTGAACCAGATTTGGTGCAAACTCTTCCCCCGGTTACAATATCCAGCGGATAGATCGCAACAAGAGGGAAGGTGGAGGCATTGCTATTATATATAAAAAAAACTCTCTTAAATGCCGTACGGAACCCAATCTTATTGCAGATTGTGAAAGCCTTTCTTTCACTATCCTGTTTTCCGCCATTCTCTCTTCTTCTGGAGTTCTAATTAACCGTTGCCCAGGTGTGTGTGGGCAATTTCTTAAATCCCTTCCTGAAGTAGCAGCCACATTAGCAGGCACCTCTGCCAACATTATTCTTTTGGGGGGACTTTAACCTGCATTTTGATGACCCAAACAAGGCTGATGCCTCAGATCTTATTCAGGACTTATTAGCTATTCAGCTAGCACAAATATTTAAAGGCCCCACTCATAAGAAAGGCCATACTTTAGACCCTGTCTTTATTAACAATGCTGAACTGTCGGTGGATGACCCTATCCTGCTGCCTTGGTCGGATCACTCTCTGATCCCCATCTCCCTGAGCCAATCAACTCAACCCCTGTCACCAAATTCATTAGCATTAGAGTCCGCCCTTGGTCTAAAGGCCCGGTAGATTTGTGGATCTCAGCTCTTGAAAATCTCAAACCTAAATTAGACCCCAATCCTATCTTAGTTTAGGAAATATTCACTCATTGGATTGAGTCCTCGCTGGACACAGTTGTTCCTGTTAAACCCAGCTATAAAGTGAGAGAGAAAATGTCTTTGTGGTACTCTTCCAAGCTTCGATCACTTAAGCAAGTCTGCAAAAGATTGGGGAGGAACTGGAGGAAAGAATTCAATGGACTGAGTAGATAGAAATTCAGATAATCTATAACACTCTACCAAATGGAAATAAAAAAAGCACAGGCAATATTCTATGAAGCTATTATTAACTCTGCAGCTAATACTCCTAGGGAAATTATTCATGTTGCGAAGAACCTCCTATACCTCCCTGGATCAGGAATATCTTCCGAGGTCTCCCCAGATCGTTGTAATGAACTTTCAGAATTTTTTCAAGGAAAATTTTAAAATATATACACTGCATTTCCCAGCTCACCATGTCCTAGTGACTTTCTACTAACGGACACGCCCCCACCTCACACGGAGCATGTATTTAAGGAACTCCCAACTATGAATGCGGATACTTTGCAGACATTTTTCCCCAAATAAAATCAGGCTCCCCCCTAGATCTAGCTTCTCCCCACTTCCTTCGTAAAGCCAAAGATGTGATAATCCCTGTCATTTTGGAGGTGATAAATCTGTCTATCTCCACCGGTCTAGTCCAATCACCATGGAAACATGCCATGGTGAAGGCTTTACTCAAAAGACCGAGCTTAGACCCAGATGACTTAAGCAACTACCGTCCCATCTCTCTGCTTCCGGCGATCGTTAAGATCTTGGAAAAGTATGTAAACTCGACCCTATCTGATTTTCTAGAAACCCATGGTCTCCTGCATTATTCCCAGACCGGTTTTCGCCCTCAGCATGGAACTGAAACTGCTCTTCTTGCTGTGGTCAAAAAATCTACGAAAATCCTTGATCAGGGAGGAGCAGTAGCTATTATCCTCCTTGATCTAAGCTCGGCATTTGACATGGTTAATTTTGACATTCAACTAAACAGACTTAGGAGGGTTGGTGTTTCAGGTGGTGCGATTACCTGGGGAGTCCAATTCTAGGAGAATAGTGCTCAGCTGTGGTGTCCCGCAGGGCTCGTCTCTGACCCCACATTATTCAATGTGTACATGAGACCATTTGTTGATATTATTGTGCCTTATGGGATTAAAATTGTCACCTATGCAGACGATACGCAGTTGGTAATTGCCCTTAACGGTCCTCTGAATATTTCCTCCGATTTTGAATTTTGCCTGGAGAGAGTGGCCACTTGGATGGAACACTTCTACCTCAGGCTCAATGGAGGAAAAACTGAACTAATGCTCTTGGGTAACGCTACTAGCATGGATCTTAAAGAGACATGGCCAATTTGCCTTGGCCCCGCCCTAACCCCCAACACTAAGATCAAAAGCCTGGGCGTTAAGCTGGATACTCCTTTAAATTTGACCACCAAGCAGTGAAACTGTCAGGAGCCTGCTTTGGCATTCTCAGACTGCTTCGGAAAGTTCTCCCTCTCCTTCCTATGGGGGTAAGGAGAATCCTGAACCAGGCTTTGGTCCTCTCTCATTTGGACTATGGCAATTCTCTATACCTAGGAGCACCTGAAGCAACAAGAAGGAAACTCCAAGTCGCGCAGAACTGTGCTGTGCGACTGTTACTCTGGATTCCTAAAACTCAGTCAGCTAAGCCGGCTCGGAAGACCCTATACAAGTTGCCAATTCTGGAAAGACTAAAATTCAAATATCTGTGTATAGTCCATAAGACCCTATGGGAAAAGGGCCCAGTAATCAATAACTCCCTCATTACCTTTTACCGCCCCCGGAAATGCCTTCGCTCGGCTAATCTTAACCTCGCAGTCATTCCCAAAATCAAGAGGGTAAGAAGTGGAGGAAGATCTTTCTCATGCAATGTAGCTAGACTCTGGAACACCCTGTCCCCACGCCTTCACTCGGAATCTCGCCATCCCCCCCTTTTGAAAACTTCTTAAAACCTGGTTATTTCAACATCCCACCCTTTAATCTTTCAGACCCCTACTGTTCGGCCTCTAGTGCTGGGATGCCTTAGGGTAGCTATGCGCCTAATAAATGCTGAATAAAAATAATAATAATGCCATATTTAATCCAGAGACACTTGGACTGTCTCTTTTTTAAGAGAGTAATTGTAATACCAGTTCTACCAATGCTGACTGAGGAAGTACTTGGACCAGTTGAGGTATCCGTAACTACTTCCATCAAAGTCTTCTCAGTAAGGTGTATGACCTTCAGGGATGCTGCATCAGATCCAACGGCCAAACCATGACCACATAGGAAGCCAAATATCGAAGGCTTGGACACCAACAGCAATATTGGATCCTAGCAAGAAATATAATGTGCACCAAGTATTTCTTAGTCCTGGGAAAATCACCAAAGCTTCCCCATTCATACACCAGCTCATTTGCCAGAGATGGGTTGTCTTTTAGCTATGTTGGGGTGCCTTGCCACTAAGCTTATAATTTATATGCAGGTTCTTGTCCTCGTGTAGGCACATGAGCTTTGCAAAAGGCCACACTACAAATCACTGCTTCCAAGTTTCTGGATGAGAAAAACAGTGTTTCCAATGATAAAAGGGTATTTGTTTCTGTATTTGTATATTTGAAGTCTTATCCTTCCACATATAGGAGGCCAAGTGTTTTGATATGCAAACTTCAAAAAGCAGTATTTGTGTCCCCCACTCAGAAAGAATAAAGCCATTTTGGAACATGGCATGAAAATTCGTACGCCAATGGCAGAAGTCTGAATGCTGTGCCTCCTTGCTTCCCAGCAGGCTTAAGAAGACAATACTTTATGCTCAACATTGAGGCAGGCCAGCAATGGTTGTTGATCTCTTGAACATCATCAGCATCACTATACAATCCATTAACACTGCTTTCTCCAGGTGGACGAAGCATGTTTGAAGTTGTTGAACTTAAAATGAGGAGCCCAAATAAGGCAATCGACTTACCGATTGTTAGGGAGAATGTTGTGTTCGCATCATTTTCTGTATCCTGATAAATCATGTTTGAATGTTGAGTTGTGTTGACAGTAGCAGATGTGAGGTTCTTAGCCAATGGATACCGATCAGTCACTGGCACTGCTGGCATCATTGCTGTAACTCTGATCAGCTGAACTAAACCTATGCTTTCTAGTCATCTTGTAACAACTGGCGACGAGCGGCTGAGGTAGACCACCTACTCATCCCAAAAATTCCAGTGCTGCAAGCTGCATCACCACTACTCATGGAGCGACATGTCCAGGTCAACCAGTCACATTCTGGAAAGCCCGTCAGCCAAATAGACTGTCCAGCAAGTTGCATTTTGTGGTCTTCTTTTAGAAAAATGGCTATAATTTTGGTTGGGGCAAAAACAGCGCAAGCATGCTCTATTGGTTTGGGTATTTCATGCTCACACTGCGCAAACATTTGGAACAGTCAGGCAATGCTGAACAGACCGCATTGTTGGCCAAAACTAGCCCAACTGCCTCAAAAAACAACGGGCATGTTAGATCAGTAAACGAGCGGCCATTTTTTGCTGCCTGGTTGCCTGGGGAATGTACACGTTTTGTGAAAGTAAGCACTGCTGTTTGAATTACTGTGACTGTGCTACTTTTAAAAACAAAAATGGAAGGTATTTATAACCGCATTTGAACAAATTTGACCATTATAATGTACTAACGACACCAGCCGGAGGCCATTTTACACTGTTTGGCTAGCAAACAATTAGTATGAGAGGACAAGTACAGATTGGAACTGTGGTCCTCGTTTTATCACTTAGATCATTCAGGGTGTCATCTTGATTGCTGCGTTTATGCAAATGTCTGAAACACCACAAGTAAAATGGAAATAATGGAAAGGGGCTTTTGAGGAATATTTAGTGGCAATTGACGATTAGAAATTTGATGAGGAGAGAGAAAAGTGGCCATGTTACACAGTTGCCTTGGTGCTGTTGACAAAGAATTTTTAATTTTTTTCCTGGATTTATCCCAATAACTCTCATTTTGGACAATGTGATGACTATGTCAGAACTGCTGAAATGCTTAGTTTATATTTAAGTGACAACCCAAGCAGTGTTATTAAGAGTGTGTCATACTGTTAACGGCGGAATACTTACTATGTAGTAGGATTCCATGCGTCGCTAGATACCATATTTGTTTATCTTAGTACTGTATTTGCCATTGTGGTGCCTGACCTTAAAGTTGTTACAGGGTTGTTGCCTAATACACTGCTTCTACTCACAAAGAAAAGCATTCAGGATCATTATTTACCACAAACTTTTGCCCACAAGTCAGAGTTCTTGAGATTGTTACTCGAGAAAGGCAACTTAGAGAAGGCAGAAAGTCAACAGACAGGATTTACAGAGGTGAAATTCAATATTGCCCATGCTGGACCTTTGGTCCCTTTTCAAAAAGGGTTGAATAGCATCATTACAGAGGATGCGGGTTGAGTAGGGTTGGGTGGTACTTTCTCAGATTCATGGGAAGGTAGAAAAGACAGTTGTCTTCGCATCTCACTCCTTGTCCATTATAGAGAGAAACAGGTCAGTTGTTGAAAGTAAAGCACTGGCTTCTCCGTGGGTTGATATCTATTTCAGGATATCTTTGTGGAGAAGTAGAATTGTTTTATGTATGGATTACTAGACCCTCGTATATATGTTGAGTCCTGTTGGTGCCAAGAACTGTTCTGGTAGGTTAGGAGACGCCCCTGTAGTGTCTCTGGGTACCTCTTCTGTGGCTTAGTGCTGGGAGACCATTGGTTGGGTAGCCATGCGCTGTACAAATCTGAATAATAATAATTAGCTAAAACTTCAATAATATGACTGCATAGTAGAGTATGTCCCAGGGCAGAAGAACAATGTGGCCAAATGCTTGTCTCGCTTACCTGATGGTGCAAGTGAAGAAAGATTGTGCTCTAGAATTGAAAGAGTTTATAGCTGGTGTGTCTGATGCAATTGAAGGGTTATACAGCTGTGTGTCCAGAGATGATTGGATAACTGCTATGAGTAATGATAATACGTCATCAGCAGTTATTGAATTTATCAAAGTGTAACTTCTGTTCTCCAAGGAGTACATCCCTATGTTTAGATAACGGATGAATTATCATTGTGCGGTGAGTATATGATAATGAGGGGTAACAAATATGTGCCCCGGTAAGGAGTTAAACAAAAACTCATAGACTTAGCCCATGAAGGGTATTTCAGTCAGACTATGACAAGTAAGAGATTAAGAGAAAGGTTTTGGTGGAGAAAGTCTATTTAGATTTCAGTGGACCTTTCTTGACTTTACCAGAGCAAGAAAGCTATGATGCAGTTCATGTCGATGCCTTGTCAAGATGAGTAGAAGCGTAATATTATTTATTATTATTTATTTGTTGTCCTGTGCAACATAACCACTTGCTCTATCATGGCCATCTTGGCACAAGGACGGAGTTCCATCAATTTTGGGGACTGACAAAGGTATGCAATTAATTTTTGAGGACATGAGTAATTTCTTGCTCGGTGTAGGTGTTAAAGATGTGTCCATCACTATCCAATTCTCAAGGTAATGGTCAGGTAGAGAGAATAAACAGATTGGTTAAGGAAAGCATTGAGTAGGCAATAAAATCATGGTTGAGTTTACAAAAAGCCGTGAAAGACATATTGTGGGCCCCCGTACCACTTTGAATCCTGTATGGGTAAATCACCTTTTGAACTCATAAGAGGTAGATCTCCTGGCACTGCATTATCCTTTTGTGGATGAGTGACCTTAAGTCACATGTTGATGAGGGGTCCAGCCTCAAGGCGTCTGTTTGTCACATTGCTAAAGGAGACTGGGTGAACCTTAAACCTGGTGGTCTGGGTAAGTGTTTCTCCAAATGTAAAGGGCCATATAAAGTGAAAGACACAGGCAAGTTGCCTTGGTCAATAAACAGTAGGTTTTTGTCGAACCCAAGATGATGCGGAAGAATGCAGTGGTTGGTTCCTGATGAAAGATTCAGATTTTCAGCTTGATGAAAAGGTAGGTGTGGTGTCTTCCTTAGGCCGTGCAAGCAACATGCTCAAGGCACTTGTGAAGCCCTTTTGGATGCTCTCAGATCACTTGTAGCCATACCACAGTCCAGGATTTCGGCAAGAAACCACAGACCAACTAGGTGGCTGGATGACTTTGTTAGGAGTTAATGTTTTATTTTCTTAGTGTAGTGGTGTGGAGACTGAGTGTGTAGGTGTTTGTTCCCTTGGGTTGTTCATTGTTGACTTTCATTAGATTGGTGTTGTGGGTTGTCATGTGGTGTCTTGTGTGTGTACGCGTGTTTGCGTTAGTAGTGTGTGTTAGTCGCCGTGTTACTATGCCTAGTTTGGTTATTTGTGAAGGGGGGGAGATGTGTTGTCAATGCTCAATTAATCAGCATTTGTAGAGGGCAGCACTGTCACCGCTAGGGGTATCTGGGCACTGAGGGTGGTGTGTCTCATTTGATAAGCCAGGTCTTGAGTTTCTTTCTGAAGTCTGCCAGGGAGGGTGCTGTTCAGAGGTGAAGGAGCAGGTCTTTCCAGGTCCAGGTCTTGGCAGCGATGTAGGAGAAGGAGCGTACCTCGCTGCGGCTGCGATGGATGCGAGGGAGGTGCAAGGGAGAGCGAGGCAGAGAGCTGGTGTCTAGCGGACAGGTGGAAGTTCAGTCGATGGTTGATGTAGGATGGTCCTTGGTTATATAGGGCTTTGTATGCGTGCATAAGGATCTTGAACTGGCATCTCTTCTGGATGGGTAGCCAGTGGAGGTTTCTGAGGTGAAGGGGATGCGGGTCCATTTGGGGAGGTCCAGGATGAGTTTGGCTGCGGTGTTCTATATGGTCTGGAGTATTTTGAAGAGCCTGGTAAAGAGTGTTGCCATAGTCGAGGTGGCTAGTGATGAGGGGTTACGTGACAGTCTTTCTCATGTTGATCGGGATCCATACGAAGATTCTGCGGAGCATGCAATGGATGTGGAAGCAGGAGGAGGCTCCTGGATTGACTTGTCGTTTCATACTCAGTTGGGCTGTTGTGGATAGTGCCGAGTTTGTGTGCGTGGTCTGTTAGTGTGGGTCTAGGTCTGAGTTCCGCTGGCCTCCAGCTGTGGTCCCATGCAAAGGTGTTCTTTCCTGAAGATCAGTACTTCTGTTTTGTCGGAGTTGAATTTGAGGCAGCTGTCTCTCATCCGATTGGCTGCGTCAGTATTGGTGTTGCAGAAGTTGGTTTTGGGTGAGCGAGAGGATAAGTTGCGTGTCATCAGCGTAGAAGATTATGTTGAGTCCATGGGCTACAACGACATATGCAAGGGGGTGGTCATGTAGATGTTGAACAGGTTGGGGCTGAGGGAGGATCCTTGGGCTATGCCTTATATGATGTCCTTAGGTGCGGTGGTGAAGGGAGGCAGACGGATGCTCTGTGAGAGTCCAGAAAGGAAAGAGGCGATCCACTTGAGGGCATTTTGCTGTATGCCGATGTTGTGGAGTCTGTCAATGATGGTGTGGTGGAAGACGGTGTTGAACGCAGCAGAGGGGTTGAGCAGGATCAGGGCCACAGTTTCTCTGCAATTGAGGAGGATTCTGATGTTGTCTGTGGCGGCAATCCGTGTGGTCTCAGTGCTGTAGTTAGCACAGAATCCAGATTGTGAGATGTCAAGTAGGTGATGTAGTTCCACGTATTCGGTGAGCTGGTGGTTGATGACTACGCTGAGTCCTTATGCTGGGCAGAGGAGCAGGGAGATTAGTCGGTAATTTTTAGGCTGCGGGAGTCATCCTTGGGCTTCTTTAGGAGGGGTCTGATCTCTGTGTGTTTCCATCTGCCTGGGAAGGTTGCTGTGGAGACGGAAGTGTTGAGGATGATTGGGTTGGCTCAGAAGTTGAAAATATGGATGGAAAACGATGGTTGTGGTGGTCTGAGTGGTGAGCTGAGAACAAGTGGTTATCATTCGGATGGTGTTCGCTGGTTGGTTGAGGTTGCTGAGGCTGAGGGTGGTGAGTCGGGGTTCGAAATTGTTGTAGATGGCAGCAATCTTGCTGTGGAAGTAGTCTGAGAGGGTGCAGAAGAGTTCTTAGGAGGGGTGGGAAGTGTTCTCTGTGGCTGTGGTTGGAGAATTCCTTGACAATTTGGAAGAGTTTCTTCGTATGGTTGGCCGCGGTTTCAATGCGGTTGGTGATGGCTGCTCTCTTGGCTTCCTTCATGTGCAGGAGGTAATCACTGAGGGCTGCTTTCTTAGTGGCTCTGTCGGAGGGGTTCTTGGTGACGAGCCATCACTTCTGGAATCAGTAGCAATTGGTTTTGGTGGTTCTGAGCTCTGGGGTGTACCATCCGGCTTGTTTCGTGGTTTTGATGGTTTTTACTAGTTTTGGCGGGGCGACTCTGTCGGCACACTTGTTGATATAGGTGGAGAAGTTCTGGATGGACTGGTCAAGAACTTCTGAAGTTTAAGTTTGTGTGGTGCTGAGAGTCTTAGTCCATTGAGTCTCGATTACTTTGCCCCAGCTGCGGTGGGTGGCGTTCTGGTGCTTGGTGATGGTATGATGGGCATCGGAAATGGTAAATTGGAAGATGGTGTGGTCCTCTCAGGTGAGTTCTTTAAATCTGACGCTGGAGGTGAAGATAGAGTTGAGTGTGTGTCCGGCTTTGTGTGTGGGTTCGGTAACTAGTTGAGTGAGGCGAATGTTGAAGTTCTCCACGAGGGATATGGAGTTGGCATTGTTGGGGTCGTTGACATGAAAATTGAGATCATCAAGCAGGACTTAGTGGAGGGAGTCAATGGAAAGGGGGGCGATGAGGTCAGACATAGCATCCCCGAAGGCTGATTGGGGTCCCGTCGGCACGTAAGCAAGGGTGCCTCTGATCGTGGTCCTGGCGTCGATTTGTAATCAGAAGTTGAGGTGTTCCATGAGAGGCTTTGGGCGGTTATCGGTGATGGTGCATCGGATGGTTTCTCTGAAGACGATGGCGATGCCTGTGCTGTGTTTGTTAATGCAGTCTCAATGTATCATCCTGTAGCCCCCGGGTGCTGGTGGTGGTGATGGTGGGGTTCAAGAAGGGGTTGAGCCACATTTTGGTGATGAAAGCGGCATCGGAGGAGAGGGTGGTGATGGTGTCCCAGATTTCCATGGCATGTTTGCAGAGAGAGCGAGTGTTGAGCAGGATGCACTGGCGTGGTTCCGGGTTATTAGTAGTCTTCTGAGAGGAAATGGTGCAGGGTACGGTGCTGGCGGGAGACCCTGTTTCACAGGAGAAGCAGCAGTGG
The DNA here is from genome assembly GCF_964204655.1 of Triturus cristatus. Taxonomy (NCBI): domain Eukaryota; kingdom Metazoa; phylum Chordata; class Amphibia; order Caudata; family Salamandridae; genus Triturus; species Triturus cristatus. The sequence goes on along the minus strand of NC_140586.1, from coordinate 325,047,535 downwards.
CGGCACATGAAGGGCCCTATGGTTGATCGTGGGGAGGCTGTGAAGCAGCTGCTGTTGTGGTGTCCGGGATGCAGGGCCAAAAGCTCCTTGGTGGCATAGCGGCAGATGGAGGGAGGACCAGGGGTCCTGGTCCTGGTGCTGGGTGCGGTTCAGGCACCGACGAGCACAGACGTGCAGATGGGCTTGCCTTTGGCACGCCAGTGGCGCATCCACTGCGTGGTCGAGCAGTAGCCTTCATAAGTAGTCCTGGGAGGTGGGAAGGGCAGTCAGGGGGGGCAGGGAGTGGGAAGCGAGAAAACAGTGGGAAAAACGGCGGGAAAAACACCTACCAAATACCAAGAGAAACAAACTGAGCTAAATGAATTAAATAAATACATTGAGCCAAATTAATTACAAATAAAATTACAGCCTTAGGAATGAATACTAAATCACTACACGATGATTACTATTACCAGGGAGGCTGCAGGTGCAAGGTCCTCCACCAGTAGGACCGAACCGGAGGCTTTAGGATTGGGAGCAGAGTCACAGGGAATTAAGCGGGGGCGGCGCAGTGACCAGAGGTCAGGGCTACTACTGGAGTTGGGCAGCAGTATCCATAAGAAGTCCTGGGAGGTGGGAGTGTCAGTCCAGGAGGCGAGAGGGCGGCGGCGGGAAAAGGTCTAGATCTACCAAGACTCTGGGTGCAAATGATTGAATAATTTGTACAAGCAACAGAGTCATTGTGATTGTCATAATATTCTGTCCTTCTCTTCCCTTGTATATACTGTGGTTTTAATCACCCGTTACATAATATATGCACCATGTTCTATCACTGAGCACAAATGTCACTTTAATACACATCACTGTAAGCTTCACCCTGCTTTGACAGCCTTGTTTACAAATGTGTGAGTATATATAAATGCTTTAATTTATAGAAAACACCAGAATACCCACCAATTTGCGACAGTGTTCTTTGCTATGTGTTCCATGGTTTCTAAATATTTCGGATACCTTTAATGAAGGTTGTATAACAATACATAAAATAAATAATTCTTTATAAAAAGAAATAGTTTGTATGCCCGACAGAACCACTGTTTTTGTTTATATACTACTGGAGTTGGGCAGCAGTATCCATAAGAAGTCCTGGGAGGTGGGAGTGTCAGTCCAGGAGGCGAGAGGGCGGCGGCGGGAAAACAGCGGGAAAAACGGTGGACACAACAACTACCAAATAACCAGAGAAACAAATTGAGCCAAATGAATTAAATTTGAATGACTTACTATGGAATGCTTACTATGTAATGGTATTCCATATTTGTTTCAAGATTTTTCCTAGAACTGTGTGTGCCAGTTGCAGCTGTGGTGTCTGTCTTTAAGGTGTCACGGGGTTGTTGGCTAACAAACTGCTTATGTTTGCTTTGAAAAGGTGTCAGCATCATTATTTACCATAAAGGCACATTTCACATGAGAGAACAAATGACTGACGTGTTAATAGACTAATGTATAGCATAGCTAAGGCATCGATTTGTGACTTTGACAGAACTTTGGAATATTATTTGAGGGATCAGATAGCAGTAACTTGCTTTGATTTGAAACAAAAAAACTCAGGAGCAGATGCTGTGTTGCAAGCACCCTAGCCTGGCAGAGACCATTCCAATTGCCAGGGGTATCGAACGTTCAGTCATGACAAAAAAAGAACTGAACAAGTTGGATAATGCTGTTGCTTTATGGGTTTAAAGCCTTTTCATCTTCACCTGGAGCAAGTAGTGTTGGGAAAGATGGACAAAGGACATTTTAAACGCATGGGCATTATCGCTGTAGGTTACGTATCATTCCGTGCACATTAGTAGTTACCTAGCTTTAAACAGGATATGCATTACACGTGGCAGGGTTGGGCACTAATCTAAAGTGTGTAATAACAGCCAGCGGTATGTTCAGATTACCAGAGTTCAGAAGCAAGGTATTGGAGAAGATTCACAACATTTCAACCCGGTGATTTCTGGTAGATATGTGGGAATGGAGAAGGGAGACGCGGTTTGCTGTGTTCACATTGTTCAGGTCAACTTGAGGGCTTAGTTGACTCGGGTTCACCAATAGCAGCATTTCAGGTCAGCTGTTTTACAAGAATGTGGAGTACAAGTGTCTTCTAATAATAACCGTATTGCGTTCGGCAGTAACATAATTGATTAATTTGGATGTTTCTGGGAAACAGTAAGATACATAGAAAAATAACTTTACATAAAAGTATTTGTAGCAAAGAAAGATTACAGTGTATTAGCTTGGAGTGATCAAGGACCGATTGGAATGTTTCTTTCGGCCAGGAACAGCGTGTCCTATTATTATGGAAGCTCTAGGGGGAGAGGGAAGTTCCAGAGGGTTAAATCAGCCACAAGGAAGTTTTCAGGGACTCATTACATTACATCGAAATGTATGAACATTGTATTATTTTAAAGGATGCAGCCGTCCTTGTTTGACACGAAGTCAGACGTGCCTTTAAGCATCAGAGCAAAAGACACAATTGATGGGCGGAATGCAGAACAAATCAAAACATTGACCCCAGTCGAGATCTGAGTTAAATCCATCATTGTTTTGCTCACCATGCCACCCCGGTTTAGACCTGGCCGTATGCAAATCAGTCTTGACCCTGTGTCTTATGGGAACAGTCCAGCCCAAACTGCCAATGCAGGTCCTCCCTGGACAGGAAACAATCATCCTAGGACCGGTTTCGGGGTTTCCCCCCTCATCAGCCAGGATGAGGGGGGAAATCTGGATCATATAGGCTACAATTCTTATGTTTCAGCCTCTGTCCTGGATTTCAGTGAGGTAGACTCTGAGACTGCTGGGACTGATAGATTCCTGCATCCTACTGGCACGCCAAGTAGAATATGCGCACTCTGCAGTGGGGTCTCAAGTCTCAGTGGGCTCAAAATCAAGGGGGCCTCCCTGACCACATCCAGATTTTAGAGTTGACTGTGAAAGATCTGCAGTTTTGTTTACTGGACCACGATTGGGTCAGTGGCATACTCCTCTCCCTACTCCACCTAGAGCTGACGGTGGTGACCTATACGTCACTTCTGGGTTGGGGTAGTCACCTGGGAGAGGTGGAGATTAGAGGCCAGCTGCTTATGGACCACACCACTGCCAAGTGGTATTGCAACAAACAGGACGGGGTGGGGTCGTTGACCCTGTGCCAGGAGGCACTGCACATCTGGAAATGGCTAGACCATCAAAGAATTTTCCTGGTGGTGAACCACCTAGCAGGATCTGTAAATCCCAGAGTGGGTGAGCTGAGCTAATTTCATCTAGCGGACCACGAGGGAAAATTGCAACAGGAGGTGGCGCAAGTTCTCTTCTGTGAATAGGACAAACCTTGGCTCGACCTATTCGCCACTGCTGAGAACACGCAATGTCAGCAGTTCTGTGTGTTGGAGTATCCAAGGTGTCTTTCACTAGGAGATGCGTTCCTCCTAGGTTGGAATTTGGAACTCCAGTATGCCTCTTCTGCCCCAAGTCCTGAAGAAAATCAGAACCAACTGGGTCCAAGCCATTCTAGTGGCCCTAGATAGGGCATGGAGAGAAAGGCATCCAGAGCTCCTGGGCATGAGCATCTGTACTCCAGGCAAGCTACCCCTCTGGTAGGATCTGCGTTGCAGCAACTGGACCAGGTCCTACACCCGGAGCAATCTTAATGCTTGAACATTGAGTGGCAACAGCTGTTCACCTTCGACTTTCCTACCTAGGTGATTTATGTAATTTTGGTAGCCAGGCATCTCTTGACAAAGACAGTGTACGCCTGTGGTTGGGCGTAATTTATGACTTGGTGCGGCACACAGCAGATTGACACCCTGCAGGCAGAGTTATCCAACGTCTTGTTGTTTGTTTTGGCTCTCGCCCGTCAAGCCTGTGCTCTGGGCACACATAAAGCATATATTACAGTTTAGCCTTTTTGCGGTTGCCAGATCAGCTATCCTTATTTAAATCACCTGTTAAAATGTGTTTTTTTGACAGGCCTACAAAATATGGCAACTCCTGCTCCCTTTGTCATGCCACAGTGGGACTTTAACTTGGTCCTCACATATTTGATGTGTGCTCCCTTTGAGCTGCTTCACAGCTGTCCTTTGCAACTTATCAACCTCAAGATGCTGTTCCTTGTCGCCATAACATTGGCACAACTTGTGAGTTTCAAGTTCTCTGTGTCAACTCGCTGTACAGCACATTCTTTCCAGACAAACTGGTTCTGCTGACGCGAGCATCCTTCTTGCAGAAATTTGTGTCCCTCTGCCACATCGGTCAAAATATTACCTTATTCGCATTCTTTGCTCTGCCGCACCCTTCTAGGAAGGAGGAGATATTTCATAGTTTGGACCCCAAAAGAGAACTGAGCTTTTACATTGATCGTATCCGAGGACACCAGGTGGATGATCAGCTCAGAAAAAGCAAGGCTGTGCAGAAAAGGACCATCTCCTGCTGAGTCGTGCTCTGTATTAAGATCTGCAATGCATTGGCCAAAAGCAGCCAACGGGAAGGACTGTGCACTCATTCCACCAGAGCCAAACCTGCTACCCCTGCGTTGCACGCAGAATTCCTGTCATGGGCATTCGTCAGGCAGCTATGTGAGCGTCAGTCCATATTTTCATTTTACACTACTGTCTGAATAGCCAGGTTCGCTGAGAGGTGTGTCACCCGCTCTGTCCTACAGGACCCTTTGGTTTGAGTCCATTCACGGACTTGCCTCCAAATAGGTACTGGTTTGGTAGCTAGTCAAAAGCTATTCAAAAGGTGAGGAATCTCTGGTTAGTGGTCTCTATCAGAAGAACAAGTTGTTTACCTTTGATAATGCTCTTTCTGATAGAGACTCTCTATCTGCAGATTCATCACTGAACTTCCCATCCTCCCTGTTCTGTGCATTGTACTTCATCCATTAAAAAGATGACAAGTCTATGACTCTGCACACTGGTCATAACGAATTTGCTATTGAGGCTCTGCGTTTGTGGGCACAGAAAGCCTCGAAAGCAACTGACAGCCAGTGTCAAGGTGCAAATCACTTTATGCACTGGAGCAGAACGATGCAGGTTCCCAAAGCCCCTCTCCAGCTTTCCAGTCAAACAAGTATGAGTAGTGAATGTCTGAGGAACCCACAGGGGGGAAAGGGGATGGGACAGAGAAGAGACAGTCACTCAATTCTTCAGGTTCGTCCTCCAACTTCTTCACTCCACTCTCTGTATCTATTCCTAGCAGGGTTGTGTAGTTAGGGATGTGGAACTGCAATAGATATTATAAATCTTAACATTTCACTCTACTTTTTTATTGTAATGCTTAACTTTTAGTTTTTTACTTATCACAATACTGCTTATATTGTACTTACCCTAGACTTGTGTTACCAATGCTTCTCTTGTTTTCTTTCTATATTTTTTCTGCCTGCTGGTTACTGTGTGGCAATGCGAATATAGTTAAACTCTCAATTACATTGCTTACCAGAAGTATCCACTATTAACGAGTATTTTTCCTTACTCTAGAATCTTCGCCTTCTTTTTACAGAAGTGGAGCTCCCAACGTATTCCTTCGAAGTATTTGGTAAGGATATGCTAACTTTATAGTCTTTAGATAATCGCTGCACTTTTTCGTTTTGTATCCCTCTTGCCAATGTTTTTAAAAACTGGTACTCCGTGAAATAACCTGATGCTTGCTGCCTCGCAACCAAAAATCAAATAGTCAACTAACTTGCTCAGGTCTCTACCAAGTGTTAATATCTCAATGGCAAAGGTTTCTTTTAACTAACGCTACTGGTGCTGACTCTTCCTAAACTTCAGACACTACCAACTGTCCTGGTACACGCTAATCTCCTTACACACACACATGCACGATACGGAGACAATATTGGAATCTAAATACCGCTCCTTCAAAGGCGCACCCAATGAATTACAAGAAAGAACCAAATAAATGACAAAGCTTACTGCCAAGACTCCAGTAGAAGACACTACTCTCCTCAACTCAGGATTCAGGAAATGCAATGGTTTCTAAACGTCGAATGTTGAGCGCGACAAACTACCCTAACTGACTAAACGCGCAGCTGTATGCTGAGACGTCCTTCTCCTCAGAAACATCAGGTGAAGTGCGTGTTTCTGAGGGAGAATTCCCTGGACATTCCAAACTACACTTCAACTCTGAAACACTAGAGTGCTGCATCCATGGTCGGCTTCTAGCGGCCATCTTGGAAAACCTCCTGATTCTTTTCCTATGCCAATCAACACCTATTCCTGCTTTCATTGTGTTTTTCATTAAAATCAAATTAACTGCGGCACCTTTTCTCTGGGGAGGCTGAGTGACCCTGACAGTACCCCCTCACCCGCAAAGTAGATTCCACCGGCTTGGGTTTGTTGGGAAATTTTCTGTGAAAGTCTCTGATCAATCGGGAAGCATATACATCAGAGAATAGCTCCCAAGATCTCTCTTCAGGACCATAACCTTCCCAATCTAGCAAATAGTAAACCTGACCTTTAGTTTCTTTTTAATCTAATATTTGTTTTACCATCAGCTCCTGTCTCTGCTTGAATTGGTTTGGGGGGTTTAACAATTCCCAATTCTTTTGATGCTCTTTTTAATAAGGAGACCTGAAATACTGGATATATTCTCTACCCTTTTGGAAATTTTAATTGATAAGTCAATGAACTCGGCTTCCTCTCAATTAAATATGGACCCTCAAATCTTGGCTGCAACTTTCTGTTCCCCTTGAGTCTAAGATTCTTTGTACTTAGCCAAACTTTTTCCCCTACCTCGAAATCTGGTTCTTTTCTTCTCTTCTTGTCTGCGTAATACTTGTAACTTTCCTTTTACCTTAGTTAAATTCTCAGCTGCTGAACTATGTAACCTAGTCATGTGTTCTACCAAATCCTTCACTGCAGGAACCGCTACTTCTTGAAAGTTTATGGAAAGATTTGGATGTCTGCCTGAATTTAGATAAAAAGGGGAATAACCTGTGGAAATTCTTTTTGCATTGTTGTGTGCAAACTCTGCGGCCCAAACATGTTCAGGCCAATCACCCTCTTGATATAATAAACACAATCTGAGATATTGTTCTAGTTCTTGGTTGGTTCTTTCCGTTTGATCATCAGATTCTGGATGATAGCTAGTGGTAAATCTAGTTTCTATATTCAATCTCTTAGTAAAGGGGATAAAAATTGAGAGTCACGGTCAGACACTAACAGCTTGGGAATTCCATGTGCTCGCACTATGGACTGGCTAAAGATGTGTGCTAATTTTCTTGCTGTTGGGATTCCCTTCAAAGGAACACAATGGGCCATCTTTGTGAATGCATCTACACAAACTAATATGGTATCAAAACCCTGGCTAGATGGTAACTCAACAATTAGATTTAGTGTCACAGTATGCCATGGGTGTGGTGGGTTGGGTAAGGGTTGAAGTGACCCTTTAGGAGCCTGCCTCTCCGGTTTTCCCTGAACGCAAATTCCACAAGTGGCCACATACTGACGAATATCCTTGGTCATGTTAGGCCACCAAAATCGACGTTTCACTAGATCCTCAGTCTTCTGTGTTCCTTTATGTCCTGTCAGTATGTTATCATGACACTCTTTTAAGGCCTTCTGCTGCAATTCTTGGGTCGGCAAATAGAGAGCTCCAGATGATATGGCAAGTTTCCAAAAATGTCCCTCTTTGTATCTTGATCTGCCCATTTCTTAAATCCTTCTAAACCCATTGAGTTTTGGGTCGATTCTTCCATAGATTCCTTAAGCACGGCACCGATGACTTTTTCTTCAGCAATGATATTTTGATTTACAATCTCTTCTTGTACATTCTCACTACCCAATCTGGATAATGCATCTACCTTTGCATTTCTTGCTCCTGGCCTATAGGTAATGACGAAGTCGTAGTCCGCAAAGTACAGGAACCAGTGGAGTTGTCTTGGAATCAAGGTTCTTGCAGACTTTAAAAATTTCAGGTTCCAATGATCAGTGTAGACTGTGACGGTATGCCTGGCTCCCATAAAGTAATGCCTCCACTCCTTGAATGCATCCTTTATTGCCAACAACTCCTTCTCAGTTATAGTATAATTGACCTCTGCCAGAGGTAATTTCCGTGACCGGAATGCCACTGGATGTAACTGGCCTGTTGTTTTGTGCCTTTGTGACAAGACACCTCTTAATGCCAAATTTGAGTCGTCGGTTTCTGCAAAGAAAGGCTCAGAAGGGTCTGGGTGCAGTAAAATCGGAGCTGTGGTGAAATCCTTCTTTAATTGCGTAAATGCTTCTTCAGCCTCCTTGGACCAATTAAAATTGACCCCTTTTTTAAGCAAGCACGCCGAAGGAATTAATTTCTTGTAGAAATCTTAAAGAAATCTACAGTAAAAGTTTGCAAAGCCTATAAAACTTTGCACCTCCTTTACTGTTCTTGGGGATTCTCAATCCTTCACTGCCTTAATCTTGTTTTCATCCATGGCAATTCCTTCTGGTGACAGCACAAATCCTAAGAATTTCACTGTTTATACATTGAAGGCACATTTCTCCAATTTGGCAAACAAACTGTTCTCCCTTAGCCTCTGCAAAACTCCTCTCACATGTTCTTCATGCTCCTCCTCGGAATCAGAATATATCAATATGTCGTCAATATATACTATTGCACACTGATCAATATATTGTTTCAGAATCTCGTTGATGAAATGTTGAAAGGCTGCTGGAGCGTTGCAGAGCTAATAGGGCATCACTTGGTATTCAAAAAGCCCATGTTCTGTCCTGGAAGCTGTTTTCCATTCATCTCCTTCCTTGATTCGAACAAGATGATAAACCCCCCCTCAGGTTTAATTTCGTGTAGATCCAAGCTTTCATTACTTGGTCTAGAAGCACCGAGATTAAGGGCAAAGGATATCGATTTCTGACGGTTATGCGATTTATTGCTCTATAATCTATGCAGGTTCTTAATTCGCCATCCTTCTTCAGAATAAAGAAAAGCGGTGAAGACACCAGAGATTGAGAGGATTTGATGAAACCGTTGTCTAGATATTTCTGAATGTACTCTTTCAAATGTTGGTCTTCCTTTTCCGTTAAAGCGTATATTCTGCTGCAAGGAAGATTGGAACCTGATTCCAATTCTATTTTACAATTGAATGCTCTATGTGGAGGGAGTTTCTTAGCTCCCGACTCACTGAAAACATCTTGATAATCTGCGTATTCAGAGGGTAATTCTGTGGTGTGAATCACGCAGACAGTAGCTCCGCCTTCACATAGATGTGTTGCTGGTGTCACAGCATGGGTAGTCTTATTGTTCTTATAACAATTCTTCCTACAAAATTCTGAATTTAGAACGACTGATCGAACACTCCAATCTATGATGGGATTATGCTCTGTGAGCCAAGGCAACCCCAAAATCAGTTGGAATTGAGGGGTGTCAATCAAATTAAATTGTAATATTTCACAATGACCTTCCAAGAACTCCAATTCCACTGCTTCCGTATGGCTCACGGTGGGTCTAGACGATAGAGTCATCCCGTCTTCTGCTGGCACCGCTTCACTCCTTACCTTATTGAGTGCCTTCAACCCAATTTTCTTGGCAAACGTCAGATCACAAAAGTTGCCTGTAGCCCCCGAATCCACCATCACTGTGATTCGTTCCAATTGGGTCTCTCTGAACCTTAGGGTCATGAACATCACTAGATGTGGTGAAGAGGATTGCAAGGTATTTGCCAACAAATGGTTCTTTGGAGTTGTTACCAATTCGGCACCTACCAGTCCAACTCCCTTTACTGATGGTGCTGGGAGTTTTCCGGCGGCGTCTGTTTGGGTTTCTTTTGACAATTTCAAACAAAATGGCCTCTGGCACCACAATAGAGACATTGTTTATTTATTCTCCGTCTTTCCTTCTCTTCCTTAGATAGGGGTCCTCGTATTGTTCCAATTTGCATTGGCTCGGTGCCATGTTGTGCAGCATTTCCCTTGTTTTTTTTGTTTTTTGCTCGATCGAATGTGGGTATACTTGAACGGAAATCTTTTCTTTTTTCTCCTCTCCTTTCATTCTGTCGAAAATCGATTTCTAGTACTAAATCTATTAAGGCTGAAATTTCCATGGGCCTATTGGGTACTTGGGCCAGAGCATCCTTTCATTTGTCTTTTAATCTGCGATTAAATACTGCTGCTCGTTTATTCTCAGGTCATTCGGTTGCAACTACTAGCATGTTGAATTGGGCCAAGTATGCAATTCAATCTTGATTGCCTTGTCTAATTTCCAGCAGTTCATTATCTGTAGCTTGCAAGGCCTATCACCGATCAAAAATCCGGAGAAATTCTTTCTTGAAGTCATCAATATCGTACATGTGCACGAAAGGCAGTGATGCATATGGACTGCTGTGAAACTGGGCAAGTTAAAATGGAACTGTGTGAAGAGAACACACAGAGGTTTGTAACAGTGTGTAAGGAACACACACAGACTTGAAGCAGCATAGCATATGAGATGAATACAATAAAGACTGAAAATATATCGAAAGTGTAAAGACTCAGATACAATATAGACTGGCTAGCACATCAAGAGAGTGCAGCTACAGTAATTCAAAAGAATGTAGTTTCCTGGTGGCAGTTAGGTGGTTTATTTAGCAAAGCTCAGTGAGTAGGAAAAAGAGAACGGGAAAAGTGAGACTCATTTTTGTGTCTTATGACTTGTGCAGGAGCTTGAGAACCATGTGTTAAAGTTAACACACAGTGAAGGGAGGCATGTTAATCGACAATCAAGATGCAAATGTATTACATGATGGGAAAGTAGGAGGGATTCCATGGGTTCTGATTTCTTATTTTTCCTTGCAGAACAACAGGTTCTGTCTCTGAAGCCAGCTCATCCTCATATCCTGATACTAAACCAGAGGAGGACATATAATGAAAGCATTCCTCCTGTTGCAGTTCCGGCGCCTGTGTCTCTTTCCATTTACACTTTCACCTGGATTCCCAGTCCCAGACCCTGTTCTAATTGAAATCTGGTGTGGAGGATTCAAGGGAATGGTGTGATCAGTCTCCTGGCTGTGTAGCATCCCTGTGGTAGAAAATCAGTTATCTTGACATCACTACCAACTTTCAGTCCTCCCCTTCCATCATACATCTGCCTCTTGGGTCTTCACAAAGGTCATGTTGTTGACTGTGGCTGGCTTTTGCCGGTCAGGGATACATGTGTTACTGTACTTTGACAGCTGGCTGTTGAAGACAAGCTTGTAACAACTCGTGTTGACTACCTCCACAGAACCATTTCTTTGCTTTTTGACCTGGGGTTCCCTGTCAACCACCCCACATTCCTATTCTGTTCCACTCAACGCCTGTTTTGCATTGGGATGATTCTGTGCACCATTCGCTGAATGCTTTTGCCATGCGCAGTGAGTTCATGATACAATCCTGATATTTCTTGTGTTGTTTTTTTTGGGACATTTTATTGAGCATTTTAAATGAGAAAACATTACAGCATGAAACTGGAGTACAAAAAAAGAAATGAAAGTATAGCATAGGTATGTTACATGTGAAGCAATTAGAACTATATTGATCTATTACTTAGAATTGGAGGCATTGAAGATCGATTCTTTGAGTTACGTTGGTCGAGGAAGCTGCTATGGTTAGCTTCTATACATTTGGGTGTTTCCACTGCGTGGAGATGGAAAAGAGGAAAGATGAAATTGGAAGCTAAGGGGGGAGAAGAAGAGGAGGAGTAGATGGAAGGTGGGGTAAGTGGTGGTATCTCAAGATTGTGGAGGTAAGGTGGGGTAGTTAGGTAATGTTCAGCCAGGGGGTATATTATTATATGGATAATCGTTTAGGGATAGCCAGAGCTGTCTAGATCTAGTGTGGTTGGAATTTTGGTTGAGAATAATATTGTCTGAGCTTCCGACATAACATACCCAGGCCCACAAGGTGTGATAGGATATTGATTTTAAGTCTTTCTAGTCACAGAGAACTGTTTTGACCCCTAGTGTGAGTAGTAGGTCTAATAATAGCATTTCTGTTGTGTTTAGTGAAGATGGATTGGGAATAGTCCACGTGCGTAAGTTAATAAGGTTAAGGTCACATTGTAATGGAAAATGTTGTTGACAGTTTCATTAATATTCCTCCAAAAGGATGAAGCATGGGGCAGGAAAACATGTGTTCGAGGTCACCTATGGATTAGCAGTTCCAGCATTGAGTTTACTTAACTTAATTTAAAGTGTGTATCTGGAATCCAGAAGCATCTGTGTAACAGCCAGTATTTACATTGTGAATTGATGGACGAGATTTTGAGGTTAGTTACATACTTCCATATGAGAGACCATCTTTTCTCATCTGGATGGTTATATCCTTCTTTGAGGCAAGAGGCAGAGCATTTGTTCTGAGCTTTTTGAATAGTATTGGGAGTGTATTCCTGAATAATTTTATATAATTTTGAGGCTTGCTGATCCTGAGATGCAATGGTTAGCTCTCCTAGAATGCTTGGGATTTGAGGGTTCCAGCAACTTTGTTGCGCTTGATAGCAACTTTGAGGTTAGCCCTGTAAACAACATCCTTAATATAAAGAATGTTAAGAGATGTCCAGGTATGCCAATGGAGAGTTTTACCATCAATTTTAATTATTAGTGGGTTGTTCCATAAAGAGGCAAAGAAGTGCCTAATTTGGACTAGACATTTGCTGTCTAGATGTTTAACTGCCATTATCATGTATCTGATTACGTTTGAGTAGGAGTTTGAAGTGTTTAATGTAGATAGCAACTGTTGAAGTGAAAGGGTGAAAAGAGTCATTTCTCAATATCCTTTACTACAAAAGAAGGTGGAAGGGAACAGAGGGTCTCTAATGGGTTTGATCCTGACCTCAAAAAGGATTACAGAACAGAACCCTCCAGTCCTGTTTACAATTTTGGTAAACACAGACAGTATTTGGAGGTCTTATGGCTGAAAGATTAAAACTCAGTACCCAAAATAATAAATAAGTCAGGAGGTTTTTTAATTATTGTTGATTCAAGATTTCTTCATAAGCCAGCATGTGTTTTACGACAAAATGCCGCTTCATCAGGGCCAAAAGATATATACTTCACTATTGCTGTTAATAATGCACTGCATTATCACGTGATCTTTAAACAACTAGAGCACATCACTACGTCTAGGTCAGAAACAGCTAATTCGGGGGAGCATGCCAATTCTGAGTACCAATTATTTTGGAGATTTTGGGCAATATAGTTGTCTATTCTGGTTTCTTGATGTAAGAGAATATCACCTTTCAGCTTATGGCAGTATGCTTTTCCTTCTTCTAACAGGGTGGTTCAGCCCCTTTGTGTTTAAAGAGAGAACCTTAAGGGGGTTGTTAGGCATTAAATGGATTTTATAGATATTGATGACGTTTTGGATGTTTAAGTATACAGTTGGTTCTAATCTGGCTGCGACATTTATTATAACATGTGAGAATGAGGGGTGTGACTTGGGCAGAGGAGACCCCGTACAGAGAGGTGACTAAGAGCAGGAAAGGGAGAAAAGAAGCATGGAAGAAGAATTTCCCATCCCTAGACGGAAGGCAGGGCAGTGGAAGCCATGGTCTATCCGCTTGGAGCTCAAGGAAGGGAGGGTATGGCAGCAGGCGGAGGGTTTGGTTGATGGGTGAGTGGTATGATGGATGCAAGAGGACTCAGGAGCCGGAAATTAGTCTTAGTGTAACTTTCAAAAGGTTCGTTAAGTAACGTGTAACATAGTATGGTAAAGATCCTTAGCGTAGGAAACACAACATTGTCTGAAAATTTGATGATGTAACTTTCGATCTGTTAGTTTTGTGCAGGTATCTTATAACCACACAGTTGTCATACATCATTTATGAGAGTAGAACATGGAGGCAATAACAACATATCCCATTTTCATAGTTCATGTTTGGTCAGTGACTTTTAAAGAACTGTTAGGTATGTAGTGGGGCAATGCATGCATCTGCTTAGTAACATCTTTGTAAGAATAGTAGTTACGCATGACTTGCAGCAAGAAACAAATAAACCAAGTTCATGATGGACATATTGAATTGTTTTTAGAGACCTTTCTTTTCAGACAATAATTCAAAGATACTGCAAAGATAGTGAGGAGTGAGTCGAACTGGAAGCACCAATCTACCATAGGGAGATATCTGTCCGGATCCACGTGAAACTAATTTCAAAATAATCAGCTGCAGATAATGATAAATGAGACACTGGATGATGGTGGTTTCTTGTTTGGAAGGACAGCTTGATAACTTACGAGCAGCTGTTAGTTCTTGGGGAATCGGGTTGAATGTGGTTTGAGGTGTAGCTTGAAAGTCATTTCGCAGGCCAGAGATCTCTATTTGCAGTAGATCTGTATTCTCTCTGGCGCTTTGTGCCAGTTCTTGTAAAGAAGAGAGGTTGCATTGGATTAAGTTCAATGTGTCTTACGTATCTAGGCCCTGTCTTGTTTTGATTGGTGATTCAATTGTGGATGGGTCTTGTTTTGCGCTTTTGAGTGATGCTTTCTGCTCTTTGCTGTCTTTGTGATCCTTCTGGTCTTCATCTTAAGGTTCCTTCTTGTCCGCCATTGTGATATTAAGCACAGATATTCAAATAGCAACAAATCAAAGTGCTGGCTAGCCATGAGTGTCGCAGGGATGCCGTCCAAGTTGTTGGGCACTGGATAATGCTGGTCACACCACGTTGACAGTATGGGGGAGGGCGGGGATGGGCAGGCCTCCGGTGTAGTAGTTGGGAGAATGAGCCACAGGCCCATAAGAACTATATGGGGCTTCAGGAGACTCACCACCCCCGTATTGTCCAGACAAAAAGCTCCAGCCCTCATTTAGTTCGACACCACGCTTTCTCAGTGCTAGCGTCAAAAGTGCGCCTTTAAATGTGTCCGACATATTTAGAGGCACAATGGATTTCAGAGTTGTACTGTCGGCACAATTTTGTGTATATTAAAGGGGTTTGCGGGACATAAGGACTGGCAGATAAGGTGTGGGGTGAGAGAATTCCCCTCCTGTTTGGGTGATAAGGTTGAGCGCTATATCCTTTTTCAGGTTTCTCTTTGATAGTCTGGAGCCCTGTGAGGAGCGAGTGCATGGGTTAGCGGCTTGTCATGGGCGCCATTTTACCATGTGCGGCAGGAAATCTAGTGTGCAGCAGGCTCCGCTTAAGGAAGTGGTTGCGAGTCTTCAATTGCTTGAGGTGTCCAGTGTACCCTTCTGCAGCGTTCAGTCTGAAATCAGGGGAGTTCATTAAGGATAACAATCTCGTGGACGGCACACTATATTGGTTTAGATGCCAGCATAGTACAGAGCTGGCACTGATAAATGTGTCGGAGGAGAATAAGGAAGTCATGGACAGAGGTGGGAAGATGGCCTTGATCCTGTTAAACCTCTCCGCGGTGTTTGACACGGTCAATCAAGGTCTTCTCATCGATCGTCTCTACCCTGGGCATAAGGGGCAGGGCACTCAAATTACTTAAATTGTTCCCAGCAGATAGGGAGCAATTGGTGGAGCTTGATGGGTTTAGGTTCACCTCTTTCTCCTTTCCCTTTGGGGTGCCGCAGGGCTCATCATTAAGTCCAAAGCTTTTCAACCTTTATGTCACACCCCCTTGCCACTTTAATATAGTCATTTGGCTTTACGGTGGTGTCATATGCTGATGACACGCAGATCTTGGTGTCATTGGTGGGCAATCCTGAGGACACCTCTCTTAGATTCCATGATTGCATGCATGAAGTTGAAAAATGTATGTCCAGAAATTGTCTCATGCTGAACTCAGGAAAGACTGAGGTTTTTTTGTCTGGATGTAACATTTCGTTTTGGACACCTAGTTGGTAGCCGCGGGAATTGGGAGATCTCCCTAACACGGTCTATAAGGTACAAAATTTAG
Organism: Triturus cristatus; assembly: GCF_964204655.1. Classification (NCBI taxonomy): domain Eukaryota; kingdom Metazoa; phylum Chordata; class Amphibia; order Caudata; family Salamandridae; genus Triturus; species Triturus cristatus. Next base: position 325,031,714 of record NC_140586.1, on the reverse strand, counting down.
GAGTTTACTTCAACAATGAATTGTTCTTTGAAGGCCAAATAAATGCCATCACCTCCTCCTGCTTTTTCATGATTAAAACTCTCAGGAAAATTCTACCTTTTATTCCTTTAGATCTTCAGAAAACTATGATTTCGGCACGTATTTTATCAAAGATTGACTATTATAGCGCATTATTTTTTAATATTCAACCGAGATTTTTAAATAAATTGCAAATCCTCCAAAATGCTGCAGCACACCTTTTGCTTGCCATCTCGAAATATCAATCGGTATCTCATCCGCTGCCGATGTGAAGGCGAATTGAATTTAGGGTCCTCTGCATTGCTTTTAAAGCACTACATGGGCATGGCCCTGATTATTGTAAACACAAATCCCGGAGGTATGTTCCTGAAAGGACGCTTCAATCTTCTTTATATCTTAATCTTATAAGGTCCTTTAACCGGGTGTTGCCACTCTCTGTAACTTTCAGTCTTCCCTTCTTTCTTTTTGAAATCAGAGCACTCGCGCCTAGACACCCTTGGGTATTAGTGCGTGTTACAATTTAAAATGTAATTTCAATTTCATTTAGTGGTTACATTTAGATATAGTCTCCCTGGCTGCCGGAGCTCACAATTCAGGCAGTCATTTACTCCAGGCTCAAAAGCACGTCCCCACAATCCTGATACTTCTGACAGTGGCTCATGTTCCAACACTGACATTTTAAGGGTTAGGATCTTGTTTATTGAAGTATTCAACAAGTACAACAATTCCCACCTACATCCAATGGCCAGTTGGGCTTTAAAAGGCAAAGAAATCAAGAGGCTAAGAAGATGACAGAGAGTAGAAAAGGGAGAAAAGAGGAAGGAGGGAAGGGAAAATGGCCAATGTTGTGTTGAATGGGATCCAAGTGATTGAATAGTGGGAACGATGGATACTTAAATTAAAACATACGCAGGAGATAGCCTCTATTAAGCAGGGTCTTGGTCGATGTGAGTGAAGCATAAAATATGAAGGTAAGTGGGGCACATTAGTTCTTCAGATTCGTCTGAGAGATAAGTTATAAGAGGCGCCCACATCTTATCAAAGGATGGCAGTGTTTGTATCTCCACCGCCAGCAGGTCCCTACACTTATGGAGCCAGTCCCTGTGGGTCTGAACAGTGTCTGAGCGCCATCACGCCAGTAAACGTTGTATCACAGCTCCAAGTGCTAGGGAGATAGCTCGGCCCTTCCCGGACATCAATGGAAACATCAACTCATTCGGGAGCCCAAGTAGTTTGTAGCTAGTGAAACAGGGAATTTCTGTCACAAAAATTGTGTCTGCTGATTCCAGTACTTCCCTCCAGAAAGTGTTAATTTTGGGACACTGCCATAAGATGTGGGTTAATATTCTCAGCTGATTCCAATCCAAGTCTCGTTGGGGTATAATACCAGTAGTGTGCAATCTTAAGGAACATCTCCTTACTGGAAGTACTATATTCAGAAGCACAAGCCCAGTGCAATATATCCAGCCACTCCCTGTCTGTAAAAATGCATTGACACTCCTCCTCCTATCTGTGTTGTGCTGGTGTTTTAGGTAACTTCTGTGGTACAATGAGAGAGGCATATATGTCAGAAAGCAAACGTTTATCAGAACAGGTAAGAAACCATCTCTCAAATGACCTGAATGGTTTACTGGTGTGAGGTCGATTTTAGGGTTGGGACACCCAGTGTCCCAATGTAATATATTTCCAGAGGGCTTTGGAGGAGAGGCCAAATCCTCCTGTAGCTGAGAAAAATCCATAAGGCCCTCCAATATTTCCCGCCTGGCCAAGAGCAAAAAGTAAAATATGAAACCCCTTTGCTTGCTGTTCAAGGAGTTTTTGTTTAGCTCTGTCTACCCCCAAAAGTACCAGGGCCTCCATCAAGTCTACATGTTCTCCTAAAATGTCCCTCATGGTGGTTTCCAGTCTTCCAAAATTCTTTTATCACTGCACATGTAAAGAAAACATGTACATCGTTAGCTCTTGGGAAATTACATCTCTTACATCTGGGGACTTGCTGTGACACAAACTTGGCCATTCTTTGAGGAGTCCAATACAGCCTGTTAATAACAAAGAAATGATGGCGTTTAAAGTTTGCAGCTGTTACTATACCATATAATTAATTTCAATGAATCTGTCCAAAGAGATTGTATGTTTCCTTCCTGGAGTATATCTGCCCAGATCTGATAGGAGAAATCAATTTCTCTTCCTCTGCCTCCAGGAATTGTCCGTACCATTTTGTCACTTATTTACCTTTCGGGCTGACTTACTGGAGTGAAGCCTCAAAATCCCATAGCCCCCCAACTTCCTGTGACGCAGCTGAAAACCATGAAGTTAGCTGCATGTACTTAAACCTAGAGAGTCTATCGCCCGTCTTGGCACCCAGTACCACCCAGGGTAGCACACCTACTGTTGATATCAAGTCTCCACACTTAGATATCCCTACTTGCTTTAAGGGAAGACTGAGAGCATCTTTCAAGCATTCCAGCGTCCCTGGGGATTCCCAGACTGAAAATAGCCAATGTTTAGTGACTTCCTTACTCCAAACCAAAGACTCAATGCGGTTTTCAACACCTTTACCCTTACTTTTTCAAAGAATTTTTGGGCTCCGAATATATACAGGAAAGCTGCTGAACCAAACTCTTTGATCATTTCCCCCAATAGTAAACCCCAGGTGGAACAATTGGGCTCCCCCATAAGCATACAGAATTTTTTTAATTGAAATGCCATACAATAGAGCCTAAGGTTCGGCAAAGCTAACCCACCCGTCTTAAGACTACGTCTTAACTTTTTCCAGGAGTGACATGCCCCACGAGATGCCCAAATAAAATTAGTTATTTTTCCCTGTATTTTGTTCATTTTTTACTTGGGGAATTTGAGTGGAATGCAATTGAATAGATATGTTAGCTTCAGAAGAATAGACATTTTTACTAAGTTGACCCTCCCATAGATAGTCAGAGGTAAGTTCTTCCACCTGGATAATGACCTGTCGACCTCCTTGGCCACCCTCTTCAAGTTACGCATCGGGATCTCATCAATTTTTTCAACTATAACTATCCCTAGATATTTCATCTCTGTGCACACTCTGCCTCCCCAATCCTTCTCATTCTAACACATTACCTCCGTCTTCGAGAAATTCACTAAGTATCCGGAAAAAGCCCCATATTCTTTTGTCAGTTGTTCCACCCTAGGTAGTGTACGGGCTGAGTCAGAGGTGTAAATTATCAAATCTGCGGCATACAAAGCAATTTTACTGCATGAAGGGAGTAGATAAATGGGAGTGATCTGATCATCATACTTCAATATATGCGCCAGGGGTTCGATATATATGTTGAAAAGGAGGGGCGATAGGTGGCAACCCTGCCTCGTCCCTCTGTAGATATTGAAGCTCTTCGACAGGGAGCCATTTAGGAGAATTTTAGCCGTGGGGCACTCATATAGTTTCCGGATTGCCATAACAAAGTCAGTACTAAAGCCCAGTATACCCACAACTGCCCAAAGAAATACCCAACTGACACGGTCGAAAGTCTTGGCGGCATCTATAGTGATCACCGCCAAGGGAATCGAACGTGCGACTGTTAGGTCTATAGTCCCGATTAATGACATTGAGAGTTCTTGTATTTGTCTTTTCGGGACAAAGCCTTTCTGGTCGATATGTATCAGTTGGGGAGCCACCTTTGCCAAACTCCCTGCCAAAATACCAGTGTAAATTTTATGATCTACATTCAACAAGGAGATTGGCCGATATGAATCAGCCTTCCTCTGGTCCATAGCGGATTTTAAAATCAAAGTAATTGTGCCCTCTCTCCAAGAATTTGGGATCGTTCTTCCCCCTTATAAACTGAATTGAAGAGTAACTTCATTTACGGCACTATTTCGTCTGCAAGAGCTGCTCTCTTATTTCACCCTCTGTAATTGGAGCATCTATACTCTTCCTACCCTCTATTGGTAGAGCTGGAGAGACCTACTTTATTTAGCCAATGCATTAGTCTCTCCTCATCGGAGCGTTCTTCTTCCGCATATAGTTCAGAGAAGAGTGAGACCAAGCTGGCCTCTATTTCCTCATCCTTGTTCGTAATGTCACCTTCGGGGTTGATGACCAGCTCCCCCGATGTGATTTCGTGCCCTCTCGGCCCTCGACTTCCATGCTAACAGTGCTCCAGCTTTTTCACTGTATTCAAAATGCTGCATACGTCTCATAGCCCACCTCTCTCTACATTTTGTCTCTAACTTGATCTTATAATTTACTCTGGCTTCCTCCAACTGTTTTAGAACCTCCTCTCTGTTCTGTGTGTTCCGTATCCCTTGCTGCATCTTGACTTCTAATGTCCCGATTTCCCCCTCCAATTTCCTCAGCTCGGCCCTATCCATCTTGTTCTTATACAAGACCTGACTTTGTAAGACTCCTCGTGCATAAACCCTAAAAGTATCCCAGATAACTCCAATGGAAGCTGAATGGCATTATCCTGGAGAGAACTCTGTAGTTGTTTTTTTCAAAAGGCTGGAAACATCTGTGTCTAATAAAATAGATCTTTTCAATGTCCATCTCGCATTATGCCTTGCTCTAATTCCCATTAGTGTAACACTGACCACAGCGTGGTTGGAAATATGTCCTGGTGATATATGGACCTCTTTTAATTTCCCAGCCCATGCTCTGTTCACTAGCAAATAATCCAATCTTGAAAAATGGTTGTACTTTTTGCTATGGAAAGTGTAACCTCGCTTATCCTCATTAAGTATCTCCAGGTGTCAACCAATCCCATTTCATGTATCATATGTTCGAGGGCCTGTCTAGTCTTTGGTGCTTGGGCTCCCGTCCTACTAGTGGAATTGTCCAAAGTAGGGTCTAAAAGGGTGTTAAAGTCGCCCCCTATTATTATATGCGTGGTTACCCCAACTAATTTCAGTTGTAGATCCACAATGTACTGCGGGTTGTCCACATTTGGACTGTAGAAACCAGCACAGACAAACTCTGTACCAGAGCATTTGAGAGTTGCTAAAACCCACCTGCCTGAACCATCAGTTTTGGAGGAAATCAGCTCAACCCCTGGCCCCCTCCAGATCAGTATTGCAACACCCTTGCAATATTCTGATTGATTGGATACTGCAAAGCTTTCGCCCCATCTTTGTTTTACATATAACCCCCTGCTTTCACTTGCCGTTAGGTGGGTCTCTTGTAAAATAATAACCTGGGCTCTAGAGTCATCTAAGTTTTTCATCACCAGTCTCTGTCTATTTTTTGATCTGAGGCCCAACATTCCAGGTTGAAATTTGTAGCTTATTGTCATCCCCACCCATTTGCCTTGAGATGAGCAAATTTTATAGGACCTGGGGATCTCTGATAATCTATTTTAAAAGTGGACCAAGACAATATAAATGTTGAGGACGTATTATGTTTTTTTATTTCTTCCCACTGCACCCCACCCAGTGCCCTGCCCTCCTCTCGATTACCCCCTATCCTTCCCATGGGACCCCTTCCTTGACTATCAGGCATAGAGCCTGTTGGACCACCGGAGAGAGGGTGCTTGTCTCACTAAACCATAAATATAAGCCGTGCCCCCCCACCCTCCCTTCCTCACCTCCCCATATCAGCCGATACCCCATACCTCATTTTCAGATTCATATTAGGACTATTGCTCAAGATACCCTACCCTTTCTTATACTATCCATCAGACTATATGCTTCTTCTGTTGTCCGTAAATTGCGCATCTGATTGTTCCACATGACACGGAGCATCGTTGGGAATTTCAATTGGGCTTTGGTTCCAAGTTTATTTAACTTCTCCATTCTTTTACCCAGCTCCCATTGCTTCTGATCCGTTACATAGCATACATCCGACCTGATAGTAAACGTGAAGTTTTAGACAGTGTATGGACCATTTCTCAATGCTGCTATCAGGATGGTTTCTTTGACTGTGTATGAAAGAAAGTTTACCAATATTTTCCTAGGCTTCTGCCACTGTAGGTTCCGCCCCCCAACATCAAAAAAATCTCTGACTCTTTTACAATTGGCTTCTTGCCATTCGCTGGGAGAGGAGCCCTGCAAAGAAGGGGGGGAAGTCCGGGTTCTCCAGTAATGTTGTTTGAGGAGAAATGGGAGCAGACAGTACCTTATGCACTTGGGCCTTATTTCAGACCCCCAGAGTGGCATGAAGCAGCGGTGAAATATACACCCCACATGGTCGATGGGCTATAGGCAACCAGGGTGCTTTCCAAATAAGGGCCATCGCCTGGTCGATTAAACACCAGTGTTTTTCCGTTTGGGGGCGAGACCATTCAACCATGTAGTTCATTAGGTGAGAAACTCCCAAACCCCCCTCCGCTTTGGGCAAGTATGCATGCACTTTTGCCATCCTCAGCTTCCTCCCACCCCAGAGAAACTCCCAGATAAGGACCTGCAACTTTTCCAATGCCTGTGGTGGAGGCTGTAGCAGTAATATCTGCATAACGTACAGTATTCTCTGGAGCTGCATCATTTTATCGCTGCCAATTGACCCAACCATGAGAGACCATAACCCGTCCACTGAGTCAGTTCAGAACGGGCCCTTCTTATCAATACAGAATAGTTACTGTCAGCTGTTGCTAAGGGGGGGGGATATATCTGCAACCCTAGATAGTCCACACCCTGTGAAGGCCATGAAAATGGAAAATCTGTCTCTAAAGTGGACCTGCTCATCTCAGGGATGTTAAGATTGAGAATGAATGACTTTTGAAGATTGGTTTTGAAAACAGAGGTCTCTCCAAAAATCTCAGGTTCCTCTATAATTACAGAGATCCGCTGGTTACCACGAACCTGCTAAGCAAATGGCTCCATCTGCAGGGGAAACAATAAGGGTAATAACGGACAGCCCTTACGGATGCACCGCTCAACAGAATGGGTCGGGACAAAAGCTCATTAAGTCCCACCGTTGCCTTAAGGGAGACATAGCTGTTCTGTATCCAACTGCTAAATCAGGGGCCAAGGCCAAAACGTGCCACCGCTGCCTGTAGATGGGGCCAATGTACCCGATCAAACTCCTTCTCAGCGGCTGTAGTGAGGAGTAGGGCCTGCATGTGGGAGCATTGCATCTTGTCGAGAAGATGACAAAGTCTATTAGTACTATCTCCGCTACTCTTTTCGGGTTTAAACCCCGTCTGGTCTGGATCCACCAAACTCTGCATATAGGGAGCTAGCCTATTTGCCAGGACACCAGTTAAAATGTTGGTGTCTATATTCAATAATGAGATGGGGCGATATGAGGAGCAATGTCTGGAGTGCTTTTAGGAATAACGACGATCGTGGCCTGTTGTATGGTGGACGTGAGGGAACCCCACAACTAAATGCATTGAAAGCCATGCCAGAATAGAGGGGCCAGAACAGCCCCAAAAGCCTTATAATACTTTGCACTAAACCCATCACAACCTGGCACTTTACCAGTTTGCACACGCTGAATTGCCATAAGGACCTCGGTGAAAGTTATGCCTTTATTGATACTTTCAGCATCCGTATGGGGAGTCCGAGTTAGAGGGATCAAATCGAGATATGTCTGGATGTTATCTTCCGTAAGGATTCCTGCAGAGTACAGCTTTGTATAGAACATCTCAAATTCCTTAGCAGTTCACTCTTCCTGGTAGATCAGAGTGTCATCAGTGCTTTATAGCTCATTAACTCTCTGGTGGACCAACTGAGATTGGAGTAGGTGGGCTAAAAGATGCCACCCATTGTTCCCTCCTACATAATATTTGTGCTTGACCTGCAACAGTGTACTCCGCTCTGTCTAGACCGAGTGTCCTTAACTGTTTATGAGACGCTGTGAGTTCGCGCCGGGATGGCAGCGATCCTGAACACTTATGAGTGGCCTTAAGTTCCTTAACTGCAGTCTCCAGGTGCAGTCATTTATTACGCCTTTCAGTATTAAATCTCACCGCTATAATAATAAATTGATCCCTCACCACGGCCTTTAACGTTCCCGCAGTAATGTAATGGGGGCGTCAGGTGTGTCATCCTTGGTGAAAAAAGTGTCTAAAGTGTCTTTAATTTCAGCAAGTGTAGTGCTGTAACTGAGAAGTTTGGTGTTAAGGCGCCAGGTGCGAGACATCGACGAGACACTAGGTGTTGTGAATCGTAACATGAGAGGTGAGTGATCAGATAAAGCAGCCACCCCTACCGTGGCTGACGAGATATGTGGGAAAGTCAGGAAATAATCGAGACAAGCATACGACTGATGTGCCACTGAGAAGAAGGTAAAATCATGTGTGGTAGGGTGGGTTTGTCGCCTAATGTCTGCTCCAGTTGCACATCCATGACTATATTGAGATCCCCTCCCACAATCACATCCGTATCGGGGGTAGTAAGAACCTGTCCCAATGCATCCCTGGGAATGGACTTGTGATGTTCCTTTTTGGCCGTACACATTGGCTAATGTAAACTGTAGCCCTTTATGTCAATGCGTAGCGATAAAGGCCTGCCAGGCATTTTGGTGTGAGTTTGGGTCACTCTTTCAGGGAAATGTGTCCCCAAGAGAATCGTCACCCCAACCTTCTTACCAGGTCCAGAGGAAAAGAATTGGTGGTCAAACCACCGGGACCGCAGCCTCCTCACTTTTAAGCAAATGGGTTTCCTGCAGCAAACCTATATCACATTTAACTGCTTTAAGGAAAAAGAGCAGTGCCAACTGTTTCACAGGAGCATTCAAACCTCTTATATGATGACTAACGACATTAACCATAGGTCATACAGACTGTGTCTCTAGTGTGTACATCATGCGCCCACATGCAAGCGGAAAACCCTTGAGGATCACCCAGAAGAAATATCTATAGAGGGACTGGACCCAGATAGATCCCCATTTAAAAGGAAAAAAAGAGAAAGACCAAAAACATTGAAACAAAATAGTTCCCCGCCTGGAAACCCATCTAAACAACGTGTAAGGGTCCATGTCATCCACTCAGAGTATTTCCCGTTGACATGATGCCTCGTTGGGGGGAGGGTGCTCTGCTGCTCGCAAGCAATTCGTAATGAAAGGAAGCTGTTATCTGGAATCAGGACCGGTAGACAAAGAGAAGGAACAGTGCAGACCATGTATAGCAGCAACCCAGTGGTCAGTTACTGCCAGAAAAGGGGAGAATTCTATCTTCAATGGTCACTGCCCACCTCAGATGCACTGTCCTTAAGTTGTACTTGATGCAGCAGTGTGGTCCGCTGTCTAAGACTCTCAGCCTCTGAAGGACCATACATCTTAGCCTTTTTCGTGCGAGTAGAGCATCCGGGGCCAGCCAGTGATGAATTCAACGACTGTGAAGACGTCTAAGTCCGGGAGGTTCCTGGAGTTTAGGCATATCTGGCAGGGACTGTGCTTCATCCAAAGAGTTGACACTCTGGGTTCCATTATTGCACGCAAAGTGGAAGTGGAAGGGATGCCCCATCTGATACCCTTCTCATGAAGTATGTCTGTCAAGGGTTGGAAGGCACAACGGTGCTGCAATGTAATCGGTGAATGATCCTGAAAGAAGCTTATCTTGAATCCAGGTGAGCAGGTGGAGCAAATTGCTCAGCTCACTCAAAGTCAAGCAAAGCCTGGGGGGCCCTGTATTCCGCAGGGCAAAGAAATCCAACAAATAATAAACAAAGGTGTGTCTTCCAAAAGCCAATATAGTGCAGAGTATAGATCGAGAAAGTTTCAGTCAGGACCCCTCATGTAATAAGGACAGAGCAAGAGAGCCAGCCCACTCCAGATCCATCAGAGTGGGAGGCCTAGGAAGAGTCTCTCCATCAGGCCTAGAGAAATAAGGTCCCACAGGGGCCAGCCAACTTTTTTTCATTTAAGAGAATACAAGAAGACCAGGGCATCTCAAGAACTCCCTACAGAATAGACAAGTAAGTGGCACTCACTACGCAGGCGCTCAGTGAGTCCAAAGCACTTCATTCCCCAGGCCAGTGGGAAGCCATCGGGTTATTACCCCCTTCCCCAGCAACTCAACAACTTCCAGCAGCATCCAGTCGGCGATAGCCTCTTTCAGAGTAAAAGCTGCAGTCTACCCCCCTAGTCTCAATAAGGGCTCAGTCTGAGCAAGAACATAGAGGGGAGGAGCGCTCGGCACTGCCCGGGGTTACGTAAGGCGACACAGCCCCAGGCCTCGGGCCTTGCATACTGTGCTGCTCGACTCTCCTCACCTGCTGTCGGGAGATCCCCCACCAGTGGAACACAATGCTTCCAGGTTCAGCGATTCACAGAAAGTGGATCGGGTCTGTCTCAGTATGCCAAGAACCTTCAGCACACTCCCCCTCCGAGCAGGCCGGGCCCAAAAGGCTCAGGGGACAAGAAGACAGGAGAGGTCAACTGCCAAGTCCCTTGCAACCCACTGTAGTGTTGGGGTCACAGGTACAAATAACAGCTCACACCAGTATCATTTGTAGGTAGGTATAGGTTTAATTGCATATATTGCAACACTCAATTAGGGAGAGCGCCGGGGGACGTCCGCTTAGCTCGCGAACTCCGCGCTCACTGCCGGCACCCAAAATGGCCGCCGCGCTCTACGTCATCACGTGGTGCGTGAAGACTAGAGCGCGAAGCTACATATCTCCCTTCTTTATGGATATACATTTAACAATAAATATAAAGTCTACTTTCTACTTGCGATTGGACTCATTCCCGTCTCCCATCTCAAAGTCTCTGTACTTCGATGGTCTTACCACTGCTCTTCCGATACGGGTGTGTCTCACCGGAATACTGGAAATGTGCACGGCCACCTCTTGGGAGTCTCTCGCTGCACTGCGTTCATTACTCAGGGGAACTCCTCCGGGAGGTGATCCACTGTTGTTTTCCAAGAGTTCCAAGGCACCGGAGTCACTTCCAACCTCTGCTTCTTCCTCCCTCTCTCTTCCTTTTTCTCTTCCGTTCCATCGAAGGATCTTGTTGCATTTAGACATCCTGTCCTGAGACCAAACTTTCCCATCGCTCAGTAGGGCTGCTCGGTTGTAGACCTCTTCCACTTGCAAGGGTTCACTGAACTTGCTGTCCCCTTTCCGCCTTAATTGGGCTAGTTTGACTCGAACCCACTCTCCTCTCTCTAACTCCATCTCCTTGACATTTCTTCTTTTGTTGAAGTGATCCGTGTATATTCTTTGTGCTTTTTCTAGATTGTGGTGTACTACCGCTGAAGACCATTTGCTCGTGATAGTGCATTCCTTCCATACTACATTGTCTTTTGTTAATGGGTCTCGACCTCTTAGGATCTGGAAAGGGCTGTATCCAGTGCTGGTCAGAGTAATTCTGTATGCCCTTAACATGCTCTTTATTTCCTTCTCCCAGTCCTTCCCTGCTCCTATCGCCGACTGTACCGATCCCTTGATGACTCTGTTGAACCTCTCGGCTAGTCCGTTTCCTGCAGTATGCGTTCCACTTGTCCGATACGAACTGAGGCCCATTGTCACTTAGGAGGGAGGGTGGGTGGAATGCCTTCCCTCAGGAAAACTGCAGTCAGGAACTTTAATATTTTGTCCGTGTCCATGTCTTCCTGTATGTCCACCTCTGGCCACTTGGAGTACCGGTCTACGAGTACTGCCACATACTTCTGGATTCCCTGACCATCCAAAATCGGACCCAGAATGTCTATCGACAGGTCCTCCCATGGGTTCTCTGGGTTGTCGAACTTTCCCAAGGGTGGTCGCAGGAGGCTTCGGGACTTGTCCGCTCTTTGGCATTGGTCGCACTCCCGCACATGTCATTCTATCTGGTTGTCCATCGCCGGCCACCAGTACATCTGTTTCACCCTGAGTTTTGTCTTTACGATGCCCAGGTGACCTTCGTGAATAAGAACAAGTAAATGTGGGATCAGCTTGTTGGGGGGAACTACTTTTTCTCCTCTCCGCAGGAAGATCACCCGGTCACAAACTGATAATTCTTCTCTTACTTCGAAGAATCTTCTGAGCGCTGCCTCCACATTCCTCTTCTCCTGCCATCCTCTTAGTATGAATTGCTTAACTGCTCCTATGTCTGCGTCAGACTCGTACGCTTTCTTCCACTCTTGTTCATTTATCACTCGTTCGTGATCTTCCATGAATGCCACTTTGGTATCCTCCTCTTCGGAAGTGCACGGAGCTTCCTCCATGGCTGATGCTCGACTGAGATAATGAGCCACCATATTCTTTTGTCCTGGGATGTGTTCCACATCATACCTGTAGTCTAGCAATTTCTAGGTCATCTTCGTGATGCGGGGGGTCGCATTCGCATTTCCCGACGACGTGAGCACTTTGACCAGAGGCTTATGGTCTGTTCTCAGCCTGAATCTCGTGCCCCATAGGAACTGGCGGAACTTTTCCATGGCCCAGACTACCGCCAACATTTCCTTTTCTATCACGCTGTACTTCTGTTCCGTGGGTGACAGTGATCTGGATGCGAAGCTGAGGGTGGTCAGTTCCCCTCCCTTCGCTTCCTGCATTAGGACCGCTCCTAGGCCCCTCTCGCTCGCGTCGGTCGTCAGTACGGATCTGGCTTGCCGGTCATATCCACACAGAGGTACCGCGGTGCTGATGTCCGTTTTAATCCTTTGGAACTCTTCTTGTTTCTCCCTCGTCCATTCGAAGTTTGTCTTGTCCCGTAGGAGTTGTCGCAAGTGGTGTGTCTTGGTGGCGAAGTGCCGTACGAATTTGCTGTAAAACTCGGCCATGCCCAGGAATGACCTGACTTCCTCCTTGGTCCTCGGGGGAGGCGCTTCACATATCGCTTTGACGTTGGACTGTTTGGGTGTAATGCTTTGGTCGCGGATTACATGCCCTAAGTATGTGACTGAAGTCATACCAAACCGGCACTTGTCCCATTCTTCCGTGAGTCTGTTGTGTTCCAAGACTTGTTATGTTATGTTATGTTAAGTTATGTTAAAATCACTTATAAAGCGCGCAGCTGCCCCAACGAAGGGGCGTCCCGGCGCTAGTAGCAGTTTCCAGAGGAGAAGATGATTAAGCCATGGGAAAGAGAAAGGTTTTAATAGCTTTTCGAAAAGAGGTCAGACATTCCAGGCTGCAGATCTTCAGAGGAAGGGAGTTCCATAGCTTGGCTGCCAAGAGACGAAAAGACTTGCCCCCAGCTCTCGATCTCTTGACTCTGGGAACAGAGGCTAGGATCAATTCAGAAGAGCGCAGCATACGGCTAGGGATGTACGGGGTGATCAAGTCAGACAAGATCTCGGGGGTGGAGAGCTTTAAAATTTTGAAAGTGAGACAGAGGGATTTGTAGTCAACCCTTTTTGAGATAGGCAGCCAATGAAGGCGTTGAACAGCCCCAGCTCCTGAACACGATCTCGAGAGACCGAGGATGGCGCGGCCTGCTGAATTCTGAATGCGCTGAAGACGATTCAGTTCTGCCTTATTGGCGCCTAGCAGCAGAGAATTGGCGTAATCTAGTCTCGAGAGGATAGTGGCCTGGACTATAAGTTGACGTGTAGCCGGGTCAAAGAACCGGAGAATAGGTCTTAAGGTACGTAAAAGACCAAAGCATGTGCCAGCTATTTTTTGGGTGTGCTCTTGGAAGCTCAGGGTCGAATCAAACAGAAACCCAAGGTTCTTTACCACCAATTTGGGGGAGGGGGCAGGACCCAGGGACGGAGGCCACCATTGGGAGTTCCAGAGCTCCCTGTCCCTGCCTACCAGAAGGACCTCGGATTTACTGGCGTTGAGTTGGAGACAATTCTCTGTCAGCCAGCCCGCGATAGCCTCAAGGCCTATCCGAAAGTGAGAGGCATCGTGAGCATAATCGTCCGAAAGAGCCACCATAAGCTGGGTGTCGTCCGCGTAAGAGACCATGGAAAGACCATGGTAATGGGCGACAGCAGCTAAGGGTTGCACGTAAAGGTTAAACAGGGCCGGACTTAACGCCGAGCCCTGAGGAACCCCCTGCTCAATGGGTTTGATGGAGGAAGCAAAAGGGGGGGGCGACAACTTGAAAAGATCTGTCTGACAGGAAGGAGCGGAACCATTCAAGGGCAAGATCTTTTATTCCCGCTTCTTCTAGCCGACGCAGGAGGATCCGATGGTAGACTGTGTCGAACGCAGCACTCAGATCGAGCAATACGAGTGCCGCTGTATGGCCTTTGTCAAGGATGGAACGTAGGTTTTCACTCACTGCTAGAAGGGCCGTTTCGGTACTGTACCCCGCACGGAATCCATTCTGGGATCGATCTAGGATCTTATTTTTGATTATATGGTCAGAGAGAACTTTATTGGCATGTGCCTCCGCTACTTTGGCCACCCACGGCAGAAGAGAGATCGGTCGGAAATTCTCGGGCTTGGTGGGGTCCAGAAGAGGTTTTTTCAGCAGTGGAAGCACCTTGGCCTGTTTCCAAACCGAGGGGACCAGTGCCTTACTAAATGAAGAGTTAATGGTCGAGAGTAATGGAAAAAGAAGAACCGAAAGGCACTCTCGAAATTGGGCTGGTCTCATGGGGTCAAGAGGAGACCCTGATTTGACTTTGGTGCTGAGAGCAAGGAACTCCTCCTGTGAGATAGGAGGGATGCTCTCCAGGGAGGAATAGGATGTAGGGATTGAAAGGTGTTCTGGCAACCCGGGGCAGTTAGAGAAAGACTTATAGATATTTGCAACTTTTTGAACGAAATAGGTAGCAAGTTCTTCGCATTGTTTTCCGGAGGTGATATGAGTGGTGAGTGGATCTTTCCTCTTTTTCAGGTCATTGAGGATCTTAAATATACATTTTGTAGGATTATTGCTAGCTGCAATCTGATTAGTAAAGAAAGCAGTACGCACTAGCTGTATGGCTTTGTGGTATCTTTTGATAGCGGCCTGATATTGTTTCTTCACTAAGGGGCAGTAGTCCTTGCGCCAGGCTCGTTCGCGTTGTTTACAAGCGCTCCGCATAGCGGCGAGGGAATCCGTGTACCAGGGATTGGAGCCAGAGTCACGGCCCTTAGACCATTTTGCCGGAATAAGGGAGTCGAGTGCCGCGTATATCCACTCACGGATAGCATTGTAGGCTTGTTCTGGGTCGAAGTTGTCAAGGGTGGGAGGGCCGGAAGACAGGAGGGCCAGAAGATCCTCCAGCTTAAGTTTGTGCCAGCTGCGTTTAAACATGGCCCTAGACGCAACTCTAGGTGTGGTCGCCACCTGTGGGAGGAAGATAGTGATAAGGTGGTGGTCAGACCAGCAGACTGGGCTAGGGGGTTTGACCTGGAGGGAAGGAATATTAGAAAAGACAGGGTCTAATAAGTGTCCAGCCGAATGAGTGGGTTCCAGCACCAGTTGCTTGAGTTGACAGGCCTCAAGATCAGCAAGCACAGAGCTGACGTCCGAATCTAGATGGTGATCAAAGTGAATGTTAAGGTCGCCTATAAGGGTAAAGTTGGCTGTTCTGGTAGCCAAAGCATGAACAGCTTCCATGATGGCTACTTTAAATTCTGTGGAGGGACCGGGAGGACGGTAGACCAAGAGGCCAGAAAAAGAGAAGTTGGCATTGAGTGAAATGGAGAAACGGGCACACTCGCAACCAGCAATGTCCTCACGAACGAATGTGCAGTGGAGGGGGGTCTTAAAAATTACCGCCAAACCGCCACCTCTGGTTCCTCTATTGATAGTGTGGATGTTAAATCCCGGAGGGAGAGCCAGTCCAGGTTCAACAACAGTATCGGTCGTGAGCCATGTCTCGGTAATGAAAAGACATCTGGGGATTTTGACTCATGAGGTCGTAAATCTCATTATAGTGTTTAACTAAGGAGCGTGCATTCAAGTAGAGTATTTTAAAGGGAGTTTTAATAGGAATGGATGATGCCGGTAGGAGTGAGGGGTACGAATTGTACCTGCATCTGCTACAGCAGAAGGGTCCCTCCGGTAATAGACAAGGACCTAAGTTGCATAGGGGAATGCTATGTCCAAGGGATAACAGAGAGTCCCTAGTGTACCTAAGCATTCCGGGAGTGCACCCAGCAGCATGGCTGGCGGCATTCCGGCGTGGACGGGCGCAGACGGGCTTGCCTTCGGCGCACCCGCTGCGCTCGTCCGCTGCGCGCCCGAGTGAGCGTCCGCTTAAGTGCTGGCATGAAGGAGAAAATCTAGTGCAGGCCGAGAGTTACCACCAAGATGGCGTCCCTCCTGCTTCCGCTCGAGAAGCTGGAGTGCCGATCTGATAGCGTCCCTGGTTGCAAGCGCCTTGAACATGTGCCAAGTAAGTACCACAGAGCGCTAACCCCGCGTACTGAATTACAATAAGATTTTAAAAGCTGGGTATGCCCCAACAGTAAAATACGAGTAAAACAGTTAAAAGCGTGATAAAAAAAGAGAATAGCAGCAAATAACTCAAGCGTCAAACTCTACCTCCCGGCTCAAGCCTCAGGAGACTACCGTGGCGGGCCCGAGTGAGCGTCCGCTTAAGTGCTGGCATGAAGGAGAAAAGCTAGTGCGGGCCGAGAGTTACCACCAAGATGGCGTCCCTCCTGCTTCCGCTCGAGAAGCTGGAGTGCCGATCTGATGGCGTCCCTGGTTGCAAGCGCCTTGAACATGTGCCAAGTAAGTAACACAGAGCGCTAACCCCGCGTACTGAATTACAATAAGATTTAAAAAGCTGGTTATGCCCCAACAGTAAAATACGAGTAAAACAGTTAAAATCGTGATAAAAAAGAGAATAGCAGCAAATAACTCAAGCGTCAAACTCTACCTCCCAGCTCAAGCCTCAGGAGACTACTGTGGACTTGCAGGACTTTGGACAATTTGGCATCGTGGTCTGCTTTATTAATGCCCATTACCAGGATGTCGTCTTGGAAGTACTGCACTCCTTCTACTTCTCGAAACAACTTGTGCATACGTTTCTGCCGAGGCCAGTCCAAACGGCATCCTGCGAAACTGGTAGCACCCGAAGGGGGTTATGAAGGATGTCAACTGCCGGCAGGTATGGTGCAGTGCTATCTGGTGGTAGGCTGAGGTGAGATCGATGGTCGAGAACCATTTCACACCCTTGGTTTTCGCCAGCATCTCGTCTATCCTTGGTAGAGGGAACTTTTCTACTATTATGTTTTTGTTCAACTCCCTCAGGTCCACACACAGGCGTATTTTGCCGTTCATCTTCTTCATTTTCTCCTTCCTCTTCTGCCTCTTGTGCGACGTACTTGACTGCTATCCTTTTAAGCTTGCGGCGACATACTTTTTCATAATGTTCAACTATCCCGCAAAACATGCATTTGGCTTTGAAGGCTGGGCACCGCTTATCATACGCGGGTGAGACAGACTGCCGCACCTGTTGCACGTGTTCTGATGGATACATCTGCCAGTGGATTCCTCACCTTGTGAATATCCCCTGCGCCAGCATTCCACGGAACTTTTCTTCCCCAGCATTCCACGTCGACGTGGGCGACGTCATAATACACCGGCTCCGCTCGCGACTCCGATCGACGTCACCGGAGCCATAAGAAGCCCACGTCGGCGTGATGACGTCAGTTCCCTTTTTTCCGCGCCTTCGACGCGCAACGGTTTTTTCTCCAGTGCTACTTTGTAGTTTGGTCGTGTATCTCTGTTTATTCGACTATGTCTTCGACTAGGAAGTTGGGCTTTAAGCCCTGTAGGGAGTGTGGAGGCTTGATGTCGATAACGGATCCTCACCAGAATTGTTTATGGTGCCTCTCCTCGGAACATGATATGGAGGAGTGCGGATGCTGTAGGAGCATGAACCCGAAGGCACTCAAGGAAAGGAAGACCAAGCTCTTCATGAAGAAGATTGGTGAGGAAAAAAGAGGGAGGCAGAAGGAGAGATCGAAGAGAGAGTCATCGACTTCGAGGTCGTCGAGGTCGAAGAAGCACCATAAAAAGAGTAAACATTCTAGGCGTCGATCCTCGAAGTCCAAGAAATCGAAGTCGAGGTCGAGGTCGGCTTCGTCTCATCGACGTCGGAGAAAAGGTTTGTCTCCTTCACCTTCAAGGTCTCCGGAGGGTTCTCCTTCGAGGAAGCAGACTTCGAATCAGTCTCCGACGAGGTCTTCGGCTCCGTCTAAGACGTCGACTCCGGTTCGTGTGGAGTCGGATGCTTCTATGCATGAGGAGCAGGAAGAGTCGGTTCCAGTACCTGAAGATTCTGAGGCTCCAGTGGAAGATATTGCGGAGCCGGTGCCGGAGGCCCCACAAGAGGTTCCTTTGCCTCAGTTCCCGGCCCCAGGTACGGATTCGGCAAATTTCTTGAATGCTATGTATGGCATTTTTAATAGGGCGTCCTACCCATCCGGACACCAGCTGGTCCCGTGGGTCCGATGGCCTTTACGATGGGGGTGCCTCAGCAGTATGCTCAGGCCCCCTTTATGCCCTTTATGCCGATGGCGCCTTCTTGGCAGTTTCCGGCGCCGTCTGGGGATCCGATTCGACCTCGGAAGGTTCGGCAGGCTTCGGAGCCTCCTTCGACGCCGAGACTGGCTCCATCGACGCCGAAGCCGACTCCATCGACGTCGAGGCTGTCTCCATCTGCGCCGTGTCTGGCGCCGTCGACGCCGGTTCTTCTGGTTTCTCCGACGCCGCGTACGATGTCGCCGACGTCGGTACCTCGAATCCGGTCGAGGAGGGAAGCCCAGAGGGTGTTGGAGGAAAGAAGATTTCGAGAGGTGGAAGAAGGTGAGGTTGATTCTTCTTCGGACGAATTCGAGGGCATTGAGGAAGCCAGTGGGCTGGATACGACCCCAGAGTGGGAACATACATCTGCCACGTCTTCTCCACCTCATGAGTTGGCTCCCTATCACGTAGTGATTAAGAAAGCAGCGGAGCTTCTGGATTTACAGCTGCCTTCTGTAGAGTACAAATCCAATCTGCTCACAGAGGTGTTACATTCTCCGTCGGAGCCCTTGTTGCCTTTCAATGAGGCCATATTGGAGCCGGTATTAGAGGTATGGAAGAAGCCTCTTTCTTCTCCTGCAGTGTGTAGACAGGTGGCAAGAAGGTACAAGGTTGCACCAGGGGATCCTGACTTTTTATCCACTCATCCGTCCCCGGACAGTTTGGTTGTGCAGGCTTCATGCTCCAAGCATGCTTCCGGTGCCTTTCCTCAGTCTCCAGCTGACAGGGAGTCTAAAAAGGCTGATCAGGCAGCCAAGAAGACCTTTTCGACAGGAAGCATGGCGTTAAAGTTGACTAATGCTACATGCCTGCTGGGACGTTACGTGCACGCTCTAATGGATTCCATTAAGTCCTTGGCTCCTAAGTTGCCTGAAGGGGATAAGTCATCCTTCATGGAGGTTGTAGCGGACACTCAGGCGGCTGCCAGGCAAGTTATCCAGTCAGGGTTGGATACTGCGGACTCCGTGGCAAGGATCATGGGGTCTTCTGTTGCTGTAAGAAGGCAGGCTTGGCTCCGTAACTCTGGTTTCTCAGCGGATGTTCAAGCTACGCTGGTCGATCTTCCATTTGATGGTCAGAAGCTGTTTGGGGAGAAAGCGGACTCTGCCCTTCAGCGTTTTAAGGACAGCCGGTTGACTGCAAAATCCTTGGGCCTGCAAGTACCGGCAAAGGGTTCGACCTTTCGAAAATTTAGGGGTTTTTGGGCGATCGTCTTTTCGCTCTTACCGGCAGCCCCAGCAGCAGCGGCAGAATCCCCTCTATAGGTCCTATAGAGGGAGGCAAAGGGGTCGGAGAGGTTCTGGACGCAACCCCTCTTCTTCCTCCTCCTCTGCTCCCAATGAGGCCTCAGGGAAGCAGCCCTAGATCCCCCATCCCGGATCATGTAAGACCTGTGGGGGGTCGGGTGTCCTACTTTCTGCGGGGTTGGAAATCGGTTACAACAGACCTTTGGGTTTTGAACCTCGTGGAGACTGGGTACGCCCTTCCCTTTCGGGAGTTTCCTCCCCCTTACCCTCCTTGCCAAGGTTATTGCTCGGAAGACCATCTGCTTCTCCTGCAGAAAGAAGTTCTAGCCTTGCTTCAAAAGGGTGCGATAGAGGTGGTTCCAGAGCAGGAGAGGGGTCAGGGATGCTACTCCCGTTATTTCCTGATTCCCAAAAAGGACGGCAGATTGCGTCCTATACTGGACCTCAGAATCTTGAACTTTTACCTGAGACAGGAGAAACTCAAGATGCTGACCCTTGCGCAGGTTCTTCAAGCGTTGCAGCAAGGAGACTGGATGGTGTCGCTCGACTTGCAGGACGCGTACTTCCATGTCCCAATCCTGAAGTCGCACAGGAAGTATCTCCGTTTTACGGTTGGGTCGCAACATTACCAGTTTGCGGTCCTCCCGTTTGGTCTTACTACCGCACCTCGAGTCTTCACAAAGGTGATGGCAGTGGTGGCTGCTCATCTCAGGAGGTCGGGGATTCCGGTTTTCCCCTACCTGGACGACTGGCTTCTGAAGGCAGAGTCCCCGGTGATGGTGCAGCGTCATCTGCAGGTAACATCTCAGCTGTTGTTCGACTTGGGTTTTTCGATCAATGTGCCCAAATCTCACCTGGTGCCCTCTCAACGCAACCTGTTCATAGGGGCCGTACTGGACACTACTCTGTGTCGAGCATTCCCTCCTCCTCAAAGGATTCTCGACATTCAGGAGTTGGTCCCTTTATTCCACAGTGGAGCGGTTGTTCCAGTTCTGAAGGTCCTTCGCCTGCTCGGTCTGTTCGCTTCCTGCATTCTGTTGGTCAACCATGCACGCTGGCACATGAGGGCACTCCAGTGGTGCCTCCGCAAGCAGTGGTATCAGCACAACGGAGATCTCAGGGAGTCTATCAAGATCTCCAGAGAAGCTGCAGCGGATCTTTCATGGTGGAGCGTAGAGGGCAATCTGTCGCAAGGAAAGCCCTTCCATCTGCCTCCATCGGTGGCCACAGTGATAACGGATGCATCCACCCTAGGGTGGGGTGCTCATCTGGGGGACCTGGAGATCAAGGGTCTTTGGTCTCCAGAGGAAAGGTTGCTTCATATCAACCTTCTGGAATTGCGGGCGATTCGTTTGGCACTCAAGGCCTTCCTCCCTTCCCTTCGCGGTCAGTCGGTTCAAGTCCTGACGGACAACACGACCGCGATGTGGTATGTCAACAAGCAGGGAGGAGTGGGGTCTCTTTGTCTGTGCAGAGAGGCCCTGCGTCTATGGTCCTGGGCTCAGGACCATCCGATTTGTCTGATGGCAAATCATCTGGCCGGGGTACTGAACGTGCGTGCGGACAGTCTCAGTCGGCAGTTCTCCGCCGATCACGAGTGGAGGCTTCATCCGGAGGTAGTTCGTCACGTCTTTCGGATGTGGGGGGCTCCTCGGGTGGACCTGTTCGCCACTCACGAGAATGCTCACTGCCCGTTATTCTGCAGTCTCCAGTATCCGATGCAGGGAGCGTTGGGGGACGCGTTTCAGTTGAGTTGGGGCTCACGACTCCTTTACGCGTTTCCTCCCATACCCTTGATTCCTCGGGTTCTGAGGAAGATTCGCCAAGACCGGGCCCAAGTCATATTGATCGCCCCGGATTGGCCAAGAAGGGTGTGGTATACAGATCTTCTCCACCTCTCCTCGTGCCCTCCGCTCCGTCTCCCTCTGAGGGCAGACCTCCTCTCGCAGTCGGAGGGGCAGGTTCTACACCCCCACCTCCAGAGCTTACACCTTCATGCCTGGAGATTGAACGGGGCAACCTGAGTTCCTTCTCTCTCCCACCTGATGTGGTGGATGTTATTTTATCGGCCAGGCGACACTCCACCAAGTCCGTTTACTCCTACAGGTGGTCTAAATTTGTAAAATGGTGTGGAGAGAGGTCCGTTGACCCTTTAAAAGCCCTTGGCTCAGCAGGGCTGTGCTGTGGCTACGGTCAAGGGCTATCTTTCAGCCTTATCGGCTTTTCTATGCCTTCCGGATCAACCTTCACTTTTCAAGTCCCCGGTTGTTCTGAGGTTCATCAAGGGCCTTACAAACATGTTTCCTCCCACTCCATTTGTAATGCCTCAGTGGGACCTTAATCTTGTTTTATCCTTTCTAATGGGGTCCCCTTTTGAGCCTCTTCATACTTGTCCTTTGAGGCTGTTATCATTTAAGGTGGTTTTTCTTGTGGCCATAACCTCGGCAAGGAGGGTAAGTGAGCTTCAAGCTCTTAGTTCCAAACCTCCTTTCCTTACTTTGCATGCTGAAAGGATGGTTCTCAGGACCAGGGCTGCTTTCCTGCCAAAGGTAGTCACTCCGTTTCATTTGGGGCAGTCCATTACTCTCCCTGTTTTCTACCCTCCTCCTCACCCTTCCAAAGAGGAGGAAAGACTCCATCGTTTGGACCCGAAGAGGGCTGTTAGTTTTTATCTGGATAGAACCAAGGACTTTCGCCTTGATGACCAGCTCTTTATTGGCTACATTGGTCGTTCTAAGGGGAAGGCGGTGCACAAGCGCACGCTGTCAAGATGGATAATTCTGACCATCAAGATCTGCTACGCCCTGGCTGGTAAGACTCCTCCTGATGGTATTAGAGCGCATTCAACTAGAGCTAAAGCCTCTACATCTGCTTTGGCCCGGGGTGTTCCTGTGGCAGATATTTGTAAAGCCGCGACTTGGGCCTCCCTCCATACTTTCGCAAAGCATTATTGCTTGGACTCTGAGATGAGGAGGGAGGGCCACTTTGCACGCTCTGTATTACAGGACTTTCTGGTATAGGAAGGTGGACACCCTCCTCCAGGAGTGGGGACTGCTGTGGGAATCTATTCACAAGGTGAGGAATCCACTGGTAGATGTATCCATCAGAAGAACAAGTTACTTACCTTCGGTAACGCTTTTTCTGGTGGATACAGTATCTGCCTGTGGATTCCTCACTGACCCACCCGCCTCCCCGTTGTCCACCTTTGTATACCATGAAATAGGTCTTGTTGATATGCTTTTATGCTTTGTTGTGCAATTGTAGGAAATGCTTGTTTATTTAGCATTCTTTTCCTTTGTGTGCTATGCATATGTGTTGGTGTATTGTATGCTGTGTATACTTTAAGTCTGTCGTTAGTCCACCTGTTCGCCTCGAAGGCACGGGGAAAAAATGGGTGGAACTGACGTCATCACGCCGATGTGGGCTTCTTATGGCTCCGGTGACGTCAATCGGAGTCGCGAGCGGAGCCGGTGTATTATGACGTCGCCCACGTCGACGTGGAATGCTGGGGAAGAAAAGTTCAGTGGAATGCTGGCGCAGGGGATATTCACAAGGTGAGGAATCCACAGGCAGATACTGTATCCACCAGAAAAAGCGTTACCGAAGGTAAGTAACTTGTTCTTCTCGCTTTCGTTGCTCGGTTTCTTCGCCGGTGCTGGTCTGGACGACCGTTTGGTCTGTGTCCTCATGTCCCCTGTTGCTCCCATGCCTCTCTCTGGTGGTTCTGTTTCCGTGACCTTGTTCACCATGGGCTTAGGTGCCGTCTCTTTTTTCGCCGCTTCCTCACATCTTTTCTATAGCTCTGCCTTTTTTATCATGGCTATAACTTCCTTCAGGGTCGCCTCTCCATTAACCCATAGCTTGTCCTGTATCGTCGAGTTAGTGGTGTGCATGACTATTTGATCCTTGATGAATTCATCATGTAATGTCCCGAACTTACACGTGACTGCTAATTTCTTCAACGCTGCTACGTATTCATCTATGGACTCTCCCGCTGCTTGTTTCCGTTGTTGGAAGTTGTATCTGTGTATGGACGTGCACACCGCTGGTCTGTAGTGTTTATTCAAGTCATCTATTGCGTGCTGGAATACGTCGTCGTCCGCTGCCTGCCTGCCTTGGAGTGGGAACTATGTGCTGGAATACTCTGATGCCTTCCAGTCCCAGGTTATGAAGCAATATTCTCTTCCTCCTTTTGCTGGGAAATGCTTCACCGTTCTCGTTCACAGGTACAAATAACAGCTCACAGCAGTATAATTTGTAGGTAGGTATAGGTTTAATTGCATTTATTGCAACACTCAATTAGGGAGAGCGCCGGGGGACGTCCGCTTAGCTTGCGAACTCCGCGCTCACTGCCGGCACCCATAATGGCTGCCGCGCTCTACGTCATCACGTGGTGCATGAAGACTAGAGCGCGGCGCTACACCCACCAGCTCATAGTTGTGGTCTGCAGGCCTCAACCGACTCTGCTGGCATTGTAGGTCACGCCACCTCAATCCGAACCCTCCGAGGCTCAGGTCTCACCCAGAGGGGGTAGGAGTGCACGTTCCTGGTCCGATGTACTTCCGAACTGGGCCGGGACTGCTCCGAAACAGAGGGCAGCGGAACTCTGAGTTAATTAATGCTCCTACTCCCCCGCCATCTTAGACACGCCCTCCGAAACTGATATTTGTTAAGGTGCTTCAGTTTGTTCTGAATGAAAGTGCTTTTGTGGAACTTCCATTTTCAGTGGGTGCCACACTGAGGAAGCTTTTTGGATGGAATTTGAATCTCTTCAGAGGTCTTAAGGGTTGTGTAAGCACTGAGATGGTCACACAAGTAATTAAAACAGGCATTTTCAATGCAATAGCTCTTCCATTCACAGGAGGTTGAGCTATTGGCACTGTAAATGACAATGCCTTTTATTTATGCTTTGGGTTTTAAAACATAAATAAAGGGCATTATCATTTACAATACTAATAGCTTAAACTCTTGCAAATACGAGACCTATTGCAGTGCTGGTGCTCTATATACTGCCTAGCACCAGCGCAGGCATCCTTGCACCTTAGTGCAGGCAGGATTGTTTTGTGCAGGAAGACCCACCTTCCTGCACAAAAACAATCCTTAGAGCAGTGGCGTCCGGCAAGGCTCACAGGTGGGGAGAGGGGCGTGGGGTAGGTTGTGGGAGGGAGTCATGCAGGGTGTAGATTATTTTTTTTTTCACCTTGAAGCCGGGTCCTGCGTCTCTGGGCCTGCTCTCCTGTCTCCGACTCCAGGAACAGGAAGCAGGCAGACAGGCTCCCTCTCCTAAGCCAATCACAACGCTGCAATGCAGTATTGTCATTGGTCTGAGCACGAGCATGTTCTCCATGCAAGCTGTAATGCAGCCTGCATGGAGAACGGGAAAAGTGCGCAAGACTGGTTCTGGCCAAACAGTCATTGCGCACTTAGGAGTGGGGAAACCACTCCTCCCTTGCTCCGAGAACAGAGCAGCCCGCGCACCCGCCCGCCTGCAAAGCAGCAGGACACAAGCATAAAATTATAATAACTCTAAGTTATTATCATTATATGTTTCTCTTTGGCACTGCTTACAAGCAGTGGGGCAACGCTCCACCACCAAAGCAGAGGAGCCACCAATGCCTTAGAGGCCTTTTTGTCTTTCTATGTGTGTTGCAGAATGCACTAAACGTGGAAAGAGGAAATAACGAGGAGAAATTCAAATATTTTTTCTCGTTCCACCTCACTGGCGATGGCACAGCATTTTGACGCATTCACAGGTTTACTAGCTATAGTAAATCTGGGAATGCACCAAAATCCATGAGTGGATGCGTGGGAACACCCATGCTCCACCTCCCAAGTTGAAATGTAAGGTCACACAGTGCAAGCTGCTGCGTTGCATTACATTCCCTCAAAAGGCCACCCAAGAATGACGCAAAATCACCCGTCGCACAGCATTGTAAATGTTACTGAAGCATTTGCATTGTGCTTGCGTCGCCTTTGTGTGACGCAAGGACAGCGCAAAGGCTTGATAAATCTGGGCCTAAATGCGTCTAACAATTGGGCCTTGACTCTGAAAATAAGACGGAATAGCTGCACCCTCAGGAGCAGGAACGTGTTCATCCCAGACCCCGGTTCAAACTCTGAACCAAGCAGCCAAACCAGCCTCGCTTACTTCGTCATAAAATAGATCATAATTGACTACCTGTAATTAAAATTGGCTTGTTTGATTTTTAGGGAGGCGGGCCAGACATGGCAAAAACAAGAACTCTCCTGACAAATGCGTGGTGTAATAACAAATATAACTGCTCCATTACCGGTTCTTAGTCATGAATTAATAGTTTTATCTAAAGCTATCATTTCACAGACTTGGTGTAAGAACACACAAAGAGGCCTTTGAAAATGATATATCGGCAGAGACGAATGGCTCTTTGTAGGCATCGCGGTTAGTGGAAGTAGCACAATTTAAGTGTGTCAGCTCTAAGGCTATCAGCTCAAAGGTGCGTGCAAAAAGGTTTGTGTTGTAAAGAATGATACAGAGTCCATCTGTTCATGTAGGTTACTTCTTTAATGATAACTTGGTTCCAGTACAGAAGATCAGGATGGTAGAAGAGGTTAGATAGTAGAAAGATAACCCCACCAGGAGCAAGCTCCTTTCAGCTCAGCCTGAGTACACCAACTGACAAGCTCCCCTAGAGAGGCACCCAGGCATTCCATGATGTCATGCAACATTCCATCAGAGCAGTACAGTGAAGAATAGCTTACAAGTAATTTACCACACATCCTCTTTCCTTAGGGAACAAAAGAAGTAAAGTAAGATACCCAATAAACCTTTGGCAAGAAGGTGCAGCAATAAGGTGCACCTATCCTCAGGTGTAATGCGTGAGGTATCACGAATATAACTGGCATGAACAGAAATGTGTTAAAGATCACAAACAACATTACTACACGCCCCATCCCCCTCCCTTAGGGAAAACAATGCATGGCACAGATGAAAAACACAATGCAACAAGAAGGGCGAACACCCACCCAACCTCCCCAAAAGCGGGCACACCCAGGGAAAACACCCTGTTAACCAGGTGGATGTAAATACAAACCCTTGGGAGAAAACAACATCCCCAATAAAAGATACAACAAGGATTAGAATCACTCTAGTTAGCCCAAAGAGAGCAACCACAACCGGAAAGACACTAGAGAGAAAACATGTTGGAAAGACACAAAAAATTCCCCTGATTAGGCTAGAAGGCATGCTGACGCTTAAGATCCACTAGGAATAACAAAAGAGATCTAAACACAAAACTGCACATTCAAAGTCCTCCAAACATGAAACCCTTGGCCACGAGTTCCATGGAGGCGGACTTCGACCGGAACACAGTGTCAACTAGAAAAGAAGACCCATTGAAAGCGCTGGAAATTAATCAAGCACGCCAAAAAAAAAAAAAAAAATACAGGGTACTAACCCTTGAAAATAGAACAACCTCCCCTAAATAGGGTACACCATAGGGTACACACACCCAAGGAAACTGAAAACTAAAATAGAGGCATTGCCTACCCCCACAACCCCCCCAAAGAAATGTGTACACACAACGTATGAAGACTCATAAATTCAGGCATTGACTACCTACAAACGCAACCTGAACCACATCCCCTAACTAGTTTACACCTAGAAGGGTACACCACAGGGTACTAACCCTGGAACACCCAAAACTAAATTAGAGGCATAGATTACCCCCACAACCTCCCCAACCAAATGGGTACACTCTATGAATAAAGACTGAGAAAATAAGGGCAACGACTACCCCCACAACCTCCCCAAAGAGGCAGATACACTGCATGTAAAACACTACAGAAAACAACACAACTACCCCTAGGTAGGGTACACCCACAGAGCAGTCACCCTAAAAACTGACATGGGGCATTGACTACCCCCCCAAAGACAACCTCCCCTAACTAGTCTACAAATAGAAGGGTACACCACAGGGTGCTGGCTTTGCGAACAGATACAAAGCAAAAACTACCCACAAATGACAAAACCTCCCCTAACAAGGATACACACCAGTACACTACAAGTAAACAACGTAAAAAAAACACCCAACTTCCCCTTAGAAGGGTACAGCAGAAGGTACATAAAATAAGACTAAAAAAACAACAACAGACCTTCCCATGGCAGGATACAGCAAAAGATATACAACAACCTAAAACTTTAAAACCTCCACTCAAAACAGAGTGTTAGGACAAGAAATAACACATCGAGTTCCCCTCTCACAAGCCAATACCAGCAGTGCTAAATGAGAGAAGGCAAGAAGTAATTGCTAGGCACCGGTGATCGGTCTATCACCCGAGATTCCCCATCAAAGAAGTCCCGCAGCTTCTTCAGTGAGCATTCACTGAATGGGAATGTCCAGTTTACTTAGCGCTCTAATTGCTCAAGTTGACTGTAAGTTATTACAATTGCGCCTGCACACCAATGTACCTGAATGTTCGACAAAAGTTGCAAAACCGCCACATCCTCCGCTTGCCAAGCCGCAACATCCTTTTCCTGCCGCGCCGCTTAATGAACACCAGAAAGAACTGCGCAACAGGTAATTTGTTGTCCGCAGAACTTTATTGACAACGCAGACCGCAGTACAGATTAGCATGGAGGAAGAGTTCCCAAGTCCAAAATGGCGGCACGGATTTTGACGCTGCGCCGGGTGGCTCACGGCACGCATGCACTGGAGAGCGTCCAAGAGCAGGTGAGGAGATGCGGAAATGTCGGAAGAACTCCAGGGGTCTGTGACGGAGGTAAGTGCGCGCATGCTGGTGTTCGCGGCGAATATACGAACATTCAAAAATTTTGCGCAGCACGGCGAACGACCAAACGCCCAACGGACTTACCCCAGAAATAGCACCACTACAGCAAAGCCAATTGTGGAACACACGCAGTCTCACGAATGTCAGATACACCAAAACGCTCCGCCCAGCTTGCTGATGTCTCCACAGAGGCACTGCAGGTCTTGTTACAAATGCAATGACTTGAGTACTTGCACGTAGCTCCCCGTCACACCAGCCAAACAGAGTAACAGCCGATTTCCTCACGAGATGTTCAATGCAAGATGCTGAAAATGTCACCAAAAGTCTCACTCCCTTTTAAAAAACATCGCTGCTCTGACCATGAGACCTTGAAGGCGCATACAAGACACGACGCTTGCAGGCAGGCTGGGGTTGAAATAAACAAGGAGACACCGTAGGCTTGTTACCAGAGAGACTCCTCAACTCTTACAGGTGACAACAGGTTCCACAGTGATGTGGATACAAACGCCCAGGCTGCAGGCTGTCCAGATGGTACAGGACACTGGTGGGGCTGGCCAGGGTGTTGCCTCTGACTTTCAATTGACATTTTGAAAGTCCTTGATGTCCATAGATCTTTGTCTTTTGGTTCCTTGGTTCCTTAGTTGTCTTTCGTCCTTAATACACGCGTAAGTCCTTCAGATCGTAGCCAAAAATGTTGTAAAGAATGATACAGAGTCCATCTGTTCATGTAGGTTACTTCTTTAATGATAGCTTGGTTCCAGTACAGAAGATCAGGATGGTAGAAGAGGTTAGATAGTAGAAAGATAACCCCACCAGGAGCAAGCTCCTTTCAGCTCAGCCTGAGTACACCAACTGACAATCTCCCCTAGAGAGGCACCCAGGCATTCCATGATGTCATGCAACATTCCATCAGAGCAGTACAGTGAAGAATAGCTTACAAGTAATTTACCACAGTCTGTCATCACCTAGAGCTCAGTATCTTACACTTCAGCTCCTTCTCAGAAGGACCTACCATGCCTGAAGGACATTCAGGCCCTGACAATGTTTAATTGTATGTGTTGTTTTAGTAGATCTGTTTTACCGCAGTTCAGCCATACCTAGAAATGTGAATCACTTTTTTTAGTTTCTGTACTCGAGGCCCGGCTCGCACCACTTGACTATATTTGTATCTCATTGATTTCTATACATTTTTCGCTTTGCCAATGGATAATTTTGAAATGTGTTTTTACTGTGTATTTGCAATGGTTGTGTAACGATTTAAAGTAACTAGATAATACATTTGAAATCGGAGGTTTTCCAATACCTGTCGCGGTGGCTTGTTTGGGACAATCGGACCCGCGGCAGACCATCCAGTCCGCCGTCGGCAAATGCCTTTGTAGTGGCTGATATGTTTCCCGCCTTCTAGGGAGCTACCTGGATGCCATGGGTATTTGGGGCATCTGTCTGGTTCTTTATCCAATCTGATGATCCTCAAAGCAATTCCTGCTTTCGGTTCGCGATAAAGCTAATTAAATCTTAACTGTCACAAAGGCTGCGGTGGGTGCGCCCACAAGAAGGGCAGCATGGACTACTCTCTTCTGGAGGTGCTGAACTCATGAGGTTTCTCTGTCTGTGAGTCATCTAGTACGCTCTCGGTAGCTCCATTCCTTACCAAACTGTAATGTCTGGACTCCTAGGTCTGCAAGAAAGGTAATTTTGCCTGGTCGGTGCTGCAAAGTGTTCAGGTTTCATTTGCTCCTCATACCCGCTTGTTGTACTGCATGCCTATTGATTTAAAATGTGACGAATATATGGGTGGAAGCATCCATTAGGAGGATAAATTACTTACCTTCCTTATATTCCGAACCACAGATTCCTCGCTGCGCACCTGCCTCCCGGTTCTGTGGAGTGGTATTGCAGATTCTTTTAATTAGGTTCCAAGTTAGTTCTGCTACTGGCCACATTTGTGTCTACCTATCATTTAGTAGGTCTTGTCTCTGTCTCAAAGGCTTGGGGGGGGGGGCGGAGGGGGAGGGCAGAAACTGGCCTCACTGTGACACCTCATATGGTTCTATGGTGTCACATCCGGTGGAGGTGCCAGAGTGGTGTTGTGCCACTTAGTGGTGCTGGGGGCATTGCTAGCATTTCTGGACCCAGCCTGGTGCACAGGAAGATTCTAGAGGTTAGGAATCAGGAGGTAGATAGAACATCCACTGGAGAGATTGTTACCCATGGTAAGTAACTAGTTCATCTAAAGTATCTCATCCGTTTGTGCACTTATTGCCATGTCACTGATAGGAGAGGAGTAGAACTCAACAAAGGTGTGGTCAATGGGTCAGATATCATGAGTAGTAAAGCCAGTGGTGCAGCTAATGTTGGGGTAATCATGTACATGGATGTGCAGGTGGACCATACAAAGGTCGACAAGCATGTCCTCGACTCTGTGCCAGGGGATGGGATGAGAGAGTTACAGACAGGATAGTCAATGACTTTGCCACTCTAGATGCGAAAGATGGGACAGGCAGTTGGTGAGAAATCAGAACACACTCAGAAGCACACAGAGTAGGAGCAACATGCTTTATTGGCTTTTTGAGTAACTTTTGGTGAATGCTTTTTAGAAGAGGAAGCCGTTTCCTTGATTTTGTTGGCACTTAGATTAGAGGCATGTTACTACGGTTTACGGCTCTATTAAATACCAGGGACTCCGGACTCCCAGTCTGATGAAGTGCTGTTGGCAGCGTTCCCTCAGTGTTGGGGCACACCCGAATTTCTGCAACACCTTGCTGCTGTGACACATGGGTGATGAGTAGCCACATTGCCAGTGAGAAGAGGAGATGTCTTGATAATTGGAAGACTAGCACAAGCCGTTTCTAATTGAGGATTTCTGTGTTGGACTGCTCAAGAAAATGGCCCACGAACCACAAGTCCCATTAGCGACCTGGCCTGGAAGCGAGGCACAGACTAGCATTACCCGCTCCAGATGCAGAGGATCTGCAGAAGATATGCACCATCACACTTCATGTTTGGGTTCTTGTCCCATTGTTTGTTACTGAGCCTTCTGATTCTGGAACAGTTTGACTATCTTTCTAGGTCTTTCGGTTCCATATGATCAGGGTTTTAAGCTGTGGTTGGCTCCTAACCATTATAAATCCAGTTCTCGTAGGGAGTGGTGAATCTTTTTGGGTACCCCATGACAGGAAAATGTGAACCTCAACCAGCATAAGTGTAGACCCCCATATTTCAAGACACTACCAAGTGGGTTTCTCACCACCTTTGATATCTGAACCCAAATACGAGTTGAGTCTACTGTCCGCACTTAAAAATGATTTGTGCCCCAACAGGACACTGGTTATTGATGCCTGGTAGCCACTGAACTGGACACAGACTCTCTGCACCCAAAAAATACCAACATTAACTCTAGTGGGGCGAGACCCTAGTTGTTTGCAGGTGAATTTTTTTAAGTGAAGGAATATTTACAGTAGGTGCTTAGTCCCATTGTATTTTTCAGATTTGAAGCTAGGTTGCAATTGTACATTTTTACTGTCTAGCATCTTTGGCCCATTTACGAAGAATATTTTGGTAAACACTGACGTAAATTTGAAGACTGTCAAAGTTGTCAGAGTGCACACTGGCACAACCCCAATGGATACAATTGTCCATATTGCCAATATTACAGAAAAGCTAGCGTCTAAACATTATAAAACCTTTGAGGTCATGTCTTGGCTCACTTAATTTTCATCTTTCATCTTTCATTTTTGTAATTGTTTTAACTCCCAGTAAAGTACTTTTAGGCGTATTTGAAGATATAATTTATTAATTGTTGTTTACTGTGGTGATGCTGCACCTAACACTTCCTCCCTTTCAGAGTAAGCCGCAACAGTTAGGCTTAACTCTCCTTGGACAGCCAAATGCCCAAAGGAAGTAACTTAGCTATCCAATTAAGAGGGCAACACTATGGGTAGCCCTCATAAAATCAGTGGTAAATAACAGTGCCCACTAAGGAAACTGTTTAATCACCACTAACTGCCTCAGGAGCTCAAGAATTGGTTTCTCAGAGGATCCGATTATTGAGAAACGCTCCATAGAACTTCATCATTCGCGACAGCCATACTGCTGAATCATTACCCGCTCAATAAATAGGTGTTCTTGAAATGTTTTGCTTCGTGTCCCCGCATCAGCAGTTTGTGCACTAGATAGACTAACTGCTTCAGCCTAATTGAGCTATAAGGCAGTGCCAGATGGTTTAAGCTGTAATTTGCAGAGTCCTCAAGCCGGTCACGGATTTGGAGTAGCGACAGTACGATGTTGGTGTCAGTAAAGACAAGTAGGGAATTGTTTGTAATCGATAGGTGGGGCGACACTTTGTGAGCCTCAGGAGACATGCTGATTCATAGCTTTTTGGGGGGATACCACATTATATAAAGTAAGCCCCAAGAGCTCGTTACTTTATCAGGGAAGCATCTGTCACATGTGAACTGTTTTCATCACCTTCTTTGGAAGACACCACCACAGAACAGTTGCAAAGCTGTCAGTTTCAGTTTCTTGTTTTAAATCCCAGAGTATTGGCTCTGCTGGTCTTCTAGGCGTTGCTTCCGAGGTCTCAAGGCGCCTACGTAGCACGAAAGAAATGCTCACCACTGACATAAAAATATACCATTAAATATCTGTATATATTCTGCAACTCCCTGTGCTAACCATCACCAACTCACACTAGTCAGCAAAATGACTGACAACTGCTCTGTATTCTCGCCCTTTGCTCAACTTTCCTCCACTAATAAAAGCAGCAAAACATAACATAAACAAGCATTTGCAATGCAATGGGTCTCGCTTTTTTGTGACCTTATATGTATTTAGCTATGCAGCACATTAGCCTGGGTGCTGAAACATCCCCTGTGCTTTAACATGGAGGGTAAGTAAGCACCAAACTGTGTGACACGCCAGGTATGGGAACACATGGAGAGAAATATTGCCTTTCAGCAGGAAATGGTATAGTCCAAAGCTCTGTTTTTAATATAAAATCAGGGCCTTCGGTGGTCATATCAATGAAAATACAAGATTTGAAAAAAATATTATTGTCTACAGGTGCTCGTGGGAGACAATTTCTATGGACTGGAATCTAGACAATGCTAAAGTGATTCTAGTATTTTACTGACCTCGACTGGTCATTTTCTATCAAGAAAGTTAAATAAAGGCAGTTGCGGGAAAAAAAAAGTCCCTCAGCAGAAAGCAAATCTGGTATTCTACTGACCTCTACTAGTCGTTTTCTATCAAAACAGTTAAATAGAGGCAGTTGAACAAGCAGAAAGCAATTCTGGTATTTTACTGACCTCTACTGGTCATTTTCTATCAAGATAGTTAAGTAGAGGCAGTTGAACAGAAAAAAAAGTTCCTAAGTGGACACAGACAAGTCCTAGGGCAGATTTCCAGAGCCCACAAAGTACATACACATATAAGTATATACTAAAGTATATACAAGAGGTCTCGAATGCACGACCTAAAAATGTAGGCTCACTATAGCTTTGGCGATGTGGCAGTGTGCATAGTGTGGAGGTGAATAATTTTCTTGAATAAGCCATTTCTTTTATCGCTAAGCAAAACAAATCATGGACATATACAGATGTGCATGAAGGCTTGTATATGGATAGGCCTCAAAGGCCCAATAAAATGAAGGTACCAAATTGCAGATGCACCTCTTGACTTCACATTCTTTGATCCTCGTTCCTATCAATGTTAAGAGCTCTGCTCCCTGGTTACTTTAGTTTTATAAGTATTAAAACAGAGAGAAATGCGACAGACAAGACTTGTACTCCCCCGTGATCCTGGTGTCGTGCTATGCCCGAAGCAAAGCGCTGATTTTCCTGTTGCCTTTTAACTTGCACTGCATACTTATTACTTCATTCAGGCCTGGGGAAGAAGTGCTGTTCTGCTGGAAGGGTCTTTCCAGCTCCTGCTGCACGGTCCAGAAGACCACTGACTGGGTCCAAGCCCTATCAAGGAAAATAAATCAACACCCTTACTCCCTATCAGGTCGAAGGTCATACCAGAGGCTCAAGAAAGGAGGATTAGTGGATTATGAAGAAACATGTCATCCACTGTTATAAGTAAAGAAGAGTAGAGCTTGGATTATGGATTTCTCATGCACTGTGTAAATCTTAAATGCGGTCCCTTCTGAAGTGGAATTGAGTTAACATCAATCTCAATGGTGGAATGCTTTTGCAACTTACAACAAGATGAATAGTATCTGTGAGATCTTTATCGTTGGATAAATGGAAATCAGGATACTGGACCTCAGTTGTAACAAATGAGGTTGGTTACCACTGGTGTCTTGGGCTACAACATTAAAGTACTCCCACTGATGGAATGACCAAGTACTCCATTATAGCATTTGACTGTCACTCTCCCATTCGCCGCCCCGCTCCCGCCTCCCAGCTGCTCCTCCCTCCCACCTCCCCTTATATGGCAGCCGCTGCGCGGTAAAGGGAGCGACCCTTGACCCTGCTTGCAGGTTAGGCGGCTCCCCACGCCGCACTGCTCTGCCTGTGGGTCCCTGCCTTTGAGCCCGCCGTTGCCGCTCCATGAGTTCGCCACCCCCCCTTCTCTGTGTGCCTCTCTCGCCTTTATTCTATTCATTGTGTTGCCTGCAATTGTATTCTTTGTGTTGCCCTGTGAGAACTGTTCCTCCCTCCCACCTCCCCTTATATGGCGGCCGCGCAGAGGACGTGCGCAACGGGCGCACCGCTGGCATGCCAAAGGCGAGCCTAAGGCAAGCCCGTCTGCACCAGTCCGCGCCTGGACCACACCTAGCGCCAGAACCCCTGGCCCCCGCGAACGCCATGACGCCCGACTCCACTACGACTCGAGCACCCTCCACGCTCTCAACGCCGGACGACCACGCACCTGCTGCCAGGCCACCCCGAAGCGCATCCAAAGACCCTTCTACTGCCGGAACTGCAGCTTCACCAGCATCCGACCCGCCAACCCACCAACCAAGAAGGAACCCAACTACCTCAGTTGCATTCTTCTCAAAACCCGCTCTGCCCGCAAACACGCCGTTGAACTCTGGGACCTACTCGACTCAACCTCCCCAGATGTCGCCTTCCTGACAGAGACATGGCTGAGCCCCTCCTCGGCACCCGACATCGCCATAGCCATCCCGGAAGGCTACAAGATCACCCGCAGGGACCACACCAACGGAGTAGGAGGAGGAATCGCCATCGTCCACAGGAACACTCTCAGAGTATCGACCAACACAGACGACACCCTCAACACCGCCGAACACCTGCACTTCCAGACCCACACCGACCCCAACACCACCTCAGAGGAACCCTCATCTACAGACCCCCCGGACCCTGACCACAGTTCAACGACTCCATCGCCGACTTCGTCAGCACACACGCCCTCGCCTCCACGGACTACATCCTCCTCGGGGACCTGAACTTCCACCTCGAGAACAACACCACCACCAACTCCACCGCTCTGATCGACAACCTAGCCAACCTCGGACTCAGACAACTCATCACAACACCCACCCACTCCACCGGCCACACGCTCAACCCCACCTTCTCCGCAAGCCCCCACATCTCCTTCAACCACACCACCGAACTCCACTGGACCGACCATCGCTGCATCCACTTCACCTTCCAGAAACCCACGACGCACCACCGCACCCAAAAGATGCCTCGCCGCTGCTGGAGCAAAGTCACTACCCTTGCCCAGATCCCACCCACCAACTCCGACACCGCCACCCGCAACCTCAGAAAGTGGATCGACGACTGTGCCAACACCCTCGCCCCGTTCAAGAAACCCTCCAACAGTCACACCAGCAAGAAAGCCAACTGGTTCACTGAAGACCTCCAGGCCTCCATGCAAACCTGCCGAAAGCTGAAGAACTGTCTCCGTGAACGTACGCCGGACAGCTACGCAGCCCACAAAAACGCCACGCGCAGACACCATCCCCTCATCAGATCCGCCAATAGGACCTCCTTCAAAGACCGCCTAGACAACAAGGCACACAACAGCAAAGAGCTCTTCAACATCGTGAAGGAACTCTCCAACCCCAGCTCCAACACTAACGACATCCCTCCATCGCAAGACCTGTGCGACTCGCTTGCCACCTTCTTCCATCGCAAGATCGCAGACATCCATGACAGCTTCAATGCCACAACTGCCTCGACAACCACTGAGACCTCCGCCCCCACAACCACCATCCGCACCAACCGCTAGCTCTCCTGGACCAACATCAACGACGACGACACCATCAAGATCATGAATACCATCCACTCCGGATCTCCGTCAGACCCTTGCCCACACCACATCTTCAACAAAGCCAGCACCGCCATCGCATCCCACCTACGGAAAGCCATCAACATCTCCTTCGAGACAGCAACCTTCCCGGAGAGCTGGAAGCACGCTGAGATCAACGCCTTACTCAAGAAACCCAAGGCGGACCCCAAGGACCACGAGAACTTCCGGCCCATCTCCCTGGTCACGTTCCCGGCGAAGGTCATCGAGAAGACGTCAACAAACAACTTACCCGCTACCTCGAAGAGAACAGCTTCCTGGACCCGTCCCAGTTCGGGTTCCGCACTAACCACAGCACCGAAACTGCCCTCATCGTCGTCACCGATGACATCAGGACCCTGCTAGACAATGGAGAAACGGCGGCCCTCATCCTCCTAGACCTGTCAGCCGCCTTAGACACGGTCTGCCACCGCACACTACGAACACACCTCCATGACGCCGGGATCCAAGCGAAGGCCCTGGACTGGACCACCTCCTTCCTCTCCAGCAGAACACAGAGCGTCCGCCTCCCCTCATTCCGCTCCAAAGCCACCGAGATCATCTGCGGCGTACCCCAGGGCTCATCCCTCAGTCCAATGCTGTTCAACATCTACATGGCACCGCTCGCCCACGTCGCCGGACTGCACGACCTCAACATCATCTCCTACGCTGATGACACCCAGTTGATCCTCTCCCTCACCAAGGACCCCCACACAGCAAAAACCAACCTCCACGAAGGAATGAAGGCCGTCGCCGAATGGATGATGAATAGCCGACTGAAGCTGAACTCTGACAAGACGGAGGTCCTCATCCTCGGATCCACCCCTTCAGCCTGGGACGACTCCTGGTGGCCAACCGCACTGGGAACAGCTCCAACACCCACCGACCACGCACGGAACCTAGGGGTCATCCTCGACTCCACCCTCTCCATGACTAAGCAGGTCAACGCCGTATCTTCCTCCTGCTTCAACACCCTCTGCATGCTCCGCAAGATCTACAAGTGGATCCCCACAGAAACAAGAAAAACAGTCACCCAGGCCCCCGTTAGCAGCAGGTTGGACTACGGAAACGCCCTCTATGCAGGAGCCTCGGTCAAACTCCTGAAACGGCTTCAACGCATCCAGAACGCCTCTGCACGCCTAACCCTTGACATCTCTTGCCGCAGCCACATCACACCCCACCTAAGAGACCTGCACTGGCTCCCCGTCAACATTGAAGCTCATCACCCACGCACACAAGGCACTCCACAACGCCGGGTAGGTAAAGAACTATATCAAGTGGGTAAATATCCAAAGTAGTATATATCCGAAATGGATCATGAAATGTAACCACTTAAGTGCTAGTCATATAGACCGAAAACCTTGATTAGAAAAATACTTTTATTTCTTCATTTGATATTCTTTTTGTATATTATTCAATCAGGGTTTGCTATAGCGTATAGCACTAAAATCTATAACAGTATGTACAAGTCAGCAAACAAAATACTATAAAGTTAATTCAGAAAAAGGAAATTGAGGAAAATACACACACTATGTATATATATTGGCATCAGACATCAAAAAACAGAAAAACTAAATGGACATGTAGATAATAAACACAATGCGGTAGATGGGGACTACGCACGTTTCGGCATAACAGCCTTCATCAGGAAAACCGTCTATTGCGCTGACACTGAAAAAAATGTATATATATATTAACACGACATATAAGAGAGTGGTTACATTCCAACGGTTAATATACATATGCACCATATTTTTAAACAATTTAAATCCAATATTCACAAAAAAAAAACTAAAACTATACAGTCTGAAACAGGACAGAACAGATATAAAAAATCATTTATACAATATTCAAATGGACACCTTAGGTTGATGATGCCTTATCTGATAATAAATGAAAAAAGAAAGAAATTTACACGATCCACAAGGGATACAGCGTATCTAAGCTAGAAGTCATTCTGTTAATTATATACATATATATAATCTCCCTATCATTCTTGAATAACTATTTACATTTACTGTGATACAAAAGTCCTATCTATACATGGCTAGTTATTTACAAAGATAAAGAGTACATAAAAAAGAGAAGGAAGAAAAGATAAAAGGGATTATAGTGAAAAAACAGTAAGAATAATGAAGAGTTAATGTTCAGAAACAAGAATCAAAACACATAAAGACCATGAACTGATATCGCTCACGGGTCCAACAAAAACAGTCACAAATTACTTATAAATTCAGGGGGTGAAAAGAGGGTAGATTCACTTACTAAGTAGCAGGGTGTAAGAAGCTGGATAATTCTTGGCTTTGGTTTAGACGTCAGTTAAATGACTACAGACAGAGGTAGCGTAGTCAAAAACGATAAATTTCAGAGGTTCTCACTAATTAGAGAAAACATAGAATACATGTAATAGGGTAACTAGATATATACTGTTGTGTTAATTTGGTCAAGCCCAAGTATACAAGTGCCTAGAAAAACATCCTACTGTACTCACTTAGGTAAAATGCAAATACGATGATATATAACACAACGCTCCACGACTCGTAGGGTGTACGTCTCTTCCCGAGTCGGCTATCTCAGTACACGCCAACTCTACAGACAGCAAAAACTAAAAAAGAAGGAAAGTAATGGCCATAATAATACCCATGTGTATGATTCCTAGGTAGATAGCCAGCTAATGGCAAGGATATAAAAAATCGATGGCTACTTACTAAAGATTCGTTTAATTTCGATTCTTACACGATAACAGATCTAATCAGTGCTGGCTGTAAAAATGTCTGTCTGCATGAACTTATTCGAGGATCAAGGATGCAGAAAATTACGCAAGCGTTGCCCAAGTGTATCTAAGAATGAGATAAAATAAAGATGAGCAAAGTAGGGGTTATACGAATAGCTCTAGCAGAGGGGTTCTTACTCATAGAAAGGGCCATGGTAACATACCTAATACTCGCTCGAAATGGTGCTGTGAATGGCTCCCAAAGCTCAAATGCAGACGGCGCTGTCAACTATTCCTCTGGTGTTGGACCATTTATATACAGGCCGATAAGCGCGCCAAACACTCAAATTGGTTGAGCTAATCGGAGACAGGTGGCGATACTCCGCAACACACATACCGATACTTCAGGTCAAAGGAATAAACATAGAAAGCAGACCATAGCGTGGAGAGGCTAAACTCATGTGTTCAAGATGGCGCTGCCCATGGTATGTCCCGGTAGTAGATTAGAAGAGAGATAACAATTCCAAATTGGATTAAAGAAATAAGATAGAGACCGGGACCGCAACAGACACCAAAGACTAAGGTGCACAACACCAAAGGGTCCCTACATGTAACGATGTCGATGAAATGCAACACAGATAACGATACTTCAGGTCAATAAAAGATAAACATGGAAAGCAGACCATCGCGTGGAGAAGCTAAACTTATGAATTCAAGATGGCGCTGCCCATGGTATGTCCCAATGATAGATTAGAGGAGGGACAACAATTCCAAATTGGGTATAAGAACTAAGCTAGAAAACGGGACCATAACAAACACCCAAGACTGGGGTGTACAACACCAAAAGGTCCCTCCACGTGGCGATGTCAACAAAAAGCACCTCCACATTGATAAAAGTACTGTTAGAGAATTGATGCTCGACCACATACAATGGATCACACAAATGCGGGTGCCATCTTGGGAGAAACAGAGAGTCAAAATGCTCATGTGGGATTTCTGGGAAAAAGGTGATCTCTACAAACACACTAGAAAGTTAGTTAGAAGGGGCAAGATCATCAGAACAATGTAGTAGACCCCCCTGTACGTATAAGATATATAACTATACGTACATAAAGTAGTCCGTGCATGAGGACACAGAAATAAGATGGGCGAGACAAGATCTTCTAACATGTTGCAATATACCCACCTGTGAGGGTTATATATATCAGGATGAATGGGAGGGTTATTAGGACTAGAATTAAATAGCCTGATCCCAAGGTATTTCCAAAAATCAAGCCCTTTTTGACAGTATCCAAACTGAAAATCCAAAATACTTCACGTTTCTTTCGTATTTTATCCGAATTCATGCCTTCTTTAACAATGATTTTTTCCAGGATAAACCATTGTATATCATCTTCAGTATGGTTGTTATCCAGAAAATGTGAAACCATAGGAGAGGTCATTTTTTTGGTCCGAACAGCGGACCTATGTTCGGTGAGTCTAATATTGAGGGACCTAGATGTTTCGCCCACATATCCTTTGTTACAGGGGCATATTAGTAAATAAATGATATTTCTTGACTTACAGTTACTTATACCCTTCGACATAATGGTTTGTCCATAGAAAACAAGTTGTTTCGTTTCAATTGCTAAAGGGCAAACTTTTCAAGTTCCGCACTTAAATTTGCCCTCTATGGGGAGCATGCCTTCAATACTTCTCTGTATTGGCTCTTTTTGTACAGCCAAGCTGAGTCGTCTGTTGAAGTACGCCGGACCAGCGTACTTCAACAGACGACTCAGCTTCTACACCCCCACCCGCCAGCTCCGCTCCGCCGACCTCGCACTCGTCACAGTCCCCCGCATCTAAAGAGCGACCTCCGGTGGCAGATCATTCTCCCACCTTGCCGCCGAAACCTGGAACATCCTCCCCATCCACCTATGACAGACCCAAGACCTGCTGACCTTCAGAAGACTCCTCAAGACCTGGCTATTCGAGCAGTAGCGGCATTTCCCTCCCCAGCGCCTTGAGACTCTCACGGGTAAGTAGTGCGCTTTAAAAATGCTATGATTGATTGATTGATTGATAGTATAGCAAGGTAGCAAGGTCGAGCAACCGTGGCTTACTCTTCGAGGTGATGTGTGTCAGAATCAAATTACCACTAACTAGTAAATCTAAATGTTCCTTTTGGAACAATGTGGAATCACCAGTCTCCTTTCCATGTGGACAGTGCCAAAGGCATCCACATCTGTGCTCTATCCTGAGGTGAAGATGGAGGGAGGGGCATAGGGATATGGGCGAAAGCACATAAGAGATGTTGGGTTGTAGCCACACATCTCGTTAAATGTAGACTCTCGCGGGTGTCTGCAGTCTCTCACGAGTGACAGCTTTTTTGTATTAAGCAAAACTAATGTTACTCTCTCCTTTTACATCAGTCATTTGCTTGCATGTTTTTCTTTAACACGGATTTCACATCAACGGTAAAATTCTACAGAAACTGAAAAATACCCAAGAATTATTCTATCAACAGGTCATTATAGTAAATGCTCAATTTATCAATTACGTAATGGCTTTATCTGTGTAGATCCAAAGGAATCGTTGTGAGACTGGTCTTGTTCCGATGTCCTGTAAACAGGTGTTAAATCTCTACAATTTGTGACACTAAACAAAAACAAAGGCTCACATAAACTTTGTAAAAAACTCTTCAGAGGCTCAAGAGACAGTTGTTAAAACACCACTTAGAAGAGGAGGCGCAGCTCCCGCACATAGTTGCAAGGGGCACTTCCAGAATCTAACAGTAGTTTCATATTCAAACAAAGAAATGTAACTCTCCTTCGACAATCACTAACCTGAGGCCTCTGACAGCACTAAAAAAGGTCGAAGAGTTCCAAGGACGCAAAGAATTTCTCTGAAGAGTTCCAAGAATGCGAGGAAATATTTGAAGTGACGCTGCATAAAAGTTGAGGAAATATTTGAAGGGACACTGCATAAGAAGTTCCAAGGTATACCACATGCAGAAAACGTCTGAGAAGACACCTGGCGTCCAGCTTGAAGATCGTCTCGGCTGTGAGACAGTAACACAAATGAAGAGCAGAGACCTCCTCTCATCTGCAGGGAAGAAAGTCAAGAGCATGACCATGCCATGGGTGTGGGTTTTATAGACTGCAGGATGCTTGAACCCTGTTCCAGATCCTCAAACCCCAGGATCTTCGATTCTTGTTGTAAATCCTCAAATCCCACTGTAGCCTGCCACTCAGATGGGGCTTACTGTCACAACTGTGGGTGTGCCTGCATTTTAAAAAGACTGGCTGTGCTGGTGAGGGGGGCGGCGTGTCACAGCTGGGAGCACACATATGGTAGCTGTAAGAAGCTGGCTCTGTATATACTATACCAAAGTGAGCTATAGTGTACACAGAGTCCAGTGGAATCCCAAAGGTAGGCAAAGGTAAAAGTAGATAGCACCTCACTCTCCATTTGTGGTAGTGTGGTCGAGCAGTAAGGCAGTATCAGAGGACTGTGTTAAACATTTGTTGTACACAGTCAGCAAATGAATTCACACACTCAAAGACTGACCTTCAGACCGATTGTTTTTGTATAAAAATATTTTTTTAGTTATTTTATTTTCTAGAATCAAGCATGCCTGGCACAGGTAAGTCATAAATACTTTAAATTAAATATACAATTGTTATACAAATTGGATTGTAATTGTAAATGCACTTTGTTTTGACTTACAGTATTGTATCTGAGAAATGCAATGCTTTGTAAATACAGTACATATAATTTGTATAGGATTTTCAGTAAAATTACAGATAAATTACTTTTGAGATTACGTTTCTTACACAGTGTAGTATACCTGGATAATACACTGGGACATTTCCTGTAAACAGTAAAGTAAAATCGTTTTTGTTAGTGCAATTTTAAAGAATTTCTTTAGGTTTTCAAACTACACACTTTTCCAAGAAAAACAGTCAATGTTATCCTATGGAGGAAAATAGGGTAATCGGTTTTAGGGTAAGTATTAAGTAGTGGGAGTTGAGGTTCTGGGAGTAGACTCAGGGGTCCCCCAGGGTCATGGATGCACTCTTGTTACACCTCAGCGACACTAGGGCGGCCGGGTGAAGAGTGCTGAGGTCCAATGTTATCTAAAGGGGCATAAGGGGCCTCTGTTTGGTGGCTGCTGACGAGCAGGCCACTTGGTTGTGGGAGCAAAGCTCCTGGACTTTAGCTCAGGGTAAATGGGGAAACAAGGTAGCACCAAAGGTGAACCCTCAGTGGCACTAGGGCGGCCGGGTGCAGTGTGCTGTTTCGACATCAGGTGCCCTGTTATTTGCAATGGGGAACCTCTGGTTTGCAAAGGCACTGCAGGCTCAGGGATGAAGGACTTCTGGGTGCGACCACCACTTCGAGAAGTACGTTGGGATGTTGGGTTTGGTTAGCCACTGTCAGTGGGATCACCCAAGGCCGTGGGGCATTGGGTGCAGGGGTGCCTTTTAGTGCGGATCTTCTTACCAGCTCCTGGTCGCGGTTGGGGGGACCTTCAGGATTTAGGCTGCAGGCATCAGCTGAAGGTTTGAGGCAGGTCAGGGGTCGCCGGATCTCGGTTTGTGATCGCCAGGGAGACCTCCTTGTGGTATTTGCCCACGTGAGCTCGGGCCGTGGACGGCGGGTGCAGAGTGGTGCTGATTTGCGGTGTCCAGCCGGAGCCAGAGGTTGAAGATGAACAAATCCGGTGTTGACGGGAGACACATTCTTTGTGGTTGAAGGCAGACAGGTCCTCAGGGGTTTTCAAGGTTGCTGGCTGCAGGACACCCCGGGATTATGTAGGAGCAGGTTCGAGGTGGAGACAGGCCGGTAGGGCTGGGGCCAAGTCTGTGGGCACCTTCCTCTTGTTAGCTTGGGCACGGCTGTTCGGTCCTTTTTTCTTCTTTTCTTGTAGTTTCTACTGATATGAGGAAGCAAGGTTCAGGGCTGCCCCTAAATACTAGATTTAGAGGTGTTACAGGTAGGTACCCACCCTATTATGCCACCCTCCAGTCGGAGGGGGATAAGCCTTTCCCTTATTGGCAGAGTCTCCCCATCTGCAAGATGGCAGG
Source organism: Triturus cristatus (assembly GCF_964204655.1). Taxonomy (NCBI): domain Eukaryota; kingdom Metazoa; phylum Chordata; class Amphibia; order Caudata; family Salamandridae; genus Triturus; species Triturus cristatus. The sequence goes on along the minus strand of NC_140586.1, from coordinate 324,987,377 downwards.
GACTGAGAGTTGTGCTTCACCTCACCTCCCCCACCTGAGGGGTGGAGTGGGCAGAGGTGGGCACACCTCTCTTCCTCACTTGTTTTTCCCTCCGGTACTCTCGCCCAAAGTGGGGGTCAGGACCAGTGGGGACCAGTTGCTGAAAGCAGCAAGTGGCCTGGGGAAGTTCACAAAGGCAGCAAGCCTTTGAAGCTCCTCCTTCGAGGACCCTCCTGGATCCTGGGGGAGGAGGCTTGGCACCTTTTCTCAGGATGTGCATTGTTTCTGCCCCCCGAGAGCAGCAGGCTCTCGATCCAGGGGTCCAGAAATATGTCTGGTGGTGACAGCTGAAAGCAGCCACTCAGCCTGGACACTAGTGGTCGGTCGTCTTTCAGGGGGCCTCTCTAAGATGCCCTCTGTGTGCATTTTTCATTAAATCCCACACTGGCATCAGTGTGAGTTTATTGTGCTGAGAAGTTTGATACCAAACTTCTCAGTTTCCAGTGTAGCCATTATGGTGCTGTGGAGTTCGTAATGACAAACTCCCAGCACCATATACTCTTAATTGCGCTTACAATGTCTAAGAATGGACCTAGACACTGTAGGGGTACAGGGCTCATGCACCTGTACTCTTGCCACTGGTATAGTGCAACCAGCTGGAGGGGTGACTGATCTATGCCAGGGCAGTGGGTTGTAGGCCTGGCACACAGGGATGTCTGCCATGTCGACTCTTCACTTTGTTTTGCACCAAGACACGCAGCCTGCAAAGGCAGTGTGTGTGTGCAAAGATACAGGGCCTCTAAGGGTGGCACAATAAGGGCTGCAGCCTTTGAGGTCCTCCCTGGTCACAGTGCCCTGGGTAACTGTGGTACTATTCAACAGGGGCTAACCTGTGGCCAGAGATCCCAATTGGGTTAGTTTTGGTGAGTTAACACAGGCCCTGGGAACCTGAATGGCAGGACTCTAGGGCACATCAAGTCAAAAGTGCATCAGTAGTCTGGCGAAAAGTGTGGGGGGGGGTTACTGCAACAGAAACCCAGCTTCTCACAGAGACCCGTCATTTTGGGGTATTATGAAGTACAGGGAGTACACTCCCACACCCTGCTGATGGCGGGTTCTATGGCACTAGTCTCTTGGCCTTCTTCTTTTAGAAGTTGTTGGCGTTCTGGAGAGAGTTTGTGTTTGTGAGGAGGAATGGTGGGAGGCATGAAAGTGCGCTCTAGGCAATAACAATGTCGGATAATATCTAATGGTCTGAAGTGATGGACTGCCATGTGGAAAAAAATCATTGAAGGCGGCCACTGACTAGTATTGTGTAGTTTGGAGGTGGGATGGGGGAGATTGGGCAAGTCAGGGTTTTGTGGCAGTGGCAGCTCCTTGGGAGAGGCACCTTTCCTTCTGCCTTTGGAATTATTGCCCCTTTAGGCCCTCTAAAGTACCCCCTGGTAGAGGATGGCTGTCCCTGGGTGCGCTGGCATGATGTTGAGGCTTAAGGGTTGTTATATTCCATATAGGTACCCAGATATAGGCTTGGTTAACATCACAACTTTTCACCTATATTCATCCCTACATTACATACATAACAGGTTGCTAGGGCTGACCCTTTACCTAGTTACAGTACTGCACACCGAACGTGGGTTTTTCCCTGAACACTAGCCTCATACATTATGCATGAGGATCCTTGTATTCTTGGAAAGTCAGCAGTACTACCATCTCCTGCATAATAACTATGTACAAGGTTCATTCCCGATGTCATCCTAAGTCCAACAGTGACACAGCAAGGTAGAACCCCCGCGGATACCTCTGGGTATATAAACATCACAACTTGCTGAGGTAGAGAGAGGAGATCACGACTTCCATGCCGACACACTGACGCGAGACGCTGAGGTTCCTGCATGCAGACACTCCAGCTCGCAGTGGTCTGAACATCCCCTGCAGGGTGTCCAACTCAAGACCAAGACGGAGTCCCACAGTCTCACACTTCAGGTAATGGGGTTGACTTTATCCTAGAGGGATTCTTGGCTTAACACCTACATACATGCTAGGTACACTTAGGTACATCTAGTTTGGGTAGCATTATAGAAGTACGCATTTTATTGTCATGTATTTTATATACTTGCCTATATTCATGATTATAGCAGAATGGTAAAAATCTACCATCCTTTTACTTTCCTAGTGCTTCTAATCATCTATATCTGTTACTGTCTAATGATTGTTTCAGCACACCTACTTTACACTAGAATAATGACTGCTCAATAAATACTTATTGAAAAAGTCCCTACTATTTATTCTGTGTATCTCTCTGAAACTATGTGAGCGCGAGTGACTGAGTGAAAAGTAATACACTGTTTCCACGGTCCTGAGGGATCAGGCTTGTCATGTTTGAGGGTTGCCATGAACTATTCTCTCTTTGGTAAGAGGAGTTTCTAGTGGCACTGTGAGCTAGCTGGTACAAAGGGCAACATACCCGGTGGGACTGTCTAGAATCAGTCTGACACCAATACTACAGTGCATGTTGTCTAAACGCGCAGATCATGGAAATAAGTTTTATAGGAACTACACGACATGGCGTTGCCAACGTTGGTTGGATACTTATTTAACTGTGAAATCTGAGTAGTTCAGTCGTGCTATTCTCAGAAACACCTACTCATATTTCCCCAGAGACATCTTGAGTGGGAGGGTACAAAATCCGCCACAGCTGAGTAAGCAAAATCCTATGTATTGGCTGTTGGTTAATTAAGCTTGAAGGACACATTGTTCCTATTGTGCTTAAACCTTATCAAAGTTCCCTTGAAAGGCTCTTCTTACTAAAACAATGACTGTACAGGAAGATCCTGTGGTTCAATTAAATCTCTCAGGAAAAAAAGAAGATGCAGATGCAATACACATTTCAGAAAATGTTAGAATTGCTATCACCCTGAAACTACCTGCATACGGTTTAACATATAGGGGTGGGCAGGTAACATTTGTGATAGAGGCACACAAATTATTTAGAACAGAGGTATTCTATTCATGGGTTACATTCCCACAGGTGAATGCATTAACAAAGACTTTTCATTACTACACAGAAGATTAAATACCGAACGAATATTGTCCGTACGAGGACACTGAAATTCCACTTACCAGGAAAATGTATATTGGTTTAAAGGCACCCTATCCCATACAAGAAATAGAATAAGACTCTGTCCATTCGGATGAGATGGAGCAACATGGCCAGTATTAGCGGCCAAAGTTTAAATCACAAGAAAAGATGTGACAACCTGCACTCCAATTTTTTATGGAAATTGGTGGGCAAAATTAATCCATATTTATCAAAATTTATCAAAAGTTGTAAAACAAGGTGCTGCCTTCGTAAGACCTGCTAAACCCCAAACAGGCTTGAAATAATGCTACAAAATTTTCAAACAAAGGTTTGAAGTCAAAGGCGCACTGTTCACTGGCCCAATAAGGTGCTAACGTTTATCAAATAAGGTTCAGGAGATTCAAAAATTCGAAACAACTTCAACAACATCAATACAAAAATATCAAGTGAAATTTACTCTGCAGTGACAAGGAACATTATGCCAAAACGTCCCAGTGCAATCCTAGGATGAAATCATACAAATTAATCCACAAGAGTTGAATGCACGTTACATGACAGATGTCAATACTATTCCAAATGAACTCCAAAATATATATCAATCCAATGTCTGGAATTTTCTTTCTTTGCTTATTCCATGTCTTTTCGAATTAAGCAATGCTTTCAAATCAACATCATGGCGTCCCAATGCATTTCGGTGTGAACACCTTCGTCAGGGGAATGCTGTAAAAATATATATGCATTGTGTATAATACATTTCCCAAATACAATCAATAAAGGCATTTGCAAATGCAATTCAAAACTTTACAAAGTAAAGACTCGCAAACATATAACAATGTAAGGCTTCACATCCAGTTATAGCCAATTGTGTATAATGAAACAGTCGACAACCAAACAACAACAAACAAAAAAGCATTTGAAAACCATGCAGACAGTTATGTGCCATCCAATAGGATACTGAAGTGTCCCCGTTAGGTAGCCGGGTGCAAAAAATGGTGCGAAATTAAACAAACTCTAGTGGATACTGCCCATGTCCAAATAGACTCCACCTCACCTTCCAAAGTACAAGAGCAACAGCACCAAATGTGCTGATTATACCAGATTTCTAACTATAGAGGACTCACCTCCATGCGAATCTAAACAGCTGTGGTGGAAGTTTTAGTCAGCGTGTTGAGGAAATATCCCTGCTAACCGATGTGAAAAAAATACAAAAATTCAAACGCTTTTTTGTTTGTTGTTTTTTGGTTGTCGACTTTCATTATACACAATTGGCTATAACTGGATGTGAAGCCTTACATTGTTATATGTTTGCGAGTCTTTACTTTGTAAAGTTTTGAATTGCATTTGCAAATGCCTTTATTGATTGTATTTTGGAAATGTATTATACACAATGCATATATATTTTTACAGCATTCCCCTGACGAAGGAGTTCACACCGAAATGCATTGGGACGCCATGATGTTGATTTGAAAGCATTGCTTAATTCGAAAAGACATGGAATGAGCAAATAAAGAAAATTCCAGACATTGGATTGATATATATTTTGGAGTTTATTTGGAATAGTATTGACATCTGTCATGTAACGTGCATTCAACTCTTGTGGATTCATTTGTATGATTTCATCCTAGGATTGCACTGGGACGGGCAAGATAAGTGCCACAACATGCAGACCAATGCAGCAGTATGCCAGAATGAGGCACGTTTAAAAGTGCCGCTGTCCACTCCGGGAGAATGCCCTACCCTCCACAGGTGTGTCTTGAGCTGCGTTCCTGCCAGCAAAATCTATTCGGGGTCCAGGCGCGTGCAGCCATGTCCACTGTTGTCGTGGGATATGTGACCAGATCTCCAAGATACTACAAGGTGTCGGGACATGTGCACTGTGTTCCGATCTGTTGTGGCTGTAGGTACGTAGTTACTCGTCCATGAAAGTGATTGCAGCTCCGTAGGCTAACATTTCCAACATGAGGTCGTTGTCGACTTCATCAAACAGGACTGTGAGGCGATCTATCAGCAGATCCAGACAGGTGTGCTGCGTCCACCCCATTACACCAATTAGCACTACAGCCCAATAGGGGAGCGGTTCAATGTGGTCACTGCACACGAGGATTTGTGCAATCCCCCAGGTCCAGCTGCAAACATGCAAGCCAAGTATCCAGGCATCCCATAAACGGGTATCACGGTGGCACTCCTGATCGTGGGACAACAGGGTGGGCTCACACATGTCAAAGTCCAGTTCAGCTACCGTCCTGTTGGATAGGCAGACATCCATGGACCACTCGAATATGCATAATCGACAATGTAACACAGGCTGAACTCAGGTGACGTTGGCAAGGCGGAAGCTTAGCCGGTAACTGATCCGCAGCACTGCCATTGGCAGTGCCCCCAGTAAATGCAGCATTCATGCACGGTATAGTTCCACGTGACTGGGGTTGTGCATGTGTCCGGGATGTTCGGCCATTGCGTTAGTGGCTCTTATTGAAGCAGCACTATTCTGTCCGGTGCCAGGCCTGTGGATGAAATGCCACATCTCAGATCGAGTTGTTTTAGTGTGCACTGTTTGTGTGAAGGCCATTCCATGCAAGATATCTTTGTGCAAGGACTCCTGTGTGTGGGCTGTGTATACGTTGGTCCCTTGTCGGGCTGCGCCTGGTGTGGGAGTCAGCTTCAGCTGCAATGGTATCTGTCAGGGGTTGCCTGACACATGCTATTCTGAGGTCGAAGGTGCAGATGTGCTTCTGCTTGATGTGTCAGACAACGCAGCTTTCATCCCTGATGTAAGTTTGGAATCTGCTTGCAAACATGCCCTGCGGCTCAGGGGTGAGTGGTGGCGTTTGTTTGCTGCTCCTCAGGCTGTTCTAATACTTTTATCCTTTCAATTTGCTGAATTCATGTCTAGGCACTAACTGTTGCTATTATTTTTTAAGTGCCGATTTTAAACAGGGAATTTTTAGGTTCACTTACCCGCACGACTCCACCACACACTTCTGGATTCCTGGGGGGTGGACATACTAGACCACCATCTTGCTTACGGCGCATTCTAGTTGTTAGGGGCTCTGGGCTACATAACATTTTCGAAGGGCGGACGCGCAGCGGACGTGCGCAGTGGGCGCGCCGCTGGCACGCCTAAGGCAAGCCTGCCTGCGCCCGTCCACACCCCGGTAGCGACCAGCGCCAGCCACGCTGCCTGGTGTCAATCAGATCTGCCTACGGCCAGGTTGGGACTGAGTTGCACAGAGATCCTGGCAATAAGGGAACGTATGGGCAGGTGTGTCCATGACTTGTGTGTCCTGGATTGTACCACAAGAGTGTGCCAGGTCTGCAACTTTCATTTTAAACCCACCTTGGGTGATACCTCCTTTCCTAATCGGGTTTCGGGTGCCCCCTCAAACTCCCGGCGGATTCAGGCCGCCTTAATCAATACTCGGTCCCTAGTAAAGCATACACAGGATATTTATGAGCTCTTGGCTGATAGCCAGTTAGATCTGCTTTTTGTAACAGAAACTTGGCTCAATGACTATGCGGCTTCTGCTATCACACTAGCCATTCCTGCAGGCTATAAAATCGCTAGAATGTACCTGATAGCAGGTGGGGGTGGGGGGGTTGGCGTTAGTGTACAGGGACAATTGGATCTTCACGCAGGAAGAATCTCATGCCATCAAGGATGGGGAAGCATTGGATTTTGCCCTCACTATCTCACCACATTTTCTTCTAGGGGCCACTTTAATATACAGACCTCCCGGTCCTGCGAGTTCCTTTCTTAAATCTTTGGATGATGCCATTGTACCTAGGGCCATGCACTACGCTAATTGTTTGTTACTTGGCGATCTTAACATTCACTGGGACTGTAAAGAGATGGCCGATACGAGTGAATTGAAGGATACCTTAGACCTTGCCCATTTGACACAATGGGTCAATTCTCCGTCCCATAGTCGGGGCCATACTCTTGATGTGATATGTTGTAATTTCCCTCTAACAGTTCAAGACCCTCTGCCGGTCACTTGGTCCGATCACTCCTTAATCCATTTTTCTTGGTTAATTACATCTCCAGATCCACCCTCGAGGTTAATTGAAAGTAGACCTCCCCCTCGCCTAGAGCCGGTAGGTTTTGGCAGGGTCTTGTCAGAGTCACGTCCATTGGCGGGGGAGGGACTGTCTAAGGCAGTAGGAAGCTTCCACAATTGGATTGCGAGTGCAGTGGATCAACTGGCTATACCTCAGGATCATAAGAGAGTTAGAATTACTCCATCTAAGCCGTGGATCTCCAAGGAACGTAAAGAACAAAAAAAGCTTGTAAAAAATTAGAACGCAGCTGGCGACAAGAGTACTGTCCGCTAGCCAAATTAGCTCTTAGGAAATGCCAGACCTGATACTTTGATGCATTTAAGAGCGCTAAAGGTCAGTTTTATGCGGAGCGTATCGCTCAATCTAGGAACAATTCAAAGGAAATCTTCTCGATTGTCCAGAGCTTTTTGAAGCCAGCTGCAGAAAGTACGGCTGCCCTGCCTCCAATTCCTGGTGCGAACAACTCTCTGATTTTTTTATTGTCAAAATACAAGCAATTCAGGCCAGTTTGGGGCCAGCTAGTTTGGGCCCGTGCCGTTAGCGAGCCGGATCGCACACTTATGACCTTGACAGGATTCACGCCCATTCCACTGGCCGATACTCTGGCCATTCTTAAAGCACTTAAATCAGGATCCCCGTCAGACCCCTGCCTCGCTAGGCAGTTGGAAGCAGTGGCAACTGTAGTTAATCCCGAAGTTAACAACATCATTAACTTGTCCCTTCAGTCTGCCACGGTGCCTGAGGAATGGAAACAGGCCAAGTTATTACCCCTGTTAAAAAAAATACCTCATTGAACCCAGGTACCCTGGCTAGCTACTGACCAATCTCTCTCCATCCAGCTGTGGTGAAGGTTTGCGAGAAGGCAGTCTTCAAACAGCTGTCTGCATTTATCGAAACCTCTGGTGCTCTTCACCCGGCACAGTCCAGTTTCAGAGCCTCCTACAGCACCGAGACTGCTTTGGTCGAGATAACAGAGGCTATTAGGGGCTGTTGTGATTCTGGTGGCAGAGCGGCCCTGGTTTTATTGGACCTCTCTACCGCATTTGATACGGTTCCACACCGACAGCTGTTAGCTTGCCTGTCTAATATTGGATTGAATCCTTTCTGGCCAACAGATCGCAACAAGTGTGGGTCCCGCCTTTTTCTTCTACACCTAGAAGCATTACTACAGGAGTCCCTCAAGGCTCTACATTGAGCCCTTTGCTTTTTAATGTGTATGTGACTCCATTGATCTACTTGGCGGAAGCTTTGGGTGCCAAACTTCTAGCTTACGCTGATGACACCCAGCTGCTTTTCACATGGAAGAAAGAGGAGACTTATATGGTATCAGCTAGAAACTGCCTGATGGAAGTTTTAAACTGGCTGTCCCTGGTCCAACTTAAATGTAACGAGGAAAAATCAGAGGTCCTTCTCTATGGGACCTTCGCGCCCAATTTTTGTGATAAATTGTGGCCAACAGGCTTCCCCAAACCAAAAACCCAGGGTAGTCCAGCAAAAAACCTGGGAGTTTGGTTCAGTGAGGAACTTAGTTTTCGAACTCAGATCAATAAGCTGGAAGGAGTGTGCTTTGGCACATTGAAGCTTCTTAGGAAATTCCTGCCACAAGCGGCCAAAGAAATGGTGACCTGCGCTCATATTTTGTCGCGGCTTGATTATGCCAATTCTCTTTATATTGGTCTTCCTTGTTATCAGATAAAAAAAGCTTCAGACCATTCAGAATGCAGCTGCTAGAATGCTGTTAGGCATTCCGCGTAGCCTTGGAATCAAGCAGTCTCTTCGTGACTTGCACTCGCTCCATGTTGTCCAGCGCATTTTGTTTAAGGCACTTACTATCACTCACATTGCCCTTTACAAGTCCGGACCCTGCTATCTCAGGAGGCGTTTTAATTTCTATACGCCATCCTGGCTTCTCCGGTCAACAGGCCAATGCCTTGTTGCCATTCCACGCTATCGCCTTGTCAGAACGGGAGGGTGTTCCCTCTCTGTAAGGGCAGCTAGGGCCTGGAATAGCCTGCCCTTTGAGATCAGAAATAATCACGATCTGAGGATATTTAAGAAGCAATTGAAAACCTTACTTTTTAATTAGATGGCTTAGCTCCTACTTCTTCTTCCGCTCACCCCCGCATTGGTCTATCGCGCCGGGACACTTCCGGGTAGCTGTGCGCGTTACAAATGTGTGATAACATAACATAACATGAAATGTGAAGTGGCTTGTTGGGGGTGAGGTGGGATGGGTGCGACTTTGTCATTCATTTTTTACATGTCTTGCATGTGGCATATGAGCGGCATCACTGTGTGTTACGTTGCCTCACAGCTGCACCTCTCTCCCCCGAACCCATTTACTTATGTGCGCTGCACGATTGCATCACTTGCCCTCCTACGGCACAGTATTGTCATGCCTGTCTGCGCATGTCCACAAGCCTGACAACAGCACTGTTATGTTGTCCGTTGAAGGTGGAGGGCCACGCGAGTGTGGGCCTATGGTAAGGATAAGGCCGACACAGATGTGGAGTACATGCCTGGCTGAACTGGCGCAGCTAATGTGTCTAGGCATTTGGCTCATGCTGCGGCGATACAGATACACACAGCACTTGGCATGTATGATCCTGGACCCCTAGCGGTCTTGCGCTCCTTCATTACTCCATTCTTGCGAGCAAGCCCTCCGAGTGCATGCTACATTGCAACATTTTCGCTTACAGGGGGTGGGGGGTGACTTAGCTACACGTCCCAGCTCTTCCACTGTCCACAACACTACAGACACCAGCAGTATATGTCCACATGGACAGGTCTGTGCTCTGCATACTGTGGTCTGTCCAGCACATCACTGCCACACTTGGCAATGTGTGCATTCTTATTCATGGGTGACTTGCCTACTTCCCACCTCTCCCCACATTCTGCAATTGCGTGGCTGAGGGGCATGCCGTTTTTGGAACATCCGCTGTACTGTTCTGCGCTGCCTTCGTGGTGGGCGGGGTTGTCGGGGGGGGGGGCATTGGGGGGAGGCATGGGGGTGGTGGTGGGTGTTGTGGCCCTCTCAGGTTTCCGGGCTGCGTGATCAGTGTCTCCATGCCATGAGTTGGTCTTCAGATGGGGCTCTGGGCTGGGCTCCCTTACATACTACAGGTAGTCGTCCTGCTTAACACCAGTAAAAGGCAGGTGTTTAATCCCTGCTGTTAACTCGCCTTTTCGCCTATTTTTGGGATCGTATCGCAGAACTGGCTGGTCATTGAGAATATCGCAAAGTGGTGTTTTGGTGTGTTTTTGCACAGGAACGCCTACTCTGCATATCATTAGCGTTAGTTGTCGCTCTCATCCGTGGCGATGTTTTTTGCGGACGCTATCGCTGGTAAACTGGGGATGTGGGCAGATTGAACCAGCTTGTGAATGGGGAGCTGATTCATTCGCCACTTTTGTTGCGCTAAACTGCAGATGAATCGGAGATAAGTCCTTGAGTATATGCCCCTAAAATCGGTAAAATCTTACGCCAAGACAGTTAAGATGGTCCTTCTACTTTGCAGATTTTAAATGTGATCACTACTTACAAACCAGGTTCTTCAAATGGCAAAATCAAGGCTCTTTATCGGCTGAATATAGAATGTGAATCCAAAAATCTCAGCAAGGAGCCCATCATTTCCTCAGAAAAATGTGCATCTGTGACTCAGAGCTTCATGCATTTCTTTTGTAAAATGTGAATACTTTCAGTTGAAGAAATGGTGGAATAAGCAAATCAAGGCCCAGACCAAAAAATCAAAAGGTAATCTCCTCATCTGCGAATGAGCATTATATTTGCCAACAAAGAAATTGCAAGAACTAGCTGTAAAGGCCCGTCATGACGATCCGATGGCAGGGAACAAGGGTATCAGAAAAACAACAGATTTGGTGAGAATACATTTATGGTGTCTGGACATGAACCCTCGTAAGACACTATGGGGCATCATCTCAAGCCCCCATCGCCACCACAACGTCACTTTTAGTGATGTTGTTGTGGCGATAGGGGCTTAGCCCTATTCAGAAGGCAGCACTTCTGAATAGGCCCCCTTCACGCTGCTTTTAGCGTGAAAGGGGTGTGCATAGGTGTTGTAGTGGGCGTTCCACCGCAACACCCATTTAGTTTGACGCTACCTCCTATTCACAAGGGCAGCGTAAATAGGAGGTAGCGCCAAACTTAAGACCAGGAAAAATCTGGTCTTAAGGTGGCGAAACGAGGATAAATGCTTTATTTCTCCTCGTTTTGGCTTTTCCATGTGTACTGCCTTGTGCAGCACACATGGAAAAAACAAAATGCCATGGTTTGTTCGTGTACATGAAGGTGTCCCTTCCTGTACATAAACAAACCTTTTTTTAAGATGCCGTTTTGTAACTTACATGTGTGCTGCATGAGCAGTTACAAACCAGCATTTAAGGTTTGTTTATGTGCAGGAAGGGACACCTTCCTATACATAAACAAACCACCCTGCGTGCAGACACCCTTGCACTCTGGTGCAAGGGTGCCTGCGCTGGTGCTAAGTTGTGAAACTTAGCGCCATCGCAGGGGGAAACGCAAGGCTGCACCATATCCTTAAGAATAAGGTGCAGCCTCGCATTTCTGAAGTGGCGGAGAGATGCGTTAAGCCAGGAAGGCTGACACCCTCCGCCACTTCCTTGAGAATATGGCCCTGTGTGTTAACCTGCGAGGTATGCATAGAAGGAAAAACTAACAGAAAAACACTGCAGGGACAACACCAACCAATACCCTTTAAGAATTTGTTGAAATTTCTATAAAAATAAAAAATAAAAGAAATGTTTTCCCTTTAAAATCCATTCCAAATGCTTCCCACTCTGCAGAGTTATTCACTCAACAAGTATTGAAAGCACAGGGGATTCCAAAGGTAGTGCAATTGTGGTTTCTAAACATTGCACCAAGTTTGTGTCGTGTTTCTCAAAAGCCTTCATGAAAAGATGGGGGGGGGGGGGGGTAGATGCACAGTATTCCACAAGTTACCACCCTAAAACAGACATAAAGACTGAGGGTCAATCAAGAGTTCGGTAATATTTAGATCTTTATCTTTAAGATAAAGGTGGTGATTGGCCAGAGTTGCTTTGCAGTACATGATTTCTCTGGATACACACCGTTCTATATAAACTCAAGAATACGCCCTGGTATTACGATTAGTAAGTGTCCCAGTGGTAGGAGCCATGGTAAAAGAGTTGTAGCACACCTCTCAAATTGCTAGAAAAAGTTTGCAAAAAGCATAGGCTTCGTATAAAAGGTATGCATACAAAAAGAGAAGAGTAAGTCCAGAATGTGTCATGGGAGGCAAGGCGTGGACATCTACACCTAAAGGAAAAATCGAAAATTTCCTCCTACATATTCAGGCTCCTTTAAAGTTGAGAGAATGATTAACCCAGAAGCGATAAAACTCCAGCACCCTCTGAAATTAAAAACTTTTCTAGTTTTTCGTGTGTCTCTCGAGGAAAAGCCTTCCTAACTTGAGAGCACAATTCTCCAGCCCCTATCAGAATAAATTCTGAAGAAAAGTTTGAAATCAGTAGGATACTAGATTCAAAAATAGTTAAAGGGAAAATGTACTATCTAGTTGAGTGGAAAGGTTTTGTCCCAGAAGGATAATGGGAACCCCTAAAATTAATTCTCCAAGATTGTTAAACTTCCACAAAACATTTCCAAAGTAGCCAAAGCAGAGGGATCCCTTTTTGGAGGGCAGTACAGACAGAAACTTGGCCACTAGTATTAACTCCACCAAGTAAAGATGAAGGTTATATTGGCCAGAACAAAAAGATACCCACGTTGAATACATAATCAATGCGTGCCAAATAGACTTCTCAAGCTCCTGTTAAAATCACTGGGAAAAACATTGGTGTGTAAATTCCAAGATGGCAGCTGCCATAGACAAAGGTCAGCATTCTTGTTTATTCCATCGTGATGTCCTCGGCGATGTGGGAGAGCTGAGGAGAAAAGTTTCCGTGGAATGCTGCGCATTGGTATAACTCAAAAGGTGAGTAATCCACAGGCAGATATATCTATCAGAAATATACACACACACACACACACACACTTCCTAGTTTATGAAGCTCACCATAAATGCACCTATCTGGAGTGGCACGTTTCAACTGAGTTTTGACACATGAGATAGCATCTTGACATTACGCTCTCTCAGAGACCATATTCTTTTAGGAATGAGTTGGAATTCATCCTTCGTCCAGTGTGAGAACTAAGAGCAGGGCCTCTCCTTCCAGCTTGCCGTTTAAGATTTTTACTCACTGGAAGGTTTCCCTCTTCTCGCACCTGCAGTATCAGGTAATGTCATACATTTTCCACATTGGAAGAATACGTTGAAAATCCATCTGAAGAGTTTGCTTATCGAGTTGGTTCTGGTAAGAGGAACCACGCCAGTCATAAGTATTAAACTGTATTGGATTCTGGAGAACACACCTTTAGAAATATTGTTGTCAGTATAGCAGAATTTATAGATTATGCTACACACCCACCTGCATTGAGGAAATGATTATTTATATAGATGGTGTCATTAAAGACTTGAGCTAATACTCACTACTACTTTAATATTAAGGACTAATCTTAATAAGAGCCATAAGAATTTACAGACTGTCAACTACAAGAGTGGCTAAAGCCTTAGGAGTGTTTGAGTAACGTTTTTAGAATAGATATGTATCATTATTCTTGGTATTTTGTGTGTGTGTATATTTCTGATAGATATATCTGCCTGTGGATTACTCACCTTTTGAGTTATACCAATGCGCAGCATTCCACGGAAACTTTTCTCCTCAGCTCTCCCACATCGACGAGGACATCATGATGGAATGGCTCAACCCGTGACATCATCGGAGCCATAAGAAGACCTCGTCCCTTTGTCGACGTGCAAAGTTTTTTTCACAGATTTATTTGTTGCTGATTGTCGGGACTTTGTAGCCAGAGGATGACTACTAGAAAATCAGGTTTCAGTTTCATGGTGTCTTTCGTTGGACCACGACATCGAGACGTGCATAAATCCCAAAGCGCTAAAGAGGGAGGCCAAACTATTCATGGCCAAGAAACAAAAGAGGGGTCGCAGAAGATCAAGGACCCGTTCGAAAATGCTGATTCCACACTTAGAGGTCAAAGAAACATAAAAAGCGGCACCAGGATTCTTGGAATAGCTCATCAAAGGATGCAACTTCCAAGTCTGTCTTTATGTCCCAGGCATCATGGAAGGGATGAGATCTCTCCGTCTCTTTCATCTGTGGGGACTCTGGCCCCATCTCTGAGAGCAGCGACTTCACTAGCTGCAAGAGATAAAAAGCCTCCACCATTGTCAAAAACAACCACTCCACCTCTGGCTCCGGGATATCCAGCACTGCAGCCTCCCTGAGCAGCTTCAGAACCTGCAGCACTGGATCCGATGTATCCTGCTTTCCAGACCCCTGGTTCAGATCAGTCGCATTTTTTTAATTCAATGTTTGGCTTGTTTGCCAGAGCGGCAAACCCTACTGGTGTGCCTGTTGGCCCCATGGGTCTGTTGGCATTTTCCCTGGGAGGTTTGCCACCTCACTTTCCTCAGGAACCTCTTGTGCCTTTCTTGCTTATGGCTCCAGGGAGTTGGCCTCTTTCAACACAGATTCAACGCAGATACAAGTTTTGGAGGGGCAAGTACCACTGGATGGTTCGTCCCCGGCACCGTCCGGTTCTGAACTGGCACCGACTACCTCATACGGCGTCTACTCCTGTGGACCTCCCTTCGATGGTGATCCCAAAGTCACCAGTGCCACGTCTGGCACCGCAGACACCTTTTCAGAGAATGAGATCTCAGAGAGAGGTGCAAATACTTTGAGGAAGAAGAGTACCTGGAGGAACATGGCGAAGCTGAGGACCTAGAGATTGTAGATCCTGACCTGGATTTTAAAGGTTTACAAAGGTCTAGTGGCCTGAACACCACTCGTGAATGGGAGCTCTCATCTCCAAAGGGTCTGCTGATGCAGGTGGTGACCACTTATCGTGCTGTGATCAGGAAGGCTATGGATCTCGTGGAATTGCCTCCATCTGTAGCGGAGTTAAAAGTCTAATATCCTGACAGGGATGCTCCATTTTCCTTCCTCGCCTTTACTTCCCTTTAATGAGGCTTTTACTGAGCCCATTCTTGATGTCCGCTCCAGCGGTTTCCAGGACAGTGGCAAGGAGGTACAAGGTGGCTCTGGGTGATCCTGCTTTTCTGTCCACCCATCCATCACCAGAAAGCTTGGTTGTTCAGGCGTCGTGCTCCTCGAGGCAGTAGTAGGTTCCTTCCCATCTATGCCTTCAGATGGGGAGTCAAAATGCATGGAGCAAGCGGCAAAGAATGTGTTCTCGTCGGGGAGCATGGCCCTCAAGTAGATGAATGCCACATGCCTTTTGGTGCGCTACATCCACACCATCATGTACTCAGCCAGAGGTGGTCCCAAAATTGTCTGAGGAGGTACAAGAGCATTTCTCAGAGGGGTCAGATGGCCAAGCTGCTGCCCGCTAGGTGATAGTCTGGTCTGGACACAGCCAATTCGGCCTGGGCGATGGGATCGTCTGTGGCTACTAGGAGGCACACTTGGATGCGTGTTTTCAGAGTTCTCTCCTGATGTCCAAGCAACTTTACTGTATTTACCATTCGATTGATCTCACCTGTTTGGGGCTAAGGCAGATTGAGCTACAATCTCAGCCTAGAGCTTTGGACAGTTCTGCAAGTTAAGGGGCTTTGGGAGGAACATGTTATTCGTGCCAGCATGTTATTCTTGCCAGCAACAGCAGGCAAATCCCTTGTACAGATCCTATAGGGTGAAAGGGCAGAGGTCGCCTGCAGGGTGCTGCGCGACAACAGATCCGCTCCTCCTCTTCTTTTGCCCCTCCAAGTGGTGCAGCAGGGAAACCGCTCTAGCTCCACCATCCTAGAACATTCATTTCCCGTGGGAGGATGAGTATCACATTTTCTACAAAACTGGAGGTCTGTTACTATAGATCTCAGGGTGTTGAACATAGGTGAGAATGGGCATGCCCTACCCTTCCAGGAGTCGCCCCCCCCCCCCCCCCGTCCCCCCGTCCCCCCCCCCCCCCTGGACCGGAAACAAGCTTCCTGGGACCGGTTTCTGGCATTTCAGCAGTCTTCAGCCAGGCTTGCTTGAATCCAGTGGCAAAGTGGATACCCAAAGTAGAAAAGGATGTCCATGTGTAATGTATCTAAAGAAGATAATACTGCAACGGATAAAGGTATCCGGGGAGGTGGGTGGGCATATACAGCTCTACATGCCAAGAACAGATGCATACTGGTAAGTAGCATTTTCCATCGAGGCATATGAGCTGTAGATTGTATACTTTAGCAGATTATACAGCTGTTTCCCTCCTTAGCGGTGGCAACTTGCATCTGCTGCAGTGATCTGAAAAAGTGTTCTCAATACAGCCTGGCGCACACTAGCTTGTTGCTTTGCTCGTACATCTACACAATAGTGTTGAGTGAAAGTGTGTGGTGTATACCAAGTTGCTACTTTGCAGATGTCATCTAGGGGAATGTTCCCCAAGAACGCCATAAAAGCCCCTAGTTTGCGTGAGAATGAGCTCTAGGGGGAATGGTTAGTGTGCGTTTAGCTTCGAGATAGATTTGGATGCATTTGACAATCCATCTTGCAATTCCTGTTTTTGAAATTGGATTGCCCTTGTGAGGTGGGGAGAAAGATACAAAGAGTTGTTTAGTCTTTGTAAAAGGTTTAGGGGCATATTATCAAGGACGGCGTTAATAGTCTTGCCGGTTTAGCAGCAGAGAACTGTCGCTAAAGCAGCAATAATGGGCTACATAATATCCCCATGAGAATTCCAATAGAAGTCCATGTTCTGGTGTGAACAAGGGCTTCTATTGGAATTCTCATGGGGATATTATCAAGCCCATTATCGTCTCTTTAGCGGCCGTTTTCAGCCACTAAACCGGCGATAATTTTAACGCCGTCCTTGATAATATGCCCCTTAGTTCTATGTAGTATAGTAACACCATTTTGACGTCTAGTGTGTGAAGAGCACGTTCTGCCACCGAGACTGGTTGAGGGAAAGAAACTGAGAGTTCAACACGCTGATTAAGGTGAAAGGCAAACTATCTTGGGTATAGATTTTGGGTTCAGCTTAAGAACCACTTTGTGATGCATTTGTAAAAATGGTTAATGCCTGGAGTTCACTAACTCTCCTGAGGGATGTGATCGCTACCAGGAAGGCTACTTTCCAAGCCAGGAACTATAACTCACATTTGTGTAGAGGTTCAAATTGGGGGAGGGGCAATGAGCCTGGTATGGACAATATTGAGGTTCCAGACTGGGGAGGGTGGAACTCTAGGTGGAATTATTCTTTTAAATCCTTCCATAAACACTTTGATGGCAGGTATTTGAAATAGAGACAAGTGTAGTCTGTTGGAGGTAAGCGGCAATTGCAGCTAGATGTCATATAGCTGTATATGACAGATTACAATGTTGTAGATGCAAGAGATCAAATGTTTTGAATGGCATCTAGTGGGTTGATTTTATTTGTACAGTAAACAACAAATCCTGCTGCATAGCATGCTCTTGTTGTGGGACGTCTAGCCTCTGATGACATTCATACAATCTGGTGGGAGATCAATCGAAACGACCTCAGGAGCCAGATCGCAAGATTGAGTTGATTGGGATGTGGAGGTCTTATCTCGCCATGGTTCTGTGTAAGAAGTTTGGGTGGGAGGTGTAGCTTTTGATAGTTCCAAGAGGGTTGTGAACCATGGTTGTCGGGCCCATGTTGGAGCAACTAGGATCACTGCGAGGGAATGCTGTTTGAGTTTCCGAACCACTAAGGGAATGAGTGGGAGGGGCAGAAAAGCATAAGCAAATTTGTTTGACCAGTTCATCCAAAGCGCATTGCCTTTGGACAATGCGTGTGGATACCTGGAGGCGAAGTTTGGGCATTTTGTGATGTGTGGCGAACAGATCTAGGTCTGGATATTCCCACATTTGACAGAATGGAAGAAGAACGTGAGGATGAAGTTCCCATTTGTGGATTTGTTGTGTTTGTCGACTGAGCAGATCTGCGATCGGATTGTGTACTCCTGGGAGATGTTCTGCGAGGAGGTATATCTTTTGAGGAATAGCCCATCTCCATATATTTTGCACTAGGCATGAAAGTTGGAGTGTGTCCCCCCCCACCCCCTCCGCTTTTAAATGTAATACATTGCTGTCATGTCTGTACGTATTAGGGCAGCTTTGCCTAGTAGCAAAAGTTGGAAACAAGTTAGTGCTAAAAGATTGCCAGTAACTCCAGGTGATTTATGTGGAGTTGTTAATGTCAAGGGGTCCATAAGCCCTGAAAATTGACTTTGTAGATTAGCTCCCCAGCCGGTGAGCGACGCGTCTGTACTATCTGTGGAACCAGGTCGAGGAACAGCCGCCCTCTGCAGTGGTGGAATGCACAAAACCTTTCCGGAGAGCGATGTGTGAGGCTGTCCACCAACACCAGATCTGTCAGCTGACCTGGAGCCTGGTTTCACGGATGTGCCAAGCATGCCTGCAAGGGACGCATCTGGAGTCTAGCATAAGGAACAATGAGGATGCAAGAAGCCATCATCCCGATTAACTGCATAAACACTCAAGCTGGCAACGAGTGTTTAGGCCGAAATTGTAATATTAGAGCCTGCATGGAGTGTATCCTGCCTGGATTGGGGTATGCTAGAGCTCGAGGTGTCCAGAGAAGCCCCTAGATACTGTTGTATGGTTGAAGGGGAGACTTGTCTAGGTTTAATGTGAAACCTAAGTCGTGAAGTAGCAGGAAAGTTGTGTGTGCTGAACACAATTGTGTGATTTGGCCTTTGAGCCAGTTGTCCAAATAAGGGAACACATGGATGTGTTGCCTTCTTAAACAAGCTGCAACCACTGCGAAGAATTTAGTGAAGACTCTGGGTGCCGTGGTTAATCCAAATGGAAGAACTTTGAAATGCTAATGTCCATCCACCATGAATGAGATATTTTGTGAGTGGTGAATAGGAATATGAAAGTAGGCATTCTTTAGATCCAGAGTGGAGAGGAAGTCGCCTTGTTGAAGTAGTGGGAGCACCTGTTGGAGAGTGACCATGTGGATGGAAGTGGTCTGATTGTAGGAGGTTTAGGGGTCTGAGGTCTAATATTGGCCTGAGATAGCAGTCGTTTTTTGGAATCAGAAAGTAGTGAATAAACCCCTGTGCCCTGTTGGGGTAAGGGGACTGGTTGTATTGCATTTTTGTGTAGGAGAGAGAATTTCCTGTTTGAGGAGTCAAAGAGTGTTTGGGAGGAATGTGTGGGGGAGTGGATGTGAGTTCCAGGCAGTAACCATACTGGATAATTTGTTACCCACCTGTCTGTGGTGATGGAATTCTAGACAGGTAGGAACTGTGAAAGGCATCCCCCGACAGGTGTGGAGTGGTCGAGGGGGAAGCGCAGGGAAGTCACTGCTTGGTGGTAGGAGAGCTGCAGGTGTTATTACCCCGGCCTCTGCCCTGGTTATTGCCCCTGTAACCTCCCCTAAAGTACCCTTTGGAAAAGGAACTGATTGGGGCTTTTGTAAGATGAGGATGGGTGCTCTGGTGTGTTGGTTTTTGAGCCAGCCCTATAAAAGGAGGGTTGAAAGAAGCCTCTAGAAGATAACTGCAAGGCTCCCATAGGCTTTGCAGTGTCCTTTTTCATCTTTTCTAAAGATGTGTCCACTGCAAGGCAAAGGAGGTACTCTTGGTCGAAGGGCTGATTAAGGATACTGATTTGCACCTCCTGTTTAAATCCAGATATCCAGAGCCAAGCATGCCTGCGTAACAATATACTAGTATTGAATGCACGGGACAGTGTCCGCTGCATCAAGTGCATTTGATTGATAGGTTTGTGATTCATTTGCCTTCCTGTATGAGGTCATTGGCCTGGTGTTTGTATTGCTCTGGTAGGTGTTGAATGAGCTTCCCTAGCTCATCATAGTGAGCCCTATCATAACTTGCCAAGAGAGCTTGTGTGTTGGCTATTTTCCAATAGTTTGCAGCTTGAGACGCCATACGTTTGCCTGATGCGTCTAATAATTTGGTTTCTTTATCCGGGGGCGGGGCGTCACCTAAACCTTGAGTTGGTCCTTTTACATGCATTAGCCACTACCAGGGAATCTAAAGGAAGCGGACCCTTAATGTATATGGGTCACTGGGAGCAGCTTTGTATTTTTTCCCTCCATCTTTGGGTTAAGAACCCTAGTCCTAACAGGGTCCTTAAACACTTCTGGTGTGTGTTTGAGACCTTTTAACATTGTTAGGACGCAAGTTTTTTTTGTGGCCGAGCAAATTTCCTCCTCTACATGGTCTGAAAGTAAATTTACTCCGTGATATGTTGCGGCCCTATTGATTAGTTGGGCAAAACCTACATTATCGTCTGGTGGGTATGGCTTAGAGCATGGGTACTCACAAACTTTCTCTCGGGGGCCAAATTTACAGTGTGGTTTCTGGCTGAGGGCCGCACCGGTGGGGGCGGGGCCAGTGGGGGAGGGGCGGGGCTAGAGCAAAAAAAAACTATGACCATGAGGTTGAACACAGGCCACTGCAGCGGACACCTTCATCCACTGAGCCACCAGACCCGGTATGCACACATCTATCTCTCACTCTGTCTCCCGCCCTATCTATCTATCCTATCTATCTATCTCTCACTCTGTCTCCCGCCCTATCTATCTATCCATCTCTCACTCTGTCTCCCACCCTTTCTCTCTATCTATCTCTCCGTCCATCACTCTATTTGTCTCCCTTTCTCTCAAGTCTCTCTCTCCGTTTGTCTCCCTCTCCCTCCCGGTTTGTCTCCCTCTCGCTCCCTTTGTCTCCCTCCCGGTTTGTCTCCCTCTCGCTCCCTCTGTCTCACTCACTGTTTGTCTCCCTTTCACTCTGTCCCCTCCCTCTCTCTCTCCCTCCCTGTCTCCCTCCCTCTCCCCCTCTGTCTCTCTCCCTCTGTCTCCCTCCCTCCCTCTCCCTCTCTCCCAGTCTCCCTCCCTCCCTATCCCTCCCTCTGTCTGCCTCCCTCCCTCCCTCTCTCTGTCTGCCTTCCTCCCTCTGTCTGTCTCCCTCCCTCCCTTTGTCCTCCCTTCCTCCCTCTGTCTCCCTCCCTTCCTCTCCGTCTCCCTCCCTCTCTCCCTCCCTTCCTCTCCGTCTCCCTCCCTCTCCGTCTCCCTCCCTCTGTCTCACTCACTGTTTGTCTCCCTTTCTTTCTGTCCCCCTCCCTCCCTCTCTCTATTGCTCTCTTTCCCTCTGTCTCCCTCACTCTGTCTCCCTCCCTCCCTCCTCCGTTCTCCCTCCCTCCCCCTCTGTCTCCCTCTCTCTCTCCGTCTTCCCCCCTCTCCCTGTCTTCCTCCTCTCCCTGTCTTCCTCCTCTCCCTCTCTCTCCCTCCCTCTTCCTCCCTCTGTCGCACTCTGTCTTCCTCCCGCTGTCACCTCACCCCCTGCTCTCACTCCCTGCTGCCCTCCATCACCTCACCCTGCTGTCCTCGGTCACCTCATCCCTCGCTGACAGCTTCCAGGGAACACACACGGCCGCCGCACCCAAGTACTTCACAGGTCTTTTAAAGGCCATTTACTTGTTAATGAGGCTTTGTTGTATTTCACCTCTTCTTAGCGCCCCTGCATCTCCACTCAATCAGAGGGGAGATGCAGGGGCGCTAAGAAGAGGTGAAATACAAAAAAGCCTCATTAACAAGTAAATGGCCTTTAAAAGATTTGCCCGGCCTCACAGCTCCGCGCTGCTGTAACCGGCGGTGTTCGCTGACAATAACAGGGCACAGGCACTATGTCTGCAAGGTCCGTGGGCCGCCAAGGAAGGCTTGCCGGGCCGCTGACGGCCCGCGGGCCGTACTATGAGTACCCGTGGCTTAGAGGGATAAAGATCTGGGTCTGTTAAGTCAGGATCTGCGTTATAGTCTGTCCATGGATCTGGCTCCTGTGGGGTGGGGGGAAATCATCATTGTGGAACTGTTATCATCCCTTTGTCCGTCCGTCTCCATCATCACTCTCCTCTGGTGGTGAACGTGGGAAAGTGTGTTCTGGAGAGTGTACTGGTGCGATCAGAAGATTGGGATCAGTAAGTGGAAGAGAAGGTGTAGGGGTGGAGAGGAATTAGTGCCCATGTCCATTTGTTTTGCAGGAACTGGTAATTTGAAAATGCTCCAGTTTCCTCATTTTATCCATCCAAAAACTGGTCATATTCTTTCCAAATTGTTTTCTGGTTTGGATCCGGTACAAAGTTCTTTGGATCTGGTGATGTTTCAGAGCCAAAGATTGTTCTCCGAGTTTTAAACGGTTTAGGCATAGGGACAGTGTATGGTTTGGAAGATTTTTCCCGCTCCGAAGACTTCAGTGTAGTTTTCGGCTCCGGAGGCTTTTGTTTGGGGTGTTTAGGCATCAAAGGTTTATCCTTTGGTTCGGCTCGGAGGTTTTCGGTGTGTAAGTTTTATCTTCTTGCTTCGACTCTGAGGGTTTGTCCTTCAACTGTTTTGGCGCTTGAGAGTTTTCTGGTGCCGATGGATGAGGACGTGACATATCGGAGGACTTGGACTTTGGTGCCAGAGGTGGTTTTTTGGGACCGGAGTGTGGTTGGCTTGAGCCCGAGCCAGAAGGCTTGTCTTTGATTTTCATAGCCGGGCCAGAGGGCGGGGCATTTGAAATGTTCGATCGGTGTGGAGCTTGGCCCTGTGGCAAAGGCATTACCGGAGCCTTTGGTATGGGCTTGGGCAGGGAGGGGGTCTCAGTACTCATGGTCCGCTGAGGTGACAGTCTTCCTCGTCGGAGTCATCTGCTTCAGAGACTTAGACCTGTTCCTCCTGGGCTTGTTCCGGAAGGCTGTCTGGGCCTGGATGGAAAATGTCCGGAATTGAGCCACTTCCTCAGGACATTTCGTTGCGTCGAGCCAGACAATCACGAATGGTCGTCTTAGACTTGAAAGATAGACAAGCCTCACAAGTATCCTCTCAATGTTCTGGAGAGAGGCAAAGATTACACACTGGGTGTAGGTCAGACGGTGGGAATTTAGTACTACACTGGGGACATTTCCTGAAGGGGAGTACGTTCCATCGACTTCGGTCGTGATCGGCGCGGGTAGGCCAACGGCCCGAATCAAAGTTTTCAATAGTAGAAGATGTGCATTGAGAAAGGGAAACCGCGATCGAAACAATACCATCGAGTGATTGTGCGTTGAAGGGGGTTTCGATTACGACACAGGCGCAAAAGTCTCATCCGAACCAGATGGCAGAAAAAAATAATCTGGGGATGGAGTCGATGCCCATGCGCACTGTCACCATAAGGAGTCCCCCATCTTGTGACTAACAAACACTGCGACAAAAACAAACTGCAAACATCCGAGCCCAACACCAGATGGCGATCTATGCTAAAGTATACAATCTACAGCTCATATGCCTCAAACATGAATATTTCATGGGATGAATATGTTCCTAACTGCAGGTGCCTGGTAGTGCAGAACTTGCTGTCAAGACCAGCAGAACAGCTAGTAAGCAGTAGAAGCAGCACTCATCTCTGGAGCTAGTGTCTTTGTTCCACATCCCCTGCTGGTATCTGACGCTGGGTATTACACAGGAATTCCGCCCAGGTGGTGGTAGAGGGGCATTTGGACCATCACCTGCTCCTGTGGATATTGCATAACAGGTATTCCTGACAGACTTCCTGCAGGCATTCCTTCCATCACTTTTTGTGTTTGATATACAACCATGGAGTGGCAAGGGTATGCACAGTACACACTGCCACTGGAACCAAGCTCCACACAACTGATAAGTCCCAATCAGGGAGAAACATTACTTTAATTCCTTGTGTTCCAGTTTTCGGAAGGCCTGTCCTGGCAGTACTGTTCCTATAGGAGCAGCCTAGACTGATTTGCAAATGAATCGGTCCAAACTAAAGTGCCAAGGTGGGCAAAAGAATTATGGGTCAAGTACTACCCCAAGTGATTGCCAGTGTTTAGACTTATTACAAGCATTACACCCATCACCTTGTGTGTGCTTGATGGCCAAACTATAAGGGCATAAAGCACAGTATGCTGCCACCACTGGTTTGTCCTACAACCAGAAGGGCGCACCACACCATGGGCACCCTTAAGATATGGGACTTCACATAATTCTGGATAGATTTAGACCTCTACGCACACACTAGATTAGAGTTATACAAGAGTCGCAAGCAGTCAAGCACATGGGGCAAGGAACATGGCCATACCCCACGCAGGGGACATTCCTGTCCCACAAGAAAAAGTTTTAAGTGCAGAGAAGATTCCTGGACACACTTGCAGATTAATTCACAACATGGTAATCTAGAACCAATTCATGCTCCAAAACTTTAACAGAAGGAAGGCACCAAAAGGCTGAGCACAATTGTTTAAGGGTTCTGTGATTTAGCCTGGAAATGATTCTGAAACAACCGAGGGAGAATGTCGATGCTACAATTAGTGTCAGGAAGAGTCAAAACACGACTGACATGCTAGTTTGCTTTTTAAGCAGTTGAATGTATAAAAGTTTTATTCGAGAAAATGTTTAAATTAACCACTGTTACAATTATACTTTACAAGGCTTTAAGAGGACACTTTAAAGCCTACAGCTAAATGCACTTTCAAGTTTGTCTGAATGTCAAAATAAGTACTGGCTGAAGTACACAACTTATTTCTTTTAGAAACTAGATTGAAATCAAATACAGAGTTCAATACCAAAATAAGATAACAGAAGCAAATAGCATATAAGTTCCTGGCATAGAACTAAATATTTTCTACCAAAAGCTGTGAAATTGAGCCTCTGCTCCAGCAACCATATGCATCTGCTGCCTACCCATTAAAATGTAAAATATTTTTATGAAGTACAAAAAAACAGCTCCAAAAAGGCAATTTATTTGCAGGTGCCAACATTTCATGAAAAATAGTTATTTTTAATATAAGGCTTCATTTTCTTTTTTACTGAAAAGGCAAGAAAAAATGCTTTGCTTCCCAACCTCTTACTTCCCCTCCTCCATAAGCCAAAGGCACTACAGAGGGAGAGCTCCATGTGCAAATTAGCAAAAACAATCCTTTGGGAAGCTACTCAGTTCTCATTTCATATTTTGCATTACAATTCATATTCCACAAAGAAAAAAAATACTAAAATTAGTATTCAGAAACAATCCTTTACGGCCCAAAATAAAAATATGTACAACACAATAGTATGCAATATGCAAAAGCTTAGCGTTGCTGTTGGCAACTTCTATACCCCCCCCTCCCCCCCTATTCACATGTTCACCTCTACTAAAACACAATTACATCACTAAGCCTGTTAGTTTGAAAGGAACAATTATAATTTGAAGATTTTGGTGAAGGGGCTCCATTCATTCAATGCTGGGTTATACATTTCAATGGAATTCAGGAACTCATTGCCATCAAATCCTCCAACTGCATACACAGTATTTCCCAAGGCTATGACTCCTGCATTGCTTCTTGGAGAAGTCATGCTTGCCATCATCTTCCACTCATTCTTGGCAGGATCGTATGCCTCCACACAACAAAGAGCGTGTGTGCCATCAAAGCCTCCAACAACAAACATTTTTCCTACAGAGGAAAAGGGAAAAAAAGAAAAGAAAAAAAAATACATCTTTGTTAAGTATATACATAACTGAAGAAAATATCTGCTACCTACACATGATTTTTTATACTAGAAGTCTCTGGCAACTGGTTACCCAAGTAAAATATGCAAGCCGTTGAGATCACTATAACCTTCTTAACCAATGATCTGTTTAAAGAGAACATGCATTAGGGGAAGGGGGGTGGGGGGTCAGACAGACATCCACGCACAGGGACCGCAGAAATAAAAATTATATATGAAAACTATATACACACAATATACATACACATTCATAAATATACATACATATACACATCATTTTTCCTCATACCAATGCAGCCCCCCCCCCCCCATCTAAGAGGCTAAACAATGCAATAACAAATAAAAACTGCTTTTGCAACACAATGCATGTATAAACCGCAGGAGTAAACCACCTGAAAAAAATGCAAAAAAGCAGAAATTGTTAGCCTCCAGGCTGCATTGTGAACCAATAGCATAGAAAATGAAAGCATTCACGCAAAAACTGGCACCGTGCCTTTAAGGTAGCTATGACCCCTAGCTTCCCATCATGCCTCTGGGGCGACAGGTCAGTTATTTGCGTAATCCTGAAGGTCAGGGCATAAAGACATGATTTAATCATGAAGTATTCTCTTTTGCCTGGGAGGGTTGCTTAAGACTTTGAAGAGGATACCCCTGGAAGAGAACTAGGATTACAGGTAAGTAACTTATCCTCCTCTTCCAGGGGATCCTCGTCAATAGTCATAAGCACTGACTAGAATAGCAAGCCCCAACTTCCGCCCGCAGGCAAATGAGTGGAGGACCCAACATAGAACATCAGCAATCAGCTGTTAAACAGATCCTCAAGGAGGCTTGGCCTACTCTGGTGTATGCTCTGGTGTCGGAATCTAGACAGTAGTACATGTATGGACGGACCTCCAAGTTGCTGCCTTACAAATCTCAGAGATAGGCACGTTCTGAAGGAAAGCAGTCGTAGCCGCCTTTCCCTTCGTGGAATGAGCCTTGGGAGCAGGCCCAAGGGGCTTTTGTGCTAATTGATAAGCTAACTTGATGCATGAAACTATCCACCTGGAGATGGATCGTTTTGAGGCTGGAAAACCTGTTCTGATCGACCCATAGTTAATGAAAAGTCGATCAGACTTTCTAATCGACTTGGGACCTATCCAGGTTGAAAATAAAAAAATAAAAAATCTTCTGAGCTGGTGGGAAGCATTTCTTTCAGCAGGCATTTGAAAAATACACTTGTCGAAACGAGTCATGCCTCAGCTCCGATGAAAATAAAGCTACTTACCTGGATTTCCCTTTGTGTCCCTCCGGTTCTTCCTACTGTGAGAATCCTGTGTGGCATATTTGTGCGCTGGCCCCGGGCGTGCTGGAGGAGAACCGCCTCAAGTGGACAGAGTCACAAGGGCAGCTTCGGCAAATTCACGTTTTTCCAGGGTGCTGGTTGAGCTCCGACCCACCACATCCAGATCCAGCAAAGGTGCCGCTGCAACCAAGCAGTCCGTGATTTCAAGGAGGAATCCTGGGTCACGGCGATTTCAGGTCAGCAGGAACTGGGGTATATGCAGTTGAGGAGTCGTGGGGACCCAGGAAAGAAGCTTCTTTTCTACAGCGATGTTTCAGCTTACTGGAGCCACGTTCTTAATTATTCCAGGACCCAGAAAGGGATACATGGAATCTGAGAGAGGAACACTCCCCCAACATGCCGTGAGAGATGCATGCTGGGACCTGCAGTTTGCTGATGCAGCTGCAGTGTTTGGTACCTTGACTCAGCCCACCCTGGTAAACGCAACCAATGGCAGAACGGATGGTGAAATTTAAAGTGAGCTGGTGGGAAGCATTTCTTTCAGCAGGCATTTGAAAAAGACACTTGTCGAAACGAGTCATGCCTAAGCTCTGATGAAAATAAAGCTACTTACCTGGATTCCCCTTTGTCTCCCTCCGGTTCTTCCTACTGTGAGAATCCTGTGTGGCATAATTTGCGTGCTGGTCCAGCTGAAAGTGCTTTACACTCTTAGGTCAAGTGAGTGTTAATCCCTTTCAGCTGGAGTGGAGGGATTAGAGAAAAAAGTCGGAAGCGAAATGGTCTGATTCACATGGAAATCAGACACCACCTTCGGAAGGAAGGAGAGATGAGTCCTCAATACCACCCTATCGAGATGGAAAACAGTGTATGGTTCCTTTGAACAGAGCGCTTGTATTTCGCTCACTCTGCGAGCGAAGGTGATGGCTACCAGGAAAGCTACCTTCCACGTGAGGTGTTGTAAGGTTGCTTTGTGGATAGGTTTGAAAGGTGGACCCATCAACTTTGATAGCACCAGGTTCAGCTCCCAGGGTGATGGGTGAAGGAGGTCGAACCGAAGGGTAGACCTTTAAGACCTTGTAATCAGTCCTGCACAACCTGCAACTGAAAGGAGGGCTGAGAAGGAGAACGCCAATATCCAGTAATGGTCGCTAGATGCACCTTAATGGAAGGGAACTTTAAGCCTGCCCTAGCTAGGTGAAGCAGGTATGGTAAAAATGACTTGCTCCTGCCCCTTGGTGGGACTACAATTGTTTGGTACGCACCACAAAAAAAGTTTCCACTTGCAAGCATAGGAGTGTCTAGTGGACGGTTTCCTAGCTTCTTTTAAGATGCTCATTTATTTATTGAAAACAGAATTTTGAAGTTGTCGATATTGATGCATTCTGAAGTGCGGAGCCATGTGGCATTTCAGAATTAAGTGGCTTTTGAAAGCAAGACTTGAAAATGCTAGACGAGCAAAGATAGTGTTAGAGTTCGCAAACCTGGAGATGCAGGTTTTTTGCTGTAGTGGGATTCTCCTCATTCTTGGGCCAGCAGCCTTTTGCAATGTTAGAGCCAACCTTCATGGATGGTCGCACTATCATGGCATGCATGGGTGACAGACCTTCAAAACCCAAGAAAGAAGAAGGAAGCTGATCCGGTCAGCCAAAGGTTTTGTGCTGCAAGGGGTTGAGCCTACTTGTCCCAGGAACAAAATGCACATGAAAACTTGTCGTCCTTGACCCCAAACAATACATCATGTGCGTCGGGCTATAGGAATTCCAGACTCCTGTGGAGGTCCATATAATTATCCAGAATAAGGTTAAGGGGCCCACTGACATCTTCCAAATCCATTCGGATCGGTAAAAGGGTGGAGACAATGGCAAAGGGAAACGTGCGCTGAAGTCTTCAAGACCACTATCACCACTGAACAGATACATAACATTACTGGGCTCATTAACCGCAAATGAACAGTCTTTTATCTCTACTAGCAAATAGTGTTGTATTCCACCTGCATGTGATCACAGAGCATGGGTAGTGATGCTGCTCTGGTCCAGTGGCAAATAAGTCTGTGGGACTGGTGTCTATAGCTGCTCTGATGTACAGAAAAAGCATGTTAGCAAGAACACCGGCTTTAAATTCGACATCCACAACAGTCAGTCAAATGTTGACTATTTAACCTTTGGATGTGCCCCATATTTCTCCCCCCCCCCCCCCCCCCACCACCAGGAATAGGGGGGGGGGGGGGTGGGAAGGAGAAATCGCTTGTGCCATGCACTGGATAAAGAAACCCATCATTAAACTGATTAGAACATGAACAAAGTTAAAATGGTATGTATATTTATCCAGTCTACAGGAGGTTC
This sequence comes from Triturus cristatus, assembly GCF_964204655.1. Classification (NCBI taxonomy): domain Eukaryota; kingdom Metazoa; phylum Chordata; class Amphibia; order Caudata; family Salamandridae; genus Triturus; species Triturus cristatus. The sequence goes on along the minus strand of NC_140586.1, from coordinate 324,958,008 downwards.
CCACCCTCTCCTTGCAGGTGTGAATGCTGGGTGTTTAAACCATTCACACTTCTAACCTCTGGGCGCCGCCGAATGTGGAACAAATCTTACAAAAAGTAGGACATACTGGAATGCTCTGGCTCTCCCGCTCTCAAAACATACTTTTTGTTGGCATGATCCATGCACCAATAGTACAAAGCATGCTTGAAAGAGGAACTCACTTGATTAATTGGCGTTTATAGGTCGATTCTTGCATAAAGTGGTAGTCAGTAATGTTAATATGCTAATAGTATTCTTCAGTCTGCAGAAGATCGACAAACCACGTTTTCTAATATGCAGCTGAGAGTTTACTCCCTCGTATTGGCCTAATCAATAGAATACCTTATGGCAAATTAGACCCGACAATTGACATTTCATTTTTTCGGACTGAACATATCTTGAACCATCTTTTTATGTAGACCGTACAGCTTCCAGGCAGGCAGTGCCCTCAAAGGTCATACTCCATTACTAAGTTTCAGCAGTGCATTAACATACCATCAAAAACTGCTACTCCTGCTCCTCGTCTGGCTACGTTCATCGGTGCAATGAGGGTCCAAGTATTGTTCTCTGGATTGTAGCGTTCCACCGTATTAAGGCAGTTCCAAGACTCTGCACCACCAATGATGTACAAATACCCACCAAGTTCACATACTGCTGACTGATGTCGTCCTGAGGAACAAGAGTGGTTTTATAATATTTTTGTATTATGCACACTGCAACCATTTTCAACATAACAAAATGTGGCACCCTAAGTAAATTTGAAAATTAGCCACTTGGAACAGTTTGATTTTTTGCAACCAACATTTCATTTTACTGTTCAATAAATGAAAGGTTAACTATAGCAGATGCTCTTTCAAAGAAAAGAAACAGTTTCCTTTGCTAAGATACTAAAATAAATTTGAATAGTGTACACGAACTCTCAATAAATGGTAACTTAAACTTTTACTTGGACTAAAGAAACACTGTAGACAAGTAAAAAGTTAAAAAGGGGTCAACTTACGAATGTTAAAAAGGGGTCAACTTACGAATGTTAAGTGGAGCACAACCGGTCCATGATCGAGATACTGGATCAAACACATCGCAGTTCTTCAGTCCTTTCTGGCCATATGGATCAGAGCCACCAATGATGTACAACTGTCCTTTTAAAGCACACACTCCTACAATAAAGAAGCGTTTTGTTAGCCCTGGTCACATTACTGTTACCTCTAGATCTTTCTGCTGATAATTTGTTGGTCATTAACGTGCATTTTGATATAGTAGTCCGGAGTCCACAGAGCAACTTTGCAGTTCAGAAGAGAGCAATGGCTTTACGGAAATTGACAAGCTATCTATATTACAGCAAGACTCTACATCATTAACGTCATGCCCAAACGTACCACACCAGCCAGGGGAACTGGACACCCGAAGGGATTTTAGAAATGCACAAAAGGGCAATTTCAATCAAGTAAGAAACCTGTTCTAATGAGCATTACTTCCCAGATTGTGAGATATTCAAACATCTGCGGCACGAGGGTAATCAGTCAAAGCCCAACCTAATCCAGAACCTGCAGCAGGAGTGTATTTCTAAATCGACCCTTCTCACTCCCATCCCAATCCAGGGATCGCTGTGCAAACATGCAAGATACCAATGTTGTTACATGACATACCCATCGCATATTGTGACAAACTAATAGAATTTAGACCTCTGAAAAAAGGTGCAGCAACACCCCTGTAGATGCCTGGGTAGATAATGGACAGCCCTATTCAATGCATCTTCAAATGCAGTTCACTGTAGGATTCAAGGAACCACCAATAAATTCAGTAACATTTGTATGTGCAATTGCTAATCAGCAAGTCTCGATGTAGAGCATGCATTTTAAAGTTGACTCGTGCTATTTTCTATATAAAAAAAAACTGATAAATTGATGGCAACCTAAAACGAATGCAGTGATTTTAGGGGTTTAGCGAGAATGTAAAAGGAATATGCTACTTACCAGTATGCATCTGTTCTTGGCATGTAGAGCTGTAGATCTACACACTGAGCATAGATCGCCATCTGGCGTTGGGCCCGGATGTTTGCACTTGTTTTTGTCTTGGAAAGTCTTTGGAAGTCACAAGGTATGTGGTGACTCCTCTGTATCATAGTGCGCATGGGCATCGGCTCCATCCACAGATTTTGCTCCAGCAGGGAAATGGAGCTTAGTAAGAAACAGGAAAGATGCCCATGTGTGGTGTATCTAAATAAGATACTACTGGAACAGATAAAGGTAGCCGGGTGGGCGTGTGTAGATCTGCAGCTCTACATGCCATGAACAGATGCATACTGGTAAGTAGCATATTCCGTTCGAGGCATATGAGCTGCAGATAACACTGTGCATAGATTATAAAGCAGCATCCCGTCCTAGCGGCGACCACAAGTATCTGTTGCAGTAGTTTGAAATAGTGTTACGAGTACAGCCTGGCCCACACTAGCCTGTTTAGTTTGCACAAAAACACAATAGTGTTTTGTGAATGTGTAAGGTGTAGACCATGTAGCTGCTCTGCAGATATCTAAAGGAATGCTCCCTAAAAACACCATTGAAGCCCCTATCTTTCGTGTAGAGGGGGCTTTAGGAGGAGCAGATAATGTACGTTTTGCCTTGTGGTAACAAATCTGTAAGCAATCCACCTAGCTATCCCATATTTTGATATGGGGTTGCCTTTGTTCGGTGGTGAGAAAGACACGAATTGTTGTTTGGTCTTACGAAAAGGTTTTGTTCTCTCTATGTAGTATAGTAGTGCTATTTTGACATCTACGGTGTGAAGAGCTCTTTCTGCGAATGTTTGTGGCTGCGAGGAGAATACAGGCAGCTCTACAGATTGAGGTGGAAGGGAGAAATGACTTTAGGGAGGAATTTGGGATTAGTGCAGAGAACTTTATTAAGATGCATCTGCAGAAAGGGTTCTTGACTGGTTATTGCTTGTAGTTCACTAACTTTGTAGAGAAGTAATGGCTACGAGGAAAGCTGTTTTCCATGTTAAGAATTGTAGCTCACATTTATGTAGAGGTTCAAATGGAGGCCCCATTAGTCTTGTGAGAACGATGTTTAAATTCCACCCTTGGGGGGGTGGGAGGAATTATTCTCTTGAGTCCTTCCATAAAGGCCTTTATGGCAGGTACTCGGAGAAGTGAGAGATGCTGTCTATTTTGTAGATATGCTGCAATGGCAGCAAGATGCAGTCGGATAGACGTATAGGCTAGGTTGCATCTTTGGAGGTGTAGTAAGTAGCCTATGATGTGTTGGATAGACACATTTGGGGATTAGTGTTATGGCAGTATATGACAAATCTTTTCCACTTGGCTGCATAGCATGCTCTAGTGGTAGGCCGTCTAGCTTCTTTGATGACGTTCATACAGTCAGGAGAAAGGTTAAGGTAACCTAATTCTAGGACTTTAGGAGCCAGATCGCTAGGTCGAGCTGAGCTGGGTCCGGGTGTTGGATCTTTCCATGGTTCTGGGTTAAGAGGCGTGGAGAGAGGTGCGGAACTGAGAGTTGCAGCAGTGTGGTGTACCATGGCCGTCTGGCCCACCATGGCTGTCTGGCCCAAGTTGGAGCAACTAGGATTAGCGTTAAGGAGTGTTGTTGTAGTTTGCACACCACCAGCGGAATGAGTGGGAGAGGCGGAAAAGCGTACGCAAATCTGCCTGACCAATTCATCCATATCGCATTGCCTTTGGACAATGGGTGAGGATACCCGGCGGCGAAGTTGGCATTTGCCGTTTTGTTGGATAGCAAAGAGGTCCATCTGTGGTTGCCTCCACATCTGAAAAAACGGTTGAAGAAATTGTGGATGAAGTTCCCACTCAGGGATTTGTTGTGTGACGGCTCAAGAGATAGTCTAATGTGTAACTCCTGGGACATGTTGGGCTAGGAGAAAAATGTTCTGAGGTATAGCCCACCTCCATATGCTCTGTGCGAGCTGCAGAATGTGTCCCGCCTTGTTTTGGGATATAATACATGGCTGTCATTTTGTCGGTGCGGACTAAGACAGTCTTGCCTGATGTTGGTTTCTGAAATGCTTTTAAGGCTAGGAATATCGCTAGTAACTCCAGGTGGTTGATGTAGAGTAACTTTTATTGAGGTGTCCACCTGCCCTGCAAGGTGTGATGTAGTAGGTGAGCTCCCCGTCCGGAGAGCGATGCGTCCGCTGTCATGATTTGAGGAACAGGCTCGAGGAACGGTCGCTCTTTGGAAAAGTTTTAGATGTTCCACCACTGCAGAGCGCGATGGGTACGACTGTACCAACACCAGATCTGTTAGCTGACCTTGAGCCTGGTTCCATTGGCGTGCTAAGCACTCTTGGAGAGGACGGATCTGGAGTCTTGCATGAGGCACTATGAATATGCAAGAGGCCATCATCCCCATGAGTTGCATGAACACTCGAGCTGGAAGTGTGTTGCGGTTTGAATCTGGTGAGAAGAGCTTGCATGCTCGCTATCTGGTCAGGACTGAGGTAAGCAAGCGCGCTTGAGGTGTCTATTGTGGTACCGAGGTATTGTTGGGTGTGGGACGGTTGCAGCCGAGACTTGGCGTGGTTGATTGTGAACCCCAGGTTGTGAAGTTGTTGGATAGTGGCGTGAGTGTTGTACACACCGATTGTATGAGTTGGCTTTTACAAGCCAATCTTCTAGATATGGGAAGATCTGTTGTCTTCTTTAGGTGTGCTGCCACCACTGCTAGGCACTTGGTTAACACTCTTGGTGCTGTGGTTACTCCAAATGGGATTTCTTTGAATTGATAGTGCGGGACCGTCCACTACGAATCTGAGGTATTTTCTGTGAGCGCTGTGAATTGGAATGTGGAAATAGGCGTCCTTGAGGTCTAGAGTAGCAAGGAAGTCGCCTGGGGAAAGCAGAGGGAGGACCTGCTGGAGTGTGACCTTGTGGAAGTGGTCTGAGTGTATGTATAGGTTTAGGGGTCTGAGGTCTAAAATAGGCCTTAGTGATCCTTCCTTTGGTATGAGAAAATAAAGGGAGTAAACTCCCTTGTTTTGTTGGTGCAAGGGAACTGGTTCTATTGCACTTTTTTGTAGGGGAGGGAGATTACCTCCTGCTTTAACAGTAACAAATGTTCTTGTGACATTGGACGGTGTTTGGGTGGTATGGTGGGGGGTAGATGTCAGTTCGAGACAGTAGCCTGATTGAAGTGATGTTTATCCAGGCAGGGAGAAATTGCTGGAGACTTCTCCCAACTGGAATGGAATAGTCGGGGGTGAGAGGGGGGAGTTGAGGGAAGTCACGGGGTAGGTGTGGAGGCAGAACGGGAGTTGTTTTTGCCTCTGCCTTTGCTGTTATCACCCCTTTGGTAATCTCTGGTAAAGGTGGATTGTGCAGGAGCTTTGTAAGAGGTGGAGGGGCTATCAGAGGAGTAGCCTCGATGGGTGCTTCTGAATGAGCGACGAAAGGACCGTCTGGGAGTTTGCGATTGCAAGACTCCCAGAGATTCGGCGGTGTCTGAATCCTTCATTTTTAAGGGATACGTCTACATGGGACTAGGAGTGGTCGGAATTTGCGAAATTCACTTTCGCAAATGATCGCGAAAATGTTAAAAATCTCTGCAAACACGCGGAAATCTCACAAAGATGCGGACGTTTTTTCCCCACCCGTTCGCGGTATTTTCTGCGTGGTCGCGGTTCGCCAACTTACTCATGCGGTTGCTCGCAGGCGCGGCCATCTTGATTTCACGTCTCGCGGTGCGGGATCGCGCGACGAACGACGTTACTGCGGGCGCAAACTGTCGCGAGAGTGCAAATGGCTACCAACAATCCAACATCTCGTGGAGAACGCGACCGGATCGGGAAAACTTGTCGGTGAACGCGGGGATTCAGGTAAGGCGATCGCCTGCACGCGAGTATGTATTTTAATTTCTGGTAAAATGCGGATTGCGGAAATTGTCATTGCGAAGTCAAATTATCGCAATTTCCGCGAGCTGAACGGAATTTTAGCCCAGGCCTACATGGGACCAAATAGGTGTTGCTCACCAAAAGGCTGATTGAGTATAGAACTCTGTACTTCGGGTTTAAAACGGGATATACGAAACCAGGCATGCCTGCGCAAAAGGACACAGGTGTTTATTGCCCCTGAGGCGGAATCAGCTACATCTAGGGCACATCGGATGGAGGTTAGTGATGGTTTAACCCTCCTGGATGAGTTCATTGGCCCCGCTTTTATATTTGTCAGGGAAGTGCTGCATTATGGACTCAAGCTCGACATAATGTGCCCTTTCATTCCTGGCTAGAAGCGCTTGTGTATTAGCAATGCGCCAAATATTTGCAGCCTGTGACGCTGTGCGTTTGCCAGAGGAGTCTAGGATTTTGGATTCCTTGTCTGGTGGTGCGTCACCTGACGTTTGAGAATTTGCTCTCTTTCTGGCATTAGAGACAACTAGGGAATCTAGTGGTGCGGGCCCTTAATGTATACTGGGTCAGTAGGGGCAGCCTTATATTTCTTTTTGTGGGTTGATGACCCGAGCCCTGACGGGGTTTTTAAAGATCTGATGCGTGCTTAATGATCCCTTTAAGCATGGGTAGTGTTGAGGTGGACCTTTGTGTGGTATCAAAGGTGTCCATAAGGAAATCCTCCTCTACTGGGTCTGTATGCAGGGCCACCCCATGGTATTGGGCAGCTCTGTGGAGGCCTAGAGGGATAAAGGTCATCCTGTGGGGTGTAAGGGACACTAATCATCCCATGGGTCAGGGGAGCCAGTAGGGGTTGATCTTCCGCACCTGCCCCTGCATCATCTGAGGTGTTAGCATCTGTTGGGGTTGGTGATGGGAGAGGAGGGGGGTTAGAGAATCCTTAATGGAGAGGTAGCAAAGTCTCTTCTTTGGTGGCGGTGCGGGCATTTCCAGTTGTCTTTTCTTGATGCAGAGCATTAAATGACCAGTCTTAGGATCCTTCAATAAAGTCTTTTGGGTAGAATCTGGACGAAACAGTTAATCTGTGGAAGACAGATCCTTTGGAGTCGAGTGCTTCGGTGCCATAAGCTTTTTGGGCATCGAATCTGTAGCGGTTTGAGGCTTGGAACTGTGTGGTTTTGAAGTGTCTATCACTTGGACCGGTTTTTTCATTTCCGAGGTCTTTGGTTTGGAAGAATCGGGGACTTTTGGTGGGTGTTTTTTTTGTCGGCTCCGAGAGTGTGGTCGGTGCAGAGGAACTGGTTCTAGGCTTCGATGCAGAGTGCTTCAATGTGGGAGCCTTTTTCTTCGGTGACTGAGTTGGCTTGTCAGTACAGAGGGTAGGCTGACTCAAACCAGAGTCGCCTAAAGGCTTAATAGGCTTCTTTACCGGGCCCGAAGGCAGGGCATGGGAAGCAGTGTCTCTGCGTGCACCTGGGCCTGAAGGTGGAACCGGTACCGAAGCCTTTTTTGACAGTGTTTTGGGGGGGGCGCTGATGATGCCTTCAATTCGACACTACTCCGGAACATAGATGCCCTCTTGAAAGAAGTCATCGGGGATCGAAGAGGACGAGCGCGGCATTGTTCTTTGAGCTAGTCAGTCCCGGATGGTATTTTTGGAGCGGAAGGAGGCTCAAGCTGGACAGTCTCTGGCCTCGTGCTCCGGTGAGAGTCAGAGGTTGCACCTCATGTAGGTCGGTGTGGGGGAACTTCGACCCACCCAGGACATTCAATGGCGTCCTTTCCATGAGCCGGAGATGGAGGCCCGGGTAGGCTCGAAGGCCTTTGTCGACGACCGGAATCGAAGACTTCGAAGTTGAAGGGTTGCGTGTGGTTGGAAAACGCGACTGAAACAATACCGCCAAGAAGGGAAGGATTGCGCGTCGAAAGAGAAAACCGTTAACTGTTCCTTACTGGAACTCGAAAACACATCTGAGCCCGATGGCGGAAAAAAACAATCTGAGGATGGAGCCGATGCCCATGCGCACTATGATCCAGAGGAGGAGTCCCATACCTCGTGACTCCCAAAGACTTTCCACGACAAAAACAAGTTCAAACATCCGAGCCAAACGCCGATGGCGATCTATGCACAGGGTGAAATCTGCAGCTCATATGCCTAGCACAAATATCACCTAAGAAATCTAAATGCAAAAACTAGAGCAGTGATTAAAGTGGCGACAAAGCAAAGTCTGGCAGCACGTTCAGTTAACACAAGACTGCAGCCTAGCCACAAAAAAACAAAACTAGCTTGGCGCGAAAATTAATTCTCACCTGCGTTGCAGCGATTGGTTCTTAGCTCTGGAACTGGAGTCCAGTCATCTGCATTTGGATCATACATTTCTCCACAACTCAAGTCATCAGACTGGCCATTTGATCCACCTGCCACATATAACTGCCCCTAAAAATAAATAAAAAAGACAGGTGAGTTTTTCCCCCCCGACTACTGCTCCATTCCAAACATTTTACACAGTTTTTTTTGGTTAACATTGCCCGGGGAAGGGACCACCCAGACAAGCTAGTCCCAAGCATAAAAGCGGTAGCCCTGGTTACCTTCCTCAGAACATTGCTGGACCTGTGGAAAACAGATAAGACTGCACCTGCAGAACCAAAAGGACTGTATCAAGACAGCCTGCTGTTTTGACTGTGGAAACAGCAAGGGGTGGATCTGCTCCCACTTGAACCTAGGATAGAAGAGTGGCCTCCAATGGCTAGTTTGCTAGCCTTCTGTAAAGCTCCAGTAACACAAAGCTGCAAGAAACCTTCAACAAAAGGTGAGCTAAGCTGACCCATTCTAAATAGATTTGCCCTGGACCCTGCTGGAGGATTCTGGGAGACAGAGTCCTAACTCACCAAGTGGTGCCCAAAAGGTCCTGGACCCTAGGCTGGTGTTAAAGTATACTCTCTACCGCAAGACTGCAAAATGGACACTTATGAAAAAGTTCCAAGAACAAGTTTTAACACACTAGAGGCTACTATGAGCAGCCAACCACAGCCAGTATCGTTTTAATCGCTGGTCTGATTCAACTTGGTGGTTTGCCCTGCAGCGCGGCTAGACTCCCAGAAAATTATGTAAATCCCAACACGATTGATTTCACAGTGGCCAATGCATAGTAGCACCCCACAATTAAGCTCTGTTGGATCCAGCTAGCAGCACGCCCAGAGGTAATTCCTCAGGGAAAAAAAAAATGCTATGTTGAAAGGAATCCTTTCCCCGAAATGAACCTGGACCTTGTAGCCCAACACACCCTCCATCTACCCCCCAGTCAGCCTCAACTTTGACCCAATGTAGTGGGACCAGATATCTGTAGTTGGCACCTTTTGATGCTGAAAAACAAATGTCTTTGGTTCCCCCAATCCAATTTGTTTTAGTGTCCATTGCTCATTAAAAATTATACTTCTATAAATTGGAGTGGGATTTTTATAGAGCTTTAACAGTTTTGGTACGGATACATTTTTTACAATAGTTTCATTCGAGTTAACCCTGCCTACTCTGCCACAGTTATTCAGAACTGAGCAGAGGTTTAATTTAAAATGAGTTAATCTGATAAAGAATTGAGACATTCTTCAATGGGGTCTTCAACCAACAAAATCACAATTGTCTTACATGTTCCTCAGTACAGCAGACTGCTACTGCCAAACCATGCATTATTTTGGCCGTTTCACTAGGTTCTCTGAACAACTCATACCGACCCAGTAATTTGGCTTTTGGGAGAATTAATGGGCAATGCAACTAAATGTGGAATTTATTAAGACAATTAGTAATTGAACATTGGGGCCCAGAATTATTTAAGTTGCACATCGCCCTTGAGCCACGCACGGTGACAAAACCTAGAATGAGATTTACCATGCCATGCAGAGGCACCCTGCGTAGCTATGTAAATCTGCTGCAGGGCAGCACAAGATGCTGCATTGTGTTACACTACGCCTGGAAAGCTTTACATTGGTGGAGTGTGGGTGTTCCCACGCATCCACCCATGTATTCAGAAGCATTTACAGATTTACCAACACTGGTAAACCAGGGAAAGGATCAGAATTATACGCCTTCCCAACATAGAAGTCTCAATTGTTGCTTTTAAGTGTGCTGCAGCACACTTAAAAAAACACCTTTAAGAGGAAAATGCCTCTTATCGTGCAGGAAGGTATCCCTTCCTACACAAAAACAATCCTGCACATAACAGACACCCTTGCACCACAGCGCAAGCATGCTTGAGTTTGTACTGGGCTGCAAATCGTGCACGAGTGCAGGCACAGGACAAGAATAAGCCAGATCTTGATTGATATGGCATATTCCTGCTCTTTCAAGCAGAAATTATTTTAAATCTGAAAGTTCGTAGGCAACCAGGCGTGAGCTGCCTAATGCTAGAAAGTAGAACCATAATTTGATTTGACATCCAGGAGTGTGCTTTTCATGCCAAGCCGGGGGTTAAGGCTACCAGAAAAGTGGTCTCCACAACCCAACCTAGTCAAGAACTGCAGATTAGCAGAATGCAAGTTCTAAAAAGCTTCATAAGCAACTTTGTCTCAAGCATTTGCGTACATAGGAGTAAGATCCAACATGTGGTAAAGATGCTGGAGTAGGATTGACCTTGAAGTCGACATACTTTACAGCAGCACAACTTCACAGTGCAATCCCATACAAGTGCTCTACTTCCGGAGCAATGAGGTGGTGTCACACCTCAGAAGGGAATAAATGTTTGGTCTCTTGTTGCGTTGGTATAGCACCACAAACAGAATGTGGAAAAGTCATGGGTACGCAGGAATGAAAAATAAGTCCATGACAACTCAGCCAAGACCGTTCTCGTCATCCCCTTCAAAATAAGAATCCACATTGCGTGGGGAAAGATTTTTACCAAGCAGTAGAACAGAGTGGTCACCTCTATCAGTCACCAACGTTCAGTGCGAGTGTTTACAGGGCCCCTTTGTTTTCCAACAACTCAGAGCACTTTTTGAGGTGGTTAACCACTCAACGTCAAACGCATGGTTCGTTTATAACCCAAGATTTACACATTTCCAACCAGACTGGTTACATGGAGGATTTGAAGAGGAGTTGAATTCTAGAAAGGTTATTAAAAGTATCACGTCATGATGAAATCCATATTCTTTAACACCAACCACTCCATTAAGTGGACTGCTGTTCCCCAATAAACAAGCCGTAAAGTGTTTGGAAGCTTTGTTTCATGCATGAAATGGGCACATTACCATTAACACGGCCATTTGAAATCGTGCTCGTGGTGTTCTCATTGGTGCAATGAAAGTCCAGCAATCCTTCTGTGGGTCATAGCATTCAACTGTACGGAGGCACTCTTCCCTGTTGTAACCGCCTGGTAATAACAAAAATACATTTTATGGTTATGAATTAATCAGATTACGACATTGTGTTCTGTTCTTTAAACAGTAAATGCTCAGGAAGGAAGTTTAGCTTCGAGGTAGTGTGTATTTGTAAATTAAGTATTTGCTCTGCCATCAATGCAGGTAAATTGAGAACGCACTACTTAAGAGTGCAAGGGTTCTGATTCTGTGACCGAAATCAAACAAACTACTTACCATTTTATCTACCTTTTATTGATTGTGTAAGGAAAAAAAAAATCTGCGGGAGTTATCAAGTGGTTTAATAGTAGGTCATGTGTTTGAAGGTACACGTGTAGTCGAGTTTAATAGAATAAGCTATTTTGTGGGTAGTAAAATATTGTCCGTTGCATAATTCACAAGGAACAAGAGAGGGTGAGGATATGGGCCATCGGATCTATAGATTATACACAACGTGTTTTCATTACATAAAATTTACAAATGAGAAGTCCCCTCTCTCATACACACCTGCAGCTATTAGCTTTCCATTCAGTTCCGCAGTTCCTAGTCCAGATCGAGCATACTGCATGGGGGACATAACCTTCTCAATAGGGTCTGGCTGAATCTCAAAACTCAAACTTTTGAGCAAACGTGGAGTACTGGAGGGAGAGCTTTGAGGACTGTTTCGTCCATGGAGGAAAATCACACACAAAACACCGTTCAAGACAGCAAGACACAAGTAGGTGTTACCTGAAAGTGAAACAAATTAGTTAGGTTTCCTAAGACTGCTGTCTAGTTCAGTAAAGCAAGGACTGCAGATACATTAAACGACTGTCATTCAGATACATTCACTTTGAAGGAGTAAGGGAGCATGGCATGATTAACACTGGGTTCTAATCAATATCACAATCTTCAGCATTTTCATAGCACAGCTACTCTGGGTGAGTGGAATTTTGATGTACAATTTTGGACACAAGCCCTAATCCACTTCACGGCCCATTTGAACGACCCCTTGCTCTCTAACTCAAATCCAAACAGAAGGAATTGGGTTATACAACTCCAGTAAAAGGATCTGGGATCAACAAACTTCACCAATCCCTATAGGCTAGAAAAGACTAAATAACCAATACAATGGTTTTAAAAATTATGCAAAAACATTCCAGCCCACACACAATTTCGTGCTCTTAAAGACTGGAGGATTCTGGAGGCCCCGTTACTTTCCTGTAATAAAATTACCATAGACGTCAAAGTCACCAAAAGAAGAGCAGTGGAAAAAAAAAAAATTGGGCGTCTCACAATACCAATATGGTTCATGAATGACAACAGAAAAACACTGTTTACTAACTAGATACAAAAGGAGAAAGTAGGAACAGATTCAGTACATCTGCAAGGAATGTCAAACACTCAAAGGAATTATTTCTTCTATCTGCTCAAGTGAGCAAGCACTGGATTCTTAAACATGTTCAAGGGTGTTATGGGACGACTAAATGCAGACAAGATGGTGGTTGGCATTAGCCATAAAAATAAAAAAAGGACCCTTGCAACTACATATTACGCCAGAGTATACAGAGTGACTTAGAAAGCCTCCCAGAAGATTTAGTAAAAAGGACCCATGACCAAGAGGGAGCTTTTCTATGGTCAAAGAAGCTTCATTCGTCATTGTAAGGATTTATGATTAGCTGTAGTTATAGTGAGACTCATGGTAATGTTTTAGCCTGTTGAGATTTCAACAGAGATCTTTCGGTGCAGTTCCACTCTCCTTTGAGAGCCGGGAACAACAGTCTACATGTCAGATTCTTTAAACGCCTGTGCTGGCCTGTACACAAAAGCTAAGATCTTAAGTACAAAACCCGGTTGTGACCATTAAACCCTTAAAGTCGAGAAGGTGTTATGGAAAGAATGAACACGTATTAAATTGAAAATGGCAAATTTAAGCAAGACATTTATGTTGAAACCATACATGCCTTTACAAAGCGTCCAATGCATATGCCTTTATCACACATGTATTCACAAAGAAAATGTAAGTATTTCACAGATAAGTATCAAGTGTTGTATATATGCACATATCTTACTCCCTAGAGCCTCATTTTCCTGCAAATCCTGGCGGTACGGTGCACGCAGGGACAAGGCTCCCAGTGTAAATCCCAAGCACAGCTCCGGGCCCAGACAATCCAGAAGAATGCACGAACTCAGTGATACTTTTCTGCCATATGCTGGATTTACATTCAAACTTTACGCAAGTGTTCTATTGCGCACGACTGAGTGCACACATTTTTCTGGATCGTTTGAGCCCGGAGCGGCGTTTGGGATATGAATCTCTACACATATATAATACATACACATACAAAAATTACATTTTCATGGTAAAAGCATATGTGCTGTAAATTTGTGTGGTAAAGGCATATGCATTGTAATGGATGTGTGATAAGGTATCTAGGGTAACGGCCGTAGTGTAAAGGTGGTTTCTCTCAAGCCACAGCTTAATTTAATGAACAGGAACACCATAAATCGCCAGTCGGAATTTACTTTGAGGACCCTAAAAACGCTGGCTAAGAGTCACAATAACAGTTTTAAACATTTAGCCTTCTTTAAAAAATTAATATTTTTGCATCAGGAAATCCCAGCACAATCAATAACACCAAGCATGTTAAAGACTAAATGTATCAAATGTTGGATGGCTTTATAAATGCAGTGTTTGAAACGTCCAAGGAGTATAGAAAAAGTATTTTTGCGACAAATGCTTAATTAGTCTGGAGGTATTAAAACTGGAAATCACAAAAACTTACTTGAGGTCTTCTCCGAGGCAATGATTTTCCATTCGCGTTTGGGGCTGTGCATCACAGCATTTGGAGAAAGACTTCCAGAGGAACTGCTACTTATGTGCTTGTCGTTTTCACGCAGTGGCTTTTTCTGCAAAATCAAAAGGCAGCTACAGAAACCTATCCATACACCACACCTTGATTTACCTTTACTCCACTGAGTGAACCCATATCACCACTAGAAATTTATTTCTTAACCTCAATTTAAACCCAATTTCCAATGCCACATTTATAGCACACCTAAATACAATTCTACAGCGAAACTGAACCAAACTCAAAATCCATTATATAATAATGGCAGTCGAAAAGATTTTTAATCTGGCCCAGGCTTAAAAATAAGTGGCCTAAAGAGTCTACCACCACCGTTGGTTAGCAAAATGCATGTACTCTAGGTAGTGAAGCCAAGTCACTAAATGAGCAATTGCTTACTTGTACAAAAATATTCGTTACACCTTTTTAATCAAAGTACTTGCAGTGAATGCATGTGTTCAGGAATCTTAAGTCTTTTATAGCAATGCGTGGTTGGCTGCAATATGCCTGGTCAACCCCATCAGGACTTTAGTACACTCATTCAATAGTTAAAACCCCACAGCCAGAAAGAGGTAATGACTGGCGAGTTAAGAGAAAGACTTCAGTATTTAAGAATTACTGGTACTCCGGCCAAGCGGTCAATCGTGAGGACATAGAAAAAGTCAGTCTTAACTGCACAAATGTACCACAACACCACGACGAACCAGTCATGAAACACCTGCAAGTTTCCTTCCATCTAATTAGACATTCAATATGGAGTAAGCTCGACCGTTAGGCAGTATTCCAGTTACAAGCTTAGAACGTTTAACACACAGTCACCAATCTGGCCAGCAGCTGGGCAAACGTCCAACGAGATACTCTACTTTTCATCCCGGACTTCTAGAAGCAGCTAAGATCAGACATGGAACTTTACAGTATCGAAACTAACCTCCAATCATTTTCGCAAGAAACATCTAAGATTTACATTGTAATGAAGAAACATTCAGAATCAGGTTCAGTCTGGAGAACTTTAACCAGCCAAGTAAAGACCACTGTTCGTGCGACTGAAGATTAAGAAAACATCCAGATGAGGTGTGGGGTAACAGCAAAACACTGGAGCCAGGCGTTGTATCAGAGATACAATTACTTCCATTAAGAGAGTTCTTGGTGTAAGAAAACAATACATCTTAGGTTATAGAAGTAGACGAGGAGTTGTGCTGCAAAATACGGTTCAAGAGACAGGTTTGTACAACTTTAATCAACTGTCTCTAAAGTAGCTTTTACTGCAGCTTGCCATTAACTTATTTGGTTTACTTTACTTGTCCATAGCTTAAAGGGCACAAAACCATTTAACTAGGTTTACAGTTAGTTACATTTTTACCCAAAGTACTTTGCTGACTAAAACAAAAAAGTGTAAAGATCTTATCTAAAAAGCAGAAGTTCAGTCAAAACATTCATGGAGTGAACTTCACAATTAAGGAGACCGTAACTGAAAAACAACTGGTTCGATTAGTCTCCAACCAGTGAGGATGCTGGAATACTTCAGAGAAAGCCCAATACTCATTTTGCCCCATTATGGCTATACTTCAGTGCCCCAGGTGGACAGACTGTTAAAGCAGCATGTGTCCACTAATCAAACAGTTAAGTGCTAATTAATTTGTTTTCTTCAGGTACTTTAACTGGTATTTCTGCTCAAAGAATAATAGCCCGTAACATTAGGCTTTAAAAAGGAGTCAACACGGTCCTATATAGCTCAGTAATTCCAGTCAGTGTTCAACGCAGAAAGATTATTATCGGTTCTGCCTATATTGCAAGCCCAAACAAAACTTGTGTTCATAAGACTGTACAATCCGAATTCAAACTGCTAAAGTCTGTTCTGACCAGCTATATGGAAAGCTTGACCATGACCCATGTTAGCAAAGTGCCATTGTTGTGGGGTTACTAGAACCTCATTAAAAACCCTTTGTCATTTACCACAAATTGCTGATGATAATTAGTCCGAAAGCCATCTAGGCTGGCTTCAGGAAGTTCAGAACATTTGGAGTACTGACCATAATTCATTAGTAGATTACTGCTTGGAATGAGTTGCGACGTCCCCACGCCCATCAGCTCAATTCTTCTCTATCTTTAGAGCAGTTACAGTTTATTATTTCCACGTTGAAAGAACGCTTACCACATTATTAGCTAAGCCAGTTCCATTAGTGGTCAAAGCATTTAGGATCTAAGAAATTACTACATGTTGGGCGATTGACGTGACCATCTCTGGTGGTAAAATTGCCCAATTTTACAGTTGCCAGGTGAATATTTGAGAAAAATAAACAGCCTTGACAGAATCGTAGCCTGAGGTGACCACTTAAAAGTGAGAACGTAACCTTCATGGAAGGATTGGTTTTAGAAACCTACAACTTAAATGTTATGCAAAAAAGAAACTAGGAAATGCGACTGCCAATAAACTATTGCTGAAGCAAAAGTTTGCACATCCCTAAACTTTAGGTGTGCTATAAAATGTTCTAGAAAACTGTTACCCATTGTTACCTCAACGGTGTGCACTTTGTACCTGCACAAACTGAATGTGGTCATCACAGCCAAACACTTCGGCTTGTTCATCTAGCAGATTCCCATCAAGCAGCTTGTGATCAGCTGAGTAGTACAACGTTTGAACCTGCAAAACAGCAACAGAACACCCATGTGGCTACTGTAACCATGGCTACCAAACGAGATTACGCAACCCCCAAAAGGTAATCTCAGTGCAGCTTTCGTCGCTCCGGCGGAAATCTAGTTGAATCACAGGATTAAAAGGGAAGCAGATGGCATGGTTTAACATCTTCAGATACTTGTATGGCTCCTCGGTTTGGCTAGATGTAAATATTCTACAACTGTATGGATTTTCAGTGCAAGAGAAAAATGCAGAAATTGAACAGTGCTCTCAAGTATACATGTTCACAAGCAAATTACGGTTGACACCAAACAGTATTGCACCCTTCATTCCCAACAGGTCTGCATTCACCAGTGATCTGGCTCCCATAGGTAGGATTTTTAAATCCAACATTCAGTGGCGTTTCAGCTGGTGCACTACATTAGATCATGAAAAAAATCTAGAGTGCATTTGAATTGTAGGGGAGTCTGTGCCAATTGTGTTAGAGGGAGTCCGTGTAAAAACATAAGACCTCAGTGATTGATCAGTCATGACTACTGCTGGAAAAACAAAAATATTACAAGGTGGGAGGAGATTTCAGGATACAAACTCATTTTATACAGTTATTTCATTTGCATTAATTCGAAGGAATGTGTCTGCACAGGGCGTTGGCTTTTTGTGCACATGAGATCTTCAAGTTCCGAGATTTTGCTTGACACACTTTTACAGTCAACGTTTCCAATGCTGCTTCTATGAAATAGGAATGGTAAAGGATTGCCACTGTTCCCACAGCTTATCTACTTAGTGGGTTATACTAAACAAACTAATACTTAACCACTTGCAAGACAGCAGGGACGTAAACACTAGAACCTAATTCGATGCTTCGAGGTTGTAAAGCCATCCAGGGAGCGGAAATCAACGAGTCAAAACTACTAGAATTCTAGCTTTATCACAGTAAGGACATTATCAAGATCGGTACGTAGAGCGGTTGAAATGAGCTTTAAGTGCAACTGGAAGTAGCAAAATATATACATTTAATTGCCGCTTTGGTGGTCATACACCTGAATCTTTTCACTTCACAACCAGAATCTTACCAACAAGCCACGTAGCAATTGCATATCTACAGAACAGAAGTCGAATGACTATCAGCTTTAGCAAACAGAACCAGCACCCATGACTTCAGCACTTCTGAGACAGTGCCAGAGGACTAACATTGGAGCAGAAACTGCCATAAACTGGCCACTGAAGACAAAGACCTCTTTGGGTGGTGCTGAAAAACTAACTATTTTCCTGAAAAGGTACAACTTCAGGCTTAAAGCTGCAGCAACTTCAGTCTTTATACTGCTGCAGTGAAACGAAAAAACAAAACACCAAAAAGCAATAAGTGCTTTTAAATTCAGTTAAGAATTGTGTCCTTGGTTGGTGCAAATGTTGAAACCCCATTTCCACATGGTAAGAGGAAGCAGTCTAGCTAAAAATTCATAGCTTGGCAAATTAAGTGGTTCATTGATAGCTTAGAGACTTTGAACGCTCAAGCACACTAAAAGGGCATTGCTGAAGTGCAATACGGTCGTTTAATGTGGCCAAGTTTTCATTGAAAAACTTTCATGAAGTTGCTGAAGGAGCACTTGCCAATAAGCTCTTATGAGTGTGCTATTTAACAGACCAATGCTTATGAAGTGTACAAAAAGGGATGTTCAGTCTTGACACTGCTTCAACCAGAACAACCCAGCCCGAACTGCCAGGCTTTACGTAGTGGCCTAAGCGAGACTGGTATGTTCAGATGTGGGTCCTGTACATGCTGTACCACTGGAACCAAGTGATACCAGACTGTTGAGCCCTAATGAGGGTGAAAGGGTTTTGGGTTGCTTGTGTACTAGTTCAGGAAGGCCTGACCATTCTTATTGGAGCAGTGTCGACAACGATTTCCATAGGGCTGAGTTCAAACTGGTGCGCAAAATAAAATTAGTTTTTACCAGAGGCTTAAATTAATTCAAGCATTTCACCCATCACCTTTTCATACTTCAGTGTACAATGGCAGCTAAATTTACATCAACTTGACTATTTTGAGTTTGGTGGATTTGAACACTTAATACTACAGCGCCTGCATTTGTCCTGAAGTAGTGTTTTTTTCATGCAGTGAAGAAAACCACCACAACTGGGACTTCATTTAACCAACGTTTCTTAAATTTAGTATTCGGGTCTTGGAAGTAGGGTTTTTTAGTATAACAAAATCCAGGATTTGACTTCTTGGCCCGCTACTATCACAGGTCAGTGATAGTACAATGCGTAGGCTAGCTCACTGATACACTTCAAGGGAGTTCATATAACCGGTTTACCAATCTAGATTCACAGGCAGCAATGTAACGATCGATGAAAAAGGACCTTGAAAGTCTTAAAGCACATATTACCAATTCCGATAAAACCCTGATGCAGAGACTTCCCCCCTCAGGCTTGTGGTTGTACATATATGTAAACCCAAGCACTGGCAAGAACAAACTAAGATTTCCCATTTTGGAGTACACAAATAATCATCTTTCTCTGCCCAGGGTGGATTTTCTTAGGAGAACTGGGGCAGGACTGCTGCTTCGTTACGTGTCAATACCCTTGAGATTTCTTGCTGCTTCTTCAGTCTTGGATATCCTAGTTTTGTTAATAAACCTATGGGGAGATAAATCAATGGGGAGGAACAACAGTTAGAAGCCATTACCTACTTAAGTTATCAAGTATAAACCTGTTGAGAGAAAAAAAAATCTACTTCTTGGTTACATTTCTGCACGACTGTCTCAAATCCGAAACTAAATTTACAGATCATTTGAAGTTTACACATCACATGGGAAAGTGTAAAAGAAAGTAAACGGCCAGACTGAAAGGTGCATTCGGCTCACCTGGAAACCCCCCAGTTGCTCAGCTTAGGGGTACCTATAGTAAAATGTAACTTCTTTAGGGTCATGAATAAAAGAAAAATGGAGAAAAATAAACAGAAAAAAGGGCAACCTTTACATTAACCATCCTTTTACGCATACTCACAAGTCCATAAAAAAATAAAATAAAAACTTTTAAAAAATACACGCCTGCCCACTCCCCCTCCATCAAAACAAACCTCTTGCATTAGATCTTCCAGGTGGTCTCCATTCTCCCAAATGCTGCGCTGCACCCAGTTGATTACCTTTGTATACAATTTTCCATTACTAGGAAGACAGACATTATCTTCAAGCATCACCTCCAACTGTGGATAAAAAAAATAAACATAAGCGTTAGTGCATCTCTGAAAGTTAATTTGATGCATTTTGTTAAGCCTTGGTTAAGATATCCATGTGCCAGTGTCAGTCATGTGGCGTCTGAGTTTTGTGTTCAAGAAACTGGGATGGTGGTTCCGGTCTAAAGAATTACTCAAAATATGGGCAGATGCACACCTAATATGGGTGGCTCCAATACCCTGCCTCTTGCTTTTCAGTGATGGTTCATATACATTTAAAGGAACTATGATAGTTTGTACATTCGTAACTGGCCGTCTTTTGGATTTCGGAGGGAGCCGCCTGGATCTACAGGTACAGGATAATATTTCTAGACAAGTTTGTCAACTTCATAGAATAAGCCATTAAACAGTTTCCGATTTAGGAAATCGAGAAATCAAATTATTCTTGAGGACAGTTGGAAGGAGGGGGCCAATGAAAATATGTAACTTTTATCAGCAGACCATATAATGGTTGAACTAGTAACTTAAGATACAAGACTACATTCAAGCATTTTCTAGTATTGCATTGATTTGTGCGAACTAAAAAGGTTGGCTGCAAACAGCCCCATCTCCTGTTAAAGGGAGGACCATAGAAGTAACGGTGATAATATGGAATGTAAAAACGTTATTCTAAGCTTGATTTTTTTCTCGTATGTACTTTCTTTTGTTAACAAATTTGTACCTTTAATCGTGGAAGTTTGAGAAAGTCCTCTTGCTCTGAAATCTCCAGTAGATGTTCCTGGATGTAACTATCAATCTTATTTAACAGGCGCCAATCTCCCATACAACTGACAAAGTTCCGATAACAAATGCAACTCTGAGCATCCATCTTGGATAGTAAATAATCGCCACACACCTTGTAAGAAATTTGTAAGAGTTAATTACATTTACTTTTCCGTATATTGTACATAGATAAGTACAGAAGTCTTAAAGGCAAGTGGATTTTTTACCCCTATAAGCGACCCCCCCCCCCCCCCCCCAAAAAAAATAGCCCAAGAACGCAAGCATTTGAAATGCAATAGGTCTTGCATTTATGAGGGTTTGAGCTATTGGCACTGTAAATGACAATGGCTTTTATTTATGGGTTTTCAAAACAGATGAATAAAAAACATTGTCATTTACAATGCCAATAGCTTAAACTCTTGCAAATGCGAGACATGTTGCATTGCAAATGTGTGCTTCAATAATAAAAAGCGTTAGGAGAGTGTCCTGCCTGCAACCAAAGGCACTTGCAGGCAGGACAACTATTTGAGAAAACAGTGCTCAGAGGCTGTAATGAATGCCTACTGGGCAACACCATACGCAACAGGGAGCATCGCCATGGAAGGTCACAAAATGAGACCAGATGGTACTAAGGAGGGACTACCAAGTCTTTCGACCAATTAACAGCCACAATTTACAGTGCACCATAACAAGCCAATTAAAAATGTGGGACGAGAGCGGGCGGATCTTTAAGTCCCTACCTCAATACAGCATACCTCATAGAGCAGCGCATGCGCAGCCCAGGTACGACCTGAAAATACTGTAACCTCCTGGGCAACTAAAATTTATTTAAGATTAAATTTCGGGGGGCACTTTGCTACAACTGTACCCATTCCCCTACCTTGTAGCAATTAGGCTACATTAAAACTTTTAATGTACTCATTTTTAAGCAGACATTTTTGGATTTTTTTTTTTAGAAGTTACATACCTGCTTTACTCTGTCCATTTTTAACTTCTTAGCTGCAGAATACACGTCTCTTACAAGATCTTTGTCTGCTTTTAGCCTACAGTTGAGAATATAAGAAAATAAGTCCGAGAAAAAACACGAAAGGCTCACTAATGTGGGGCGAGTTTCACAATATAAATATGTACTTACTGTGCAGTGTAAGCATAATTTAGTAGAACTTCCACTGCTTCTGGGTTAAGGTCTTCAAATTTAACATGAGAAACACCATGGGAATCATTATCACTGTTGAAGATTTCAAACAAAAAGGGACTGCAGCAAGCAAGAACTGCTCTGTGTGCAGGCATTTCATGGCCACATACCTTTAAAATGAAATAGAAATTCAAATTAATGCAAGCAACAGGAACACTCATGTCATGCGCAGAGATATTCTAGTCACAATGATCAACAGGGCCCATTCAGGTTTCAGGAACCCATAGGCGAGGGGGGAGGGAGACAACAAAAAAACACCCACATGTATACTCCACTCCCACATAGGCTAGGAACTCGAAAACAAAGCACTTTAGACTCCTTTCTAGAAGCATTTTTGCATGTAATGGAAAAGTCTGCTGGAGACCCTGGTACCAACGTGGCTAGGAAGTGTTTTCCCTCTGTGCACCTGCTGAATGACTTATCTAAATTACCAAGGAACCTCAAACCAGGTAGATATTTCAGTATGGGCCATCTGAACCATCAACAGCCGTCTAGAAAAACTTGGCATCTATTAAAGTGGCATTATAATAAAGGGAATTTTCTTTCATACCAAGCATGTAGAAGTTGATACATTTAAAAAGGTGGCCAAGTGTAAAGTTAAGCCAACAGCACCATCACGATTTTTACAACAAGCGAAAAGCTAGTCATCTTCGATAGCATGATAGAGTTTAAGACCAAGAAAAATAATACTTAAAGGGTTAACCCAGGTAAACAATATTGAGAAGTGGTAGAAGTCATCAAAGGAGGAGAGGTTAAAAAAACCAACTTCCAGGTTTATACATAGCAGACCACAAAGGAGTCCTCGTTTTACCAGGAACCAAAATGGAACATGGCAGATGCAATTGGGCAAGAACAGAAGGCTACAGACTATTAGCCTGGAAAAAGGGCCCAGGCGATAAACAGATTAATTAGCCCTGCATAAAGACTAAATGAGAAAATATTAACTTTGATCATCTAATGTTTAGTTGATAAGAGCCTATATATCATGCTGATGGAAGGTTGTGGCCATAATCAAGAACTTAATTCATACTTTGATTAGATCTAAAACAAAAAGGTTCTCCTGCCCCACCCACTATAGACCCACTCTCCAATTCACCCATCAGCTACGAAAGAACCACATTCAGCTCACAGGGGAGGGAAAGTGTTTGGAAAAGGCAAGCCTTCTAAACACTCATGGATGAGGTCTGCAAAAGAGGGCTGTAATAGACGTGAATTTTCAAGCACGAATACTGTAACCACTATCCCAAATTCAAGTAATTAAGAATTAATCCTTTTCTTCATAACCAAGATAGGTTGTGAAATGAAATACCCCACCGCCAAATCACCTCTTTAGTCCCTGTGAAATACACACTCATTCAAGCCCGCAGTAGGTGCGCCATATTTTACATTCTGGTTTCTCAGGTGTTTGGTGATGACAGTGGGACACCGAAGGTGTAGCCCCATTTTGAGTGAAAAGGATTAGTGTCCATAATCCAAGCTGTTACCCACTTAGAGGATCTTCCTATGGTCTTTCCTCTTTAGTCTAATATTGTGCACGGCAGTTTAATGTGCTGACTTTTCCTAAAGATTAGGCAGTAAGCACGTGCCGGATGTTAGCTTACAGATAATCATCTATTTAGCTAGGAGGGTACACACAGTCAACAGATCCTAAATATAATCATGAAAAGTATTTCATAGTACAAATCTGGAAAAGAAAATGGAGCCAATTAAACTGCAACAATGTGCCTACAATGAATGGTTACCTGAAGTTTAACATCACAGAACTGTCCACTCTTTCGCAATGCGTTCAATTTGGCAACGGAAGATTCAATGAAGTTCTCATCCTCAAACATCAAATACCCGTTTGGAATCATTTTGCTGCAGATATGAACGAAAGAGAACAGATGTTTACATACGGTCAATCCAGTTGTTAAAGCTGTGTGCCATGCTTGATCATGGTTACTCTTCCTGAATAACATGCTGAGGCGCCGCAAGAGAGAAATCATGTCTGACAATCACAGAATTAGCAGTCAAGCTTTTAGGGTAAAATTATAAGGATGTATTAGATGTGAGCCATTAAACTAGATTTTTCTCTTTTTTTCGTTCACCACCTTGTTCAATACAAGCGTGTCTATGTTGCGCAACACTGAGCTCCATTCAAAATAGATGATCAAGTTTAAATGCAATTCTGTAACAGTATCCCTTTCTTACAGAAGGAAAAAAAACGTTATGCATTCTAAAACTGTCAAATGTGAAACTTTTCGCCCTCGGTGTCAGTCAACACAAGAGACAGAAGCAAGCTATCTTTACATTTAAACTTAATTTTAAACATACATACTCAAAATCAGAGGAGGAAGTGTCTGGAGCACAGTTGACAGACATTGAGTACAACCAATTCAATTCTTCTAGAAGACTGAAATGCAGGCAGAACCGTCTGTTTCCAAATGCAATGGTGAACCCAAACTACCAGGCTTGCGAATGATGTAATCACGTCCTTAGAAGCTATAGACACGAGCTTCTTTTGTGATAATCATGAATCATAATCTGAAACAGAAGTTAGTAAAAGGAAGGCTGTGGTTAGGTTTACAGGGATATTGGTGAGATCTTAACTTACATACAGTTAAGTAAGCACTAATGAAGCGGAGTTCGATTCATACTGATCTTGAATAAGGAGAATCCATGTGAACTATTCAGACACCAACATTAAACTACCTGTTAACTAGCATGTCTGATACGTAAACCTACAAGACTCAGCCAGGAGTGAATTCTGGTTGAGAAACGGACCAGATCCCTCCTCCCCTGCAGTTGACAACCTTGAGATACGCAAACATGCTAATCACCACCCTTAACACTATTGGTATCTCCAACAAAATGAATTGACATACAAAGGGGCAAGTACTTGACGAGACAGTGATTTATGAAATGATAATCTTCATACATTGGTTCTCTGATAATACATATTTCAAAAGTGTTCAACGTAGAAAAGCTTGACCCCAGAACTCTATATATTATAAGTATTGCCAAGTTGAATGTTTTGTGGTCGATATGACACTTCATTAGCGTTTTTGGTTATGAAATGGCTGCCCTTGAAAAGAATGCAACACCCCATAACAAGACTCCCTGCAGTTAAATTGCTTCTTACCGATAACTAGGTATAGGGAGCTAGGGACAAATTCACGTTGTGTACATATTAATGACATCTGGTGGTTGTCCGAGTAATATAACTCAAGGCCGATGAAACACGTTTCTTTTGCCGCTTGAATCTAGCTCATATTTAAATATTCTACACAGAAAACCGACCTTTAACCTCGGACTGTTGCCGTGGGGAGAGCGGAACAGACAAAATATATATGGATGTGCTTTATAGGATTTCATTATTGTGGCTGAAAGGGTGAGAGTTAATTAATAGGCGCGGCCTGTTTAAAGGGCTTTAGAAGGTACTCCTCTATTTGCAGAGCTCATGCTTGGAGTGGAATGTCGCAGCTGGAAAAGGCAGCGCATGTGGACTTGCAGTAATCTTAAACAGGGCAAAGATCCTGCTTCTTGGTCGGAGCAGAGAGGCAGGGAAACAAGCCAGGTGTGCACTGGATTATGGATAGCCACGATAAAATGGTACGGGGGAGTACACCCAGACGCCGGAGAAGGCAATCTCGCAGGTATTGGCTTCATTGAGGCAGCCATGACCCGATCAGTCGCAGGAGGAGCTACTCAACTACACACTGGTTACAGGAATACATGACTGGTATACGCCGTCCACCCAGAGGATATAAAATAGTAGCCTACAGCCACGTTGTGGTTTCTGCGAGCGCAGGGCCGCAAAGATTACACAACCAACAAACAGTCTTGTGCTCAGGGCTTTAAATGGGCCGGGTCCTGTCGGTGCTCAGCACCGGCCGTTCTAAAAGGCAGGTGCTAGGACGGGTCCTCATCGTGCTCTCCGTTTTTGCCCTCACCCTCAGGGTGAGAAAAAAAAAATGATTAACCCTGCAGCAGTACCATCCTTCACTGCCTTTGATGTAACTTCAAAGAGACTCGATATAGTTATTTCAGTCTCATGTCACAACAGAAGCATTTTCAATGTGATACACAACGATGCCATAGTTGCTGCTTATTTCTCTTATGCA
This sequence comes from Triturus cristatus, assembly GCF_964204655.1. Lineage (NCBI taxonomy): Eukaryota > Metazoa > Chordata > Amphibia > Caudata > Salamandridae > Triturus > Triturus cristatus. Next base: position 324,932,066 of record NC_140586.1, on the reverse strand, counting down.
ACTAATACCCATTGGCAAAGCCAATAGTCCTGGCTCGTTGTAGATGCAAAGTTACTTGCTGTATTATATATCGGGGTGCAATGACAAACAGCAACATACCAGTCAGGCGGCACACTGTTAAGCTTAGGTGTTTTAAGCCACCCCCTTAATTACATAGGTCACGCCCTTTGAGAGGAACACCCTCAGATTTTTCATCCCAGTTAAAGCGCCACTTGTACCAAGGCCCTTCGTATAAAGTAGCATATATCTCCTGTCCCTCACAATCACGTGCATTAAGTCACCGGCAAATATGTACACTATGTTAAAACTAAGGCCCTGCACAGCAGTGCCAGGTCCTAACCCTTTAGAGAAATAGGTTTAAGATTATATTTCAATAGCCATCCACTCCGCTCGTCAAGGTGACCCAATACCAATTGTCAAAGTATGACTGCAGTGATTCAAGCTCACATTAGTTGCCAAGAAAAAGTCCCACACGGCAATCCCGCCTCCCCCCCCCCCCAAGCAAGGTAGCCATCTATTGTCCTACCGTTTTATTTAATCACAAAACTCTACGCATGCAGTTGTAAACATTCACCGTGGCTGGTACTATGTGGATGTACCAGGGTTTGTCAAAGTAAACCTTTCCTTCGTTTAGTGATAATAACTGTCAACTAATGGGACACATCCAATTTCATAATGTTTAAGTTTCCCCAGCTAGTAAAACTATCAACCACCCAGCCCCTCGATGCCAATTAAAATTGGTTGAGCCCCCTCCACCACAAGAAAAGGCTGTCATTTTACTGATGAAGAATAGGAGTTGTGGTAGTGATTATTATTAAGGAATGCAATTGAAGGGCGGCCTTATTTCAAAGGGGCCTTTCGTTTTGTAAAGCAAGCATGATGTATTGAAAACAAACTATGGTTCCCAAACTATTTAAAAAAAAAATAAACGGTCTAATACAGTGATAAGCAAAGCCGCATTAAATTTGTTCCCTGGCAATTGGCATTTCAGGAGACCCAAGGGCGATTTCCAAGACCTAAATAATTTTGTCTAGCGTAGCGACCCCCCCCTCCCGAAATGATGTAAACGAAAAGCACCCTTAGATCGATAGCACGGAAACACGTACTGAAGAAAAAAAAAAAAGCGGCTTGCCTTTGACCCGCCGTTTAGTTAGAAAACAAATTAAACAAAATCGCTGCCCTAGTCCTCATCATACGCAGCGATTGCCATGGTTGGGACAGACGTAAAGGCAAGGTCTCCCATTCAAACTGATTGGCGAGCACATGCATCAGCCATCTTGTGTAAATACGACTGTCACTAGGGGCACTGCTTGCGTTACCATCCCTGCATCCTCGAACCCTGTGCACGGACAGCTGCCATCTTGTACATTTCCTTCTCAGACGCACTTGATACAGCGCAGAAAAAACGCTGCATGGCGACTGAACGTGAAAGGCACATGGTTGTTTTAGTAGCATCGTTCTCACCGCCCAAAGCATGGACCGGTTTAGACCAGATTGTGGAATGGTTCCTGTAACAAGGAAGCTGCAGGACCAGACACCAAAACCGAAAATATGCGAGGGTCCGTGCACTATTCTCACCCGCTACGCATCACACATCGAGGTATGGTTGGGTGAAAACATGTGCATTGTCTAAACAGCATTCGATTGAACATACACTAAGCAAAATAAGTAGCCATCACTTACTACAGACAGACAAAGCTAACGAAAGTCCCCTCCATCCATGTGTGCGGGGTACCACGGAACAGCGCAGATTCGACGTGCAGACCAGACCATGCCTTCTAAGCAGGTTCAAGCTACCAGTAACCACATCCACGATAATACATGCTAGTGTATTGTGTCTACGATTATCTCGTTAATTAACAGTGCCATCCCCCGTCAATGGGAGTGTCGCAGACCTCTTTCGGAGGCGTCTCGGCGGCCTCCAGCTGCGCGCCCCTGAACTGGCTCGCCCACCATCAGTGCGAATGGGGCATTGATGAATGAAAGTGATAAACGCCCTCAATGCGGAAAGCATTACAATTTACCCCCAACAATATGTACTCTGGCCATTGCTATCTATATGCAGCAGCCGTCAAAATAAGAATGCAAACAGTTGCTCTAACCCACCACCACAAGAGTACGCCTGCGATAACAAAATGGCATCGTTTCCAGGGCGAACAGCGCCCAAACGGCAAAGTGCAGTTTTGCCAGCAGTTCTTATAATTCTTGCAGACAAGCCGCCATCACACGGATTCTGACAGTTTGTCCGTCTCCCGCCTGAAACTAACTCAACCTTCAATTGAAATCAATGGGAGAAATACATTCTTCCTAATATATATATATATCGTAACTCCCTCCTTCCTCTTGTAAATTGTTGGCATGTATGGCCGCGGGTGATAAGCATGGTAGGCGCAACACTATAGTTTTAAAACCAAGGGGTCAACCTCGCTTCTCTCAACCCTTCAAGTGGTCCCCATTTAGTCCATGAAAATTAATATATGGGAAACTCAGGTGGCCCCTTCACATTCTGCAGCCCCCGTCGCCATTTTGCATTTCGCCTCTGTCGAAAAGACTTAGTGCAATGGACAGGAAGTAAAATACCAAAGGCCTTTGAAGGGCAAGCGCGCCTTCCAAAGCGGATACACTCAAAACGCTAAAAAGGTTAGGGACGCTATTGAATAAATGGTTTTCTGTAACAGGGTGGCCTACCTTACCAACATGTACCTGGAGGCACTGTACAACGTACCTGTTTAGTGGTGCGGATTCTTATAGGAGACCACCCTCTCCCCTTAAAGAGAAAAGAAGTACCCCGATTTCCCGCGCTCTCATCCGCATACTTGTACAGAACTATGCGGTACAGCTTGCAGACATCCGTCTCTCAGTGCCTGCACGAAGTATGAGCTATAAGAGGCGATCCTTGGCTTCCACTCGTCTATCACATTTAAGGCAGTTGCAATGAGGTCAAATTAATTACAATACGGAGAGGGAACGCTTTACATTTTTTTTTTTAAACCAAGCATCTCAAACGATATCCTAAAATAATAAGGGGGGGGGGGGGAAGAGAAATAGTCCACTTAATACATTATTTCAAAACCTGGATGTGAGAGGGCGTACATATTGCCACATATCCTGGAAAGTACCAGCCGGCTACAGGCAGTTTACAAGCCTTGCATTCAAGGAGAATCGGAAACACGGAGACGTGCACATCCGCAGAACGACTACTAGGAAAAGCCCGTATACCAGAAGTAGAAAATAGATATCCAGGGTCGTACATCCCACTGGTCTTTTCTATCTGCCACCAGACCCCCACGTACCTGGTTTCTCTCGGCACACACGATGAAGCTCATATTGACCTCCTCCTGGGGGTGGGGGCTACTGCTGAAGGTTCTGGTGGCTCCAACAGGTACTGTGGGGTGCTAAAGGTGGAGGCACGAGTCGCGCGCGCACCTAACAGTCACTTCTTGCGAGACGTGGAACTGCTCCGCAAACACTTCCAGCACCACAGCACGCGCACAATCACGGCTCAGCACCCCAGCCGGCCGGTTTAAAGGCCTGACGTCACAAGCCGCCCTCCCTTTAGGTCCCCTTCCGCACAAGCCAATCAGAAGCTCCCAAGCCATTCTCTTCGTGGAGACTTCTAGAGAATTGCGTTGGCGTCCAGTCCGCTGGTGGTGCGACGTAGTCTGCCATTTTGAAACTCTAGCTCTTGCAGACAGCAGGTAGTGGGAGGGGACCACTCAAGCCACTAAATGGAAACAAATTATGCTAAGTCTATTATTGCACCATAGACAACAGACAGATACCGTATACAGGATTTTGTTTGTTTATAAGTTTTTAATTCTCATATATAAAATGTATTGAATTGAGGAAGTTATTGTGCTGCCCCAAGCAAACATTTGTTGTTTTTTGTTTTAGTAATCCTTTATCATGGCATACATACGGTGAACTTTGAAACTGCCCTTCTTCAATATGGCGTCTGCGCTGTCACTCTTGACTCCACCCACTTATCTGCATTCGGGCGTGTCAGAATAGTTTAAGAAACTGGGTCATTTGGGCGGTAAAAAGGACTGTACCTTCACGTGACGTCTGACTGACAGTATTTGACTAGCGAGAGCAGCCCAACGAGCCGGAGGCTGCAGCACGTACTTTAAAATGGCGGGAAATGTTAATTTCTAGAAAGCTGTGACAGTCACACTGCAACGTGTCGATTACAGAAAAAAGTAGACTGAGTCGTTGCGCAGAACCACACTTCGAAAAGGGCCATGGACGCTCAACAGCCGGTGATTCCGGGCAAATCACTTCATCTCCCCGTGCCTACCAAAAATGAATGTGTTCTTCTGTAACGTAACTGGTGCTCATGTAAGCCGTTCTGATACCTACGGGGCCGAGTTCGCGCTACATAAATCTAAAAAAAAGAAAAATCGTGAATTTTGAAACCAGGAAACCAGGCATGAAACACTGACCCCTGATCTTTAACAAGCATTTGCAATGCAATAGGTCTCGCATTTACGCGAGTTTAAGCTATTGGTATTGTAAATGACAATGCCTTTTATTTATGTTTTATAAACCAAAATATGATTTTTTTGGTTGCATATTTATATAGCGCGAACTAGACCCGAAGGTATTGGAGCGCTTTACATAGCACCGTATTTACATTGCACATTCAGGCACGGGGAGATTAACCCCTTCGCCGCGGCAGGAATTCTGCCGCGGCGCTGGGGGGGGGTATGGGGGCAGCGCGGTGGCGCTGTGCTTGTGACGGAACCGCTCCGTCACGAGCCACAGTTGAGCTGTGCTCATGACGGAGTGGTTCCGTCACGTCTCCACCCACTGCGCTAATCGCCCGCACAGCCGGGGAATTAGCGCCGCGTGGGCGGAGCGGCGGCCAACGGCCGCAGCATGACGGAACCACTCCGTCATGAGCACAGCACAACCGTGGCTCATGACGGAGTGGTTCCGTCATGAGCAGGGAAGGGGTTAAGTGATTTGCCCAGAATCACATGATGTGGACGCGACCTCGAGGCTTGAACCCTGGTTTCCTGCACCAGAGGCGGCAGCGCAGCAGACGGACCACATCCTATCTAAATAAAAGGCATTGTCGTTTACAATGCCAATAGCTCAAACTTGCGTAAATGCGAGACCTATTGCATTGCAAACGCTAATATATGCAATGATATTGACGGTAATATGAGTTTTTGTACATAGGTATCCCCGAATTTCAAGTACTTTAAGTACATATGTGGTTTAATTAATCCTCACATATTTTACGTATATGAATTTTCAAAAGGTTTGTGACTTTGAACACCAACTTTAATTAGCATTTCACTTCAGGGAACTCACAGATTTTACAACCGCACACGGTCCTTTCCAAACAGCGTTTGACTGCAACCTGACGGAAAACCCAGGTATAGTCCCAAATATCTTGATTACTAAGGATACCGCGTGGTAGGGCTACGTGTCGCCTTTCCGAGGTTAGGACACATAGTGCACTACTGTACAACATTACAACAAACAAATGATGGACGGAATACTGACAATGCAGGCATTCTCCCCCAGTCAAGAGATCTGGGTTAAATCCATCGTTCTTTTGCCCACTACGCCACCCCAGTTTAGACATGGCCATATGCAAATCAGTCTTGACCCTGTGCCTCATGGGAACAGTCCAGCCCGAACTGCCAAGCCATGTCTTCCCTGGACCGGATTCAAGCATCCTAGGACGGGTTTCTGGCTATCAGCCGTCATCAGCCAGGATAGCTTGACTCCAGTGGCGTAGTGAGCACGGGTCCCACGTCTGGGAATACCCATCCCACTTAGGGCGAAAAGCGTTACAACAAACAAATGATGGACGGAATACTGACAATGCAGGCATTCTCCCCCAGTCAAGAGATCTGGGTTAAATCCATCGTTCTTTTGCCCACTACGCCACCCCAGTTTAGACATGGCCATATGCAAATCAGTCTTGACCCTGTGCCTCATGGGAACAGTCCAGCCCGAACTGCCAAGCCATGTCTTCCCTGGACAGGATTCAAGCATCCTAGGACCGGTTTCTGGCTATCAGCCGTCATCAGCCAGGATAGCTTGACTCCAGTGGCGTAGTGAGCACGGGTCCCACGTCTGGGAATACCCATCCCACTTAGGGCGAAAAGCGTTACAACAAACAAATGATGGACGGAATACTGACAATGCAGGCATTCTCCTCCAGTCAAGAGATCTGGGTTAAATCCATCGTTCTTTTGCCCACTACGCCACCCCAGTTTAGACATGGCCATATGCAAATCAGTCTTGACCCTGTGCCTCATGGGAACAGTCCAGCCCGAACTGCCAAGCCATGTCTTCCCTGGACCGGATTCAAGCATCCTAGGACCGGTTTCTGGCTATCAGCCGTCATCAGCCAGGATAGCTTGACTCCAGTGGCGTAGTGAGCACGGGTCCCACGTCTGGGAATACCCATCCCACTTAGGGCGAAAAGCGTTACAACAAACAAATGATGGACGGAATACTGACAATGCAGGCATTCTCCCCCAGTCAAGAGATCTGGGTTAAATCCATCGTTCTTTTGCCCACTACGCCACCCCAGTTTAGACATGGCCATATGCAAATCAGTCTTGACCTTGTGCCTCATGGGAACAGTCCAGCCCGAACTGCCAAGCCATGTCTTCCCTGGACCGGATTCAAGCATCCTAGGACCGGTTTCTGGCTATCAGCCGTCATCAGCCAGGATAGCTTGACTCCAGTGGCGTAGTGAGCACGGGTCCCACGTCTGGGAATACCCATCCCACTTAGGGCGAAAAGCGTTACAACAAACAAATGATGGACGGAATACTGACAATGCAGGCATTCTCCCCCAGTCAAGAGATCTGGGTTAAATCCATCGTTCTTTTGCCCACTACGCCACCCCAGTTTAGACATGGCCATATGCAAATCAGTCTTGACCCTGTGCCTCATGGGAACAGTCCAGCCCGAACTGCCAAGCCATGTCTTCCCTGGACCGGATTCAAGAATCCTAGGACCGGTTTCTGGCTATCAGCCGTCATCAGCCAGGATAGCTTGACTCCAGTGGCGTAGTGAGCACGGGTCCCACGTCTGGGAATACCCATCCCACTTAGGGCGAAAAGCGTTACAACAAACAAATGATGGACGGAATACTGACAATGCAGGCATTCTCCCCCAGTCAAGAGATCTGGGTTAAATCCATCGTTCTTTTGCCCACTACGCCACCCCAGTTTAGACATGGCCATATGCAAATCAGTCTTGACCCTGTGCCTCATGGGAACAGTCCAGCCCGAACTGCCAAGCCATGTCTTCCCTGGACCGGATTCAAGCATCCTAGGACCGGTTTCTGGCTATCAGCCGTCATCAGCCAGGATAGAATTGTAAAAGCGGTAGTAGTGTTTGATTGTGTCGCACTTCAGTAATCAGTACATCATCAGACAAGGTGATGTGACAAACTTTCTTATTTTTATAACAACAGCATTTATAGAGATGGTGCCACTAGGGGTTACAAATGCACCCTACTACCTTGGGTGCATATACACCTGGGTCTCGTAAACGTGGCCCTGTGATACTATGAACAATACACGTACCCCGGCACTCATATGTAATGTTCTTAATTAGTAAGAAAAACAGTATTATGCAAAGGATTTCGTTCTCATCTTATACTAATTCAACACAGAGAGGTTTTTATGCAAAAGTATAAATATTTTTAATTTCATCAAAAAAGTTTGGTATGTGATTCTGAACAAGACTTTTAGATAACATTCCAAAGACAGAAACCAATAGAACACCTTTACATATTTAATACATTGTTATGTTGGAATTCATTTGTAGTTGGTGACATTGGTTCCGTAATCTTGATCTCAAGCGCGCTACAGCCGACACGTGTTTCGTCACGACAGTGACTTTCTCAAGGCTTTTTTCAAATACGAGATGCAAAGCTTAAATGTCATAAGGTCATCACCAGATTCTCAAAGATTAGATATTCGGATCCATATCCATATTACCCAAGGTCTAGATAAATGCATGGAGACTTTCATTCATCATTCTCCTGGCTATGTCGTGGTTATTTCGAAAACAAACTTCGTCCCCAAGAAATCTCGCGTCTGGATGAGCCCACTCCTCAAAATGTCAAAAATTTATAATAGTTGTGATGGGGATATCCAAAACTAAATGGGTCCCAAATTTTGGGCTGTGATATGCCCCTAGTGAGATTTCTCCAAGCTGTAGAGTAAAGAGCAGCGTCCTCTCGAACCAGCTACCCATCAGCCAGGATAGCTTGACTCCAGTGGCGTAGTGAGCACGGGTCCCACGTCTGGGAACATGGCAGTGTCTGAGGGGCAAACCGAATTTCAATCCTGGTCTCCTCACTTCACTGCATTGTGATCTTGGGCAAATTGCTTTTTTAAAGTTTTATTTAGCGCGTATTCGCCCCGAAGGTACTGGAGCACACAAGCACAAGTTTCATTACACAAGGACGCAGATTCATATTTTGTGGGTAAGGGATAATGAAGTGATTTGCCCAGAATCCCAGGATGTTGAACAAATGGAGAGACTCAAACCTGGTGTCCCCTGTCACTCAGTCAGCAGCTCTGGGTCACCAATGCGATAAGAGCACCATTTGCCAATCCATGCAGAACCTGAACCGCACTACGAACTCGACTGTAGACGGTTAGAGGTTTACAGGCCCCAGTTTATTTTCCGTTTGCTTCACAATGTAACCACATAAAATGAAACAGCAACCAACAGGGCTTTGGGTGGGTCTGGTCCCTCCGTGGCAGTAGTTAAAGATTACGCAGAAACTGGGCTCTATCAGGTCTTATATTCTTCCATAGCTTTACAGGGGAAAAGATCGTTAAAAGGCTGTACAAATCGTTAACACATGTCTTCGAGGTAGCTTCTGTTTACACTTTCCCAAGAGCATTAGCTTATCCCGAATGTTGGTTTTTCTGTTGTTTTCTTTTCGCCCTTTTCACCCAGCATATTATTATGCAATAGCACGTATAGTGACCTGGGTCACCTGTAGATAGGTATCAGTGTGAGTCAGGTTGGGGAGGGGGGGTTATAGCGGTGTGTGTAATTTGTACATTTTACAGATATTATAGAGCATTGAATTCAAGTCGATCTTTTAGTCCCAGCCACCAACGGTTATACTTTTCTAGAAACCGTTACAGTATTCTGTGAGCGGTTACACGATTGCTGCGAATTTCATCCAAAAAGTTACAGCTTTCTGTGAACTGTTACGCAACTGTGAATTCCATCCCAAAACAGTGGACGGTTTTTCTGCCCTAACTGCGTGCTCAGCTGAAGTGGCGTGAAGTTTTGGTCACGCTTGGGAGCTCTAGAGTTGAGATGGAAGACAGGGCGAGTTTCTCACAGTGCATGTTAGTGGGGCATAAACTCCAGCAGAGCTTGTCATTGGGACATACAGGAGTAAGCAAACGCTGCTGAATGCAATTACGTATCACATTCCGTGACATTTTAAGATTACTGACGATAGATATTCTACCATACAGCTGACTAACGAGCTCAAACTCACTAACAGTGCTCTGCATTCGAAATTCTTTCTACCCGTGCATAAGTGGACTCTAGCAACCTCGCACTCATTCGATTATTAAAAGTGTTTTATTTATATAAAGACAAACATACCACGTCTAGTTTTAAGTATTTTTTTTCTTTATGCAGTTGAAATGATATGCTTATTTTTCCAGAGGTCTCCATGAGTTCTTGTTTGCTTCGAAAACAAGCATCGATCTCTTGTCTTTATGGGGCACTGTGTTTCTAATTAGAAACACATGGCCCCATAAAGATAAGAAAGTGCTTTGCGACAGCAGCAAAGCAGGCGACCCAGTCCAGATCGCAGGCGAAAGGGCGGCAACCAAAACCCTAATTTCCAATGGCAGGCCACCATTTAGCATAAACGGTGACGCCAGCCAATGGAAATGAGGGACGGGGCTTCAAGTCCCCTTCTGAAATCTCTCTCTCACAAAATCTCTCGCCGAGGCGAGCAGCGCTTCACGCTGCAACGCCACGCGAGACCTAAAAAGTACTAGCGATTCGATAGGGCGTGGACAAGCCTCCCTTTCGATTTAATGTTTTTCACCCGTCAAATGTGAAAATAAACCCTCTCGGTTTTGCAGGCACCTTGGATTATTTTGCCTTGTGGTGTTGATTGAATCTTAATTTTCCCATTAAAGTTCACGGAATTGATGGACGTTTAAAAAGGGAGAAAGCTAAAATGAAACCTACTGCCGCTGCCTCGTTTGATGTCCCTGCCATAGCAGTGATGAGTAAACATTTTTGGAGGGGGGTGGGGGAGGGATACTGCCTTCAATGTCATATCACTTAAGCCATAGAGGTTGTAAAAGTTACATGGGTCATCCAAAGAACTAGTGTAGTAAATAAGCCACGCCCACTCAGCAGGAGAGTGGTAAGAATGTGGCATGTAGCTAACGGTGCATTTTAGAGCACTGAATTATGGATGGCAATTAGGGGTCCCACACTTTGCGACCCCTGCCACCTTGCTTGTGACACCTGTCTGTCAGCCTTGTCAAGTCTCTGGTGGCATAAAATCTGCCACAGTCAGTGCTTTAAATGGGCCGGTACTCACAGGAACTGAGTACCGGCACTTCTTGTTTTTACACTCTGAGTACCGGCACTTCTCTGCTGCCAGAGAGAGTAACGGTACTCCTAAACGGTAGGCGCATTGGCTGCTAGTGCTGGTGACCTGTCTGACAGCCCAGGCACTTCTGTAGCAGTGACTGGTGAAGTGAGCCCCCGCTGAACTATTCATTGCATAACGTCTGGTATTCACCATCATGCTGTGTTGCAAACACAGGTTCGAGGCAGGCAGGTGACAGCGCAATTAAGAAAGCCAAAGAAGGTAACGAGGTTAAAATGGCTTTAATCTTTCCTGATTCTTTTAGTGAGTGTTTGCTTATATTTGTCTGTTTGCCTGTGGGCGGTTTTTGGGTGAGTAAAAAAGTGAGAGAAAGGGGGGGAGATTCGAGACACTCTTGGGAAGTATATTAAAGGAAATGTGAGGAATACTTTGTGTGTGCACGTCTGCTTGTTTCTTTGTGTGTGTGTGTGTGTGTGTGTGTGTGTGTGCGTGCGCACACTCAAGAATATATAGTATTGTGCCAAGCAACAGCAAATAACAGTATGGAAACCTCAAATACTATAAAACAAGGAAATGTTAAAACATCACCGCATTTGGCTTTCGTTTCGTGTTAGGAGTTAACCTGTTTTGTTTATAGAAACACATTTCTCATGTGTTTTGGTATGTGCTGCAACTAGTACTGAAGTCAAGTAAGTATCAGCATGTCTTGCTCTTAGTCCCGCCCTTAGCCCCGCCCACTCACCCCATTTGAATGAGTACCTGCACTGTTTTTTACCCATTTAAAGCACTGGCCACAGTGTGAGAAGCTTTTGATTGCACTGCTATACTAAAGCTCTGTCTGCAGAGACATCATGATGGCCTGGGTAGGGGAAATAACTTGGTCTCAACCGTTGCTATGGGATATGGGTGTAGGACATGTGGGAGACGCAGGGGATATATCCCCCCCAGATTTTTGAGTTCGGGGGACAAGGGTGGGGGGGAGGTAACACAAAAATTTCCCCTCTCCCTTCTGTGATTGGCAGGGCCATTGGTGCCGGAAAGCGCTACCTATAATCGCCCTGCACTTGACCTGTGACCTGCCTCCAGTCACAGACAGGGCTGGCGCTGGGCATGGGCAGTGTGGGCAGCTGCCCAGGGCCCCACGTTCACCTTATCAGTTTGCCACAAACCACACTTTTCACTTTTATCTCGGTTCACGGTGTGTGCTCCTTGTGTCCCTCCCCCATTCATTCACTATTAGACAGCGAGGTGTGACTCCGCCTCGCAACTTGCACTTCACAGGATAAGGTGGATTTTGTGGGGATGTGGGGGTGACGATTAACATTGTGCACAGGTCAGGGGTGGGGTGGAGGAAAGAATAGTCACATTGCCTTTTCTGCTCAGGAGGGTGCCTCATTTGTTGTAATGGTCACCATCACTTCGAGGCCTAAGGGAGGGGACCCCTCCCCTGGGCCTCGCAGCACTACACAATGGCTGTGACGCCCAAGAGGGAGGGCCCCATACACTGGGCGTCGCAGCACTATGATTACACCATGGCTGTTAGACCATGGAGAGGGGGTCTTCAACTCTGGGCCTTGCAGTCTCGAAATTGTGTTGCGTGATCCAGGAGAGTTGTGAGCTCCTCTGGGCCTCTTAACACTAGACCAGGGCTGCCACACGCAGGGATGGAGGGCACTCCTTATGGACTTCGCAGAGCCACAGAATGGCTGACTTGCCCAAGAAAATTCATAGACCGGTGGCTTCTCATTTCAGATGGCAGCATTACTGCATAGAGAGGCAGGTAAGCCAACAGATTAACAAGGAGAACCGAAGCAAGGGTCTAGCTTGGCTCTAAGAGTCCATGCACAAGGCAAGCCATGAATATGTAATTTGTGCATAATTGACATGTAAAGATACAAAAGAGTTTCTTTAAGTTTCTAAAAAGTGTATTTCTTTTACATGCGGGAAGAGTTTCAATTTATTACAGCAGATTAACATTTATTAGAAGTGAAAGTTTTTTTAACACTCACTTAGAAACATTATTGCCTCCCCACCCCTGGCAACAAAGCCACTAGTGAAATAAAAGGCCAGCCAGTCATCATGCACACCATATATTTTGCATAGATTTGTATTATATATGATACAACACTGCTGCCCTGTGAATGATGTCTTATGAGTACATAGTGCTGCAGCTTACCTGGTTTCGACTGCAGCACAACTACTCCAGGCATAGGACCCTTCACTTCACCATGCTGCAGCTTGCAAGTCAGACTGCAGCATTACTTTCCTGTTCAGGCTTTATGTAAATGGGGCTGCAGTATAGCTACACTATGCAAACAGGCTTACAACTTCACGAAGCTGCAGTTTCATAGCCTGGACTGTAGCTATGTTGCCTTGTGCAGGTGAACATTAACTTCCATGACACTATAGCTTTGAATATAACCTACACAAAGGTTGAAATAGTTTCAATATTCCAGGACAAATTTTGAATAGCAGTGAAAACCCTTCCCAGGTAAAAGATACAACCCCCATGTATGTCCAGATTACACATGCTCCAAGTGGCTCTCACACTAATAGTGAGAGACCTCTGACCCCAAGTACTAGGGAAGGTAGGTTGTCTGATCAAAGAACTCCAGGTGGCCTACATACTAACTTACATTTACCACCTAAAGCGACTCCCTACACCGTAATACTAGCAAATGTTCCCCCAATGCCACCAGGTGAATCAGAGCACTGTTCGGCATTGACATTTTCTGAGGGAAAGGACGGGGATTGATGAAGTGTTGTTTGTGGAATTCAAAATGGTCCGTCGGATTAGGTGGGTGGGGAACTCCATGAAAAAATTTTCAGGTGATTGTAGAGTACTAACCTTTAGATCTCCACGCCTAGTTAAGACAATCCTAGATAGGACAAAAATCTGGTCCGCGTGTTCAAGGGGGGTTTCTATCTTACCACTGGGTTTCTTTTACCAGCCACTTAGACCTCCATGGTTTGTTGTAAAAAAGGAAAGATCTAGACAAGATAACCAGTATTCTATGTATCCTCCTTGGTATCACCAAAACTGCTACGAGGCACTAAGTGGATTGGGAGATATAGACTGACTGGTCCCAAACTTGAGAGATCCGGGGAAAATGGATATCACAAACAGTGAATCAGAGATAGTCCCGAACTCATTAAATATTATAATGGACTTCTCTCATTTATCTGATCAAGAGGACAGTTTAAATCGCCCATTACATTTGTGTTCAGAAAGTGAAGAGAGGGTTAGTTGGGATGCAAACATCGTGACAGCAGCTCAGCCCATTTTTAATATGGATGGGGCTGCAGGACATCATCGAAGTGCTCGCCTACTGAGACTTATCTCATGGAACATTGCAGGAATTAGACCTAGGCTATCAGATGAGGTTTGGCTACAATATATTAAGACATTTGATATCATTTGTACCCAGGAAACATGGAGCAGGGATGACGTTATTATAAATAGTTTCTGTTCAGTCAACGTTCAGGCAGTTCCATCCACTGCAGGGAGAGCGAAGGGAGGATTAGCGACTCTGATCTCTTTTAAATATGGATCTTTAAAGATTAAGAACATAGTTGACTCCCTTTGGTGTCAGATCATTTTGATCTGTAATCTGATTGATGTTAAAATATTATTGATTAATTTGTATTATAATATTTTTGATCAGAACAATTGTGGGGTAATAAACACTCTCAAAGAGGAAATTGATAAGGCTGCGGTTAAATGTTTTCCTCTATGTTTAATATGGGTGGGCGATTTCAATTGTACTTTGTGTCAGCATACTTCGCAAACGGTATGTGGGCTTCTAGATACCGAAAACCAACCACTTTCCCATTTTAAGCATTCTCCACAGGGCGAAGCGTTAAATACCATCATTGTTGTTAATGAACTATGTTTTGTTGATACTCTGGTTTGTACCCCACCTATACAATATCCCACTTTTTTGGGAGGAGGTAGGGCAAGTACTATCAATTTTATGCTGATATCTAAAAAATGTACCCACTGGTAGACAGCTTTGCGGTAGAACCCTACCAGCGATCATAACCCTCTTGCTTGTCTGTATGTTACGGCTCCAAAGGGCAATAGTGATGTATGCCCATTAACATATAATCATAATCAGGGGGTGAGATTAAAATGGAGCAAAATAAATGCCCTACAATTTGAGAAGGATATTGTGAAATCTAATCTTACTCAAGTTATGACATGATTATCTGATGATTCTACCCCAGAGATTGTTATACAGTGCTTTGAAGGAATCTGTAAAGATTTGGCCAATAATTTAACAAGAACAGTGAGAAGAATGGATTCACATGAAATTAGATGGTTCAATGCTGAGTGCTCCAGAGCACAAAAAGCTCTTAAAAAGCCCTGCACATAGTCCCCCGGGATAAGAAACTAATTAGGATAGCGAGAAAAACCTATAAAAATG
Organism: Triturus cristatus; assembly: GCF_964204655.1. Lineage (NCBI taxonomy): Eukaryota > Metazoa > Chordata > Amphibia > Caudata > Salamandridae > Triturus > Triturus cristatus. Next base: position 324,917,045 of record NC_140586.1, on the reverse strand, counting down.
TAATTGGTCTTAGGAAAGATGAATTAAGAAGACCTGCCTGGGAAGATCTTGAGAGAGCTAGTGCTTTCAATGACTCTAAGGGCTTTTGGGAAGTTATAAATCGTCCCCTTTTCTCAAATGATGTAAGGAATATGGAATCGACAATAACAGGGGAAGTTAGGGAATCTAATTTCTCAAATATATTTAACCCAAAGGGTTTATCACCGCAATATCAAAGCAATGAAATAATAATTCTTAAACTGCGAATCAACTTAGTTTATCTATCTCTCTTGGTGAGGTTGAAGACGCGTTGATAAAGCGCATTCCCTCAAAAGCCCCAGGTACAGATGGGGTGCCCCTGGATCTGTTCAAAGGTAAGCTCCAATTATGGGCACCATTGTTGGTAATTGTTTTTAAATCAGTAATAGTGGGCCACCTCCCCAGTTCATGGAAAGAGGCAGTAGTGGTGCCGATATATAAGAAAGGCAACAGGAACGATCCTGTGTGCTACAGGCCTATTTCTTTAATTGATGCTACATGCAAAGTCCTGGGGAGGGTAATACTTGCCTGCCTGGAATCGTGGGCCAATGATGCTGGTCTTATATCCCCCACACAATACGGTTTAAGGAAGGGAATGGGAACAAACGAACAGTGTCTTAATCTTTCTCTAATCATGGGTAAGTACATGAAGGCCAAGGGGGGTTCGATCCACCTGGCCTTCATGGACTTATCCAGCGCTTTTGATACAGTGAGTAGGAGTAAGCTGTGGACACTTATGGAGAAAATGGGCTTTGAGGAAGCCCTTATTACCCTGTTACGCAGGCTGCATGCATCAACCACTGTCTCTATTCGTTATGGTTCAGGAGGAGAGAAGACTAGGCCTATTGCCTCAACTGAAGGTGTTTGACAGGGCTGTATTTTGGCCCCTTTTTTATTTCTTTTATACACATATGGGGTGGAGAAATTTTTACTAGAGCAGCAGTTGGATTATCCTAGCACAGAAGGTCAGCCGGTCCCCTTATTGTCATATGCTGATGATACGTTTTGTTGGCTTTAATGGCCAATAGCCTTAAAAAAGCACTGATTGCTTTTACTAATTTTAAGATGGCATTGGACCTAAAAGTACATTTTAGTAAATCTTTTATCATGGTATGTGCCCCCAAACAGATTAAAACGAGAACATTTGTGGTAAAAGAAAATATCATTGATAAGGTACCCAACTTTACATACCTGGAGAATGTTTTTAACAACAAACTGAATTGGGACCATCTGATCATAGCCAGGGCTCAACATGCAAGTAGAATTATAGAGGGACTGTTCCGTTTGGCGTGCAAGCTGGAACATAAGCCGGTGTCCGAAATGTTAACTCTATATAAGTCAAAATGCCTGTCAGTTGCGACTTATGGGGCAGGAGTGTGGGCCATCAAAAAAGTAGCCAGATACAAATTTTAGAAAATAAATTCTTGAAAAGATTATTGATGATTCCCAGCAGTTCTCCCACATAATTCTGTCACTCTGAAGTTGGTTTGGACTATGTCAGAGATGGCATAAACATTGCCCCACTGATCCTTTGGGGAAAGGTGTAGACCTCGGAGGAATTATCATTCTCCAGGGCGATTATTAGAGATTGTATGAATTCGGAAAAGGCCTTGTCTATCCCCTGGCTTTGCTATGTCAAGAACGCTTTTAAGAAGATTGGTTTGGGACACTACTACAACAATCCCGATGGTATACAATCTAATATGAAACTAATCATAAAAAATGCATATTACAACGAAATAAGAACGTCTAACAGTGACACTGATATATTTACTTGTGGGCCGATATGCCGTCCTCAATTTTACTTGTTTTTTACTATCCATACACAATCACATTTCCTTATGACTAGGTTTTGTCTTTGCACATTGCACCTTCTTGTGGCTTTTCCTAAACAGGCAAGTTGGTGTGAGAGACTGACTTCCTGTCCTTGTAATAATTTAGCCCAACAAAGCACAATGCACTTTATGCTGTTTTGCACACTTTATAAAGACATTAGAGCACGCTTTATTAAGCCCCTCTTGAAGGAAATTCGCCCTTGTTCGTATCAAGAGGGTTTTAATTATTTACGATCTTTGTCCACTACTGCAATCTGTAGCACTGTGCTCAACTACGTTAGAACCGCGTTGTTAATTAGGAAACGGTATGAACTGTGATAGGAAATTACATTGATGAAATGCTGTATATTAACAAAACTTGTTTTAAACATTTTTGAAATTGTGAATTAATACATATATACACCCCAATTGTTGTATAGGAGGTTTTAAGTTTTATCAAATTGTTTTATGTGTGTATGGAACACTTTTTATGATTCATATGAATCAAATAAAGTTATTTGAACAGAACTGAACAGACTTCACCCAGTCCTGGGTATTCTCCTACAGAATAAAGTTTAATGGAAAAGGTAAAACTTGGTGTTGTTAGTTTAAATCTACCCCCATGAAGTGGCAAGTTAAAAGCCATGTTACAGCATTATTGTCCTTTGTAGAGATGCCAATTGTCTGTGATGCGAATGACCTTGGTTGTGTTACACAACCAGATAACGCACAGTAACAGAGAGTTGAAGCCTTATATAGCGACTCCGGGAAGGTCATATTGTTCACAGAAAGGTCACACAATAAAAGAAAGAAGGCTACCAACTGATAAGAATAACTACTGGGCTGAGCTAATACCTTGAAATATGGACATCATTGGTTTGAACCTTCAGCGTGGACAACTCAGCCTTTCAACTTTCCCAAGTTGAGGGAATGAGTACCACTGAGTTGGATGAGGACACCCATTATTTTAGCACTTAGAGACAGCTCGGTTGGTGGCACATGCAATGTTATAATCATTTTTGATGTGTGATGTCCCAAATGAGTTACAATAGTTTGTTAATGTAAGCTTACACAATAACGTGCTCTCCTCTGTCAGTGCGAGAGTTCAACCTTTTTAGCACACACCTTTTTATACCATACTACTTATAGTTTTACATTCCTACAACTTGTATTCACTTTGTACTGTTTTGCATTTTTGCCAGAAATTCTCTGCCTGGTCCCAGGACAAGCCACACAAGAAACAGTATCACTGGGAGGTGCAAATGGATCATTGGATGGGCCTGGGCTGCACTGGCTCTTTATTCCATCAGCCAATTTTTGGAAGGCCCATGGGTGCTGCAGGCACCTGAGTCACTTTCTTCTTTTCCCTGGGGTTAGTTTCAGCAGGCACAGGAAGGGCTTCATAAGAGTAAGAGTGTGAGTGAGTGAGTGAAGCAAAGGAGAGAGAGAGGAGAATGGATCTCCAGATGGATGGATGAAAAGAGATGGAAAGCATCAGCAGGGAGGAAAGGAGCAGGGTCTAATCCTCTGATAAATATCCCAGAAGATTGAGGTTAAAAGTACTTTATGGATACACCTTAGAGTCTTGAATTATACAATCATACAAACAGTTTAAGGGCAGGCTCATGATGCACATGTGTAGATGCAGTTTGAAATGCACTTTAGGAAGAAGAAAACAGTCCTCTCATATGTAGCCATTACAACGAGCTTCAATGCCCCCATTGTGCCTCACGGTGTAGCAGAGGAGGCCTCCTCCCTAGGCCTTGTAGCGCTACACCATGGCTGCAAGGTCCAGGGGAGGGAGCATCAACCTCTCCAACGTCACAAAAACTCACATCCAACTCCACTGCTCTTCTTCATATAATAAGCTAGAGGGTGCCTAACAGGCCTGTGCTGAACTCTAATCAGTGACCAGGTCTGTTAACTGAGAAGTTACACTGGCTCCATGTCACCCAGAGAGCTCTTTTCAAGACTGGGTGTCCTATTTTTAAGTCTCAATCTGGCAAAGTCCAACTTTTGTGACTTCCAGAATTCTGAAATATGTCCCCAACCGCAATTTGAGGTCTGCGCTTCAAAACCTATGAGAGGCCCCTAAGTTTAAAAGAAAGAGATTGTGTAGAACTAGCTTTCTGTGTTTGCCCCAGGCATTTGGAATTACTTTCCCGCAAATATTAGAGGCCTGACTTCCTACACCAGCTTTAGGTCTTTGTTACAATCCTGGCTCTTCAGACAAGTATGGAGAGTTTTGTGGACTGAGTCTCTGTGCCTCCGAGCCATTCAGCACCATGAAACCTTATTGGTGTACGTGCGCTATACAAATAATGTATGAGAGGCATGAAGCCCTAAAGGGGTGATGCTCAACGGACAAAATCTGGAATGTTATGTGAAGTGCATGTGGACAGCTTGTTAAATATTAGAGCAAAATAGTGCACTTTCACTGAAAAGAAATGTGTATCATGCAACAAAAGGGTGTACACTTCATTTGAATTAAAATTATATGTTATAGTATTAATGGTTTAATAACTCCCAGATTTTTAAAAACCAACTTTAATTTGGTTGTATTGCCATTCTTAGGCTAGGATTCATTTTGTGGTCTGCATTGGTTTAAAAAAAGTGCATTGAGAGAGCAGGAAAGAGGACCAACAGATGCGTTGTAACAACAAAGGAGAAAAGTATAAGGATGTATTTTTCTGCAGGGTCCTGTTGACTTCCAAAGTCCAGAGCAGAGGTAACCCACAGATGTACGGCTAGTGAGTGGCTCAGTACGGCTAGAGGAGGCAGGGCAATGAGACTGACAGGCTGGTCTGCTGCCCTTTTACTGCAAAGTCTTGAAAGTAGAACAGAGGTAGAACAAACTACAAGTATACACTGGGAATGATAGATGGCCACTTGCATTTCACCTTTTTCTAGCCTGCATATTGAATGTACATCTTAAGGCAATAAAAAGAGCAGGTTTTGCTTTGAATCCATTAGGCAAGGCTGCTGAATATCGTACATTAATGATGGAGCTTATGGAGCAAATGTTATCGTTGCATGCTGACACTGACATTATATTGGGATTAACAGGACTTCTAGTGTAAATGCGAATGGAAAACAGGATTGGGTCTGCTTTCCACAAACTTGATGATGATCAAGTGAGTAAGTATGAAGGGTAGCCCATTAACATATATTTATTTTTGGATGATATCAGTAACCTGTTACTGCTTTATTTTAAAAACAGTTTCAAAGCTAGAGCATACCTCTTAATTCACCCTCAATACGAGGGAGTCACAACCCTTTAGCTCTTCCTCCATTTCAAAACATGACAGATCCCACTGAAAGACTCAATAATATCAGCCCTGAAAAAACGTACTTGGCCCAGCTCAGAGCCAACACAGTTGGTATCTCCATTGATTTCATTGGTGTTGTGCCCCACAATAAGGCAATGACACCCTTGGACGCTCTAGGTATGCTACAGCAACCACTGGCAGTCAGCTTGGTTGTCTATACAATAATATATAATGTTAACATTCATAAAAAAATATATGCAATAAAACATCTCTTTTATACTGTTTATATACAAAATGGTCACATGTACGTGTGTGTAAGACTCTCTGTGTTTCCACATTGTTATGTGCAGTGTACGGTGCCATGCCCTAACTCCTTTTCCTGTATTTTTGACATTTTAGCAGTAGAATTGCTGAGTTCAGCTGCAAACAGAAGAACAAAGAAAAATATGTCTTTCTCTACTAGAAAACCCAAAGATCCAAAACAAAAATCAATATTGGATTTATTCACTAAAAAAGGAGTACAAGTACCAAAGACCCTCCTACAGGTTCTAATGGAGGCAAGACAACAAAATAGTTGCCTGATGCTGCTCTATCTAGCAGTGAAGGTATTGTTCACATTCTTGTAACATCCCTAAAACATCATCTGCTGCCATTGCAGCTGCTTCTCCCTGTTCTGCCATTGTTGACATTAGTGATATCTCTTCATGAGCAGAGTGTTCATTTCACACTGGTGCGGAGCGGGAAATTGAGGAGAATAGACAACATGTGGAACAGCTGCTTAAGGCAGTATGTTTCAAGGGCTTGCATTCCGTGCCACGGATGAAACGAACGATTCTCACAATAGGGGACATTTTATTGAATTGTTAGAGATTATCTCTTATAAAGATGAGAGGTTAAAAGCAATAATATCCAGGAGGTATGGACCTCTACTGATTACCAAAATGACAGATCTTTGGAGGCAGAGCTTCACTGTGAGCACATTATCAAACAAGTGACAGAATATTTTGTGGTGCTAATTGATAATACCAAAGATATTTTACATAAAGAGCAGCTGAGTTTTATTATCCGCTTTATTGATGGTGATGGAAATGTTCCGGAGAATGCACTAGGGTGTTACCATATGGAGAAGTTAGATGCCTCTAGCCTTGCTGCAGCCATTGTTGAAGCAGTACAGAAAGCTGGACTTGACTGGAAGAAATGTGTTGCACACTGCTACGATGGAGCATCCGTTATGAGTGGCTGTTTTAATGGTGTCCAAGCAATAATAAGAAAGATCGCATCGCAAGAAATTTACATACACTGCCATGCACATCGCCTAAACCTTTCATTAGTGCAAACAGACACTAATATACAACCAATAAAACATTTCTTTTCAACATTGCAAGCAGTTTATGTTTTTCTTTCAAAAAGTTCACCAAGGCATGAGGTCTTTGTGAAAGCTCAGAAAGAGAGTATTCTATATGTAGTGGAGCTAGAAAGACTCAGGTATGAGGTGGTTTTACTGGCACTTCTGTGTTAGAAATGTACAGTTACAATTTGAGCCTATTATCATTGTTCTCCATGTAATAAAACCACAGCACCGTGACAAGGAGGCTAGTTCTGAAGCCAAAAGAATTCTTAAGAACATTGACAACTTTGGTTTCTTACTTAAATTGTATTTTATGGAACTCATTCTCTAAAAGATTCACAGTCTATCCGAAGAACTACAGAGAAAAGACCTTGACTTGCCGAGAGCATGTGACCTAATTAAGTCAACGAGAAGTGATTTAGTGAAACTTTGTCAAGACAGTCAGTGAACTGTATTGTTAAATCAGGCTAAGAACTTAGCAGAGCAGTGTGGAATTGAGATTCAAGAAAAATCCAATCCAAGGGTTCTACCACTGAGACACCATCGATTGATCAACAAACTTTCCTATGTTTTTTGTCAGTACCCCTGTAGGGAAAAGATCTAGCCATTTTGATGTCTCAGAAAGTCACACTCCAGTGTCTGAGTGCTTAATGCAGAAAGTTTATTTCTCCACTTTGGATAGATTTGTAAATGAGTTTGATGCTGGATTTACAGACAACATGGGTCTCATGTCTGCTGTCGGATTGTTCAATCGAAAATCTGAAAATTCTTTGGACATTTCCTTTGCACTAGGTATTCTTAACAACTATCCAGATGTTGCAGTAGACCGAAGTTATCTAGAATCCGAACTGTAAACTGCATAATTTGCCCTTTTTGAATCTGTTATCACGTGGGTAAATCTGAGCTTTTTTTCTTAACAATTGATCTTGAGCTATTTGTTTTAAAACTCCACCTAGCGGGTCAGCAATGCCAGCAACAGATGGCTTCTCCTGCACAGGATAGATCAAAAGTAAAGTACATCTTTACCCTGACCTGCAGTACTTACTCCTGCTTTTCTAGTACCAGGGTCCTGACAATGCCCCTCAATTCTAACATGAAGCCCATTTCCTAGCATTCTAGTACCAGGACCCTGCAAGCAACTTTAAAAGTGCACCTCATTCATGACCTATAGCCCCCTACACTGCTACTTTATCATCAGAGCATTCACAATCAGCTCTGGTGATGCACCTCACTCCTGATATAAAGCTTAACCCCTGCTATTGTACCACTAGGGACCTCCTAGGCAGCGCTAGTGATGGACCTGTCAGGAAGTGGGGCAGAAGCAGTAGGGCCGGACTGGCCGTAGCAGGCATCAGGCATTTCCCCAGGGGAAGGGTGCGAACCGGTTTTGTAGCGGTGTGGGCCGGCTTTGCAGCAGTGCTGCAGTATCGGCCCCCACTAACAAAAGCTGCAATGCCTCACAACTGCAAACACCCCCCCCCCAATTGTCAGGGATGCTTTGGATTTCTAGTCCGGCCCTGGGCAGGAGGGGCCTTTTACTGCTCTGTGTGTTTCATTGACATGGAGGAAGTGTGTCGAGACCACTCACACTTGAGGTTTGGCATTCCAGGGAAGTTCTGCAGTAATCACAGAGTGCTAGTGCTGTGTGGACTGAATCAGCACATGCATGAAGGACGCAGTGTGTGTCAGTGCACTAGATGCAAATACGATTCCCAGCAGGCCAAACTCTTGTCTGTTCGAGAGGGGTTACACGTCTTAGATTACTGGCTATAACTGTCCTTATTGTTGAAAGAATCCTTGGTAGGCAGTCATGCTACAGTTTTGCTGCAGCCAAGACTCTCTACTTGATCCCAGATTGCCTTTACCAGAGACACAGAAATGTATCCGGACTTCTCATTGCTGAAGAAAATGAACTTTGAACTCATTTTGAAAGTGGGTTTTACTTTACTAAAGAATTACAGCACACACTGTAAAGTCGCATTGTTGTTGAAAACAAACTTTGAACGTGAACTAATTTTGAACTATTGAAACTAGGGTTCAATTTAGTAATTGCTGAGGAAAAACAAACTTTGAACATGAACTATTTACAATATTGGAACTAGGGTTTAATCTACAAGGAGCATAGTGGCTATTCTTAAATCCTTAAATCATCTAGGTTGTATATATATATATATATATGCTCACCTTTTCACAAATAATTTATTATAATTTCAATTAGAACATATTACCATATTACCAGATTTAGGATGACAAGATATTGTTGTGTATTGTCCTCCAGTTGCATTTCGATAGCACTTACTATTTCTGAGGAGGCATTAAGCTCTTTGTTACAAGTAAAACACTCCTCCAGAGCCCAAATCTAGTGGTTGATTTAGTTTTTGGTTATTGAGTTTAGTCTTGTGTTGTTGAAGAAAACTTACATGCATTACTTCAATTTATTTGTGGTGGAATCAGAGGGAGTTAGATGTCATTGCTAGCTAGCATGGTTGGGGGATCAGTTAGTTCTTGCAAATGACTGGTGGGGTAACTTCAAAACGAACAGATGATGGACGGAGTGCTGAAGTAATCAAACATTCACCTCCAGTCACAGATCTAGGTTAATTCCATTGTTTTGTTGCATGCCACGCCATTCCAGTTTAGATCCAGCCATATGCAATTCAGTCTTGACCCATGTTCCCTATGGGAACAGTACAGCCCGAACTGCCAGGCCAGGTCTTCCCCGGACCAGATACAAGCATTCTGGGACCGGTTTCGAGGTAACACCCCTCATCAGTCAGACTAGCTTGAATCTGGTGGCATAGCGAGCACAGGACCCACATCCGGGCATACCCTTCCCACTTAGGGTGACAAATGCAAAAACAACAGATGATGGACGGAATGCTGAATTAAATAAACATTCACCCCCAGTCACAGATCTGGGTAAAATCCATTGTATTTTGCATGCCACGCCATTCCAGTTTAGATGCACCCATCTGCAAATCAGTCTTTCAAGATGCTTGTTTCAGGTCCAGGGATGACCTGGCTTGGCAGTTTTGGCTGGGTTGTTCCCATGAGGAACAGGGTCAAGACAGATTTGCATATGGCTGGATCTGAACTGGGATGGCAAAGTGAGCTAAAGAACGATGATGGATTCAACCCAGATGTGTGACTGGGGGTTAGTGTCTGAAAGGTTTCAGCGCTCTGTCTATCATCTCCTTGTGCTTGCTTTGTTTGTCCTAAGTTGGCAGGGAATGCCCAGATGAGGGGTCCCTTGCTCACTTTGTCACTGGATTCAAGTTAGCCTGGTTGATGAGGGGTGGTACCCTAAAACCGGTCCCAGAATGCTTGTTGATGCTTCAGCGAAGACCTGGCTTGGCAGGTCGGGCTGGTATGTCCCCATGAGGAATAGGATCAAGACTGATTTGTATATGGCTGGGTCTGAAGTGGGGTGGAGAAGTGAGCTAAAGAACGACGATGGATTCAACCCAGATCTGTGACTGGGGGTGAGAGTCTGATAAGTTTCATCACTCCGTCCATCATCTCTTTGTGTTTGCTTTGGTGGGGTAACTTGACAGGGTAGAGGACGCTCCCGCCGTGGAGTTAGATGTTAACACTAGCAGGGAGTGGGGGTATGCTAATTACTGTGAATGATTGATGGGGCAAACAGAGAGGTTAGAAGAAACTGATAAGATTGATGAATTGCAGGCAAATGGTTACCAGTTTGTGAGAAGGGAGGGATTATGGGCTTCAAGTCCAGACATGGGCAATTCATGCAGGTACATATAGAAATGTATACCAAAGGACATGGAGTTTTGTGTAGATGTCAAATAATTATATACAATTTTGAATCAGATTTGAATAAGGGGAGCTGAACAGACAGAGAGAATAGTCATAATTTAAAGATCTTTTTGTGTCGTGCAGGGATTATGCAATATAAGTGTAAGCTTGCTGGATGTCATGCAGTCTTGAGCAGGTGATAGTAGAAAAAAATGAGAATATTGTGATGTTCAATAGTGCTCTTACTTTATATTTAATTATACAGTAACTGGGTGAGATGAAGGATTGTCGGCAGGTAAGAATGATTGAGTTATTGTAATTTATCTTGCAGAGCTGCAGTAGATGGCACATCATGTCCTTGATGGTCAGACTGGGAAGAGCCAGCTCTTAAACATTTTGTCTAAATTCTTGGGGGCAGATTTACAAGCCCCTTGCAACACTTTTGCGCCGCTGTTGCTTCACTTTTGTGACACAGCGGCGACGTAAACAGTGCGGCCAATTTACAATGGGACACATCTAGGGAGATGCGTCACGTTGTAAAGCCTTGCGTCACATTATACCTGCATCGGGTATAATGTATGCAGGGTGGGGGCTCCCACGCAGTAAAGCCTTGTAAAAGTGACGCGGTGAAATCTACAAGATTTCTCTGTGCCACTTCTAGGATGTCACTGCGCCAAAACCTTATGCCTGCTTGAAGCAGACGCAAGGAGTGACGCAGTGTAATAAGTATAGCCCTCAACGTGCATTGCTGGAGTTGCGTCGTGCTTGTGACCCAAATCCAGCAATGTGTGACTTTTGGGCCAACAGATGTGTCCGAATTTCGGACACATCTGTCAATCCTTGCGCCATGGTGCACCGTAGTGTAAATACGGCGCATCCGTGGTGGTGTAAGAGTATCGCAGGCTGGCGCAAGGAAACTGACGCATCTCTACAGATGGGTCAGTTTCTTGCAAATCTGCCCCTAGATGATTATCAGTGGCTAAAGTTTTTGCTGGGAGAGAAGTCCATACTTTGGCAGCCTGCCCAGGGACAGTAGTGCTGCAGACTGTTTTCCTTTTGTAACTTAGAATGATCAATTGGTGCAGTAGTTTAGCACATACATTTCTAGGTTGGAAGTGTTTGTTGATTTTCATCCAGAGGAAATTGGAACCTTTATCATGTATGAGTTGAGTGATACATAATAGTTTGAATATCTTCTTGTAACCATTGGGGTGCTTTTGGGAAAGGGTAGATGGCTGTGTGAGCCTTTACATGCAAAGATAATCTTGCAGCTGAGTTTTGAATTCTGTGGATTTGTCTCTTGATTAAGAGAGGAATCCTGTGGTACAGACTATTTGCTAATCAATTTTTGAGAGGATGATTGATGTTGTTGCTTGAACATTTTGTGGAAATCCAAGATGGGCAAAAAATCAACAGAGTGTCTTCATAGTGCAGAAGACTGAGTTTGCCCATTTGGACATTCAGTGAGATTTCTGAGTCCATGACATGTCCAAGGTTTCATACTTCTTATAATAGTTTTGGCGGCCCTCCTAATTCATCCGGACAGAGAGTTAATTAATCAAAACTTCAAATCGCCACAAGTCATTCATTAGTCTATATTGTTGAGACAGTTTTTGAGTTTGATAGGTTTTTAGGGGTTTCCAATTTGAGTTTTATGTGTGTTTCAGACACATATTAGTAGGAGATAAGATCAAAACTGTTGATTGCTCTGGTAATGGTTTGATTTATATATTACAGAGGAGACGAGTGATGATAGGTCCTTGGGGAATGACTGGGTTTTTTTTGTAAGGAGAAGGGGGATGTGTTTGATGTTAGTCATGTACCAACTATAAGTTGAGCACCTGCCATATGCTGCTTGGAACCCAACTACACAACAGCAATGATGGCATCCCAAATGACATCAACAGTGACATCACTAACAATGAAAGTGTCACACTCATCTTAAATTAAGCACACTTTTATTACACTGTTACATTTATATTGGTAAGAACTATGGTACAGGAGGTAGGCTATCCAATTATAGTGTTTGCACACATGTTAAAATGGTACAGCTACCTGTGACTCCACACACATGAAATAATTTGGGAAAACAAGTGGTAACAAGCATTGGCATAGCCAATAAGTCTCGCCTTTGGGACCTTTTAAGTGTTTAGAGCTACTGGCTTTGCCAATGTCGGTAAGCTATGTTGTAGAGCATTGTGGCTGCTGTCCAGCATGTTGAAAAGTTGTAAGACAAAAGTGTTACAAGCGTTTTTGTTACCTTATATATAACCAAGAAGGCATTATGTACAACTGAACAACCCTAGTAAAAAAAGAATTAACATAAAAAGATTCTTTTTTTTGTCCTTGCAATGCTGCCAACTTCTTCCTATATATTCTAATGCTTGTTTGTTATAGCTTGCAGAAACAACGGGAGAGTGGAGGGTGGGAAATGGTACCTGAATTACAACATGCGCAGCGGACAGACATTAGGGGAGAATCAACAGATGTCAGATTCTGAGGGCAAACTGTGTTGTGTATGCTGAGGTCGTGCTCTGGTGGTGCTGAGTAATGCTGAGTTGGTGCTGTGCTGGTGCTGCGGTGGTGCTGTTCTGATGCTGAAGTGGAGTTGCGCTGGTGCTGAGTTGGTGATGCGCTGGTGATGGTGCACTGATGCGGATGTGGTTCTGTACTGATGCTGAGGTGATGCTATGGTGGTGTTAAGTGATGCTGAGGAGATGCTGTGCTGGTGTTGAGTGATGCTGTAGTGGTGCTGAGTGATGGTGATGTGGTGCTGAGGTTGTGGTGCTGCGCTGGTGCTGAGCTGGTGCTCAGGTGGTACTGAGTGATGCTGAGTTGGTACTGTGGTGAGATGATGCTGCGCTGATGTTGAAGTGGTGCTGTGCTAATGCTTAGTTGCTGCTGAGGTGGTGTTGTGCTGATGTTGAGGTGGTTCTGGCCTGGTGCTCAGGTTGTGCTGTGCTGATGCTGAGTTGGTGGTGGTGCACTGATGTGGAGGTGGTGCTGTGCTGATGCTGAAATGGTGCTGTGCTGATGGAGATGGTGTTGTGTGATGCTGAGGGGGTGCTCAGTAGTGCTGTGGTGGTGATGAGTGAGGTACTCAAGTGGTGCTGAGTTTGTGTCCAGGTGCTGCTCAGTTGGTGCTGTGTGGAGGTGATGCTGTGCTGATGCTGAGGTGGTGCTGTGCTGATGCTGAAGTGGTGCTATGCTAGTGCTGAGTTGCTGCGGAGGTGGGACTGCAATGGTGGTGGTGCACTGATGCGGCGGTGGTGCTGAGGTTGTGCTGCGCTGTTGTTGAGGTGGTGCTGTGCTGATGCAGAGTTGGTGCTGCAGTGGTGGTGGTGCACTGATGAGGAGGTGTTACTGTGCTACTGCTGACATGGTGCTGTGCTGATGCTGACATGGTGCTGTGGTGGTGGTGCACAGGTGATGCTGAGTGATACTGAGTTGGTGCTGAATAATGCCGAAGCAGTGCTGAGTGATGCTGAGGCAGTGCTGCATTGGTGCTGAATTGCCGCTGAGGTGGGGGTTGCGCTGGTGCCAAGATGGGGCTGAGCTGGTGGTGGTGTTGTGCTGATGCTGAGATGGTGCTTTGCTGATGTCGAGGTGATGCTGTGCTGGTGCTGAGCTGGTGCTTGCACTGGTGGTGGTGCACTGATGAGGAGGTGGTGCTGGGCTGATGCTGAGATGGTGCTGTGCTGATGCTGAGGTGGTGCTGTGGTGTTGCTCAAGTGGCACTGTGCTGAGTGATGCTGAGGTGGTGCTATGGTGTTGCTCAAGTGGCGCTGTGCTGAGTGATGCTGAGGTGGTGCTATGGTGTTGCTCAAGTGGCGCAGTGCTGACTGATGCTGTGGTGGTGGTGAGTGTGATGCTCAGGTGGTGCTGAGTTGGTGCTGTGCTGAGACGCTGCTGCACTGATGCTGAAGTGGTGCTGCGTGGTACTGAGTAACTGATGAGGTGAGGCTGCACTGGTGGCGGTGCACTGATGCAGAGGTGGTGCTGTGCTGATGCTGAGATGTTTATGTGCTGGTGCTGAGGTGGTGGTGCACTGATGCTGAGGTGGTGCTGTGCTGATGCTGAGATGTTTATGTGCTGGTGCTGAGGTGGTGGTGCACTGATGCAGAGGTGGTGCTGTGCTGATGCTGAGATGTTTATGTGCTGGTGCTGAGGTGGTGGTGCACTGATGCAGAGGTGGTGCTGTGCTGATGCTGAGATGTTTATGTGCTGGTGCTGAGGTGGCGGTGCACTGATGCAGAGGTGGTGCTGTGCTGATGCTGAGATGTTTATGTGCTGGTGCTGAGGTGGCGGTGCACTGATGCAGAGGTGGTGCTGTGCTGATGCTGAGATGTTTATGTGCTGGTGCTGAGGTGGTGGTGCACTGATGCAGAGGTGGTGCTGTGCTGATGCTGAGATGTCTATGTGCTGGTGCTGAGGTGGTGGTGCACTGATGCTGAGTCAGTGCTAAGTAATTGAATCATTATCCTTGTCTGTAATGCCAAAAGAATCTTGCTTCAGAGCAGACTAACCTTTTCTAAAATATTTAGTTACACATGGTTTGGTAAGTGGATGGATCTCTGTACAAGGAGGGTTAATTGCCAATGCATTTTACAGGGTTCCCCGCTCCTGTGAGAACTGCACACTGCTAAGACAACTGCCGCGTTCTTTCTTAGACAACACCATTTACAAGTTCGCATCCCACAGCGACGCCACGGCTGCGTCACAACAAACACAGAAGCGGCAGCAATTACAAACAGAAGGAAGCGTCACCACTGTGCGCTGCGGAGCCGCTGCTTTGTATGGGAAAGGAGGATGCACGAATTCAACAACAAAATGTCCAAAAGTGTTGAACAAATAATGCTCTTACCTGTCTTAAGCCTGCGCGAGGGGGCGTCCAGACCCCTGACTTCCACCCTCCCTGACAGGACCCTCACACGGTGCTCTACGCCTGGCTCTTCACATTGAAATAAATAGCAGAGAAGCGAAGAACCCTGGGACAAACCGGGGCAGCTCGTGGAAACACAGACCCCGGCCACACGGCCGGGTCCCCTGTCTGCAAGGACTCTGCTGGAGAATCTGCAGGAAGGCGGCCTCATCTAGCCAACTTTGATCCATGGACCCCTGCTAAAAGGACCATGTGCTAACCCAGCTCCCACCTACCTGATGACATCACTGTGAGGGACGTCAACCCACATCTCTTGCCAGATAAGGATTCCACAGCTGCGTCAATCTCCGGCTTTAGATGCCCCATTACTGACCCTGGATAACAAATCTCATTAAAACAATCACGTGTTTATGCAGCAACATAATAAAACTGCTGATCGCAGTGGCGCATTCCAGGTCTTCCCCTCATAACACTTTTTTCTGCAATCCCTCCATCTGTTAGACACGTCCTCTTGCTCCCTCTCTTTCTGAAATTTTCCATCTGCATATCGTACTCTTTCCCAACAATTGGCATATATGGGACAGTTGATTTGTGCACTCTGCAGAGAGGCCGTGAATTGGATGTGCATGTAGTCTGCACACCCTATATCCACTGATGGCCACTGTGAGAAATTTACACCGCCTTGTGCCTCAATTTTAGAGCTCTCAATCCTGTGGCGACGTAAACATTCACCCACAACCTGAACTCACGATTTACATGAAGGTGACTCAGATTAAAGTATGCACTGTACAAGAGTCGTATGTTGCATGAAAGAAACACAATATCTTGGAAAAAGCTACTACACCTAGGGAATGCAGGATGAAATAAAATATGTGAAATGTAAACAGGAATTTCATCGCTGACATGGAATATCTGAAAGGTTTTACAGTCATTTTTGAGAAGCCCATCAGTGTTTTGCCAGTAAAGTTGAGGAAATTAATCTAGAGCCGGATAGAGTCCTGTTTCAAAGTCGGTTTTTAATTATTGTCGGGCCATGAGACCTGACAAGACCTGTCCCCCTTGAATCCCCGATTTTGCCCCTTCTGTGCTGGGCATCATTATGCATTCCGCCCCCCCTGCATTTCTCATGTGCGTGTCCCGAGGATGCACACACTTGGGGCCGTATCATGATGGGCTGTGCTGGGTCAGCACCAGTGCTGGCTCTCCGAAGGAGTGCTGCGGGGCGGTGCGGCGGGGGAGGGACAGGGTAGGGGGTAGTGGAGTCTGACATATGACGGACAGGAGTAAGGTAAGTAATTAAATAAATAAAATGATTTACCTTGCACGCGCTGCATCGTCAACTGTCACCAGGCAGTTGGGTCCCCTCGCCGCCACACAGCGAGACCTGTGTGCCTGAGCCCGCTGCTGCCGTTCACTAGCTGGTTCGTGCCCCGCTCATTCTACCGCGTTACTGTCAGTGATATTGTCTGTCTCACTGTATCTTGCACTGTTGTCTTGCCCATTTTTTTAATTATATTGTTTGCACTGTTGTCTTGCCCTTTTTCAATCCCACAGTTTGAGCTGTTGTTTTTGTCCTTTTTGCCCCTTGTGCCCTCTTTTGCCTTCTGTAAAACCCGCCTCGCTTTTCCCGCTGCTGCGTCCCCTGCGGCCCCGCCCCCGCAATCTCATTCGCCGCCCCGCCCCGCTCCCACCTCCCAGCTGCTCCTCCCTCCCACACCCCCTCATATGGAGGCCGCGCAGCGGTGAAGAGAGCGGCCCTTGACCCTGTCACCAGGCAGGTTGCTCCCCTCGCCGCCACACAGCTCCACCTGTGGACCTGAGCCCGCTGCTGCCGTTCACTAGCTGGTTCGTGCCCCGCTCATTCTACCGCGTTACTGTCAGTGATATTGTCTGTCTCACCATATCTTGCACTGTTGTCTTGTCCGTTTTTTTTTAACTATATTGTTTTCACTGTTGTCTTGCCCTTTTTCAATCCCACAGTTTGCACTGTTGTTTTTGTCCTTTTTTGCCTTCTGTAAACCCCCGCCTCGCTTTTTCCGCCGCTGCGTCCTCTGCGGCCTCCCCTCACCGCAATCCCATTCGTGCCCCGCTCATTCTACCGCGTTACTGTCAGTGATATTGTCTGTCTCACCGTATCTTGCACTGTTGTCTTGCCCGTTTTTTAAATTATATTGTTTGCACTGCTGTCTTGCCTGTTTTCAATCTCAGTTTGCGCTGCTGTTTTTGTCCTTTTTTTGCCCCTTGTGCCCTCTTTTGCCTTCTGTAAACCCCGCCTTGCTTTTCCCGCCGCTGCGTCCCCTGCGGCCCCGCCCCCCGCAATCCCATTCACCGCCCGCTCCCGCCTCTTGTCTGCTCCTCCCTCCCACATCCCCTCATATGGAGGCCACGCAGCGGTGAAGAGAGCGACCCTTGACCCTGTCACCAGGCAGGTCGCTCCCCTCGCCGCCACACAGCTCCACCTGTATGCCTGAGCCCGCTGCTGCCGTTCACTAGCTGGTTCGTGCCCCGCTCATTCTACCGCGTTACTGTCAGTGATATTGTCTGTCTCACCGTATCTTGCACTGTTGTCTTGCCCGTTTTTTAAATTATATTGTTTGCACTGTTGTCTTGCCCATTTTCAATCCCACAGTTTGCACTGTTGTTTTTGTCCTTTTTTGTCCCTTGTGCCTTATTTTGCCTTCTGTAAACCCCGCCTCTCTTTTCCCGCCGCTACGTCCTCTGCAGCACCGCCCCCCCGCAATCCCATTCGCCGCCCTGCTCCCGCCTCCCAGCTGCTCCTCCCTCCCACACCCCCTCATATGGAGACCGCGCAGTGGTGAAGAGAGCGACCCTTGACCCTGTCACCAGGCAGGTCGCTCCCCTCGCCGCCACACAGCTCCACCTGTGTGCCTGAGCCCGCTGCTGCTGTTCACTAGCTGGTTCGTGCCCCGCTCATTCTACCGCGTTACTGTCAGTGATATTGTCTGTCTCACTGTATCTTGCAATGTTGTCTTGCCCGTTTTTAAAATTATATTGTTTGCACTGTTGTCTTGCCCGTTTTCAATCCCACAGTTTGCGCTGTTGTTTTTGTCCATTTTTGCCCCTTGTGCCCTCTTTTGCCTTCTGTAAACCCCTGCCTCGCTTTTCCTGCCGCTGCGTCCCCTGCGTCCCCGCCCCCCTGCAATCCCATTCGCCGCCCCGCTCCCACCTCCCAGCTACTCCTCCCTCCCACATCCCTTCATATGGAGGCCGCGCAGCGGGCACGCAGCTGGCGCGCCGAAGGCGTGTCTAAGACAAGCCCGTCTGCGCCCATCCTCCCCTGGCCCCCTCAAATGCCATGACGCCCACCTCTGCTACGACACCAGCACCCTCCACGCACTCAACGCCGGACGATCACGCACCTGCTGCCTGACCGCCCCGAAGCGCACCCAAGGACCCTTCTCCTGCCAGAACTGCAGCTTCACCAGCATCCGGCCCGCCTACCCACCTACTGAAGAGCCCAACTTCCTCAGATGCATCCTGCTCAACACCCGCTACGCCTGCAAACACGCCGTCGAACTTTGGGACCTACTCGACACCAATGCCCCAGACTTCGCCTTCCTGACGGAGACCTGGCTGAACCCCTCCTCGGCACCCGACATCGCCATAGCCATCCTGGATCACCCGCAAGGGCCGCACCAACGGAGTAGGAGGAGGAATTGCCATCGTCCACAGGAACACTCTCAAAATCTCGACAGACTCCGATGACACCCTCAGCACCGCCGAACACCTGCACTTCCAGATCCACACCGACCCCAACACCACCCTCAGAGGTACCCTCATCTACAGACCCCCCGGACCCTGACCGCAGTTCAGCGACTCTATCGCCGACCTCATCAGCACACATGCCCTCGCCTCCACGGACTACATCCTCCTCGGGGGTCAGAACTTCCACCTCGAGAACAACAACAACTCCAACTCTTCCACCCTGATCGACAACCTCGCCAACTCATCACAACACCCACCCACTCCACCGGCCACACGCTCGACCCCATCTTCTCAGCAAGCTCCCACGTCTTCTTCAACCGCATCACCGAACTCCACTGGACCGACCACTGCTGCATCCACTTCACCTTCCGGAAACCCACCACACACCACCGCATCCAGCAGACGCCTCGCCGCCGCTGGAGCAAAGTCACCAAGGACCAGCTAACCACCGTCCTCGCCCAGAGCCCACCCGCAGACCCGACCGACCCCGATGCCGCAGCCCATAGCCTCAGACAGTGGATCAACGACTGCGCCAACACCCTTGCCCCACTCAAGAAGCCCTCCAACACCCACACCAGCAAGAGAGCCAGCTGGTTCACCGAAGACCTCCAGGCCTCAGGCGAACCTGCTGAAAACTAAAAAAAAAACGGGATCCGTGAACGAACACCGGAAAGCTACACAGCCCACAAGAACGCCACCCGCAGACACCCCCACCTCATCAGATCCGCCAAAAGGACCTCCTTCAAAGACCGCCTAGACAACAACGCACACAACAGCAAAGAGCTCTTCAACATCGTGAAGGAACTCTCCAACCCCAGCTCCAACACCAACGACATCCCACCGTCACAAGACCTGTGCGACTCGCTGGCCACCTTCTTCCATCGCAAGATCGCAGACATCCACGACAGACAGACAGACAGACAACTGCTGAGACCCCCGCTCCCACGACCACCACCCGCACCAACCGCCTGCTCGCCTGGACCAACATCAACGACGACGATACCATCAAGATCATGAACACCGTCCACTCTGGATCCCCGGAAGACCCCTGCCCACACCACATCTTCAACAAAGCCAGCAGCACCATCGCACCCCATCTCCGGAAAACCATCAACATCTCCTTCGAGACAGTGACCTTCCCGGAAAGCTGGAAGCACGCAGAGATCATCGCCTTACTCAAGAAACCCAAGGCGGACCCCAAGGACCTCAAGAACTTCTGACCCATCTCCCTGCTCCCGTTCCCGGCGAAGGTCATCGAAAAGGCCGTCAACAAACAACTGACCAGCTTCCTCGAGGAGAACAGCATCCTAGACCCGTCCCAGTCCGGGTTCCGCAGCAACCACAGCACCGAAACTGCCCTCATCGCTGACACCGATGACATCAGGACCCTGCTTAACAACGGAGAAACCGCGGCCCTCATCCTCCTGGACTTGTCAGCCGCCTTCGACACGGTCTGCCACCGCACACTACGAACACGCCTCTACGAGGCTGGAATCCAAGAGAAGGCCCTGGACTGGACCACCTCCTTCCTCTCCAGCAGAACACAGAGCATCCGCCTCCCCCTTCCGCTCCGAAGCCACTGAGATGATCTGCGGCGTATCCCAAGGCTCATCCCTCAGCCCACCGTTGTTCAACGTCTACATGGCACCGCTCGCCCACGTCGCACGACGGCACGACCTCAACATCATCTCCTATGCTGACGACACCCAGCTGATCCTCTCCCTCACCAAAGACCCCCACACCGCCAAAACCAACCTCCACGAAGGAATGAAGGCCGTTGCCGACTGGATGAGAAACAGCCGACTGAAGCTGAACTCAGACAAGACGGAGGTCCTCATCCTCGGATCCACCCCCATGGCCTGGGACGACTCCTGGTGGCCGACTGCACTAGGAGCACCCCCTACACCGACCGACCACACATGCAACCTAGGCGTCATCCTCGACTCCACCCTTTCCATGATGAGGCAGGTCAATGCAGTCTCCTCCTCCTGCTTCAACACCCTCCGCATGCTTCGCAAGATCTTCAAGTGGATCCCCACCGAAACAAGAAGAACGGTCACCCAGGCCCTCGTCAGCAGTAGACTGGACTACAGAAACGCACTCTATGCAGGAGCCCCGGCCAAACTCCTGAAACGGCTCCAATACATCCAGAACGCCTCCACACGCCTGATCCTCGACATCCCTCGCCGCAGCCACATCACACCCCACTTGAGAGATCTGCACTGGCTCCCCATCAACAGGAGGATAACCTTCAAACTCCTCAACCACACACACAAGGTACTCCACAACACCGGACCAGCGTGCCTCAACAGCCGACTCAGCCTATACACCCCCACCCGCCAGCTCCGCTCCGCAGACCGCGCCCTCGCCACCGTCCCCCGCATCCGAAGAGTGACCGCCGGCGGCAGATCATTCTCCCACCTCGCCGCCAAGACATGGAACACCCACCCCGTCTGCCTGCAGCAGACCGAAGACCTTCTAACTTTCAGGAGACTTCTCAAGACCTGGCTCTTCTAACAGTAGCAGCTCCCCCCCTCCCCTCCCCAGGCGCCTTGAGACCCTCACGGGTATGTAGTGCGCTCTATAAATGCTATGATTGATTGATTTAACTGATTTTCTCAGAATATAATAACATTTTCGCAATTCTAAGGCCCTGATTACAACAGTGCCAATGTTTGGGGGCGGGAGGAGAGAGGGCCAGAATCCCTGATTTGGGCCAGTATTCCTCCACCCAAAAACGCTGATTATGAGTCTTCTCCCTGGAATGGAAATTAACCACATAGACCTGGAGATTCTGGGTCCTTTTCCTTGTTGTCTTCCCCAAAACCACTGACATTTCAATTCTGCACTGATTTGGGAAGGGTAAGCGAGGGCCTTTCCAGTGGTTAGACAGGTGGGGGAAGCACAATTAATTGGTTCTTATGCTACTGCAGGGATCAGGTGGAGACAGGGTTGTGCTCCTGCCCGCAGCCCCTCCAGCATGTAACAAGACCTGGTGTCTCTGGGCCTGGAACTACCAGGTCCAGGGTTTATATACGCTGTACTTCCTGGGTCCAGAGACACTTATTGTATTGTATTGTAATTGCATTTATATTGCGCTTACTATCCCTGACAAGCACTTATGGGCTTATTTACAAGCCCTTGTGCCTCCAGTATGTCACTTTTTCCCATATTGATAGTGTTGCACCGTCGGCAAAGGTTTTATAAATATGCCCCTTAGAATTCTCCTCCTACCTCGATGCCAAGACCTGGAACACCCTGCCTCTCCACCTCAAGCAATCCCGGTCGCTGACACAATACAGGAAGGATCTCAAGACCTTGCTCTTCGACTGAACCCCTGCGCCCAGACTGATCAGCAGCCCTCCCCCAGCCTCAGCTCCTTGAGTCCCTTACAGGTGAGTAGCCGCGCTACATAAACCCCTGATTGAATAAGAATTGTAGGTGGTCGAATTCTACTCAAATTTATTGTTCCTGGTGACATTTCACAACTCGTAATCAATGCGTTAGTGTGCATGCCATGGTGGATTCTTCATCCAGATTCTTTTATTAGCTGCTTTTGCACTAAACTGCTCAGTTAATGTTCCTTATTGTACAGCAATTGAACCTGTAGGTTAATGCTTTGTCTTAATTGTCATTATTTTATCATTGACATTCTCCATTGAGTAATCCATATGGTTCAAGTGATGTAAGGGGGAGTTCATTTTAAATTAAGATATTTTTTACTGATTTCTGCCATCTTCAGTTCTTCAAATTGGATATTCTTGACTTAGAATGCCTTTCAGACTTAGAAATCATTTCAGATGCATATACATTTCTCAATTATGTCTCTTGAGGCTCAGCTCCGTCCCCAAAATGCATTGGGGGAAATGGGCAAACAATTGACGCGCTTATAACTCATGGCATGTCATTTGACTGAATGTGTTGGGAATTACAGAAATCAATAGTGTATGGGTCACTCAATGGAGAATATCAGTACTAAAAGAATGTCAGTTAAGGTAAAGCATCAACCTACTGGTTCAGCAGAGGCGGCAATGCTGATAAAGCCTTAAACCACGGCTTCAGTAGTTTTGCAGTCTTGTACACTAACCGATTGGGTGCCAGAACTCAAATATGATCAGCCAATCCTTTAAGATAAAATATGTGATAAATTCTGTACTTCTGAACTTAAAATATGGATCCCATGCAACCACCCCCTTTCATTTAAAAACACATCATCATGGGTACAAGGAATCGAGCACAAAGGTGGTACCAGGTTTGACTGGTTCAGAGGAAAGTAGTGCAGTGATATGGGTAGAATCTCAGGGTCTTGGCACTATAAGGCGCACCAAAATACAGTTAAGAGAAAAAGAGCACCTACTACTGCTGGGCTGTGTAACTGAATGGAGATATGAGCACCATGCTCTGAGTGGTGCTTGAAAGGGTGACATGAGAAAAGGGAAGGTCCCCATTTTCTTGCTTTAAGGATGATAAGAGTGCTCCCTAGTCCTGTAATAACATGATTGCCCAAGATAAGAAGACTCAACTACTGCTAGTACTGCCCAGAAACTGGCAGAACTAGAACTGAATTCTACCATTGAGATCCCACTGCATTGCATACGTATGAAATAGGTGGGCATGAGAGCTAGGACCAGAGAGCACTTGTGCAAGATGGAATGCCAAAGCAGCCCCTGTGTGGGAACATGAATGGAGATGATTGTTGTTAAAAAAGAGGAGGTGAGGGCTGCACGATTCCCTGAATGATCTCTCTACAGAACTTCAGTGAAGAAGAGACAAACCTTACTCGAAAAAATGTATGTGGTTGAGTTTTCAAGCAGGGGAATGCGAATGAAGATTAAAAAAAAAGAGTTGTGGACAGTCAAGCTGCAGGTAGTACTAAAGATTCAGGCCACGAGGAGCAAGGGGGCGAGGCAAGTTGTTAGATTTGATGAATATTGTGGGCTCAGGATGGTTTTGCAGCTGACAGCAGAGGGTGGCGATGGCTTTACTGTAAGCAGGAACCCACATAAGGCTCCGCACTAAGATATTGCTGTCCTTGTGTACATGCGGTATGGAACCCGCTGTGGGTGAGTGAAAAAGTTAACCACTAACCACTACATTGGCAGTGCCCTGCGCAGGGGAGCTAATGTGA
The DNA here is from genome assembly GCF_964204655.1 of Triturus cristatus. NCBI lineage: Eukaryota > Metazoa > Chordata > Amphibia > Caudata > Salamandridae > Triturus > Triturus cristatus. The sequence goes on along the minus strand of NC_140586.1, from coordinate 324,893,104 downwards.
GAAGGATGAAAGGCTGGCATGAGAAACAACAGAAGGTCCTGGATAGATCCGTGCAGGGAGTCAAGTTAGGCACACGCAGTCTTTTTTGGGGGGTAAGCAATGTACTGAGGCATGTATACATATGTGTGTGAAGGTATATATGATAGGTGAAGTTGACTGTTAGATGGCGAATGAGAGAAGTTGGGCACTAGCAATCCACGTGCTAATATCATCGGCCCTATCCTGATGGAGCCTATGGTGGTATATCTTCTGACCTGAGGGCCAGGTCCAGAAGAATAGTGTCCCATCCCACAATTATCATGGATTTCCCTGCCTTATATCTTAAGTGCCTAACAGTATCACCCTTGCAAGCCTTGCAAGGGCCAACATGAGGTCAAACAAAGCATTATGGACCAAGTAAGATTTGGGTCGAGACAACTACTCTAATAAGCATGTTTTAGGGGTGAAAATGTGCCACCTGCCTGTCACTTTTGTGAACAGATTGCACACACTGTGCCAGACGTCCTGGAGCACTCTGCATGTTCAGGTCATGTTGTACAAGTCTGCTTCTCCACCGTCACACCTGGAGTAGTTGTGAGATACATTAGCAAACAGCAGGTTTAATCTGGTGGGCATGAGATACGTATGAAGTGCGTAGTTGAACTCCAACACTTTAAGTCGTGTTCCTGGACACTGTCGATGTGTGACGAAGAATCGCAGACCAGTCCATATCGGAGAGCTTCACCTCAATATCTTGGCTGTAAGACTAATAGATCTGTTACCAGCCCCCCTCTAATCTCCCTGTACATCATCAGCATTCTATGGCGGTTGGAGCCCCATGTAAATAGATGTAATGTGTTGTCCATTTCCGGTTCTTCATTGCACCTACCCCACGTGGTGCCAACTGCACTACAAAGAGAAGCATATGCCAGGAATTGCCCGATGGGCAGGGCATAAGATATTCGTATTCAAGCAAATGTCACAACAGCCCCACATGTGAGATGATGACTCTTGACCAGTGCAAAATGTTGGCATTCAGGCTTGCTTTCCCAAATCTGGGTAAGCAAGACAACAGTAAGTACGCTGAGTGCATTGCCTAGGGAGGCGACCTTTGAACGTACCAACGCCAGCAGAAACATGCCACTGAGGGGAAGACGCTGTGCAGTGGCAGTCCTGCAGCAGGCACTACAGAACAGCCTTACCCCCCTCATAATGATCCAGATATCCCACCTCTGAGAAGTGCCAGTGGCGATTAAAGTCATGACCCATTGGAGCTGCGAGCTCAAAAGTGGGTGCCCCAGACCACCGTCATCTGTTGAGAGAAATTATTTGTCACAAACCACTGTGCGCCTGTCCACACACCACACCAGCTCTGTGAGCCAGCTATTGAAATCCCAGAAAAAGGGTTCATCTAGTGATAGTCGTATAAATTAGAAAAGAAGTACAGACGGTAAAAGCCTCCATCTTGGAAAGTGCGATGCGCCCAAACACCTACAATGGGAGTTTCTTCCAGAACACTGACGTAGACCTAAGGGATGCCAGTGCTCTGTTGAGGTTCCCCGCCCTGCCATCGGGTAGGTGCCTGTATACATTCACTCCAAGATATATGAATGTATGTAATTCATTGGTTCAATCTGCGGCACTCCTTTCAGAGGCCCATGGGCTTACATTTCCGCCAAGGGAAATATGCAGGACTTGACCCTGTTGATTTCTAGGGCCAAACACTTTCCCGAAAGTCTCAAGAGTCCCCAGCGTCGCCCCGAGACCCGTGGTCATATGTTGGCTAAATATATCAATACATCTTTGACATACAGTGATATGGAGTGTCTCAGGCCAGCGACTTCCAGGCCGTGCCTTACCCCTGCTTGACTAATACAACCAGCTAGCGGCTCAATCGTGAGGCTGAAGGGGAGCGGAGGAAGGGGGCAGTCTTGCCTGATACCCCTGTGGATCAGCCAGGAGTCAGAGAACTCCATCCTGGTCGTGCCCTGAGAGGTGGGGTCGATTTATAGGACCCAAATCCAAGATAATATGACCGCCCAAAACCCATATGCCACTTAACTGCAAACAAATATACCCAGACAGGTTATCAAACGATTTTTCCATGTCTATGCACCGCATGAGCATGGCCCACTGATCTCCCACGTAGAATGTGAAATAACCTGATGATATTAGATGTGCTTCGGCCTGGAACAAATCTGTTTTGGTCCAGATGAACCAGATCCATGAGTGTATGTTGGATCCGGTTTATAATAAATTCCCCCAAATCTTGCATCTTAATTCAAGATAGACAGTGGGTGATATGAGTTTGAATCAAGAGGATCACCACTAGATATGTGCAGCAAAACAATGAGCACTTCCGGAGATGATAACAGTAACCTGCCTCGCATCCTGGATGGCACCCAGGATGTTTTATATACCTCCAAAAGGCGCTTTGTCAGTTCAGTTTGAAAAGTTAAAAAAAATGCCAATGGGAGGTCTTCGCAGCCAGGAGTATTACCTGTTGTAAGTTACTTAATCTCAGCAGCAATTTAGAGTCCTAGTATCGGCCATCCATTTCAAGCCTTCGATCTTGGGGGACAGCACAAACCACTGACACCTAGTTTGTGTGAAAAAGGGCGCTTTATTGAAACAGGTGCACATCACATATAATAAATAGATCCTTTCACCTTACAAAACTAAACCTCACTATACAAATGATTTACCTACATTGAACTATGCCCACCCCTAAAATATCCCTCTCCCACAAACTTAAACCTGCAAGGTTGTACCTCCTCCTAGGCTAGACTTCCTCACTTGAGGCTTTCAACCTGCCATACAGTTTTAATGCAACTATTAACCTCTAACTAAGTTAACTTGTTATTGAACCCTAAACTTCCTGCCACGTCCAGGCATGAGCTTGCCTACCCGTTCACTTTCAGGCTGGATTGCCGCTGTCAACCACATTAAACGTGGATAACCTATGCCAACTTCTCGGCCAACCACCACCCAGAAAAAGGCCCTTCCCTCACTTTTTCTGCCCCCCCCCCCACCCCTTTAGGGTCCTGTAAGTCCTAATGCATGTGGAACACCTTAGCCACTTCTTCTCGCACCTGTAACAAATCTAGCTCCATGCCAATAAATAAAAGAAGCACGCCATCTCCGTGGAAAACTTCCCAAGCATCATACCGCAAGTCTGCATGCTCAATTCCACTTATATTTCGCTCTCATGGTCCTCATCCCTCTATCAACTTTTCTCCTTGTTCTCTCAGTTGCTGCTGGTTTGGAGGTCTCTTGTCAAACCCTTCTTGTTATAAACTCTTTCCCCATAATGTGGCAACCTGACCACTGCCTTTGTATTTCTGCCAAATCATCCTTCATCGCTCGCAAGAGAACTACCCCCTTTTTAACCACCAGGTCATTTTCACCTAAATGTATCAACAATATGTCTGGGCAATTCCCCTCAGCTGCAACTTGTTAAAGCAAGGTAACAGCTCCATCTATCTCATCTCCCCTTTGCCATGCCATCGCAGATTTAATATGGAGGAGTTAAAACTCAAGTTGATGCCATAATTGCTTGGGCACGACTGTCTTTCCGTCCACTTTACAAACAAATGTCCTCCTATACACAGCAACAAGCTAGGTACCTCTGGGCCTGGAACCAAACCTGGAAAAAATAAAAAATATAAACAATTGGAACAGTATGTGTGACCTAACAAACCCCCTCCCTGCATATATTGATGGTAGCAGGTAGAAGTCCATCTGCTCAAAGCCATGATGTTCCGTTTACTCCAACCCTGTCTACCCGCCTCCGTCACCATTCCTATGCGAAATGAATGTGTCCTGTACTCCTTCAAATTCAATCCTACACGTGACAACCCTTTACGTAACACCTCCAGTAACTGAAAAGCTGACACCGGTCTGCTGTCAATATGCCTGGAAACGCTACCTACCCTGGCTGTAGACCTCAGCCTCAGTGAGGCAGCCTATTTGACAGGGCAAAATATGCTTATATGGGAACCTGAGCAGTAGAAACAAACTACCCTGCTCGCTCTGGTCTGTTCTTGACCTGTACAGCCAAACCTGCAGACCTGCCTCACACTGTAGTACTTTCTCCCATAGCACTGCTCAACTGCCTCTATCCCCCCAGAAGCTCAGAAACTGTAAATTCCCCAAAAAGCATACAAATCATTCAAGTTGAAAACAAAACCTGTTTGTCTTCACTTGTATAGACCACATGTAGACTCTGAAGTACCTCACAATGTATTCCCCAAGTCAGCATTCTTCTCTTTGGCTCAGACCAACTAGCCTCCCTAGCCCACCTTTCCAGTATCTGTTTCCCCAGCTCCCCAGCTGATGGGTTATAACCCCAGAGGAGCTTACCCTTGGAATCAATGCTGCTAATTTACCCGCAATGTTAACCCTCGACTGTCCTCTCTCAATCAATATCAGCAAGAACTGAACCACATCTGTCCGATCCCATATGTCCCACCTCCACTGCGCACCGCTAGCATATAATTCTACCCAAGCCTGGCTATAAGCCTGTCTCATCGACACAGCCATTGATTCTATCACGAACTGCAGCATCCTCTGTTGTCTACTGTCCACAACTCCTGCAGCATCCTGCTTCAGACTGTGTCCGCCACCGTGGCCAGCCCATGGAATCTCTCCCACTGTGAACGGGACAAAGAAACCTCAATGTCATTGTCCACGCCGGGTACATGTCACGCTCTAAACAAAATGTGAAATTCAAGACACCGTAACAGAAAAATCTGCAAAAACTTCAAAACTTGCACGTCCTGTTCTGACTGCCTGTTCACCACGTGTACTACTGCATGTTATCAATACAAAAAAGAACCTTCTTATGTGCCAACTGATTACCCCATAGGGGTACCACTAGGGGGAAGAAATTGAGGAAGGCTACACTCTTCCCCCATGCTTCCATCCGACTAGACATGCCTCTGCACACCACTGTACCTGCCAGTAGCGCCCAAAACCTATTCCTTCCGCCACATCAGAAAAGACCTGTGCATTCGACTCAATTTCATTCAAGGCCACTTACAGAACTCAGTTGAAAAAGTCCAAAAAGAAGCGCCACATCCTCAAATCTTTCACGCCTGCTGGCAACCCAACATGGTGGTGTGGTAATGGCAAACCTGACAATGACAACCCCAACCTTCTACAAAATGATCTCCCTGCCCTCACCAATCTGTATGCAAAATTCAAGTGGCTCAACAGCACCTGCACCTCCTTAACTCTGTAACTTTGTCTTTGGCCAACATTGCATCTAGAGAGCAGCTGCTTTGTTATTGCCTTGTCCTCTGGTAGACGGGCTTCCATTACACCAGAATCAAGTTCCATGCCTAGAAAGGACAGCACCGTGCTGGGTCTGACTGTCTTCTCTGGCGCCAACAGGACTCCCGGGTCCCCCATAATTTCCTTAAAACCAAGCAGCATCCTCTGGCAATCCGTTTCCCCAGGTTTACTCACAAAGAAAAAGTCATCCATATAGTGTGTAATGTGTTTGTGACCTGTGGACCATGAAAAAACCCATTGTAAGAATGTGCTGAACCATTTAAATAACGCACAGGAGATGGGGCACCTCATTGGCAGTGCCTTATGCACGTACCATTGGCCTTCAAATTGAAAGTCATTTGGGCATACTGGGAGCAATCGAAAGGCCGACTTAATGTCACACTTTGCCATGTGTGCCCCCCACCCTACTTCCTCCACAATGGCCAAGGCCACGTCTACCGAGGAATATTTGACTGATGACTGGCCCACTGGAATAAAGTCATTAATAGAGTTGCCCTCTGGCCACGACGGATGTTGAATTGTCCTGAACTGCCCCTTCTCTTTTTTGTGCAGCACTCCAATAGGTAACACCATCAAGTCCGCCATGGGCCACTCCACTCTTCAAGCGGCACGACCACCATACCCTCTCATATCTCTTTCAACAATTTCTCCTATACCATGTGTTTGAGCTGCTGATTTGAGATTGTCCTCCTGATTCTTAGCAATTAACAAGGGGGTGCCTGCCTGCACATTTGGAGCATTCATGCCAAAATGAACAGTCCTCCCTGGTGCACATTCCTGTATTAAAATCCCAGCATGCCCCTGTCTGCCCAGGTTGTCCTCTGCCCATTGACCCCACCCCTCCCCGGGTGAAGCACGCTTTAAAGGGCTGGTACACAATAGAAAGCACGCTTGCCATGAAGACTGTTTTTCCAAACTTGGACGGGCACATTGTATGGTGGCAAATATTAGAGTCCACTTTTCCTCATGGTATTTCGAGATTCAGCACCATGTGCGCCCGAAACTCAGTCATCATATTGGGCCCAGGCATAACCCTCATAATATATCTGCGCCTTTCCTATTGTGTTGATATATTCAAACAGCGCTACACACCTCTCACGGTGTTTTTCGCAATAAACACTGGCGTAATTGAGAATAGCTGCTGTCCAAGCCCATATTGTCAACGGGACCTTGGGATGCATAGCCAGCTCACATTCCTCTTTTTTGGAACCCTCCTTCCCCCTCAACTCCCTATGTAACAGTTTCAACATTTCTACATATTCTGTATTCCATATTTTCTTCCTTGGTTGCCAACATGAGGTGTTCTCCTAACGACTTTGAGACCCACATGTAGGGGAGCTTCTTAAATTTGAATTCCTTACTCTCTTGGACCTTGACCTTGTCTCCTGTCCCCAGTCTGTTCCCCTCGGTGACCCACCCTCACTCTTCTCTGCCTCCCTGTCCTGTGCCTCACTCAACCCCCCATCTTTACCCTTTGGACCCTCAACTGGCCCTGTGATCCACAGGTTCTTGTTCCCGTGCCCCGACCCTGTTCCCTCCACCTTCCTATCCGTGCCCACACTTGTGTCAGTCACATAGAAACCTTTTCGTAAACGGACTGTGCCCCCTTCCTGTGTCTCCACAGCATCCACACCAACTGGAACAATCGCAGCAGTCATTGTCTCGCCGGCATTGAACGTTACCTGGCACCAGGATCGGTGCCCGTTCTGGAGCCCGATGCCCGAGACCCTCCGTTCTGGCATTTCCAGAACTGCATGCTGCTGCCTTACCATGCTTGAGCTCTGTAAGACACTGGCAACACTTTGATGAGTTCCCCTTGACCCCGTCCCCTGTTGCCACCATCTCCTTTCTTCCTCTTGATGTACCACCTCATTCACCAACTTACCCTCCTCAAGACTCTCCTCATCACAGTCTAAGACCATACCCTCCAACACATTTTCATTCGCATCACCCGTGATAGCATTTGCCACCTGGCACTGCGACCTTACCAATGTGTCCAGCCCTATGTGTTGATCTCTTCTGTGGTTCGGGGCTGTACTAGGCCTTCCCTTCCATTCTTCTGATGCCGAACGCCGCAACATATGTCGGTTGCCAGGGGTGGTACCGTACACTCCGGCACTCCGGCACTGTCAAGTCCGTTCATGGCCTTCTTGTGGCAGTGTTCTTGGTGTCCCCCGTCGCCATCCAGCTGGCCATTCAGGGCCAAACCTTCTCTTCATCTTGGGGCATTGGAGCCGTACAGAACTCCCCCAAGTACACCATGCTGCTGTCCAAACGCTCTGTAAAACAGAGGAAGGGCCCGATGTGCTGGTAATTAACTCATGCTGAATTAGGCTTCCCACTGTGTCCGACAACCACCAACCCCTAACTATGTCCCTGTCCTCACCCACCAGCGCCTGGGACCACTCGCCCTGCGCCCCTGATACGCCCTAGTATATACATGTTTTGTTCTCTCTCTCACCACCTCTGCCTCCTCCCCATTGCTCCACTCAAGGCCTGCTGCCACAAAAGCTGTGGCCTGAGACTGAACTCTCTCCTGCGTGTCCATCACCACCTGCGCCAACGGTGCCCTTGCCCCTACTGGTGCTCACTCCAGCAAGCCTCCCCTGTCTAGAGCGACTGGGGCTCAGGCACTCCCATCCCTCCAATTGCTGTGCGCACCCTCTATGCTCTGCCATTCACCATAGCCCTGTCCTGTCCACAGAACTCCTGGAGTGCCCAAGCCTTCCTCCACAGCCTGCCTAAACTGGCCTCTCTCCTGGTTTTCCCCTCTCAGCCTGTGTCTACTGCTGCCATCTTCACTCCTTCTATCAGATCCAGGCTTGCTGGCCTCTTGCGTCCTGTATTGATAACATGGCCTAATAATGCTCCCACCATCCCCTCCCTTTCCCTGTTGAGGCACATGTGTTGGGGGAATCCCCACCGACCGCCTCAACATCATACGGGTCACCCATGCCACAAGACAAGTCAAGAGCTTCACATGTTCTGATCTCGCCCCTCTATCAATCTCTCAGGGGCCCACCAACTGTGGTGTGCATAGAGGCTGACTGCGGCCTCCTACTAATTATTTGTGACTGGGAAGCTTCCCCGGCTTCCTCACTTTCCCCCAGGGCTTCCCAATCAACACTCCGTGTTGCTGCTATGCGCACCGGTGGACGCATGGGCTCAACCCCTGCCCGTCGGCCTGCGGCACGTGGGCCGCTCTTCTAGCTCTAGAGCACCCCCTTTTCCTTACCTCATCAGTTGAGCTAAGGGGTCCGGCGCAGCGCCTAGCAAGCAATTACCACCGCCGCGACCCCCACTGAGGCCCGATGCATCGGGCGACCTGCACTGCCACCACCATTGGCCATGGCACTTGCTCGACCTTTTCCTCTGTCGACAACGCCATTGCAACCAAGCCTAACTACCTGACAGGGGAATCTTGCAAAAACTTTCTCTCACTAAATGCAAGCCACTGTGTTACCACTCATAAAATGGTGGCTGGCTATATATAATGGCTGAATTTATACTCAAACAGGCCAAAGTAGCAAATTGGAGCCCAAAAACTTGCTGAAATGGCGGGGCTGCCCCATTCCCCAAATTTCCCTGGGGGCAGACCTCATGCTGGTTGGCTGCCCCCCAAGACCCAATTGTGTAAGCATCTGCAACCGGGCTGACGCCAAGAATAGTCTATGCAGGTGGTGTCAATCGGGTCTGGTTGTGAGTACCACAGTTGGTATTATGCAGTGAACGCTGCATTTATGTCCGCTTGCGTGTGCAAGTGAAGCCCATCTGGGTGACGGATGGCTGTTATGGCCAATATGTGCATCTCCACTTGAATCAGTCCTGCTGTTAGTCAGCCGTACTTATCCCCTTGATCTGTTTGTTTGATCTTTTTATTGACCTTTTATATTATTCATTACAGTAATTTATGATACAGCTGTATACTTTTGCCGTGTACATTGCCCATTTAACTATTCTGCAATCAGCTATGGTCAAGTAAAGCAACACGATCCGTAGATTGGTACAAGCAAAAACATAGAAATTGTAACGTTTATCATGAGAATAAACAATCGCCTTCGTCTTCTCCTGTTACATTAACTCTACAGTATCCGCTGTTCTTTGCTCATCTTTACCCCTCTGTCATTACATTATCTCAAGTGTAATTCGTAGATCAATATGAATATTTAATCAACAACTTAAATTACCACAGGTTACATCAGTAATCGAAGGCATCCCCCTCGTACATACCATTTGCATATATAAACTGTCATATGTATTATTTATTCCTGGTTCAGGTCGTTCCCAGTCCACTAAAGTGTCTCTAGGTTGGCACTAGCCTTCCCATCGCGACCTCATCCATTGTCCGGCCCTAACCCTGATCCACCTCCGGCCCATCCCGCTGCGCGGGTGAGCTTTCAGGATCAAGTTGTATCATGTGCCGAAGTGCCGTGAGGATTGTGTCCCGGCTTTCCGACAGCGGGAACTTTCGCAGCGCTGGAGTGTCCTCCCTCCGGAGGGATGCGCCCTCCGCCGCTGCCCAGTACAGCATAGGACGAGCCCACGCTAAAAAGGCGGGAGGTTCTCCTGCCTTCTAACGCCTCGTGAAGAGTCTTTTAACCACCGTAGAGCCGAGAGCAATAAACCTGTTCGAGGCCCTGTGTGTATCCCCTGGGGAATCAATCCCAGTAAACATGACCCCCAGGAGCGCGGAAGCTGCCTATCAGTGCACCCCTCCAGGTGCTCCTTCACCACATCTCAAAATTGCTGAAGTTTATGGCAGGACCAGCGCATATGTAAAATGTCCACATTCAAGTGAGTGCAACGGGGACGGTGGGTATCCACCCTATGGAAATAGCGATTGATCTTTTCCGGGGTGAGATATGCATGATGCATTACATAATATTGTATCAATTGGAACCTCGCATTCAGCGGGACTTGTGTTGGACTCTCTATTACCCAATTCCATTCTACCTCTGCGAATGCACGATCAATATCCCGCTCCCATTTCTCTCATATTGGGGCCAGGTTTAGTGCAGTATGCTGCCGCAGGGCATCTGCAAACCATTGGCTTAGGTGACTACTGTTCCTCATTCCATGAATGTATTGAATTATCATGTTTGTTGGAAGTTCCTGCGAAATGTCACCCCATTGGCCGCGTAATATCCTAATCCAGGACGTGTGTAGAAAAAAGTGTCCCGGGTGTATACCCTCCTCCTGCGCCAAAGTGTTGAAGGGTATCAATCCATCATCATTATATAAGTCCCCAAGAGTGTGTATTCCCGCCCCTTGCCATTCCACCAAGTCAGTAGGGGTGGTATATCCTGCACCCCTGGGCAGTACCACCAGGGGCAGCGCCAGCGCATACGACTTCGTTTGTCTGGTAAGAAATAAAGCCCTGCGGTAACACCTGTATGTTACCTGTGGCAGCAGTGGAAGGGATTTATTATGGCTGTGGCAGGGATGAAAGACAGCCAGAACAGCGTGTATTGTCATGGGAACCCCTCCTCCTCCAGTATCCGATAGGGGCCTACCTTCTGCCCACCGGGCCACCCACTGCAGCTGGGACGCGAGGTAATAATGTTCTAGGTTCGGCACCGACAGCCCTCCCTGCCCCGTCGGGAGATACAGCTTCGCATTGACACTCTGCACCGGGAGGTGTTACATATAGCTCCCCGTACCATTCATTCTTATCCCCCTCATGTGTCTGTGGGCAATGTGTTCTCTGTAGTCATGCTTTGCTAGCGTATTACAAAGATCAGTGTGCTGCAGTATTTTGCATGCAAGGTCTTGCTTCTTGAGGTCCAATTCATCCACCCTTAATTTAATGCGGCAAGCTTTATCCTGCTTTGATAGAGACCATTGTGAGATTTGTGGCCACCATAATGGTCACCTTGAACTCAGTATAACATAATACATGCATATCAGCTAAGAAATAAAATAAAACATGTTTAAAAAAATATAGCAAAATTAAATATAAATAAAGCAAAGGAAAAACTGACAACCCTGATACGGTCCAAAAAAGTATTGTTTAGGGACAAAGCCAACAGAATACTACTGAAGACAAACATGTTAGGGAAAATGAACATGATAATACAGAAGAAAAAGCACACATGCAGCTCAGGTGAAAGAAGTTTATGGAAAGACCACAGTTAACATTTTCCCACTCTTCTGCTGAGCACATTGAAAGAAAATTAACTAGTAACAATGCAGTACATAAAGAAAAATCCAAATGACATGAAGAAAGGTGAACACAAAATCAAAAGGCAGCATTAGGACTGGAATTATGTGGGGCCGTGGCCTAGGAGTCCACCACGATTGCCACTGTTCTTTCACTCTCCATGCTGGGCGTGGAGGATTTCCATAGGTAAAATGGGCATTGGAGGATCAAGAGAGAGCCTTGGATAATAATTGCGACTGAAAAGATCCGGCACTGCTTAGTGAACCCATGAGAGCCAGCCACCAGAGAGAACCTTTGAAACAGAGAAGAATCGGATGTGCATATAATGTGCGTGTCTGAAAGAGACATTGACCTGAGCAGTAGACAAAAGGCGAATAACAATAATACCCAAATGGAAGCAACAATGATCTATGAGAAAAGAGAGAAATGGCCGGAGAGCTGAAAGTGAAGTGAGTGTTATTGTTTAACGAAAGGCCTATAAGTTGATTTTTGTCTCATAGTCTAAGAGAAACCAGGAGGGACTCTCTGGATGCATGTTTTTCCCAAACATGTCCTTATGGTAATCTAAAAGAACATTGAAGAATATACACCTATCTCGATAAGCGTAATGAAGCTGTCATGAAGGGCAGATCTAGACTGGGGAAGGATGAAGCTCCATACAGGCAGTGTAAGATATACATTCAATAATGAGACTAAAAAGACAATATACAGCTTAAGAAATACAACAATTTCCTGAGGAAATAAAACTAGGATCTAGAGCTCAATAGAGAGAGAGAATCATGAATCAAGCTAAAGCTCAAAACATACACTTCATATGATTTTCATGAGAGGGTGGGAGATCCGAACCCAGAGACTTTTTCCGTATCTGGTTAAAAGAGCACTCAGCATCCCAGAGAAACATATTATTGCGTCTGTTGCCATGTCTTCCGGCATGAAGTCCAGGAAGATGAACTAGCAAAGAAAATAAAGAGACCTAATAGCGTTGACAATATTGAAAACGAGAACAACTCATACAGACATGGTTCAAAGCAAAAAAAAGAAATCTATTAGAGGCTTGAAGGATTCCTATCTTCTTAGATGTAAGCGCCTAATGGGTTGTGGTGGTTGGGGCTTAGGAAGAGGCATTTCTGTGACTGGGTGGGAGCAAGTATTTAATTTCCCGCTTGGCTCAGAGTTAACCAGGAAGGTGCCTTTTGCATGTTTTGAAATCTACAGTCTTTCAGCATGTGACTAAGTGCTTGAAGAAAATGGAAATAGACTGCATCAACTATTTGAGAAGGTGAGAAAGTCCATGGAAGATGGAAGCGGGTGGAAAAAAAGGTGGTCAAACTAATGAGCTGATCTGAAGATGTAGATCATTTGGGGTTTAAGAGACCGACATTGTGGGGTTATTTGGAACATTTAGAGGAATCCGAGGAACAATTTCTCAAAATGTTTACGAGTTGGAAGTTAGTTTGCTTGACCCAAGTTAACTATTGCTAGAGGACATACTGAGTAACATTACTAATGATGCCATTGTTTTACATTGTTGCACCATGTGTGCCACAGGTGGTTATGTGCATGTTGTATGTGTTATATGTGTACAGTACAAATGTATAAAAATATATTTTGACAGCCACCCAAAACTATCAAGAAGCCTGATTTTCCCCATAAAACATCATGTCACGGTGTTCAAGGGGTATACTATGTAAGCAATCTTCCTAAATTCATCCACTTTAAAATAGGCAAGTAAAAGCAAGTAATCTTAGAATTAGTGATTCTGTTGCAGAGTGAATCAAGGAGAAAAGAACAGGACACCACCTGCAGACAATCAGTTCTAATTGCGTTCTGGAGGATTGCCCTAGACAAGTTAAGGCCTGCACTCACAAAATCTGGTCCATGGCAAATTCTTGATATTAAAATAATTAGGGGTCATTATCTTAAAAACACTGATCTTGAGTTTACAGACAAGGGTTTGTTGGAGATTGTAGTAAAGAATGGACTCTATCTCATTACTTTTTTCTGAGACTAAAATGAATTTCACACAATCACTTAGGAGTTGTATCTACTCATGAGCTGCACCACAGGGGCTGGATGTTGTGACCCTGTTCTCTAAGATGCTCATGACTGTGGAAGAGTGTTGGGAATGATACTGATGCTGTGTTTCAAATATTAAAGGAGCCCAAATTCCTTTGCCTTCGGCTCTGCTGTGCCGGTCTTGATCTGCTGATGTCGTTCTTCTTGATTTCCTGTTTGATGCAGTTTCCTTGGCTTGGAGGGACTATTGGAAGCTCAGTCACAGCAAAGTATTGATTGCAATACATTTTCCACTCAGCACCCAGTCAAGGCTTAATTTAATGGAAGGTGCCAGTCTACTCAATGTTTTGTGTCAAGGCACTCTAGGATGATATGGGCATAGAATCGTATCAGCAGGCTGATAACTTGACATTACAAATATATCTTGGTTATAGTACAGTATCAGTGTTATATTTTTCATGTCTAAAATACCAACTTAATAATTGGTTTATTTCTATCTTACAGAAAATGCTTTCACAAATTATCTGGGCTTCAACACTCACAGGCATGCCCTTCCAGCCAGTGTCACTCTTAGGTGGAATATTGTGATGGGTTTGCCCAGTGTGCCATCAGATTTCATATGGTTAAGGCAAGAACGATGTGTTGGAGTGCTACCCCGAAGGATTGACAGTGCTAAAACAAATTGCAAGCATTCCTCCCATCACCTTTTTGTGTGTTTGATGTACCTTGATTAAGCCATTCAGGAGAAATTGCAAAAACAGACCTCCTTTACAATCCCAGGGAGGACCTCCCAAGACTTACACTACGTATAAAAGATGGGCCTAAATTGGAAATAAGCTCTTGAAATAGAGTCTTTGCTAGGTTTACACCACCATGTGGAAGTGGGAGTGGTGAAGCTCTCGATTAAGCAAGGGAATGGAAGGAAGGCATACAAGAGACCCCCCTAACAAAAAACAAAGTTAGTGACCACCACCCAAGCCTTTGGCTCCTGAAATCTACAGCACCATAAAGGAGACGGTGCATCATGTTGGTAGGCAAGCAAGACCAATACAGTACAGCCAAACCCATGATTAAAAAGAAGACATTAGAGGATAAACAGGAGTCCATTGAAGGAGAAAGATACTTAGTGAGGACTCCTGCATGACAACTATCAAGACTTCTGATAATACCAGCTGACAGAGACTCCGCTCAGCAGTCAAACTTGAAGATAAGGCGGACAAGTTGCCCGGATCTTGCATCTCTGAGATGATTAAAGCATGCTCTTCACAGTGTACATTTAGAACAGAGCATCAAAACCCATTAGACAGGCCTGGACACCTGCAGGACCTATAACTCACCACTCAGGTTCCCTCCGAAGGATGATGAACTTCCCACCAAGACCATAGTCATCTGGCAGAATGAGTCCCACAGGTAGCATCCCTGCCATGGTGGCTGGCATCTGTTGTGACTGTGTCCAGTGCTGGAAGGAAAAGCATAACACCCTCCAGAAAACCAATTGAGTTGCCCCTAAAAAGACAAGACAAAAGAATCCTTCAATCTACCACAGAGTGGGTACCAAAACAAGAAGACATGATGCATTTGAATCCCTAAATAGATGTGAGCATGCCTTCAGAGCCATCAGACAGCAGGAGCCTCTGAGTGGTCTGTGATTTGTGTCACCTAGATCTCAGCTCCCAAACGCTGCCCAGGAGATCAAGACTCCGACAAGGTTGTTCCTGAACTTGGCCCCAATATACTGAATAACCTGTACTGGAATGAGATGAGATGTCCCCAGTTGAATAAATTGCTTTTCCTGAAGCGGGCTGCACACACAAACCCTGTCCTGCAATGCATGATCCTTGTTATTGGCAGATACCATCTAATTGACAAAATATGGATGAACCCTCTTCCCTTTGTCTTGAAAAAATCACTGTTGGGGTAACCTTTCCCATGGAAAACAGGCTTAGGGAGAATGTGAGGCCAAATAGAAGGAACATAAATAGACATTGACACAACTGGACTGCCAAATTAAGGGTCCATTGGTACTCAAATCAAACGGCAAAAATGAAGATACTTGTCCTGAAGGTCGAGGGACGTCATGAAGTCCCTAGGAACCTCCAC
Organism: Triturus cristatus; assembly: GCF_964204655.1. Classification (NCBI taxonomy): domain Eukaryota; kingdom Metazoa; phylum Chordata; class Amphibia; order Caudata; family Salamandridae; genus Triturus; species Triturus cristatus. The sequence goes on along the minus strand of NC_140586.1, from coordinate 324,877,554 downwards.
TGAAAGGATCATAGATAAAGTGCCCGTCTTGAAATGAATTTTGAGTGTTCAGTTCAACCATATGAGGAATAACTCCTGTGTGCTTCTCTACACTGAGCATGATGGAATGATGCTTTCACCCCTTTCTCCTCTGGAATGGATACCACATAGTCAGGACTTGGGGTGAGGAGGCCGAGGAGTTTTATTCATTTAAATATGGAGACTAAGGGGAACATCATGTGCCAGCCATTAGTTACATGCTCAGCCATTGTCAGACGAGACTCAAGGGCACAAGCGTGCTGTTGCCTAGAAGCGACTAACATATCTAAAAGAAACAGAGAAGTCTCCAAGTCCCTTGTGACCATGAATATCTGAGATTGATCAAGAACTGACCAGATTCTTCATGTTGTATATCATCAAAGAAAAGAAAAACAAATGTGAGTTTAGAAATTAAAACTGGAACACCGAAATAGAAGCAGACATAGAACAGAACCAATATAATAAAATAAAGGTACTGACAAGTAGAATTGGGTTTTGGTAGGAGCAGTAGCACTTCATGACAGGAATACTTATTGAAGAAAGAGTTCCACCACTGCTAAAATGGAAGGCTGTACTTCATTAAAGTGAATATGTGCAATATACCCTAGCCTCGCAAGATCAGAAATATGGATTTTCTATTAATTACATGTCCAGAATATAAAGTTGGTAAGCACAGAAATGATTCTGCAACACATGTAAAGCTCAACAAATGATGAAGGAAATCCACCTGGAAAGGTGTGCACACTGAATTTAGACACCAGAAGATCGCTGGAACACAATATTGTGGACAAAATATCAAAAATAAACTACTGTCAAGTAAGTTAAGATTATCTATGCCTAACTCAACACATGTAGCTTGGTGACATATATATATATATATCTTAAAGGTACATATATGTGGAGTTAAAAACAGTAAATCTATACTTCCCTATGTGCATTTACCTTTTGATATTTTGTCCTTTGCTATTCTGTCCTTGATATTCTTGTATTACAATATTCTAGGAGTCAATTTTCAGTAGCATAACTCCTGGAAACATGTTTAGACTCTACAAAAGAGAAGTATTCGAAACACCTTGTGATTAAACGGTCCTTCAAGCAGTCATAGGACTATAGCCAATGTGGGACTTGATCACTCTGCCTTCAGTCTGAAATCAAAAATCTTAACGATTAGGCTGCAATTGATGTTGTGAAAGAAAAGAGTGAGATGGAGAGTCTCACAGCAGTGGTGACTCCTAGCCCAACAGGGCCTGTGCTGGCAGAAGGCCTGTGAAAGCATTTTGCCCAACTGCTCTTTTCTAGTCAGTAATGATATCAAATCACCAAGGGATTTTTAACTGATTAACCTTTCACTTGAATAATCCTTTAACCATCTTGTGACATAAAAGATCCTCAAGCACGCAGGACAAGGGCAACAACACGGCTTGAATCTTAACCTCCAAGCTGAAGACGTGGCCAGAAAATCATATTGCTGGTCTCCCAGATGGTATCCGATGCACAGTTTTCATGGCCAAATGACTAGACCCAATGACAGACTGCCAGAAGGACAAAAAGCTGGCTGAAGAAGGCTTCTTACCTTTTGTTCTATATACAATCGCTGCCCATCTCCAAGTAACAAGTGAGAGGAGGCGAGAAATGACATTTAAAAAAAAAAAACTTGAACTTGGCTTACACTACACTCCCAATCACATAGTGTTGATATCGCAGTGTGTGACTGCCTTTAGAAATGGCACCCTGGATCAGCCCAAGAGTAACAAGCGGTAGAAGTGCGTGGCCAACCGCTACGGAAGATGGCCGCTTTCTAGAGTGGCTCCTGCCATCCATTGTGGCAATCTCCTTTAATCCACACAAATATATGTCCTTCATGACAAGCAAACCTAACATAGGCATGCAGCTCGTCATGGGGATACCAATGTGGTGCTTATTTTCGGCTCCAGTCAACCCATGGGCTGTGATAAAGGCACGGCCTGAGCAGCGTGACGGAGCTCAGATCTTGCATGAAGAACAACCTGCTGTGGAAACAACCGGTGAGGGTGCAAGGCTGACACCAGAGGGTCGGCTTCTCTCGATGCAGCTGCCCTGAGGTGCCAGAGCTTGATATCGTCCTCTGGAGCTGCACTGCAACATGCGGCGACTGAGAGGTGGAGTTGGGAGACTGCCTCTGAGCCTAAGCCGATCACACCAGGAGCAGGGGCAGCATTGGTATGGGGGACTGTGGTGCGAAGATGGCCCTGATGGGCAGCCCCTGTGACCTTCTTTGATGGGCCTGCAGTAAAGAAGCAGTGGGGCCCCTGAGACTGAGTGAGGCCACGGCACAGTAGCTGTGGCCAAGGAGGTACACATGGAGCATGTGGCGGAGGGCCTGAGGGTGTGAGAGCCCTGAGATGAGTGTTGCTAGCCAGCTTCATCTGCCACAGCTTAAAGCGCAGGGGCCGCTGAAGAGAAAAAAGGTCAAGAAGGACCCGCCACACACACCAGGCTCGGGAGGTCCCCCCGGGTCCCCTGGTTGGCACCCCTAGTTGGCCCCCGGTGTCCCGCTGAGGACGATCTGCGCCCATCCACCATCTCCAGGATCCACTGTTGTTTTTATGAGCAAGGTGAGAGCGTGGCGGCCTGAATCCAATCTGCTTGGCAGGGCCCTGAGAGACATGCAGAGACTGTGACCCAGGTGGTGGTTGGTTGGGCTCTCCTGTGTCGCTCCCTTGACCTGTGCTGTGTACCTGAGCTGGGTGGTGGACCCGAGGCTGCTGTATCCACGGTGGAGAGGGGAGGATGGATAAGCAGCTGGAAACCCGACAGGCCGTCGAGTGTACACCTCTCTCCCCTGGGCAGGCGGCGGTGAGTACAACAGCAGTCCCTGTTTCCCCCTTCCCTCAACATCTGGCCCAAAAGCAGGCATAGGGAAGAGCTTAATGAGCGGCCCACGGAAGATGATGAGGGGCAGAGGAGCCCAAGGAGTGCACCAGACTAAGTTAGACAAAGACACACTCCCCAACTAGTAGCCCATAGTGGGGGTACATCCAGTCGCACTGACCCCACAGATCCAGTGTCCAGGGGGATGAACCGCTCACACTGCATGATATAATAACAGCAATTCAGGGCATGCACACCTCCCTAGAAGCCAGAATTGATTCAGTTACAGCAGAAGTCACTTTAGTGAGAGACGACCTACAAAACATGGGAGCTCGTGTAAAGGAAGTGGGGGATACCGCAGCCGCTCTCAAGGTTGACACGATTGTTCTGAAAGCACAGGTCACTGAGATACCTGCCACCAACAATGCCCTGGAGGCTCGACTGGAGGACTGTGAAGGCTGTTCAAGGTGTAACAACATTCCCATAATTGGGGGGCCTGCAATCAATCTGTTTGTCGAAGACCTTGTACTGAAAATGCTGCAGCCCCATGACCTTTCCAATTAATTCTCGGTGGAGCAGGCCCATCGAGTCCCTGGAACCCATCTGAAGCCGTAGCACCACCCGGCCCAATCATAGCTAGAAAATTCAACTACCGAGACCATGATGTCATGACCTCACAACGCTTACCTGTGAAAATGCCACCATAACTTTCTTCCCAGATTTTACGCTGAAAGTTCAAAGGATGCGCCACAACTTTCTCAAAGTTAAAAGAGTGATGAGGGATAGCCAGATCAAGTTGAAGGCTGGAGAACAGTGGGCAGGCCTAAACATTGGGCATGCTCTAGGAGGCGTAGACGAGGAACCGACACATCAGAACCGCAGACCGATGTTGGCAGGCAACAGGAGTGAGGCGACTCCCTACAGCATCAGACACGTGAAAGTCTGTGCTCTGAATTATCAATGATGGTTACCAACCAATGAGGTAGAGACTGTTTAGCTGCACACAGACTAGCACGGTCTGCAGAATGAGGCATCTTACATACTTTGAAATTGACACTGATTGTCAAATGAGAAATGGCGGCTACAAAAGGCGAACAAATGACTCAACAGTAGCTCACATAACATTGGTAAAACTTTATAACTCATTCAAGGGGGGCAGATGGAGGGCACCTTGGCTTTGAACTCAGCCACCTATTGTTTAACATGTTGTGTTGGGGCGAAAGGCGCTCTGCAGAGTTGAGGGGTGGGCAGTTCCAGATCCGCCATGCAGGGAGGCGGGGAGGGGGGTTCTGTTGCGGATTTTAATTTCTTTGGTTGTTATGTTTCTGACATGATATTCTCCCTGTGACGCTTTGTTACTGAAGCGGCCAGGACTTCCCCGCCGACAACTCCTTCTCCTCCAAACGTTAGTCATCACTAAACTACACCCATGGCCAATACACTAGCTGCTCCTAGTTTCAAGGTGCTTTCCTGGAACGTTAACGGGCTGGGGGACAAAATAAAAAGAGGGATGGTACTACATCCTTAAGAGGCATTCTCGCAATGTGGCTCTCCTTCAGGAGACACATCTCCAGGGAAACACTTGTCGGGCACTGGACAGATGGGGGTATAAAATGGTGGCCTATGGGGGGTAACCTTCGGGCTCTAGAGGGGTGGGTATTCTTCTCCACAAGTCACTGCTCTCGGGGAGCTAGAAGGACAAGACACTCAACATTATCTCAGTCTATGTCCCTTCGAGACTGCAGGAGGCGATATTCCTTGAGCTAAGCGCTCTCCTTCTCCACTTCCCAGATAGCGGATTGGTAATGGATGGGGATTTTAACATTGGACTCCATCAACTGTTGGCCCCTCAGGCACCCGACGCCTTAAATATACTGTAGGAACAATGGGAGAGGGACCTTGAGAGCCTGGAGGACGATGAGTGGCCTGAAGCGTTGACATTCCCTCCGTGAGGTAGCTATCAGTTTCATATTTCATCTCCCATTGCCTCCTGGGGGACTTTGTGATGGCCCTGGGTCTTGTTGACAACCCACAATCCTGCGGCACACCAATATACATTCCATTCCTGTGCACATGGCAGCCTCTTGCGTATTGATTACATCCTCATCCTGTCTCATCACCTCCCACATTTCAAACAGGTTCACCACCTCTCCAGGGGTATTTCAGACCATTCCCCAGTTTGGGAGGTTTACAGTCTGCCTGATTGCCATTACTGCAGTCGAATTGTGCTCAGCCCCTGGTACCTAAAGGTAGCCCACATCCGAGCGGGCTTCTACAAGAACACGAAGAGATATTTTGATGAGAACTAGAGTTTGGTGGACTCAGCACAAACCCTGTGGGAGGCATACAAGGCAGTAAGAAAGGGTCAGGGCCGCTCACTTATTGTGGGGAACACCAAAGAAACAAGCATTTGCAATGCAATAGGTCTCGCATTTACGCAAGTTTGAGCTATTGACATTGTAAATGACAATGCCTTTTATTTATGTTTTGGTTTTTAAAACATAAATAAAAGGCGGTGTCATTTACAATGCCAATAGCATAAACGTGCGTAAATGCGAGACGTATTGCATTGCAAATGATTGTTTCTTGTCCAACCTCCACATCTCAGGCAAAGCTACGTCTGGAATTCTGCTTGACCAAACAGCAATTTTTGCAAGAATCATGTGTTATCGGCTTTTGGCATGAATGCAAGATTGCAAAACGTGGCTCACTAAATTATTGTTATGTCCCCAGCTTGAGAAAAGCAGATCGAAAACGAGTTTCCGCCCACTCTGTCAAGCTTCACCGAGTGCTAAACAATTTAAACGTGCAAAAAGCCTGGGAAACCAACTCTTTACAGCAACTGTGCAAAGTAATACTAAGTTATGAAACGTGTGCTATTTCATTTTAACCAGACTTAAAATTCGTCCAATCGCTAAAACACGTCTGCATATTACTATCTCCCCAAAAACACAATGCAGGCTTACCTGGCAGAAAGCTCTTCAATGACATCTAAAAACGAGTTTGAGCTATTGGCATTTTAAATAACAGTGCCTTTTATTTTTGTTTTGAAAAAGAAAACGAAAAGAAAAGGCATTGTTATTTACAATGTCAATAGCCCAAACTCGCGTCAATGCGAGACCTATTGCATGGCAAATGCTTGTTAATTACTGCTAGGTCTGAGAAGCGGAAGGACGCACCCCACGTAAAACCCTGGGCACACTTCGACAATAGACCTGCCATTAAAATAATCTTAAAAGGTGCACATCAGGAGCTACTTTGAAACTAGCCCCGGTCACCAACCGTCTACCAGCCCGCCGATGCTGTTGCTCTACGCGGGCATTAGTTGGGCTACCTCCTCCCTGTGTCAGCAAACTGTGCAGTTGGTTTGGCTGTGATGCAGTAGACCCCCTCTGCTTTCCCGCGGATCCGGCACTGCGGGCAGGGATTTCAACCGCTCGGGCCGGGGGTGAGTGTACAGCGGTTCCGCCCCCATCCCAGCAAGTGGCGGATTGTAGGGAGGGTGCGCGTTGTCTACCGTTCCAGCCGCTTGGACCCCAACCGCCACATCACAAGAATCGCGTGAGTCCCGGCGCGTGGCCGCTCCTCCCCGCCTCAAGCCCCGCCCACGGAATCCCTGCTGCCGGGGCGTGTGAGCGCCTGCACCCGTGGGAGCAGCTATGGAGGAAGAAGAGTTGATGCTGGCCATGGCAGAGATCCCTGTGAGTACCGCGGCATCTTGGGGAGGGAGGGTTGGGTGCGCCTGGTATGGGTAGGAACTCAAACGTTTTTCGTGCCATATTGTCCCTCAGCCTTCTTACAACCATTTGTCCCTCCCCCATAACTGCCTGTGATCTGCGGCATTGTGGACTGTGCCCTCAGGGAGCAGGGTCAGCCCTGCCTCCCCCCCAGTATTCCGCAGGATATTGTTTTCTTTGTGCCCCTGGGGGATGATTTTAAGCAGCGATAAGCGGTGGTAGATAAGCCTGTCAACTGTTTAGTTATCGGGTTGAAAACTGTAACGCAATGTGCATAAAATAGTTTATTTTGAAGCATTGTTATTGCGCTTTGGCAAAACTTGGTATCTTCGAAATCACGGGAAATTAACTATTGGTCCCCCTTGCTGCCGGAAGTTCTTCTATCAGTCGTGGTCTCTCTGCACGTGTCCGCCTATTTAAAAAAAAAAGTGCAAACACAGCCTTCGTGCTTTAAAAAACCAAAGGTCATTATCACAGCATGCCGACAGGCGCCCCACGCTGCGGACCTATAATTAACTCAGCAGGCACTCAACGCGCAAGCGCGTTCACAGCGAGAGCGAGACCTAAAAAATTACGAGGCTGGTGAGGACGAAAGTGAAACTGCTTGCTGGCTTGCGAGGGAAGGGGGACAGGAGATGTGCACGCCGCGTGGCTGTAAGCGCGTACACCAACTCAAATCCGCCAAAAGCCTGCGCGTGCACATCTCCTGTCCCACTTCCGAGGCAAGTCAGCAACAATAGATCTCGCCGAAAGCAGCGCTTCGCACTGCGTTCGCAGGCGAGACCTAAAAAGGGCCCGTCTAGAGATACTGGAGCGGAAGATTCAGGAGACGGAGTCCAAGCTCACTGATACAGAACGAGAGGGCTTACACCACACCTTGACTTTGAAACAGAAAGAATATAGTGACACTGCAAAAGAAACTGTCTGAGCTAGCTACCGCGCAACCCAACATCGCCTCTGTGAGGTGGGAGACAGGGCAGGGAAGCTTCTGGCCTGTCTCAACAAGAAGGAGAGAGCCAGTGAATGGGTCCTTGAAATACTGACAGAGAGTGGAGAGCGGGTGAGGGACTGCCAGGGAGTGGCAAATGCCTTCACGGCCTACTACACACACCTCTACTCCCCGTCACTCACTGTCACGACCGAACAATCTAGCAAGCTATTGGCTGACATTCAACTCCCAGGGCTTTCACAGTCAGACAGAGCACTTCTACAACAGGAGCTGACAGAAAATAAAGTTGTGCAGTCGATCCATGACTTAACCCCTGCCAAAGCAGTGGGCCCTAATGGCCTACCTATTGAGCTTTACAAGCTCACGGCCTCTAAGGTCATGCCCTAACTCCTACAAATGTTTAAGAAAAGCAGTGAAGCGGACATTCTACCCAGAGACCAAAGATTAGCCAATATTGTAGTTTTTCATGAAGAGAGCAAGCTGCTGGAGGACTGTGCCTCATACTGGCCAATCTCGCTATTGAACACAGAGGTGAAGATTTTGGCAAAACTGCTGACTTCTCTCCTGGTCTAGGTAGTCAAGAAGTTGATCCATCCGGACTAGTCCAGCCTTATGCCAGGAAGGAACACCTCCCTCAATTTGTGTCATTTGCATGGTGTTTTGCGGCGCTTCCGAGATTCGAGAAATGTGCTCGTACTCTCACATGTTGCACAAATGGCTTTCGACATGGTCAAGTGGCCATTCCTGTCCGATGTTTTAGCCAAGCTGAGGTTCAGCCCATGTTTAAGGGTGTGGGTGCGCCTCCTGTACACTGCTCCCCTAGCTCAGGTGACAGTGAGCGGGGGCATGTCTTCTGTCTTTCCTCTTCTGCGTGGCTCAAAACAGGGATGCACACTTTCCCATGTAATATTTGTCCCTGTCCTGGAGCCGTTGACGGCCTGGATTAGATGCAATCCCCTGATTCGGGGACTGAAGTGCAGGACAACAGGATCTCGCTTTACGCCAATGATATTTTACTTTACGTCTTGGACCAGGTCCCTACCCTCGACAAAATAATGCAAATCCTCACCCTGTTCCATCAGTATTCTGGCTACACTATCAACTGGAACAGATCCCTAATCTATCTCCCTCTTACGAATGCGCTAAGTCTGCCCTGAGACTGTGCAGTTAGCATCACAGAGGAGGGGTTCCGTTACCTAGGGATTTATCTCACCGCAGACCCAGGTGTCTTCTTCACACACAACTTAGCACCGCCACTTGCAAGTATCCGGAGAGATGTTCAAAATTGGAGAGCCCTGCCTCTGTCCCTTTTGGGGAAAGCCACCCTATTCAAAATAATGGCCCTGCCCCGCTTTCTCTACATGCTCCAGAACACACCCTATCCAGTTCCAGCATCCTACTTTCAGGCAGTTGAAATGGAAACCTGTACACTACTGTGGGATGGGGGACCAGTGCAGATAGCCCTAAAAAAACGGATGAGGAGCTAGTACGATGGGGGCATAGCCCTGCCAGATATACAGAAGTATTGCTGGGTGGCGCAACTCATTGCCATCAACCACTGGGTCCATCTCCCAAATGGGGAACCAGCTTACCGCATGGCTAGGCAGGTGATGCAACTGGGGGGGTTACCTTAGGGCCACTTATGGAGGAATGCGCAGTTCGTCCTTCCTGAGCCCAACATCAGTTACACTTACTCTTTGGCATACAACACTAAACGCCCTGGGTTGGCGGGATAAAGTCACACAGGCCACTCCCCTATGGGACACTGTGTGGCTGGGCACACTGAGGACACAGTGAGGTTTTAACAAATGGGACCTTATTGGCGTCTCCAGGGGAGGAGACCTGTGGACACAGGGAGGGGTGATCCCATTTGCAGAACTGCATAGTGAATATCAATTGCAAAGGGCGTTGACAAAGGGGGAGGAACTCCCTGAATCCTCCCCACTCGAGGACAGATTACTAAACAATGACATGCCCAGAAAATCCATCTCCCTCACCTACAAACTGATCAATAACTCACCCGACGCCTTAAATATACTGTAGGAACAATGGGAGAGGGACCTTGAGAGCCTGGAGGACGATGAGTGGCCTGAAGCGTTGACATTCCCTCCGTGAGGTAGCTATCAGTTTCATATTTCATCTAGGTCAATTAAAAGTTCTACACAGATGCTACTATACGTGTGCTACCATGGTAAAAGTGGGCAGAGCAGCAACTCCACTGTGTATTAGGAACTGTGGCCAAATGGGTATTTTTTTTTTACATAATATGGAGTTGCCCTGCCATTCAGTTGTACTTGGAATCAGTGGTCAACTGTCTGAACAATGTGTTGGGGCAATATAGAGGCCTCTGCAAAGTGGTGCCTCATAAATGTCTGGTAGGCAACTGACCTCACCCATATGAACCAGATCTGGATGACATTGGGGTTAATGGTGACTAAGAGCAACATCGTACGAATGTAGAGGGCAGAACTGACACCGCAGCTGGGTGAGTGAAAGAGTGACATGGACTGGTGCATGCTGGCAGAGAGGGTGATCTACGAGGGACGGGGCTGTTCTACAATGTAGGCCAAATTATCAGAGAAATGGAACGACTATTGGGGTGGACTATGTGCCCCAACTGTGAGTCCAGAACTTGATACTTTGTGCTTGGTACGCCCAGCCTCCAGAGCTGCCGGGTGAATCGTTGAAGGGGGAGGGGAGGTGGAACAGGGAATTTCTTGAGATTGATGGAGTTACGCATTACTAAGGCGGTGTCATGGTGCTACAGTGTATGATTCTCAGTGTCACTGTTGTTCTTGTGTGTTTTCTTTGGAATAAAAATAAAAAGAGTAACAAGTAGTAGCAAAGCCAATAGGTCTCAGTTTAATGTGCTGACGCAAGCAGTGTTTGCACATTAGACCAATACACAGCGGAGGGAACTAGCAGGAGTGAACAGAGAGGGCTATAGTTGTAAAGTAGTTCTTCATGCAGTTTATGCAAGCCTCGGAGTGGAGTTGGAAGGATACATTCAAACAGCCAATAGAATTAGGTGAGAGTGTTATACTTCACTAGGTTAAGCCAATTCTTGATTGACAAAGTTTCAAGCAACTGGCTGAAAGAGACTCGAATGGACTAACTCCAAGCCTATTCTATGTATATTGTCAGAAATAGGTCAAATTGAAATCTATAAGATCAAAACTCGACCAAGAAAGGCAAGTCTCTCCTGCATTCATACTGGAGGCCTCAAAGCCGCACCAGCCCCTAGCAGCAGAGCAGGTGCCACCCACCCCTCGCCATCTGCATGAAGGTCACGCAGAACGAAAATCAGCAGGGAGCAGACATGCAGGTAAATAAGGAAGGCGGCATAATAAAAGCTAAAGGAGACGGCAATCTGCCAGCCACGGGCCAAACCCCCATAACAAATATTCACCACAACTGAGATTGTGAAGGTGCACTGCGGCGAGGAGAAGGTGCTGCGGATCGATTCAAGGGTAAAAGATACCTGTCTCTGAAGGAGACAGAGAAGAACCATGAGGGGCTTTGATACCTTTTATGGCTCCTCCGAGAGAGTATGGGCAGTAGTCTCTGTAATGGGGATATTTAAAATACATTTAAAAAAAGCTTAAGAGAGGCCTGTCCAGCGCCTGGATACCGTCATGGGTGATTAACCAAGCTCTACAAATCCGAGTTGATTGATTGATTGATTGATTGAATACCTCAGAGTAAGGAAGAAGTCGAGGGAGTGGCCCCGGGAGGTAATAAGACTTTGCCTTGCATTGCCAGTACCAGGCTGCCTTCATTCCTATTCAACAGGAGTGACTAGACCTTGCATTGTGACTGACCTTCCTTGCTATGATCTATGTAATTCTCTTTTGATATGATCTGCCTGCCATCCCTCTTGTTGCTCTTGAAGTGAAACCAGATTAAACCCCTTCTCCTTTTCTTTTTTCTGGATTCTTTTCATTCTTTTTTTTATAAATTTATTTTTATTACCCGGAGAGAGAGCAGTGATACAGCTTACAAATATACATCCGTTAAATATGCAATAAATACCGAATTCATTAATTTACATATAAATAGGTTGTACTAAATTAGTTAAATTACATATAAATTTTTCTGAGTACTTCCCCAGAGTTACGTGTGACAATAGCGGTTCTTAAAAAAGAGCCCGAATATAAACAAATAAAACAGAATGATGACAAGGTGGGTCAGTGGGTTTATACACTTACTCAGTGATTGAAATGGAGATATAGAAGTGCAGGTACATTATACCCGAGGTTTTACTCTCCAGTTGCATCTCTGCTGAAAGATAAAGAAGTACGGTACAGGTACTCGGTACCTGACAGCACCTGCCCACTTAAAGCACTGAACTTGCTGCCGATCATTTTCAGGAACCTGCAGGCCACAAGCTCGAATCCTGAGGGATTGACTCAGCCTTTCACCAATGCTTGGGCAACACAATGAATAATGACGATTTGGGCACCAGCAAGGCTTGTTATTTACGCAATTGAGATGCTTAGAAGCTGCTGATACTCCCTGCATGCTAGAAACTTTGTGCCCAATCAACAAAGGTAAAATAAGACGAAAGTCTAACTTTAAGACTTTCGGTATTCACAGAATACCGAAGGCGTAATGTTCAACGTTTGGTATTCACAAAGGGTATTTACTAGTAGTAAATGCCCTTTGTGAACAGGGCCGGACTGGGAGCAGCAACCAACCCTGGCAGTTTGCTGCTCAACCGGCCCTGGGAGCGGAGGGGAGGGGGGTTTGTTAGTGGCAAAAAAGCACCGCTCCCGCTTTTCTTACAGGGGGCCGATATTGAAGCACTTCTGCAAAACCGGTCCCCTGTAAGAAAAGCACCCCTGCGACCAGAAAACTGTACCCACCCCTCCGGCCCACTGGGGAAATGCCGGTGCCCGCTATGGCCAGTCCGGCTCTGCTTGTGAATACCAAAAGTCGTAAAGTTAGACTTTCGTCTCAGTTTACTTTTATGAATCGGGCTCAATACTGTTTGCCTGAGAGAGAGCACTGCCGGACAACGGGGCGCAAACAGATATCTCATTCAAGAGTAAGCACAGTTTTCACGTGTCTTTTTTTTTAAAAATACCTCACATTTATAACATTAAATCATTATAGCGATCGCTGGCGGGACAGTGACTTTGAACACATAGCTTTAATTCTAAAAACGCTTTAGTCCCACCTAGGGGGGCATCAGGGGTTACCTAGCATCAGCAGCCTGTAGTAAGCCACCATACTGACCCGAATAGCTGCGTGGACTGGACTCCTCCAGTCCCTTTTGACGCGTGATGTGCCGTGATGAAATTTCTCTGGCACGCCTTTCAGCGGCGTCTGTTGGTATGGAGCAGGGCTTATTTTTATCCACGGCCTTGGCAGGCATACAAGCTCACGCGGGCCTAATCTGTGTTCCTTCTGGTTCAGTGTCTCTCACCTTGTTCGTGGTATACACATTCGCTGATTTGTCTATTGGGCATTTGCAACAGGCGCTGCTTAGAAATAACAAACCTCGTGGCACGGAGATGAGGGGAGGCGGGAAAGAAGTTAAGAGCGAGGATGTAGAGGGTGGAAAAAAGGGAAGGGAGATGCAAAAGCTGGGAAGGAGCGTCGACAATAAACACGCGGCTGATCGAGACGTGCTGCAGGTTAAGGGAGTTGTAAAATAAGAGGTTGAGGGATGTCTTTGATTTTTGTCTGAGTCATAGTCCCAGAAACTTCACTTCATGACGCACAGCCGTTCTACAGAACCCAGTGTCCATGCCGGGGCATGTTTTGACATGTCTGGTGCTCCCATAAGCATAGATGTCTCTAATCTCACACATATTTTGATGCCCCCTTTCAGCTGAGCACACGAGCCCCCGAAAACACGTCGACAGGCTCCGAGAGTTTCCACGGCGAACCATATCGAACAGTGTGTGTTTACTACCATCTGTTTAAAACGAACTCGCCGAAACTCGTGCAACAAGGGCCTATCCCAACACACTCATCCCACGGCGCCCATTCGATTCATCATCAATTGCCCCCCTCCCCGTACAACACCAGAGTCATGCTGCTCCATGAACCCAGCACACCGGATACACAGACTTAATAACTCCTTAAACCCCCGGCAGCGTTTATATTTAATACTAACTTGAATATAGCGCTAATCTCACCCCGTGGGATATCACACAGTGAGGCTAATTCAAGCAAAAAACTAGGACTGAGGGGTGTGAAAAGCAGCAAAAAAGAGGCGTGTGCACAGAGATCATACAAACACGAGCAAGCAGCCCCGAGAGCGTGGCTTGTTCATGATCTTGTTTCTTTAAGATTGAGTGCTTTTATGGATATTTATTGTATCCGAATAAAGATTTTGAATTGAATTGAATTTAAGATTGAGTGAATATGTTGAAAGAATGGCTGTGTGTGTACTGGTGTGGAGAGAATTCTAGATTTTGGCTACATTGCTGGAAAAGGTTTACTTTATGCTTGACGTTTTATTGATTCGATTGATTCCACAGAAACTTCAGTTTCACTAGCCACGCTCCAGAAAGAGCAACTGCGCTACCAACATCCTGGCACATCACAAGCACCTTCATCTGAAACAGCACAGTCTCCAACACCACAGACACCAACAGCTCAGTGGCGTAATCCCAAGTGATGGGCGGATCCTGCTGGATATCTTCAATATCTCACAAATATCCATTGGCTTTGGACTGAATGGGGTGCCCTTGGATGGGTGGGGGCCTGCTGTGCCACACAGGCTGCTGAGCCAGTGTCATGCCCCTGCAACAATTTTAGTATTCTGACACATCACCACAGACATGCTTGACTCCAGCACCTTCCCGCAAACATTGACTCTCAAACTTCACTGTCAGAAACACACCAACTTCAACACGCTCCACCACAAAACAGACACTAAAATACCTCCTCCACAATAATGCACCAGAGACAATCAATTCGACCACCATTAAACCTTAACAAGTTCATTATCACACAGCCCCACCACATGCAAGAAACCAAACTAAACCAAAATTACATCATCAACCACTCTCTGCACACTCCAACTTTCCTACCTACGCTGCAACAAGTGCTCAACATCAGAATGCACATGCCTCCACCACACCATACACAGGGGCCACAAATCTACACTCATGATTTACCACTTCACCACCTACATTCCAACACCTACATCAACATTCCACTGATGCACTGCCTGTACTGCTGTTACCTCCACACCACCAGGCACACATCACATTCACCTCACACCATAGAACTGACACAACAGTTTCATAACTCACATCTTCGCTACACCAGACAGCACGGTTTTCACCACAATCACCTATGCCACATTTCCAATACTATAGCAACACTACACCCCTGAACAATAATAGTGATATTCAAACTTTCATCACAATTTCACCATCTTGGTAATGCCAATATCTTCACCACTAATATGCCCACTATACTACAGCCACTCAAACTTCACCACCAAGCGATACAACACTTTACTTCAACACAACTCCACTGTCTCAACAAACATCTGCAATACAATAGGTCTTGCATTTATGGGTGTTTGAGCTATTGGCATTGTAAATGACAATGCCTTTTATTTATATTTTGGTTTTTAAAACATAAATAAAAGGCATTGTCATTTAAAATGCCAATAGCTTAAACTCTCGCAAATGCGATACCTATTGCATTCAAAATGCTTGAAGGCAGCGCTGAGTTGCCCCCTTATGTCTCCCATGGCCCATGAAGAGCTCCCTATTTGCTACGAATTAAATAAACAAGCCAGTGGTCACAACTGCGCACAAGAGATCCTCCTGCCTTCCTGCAGTAAGAGAAACTCATTAAAGAAAATAGTGCTTGCAGATTAAAGAAGATGTACCATGTAACAACCAAAGTAAAAGGGCCAATCCTCATGGGAGGTTACAAATGAAGACAAGGCGGTACAAAGGCGGGACTAACAAGCCTAATAGCGAATCAGAAGCCAGCATTTATGAAGGACAATGACAGAAGCCAATGACAAATATGGGCGGAGAGTGGGTGGGGCTTCAAGTACATACTCCAATACAGCATGGCTCGCAGAGCAGCGCCTGAGCTGCCCAGGCTCAACCTACAAACACCAGTAACTTCCTCAACGTGAGCACCCCTAAGGACCCTTTGCACCTCAGCAAAACTCCTGTAACACAGGCTACATCATAAAACCAGACTGTAAAATCCATTTATAATGAATATAGTAGCCTATAACTTCTTCATCAGTAACCTTTAAGAGCCTTGTGTTGTCAGTGGTATGAGTCACAATACAAATGCTAGAATCCAATACAATACAATTAAAAACACACACAACAATGCATACAGCAATCTTTTAATATGCTGCTTGCCACATCACACAACACAAAGCGAACTCCACCAACACCAGACCACAGACAGACTTGCTTCATTAATGAACACCTGAACAAAAACGTAAGCAACTTAACTATTTGCAGCCCACCAAACAACATATGCAGCAATGTTAGCATATGCAGCCTAAGCACATACTAGTCCATACACTCATCCATCTGTTATATCCATGCCAGGAACCAACTAGAAGAGGCAAGTGCTTAGAAGAAGATGGTGAGCTTATCACACACATGTTGCAGGATGCTGTGCTCAGTGCGTTCCTGTTGTTCTACAATCAGGGTGGAGCGCCGAATGGATTGTGGATTTCTGCATTGGACAAAAATGTCAAACTTGGGCTTCTTTCTCGTTTGTCTTGTATACTCTGCCTGACAGGACCTATGACAGGAAAGCAGAATCTTTTTGGAAATCGCTCAGGCACCATGTTGGCTAAACAGGAAATGCCACATGGGATTATACCAGCCATTCCTACACGCATTGCTAGTGTTAACCCTGTGGAAAAGGTTGGTTGGCACAGAAGCAAGACAGACATCACTTGGTTGCCACTGCCTAGGAACTTGCACAGTGACACTCAAGATTCTGTATATTTCTTTTTAGAGGTTTACATCCTCAGATTGCATGCTATCTCATAAAATGCTCATAAAACTTTAAAATATTGGATAGCAATTTGACTTTGATTTCAAATATTTACTTGCTTCTTCACCCATCTTTCTTATGAGTGACGACCTTCTTACCTTCCATTCTGTACATGCTACCTCTCTCTGACCATAGCCTATTCTAATTTGGATGTCAGTGTCCCTCAATCTCTATTATATTTTTGCAAATTTACAATCTCGAATTATTTGAAACCATATCCCTGCACAATACTTAATCTCCTCTATGAAATGAAATACCAGCATTTGTAAAGTGGACAGCTGCCTCCGGAGAGGTGTCCCGGCGCTGGGGGCCCTCGGGAAGATTAAGCAAGCTATTGCCCAGAGTCACATGGTGCTGGGCTAACCTGCAGCTGGCACTGGGGATCGAACCGTGAGCACCCTGGTCTGGAGTCAGGCACCCTGGCCGCTGCGCCACACCTCTTCCACAACATATCCTACCTTTTCATCCCACCAGTCATTGCCATGACCTACATAGCTCCCACTAATAAGTACACATATCTCCTATTAATGTAAACGACCACAAGGAAACTGGAGTAAATGCATGAAATAGTTTAGTTTTGAGCACAACACTGATCCCAATAACCACTGGATTAACT
Organism: Triturus cristatus; assembly: GCF_964204655.1. Taxonomy (NCBI): domain Eukaryota; kingdom Metazoa; phylum Chordata; class Amphibia; order Caudata; family Salamandridae; genus Triturus; species Triturus cristatus. Next base: position 324,860,375 of record NC_140586.1, on the reverse strand, counting down.
ACCAACCTTGCATTCCGGAGCATTGTACTACTCGCTGTAATGCACTTCAAAGCCTTGTCAGGGGGTAGTAAGCGCTACATAAATGCAATTACAATACAATACATTTACACCGTCAAAAAGAAGAGGATTAGCATCCAACTATCAGAGTGCTCTCTAATTTACAGTATTTGGCACATCCTACTCTGTTACCACATTTCCTTCTATCCTATAGCCAGCCAAAACATACAGAAGTTCTTGTTAAAGGCCCTCTCCAAAGATGTGTCTCAGAATGTGTTGTGGAGATGCATTCACCCTCTAACAGGGTAACTCTAGGCTGTCCACTTTCTACTGCTGCATTTCAAACTCAATAAATCCTGCCCCCCCCCCCCGCTACAGCCAAGAAATCAGCTACAGTAAATACCTAATTTAAAAACTGGACTAAAAAACACAGGGGCAAATTTATGAAAAAGTGGCGCAGGGCAGCACAGCAAGTTGCCTTGCTGCACTGTGCCACTGCGAAAGGACAGGAATGCGCTGTATTTAAGGCATACAGCGCATTCCTACTCTTACCCCTGCACTGGCGCACAATGGGCTGCCTAACGCTGCATTGGGATGCGTTTATTAAAGGTAATAGTTTTAAAACATGAGCCTTAGAAACATGTATTTCTTCCCCACCCTGGAGACACTAGTGAAATCATCAGAGGCATGTCAGCTGTCGTGTGTGCTCTGTGTGTGGCCTAGTTTCTCATTATAGACATAGCAACAATATAGTCTTTTAAATCAGACACAAGAGGTTATTGTACAGCACACTTCCTGAATGTACGCATTCAAAGGTGATTTTGTATGATAATGAACAGAAAGGAAGCTCAGTGACATAAAATGTTTGCGCAGGATCACACAATTTGTTCAAGCAGGGAAGCAGGGATTGATCCCAGAGTTTCTGGTTTCACACTGTGCAATTCTGCTACTAGATGAATATTTCTTTCCTTTCTGTTTTACATTAAACGTCACTGCTTTGTCATTAATTCTTAGTGCATGAGGTTAGAACATCCGTGGCTTTACATTTTTTCCCTATTGGGTTCTTGAAAGGCACCCCCGCGCTTAGGGGTGGGGTGCCGTTAGTGGCATTTTGGGCAAGAGGAAACAGTTTCGTTTCTCTCGAAGTGGTCAAGGGGAAGGTCGCAAGGAAATGCGAGAAGATAGGGAGGTGCGCTGGTGATCCCTCCCCGAAGCTATTAAAAGGTCCGGACTCAGGGGAGTAGCCCTCTTTGTCCTCTCGCCTCAGGGGTTTGCTGGAGGGTCGCAGCTGGTGCAGTTTTTCTGGAGCAGATTAGCTGGCCCTGCGACGCTTGCGGCGATCCACACAGGTGAGGGGTCCTCACGGCGTAGCAGGGCGGTTGGGGGCATGCAGGGCATTCCCTATTGGGTTCTTAATGCATGTGCTTCACAGGCCAAAGCAAGGCTCGGAGTTTCCAAAAAAGACTATTGAATGCATCGAGGTAATCCATAATACCGATGCACTCTCTATTTACATTACATTTTGACTTCATCTTGTATTTCCTACTGGTGTTTGTTTTTTCCATATGTTGTGTTTCTGTAGTTTTTTCATGCAACATATAACTCTTTTACATGAACCAATTTGCTGCTAGGCATCTATCTAGGTGAGCTCCTTTAGTGGGTGAGTGTTAATGACGGGGCATGAGTGAAAGCTCTGGATGTGGGTCTGAAAGTAGTGTGGATTTCTCACAGTGTCTGTCGGTGTGTCATAAAGGCATTCAGGTTTCATGCATATGCAAGTTCATGAAAAAAGAGGGCCCCTGAAACCAGGACAATGAGGCAGGAAAGCAGGGGAAAGGCAAAACCCAAACAGAACAAAAGACCTGCCTGCTCTGAAAAACAAGAAGGTAATGCCTCAAAAGAGAATTTCTAGCGCGCTGGGAAGTCGCAATGGAGCCTTGTGAACAGAAGAAAACCAGATAATATAATGTCAGAAAGCCAAGGACTATTTATTAGAAAAAAAATAATTACTTGCATATAAATGATGTCACAGTTTTAGACAACTCTAATCGTGCCAATTTGAATCACAAACTATCATATGGAATACAAACATTTCAATATAACTACAGTATGAATACTCACACATTCCATTCATCCTACAAATATTGCCCATCACACAACACATACAACACAAAATCAAAACACCTTTAGAAATTACAAGAACTGGTAACAGACACCGGATTCAAGGTGAAATGTGAACACACATGGAATCTCAAGGTACTGATTGGAACTCAATAAAAAGTACATAAATGGTTGTACAATCCCTAGAATGAAGGGAGCTAGGATAATATATATATGGCTGTGCAACAAACAATGGTTTTACATATATAGACAATAATAATATGGTTGCACCCTTTTTTGCCATTCAATGTCCATGGTCCTCGTGTTCAGTCCTGGGTAAGCGCCGACACGAGTTTCGGTGAACGATCAAGGGGGTGGTCACACTATTTGCAGGGGGCAAAAAAGATAAAAGCCAACCAGGGTGGCGTGAGAGGGTGGAGAAAAAAATAAAGGGGAACACAGGGTCAAGGGCGATCCCCCAACTAGGTTGCTCACTGAGGGGCAGATTTACAAGAAAGTGACACATCTGTAGAGATGCATCATTTTCCCGGCGCCAACATGCCAAATCCTTGCGTCACCGTGGATGCGCCGTATTTACAATACGGCGCACCATGGCGCAAGGATTGACAGATGCGTCAGAAATTCTGACGCATCTTTTGACGGAAAAGTCACGCATTGCTGGAGTCATGTCGCAAGCACGACGCAACTCCAGCAATGCTCAGGGGCGCCCTATGCCTAACATGCTGCGTCACTCCTTACGCCTGCTTCAAGCAGGCGCAGGGTTTTGACACAGCATGGACGTAAAAGTGACTCAGTGAAATCTTGTAGATTTCACTGCGTCACTTTTACAGGGCTTCCTGCGACGGCACGCCCACCCTGCATACATTAAACATGACGCAGGTTTAATGTGGTGCAGGGCTTCACAACATGACACATCTCCCTAGATGCGTCACGTTGTAAATCGGCCGCAACTTTTACGCTGCCGCTGCATCACAAAAGTGATGCAACAACAGTGCAAAAGTGACGCAAGGGGCTTGTAAATCTGCCCCTAAGGGTTTTCCAAAGGGGCAGGGGCACGCAGACCAATGAGAGTCCTGCCAGAGACAAACTCTTAAATGTCCAGAACCTGGAACGATACTCAAAAGGATGGGGATCCAGCAAAGGCTGCTGGGATCACAAAGCACGCACTAACACCTCCGACAGGTGTGGTCGAACAGAAGACAATCTTCAAAGTAATTAATTAGTTAAACAGCCAGAATACATAATTAATAAAATCCGAAGATGGAGCCAAGGCGGTCCAGGACAAAGAGACTGCGATATGCAATCCTTGGCCTTTCTGCAGAGCGCACAGAGCGATGATCACATATGTGATAATTGTATTTGTGATTTATGGCAAAGGTTATGGAAAAACGACACAGGCGTCATAATATTGACAGCGCCGAAGAAAATGCTCATTCTGTCTTTGAGAAAGGATACAATATTTAGACTTGCGTTCTTTCCAGTCATAATTAATGACACATTTATTTAATTTGGTGCTGATATATATAAGTCTTCTGATCAAAGCATGTTCACTTCTGTAATATTTAAGAGGGATTTAAAAACAGAGTGGACTGATAGAAGGTGTTGCTGCTGTCACAACGGGCAATCCTACAACTGATTGTTCTCTCTGGGCTTTTGTATTTATTTCTAGGTATCCTAATACTTTTGTCCAGCTCATTTCTCAACTCTTTCAGGTTCCTGCTGGACGCATTTGATTTGTAGGTTGATAAACTTGCACAGGGTGGCCCATGACTCTGGTAAAGCTTTATGCTTGTGACGGGTCCCTGTGTCTGAGATTAAGCTGTATTATCTAATCACTTTTCCGTATTACTACTATTTACCCTTTCAAGGTATAGCAAAGTGATTGAACCTGGTCGTAGCTCACTTTGCACATTTATACTTGGTTCTCGAAAGTGGCCCTTTCATTGACCATGATCCTGCGGGAATCATATTTTAGGCACGGACAAAAAAGCAAGAAGAGTGGAATCGCATTGTCAATTTTCTCCAGAATTTGGCATTTGGTGCCCTCAATGATGGAGAGTCCTGTTTCATTAGCAAATCCAACAGAGCTGCGGGCAGTTTGATGTTGTTGTTATTGGGGGGGAATTGATCACCAAAACAAATGTAATTGTATTGTATTGTAATTGCATTTATATAGCGCTTACTACCCTAATGAGGCGTCAGAGCGCTTTTGCAGCGAGTAACACGCTGCTCCGGAACCCATAAAGGATTAGTGGTGAATTAGTACAGTAAAATATTAAATTAATTTGAGTGGTGGACATGTTGGTCTGTTATTTGGCTTGAAAAGGATAGTGGAGGGATAGAAGAGGGAATGATTAAGAATTTATTTTGAGCTCATAGCAATAGTAGGAGGCTTGGGATCAATCAATCAATTAATCATGGGGTTGTTAAGTGTAGCTACTCACCCAAGAGGGCCTCATGGCTCTGAGGAGGGGAGAGCTCAGGTCCCAGATGTTCACAGCGATCCGTCGAAGAGCCAGGTCTTATGGTCCTTCGTGAACTTGGAAAGTGTCGGCGTCTGTCTGAAGTGGAGTGGAAGGGTGTTCCATGCGTCGGCCGCTAGGTAGGAGAAGGAGAAACCTCCTGTTCTGGTCTTCTTAATGCGAGGCACAGTTGCCAGGGAGATCTGGACAGCAGGAGGGAACATGGCGGCCGCGAGGTAAACGGTCGCGGACCGCCGGGTGAGAAAGGTGCTTATAATGTGCTTCGGCCTCCCCTCCCCCCATTCCACCCATCTGTGCCTAAAATTGAGTTTTATCCATTGAGGTTGAGACAGTTGAGACAAGTGGAGCTAAACCCAGTATGCTAGAAAGTAGCATTAGTGAAGGGGGGCAAAGGGGGAGTGAAACAGTGAGCAAACATGGCACCGAAGAGGTTCTTTTTCAGGTCAACACGCAAAACATGTTTAGTGTTTTGTCTACTCAGGAGGTAGATGACTGACCTGAGATGGGACCAGAACAAGAGAATTCGTCAACCCCGTTAAGTTGCTTCTCACAAGCTGAACCTTCAGTAACATCTCGACCCAACCCTGAAAACTTCAGATGCTCCATTGGCATTCATCCTTATGGGCCTCCGAGAGGAATTTAAAATGCGATTTGAAACATCAGAGGCAAACCAAGCCGATATTCAGGCCTCTTGCTCAGTGCTTGCACAAAAATTAGATGATGTGGTCGATCGGACAGGACAATTGGAGGTGGAAGTCAGCTCAATGCGAAACAATAGAACTAAAAACTCTAAAGGAGTAGAGGCTCTGATTAAAGAAAATGCCAACTTCAGAGATGACATGGAGCGAATAGAAAACCATTCCCGTAGGAATAATCTGAGGATTATAAATATACCTGAAGCTGAGGAAGGGTCAAACATAAAGGTTTTCGTGATAAAATTGTTAATGGAGACTGCTTTAAAGGATAGACTGGAAATCAACCTTGATTTGGAGATTCAGAGGGTCCATAGGGATCCATTTAAGAGAAACCTGCAGCGGCAAAAGCCAAGAAACATTTTGGTAAACTTCCTATCATACTCTGTCAAAGAGATTATTCTGCTCGCTGCCTTAAAAAATGGCCCCTACACAGTTCAGAAGTTGACGTTTAATATTAGATCAGACGTCTGCCATGCAACAGACCAGAAGCAATGGGAGCTGGGGAAAAGAATGGGGGCGCTAAATAGCCTTGGTGCTAAGGCTCAACTAAAATTTACAGCCACGCTCCGTGTTATGTGGAACAATCAAACGCGTAACATACGGTCTATAGACGAGGCAGACAGTCTGATAGACGGCATTAACAAAGGTGGGCGGCTTTGAGAAACAAAGCTGTTAAATATATTATCGTTAGTTTAAGGAAGAGCCAACACAGATCTGGAAAAAAAAAAATTAAGATGGGTACAAATAAAAATAAAATATATATATATATATATATATATGAAATACTTTTGATAACATAAAAAAGAGATGGCGGAGCGGGAGGGAGGGACGGGGGGGTGGGATTTTCACAGTTATCACAATTGTTTTGAAACAAGGCCTTACCTTCCCGGTGGCCCCAACAGGCCTATGCCTGTTGGGAGGGTTCCCATGGGAGGTTCAAGGGTGAAAGGGATCGGAATTGGGTACGGGGTGGGGAGCAGTGGGAAAAAACTAAAAATCAGTCCTTATTTCACAAATTATTAGGTTCCTTTTTTAGAAATATGAAGCAGAGATCCTCGGGTCCAAGTCCGTTAGATTACCTAAAAATAGATGGCCGGGAAGGACAATCATTTACAAATCACAATGTGGAATGTTAACAGTTTAAGAACAAAAAGCAGACAGGGTCTGGTAATGAGGTATTTGGAAGAATCACTAGCCAGTATTATTCAAGAGACCCATCTAACAGCGATAGAGAGCGGGGGGCTTTATAGAAAACAAAACTGGATAGAGAGCTATGTCGCTTCCAACCAATCGGAATATACAAAGGGAGTGGCGATAATAATAAGGAAAGGGTCAGGAGTTGAGATGACTTCTTCTAAAACTGATAGTTCAGGCAGATGGGTTATGGCCACTCTTAGAGGTATAGGCTTTGAAATTGTTTGCGTGGGCTTTTATGGACCCAACGTAGACGACCCCAAGTACATAGTAGATCTGCAACTTATGGTAGCTGGGGCAGCAGCACCGATAATATTAGGGGGGGACTTTAATATGTTATTAGACCCAGTATTAGACAGGTCTACCAGTAGGAGTGACGCCCAAAACCAAGGGACTAAAACAAGACAAGTTCTTAAGCATATGCTATCTGAATTGTGCTTGGTTGACTCCTGGAGGTATCTAATGCAAGGTAAAAGAGCATATACCTTCCATAGTAAAAAATACCGTCACTTTTCACGACTGGACTACTTGTTAGTAGACCGGGAGTTGGTAGGGAGCCTGAAAGAAGTATGTATACTCCCAGGACATATCTCCAACCATGCTATGGTTAGTATCTTACTGAAGGGTGTAAAAAAGAGGAATAATTTGAGATGGACATTAAAAAGGTCCATACTATCAGATTTAGATGTGACTGCTCGCTTGAAGGAAACCCCTCTAGAGTTTTTTCAGATGAACGCCCAATCAGCCCCAATAGGAGTTATTTGGGACACCTTTAAAGCCTATCTCAGGGCGGTACTACAAAGTTTGGTCTCCTTTAAAAATAAGGCTGAAAGGGCTGACTTAAAAAAATTGGAAGAGGAGATCGGGATATTGGAAAGAAGAGCGCATCAGGGAACATATAATATACAGCAAAGGGAGGAGATTCTGAAAAACCTCGAGGAAGTTAGGATGAATTATAAAATCAAACTAGACCTAAAATGTAGGGAAAGGTGTGCTACTGGGCGCATTCAGCATTTTGAGTACGGAGAAAAAGCCGGAGCACTTTTAGCTTGGAATCCAAGGCTGAGAGAACTAGAAACCACATCGGTGAGTTGATAATTAATCAGGAGGAAACTCCTTCAAACAAAGAAGAAGAAAAACAGGAGAATTTGGTCTCCCTCTTTTCTGAGTTATATACCGACTCAGTGCGGTAAGAGGAAGAGGTATCGAAATGCTGATTAAATAATGTAGGCCTTCCAGCTTTAACAACTGACGGTAGGAATAAACTTGATACTCCCATCACAGAAGGGGACATTAGAGAGCAGCTTAAACGCATGACAAATGGCAAAGCTGCGGGGCCCGACTCTATACCAATTGAAGTCTACAAATTGTTAGTAGATGAGATAGTGCCAGAAATGAAAGCTCTTTTTAATTCAGTTTACAGAGAGGAAGGGTCGACCCCGAGGTCCTGGAGAGAGGTTATAATTACATTGATTTTAAAACCAGCCAAAGACCCGAGGAGGGCTGATTCATATCGCCCGATCTCATTACTGAATACAGACCACGAAATCTACATGGGTATCTTGGCAGGCCGATTGGCCGAGGTAGCCCCTCAACTAATCCATATGGATCAGAAAGGTTTTGTTCCAAAGCGACAAATACAGGATCTCACACTGTCATTGATTGGAACAATAGATTTAGCAGTTGCCCAATCGATTCCGCTGGCGGTAATCACCATAGATGCCACCAAGGCATTTGATCGTGTTAGCTGGGGGTTTCTATGGGCTGTTTTAGATACCATGGGTTTTAGTCGAGACTTCATAAGGGCAATGCAAAAGCTGTATGAACATCCCACGGCAAAAATTCTTATAAATGGTACTTTGACAAGGAGCTTCGAGATCCATAGAGGGACATGGCAGGGTTGCCCCCTGTCTCCACTCCTTTTCGATTTATATATAGAACCCCTGGCATACTTGTTGAGAGCTGATGATCAAATTATCCCCATACATCAACTTCGTCACATAGTAAAATTGCACTTTATGCGGACGATCTAATAATATACACTTCTGACCCAGCCCAAACATTAATTAGAATGGAACAATTGACAAATGAATATGAGGTCCTTTCAGGTTATTTAATAAACTTATCAAAGACAGAAGTGATGTGTTGGAATATGGAGGACTGGGGCGGTAGAAGATGTAAAGAGATGAGATATTTGGGAATAGTTATTACAGATAAAATCGAAGAGATCCCTTTCTGCAATTTGAAACGAGTCATGAAGGAGATGGAGAAGCAACTAACTACGTGGAAAAAATTACCCCTGTCCATTTACGGGAGTGTGAATCTGATTAAAATGTCTGTCCTACCAAAGTTAACATATCTTTTTAATGGTATACCTCTCAGTTTTTCTAAAGAAGAAATAAATAAAATCCAGGGTAAAAATTCGAGTTTCATCTGGGCATCCCGGAGTGTGCGCCTGTCATTGAAAAAATTACAGAGCAGCCTTAAAAAGGGTGGGTTAGCACTGCCTGACCTCAAACTTTACTGCATGGCCTTCCAATTCAAAAATATCCGTATGCTGGTAGGGGAGCCCACGAGCAGTACATGGGGGTTAATACTTAGAGAAATGGTTAATGATTTGAGCCCTAAAGCATTCTTATACAAATTCAGAGCCCAATTTCTTTTTTAAAAAGTGAGGCTAAAAGTCCTAAAACCTGCATTGAAACTATGGCTCACAGTGAAACGATTATTAAAGATCGGCTACTTTTTGTATTTTTCTCCAATTTGGGAATCTCCTGGAACACCAGAGTGTATGAAAGACGCTTTGAGTCTGTCACTAAAACAGGCAGGAATAACTAATTGAGGGGATCTCTTATCAGAAGATGGAATGATTCCGTGGGAGGCATTAAACAATAGGACAGGCAATAAGCTATCCAGGTTTAAGTACTTGCAGCTCACCTTATGGTCCTCCACTATTGCAGAGGAGGTGAGGGGCAGTTGGGATTTTGAAGCCTCATTACAGGATATAAACACAGGCACTAAAGAAGTGGCAAAATTGTACGGACAGTTCTTGGAGGCGGAACAAAATAAATTGAAGGCCCCCTCGGATATCTGTACACTACAGGAAGGTTGTATACAATCTTTGTGGATGGAATCTTTGAAAACCTTATATGCCTTTGTATCACCGGCTAATTTTAAACGTCATCACTTTTTTGTCATCCACAGGATATATTGGACTCCACAAAGATTAGCTAAGTTCGTATTGCAACTGGTCCCCAGCTGTAAGAGGTGTAATCTCTTAAGGGCCAACGATGTCCATGTTTTTTTACTTGCCCAGGTATTTGAGAATTCTGGAAGAATGTTGAAATCATTATAAGGGCTATTTTAACCGAGAACAATGTCCTGACTGAAACACTGGTGTTTTTTGGGGTAGATAGTGTCTCCCGACAGGTTTTGAGCAGCAAGCAAAGGGGCCTACTATTTTATCTGCTGCTTTTGGCAAGAAGAGAGATCTGTATAAGGTGGTTAGACCCCTTGCCTCCCCACCCGGTAGCCTGGTTAAATACATTAAATTGGACATGTAAATTAGATATTAAATGTAACCCACACAGGCCAAAAGAGTTTTGGACGGACTACTTGAAGTGGTTAGTATAGGGTTTTAACTTAAAAGCTTTTTGGCTGGTCCTGAATCTGGAAACATGGTCCAATGATTACATCATGCCATGGACTCAGTGGAGGTGGACCCCGCTCGCTCCTTATAAGACCAGTGCTGTGGAGGCCAAGAGTCCGAACCTGCATGGACCACAGATGGATCGAGGGTGTACGCAAATGGTTCAGAATGCAGTAGCCATGGTGATATGAGGACTATGTTAAAAAAAAAAAAATAAACGTTGCCAGGGAGATTTGGGCTTAGCGGAGGGGTCTTTGGGGTGCGCGGAAAGAGAGGCGGTAGTTCAAGTATGCAAGTCCGGTGTTGTGGAGGCCTTTGTGGGTGTGGGTGAGAAGCTTGAAGGGGATCTCTTCTCGATAGGGGGCCAGTGTAGTGTCCGCAGGTGTTGGGTAATGTGGCAGTGGCGCAGTAGGTTAAGGACTAGTCTGGCGGAGGCATTCTGGATGTTCTGCAGTCTGCAGGTGAGGTTCTTATTGATTCCGGCGTAGAGAGTGTTGCCGTTGTTGAGTCTGCTGCTGATGAGGGTGTGGGTGATGGTTTTTCTGTGTTAGAGGGGGATCCATGGAGGTATTTCGTAGGAGTCGGAGGGTGTAAAAGCAAGAGGATGAGACAGCATTGATTTGGCAGTCAATTTTGAGTTCATAATCCAGGAAGATTCCGAGCTTGCGTGCATGGTCCATGGGGGCGGGCGGATGAGTAGAAGGGAGGTGGAGAGGGAAGAGTCAGAGGGAAAGGTTTAGAAAAGCTTGTTTGGGAGATCTGAATAGTAAAATCAATGAATCAATCAGGGGCTTTTAAAGCACGCTACTCACCCGTAAGGGTCTCAACACGCTAGGGGGGATGAGCAGCTCTCTGGGTCAGTTGAAGAGCCAGGTCTTGAGGCTCTTCCTAAAGGTGTGCAGGGTAGGGGAACATCTGATGTTGACTGGGGGTTTGTTCCAGGCTTTGGCTGCAATGTAGGACAAGGCTCTTCCACCTGCTCTGGTGCTGCGGTTGTGCGGGGTCTCTGCTAGGGCGAGGTTGGCGAAGCGGAGGTTTCTTTTGGGTACGTGGAAAAAGATTCTTTCGTTAAGGTACTTGCGTCCGATATTGTGGAGGGATTTGTAGGCGTTGGTGAGTAGCTTGAAGGTTACTCACTTGTCGACAGGGAGCCAGTGGTGGCCTTGCAGGTGTTGGGTCATGTACTCGTGTCGTGGGGTGCCGAGGACGAGTCTGGCTGTGGTGTTCTGGATGATCTGGAGTTTGTGTAGCAGGGATTTGTTGATTCCAGCTTAGCGGGCATTTCCGTAGTCCAGTCTGCTATTTATGAGTGCGTGGGTGAGGGTCTTTCTGGCTTCACGGGGGATCCACTTGAAGGTCTTGCGGAGGATGCGGAGGGAATTGAAACAGGTGGAGTTGACGGCGTTGATTGGTGAGTCATGGTGAGGGAGGAGTCTAGAATGATGCTGAGGTTCCGGGCATGGTTTGTCGAGGTGAGTGGGTTTCCGAGGGCAGAGGGCCACCAGGAGTTGTCCCAATCGGTGGGTCCCAGGATGAGGTCTTCAGTCTTCTCCGAGTTGAGCTTTAGGCAGCTGTTACTCATCCAGGCTGCAACGTCCTTCATTCCTTCCTGGAAGCTGAGTCTTGCGTCTTTGGGGCTCTTCGTGAGGGAGAGGATGAGATGGGTGTCATCAGAGTAGGATTCTATGCTGAGCCCATACTGTCTGACGATGGCAGCGAGGGGGGCCATGTAGATATTGAAGAGCGTAGGCTGAGTGATGATCCTTAGGGTACTCCGCAGTTGATCTCTGTGGGTTCGGAGAGGAATGGTGGGAGTCTAATCCTTTGAGTCCTGCCGGCAAGAAAGGAGCGGATCCAGTCGAGGGCGGTTCCCCGTATGCCAGCGTCATGGAGTCTGGCTGCAAGAGTGCGGTGGGAGACGGTGTCGAAGGCTGCGGAGAGGTCTAGCAGGATGAGGGCCGCGGTGTGGCCATGGTCAAGCAGCATGCGGATGTCGTCGGTGAAGGCGAGGAGGGCGGTCTCGGTGCTGTGGTTGCTGTGGAATACAGCCTGGGAGGAGTCGAGGATGATGTTCTCTTTGATCAAGGTGGTCAGCTGGGCATTGACAAATTGACTTTGGCTGCGAAGGGGAGGAGAGAGATGGGTCAGAAGTTTTTCAGGTCCGTTAGGTCAGCCGAGGGTTTCTTTACATCAGTCCACTTCCAGATGTCGGAGAAGATGCCGAATTCGAAGGTGGCATTGAGGGTGCGCCGTAGTTCGGGCGCAATGCCGGCGGTGGCTCTGTGGAAGATGTGAGGAGGGAAGGGGTCCGTGGGGGTTCCTGAGTTGGTGCTGTTCATGGTCGCGGTGGTGACTTCGGTGGTGACCGGTGTCCAGGTAGTGATGGTGGGCTGTCTGTTGTTGCTGGAGGGAAGGGTGGTTTTTGGAGTTTGTGCGCTGAAGTTGTCATATAGGGCCTTGATTTTCAGGTGGAAGTAGGGGCCAAGCTTGTTGCAGAGGTCCTGAGTTGGAGGTATTCTGTCATGGCATTCTTGTAGATGGTCTGGTCTTTGGTGGTTTTGCTATTTCCCCATCGTTTTTCGAGACGTCTGCAGGAGCGTCTGGCTTCTTGAAGGTCGGTTGTGATCCAGGCGGCTTTCAGGGGCCGTTGTCTGTCAGGGTGGCGTAGTGGAGCGAGTTTGTCTGCGCAGCTGTTGATCCATCGGTGTAGTTCCATGGTTGTAGTGTGGGTGTCGGTCATTGCGGAGGGGGGGTAGTGGATGAGGGTGGAGTTGAGGAGCTCCTCTGTGATTTTGCTCCAGTTCCTTCGTGGCAAGCGCGTGGGGGGCTTGTGTGCAGTAGTGGTGCTGCAAGAGAAGTGTACGCAGTGATGGACTGTCCAGAAGGGCTGCGAGGTGTGACTGAAGTGGATGTTTGTTCCTCCTACAAAGATGGGGTCGAGGATTTGTCTGGCCTTGTGGGTGGTGACGAGCTGATTCAGTCCGAGGTTGGCGAGTTTGTCCAAGAGGGCGGTGGAGTCGGGGTTGTTGCGGTTGTCGAGGTGGAAGTTCAGTTCTCCGATGAGCACATAGTCCGTGGAGGTGATGGCGTGGGATGCGATGTGGTCTGCAATGGTGGTGGTGAAAGGGGCACGAGGCCCGGGGGGTCTGTAAGCGAGGGTGCCACGCAGCATTGTTCTGGGTCTGGTCTGGATACGGAAGTGGAGGTGTTCGGTGTTGGAGAGGGAGTCGCTCGTGCTGGAGGTGGTAAGTCGGAGGGAGCTCTTGTGTGCAATGACGAGTCCTCCTGCTGGGCAGTGGGGGCAATCCTTCCTCTAGATCGTGTAGCTGTCGGGAATGGCAGTGGTGATGTTGGTGGCGGAGGCGGCATTTGTCCTTGTTTCCGTGAAGAAGGTGACGTCTGGCGAGTGGGTGTCAAGGAGGTCCCAGATCTCCACGGCGTGTCTGTGCAGTGAGCGCATGTTGAGGAGGATGCATTTCAGGGCTTCTGTGGTGCGGGTGTCCTGCATGGGTGCGGAGATCTTGGGGGTGCTGTGGATGGTGAAGGAATGTCAGCAGTGTCGGCAGGAGAACTGGCCGTGGGTGGAGTTTGGCATCGATAGCTGGCAGTTGTTGCTCCTTCCGGGGTTGAGTGCGAGGAGGGCAGCTGGGTTGTAGCGGTGGAAGGTTGGAGAACCAGGGTCCCTGGCGTTGGTCGAGGTCGGGTCGCGGAGTGGCACAGATGGGCTTGCCTTTAGTGCACCTTCGGCGCGATGATGCAAGGAGGGTTAGAGTAGGGAAGAGTCTAGAAAGGGTTTTTTGGGGATCATAGGAGAGGTATGGGGTTTAGGATAAATGAGAGAGTGGAGGTAGAGGATATATTGATAGAGGTATAGGTTGAGAAATAGGGTATGTGCCCGTGTACAGCGCTGTAATGGCCACAATGAGCTCTCTCTGTATTACTTCACCAGTTTTAATCAAAGGATGTTATGGTCAATGCCATCAAAAGCAGCCCTGTAATCAACAAACCAGGCATAAAGTGGCAGCGATGTAGTTTCTCAAGCCTTAGCTGCCAAATAGGAAAGAGTGCTAGAGTTAGCCATAGTGGAAGAATTTGGTCTGAACCCCATCTAGTCTTGAGGTATGATGTTATTCTCACTGATCCAATCCTCCAGGTCATTCACAATCACTTTTGCTGAAGCTGTACCGTCAACATCCAGTAAGGCAATCAGCCTGCAATTTTCCGGACAGGAATCCTCTACCTCTTTATGCATAGGATGCAAAATGGAGCCTTTCCATGAGTCCAATATGGCTGATGTTCAAATACATGCATTGAACAAGCTACACATATAGGGAGTCCAGTAATCCCAGTCTTCATCAAAGATGTTGCCTGGTAGGCCATTTGGACCAGAGGCCCCATCCTTCTGAATGCTCTTCAAAATACTTTTGGTCTTCTTTTCAGTTACTGTTATTCGGGACTCCTCCAAGTCTTCTAGGTTATTTTCAAGTGCCTTCTTTCCAGAGTCCCTGGTTTTATCAAGGTCAACGTAGAGTTTTGTTACAACAGCCACCCATTCATTCGCCGAAACGGCGTTCTCCTTGTGGGTTCTGCGTGTGAGACTGTTTCTGCATCCCCAAACTTCCTGGGTCCTGCTGGGCACATCAAGAAAGTGAGTAATTTTACCCATGTACTGTTTACCTGATTTTGAGAAAGGTGCGGCCAGACATCCTACTGCCAACTGACACATAGCCTATTGCATTTCATGACTGCTGAACCAAAAATAAGTGACATTTTGATAACATTTGAGAATTTTATAGAAGGAATCCACTGGCGATATTTTTCCTACATAATTAGGGAAACCCACCTTTGAATGTAAATAAACAAGATGAATGGTGGATGTGTATGGACAATTATGGACCTGACCAGAAATAAATCTGGGTTGCAAGTCATGCACTATACACATGCACTTACATAACACTACACACCCAGTATGCTCCGTAGAATGTTTGGCAATACTTTATGAATTTCTTGCAAAGAAGCAACAAGATCCTTAAGTCACATAATGTACAAAAAAGGCAACACCCCCCCAAAAATTAACAGAGATCACAAGCCACATACCACATAAGATACATTTTAAAGGCTGGACCATCTGTCTTGATGAGTTCACATGGTGTAGAAGGACTGGTCTTTAAGAGATTTGCGGAGACGTCATTCCAGATATTTTTAGGCTGGATTTCTGGACAGGAAGAATAGAGTAGTTTCCTTAAAAAACACCTTTGTCCCTGAGTCAGTCAGAATACTTAGGAAATGGCATGCGGAGCCACCCCATTGCTGTTCCCCTCTAAGCTATGTTGGCCGCATTACACAAAAAGCTTTTCCTGGTGGAAAGCTGCACCTTGAATAGACCCAGAGGCTAGTAAGTAGGATCCATAGCATAGACTGGTGCTGCATATCTAGAAGCTCTTCGGAGAAGTAATTGTATGTTCAGAAACAGGGTCACGCAGAAACAGTAGAAACATGTCTTTTTCAGGACCCTAAAAACATCTTTATGATGACACTAAAGAGAAAGAGATAGATTCACTTTGAAGTAGGAAGAGAGGGAGAGATGTTTAGATAGAGAACTAAAGTTGCTTTGTGCCTTCAAACGTCTCTGGTTTAAAATGATGCATTTGAAGAACTAGTGCACAACTCGCAGAATGGGCCGTCAATGCTTTTTAGAATTCATAAATGGGGAATTACCAGGTAACATACTTTTGCATCTGGGTGCTCCTGGATACACATTCACTAAACCTGGAACGTGTTAGTAAATCATACAGAACAGATAGATTAAAAAGGCTTCTACTGTTATTGGCGCTCTATGCTTCGGTAATCTTGAGAGTAAATTTGTGGCGAGACCTTGACTTTGCACTAAGTTATTTTTTAATGTTCTTGGATAGAGTATTTGAGGTTTAGCAGATGCATATTAGGTGCTCTTGGAATTGATGTTGGTTCACATACATCGGACCTTTTAGAAAAAATATAATGTGGGACCAGAGCATGTATGTATATTGCATGAAACCATATAGGCATGCTGAGGCAGGTTTAGCTTCTGAATACGTTTGAACCCAGTGTAAGGAATAGTTTTATTGTTTTCATATCCCTGAACATGGCTTTTAGTACATTGTTTTTGAGTTATCCATTTTTTCAGAGGTAGGGACTGCTGGTGGTTCTGTTTAGGAACTCTTTGTAGCACCTGACGAGGCACACTTCATGATTGCTTCCTCTTTGTTTTCAGGCATTCATTCTCTGTATGCCATTCTGCAGTGGTGGTTCAGTGCAGCTTGAGTACATATGCTTCAAATGTGATGAATGATATTGTGTTATTCTGATATTACAAACTGGTTGTTTGTCTGGTGTGTTGTTGTGAATTGGCTATCCTCTTTTAAAACTAAAACGGAAACAGCCCTCAACAGTGTAAACTTATAAACACTGAGAAACATCTGCACAACCACAAATGAGAGAGAATTAGTCATTTTGTTTTCTTTCTGAAGGGACAAAAACAATGTAACTTTGTCAGATATGTTAAGAGCAAGAAAGACTGGTATAAGAATATTGAGAAAATCGGGGAATACTAAAATTATATTTGATCTTTTGGCAGTGTTTAAGTCTTTCATTGATTGGTGAAATGGTTGGTCCAGAATAATCAATATGTACTATCATATTTACCCACAGACACAGAATGGGAAAACCTTTTCGTACATCATTCTTCTTTTCCAACAAGTCACCTTTGATAGCAGGTAGTCTGCAAAACAGTGCTGGCTTTAAACATGAAATGCAAGGTGTAGTGACAGGTATCCATAAAAAGAAATCTGTCACCAAGCGCATGGGTTGGTGGTGAAAAATGACACAAAACTTTCCATATATCAACAAAATGCATAGCTGCAAGGTGTCCCATTGTTATTTGTGATACCTTCAGCTAATCCTGGCTTTTTGCCCACATGACCGTTACTGCTTGTGCTTTGAACCCATAGTTACCATGTAACAGCAGATTTTCAAGTCTCAGAATACAATGCAATGTCTGTTAAAAGGGCGGGACTGACTTAAAGGGAGCCTTTTGCCATGGTGACACTTCGTAGCTATGAATGTTCACACAACAGCATCACCACCATTTTAATGTAGTTAGGCAAAGAGTGTAGAAAAGCAGGGTTGAGCATGCTTAAAGCTTCAAGTTTCAGGTACCGTAGAATGCAGGGCTACAAATTAATCAGGTGTAGTTCAAAATGTTAAGCATTTCATGAGGTACTATGCTATTGGCAGGATTAACCACCCCTACAATGCAATAATATTCAGTAAGAAATAGGTAAATGACCCCCAACAGTCATCAGGAATCTGTTTATTAAAACATTTGAATATAACCCTCTTACTTTTGCAATCCTTTAATAGTCCTGTAAACCAGACAGAGTGAGAGAGGTAATGAAATGCGAGAGAGTGTAATAAGATCTGGGGAGAGGAGTTGGCCTAACGGCTAGGGCGCTCGACTTCGGATCTGGGGAACTGGGTTCGAGTCTCAGTAATGACGCTGAACATCCTGTGATTTGGGGCAAATCACTTAATCTCCCCTTGCCTAACAAAAAAATGAATGTGTGTACTCATGTAACGTAACTGGTGCTATGTAAAGCGCTCTGATACCTGATTGGATTCGGGTCAAATTCGCGCTACATAAAACTCTGCAAAAACAGAAAAAATGTGCAGTACACAGACTTCCTATGCTTAAAAGAATATCACAAGGTAATTGGACACACTGCCAATGGGAAGGCGCTACATACCCTGCTTTACCTCGCCTTTAAATTAAATATATGCTTTAAAACAATCCCTGTAAACACTGGAAAAACACAGTTTTGGTACATTTTGGGGGTTAGGCAGTTGAATAAACACTGATTTAATAAGGTTTGGAAAACACTGAGAAAACACCAATGAAAACCACTCAAATAACCACTGCGAACAGGACAGGCTAGCTGTGACTGAGCTTGCATATTTGAAAAAGCTTTAAAAGGATATAATGTTTATTTACGTATGTTTAAGTTTGCATAACTAGGCATTGAGTTAACAGAGCTAGGCCTCACATTGCCATACAGACATGCACTTCTGAAATTACAAAAGAAACGTTTTATTCTTCATGTTTGCAAGGCTGCTGGAGCTCTTTTCTATGAACAGAAAACAGTTGAAATAGGACCAGTTTCATGGTGCAGCTTCTTGTACTGTATGTAACTTGTTCTTCGAAAGAAAGCCATGCCCGAGAGGTTCTCGTAATGTTGCAATAATCAAGTCTATTGCTGCCTCTATGTTTCTTCATTTTAGATGGTTTCTTGTTTAAACATGCAATGTAATTTCCCTTGTATGTAGGGTAAAGGGTATAATGAATTATTTAAACTAGGTTGCCCTGTAGAATAGTACTTAACACAATTTATGTGATGTTGATTGGTTTATGTCATGTAACTTTATTAGGTCATCCCTCTGCCATTTCACACCATGCTGAGAGTGTGGTTTCCTACTCCTCAGAACCTACTAATTTTGCCTTATTTGGGATGTGTGCCAGACCTTTCTTGCCTTTTAACCTGAGCAGTCCAAATGTCGGATTGTCATTTGATCTCATACTTAGACTTTTTCTCTTGATTTATGAACTATGTTGATTTAAACTGACTAACCACCTCTGTAATGATTCTTAATTTTGAATAAACCTTTATGGTTCTGACTTTTAATACTGTCCTGTATTTTGTTTCACTATTTGCCTTGTGCTATCGTCCTTTGGAACTCACTTGGGTCCGATCTTGCTCATTGGCCCATTGATAATTAATAGGCGCAAAGCGTTGACAGTAAGATGTCATACTGGGATTCAATGCACTGCATGAGTTGTGGCAGTGTAGTTGATGGAAAATACTAACTTTCCTTCCTAACATTGAATTGATGGATATTTCTGACATTGGTGTTCATGAAACTATTCACTTCAAATGACTTATTTCTTCAAAATAATCTAATGATTTCTGCGTAATCCTTTAACACTAAGATTCATAGACAGATTCAGAGGGTTCAGGAGCACTAAGAGGCTAAAAGGCAAGATGTTTTTAGCCATTATTGGTTGTATCTATTACAATTATATTTTTGGCCAGGATGATAGTAAGTATTGGTACATAATTAGCATGTCAGATGTGAAATGTGCCCCATGTGCTTGTCTGATGCCCTGATTATATTTCCATTATGTAAAAACACAGATTCCCACAGAGCTTAATTTGTACCAGGGGTTGCATGTGATGGGCACTGGCACTAATTTTTGGAAACCGGGTTTTATGTTACCAGACATTAATGTAGAGCAATGAAAGCAAATTCAAAAAGAGAGAAAGGAAGATGAGAGTCGGGAAACACCGTGAAAGAGGGAAAACAGGGATGAAAAATACCCTGTAAGAGTGAGATAAAGAGACACGAAGTGCAGGGCGGTGGAAGAAAGATGCTTTAAGGTGGAATCAAAACTAGGCTGCCTTGGTATTCAGCAACCCTGCAATAAGCAGTGCTGGAAGCGGTCACCTAAGAAGAAATTTGGGCCCCTGCATATTTTGTTTTATAACCTAAGCACTGCTTGCACAGCCACTCATATCACGCTGTGCAGGTTGGTATTGTAAATTAATTTCATAGACACACTGATGTACTAACAGTTCTTAGATTAGAACTAAGATTAGAAACAAGTGTAGCCTTCAGGATGCATGAGTAGGCACGCCATGAACAAGAGTTTCAGCAATTTTAATAATGTATGGGAGCGTTGGAGGGGGCTGTTGCTGCTTTAAAACAATCCCCCCTGCAGAGCTTTGAAGGGTTCCCATTGTTTTCTATAATGCCCTGATACAGCGGCCATGGCAGTGGTGCTGTTGCTCTAGTTCAGTTTTAATTTTTGTAGAGGGTGACAGACTACATCTCCTTAATGGGGAAGGTGAGCAAGGGAGGCCACTGCAGCCACTGAGGTGCAGGGGGTCCCACAAACTTTCAGGGCACCACCAACCCTTCACGGCCCCCATTCAGCTCATGGCCAATGAATATCTGTGAGATAGGGGAGTCTCGAGAGCCCCTCTTCACATTCTGCAGAGGGGCCGCATCATTTCATGTTATGCCACTGTAGTGGAAGCCTGGGTCAGCTGCAAAATATGCAAACTTTAGGCTCCTATCCTGCCTCCTCTGCTCTTGGTCCGAGGCTACCTGTTGTCAGGGCCAAACTGGCCGGTGCGGGAACCAGGCGTTACCCGGTGGGCCACCAGGGTGGGGGCCGGTTTTGGACACCTGGCTGCAATATCGGCCCCCTGTAACAAAAACAGCTGCAGTGATTCACACGCGCACCCATACCCCCTCACCCGCACCCTCTCTGTGGCAGGTCGGACTCAATTGCCAGGGCCTGTTTGCGTTCACAGTCCGTCCCTGTCTGTTGTCCTCTGTCGATCTATACTATACCTTAGAGGCAAACCAGCGGCATTGGCAGCAATAATGGATCCTGCTGCAAGCTCTGATCATCCACTGTGGGATGGTAGGAGCCAATCAGGAGAGGAACGCATTAGTCTGGCTGCAATAGGCCAAAAAGATCGATTTGGCAGCTGCTGGCTGTGCTGACAGTGATTCTCCCTTATTGTGTCAGTGCATTTGCGTCAAACACTTTTCATTTAATGGAATTACAAGGAGGCTACTTCATTAGTTATAGGGAGGGGATGTCCATAGTTAAGAAAGAAGCCTTTTTGCTGGGTTGCAAGTGACATTCCCCTTTGTCTTTTGCATGAAGCAAGGGGTTCATTTAATATTCGTGGGTGACCTGCAAACTGCAAAATATAGATTCTCACCTGCCTGAAAGGGTTCACTGACAAAACATCAATGTCGAACATATCAATGTAAAAAAGAGTAGGGAAAGTGTTGGAAAGCAGAGGGGTAACAATTACTATTCCCACTCCAGTGAGTGCAACAGTAGGGAAAGTGTTGGATAGCGGAGGGATAAAATGTACTATTACAACTCCAGTCAGTGCAACAGTAGGGAAAGTGTTGGCTAGCGGAGGGGTAAAAATTACTATTCCCACTCCAGTGAGTGCAACAGTAGAGAAAGTGTTGGATAGCGGATGGTTAAAAATGACTATTCCCACCCCAGTGAGTGTAACATTTGGGAAAGTGTTGGATAACAGAGATGTAAAAATGACTATTCCCACTCCAATGGGTGCAACAGTAGGGAAAGTGATGGATAGCGGAGGGGTAAACATTACTATTCCCACTCCAGTAAGTGGAACAGTAGGGAAAGTATTGGATAGCGGAGGGATAAAATGTACTGTTCCCACTCCAGTGACTGTAACAGTGGGGAAAGCGTTGGATAGTGGAGGGGTAAAAATTACTCTTCCCACTCCAATTACTGCAACAGTGGGGAAAGTGTTGGATAGCGGAGGAGTAAAAATTACTATTCCCACTCCAATAAGTTCAACAGTAGGAAAAGTGTTGGCTAGCTCAAGGGTACAATTTACTATTCCAACTCCAATGAGTGCAACAGTAGGGAAAGTGTTGGCTAGCGGAGGGATTACATTTACAATTCCAACTCCAGTCTGTGAAACAGAGGGAAAGTGTTGGATAGCGGAGGGGTAAAAATGACTATTCCCACTCCAGTGAGTGTAACAGTGGGGAAAGTGTTGGATAGTGGAGGGGTAATAATTACTATTCCCACTCCAGTGAGTGTAATAGTAAGGAAAGTGTTGAATAGCGGAGGGGTAAAAATTACTATTCCCACTCCAGTGAGTGTAACAGTAGGGAAAGTGTTGGATAGAGGGGATGTAAAAATTACTATTCCCACTCCAGTGAGTGGAACAGTAGGGAAAGTATTGGATAGCGGAGGGATAAAATGTACTGTTCCCACTCCAGTGAGTGCAACAGTAGGGAACGTGCTGGATAGCAGAGGGGTAAAAATGACTATTCCCCCTCCAATAAGTGCAAGAGTAGGGAAAGTGTTGGAAAGCAGAGGGGTAACAATTACTATTCCCACTCCAGTGAGTGCAACAGTAGGGGAAGTGTTGGATAGCGGAGGGATAAAATTTACT
This sequence comes from Triturus cristatus, assembly GCF_964204655.1. NCBI lineage: Eukaryota > Metazoa > Chordata > Amphibia > Caudata > Salamandridae > Triturus > Triturus cristatus. The sequence goes on along the minus strand of NC_140586.1, from coordinate 324,838,177 downwards.
ATTACAACTCCAGTCAGTGCAACAGTAGGGAAAGTGTTGGCTAGCGGAGGGGTAAAAATTACTATTCCCACTCCAGTGAGTGCAACAGTAGAGAAAGTGTTGGATAGCGGATGGTTAAAAATGACTATTCCCACCCCAGTGAGTGTAACATTTGGGAAAAGTGTTGGATAACAGAGATGTAAAAATGACTATTCCCACTCCAATGGGTGCAACAGTAGGGAAAGTGATGGATAGCGGAGGGGTAAACATTACTATTCCCACTCCAGTAGGGAAAGTGTTGGATAGAGGGGATGTAAAAATTACTATTCCCACTCCAGTGAGTGGAACAGTAGGGAAAGTATTGGATAGCGGAGGGATAAAATGTACTGTTCCCACTCCAGTGAGTGCAACAGTAGGGAAAATGCTGGATAGCAGAGGGGTAAAAATTACTATTCCCACTCCAGTGAGTGCAACAGTACGGAAAGTGTTGGATAGCGGAGGGATAACATTTACTATTCGCACTCCAGTCAGTTCAAAATAAAAAATAAAATATATATATATATTAAAAAACCAAAACAAATAAATACATATATATATATTCTAAAAATTAAAATACAAATATATTTAATATTAAAAATCAAAAATATATTATAATGTTAATTACATATGACAAATACCTACAAATATTATATAAAATAAAATAAAAAATAAACTTCAAACAAATACATATTTTTAGCTAGAAAATATTTACAAAAACATTAATTATTACATGCATTTATTTTATTTCCTAACCTATAACACCACACAAATCACAATCCACATATACATTGAAAAAAATGTACTTCCATAATTAGCATAATTAATTACCAATTAAGGAATAGCATTTATTTAAAAAAAATAAAACAAATAAAAATGAATTAACTTTCCTTACTTTAACCCTATAATCTCCACAACACACAGCTAAAATTAAACTGTAAACAAATTAATTACACAATTAAAACTTGTTTTTCAAATTAAAAAACTATTACGATTAAACGATCTGCGTTCTTTATTTTAAAGAAAATTAGGAAAATACTGCCTTACCTTCCCACCTCAGCTGGGAAGACCCTGGTCTCTACCCTAGTGTTTTCCAAAATCGATTATGGGAACGCCCTCTTCCTTAATACTCAGAAACTCGTTCTATCTAAGTTGCAGTCCATACAAAATGCTGCTGTAAGAATTCTTCTTGACATCCCCCGCCGCCAGCCAACTACTCCAGCCATTCGTCACCTGCATTGGCTAAGAGTAGAGGGCCGTATTAAATTCAAGGCCCTCTGCATTGCCTATAAGGCAGTGCATGGCGTCGGTCCAAAGTTTCTGATTGAAGCATTCCAGTTGTACAGCCCCAAGAGACAGCTGAGATCCGCCAACTCCTGCCTGCTTCCGTTACCTCGCACGAGAACGGCAACCTGGGGAGACAGGCGCTTCCTGGTTGCCACACCTAAACTCTGGAACCTTTTGCCACTCACCATAAAAACTGCCCCCAATTTGATAAGCTTTCGTAGGCTCTTAAAGACATGGCTGTTCAATCAGTAATCCTGCGGTTTGGTCTCTCGTTTTTGTCACATGCGCCGAGACACCTTCGGGTATTTGTTTGCGCAATAAAAATCACGAAATAAATAAATAAATAAACAACTAATTATAAAGTAAGTAACATGTATTTAATACCCACCCTTTACCCCTTTAAAAGTAAAAACCACACACAAAAAAATAAACAATTACTCTAAATAAATATCAATTAATTAATAAATATTAATGAACAACTATTTATTAATTTATTAAACACAAATTACTTCCCAACCTTTACCACTATGAGCCCCAAAACAAACACCCAAAAGTAATTACACGATTTACATATCGAATTTACAATTAATTAGTTAATATTAATTAACATCTAATTATTAATTAATTAAACATAAATTACTTCCCACCCTTTACCCCTTTAAACCCCACAGCCTGCACCTTAAATCAATTATACAATTGTCATAATTAATTTTAAATAAAATAATCAATATCAATTAACAACTAATTTTTAATTCATAAAGAAATACATTACTTCCCACCCTTTACCCCTATAAACCCAACAACCCGCACCTAAAATTAATTACACAATTCACATAGTTAATAAGGAGGTATAATTGTAAAAAAAAGAAAAATTCACGTAACCTCTCGCAGCTCTGTCCTACGTCGTCTCTCCTCCGCCAAACCGGAGGCAGCCAGGCTCCCCTGAGCTAATCTCAAATGCTGCAATGCAGCGTTGTGATTGGCTCCCCTAAAGCAATTACAAAGCTGCAATGCAGCTTCGTGATTGGTCTGAGTGCTGTGGTTCAGCGCTCAGATGGGGTCAGGGGGCCTGGGCATGTTCTCCATGCAGGCTGTAATGCACCCTGCGTGGAGAACATGCTAAAGTGCGCATGACTGTTTGGCCGGCCCAAGAGGGCCGGTCAAAGCATCATGAGCACTTTAGTGTTCCCACCACTCCTCCCCTGCCCTGTCAGCTGAGCAGCCCCACCCTCATGCTGCTGCAACAGGGAAGAATAAAATGATAATAACATCACGTTATTATCATTTTATTTTTCCTTTCTTTTACTGCTGCATAGCAGCAGTGGGTCGACGCTTCTCTGTCTTAGCGAAGAAGCCGCCGCTGCACTAGAGGTAGCCCTTCCATGAATAAGGCCAGTCTACCACCATAGTAAGCTGGCGGCAGTGCGGTGGATGGGCCCCCAGGTCAAGGATTTTCAATATTCGGAACCTCTAAATGCAGAAGGATTGCTTGGTTACATTGACTTTTAGAAACTCGCTTTAGTTTGCACCCATTTTGCATCCCTTCACTGTTTGTTGTTTCTTCCTTTACAGCTTCCTCTGTTTCATTCAGTCCCTTCCTCTCTTTATATTGTTGGTTGTGCTGTCTCTTGTCCCAATTCATACCTGTGAATGTTCAGCAGCATCTAGGGTCCTGGATACCAGCTCAGGCGCTGCTCGTCATAGCAAAATCCTCTTATGGATCTGGTAAGCCTTGTTTCTGTTGGTATTTGTTCTTTGGTGTTCAGTTGTTGTAATCAAACTTGCTGTATGTCTTCTGTCTTCCAGCTGGTCAGATCCACCTATTGTCAAAACACCCATACATAGAGAGTAGTGCCATCAATCGAAACAGACAAATCCCCGGAGAGTGGGCTCCCTTCCGAACTCCACTCCCTTCCCTGTTTCTCCCCCAATTTCTGTGTCTGGTTATACGTTTTATCTTGTTCATCAGCACAGATATTTAGAGACCTCAGGGGCTTTCAGCAGGATCCGCAGTACCAAAATCTGACTGTTTGCCAGGCCTTTAAATGGACCTGCTTGAGAGTACCTTTCAAATACAGGCCCAATTTACTACTAAGATTCACCAGGAGCAAGCTATTTTGCTTAAACGATTGAATCAATTAACACCTAGTTCAAGTAATTATACACCACCCTTACCAGCCAATGATATCCCCTGGCAAGTTCCTCTACAGCAGCTGAAGGTGTGAGTTATCATGTGGGAGTGAGTCATAATTTATCAGTCACTCCTAATTTGGCTTTAGCACAGGCAGGCAAATTTACAGGAGAGCCTCATAAGTTGCATAATGTTATGGCTCAGTGTCAGTTGCAATTTTAGCAACCCCCAATGGTTTAAGAATTATTCCATTACGATTACCTTTTTTCATACCTTACAAAAGATGCTTTCATTTGGACTATACCCAGATATATGGGGATTGCTGGGGCATGCAGCAGGTCCGCGATGCCTAAACTTGTAAATGTATGTATATGGTCTATAAGTGGTAAATCAGTCAATGCTTCTATTCTAAGCTTCCATTTTGTGACCGGTGGTCTCATCTACGTCAATGGGAAATGATCTAACAAAAATCTCCTAAACTATGTCAGGTCCCTGCTTTTTCCAATGTCTTTCCCTTTCATAAGTATATAGTCCATGCCGCAAGTGGTATATGTCCATATATACATATTATAGGATTATATATTATAAGATTATATTCTTTTTAATGGATGCTGTGTCCTCCATATATCTATTAAACCCATTTCTTGCATTATGTTTAGTAGATATTTGGTCGTATTCGGTTGAATTCTCATTTTAAATCCACACTGCCATCAAACATACCAAATTCCAATCACCTCCCCAAATTATAGCTGTATTTAGATTTTTGAAAATTGCTGTTAATATCTTAGTGAAAAAAAATCCATCATCTGTATTAGGTGCAAATATCTTATCAAAACACACCTCAACCAGATCTAATTTACTATGCACAAGCATATCTCTACCAGCATGGCCAATTAATATATTCAGAGACTTACAGGGAACTCTTGTTGCCCTCCCCTTGTGTAATTTGAATAACTTGTAGCAAACAACTGTCCTCCCCACCACCTACAAAACTTAGCTACCACTGTTCTCATCATATGTGTCTCCTGGATCTTGGTAGTTGTAATGCCTTGCTGCTTTAGATAGGCCATAACTGTATGGCCCTCATTTATGGGGAATTGACATAGGGCAGCACCGCAAGGTTCTAGCTGCGCTACCCAATCCCAATGTGAAAGGGCAGGACTGCACCTTATTTATGACATACGATACGTTCCTGTCCTTTCCCCCTGTGCTGGTGCACAATATACTGCCTAGTGCCAATGCAGGCGCCCTTGCACCATGGTGCAAGGGTGTTTGCATTGCATGCAGGATTGCTTTTGTACAGAGAGGGGCATCTTTCTGCACAAAAACAATCCAAAGAGACGCTTTCCTCTTTCTGTGTGTGCTGTAGAATACAGCACACATGGTAAGAGATAAAAATGAGTAGAAATTAAAATATTTCTCCTTGTTAAGCCTGCTCTATGAAGGTGTAAGGTTTTGGCGCTGCCCTAGCTTTATGTGATAAAGTCAATCTGGGGCAGTGTCAAAATCCATGAGTGTTGCGTGGGAAAAGCCACTGCAACGCCCATGGAAAACTTCCCTGTCGCAGAGTAAGGCAACACAGCGACTTGCACTGCTTTGTCTTACTCCATATCTATGAGGCCAAGCTAAGCCACGCAGGGTGGCTTTGCGTGGCCTCATAAATATGAGTGAGATGCTTGCACCACCGGAGTGTCCAAAAAAGTGACTCTCTAGCGGCGCAGCCCTCTCATAAATAAGCCCCTATATCTCTTTAGAGCTTGGATTAGATCCCTGACGTTACTCATTATTGTTTTCCTGATATGCCCCATCTACTTGTATTTGTTTGATTTTATGTTCCATTGTGATCTTTCCTCTGTTTTAGCAGAGAACATGACAGTCCTAATCCCTCATCATGCTCCAACTTCTGCCTTGCTGTAGGTACTGTTGGTGACCAACCACCTTACCTAATCCTAGCTATCTCCAGTTAACACTCCCAAAATATCTCACACTCTTCCGCTCCCCCAGGCCAGACAAAGATGTCCTTTCTGAGACAACATACCCATCCGCTGAAGGATAGGACACCTTTTAACTATAAATAAAGTGTTGTTGAGTTGAACTGTGGACTCGCCAATATGCTGCATCGCCCCCACTTTCCCTCACAACTTGTTTAATAACTTTTTAACTTTAGGTGTGTTTGAACCGATACCAATACTGCTAGCAAATGTGCTATGCGAGTGACTGTTTAGGGCTCAAGGACTCTCACTGAGTTGAGCCCCACAAGTTCCAAAATTGCCAAAAACAGCTCACCTATGGAACAGCTAAACCAGTTTGTGCTAATTAGTTCTCCTAATATACAAGGTTTCATACTTTATCTCTAACCTCTACCCAGTTCTTTAGAATGATGTTGTTTTATATTTATATTGTTTCCTTGTCACCTTACAGTTCGGAGAGCAGATATATTTTCGACATTCACTCAATTACTTAATTAACACTCTGTAACTAGTAGTATGTTTAGTTTTCGCATCTTTTTTGTCAATGTCTTGCGGAGATAACTTCTAATTTTACTTATCTTCACTACCCTCCTCCCCTCAACCCACCACCACTTCATCTGCAGATTTTGGTGCGTGGTCAGAGTTGCTCATGTCTCTTTCAAGAGGATTAATTTCCTCTTTAAATAGTGTACTGTCTTCTCACACTAGGACATGAGGGGTTCGATCTTCTGTAAGCTCTGTTCTTGTTGGTCTCTATCCTCTTGGCCTGCGATTACTTTAAGTGCTGTTCGATGTGGTTATGTGAGATGCTGTCAGGTTTCTCCTCAGGCCCACCTGAGCCCAAATCTCAAGGTGATCCCATGCTTCAGTAGGGTTCATGAATAAAAGCGATCTTCCATCAGCAATTTTATCAATTTGTATGACAGAGTATTTTGTATTTTATTCCATCGTTCTCAGATGTTGTTTCACTTCAACAAATGCCTTATGCCCCACTTGCTCTTTTATGTTGTAGTCTTGAATTCTAGATATCTTATGATTCTCATATTTCAACGTTTCCGAGCCTTTTGTAGGATTATGTCACTATTTTGGTAATTAAGGGCTCTGACAATTATTGTTCTTGGTGGAGCCCCCAGAGGCAGGGAGGGAGCCAGTGCTCTGTGTGCTCTTTCAATCACGAAACCATTAGAAAGGCCGCCGGGGTTTGGGCTTTGCAACATCCATTCCTCCAGCAATCTCTCCACCAAACAACAAAAAACACAAATTGAAGGTTATTTCTCTTGAAGTGGCCCTCCATATCTTCCTCTCTTCAAGGCACCCAGTCAGTGTGGTCAGATTTGCAATTTTCTCTTTCAAGTTGTGGACTTTCTTCTGCAGTGCTCTCACTTCACATTCTCCAATGTTTCTTGCATCCTGTGGAGCAAACTGATCTCTGTTGACATCAATCCATTTTTATTTCAAGTGCTTATCTGAAGCCTATTATTGCTGTCAGTATTTCTGCACCCAAAGTGCCTTTACTTTTACATCCAATTGGTTTGTGTATGCACGTGTCTACTGTTTTTGTGGGCTTCTTGTTGGACAGCAGTATATTGTGTACATGTGTTGCTTTGAGCATTCTATTTTCCTATTTATTATCTTAATGACCAGGTGCCCAGGCATTTCTTTGCCTTATTTGAGCTTCCAGGAGTTTACCAGCTGTGTTTATATTATTTTTCTCCTTTCTTATGTATGGAGGAGAACCTCTATTGGTGCTTGTCATTGGGCAACATCAGTATAATATCTCTTAATTTCTTCACAGACATATGCCCCTCAGTTTCAATCTGGTCAAGTTAACTGTTTGGTGTTAATCAATGAAAGTATACCCAGTGTAGGAAACTGGCTCTCTATATAGTGCACTAAAACGAAGTACAATGTGTAGAGAGTCCAAGCAACCCTTATTCATTTGCAGGGCTTTCTTAAAAAATCTCAATTGCTCTATTTCGTGGTAGTGTGGTCGAGCAGCTTAGGCTAATCAAAGAGCAGTGTTGACAATTTGTTGTACACACAGTCAATAAATGGGGCAAGCACTCAATAAATGAAATCCAACGCCAATTTATAAAAATAACATACAGTGTATATTATTTTAGGCACCAAGATATTTGTGATCAGTTAAGTACTTTTCAAGATAGGTTTTCGGGATTTAAATAGACAATACTGTATTCGCTGTAATGTTAACCTATGGGGAAAACATACACTGCATAATTTAACTTGTCAACGACTTACTGGACTGTTTTTCAGGACCCAGGGTCCAAAGCAACACCAACAGGTCACCTCTCTCTGGGCGTGCGGGTGCTGTGGTGCTTTTTGGTGTCGGGCGGCTCGTTAAAGTCAATGGGAAATGGTTCCTGTGAAAAGAAGCTGCAAGCGGTGACTGGGGGGCCAGTCGGTTCAAACCCAAAGTGGAGCTGAGGTCTTTAGGGTTTCTGGAGCCAGGATGCACCGTCAGTCGATTTGAACTCCGGCTGTGGGGCTTGTGTGCATTGGTCTTTGGTCCGGCGGGTGGCGGCAGTCAAAGGTACTCGGTTTCGGGGAGCCCACTGAAAGAGGTTGCAGGCAAGGACTGGGAGACCAGTTCAGTAGAACTCAAAGGTGAGTTCAGGTCTTGGGGGTCTCTGGGTGCTAAGGACACCGTTAGTTCACTTGGACTTGGGTTGTGGGGCTCGGGTGCAGAGGTGCTCTGAGGTGTCGGATCACCCTGGATGATGGCTTCTGCGGTGCTAATGTCCCTCGTTGGCTTGTTGGTCTCTATGGGGTCGGTATCCTGATTGGATCACAAACAAGTCTTGGCTGCTGCAAGGGGTCCGGTTCCCCTCGTATTGGTGGTGGAAGACTATTTGATGGTCTTGCATCTCATTATTTGCTAGGAAGATGATGATGACCTCTGGGAGCACAGGACACCTCCTACTGGGTGGCTGCTGCGTTGGTGAGGCTGGGGGGGTCAGCATTTCGGTAAACCAGAGCTTGCTTTTCTGTGACTGCAGGATGCAGGGGAGTATCTCCGCTACACCGCAGGAGATCCTAACTGTTTTGCAAATTGCTGGCTGCCCTACCAGGCATTAGCAGGCTTACCAGCTGCAGGACGAGTTATCTTTCCTGCAATTGTCAGGGACAGCAGACAAGCTGGCAGGAATGGCGCCAAGTCAGTTACTACGCCTCAGTTCTGTTTCTTGTGGCTCTTCAGTTTCCTCTTTCTTCTTGATTCAGTTGGTTCTGCCTATCTGGTGCCAGGCGCTTCCCTACATACTAGATATAGAGTTGTTAAGGGGAGTGGAGGGTAGTAGGCAATGGGCTACTTACCCTTGTGATCACTACACCCCTATTTCTGTGGGGAGTGGGCATAACCCTGTCCCAGAGTTCCTAATTTCACCAAAATCAAGATGATCGAATCCTTCTTTCCTGGGTCACATCAGCTCATTTTAAGGGTGTGACTGTCCTGGTAGTGCACCACACCTCTCTTCATATATAATTTCCCACCTGTCCTGGTGCCAAATGGGGCTCAGGTCAGGGGTTGGCAGGGTATGCTCAGACGTGAGTCCCTTGCTCACTTTGCCACTGGATTCTAGCAAGCCTGGCTGAAGACGGCTGAAATGCCAGAAACCGGTCCTAGGAAGCTTGTTTCCGGTCCAGGGAAGACATGGCTTGGCAGTTCGGGCTGGACTGTTCCCATGAGGCACAGGGTCAGACTGATTTGCATATGGCCATGTCTGAACTGGGGTGGCAGAGTGGGCTAAAGAACGGTGATGGATTAAACCCAGATCAGTTGACTGGGGGTGAGTGCTTGCAATGTTCAACACTCCGTCCATCATTCCCTTGGTTTTTGCTTTGTGCGCCATAAGTTGGCAGGGTATCCTCAGACGTGAGTCCCTTGCTCACTTTGCCACTGGATTCAAGCAAGCCTGGCTGAAGACGGCTGAAATGCCAGAAACCGGTCCTAGGAAGCTTGTTTCCGGTCCAGGGAAGACATGGCTTGGCAGTTCGGGCTGGACTGTTCCCATGAGGCACAGGGTCAGACTGATTTGCATATGGCCATGTCTGAACTGGGGTGGCAGAGTGGGATAAAGAACGGTGATGGATTAAACCCAGATCGGTTGACTGGGGGTGAGTGCTTGCAATGTTCAACACTCCGTCCATCATTTCCTTTGGTTTTTGCACAGGGGTTGGCAGCTCCCATGTTTTGAGGACGCTGGGGTCGCATAGTAAAGGAGGTAGAGACTTGAAGACCCTGGCCCTGATATGCTAAATTACTAGCTATGCACCTGTAGGAGGTGTGAACACCTTCCTCTGGAGCAGGCACTGCTCCTGACCTCCTGAGAGCGTGGGCTCTCACCCCGGGGGGTTAGAAAATCGTCTGTGGTAGCAATCTGGAAAGGACCAGTTAGCCAGCAGACTAGAAACTGGTAGGTTTTCAAGGGGTACCTTTTTTTAATATATATTTGTATTGTCATTTTATTGTTTATTATCTTACAATCCACATGTTGTGCCATTTGCAATAGACACACATTTAATATGACATGTTTTTCATGAGGTGAGTATAGGAGTAGAACAGCAGTAAGCATATACATGTTCAGTTAATTACCCATATTTCCTTTCTTAAGCACCTTACATGTTTGAGTATTGTATTTTTCTACTCTATAAGTTAACCTCATGCTCCTGACGTAACAGTGGTTCATGTGGGGAGTACGTCGCGTTGGTTGCCAATATCTTGTACCCATGTCGCTCTATGTGCTGTATACTTTTTTTTTTAGAAACAAAAACTCCAAAAACAAAGGAATAAAAAAAACAACTACTTCATCCTGGGGTCAATACTCAATCTATCAACAGTTTCCTGTTCTGTGTGAGGGTTCAGGGGGTACCTTTAAGGTACTCTCTGGGTGAATGTATTAATAAATCCATCATTGGAATCAGTGGGGGTTTATTAAATATGAGGTGTTTGATACCAAACAGCATAGGTTTCAGTCCAGCCATCATGTAACTGGGGAACTCGTAATGTCCAGTGCCCAGTACATGTACTTAAGATGGCTTCCCTGTTTACTTGTACTATATAGCAATTGAAATTGGTAGCAAAGGGGCATATCTGCTCATGCAGATATGTCCTCACGTGTAATATAATGCACCTTGCCTTAGGGCTGTAAGGCCTGCTGTAGGGGTGACTTACATATATTGCATGCAGTGCCTCGGGGCATGGCACACAAGGAGTGTGCATAGTCGTGTTTTTACTTTTGTCTGCACCATTTCGCACAGCCTGCACTGGCAGTTTGCATGAGTGGGTTGGTGGGTCCCTTAGGTGGTACAATGCATGCAGCAGCCCTTATAGACCCTCTTTAGTGTCCATGCCCTAGGTTCCAGGGGTACCTTTTACTAGGGACTTACAGGGGAGCTAAAGGTCTTGCTAATTGGGGAACAATTACATAGTTACTTTGTTTTAGGGAAAGAGCGCTGGCACTGGGAACCTGGTTAACAGGAATCCAGTGCACTACAGTCACAATTGCATCCAATACTAGGCAAAACGTCGGGGTGACCATGTTAAAAAGGGGCACTTTTCTACACTTAGGATTTCTGATATTTTGCAGAGGAGAGATGGCTCCAATACCACTCTTCCCCAAGAAGAGGGCGCTCATCGTTCAGGGGCTAATGTGGGCCACCACCTGTCCCTCATAGGGTGCTCTGCAGCCTGCCATGCTGTCTCGTCTGGTGACAGCACCGTCCCGCCCTGGTCCTCAGGTGACTCGTCATGACCCTATCTTGCTGCACTGCAGTCATTATGACCAAAGGAGGGAAGTTCCTTGGAAAGGCCTACTCGACTGCAGATCCACGCTGTCCCTCCTCGGCCATTTATAGGAATTACCCTTCCACGTTCATCATTTTTCAACTTCAAGCATCTGTCTCTCTTCTATGAATACAAATGTATGTATTACTCTTATGATTGTTTGGATTTAATTACAAGAGTATGGCAGGCCAGACCTAAAGGGAGCACATCTGTCTACAAGAGAGTATGGAGTGACCTTCAGAGGTGTACCTTTTAACATGTAGCTGACCAATAGTAGTCCACCAAAATGAATGAGAGGACCAATTATAAAGTTGAAATGGACACAATCAGGAACTTTAAAAATAAAATTATTAGAAATGAGAAACACAGGCGCCATGCAGGCGCTCTCGGTGAACAGGATAGGCCAGCTGTCAAATCAGCGGATGCTCAAGAACACCCAGGACACAGTGCAGGCGCAAGGGCAAAGGAGACAGGTTGCTACTAGCTCAAATGCCACACCAGCAAAATACATGAGCAGTATAAAAGAATAAGTGGAGAATAAAAACGATCACAAGATGTGACGCCAACCCCTGCCGTGAGACTGCGACCAAGATGGATTCAGACAAAATCGAGAGAGATATACAGAGCACATCCCCTACAATTAAATGTAATTAGCTGAGAATAAGGACAATTGAGTGGAAGAAGAAGTCGCCTTTTTTATTTTTTAACTATGCTTGACTAATGAAACAGGCGTTCATTTTGGAAGACATTAAGGGATAAAAAGGCCTTTATTTATTGCAGCATTAAAAGCGGATTAGGGTGCTGAATAATAAAATGTAAAATGTAAAAATATAATGATCGCCTGAAGTAGTCTGGAGGATTGGGAAACTATGGTGTTGTGTTTGGTGGCTGTGCTGACTTAAAAAAACACATACCGCTGAGTAAATAAACAGTGTAAACAAGAGTGACTTGTTATAACACAAGCTACTTTGCTGCAGTCTCTGCAAACAAATACCAAAACCCTATGTAAACCACTTTAAATTTATTGCAAAAGCCACAATCCTTGTCAGAGTCAACCACAAGTTACTAAATTAAACTGTGCTTAATCCTCTGGTAGCTTGTCACAAAAGTAGTCAGGCTTAATTTAGAGGCGTTTATGCAGCACTTAAACAGTAAAAAAGTGAAAACACAACACAAGAAAAATCCCACACTAATTTAGAAAAATAGAGTTCATTCTAATAAAAAAATGGCAAAAATCCAATTAGTAGAACTAGACTTATGAATTTTTAAAGTTTAAAGTGTAATATAGTGCTGACAAGATCAATGTGCCAACCGCAGAAAACTAGTTGTGTGAGACCAGGGTAATGTCGAGAGTTATGGGTGACTGCGATGGAGTGCCGGTCCGATACACTATAGGCCCGATTCCGAGTTTGACGGTGTGGTGATCGGACCACCCCCGCTGTCGCACCAGCAAACCTGTGTGACAACCCCCCGCCAAATAATGACTTTTTTGTCTTTGGCGGATGATTCCTTTGCCGTTACCTTGGCGATGCTTATAAAATAGGCCCTGCAATGGAAACGTCAAAGTAAATTCCACTATGGCATAGACTTGAAAGTCCACACCGTGCTGGAACTTCTGTGCATGCACACAGGGCAGCACATGTTATAACCCCGGTGAGCATCCACAAGGCATGAGGCACAAGGGGGCCAGGTCCCCTTTCTTTCATCTCCGCCACTTTTTTCATTGAGAAAACTCCTCCATGAAATCAGTGGCGGAGATGAAAGTTGTAATAAGCTGCAAGTTGTAGCTGGCGAGGGCTCCACAAAGCTATATACCCCCTTCTGTGAGGAGCCACCGAACAGAATTTGTTGCTAAGGGGAAGAACATAGTGGGAGCGGCGAAGTCAGGCAGACAGGTGATGCACTTTGGGCAGATCGGCAAGCAGGAAGGTCCCTTGTCTCCTTTTGGTTCTCAGAGCACTTTTTGGCAGAACATTTCTTAAATGCCAAGTTTTGGATTTGGGCATTCTGGGAACCTTTAGCACCACTTCCAAGGGTGCAGGACTGGGGAGGCATCTTTTGACTTGATGGGTCAGGACTTACTCAGGCTGGATCTAGGTGCGGTTTCAAGATAGTTGGAGCCTTTTCTGTCCCAGATGCTCTGATTACGGGACCAGTCAACTAGCCCTTGGAGTCACTCTGGAAGTCTTGGGATCATGCAGGAAAGCAGCTCTCATTTTGCAGGGCAGTCTTCTGGGGGCACAAGACAGGCTTCAGGGAGCAATGCAGTCCTCTTGGTGCAGCAGAGGAGTCCTCTGAAATTCACAGGAGGCTACAGGCAGCAGGGAAGTCCTTTTTGAGTACTTTTGCAGGTCCAGGAGTGAACTAAAGAGTGGGTCTGAGGGTCCTATTTTCATACCTGATGCTAGATGTGAAGTGGAGGGAACTTACTGGAACTTTCCTCCTATAGAATTGTCTGTAGTTTCCTGCCTTTCTGTCGTAGTCCCAGTCTGTCTGTAGTCACAATAGGCTAGTGTGAAGTTCTTTGTATGTGAGCTGAGACAGTGTCTTTGAAGTGGAAGTAGGGATTTACACAACTCTGCCCCCATCCTGCCTTGGATGAAGGTCAAATGGGTTTCCCCTAGGGTTAAACTTCACACTAACACTCAGACTTCACTCTACATTCACCCAAGGTTCCACCAAAGTATTATAGTCTCAAAAAACACGGTGTACACAATAAACGTCTTATACAGTCTCAATTCGACGTGCCTGAAACTTCTCTCGCGTTGCATGCTTTTACAGTGTATTATGAGAGGTCTCGAATTCTATGGAATATAGCAAAGACGGAAACATTCCAGATAACCTCTATGGAAAGAAGACAAAAAAGGATTCATTAGGGAATGAACAATAATTTGACGCAACTATTTGATTGTAAATGAAAAGATATTGGAGAGGAGAGGTTTTGGTAGTGCTGCAGAAGGTGGTTGATGTTTATAATGCCCATCAAAATACATTGAAGGATCAGTAAAGCAGGATCTGCAGTGCACAGGGGGTCTATATATGAAATTCAATTTAACAATAGACGCTTGTTAACACAACAAGCAGAGATGCTATTCTATGAAGATTAATTGTAGTCATTCTCTCTTTTGTATATTTACTATATGTAGAAGTGTATGAACTATAAATGTGTGATCTTATATCAGTTTTGGGACTATAATACTTTGGTGAAATTTGGGTGAATATAGAGTGAAGTCGGAGTGTTTGTGTGACATTTAACCCTAGGGGAAACCCTTTTGACTTTTTGAGTAGTAGGACCATGTTCTGTAGGAGTGAAGGGTCTCTCTCTATTGTTTTATACAACTGCTAACTACACCTTGTCATGTGATCCAGGAAACAGGCTGCAGGCACCAAATGGTTAGGACAAGAAAATGCCAACTTTCTCACAGTGACATTTTCAGAATTGTGACTTAATCTCTGACTTTACCATTAAAGAGAACTTTAAATTACAATTCATTAGACACCATAAATAATATTTTTACCTGCCCTGAAACAAAAGTTATCACTTATTAAATGTAATAAGGTAACCCAATGTTATCCTATGGAAGGGGTAGGCCTCACAGTAGTAAAAAATGAATTTGTGAGTTTGTAACTACCTGGACATGTAAAACTTAAAAGTAAATGTCCAGCTTTTTAATTAGAATGTACCCTGCCCTATGGGCTGTCTACGGGCTCCTTTATGGGTGACTTATATGTAATAAAAAGGGAGTTTTAGGTTTGGTAAGGTGATTATTGTACCAATTCGAATTGGCAGTTATAAACTGCACACAGGCTGCAATGGCAGGCCTGAGACGTTGTATGGAGCTACTTAAGTGGGTTCCACAATGAGTGCTGCAGGCTGTTGGGTTACTGGTTTGGGAGGGCCCTGCTCAAGCAGTAGTCACAATTTCTGTCAGGGTGAAGGCACAAGCAACCCAAAATGGACCTGTGCTTAACCCTCTAGTGGCTTAACACAAAAGCAGTCAGGCTTAACTTAGAGGCAATGTGTAAAGTATTTATGCAGCACTTCAAACAATAATAAAGTGAAAACACAACACAAGAAAAACCCAACTCCAATTTAGTAAACATCTAGTAACATGTTTAGACATTATTTGAGATGACAAAAATCTAATCAGTAAAACCAGAGATATGCAATTTTATAGATTTACATGTAAATAGTGTCTAGAAGCACTGTCTGAGGCTCTGATCAGGAGGACAGCCAACTAGCCCTTGGAGTCACTCTGGTGGTCCTGAGGTCTAAGATGCAGCTCCAAGACCTTTTACTCAGGCAGCAGGGCAACAGAGTAGCAGCCCTTCTTGCAGACCAATACAGCAGTCCTTCTGAGTCCTCCACAGGTCCAGAGATGTACTTAAGAGTTGGGGTTGAGGGTCCATTATTTATACCTGGTGCCCAGTGTGACAAGGAGAATATTCTGGGGTTTTCCAACCACAGAGGTGTTTAGATTTTGCTGCCTCCGTGCCCTGGCCCAAGCTTGTCTGGGGTCACAAAAGACTATTTGTCTGTATGCTTAGGCAGAACCTTTGCGATGTGTAAGTGTGGTAGGTGACAGATCCTCTTCCTCATCAAGTCAGAGATGGCCCATCCTGAAAACACATATTTCTCCTTTGTCTCACTGTCTGGGAGCATTACACTAAGATCAACTGCCAGCTACACTTAGTCATGTGACCCAGGATACAGGCAGCCAGGACCAAATAGTTGGGACAAGAAAATTGCAACTTTCTAAAAGTGACCATTTTCAGAACTGTGACTTCAAATTGGAATTTGTCATCAAAGAGGGGTTCAAATTAAATTTCTTTAGACACTAAACTCAACATTCCTACTTGCTCCCTATTGAAAGTGCCGCTTATTAAATGTAATAAGTTAACCCAATTCTATCCTGTAGGAGAGGCATGTCTTGCAGGAGTGAAAAACAAGTTTTTCACTACCAGAGCATGTATAAGTTAAAAGTACATGTCTAACTTTTTAAATCCACTGCACCCTGACTTATGGGCTACTCAGGGCCTACCACAGGGGTGACTTATATGTATTAAAAAGGAAGTTTTAAGCCTGGCAAAAGGTTTCTTTTGCCAGACTGAGCTGGCAGTTTAAAACTGCACACATATCAATGCTGCAGGTCCGCTAGTAGCATTTAATGTACAGGCTCTGGGTACATGTAATACAAGTAAATGAAATGTGCCAATTGGGTGAAAGACAATTTCACCATGTTTAAAAGAGAGAACACATTAGCACTGGTTAGCAGTGTTAAAGTGCACAGAGTCCTAAGGCCAACAAAAACTAGAACAGCATAAATGGAGGAGTAAGACAAAATGTTTGAGGGAAGATCACCCTAAGGCTGACCAGTCTAACATGTGCCCCCCAACTGAAAGTGAGGAGAACTACCCAACCTCCTAGGAGTTTTCATAACTAAGGTGGAAGAACCTAGAGAGACCATCAACAATTGTGTGGTCTGATCCAGGATGGTGTTCCACTGTAAAGTCAATTTCCTGTAGCGAGATGAATTACCTCAACAGCTTGAGATTTTCACCCCTTATTGGCATGAGCCATTGGAGGGGCCTGTCGTCTGAGTCCCAAACAAGCTTGGTCTCAGCGTCTTCATTGGCCAGACCACAGCAAAGACCTTCCTCTCAATAGCACTCCCCCTCTGATCCCGGGGGAAGTAACCTCCTGCTAAAGAAGGCTACAGGTTGGTCTAGGCCCTCTCTAATTGTGCTCAGACAGCCCTTATGCAATGCTCTGAAGCATCTGTCTGCACAATGAACTCCTTGGAGAAGTCAAGAGCCTTGAGTATGGCTTCTGTGAGGGTGTCAGAGGCTTTCTGACAGGCCTCTGTCAAGATCACTTTTTTTAGCTGCCTCTTATAAGTCAGTTCAGTTAAGGGGCAACAATGGTGCTATAACCCTTAACACACCTCCTGTAATATCTGGCGAGACCCAGGAAGTCCCTCGCCTCAGTCTGTGTTTTGGGGGTTTGCCAGGCCAGGATAGTCTCAATTTTGGCTTGGAGAGGCTGCAACTTGTCCCACCATCGTGTGCCCTAGATACACAACGGTACTCTGCCCTATCTGGCAATTACTTGCCTTGATAGTCAAGTCTGCCTATTGCAGGGCCTGAAACATCTCGTGGAGGTGGCATAGGTGTACCTCTCAGCTGGAGTTGAAGACAGCTATGTCATCTAGGTAGGCGGCACAGAATGTCTCCTTCCCAGCCAGGAGCATGTTAACCACCTTCTGGCAGGAGCAGTCTTTAAGCCAAAGGGTATCACCCCGAACTGAAAGTGGTCTTCTGGAGTCGAGAATCCAGACCTCTCTCTTTCCCCCTCAGTCAGAGCAATTTGCCAGTACCCCGATGTGAGATCAAAGGTACTAAGGTACTCGGCCGCACACAGTCTGTCAATGAGCTCATCAGCTCAGAGGATCCCCCTTCCATTCCTTCACCTCGTATGAGCCTCCCCAACGATCTTGGAGAGCTCTGGGTTCTACAGGCGCCATGATCCACACATTCTGGCCAGGCTGAAACTCCATCAAAGATATGCTGAGGGGCACACTCCCTGCTTTGTGTGTATTATTTAATCAAATGTTCACAACTATTTCTCAGTTCCTGATGTGATCCATAGGCCTAGAGAACTGCCTGTTTCCCTGTGGAGTGATCAAATGAAAAAAGTTCAAAGACAATGGAGCCTGTAATTGCCTATATGCACTGCCTTTATTGTTTTTAACTTACAAAATTACATTTAAGTTACATCGACACATAATTTATTCATATAATACCAATACTCTTTCGCTTTTTTATTTGCTTATTTTATGGTTATTCCATCACCATAATCATTTTCGCAATTTGAATTATTGCATTACAATAACGGTACGTGCAACATATACGACATTTAAAACATTTGCATCTAAAACATCTCAATTGTTTTTAGCATGACTTGATTTTTTACATGATCATTAGTCAATTCTTTAGATGTTTGTTGTTGCCCGTCCTATGCATTTCAGGACCCAACGTCCCTTAGTAGGGGGCCAGTAATAATATGTATCACAAACGGACTCCTACGGGTTGACACTCACAGCCTCTTGCCCGTGGAGTATACCATCATGTTTTAATTACAACAGTTTAATTCCTTGTCCTGCGTTTCAGGCGAATCTTGTTCCCCAACGTCTCAAGCAGCTTCCTCACTTTGGACTCCGTTTAACCGATGCCGGGAATCCAACGCGTTCACGGCTCACTACAAATCATACCGGTATATACGCTGTTTACATCAACATACCAGAGTTCTATTACTTCTTGACTGGGCTTAAGATTGGCATTAGCCTTTTTCCAGGAGCGTTGTATCTGGTTAAGGAGAGCCAACATATAGTTGACTACACCCTGAGGGGGTTTCCGGGGAGCTTGCCCCCACCCCACTCCCACAAGGCTTAGAAGTCCCCTAACATTGTGTCCATAGAGAAGTTTAAATAGACTAAACCCAACTCCCTTGTGTGATACCTCCCTGTAGGTGAACAGCAGGCATGGCAAGAAGACGTCCAATTTCCACCTCATAGGCTCAGGCTGGCCATTTATCATGCACTTCAGGGTCTTGTTGAATCTCTCAAAAAGCCCATTGGTTTGAGGGTGGTAGGGTATGGAGAACTTGTAAGTTGCCCCATCCTCATCCCACATGGACTTCAAGTACGCAGACATGAAGTTAGTGACCCTATCAGACACTGCTTCCTTGGGGAACCCCATGCTGCTAAAAATACCCATCAAGGCCCTGGCCACCGCAGGTGCAGATACCAACCTTACAGTGATGGCCTCCGGTTACTGTGTGGCATGGTCCGCCAAGACCAAGATGAACCTATTGCCTAAGACTGCCGTGAGGTCCAAGGGACCAACAATGTCGATGCCTACCATTTTGACTGGAGGGCCTATGGCATGCAAGGGAACCAGGGGAGGTTTGAGCTTTTTCCTTGATTTCCACTGGCCTAGCCGGTGGGGCAAGACCTACAGAATGTATCTGAGGCTGTTTTCATCCGGGGCCAGTAGATGTGGGGGACAAGTTTGGTAAAGGTCTTATCCTGCCCCAGTAGTTCTGCTAGGGGTATGCCATGGGCCAATCCCAGTAGGAAGGCCCAGTAACACTGAGAGTCCACCAGCACATAGGCTGCCCAGATCCAGGAACCTTACGTTCGCTGTAAAGTAGGTCTTTCTCGCAATAATTAAGGTGATCATCACCTGCTACCTGGGCCTTAGCTTGCCACCTCAAACCCTCTAGAGTTAGGCACTCTTTCTGAGCTTTGCAGAATTCATCCCCTGTGAGCCCCACTCTCAAAATGGTATCGAGCAAGCTCAAGGAGGTGTTCCAGGGCAGCTATGTCCTCCCCGGTAGGCACATGGGTGACTTCCTCAGATGCCCCATCAACCTGGACCTTGGGAATATTAGGGGCTGGTTTCCTGTGTCCCTTGCCCTTCCACCTTTTGGCAGTTGCCTGTGCCATTTTCTCCAGGCTCCAGGCTTCCTTGACTCCCCTCTTGGCTAACAAAGGACTTTGTGGTCATACAGACTCACTCAGGCTAGCTTAACATCTCCAGATGTGACCTGAGCTTCACTCCCTTACAGTGTGTTCTAGGTCATTGCCTAACAGACAATCTGCAGGCATGGCACCGGCTACTTTGAGAGAACCGAAGATCCCCCCACTTAAAGGGAACCAGAGCCACTGGGTAGTGTCTCTCACAGTTTACAGAAGTCATACTGGCTCTATGTCTCTCAGAGTCTCCACACTGTGCCCATTGATGATAGTGACCCACTGCCTAGACTTAAAAGTATTGAATTGCATATGGGCTTTCTGCACCATCTCTATAGCCCTTAGGAACACTAATGTAGCCTCTGCTCTCTCCCCCATGGTAAATGGGACCACCTCCTCCCTAAGGGCTTAACTTGCCAACCCAGGTACCTGGCCACCGGTAAGGGGCTGTACCCTATTGGCACATTAGGTGTCCCCATACTTGGAGCACTGAGTACACAGGGTGAGGCAAATCTCCCTGTTTGTTTGTCAAAGAACACCTTTCTTTTAGTCTCAGACTGGGCATGGTTACTGGTGTTTCCTTTACAATTATTTTGGGGGCCTTTAGAGAAATCCTTTTTTTCTCCCCCTCTTTCTTCTGGTGGGACCCCTGACAAACCTTTTGGGGATTCCCCCACCTCCACCAAAATACCATTTTGTCACCCTGGAGCTGCTCCAGAGGTGTGCTACCTTAGCACCTTCCCTGGGGTCAGTGAGCTTACTATCAACTCGGAGCTGGCACAACTCTGTAAAACAGATATTGAACATATGCTCTATTAGTATCATGTTAAACAGGGTTTTACATTTCAATTCTTTAGACACCATAGATATTCCTGCCTGCTCCCAAATGAACGTTATCACTTTTTAAATGTAATATGTTAACCCGATGATATCCTGAGAGAGGGGCAGGACTGTTCTGGACCCTTGGAAGTAGGCCAGAAGGTGCTCTGCCAGCCCAGCTGTGGTCCTGTGAGCAGACCTGATGCTGCCCGATGCATCTCCTCCCAGTTGCTTTGGAACCGCCACAGCAATAACACAGGACTTCACATAACAGCCCCGCAGCCCCGGGAGGTGACCATGCAGAGAGGGCCAAGTCCAACAGTAACTAGCCCCAGAACAACAGGAAGACAAGAAAATGTGTGTGTCTGCCCATGCTGTAAACAATGACATAAAGGAAGGACAAATGGAAGTCCTGAAAACACTACTTACCTCAATAGCTGCCGATGCTTTTGCATCTCCAGCACTGAGCCCTTTTTTGATGTTTGGGGAACTTCACGCTTCACACATTTTTTTCAACAAAAGCCTTCCAGGGCAGGTTTGTGCACTTTTTTCCATGTGCTGGGGATTCTAAAGGTACTCAGGGCGTGTTGATTCCCCTCAAGGGAACTGAGAAAATAGCCAAAATATAGCAACATTTTCTTTAAAAAAGTGCTGGCAAGAAAGCATGTATTTTTTGTAAAAATGGATTCAGCCAAAGGTTGGTAAGCTAAGATCACCATGTCCACACCTTTCAGGAACAGGCAGAGTTGTAAAAAAAACCATTTTTTACCACAGATTTTGCATTTTTCTAATTGGTAGTGTGTTTTTCCCGTTTTTGTGTGCTTTATACCTAATTTCAATTTGTGGTGGAAAGAGGTGTAAAACCCACGTGTGAACCTAGAAAGCTATACATTTCTGAAGGTAGACAAAATTTGGAATTCAGCAAGGGTACATTTGTGCAGTTGCCTCATGATTTCCCGAAGGGACACATCATTGAAATCTAAAATAATGTAAAAAAAAGGGAAAACATTCATTGGAGGTAACATGTTATTCTATACTTATGCCCCAATGGCTGATTTACAAAATATAATATACCATTCTGTCCGTCATACTTTTCTTGTCACAGGAATATATGATGTTTGTAGATTGTTCAAAAGCATGTGATACCTAGCATCAACTAAGCTGCAACTTATAATATTATTTCATTGTGTATCAACCATGCAACAATTGATATGGTAAAACCTAATAAATGGAAAATGGGCTTGAAGGAATCCTATGCTTTATTTAAATATGCCCAGATTACATAGGGGCTTATTAGGATGGCACCCTAGCGGTGCTGGGACCGTCCGCCGGCGGTCCCGCAGCACTGATTAGGATGCAACCGCCACCCTGGCAGTCGCATTCCGCATCTATGACATTGCCACGGATGCTGCTGTAGGCAGCACCCACCGCAATGCCAAAGAGGCATGTTGTGCATTTCCATGCACAACGTGGCAGGCACCGCGCGGTGCCTGCCACCTTGTGCATGGAAATGGAGGGGGGTACCATGGGTACCCCCCAAGTGCTTTCCCTGGGGGCACGCAATGGGCCCCCAAAGCCAGTCTCCTCCAGCCTTTCTGCGGTGGAGAATCCGCCGCAAAAAGACAGGCGGAAAGGCCCATGATAATCACTACGGTGGTGCCTGCACGGCACCGCCGCAATGATTGCCTGGTTCCAGGTCCGCAAGGCGGGCGGAAAAGGAGCGCCTTGTGGAACCGTGGCAGTCAGTCTTTCCGACCGCCGGGGAACAATGGTGATTCCCACCGCCATCCTAATATGGCGGTGGGTAAATCACCTTTGGATGCCGGGTGGATAGCCACCACCGGGCTGGCCGTGGCGATCCGCCTGCCATCCTATTCACCCCCTTAGTTTGGGAATAGTGGGTATTTGTATAAACCTGAATTCAACTAGCATGTGATTCAAAGGGAATTTTGCAAAATGTATTTTTTCTTGGCTTACATTTAGAAGCCAATAATGGAGAGGTATGCAATTGATAATAACAAAGGTTCTACTATTATGTGTTCCTACATTTCTCTTAAAACAATGGCATTCCACTAGTGCGGCTAGTCTATTGCCCACAACAGGAAAGACCCCAAAACACAAGGAAATCTCAAAATGTTGCCTTAAAAATTGACTCTTACTGGCGATGTGGGTAGCTGCAGTATTTGGGGACCAGGCTTGGGCACCACCAAGGAAACCTATCAAAGCTAGATATTTGTGAAAGCTAGATATCCTGCAGAGTCCTGGGTTGTGTGCCTTATGTAGATCCCACTAATCTTTCTTTCCCAGAATGTCCCGCAAGCTACAGGGCTGTCCATTTGGAAGCAGTCTTTCTTCAGAAGAATAGTCTTTTGCATTTTATTATGCTGCGAAAAACTTTGATGGGTAGACCAAAGGCTTGCTCTATTAGTGATAAAGTTGCTACTACTTCTTTATTGGCAATATTATCAGCATGTAGGGCAAGGGCTTGTACACGTTGGTTTGGTGTGAGTATGGAAGACTGGACTCCCAATTGGTGGACTATCCTCTGAGTCAAGCCACTATGGCAACAACACTATAAGGGCATTGAAGCTGTGTTTTCTTGCTATTCAAATCTATGTGACATAAAAAACAGAACTCATTTAGATGTTTATTTTTGCATCATCCTGGGGTACGTGGACATCTCTTACTTTCAGAACATTACGATAACATTTGCTAAATAGGTCTATGATATATATATATGATAAACGTGTAACCAAGTATCTCTGCTGCAGATATGATATAGAAAAGTAATTTTTTCTGTTTGCTGCAGAAAAGGTAAGATAGATGTTTCTTTCCCTGCCAAAAGCAGAAATGTATCTTCTCAGCCACCTGAACCAACTCACACTCAGCCCTTCCAGACAGAGCCCTACTAAACATACATACATGCTCCATGAATACCACAAGATCAGCACTTCCAGTGTTACCATCTCTGCAAAAACTCCATGCCAACACAAGACACAGCACTTCCACATAGGCCTGTTTAGTTTACACCGTCTTTATTTACCCACCATTGCCTCTCTACAATGTCCCTTGCTGATTACATTTGCTGCATTCGCTACTTTCACCACGCGTCCTGCATGCTTTACAGATGCAACAGTGACACTGAGGCAACGTTTACAAGCTTTTTTGCTCTGCCAAGTCTTTTAATATGTTACGCGGTGACATTGGTCGATACAAATTGCTCTGAATGTGTTCCTGCTGTAATTGAATCTGGCAATAAAAAATGCATGTTTTGATACTATTCTGCCGCTGTGCGGAGCACGCAGATTTCACATGGTCAGTGACTGGCTACCGCCCTCCCCCTATGACCACACCACCCCCGGACACAGCACCCAGACGTGGTATCTTTGGAAGGCGGGAGGTCGCGAGACCCCCCGGCCGTATTTATTAAGTACAAAACAATAAATTTCAAATTTGCATGATAAACGGTTATACAAAAATTCAGCAGGACATTAGATACATTATTGTCAACAGGTGTGAGTGTCTATCCTTAACAAAGACTCTAATACAGATTGTTTCCTAACCGAGTCTAACATCCTCCTCTGCATTTTTGTATACTAACATTTCTGGGCCATATGGCAAGGTCGCTAACCGGTGTCAGGTCCTACTAGCTGCGCCTCCCCTACAGGTGTGCGCATGCGCAGCCGGGCCCGGTAATTACCCGGTCCACGCCGTGAACTTCATTTACCCACTAAAGGTGGGCCCTTACTCTGCGCCATCCGGTGACGTCATGAGTATGCGCGCGCGGGGTGGCTACCAGCCTAAGGAAAGCGTGACTCCCCAACCCGCGCCCCTTTGAAGCACCAGTTACCTTGCCCCTGAAGTTCTAGGAGGGGCCAATGGCCCCTCCCCCTGGGCGGGCACCTCCGTAGGATGATGCCCGCCCCCTCAGACCTTCAAATAGTTGCTCACCGGTCATGACCTTACCGCCACGGGCCAGCATTGTTAACCGACGATCTGGCCTCCCCCTCTACCCAGACCTAAACCAGGAGCGCGCTTATTTTGAAAAACCCCTCCAAGCAGGCCCAGACATTATTAGACCACAAGACGTTCGCTGCCTCCGTCAAGTGCACCCCGTCCCTCAAGTAAAACTGCTCGCCCCAGATACACCCATGTGGAATCGTCTGCAACTGGGGGGTCCGAAATAATTTGTCCAACTGTGTGTTGACCCTCCGTACCGAGTGATTCAACGCCCTGACCGAGACCCCCTTCGCCACTGCCACCGAGGAATAAGTTGCGACCAAACTACTGTGGAACCCGGGCAAGCCCTGGCCACCCACCCCGCAGTGGAAATGATCTCCTCAATAAGCACGCGCCTCCCCAATTTTGCCAAATCATTCTCCCCCAGGTGAAGTATCACCACTGACGGGGGGGGCCGCTGCTGAGCTAAGAGTCCCTGGAAAAAATTCCGAAACTGGCTGAGGCATAAACCACCCCTCCCGAAAAATGATATATCCAACCCCTTTTGCGCTGCACTCGTCCTACGGTCTCCTGAAAGAAAAACATGTTCCGCACGCCTAACATAAGAGTGGCCCACAATCCAAGTCACCAATTTCTTGTGTCCTCCGTGCTGTGCCGATGTCGGTCGTTGTCGCCCGGTGACGAGTTCCTCCCCTGCGTGACAGGTTTGAGAAACTGCAGACAAAAAGAAACATACAGGGCGTGAGCACCATCTTGTCACAACATGTCAATTCGTACATAACTCTTGTAACGTTCAGACGACCATCTCCCCAGTGTCTTCACACTCTCCACTGAGAGACCCCTCGCCACTGCCTCAGTTGCTGCCCCAATCCTAAATGAGTGGGTGCCGAATTCCCTTGGATCGAACCCTGCCAGACTGACCGTTAGCTCCAAGACTCGCCTAAACTGGTACCTAGTCAATGGTGTACCATCGGCGTGACACAGCAGTGTGTCCCCCGCCGTGCACTCCCGCTGCCTGCAGAAAGCCTCCACGTGAGAAACCGGGCAGCAGGGGTTGGCCCGCGCCCGATGGAGCACTATGGTGTGACCCCGAGAGTCCTGATCGGTTTTTGATTTCTGAATTGTTATTCTCATAACGTCTTCCTTGATCTCAACCCCGGCCCACCGTAGTCCCCCCACTCTATCAGTTTTTGACCCAGCAACTAACTCCCCAACCCTCAAAGCCGCCTTGAACAAGATAACCTCCCACTGGGAGCTACAAACACTGTGCAGCGCCCCCCAATAAGGCCGTCAGCCGTGCCAATCCAATGGGCCTTCTCCTATCGCCCCGGTAACCCTGTACACGGCGCCAACCCCTCAACGCCTTGCGCACCAGAAAGGTGTTAGTGGGATCTCGCATACCCTTACTCTGCGCAAAGAAGGAGATTGCCGCCCTATGTCTGTTCGCAGTCGCCACTGAGCGCCCTTCCCTGTGCATTGATTCTAGGTAAGCTGCAAAGCTGTCCTCCTGGGACCACCTAGCCTCCCATTCCCGCCCCAAGAAAGCCCGGTAAGACAAAAACGCCCCTTCGTAAGCTGTCTTGGTCCTGGGGGCTAAGCTAGCGACCACGAGGTCCTGTAATCTGGGGCACCAATCTGCCAAAGTACTGCCGGGAATTGCGCCGGCTGGGGATCTGCCGCCGGAAGATGTTCCCTGAAAACCTGCATTTTAAAGCGAGAAAGGGAGTCAGCTGCATTATTGAGGACGCCAGGGACATGCTTGGCTCTGAAAACCACATTCCATTTTAAGCATTGCAACACAATCTCCTTCAGTAAACGGAGTATGAATGGACAGCGTGCCCCCTGCTGGTTTATGCATTCCACAACCGTCATGTTATCCGACCAGAACACCACGGATTGGTTGCGTAAGTGTTCCGGCCAGACCATCAATGCTACCCATATCGGAAAAAGCTCCAGAAAGCCAATATTGGTAGTCAGACCCTGTGTCCTCCATTCCGCTGGCCACCGCTGGGCGACCCACCTGGTACCCAGAATGGCGCCAAAGCCGGTACTCCCAGCAGCGTCCGTCCATAAGCCCAATTCCGCCGATGTGGAGGGAGGACCCGGCCACACTACTCTGCCATTAAAATCCTCCAGAAATGCCATCCAAATGAGCATATCCTGGCGAACCTCAGATGACAACCTCGTGTGGTGATGTTTCTCCCGTAGTCCTTTCATTGCTTGGGCAATAGAGCGTGAAAAAGGGCGTGCCATTGGGATAACCCGAAGCGCAAAATTCAATTGCCCCACCACCTCCTGTAGCTGTTGCAATGTAACCTTGTCTTTGCGTAGGCATTGCCGTAGGGCTGCTCTAAAGCTAGATACCTGAGCCCTGGGTAACCTGAAGCATCCCTCCACGGAATCAATTTCGATACCGAGGAATTCCAAACAGGTGGACGGGCCCACCGTCTTCCCCGGCGCTAGCGGGACCCCAAAAGCCCGCATGAGCACGCAAAATTCCTGCAACGCCCAAGCACACTCCTGAGATCCCGCCGCACCCAAGAAAAGGAAATCGTCCAGATAATGCATCACCTGCCGGTGCCCCGTCACCTCCCTCATGACCCATTCCAAAAATGAGCTAAACGCCTCAAAGTAAGCACATGAGATAGAACAGCCCATGGGCATACATTTATCCATATAGAACTTGCCATCGAAAGTGAAACCTAAAAGATGATGGTCCAGAGGATGAACTGGGAGGAGGCGGAAGGCAGATTCTATGTCAGATTTTGCCATCAATGCCCCTGGCCCCAGTGCCCGCAATAAATCCACTGCCTGGTCAAATGATGCATACCTGACGCTACAAATTCCCTCATCAATCGCATCATTCAGTTACGCACCTCTCGGAGCCGACAGGTTGTGGATCAATCTGAACTCCCCTTTCTCTTTTTTGGGTACTACCCCTAGTGGAGAACACACAAAATCGGGGACAGGCACCTTCTGGAAAGGGCCAGCTATCCTACCCAGGGACAGTTCCTTGCTAATCTTAGCAGCCACCACTGCGGGGTTATGTTGCACCGACAGTTGGTTCCTGCAATGTGTGCTACCTGTGTAGCCCCCTGCCGGGATCCGAAAACCTTGAGAAAAACCTTCCTGCAGTAGAGTGGCCGCTGTGTGATTCGGGTACCTATTCAACCAAGGGATCATTGCCAAAACATCTATAGGGGTTGGGATATCCCGACTATCTGCACTACACTGGCTTCCCCCTCCCCCTCTGGCTGTGGTTGCCCTGCTTGGACCTGCAAGATGACTCGGGGTGGGAGGGATGACCGCAGATCGAACATGCATGTCTGAATTTACAGGTGCCCGGGGCCCTCGTGCAGGTACGCTTATTAAAGTCCCAACACACCCCTTTCCTCTCAAACCCCCCCCCCCTACCCCTACCCGGGACCTCACTCCCCTGAGCCGCCCGAAAGGGGTGTTGAGGTCTGGTGAAGTACCCCCTGACCGCAGTGGTGGACTGTAGTGGGGCAGAGCTCCCTGAGAACTGCCTATGCCATGACACAGAGTCCACCTTATCCCATGCCAATGACGCGTCAAATTCCCTAGCTTTCCTGAAATTGACATCATACTCCTTCCAGGCATCCCCCGGGTACTGCTCGCTCCACCCCACGATTCTACTCTGGTAGCAAGCCAATGACGCCTGCACATTAGGAGGCCGCTCGGCCATGATGGTCGTGAACACTGCGAAAGCCCTAACCCAATTGAGCAAAGATTCCTCTACCCTAAATCTAGCACACTGTGCCCTCCACTCACTTGGAAGCATCCACTCCTTTAGTGTCTTTGCCTGTTCCATCTCCCTGTGATCCAGTAGCAATGAAAAAATGTAAACATATTTCCCCGCCCAAATCAATTCCTTCGTTGCCTGGGACACATGTTGTGCCAAATTCTCACTCCTAGAGGGCAATGACCCATCGCCCAAGAGGGGCAGTGCCACCTCCTTACCCTTTTCCTGCACCGCGACCGGTTGACCACCATCTGCCTTCGGTTGGGCGGGGCTGGAACCTGCAAGTGAAGAAGAGGGGGGAACCGCAGCTCTATCCGCTGCCGCTGCTGATTTAATCTTTTCTACCAACTGTGCTGCTTCTGCTGCATGATCTGACGACGCTGGTAACACCCCCCCTTTTTTAGCCAAGGTAATAAAGCCGCTATCTGAGATACCAATTCAGGCGGGACCGAGTCCGGGCTATCTGCTGGGACTACGGGCCCCCCGGGAGGCATAGCCGGTGGCGCTGGCATGGTAGGTAATGGAGAGACCGGTGCCGGCAGACCCGGCACTGGGATCGGTAGCACGGGCGGGGGAGTAGGCCCCACAGGAGGTAGCGCCGGCGGCATGGCAGGAGCCAATGTAACGGGTGCCGGGACAGGTACAAGGGGTACTGAATCAGGTACCAGGGGTACCGAAACCGCGGGTGTGATTGAAACCGGTACCACTGGGGCTGGGGCACTGCGCCTTCGCTTCTTAGCCTTGGACGTCTTGGGCGGGCTAACAAAATCCCCTCTGGACAAGGGGGCCTTCCGCTGCCGCGCGGGCCTGCCTGACGAAGCTGGGGGGTCAGTAAACCTTTCATTCAAGCGTGCTTCCAATTCATCCACTTTACTCAATCTCTTATTGATGCTATTCATCTCCTGCATCATGGCCTGCAACATAGCCTCCATCCTGGACCCCCCTTCACCACCCATTGGCCCCGCCATGACTTGGGTGCACCGCCCTACACTAATACCCTAATACAGGCGTCAGTACGCTTATTACCTTCACCAGATGGAGGATCTACAGGGGGCTGTAAGCACCATGCAACCGTAACCGCAACGCCCCGGCTTATCCGGTTTGTCCGGGGTGAGTAAACTCTAACGTAGACCCACCCGGCGGCTACCAGAAGCAATGTAATGCGAGCCCCCCGCTCTCCTCTTACCGTTCCAATCCTGCGTACTCCCAGCCGGAATTGAAGTGACCTGCGACCACAACTGCTGGCCACCACTCGGGGCTTACCACAAGAAATTGCAGGGACGTAGTAATAACACCTGAAATAGAAAATGTATTAAATCCCGGGAGTTATGCAAAGTTACACACGTATGCACAAGCTCTAACCTTCTTTCACTGCCCAGTCCACTGGCCTTGGCTGTTGCCCCTATCCTACCAACCAGAGAACGTGTACTAGCCACCAGGCCAATGCAGGCGCCCTTATTATTCCCTTGCGGGTGTTTCTGTCTCACACAGTTCCAGCAGTAAAGCCGATACCCTGTACTTTCCCTGTATCCCCCTCGCAACTCCTCCTAAAAATAAGCAGCGCCAACTTCCTTTAACTGCCCAGTCCACTGGCCTTGGCTGTTGCCCCTACCTTAGCAACCACCGATCGTTTTAATAATATGGTGCACCAACAGTACTTTCAACTTTGCTCTGTAAAACAGATTTATATTACCCAACAGCAGTTATTGTATCGACAACGTCGGTAGCATTAAAGGCTCAGCTACCACATTAGGGATTTGAACCTGTGACCTTAATATTAACACAGGATCCTACACTGGACGCCTTACTCCCCTAGTCCACCAAACCTTGCCTAATGGCCGTTCCCTCCCCTGTGGAAAAACGAGGAAAAAAGGACCCAGGAGTGACGCCAGCACTTAAAGCGGCACCAGTCGAGAATGGGCGGCAAATCCGCACCCCACCCGCTCCCTCGCAGTACCTCCGTCGTGTACCGCAGCACTCGACCCAGCACGACGCACCGGACCGGACCTCGCTAATCCTCCGAGCCGGAACGATCCTCGGAAGGCTCCCGCACCGCAACTCTGCTCTAATCACACGAAGCAGCTTCCTTCGATAGGCGGGAGCCCAGCGCCGACGAGTCGCGATCCGGCCGACCTGAAAGACAAAAAAGAGAAGAAAAGTTTTCCGCCCCGAGCGCCGGGGCACGTCCTATGTGGGGGAGCGTCCAGGGAACAAGGGGGTCACCTGGGCGCTCCCCACCGCTTTATCCCCCCCCAGTGGCCCGCCCCCCCTCCCTTCCGACCCGGATGTCGATTAACGACATCCGGGTCACGCAGGCAGCCAATCGGTGGTAGGGCGCGCCCCCCAGTGACGCGCCCCACCACCGAGTAGTCCGGGGGAGGTCGCCGCACGGCCATGCAGGCGGGGGGGCCAAGAGCCCCCCCTTTCCATTTGCTTGGAATTTAAGTTCTTTTCCATGAACGTTTCGCGTTCTCAGAACTAGGTCCGTCACCATATCAAATGTTGTTTTTACTAAGGTCTTTCCAGCAGAAGCGGAGAGACAAAATGGCGGCACCTTTCCTGAAGAACAGCACTCCGCAGGAGGGGGCGATGATAGTCACGTGACGGCAACAGATTGTTTCCATTCCTGGGCTTTTCATTAAAAATCATGAAGATTCAATAGAAGGAAACTATGACTACAGCTCTCATAAAAACGTAGATTGTCAAATTAAAGTCCATGATGAGAAATCTCATGTCCTGATAGTGTGGAGTAAAGTTGACAACTACAAAAGTGTTGATTTCCTTCCTATGTAACTTTTGTCCTGGGACTTCATGATGCGCAAAAGTGATTAGTCCAGCTAAAAGGACTACACCCATTTCATGACAAGAAATAGGGAACCATACTGTGCTATTTTCGTTCCTTAAACTACTACTTTTAGCAGTATTGCACTGATAACAAACTTACCAGAAAACCGTGGAGGTTGAGCTACAAAAATATAGTTTGACTACAATTTGAGACCAAGCACACACTATTTATGGAAGTACATTTCTTCCACTTTCCTTCCTGCTCAGCCCAAGGAATAATGAGTTTTGCTTCCGTTGCCTTCTTTTCTGTATTTATTGAAGACATTGTAAGAAGTCACAAGATTTTCTCTGGAGGCACCATTTAAAAAATAAAATATTTAGCTTATAGTTCTTTAAGTTGCTGCAGAAAATGCTGGAAAGTGGTATATCAGAAGAGTTCCTACAGTTGCGGGTGGCATGATTGCAGTGCGCTGTGTTTCGTGGTACTTTATAAGTTGCGCCTAAAACAGCGAATATGTTGTCCGTTGCAAGACATTTTGTTAGCTTACAGTGGTTTTAAAGCCTGCCCATTGTTCACCATTGCTTGGACTCATTGTCACCCTCATTTGCTTGCTTCTTATTTGATGGCTTGTGTTAGCTTTACATCCTCGTCGTGAGTTTGTCCCTTACCTGGAGCAAGAACACATTACTGTGTGCTTACACTCAGTTTTTTTGTGCTACTTCTTTTTTATTTTAAGTTAAATTTAGTACGAGAGTGAATGTGTTTTCCTGCTGTCTCTCTTATGTGCTTCTAGGGCTAGGCCCTCTACTGCATATTTACTACGTTTCACACAACGCACGGCGGCAAGAATAGATGCTGTATTGACTTGAGCGAAACAGAGAAAGCAGAAATGCACCATAACTGATAAGAGCACTTCTGCTCCTTCTTAGCTCCTTTCTAGCACTGGCACACTGTGTGCTTTCTAGTGCCAGCGCAAGATCGCTTGCACCATGCCGGCATAAAGGCCAGCATTGTTTTTGTGCAGAAAGGGATACTTTCCTCCACAAAAACAACCCTAGGAGGCAATTTCCTCTTTTTCTGTGTGCTGCGGAATGCAGCACACGCGGAAAGAAGAAATAACAAGGATAAATAATTCCCCTTGTTATGCCATGGTTGGTGTGATGTTCCATTTTGGAGCTATTCCAGGTTTACTGATTTCAGTAAATTTGCGATTGTGTTAAATTCTATGGGTGGATGCATGGGAACGCCTATGCTCCACCCATGGACTACTTGCCACTATAAAATGTGACGCGACACACACCAAGCCGCTGCACTGCATTACATTACTTTACAGAGTCATGTAAAGCACCACAAATCGCCTTTTGCATGGCTTTGTAAATCTTACAGAAGCTTTTGCATTGTCCTTGCGTTGGCCTGCACTGTGCAAGTACATAACAAAGGCTTAGTAAATCTGGGACTTTGTCTCTGTGCTGCTCTATCTCGCTATGTATTTTTCTGCCCCCACATCTCTGTGTTGCTCTGTCTCACTGTGTGCTTCTGTGCTCTCCTGTCTCCATGTTGTTTTGTCTTGCATTATGCTTTTCTGCCTGTTCTGTGATGCTTGTTTCCCCCGTTTGACTTCCCCCATCTCAGTGTTACTCTGTCTCGCCCATGTGCTTCTGTGCTCCCCATCTCCATATTACTCTGTTTTGTGGTCTGCTTCTGTGCCCCCCCTATGTTGCTTTGTCTCACCCTGTGCTTCTCTGTCCGGGTTGTTTCTGCTCCCTGTTGCTTACCCTCTGCCCACAGCCCACGTTGTGCTTCCCTGCCCGCATCCCCTGATTTGCTTCCTCACCTCTTCCTGGTTCTTTTTTTTAAGTTACCAATCCAACTTGAATCAGTAACGTAAAATATAACTAAAGCTCTTGCGTCATATTGTGGGTGTCTGAATGCATGGTGTGTGCACCTACAAAATAATGCCGCAGTCTGTGTCAAAAGTAAAAAAAAAATAATCTTAAGCCATGCTGCACAGTATCAGGGATGCTGTGCAGCATGGCTAAAAGCCATTGGCAAAGCCAATATGTCCCAAAGACGAAACCTATTCGCTTTGCCAGTGCTTGTTTCTCGGTGGCCGTGACCCATTATGCATGCACCACCTGGTGGCAGAGAACAAAGTATCGTCATTGGCATCCTTTTCCACCCCTCCAACATAATATACATTCCCCATAAATAAATACACAACTCAATTTTTTGTTTGGGTAAAGTTGCTGCAGGTTACATACACCGTTATGTAATAGGTGGGTTATCTTACAGGCGATCCAAGGGCAGGCAACCAACTGGGCCGCCTGCCCACCTGATGAGCCAGGCAGCACTGGGGCGAACCCCGCCTGTGCTGCCCTTACTAGTGCCTCTTCCCGGATCACGTGACTGTTGGTACTTTCTTACTCATGCCCCTTTCAGGGCGGAGCGTCGCATAGCAAACCCCCCGGTTGTTCAGGCCCACAACCGCCCAAAGGACTAGCAGGGCGCCGACACGGTTTCAAGGACCCTCCCATGAAGCTCCTCGGCTTTGGCTCTGGCACCCCCTATGGTGCTACGCAGAGGTACCCTTGGTACCGGCCTGCTTCCAGATCGCCCTGTAACTCCGCCACAGCTACGGAGGCGGCCACTGTCGCCGCCAGAGCCCCCCACCAAAACAGCTATAGTCTTACCCGCAACCTCTCCTGTCTAGAGCCTCCTGCAAATCTAGATGAAAGAGAACCATCCCTACTGGTTATAGATGGCCCCATCTACATCCCAATAGCCCTTGACGTTAGCCTGGGTCAGCTAGTGTCTGATGAAACAAAAGGCCCTTTTGGCCTGTGAAGTTGTGCCAAGAACTATTCACCCTCATGCGGGAAAGTTCCACTGCATCACATGCCTCAGCCCCGTGCCAACTCTGGGTGGGACGAATGCAGACACCATGGCTCACATTGCCCCATCTATTTGCTGATCTCACCTAGCTGCCGTCCTTCTAGCACCGTGTGTGCCTGAACACCTGCGTGCCCCATCTATGGGACAGCAGCCCACTTGCTAGGTGACAACTCCCCCACACTTTGAAAGTATCAAGGACCCCCTGTGAAATATTTAGGTCAATTCCTAGGACAGGGTAACAAAGACAATGTAAATATATTCCTAGGCAATCAATGTAGATACAAATGTCACACTAAATGTATTGATATAGAACCAACAGGACAAAATTGCTCATAATAAGAACCAGTGTACCACTTAACAATTAAAATAAACTTTTTTTCTTTATTGAAAAAAGAAGCTAATATTTTGTTTTTCGTAAAAAAAAACACATATAGCTAATACACAATAAAACATTAAAAAGGAAACACGTTTTTTCAATGTTTCATGAATTATAAAAATTATACGCTGTATAATCTAAATGCAATGACAAAACAGATTTCTTTAAGAAAAATGAAAAAATTAAATAACTAAAAAATAAATGCAAACACCTTAATATAAATCAATAATTCATAAACAATGAATTGCGGCAGTAGATTGTCTTCGACGCGCGTTTCGGCGCACTGGCGCCTTCGTCAGGAAAGCCACACAATTTTCCTAAAAATAAAAGGTACACTGGCTTTACAATACTATTACATCATTTTTATAAAATTAGCTCTTCCAAGAAAGGCAAAAATAAATAAACTCCAGCTATATAAACAAGTGATACAGTGAAAAGAAAGTGAAAAGGGATAATAGTGACCTAGTACAAAAATTCATGTACTATTCAAACATTTAAAAAAATATATATATAAACGTTACATAACGAGATTAAAGAGAGAAAAGGGGAAGGGAAAAGAATATACATCGTGAGGATGAAAAAAAGACCAGGTGATTCAGAAAAAGCAAGAAAGTCCCAAGAAAAAATATATTTCAACCCGAAATGTGAAAATGGAAACGGTTTCAGCCAAGATGTGAAAAATCGGGAATAAGCTGATGCAAGAACTTACTCGTAATAATGACTGAAGTAAAAAAGAGGGATTTGCAAGAAATAATATCGAGAGGTTGGTAGGATATTCACTAAGGAAGAGGACTAGGATGAAAAAAAGGGAGAGAAAGGGGTAAATGCTAGTGATAAATGACAATTGTTCTACGAGAATCTACATCTACAGATCATTACCTTGTGGGTGATACTTTTACACGCTGTTCATCTTTGATATATACGGCTTTTTTACAAGGGGCATCGATGAGGCAGCGAGAAAGACCAATAATGTCTAAAGAAATATACAATGGTATATGAGTTAATCTTCTACAATATTCGGTCCAGTTCGTGAAGTTTAAATTGATGAATGAGGCGATTTCACCTACCTAGTTATAAATTGATAAAACATAGATTTAATTTTATGTTATTACTTGTTACTTCTTATCTTGGTACATACGCGATTTATCTTCTTTCCAATGGTGGGTCTGTAAATGGTAAAACATGTTATATTTTCGATGTGAAAATAATAACAAGTTACGGCAGTAAAGAAACCTTGAGTCTAAAATTCAAGATTGGAAATATTATATTATATGCTGGCCCCTGAATAGATGGCAGTACAGAGAGATACAATGAAACTCACCTAATGATAGAAGACCTTCGTGGAGAAGGACGCGCCTCACCGTGCTCTTTTCTTCTATGAAACGATTTTTTCAATATGCGCGATTCAGCGCTAGGGGAGAAGTTTAAATCAGTACGTCAGATGCGTCATTTAGTCAGATGTTCAGAACGTAGTGATGTAATTACGTTTAAAGGCACTGGGTCAGGTGATGAAAATATAATGATGTGGTTACGTCTAAAGGAGTGAGACGTAAATAGTTGATAACGTGACAATGTATTTGAAAAAAACTCGGAGTGTTTCATTGAAACGAGTCTTTTTTTCTCCTTTGAATAAAACTTTATTGTTTAAATTGCACTGAGTTTCTACAGCAGTTATTGTTGCATGTATTATATCAGTGTATTATTTAATGTATTTGAGAAAAACTTGGAGATTGTCTCATAGAAATTAGACTTTTGTTAAATCAAATGAAACTATGTTGTTTAAATTACACTGAGTTTCCATTATAGCAATGATTGCATATATTATGTCAGTGTATTAAGTGTCTCATTTAACTTTTCTACAAAAATAGTTATATAGAAAGGAATAAAAATATCGCTATTTTGTATAGTCTCTTGTGGCACGAACTTCAATATAAAGATCTTGTAAAGACTACACCTACTAAAAATGGCTAAAGATACAGACACTTTACTCAACTCAGTCTGTCATCGTTAGAACAGGAAATGGGGAAAAAGATAGAATCATCCGCATGTTGGATGACATCTCAGATAGCATTCTCCCAAGGCAATTCATTATTAAGGCCGCAGTGGAATGTATTTAGGACAAAAATCCAGAAAACTTCCCTTTTCTTACGTATCTTAAGGCCACCACTGTTCTCTGCAATGTGGATTTTCTCTAAAATCCGCCATTTAATCTCTTCTGGTTTATGTCCTACGTCCAAATAATGTTTGACTAGGGGTGCAGACATTTTTGCTTTGCGAATGGCAGAACGGTGTTCAGCTATACGAATGTGGGCTGCTCTGGATGTTTCACCAACATATCCTAGATTGCAAGGACACAAAATGAGATAAATCACATTTTGTGTCTTGCAATTCCATAGTTGTGGTGCTTGGATCTTGTGGCCATTATGTATTAAGGTTTCACCTTCCAAAACTTGGTCGCATGATTAGCATGTAGAGCATCTCACAGTACCTTTGATGGGTTTCCTGCCGTCAATGGTTTTTTGAACGAAAGGGGTGTCTGATTTAAACCTCGAATGCACAATCATATCTTTCAAATTTTTATTCCTCCGATGAGCAAAAAGAGGTTTGGCTATCTTGTTTCCTGCTTCTGGATGACTGTTTAAAATATGCCAATTAGCATTAATAATTTGTTTCACTGTGGCATTTAGAGTTGAATGTCTAGTAATACAGACTAATTGATCTGTCTTTCTGCGAGTGTTATTGGTGAGGAGGTGATCCCTATCATAATAGCGTGCTCGTTTATATGATTCTCTTATGAGTCTCCGCGGGTAACCACGGAGTAAGAATTTTTCTTTCATTTTTTCTGCCTAGGCATCAAAGTCCGACAGATTTGTACAGTTGCGGCGTACCCTTAAAAATTGGGAAAACGGAATACTATCTTTCTGGGATCGTGGGTGGAAGCTGTTAAAGTGAAGAAGAGTATTTTTAGCTGTTGGTTTAGTAAATAACTCTACTTATAATTTTCCCGACTCATGTTTAATAAAGATGTCAAGGAATTCCACCTGCTGTATACTGCTGTGAGCTGTAAATTTAAGATTAATATCCGCCAGGTTTATCCACTGCAAAAATTCACCTAGAGTATCTTCCCCATTGGTCCAGATAAAAAAGATGTCATCAATGTATCTGGACCAATGGGAAACAGACTCAAAATAGGGAGCCACTTCATTGTAAATATGTTTTTTCTCAAATAGAGCCATATAGATATTTGCTATAGTGGGAGCAACCGAAGCTCCCATACTGACTCCTTTAGTCTGACGATATAGTTGTTGGTCAAACTCAAAAGTATTTTCAGTGAGAATTGTCCATAGACATTTGGTGAAGAAAGATTTGGGACAAGGGAGCTTATATTCATCAATAAACCATAGGACTGACTCTAAAGCTTCTTTTTGAGGTATGTTACTGTACAAGGATTCTACATCTAGAGTCACAAGAATATCAGTGACAGGATTAAAATGGAGATTTTCTACTTTATTAATGATGTCACGTGTGTCTTGTACAAAAGATGGAATCCGACATATAGATGGTCTAATTTTATTGTCTAAGAATTTAGACAATGGTTCAGTAACCGAACCAATAGTAGACACTATGGGTCTGTATGGAGGATCATGTACATTTTTATGCGTCTTGGGGATACCGTAGATGCAAGGTGTTTTTCTATCTGAGTGATTTAAAAATTCAAATTCTTTTTTACTAATGTGGCCTGCCTCTAAGGCGGCCTTAGTATATATCGATATTTCTTGTATCACTTTAATCATGGGATTAGATGTTATTTTTGTGTAGAATTTTTGATCATTGAGCATTGCTTGCATCTTTAATTTTTAGGTATCTGTGTCAGTGATCACAATTCCTCCACCTTTATCACAACTCTTTACTATGATATCCTTATTTTTAGCTAATGCCTTTAAAGAGTTAAATTCTTCTTTGTTAAGGTTGTACAAGGGTTTCGGGATAAATCGAGTTGCTTGATCCAAGCGTTTCAAAACCACATGTTCAAAACTGGCAACTTCTGGACCAATTTTATAAAAATGATGTAATAGTATTGTAAAGCCAGTGTACCTTTTATTTTTAGGAAAATTGTGTGGCTTTCCTGACGAAGGCGCCAGTGCGCCGAAACGCGCGTCGAAGACAATCTACTGCTGCAATTCATTGTTTATGAATTATTGATTTATATTAAGGTGTTTGCATTTATTTTTTAGTTATTTAATTTTTTCATTTTTCTTAAAGAAATCTGTTTTGTCATTGCATTTAGATTATACAGCGTATAATTTTTATAATTCATGAAACATTGAAAAAAAGTGTTTCCTTTTTAATGTTTTATTGTGTATTAGCTATATGTGTTTTTTTTAAGAAAAACAAAATATTAGCTTCTTTTTTCAATAAAGAAAAAAAGTTAATTTTAATTGTTAAGTGGTACACTGGTTCTTATTATGAGCAATTTTGTCCTGTTGGTTCTATATCAATACATTTAGTGTGACATTTGTATCTACATTGATTGCCTAGGAATATATTTACATTGACAACTCCCCCACACGCCTGCCTACTTTGGCTATTATGGTGAGAAGGATTATACTTAACCTCTGAACAGTCCCTATGCTTGTAAACCATGACGCACAGGAGTGTTCATAACTAGAAGTGTGTGACAATGGGCAAGGGACCCTCCTGCCCTTGCCATGTATCCCTTATTCCTTATGGAAATTTTGCCCGTTCAGTTCCCTCTGTGGTGGATCCCCCTAGGCATACAAGCTAGAGAATCTGTCTGATTTAAGCAATACACCCTTGACGTTAGCTTGGATCAGCTAGTGTCAGATGAAATAAAAAGTCCTTTTGGCCTGTGAAGTATTCAC
Organism: Triturus cristatus; assembly: GCF_964204655.1. Taxonomy (NCBI): domain Eukaryota; kingdom Metazoa; phylum Chordata; class Amphibia; order Caudata; family Salamandridae; genus Triturus; species Triturus cristatus. The sequence goes on along the minus strand of NC_140586.1, from coordinate 324,798,959 downwards.
CCCACGACAGTTTCAGACACCCTGGCTCACAATGCCCCACCTATTTGTTGATCACACTAGCTGCCATCCTTCTAGCACCGTGTGCGTCTGAACACATGTGTCTCCCATCTCTGGGACAGCAGCTCACTATTCATACCCCGCTCATACCCCTGATTGCCTACTTTGGATATTAGGGCGAGAAGGATACTTAACCTTGGCATAGTCCCTTGCTTGCTAAATCAAGGCGCACAGGAATGTCCATAACTAGGCGTATGAGACAATGAGCAAGGCTGCCCTCCAGCACTTGCCCTGCATCCTTTATTCGTTATGGGAATTTCGCCCGCTCAGCTCCCTCTGGTGAAGCCCCCTAGGCATACCCACTTAGAGAATCTGTCGGATTCGATACAGGGCGCACTTTCTGTAATATGGTACCTAACATTTGATGTGGGAGATGCCATACACCGCCTAGGTCATGGGAACCAGAAGGAGCACACCATTTTCACCCGGGTGTACCTCTAAATGGGACTGAGCGATACCAAAGGGAATGTTGGACGGAGCGTTTGACCAAATAAAACACTCACCCCCAGTCAACTGATCTGGGTTTAATCCATCATCCTTCTTAGCTCACTCCACCACGCCAGTTCAGACATGGACATATGCAAATCAGTCTGACCATGTGCCTCATGGGAGCAGTCCGGCCCGAACTGCCAATCCATGTCTTCCCTGGACCGGAAACAAGCATCCTGGGACCACCGGTTTCGGGTTCATAACCCTCATCAGCCAGGCTATCTTGAATCCAGTGGCAAAGTGAGCAAGGGACCCACGTCTGGGCATACCCTGCCTACTTAGGGCGAACAAAGCGATACCAAAGGGGATGTTGGACGGAGTGTTGACATAGCAAGCACTCACCCCCAGTCAACTGATCTGGGTTTAATCAATCATCATTCTTTAGCTCTCTCCGCCCCCCCAGTTCAGACATGGCCATATGCAAATCAGTCTGACCCTGTGCCTCTATTTGCATCCAAATGGGACGGGCTCCAACCAGCTGTATGCCAGAGACACACATATCTTAAACCTCTTTACTGTCTTTATACACTTGGCACCCTTCTGGTTGCAGCTCTGTGTATTTGTGAAGCGTGCATGCCCCCGGGGCACGATGTCGCTGAATGGCCAGTGTATGTTACCCCCTCGCTGATACTTATCTATCGCTAACTGCCCTACTTGGATTGAAGGGTTGCTGGATGCTACCTAAGGACTGAAGACTTAATGCTCCAACCCAGTTTGACCCCAGAACTTGGGGACAACCCAAGTAGTGACCATGCCTTTCATGTTACATCTACCCCAGCGCTTGACTGTCAATGTGTTAGGGACCCCAGTCCCAAAAGATGCCCCTTCTATTGTCTGGTTCTAGCCCGCAGAAGGATAACCCAGGGGGACAGACAAGTCTGTGGAAAGAGGGGAAAGTTATGTGCAAATACCTGCCCTTTCCTGAATATTGGGAATGGCCACTGGTCTATAATACCCAGTCGCCATTTGGCTCTAACACAGTGTTTACCAAACTTTTATGTACTGCAGCAAACTTGTTATATGACAACTACCACAACCCGCCTGCTGCCCTGGCCAAAGCGCTGGAGAATATGTCTTTAAATGAAGTGACCTGTAACCTGCCCCTGTTTGCAGAGAGCACATTTAGCTGCATTCCTGATGCACCACGCCACATGCTCCGCACAGACCCCAGCGTCGAGGTGTGGGCATACCCTGTGCTCCAAGAGGGGCCATTGGCAACAGAACTAGCTGCTCCTGTGTTACAGATTTGAAAGCGCGTCACCGTTCCCGCATATTGGATGTAAACATTCGTAATTTGGACGAGTGTGTCTGTGCCCGACCTCAAAGGGGGCATGAAAGAACGGACTGTATCAATTAAAAGCTGTTCGAAACAGGTGCTCCCTATAATTTTTGCCCGGGGAGGCTAGTAGTACTACAGCCTGTGCTGTTGGTTACAAGTAAATGCACTTTTGATCTCCAACCTTCAAGATGCCGTGTTTTAAATGAGTCAGCGCCCCCCAAGCGTGCTGAAAAGGCCGTGCCTTGCCCTTGCCTGGTATTTTGCCGCTATGTCATTGCATCGCTATATTTAATACAAAAGGAACGCTACACCTACAACAAGTACATCTTTTGGTTTAGTCAATGCTTCTATTTGCATCAGATAAATAAGCCACAATTCTAGCTCAGTTGCAAAGCCAACCAAGAGCCCCCAACCATAGCTGCCAAGGTTTCAGTTTGCTATGAGTGACATTTTCCTCATTACAGTGCAACAATGAGTGACATTTAAAGGACTGTGACTGACACTTTCTTGCGAGCAAAATCAAACAATGAAGATGAGGGAGACATATCGATATCAGTAATTACACCCATTAGACCAACACAAAACTCTAAGCATCGACACCACCTTCAAAGTATTGCCTAGCCAGTAAAATGTGACTACGTCCCCATCCAGTAACGACCCGTAATGTGATTGAACTTGCAACATAGTTGTTCTCGACCCCTTTTGTCTATATTGGGACAAAAGATGAACCATGATATTATCACTGATCAAGTCTGTGATGTCATATTCGCTACCTCTGGCATATTTCTCATAATTCGCCATATATGACTGACCCCGCACTCTCATCCTGTGCTTTGTGTGATCTTGGCCCACTTTGATGTGAGCAGAGCCCCGTGAAGTATACTTGGCTTTTAGGCCGATAATGCACAAGTATTAGGTGAGAAAGATGAAACCATTCTCACCATTCTGTAGTGAGAATGTATTGCAAAGACAAAGCGCCAATGAGGCCTTAAGTTCATGTGTGTCCGTTCATCTAGTGCCACACAAACACTGTGAAACTAATATGTGAAACTGATATGTTCCCTATCCGTGGTCCCTCTGTTGACAGGGATTGGGCATCAGATAACTGTTACACAATGTGAGGTTGTTGTCCCATGTGGTGAACTGATAGTTCAACTACTCTCCTATTATTGCACATGGGTTATATTAGTACAAGTGCCTGATAGGGTTTAAGTCAACACATCTGCCATACACCTGGCATGTACCAGCTGCACAGCCCCGTGAAGCACGTAAACTTTAGGCGTTGTAATGCTGTGTGGCACAAAAGCCAAGCCGCAGATACCGAAAGCAGCTGAGTGGGAGGGCCTCAGCAGGCAGGGCTGGAATGCCCTTAAAACTGCGAGTAATTCTAGATTCCACCCGAGATCAAGCCGGCGCCCGCAAAAATCCAGCAGGAATCCTGCTCCCCATTTCAGATCTGGCATGAAATGCACAATGTCTAAATCGTCCCGACCAGACCTCCCTTTCTCTCTAATCCCAAGCAATAATATTTTTGAGGTGTTACTCCCGTGCGCACATGCTGCCCAAGGTATTAAAGCATTGCACATGACACCAGGTGTGTTGCAGATGGACCCATTCATATGGTTGGCACGGGGGGGATTGTGTGTCCGTATGTAAAACGAAACAAGGGGCAGTGCCGCCCGGTGGCAGGAACACTCCCTGGAGGAAGACCGCAGCATCTGTTTGGGTACTTCCTGCCTGCATATAAAGCTCAAACCACCAACTAAGAACTAGCTGACCGCCATCTAGCCGGTTCCGGCTCAGAGCCCCCCTTTTGCCTTGGAGCCCCAGAAACCCAGACCTTCCTTACACCACCAACTAAGATCTGGCCCCGCTGGCCTTTACTGCACCACCTAGCCCGCAGCGACAAGAAAACGAGCCGGCCAGCATAACCTTTGAATGAGTCACAAGAGATGCACTTTCAATACACATGGAAGGTGAAAGGGTACTCAAATGTGTATTAGCGGAACCAGGGACCACTCGCAGCCCCACAGGCATAACAGGAAAACAGCAAATACCGCAAGCAGCTGAGTTAGGAAGAGCCTCAGCAGGCAGAGAAGGCCAGCCCCTTAACAGGATTTATGATCCCATTTCAGCTCTTTCATGCCCTCTTTGGCCCGGTTCTTGACAGTGCACAGGCACACTGGTCCGAATCCTACATGGGTTAGATCTAATAATAAGGAAGATACCCATTTCAATATTAGATTGTACAGCAGCAGCTCACTAATATTATTGTCATCTTAGTTACCCCCACCCATTTTTCGCTTGTGAGGTCCTGTATGATAGCGAAACTTGTTTTATTGATGTTGCTGGTAACATATCTCTACAAAATTTCTTTAATAGACTCCCAGACATCACCTATAATATTAAATTAAAGGAAACACGGGAACACTCTGAATTCCCTCTCAAGGACCCATTCTAGACCGCGACTTCACTGTAGTGACTACAGCGCACGTCCCAAATACCTGAGAAATGTTCTCCGGGAAAAGCACAAGATCAGCTGACTCCAAATGCGCTGTGCCGTCAAGAAGCCAAGCAACAACAACGATGTCCAGCCAGCTCTGCTCTCTTTCACCACTACAATTTCTCCCAAGCAGCACCCAGCCAGAACCGAAATTGGAAGAAAAATGGGGGCCACCGGCAATTCGATGCCCCGTCCGGTACAACCAGCAAACTTCACCCACGGCTAGTATTTAAACCACGCCTCTGCACTGTCTTCCAACTTCACACCAAACAGTAAAGACTCCGTAACACGGAGCGGGAGACCGCACACAGCCCAGCACGTGCCCGCCCCCCTCAGCCTCGTGAGTCCCGAGAAAACCTCTGCATGGAAAATCCAACCCAGAGAGCAGCAGCAAGGAGATTCCCGCTGCACCACCCCATTCCACCATACGCTACATATGAAATACTGGGAGCAATGGGCCCCACCGCGCACACCACAAGCACGGACGCCCGACACCAGTGATGAACTATCGTGCACCTCGTCAATCTTTGCACCCACGTCAGATCTGAAATCGGTGAAAACTACCCCATCAGACGTAAAAGGGGCGCCTTCAGAGAAGTGTTACATACAGCTAATATCGGTCGCAATGGACCATTACATCTGCATTTGGCTCCTTACGTCAGACAAGCATTTTTTTAAATGGTGAGGTTAATAGGACGTTTCGCTCCAACTGCATGTTGAAGGGCAACTGTACAGACTAATCCAAATTGGAGATAAAACGAGTGCGCTGCACAGAAGTACACCAGCGTGGACCACTGCTGGTTATGATAGAAAGTAAGGTAAGCCAAAGGGCAGGCCGTCTAGGGGAGACTGGGGGCCTCGCAAACTACCAACTGTACCTTCATCCCCAGCTGACCCTCAGCAGGCCGCCCAGGCGTCCGACAAACACGTCGGGCCCTGGCCTGACCAGGCCGCGGGCCACTACAAACCCCTCGCCAGCCGGGAAACCTGCCTCAATCAGGCGGCAGCCGCCACCGGCACCAACTCTCGCACATAGTTGTAAAAGGGAACCCTGGACACCCTCTGCCCCCAGTCCTCCAACTACAAGGAGGTTTGTCTGCCTGGGCAAACGCCCCTACCGGCCTGCACCAACATTCAACGCCCTCGCGACGACGACCCTGTGAGGCTGGACAGCGTGTCCAGGCAGTCCGGGGTCTGTACGGGACAAACCTGTCCCCAGTCGATACCCAACCACACCTCAGGAAGTGTTCGTCTGGCCCGCCTCATTTGCTATTTGCAGACTGATCTTCGGAGCATGGCCACACCGGCCAATACCACTCTGTGACCGCCCCCTCCCCAAGCTTTGCCAGAAGCTGTACTTGACCAGGCCGTAGGCCCATGCTGCTTCCCCCACACACAACACACCGCCAGGCCAGGGGGCTGGGGGACCTCACAAGTCACAAACCCCTGCCCAGCACGACCCGGCTCAAACACGCAGTCAGGGCCAGAGCAGCATGGGAAATACTTGGATGGGGGGGTGACAATGCCCACACACTCACCGGACAAAACCAACGCCAGACCAAGATACGACGGCGTCACCAGGACGAACCAAACGACGGCGTGTGCGGCGATCAAAAGAGGTCGCCAAAATGGTGGGGGAGGGATATATACCCTCGTGCGCCGCAACCAGGCTGGAGATGGGGGGGACTCCAACCAGAGTCCCTGCCCCTGAAGGGGGCGGGGGGTGTGGGGTGCCCAGGTGACCCTAGAGTGTTGACCTCTCTAGTGGCCCCCTGTGGGTGCCTCGGCCAGCAGCATTTTAGGCTTTTCTTCACAGTTATTGCCAATATATATACTGAAACTCCTGCCTTTTAACCTTTTAGTTATCTCTTTAAGCTCTCTATAACCTCATCGCCCGGGATGATAATGGGTGATTTAATAAGTTGTTATTGCTTTGAATATGTTTTTATATTGTTCAAATGTGTTCTTTCTGCACAGGAAAATGTGGTTTTAAAGACACAAAAAGGCCTGTCTAAGGAGAAGGTTAGTGTCCCCATGAGGAAAGACATTATTAAAGCAATAGAGAAATCTACAGTACCTGCTAGGAAGGACAGGTTCTAAGGTACCACCTATGTAGGCCACCCCTAGGGACAAGAGCCACCAGCAGCAGAAAGGAAGTTGATTCAGATGCCTCTGTAAATAGCAATGGGAAATAAAAATGCTGTTTCTGCTACGACACGTGCCTGTGGCTGTAGGGTGCAGATTTGGGACAGGGAGTGATGAAGGGTGTCTCCTGGTCCCTTATTACCATATTAGATGTAATTCCAAGAGCAGCATCACTGCATCATTCAACAAAATAATTTTGTTTTTCAGGAAAAGCAGACCTAGGTCAGTGAAATGGGAAAACTTGAAATATCACTACTGCTACTTCAAAGGGAAAGGACTGTAATACAGGAAGTTTCCCTTTTTCTGGCCTTTGCACACATGACATTCAAGTGTACATGCATCAACCACAGATTTATAGATGTGACCCAGATAATGACTCTTCAGTTAGGAGGGGTGCATCAAGCTCAGGTTTCAGCTCAAGGGGATTGTCTTAGATGGGCAATGGGGACAACATGTCAATTTATAGTGCAAGACAGGCCTTTTTCCCTGCTCGCTGCATTGACTAGTTGGGATACTGGTTCCCCTCTTATCTAATCTTCTGCATTCTAGTCCTTCACTGCATTAAACATGCCTTGTCAGGCACATATGTATACCAACAGAATGACGTTGGATGAGCCAGCAGTGTGTGTGTGTGTGTGTATCAGGGATGACTGTAGACGCAGTTGATCTGCAATGTAAATCAGATGTACCAAGTTAAGTTTGGAAGCACCTTGTTAGTCTAGCAACGTTGATTGCTGACATTCCTACAGCTTTAGGGAGTCCCCAGATTTGACTGTGTCGGATGACTGGAGCCCATGGTCTCCCTCGAAGTGCATGAATAGCCTTTTTTTCAGATACCGCTCTTTTCTTCATTCAGGTGTCAACCTCATCAAGTTCATAGGAGGTGTTGGAGGATGAAGTCTCTTTAGAAGTGCGGAGTTATTCTTTGGCCCTGATCTGTCCCTTTGGTCTCTTCCGAACATCTGATGAATGCACGGTGTGAAGGTTCCTCTACCTTTTGTGTCTGTGCTTTGGGTGTCTCTGGGTAAGAGGATTCCCCACATTTTCTCCTTCCTGTTGTCACTTGAAGACAAAGACTATGGATGGCCTGTATGGAAATGGAGGTGACAGACCACCTTATGTCAGCCCCAGAACTATGTTGGGAATTCACAAACTCTGTTTGGTATAAAAAGGGGACTGAACCCCCAAGTTAATGTTCCAGTACTTCTTGTTGACTGATGCAGGTGACACCTCGTAGAGTGTTCGAAAATCTTTTGAGATCCAGAGCCGATATCCATGACAACCAGATTCCATGCCAGGGGAGGGAACATTGTGAGAAAGTGCTCTCTTTCTTGCATGGTATGCCCCACATTTTGCTGAATTGCTGATGTTCTTTGACTGAGTGTGCCCTGGGCTCCTACTAATCAGGTACCCAGGGCCTATGTTCCTTCCCTAAAACTGCATTGAAGCCTAAACTCAATTGGCATGTCTGGCCACATGTCAGCCCCTGGTAAACAGTACCACATGTACCCAGGGCACTGTGACCAGAGAAGGCCTCTAAGGGCTGCAGCACTTATTGTGCCACTCTTAGAGGTCCTGTACCCTGACACTCACACACTGCCTTTGCAGGCTGCGTGTCTTGGTGCAGAACAAAGTGAAGAGTCGGCACACATCCCTGTGTGCCATGCCCACAAACCACTGCCCTGGCATACATCAGTCACCCCTCTAGCTGGATGCCCGTTGCCAGTGGTGAGAGTACAGGTGCATGAGCCATGTACTCCTACAGTGCCCAAGTCCATTCCTGGGCACTGTAAGTGCAGTGCTGCCATTAAGAGTATATGGTGCTGGGAGTTTGTCATTACGAGCTCCACAACACCATAATGGCTACAGTGAAGACTGGGATGTTTGGTATCAAATTTCTCAGTACATTAAACACACACTGATGCCAGTGTGGGATTTAATGTAAAATGCACAACAGAAGGCATCTTCGATATGCCCCCTGAAACTTGACCAACTTCTAGTGACCTGACTGAGTGGCTGCTTAGGCTGCCACCAACAGACATGTTTCTGGACCCTTGGGTCGAGAGCTGCTGCTCTCGGGGGCCTGAAACAATGCACATCCTGGGACGAGGTGCCAAGCTTCCTCCCCCAGGATGGGCAGGGTTCACGAAGGAGAAGCTTCAGAAGCATGCAGCCTTTGTGAACCTCTCCAGACCATTTGCTGCTTTCAGCAACTGGTCCCCACTGGTTCTACACCCCACTTTGGGGGGGAGAACCGGCGGGAAAAACAAGTGAGGAAGAGATGTGTGCCCACCTCTGCCAACTCCACCCCTTAGGTGGGGGAGTCGAGGTGAAGCACAACCTCGAGTCCCAGCCATCTTGAGGATCGGGGGACCCAGCCAACCAGGGACAGGCTCCTGCCCCCCTCCCACTGGAGTGTGGCAGAATAGGGGGTGTACCCACCTCAGGGAAGGGACCCATTGGTCCCTGCCCTTTCCCTACCTGTAACGCCCCTAAATCTAGTATTTAGGTGGCACCCTGAACCTTGTTTCCTCAGATCCAGCAACAACAAGAAAAGAAGATAAGAAGAAGGACCGAAGAGCCGTGCAGAGCTAACAAGAGGACAACGCCCACTGACTTGGCCCCAGCCCTACAGGCCTGTCTCTCCTCGAACGTGCTCCTGCGAAATCCCAGTGTGTCCTGCAGCCAGCAACCTCAAAAACCCCAGAGGACCTGCCTGCCTTCACTTCAAAGACTGAATCTCCTGTGAACACCGAACTTGTTCAAACTGCAGCTTCTGGCTCCCACTGGACACCGCGAATCCAGCCCACTCTGCACCCGCCGAACCCATCCCGAGCTTGAGTGGAAAAACACCACGAGGAGGTAACTCCGGCGATCCTGACCCGAGATCCGGCGACTCCTGACCTGCCTCAAGCCTCCAGACGATGACTGCAGCCTCAATCCAGAGGATCCCTCCTACCGCGACCAGAGTGGGTAAGACTTTCTGACGCCCCAAAGCACCCCTGCCACTGACGCCCCACGGCCTTGTGTGCCCAAACCGACAGGGCCTAACCAACCCACTACATCCCAACTTACCCCTCGAAGTGGTGGTTGCTCCCAGAAGATCCTCGTACCCGAGCCTGCAGTGTTTCTTTGTACCGGAGGTTCTCCATTGTAAACAACTGCTGAGGGCGCACCTTTGGTGCTACTTTGGTCCCCTACTTGCCCTGAGCTAAACCCTAGGAGCTTTGTTCCCACAACTTCGTGGCCTGCTTGCTAGCAGCCACCAGAGACCCCCTATCCTCCATAGGATAACATTGGGCCTCAACACTCTGCACCCAGCCGCCTTAGTGCCGCTGAGGGTGCAGCAACAGTGCATCACTGACCCTGGGGGACCCCTGAGTCTAACCCCAGAACCTTAACTCCCACAGTCAAATACTTACCTAAGAACCGATAACCTGTTTTTCCTCCTTAGGATAACATTAACACTTTTTCCTGAAAAAGTTTCTAAGTGTGGAGTTTTAAAAACTAAAGAACTGCTTTAAAATTGTACGATTTGACCAAAACGCTTTTACTCACCTGTTAACAGGAAATGTCCCAGTGCTGCATCCAGACATCAAGCACTGAGTAAGAAAAGTAATCCGAAAAGTAACTTACCTGCTATTTTACTAAAAATCCCATTGAAGTCTATGTACTGTATTTACAAGTGATTGCATTTCCCTGAAACAATAGTGTAAGTCAAACCAAAGTACATTTACAATACAACTGTATAACATTCAGCATGTATTACTGCAAAGTATTTATTGGTTGCCTGTGCCCGGCTTGCTTGGTTCTAGAAATAAAATGCCTAAAAGAATATTTATATACAAAAACAATTGGCCTAGAGTTCAGTTATTGAGTGTGTGAATTAATTTGCTGACTGAGTGTGTACATCAAATGCTTAACACAGTCCTCTGATACTGCCTTACTGCTCGACCATTCTACCACAAACAGAGAGTAAGGTTCTTTCTAACTTTAACCTCTGCCTACCTCTGGGGTCACTTGGACTCTATACACACTAGATCTCATTTTGGTGTAGTATATATAGAGCCAGTTTCTTACAAACATCACCTGAGAAGTTTGAAACTTTCTGCTTGGGGTGCAGAGGATCTTCATTTGATGAGGAGCCTCCTTTGCGACTGATAGAGGGCTGCTGGAGGTTAGGGTTGCCTCATGGCCTTCTTTTTAATGGAATGGAATGACCAGTATTTTAATATCTCGACTGGTACAAAAATTAGGAAAATCACTTTAAACATTATAGGACGAAAACACTTTAAAACGTGTTCTTGAGCTGCATTAATAATCCTGGACTGATAATTAAATTAAACAAATACAGAAAGGCCGTATTAAAAATGAATATGCATGATTTTATATACAGTTCTATTTACGTTTCATGTCCAGGCACTTGCAGAAATGTAAAATGTCAACAGATGGTTAGTATTTTTTCTCTGGGAAAGGTGGAAACCTTGCTGGAGGTGTCACTGTAAGAGAAGTCTGGAGAACCCAACCATGGTTGCCTGGTGAAGAAGCTCCCCAGAGATTAGAGACTGCACATGAAAGTACAGCTGAAGTACAAGGAGGAGAACAAGGCTCTGTGTTGAACCATGGGCCGTGGAAGCGCCTGTCTTGGGTTTCTCAACCGGGGCCTGGGGAGCCTCTTTGTCTTCCTGCCTAGCTTGGGAATCTTCCATGGTGTTGTCAGATTGAACTGACTCTAATCATTAACCAGATATGGAGCTCTGCAATGCTAAGACCCTCCTGTGACCAAGGAACTCTTCCTACCTCCAGGAAACACATGAGTGATGGCAAGCATGATTGGTTCATTTTTCTATGTTTGAAAGTAATGTGTGCAGCAGAGTGAGCTGTTGAGACCTTTGCCTCTATTCACCATCATGGTTCTGGGATTCTGGAGCGTGGGCTCCAGGGGTCAACCTTAGTCCCCCTATCAACTCCTGGTCCATGGGCCGCTGGAGCATCCCCCTTACTCAGAGGGTATTCAAGTGGCATACCCTCTTGTTTGGGCCTGTGATAGTGGCATGTGAATCTGCAACTCTAACTCCTCTGACCGCGCACGCTCTGCAGGACTGCAGAAGTGGAGCAGAAGAGACTCACTGACTGCACTGTAGTCAGGCGGATCCAGAAGAGCAGAGGGCCCCTAAGAGTGGTTCCCCTGCAAGGCATCATTATGTAAAAGATGCTGCTGATGACAGCATCAGCATAAGGACTGACAATCTGTGCATGGGTGGCCTACCATAGCGATAAAACACAGTGCCACAGAAAGCTTAAGGACTGACCGTCGTGGTCAAGAAAAGGGCAGTTACACTGTCTGGCTCCCTTAGTATTAGTACTTCGCCTAAGTATTCGACTTTCTGGATTTGTGCACTATATTATACCCACGCTGTGCAGATTAAAGTACTCTCTCTTACCTACTTAAAGGACTGGCTGAGTCCTCATATGGAGTTCTGAGTCTCCAACTGCACATCACCTCCATAAGGAAGCCTTGAACTGATGGACTCACTGTATTAAGAGACAAGTGCTATTGGTGTGTAATTGCTGTTGAGTTTTCAGGGCCCTAGAGGGACATCCCCCAGAACAACCGGAGACAAACTGTCTCCTTCACCTCCACTGAGTCCTAGTAGCGCCACAGTGCCCTGTGGTCTCAAGCTGGTTCTGACACATGGAATTCAAAGTCAATAAGAGGCTTTGAAGGTAAGGATACCCTGCTCTTTATTGCTATCACCCAAGAGGCCACATCACGTAAATTGCAACAGATCCATGCAATGTGTGCAAAAGTGAGAGGCCTTTTTGCTTCAGTCATGGTCTGAGATTTGCACCAACTGAATTATGCAAAATGTAATTTGCACATTGATCAGTCAGGGCAAAAACAACTTGTGCATTGGTCGTTTGTGCAACTGTCTTTAAAAAGTTGTCTTTCACTGGTGCAAAATTGCCTGTAAAAGAAACAATTGATGGACGGAATGCTGGACAATGCAAACATTCACCCCCAGTCGCAAAGATCTGGGTTAAATCCACAATTCCTTTGCTCACCACACCACCCCAGTTTAGACCCAGCCATATGCAAATCAGTCTTGACCTTGTTCCATGTGGGAACAGTCGAGCCTGAACTGCCAAGCCAGGTCCTCCCTGGACCAGAAACAAGCATCCTGGGACCGGTTTCAGGGCATCACCCTTCTTCAGCCAGGCTAGCTTGAATCCAGTGGTGTAGTGAGCACAGGACCCACGTCTGGGCATACCCTTCCCACTTAGGGCGACATATGCAAAAGAAACAGTTGATGGACGGAATGCTGGTCAATGCAAACATTCACCCCCAGTCACAAAGATCTGGGTTTAATCCATCTTTCTTTTGCTCACCACACCACCCCAGTTTGGACCCAGCCATATGCAAATCAGTCTTGACCATGGTCTTTATGGGAACAGTCCAGCCCGAACTGCCAAGCCAGATCCTCCCTGGACCGGAAACAAGCATCCTGGGACTGGTTTCAGGGCATCACCCTTCATCAGCCAGGCTAGCTTGAATCCAGTGGTGTAGTGAGCACGGGACCCACGTCTGGGCATACCCTTCCCACTTAGGGCGACATATGGGCGCAGGGTCAAGACTGATTTGCTTATAGCTGGGTCCAAACTGAAATGGCATGGTGAGCAAAAAAAACGATGGATTTAGGCCCAGATCTCTGTACTGGGGTGAATGTATGACATTGTTCTGCATTCTGTCCATCAATTGTTCTTTTTGCATTTGTCACCCCGAGTGGGACGGGTATACTCAGACTTGCATCCCGCGCTCTCCTTGCCACTGGAGTCAAGCTATCATGGATGATGAGGGCTGAAAGCCCAAAACCGGTCCTAGGATGCTTGTTTCCAGTCCAGGGAGGACCTGGCCTGGCAGTTTGGGCTGGACTGTTCCCATTGGGCGCATGGTCAAGACTGATTTGCATATGGCTGGGTCCAAACTGGAATGGCATGGTGAGCAAAAAAACGAGGGATTTAGGCACTGATCTCTGTACTGGGGTGAATGTATGACATTGTTCTGCATTCTGTCCATCAATGGTTCTTTTTGCATTTGTCACCCCGAGTGGGACGGGTATACTCAGACTTGCATCCCGCGCTCTCCTTGCCACTGGAGTCAAGCTATCATGGATGATGAGGGCTGAAAGCCCAAAACCGGTCCTAGGATGCTTGTTTCCAGTCCAGGGAGGACCTGGCCTGGCAGTTTGGGCTGGACTGTTCCCATTGGGCGCATGGTCAAGACTGATTTGCATATGGCTGGGTCCAAACTGGAATGGCATGGTGAGCAAAAAAACGAGGGATTTAGGCACTGATCTCTGTACTGGGGTGAATGTATGACATTGTTCTGCATTCTGTCCATCAATGGTTCTTTTTGCATTTGTCACCCCGAGTGGGACGGGTATGCCCAGACGTGGGTCCCGTGCTCTCCATGCCACTTGAGTCAAGCTATCCTGGCTGATGAGGGCTGAAAGCCCGAAACCGGTCCTAGGATGCTTGTTTCCAGTCCAGGGAGGACCTGGCCTGTTAGTTCGGGCTGGACTGTTCTCATTGGGTGCAGGGTCAATACTGATTTGCATATGGCTGGGTCCAAACTGGAATGGCATGGGGAGCAAAAAAACAATGGATTTAGGCCCAAATCTCTGTACTGGGGTGAATGTATGAAATTGTTCTGCATTCTGTCCATCAATTATTCTTTTTGCATTTGCAAAGTTGCCTGTAACCAGGACAATGTACGTGATCTGGTCCAATGTGATCTCCAGTGCTTAGTCTCAAAATATGGATGAGGCACTTTTTATCAGATGGAGAGGTAAACCCAAAAGGCAGAAGGGTCTTGATAACAGTAGGTAGTCCCATTTTGCCACTATCAAAATACAACAGGGCCCATCTCGAACAGGGATCTTATTTCTATGTTGCCCTACATGTTCTGTCTTGGGTTTGAGGACCATTTTAGTGAAGCAGCACATCATATTTCTTGTAATTTGTAAGCTTGTAAACTTGAAACTCTGGGTAAATACCCCCAATAAAGGCACTGAGGAAATGGTGGGATAGATTTCAGTCAAGGGATGGACAGGGTTTTGAAGGCAGTCAAGGCAACCTTTTACATGTTTCTGCCCCTTGATAACAAGCTAGATTTAATGGAAATACATTGTGAGACTCACACATAGAAAGCAATATTGATTTTGGGCAGATTCCAAGAATGAGTTACTGAGCAAGTTTAATGAATGTGTGGCCACTACACTGGAGCGTGTCCTTCAGCTGACAATAAATTCCAAACTGGCAGAGTGGGCTTCTGCAGGGCAAGAGGAAATTAATAATGGATTTTTCTCATTTATGAAGAACGTGGCCAAATACGTAAGGGTCTTTGTGGCTTTGGCTAAAGTACAGTATGCCATTTACATGGTCTTTTCGATAAAGTATTTTTAAAGGTGTAGAGAGGTAGTGGGCACCTCTTCAGCTAGCCAAATAAAGGCTTCTTTTGCCAAAGTGTTTATGGCAGCAGAGGTGAATTTGGGCATTGTAAAACCTAACCTTGGAAAGACACAGAGGCTATTGTTTCGCGGCATATGAGAATTAAATTGGCCCAGTCATGGCTGAGCTCATTCTTTTGGCCTGCAAACCTCACATCTTTGATTGTGTAAAAACCTGGGATTCGTTTTATATAAAAAGCAGTACATACATTCACACATAAATCCCTTAGCAAAGAACACCATGTGCCAACTTTTCAGTAGAATCAGACTTTACCTCTGAGGATCAGTCACTGGTCTTGTCCAGAGTCAACTAATGAAATGCTTCACTCACAGGCCCTCCCAGGATACCTCTGGCACCGCCTCAGGCGGAACCACACGCCGCAGGCAAGACCGAGCTCAACAATGAAACGCTTAGATCACATCACCCTGGTCCTCGTGACTCTTAAACACTTCCGGTTGTAGCGCACAATATATTCAGTTGTCCTGCATCACGAGCCATGCACCCTGGCACCCTGACATATCTGGCACTGAATGTACCCGCCTCAGGGGGAGCTACTCCCCACAATGTCCTTGGAACCGCCTTGGTTCGATAAACGAAAAAGACACCGAAAATGTGGATCTCGAGTTGCCTTGAACTACGCACAAACCCCAATTTTAAAATATTAAAAAGAGAACTGAACACATATAGCGCAAATTACATTTCAGCTGCGGATCTTTTAACTTAAAATGCAGATTCATCAGTGCCAAATAAGTGCGCCAGGCTTTTTTTCTATCACTTACTGTTGTACTTTTTTAGCTTTATCTATAGGTTTTGAAGTAATGTTTGATTCACTGTAAATAGACATTGTCTGTCTGTCCGTCCGTCCGTCCGTCCGTCTGTCTGTCTGTCTACCTGTCTGTCTGTCTGTCCGTCTACCTACCTACCTGTCTATCTGTCTGTCCGTCTACCTACCTACCTGCCTGTCTGTCTGTCTGTCTGTCCGTCTACCTACCTACCTGCATGTCAGTCTGTCTGTCAGTCTACCTACCTACCTGTCTGTCTGTCTGTCTGTCTGTCCGTCTACCTACCTGTCTGTCTGTCTGTACGTCAATCCGTCCGTCTGTCTATCTATCTATCTATCAATCTATCTTTATATCCCAAAGAGATCTTTAATTATGTGTGAACTTTTTGTAAAATTGTGATATGATTTCATCAAGTATATAGATTGTCTCTTCTCCTGTAAAGTGTTCTGTCACTACTGGGTCTTTTGCGCACCATATGTAACTGAAAATGAATAAATATTAAGCAGACTTACCCTTTTTATGGAGATTGACTTTAGGAGATTGTATCCCCTTGCAGTTTCCTGGCTGGACACAACAAAGTCCATAACAAGCATCTGCAATGCAATAGGTCTCGCATTTGCGAGAGTTTAACCTATTGGCATTCTAAATGACAATGCCTTTTATTTATCTCTTTTGATAATTAACACATAAATAAAAGGCTTTGTCATTAACATTGGCAATAGCTGAAACTCTTTAAAATGCGAGACCTATTTCATTCAAAAGAAGTGGCCGCCATTGGCCCGGGCTGCTTGGAAAGTGAAAGCGCGCATGGTGCACTGAATGTTGCAGGAAAGCATGTTGTGCCTGCAGTAGTAGAAACTCATTAAAGAAAATTGTGCTTACAGACTAAATAAGACATACCGTGTAAGAAGAGAAGTAAAAGGGCCCATCCTCATGGGAGCTTACAAATGAAGACAAGGCGGTACTAAGGAGGGACTAACAAGCATATTAAAGAATCAGAAGCCAGCATTTACAAAGGACAGTAACACATGCCAGTGAAAAATATGGGCGGAGAGTTGGCGGAGCTTCAAGTCCATGCTTGAATACAGCATGCCTCGCAGAGCAGCGCATGAGCTAAATATGAGCTTTCCATGCTATGAAGTTTGCATTCTTCATGCAAATTGACAAGCAAATGCACAGCTTATGGGATGGACACACCCAATAAGATAACTAGCATCCCCACTTCCTAGGACAGGTACATTGTAAAACAAATTTAGAAAAACACTACAGTTCCGCAGGCTGCACTCAATAACAGAACAAAAGTAAAAGTAGTATCATATATAAATTCATGGGCGATTCACAGAGGAAACACTGTGTCCCATGATTGCTAAGGGCGTCTTTCAACAGACTTGCTGGTAGGCATTGGTACCCTGTGAGATACAATGACTGTTTACAGAATCAGTAAAGGTTCTGCATTCATTCACCTGCATAGTATCACAAACAAACACATCTATCGAATGAAGAAAAGCTTATAATGGAACACTAATAAAAAACACAACATAAGTAATGTACCGCATAAGACCAACTTCACTTTCAAGTACATGAAAGGAGACCGCACTAGAGTTATCATGGCGAAGAGCTGGCCCATCTTCAGTTTCTAATTACAGCTGCCATTCCCGCCAAAGATTCCTGCTGGTGCCAGAGCAGGACATGATTGTGATGCAGTTTCCCACTCATACCCTAACTGCATGAGGAAACAGCAGGAGATCATGATAGTAGGGGAAGACCAGAGAGGGACATGAACAAACACATGCATGTACGGAGTTGAGTTGAGCCCAGTGTCCTAGAAAAAGATGAGTAATGCTAAGTCATTTCATGCATAATAGGCAGGAAAAACCAGCTGATACACGAAGTAACCAGTAACCACACCTCAAAGCTTAAAGGACACAAAAGTTGGAGGCCTGCACACGGAAAATTAAGACAATTGGGCTGGCATACGTGGCTCGCTTGCACTGCACAGGACAAAAAATAAACGGGGTTCTCTGACTGATGCCATCAAAACACGGCCAGCTGAGATTATACTTAAATGCTATCCCACAGATACTTGAAAACTAACATGCTCCATTATGTTGTTGCTTCATGTAAAAGTGCTATAGAAATGCTAAAAGTCCTGCCCAAATTAAATATACGCATAACTGAATAAATGAGATGCATGCTGGCTTTCACCCAGTATGCAGTTCTTAGATAGTTGGTGTCTCCATTTTAGTTCCACCTAAGGTTTGATTTGGACAGCAGACAGATTAGTGCGTTGTTTCTCCTGAATATGTCTGCAGTTTTTGAGAATCAACCATAACATCCATATAGACCTTACCAAGGAGGCTATTCTGAGAAGGAGGTGAGTACTTTGATATATGTAACTTTCTATTTACAATACCCATAGTGGGTTCAGATAACTTATCAGGTATATCTGTGTCAATAGTCACAGCCTCTGCTGGTTCCTTCACGCACCGTGGGTTCCTTATCTCCTGCTGCAATCTCCCTTTCTGTATTTTTGAGCCGTTCCTTGTGTGACCTAACGGTGTAGCCCACAACTAACAAAGTTGTGTTTCTTTTCTCCTCTCTAACCCTCTTTTTCCATGGTGCTGTGGAACACAGTAACGCCGTGCTACAGTATTCAGGTCAAATACTGAAGTGTTGCTCCCAAATACAACCCGTATCAGAGAAAACAAGCACAAATTACCTTTTGTCTGGATGACAAAAACGACCTGGCTTCCTATCAGAGGATTTGTGTCTAAGGAAGGGTCACTCGGATCACTCACTGAATACACTACTACTCGTCCATTGCCATGGAAACCTAAAGTCAAGCCATGGGCACTCGAAGAGTTCGTCTGTATCGAGGAGGTGCCTTTGATCTTCAGTCGGGAATTTTGACAAGTCGCCTGTCCTCCTTACAACAGTTCTAAGATTTATGTGAAGTTATAGAAACTATATAAGGAAATAAAAACATTGCGAAATAAAAGTGCTTGATTACGAATGTAATTGGGGATGCATCAAAAAGAAACAAGCGGCAGGGAAAGTGTTCGCTTTCCCTTCGCGTTCACTTTCCCTTCCGCTTGAAAAAAACACAAAGAAGCCCGAGACTGGTGCGCGCGCGCACTCCACTGCAAGCCATGGCCTATTGGTGTCTATTTCGTGCACCAAGCACGTAATAGACGCCAATAAGCCATGGGCGGAGCAATGGGCCCGCCTTTAGCCAATTGCGTGCAGTCTTTTATAAAAAAACGCACGCAAAGGCCAATCGCGTAGCACAAAAGGAAACGCACACGCACGAGCGTGTGCGATTCCAGGGTCCATTTCTGAACCCCGGACAAAAGGACTCTCGCCTGCGCGAGCACTACTGTGCAGTGCAACGCAGGTCACAAGACCTAAAAATGAACATCTCCAGATTTCCATTGGCACTGTGACTGAGAAGTGCTACAGCACCCATATGATGTCCCAAGCAAGATGGAGAGATTAAGAGGGCTTTGGGCTCCAGCAGGCCCACAAGGTCTTTTGGGTTCACATCTCCGAAGTTCGCCCAGACCAGCCGTCTCATGGAGCCAGTTCCAAGCACAGAAGGGATGCACCAGTTGCTGCAGGGGACGACCAGGCATTCGCCAGGCAGGAGGGTGAGACTGAGGCAACTTTGTCCTCTGCAAGGCCAACAGGCACCTTGAGGGATAAAGCGATGTGTAAAATGGAGAATTCTGACTTAGAAAAAAATGCCATGTTGCCTGTTTTGGAAGGAGACTGTTCCTGGAAAAAGAATCTGTGGCACAATTTTTTGCAAGGAGTAGGTGTAGAGTTTGTTGCCCTGCAGAACCAACTGTGCGGGGTATCTGCATATTAAACGTAGCTAACTAGGCAAAGTTAACTGGTTTATAGCATTTGTAAATATATAACATTTTGAGAGGGTCAAGCTAAGACTGGTCAATGCAAGATGATGCAGTGAAAGTGTTAATTATTACCAGTTTTTAAATGTGCGTGATTTCACGTGCCAATATTACATAAATGCAATAAGCCCATTTGTAGGAAAATAATGTGTTTAGCCAATGCACCTTAGTGTAATATTTAGTGCACTGGCTGAGTTCCTCAACATGATGACTGCTATAGAAGGGGATTTTCTTCTCTGACCATTTTAGTTTGCCAGGTAATGACAGTGAAGGCCCGCAGTGGGAGACAAATGGTCCAAGGTACCCACACCAGAAAACCCTGGGCTATTCTTGAAAGGAGCCTGAAAGATTAGCACAAGCTCTTCAGTGTTTATAAAAGGGATGAACATGAAACCTCCTGTCAAGGCGACTCCATAAAAGTAGTCCGGAGACACCTGTGGTGGTTTCAGTGGCACAGCAAGGGTGTCATGGGCCCTCAAGCAAACAAGGAAAATGGGGGGTCAGTGCAACCCTCAAAGCCCCAGGCCATGATGACACTGTACTAACAATAGGTACACCTCTTCGCCATTTAGGAAGGGGAGGGGTTTCAGGCGTCTCCTTCGGCACAGGTCCTCCTTCCTAGACCATTTCTGATAGATCATTGGCTCTCCGTGAAACTGTCATCCATAATGCCGGGGTAGTAGTGTCAGTGGTACCCTTTCTCTTTAGAGCAGTGGTAAGCTCAAGCACCACATCTCTTTGAGGAAATTTGCTCTTTGTCCTGTGCGGAATTCTTTCACTAAAGCTACAATGCCAGCAGCCGGGGCCCGTGCAGGTAAGAGAGGTGGGGCCGGGTTTGGGGGGATTCGACAGACGATCACGAGGCAAAATTAAATAAATAAATAATTTTCCCTTTTCGTCGTCAGTCTAAATCTTACCCCACCCTACCCCACCGCCCCACAGCTCTTACCTGCACGGGCCACGGCTGAGCTCCAGTTGGACTTAGGTTCTCACAAATTAATCAGTTGTTCTGTTGACTGGGAACATTTACTACAGGACTGCCAGGCTCCCTACTCATCATTTCAGACGCTGGAAAGTTATATTGTGTGACATTATCTGCCATTCTCCTTCCTGTTAGGCACACACACCAATCTATCTAACCACTAGTACTATGCTGTAGCACACCTGCCATACCAGAGTTATTGGAAAAGGCTCCCTCTCTTTCTTTGCTTTCTTTTCACAACGGGTGGCCATTCTCCTAATAAGTAAAAACACCCGAGCCATCCAAGTCAACCCCTATGTGCAACAAACCCAAGTTTCCTATCTCCTTTCAGACCAACATGATTGAAGATGTGGCAGGGGGACAACTTGCATAGAAAGAGCCACAGCCATAGAAAATCTGGGCAACAGACTGCAAGATAGTATTACCTGAATGTTCATTTGCGAGATCTTAAATCTTTCCTGAAAGGGTCAGGGTTCCCCAAGATTCATTAACTAGTATATTTTGTAAAGGATGAATCTGTGCAGCTCAGCTGAGGTTTCAGTCTATTAACATTAAGTATATCTCCTATGCACTCTTTCCAATGAAAATTTGGATAACACGTCCAAATCCTTTATAGTCAGATTATTTCTTAAACTGGAACCCAAGAACTCCAACTTCTTTCCTTCACCAAAGGTCCTTCAGATTACTTTAGAGAAGGAAACAAACGTTAGTGCATTATCTTCATTCTTGGCTATCCCTACCTCCTGGTGCATTACAAGCAAAATCACAGGAAAACTGTGGTATAATCACTTATTCGCTCTACTTTCTCCTTCACAAATTTCTTACGGACACACTTCAGTGTATACAAAATACTGCTGCTCATAATAATAATTATAATAATAAATGAGTTTCTAAAGTGCCTGGTTATGCTACCTAGTATGTTCCCGCGCTGCAGCTAATCTACCATCATGAGTTGTTAACCAAGATGCACCTAAAAGACCCAGAGGAACTATATGTGAAAGAGCCAGGTTTTCAATTTTTTTCGGAAAGTCCTCTCTGATGGTTCAGACCTAAGTGACTGAGGGAGGTCATTCTAGTGTTTAGCGGCCAACCATTTGAAAGATCTTCCCCCCATTTTTGCTCTTTTAATTACTGGTAGTTTTACCCTTCCTGTCCCCATAGATCTCAGAGCCCTGGTAGGCACATAAGGGGTCAGTAAAAGGTGTAGGTAGCCAGGACCCTTACCCTGCAGGATGCGGTGGCTAATACACAGTGTTTTAAACACAATTCTTTCCCTAACTGGGAGCCAGTGTAGGGTTGCGAGGGCGTTCTTTGATGAAGCTCTTCTGGGTAATCTCAAAACAAGGCAGGCCGCTGCATTTTGGATACATTGCAATCTTTGAATACACTTCCTATTTGCCCCCAGATAGAGAGCATTCCCGTAGTCCAGGCGAGATGTTACCAATGCATGGACCAAGGTTTTTCTTGCGGCTGCGGGAAGTACATCTAGTGTCTTCCAGAGGCCCTTCATTATTCCGAAACATTTTCCGACAACAATCCTGGTGTGGTGGTCAAAGGAGAGCTGCGGGTCCAGCCACATCCCCAAGTTCTTAACATGGTCCTTGGGGGCGGGGGTGGAGCCCAGGGATTGAGGCCACCACCTCGAGGACCATATTGACAGAGTCCTGCCTACTATCAGAACCTCCGTCTTATTGCCATTCAATTTAAGGCAATTATGTGCCATCCAGGCATCTAGCTCCTGTAAGCAAGTGGAAAAGTTGATGCCTGCCTTATCATGGGATTGTGATAACGACACCACTAGTTGCGTGCCGTCCGCGTATAACACAACACTAATGTCGTATTTCGCAATCAGCTCAGCTAGGGTGGCCATGTATAAATTAAAAAGAGTTAGACCGAGTATAGAGCCCTGGGGCACTCCTTGAGTCAGCCTGATGCTTTTTGAGTAGAACGGACTCTGAGACACTTGAAAACTCCGATGCTATAAAAAGGATCTCATCCATTCCAAGGCCATTTCATCCAGTCCTCCTCTCTTGAGGCGCCATAGTCGCCTTATTATTCAACAAGAAAACTTGTGTATCACCTAAATTGGCGTCTTTTCGTTGTTTTCCCAATTCTCAAAAGATGCTTATTTAAAGTCTTATGCCTCTGTCATACGCACTTGATGGCTCTTCTTATTTATGAAAGAATTCTCCTTGTTACACTCATAGCAGATATCGCTGTTCTTCTACGGCCAACCTTGGAATTCTTCTTAATCACCGGTGGCATGCCTAGGATACAGATCTCTCCCTCTTGCCTCTCAATCCCAAGCCCTCTCCTTCCTTCGCAAGCACATGCAGTGGGCATTGGACCTTCAGCAAGGTCTGAGGCTCAACAACTATTGGCTTGTTTTAAAGTTTTATATGCCGAATGAGGACCCAAAGTTATCAGAGCACTTTTCATAAGAACAGACTCATGCTGCAATAGAATTTGCACTAGTACGGTTTAAAAGAAACCTACATGAAACTAACGTTTACCTAAGATTAGACATTGTAGTAGTTGTCCAGTTCTTTTTTTGTTGTTATGTGAGGGCACTGTTCCTCACCAAAGAAGGCTACTCAAAACTCTTGCCAGGATTTGAGAGAGGAGATGGTCGCAAACTTAACAAAATCTCTGTTGTATCTAATCTTTACAGTTAGGGTGACAGACAACATGGCTGACAAATTTATGATCCCTGTAATTGGGTTGGGCAGATAGCTCCAACGGGAATGGGCTGAAGAGCAAGATGAACAAGTCTTTCATTCAGCCTAGAATAGCTCAACTGCAGCAATTGAAAAAATTAAATGGTTCATTTAGTCCTCATACACAAAGTGAAATGTATTTTGCAATGCAGTAGATTCAGAGCAAACATCTCATGAATGTCCTCTCTAGAAGATGAATCCGATCTTCAAGATGTATCAAATTATGAATCCATTATTCCAGATATATCAACTGTTCAAACTTGATAATGGGGTATCATCCCTCTTTAGGCTAAAATATGCAACTACTTGGGGACCTTAGCGGACCAAAGATGGTACATTTAATAAAGAGGGCTTACTTGCTAACAAGCTCCCAAATAAATCACATTGGTGACTAAAACCTGCCACAAAAGAAAGGAATAAAAAGGCTGTTGCAGTGGGCTGGAACACTGAATCATTATAAGATTGCAGATGGTTAAGACTCTTGTGTATTAGCAGGTCCATTGGAAGCTACTGAGAAAAGGTCAATGGAAGATCCCAAACTTCCCATCAACTGCTTGGAGCACTAATGCTTTCTCTTACTTAAAATATACATTGTCTTGGTGTGTTTCAATCTCAGTCATTTTAGAGTGGTGGTTGTGTGGGGCAGGGTGGACATTTGCAGGCAGATCCTGCTAACATTTCTGGCATTGTATTGTACTTATATAGCACTTACTACCCCTACAAAGTGTTGAAGTGCTTTATGCCAGGTTATTTTAGAGAATATTAGTTATTGTTGGTTTTTGAGATTGGCCATGTGCCTTCAAGAAGACCATTCTATGTATTTACTGCAGTGTCTTTGTGGTGGACTAAATTAGTAGAAAAGTGTGATGATTAGTGGTGGTGGGGGGATATGTGAGTTCATGCCGATGGTTAGTGGGGTTAGTAGATGAGCTAGAGGAGATTGCAGGGTATGGCTTTTAAAGGGCAACAATCTGAGATCTTTAAGACGAGGCATGGGCAATTTACAAAATGGGCAAAATACAAACATCAACAGGACTTAAGATAGGCTATACTTAGAGAGAGACGCATGCAGGGGATGGAAAGTAAAGAGAGGATCGTTCAAATAAAAGGAAAGGCAACAATCGAAAGATTTAAGTCAAAGTCATAGTTATCATGCAGGGTTTTAGGAACTTATAGTAGGATCTTCAGATAGCATGGACTCTGAGGATGCAGAACTGTAGGAAAAAGCATCATCATTATTTGCATGTGCGATAGAGCTATAGCAGGTACTTTTTGATACTCCCTACATCAGGTGAACAGTCTATCTGCTGCGAGACTGCTGTTAGACCACCACTTCAGCAAGGACCGTTGATTAGCTCAGGTTGGAAGCGTTTGTGTAAAGAATTGGCTGTACCATACATATAAGCAAATGTCCAGAGATTTAGGCTGCACTTGAGTGTAGCAGCAAAGTTGTGATAAAAGCAATGTGAGAGAATATAGAAGGTAAACAATGCAAACACCTTGTGCTTACATTCGAAAGGAGATTCTGCATATGCTGAAGATGATGTCATTTGGTGCTTACCATTAAGGGTTGCCTCACATTATTCATTATCGAAGCAAAGTGGGATCCATTTTGAAAGCCCATGGCATTATTATCCAACAATAGTGTCAAAAATAGCCATCTATACATATTTCTTCTTGGGCAGAATGTATTCCTCTGCTCTCTGACACTGTAGTATTAATCCCAGTGCAGTGGTGAGACAAAGTTTGAAACATTTCACGTCATCCTCAGAACTCTTCAACTTATTGGTTTTGCTCATGTAAACAACTCTACACCATCACTATTAATGTGTTGTTTTCCCCAGGTGTTCAAATACAACTAACACATCTCCATGATTACTCATGATTCTGGCTTCAATAGTTCTCTTAGGTTTTTTGGTCTTCTGTCCAATGCTTACGAAGTTGTAAAAGTGAATAGTTTCAACTTTTGAGATGTTCTGCTAGATCTGGAAATAAAACTGAAGAGCAGAGCAAAATAAAATGTTGACCTGTGGGGCTAACAATGCTTCCAATCCCACTCCAATATTACTGCGTTACATTTTGGGTGTATATTCCTTATCTGCTCACGTTGGCCCATAGGGTCTAACTCCCATGCCAAATTTACAGAAAAACCACGGATTATGTAAATAATTTCTATTTAGATCCACCATATCTAAATGTATCCCATGATGATATGACGAAATTCTGGTGAGAGTCCAGACCTCATGCGCCAAAAATGGACTCCCCTGTTCTTATTTGCATTGCGGTAAGGTGGCAATCTCCCGCTTTCTGTAGCTGTTTGTTCCCTGTATCGAAGGAGAGGTCACTCAACAGATTTCCCAGGTCCGATCCACACAACTTCTTGAACCCATCCATATTGTGCAGATTTCCCATAAACGCCTCTGTCAGGTGTAGTGTGTCAGGAGACTCCCATTCAGTAGAGCTTTTGCACATGGTCTTTGTACCCTAAAGGGCTTCAAAGTCAGGGCAGCCTGGGTATTAGGGCACCCCCCCCCCCGCTTACTCCCTTTGGTATCCCTGGAACTGCAGCCACCCCTGGTCTCAGGAGTTATGAAGGCAGGTACAAGAGGGTAAAGCGAGACTGAGGACCGTGGTTCACCTTCTGTAGTGTCCTTTCCTTGCCCTGTCCCAACCAGCAGTAATGAATGATGTCATTTCCGCTACTCCTGGCATTTTCATGAACTAATGTCAATGTCCATTAAGGAGGCCATTTGTGAATCAGGCCCTTGGTGCAGAGTGAGAGGCCTGCCAGAGAAGTGGAAGAAAGACTAGCCCAGCACAGCAGGACCAACGAAGGCGTACCCTGCCAACAGAGGGAACTTCTAATAATGCACTCCATGTTTCTGTTTGCAGGAACACACTGCGCCAAGTACCTGCATAATTCTCTAACAGCCTGGATGGGTGTACATTAATCCCCGTAAACATTAATGCCTTCAAACATGAATCCCCTTAAAATAGAACAGCCGCAACTTTAAAGTAACACATTCTGACCTGTCAGTCTTGTGGTCGATGCTGGAGCTGTGTATGGTAATTTCAATTGTCCTGGTGATAAAATAATTTTGCAAGAAACAACTGTCAATTATTTGATTACAATTTAGAACTGGATATGTGTCAATCAAGTCCTATGTGATTTTTTTTTTTATTAAGCAATGTGTTTCTCCACCTTAATCCACCGACAATGTGATCTGACAATTTAACACAGCGCACGAGTTGCTGTAATAATCTCACCAGAAGGTGCTGCCAAGCCACCTATGATGGAGGAATTGCAGGGTCGATTAAAAGAGGCACTCCCAGGGCCTGTATTACACCTTGGGGCATACTATCAAGACAGGCGATAAAATAATCGCCGCTGTAGCGGCAGAAAACTGCCGCTAAAACAGCGATAATGGGCTTGATAATATGCTCTATGGAATTCCAATTGAAGCCCATGTTAGATGTGAAGGACATCTAACCTGAGCTTCGATTGGAATTCCACAGAGCATATTATCAAACTCATTATCGCCATTTTAGCGGCAGTTTTCTGCCGCTAAAGTGGCGATAATTTTAGCGCCTGTCTTGATAATATGCCCCTAAATGCCTTGAGGGCACGTGCACTCTCTTTTTGGGCCCCTCGGGCACTTTGGTATTAGAGAAGGGGCAGCAGGTGCCTGCGCGGCCAATTCTGTTGTGCAAACGCTAGATGTATACAAGTGCGATCTCAAAAGGAAGTTTCCTCCTTTAAGTGGCGGTGTGGTCCCAAGCAAATGAAAGAATCCTTTTCACCTACACCGTATTACAGACGTGGGCGCAGAGGCAAAAGAACTCTTAGGGGATGCATTTCCTGTGCATCTCATTGACGAGGCATTTAATTGGTGCACCCCACACCCTTGTGTTCCCATGGATGCTGTCAGGCTCTCCTTTGCAGGTGGGTGCAATCACTCACTGTACCTGCCTGCAGGGGGATGTCTGCCCCTTTAAACTTCATGCTCGATCTTTGCCTGCAGTGAAAGGTGAACCGGCGGATTTAAACAACTGGTTGGTCTTTCACTAATGTACGACACGAGTATGCGCCTGCACTGGGAACAGCACATTAACCATGAGAGATGGATTGTGGGACATGTCGTCTTGCAAAAGCAGAAAGATTTCTGCATTCAGAGTGCTGTTAGCTAAAAAGTCAGGGATAACTGAAGATGTCACGGGTTGTGGGGTGCTACTTAGGGGTGCTACTTAGATGCTCTTTAATCACAGGCATTTCCTTAGCATCTTCCCTGCGAGCACTCCAAGAGGAGCTAACACTCTTATTACAGCCAGGTACTACACGTCATATTAGGCACAGCAGTGCTTACACTCTCGATCCCACAAATACAATCAAGACTACTATTTTTTTAATATTTGAGGCTGCCACGTATTTATATGGGATTTATGACACCTTCACCCACTTAGTTTGCACTGAGGCCTTATAATTATAAAGTTACTATTAAAAATATGAGTTTGAAAATCTAAGCATGCAGGGTAATGTATAAAGGTCAGGCTTGCTGAAAATGTCACTTATAGCATCTGTCAAATTAGCAGCAGCGAACATTACAACTTTCAAGCAGCTGTTAGAGATCTCCCCACGCAGCTGCCCCTTTCGTTGCACGATGTTATGTCATGTTGTGTTGTGTTATTTTACGTTATGTTATGTTATGCTATATAGATTTGTAACGCGCACTATCAAACATGAGGGTATCCTGGTGCTGAGCAGTGGCTGATGGAAACGATATGACTGTCCCCGTTATCTAAATTTTATGATGGTCATCTTGTATTTGTGTGTATATTCTGTTTTAAAAAGCTAAAAGATCTTGTGTTGGCACTTTATAAAACATGCAAATAAAAAAAAAAAAATCCTGAGACTTGCCAAAACAGAAAATACATGGATTTCTGATGGATACTTTCACACCTTTTTTCATGTTAACACTGAGCAGCTCATCAAGTCCTGGTTTTTAGGTTGGGCCAGGGGTGTAACGCAGGCCCGAGCTGCAGTGGGCCCCCTCAGCACAGTACTCAGGCCTGAGCACTCCGTATTAAATCCGGAGCGTGGGCCCCTCCGTGTACATTGCAGGGGGGCCCCTTCAACTTTCGATACGCCACTGGGTTGAGCCTGGGCAGCACATGCGCTGCTCTGCATGGCATCTTGTATTCAGGCATGGACTTTAATGCTCCGCCCACTCTCCGCCCATATTTTTCATTGGCTTGTGTCATTATCCACTGTAAACTGTGGCTTTTCATTGGTCAATAGGCTCAGTAGTCCCTCCATAGTACCGCCTTGTCTCATTTTGTAAACTGCCATGAGGACACCCCGTTACATGTGTTGTTACTCGGTATGCTTTAATTAGAGCCTCCGAGACCTATTTTCACAAATAGCATTGTCTTGCCTGCTGTTGCAGGCAGGACATGCTCTCTCCTAACTCTTTTTAAACAAAAATGTTATAGCACGGGCGCCGAATGCATTTGCAATGCAATAGGTATCGCATTTGAGAGAGTTTACGCTATTAGCATTGTAAATGACAATGTCTTCTATTTATCTGTTTTAAAAACAACACATAAATAAAAAGCATTGTCATTTACAATGCCAATAAGTCAAACGCTTGGAAATGCGAGACCTATTGCAATACAAATGCTTGTTACTTTTGATTTTAATAGTTGTAATTCAATTACAAGGACACAGAATAAAATTCAGGGCTCTAACTAGCATGCAAACCTGACAACTTGAAAACTGCATTCAAAGAACATGCACAAAAAAGTCATTTCGAACCTCCAGGTAAAGGTGTGTTCTTCTGCAAAGGCCTTGGTGAAACCACACTTATACTTCAGGAAATGGACTGCAATCATTACCGCCCTCATGTGCCCTTTTGATTAGACTGCTTACAGAAGCAATATAATCACCTTAGCCTGATTAAACTTTGACGAAAAACTGCTTATCACCTGTTGATAGCTGCTAAGTAGATCAGTGTCATGTGGAACACCTTCAGCTAATTCTGTCTGATTCCCAACAATATCTTGCCTTTTGGATGGGATTTTGCATGAAAAGTTCACAGCTGCCGAGTGCGCCATTTTGTGTGGCACCTTCAGTTGACCCTGGCCTTATACTCAACAGCACTTTGCATGCTGGGATTTTTAGGCCCATACATAAACAGTAAAGACAAAACCACACGGGGCAACCTGCACAGCACAGTTGCCCATTAAAACCAATATTAGTTGCAAGTGTCACAGCTGACATGCAATCCTTTGGCACAGAGAATGATTGCGATGTGTGGATGATTTGTTCTGGATACTGCAAGGATTCGGACACAGTATTATTGGATTACCACTTGGTAATCGTCTGCCCCCCCCACACTGCAGTAATAACCATGTGTGTTCTTCCCTATGCTGTCGCGTTCTTCCCTACGCTGTCCCTAGATTCTGACTCGCAGTAATGTATGCCCTATAAATCAGCGGCGGCCACACCATTAGAGCGGAGTGGTGCCGCTCCCCCTGCCACAACCAGCAAATAAAACGGGGTTTAAACCCATTTTATTATCGTTTTATTTTAATCCCCTGGATCTGCCCCCGGAGTCTGACAAGTCTTGGGGGCGGGTCCAGGGGATGACATTGCTGGTGGGGGGAGTGGTGGGCACTCCCTTCACTGTTCATAGTGTTTGCCCGGCCGTCTCAGGCCAGCCACACCCCTCATGCGCAGTGAAGCTCTCTCCAGCCTCAGCTGCGTTGCTGGGGCTGGAGAGACCAGGCACAGGCTCCTAGTTTGCCTGGGAGCGCATGTTGCCGGCGCTCAGGCCAATCCTGAAGCTGCTCTCATGCGAGAGCAGCTTCAAGATTGGCCACAGGGCAGGCTGGGTGCCTGCGCCCAGAGCCAGACGCAGGAAGAGCCAATGTGCAGGAGACATCGGCGGCGTTAAGGTACGTTTATTTAATTGTTTTACTTAATTTTTTTTCCCCGGACCCTTCCCACCTACCTCCTCCCTCTTCCCCACCTCCCTACTCTGGCCCGGCCCGCCCCCCACTTTGGCAGGGTACAGGCTGCTACTGCTATAAATGTAGTTACACATTCATCTCTAAGGGATCCCAAGTTATCCTATGTTAAGCCCTCAAGACCTGGCTCTTCGACTGACTGGAGCTGCGACCCCCTCCCCCCCAGCGCCTTGAGACCCTTACTGGTGAGTAGCGTGCTTCACAATTCCCTGATTGATTGATTGATTGATTGATTAAATGATTAAGTGTGAGTAGCTCCTCCTGCCATGCTTTTTTTATTGCGTTCTGGAACTTGTAGCTTTGATTTTTCATGATGAATTCAAGACTATAGATGCTAGCATGCACAATAAAATCCTGACTTCATAAGCCTATTACAACTGCCATGACATTTGTGCCATTCACCCACTAAAGGCATTATTGTGACTTTGGGGCTGCTGCCATGCCACTGCCCCGCTCCCGCACTGCCAAAGCCACCCGCCCGCCAGATTATGAATTTTCTCCCGTTCTGGCAGGCGGGTGACGAGACGGTCCCACGGCGGTGCCTATAAGAAAGGCAGCGTGATGGGAGTGTCAAAGGCTGTTTCTGCATGGCATGGACTGTGCAGTCCATGCCGTGCAGGAAAGGGGGTGCATGCACACAGGAGGACACAACATGGGCCCCCTTGCATGCATCCTAATGCACAGGGGCAATAGGGGGGCCTGCTTTCCCCACCACAAGCATTTCCCCACCACCGGCATTTTCATGGTGGGCTGACTGCCATGAAAAGGCTGGTGGTGGGGGTAGCTCGTAATATGCTTGGCTAGACTGCCACGTCACCAACAGGTCAAACCGCTGCACCGTACTCGTAATACTGTGGTCGGACCACTGGTGCCCGACCGCCACCGCACCTCCACCGTGATTTTGGCTGTCCCATGGACCGCCAAACTCGTAATCAGCCCCTTAGTCACTTACTCAGTTCTCTGGAACTGGGTTTTTAGACGTTGGAGTCTGCTGTAACATTTAAAATAAACCCCCGTTCTTGCGCGCAGGAGATTTTCAGAGGTTCGTCTGATGATAGCCTCTCTTTATAACAGCTGGGATCATGATAATTAGGTCTGGACGAAACTAAAGTTACGCTTATTATGCAACATTTCTGCAAACGCACCGTAACAACAGAATACGAGCGGCGGCTGTTCACAAAACTTTTTTTTTCAAAAATTGACGTATTTCATGCTAAAATATAGTCTAAATGACAGGCTCGCATTTTGCTTAATTATGCAGAATTTCACATAATTGTACCAAAATTGCTCGTAACTATGTGAAAGCAAATGACATGAATCTCCCACACACCTGGTGATAATCCCCTTTACATGGTACTAGAGATTGCAATTGAATTGAGAGTTAGTTAAGCAAAGAAATTCAGACTTCATAATGTCCAATTTAGATTACAACTATGGCACCACAGGCCTTTTCCCAGTGGTCAGGTAACTACTATTCATGATACTGGTCCTAGCATGTGGCGAAGGCACTTGGTTACTATAGTGATGCAGCTCCTGTCACAATGTGTTGGGTAGACAACTTCTATAGCGATTCAGGCCCTGCCAAAGTGGGCATGTCACTATTGGCATCCACCTTCCTACAATCTATGGATGTCACCATTGGCATGCACCTATTTTCATAATTGTGTGCATGCTACTTAAAAGCATGAAGCTCTTGACACCGGTCTTCTAATCACTGTGGGCAAATATGTTTTCAAATACCATAGGGTATATGACTTGGCGTGGTGGTGGACGTGAGGTTGGTGGGTTCAGTTCATGCTCATGAGTTTGAGAGTAATTTTGATGGTGGCCAATGGCTTTGAGCCATAGTAGGGGCTGGTGGAATTATGCGCTTCTGCAGCTTCTGTAGCGCAGCTGTGGCATTTTCAGCATAGTTATGTATTTGCCGTATTTGCCACATAATCCATTATCCGCTGCATCATATGCAGATTTAAACAAAAAAAAATGTTTATTGTTCGAACGGATCAAAAGTTACAAAAACGTGGTTACATGTGTTCTTGTGTTGTGTAAGGCTTTTCACAAAGGTTGACTTAGTCAGTCAGTCACTTGTTGCCACATGTGGATGTTAAACTGGTACTAATAGGGTAACATCTTTTACCTGGAAGTTTTACCATGTGTAAAAATGACAAAATAATGAAGTCAACAAGTCACAAAATGTGAATCAGTTCACTACATAATTTGGCTTTTCTTGGCACATAATTTAGTCAACCCTGCCGCATAATTTGTTCCTCCCTACCCAATAATTGTAGTGGCCCTGGCCATAGTCCAGGGAGATGAAAAGGGCAACCGTCCTTCCTTTCATTAGGGCCCATAACAAACCAATGTAGGTCACCGTTGGACGTCAACTGATGGTCTTGGTAAATATTCTTCTCTTCCTACATAAGTACTCCATTCACGTTCTAAGCTGCCTGTACCAACAGGAGAGGGGTGGGAAGAAGATACCACAGACACATGAATGGTCATCCAGCATGAAAACTTTGAAATGGCTAGCACTTTTTGCGGTGCAAGAATGTATGTAATGCTAGGTTTTTAAAACAGAGATCGCATCCCTTCAGAGTATGAATGGCTATGATCAAGCCCACTGGAATTATGCGGCAATGTAGGGCTATATTCTATGGAGAGTTGACAAGAATACGCAAATTGTGCAGCATTATGCATCTTGATCTTTAATTGTCTTATTTTGTCATTTCAGGACCTATTGTTACTGTTTGCGCACAATTACACATCATTAGTACGATTTTAACTGCGGAATAGAGCAATCAGCAAATCAAAGTAATCAATCAACCTTCATTAAGGGTCTGCCATTCTGGGGAACTTCATTCTGGTACCTCTTTTTAGTAACTTTTGAACCGGTTGAGCTAGAAACAGTTTAAAAGGTGAAATCTGCAAATTAGACGACACATAGTGGATTATGAGGCAAATATGGCTAAAACATAATTATGCAGAAACACGCTACAGCAGCAGAATCGCATAATTTCAATGGCCCTGACTATGATTCAAAACTCCTTAATGTGGCCAATTTCACAGTAACATGATATAAAGACAATTGTTTTACTTTACTTGGAAAAATTATACAGTTATGCAGATAAAATAATTGTATTACTTGCAAACATTCTTTGCTGGCCCTGTCAACGGAAGTATTTCGTGTGGGTCGTAGCCTGGAAGCTAGACGCCGCAAACACCACAGCAGGACATTGCAGACTCCTACCAGAAACCTCCAGGACCAACACAGCGTGCGAGCAGGGCATCCTGGGAAATGTATACAGGGGCACAGCCGCTTCGGTGGATACTGGCCATAGTTTCAATTGCCACAAAAGCAGAAATGTTTACCGATTTCGAGCAGGAACTGTGTCATTTCCGTGAGAATGCGATGCTTCCGTTCATCACATGGCCAGGCAACTCTTCGCGATAAACACGAAAGGTTCTGTACTGTAAAAACGGAAATAAGTACATATTTTTGAGCAGTAAGCAAAGCTGGACGCGAAGGGACTTTTACAGGGCTGGTGGACATTAAGTTCAGAGACTACTCGGCGCTGTGCAGTAGTTCACTGGTCCTATTTTTGTGTCTATTGCAAGGCTAGCCCCCAGGAAGACCTCCAAAATGGGAACTCACAAGTAGAAGTGTGGCAAGGGTGTTTGGAGCTCTGGGCAAAACACCATTTTGCCTCTGGAGCACTCCCCACTACTAAGATAGGAGCAGTTTTTCTGTCTTTCTTTTTTATTTGGCACCATCTCATGGTAGCACTCTAAGGCGGCTCTTTTGTCTCCCTTTATCCCACCTTATGGAAGCGCTGGTCCAGCAGCAAGAGGGAGTGGGAACACATGGAGGATGGAAGCGAAAATACACATCTACTTCAAACAAGAGGCACGCAAGGGGGTGTGCACCCTGAATATCGACCCCAGAATATCAATGTGACACAATATTGAGAAAATAAATGTTGAAAATAAAATATCGGCAGGTAAGTCTAGCTTTTCTATAACTAACACCACATATATGTACCTGTGTGGTGCACATATTTGCAAGGTATGCAGATGAATAGTTAGGAATAGTAAATCTATACTTCCCTATATGCACTTAACTTTTGATATTTTGTCCCTCGACATTCTTCTACCGCGATATTCAGGGGGTCGCTATTCAGTAGTACAATCATAGAAGTACACGTTAGACACATGGGGACAAGCGCCTTGAGGTCTGACAGGAACAAGTGAATTAGCGATATTGGATACATGTTAAGGCTGATAGTGGCGAGGCCTAGTAGTCCGTAAGGGTTCCCTCCTCTTTGATCCGCATCATTAATACGCTTTAAGGAACAAACAACGCCATTGACCCATTAAAAACTACAGACGTTGTACTATATCAAAATGCTACAACATTTGATCAGCCTTTTTTGGATATACAACTCACAAGGTGCATAATGAGAAGTTAAGTTTGACATGTAGGCAGAAAGTCTGGAGGGCAAAACTACGGCACCACAGTGGTCAGCTTTCCAAAAATATCTCTGGAGGTGCAGTATCAAATGTGTGTCACTTGCTCAAACAGTCCCCTGGGCCGAGAGCCCGGCAGGAGGCACAGATTGCTTTACAGAATGGCTGCATGGGGCACGCTTCCAAGCACATCTGTGAATCCTTTTACCAGTGCACGTGCTCCATATTAATGACGCATGCACACGGGTAATGGTGCCCTGGCGGAGGGTAGAGTTTGAACATGAGACACCCAGTAAGCGGCACACTTTTAGTTTTCTTCCTCCCAAACAGATGCTTTTTTTGTCGAAGCACCCCATTCCACGGTTTCACTTTAATGTCGGCCACGCCCCTTTCGTTAGACTCCTACTTGTCTAAAGAAAGGAGTGCGGTCTCCATGAATGTGAAAGCGCCACATCAGCGCTAGTAAAAAAAAACAATATTTGCAATGCAATAGGTCTCGCGTTTCGAGAGTTTAAGCTATTGCATTGCCAATAGCTGAAACTCTTGTAAATGCGAGACCTATTACATTGCAAATGCTTGTTCATTCTGGGGACTGCCTGGCTCTCACATTTGCATCTCCTAGGCTATTTTTGGCTGTTAAGATGATGATGCTCAGAAGCGATTCTTAGGTGCCCGTTTGATTTGCATGTGTCCAGTCAAGTGCCAGGCAAATTAGTAAACAAATGCAGGAGTTCACAGTCAAGCAAATAAATACAGGGTGACCAGATTTTGAAAAGCAAAAACTGGGACATTTCGCAAAAGTAGAAGA
Organism: Triturus cristatus; assembly: GCF_964204655.1. Taxonomy (NCBI): domain Eukaryota; kingdom Metazoa; phylum Chordata; class Amphibia; order Caudata; family Salamandridae; genus Triturus; species Triturus cristatus. Next base: position 324,763,285 of record NC_140586.1, on the reverse strand, counting down.
AGGACTACAAATTTACATCAAACGAGCAACGCAGACTGACAGCGCTCATCAACATAGAAATACTAACGAGAACCAATGTAAATAAATAAAATGTAATTTTGAAACCCAGTATCTTATCTATTAATTAAATTGCTTTCTGGTAAGAGTTGCTAACTTCCAGCTTTGGAATGCACACAAATATGCCTCCCACTGTTTCCATTCGACCTTTTCTGAACACTGGGACAGAAACCAAATTTGCCAAAATCTACCCGGACCCCTGGCAAAAAAATAGTGGCATCCCTGTAAACTGTGGCCGCATGGCCACCTTAAGCAAATATAGAGCCCCATTGTAGTTTTATAATCCCTGGAGCTAAGTGGCCCAGAAGAAAGGATGAAGTTGTACAAATTCAACAGAAATATAACATAAACACAAATGTCTATAAATCTATAGGCATAGATGAAGCTCGAGTGGGTCACAAAGCCCATCCCCCCCTCAGCAATGGTAAAAATAATCTATGTTTTATACGATGCTGTTTTTCACAATATTTTTTTTAACTAAAACCATAATTGAAGGGCTTAAATCTATGTAGTGAGATACCATCACATTGTGACTCTTAGCAGAGTTGTTTTCCTATTTAAAGCCATTGAGATATGCAATCTGCAAGGCAGTGGAGGCATTTGCCATGGCACTTACTTTGGACTATGGTCATGTCATAGAATGTGACCTTTGCACTGTTCTAATATATGTGCAAATGTGATTTTCGTTAAGTAAGGTGTTAATCATTAACATTGAAGTTAGTGGGCAGTTGAGGGTCACGGGGTATTAATATTGGGTAGAAGAAGACAGTAAGAGAACACAGCACAGTTTTCAGTGACCTTCTGAGGGCCAATTCCTTCTCAGCTCCAGAGGTTGATTGTTCATAGTCTAGGAGTGAGGTATCTGAAGGGATGCCTCTTGGTCTGCTCTATCCCAGTCAGGTTTATCATGGCAGTAAAAATCTTTGTGGATCAGGCACTGGCTCTGAACGTGTACTGCTTACTCCGCCACCAGCCGGAGTAGCTCCCGCTGAACCGCTAACACAAGACCTGATTTCCTGAGGTTCCAAGAAGTCCTAATGGTGAAATTCTGCATCCGCTGTGACGTCCATGAGATAAAAAGACAGATTCAAGTATAAGCTGTTACAGTAGTCCTGTCTGGAGAACATGCATGAGACAACAATAACATCATCATGATGTTCCTTGGGAGAAAGGGAAAGACCTTCTTCAAAAGTTGGTTTGCCCAACCCAGGGAGTAGCTTGATAGTGCAGTAATTATTCACTTTTGTCTGGGTCCAAAATGGCCTCCTTAAGGAGTTGAGAAACCATTCCACTTTTCCACTGTTTGGGAAGCACACCAGACGACTGGTAAATGTTCAACTAAATACAAGAATCTGTTATCCCTAGGGCGGAGCTTCTCAACACAACCACTGAGCAGGTATCATTTAGAGAGCCAATTATAGCGGAAGATGGCAGCTTTAACCTTCTCCTCTATGGTGAACGTGAGCAATTCCAATTGTGGCCCAGGGCCAGCCCTGGATGGTGAATATAGCAGCAAATTCCAAGGCTGTTGGTTGCGTTTACTAGTGTTGTACCCCTCCACACCACACACAGACAGACACACAGGTACATGTGCGCACACACAAACACACATGCATGCACGCACGCACACACACACTCACTACATCACAGAATTGTTTTTGAGTAATAACCAGGCTAGCCTCACAAGTGAGGTTAATAAAGGATTACACACATGACCAAACCTCCCTTATTGCTTTTTGGTGGAACTAGGGTGCTGTGCATTGCACCCTAACCAAAGGAAGGGCCAACAAGCTGGAATTAAAAGCGGATAATTCTCGCCTCAGAATGCTCGTCTCTGGAAGTTATGTGTTATGTTAAACAGATTGCATGTAGTGCACACCCACATACTGCTTGGCCCATTAGTTCCTGCAGATGCAGAAGTACGTCTCTACGGTTGGGGGCTTGGTCGCCAGTAGTCTTTCTTGAGGGTGTCCATGAGCAGACCTTGCCGGATATATTGAATGTGGTTTTGTGTCCGGTTTTTTCTCAGTTGTGCTCCAGGTGGTGAGACTTGCAACCGCCCAACCACGCTTGTGTGGCGATGACAAGAGCTTCCGAGTGGGGATCTTCAGACCCACCCTCTCCTCTCCTCATTTGTAGCTGATATTGGGTGTGGTCCGTCGCTTGGAGTCTCGCCGATCTCTGTTCTACAAGGTGTGTCACTGCTCTTTCCTAGATGTTTGTGGAGTGCTTGCATGAATGAATGAGCGGGAGGTATGAGGCGGCTTGTCTTGGTGTGCATCTTGTAAGCTGATGTTCTAATCAGGGCTACTGAGAAGATAGTGTGTTCTATTCCTAGAGTATGTATCCGGTGTAAGGTCTGACCGGACCCACACTGTCGAACTGGACTCGAGGCCATGGTCGAAAGTGGAAGCACCGCTTGGAGGTGAAACTGGCACGCCCTTATGCCTGGCTGCTGCTGAGGGCTCGCCATTGTTAGAATGGAGCTAGCTTGTCAAGTAATTTACTGTGTTTGTTATTGGAGTTTAATTTGTTTTTTACACTACAAATGTTGGTACTCGGAGATCATACAGTTTGGTGAAGTGTGGGTTGGGACTATAGTAAGCACACAAGCTTCTTGCATGCACAGATGGCAACTCGACCACTGGACTATTCCACTCTCACCTCCTCTGAAAACTCCTTCTGAGGATATTGAAGATTCCAACCACTTTAAGAGCTTCGTGAATACATTTTGACGGTCAATGCTGGAAGTGCTAAAAAAAACAAAGTTAGTTGTGATTGGAGCACAGTTTCACACAATTACAACAATTCTTGTGAATAATGTTGTAACTCGAAATGAGCGCGTAAGTCTTTCTTTGACTTTCCTAAATCTCTTGCTGAGCCTTTGCTGGTTAGTGGTATAGTTTTGTTCTCATGAGTGACAGTGAAGCTTTTGACAACTTTAAGTTGATAGAACCCTGCTGTGTCTGTCCACGCCTGCACATATCCATCATGTCTTGGTTATTGTTGTATCTCCTAGAAATTCAGACCTCACTGGCATAGAGTGACCCAGTTTTTTCCACACTTTCTTTCTCACATGAGCTTCAAAGCTTGTTTTTAATTTGTTGGAGATTTCCCTTAGGAAAGGCCCAAACGATGCCTCACTTGCTGCTCACACTTTATTTCTGCGCCGCCGGCAATATTTGGCATTTCTAAAACTGTTGTTCCCAAAGCAAGGCAACAAGAACTGAACAGTGCACACACTGCTTAAGTTGGGTTTCGTGACACCGCCCTTAAAATAAACCGGTTTCAACAAAGGAAAAGCCAAAACCAACTGGCAAAGCAACAACAGAACAGGTTGCCATAATGTGCTGTGATGGGCAGAAGGTGTTTTGTGACAAACATGTTTTGTGATGTGATTTTCTACAACGAAACAAACAGGTATTAGCCGGGATGATGGCTGAGAGCGTTGTGTTTGCTGCAACCAAATGGCGTTAATCCTCGCAGCGTCACCCTCGCTTCTCATCATTCTAAGGGGGGTAAATTAAGTGCCAACAAAGTGGGCAGTAGCACTACCTAGTATTTACACTGAAAAGGAACAGAAAACAAAGAGGTGTCGACGCTTACGTATTATTTATTTAGGTGTTTTATAAAGTGCAGCGTGCTGCCTCCCGGCTACTTCACGGTGCTATGTTTTATTTATTTATTTGTATTTTTATTTAAGTGTAAATCCGCCCAGTGTGGCCAGAGCCCTTCGTATTCCTCACTGGTCGCATGCCCTTCTGACATCCTTTAGAGTGTTAGTCTGAACAGGTCAGTTTTAGGAGTTCCCTGCACCGAAGTTAGGGGCTCATTATGATGGCTGGAGGACATCAGTCCGACCGCCGTCATAACGTCGATGGACCGCCCGTCAGACATGCGGCGGTCCCACCAGCTTAATTAGGATGCGCCCGCCATACTGGCGGGCGCATCATGGCCTTTTACCATTGCGGACGGTGCTGCTGGCTACAGCACTGTCCGAAACGGTAAAAGAACATGCACAGCATTTCCCTGCACCACTTGGCAGGCACCACGCAGTGCCTGCCTCTTGGTGCAGGGAACTGCAGGGGGGCACCATGGGTACCCCCCAGTGTACCTGCCACAGAGGGGGCCCGCAACGGGCCCCCACAGCCAATCCCCGCCAGCCTGTTCAATGCCCTGATCCTAATATGGCGGACGGTGCCTGCTAGGCACCGCCACCGTATTAGTGGCCAGCTTCGCCCGGCAGGCAATCGTAACGATTGCCACCGGTGGAAAAGCGGCGGATGGATTTTGCGTCCGCCGCGATACCCACCACCATCCTAAGATGGCGGTGGGTAATTCGGTGGCGATCGTTACGCCATTGTAATGAGCCCATTAGTTGGGTTCTTTACCTCAAGGTCGTGTGAAGGACGTTCCACAGTTTGGGGCCCTGAATTCCCAGTGGTTCTGCGCTCTAGTTTCATAACGGCATGCGTGATGATCAGTTGATATGTGGCTCCTCGGAGACTTTTGGGTTGGAATTACTGGGGGGTGCCAGTTTTAGCACCTATCCCCGACCACTGTGCTGTGTGAACCATACATAGACTTTTGACTTTTTCTTCCACTGTAACCAGCAAAGAGCTTTCACTGCAGACTTTATAAGGTCGCACTTGTATACCACACTTTAGTATTACTATTATTTTTCATAATTCAAATTTTGGAACATCGCTTTAAAAACACATCAAACATTATTTTTTAATTTGTGTCTGGGTTTAACAACATCATAAAGCAGGTTAGAAAGATCCGGTAGCAGGACACTGGAAACTTCCACTGTTGATGTGGGCAACTGGGAAGTTGGCTGGCTCTGACAGCGACTTAAGGTGGCTGGTTCAAGCATTCTTGCTGCTTCGGACTGTGTGATTGTGGCTGAATCACTTTTGACCACATTTGTCCGTTCGCTTTCCTGCTGTTCTGAGAGCAAATCTGTGGCGCCTTCTTAGGGGCTTCAGGGCGCGGCCCTGTCATCTGTGAGGCACACTTACTTCCCCTTCTCTCTGCTGCCAATGATGTAAGTAATAAGTGTCAGTGAAGACATGAGTTTTGTGGTTTCAGGAACACTGCCAGTGCACAGGTCAGCTCTCTCGGCATTGTCTCCAGGCCCCTGATGATAGGAGGAGGAGGGAGGCTGAAGCCCAATCCAGCTACATAAAGAGTGCTGTTTAAACATACAGCACTCTGGACTGCACATGTGAGGGGCATAGTTCAAATATGATCCTCTCACATAAGCACAATCATTTTATTTAGCAGACATACTATAAATGCTTCAGGGAGCATAGTGTATCTGCTAACATGTGTCTGTCAGGGTGAACATCAATGCATCCCTGAGGCCAATGAGAAGCCTCACAGTGCAGCAGGAGCTTGGCCCCCAGCACTGTTCCAGCTTCTGTCAGGGCTGTGCTTCCAGTCTTATAAAGAAGCTGAGAGGGATTGGGAGGGGGTGTCTTCCCCTTTTCAAGCCTGACCTTGCAGTTCTACCTGGCTCCTCTCTGGGAAACAAAGGTTGCTGGTTCTAATGCCCAGCACTAGATTATTGCTCACCTCCTGAATCAGAAATAACTGATCCATATTTAGGAGACAGATGTTATGAGCCAGGTATTGCGATATGTCAACAAAATAGATTTTACAAAGCCCAAATTGCGCTAATTAAAGTCAGATAGGGATTAGTCTGATTTGACCCCATCTTAATAGTCCAGAATGTTTGCTTCAATAAACACAACTAACACATTGTGGGTTTACAATGTGCCAACCAATGGGCAGCGAGGAGAGGTCAATTGAAGGATCTCTTTCAGGGACAACCTCAATCAATCAATCAATCAATCAATCAATCAATCCAATCAATCAATCAGGGTTGGTGAGGTGCAACTACTCACCCGTGAGGGTCTCAAGGCGCTGGGGGAGGGCGGTCAGCTCCGTAGAGTGCTGGGGTCAACCGAAGACCCAGGTCTTGAGGTCCTTCCTGAACTAGGCAATGTGGGAGATTGCCGGAGGTGGATGGGTAAAATATTCCAAGCTTTGGCTGCGAGGTAGAAGAAGGACTTTCCTCCCATTCTAGTCTTGTTGATACAAGGGACGGTGGCCAGGGAGCGCTGGGCTGATCGGAGGTGTCTTTTGGGTGCGTGGAAGGAGAGGCAACTGTTCAGGTATGCGGGTCCGGTGTTGTGAAGGGCCTTGCATGTGTGGGTGAGGAGTGTGAAGGTTATTCTTCTTTCGACTGGAAGCCAGTGGAGATCGCGCAGGTGTTGGGTGATGGGAATGTCGTGGATCAGTCTGGCTGGGGCGTTCTGAAGCCTGGAGTTTGTAAAGGAGTTTCTTATTGATTCAGTGTAGAGAGCGTTGCCGTAGTCCAGTCTGCTGCTGATGAGTGCATGTGTGATTGTTTTTCTGGATTCGGTTGGGATCCCGGAACCAAAAGAACTTATTTACACTTGTCATAGATGGGATTGAAACTGGTGGCACCCGGTGCGACAATCATTTTTGCGCCCCCACGTCCCATCACCACCTACTTGGATTCTCTCCCTACTGCCTGCAAAAGGGCCCCTCATCTCTCCTGTCATAAGATATTGCTAAACACAGCACCCCCCTGAGGTCACAGCGCCCCTCTCCACAGGTCAGCGCCCAGTGTGGCCGCACCAGGCCCACTGCCCTAAAGCCGGCCCTGGAAACAATGATCAGGCTCCAGTTGTTAAATTTTGCAGATAGGTATCTGCTAATTCTATACTTAAGAAAGTTTTCTTTTATATGTGCCTCCAACTAAATTGGTGTTTTTTGGATTTTCATGTTCATGAATTATTTCAATACATAAAACTCTTTTATGTTTTTTAAATACAGTGTTTGAGGAATCAGATAATTTCATTAAGGTTAGCCAGACAATGGGGTTATTTGGACCATAAATGAGTATTTTCAGAATTTTGCTTCTTCAAGATCTAAAGTAATTGAGACAATAAAGGAATGATTTTCCATTGTAAACAGAGACGTTTTAAGGCATGGGCATAGTGGGCAATTGCCCAGGGCCCCTACTTTCCAAGGGGGCCTCTGGGAAAGTAAACTTTACCTCTCTCTAGCTTACCTCTTTCTATTTCAATATCTGAACCTCTCTTCTCTCTGCCTACCTCTACCTCTGTCTCTCTTAAACCAAAGTCGTCTAACAGATTTTGCATACAACCAATTTCTGAAAGACTGTTTGGAATCATGTGGGCTACAACTAGTACAAAAAAGGGTAATAAAATTCAAAGTGGTTACGACTAGGGGGCCCATAAAATATGTCTTGCCCGGTACTCCCAAAAATCCTTAAGACAACACTGATGTAAATTTAACAAAGAGGAATTAATTACCGGACGATAATTCCTAGATGATGCCCCATCAATAGTAACACCTGAAGAAAAATGGAGTTCACATAAAATTCAAATGCTTCTCCAATAATACACACAATCAGCAAAGTGATTCATACTTTTGGCATTGGAAAGAGCGAAGTTGCTCCTTTGCACTAGATGTGCTGCGCTAAGCTTCCACCAGACTCTCTTTCGAGTCTTGTCCTCAGAAGGTCTGTGGGCTTCTCCAGTAGTTTGGTAGTAAAAACAGTATTAACATTTTATTGGTTATTTTTTGTTTTAGCAGGTAAGTATGAGTATAGGGCTATATGTTTTGGGGTTCTGAGGAAATTATAGTGTGAAGTGTATTTTTGTGTTTTGGGGTGCTGGGGTATTTTTAGGGATCCGGGTGAGTTAGGGTTTTGGGGTGCAGGGGGTATTTTTAGGGTTCAGGGTGAGTTAGGGTTTTGGGGTGCTGGGGTATTTTTAGGATTCAGGATGCGTTTAGGTTTTGGGGTGCAGTGGTATTTTTAGCGGTCAGGGTGAGTTAGGGTTTTGTGGTGCAGGGGGAATTTTAAGGGTTTAGGATGGGTCTAGGCTTTGGGGTGCAGAGGGAAATTTTAGGGTAGAGGGTAGTTTTGAGGTGCACAGGGTATTTAAAGATTTTAGTGGGAATGGGCATTGGGGTGGTATGTGTAATTTAACATTTTTGGGGAGTATAGTTTATGGGATAGAAATGGGCAAATATGTGTTTTTGGGGGTAATTAATAAAATAAAAAATTATAAAATGAAATTGAAAAAAATATATATATACGTGTAAATAAATAAATAAATAAATATATATATATATATATATATATATGTACATATTCCAGTTACCCGAAAGACGAAGGCAGCCACACGGCGTCGTTTTAACTTCTTTATTCAGGCAGGCTGCAGCATAAAAGACCTGCTTAAGTTAAATATTTATATATATATATAGATATGTAAATATATCTATATATATATAGTTGAGTATATATATATATATATATATATTTAACTTAAGCACTTTCACACAGTTTATGCCTTCACCACGCATGCCTTTGCGTTGTAATGGCATGCGTGGTAAAGACATATGCGGAGTAAATGTTTGCGGGGTCATGGTATGTCGGAGTAATAGCACTTGCGTAATGAAAAATGCGGGGTGATGGTATGCGGGGTTTTCACCTGCAGGATAACGTCATATATTCATTCTAAATTAGTCTATGTGAGGAAGGACATTTATTATATGGCGTGGTTCTGTGATTTCACTGTGTGATAAACTCACAAACCTGCCTTGGGTCCAATAAGGCTTGTTTGCAAAACATTAGCTCAACACTGGATTGCAAAGCATTTAAAAGTACCAAAACAGAATAAGAAATACAAAGAAAATAAATCTTTCAACAATTTATAAAACTAGCTATTATTTTTATACAATTTTAGACACCAATATGAAACAAGCATTTGCAATGCAATAGGTCTCGCATTACTGATAGTTTGAGGTATTGGCATCTCAAATAATAATGCAACACCAATAGCTCATAATTTCTGTAATACGCGATCTAGGGGTATATTCACAAGAATGTGTGATAACTACCGCAAGAGTAGCGTAACGCAACTTTCAATATCGCGGGAAAATAACCCTGTGAGAACGTGGGATTCACAGCAAGGCGGTACCATGCGATAGTCACCAGAAAGCGTGAAAAATGTCCACGTCAAAATCAATGCCACGCCACATAAATGCGATACGCAAACGCAAAAAAAATGCGATGAGGCCAACCGCGGTACAAAAAGTAGCGAAAACCAGCCACAGGCCTGCAAATCCCACGCCTCTGGTGGAACAATGCACTATAAAAACCACAGAAAATATACACCAAAAGCTATCCAAAGTGCATAGCAACATGGATGCACCCTGACACAGCGCAGGTGCCAACCCGAACCCCACAGACTACCAGCAAGGAACAACGGTGCAGGGGAAGGCCAAGGAGAAGAGGGAGAGGAAGACAGGGTATAGACCGCAGGAAAACATGACCAGCGTCATGGAGGGGACAGAACGCTACCAGCAACTGACCGACTAGCAGACCACCTGGATTGCAGGCGCAGTGCCGAGGAGGCCAATCCAGGAGGCCAATAGGCGCAGGCATCACGTGAATACCTAAACCACGCACAAACCCGCTGCCAACAGGAAGGCAGCAACGGCGACAGGAGGTGGCAGTGCAGTGCCACAGGAGGAGCTGGAGGAAACCCAGGCCACAGTCATCAGTGTGGAGACTGTGCAAGGAGCAGGGAGTACGGACACAGCTCGAGAGGACCTGACACAACATCAACAGGGAGTGCAACAAACAAGGACTGGGGGGACGGAGGGAGTGGGTGCAATGGCACACATGCATCTCCCCTACACATTGCAGAGGGTCACACCACATCTCCAGCAGATCACAGAATACAACACTTCTGCGCTGCCTGAGAGGACCACCACACCTTCGGACCGACGCCCTACAACAGCCCATGGATATACAACGTAACCCACCACCAGGACCTGGGCAGCCAAGCAACTCAGAGGAGAACCCATAGCCAGCAACAGAACACACAGCAGGAAGCACCTTCAAGCACAGCTGGCACATGACACCTCACCCACCCACATATGGCACCCCAATGCCATGTCTCAGCACGCCAAAAGGAGGTGGCCCAACAGGAGTGGGTGGGGGCCGAACACTTTGAATGCTAAACAGAACACATATGTAGGTGTCTATCATCCTCAGGGACCACCCATACCCCACAAAGGAGAGCCACACTGCCATAGAAACACATGCAGATGCACATTCACAGTACAGAACCATGCCCAGGGGTGCGCAATTAGCAGTCACACAGCCATGTTTGCTCTGCGTACGAGTCAACGGCCCTGGACACTCCCCTTACTATTTGAGTGGGTGACGACATAGCCACATGTCCAAGCTCCAAACCGCTGCCTGCGGTGACATGTCTGCATCCGATGTACACAGCACAATGTAATGTCCTAGTGCCCAGGGCTCTCATGCATACATCAAGACCACAGGGACACAGTGATTGCAGATCTCCCGAGGCTTCGCCGGGAGCAACGGTGTTTCTTTTACTTCCCTGACGTCTTGTTTTAATTGACTTGTGCCTACCTGCGCATTTCGCTCAGCGCTCAGGAACCAGCGCCAGCAACTTCCTGGCTGCCCCTTCGCCTGCTTTCACGACCCAGACAGCCAGACCGCCTCCGCTGATCGCCCCCTCCTTGCCTCGCGTGGGGAGTGGGACGGGCGGCCAGTACACCTTGGGCGGGTCTGGGCTGGGCGTGCACTACTCTGGCTCCTCCCCTCCTGGCTAACGGCTCAAAAGGCTGACAGTGGGCTACCTGCAGTGATTGCAGATCTCCCGAGGCTTCGCCGGGAGCAACGGTGTTTCTTTTACTTCCCTGACGTCTTGTTTTAATTGACTTGTGCCTACCTGCGCATTTCGCTCAGCGCTCAGGAACCAGCGCCAGCAACTTCCTGGCTGCCCCTTCGCCTGCTTTCACGACCCAGGCAGCCAGACCGCCTCCGCTGATCGCCCCCTCCTTGCCTCGCGTGGGGAGTGGGACGGGCGGCCAGTACACCTTGGGCGGGTCTGGGCTGGGCGTGCACTACTCTGGCTCCTCCACCCCCTGCCACGCCCCACTCACAACTCCCCCCACATGTGTCCCTATATAATCACTTCCCCTTACCGACGGCGCAGCGGGCGGGCGCAGCGGGCGCGACGAAGGCGCGCCGAAGTTGCGCCTAAGTTAAGCCCGTCTGCGCCCGTCCGCGGCCGACCGGGGCCAGGGGCACAATACCCTGCTCAAATCATTTCTTACACTCCTTCCCAGCTTCACAGGCTACAGGGTCCGTGGGTTCTATCTGCCTCCACACACTCACGGATATCCCCGCTAGATTTATCCCCTTCTTCTCACTGTTCCTGTTCTTTCACTTCTCCTATCCCGGTCCCCCCTTCCACAGAAGCCGTCAATACTGCCCCAGTTAAGACCCTTAAAGCGTATTATCTGAATACCAGATCGGCGGTGGCTCATTCACATGAACTATCAGTGTTGTTAGATCATCATGCACCAGATCTTCTCCTTTTAATCGAGACATGGTTCTGTGATGACTCCCTACCCACCTTGCTAGCTACATTGCCCGCTCCCTACTATGCACTTCGGGCCGATCGTTCATCCGGCAGAACGGGGGGTGGCGTCGCGGTCATTGCCCGTTCTGATCTTCCATTTCAACTGCTCTCTCTCCCCGATATTGCCACCACAGAGTATCTTGCTATTCGAACCACGTCCACATCCCCCCCTCTCACCTGTCTTCTCATTTATCGACCTCCCCAGTCGCCTCTACGATTTCTCCCTGATTTCCAGGAGGTGTTAGCCACCCTCTCTGTCAATAACTCTTCAGTGTTATTACTGGGTGATTTTAATTTCTGGCCCTCCGACCCAGCAGAGTGTTCATCTTCTAGAGAGTTTTCAGACACACTTTTATCTCTTAATTTTGTTTCTCACGTATCTTCCCCAACTCACGTCAAGGGGCATATCTTGGACCAGATTTGGTCCTTGAACTGCCCTGTCGACTCCCTTCTTATCTCTCCTTGCACTTGGTCTGATCATCACCTGATTTCTTTTGTTCTTCCTATCAGTTCTCCAGTTAGGGCCCCCCTTCCTAATAATGTCTGGGTCCGCTCGTGGAGTAGAGTTGACCCGGCGAACTTATCAGCTCTTTTAAGTGCTTCCTATCCCGTCTTACACGGGCTTTCCACCTCGGCTCAGGTTAATAGCATTGAACAATGGCTCTCCTCAGCCAGTGAGTCCATTGCCCCCTTGAAACGTCTGACTTCCAAGCGAGAGAAAGATGCCAACCTGTGGTTTACCGATGACTTGAAAACCATCAAATTATCGGTACGCCGTGCTGAGAGGGCCTGGAGGAGAAACTATTGTCCCATCTTAAGAGCTGATTTTACCACCCTTTTAGCTCAATATAAGAATGCCATCTTGGCCGCTAAAACGGCCTATTTCTCCTCCAAGATCCTCACAGCCGAGAACCAATCTAGGGAAATTTTCTCGATTGTTCAGAACCTAGCCTTTTCAGATCGTACCTCTCTTAAGCCCTCTCCTTCCCTTGCCCTTTGTCACTCTCTGAACAGCTTTTTCATTGACAAAATTGCTGCCATTAAAGCTAATATCCCTGCACCTTCCCCGTCTTTTGTTGATCCTCAGTGCCCTCCTTCCCAAGGACAATTAAACTCTCTCCCTCTTCTGACCAAGGAATCCTTCACATCCTTAATCCCCCTTGTAAAATCTGGCTCTCCCCTTGACACCTGTCCCGCTCAAATACTTCGTCACATTTACATTTCTTGCCCTGATCCTCCCCTTCACTTACTAAACAGTTCACTCTCTCAGGGGGTTGTTCCCAACCCCTTGAAATCAGCTATCATTTTACCCATTTTAAAAAAACCTGGCGCAGACCCCTCGATCCCAGCCAACTTTCGCCCCATTTCTCTCCTACCATTTTTGGCTAAGGTGCTCGAGCGCCATGTCACCAGGTCTCTGAGCACCTTTGTGGAAGAAAATGGGGTATTGGCTGCCCGCCAGGCTGGTTTTCGCCCCGCACACTCTACGGAGTCCGTAGTTCTTTCGGTCCTTGACAACCTCAGGGAGGGGAGGGACACCAATCAATTCCAGGCACTGGTCCTCCTCGATCTCTCTGCCGCCTTCGACACGGTGGATCATACCATCTTACTTTCCCGTGTCGCGGCGGCGGGGATCGGGGGTACGGCCCTGGTTTGGTTGTCCTCCTTCCTGAGGGACCGCACCCAGGCAGTTCGCCTGGGTGACTTCACTGCGGACTTTCGGAAAGTTCTGGGCGGGGTCCCCCAAGGCTCCTCCCTTTCACCTCTTCTGTTTAATCTTTACATTTCTCCCCTCATTTTTTCTTTACAACAAATGGAGGTCTCCGTATACAACTATGCGGATGACCTCCAACTTGTCTTTAATCTGTCCTCTTCTTCTGCCTCTATCTCTAATTTCCAGTCCACTATGATTTTCATCAGGGACTGGATGGATTTCAACCACCTGAAACTCAACCCTGATAAGACCGAGTTGGTGTTGACGGGTGGTTGTTCCAGTCCCTGGTCTTCACTCTTTTGGCCCCCTTCCCTTGGTCCCTCTCCGGTCCCCTCTACTTCGGTCAAAACCCTTGGTATTAAACTCAACTCTCACCTTACCCTTCACTCCCAGGTTAGTTTTGTGGTTTCTTCCTCTTTTCTGTCTCTTCGCACCATCCGCAGGGTCTCTCGATTTTTCACCTTTGAGGCCTTGAAGTTGATCGTCCTTGCGATGGTCATCTCCCGCCTGGATTATGGCAACGCCCTATATGCAGGTATACCTGCATATAGTCTCAGGCGGTTGCAGATGATCCAAAACCAGGCGGCTCGGCTGGTCTTTAACCTTCCTAAACCCTCACATGTCACCCCCCTTCTGAAACTTTTACATTGGCTTCCCGTTCGGGAACGTATCCAATTCAAGCTTGCATCTATCACTTACCAGGCTCGATTGGGTACGGCCCCTGCATTCATTTCTTCGGAGATTATCCCCTACTTGCCAACTAGGGAGCTCCGATCTTCTTCCCAATCCCTTCTGATAGTTCCCCGGTTTCGCCGGAAAAAGTGGGTGGCTCAAAATTTGCGACCCTTGCCCCAACCCTTTGGAACTCATTACCCCTTGATCTCAGATCCCTAACCCCATATTCCCAGTTTCGAAAGAAACTTAAAGCCTACTTCTTCAGCAAAATTTTCATTTAATCCTCTGTTACCCGTCCTCCCTTCCTTGCCTATTGAGGGGATCTGCCAGTTACAGCGCCATGAAACCGCTGGTGTAAGAGCGCTATATAAGAATTTTTAAACTCAAACTCAAACTCAATGTAGACCTGGCTACGGGCACGTGTGCCCGGCCCCTTTATTGGCAGGACCACATTTACAGTGACGCCTGTGCTGGATGTGTGTGGGGTGTAAGCCAGCCCGCACGGAATGCTTGGTGCTGGCAACAACTTGAATATTGGACACCAGTGCAACGGAAACAGCAAACAGATGCATAACAGAGTCAATTGCACAGCAACATGGAGGAAGCCGGAGTAAGGAGAGAGGTCAACCAAAATTCAGTCAGAAGGTTCCGTGAGTTGCAGTGCACTGAGGTAGGGGCACTAGAGATAAGCGCGCTCATGTGAAGGAAAAGCTAGGTTTGTGTCCCTTCGCGTTAGTCCTGATGCAGATGCAGTGGGGTGTGTTACACCTGCATCAACTTCCTCATCAACGTCCCAGGTCTCTCACACTGCCTGAGGTGACTGTTGCATCCGCAGTCCACAGCGCAATACCCATTAATGGTTCCGGGTATGTGGGTCGACTAGCACCTCCAGTCTGCATTCCTGCTTTGGGGATGTTGCCTCCTGCCCTCCCATTGTCTGTGCCATCTCCCGTACGCACACTTGACACATCTTCCTCATCATAGACCCAGCCCTTTCCCACTGCATGAGGTGACATTGCAGCGCAACATCTCCACCGCACAAATGTCAATCAGTAACGGACAATGGCTTGCGGTGAACTGAGTCACTGCCACCTGGAGTGCTGAGCAGGGTACCAGGCCGATGACGGCATCCACGACAGGTCTGAGCAACTCCGTAAGTCTGTCAGGACCACCATGTCGACTGTGGCAGATGGCTGTTGGAGGTGGTCCTTGCGGTGGTGGCGGGTGCCTCCTGCGGTGATGCCACGTCCAGGCCGGTCTGGACTCGATTTGGTGTGTGAGCCCTGCTGGGACGCTCTTGGGCCCGGAGGCTGCGTACAGCGCAGGGCCACAGAGAAATGATGTTGTTGACCCCAAGGCCAACGCTTCAGGGGCCAACCAATATCTCAGTAGAAGGGGTCCCGGACCTGACCAGGTCAGAGTTAGTGGCCCCGGATGCACAGCGGCCGGCACAGGCACCCAGCCATGGGACGGTGACTTGCGGTGCAGTCAGATGGGCCATGCGACCTGAGCGGCTCACCATCAATGTCCGAGGTGTATGTTGCGGAGGGTATCGTGGGACAGTGGAAGGTGTCCTCCAGGGCAGGACGCAGAAAGGTTTGATTTTATCCGGAAGCAGCAAATAGAGGAGTGGAATGCGACAGCCTCGTTGCCACCACCAATTCGGCATCAGCTACATGGGGATGAAAACTGCCCCCAGGTCCATAGACTCAGACGCCACCAAAGTTCGACCAGAGAGTGTCCATGATTGTCGGGGAACAAACTTAGTGGCACCGGGGATGAGAGGGAATGCAGTCTGCGATGATGCCGGTACGCTGATATGAACTCAGTTAATGCAAAATGAAGAGTCTGTGACCTACTGGACCGCAGTGTAGGCCGGAGGCCGCGCTCAGCACGGGCCATTCACCGAGTGTTGCCGGCATAGGTTGGATGGTCCCACTGGCCTGCGTAGTTCAGGTTCAGTGGCACCACGTGTTTGCTCACCTCCGTGACCGTGACCCAGCTTTCGTCTGGACTACCGGTCCGCAGGGTAGTCATGGTCCCTCATCCACATGTCGCAGGCTGGTGTTGAACAGGGTTAGTGGCACCACGTGTCGCAGGCTGGCGTTGAACAGGGTTAGCGGCACCACGTGTCGCTAATAGCCCATATGGAACTATGCCTCACTGATCGGGGTGGGTCTGGTGCTGTGGCCGCTGGCCTGGATTTGGGGTCACTGCCATTCATGAATCTGGACACATTTTCGCACATGTCACCAACTGGGCCAAAGAGTAGTCCGAAGGCGGCAGTAGAGTACGTCAACGAGAAAGGACTAAAGCGGGCCTGTGTCGTGGAGACCGTGATGGACTGAGGAGGCTGCCAAGGTCATGGCCCTTGGGCTTGGAGCTTGTGCCGGCATGTGGTGGGCCCTCCTTGACACACGCCGGTGTCGGCAGGTGATCAGTGTGGCCTGGATGCGCTGGGGCGGGCCTGACGGGTTCGTGGTCCAGTGTGCCGTGGTCCTGCAGGCGCACAGAATCGCAGGCAACTCCGCTCACGAGGATGGCGTCGGCCTCGTGGCAGGGTGAGAGGCGCCACCCTGGCAGAGACGTTGTGCTTTCCGGAAGAGGACCACACCCAGGACTACGTGCTTTTTATTCACACCCCTACGCTGGTGTAGCGTACGCCGGGCCATTCCACTCTGGTAACGCTTGGGGGGGGGGCGTAACAAGCAACATTTCCGCAAGGTCCCCCACTGGCTGGGGTGAATTGGTTGCGTCCACTGTCCACTAAACTCCATACACCAGAGGTGTGTGTCGCCATGGATATGGTTGTGTTCTGCATACTGCGGTCTGTCCAGCACATCTCCGCTTACTCTTTGCATTGTGTACTTTCCCAATCATGGTTCTACTGCATCCTTCACACATGCCTGGTTGCCACCTCTCCCCACATTCGGATGTTGTGTGGCTGAGGTGCTATGCCGTTGATGGCTCATGTTCACGACTTGGCCAGGTAACCATTGTGAGTTGTTCTGTCGGGTGTGTGGTCATGTTGTTATGCATGTTGGTTTAAATTGTGTGACGTGTGCATTGCCAGAGTTGTGAGTTGCATGGTTGTGGAGTTGAGGTGAGTAGGGTGTCCATTTGAAACTTGCCATGGGGCTGTGCATTTCCATTGTTGCCATCCTGGGTAGGCTGGTTGCTGATGGACTGTCGGAGGGTGAAGGAATCGTGCACAGTGGCTGGGTATTTGGAGGCGACATTGTTGAAGATTCCACTGTGTTCTGTTGTTGCCTGCACATTGTTGTGAGACGTGTGCTTCCTGTTGCAGTGATTGTGTGCTGTGTCACCAGGGGGCACAGGTGGGACATGTGTGCTGTGGATTGCCCCCAATACGTACGTGCATCCTGCTATGGTCCTTGCTTGGTCTCCAGCGGATCATGCGCATTGTGTTGGATGTATAGGGACTGGGGTACCAGGGTGATGGTGATGTCCAGGACAGGTGTGGGGGATTTGGATGTGGCTGGCTGTGAGACTCCTCCGACTCTGGCGGGTGTTGTTTGGGGGGTGCCAGGGGCCAACAGGTGCAGCCATTCCAGCAGCTTGGTGTATGGTGGGATGTTGGTTATCCGTTATGTTGGTGCCGTAGGCCTGTTAGGCGATGATGGTCAGGATGTGTAGGATGGTTGTCCCTTTCAGCCTGTAGTGGACGGTGACATTATCAGATGTTGGGTCTGTGAGGCTGGTGCGTTTCCTGGGGGTCCGCTGTCTTTGTCTGCGCTGCCTCTGTGGTTGTCCAGGGTTGGGGGTGTTCTGGGTGTGGGGTGGTGTCCTGGGGTGGTGTGGGTGGGTGTTGTGGCCCTCTCGGGTGTCCTGGCCGCATGATGAGTGGCTCCTTGACATCTGTTGCACTCCCGATGTGGCACAGGGCTGGTCTCCCTTTTGTGGTGCTGGCTGCCGTCCCACTTAACACCAGGTCAGAGCCGGTTTACATTCCCTGGTGCTAATGCGCCTAATCGCCGGTTTAGTGTTTTTATCGCCGATCTGTCTGGTCGTTGATGATGTTGAGGTGTGGTGTGGTGACGGCTTTTGGCATGGGAATGCCCACTCTGCTCTCATTAGCGATAGTTGCGCGGGTCCTCTGTGGTGATGTTTTTTGCGGCTGCTATCGCGGGTACACTGGTGCTGTGGGCTGTTAGCACCAGCTTGTGAATGGGGATGTAAATGTATCACGACTTTGGCTGCGATAAAGTGCCGTTAATTTGGCGATAGCTCCTTGTGAATATATGCCCCGTAGTGCATTGCAAATGATTGCATAGTGAGCCAGGAACCAGCATTGTATGTCTCAGTGAAGTACCCCAAGCTGCTCCTAGAGCTCCCTAGTGAGCAAGACACCAGCACTGCATGTCTATGTGCAGTACCACAAGCTATTCCTAGAGGTCTCTAGTGAGCAAGGTACCAGCACTGCTTGTCTAGCTGCTGCACGGCAAGCTGCTCCTAGAGGTCCCTAGTGAGCATCATAAACTTTGAAGATATGGTAAATCCACCCTACTCATAATGCATTGCATGCAAGACAGAACCACAAGTACATTCAAATAGCTAAGTCCATATGTACAATTAGTAGCTTTGAAATGTGACAAAATAATTATATTAATTACGGATTAGGTTAGGTTGTACTCTATGTGGAGCTGATGAAGAGAAATTTATAGAAGGTCTAATATAAATGTGAGATGTGGTAGGTGCAGTACTGCAAGCTACTCCTAGAGGTCTCTAGTGAGCAAGGCGCCAGCACCGCAAGCTGTTCCTAGAGGTCCCTAGTAAGCAAGGCACCAGCACTACCAGTACGGTAAGCTGCTCCTAGAGGTCCCTAGTGAGCATCATAATCTTTTGGTCACATATGGTACTCCCATAATGCATTGCATGCAAGACAGTATCAAGAGTACATTCAAGTAGCTATGTTCATATATACAATTTGTAGCTTTGAAATGTGACAAAAGAATTATTACATTAATTCCGGATTAGGTTGTACTCTATGTGGAGCTGATGAAGGACATTTATAGAAGGTCTAATATAAATGTGAGATGTGGTTCATGCAGTACCGCAAGCTGCTCCTAGAGGTCACTAGTGAGCAAGGCACCAGCACTGCCAGTACCGTAAACTGCTCAAAGAGGTTCCAAGTGAGCAAGGCACTAGCACTGCTTGTCTAGTTGCAGTCCTGCTAGCTTCTCCTAGAGGTCCCTAGTGAGCAAAGCACCAGCACTGCATGTCTAGTTGCAGTCCTGCAAGCTGTTCCTAGAGGTCGCTAGTGAGCAAGGCACCAGCACTGCTTGTCTAGCTGCTGCACTGCAAGCTGCGCCTATAGGTCCCTAGTGAGCATCATAAACTTTGAAGATATGGTAAATCCACCCTACCCATAATGCATTGCATGCAAGACAGTACCACGAGTACATTCAAATAGCTATGTCCATTTATACAATTAGTAGCTTTGAAATGTGACAAAATAATTATTATATTAATTCCGGATTAGGTTGTACTCTATGTGGAGCTGATGAAGGGAAATTTATAGAAAGTCCAATATAAATGTGAGATGTGGTAGGTACAGTACCGCAAGCTGCTCCTAGAGGTCCCTAGTGAGCATTATAAACTTTGAAGATATGGTAAATCCACCCTATCTATAATGCATTGCATGCAAGACAGTACCACGAGTACATTCAAATAGCTATGTCCATATATACAATTAGTAGCTTTGAAATGTGACAAAATAATTATATTAATTATGGATTAGGTTAGGTTGTACTCTATGTGGAGCTGATGAAGGACATTTATAGAAGGTCTAATATAAATGTGAGATGTGGTTCGTGCAGTACCGCAAGCTGCTCCTAGAGGTCACTAGTGAGCAAGGCACCAGCACTGCCAGTACCGTAAACTGCTCAAAGAGGTTCCAAGTGAGCAAGGCACTAGCACTGCTTGTCTGGTTGCAGTCCTGCTAGCTTCTCCTAGAGGTCCCTAGTGAGCAAAGCACCAGCACTGCATGTCTAGATGCAGTACCGGAAGCTGCTCCTAGAGGTCCTTAGTGAGCATCAAAGTTTTGGTTACATATGGTACTCTCATAATGCATTGCATGCAAGACAGTACCACACATACATTCAAATAGGTATGTCCATATAAACAATTAGTAGCCTTGAAATGTGACAAAAGAATTATTATATTAATTCCGGATTAAGTTGTGCTCTATGTGGAGCTGATGAAGTGAAATTTATGGAAAGTCTAATATAAGTGTGAGCTGTGTAGGTGCAGTATCGCAAGGGGTGCCAAGAGGTCCCTAGTGAGCATCAAACTTTTGGTCACATATGTCTTGCATGCAAGACAGTATCATGAGTACATTCAAATAGCTATGTCCATATATACAATTAATAGCTTTGAAGTGTGACAAAACCTTGTTTAGGACCAAGTGAGTGTCCTGTCTGAAGGCCTTTATGAAAATAGTGCCTCGAGGCTGTAATTAAAACCTAGGGCGTAACAACACATGTAATAGGGGGTATCCTCATGGGAGGTTACAAAAATCAATCAATAAATCAATCAGAACATTTGTAAAGCGCACTACTTACCCGTGGGGGTCTCAAGGCGCTAGGGGTGGGTGCTGCTACTGCTCGAATAGCCAGGTCTTGAGCAGTCTTCTGAAGGTTAGCAGGTCCTGGGTCTGCCGTAGGAGGATGGGGAGGGTGTTCCAGGTCTTGGTGGCGAGGTGGGAGAACGATCTGCCGCCGGAGGTCGCTCTTTGGATGCGGGGGACTGTGGCGAGCGCGAGGTCGGCGGAGCGGAGCTAAGGAGGGTCTACACAGCCTAATGACCAATGAAAAGCCACCATTTACAAAGGACAGGGACAGGCGCCAATTAAAAAGAATGGTGGGAAGTAGATCATCAAGAATCAGGAACAAAGGAAAGCAGAAGACGAATACGACACAGTGGACTCCAGGACGTAGGACAGCGACATGAAGGATGAAGGGAACACCCAGGAGGACCCTGTAAAAGCTGTCCGAATGGACCTGCAGAGGCAGCACCAGATGGTCAATGAAGCCCCGGAGACCGGAGCAGAAAAGGAGGAGGACAACATCGTGTGGATACAAGATGCAGAAACCACTGTGGAGATCTCCACTGAGAACCCAGAGGAGACAGCACCAGGGACAGAGGGCCTGCAGGATGGTTCAGTACCCAGAGGTCTAAACAGCCCTCCCCACAGAAAGGTTCAGAAACCAGGCACTGACAGCTAGAGCTGAGACAATGACAATATCATTGTTCAGCCTAAACGTCAGGAGTGTGAAGGATCAGGTTAGGCGGGTTGGTGCGTTGCGCTTCCTGGCCGCTCAGAACCGAGATATCTGCTTTCTGCAAGAATGCGGGATTCCATACGCCCAGTTGTACAGCCAGCTTGAACGGCAGTGGACGCACAGGTCATTTTTTTGGTCTGGAGGTAACGATTGCAAATCGTCTGGAGTGGCCATTCTAATCAAGGGGTGGCAGTTCACCATGGACAAGGTCACCAAGCAGGTCAACGGCAGATTGCTGGTTGTAGACGGCGAGCCCGTTAGACTCATCAATGTCTATGCCCCCCCAGAAAAGAATGAGCGACTCAAGATGTTCAAGGTGCTGAGGATGCAACTCGTGACCTCCAGAACCAATCTGATGGGTGGTGATTTCAACTGCATAGGAGAGTTGGATATACACACTGGGTGAGGTTCTGCAGGAATAGATGCAACGTCCAGGCTGTTGGTGGAGATGATAGGTGAGGTGTCCCTCCAGGATGTCATTGGGAGCATGGGGCCGAATGCCAGGAATGTTTGCTGGAGTAGGCCGGACGGATCTAGATGTTCACGGAAATGGGGGATGGGAGCACACTGCCTCACCTCCCAGCACAGTTCGCCCCTTAGTATTGTGGTAAATGCAGTTCACAGTGATTTCTTACTTGAATTTTAGCTGTAGTGGTTCACCAAAGTTGGTGCAGGTTAGTGCTGTAAAACTCTAGACACATGTGTTTCTGGATATTATCCGTCTTCAGTAGAGATAAAAAACGAAATTCCTTCTGGGGTTGCTGGAAAGGCTGCCATAGTCTCTCAGGTCTCAGTACCTCTCTCTGGCGCACAGGTGCATCGCCAAGAGCTCGCCAGCCCAGTGGCTCAAGGGAGCCTTTTCAAACAAATGGGGGATGGGAGCACACTGCCTCACCTCCCAGCACAGTTCGCCCCTTAGCATTGTGGTAAATGCAGTTCACAGTGATTTCTTACTTGAATTTTAGCTGTAGTGGTTCACCAAAGTTGGTGCAGGTTAGTGCTGTGAATCTCTAGAAACATGTGTTTCTGGATATTATCCGTCTTCAGTAGAGATAAAAAACGAAAATTCCTTCTGGGGTTGCTGGAAAGGCTGCCACAATCTCTCAGGTCTCAGTACCTCTCTCTGGCGCATAGGTGCATCGCCAAGAGCTCGTCAGCTCAGTGGCTCAAGGGAGCCTTTTCAAACAAATGGGGGATGGGAGCACACTGCCTCACCTCCCAGCACTGTTCGCCCCTTAGCATTGTGGTAAATGCAGTTCACAGTGATTTCTTACTTGAATTTTAGCTGTAGTGGTTCACCAAAGTTGGTGCAGGTTAGTGCTGTGAATCTCTAGACACATGTGTTTCTGGATATTATCCGTCTTCAGTAGAGATAAAAAACAAAAATTCCTTCTGGGGTTGCTGGAAAGGCTGCCATAGTCTCTCAGGTCTCAGTACCTCTCTCTGGCGCACAGGTGCATCGCCAAGAGCTTGTCAGCTCAGTGGCTCAAGGGAGCCTTTTCAAACAAATGGGGGATGGGAGCTCACTGCCTCACCTCCCAGCACAGTTCGCCCCTTAGCATTGTGGTAAATGCAGTTCACAGTGATTTCTTACTTGAATTTTAGCTGTAGTGGTTCACCAAAGTTGGTGCAGGTTAGTGCTGTGAATCTCTAGACACATGTGTTTCTGGATATTATCCGTCTTCAGTAGAGATAAAAAATGAAAATTCCTTCTGGGGTTGCTGGAAAGGCTGCCATAGTCTCTCAGGTCTCAGTACCTCTCAATGGCGCACAGGTGCATCGCCAAGAGCTCGTCAGCTCAGTGGCTCAAGGGAGCCTTTTCAAACAAATGGGGGATGGGAGCACACTGCCTCACCTCCCAGCACAGTTCGCCCCTTAGCATTGTGGTAAATGCAGTTCACAGTGATTTCTTACTTGAATTTTAGCTGTAGTGGTTCACCAAAGTTGGTGCAGGTTAGTGCTGTGAATCTCTAGACACATGTGTTTCTGGATATTATCCGTCTTCAGTAGAGATAAAAAACGAAAATTCCTTCTGGGGTTGCTGGAAAGGCTGCCATAGTCTCTCAGGTCTCAGTACCTCTCTCTGGCGCACAGGTGCATCGCCAAGAGCTCGTCAGCTCAGTGGCTCAAGGGAGCCTTTTCAAACAAATGGGGGATGGGAGCACACTGCCTCACCTCCCAGCACAGTTCGCCCCTTAGCATTGTGGTAAATGCAGTTCACACTGATTTCTTACTTGAATTTTAGCTGTAGTGTTCACGGATCGACTTCCTATTCACCTACCCTACAGTAAAGCCTTGGCGAAGCTCCATGGTCGCCGTCCACTTCTCTGACACAAGAGCAGTCAGCTTTGAGGGGGAATTTACAGGGAAGTTCCACACTGGCCCAGGATCGTGGAAGCTGAACTGCTCGTTGTTGGAAAATGAGGAGTTAGTGGCGAACCTCAGAACCGTTTATGTAGAGTGGAGGGACATGAAGGACCTCTTTCACTCCACCAGCGAGTGGTGGGAATGGGTGAAGGACAGGTTCTGGAGCTTCTTCCAGGATGCAAGCAGAGCTGCTGCATGGGAAAAGAAGAGGTCATTCAGGAAGCTGTAGATCAAACTGCAGCAACTGTACGAACTCAAGCTCAGGAGATGGGACGTGGATGACGACTTGGAGGAATCCCGAAAAGGGCTCACAGAGCACTTTAGGGAAGAATCCAAGAAAATCATCTTCTGGACCAGAACCGAGAACCTCGAGAAGGACGAGAAATGCAACTCGTTCTTCTTTAAGAAACTTCACCCAGCCCACACACCGCTGGTAGAGCTTTGGGACTTGGAGGGCAACCTCCAAAGTAAGAAAGAGGAAGTCATGAGAGTCGTATCTGACTTTTGTGGTGAACTCTACTCACCGAAGTTGTCAGAGAGAGCCCAGGCGGATAGTTTCCTGGAGGGCATCTCAAAGACACTGGGTCCGGAAGAGAGAGAGAGCCTGAACGCGCCCTTCACCCTGGAAGAGCTGCACTTGGCTGTCACGACCTCCAAGAGAGGCAAGACACCCGGTAATGACAGTCTCCCAGTGGAACTTTATGTCGAACTGTGGTACCTGATCGGGCCGGACTTGCTGGACCTCTATGAGGCAATGGTGGGCAAGGGCAGTATGCCGCAATCCCTGCGGGAGGGTGTGATAACACTCTTGTACAAACAGAGGGAGAGAGAGAGGACCTCATGAACTGGAGGCCCATCTCTCTCCTCAATGTGGACTACAAGATTCTCGCAAAGGTGATGGCCAACCGCCTAAAGAAAGTGATAGCAAAGATAGTCCACCCTGACCAAACCTGTGGGATACTGGGTCGGCAAATCGCAGACAGCCTGGCCCTGGTCTGGGACACGATCGAGTACGCAAGGGCAACAAGGTCCTGACGGCCTTGGTCAACCTAGACCAGCAAAGGCTTTCGATCCTGTTTCCCATGAGTTCATGGACCGGACACTCAGAGTACTAGGACTAGGAGACTTCTTCTGTGACGTGGTGACCACAATGTATAGAGACATCTCCAGCATGGCGTTGGTAAATGGCTGAGAACCGACTTGTTACCCGTCCTGTCAGGGGTGAGGCAGGGCTACCCGCTTTCCCCCTCCTGTTCAATCGGCGTGATTGAGCTCCTCGCCGAACGCTTCCGGCAGAACAAGAACATCAGAGGAGTGAAGGAACCAGGAAGCAGGGGACAAGGTGAAGTGAAGTGCTCCCTCTACATGGACGACGTCTCAGTCTTCTGTGCGGACAGACCATCTGTGAAAGGGCTGGAGAGGACTTGTATCAAGTTTGGGAAAGCGTCAGGAGCAAAAATCAACAGCGCCAACTCGGAAACCTACTCTTTGGACACCGGACCCCCACCCGAGACCCACTGCCATTCCCCATTAAGCAGGACTTCCTGAAGATCCTTGGAGTCTGGTTCGGTGGAGAAGGTGCTGCGGAGAAGACATGGGAAGAAAGACTGGCGAAGACGAGGCAGAAGCTGGGTCTCTGGAGCCTCCGGAAGCTGACAATCGAAGGGAAGTCTTTGGTCCTGCAGAACAAGACCCTGCCAGTGCTCGAGTACGTCACTCAAGTGTGGCCTGTGCAGACCCGAATGGCAAAAGCCATCACGAGAATGATCTTCTACTTCATCTGGAGCTCGAAGATGGACAGAGTGAAGAGGGCGGTTATGTTGAAGACCCATGACAAGGGAGGCAAAGGAGTGCCGGACATCGCCACCATCCTGAGGGGAATGTTCATGTGGCACTGCGTGAGGAACACCCTGAGGACCGAAGATGTGAGCCATCTTGGCTTTCTGATGGCACACTTCTTCCTGTTGCCAACGTGGAGGTGCCTCGGATAGGCAGAGTGGGTGAGCACCGTCCCGTACAACTGGGAGAACCCGTGGTTCTACAAGGAAGTGAAGAAGTTTGTGAAGGAGTTCGGGTTGGAGGCAGAGGCCCCCGCCACATGGACCCCGAAGCATGTCCAACACCAGATATGTGCAAGGGACATCAATGAGCCGATCGGCGCCCCCCTCTGCCATAGTGGAACACGTGTGTGGAAACGTCGCATCCAAGCGCCTGACGAACCAGCACAAAGACATCACCTGGATGGCCATCCCAGAAGGACTTCCCGTGAGAGCCTTCATGCACGCAAGAGGACTCAACCGATACAAGTCCTGCCCGAGAGGGTGCACCGTGGACGAGATGACATACCATCTTTCCTGGGCGTGCACGTACGCACAGGACCTGCTGAAGGCCCTAGGCATGGAGCTTAGGGCCTGGATTCCTACTTCATACATCACCGCAAACTCTGTGATGTATGGTTTGTTCCCAGGGACACATGCACTAGGTCACCTCCACGGCTGCTGGAGGCTCCTGTGCTGCTTTAAAGATGTTCTTCTGTTTTCCAGAAACTGCCTGGTAGTAGGGAAGAAGGAGACATCGACCCTGGTGTGCCGTAAGATTATCCACACTCTCCTGCGTGACTACGCTGCACTGGACGGATCAGTTGATGACGACCACTGAGCACTCAAAGGGGGAGGGGCCGCTAACCTGTTTTTATCAATTTTTCTTTAACACAGGAACCAGTTGGCGATAGGGGAGCGGAGAATGCGGATGAAGACAGGTGGAGTAAATGTAGTTATTTACTGTATATATTTGTCTAACGTGACCTTTTCCCTACACAGGTAAAAGGTCAATGGTATAGCTTGCGCACTTGTTGCCAAGTTTGTTAACAACGACTGACGAATAGATAGGGTGTTGTGGAAGGTAACGATTGATGTATCTGAACCAGAAACTACACCACTGACAAGAGGAAAAAAAAGAAATAAATCCGATAATGCATTGCATTATTGCATGCAAGACAGTACCACGAGTACATTCAAATAGCTATGTCCATATATACAATTAATAGCTTTGAAATGCCCATAATGCATTGCATGCAAGACAGTACCACAGTACATTCAATCTATGCAATTAGCAGCTATGAAATGTGACAAAAGAATTATTATATTATTTTCAGATTAGGTTGTACTCTATGTGGAGCTGATGAAGGGAAATTTATAGGTAGTCTAATATAAATGTGAGATGTGTAGGTGCAGTACCGCAAGCTGTGCCTAGGGGTCCCTAGTGAGCATCAAACATTTGGTAACATATGCATTGCATGCAAGACAGTACCACAAGTACATTCAAATAGCTATGTCCTGATATACAATTAATAGCTTTGAAATGTGACAAAACAATTATTATATTAATTCCGATTAGGTTGTACTCTATGTGGAACTGATGAAGGGAAATTCATAGAAGGTCTGGTGGCTCAGTGGACTAATGCATCCACTGCAGAGGCCTGTGTTTGACTTCATGGTCAGAGGTTCAAATCCCGGCGGGTCCACTCAGCATTTCATCCATCTGAGGTTGATAAAATGAGTACCATTGAGTTGGGTAGCACTAAATCTGTTATTCAGCGCAAAGAGACCTCGTTGGGGTGAATGTGTGCTTTACAAATACACATGTTATGTGCTAGCGAGTAAAGTAACCACTGCCAATTGTTTAGGACCAAGTGAGTGTCCTGTCTGAAGGCCTTTAAGAAAATAGTGCCTTGAGGCTGTAATTGAAACCTAGGGCATAACAACACATGTAATAGGGGGTGTCCTCATGGGAAGTTACAAAAAGAGACAGGGCGGTACTAAGGAGGGACAACAAAGCCTAATGACCAAATACAAAGACACCATTTACAAAGGACAGGGACAGGAGCCAATTAAAAAGATGGGCGGGAAGTAGGCGCAGCTTTATCCACATATCCTGAATACAGCATGTCTTGAAGAGACAGCGCAAGCGCTGCCTAGGCGAGACCTAAAAAAATCCATTACAGGGTTCCAGAGATATAAATTATTAACCAAATAAATCATTGCTTTGTAATCAATCCCAAACAAGCACTGGTAACTTTTGAAAACTTTTGTGAAGTTGTGTTTGGTTACTCCAAACAGCTCTGGGCAGTCAACTTCAGCATGGAGCAAGTGAAAGGGGCCAGAAAGGCTTGGCAGGACAGTTATGTTGCAGTCAAGTTAGTCCTCAGTCAGGTTCCAGGGTCTATGGGCGATCTACCATCGACATCAATGGAGTGGTCCTGATGCAAGGAATGCAGGATGCTGAAGATGCTGAAGGATGATGAGGATACCGATCCAGTGCAAAAACATGTTGGGGTGACTTTGGCAACAGAGGTCAATGTCATTCAAAGTCTGGTTGAAGTCCAGCCAAAAACCGTTAGCACTGGTCGACTGGTCTCCAGTCACAGCAAACCCAGTGGTTCTCTTTAACTGAGGCTAGTGTCTGTCTTGGGTGACCAAACTGCACTCCAATGACTCTCCAGTCTCCAATGACTCTCAAGTCCAGTGAATCCAGGTGCACCTTTTGAGCATTGAGACTCATCTTCCAGACTGTGCTTCAGTGGGCATTTGTGGCTACCAACTCACCAAGGCAGGTTTCCTCAGCTTTTCTTGCCCTGAAGCTGTAACAGGAAGTCAACCAACTGACTCTTGGAGTCACCTCTTCTGTCTGGGACTAGGGAAGACTTTTCCTTGAAAGGAGCACCAAAGGAGCAGTCCTTTATTTGCTAGCCCAAGAATCAGCAGGTGCAGTCCACTTTTTAGTGTAGCCTCTCTTTGCCGGTTCCAGGGAACAGCAGGGCAGTCCTTCTTTAGTCCTCTCACCACTGCAGATAAAAAATGAGGTCTGGATGCCTACGGTGCTACTTTTATGCCCAGAACCTGACCGCGGGGAAGAGGCTACTACTAGCCAATGGGCTGCCAGGTTCACTCCAGCCTCATGATGATTTGCTGCATCATGTGGCATCTAGCTATCCCAAGATGCAATATCCTGTCCATTTCCTAGATGGTAGAACCCCTCCCTCGGTGTGTAGAGCTTGGCAACCCACCCTAGAGGTGTGGCTACTTGAGGGGTACACCCCGCATGGGAAAAGTGGTTTGACAACTGTTTCCCCTCCCTGGTCCTGAATCCAAATTGTCTACTGGAACAAAAGAGCAGCCCCTCTTGTGTATGTCCACCATTTGCTCTACTAAGGCCGATTCCCCTTTGAAGCTCGCCTTTTGGGCTCACACCCTCTTTGGCCTTCCTGCTAGGGAGAGTTATTACCTCTTCTAATTGCAGGCCCTTTGTCTGTTCCATCCTGAGAGTTGATCATACCTCCCCCAGGGAGGGCAGAAAGCTGTTTTGTGTTACCCTTGGCCACCAACTCCGCTCCGCTGGCGGAGTTTGCGGATTTATGCATACTCCGCGTTCCCCGGAGAACGCGAAGTTCCTGCAAAACTTCTGAATCCGCAGCGGAGCAGAGTTCAGCCCCGGACCCTCCCGCCTCCCACTTTCCCTCAATAAATATTATTGAAATAAAAATTACAATTAAAGAAAATAAAAGCGCACTTTTCTTTATTGCGGCGTCTCCGGGCTGCCCTCCTCCTCCTCCTCGCCTTAATCCCCCACATCAGACGTACGTCATGGTATGACTGTGCATGCGCAGTCCAACCATGACATACGTCTGACCTAGGGGAGTCTGCAGGACCACGGCAAGGAGGAGGAGGGCAGCCCGGGATGCCGCGTTAAAGGTAAGTGTGCTTTTATTTACTTTAATAGTAATTTTTACTTGAAAAATATTTAATAGTGGGGGTGGGCGGCGCAGAGCAGAGTTTTTGCCCAACTCCGTAGAGCTCCGCGTAGAGCAACTCCGCCTGCTCCGCCCCGGGTTAGTTTCGTGGCCAGCAACCATAAATGGTTAGTGGAAAACCTGGGCACCAAAGTGGCAACTTTCTAAAGCTGCCATTTACTTAAAAGTTACATTAAATTTGACATGGGCATCAAGTTGGGGATAATGTAACGATTATTTTGATACTTTAAAGTACCAATTTTAGTAGACCCATTCAGAAGTTAGTGCAGCTGAGTTGTCAGCGTGTTACCCTGTACTCGCCAATAGGGCTACTAGCCTTTGTACAAAAAAAACGACAAATTGGGGTTTTTGCTTTTAGGACATATTTTGCTGTAAGGACATATAAAACACATGTCCTATGTTTTAATATGCAGCAGCCTGCCTTAGGGCACGATAGGCTACCTTATGGGTGACTTGTACATATTAAAAACAAAGATTTGGTCTTGGCAAAGTCGAGTTAGCAGTTAAAAAATCTGCTCTGCCAGCCAGCTGGGAGTCTTGTTTTGCTTTGTCACACGTGTGGGGGGTTGAATAAGTGCTTCAGTCCATGAGGGATATTTTAACTTACCTGCCCTCAGTACTCATGGTACCATATACTTACTTATAAGTAAGTTAACTTATGCCAATTGTGGGTGAGCCTATCAAACATACACATTTTAAGGGTCAGAGCACTGGTACTGAGGTCCGGTTAGAAGGCCTTAGCGCACTCTCAGAGATGAAACACCAGCAGCATCAGTCTTAAACTTTTAGAGTGATCATGGAAAAAGAAGCATTTTTTTACACTCTAGCTCTACCTTTGAGTTTTTTCTAGGTATCAGTGACTCTTTGTGGACCTCATGCATACTAGGTTCAGTTCCCCTCTTTAAAACAACATTTTTAACAAATCGCTTGGGCATTCCCAGCTCATCCTTGCAATTGGCAAAAAGTTCTCACACTCATCCATCGCATCACTAACTCACAGCACTTGTTCAGGATGCTCTGAGTCCAGATTATTTTTTTAGGCAATGCTGTCACAACACAATGTGCTCTACTGACTCTGATCCTTAAATTGGATGGTTGAAGAAAATGTACTATGACATCATATAGCTGATTGCAAACATACCTATAGAAAATGCTACATGTAATTTCTAATCAAAGTATAACAGGCTCCCAAATAACCAACTTCTCAATTTCTCGCCCTCCCACCAACATCATGAAGTTAGGAGCTTCTTGTTTACACATCTCAACATCTCCAACTTGCAATATAAACTCCTCACTTATCTAACAAGGAGAATAATTGATTGAGAAAGTGGTCCCAATGCAGTGGCGTAGCCGGGGGTGGTCCGCCCTGGGCGGCACGTGTTTTGGGGGTGGTGCCCCCTCCCTTCTTTCATGCGGCCGCCGCGGGCAGCAACACAGAAACCACCTGCACCCCCCACCGCTCTTTCACGCGGCAAAAGCTGTGACCGCCACGGGCGGCACAAGGGCTAGCTACGCCACTGTCCCAATGGTGTAATTAGACGACTTCTGATATTGGGGCACTTATTTGCTTTGATGGTTTAAATTAGTATGAATTTTACATCTTGATAACATTATAAACCACATTTGTTATAATCTGTTTTTACCAGATTTAAGTGTACATTTTTCGTACTGAAACCTATCACGCCCTTCAATAGAGTGAAAATTTCAGTTCAAGAGGATAATAGCAAAACAGAAGGTGGTACAACAAATTAAGAACTCTTAGGCAAGGGGCATTTACTTAGAGCTGTTACATTTAATGAGGCACACCCAATTTTGTGCTTAGGGTCTCAGTTGTTTGAGCACTAGACTTGAAGATCTGAGCTGAGTGAGAGGCAGCGGAAGTCTAGCATGCAGTGCTGGCTGTGTGGACTTCTGCCCATATGAACTTTTCTGCTTTCTGAGCTCCATTCGAGGCACTTGTAAGAAGCCTTTTCATTGGTCTAGGAGAGGTGCAGTATCTTGAGCCATCTCATTGTTTCATTTCACTCTGAGCCTTTACTGTCCATAGATCTTCTTCATCCAGAGCTACCACACAAGTGAACTACTTGACAGTGATTCATTTTTAAATAGCCACTGCTGGACCTGCAGGTCTCTGCAATTGGGGATTCTAAGGAACTGTGCCACAACCATAGTCAGGATGCTATCTGAAGGGAGATAAAGAAATGCAGAAAAATTACAGTTCATCTCCATTTATGCATCCAAGATCTAGTACGACATGCAAAAGGACCACCTCAATCCTGATACAATTTAGGAAAGAGCTGAAGACACACCTCTTTAAGGAACACCACATCACAATGAAGAAATAGTCCACCTGCGCACCTGACTGCATCTTTGCCTTGAACCTTGTATAGTTTTCTCCTGTTGTTTGGCTAGGTATATGCTACATACACTCCCCATCCATGCATAAATACATACAATGATCTGACTTCCATGCAGGACTTCTTCAGACAGCCTTAGAATCTGGGTTGTGCTCTTGACAGAAAATCAAAAAACAAGGTAAGATTTATGATGTAGCTCAACCTCTCAGATCATCTCAACTATGTTTGTATATGACCTAATCTATCCAGTTACTTCTGAAAGTCCTACATTGGGACTTCTTTCTGCACCGCCTTCCCCCTCTACCCTCAACAGTTTTAGTGTAGTTAACAATTTTGAGCTTGATCTGTGATACATTTGGTGAGTAAAGTGAATTTAAAGGAGCTTTTTCAACTACCTCTGTCTGTGAACCTCTGGAGGATGGTTTTGCGGGTGCTTAGCTAAAGTGTGTGAACCCTTTAGCCACTCTACCCATCTGCCAGCCAGGTGTTTCACAGTTCAAGAATCTACCCTCCCAAAATGAGTGTAAAACATCTTTTGGAAGGACATCATATTTTGGTATATTCTCTGCTTGGTTGTTAGTGTAGGAACACTGGCACCAGAGAGGCAATCAATTCAGGTTGAGGTGGTGGGCATAGTTAAAGGGTCTTCATGGTTTGACTATTGTTTGGTATGGGGTCCCACATAGATGATCATTATGGGCCATCATCTCAGCAGGAACCAGTGCAATTATTTGAAACACTCGCTGCAGCAGAAGTACCTCCACAGTATGCCTGGGTAGTAGAAGACACTCGTTTTATAGATTTGACTTGGAACACCAGCAATGACTTGCCATCAAATGTCACTCTAGGGTTGTAAACATTCTGTGGAGATGTGGAAGGGTGGTTCTTAAGGATGCTGGCCAGCTGAAGCGGAGTGAAACTGGATCCAGTAACAGGACCTCTGATTTCAGTGGGTTTTGTCAGACCCATTTTAATATGCTTCCTGTTGTCCACAGCTTGTTGAGGACCAGCAGGGTCAGCCTAATTATCTGTGCTCAGTCTTGTGCATAGAGACTTTATTTGGCCTTGTGTAGATTATGATACTGTCCCGAGTTTGGCCTTCAGAAGGATGCTAATCTTCACAGTACTCAGAAATAGGGGTGGGCGGAATTTGCGAAAGTGACTTTCGCAAATTATCGAAAATGTTAAAAATCTCCGCAAACACGCGGAAATATCTCGAAGATGCGGAAGTTTTTTTCCCGCCCGTTCGCGGTATTTTCTGCGTGGTCGCGGCTCACCAACTTACCCATGCGGTTGCTCGCGGGCGCGGCCATCTTGTTTTCACTCTTCTCGCGGTGCATGATCGCGAGAAGAAAGACGTGATTGCGCGACCAATGACATTACTGCGGGCGCGAACCGTCGCGAGACAGCGCAAATGGCTACCAACAATCCAACATCTCGTGGAGAACGCGACCGGATCGGGAAAACTTGTCGGCGAACGCGGTGATTCAGGTAAGGCGATCGCGCGCGCGCGAGAATGTATTATTTTACAGCGCGAGCAAGAAACAAATTATCGCTAAGCTGCGGAATGCGGAAATTTTGACATTTTCGCGCTCTCCGCGGAACGCGATAATGTCAAATTATCGCAATTTCCGTGAGAGGAACGGAAATTTTGCCCAGGCCTACTCAGAAACTACCCTAATCCGCACAGACAAAATACAACTTGGAAATGGTGGATATACACATTTATCCGTACTTCAATCAAATCATCATTTGCTCCAGGGGACGATTCTATAATGGCTGATATATGACTTAATTAACACAAATGCTAGAGCAACACACATCTTTTCTCTGGTATAGAATAGTCCTAAACATGATTTCAGTGACATTTGAGCTCTTTTACTTGACAATATCAGTAGCAAACCATGTAAGGAGTTTACACAATCCATTTAGCAACAACAGTGCATATAATCACGCGCAGTTCCAAATTTGTGGTTTGTCAAATCATCACACACAGTGGTTTACAGATACAGGTGCAATGGTTTCTAAAATGCAGCATATAGAGGAAAAAGTTTAAAAAAGGCAAAATAACATAAGGGCTTTACTGTGCTCTGCGGGGCGACAGGCGTAAATGTAGAATATTTACTAAAGTGTAGTGTTGAGAGTATAACAAAGAAAAAATTTAATTATACAAAAGGGTTGCAACCAATGAGTTGAATTTTAAACAGCAATTTAGAATGTTGGCTCACCAAATTACTTCAAATTATATATGCAGTCCTTACACATAATATGGACGCCGGGTCTCTGTAATCTAATTTTGCTGTCAGAAATAACACTCAAAACCTTGATTAAATTTTTTTTTTAAACAGGACCATAGAGAAACCAGTTTGAAAAGTTCATGCTCTGAGTCCTGTGGCCGTCTGCCTTATCATGATTGGCTGATAGAGTATGATGGGATAGGGGTCCTTGCCAGGGGCTCGGTTCACCAAAACGATTATCGGATTTGTCAGCTCCTTGCCGCTTTGAACCACTTCTAGGGTACAGTACCCCTAGATCTGAGGATTGACAGAATCGAAAACCCAAAGGCTTTCTAATGAAGATATCAGAATGAAAACAGAAGAACAGAAAAATAAAGTGAAGACTGGCATCTTCACAGTACACACAGCAGCTGATAGTTATTCCCACTCAGACATGTGCTTAAAATGGGATATTTGACATTACCACACATACGTTTACCGCGCAGATTGTATTGTATTGTAATTGCATTTATGTAGCGCTTACTACCCCTGACGAGGCGTCAAAGTGCTTTTTCCATAAAGGAATAGTGGTGAATAAGTATAGTGAAATATGAAAGTAATTTGAGTGGTGGATAGGTTAGTCAGTTATTTGGATTGAGAAGGATAGCGGAGGGATATAAGAGAGAAAAAGGTTTCCATTTATATAGCCCTTGTTACCCCCGATGGGGTGTTGAAGTGCTTTTTTGGCAGGTAGCACGCTACTCCTGAACCCATAAAGGATTTGTAGTGAATTAGTATAGTGAAATATGAAAGTAATTTGAGTGGTGGATATGTTAGTCAGTTATTTGGATTGAGAAGGGTAGCGGAGGGATAGAAGAGGGAAAAGGTTTGCATATATATAGCACTTGTAACCCCTGAAGGGGTGATGAAACACTTTTTCGGCGAGTATCACGCTACTCCAGAACCCATAAAGGATTAGTGGTGAATTAGTATAGTGAAATATGAAAGATGCCTTTACCAAACACACATGGTTAGAATATTTTTTTTCAAATTGTCCTTAGCACCCTTTACTACTACCCACCTCTAAACCCTAAAATTATCTTTACTACCCTATACCACTACTCACCCCTAAACCCCAAAATGACTCTTAGCTCATGTTACCACTATCCATCCCAAACCCTTAAATTACCCTTACCATACTATCAACCAACCCACCCCTAAACCCTAAAATCACCTTTACCACCCTATACCACCACCCACCCCTAAACCAGAAAATTATCTTTAACACCCTTTACCACTACCCACCCTGTAATTACCCTTACCACCCTATACAAATACCCACCCCTAAACCCCAAATATACCCTTCCTAACCTTTACCACTACTCATCCCTAAACCCACCCTGAAATTACCCTTAAGACCCTATACCACTACCCACTCCACAACCCTAAATTTACCCTTACCAATCTTTACCACTACTCACCCCTAAACCTTCAAATTAACTTTACCACCCTATGCCGCAATCCACCCCTAAACCCTAAAATTACCTTTACCGCCTGGTACCAGTACCCACCCCTAAATTCTAAAATTACCTTTACCACCTGTTACCAGTACCCACCCCATAACCCTAAAATTACCTTTACCACCCGTTAGCAGTACCCACCCCTAAAATTACCTTTGCCACCCGTTACCAGTACCCACCCCTAAACCCTAAAATTACCTTTACCACCCGTTACCAGTACCCACCCCTAAACCCTAAAATTACCTTTACCACCCGTTACCAGTAACCACCCCTAAAATTATCTTTACCA
Organism: Triturus cristatus; assembly: GCF_964204655.1. Classification (NCBI taxonomy): domain Eukaryota; kingdom Metazoa; phylum Chordata; class Amphibia; order Caudata; family Salamandridae; genus Triturus; species Triturus cristatus. Next base: position 324,727,446 of record NC_140586.1, on the reverse strand, counting down.
CCTGTTACCAGTACCCACCCCTAAACCCTAAAATTACCTTTACCACCCGTTACCAGTACCCACCCCTAAACCCTAAAATTACCTTTACCACCCGTTACCAGTACCCACCCCTAAAATTACCTTTACCACCCGTTACCAGTACACACCCCTAAACCCTAACATGACCCTTACCACTCTTTACTTCTGCCCACCCTTAAAACCTAGAATTACCCTTTGCCACTACACACACATGCGCACACACACACACACACACACACACACACACACCCATACTCACACTTATCTTACCATGCATGGTAAAGGCACCTGCGTGGTAAAGTCTGCTTCCCCTTAAAATGCAATTTTAAATCAGCAGCCTTTCATTCAGGAGCTGCACATTCCTCAAAGAGAGTTCTGATGTTTCCTTTATTAGCATGTTCTAGTGTCAGATATTGTATTGTATCGTAATTGCATTTATAAAGCGCTTACTACCCCTGACGAGGCGTCGAATAGATATGAAATGGTTGTGTTGTGGTAAGGAGTTCTATTGCGGGAAAATGTTCCTCTTGTGCGTCAGAGTCATTTTTGCGTGGCAGAGAGAGAACTTAAAAGAATGGAAGTGTCCCCCCATCTTTCACTGTCTCCTCTGTTTATGTGCTTCATTATTGTTTCACAGGATGTAGCTCCCCTGAATTGACTGGACTATCAGCAAGGAATATTAACCTTTAAAAACCCTCACCTGCAACACTCCTTTTTCACAAAATGTTGTACATCTTTCTCGCAGTGCTTTTTACGGCTAATGTCCTCTTGTCTTGTATCAATTTGACTGGTAACTAGCATTTTTGAGAAACTTTTAAAACGTTGTATAACCTAATTATTATATTTCTGATAATATAATTTGGAAATATGAATAACTGCCCAGTTTTCACACTACTAACACATTCAGATTGGCAGATATTAAGTGGTGAGGTAGTGGCGCAGCGGCCAGAGCTGCCAACTTGGAGATCCGGGTTCCAGTCATGGCGTCGACGCAACATCCTGTGATTCTGGGCAAATCACTTCATTTATCCGTGCTCATGGATACCCGAAAGGGTGATAAGCGGTGCTGTATAAATCTACAAACTTAACTTAATATGGCAGGATCTAGACGTGCGAGAACATCCTATCATGTGTACAATGGGAATAAGTGCACATAAATATTGGGTCCTTGTGATAATATCGGATTGTTTTGTAGCATGTATTTTCACTTATACTTTTCAAGTGACCCGGGTTTGCTCTTTTGCCTCTCTGAAGGCCTTGAGTGTGGCTGTGGGCTCTGGGCACTGATTAGCTCGCCTGGATTCCCGTGCACAGTGAGATCAATTAGTAGATAGGGACCTCTTTAACCAATCAAAAAGGTCTGCAGCTCTGAATAGCACAGTGCAAGACCCAGAAGCCAGAACATTTTGTGCTCTGTTTTTAGGGTCTATAATTTTTCACTTACTTGAATATGTGACTTATAACGTTTAATTATTCAAAGGCATGCTTTATTTCGCCAATGACGTAGTGGAAGAACACCAGCTGTTCACCACAGATCAGATCTGTTCCTATAGTTCAGTACACGCCAGTCATGTGGTATTTTCCCACAGTGAAACCTGGGGAGGACAAGAATTCAGTAGGGTCTAGGTGCTAAACAGCCTCGGGTTGGCAAGGCAGGGAGTCGGCCGAGGGGCCGAGGGGCCTGTGGTTGAGGCCAGGGTTGGATTGGGGCCACAATTAGGCCTGGGCAGACAAAAACAAGTTCCCCACATTCGCAGATCTCAACCTTTCGCAATAACTGCTTGGTTACGACCATGGAGCTGAGTACTGGCAAACATTTGCGGAAACGGCACAGACCTAGACTGCCTTTAACACTCACCCTGGGCTTTAAGATATTTCTTTTATACACTACTCAAGAGAGGCCCTCCAATGCTCAGAGACTGGTGAAAGGTGTATCTTTTTTTTTCTTTTTACTGCCAACATCACGTGTAAGTTCCAATAATGGGATTAATGCTAGTGTATAAATGCAAAAAAACATTTTAAAAAATAGTGTCACTTTCCTCAAATACTTTCAGTTTTCTATAGCCTGAAATTGACCCGGAGGCATTGGAGTTCTTTACGTGAGCACCAGATAACAATACAGAAGGTCAGATTCATTTTCTTGGCTCGTGTAGATGAAGGGATTTGCCCAGAATCACTGGATGTTGAGCTGATGCTGGGACTCAAACCTGGTTTCCCAGTTTCAAAGTCAGCTAATACCACAACCTCTCCCTGTTGACTTCAGTAACTCATCTATGGCAGGCAAATGAGAACAGCAGAGACTAATGTATATCTGCCTGTTCCATGAAGGGGGAGGGAGACAAAGATAACTGACGAGCCTCCTTGCTGGCCCCCACCAAACCCCCACCACAGACTCTAGTCTTCTCTCCTGCCCCAGAACCCTGCAAAGCAAGTGCTAAGGGCGTCCCATTGGCAGCTCTTTGAGGCCCCGTCACACCTGGAGGGAGCCAGAGGGCAGGCACCCCTCAGAGGGCTGTGACAGCCGGAGCAGCCCATTGGCTTTTTGCCTCTGACAATGCAGCAGGGCAGCCTGATCTTATGTGCATCAGGTGAGGCTCATTATATGTATGCAAAGGCTTTAACAACAGCCTTTGAAGTTGTGCCCTTGCGGTGGAGACCGACACGGCCACCAAAAAGACGTCCCACCAACGGGAAAGTGGGGCCTAGTACTCGGATTTTGATACTGAAGTGTAAGGATGAAACTATCCTCGGCATAAATACCCACCTATCGTTTTCTGCTGGATTTGTAAGCATTTGGAACCTGAGTTCTCATGAAATCAAGCCACTTGCAGCGAATGCATCCGCCAGGCACTTCCGGTAGACAAGTTCAAGACTCTAGACATCCTTTCAGCTATCTCAGTGGAATGTATGTCGATACATCGCGCACCATTCCATCGTGTGCGTTTACCACGCGTATTTTACATCGCAAAGTCCATAACATCATCACCTTTTACATCGAACGTTGTTGCAACGCCAATGCGTTGATTGCTATTGGGCAGTACATAACTTCGCAGACCACGAAATCGCACGTCCTGACAACGCGTTTTTGTGTCCTACCACAGTGTTTGCATTCTTTTGGCCGAATGGGTGATCCCGCCTCTAGCCCCTGGCCCCCACTGCCCCCCCCCTCCCGTCCCCCCGACGCTAATTCTTCTCTTTTTATTTTTCCCAATTTTACGTTTCTTTTGCTGGCCATTACTTTTTTGAGGCACAGTGTTTTCTATGGGAACTCAAACTGGCACTGTACATGATTTACGACCTGATTCTTTAAACATGGCTAGTTTTTCTTTTTAAACCGAGTTCATGTACGTAATAGAACGACAGAGGTATTTTTAAATAATTTTATTACAGCTGGCAGTGCAGTGTCTGGTTTGCTCCTGCGCAGTGCAGTGTACAGATAGTACAGAACAGCAGAGATTGTTTTAATGTGACGCTGTCTACCAAGTGACAGGTTGTCGCTATCACTAATGTTCTCAGCCTCTCCTCTGCTGAAAGTAAACAATCGCGGATCCGTTTGCTGTCTTATGCCTCTGTCCTGCTCTTTTTACAAGTTGTATTTCAAATTATGATTTGCATGCGGAAGTGCAACTGTTTTAACAAATCAGACAGTAGAGCAGTGTGGCTTCAGCTGGAAATAGCATTTGCTATGAAGTTTACAATACAAAAACATGCCCGTGCTTCTTAGTGGAGGCAAATCCTGCACACGATTGCAATGCAGTGAAAGAGTGATTACACATGTATTTACATGCTGTGTGCAAACGTGCGCACCGCATCTAAATCACACACTGATCTTTATTGACCAGGTTAACACAGCTGTGGTGTGAATGTAGCTATCAGAAATCTTTCGATGTAAATATGACCTGGCCGGTCTTTTTTACTAGTTGCAAATGTGCATGCGTGCACGCACACAGAGGCACACTTTTCCCTACCTCCCCTCGCTTTCATAGCTGGTAAAGAATACATCGTGTAATATTACTTCCCCCTCCACCCCCAACAGGTTAGTTCGGACCTGGTCTACAGACTCCCGCATCTCTGCAACAGTATAAAACCAGGGTAACAGCGTAGTAATTCGGCACCAGAATGCCAATAAACCACTATTGTTGTGAGAAATAAGACGGGGGATTTACGAAGAATTCCATCTCTGGTTTCCTGATAAATGTGTCAAGGTGTTAACCGTCTGCGTGACTCGTTTTTAGGTCTCGCCTGACCCAGCGCATGCGCTGGTCTGGCGAGACATTTTGTGAGCGCTCCAAAAAGTGCTACCAGGCCAACCTAGAGCTACAGTGCATGTGCGCCGGCGCGCGTCGCGCTTTACCGCGATTACTTTCACTTTCGCGGCTACACGGCCGCTTTGATGTTGTCCGTGAGGCTTCAATAGATTGCAGCAGTTAAAACAAGCATTGGCATAGCCAATAGGTCTCGCTTTTGGGACTTTATAAGTGTTTAGTTATGCAACTGTTGCATGGCTAAACACTTATAAGGTCCCAAAGGTGAGACCTATTGGCTATGCCAATGCTTGTTTATCTTTATCACTACATTTATAATTTTCGAACAGTTGCAGAACGAATTGCTTTCTGTTCATGACCAAACGTACACGTTTTTCATTTGCGTCCAACCATACACCCTTCATCCATCCATCCTCTCACCCATCCATCCACCCATCATTCATCCCCGCCTTCCATCATTCATCCATCCAGCCATCCATCCACCCCTCATTCATCCCCGCCCTCCATCATTCATCCATCATTCATCCATCCAGCCATCGTCCGTGCACCCATTGATGGACATCATGGACATCACGAAGCATCTTTATTAATAATTATACAGCTTACAATAATGACTGTGTTAATTAATTTTTAATGTGCACGTGTGCTGAATAGCTAGCAATGATGACATTGTGCGGTATTATTCCAACGTGATCCAGCCATCCATCCACCCCTCATTCATCCCCGCCCTCCATCATTCATCCATCATTCATCCATCCAGCTATCGTCCATGCACCCATTGATGGATATCATGGACATCACAAAGCAGCTCTGTTAATAATTATACAGCTTACAATAATGACTGTGTTAATGAATTTTTAATGTGCACGTGTGCCGAATAGGTAGCAATGATGACATTGCGCGGTATTAATCCAACGTGATTTGGTGACGTGCTGAATAGCAAGCAATGATGACATTGCGTGGTATGAATACAACGTGCGATTTACGTTATTTGTAGTTTTATTGAGCGTTTGCAGTCAGCACGGTATTAATGAATGCATTACAAACAATTCAGTAAACACGCGTGACGGTATTAATACAATGCAAACAATTCAGTCCTTTATTAATACAATGCAAACAGAACGCATTAAGAATTTCAGTCACATCACATTAACGAGACTTATGTTACATTGCATTTACGCATGAGCGGTTGACTTTCAGTTACATCGTCATGGTGCCTTTTATTTATAGACTAAACGCGCATCCAGAACAATGATGACATTGCGCGGTATGAATACAACGTGCGACTTACGTTATTTGTAGTTTTTTCAGTCAGCGCGGTATTAATGAATACATTACAAAGAAGAGGTTGACTTTCAGTAGTGCATCCAGAACATCGCATTAACAAAGGAATGCAAAGGAATGATGACATTAACGCATGAGCGGCATTAATACATCACATTAACGTTGACATCGTAATGTTGCGTTTTTGTGGTGGCTTACGTTGCTATGCCTTACGATGTAACCGTGTACGCGTTGCTGTGCCTTACGATGTAAACGTTAATGCGATCTTCTAAATGCGTTGTAATGTCCTCGCAAACTGATTACTTCGTTGTGATGGGTGTTCGCTGGACTGGGCTGCCCGACAATAATCTGGGGCAAGGATTCCAACTAGATATTTTGTCCTGACAAGTACAAGTCCAGAGTGGGCCAGCGTCCTCATCTGCGCCCAGCTGCCCAACTGCATACTATGTTTCCAATCATGACATGGTCAATACATGGTGGATGCAGCACCCAGAGTGCTTTCAGGGCACCTGCATCTTGACCTTCCACAATTGCTAGTCACACATTGACTACTGGCTAATATCAAAAGATGTTGCAACTGTGGCCCACAGGGCACAGCATCTGCCGCGCAAGCTTTTCGATCATGCTCTGATAGTGCTGAGGTTATGTATGGTGAGGACCAGGCCTTCTCATGGAGACTCCCCCCACCCTCTGGAAGAACATGTCTTCTGCTCAGTGATCAGTGACACAACCATGGAGTACTATAAACACAATGCACACTCAGTGCAATCCCCCAGCGTGCTGTGGAGGCCTTTACGGTGAATATCTGGGGGATCTGCATGCCCAATCAGATAGAGGTGCTGTGTGCTATCAGAGCAGAACACCACTCACTCACCACGAACGCGAGCTGCGCAGTCAGGAGGATCGGTACTACACCACAAATGTCCCACAACTGTTGGTGTGGTTCTGTGCTAAACTCTCTGAGTATCAGGAGAACACTGAGAGAGAAAGACTCGTTATCGGCACAAAGAAGCGGCAACTCATGGTCTTGAGAAGGTGATAGAGCCGGAATGGTGAGCACTGTTACTCCACTGGAGAGGGGGTGCATGTAATAATGTACTACTTTACTGATCCCTACCAATCCTCCCTCACAGTGACCCGGAGGTAATCCAAGAGTATTTTGATACCATGCAACTGCTGTGGCTGGATGTCACACATTAACAGTACCTGGGCGCCCCGTTTGATGTGGAAGACATCGTCTGCGTCATTCGGAGTATGCCCAGTGGGAAGGCCCAGGGACTGGATGGTCTCATTGTCCAATTCCATAAGCAATATGCTCAACTGTTAGCTCCGCACTTTCAGGCCATGTATGATGAAGCCAGAAACGAGCTGTTATGCCTTCCAGATATATTGTGCACCCTGATCAGTCAGGGTTTGTGCCTGGCCAGTCTACCGCGCTTAATATGCATATGCTGTTTGCTGTGCTTCTCACCCGAACACCTGACCTATCCATTGTGGCCACTTTCCTAGAAGCCACAAAGGAGGTCAATTAACCAGAGTGGCCTTATCTATTCTCCCTCCTACAGCGCATCAGAATCAGTCCAAGCTATCTGAAATGGATTTCTCTTCTGTGTGCATTTCCTACCGCATGAGTCCAGGTGAACGGCATGGTTTGTTGGTTTCGCTTGCCTTTTCGATCAACAGAGGCACGCACCAGGGCTGCCCGCTATCCCCGGTCCTATTCATGGTTGCCATGTAGCCCTTGGCCATCCGACTTCGGCAGCACCATGCGGAGTGTGGACTGAACTTCACGCGCCGGCAGCTCATCATCTCCATTTATGCCGATGGCGTCATGATATACATCTGAGACCCTGCTCATAACCTAGCAGCTGTCCTGTGGGAGTTCATTCGTTCTGGTGGTCTAACCGTAATTATGATCAATAGGCCACGTCTGTGATCGTTCCCTTGACTCCTGACACTTCTAGCTTCACCACAGACTTACCTCTGACATGGGCAGACTCCGCGGTCCAATGCTTGGGTATCTGGGTCAGTAGAGATACTACAGATCTCTGGCAAGACAATAACGGCAACACCATCACATGGCTGGAGGATGGGATTCCGTAGTGGTCTCAGCTGCCTGTCTCAATGGCCAGGAGAATGGCCATAGCCAAGATGGTGATACTGCCCAAACTCCTCTATCTCTTTGTGACTATCCCAATGCCACTGATGAGAGCCTTCCTTTTTTTTTTAAAAGGTTTTTATTGAACAGAAAAAGGATACAAGCATGGGCCTACAACCACCAGGGCCGGCCGCTAAAATCAAAAAGGATCACACAGTGTTAAAGTCGTCAACCGACCCATGGTCCCCAGCCCATTACAGAAGCTCCGGATACTCCTAAGGGAATCAGGATACATACATTTACCATAAATAATAACTAAAAACAAAAGGCGAGGCGTAGTGACATGAAGTGGGCGTCAGACTACAGCAGGGGGACCCTACATCCGACCACCAGATGGCGGTCAAGGGAAAGGAGGACTAAGAGGTCAGGGGGGGTCACGGGAGAGCCAGGTCTACACTCGGATATTTCAAATACGCAAGGAACCATCAAGGGTCAGGGGGACAAGGCAACCTCGGAAGTGTCCACCAGGGGAGGAGCACAGATATTTCCCCGATACTGATTCCATTGCCCCCAGATTCTACCCCATGCCCCCGGTTTACCACGAGCCACATACACGGTCTTCTCCCTGAACATGCACCAATCCATGTTCTCCTTCCATACAGACACGGTGGGCGGCCGCTGGGAACCCCAAAGTTGCGCTATATCTCTCTTGGCAATCATGTTCCCCAGGGCCGCCCACCGAGTCTGGGCCGCGTTATAATCATTAGGCTCCCACACATTCAGAACACAGCGACGCACCTCCGGCAACAGAGCGACCCCGGTGACTTGTCCCATTACCACATGCACCCGGCGCCAGTATTCCGCCACCTCGCGGCACTCCCAAAGGATGTGGAGAAAGGTGGCACTAAGCCCACAGCCCCGCTTACAGAGCCCGTCGTCAGAAAACCCCATCGAAACCAAACGGGGACCCGTCACGTAAACCCGGTGAAAAATCTTAAGCTGGACCAGACGGAGACGGGCCGGGATGGCCACCTCCTTAGGGGACGACAGTGCGGACTGCCAGTCCTCGTCGTCCAGCTCCACCCCATCTCCCGTCCATGCCTCCCGAAGACGCACCAAGAGGTCAGCCCGATTATTAATAAGTTTTTTATAAATTAGAGAGATAGTGCTGTCAGGCACGTGACCATCGAGTATGCGGTCCTCGAGGGGCGAAGAAGCCGGGACCTTGGTCCCTGCCCCAAAGACCGAGAGCAGGGCATGCCGAACCTGGGCGTAGCGGAAGAACTCCCTTTCAGTAAGCTCGTATTCACTCTGGAGCGCCGCGAAGGTTTTAACCGCGCCATTAATCCATAGGTCTCCCACTCTGCTAATACCGATCGTGTCCCAACGCTCAAAGCCTTTCGTTTTCCAGAGGCTTCCCAGTCGGTCGGAGGCAAATAAAGGAGTGGCACATGTTAAGCGCTCACTCCAGCCCATGGCTACATTAGCCGCCTTCCAGATCCTTACCGCAATCTTAGTAGGGCCCGTAAGGGTCCTTCCAGCCGAGCGGGAGTAAAGCGCCCTATTATAGTTACCGCCGGGAAGCAGGAATTTATCCATCTCATACGCCGGGTTCAAGCCAGGCGCATACGTGGCATGGTTAATGGCCGATAGCTGTGAGGCCCAATAGTACCTTCTAATGTCGGGAAGCGCGATGCCCCCGTCATACCAGGGGAGAGTAAGCTTTGCAAGAGCGATACGCGCCCGCCCGTCCCACACCAATCTCCTCTGCAGGCTCTCCACCTCCCGAAAGTAGGCCACCGGAATGACGTCGAAGGAGTTCTGAAGTGTATAAAGGAATCTGGGAAGGGACATCATTTTAATCAGCGCTGTGCGACCAAGCGGGGACAAGGGCAGCTTACACCACCGAGCCGTATCCTCCCTCAAACGCCGAAGTGGAAGCAGAAGGTTCTGCTCATAGCGAACCGCCGGGTCCAACGAGACGTACACCCCCAGGTATTTAAAGCCGGACAGAGATAGTTGGATCGGAAGCCGAGGCGGCAAGAGAGGAGGGCCACCAGAGATAGGATAGACACAGGATTTAGACCAGTTAATCGTCAAACCCGAATTTCTCCCAAAGGAAGTAAGAACATCAAAGAGAACATTAAGCGACTGCCGCGGCGAGGTGAGATACAAAAGAATATCATCCGCGTACAACGAGACCCGATCCTCGAAGTCCGGGGCCCACCGGATCCCTCTGATCGAGGGCTCCCAGCGGAGCCAGGCAGCGAGCGGTTCCAAGGCGAGAGCAAAGAGCAGAGGGGACAACGGGCACCCCTGCCTCGTACCCCTACCGAGAGCGAAAGGCCGAGAGACCCGCCCATTGACAACCACCTGAGCCATTGGTCCAGTGTAAAGAAGCTTCACCCAGCCAAGAAATCCCTCCCCAAAGCCGAATTTGGTCAAGACAGCCCAGAGGAATGGCCACTCGATGGTATCAAAGGCCATCGTGGCATCCAAAGAAACCAGGACGGCTGGTTCGGAGAGGTACTCCGCCCTAGCGAGGGCGCCGTGGAGACGCCGCAGGTTAAGAGCGGTGTTACGATGAGGGATGAAGCCGCATTGATCAGGGTGGATCAGATCACAGATAACGCTCAGCAAACGATTGGCGAGGACTTTAGCCAGTATCTTAGGCTCGGCGTTTAATAGAGAAATGGGCCTGTAGGAGGCACAGCGGTCTCGTGGCTTACCTTCCTTGGGGATCACGACTATAGTAGCCAGACGCTGGTCGGCGGGAAGGGAGCCCGTCTCGAGGGATTCCTGGAACATACGACGGAGGAAAGGCGCGATTTTATCCGGGCGCAACTTATACAACTCAATAGGCAGGCCGTTGGGACCCATAGCCTTGCCAGAGCGAAGGGACCGAATCGCAGTGGCAATCTCGTCAACAGACAGGGGGGTGTCCAGCTGCTCACGGTCCTCGACGGACAGGCCGGGCAAAGCAATATCCCGCAGCAGAAGGCGAGAGTCTTCCTCATCCCTATCCGTCACCGGGGAGTACACGGCCCGGAGGTGGTCAGCGAAACCCTCCACAATCTCACCAGGTTCAGTCACACACGCTCCACCCGAGGCCCGAAGCTCCGGGACCACACGATTCACTCTCTCCTTCTTGTCCAGCCAAGCAATCAATTTACCCGCCTTGTCCCCGGCGTCATACAATCTACCCTGCTGCTCCCTATACATAGTCTTGGCAGCATCAGTAACAAGAGACCTGTATTCAAACTGCTTCAAGCTGAGGGCATGGAGCCCGTCCGGAGTGACACCAGCCTCCAAGGCCGACTCCAGCCCCGAGATGTCAGTCTCCAGCTTCACCACTGCCTCACTCTTGATCTTCTTAGCCGCCACTATCTGGGAGAGGGCGTGTCCGCGGAGCACGGTTTTAAAGGCTTCCCACAGGGACATTGCGGACGACACCGACCCCTCGTTTTCAAGGAAGTATTGGTCAATCGACTTGACCAAGCTGTCGCGAGTCGTAGGGTCTCGCAGGTACCAAGGGTTAATGGGAGCGATCCGCCCTGCAGACCGCGACCCGGTGTCAAAGAGCAGCCACAGCGGGGAATGATCAGAGATACCCCGCGCCAGGTGCCTAACCTCTCGAATCCGAGCAGTCTGGGCCGCGGGCATAAGGAAATAGTCTAATCTGGAAAGACTCCCATGCGCCCCAGAGTGAAAGGTGTACTGACATTGTGTCGGATGCATCAATCTCCAACTATCTACCAGACCGAAGGTCTCCAATAGTCCGCCGAGCCATGCCTGGGCAGCGGGGAGGGCCCTGGGCGGGTGACGATCCAGGTCACCCGAAAGCACCGAATTGAAGTCCCCGCCCATAAGCAAAAGACTGTCGGGAAGTTCAAGCAGCATACGACCCAAGTCCGAAAAGGTGGAGTTCTGGAGGCCCGGGGGGACGTAAACTGAGACCAAGGACAGGGACTGCCCCTCCCACCTCCCAGTCAAACCCACATAGCGCCCTCTATCATCCGAGACTACCCTGGTGATCTCTAACGGAAGTGAGGATCGCAGGAGAATGCCCACCCCTCTAGAACCTGTGGTGAAACCAGAATGGGCCACGAGGCGGTATCCCCCCCTGTTCATTGCATGACAAACATTACCAACCAGATGCGTCTCCTGCAAAAATACCACATCAGGAGCCAGACGACGCAAATACTGCAGCACAACACCCCGCTTGGTACGGTCACCCAACCCATTGACGTTCCATGACATCAACCTCAACCCGTCCCCCCCCATCCCCTCCAGTAGATCAAAGGTCCCCCAGCCAGTAGCACAGCCCCCGAAACTGGACAAAAATCAATACCTCGCCCTGAAAACAAAAAACACACATCAAAACAACTCCTCCCACCCCCCAACCCCCCCCCAAATCCAACTCCCCCCACCCTGCACCCCTGCGGTCCAAAAAACCACCCCAACTTGCAGTGTGCCTGTCGCCCTACTAACCCCATTCTACGGAAAGACCCCGGAGGAGGAAAGGGACCCGTCCCCGCCCGCCCCCCACACAGGTCATAGTGAGACAAGATGAACAAAAGAAGTAAAGCCCAGCCGAACAGTGCAAAATGGCAAAGTCAAGGACCAAAAGTCACTCCAAAGGGGACCCGTCACCTTCGGTACCGGCAGAGGGCCCAGGCCGGTCACCCCTGTCCGGCAGCGAGTCCAGCCAGTCACTCACAGTCGCAGGAGAGTCAAAAAAGGCAGTCCGACCCTCGTGTTCCACTCGACGTTTTGCGGGATAAAGCATAGAGTACTTAAGGCCCAGGTCACGGAGACGACGCTTCACCCCCTGGAAACCCATCCGCTGTTTCTGGACAAGTTGGGTGAAGTCCGGATAAAAGTTAATTGACGAGTTCTCATGACGAACCGGGCCGTGGACCCGTGAGGCCTGCAGAATCGCATCTCGGTCTCTATAGTGGAAAAGTTTGGCTACAATAGGCCTCGGGGGGGCCCCCGGCCGCGGTCGACCGCCCGGAACTCGATGGGCCCGCTCCACGGCAAAGAACTTACTTAGGCCAGCGGGGGCCAGCTGTTGGAGGATGAGTTCCTCAACCAGGAGGTCAACCGGGCGGTTGTCGGAGGACTCCGGTACGCCTATGACACGGATGTTATTGCGTCGGGCTCGTCCCTCGAAGTCTTCCAGCCGCCGGGCCATCTGATCGTTGGCCATCTTGATGTCGCCAAGAGTGGTCTGCAGGTCCAACACGTCCGCACTAATGGTGGAAGTCCGCACATCGAGCGCTTGAACCCTCTCGTTGGTTGAGCCTTCCTTAATCGCCTTAGATCACTTCTCACAATGCTTTTTTGGAATGGAATTCAGCCCAGGTTGACAGGCGAGGTGCTAACTCTACCATTTGAGCTGCGAGGTATTGGTGCCTCTGACCTCGACTTACATTACCAGTATGCACAGGCGCAGTTTGCACACTCGTTGATACACCCAGTCTTACACACTCTACACACCGCTGTAGAAACCGATAGCATGGCTCCTTGCCCCCTGATTACCGTTATGTACGAGCCTGTGAAATGCTTGAGGGCTGTTTGAACACTGTGGCCGGTACGACTGGGGCATGGCACAGTAGAGCCTGTCTGCCCTTTCTATATTTGACGGAGATGCCCCTGGCCAGAAACCCAGCACTGCCCCCCTCAATTGATGGGCACGCCCGCAACCAGCTAAATTGCATGCAGCTGTTCGTGAAGAGGGGCCCCTATCCTGATGGGTCCTTTATCCAGCGAATTGACATATAAATATGCATTCTATGCACACCCCTATATGTTTTCTTATAGCACAGGCCGAGAAGCGCCTGTAGACAGATACACGCATACACGCCACCATCCTACAGGCACCCTGCAACCTTAAAGCGTTCGACCCGCTTCTTGTAGCATCCTCCCCTAGACCACTGACCACAGGTCTGTACGCCGCTATGCAGACCACAGCCTCACTGATTGTACCCAGGGCAAGGGAGGAGTGGTGGCGCAAGCTCGGTGGGGATATTGCAGAATGCCAGTGGCAATACTGCTGCTCGCACGTCCAACTATTATCACCCAACTACAGGCTTCACCTTATCCACTTTAACTACCTGCGTTGACTCTACCGCACCCCTCTCCAGCTACATCGTATGGGCCTCCGTGAGGACAGTAGATGCCCGGGTTGAGGGCCATATTCTTGAACCTGGCCTGGTGATGCACACATATAGCAGAGTATTAGCATTGAGTGCACGAGGTGACTGCAGACATTACGGTGCATGCGCTACCACGACTACCAAAAGTGGCCCTGCTTGGATACATGAGGGTTATTCCTCCTGGTGTCCACAAACTCACTGCAGTACTGCTGCTACTAGCGAAGAGATGGATTACAATGCATTGGGGCCATACTGCTGTGCCCACTGTCTGAAACTGGCTGACTGATGCTGTGTTCTGCCCCAGTAGCGGCATGATGACTATTGGGCCCTTAAGCTGGTGCCCAGCAGGCCTAAGGACATCTGGGCTCCATTTGCATTGTATATGGCACCAGGCCGGAGGGATGGGAGAGGATACCGACTGCTACAGCATGCCTTGGTGATGACACCTCCCCCTGACACAGTATTTTGCTCGGACTAAGCCTTGCTACCCAACATCACACAAAGACCCTCAGCTTGCGCCTGGCCCTTGTTGACGGATACATGGCCCACGCGCCCTGCAGAAGACCTGACTGTGATTTCTGGAATGCTGCCTGTACAGTATATTTTAAGCATCATAAGAAGTGTATGATTGGTCTCTTGTTTATGCTATTGATGTGTTTGAAAAGCCAAAAAAAAGAAAAGGAAAAGGAGGTCCTCATAACTTTAGTTACTATGTTGCTCTCCATCTTGAAACCAACAACTTCCAGTGTGGCTTCTTCCCTCGCTGTGTCTCAGAAATCACTATTATGACAGCTTTGAAAAGAACACTTCATAACAAAATATCAGGGTGTCACATCTGCCTGGAATTCACTTGAAATCTCACAATGCTTGGCATCCGTGAGTTTAATTTTCTGCTCCACAGCTTCCAAGCGAGAGCATCAACAAGATGACCCTGAAAAACTTTACATTTTTTTCAATTTATCACAGCCAAGAGGTGAGGTTCTTGTCTCTCTTCAGTTACTAACATCAGAAGATTCAATCCGATTCAACACTTACCCCTCGGACATCATGGGCAGCAATAAAACGTGGATACTGAAGGGGCACCAAATAACATCCCATATATATTAGGATACATGATGAATCTGTCTCCAGCCTTTCAGATAAAACCCAGCTGAAGGTTATAGTCATTTGCAGCTCCACATGCCAAAAAAAATCCATTTACAAATGAAATTGCAGAGACTGACACTTCTGCTTTGGAAAATGTGGTAGAGTGCCATGGATGCGAGTGACAGCCGTGCATTGCACTGAGATAGCGAACACCCATCACAACGAAGTGATCAGTTCGCGAGGACATTACAACGCATTTAGAAGATCGCATTAACGTTTACATCGTAAGGCACAGCAACGCGTACACGGTTACATCGTAAGGCATAGCTACGTAAGCCACAACAACGCAACATTACGGTGTCAACGTTAATGTGATGTATTAATACCGCTCATCCGTTAATGTCATCATTCCTTTGCATTCCTTTGTTAATGCGATGTTCTGGATGCACGACTGAAAGTCAACCTCTTCTTTGTAATGTATTCATTAATACCGCGCTGACTGAAAAAACTACAAATAACGTAAATCGCACGTTGTATTCATACCGCGCAATGTCATCATTGTTCTGGATGCGCGTTTAGTCTACAAATAAAAGGCACCATGACGATGTAACTGAAAGTCAACCGCTCATGCGTTAATGCAATGTAACATAAGTCTCGTTAATGTGATGTGACTGAAATTCTTTTCTTGATAAACAAATTTTTATTGTTTTGAGTGAAACAACAGAAAAAACATTGAGCCTGACGAACCACCAAATTACAATCACACAGCATGAGATCACACCGTCTTACCGCCCCCACCCGAAGCTCCCCCCTCCACCACCCTCCCGGACCGCATAATCAGAACACATTGCCCAGCCATTTCCCCCAGAACCTGCGGTATTTTTTAAGGCAGCCCCTCGCCTGATAGAGAGTCCGCTCCTGTGCCGCACACCAGTCCTCTCCAGTGCTCCATTTGGCCAAGCTAGGTGGCTGCGGATGCTTCCAAGCCGCTGCTATATCCCTTTTCGTCACCATAAATGCTGTCATAAGGAATAGCTTCTCTGCGCGCGTGCCATCCAGGCCTTCAGTGATGCCCAGAAGGGTGTGTCGAGGGTTATGCGGCACCACCCATCCCAAGACCTCCGTGAGATCGGCTTCTATGCCCCTCCAGTAACCCCCCAAGTCTGAACAAGACCACACCATGTGGATGAAATCAGCAGGGGCAAAACCGCATCGGGGGTAAGCTGCCGTAGCGGAGAGGCCCGCCCGGTGCAGACGAGCCGGTGTGAGGTAGGCAGTGTGCAGATAATAAATTTGAATGAGCCTCAGTTTGGCGGAGGCCATCACCAGCCTGGGGGCCATAAGGGCGTCCCGCCAGTCGACCTCGTCCAGGGGACCCACCCACTCCTCCCACCGTTCCTTCAGGCCTTCCCGGGCCGTGGGGATATTATTAATAAGAGAACAATGTATTCGGGAGATGCCCCCCCGCCCTAGGTTACCCAGCAGGACCTGAGCCTCCGGAGGGCTGTGATCCGGCAGCCTAATGTCCAGAGGGGTGTAGATGCGTATGGCGTGCCGCAGTTGGAGGTACCTATAAAATTGAGAGGAGTGGAGGGAGAAGCGCGCCTGCAGTTCCGAGTATGAGCACATGCGTCCCCCCCGCCAGACGTCCCCCAGCTGGGAGATGCCGAGCAGGTCCCATGATTTGAATCCCTCCAGGTCCGCAACGTCCCGCATCCATGTCCCATGCCAGAGGGGAGTGGCACGAGTCAGTCTCCCGGTCCACCGGGTGTGGCGAAGCGCCGCTCGCCAAGCCAGGAAGACCGCCTTAGTGATGTCTGGGCAAGAGGTGGGGATGGGGGCGCCATACAGGCGGTCCTGAATGCGGGAGAAACCCAGGTCCCCCAACTCCACCCTGTAGGCCGGATCGGACCATCCCCCCCCAAACCAATCATGGATGACCAGGAGACGGGTGGCCAAATAGTAAAGGTAGAGATAGGTCATGCCCAGCCCCCCATCAAAGGTGGGCAGGCGACATGCCTACAGGGCCAGCCGCGGTCTCCCACCACCCCAGAGAAATCTGGTCGCCAACCCGTCTAGCTCACGAAACCAAGGCCTTGGGAAGGACACGGGAATATTTTGTAATACATAAAGAAACCGGGGGAGAATCATCATTTTGTATAGTGCCACCCTCCCCAGCGGATTGAGCGGGAGCGAGTGCCATCGCGCCAGATCTACCTTGGCCTTCTTGCCCAGGGGGGTCACGTTAAGAGCCCAGCTCAGTTCCGGGAGAAGGGAGACCCAGATGCCCAGATATTTGAAGGACAACCGACGGAGGGGAATAGTGTCTTGCCAATCAAAACACTCCCGGGAGGGGTGCAGAGGCACAAGGACCGATTTCCGCGGGTTTAAGTAGAGGCCAGACGCGCGGCCAAAGCGGCCCAAGAGATAGAGTGCACGGGGGCCCGAACGCGCTGGATCACTAAGGTACAACAGAACGTCGTCCGCATAGAGGGCTATTTTGTCCGATGGCAGGCCCGGCCACTCCCAGCCCCGAAGGAGAGGATCCGCTCGGATCAGGACGGCAAGGGGCTCCATTGCGAGAGCAAAGAGGAGGAGCGACAGCGGGCACCCCTGCCGTGTTCCCCGGCCGATCCAAAATGGTCTCGACAGTGCCCCGTTGACCAACACTCTGGCGCGGGGGCGCGCGTAAAGGACTCGCACCATTCCAACAAACTTGGGGCCGAAACCCATGTGGGTCAGGACCTCAAATAGGTAGGCCCACCCGACTGAGTCAAAAGCCTTCTCGAAATCGGCAAGCAGGAGAGTGAGATATGGAGATATGCGATGGCGGTGAGCCAAGGCCACGTGAAGGCGACGAAGGCAGTGGCGAGTGCCCCGGTCCGGCATGAAGCCGCATTGGTCCGAATGCACCAAGCCCGACAAAAAGGGCCGGAGCCTCTGGGCCAGGACCGCCGCGTAAAGTTTGATATCTGTATTAATAAGGGAGATCGGCCGGTAGGCCGACCTATCACAAGGAGGCGGCGTGGACTTGGGCAGGACCACAATCGTGGCCATGTCGGCTTCCGGGGGGAAGGAGCCTTGCTTGACCGCTTCAGCGTAGAGAGCATCCAACCGCGGTACCAGTTGTTCCTTATAGGTGGCGTAAAACTCCAGGGGAAAGCCGTCCGGTCCCGGGGTCTTCCCCGCGGATGTGCGCCCTATCGCATCCCCAATCTCCTCAGCAGAAATTGGTACCTCCAGACTCTCCAAATCCCCTGACCGAAGACGGGGAAGCCGTTGGTCACTGGCGGCAAGCAATGAAGCCAGGGAAAGGTCCGCCGCTCGGGCCCGATATAGCTGCGGGTAATACTGAGCGAAGGCTTCCGCTATGGCCATGGAGGAAGAGTGGATCAGGCCGTCAGAGTCGGCCACCGCCGGGATGATGCGTGATGCCCTGGGGTAAGTAGCCAGCCGATGCAGGAGCGCACCATTCTTGTCGCCCCACCCATATACCCTCGCCAGCGAGGATTGCCAGAGGAGCTTAGCCACATCAAGCGACCGTTGGCGAATCTCCTCACGCAGAAGTCGCAACTGCCGGGTCCCAGCCGGATCGTCGGACCCAGAAAGAGATTGCTCCAGTCGTAGCGCGTGACCGCTGGAGTTGCGTCTGGCGATGCCGTACCACCTGCTTTGTGCTTTGGCAGTCCCCCTGATGGTGGCCTTACAGGCCTCCCAAAGGGTGCCCGCCGAAGAGACCGCCCCGTCGTTGTCACCAAAATAATGCGCCAGTGCGGACCCCACCTCCTTGCAGAGCGTCTTATCCTGGAGGAACCAGGCGTTGAAGCGCCACACCTGGCGGGCCCCTTGAGGCGGGGGACCCAGACCCAGGAGGACCGGAGAGTGATCAGATATCCCCCTAGGGAGGATGCAGATGTCCTGGATGCCTACACAGTCAGCGGGGGGGGACAAAGATCGCATCAATATGGGCATGGGTGTGATGGGCGGCCGAAGTATGAGTGTATTGCCGGGCGCGTGGGTACCAGGTCCGCCACGCATCGCATAAGCCTTGCGCCTCCGCCCAACTCGCCAACTGCTTCGCCCGCGCGGCGCGGGCGCCAAAACCGGACCGGAGGAGTCGAGCTGCGGAGCCGAGACAGCGTTGAAGTCCCCCCCCAGAACGATAGTGCCCGGCGGAAGAGTTGCCAACAGAGACGCGACGTGAGATAAGGCCTGAGATAGCCCGGTAGGCGGCGCATAGAGCGACAGGAGACTAAGCGGCCGACCCTCAAGCGTGCCGCAAACGGCAATCCCCATCCCCTGGGGGACATGGATCACCCGGGTAAGCACAAACGGGAGGGAACGGCGCAGCAAAATGGCGACCCCCCGCGATCCGCGCGAGAACCCTGAGTGCCACACCCGGTCGACACACGGGGCGCGATGCTGCATAAGAGGCTCAATGGAGAACAGACCCAAACCAAACAAAACAGTCCCCCAAGGAGGAACAACCAACAATTACCCAACCCCAACCCCCCACCCCCCCCCCTACACTTCAAGAACGGAAGCATCTGTCGCCCTAACTGAACCAACAATTACGAAGCCCCAAGCGTAGGTGCTCGGGTGTAAAGAGCGGGGTGGACCCCTCCTGAAGCACGGATTCCAGTGTTGCGTCCTAGGTTGTTGTGGGAAAGCTTGAGACTGCAGAACCCCCCATCCCCGCCACTCGACAGCGTCGCCGCCTACCCCTGTGGATGCAGGAAGCAAACGTTAAGTCATATAGCAGGACTGGTGACTGAAATTCTTAATGCGTTCTGTTTGCATTGTATTAATAAAGGACTGAATTGTTTGCATTGTATTTACCGTCATGCGCGTTTACTGAATTGTTTGTAATGCATTCATTAATACCGTGCTGACTGCAAACGCTCAATAAAATTACAAATAACGTAAATCGCACGTTGTATTCATACCGCGCGATGTCATCATTGCTTGCTATTCAGCACGTCACCAAATCACATTGGATTAATACCACGCAATGTCATCATTGCTACCTATTCGGCACACGTGCACATTAAAAATTCATTAACACAGTCATTATTGTAAGCTGTATAATTATTAATAAAGCTGCTTCGTGATGTCCATGATATCCATCAATGGGTGCATGGACGATATCTGGATGGATGAATGCTGGATGAATGATGGAGGGCGGGGATGAATGAGGGGTGGATGGATGGCTGGATCACGTTGGAATAATACCGCACAATGTCATCATTGCTAGCTATTCAGCACACGTGCACATTAAAAATTAATTAACACAGTCATTATTGTAAGCTGTATAATTATTAATAAAGCTGCTTCGTGATGTCCATGATGTCCATCAATGGGTGCACGGACGATGGGGGATGAATGAGTGGTGGATGGATGGCTGGATGGATGAATGATGGAAGGCGGGGATGAATGATGGGTGGATGGATGGGTGAGAGGGTGGATGGATGAAGGGTGTATGGTTGGACGCAAATTAAAAACGGGTACGTTTGGTCATGAACAGAAAGCAATTAGTTCTGCAACTGTTCGAAAATGATAAATGTAGTGATAAAGAGAAAAAACGAGTCACGCAGACGGTTAACACCTTGACACATTTATCAGGAAACCAGAGATGGAATTCTTCGTAAATCCCCCGTCTTATTTCTCACAACAATAGTGGTTTATTGGCATTCTGGTGCCGAATTACTACGCTGTTACCCTGGTTTTATACTGTTGCAGAGATGCGGGAGTCTGTAGACCAGGTCCGAACTAACCTCTTGGGGGGGGGGAGGGGGAAGTAATATTACACGATGTATTCTTTACCAGCTATGAAAGCGAGGGGGGGTAGGGAAAAGTGTGTCTCTGTGTGCGTGCACGCATGCACATTTGCAACTAGTAAAAAAGACCGGCCAGGTCATATTTACATCGAAAGATTTCTGATAGCTACATTCAGACCACAGCTGTGCTAACCTGGTCAATAAATATCAGAGTGTGAATTAGATGCGGTGCGCACGTTTGCACACAGCATGTAAATACATGTGTAATCACTTTTTCACTGCATTGCAATCGTGTGCAGGATTTGCCTCCTCTAAGAAGCACGGGCATGTTTTTGTATTGTAAACTTCATAGCAAATGCTATTTCCAGCTGAAGCCACACTGCTCTATTGTCTGATTTGTTAAAACAGTTGCACTTTCGCATGCAAATCATAATTTGAAATACAACTTGTAAAAAGAGCAGGACAGAGGCATAAGACAGCAAACTAATCCGCAATTGTTTACTTTCAGCAGAGGAGAGGCTGAGAACATTAGTGATAGCGACAACCTGTCACTTGGTAGACAGCGTCACATTAAAACAATCTCTGCTGTTCTGTACTATCTGTACACTGCACTGCGCAGGAGCGAACCAGACACTGCACTGCCAGCTGTAATAAAATTATTTTAAAATACCTCTGTCGTTCTATTACGTACATGAACTCGGTTTAAAAAGAAAAACTAGCCATGTTTAAAGAATCAGGTCGTAAATCATGTACAGTGCCAGTTTGAGTTCCCATAGAAAACACTGTGCCTCAAAAACGTAATTGCCAGCAAAAGAAACGTAAAATTGGGAAAAATAAAAAGAGAAGAATTAGCGTTGGGGGGATGGGAGGGGGGGCGGTGGGGGCCAAGGGCTAGAGGCGGGATCACGCATTCGGCCAAAAGAATGCAAATACTGTGGTAGGACAAAAAAAACGCGTTGTCAGGACGTGCGATTTCGTGGTCTGCGAAGTTATGTACTGCCCAATAGCAATCAACGCATTGGCGTTGCAACAACGTTCGATGTAAAAGGTGACGATGTTATGGAGTTTGCGATGTAAAATACGCGTGGTAAACGCACACGATGGAATGGTGCGCGATGTAACGACATACATTCTAGGATGGCAGGATTAATGCCGAATTAGCATCCCAGCGGGCGGAGCCTTCCTAGTAGGCAGCCATCTTGCTGTGTGGCTCTGGAGCACCCCACATAGTTATGAGAACCATACACACGCAAGTAAGCCCATGAAATATGTTTATGCTTTGTTGAAATATCAGGCTTGGCACTGTTTTTCCTGAACATGCATGATAATGACATGTTTGAGTTTCTCCACAACTGCTTTTCTACTGATTGAAGTGCTGACGAATTTGGTGTTGAGGGTTGAGGATAGAGCACTCAAGCTTATTAGTGTATTAATAGGACTTCAGTGGCACCTCGCAGTTTCTGAGGCGCAGTGTCTGTACAACCAGATAACAGGAAGTAGGAGGGTAGGAAATTAGAGTCTAACTGGATGCAAAGAGTGATTCTCTGTCTAGTATTAGTCCTCCTCAGGCCGGCTATCAATTGAATGCAAGCATGTGCAGTTCTGTTTCAAGAGTTTCTTGAATGGAAGATAATTGGGTCTGCCCTCAAGTTGGAATTCGTGCCATTTCTGAGTCTGGGCTCCTGGATTCCCAGGTACCCACCTCAATGTTTTAGCCTTTTGAAACCTCCTTGCAATAGAGTTTAGAGATAGCTTAAAGATGTGCCCTGTCCAGACTGAATCAGAGAGCCAATATCTGCTAAATACCCCAATACCCCAAGCATTGGGGCAATCTTGACTGCTAATCCTGGCCTCCACCACACTCAGTGATTTCAAAGAGTTTTCACCTGGTATTTGTCTGGAGGCTTAGGCACTATCCAGCTGTACAGGGCTGCAATCTCTCTCACGTGGGAAACAGCCACTACAACGTGGCCGTTTCCACGCATAACATTAACCAAGCATGCATTACAACGCATGCGTGGTTAACACGAATAGCCTTTACCATGCATACCTTTACTACGAGATAAGTAGTAAAGGCATGTATGGTAAAGGCTAAAATCAAAAAAGGGGGCTTGGGGAGTCTCCCCCCCCAAAAAAAGCGTGCGAAAAGAAAAGGGGACTTGGGGGGTCTCCACCCCAAAAAACCGCACCTGATAAAGTACCGATCATGGAGGCAATCGGGAGGCAATCAACGTCGTTAAAGGAAACGGAAAGACACTTCCGTTTCCTCTTTACGACGTGCAACGTCAACAAGGAAGATCATGGAGAAGAGACGACAGACGAGACGACGAGGAGAGGTAAGGGTAATTTTAGATTAAAAAAAAAATACAGGGGTTCGATTTTAGGGTTAAGGGCAGGGGAGGGGTATTTGTAAGAAGGGTTTAGGGGTGGGGGAATAACCTTTACCAAGAGTATGCCCTTACCATGCATGAATTTACAACGAAAATCGTAAAAATATGCGTGGTAAAGGAATATTCGTGGTAAAGGTTATGCGTGGGAATGGCATTCGCGTTGTAACACATGCGTTGTAAAGGCATGCGTTGCAAAGGAATGCATTGTAACATCATACAACCCTCTCACGTGGGTTGCCCAGTGCAGACCAAGCTACAGTAGTCAAAAGTGCCATCACCAGTGCTTTGGTTAGTTCCACTTAAAACTGTCTCTGAAGCAGTGGGGGGATTTTTTGAACTGTGGAAAGCTGAAATTTTTAGGTCGAGCCTTTAGGTCGAGCCTAGGCAGCGTATGCGCTACGGCGAGGCATGGAGTACTCGGGTATGGACTTGAAGCTCCGCCCACACTCCGCTCATCTTTTCAATTGGCTCCTGTTGCTGTCCTTTGTAAATAGTTGCTTCTAATTCGCTAACAGGCTGGTTAGTTTCTCCTTAGTAACGTCTTGTCTGCATTTGTAACCTCCCATCAGGACTGGACCTTTTACCATGCCCTAAATTGTTTAGCTTGCATTAGCCCTTCGGAGAACTCTTTGCTCAGTTTATCTAAAGAGCACTGGTGGGACGCCAGCTTCAGTAATGGCGATTGCTATTTTTTGTGAAGTTGCAGCGTGCTATGCGTGCTTACACTTTTACAATGGGGCCACACGCAGCGCACAATCATTATCTTTTTAAAACTCTCTCTCCCCGCTCCACAGCCGTGTACATAGTATCCCTGTTTGTATTTTCTTTTAACAATAGCACGGTGTGCCGCTAGATGTTTTTTTTTAATAATACCAGGCAAGCCCTTTCTTTTTCCCCACAGCTTCCAGTTGGTTGGCTACATAGTTGGCGCACACGCAGTGCGACGCTGCTGTTCATACTCACGCTCTTTGGTGACTTACTCCGTTCTCTCCACAGTCCTTATGCACATTTTACAAAGGATGAGGCCGCCCGTTCGCCTCGGATAGTGGGACCATATGGATTTTGTGAGAGTTGCAGGCTAAGTACATCTTCTTTGTGGTACGTTGTGCGCGAGGGGGTTGTAGTCTGGATTTATTTATGTTTTTGTACTGCCAGTTTTGTTGCAGCCCTCTCTCCCGGGCATAACCTCCTCCGCGTATGATGGCACTGGTCCTTAATGGCAACCTTGTCTCTCCCTCCCCAAGCCGCCATGTTGGGTGCATAGACTTTATAAATGGAGGCGGTGCCTGCTGCCTAATCAGCGGCTGACACTCCAGTATCTTTCTTTTGCACAACTAGTTCTTCTTTAAGCAGGTTATTTTATATGAATGCTCAGTAATTCGCTAGCGGCAAACATAAAGCGACTGGACCTGCTAATGTGCCCCGCACAGTCACAATGACTGATAACATGCTGGAAAGGGCAGTGGAGGGTTATAACTGGTGAAATTGCTATGACTGAACGTCATTTGCCTCTTAACCATGGGAAAGTACTTAGGGGAGTAATAAGTACTGATAGTGTTTCCATCATCGGTGCTGGTGCTAATGCTGGCGAGGAACACTAAATTGTGGAAAATTGTGGTAAGAATTATGATAGATTACTCTGTTCGATGAATAGCCCATCTGTTTCACCTAGTGTCAAAGCAATCTAGTCGCCTCAACAAACCTGCAATCAAGTCAAACAAGCATTTGCAATGCAACAGGTCTCAATTTTAAGTGAGTTTGAACTATTGGCATTGAAAATGACAATGCCTTTTATTTATGTTTTGTTTTTTAAAACATAAATGAAAGTCATTGTGATTTACAATGCTAATAGCTTAAACTCTCACAAATGTGAGACCTATTGCATTGCAAATGCTGGTTGAACTATGGAGCAATTAAACCAAAGTGCTATACTTTCTATGACATGTTTCTTCGGTTCAAAACTTAGGGCCAGATGTATCAAGAATTGCTTTTGCGATTCTTTAATAGCGAATTTTACTGATTCGCTATTTGAGAATCGCAAAAATGCAATGTATGTAGGATTTGCAAAAAAAATTGTAAATCCTACATATTCCGTAATAGCGAATCACAGATTGTGATTCGCTATTAAGGAATACCTTCCCATTCATTTCTATGGGCCTAGAGGCCCTTAGCAATGAATAGGATTGCGTACGCATTTTGCGAGTACCAAATAGGTACTCGCAAATTGCACATGCAATTTCAAGGGTGCAAGGGTGCCAAAAGGACAGCCTGTTGCACCCCTGAAATATGCATGTGTGCACATGTGGCGGACATGTATGTGCGCCACATGCCACTTAGGAAAATGCAAAAAAGTGCATTTTTAAAGGAATTTGAAAATTACCACCAACTAGAAGTTGGTGGTAATTTGCGATTCCTTAAAACCAGGTCTCAATTTTTTCTTGCTTCATGCATTGCATTTAAGGAATCACAAATTGCGATTCCCTAAATGCATTCGCTTTTTCCCGTTCGCAAACACTTGATACATCTGGCCCTTAAGGCCCTTTCAAGCACACTTGATACGGCTCTTGACCCAACCAACACTAGTATCTCAGGTTTTCCTTCTTCTAATCAGGAAAAAATCTCTTTCATCCATTAAGGGATGCAACTTAGGGATTTGTTGATTTTTACCTTGTTGGGAAATTGTGGATAGCACTTGAAAATTCTCCAGCAGTACTTAAAGTGTAAAACAAATAAACAAATTGGTGTAGGGGCCCAAATTTGTCTCAGGAGCCTGCATGCCGAATGCTCAGGTTGGCCAAACACCAATTCAGCGAATTTTGAGTCCACCTCATGCCTCTTTCTTCCACCACCCTACACTTCTGGTCTCTTTATCTCACTCTTGTTCTTCTCCGCCCTCCTTTCTCCCATTGTCACTCTTTTCCTATCTTTCTTGCCCTTTTTCTGCATTTTGCTGGATAGTAGTTCGATGATGAAATATAAGTCCCAGTGCTTAAAATGGAGTACCGGTGCCCACCAGGTGCAAACACTGGCATAAACTAAGCCCTGTGCATGTAGATCTTAAACACAGGTGGAGACTGGTAGGGGCCCTCAGGGCTTTAAGTGGGCTGGGTCTCACCGGGTCTGAGCACCGGCAGTTTTTTAAAGGGGGCCTCGAAACGGGTCTCTATCGGGCTCTTTTTTGTGCCCTGGCACAGGCGGTCTGTTTTCTTCTCGACTGCAGTGACAGCAGGCACATCTTTGTGCGCGTGCTCACACTGCTCACTTCTCACTAGTGGAGAAGTTAGGGCATGACGTCATGCCAGGTGAGCGTTGTAGGGGAAGGGAAATCCTTTAAAGAGAGACTGTTTCTCTCTGGATTTCCCTTCTCCTTTTGAAACTCAGGAGCAGCAACATCGTCGTGGTGTCACCAGGGCTTTAAGTGGAAGCTTTTTCAATATTATATGCAAGCAGTAGTTGCTGCTTAATTATCTTATGCAACTAACAACCATTGACAAAGGCAATAGTCCTCACTTGTTGTGGGTAAGATGTTCCTTGTTGTATCATATCTGGATGCAATGACAGAAACAGCAAAATACAAGACGGGGGGAACACTATGCTAAACACAGATTTTTAGTTTATGTGTTTTTAAGCCACGCCCTTAATTACATTGGCCACGCCCCTCTGAGAGACCCCCCAGTTTTTCCATCCCACTTAAAGCCCTGGGGGCCCTATCGTAGGCTACTAGCACCATCATGTGAAAGCTCCCCCCCCTTAGCATAATATTCCTGCAAATAAATACACACCACACAAGTTTAGACTTGGGCAAAACTGCTGCAACGTTATGTAATTTGGTGGGTTACCTTACGGGCGATCCAAGGGCAGGCAGCATTCTGGCCACCTGCCCGCCTGATAAGCCAAGCAACACCGTGGCAAACCACCTTTGTACTGCACCTTCTGGCGATCCCCTTCCCAGATCACATGACCATTGGTCCCTTATACTCATGCCCCTTTCAGGGCGGAGCGTAGCTAGGCAAGCCCCTGGTTGCTCAGGCCCACAACCGCCCGAAGGAAAAACGGGGCGCCGACACAGCTTCCAGGAACCTCCCATGAGGCTCCTGGGATTAGGCTTTGGCACCCCTATGTGCCGCGCAGAGGTACCCTTCTGTACCCATTTGCTTCCAGATAGCCCTGTAACTCCGGCACAGCCCTGGAGGTGGCCACCGTCGCCGCCAGGGCCCCCCACCAAACCGCTCTGGTCTTTACCTGCAACCCCTTTGCGCTAACGCCTCTTGTAAGTCTAACAAGAACAAGTCCATCCCTACTGGTGATAGGTGTACCCCATCAGCTAGTGTCTGATGAAACAAAGGGCCCTTGTGGCCTGTGAAGTTGTGCCGAGCACTATTCACCCTCTTCGGGAAAGTTCCACTGCGTCACATGACTCCGCCCCGCGCAACTCTGGGCGGGACGGTTTCAGACACCCTGGCTCACAGTGCCCCATCAATTTGATGCTCTTACCTAGCTGCCGTCCTTCTAGCACGAAGTGTACCTGAACACCTGTGTCCAACACCTATGGGACTGCAGCCCACTTGCTGGGTGACCGCTCCCATCTCCCGCCCTGCCTACCTTGGCTATTATGGCGAGAAGCGTTGTCCTGAACATTTGAACAGTCCCGTAGCTTCGAATTCACGACGCACAGGAATGTTCATAACTAGAAGCATGTGACAATGAGCAAGGCTGCCCTCCAGCACTTACCCTGCATCCCTTATGAAGTTTCGCCTGCTCAGCTCCCTCTGTGGTGAAACCCCCTAGGAATACCCGCTTAGAGGATCTGTCTGATTAGAACAATGCGCACTGTCTGCAATAGTAGCCCATTGTGCTTGACACCTTATTACCCCATTTATTGGGGCGGCAGCATCCTATGTTGGCTGACCGTGTCCACACCAAGCATGGCTAATCTAGCTGACCGTGCAGGGCTTTTGAGCTTAATCGCAGAAACAGGTCACCTACCCTCGCTTCTGGGGTGCACTTACTTCCCCCCGTTAACCAGACAATTGCACAGACCCCTTTGGGTGCTACCCTGGTGAACACCTTATTGTTGTGAAATCTGGTTTGACCCCGTGTGTACTATGCCCGCTATTGGCAACACCTCACCCTTTCATATCGTGACAACTTCCGCAGTGCACCTCGCTTGCTTAACTGCCGTTGGATCACAGATAGCCAATACCTGCTAACCATCTCAGACCCTGGATGCTTAAACTCAGAAAAGTGTCAGAATCCCATATTTCCAGTCTCATGTTAGCTGCAGTACACTTTCAGTGGATCCGCTGGGAGATACCACAAACCGCATCGGTCATGAGAACCCTAAGAAGCACCCAATTGTCACCTGGGCGTACCTCTAAATGATAATGGCTTCACACAGCTGTAAGGCCAGAGACACACATATTAAACCTGTTTACTGTTTTTTGCCACTTGGCACCCTTCTGGTTGCAGCTCTATATTTGTGAAGCGCACTTGCCCCCTGGGCACGATGTCGCTGAACAGCCGGTATCTGTTACCCACTCGCTGTGACTTATCTATCGCCAACTGCCCTTACTTGGATTGAAGGAATGCTGGATGCTTCCTAAGGACTGTAGAATTAATGCTCCAACCTTGTTGGCCCCAAAACTTAGGGAAACCCAAGTAGTAATCATGCCCTTCATGGTACATCTACCCCAGCGTTGACTATCAACGTGTCTGGGACACCGGAACAGAAGATGGCCCTTCCAATCTCAGGTTTTAGCCCATAAAAGGATAACCCAGGGGGCAGGCAAGTCTGTGGGAACAAAAGTGGAACATTCTGTGCTACTACATGCCCTTTTCCTGAATAAAGGTAATGCCAAGGTCAATAATCCCCTGTCGCCATTTGACTCTAACGCAGTGTTTACCCAACTTTTCATGCACCGCAGCACACTTGTTAGATGACAACTACCACCACCCACCTGCTGCCCTGGCCAAAGCGCGGGAGAATATGTCTTACTGAAGTGACCTGACACCTGCCCATGGTTGCAGAGAGATGCCCACCCAGAGTACATGGTACCCGTCTCTATATGATGCCAGCAGATGTTCCTCATAACGGCCCTCGTGCCCAATGCAGCTCAGCATTTTGCAGCGCCTCTCTTTGCGTTTGTAATTTCCAGGGTAAGTTTAACATTATACTTCCCAATGGAGGGTCCTGGACAGTCGTGGCACTACCATTGACTGAGACATGACTCAAAAGCAAGTATAACCGCAAATGCGACAGTCGTGGCGGAAGTCGAATCTATCCTTACGGTGGCAATTCTCACCGCACCATGCAGCACGGAACCCGTGAACTGCGTGCCCCACTATGCAGGAGTCAACAACCTTTGTGCTCCAAGGCCCAAAACTGGTAAAACAAGGCACACAACCAGAGCCCCCTGCCTGCACTGTTAGCCTGTAGCGAAGACACCCAGCTCTATAATGCATTTTTTGTAAGTTACTTCCCATTCCAACATTCCACCAAACAAGACAGATGGGGGGAACTGAACATAACAAAAAACAAAAAACTCAGGAACTGCCGCCATGAAGGCTAATTAAATGAAGACCACTGAACCGAGGCAACTCCGCAGGAGTTTATCCTCGCAACGCTGAAGTCATGAGACAATCCACACCTTTAGGGGTACCAGGGAATGTTGAAAAGGATCCCATAATAGCCTTCTTGAATGCTTAAACCTATGATGCATAAGGATGCTTTGCTCACCTTTGGAATTGCCCACATTTATGAATGGTCCCTTGATTTTCTGCTAGCCACCCACAGGTTAGCCAACTCCATGTGCTTGCAAAGAACACAGTCCCTTATCAAATTGGCGCCAACCAAGTGCAAATCTCTTTTTATTCTTCTCAACCTGTGAGAGCAAAACTAACACCAACGGTCGCACTACCGACCCACCGCTCTCCGATTACCGAGCCCGGTATGCCTCCCTGCAAAGCTTCACCATGCGCCGCTTGGGCCATGTGTTCCACACTTACAACCTCACTAAAAGGTTTCTTTTCGATCAAAACAGAACCTCCAAGCCACTGGCACCATGACAATGTTGCCGCTCGTGAGTTTCAAGAGGAGAAGGGAAATCCACAGAGAACAAACTCCATTGTCAGAATATTGAACATGCGTCAGTTCTGAAATGATATTGTGCGAGCTCATGATCAGTCACTTAACAGTTCCATCACCGGCACATGGGCTACAAAATCCAACATGCTCGGTGCAGTACTCCGTTCGCATACCCAAAACGCAAGCCACCGACTACACACTTAGCTAACAGCCAACCCGCCTTCTGCTGCCATCTCCCACCTTCCTGCTTGGAGTAGCTACAATGAAGAACACGTCCTGCGAGCCTTATACACAGGTCAATTGGGAGTTGAAAACCAGATAATATTTGGACCGGATGAAAGGAGAGAGGAGCAGTGCCACCTATAGGCCACACCCTATAAGCCATGTGGGTTTTACGACAACCCCTATTACAACAAAAGATGCCGGTTAAACACAAATCCCACCCAGCCATTTTGGCCCATTACCCCGGCATTCCAGGCAGAATTCACATTCGAGCCAATAGAAAACCATCCACATTCAAGCCAACCGGAAACTTCCACTTTCCATAGTCGGCATTAGAGAAGTGAAGGAGCGTGCGCACTACCGGATCCAAATGCGCCACTAACCTGAAATAAGCTGTGGGCAGAGGAAAGTGTGTCTAGAAACACCACTATGCTGCGTGGACATCTATTCTGCCACGCAACAGATGTCATGCCCTTACTTCTGCCTGTCCTAGCTATGGCCCCTTATGCCTAGGAGCTACGGTGATAGGGCAGAGACCCACGTGCATCAACGCTATGCTCCCCAGCTTCCCCATGCGTAGAATGACTCCGGTAACCCCTGCGGTCCTAGCAGCCAAAGACATTCCAAGGGGCCCGTGCCGCTGTGATAGTGATGGGGGCAGACTCGAGAGACGCTGTCAGCGGCTTCCCCCATACATGCGGTGCTGACCCTGTGCACAACACTACATACGGCCGGACCATATCTCCTGGTCCCCATCGAAGTGGGTGGGCTCCTAAACCCACCTCCGGACTCCCCGCATGTCGATCCGCAAACATACACCTTCCTGGGGAATCACACTCCTCGTCGGTAAACTATACCAACCATGCCCTCACCGGAACAAAACCGACAGCATCCTTCACCGCCACATGCTCACATCGTGCCTCATCGGCCCGAAGGTTAGGGCCACTAGGCAAAAGGCATGCTGTCTGGACAATCCTCAAAACAATCGCCGAGGTGACATCCTCCCGATGACCAACCAAAACACCTTAAAACTGAGAACACAAAAGTCCGCAACTAGCAGAAAGCGATATATAACACCATTATCCATCTTAAACTGCATGTACACCGGGGCACAACCAATCAGCATCGCATTTTCATATGTGTCACTAAGCGGGTTGGGGCAAGTAACTGCTCTTTTGTCATCTTAACCCTTGATGCGGCTTAAGTGGTGCTTCACCCCGTGTCAATGCGGCCCAAGGACTGCGGCTTTGTGCCCGGCAATAGTCACACACCTGGTCTGCCCTCCGTATGATCAGCATTACGAAGATAACAGCCATTACAGTCTGCTACCTTGACCGCTATGTCTGAGCCGTACCCACATTTCTTTAATTGCGTAGCAGCCACCCAACTGTTATTTCATTGGTAGCAGTGGGATGCGTCTCCCGGCGTCGAGGTGCTTGCAAGCCCTATTCACAGCTCTCCCTCCGATGTTGTGAAAAGAAATCTGCCTCATCTACCACCGCCAATACAGCCCGTTATGTTCACTTGACCCGCACTTACCAGCGCTACCCTTTCCCAGCGGTGGGACGAGACGGTGCATATGGAAATGTAACACATCGCAATCTGAAACCTTGGCCGCTATGCACCGTGTTGGTCGCAATAGGGCGGTCTAAAAGAGCCGGGGAGTTTAGCCCGAGGTCCCCATGCATCCGGCGTCACCCCATAAATGCAATGGATGGAGAGCGCTCCTCGCTGGGCAAGATGGTGGAGAGGACGTTGGATGAGATCTAGCCTAGCCCGCAGAAACCGGGTGAGACGTGTCACGAGGCCCCATTGACCCAAAACTCATGGGAGCATTGTCCGTGACCTGTTACGGAACCCAGTAAATGTTGTTGGGCACGGGAAATATTTGGTATTCTGTCCACAATCACGGGGCCCTCCCGTGATCAAACCCTGTTATACCCACATGGCAGCATTATTCCCCTGCTGCACCTCGAAGCCAGTTTCCCCCGCATGACCTCCCATGGCTGCAATATGCGTGACCAGTTGCGGGGTCCATTGAATTCTGTTGGCACGAGGGAGGTTAGGTAATGTGCCCACCGTCACGGAGCCTGCCGCGATTCGAACCCTAGCCGTTAGGCCCCCCTACTTCCCATCCAGCGCAACACGCCATGGGGTAGGCGACCCCGGGCCTATTCCCCACCCCGACATGCCTGAGACACCTCCCGCTGAGCAGTGCGGTGATATGTCCTGGGTGGGGGGGGGCCTGCGCGGGTCCATCCAATCGTGCTATGTTGAGGGAACCCTTAAGTATGCTCCCCCTCCAGCTGCCGAAGGCCTCGTTGCACTCGACCAAACGACGGCCTGGCTAACCCAGTGTGTAGGGCCTGAGCCTTAACCCAACCACGCCGACGTGGGCGGAAAGGGGGTGTGGGGGGGAGCGTTCGTGAATTAGGCGGTTTAGAAATGGGGGCAGGCCACTGTAGGTCGCCCCCTTTCCACAGCCCCCCAACTCGGCCACACGCTGCACTATGATAGCAAACCCAGCGAAATGGGCCTCCGCTGGGCCTACCCAAGGAATCCACGGAGCCCAATAGGGTGTCGCCCTGCTTAATAGCAATTTCCAAATGCTTCTGCACCTTCTGGTTTACTGCCACCCCTTTATAAAATTATTTGATCAACACAAATAACATTCCCTTCCCTGCACACCAGTATGTGTGTGTGCTTTAAAGAATGGCCCACGAGACCACATGACACACTAACTACGGTAAAGGTCGGATACTCTGATTTGCATGTTCTGCGTAGGTAAGCTCACTGTTAACCCACTGAGCTGGCTTACAGTATCCCCAAGCATTTTCCAAGCGTGTCATTTGATGCGCATTGATTTATGTTCGAATTTACTGAACACCTTTCGACTCTGCTTGCAACACTCACCCCGCCAGCGGTCACACGCATGTGCATCCATCCAACCGAACAGCATTTCCGCCATGCCTCCCAATTCAAATGTTGTAGCTCTGAAACCCGATGAGCGCCGTCCGCAACCCCTAACAGACACAGTGTGTGTCCGCGGCGACACGCCCACATCACGCATGCAGATCGGGGGCCCCTACCAAAAAGCATGCCCGGAGGCAAGCAGGGACAACCGGCGCCACCAAAATTGCAGCCCGACCCGCGAATAAAAGTTCTTTCCAACACCGCCTGCTCCTTTACTTAAAGCCTCCTCCGAACCACACACGTGTTTGTGGTGTAGCGGTCTAGTCTGCGACGCACACTGCGTGTGACGTCAGCGGACATCCCGTAGCGGCCATGTTCGGCTGATCGGCATTAGCGCGCCAAACTCAATCAGTACGGAGCTCCGCTCCGGCGCTCCCAATGCGTTAATGCGAAATAAAGGTGTTGCAGTCCATGTGCCTATGTGTTCTCGTGTGTTGCCTTGGGGAACTAACCTACAACTTTATAATGGCGACGAGGTGGTAGCAGAGGAGCTCACGCACATCCAGAACCCACGTGGTGGCAGCGCACAGGCTGGGCAACTCGGAGGACGCAATTGGGGGTGCGGCAGAGCGCGCGGGGCTGAGGATGGAGCGCCATCGGGTCACATCATCAAGATTCGAGCCTGGTAAGCAGGTGCGCACCCACAGACCGCGCCACGTGCACCAGAACAGCGCTAATCATGCCCCGAAGGGGGGGGGAAGACCCCACAAGCGGGCAGACACCAGTGCTGACCACACGGACAGTGGAGAGTCCGGCCAGGAAGACGCAGCGGAGAACAGAAACGCCCAAGAGGCCAGTTCGCCTGGAAATTCTGCCACAAGTCGGCGACGCCACAGAGCCGGCGGGAAGATGAGCTCGCAAACGTTTTCACTGACGAATCCAGTGCCCTTCCTTACGAAGGTCGGAGAACCTGAGATGCCATGGGAGGATTGGAAAAGGTATTTCCTGAACTATCTATCGGCATTGGAGGAGGAGGGCGAGACAGCATTCACGAGCTCGAGGAAGAAGAAGATCCTTCTCCACCATTTGGGCCCGGCGGGACAAAGGGTGTATGAAGACCTAGTGAAGGAAGTGAGACAAGCAGCTGACGACAATGTGTTCCAACATGCTATAGAAGACCTGGATGCCCATTACCGTCTGGCAGTATGCACAGCAATTGACCGGTACAACTTCTACCACAGGGCACAAAACAAAGGGGAGACGGTCGATGAGTATGTGGCGGCCCTACAAAAACTGGCTTTGACGTGCAAATTCGGGACCTTGCAAGAAGAACTGATCAGAGACCAGATCATCATGCACACGGTAAACACCTCCATCCAAGAGAAACTGTGGGCCAACGGCGACGCACCATTGAAGACGGTCGTATCCTTGGTGAAGAAAGCTGAGTTAACCAGGAGATGTGCGGAAGCGGCCAAATGGGAACGCCAGCCAGAGCTGGCTGTGTGCAAAGTAGAAGATCGGAAGGTCACGGACGGCAAGGTGTCGACGGGACAACACAGCACGAGGAACCACAGACGGTTCCAAACCCGTACAGCGAGACCCCAAGGACAGTGATAGTGGAGCACGAATGTGTGCTACAGATGCGGGAGTGGCACTCACGCCGCCAATGACAAGGGCTGCCCGGCGTTCGGGGCGAAGTGCGTATACTGTGGGTTGCTAGGACACTACGAAAAAGTATGCCGGAGGAAATCCCCGCGGCAACAAGTGAAGTATGTAGCACAAGAAACAGGCAGAGGGGAAGAAGATGAGAACCCCGAGGAAGACGACGAGATCCTAATTGTAGAAGAACAAATACTGGGCATTGAGAGCTCGGTGGAGAAGAAACCGAAGTGCGACATGTGCATTGGAGGAGTACGAGTTACCATGGTGGCGGACTCGGGATCGCCCTACACGATTATAAGGAGGAAGATATGGGAAGAAGACTTCGCCACACGAACAAAATATCGCCTGAAACCAACGGACATTCATCCGGTAACGTTCACCGGGGAGCCCATACCCATGGTGGGGTATTGCCCTCTCACTTTTGAATTCAAGGGCAGAACCTGCGAGGGAAAACTATACGTGGCGGAGAAAGGACCGTCAGTACTGGGCTGGAAGGACCAGGGGGAGTTAGGAATAAAACTGAACCCGGGTGGACGCACGCAAGTGCTCATGACCGACGACAGTCCAGACCAGGAAGCACAGCGGTGGAAGGAAGAATTCCCGGAGGTTTTCAAGGACTCCATCGGTCACCTAGCGAAGTTCACACACAAGATACACCTGAAGGAGGGGGCCCGGCCAGTGTCCCACAAAGCACGCAACATCCCATTCCGGACCAGGGCAGCAGTGCAGGAAGAACTGCAGAGACTGGAGGACAATGGGGTGATAGAGGCGATTGACAACGCGGAGTGGCTGGCACCCCTAGTGGTGGCGCAGAAGCCCAACGGGAAGGTGAGGCTGTGTGTGGATCTAAGGGAGCTTAATAAAAACATAGTGGTGGACAAATTCCCGCTCCCTAGAATCAACGAGATGTTGGCCAAGACCCAAGGAGCAAAATGGTTCTCCACCGTGGACTTGACGTCGGCCTACCACCAGATTGCTCTGCATCCGTGATGTAACCACTTAACGTCCTTCATTACGCCCTTCGGGTGCTACAAGTTTCTACGGATGCCATTCGGACTCGCCTCAGCGGCAGCCGTGTTCCAAAAGCTCATGTACCGGCTGTTCCACAAGAAGGCAGGCATACAATATTTCCAAGACGACATCTTGGTCATGGGAACGTCCCTAGCGGATCACAACAGAAAGCTAGAGGAGGTACTCACAGTGCTAAAGCAGAACGGACTCACGGCCCAATGGGACAAGTGCAAGTTTGGCATGAACAAGGTTACGTACTTAGGGCACGAGATCAGTCAGGAAGGCATCAAACCCAAAGCATCCAATGTGGCAGCCATCAAGGACGCACCCGTGCCCTCGAACAAGGAAGACATCCGCACGTTCTTGGGCATGGCGGAATTTTACAGCAAGTTTGTACCGCACTTTGCCTCCAAGACCCACCACATGAGGTCACTGCTCAAGGACAAAATCACGTTCCGATGGATGGAGGAACAACAGCAGGAGTTCGAGGAAATGAAGAGACACATCAGTGAGGCGGTGCCCATTCAAGGGTTCGACCCAACGGCGCCCACGGTGCTGACTACGGATGCCAGCACCGGGGCCTAGGGGCGGTACTCACTCAAAAAAACACCGAGGGAGCAACCAACACGATCAATTTTGCATCCCGAACATTGGCGCCCAATGAGAGCAAGTTCAGTGTCATCGAGAAGGAAATGCTCGCAGTGGTGTGGGCGATGGAGAGGTTCTGGCAATTCCTGTGGGGAGGAAGATTCTTGCTACGCATGGACCACAATCCGCTGGTGAAGGTCCTCACATCCAGCGGGCATGAACATGCCACTCCTAGAATCGCCAAGATGACGCTGAGGCTCCTAGACTACGTATACGACGTGGAGTGCCCGGGCATAAGAACAAGGTGGGCGACTTTCTGAGCAGAGCTGCGTCCAAGGAAGTTACGGAGGCCCAGGACGAAGGTGGATGGGAAGAGTACGCTGTGGCGTTCACCTGAGATCACGAGAGGGCCATAAGCGGACAAGAATGGGAGACGGAATACGGAAGGGACGAGAAAATGAGAGCGGTTAAAGCATACGTAATCCAGGGATGGCCGGAGAAGAGGCTACTGGATGAAGAATTGAAGCAATACTGGGAGGTCAGGGAAGAACTGTCCATAGGGGATCAACCCTGGTTCTTGTTGCGAGGAAGCAAAGTAGTCCCCCCTCACACACTGAGGCCACGCATAGTCGCCATCGCCCATGAAGGCCACTTGGGGATAGTGAAGACTAAGGGGAGAACGAAAGAAGACTACTGGTGGCCAGGAATAGACATAGCGGTGGAACAACACGTGAGGGCGTGCGAGCAATGTAGCAACGCAGATAAGACCCAAAGAGTATTGCGTCCGCCCCTAGGTAGTTTTGATTGCCCCAAGAACCCATGGGAAGAGATCTCAATTGACGTACTTGGCCCCATACAAGACACCAATGGTGGTCGGAAGTACCTCACGGTGGTCATTGACCGGTACTCCAAATGGCCGGAAGTCCATGTGAATGACAATGCAGAGACAGAAACAATATTGGAATTCCTCACGGACGTATTCATCAGGGAAGGAATCCCCAAAGCGATCCTAAGCGACAACGGACCGCAATTCACATCGGCCAAGTGGGTGGCGTTCATGGACAGGAACGGAATCACCGTCCGGCACACGCCGATTTATCACCCTGCGGGAAACGGAGCGGTGGAAAGATTCAACAGAGTAATAATGGGGTCGGTGCAGGCTGCGATCAGCCAAGGAGTCAACTGGGAGAAGGAGTTAAAGAGGTTGATGTGGGCCTACCGAATAACACCCACCTCCACGGGTTACAGCCCATTCCGTGTACTCAGGGGGAGAGAACCCTTCACGAAGGACAACGTGGCTTGGAAAAGACTCACAGAACAAAGCCATTGGTCCCCAGCAGTTGTACGCAGGAACCTGGAGAGAGCGCAGGCTGTGTACACTGAATATTATGACAAAAGACACAACACTAAGGACGTCGCTCTCGAGAGGGGTGAGTGGGTGAGAGTCAAATTGCCCACGCAAGGGAAGAAAGGAGACAGCAAGTTCACATCCCCGTTCCAAGTGGTAGAGCCCTACTCCAGGTCAGCCCTCCTCAGCGACGGGAAGATATGGTCCCAAGACCGTATGACAAGATGCACTCGCGCCCACGAGAAGGAACCTGGAGAGGAGTCTGGTGACGAAAGGGTGGCCAGAGCCATGAAGGACTCGGGCGCAGCAAGGGGGAGATCCAGCGAGGGAGACGGTAGTCCCTGGTCGGGAACAGGGCGACAAGGAAGAGAGGATAGAACAGGACCCGGACCAGACACCCAGGAGGAGCAGGGAGCGACAGACGAGAGTGGTGCAGGACTCAGAGGAGATGGTGAAACATCCTGCCTGGACGGGGTCCAGACCACCCCGACCCCAAGGGGGTGCAAGGCGATGACACGATGTGGGAGGAGAGTAATGTTGCCAAGGAGGTTCGAGGAGTTCAGCATGGACAACAAGTAAGACTGTTCCAGCTGGGGTTGTTTTGTTGTTGCATAGAGGGTTGCAGTAGCTTTAATGTCTATGAAGCGGGAGATGTGGTGTAGCGGTCTAGTCTGCGACGCACACTGCGTGTGACGTCAGCGGACATCCCGTAGCGGCCATGTTCGGCTGATCGGCATTAGCGCGCCGAATTCAATCAGTACGGAGCTCTGCTCCGGCGCTCCCAATGCGTTAATGCGAAATAAAGGTGTTGCAGTCCATGTGCCTATGTGTCCTCGTGTGTTGCCTTGGGGAACTAACCTACAACTTTATAGTGTTGGTACAAGCGGCAGCATAAATCACACCCTAGTCACCTGCACCTGCAGCCCTGCTGCCAACTTACACGTTGTGGTGCGCAACCAACCACCAACACCCCCCCTCCTTGCACACCAACCTTCGACATATAGCGCCGGCTAGCGTGCCCCGAGCAACCAGCAATGAGGGTGGGGGAGCGGAAGAACAACGCGCCACATAAAATCACGAATGCAGACTCCATGTCTGCGGCCGGGGCAAACGGCAATACTACGCCGACGGACACAACCTTTCTGCAACAAGTCAGGTCCCGGGACAGTCCCCGCCCCCCCAGGCCTGGCAAATGTTCCTCCGGCGGGCTCAACCCCACGCCCAAGCAACCCGACTCCCTAACCCCCAGTGACGAACCGCGCCACACACTTCGATCACCTGGGGGAAGAAGTGGCATCCAACCCAAAGGACTACGTAGGGAGGCGAGAGGAACTGCCCAAATGGCCCGGAGGTGTGCGGAACTGCCCCAGACTCACCGAAAACCTTGACTCTGTCTCCGACCGCGACACAGAACCAAGACAGCGAGTCCAGCTCCCTGGCGTCCGTGGCGTGTCCGGTGCCGCAAGAGGCAGAAAACATGGTGAGGGGGACTTATGTACCCCTCACCCTGCCTGGCGCACCGGACATGACGCGGCACGCCCGCGACCCTGGAGGGTACTCCTCCCCAGACCAACCCCCCAAGAGGAGGGGGGGGGGAAAGCCCGATGCCACTAGAGGGCTGCCCTCTTGAGTGGCCCCCTGCGGTGGCCTCGGGCAGCCGCAAAGTCACGCTCTTAAGTTTCACCTTTTTGCCGCATCATCTGAGTTCTTGACTAATTCAGGTCTCAGCAAGAAGAAAAAATCGCAGGAATTTATAACCTTTGCTCACCACTTCCAGTTTAAAAAAAACAATGCATATTTTGCTGTGTGAAATTTGTGGTTGAAATGCCGCAGCTTTAGCTAACCTGCAGCACAAAATACAGCAACAGGAAGAAAACCCAGGCATGACGTATTCTAGGAAGGCCTACTGTCTGAGCGCCTGTGTGCGTGTTTGCACGTCCCTGGAACTGTGGAACATTGCCCTGGAGCACTCGAGCTGATTACATAAGAGAACCGCGGCAGCTGCAAACCTTAGCAGAGGAAGTATTTCACAAGAGCGGCGAGTGGAAACACAAGCACTGACCGAGTCAATGGTTTTGCACCGGGCTCGGTGCGGTGGAAAGGGAAGGGGGAGGAGCTTAACCTGAAACCGCGGCGTCATAAAGAGTGTTTGCACTTTGTGTGTTGGGGAAGGGGGGCACTTTGTTCCCAATGTAAAGTTTACTGAATGCGAAATATGTCAATGTACACCTTACGTTGTGACGACAGTCATCGCCAACATGTGATTTAGTAAATGATAGGCTGATAACGTGAAATGTATGACAGACTGATTACAGTTTAGTAAAACACGAAGAAACTCAACTGTTAAAAAGTTTAATGGGTAGCATTAAAAAATGTATGTCAAGAAATACTAACGTAGGAAGATGGGAAATTATGAGCAGGCATAATTGCATTTTTTTTCCACAACAAATTTGATTGGGTTTTTGCATAAAGACAGGGCCATTACGGCCTACAGACTTGGGCAGCACATGATAGAGCAGTACATACCCTTGAATAACAAGAACATAGCAAACTCGCACTGTCCTTCCCAATCCTCTCTCAAACCCCGGAATGCCCCCAATGGATCCCCTGGCAGGAGCACTTGAATTGTATGGCGTGGTATCTCCATATGCTCGTATCTCAGTGTCCAACTGGCAGGGACAGTGCTCACCGGGTCCTGAACTATACCTCTATAATTGGCCCAGTGTCGCCATATGTTTGGGTGTTTTTGAGGACAGCCCCTGGCCTGGAAGACCACTATCTCTAGACCCATACAGTGGTACATACCTCTTTTCTTTGCACCTATGGACGTTGGGGAGTTTGCTTTCCACATCTTAGCAATGTCTCGCTTGGCCAATGTAAGCCTCAAGACTAACAGTCATCGTTTATAGCGGTTCCTGCCAAGACCCTCCATGCTATGGGGAAGAATCAGTTTGAGATCTAGAGGGATTTCCAAGAAAGGACCTCTGATGTCACTCGCCGCGAGAAGCAGCTCAAGGACGAACAGTCCCACATTGTGTGTATGAAGGTGATATCATTTGTCAGGGGCGTAACAAAACTTGAGGGGGCCCCCTGCAAGGTACATGAAGGGGCCCCGCCCCGGGTTTAATCAGGAGCTCTCGGGCCAGAGAACTGTGCTGAGGGGGCCCCCTGCAGCTCGGGCCCCCCTGCACCGCAGGGGTTGCAGGGGCCTGCGTTACACCGCTGACTCTCAGTGCTAGCACGGATTGAGCAGCCCAAGGCTTCCTGGGGCCAGCTCCCCTTTGTATAGCCCATTTCGAGAAACCAAATCCTATTTAGGGTCTGAGTC
Source organism: Triturus cristatus (assembly GCF_964204655.1). NCBI lineage: Eukaryota > Metazoa > Chordata > Amphibia > Caudata > Salamandridae > Triturus > Triturus cristatus. The sequence goes on along the minus strand of NC_140586.1, from coordinate 324,686,211 downwards.
TTTGCAGGGGGTCTGCTTCCTCATGAAGTGCCCACTCCTCTGCCCTGCCTCCAGAAATCAGCCTGACACAGCAGGAGCGACTCCAAATCTGACAGCTCCACAACACAGACCACAGGAGTTACAAGAGGTTCACACCTCGATGTCAGCCACAGTGATATGTGCATCAAAATATTACCACAGGGCCCCAAGTCCTACTCTTTATGATTTTCTTATCAGCTCCATCTCTTTCCTGAGATCTGCACAGGCCCCCTTTCCAGTAGCCTCTCTGAATCAAAGACCACCTTTTGAAGTCTACTGTAGGGCCTCTTCTCTGTTTCCAGTGTGCCCATCCACATCACATCTGGGGTGGTGGGAGGGATTCCTCTATCTCCACATGATCCTCCAGTCAGCCCTAGGTCTCTCAAACTTGAACGCAGAATCTCCCAAGTATTGTATAATTCACAGGCACACATATACCCAGCACATGCATACAACACACACACACACTGCACAGCACTACATACTAATTTAATGTACGCCAAGGGTGAGTTACACACACTGCAACAGAACTTGCCACATGTAAGTCTATAGGCCTCACTCCAGTGACACAGGTAAAAAGGCCTATTCACTTCTTCTGTTCACTATACGGTATGCTGCCACCACCACGCTTGTGATACTCAAGTCCTGGCAAAGGCCATAGCCTTTCACTACTATCAGGGTAATACTTTCAGCTCCCCTCCTGGTCCAATAAGACTGCAGTCCCTGAGGAGGCCTATGTCATGGTGCATGACAATTTTCCCTGTTTGCCTATAACAATAAGAAATTGGACCAGGAATGCAGACATCATTGCAGCTGGGACATTGAGGGGAGCAGTGCACATCTGTCACCATGCAAGGGATATTTCCATCTCAACATTTATTTTTATATAACGTTTCATACTTTGCTATCCCTTAAACCTGTAAATTATTGGTAACTCTCATGGTGCCACTCCTGCAACCTGTGTCGCATCCATTCAAAGCATGGTCTATCAAATCACCTAGATATTGCTTCAGACACACAGTACCTCTGCTGCTGCAGCAGTTAACAGAGGTAGGGCAGAGACTGTGTAAATTCTTAAGTTTCACGTGTATTGAAGGATATTACTTATACAGCTGTAATTGTAGAAGGTTAATTTGAAGCAGCTCTGCTGCCTTATAAGTAAGTGTGCTCTAGTCAAGAACAAAGCTAGGTGATTCGAACTAGAGAACTACCAATCACAACAGCCATCTTACTGGCATGCCAAAGTACCAGAAATACTAGTGAAGTTATTGAAGATATTTTAAGAATTGACCAACAAGGCTTTTTGACTATTATTTTAGTTGCCTTCATACTGTTTTTTTGTTTTAGCTCCACGTTATCCAACCTGGAATATATTCACATATAGCCTATGATTAGCTGGGTCAATTTCCGGTCTGCAAGATCATTTTCATCTGTCAGGCGCTGTAGCACCAGTAGACACTGGATGCCTATGATATGCTCATAGTAGGATGTAAGTCTACACGTCAGACTCTAGGCAGTCTTCAGGAAGTTCTTGGACATAGAAGCACCATACTGGGGTCTGAAGCCCTGGTGCAGGACTGGGTCACACTCCCAGGCCTTGCCACTCCCTCCAACTACAAAGCAACAAAGTCGACGGTCACTCTCAAGCAGGCACTGACACTAGGGCTTTCAACTTGGCACTCTTATCTTCTGTAGCCTTGCCCTGATCTGCTTGTCAATGAGGCTATTGTTAAGTTGAAATTGGCCAGCCTCTGGGCCAGACCAGGTGTCTGGCGTTTCACCGGGAGGCTGGAAGGGTGGGGGAGCCGGTTTTGTAGCAGTGCAGAAGTTTTTAAAACATCTGCAGCAGAGTTTCTTGTATATCAAGTAGTTTCCAGGCAACAATATAGTGTCATGATAACTCTGGTAATTAATGTACCTGCTGGAGAGAGATCTGAGCTTTGTCTAGTGGATGTTTTGATTCACCTGATGTAGCGTGGAAGGTTAATATGCCCCCTGTAAAAGACGTGTACCATGCAGATCACAGAATAGTATTTTAAGTGCATTGCTTTGTGGGTTACTGCTTTTGTCACAGCGACCCATTTGTTATAGTACAGTTCATAAGTTACAATCATAATCCAGTACACTGAGCTATTAAGTGTCATAAAAGAGCTGCATGCAAACTACATGGTTCAGGTTAGAAAGTTATGTTTTTTCTGAGTCTTATCCTAATGTTGCTAAAAAGGGTTTGTTTGGATATAAATAAATTCTTATTAGTAAAGCTAACCATAACTACTGTGTTGTGTCCTGAATCCTGAGTTTGTGCTTCTCCATACCAAGCACTCTTAAAAATGCCTACCAAGTAGGTATGACATGAATTCTACACCTTGTAGTGCCCTTAGTCTTCTGTAACATTCTCTATATGCTGATTTACACACGTATGATGCATTGACTCTGTATTTGTGTGTGATTTTATAGTGCCTCTCATAAATGGGTAGGGTGTCGGAGCACCCTACACTGGTATAAGAGGTGCTATAAAACAAATGAAATACATAAGAGAGCGGTGCATTGGTGAGATGAGGGGCACTGTTGGAGAGTGATAGTGAGGGAATCATTGCAGAGCCCCAACAAAGAATGTTGAATCCTGGTGCACTCTGTCAACAATTGCTATGGTTTAAAAGTTAATACAATTGAATATACAATGAAAAATGTGTTGTAGACTGTGTCATTTTTTGTCCAAATTTTCTTGGGGGAGAACCCCCCAAAACCTCTTTGTAGTGGTCATGCTCGCTAACTGCACTCACTATGCAATGTACAGAGGCAGGTCTGACAAAATTTACCAGGGCCGCTTTGGGTCCCAGTCTGGCCATTGCCAGCCTAGTTGCAAATACATCTTTGTACCAGACATGACAGTCAAAAATGCTCTACTCTGTTGGAGCAATCTTTCTGAAAGCGGAACCAGCGCAGCACTACTGTTGGAAAGATGACGGCCCACCTGACTCAAAACAGAGAAGTTGGACTGAAGGTTTGACTGACAGAGTGCACTGCTTTGTATGTGTTCAGAGTACCCTATCAGCCAAAATCTAATGAGGCTGCTCAGTTTGATGATGTGTGAAATGATGTGATCGAAGCCAATGGAAAAAAAAAACGTTGCTTCCAGTAAAAAATAAAATTAAACTGACAGAAACAGATTTGTGTTTCTGGTGAGTTGGCACCAGCACCCGACTCACTAGGAAGATGCAAGTCATGGGCCTCACAAAAATGGTAAAGGCAGATGTTAGAATTGGCATTCCTGGTTGGCTGAGGTATGCACCCATCCCAGGCAGGAATCACCAATCTAGTCAGGGTAAGCTAAGTACACACTAAACGATAGCCTTGGCAACACACACACACAGTAACACAATCGATACACCACAACAAATACTCCACCCAGGGTTAAAAACATGGATTGTATTTGTATGAGTAGAACAAGACCATAATGACAAAAATCCAATAAGTAGAATCTGAGTTATGAATTTTTAAAGTATAAACCAAAACTGAAGTTTTGCCTTCTCAAGGTGAGCCACGAGCCCCATTTGTGAGCGCGGAGAGTCGAATTGGCAACGCTGAGGGCAGACAGGAGCCTCGAAGTAATGAGTGTCTATGCTGCTGTGCAACAGGACAATCTTGTGACAGCTCACACTGATCCTTTGAGCGAGCAGCACAGCTCCTGTGCAAAAGGGCTTGTTCGCAGAGATCCCAAAAGCTTGATTTCAGGGGCCCAAAAACCACTTCCAAGGGCCCAGGACTGGAGAGGCGCCTCTTGGGGTTCAGGAGCGAGTTGAAGAAGGGTCCAGGAGATGCTGGTGTTGAGTTTGAAGTATTTTGTATCCCTGAGAGTTCAGCAGAACAGGGGGCAAGCAAGCAAGCCCTTAGAGATCACTTGGAAAAAAAGGCAGAGTCCAGCTCTCCTTCAACAGAATTGGAGAGCAACAGGCAGCAGGGCAACAAAGCAGACAAGCAGTCCAGTTGAGTCCTTTAAGCATCACAGCAGTTCCTCTGGCAGAACTCAGTTATACGTCCAAGAGTGTCTGATTTTTGGAAGTCAGAGACCCAGGACTTATACCCCAAAATACCTTTAAAGTGGGGGTGACATCAAAGCAGCACTCTGAAGTGCACAGGTTCCACTTTCAGCCCAGTCCTGTCTGCCTGGCAATCTATGGGGGAAAATAAGACCTTTGTGTGGGGAGAGGACACTACCTATTCAAGTGAAGTGTTAGGCCTTACCTTCCATCCTGCCCCCGGGCAGGGCAGTCTGAATGCAAATGTATGTAGATGGGTTCTCAGCCACACCTAGCCTTCCTGTGTTTGTGGCTGTCTGAAGGAAATGCACAAAGTGCAGCTGCCACCCAGCCCAGTGTGTATTGGAGGCAGACTGCAAGGCACACAGACCATTTAGGACAGAGAAATTTCCACATTCTAAAAGTGGCAATTCTTTAAAATAATGAAGTTAAATCCAACTTCACCAGTAAGGCGGATTTATCAATACTATTCCAAACATATGAAACATGAAAAAGCTTCTCTATGATCAGGAAGTACAGCTTAAAAGTGTTTGAAGGAATTCCAAATGGTAACCTATGAGAGGAGTAGGACTCACACTAGTGAAAAATGAAATAGGTTTTTTGTCACTACCAGGACATGCAAAACATACAAGTTCATTTCCTACCTTTTTCTACCTGCCCTGCCCTTAAGGCTACCTACGGCCTACCTTAGCGGTGATTTAAATGTAACAAAAGGGGAGTTTAAGGCTGGGCAAGTGGTTTTAAACGCCAAGTCAAAGTGGCAGTAAACTGCACGCACAGGCACTGCAGTGGCTGGTTTGAAACAGGTTTGAAAGGCTACTTGTGTGGGTTGCACAATCAGTGTTGGAGATCCACTAGTAGCATTTAACTTACAGGCCCTGGGTATATGGTATACAACCTTACAAGGGACATACAGATAAAATAAATGTGTCAATCAGGTAAACATCAATTACACACATATTTAGATAAGAAGCACATGCACTGTAGCACTGATTACCAGTGGTAAAGTGTTCAGAGTCCTAAAGGCAACAAAAAGATATAGCAAAACTTGGAGGTCAAAAGCAAAATGTTTGGAGGAATACCACTCAAAGGATGACAGGCCTAACAGCAGACCTCTCGGCTCTGGAGATACCAATCAAAACCTAGTTTGCCCCTGTGGCTCATGGGATAATAGCATCTGGGAGGGATGGGACCCAGCAGACATGACAAACAAAAAAAACAAGGTGGGTGGGATCACACTGTGAACGGATGGAGTATGGGTGACACAGAGAATTTGCTCAACCAATTTGAGGCACTAGTGGAGGAGAAATAGTCGGGCGAGTTTCATACCATCCTATAAGCAGTGTCTTTGTACTCATGTGGGCATGGTGCTGCTAATCTCACAGGTATATATAGCTAGAGGAAAGTGTAGTCATCAGGGAGTTGATAGAGTTGGATGAACTTCTCTTATAAATGCTCCTATCATCTGTCTTGCAGGCAAGTGAATACCAAGAGAACACCCTAACATAGGAGGTGAAAGTGAGAAGGAAGGAGTAGTTCCAGTTGGAGGGAACTTTATGATGGATTCTGTCTTTTCGGTCCCAGAGAACATGGATCTATACCTAGCGGAACTATAGGAGTGCTGGGATCTCAGAGAGACCCTATCCAAATGGACTGGATTCCCTGACCGAGTGGATCTCAGCATTTTAGAAACACTGGAGTAGAAACACTATATATGTGTATATTTGTGGCTACACAATTACACATGCCTGGTATGTAAGAATACCCAGGATATCAAATATCTATTATTCATGAAAAAAGGTGTTGAACTACATGCCGTGGTGCATTTTAAATTCTATGCATGTGTACACATATACAACAATCATTGATTTATTCAAAACCTGTCCACTGCTTATCATAAAAAGCAAGTAGTAGAAAGACTTAAGGGAACCACACATACAGGTCTCGATTACAAGTGCCTTCTTAATTATTTTGCCAATCCTGTGAAAATCCCTATTTGCACAGGGACTGCAATCATTATAAGAGTAGAGTTTACTACATCCAATAATTACCATGTGTAGTAAAGTCCGCACCCCTGGAGTATCCCCTTTCAAATTGTGGTAAGTCACTCTTAGGTATAAACTTGTGATAGAGGGTATTTATTGTCTCTGATGAATTCAGTTCTAAAATGTACCAGATTTTATCAGGTGCGATAAACAACAAACCACCATAAGGGGCTCTTCTAATTGAGACCTCACAGGCTTCAGTTGACGTGGATTTGCCAAGGTGAGATGTTTTTCACAACCTGCGTATGCATTATGTGGTTCCTCAAAAGCAACTAGCAAAAAGAGTTCAGGGAGGAATCTCCGCCTGTGGTGAAAGTGGACACTCTCCTCTCTAGTCTTAACAGAAATATGCCAGTGGTTTTCTGGGGATGGATCACCAACTGACCTCATCAATAAAAAGGTTAAGGCATTTCTGAAGCTTTACTGTGTCTTGCCTAATGTATCTCTTCAAGCAAGTACATATGCTATCCACTCACCCCAGATACTTTGGAAAGTATTCCAGAAGTGCAGGGGTGATGGAGGCTGGTAAAGACTGCTCTTCCTTACTAACATTTATTAAGATGGAAGCTCAGCTGCCACTGATATCTAATGTGGCAATCTGTGTTTCATCACTTGTGTTACAACATCTACAGTATGAGCCTGTAGGCTTATGGTTAAAAGCAGACTTTATTATTTTGGGGTTGGCTGGGTTTTGCCAGGTTTATTCGCAAAAACCACAAACCATACGCATGACACATTGTCTCTAGTAAAACATCATACAGCCCAGCCACAAAGTAGTAGGGTTTGGTAATTTCAATCTAAACCAGTGTCATAGATTCTTGCCTGTTCATTGAAACATGTGCCATATCACATTGGCACAGAGCAAAAGGATATGATGCCCTTGTCTCAGCACACTCACCACCATCCAAATTACACCACCTGCATGCAACCCACCTCTCCTAAGGCACGAGTTAATGATGACAATCAACTAATCAAGTTCCAAATAGAGTCAAAGTTCTCTGTATCTGATGGGAGCAGCAAAGGAGTTGCAGTCGGTTGTGGAGCACAAGCAAGAGAACAAAAGAGAACATATAATTCTGACAAGGCTCATCATCATGTTGCCTGGCCACAAGGCACCAGGAACATGCTTTGGTCCTAGGTTCTTCTGAATATGATCAATTGAAATATTTTCCCTTTTACATATTTGCTGAAAGAGTAAATTCTACATAATCTTCTACCTCCTCAATGGGCACAGTTGGGGCTCCTTCCTCGCTGGAATCCATCCTCAGAGAAAGGGGTATATGAGCTGAAAGTTAGAATAGGCAAACGCTTATCCAGGACCACCTCTCATGTGGCATCAGGCAGGCTTTGAAGCTGTGAAGAAGACAGCAGGCCCAGAAGCAGTTCTTCAGGTCCTTGGAGTCATCCAGCGGGGAGCAGAATGGGACCTTACAGGAGACACAAATGGAAAGGACCAAGACCTGCAGTCCCTATGCCTCCTTTTAAATGTCTTATGTTTGGACACATATATCTCAAATCTCTGGTATTTCAAAGACATGCCTGGTGTCAGGACTTATCAACAGGTTATGGGTCTGCACCTATAACAACAGCCCTTCAATAGAGGTCAGCGAGTTCCGGTAAGAGTAGGACACTGGGGGGTTTGGAGAATATTTTAACCAGGACCGAATTGGAGATTCAGGACTCATGGTCAAGTTAGTTCACATTCCAAGAGGATGGGGTTCACTTATTAAGTCACTATTACTACACTGGTACCCAATCCAAGATAACTTCTGTCACTAAAGATCATGATCTAACTTTATTTCCCAAGTCATTCTAGCCAGTGTACTGTAAAAGGTATCAAGATGTAAACACTCATTGCCTGGCATACTTGCATCTTGTATGGGTTCTCAGACTCTTGTATTCATTTGCACCCAGCCTTCTCTCTCACTGAACCTTTGTTGTTTTCTAGGGTCCACTTTTGGTCTTCTGACATTGTACACATGATGTGTTGAATCTCTTGCCTCCTGACCGTTTGCATGCTTTTGTGACACATGATGTGTTGAATCTCCTACCTCTTGTCCTTTTGCACGCTTTTGGACAATCTCCAACAAACTCTAAGTTCTGGTGGAAGTGTTCTATCAGTATCTGTTGAATGCATTATCTACACTATTGTATGCACATTAATTATTATAAGTAGGGCTCCCGGTTTTATCTTATTTCTTTTTTTTACTTTTCCGTCTGTATTTATCCATATTTATTTTTTGTCAACTGTATCTGTATTTATCCATATTTATAATGGGTTTTGTTAAAAAATAAGGCTGAAACTGGTATATTTCCACATTTATTTAACCAATAAATATACAGACATGCTTGAATGCCAGCTTCAGTGATATGAACACCCGCAGAAGATAAGAATATAAATCAATGCACTTATGTGAAAATATGCTCATTTCAGTATCAGCCTTGTGCATATCTACTGCTTTTCAAGCCTCTTTACTGAAATTCCTTTTTTAACCCCCTTACCTATCAATCCACACAGTTATTGGCCTGGCAGTCATGGCAAAGTGTATTTAGAATCACTCAAAAAGCACCCATTTTACGTTTTTATCCACATTTAAAAATAAATAAAGGCAAGAAAATAAATGGTTTTCTGTCTGTATTTATCTGTAAAAATCAGTAAAAACGGAAAAAAGGGAGCCTTAATTATAAGCAATTCACCAGATTTAAAGGGCTGGTATATTCATCTTCATATTCATCAGCATTGTATTCTTACTTCTGCTCTTGAGGTTTTGTTTTATGGGGATCTTTGGATTGGGTCCATAATAATACTGGTGGTTGTGCGCCCAGATTTAGAGTGCTTCATAGAAACTGCCCCATCATACCAGCAATGGAAACCAAAGGTTTCAAAACACCTACAGCGAGTGTTTCACTTCAACAAAATGTCCAAGTGAGGGAAAGCAGTACTTCAAATTAGCAAAGACTCAACCACAGTAGACGCAGCAATGAAACAAATCTAGCACACTCAGCAATGGCTCCAGGTATCACCAGCAGCACTACAAAAAGCGTCTTTACCACATTTATGAAGCCGTGACGTAGCACATCGACTACCAGAATGATAACAGAAAAGGGCTCCCCCATTATCGTCACAGCTGACCCAAATGATTAAACACTTAGGTCAGCATTCACAGGCACAGCTATGATGAGTCCCCAGAACTGCTCTAAACTTTCAACACGTCTGGTTAACAGAGTCTGCAAACCACCTTCGATCCCATTCGTAAAGCAACTGCTTCATCATTCATCAAAACGCTGCTGTTCTACCTGCCATAAAAAGCGCCTTCTGCTCTTAAATGTAGACATTTAAAGTGGCCGCTGCACAATATCACCAGAGTGTAGCCCTGCACTTTACTGATGCAGAACATGAAGCTTTCAGCAACATCTAAGCTGCAGCCATAGCACAGTCCTTGTAGACCATCCATGGCACCCCAAAAAGGAATCACCACTATATGAGTCAAACCTACACAACACACCATGCATGTGGGACAACAATCTCCTACAATACACTGCACGTGGGTGGGGATCATGGGAGAAGGATGTACCGCGGGTCTCCATAATGTTGACAGATCTTAAGGCCGGGAGGAATCCATCTCACACAGGAAGAGACTCCATACATTGTGTTCTTCGTGAGCTCCTTCATTGTGGGAGCAGTAGCATCTCCATAGATAAATCCTCGGTTATTCAGAATCAAGAGGATAGAAAATATTGAAAACCAAACTCCTTCGATTTACCCTGAGTTTACAAAAAAGGAAATGTATTGGGGAAAGGTCCCTTTTAAGTGGTAGCGCCACATGGGTGGGTACATCAAAACATTTTTGTATATCTGTTTATTACTTTCTTGACTGTTTTTCTATGTGGTGACAAAGTTGATTTGTAATGACTAGGAGCTGGAAAAATAGAGGACAAAAATGTGATGCTAACATGGGCACAATTGCAATTTCCATTCATGGGTCTAAAGATGTGTGTTTTTTTTTGTTTCGCTTGATATTCCCTTTTTATTAGGGGTGGGCGGAATTTGCGAAATCCACTTCCGCAAATTATCGTGAAGATGTTTAAAATTATCGCAAACAAGCGGAAATATCGTGAAGATGCGGAATTTTTTTTCCCGCATGTTCGCGAGATTTTCTGCATGGTTGCGGGTCGCCAACTTACCTATGTGGTTGCTCGCGGGCGCGGCCATCTTGTTTTGAGTTGTCTCGCGGTGCATGATCGCGAGAAGAAAGACGTGATCGCGCGACGCATGACTTCACTGCGGGCGCGAACTGTCGCGAGACAGCGCAAATGGCTAAAAACAATCCAACATCTCATGGAGAACGCGACCGGATCAAGAAAACTTGTCGGCGAACGCAGGGATTCAGGTAAGGCGATCGCGCGCGCGCGAGAATGTATTATTTCACAGCGCGAGCAAGAAACAAATTATCGCCAAGCTGCGGAAAGCGGAAATTTTGACATTTTCGCGCTCTCCGCGGAACGCAAAAATGTCAAATTATCGCAATTTCCGCGAACGGAACGAAATTTTCTCCCAGGCCTACTTTTTATTTGGTTATCAGAAACATTAATTAGGAAACGAGCCAGGGGTGGAAGAAAGCAATCTTAAATCTTAGTGATCGCAAGCGGTTTGCACCACTAGTTTGCTCAGTAAGCAAATCACAGTACTGCCAACTGATTTAAGAAAATTTATTTTGTATGTGTAGGACACTGGCTTTCTGTTGCAGTAACCACCCTACTTTTTGCCAGATTTCTGATGCACTTTGACTTGATGTGCCCTGGGTCCCTGCCAATTAGGTTCCCAGGGTCTGTGTTCTTTCCCAAAACTGTACCTTTGTACGTCCAATTGGCACCTCTCGTCTTGAAGATGATTATGGCAAAGTTTGTAGAAGACCTTCCTTGTTAACTCCTGAATCAGAGAAGGGTCATGATAGTATTTAACTAGCCCTAAATCAGTTAAAAAAATGTTAACATAAACTAACTACCTAGATCTGTGTGCATTATCAAGGCCCTTACAATCTTGAATGATTTTTTGGGTAAGGATTGTTTTCTCTGATGACCCAATTCGGTGCCATAATAAAAGAGGCTGGATTCTCGCCAGGTCTGTCACGTACGGAAGGCCTAGTTCCAGGTGGCAGGAATAGTTTGCAGCTGTATTTGGTAGAGCGAGAAGGTATCTCAAAAAACCAATCTCTATTGTCTGGATGGGGCCCACAGCTGCATGTCCCCATACACCCGCTCCATATAGGGCCACTGATATACATTTGGCTTTATAAATTTTAACCATTTCCGCAGGTACTTTTTTCCCCAGTTTCCTGGAGAAACTCACAAGTGCGGAGGTGGTTCTCGCAAATTGGAGTTTTCTCACTTCAACTGCCGGTTTCCAGTTTAATTTTTTATCAATCATGACACCTAGGTACGGATATTTGTCAGTGGTCGCTAATCTTTCTTTATTCAGATAAATAGGTCTGGTTTTGTTAATCTTGTCAACGCCCGCCTTCATAACGAAGGTTTTCCCTATATTGACTTTAAGGTCCAGGCTGGCCATAAAAAGTGCATAGCTATTTAGAGCCCTCTGAAGTTCGATTGGGGTGCGAGCCAATATCACCGCATCGTCCGCATACAGAAGAGCTGGTATGCGGCGATTGGCTACCATAGGAAGGTCCTGGGCTCCTCTCAGCATCTCCCTCTCCAGACCATTAGTATATAGGGTGAATAGGAATGGAGCCAGGACACATCCTTGTCTCACGCCCTTCTCCACCCCAAAAGATGCAGTAAGTTCTCCACTGGTACCAAATCTCACTCTGGCAGTTGCATCGGCGTAAAGTTCTCTCATAAAGGTGACTGCGGTCTGGTCCATCCCTAGATCTAATAAGATGGACCAGAGTTTAGAGTGGCTAACGCAATCAAATGCAGCTGACAGGTCTACGTAGACCATATAGAGTGCTCCGGCCTTGATGTTAACATATTTGTCTATCAAAAGTGATAGATTCAAGGCTTGGTCTATGGTCCCCAAGCCATCACGGAACCCATATTGTAGGTCGGATAGAATGTTATTTTCCACTGCCCACTCCTGCAAACGATCAAGTATTATCCGCCCCATCATTTTCCCCGTTGAGTCCAATGGGGAGATGGGGCGGTAGCAGGAGACTAAATTCCTGTCCCCTTTCTTAAAGATCGGTACTAGGATAGATTTTTTCCAGGATTCCGGAATGCCGGTGGTACAGAGTGCATTAAAAACTCTAGTCAAAAGAGGGATCCAAAGATCGACATGGGTTTTGTAAAAATCTATTGGGACCCCATCGGGGCCCGGGGCCTTCCCTTTTTTGCTTGCACTTAAAGCCCGAGTAACCTGATCGAGTGTAATGGATATGTCAATAGGGAAGGGCGGAGGGTCTTGACAATAAAGATCATTATCTCTGACATCAATTGATAATGGATTAATCATAAAAAAAATTGAAAAATGATCTACCCAGTCCTTTTCATCTATAGCGACCTCTAATCTTGGGAGATTACCCTTGTCAGTAAGAAAAGGCGTTTTTACCACTTTCCAAAAAGTAATATTATTATTGCTAGAGCAGCTCTCATGTAGTTCGTCCCAGAGTTGTTTTTTTAACTCCGATTTCCTTTCCTTTATTGCAAGGTTATAGGCCCTCCTCAATTTAGATATTTCAACGGAATCCCTAACTGTTTTACGCGAAGCGGATTTTAGTTTGGAATAGGCTGCTGTGCATGTGTGATTAAACCAGCCCTGTCTGTTATTTATAGAATGGGTCTTTTTTGCCATTAGGGCTTGTTTGGCGTCTGAAGTAGTCGGGTCCAGTCATTTCATGATGGACGAGTATGCTCCAATGACCACAGTGTTAACGGTTTCGATTGGATCGACTAAAGCCCATTTCAAAGAGTAACCATTTAATCTGGATAGTTCTAAATTGTGTTGGTGTAAAAGACTAGGGATTTTAGTGTTGGGCCTGTTGGAAAGATAAAGTGTAATGCTGATAGGATAATGATCGCTCAATACAATCTGATGGATATGAAAAGTGGTATCCCTCTTTATTGTACCATTCGAAATCAAGATGTAATCGATGGTGGAATTACATCCCCTCCCATGATAGGTAGGGGCCGGAAACGCGTTTAAATTAAACAGATTATTCGCGATTCCCAGATCTAACCTGAACATGATTTCATTTAAGGAACTGCCTAGAGACAAGTGGGTAAAATGAGGAATAGGATTACCATCCTCATCATATAAGCCGCATAGAAATTGATTGGAAGCACCACAAATAGTCTGGTTAAAATCACCACCCCATATAATAGTCATCTCTCTGGGTGATTTCTTAATAATAGATGTTATTAGAGAAGAGATGGAATTAATTATTTCCACTGCATCTCGGTCAGAGAGGTTATTGTAATAGTTGACCAAGAGGAAAGAATCTCTCGCATTTAGTATAAGGCTAAAAAGCTGAAAGTTAGGGTTGAGTTTTATGATCCTTATCTCATCCATCTTGATCAGATTTTATATGTAGGTGGTTAATCCACCCTTAGCCCTGCCAGACTTAGAAGGTTGGGCAGGTGAAAAGTATGTTCTATAACCATCCAAATGAATCACTGTTGTCAGCCATGTCTCCTGTAAACACAAAATGTTAAAATTTGAAATAAAATTAGTCCAAACGTCGTTCCCTTGTTTGGAGCGTAGACCAGCTACGTTTCAAAATACGACCGCTATTTTTGATTTACTTGTCTTTTGAACGCATGTAGTTGTAAGGTATGATAGAGGGTTCGTGGGTGTTGACGGTTCGTCTATCAATTGAGGATCAATACTTAATACCAACGGTAGCGAGTTCTTAATGTCCGGTACAGTGTGGGTTAATGGAAGAAGACAAAGGTCGCTTTTTACTTGTGTCTTCGTTATGCCACTAGAAGGGCCCCGAGTATGATCTCCCAAAGAAAGTCAGTCGACTTCCTCTAATCCTCTAAGAGGGGAAAAACGATTGGAAGTGGGTAAGTTAAAATTAAAGGACCCTACTTGGGGCCGTATATGGGTACTGGACTGTGTTGAGTTCCTAGTTAGTGACTGTGGATAGAAATAAGTCAGGTCATAAGTTCTAATGGCACTCTCGTGTTGACCTTGAAACCAATTAGTTATATGCCTGGTAGCCCTGCGGTCTCTGAAATTGACAATGATCACATCGCCTTCAATTTCTTTCGGCCGTGAGCCGACCCAACCAAGTCTACGGACATTCAGGATTTCACCGTTGATGTTGGGAGGTAAGGGCCTATTCTGTCCTAACCAATGCATGACTTTGTTTTTTAGGTCATAATATCCTTCTTTCTTCCCTGTTTCCAGTGCTGGAACTCCTGTCAAAAGTATAACGTAGGGGACCGCCTCCGGAGGCAGATCTATATGATGACAATTAACACCATGAGTTTTACTCAAGGCGGCGACAACAGAGACGTTGTGTGTTTTGGGATCGGGGCCGTTGGTTCGTGAGTTAACAGTTGTCTGACCATAGTCTAACTCAGTGTTGTTCTTTCGATTAGATGACAAATTAGTTAGGTTTACTGAGGATGGTAGAGTTTTAGTTTTAATTGCCTCTAGACTAAGTTGTTTATCGTTTGTCGCTAAGGGTGGTTTAGAATGGATGGTGCTATTTAGAGATACCACTGTATTAGGCAATAACTCTTTTAACTGGTCAGTATTTTTTACGATCAACTTCTCCATTGACCCAAGTTGTTTCGATATGCCCTTCATTCTTTCTAGGAGTGGGAGGAGGAGTGATTTGAGAAGTAACTCCAGTCGATCCACAATTTCGTTCATTAATGGGTCGTAATTGTGGGAATCCGACTGGGTTTCAGAGTCGTGTGATAGTGTGACGACTGAAGGGAGATGAATCATAGCATTTTCCACTTGGTTCCTCTTATTACTACCAAGTGGGTTCATTTTGCTATGTTTCTTTACTCCCTTCTTTCTTTTTTTCAGAGGAGGGGGACCTGCACTAATGATTCTCCTTCCCTTCCTTTGTGGACTGTCAGTAATGGGAATGGTAGTGGCCCTTGAAGGCTGTAAATCTGATAGTATACAGTCAGAAGGAGAGTTAACATGGGGATTGGAAGCAGGCGGTGTTACATGTGTATGGGGCTGTGTCATAGTGTTAGAGTCTCGAGTGGGCGAAGAAGGTCTACAAGCAGTCCGAGAATTGTTTATTAAGCAGGGAACAGGCAATACAGGACCCGGTGAAACGGCCATCTGAATAGGTCCGAGCGAGGAGCGCTTCCTTTGCAAATGTTCGGCCGATAGGCGTCGCTCCACCAAGGTAATCTCATTCTCAAGAACTGAGGCGGCCCTTGTGATAAAGTTATCCAGCGTGCCTCGCACTGAGCCTCCCAATAGTGATGGTCTACTTTTGGGAGTACGTGTTGTCATAATGATGGTTTAATAATGCAGCTATACGCGATG
This sequence comes from Triturus cristatus, assembly GCF_964204655.1. Lineage (NCBI taxonomy): Eukaryota > Metazoa > Chordata > Amphibia > Caudata > Salamandridae > Triturus > Triturus cristatus. The sequence goes on along the minus strand of NC_140586.1, from coordinate 324,670,630 downwards.
GAAGAAATTATAACTGTCAGTGTCCAGATCGTGCAGGGTACAGAATCGTAAGCAAGAGTAAATGGAGTGATGGCAATCCACATACAAGTAATTACGAACAGTACCTTTCGTAGGACTGGGCGGAATCTCAGGGAGTGGGCCCAGCCCTGCCTCCTCCTGCCCCGGACGGCCACAGATGGCCCGCCCTTTGCCCGGGCTTAGCCCGGCGCCGCCCGCGCGCGATCCCGCGACGCGGGGGTTGCGGCGATCTTTTGTGCGCCTCCTGGCGCGAAAACGGCGTCGGCGGCTCCCCTGCCGCAAAGGATGCTGGGATGTGTGGTCCCGTCCCCACTCCGCGGCCGCAGTTGGTGGTAGCGGCGGCGGGAGACGGGAACACGGTAAAGGGAAGAGCGCTGCTGGCACGGGAAGGCAAAGACAGGCAAAGTCCACAGATGCAAAACGGAACAAAGAGCATCTTAGTGATGCCCCTTGAAAAACGACCAGCCTCTAGTGGGTTCCCTGACTGGTAAACACCAGCCTGCCACCATGAGACATGTTTCTGAACCTCTGGGGTCGGAGCCTTCGCTCCCTGGGCCCAGAAACAAAGCCTTTCCTGGGTTGAGGTGGTCACACCTCCCCCAGGTCAGGAACAGCCATCTGTGGCAAGGGAGCTTTAAAGGCCTTGCCACCTTTGTAAAACGACCCCCAGCCTCTCCTGCCATAAGGAGCAGGCCCCCTTCCTGTCTCCCCCCTTTTTCGGCAGGAGGACAGGCATGAAAAATCAGAACAGCCCAGAAGGTGTACCCACCTCTGCCCACCCCACCCCTCAGGTGGGGGAGGCGAGGAGAAGCCCACTCTTCAGTGCCCACCATCTTGCAGAAGGCAGGCACTCTCCAATCAGTGTTAGGGATTTGCACATTCCCCCACGTGGGGTGAGCACACCAAGGGTGTAGTCATCCTAAGGTCAGTAGCCCATTGCCTACTGACCTTGAGACCCCTAAAACACCCCCTAAATACAGTATTTAGGGGCAGCCCTGAACCCAAAAGACAAGAAGAAAGAAGAAGGACACAAGAGTTGTGCTGAAGGAAGAAGAGGAGGACACCAACTGACTTAGACCCAGCCCTACCGGCCTGTCCCGACCTGCTTCAGCAGAATCCCGGTGCGTCCTGCAGCCATTGGCCCCCCAGAACCCGGAGGGCCTGCCCTGCCTTCGCCAAAAAGACTTTGTCTCCCGTGAGCACTGGATTTACTCACCAACAGACTCTGGCTCCGGCCAAATCTGTGGCTCTGCACCACTCTGCCCCCGCCGCCCATGGCCCGAGTTTCAGTGGCCCAATACCACAAGAAGGTCTCCCCGGTGATCCTGACCTGGGATCTGATAATCCCTGACCTACTTCAAGTCTCCCGACGACACCTGCAGCCCCCCGATCGCGACCCGAGCCGGTAAGGAAAACCCGATGCCAAAAGACACCTCCGCACCCGATGCACTACGGCCTTGGGTGGCCCAACCGACAGTGTCTTGGCATCCCACGACATCCCAATTTACCTCTTCAACCGGTGGTCTCCTCCAGAAGATCTTCGTGCCCGCAGTGTTTGTTCTGACCAGAGCTTCCCCATTGAAAACAACTGGGCTCCCGACGTCGATCCAGCACCCTGCACCCAGCCACCTAGGTGCAGCTGTGGGTGTCCTTTCTGTGCTATCTTGGTTCCCCCTTTTCCCTGAGCTCAATCCTAGGAGCTTTGCTCCCACACCCAAGCGGCATGCCCATGAGCAGCCACCAACCAGAGTTTTCCTTCCGCCCAACCAATATTCTCATTTTCCTCCATAGGATTGCATTGACTGTTTCCCTCTAAATAACTCGTGTTGAGGGTGTTTGTATCGAAACATAAGAAACTGTGTTTTTGTGAAAACTGTTTTACATACCTGTTATCTAGGAAATGTCCCAGTGTGATATCTAAGTATATCACGCTAAGTAGAAAACGTAATCCGAAAAGTAATCTAAAAAGTAATCACACAGTAATTACAAAGTAATTGTAAAGTAATTTAAACTGTTTGTGAACATTTAACCTACCTGTAACAAAGCCAACTGCATTCAATTGCATTCAACTGTATAATTCTTGAAAAGTACTATTTTTATTACCTGCACCAAGTCCTGCTTGGTTCTAAAAATAAAATACAACTAAGAATTTTTTTTATACAAAACAATTGTTCAGAGTTCAGTCTTTTAGTGAGTGAAATTATTTCTTGCCTTAGTGTGTACAGTAAATGCTTAACTACTATAAAGCCTTATTGCTCACCCTCACTACCACAAATAGGAGAGTAAGGTATCTACTTTTACCTCTGTAAGCCTCTGGGGATCCACTGGACTCTGTGCACACTATAACTTACTTTGCCATAGTATATACAGAGCCCGCTTCCTACAGTATGAAATTAAAATAGAAGACAGGGTTGCTGGTAAATTTTCTGTACTTCCATAACTACAACGGGGATGTGGTCTTGCGAACATGAGCCTAGAGAAAGTCTTGGATTTGTGCTGAGCTCAGAAAGAAAAGGGTTAAAGTGATCACGTGGACGCGTGCACGTGAGACACAGCACGTGCCCCTGACCCTCCGTGATCCCTAATACACAATAATAAAGATAAGTCTTGCCTGATGATAACAGGCTTGCAGGCGCTGTAAACATGCAATGGCTTGCACTTAAACTTAGTCTAGCAAAACAAGTCCACGAATGTAGTGTCCTAGCATGGACACGTTCTAGTGTTCACAGTGTATGTTCTACACTTTACACCCACCCACCACCTACGTCACTGGGTCAGGTGACTAGGCTAATAAAAGGGCCGAGCGCACGTGCTCGTGGCCAGTTAACCCACCATCCAACTACGTGTCTGTGTCCATGATTACTAGCATGAGGGCCTAGGGCCCCAAACACCACACACGGGTCCAAGCTTTGGCGCGGTTTACCGATATTTCAGAACACATTGCATAAACAATGACGAGAAAAATGAAGGAATAATGCTAAACAAATTCGGTGGCTCCACCAGAATGTATTTCCAGCCTATTTCAGCTGTATAATTTCAGGTAAAAAAAAACACAAAACCTCTTACCCTCTCTCTGAAAATGGATGCGGCCGTCGCGCGCGAGCAGATGCCCGCGAAATGACTCATGCTTTTTGTTCCCTTTATAGTGGCGCGATGTTTTTAGAAAGCCGGTATTTCATGTTAATGCAAATGGCTCTGGAACTCGTTACAAACGTGGATGCAGACATGTTATTTTATGATGTCTGTGTAGATTAACCCGCATTGTTTTCACCAAAGGAAACTTGCACTGTTTCACGGATTGAACTAGCATCATTTGTGGACCTTGTTTATTGTGAGTTGCCCTTCTTTTGGTGCAAGAGTTCCAGTGTGCAAGACTCTATCTGCGTGCGCCAAATAATGGGCAGGTTATTCTACCCAGAATGAGGAATAACATGCAAACCTGGGAAAAACGGGCATGTCATTCCTCCTTCTGGGGGCGAATAATGAATGGACACTTTTCTGCTGATTCCATCTACTTTGAGCAGGTGGTAAATAGAAGAGGAGAGTGCTGTGGTTCAGGGGTCGGTGGCAGGGGTTGAGGGCACCGGGGAGGTAGGGTGAACAACTGGCATCCGTGCAAATTCAGGATGGTGAGTGTAAAAATTCAGGACCAAGGGTAAAATTCAGGACAAAAATTCAGGACAGGAGGTCAAAATTCAGGACAAAAGGTAAGTTTTACAGACACATCAGTGGAGGTTGTGCAATAGTATGTAAGTAAGTAAATAGACAGCCACTTAAACACAAATGAAAATAAGTTTATATTAAGTTGAAACAATCGTGTACTTCATTGTTTTTCAGTATGCACACAGCTTTGATCAACTGTGCAGGTCTTTTTGTGGTATTTCATATGATAATAATCTATTTATATGGTTACAGCACTGGGTTGTCCAGTCTGATATTTTATTTACAATCAATTCATGGTCCTGAGCAGGCATGTTTGGTGAGAGAAATGGTCGGGAAGATCTGCTCATAGACATCGTGAGATGTAAAGTGGTATGCATAAGATGCAGCTAATGCATATGCAAACATATTCAACCATTTGCAAACCATTCCATCATGCTTCCCTCCATTTACCCTTTCACTCATCCATCCATTATTCATCCATCCACCCTTTCACCCTATCTATCCGCACACTCATCCATCCACTCTTCCACCCATCCATCCATTCACTCATCCATCCAGTCATTTACCCTTTCACCCATCCATCCACCCAGTCACTCATCCTTCCACAAATTCACCCTTTCAGTCATCCACACAGCCATCCTCCCTTTCTCTCTCCATCAACCCTTTTACTTAGCCATTCATCCTTCCTTCCATCCACCCATCCATCCATCCATCTACTCATCCTCTCATGAATCCATCCATTGACCCTATCACTCATCCATCCTTTCATTCATCCATCCATCTTTTCTCTCATCCATTCACCCTTTCGCTCCTTCACTCATCTATCCAACCATTTGCCCATGTACCCTCCCTTTCACTCATGCATTCATCCATACATCCACCCTTTCACTCATCTGTCCATCCATTGACCCTTTCACTTATCAATTCATCAATCCATCCATCATTTCACTCATCCAGCCACCCATCCCTTTTCTCATTATCCATCCATTCACTCTTTCATTCATCCATTCACCATTTCACTAATGCATCGAGCCATCCACCCATCCCTTCACTTACTCACTCACCCACCTTTTCACATTAATTATGAGCTGACACTTCATCTGCAGAGTTGCAGACAGAAGAGACCCATCAGGAACTCACCTCTCACTGTAGTTCCTAAAGAAAAGGGAGGGGTACAAGATGCCCCTTCACATAGTCAATCTGAAACCTTAGAAGTCATGAATCATGCATGATGCACAGTGCCAGGACCTGAGGGGACTGTGGCATGGTGTTGTTTCCAGGGCTTTAAGTGGGATGACAAGACTCGGGGGTCTCTCCAAAGGGGGTGTTCAATGTAATTAAGGGCATAGCTTAAAACACCTAAGCCAAAAATCTGTGCTTAGCCGCCCCACTGATATTTTGCTGCTTCTGTAAGTGTATATTCAGATATATAATACTACAAGTAGTGTTACACCTACAACAAGCTTGAACTATAGTGTTAGACCTGTCAGCCCTTTGGGTGGTCCCTCCTCATCATTATTTATTTTGTCCCACTTTTGCCTCAAACCCTGTTAGTATTTTTCCTTTTTGGGAACCACCAGACTTTTTAGTATTGATGCAGATTCAGGGAGCCATTTTATCTACCCCTGGAACTTCTGTCTGAGGGCCTGGAGCACAAAATGGTGGCCACCTGTGACATCATCAGAACCCACTGGAACCTACTAGAACCTTCTGCAACATTCTGGAACCCTGTGACAGTTGGAGGCAGTTTGGAATGTTGGGAAGCTAAGCCAGAGTTGACAGTTGGAGCTGGCAGTTGGCACCTGACTGGTGAAGAGAGAGGAGCACAGAACTGAAGGAGGAAGGAGTGAGGCAACAGGGGTGGAAACTTGTGCCTGGAGTGGGGTCCAGAAACCCACCCTTGATACTAGTCCCTGCTGACTGAGCCCAGCCTGGAGCCCTGTGTGGGAGAAAGCAAGAAAAACCATCTTAAGGACCTGGACAGCCGGAACAGGCCTTAAAAGTAAAGAACAGCAAGTACCTGACCTGGTTACTGGTAACTACCTGAAGTCCGACGTCGAGAAGCCTAGAGACCTGGAGCCCGAGGTGGAGAAGCGGCGCTGACTGGGAAGCAGACGACGTACCCGGAGCCGCCAGAGGTCGAGAGAGGGCGCCGACGGAGGTCGTGGAGAGTACCAGAGATCGTGGAGGAAGTCACCCGAGGTCGAGTGTGCGGCGTCGACGGGGGAGTGAAGTCCGCCCTCCGGAGTCGCCGGAGACCGAGGTGAAGCGTGCCGGAGGTCGGGAGTGGAGATCGCACTCCGGAGTCGCCGGAACCTGAAGAGAATCGTGCTGGAGGTCGGGAGTGGAGGTCGCACTCCGGAGTCGCCGGAACCTGAAGAAAGGAGCACCGGAGGTCGGGAGTGGAGATCGCACTCCGGAGCCGCCGGAAGTCGACATCGAGCCAAGGCCGCCCGACGTCATCGAACCGGAGCTGCCCGAAGTCGACATCGAGCCAAGACTGCCCGCCGTCATCGAACCGGAGGTCGACATCGAGCCGAGGCCGCCGACATCGAACCGGAACCGCCTATCGACGTCGTCAAGAACTGACATAGCGCCGAGGCCGCCGACATCGAACCGGAACCGCCTCACGGCGTCGACACGACCCCAGCGGCGTCGGAGCTTCATAAAAAGGGCAGTAAGTGGAATAGAGGGCGCCTAAGGCCCTGTGGAGCCCTGAGAGACTATCCTAGGGGCTAGAGAGGTGCTGGAACCAGCTTGATTGTGCCAGGGGTGAGCTGAGACTAATACAGAGGGGTTGTGTAGTGTGGGAGAGCCAGATCTCTAGATTCCCCCTTGATCTACCTCAGTTTAGGCCTCAGCCTTGTCCAAGCCAGGGAGAATACCCCTCAGGCCATCCACCTAACCACAAGCTGTGACTGGGCCAAATCAGCCCATAGTATTTTAAATGTGATCTGATTTTACAAATGTCATTGTTGGCTGATATTATTTATTGAGGGTACTGTATTTATTGTATTTATCTAAGTTATTCCTGTGTTGTATTTATTGTCCTGAGCTAACTAATTCCTGCACAGTATTTATTGCCTCACAGTATTTATTTGACCTGATCCTATTTATTGCACCTGTAAAGTGTTATTATTTATTTGACCTGCACTTTTTAAGGTAAAGCCTTGTGTACTGTGATTGTATTATTATTTATTTAATCAGCAACTAAGAGAAAAGAAGATAAAGAGATATATTTTCAGTATAATTTTTAAGGTGTAGTGTCGTTTTTGGAACGGATGCACGCATGGTTATTGTGTGGGTATGTCGTATGCTTAACACGGTGCCTGACCCCTGACCACTCGAGCCAAGCTACCACAGTGTATGTCTGGGAAGACCCCATTACCACCCTTCCGGAGTGGGAGTGGGGTTTTTCTAACATAATTGGTGTTCAGCGGCGGGATTGAGCTGTGCCTACGTATACTCGACAATAACTGTGGGTAGTCCATAGGCCTACACCTGGAGTTTTCTCAAAGCGGCCTTCCTAATTGTGAGTTTTTGTTTTTCCAAAGTTACTCTGGTGGTGGGAGGAGGTATTCTATAAGGTACCCCCCTGCATAGCTTCTGTAAAAACCTGTCTTCTGTTCTGAGTGGGCAAAATGGAGTTTGTGCTAGAAGACCTGGAAACCTATACTGTGGCCCAACTCAGGGAGTTTTGTCAGCGGGAGGGGGTGTATTGTCCCCCAGGAGCAAAGAAGGGTGCACTCCAAACCAGCTTAAGGGCTTGGGGGGAGGCACGACGAGAAAGCAAAGCTGAGCAGGAAGACAGGGATGGAGAGCCTGACAGCGAGGGGGCTGGGTTGTACCAACCTGAGGTGGGGATCCTGTTAGCGGGGCCCAGGACACTTTCTAGGAAGGGCAGCAGTGCCTCTAGCGGTGGCTTGTCTGAAGTGGAGTTAACAGACCGGAGGGAGAAAAGACAGCTCACATGGGACTTAGCAAGGCTGGAGAAAGAGAAGGAGGAACAGAGGATGGCTCATGAGTTAAGGCTGAAAGAGATAGATCTTCAGATCCTAAGAGCTAGGGCACACCCTGTTCCTAATGGTGGCAGCAAAGACCAAGAAATCACCAGGGAACCCAAACCCTACCTGCCAAAGGACATAGTAGCTAGCTATGGAGTGGGTGACGATATCGCCAAGTGGCTAGCGGCCTATGAGGTCTCGTTAAGGGCCCATGGGGTTCCAGAGAAGTACTGGGGAGGGGGATTGTACAGGTACATGCCTCCAGCTGGTAGGGATGCATTATTGGCCCTAGAGGAGGATGAGCAGACCCACTACCCCACCATGAAGGTGGCGCTCATAAGAAAGTTTGGACTAACACCCGAAAAGTACAGACAGAAGTTCCGGGGTAGTCACAAACTGGGCACACAGAATTGGGTGGACTTCCTGGACTATGCAAAGAAGGCACTAGAGGGTTGGATTCAGGGCAGTGAAGTGAGGAACTACGAGGGGTTGTTTGATTTAGTATTGAAGGAACACCTGCTCGAAAAATGTTTCCCTGAACTGCGTCAACACCTGGTGGATAGCAAGCTGACCAATCCCCGGAAGCTTGCTGAGGAGGCGGACATTTGGGCTAGTACCCGGGTGTCCACAAGGGGGACTGGAGGGGATACTCAAAAGGCCGGACAGGGCGCCCCCCAGAAGAAAGAGGGGGGGGAAAAGAAAAAGGAGTTCTCCAAAGGCCCCCAAAATAATTTCCAAGGTAAGGGAACAGGATTCACCCCTAGGGCTAACCCACCCAGAAACCCTAATCCTGGCCAGAGTCAGCAGCCAAGGGTTGTCCATTGCTTCGAGTGCGGTGGCGTTGGACACTATAAGGGAGATGCGAAGTGCCCAAAACGACCACCCCCTCCCATTGGAGGAAAGGCCCCCGGAGTAGCTAGTGTAGTGCTCGGGGAGGAGACACCTTTAATTAAGGGAAGGGAGTGGGCGGGTGTCACTTTAGTGTCCCTGGGAGAACGGGAGATGGTTCCTAAGATCCAGATGCCCGCAAATACTATAAAGTATGGGCAGTGGGTCACCATCAACGGCCAAAGGGGGGAGGCTCTGAGAGACACAGGAGCCAGTATGACTATGGTACGTAGCCAACTGGTGTCTCCAGAGCAGGTAATTCCCGATGTACTCCACCCAGCCGCGATGGCTGATGGCAGAACCGGCCACTATCCGGTGGCCGAGGTTCCCTTTGAATGGGAGGGGGTTGCAGGTTCACTTCGAGTTGCCGTAAGCCCTGCCGTGCCGGTCGATTGTCTACTGGGAAATGACATGGAGCACAATGCTTGGAAGGAGGTGGAATACCGGACTCACACTGAGATGCTGGGTACACCTGTCTGGGCCTGTGTGAGCACAGGGTCCGCAACTACCCGGAAAGGGAGTTCGTTTCGGCTGGAGCCTGGAACAAAGGCCCAGCCAGCTGCCGATCAAGGGAAGAACCGAGGACAGGAGGAGCCTGCCTCGGCGTCCACACCCCGTAGGACGGATAGGCCACCGGAGGTGGTGGACCAGGAGTCTGCGGTGGGGGATGTCACCAAACTGGAGGACCTACCCATCCCGGCCGAGTGGCACGTGGAGGGAGGCCCGACCAGGGAGGAATTCTGCCAGGGCCAGAGGGAGTGCCCTACCCTTGAGGGGCTGAGGCGTCAGGCCAAAGCCCAGGCAGCAGGGAACGTTGAAGGGAACTACAGTGTTTACTGGGAGGATGGCCTCCTCTACAGTGAACCCAAGGCACCCCTACATGGATCGTCACGAGCCTTGGTAGTCCCTCAACGTTATCGAGCCTTCCTTCTGGAGTTGGCTCACGAGATCCCATTGGCAGGACACCTGGGGCAAGACAAGACCTTCGCCCGTCTTGTCCCACACTTTTATTGGCCCCAGATGAAAGTGTCGTCCGACACCTACTGCCGGACATGTGTGTCTTGCCAAGCCAGTGGGAAAACAGGGGTGAAGCTGAAAGCTCCCCTGGAACCACTTCCTGTCGTTAGCACCCCCTTTGAAAGAGTGGGCATCGACATTGTGGGTCCATTAGATCCGCCTACTACAGCTGGTCACAGGTTTATCCTGGTTTTGGTGGATCATGCCACACGGTATCCAGAGGCTATACCTCTAAGGACCATTACAGCACCTGTTGTGGCTAGGGCCCTGATGGGAATCTTTACCCGAGTGGGTTTTCCCAAGGAAGTTGTGTCCGACAGGGGGACCAACTTCATGTCAGCATACATGCGGGCCATGTGGAAGGAGTGTGGAGTGACCTACCGGTTCACAACTCCTTACCACCCCCAGACCAATGGTCTGGTGGAGAGGTTTAACAAAACCTTGAAAGGCATGATTAGAAGTCTGCCTGAAAGCCTGCGGAGGAAATGGGACGTCCTCCTACCCTGTCTATTGTTTTCCTACAGGGAAGTGCCACAGAAGGGAGTGGGCTTCAGCCCCTTCGAGCTTTTGTATGGGCACCCTGTGCGTGGACCTCTCAGCCTGGTGAGAGATGGATGGGAAAGAACTCCCAGGAAGCTTCCCCAGGACGTGGTGAGCTACATGCTGGCCTTCCGAAGCCAAATGGCTAAGTTGTGGAAGCAAGCTTCTGACAACTTGGAGGCCAGCCAAGCAGTAATGAAGGCGTGGTATGACCACAACGCTCACCCGGTAGAGTTGGAGCCTGGCCAGAAGGTGTGGGTGATCGAACCAGGAGAGCTTAGCGCCCTCCAGGATCGCTGGTCAGGACCCTTTGAGGTGTTGGAGAAGAAGGGCAAGGCTACCTACTTGGTGGATTTTAAAACCCCTCGTCAGCCCCTACGGGTGCTGCATGCCAACCGCCTCAAACCCCACCACGAGAGGCCCGAAGTAATTTTGATGATGGTGACTGACGGAGCAGAGGACGCGGAAAGCGAGCCTCTCCCCGATTTGTTTGCGTCTCAAGAGAAGGATGGGTCGGTGGAGGGAGTGATTCTCTCCCCATCTCTAACTCCTGAACAGCAGGAGGACTGCCGCCAGGTCCTGGGACAGTACTCTTCGTTGTTCTCCCTTGTTCCGGGTAGGACTCACCTGTGCGTCCATGATGTGGACACAGGAGACAGCCCACCTGTGAAGTCCAAGATCTACCGGATGTCAGACAAGGTGAAGGCCAGCATTCACAGTGAAGTCACTAAGATGCTGGAGCTAGGAGTGATCGAACCTTCTAGCAGCCCCTGGTCCAGTCCGGTGGTACTAGTACCAAAAGCTGCACCACCGGGTGCCCAACCGGAACTGAGGTTCTGTGTGGACTACCGGGGACTGAATTCAGTAACTAAAACGGATGCTCATCCGATCCCTAGGGCGGATGAATTGATTGACCGGCTGGGAGCTGCCCCATATCTAAGTACCTTTGACCTTACTTCTGGGTACTGGCAGATCTCTTTGACCGATGGAGCAAGGGAAAGGTCAGCCTTCTCCATGCCCAATGGCCACTACCAGTTCTGTGTGATGCCCTTTGGGCTCAAGAACGCACCTGCCACGTTTCAGCGCCTGGTAAACCAGATCCTCACCGGAATGGAGAGTTTCTCTGCTGCTTATCTGGATGACATAGCCGTCTTCAGTAACAGCTGGGAGGATCACTTGCGTCACCTGCAAGCTGTTCTCCAGGCCCTGAGACAAGCTGGGTTAACGATCAAGGCCAGCAAGTGCCAGATCGGGCAGGGGTCGGTAGTGTACCTTGGACACTTGGTGGGTAGGGGAGCGGTGCAACCCCTCCAGGCGAAGATCGAGGCCATCATGGCCTGGGAACCCCCCAAGACACAGACTGAGGTCCGAGCTTTTCTGGGCCTCACGGGATACTACCGCCGCTTCGTGAAGGGGTACGGAACCATTGTAGCCCCCCTCACGGAGCTCACGTCCAAGAGACAACCTCGACGGGTAGTCTGGACGGAGGCTTGTCAGCAGGCCTTCGTGAAGCTGAAGCAAGCCATGTGCGAGGCCCCGGTCTTAAGGGCCCCAGACTTTTCCAAGGAGTTCATTGTCCAGACAGATGCATCAGAACATGGCATTGGGGCAGTGTTATCGCAACTCAATGAAGAGGGTCTGGATCAACCCGTGGTCTTCCTATCCCGGAGACTACTTCCCAGGGAACAGAAGTGGAATGCAATAGAGCGTGAAGCCTTTGCAGTGGTATGGGCTCTGAAGAAGTTGCGGCCATACCTGTTTGGCTCGCACTTCCTGGTTCAGACCGACCACAGACCCCTTCGTTGGCTAATGCAGATGAAGGGGGAGAATCCCAAGTTGTTGAGGTGGTCTATCTCCCTACAGGGAATGGACTTTCAGGTGGAACATCGGCCTGGAGTGGACCACGCCAATGCAGACGGTCTCTCAAGGTATTTCCGCCTTAGTGATGAGAACTCCCAAGGGGTTGGGTAGCTCTCCCCACTTTCAGCTGGGGGGGACGCGTGTTAGACCTGTCAGCCCTTTGGGTGGTCCCTCCTCATCATTATTTATTTTGTCCCACTTTTGCCTCAAACCCTGTTAGTATTTTTCCTTTTTGGGAACCACCAGACTTTTTAGTATTGATGCAGATTCAGGGAGCCATTTTATCTACCCCTGGAACTTCTGTCTGAGGGCCTGGAGCACAAAATGGTGGCCACCTGTGACATCATCAGAATCCACTGGAACCTACTAGAACCTTCTGCAACATTCTGGAACCCTGTGACAGTTGGAGGCAGTTTGGAATGTTGGGAAGCTAAGCCAGAGTTGACAGTTGGAGCTGGCAGTTGGCACCTGACTGGTGAAGAGAGAGGAGCACAGAACTGAAGGAGGAAGGAGTGAGGCAACAGGGGTGGAAACTTGTGCCTGGAGTGGGGTCCAGAAACCCACCCTTGATACTAGTCCCTGCTGACTGAGCCCAGCCTGGAGCCCTGTGTGGGAGAAAGCAAGAAAAACCATCTTAAGGACCTGGACAGCCGGAACAGGCCTTAAAAGTAAAGAACAGCAAGTACCTGACCTGGTTACTGGTAACTACCTGAAGTCCGACGTCGAGAAGCCTAGAGACCTGGAGCCCGAGGTGGAGAAGCGGCGCTGACTGGGAAGCAGACGTCGTACCCGGAGCCGCCAGAGGTCGAGAGAGGGCGCCGACGGAGGTCGTGCAGAGTACCAGAGGTCGTGGAGGAAGTCACCCGAGGTCGAGTGTGCGGCGTCGACGGGGGAGTGAAGTCCGCCCTCCGGAGTCGCCGGAGACCGAGGTGAAGCGTGCCGGAGGTCGGGAGTGGAGATCGCACTCCGGAGTCGCCGGAACCTGAAGAGAATCGTGCTGGAGGTCGGGAGTGGAGGTCGCACTCCGGAGTCGCCGGAACCTGAAGAAAGGAGCACCGGAGGTCGGGAGTGGAGATCGCTCTCCGGAGCCGCCGGAAGTCGACATCGAGCCAAGGCCGCCCGACGTCATCGAACCGGAGCCGCCCGAAGTCGACATCGAGCCAAGACTGCCCGACGTCATCGAACCGGAGGTCGACATCGAGCCGAGGCCGCCGACATCGAACCGGAACCGCCTATCGACGTCGTCAAGAACTGACATAGCGCCGAGGCCGCCGACATCGAACCGGAACCGCCTCACGGCGTCGACACGACCCCAGCGGCGTCGGAGCTTCATAAAAAGGGCAGTAAGTGGAATAGAGGGCGCCTAAGGCCCTGTGGAGCCCTGAGAGACTATCCTAGGGGCTAGAGAGGTGCTGGAACCAGCTTGATTGTGCCAGGGGTGAGCTGAGACTAATACAGAGGGGTTGTGTAGTGTGGGAGAGCCAGATCTCTAGATTCCCCCTTGATCTACCTCAGTTTAGGCCTCAGCCTTGTCCAAGCCAGGGAGAATACCCCTCAGGCCATCCACCTAACCACAAGCTGTGACTGGGCCAAATCAGCCCATAGTATTTTAAATGTGATCTGATTTTACAAATGTCATTGTTGGCTGATATTATTTATTGAGGGTACTGTATTTATTGTATTTATCTAAGTTATTCCTGTGTTGTATTTATTGTCCTGAGCTAACTAATTCCTGCACAGTATTTATTGCCTCACAGTATTTATTTGACCTGATCCTATTTATTGCACCTGTAAAGTGTTATTATTTATTTGACCTGCACTTTTTAAGGTAAAGCCTTGTGTACTGTGATTGTATTATTATTTATTTAATCAGCAACTAAGAGAAAAGAAGATAAAGAGATATATTTTCAGTATAATTTTTAAGGTGTAGTGTCGTTTTTGGAACGGATGCACGCATGGTTATTGTGTGGGTATGTCGTATGCTTAACACGGTGCCTGACCCCTGACCACTCGAGCCATGCTACCACAGTGTATGTCTGGGAAGACCCCATTACCACCCTTCCGGAGTGGGAGTGGGGTTTTTCTAACATATAGGCTTTGTCAATGGTTGTTAGTTGCATAAAATAAAAAAGCAGCAATCATGGCTTCCTTGAATATAATATTGAAACTGCATCAGTTCTAAAATGGCGAGACTGTGAAAGACCCATAACCCTTTTTTTAGGTCTCACCTGACCCAGCGCATGCACTGGTCTGATGAGACTTTTTGTGAGGGCTCAAAAAAATGCTACCATGGCCAGCCTAGAGCTGCAGTGCATGTGCGCGGGCGCGCGCTTAGGAGCAGAGGCTGGCAAACCTCATCATGCTCATTAAACACCCGCGATCACTTTCACTTTCGCCCGCGATCACTTTCGCGGCACCCCTTTGATGTTCTCGTTCAAAGAACATCAAACATCAAAGAACATGTTGTGTTAATTCTTTGCTGCGCCCGTTTGACTTACAATGTGCTTTCTCTTTCCACAAACTTGATGTTTGTGTTCCTTTATTTTGAGATGCTTTTAGTATTACTGTTTTGTGACTTAAAGAACATTAAGGAAATGTTATTGTGAAACTGGACAACGTTCACAGTGTTTATTTCTGATCGCAGTGGCTGCTTCATGTCCGTTGCACCATTCAGGGAGTCCTTTCGTTGGCGCTTTCATGAGGACATGATGAGGAAGCTGGAAACTTTTGGCACATTCTCTTTAAAAGCACAGCATGTTGGCGACTGGTTAATCAATTAGACCTATGTAGCTCTTTAGATCTCAAAGCGCTATGGCGGGTGCAGCAGTTACAACTCATGAAATATGGGGTGCAACTCACAAGGAGGGGGCAGGTTTGAGTGCACATTGGCTGCAATCGAACTCTTAAGATGATGGGCTGTGTGTATCCATTATCAGCACTCAGTCTTCGCTAAGTGATCTTGTCTGTTTTGTTGTTGTGTTAATGCTTTGCTGCACCCGTTTGACTTACAACGTGCTTTCTCTTTCCACAAACTCGATGTTTGTGTTTCTTTATTTTGAGATACTTTTAGTATTACTGTCACCCACACACACACAGCCACACACACAACCACACACATACACACAAACACACACACAACAACCGCACACACACACACAACCACACACACAACAACCACACAACAACCACACACACACAACCACACACACAACCACACACACGTACAACCACACAACCACACACACAACCACACACACAACCACACACACACAACCCCAACCACACGCAACCACACACACAACCACAACCACACACACAACCACACACAACCACACACACAAACACACACAACCACACACACACACACACACACACACACCCACACCCACACAACCACAACCACACCCAACCACACCCAGAACCACACACACACAACCACAACCACACACACACACACAACCACACACACAACCACACACACAACCACAACCACACCCAACACACACAACCACACACACTACCACACACACACAACCACACACACAAAGACAACCACAACCACACACAACCACACACACAATCACACACACAACCACACACACAACCACACACACACACAGCCACACACACAACCACACACACACAACCACACACACAACCACATACACAACCACACATACAACCACACACACACAACCACACACACACAACCACACACACACAACCACACAACCACACACACAACCACCCACACAACCACCCACCCACACCCACACCCACAACCACACCCACAACCACACTGAGGAAATATGAATTTTGTGATCAGTTATGTCCCCTATCGTAGACCCCAACGGCTCCATGTGCATGCTATAAGTACATGTATGTTCCCTCCTGCTCTAGTTCTGAAGACGCAAATATATGTGCGTCCACCGTCAACATGTCCTCTTTCAGATCCGCCATGAATGGGTCAGATATTCCATTCCTAAGTATGAAAGGCCACCGACTTTATGTGGTTCACTTCCCACATTTCACAGATTCAGGCGAGTAGGCCCGAATTCTGTCATCAAGCCTTTTCCTGCCTTCTGCCTCTGAAAGCTCCAGTCTGAGCCTGCATCTGTGACCATGAACTTTGTCTTACTCCTTGCGCGGCTAACGGTGCCTGATCCAGCCTGTCGCCTGCCAAAAACTGTATTTCACCTTCGAGATTATCTCCTTCGCTCCCCATCCGATGCATTCCTGTCTAGTAGTTTAGGTAAACACTCCTCCAGCTACCGTGCAAAGGGCCAGGCCTCGCTGCCCTCATGCAAATAATTCATAGCCCCGTTACCATGGAATATTCCTACCCCCTCGCATCTAGTGTAGACACTTAGACGCTTGTACACGCACTAACAGTCAGTATAGTCAGTATAGAATAAGATTCTATCCTAAGAGACCTTTCCTTTTGGATAACACAGTTCTTTAAACATAGGATATTAGATATGATTTGGAATTAGGTTGACATAACCCCAGACTTCTGTCTCCACATGTAGAGCTAAATGTCAAGTCCCCTTCACCCTCTAGTTGCACGTCAATCACACGTCATGCGGCTGCGTGCGCATCTTTGCCAAACATTTCTGCTGACATTGCAGGATTCTTTTATGGATCCGCCCACTTGTGACATCATGTTTAGTGACGTTTCTTGAATTACGCCCTCTATTAGCTACGTATGCACCTTTTATCAGCTGTTACGCCTCTTGCATCTGTTTCACTGTAATGTATTTTCTATAAAACTGCCTATCTGTCAATAATATAGGCTCCCTTCCTTCCTGAACTTTCGTGGTGATGGAACAGAAGGCCCACAATTCGAATTGTCTTCCTTTTTATAGGAATAAAGCATTTTAAACCCTCTCATACCACGGATTCTGCCTCTTATATTTACTGAGTTATTCTTGATAGATTTTACCGCATAAAAAATAGTACCGGTAACGAAATATTTACCACATAAATTGGCGCCCGAACAGGGACACTTTCTCATCTCACGCGCCGGCGGTGCGTTGCAGGCCCGGTCTCCTGCCGCGGCTGAACGGACAAAAACGCGTACCCCGCAGGATTTCCTGTATCTCCCTCCGGCCAAGCGGGGACGACTGAGGCTGCGATCAACACCCAGACGAGGCGGTGAGAAGTGCGAAGTATCCCGACCAGAGCCTAGCTGAGAGAGCAAGATCCGAGGTATACAGAGTCCCGCCAGGTTCCGAAGTTCCGAGTCCAGTCGAGTCGAGTCCAGTCCGGTCCAGTTTCAGTTCCGTTCCGAGGCCTTCCGTTCCGAGCTACCCGGTGAGTACCATTATCGGGGAGGCATTTTACGTGCACATAGTCTGTGCCGGTCAAGACGGGTTTGGGTGCACAAATCCGGTCTGCACTGTTTCAGCAGTGTATCTGTACTGTTTAGCAGTATATATAGTAATATAGTATGTCTTGCATATAAATAAGTATCATCTAGTGTCAGTATGATGTCAATAACTAGTTTTCTATTAGTTATCATTGTTCGTTAAAACTGTTAAGCGTTAAATGTTTTAATATGTTCTATATATTGTGGTGTGAATGACTGTTCATTATTGTGTTTTCTTGTATAAAGTGTGTTCTAGAAACAAGATCTAAAAATGCCGCTCTTTTCGAAACTAAGACAGATCAAAACTAGAAAAGGTGTACTCGAAGAAGCTGTTCCCATTCCACCTAGAGACACTCCAGGATACTTTATGTATCATAAGCATGGTCTAGATGCCGTATTATTTCTTGATTTATGGGTGGACTACACCAAAGAATTACCAGAGAGTCAGAGATGGCCCGCAGCGGGGACCTGGGATGCAGATTGCATCATGCGAGTAGAAGAAGAATTATGGAAAAAGAAAGCCAGACAGTCACGGAAAGATGCTATTGAATTATGGCGTAAAGAATCATACAGACGTACAGAAAAAGCACACAGACAGGAAGAGAAAGGTAGAGAGAATTCAAATAAAACTCGAGAAAATCTATTACTTGAGGAAGGTACTCGAGTAAACTCAGAACAAGTAGATAGACAAAGAAACGCCTTTATGAATGGTATGTATCCACTTCTGGCCGAAGGGTTACCTAAGGCTACTCCGGAAATACCAAAAGACTTGCCACCCCCATTGTTTCCGATAAAAGCACATCCCAAGGGGCATCCCAGAACCGCAGAAGATATTTTCCTTTCCCGCTATTTAGATGACGCAGCTCCCGAGTATGCTAATACCGCACCACATAGACTGCTTGCCGATGATGCTCATCGCCAAGAGCATTCGTCTGTACCTCCGCAACAACATGCTTCGACACACATTCCGACAAGCACATCTGTTTCTACAGCTTTTCCCGCAACGACGGTTGCTGTCTCACCCTCAACAAATCCTTTCACGTCCAGCACCCCAGACGGTGCTACAGGAGGTACGGCAGACATTTTTTCTACGCCACCCAGAGGAAATAAATTTTCCCTTAGAGAATTAGCACACCAACGTACGCCCAAACTAGCCACTCCCGACATGCTTAAGGAACTTCTAGTAGATTGTAGATATGATCCGGTGCCCGGTAAACGGGACGAAATGCTGCTGTCATCATTACGTATTAGATGAGCTGCAATATATTTAACGAAGTTACCAGGAATGAATACACATTTAGAAAATATATATCACTTTGTCCAGTCAGGGCGAGGTCCTGAAAGTATTAGCAGAGCCATGGAGTACCAGAAAGCGGAGGTACAGGGACAACTGTTACGTTTCCTCATAAACTGTGTAATTAGAAATCAAGACCGGCCTGGGGTAAATCCGGAAGAAATGCAAACACTTGTCACTTGGGGCCGGAATATATCAGAAGGAAGACATGATAAACAGTTATGTATAGTAGCTATGTATCGAAAGATCCGCAAAGAGGTAGAACGAATACATGAAGAACGATTAGAGGTAGACGCCGCTGATCTACACAGAGAGGAGGAGGAGCAAGAATCAGAGCAAGTAGACACGATAGCTTATGTAAGTAAAGGAAGACCCCATAATAATACCAGAGGTTTTAACGACCCAATACGTCCAATACGTCCAGAATATAATAGACATCTCCCAAACACTATGCTAAATACAAAATCCCCTGAACACTTATTCCAAGCCGCTGATAAATTACTCCGAGATCGAAGGGGGTACCACGTGCTCGATTCCATGGACGAACAAGAATTAGCCAGGTCAGCAGTACAGTGGGCTGACAGTCCCGGCGAATACAATGATGATGTACTTGCACACACGTTTCTGAATCTAGACCCATATGAACAGCGTTTAGCTAGTATATACATGATTCAACACCTCCTTATATTATATAAAAGCCAACACTCCGATCCAGGACCCTTACCTGACATATTGACAGAACTACTCACGAATATATGGAAAGGGTCAGGTACTGATTTGATTAAAGAAATACTAGAATCCCGAAACCAATATTTAAATTTCGTATGCCCGGAACACGTTCCAGTTCCCATAATGGGAAGAAAAATGTATCACATAGATAGACAGAACCCGTTACGCGAAGTGCACCCGATCAGAGGTGCCGGCGATAATTTCACACGCGTGTTTGTGTACACGCCTATAACTAAATTGGAATTATTAGAAATGAAGAAAGTAGTACCCAGCCATGACAAAGACCCAGCAGGTTTCCACCGTGAGATAAAAGACATGTTACTCATGGGAGAGTATACCTACCCCGACATTATGAAAATATTAAAAGTCCTATTACCCGCCGGTGTTTATGAAAAACTCAAAGAAAAAGAATGGGAGGTGGGAGACCAAAAGATAGATTGGACAGCGTTGGAAAACGAAGAAAAGGCCCGAGCTGCAGGAGCAGGGCTTGGGGAAAAGACTACAGCACTAGCAGGATTACTAATACAGGTATTGCCACGTTTATTAACTACGAAAAAGGAAGACTGGGGTGCAATCTCAGCCTGTAAACAAAAGCCAGACGAAGATACTAGTGATTTCTATTCCCGATTTGAAAAATGTTTTGGTATAAATAGTGGCATAAAAGCCAGTAGTGAGTCATACCCACATCTGTTTGTGACAAAATTAGTTGAAAATTCTCTGATACAAGTTAAGAATAGAGTATTGAAATTCGAAAGTACCTGGCAAGGTAATACCCCATCACAGATGCTACAGATGTTACAATATCATCACAATAGAATTAAAGAAGAACAAGAACACGAACAAAGACGTATGAAAGATACAAAAATGAAAATGCTTGTTGCACAGTCGGTTCCAGCCGATAGTCATCAAAGGGGTGATCCCGCAGGCCCTGCAAAAGGGACATGCAACTATTGTAAACAACCAGGTCATTATATACACGATTGTCCAGTCCTGAAACATAATATTGCTACAGGTAGAACACATGAGAGACCACGTCCACCTAGACAGGATCAGAACCAACAACAAATACCTCAGCAAGCACAACCTAGGTTAGCTCCGCAACAGCTAGCTCCGCAACAGGCAGCTCCACAACAAATTGTAGCACCACCACAAGCGCAGCCTATTGCTGCAACACAAGCAACGACACAACAGATGTATCAGTATGCACAAGCAGATTATCATTATCCCGATTATCAGCGATACTCATGAGATAGCCTAGAGAGGGAAGTTGGCTTACCCCTTATTGAGGTTCCTGTAGACCAAGAGGGACCTTATGTACATAGCGAACTATTAGGGGAAGACAGAAAGTTTTTACTTGATACAGGGGCAAGCAGAACAACTATAAGACGTAGTGAAGTTCCAGGGGCACCCCTCTCAGGCTCACAGAATATTTCCCTTGGATTCTCAGGAAAACCTATAATTAATGATGTAACACAACCTCTTCCACTTACGATTGGTCCATTGACACGTACTACAGATTTATTGCTTACTAAATCATGTCCAGAAAACTTGTTAGGCATAAAAACATTAAAAGCTCTAGGAGCTATAATATGTTGTTCTCCGGAAGGAGTACGACTATTTTTACGTGACTTTAAAGGTCACTACGTATCCAGAGACATGGATCACCGACTGCAGAATTTACCTACACATTTATGGGCACAAGGCCCCACTGATGTTGGTTGCATGAACATTACACCATATCGAGTTACACTGAAATCAGGAATAGTACTACCACGAATACGACAATACAAGTTACCCCCCGATGCTGTTGTGGCTTTGTTGCAAATCATTGACGAGCTCATTACACAAGGAGTGGTTGTCGAAACTGACTCCAATGTATGTAATTCTCCGATAATTCCGATTCTTAAAAGAACGGATCCAAAAGCTCCACCAGTAAATCGATTAGTTATTGATCTGCGCGAATTAAATAAATGTATTGTGCCACAATACCCCGTGGTCCCAGATATCTCTTCATTACTCACAGCTATTGACTCAGAAGCTACGTTCTTCACTGTAATTGATCTCAAGAATGCTTTCTTTAGTGTCCCAATCGACCCGGAAAGTCAATATTTATTCGGATTTAGTTTAAATGGACGAAGTTTTAAATTCACACGCGCACCTCAAGGATTTACAGAAAGCCCCAGCATCTATAGCCAAGCACTGAAACGAGAACTTGACAGTATCCACATGCCAGTTAACACTGCCTTGCTTCAATATGTCGATGATCTGCTGATCACCGCTCGAAGCGAACCTGAATGTGAAAAAGCGTCACTGACGGTTTTAAAATTTTTGGCTGACAAGGGGCACAAGGTGTCCCCTTCTAAGCTGCAATTCTGTGTCCAGCGAGTTGTTTACCTTGGGCACTCGCTGTCCAAGGAGGGAAGGCAGCTTACATCCGACCGCATCCAGTTAATCGCTAACATGCCATCACCCAAGACACAAAAGGAGGTACGGGCTTTTATAGGCCTCACTTCATACTGTAGGCAGTGGATCCCTCAATATGCATTTCTAGCAAAACCACTCATCCAGTTGACAAAACAGGAGGCAGCCACATCGACTATCTTCCCTTGGACTCAAGAACATACACACGCCTTTGAAAGTTTAAAGAAAGCTTTATGCCAAGCACCTGTCCTAGCAACACCATGTTACAGTAAACAGTTTACACTCTTCGTTACAGAACGCGAAGGTACTGCTTTGTCAGTACTCACTCAGGAGCAAGCAGGATCACATAAACCATGTGCTTATTTCTCTAGTACATTAGATCCAGTAGCTCAGGCTCTTCCTGCGTGCCTGAAATCGGTGGCAGCAACAGCTTTAGCAATCAGACAAAGCGATGCCATAGTGTTAGGACATCAATTGACAGTACAAGTACCACACGCAGTAGAGGTTCTTTTGAATCGCACACAAACACAACACTTGACTATAGCGAGACTCACCGGTTACGAACTGACATTGTTTCAGCCACACATAGAAATCAGACGTTGTAATACGTTAAATCCTGCCACACTGTTACCAGTGGGCGGAACAGATCCATTGGCACATGATTGTGTCGAAGTTATTACTATCACGACGAAACCCAGACAAGACTTGACAGATATCCCTTTGTCAGATCCAGACTTGACATTGTATGTAGATCGGTCATGTATGAGAACAAGTACAGGAGAGCTAGTGGCCGCTTACGCAGTCACAACAAACACTGAAGTCATCGAAACAAATTGTATTAACACTTTGTCAGCTCAAGCAGCAGAGCTCACCGCTCTGACACAAGCCTGTATTCAAGCCACAAACAAAAAGGTCAACATATACACAGATTCACGTTATGCCTTCGGAGTCGTCCATGACTTCGGCGTACTGTGGCGAGAGAGAGGTTATTTAACTTCTCACGGTGCCCACATCCAGCACGGACCCCTCATTCAAGCCCTATTAGATGCGATTCATCTACCTACTGAAATATCGATTATGAAATGCAAAGCTCATACAAAAGTTACCGATATCATTTCTCAGGGTAATGACCTAGCTGACAGAACAGCTAAACAGACTGCTCAGAATCAGACTCTCACAATTGACGCGACAAAGACAATAGTCCCGACACTACCACATTGCATGACAGTTAAGGATCCCGCCCTTGATGTAATTGACATATGCTACACCAGAAGAAATAAAGAAATGGACTGAATTAGGAGGGATCCAAACAGATCAAGGATGGATGACGAAGGAAAAATCTATATGGTTTCTTCCCGACTCTATGGTCCAAGTTATCATTAACACAATACATAGTCCAGCACACCTAGGAGAGAAAGCTATGCTAGACAGTATTCAACACATTTGGTTTAACAAACACTTGCGAGCCGCAGCTAAACAAAAGGTTCGTACCTGTATGATATGTTGTCAGTTTAATCCAGGTAAAAGCATCCCCGTAGAGCAGGGTGGATTTCAACCTCCTAATCATGCTTTTGAAGTCCTCCAGATGGATTATATCCAGATGGAACGATGTCGAGGATTCAAATATGTTCTCGTAGTTGTCTGTGCTCTTTCCCGTTGGACAGAAGCATACCCGGTTTCAGATTACACTGCCCCGACTACTGCCAAACAGTTAGTTCGAGAATTCTTCCCACGGTACGGTTTACCACGTGTTGTCTACTCAGATAACGGCCAGCCGTTCTCATCCGAACTAATGAAACACGTTTCCCTTCTATTA
Source organism: Triturus cristatus (assembly GCF_964204655.1). Taxonomy (NCBI): domain Eukaryota; kingdom Metazoa; phylum Chordata; class Amphibia; order Caudata; family Salamandridae; genus Triturus; species Triturus cristatus. The sequence continues at coordinate 324,647,012 of NC_140586.1, read as the reverse complement.
GGCTATCAATGGAAATTTCACTGTGTCCGACATCCCGAGGCAGCAGGTCTCGTAGAACGCCATAATCAAACTTTGAAAATTAGATTGTCCAAAATATGTAGAGAAAAAGGAGTTGATTGGATAGTAGCCTTACCAGTTGCGCTCTTTTACATGAGAATGGTAGCACATTCTCGAACAGGGCTATCCCCGTATGAGGTGATCTTCGGTAGACCACCAAATATGTGGGGGACGCCTATACCTCGTAAAATCACTGACATTGACTGTAATATGCTGACAGATTACCTGGCTTCCTTGATGTCTGCACTACAATCTTGTCGTTCACAGGTATCCGCAGCTTTTCCCGACAATACTGAGGTGAAGCCCCATGACGTAGTTCCTGGTGACTTGGTGCTGGTCAGGAACTTTGACCGGAAGACCCAACTGGATCCTAGGTGGAAGTCACCGAAGTTAGTTCTACTCACCACAAGGACAGCCGTGAAAATCGAAGGAAGAAAAGGGTGGTTGCACTCAAGTCATATCAAGAAATTTTATGGACTACCACCCAGTATAGAGACTCAACCCTGTATTCCCTCACAAACAGACTCAAAGCTCCCCTTGGTTGAGCAATCGAACTCAGAAATTTATAAACTAAAATTGAGGTCTAATAAGTCAGACAATTTGATTGTTTAAGTCCTCTCTAAGGTGAATCGGTTGAATTTGTCTCTGACATGTATCCTCTAGACCGGAATAGAGAAAGAAATCAGCAGATGCAGCTTAAAAAGCATGCGTATTATAAATCACTTCGTAGTCACTGTACAGTAACATTATTAATTTTGTTTTTTCTAAGTCTTCTGATTATTATTTTTAGCATACTATTGCTCAAGTATTACCCTATTCTTAAACGTGCTTATAATATAACTGCAGAACATTCTTTTAGCGAATTTCCTCCGCATGAATTGTCATATAGATTTGCGCTGCGCAACAACACATTCATTAGTATGTTACATCATTCCCATCAAACCAGCAATGCCACAAATTGTTGGATATGTGGCCGACTCCCTCCCTATCAGAACTATAAGGGAGTCTTGCCCCTCTTTCCCTATCCGTTCACACACAATGGCTCCTGTGGAGCATGGTTTAGTTTGATTAATACCCTAGATTCAAATTCCGCAGTTTATCAAGACAACTGGGTATGGGGAAACCTGAACCTAGTTTTGCTTAAAGTCTGCTACCCTAACAAGGAGGGACTTCCCAAAAGAACAGGAACTGATCTAGAAAATGAAGTATATGGATTAGGTAACTTTACACTTAACCTCATGATCCTGAACGTTGAATCTGAAGCTACACCAATCTTGCCCGCCATGTCAGTATTCCCAGTAAAAGGGGAATTATGTATAAGAAAGAATGGTTCCATACACATGGGCCATAGTAAATGCACCACTGTAATAAAATTCAGTGATCAAGGCAAGTCTACATTTAGAGCTTCCCATCATTCCTACTTCATATGTGGCCAGACCGCATATATATGTCTACCTTTAGATTGGGATGGTACCTGTTACATAGCATTCCTTCTGCCACCTGTTTTCCTAGCTCCTCCTGATTATCACAGAAATACCCATTTAGTACACAATAGACAACAGAGAGATCTCCCAATTGTCGATTACACTGAAACAGCATGGGAGAAATACACAGATTTCAATAAAGGTTTCTTTCCCTATATAGGTACAGTCACTAATAGTAAGCTGATACGAAGATTAACAAGAACCCTTGAAGCAGTAGTGAACGAAACTATTTCCGCCTTAGGCAATTTAACAGAAGAGCAGTCTGCTATGCGGATTGTTGTGCTTCAAAATCGTCTTGTCCTTGACGTCATCCTGGCCGATAGGGGCGGAGCTTGTAGGGTCATCGGATCAAGTTGTTGCATTTTCATACCAGAAAATTCCCCGTCTGTATATAAAGCCATAACCCGCCTTCATAAGATTATAAGCCAGATACACCAGAGTCCAGGCACCTGGACTTGGTCCGGTTGGTTCTGGGGCGTGTTGTCAGCCTGGGGATGGAGAATACTATCCTTCCTAGGTATTGGCTTTCTCATACTATTCAGTTGCTGCTTATGTCTACAATGTGGGCCAGCGATTTGTGGTCTGTGTGCCACCTCGTGTATCCCACCTCCAAGTTTTCATTCGAGATCCCGGAAGAAGAAAGAAGAACAAATGATGCTATATGAACAGATCGATGGATTGATGAAGATCGATATCTCCTGAGGGTCCGAAGGGGACAAGGAGGGAATGAGGAAATATGAATTTTGTGATCAGTTATGTCCCCTATCGTAGACCCCAACGGCTCCATGTGCATGCTATAAGTACATGTATGTTCCCTCCTGCTCTAGTTCTGAAGACGCAAATATATGTGCGTCCACCGTCAACATGTCCTCTTTCAGATCCGCCATGAATGGGTCAGATATTCCATTCCTAAGTATGAAAGGCCACCGACTTTATGTGGTTCACTTCCCACATTTCACAGATTCAGGCGAGTAGGCCCGAATTCTGTCATCAAGCCTTTTCCTGCCTTCTGCCTCTGAAAGCTCCAGTCTGAGCCTGCATCTGTGACCATGAACTTTGTCTTACTCCTTGCGCGGCTAACGGTGCCTGATCCAGCCTGTCGCCTGCCAAAAACTGTATTTCACCTTCGAGATTATCTCCTTCGCTCCCCATCCGATGCATTCCTGTCTAGTAGTTTAGGTAAACACTCCTCCAGCTACCGTGCAAAGGGCCAGGCCTCGCTGCCCTCATGCAAATAATTCATAGCCCCGTTACCATGGAATATTCCTACCCCCTCGCATCTAGTGTAGACACTTAGACGCTTGTACACGCACTAACAGTCAGTATAGTCAGTATAGAATAAGATTCTATCCTAAGAGACCTTTCCTTTTGGATAACACAGTTCTTTAAAAATAGGATATTAGATATGATTTGGAATTAGGTTGACATAACCCCAGACTTCTGTCTCCACATGTAGAGCTAAATGTCAAGTCCCCTTCACCCTCTAGTTGCACGTCAATCACACGCCATGCGGCTGCGTGCGCATCTTTGCCAAACATTTCTGCTGACATTGCAGGATTCTTTTATGGATCCGCCCACTTGTGACATCATGTTTAGTGACGTTTCTTGAATTACGCCCTCTATTAGCTACGTATGCACCTTTTATCAGCTGTTACGCCTCTTGCATCTGTTTCACTGTAATGTATTTTCTATAAAACTGCCTATCTGTCAATAATATAGGCTCCCTTCCTTCCTGAACTTTCGTGGTGATGGAACAGAAGGCCCACAATTCGAATTGTCTTCCTTTTTATAGGAATAAAGCATTTTAAACCCTCTCATACCACGGATTCTGCCTCTTATATTTACTGAGTTATTCTTGATAGATTTTACCGCATAAAAAATAGTACCGGTAACGAAATATTTACCACAACACCCACACCCACAACCACACCCACACAACCACACACACACATAACCACACACACACAACCACACAGACAACCACACACACACAACCACACACACACACACAACCACACACACAACCACACCAAGCATTGGCATAGCCAATAGGTCTCTCCTTTGGGACATTATAAGTGTGTAGCCATGCAACAGTTGATGTGGTTGTACCAAAGATATTGTGCTGAATAACTAAATACTTAGAAGGTCCCAAAAGCGAGACCTATTGGCTATGCCAATGCTTGTTTAACTTCTTTCACAAGCTTCTTTTCTTGAACTGGATTCTCATGTAGCAGCATTGGGGGTTTTGGCCATTTCTTCTGTCTGACAGAATGCCCTGCCCTAGACCAAGGCTGGAGGAGCCCCACCACATGTTTTACCAGCCCAGACTGGCCCATTGTCATTCTATATGTGGCAATCAGTCGCATACAGAATGACAATGGGCGGGGTGGGGCTGCTCCTGTGCTCGGAGGAGGTATACGAGATGGGCCCCATCAGGGTGTTGAGACTTCATGCAGGGAACAGTTCTGTTCCCTGTTATCTGCAATGCCCCAAATTACGGACAAAAGGCGTCTGTAAAAGGGATCATCACGGACAACGGACGCGAGATCCAAATTACGGACGGTCCGTGAAATTTATGGATGGTTGGTCACTCTAGAGGGAGGTCCCGCAGGGATAGGCAATGCTGGGAGGAAGAGTTATCTCGTTCCATCCTGTGGTTCCAGTAGAAGGGTTCTAGAAAGGTTTAGAGAATGCTAGGTTTGAACACAGGGATCAGATACACCTTGAAATGAAAACAAATAGAGGTGTTTATGTAAGCTTTCAGTTAAACTACTCGTTCCCCCTGTCCGGCGTGTGCTGTGACCTTTGTAACAAATCTGCTCCCAGTGTGCTGCAGAGGGTGTTTGAGTGCCAGGCTCTGTTCTGCCCCAGGCTTGCAGCACAGCACAGATAGTCTGTGTACTTTTGTACATGCCTGTGTTTGCATTCAGCACTGCTTCACAGCCAGTCCTGTTGGCTTTACCAATGTTTGTTGTCAATATATTTTGCGGTCTATAGATCTCACTATTTACATCTCCATGTTTATCAGGGGAAGAGTTTGTTCAGGTCAACATTTTGAATGGAATGAAGAAGTTATTTGAACAACCTGCCTGATTTTATAGGGTTAGATATTTTCTTGTGGTGTATATTTATTTTAAAAAAAATCAGGCCCTGGAAAGGAGGAATCTTACTGTGGGTAGGAAAGCTGCAACATTGTAGTATGGATGTCTTTTTCTAATTTTCTTGTGGAAGTTGAAATCTCTCAGGAGAATCTGAATGGAATAGGTGAGTTAGTGCTATAATTAAGGTATTTTGTTTGTAATCTCCACAGAGAGGTTTTGGAGAAAGGAGGAGTTTATTAAGTTAATCATATTGTTTTAAGGAACGGGAAACAACCATTACAACACAGTCATTACAACGCACTACCTTTACAACGCAGTCATTACAATGCAACATCCTTTGCATAGCATGCTGTTGGACTTGGCCCTTCTGGCAAGTTCACCCCTAGAACGTTATGCATTATCCTAGCCTTTTTCCTGTGTTGTACTAGTGGTTTTAGGCCTCTAGGCTCTTGCACACTGTGTCCCAGTGGAAAGCGCGTGCGCTCTGTGTATGGTTTAGTGAGACTGACCTGCCCTCCCATAGGAATGCATGGGGGATCTGAGTGACCGTGGTAGTTCCTGATGCGTGGGGAGTGCAGGGTCGAGTTTGGTATGTACGAACTCGTGAGAGTGAATGCAGAGCGATGATGTGTGCGGCATTACTGTAGCTAGTGTAGAAGTGCCACTTCTAGACGCTGGCATAAATGTGCAGTGACTGTCTGGCGTGTGATTGGCTGGTGAGCCTGGCTCCAGGAGTCAGGATGGGTCTGCCCCAGTGGTGGGTGGAGAGAGCTGCATGTTGATGAGTGGGAGGAGTACACCTGGGACCTGAATAGGGCTGGGCTTTCCCCACACAATGCGGGCTCCTCCCCCTGTGGTGCGACTGATGACCCTGGCCTGTTCTGTGAATAGGGAGAGGGGCTGAGCAAAACAAAGTGCTCAAGAACCAGTTGTATCTGGTTCGCCCCTTCCCTGCACCTTGAGACAAAGGGAAATGGGGTATAAAAGAAGGGGCTGTGACCCCAGAAAAATGTTCTCCTTTGGATCCTGACAGAGGGGGTTTGCTGCTGGTGGGGACCAGGAGGGACCGCCATGGGGGCAACCTCCCTGCTGGCCCTGTGTGCTGGCCCCTGGGCCCTACCTTGCCCCCTGGATGCCTTCAGGACCTTTTGGACATTTTTGCTGGCCCTTTTACTCTGCCAAGGCTTAATACAGCCTTATAGCGCCCTGGGAGCGCTTTATCCTTATATTGCCAAGAAGAGGAGCTTGTATGCTCTGCAGCGCTCAGCTGCTGTCTTTGTCCCCAGAGGGAATCCCCAGCGTAGGGATTCCCCCGTAATGGCTGCCAAGCGGGAGCCCACCCCGCTAATTGATCGTGGTTGAGGGAGCCCACCCCTCATTGCCGCATCTGTATTTTATTGATTTGAATGCGGGAGCCCACCCCGCATATGTCCGCTTATTGACCGTCTCGCGGGTGCCCACCCCACATTTTACTGAGCTGCGGGTGCCCACCCCGCTTCATCTTTATTTAAAATTGCGGGTGCCCACCCCGCACTTTACCCAAGGAATCACTGCCGCGGCCCAAGCTGCACATTTAATTCCTTCCAGGCCACTGCTCAGCACGACCCGGAAGGCAGGGACTCTGTGGGCGGGGCGTCCGGGAAGGGAAGCCCCGTGAGAGAACAGTCCAGCGCACGGAGAGCCCCGCGGTGGCGGCCGAGATGCGGAGGAGTCCCGGGTCCCAGGAGGGGGCCCGGGTGAAGAGGGCAGGTAGCCAAGGCCGCCCACGGCAGCAAGAGACGTGCCGCTGCAGCGAGTAGGAGCCCCCGCCAGGAAGAGAACCACCGGTGAGTGAAAGTGGCTGGGGGGGCTCCGTGTGAAGCGCTGGTAGTGCCTGATCGAGAGCCCAAGCCTCATTTTACTCCCCCAGCTGCGCAGCACTTAGTGCCAGCTGCAGCGTTTAGGGCCTGTGCTTGTCCCCAGCTGCCCAGCAAGTAGTGGGCAGCTGCCACGTTTAGGTTCTGGCGTAACCTGGACCCTAATGTGATTGAGGTGTTATTGTGATTCATATATTAATGCTTATGGTGTTAGGCAATGTACTGTGTGTAGTATGTTTTGCGCACCCTTTGTTAATGCTTATGGTGTTAGGAAATGTACTGTGTATAGTATGTTTTGCGCACCCTGTGTTATACCTCTAAATGTGATCTTTTCTGGTCATGAGGTTGTTCTTGCTAGTGAGACTATGTCACCCATTGTGATGTACGCCCCTAGTGTAGTTATACTTAGGTGGTTAGGTCTAATGCGTTAGACTAATGAGAAATTGCATAATGTGTTTATGCCCCTGTGATGGATGCAGGATAGGTTTTATACCTGATGCTAGTGTGATGACGCTGAGGTCATTATTGCACCAGTAGTTACTGGTTGTGCTCTACAGTGATAATTTGTGTTACAGTTAGTATATGTTCTACATGTACAATTGGTGATTTGTGCTGATTCTGACAGTGGTCCATGTGGCCCTGTCCCGTGTAAATAGTCCTTTGTAAAATTCTGCCCAGTGCCAGTTGGCACAGTGTAAATTATGTGATTTTCATCTAATGTGTTTATTATAATACAAAGGCTATTTTTATATATAACCTTGTGTGGAGTTTCATTTGTGGTGGGCCTAGAGTGTCGTTGCTGTGTGCGCGCGCAAACGCTTTACACATTGCCTCTGGTGATAAGCCTGACTGCTCGTGGCAAGCTACCAAGGGGGTGAGCAGGGGTTATCTTTGGCGTGTAACTCCCCAGCCCTGACTTAGAGTGGTGGTTTCTGCCTGGCTTTGGCGCAAGCCCTAGCCAACCAGAAATCCCATTTCTAACACATGCCATTACAACGCAGCTATTACAACGCATGTCACTAAAACGCATGCCACTACAACGCATTCCATTACAACGCATTATAAGGAAAGTAATGGGAAACGGTAATTTTTACCCCTCCACTATCCAACACTTACCCTACTGTTGCACTCACTGGAGTGGGAATAGTCACTTATACCCCTACACTATCCAACACTTACACTACTGTTGCCCTAAAAGTATTATGCGTTGTAATGGTATGCATTGTAATGATATGTGTTGTAATGGAATGCGTTGTAAGTGAGGTTTTTAAAAATGTGTTGTAAAATCATGCGCTGTAATGGATGTTGCGATGTAAAATCACGTTGTAAAGGCATGCATTGTAAACGTTTGCGTTGTAACACGTCCTATTCTTTAAGGAACTAATGTGGATAAGGCAACAAGGCAACCCTCCGTTCTTTTTCCTGTTTTTGATGTAGAACATGGTGTATCTTAGTGATAACATAGTGGTGGTGGGGGGTGAGCAGAATTACATTTCTGTGAGTGTAATCACTTCTGGGTCAGATTTCTGTTTGAGGGTAGATATGAATGTTGCATTAAAGAATGTAGACCTACAGTTCAGGAAGGCAGGTTTGATATGATGTGTGGTAAGTGAATCACTAAATAGAGACAAAACAATTCTAAGATTGATTGTGTATGTCAGGCCAGTTTGTGCGCTGTTGTTGTGGTGTATTGGAGGTTGGTTGAAAAACAGGAAGCTTCATTGAGGTGTTGTGGTAGTTAGTGGGAGGTTTGTGAATTTGGTCCAGAACAATATTTCGGTCTGTGTCAATGTAGGAGGGCTGTTCAAGGTTATGATCCGGACAATCTTGATTTATGCAGGTATTATGTTGTCATGTTTAATTTCACGTTGGTTGTGACTGGTGATGGGAAGGTGAGGGGGTCATTAGAGCAGAGTGAGATAACGGTATTGCACAGATGGTATGTATTGCTTCAGTGTTAATGTTGATAACTGTGGTAGAAGCTTTGAGTGCCTTCAGTGTATGAAATAATAATAATGAAGCGCTTAATTATAACACTACTGTTTACTTGGCAAAAAAGACTTTAACTATCTGGTATGAATCGGGCCCTCTAAAGTCCTGACACTCTTCAACTGAAACTACAAAAATTCAAAATGAACAGAACTTATAACTGAGCCTTCTCTGGTGTTGCTTCAAGAATATGGAACACTCTTCCTTCGGAAATCAGAGCTAACCCTTTGATCGACCCATTCAAATAAGAGGTAAAATGGTTGCTCCTGCAACAATAGACTTGAAGCCACCCAAACTAACATTTATTTATTTTACAGCGATGGTCTACCATTCAGCTAAGCACTTTTGTTACTTTATATCTACTATGCTGCTGGCTGTTCTTTTTTCGCATTTTGTATGTTTATCTTCCTATATGTTTAGTATTTATACCTTAACCTGCTAAGCGTGTCTGCTTCTACGTACAGCGCTCTGATACCCTAATGGGTCATGTTTGCGCTGTATAAAACTTTTCAAACAAACAATGGATACGTACATGAATATAAAATGATTCCTGACAACAATACAAACAGCAACTGGGCTGGATTATACAGATGATTCCAACATATCATACGAAATATGGGAATGGACAATCAGATGAATTTTAGGGCAGGAAGGGAATGACATGGGGTGGATGAGTATGTGAAGACTAGGAGAGAAGTAAGGCAGTAGGAGAGGGCATCTCAGGACAGCCATATAGAGAAAATCTAGACGGATCCTCTTCTTGCCTGGGAGGCAAGTGATCTCAGCCCGGCCGAAGGTATGCATACCATAATGTCTTGTACTTCCTAGAACATTCGGATAAAACAAGGAGACGGATATAGGCAGTGGTAATGGACTCCTTGTAATGGTCATAATACAGAGTGACCCTGTATGCTGACAAGAGCATAATGACAGGCAGGACAATTGGTATGGGAGACTGCACTACTGAATGAAGGTAGGGCTCTTTCTGTGGTTTTCTTGTGGCAGAGCATATCCCATGCAGTCATATATGCCAAAATTAAAAGGTGCAACAATATCACCCTATGATCACCAGTGAAATTCAGATGGGTAAAATATTGTTGGCTATTTTAAGACATAGGCGGTGCCTCACAAAAGAGTTTTGGAATTGAAAATGTAAATATATAAAGCATCACTATGCAGAGGTCTGGGTCTGGTTAAAATTAATTAAACAGAGTTGATCAGCGAATGCCCAAGCATTTACACATTTTTGAACCATAAAAGAGCCCAACGTACAGAAACAGAATACTGTTATACAGGGGCTAGCATAAAATCCCCACAAATGTTTTCAAACATTTGCATCCGGTCATTGAGGCGGTAGAGCAGATGTATGTGCCTGGCCAGTACTTGTCCATTCTCTAGGTGAAGCCACATTCGGTGTTTTCCACTTTCTCATGATGTAGACTTTAGCAACTATGGAGGACAGGCGGAAGTATGTCCTCCAGTGGTTAGACTTGCACGGAATCTGTGACACATTATGTAGTATGGTCAGCGGTGACATGTCAGTAAGGTCACACCCAAAAGAGTCTTTCATGGATTATCAGACCTGCCAGCAGTGTTGGGTCAGTTTGTGGCATGTCCACCGAATATAGACTATAACATGCTCACTCTGATTGCATCTCCAGCAGCTTAGTCAGGGCTGGGACTGGCCTGTTCCAGCCTCAGTGGTGGCCAATGGCAACGCCTTCATGAGAGGTCATAGAGTCACTCACTTGTCATCCACCTGTTTCATTGGTAAACATCTCCGCCATTTTTGTTTAACAGTTGGGGTTCAAAATAGTGGTTTAGTAATAGTGCTATAAAGACCTGAAACCACTCCCTGGATTGGCCCCAAACATGTAAATAAGACCAAAATAATGAGTGATAAAGGGAGGTCACATGAGGATCCTGGCAGCGTGGACATCAGGCAGTCCAATAAATGAAGGGATCTTCTTACAAGTTGCCCGGAGGCACCTGGATGGTAGGTAGGAGGTGAAGATAGAGAAGGGATAGAGATTACCTGCAGAATGGTTCACACCTGGGCAAGCAGCACATCGAAGTTGCTAGACAAATTGAAAAAATAGCGAGAACAAACACCACAGCTAAGCCCTCTTAATGAAGCCCATTTACATTTCCTAAATAACAGATCATTGAAAAGCGGGAGACACACTCAATGAAGATAAAGTGCAGCTGGACCTTAGCCCCGGGCCGGGACAGAAATCCACCCCAGGAGGCGGGAAGCAGGGTGGGGATCCTGGGGCGGCTGGTTGGTTGAAGTTCATTTATTGTTTTGTATTTATTGCTAAGTCGTTCAGACTGTAAAGGGCAGAAGTAAGACAGTACATCTAAGATACGTGAGTAATCTGGTCAAAGGTCAGTGATCTGAGTCTTGTGTGAGATGGGCATGATGTAATTGATTAGTTTGTTGAAATCAAAGGGCAATAATAACAAGCATTGGGATAGCCAATAGGTCTAGCCTTTGGGACCTATTAAGGGTTTAGCCATGCAGCACTTTATCCTGGGTGGTTGATTTATAGCTTAATTCCTGAATATGTATAAGGTTATATCAAGCCCAAATTGAAACGTGTGGAAGCTCGTGCCATTGGGAGCAGTGTTGGGTAGCTTGCAGTGGTGTAGGGACAGCCGAGGAAGCTTGCAGGAGTGGGGAACGTGTGGAAGCCTGCAGCATTGGGAGCAGTGTCAAGGAGCTTGAAGTGGTATTCATGCAAGGAATATTTACTTTTAGCTTGTTTAGCCAAAACAAGCCTGTAGTAGTGTTTGTTGTCTGTTCTAACTAATAGTGTTATCACTGCATTTTTCCCACAAACCATAACAACAGTTTCTCTGAATACAGAGTTGTGCAAAATACATGGCAAACCTCTTTCCATACACATAGGATGACTTTTTACCCCCTTGATCGAATGTTAAAGAAAGCCCTTTGTATATATATTTTCTATATAATGCTGAGATTTAAGTGCTTGTAATGTTGCCCAGCAGACTAAAACAACTATTGTCTTGACCCAGCCACTACCAGTCCAATGTGTGTCTTTTTTTCAGAGAATACAACCATTACTTGAAATTGAAAGATGATAAAAAAGCAAAAGAAATGTGAAATTAGGCATCTCATTTTGAATCATAAAATAGTACACAGATGTTATGTGTCTACAGATTAAATAAGTTATGTTATGTCAATTTTCAAAGTGTCCACATATAAACAATCTGACTCACTCCATCTCAAATACAGAATGACAAATACCGACATAAGCATACATGTATGCAACACACAATCATGCAAAAGACGACAAGCACACTGAAAACATGGTATACTTGCACAATCTGACACTCTCATGCAGAAGACTTCACCTACACTCACACCACACAAACTACAAATGGAAAATATTTGCCCACACTGGGGTAACGAGGAGAAATGACAAAATAGTTAATAATGCTTAAAAATGTATTGCATTATACGACTTAAATAAATTCTCGCATATTTAATCAATCCTGCGACATAATTTGGCCCTCCCTGGCACATAAATCTAGTGGCTCTGTCCATACCTAACAAGTTCCTTTATGACATCTTCTGTCAGTCATGACCTTTTATCAAGCAGCATTTTGGTGGGACATGCACCAACCATCAGCCATTAGAACACTTCCATTTTTAAATGACACACAGAGAAGCCAATCCTAAGCACAGGAGGAGTCAGACCCCACAAAGCACATACAACAGATCGCCTAACAAATTTGGAAGTTTCTTCAATTTTGAAAAAGAGACAATGCCATAGTCCTCTGGTAGATCAGCAAATCCTTTCAATCGACTCCCGATGTCGTGCTCTGCATAAAGGTAATATTTACTGCTGATCAAATTGGCCAATAAAAAGAGTGGCAACCAATCCAAAACTTTCTGTTTCTCTATACAGGGGCTCAGCATGGAGGAATCTACGTATACAAAATTGTTTGTGTATATTGTGCCAACCACAGAATGTAAAATAGGGTTAAAATCCTCATTTGCTTTAGAAGCCCTGCAATACAGTAGATCAAAACCTTCCAACAGCGATAGGATAACCTATGCTAGTCACTCATACAGACTTGAGGGGAAACACAGAGGAAGAACATACGCTCATTATCATAATATTTCCATTAATAATGGTAGCTATGAGTGTTGCGACCTGTCTGAACTGTTGCCCGACGTGGTTCTAGTGTGCATCTCGGCCCAATGATATGCATCCCCTGGGACCCAGCATGCCCGGTCCAAAAGCTGCAGCTCACCCGAGGACCTTTGGCAAATAATGCTTTAACCCAGGGACTCAGCAGGCTTAGCCATGAAGATATTAGTATCCCTGGGGACACGGAATAGGTCTCTGGCCCTTAGCACTTCAAATCACTCATGTTTTGGGCTTCCGATGAAAGGATGTGTGATGTAAGAAAATCTCATGAGATTTCAGCGGATTTCCTTCAGTCACGTGACCTGGCAGCCATCTTGCTTGCAGAAGCTATAAAAGCCATGCCCTCTACACGTGCATGTGATTGCCTTTCATACTCACCGGATGAACTGAGCCTTCTGCGTTTCCAGAACTTACCTTTGACTTAAGATCATCCTTACCTGACAAAGCGCTCCAGCTGGGTCTCCAGATCCTCTCTTCACAGTGCGGCTGTGCTGATCATCAGGATCCTGAAAAGCAAAGAACAGAAAACAAGGTTAGTTTGCCAAATCTTATGTAACGGAGCAATAAAACCAACAATAGCTTCTACAAGGGGCAAAAGACAGAAGGGAGGCTTCACTTTGGCATGTAAATCACAGAAGGTTGTATAGCTCCTACCTTCCCCAAAAATTCAGCTGACAAATGAAAGGTTAGAGGATTCTTAAGAAATCAAAACAAAAAAACCAAACTTAAAGGTGGACAGTATCCTCTTGTTAAAGCTAAACAGGAGAAAATTAAATTTACCCTGTTGAACACTAATGTGGATTGCTTTTCTTGGGTCCCTTTGGAGAAGACATTGAGTAAGTTTACATTCCTGAGTGACTGCTATTGCTTTCCCGTAACATGAACTTGTGGTTAAGTGATGTAAACATAGCGGAGGCATTGCTAATTGTATATTTTGTATTGTGAACACAGAAAACTGTACTCCTTTACGAAAAGCCAGTGATCCAGTTCTGAGCACCACAGAGAAGGGCCTGAGAAAAAGACATACAGAAGGCATTCTCACCAGAAGTCTGAACGAGATCTCAGCTCCTCATTTTCAAAACCCCCTTCCCCCGGCCTGATGAGTAGAACAATGGTTATTGTCTTTTGGGAAACATACTGGGAGGAGGGACTGGTCAGAATTACGTCGCTCCTGCAACTTATGGCAAACAAACAGGTAAGTGGTCTTGACAGAACGCCAAGTCCACATGTTTGAGTTGCCTGGGTGACATGGATCTAGACATAGAAAATATTGAGGTTCATGCCCTGGCCACATCCCTACAGGGTAATGAACCCTCACTTAAAGACATGGCCAGAATCTCAGAAGAAATGCAGAGTCAACTGCACTCCCTCCAACAAGAGAATGTAAGGCTAAGAGAAGAATTGGACTGATATTGTCCAAGGGGAGAGGCTGCAATTTCTCTATTACTAAGGAATTCCATATACCCACATGACCCTTGTTCAAACCCCAGCCCACATAGCTGGTTTGAACCCATCTAGTTCTGCTGATCCAGACAAACCACCCCCATATTCTACCAGTCAACCAAACCTGTGACAGAGCCAACCACTGCCCCACTGGCCACTCTTGAAAGAATTGATGGAGACATTGATGTAAACATAGTAGAGCCATTGCTAATTGAATGGTTTGTATTGTGAACACAGGAAGCTGTACACCTTAACAAAAAGCCAAAGATCAAGTTCTGAGCACCACATTAAAGGTCCTGAGAAAAAGACAGACAGAAGGTACTCTCAAGAGAAGTACAAACGAGATATCATCTACCCATTTCCAAAACCCAAGTCGCTCCTGCAACTCCTGGCAAACAAACAGGTCAGTGGTCTTGACAGTGTGTTGATCATGTGATACACATTTTGCCATAACCCAGACTTTCAAGTACTTCATATCCTTTTGAGATATTCACTTTTTTAATAACTACTTAGTCCCACTTGATTTGCCGGGAACATCCAAGTATTGCCTTTGTTTACCCAGTGTTTATAGCCTCTAGAGTCTAGAATGATTCAATCTTTATGAAAGGCTCTACCGAATTCCCAGTCTGTTATCAATCTCCTTAAATCCTACCAACGTTCCACATCATCTGCTACATTCTCATCAGTTCTGACCTACTTCTTTCTAATTTCTACGGCCAGGACCTGTTTTAACAAGTCTCTTTTCCATGTTTCCACAGCACAGGCTTATTGGGGAAGTTAATGAATTACTCAGTGTCCTTTTGCAAACAGTAATCCCAACAGTGCAAATCTGTACTGCTTTCCCCCACCTTTATGTCTGGGAATAATTTCCAATAGCAGTTCTGCAGAGGGCACTCTATATTGACTGCTGTGACAATTTTTAATTTACTTGTGGTTCGTCTCCGGTAACCTGTTAATGTTCCGCAAGTCCAAGTCATATGCAAGAACGTTGCCTCTTGTTCGCTACACTTAGGGCAGGCAAAGGACCTCTCAGGGTATATCGTCTTTAGCTTTGGGTGTTAGCTATGTCCTGTGCAGGTAGTTAATTTGAATTTAGTGCTTTAAGATACCGCCTGAACTAGACCACATCTTCTCTCCCACTTGTTGCCCGTTAAAAGCATTTGATATCTGACCCCATGCCTAATGTGTTGGAATTTGAGGTTTCTTTTAATCTTTTTTCAGAGCCTTATAAACGTGAAATTAAGCTATATTATTAGCACCATCTCAAGAGTGACCGTAGTGAAGGGAGTACTAGGGAGCAAGTCACACATTTCTTCAGCTTTTCATGTCATTTTTGGTTATTGCGGAAACTGATGTGGCCTTACCCCAAATGCCTTGTGTGCTTCCATGAAAATTGTTAATTATATACCTGGGTATAAGTAGCCCAGAGTAGTGCACCCTCCATCCCTCCATTTTACCCGGGATATTTCCCTTCTAATTCACCTGAATGGTTGTAGCCACTAGATATCCAAGTTCCTAGAGAACAGGGACCACCCAAATACCCTTTCACAGCTGTTTCCGTACTGCTGCTGTTCAGCATACTCTGTAGGGATATATATATTTATATATATATATATATATATTTGCAGTTTTATATTGCACAATCTTGACCCGAAAGTATCAGAGCTCTTTTCTTGAGCAACAGTTGCATTACAGAAGGACACATTAATTGTTTTCAGACACGGGGAAATTAAGCGATTTTCCCCAAAACACAGGATGTTTGAGCCTCCCGCCAGACTTGAACCTATGGGCTCATTACGATGGAGGGCGGACTGGCTCCGTCCGCTAAGGTGGTGTGAACTGGGACCGTCCGCCATGCATGCGGCGGTCCCGCATACCCTATTATGATGGGACCGCCACCGCTGCAGTCTTGGTCCGCACCGTTCACATTGAGGCGGTGGCTGCTGACAGCAGCACTGCCGTGATGCCAAAACGAGCATGTTGTGCATTTCACTGCACTATGTGGCAGGCACTACACTGTGCCTGCCACTTGGTGCAGTGAAATGTTGGGGGGTACCATGGGTACCCCCCCATGCACCCTCACCTCCCCCACCACAAGGGGGGCCCGCTACAGAACCCCAAAACCAAACTCCTCCTGCCTTTCAACGGTGGTTGCACCTCCGCGGAATGGCTGGCTGGAGACCGCATCATAATTTGGCAAACGGTGCTTGCTAAACACCGCCACCATTTTGTGGATGCAGACCGCTCTGCTGGGCTATCGTAACGATTGCCTTGGGCGGTTCCGTGGTGGATGGGCTTTGCCTCTGCTGCCGTCTGAATCCCACCTCCATCGTAATATGTCAGTGGGTGAATCGCGGTCCACAGGGCCGGTGGACCTCAACGCCGGCCCAGCGGTGGCGGTCCTTTCGCCATCATAATGAGCCCCTTAGTTCCCCAGATTCAAGGTCAGCCGCTGTAGCCGTTAAGACATTAGTATCAGTGGCAATTTACCTAATAATCTTTTCTCCCAGTTATACACATCCTCACACTACTTTGCAGCATGTTGCCAAATAATGACACATTCTAAGTTAGGTAGTCCAAGGCCACCATCCTCTATGTCCCTCTTTAGGATCTCCAACCAAACTCTACTTATTTTCCCTGCCCATACCAGTGATATCAATGAACTATCCAGTTATTTAAACACAGACCTGGATATGGAGCAAAAGTGTGCTTTGGAGAACATAAGAACGGGGAGAGGAACACCATCTTTACCACCGCTGTTCTGCCTATTAATGCTAGGGGAAGAGTGTTCCAGAATTATACTGACATCCTTAGTCCTGCCATCACCCTTCACATCAATATGCCTTCACATGGTGTAGGCATATTGTTTCTATATGGAGTGGGCAACTTGGATACCTAGGTGTTTGATACTGTCAATTTGCCAATGGAGATCTGTACACAAGAGTTCCCTGATCTCTACCCTTGAGAACCATCCCAAGGGAAACAGCTTACTTTTCTTTATTAACACTAGCCCCCAGGAAATTACCAAATCTCTCTAGCTCTTGTAGCAATATTGAGAGTGATCTTTGGGACTGACTCAAGTATACCAGACTGTCATCACTGTATATTCATACTGTGTACACTATACTGTATTAGGTATGTGTATGCCCCACTCCTGTGGCACACTTCTCAAACTAATTAATCACTAGTGGCTTAAATGCTATCATAAATAGAAGCAGTGACAGGGGACATCGGTGACAGAAAGCATCCCTGTCGGGTACCCCTTTATATTGTTCAGCTCTCCATGGAATTTGTTTACAGTAGTTTTATCCATCCCAGCAATTGTGTACCAGATCTCATGGCTTCAAAAATCCTCCACATGTAATTCCAGTGTACAATGTCTGTAGGAAATCAACCCTTCTTGTATGGTCATATTGTATTTTGTGGCCTCTTTGCTGAACAATATTTTTGCTGACTTTTGTACTGCTAACTAGTAGTAAAGTGCATGTTCTCCTCCTTTCGAAATGATGAAAGTGCCATACCCCTAGGCATATTTACTTTATTCATTTTTTATTTATTTTTAAAAGGTTTTATATAGCGCAAACATGGCCACTGGAGGTATCAGAGCACTTTACAATTTAGCAATCACAAAGGGTACGGGGAGGTAAAAGCCGATCAACAAAACATCATACAATCATACATCATACAATCTTAACAGTCTCAAAGAACTAGGGAGTCCTGTGGAGCATTGGAAGCTAGGGATCTACGGCAAAAGTTTCTTCATCAATACCGTTTTTGCTTCCTTTTCAAAAGGCAATAGAGGGATTCACTCTATGACGTGAACATGGCCACATGGGCTTTCAGAGCGCTTTACAGTATATTTATTTATTTATAAAGACCGAGACAGTTACTTTGATAACCTGTACTGTTATATACTGTTTTTGTATTTAAGGAAGCTGACAAAAAAGTAAAAAAAAAAAAATAAGATTTGTATAGCGCAAACATGACCCCGAAGGGTATCAGAGCACTTCACATTTTGGAAGGGAAGAACATAGTACAGGGAAAATGGCAAAGGGGGTAACAGAGAATAATATATTTAGCTAATATCAATTGCAATAGATCAACAAACAGTCTTCACAGTCCCAAACCAACTAGCGTGTCCTCTAGAGCCTTAGAAGCTCCAGTTCTAAGGCAAAAATGTTTTCATCAGTATCGCTTTAACTTTCTTTTTGAAAAAGGCAATAGAGGGATTCAACCTGACTTCCTGGGGGAGGAAGTTCTATATCCTCGGGCGATACCCGAAAAGACCCGATTATACGTTTTCTTTTTATGGAATTTCTGTGGCTTGAGCAGTAATGTGCTCGCACTTCTAGAGGATCTAGAACCACCCGAGAGCTCCAGTTTTTGAGCGAGGTATATCGGGGTGTTGAAATAAATAGCTTTATGTGCCATGCATGCAATTTTTAGTTGTATTCTAGCTTCATATGGGAACCAATTTAAGGATATCAGCTCCGGCATGATATGATTGTTTCTTTTGGAGCCTGTTATGAGCCTTGCAGCAGAGCTGAGGGCAGCCCTGAGTGGAGCCGTCTTTGATCTAGGAAGGCTGCAAAGGGTTGCACTTCAATAATCCATTTTAAAGATCACTAGGGCTTGCACCGCAACCTTTAAGTCATATGAAGGAAGGAAAGGTTTTATTTTTCTTAAAATGCTGAGTTGAAAGTTCGTTCCTTTGGTGAGTGCACTGATGCTTCTGCATGTTCAGACTTTTATCCAGCATTATTCCCAATGATCTTGTCGAATCAATGATGTGTGGCGTGCAATTAAGAGCTGTTAGTTGATTCATCCATTCTTCGATGACTGGAGACTGTTTGGGTGGGGCGATTAAGAGGAATTCTGTTTTAAGAGCGTTTATTTTCAGGTGGTTACGTGTCAGCCAGCTTTGTGTTTTCAGTAAGACTGAATTGAGTGACCTGAGGGGAGGAGACCTTCAGGTACAATTGGGTATCATTGGCATACACGTGATACTGAATGTTGGATGATTTCAGAGTTTCTGTTAAAGGCTCCATGAACAAATTGAAGATAGTGGGTGAAAGTGCAGACCCTGTGGAACCCCCAAATTGACCGGAGAAGGATGAGACAAAGACTGGTTCACCCTGAAGCTTTGGGTTCTAGTGTGGAGAACTGAGGAGAACCAGTTTAGTACAGGCCCAGAAAGCCAGCTTGTCATGCTTAACAGTATCAAAAGCTGATGATAGCTCAAGGAGGGTCAAAAGGCAGGATTCATTCCGATTGAGCAATCTTAGCGCATCATCTACAATATGAGTGAGCGGATTCCGTGCTATGACCCTGACGGAAACCGGATTAAAATTGGTCCAGGAGTCGGAATTGTTCAAATTGGTTCAACAGCTGGATGTGAACACATTTCTCTAGGAGCTTTGCCAATGTGGGGAGGTTAGAAATTAGGCGGAAATTGTGTAGGTCAGAGAGATCTGCAGATGGTTTCTTTAGAATAGGGGTGACCTGTCCAGACTTTAGGCAGTCCGGAATAGCACCTTGCAGTAGTGAGGCATTGACAATCTTAGTCCAAAGTGGGAGTATGGAGGTTCTGATCTCAGAGAAGAAGTTCAATGGCGAGGGGTCGTTGTAGTGGTTAGATGGTTTCAGAGTAGCCAGAGTTTTGCGTATAGTGCTTTCAACTAGAGTTTTGAATATGCTCCAGGAGGCATTGTTTTTAGGGGGGGGGGGCAGAACCGAATGGGCAGGATGACCTCAGACCAAGGAGGAAGGAGGGTGTTAGGAGGTGCGATCGAAAGGTGCTCCAAGGCTGACCATAGTTCATATTCAATCTTAGTACTCTTTTCAGAGAAAAAGACTGCAAATTCTTCGCAATTAGGCTACGGACCTGGACCCAATGAGGAAAGGTTAGGTTGACTGTTTGATTGAAGCTTGATGAGCTCAGACAGTTCTCATGGTCGTTTTTTTGCTTGTTCTAGTTGCTTTCTGACAAAAGCTGGCTTTAGAGCATCTGATGCATTTGTTGTAGATATTTCTTAAAGATCTCAGCTAGTTGAGATGTTCGAGGGAGGGAGAGGATCTCTTCAATCTTTTCGCTAAACTCAAATTCTGTCTTTCTCTATTTATGCTATCATTGTACCAAGGTTTAGAGACTTTGGAGGACAATCTTTTTAGCTGTAGAGGCGGCATCGAATCATGGAGCGGTTATAGTGGTCAGTAAGGTCATGAACATCTGACATGTCCACAGGAGAGGGCAGGATGTTATCACAGAGAGCAGTCAGATCACAAAAGTTGATGTATCGCAGTCTTCATTTCCAGTGTCTGGAGTTCTTAGGCTGGACCCTATTAACTCTCACAGAATCTGAGATGAGGAAGGTGATGCACTGGTGGTCAGTCCGGTCACACGGGACAATAGATTCAAGATGAATGGAGTTGAGCTTACAGATGACTAGGTCTAAGGTAGCCCCTTTAATGTGTGTAGGGCTGTTGCAAATTTGTATTAGGTTAAGGTCTCCCAGGAAGGATTTAAGGCTATTGACTGACGCGTCATTCATGTTGTTCCAGTGGAGGTTGAAATGTCCCAGGAAGATCTGAATGCCATGAAGATAAAATTACATTCAGGAGAAAAATCACATTTTGAGGAAAAATCACAGTTGGTGCAGGAACGTGTAAACACATTTAGGTGCAAAATCAAGAAAGTAATTAAAATATATAAAATCATCTTTTTTGGTGCAATGTCACATTTAGCTGCAAAAACTCCAGTAGTGCATAATCAACAGGAGCATAGAGACACATTTTGGAGCACAAATCACATTTAGGAGAAAAAACACATTTAGGTGCAAAATCGCCCTCTGTGCAACATCAATCACAATGTGAAAACACCTGTAGGAACAAAAGCCACATTTAGATGCAAAATCTTTTTGATGAACACGTACTGCTAAAAATGTGACTTTTGGTAGGCAACTGCATGTGCCAAAGCCAGGCAGAAACCACCACTCTAGTCAGGACACTCCTAAAATAACCCCTGCTCACCCCCTTGGTAGCTTGGCACAAGCAGTCAGGCTTATCTTAGAGGCAGTATGTAAAGCATTTGCACCTAACCAACAGTAATACAGTGTAAGCACTGCAAAAGGACACCACACCAGTTTAGAAAAATATCCAATATTTTTATATATTTGAGACAGGACTAAAAACGATAAAAAATCCACAATACAGTACTTAAAAATCTTTCGTTATCAAAATATGCTTGAAAAACAGTTCATTGATGTTGATAGCTTCATCCGAGACTATCATGGCGTCGTGAGCAAACAGATCCAAACAGTTCTGGCTGACCACGGTGTTGCGGGCCAGCTACGGTGTCGGGAAA
The DNA here is from genome assembly GCF_964204655.1 of Triturus cristatus. Lineage (NCBI taxonomy): Eukaryota > Metazoa > Chordata > Amphibia > Caudata > Salamandridae > Triturus > Triturus cristatus. The sequence goes on along the minus strand of NC_140586.1, from coordinate 324,625,538 downwards.
ACAGCAAACAGTACCTTTTAGAAGTGCAGGGCGTCAGCGACCTCTCGTTGAGCTTCCGAAAGCATGGCGTCCGCAGGCGTCGGTTCCGGAGGTCGGTGCAGGAGTCGTCGGGGCACTCGAAGTTACACGCGTTGCAGATCGATCTCCTCTCTGTTGGAGTCAGGAGCACTGGCGTCGGCAGGCGTCGGGTGCTGCGGTGAGAAGGGCAGTGGTGCGGCGAGCGGTGCCCTCAGGTCGCGGTGCGAGCAGCGGCTCGGTGGCGGCATCAGATGGCGTCGTCGATGAGACCCGGGTCGCGGTGCGAGGTGAATGCAGTGCTCATCGCGGTGCTGGCAGGTCGCGGTGCAAGCAGCGGTGTCGTTGTTGCTGAAGCGCTGTTGTTGGCTGGCGAACTGGAGTCGATGGCGCCGGCGTCGGTAGGCCAAGGCTGCAGTGCAGGATGAGAGCGGTGTGTCGTGTAACTTTACGAGCGATGCCCTCGAACCACGGGGCAAGCAGCGGCGTCAAATTTGGCGTGGAGCATCGATGTCGAGGATACCAAGGCGTCGTCGTGAAGCAAGGCGGTGTGGAGTGCGGTGCCCAAAGGTCGTGGTGCGAGCAGCGGCTCGGTGGCGGTATCAGCAGGCGTCGTAGACGTCGTTGTGTTGCTTTTCTTCTGTTGCAGCACAAAACACACAGTCTCCAGTGCTGAGGGCAGAAGAGATTTAAGTCTTTGCTGTTCCTGAGACTTCTTGAACAGGGGTCAAGCTCTACCTCAAGCCCTTGGAGAAACTCACAAGGTAGATTGCAGAAAGTTCAGTCCAGTCCTTTCACTGGCCAAGACAGAAGCATCCACTGCAGGCCAACACAGCAAAGCACACAGCAGAGTGGTAGTTCCTCCTCACAGCTTCTCCGGCTCTTCTTCTTGGCAGTCTTCTTGGTCCAAAAGAGTTCTAAAGTTCAGGGGTCTGGGCCAAAATATTTATATCCCAAAATCCTTTGATCTCTTATGCAGAGAGTGTCTGTGCCCAGCCATAACCAGTTCTGCCTTCTCTGGTGTGACCTCCTGGCAGGAGGTGGAGACGGCATGCATGGTCAGAGGCAGACCAGGCCCTTTGAGGTGCAAGGAAAAATCTCCTCCCCCTTGCCGAATTGCAGCCCAGGTCTATTCAGCCCTTTCCCGACCCACCTAGACTATCTGGAGCCACTCTTGCTCACCAGCCTTCAGTCATCCAAAACCCAGACAGGCAATCCACATTCCAGCAGAGGCACACGGGATGACTGAGCAAGAAAATACCTACTCTCTAAAAGTGCTATTTTCAAACACAGAATGTAAAAATCACCTTCACTAAAAGATACATTTTTAGATTCTGAGTTCAGACATACTAAACTTTATTTTCCTACCTAATTTCCTGGGCCAGTTATGTTTATATGATGTTATAAACAAACTTCTCATTCTGTCGTATGGGTAACAGGTAGCCTTGCAATAGCGAAAAACGAAATTGGCCGTAATTCGCTATCAGGACATGCCACACACACCAGGGCATGTCCTACCTTTCACATACACTGCACCCGGCCCACAGGGGTACCTTGGGCCTTCCTTAGGGGTGGCTGAAATGTAGGAAAATGGAATGTGAGGGACTGGCAAGTGTGCGCACTGACCAAGTCGACATGGCAGTTACAAACTGCGCGTAGACTCCACAATGGCGGGTCTGAGTTACCTTTTCAGGGCTACTCACGTGGGTGGCACAATCAGTGCTGCAGGCCCACTAGTAGCATTTGATTCACAAGCCCTGGCACACTCAGTGCACTTTACTAGGGACTAACAAGTAAATCAAATATCTAATCATGGAAACACCAAACCATAACACAACTTACCACAGGAGCACTTGCACTTTACCACTGATCAGCAGTGAGAAAAGTGCGCAGAAACTCTACGCCAGCGAAAACAGAGTAAAAACCGGGAGGTCAGAAAGCAAAAACTCAGGGAAAACACGCCAAAAGATGCTAAGTCTAACAAGCACATTTAACAGCAAAACAAGTCTTGGCGCAACATCAACAGACCATGGAGATACTTTAGGGAGAAAATAATATATAGGAGCACTGCAGTAGGAAGCATTCCTTTAACAGGTGTTATTCGAACACTCCTAATAGTCAATAGCTAGCTAATAGTGAGACTGAAACACTCCTCTGGCTTAATCCAAAATATGAATGACACCTATTTTAAGCGCAGAAGGAAGTGAGTTGACTCAAATGACCCAATAGTTAAAGGGGTCTGACCAAAGCCCCTTTCTGTGCACGTCTTTTGTGTTGATAACATAATCTCCATCAGAATTCTGAAGCTGTCTATAGCAAGACCTAAAGTTCAGGATCCTTGAGTGACCTGAAAGTGCCTAGCTAGCCCTGACTCACATATATGTAGAAAGCATTTTCTAGAAACCCCCCACACCCCTAGAACCTGACAACAGGCTATTGTTGGTCCCCCGCCAAGCATGAAATGCATGGAAAATGACAGAAGATTCTCTGTTCAAGTCTTCTTGCTGGGGATGGATTTCCTCTGTCATCATACAACCCCCACCGCAATTGGCCAACATCACCCACATCCCCAAGAGCATCATCCTGTAGACCCTCAAGAACCCCCCCTTGGGGCTTATCCTTACCCTGCTCATAAAGGGACAATAGGAAAAGGGCTATTTAGAGAACCCGCAACAGCAGCTGTCTGCTATAACCTGCAGCGTGATTGGTAAACACTAAACACTTCAAAACAGTTTGCCAAAACATACAAAACAAATGCATAAATGAAAAAGAAAAGAGATACAAATACATCTCCAAAATCTGGGAGCAGATATAACAGGATAACTCCAAATAATAAACAATGTGTAATACATTTGCCTTTATGGCCAAGTGCAACTGTGTGCAGAATTGTCCATGGGGCACTCCTTGCCTTCAGTGCTTGGACACGATTCATGGCGCTGTTTCAATGCACCATCTGATGGCCAATTTACCTTGATATTTACACACCATGTCAGGGAATTTGACTGTAATGCAGACAGCGTGACATTTTGGCATGAGATGAATAGCCTGGCCGATAATAAATAGTTCTGGGCTTATTCAATTCAAGCTGGTTCTTACTACCGACACGATTTTAAGCTTTTAGAGAGCAGCGGATGCTGCCAACGTGGCCCCAAGGGGCTGAACAGAGAATAGATTAAAAGCCTAAAGTAAACTATGAACCATTAAGCAAACATTTGTTGTACTGCAAGACGACAGACCATTCTCTGAAAAGCAAAATGCAGGCTACCACCAGGAAGTAAACCATGAGGTCCGAGAGAACTAACTCTCACCTGGAAGGGTGGGATTTCACTCCTTTCTGGAAGTCCTCATAACTCAAAGATAGTTGGTTCTTTGAACAATGAAGATTGCTTTTGTTGTGAAAATACTTTACAGTCATGTTTGCAGTTTCTCCCGGAAGACTTGATAACCGAGCAACACTATATGTCGTAGAGCAGCGAGCATTTTGTGGAATTCAGGATGGAGTAACCCACGTGGATTGTGAATAGGTAATCTGCAGGATTTAGAGTCAAAGAAAGAATAGAAAGAGTAACAGTTATTTTTCACATGACGATACAGTTATGTACTGTATTAGTTTTGTAGTCTTTGCGTGAGTTCTCACGACTCAAAGTAAAAATGTGTGGTGCCTAGTGGTGCATGGCGAGAGGGAAAAGTGTCACAGGGTCTGCGTGGCAAGTTTTAGCCTTATTTACCAAGGAAGAACTTGGCCTGCAGCAGGATGCCACTTTCTGTTGACCAGACCATGGCTATGAGTCAACTGGCTTCATGGCCAGCGATTGTGATTCTCCTCTTTGACAAAAGTGCCTCGCTACTCATACTCTCAGCTTTCACGAAGACCAAGAATTCAGGTGAATGCAGTGCTTAATTTGAGCCGGTGGTTTCTGGTTCTCAGTGCCGGCACTTGCTTGTCAATACCTCGCTTATGCCAGTCTCCCACATGGGGGCGCTGGCTGTCTAATTTACATATGAGCACAACAACAGTTGTTTATTAATTCAGTATACGTTAAAAATGGCTAATACCTGCCGCTCAAGCCATTATTATAGCTTTGGGGCCTGTAATAGTCTGAATTGTCACACTTACAGAAGTCTGATGCTTAGTAGTTGTGTTGATACCGTCATTGGCCAAGATGGCAGGGGCAATGGGTGGTGCAGGTTGCGGATGGCTCCTGACGAGGGTCCTGGCACTTATTTTTTTGCAAATTAAGCACTGTGAATGGCACCAACTCACAGCATATAACAGCACGTAGGTTGTGCACAAGATGGCTGCTTCAGTCATGTTCTGAACAGCTCAGAAGAAGGGGTTACCATTGGCTAGGAGAAAGAACATATTCAATTACACACGCAATGCAATGTTAACGTATAGGCAGTGCAATGTTAACATATAGCATGTCCATATCAATTTAAACCTTAAGTAATGTTTACAGCACTTTACCATGTTGAATTGGGAAGAACAGAGGAAAAACGGAGGATTTAACACGAAGCACTCTTTTATTTCTGTATTTGGATATCAGAGCTTTCTCGCTAGATTCTATATTTCTGTAACACAATTTGCTTCTGAATTCTTACAATAGTTAATCAACATTCTCCTGCCTCTGAAGCATGTAAGGCAGGATGGGGGGTCTCTTTGTTGATCTGTGTGGGAAACCTGCAGGGTTACCTTTGGTGGGAGAGGGGCTTTAGGCTGAGCAGCCCTGGCTGAGCTTCTATATTTTCACACCTACCAGGTCACAGAAAGAGGTTGATCCAGATTGTTCTTATCTGACTAATAACAGTGCAGATTGTTCTCAAGGCTTAAATCTACACTAGGTAGTATAGGATCATAAAATCAACAAGCGCATCTACAATATGGTTGATACATGAGAACATGGACCGTCACCATAATATCCGATTTCTAACCCTAAATGTAGGGGGGATACACTTAGTGCACTGTCGACACCCTGTATAGGCGTACATCAAATGACAACAGGCGCATATTTACTTCCTGCGAGAGACTCATCTAATTGACAGTAATCTTCAATGGCTCAGCAAACGCAGGAGAGGGCAAACTTTTGGTACCAGATATTCTTCTTATGCTCGCGGAGCCTTGTTATGGATCTGTCCAGAAATGCCTTTTCAGTCCCTTCGAACAGTAGTTGATAAGGAAGGAAGATTTGTATTTGTGGAGGGCCAATTAGATGGTGAACACGTCTTCTTGGGATGTAATCACGCCCCAAATACGGAGCAGGTAGCTTTTTGGTCTACCCTAGCCGGGATTCTTGTCCAATGGGTGGGCATCCCATGGTTGCTATGGGGTGACTATAATAGGGTTCTAAATCTTTCTCTTTACCGATCTCAACCACTGCTTCGCGGCGCTCTGCTTGTAATTGGGCAATTTGGTCAGTAGACTCAGCAATGGTCCCTTCTTGATGCTTGGAGAGCTCGTAATCCACACATGCGTCTATACTCTCACTTCTCTGCCCCCCATGATCTATATGTTCGACTAGACTATTTTCATTCCTCCACGGATTTTATCCTGAGATTGACACACTCTGACTACCTGGAGCGGGTGATGTCTGATCCCGCTGCCCACATCGTAGATATTAGATGGGGTATGCCGCATTCCCCGGTCCCTACCTGGCGACATTCAAAGGACACATTAGTTGATGAAGCCTTTTGTAAAGGGCAGCATACACATCTTACCTGCTACTTTGCAGATATTCATGCCACTGCTACAAGCAGCACTATATAGTAGGACTGTTTTAAGGTGGTAACAAGAGATTTTTGCAGGCAAAATTTATCTGGGGTTCGCAGAGAGCATCCCTGGGACTTGAAGACCGCTGAAGAGGAAGTGAAAACCTTGGACAATCTTCACCATCCATATGTGATAACCCATTGCACCCTAAGTGATGCAAAAGCGTGTTATGCTTTACTGTTAGAACGCCTCCGATGGTATTATTATGCGGACTATACCGCTCAAGTTCATGTGACGGGGTGATAGGCCGGGGCGCCTGTTTGCATGGCTTGTTCGCCAAGATGTACAATCTCCGCCAATCATGGAGATTGCGCAGGATGGTGGGCCAGCCCTACAAACCCAAAATAACCTATTACAAGCATTTAGCTCCTATTACATTGCACCATATTGATAATTGCCTACGCCTCTTCCGAAGGTCATTCAGCAATACCTTGATCCGTTGGCCTTACCAACCATTACCGCCATCACATGTGAGGAACTTGATGGCTTGATCCCTATATAGAAAGTGAAGAATGCGATAAATAATCTGGCTCGAAATAAGACTCCTGGTTTAGATGGCCTACCATTGGAATATTATGATTGTTTCTCTACGTTTCTTCCCCAAAATTGGTTGAAATTTACAATGAGGCCCTTACCACAGGTTCGCTCCCAGCTTCTCTCCATGAGTCTCTTTTCGTTCCCTTGCTCAAGCCTGGTAGAGACTCCACTCTGATCTCCTCATATAGGCCTATAGCTATATTGGGGGCAGATTATAAAATCCTCTGTAAGGTCTTAGTGGAGCGGTATGTGCAGTTATTATCTACACTGATCCATCCGGATCAGAATGGATTTGCCCCAGGGCGCAACACATCTAATAACATCAGCCGTTTTCTTCACGTTATGGATCAGGCCTCTGCGAGACTCTCCAGCAGCTTCTCTCATACAAGACATTAAAAAGGCCTTTGATTCCTTATCTTGGGACTACTGATTTGACAGATTGAAGGCCATGGGATTGGGATGGCATCTCTTAGCTTATACAAGGATACTATACATGAACCCTACTTCTAGGGTACGCATAGGAAGGTTGAATTTTGAAGCCTTTTATGATAGGCCGTGGAACGGGACAGGGGTGCCCTCTGTCGCCAATTCTATTTACACTTTCCATGGAGAACCTGGCACAGTGACTTCACTTGGAGGGGGGTGACACTGGGGCATCCCACTGGACGGAGTTATGCATGTGGTGTTCCTGTACGTGGACAATGTGCTGCTATATCTTCGGGATGCGTCAACTGACATGGCCCCCATTTCGGTGGGCTTCCACGACTTTGAACAGGTGGCGGCACTGATGGTGAACTGGGGGAACTCATGCTTTTTTCCACTTAACCATGATGCTCTGACTCGGGTAATTCAGCTAGGTGGAGAGCCATTGACATGGTAGACAGGCGCAGTCCAGTATCCTGGGGTTCACCTTTATCACTCTCAGCACACCCTTAAATCACAAATGCGGTTTTGGCAGCGATTGTTGTTAGCACTGGTAGGTAGAATCGCCCTTTCAAAAGTGATAGTCCTTCCCCATCTACTAAATCACGATGTTAACGTCCTGGTATATCCTAAGCGACTGTTATTTCTTGATTTAAATTGGGCGTTGGGAGATTTCCTCTGGGACAACGGAGATGTAGGGTGGCCCTAAATAAGCTCCAGTTACTAGTGGGGAGGGGAGGACTGGGAGCGCCGTCCTTCGAGGCTTATTATCTCGCAGCACAGCTGCAATAGGTGGCCACATGGCTATGTGGTAATATTCTTTTTTAAACCAGTGCTGCGGATGGCCCCCTCCCTCCATATGCGATCCAACAAATTCTTCATCCTACTATTAAACTGCACTGTTCGTGGCCCCTTCATGTGTGGATAGCTCAGAAATGCTTGGCACAAGTCTTTCAGGTTACAAAGTGCACAATCCCTTACTCTCCATCCACACTGCTACAGGGTCTACCAGGACCCTGGGGCACTTTACTGCTGATCAATTAGCAACCTGGTATGAGTATTCCATTGATGTAGTGGGCGATATGTTTCAGAATGACCACTTGCTTACATTTGATCAGATATGTCAGGAATATAGCATCCCCGACTCAATTTCTATTACATGAGCAGTTATTAGGAGCCCTCAGGTCACTGTGGGGTGTGATGGCCACAGAACCGCCAACACATGCAGTGATACATGCGCTACACTCCTTGGGAAAAGGTCAACACCTAATCACTTGGTTTTACAGAGCCATTAGGTATTACACTCGGATCTCTCTGATCCAACTCCATCAGGAATGGGAGGAGGATTTAGTGCACCCCCTGCATGACACTGAATGGACGCTGGCCCTTGAAACTCCTCATGCTATCTCTAGAAACGCACGATTCAAGAACATTCAATATATGATTCTTCATAAAGGTTACCTCACACCTTCTCAAATAAACCATATGTTCTCATCAGCTGATTATGCCTGCCCCAGATGCTGACTGCTGCCAACTGACTTTCGGGTCATGCTTTGGGCATGCCAAGATATTGCCAGTTTCTGGCATTCGGTGCACACCCTATTAGCCACAGTTACAGAGCTAACAACACTGAACTCATGGGAAGCTACAGCCAAGGAGGAAAAGCTTTGAGGTGTGGGTGCGCCTTGCAAATTTTGCCCTTCTTTTAGCCAAGCGCATACTAACCATGCATTGGCGTGCACAATAGTCCCCTTCCTTTGGTGTTGAGCCTAATACGTTAGGGTGAAGCAGAAAGTTCTGCACCGCACTGGGAGGAAGCCTGAAGAAGAAGAAAACGTCCCATAGCAGCAGACAGGGACACATGCTAATAACATTCAAAGAGTATATAGCAGAAGGGGAATAACAGGGCATATGGTGGATCTGGCCCCACACTACTTATTCCCAGCCCCCTAACCAGTATTGTGGTGGATCTGGCCTCACACTACTTACTCATGGCCCCTTATCCAGTATCCTCTCATTTGCCTAATCATGCTTTCCGCTCATATATTCCTCTTTGTTCTACCCTCTCCGAGTTGGACTTCCCAAACGTACATTTTTTCATATCTTTATAAATGTCCTCTTGCTCCATGATTGAGGACCGAAATATTCGGCGTTACAGTCATAGTGCCACAGCTGACAAACCTAACTTCTTAACACTAAATGTTTTTAAGATGATGAATTAATCTTTCTTAATGTATGTAGTGCAAAAAAGCTTGTTGTATTGTATTTCAATATTGAATAATTTAAAAGCCTAATAGAGCTATTTGAACAATCTGCAATATGGGTGATACATGTGAACTTAAGATTCAATGAAGGTTAGTTATAAAAATAATTCAGAACATGATGACTGTACTGTAGCAGGAAATGTCACTAGAGATGCAAGAAAAGCACAGTTTAGTGTTGTTTGGCTGACATTACAAAGGCTACTTATGAGCACAGATGTTGGATGGACAGCTCGGAAACAGGACCAGAACATGGAGGAAGTCTTAGGTACTCCCCATTCCAGCATCTGGGCAAAGGATAGGAAATCATTTGGTTTTACTGCTGAGTGTGATAATTGAGAAAATCTACACCTATTTGAAGACAAGACCTATCCCACCAAAGTAATATGTGAGTCTATCCAACAATGCTCGGTGGGCAATAGTGCCGAAAACAGACGACAAGCCAGGGAAAAGAGAATGCTGATTCAAATGTTGGTCAAGACGATTATATGCTTTTGAAGGGACTAGATTCAGATTCAATTAGGTCAGATTGAGGGGTGTCCTTTAATGTAGGCTTATCGTTAATGGGTGACATTGCCGTCCATTAGTCTGGAAACAGAAGGCATGTTTGAGTTTGATGTGAAGTTGGATATGGCGGCATGGTTGACATACATCTTTTTGAGGAGGACGTACTGACAGAATGTTATAGTGATGAGGGAAGATGTCTGTAGGAAAGAAACATGGATAATGTATTTCATCTTTGGATCAAGTGAATAGACGGTGAACTACAGCACTTTGTTAGGGAGTAGATCTAAGGTGACTGAGGAAGGGCCTGTCTTGAATACTGATGAGAGGATGCTTGGGAGCTGCTAATACCGGAAAGAAAGCCCTCTTGCTGTGTGGTAGATGTGCTCAGAACTCCAAATGGTGGTATAGGAGGAGGAGTGGTGACTCTTTGGTCTATCTGAAAACAAGTACTGACAGGAATCCCTAAGGGGCTGAGACGCAGGGGTAAAGGAGGGACTACAAACAAGGGCACCATTTTCAGACAGTTTTCATGGAAGTGTTCTTTGCTTCGAAAAACTATCAGCGGCAGCCGGCACAGGTAAACGTGGTTGGGCGGGGTGGCAGTGGGGGAAGTCTACAGACGACGGAATAGGTACTATTAAATAAATAAATAACACCTATTCTGTCGTCTGTCGGCTTCCCCTCTTCCGGGCCCTGCTGCGCCCTGCCCTGCCCCGCCTCACCGCGCTTATCTGTGCCAGCTGCCACTGAAAGCTATCCCCACAAGTAGATTTTGTGTGCCCATACAAAGTTTGGATTTTCAATTTGATTTTGCTTGAGTGCACAGCGATTTTGTAAGGAGGCCAGTTCACTGATAAAGTACTTGTTAATGTATGCATTTTGGTTTACTAGCCTGTTTCCGTATATTAGTGTGATAGCTTACAAAATGTTACTAATAGCTTGCTCCAACCTGTGCCATAGTAGGTCGACTCTGGTGGAGCCCTGGTCAGTGGTGTAGTTGGGGAAGAATTTCCTGAAGAACATGGGGTTTCTTCAACTTACTTTAGAATACTTTAAAAACGTATATAAGTTATCCTCATAGCAGTGCCCATCTGTGTTCCACGCTAGTGGAATGGGGAACTACACTGCCCTTTTACAAAAATGCAAGGTTTATATTACAATTACACAAACATTCACCAGTGATTGGGCGCCCTCACGTTTCCCAGGGGACTGCAGAGAGACAGCACTATGACACATGTTTAAGGTGCAACTAAACCCCCGATGTACCCAGTTCTAAAATAAAAAATAAAAAAGCAGTAATCTTCACCTCTGTGTTTTACTCATTTGCAGATTTTCGAAATATTTGAATTAAGAAATATTTTAAAGCGTATTCCTCGAAATATTTTGTCACTTCCCTTTTGTGTGAATGTGATGTCAGTTCTTCACATGTACACAACTGCAAAGGTGAAATTGCCTTTGCAGGAGGACTATTGCACTTTTTCTAAATTCTGTACAACATAGTGAGAACAATGTTTCTAATGATATGATGATATGATAAAATTATTTATTGAGCGCACGTTCACCAGCGGTTTCTTGGCGCTTAAACGGAGATGCATAGACAGATGCAGTGAGAGTTAATTAATTATAGGCCTGGGAAAAGAGCCAAGTCTTAAGGGATTTCCTAAACTGAGGGTAGGAGGGAACTTGGCGCAATTCGGGGGGGAGGGTATTCCAGAATTGAGGCGCCAAGGTCGAGAATCTTAGACCACCATGTTCTTTTCATTTGAATGAGCAAGGGGTCAGTAGATTCAGGCTAGAAGAATGTAGCACACGAGAGGGGGCATATCGCTGAATTCTGGTAGCAATAAAAACAGGTCCATGGGACGACAAGGCTCTGTGGATTAGGCAGCCAAGTTTGAAGAGACAGCGCTGGGTTACTGGGAGCCAATGGAGACTCTTAAGCAGGGGTTTCGCGTGCTGGGATTTTGGCTGGCCGTAAACAAGCCTGGCGGCTTGGTTCTGTACCATTTGTAACTGGTGTGATTGGTATGCATGGATTCCGGCATACAGTGAGTTGGCGTAGTCGATTTGCGACATTACTAAGGCCAGGTTAACTTGGATAAGAGCCTCAAAGGATAGGAATCTGCTAATTTTCCAAATTCTTCGCAGGTGGAAGAAGCAGATGGAGACCATCGAATTAATCTGGGCCTTCATGGTGAGGTCACTACTAATTGTGACACCTAGGCTTTTGACCGAGCTGACTGGGGAGGGTGGGCATCCCAAAGAATGAGGCCAAAAGTTAGGGTTCCAAGGGTTGGCTGAGGTCCCTGTGAGAACCAGCTCCGTCTTATCAGGATTGAGCTTTAACTGGTTTAAGTTCATCCAGTTGCTGATGAAATTCATGGTCGATTGATAATCCTCCATGGAGGAGGGTGACGAGTCATCGGTGAAGACAAGCTGGAGGCCATCAGCGTAATTAAAAGTAACTACTTCTCTCTTCCGAAGATCTAAAATCAGGGGAAAATACACAGATTAAAAAGAAGAGGGGAGAGAGAAGAGCCCTGGGGGACCCCGCAGGTCAGTCTTTTTTTCTCAGAGGAGAAATTGGAACGACAAACCGCTTGGTAGCGATCGTTGAGGAAGGATATGATCCATTTTAGCGGGAGGCCCTGGATGCCCGCGCTCTCGACCCGATCAACCAATAAATTGTGGTCAATGGTGTCGAAAGCCGCCGACAAGTCCAGGAGCACTAGTGCCTGCACGATGTTCTGATCAGCCCCCTTCCTGAGTTCATCGTGAACCGCCAAAACAATGGACTCAGTAGAATGTTCAGGCCTGAAGCCCGCTTGATGTGAGTCTAAATAGTGGGAGTGTTTCACAAATGTGCTCATGCAGTTTGCTACATGGGCCTCCAAAATTAATTAATTAATGGAGAATCACCTTTCCATACTCCCTCACACGCCTTGGAGAAGTTTTCCATTACTGTCTTGAAATACATTTACTTCTGCCCTTGATAGAAGTAAATTTCGAAGTAAATTATCAACAGTTTGTAGGACGGGAATGGGTCGTGGACACGTTTGTGAGTATCCACAATCTTACAGGTTTGTGTGTGCTCCCAAAATTCCCAGTCCTAGAATGCCCACGCCACACCTTGGAAGATGATTCCTTCATGTGTAATATCATGCTTGAGCACATCCATGTATGAGTATAAACTTACCTATTGTTACTTAGAAAAGTGAATGAGCATTTGTCATTCAAGGCACTTGGCTGTGCAAATTCAACTTATGGGTACGCCAACGTGGGTTTATGAACTAAGCCCACGGTGACTGAATGAATCCAGTGTGGTCTTGCCAATCTCGGTACAGCTTTGCTACCTGAAAAAAACACTATGAATCTGGGAGACAGCACAAGACTGTGCACCAACACAGCAGAAATGAAACAGGCCCATTCTGCTTTGTACCTCTCAGTTTGCCAGTGGTATGCTGCAGAAAGTGTACCACTGCCATTACAACTGGCTACAAATTAAAGCGACAGCAAAATTACAAACCTTCTCTTTGGCGTAGGTGAGTCAAAGCACGTTGGGGCTATTTATGAGCTCCTTGCACAACCGGTGCGTCACTTTTTGTGACGCACTGACGGCGTAAAATATGCGCCACACTGCAACATATTTGCAAAGTGACGCATCTAAGCAGATGCGCTACTTTGTAAACCCCTGCACTACATTATACCTGTGACACGTGTAATGTATGCAGGGTGGGCGTTCCCTTGCAAAAAATCTATGAGATTTCACTGCGACACTTCTAGGACACCACTGCATCAAATCTTCACGCCTGCCTCACAGCAGGCGTAAGACTGACGCAGGCCCTTTCGCATGGGGCTTGTGAAAGGACACATTGCTGGAGTTGCGTCTGTTTTAACACACCACCGCAATGCGCCACTTTTGCGCCTACAGATACGTCAGGAATACTGACGTATCTGTAAATCCTTGCAACATGGAGCGTTGTACAGTAAATACGGTGCATCCATGGTGTCATAAGGAGGGCACACTGAAAAGTGTAGCATTGCTGTTTTCACGCAGTGATGCGATGCTTTTCATAAGTGAGGCACGTTGAGTTTACTACGCAGTGGTGTAAGTCCCTTCCCACTCTCTCCCACCTTATCAGTTCTGCAGGACTAAAGTCAATGATTATAAGAGATTCCTATTTATACAAGAAGAACACGATTGTAAAATACCTGTTTCCTGACCTTTTATGGATTGGCCGTCTTACATCATGAACTGAGTTTTCAAGATCCTTTATTTTTTAAATCTCTACCGGTTCTAGCACCTAACAAGCAACCCAGTATTGTTCATCTATAGAGCAATCCATTACTGAACAGAATTTCAGAGGTCTAACATGGTTCGGTAGAGCGGTAATACCCACATATATGAATTGTGAAAAGCTTCTAAATTTCCAACCTGGAAACAGAGAATAACTGCAGGGTCGAGCTGCCTATAGGGCAATCAGGCAGTGCCCAACAGGCTGGTCTGACAGGCCAGTGTGTGGCCCGGTTTTTTGGCTGTTTGTGGGATTGTTTTATGGGCTGCTGTGTGGGTTTTTGCTATTGATTTCTCTGATATTTAAAGAAACATTGTCTACAGCAAGCTCAAATGTATGCAGTCTCCCATGCTCTTCAAAACACCTCTATCTTTATAAGTTCAAAACTGTCACATTTTGCTAACATGGGCCTGTTATTAAGGTTTCTAATTTATTAATGGGGGATACTTTTATTTTGGTGCCCTGGCCTATTTTCTGTCCCAGTCCGACCCTGAGTAGGTTCTAAGGATACTTCATAACATCGCTTTACCACCAATGGGCGGTCTGACCCTGAACAGTCTGCCTGTCGGCAGTAATGGCTGTTGGACCGGCCTCCTGCTGGTTCAGGGCAGCTTCACTGCAGGTTCTCACATTCCTAAATGTAAAAAACAGTCCTCCTAAAATTGCAGAGCAGGACACACATTTTGTGCTGTAGCTCCTCCCTCTCATTTACCTTGTAAAAAAAAGCCATGGTCCTTAATAGGCACTTCTGCCCTGCTCATGTTCACTCCAGCTGCTAAGCTGCCCTGAGGCCAGCGTATTAGTGAAAAACAAACCTGCCCGCTCCCTCCTTCATGGTGCAGGTGGCACCCAGTCTGCTCCGCAAAGGGGACCAAGGGAGTAGGCAGGAGCAGTGGGATACCACACCCGGCAGGATGGGGATACCTGGGGTAGTCCGTGGGGCCCCATTTCCACCTTTCAGAGGGCGCCCGTGTGGGGGCACTCACTGTGGGCCTTCTCTTTTTGTCGCACAGTCAGCCTGACAGCCTCTTTGCCTGTGTCCATCATATGGCGCAGGTCAGAGGCAACGTCTTCCCCTATTTCCTAAGGGCCGCGCCCCCGGTGCAAATGAGGAGACCCACCTTACGACAGTGTGGTGCTACCTGTATTACAGAAGGGGCTGTACAAAAGGCTGGGACTCTTCTAGAATACCAATGTGCCCTGGGGTACGCAGAAAGTGGGCACACACATCCCTTTCATCCCTGGTGCACTTTAGGTAATTCCAAGTAGCCAAGAATGTAATTTCAACAGGAACAGTGGCCCCTTACAGGAGAGCATATTAAGTAATACAGCACAGAAATACAATGATGCAAGGTAGCCAAGAATGAGCACTTTCAATTTGAGGTGTGCAAAATTCACTTAACTATGCAAAGTTTTGGCAGAATTACACAAAATTACACATTATTGCTTGAATTGCAAATCTGTCATTCGAAGTTATATTTTAGTGTGAAATGCGTCCTTGCGTTAATTTTTGGCATGAAGACACATTTAAACAAAGTGCCATGAACAGCCGCTCGTGTTCTGTTGGTCACGTTCATTCACATGAAATGTTTACAATGAATAACGCAATTACCAAGAATGGTGCTATTTGCGGTATATTTTTATCGTGAATGGTGCTTAATTACGTGAAGTGGCATACTGGAGTAATTTCAGGAATTAGAAGAGTAACGTGAAATTCCCAAATGTACACGAATTATGCTGTCTTCATTTAAATTTCACCCAGACCTACTAACTTGATGTGTTGACACCGGATTTAAATGTGTTAGTGGTGTTGAACCTAGGTTCAGCAGGGCAGGCTGTATGTTATATAAAATGAATTTTCACTTAAAAGAAAAATTTACATACAGTGAATCTAAATTGAAATGATTTACATTATTAATTGTTATTTTGAAAATCAGACAAATATGGGACCTTCCTGGACCTATGTTGGATACCTCAGGAGTATGTTTGAAGAAGCGATTGCGAGAAAATGAGGCACAATAATCTGTTGAAATGTTCACTTATTAAATACCAGGTACCTGGAGGATGTGAGTGAACTGTCTTAGGTTTTATTACAGATTGGGAATATTGTATTTCCTAATATACTCGCTTATTTCCTAATTCGGTACCCAAAGCGTACAGCAACTGCACAGAATCTTTCCATTTCTGATGTGGATAAAAAATACTTAATACAGATGATATCAGCAGCAATATATCCCTGACCAAAGGCACAAACATACCTCCTCCCTACAGCCATGGTTGCTCTTTACTTTCACATTCTGCAATGTTCTTATGTGTACATTTAAACTCCATGATTGAACGCAACTATGCACATACTGTATACAGTGAGCAGACACGCCATGAGTTTACAGCATGTCAGCAACAGCGTGGAGGCGGCTTCACTTTCAAATACCACCTTCTTTATAATAACACAAAAATACTGCATTCACATTTTTTATAATGAGTGAAAGCAGAACTAAATTTCGAGGAAGAATTATGTTTACAAAATATGAACTAGGCCCAGAGCCCAGTACAATGGTGTAATGCAAAATGATGGCCCCCACCCCCAGTAGAATGTGATGATGGACCCTGACATCTCACAGAGTGCTTGGATATTCATCGATCTTGGGCTCAAGGGGGGACCCCTGAAGGTTGCCACTCCCCCAGCACCCCAATACTGCAGGGGCCTGCTCAAAAGCAGAGTTGCTTCCCAGAGTGTTTAACTATTTCTTATTCCATGCCATTGCACGCATGCTGCAAGCAGTGGTCAAAGTGGGGGGCCTGTCCTTACTTTTCTAATTTCAGGAAAACAGTTCCCCTACTTTTTAGGTTGAGCCTAGAGCCAGCGAGCATGCGCTTCTCTGCGAGACTTATTGTAGAGGAGTAGGTGAATAGAAGTTCTGCTCACTCTCAGCCCATATTTGCCATTGGCTTGTGTCATTGTCTGTCCTAAATGCTGGCTTCTGATTCGTTGATAGGCTTGTTAGTCCTTTCATTTGTCACCTTCTATGGTGACTGGCCCCTTTACTTCTGTTGTTACATGGTACGTGTGATTTAGACTGTGAGCACTATTTTCTTTAATGAGGTTATCCTACCGCGGGCACGATGTGCTTTGGGGCCTTCTTTACTCCCCCCTGTTGAATATTTGGTTTTTTGGCCATACCAACACCCTCACTCGCCCCGCCCTCTCTCCCACCCTCTTGCGTGCAGCATCACAGTTACCATACTTTTTCTTTTGCACTTTGAACGCTGGCTGCAATGAAATGGCATGGCTTAGAAGTTGAGGGGGTCCTCTCCAAGCAAGAAATTCTGGGAAGCCTCCGTTACGCCCCTGGCCCAACCATTCCCCTTGCGTAACAAGTCTGCCCCCAACCCCCATCCCACCTCACTAGTATTCTTCTCCTGCTCTCCCTGTGTTGATAATTTACACTTTTGTGAGGCTGCTGGGCTTCTCACAGAAAATACATCTTATACCTAGAGATCTCCTGCTCAAAAACACCAAACTTTGAATTAATTCTTCTCTAGTGGTGCCCCTTCAGGCAGTGCTGCCTCTTTCACCATGTTTCAGAGAGCGCTCAAGATGTTGTGCTTTAGAATCTCCTCATTCTTATGACTTAACGCATTAAGACTCTGTCAGTCATCAAACTTCCAGATTCTGACTCCCATCCAATTGTCCACAGGTACTCCCAGTCACTGTCACCTCTTATGCCGATGGCTATGTAACTTACAAAAAAGTTATTCATCCCATTCCCCATGGATTTCCAGGGCTACTGACTCGCTTTGTGGGCAAAGCGCATCTTGTCTGTCGAAATGCTCCTCACTTTGGGATCATCAAGGATAAGATTTTACTCCTTTGCACAAATATTAAGAAACTTTTCACAGGTGAAGGACTCAGGACAAGCTTCCTGATATTTCAGTGTACACGACTTTCATATCTGGATTGTGGTCTCTGCATTACGACTGCACCATAACCAGTTAAATATGCATGGAAACAGTGGGGCGTACCCAGGACATATCTCACCCACAAAATCAAACCATATCACCCCATTAGGCCCCATGATCCAGTGAAGAAAAGTATGCAAGCTTATTACAGAAAGAGGCCGCAGACTGGGACAGCTTGGAATTAGGTGCTAGAGCATCCAGCTGCCACTAGAAAGGAAACTAAGGAAATCCAGGTAAAACTCAATGCGTACCAGTTGCAGACAAACAATAGAAGACCTGTGCTTAGAGACAATGTTTGGGTATGCAGCTAATTAATGGCACTATTATTATTATTGTTAATAATAGTGGGGGGGCGTGGCTTCGCACTGGCCCAAGAAGGCGGCTTTTTAATGTTGCTCTGCAGGTCTGAGCAACAATTATCCGTGTAACCTCGTTCTGTTATCTTTGCCTTCAGCAGCATCAGGATGCCAATACTCTGCCGACAAACGTGCTCTTAGCTGCTGTGACCAGGACCCCTGTGGCACCAGAAGGACGAGTGCCGGAGGGTGACCACCTAGGCGGGGCCTGTGCCACTAGACTGCCGACTGTGGCCCTAGGCTCCTAGGGCGCAGCGCTGCTGCCTATCCAGAGCTCGGGTCGGCTGTATACCCTGAGGTGTGCAGGAGTGGTCAGTGCTGGGGCCTGGGACTGAGGTTGGTGCTGGACATGCCGCGGACAGCCTACGAATTCTGTCGGCGATTGGGTGTGCCTACGGCCTAGTCACGGCCTACCAACATACTGAACGCGGTTGAGACAAACACACATTTGCACCCTGGAGTGGCATTTGGCTCCTACATTCTCTCTAAGTGGAATTCCTGGCACTTTATTGTCCCCCTACCATGGGATAAGTGTGTTACGCTATCTGGGCATCATATTTTGGCTCCGTTGCACCCCTTAGCGCCTGAATCTCTTGGTTGGGCCCGATCCTGTTGTTGTCTGCAGTATGCCTGGTGGGGGGACTTCCATCTCCTACCTCACTGATGCTGCTTCCTGGTACTCCTGATTCCCCTGCAGGTCCATACTCCACAACTCACCATGGGCAAGACGGATGCCAAATGACAGCGCCTTACCTTTGAAGCCCGGAGACAGTCGCGCCTTCTTTCCATCTCCTCTGAGCAACCGCTGGGTGGAGGGGAACACCCTGAGAATGTTCACCACCCACCCAGTTGAGGACTTCAAAGGTTTGCTTTTGTAAATGCGTACAAGTCTTAATGCCATTGATTGTAAACTTGACTCCCTCATCAGGCCTATTGATTATATGAAAGACCGCATGGACAAGCTACCGATGCGACTGTCTGATGCAGAAGAGTGCATCTTGGATGTCGAGGATGTTCAGGTGTAGCAGGTAAAGACCTGGAGGAGTTGAGGACAGAACTTCGGAAGGTGCAACTAAAGAACGAGGACCTGGAGGCAAGCTCCAGGAGTAACAATGTCCGCATTATTGGTATTCCTAAATCTACAGCAATGGGGAGCACTGAGGATTATGTGGAGAGGCTCCTCCTAACTCTGTTTGGCGCTGAACTATTTTCAAAGTCCTTTGTAGTGGAGCGGTCACATAGATCACTGGCCCGCAGACTGTCCCAGGGGCACCCCCTCGTCCCATCATTGTAAACATTTTGAAATATCGCGACAGGGATTAGGTGCTCCGCTTGGCCCATGAGGCGTGGGAGGTGAATCCCAAGGGAATGCGCCTTACATTTTTTCCCGATTTTACTCAATCAGTACAAGAGGCTCATCAAACGTTTCTCCCAGTAAAAAAGAAGCTGCAAGAACGGGGTATTACATATGCCATGTGATATCCTGCCAAGCTGCACTTCTCCTAGAAGGGTAAACTCAAACTTTTCACTGACCCCTCTACAGCACTGCCCTTGTTACAGAAGAGGTCTTCACCCCCTTATGAGGATGCTGGAAATAGTTTGCCCCTGGATGAAGTGGAATGACTCACTGCAATTGTTAACTGTTATCATGTGTAATGTAAGGGCCTGATCGGTTGATGTTTCTTCATTATACTCATGTTATTTTGAAATGTTCGCTATGCCCGATGATACTATACTGATGACATTCTCTCTTCGGACATTTCTTTGTTAGAAATAATTTGATTGGTCAGATTCATATGTACTGCTACTGAGTATTAATATGATTGTTGAATACTTGCTTGCCTTGCGGGCGAAATGGCATTTTTGTACCAGTGGTCTAGCCGCCCCCTGCTTTTGGCCTTTATTTGTTCTAATGTTTAATACCCTTAGGTTTCTTTTATATGGGTTCCTCAAATGTTGCTGTTCATTGTCTTTGGGACTGTCACTGGGAAATTGGGTCCTGGTGTGGGTGGGCTGGGGGGGTGGGGTGGGGTATTATGTTGCCCTGTTCTTGCAACATTTCTACATGTGCATCACTATTACTGTGTAATGTTGTAAAACACTTGGTACTTTACTTTCTGTATGGTTCACCAATTTTATCCCAGTGCTATTCCTTTAAGGTTTGTCACCTGGAACGTTAAGGGCTTAAACATTATAGCAAAGGCGGGCAGGTCCTTACTTACCCGTGCTGTCATCAGGTGGATGTAATTCTGTTGAACTAAACACATCTTGTGCCTGGTAAAGAACTAATTTGTTTGCCACATGGTGTCCTCACCAATATTTTGCACCCTGCTCCTCCTGTTCTAGAGGGGTTGCTATTATTATTAGAAAGCAGGTTCTTTTCCACCATATTTGATCTGTAGCTGACCCTGAAGGGAGATACCTGGTAGAACAGGGCCTTATTGGGCACACACACATTACATTACTCAATACCTATGGTAAAATGTGGACAACCCAGATGTTTTCCTTGCCGTGCTTGAACATTGTATGGCACTCAACCCACACTTGCTTATATGGGGAGGATATAATAACTTGGTACTTAATATAGATCTAGATTGCTCTGACCACCATGAACAACGCCTACTAGGTCTAGTGGAGCCTTTATTCCGGCCATGGAACAGCTTGAACTGCTAGATTTATGGCGATCAAGATATTGCGAGGTCAGAGAATACACCTTCCACTCTACCGTCCACCACATTTCCTTAAGCCTTGATTTGGGGGGAGATCACGGGACATTCTGGGATGGACGCGCAATATCCAACACCTCCCTAGAACCCTTTCTGACCACTCCCCGTTAAAATTGTTTTTAGATTTCCAAGTGAATGGTCACGTACGTTGCTGTAGCACCTTGAACCCAAAAACGTGTTGGACTCTACTTTTGTGGTGGAAATCCGTGCTGCCATTGGGACCCTATAACGTTAAATAGGGGCTCAGTGGCATCACTAACTTGTTCTGGGAAGCCTTGAAGGCTGTTATCCAAGGAGAGTGCATCGCTAAAAGTCATGGTATCCTCAAGTCCATCCGGATGGATCCGCTCCTTTCTCACCAGCAAATCCCAAAGGATCGGACTCCGACCCTTCCTCTCCGAACCCACTGAGATCAACTGCGGAGTACCTCAAGGATCCTCGCCCAGCCCCACGCTCTTCAACATCTACATTGCCCCCTTCGCCGCCATCATCAAACAGCACTGGCTCAGCATAGTATCCTACGCCGACGACATCCAGCTCATCCTCTCCCTCACAAAGAACCCCAAAGACAGCAGATTCAGCTTCCAGGAAGGAATGAAAGATGTCGCAGCTGGATGATCAACAGCTGCCTTAAGCTCAACTTGGAGAAGACAGACGTCCTCGTCCTTGGACCCTCCTCCACCACTTGGGATAACACCTGGTGGCCCTCCACCCACGGAAACCCACCCACTCCCTCAGACACACTGGAAACCTCAGCATCATTCTAGACTCCTCCCTCACCATGACCCTCCAGATCAACTCCGTCACCTCCACCTGCTTCAACTCCCTCCACATCCTCCGCAAGACCTTCAGGTGGATCCACCCCGAATGCAGAAAGACCGTCACCCACGCACTCATAACCAGCAGACTGGATTACGGAAACACCCTCTACGCCGGAATCAACAAAACCCTGCCACACAAGCTCCAAACTATCCAGAACACCACAGCCAGACTCGTCCTCGGAACCCCATGACATGAGCACATGAACCAGCACCTACGAGACCGCCACTGGCTCCCCATCGAGAAGAGAGTAATCTTCAAGCTACTCACCCACGCCTACAAATCCCTCCACAACATCGGACCCAAATACCTCAACGAAAGAGTCTCCTTCCACGTACCCAATAGGAACCTCCGCTCCACCGACCTCGCCCTGGCAGAGACCCCACGCAACCACAGAACCAGAGCAGGTGGAGGAGCCTTCTCCTATGTCGCAGCAAAGACCTGGAGCGAGCTCCCTGTCAACATCAGACGCTCCCCCACTCTGCACACCTTCAGGAAGAGCCTCAAGACCTGGCTCTTCGACTGATTCGGAGCTGCCCCCTTGCCCCCCAGCACCTTGAGACCCTCACGGGTGAGTAGCGTGTTTTAAAAAAAAACTGATTGATTGATTGGCTGGACTGGAGCAGGAACTTTGTGCCTTGGCATTACAATATGAGGAAACCAAGGACCCTACTCTTTTGGCCACAATGCACTCACTACTGATGGAGTTCCAAGATGAATCTGACCGGGAGGTGAAATTCATAGGTAAATATTCACTGGCGTGCAGATATGGGGAGGGTGACAGGCCGGGACATACTTTAGCCATGTTGATAAAGCCTAAGTGGGCTGCCAATCATATCTATGGCCTGGACACAAATGATGGGCATTCGATATATCATCCTAAAGATCTAGCGAATGAGTTTGTCACTTTCTATCAATACCTGTATATCCTGCAATCAGTGACAGAGCCTTACCTGGACAGGGTGACCGTGGCGTGGTTAGATCAGGTGGCACGAGAGATGCTATATCAACCTCATACTGAGATTGAGATTAAATGTGTCATACGCCAATTACGAAATGGGAACACTCCGAGTAGTGATGGCGTTCCTGAGGAGTTTTATAAGGTATACGCTGAAGAATTGACACCTATTCTTTTAGCTGTCTATGAGGAGGCTTTTCAGACTGGTCAGCTGCTGTTGACGATGCAGGAATCCATCCTAATCACACTTCTAAAGCCAGATAAGCCCTCGACTAAGTGTGAATCGTATCATCCCCTATCCCTTATTAACATGATAGTAAAATCCTGGCAAAGTTATTAGCTAATAGATTGTTACCACTGATGCCGCAACTGATCAGACCTGATCAGTCTGGGTTTTTTCCAGTTCATTCTATGGCGGATAACCACTGTTCACTCTTTGCCCTCACACATCAGCTAGACCCCAGCACACCCACTGTTGCTGCATTTTCAGATGCTGCTAAGGTGTTTGACACCCTTGAGTGGCCTTTTTTACTAATGTTGCTGTCTAGACTCGGGCTGGGTGAGCCCTTGTTAAATGGGTTTGGCTCCCGTACACCGCTCCTTCTGCCAGATTGCGCCTGAATGATGGGCTCTCTGGGCCGTTTATAATCTGGTGAGGCCCACAACAGGGGTGCCCCCTGTCACCTCTCCTTTTTGCTTTGGCTGTGGATCCAATGGTGTGTTCCCTGCGGGAGTACCACTGTCGACGAGGGGTGAATATGGGATTCTGATATACTCTTTTATCCATGTACGCTGATAATACCATGCCAGTGGACAAAAATCCTGCTGTCAATCTAATTACTCTTTTTTGAAGAATTGTAAACTTTTCTCACTGCCCAGGCCTACTGATTATTTCGAACAAATCTATTATGGTTCCTCTCACCAGTTCCACTATTCACCCAGACATATCATACCTGGTGCATTGGCAGACAGACCCCATTCGATATCTGGGCATTCTTTATCATACGGCTGTCCCTGTTATTCTTAGGGAAAATCATGGCCGCTATATTGAGGCCCTGAAATCCCTTATTGATCATTGGATTACTCTGCCACTTTCTCTAGTGAAAAGGGTGGCCCTGATGAAAATGGTTGTCTTACCGAAATTACTTTATCTTGTTCAGAACATCCCCATCCCTCTGAATTAGGTCTTTTTGCTCAATTGCTCTCTCTTTTGATGACATTGCCTCGTATTGAATGGCATTGTGAGAAAGTGCCCTCTTTCTGCATGGTAGCCCCCACTGTTTGCTGAACTGCTGATGTGCTTTGACTGAGTGTGCCCTGGGCTCCTGCCAATCAGGTACCCAGGGCCTATGTTCTTTCCCAAAACTGCATTGAAAACAAAACCTAATTGGCATGTCTGGCCACAGGTCAGCTCCTGGTAAATGGTACCACAGGTACCCAGGGCCCTGTGACCTCTAAAGGCTGCAACCAATAATACTATTTTCCTCCACAGGATAACATTGACTGTTTTTCCATGCAAAGTTTCTAAGTGTGGAATTGGAAAATCTAAGAAATCCTTTACACTGTAACTAAATAACCAAAATGCTTTTACTTACCTGTTTAGAGGAGATGTCCCAGTGCAGGATCCAGGCATACTGCACTGTGTAAGAAAAGTAATCTGAAAAGTAACTTACTTGATATTTTACTAAAAGTATATGTACTGTATTCTGAAAAGCAGCACATTATCAGTAACACTACTGTAATCAAATCAAAGTACATTTACACTTGCAATCCAAACTGTACTACAACTGCATATTTACTGCAAAGTATTTATCACTTACCTGTGCCAAACTTGCTTGGTTCTAGAGAATGAAATAACGAAAAGAATATTTGTATACAAAAGTTCAGTCTTTGAGTGTGTGAATTCATTTGAAGAATGAGTGTGCACAACAAATGCTTAACGCTGTCCTCTGACAAAGCCTTACTGCTTGACCACACTACCCCAAATAGAGAGTGAGGTGCTATCTATTTTACCTCTGTCTACCTTTTGGGTTCCACTGGACTCTGTGCACACTATACCTCACGTTGGTAAAGTATATACAGAGCCAGCTTCCTACAGGCATGTGTTACAGCTCCCATACCACAAGGGGGCTTTGCAAGCCCTAACTTCGAAGTATACTATCTGGTGGCGCAGGTGCAATTCATTTTCACTGGTTCCATAACAGTAGGTCTTCCCCACATGTTGTCTGAGAACGAGGTATGATTTCTCCCATTCCACTTTTTGCTGCCCCTTTTGAGTCACTTTCACGACCCTCTGAGAAAATCCACACTGTTGGATGTACTGTGTGGGCCTGGAACAGACTCTCCTCGCTTTGTGACGTTCCTGTCCCGTACTCACCTCAACTGCCCATTAAATGTTGCTGTTGGTCACAATCTTGCAATGCCCCGGAGCTACCACTGCTTCTTGCTAAAAGAAATATCAAAACACTAAGTGATTTGTTTCAAGACCATGAGTTTAAATCATACCGTGAATTTATGGGCGATTTGCCTGCTACACCAATGGATGTTTGGGTATATGGCAGGACTTCACGTATTGTCCATTACCTTTATCCTATGTTCCCGGAGGAACCCCCGTATGGCCCGTCCTGATGGTACTGCTGTCTAGCCCACATCCATGCAGGCTTATCTCAAGACTGTATGCTGCAGTGATGGATAATATAACTACAGAGCTCCCCAAGGCCTGGATGGCATGGGGGAGGGATTTTGGGCATGAGATAGCAGATGACCAGTGGCAATATTGTTGTCAACAGCCAAGGGATGTGTCCCCTAATGGTAGACACCGTCTTATACACTATCTCTCACCCACAGATATTGCTTGCTACTGTCACACTGAAGATACCAGGCGTAGGCTCTGCGGCACCTGGGGGGTGGAATTTTTTCACCTGGCGTGGTCCTGCCCGGAGGTGGCATCGTTTTGGTCTCATGTCACTGCAGCCCTGAATGCCATGACTGAGAATTCCTCCCCCTTTGTTCCCATGGTGGCTCTGTTGGGTTGCGTAAAAGAGGTACCAAAAACAATTTGGAAGTTTACAGCCATGGGTCTACTGTTGGGTAGGCGCAGGGTGGCAATGCATTGGGGTGACCGGCGGGCGCCAACATTTCGTGATTTGCTAAAGGACATGTCACTGTGCGAATATTGGTCCGTAACTTACTCTACAACACTGCTGCTGACTGCTCGTCCCCAGAATAATTGCGCTCCCGTGCGCTACTACTTGTCAAAATTCAATCTTGATTGATTGCTATGTTTTCCCTCTGCTCTATCTTTGCCTGGCATTCCATTGCACGGGTTCTATCACTCTGATTATGTATAACTTGTACCTCCATAAAATTATTAAATATTGGGTTGTTATGCTATGCCTTCTGTGCCTTTGTATCATTGCTACACTTTCAATGGTCTCTGTGAGTACTATGTGATCGCTCATGACTTGCTTGGTTCTTATGTCATACGCTGTTTTGCTGCACCGATGACCTTATCAGTTTTGTTCTTATAAAAATAAATAAATAAGTAAAATTTTAAAAAATATTAATAATGATAATAATATTACTGTTACTCCTACTGCTACTACTACTAATACTACTACTACTACTACTAATAATAATAATACAAATATGAAACATATTTCCAATACCCTCCTATACCTGGTCGCTCCAAACCCTCACATGGCCTCCTTTCTTGCTTCTTTTCCTGGTGTATCCACTATCCAGTGGCGCTTCCCCTCCCTTTCTTTCCCACTCTCCAGTACATCCCAGCTATGACATTCTGTGAGGTCCAGGCAAACATCCGAATGCTTCTTGCAGCACTGATGAGTTTCTTCTAGTGTTTTTATGCATAGGAGACCTGTTACACAATACACCTCCCTAGGATAGTCACTTGACTGGTTGGACCCGTACCACAGGCGATGACCACTCTCAGGAGGTGGCACCCCTCTGCTCAACGCTCACTGCTGAATCTCTTTTTCAGCTTGCTAATGCCTACACCCCACTTCCTTTTCCTTTAAGCTGTTAAAATAAAATAAATATATGTTTTTGAGGTGATTCGCTCAGATGTTAAAACCACCCAAGATGACCGAGCACTTGAAAGTGAACATCAGGTGCAGAGCTGAGCCCAGGGCTTCTGCTGAGGAGGGATCATCTTGGTGGGTTTTTGGTGAGCAGTAGACAATCGACTCTTACCTTAGGAGGTTGTTGTGTGATGCAGGTGGAGATTAGATGCTTGATGTACTCATTGTGAAGCCCATTAAGTTATAATTAGAAGGTTCAGCCCAGGAACATTATAGCAATACTTGGCAGGCAGAAGCCACATTGTGTTAAGAAGCATGTAGTAACTGGCCAGGAGGATATTCAGGAATGTTGTCATTGACGAATCAATAAACTGAGCAGCAATCAGGTCAACTAGGTGAGGAACACATTCTCACCTAAGGTCATTGGTGCCAAATATATTCGGCATTTTGAAGGACACCTCTAAAAGAGGCTGGGCCACAAGGGTGTAGCCAGAAAATGTCATACCCCCCACTTAGGAATGAAAACTCTGATGGCACACAATAAGCAAATGCAAGTGAGCTTACCATTCCCTAGAAGAGCTCTCCTGTCTCTTCCATCCACACACCTATCTATTCGCCATTCCACCCTTCTATCCACCTGCTGATATCCACTATTTCACCTTTACATTCTTATATCCATTCATTTTTTCATGCATAATTCAATCTTTTCCCATTCCATCAATCCATCCACTCTGCCATTCACTGATCCATCCATCCGCTCTGCCATCCATCCATTCATTCACTCTGCCATCCAGCCATCCATCCATCCATCCCCCATCCTTCCATCCACTCTCGATCCATCCTTTCACTCCTTCGTCCACTCTGCCTGCCATTTGCTCAACCTTCCACCCTACTCATCCATCCATCCACCATCCTTTCATACGTACACCCACTTATCCATTGATTCACCCATCCATCCATCCACTGGACCATCCTTTGACCTGTCCATCCACCTACCATTCACTCATTCTTTCAGATATTCATCCATCTATGCACACATTCATTCACCCACTCGATCATCCACCTACTCATCCCTTCTTCCTTTCACCCATCCTTTTATTCAATATCCCTTCCTCCCCTTGTCTATTTACCCATGTTTTGTGTTTCCTTGCTCCCGCTTGCTCTTCTATTGACGTTGTATTTATTCATTGCGTTATTTATGAGATTTTGTCTGCGAGGTGCAGACAGAAAAGGCTCATAAAGAGCCCCAGGCCTGCTGTAGATGCCAAAGCAGGTGGTTCACTACGTCCCTGCTGGGCCATAAGTGTGAGGAGGTATGATGAGAGTATAAATGGGGTCCTCCAAGATGGCGTAGTCCTGGGATTGCTTCACGACCAGAGCTGTCGACCTTGGTGCTGGGGAACCAGGTTCCAGTCTCGGCATCAGCACAACATCCTGTGATTCTAGGCAAATCACTTAATCTCGCCGTACATACCAAAAATAAATGTGTCCTTGTGGAACGTTACTGGTGCTCATGTAAAACGATCCAATACCTTCGGGCCGAGCTCACGCTATATAAAACTGCACACAAAAAAAGGCAGCACTGGTGATGGTGTGTTCTGGGCCTAGATTTTCTCCGTCAGTGTTTGGGGCATGGCCTAACTTAGATCTGGTGCAGAAGAAGTGGGGCTTAAGTTGAACATAGCCATTTTTGGGATGAGCTGAATCTTTCAGAAATGTAATAGGGAGGGCTGGGGGGTCAAACCAGCTAAGCTTACATCTGCCAGAGGACTGGCCAGATGCCTCGTAGTGAAGGAAGCAGTGCTTAATTTGTAAAAAAAAAAAAAAAAAGTACAATGACCCAAAGTTGTTTCCTGGGATCCTACCATTGGTGCTTCTGAAAGCTAGTGACCGAATACCAAGACTGTCTAGTTTTGACTCCACCTCACGCCTCTTTCTTCCAGCACCCTACGCTTCCTGTCTCTTTGCCTCACTCTTACAGGTTCTCGTTCATCCCTGCTTTCCCCTTTCACTGTTTTCCTACCTTTCTCCTCCTTTTTTTACCTTTCTCTCCAATTCTCTGGGTCAAAGTCTGAAGGTGAAAAACAAGTCCCGGTCCTCAAAAATAAGTCCCCGTGTCCACCACCAGCAACCACCAGCACGAATTAAACACTGGACGAAATATGGGCGCGCTGTCTATTCGCATCTTTTGTGCCAATGAAAAGGCAGATAGGATGAACACATGATGGTTTGCAGTGGCGTAGCTGGGGGGGGGGCAGTGGGGGCGGACCGCCCCAGGCGGCACTATTTAGGGGGCGGCGGCCGCGCGGCACTGGTGGCCCATTTCGACGGCCTTTATAATTTTTTGGGGGACACTCACTAAGTCAGTGTCCCCAAATAAATTATAAAGGCCGCCGCAACGGGCCACTAGTGCGGCACACGCGCGGCTCCAGTTTTTTTAGTGCAAGAAGCGCACGGTCGGAACTGCTGCGGACGTCACATCCTGCTGCTGGAGCGTGCCGGGAGTTTTGAGGAAGGTGCACGCCTCGGTACTGGCCGTTTTGATGGTGGTGCCGCAAATTGAATGATGGCGCTGGCGTTCACAACGCTCCTGCAGACTCCACTGGAATCTATCGAGGTATTCAAAAAGGCAAGTAATTAATCCACATTTAATAAAATGTTTTGTATTCTATGCTGGGTACGACATTTTGCAGATCTTTCAATCCCCATTGGACATCGTCATAGCAGCGTCTTCCTTATATACAGTACAAAGGAATCCTTTTTTCACCATATTATTCCATGTGCCAAAAAGCAAGACCCAAACCCAGGTATTTGTTTTAGCTCTTGCGTAGTGGCACATTGGTCTGACATGGGCCTCAGGACTGAATCGTTTTGTTTTGTGCAGTCCGGAGATGTTGAAAGCTGTCATGTATCGTCTGGTCTGATGCTGCCTGGGAACGTGTCACAGGTGTCACATGTGTACGTTGTTGTTCTATGAATATAGGGGCATTTTAGAGGTATGCTCCCTTTGCTAGCTGATCAGTCAGCACACGCATTACCTATTGTAAAGGGGCCTGTTTTCTTGTGTGCCCTGATTTTTACCATGTTTTCTTGTATAAGCAAACAAGTTAAGGCATCACTTGTCTGCCATAAATCTGAAAATTTCACAGTAGGACCATCTGTTCCTCTAAAGTTGTTTTGTTTCCACCGATTCAGGTATAACACACACCCTCGGAAAACAAAGTCAGAAGCAACAATGACATCAATCATAGCACACACTGGTAATGCTGGGCTTCATGTTCTAGGGGTAGTAGCATTGCTACCACTTCTGCAAGTTGCCCTGATCTGTTACCAGCGTGTCTCTGAATTGTGTGTGCAGTCCCATTTGGTGCACTAGGATATTGAACATACACTCCAGCACCTCCTTGACAATATGAACTTTATCTTAAGGGAGGTTTCTAAACACTGGGTATAGTGTCTCCTTTTGCTTCAATGACACACTCATGTGTCTGGCCCACAATGGGTATTCTTGCCAATTGGGGTCATTGGGTAGATAATGTTCTGTATGTATGGAGTTATTGCTAAGGACTGCTATCCATTTAGCTGCTCACACCATTAAGCAACACCTTCAGCAGTGAGTGTATGGTGTGTTTTGATGATGTCTGATCCTGTAATCATGCACTGGAATGTCTAGATTGCCCAGTACATATGCAACACTGTTTTTTCACAAAGAGTATTTCACTTCAGCCATTTTCATCAACTGAGAGGCAAAAGCTACACGGATGTGTTTGTTTCAATACATCTGGACAGAATGCATGCAATTGAATTGTCTGTGACCATCGGCCAAATATAGAATGGCAATGTGATGTCTAGGCTTTCCTATGAAGGGGCCTCAACAAGTGCCCCCGGCAATGTTTTCACTGTCCAGTTCCAGTCTCAGTATCTTAGCAAATCGAACAAGCGGGCTGCAATCTCAGCAAAAATTGAGGTGAAGGATCTCGAGAATCCAATAACTCCTAAAAGGCTCTGTAATGAGTGCATGTTATTTGGAAGGGACTTAGGTTGTATCATCCCTAGTCTGCTTTGACCTATGTGCTTTCCCTCAGGGAATATTTCTAACCCTAAGAATGTTACCTGTGTCTGCACAATCTGTGCCTTTTTGGGGTTCACCTTCAAACATCCCTTCTGAATAGCCTGAAGAACTTGGTGCAGACGTTCTGCATGTGACTGTATATTTTCGCTAGAAAAGAGAATGTCATCTATATATTGTATGATCTGCTTTTGGGACACCAGGTGGGGAGCGGCCAGGTGGCGCCCCTACAGCCCAAAATTAATACCATTCTGGCTTGGGAACCCCCCAACACCCAGACAGAGGAGAGAGCCTTTTTAGGACTCACAGGGTATTACAGGAGGTTTGTCAACGGGTATGGCAGCATTGTTGCACCCTTGACAAAGCTGACTTCCAGGAAACAGCCCAAAAAAGTGAACTGGACTGACACCTGCCAGAAAGCTTTCGATGCTCTGAAATCTGCCATGTGCATGGCGCCCGTGCTTCAGGCTCCCAACTTCTCAAGAGAATTCATTGTGCAGACAGATGCTTCAGAGCATGGTGTGGGGGCTGTGCTTTCACAGATGAATGAGGAGGGCCTAGACCAACCTGTAGCCTTCATTAGTAGGAGGTTGCTTCCACGGGAACAGAGGTGGAGTGCGATTGAGCGGGAGGCATTTGCTGTGGTCAGGGCACTGAAGAAGTTGAGCCCATACTTGTTTGAGACTCACTTCCGGGTTCAGACAGACCACAGGCCCCTCAGATGATTGATGCAGATGAGGGGTGAGAATCCAAAGCTGTTGAGGTGGTCCATTTCCCTACAGGGGATGGACTTCATCTTGGAACACCGCCCTGGTACAGAACACGCCAATGCTGATGGTCTGTCCAGATTTTTCTGCCTTCGGAAGAGAACTCCCAAGAGGGTGAGTAGTTCTCCCCACATTTCAGCTGGAGGGGACACATGTTAGACTTGGCACCATTGGCGTGCGGTTTTTCTGAGTCCCCAGATAGATCATGCAGTCTGTGTTTTCTCTTTTGTACTGCCGGACACTGGTGTATTCAACTGTGTAGCCTTGGACCGCGTCATGTTTGTGCATGTACCTTGCATGATCGAGGTAACTATTAGCGGCGATACTACGTGTCTCTCTGACCTCTCAAGTGCTCGCCGTCCTTTTTCCCAGCTCCCCCCTCCCCCCCCCCCAGGGGCGGCAATCTGAGGGACAGCCCCGGGCGCCACAAGCTGTAGCTGCGCCTCTAATGGTTTGTCTTTACGTATTCCTTCTGTCTGTCAAGTAGCTTAAAGTCATTTGACGGGCAGAGAGTGTACTTTAGCTCAGTACCTTGAGAAGTTGTATATTGACAAAGTTGGCGATAAGAAAACTAGACAAACGAGTTCTAACTTCTTTGCACGTTCCCTGCACCTCGTTTCCACTATCTGCCACTCATGGTAGTTTTTCTTAACAACGTCAACACACAATCACACATTTAGATCAGTGGAGCAAATAGCGAGAACATGCACATGCTGAGGCGAGAGAACAGGACTGAGTGTAGTAACTCCCTTTAGACGTGTTTGCGGTCGCGTTTGGTTGGTGATAATTTTAGATTTACACTGTGGTGTGCTGATAAGTATGGCAGTGCTGGCTAGCCTCGGGGGAGAGTGCAGCTTGCATAAAAAAGTCCTTGAATGTCAGCAGCGGTTTCTCCCCCCCCTCCATCCACCCAAAAAAAGAAAACACGTGAAATCCAGAAGACGTGCTGAGTGTGCATCTTACCTGCATAAATTATTGCTATGAAAACGCGTTACCAGGATTCGAGATGCTTATCTCTTGCAAACGAGTGTGATCCCATTAGATGGAGAAAGACACGTGCAGGAAAGCTAAAAATGAACATATCATGAATGAATAATATATGGCTTTAGTAGCCAGCTGTGCTCTCTGTGGCAAGCTGCAAGGTGCATCAGTGGTGTCTCAGTTCAGTCCCTCAGCTGGCATTGCAGCAGGCCGGGAGTAGATGATTTATGTGTGCACCTGTTTCGGTGGTTTAGTTTGTCATTTTTATTTGTAAACCAGGGGTTGGTGGGAGGGAGGTGGTTAAGGAGGGGAGGGGTTGATCAGATGATGGTACATGCTTGCGCGTGGTAAGAACTGAGACCTTAACCTACCACGCCCTTAGTGCATATTTCAACTTATGCATATTTACATTAGGTATAGAGGCACTGATTTGCACTATGGTGGCTGGGGGTGTTATTGTACCTCTACCAATGATAAAGCCACTTGCCACTCAGCGACCAATTAGCAAACAGTGGGGCTGGCGGGGAAAGCGTTAATCAGATGGTGGCTGTGGCTCTGCCAGTGTCTGCCAAATTCCCGCCAAGTGAGATCAGGCTATTGTAATCACCACCTGAATTTTGTCTGTCTTAGAACATGATCGATTTGGCCTATAGGGCAATTAGGTAGTTCCCGATGGTTTGGTCTGACAGGTCAGTGTGAGGGTTGATTTTCTGGCTGTTTGTGGGCCTGTGCTATGGTCTGCTGGACCGGTTTTTACTGTTGATTTCCCTGATGTTAAGACAAACATTGCCCGCAGCAAGATGAAATCCATACAGTACTCCATGCCTTGCAAAAACACTTAGGCAGTGTTCATTTACAAGCTCAAAACAACTCCAATTTGCAAACATGAGCCACTTTTTTTAGATATCTAATTCACGAATGGGGCCCACTTTTATTTTCTGTCACAGTCCGACCCTGCCCTTGAGTGGCAGGAGGATGGTGATGTAGTAGTGGTGGGTTCCACCAGCTCAGAGCTGATGGTAACCCTTCTATCTCCCTTTCCCCACACTTTGTGTATGGCAGTTCAGGGGAAAGTCTAGTGGAATCCCAAGGGACTGGAGGTTTCCCCCAGGGGGACCTTTCAGCAGGAAGCCCTGCATGGTTGCCAGGCAGAAAAGGAACTGCGCATGGCCTGCTTTCAATGTCATAATGATGTCACCTCCAGCCTCGCTGTAAGGCCTTTTCCTTGGATGCCAAGGCAGCCAGGCAGTACTTGATCCCATCGGTAACAATTTGAGGTAATTTGCCACTGGTGTCTTCGGACCGTAAGGATTGATGCACTCCAACTAGGTGACTTTGTACTCTCCTGCAGCGCTTGACTCTTGCAGGGTAGGTGGAGCAGCCAAGGCTCATTCAAGCGAGTTGGTGTGAGGTTAGAGACTTAGTTGCCATTTCTATACATTGAAAAAGAAAATGAATTTAATACACATGAGCAAACAAGTCTACAAACAAAATCAGGAAAGGTAATAAGGCTTCTAATCGCTAAGTTTTCAAATTATAGTTGATATTGAAGCCTGTTGCTCTTGTTAGTGAATGGAAGATGTTTGTAAACCTCCTGGAAGACTCCTGGTGCAATCAAAGGCAAATCTAAGGATCTCTCCATCGTTACAGACCGAAACAGAGTGGCAGTCACAAGGTTGCACTTCAAAGGCTAAAATAACAGTCTTTGGGTGTCAGTTGCAGTGATTTGGTTTTGACGGGTTGATAATTCGTTTTGATGAGATTTTGTAAGCAGTGACCGAGTTTCTTCTGCCCACTCCAGCATGCAGCGGGGGTAAGGGGTGAGCCTACTTCAGTCATTGGCTGACTCCACAGAAAGTGCCATCATTCTGGCCTTTCTCAAGGAACACATCTGCACACAAAGTGGTTTCCTTCAGTGTCAGGGACTGTGGAAATATTTGCTTTTTGTCAGACCAAAAGATATTTTTGTTTATTTCCATTTTTTTTAAACATTGGCAAGGGTTCGGGAGCCGTCATCACAATGTTTTATAAAAATCAATGCAAATCAAAGCAACCATTTACAAAAACAAAAGGCTGGCAGACAACTCCACATTGTTTGGGCTTGCCAATGCTTCTTTATTAATGGGGTAGGTCCCAAAAATCAAACCCTGGATGCTAATGGATAGATTTAATGTTGGTGTCGCAAGTGATCGATTTGTACCAACTCTGTATTTTTTGCCACACATGTGGCTCCATCTCCTAAATGCAAACCTTTTTCCCTCTTCTATCCCGCCACTATCCTTCTCAATCCAAATAACTGACTAACCTATCCACCACTCAAATTACTTTCATATTTTTACTATACTAATTCACCACTAATCCTTTATGGGTTCTGGAGTAGCGTGCTACTCGCCGAAAAAGTGCTTTGACACCTCGTCAGGGGTAGTAAGCGCTGTGTAAATGCAATTACAATACAATGTAATTACAATCTCCTCACCATCATAAGATGCTGACAGCTGCTCTAGCCTGGCCAGATGAGTAGGAGGAGGCGTGTACTGCAAAGAGCTTTATTTATTTATTTACCATGTCAGCGCACTGTTACTTCTGAGAGCATTTTTAACAAGACCAGACAATACATAATTGTATTTTAATGCTCAGTGGGACCTCTTTAGCTCCTTTTCAGGTCTTCCTAGAGACATGGATCTTTGCTTACATAGGGTGAACAATCCATTATACTTCATAATCTCCTTCTGTCTGTATGTCTGCTTTCAGAGCTCCTCCTGTATTTGTCCATGAATCATCACCTTCCAAGCATTCCTCAGCTGTACATGTACAATGTGTACACATTCTCACTGGTACTAGACCTCCTCGGGCCTGAGGGGGAGAATTCTGACTGGTTCCTGGGGTGAAGCCTCGACCGCTATCATTACCTCATAAATTATATTGTCAACCTGCTCACAAACGTCACACCTATGCTAATCTGGCCTCTGGTGCCTCAGAGAAGTAGAGAGTCTCAGTAGTTACTACAGCTGGCATGTAGGGAATTTTCAGTTTAGCACACGCCTACCATGGAGATTGGTCATAAGTTGCTGCAGGATTTCAGCCGAGAAAAATATGAGGGACGGTGGCTTGTGTGACTTGAGTCATCTGTGAATGAGCGAAGGGGCATAGTAGGATACCTGAAGCCTAGTTCGCCTCACTTTAGCAGAAAAGTACAAAACGTACATCTTTGCGTTATCCTTGTGGGATCCAGATTGCCTATGGCTTTCCCTTGACCTACAGCCAGTATCTCATAGACAGGTAATCGTAGTCACAATTTTCCTCTGGCAGGGGCACCCACGTGACAGGTGACTTTTACCCGTGGTACGTACCTTCCATAAACTGGAGTAAGCGCAATTTGTTTAGGACATCAAGCCGTAAACAAGTGGTTCAAATGGCTATAGAATGAGAGTTCCCAGACTCAGCTAACATGATCCACCATAGTGACCTGAGGCGAAAGTGACAATACTTGTGTTCCTTTACTGCTTCTCACAAAGTGTGACAGCTCATGTAATGAATAGGTGCAGTTCTTCCAGTGGTCCAAGCTGTCATAGACCCTCTGTCGATGTAGCTGTTGTTATTGTGGCAATGACAGCTGGACTGTAGCTCCTTGTGCCTCCTAGGCAGTTGATATTGTTTGAGCCATCCTTCAAATTGATCTTAATCAGTGGGACTTCTGATTTTCCCAGCTTTCACAGGGCAACAGCAACATGAAGTCCTAACTCAGATGCCTTTACTGAGTGAGACTGCAGAGCTACTTTCAAAGTTCGACGTGAATTCAAACAGGATGCTCTTGTTGGGCACTATCCCTCTAGTTCTGGGGCATTGGCAGAAGCCCAGGGCCAATAGAAAGATATGCCAGCTTCATAAATCTTTGCTCCATTGAGTGAGTATAGGACATCTCTGCCCTGGCATTCATGGGGAATCTCCACTCCCTCAGCCACCGGTTCTGTACCTCAACTCCACCTTCGCCACTCTTGGATTGTTTTTGCCTGATCTCCATGGAAGGAAATTCTAACTTTTTTGCCTCATGCCAAGCCTGGTCCTGTGCCATCCTCTTTTATGATTTTCTTTACATCTTCTCTCTCATCTCTTTAGATTAAATGCTTTATTCACGAATTGTGTTTCCCTAAGTCTCAGAACTCTACTATTGTTTTTTCACTTCTTAAAAAGACTTCACTTGAATTTTTTGATCTTTCTAATTTCCACACTATGTTCATTCTTCTTTATTTGTCATCAGTTCTTCATTATACTGTATTTCTCAGCTAACCTCCTTTATTCCCTCTCATCACCTTTTTTCTAGAAGTATATGAAGCTGAAACTTAATATGGAGAGCTGATGGGGGTGGAGCTAGCTGCTGAAGAAGATGGCAGTGCCTCTGCGAAGCTCCACACAGACCGACCTTTTCATCAATCAAAATAAAGGCATCAGACTGTGAAAACTGTGATAAAGATCGCCTAGGTCTGTGGAACACTCAGAGCATTTGATGATCCGATTCACCTGACTACCGACACAGATATAGAGTGAAGCAGCACAGCGGAGTGCTGGAAAGTGGCTTGCAGAACAGAGCAGAAGGGGAGTAAAGGACCCCAGGAAAACATGTTGCCAGGAAACAGGCTAGAAAAAAATCTACCTCCAGAGTTCCCTGCTCAGAGATGTGAGCGAGAGCCAGGGGGCTTGATGTGGGCCAGGAGCAGTGAACAGACCAGGTCTAACAGTGACCCGTGGTTGTAAAAAGAGGACTAGTGCCCTGCCATCTATAGGGATCAACAACGGGGGGCACTTGTTAATGGAGCTCTATCATATAGAACAGTATTTTTTGGCCATCTGAAAAGCTTAGGCTTGTCTCCCTAC
Organism: Triturus cristatus; assembly: GCF_964204655.1. NCBI lineage: Eukaryota > Metazoa > Chordata > Amphibia > Caudata > Salamandridae > Triturus > Triturus cristatus. The sequence continues at coordinate 324,588,185 of NC_140586.1, read as the reverse complement.
TACACAAGACACAACTGAATACCTGTCGCTGGAATAAATAGCTCTCAGCGCATAGCCTCTAATCTAGCCAAACATTTTGAGATAATTGCAAGATAAGTCAACTGACAACAGGGTCCTGTTCAAGCAACTGACCTTCATTCTACCCTCTTAGAAAACCCCTGCTGAAATGCTCAGATCAAACACGAGACCACCAAACAGAGAATTACGCCCACTCATTGGAAGCACCAGTGGAATGCCATTACTTCCGGCTCATTTTAGTACTGGCCGTTTCAGAGGTTTGACTCCATGCACCCTTATGGCCCTCACCATCTGAATAAAAGTCATGCTGCATTGCCCAGACTCCATCACTGAGTATGCCACAACCTCAATCACTAAACAGCATTGCTTATAGAACGGTGGGGTAAGAAATTACTTGATAAACCCTCCAACAAGAAACTTCCTAGGAATGGGACACATATACCAATCATAGTCAATTCACAAGAAGAAGGAAGGAAGGAGACACCCTTGAGGAACCATTTACCCATTTACCCATCCCCCTGATGATGAAATCAGCCACTGGGAAATCACAAAAAGCCTCAAAATATCAGGGCAAGATGGCACAAGATGTTACTTTAGAAGTCATCCAAAATGGAATGTTGGGGCTGAAATTCTCAATATCTGTGATGGAGGACAACACATCTAAGAACACATCTGAGCTTACTTCCATCAGATCAGTACTCTTGACCTTCAACATATGCATCTTCTCGATAGAGAACATGTAAACAATTATTGAGCACACTACTTTGAACACCATAGACAGCAAAAAGGATCATTGTTACATGCAGGCTAAAATAACAGAACTAGAAGACAGAAACAGATGTGACAACTTACACCTCTCAGGTATACTAGAAAAGGTGGAAGGAAACAACATCATGGCCTTCATCCTGCAGTTCATACGAGAAATCACCAAACTAGACTTCAACCCGCCATTAGAACTACAAGAGCCCACAGGATCAGATCTATGGCCCACCCAGATACAGACTCTCCAATACACGTTATAATCTGCTTCTAAACGTCATCAACAAACACATGAGGTTATCAAGTTGGCCAAAAATCAAGGGCCTTATTTTTTAGGGTCATAAGAGCCCTGTGAATCAAGTTCTCACTCTTGAGACTATGCAAAAACGAATGCACTTTCTGTCTCTCCGGTCCCGGCTAAACAACTTAACATCCACTATGGGTTTTTAGACTCTGTAGCAATGCTAATCTATTAGGATGGTCGCACTAAATAATTAGATGATCCAGGTTAACTAGAACAATTCCTGGATAATATTGAACAATCCTACATGGTGACGATCCCTTCACTGGCACACCCAACAACGTCTGGGACCAGGGCCGGACTGGCTACTGGGCTTTCCTTAATAAACAATGCAAAACAAATGTTTTAAAAAGTATGCTTTAAAGCTATTTGTTTTGCATTGTTAATTTAGAAGCGCCAGCAGCTCCCCAGCAATAAAATCAACCCCTGAGCAGTGAAACTGGACCCCACCCTGCCACCCCAGCAAAAACCGCCCGGTAGTCATTCCGGCCCTGTCTGAGACTCCAACTAATGACTGGATGTCCAGTCAGTGAGACAAGAAAGAGATAGACTGGAAGAAGTAACCAGCAACTGGGTGTCAGTGCCGAAACATAAAAAAGGGGGTTGGAAGTCTAGTCTAGGTCATCCCTGAAATCAAACTGAAATGAGGAACTCATAAGCTTGACTATTCTACATGGTTATTGGTTATGGCACAGCAAAACAAACGTCCCCACAGTCATAAACTGATAAAGCATTTGAGAATGTGGTGTGTCCGCTGAGTCATGCTGGGGCACCAGACAAGACTAAGGTTGTGTTGTGATAATGGTAATACTGTAAATACTGATGAGTGAGTTTAAAGGGGAGACCATGTTATGGCTGAGCAAGAACCAATATTACTGTATGGGATACCACCAGATTGCCCCGAACATTTTCACCACATATTTGCACGATCCCATGGGAGATCCAACATATCTCCAACCCGCCACCAGAGTAGCACACGTTAGACTAACAGCAGGCGTTGCGAAGGGCGGGCCACCTCATTGAGCAGCTGCCATTCGCACCTGATAACAGTAGATTGATCATCAACAACCAGGGTCCACTCCCGAAAGAGAGATAACCCCAGTAATACCGCTTCCTCTACTAATACAGAAGGGCCCACTATTCTTGACACATATGACAGTCCTATATCAGAGGGTCTTCCATCTTGGAAAAAACTCTGTTCAGTTAACACTTCAGGAAACCAGCATAGTGCTCTCCTCTCAAATACATTTAGTAACTCTCAGATTCCTCTACATTTGTGCACATCCCCCACCGTCCCGAACATACCCCTCAATACAACAATAGATTTACTCTGTCTTTAAATAATTAAATGCAGAACAAGACACACCTAACCATCTTATCACGAATAAAAAGATAAATCTCTCAATCAGACCCACCCAGATATAGCTTTAATAGCGGAGACCCATCTCTTGCAAACTGAGAGTGAAAAACTTAGAAGGGATTTGGTATGGAGGGAATACAATGCCTATCATGTACCCACATCCTCAGATGGCGCAACAATGACACATCCATACCAGAAAGGAGGAATGACTGTTCTGACACGCAAAAACCTACCACTAAGAGCGCTTAATTTCTGTGATGATCCAGATAGCAACAATATACTCATCAAAACCAAAATCCATTAACAAATCTTATCTTGATCCTGGGCTCTATCTATGCTCCAACTTGACAAATCCCATCTTCTCCAAGAGATAGACCGAATCCTAATCCCAATGTCCATATCCAAAGTGGTGCTAGGTGAGGACTGGAATCTGGCCTTAGATTCCATGTTAGACTAAAAAGGGACATCACAACATACCTAGATCCAGGGATAGACATCTCCTGTGGGTTTTTAATGGCCGACAATTCATTATTAGACCCACGGCGACTGTTTCAGCCTGCCCCCCAAGAGTATACCTTTATTTCCAATGTCTATGGCACTAGAACTAGAATAGACTTTTACTTAGTGTCTGCTTCCCTCATGCAGCACAAAACCACAGCAGATATTATAACTAACAGCAGGTCTGAACATGATGGAGTACCACTCTGCTTGGATGTCGGCATACACTCCTGGAAATACCAGCAACTAATACACTACCTACAGGTTTTTAACCTTCCAAAATACTACAATATCTGAAACTGTGGGGCACCTTTAAAGCAGTAGTCTCCGGACTCAACATGCTGGAGATGCCAACATCCAATGGCGGATATAGTTCATATTGTTTGGGGATACAAAAAATTTGAATGATACTGGAAGGACATTTTAAAGATAATGATTGCTTTTTCCAGAGTAGTGGGAGGGGTAGTTGGGTCTGCAGTGCTCTCACATAACTCATCGCCTTACCCGGAGATTGCTCCACAGATTTGTCACCGATTTGCCACTTCACTGACAGTAGCTAAAATAGAGATTCTGAGATTTTGGAAGATGTCACGGATATCAGGTGACTGGATGCATGAGATGTATCAGGTTGCATCCTTTGAACAGATAATACGTACACAAAATGACTGTCTGCCTAAATTTGAAACACTATGGGGGCATTTCTTCAGAATTGACACACTGGTCTTAACCTCTTACAGCCGCCACAGAACGGCTCTAAGATATACGCAACAGGATCTTCCTCAGGTCCTCAACAGGATCTTCCTCAGGTCCTCAACGGGATCTTCCTCAGGTCCTCAACAGGATCTTCCTCAGGTCCTCAACAGGATCTTCCTCAGGTCCTCAACAGGATCTTCCTCAGGTCCTCAACAGGATCTTCCTATGGTCCTCAACAGGATCTTCCTAAGGTCCCTACAATTTAAGAGAGAGATTACTGGTATTCAGAACACAGCTTACATTTTTGCGGTTCAGGAAGCTTTCGAAGGCCTGGCTGTTTAAACAAGCTTGTGAGTAGCCTGAGCCCTCTGTCCTCGCCCTCCTGGATTTCACCAAGAAATCCTAGGGAGTATGTGTGCTCTACAAGTTTTCCTCACATAACATAACATATCATAACATAGCATAACATAACGTAATGTAACATAACGTAATGTGAGAAACTGAAAGAATAATAGCACATGACACTGCACTGCCGAAGCTTTGTTAAGGTATCGCTTGATAGCCTCCAATTGTTGAAAGTTGTTGGGAGGAAGAGGGGAATTAGGGGGAGCAGGGAGGGAAGGATGGACAAGTCAAAAATAAAAGGTAGATGGAAGGATGGACTACGCATATATGTGAACCTGACTCATCACGACCGGTTGTAGTTAGTTATGGAATGATACGCGGCCACCTTATTCCTGTCTTCACAAAAAAGGATAGATGACATGAAGCCCTAGATACGGATCCCTACACAAATGGAGCCTCGACCCTCTGTGGACTAAATCAAGGCATACATCTGTGTAAATGGCTTTCACGGGACAAAAGGGACTTTATTGCCAGACCATTTACTTGGTAATGTTCGTAACTTGTGATGAAAACAAAATGGTTTTGGAATGATTATATGTTTGTTTTCAGAGCATGATCTAAATCTCTCCACGAGATGTAGAGTGACCTTGATACAGATGAGAGGAGACGGGAATAATGTGCCTACTCGAACTGTATGTGTTTGGGGTCACTGAAGCTGGACATGCGATGCGGCCCCATTACTGTTTGTATTAATCCAATCGTGGCTATAAATGTAATCATGTTTTGAAGAAAAGCAAAAAACATCATATCGAACAAACAAGGGTCTGGCTTGGTTCCAAGAGTCTGAGCACGAGCCGAGTTTTGAAAATATATGTCATCTAAAAAAATATTAAAGACTTCAGTATTGGAAAAAGTGTATTTCTTTCACATGTGGATTTCGCGTTTTTCTAAAATATTGGATGATATAATTGGATTGAGTGGCATTTGTTAGAAGTGATAGTTTTTAAATATGAACTGAGACATGTATGTGCCCCCCAAATATGCGGCCTATATTATAGATGGCTAGATGGTGCAACAATATATTTAGCAAACCATATGCAAGAGATATATTTCAAAGTATTCTGCAATGTGATGATGAAAGAAAAGGAGGCTCATTGAAATACAGTGACTTCCTAGGATCACACAATTTGGTCAAGTGGAAAAGCCAGGATTGATCCCAGGATTCCTGTTTTCACATTGCATCGCTTTTTCTTGTCCATATTACAGCAAATGTTACTGGTTTGAGTTAATTCTTTGAGGAGCTAAATCAGTACGCATATTGCATAATGAATCATGTTGAAACAAGAAGGGTTGTTAGAAAAAAATCAGAAAGTTAAGTCATGGGAAGGCAGATTACTCAATGCTAATGTTAATGTCACTGGCTTCCCCTGACTTAATAAGAGGCTGGTTTCAGGAGAACCCCACTGAAGCTACTGACACACATTAGCAAAACAAAATATCACTCCCAGCCTCTGCACATTATTATCACACAGAAAAGCAACTAGTATTAGCTGCTGCTGTTCAAGAACAGAGACAAGGTGGGTCGACCTGCTGTCTCTAGCTGCCTTTCTCTCTCTCACTTTCACAATTTTTAATTATCTTTCTCTAACTATATTTCACTCTTGCATTCCGTCTATACTTTCTCTCCATCTCTCTCTTTGTTCCTCAATATAGTTAACTGATTTGAAATCCCTCCAAGTTGAATGGAAGTAGCCTATTTGCAGGTTTTCCATTGTGTTTTGTACTTGTAGTTTTGTGTGTAGAACTAGTTATTAAGAACTACAAATACCATAATGCAATGTGAAAACGGGACTGGATTGCTCGCATTTGATTTGGAGCAACTTCTGATGTCTGTTCCTCTTTTCTTTCGTTTCCAGGCTCCTCGTCTATCTTCTCGCCTAGTCTTGATACTCCTCCTTTGTCTTTTGCATTTTTTTGCTGCCTTCTTTCCCTTCCGTGTATTCTTCAACCACCCCACCGCTTTCGGCTTCCTGTTTCCCTTCCGCCTTTTTCGCTATGATCAGTCGAGGCAAACCTCGGGCCTCAGGCCCAGGAGTGGTGACTGCAAACTTGGCAGCCGCTTCAGACAGCACACCCAGTTATAAAATAAACACCTGGCGCCTGCAGAACAGCGTTCGATACACATGTTTCAGCCATTTCTCTTTTCAGGTTTAGTTACCTCTGGGACTGGAATTGCTCACTTTCTCGTTACAGGGAAGAGGGATCCAATGTGGTGGATTCTTAGGAACAGGGGCCCTTATCTATGAAGGGCTCGCGCTGCTGTTTGTTGCGTCACTTTTTTGTGATGCTGCGGCGGAGGAATCAATGCGCCATACTGCACCCTATTTACAGAGTGACGCATCCAGGCAGATGCGTCACTTTGTAAAGGCCTTCGCTACATTATACCTGCGTCAGGTATAATCTATACAGGCTGGGCTTTCCCCCGTAAAAAAGCCTCGTAGAAGTAGAGCAGTGAAATTCATAAGATTTCACTACGCCACTTCTATGACTTAACTGCATCAGAATCGTTACGCCTGCTTCGGATTGACGCAGGTATTTTCACATAGGAGTCGCCCATGGGTTATGGCACATTGCTGGAGTTGCGTCAGTTTTCCGACACACTCCAGCAATGTGTCATTGTTGCACCACCAGATACATCGGAATTCCTGACGTATCTGTAAATCCTTGTGCCTTGTAGCGCCGTATTGTAAATACGGCGTAACCATGGTGTCGTACGTATGGCGCTATGAAAAGTGATGCATCACTGTTTTTTCCCAGCGTCACTTTTCATAAATGAGGCCCAGGGAGTGAAAGCAATAACGCCGCTCCACCAGCTAAATACTGCGCTTGTTTAGTCTTATGCAGCATTTTCTTTTTTCGTTGCAATGTAAATACACGTCAGTTCATTATGCATTGGTCCACCACGCTATCCCTACAGTGATGCCCAGTTTGCTTGGAGGCGTCCTCTGAAGCGTTCACCTTCAGGAGCATAGCTTCCATTACTGCAGCAGGTGCAGTGGCACCAGGGCCCAGAGACCTGAGTGTCCCACTGCATCCCGATTATTACTGTAGTTTGAAATTCAAACCACAGTAGTGCCCATTACACACTGGATACGCTAATACCTACGGGGGATGTTTACCCTCTTGCTTTGAGTCCGGCATACTTACAATCCAGGGTAGGGTCAGCAGAACATCCTATGCCAATAGCCCAGCTAATGCTGCAGTGAAGCAGCAGGTGTTGTGAACTCTGATGAAGCCCAAACCAAAGTGCTCCAATTAGGCACCAAAAACTTTTAGCAGGTCATTGATAATCACTGGGACAGGTTGTGCTTACATCTTTCATAGCTGACGTATACATAGGAAGACCCCCAAAAAGGGGTAGATTACTGCTACCCCCTAAATTGGGAGGGCTGGCAAATATGCAAAACTCGGTTCATTTTGGGCTCGAGGGTCCAGAGACAGGCAAGTGTCTTGAGCCAGGCCCGAGCCTTCAGTGCCTCGCCCACCTCTATGTTTGTTTCCCTATGCAATCAAGTTTTCTTCCCTGGTTTTTGACCAAATTGCTCTATTTCACGTTTCTAACCTCATGTTTCAGACACACCACAATAAGTTCCATTAGATGTTGCTGCATCTTTTGACACAGCGGACCACCCCACTCTTCTGAATTCTCTTTCTGCACTAGGCATCATTGGGTCTGCCCAGATTGGGTTCACTTTTATCCATCTGATCACAGGTTTTAGGTAGCTAGTAAGGATTCTACATGTGTAACTTTGCATGTACATTTTGGTGTTGAGGGTTGGGCTGCGTCTATTGGACAATCTGGCAGAGCCAGAAAGGCGGTCTGTCAGGTCAGCTTGTGGGCTAGTTTTTTGTCTGGGTGTGGGCTTGATTAGTTGTCTGCTGGGCTGTTGTTTACAGGTCATGTCCCTGATATAACCCCAAACCTTGCCTACAGCAAGCACAAATGCATGCAGTCTCCCATACCTTGAAAAACACTTATACAGCGTGTCTTTACAAGTTCAAAAGTAGTCCAGATTTGCAAATGTGGGGCACTATTTTAACTGTCTGATTTTCTACTTGGGTCCACTTTTTATTTGGTGCTCTGCACTATTTTCTGTCCCAGTCAAACCCTGTGGGTGGTCCTCAAAATTCTGTCCTGGTACCCTCACTTGTCGTCTGTTATTCCATTCTGTTATTTTGTATTTTCTCTTTTGGGTTTTAATCACGCCTTTAAGAGTTTACTACCAAATGTTCTTTCTTTTCTACTGAACTTCAGTTTCAAGTCCCTGTCTGTCTCTCTGTTGTGGAGACCTGGATGTCTGCTCTGTTTTTAAAACATAATGCCCAAAAAGATTAAATTGTTTTACTCCCCATTTCATTAGTCATCTCTCTCAGCTGTTTTCTTTCTGCTACGCCCACTGTCTTTTTCTACTTCAGCTCGTTATCTTGAATTTGTTTTGATTCTTTGTTCAACTTTCTTTCCCATATTGGTTCTTTTTCTAAAAGCTGTCACTTTCAGTTCTACAATATCTGTAAAATGCAGTTGCTTCTTCAGTCTTTCTTTATTTTGATCTTTTGCTTCAAATTCGTGTACTTTCCTGTCTTAACTACTGTGGATTTAAATCTGCTTGTGGTCATCTTTTATTTTCTCTTCCCTAAATGCACACATCACTACTTACCTTGCTCAACTTTACTTCCTACAGTGTTCAGTTCCTCTGATTTATGTTTAAACATGTCCGCTTATATGCTCCACCTTATTTATGTTCGCCAGTTTATTTTAATATCTCTTTATTCAGTTATCGCAGAGACAATTTATGATCTCCAGTTTCATTGCATACTCTCCCTTGAACTCTTCACTCAGCTACTTTATTTCTTCTCTGCATTCCATGACCTCTATGACCTTGGATACAGCTTTGTTTGTTGACCCTCTTTGTACATTATCTGTGAAATGATTTCCCGGTCCTCATCAGATTACATCACCCCGTGTGGGTTTAAAAAAGCTTCTGAAAGCCCATTTAATTGAGTTATCTAACCCACCGGAATTCTAATGATTTTCATTTGTTTTCATTGTCATTTCATTTTTTGGTTCTGTGCTACACTTTTCTTTGCAGTGTCTAGCTGGTTGCTTGAAAGAGCTAAATAAATGCACATCCAAGTGCAGTAGTATTTGTACTAGAAAGCATTGCGCAGCCTTCCTATGCCAGGTTTTTCCTGTGTCCACAAGCTCCAAGCACACCATTAAGGGCCATGCCAGGGATGGACACTGACATGTGTATTTTGGCAAACATGGCTCAGACATTCTGAGTAATTGTAAATTATCAGTGGGCAGTTCTGGGAACAGGGCTCCACATGCCCAGGCAGCTAGAAAGATACAGTTCAATCCTTTTCATGGAAGATCCCTGGATTTAATGGAGATTGCCACCCAAACCAAGAAAAGGGTGTTACAACTACTAAGTCACCAGAGCACAAACCTGGGTGGCAGCACTAAGGGACAGGAGAAAGGGAATGGCTCATGTCCTCACGGATGACCCCATTCGTATTGCACATGGTACTCATGTATGAATGTATGACGTTACTACGCGAGTAAATACCACGTGGTAGGTTATAACGCGGTCGTTACAATGACCATGTTGTTACCACGCGTGGCTTTACATCGCAAGTTGTTACTACGACTGGCGCGCTGGAGTTAGGAATAGTATAAATTACTATTCCTACTCCAGTTAGTGCAACAGCAGGGAATGTGTTGGACTTAAAATCCAACACATTCCTTGGTGTTGCACGCCACCTAGCGCAAGTCGTCGAAACCACTTGCGATGTAAAGCCACGCGTGGTAACAACGTGGTCGTTGTAACTACCACGTTGTTACCTACCTGCGTGGTAACAACAGTGTGGTAAATGCTGTTTCCCCTCATGCATGCCTATTTAAGCACACACAACACACACACTCAAGGGGAGGTGGTCGAGACTGTACTCATTTCACCAAGAGTTGGCAGACAGCTCTTCTAGCGGTTAAGATAAAGAATGCTGTACCACCGTGCTGTGAATCAACCACAGCCAATCAGGGTCTCAGGAGTCTCTCCATTGCTTTGTGAGGTGCTAGTTTTCACCACTATTTCAATTGTTGAAAAGGAGCCTAGTTTTTATTTGGATCCTGCCTATGAAACTGCTAAATTCTGGAGATGAAGGAAACCAAGGCGGCCTAATATTTATTCCACCTCATGCCTCATTCTTCCTCCACCCCACCCATTATTTCATTCTTGCTGCCTTTTTTCATTCTCAATTTCTTTCTTTGTCACTAATTTACTGTATTGTTCTTCTTTCTTTCTCCTACCAAACAACTCCTATTTTGTAGCACCAGATGGCCGATAATAAGGGTCAGAGAGATTCCCCCACCTGAAAGTTCTGCTGTCCATACATTCGACCTTCAAGACGTCTGTGACCTGAGCGTTAGCTCTGCTGTCTTTCCATCCTACGTGCAAGACTATTGTGACTTGAGGGCTAGCTGTGCTGTCTTTACACTGTACCTGCAATACCTCTGTGGCCTGAGCGTTAGCTCTGCTGTCTTTACATCCTACCTGCAAGACCTGCGTGACGTGTGATAGCTCTGCTACCTTTATGCTCTACTTACAAGATTGGTGTGACCGGACTGTTAGTTCTGCTGTCTTTACACCCTTCCTGCACGATATCTCTGACCACAGTGGTAGCTTTCCTGTCTTTACACCAAATATAAATACCATAACCGCCAACTATGCATTCCCTCATAGTGTGGCATGGTACTCATTCAATGATGCCCCTCAGCGCCTCATTGCAGGGTATGAAGCGCTATATAAATGCCACAATCAATGCCGTACTGCAATGGAGCAAAAAAACTCCTCTTTATCAAGGGCAGATTTGAGCTGCGGTGTCCAGCAGACTCATTTCACATACTTTGCTGGCTGCAGCTGGCATTCAGAGAGGATGGATTGGGAGTCTTCTTAAACAGGAAAGAGCAATGTTTAAAAAAAATAAAGGCCTCTTGGGGGCGTGGCTTGCGCGCCGCTGCGAGATGGCGGATCGCGCTTGAGCTCCGTAAAGGGAGAGGGCTGACGGAGGCATTGCTGACGCTCAATATTGCCCTGCTCTGCGCAGAAGATGTTATCTTACATGGGAAACTGCCGTGCATGCTACGAGGGAGGTCTCTGGTGGTGAAGAGCGGCCAGAGCTCATTTATCGGCATTTTTAAGTGACGCTTCAGGCTTTCACGAGTGGCCGCCATTTTGTTTCTTCTGTGAGGGAGTTTTTCTCTCGCTTCTACAAGACGACGCTACTGGTCTATCCTGTCAGGAATGGAGGCATTCAGGAGCTGGTGACGTTTTTCACTTTTCTTGAGCTTATTTTGTTCTTTTTTTCTATCGACTATTGCTGAGAGACCCACTGTGTGAACTTTTTGAGGTTTCTGGTTTTTTTTCTCGTCGTCAAACGCACTGCCACTTCCTCATGTGAGGCTTTTTTGTTCTTGGCTTGATCCTGGTGGTTTTCGTAGTCGGTGCTTGACTACTGGCGCCTGTAGCACATGCTTCTTTTCGTGAGGTGTTTTTTCTGACTGGGATCGTCTGCGATATTTTCTGCCCGGCTCTTTCTGATGCAAGTGCATGATTCCTTCCTGCTCATTTTTCCTCTCACACATTGAGGGTTTTACAACCCCTGGCATTCCTTGTTCTCACTCTATCTGAGGAGGTGTATTTTGTTTCTGCTGAGGTGGTCTGCCCTATGGCTGAAAATATGGCCCCTTCACCGAATGCCAAAGACGTTAAGGAATCTAAAACATCTCTTAAGAGGTCCAAACAGGTATCCCCAACACCTGAGTCTGCTCCTAAAGACACTAATTCGACTCTTGAGTCCATTCTGACGCGCCTTAATGAGGTTTATGAGATTGCGCAGTCTACTAAGACTAATACAGATTTACTGCAAGTGGAGGTGTTAGCCATCAGGAATGATTTCAAGGCCCTTTCCCTTCGTGTCTCAGGTACAGAAGCACGGATTAGTGGCGCAGAGGATACCATGCAAAAGCACTCTAGATCTCTCACGCAGATAGAGCGTTCTATGGCAGCATTGAGGAAAGACCTCACTGAACAAGAGGATCGTAATCGTAGATCCAATCTGCGTATTTTTGGTCTTCCTGAAGATGTTGAGAAAGATGCATCTTCCATGATTGAGTTTCTTTATCAATGGATTCCGTCAACACTACAAATTTCTTTCCACAAAGAGTTTGAACTGGAACGGGCACACCGTGTCCCCTCCTTTCGCCCCAAGTCTGCTACGCAACCAAGAGCGATAATCTTTAAGCCGCTGCGTCGCCAACATACAGAGCAGATTTTGGCGCATATGCGGAAGGTTAGAGCTGTCTCTTGGAATGGCCATCGTATTTCAATTTCTCAAGACTTTGCCAGAGACACGGTGATGAGGAGGAAAGGCTTTCTTAATCTCCGGAAGCGTTTGTCTGAAATGAATATCCCCTTCTCCTTTGCTGGTCCCTCAAAATTCCGCATTACTTTCAAGGGTCGTGTCAGAATTTTTGACGAACCTGCGGATTTGGCCTCGTTTCTGGATAATCAAATGGAGCTACAGATGGATCTTCAAACGGGGGCTTCACATGCTCCTGGTTCTTCTGGCACCTGAGGCGGCTATACATAATGCATTGTTTTTAGTCTCTGTCAGATCTATTAGGTCTAGCGGCTTTTAGATCTGCGTAGTGGTCTTTATGTCCATTGGTCTTGACGTATTTTTGTCGTCTCTTGGTGCTCCCTTAGTATCGTTATGGTGTTTTGGTCTTTAGTGTTGTTAGTTTTAGTGTATAAACGTTTCAATTTTTTGTGGTAACTTCTCTTTTTCGCGTGACTTCACTTTTGTCCGCGTAGCGTCCTGTTATTCATTGCCTCCCCAGTTTGTCTTTCGACGTATTAGGTCACGGTCCTTTTCCTTACAGGGGTGTGTCTTCGGTATGTGCGTCGATTTTTGTGGTGAAATTTGGTTTATCGTATTGTTGTGGTCGTTCCTTTTGCTTCATGTTTGTTTTTTGTTATTTTGTACTTTATGGAGTAGGTCATTGTTTGTTCCTTTGCTTTCTCATCGTGTTGTTGCTTGGTTTGTCTAGGTGTTTTATTCATATATGTTTATTAAGTGTTTATTTATGGCTATACTTAGAGTCAATATAGGTCGTTCATATAGTTGCTAGTTTTACCTACTTTATTGTTTTTTTCATTGAGTGATTTGTTTACATTGTGTTACTATTTGTTTTTCTTTCGTGTAGGTTAGTTTTTTATAGATGCTTTGTACTTGGCAGTCATATGCCCCTCTTACCTACATGTTCACTTTCTTAGGCATGCATATTTATCTTGCCAGTTTGTGTGTATATGGCTTTATTTATTCATGGCCAGTTATCTTTAAGTTTGTATACAGATTTTACATATTTATATATAGTATTAGGTCTCTTATCTAGCTGCCATGAGGGTTTCTCTGACTGTTATATGATAAGATGCTACCTACTGTTTTTTATTATGTTTCACTTATTTTTCCCATATTGTTTCATATAGATACCTCCTTTATTGACTTTCTCATTGCGTGATTTGATTACATTGTGTCATTAACTGTTTTTTTCTAGTAGGTTAGTTTGTTTTAGAGATGCTTTGTTCTTGATAGATTTATGCCTCTCTTATCTACATGTTTACTTACTTAGCCAAGCATATTTATTCTACCAGTTTGCGTGTATATGGCCTTATTTATTCATGCCAAGTCATCTATGAGTTTGTTTATAGACTTTACATATTTATATATAGTATTAGGCCTCTTATTTAATTGCCATAGGGATTCACTGATTGCTATATTGATAAGATGCTATTTACCGTTTTTTATTATATTTCACGTATTTTTCCCATATTATATCATACAGTATGCTTTAGAGTGTATTTCTTCTTTTCTCTTCATTATGGTTCTTTTTCTTTTGTTGGAGTCCGCTTTGGTCTGGTTCTACCTAATTTTATTGTTCTCTCTTAGTTCTCTTTCCACCAGCTCTTAATGCCTGATCGGGCTTTCTTTTTCTCTCTTTTCTGCTCCTACCGTTCTCTATGATTTATTTTAGTCGTTATATATACATTAATTTGGTCAATTGTGTTGCCTTTACAGTTTCTCATTTCGCTTTGTCTTCTAATAAGTGATAATTATCTCCGGTTCTTAGCTTTTAGATAGTGCTCTCCTTTTAAATGTATAACCGGTTATGCACTGCTCTGGGGCTTTTTATGCTGTTGTTGTTATTTCTTCTGTTGGCCCCTCTCTCTTTCTTCCATGTCCCCCCTTGTATGAATTTGGTCTTTTTCAGACCTGCCGGATTGGCTCTTCTCGCTCTCTTTCTCTGTACTCTCCTGCTTTCTTTTTCCGCTTCTTTCCTTTCTTCTCTTCGGATTTCCTCTTTGGTCTCACCCTGTGTTGTGCTGGCTGTTGATGTCTGCTGGTTAACCCTCCTGGTTGTTGCGCTTCATTTGCCACATATGGAATATCTTTTTTTCCTGATAATGGTTCTATGTCTGGACTAAATATACTTTCCCTTAATGTGAAAGGGTTAAATCATCCAGTCAAAAGGTCAAAGATTTTGGATTACTGTAAATCTCTCTCTTCTGATCTCGTCCTTTTTCAGGAGACAAAGCTCTCTGCCAAGGAGGCGTTGTTTCTGAAGAAAGAGTGGGTCTTTGATGTTGCTTGTTCAGATGCTTGTGGTAAAAGGAATGGAGTAATTACCTTAGTTTCTAGACACTCTGGCTTATCTATCGTTTCCTCTGAACAGGATACGGAGGGGCGTTGGTTACTATCTAAGTTGTCCGATGGTAATGCTGACTTATTTGTCATGAATATTTATGCCCCCAATAAGGATGACCCGGCCTTTTGGAATGCGATTACCAAAAAGCTCGAGGATACTCCTCACTCTGGTAATCTTATTGTAGGTGGTGACTTTAACTTGCCAATGGATCCTATCTTGGATAGGAATTCTGCCTTTAACTTTCGTCCCCCTAAAGCACACAAACAAATGATTAATATGTGCTCTCTTACCCATCTTCAGGATGTATGGCGTCTTCATAATCCCACTGGTAGTGACTTTTCCTTTTTTTCTTCCCCTCATTCGTCCTTTTCACGCATTGACTATCTTTTGGTTCATTCTTCTCTGGTTCAATTTTCTTCTTCTCCGCTTATTCACCCTATTTTAGTTTCTGACCACGCCGCAGTCACATTTACTCTTACCTCCTTTGTCCCTAGGGCACGAGCTCGCTCGTGGAGACTCAACACAGAAATTTTACATGATGAGTCCTTGGTGCGAGAGTTTTCCAATGACATTGAGACTTTTTTTATTGAGAATGTTGGGTCAGTCAGCTCCCCTGTTGTTCTCTGGGACTCTTTTAAATGTACTTTTCGTGGTCAGGTCATTAAATGTATGTCAAAGAGAAACGCAGCCATTAAAAAGGAACTCACGGACTTAGCAGATGAGATCAAACGTCAGGAATCCCTTTTCCGCCACTCTCAGAACAAGACCTGCCTCCAATCTATTAAAAATCTAAAATATTCATACAATACTATAGTCACTAAGAGAGCTCATATTGGCCTGCAGGCTCAGAAATCTAAGAGACTGCTGTTAAAAAATCGTGCGGGCAAGATTCTTGCTGCTACTTTAAAGTTCCAGGAATCTTCTTGTAACACTTTCCAAATTCCTTCTATTACTGACCAGCTTGGTAGGAAAAAATTTCAAACTACAGAAATCCTTGAGGTGTTCCGCGATTTTTATAACAATTTATATACCCCGTCGGCTCAAGCTTCTTTTGAACAATGTCAGGAGTTCTTGAAGTCGGTTCCTTTGGAAGTTGTTTCGGAGGAAGATAATCAATCATTAAATTGCCCGATTACTGCTGATGAAATCATTTCCGCAATTAAAGCTACTCGGTCTGGTAAAGCTCCTGGTCCTGATGGATATCCTATTGCGTTTTATAAAACCTTTATTCCCGTGATTGTCCCGAAACTCCAAGACGTTTTTGATGCGTTTATTAAGGATGGCTCTGTGTCTGGTTCTGCGGCGGATGCTACTATTGTAGTTATCCCCAAAGAAGGGAAGGATCACGCAGATCCCAAAAATTTTCGTCCCATATCCCTCCTTAACATGGAAGCCAAGATCTTTGCTAAAATTTTAGCTAAACGATTAGAGT
Source organism: Triturus cristatus (assembly GCF_964204655.1). NCBI lineage: Eukaryota > Metazoa > Chordata > Amphibia > Caudata > Salamandridae > Triturus > Triturus cristatus. The sequence continues at coordinate 324,571,951 of NC_140586.1, read as the reverse complement.
CCTTTATTCCTCACTTGGTTCATCCCTCCCAAACAGGTTTCGTAAAGGGACGTCTTGCACGGGATAATATACGTACTTTTTGTCATATTCTTGGCGCCGCTAAACGATCTAATCTTCCGGCGGCAGCCTTGGCCCTTGACGCTGAAAAGGCCTTTGATAAGGTCTCTTGGCCTTTTCTACGAGCGGTCCTATTTGCACACAATCTTGGTGATTCCTTTATTCGTATGGTTATGTCTCTTTACTCCCAACCTAGAGCTAATATACGGGTGAATGGTGCTACGTCTTCCTTTTTTAACCTTTGTCAGGGCACTAGACAAGGATGCCCTTTGTCCCCTCTCCTATTTTTGTTGTCCATTGATCCTCTCCTCAGAATGATTGACTCGCATCCAGATATTAAAGGGTTCTCTTTTGGGTCTCATCAGATAAAAACTGCGGCATATGCAGATGATGTTCTCATTTTTTCTGATGATATTGCTCTGGCCATCCCTGCTATTTCGGATACGATTGCTCTTTTTTCAAAAGTTTCAGGATACAATCTGAACAAAGATAAGACAGAGATGTTTCCTTTAAATGCTTACTGCTTCTCCTCTCATATGGGCTCGGCCGGCTTTAAATGGCAATCCCAACACTTAAAGTATCTGGGTATCTATTTTTGTTCCACCCTATATGCTACGGCTTCTTATAATGAATCCCAAACTATTCTTAAGGTGAGACGTCTTTTAGACAATTGGTCTCCGAAGCATATTTCTTGGTGGGGCCGTATGCAGACTCTAAAAATGATGATCACTCCTATTATTAATTTTGTTTCCTCTATGCTTCCAGTAAGGTTTTCTGATTCCTTCTTCCATGAACTTGATCGGCTCACTTCTAAATTTTTATGGAATGATAGAAGGGCTAGGATTGCTTATAAATTTTTACGGAAATCTTATGATATGGGGGGCTGTAATTTTCCTGATTGGGGGAAATATCAAACTGCTTTTCTGGCGTCCCAGGGTGCCCTTTGGTTTTCTTCCCCATCTATTCATGCTCCAGCTTGGTTGACAATAGAACAGGAACTGGCCTCCCCTCTTCCGACTGCATCTTTTTTGACCACAAACACCCTTTCTATTCCATTTTCTTGCTCTATTATTTTAGACACTATTGCTGCGGTTCGTAAGGTTGATAAGAGGGTAGCAGTTCCAATACATAAAACTAGATGGTCGTCTATTTGGCGCAATTCTAAAATCAAAATTAATATTGACCCTGAATTGATGTCTTACTGGGCTGGGAAAGGTGTCTCACTTGTTAAACATCTCTATGATTCCAACAATGATCCTTCCCCTTTCTCATCCCTTGCTCAACATTTTTCTTTATCTAATTTAGACTTTTATACTTTTCTTAAGATTAAGGTTGCACTTGCTAAAGTATTCCTTCATCCTTCTTCCCCGCTGATTACGCTCTTTCAGCTTTGGATCAGGACTGGTCATGTTGCGTCTCGGATTTATAAATTTTTATCGTCCTCTACACTCCCTTCCCATACTGTCACACAGCAAAAATGGTTACATCATTTTGATCATTCTGTTACTGCCCATATCTCTTCTGATACCTGGCAAGATATTGGTAAATTTTCTCTTCGTAACAAAATTGCCCCCTCTCTAACGCAGTCTAAGTTTTTCTCTATTAATCTTCTTCATTGGACTCCCAGTCGTCTGTATTCACTTAATCTCAAAGATGACAATTTATGCTGGAGTTGTGGGCTTCTACCAGGCGATTTTCAACATATGTTCCTTGATTGTTCCCTTCTCCAACCCTTTTGGGATTTAGTTCACAAACACCTTATGCTCATCTTTAACATCAAATTCCAACTGTCTCTTCCATTAATTCTCTTAGGTCCGTTGGCGGCCCCAGTCCCTCCGCCTTTAGATCCCATGGAGCTCCAGTTGCTGGACCTCTTGTTAACTATTGCAGTCAAGGTAATTCTCATGGAGTGGAAATCCTTTTCGTCTGTCTCTTACCATACTTGGTGGGCCTGGGTTTCCTTTCTACGAAGTGCTCATACGTCAGTGGATCATGCTCATCTTTCTCCTTCTATTTCCTCTGGTGTATGGGAAGCCCTAGATTCATACATGAAGTTGGCCTCTGAAGGGGTGGTGGAACAATATCCCTTTGATTTGTCTGGTTAGTGTTGTCTTGTGTGTTGGGTGATTCCTCTGGAAATCCTCTCTTCTTCCTTTCCTTCTCTCTGTCTCTCCTTTTCTTTCCTTTTCTCTTTCCTATTCTTTCCGTCTTTTCTTTCTTCCTTTCTTCTCTTTCCTCTTCTCTCTAATTTGCCATCTGTAGGTGATACTTTTGATATATATCTTTGCCAGACATCATTTTGGGTCTTCCCTCCTTAACTATTTATTTATCTGATGTCTGCAGATTAATGAATGACAATGAATTGCTCTCCTACCAATTAATTTTATATTAATGTATTTATTATCTTATTGTCTGATATCAATTGTATCACTTTCGTTTATATCTTATGTGTCATATTTGCGCTTTTAAAATAATAAAATTCTTTTGAATTGAAAAAAAATAAAGGCCTCTTGCTTGAGGTGAGAGCAGGGTAATGAAGGGGGCAGGGTAGATTGAGAAGGGACCAAACAGGGGTAATTGGAATGAACATTAACATCTGGAGATAAATATAACAGCTGTTTGTTTTTTTAGTAAAAATTGAACAAAGTAAGAACCACTAAATCTGTGCAGTGCTGCTGTCCAAGCCTGAACAATGGACACAGAGTTGGTCTCCTTTCACCACATTGTCTCTTTTAAACCCTAGAACCCCTGGGATGTCATTCAGCATTACTAATGAAAGTGGAAGCTGCCTGGGAGGAAATTTTAGAAGTACAGGAGGATGCCTCCTCATGCAAAGCAGAAAGAGCAAAGACCTCTGGATGTAACCAAAGTATTGTGCTCCCATGTAGGGTGAGGACAGAAAGGCAACATGCGGCATGCCACTCTGCTAGTTTCCTCTCAGTTAAGTAACCTAGCATGTAGTTTGCCCCTCACCCACGCATGTGCAGGGTGCCAGTCAGGCAAGAGTCTGACACCATGAGAAGTCTGGGGCTCGCCCTTTTGCTGCTCGCCAACCTCAGGGAACCTTCAGGATCATGAGAGGGGGTTTCGGGCTCTAAATCCTGCTCAAAATGTTGGATTCCTTCAGCTTAGCAGGAGTGGGTGGAATTCGGGCTTTTTAAAGATGGTGTTGTTACTGCTGAGTTTGCCAACCTCGATTTCTCTTTTACTTCCTTCTTCGCTGATGAGGTGTATTTGCACAGTAGTAGGCAGTGTCCCTGCCTTTACAAAAGGTGCATGACAAGAGCTCTTGTCATCAACTCCCATTGTCGCTCATTGTACGTCAGTTTACACATATGACAGCATCTCTGCCTTGCACATTTTGCCATATAGATTACTGAGACTTCTTTGATTACCCCATTTTTAGTCTACACGCACACAGCACCCTGCTGCTTTTAGGCTGGTGATGTGTAGCTGCCTAAATGTTTTAGTCCTAACTTTAATTATAATTTGTACACCTATCTCTCACACCTCCTCTTCCATAACACTGCTAGGTGCAGCACCCCAAGACACCCCTCTTGTAACTCATGCATAACACCAAAACACGTAGGATCACAAGTATAACATTCTGACAACCACACGCTCCATCACTGTCTAGCATGCTACCTATCCAAAAATGTGCTTCAGCGCCCGATATACATGTATGAAGCACTATATAAATGCTTCAGTACATTACAGCGTGAGCCCCAGATGGATTGACGATTGATCCTGGTAATGAGTGATTCAATATCCAGACTTTCTCTTCAGCCTAGTCTGATTCTCTGCCTAGCTGTTTGAAATACAGTAGGCTTCCTTGATGTTTTCTGCCTGAGTGTTGGTAGGTTCTGTGTGCAGTGTGTGGTGGTTGTGGTATCCAGTTTGTGACTCAGATGGCAGAGAGCACAAACATAAACCAAATTAGCTTATGCGGTCCTCCGCAGAAACAACACAGAAACTTCGAGACACAGTATTTTTGCCTCAAGATCCCTGGTAATCCTGATTCAGCCTGTGTTAGGAGTTAGACGAATCAGTATCACAAGAGCCACAGTATCTCTGTGGGTCTGAGGAGTTTCTATCTCAGATTCTTCCTGCTAAATGAAGGCTGAGTCTGCGGGTGAAATACGGGAAAAGAATAAGGAATTACCACAGGACTTGGGACTGGAATTACTGATTCCTTTGGTAACTCCTTGTTTCTAATGGGATCCACAGAGTCCTAGTTGTAATCCCCTGTAACTCCACCCACCAAGACATAATTCCAGGGGAAGAGTTACTGGAGCATATAAGAGGGATCCCATATGGGGGCCAAAAGGACATGGATAATGGCATCACATGTGTTCATGGCCGGCCTTTAGCATGTGCGAGCTAGGTCCACGCCCAGGGCACTGAACTCCAGAGGGATGCAGAGCTGCTTGCAGAAGGCTCTCTCCGATCCGGGACATATAGATAATTCAAGAGGACGAGTGGGACGGGGCGCCAAGTTTGGTTTCACCCAGGATGCTACCTGACCAACGGCCATGCTCCTTCAGCCTTCAGTAACGCCTGCTTCCGCCAGTAGCGATTTTGTTATCTCCACGTGATCTCTCATTGAGTGTCCCTGATGCCCATGGGCATAGGAGGTGTGGGGGTCATGGGGGATTTATCCCCCCCAGGTTTTGGAGTGAGGAGGACAGGGGGAATGGAGTGAGGGAACAAGGGGACAGAAAACTTTACCCCTTATCTCCAACTTGCACCTTTTTATCTAAATTCCTTACTACCTCTCCCACTTTCCTACCCTGAACCCTAAAACCCCTGCCCTCCTTTCGCTTCTAAGCACTCTTGAACCCTTAATCCCTTACCCACCTTTACTTCTATCCACACCTGAACCCTAAAAACCTTTTACCGCTACCCACCACTGAAGCCTTAAACCCTATCACCGTCCTTAAATGCTCACAACACATACCATAAAAAAATCTTAATCTCTCTTTACCTCCACCTGCGCCTGAATTCTAAAAAGCCCTTACCTCTACCCACCCCTAAACCCTAAAACCCCCTTGCTACCTCTTGCCTCCGCTGAACCTTAAAAATCCCTTACCTCCCTTTACCTCTACCTAACCCTTAACCTCCCAAAAAGCCCTTACCTCTCTTTACCGCTACCTCCCACTAAACTCTAACATCCCCTTACCTCCCTTTAATCTTACCTGACCCTAAATCGCCCCAAACATCCTTATCACTCTTTACCTCTACCCACTCCTGAACCCTAAATCCCCCTTGGCACCTTTTACCTCTTTCCCCCTGAACCTTAAAAAACCTTACTGCTCTTTTCCTCTACCCACCACTGAACCTTAAAAACCTTTTACCTCTCCCACCTCTAAACCCTAAAACCCCTCACCTCCCTTTACCTTTATCCAATTCTGAACCCTAGAAACTCCTTACCTCCCTTTTCCTCTATCTGCCCCAGAACCCTAAACATCCCTGACTTCCCTTTACTCTACCCACCCCTGAACCCTAAAATCCCCTTAGCACCCTTTACCCTTTTCCTCCCCTGAACCCTAAAAAAACCCTTTCCTCCTTTATCACTATCCACCTCTGAACCCTAAAAACCCCTTACTCCCCTTTACCTCTACCCACCGTACTTGAAAAACTCCTTACCTTCCTCTACCTCTACCCACTGATAAAGCCTAAAACCACCTTACCGCCCTTTATCTCTACCCACCCCGGAACCTTAAAAACCTTTTACCTCTGTTTACCTCTACAAGTCCAGAACCATAAAAACACCTTACCTCCCTTTGAATGTAAATGGCCGAGGTAGCCAGGGACCTAGGCGCAATTTGACGCGTACTACAATAAAGCCCAGGTCAGATGCATCAACCAGCTTTGTCCTGTCAAAGATTTTATCTTCTGACTTTAGTCTTTCAAGTCCCAATCCACCACAGGAGTACACTTCTAAATTCCCCCAGGACACCCGGAAAGGCACTTAAAGATGCACAAGATGGCATGCAGGGACCACTCCAGGTCGAGGTGCCACTGATCAGCTGGGCAGTTTCAGGAAAGGCCTCTTGTAGCTTACTGCATCTCTGTAGCTTGAACAGGAGGTCATCCTTATGACCCTTGGAGTCCACTTCTTTGTCTTGGTACAAGAGGGAGCAGGTCCAGTTCTTTAGGGCTCTTTTAACGTCTCAGCCAGAAGGTCCAACCCTCTTCTGATCTTCCACAGGTCAAGGAGTGTTCTGAAGTAGGTTGCTGGAGAATTCTTGTTTATGCCAGTCTCAAACTTGTGGGTGAGAATGATCCCAGGGTATACCTTAACCAATGAGGTAAGGTTCCCTGGGCTAACCCTACCCACTTTAGGCATTTTCAAGGTGGCTGAATTCTTTGGCCACACTGATGTACCACAAAATTAAACTAAAGGACTATACCTACCAATAGTACCAGTACCATTACCAAATAATCAGTCAGTTGGCAGTGAAGAAGGTTCAATCGTTTATTAAACAAAATACTCTATAGAGGAGCCTCTCCGAACCTCACCCATCAGGTGCGCCGAGAAGACGGTTGGCTCGTATTCAAACATGAGGTTATATACTTTTCGGTTCAACACATACAATCACTGTAAAAGGAAAAACACCAGTTGGCCCTCGAGCTCCAGGAAAGGACCATATATGGCACACATCAGACCAGTACAAAGGCTTAACTATCTATTACTGATGAGGTCAGGAGGGGTGACTCCCTTTCGTCTTGGTGCCTGGGAGTGTAGGCACGGCGCCTCCAGGAATGTGCTTATCGCCCCCCAAAGCCAGATGCGACCTTGATTCTTAAAGCAGTCGAGTAAACAGCCTACCTTCAGCTGCTACCAGTAACTCAGAAAAACTGGGGCCTGACAACTGCACGTGATCAACGCGTGATCACGGCCCGTGCTCGAGCATATGTTCAGAAAATGGCGTCTGTATGGTTCTCAGTCTACTCTTTTAGCAATAGATATACAGGGAGGAAATTAACGAGTTTCCTCCAAACAAAAGCATATATATCAACAGGGAGTGTATGTATAGATGCATCATGCTAACATAATACAGCCCGATATTCCTTATATACGGGAAATCTACTTTTTTATCCCTCAGAACGGCCCTTTTAGCATGATGTAGCTAACCAAAACAGTTCAATCGTCAAATATTCTTTCATCAATCTGCATTAGGTCTTTGAGCTCCTGCTGAACTAGCTGAGCTTTTACCGCTGTTGAGAATGGACCAGACACAGAGGACGTGAGTTTTGTCGCGCAATAAGAGCAACATGCAGGTCCACATTGTACACAAACACAACACGTGAATACGATACCGGCTATACATGCCAGCACCATCAAAATTTTCTATTCTCAAGTAGACAGCAAACCCGAAAACCAACCAGAGAGACCACGTACCAGTTTCTACATGTAACTCGGAAGCTAAACAATGTAGCTTCTGTATGGCCAAATGAACAGAGGGGGCGGAGTCAGGAATATAAACACAGCAAGAGCTGCCGATCACACGCCATGCTCCTCCTCGATCTGCCAAGATAAAGTCCAAAACCATACGGTTTTGAAGCGAAACAAGTCTGGTCGCCTGTAGCTCAACTGTTATATTGGTCAGTATTCCTGCAGTAGTGTTAATTACCCCTTCAACTACTCTAGACAAACGTTGTACTTCTCGGCTAGTAAGCATAGGCCCCCAAAAGGGTAACACTCCCTTCATAATGTCGGTGAAATGCTGCAGTGGATTATCGGTCTGATCTGTATCAGTGGTATCTATCACTCTTTTATTTCTCCTAATAAGCACGCTACATTTATCTAGTCGGTGATCCTTGTGATAACTAGAAGGGTCAATATAGACTGGAGGGTACAGGAAAGACAGGTAGCAACGTCCAGTCCAACCTTGTGGAAGCCAAGTATAGGCACTTTCTCCACAGACAAAATATACATTAGGAGGGGTTAACAACGGAGGGCTGCTAAAGGTACGCAACTGATAAGTGTAATTACATCGACTTTCTCCTACTGATATGTACCCTGCTCCTTAAACACAAAACGTAGAGGTACTGTTTAATACAGGCACTGGAATAGCCCTATCTTCAGTAACATTACGGTCCTGAAAGTGTTGATAATATTGAGTGAAATTGAATTCAACAAAGTCCAAAATTTCATTTTTCAACCAAGTGGTATTTTCGTACGTTATATACATATTCATACAGGCATTCGGATCTAAGGTTCCCTCTCCATTATTCCCATCGGGGTTGAATCCTTGATGAACCTCAATATTTGCTCAAATCATTTCATGATCCCTCTCTGAAAACCTTTGAGCGTCCACAATGTAATGCATATACATCATAGAAAGCAATTTGAACCAAGCCTCGCAACTTCCCAGATGAGACAAAGGTAAGGATATACGTCGTGCTTGTGCATAACAGATGGTAAAAGACCACAAACCCAACAATTTGTAGTATTGGTGGCACTGTGTGCTTGATAAAGCATTTCAATGAATGCGTTTTTCACATAGGACTGACGATGCCTTTCCTTATGAGGGGCTAAAGTATGAAACACATGTTCCGGAGGTGGGGTAGTTGTTCCTAAAACAGTATACATAAGGTGGCGAAATTCTAAATATACGAATACTCCCAGTAATATAATTAGCAATATTGCTATAATAGCTATAAATGCAATTTTAACACGATTGGTCCAACTAGAAAAAACAGGCATATGTAGGAAAATAGCGTGGTACAAAAGGACGTTCCTCTTCAGGAACAAAACGAGCAAAGGGATACATGCTAACTAAAAGTCCAACAATAAACTAGGGCAATGCAGTCCAACCTGCCAGAGGGTGCTTCTTTCCTGTGTCTGTTTAGAGCCTCACAGGCAGGCTCCTATCATTCATCACAGATAATACCAAAACAAACTTCTCACGTTGGAGTTATGTTCTCATACAACCCTTGAAGAAAACACAACCTGGGTCCCTTTGAACATGAAATTCAGTCTTTCTTTCTGAACAGAGCAAACAAATGTTCAAGGCTCTCAGCGCGTTCAGTTCAGTGTCTCGCTCAGTACACCAGAAGCGCATCTAACAGACATTCATAGCACAGGTCTGTAGCCTATCACTCAAGTCTCTCCTTACCATGTTCACCTGGTGCACTGTGTTGTTTTCTGGGCCGCAGGTTGTATCGAGTATGGCCAGGCACTTCTTGATCAGAGAACAAAACAGAGGATGATGAATCTGGTGAAACAGGGGTACTGCAAGCCTCTGGGTTAGCTGTAGGAACAACAGAATCTGGGGCGATCAATTGTGCTGATGACAGAGCCCCTTCCGAGCCCGGTGTACCTTCTCCTTGCCCTTCTCCAGTTACCTGTGCGTCAGAAAAAGGGATGTATCGAGGAACTCGCTCATTTTCCTGAGTCAGAACCCCGTCCTGGATTCGCTGATCATATGGAAGCGGGATGGGTAGTTTTTTCAGATGTGACACATGAATCCAGTGTCGCTTGCCGTTCACTTTTACCGCCGTCCGCGTGGCCAACAAGACTTGAAACGGTTCAGACCGAGGATCCAAACTGGATTTTCGCTGATAGTTACGGACCAGAACCCACTGTCCTGGTTCCAAGCGATGTCTACGACCCTCCGGCAGGGGCTGCAAAACTGCTGAGACCTGTTGATGAATGGAACGAAGATCTTTAGTCAAAGCATACAAATAGTCTGTCAGCATAGGATACTCTATACCACGAAACGTTCTGGGTCTCGGGTCGCCCCAAACATTAGCAGGGTGCCCAAAAATGACCTCATATGGAGACAAACCAGAACGAGAATGTGGGGTAACTCGTATCAACATTAATGCCAGCGGCAGAGCATCTGGCCACCTCAATCCAGTACTTTCTTGAATTTTAGCTAATTTGAGCTTTAATATCCCGTTATACTTCTCGACCAACCCAGCGGACTGGGGGTGTCGAGCAGCATGGAGTTTCTGTTTAATCTGTAGTCCATTACACATATGTGTGATGAGTTCTGCAATAAAATGTCTTCCGTTGTCACTCCAGATCACACGAGGCAATCCGTAGCGAGGGGAATACTCCTTTACCAACGCTTTTGCCGTTGCCAAAGCAGTATTTTCTTTTTTCGGGTAGGCTTCCACCCATTTACTGAAAGCGCATGCCACGACCAGGACATACTTCAAATTGTTAACACGCTCCAGCTGGATATAATTCATTTGAAGCACCTCAAAAGGCAAAGATGGTGGTGCAAAGTTTCCACTCAGAACAGGCTCCCTGCCCCCTGGATTATGTCTTAAGCAAACCATGCAATATTGTACCAAATGAGCAGCGGTCCTAGAAATATTGCGATTGTACCATACAGGATCTAATAATGCACAAATACCTTTCACCTCAATATGAGCTGAACCATGTGCCATTGTCACCACCGCATTCACTAATGCATTAGGCAACAGCCACCGCTGCTTTTCTGTCAGATCAATCCAACAACCATCTGCATCTAATCTCTCAATTCGCTCTTTCCAGTGAGCCAGTTCAATAGGGGTAGCTTCTTTCTGTATTTCTAGGACACTCTCCATGGTATTATCAAACATCTCTGTTTCAGCCACCCACCTAGCAGAGCTAGTCACAAACATTGAGGTCAATTTGGATTTCGCGGTTTTCTTAGCTACTTGATCGGCAAAGGCATTACCCTCCCCCACTGCATCAACCACTGCCTTGTGTGTACTACATTTGACTACAGCCACTATTTCTGGTAACGTCAATGCTGTCAGTAATCGCAAAATCAAGGGGCCATGCTGTATTCGCTGACCATGAGAAGTAAGAAAACCTCTTTCTGCCCATAGTCGGCCAAAACTATGAGCCACGCCAAAGGCGTACTGGCTGTCGGTGTAAATATTTACTCTCAGTCCTTCACTTAACTCACAGGCCCGAAACAATGCCACTAATTCAGCCACCTGTGCTGACTGATAGGGTACTCGAGAAGCCTGAGCTATAGTGTGAAGAGTAGTTATTGCATATGCAGCAGTTGTCGTGCCATCTGGTAACTTGAAACAAGAGCCATCCATGTACAACTCCCCTTGAGGGTCAGATAGAGGAGTGTCAGTCAGGTCTACCCGTCCCTTCGTTTCTTCCTCAGTCCGAAATATACAATCATAAACATCATTGTTCTTTTCATTCGAAGGGAGAGGTAGTACGTAGCAGGGTTCAGAGAGGCACATCGTTTAATTGTAATGTGTGGAGCAAACAAAGTCAATTCGTATCCAGTAAGACGCGCACTCGTAAGGTGCTGGGTCTTTGTTTTGTTCAATAATGTATCCACAGCGTGCGGTACCATCACGGTGAGGTCAGTGTTCAGCACGAGCCCTTCCGACTGTCGAATAGCCACCGCAACCGCAGCAGTGGCTCTTAAACAGCTAGGGAGTGCTCTGGCGACGTTATCCAACACCGCCGAGAAATAGGCACAAGGTCTCTGCTTACCACCAAATCCTTGTGTTAACACAGAAAGCGAGCAACCGTCCACCTCGTGTACGTAAAGCACAAAAGGTTTTCGGTAGTCAGGCGTACCAAGAACAGGTGCAGAACAAAGCGCAGATTTCAAAGAGTCAAAAGCATCTTGACAAGCATCAGTCCAGGGTAAAGGTTCATGCACATCTTTAGTGGTTAAATACAGAAGAGGTTTAGTAAGCAGGGATATATTAGGGATCCATTGGCGACAGTAAGAAGTTATGCCGAGAAACGCACAAACATCACGCTGAGTACGTGGTACAGACATATTAAAAATGGTAGTCACACGCTCAGGGGTTAGTCTCCGCCCCTCCTTCGACAGTAGATGACCGAGATAGGTCACCTCCTGTCGACAATATTGAAATTTAGAAAGGGATACTTTATTGCCATTAGCAGCCAAATGAGACAATAATTGTACAGTGGCCTGCTTACAACCTTCCTCGGTATCAGAGGCCACTAACAAATCATCTACGTATTGCAAAAGCACATTACCAGGGGGCAAGACCAAATCATCCAACAATGTTTTCAAAGCTTGACTATAAATACTAGGACTCTCTGTGTACCCCTGGGGAGCGCGGCAGAACCGGAAGCTGCGACCAGACAGTGAGAAGCCAAAAATATGGCGGCTATCAGGATGAATCGGAATGCTAAAGAAAGCATTTTTTAAATCAATCACAGAGAAATATTTAGCAGTAGGAGGAATCATAGTGAGAATAGTAGTGATGTCTGAAACCACAGGGTATTGGGGCACCACTATTTTATTAATTTCACGCAAATCAATCACAAAACGATAAGTATCAGCATAGTTAGGATCGCTTCCAACAGGGGCTTTCTTTAAGATAGGCAAAATGGGGCTGTTGCACACATTAGCAGCTGTCTCTTCCACCACACCCCTTTTTACCAAATCTTGTATGATGGAGAGCAAAGCCTTTTCGCCTGCCGGAGAAATTTTGTACTGAGGTATACGAGGAAGCCGAGCATTTTGCTTCAAAGTAATAGCAACGGGCAGAATCTTTAATAATTCTACATCTGTATCATCAGTGGCCCACAATGTTGCTGGAATAGCAGCAAACTCACGAGGGAGGGGTTCATTTTTAGTGAAACACTGCAGAGTATGCTTCCCAAGGGAATTAATAGTCAAGTAAACACCATCAGGTGAACAATGAATCTTAGCATGTCATTTTTTAAACAAATCCAAGCCCAACAAATTTTCGCCACAATGGGAAGTCAAAAGAAATGGGGAGTCTATCGTAACAGGACCAATTGTAAAAGGAATAGGTTTGGAGATGGGGCTCACCACCGGAATTCCAGAGAATCCTACCGAAACATTATTGTGCCCGGACAGAGCAGCCCCTGGGACCAGGGAACGAGAAATAGAACTATTCATTGCACCCGTATCAACTAAAAACTTTTCAGATGTCCCCATCAAATGCGCCTCTACATAAGGTCCTTGCTGATCAATGGGTACCGACACCTGGCCCTCACTCTGTCCATGGCTATCCTATGTATAAGCATACCCTTTGGACGCGTCCATTGCACACTCCTCATTATAATACTGCCTACCTCTTGGATTATCAAAAAAATTATTTTCCGATCCAACTTGCGTCGCCTCTTCTCGTCGCATATCACTGCGATCCACACTTCCCCGACCTCTTCCTCTACTTCTCATAGCCCCGTTCTGGGCCAGCAACAACGGACACTGAAATCGCCAATGACCTTACTCCTTACAATAAGCACACTGATTTATTCCCAAAATGACAGCCGGCCCTCTGCCTCGTCCAGTTCCCGCCCCCCTCGGGACGAACCCTCTACCGCCTCTCTCTCTGCCTCGTCCTTGAACAACTTGTTGCAACAACACCCGTGTTTTAAGATCCTTCGTTCTCTTTTCCGTCTTATCCTTACTCTAATTTTCTCTATGTTCGTAATATTGGGCCATACTCAATATTACCGAGGGCGTAGAAGTGGTCCAGGTACTTTCAGCGGCTTGTAGCCGTGCAGAGACTTCTGGTAACAAATTGGTCACAAAACGATTAACAAATAATCGTACACCGCCTTCCAACGCTAAATCCTGCCCACTAAAAGCAATGAATACGCCCTCAAATCTAGTGAAATAATCAGAAACACTTTCATCTTTCTTCTGTTTACATGCGGTCAATTTGTCCCAATCCACCTTACGAGGCGGAATTAGGGAATGCATGTAAGTGATAATACGGCCAGGTAATGCCAATAATTCAGGTTTCGGCTTCTCTCCAGGCCTACGATCCTTGTCCCAATCTTTTATCTGCTCCCATGTTCCGCCTAATTCTTGAGCATGATCCTGATCATGCACCTGAAGCCATACGTCAACTGGAACTAACAATGCAAAAAATAGCTCTATGTCAGCTAAAGTCATGATGGCCGAAGAGGTCGCTTCTGTGAGTTCTTTATAATAAGCCGTGGGATTCTTACGGGGGTCGGGTAATTGTGATTTTAGCGAGAGGACTTCACTCCTCTTCCAGGGGGTGTAAACCCACTGCTCCTGCACTTGGGCCTCTACATGAGGTCTAGTCACCACGCCCTGGTTATTCTTTAGTTCCGGTATTTCAGGATGAAAGATAGGATGAACTTCTCGCATAGGATGCTGAGTGTCCCACGAGGGACACTTCTGATGCATCCGTTCTCGATAATTTAATAAAACCTCCACATTTCTATACACTTCATCTGGACTAAGTTCCAACTTATGAGACCTGTCCCGGATGTCATACATCACTTGGGGGGCCATCCCTCCTGGAAAACACTGTTCCCAGAGAGTAATAATACGTGCAGCCATGTGTTTCAAGGCATGTTGCTGCATGGCTCATAGTCTCGAAGCGTGTTCCAGATATCAGTTATAGTGTAAATAGGCTGTCGCATCCACTGGGATGACTGATTCTCAATCATCTGTTTCTCCTCCTGTCCTACAGCCGAAGGGGTAAACAACTTCCGTGCGTCGAAATCCCCCGGAGCACGAAATGGAGTCGAAACAGCTGGAGATGGGGTTGTGCTCGCAGAAAGGGAGGCTCACACAGGGATAGGGGAAGATAAACGGCAGTGTAACAGGCCATAAAGTAGCCGTCTCAGACACTGAGGGAGACAAAACAGAGGATGTTCCCGGAGAGGCAAGGGAAGAGGAAACAACAGGGGTGGAAGCTGAAGGGGCCTGTACTAGAGTCGGGGGAACAACGGGATATATACGCTGCGGAGCAGAAGGTGGAGGTGGACGAGTAGCCAATAAATCCTCTATCTCCTCTTGCTCTTCAGTCCTAGCCACATAGGTCTTATCCACTTGCAATCTAAATTGTCTGTCTGCACAATCAATCCCCTGTTCAGTTCGTGCTTTATCATAAGCTATACCTTTCTGCATAATCGTCTGATTTCCTTTCATCCTACATACTTTCTCCTCCCGCATACGTCTAGGCTTTGCTTCCTTCTGCCACAGGCTTAGGGAGTCAAACATTGACTGTCGACTACATTTAGCAAATAATCGATCCTGCAGAAAATGTATCTTTTTTTCATCAAAAGACCTGGTTAAGGGCCATTGTAATTCCGCATTATCTTTAGTATATTTATGCCATAGTGTATTAAACAAGAGAGGTGTAATACCATGCTTTACATACATATCATAACTTGGGCTGCCCTCAGACGGGGCAGGTTGACTTTCAGCGAAACGCGTATCATTAGGGCGGCAACAACATCCAAAACAACTCAATTTGCAAAATTTGCATGGTTATTGTCGTCACGCGTTCTTCATTCGATCAGAAAAATAAACTTTCAAACATGGCCATGTTCAAACATTCGCAAAACATACAACCTCACGCTCATACACAAGACAATAATATATATATACATGCAAAGATATTCAAAATGACGTCTTTTCAAAACAAAGAACAGGGCCCATCGACTCCTGTTCGTGGAGAATCAATCAAATTCAGATTCCAAGACCGACAGATACCAAAATCAAGCAGTCCAAAGACTACCAAGAGACCGTCAGACAGGTATAACCACAGACCGACCTACAGACCATCCTGCAGCCTTCCTGGTTCACTCTTGGGACTATTCTGACTAAGCCCGCTTCATTAGCGCCACTTCAGATGTGTTCCCAAGGCTACCCAGGTACAGCTACAGGCTTTTCCGAGAGCAGTCCGGCCACACGTGCCACAACGGGCGTCCGATCGGCGTCTCTATTATTCACAAAAGGTCCGTGGAGCATCTATACGTGCAGCCACTACAATGCTGCCCCATCAGACCCCTAAGATTCTCCGTGGTACACTGACCACCAAATACTTACACAGTTAACTGCTTCAAAAGCACTGCTCAACAGTGCATGCCAAGAACATCAAAACAATTCCACTCACCTGGTGCACACAGGTACAATTGCGTGTTCTCCACTGCCAACTCCTGAAGACCAACACTGTCAGCTTCTGGGTTACGCCCGTAGGACTCCGGTGAAGGGCCACTAGCAGCTGGGGATACTCTGATCGTGAGACCGGATTAAATTCATACCAAAGATGGCTAAATTTCAAAGGATCCTTTTTCCGTCCACCCGCTCGACCAGAATTACCCCTTGTCCTTACCACCCGTTTACGGGGAGGACGACCCAGTCACGGAGTCCCACCAGAGTCTCCAACTGATGTGCCACAAAATTAAACTAAAGGACTGTACCTACCAATAGTCCCAGTACCATTACCAAATAATCAGTCAGTTGGCAGTGAAGAAGGTTCAATCGTTTATTAAACAAAATACTCTATAGAGGAGCCTCTCCGAACCTCACTCATCAGGTGCGCCGAGAAGACTGTTGGCTTGTATTCAAACATGAGGTTATATACTTTTCGGTTCAACACATACAATCACTGTAAAAGGAAAAACACCAGTTGGCCCTCGAGCTCCAGGAAAGGACCATATATGGCACACATCAGACCAGTACAAAGGCTTAACTATCTCTTACTGATGAGGTCAGGAGGGGTGACTCCCTTTCGTCTTGGTGCCTGGGAGTGTAGGCACGGCACCTCCAGGAATGCGCTTATCGCCCCCCAAAGCCAGATGCGACCTTGATTCTTAAAACAGTTGAGTAAACAGCCTACCTTCAGCTGCTACCAGTAACTCAGAAAAACTGGGGCCTGACAACTGCATGTGATCAATGCGTGATGACGGCCCGTGCTCGAGCATATGTTCAGAAAATGGCGTCTGTATGGTTCTTGGCCTACTCTTTTAGCAATAGATATAGAGGGAGGAAATTAACGAGTTTCCTCCAAACAAAAGCATATATATCAACAGGGAGTGTACGTATAGATGCATCATGCTAACATAATATAGGCCCGATAATCCTTATATACTGGAAATCTACTTTTTTATCCCTCAACACTAAACTTGTACTCTGAGGTCTGGGGGTGTGCGTAGTGAATGTACTATGGTAATCTCAGTGTCATCCTACATCTAACACTAAGAACCAGTTTTAGGCAGTTTCTGTGCACCATCAAACACAGACAGACAGTAGATACACGCAACATGTTTTGGCATTCTGTTTCTCTTCTTTGTAGTGCACCCAAAATGTTATATATTAAACCCCAGCAGACCTGTCAAGCAGAAAGTGACATTCAAGCAAGATTTGCTACTCTAATGTCAAAGCGGATTCTCACAGCTTCACCTCAGTGCAGGGCCGGACTGAGAAAAAAAAACGGCCCTGGCAAAGTGCTCAGCTGGCCCCCCGGGGGTTGGGGGGTGCGGTCGAGCTGCTTGCCAGGGCCGGTTTCGGCTGATTTTGTTACAGGGGCCGATTTTGCAGCTATGCAGCAAAAACGGCCCTGAAACAGAAACGGCCCCCAAGGGCCCAAAACCGCCCCCCACCATTGCGACCCACCAGGGGAATGCCCGCTGCCTACTACAGCCAGTCCGGCCCTGCCTCAGTGGTCTCTCTTATCCACTTCTGGGGCAGCTCTCTGGTGCCTGGCTGACTAGACGGACAAAAAGGAAAACAGTGCCAGTTGTGAGTTACATCTGCCTGTGACAGTGGAGGACCCTGATAAAATGTTTATTAAGGCCCTTGCTCGGCCAACCCTTTGAAGTGCACCCAGGGATTGGACACAGCCCCCAGGCAATCCTGTCAAAGGGGGGACAACACTTCCCCACACCCAAGGCTCATTGTTCCTGTCCTGGTAGCAGTATACCCCTCACTACAGGGGTGCCACCAAGCTGCCAGGTGACAGCTAAATACTCACAGAAAGGGCTCTATAGGCTTTAGGTAGACAAAATGACATTTTTCAAAAGTACCTTTTCCATACTAGTTTGAAAATATTTGACTTGACCAATTACATTGGATTTTATTTAACTATTATAAAGAGTCCTTGTTATATTTCTGTAGCTATTACCAATCTGGAATTATCATTATAAGGTATTATAATAATAATAAATAAATTAATAAATTCTTTCTTTATTCGGTTTTTACAATTTTAAAAAAACCATAAAAGAGCAGTTACAAATGGGACATCGCACATAAAATAGAGAATGATGAAAATTAAAATTAATCAATTATCAGCTCATATAGTTAAAACCAAGAATTTACAAAGATTCACTTCATCTACAAATACTGGGATCAAACCGCTGCTTGCAAATTATTCCTATGTTTCAGAATACATTTTAGAAAGTTAAGGACAAGATAACAGGTCAATTCGGAATCTAGGCATTGAAGGCGTAGCATCGCCGGTCGACACTGTCTTAATCCCCAACTCTTTAATATAGGTAGCAACCAAACCCTCCTATGTGGATGATGAAATTTACAGAACAGAATAGTGTGTAAATTTGACTGAGTTGACACTTCATCACACGGACAAGGAGTGGAAACCTTCTCCCAGCTGTTTCTCATGGGGAAGGATACTAGCCTAAAAAAAGGAGTCAAGTCTAAATCTTGTTAACAACATTCTGTGATAAGTGCTAATCTGTATTGTCAAATAAGGTTGAATGGAGTAAGTGGTCTGAATTAAATTAGCATGAACAACCGAGGGTTTCGATGCCACGGAAGTCAGCCTCAAGGACTCCAGATGCGTTAAAGCCAGTTTTTTAAGTCCTTTCTTTGACAATTCGTTAATTTTTTTGGGATCTGTGTAATAGATCTCCAAACCTAGATCCTTAAAAAATTTTTTTACATAGCACAACCATTGAATTGTTGCAGAGTGGTCTATGGCCATTGAGTCCATCAGAATTTCTTGTGATAACACATTGTTCTCGGAAGACCAGATACGACGCCAGAGCAATAGCGGTTGAATTCTTATCAGGTCCTCAAGGTAGGGAATGCCAAGCTCCAGATGAAGGGCATATACTGAGGAGCTCATTGGTGCTGCTAAAAGAAATCTTAAAAAATTATTTTCGGCAACCTGCAGGGTGCTGATTTCTGCGATTCCCCACAGGCCTGCTCCATAAAGGGCAATTGCCTGGCATTTAGCTACGTAAATTTTTAACAGCTCCACTGGAGGCCTTTCCCTAGCCTCTGTGCAAAACTTATCAGGGACATTGTTGCTCTTTTAAACAAATGACATCTCGCCTCCACTGCTGCTCTCCAGTTAAGCCTATCGTCAATCATTATCCCCAAATAGCAGTACTTCGTAGTCACCTCAAGTTTTTGCTCTTTAAGAAAAATATTCTTTACACACTTTTTGGCTCGCCCGGCTACCATGACAAATGTTTTTTTCACGTTAACTTGTAAATCCAGGCTACCCATGAACTCAACATATCTGTTTAGGGATTTTTGCAGTTCGCGTGGGGTGCGGGCCAGAATGACCGCGTCGTCGGCGTAGAGCAAGGCGGGTATCAATCGCCGTTTGACCCGGGGTAGGTCCAGAGCCCCCCTCAACATCTCCGCCTCCAGGCCATTTGTGTACAGGGAGAAGAGGAAGGGGGCGAGGACACATCCCTGCCTGACGCCTCGCTCCACTCCGAACGGCGCAGTCAATTCACCCTTTGTGCCAAAACGCACCCTAGCGGTGGCGCCCGAATATAATTCTCTCATAAAATCAACGAGAGATGAGTCCACTCCCATGAGTAACAAGATTTTCCAAAGTTTCGTGTGTGAGACACAGTCAAAAGCGGCAGATAAATCTACGTAGACCATATACACAGTTTCTTTTTTTCCTTGGCAGTATTTTCCCAGAATCAGACTAAGGTTCAGGGCCTGCTCTACCGTTCCAAACCCCTCCCGGAATCCGAATTGAAGGTCTGAAATAATGTTTCCCTCCTCTGCCCACTGCTGGAGTCGTTCAAGAACGATTCTACCGACCACTTTGCCTAGCGAATCTAAAAGGGAAATGGGACGATAACAATCGACATCTTGGCGGTCACCTTTTTTAAAAATTGGGACCATGATAGACTTTGTCCAAGAGTCCAACAGTCCCACTTTTGCCACTGCTATGCATACTCTAGTTAAAATGGGGGTCCAGAGATCCGGGTTAAATTTAAACAAGTCCACTGGGACCCCATCGGGGCCTGGAGCTTTCCCGCTTTTGCTAGCATTCAAGGCCGCTAGAACTTCAGTGATATCAAAAGTTAGGGAGATGGGGAAGTTGACGTTTGGGAGACTGTGTTCTAGTCTTTTGCTGGTATTTTCTGGGTTTTTAAAATTTTTCGAAAAATGTGCCACCCACGTAGCCTCATCGATAGCCACTTCTATCTTAGGAGTGTCTGCGCCCAAGAGATATGGAGTTTTGACAGTACGCCAAAAAGCCAAACTATCCTTAGATACAGCGCTAGAGTGTAAATCATCCCACAATTTCATTTTTAATTCAGTGATTCTTTGCTTTCGTACGGAGACATATTGACGCCTCAGCAATTGAATCGTTTCTGAATCTCCAACTGTTTTTTTAGTTCCTTTTTTAAGTTGGACAGGGCCATGGTACAAGAATGATTAAACCAACCTTTTTTAATCGAGGGTGACCTCCTGGATGTTATTGTAAGAAGTTCCTTAATCTTTTCCAGTATTAGTAGGAAGTTGGTTAAAACAGCTTCTTCAGGCAACGTTGGATCGAGGCAATTGGTTATATTTAAATATGACTCCGTTACCAATTTCGCCGTGATTATCTCCGGATCCAGCGTCTCCCACTTTACTGTATAACCATTTGTCCTGCCCAACTCCAATTTATTTTGAGCGAGCGTTGAGGCGATTATACTAATTTCCGATTGTCCCTTCAATTGTTGAATTTCTAGTCTAAGAGCGGAGTGGTCGCTAAAAGTGTTTAACAGTACCTCACAGGACCTTACTCGAGGTAATAAGCCTGGGGAGAGAAGAATGTAATCCACTGTCGTACTGAAGCCCCTACCCACATACGTTGGTTGTAAAAGATTAGAGTCTGGAATCAATTCATTTACTATTTCCAGTTCTAAATCAACCAGCATATTGTTCATTGCAATCCCCGCTTTACTATGATTAAAGTGCATAATAGGAGCGTTCTCTTCATCCACAATTCCACATCTATTTTTCCCGACGTGAGGGCATGGGTGGATATTTAAGTCTCCTCCACATATGAGGTGGACTGGCCCCTTACCAAGTAGAGAGTTATGTCCCAATTTCTCCTTAATTAAATTGATGAGAGACAAGAATTGTTCCTCATCAAGATTATTATAAACATTGAGCAAAAGAATAGGCTCAAATTTATTAAAGAGGAGCTTTAATAGTTGGAAATTTGGATCAGACAACACCAAAGATGTTTTAAGATCATTAATTGTGTTGGCAATATATGTAGTCAACCCTCCCTTGGGTCTTCCAGAGCCACCCCCCAACGCTGGCGTAAAATACGTTTTATAGCCAGGGAGGTGAAGCTCTGTCAGGGACCAAGTCTCCTGGAGACATATAATATTCCCCCCTTCCAAAAAATTTATCAGTGAACCGTCTTCGATTTTTGAGCGGAGCCCTGCTATATTCCAGAAAAGAATGGATAGAGAATGCAGATCTACATTATGCACTGTTTCTTGGATTGAACAATCCATTGTGGAATTAGATGTTAATTGAGAAGAGCTATGATCAATGGATTTGGAATTGATTGGTGGTCAATCGACCATTTCAAGAACACTAAATCTGTTGTCCGTGGGAATCCCAAACCAGGTTTCCCTTTTGGTTTGCTCTCTCTTTAACGTCCGCAATTGATGGAAGCCCCAGTCATCATTTCCTCTTACCCGAAATTGTGGGCCTGAATTTGGCCTATAACCACCATGCTCGTGGAAACGAGGGCCCACTGTGTTCCAACGATTGAAGTAATTATCGTGGACAGGGGCTATAGTTTCCCAATAAGGAGCATTGATGATTTGGCCCTCCCTAGGCAACCTGGAGGGGTAAAAAAAGGAGAGACGCCTAATACCTATTTCGCCATGGGTGTTTGGACGCTCCCAAGAACATATGTGGTCCACCACCCATGGGTGGTCAAAGGAAATCAGAATACAGTCACCCGGAATTGATTTCCTACTATTTCCCACCCACGGGGTTCTACGGACCATCAGGATCCTAGATGACCCGGGTTCAGTAATGGGACAGTTGTTATTTAACCAAAACTGCACCTTATTTTTCAGTGACCAGGTAGTTTCCACAACGTGGTCTTCTAGCTCGGGAACTCCTACCATAACTACCACATAGGGGCTTGCTTCTGGAGGTAGGTCAACTGCCAACCTTTTTTTGCTGCCCCTCGTGTCAGCTATGGTGTGATCAGTTGTTACTTGGTTAGGGACCTGTTTGTTTTGTTGGAGCGTCTTTTTTCCCCTGAGAGGGGAGTATTTTGGCCCTGGCGTTGCTGCTCCCAAAACATTATTCTGAGAAGGATAAGTGTTGGATTTAGCAATAGGATCTTCTATTCTCTCTATGATGGTTGTTTCGGGAGGTGGTAATTTGGATGTAGAATCAGAAGGGGCGTTTTTAGAAGTTTTTTTTTGCGTATATGACACCTTTTGAAGGGGAGGTTTGATTCTTTTCTCTTTTTTTTTGCCCCCCCCCCCTATTACTTGTTTTGGTTTCATAATGTCTATAAGAAGCTGTAATTGTTGTTCCATCCGAGACAACCTTAATTCGAGTGGGGTAATGGTAATTTTTAGAAGGTCTGCTATGTTGGCTATTGACACAGGGTTTAAATTATCTCTTTGCGAGTAAATAGGTGAAGAAGAAATCGAGTTATGTACGCTAAGCGAATCTAAATTTTCATGCGTAAGCTGATTAATAACTGATTTACCAGAGTGGGGATTGTCAGATGTGGGTGTTGAAGGTTTTGGTTCGTCTAGAGTACTAGAGTCATGTGGGATCGATTTATTAGGTTTTGTTCTTCTTTTCCTAATTGCCCCCTCCCTTTTCCCTCTAATAATTCTTATTTCATCCGGGGTTATTTCGGGGATTAGTACTGGGGATTTTTCTAGATCGAGACTTAGTTGAAAATCGGATAGTTGTGAAGCTGATAGATCTACA
The DNA here is from genome assembly GCF_964204655.1 of Triturus cristatus. Lineage (NCBI taxonomy): Eukaryota > Metazoa > Chordata > Amphibia > Caudata > Salamandridae > Triturus > Triturus cristatus. Next base: position 324,548,957 of record NC_140586.1, on the reverse strand, counting down.
TTATTTGGTAGACTTCTCCTACCTGTGGGAGTGGGGCCACAGCCCTCAATTTGGCGGGTCTCGGGGGTTTTTGCATTCTTCAAGTTTCCCATGGATGACCGCTTTGCCAGGGCTAGATCTAAAGAGACCCTACCTTCTATTAGGGTGATGCTTTGGTCAATGAAATTGTTCGCCTTGGTAATAAAGTCATCCATAGGACCTAAACGTTTTCCCCCACCTCCCTTTACTTTATCTTTAGACCCTCTCGTAAGAACCATCTCCACAATCAGGCGGAACAATTAGTCGGCAACAAAATTTGGTAAGCAGAATTTACACCAGGCTACTTAGAGCTCTCAAAACGATGTGCTGGATTAGTGAACTGTTAGGTTCTGGAAGTACCTCGTTGTTATGGAGAGGGCCCGGTCCGGTCTTCTCCGTTCTCTGACGGCCTCAGACGGCCCGCCCTTTGCCCAGGCTTAGCCCCGGGCGCTCCCGCGCAGCGGGTAACCAGGTTCATTAAATAGTACAGTACTTGGGCTTGGGGGCGTGTCGGCCAGGGAGAGCAGCCCAGGTGTTGGTGATTGGGCTCGCAGGGACTCCTGGACTATGGAGTCCCTGCTGCTCGCAGCCCCGGTCCTGATTCTTTTCCCCCAGATGGCAGGCAGGCAGTCCCAATCAGCAATCCTCCGCGGTGTCTGAACGCGAAGCGGGACCCGCGAAGCGGGTCCGGCGAGTTGCTGGCGCTGTGCGCTGGAACGACTGGGATGTACAGGGGCAGTCCAGCGTCAACCTTGAAGTAAGCAAGTAGTTGTCCCGCTGTTAAGGAGGAATCAATCGACTTTTACTCCCGTGGGCTTGGGGGCGTGTCGGCCAGGGAGAGCAGCCCAGGTGTTGGTGATTGGGCTCGCAGGGACTCCTGGACTATGGAGTCCCTGCTGCTCGCAGCCCCGGTCCTGATTCTTTTCCCCCAGATGGCAGGCAGGCAGTCCCAATCAGCAATCCTCCGCGGTGACTGAACGCGAAGCGGGACCTGCAAAGCGGGTCCGGCGAGTTGCTGGCGCTGTGCGCTGGAACGACTGGGATGTACAGGGGCAGTCCGGCGTCAACCTCCTCACGGTAAGTAGACTCGGCGTCAGCGCAGCCACACTGCCGCAGACTAGTGTTGTTAAATTCTCTTCTCTTGACCGTCTCCCGAGTGAGGTATTATAATGTAATCCCATGTTTCTCTTTGGAAGCAACCGTCCTTGCTACAGAGAACATAGGTTTTATGATTTTTTGCAGTAAGGACATGGAATACTGAATTTCTACATGTCCTTCTTTTAAATATCATGCACCATACCCTATGGGCAAAAAGGTCTACCTTAGGGGTGACTTATTAGGTCAAGCCTGGGCAGCACATGCGCGGCTCTGCAGGTCATGCTGTATTTGAGTATGGACTTGAAGCCCTCCCACTCTCCACCCATATTTGTCATTGGTTTGTGTCATAGTCCTTCGTAAATTTTGGATTCTGATTCATTAATAGGCTTGTTAGTCCCTCCTTAGTCCCGCCTTGTCTTCATTTGTAACCTCCCATGAGGACTGGCCCTTTTACTTCCTTTGTTACATGGTACGTCTTATTTAGTCTGTAAGCTCTATTTTCTTTAAAGAGTTTCACCTACTGCAGGCACGACATGCTTTCCTGCAACGTACTTTCACTTTCAAAGCAGCCCGGACAATGGTGGTTGCTTCTTTCAAATGTAATAGGTCTCGCATTTACAAGGGCTTGAGCTATTGGCATTGTAAATGACAATGCCATTTATTTATGTGTTAATTATCAAAACAGATAAATAAAAGGCATTGTCATTTACAATGTCTATAGCTTAAACTCTTGCATATGTGTTAAATAGTATTTTCTATGAACAATTAACCCTGTGACATGAGTCACTGCAGGGTGACTGCTCACAACCTGTTGTGTTGCATGCGCTCTTCATTTTCAAAGCGCCTGCACAAATAATTTGTTTGAACCTTTGCTGGTGCTCAGCCAAGCTGAGTCTCGCCTCTTTAGGTGGTATTGTCTAAATTAGATATGGTCTGCTGGGGTTGGCCATTTTGGCATTAATATTTATCTTTTGGCAACCAGTAGTGGGGAGCGATGCCAAAAGTCCTCTCCTCCTGTCATGGAGTAACTGATAAAATACATAGAAGCCAAGCCACCGTGGAGAGATGTAAACAAATCTTACAAACCTTAACTCTACATTTGTCAGGTTTACATTATTTGCCTAGTGCTTAATGTTAACAAATGTATTATCATGTAAACTTTGAAACTGAGAAGAGTTTGTTGTAGAAAATTACTAATGCTAATAGTATTCTTGTTTTTCTGGGTTTAGGCTGTCTCTCCTTTCCTGATTCCAGAACATTTTCTCAGCAAAGTTATCTCAAACGACGATGTTTATGCATCAAATTTAACTAGGGTTGTGCAAAATCTGCAAAGTTGTTGTTTGTCAACTACATTTTTTAAAAACCTTTGCCTAATTCACCATTTGGTAATGCCTTAAAGAAAGGTTAAATAGAGCAAAACGTGGGTATTGTGGGAAAAGGAAATATGTGCTACGTTTTGGGGAGAAGAAAAAAGTTTAGTAAAGAAAAATGTCCTGAAAAAACATATTTTATTGAATATTTTGCCCACGTGGAAATTTTGGGAAGGGACAAAACTTTGCAAATCTGTCACTTTGGAAAGCTTTTAAAAGCATGAGATAGGTTGTGGTGAATGGGATGACATTTACTGACTATGGACTTCAACATGAATAATAAATAAAGGGTACATTGCACTAAGGCTTGAGAGAGTAGAATACATCTTTATTTTAATATATTTCCCATCTACAGGAACAATTTCGAACAGTAGTAGAGGACCTGCTGTTATCATCATCATATTTTATATGAAAAATGTCTACCTCTGGCTTCCCATTTAAGGGCGGCCAAGTGACCCACCCAAACATTCATGTTAAATTCAATAAAAATGCTGAATTGTCAACCACAGCCCTGACTTCACATGCCCACAAACCTACTCAGGCTCTGTTCTGCAATGGAAATCTGTGAATTATTTGTTAAGTCATCATTGGACTGTAATGACATACTAGTGCATAAATAAAAAGAAGTGCATTGACCCAAAGAGTTTCTCATGTACCTGCCTCCAGTCTGGCCAAGTGTCAGGATTGACAAATACCAGATGGCCTACTCTCTTCCACTACCGTATGCTTCTTGTTTCTTTATCTCGGTCTGGAAGGTCCTTTTTGAATCCTGTCTTTTCTCTTTGCCGCTATTTCTTAGCTTTCTGTTTCTCTTTCTTAAAGTACAATAATTAACTTTAAGTTCTGATTCCCGTAATGAGTACCAGTGCCCACCACCTTCAATAGTTATTGTCTGCATGTATGTCACCTGTGTAAAAATCAAGATTCCCACGTGCAAAACAGAAATCATGAGTCACAGGATATACTTACTCCTGCTGAACAGTCCATTGATGCAGAAACAACAGTTGATGGACAGAATGCAGAACAATGTCATACATTCACCCCAGTACAGAGATCTGGGCCTAAATCCATCGTTTTTTTGCTCACCATGCCATTCTAGTTTGAACCCAGCCATATGCAAATCAGTCTTGACCCTGTTTCCCATGGGAACAGTCCAGCCCGAACTGCCAGGCCAGGTCCTCCCTGGACTGGAATAAGCATCCTAGGACCGGTTTCGGGGTTTCACCCCTCTTCAGCCAGGATAGCTTGATTCCAGTGGCATGGAGAGCACGGGACTCATGTCTGAGCATACCAGTCCCACTCGGGGTGACAAATGCAAAAAGAACAGTTGATGGACAGAAAGCAGAACAATGTCATACATTCACCCCAGTACAGAGATCTGGGCCTAAATCCATCGTTTTTTCGCTCACCATGCGTTCCAGTTTGAACCCAGCCATATGCAAATCAGTCTTGACCCTGTGCCTCATGGGAACAGTCCAGCCCGAACTGCCAAGCCAGGTCCTCCCTGGACTGGACACAAGCATCCTGGGGCAGGTTTCGGGGTTTCGACCTTCTTCAGCCAGGATAGCTTGACTCCAGTGGCATGGAGAGCTGGCTTTTTCACAGAAGGAAGTTTATGATTAAGGTCAGGGAAAAGAGAACAAATGTTAGAAACCCCACAAACCTTTGGGGTATTCGCAAATGTTTTCTATGTGGAACGCACCCACGTTTAACTTCACATTATATACAATGAGATAAACTGCATAAAGTAACTAGAATGAAAATGATGTAGCAAGTAAATTTGCATAAGGGGGAAGACATGGCGGGTCCATATCAAGGCACTATATCATTTAAGACTATATTTAATGGGTACTTTTTGTTCAATGGGTTATTTTTAAGAGTTGCCTCCTGACCCCCTCACCTTCATTTTTTTCTACGCGTGTCTGTTGCTGTCCTTCCTGTTCCTCTTAAGTAAAAAAGAACAACTTTACTGTTACATTTTTTCCATGTCAAATTCTTCAGGTGGAGAATTTGTCAAAAAATAAAGCACTGGCTGACTGTCATTGGCTCAACTCCTCATTACGCCCCCCCCCAACCCCCTTCACTCCATTCCCTTTTGACTGTACCCAATGTACAGTAAACTGTTTTATCTTTAGGCACGGACTCGTGCACTTTTTTCTTAATTCTTCTTCTTATTATTATTAATAATACAAAATACATAATAATATTAGTGCCATCTTGTTTTAAGGATTACGGGTCCAATTCACCTCTTTTTTTAGTTCCATTGGTGTAGTGCTTAATTGGTAAATAATTACGTTATTATAAGTATAATTCATTAATAATAATAAACCACTTTATTATTATTTTGAATATTAATAATAGTAATCAATACCTTTATTATTGTTGACACGTTAAGCACTTCACCCACGGAGGTAAACAAAAAATACTAAGTGGCTGAGACTCACAACCCTTAAAACAAGATGGCTGGAGGTTGGACTTTTCTACTTTGTGTTAAAAAAAAACAGAACACCAACGCCATAACTCCTAGCCTCCTAAAACTTCCTTTCCTTGCACGATCCTGGATGGAAGGGTGCAAGCTAAGTACATCCTGCTTTTGTCAATCCCCACTTATGGCGCGCGGGTACCAGGTGTAACCTGCTCTGAAAGAATGATCATGTACTTGTCACTCCTAGCGGCAACATCTCTGTGACCTCGGATGTCTTCCAGCGAAAGAAACGAACAAGAAGGAAGACGCCAAAGGCGAGACAGGGGCCCCAGGGGGAGCGGAGAAACAGTCTCCCCCTGGGGCTTTTCGCCCGAATGGAACGGGCCGCGCTAGCAGCGCAGGGAGAGGCGCGCGCGCGCGTTAGCTTTTCCAGTCAGGTGCGATAGTGTAGGGAAGCGCGAGCGTGGGTGAGAGGTAAAATTGAAGTGCTAATGGGAAAACGAAGCTTCCCTGACGTGAAAACGACCGTTTTTGACGGCGAGGAGCAGGAGAGACATGGAGGACGACGAGCAAGTAAAGGCAGCTGTGGAATTATTGAGGAAGGCAGGGAGAGAAGACCTGCTGTCAGCTGAGGCGAGGGCTGCGTCTGCACCAAGGGGACGGACAATGAGGCGTCGGGCTGCAAGCGGAGTGCAGAGGGCAGTAGCGGCCTGCTTGCCTCAGCAGAATGGTAGAACAAGAAGAGGTATGGCAAAACGCCTTGCACAGCGCCCGGTGGTAGCAATGTGTAGTAATTCACTCAGGATCCAGTTGAAGTAAAGTGAATTTATTGAAGTAACAAGACTACACAGCTCTTGAACTGCCAACCATCTTCAGCATCTGTCAGTCTCTCCCAGTTGAATTATAACATTCTAACAGTGACATCATGAGCTGACATCACACACACACATAACAAGGAGGAAGAGAATAACTCAGGCTTACTTAACATTGACTACAGGATATAACATACCTCCCTTCCTTCTGACAAACTAAACTAAACACTAAACATATTATACAATACCAAAAAATTAAACAAAATCATTAGTCACGAAGTCTATGAGGAATAACACGAATTCTAGAACTTCTCCTACGTTGACCTGTAAGTAATTTGGAAGTGGCATGAGCTTTGCTTGACACACTAGAATCCTTAGAACAGGTAAATGCTTTGCTCGACACACCTGACTTCTTAGGAGACAAGCAAGACCTTGTTTTAATAAGTCTAGACAAATTCCACCAATGACCACCCTCAACCTGGGCAGCATTGTTATAAATACGAATGACCTTGACTGGATGTCCAAACTTTGAACACCCCTTCTTGGTGTGCACAGGACTCTTAATACGTACAAAATCACCCACAGAAAGAGAAACCATTTTTACACTTTTTTTTTTGTCAAACCATGTTTTCTCTTTTTCTTGAGCATTATCCTCGTCGCCAAATTTCTGTAGTAATTCACTCAGGATCCAGTTGAAGTAAAGTGAATTTATTGAAGTAACAAGACTACACAGCTCTTGAACTGCCAACCATCTTCAGCATCTGTCAGTCTCTCCCAGTTGAATTATAACATTCTAACAGTGACATCATGAGCTGACATCACACACACACATAACAAGGAGGAAGAGAATAACTCAGGCTTACTTAACATTGACTACAGGATATAACATAATGCCTCAGGGAGTTTTAGGAAGTGCCACAGTTGGACAGGAGGTTTATCCGAGGGAGGTCCCCGTGGGTTTGTTTAGGGGGCTCATTCCCAGAAGAAGTAAGGTGAGGGGCAGGAGGGGTGACGGGAGGGGTGCAGCACCATGCCTCATAGGCTGGGAGAGGCAGGGTAGCGTTGCGAAGGCGGGAGCAAAAGACCAACAGTTTAGTGATATGGTGGAACCTCTTAGTATGATTTTGCACAATAAGGGGGAACAAGGTTTTCCGTTGGTGGATTATTTGTCAGACACGGGGAGCGACAGGGACCCAGAAGAGGTAGTGGGCATAAGCAAAGGCCTGGTGGGGGTACTGGTAGCACAGGGAAAAAGTGGCAGCAAGCGGGGGATGAAGGCTTTGGTATAGCGGAGGAGGGTGTGGTTAGTGTAGTGCAAATGGTAGAGACCGTTAGTGAGTCCAGTGATGAGCAGGAGGATGGGGTATATGGTGTAGATCAGCTGGGCGTGAGTTCATGGCAGGGAGATATTTGGCCCTCTCACAGGACAGAGCCCGACATGGAAAAAAGTATTTTTCCTGAGCCTAGGTTACCACCAGGTCAAATAGCGCAAGGGGTGTTATCAGAGACAGGTTATACTGAAGGGCAGTGGGTGTGGGTGCCACACTCAGGACAAAGAGGTGCGGCGCAGGAGAAGGAGACTGCTAAAAAAGCACCATTGACAAGAGTATCAGTTGCGGAGCAGCTTACCGGTGGGAAGAGCGCCCGGCGGTCATCGTCTGTTTCTAGGCGGACGGTAGCTCAAAGCGAGCAGCGGTCTCGACAAGCGTCACAGGTAGCGGTGGCTAGCGAGTTAGTGCCTCAGCAAGACAACTTCAGCGCGGATTTTTCAAAAGGACACAGAGCTAAAGGGCAGAGTTGCGTAAAAGATTGGCGCATTTTTGATGGAGGGATTGGAGATGGAGCCCTGCCTAGCAGTAGTAGACAAAATGTAGGGTTGGCAGAGGAGGGTGGGGACGAAGAGGTGATTTGGGATGAAGTTAGAGAGGAAGACAGTGCTGTCATGCAGCAACTCAGAGGGAAAAAAGGGGTAAAGAAGGGAGGGAAGGGGTCAACTGCCTCTATTTCTACATTACAGAAGTCACGTGCGGACCTGCCAGTGCAAGAGTCACAGATGAAAAGACGTCAAGCGAGTGTGCCAGTGGACATGAGGGACAGAGCAGAACATCTTCCGAGAGGTACGACACCATGGTGGGAGGTGTGGGCCCCTTCGGTTACACATTTTAATTTACCTCAGGTGAGGGATATACACAGCGGCTCGAGTCAGCCAAAGGTACTCCCGAGTAAGGTTGGGGGGGAAGAGGCCTCAGTCGGCGAACAAAACAAGGACAAAGTAGGGAGTACGAGGGTGCACAGGACGGAGGGGGATGCGACGCAGGTAGCGGGCAAAGTATCTGAACGTCTACCTTACATGGGTTTAGCGATGCCCCTGGGCACACATTTATCGTTGAAAACGAAACAAAAAATTTGGGAACATGAGTTTGTCGACATCTTTAAATTATTACACAGGGAGGTCCAGGCGAAAGAAGGTTCCAAGGAAGAAGAACGGGAACTGGCAGACGGCCAAGGGTTCCACGTAATGTGGAAAACTGGACGTCTGCTTTTCTCATCTTTGCCAGCATATATACAGAAAAATACCCCGAGAGAGCAGTGTCCATTTTTAAATATATGGATATAGTACGAAAAGCTCAGTTGCAGTTTGGGGGTTATTGCTGGCTCAATTATGAGGAGGAATTTAGGGCCAGAATGAGCATGGCGACAGATAAACCATGGGGCGAAGTAGATGCAGAATTGTGGCTCCAATGGATGGCTTCAGCTCATCCTGTGGCGACTACACATACTGCCAGCGGTCTGCCAGTTACATATAAGCCCTTTCTGCCACATCCCGCTCTATCAGGGGCGGGTGTCACAGGGCGGGGGCAGGCAGCCGGGATTGGAGCCTGCTGGAATTTTAATAGGGGATCATGCACCAGACAGGCGTGTCGCTTTCGACACGAATGTTCCCGACATGCAATTACTCAGTGCTTCACCACATTTAACGCAGCTGGTGGGCAGAGAGGGCCCGAGCAGGGATGGGGGGCCTGGGGTAGGTGGGCACCATTACAATTTATGCCAAAAGGCGGCTACGCCAATTAAGTTGGAGGCGATGTTACCATGGCTGGAGGCATATCACTATAAGACAGCGGCTAGCACATTGTTTTGGGGTTTGTTGGAGGGTTTCAAGATTAGTTATCAAGGGCCCAGAGAAAGTAGGTGGGCAGACAATTTGAACTCCGCAACGGATTTCCCCCACATAGTTCGAGCTAAGCTGTCCGAAGAAGTGTCATTGGGCAGAGTAGCTGGCCCGTTTGCAAAGTGTCCCTTGCCGAATTTGATCATTTCACCTATCGGGGTCATCCCTAAAAAAGCGGCTGGGGAATTTCGAATGATCCAGCACCTGTCTTGGCCGGAAGGCCATTCTATTAATGATTTTATTGCCCCAGCAGACACGGCAGTGTCTTACACATCAGTTGACGAGGCTCTGAAGCAGGTGAATTTTCTAGGTGGGAGCGTGCAGCTCGCTAAATGTGATATCAAGTCGGCGTTTAGGCTCCTCCCGATTCATCCAACTGATTTTGAATTGTTGGGAATGTATTTTGAAGGGCACTATTATGTTGACAAAGTATTACCCATGGGGTGTGCGGTGTCTTGCGCCCTCTTTGAGCGATTTAGCACCTTCCTACACTGTTTTTTTTTCTCAGAATTACCAACAAGGAGCGTCCTGTCACTATTTGGACGATTTTATCTTCATGGGGCAGGCAGGTACTAGGCAGTGCCAGGCAGCCTTGGACGTTTTTTGTAAATTGATGGAAGAGCTGGGAGTGCCATTGGCGCCTGATAAAACAGTAGGGCCACAGACCTGTTTAACATTTCTTGGCATTGAAATAGACACGGTAGCACAAATAGCCAGGCTGCCAGCAGGGAAAGTGCGTGAAATTCGAGATTGCGTTGAAGAAACATTACAAAAATCAAAACTGGAGCCTAGGCAGGTACAGCGCCTACTGGGCTATTTGTCGTTTGCTTGCAGAGTAGTAAGGGCAGGTAGGACGTTTTGCCGGGCCTTAGGCATGGCGCTTTCAGGAGCCCGGCAGCCTCATCATAGAGTCCGCACATCCAAAATGGTAAAAGAAGATTTGAGAATATGGTTGGTTTTCTTAGAGAATTTCCATGGAGTGCCGTTACAATTCATTGAGGACCGTTTCATCCGGCAAGTACAGATATATTCGGACGCGGCTGGTTCCAAAGGTTTTGGTATCTTTTGGGACGGTCGGTGGTGTTCGGAGCAGCGGCCAGCGCACTGGATGACACAAGGGCGCAGCATTGCCTTTTTTGAATTTTTTCCGGTTTTGGTAGCGCTGGTCACATGGGGCAAAGAGCTTCAAAACAGATCTCTACTGTTCAATATTGATAATATGTCTGTGGTGAACTTACTCAATCACCAAAAAGCCAAAGATGTGAGAGTGCTACGTTTGTTACGGGAGTTTATGTTGGTGAGTTTACAATGGAATATTATGTTTAGAGCCAAACACATACCAGGGGTAAATAACTCCATTGCTGACGCCCTTTCACGTTTTAATTGGCAGCTTTTTCGCGAACTGGCGCCAGGGGCGGACGACAGCAAAACCCTTCTGTCAGACAACATCTGGGCGTTGGGGAACTGACAATTGAAAGGCTCGTGGAAAACTCAGTAGCGGACTCCACAAGGAAAGCTTACAGACAAGCGTGGTTACAATTTACAAGTTACGTACAATGTAACAGCGAAGGGTGGAAGAAACAACCGTTTAATTACATTATCTTACACTTTGTTCTATGGCTGGCGAAACAGGGGTTGTCATCTAACACCATAGCGGGCAAATTGGCTGGGGTATCCTTTTATGGACAGTTACTTTGGGGCTGTGACCCAGTTGATGGCATTTTGGTGCGAAGAATGTTGAAAGGTTTGAACAAGAGGAGGGTAATAAGGCGGCTGCCTAGAGCCCCCATTTCCTGTCAGCTGCTGCAGAGACTGGTGCAACAGTTAACACATTGTTGTTATAGCGCTCATGAGACAGCATTGTTCAGGCTAGCAATGATTTGGCTTTTCTTCGGAGCGTTTCGCGTGTCAGAAATATTGGGAGGCAGAGGGAATGGAGGCATACGTTATGACGAAGTAATTTGCGAACAGCAGAGGCTTCGGATTTGGTTAAGAAGTTCAAAAACTGACCGATTGGGGAGGGGTGTTTGGGTTTTTCTGAATAAAAGTGGCCTGGTGGAGTGTTGCCCAGTTTTAGAGTGGGAGGGGTTTCATCCATAAGTCAGGCCACCACGTTACCAGTACGCAGTTGTTGGGGGTGCTGCGGAAGGTTTTGCTGTTAATGGGAGAATCACCTTCAGAGTATGCGACTCATTCATTCAGAATTGGAGCAGCGACGGACGCTGCAAAGTTGGGGTTAGGGTGGGATGCCATTCAGAGAATAGGCAGGTGGAAATCCAGGTGTTGTACACGTTATGTACGCAAGTAGTTTTAGTAAATGTTGGTACGGCGTGCGAATTCTTTCTATTTTATATTAGGTGATATCCGCACTTTGTCTGGGAAACGCCACGTATGGATCATCGGACATTCTTTTGTCAAATGGGCAGGCCTCTTCGCCGAAAGACAGATTTATGGTCGCAGCCTCGGCCTCCCAAGTGCAGGACATGAGTTAGTTTGGCAAGGAAAAGGCGGCATGAAATGGGAGGAACTGTTCCCAACTCTCAGAAGATTGATGTACGATAGACGGCCGCCAAACTTGCTGTTGATACATCTAGGAGAGAACGATCTCGTATCGCTTTCAGGTCTTACGCTTTTAAAAAACATGAAATTGGATCTAGCAGTGATCAAAGACAACTGGTTAGGAACGACAGTTGTGTGGACTGAATTTGTTTATCGGCAGCAGTGGAGGCAGGCGAGAGACCAAGTGGCAATGGATAGAGCACGCAAAAAGCTGAATAAAGAAATGAAAAACTATTGTGCAGGAATGGGTATCTCTGTCACATGGAAACATAACTAGTAAAGAAAGAGTTACTCAGAGCAGATGGGGTTCATTTGTCAGAGTTAGGCCTGGTATATTACATTTTGGAAATCAGGGACTGTTTGTCAATGGAATTGGCTGTTGACCTTCGGTGCAACAGCAAAGATCGCTGAAGGGAGGTTACGGCAGTAATAATTGGTGGGGACAGGAAAACGCTTCGGTTTTCCTGGGTGGCAAGGTTTGGGGTGGGTGAGGTAGGAGCGGTCTTACCCGGCATCCCAGGAAGACGGATAGGAAATAGGGGAAGACAATAATGACAAGGTAAAGGTAACACAGAGAAGTTTGAAGGTTGGTTTAAAGTTTTGAAATGGGGAAATGTGATGTTAGAAATGGTTTTGGCTCAGTATTCTAAATTATATAATAAATAAATAAATCGCTGAGTTATTTGAGAGTTTACCTGTTCTAAATAAATTGGCCTTTCTACTATGCAAAAATGCGTGAGGGTCAGTTTGTTTTGGGCGATGTGCCGCGTGGCAGCCCAGTTATGAGGAACTGCGTTTTAATAAACTCCAGGTGAAGCGCCCGCCCGCGTTTACACCTGAACAGTTCACTGGCAGCCTTTCACAGCTGCAGAATCAAAATATAATAATGTGCCTTTGGTGTCACGCAGGTTGGTACGGACATAGGGATGCTAAACCCACACTGCACTGGGTGTCCATGATGCAGGGCCGGACTCGCTACCGGGCGTTTTGGCATGCTGGGGGCTAATGTCACTGCGGTGGGGGCTCATTTCGTTGATGGAGACCTGCAAAACGAATTTCTTCAGCACACGCAGGTCCCCATCAACGAAATCAGCCCCCAGCTGGCAGCATGCCAAAATGCCCGGTAGCCAGTCCAGCCCTGTCATGATGGCGTGGACGGGTGCTGTGCTCGGTTCTACTCTCCTGCTGCAGTCCGGGATTACAGAAGTAAGGGGGGAGCTGCCATGTGCTCAGTATGTGAAGTGGCACCAAGGCCAGGGCTGTGAGGGGCCTCACTGCACTCTAAACATGGCGGTCTTTGACTAGCTAGCCAGAGGACAGGGGACCCTGCTACCACACTTGACAGCTGGTTAGGCAGGGCCATCTGCAATTAGCAATAACATAACATTTGTATATCCCACTTCACCCATGGGTATCTTGGCAGTGAATAACAGATGTTTATTGTTACCCACCTGAATGATAATCATTTTATCGACCTCAGGAGAGTGAAAGTCCTAAAGAAGTTTCAGGTGGTACAACATGCTGCAGCCCGCCTGGTACTTAAACTCCCCAGAAGATCCTCAGCGTCTGCCGCCTTAAATAAACTTCATTGGCTCCCGGTCCACAAAAGAATTCTCTTTAAAATCCTCCTCATCACGTTTAGGGCAAAGACGAAGACTGGTCCTAAATTTTTGTCGGCACGTGTCTCTCCTTATACTACCACCAGGCCACTCAGATCCTCCTCGGCAAATCTTCTAGAATTACCCAATTACAGATATAAACGAAAAGGCGCAAAAACCCTAGCCTTTTTGGGTGCCAGAGCATGGAATAAGCTGCCAGCCCAGATTAAACTCTGTAATACTGAACTTTCATTTAGGAAAGATCTCAAAACTTGGATTTATGGTATCTCGGACGACTGCTGCTTTGCTTTGATTTAATTACTCTTAGCAAGTCAATAATCCGTGCTATCACTACTGTATGACGCCAGCGCCAAGATACTCCTCGCGGAGTGATAGTGCGCTATACAAATACAATCTCAAATCAAATCAAATCAAAGGCTGAGTTTTTATTTGTTGGCATATTTATATAGCGCGAACTCGACCCGAAGGTATTGGAGCGCTTTACATAGCACCGTATTTACATTACACATTCAAGCACGGGGAGATTAAGTGATTTGCCCAGAATCTCAGGATGTGGACGTGACCTCGAGGCTCGAACCCTGGTTTCCTGCACCAAAGGCGGCAGCGCAGCGGACGGACAACATCCTCTGGGACAACCCAATGGGATTTGAACCCGTGGTCATGAGGTCAGACACCAGCCTTCACAGTGGACGCATTAGTCCACTAAGCCACCCGATCCAGCTATGCAGCTTTTAGTGTTCCTTTATTAGGTCTCGCCTACCAGACAGTGCAAGCTGTCTGTATGCAAAGAGACTTATTGTTGGATTACAGTGTATTTAAAGCCCACCAATTAGTTGGCATTATTGTCACTTTCATTTAATTGTTTTTTTTTGTTAGCTTATGTGGGCGTTCCTTCCTCTTCTTGTGCTTGTGATGCAGCAGAGTTTACCAGCTCTACACATTCATACACACAACATTCATTTGGGCCCATACATATTCATACACTTAATGAGCTAGCAAATATCCACTGGTCATTAATTTTGATTACCATAGGAAATCTTTACACCAGTATTCTTACCATTCCTGTCTCCTGAGTAAATGCACATCGAAAGATCTAGTAGTAGTTTAGAATAGGGAGGAAATACAATAATACATTTATCTTTTATTCAAAGAACCACAGACTCAGAAGGAGTTTTTTAAAGTTTATTTGAATTATTTTGTGAGTCAAATCAGAATACACATAGATATACCAGAATTCTCCATCAGGAAAAATAGTACAGTTAGTTTATAATCAATTTGCATTAAATTCTTGCAATGACAGTACCTGAGGAGAAAAGAAATAGAGAGCAAATACGGAGCATTAACCCCACAATTATATTGACCTAGAATGGTGTGAGGACCCCGACATCAGAGTGTCAAGGATTCAGGACCGGTTCAGGACCGGGAAGGTGACCTCTTCCAGTGTAACGCCAGCGTTACACCCCTCTCTGGTGCCTCTCTCTCCGGCTCATCCAGACCCCTTCCTAGATGTGCCTCCTTGTTTGTTCTGCGAATTTCCCTAGTGTTGGTTTCTTCAGTCAGGTTACAGCAAAATCAGGCAGCATCTCGGCATAGCATCAGCATCTCGTGGGTCAAGTGTGTCTAACTAACTAGAACTTACCTCTGTTACACCAATTCAAATGTATGATCCACCCCCAAATGTTTTAATTCTATGTTCACTCGCAATTTGATTGGGCCAAGCAGTGGCGTGAGGACATCACACCATACTAAGTGCAAGAATTTTCTTTAGTTCTATTGTCTAGCTCCCCGCCCCTTAATTTTAATACCCACAAGCTTTATTCCCACAAGTATTTCATATGTAGATCGATAAATCTGTAATACAATGTTTCATCTTTTTCCTCTTGTAGGGTCAAAAGTTGTTCTTCCCATGTCCTTGCTGGACTTAAGGTTTGGCAGTCACCCAATGACTTCATTGGTCTCAGGACAAGCAGATGGGGCACATGCATAGTTGCCACAAGTAAACAAAGACGTGGTCACCCTCTGAGGCCCAAATACAAGCCATTAATAAAGTCAGAGAAAAACATGTTAGAATACAAAATTAAATGAATTCACTGTATACCACTTACTTCTACTCTAACCCCATTTACTTAATAAATCTTTTGCATTGATGGCTTAGTAAAACTTGCATAGGTTAGTTTCAGTTCAGCATGTGCTTTAGTGCAAAGGTTTCAAGCAGCCATATTAAAAGCTATTGCACAGCTGCAAAGTTTTCCCCCCAAGCGACAGAAGACATCATACTATGTAGATGTAGTAGACGCATGCGTAGAAGAATGCCCGCGTTTTTGGCGGCCATTTTAGGACACTCAGGTTACTGGTTAGTAGAATACATAGAAAAGCTTCCCCTAGATACAAATGTAAAATGTGGTGCACCGTTAATACTCACAGACTTGTTGGTTACAATGTTACAGGTCATTCGAGAGGATTGCATACGAGCAAGTTTCTTTTTATATGAAACCTTGCTCCATCATTTGTTCCTCCCTTAAAACATAGCCTCATTACTTGTGTGCTTCCACTGCTTAGTTATCAGGCACTACTTTGTTCTTTTTCATTAAACATTTCATGAGAGTGTATGTGTTTTTCAGCTGTTTCCCCTCCTCTATTTCTGTTCCCGCTTTTGGCGCTCTGCGTTGTTCTTCCTCGCCAGTGTGCTTCTCCACCACTCACGTCCATTTTGCTCTCACCCACCTTTGCGTCTGCCCCGTGTTGCGTTTTGACCCGTGTTGCTCTCCTCCACAGCTCCACTTTGTTCTGTCATGCATGCATGCTTCTCTGTTCCCCACCACCAATTTTGCTTTTGCTCCCACCCTCTGCATTGTTTCCGTCCAACCGTGACCTCCGTGTTGCTTCTGCCACTTTAGGTTGCTTCCCATCGCCCTCTGTGTTGCTTCCCCTACCTGTGCCCTCCGTGATGCTTCCCCCCCACCCGCTCTCTCTCTGTACCAGTGTATGTTTCAGTGTGAAAGTGGGTGTAGGAAAATGAGGAAATTCCCTTGCTGGTGTGCCTGCACTATAGTACGGAAATATCACATAGTCTAAAAGGGCATAGAAAAAGTCTTGAGCTGGAACACAGAGGATTATAAGGACACTTAAGGGATTCACTTACACGGTGGCCTATCCTCTGCATCACCATATCCTGCAACTCTTGAGGAGGCCACAAAGGTTTCCACCATATCTGTGGCTGCTTCCATTTTAATGGGATCTTTTGGGGACCTCAGCAAGTATAGTTGTGGGCGTCTACAGAAAAACATATAATGAAGGGTGTATCGCCACTTCATGTTTGCCTGCTGTGCACACTTCTGTTCATGATTTAACACTCTGGAGACTACCCATTTTCTAGGTCTCATCTACAGATTGCTTTAGCTGTCTGTTATCATAAGACCTATTGTGATCAATACCAATACTTAGGGGCCGATTAGGATGGCAGGCGGCACCCTAGCGGTGCTGAGACCAGCTGCCAGTGGTGCGGCGGACCCGCACCGGCAATTAGGATGCCACCGCCGCCATGCATTGTGGTGGGCGGTGCTCACAGCACAGCCCGCCACAATGCTGGGAATGCACATTGTCATGCACAAGGTGACAGGCACCGCGCGGTGCCTGCCACCTTGTCCATGACAATGCAGGGGGATACCATAGGTACCCCCCATGTGCACCCCCCAATACCCTGGGGGCCCGCAACGGGCCCCCGAAAGCAAACTCCACCTGGCTTTCCATGGCGGGGTCTCCGCCATGGAAAGCCCTGCACTGCTGCCCATTGTCATATGGATGGCGGTGTCTAGCAGACACCGCCGCCATATCCAGCCCCTTTTCCGCCCGGTCGACTGGTCGACTGGTGGTAAACTGTCGGACGGTCTTTCCGTCCGCCGGGGTCCCCCCCACCATACTAATATAGCAGGGGGGAAATGGGTCGCGGGCGGAGGAAAATGTCGGGCGGATTGCCACCGCCATGCGGGCGGTTGCGATCCACCCGACATCGTAATCAGCCCCTTAGAGTGGGCTTTGGGTCAGCCCATTGCTTTTCAGTGGATGCCTTTCTCACCAATCTCATTTACTTCCTTCCTATTTGATGGATTTTTGGACCTCTTTTTATGTGTCCCTCTACTGGAGCATAGCTGTTTTACAGTGTTTCTAACTGGATGAGGTGTATTCTTCCACTAATTTTAATTATAGATAAACTTTTTTCTTCTTCTGCTAGCACTCTATGGAATTGCTTGTGTGTTTTTTACATTCTCTCCTTAACTGTGTGTTTTAGTTTACCCTTTTGCCACCTTCTGCAGTGCATGTTGCTTCCACCCACTTCCACCCAGTTCCTCAGTTACCTTTCCACATGCTACTCTTCCATTGTCTTTCACCCTCACCAGTTGGTTTATTGCTATGCCATGCCCTGCCCGCTTATCTTTTCCTTTCATTAATCCCACCAATTTCTCCATTGCTCCGCCACTCCCCCCCACTTCTCTGATGCGTTTTGTCCACCAAGACCACAGCACCTTCATATTGCTTTCCCTGTGTGTGCTGCTTCCCCTGCGTACTCCATTGCTCTTCCACCTCTCCCTGGTTTTCTGTCGATTTTTGTCCCGCTTCTGTAGCTTTTCAACCTCCCCAACCAGTTCTTCTGTTACTCTGCCACCCCACCCCTTCCCTCTCTTTTGTTGCTTTTCGTCCCTCCAACCCTCAGCTCCTAACTATTGCTCACTCATGCCCCCTCTTCCTGCGGTTTATTATTTTTCTTAAACTTTTTGTTTGTGGTGATCTGGCTGCTGCATTATACTTCTGAGTTGTAAGCTTCTTTATTTTTTTGTTCCTGTGCTTAGTTTTGTAGTTTATTATAGCAATTGAAAATGGTCCTTATTGGAGCAGTAAACGAAACTTACAAAACATTTCCCCAAATAGCTGTGGGTTTGTTACAATGAATATAAATGCATCATACTATCACAATACAGCTGCATGCTATCGTGGAATGCTTTTTCTCAGATAACCTGTTTCAAATGGACGCTGATGAGTGAGCATGCATTATGATAAACCGGCGGCCATCTTTGAATGAATTTCCCTAAAAAAGACAAACATTCTAAGATGGCTTCCAGTACACCTGCATGCAGCACACCATCAGTCAATATTTAGAAAATATTTTCGCTATGCTTTCACAAACAAGCATTGGCAGAGTTAGGAGTTTAGCCCTCTCATTTTAAAGGTGTGACCTATTGGTTTTCCCAGTGCTTATTTGTATAAAGAGGTTAAGGCCTGGTATGTCCTCGCACACATACTTTAGATGCTGTGGGGTGCAAATTGGAGCCCCGCATGTCTTTAATATCATAGCCCTGGTCTGTTATTGAGACTTTTCCTTCAGCCACAACTCCCTTGACAGCCGCTACAGTCAGTGAGTGCTGCTCTGTCCATATAATAATTGGTGAAAGAATAGTAAAACAATTCCATCTTCATGTCTTTACTCTGTATAGCCCTTCATGAACATATGTTCAATTGAGAATACCCTGGCAACACTCTGGCGGACTTCTTCCACGACAAGCTCTCCACAATCTACAAAAAAATCTCAAACCTCAACCCACCGCTCCCAACATCCTCCGCCTTCTCGCTCCCACAGATGCAAACCTCGACCACCTGCTCAACAGCTGGGACCAGCTCACCACACAAAAACACTACAGCCACCATGAACTCCTTCCACTCAGGAGCTCCCATGGAACCCTGTCCTCACCACAGATCCAACTTGGGAGCAAGATAAACATCAAAGAGCTCACTACCATTTTCAACACATCCATCACTATGCCACTTTCTCTGAAGAATGGAAACATGCAGAAGTCAAACCCTTTCTCAAGAAACCATCTGCCGACCCCAGCGAGCTCAAGAACTTTCGTCCTATCTCTCTGCTCCCCTTTCCTGCCAAAGTCCTCAAAAATGCCATCAACTGCCAACCCACAGAGCACCCGAAGAACAACAATCTTCTGGATACCTCCCAATCCGGAATCCACACTGAAATTGCCCTGATTGCTGCCACCGATGACATCAGAAACCTCATTGACAGAGGAGAATCGGCGGCCCTGATCCTCTTCAACCTCTCAGCATCACTTGACACCTTATCCCAACACATCCTTATCAAGAGGCTTCATCACATTGGATTTCAAGGAGACACCCTCAAATGGATCCCCTCCATCCTCACCGTAAGAACCCAGAGAATCCGCCTACCACCTTTAGCTTTGGAACTCAAGAACATCATCTGCAGTGTTCCTCCAGGCTTGTCCCTCAGCCCTACACTGTTTAACACCTACATGACCCCCTTGGCCAACATTGTCAGACACCATGAACTAAACGTATACTACGCAGATGACACCCAGCTCATCCTATCGTTATCAGAAGACCCCTCCACCATGATGACCAACTTCAGCAGGTGCATGACAAGCGCCGCCGACAGGATGAAAGGCAACTGCCTAAAACTCAAAACAGACAAAATGGAAGTGCTGATCTTCAGGAACAACACCTCCTGTGGAAGACTCCTGGTGGCCTTCCGAACCAGGGCCCTCACCCATGGTGACTAGCCAAGCCTGCAACCATGTCATTATCCTGGAAAGCAAGTTTGCCATGAAAAGCCAGATCAACGCAGTCTCCTCTGCCTGCTTCCTCACTCTTTGCATGTTCCGTAAGATCTTCAAATGGTTCCCCGTCAATACCAGACAAACCGCCACTCAAGCACGAGTCACCAACTGTCTGGACGACAGAAACGCACTCTATGTAGGAATCACCATGCACCTCCTGAAGAGACTGCAGACCATACAGAATTCAGCGACCAAACTCATCCTCAGCCTCCCCAAATGGATCCAAATCACTTCCACCTCAAGAAGGTCCACTGGCTCCTCATTCAGAAGAGAAACAATTTAAGATGCTGAGCCACACCTACAAACCTCTTCACAATCAAGGACCAGCATACAGCAACCACAAAATGAACTTCCACCAACCCTCCAGACACATGCGCTCTGCCTCCCTCGCACAGACACCCTGCATTCGTTGAACAAACAATGGAGGACGCTCCTTCTCCTACTTTGCTGCAAAGTCCTGGAACGACACCCACTTCACCTCCCGACCTCATTCTGTCTTCTGGAATTCATTAAAGGACTCAAGGACTCAAGGACTGACTGTTCAAATTAATCCTTCCGAAGCAACTGGGCTCCCAGTGCCCAGATACCTTTGTGGGTGATTGCCGTGCTTTATAAATCCTGTTTTTATTTTAATTTAATTGAGAAACATAATTGGGAGGCTGCACTAAATCCCAAATGTATATGTATAAACTGAACAATGAAATTTGTAGATGATGCTTCTCCAGTAAACTATACTCAATAGTGATTCCACAGTAATGTTCAGATGCCAACATGCTTACATGCTTGTGTTTTTAAATTACTAGTATATGACGGACATATCTGCAACACAGATATTTCAAAGAAGATATAATAATCCCTGCTATTGTTTTTTCAAAACTCTCTTCATTAAAGCAAGTATTCTTTACAGTAACAGCAAAATAAATTCGACACATACAAATGTCACATCGCGTCCCCTTCCTTAGATAGGTAACATATCTGTCTCCCAACCCATCGCTCGTTTCCTCAATAGGCCAGAGAATCTGAGCACCATGCCTTCCAATGCCCATATCTTCGGCACTCCTAATCCCTGCTTTTTAATGTTTTATCATTATCATTAGGACAGGTTGGTTTGGCTGTTCTGATGGAATATTTTTACAGCCCATTTCCAAAGGAAGATTCAGTACGTTAACACTGATAGAAAACTGGATTTCGTGTTAGGAATATGTCTACGACATAGAATCACTGCTATACTATTTAGTAGTATCCAGCTGTTTTGTTTATTTCTTAAACGCCACCACATACGGATCTATTTTCACCAGGGGTGGTCTACCCTTTTGCTCTAACTCATGGGGATCATCTTTGGGGCAATTATTATTATTATTATTATTATTATTATTATTATTATTATTAATGGGATTAGTAAAGCGCATGGCTGCCCTAAGGCTTCCCAGTGCTGCGCGGTCAGGTACTAAATACGGGCCAACCATGTCTTAAATGTATTGCTTGAACAGCAAAGTCTTGATCTCTCTGCGAAACTCTAGTTCTCTGTCTATCAATCTGTGTTCTAACGGCAAGGAGTTCCAGAGTTTGGGGGCTAGATGGGAGAAAGATCTTCCTCCCCATTTCTCCCTCCTAACCTTTGACTGTTTTAGGTGTTCTTCCATGCTGGATCGCAACTGCCTCTTTGGGATGTAGGGAGAGATCAGCCTCCTAACTTTTTTTGGTCCTCTATTATGCCGTGGTCTATGAATAATAACCAGTGCCTTGAATTTTATTCTGGCTTCTACTGGGAGCCAGTGGAGTCTAAATAAATGCTTTTTTAATGACTCCCGCACCGGGATGATACACACCAGCCTAGCTGCTGCATTCTGGGCCACCTGCAGTCTCCGGGTGACATATTTAGGTGCACCCAAGAACAATGATATTCCATAGTCCAGTCGCGAAGTGACTAGAGAATGGACCACTGTCTTCCTTAGTTGTATGGGGATTCTATCAAGGATTTTACGCAGGCTTCTAAGAAGTCCGGAACAAGTTGCTGTGACCTTCTTGGCCTGTGTCACCATAGAAAGATGTTTCTAGCCAGAATCCTAGGATTCTTACTGTTTCTGCGGGGATGGGTGGAATACCTAGGGACGCAGGCCAGTCTATGATGGGCCTGGGTATTGCTTTATTTCCAAGGAGTAGGAACTCCGTTTTGTACCCATTTAACTTTAAACAACTTGTCGTCATCTACTCTTTGACTTTTACCAAACAGGAAGATAGGCTCTCACCATCCCTGCAGTTTTTTTAATCCAGGGAGATAACTAGCTGCGTATCATCGGCATACGAAGTCATGGATATATCAAATTCCAGCTCGATCTTGGCAAGCGGCTCAACATAGACATTAAAGAGTGTTGGGCTCATTTTCGAGACATGGTCTTGGAGAGAATGGTATTCTCCTGTACTTGAAATGTCTGATCACTCGGGAACGATGTCAACTATTTGAGCGCCGTGCCCCTAATCCCAATGTCTGAGAGCCTTCTGCGTAATATGGGGTGATCCAGTGTATCAAAAGCCGTGCTCAGATCTAATAAGAGCAACCTAGCTGGTTTTCCCTGTTCCAATGATTGTCTTAGCTCGTCCACCACAACCATCAGGGCAGTTTCTGTACTGTGGGACAATTATTTTCACTTTATTTTTTGTAGACTTGGTACATACTACAGACAGCACAGCAGCCTCTAAATTTACATGCACCTAGAGTGGGCTGTGGGCAATCCCCTTGCTTTGACGGGTTTCTTGTCTCCTTCAGTTCACAGCTCTATATTCAATGGCTTTCCTCTGTATTCTTATTTTTGTCTCACCCCTGGAGTCTTTACCATGGTTTCTGATTGGATGAGTTATATCTTTCCCCTGGTGATATGAGGGGAAAAAAATATTTAGCTGTTAGCACTGCATGGTAGCGCATTGTTTAGCTGTCTCTCTTCTCTCCATATCAGCCCTCCTCCTGCGCCGCATCCAAATATTTCCGGATCCCTCCTTATTATGTTTTTTAAAAACTTTTTTGTCCCCACACTCTTTTCCTGTTACCCCCATTGCTCCGTGCAGTCCCAACATGGACATTCTATTATTTCCTCCCCTCCACCTAATGCCCTCTAGTCGCTGTTTTGTCTTTTTTTTTGCGAATAACAAGCAGGTGCACACTGCTACTGGACCTCTCAGATCTCTCTATTTTTGGGACATCTTGTGTATACGAACTAACAACAAAAAAATCAAAATGGGCATTGGAATGTCAGCATGCATGCGAACACCAGCATGGCCATCTGCGAATACCTGAATGCCCATCTGTGAATACTTTTTTTGCTGAAGACAAACCCCATGTGGTGATTGCATCCCATGCATGCACGGATGATGATACACCAGTATCATTCTCGGAATGGTTTTGCTCCAATGTGAAAAGTAAAAACAATCCATCATGGCTGCCATTCTGAATTGTTTAAATGATACACCATTGCAAAGCAAACAGCCATTGTCAAAGTCAATAGATCTGGACCTGCTTATTACAGGTGACACCAATTGGCTTAGCCACTGTATGTTTCTGTCTGGCACTGCCATGGTTGACTTGGTGGTTGTGGGGAGAATGGACATTGGCAGAAAAGATGTGAGTCCGCCACAAGGGTTTCCTTGATGGTGCAGCAGGCTTTGCTCCACCTGCTGTACAATTGTATTTCACTGACTTATAAATTAGGCATAGGGACCAAGAACCAAGAACAAAAAAATGACTGCCAAAGGTCCTGCTAACGCTCTGCTCTAAAGGACTCTATAACATTTCCTCCACCTGAAGCTTCAAAATTTCAGATTTCTTATAGGAGTATTTTATTTCAGGGGTGTCCAACATAGGCCAAGGAAGGCTAACGTTTCAATGTATGTTTATTGAAGAAATATTAAAACGCCATTACATAGAACAATGCAATGCAAAAAACTACATAAACAACATTATAAAATGGGAAGTAATGCATAGTCTGGATTAAGAAAAGGCTGATCTGTATAAGAAGACAATATGGACATAAATTATCCAGGTAATAAAAGAAAACTAATTAAAACAATATTGGTATAAGTAACAGAGAAGTCAGGGAGGCTGGGAAACTTCTTGTTGGGCAGGTGTATGAGTAAAGGAGCACATTGCATTGTCCTGTAGGAACTGCGTAATAGAAGACCATAAATGATATAGGGTAAACATATGCGGTATCCAATCTATGATTATGACAGACTGCAAACCACCAAAGTTGGAAAAATAATTAGGACAAATCTTTCCAGTTACTTGTGATCTTCTGAAATGCAACTGCTAATAGCAAATCCAGAATTCGCACTTTGGGTGAGTGTTTGCCCCAATCCATGGATAGGCTTCCCAAAAAGTATTAGCAAATGAGAAAGGGACTGTGGTTTGGCAAAGTGTGTTAATTTGGTTCCATACTTGTGTCCAAAAATTAAACACAGAAGGTCAGGTGAAATGTAAATGTTTTAAATCAGCATGTACTAAAGAGTACGACCAACATGTATAAGGGAGTTCAGTTTGCATTTTATGCAAGGTCATGGGAGATAACAGAAGCCTATTGTATATAAAGTAAAGAGTTTATGTGGTGTTTGCTTCTCTATAGGATTTTCTAAGTTTGGTCCATATTTATTCCAAAGGAGGGTGGACCCATCCAATCCTAAGTCACATTCCCAAGACAACTGTTCCTTAGTTTTGACTCTGTTAGTAGAGAAAGAAAGTAATTGGGAGTAAATAGTGGAGGCTTTAGAATTTGTGTGTAAAAGGTTGTGCCATCGAGACTCTGAGGGAGAAGGAGGAGGGTAAGAGGATTGGAGGTACGGTGCACTGCTTGTTGTAAAGCTTGGAATTTGCTTTGAAGAGCAGAATGAAAGTGAAACAGGGAGCGAGCTTGTGAAAACAAGAGAACTGCGTCTTGATCAAAGAGTTGATGTACCTAAACTAGTCCCTTATTTTTCCATGACTTCCAATAAATAGGTTTGTTATTTATTAATATAAGTTTATTGTGCCAAATAGTGGAGTCAAGAAAAGTACCAAGATCTTTAGGAATGAAATGAAGTATCGAATCAAGCAATTTACAAGAGTGTTTGAGTACTGGTGTAGATATAGTTTGTGGTTTGCACGTGAAAGATAAGTATTCTTGGGAAGAGAAACGGGAAAGAAAGGACTTTTCAAGGTCAACCTATAATGGAGATTTCAAAGAGGAGTCTGAGAGCCATCGAGAAGCTTGAGGAAGCAAAAACCCCTTATGATACTTAAAGAAATCTGGAAAGTTTACACCTCCTTCCATTTTTGGATGAGATAATCTTGACAACGATATACAAGATTTTTCGTTAATTCAGAGTAATGATGTGAGTATAAAGTTAATCTTTTGAAAGGTCCTAATGGGTATAGGTATGGGAATGTTAGAAATAATATAAAGTATAATAGGAGTTAACATCATTTTAATGGTGTCAAGTCGACCACACCAGACAGATATAGCGGGTGCCATTTCATAACTAGAGTAGTTAGTTTATGGAGACATTTGTCAAAATTTTAAGAAATTGTTTTAATGGATGGAGTGAACCATACATCAAGGTATTTAAAATGTTTAGGACACCACATAAACCTGTGTGTGTATCAACTTCTTGTAAGAAAGCTGAGAGTGATGATTGAGGTTGGGAGAGGAACAATAAGACGTCATCAGTGTAAGCAGCTAGTTTAATGTGGTGATTTTTAAACGTGAAATCACAAATAAGTTGATTCTGGCTTATTTTGGATAAAAATGGTTCTAACGCTAAGTTAAAAAGAAAGGGGGATAGAGGGCAACCTTGGCGAACACCTCTATGCAAGGTAAAATATGAAGTGGTAAGGCCCTTTGCAAACATAGCAGCCTTCAGAACAGTATAAAGAAGAGAGATAAGGGATATGATTTTAGGACCAAATCCAAACCACTGGAGAGAGTGAAAAATAAAAGGCCAATATACTAGATCAAATGCTTTTTCAGCATCTAAAGCATTTGCTGCAAGGGCATCCGAATAGTGTGACGCTTTTGATAATATATCAGAAAATAAACAGGTGTTATCAGAGATATTTCGTCCTTTAACAAAACCGGATTGTTCTTTGCCAAGCAATTTAGGAAGGTACCAATCAAGTCGGATGGCTAGAGCATTAGAAACAATTTTATAATCAACATTGACTTATGATATAGGTCTGTAGCTTTGCAGTAATGAAGATCTTTCCCCTCCTAAGGGAGGAGACAAATTAAGGTATCTAAAAAGGAGACGGAAGATTTGTGTGAGTGCGAAAAAGAAGTTATGTGACCATGCAATTGTGGGAGAAGTATCTGAGCAAAATTAATGTAAAACTCAACTGTAAATCCGTCCGGACCTGGGGCTTTATCTTCTTTAACAGGAATCAATGCATTGTGTAGTTCCGTTTGTGATGTATCAGTCTCCAACAGGTCAAAATCAGCTAAAACATCAGAAGGCTTTTGGATAGTAGAAAGATAGTCAGAGATCTCAGAGTCAGGCAGTATGTTCTTCGGCATATATAAAATTTCAGAACTTTCCTGATTTATTTTGACCACCATAAAAGTTTGCACTACACTTCAACAAGAATAAAGAGGCATTATCTGTGGATACCTTAATAAATTGAATTTTAGTCTTAATAAGCTCTGAGAGGTATTCTTTTGATTTAGAAGTGTAAAAAGAATGTTCCACTAGAAATGCAGGATTGTTTCAGTTTATTGGAGATATAACTAATAATGAAATCGCGGGCTGTAGCTTCAAACGCATCCCAAATAGTATGAAATAAATGTCAGTATAGTTAATAGAAAGGTATTCATGAAAGAAATATACATAGAAAGAAGTAAAAACAGGGTCTAAAAGAAGCAAGTTATTGAAACGTCAAAGTTTTGGTAATTTAGGTTGAGAAATAATATCCAATTGAATTGAAACAGGAGCATGATCAGAAATGAGAATATGACCTACATCAGCAGATCTTGAAGACTGGGAGATACTGTGTGATATGAAAATATGATCTATTCTAGATTGGGTTTGATGTGCCAGGGAAAAATAAGTGTATTCTCTCAAGGAGGGGTTACATAGCCTCTAGGCATCAATTAAACTCCTCTGTTTGATAGTTTGCACAAACCACGTACGTGCCTTGCTGGCTATAAAGGACACTGTGGAGTTGCGGTCAATAAAGGGATCCGAAACCTGATTGCAATCACCTGAAAGAATAAAGTTATCTTCAGGAAAGTTTACAAGGCGTTGGGTTAAGTTGGACCAAAAATGAGCATCACCATTAGTGGGGGCGTATACTTTAAACAAAGAGACCGGAACCTTACCAACCAACAGTTTAGTAGATAACCATCTGCCTTCATCATCAGATTCTTGATAGATAAGTTTAGTGTGGAATGATTTATGACACAAAGTTATAATAACTCCATTTGTCTTACCATCACCTGGCGAAAAGAAAACTTCACCTACCCAACGTTTCTTCAATTTTAATGATTCAGTTTCTGTGAGATGTGACTCTTAAATTAGAACTATACTGACATCTAATTTAGCTAAATACGATAGAACACGCTGTCTATTAATAGGGGAATTCAAGCCTCTGACATTCCAAGAAATAATTTTCAGGGACATGAATTAACCATATGAAAGACACAGCAGAATAAACCAGACACAATATAGTGCACAATATAGACCAGAAACACAACTATTGTGTACATAGTGACGTTAAAAAGCAATAAACAGGGGGTAAGGAATGAGAGAAAATAAAGAGTAGAGATAAAGTAGCAAGAAAGATACAAAAGATGTTCTTAAAAAGATACAAATGAGATTGAAAAAGGAAGAGTAGCAGTAAGATAAGTAAGAAGAAAGAGAATAACACACCTACAAAAATTCCAGAAGGGATGGGAGGGGGGTGAGACCACATGGAACAAATGACACGTCCGGACTCCATGGGAATGGCAAGGGACACTGCAGCACACACAACAAGAGATATGGGAAGGCCACAAAATGAGAGGGTAGTACCTGTAAGGAAATAAAAGATTGTTAATACATAAAAACTCTAATAATGTAATAATTTACTATGGATAGGTGTATATGAATAGGTTAATATCACAGCATGACTTTTAAAAATAAAATCACAACGAATAAAAAAGCAGGAGTCAATTATGAAGTAGATGGTGTAGAAGTATCCATATTGTCTATCGTGCAAGCATTAAGAAAGCTTTTCAGTTTTGACAGGGTCCTCTTATGTGGTTGTTTTGTTATTGTATATTACTTTAAACAGACAGGGATGGAAAAGGCCGGAGCAGGCTCCAAGTGAACTAAGAGCTTATCTCATGGCGAGAAACTCTCTGCGCCTTTCAGCTATGCTCTTTGCATAGTCCTGAGAGAAGTACAAAGGGCTGCCTGACCATGAATTACGCTTCAGTTTCATGGATCTGACCACAGACAGAGCTTTAAGAAGATCAGTGTACTCAAAAAAATATAAGTTGACTCCTCTTGGTCATCTTGAAGAAGAAATCTTAGGTTGAGGGCCCAATCTATGGGCATGCTGTATATTAAGAAGAGTGCCATCAGGTAGGTGTAAGACTTTTGGGAGGAATGATTTAAAGAAAGCAATTGCGTCATGGCCTTCCCAGTTCTCAGGAAGACTATTTATGCGAAGGCTGTTTCTCCTATTTCTGTTTTCAAGGTCTTCAACCTGCTTCTGGAAAGATGACACCTGGGATTGAAGGGCATCCATCTTGAGAGTAGTTGATCCAAGTGACTTAATATTTTGCTCAGCAGTGCTAAGTCTTTCCTCCATCTTAGACCATCTATCCATAAGGTGCTGTAACTTAGCATTATTGCAAGTTGTGAGAAAAAAAGATGAATTATTTATAATTTTATGAGCAGAGGATGTCAGCGAAGACTTTGTTTTTTTTAATCTGCCCATAAATAAAAGAAAATAAGAGGGCAAGCCAAGTTAAACATGAACACTGTGACGCAAATTAATGAGTTGTCGCAGTATTAAAGCACAGCATCTCGAAAAACACTCAAACGGTGCATAAGTAAAAAAATATGAAAGCCAGATTAGCAGCTAATTTCTATTAATAAAGGTGACTGATGAAATAGGAGAGAGTGGAGCCAGTAAAAATCATAAAGATTACTTTCAGTTATACAAGTAAAGTCAGCTCCCTGTAAATATAGCTCCACAGCTATATCAGGAAATAAAACAAAAAGTTAGAAGAAAAACAGTCTCACAGCTGCTTATTCTGGATCTTTACAGGGAAAGTCAAGGTAAGTGTTTTCCAAATTGTTGCATGAAGGAGTGAAATGTTCCTGAAGGGAAACCGCTCAGTGAGTGAGAGGTTTCAGCTGCTCAAAATGGCGGGCGGCATTCTGAGGAGAGCCGCATAGTGTGTGTGGGAAATGCAGATTTCTGGCAGCAGTGGAAGAGCTGCAACTCAAGCAGAGGTTACCTCTAACATTCCTGGCAGTTGCTCTGCAGGTTCCTCTGGTCAACAGATAGAAAAGTTGCCGTAGTGCTGACTGCACCCGTGCCATCCCGGGGAGAGTCACACAGGGGCCACCATCTTCCATGGGCGCAAGCCACGACCTCAGGTCAAGGAAGGCTAAATTGAGACAGATTTTGAAGAAACCCACTTTGTAAGTTCTATTTGGATTAGTTGAACACAAGCATATCACTTGTGACTGTGCTAAATATCTGGCATGGATCCTACTCTCTTGGACCTACATTAGACACTTGTGGTTTTTATATGTACATATAAACCATGTTGTTCACTTCCGCTTCCTCTTAGCACATTCAGTTTCCTAATAGTTTTTACAATGTTTTGTCTGGCACAGTCAACCCCAAATCCCTTCTTCATTGCCCTGATCCTCTCTAGACAGAATTTGCGGGACTTAAGTTCTTTGCCTTGCTTCATTGTTGCCAGTTGTTGCAGGTGGCGGGCACCGGCACTCATTTTAGGGACTACAACTTATTTTTCATCATCAGACTTTGACCAAGAATGAGAGAGAGAGAAAGGCTGAAGGGGAAAAAGAAGGACTAAGAGAAAGATAAAACAAGCATTTTCAATGCAATAGGTCTCTCATTATTAAAGTTTGAGCTGTTGGCATTGCTAATAATAATGCAAAACCAATAGCAGCTCAAAGATTCAGTAATGTGAGACCTATTGCATTGCAATTGTTTTTTTTTGTTTTTTATATAGTACGAACTTGAGTGAAAGGTGTGTATTTATGTTGCATTGAGTACAGTGTAATTATGTGTTGTGTTGTGTTATTATGTTCCACAGAATGGTATTGTGTGGAGTGTATTTATCTTGCATTAAGTAGAGAACAATTATGTGACGTGCAATTATGTAGTACTGAGTGGTATGTGGAGTGTATTTATGTTGTATTGAATACAGTGTAATTATGTGATGTGTAATCACACAACCACACCCAACCACACAACCACACACACAACCACACACACACAACCACACACACACACAACCACACACACAACACACACAACCACACACACACACACAACCACAACCACACACACACACCACCACACACACAACACACACAACCACACACACACAACCACAAACACAACATACACACAACCACACACACACAACCACAAACAACACACACACACACAACCACACACACACAACCACAAACACAACACACACACCCACAACCACAAACACAAACACAACCACCACAACCACACACACAACCACAGCCACCACAACCACACACACAACCACACACACAACCACAACCACACACACAACCACACACACAACCACACACTCAACCACACACACACACTCAACCACACACACACACTCAAACACACACACACACAACCACACACACATACACTCAACCACACACACACACTCAACCACACACACACTCAACCACACACACACACTCAGCCACACACACACACACAACCACACACACACTCAGCCACACACACACACACAACCACACACACACAACCACACACACAACCACAATCCCCGTTTGTCTGTCCAGCTTCATGTGCCTGTTAGGAGAAGCTCCCAGGCTTCTGGTGCCTATTATCAGTTCCCATACCCAATCACAGATAATCTTAGGTTAACGTGGCTAAAGGTAGGCACTGCTGGATTCTGTATGCCCAGTGCCAGTTGGTGACACTTCCCAAAGGCATATATTTATGTTTTAATGGAGTAGAGTGAGGGCCAGGTAAGTTATGCACAGACCCGACCATACCCACCCGTAGCCAGGCAAATGGGTGTCAAGGGACTGCGACAGTGGACAGGCTGGATGTGCCAACATCTGAAGAGACGAGGATACAAACAGGGCACTGGACCGACCAAGAAGCAGTCTAGACCAACCAAAACAGTAGCCACAAAGGCCAACAGTATGCTCTGGACAGCGTGCCTTGTGGTAGTGCAAAGCAGCAAACCACCCGCCCATGGGACTGAACAATCCCTGCTCTTTTGTGTTGGTTTCTTAGGTATAACCGTCCGCTTGCAGACTAGCCATAGATACCTTCTGCAGCTCCAGCGGTTATCAGTCACACAACGTAGCACAGTCAATACTCCACGCCTTGATGATGGAGGCAGTCGCAACAATGCGCCATTTTACCTTCAAAGCACGCAGGGTAAATATTAGCTACTTCGTTCAGCATCTGCCAACTTCACGGTTGCAAAGATAAAAAACAAAGCGTCAAATAACAGTCAGAGATGAGTCCTCACGGCGAGGATGGCTCGGCTTGTACAAGGTTTACTGAAGAGATATGCAGTGATCTGCAACACGCAAGTCTCACAAAGTCAGCATAGCCTTCCAGTTATATTGATTGTACATTTACGGCGTTTCCCAAAAAAACTAGTTTAAGCTATTGGTATTGTAAATGACAATGTATTTTATTTATGTTTCAAAAACCAAAACATAAATAAAAGGCATTGTCATTTACAATTACAATAGCTGAAACTCACGTAAATGCGAGACCTGTTGCATTGCAAATGCTTGTTACGATAGTAACACTAGACATAACTTGTATTTAATGAGTGATTTAAAAGGATTGGTTGGGCACAGTAGGAGGGCTGTGCTGCCTGGGCCGATGCTTTTCTTGAGCTTTAGTTAGAAAGAAATAACTTCAGTATTAAACATTTCATACCCTCTAAATTCTCACCTAAATATTGTTCTTCGCATGACCCCATTATATCAGCTCTCTACAGTATGGTTGCTTGTACACCTCCCTCCCTTCAACAGATTGTCTTGTCTCCATATATTCATTGTCTCATCTGAAAAAAACACGCAGTGTGATTACAAGTTCATCAGTATTCCAGCAGTTTGTATAGGACAGCTACAGCGAAGAGGATTAAGGGACGCCATTTTCTTTTCATTTAGTTGTCAAAGAGTTCAGCGGAGCAGCTATCGGGAGGAATAATTGTGTGCGCGAACCTTTGCTGGAAGGGTCGCTTCAGCTTCAATTGAAGAAGGCACAGTAAAAATAAAAATGCGTTACCTTTGGTATTTTCGCGGCACCCGCGCGTTCCTTATAAAATTAAAAGTAAAGCACGGGTGCCGCGATTATACCAAAAGTAAAGAAATGGAAAACAAAATCTTTTTCTTTACCTTTGGTATAATCGCAGCACCTGCGCTTTACTTTTAATGTTATAAGTAAAGCGCGGGTGCCGCGATTATACCAAAAGTAAAGAAATAGATGTTTTTTTCTATCCCTTTACTTTTGGTATAATCGCGGCACCCGCGCTTTAATTATAACATCAAAAGTAAAGCACGGGTGCCGCCATTATGCCAAAAGTATAGAAATAGAAAACAAAATCTATTTCTTTACTTTTGGTATAATCGCGGCACCCACGCTTTACTCTCAATGTTATAAGTAAAGCGCGGGTGCCGCGATTATACCAAAAGTAAATAAAAGCAAGTGGTGCGCGTGTCATGCCTGACTCTTGGCACGATCACAGCTCCTCCCACGGCCTATTGGTGTCTAGTACGCGCTTGGTGCGCGTAATAGACACCAATAGGCCATGGGAGAAGCTATGCGTGCGCCTCGGGCCAATTGTGTGCAGTCTTTAAGACTAAAACGCACACAATGGCCAATGAGAGATCTGAAAAGAAAATGAACACGCAGTAGCGTGTGCAATTCCAGGGTTCATTTCTGAACCCCGGACAAAAGGACTCTCGCCTGCACGAGCACTGTTGCGCAGTGCAACGCAGGTCGCGAGACCTAAAAAACAGCCATAAAGGGAGAAAGCTGGGATTGGAAAATAATTATCAAGATAAAGAAAAATGATGTGAGGAAGCGGAAGAAGGAGTCATAAGGTGGATTCAAGACTAAGCAGTCTTGGTGTTCGGCAACCTCAGCATTTGGCAAGAGTGGCCTTCAAAGAAAAACTTTGAGAAAAACAAGAGGTGAAGCCTCGAGTGAATCGTTATGCACCTCCCCACCCTCAATATTGATAATAAGTGGTGTATTATACTCTGCACATCTGCATAAATGATTATGCTATAATATTATCTGTGTGTATTTGTTTTACCAATAGCTATCTAATAAATACCATGATGCAAGGGGGTTACATTTGTGAAGTATAATAAAATCGCACTGATGAGTCCTCATGACTATTAGGAAAGTTGTTTCCATGTATAAAGTAGTTGTAATTATTACATGGAATCTCTAAGGAAGTAAAAATATTTGTTCCCCTCATTTTTCCTGTACTGTGGTAATAAACTTGAATTTAACTTTTGCACTGTAGTAATAAATGTGTGAATATGTGGATATTAGCATAGTTGCTCTAAAATAAAAACTGCGTCTTGTTGAGGGTGACCACTTTATCTGCCTGTACTTCAATTACGTCATTTGTCGAGCATTGGAAGCGCTCGCTGCCTACCAACAATCTATGTCACACTTCCATACAATTGCGCTTTTAGATATTATTTAACCGCATGTGTCAGTGCCTCCACCCTTTGCATTGGATCTTTTCACTTGAGCCTACATGGGCTATTTTTGACTTAGATTTCAAAAGGTAAAAAAATACCGGATTTCCCAATGTTTTA
Source organism: Triturus cristatus (assembly GCF_964204655.1). Classification (NCBI taxonomy): domain Eukaryota; kingdom Metazoa; phylum Chordata; class Amphibia; order Caudata; family Salamandridae; genus Triturus; species Triturus cristatus. The sequence continues at coordinate 324,515,170 of NC_140586.1, read as the reverse complement.
TTGACATAAATATACAGGTCAAGGTGGGTAAAATAATTGACTTGTGGAAACCCTACATACATGTTATGATTAATAAAGGCTGACGTAAATTACCTGAGCTTGCTTCTTCAAGCAGGCTGAGTCGGCGGCATCACATGGTCTGTAGGGTAATGCACCCTGACCAGTCCATCACCACCACTGTTGGAAGTGTCTTCATCACATCGCTGTGACAATAAAAGGTTTGAACAGGATCTTGAGGAATGGGCTGATCTGAAGAAATTCAAATATGCCAGTGATACCTAAAGCATGAGGGTGACACAAGGGTAGAGTGACCAGTTTTTGAGAACCAAAATCATACCACAAACGTAGAAGTAGGACTCTAATTTTGCAGCAGCTATGGGGCACAGAATGATGTAATTGATAGCACTCACCATCTTAGAAAACTAGACAAGGGAGCACTAATGTGTGTCTGTAGTAATAACTAGGGAAAATGTATTGCAACTTGAAACAAAGTAAACATGGCACTTAAATTGCTTCTTGATGTGGGCTGGAAACTGCTCCTTCTCCGGTTCAAATGAAGGGACGTATCATCCCTTTACGCGTACATCTTCCATCTTTGAAAAACTGGTCAAGGGACACATATATAGAAATCTGTCGATTCAGATATTGAAAACAGTGTCCAGGACGTATAGTTAGTCAACCTCTGAAAAATGTCTTAGTAAGAAATAATATCTACAACTTTTAAGACTATTAAGTTTACTTTTACTGCGTATGTTCACATTCTGGCAATCATATCTGGTAGAATATCTGTAGCTTTTGAGCCAATTAAAATTAATTTTGCTATCCTTGACCTAATTCGAATCAATGACTTTTGTAGGGTATTTAAAACGAAGATTTGTCACTTTTGTGGCTATCATGTGAGACACAAGTAATTGTTTTATGGCTAGTCCTAGTTCTGAAAGAGCTGGAGTTTGCATCTGTAAACATCTTGTTCAATATTATTGGAGTGTGAAGGACCTAGGCATGGTGAGCTCCCTCGCAAAGATCACGCGTGGTTGAAAAAAACTGTGTTTCAATGTAGGTGACAGGCGCCCTCCCAAGAAGTCTTTTGCTGTGGTAGATGAGATACAACGTGCCATGTTCCACAGAAGCGAACTTCGACCAAGGCTTGTTGGGGGATAGGCTAATGGAGACCACAACACAGGTTGAAAACATGTATCAATGGCAGAAAGGATGGTTGACTTGAAGTTATTGTGATGTATGAAAGTAGGAGAGAAGAGAGGTGAGTGGGAACATGCAACACATGATGACATTGCCACCCACGGTCCTGACAACGGTGACCAACACACAGGAGGCATAGAGGTAAGAGGTCACCTATAAACCAGACACAATATTCCAGTGGTCCATTTTGTTGAAGGTAAGATAGTTCAATGGGTTAACACACTTGCATGCAGCTCACCTGTTTGAACCGCCCTAAGGACAATGTATCTTCGGGTGGACAATAAAATGAGTACTACTGTGCAACGCAGGGCGTGTCCAAAGTGACCTGTTCTCACACACAAAACGTTCAGGATAACCACTAATTATGGACATGATTTGCATTCACTTGTGTGCCATTCTCTCTCATAAGGATATTCTTACAATGTTGCATGAATCTGGCACGTGAGCCAACATCTCACGCCAGCACCGCCCCACCCCCCAAAAAAACACCCGTGCGATGGAATTGTTTGACAGCTACTTGAAAAAGATAAACTTGCTATTTGTGTACACACAATTGCAGCAGCTTGCTGTGTATTGGCAGAACCCATTCCTCCATGTGTCACTGTTTAACTTCCCGGGCCTTCTCTCAGCACTCAGTGACCTGTCCTTAGGCAAATATGCCAATTTGCCATCCGGAGCCAGTTAAACTTTGACCCACTCAGAAAGACTTCCAACACGGCAGCGCCGCCGCGCGCTGGCCCTGTGCTGTGTGGGACAGTTCAGTCAGGCTGCACGTAAGTACCAATGTTCATGTTCACCTGCATGCAATCTGATAAGCGGAATTGCGTAAATCTTGGCTACGAGGGCACATTTCTCAGTCAAAATAACAAACGAAAAACAACCTTGTCTGGGGCTTTCTGGGAACATAAAATTCGACGTAAAACGCGTGCTAGACATGTTTATGAGATCAATTATTCAATGCAAACATTTTTTTTTAATCGTGGGTGGGTGAAGTTGTATTTAGTGCAGCAGGCCCACTGGCTCATAATGGCTGCTTATTGCAACTCAACCGGAAGTTAGGACGTCGATTTTTATTGCTTGGGTTAGAGCCTTTGGCCTGCCTGCTACGCCACTGCCTTTCGTCTCGGCTCTTTATGAGCTGGTCTTGAGAGAACGATACGCAAAGCATGTTTGAGAACATTCAGGTATTGTTTGCTTGGCTTTATGGAAACATACGCATAGTTCTAGTTCCGCGGAAGCTTATTAATAATGTTTATGTTCTTTTTTTATGAGGATTGCTACAGATGATTGACTCATAAAGAATCAGATTATGTAAATGTAACCACTGCCAGGAAATGTTGCACAAGTGCCAGGCAATTTACCAGCGACATCCTCAAACATATTTTTTTCCATTGGTCAGTCACTGCACAACTAGTTATTATATAATTCGGTCTGTGCTAATGATGTGAAAAATGAGTAATCTCCAAGATTTAATGTAGCAAAGGCCTACATCTAGTAAAAATATGGAGGCAAATGTTAAGCAACAATTTCTTTGCTTTAATGTCACTGCAGCCAGCATAAACGAACTGTAGAATACAAGAAGCAGTAGATACAGGTTAAAAAACGTCAAGTCCCATCAAGCGCTGGACTTTAGCTACAATATCTCTCTCAGGTGTTCCATAAGAGGAGCATATGATGCAGGTGCCTTAATAGTTCCTTCTTTTGTTTCTTGGTGTGACCGAGTCAATTCACTTTGTTCGTGAACGGAAATAAAATAAAATACAAGAAGGACAAATGGCAGAAGCACTGGCATCAAGTCTCTATCTTCAGGTGAATGAAAATGAGGAACCATGTCAAGAAAAAATAATACGTAGAAACAGTACAAATATTATAAAATAGTAATAAATAAATAATACTGAAATAGTAATAAATGGTAAGGTGGGGAAATAAATCATAAAAGAAACAGTCAGCCTCGATATAAATTTTTATTTACAGGACAGTAATTTCTAAAGTTTTTAGCTGTAGGTTTATACTCACCTCTGTCTACATTACGTGTCAAGATTGGAAGATCCTATTATGCAAGTTTAAAGTGCATTGATTGTCCTTAAAAGAGATAGTTATAAGAGACAGGTTTATAGTAAAATGCTTTCAAAGTAGAAACTGAAGGCCAATCAACAGCTCTCAAAATGTCTTCCAATCTTGCACCTGACCAAAAATCTGTGGACACCATACTTCCCCATGAAGGATGTACATCGTAAAGGGAAATATACATTTCTGATTGCGACATAACACATTTGACCTATCTGTACAAGGTTGAGGAAAAACCTAGGAAAAAGCCTGGCATACGATTTTCTGAACAAAGTTAGAAGATAGGAGGAAGACATTCTAAGAGAGGCTGTACAGAGTTTATATTCTTTTAGGCATTGAGCAACAAAAAGATTTGGATGCTTGGGAAAAGACGGATACTCCACGGAGAAAGATAAAGTTTGAGTTCGTCGAGAAATTGAGAAGAAAACACTAGTAAGAGTAAACTGTATAGTGGAGACATCCAGAGCTCTAACACAGGATGATGTTAAGCAAGAGTCTCGAAAGAAGAACATGGCGGCCGCTAGCTAAGCGGTTGCGGCTCCCCCACGGGATTTTTAGAATTAATTGATATGGGTTCTTGCTAAGCGAGTTTTTCTTTTTTGTTTGTCTTTAGCACCCCCCGTACCTGAGGATATGCTGTCAGAGCTGGTTTTCTTCAGCCCCGAACTTGTGGGCGACGTCGGCGGTGAGGAGCGAGGTTCAGGCGGGGAGATCGGCGAGAGTTGTGGCTGGCGCTGGGAGGTGGCGGCTCGGACCCGCCGGAGACGCGATACGGCCTTCTTCCTGCTCCGAGTCACGGGAGAGTCAGCACTAGCGTACCTGTGCGCTCGACTCCTTGTGTCTGTGCCATTCGGGTAGCTGATTCAGGACTCCAGGTAGGGAGTCGATGCCTTTGGGGTTGTATTCCCTCAGAGGTTGTTGCACCAGAGAACTCCTGCGAAGGTAGGAAGAAATACTTTGCTATTTCAGGGGATATAAAAAACGAGGTGTCAACATCCTCTGATTTTGAGGGTGAGGTTTACAACCCCCATTATTGGAGAAGTGTAAAAGTAATTGAGACACGAGTCAAACCCCAAGACAAGTGTATGGAGACAGGGGAAGTTGGTAAGACAGTTGGGCTAGCTGGTGTGGGTACTCGATTGCTAAAAACAAATAGGTATACCCTACGGGCAAGAGCGACTCAATTTTCCAACATTGATATTATTACACCAATCTTCCCCCCTGCATCCCACCCACAATCTCTGAGGTTAAAACTACTGCAAGACAGCACAAGCACAAAGGAGACACCACGAAAGCTGGCGCAGAGTCAAAAGAAAAAGAGGCAGACGCTGTCAAGAGAAAAGGAAGGGGCAAGAAGCGTCCGTCCTTAAAGGTTAAAATCACCCCTTCCCTTAAGTCATATTATAAAGTTATGTCTGCCTCTACCACTTCGGTATGTGGGACCTTAAAAACTGCGAGCCAAGTCAGCCCCCAGAAGGATGCCTCCAGCTCTTCCAGTCCCCTAAAGAGGGGGATGGGTAACACTTCAAACGTTTCGGACGTAGTTCCTGATAGGAAAGAGGACTGGGGCAGACAGAGATAGGGACGCTGAGGTAACCCCTAATCAGACCCTAATCACTCATCCAGCAGTGAGTCTTACCAATAGATACTCTGCCTTAGCTACAAATGAACCCCTAGAAGAATCCTCAAAAACTCCTAAATCTTCTAAAGCCTCCAAGATAACAACCATCAATACCCCAGAAGATAATGTAATCGTGGATAAACCAACAGATTTATCATCACATTCCTTGGCTGATATCTTGCTTGCTATGAGGGATGAAATGACCAATAGATTCATTGTGTCTGAGACTAATCAAGCTGAAATGACCAACAGATTTGTAGTCTCCGAAGCAAATCAGGCGGCCATTCAGGCCTCCTGTGATGTACTAGCCAAAAGTCTAGACGAAGTTACATTAAGAACGGACGCAATTGAATTGGAAAACCCTAAAATTAAGGATACCTTACATAGTACTACAGTGGAGGTGGTTAAACTATCAGACCAGAATAGAGAACTAAAAGAAGATTTGGAGTGCCTGGAGAATCATTCTAGGAGGAACAATTTAAGGCTCTTGAATGTACCAGAAGCCTTGGAGGGGTCTGACATAAAGGGGTTTGTGATATCCCTTTTAAAGGGGACAGTATTAAAGAACACGCCAGAAGTGGATTTAGCCTGTGAAATACAAAGGGTGCATCTTGACCCCTTCAGAAGAAACCCCGCCAGACAAAAACCGAGGAAGATTCTGGTTAACTTCTTGACCTATTCAGTTAAGGAGTTGATATTGTCTTCTGCCCATAAGGAAGGTACTATGACCTTTAATAGTTCTAACCCCTTTTCTTGTCAAATAAGATCATACATCTCCCACACGAAGGCAACACGGCAATGGGAGCTGGGGAAAAGGTTAGAGGAGCTGAACAGCCTTGGGGCCAAGGCACAGCTGAAGTTCCCCGCACAACTTTGTGCAATGTGGAACGATCATATGCATCTGATACGTCCTGGCGAAGAGGCTGATGCCCTAATTGCAAAAATTCAAGCTGAACAGGGGGGGGGCGGGGTAGGGGGTCATTGAGGAAAGGGAGAGGTATAAGTCTCCCACGGATAGCAAGACCCCAGTTTAAAACACAGTTTTTTTTCCTAAGGGGGGGAGGGGAGGCCGAATAGGCTTGCCTAGTGGAAGGGAAGGGGGGGGGGGCACAGGGGGATCTGGGAGGGGCACTTCGGGTGGGGAGCAGTGGGTAAAAAATGAAAAAATAAACCTCATCTCGCTTTAGTCTTAAGGAAATTCCGATATGCCGGGATAATAGGCAGGCAGGTCAATGGTGGGAAACCAAAATAAAAGGGATAGTAAGACCATCTTTATCTCTTGGAATGTTAATGGGTTAAGGTGTCCCCGCAGGCAAAGGTTGATTTTAAAATATCTAGAATTCTCTTCGGCCCAAGTCTGTATCTTGCAGGAGACGGACCTGAGCTATATGGAAAGCCGTTCCCTTTTTTAAAGAGCCCCATGGATAAAGTGCTACTGTACCTCGCAACAAACGATCCACAATAGAGGCCATAAAAAACTCACAGACAGACCAGACTGGGAGGTGGTTGGTTGCACAATTGGCCTTGGAGAACTCTGACGTAGTTTGCGCCTCGTTTTATGGCCCAAATGTGGATGATCCATCATATATTTGTAAACTGCAATCAGTATTGACTACAGAATCCCCCCCCCCCCCCTTATTATTGGGGGTGATTTTAATGTTCTTTTGGACCCGTTAAAAGATTGGTCCAATTTGAGTCACTTTGTTGGGGCCCCCAAGGTTCGTCGTGCTCTGTTAAATATGTTACACGACTTGGTAGATGTGTGGAGGGCAAAGAAGGGAGATTTGCAGGGCTTTACGTTCTATAGTAAAAATTATCGTCACTCTTCTAGGATCGATTATATATTAGCGGACAGATCCACCTTGGCCGGTCTGGAAGAGATCTCTGTCCTTCCAAGTCATCTTTCTGACCACGCCCCAGTCCAATTTATGTACCAAAGTAAAGGGCTCTCGTTGCAGGCAAGATGGACGCTTAATAGGGCCAGGCTTTTGGATTCTGAAATTATCCAGGTAGTTAAGCAAGCTTCTTTGGAATTTTTCACCTTGAATTTGGGTTCTACATCTACGGACTTTGTCTGGGATGCTTACTAAGCAAATTTAAGGGTGAGGCTTCATGGCCTTATAAGCTCTAAGAATAAGGCTGAAGCTAGGGCCCTTAAAATAATTGAAGGAAAAATATTACAGTTAGAGAATGAGAGGAACAGATTTAATCTTGGGGAAACAGGGCGATTATCGCAAGTTTTGAGTGACTTAGACGATGTAAGACAGGAGTATAGGGAGAAATTGGATTCAAAGTGTAGGGCCCAATGGTTTACTAGCAATATGCAAAACTCTGAATATGGGGAGAAAGCAGGTGCCATATTGGCTTGGAAAGCAAGAGCTGATCGCTCTAAGAACTGCATCAATGAGTTGATAATTAATAGCAATGGGGAGAAGTCGAGCAGCATTGAAGAAATGCAAACTTGTCTACTTTCCCTTTTTTCGGACCTTTATAAAGAGGATCTGGTCCCACCCCCCCAAGCACTATACAATCATGGCTTGATGGTAAATCCCTGCCTTCATTGACGGAGGAGAGTCGTAACAACTTGGATGCTCCTATCACCCTAGAAGAGTTAACTGAGCAGATTAAAAAATGTAAGAATAAAAAGGCTGCAGGTATGGATGCTCTTCCGAATGAAGTATATAAATTACTTGCAGAGGAATTGAGCCCCCGTACTGGGCACCATCTTTAATTCAGTATATTCCCCTACTGGCAAAGTCCCCGAGTCTTGGAAGGAGGCCACAATCGTCCTGATTTTAAAACCAGGCAAGGATCCGTTAAAACCTGATTCATATCGTCCAATATCCCTGCTGAATGCCGATTATATGATCTTTATGGGTATTTTAGCAGGGAGATTGGCAAAATGAGTCCCCAATCTGGTCCATGTTTATCAGAAGGGTTTTGTTGCCGGTAGGCACATCCAGGAACAGATACAATTGTTAGTAGGCAATATCGACCTGGCCATTGACAGATCTGACCCTTTGGCCATAGTTGCCTTTGACGCTGCCAAGGCCTTTGATAGGGTCTGCTGGGTGTACCTCTGGGAAGTACTGAAGGTAATGGGGTTTGGCCCTATTTTTATCCAAACCCTGAAGAACTGTTTCCAATCCCTGAAGAACTGTTATCAGGGAGCCGCTGCCCGGATTCTTTTGAATGGCCTGTTGACTTCAAGTTTTAACATCCAGAGGGGGACTTGACAAGGCTGCCCGATCTCGCCTCTATTATTTAATATTTACATCGAGCCACTTGCACAGGCTATCAGATTGGATGACTCTATCTCCCCTTTTAAGACTCAACATTACACTGGTAAGTTGGCTTTGTACGCCGACGATTTAATATTGTTTACAAACGAACCTGAAGTGAATTTAGTAAAGATGGTTTCCCATCCAAGAGCATTAGTAAGGTGCAGAGTAAGATCGGGAGTCTCATCTGGGGTGACAAGGGTGTAAGCCTGTCCTGGAAGAAACTGAGATGCAGACTTAAGAAGGGGGGGCTGGCTCTCCCCGACATTAGCTGGTACGCGGTAGCATTTAAATTTAAAGGAGTTTGGATGTTACTCGCGAAACCAGAAGAGTCGGCATGGGGAAGCCTGCTGGGAGAAATGGCAAGAACTGTTGGAGGAGATGGTGGTGAGGCTTTCTTATATAAGTTTGGGGACCCAAAATTTTTTAAGCGTGTACGTCTGAAGGTCCTCAGGGCAGCATTGGAAATATGGTATAAAGTCAGAATCAGATTGGGGATAGGATACTATTCAGAGCTAGCACCTATATGGGATTCCCCTGGTACACCCTGCTGCCTTAAAGATAGCCTGGCGGTACCCATTAAGAGGGCAGATATAAACATCTGGTCTGATTTGCTAGACATAGAGGGGATCCATTCCTAGGAAGTATTGAGGGCTAGGATTGGTACAGGATTTTCTAGATTCAAGTATCTACAATTGGTATCCTGGTTCAATGCAGAAAAAGGGGAAATAAGAGGGAACTGGGACATTGAACGTCTGTGTCAATCGGTGCAGCCATTTAAGAAAGAGATATCGGTGTGGTACAATCATCTATTAGAAGCTGAAGATTTGGAAATCCCGTCCTTGTCTTCGGTCTGGAACCATACTTCTTTTGAACCTTCCATAGTCACCCTGTTTGAGCCCTCATTGAAAGTACTATATAAATATATTAAACCTGCAAGCCTAAAAAAGAACCATTTATTCGTCATTAATTGACTTTATTATACCCCAGCTACAATAGCCAAGTTTGCCCCATTTCCAACTCCCAAATGCCCAAGGTGTAAGATGCCTATTGCCAACGACCTTCATGTCTTTTTTGAATGCCCTGAACTAGAAATCTTTTGGAAGGGGATTGGCGATACCCTTCGAGATATTTTTAAAGCCAATATTGATGTTAATCTGTCTTTGGTCTTCTTCGGGGATTATAAACTATTTTGTCAGACTGCTCTGCAAATATCCCGTGGGTTATTAATATACTTGGTGCTATTAGCACGGAGAGAGGTCTGTAAAAAGTGGAAAGATCCCCTCCCCTCCCCCCGAAGTGCGAGGACTGGCTTAAAGCCTCATTTGCCATGGCCCGCCTGAACCATGAAGTAGAGGAGGATAGTTTGACAAACATCTGGTTGCCCCTGAAAAGAGTTAAAAAAATTACATCAATAATATCAACCATCATTTTAAATTTTATATTAACATATATTAACATATATCAAAATTAATAAAAATAGATTGTAAAAGTTAAATGAACAATACATATTTTTAGTAATATTGTAGACATTAAAAACATGAGCAGATTTTTTAAAATATAGCAACAATCAAATATAAACAACACTTGCAAAAGTATTGGACTTCAAAGGAGTCAGATTAAATAATGAAACTCCATTTTAAATGTATGAAAACTGTTGGAGTTTGGAGGGGTTAGCTTTGGACTTGGCCCTTTTTGCAGGGTCATTCCAGAACTTTTTGCCTTCCTCCTGTATTTTTTCTGACATGTTTTTGTTGGTTTTATGACTCTGGTCACTTTACCACTGCAGATTAGTGCTAAAGTGCATGTGCTGTCTCTTGTAAACTTGGTAAGATTGGTCTACACCTGTTTGGCATATTTAATTTACCTGCAAGCCCATTTTACAGTGGTATCCCATATACATAGGGCCTGTAAATTAAATGCTACTAGTGGGCTTGCAGCGCTGCTTGAGCCACCCACCAAAGTAGCCTTTCAAACCTGCCTCAGGCCTCTGCTACTGCAGGGCCTGCGCGTGCAGTTTACTGTCGCAGTGACGTGGCATGTAAAGTGGTTGCCACATCTACAACTCCCCTTTTACTACTTACAAGTCACTCCTAAGGTGGGCCCTAGCAAGCCCTATGGGCAGGGTGTTAAGATAGTAAAAGGTAGGACATGTGGCTTAACTGTGTGGCATGTGACAAACAGTCTATTTGGTTCTGACATGAGGGGGGTAGCGTTGAGAGAGAGGGCTGCGCAGGGTGGCCTGTTTTAGTATGTTTGGAATAGCAGTGTTAAATCCTGCTTATTGGTGAAAGCGGATTTGTCATTACTATTTTAGAAATGCCACGTTTATAAGTAGGCATTTGTATGTTCTTGTGTCTTTGTGCCCTGCCTGGATGTGTATTCACCATCTGGTTTTGACTGACAGGAGAGAGGGGATGTGCATTCACTCTAGACAGTCACAAGGGTGACTTAGCGCTGGCTGAATAGACCGTGGCTGCATTTAGAGTAGCAGGTGGAGTTTCCCTTGCACCTGAATAGGCATTGTCTGTATTTAGAGTGGTGGGAGGAGTTGCACCTGCACCTGAATAGGACTGTGCCTGCCTGCTACAATGCTGGGTTGTGAATGAGGGTGTTGTGCTCTCCTATACAGTGTTTGAAGTGCCCCCCCAGAACAAAGACATTCTACCTATAAGTACAGGGGCTGTGACCCCACAACTCAGGGACTGCATGGACTTGTAGTCGGCCGCTGCTGGCTCTACAGACTGTACCAGAGGAGAAGCTTTTAGGCTACCAGGAGGAACCCCCACTTTGGCTTTGACCTGTGTGTGCTGGCCTCCGGTTTCTGAAGACCCAGGGACATCAAAGTCTTCATTCTGTGTACTGCACTGTATTCAGGAATTTTTGGTGCTTCACGTTATCTGGGAGATCGTTGGTGCTGATCTGAACTCCATTCCACTGCTGAGGAATTCATGCACCCCCCTGGAAAAGCCTCCCTATGCGCTGCTGGGCGTGATGATTCCTCGTGCTTTACTGAGTTGATTGCACATGAGGAGCTCATTTTGGTTGGCCGCCCAGTGCTTTGATTGAGGCTTGTCCAATTTGAAGCTTGCTGGCACTACTCGGCCGAAGGCTGCGCAGCAGGAAATCTCCTCCGTTGCCCTAATCAACCGGCTGCCGCCTAAATAAGTTCTAGTGCTGCAGATCGCTGCCGGAAGGGATTGGGTGCTGACGTTGATAAGGAAGGCAGGAGCCTCCCCAGCCATCCCAGGCTGCCTACAACGAGACAGGAAGAGCCTCGTGCCCATTCCTGCTGAGACCTGAGGAGGGCTCCTAACGTGGTGGTGATGTACCACCCCTTCAGCCGTCAGCAGCGAGTTGTGTAGAGCCTCGATGCCGCTCCTTCAGAGGTCCAAAGAGGACCCGATCCGCTGTGATTGTGCTCTGCCCTGCCTCACTGCGGAGCTGTACTGGAGGCATTGAGCTCCATTTCCACATGGCCGCATTATCTGGGAAGTGCGGGCTGAGGGCCCTATTACCCTGATTAGCATGAGTACCCAGGGATGGTGTTTTTGTGCCAACCTACGGATCTCCAGGTGAGAGACCTTTTTTGCCGTCTTTCTAATCCTGTGGGGAGCCTCGGTAATTCCTCCTGTTTCTCTGTTTTTATGGAAACTGGTGTAACGTTTCCTGATTGAGGAGCAAGAGGGGTGTGCAGGGGTAGTGGCTTGGTAATTCTTACGCACAGAGGACCTATAGTGATTTATGTGCTACAATTGTGCAGCTAACTACTGTGGTTTGATGCCCTAATGTCTGGAGTAATGCTGTGTTACCCCATTCTCAGAAACTGCCTGCAATATGCAATGAGGGTGTAAGGCAGTGTAATGCCTAATGTTTCCATGATGTTTACCAACAGGTGCAACAATTGTATTTACTGTGTTGCCCTACCCATGATGCTCTGACCATTGCCTATGGGTAAAGGGGTTGCTATGGTTGGTGGCACATTGTGGTTGATATGCATCTTTATGACAAGTGACTAGACGCACAGGGATTTATGTGATTGGAGTCTAATGTATTTTTATTAATGATACAAAGGTTATTTTTATGTAACCTTGTTTGAAGTCTCTTTTTGTGTGTGACTGGTGTGTGTGTGTTGCGCAAACGCTTTACACATTGCCTCTGGGGTAAGCCTGACTGCTCTGCCAAGCCACCAAGGTGGTGAGCAGGGGTTATCTTGGGTGTGTAACTCCCTTACCTTGAGTAGAGTGGTGGGGTCAGCCTGGCTTAGGTGTTTACTCTAGCGAACCAGAAACCCCATTTCTAACAGTTAGATTTACGATTGCCACTGCAACATAAGCAAAAGCAGGGAAGGTATTGGATTTTGTATGGGTTAGATTTACTATTCGAACTACAATTTAAAAACAGTTGGGAAAGTGCTGTATGTTGGTGGGCTTAGATTTACTATTCCCACTCCAATCTAAGCAACATTAGGGAAAGTGTTAGAATTTAGAGGGGTTTGAGTTACTATTCCCTCATTCTAAACAACAGTAAGGAAACTGTTGGATTTAGGAGGGGTTACATGCATTAATCCCACTCAACTCAAGCAAAATTAGGGAAAGTGTTGGCCTATAGAGGTGTTAAATTTACTATTCTCACTCCAATGTAAAGAATGATAGGGAAAAAGTTAGACTTTTAGGGCTTTAAATGTAATATCTTTACTTTAATCTAAGCAACCATACGGAAAGTATTGAACTTTGAAGGGGTTACATTTAATATTCACACTCCAAAATAAGCAAAAACTTGGAAAGTGCTGTGGTATAGCATTCTAAACATATAAAAAATGTATAAACATGTTCAGGATATAAACTATGTAAATAAATGAAATTCAATGTACAAAAATGTATAATACAACAATAATTTAACACAAAATAAATGAAAACAATGTATTTTTCTCCCTACCACCCAAACAATACACAATCACCCAAACTAATGATGATTATAAATCAAACAATTTTAACCTTAAAATAGCAATTAAATTAAACAAATAATATTGCAACCAAGTATAAACGTAAAATGCATTTTACAAAGGTATTATTGAATACAGTAAATAATCACCTATTAATTAAAAATATATATATATATATACATAGCAAATAATCAAGTAAAAAAGTAATAGATTTAATTAATCAAATATTTAATTAAAACAAAAACACAATTTAAATAATTTCCATCTATATTCCCCTACAAATGCAAAGACTTACAACTAAAATATATATATCACTATTTTAACTAAACAAAACTAAAATGTACATTACAAATCACAAACACATTTAAATAATTAAAATAACAATTAATTAATTAGTCATTTTGCTAAATTAATCAGCAACTAAATACTTAATTAACATAAAATATTATTAAAAATATATAAACAATACTTTATAGTTTAACTAACCTCCCCCATCCCTCTACAAACCCAACAAGTCATTACTAAATTATAAATTACTTATTACATGTAAGTAGCAGGTCATGTCTGTACTGAAAGTACCCCGTACCTCTACTTTAGGAATTTTATTTTATTTAATGTTATGGATTTTGTAATAATCCAAAATTCTAACAAAGCTAGTGTGTAAAACCAGGTCTTAACATGGAAAAATCTTAGTAAAGTATTTACATTCTGCGTATGCAGAATCTCATAGAAGGCTAGGCACCCTCTGCATTGTTCAACTAAAGACGTGACCACTATCAGAAAGGTTTGAGATTTTCTAAATATTCCATGCTTGTTAGACCCAGATCCAACTGTTCTGTACCATAGTGAAGAGATGTTATGAAGCAATTCTCTGTGACCAATAATTTACTCATATTTGTATAGCCCCTAATCTCTGAAATTTAAAGGGCAGCTGTCAGAGTTGTGATTATATTTTTACAGTTTTTGTGAAAAATAGCATATGATTTAACTGTCTTAGCAAAATTACCAGTGACAGTGGCTCTATGGAGTAGAATCAATTGACTCATAAGTATTTGTGGTGACCAAGATAAGGTATTTGCTGATTTGATTGCTAAATAATCAAACTAATATGCCATCTCGAGGAAAATGTTCTCCATAAATAAAGTAACACGAAAAATTTGTATTGGTAACATTCCATACATTTTGCCTTTGTGGCATTGATTTCAAGGCTATTAGACCTGTAAAGGACATAAACTGGTTAATGAGAGATTGATGACTTATAGGGATTATATATTTTAATAGGGAATAATATACAAACAACAGGGCACATACCATCTACCCAGATAGGGTAGAGGCATCACGTTGACAGTTGCAAAGATAGTCTATTGCTCTGTTGATGAATAATGTAAAAATTTAAAACATGTTGGTGCCAGGGCATTTTTGCAAGCATACAATAATAATTAAAGGACACATCTCTGGTAGACTCCCTTGTTGACCTTAATTGAGTCAGTGGTTTCTCCATTGGCAACCCCCAGTACACTTTTGCAAATTTGTTACAATAAAGACGCACTATTAATGAAAGTAAATTGCCTGCTACTCTTAAGTCATCTAGGGTCATCCATAATAGTTACCATATCGAAAGTCACCCACAAGGCACAAATGCTACACAGAGTGCTTCCTTTTCTAAAATCCTACTTTACAAAGAAGGAGGATAAACCAGAAAACCTGCTGATCTTGGCCCTGAAACCAGATTGTAAGTGGAACAGAACATTTGTTTCCTCCATCCCAGTCTTTAATTTATTTATCTAACAACACCTTGCTGAAGATTGGTCAAATACGCTAATGGAACAATAGTTCCAGGGATAATCACATGCTGCTTTTGTATACATGGAAATAATTTCTGCTCCATTCTAGATTTCGAGAATAGTAACATCCTATGCAATAACATTAGATACCATTTATATGTAAGGACCCTAGATGAAAGGTCACAAGCGTAAGAATTCTGAAATCATGTTTCTAATTCTGGGGTCTTCCCAGCTTTCTAGGCTATGATAGCTTTAACAGTCTTGCGAAGAGAAAATGTTATAGATTAGCTGGGGATAATGATGGGATGCAATAGAGGGGGACCAGTTTTATTACTGCTAAATTATTGTTCATTATATAAGGAATATCTTCTTAATACAGCAAGGTGATTTGTTCCATTCAGAATGCAGGCTGTATAAATATCTCTGGTTTGCTGAATGTTGCTAGACTGCCCTGTGCAATAATGTGCCAAAATGCATGAGTCTTTAAGCCTTACCGCTGCCATGAATTCCGATGACTGTTGCTGTTCCTAGCTTTCCTCAACTTCATTTTTTAAGAATGGCTTGCTTTGCATTTAGCCTCCTTAGCTTTACTGTTGAGGTCAATTAAAAGAGTTGTTTTGGCCCTCTGGCAAGGGCAAACTATGAACTTTGCTTGGGTGTTGACCTACAAGAATGTTTAATTTCCTCAGGGAAACGTTTTTCCAACTTTGCAAGTAATTTAATGTGGTTCTAGGCCACAGATTGGACATAGTTAAGAGTAACAGAGATAGGGTCTGATTTAGAGTTTGGAAACAGAAATTACTCTGTCACAAGCGTTATGAATATCCTGTCCACCTTATTACAAGTGTACAATTTGCTATGACACTTGTAATAAGGCAGAAGGGCTATCCATCACGTTTGTCACAGAGTACCCATCCACAAAACTCTAAATCAGGCCACTGCCCTCTAGGTCTGTAGCTACAATATCATAAATCAGTAAAAATGTAGTTGCCACACTACATTAACTATAAATCATCACTGTACCATGCAGTGTGTTCAGGCAAATCATTTAATTTGAGATGTAATACGTTTTGTTCTTAATGCAGTAATTTCACATATTCTAACTTCTGTAATATGCAACAATATAGGTACTGCATGGAGATGGGGCAATTTATAGTTAATGTAGTGTGGCGAGTGAGAAGTCTTCTCATATCACTTGCCACACTGCATTATCTATAAACCCCCAAAATCTTTATCTCTGGTCACCCTAACTGTAAATACGGTGTGGCTGCCGGCACTCACTCTGACATATATATATATATATATATGTATATATCACCGTCTGTGCATATATATATATATATATATATATATATATATATATATATATATATATATATATATATATATATATATATATATATATATATATATATATATATATATATATATATATATATATACACATATATACACACACAAAAAAGAAGCAGAGAACTCTGGATAGTTCTCAGGTTTAGATGGAAAGCAGCTCCAGTATAAAGCACCCTCAACACCAGCGACACTCTAGATCTACTCACCTCAAATGTCTGTTTTTCCATCAAAGTCTTTAATCATAGGATTAGCACAGTGCCATCCACACCGAGATAGAAAGGCACAAAGTCGTCTGCCATTTCTACAGCAAAGTCTTAAAGCATAGGACTAGCACAGTGCTGTCCATGCCGAGCTGTAAATTGACAAAAGCCTTTTTACCTCTCCAGGCACAGTCTTAAAGCTTCGAATTGGTAAAATACCAACCAAACCAACCTGAAGTGAATATAAGCAACCGCTGACATGTGTTTTGCTCTCATTAGAGCTCTTCAGAGAGGTATAGCTTTGTCCAGACACAAGGGAGCACCCAGTATAAGTCAAAACAATACCCTTTCAGGCAGAGAGTGACGCATACATTTTGCAAAAAAGAAGCAGAAAACTCTGGGTAGTTCTCAAAGTTTAGGTGGAAAGCAGATCCTGTATAGAGCACCCCCAACACCAGTGACACTCTAGATCTGCTCACGTCAAATGTATGCTTTTCTATCAAAGTCTTTAAGCATAGGATTATCACAGTGCCATCCACGCAGGGATAGAAAGTGACAAAGTATTTTCCATTTCCACAGCTAAGTCTTTAAGCATAGGACTAGCACAGTGCTGTCTATGCTGAGCTGTAAAATGACAAAAGCCTTTTACCACTCCAGACACGGTATTAGGGGTTGATTTTATTAATTTCAGGTTGGCATCAAATAAGGAGCATCAGATGGAATTATAACTAGGACGCATTCCACTCACGTACTTCACAAAACAACAAGACCTGGTTATAGAAAACACATGTCAACTTTGAAAAATCTCTATCAAATGGGTATCATGTATTACTACTTGGTGAGGCTATGCTTACTTATCTAGTCATGTCCACCCATATGTATTAATCGTTATGAAAAACTCAACAACCACCCAATTCAGGTCGCAAACCCATCAGCCAATGATCTCAAAATAGGCTGACAACGTATCAGCAGAACTAACGAATATCTATGTATTTAAGAAACATTATTATACATGTTTATACAAAGTAATACACATATGTAGGTACACATCTATAGTCCAAATAAATGATTATATACAGAGGGATATGCTGTACATTTATGTTTGAGTATGGTGGTTATGTGGGGAAGAGACAACTCTTGAGTATTCATCTGAAGATAAGGTAGTTATCCATTAATCTTATGTTTGGGGGTAAATAGTTCCATAGTTTGGCTGCTTGAACAGATAAGGATGTGCAAACTATGGTTTTTTCTTGTGTGGTGGGATTTTGAGGCGAGGTGCAAATTTAGAGCTGGTGTTCCTTTGTTGAATGTATTTGGTGATTTTATTCCTAATGAAGAGCATTCCTGTTCCATGTATCGCTTTGGCAAACGGTAACCAATGTAGGGCCTTCAAGGCAGGCGAGATGTGGGCTTGTGGCTTTATATGTAAGAGTAGTCTGGCAGCGGAATTCTGAATCCATTGTAGTCTTTTCATAGTTGTTAAAGATGATCCGTGGAAGAGGCTATTGGCGTAATCGAATTTAGACAGAAGAAGATAGATAGTAACCTAGAACTTGTGTGTTAATCCCAGGTGGGGGAAGATGTGTCTCAGAGTTTTTTTTTTTTTGAAACCTTTATTACACAGTTCAATAGATATACAAGTATGGGCCTACAACCTTAAGGCCGGCCGCTAGTAAACAGTGAGACCCTAAAACACATTTATAAACACAAGCGGCAAGCAGTAAGAGTCCCACAGATCAAAGATATCACTTGCGGCTACATTGCCCAATCATCGCAATTGGCGGTTTCATTTTAAATGAAAAACGAAAAACAAACCCACAAGGCGGCAAAAGTCTAGGCAACATTATGTGCTCCCCTCGGGAGGGTCCTACCAACCTACAAGAATAGGAGGGAGGGAAGGGCAGGAGCAGAGACAGAGTGGTCACGATAACACAGAATAAAGGGAACGTGCAGACTAGGGAGTCAGGGCCGCCGCCAAGTCGGGCATCAGTGGTGGGGTACAAATCCCGCCGCGATAGGAGTTCCAGGGGCCCCACACCTTTACCCATTTCCCAGGCTTGCCTCTCGCCACATACACCACCTTTTCTCGGAACATACACCAATCCATGTTTTCCTTCCATACCGAAATCGTGGGTGACCTCTGGGAGCCCCACAATTGTGCTATGTCACGCTTGGCCACCATATATCCCAATGTCACCCACCACGTTTGCGTCACCGTGTAATCAGTCGGCTCCCACACATTCAATAAACACCTCCTGGCCTCGGGAAACAGCGCAACATGCGTGACCGCTTGCAACACCGCATGCACACCGCGCCAGAATCGAGCCACCTCCGGACATTCCCACAAAATGTGAAAGAAGGTCCCTAACAAGCCACACCCACGCTTACACATCCCATCCACCGCATATCCCATACGCATCAGGCCCGGTCCCGTAACGTAGACTCTGTGGAGTATTTTGAGCTGGACGAAACGAAGGCGGGCCGGTATGGCCACCTCTTTCCGGGAGGCCACCACAGATACCCAATCCTCGTCGTCCAGCTCCAGTCCATCAGAGACCCATGCCTCACGAAGGGCGGTCAGCAGTCCCGATCGATCGTTGATGAGCTTTTTATAGATCAGTGAGATAGTGCCATCCGGTACATGTCCGTCTAGCACTCTATCTTCCAAAGGGGAGCACTCCGGGATGGAGGCGACCTCCGGGAATACGGAACACAACGCGTGGCGAACCTGTACATACCGGAAGTACTCCCTATCATGCAACTGGTATTCCGCTTTCAGCATATCAAACGTTTTAAATCCCCTCTTCGTCCAAAGATCGCCAACCCTACTGATGCCAATCGTGTCCCACTTCTCGAAGCCTTTCGTCGTCCACAAACAACCCAGTCGCTCAGAGGCATACAATGGCGTCGCCCGGGTCAACCGATCTTTCCACCCCATCGCCGAGTTTGCCGCATGCCACACCCGTACCGCGACCCGCGTCTGACCCGTCAAGCGTGCGTCGAGCGATCTAGAGTAGAGCGCACTATTGTAGTCGCCACCCAGCAACAACAATTTGTCCATTTCAAAGGTCGGATTAAGGGCGGGCCCATAAAGCCCATGGTTTATCGCAGCCAGCTGGGAGGCCCAGTAATAACGTTTGATGTCAGGGAGGGCGACCCCCCCATCGTACCACGGGAGCGTCAGCTTCGTGAGGGCGATCCGCGGCCTCCCATCCGAAAACAGTTGGCGTTGCAGACCCTCCACCTCTCGAAAGTAACTAGCCGGAACGACATCCATCGTGTTTTGTAAGGCATATAAAAACCCGTGGCAACGACATCATCTTAAACAGCGCTGCCCGGCCGAGCGGCGAGAGCGGCAAGCGCCTCCAACGCGCCACGTCCGCCTTCAAACGTTGGAGGGGGGGAGTAGGTTCTGTGTGTATCGGGCCGCAGGGTCCAGGGTAATGAAAATACCCAGATACTTAAATCCCTGTTGAGCAACCTGGATAGGGCAACCCCGAGGGAGGATAGGAGCCTCCCCTGAGAGGACATATACACAGGACTTAGCCCAGTTGATGACTAGGCCTGAGTTACGGCCAAAGGAATACAGTACATCCACTAACACAATCAACGATTTACGCGGGGAAGCGAGATACAAAAGAATATCATTCCCGTAGAGAGAGACTCGATCCTCATACTCAGGAGTCCATCGGAGACCACGAATTGAAGGGTGCCACTGCAGCCACTCCGCCAGGGGCTCCAAGGCGAGCGCAAAGAGGAGAGGCGACAGCGGGCAACCCTGCCGCGTGCCCCTGCCCAATTCAAATGGAGCCGATACTCTACCATTCACCACCACCTGCGCCAGCGGTCCGGAATACAACAATTTCACCCAGCCAATGAATCCCGGCCCAAACCCGAACTTCTCCAGCGTCGCCCAGATATATGGCCACTCAAGCGTGTCGAACGCCATGGTGGCGTCCAGGGACGCCAAAATGGCCGGCTCGCGTATGAACGGAACCCTCGAGAGCACCCCATGCAGACGCCGCAGATTAAGCGCGGTGTTGCGATGAGGGATGAAACCGGATTGGTCCTGATGGATCAGATCGCACACCACGCTGACCAGCCGATTAGCCAGCACCTTGGCCAGAATTTTCGGTTCCGCATTCAAAAGCGAAATGGGCCTGTAAGACGTGACCCGATCACGCGGCCTCCCCTCCTTGTGAATAACCACAATAGTGGCTAGACGCTGGTCCAGCGGGAGGGAACCCGCCGCCCGGGCCTCGAGGAACATATCACGAAGATGCGGCGCCAATGTATCCGGCCGCAATTTGTAAAATTCAATGGGAAGGCCATTAGGACCCATGGCCTTACCAGAGGCGACTGAACGTATGGCCAGGGCAATCTCCTCAGATGTCGGAGTCGCGTCCATCAACGATTTATCCTCCTCCGAGAGGGAAGGCAACGCAATATCTTTAAGCAGGTCGCGAGAATCCTCTTCCGAGCGAGAAGATACCGGGGAATACACCCCGCGGAAATAGTCTGCGAAGCAATCAACAATTTCCACCGGATCAGTAACACACACCCCATCTACTCTCTCGACCAGCGGAACAACTCGACTCGCTCTCTTCTTTTTATCCAGCCACGCAATCAGTTTTCCAGCCTTATCACCCATGTCATACAGACGCCCCTGTTGCTCCCTACTTAGGCCCTTGGCCGCTTCGGTGACTAGGGCCTTGTAGTCCGCTTGTTTGAGTCGGAGAGCATGCAGCTTATCGTCCGTAACACCACAATCCAGGTCGCCCTCCAACTCAGTTATCTCAGACTCGATACGGGTCACCTCCTCCCGCTCACACCTCTTGGAATGGGAAATGAGGGACAGGGCCTCCCCCCGGAGTACCGTCTTAAACGCCTCCCACAGAGAAACAGCAGAGGAGACCGATCCCACATTGTCTCCAAAATATTGCTCAAGGGATTTAATCAAATCTGCGCGAATTGCGGGATTACGCAGGTACCAGGGGTTGATCGGGACCACCCTCCCCTCCATCCCCGAGACAATATCAAAGTGTAATAAGAGTGGGGAGTGGTCTGAAATACCCCGAGCAAGATGTCGCACCTCCCCGACCCTCCCCGCCTGCGCCGCTGGCATCAGTACATAATCAAGTCTCGAGAGACTACCATGAGCCCCGGAATGAAAGGTGTATTGTACCTGCGCAGGGTGTTTTAGCCGCCAACAATCCACCAGTCCCAGGGTATCC
Organism: Triturus cristatus; assembly: GCF_964204655.1. NCBI lineage: Eukaryota > Metazoa > Chordata > Amphibia > Caudata > Salamandridae > Triturus > Triturus cristatus. The sequence continues at coordinate 324,493,485 of NC_140586.1, read as the reverse complement.
AAGAGGCCAGACAACCAAGTTTGGGCCCGGGGGAGATCCCTGGGTGGGTGACGATCCGCAGATCCGGAGACCACAGCGTTAAAATCCCCTCCAACCACTAGAATCCCCTCCGGCAGCCCAAGAAGAAGGCGCCCCAAATCAGCAAAAGTAGTCGTCTGCAACCCCGGCGGGACATAAACCGAAACCAAAACAACCACTTTACCCTCCCATCTACCCACCAGAGCTGCATAGCGCCCCCTGTCATCATGGAGCACCTCGTCAACCTCCAACGGGAGCGAGGTTTTAACCATGATGCCCACACCCCTCGAACCAGAGGTGAAGCCCGAATGAGCCACAAGGCGATAGCCCCGCCTATTCATAGCACAGAAGGAATTACCAATAAGGTGTGTTTCCTGCAAGAACACAATATCAGGTGAAATCCGTTTTAAAAACTGCAGGACCACCCCCCGTTTTATCCTGTCCCCCAGTCCGTTAACATTCCAAGAAAGAAGTCTCAGTCCCTTACCCCCATCACAGCCAAAACCAATCAGTCCCCTCCCAGAGAGCACCATGAATATAACACAACAATATTTCTGCCTTGTGGTACAAACAAACAATACCCAACCCCAACCAAACATTCCAAACGAAACTCCCCCCTCCCTGCACCCCTGCATGAGCCCGAAAAGCCCCCCCAACTTGCAGTGTGCCTGTCGCCCTTGCATGAACTAAACTACAAAGACCCCCAAGAGGAGGAAAGAGAACCCCCTCGAGACACACCACCACCTCCCAGCGAAGGGGAGCAAGGCACGACAGTCAAAGAAGCCCTGAGCACAGCCGAAAAGTGGCATCATCAGGAATTAGCCCCAGTGTCAATACCTCAAGCCCGATCCAGTGGGCACTCTCCTCCCGCGGCCCCCATCCCCTCTCGATCATGTCCCCTAGGCAAATTGTCCAACCAGTCCCCAGCCGTCACCGGACGGTCAAAGAAATGAGAGCGACCCTCGGACTCCACACGCAGCCTGGCCGGAAAAAGCATGGCATATTTCAAGTTCATATCCCGGAGCCGACGCTTGACGCCCATGAAACCCAGCCTCTGCTTCTGGACCGCTTGCGTGAAGTCAGGATAGAAGTTCACCTCCACGTTCTCCAGCTTAAGCGGCCCCTGCACTCTAGAAGCTTGTAAAATCGCATCCCTGTCCCGAAAGTTGAAGATACGGGCAATAAGAGGCCGCGGGGGAGCTCCGACCTTCGGCTTGCCACCCGGAACTCTATGGGCCCTCTCCGCTGCAAAGAATTTACTCAAACCTCGAGGCTGCAGAGATCAGATCCTCCACAAAGAGATCCGCTGCGGAATCCTCCAGTCCCTCAGGCACCCCGATAATGCGAACGTTGTTCCTCCGGGCCCTACCCTCGAAATCCTCCAGTCGCCGATCCGTGAGCGCACTGGCCTGCCGGAGCCGACGCACCTCCGTCTCGAGGGCCGCCACCTCAGTCGTGAGGCCCGACGCGGTGTGGGCCAAAGAGTCAACCCTATCATTTGTCTTGGAAAGGTCTGCCCTAACAAGGTTAACATCGATGAGAACCGCGTCGAGTTTGTGCGCCAGGGTATCAAACTGTTGACCCACCGAGGTCTTCATCTCCGCTATGGCGCCCATGACGTCCTGCAAAGTCAGATCCGTCGGCAAATCCGAGGCATCCGCGGGGCACTCAGGAGACTTATGCGACCCGCCGGGAGAACCTTTCGGTAGGGTGTAGCGATCCATAATGTTGGCCTGAGTTGCAGCGCCACGCCGGGTCGATTTGGCCTTCAGCCTCTCTCCATCCTGCTTCGTCGCCATCGTCCTGTATCCCGTACACCCACGAGTCCTGCAGCGGAGGGCGAACAATCGAGGCGAAGGACCCCAGAGGTCTCCTGCGGAAGGTGGAGCAGGTCCCCGCAGGGCAGGCAGGGTCTCCCAGCGAGGCAACCACCACACAAAGGAGCGCCGTGATCCCACTCGCGAGGATGGCAATGGGACTCAAAAGCGAAAGTGAAAGTGTGGGGTACGCGTCTCGCCAGGCTCGTCCCGCCGTTGTTATTCACTTCTCCACTGGATCACCCCCCAACTCAAGACCGGGGTCAGGAGAGGAGCAGGCCGCAAACTTCAATCGATGCCCATAACGGCACACGGGGTCCGATTCAAGAACGGAAAACGGGCACCACCTCGGCTCAGGTTCACCAACACAGTCCCCTCAACCGAATCAGGATGAAGACAGGATAGATGTAGGAGGTCGCGGAGGTCCTCGGGAGCCTCGCACCTACGCGGCCATCTTGGTCACGCGCTAGGCTCCTCCTCCGTGTCTCAGAGTTTTGATAGTAACAAAGCTTGATCTTGCTAGGTTCTCCACTTACAAATGAAGAGAACAAGGACCCCCTGGACAATTGATAAGACAATTCCTAAGACAGGGTAAATATATGTAGGAAAAAGAGCTCCTAGGCAATTGAGCAGTTTAACAAAACACAATAAATGTATCTATGTGGAACGCAAAAGATCAAGAAATGTTAAGATATATTTCAAAATATTTAAATCAATTCTTAAGAACATCATCATTTTATAAAAAATGCATATTATTCAAAACATGATTTATTTTTATGAAAACACATTAAAAACCAAAACGTGGCAATGATTTAGGTCTTCGACGCGCGTTTCGGCGTACACAATGCCTTTGTCAGAAGTAGCCACAACTTTATCTGAAAATGATAAAGAATGCATACTCAATCCCAAAATTTGATACAATGCTGAACACAATATTAAATAAAATCATTTATCTATAATTTACAAAAATATTTATAATAAAACATTATATCACCATTTCAATCTATTACATTCGAAATTTGCTGCTGTTTTTTATGTAAACATTGATGTCAATATGAGTGCCCATATTTAACCCCTTCGCCGTTGCAGGAATTCCACCGCGGCGCTGGGGGGGTTTGGGGCAGTTGCGGTGCCGCCGTGCTCGTGACGGAACCACTCCGTCATGAGTCACGGGCGAGCTGTGCTCATGACGGAGTGGTTCCGTCATGAGCACGGAACGGGTTAAACAACGTTCTACAAGTTATGACACAACCTTTTAGATGCAGAAATGGATAAAGGACAAAAGGAAAATGAAGAGGAATAAACAAGATAAGAATAGAGAGAATTCCTAATATCATTCATGCCTCAATGTTGTAATGTTTTCAATCTATGTAAACTTACTTTTAGTCGTTCAACTGATAGTGTTACATTGGATAATATTGCTGAACCTCTCTTCTTAATTCTGAGGTATAAAATCTGTAACAATTCATGTATCTAGATTAGATGTTATATCTTTCATAAACTCTAATAGTTTTTGTGTATTTAATTCAGTACTATCGAATTAATTGTACTGTCAGATACTCTGGATAACTAATGATCTTCTAGATTATTGACGGTCTTCTTATTGAAACGTTTTATGATAGCAATCAATATTTGGATTCACTATTGATTATCAGGTATCTCACTTCAGATAACTCTGCCATACTATAGACAATTTTGTCGTACTATCATAAAACGTTTCAATAAGAAGACCGTCAATAATCTAGAAGATCTTTAGTTATTCATCGATAGCTTGGAGTCCATGGTAATTCCTAATCATTTGAGAAAGAATGGCCAACGTAGTGCATTTTATACACCATTCTTGAAATATATGGGTTATAAAGACACACAATATATAAATGCCATTCCAAAAGTGAATTAAGAAAATATTCGTAACCTTCATGCGCTAGCAATGTATCCAGGGGAAATTAGTTTCCCTAGGCAGAAAATCATTTTGTACATGGTAGCATTATTAGGTGTTTAGGTGGGTGCCTAGAGCTTTTGGCCCTGGTGCTACTGCACCTATTGCACCATTAAAATCATGACCATATTGCCTGCTAGATAAATGCATTTGTGACTGTCTTGTTTAGTTGTAAACTTTAGCAATAATCTGGGTTTGGTGGGGCCCCTAGAGCTTTAGGCCCCAGAGCAACTGCACCTGCTGCGCAATTCAAATCCAGTCCATTTTAACTGCAAGGTAACTGCAATTGTGACTGCCTGTTTAGTAGTCAAAATAGCAATATTATGTTTTAGAGGAGTTCTGACAACATTTGGGCCTGATGCTACTGCACCTGCTGCATCATTTAAATCATGACTCTGTTGTCTGCAAAGTAACTGTACTTGTGGTTGCCTGTTTAGGAATAAAATATAGCAGTATTAGGTGTTTAGTGGGGTGCCTGGAGCTTTTCGTCCCGGTGCCACTGCACCTGCTGCACTATTGAAATTATGACCCTAGTGCTTACTAGATAACTGCACCTAGGTTTAGTTGGACATCGTGCCACTGCACATGCTGCACTATTCAAATAATGACCCTCTTGCCTGCAAGATAACTGCCCTTGTGACTGCCTGTTTAGTATTAAGATATAGCAATATTTGGTGTTTAGAGAAGTTCTGCCAACTTTTTGGCCTAGTGCCACTGCACCTGTCACACCATTCAAATCATGACCCTAGTGGCTGAAACATAACAGCGCTTGTGACTGCCTGTTTAGTAGTGAAATATAGCGATAGTTGGTGTTTAGAGGGGTGCCTGGAGCTTTTCGTCCTGGTGCCACTGCACCAGCTGCTCTATTGAAATCATGACCCTAGTGCTTGCTGGATAACTGCACTTGTGACTGCCTGTTTACTTGTAAAATATAGCAAACTCAGACTTCCAAGTGTTGCGGTACTTTTAGTTAATTTATTTGCTTAGAGGAGATCTGACAACTTTTGGCTCTGTACCACTGCAACTGCTGCACCATTTAAATCAGGCCTAATTTTAACTGCAAGGTAACTGCAATTGTGACTGCCGGTATAGTAGTAAAATATAACAATATTAGGAGTTTAGAGGAGTTCTGACGATTTCTGGGTCCAGTGCCACTTCCCCTTGCTGCACCATTCAATCATGACCCTGTCTCTGCCAGGTAACTGCACTTGTGACTGCCTGTTTAGTAGTAAAATATAGCAATTGTAGGTGTTTAGTGGGGTGCCTAGAGCTTTTGGTCCTTGTGCCACTGCACCAGTCAAATAATGACCCTGTTGCCTGCAAGATAACTGCACTTGTGATGGCCTGTTTAGCAGTAAAATATAGCAATATTTAGTGTTTAGTTGGGTTATGACAACATTTGTTCCCTGTCCCACTGCAAGTGCTGCACCATTTAAATCATTAAATATAGTGGGGCTAACCGGTGTCACTCAGAACCTGGGTATAAAGTTATGAGCTACAAACAGTTCTGTTGGGTGACCGAATTCTCCTCAAGGGAAATTGTAAAATAATGTTTCCATTAAACATTAAATGCTAGAAGGACTTATAAATAATCCCTCAAACATGTGTGAAACTTCTCCTGGCTCAAAAAACACACATCTTTTAAGAAAATGATATCTAAAAACCACTGGTACAACATAAATATATTCTTTTTCATAAAACATCCATATCTATCTCTTTTCATATTTCTCTTTTCAACAGCTGTCCAGAGAACATAAAAAACAATACATCACATTAGCATATACATAGTGAAAATCACAAATCTCCCAGTGATCCCAGTACAGCCATTGGAATCTTTCACTTCAACGCCTTTCACCCAACCATCCAGTGCCTTGCAAAAGGAATCCACACAATGCAGCCAGGACTGATGGGGAGGCTTCTGACTGTCCCTAAACTTCTGCCTCCACTTTTCTTAGGTGAAGCCATACTTCCTGACTAGGGTGCACTTCATGGAGGAATACCTCATACTGTCCCCCTAGAAACTTCGCCTACTTCAAAGTGGGCACCAGATATAGATATTGGACCTCTGGGCCTATGCAACCTACAGAAGGACTAGTGTTCTGTTTGACTGCCAGAACCACGGACTGTCTTCTGCCCAGTTACTCTGCTGCTCTGCAGATTTCTGCCATGCTTGCTGAGCAGGAAGACTGGTCCTGCACCCTTCATCCCAGGCTGAAGTGACTTCAAGGGTCAGCCAGCTGACCTCCTGTTTTGAGCTACAGAGGCTCCCTGCAACTACCTAGCTGACCTGTTGCCTGAACCTGCCTGAGCCCTGTTGGTCTCTGCTGGAGTGAGTTCCTGATCCTCAATAGGTGCCCCTCAAGTTCTGGACCCATGGTGGGTGTGGCATCAGTAGAGGTCTCCCCTCAATAAAATGAGAAATTCTGAGGTTTCGGGCCATTCGCGAATGTGAACTCGACTGTCAACACCAAGATTTTGCCATCCACGGTGCCCACCAACACAAATCACTGGTGTACCCTTATTTTTGTGCCACAGCGACCGCAGAGTGATGCCCAGAAAAATGAGAGCTGCACTTCGGGCTACAGCATTGACAGCTCGCGATGACTGTCAATGCAAAGCTCTAGCAATGACCGTCCGTGATGCCCGACAGGCTATTCATGCTATGGCAATGACCCCCCGCGACACCTGGCCTGCTCTTCGCAGTACTTTGATGGCCAACTGCTGAGAATGGATCGCTTCGTGCTGAACTTTGAAGGTTAGTCTTTCAGCTAGACTAACCTGGTCTCTGTGCACGGACCAGACATTATTGCGTCGGGCTGAAATTGTAACTTTCACCAGGTCTTCCATGACCAGATAACATCGAGAGGAGCTTTGTGCTTTTTGTTGCTTTACTTACCTGAAATCTTTAAAATTGCATATCTCCGGTTCGACTGTTAGGTATGTTGAATGTAAATGTCACCAGATGATCTTTCCAAAGCCTACACTACAAATTCTGTACCAACACCCATAGCCCTTCTATCAGTTTACCACATGAATAAGCTAGCCGTTTCTTTTATTTTATTTCTTTTTTATTTAAAGTTCTTTATTGAATTTTTTTTACCAAAATACAGCAGCATAATAATACAAATGAATAAAGTCGTCATCTGAGAAAATACCCATGCCCCCCTCCCCTACACCAGAGAGCCCACGGCTGGTCCCCCAGGGTGGTCCTAAAGAATAAGCATTGGCATAGCCAAAAGGTCTTGCTTTTGGGACCTTATAGTATTTAGTTATGCAGCACAATATCCTTAGTGCAACAACAACTGTTGCATGGCTAAACACTTATAAGGTCCCAAAGGCGAGACCTATTGGCTATGCCAATGCTTGTTACATTGTGAAGGGAAGAAAAAAATAAGGCCATATGAAGTTAAAATATGAACTCCATTAGGTATTATTACTATTTAGCAGGTGATCAATCATCTCCAGAAACAAGGCTGCACATATTACATTACATTACGAGGAGTTTAATAAGGCCACCAAAGGCCAGCATTTTATGCTGACTTAAGTACCAAAACCGACTTCTCAAATGACATGGCGGTCTTGTAGGATTCTTTCAGATTATCTGTCATAATCTCACTATATCACTTCTGGGCTCTCTTTTCAGGTTCAGTGTCGCCAGTTGATTTACATAATGCCTCGGGGTGATGGGAGATAAATTATGAACATGTGACGCTCCCTCTTCCTTTTGTGGTTTACACTGTCTATGCACTGTTTTGTTCTTTTGAGTAGCTTCTGTTATCCAAGGTGCTAACAAAAAGTATCTGCCAATGACAATAAAAAGTATTTGTAAAGCAAATTTGCCTCGCCCTTTCGGCTTTGTCGATGTTTTTTCTGGTGGTGTGCAGCATTGGAAATATGAAATGCTTCTTGCAGATACTGTACAGTATCGGCAAAATGAAATGCTTTTCGTACATCATCGGCTAAATCATAAAAAATGATTATGAAACACATGCCGTCATGCTGTCCAATGTAGGCATCTGTTTCTAGATGGCAGACCCGATTTGAATAGTAAACCGAAATAAAATATGCATTCAAAAGCGCACAAAAGCTTTTTGTGAAAATGGGGCGGTTTAGCACAAAATGGCGGTGCAGCTGCACACAAGAGAGAGAAAGAAATCAAAGAAAAAAAGTAGGATGAGCAGTGGAAGGATACAGGTCATCCAATAAAAAGGAATGTAAAGAAGTTATGATATTTGAGAAGAAAAAAACGCAAGACAGGCATTGGCAAAGCCAATAGGTCTGGTTACATTTAGGAAGATCATTATTATGGCTTTGAAAAGCTGCTGCACATAGTTATACAGTGGAGTATGATTTGTACATGTGGGCCCACGAGAGCTGATGTGTGCAGGTGCTGGGGAACCGGGGAGAGCAGTAATGCGAATGAGCTATGGAACCTTTGGAATACAGCTTGGCCTATGTTATTGATAGGAGAAAAGGTGTGAACTGCCGGTTCCATGACTGGTATGAGGTTTGTGCCACACGTGCAGCTGGTGTCTATTGTGAATCGTGCTTCAAATATTTGTTAATAATACATTCACAAAACTTTTAAAACGACATCCCATTAAATGTAGACTCAAGATTTCTTTTTTAAAATTTTTTTTTATTTATTTTTTATTAAAAAAAAATTACAAACAGTAAAAACAAAGCATAGACACAGTCCAAACATACACAGCCTCCTGCAGCAAATCCTATACAAACATACAAAGCATATGTCTTAGAATAAGTCAAGCAATAATAGGTAAAGAGGATTTATAATGAAAACAAAAGAGTGGTCCCACCAACTAAACAAGCCGTAGCACCCTCTCCTGTGAAATGTAGACTCAAGATTATGCAGTAACCGAAATATAATGTGCATCTGTAGAGTGCTGTGTTCACCTCCAAGGTGTTGTCTTCTTGACAGGCAGGAGGTGTTTATTGTTACCCAACTTAAAGCTTCTCATTTTATAATTATTCGAAGAATGGAAAGCGAAGTAAAACCGCCTGTGGCATGTGGTTGAATACAGATTCCTGGAGTGGATGCCTCTTTCCACTGAGCCACCAGACTCCATCTGTTGTTTTAACTTAAGCTCATTGTAGAGGATTACTGTTGCCACAGCGCTGTCGAAGGCTGAGTTGTGGTCGTTGTTCAACAACATAAAAACTTTATATAACAGGATGCAATGGTTTCAACAGTTGATTTTCTGTCTCAAAGCCTTGTGAATAATAAATTCATATACAGTTTGTTAGAATGTTACAGTTTTAGCCATTGTTTTAAAAATAAGTTCTTTATGGTTCAGTGCAATCCTAGCAAATCATTTTAAATACTGACATAATGCCTAGGAAGATTTAGCCTGTACCACCTTGCCTAGTTTTGTCTAAAGAAGCATCATAAAGAAAAAAAAAAGTACATAACTGTAAGAAGCACCAGAGCGCACATCGCACTAGCAGTGGCACAAAAAAAAAAAAAATTGACACATCACTTAAAAATAAATGTGGTGGGCAGCATAATGCCTTGTGCACCCTGCGAACAGTTCTAAAAACAAAAAAAAGCCATCAGCTGAAACAATGCACAGTAACCCCAGCAGCAAATACGAGGAAAACAAGAGGCCACATTTAAAGCCTGAAACCGCTTGAATACAAATTATTGTGCAGCCTCAATATCACAGTATAGCCACCAGATAATAAAAAACTGCAAACCCCGAACACTGGAACTTTTAAGACAAAAAAATGCCTGCACCCACATGGTCCAGGACCATGAAAGGACTGTCAAAAGTTCGGTGTGCAAACGAATGTAAAAAAAACAAAACTAGAAATATACACACCATGTCCAAAAGTGAAGCCTACATTATAATAACATTACAGTGCACATCCACTTTAAGGCTCTACTCCTTTGAAACATAAATAATCCGAAAATAAGAAAGAACATATGGATATCCGCAATTAACGAGTTATCCAAGTGAAAGACAAGGGCACTGGGGTGTCAGGACATGGAGGAAGAGAAAGATGGGTTTGAAGTGACGGGGAGATGGTTGGAGTTCTTAGAAGGGAGAAAAAGAAGTATGATGGACAGAGTGAAACAAGCGCGCGAGAAAAGCATTGGGCACCGAAAGTGAAAGTGATCGCGATCGCGATGCACTTAATTATCTGTGACAAAGAAGACAGATGGCGGCTGCGCGCACATGCACGCAAGCTTGAGGCCAGCGGCTGGCAGCACTTTGAAAATCCCCTTACTAAAAAAGGAAAAAAAATCCGTTCTTTCACTAGCATGAAAAGAAGACAAACTAGATCCTTGCAAGAATTACCCTTAACAATGAAGCAAAATAAGATACCACATGGACTCAAATATTTATCACCCATTACCTAAATCTAGGCTATCTTCAGACCATCTGGCCAGAGGAGCCCGCATTTCCATCCCACTTGCCCTTGTTCTCTGCCCCTTTCTAGCATGTACTGCAGTTTCTAGCCTATATACTGCCAGAAATCTCCCTAACCATTGTTGACCCGTAGGTGGAACAGGATCAAGCCATTGAGTGGCTAAACAGAGTCTGAATACTACCATAGCAATAAAGAGAAAGGACTGGACCCGAACCGGTAGCTGAGGGATACTCACTTCAAAAACAATCAGCTGTGGTGTTAAATCTATACGTTGTCCCAAGTGAGACTCCAAAATAATACCAACATCCCTTTTAATTATGTCCAAGTCGGGGCAGGAAGCGAACATATGTACAATGTCTGCTGCTGGATAACCACACCATGGACATGTTGATCCCGTGACTCCTCCCCATTTAGAGATCTTCTCCGGTGTCATATAAAGGTTAAACCAGGTCTTAAAACATTGCAGCTGGAGGTTGGCAGCAATACATGAAGTTTGGGCCATATAAAGTGAATCTTCCACTTCCCCCACTCCAACCAATAGCCTCTCTTGCCAACGGTCACAGTATTTGGATAGATCATCCGGCATTGTCTCATTCAAATTTGTATAAATCCCTCAAAGTATACCTGACCCTTTAAGCAGAGTCTCAACCAACGGCACCCGTGCAAAGCCATTACTACCTCCCTTTTTCCTCACTAAAAAGTCTCGTAACTGGAGATATTAAAAAAATTGTCTATTATCGACCCAAAAAGTTTCCTTAATCTTGTCGAAGGAGATCACTCCTATCTCATCTACGACATCCCCAACCATCCTAACACCGTTGTTATACCAACTGTTCATGTGCCCATCATTGACAATACTAGGGAGTGACTCATTGCTGTACAATGGGGTATAAGCATTAATGAGACCCAGGCCAAGCCTCTTTCGAACTGAAGTCCAGATTTTAAATGCACACATCAGTGTCTTAAACTTCACCCTTTTATAATAGTCAAAATCCGAATATTGCAAAAGACAGCCCCTAGCCTTTGACCCCAATAATAACTCATAAATTGAGGCGGGGCCCACCACCTGCACCTGACCAGGTTCAGCCCTAATTAGACTACCTATTTTAAATAATATAGCAGCCCAATGGCATAGCTGAAGATTGGGAACCGCCCAGCCTCCTCTGTCTCTAGGTAATGTTAAAAATGTTAGCGCCCTCTGAGGGCAACAATTGGCCCAGAGAAATTTAGTAAACAATTGGTTCATAGTTTTAAACCAAGTGTTGTTGATAGTAAGAGGAATTGCCCTGAAAAAATATAAGATTTTCGGCAAAAACACCATCTTAATGACATTGCATCTCCCAACCAACGTTAGCTTGAGATTGTCTATACGATTGAGGTCTGCTTTAAATTTTGGAAGTAATAGATCTAAATTAGATTCCACAAGTTTAGACACGTCCGCCATTATTTCCACCCCAAGGTGAACTGCCTTCCGTACAACCCTAGGGTCATTAATCTGCAGTCCTTTGCCAATGACCAGCAGTGTTTTGTTGGAGTTGAGTCGATAGCCTGAAATATGTCCAAAATTCTGAGCCTCTTTTTCGATTTCGGCTAATGCAGAAAGAGGGCTAGGGGTCACAATAGCTAGATCGTCGGCATACGCCAGGATCTTAGTACTCCCCCCACTACTATGTATTGCTGAGATCTGATTATTGTCACCAATTTTCCTAACCAGAGGATCAATGTACAAAGCAAATAATAGGGGAGAGCATGGACACCCCTGACGGGTCCCCCTACTAATTGACACAGGGACTGACAATTCCCCCATAATAGCGACTCTAGCCACCGGGTTACTGTACATTATAGAAATAGCCTTAATAAAGCCTACACCTAACCCTCTACTCTCAAGTGTTACCCACAAGAACGGCCAGGAGACCCTAGAAAAGGCTTTCTCCGCATCAAGCAGGATTAGCCCGATAGGATCTCCTGTAATCCCTGCCTCATCAAAAAGAGCAATTACCCTCGGAACATGATCAATAGTGCTCCGACTGGGGACAAACCCATGTTGGGTTGGTGAAACCTGTTTTATAATCACAGCCGCTAGGCGGTTTGCCAAAATCTTGGCATATACCTTTGCATCGCTAATAATTAAGGTTATAGGTCAATAAGACCCCAGCTCCTTAACCGATTTCCCTTTTTTGGGAAAGATCACAATTCTGGCCGATCCCCAAGAGTCGGGTGCCCTCCGACCAGATTGGGCCACTAAAAAGGCATCAACCATTCGTTTTAGTGGGCAAGAAGCCAGCTTTTTATAGAATTCCCCCGGAAGAGAGTCAGTGCCATGCGCTTTCCCATTAGCCAAAGATCTGATAACACCCGCCACTTCTTCAGCCTCTCTTTCTTCCCTAGTTAGTTTTTCCCCTGGGAGCCCTGCAAAATAATCCTTGTATTTCCTTCGCGCTTCCAGTGCCTTCTTTAGTGTAAAGCTGTTGATAAAATCGTTGAAAAGTAGCCCGGATATCATAGGCCTCTGAGACTAACCCAATTTGAGGATCATTGATTGCCCGAATTTCTCCCGAGTCACCTGATATCTAGTGCGTAATGCAAGCAAATGTCCCACTCTCTCACTACATTCATACATTTTGGATCGCCAGGCTGCATATTTTCCTGCCGAATTACTAGTCGAGATTTCTAAAATTTAAGACTTTGCTAACGCCACCCGTGTTTGTGCCTGTCCCGCATTTCCCCCCGCTCATAATAATATCAACTAATTGTGTCTCTGCCTCGACCAGCTTGCTATAAAGTTCCTGCATGTACAATTTACCCTGCTTCTGGGACCGCCAGCCATACCTAGAGGTTTCCCCTCTTATCCCAGCTTTCAGAGCATCCCATACTATATCCACTCGTGTGCTATCCCTGTTCTCTGATATAAATCTGGTAATCCATGCTCTCATATGTGCGATATAATCTTTATCGTACAGGAGTGCTCCATCAAAAGTCCAGCGTGGTACCTCCTTCTTTGAGACTTGAAGTGGAATCTCCAGAACTAACGGATTGTGAGCCGACATGACCCGTGTCAAGAGACTCTGAGGCACGAAAAAATAATCAAGCCTGGTGTGTGACTGATGTGGGGCTGAAAAAAAAGTAAAGTCAGGATCTTGTGTTTCTTGCGAGGCCCAATCATCAGTAAATCCTTGTGTCATACATAAATTCACCCAAGATTTAAAGACTTTAGGTTTGTGGCCATTATATAACCTAGGCCCAAGTTTAATAGCATTAGTACTCAAATTTAAATTCAAATCCCCACAATAATTAGAGGCAGTGCCCACCCGACAAGTTCAATATTTAACCTTTTGAAGAGGACGGGGTCATCCAGCACTGAGCCAAAGACTGAACAGAGCGTGAAAAAGTAATTATCCACATTGCATAACGTAATGACCCATCTACCCAGATGATCAGCTTTAGAACGTAGAAAGCTAAAACATTTTCTACGGGCCATAATAGCAACCCCTTTTGTGCGTGTGCCTTGGGTTGTGAAGGAAACTAGCTGATACCCTGCTAATTCAACCCCCTTCTGTCTCCCAGCTTCGATATGTGTCTCTTGTAGACATATTATGTCGGCATTCAGATGCTGGATGTCTTCATTAACCCTGTGCTTTTTATGAGGACTATTTAACCCACAAATATTGACAGATGCAATTCTAATCTTGCCCCCAGCCATTTGTCATAGCCAAATTCCCATTTGTCTTAATCCGGAACTCAAAAAAATTTGAAAAAAATCTAATTGCAATCCATGCTAATACATATAATTCTGCCCATTGGCCCAGCCTGACCACCAGAAACCCTCCCTCCCCACCCTCCCAACCCCACTCAAAAAGACAAAAAATGTCCATAGACCCTTGTGTTGCCTCCTGCATTTTGCTGTGCCCCAAGTCGCTCCCCGCACAATTTTCCACCAGAGAAAAAAGAAAAGAAAAAGAAAACCCAAGCAAAAAGTGAAATAATCCTATTGAACCTATTGATCCAATTGAAACATAAGTCCCCAAACCTCCTAGATACAGAAAAGCATGATGAAAGAGTTCAGTCCTTAAATTATTCCCTTAACCAGGTGACAGTTCCTGCATGTACTCCTGGGCTTGTATCTCTGAGGTAAATACTCTTGTTGTTCTTTTATGGATGACCTTAAGTCGGGCACGGTTCATCAAAAAAACCTCACAGCCCATCTTCTGGAAGGGAGTGGTCAGCTGCCGAAGCCTCCATCTTCTCTCCACCACCGTGTGGCAAAAATTCGGTCTTACAAAGAAGGAGTGCCCCTCAGCTGCTCGTCTTGGATCAGGTCTCGCCTTCTCAAATATTGCCTGCCGTAGGAGGAATTTCCCGAAGAATATCAGAATAGCTCTGGGTTTCTCGTTTTGGCCTGCCCTCTTTTTCCTCATCAGAAGGAATCTGTGGACCCTCTGAACCTCTGCTTCCCAGTTCCACTGAGCAAGTTCCGGGAAGGCCCCCTTGAATAGTCTTATAACATATCCACGAATATCTTCCCCTTCCACATTTTCTTCAATTCCTAGAAGTCGCAGGTTATTTCTCCGCTGTCTGTTTTCGAAATCCTCCAGTTTCGAGAAGACTACAGTCATTCTGGCCTCGTTTGCCGCAATTTGTTGACCTGTGTTCTCCGCTCCAGCCTCTTGCCCAACAATGCGTTCCTCTAAGACAGTAGTGCGCTCCGAGATCTGTGAACACACTTTATTTCCTTTGCGAATGGCCCCTTGAATTTTGTTCGTTGTCATGTGGGCCCTCTTGTGCTCATGTCGAGCTTCCGCCTGGATCTGTTTGAGTGTAGGATAAATTAACCCCATGGAAGTAGGAGATTCTGTATTATCTTTAGATTCTGTCATAAATTTGGGAGCGCCTTCCTCCTCAGTTTCAATTCCAAAATGAGTGGTAGAGTAGTCCCATTTTAACTGACTTTTCTGGCTATTATCAGAGTCCAAACCTTTATCTTTCCCCGCACCTCTAGTGCTTCTCCTTTTTGTGTGATTAAGTACACGCCTTTGGGTTTCGAGCCTTGGGGGGACTGCCACTATCCTCCCCTGTGACCTCAGGGTCCGTGCCCTCACATCCGCTGTTATTAGTGATTTCCAACTCATCTGTCAGGGAGTAGAATTTATCGCCATCGGGAGTCCCTATAGTCTTTCCCCCATTATTGGTACTGACATTAATATTGGGGTCAAACAAGCTTACTCTGCTTTGAGCATCTGGCACCATTGAACTTGCTTGTAAACCATTATTGTCCCCTTTACTGAACTTGGTATCAGTAGTAATGGTTAAATCAGTGATCCTTGTATTTGCATTAGCCAAGTTCGTTCCCGGCGTTTCTGTCAGTGTTGTACTACAGGGCGATAAGATAGTGGCTGGGTTTACTGCCATTGCAGATCTGTCAGTAGTGACCCCATCACTATTCTCTATTTCTTTACAGCCTTTTAGTGTATTGTTGAGGTTTTTAACTTTTGTTGACGATTTCATCTGTGTCCCATTAAGCCCCCAGCCGGAGAACATCCCGGGAACTGTGTGCTGTTTAATTCTGGTTGCCTGGTCGACAAGACGCTGATCTCTGCTGGGCGTCCTGCCATCTATCTCCACCCCCGCCAAACCGAGCGTGTGAGCCGCATCTCCGCTTTTCTCTGCGGCAGTCTTCGGGTTGCTGAGACCCCCTTTATCCCGGCCGCAGCTGCTGCGCCTTCCTTCGGTGGTGGCTTCGCTGTAGGGGGCATAATTGGCTTAGATTTTGTCACGACTCTCCATTTAGGAGAGAAGACCTGCAGAGTTCTCCGAAAGAGCAGATATCTTTCGGAGAACTCTGCGCAGCGAGGAGGAATTCCGTCACCTCCTGGGCAATCAGAGCTACGATCTTCCGGTCTGACCTCATCCAGTAAGTTTCTTGCCACTGCTGCTATTTCGGGGATATACAGACGTGTTATAACTATTGTGCCATTTTTCTCATCCTTTCATCTGGTTTCACTTGGTTACTGGGTTTCTCCACTGCGAGGAGAGCGGCTTCCAAGAACGATCATGCAGCCGCCATCTTGCCTACGGTAGCAGAGTTTCTGTGCTAATTACATATCTTCTAATAAATTCACTGGAATTTTTGCAGTAATATTTCTGTAAGGAATAATCAAAGTCCGCACCAAGTCTACAACCTGAGAAGTTATCTGTGATGGGTTCTGCTCTATCTTGACTAATAATGTTTTATCAGAAGTTTGACACCAACCCTCCACTATGAGAAAACATTATTAGACGTATGCAGTAATAACACAGCAACCTGAGAATCAATCTAGTATCAAAATAATGCTGTGACTGTGACCTTCCACCCTCAGAATGCTTTATCAGAATTATGTTGACCCCTCAATTTGAAAGGATGTTGTACTGCGTACATATTTAAAACTAAACCTTCTGAACTGACCTGCTGCAGCTCAATCTTCTGGACTGGGTGGGCCACTGGAACTGCTGTCATAGAGAGGGCTGGCATAGAGTGGAGTGATGTACAATATAGTGGCATTAAGTAGAGTGGCATACTGTGGAGTCTCATACAACAGAGTGGCATAGAGTGGTGTAGGATACAGCAGAGTGGCATAGAGTAGAGTGGCATAGGATAGAGTGGGGTAGAGTGGCATAGAGTAAAGTGGAGTAGAGTGATGTAGAGTAGAGTGGCATAGAATGGAGTGGCGTAGAGTGGCAAAGAATGGCATTATGTGAAGTGGAGTGGATAGATTGGATTGGAGGAGAGTAGCACAGAGTGGGGCATGGAGTATAAAGGCCTGGAGTATATTGGTGCAGAGTGGGGTGACATAGAGTGGCATAGAGTAGAGTAACATAGAGTGGGGTGTGGTAGAGTGGTGTGGAGTAAAGTGGCACAGAGCGGAGTGGTGTAGAGTAGAGTGACATAGAGTGGAGCAGGGTAGAGTAGAATGGCATAGAGTGGAGTGGCGTTGAATTGAGATGTGTATAGTGGAGTGGTGCAAAGTGGAGTGGTGTAGAGTCGAGTGGCAAGGAGTGCTGTAGAGTAGAGTAGAGTAGAGTAGGATAGTGTAGAGTGACATAGAGTAGAGTGCAGTGTTATAGAGTGGCGTAGAGTAGAGTGGCGCAGAGCAGAGTGGTGTAGAGTGGAGTTGCATGGCGAAGAGTACCATTGGGGAATGGAGTGGTGTAGAGTAGAGTGGCCTAGAGTGGAGTGGTGTAGAGTTGCATAGAATAGAGTAGTGTAGAGAAGAGTGGCACTGAGTGGAGTGGCAAAGAGTGGGGTGGAGTGGAGTAGAGTGGCGTGTGGTAGAATGGTGCAGAGTGAAGTGTAGTAGAGTGGAGTGGCGTTGAGTAGAGTGGCCTAGAATGGAGTAGAGTGGCATACAATGGCAAAGAGTGGAGTGGCGTACAGTAGAGTGGCATAGAGTGGAATAGTATGGTGAAGCGTAACATTGGGTAATGGAGTGGCATAGAGTAGAGTGCTGTAGAATTGAGTGGCGTAGAGTGGGGCAGAATAGAGTGGCTTAGAGTAGAGTGCCATAGAGTGGAGAAGCAAAGAGTGGGGTGGGGTGGAGTACAGTGGCGGGTGGTGGAGTGCCATAGAGTGGAGTGTCACAGAAGGGCATAGACTATGCTGAATTGGAGTGGCATAGAGTGGCGAAGAAAAGATTGGTGTAGAGTAGAGTGGCTTAGAGTTGCATAGAATAGAGTGGCATGGAGTAGAGTGGCGTAGAGTAGAGTGGCATACAGTGGAAAGGTGTAGAGTGAAGTGGAGTGGTGTACAATAGAGTGGCATTCAGTAGAGTAGCACAGAATAGAATGGCGTAGAGTAGAGTAGAGTGGTATAGAGTAGAGTGGCATAGAATAGAATGGCGTAGAGTAGAGTGGTGTGTAATAGAATGGCATAGAATAGAATGGCATAGAATAGAGTGTCGTGAGTAGTGCTGCATACAGTGGAATGGTGTAGAGTTGTCTAGAGTGACACAGATTGGAATTGAGTGGTAAAGTGAGGTAGAGTAGAGGTACGTAGAGTTGAGTGGCATAGAGTGGAGTGGCATAGAGTGCTGAAGACAGGCATTATGTTAAGTGGATTGGAATGGAGTGAAGTGGAGTGGCATAGAGTGGAGTGGTGTAGACTGGAGTGCAGTGGCGTGGCATAGAGTAGCGTAGAGTAGAGTGGCATAGAGTAGATTGGTATAAAGTTTAGTGGCTTAGCGTGGGTAAGAGTAGAGTGGTGAAGAGTAAAGTGGCATAGAGTGGGGTGGAGTAGAGTGGCATGGAGTAGAGTGACACAGAGTAGAGTGGTGTAGAGTGGAGTAGGGTAGGGTGGAGTGGCTTAGAGTGGAATGACATTGAGTGAAGTGGTGTTGAGTAGAGAGGCGTAAAGTGGAGTGGCGTAGAGTGGCAAGAAGTGGTGTACAGTAGAGTGGGATAGAGGAAAGTCACATACAGTAGAGTGGAGTGGCATAGAGAGGCGAAGAGTAGAGAGGCGTAGAGATGAGCGGCATTGCTTGGAGTGGTGAAGAGTAGCATTGGGAAATGGAGTAGAGTGGGGTGCAGTGTAGTGGCCTAGAGTGGAGTGGAGTGTCATAGAGTGGTGTAGAATAGAGTGGAACAATATAGAGTGGCTTAGAGTAGAGTGGCATAGAGTGGGGTCGCAAATAGTGGTGTTGTCAGGGCTGTCAGATTGAAATACCACTGACCTTCAAAGCCATCCAGCAGGGATGATGGAGAAAACAATAAAGGCTGTGGAGTGTCTCTGGAAGGCGCTGGTCAGGAACTGTCAGGACCCACAAGAGGTTTCCTCCCACTAACGCTGTTCTGGCTTCCATCTCCTGTTCGCAAGATTACCCAGAGTATTCTAATCCATTGAGTTGGGGTGCATGCTGGCATCGGTGGAATTCCAAGATGGCCGCCAACATGCACATACTGTGTCCGCACTCTGCTGTTAGCAGTCTAGTCTTTTAGGATTCAGAGTAGCTGGTGAAGTGTGTTCCAACATTCTACTGTGCACTTCACTGAAGAAGCTGAGGGAAGAATATCAGAGTTCCTGCGTCGTGTTAGTTAGCTAGGGTAGTCTGGGTATGTGCGGGGTTAGTTTCGTCGGTGTATGATACTTCCCTTCAAATTCAGGTTAGTGAGACTAAAAGCTATTCTGTCATAATATTTCCTAAGGTAAAAAGTAAAACTGTCAAATTGCCCAGCTAAAAAGTCCTATCTCAGTAACATAAGATAAAGCAATGAAGGTTTCAAAAAAGATTCATTAATTTCCTGTCAGCAAAGGCTGCGCTGTTTTAAAAAGCATTCCTAGTGTCTTGGGTAGAGTCTGATGTGAGCGCTTTCATTCGTGCGCTGTGTCAGAGAAAGGAAGTCATTTGAAGCTCCTTTCTGAGGAGACAGTGTTTTGAGTACTTAGTCGCGAGCGCATTCATTCCAGCGCTGCGACTAAAAAATAGGCTGTCTAACTTTCTTAGTTCTGAAGAAATTTTGACATATGGAAGATTCTTTCGCAAGCGTGTTATCTCACACGTTGCGAAGTGAGGAAACATTTGGGGGCATAAGTTGGATCTCGGAGTTCGACGCGGACGCATGAAGCAGGCGTCGCGTCTGTCTCCGAGATTTTCAATCCCTGTTTCAGGCTCGGGTTACGAGGCTAATAGCCTAAGAATCTTCTTCCCTGGTATCAGGAGGTACGAGAGGAGAAAGCTTAGAAGAGTTTCGCGATTCTTCTTGGAGACTCCTCGCGTCTGCTTAGGAGAAGGGTTTTCTCTTAGTTGTTGCGAAGCCTTATAAAAGCATGTGTATTCCGTGCTTCGCCTAGTAAATTAGCCCCTCTCTAGCAGAGCAAAATCGAAGGTGCATTAAACTAAATAGAAAGCAAATTCCTAGAACATATAGCGGCTATCATTCGTTCTAGAATATTTAATAAAAGAATCCATGGTAGTGTAACACCTTTTCAACTAGATCAAAGGGAAAATCAGGAGGGAGATTTCCTCTACGGTTTTGGCTATCCATTATAATATTCTCTCTCAATTTAATTTGGAAAGAAGATCATTCAAGCAATATTTCTCAATAAACAGAACCCAAATACAACATCTCACTCACGCCCTGGAACAGTAAGTTATAAGTAGACTGGGAAGACATATCCTCAGTAAGATTAATTGCTTCATAACTCTAACGAAATATTCTTTCTCGTGTAAGGGATACTGAACAGTCCTGAGCAGCACGCCCCTGTAGCAGAAAGAGCGTGGAGTGAAGACTTCTCTTCCAAGTAAAAGGTATTAGAGAAGTAAGAAGAGTAGCGAGCTTCAAAAGACATTCTGGTAAGATAAGGAATCAATGTAGAGTAAAGAGTAAGACTTGTAACCAAAGTTAAGTGAGTTCTAATCTTGATGTACTTATCGTCAGACCTGTAAGAAGAAAGAAGAAGTTACAGGCAGATATTGGAGCTGTCTCTTCTCTGTCCCAACCCCTTTCCCCCCTGGAACTTACCTGGAACGGACTTAAGAATCCTACAGGAAGTGTTCTGAGGAGGGCATTGGGACCTAACGTCGTTCTGCTCCCGTGCAATTAAATGTTTACAAGTTAGTCCCCTGACAGAGTGAAGTGCCCACGTTGGTACAAGCATCTGAGCAGAATGGCGGAAGGCTTTGATTTAAAAAATTTAGGCGAGATTCTGGGGAGTATACAGAGGGATTTAGAGGCAGTTAGAGAAGAAAATAAAATTTTAAGACAAGAACTGATTACCTTTAAAACCGGAACACCAACCTTTGGGTCTAATCAACCAACTGAGTCCTTTGGAACTCAGAGTCAAAACTCTAGTACTTCATCCTTTACCCCAACTCAGGTAATTCATTCATTATCCCCAGTAATACCCTTAGCCCCTCCAGAGCGATTCAATGGAGACCCCCATAAGGCCCAAATTTTTTTAACACAATGCTCCTTACACTTTATGTGCCGCCCCACGATTTTTCCCAATGCACAATCACGGGTGGCATTCATCCTGTCATATTTGAGTGGCGATGCTGCCTCTTGGTCAATGCCGTTGGTAACCAAGGATGATCCGATACTATACAATCTAGATAACTTCAAGAAAGAATTCCTTCGAATTTTTGACAGACGAACTGCGTCTCAAGCTTCCGATAATGAATTATTGGAATTAAAACAGGGAAACAGAGACCTTGTAGCTTATCTGGCCCAATTTAACAAGTTGGTAGTCGAAACCAATTGGCCTGAAGACAAGAGAGCGGCGGTGTTTTACAGAGGGTTGCGAGAGGAACTAAAAGACGCACTCTCTCAAATTCCTAATCACCCCACAGACATCTCGGCTTTAGTGGATCTTACTTTAGAGATTGACTATCGGCAGAGTGAACGGAAAGGAGAACGGAGGAAGGAGTTTCGGCCAAGTGTTCCCCGTTTTTACTGTGTTAAGACCGAATCCACGCGAGCAGTTGAGACTTCTTCTGGAGTAGAACCTATGCAGATTGGGGTGGTTAGAGGTCCTCTCTCTAAAGAAGAAAAAGAGAAACGTCGGCTGAACAAATTGTGTCTTTACTGCGGAGGCAGTGGTAATTTTGTCAAAAACTGTCTAAAGAGACCTAAGTTGCCAGCTAAGGAGAAGGGAAACTAGAGGCACCACAGGTTGCTGGAGTTGAACCTGTGGATGCGAATGCGAAAATGACTCCAATAAATCATCAATTGGCGAATACGCTTCAAGTCTCCTCTCCCCATTTAGTTATGACCGTGACCTTAAGGTTCAGGAGTAAAATTTTGTCAGGTATCTCAGTGATGGTGGATTCAGGGGCAACTGGTAATTTCTGTGACCACAAGTTTGCTAATTTGATTGATCTGCAAGCCACCCTGAAGGAAAAGAGTGAGAGAGTTATAGCTGTGGATGGGACAGACCTCACTTCCGGGCCAATAACCAGTCATACGGAATTGGTGCACATGACCACTGTTGAAGGACACCATGAGTCTCTGCATTTTAACTTAATTGATGCTCCTCAATTTCAATTGATCTTAGGGTTACCATGGCTTATGGAACATAATCCTTCAATTGATTGGGGAGCCCGAACTATTCAATTGAACTCGGACTATTGCACTAGACACTGCTTCGATGGTTCCACGCAGTTATCTATACCCGGTCCAGTCACTCCATTGTGTGATAGTGGAGTTTCAGTGTGTGTGATTCACACTACCACGATACCAGAAGACTACAAGGACTTTGCAGATGTTTTTGATGAGGTGAAGGCTGAAACCTTGCCACCCCACAGGCCCTATGACTGCAAAATTGATTTGGAACCAGGGGCCAATCTACCCTGCAGTAGAATTTACGTCTTGACCGAGAAGGAGAATGTCCATTTGAAAGAATACCTAACAAAACATTTGGAAAATGGATTTATCCGACCGTCACAGTCTCCCGTCTCTTCCCCACTTTTTTTCGTACCGAAGAAAGATGGCGATCTCAGGACTTGTATCGACTTTAGGGCAATAAATAGAATAACTGTCAAGAATTGCTATCCATTGCCCCTTATTTCGGTACTAATTGATCAGGTTAAGGAAGCCAAAATTTACACTCGTCTTGATTTATGAGGAGCGTACCACTTGATTAGACTTCGGGAAGGCGACGAGTGGAAGACCGCGTTCAGGACCAAATTTGGCCTCTATGAATATTTGGTGATGCCTTATGGTCTCTGTAACGCTCCAGCGGCTTTCCAATATTTCATCAACGATGTTTTAAGTGATTTTATTGACCGCTGTGCTATCGTTTACATTGATGACATCTTGATTTATTCTAACACAGTGGAAGACCATCGAAGCCAAGTCAGAGCGGTCTTACAACGATTACGGGAGAACTCCTTATATGTCAAATTAGAGAAGTGTCTCTTCAATACAGATACAGTGGAATTCCTGGGTTTTGTCCCCTCCCCTGTTGGAGTTCGAATGGATGAGCACAAAGTGAAAGCAATCACGGACTGGAAATCTCCTACTTGTATTAAAGAAGTCCAAAGCTTTATTGGCTTCTCTAATTTTTACAGACGTTTCATTCATGGATTTTCTCATAAGATTCTTCCCTTGATCCGTCTTCTGAATGAAGGAGTCCCATTCCACTGGTCCGATGAAGCTGAAGCAGCCTTTCAGTTGATGAAGACTAGTTTCACCACAGCACCTGTTTTGCTGCATGCAGATCCCTCCGAACCCTTCTATCTTGAGACAGACGCATCTGACCTCGCCATCGGCGGAATACTTTCTCAGCGGCACAAGGACACGGGACAACTGCACCCAGTGGCCTATCGGTCCCGTAAACCTAATCCTGCGGAATCCAACTATACCATCACGGAAAAAGAACTCCTTGCGATTAAAGATGCATTCAAGGACTGGAGACATTATCTCATGGGGGCGAAACACACTGTGACGGTGTTCACAGACCATCGTAACTTAAAATTTCTGAGGTCTGCTCGAACGCTCACACCACGGCAACTTCGCTGGTCCCTCTATTTTGCTGATTTCGATTTTGTCATCACCTTTCGTCCCGGATCAAAGAATGGGAAGGCTGACGTCCTCTCTCGACTTGACACAGACAATCAATCGGTGATTGTGGAAAATCATCAAATTATTCCGGATGGAAAATTCATTGGCACAATTTCTTTAGCACCCTTTGAACAGCTTGTTCGACGATCATTGACTGACCTTGAATTGGAGCACTGGGCGGCAGCCGACTCACAACGCTCTATTCGCAATGGCCTCCCTTATGTGGGTACTACCTTGTATTTACCCACTAAAGAACTTCAACTCCAGGCTCTGCAAGAATGTCATGATAACCCGTTAGCTGGACACAAGGGAATCTTAAAGACTGAAGACTTACTCAAACAATGTTTTTGGTGGCCACACATGTGTCGCGACATTCGCCAATATGTGCTGAGCTGTGGCAATTGTGCACGGGGGAAATCTGACAGGCAGCCTCCCAAAGGTCTTTTACAACCTCTGCCAACTCCCCCATATCCTTGGCACACGGTTTCCTTAGACTTAATTGTTGATCTGCCTTCCTCCCAAGGGTATGATACCATCCTTGTGGTTGTTGACACTTTTAGTAAAATGGCCCATTATATTCATTTCAAAGGTACTCCGTCTGCTAAACAATTATCTCAACTTTTTAACCAACATGTCATTCGCCTTCATGGCATTCCTAGGGTACTCATTTCTGACAGGGGTTCCCAGTTCCTATCTCGCTTCTGGCAGGCTTATGTCAAGGGCCTCAATATTGACCATCGGTATTCCACAAGCTTCCATCCTGAAACCGATGGCCAAACTGAACGCACTAACCAAGATCTAGAACAGCACCTCAGGCTGTATTTGTTAGATGAGGAGGGTGATTGGCCTGATCATTTGTGGACTGCAGACTATGCTCACAATAACAGTATTAATGTTTCCCCTGGTCTTTCCCCTTTCTTCATAAACTCCGGCAGACATCCTAATTCTCATGCTAATTTTGATGAAGTTGAGGTTCCTGCTGCTCAGGATATAGCTCGTCAATTAACTAAGATCCATTACTCAGTAACTCACTCCTTGTCTAATGCGAAGGATCGTTACAAATTCTTCGCTGATCGCAAACGCAAAGAACAACCTGTGTCGTAAATAAAATATTACGCTCTCAGAATTTCAGTATATAAATAAGATCATGCATAAAGCAAGAGGCTGAGTCTGTGGTATCAGGTTCATAAAGGGCTTTATTCCAATAACTCGAGTCAAAGGGAGAATATTACCATCACCACAAGGGATCTGGAAGGGACTCAAAAGTATTCTCAGAATATTCTCAAAACATTATTCACAGAGTACAGTATATATACATTTCTCAATTGTACGTAAGCAAAAGAGCAAGAGAGAATGAGATAAGAGCATGTGGGCGTGTAAGTAGGCGTGAAGGTGGGCGTCCATGTGGGCGTCCACTTGATGATAATAGGTAATTTGTCATAGGTGGGTGGATACCTGGAGGGGGTTGCGTGATCAGCTGGAATTGTACTGGAACTTTGCCTTACTTGTGCTCAACTCGAGCATGACGTGTAACTGACGTGGGGAAGGCTGCTTGTGCAGTCAGGAAGTCTGGAAGTTAGGCCTTCAGTGTCAAGACGACCAGCACATCTTGTATTATCTGATATCTAAAGTCTGGAGCAGGGACTGATTCGTGACATAGGTTGCCCATCACCAAGAGCCAATGTGGCATTTATTTCTTCGTTTACTGCTGAAGTCTTGCACGGTGGCTATGGGCTTTTCACTGACGTGAGCTTTGTAATCACACAAAAAGAGACAGAAAGGCTAGGCTTTCTCCTTTGCAGATGGGTCATGTTTATATTCCTCCTTCTCCAGGCAGGAATGTGGTTTCAGTAGGAGTAAGCAGATAACCGTGCTCAATTCTGTCTCGGCACCTCGGTCGGGGCCCCTTTGGCTGAGGCCCAAGTGTGCAAGGCCAAGGATACGCAGCTGCAGCTTTCAGAGCGTTCTGAGGCCTGAAACCTCTTTTCGGCTCTGGCTGAGCCATAAACATGGGCTTCATGAAAATGCAGGAAAACATGATGAAAAATGTGTAGGCCTCAATACAGATTTGTCGTTTCTCTCATGGGAGACTGGATGATGGCAGGCCACGTTATAGCATAAGCATCATGATAGAAAGGCCATGGAGGGGAAATACATAGGTTACATGTATGTGCACATAAGCGTTGGGGGGGGCACATGGGGACACATAGGCCTCATAGATTTTTATTTTCCTCATTCCCTCCTTGTACCCTAGTGAACCCCCTATGTAACGTCTATTTTCATGAGACAGTCGATCTGTTCTTGCAGCATTATTTTTCCATTTTCAATGCTTTGTAAATGGGGATGTGGAACACATGCAGTAGCACACAGGCCACAAATGGCCGGGCCACACTGCAGACATAGGCAACAACTGAATATTATTAATAGTATCAACCCACAGACGGTCAACACTTTCCATCCCCAAGCCGATATTAATCCCCAGAGCCAACCGGACCATGTCCACGTGCCTGGGTCTTGATGTATGCTTTGGGCAATCTTGTGGAGCCTTGTTATTGTTTTGTATACAGACGGTGCGTTATTAGGAATGAAAGAAATGATATGTAGTACGTCCCACCCCAGTCTAAGGGCAGCTGCACATAGGCTGTCTGGCCACAAATAAAGTAGGTGTGTCGTGATGCTCTGAAATAGGACTTTCCTTTGTCTTTGAATACTATTATAGTATCACACTCACTGTGCCCCAAATGTACTGAGCCTTCTTTTCTGACACACAAGTTCCCTTTCACTGGCAGAACAGTAATTGAAGGCGGACCTGACATGTGTTGGGGCTTTACGTTCAACACTATGAAATCGAGGGTCGCATTTCCTTGCAGATACTCTTCATTTTCTAGATCTGTACCTTTCATTTGGGGAAGACCCTCTTCATCTGGGAAACATGCTTTGTTCGTGACTTTATTCAAGTTACCCCATACCCACTCGCCCCTACACTCCTTGTCTTGACATTCTTTGGCATCACCGTTGATGGATGTCATTAAGGCAAACCATGCTCCGCAAGAACCATTATGGGAGAACGGAAAAGGAAAAAGAGGCAAGACTCCCTTTACCTTCTGATACGGGGGAAGTCGGCCACAGACCCAGCAGTCTGTAGCATTGCTAACCTGATGTGAATGGTGCAGCATCTGAATAAAGGTATTGCTGCGTAAGGCAAGTCGATATGATAGCTCATGGGATGGCAGATCACTAAATGTGTGCTTTATGGTATCATTAGTGGAGGAGTATAAGAGTGAGGCAATAGGAGAAAAAATAGCATGTAGTATTAAGCTGATACATATTATCGTGATGCACAGAAGAGATAGAAAAATCACAGTCACTATACATCTACCACGTAATATTTTACAGTATTTGCTTCTTATCTTGCTCTTTTTTTTTTATGTTATTGTCCAAGATCTTATGCAAGCCAGAATACATGTTCAACCGCTTCACCACCTAGTGGACTTAATTGATCAAACGGGTTCTGACTTTTTAGATCTAAGTTTAGCTTTATGGAAACTGCTGTGGAGTCTCCTCTAGAAAATGGTGTTCAAAGTCTGAAAAAGGTCTTTTCCTTTGTAAAAGAGTGGTGAAGGTGCAACCATCCTTTCCGCCCTTTGACTTTAACGGCCGTCCCCGTGGTCCAGAGCACTGACTTCGGCGCCTTCCATCCAGGAGCGATGGAGTATTCTTTGACCTGGGTGTTGTCAGGGAAGGCGACAGCAACCTGCGAACAACAAGAGAGTAGTGCAGACATCAAGGAAGCCAGGTAATCTGTCAGCATGTTACTATCAACATCAGTAATCTTTTTAGGCATTGGAGTGCCCCACATATTCGGTGGTCTACCAAAGACCACTTCATAGGGAGATAAGCCTGTTCTAGAATGAGCTACCATTCGCATGTAAAAGAGGGCAACCGGTAGGGCTACCATCCAATCTACACCTTTGTCTGCGCAAATCTTTGCTAGTCTAATTTTCAATGTCTGATTATGTCTTTCTACAAGGCCTGCTGCTTCAGGATGTCGCACACAATGGAATTTCCAGGTATACCCTAACAGAAGGGACACCTGCTTCATTAGTACCAGGACATATTTGTAACCTCTACATCTGTTTATTTGGATATAATCCATTTGGAGCACTTCAAAAGAGTGGTCAGGTGGATGGAATCCACCTTGTTCCATTGGAATGCCTTTACCTGGATTGAATTGGCAACAGATCATACATGTTCTGACCTTTTGTTTCGCTGCTGCACGCAGGTGCTTGTTGAACCATATATTCTGTAAGCTATCTATCATTGCTTTCTCTCCTAAGCGTGCAGGACTATGTGCGGTATTTATAATCACTTGTACCATCGAATCAGGAAGAAACCATGTGGATTTACCCTTAGTCATCCAACCCTGATCAGTCAGTACCCCTCCTTGTTCCGACCATTTCTTTAATTCGTCTAGAGTAGCATGTGTCTGTATGTCTTGTACATCCCTGGAAGGATCCCTAACTGTAATGGCGTTGGACACTGATTGAACCTGTAACTTTGTCATGTCTAGTGGGGTCTGAGCTGTCTGTTTAGCAGTTCGGTCTGCCAGATCATTGCCTTGGGAAATGGTATCTGTGGCTCTAGTATGTGCTTTACATTTTAGGATAGCTATGGCTGTTGGTAAATGTATTGCTTCCAGTAGGGCTTGAATAAGGGGGCCATGCTGTATCTTGGCCCCATGAGAGGTCAAGAAACCTCTTTCTCTCCACAGAATCGGTGTAAATGTTTACTCTCAGGTGCTTAGCTCTTATGCACGCTTGTGTCAGGGCGATGAGCTCTGCTGCTTGTGCTGACAATATGTCTATTCTTTTAGTCTCTATTATTTCAGTATCAGTAGTCACTGCATATGCTGCCACTAATTCTCCCGCCCCCGTCCTCATGCATGAGCCGTCAACATATAGTGTTAGGTCAGGGTCTGGAAGTGCAACGTCTGTCAAGTCTTGTCTTGGCTTAGTCACGGTATGTATTACTTCAACACAGTCATGTGGTGAAAGGCTTTCTGTACTGGAGGGCAATAGAGTAGCGGGATTCAGTATGTTGCATCGTCTGATCTCTATGTGTGGTTGAAATAACGTTAGCTCATAGCCTGTCAGTCTAGCTACAGTCAGGTGTTGTGTTTGTGTCCGGTTCAAGAGAACCTCCACTGCGTGCGGTACTTGTACTGTCAGGGGGTGGCCCAGCACTATCGAGTCACTTTGTCTTATGGCTAAGGCCGTTGCTGCAACAGAGTTTAGGCACGCAGGCAAAGCCTGTGCTACTGGGTCCAATGTACTAGAAAGAAAAATAAGCACAGGGCTTGTGTTTTCCTGCATGATCTTGTGTGAGGACAGAGAGTGCTGTTCCATCCCGCTCTGTCACAAAAAGCATAAACGATTTGTTGTAATCAGGGTTTGCTAAAACTGGTGCTTGACATAAAGCTCTTTTTAATTCTTCAAATGCCACAGTGTGTTCTTGTGTCCAAGGGAGGACTTTAGTAGAAGCTGCCTCCTGTGTCGTTAACTGTATCAGGGGCTTGGCTATGTAAGCATACTGGGGAATCCACTGCCTGCAATATGAAGTGAGGCCAATGAATGCACGTACCTCCTTTTGTGTCTTGGGCTGTGAAAAACCAGAAATCAATTGAATACGTTCCGGTGCCCACAACTAATTCCCCTGAAAGATCACAATAAAACATGAGAAAAAGGGGAAAGCACCACACCTATTTCCTCGGCTTAATTTCTAAGGGGGCTAATTTCTAAGGGGCTTAATTTCTAAGGGGCTAACGGGAAGCAAACCTCCTCAGGGGCCAGCAGGAAGCCAATATTCTCCTCCTTCCCCCCTTTTTGACAGGAGGAAATCCGAAACAGATTCCACTGCTGTCAAACACTATCAAACCCTGCGTGTAGCAACTGGGCGTAAGCAAAATTATAGGAGATGCACAGCGCAGTTGAAATTCAAGAAAAATCCCTCCAGCAAATGTACAAACTTCATTGTGTGAGCTCATAGGCTGGCCAAATGACATCTCATATGCAAATGTCCCCATTATGTGAACCTACACCAACCTGAAGTCAATATTAATGCTAGGAGGCCCTAATAGGAATGCTAAACTTCCTAAATATTTGGAAAACCAAGTTTAAGAACAGTTGTTAATGTTGATAATTAATAATTAATAATTTATCTGCTAAAGAAACCAGTCATTGTGCAATAATTTCCACCTATACAACAAACTGCATCTCTCGCCTTTCATATTCAAACGTCTCCCTTCAGAGACCCAAACCCAATAGCCTAATTTTAAAAACAAGTCAACTTTTGGGGCCACCACTTACAAGAATGAGCTTACTAAAGCAAACTTTAAAAAGGAAATCCTGTCAGATATTTTCTCATTACCCTAAATACCGAGCCTCATTTGTCACTCTGGGGTGGCAGTCCTTATCTAAAACAGGCTCTTCAAGAGCTAAGATGCGAGTGTACAGATCATAATTGTTCCTTAATGTCCAATCTGGAAACATATGACCGAGGCTGCCTGTCTATAAGAGAAAGGCAGTTATGTGAAAAATATTTTAGTCTTGCATAGCCTTTTTCTTTTGTTTCATTCATCTCCAACACCAATTAGACATACACTGATAACGTGTTGTCTGCTATTTTGACAGCATGATAATGGTAATATCATGTCTGTGAAATTTAGTAATTGTGAACAAGTTCCAGCCAAGCGCTGTGCAAAGATTGCCGTCGTCACGACCATCTCTGTACTGCACAGGAGAACTTTGTATTAAACGCTAAACAGACTGGTCAATACAACACAAAAACAAAACACATATAAAATACATATGCCAAGCCATCAGTATACCAAGCACAGAAAGCATAGACAAATTACGTTAACATATATAAATGAGCAGTGACGCCCAATTTCTGTACCTACAGCTCAGAGGCGAACATTCTGGCCTGCTTAATTTGTCAGGCTTATAATCAATAACTGATTTACCTGCCCTATACACCCCCATCTGACAGTGGGTCATCCCAATGATGACCAGCTGTCAGCTGAAATCACCGTGTCAAGTCTGACACACAGGATCAGCAACAATAATCAAAAATGAAGAACACACGAACCTGTCTTTTTGTTTATAAAAATGAGCTATGCATCTTTGTACACAATGTACCCTCATGTCCTAGTCGAAGATGCATCTCCCATCTTTCCTCACAGACCCGTAACCACTGGATCATTTATCCAATGCAACTGGTGGCAGCTTGTGGCCACAATTCAAAAATGTCTGAATTTGAAAATCGTTTTTATATAGGCATATAGCCCTTAAAATTCCAAGCAAGAGCAACATTTTACTTTCTGGCCAGAAGCAATATAACATTTGCTAAAAAATAAAACAAATCTTCTCCATAGACATTTCCTCGGGGCACTGGTTTTGCACAGAATAGAACAAGGGAAATGTTTCTCGACTTTCATTTCTCAGCTGCCCTGTCTTATCAGAGAAGCTAAAAATAGCCCCTCAGCGCGGCTTGAGCCTGGGCTGCCAGCCATCTTTTTTTTTTCATCTACTCCTGGCCCTCAAGGCTCTCCGGCTGCAGGCATCACACAGATGCTATGTCAGAGAAGCTTTCTAAGCAGTGCCTCTGTTCTGCTCCTTTACCGGCCCCCACCCTTACCGGCTCCAAGGTCAGAATCTGTCTCCGATTTCTGTATCACATTCTGCTCTATTCAGCCCCCACCTTCTCCTCACTCTGAAGCTGTCAAAGACAAAAAGTCTTCTCAATTCCATATAAACTGCAATAATTCATCCTATTGAAAAATTATTTTTGATATACAATTTGTTTTTCCAATCTCAGTTTAGTAAAACGCACACGGTGAATAATGTACAGCACATAACTTGCTAGCACAGAGTAGAGATTGGGTATTACTTCGCACAATGGTATTTATGTTATCAACCTCTAATGGGTGGGAGTCTCTGCATGTTCAGCGTGTACCAGGACCCACAACCGTCTGAACCCAGCACATAGGCTCACTGAACCACCAAGAACACAAACCTGCATTCTTGAACAATTTGCAATTTCGAAATACCCACAATTTTTCTCAAGCTAAACCTTTAACTGATCACTAATTATTTTCCGATAACACTTTGTACATTAGGGGTGTCATCAAATCACAGGTGTTGCTCTTTCTCTAGCTACACCCCTCTCAATTTCCTTTTGACAAATGTAATCAAATGTTGGACCATGTAAACACCAGCCATGCGCTGTTCGTTTGGTGGGAGGCTCAAGAACATTTGAGCTACTATATCATTATTATATGTATCATTTTGGGACACCCACAGGGTCGCAGACCGTGCTAATTCATTTTCGGTCGGGGTGAGGGGCTTGTTGTTACCTATCCATCTACTCCTGGAGCTGGGCCTGTTTGGGGGTGCAGGGAAAGATCCGTCTAGGTATGCTGGTGGGGATTCCTCTAGGTAGGTGGTAACAAACGCTTCGGATGCTGTTGGTCTTATTTTTCGGGGTACTTGCGGTGGCACTCCAACCGGCCTTTCTACTGGGGCCACTCTTGCTAGTTCCTCTGAAAGGACGGGATAAATACCAGCAACGACAGTATTTCTTTCTCTTTCAGCCTGTTCTCTTTTACCCTCTGACCTTTCCTCCTGTAACATCTTTTCTTTGGCTTTTTCAGACTCCTGTCTACTTCTTGCTGCTTTGTGAAACACTTACTCTGTCCTTCTATGTGACTCCTTGCGCCAAAACTCAATGGCATCCTTCTGAGCAGGTCTACATTTTCTCTTCCATATCTCTTACTCTACCTTCATAATGCATCCCACGTTCCCGTGATAGGCCATCTATACCTTGTCTCTAAATCCTTCCTGTAATCTACCCATAGTTCTAAAAATAACACTGCATCTAAACCATGCTTACAGTACATGAAATGTCCAGGTGTGTCCCTAGGCGGAATGTTAACTGGTTCCTCTAGTACACCTTTTCTGGTACATATCTTACGCAGTTTTGAAAACAACGGCATGTTGGAATGTAACCGAAAACAAAAATCACAAGGACCCAAAAAAACAAAAGCCACAATGAAACAAACTTACATAAAAACCTGACACATTCAAACCTAACTGAACCTGACTAAGACAATAACATTCATACAGTTATATCGGTGCACCTGAAAACTATGACTTTAATTCTTGAAACATTAATTCTTGAATGCATGCTCTTGAACATACCGGTCTCACAAGTGAGACACGTCTTTACCGTGTTCATTAAATGAACCCGTCTTGATTGCAACCCCCATGAGAAACTCACCGGGAAGCGGAACTTGAACTTGAAGGCCTCGGATACTTGACGCTGCGCAGGGAATGGCGTATCTTGGGTGGATCTCTAGAAACCTCGGACACAGCTCTCTCGCAGGTGGGCTCTGGGTAGGACAATCTGCGTTCCTCACCGCCTCGTATGGATGCCTGGTCGCAGTCCGTCTCCTTCGTTGGCCTGAGGGAGTTGGCGGGAAGACCCGCGACGTACGTACTTGAAGTCCGTCACGGCTGTGGAAGGGGGCAAAACTGGACCTTCATCTCCGGCGTGTGGGGAAAGAGATTGAACTGTTCGGGCGCCATTATGTCGTAAATAAAATATTACGCTCTCAGAATTTCAGTATATAAATAAGATCATGCATAAAGCAAGAGGCTGAGTCTGTGGTATCAGGTTCATAAAGGGCTTTATTCCAATAACTCGAGTCAAAGGGAGAATATTACCATCACCACAAGGGATCTGGAAGGGACTCAAAAGTATTCTCAGAATATTCTCAAAACATTATTCACAGAGTACAGTATATATACATTTCTCAATTGTACGTAAGCAAAAGAGCAAGAGAGAATGAGATAAGAGCATGTGGGCGTGTAAGTAGGCGTGAAGGTGGGCGTCCATGTGGGCGTCCACTTGATGATAATAGGTAATTTGTCATAGGTGGGTGGATACCTGGAGGGGGTTGCGTGATCAGCTGGAATTGTACTGGAACTTTGCCTTACTTGTGCTCAACTCGAGCATGACGTGTAACTGACGTGGGGAAGGCTGCTTGTGCAGTCAGGAAGTCTGGAAGTTAGGCCTTCAGTGTCAAGACGACCAGCACATCTTGTATTATCTGATATCTAAAGTCTGGAGCAGGGACTGATTCGTGACATAGGTTGCCCATCACCAAGAGCCAATGTGGCATTTATTTCTTCGTTTACTGCTGAAGTCTTGCACGGGGGCTATGGGCTTTTCACTGACGTGAGCTTTGTAATCACACAAAAAGAGACAGAAAGGCTAGGCTTTCTCCTTTGCAGATGGGTCATGTTTATATTCCTCCTTCTCCAGGCAGGAATGTGGTTTCAGTAGGAGTAAGCAGATAACCGTGCTCAATACTGTCTCGGCACCTCGGTCGGGGCCCCTTTGGCTGAGGCCCAAGTGTGCAAGGCCAAGGATACGCAGCTGCAGCTTTCAGAGCGTTCTGAGGCCTGAAACCTCTTTTCGGCTCTGGCTGAACCATAAACATGGGCTTCATGAAAATGCAGGAAAACATGATGAAAAACGTGTAGGCCTCAATACAGATTTGTCGTTTCTCTCATGGGAGACTGGATGATGGCAGGCCACGTTATAGCATAAGCATCATGATAGAAAGGCCATGGAGGGGAAATACATAGGTTACATGTATGTGCACATAAGCGTTGGGGGGGGCACATGGGGACACATAGGCCTCATAGATTTTTATTTTCCTCACCTGAACTGCATGTAGGGGATTTGGTCTGGTTAAGTACTAAAAATCTTAGACTTAAAGATTCCCGTAAATTTCAACCTCGTTTTATGGAACCTTATCCAATCACGAAGGTTATAAATCCAGTTACCTACTAATTATCTCTTCCTAACACTAGCAAAATCCATCCAGTTTTTCATGTTTCTCTCCTCAAACCGATTCATCCAGGGTTGCGCAGGACCTCCCCTCCTGATCCTTTGACTGTTAATGGTGAGACAGAGTATCTAGTTAAACGAATTCTAGATTCTAAAATTGTCCATAACAAACTTTTTTACCTTATTGATTGGCAGGGTTATGGACCTGATGAACGTTCCTGGGAAAAGAGTACCAATGTCCATGCCCCCCGTTTAATCAAAGCTTTTCATACCAAATTCCCTTCCAAACCACGTTTGGAGGAAACCCCGTTGGGAGGGGGTACTGTCAGGACCCACAAGAGGTTTCCTCCCACTAACGCTGTTCTGGCTTCCATCTCCTGTTCGCAAGATTACCCAGAGTATTCTAATCCATTGAGTTGGGGTGCATGCTGGCATCGGTGGAATTCCAAGATGGCCGCCAACATGCACATACTGTGTCCGCACTCTGCTGTTAGCAGTCTAGTCTTTTAGGATTCAGAGTAGCTGGTGAAGTGTGTTCCAACATTCTACTGTGCACTTCACTGAAGAAGCTGAGGGAAGAACATCAGAGTTCCTGCGTCGTGTTAGTTAGCTAGGGTAGTCTGCATATGTGCGGGGTTAGTTTCGTCGGTGTATGATACTTCCCTTCAAATTCAGGTTAGTGAGACTAAAAGCTATTCTGTCATAATATTTCCTAAGGTAAAAAGTAAAACTGTCAAATTGCCCAGCTAAAAAGTCCTATCTCAGTAACATAAGATAAAGCAATGAAGGTTTCAAAAAAGATTCATTAATTTCCTGTCAGCAAAGGCTGCGCTGTTTTAAAAAGCATTCCTAGTGTCTTGGGTAGAGTCTGATGTGAGCGCTTTCATTCGTGCGCTGTGTCAGAGAAAGGAAGTCATTTGAAGCTCCTTTCTGAGGAGACAGTGTTTTGAGTACTTAGTCGCGAGCTCATTCATTCCAGCGCTGTGACTAAAAAATAGGCTGTCTAACTTCCTTAGTTCTGAAGAGATTTTGACATATGGAAGATTCTTTCGCAAGCGTGTTATCTCACGCGTTGCGAAGTGAGGAAACATTTGGGGGCATAAGTCGGATCTCGGAGTTCGACGCGGACGCATGAAGCAGGCGTCGCGTCTGTCTCCGAGATTTTCAATCCCTGTTTCAGGCTCGGGTTATGAGGCTAATAGCCTAAGAATCTTCTTCCCTGGTATCAGGAGGTACGAGAGGAGAAAGCTTAGAAGAGTTTCGCGATTCTTCTTGGAGACTCCTCGCGTCTGCTTAGGAGAAGGGTTTTCTCTTAGTTGTTGCAAAGCCTTATCAAAGCATGTGTATTCCGTGCTTCGCCTAGTAAATTAGCCCCTCTCTAGCAGAGCATAATCGAAGGTGCATTAAACTAAATAGAAAGCAAATTCCTAGAACATATAGCAGTTATCATTCGTTCTAGAATATTTAATAAAAGAATCCATTGTAGTGTAACACCTTTTCAACTAGATCAAAGGGAAAATCAGGAGGGAGATTTCCTCGACAGTTTTGGCTATCCATTATAATATTCTCTCTCAATTTAATTTGGAAAGAAGATCATTCAAGCAATATTTCTCAATAAACAGAACCCAAATACAACATCTCACTCACGCCCTGGAACAGTAAGTTATAAGTAGACTGGGAAGACATATCCTCAGTAAGATTAATTGCTTCATAACTCTAACGAAATATTCTTTCTCGTGTAAGAGATACTGAACAGTCCTGAGCAGCACGCCCCTGTAGCAGAAAGAGCGTGGAGTGAAGACTTCTCTTCCAAGTAAAAGGTATTAGAGAAGTAAGAAGAGTAGCGAGCTTCAAAAGACATTCTGGTAAGATAAGGAATCAATGTAGAGTAAAGAGTAAGACTTGTAACCAAAGTTAAGTGAGTTCTAATCTTGATGTACTTATCGTCAGACCTGTAAGAAGAAAGAAGAAGCTACAGGCAGATATTGGAGCTGTCTCTTCTCTGTCCCAACCCCTTTCCCCCCCTAGAACTTACCTGGAACGGACTTAAGAATCCTACAGGAAGTGTTCTGAGGAGGGCATTGGGACCTAACGTCGTTCTGCTCCCGTGCAATTAAATGTTTACAAGTTAGTCCCCTGACAGGAACCCCTCATTGACCGTGCGGACCGCTATGGTTTCTTGGAACCCCCGACCATAAGAGAAGAGCCCTATGTGCAAGAGAGGAAACAGAGATGAAGAAGTCATACACACACAAGGATTACCCTCATAATGGCACACCACACTGTTCCCGGGTACTCACATTCATAACTCACACGGCACACCTTGAAATGTCTAACGAGAGCCCTGCAGTATGTCCTGAGGGGCGTCATCCATCAAACTGCAAGGCTGCAGAGGCAACAGGTAAGTTACTGCTGAAAGGTCATGCCTCTGAAACATATACTGTCCTCCAGGAGAAACTACTGATCCAGATATGCCAAGAACGAAAGAGCAATAATAACAGTATTGAGAAAATCAAAGAAGAGTCAGGAGGGCAGGTTACATGCTCCAATCACTTATCTGAATCTTTGTCTTTGCTCGCCGCTCGCTGTTTCATCACAGGAGCAGAGAAGACATCCAGACGGCACGGGTTCATAAGGTACCCATAGCCTCTGCGTCCCTGTAACAACCCCCGTCAAAGTCTGGCAGCAGGCAGGGAATTAAAGTGGGCAAATAGGCAAGTGCCAGCAGATGCACGCTGCCTGGAGGCTCCCGCTGAGGTACATGGCAGCTGGACGCGGCTCAGAAACCGCCAAGCCCAGAGCAGCGGAAATGTGGCGAAAAGGAAGCCGCACTACCAGGAAGGCGCTGTTGAACACAGCGCGGGAAACACGCCGAGCGAGGGCATTACGGGCACATCAAGGATTCCAATAAACAGTGGAACGGAAGGCGCCAGGCAAAAGGAATCCAGTGCTAAAGGAAAACAAAGGAAACTGATTGTCAAGCACCAGACCAGTGCAGAGGATGGGCTTATATCCTGCACTCAATTAGGGGAGGATTGCAGAAAACACCTTCCTGTCTGCAATTCCTCTGGCTGCTGGAATTTGCAGTCCAGAAGGCACACACGCTTCCCAGTCATTCGACAGTAAATTAAGGGTGTAAGTGACGGACTATGTGTACCCCTTACATGCGGGCCCTTCCTGCCAGACACCACCATGACAGGTGTGGAGTAGAGTAGAGTGGCGTGTGCTAGATTGGTGCAGAGAGAAGTGGAATAGACTGGAGTGGCGTAGAGTGGAATGGCCTAGAGTGGTGAAGAGTAGAGTTGCATACAGTAGAGTGGCATAGAGTGGCGTGGTGTGGTGAAGAGTAGCATTGGGGAACGGAGTGGCGTAGAGTGGCATAAAATAGAGTGGAGTGGAGTGGAGAGGCATAGAGTAGAGTGGTGCAGAATAGAGTGGCTTACAGTAGAGTGGCATAGAGTGGAGTTGCAAAGAGTGGGGTGGAGTGGAGTAGAGTGGTGTGTGGTAGAGTGGCGTAGAGTGGAGTGGCATAGAATGGATTAGACTATACTGGAGTGAAGTGGCATAGAGTGGCATTGTAAAGAGTGGCGTAGAGAAGAGTGACATAGAATTGCATAGAGTAGAGTGGCATAGAGTGATGTGGAGTATGGTGGCATGGAGTGGATTGGCATTGAGTAGAGTGGCATAGAGTAGAGTGGCATAGAGTGGAAAGGCATAGAGTGGAGGGGTGTGCAATAGAGTGGCATATAGTAGAGTGTCTTAGAATAGAATGGTGTCTAGTAGAGTAGGGTGGCATAGAATAGAGTGGCATAGGGTAGAAGGGCATAGAATAGAGTGGCGTAGAGTAGAATGGCATACAGTTGAGGGGTGTAGAGTGGCGTAGAGTGACACATATTGGAATGGAGGGGTTTAGAATAGCGGGCGTAGAGTGGAGTAGTGTAGAGTGGCGTAGGGTAGAGTGGCCTTGGGTAGAGCGGATTGGCATAGAGTAGAGTGGCATTGAGTAGAAAGAGGTAGAGTAGAGTGGTGTTGAGTAAAGTGGCATAATTGGACGTAGAGTAGAGTGGTGTAGACTGGAGTGGCATAGAGTGCCAAAGTCTACCATTATGTGGAGTGGATTGGCATGGAGAGGTGTAACTTGGAGTGGCAAAAGAGTAGAGTGCTGTAGAGTGGTGTTGAATAGATTGGCGAAGTGTAAAGTAGCATTGAATGACGTGGAGTAACGTAGTATGGAGTAGAGTGGCATAGAGTAGAGTGGCATAGAGTGTACTCGGGTAGGGTTGAAAAGGCCTAGAGTGGGGTGGCTTTGAGTGGAGTGGTGTAGAGTGGCAAAGAGTAGAGTGGCATAGTGTAGCATCGCGTAGAGTGGAGAGGCATGGACTGGTGAAGAGTAGCATTGGGGAATGGAGTGGCCTAAAGTGCAGTGGAGTGGCATTGAATGGTGTAGAGTAGTGCAGCATAGAATAGAGTGGCTTAGAGTAGAGTGGCATAGAGTGGGGTGGAGTAGAGTAGAGTGGTGTGTGGGAGACTAGGGTAGAGTGGAGTGGAGTGGCATACAGTGGCGTATACTGCACTGGAGTGGAGTGGCATAGAGTTGCGTAGAAAAGAGTGGCAAAGAGTAGAGTGGCATAGAGTGGCGAAGAGTAGAATAGAGTCGCGTAGAGTAGAGTGGCATAAAGTGGAGTGGTGTAGAGTGGCATGGAGTAGATTAGAGAGTAGATTAGAGTAGAGTGGCGTAGAGTAGAATGGTGTCAAGAAGACTGGTATGGAGCAGAGTGTGGTAGAGTAGAGTGACATAAAGTGGTGTGGCATAGAGTGGAGTGGCAACGAGTAGAGTGAAGTGGCAC
Source organism: Triturus cristatus (assembly GCF_964204655.1). Taxonomy (NCBI): domain Eukaryota; kingdom Metazoa; phylum Chordata; class Amphibia; order Caudata; family Salamandridae; genus Triturus; species Triturus cristatus. The sequence continues at coordinate 324,454,030 of NC_140586.1, read as the reverse complement.
AAAGTAGAGTGAATTGGGACAGAGTAGAGTGTAGTAAAATGGAGTGGCATAGAATAGTGTAGGGTGGCGTAGAGTAGTGTGGCATGGAGTGAAGTGATGTAGAATGACGTAGCATAGAGTGGTGTAGAGTGGAATGGCATAAAGTGGCGTAGAGTGGAGTGGCATTGAGTGCCGTACAGTGGCACTATGTGGACTGGAATGGTGTGGAGTGGAGTGGCATGTAGTGGCATAGAATAGAGGAGCTTAGAGTAGAGTCAGGTGGCATAAATGGCATAGAGTAGAGTGGCTTAGGGTGGGGTGGAGTGGTGTGGAATAGAGTGGCATAGAGTAGAGTGGTGAAGAGCGGAGTGGCATAGAATAAAATTATGTAGAGTAGAGTGGCTTAGAGTAGAGTGACATTGAGTGGGTTGGAGTGGTATAGAGTGGAGTGGTGCAGAGTAAAGTGCAGTGGCTTAGAATACAGGAGCGTAGATTGTAATGGAGTGGCATAGATTGTAGTTGAGTGGTGTAGAATAAAGTGGCATAGAGTAGAATGCCGTAGAGTGACATTATGTGGAATGGAGTAACGCAGAGTACAGTGGAATAGAGTAGAGTAGAGTGGCATAGATTAGAGTAGAGTAGGGTAGATTGGAGTGGCATGGAGTTGAGGGCCCAAAAGTAACATAGAGTGGCTTAGAGTAGAGTGGCATAGAGTAGAGTTGAGTGGCTTAGAGTAGAGTGGAGTGGTGTACAGTGGAATAGAGTGGAGTGACACAGAGTGGAGTAGTGTTGGGTAGAGTAGTGTTGAGTAGAGTTGCGTAAAGTAGTACAGTTGTGGGAGTAAGTAAGAGAGTAAAAGCAACATAAATTGGAAGCTGGAAGCTTTTAAAAGTAGGGAAGGCACATTGCATGTACAGGAATAATCCATAAACACTTATAAAAAAAACTGTGCTGCAAACATACAAGGAAGAAACAAGATGAGGATGAATACATGTACTTTTTCCATGCCATAGGAAGGAGCTAACACAAGAAAGGAAGGGAAGCCTTCAGGAGCTAAGCAATCAAAAGATTGCAAATGAGCGTGACAACGAAAACAACTATCGGTATGCTGTGGGCGAGTTTATACCCACTGAAGTGTAAACAATATTTCTTGCAGCACAGCACATGTGCTGTGTAGACGATATATAAACATGACCAAAGCCATTGACAGGCATAGAAGAATACATCACATACACAGGCAAACACGCATACACACACAGACACAGATGCACAAGGAGGCCCACAGGCACAAAGACACACACATGCTTGCTTGCAAACAGAGGCACAGAGACATGCAGTCAGACACACACAGAGAGGGACAGAAACACAAAGACAGACACAGATGCACACACATACATGCATACAAACACAGAGGCAGGCCATACGAACAGAAATGTACATAATCACAGAGACATGCACACATACACATAAACACAGGTAGTAACAAAGGTTGGTAAGTAGGTAGGTACATACGAAAACCCAAACACAAAGACGCACATACAACTCATATAAATTGACACACATACAGGCACTCACAGAGAACTACAGACAAGGATTTACAGACACACATACACGAGGCCGGACTGGCCGGACCCAGCATCGGGCGTTTCCCGCGGAGGCTGGAATGGTGGGGTGCCGGTTTTGTTACTGTGGGCTATTTTTGTAGCAGAGCAGCAATTTTGAAAGCACCTGCTGCAGTGTTCCTTGTATAGCCAGTAGTTTTCAGGCAACAATAAAAGTCTCAAGATAACTGGTGATTAATGTACCTGCTGGAGAGAGATGGAGTTTTGTCTTGTGGCAGTTTTAATCTATCTGAGGTAGTGCAGAGAGTTAATATGCCTGCTGCAAAGGAGGTGTACCATGCAGATCATGAAACAGTATTTTATGTGCATAGGTAAGTGGATTACTGCTTTTGTCACAGAGATCTCTTTGTTACTGTGTAGTTCATACATTTACAATCATAATCTAGCACAGTGAGCTATGAAGTGTCATGAAAGAGATACATGCAAACTACATGGTACAGGTCGGAAAGTAATTTTTTTCCGAGTCTTTCATTATCCTAATGTTGCTAAAGAAGGGTTTTTTTTGGTAGAAATAAATTGTTATGTGTTATGTTTTGAATCCTGGGTTTATGCTTCTCCATACCAAGCACTCAAAATGCCTACCAGTAGGGATGACGTGCATCCTACCCCTTGTATTTCCCTTTGTCTTCGTAACATTTTCTATACACTGATTTACACACGTATTATTCATTGTCTGTGTATTTGTGTGTGATATAAAGTGTTCTAAAACCATACACTGAGAAGAGAGGCGCTATAAAACAAACGATATGTATATGAGAGAGGGGCCATGGAAAGACGAGAGGCACTTTTGGAGGGTGATAGTGAAGGAATCATTGAAGAACCCCAACAAAGATGGCTGAATCCTGGTGCGCTGAAAGGTCATCATTTACTGTGAGAGGACGTAGCCTAACGGCTAGGGCGGTCGACCTCGAATCCGGGGAACCCAGTTCAAGTCTTGGCAAGGACGTGCAACATCCTGTGTTCTGGCCAAATCATTTAATCTCCCCGTGCCTAACAAAAACCGAACGTAATGCAACTGGTGCTCGTGTAAAGCATCACACTACTAGACACTACTAGGCGCTATGACCCAAGGAAAAAAAAAGAGCATCTCGCGAGTCACTCATGCACAACAACAAAACACTTCTCATAAAAAAGCACAACAAATACAACACACTGCCAACCATGCTGTCCCCCTTGCAGTACTGTTACCTGACCGGAAACGCCTTTCGGCTCCCCACACCAAGGTATGAGGCGCTATATAAATATTACAGTGAAATGCAATACTGTACACTTTGGCAAAGGTGTCATCCCAAGCTTTCCAATCGGCCCTTCCTCATCAGTGCTATTAGTCTGAGTTCATGTGGATGGGAGCCAGATGGTGTTGCTCCAGGAGAAAGGCCACACACTCGAAGCACATTGACTCGCGCAGAGTTGCGTGCACAGATTCTATTTCACTCCAGTGCATCAATGAGCCGGGCTGGTGCATGTAGGCTGGCAGTGCACTTTCATTGGGGCCCAGGACATGTGGCCTGGCCTTGTTCCTAGTAAGTCCAGTTCCAAAGCCCCCTGGGTCTATTACAAGGTACCTATGCACTGTCCTCTTATCATTGAAATGATTGCACTTCTTGTATGCCCCTTGGTTGGAATCACTGAAACCAGAAAGTGGTCTTTCCGTCTGCAAATATGCACCCGAGCAGCAGCGTTTGCAGGGACATACCTCTGGACTGCAGTGATGGCCGGGAAGGGGGGGGGGGGGGGAGGGCATATATTGATTTCTCTTAAAGCTGGAATTGTCAATACATCCAACAATAGAACCAATTTAGGTGTTTGGGGAACCCACAAATATGTCGGAGGAACAATATGCATAAAATCAATTTTAGTGGATTGTATTTGCTAATTTGTTTGTCAATCTAAATCTCCAGCTGATTTTTACTATAAGGGGAGTCCACCCGAAACAGTCCTATATCCAGTGCTTAATTTGGGAGAGACCAACGTTTTACTCAGAAGCCTGCTGTCAGAGCTGTTGAACGCTGGGGTTGCTAAATACCAATGCTGCTTAGCCTTGATTCCACCTCATGCCTCTTTTTTCCACCCTCAGACACTTCCTGCCTCTATTTCAGCTTGCAGGTTCTTTTTAATCCCAACTTTCTGCCTTTCTCACTGTTTTGCTCTCTTTCTCCCTTTATCACTGATTTCCTCTCTTTCGCCCTGTTTTCCTCTCTTTGTCCCTTTGTCATTCTTTTTCCCTCTTCCTCCCTTTGTCACTGTTTTCCTCACTTTCTCTTCCTCACTTTTGTCACTGTTTTCCCCTCTGTCCTTCATTATCCCGTGTGAGCCTTTCTCTCTCTTGCTCAGGGTAAAGTCTGATGAAGAAAAATAAGTCCTGGTACCCCAAACTTGAGTGGCGCGCCCACCATCAGCACCCACCGTCAGAAGTACTGCCATTATTAACAGAGTGAAAGATGATCCTTCGGGGAAAGTCCACGTCAACACAATAATGGACTTTTCAGACAGTTCAGAAATCGTAGAAATTGCACAGCCTGTTTACTCAGAAAGAAGATCACCTTTGCACCCTGCTGGCAGTGTTGGAATGCAGCCAAGCCTCCTGTGTATGTAATCCAACAGGAAATGCAAGTCCTTGTGAACAGGGAGACAAGCCAATGTCTACAGATAAAGCTCAAAGCAAGGTGGGAGGGTTTGAGAAGGAACTTCTTCTGCGCCTGAGAGGAGCTTGCACTGCCACCTCTGTGCTGACCTTTTCAGTGTCATCCCTACTCTTATTTTTCAAATCCCAGCACTGGAGATTTCAGCAAAATGGCTTCTTTCTATCCTGAGTTGAGGTTCCTCCGGCTAATTGTATGGGCCAGTGACCCTCTACCACAGGAGAGTGTGGGGGTGTAGCTACCATTGGTGTAGCAGGTACAGTGGCACCGGGCCCAGAGCCCTGAGGGGCTCAGTGAACCCTGCTAATTTCTATATTTTACTACCACAATAGTAGTTCAAGGGGCCATTTTCCTTGCCTGCTTCAGGGGCCAAGGCATGCAAGGGAGAGTGTTGAGAGTAGGAGATTTATAGCGTCTCTTTGCTGTTTCTTGTACTCTCAGGAACAACCAAGGGCATCAAAGGTGAGGGTGCTAGTGCTCCTCCTCAATAAATGCAAAAAACAACAATTGATGGACAGAATGCAGAACAATGTCATACATACACCCCAGTACAAAGCTCTGGGCCTAAATCCATCGTCTTTTTGCTCACCATGCGTTCCAGTTTGAACCCAGCCATATGCAAATCAGTCTTGACCATGTGCCCAATGAGAACAGTCCAGCCCGAACTGCCAGGCCAGGTCCTTCCTGGTCTGGAAACAAGCATCCTAGGACTGGTTTGGGGCTTTCAGCCCTCATCAGCCAGGATAGCTTGACTCCACTGGCATGGAGAGCATGGGACCCATGTCTAGGCATACCCGTCCCACTCGGGGTGACAAATGCAAAAACAACAGTTGATGGACAGAATGCAGAACAATGTCATAAATTCACCCCAGTACAGAGATCTGGGCCTAAATCCATCGTTTTTTTGCTCACCATGACATTCCAGTTTGAACCCAGCCATTTGCAAATCAGTCTTGACCCTGTGCCTCATGGGAACAGTCCAGCCCGAACTGCCAGGCCAGGTCCTCCCTGGACTGGAAACAAGCATCCTAGGACCGGTTTCGGGCTTTCAGCCTTCATCAGCCAGGATAGCTTGACTCCAGTGGCATGGAGAGCATGGAACCCAAGTCTGGGCATACCCGTCCCACTCAGGGTGACAAATGCAAAAACAACAATTGATGGACAGAATTGGCAGGGTATGCCCAGAAGTGGGTCCCTTGCTCACTTTGCCACTGGATTCAAGTTAGGATCCCAGGATGCTTGGTTTCCGGTCCAGGGAAGACATGGCTTGGCAGTTCGGACTGTTCCCATGAGGCACAGGGTCAAGACTGATTTGCATATAGCTGTATCTGAACTGGGGTGGCAAAGTGAACTAAAGAATGATGATGTATTCAACCCAGATCTGGGACTGGGGGTGAGTGTTTGAAAAGTTTCAGCACTCCCTCCATCATCTCCTTGTGCTTGCTTTTTTCACCCTAAGTTGGCAGGGTATGCCCAGACGTGGGTCCCTTGCTCACTTTGCCACTGGATGCAAGCTAACCTGGCTGATGAGGGCTGTTAGCCCGAAACCGGTCCCAGGATGCTTGTTACCGGACCAGGGAAGACATGGCTTAGCAGTTCGGGCTGGACTGTTCCCATGAGGCACAGAGTCAGACTGATTTGCATGTGGCTGTGTCTGAACTGGGGTGGCAAAGTGAGCTAAAGAATGATGATGGATTCAACCCAGATCTGTTACTGGGGGTGAGTGTTTGAAAAGTTTCAGCACTCCCTCCATCATCTCCTTGTGTTTGCTACTCCTCGATAACCTGGACACTTGGTAGAAAGTTGGATTTTTCTGCCCATTTGACTCATCTGGTAGATGTGGATGAACAGCCAAGGCTAAGCTCAACTGCCTGAGAGTTTCCTGAGGCGGAAGCCGGGAAACAAGCAGCAGCGGTGATCTATTTTTAAATCCAAATGGTCGCACACTGCTGACCTACCAGCGTGTTACCCCAAAGAACTGTGGTCCCTGTAGTCAGCGTCGGAGGATACACCTATGCTCGTGTCATGAGTGCAAGTGTGAATAGCGTTAGCCATCCCTGGACACGTGTTTTGAGGTAGTTGCCTCTCGTCAGCAGGGAGTAGGAAAGAGTGTAGGGTTGCTGTGTAAGCTGCTAAAATCATTATCAGGTAAAGTACCTCTCGTAGCAACGCAGGTGCGTAACCTGAGTCCGTCGACTCCCCGGCTCAAAGAGCCACTAAATAATTAAATCCAAATGGTCGCACACTGCTGACCTACCAGCGTGTTACCCCAAAGAACTGTGGTCCCTGTAGTCAGCGTCGGCGGATACACCTATGCTCGTGTCGTGAGTGCAAGTGTGAATAGCGTTAGCCATCCCTGGACACGTGTTTCGAGGTAGTTGCCTCTCGTCAGCAGGGAGTAGGAAAGAGTGTAGGGTTGCTGTGTAAGCTGCTAAAATCATTATCAGGTAAAGTACCTCTCGTAGCAATGCAGGTGCGTAACCTGAGTCCGTCGACTCCCCGGCTCAAAGAGCCACTAAATAATTAAATCCAAATGGTCGCACACTGCTGACCTACCAGCGTGTTACCCCAAAGAACTGTGGTCCCTGTAGTCAGCGTCGGCGGATACACCTATGCTCGTGTCGTGAGTGCAAGTGTGAATAGCGTTAGCCATCCCTGGACACGTGTTTCGAGGTAGTTGCCTCTCGTCAGCAGGGAGTAGGAAAGAGTGTAGGGTTGCTGTGTAAGCTGCTAAAATCATTATCAGGTAAAGTACCTCTCGTAGAAACGCAGGTGCGTAACCTGAGTCCGTCGACTCCCCGGCTCAAAGAGCCACTAAATAATTAAATCCAAATGGTCGCACACTGCTGACCTACCAGCGTGTTACCCCAAAGAACTGTGGTCCCTGTAGTCAGCGTCGGCGGATACACCTATGCTCGTGTCATGAGTGCAAGTGTGAATAGCGTTAGCCATCCCTGGACACGTGTTTCGAGGTAGTTGCCTCTCGTCAGCAGGGAGTAGGAAAGAGTGTAGGGTTGCTGTGTAAGCTGCTAAAATCATTATCAGGTAAAGTACCTCTCGTAGCAACGCAGGTGCGTAACCTGAGTCCGTCGACTCCCCGGCTCAAAGAGCCACTAAATAATTAAATCCAAATGGTCGCACACTGCTGACCTACCAGCGTGTTACCCCAAAGAACTGTGGTCCCTGTAGTCAGCGTCGGCGGATACACCTATGCTCGTGTCGTGAGTGCAAGTGTGAATAGCGTTAGCCATCCCTGGACACGTGTTTCGAGGTAGTTGCCTCTCGTCAGCAGGGAGTAGGAAAGAGTGTAGGGTTGCTGTGTAAGCTGCTAAAATCATTATCAGGTAAAGTACCTCTCGTAGCAACGCAGGTGCGTAACCTGAGTCCGTCGACTCCCCGGCTCAAAGAGCCACTAAATAATTAAATCCAAATGGTCGCACACTGCTGACCTACCAGCGTGTTACCCCAAAGAACTGTGGTCCCTGTAGTCAGCGTCGGCGGATACACCTATGCTCGTGTCGTGAGTGCAAGTGTGAATAGCGTTAGCCATCCCTGGACACGTGTTTCGAGGTAGTTGCCTCTCGTCAGCAGGGAGTAGGAAAGAGTGTAGGGTTGCTGTGTAAGCTGCTAAAATCATTATCAGGTAAAGTACCTCTCGTAGCAACGCAGGTGCGTAACCTGAGTCCGTCGACTCCCCGGCTCAAAGAGCCACTAAATAATTAAATCCAAATGGTCGCACACTGCTGACCTACCAGCGTGTTACCCCAAAGAACTGTGGTCCCTGTAGTCAGCGTCGGCGGATACACCTATGCTCGTGTCGTGAGTGCAAGTGTGAATAGCGTTAGCCATCCCTGGACACGTGTTTCGAGGTAGTTGCCTCTCGTCAGCAGGGAGTAGGAAAGAGTGTAGGGTTGCTGTGTAAGCTGCTAAAATCATTATCAGGTAAAGTACCTCTCGTAGCAACGCAGGTGCGTAACCTGAGTCCGTCGACTCCCCTATTTTTAACTGGTATTCATCACTGTTTTAATCTCATTGCTGCTAAGGACGTTATCTTTTAAAAAATTGTCATTTTTGCACTTGCACTGGCACTTTACTCGCCTGTTCCTCGCGACCTCGGAAGGCTAGGCTGACTGTGTGGGACTACCACCATCTTGGGTGGAACAAACAGGCAGCGGACTAGCTTTCAGGACCTATACTGTATAAATGAAGCAGCTTGTGCACACACGCAGCGGACGCGCGCAGCGGGCGCGCCGCTGGCGCGCCGAAAGCGCGCCCAAGGCAAGCCCGTCTGCGCCCGTCCGCGCCCATACAAGCACTAAGCCAGGAAGGGCTGCACAAATCATGATCTCCCTTCCATTATGCCCCGTATAACGTATTCCGCTCCTGACCTACTAGACATTAGGTCTAGGGCTGTCCCCCAGTCGCCATCCATGACAAGCTGCCCTAACCTTTCCTTGCAACCTGAAAGGACCAGTAACTTGTTATATCTGCCGCTTAGGCAGCAAAACAAACACACCGGCAGATGCTGATCAGCTCGAGTCAGATTACCCCACTCCAAAATACATTCCATGCAATGTCAGGTCTCTAGCTAAGCATGCAATCGAAATCTGGGACATGATCCATACTAATTCCCCAGAATTATGTTTTTTGACCGAAACCTGGCTTAATCCCACCAACCTCCCTCAGATTAACCTGGCCATACCTGTCGGATATAAATTTATCCACCTAGAGAGACAGGGCAACAGGGGGGTGGAATCGCTATTGCGTATAAGGATTATCTAAACGTCAGATGGACGGAGTCACACAGCACGAACGCCCTGGAGCTTTGCTTCTTCAGAGTCACCAGGTCGCACTCGGACTGCTGGGACGGGGCCCTGATTTATCACCCTCCAGGACCCAGGTCCCATTTCGCTAACGATTTAATCTAACTGATTGCTACGAAGGCCTTAGCCTCCAGCAACTTGATGCTGCTCGGAGATTTTAACTTTCACGGCGAAGATTTGCTGAACCCAGAGGTGATTCACCTCCTAAGCAGCCTATCGCAAATTGGCCTCTCCGTACAATCTACTGACCCCACGCATAAGGCAGGGCATGCCCTAGACTTGATTTTTACCAACATCAGGCACCTTTTCGTCCTTCCCCCTTTCCCCTTAACATGGTCCGACCATTTCATGGTCCCTTTCTCCACTCAACGGCAATTTGCTATGGTTCAAGTTCGAGCTGGACCACAACCCAAGCAACTCCACCGACCTTGGAATAACCTATCACCAGAGGCCTTTGAGGCCGCCTATCAGGCACACCCTCACATAGCTCCCATGGCAGACTCTTCGGCCCCGGACCTCCTGAGGAACTTTAATTCCAGATTAACCCAGGCTTTTGATGCTGTAATCCCTGGGAAAAAATTCTCCCCCTATAAACAACGGCCATCTGCCCCATGGTACACAGGCGAACTCGCCATGGAAAAGACAAAATGTAAGGCCCAGGAGAGACGCTGGAGATACAGCAAAACATCTTTAGATAGACATACTTTCAAACTGTCCCAATCCGAATACCATCTAAATATAAAGAAAGCAAGGAAATTGTTCATTTTAAATCAACTAGACCAGGCCACAAATTCATCTAAAACACTATTCAACATAGTTCGAGACTTTGTCTCACCTCAAGCATGTAGGTCATCTCAACCGTAATCTCAGGATCTTTGCAATTCCCTTGCTACACACTTTCAAGATAAAATAACTCGGATCTATGATAATTTCCCTCCAGCACCAATCTGGTCCACAACCTCTGGTAGGAGATCTGAAGAAAATCAGCGATCAGGCTCCACCAATCTCACTGAATTTCAATCTCTTTCCACAACGGAAGTCTTTAAATTTATATCTTTAGCTAAATCAGGCTCCCCGAGCGATCTATGCCCTGCCAGAATCATGGCCTTGGTAGCTCCAAGTTGCACCCTAGAAATACAAGAAATTTTCAACTCCTCCATTAGATCAGGTATTATTCCCCAAGCCTGGAAGGAAGCGTTTGTCCGACCCATCCTCTAGAAACCAGCTGCTGACCCTCTCATACTGGATAATTATCGTCCCATATCTCTGCTACCCCTACTAGGCAAACTCCTAGAATCAGCTATTAACAAACAGCTAAGTCTCCATCTAGAGTCCAACAATCATCTAGACCCGTCACAATCAGGTTTCCGCCCAGGATTCAGTACCGAAACTGCAATCCTAGCAGTGACGGATTCTCTGAGATTGGAAATGGATGCCGGAGGATCTGCTATTTTGGTCCTCCTAGATTTATCTGCAGCATTCAATACCATCTCTCACGCCAAACTATTGTGGAGATTGTACTCATGTGGGATCCGAGAGCAGGCCCTAAAATGGATACAAAACTTCCTCTTGAATAGGAGCCAGAGTTTCATACTCGGACCCTACCACTCTGATAAGTATTCTGTGGACAAAGGGGTTCCGCAGGGATCCTGCCTCAGCCCCACATTATTTAATCTATATATGGCCCCGCTAGCAAAGATTGCTGAATCTTCGGGCTTTGAGATAATCTCGTAGGCAGATGATACGCAGCTTATTTTCAAAATCAATCCGGTAGAAAAATCTGAACACCTGCGGTTTGCAGCAGGAATGCGTAACAACGCAAATTGGATGACAGAGAATTATCTCCAATTAAATCCCAGTAAAACTGAAATTATGCTCATCGGGAAAGCTTCAGCGTGCTGGGCCCTGGGCTGCTGGCCCACCGACCTAGGGTCCTCCCCTGTCGCTAAACAAGCGGTAAAAAATCTGGGCTTTAAACTTGATCAAGCGCTTTCCATGAAGGATCATATCGCAGCAACGACGAGTTCGTGCTACTACAGCCTCCGGCTCCTACGGAGAATCCTCCCCTACTTACCCATCGCACATCGGAAAACCCTGGTGCAGGCCATGGTGATTTCCCGTCTTGATTACGGCAACGCACTATTGGCTGATCTGGGCCCGACATTGGTTAGGAAACTGCAGACCATACAAAATACGGCCGCACGTATGATACTGAACCGCCCTCCTGGCACGGCATCAGCCCCTTTACTGTCTGACCTTCATTGGCTCCCGATAAAGAAACGGGCATTCTTTAAGACCTGTTGTCTTACCTACAAGGCCCTAAATGGGAAAGGACCTCAATACCTTTCACGTAAACTTACGAAACAAACTTCAATCCGGCATCTGAGGTCAAACTCCTTAGGGCTCTTACAGATCCCTCGCATCCGTCTTCCCCGTGCAGGGGGAAGTTCCTTCTCATATCTTGCCCCCCGCTATTGGAATATGCTCCCTACATCTATACGCTCCTGCCCCTCTCTCATCCTCTTCAGAAAAAAATTGAAAACCTTTCTAATCTAACCATCTGTGACCGATTTTCCTTTCAGTCTTGAACATTGCGTTTTTTTTCTCCTTTCTTTTCTGCCTACTCTTCTTCCTCCCTTCTCTTCAGGCCCGACCAGGCATAGCGCCGAGATGCCCCCGGGTGATTCGTTGCGCTCTATAAATATCCTAAATAAATAAATAAATAAACTGCGGTGTTGAAGCTAGTTGCAGTGCAACAAAATTATCAATGCTACGATAAAGATGTGAATGTCCAGTCAGAGTTGTGAGTTTGTGTAAAATCATGACGTTTTTATGAAACCTCAAAATGTAGAAATATGAGTAGAAATGGCGATCAAATTGTGGGAAAAAGGCAAAAGATAATATACAATGAAAACAATAGTACAGCACAGTAGAGTGATGAAACCAGTGCCCATGGCTATAATCAATAAACAGTGTTTGTAATCACATAGGGCCCGATTATAAGTCTGGCGGGCCACGGACCGCCAGACTCGTGGGGACGCGGTGGTCTCCTGACTGCCCTATTATGATTTGGGCGGTTGGACAGCCACAGCCCTGCCACAGCTGTTAGGGAACTTCTGTTCCCTGGTGATGTTGCAGCTGGCAGGAGGTCGTAATATGCTTGGCGGGACCGCCGCGGCCCAGCTAAGCATTTTGCAAGTTTCCGCTCCAACGGCGGTATCATGGAGGTTCATACTCCATGACAACAGTGGCAGAGAGGAAACAAAGGGGGCCGCTTCTTCCGCATGTGGATGCACACAGATTGGCACAACATGTGCCCCTAATGTGCATGCACACTAGTTCCTGCACTGCATGGACTTTTCAGTCCAAGTCGTTCAGGAACTGTTTTTGAAGTTTCCATTGCAGTGCCCAATTCCAGGACAAGGCTGTGGGAAAGTCAAAAACAAAGCCCGCTCTCGACAGGAATAAACTCTTAAGCTGGCGGGCGGTCTGACCACAGCTTTGGAGATGCAGCAGCATGGCAGACCCGGCGCCGCACCGCCAAAGTCGTAATCAGTCCCTAAGTGATCGCAAAACAAAGGAGGCCCGCAGAAAACGTGAAACACAACACAATGCCAATACAGATTCTCTAACAATGGAATAGCTTGATTCAGTGCTTTAAATGTGCAGATACTGACAGGTACTCAGTACATGCACTTCTTCAATTTGAAAGGGAGAGTACCTGCACTTCTCAGCTCTGCTGCAATACAGTTAATGAGACAATAACAACACTTCTCAGGAGCAAAGAGTGACTCTGAATAGTGAGTACCTGCACTTCTCAGCTCTGCTGCAATACAGTTAATGAGATAGTAACAACACTTCTCAGGAGCAAAGAGTGACTCTGAATAGTGAGTAGGCGCGCTTCTATTTCTCCAAATAAAGCACTGGCTCAAGCAGTGTTTGTAAATGTCTAACATTTGTGATCATTGCACATTCGCGAACACAAAAGTGTAAAATTAACAACCAAAATAGATTTTTATTTACAGAAACTACTTTTGCAGAAGTATTCTCATCCTAAAGGTGGGTTTTAGGGTTTTAGCTCAGGAAAACAGTTTTTTTCTGGATTATTATTCAACTCTTTAAGTCCAACTTCACACACCCCATCACAGTAAGGATGAATATTGCCAAATTTGTAAGAAGTTTTGTAGAGGCTTGTTAACAGCAGCAGTCAATGTCAGAAGACCATCATCATGAATTATATCAGTGTATACTGATGAAACATCAAACTTATACCGGAAAGTATTATCATTATAATTTTAACTGTGGTACAATTTTTCAAGCTATATATTTAAAAATGTATTTTACATTTGTATATAGAGCTGGGCACCGAGAGGTATGAGAGTGCTTTACGTGTCTAATCGATGACTCAGAGGTGTTATAAGTAACACAGCTTATAAGCAAAATACTAAACCAACAACACATTAGGAAAAGAAAAGTTGATTTAATTTAAGAACAGCACAAACACAGTGTAAACAAAAGAAGGATGAGTGGGGAGGACAGGGAGCTAAGGGGGGTAATTGAGAAGGTGAGTGAGGAGCGGGAGACAGAGGGGAACAAGAGAAGGAACTGAGGGGCAGATTTACAAGCCCCTTGCGCCACTTTTGCGTCACTTTTAACATGATAAAAGTGACGCATAAATGGCGCACGGGGCTTGTAAATCTGCCCCTGAGTGAGTAAACAGGTCGGGAGTAGAAGAGGGATGCAGACTTTGAGTCGCAGGTCGTCACCAGTGACATTGGTGGCTCCCGAACCAGCGCAGTCTGCAGCCCTATCAAGCCCATCTCATAAGAAAGGGCACAAGCAAGGTTTGTTTACAGAGGAACCCGACAGGATTTTAACTGAAACACTTCGGCTTCCGTCAGCCCACGTCTCACAGGCAGCGTGAAGGCAATGAGCTGTAATTTTCCACGAAGGTGTACATGAAGCTCAGTGGACCACAAATAATATTCACAACAAGGGAGGGCCGGTTGCCGCGGTGGAATTTTATAGCAGTGCATCGTGATGCTGACTAAAGGGAACGCGCTTTTGTTTGAAAACACGTGAGGGCAAAATGGCGCGTTTCCCTGCAGGCTTGAAAAGCCACGCAGCGCCCCGGGATCCATTATAAATGACAGAATGATTACACCACGAAATAATGCATGGCCCGTCTTTTGTGCTGCAGCCCGGGGCTCTCCAGCTTGAATGTGGCTGACCGCTCAGTAGGTATTCTTTGTGAAAACACAAATAACTCTTCGGGCAACACGAAGCCAAACGGCTTTGTTATTATTCCTGAGCATTGTGAGAACTTGTGTTGGCTTTGAGCTCTCTGCGCGTGAACACACATACTTCAACATTCCAGTCGGCTCCAGGTTTATCGAGAAGTTAAAAATGTTGGCAGACGTTTTCTGTATTAAACCCACAAAAATAACTACTGGGTATTAGGAAAAAAAACAGCACGCGTCTTTATTGAAGCTTTGTCGCACCTTCGTGACAGCTATACTACTATGACAACATTCTGTAGTGGTGCTGCACAAAACTGTCCACGCGTTACATATCACAAAATATGACAGAAAGTGTCCACAGAGATGTGACCTGTGCATTTATTGTAGAATTAGGGTCTACTCATAATTGTGTTTAACCATGCTGATTAGGATGTTTTTATGAAGTTTGATTAATATAAAACCATCCTTTTCTACTAAATAATGTATTTCCACAGATGAAGAAACCCGACTTTCCTATACGTGTGCTATATTCTCTGTAAAACGTGTGATTACTTAAAAATTAGACAAAACCACCTTCACACGAGTAGTGTCTTTGCAATGTAAATAATAACCCCTATGTAATGTATGCACTAATGTTACATGCATGTACATTTATTTATAGTTCTCAGACATACTTACCTTTGAGTGATTTCATTATGTACTGTATGTCTTATGCGATATGAACGAAATGTATTAAAGAATTTATATTAGTTTATATTAATTTTTGTACACGCATATTAGATGTGCACCATAGAATTTAATGGTTAACTTGTCTTTAGGCCTGTTTTTTCATCATGCTGCTTTTAATAAAATATTGTATTTCAGTTTCTGCTAACATGGCTTTCGTTCAGGTATTCACGTGTATTTTTAGTTTAGAATAGATATATTACTGTTCTAGAGATAGGTACATGGCCTGAGAAACAGACCTTGATGAAAGTACATGGAAAACCAGAAGGTAAATGAAAGGGCTATTCTTTACGGACTTGGGTGTGAGAAAGAGATGTCGTTCCCATGCCTAGTGTGGGACTTACTGTGGATGTTGCAGTCTGCAACGTGGAAAATGGAATAAGACAATGGACACTTGATGATGGTGTAACCAAAGGGGTGTCACTTATGGACTTTATGGATTATAATATACCAACAGCCCTGTTTGAGGATAAGAGATGCCTATTCCCCTTCAAGGGGACTAACTCAACTAATCCTTTCCAGGACTTCTTCTGGACTTCTTTAGTGAACTCCCTTTCTGCAAACTCTATGCAGAACCTTCCTTGAACTTCTTGCTGACCCCTTTCATGGTTCTCAACTACCCTGGAATGGACTTTGAGGTCTAGACCTCTATGTTTTCCTTTGAATCCTGTCCTAAGTGTGGCGTATGCTAACACTTACTCCTGACCTATTGAAGACTCTTGACCGGGCTTCTGAGATGCTATCGCTTGTTCTACTTAAGTTCCCTTGTCTTTTGTCCGTTTCCCACATGGAACTCTTTCATTTCTGACTCTCCTTAGATAACCGTACCATACCTTGCTTTGGACTGTGCTTGGAAGAATTAGATTACTAATGTATAGACAAGAAAACTTAAAATTGTTTTTTGAGCGCCAAATTCTAATGCTAATGTTCTGCATTGCAGTTACGGAATTGCTTGTCTGTTTCATATAGGCCAGCGTCAATTTCTTTAGGAGATTCGGACTCCCAGCTGTCATTTTGTATCTTTATAGCATAGTTTTGAAGGTGATCTATTTGAATTTGATTTCTAATTTGTAATAAACATTCTTAACTTGGCCACCAATTCCTGGTCCTCATTGTGTAGCCAAATGGGTTGCACTGTTATATTTATTTGATTGAAAGGACATTAAATACTATTTCTCTTTCCCTTCAGTGTGACAAAAAAGGTCCATCAGAGGACCAAGTGTAAGTAGTAGGGTGGGCCCAAAAAATGCTTGATCAAATCTGGTGTCAGAAACAAGAAGAAGTGCCAATACTGATAGTCAATCCAAAATTATTTTGCCAGATCACACGTTAGACTCGTTGTGATCAAAAAATCAAATAATTTTTTTATTTTTTGTCATAACAAACGATGTGTTATATCCATCCATTTTTTTCGAAAAAAAATCACTTTTGGTCACCACAACACCAAATAATTCAATTGTTAACATAAAATACATAATCCACATATAATAGTTTATGGACAAAAGCTTTGACTTCACACTTATTAGACAACAAAAGGCAAGACTTGGACAACACATTTTTAAGACAACTTTTTTTTTACATCTGTACATCAATACATAATCTCTAATTCCAGGACAAACAAAATACAGCAATACAAGGGAACAAAAACAGGAAAAAAATATTGGAAAAATAGCCCAGCGTTAGTTTATATTATTTACAGCCATCAGTTATTTTATCAGGGCAAAGCCCAAACAGTGTACTTTCCAGGGCAACAAAATACATTAGTCAATTTCTTTTTCAAACATTTGAAGATGTAACGATGAAAAGAAGTTGGCCTGACAGTCAGTCTTTTTAACACTTGAAAGGTCATGTACTGGTCAACGCGGTTTGATTGCTTATTATATAATGAAACACAGCCTGGTACAGCGGGTAATGCACCTAAGAGTGGGAACTTTGATGTGCCTTCGGCACCAGTATATATAAATCCAAGTTCAATTAGAAAAAATTCGGCAATGACAGCCCCTTCAAATTCACACGCTGTAAACGACCTAGATGAACTGTCACAATAGGTCCCATAGTTTCTGTGTATAACCCTGGAGCACCAGGAAATACTACAAATACCTTGACTGACCCTTCTGGGACAAATGCTAAAGCTGACAATTCAACAGGTTCAATGATGAGACTGACCCAACAGACTCCTATGGTTCTGACACAAGGGGACACCCCAGGTGTTTCAAGTACAAACCCTACCTTAAATCAGACTGGGATTGATTGGTCCAGAAGATTTCCTCAGAGATCGTCACCTTTTTTCCTGCCCAACACAAATACACCGCAAATGTGAGTTACAGTATCCCTAGGACAGAGGTGTCTATGAAAACGCCAACCTCTGACATGTCCCTTTTGAATTCACCACCTGGTCAAAGTAATTGTACCTATGGTGGAGAAATATTTCTTCATACCCCAGCTGAACATCCAGGTCTGACTATCCGACAATTTGATGATTAGCTCAGAGGCATGGAGACTCCAGCAAATAGTGCAAATCCTGGAACGAATGTGACATCCGCTCAAGTCCCAGAGAGAGGAAGGGTTATGGATGTGGCCAAATTGAAAGTAGAATTAGAAGAAATGATAATCAGAACTCTTGGTTTGTCTCGATTGGATGCCTATCAGGTTGACAAACTGTTATTCCTGTGTAAAGACATTACTAGGCGTTCAGGACACACTCATGACAGATTATCAGAATTAGCTCAGAAACATAGGATTGATATCCCAATGTTCAAAGTGCTACAGAGAAGCTACAGATTGAGTTTTAGTGACCAAGATCTTGCAAACATGCGCCCACCTGGATGAAATTACAGAGTAGAGAATTAATTTCTTATGTTCAAAAATGGAGTGAGCTGGATAAATGGGAAGGTAAATGGACAAAAAAAAGGAAAAAATCAATGTCAATTTACAAATGCCTTTATCAGGGACAGAGGAGGATGATGATATACATATGCTTCCCATGAGGGAAGTGCCTGGTGGAGGGTATGTACATGTACATATACCATGGAGTAGATCAGATTTTGCATCCTTCACAAATGATTTCCCAAAATTGAGAGAGAATCCAGTGAAATGGTACAGACAGGTTGATCGATTTGTGATGGTTTCTGTGCATTGGGCTGAAGTAGAGCCGATAAGATATCCTGAATCACATGCTCGGTCCTCACTGGTCATGAAGAAATACAGGTGATTACATTTTTTTAATTGAAAATCTCTCCTAAAGAGATCGATTGTCTCAAGAATGATAGAACGACCCAAGAATCTAAAGAGTCAATTTGTGCTTACTACAAGAGATTGTTGCAGGTATTTGAACACCTCAGTGGGATAGAGACGACTGAGGTGAAGGATATGGGACATTTTGTTTACAGATTCATATATAGATTGAAGCCTGAGGTTTTTTCCATGATCAGCAGCATTTAATTTGTTGGCAGAGTAAGCCCATTGATGAGATTTTAAGCTATGCAAAGTACTGCAACAACGAATTGGAAATGAAAAATAAGAAACTAAAGAAGAAATTAATGATTTCACAAATAAAAGCTACACAGACAGGTCAGAATCAGCTCTTTATTGAAAATACTTGTCTTGTACAGGGAAAGTACCAGCAGGGACTCCCCATAATGAAAGGCGTTGATGGGTTTCAGCAGCAAGGGTTTCAACAGCAAGGCAGAGGACTAGGGGGGCCGATTGAGCCGAAAACAGTTGTTGATGTGTCGATTATGAAGAAAACCAACCCCGCCATGTTAGCGGCAGGTTAGGGCATTGGAAACGCAAATGTCAATTTAATACTGGTAATATGGTTAATGAAAACCAGGTCCAGAATGGTGAATTTGTGCAGTCCCAAGAAAATAACTTGGTTCAGACACAGCAAGGACAGAGACAAAGTGTCCAGAATCCCAATGTACCCCAAACTTAGGTGATGCAACTTCCACAAGTCCCTGTGCCACAACAAAATGCCAATGTCGCAAGTGTCCAAAGATATAATGCGAATTCGGTCCCCAATGTAAACACTAATCCCTTTGTTAATCAGAATATGTCTCAACAATATTCCTTGATAAAAACAGATGATTCCAGCTCAGAACTGTTGCACTGACAAGACCTGAAAGGGGAAGGGGATTGCGTACTTTGCGCAACCTTAGAGGTAGACCAGAGTGGTCCACACATGGATGGTGAGGTGAATAACAATCCAGTCTCATTCCTTGTCGGCAGTGGTGCTACTCTCTCTACTGTGAGAACAGCATGGGTTCGAACTGGGAACTGACACGAGATATAGAAGTGCTCATTGAAAATAATTCAGAGTGACGGCCACACTGGCCTGAAAGTGGAGAGGAGCTGATTCACCGCCGCGCACTTGGAGAATATGCAAGGAGCGAGGTCGCCCCACTCCCCCTCGGTGACAGCTGCAACTAAACAGATACCCACTCAATGCCCACGCAGGGACAGAGCCTCCGTTCCAGCCTCACAACACGCCGCTCTGTCTTTTATTAGCCCTTAGTCATTCTCCTCAATAATTTCCTTTTGTTTTTGCTGTAAATGGGAATTTGGATAATTAGAGAATTAAAAAAATATCAGAATGGCAAAGTCAAAATGGCTTCTATTTGATCAAAGGTGTCATTGACAATCTGGTCTGGGAAGACATATCAGTCAACTCAAAAATGCTAATCATGTGGCCAATATTGAGGGTCATTCAACATCTGTTAAATAGACGAGGCCTATTAAACTCAGGATCATTTAATTTGACCAATCATAGTTTGGAATTAAGTGAAAATTGATCACAATATTGGGACAGGGGTCAGAAATTAACAGATTCTAACTTTTAGGGCCTAATTCTGAGTGCCATGCTTATTCTGATTCGGGCGGGTGAGTCTGGATTATGAGTTGTCTGCAAATTTTGTACAAAATTGGTGGTTCCCCCCAGCCCTGCACAAATTCCACCAGGGAAAAAGAACCAAAATGTGTGTGGGTAAAACTGCAAAATTCTTTTTTGCAACTCAGAAAATGGGGAAACATGTGGCATTGCTGCCCTATTCCCAGGGCACAAGTCCTATAAAAAGAAGTGGGGGGGACTCACCAAGTTAGACACTATGCAAGTGACATCATGACGCATGTCCTCATGTAATGCATGTCCCAATGTAATGCAACTGGTGCTATGTAAAGCGTTTTGATACCCGATTCGGGTCAAGTTCGCGCTATATAAAACTCTGTAAAATAAAAATAAAATTAAAAAAAAACAGCAGAGGCTCTTTACCTACTTTCTCAGGACAGAGAATCCAAGTTGTAGGAGTTGCAAATAAACAAAAGACTAGTCCAGCATCAAAAGCAGTACCTGTCAAAATAGGGTCCTTCGAAGATCATCACCGATTTATGGTGTGTGATCTACTTGGATGAGACCTTTTATGCAAGCTGAATTGTTCCATTTACTGTACCCCAAATGGTGTTGAGTTTCATACTCATGATGAAGACATTGCCTTTAAACTTGCCCGACAGATATCAGACATCGGAATGTACCCCTTGCTGACAAAAGATGATTTACCTGTGGAATTGGGAGACACACCTGAAGTCTGGGGCTTCTCAGGTAAAGACATCAAACTTATCAAATATGTTAAACCAGTCTGTATTACTATAAAGCCACTAGTGAGTCCCTGAAAATCGTGCAATATAATTTGACCCGTGAAGCTGTTGCCAGAATGACTCCTATGATTGACTCAATAATTGAGCAAGGCATTCTGAAGGAGATTTTTGGGAGTCTAAAAGCCTTAGCTACGCCAAACGCCCACAATCAAAAAACACTTTAATTTGGGATGCTACAGCCTCACTAGGGCTCAACGATCACTGCACTGTGGTTACAGATCAAAATGACTCATGCTAAGATTTCAATAGAATTGATCCGCTTCACAATTAAAAGATAAGGAACCTGAGAATCAAATGGCCAAGGGAGAACAGAATACTACAATAAATCCTAATACATGAGAGACGTCTAGTACAAGACCCTGTCAACACCCACAGTATAAAGGACATAATATACATCTTAAGAAGGTATCCACTTTTGGGCAACAATGTAAGATTGTTATAGTATACACAACTTAATTCTCCCATATAGCATAACAAGTCACCAATATCCAGAAATTAAAACATTGTTCCCCCCTGGAGAACAAAACACACAGTAGTGGCAAGTTGCTCCGAAGTAGCTTTCATACAAAGATAGTCTGAGAAGCTGGGTTTCTGTTGGAGTACCCCCTCCCCACTTTTTGCCAGACTACTGATGCACTTTGACTTGATGTGTCCTGGGTCCCTGCCAATCAGGTTCCCAGGGCATGTGTTCTGTCCCCAAAACTGTGCCTTGTACACCCAAGTGGCATTCTCTGGCCACAGGTCAGCCCCTGGTAAATGGTACCACAGGTACCCAGGGCACTGTGACCAGGGAAGGCCTCTAAGGGCTGCAGCACTTATTGTGCCACTCTTAAAGGTCCTGTAACTTTACACTCACACACTGCCTGTGCAGTCTGCGTTTTTGATGCAGAACAAAGAGAAGAGTTGACATGGCACACATCCCTGTGTGCCATGCCTACAACCCACTGCCCTGGCATGGATCAGTCACCCCTCTAGCTGGGTGTCCTATACCAGTGGTGAGGGTACAGGTGCATGATCTCTGTACCTTTACACTGTCTAAGTCCATTCTTAGACATTGTAAGTGCAGTGCTGCCATTAAGAGTATATGGTGCTGGGAGTTTGTCATTACGGACTCCAAAACACCATAGTGGCTACACTGAAAACTAAGAAGTTTGGTATCAAACTTCTCAGCACATTAAACCCACACTGATGCCAGTGTGGGATTTAATGAAAAATGCACTCAGATGGCATCTTAGAGATGCCCCCTGAAAAACGACCAGCCTCTGGTTGGTTCCCTTACTGGTAAACACCAGCCTGCCACCACAAGACATGTTTCTGGACCCCTAGGGTGGGAGCCTTTGCTCCCTGAGCCCAGAAACAAGGCCTTTCCTGGGCAGAGGTGTTCACACCTCCCCCAGGCCAGGAAGAGCCATCTGTGGCAGGGAAGATTCAAAGGCCTTGCAGCCTTTTGTAATGCGACCACAGCCTTTCCTGCTATCAGGAGCAGCCCCCCTTCCTGCCTCCGCTCCTTTACGGCAGGAAGATGGGCAGGAAAAATTAGCCAGCCAAGAAGGTGTGCCCACCTCTGCCAACTCCACCCCTCAGGTGGGGGAGGCGAGGTGAAGCCCACTCTTCAGTGCCCGCCATCCTGCAGATGGCAGGCACTCCCCAATCAGGATTAGGGATTGTGCTCACTCTCCCACGTGGGGTGAGCACACCAAGGGTAGCCGATTGGCTACTGACCTCGAGACTCCTAAAACGCCCCCTAAATACAGTATTTAGGGGGCAGCCCTGAACCAAGAAGGCAGACAAGAACCTGCAAGAAGAAAAGAAGAAGGACTGAACAGCCGTGCCGAAGCTAACAGGAGGAGGATGCCCACTGACTTGGCCCCTGCCCTACCGCCTTGTTCCCACCTAGGAAGCTTGTTTCCGGTCCAGGGAAGGCATGGCTTGGCAGTTCGGGCTGGACTGTTCCCATGAGGCACAGGGTCAGACTGATTTGCATATGGCCATGTCTGAACTGGGGTGGCAGAGTGGGATAAAGAACGGTGATGGATCAAACCCAGATCTGTTGACTGGGTGTGAGTGTTTAATTGGTTCTGATGCTCCGTCCATCACCACCCCCTTTTGTACCGCTTAGAAGGAGTGTAAAGCAGCTTGTTTTACTAGAATGCAATCTTATAGTATAGATTAAGTGAAAAAGAACCACACCAAGTATTTATAAAAATATGCATTTATTATATAACACTCTCTAACACATAGAAATATCTCCTACCCGGAGATATGCACAATGCACTCAATACTTGAGCAAAAAAGCACAGTAAATAGCAGGTAATACACAGTGGGCCCCAGGGGGGGGACCAAACCATATACTAAGAAAGTGGTATAAGAACCACGACTCGGGTCAAGCGTGTGCAGTGTGGGAATACGACTGCGTGCTCCGTACAACTCTACGTGCAAGTCGCAGTTGGAATTTTAAAGATTAAGGACCCTTCCCAGTGGACCCTGAAGAAACCCCGTGGAAGACAGAAGGTTGTAGAGCCACCCCACCCGTGGATACCTTAGTATCCACGTTACCTACACCAGGGAAGCCAGGTGCTGTCAGCTCTGATAGCTTCACACGTAGGTCGGATGTACCTCGGAGTTGGTTCTATGCAAACAAGGGGTCCACCTCTTGATCGTCTCATTTCTGTATGTTATTATAGCACAGAATGTTGATATGATCAAATGAGGGAAGGAAAGATTGGGGACAGCGGGGAGGGAGACCTGTGGAGAAAACATACAATTAGAACAAGCTATACATAAAATGTATATCAAGTATATATCTTTCTATCTATCTATCTATCTATCTATCTATCTATCTATCTATCTATCTATCTATCTATCTATCTATCTATCTATCTATCTATCTATCTATCTATCTATCTATCTATCTATCTATCTATCTATCTATCTATCTATCTATCTATCTATCTATCTATCTATCTATCTATCTATATATATTCACTGAAAAAACCATAGGTTTCACACATGTTATAGTTAGCGGAAATTTTACTGATAAAAAACCAATGAAATTGCCCCGTTATAGTTAGTGCTGGCAACTATAACTCACGCGACCGCAATCCTCTGCTGATGCTAATACTGTATTTAGACACTTATTTGCCCATGTCTTCTTCCATACATTTTTAGCTATACATATATTACAAATATTTTTTTTTATAAAGACACATATGTCATCAGCAGAAGATTGCGGTCGCGTGAGTTATAGTTGCCAGCACTAACTATAACGGGGCAATTTCATTGGTTTTTTATCAGTAAAATTTCCGCTAACTATAACATGTGTGAAACCTATGGTTTTTTCAGTGAATTTGCAAGGTTTTTTAAATGCTAATTCCTAACTATAACGTGTGTGAAACCTATGGTTTTTTCAGTGAATTTGTACGGTTTTTTAAATGCTAAGTTACTTTACGCCATTCGAGGCGTGCGCGCCCACTTAACGCAGTGCGTTCCGTGCACGGTTTTTATCAACTTTAATAAGCCCTGTACATTTGGTGGCCTTCGGCCACCAAAAGCACAGGGGGTGGGGTCAATGTGGATAGTGTTTTTTTTATTTCGATTTTATAATTTCATGTTGCCAAAATATAGTTTTTTTACTGATGTAATAAGCCCTGTACATTTGGTGGCCTACGGCCACCAATAGCACAGGGGGTGGGGTAAGTGTGGATAGTGTTTTTTTTATTTCTATTTTTTACCGTACGCTTACGGTAAGCGTACGGTAAGCGTACTCGGCGAAATTGCCGAAAAAAAAATAAAACCGTTTTTGCTCTTGGGGGATGTTTGGGGACTCCCTCAACATGACTATGTGGGAGGGAGTTGTCAAAACAGCCCCGTAACATGTTTTTGGGCATCATGTTTGATAAATAACACTCAGTGCGAGAGACAAAATGGCGGACGCCGCTTCCTGGTTTCGGCCGATTCGAATGTTTACTAAGATCTAAGAGCCAATCAGAATCGCGCTCGCGAACGCCACCGTACGCGTACGGTAAGCGTACGGTAAGCGTACCGTAAGCGGGCTCAGATATATATATTGATTTAAAGGCTATTTTCTCAGAATCTACTGAACAGATTTACACCAAACCTACAAAAGGCACTTCCTTGACATAGGGACTACCACTCTGCCAAATTTCTAGTAATTCTGTTCAGCCGTTCGGGCTGTAGCTCTGTCTAAAGGTCCTATGGAAAACTGCGTGGGAAAAACGCGTTTTGGGACCCCCCTTTTATCTCAGCCCCCGCTTGACGAATCCCCCCGAGACTTTCAGGGTAGGAGCGGAGCGTAGCGCCCCACCTATTTTGAGAAATTCGCGAGGATTCATCGACCGGCGCCAAAGTTATTCAAAATAGAATGTTGCGGATTTCCTATGGAAAAGGGGTCCTAACTATAACTACCTACTGGCGACCGCCAGTAGGTAATATATATATATATATATATATATATATATATATATATATATATATATATTTGCATAAGCGACTCCTGGACATGAGATACAGAGTCACGGACCCAAAGTTTCGTGGCTGGAACTTATTTTATTGATAAGCCATATGACGCGTTTCGGGTATACAGCGTAGCCTTGATCACATGCGGAAACGCAGTCCGCTTTCTCTTTTTATATTTTAGTTACCAAATCACCTGTGCTGAACATAAAAGAAACACTATCTGACAATCGTGTATCCAAAGTTACGCGCGTTAATTGTGCATCAATGCCATTGACAAACCGTAATCATGTTGTCATTGTATTTTAGTGGTGACCAACAGTAAATGCATATTAACGTATATTGTTATCTCAAACACTCAGCTGCTTGGGTGAATCTCATCTGTATAAATACATCAATCTTTGATTTGAATAGTAACAAAGACTGTTTGCTAAAATTCTGGTTGATTAAAACCCCAAAATTGAATGTTATAAATACATATAATATAAATATAAATAAATATGTGTAAACAACAGATTTATTAAAATATATTTATGTGCTTAAAATTGTTTAAGCGCATGAAGTGCAATATGTGCCTATAACTGCATAAATGCTTAAAACCCATTATGGATTTTCAGTGAGTGTCACGCAATTCTGTAACTGATGTGTTGATCAATTGGTAGTTGTAATATTTGACTAAACATATACTATGCTCATATATCGCTTGTAATCACTTTGTACACTATCATAGTTGGTCAGAAAAATAATTATACACTGTAAAGTGCTGAGTGCTCCCTTAATACTCATGAAAGTGCTAGTGCTTGAAAACATGATTTTTAAGTGCATTAAAAATTGGAAAAAAGAAAAACAGGAAAAATATATAAAGGGAAGTTATGGCTTTGATGAACTGTTCATAAATATTGTAACTTCATCGTTAATTATAACAGAATATTATGATTAACACGTTGCCAGTTAACGGTGGAAAAAACAACAAGATTATATTGCATAATAATCCATATAAGGGTAGTTAAAATGTCATAAAATTACCCTTATTACAAATCACTTCAGACTATTAGACAGACCTATTTTGCGTGAACCTGCAACTACCTAATAATACTGAATAGAAATATATATATATATATATATATTATATCTACTGGCGGTCGCCAGTAGATAGGTATAGTTAGGACCGTGTTTCCATAGGAAATCTGAAAATTCTATTTTGAATAACTTTGGCGCCGGTTGACGAATCCTCGCATAATTTTCAAAACTAATGGGGCGCTCCGCTCAGCTCCTACCCTGAACATCTCGGGGTGATTCGTCAAGCGGGGGCTGAGAAAAAAGGGGGGTCCCAAAACACGTTTTCCGCATGCATTTTCCCATAGGACCTTTAGTCGAAGGTACAGCCCGAACGGCTGAACAGAATTACTTGAAATTTGGTAGAGAGGTAGTCCTCATGTCAGGCATGTGCCTTTTGCATGTATGGAACCAATCTGTTCAGTATTTCCTGAGAAAATTGCAGTAAAAAGTACACCAATATCTATAGGCGCGCACCGTGCGCGCACCCTAATGTGCGCGAGCGTAATTCTGATTGGTGGTTACATGTCAGTCAACGTTCGAATCGGTCGAAACCAGGAAGTGTCGGCCGCCATTTTGTTTGTTTTGGGTGCGAGAGTGAAAAAGAGAGGTGTCGAACGTGAAAAGGGGGCAGGGTAGAGAGTTTCTGACCCCCTAGCCTTTGTCAGGGGGTCCCTAAAGGACCCCGAAGGTTGAAAAAACATTTTGTATTTTTTTTAAAAAAATCGCGGGGTCCGCGCACGGTGAAAAACATAAAAAAAAATAATAATACATACATAACTTAGCATTTAAAAAAACGTACAAATTCACTTAAAAAACCATAGGTTTCACACATGTTAGTTCAGATAACTATAACTCGCGCGACCGCCACTCTATCACAAGGATGATGTCATCAGTGATGTCATGAGTGATGCCACTGACCATGTCATGAGTGATGTAATATGTGACGTCATGAGCAGTGGATTGCGGGCGCGCGAGTTATAGTTATCTGAACTAACTATAACGGGGGAATTTCATTGGTTTTTTACGAGTGAAATGTCCACCTAACTATAACATGTGTGAAACCTATGGTTTTTTAAGTGAATATATATATATATATATATATATATATATATATATATATATTCACTGAAAAAACCATAGGTTTCAGGCACGTTATAGTTAGGAATTGGCATTTAAAAAACCTTAGAAATTCACTGAAAAAACCATAGGTTTCAGGGGCGTTATAGTTAGCTGGACTTTTCACTCGTACAAAACCATTGAAATTCCCCCCGTTATAGTTAGTTCAGCTAACTATAACTCGCGCGCCCGCAATGCACTGCTGATGACGTCCCATATCACATCACTCATGACATGGTCAGTGACATCACTCATGACATCACTGATGAAATCTCAAATGACATCACTGATGACATCACTCATGACATCATCCAGTGAATGTGTGTTTTTCTGAAAATTACATATGTTTTATTTATGTATATCTCATGGTCGATGGAAGAATAAATGGGTATATAAGTGTCTAAATGGGTGATTTGTTTTTGAAAAATTGATTATATAACTGACTGATTAAGTGTATCTTAGTGAATACATGGCTTAGTGAGTAATGTTTAAATATGTAAATATCTGTATCAGTCTCTCACTTTGTGTATAAGTGGTTGCATGGGTTGGTGAGTAGCTACATGAGTGTCTATATAGATTATTAGTTGTTTTTTTGAGTATCAGTATGAGTGTCTGAGTGTCTGTATGGTTTAGTGGGGTGTATTACGTAGTGCATAGGTGCATGAATGAGTGACTCACTGTTTGTATGTGTTGAAGACAGCATGTGTGCAGGACTGTATGGGTGGATGAGTGTGTGCATGGGTGTGTTAGTGAGTGAATGACTGTCTCAATAGTGTCTTTATGAGTAACTACATATGTTTTAAACTAGTATATGTGACTATTGGTGTTTATAAGTGAGTATATGTGAGAGTGAGAGTGAGAGATTGGATGAGTTCCTGTATGAATAAGTATGTGTTTCTATAAGCGATTGTTTAAAAGACTAAGTATGTGTAAGTTTCTGTAGAAGTAAGTGTGGTGGTGTGTGTATAACTGTATATGCAAGTAAATGGATGTTTGATTCTTTATTAGCATGAGTGACTATGTGTAGTAACTCTATGGATGAGTGGCGTTGTGTAACAGGATGTATAGGTGTATGAGTACATATGATGAGTGAGTACATGTGACTGTATAGGACTGTTGGTGAATGAGTGGATGTGTATGTGGATCTTAGAATTACTGAATAGGTTGTTGTAACTGGTATTGGTATGTCCATTGTTTTGAAAACTTTAGTTTCTATTTTTGAATGTGTGTATCAAAGGTTATATTAGGGGGAGAGGAGGTCTGCCACTCTATCACAAGGATGATGTCATCAGTGATGTCATGAGTGATGTAATATGTGACGTCATCAGCAGTGCATTGCGGGCGCGCGAGTTATAGTTAGCTGAACTAACTATAACAATGGTTTTGTAAGAGTGAAAATTCCAGCTAACTATAATGCCCCTGAAACCTATGGTTTTTTCAGTGAATTTCTAAGGTTTTTTAAATGCCAATTCCTAACTATAACGTGCCTGAAACCTATGGTTTTTCAGTGAATTTCAAAGGTTTTTTAAATGCTAATTTCTAACTATGCCTACAGAGATAGGACATGTGAAGAAAGAAAAAAAAACGCACAGAAAGAAAAAAAAGAAATGCAGAAAGAAGCAACAGAAGTCCTCAAAGACGAAGAAAAGTGCAGGAAGAAGGATAATGTGCAGAAAGAACAAACAGAAGAGCAGAAAGAAGCCTTGTTGCAAAATCATCCTATACCCTCAACTTTTTCAGACGGATACTGGTGGTAACTGAATCTGACTAACCAGTCCTAGAGCCAGTGCTATGTTAAAAGATACTCAGAATACAGTGAAAGCACCTACATACACTAGGGAACACTATGCGTTGGGGTCCCCCTGTGATTAGCATGACCTCCTCTGTAAGCCCCTAGTATATAATAGGGCAGGGGATTAAAACTACCTCTTAAAACGCGCCACAGGGCGTGTTTGCACACGTCACCTCAGGCCCCGCCCCCTCCCTTCCCCACTGTGTAAACACGCCCTGTGGCCATTTTAAGTTGGGAGATTAAGTCCCCTTGAATCCTGAGGGTCCCTAGGGTCCAACTAGACCACTAGGTACCTCCAGTAAGCACCACAGAGTTGCGTTGCAGAGAGATGTAAAAAGGGGCACGGCCTAGACCACCTCTCTGCAACGCAGCGCAGTGGTGCTTACTGGAAGCACCTGGTGGGCTAGTTAGCCCCCAGGGGCCCTCAGGATTGAGGGGGAATTTTTTCCCCAACTTGAAACGCGCCATAGGGCGTGTTTGCACACGTCACCTCAGGCCCCGTCCCCTTCCTTCACCACTGTGTAAACACACCCTGTGGCCGTTTTAAGTTGGGAGATTAAGTCCCCTTGAATCCTGAGGGTCCCTAGGGGCAAAAATAGCCCACTAGGTATGTCCAGTAAGCGCCATTGCAGAGAGGTGTAAAAAGGGGAACGGCCTGCACCACCTCTCTGCAACGCAGTGCAGTGGCACTTACTGGAAGCACCTGGTGGGCTAGTTGGCCCCCAGGGTCCCTCAGGATTGAAAGGGAATTATTTCCCCAACTTAAAACGCGCCACAGGGCGTGTTTGCACACGTCACCTAAGGCCCCGTCCCCTCCCTTCACCACTATGTAAACGCGCCCTGTGGCCGTTCTAAGTTGAGAGATTAAGTCCCCTTGAATCCTAAGGGTCCCTAGGGTCAAACTAGCCCACTAGGTACCTCCAGTAAGCGCCACAGAGCTGCGTTGCATAGAGGTGTAAAAAGGGGCATGGCTATACTTGGGCTACATCTGGGTGATATTTGGGCTACATTTGGGCACTTTTGTCTCCGGTGGTCATCTTGGGAGATTTATTTGTTATGAAGTTTCCTAATTTCCTCATTTACTGCAGTCTCCTCAGTAGGGAATACTTTCAGTTTTTTACTTTGGTTCCATCAAGAAAGCAATCAGATGTGTCACACATTTGCCATAAATTCTGAATGTTAGCACTCTAATTGCTCATTAGATCACTGTAGTAAAGCTACTGCTCACCAGGGAAGTCTGCTGCTGGTATTCAAAGTGCATGTTTCAGTCTGCATGTCAGAATTTGTTTATGAAATAGAAGAGGATTTGAGAAGTCAAAATGTGCCCTAATTTTTCTTTCTGCAGCACTAATCATACTTTCTACGGCAAAATGAACCCCCTCATGTTGTTCCTTTGTAAATTAAATGTTTTAAGTGTTACCACTTTATTCCAATCAAGATGGCTTCAGGTGTGCCATACTTTTGTCATAAGTTAGACTGTTAGCGCTCTAGTTGTTTGTTAGAACACTCTGGGACATTCTGTCATTGGGCTATACTTGGGCTACATCTGGGTGATATTTGGGCTACATTTGGGCTCTTTTGTCTCTGGTGGCCATCTTGGTAGATTTATTTGTTATGAAGTTTCCTAATTTCCTCATTTACTGCAGTCTCCTCAGTAGGAAATACTTTCAGTTTTTTACTTTGGTTCCATCAAGAAGGCATTCAGATGTGTCACACATTTGCCATAAATTCTGAATGTTAGCACTCTAGTTGCTCATTAGATCACTGTAGTAAAGCTATTGCTCACCAGGGAAGTCTGCTGCTGGTATTCAAAGTGCATGTTTCAGTCTGCATGTCAGACTTTTTTTAGGAAATAGAAGAGGATTTAATAAATCAAAATGTGCCCTAATTTTTCTTTCTGCAGCACTAATCATAATTTGTACAGCAAAATAAACCCCCTCATTTTGTTCCTTTGTAAATTAAATGTTTTAAGTGTTACCACTTTACCACTTTATTCCAATCAAGATGGCTTCAGGTGTGCCATACGTTTGTCATAAGTAAGACTGTTAGCGCTCTAGTTGTTCGTTAGAACACTCTGGGACATTCTGTCATTGGGCTATACTTGGGCTACATTTGGGTGATATTTGGGCTACATTTGGGCTCTTTTGTCTCTGGTGGCCATTTTGGGAGACTTATTTGTTATGAAGTTTCCTAATTTCCTCATTTACTACAGTCTCCTCAGTAGGAAATACTTTCAGTTTTTTTACTTTGATTCCATCAAGAAGGCATTCAGATGTGTCACACATTTGCCATAAATTCAGAATGTTAGCACTCTAGTTGCTTATTGGATCACTGTAGTAAAGCTACTGCTCACCAGGGAAGTCTGCTGCTGGTATTGAAAGTGCATGTTTCAGTCTGTATGTCACAAGTTTTTAATGAAATAGAAGAGGATTTGAGAAGTCACTCAAAATGTGCCCTAATTTTTCTTTCTGCTGCACTAATCATACTTTCTATGGCAAAATGAACCCCCTCATTTTGTTCCTTTTTAAATTAAATGTTTTAAGAGTTACCACTTTATTCCAATCAAGATGGCTTCAGGTGTGCAATACGTTTGTCATAAGTAGGACTGTTAGCGCTCTAGTTGTTCTTTAGAACACTCTGGGAAGCTGCAGTAGAACACAAAGGAATCAATCAACTGACAGTCTCTGCCCTTGTTGGATGTACATGTTTTACTGAGAATGTCAGACTTCATTCTCACATGACTGAGAAAGATAATGTGAATTTACAGAAAATATGTTCTCAGTTTAGCTTATAGATCACCTTCCAAACCTCTGTGGGAAAAGCATGAGAAAATAGTTTTCTCTCAAACATGATTCATGATATCACAGCAGAAGGCGTTTTCACATGGTAAAATCACCTTAGAACACACCACAATTCCTAAAATAAGTATGGTACCATCAACAAATGATTTATAATGTAACTAAAGTCTTAAAACATTCTATTAACTGCAATGCTTTTTAATGAGGTGCTACCATGTATATTGGTCCCAAGATGGCTGCCAACACTTTTTGGATGAAGTACTGACAGCCAATCAGATCTCACGATGAGATGTGTGGTTAGGCTCCGCCCAGATATATCCGTTTCCGTTTCGTTAGTCTTTATTATCGATCAGTTTCATCAAAAAAAGACAGTTACAAAATAAACATTGCATACAAGATAAGGATTAAGAACTATTCCTATATAACACAAGTAGAATAAAATCATGAATAAACACAGCTCTAAAGTCTAATGCCTCCTATTTCTGATAATCCAGACCCAACCCAAAAATTTGGCCACTGCAACTACGATGCATTCGCCACTGTCATATCTCAGGATTCTTAGGGCCTCAAGCCCCTGCCTAGTGCCCAGATTGCGACATATAGGTTTAAGCCATTTGGCCCGGGGGGCGACATAAGCCGGGCAGACAAAAAATATATGACCCACAGATTCGGTACAATCTGTACACCAACGGCAGGAATCGCAAGTCTCACCCTTCCAAATTTTTGTGAATGATTTGATGGGTAGGCTGCCAACCCTCAGTTGGTGGTAAAGTTTCCTGTCGCTGGGTCTGGTAATGATGTCCCAATAAGCTTCTAAAAGAGGGACATTTTTCTGCACAAGAAACCTGCTTGACAAAGACTCCGCTGGAACTAGGGATAATTGTTTTTGACGGACCATTGACCAGTAAAGGCTTTATATCTATCTTTTTAGCTCTAATTTTCTCAGGAACTATTGAATGGATTTACACCATTTAAGCAAAAGGCACGAGTCTGAACTGAGGACTACCTCTTTTCCAAATTTGGTGTAATTCCGTTCAGCAGTTCGGGCTGTAGCTGCGTCAACAGGTCCTATGGGAAAATGCATGGGGAAAACTCGTTTTGGGACCCCCCTTTTTTCTCAGCCCCCGCTTGACGAATCACCGTGAAAATTTCAGGATAGAAGCGGACCGGAGCTGGCCAAAAGTTTGGAAAATTTCGCAAAGATTCATCAATCGGCGCCAACGTTATTCCACATAGAATGTTGCGGATTTCCTATGGAAAATAGGTCCTAACTATAACTACCTACTGGCGTCTGCCAGTAGGTAATATATAAATAACAATGCTGCATCTTCCTAGCAACTTTAGAAATAAAGTGACTCTCTTTTTTTGTGTCCAATAAATAAAGTGCTGTGCGGTGTCTCTGATAAAACAAAGGGAAATATTAAGTACCGGAAAAGGCTGTTCTGAACTGAATAATCGTTACAACGCTGTCCAGAATACCCACCCTTTCATAGGCTTGATCATGGTTCACAGGGGTATTCCTCACAATATGCATATGCCCCCTGTTACTACAAAACAAATGAGAAAATAGTGAATCAATGAAGGCATGAATCACTATACATAACATCCACGGAAATATCGTATCAGAACCAATGGAGCCAGTATTTCAAATAATGTGCATGAAGCGATCATCATATAAGAAGCATTGGAAAGCTATAACAGTTTGCTGCCACTTTTCCTCATGACCAGATAGCAATGGGATTCCATCAATGAGCCCAAACTTCCATGCAGTTATGCAACACAGCTTCGTCACTCTGAAATCTAAATTAGCCACACAAGTGCCGTTTCTAAACAGGGCTTCGGCTTGTAGCTATTTACCCAAACAGGATTCCTCGCACATCGTTACCTTCACAGCTGAGGGGCACATATACCACACAGTACCGAATATGCAGTTTCCGTCACGGCTGACTGACACACAAACAGACAAGTAACAGTAATGCCGCTTCCTTCACGGCTAGCGACGTAGTGAGAAAACATGTGCAGAAGCTCGTGCCGTTTCCGTCACGGCTGCGCGAGCTGCACAATTATGAGAAACAGTTTCAAGGATGCCAAAATCAGAAAGCGAAGCTTCGGGGGTAAAGAAATTACCCCAAACTAAAATACTGCACTGTGGAAACAAGACACTGGTGCCAGAGCACCCTTAACACACCGACAGGGAAATGGACCAAAGGCACATCTGTCTTCATCCAGAATGCAGGAAGAATAACCAGTCTCGGTCCTCTGCTCGGGCTTCCCTAAATTCCACCCTGCCACCGGAAATACGTAATAACTTGTACCGGGAGTGGTGCACAGCCTGATGGGAATTGTGGTTCGAGAAAACGGACAGAGTCAGGATCGATCCTGACTACGTTCACCAGAGAGCCTCCAATATAACAGGTGCAGACGTGTGAAGTAGTGTCGGAAACCTCTGTCTAACCCAATTGAGGACTTCCGAAAAGTGCCGCTGCTGGAAGAGGAGAAAGTGTCCGATGGAATCCGATGGTGGATTCTAGTTGAGAAGTACCTGCAAGCAGAGGGAACAGAGTCTATGTCACTCAGGGGTGAACAGACTCTGGAAGACGAATGCCCTCCGATATCGGGTATTGCAGGAGAGTTGACGAGGACCTTTACTCTGCAGCTGTGAGGACCAGGCGATGCTGAGGAAGACCTGGAGCCATACAGAGCTTTCCCACGAAGGATGTCGAGTACTGAGGGGTCGGTGTCCAGCGGGAGCACCAACAAGCCTTGGCAAATGCAAACAATGCAGCAGCTGAAGAAAGAGGAACGTCGGGATCAGCTAGGTCCAGGGGACTCACCACAAGCAGGGGAGTCAGGGCAGGCCTTAGCAATCAGGGGGGCCCAAGAGAAACAAAGTGGGCCCTCAAATGGACCCCTAGGCCGGAGGCACTGGAGTTATGAGAGGACCTCAAGCAGCTCACCAAAAGATGCAGGCCACGATGCACACGATGTGATGTGGCTGAAAATTCTGGTCAGAGGAGATGCTCGAGGTTGGGGCTACTTGGTGCCCGAAGATCTTCTTGGAAGGAAGTCAACAAACCTTTGCAACTGCAAGAAGACACGGTACACAGGAGTTCAGTTATTGCAACCCCCGCAAATGATAATGGCCTAAAACTTGGTGAGAGGGCAGGGCAGGACTCAGGAGCTGTGGCAAAACACCACCTGTGTTGCAGAACGTATCGGAGTCCGGAGGAGCTCAGGATCGACAGACCAGTCGACTTAGTTGCGGTGCTTGTGAATGCAGGGGAGTGACTCCTTCACTCCAAGGTAGATTTCTTTAAGTGTCTTTGATGCTTCACAGGCCTTGGAAGGTTCCTGTATGGTGCACAGGCACAGACGATGCAGCAGACTGGAAGGGAGACGAAGTCAGGCCCAAACGAAGTCCAGCGAAATCCAGAGGGCCCAGATGGTAAAAGAGTAGTGGTGTCTGATCCGAATCTTATCCGACGACGAATCTAGGGACCTACACCCAGGTAAGCCCTTAAGTACCCTAGGGAAAGGTTTGGGAAGATTCAGGAAACACTCCCAGGGGAGAGCCTGGACAGGGTGAGGTTACTCCCATGTCCTTTGTCCATTTTCGTGCCAGAGTGGGAGCCAACGGCTCCCAGAACTGGTTTGAGCTGGACTATGCATGGGGACACCAAATGTGCCCAACATGCAGACTGAGTGGTGCTGGCTAGCGCACTTACCCTGCCCCAATACACTAAATCCTGTCTGGGAGGTGGTCACACCTCCCTGTAACAGGATGCCTCTTGTTCTGCCTTCCCCTGCTCGAGCTTGGCTTAGCAGCAGGAGGGCAGCATCGTATCTCTGGTCGGCAGCAACCATTTTGTGCTGTCTGGGTCTGGAAGACTGGTACCGGGGGACATGTAGAGCCTTCCAGGGCTTGGAATCATACATGGTGTGGGGGTATGATTCCAACATGTTTGATATCAAACATGATAGGATTCGTTGCAGCCAGTTTCGAGATGGTCATCGCGTAATCAGATCATGTGATGTTCGTTGATGGCTCCTGTTTACGGGACCAAGAAGGAAATTTAAAGGCTGCCTTTGCAGTTTGTACAGTCTCAGGTGTGGTGGAAGCCTCCTGGCTTCAGGGAGTATGTCAGCATAAATGGCCAAAATTGATTGCTTTTACTTGAGCATGCTGTGTTTCAGACCAGCTGAGAGTGACAATTGTCACTGATAGTCAGTATGGCTTTGGTGTCGTTCATGACTTTGTGTAGTTATGGTCTCAAAGCAGATTCAAGACCTCTTCGGGGTCCTCAATCCACAATGGGGAAAGTGTGAGGAACGTGTTACAGTCCCTACAACTACCAGCCCAAATTGCAGTAAAGTGTGCCGCTCATCAGCAAGGCACTGATTGTGTGACAGTGGGCAACAGATATGCTAATGAAATAGCTCGATACTGCACACTAAGTTCTTGCACCTTTAATAGGGAGAAAGTCAATGAAAGTTCAGAGGTCCCACATTGCAATCAGTTGTCTACTGTTGATACTTGGGAGGAAGTTATGAGATTACATGAAGAAGTGATAGAAGCAGAACAACAAGGCAGGGTCAGCGCAGGTTGTGTCAAAAGAGATCAGTATGACATTTGGGTTTCAGGAGATGGAAGACCTGTGATGCCAGACAGCTTGTTACCACTCATGGCAAGACACTACCATAACTGCGCACATGTAGGGACAGACGCAATGGTGCGCCTCTTTAGAAAAACATGGTTTAATCCAAGTTTCAGATTGATGGCCGAAAGTTTGTGTCACAGAAGAGATCAGGAGGCCCCTTTAACAGGATGCAAATGCCCATTTGTAATGAGTTGAGATATGTCCTAGTGATTGTCTTTATCTTTTCACGGTGGGTTGAAACTTACCTGACTAGGAGAAATTTAGTAGCTAAGCTGTTACTATGAGAGTTAATACTGCATTTTGGCTTCTTGACTTCTTTGGAGTTAGACTGAGAAAGTAATTTTAACAATGTGGTCCTGAAGATGTTGTGTGCAGCACTGCAAATTGAACAGAGACTACATTGCAGTTACCGTTTGGAGGCTTCCAGCATTGTGAAGCAAGTCAATGGCACGTTGAAATCCAGATTGGCGAAAGTATGCTCTTCAACATCTCTGATGTGGCTTGATGCATTGCCTCTTGTGTTGACGAGTCTGCGCTGCACTCCAGACAGGAGGACAGGATTATAGCCCCATGAAATCACCATGGGGTGGGCCATGAGACAGCCAGCTGTGCCTGCAAATACACTTGTGAACATTACCAATGACATGATTCTTGATTACTGCAAAGGACTGGCTGACAGTGCGTTCTCTTTCTCACCATGCCGGCGAGGCTACAGCCCTGCTTCAATAGGAGCAGTGTCATGACCTCAGTCCTGGCGACTGGGTTATGGTGAAGAAGCATGTGAACAAGTTGTGCACGGAGCCTCGGTGTAGTGGGCCTTACTAGGTAATACTGGTCACCACAACTGCCGTGAAGTGTGGAGGTCTCCCTAATTGGGTACACGCTACCCATACTTGCAGAGTCCCGTGTCCCCTTGATCGTATAACAGCACCTGTTCCTAATGTGCCAGAGGTTACAGTGGGACAGAGGGAACAAGTTAGTCAAGCTGTTGGGGATCAGCAAGCAGGAGGGACAGCACTTGTTCGGCCTGAAGGGGGTCTGAAACAGTTAACTGTTGTCTGTACAGAAGGATCCTATCCAGTTGTGTTAACAGCACCAGATTCAGACCCTGGCGAATGGCCAAGTGCCATAATAACGCAAAATGTACCCGGAGACAGATGGTTTAGAAGGCAAGTGAGAGTAAGACACTGTCTGACTGAAGTGCATGTGCTGCGTACAATCCCAGAGGGTGTT
Organism: Triturus cristatus; assembly: GCF_964204655.1. Classification (NCBI taxonomy): domain Eukaryota; kingdom Metazoa; phylum Chordata; class Amphibia; order Caudata; family Salamandridae; genus Triturus; species Triturus cristatus. Next base: position 324,416,220 of record NC_140586.1, on the reverse strand, counting down.
GACGGATCTGGCCTGAGTGACAGTGATGAAGATGGGCCTGCAGTGAGGAGATCAAAGAGAGAAAGAGTAGCCTGTCAAAGTTATTACTCACTTGAATGGACTTACTTGGCAGCCAATGACTGGGAGAGAGCATTCAACACTTTTTGCTATAACAATTGCATCCACCTGAACCTCCTTGAACTGAACTTTGGGGTTGAACTGAGTTTTGAAATTGCACTGCCACTAAACAGATTGAGTCAACTTTTTCTGGAAGTGATTATTAGCTAAGTTGAACTGTGCATTTATTTGAGACTGCCTTTAATAGCTTTGCCCAACCTACACACAAGAGTACCAAGGCCCGAGTTGGTGAAGTATCCTAAGGTTGTCCCTTAGAAGAAGACAGAGTAGGGCTAAGGAAGTCTCATGAAGATTATTATACATATCGTGCTGAAAAAGGCATTTTGAACTTTGTTTTGCTTTGTGTGCAAGTGGAAACTAACTGAAAAAAACGTGTTGCAATCTTCTAGCTAAACAGTCTGTCACTAGAGAACTCATGGAGCCTAACGCAAACACCCTTAGACGCCAACGCATATGGGCAGGACTATTTGCTGTTGCGACAATACTATTAGCTGCTTTACTTATAATTTTGAATTTGCCACATCATTTACACGAAGAGCATAAGTCTACACGTGCCCCTCAAACGCCATTTACTGCGGATAATAGTTTGTCTGCAATAGATGAGAAAGAGTTATATGTAGATGCCTCTAGAAGAAATTACTCTTGGAATGTTTTTTCTAGGCTGTTTTATGAATATGTTAACACTATGGATGCAGAGGATTGCTACATTTGTGTGCAATTACCTGCATCAGTTGCTGAAGGAATAGTGTACCATCATTTTCCTTTGACATATGGAGTGTCCTGTAGCTTATTGCTTAGCTTATTTATTTCCAATAACATTACTCAAACCATTACTTCGTCTTTTTAGAGGGTCCTGCGCTAAAGCATCTTAATAGACAACCTGATGCTAAAAATTCTGAGGAAGTGGAATATTTCTTTAGACCCACAATGACACTGGACACAGCTTATGCACATAGACACAATTTGACTTGTTTTTTAACAGCTGTAGAAAAGAAATTCATAGATTCTTTGTGAGATAGAAATAGAGACATTTGAGTTAAGCCACAAATCATTCAAAGGTGCCAAAATGGCCTAAAGACAAGAGTGAACATAGATTAGTGGGAAACATGGCAGCATTAGTTTTATACTGGCGACTTAAAGGCAGAGTATGCATTTTTATTAGAAAATACACAACTGATACACATTTTGTAGGGACTAGTGAATGTGACTATACATTTGAAGTTCAAGGAAATTGGGTTTATATTTAGATGGAGGAAATACTGTGTTCCCTGGAGTTTATTACAATTGTGGGAAACATGCATTTTATAGATTACCCTTGCGCAATGGCGTTCTAGAAGGTTGCTGTGGTAGCAGCGGGCGCCATGTTAGGTGGAGCGGCGGCCCGCAGCACTTAGGGGAAGAGGCGGTCACGGCAGCGGTGGGAGGTGGAGGTGGGATAAAAAAAAAAAACAACAAAGATTACCCAAAAGATGGTATGGAATATGTTATCTGGGAGAAGTGTTTCCAAACATTTATCATGTGGGACAAATTGATGATAAGGATAAGGGAGCAACATGTGAGAATCAAAAGAGGTGCCAGTGCTAGTGAAATTGTAGGATACATTTTTGGTACCTTGATACGATCTGTAGGAGTTATACTCAACTCACACAAGATTAGAACGCTTTCTTCTGTAGTTGATAAATTGTCTACTAGTACAGATGGAGGATTCCTAGTTATAGCTAGAGGGATGGTTGCCATCAGATCAATGGTTTTGAAGAATCAACTTGATTTAGACGTCCTTTTTTGCAAAAGAGGGCGGATTCTGGCGGATGTCTAAACTCCAACAATGTTGTACTTATATTCCAGACGAGAGTAAGGATCTGAAGAAATACATTAGCAACAATATTGACTTAAAGAAAGATTTGAAAGGGTTGACAGCAACAGGTGATTGGGAAGCAATAGGGAATGGATTTTCTGCTATAGGCAGATGGTTTGGAAACCTAGGTAGAGGAATTGTTGAACGAATCTTGAAACCCTTAGTGATAATTCCTCTTTGTGGATTACTCTTTTTTGTGAATATTAAGATATACAGAGTGCACAAGTGAAATGGGTGGGCAAGACAAAGAGAGCATATATAGAACTGGAGGATAGACAGAGTATATTCTATGATGACATGAAATTTCTGGTGGATTTCAGAAGGAAAATGATGAAGACAACCTAATTGTAATCTAACCATCTGATATGGTATTGATGTGATGGCTTGAATCGCCATCAGAGGGGGGATTGGTGCAGCGCAAAGCTGTCCACTCTTTACACATCCAAAAATATGACAGAAAGTGTCCACAGACATATGACATGAACGTGCACCTAGCACATCTTTCTTACTTGATTGAATTATTGATGAAAACGTTGCACTCAACATTACTATTAAAGAGTGCATTTATTGTAGAATTAGGGAGTCTACTCATGTGTTTAACTATGCTGATTAAGATGTTGTTATGAAGCTCGATTAATATTAAACCATCCTTGTCAAATAAGTAATGTACTTCCACTGATAAAGAAACCCAACTTTCCTAAATGTGTGCTATATTGTCTTTATAATGTGTAATCACTTGAAAATTAGACCAAACCATTTTCAGATGTGTAGAGTGCCATTGAAATTTAAACGATAACCCATGTGTAATGTATGCACTAATGTCACATGTATGTACGTTTTGTACTTTTAAATATAGTACTCGGTCATAACTTTGAGTGATTTGATTATTTACAGTATGTCATGCAATATGAACTAAATGTATTCAAGAATTTATGTTAATTTGTGCACATGCATATTAAGGGAAACAGCCTTTACAACGTGGTTCAAACCACGCTGTGCCTTTAACAGGTGGTCCGAACCGCGAATGCATCTTTACAATGCATTCCTTTACCACGCAAGTCGTAACAACGACTTGCGCTAGGGAAAGCATTCTTGGACTGACGTTGGACTTTAAGTCCAACACTTTCCATACTGTTGCACAGACTGGAGTTGAAATAGTAAATGATACTATTCCAAAATCCAGTACTTTTCCTACAGCAAGTCATTGTAGCACCTTACGTGGTAAAGGAATGTGTTGTAAAGACGCATTTGTGATTCGGATCGGGTTGTAAAGGCATGTGAGGTAAATACATGCATGGTTCGAACATACAACCGCATATTAAATGTGCACCATGCAATTTACTGGTTAACTTGTCTTTAGGCTTGTATTTCATCATGCTACATTTCATAAAATACTGTATTTTAGATTCTGCTAAAATGGATTTCTTGCAGGTATCCACACACATTGTTAGTTTAGAATAGATACATATCTGTACTAAAGACAGATAGATAGCCTAAGAAACAGAGCTTGACGAAAGTAAATGGGAAAACAGAAGGCAAATGAAAGGACTATTCTTTACGGACTTGGGAGTGAGAAAGAGATGTTGATCCCATGTCAACTCTGTGACTTTCTGTGGATGTTGCAGTCTGCAACGTGGAAAATGAAACAAAGACAATTGACACTTGATGACGGTGTGACCAAAGGGGTGTCACCTATGGACTTTATGGGTTATAATATACTGACAGCCCTGTTAGAGGATGAGAGACATCTTTTTCCTCTTCATGGAGACTAACTCCACTGATCCTTTCTTGGACTTCTTCTAGGCTTCTTTGGTGAATCCCCTTTCTACAGACTCTATGCAGAACCTTCCTTGAACTCCTTGCCAACTCCTTTCATGATTCTCAACTCCCCTTGAATGGACTTTGAGAGGTTTAGAACTCTATGTTTTCCTTTAAATCCTTTGAAGTGTGGCTTAGGCTAACCCTTACTTCTGACCTACTGAAAACTCTTGACTGAGCTTCTGAGATGCTTTTGCTTATTCTACTCAAGTTCCCTGGTCTTGCACCTGTTCCCTACATGGAACTCTTTCATTTCTAAGACTCCTTAGATAACTGTTTTTTTTTTTTTTTTTTTTTTAAATTCTTTATTTCGATGGTTAAAAAAATCATCATAAAAAGTACATGTTAAAAACACAGCAACACATATAATCATACAATTCATTAAAAAATAACCATCAACTGAACTGTTACACTTTATCACAATACGAAAAGTAAGCTAATCTCTAGTGTTCCTTAGTCTTACAGCAGCTTTCAAGAAGCTTATTACTGAGCATAGAGTATACATATCATTTGCTTTTTGAAGGAACAACAAGGCTACCTTCGCATGTCGAAATTTCCCACATTTTAAAATATTAATTAAAAACATGCGTCTAGGGAGACAATAAAATGGGCACAACAATACAAAATGAAGGGTGTCCTGCGGAGACAAATTGTCGCAGCCGCAGGCCCCCTTCTGCTCAATAGTCGCAGAAAAACCCGATGGATAAGATAAAATATTATGCAACAAATTGAGCCTAAAACGACACATTAAAAATCTCTCTTGTTGATTATGCAGCAGAAATAGATAGGGTTCCATACCCACTGTCTCTTTAACTAAACAGTGGGCTGCCACTGAGCGTTTTGATGTGAGAGCTTTAGTTTCCCTATGGGATTCCATTTTGTCCAGCAACAATCTTTTAATTTGCATTTTACTATTTCTTGTAATTAAAGTAGGGGTACTAAAGAGTGCGTGTTGGCCTACAGATTCTAAGGTTACTTCAACATATTTCAGCCATGGGATTGACATTCCTTTGTCCCTTTGTAAACAATCATTAATAATTTCCTTGCTTAGTTCAGCATCCGGGTTAGCCCATATGCTGAGCCACGCCAAAACTGGCTTAGTTTTAACCAAATCGGCAATATATGGGATACCGAGTTCAGAGTGTGCAATTTCTGCTGGTATCGCATGTGGGATCTTCAGAATTCTACGGATGAATTTATTTTCTTCCAGTTGCAGCTGTTTAACATCCCTGAAGCCCCAGACCTCTGCTCCATATGCCGCTTTGGCTATACTAATTGAATTGTATAAGGTCATTACTTGCTCAGGGGACCAGTAGCCTAATCTTTGTGCAAAATTCATGATTGCACCACATGACGAAGCTAATTTAGTGCAGCGTTCCTCCAACAACTTATCAAACTGAATTTTGCAGTCAAACAGTAGACCTAAATACGGGAAGGTGGTTACTATTTCCATAGCATGGGTCCCAATATTAAATGTCGGTTTTTTGATCGGTTTTTTGCCTGCGATCAGCGCAAAGGATTTAGTCAGATTAACTGACAGATCTAAATTTTTCATAAAATCTACAAAACCATTGATCAGTATTTGGAGACTACGCGGTGTCCGGGCAAGGAGAACCGCGTCGTCCGCATAAAGGAGGACTGGTATATGGCGCTTTCCTACCCTAGGACAATCGGCTGCCTTAGCTATGAGGGTTGACTCCAGGTCATTTATATATAATGAGAATAGGAAGGGGCAAGAATGCACCCCTGCCTTACGCCACTGGAACATTGGAAGGAGTCAGTTTGCCCCCCCTCCATACTATATCGGACCCTCGCTGTAGTGTTCCAGTGTAACTCTCTCAAGATGTTTATCAGTCCCTGGTCAATCCCCAGGGAGGTCATCATTTCCCAAAGCTTACTTCTATTCACGTTATCAAAAGCAGCTGCTAGGTCCATGAATCCCATGTAAATGGTCCCATTACTTGCAATAGTGTATTTAGCGACCAGGAGATATAAGTTTAGGCATTGATCACTGGTCGACTTTCCTGCTCTAAAGCCATACTGGGTGTCAACGATTGTGTGCTGCTCTTCAGTCCAGGCCATTAAGCGATTTAGGACCACCCGCCCCAGTATTTTAGCCGAAATATCAATTAATGATATAGGTCTATAGCACTGGGGATTGTCCTTATTTCCTTTTTTAAAAATAGGAACTATTAAGGCAGTGGACCATGACCTCGGGAGGCCTGTTTTGACAGCTGCATTTAGCACTCTCATTAAAATTGGTGCCCACAAGTCAACATTGCTTCTGTACAAATCTGGGGGAGTGCCATCAGGTCCAGGAGCTTTATTTGGTGTCAAACCGTTAATTGCTTGCACAATCTCGGTGAGTGTAAAGTCCTGAGCCTTATTCCTATTACCAACCCATTCCCCTTCTTGTTTGCAAGCCTCGGTATGATTATAAAGCTTCTCAAAGTGAGCTACCCATTGCTGTGGAAGGATATTTGTACTAAGAACCGGTGTATTGCAATCATAGAGAGAGGGCCTATTTATGATCCTCCAGAATTCGGTGAAGTCCCTGTTTTCACCAGCCTCTCTTAGGTCAGCCCATAATTCCACTTTTAAGGTGGTTTTTCTTTCTTTAATCTTAGTTCTGTAGATTTTCCTATTTTTTGCCACCTCCACTGAGTTTCTCGGGATTGTCTTAAGACTTGACTTAAGATTTCTCAGTGCTCGCGCACATTCTACATCAAACCATCTTGGGTGGGTCACTAGTTTTCTAGGGCCTTTTGCCACTAATAGTTGCCCAGCACATTTAGTTAGCTCCTTAAAGGCGGCAATTAAATCGACTCCCTCTATTTGCAGATCTAAACACTCCTCAAGCCACTTTCTCCCCTTTTGTACTAATGCAATATAAAAATCAGGGGCATTGATTTTTGTCCATTTTAGACGCCTTCCCTGATCGGTGGGTTTTAAAATGGTATCCAGCTGCTTATTTGTTTCGGGAAGATCCTTATATGGTATTTCTATAACCAAGGGGTTATGATCGCTAAAGGCACTCCATTTAGCGTTTACCTTGCTGATCCGATGTTTAGCAAAGGTGGATATAAAGATGTAGTCTATAATAGACGAACATCCCCTTCCTTTAAAAGTTGGTATCAGAGTGCCCCCTGGTTCAGGAGTTACCAGATCAATAGTATGCGCTAGTGAGTGACTCCCTAATATTTTTGTTATTAATATACCCTCAGCTGTGTGCTCCAGATATGGGCCCTTTTTAATTGGGCAGAGATCCCAGTGGGTGGTTACCGGTGTCAAGCGTGGGCAAAGATGACAGTTTAGGTGCCCCATCAAAAGTACAAATCAAATTCTTGTTTTAGTCTAAGGTCTAGTTCCTCAAGTGCGGCATTAATGCCGCTTCCTGGGGCAGGGTTATAAAAATTGAATAATTGTACCCTCAGCCCCTGTCCCTGGAAGGTTACTGCTTGCAAGTTATCTGAGGTCCAAGATGGCACAATCCATCTCCCCTTCAGATTTACATCAGCATATATTATTAAGCCTCCCTTTGCTCTGCCAGCCCTGCTCTCCTGAGCTGAAACAAAGAAGGACTTAAACCCCTCTAGATGATAGTTATCGGGATCAACTGCCCATGTCTCCTGTAGGGCTATTATATGGGAGTCCCTTAATTGGTTCTTCCACTCTATGTTACTTATTTTCCCCGCTAAGCCTGCAATATTCCAGGATGTTATTACCACCCGTGGTCCCTGTGTCCCAGACAGCCTTCGACCATAGGTATCCAATTCGTGTGCCTCTTTCCCCTCTAATGGTGGGTTTTGCCTTTCCCCAATCTGGCTTTGCGGGCAGATTTCTCTGGGGTTCAATGTGTGCCTTCCCACTGATGTTGGTTCAATTATTTTCGTGGGTGTCCTTGTTTCCGTCCCTGCCAAACGTGCCTCTGGATTAGTCAGTCAATCATTTTCATCCAACGATTGGAGGGGACTGAATCTATTCTCCCACTGTGGGCCATTAGAATGTAAGAGTGGTAGATTAATATATTCACGATTTCTTCTCCAACCTCCATCTAATCCTCCTCCCTTCCCACCCAAATTGTGAGCCAAAGGATATGTAAGGATGTGTCTGGGATAGAAATAGGCCAGAGGCATAGTTTGAATAGTACTGGTTACATTTTTATTATAATTTCCCAGTATATACTCCACTAACTTTGGGTTCCTGAAATTTGCAATAATGCAATCGCCTTCGATGTCCTTTCCTCTGTTGCCCAACCATGGTACTCTTCTCACATGGATAATTTCTCCCCTTTCCTTCCCTTGAAGAGGTCTGTGTATATTTAGCCAGTATATAATCTTATTTTTTAGTTCAAGGTGTGTCTCCCTTTGACCCCCCCTGAGTTCGGGGACCCCGGCGAAAATCACAACATAGGGGCTTGCTTCAGGTGGTAAATTTACTCCAGGGGGGGGAGGGGGGGATTTCCCCTTGCTAACAGGAACTTTCTGCCATACATCCCTCTGCTCATGAGACACATCCTGACCTGACTTTAACTGTGGTCTCCTAAGCTGGTCCTTATTTATAGGGAGACAATCTTTCATATTTTCAAGGCGGCATCTATCCTGTAACTGGTCTACACTTATGGGTGGAGCATGAACCTGTGCAGTAGTGCATAGCTCATTTCTGGTACCAATATTCTCCATAGGAAGTAGTTCTGGGGAGGGGGTTACAGTTGAAGTTAAATTTCCAGCAGAGTTAGAGTTACTTTCCTTCAGCTTCGTCTGTTTGTGGAGCTCATTAATGATTTTGTCTAGTTTGCTGCAAAGAGGTTTTATTTGAGCAATGATGAAGGTTTCTATATGTTTTTGCAGATCATCTATAACTAATTGTAGCCATCCTGGAGGGCTTAATGGTGTTGACGTATCTACTTCTATGAGCTCATCCTCCCTTAGTTGTTTCTTCCCCCCTTTATTGGTTGGTTTTAGCTTCCTGGCTTGTGTATTCTTGGGACCTCTTTTAGGCAGCCTAGACTTAGTTGGGTCGAGTCTTTTTGTTACCTTGCCATTTAATGGGTCGGCCTCTATTAACTGTTGGCCACAAGGTAAATTTTCAATTGAGATATCCGGGCTTTTATCCAAAGGACTGTCACAAAGGTTTATTTGTGGGGCCGGCAGAGGACTGCTGTGTGTTTGTATATGGGAGTTTTGCGTAGGGGTCAATGATAAACGTCTCTGAGTGCGTTCAATTTCTCCGTTTACTGCACCAATGACCTTTCGTAGCATTAAATCTATGGCCGTTGGAGGTGCAGAATAGCCGACAAGAGTATCTGTGTTAGATTGGCTATTTGTCGTAATCAGCGGAGTACATGCTTTACGCTTGGTCGATCTAGTCTTCGGTTTAGAAGCCATGACACCCTTTCTGTTGATATCCCACTTTTCCCCTAATACAAGCAGGACTAAGTGGTCAGATATTGGTCAACATGTATTTAAACAACAATTGCCTACTTGTGGAATCAATGGTCCTCGTATATGTCAATTACAATATTGTCCAACGTGCTTCACAATCACCATAGTAGTCAACCTATAGGTGCTGCGCAAACCGAACACTGCTACCAGTTCAACAAGTTAGCTACAAGGCTCTGATAATCTAGGCAACTCCGATGCCCAACTTTTGCAACAATAATTGGTGGGACAAGAAATGGAAATGGCCCAGCCCGGCCTCCTTGTGCCTCTGAGGGCCACAGAGGGCCCGCCCTTTGCCCGGGCTTAGCCCGCGCGCGGCCCCGCGACGCGGGGGGGGACGGTTCACTTTTGTAGCGCCTGCGGGCGCGAATTCCGTCGCTTCCGCTTCCGTGCAAGGGGTCTTGGGAAGTGTAGTCCTTACTGCCCTCCACACAGCGGCCGCGCTGTCCTGCGGCAGCGGGAGGGAGAAAGAACAAGCAACAGGGACCTCAGCAGGGACCAAATGAACACAGGTAGGTTCGTGGGTGTTGTCAGCGTTGCTCCGTTAGTGGCAAGAACCCCCCGCGAGCATTTAAAAGCTTTCCCATAATGCGTGCGTCAATAATTACGCAAAAAAGAGAAAAAAAAGTCCGGGGGTTTTACACTGCACACTAATCACCACGTTTTTTCCTTTTTTTCCCTTTTCCCCCTTCAAAATCTTGAATAAAAAAGAAGAAAAAATTACAATGTCTTAGGGAAAATTTAAAGTAAATTGGGTGCGCAGTCCAAACGAAATTTTTGGAGAAAGTCAAAAGCTAAACTCCATCCAATCCACAAGAACAGAATAGTTTCATAGCTGAAGCAGCCAGCCACCTCCTCCCCTACTCACTTCACTGACTTTAGTGCTTGCCGCATCCATATTCCATTCTCAGCGGCAGAAGGAACTATCCACGACCAGCGATAGCCGAGCAAAACAACAGCCAACAGGAAGCAGAGAGTGAACAGCTGGGCCTCGTCTCCCAATGTCTGCCTCAGCACACCAAATGCCTTCAACAACTCCGAGGGGCAACACACAGGCGGGGAGAACCAGACCGGCGCAGCCCCAGCATCGCAGAAGTAAGAATGTCCAGAGATCTGCAAAGAGCTCGTGGCGCCGACTCAAGGCCAAGGAGCACAGACGGGAAGGAGGAAAAGCGAAAACAGCCTTAGCTACGGCATGAACCGGCACGGACGAGCGAACACCCTGCCTGATAACTGAACCATGCTTTGCTTTGGACTGTGCTTGGAAGATTTAGATTACTAATGTATGGACAGGAGAACTTCAGATTGTTTCCTGAGCACCAAATTCTAATGCTATTGTTCGGCATTGCAGTTAGGGAATTGCTTATCGGCAAAGACGTTTTAACGCATGGGCAAAGTGGGCTCTGGCCCAGGGCCCCAGCCTTTCAAGTGGCCCCCTTACAGAGCCAGTTCTGTTCTGCAGTCTTGCCCTGATAACTGACTATTTTTTAAACAAATTCTTTTAAATACAGTTTACCTTTAATTTATTTTTAATGTGGGTGATGTGCAAGAGTCTATTACGGGTATTTTGCAGACAAATGTAGTGTTTAGGTTTCATCAAACATCCATAAATAATTTTCTTTTAGATCAAAACCAGACCACATGTATGAAAATGGGAGGGGGTCTCAAGAGATTATCTGAAGTAATATTAGTGAGCTGCTGCTGTGTTACAATATTGAAAACACACATCACTGTCCCTGAATTTTAGAAATAAACACATTTAGAATTTGGATGAGTGAGTCTGTGCATTTTCAGTGACGTGGCCAAAGATGGCATAATAGAGCTGACACAGGAACAAAACTGTTCTGAACAGGGGCCCCCAAAATCCGTTTGGCCCAGGGCCCCCAAAATCCGTTTGGCCCAGGGCCCCCAAATTCCTTAAGATGTCCCTGCTTATCGGTTTGATATTGGTCCACCTCAATTTCTTTAGTAGGCTTGGACTCCCAGTTGTCATTTTGTAACTTTATAGCATGGTCTTGATAGTGATCTATTTGAACTACCTATTTGTAATAAACAATCTTAACTTGGCAACCAATTCCTCGTCCTCATTGTGTAACCAAATGGATTGCTCTATTAAATGTATGTGATTGAAAGGACATTGCATACTAGCTCTGTTTACCCTCAATGCAACAAAAAAGTTCCATCGGAGGACCAAGTGTAATTAGAGAGGAAGTGTGGGCCCACAAACCCTAGGTCCGTAGTCTTGCTGACAGTCTATTCCGGTGTTTTCTTTTTTCAGCAAGAGGTTGTTCCATTTATCTTGCCATGCTAAAATACAATGGCGCAATGCAAATCATGGGACCCATTGCACAATGTGATGAAGGTTCCCTGAGTCTCCGTCCGTATCTCACAGATATTCAATGGCATTGGGCAGAGTGGGGGCCCTTCCCCAGACCAGCTACAGGGTCTTAGGTCATGCCATAGCTAAAATGTACAAGGGCGTGCTTGAAACAAGCACCGTTGCCATAGCCCCTCCTCTCCACCATCCTAGTTTATTCAAAGTGTTATCGCCTTGGTAATTTCACTTCGTATCTAGCATTTGAAAAGCCAAAAGCCTTTTGGCGTAGTCAATCCTAGTTTTGTTTGTTATGTTTTTTGTAAAACTTTATTTTTGTACAGCTACTGGCCATCGCCTATATGAAAAAAGATATTGGCTCAAAGCAAAAGTATTTTAGGTCCTCACATAGCACTGTATGCCATAGCATTTATACTACTGAAGAGTACTACTTTGTGAGGATGTGCTTTTTGCAAAGTGCAGAAAGCTGTTACAGTGAAGTTAGACCATGGCCGAATTAAGCCTTATATGTCCCCACAATAGTTTATGTGTTAATAAAAATGCTTAGCAATTTTCTGCCTGTATCTTTGCATGTCAACATGTTTGGTCGCAAACATGTATACTAACATGTGTATGCTTAGGCTATCTAACAAGCATTATTAAAAAAAAGTAAATTTCTATATTTTTGAGGATGCAATTCTCTATTACAAACATGAAGGATATCCAATCTGCTTTATCGCAAGTAACCTTGGCAATAATACCGTTGCATCATGGCAGATGCTGTATCTGTCCAATTACTGATCGAGTATCCCCTCCATCAAACTTGAAACCAGGCCATTCAACAAGTAGTTCATGAGACTCACACTCCAGTGGTGCAGATAAAAAATATTGGTCATGCTCAGATCTCTAATAAATATGATGTGTTGATACTACTGTGCTAATAAACGTACTTTATGACATGGATAGTATCTTTTGGCCATTACATGAGTGTACGTTTGTAGAGGGCATGTAGGTTCTGTGCAAGTGTATGAACAGTCTATTGTCACAAAGGTGGGCTAGACCTTCACACACAGAGGTTTTGGTTTTGGGCTAGGTCCAAATAACACGTGAAGAGGGAAGGGAAAGCAGACACTTACATATGTGCATGCAGAGCATGGGTTAGGATTCTACTCGATGAGGGGATCATTTCTGTCACCAAAATTTGAAAAATTAAAGGTGACAACATGTTCCTGATTTTTTGTTTGTTAGATGGGATACTCCTTCACAAACTTGGCAGAACACACATCTATCACATTACAAGTGCATTAAAGTGTACAGCACTTGTCATATGGTGGATCGGATATATGTCACATTTGTGACGGAGTGCCAGTCACTCAAACTCTATAGATGGAATACACGTTTTGTGGGCGGGTAGTCTATTACCAAAGTGATGGCTGTCCCTTATTAAAAGTGCTGTAGGATATAATGAACTTACAATAAGGCAGACAGGATATCCATGACATTTGTGACAGAGCAACCAGTCCACCAACTTCTAAATCAGGGCTTTTGTGATGTCACATTGGGCGTCCTTTCTTTAGGATATTAACCTTCATTGTATAAATTGAGGACCTGTTTGATATATTTGCTTATTGTTTACTCACTCTGTACTATATAACTTATTTGTGCACATGTTTGCTTTCAGCTTCCTCCTGAGCAAGCGAAGGAGATACTGGCCACATTTTGGGGAATCAGCAATAGGGGCCGTCGGAGTCAGAAAGTAGAGCCACTGACACTGAAGCACCCAGCGGCACTGAGGGTGTAAGGGGCTAGTAAGGAGACCACTTCTCCACCTGACTTTGAGGCCTCCAACTCTGATCAGCCGCTCATGGTGGCAACAAAAACATCACTGGCCACTACATCCACCCCTGTGGCAGACACCACTACTACCACCAGCGCCACTCTCACTCCTGTCTCCCGGTACCAAGCCAGCACCCAGTCTATAAACTGAGTGGGGGTCTCTTTTTACCAAGGCACTTCTCTCCTTGCTCCATTCCAAAGGCACTGGTGTCAGTGGAGGCAGTGGAAACTCTTAAGAACCTCTTGGTGAGACAGACGGCATTGATGCATGGCATCCAGGGTGTCAGTCAACAACTGGCTGAAGTCATTGACATCTTGGATAATGAGTGCTCTGCCCTGTCTGCCAGAGATGCCCTGTTTCTGGTAGGGGTTTCTCTGACACCAGTGGTTCTTCCAGACCTTCCCCTATTTCTCCTTGTGCCCCCATTACTACTCCTGAACCCATGCATCGCCTACCCCATTCCAACACCTTACCTCACTGGTCCAATTCCTCCACCTCCCTCCATTATTCTACCTACCTCTAAATCACCCCATAACCTAAAACACTCCTGTGATCCAAAATCTCACCATTCCCATAAACATTCCACCCCAGAAACCCCAGGACCTGACTCCCCTAAAAAAACTAAAATCCCCACCCCATCCCAAAAGGTAGGTGCGTGGACTACCATCTTCTCCAGTAGGGCACCGATGCAAATGTCAGGAGGCAAGCATAATGCCTGGAGGCAATTAACACATACTATATTGGACACTATTTGATCTGCCCCACTCACAAGCTTTTATTTTTATTCATTTTTTTAAAGATATTTAATGAAGATTTGTGTTGTCCCTTTTAAAATGTATAGAACATTAATCTTGAACATTTAGCGTCTTTTGTTTACTTGTATATTTTGTTTTTTATTTAAAATGCTATGATGTTTGTCACATGGGACTGCTTATTTGACTATGTTGCTTATGTTAAACATTTACTTCGATTTTCAGGTCCTGTGATTTCTTATGTGTTGCATCATGGGAGATGTAGTTAATTGCCTTCTCCATATGTGTTAAATAAACTAGGAGTGGTGGTGTGTTGGCCTAGTGTGTGTGGCATTCAGAGCGGAAGTGTGTGTAACTATATTTAGCTTTTTTACATATGGTATTAAAATATAGAAATACCTTAGGTGTTGTGGTTCACATAGAGTACATGGCGTACATTAAGTGAGGCTACACCTAGGTTAAGTATATGAGTGCAATGTCTGGCATGTGAGTTTGTGTACCCCAAATGATATTATGTGCAATATTTAAAGATGTAAGTTACCACTGAGAGGGTTGTGGTAATATCTACTTGGGCAAAATGGCTGTCTCATATGATTTTGGAGTGTGAGGTAAGTTTATAAACTGGGATGAAGGGTAGCTTCATACTAGTTGTGTATTTTATTCTATCCACTTCATGTTAGAGTTTTTACTGGTATACATAGATCTAAAAAAATGTAAAAAACATTATATTTATTGTGTGTTAGCATTATAAGTTTTGGCATGTAGAGTTGTAAAAATGTACTCTACTGATTGAAGGGGGCAGTAAAATTTTGTCAGGTGAGTATTTTATATGGTTGTGTTTACAGACAGGGAGATAGGGTAATTTGTTGTTGGATATGCCCAGTGAGTGTACATAAAAGTAAGTTTAGTGACATTGATGGATAACATTGTGCATTTAAGTAGTATAAAGAGACGTGGTTGTCTTCTATTTTGTTATGGATTGTGTTCTTGTTTATCCACACTACGAGATAGAGTCCCAGGAGTTTGAGTAGCGGCGACATGTTGATTGAGTAGGTTGTGTGGGTGTTGTAGGCAGGGTATGCTATTTATTCTGTTTTTCCTCCAACAAAGCAGGATAAATCACCATGTTTCCACCACCATACTCTAAATAGGATGGACCGACCTCCATGGGAACAGAGTGAATAGATGTTTTTTGATGATCCGTCCATATCCGTATACATTATCCTTTAAGTAACATTTCCACCATCCCAAGTTCACTATGGGAAAGATAGTGAACTAATTAACATTTCCACCATCCCATGTTTGAAATGGGGAAGGTAGCGAGCTAATTAATATTTCCTCTATTCCAAGTTCATTGTGGAGAACATGGTGCAGTCGCAAAATCCCATTTCTATATGGGATCTTGTGCTGCGGGTGGTTTCCATAGAGAAATGGGAGTTTGTGTAAATCCCTGCACTGTGTGGCAGGCACCTCACGGTACCTCCCACACCGGAGGCCGTAGAGGAAAAGGGGGCGTGCTAATGGGACCCCCAAAGTCGCTTTCTGACAGGCTTTCCATGTCGGGTTTTCCGACATGGAAAGCCTGTCAGAAACCAACATCATAATCCTTACAGCGGAAATGCAGTTCGTAAGGGATTATGTAGTGGTTTCCGACTGGCTGACTGGCTCCTTGAGCCTGTCAGAAGCCAGTCGGATTAACCGGCCGGTTTAAACTCTGACCGCCTTCTTTGTAACAAGGCGGTCGGACTTTAAACTATGGATGTCGGTCGGAAAGTCTCCGACCTGTGGTCGCAGGCTTTCTATCCGACATCCTAATCAGCACCTAAGTAACATTTCAACCATCACAAAAAGTGTATGGTAAGCCAGTGTTGCTTGTGCCCACATTTTTTTTTTTTTTTTTTTTGAAACCGTTTATTACAAGACTCAAAAATATACAAATATGGGCCTACAACCTTCCGGCCGGCCGCTAGCAATGAAAGGAGCATACGATATACATTTATAAAACACATGGTGCTGCGGCTGAGCATGCACAGGAGTTAACATCGTTGCGAGCCACACTATCCAGACCCCACTATACGGTTCCATTTTAAACTTAAAGAAAGACAAATACAAACAAACCCACAAGGCAATCCTCAATCGGAAATAGCAACACGTGCTCCCCCAGAGGGGGGATCCTAGCCATCCATAGGAATCTCAAGAGGGGGGAGAGATCAGAACTAGGGCTGGGTACACCTAATGCCCAGGTACCGGGGGAATGAGTTGGCTAAGGGGACGGGGCCGGCGACGGATCAGGCAATAACGGTGGAGCACAGATTCCCCCGCGGTAGGCGTTGCAGGGGCCCCATACTTTCACCCATGTCCCAGGCTTACCTCTCGCAACATACACCACCTTTTCCCGAAACATGTACCAATCCATATGTTCCTTCCAGGCCGAGACAGTCGGGGGCCTCTGGGATCCCCACAGTTGGGCAATGTCACGCTTGGCAACCATATACCCCAGAGTCACCCACCACGTTTGCGGCACCGAGTAATCGGTAGGCTCCCACACATTCAACAGGCATCTCCTCGCTTCGGGCAACAGCGCCACATGCGTAACCACTCGCAGCACCTCATGCACACCACGCCAGAACCCCTCCACCTCTGGGCACTCCCACAAGATATGCAAAAAAGTCCCCAACGCACCACACCCACGCTTACACAAACCGTCCTCAGCATAGCCCATACGCAGGAGCTTTGGCCCCGTCATGTAGACCCTATGGAGTATCTTGAGCTGGACGAAACGGAGGCAAGCCGGTATGGCCACCTCTTTCGGGGAGGCCACCGCGGAGATCCAGTCCTCGTCGTCCAGCTCCAGCCCATCGGCTACCCAAGCCTCACGAAGGGCAGTCAACAAGTCTGAGCGGTCGTTGATCAGTTTTTTGTAGATCAGTGAGATCGTGCTGTCAGGGACGTGTCCATCCAGCACTCTATCCTCCAGGGGGGAACACTCCGGGATGGAGGCAACGTCCGGAAAGACGGAGCCCAGCGCATGCCGGACCTGCAAATACCGAAAGTACTCGCTGCCCTGCAACTGAAATTCCGTCTGCAGCATCTCGAACGTTTTGAATCCTCCCCTCGTCCAGAGATCCCCCACTTTGCTGATGCCTATTAAGTCCCACTTCTCAAAGCCCTTCGAGGTCCACAAGGAGCCCAACCGCTCAGACGCCTATAGTGGTGACGCCCGGGTCAAACGGTCCTTCCACCCCATAGCTGCATTGGTCGCGTGCCACACTCGCACCATGACACGCGTGGGGCCCGTTAGGCGAGCGTCGGGCGCGCTAAAGTAGAGCGCTCGATTATGGTCACCACCTGGAAGTAGCATCCTATCCATTTCAAACGCCGGGTTTAAGGCGGGCCCATATAGGCCCTGATTAATCGCAGCTAGCTGGGAGGCCCAATAGTACCGTTTAATATCCGGGAGGGCAATCCCCCCGTCATACCATGGGAGCGTCAGCTTAGCCAGGGCAATACGTGGCCTCCCGTCCCAGAACAGGCGGTGCTGCAAACTCTCCACTTCGCGGAAGTAGCGCGCTGGGACGAGGTCCATAGTGTTCTGCAACGCGTACAGGAAACGCGGCAGCGACATCATTTTAAACAATGCCGCCCGGCCGTGCGGCGAAAGCGGCAAACGCTGCCAGCGCGCGACATCCTCTTTCAGACGCTGGAGGGGGGGAAGCAAGTTCCGATCATAACGAGCCTCCGGGTCCAGAGTAATGAAGACACCCAGGTACCTAAATCCCTGCGGGGCGACCTGGATCGGACAGCCCCGCGGGAGGATAGGAGCCTCCCCGGAGAGAACATACACACACGATTTAGCCCAGTTGATGACCAGACCGGAGTTACGACCGAATGAATGCAGAACATCAACCAGTACTATGAGCGATTTACGTGGGGAAGATAGGTACAAGAGGATGTCATCAGCGTATAGGGATACGCGGTCCTCATACTCAGGGGTCCAGCGGAGACCACGGATGGAAGGCTCCCACGGCAGCCACTCCGCCAGGGGCTCCAAGGCAAGTGCAAAGAGGAGCGGCGATAAGGGGCAGCCCTGTCGTGTGCCCCGGCCCAGCTCGAACGGAGCCGATACTCTTCCGTTCACCACCACCTGCGCCAATGGGCCCGAATACAGCAACTTGACCCAACTGATGAACCCTGGGCCAAATCCAAACTTCGCAAGCATCGCCCAGATATATGGCCATTCAAGCGTGTCAAACGCCATGGTGGCGTCTAAGGACGCCAAAATGGCCGGCTCCCGTATGAACGGGGCACGTGCGAGCACACCGTGCAAACGCCGCAGATTAAGGGCTGTGTTGCGATGGGGGATAAAGCCAGACTGGTCCTGATGAACCAAATCGCCCACCACGCCGACCAGCCGATTGGCCAGTACCTTGGCGAGAATCTTGGGCTCCGCATTCAGTAGCGAAATGGGCCGATAGGATGTAACCCGGTCCCGAGGTCTCCCCTCCTTGTGGATGACCACGATTGTAGCCAGACGCTGGTCCAGCGGGAGAGAGCCCACCGAGTGTGCCACCAGGAACATAGCCCGGAGGTGGGGTGCCAGCGTATCCGGTCGCAGCTTGTACAACTCGATAGGGAGACCATTCGGACCCATGGCCTTGCCGGAAGCGACCGAGCGTATGGCGAGGGCGATCTCGTCGGAGGTGGGAGCGGCGTCCAGCGACACCCTGTCATCCCCGGAAAGGGACGGCAGCGCGATATCACTGAGCAGGGCCCGGGAATCCTCTTCCGAGCAGGGAGACACCGGGGAATACACCCCACGGAAATAATCCGCGAAACAGGAGACGATTTCTTCTGGCTCAGTTACACACACACCATCCGTTTTCTCAATCAGCGGGACCACACGATTCGCTGTCTCTTTTTTGTCCAACCACGCTATAAGTTTACCAGCCTTATCACCCACATCATACAGTCGCCCCTGTTGCTCTCTACTGAGGCCCCTGGCCGCCTCCGTGACGAGGGCCCTATAGGCCGCTTGCTTGAGTTGGAGGACATGTAATGCGGCATCCGTCACTCCACCTTCTAAATTACCCTCCAACTCGGCTATTTCAGCCTCCATCCGGGTCACCTCCTCCCGCTCGCGCCTCCGGGCGTAGGAAATAAGGGATAGGGCCTCCCCTCGGAGTACTGTCTTGAAGGCCTCCCATAGCGGTACAGCCGAAGGCACGGACCCCACATTCTCATCAAAATATCGCTGAAGGGATTTAATCAATTCAGCGCGAATGGTGGGGTCGCGCAGGTACCAAGGATTGATTGGGACCACCCTACCCTCACCCCTCGGAAAGACATCAAAGTGCAGTAGGAGCGGGGAGTGGTCCGAAATACCCCGTGGCAAATGGCGCACCTCTCCCACCCTCCCAACATAGGCCGCCGGGACAAGGACATAGTCTAGTCGTGAGAGGCTACCATGGGCTCCCGAGTGGAAAGTGTACTGCAGCTGCGTGGGGTGTTTTAAACGCCAGCAGTCCACTAATCCAAATGTATCCAAGAGGCCGGGTAGCCACGCCTGTGCCCGGGGGAGGTCCCTAGGGGGGTGACGATCCAGAGTCCCAGATACCACCGCATTAAAATCCCCCCCACAACTAAAAGCCCCCCCGGAAGGCCAAGGAGAAGGCGCCCCAGGTCCGCAAAGGTGGTCGACTGCAGCCCCGGTGGGATGTATACTGACACAAAGACAACCACTTTGCCCTCCAGTCTTCCCACCAAGACCGTGTACCGTCCCCTGTCATCGTGGAGCACCTCATCAACCTCCAACGGGAGCGAGTTCTTCACCATGATGCCCACACCCCTTGAGCCAGACGTGAAGCCCGAGTGAGCCACTAGGCGATAGCCACGCCGATTCATGGCGCAGAAGGAGTTGCCAATGAGGTGTGTCTCCTTCAGAAAGACTACATCGGGCGAGATTCGCTTCAAAAACTGCAGGACCACACCTCGTTTGATCCTGTCCCCCAGTCCATTCACATTCCAAGACAACAAAGTTAATTCCCTACCCCCCATCATATACAGAAGCCATCATTCGTCCCCCGGAGAGCACTTTAGAACTAACACAAAAATACGTTTGCCTTGTGATAAAAAGGAACAACACCCCATCCCTACCCACCCACCCCAACAGAACTCCCCCCTCCCTGCACCCCTGCATGAGCCCGAACAGCCCCCCAACGTGCAGTGTGCCTGTCGCCCCATATATAGTTAAACTAACTAGACCCCCTAGAGGAGGAGGGAGAACCCCCAATAGACCCAACACAACCTCCATAGGAGGGGAACTTACAAAAACTGACGCAGAATCGAAAGTGGCATCATTTTCGTCCAGAGTGAGGCCCAATATTAAACCCTCAGTCCTGATCCAGCGTGCCGTCTCCCCCCGCCTCCCCCCCCCCCCCCCCGCCCCCCCGATCATGATCCCCGGGCAGAGTATACAGCCAGTCCCCGGCCGCTTCGGGACGATCAAAGAAGTGCGTGCGACCATCCACCTCCACTCGCAGCTTGGCTGGGAAGAGCATGGCGTATTTGAGGTTTAGGTCCCGAAGACGGCGCTTGACACCTAGGAAGCTCAGTCTCTGCTTCTGGACCGCTGGGGTGAAATCAGGATAAAAATTTACCTCCATATTGTCAAGCTTGACCGGTCCATGCAGTCTGGAGGTTTGCAGGATAGCGTCTCTGTCCCGAAAATTGAAAATCTGGGCGATGAGAGGTCTCGGAGGGGCTCCGACCTTCGGCTTTCCCCCGGGAACCCTGTGGGCCCTCTCCACAGCGAAGAGTTTGCTCAGCCCCCGTGGCTGGAGATGGGTAGCAATCAGGTCCTCCACAAAGAGATCCGCCGCCGCCTCCTCGCGTCCCTCGGGCACCCCGATAATGCGGATGTTGTTCCTCCGTGCCCGACTCTCGGAGTCCTCCAGGCGTCGATCCATAAGCGCACTTGCCTGACTAAGCCGGCGCACCTCTGTTTGCAAGGCCGCCACATCTGTCGTTAGGCCCGATGCGGTGTGGGCCAAAGAATCTACTCGGTCGTTGGTTTTGGAAAGATCGGCCCTCACCAGGCCGACATCCACGAGGACCGAGTCGATCTTCTGCGCCAGTGTATCAAACCGCTGGCCCACCGAGGCCTTCATCTCGGCAATGGCGCCCATGACATCTCGCAGAGTCAGATCTGCGGGCAGGTCTGGGGCATCAGGAGGGCTCTCAGGGGACTTGCGCGATCCATCGGGAGATCCCTTCTGGAGGGTATAGCGGTCCATACTGTTGGCCTGAGGGACGGCGCCACGCCGGGTCGATTTGGTCTTTGCCCGGTCTCCATCTTGTTTCGTGGCCATGGCCACCAGTCTCCCAGCACCAGCCACGTTGTGTAGGGCAGGAAAGCCGGACCACGAGCTCCGGGGGGGGCCCCCTCAGAGCAGCGGGGTGGATCACAGCCTG
This sequence comes from Triturus cristatus, assembly GCF_964204655.1. Classification (NCBI taxonomy): domain Eukaryota; kingdom Metazoa; phylum Chordata; class Amphibia; order Caudata; family Salamandridae; genus Triturus; species Triturus cristatus. The sequence goes on along the minus strand of NC_140586.1, from coordinate 324,394,616 downwards.
CAGGCAGGCAGGGTCTCCCAGCAAGGCCACACCAACACCAAGAGCTCCGCGACCCAACCCCGCAGAGACGACAAGGGGGTGTGAAAGCGAAAGCGAAAGTGCGGGGTACGCGAGTCGCCAGGCCCTGCCTGCCGCTGTTGTTCACTTTGTCACTGGATCACCCCACAGCGCAAATCCGGGGTCCGGCGAGGGGAAGGCCGCAAACCTCAATCGGTGCTCACTCCGGTGTCCGAGGTCCGATTTGAAAGCGGGAAACGGGTGCCACCTCAGCTCAGGTTCACCAACATAGTCCCCTCATCCAGGGCAGGATAATTTCAGGATAATCGTAGGAGGTTGCGGAGGTCCTCGGGAGCCTCGCACCTACGCGGCCATCTTGGTTGCGCGCTAGGCTCCTCCCCCCATGCCCACATTTTTAAATAAGTTTACAAAGATATTTAATGTACCCTTTGGTCTTTGAGGGAAGATGATCTCCTGACAAAATGGCCATCGTGTCCCCTTCTTGCTGTTTGCAGATGATGCAGCCGATCTTGGCCCACAAAGAAAATGCTACTAAAACCTTGCTGGAAGGATTGGTAGAATATTGTAAAAGGAAAAAATTATTATCAATGCTCTAGCAGCTAAAATCATATCACTCGAGAAGAACACACAGCTAAACGCTACAATTTATGTGGGTGTGTCACAAACTAAAAAGTACATTATTTTGATGACCGCTATTTTGGAGTTTGCTGACAAATTATCCAGGACACTACATGTAGAAAAAGCTTCTAGTAACTTGCTGTTCGCCACCCATGCTTTATGATTGCACAGTGACAGGTTTACTAAAGATTTTCACTGGTTCAAAGCAACGCAAGTCAATGCAATGCGACACAAGGTTTTGCAAGGGTATTTATTATCCTGTGTTCAAGGTGTTTGTGCTGGAAAGCTGTATTTACTCTGGACCAGAGTCCTCTCCGTTGCAGTCCAAACTGGTTGAAGAGTCTACGCCTCCTGTGATACCAATACCAATGTGCACTGTAAAAATGGAAGTCCCTTTTTCATTTCTACAGACTCACCTCTCTCCTTCCTCCATATAGGCAGTCCCACCTCTCAGGAATCTGCTTCATTCTATGGCTCAATACCTTGAGGAATGTAGGGAAGAATCCTCCTAGGGAGGGAACGTTGAAGATTACCAATAAGTAATATGTTCATTACCCCCACACCCATCCTCCATGTCCCAGTCCAAATTGTTCGAGGATTTCCATAATAATCTTTCCTGCAATTCTCAAGTGTTTAAATAATTACTCCTGGGGTAAGCCTGCAAGAACTGTAACCAAAAGTGTCTGACACAATACTGTTATGTACTTCATAAAAGATTTTAACGCTGTGGAACCTAAATTAATTGTATCACCTAACTCTAAGTGGTAAGGTTTGACAAATCTGTTTGTGGATGCTCATGTTGCTACCCTACACTTTGAGCCAGAGGAACACCATTCGCTTCAGCCATGGATGCAGCTACTCCCCTTGTTTCCCTGTCTTGTTTGACTCCTGGAATCTGCAAACTCTTTACTACATGTGCTTTCAAAATGGGCCATCTCACCCATCTGCTTAGCAAGACTGTTGATGGCTTTTTACCTCGATTGACTGGGCTAAAAGAAAGAAAAAGAGAATTTGATTTTCTACAATCCTCAAAATAAATCTAAGAGCTCTCTTAACAACCAAATAACTATGTATTCTTTGGAAGATTAATTCACTGAAAGTATTATTTCTTGCTACACACAAAATTGAGATAAACCAAGGGTCTAGCTTAAGAATCACCATAGCTGGGAAAGATCTTAGGTATCGGTATGATGAGAGAAGATTGTGCCTCTCCATCACCAACTGGAATGCTTCCTTCCCCAGATGAAATTTCACTGAGGAAGGAATATTCCTGCTGAGGCTGTTGGCCTGGTGATTCTCCTGTCCCGGAATATACATCACTGTGAGGAATTACAAATATTCTTCTACCTAAAGACCTATGGTGTGTGCTAGATGAGCTAAGGATCTGATCTGAATTTGGTTCCCCACTGTCTGTCTTATTGTCTGGTTTTATGTAGCTTTTGGCTACTTGATTGTCCATGCTGAGCAATACCGCTGTCCCTTGTATGTGAGGAGCAAAAGACGGAAGGTCATTCTTGACCAGTGATAACTTTCTCCAATTTGATGATTGCTGGGTGTATTTGGGGGAACCATTTATCTCTTATCTACATGTCTACCAAAGCTACACCCCAGTGCCAGTGACTCAGACACGTATCTGATATTGAGACTAGTGGGATCTGTGGAACTAAGGACTCTCCCGTCAACAAATTGCGTGTCACCAACTATCAACTGAGATCCTGACATAGTCCTAGAACTACTGGTATCATTACTTTGAAATCTATCAAATGTGGAGAACAATGAGCCAAAAGGTGATGAAAAAATGGTTAGAGGTGGAGGCAAGCCCTTAAGACTGCTGGTGCAGTCAACGCCCTGCACCCTCAGAAACAATTTTGCACGGGCCTGCTGGCACGAGATAAGGTCCCTCAAAGTGTCTTGTAGAAACTGAATGGTTTTCTCCAGAAAGTAAACTAGGGCTTTTGCTGTATCAAACAGAGCTCCAATAAACAGTCTTTGTTGTGCAGGGATGAGACATGACACTTCAACACTCTTGAAACATCCAAGTGGGGCTTTTAGAGAGAAGGAGACACAAGTAACCAATCGTCCAGGTAAGACATTACTTGAATACCTCCAAATGCAAAAAAGATATGGCAAGTAAAAATACTTTCATGAATACCTTCGAGGATGCTGACAATTTGCAAAGATGTGCTCTGATTTGGACATGGTGTCCTCTGACTTCAAATATCAGAAGACTTTTGCTGTTGCTATGAATAGGAACATGAAAGTATGTGTCTTGGAGATCCGGGGTCAATAAGAAAGTTTCTACGGTGGCCACTGAAATCACGTCTTGGAGCTTGACCATCCTGGAGAGAATGTACTGAACCAAGAGATTCAGCCACTTCAAGTCCAACACTGGGTGGGATGAACTATCTGATTTTGGAACTAGAAACAAAATCAAATATACCCCCCAGAGTTTTTTGTGGCAAGGGTACTTCGACTACTGCACCTTTTGCAACCAAGTTTGAAATACCTCTCAGAAGTTAATCTTTCTGTACCTCAGTGAACGGAATCAGGGATTCTCAAAACCATGTTCATGGACTTTCTTCATAGAATACCCATCTTTTATTATTTGGAGAACCCACTTGTCTTTGATTAGTGTCTTCCATGTCTTGTAGTGGTCAGTAATCCTTGGCTCCCAAAACCTCCCAATGATAGTCAGGCTTTGAGAGGCAGAAATTGAAATTCTGGTGACTGGGATTTGTTTGCCAGTGCAGCCCCCTGGCCCGGCCTCAAAAGGGCCGATTTGACTGCTGAGGAAGTTGTTTTAATCTTTCTTTGCATTAACAACTTCTTTGTAGCCAAATCACAAAAGGGTTTTTGGATATTTTTTCATCCAAGTGTTTCGAACAAGGTCATTAAGCTCGGCCCCAAACAGATGTTGATCCCTAAAGTGAAGGTGGTGAATGAGAGCCGACTGCAGCATCCAGCGTCCACGTGAGAAGGCCACATTTAGCGCCTTGACGTCTTCGGGCATTTGTTCGCACTCTACAAATGGCAAATCTAATCAAAACCACACTCGCTGCTATGGAGGCCCCTGCTGCCACAGAGGCAGACCAGAAGGAACCAAAGGTTGTGTCCGACAGAAACTTGACTGAAAGTCTCTCAGCAGTATGAGCTGCAAAAAAAAGGTCCTCAATGCGAGGTTTGATGCAGCATATGCCCTTTGTAAATCACTCTTTACATCTTTATCAGAAGGTCCATTCAAAAGAAGGAATGATGACGCCATACGAGATAGTATTGAGATTACCTTGGGTACATGGGGAAAATCATTCTCCAAATTCTGTAGCTAATCTGCCTTCATTAGAAAAAGTGGAAAATGTGATTCATCCAGCACCTTCCACTCTTTAAGGGCCATTCTCTTTGACACCTCATGAAAAGGAAGCTGATCTGTTCTTGCCGGACCATACTGCACACAGAAGCCACCCTCTGCTTCCTGTGCCGGTGTTTGAAAACGCAGTACTTCCCCAATAGGCATTAACATCTGTTGGAAGGGAGATCCTTGCACATATTTCCCTTTTGAGCTAGCATCCTGGTCCTCATCAGCTGCACAATCCATCAAGTGTTTTTGTTTCTGGCTTATTCATGGCTGAAGATACAGCCTCCTGAGTCATGCACTCTAAATCACTCCTGCAAAGAGTGATTCATTCCTCGTTAATCTCCTGGATGTGATGTCTCGTTGGCACACACTTGGACTGTTCCATGATGATGGCTGAACGCTCAGCCCACGCCCCCAGCAGTGGACTTCCTTATTGAAGAGGTTTCTATGGTGACCAAATGTCTCCTCTCAGTTACCATAGAATAGCCGCTTAGAGCTCAGCCTCATACCCCTGTGCGCCCTCTCCTTCACAGTAAGCGCACTCCCCCACTACAAAGGGGAGCGCTCTGGCTATATGCGCTCCAACTAGCCTTTGAATCTCTGTGTCACAGCCCAGCACATGGACGCAGGGAACAGGCCCACCACTGCACTCATAAGAAGCGCTCGCTATGGTGACCTGCTAAACAATAAATATGGATACAGATTCAATAAATCCTGGTTATCTGAAGGCAGAAACCCACAACGGAATGATGTTGAAGGCAGGCTAAACAAGCACTGTCAGAGCCAATAGGTCTCACCTATGTAAGCGCTATTGGCTTTGCCAATGTTTTTTAGCTATATTGTACACCAGTGTGGCTGCTGTTCGGCATGCCTAAAAGTTAGTGGCGTAGAGGGGAGTGGTTTAGAGTAGAGTGGAGTGGCATAGAAGAGTGAAGAGTAGCGAAGAGTGGTGTGGTGAGTTGTAGAGTGGAGTGTCATGGAGTAGAGTGGAGGGGCATAGGATGGAGGGGGTATTGTGGAATAAAGTGTCATACAGTAGAGTGTTGTGGAGTGTCATAAAATAGAGTAATAGAATGTCGTGGAGTGGTGTAAAGTGGAGTAGAGTTGTAGAGTGGAGTGGCGTAGAGTCATAGAGTGGAGTAGAGTGGCGTAGAGTGAAGGGGCATAGAGTGGAGTGGCATGGCCTAGAGTGACGTAGCGTAGTGTGGAGAGCATATAGTGACATAGAATGGAGTAGAGTGTCATAGAGTGGAGTGGATTGGCGCAGGGTGTGGTTGAGTGGAGTGGCATAGGGTGGAGAATAGTGGAGTAAAGTAGAGTGTCATAGAGTCGAGAGGCGTATTGTGAAGGGGCATAGAGTTGAGGGGCGTACAGTGGAGGGCCATATAGTGGAATGGAGTAAGATGTCATGGAGTGGAGTAGAGTGGAGTAATGTGGCATGAAGTGCAATAAAGTGGAGTGTCATGCAGTGGTGTGGATTCGAGTGTCGTAGAGTGGCCTAGCGTGTAGTGGCATAGATTATAGTGTGGTGAAGTGGGGTGTTTACCTTGGAGTAGAGTATCATAGAGTGGAGTGGCTTAGAGTAGAGGGGCATAGAGTGGACTAGAGTGTTGTAGAGTGGAGTGGTGTACAGTGGAGTGGCGTAATGTGGGGTATGAATAGTGTGGTTGCACACTGCCATTAGAGACAACACATTTTCAATTCAAATGACAATTACATTTGCACATACAGTTTTATTATACAGCTCACAAACCATAATGTGTTGAAATGGCATCACCTAGTGTACTGATTTGTTTTGATTGTATTGAAGTATATGTTTCCACTACACTTCCTAATTACAAACAAAAAAAGTGCTTCATTTGTGCTTTCGTAATTCTGACAAATTCTGAGATATTTGCACAGTTCATTTTGGAAAAAAATGTAATGTTGTTGTGTGCTAGGAAAAAAAGCTTTTCTTTCCCAGTGGCTGACAACATTGTCACATAAATCCTCTCACTTTCAAATCAGAGAAATAAAAGTAAACACCAAGCTCCCTTGGAAGACAGAACCTGACATATAACCGCTATATTTGAACACACAGCAAATGTGACAAGTTAAGAACAAAATATGAAGGCCTGCAGTGGCGGCTCAAGTGTTTAAATAATTACTCCTGGAGTAAGCCTGCAAGAACTGTAACCAAAAGTGTCTGACACAATACTGTTATGTACTTCATAAAAGATTTTAATGCTGTGGAACCAAAATTAATTGTATTACCTAACTCTAAATGGTAAGGTTTGGCAAATCTGTTTGTGGATGCTCATGTTGCTACCCTACACTTTAAGCCAGAGGAACACCATTCGCTTCAGCCATGGATGCAGCTACTCCCCTTGTTTCCCTGTCTTGTATGACTCCTGGAATCTGCAAACCCTTTACTACATGTGCTTTCATAATGGGCCATCTCACCCATCTGCTTAGCAAGACTGTTGATGGCTTTTTACCTCGATTGACTGGGCTAAAAGAAAGAAAAAGAGAATTTGATTTTCTAAAATCCTCACAATAAATCTAAGAGCTCTCTTAACAACCAAATAACTATGTATTCTTTGGAAGATTAATTCACTGAAAGTATTATTTCTTGCTACACACAAAATTGAGAAAGAATCTTTGGTCAAAACCAAGGGTCTAGCTTAAGAATCACCATAGCTGGGAAAGATCTTAGGTATCGGTATGATGAGAGAAGATTGTGCCTCTCCACCACCAATTGGAATGCTTCCTTCCCCAGATGAAATTTCACTGAGGAAGGAATATTCCTGCTGAGGCTGTTGGCCTTGTGATTCTCCTGTCCCGGAATATACATCACCGTGAGGAATTACAAATGTTCTTCTACCTAAAGACCTATGGTGTGTGCTAAATGGGCTAAGGATCTGATCTGAATTTGGTTCCCCACTGTCTGCTTTGTCTGGTTTTATGTAGCTTTTGGCTACTTGATTGTCCATCCTGAGCAATATCGCTGTCCCTTGTATGTGAGGAGCAAAAGACAGAAGGTCATTCTTGACCACTGATAACTTTCTCCAATTTGATGATTGCTGGGTGTATTTGGGGGAACCATCTATCTCTTATCTACATGTCTACCAAAGCTACACCCCAGTGCCACTGACTCAGACACGTGTCTGATATTGAGACTAGTGGGATCTGTGGAACTAAGGACTCTCCCTTCAACAAATTGCCTGTCACCAACTATCAACTGAGATCCTGACATAGTCCTAGAACTACTGGTATCATTACTTTGAAATCTATCAAATGTGGAGAACAATGAGCTAAAAGGTGATGAAAAAATGGTTAGAGGGGGAGGCAAGACCTTAAGACTGCTGGTGTAGTCAACGCCCTGCACCCTCAGAAACAATTTTTCAGGGCCTGCTGGCACGAGATAAGGTCCCTCAAAGAAACTGAATGGCTTTCTCCAGAAAGTAAACTAGGGCTTTTGCTGTATCAAACAGAGCTCCAATAAACAGTCTTTGTTGGGCATGGATGAGACATGACACTTCAACACTCTTGAAACATCCAAGTGGGGCTTTTAGAGAGAAGGAGACACAAGTAACCAATCGTCCAGGTAAGACATTACTTGAATACCTCCAAATGCAAAAAAGATATGGCAAGTGCAAATACTTTCATGAATACCTTCGAGGATGCTGACAATTTGCATAGATGTGCTCTGATTTTGAAATGGTGTCCTCTGAATTCAAATCTCAGAAGACTTTGGCTGTTGCTATGAATAGGAACATGAAAGTATGTGTCTTGGAGATCCAGGGTCAATAAGAAAGTTTCTACGGTGGCCACTGAAATCACATCTTGGAGCTTGACCATCCTGGAGAGAATGTACTGAACCAAGAGATTCAGCCACTTCAAGTCCAACACTGGGTGGGACGAACTATTTGATTTTGGAACTAGAAACAAAATCAAATATACCCCCCAGAGTTCTTTGTGGCAAGGGTACTTCGACTACTGCACCTTTTGCAACCAAGTTTGAAATACCTCTCAGAAGTTAATCTTTCTGTACCTCAGTGAAAGGAATCAGGGATTCTCAAAACCATGTGCGTGGACTTTCTTCATAGAATATCCATCTTTTATTATTCTGAGAACCCACTTGTCTTTGATTAGTGTCTTCCATGTCTTGTAGTGGTCAGTAACCCTTGGCTCCCAAAACCTCCCAATGATAGTCAGGCTTTGAGAGGCAGAAATTGAAATTCTGGTGACTGGGATTTGTTTGCCAGTGCAGACCCCTGGCCCGGCCTCAAAAGGGCCGATTTGACTGCTGAGGAAGTTGTTTTAATCTTTCTTTGCATTAACAACTTCTTTGTAGCCAAATCACAAAAGGGTTATAGGATATTTTTTCATCCAAGTGTTTTGAACGAGGTCATTAAGCTCGGCCCCAAACAGATGTTGATCCTTAAGGTGAAGGTGGTGAATGAGAGACGACTGTGCAGCATCCAGCGTCCACATGAGAGAGCCACATTTAGCGCCTTGACGTCTTCGGGCATTTGTTCGCACTCTACAAATGGCAAATCTAATCAAAACCGCACTCGCTGCTATGGAGGCCCCTGCTGCCACAGAGGCAGACCAGAAGGAACCAAAGGTTGTGTCCGACAGAAACTTGACTGAAAGTCTCTCAGCAGTATGAGCTGCAAAAAAAAGGTCCTCAATGCGAGGTTTGATGCAGCATATGCCCTTTGTAAATCACTCATTACATCTTTATCAGAAGGTCCATTCAAAAGAAGGAATGATGACGCCATACGAGATAGTATTGAGATTACCTTGGGTACATGGGGAAAATCATTCTCCAAATTCTGTAGCTAATCTGCCTTCATTAGAAAAAGTGGAAAATGTGATTTATCCAGCACCTTCCACTCTTTAAGGGCCAATATCTTTGACACCTCATGAAAAGGAAGCTGATCTGTTCTTGCCGGACCATACTGCACACAGAAGCCACCCTCTGCTTCCTGTGCCGGTGTTTGAAAACGCAGTACTTCCCCAATAGGCATTAACATCTGTTGGAAGGGAGATCCTTGCACATATTTCCCTTTTGAGCTAGCATCCTGGTCCTCATCAGCTGCACAATCCATCAAGTGTTTTTGTTTCTGGCTTATTCATGGCTGAAGATACAGCCTCCTGAGTCATGCACTCTAAATCACTCCTGCAAAGAGTGATTCATTCCTCGTTAATCTCCTGGATCTGATGTCTCGTTGGCACACACTTGGACTGTTTCATGATGATGGCTGAACGTTCAGCCCACGCCCCCAGCAGTCGACTTCCATATTGAAGAGGTTTCTATGGTGACCAAATGTCTCCTCTCAATTACCATAGAATAGCCCCTGAGAGCTCAGCCTCATACCCCTGTGCGCGCTCTCCTTCACAGTAAGCGCACTCCCCTACTACAAAGGGGAGTGCTCTGGCTATATGCGCTCCAACTAGCCTTTAAATCTCTGTGTCACAGCCCAGCACATGGACGCAGGGAACAGGCCCACCACTGCACTCATAAGAAGCGCTCGCTATGGTGACCAGCTAAACAACAAATATGGATACAGATTCAATAAATCCTGGTTATCTGACGGCAGAAACCCACAACGGAATGATGTTGGAGGCAGGCTAAACAAGCACTGTCAGAGCCACTAGGTCTCACCTATGTAAGCGCTATTGGCTTTGCCAATGTGTTTTAGCTGTATTGTACACCAGTGTGGCTGCTGTTCGGCATGCCTAAAAGTTAGTGGCGTAGAGGGGAGTGGGTTAGAGTAGAGTGGAGTGGCATAGAAGAGTGAAGAGTAGCGCAGAGTGGTGTGGAGAGTTGTAGAGTGGAGTGGAGTGTCATGGAGTAGAGTGGAGGGGCATAGGATGGAGGGAGTATTGTAGAATAAAGTGTCATACAGTAGAGTGTTGTGGAGTGTCATAGAGTGTCATAAAATAGAGTGATAGAATGTCGTGGAGTGGTGTAAAGTGGAGTAGAGTTGTAGAGTGGAGTGGCGTAGAGTCATAGAGTGGAGTGGAGTGGAGTGGCATAGAGTGAAGGGGCATAGAGTGGAGTGGCATGGCCTAGAGTGATGTAGCGTAGTGTGGAGAGCATATAGTGACATAGAGTGGAGTAGAGTGTTATAGAGTGGAGTGGATTGGCGCAGGGTGTGGTTGAGTGGAGTGGCATAGGGTGGAGAATAGTGGAGTAAAGTAGAGTGTCATAGAGTCGAGAGGCGTATTGTGAAGGGGCATAGAGTTGAGGGGCGTACAGTGGAGGGCCATAAAGTGGAATGGGGTAAGGTGTCATGGAGTGGAGCAGAGTGGAGTAATGTGGCATGAAGTGCAATAAAGTGGAGTTTCATACAGTGGTGTGGATTCGAGTGTCGTAGAGTGGCCTAGCGTGTAGTGGCATAGATTATAGTGTGGTGAAGTGGGGTGTTTACCTTGGACTAGAGTATCGTAGATTGGAGTGGCTTAGAGCAGAGGGGCATAGAGTGGACTAGAGTGTTGTAGAGTGGAGTGGTGTACAGTGGAGTGGCGTACTGTGGAGTATGAATAGCGGGGTTGCACACTGCCATTAGAGACAACAAATTTTCAATTCAAATGACAATGACATTTGCACATACAGTTTTATTATACAGCTCACAAACCATAATGTGTTGAAATGGCATCCCCTAGTGTAGTGATTTGTTTTGATTGTATTAAAGTATATGTTTCCACTACACTTCCGAATTACAAACAAAAAAAGTGCTTCATTTGTGCTTTCGTAATTCTGACAAATTCTGAGATATTTGCACAGTTCATTTTGGAAAAAAATGTAATGTTGTTGTGTGCTAGGAAAAAAAGCTTTTCTTTCCCAGTGGCTGACAAATTTGTCACATAAATCCTCTCATTTTAAAATCAGAGAAAAAAAAGTAAACACCAAGCTCCCTTGGAAGACAGAACCCGACATATAACCGCTAAATTTGAACAGACAGCAAATGTGACAAGTGAAGAACAAAATATGAAGGCCTGCAGTGGCGGCTCGCCGAGGGAGTTCTGTGGGGCGGTGAGGCGGGGCAGGGGAGGGGCAGGGTGGGGGGGTAGTGGAGTCCGACATACACTGGACAGCGAGCAAAATGTAAATTGTTTTATTTATTACCTTACTCCTGTCCGTCGTATGTCGGACTCCAATATCCCCACACCCTATCCCTCCCCCGCAAGCCGCCACTGAAGGCCTGTTTACAGAAAGCAAAGAGTCATAGAAGAATGCAAAGAGCGATGGTGAACAAGGTTTGCTTCATGGGAGTGACGAAGACATGCTGGGCAGCCTAAAACAAATAAAGCCAGCAAATAGAAAGCCAGAAATGTAAGTTATGAACTGCAAAGCCAATGGTAAGCAATGGGTGGACTGCATTCCCAGAGAAGCTTTCAGAATGCCCAAAAGATGTCTTTTCACAACCCTCTATGCTAGGCTCCAACCTAAAAAGCAGACTCTCGAGAAGTGGGACTTCCTATGCGGATGAAGGTGGGGGAACCAGGATGTTAATTTCTTGCAGTGCATATTAGGATAGCAGTCTCGGGATTCCTCAAACAATTTGGACTGCAACGAGGAGGTCGGGTCAGAGGGGATGGATGACGTAACAACGCGAGTCATTACAACGCGTGCAGTTACATCGCATTCGTTACAACGACTACGATGTTACTACGCTATGCCATTACAACGCAAGTCTTTACATCGACTTGCGCTAGATGGCGTGCTAACATTAGAAAAGCGTAATTTACTATTCCAACTCCAGTCCACTTAACAGTAGGGAAGGTGTTGGGATAGTAAACTACACTATTTGTAATGTTAGCACGCCATCTAGCGCAAGTCGATGTAAAGACTTGCGTTGTAATGGCATCGCGTGGTTACATCGCGTTCGTTGTAACGACCGCGATGTAACAGCATCACGTTGTACTGAATGCGATGTAAACGATGTTTCCCGGTCAGAGGTAATGTGTTTATTTCTAAAAAACAAACACACAAGCATTGTATGTGTTCTGTAGTGCACAGGACAAATCCAGTGTCTAGGATCCTTCTGAGTTTGTCTAGGCCTAGGAGTTTGTACTGGAAGAGTAGCCTTCCAGTACAAATCCTTTGCTAGATTGTGCATACTTACCTCCCCACTAGCAAGACGCGCCTCTGCTAATTTTTATCATTCAGGCTTTTTAATCTGTTCTTAATTGCTATCGTAGCAATCCTATTTTGATATTTTTAGACATTGCACATCATTACCCCTACCTTCTTCACGCTCCTGTGGCATTTCTCTTTCCCCCGCTCCTGGGGATTCTTTCTCCTCATTTTCTGTTGGACTCTCTGGTACACCGCGGGTTCTCCCATTTGCGCAGCGAGAGTCCCCTGCATCAGCACTTGCCTCTATCTGGCTGCCATTGGAGAGGTTGGCGGTCCAGCTCGTTTCACACTTCCGGGTGGGGGCATTAAAAGATGCGACCCCAGACGCGCAGCGGATGCACGTGTGGGCATGCCGCTGGTGCGCCAAAGGCAAGCCCATCTGCGCCTGTCCGCGCCTGGAGGGCGCCAGGGGTCAGGCATGCTGCCCGTTTTCTCCCAGGGAATAAATGTGCCCTGGTAAGAACTCATTCTAGGATGCAACTTCTTGAGCTGCACCCTAAACTACAGCATGCGGGGTGTGCAGAAAAGCTTGACCTTGTTACAGGGGAGGAAGAACACTATCAGCACTGTAATTTCAGCTATATTAATGGCCGGGCCCAGGTCCCAGGCTCCCTCAGGTGGCCCCAGGAATTTGGGGGTGGAGAAGGGGATAAGGACCAAAACCAAGGTTGATCTTAAGTCCAGCTCAATTCATGGAGCGTTAATGAATGCTTGTTCCTTGCCAAAACATAAAATTGAAATTGCCCTGACTATCCAAATACTTAACCTGGACTGCCTCTTTGTCAGTGAGACGTGGGCTAGGGACAACGCAGGTCCCGATCTGACAGATGCTGTTCCCCCCTGGCTATACCATTTTTAGATGTGACTGCCCAGACTGTAGAGGAGGCGGCCTAGCCTTGGTAGCTCAGGTTTCCCTTAGATGTAACCTTAGCACTGTGAACGGTGACCCTGGCTCACTACTGGAAGTAGCCTAGTTCGGGATGAAGTTAACCAATAACTATAACTTTTCAGGACTTCTGGTATATCGCCCGCCAGGACCAAGAGCCAGGTTTACGGAGACATGGTGTAAAACCTTCGAACCATTTGTTACCACCGCTCACTACACCATCGTAGGGTCTTACAATTTTCATCTAGAAAACAAACAAGATAATGACTCAGTTCACCTCTTAGACATTATAGCATCTCTGGAATTTGAGCAACTGGTCTGATCTCCAACCCACAGTGCCGGTCACACCTTGGATGGCAATTTCACCAACCACAATAACTTAGTGATCGAGGCAGTTCAGCCTCTCAGCTGGGCTGATAACTGGTTGATTGAGTTTAAAGTCTTTCCTACTCTCCCCATCGAGGTGAATGAGGGTTTTTCACTGAGGCATATACGCTACAGGGGACTGAACAAGATGACAGCCGTAAATTGGGAGGCCATCTTGGCTACGGCTTCTGGAGGGAGGCTCATCATGCATGCTCCCACGGCAGAGGTTTTCCGCAACTGGATCAATGAGGCCCTAGACACTGTTGTCCCCTTTAAAAACTGTGTCATTAAAAGAGAAAAACCTCAAGCTCTTTTATGAGCTCAGCCCTATTGAAGGTGATGAACCGGTCACTGAGGAGTTTACCCAGAAGTCCGGGAAGAATGCTCTTTCCTCTTTCCCACAAATTACGTTTCAGCAAACTTAGGAACTCTTACTGCGCCTAAAATCCGGCGCTCCATCGGACCCCTGTATGCCCTCCATACTTAAACTGGCTCCTGACATACTCTTATCTGGTAGCTACGCGGTTACCTGGAAGAAAGCCATTGTCTCACCACATCTTAAAAAACCTAACGCCGCCCCTTAGAGTTGAAAAACCTTTGACCTATTTCCCTTCTCCCCACCCCTGTTAAAATCCTGGAAAAATTCATCAACATTGAACTGATGAAATACGTTGAATCCCAGGAGATCCTAGATCGCTCTCAGAGCGGGTTTAGTGCCGGTCACAGCATCCAGTCTGTCCTCATTACGGCCACTGACTATATTCGCACGCATGTTGATCAGGGTGGATCGTTGGTGCTGATTATGCTCGACCTATCTGCGGCATTCGACACCGTCACCCTGCTGTGCATGGTTCAGCGTCTGTGGGAAGTTGGAGTCATGGGAAAGGCTCTGCAGCTTCTCCACTCTTTTACGTTCGGGAGAACGCACATCATTAGCTGTGGAGGCTATAGAGCAAAGGCTTTTAGCCTTCCCTGTGGAGTCCCCCAAGGGTCATCATTGAGCCCCATTCTTTTTAATCTCTATCTGACCCCTCTGGTGCGATCATTCGGATTCCAGGTGCTCTCCTATGCGGACATCATGCAAATCATTGTTTCCATCTTGAATGATTCGCAATTTGTCGCAGAGCAGTTTAACCAGTGCATGTCTAGCATTATCTGCTGGACGAAAAGAAACTCACTAAAGATCAATGTAGGCAAGACCGAGGTGCTGGTATTTGGCTCACAGAATTGAATCTTGTCAAATGCCTGGTGGCCTGCAGATTGTGGTCCCCTCCCTGTCCCGGTTAGGACAGCGAAAAATCTGGGGGTCACTTTTGACGAGGGTCTGACCTTTGATGCTCAGGTCAGCCGAACAGTCAGCACTTGTTTCTATATCCTAAGAACCCTTAGAAATGTGCTGCTGTATATTCTGTCTGAACTGCATCGGTCTACCTTCATCGCACAAGTCACCTCCCGGCTGGAATACTGCAACGCTCTGTACCTGTACCTAAATCAATGCGGCATCCATGAACAAGCTCCAGGTTGTACAGAACACAGCGGCTAGGCTGATTCTTAACATTCTGAAGCATCAGTCAGCCAGGGAGGGGATTCGTGCCTTGCACTGGCTCTCTATCTGGAGGCGCATTTCCTTCAAAGTCCAGAGTATGGTATATAAGGCCTTGCACAGTAAAGGCTCGCCACACCTGAAAACCTTGTTCCAATGGTACACCCCTGGCAGGACCTTGAGATCCTCTGCACAGAAAAAAACTGGTCTCTACCAGATATCGTAGGTCCAGTTGGGGCAGCCGCTCCTTTTCGGTAGCAGCCACCAAGCTTTGGAATTCTTTGCCCACCTTCATTTCCAATGCAGACTCTCTACCGGTTTACAGAAAACTTTTGAAAACATGGCTATTTTCATCTTAGATGACTGTCTGTGCATCTCTCTCCTCCTCCGTCTGCCCAGTGCCTTGACACTCTCGGGTATAAGTGTGCTCTACAAATATTATCCTATCCTATCCATCATGGTGCAAATCTGTAAGTCATACAAGGCAGCCTGTTTGTGTGCCAGTACAGCAAATGCCAGCAGCAGCAAACTCATGTTAGTATATCTGTCTCTGAGCTGTATTTTCATCTTTGCGCAAAGCAGCGCTAATGTTTCAAGATTGAAAAATGTGTAAATTTGGCACTCTACCACAATAGCTCATATAGCAGAAGAGTGATGTGTGAATCACTAGATGTTTATGAGGCTACAGCAGTGCCAGCAGCTACATACGCCTCTGAAATCTGTCAGCAGTTTTCACGAATCTGTTCTTCAAATGCAGGACTTAATTACTTGCTCTCTAGCTTTCTTTGCTCAGAGGAAGAGAAGGGATGCCATGGACGAAAAGGTGAGAAGCATGAGATGCTGACTCACTTGTTATTGTGTTGTTTAGAAAATGAGAAAGTCAGAAAAATCTGGCTACTCTTGCCCCTCAGGCAGCTTGGTATGCATCAGCCAACCCAGCCTTGCGGGCAATGCATTCAGCCTTTAATGTGCATATGGAATTATGTGTTCCATAGTGTGCTGCACATGCATGGCTGATGTACTCAACAGCCACAGAAAGCATTTAACTTGAGAACGACGTAGGGCCACACAGCGTTAACGCTGGTGGCGCCCGGAGTGACAATGTTTGTTGGCGCCCACCCATCCATGGTGGACCACCTCCACCATGGATTCCCTCACCATCACCTTTTAACAGTACCTCTTAAGGTCCCATAACCACTCCCTTTCAGATGCATTTGATTAGTTATATAGCACCACTCATATCAGTGTTTGGTGTCAGAGCACTGTGCATCACACACACACATTACACAGAGACAATCAACCATATGTGTGTAAATCAGCGTATAGGAAATGTTACATAAGCCAGAGGACTACAAGGTGTAGGAGTCACATGTCATCCATCCTGGTAGACAGTATCGTTTATTAGTGCTTGGTCAGGAGAAGCACAAACTCAGAATTGAAAACAGATCACCATAGTTTGGGGTTCTGTTTAATAATAAGAATCGATTTTTCCAAACGAACCCTTTTTGCAACATTAATCTATGCTCTAATCTATACTTTACAGTGTACATTCAGTTCTTTGATGACAGTTAATAATTCACTGTTCTATTTCAGGATTTTAACTTATAGACTGCAAGTAACATAAGGATACCCCATAGAAAAGCAGTAATCTGACATTTTTACATTATATGCACTTTGTGATCTGCATGGTACACCTTTTTTGCAGCAGGCATATTAATCCTCTGTGCTATTTTATGATCAGTCAAAATCTCAACTAGACAAGACAAAACTCCGATCTCTCTCCAGGAAGAACATTAATCATCGGAGTTCTCTTGAAATTTTTATTGTTGCTTTGAAATTGCTGGAGGCAAGGAACACGGCAGCAGGTGCTTTTAAAACAAAAAAAAACCTGCAAATGGGTGCCCCTGAAGTCAGTACCCCATGCGGTGGCACCGGTCTCACCGCTCTAGAACCCGCCCTAGGGCCGCACCCAGAGGAATGGGGTCAAGAGTTTGCATTGGCTTCATTCCGGAGAATTGTTTTAATACATTTAACATATTACATTTATACAAACGAAAGGGATTGTTTGGGTGTATGGTAGCTAAAATGTCTAACTCATGACTAGAGCTCGTCGGTATTGTGCAATATTTTATATTGTTGTAGGCATTGTTTTAAAAAAAAATCCAAGTAAACATGATAAATGTGATCAAAATCAAAATTACAGAATGCGTCATAGGGCCTGGAAAAACTCAAATCTGCGATCAGATACGAGTTAGCTATTTTAGTTTTGAGACTTCTGAGAGTTGGAATATTGTGTGCCAAAACCTGCTTTAGTAGCTTTATGAGATTCACCTTTGTGAATGAAGGACACTTTTTTACAGTTCCTACTGACTCCCCTTAAGTAATGCCCTGATCCTGTTCTGAAGGTGCACACGCGCCACCATGCACCACCTCATGAAGAATGAGAGGAATGATCCTAAATTCACTCTGGAATGTTTGCAAATTAGTATCTCCTCAGATACATAGTTAGATACAGGAAGGGAGTACATTAAGACCTCCTTATAGGACATTGTGGGATAAAGCCAACAGAAGTTGCGGGTATTCCTTTAAAGATTGATGAGATTGGTTAGTGGTGGTTGGAGTTGGAGGAAAAAGAGAAATCTTTCAGCACAAGGCTGTGTTTAGTCATGTCTGAAATTTGCTCCCAAAGGACTCTGGGAGGATATTGTTTCAGCCAGGCACATGTACAGTGTAGAATAAGTGGAAATGGGGAATGTGGGAAATTTCTAAATATAGGATTAGGATCAGGTACCAATGCCATTAATTTTTCTTTTAAATTCCCTGTCTAGGCACACTGATACGTCAGATGAGTTTGGCTCCAAAAAGGAGGACCCTTACGTGCTGCAAAAGTATACGATTGTCTGGTGCCAGGCAGGGGAATATAGGAAGCCCTGTTTCTCTATCTGCCGTGACTCACTATTTCTGGAGCATGATACTAGAACTTTCATGAGATATTGGCAACACTGCCTGCTGATAGAGCCAGCTTCTGGAAGCCTGGGTGCAAAGAATCTCTAAAGGTCCTGGAACCAAAGGGAGCTACTGGCAAGAGATGCTGTGAATATAGAAGATACGGTTTGATAGAATTGTCCCCAAAGTACTATTCCCAAATTTGGCTTTGGAAAAATACCTTTATGCTTTTTGAATATTTGAACATGCAACAGCTTCCACATTGGACCAGGGAGCAATGCAATGAGCCAGCTATCGAACCTGTATCAAGCCACTGCTTCCGGAAACTGCTCCGCCTGGACCTTAATAGATATATTTTCTGTTCCTTCCCATAAATCTGTGATTCTACTTGTGGAAGTTTTCGCAACTTTTCCCATTGATTAGTACTGGACTCTTCCGAGCCCATTGTTTTCTATGGGCATTACTATATTTTTTCATTATAACCAGTCTCCTTTATTTTTTCTGAGTTTTATCATTTTAAGTGTTTGTCTTTTTACTTATGCTTCTTGTGCCCCTTTATGCTCTTTGGAGCATATTCTCAAGAACGTGTCATAATCATCGCAAAATTAGCTTAACGTAACTTTGCATATCGCAGTCTATCACGGGAAAACAACGCTGTGTTAACGTAGTATTCTCAACCCGGCGGCACCATGCAATAGTCTCACGATAACGCATCAAAGGACCACGTTAAAATCAACGCGACGCCGCAGAAATGCAAAACACGAACGTGAAAAAGGTTGCGATGAGGCCAATCGCGATGCAAAAATCAGCAAAAACCAGCGAAAGACCTGCAATTCCCACGCGTCATGCGGGAAATTGCACTATAAAAGCAGAACAAGAAAAACACACCAAAAATAAAATAAACTCCGTAGCAACACGGATGTACCCGGACCGAGTGCCCAGGTCAACGCGAACCCCACAAGCCACACAGACCACCAGCAAGGAACCTCGGGGTCGGGGAAGGCCAAGGAGAAGAGGAAGATGAAGACGCGGTTCAGTCCGCATGACAATCGGATCGCCGTCACGGAGGTGACAGAACACCAACAACAACTGTCCATCACATCCACCGTGTCATTGGCAACACAGACGGAAAAATGGCATTCCATCGTGAATGCAGTCGGAGTGTCGAGGAGGCCAAGATGCGCTGGCATGATGTGAAAAGCCAAACCAAGCAGAAAACCGCTGCCAACAGGAAGGCAGCAATGGTGAATGGAGGTGGGAGTCCTGCGCCACAGGAGGAGCTGGAGCAAATGGAGGTCACAGTCATCAGTGTGGAGATGGTGCAAGGAGTCGGGAGTCCGGACACTGCTCGACATAACCTGACACAACATCAACAAGGTGAGTTACAAACAGAGAATGGGGGATAGGGGGTGATGGGCATAATGGCCAACATGCACAACGGCGTGTAGCACACCTCATACACACAATGACCCTGGGTCATGTCCCTGATCCCCGTGGCACACTGCAGCACACATACAAACATCAAGTAGGCCCCCGTCCACCATGTGCCCAAAGGGGTCCCACCCCATACATCACCAATTCCACAACACACATGCACCCTTGCGAAACACAGCAAAGATGCGTATCTGTGAGCCACACTGACAATGCAAGTGACACTCCATGACGAGCAGCATGGCTGGAGTACAATCACCATGACATTGTGCACGCCACGAGACTGAGGTGGCTGAGTGTGGACCACATCTGTAAAGGAGCAGGTCACACTCTGACACATCCACGTGCACAAACAACCTCTGACGTCAACAATACATCTGCAGACAAACAATGCACAAGAGCACAACAACCGTCCAAGAGCACAAATGGCCCAAGTCGCCAACATCACAGCACCTTAAAAGCACAAAAGTCAAAGGCACCCCGCCTCCAAGGGTTAAGGGGCAGCAAAATTACAGCTGCAGGGGCGACTCTCCAACAATGTAGCACACACACATAGCAATGACAGCACATCCACATGGACGACAATGTGGTACACAGTGCAACACTTACACTGCAGAACAGAGGACACAACTGGGTCCGCTTGTGCGTAGAAAATGGCAAATCACATCTGACATAGCAGGAAATTGTGAGATGAAAATGTACGTGTACAACCTCACCTACGTCATGTAGTCCAAATGTCCACTGTCCCGCATCAAATAGTCCGCTCCTCCCAAACAGTCACAATGTACATTGTCATGCAGTCTGTATGTAAACTTGAACAATGCGTCAAAATACATGCCAAAACAATGTCAATAAGCTTCTCCCCTTCACATTGCAAAGGGACAAACAACACCTCCAGCAGAGCAGACCAGACAACGCTACAGTGATGCTGAAGAGGACCTGCACACTTTTGACACCGATGC
This sequence comes from Triturus cristatus, assembly GCF_964204655.1. NCBI lineage: Eukaryota > Metazoa > Chordata > Amphibia > Caudata > Salamandridae > Triturus > Triturus cristatus. The sequence goes on along the minus strand of NC_140586.1, from coordinate 324,374,360 downwards.
CCTACAACAGTTCATGGACATCTTAGGCTATCGACCTCCAGGAGAAGGGCAGCCCAGCTGCATCGAGGATACCCCACCCCCTCCACAGACCACACAGCTGGACGCACCCACCACCACGGCTGGCTCCCAGCAGCCCACCGAAGCACACATCCCATTCCAAGGCCAGGTGTCAGACTGCCAGAAGGGGGTGGCCAAACAGGTGCGGGTGGGTTTCTACCTCATGAAAGCCAAACTAGATCACATACCTGGGTGTCAAAGTCCTATCAGGGACCACCTACACTCCCCAACGGAGACCCAGACTGCGACAGAGACACATGCCGTTGCACATTTCCAGTACTGAACCACACCCAGAGCCACAGGATAATCATTCACACCCCCACGCTGGACTGGTGTACGCCGGCCCAGTTCACTCCTCTTATGTATTGAGTGGGGGACGACAAAGCTACATGTGCAAGGTCTCACCCGCTGCCTGCGGTGACATGGCTGCGTCCAATGTACACGGCACAATGTAATGTTGTAGGGCCCTAATGCATACATCATGAGCACACAGACACACTCAGATAGTTCGTGGGACTGGCTACGGGCACGTGTGCTCAACACCTTTATTGCCAGGGTCACATGTACAGTGATGCCTGTGCTGGATGTGTGTGGGGTGAGTGTAAGCGAGCCCTCATGGAGTCGTTGGTGCTGGCAACAACTTGAACAGTGATCACAATTAAAGTGGAAACAGAAAACACCAGCATAACAGAAACAACTGTGAAGCATCATGGTGGTAGCCGGCGAAAGTACGGTGTTCACCCAATATGCAACCAGAATGGTCCATGAGTTGTGGTGCACTGAGTTAGTGGCACCTGAAGAGCTGAGCTGGGCATCAAGCTGATGATGGCACCCACGACAGGTGTGAGCAACTCTGATAGTCTGGCAGTAAGACACCTCCGACTCTAGCACCTGTTGTTTGGAGTTGGTCCTGGCGGTGGTGGCGTGTGCATCCTGTGGTGATGCGACGTCCGGGCAGGTCAGGACTCGATTTGATGTATGAGCCCTGGTGGACCGCAGTTGAGGCCGGAGGCAGCAGTTGGCGCAGGGCCACAGACACATGGCGTTAATGACCCCCAGGCCATTGACTCTGAGGCCGTCCAATAGTCAGTCAGACAGGGTTTTGAGCTGCACAGAGTTAGTGGCCCCGGATGCACTGCGGCCGGCACAGGCACACCGCCACGGGTGATGACCTGCAGTTCAGTGCGATAGGGCCACAAGAGCTGAGCAGGTCCTCGTCAATGTCGAAAGGGCAGAAGCGGGCCGGAAGCGGCAAATGGAGGAGTGGAATGCTACAGCCTTGTTTTTGCCACAAAGTCAGTATCACTGACATGATGATGAAGACAACCCCAGACCATAGACACAGTCGCCACCAAAGTTCAACCAGAAAGTGTCCATGGATGTCGGGGAACAGACTTAGTGGCACAGGAGCTCAAAGGGGATGCAGTCTGCTATGAGGCCAGTACCATGAGATTAAATTTGCCATAAATAAATCAAGACTGAGTTCCCAATGTGTGACCTACTCGGCCACAGTGTAGGCCCGAGGCAGCGGTCATCAGGGGCCCACAGTCATGTGTCATTGGCTCGCGAAGCACAGAGTTAGTGACACCAGAGCAGTTGTTGGCAGTGTTCGTTCACCTCCGCCACGATGATCCTTTTTCCTCCAGACCCAAACGCGTCTTCCTCCTACACCTCTCCTTGTGTGCAATGATATGAACCCTGCCACACACAAATCAAGACTCAGTTCCACTTGTGTGACCTACTTGACCACTGTGTAGGCCGAAGGCGTAGTCATTAAGGAACCACAGACACGTGTGGTTGGGATGCTATGAACATACTTGGTGTCACCAAATCGAAGGGAGTTTAGTGATTTAAACTCTGCATTGATATGTGTACTCGGCCAGTGTATAATAAAGACTCAGTTCCAAATGTGTGACCTACTTGACCGTAGTGTAGGCCGGAGGCAGTGGTAGAGTATGTCAACGAGAAAGGAGTACAGCAGGCCTGTGTCGTGGGGGCCGTGATGGTCTAAGGAGGCTGCCAAAGTCACGGGCCTCGGGCTTGGAGCTTGCGCCCACACATGGTGGCCCCTCTTTGACACACGCCGGTGTCGGCAGGTGAGTAGTGAGGCCTGGCTGCGCAGGGGCAGCCAAGATGGGTTCGGACCAGCAGCCCGGGGTGCAGCAGGCGCACAGGATTGCAGGCAACACTGCTCATGGCGACGGCGTCGGCCTCGTGGCAGGGTGGGAGGCACACCCCTGGCAGACACGTTGGGCATTCCGGAAAAGAACCACGTCCAGAGCTACATGCTTTTATCCACACCCCTACGCTGGCCTGGCGTACGCAGGCCAGCCCACTCAGCACTCGCTTACGGGGGGGACGTCACAAGCTACATTTCCGAGATCTTCCCCACTGGCTGGGGTGACATGGTTGCGTCCACTGTCCACTACACTCCAAACACCAGCAGTGCATGTAGACATGGATATGTCTGTGGTCTGCATACTGCAGTCTGTCCAGCACATCTCCGCCACACTTGGCATTGTGTACATTCTCATTCATGGGTCACTTGCCTCCTTCGCACATGCCTGGTTCCCACCTCTCACCACATTCTGCTATTGTGTGGCTGAGGTGCCATGCCGTTGAAGGCTTATGTACATGGCTAGCCCTTGTTGCCACAGTAAGTTGTGCTGTCGTGTCTGGTGGGTGGGCATGTTGTTTGGCATGTTGTATGTGATTTTGTAACATGTGCATTGCCAGAGTTGTGAGTTGCATGATTGTGGAGTTGAGGTGTGTGGTGTGTTCATTTGGTACTTACCAACGAGCAGTGCATTCCCATAGGTGCCATCCTGGAAGCGCTGGTTGGTGATAGACTGTCGGAAGATGAAGGAATAATGCACACTGCCTGGGTAGTTGGCGACGACATTGGTGAAGAGTCCCTGGTGATCCACTTTTGCCTGCACATTGATGGAATGCGTGTGCTTTCTGTTGCGGTAATTGTGTGCAGTGGCGGCAGGGGGCACAAGTAGGACAGGTGTGCTGTCGATTGCCCCCAATACGTGCGGGAATCCAGATATGGAATGTAGTCCTTGCTTGGTCATCCTGCTGTTCCTGCTCATTGTGGGGTACGTAGAGGTACTGGTGTACCAAGCTGATGATGGCATCCAGGACAGGTGTGAGGGACTTGGATGGGGCTGGCTGTGGGACTCCTCTGACTCTGGTGGTTGTTGGTTGGGAGGTACCAGAGGCCAACAGGTGCAGCACAGCCAGCAGCTTTGTCTGAGGTGGGATGTTGGCTGTCCGCTGTGTTGGTACCGTCAGCCTGTGGGCAATGATGGTCAGGATGCGGAGGATGGTTGTCCTTTTGAGCCTGTAGTGGGCAATGACATTGTCTGGTGTTAGGTCTGTGAGGCTGGTGCGTTTCCTGAAGGTCCGGTGTCTTTGTCTGCGCTGCCTCTGTGGTGGTCCGGGGGGGGCTGGCAGTCCTGGGGGGGTGGTGGCGGTGGGTGTTGTGGCAGTGTTGGAGCTCTGAGCTGCATGATCAGTGGCTCCATGGCATCTGTTGGTCTCCAGGTGTGGCTGTGTGCTGGTCTCCCTTTTCTGGTGCAGGTTGTCGTCCGACTTTGCACCAGGTCAGACCAGAGGTTTATTTCCTGCTGCTAACGCGCATTATCGCCGGTTTTGTGGTCTTATCGACAATCTGGCTGGTCGTTGAGAATGTTGAGGTGTGGTGTTGTCGCGGCTTTTTGCTCGGGAACGCCTACTCTGAATCTCATTAGCGATAGCTGCCGGGGTCATCTGTGGCGGATGCTATCACAGGTAAACTGGTGGTATCGGCTGTTCTCACCAGCTTGTGAATGGGGCAATGAATTTATCGCGACTTTGGCTGCGATAAAGGGCCGATAACTCGGCGATAGATCCTGCTCATTGTGGGGTACGTAGAGGTACTGGTGTACCAAGCTGATGATGGCATCCAGGACAGGTGTGGGGGACTTGGATGGGGCTGGCTGTGGGACTCCTCTGACTCTGGTGGTTGTTGGTTGGGAGGTACCAGAGGCCAACAGGTGCAGCACAGCCAGCAGCTTTGTCTGAGGTGGGATGTTGGCTGTCCGCTGTGTTGGTACCGTCAGCCTGTGGGCAATGATGGTCAGGATGCGGAGGATGGTTGTCCTTTTGAGCCTGTAGTGGGCAATGACATTGTCTGGTGTTAGGTCTGTGAGGCTGGTGCGTTTCCTGAAGGTCCGGTGTCTTTGTCTGCGCTGCCTCTGTGGTGGTCCGGGGGGGGGCTGGCAGTCCTGGGGGGGTGGTGGCGGTGGGTGTTGTGGCAGTGTTGGAGCTCTGAGCTGCATGATCAGTGGCTCCATGGCATCTGTTGGTCTCCAGGTGTGGCTGTGTGCTGGTCTCCCTTTTCTGGTGCAGGTTGTCGTCCGACTTTGCACCAGGTCAGACCAGAGGTTTATTTCCTGCTGCTAACGCGCATTATCGCCGGTTTTGTGGTCTTATCGACAATCTGGCTGGTCGTTGAGAATGTTGAGGTGTGGTGTTGTCGCGGCTTTTTGCTCGGGAACGCCTACTCTGAATCTCATTAGCGATAGCTGCCGGGGTCATCTGTGGCGGATGCTATCACAGGTAAACTGGTGGTATCGGCTGTTATCACCAGCTTGTGAATGGGGCAATGAATTTATCGCGACTTTGGCTGCGATAAAGGGCCGATAACTCGGCGATAGATCCTTGAGAATATGCCCCTTTATTTCTTAATTGCAATGTTTATTTATATTTTTACATACCTGACCCGTTTTCTCTGAGTACTGCCTAACTGTTTTGGACTAGCTATCAAAGGTTAGCCAAGAATTTCGTTGGGAAACCTACTAATCTCTGTCTCATGCACTGCTTAGAATTCCCTGCCAGCTCAGTTTCTCACCTGGCCTCTCTTCCAACTCATGCAAGAAGTGAGGATTGCCACAGAGTTGCACAACATACGCATGCTAATGACCCCAGTAATTGCATTACCAGCCATGATTTCCCTTTCACCATGGTGGGTCAGTAGCTCCCTGTTTTAGGTCTTTGTAGGGTCTCACTATGGCTGGAAAAAATAAATGTAATTATTGATGACATCACAGGAAGTGACATCATATGACCTCATCAGCCCACTTATCTACTGATAACCCACCATTAATGTAATGTGCAATATAAATTATTCACTTTTTGACAACTTTTTGTATGTGGTTCTAACTCAACCTAAAAAAAAAAACAGCTGGAAACGAGTTCATAGGGTGGCCTTTTCTTAATAATACACTCTCTAAAGTATTCAGAAATTGACACTGTGCCTTTGTTAAATATTTTTGCAAACTTTGAAAAATGCTAGGCAATATTTGCATGGTCTTGCTTTCCATTTTAGTTCTTCAGTTCTGATATTTATTTTTTCAAAGTGGTTTGCAGCATTAGTACTACACAAATTTAGATTGTTTTCTATTTCTGGAAGACTCTGCCTCAGTGCTGCTTCCCCCACCTCCTCTCTCTATCATCCTGATCCCCACAGCCCCTCTCCCCGATACTCATCCAGTCTTAATAGCTTACTTTCCTACTTATAACTTATAAACCACCATTCTCTGTTTTCTGCTCTCTCATCACCCTCTCCTCATGCCACCTTTAGCTTTGTCCTCATCCTCCACCACTCAATGCTTCCTTCCCCTTCTTCTACTTCCTTGCACCCATGGTCCCCACTACTTAACCCTACTTCTCCTCTTCATCCCCCCTTCATAGTCTTTCTGACTTACCTTATCCTCCATCGTATAGTAGTTCTCTCTCTTTATTTTCCTTTTTCAGACCTTCCTCTCAACAGTACCATCTCTTTCGAAAGGTTTGTTACTGTCCCTCCTATCAGCTTTTCCTTTCAACCTCTTTCTTCCTGACATTTGAGTGTCATCTTAAGATCATAAATTTGCATCCCAACATGGCTGGATTAATGGCCTTATCCTTTAATCTTGATAACATGAGTACTGTTAAATAAGCTTAACAGGAGCTCCTGTTATTTAAAGCACTACAAAATGTTAAAACTGTGGTAGCCTTCAGCATCTAACATTTTTTTTTATTATGGTCACCCTCTATTAGCCGCTCTTGTTGCTATCCTCCCCAGGCCTTCCTGCACAAGGCATCATTATTGTGGCAACATTTCGTTCATCTTCATTATGTTCATGTCACTATTCTTCACCTCCCCTAAGTTCTCCTGTACCCTGCAACTGTCTCCCTTTGGTTCTTCTCCCTCCTCTTCCTCACTTGAGCCACTCTCTCACTGTTTCCTCCACTCACTTTATCTCACTTCGCTATCATCAGTTCTTATTGCTCCTTCTCTTCCCATCTTGCAAGGACTACATAAGCTCCATCAAACATTAGTCTCCACAAAGTGTTCTTCTCTCTTACGTACACTACCCTTGCCTCATTTTTTCCCATGTGACTTGTACGCTAGTAACTCTGTCAAATGACTTTATTCAATTCATTAGAATCATAAAAGTTTACACAATAAAACATCTAAAAACAATTACAAAATTCACACATATTCCCTTCCATAGATCTCAATAAACCAGCAAAATTAATCAAAATTAAAATCATCATAGCTATCCCCACCTCAGTTTGTACAATAAAATAAAAATAAATTTTTTAGTAAAATGAATAATATTAGATTCATTTTCACACTTCATAACGTTTCCTGATTATAAATGCAGTTCTAGCGAAACTAAGTACTGCACTAGAGATTACAGCCGTAGATAGTGCCCTTAAATAAGCATAGCCCGCTTGGTAAGAGCAGGGCCTAATAACCTTCAATATAGGTTTAATAAAACGTGCTCTAGGGTATTTATACAGGGTACAGAACATAAAATGCATTGTACTCTTGTTTGGCCAGATTATTACAAGGACAGCTAGTAACTCACAATCTTCAGATAACATCATTGAGTTTGACCAACCTCCCTCCTTGTCCACTTTTCCTCTCTCTCTCTATCACATTTCACATGAGAGCTTTGATGCTGGCTGTAGATCACATTTGAAGAGACTCGCCAAGGTGACACCCTGAATATGATATGTAAGATATGATGGGTATTATTCATTGTTTTTTATGTTTGCAATCTCCATCAGTCTTGAAAATGCCCTTGGCCCACACCAAGAAGGGGCAAAACAAGTATTGGCTGCAAATTGCTAACATGTCATACTGAGGAAATCGGTAACATGAGGTCAATCACAACAAAAACCTGTTAAAAGCAGCTAGAATTCAGATTGCACTTTAAAAAATACTAATATTTTTTATAATACTACAATTATACTGGAGTAATTTGTTCTAGTCCTTTATAAAGACAAGATAACAAGGTCAGACTCAACTGTTCAAAGGGAAATTCTGAATTACCTACACTCTTGTCAAATGCTTAAAACAAAATTATTCTTCTCACACATTACAACCCCCAGAAATCAGCTTTTGTAATATGGTAGTGAAAAGTATTTGCACCAATCACTGTCTTACTTACCTCTAAGGACATGTAATAGCGCCCGTCAAGATTTCTTTGTGATCTGGGCCTCTCGCTCCTTGTGTCCTGCAGCTCGTGTTATTTATGTCAGCAGCTGGATTGTAGTAGTAAAGCACTGAATATGTTGTTTTAACAGAATTACAACTTTCCGACCTACCTCCAAGCCATGGTTTTCAAGAGAGACACTCATTTTAGGAATTTGCCATATTGACTTCTCATAAAAGATTGTCTGTTTGGTGGATACTGGCACTGCAAACAGTAGAGACATATCAGGAAGCTCCCCTCTCTTGTAAGAACGAGACTAGGAAGACTCCTGCATGTGCATATGGGGCCATGCCCCTTGTCTTCTGTATGTGTAGGAGACTAGGCTCCTTCTCATGTTTATACATTAGGGTTGCTTAGCCCACAAGTGCCACCCACACAAATTGTCACACTCTAATCCAGCTCCAGTTTTTTAGCTAACAGCACTCTGCTAGGATATGGAAGACCATTCCTACAAAAAGAAAGGCAGTGCTGCCTGTACCAGAATGGTAAGTCCTTCTGGCAAAAAAAGCCAAATCTGGTTGACAGTGGTTACTGTAACATGGTGAAACTTGACATCATGGTGCAGGGCAGGCCCCTTCTCTTGAGTGTACATAGCCAATGAATGTTGTTGCCTGTTAGTGGCAATATGTTAAAGTGGGGGCCCATAGAGCTCATGATGAGTTGTAATGAGGATCACCTTCCACCAAAATGTTGGTCCAAAATGAACTGTTTAAATTTATTTTGCTAGTTTAATTGTAAGGAGCGCATTTATCAAAGAAAGGTTTTGAGCAATGTTTATAACGTCTCCAAGTCTAATTAGTTAATTAAATGCCAGCAATATATACATACAAATGGTGTATCCATTTTAGTATTAGAGCATTGAAAAACATATCAAACATTATGCACTTGAGAGGTTGATGTCTTTCCAAACAGTGTTTTATTCTTCTTGGTCATATACATTTGTCTAAGTCCTCATTAATTTTTGGGTGCTTCAAAACAGCCCACACGTGTTTTTCTCTCTGTGGCTAGGAGGTCTAGGGCTTTTTCAAGGCCTTGATTTAATCTCTATGGGAAGGGAATGGCTGTTTGAGAGCATTCTTGGTCTCCCTGATGTTCATCTTGAGCAACCAGCATCTCTTGTGCTCTGTAAGTTGGTGCAGAGCTTAAGAGACTGATGTGCATGAATTATTGGAAAAAACACTGAGAAACCACATTGGAAGAAACCAAATCATGGGAAAAAAATTAGGAAATACATAAAAATCGAAAATGAAACGAAACATTTTAAAGAAAAGATCATTTTAAAGAAAAATCAAGAATGATATTAACCTTGGGTGGAGTTTACGACTACTGTGGGGTTTTTGGGTTCAAGGTTGAGTAATGTTTTGGCTGATGATGGGCTTTTAGGGGTCAGGAATAACAGGCGCTCGGGTATAGGAAGAGGGTTTAGGGTTGAGAGTTGGGTGGAGTGTAGAGGTGGTGAGTGTTTTTCAGCATTCACGCATGAGTGGTGTGTGAGGTGTTTTTAGGTTTCAGGGTTGGGTAGAGTGTAAGGATCTTGATTGATTTTAGGGTTTATGGATGGGTGGAGTTTAGGGCTAGTGAAGGTTTTTAAGGTTCAATTATGGGTAGCAGCTGGAAGGGTAAAGAGTTTTTAGGGTTTAGGGTGGGATGGAGTTTAGGGTGGTGAGGGACTTTAAGAGTTCAGGAATGGGTGGAGTGTAAATGTAGAAAGAGGTTTTTAGGGATCAGGGATGAGTAATTTATAGTGATGAGTTCTCATGGGTCATGCATGGCTGCGGTTTAAGGGTGGTGAGGGTTGTTTAGGGTTCAGTTATGGGTGGAGTTTGGGGTGTTTTGAGGTGTTTTAAATAGTATGGGATGGGTGAGGTTTAGGTATTGAAAGGGGTTTTAGGGTTCAGGAATGGGTGGAGATTGGGGAGGTCAGTGATTTTTTATGGTTCAGAGGCAGTGGATTGTGGGGCTAGAAGGGACTTTTAGGCTTCAGGGATGAGTGTAGTATAGGTTTGGTGAGAAGTTTTAGGGGGCATGGATTGACGGAGTTTAGGGGTTGTGATGGGCTAGCGATGGATGGTGTTTACACGTGGTGATGGATCAGCGAGTTAAAAGCACCCAAAGTAATTGTTTGACAATGTAAAGATATCAATATGAATTATTGCCCCCTGAAGTAAAGCACTGAAACAAATATCTCCAACAAAACTGTTTTGGAAAATAAGACTTGTAACCATTGCATTTACACTTAAAAAAATAAGCATTCAGAAGCCAATTTTGATCGTAAAGACATTCTATGAATTTGTTTCTACGAAAAGGTAAATGCCATTCATTGTGAACATTTCCTAAAAACAGTTTAGATTAAATGGTTTCTCGGTAATAATGTTCCATGAAATAGTTTTTCTATGAAATCACATGCAACCTAAATACACCATTTGCAGAAACCATACAGATGTGTCTCCCAGACTTCATTAGAAATAGCATGAAGACATTTTTGGAGAACAAGATGGGGAGTTACCATTTCACTCCTCACATTACCATTGGGGTTTCCCCATTTGTGCAGTTGAGGCACATCATTCCTTGTTCAGATTTGAATTCTAATTGGTAGTCCAAGTATCATGAACAAGGAAAATCTAAGCCACGTGCATGAACTCACAAATAAAAATATTAAAGCCAGAGATGAAAAAAATCTGTGATTCCATTCAAAGCACGGTGCTAGACAAGGTGAGATTGAGGTTGGGACTGGGTAAAAAATAAGTACTGCCATTTTATTGAAAAGGGTAATTCCATGTCTTCCGATCTTCATAGGGTACTGATAAAGGCTAGATTATCTGCTTACATGAATGCTGAGAAATGGTGGAACTTGAACAAATTAGCTTGGTGTGGAGGCAGAGGTGTCATTGGCTATAGGATCTGTTGTGGGTTATCCAGGTTTTTATCTATTTCTGTCCCAGTAATATGCTACAGGACCAAATGGAAAAGCAAGTGGATGAGGATTTGAGGAAGGAGATTTGTAGTATTATGTAACATTGTCAACTTCACGTGTTACTCGTGGTGGCTACTGTGCTCCATTTCTTCTTGTTGTGGCACCTTCCTTTATGCGCTTGTTGTGGGCTCCTCTGATTGTCATGTCCTGTTAAGGTGGCTTTCTGCTCGATGCACATGATCACAGCTTATTGTATTGGTCCCTGTTTATGCTCAAATGTTTAGAAATGGTTTCAGTGATTTATGGGTCAGGTTTCCTGAACCATTACAACTACACAGTGGTACTTTAATGAAGACTTGAAACCATTTTTGTCAGGAGTTGTTCTTTAACATAGTGCAATTTATCCCATTATCAAGCCAGAAGTATAATTGCCAGAATACAAAGAAAAACCTGGGCGGGATGGGGTACTCTTGGGAATTTTGAGATCTTATAAATAAGAGTCATTTGAAAGTGCAGTAAAGAAGAATGAGAGTTGGTGGGTACACTCAAAGAAGGATAGAGGGCTGTGTGAGAAAGAGCAGTGTTACGGAAACAGTTTGAGGTGCAGGGTGGCTGTACGTACCACTGAACAAGAAGACTGGGAAAAATTGTGAAAAAGGGAACAGCTGGAAGTGACACTGAAAGTAACTCTCAACTTCTCTCATTTGTAATGAAGGCTGACAATGAAATGTCCGAATATACAACTTCCATTAAAATGCATTAGCCAAATTTACAATTTTGGACAGTCAGAAAACTGTTCATTTCTTGACCACAATTAAGTATTTTGAGAGCCTGGCTCTCTAATTAGAGTCAATTGTGAGTTGTAACTTGGGAGGGCCTGGGAGGGCAAGTTGGTGTGTTTGAAACTGCGCGAGAAGTTTGAAGAATGCCAGTTTGTGGAAGTGGAGCTTGTGGAGGTCTTTGAGGTGCAGGTTGATGTGTGTGCAGACGGAAGTCTGAGTGTGTGTCAGGCAGCTGAATTCTGTATGGTCTGGAGTGTTCTGGTCAGTTGTACATTGATTCCTACATAAAGTGAGTTGCTGTAGTCCAGCTTGCTGGTGTTGGGGGCCTGGATGACTGCTCTGTCTGTGTTGAAGGGAAGACATTGAAAAACTTTCTTCAGCATCTTGAATATGTGGAAACAGAAGGTGGAGACTTCGTTCACTTGACCTGTTACTATGTGAGTGTTATCAAGTGTTATTCAGATATTCCTCGCATGGATGGTTTGGTGGGTGTGGGTCATAGATCAGCAGGCCACCAGGTGGAGTCTCAGAGCAAGGTGTCTTTATTGAAGATGGCTACTTCTGTAATGCATGTGTTGAGCTTGAGTCAGTTGGGTTTCATTCACCTGGTGACTTTGGACATGCAGGCAGAGAAGTTTGTTTTGGTTTTCAATGTTTTGTAGGTGAGGGAGAGGAAAAGCTGGGTGTCTTCTGCGCAGGATAGAACATTAATTTTGTGGGTTTGAATGTGCTGGGGAGTGGGGCCATGTAGGTGTTTTACAGCGTGTACCTGAGAGAGGGTTCTTGTGGCGTTCCATGGATAAGTTTGGTGGCAGCCAGGGTGAAAGAAGTCAGGATGACAAACTGGGGAGACACTTATTCTGAAGAGCCGGTCTAGTGGAACACTGGTCTGGGAATGGCAGCTTTGTGCTGGCATTGAGTGAGGATAAGGTAGGAGATGGTATTGAAGGCAGCGGATAGATCCAGAAGGATGAAGGCAGTAGTGCTGCCTCTGTGCATGATCAGTCCAATGTCACCCGTGGCAGGGATAAAGACAGCTTTAGTGCTGTGGTTGAATCTGAAGCTGGATTTGGTGGTGTTGAGGAGGTTGATGTTGTTGAGATGGGCAGCTAGATGTTTGTTCATGAGCTTCTACATGACTTTCACCGGGAAGGGTAACAGGTAGATTGGCTGGCAATTGTCTAGTGTTTTAGGGTGTGCTGAGGGTTTGTGTAGGAGAAGGAGAACTGAGGCATGTTTGCAGATGTCAAGGAAGATTGCCGTGTTGATCGGGCCATTCAGGATTGGAGTGAGGGCCGAGCTGATGGGGTCCAGACCTTTAGTGAATATGTGATTAGGTCAAGGGTCCTATGGTGCTCAGGAATGTATGGTGTCCTTGGACTCAATTGTGTTTTGTATGGTGATGGTGGACTAGGTTGTCAAAATGGTCAGGGTGGTCCTATGGGCGTAGGAAGTGAGGGCTAGGGAAGCAGCAAGGGTGGAGGGCTCCGTAAATGTTAGATATCATGCTGCTGAAGAAGAAGGACAGCTAGGTGCAGATGTCTTGTGAGGGAGTGATGCTAGTGGAGCTTGCTGCCAGAGAGGTGCTGTTGGTTCTGATTTCGATACGTTTAGTTAGAGTGGAGCGTTTGGTCGTTCTGATTTGTTAGTGGTACTGTCTGAGGGCTGGCCTGTAGTTGCTCTTGTTAGTGTTGTCTTAGATTTGTCTCCATCTAGGTTCTAGATGCTTGTAGTGTTGCTTGGTGAGTTTGAGCTCTTCGGTGTGCCAACTTGCTTGTGTTCGGTTTCTGGTGGCCTTGGTAGTCTAGAGTGGGGCCATGGTGTCTGCAAAGGAGGTGATCCAGTTGTTGAAGTTGGAGATGGATCTGGGGAGCTCGTCGTTGAGCTGTTGTGGTTGGTTGTGTAGGAGCTCCGAGGACCGGGAATCTTCAGAGACCTTGTGCCAATCTTATTGTGAGGGTTTGGTGATGGCATTTCTGCAGTAGTGAGAGATGGGTATGTTGAAATTGAGAAAGGGGTGGTCAGACCAGATGATGGACGTGGGCTTGTCCACTATGATTTCACTGAAGCTAGATAAGATGGGGTCCAGTAGACTTCCAGTGGCATGGGTAGGGCCTTCCATTCAATGGGTGAGTTTGAAGTCTGTCAGGTCCTCCAGGAGGTTGGCTGTGTTGGTGCCGGAGGGGTCCTCCTAATGGTAGTAGAGGTTGCTGAGGAGGATGAAGCCTCTGGATTTCAGTAGTGGTGGGCAATAAAGTCCGTATTGAAGCTGGCTGGGGGTCGGTGGGCCAATCGGCAAGGGTGCCACTCAGAGTGTAGTTGGCAGTGATGTGGAGTTTGAAGGTCAGATGTTTCCTGGTGCTGTTGGTGCTAGTCTAGGTAGTTGAGCACTGGATGTGTTCTTTGAAGATGGTGGCAAGTCTTCCTCCAGATCAGTTAGTCCTGTACTGTCTTATGCCCTTGTTTTTGGGGATGCTGTGGCAGTGTCGGGAGCCGGTACAGGAGTTAGCGAAGTTTCTGTCAGGAAGACTAGGTCCAATGTGCGGTCGTGCAGCACTTCACAGATTTCAGTGGGATGTTTGATGAGGAAGCGGGTGTTGAGGAGGATGCAGGATAGGGAGGGGTGGAAGCAAGGAGAGGTGGGGGGTCAGGTCAGCATAGGCAATTGTGAGGATTATGTTGTGATTAGTGCATGTGAGGGTGGCATGAGGGTGTGGGAGGGTGCAGTAGAAATGACAGGTGGAGCAATAAAAGGCACCTCTGGCATCAAGTAGCCAGGCTCGTCAGCAGCAGTGGGAGGTAAACCGGGGTTCAGGTTGAAGTGTAAAGCAGAGGAGTAGCAGCGGTGGCAGGGAGGAGGACTAGGGGGTCCTGTCTGTGGGCACGGGCTTGCATGCAAGACGTGTGCCTGCTTTGTGCATAGGCTGCCGTCGGCACTGTGACTGTCATTAAGTAAGAGGGGAGAGGAGCTTCTGGGTGGTGAATTGGTCTAACCAAGCACGCAAAGCTTTGGAAAGGGGTGTGGCAAGGGTGGGGAAGCAGGAAAAAGGTTTGAAGGCGAGCAATAAAGCATGGAAAAAGGAAGGAGAAAAGAAGGAAAGAGCAAAATGCAAAAAAGGGCAAACCAGCTCAGACTAGAAGAGGCCAAAAGGTGGCAAGGATTGAGTGAAAAAGGCAGAGAGAAACGTTAAAGAATGAAAGGCAATAGCGCAGGATAGCAGCAAAGAATGAATGAGAAAGACTGATTGATCCCTAGAAAAGTAGCAGAGAATGAATGAGAAATGCTCAAAAGTGTCACAGCATGAATGAGAAAGATTGAGAAAAGCAAAGAAAAGTAGTAGAGAGAGAATGAGAAATGCACAAAGAAGCAGCAAAGAATGAGAAATGCACAAAGAAGAGTCAAAGAAAGACTGAGAAATTCACAAGAAAGTGGCAAGGAATGAATGAGAAATAATGAGACACTCAGAAAACAAGAACAGGGTGAAAAATTCTCAAGAAAGTGGGCAGAAAATACCAGAGAAAAGAAAGAAAAAAGGCACAGAAAGTGACAAAGGAGGTCAACGGGCAAAGATGCAGAGAAAGGGATGAAATAGGAGAAAGGCAAATAATAAATGGAAAAGAGTGAGAAAAGCACAGACAAGCGGTAAAGAAATAGTGAGTAATGCACAAAAAAGGTTGCAAGAAATGATTGAGAAAGATTAGGAGACACAGGGGCATTTTTAGAAAGAAGTGTGGCGTTAGCCTTCCTGGCTTAACGCTGCACTCTGCCACTTCAGAAACGCAGGGCTTCACCATATTTACAATATGGTGCAGCCCAGCATTTCCCCCTGCGCTGGTGCTAAACTTAGCAGCCTAGCGCCAACGGAGGCACCCTTGCACCATAGTGCAAGGGTATCTGCGTTGAGGGGAAGCTTGTTTATGTGCAGAAAGGTCTCTCTTCCTGCACATTCACAATCTTTAAATGACATTTTGTAACTTTTATGTGTGCTGCTTAATGCATCACACATAGAAGTTACAAAACGTCTTCCTTTATTTGATTGTCTATGTGCAGGAAGAGTCACCTTCCTGCACATAAACAATCAATGGCAATGGCATGTGTGCTGTGTTGTACAGCACACATAGAAACAGCAAAAACGAGGAGAAATAAAGCAATTCTCCTAGTTTCTCCTGTTTAAGGCTACGTTTTCCCTGGTCTTAAATTTGGCGCTGCCTCCTATTTATGCCACCCTTGTAAACAGTGGGAAGTGTCAAAATCAATGGGTGTTGGGTGGAACGCCCACTGCAACACCCATTGCCCCCCCCCTTTCACTCTAAGTGCAACGTCAAAAGATGCCTTATTTACAAGGCAGCGTTTAGCCACGTTTAGTGGCTTAATGCTGCCTTTTTAAAAAGGCACAGCTCCTATCGCCACCACAACGCCGGTGAAAGTGATATTGTGGTGGCAATAGGGGCTTGTAAATATACCCCACAAAACAGCAAGGAAAGAGTGAAAAATGCCCAATAAAGCGGCAGAAAATAAAAAAGAAAGGAAAGAGAAAAACCCAGAAAGCAGCGAAGGAGGTCAAACATCAAAGAAGCAGAGAAAGGGGTGAAAAGGAAGAGAGGCAAAGAATGAATGAGAAATTCATAGAGAAGCAGCAAAGAGAGACTGATAAATGTACCCAAACCGCAAGGAAATGAGAAAGAATGAAAGATACATATAAAATGTCTTGGAAAGGGCGATAAAATACTCATGAAAGAGGCAGAGAATAAAAGAGAAAGTAAAGCAGCAGTGGCTCCTCCGCTAAGGCGGAGGAGCGTTGCCCCACAGGTCTGAGGCAATTTAAAAAGGAAAACTAAAATGATAATGACCAATGTTATTATCATTTTAGTTTTCCATTCCTGCTTGGGTGCGGGCAGAGCGGGTCTGGGTGGACCGGAGCAGGGGCCAGGGGGAGGAGTGGGGAGCACACGCTAAAGTGCGCATGACGGTTTGGTGTCATGATTGGCTGGGGAGTCTGGGAGCCTGTGTGCTGCCTGGTTCCCGTTGTTGACCGAGGAGCCGAAGAGGACTGAGAGGCGACGGCCAACCACCCTGCAGGTAAGTGTTTTGTACTTTTTTTTATTCACCACCTCCACACCCTCCTGACCCGCCACCTCCGTTAAGTAGCGGCCGCCACTGAAGTAAAGTCACCCAAAATGTCACATATATATATCATATAGATGCTGTGCATAAGCACGCTCA
Organism: Triturus cristatus; assembly: GCF_964204655.1. NCBI lineage: Eukaryota > Metazoa > Chordata > Amphibia > Caudata > Salamandridae > Triturus > Triturus cristatus. The sequence continues at coordinate 324,357,848 of NC_140586.1, read as the reverse complement.
GTATTGAGCACAATACTCACTCCATACTCTCCATACTGTTTGTGGTAGCAGGTCTCTGCAGAGTGCCCCAACCCCACCCTCTGGTACAGTTCAAGAGGTTCCAAATCCCCGGCCTGGCCCCACCTATTTGACTAGTAGCAGGAGGCCCCATCAGCAAATCAATGCCCCACCAAGCACTCATTCCACCAACAAGTGCAATAATTAGTGTTTGTCATGGCTTACCCATTGCGTGCTCATTTTCAGAGGCACTGCCGTGCCACAACCAAAAAAGGTCAGCCAGACAGGAGGAAACTCGTAATCTGGCGGGCGGTGTACTCACGGGTTTGGCTGTGCGGGAGCGGCGTGGCGGTCTGCTCCCTCACCGCCAAACTTGTTTTCAGGCCCAAAGTCTGAAGCGTTCAAGTCTATGTGTCTGTATGTATGGTCATGTGTCTGCTTAAAGGTATGTTCCATTGTAAAAATATTCTATGTTCAATGATATAAGTGAATTTTGCCCAAGTAGTACATTCTTAATTAGCCCAACTATTTAATAAGGCATCTTCTTGTCAACAGCTCCTGCTCTCCACTTAGTAAAGTCCCTCTCCAAAGTTTGGGCGAAGGTGAACTCAGAAACATTACGCTGGGGAGTGGCGTGAACATAGCAGAATATTTTGTTGTTATTTAAGGGTATGTTAATTTAAAAATGTGGTATTGATCTTGATTTTAATGTAAAAGGCAATTAGCTTGTTCGTTTTTGCTGGGGTTTTGTGCATGTTTCTTTCTAATTTGGTGTTTTTCATATTAAAATGTTATATGTCTCTGTGTAAATAAATGCATGATAGTATTTTTTGCTTATAAATCAAAAAAGAGAGGGGGGAACCGGGAGCCAATTAGAAAGAAAAGGTCCAGTACCGAAGCTCCCAAAGAATTACGTGGTAATCACTCAAGGGTAACTGTTCCTATGGAGAAAGGAAAGACGCAACCTGCTTTGGTAGCTTAGATCAATGTGTTAAAGGTGTCTCATTCTGTTATGATGAAGGTTGGATATCCATGAAGGTGGGGGAATTCTTCCTTTTGGAAAAAGTGCCCTCACACACCCTTGCGGGTGTCATGCTTCATCATCGGGCGTTTGTTCCCCATCGGGGTGGCACTGCTGTCCCCCACGGGCCCTGCGAGAGGGCTCTTTGGCGGAGATCTTTCAAGGAGAGGCGCCGCAGTTGTGCATGCGGGCGTGTGGGCCTAGAAAGTGAGTGCATGAGATAAAATTGCCTAACCGGTACCTGGCAATAGACTTTTATTCGGGGGTCCGGAGGCAAGGTAAAAACAACAATAATTAGGTCGGCCTAATTTCGCTATCACACATTCACGGATAAGAGAGCAGTAGGGCAATACTCATTCCTCTACATAATTTGTTTAAAAGATGTTCTCCTTATCCTTTATTGTTGTTTTTACCTTGCCTCCCGGACCCCCAAATAAAAGTCTATTGCCAGGTACTGGTTAGGCAATTTTATCTCACGCACTCACTTTCTAGGCCCACACACCCGCATGCACAACTGCGGCGTCTCTCCTTAAAAGATTTCTGCCAAAGAGCCCTGTCGCGGGGCCCGTGGGGGACAGCAGCCCCACCCCCAGGAGGAGCAAACGCCCGATGATGAAGCATGACACCCGCAAGGGTGTGTGAGGGCACTTTTTCCAAAAGGAGGAATTCCCCCCTCCTTCATGGATATCCAACCTTCATCATAACAAAATGAGACACCTTTAACACAGTGATCTAAGCTACCAGAACAGGTCAGTATTTTTTGCTTACCTCCAAATTAAACGTTTTTGCAAACTTGTCCCATGTTTTTTTATTGCAGTTGTCATCACACATCCAATTGGCTTGGCACGTTTGAAGCACCGTGCTCTTCTCCACAGGCCAGGACTGTTAAACTGAAAGTTTCCCATCGGTAGGTCACACAGTGGCAGCTGTGCATCCTTTTCGAGGTGTATGTTTATCCATTAAACTCATGTGAATCAGAACACCCGATGGTTGTTTATATAACATTGTAGATTATTGGAGATTGTTTTGTGTTTGTGCAATGGCCAATGGGCACATTCTAGTTTGCCAAGGAGATAGACACACCCTAACTGACTATTCGAACTGCACAGGCGCTACCAACACACACTGCACAGATGTTTATGCAAATATAGGCATGTTATGTTTTTTATTGCAAAATTGAAGCTCGAGAGTTTGGTTGCTGTCTAGATGGATATTTTCGTGGTATGTATGTATGGTTTAATGGATACATATTTGATCAATTTATCAGATGTTTTTATGCTGCATGGTTGTTTATTTATATGGGGCCACATTTATTGACACTCTGCGACTAGTTTGCAACACAAAAGTGGAAAAGGATTTACTTTACGGAGCAAAACTTGTTTTGCATTAGAGGTTGAATGATGCTCGGATGTGTCTTCATACAAGATGGGTCCTTGGTGTACATGCTGTTCCCCAAAAGGATGTGTGCATGAATGCTGCATGAATATATATTCATTCAGGTTGGATAAGGAGAAGATGAGTTGGATGCAAAAGTGATATGCATGTGCTACAAACCAAATGCTATACAGATGTGTATTTGTGTGGCATGATAGATTCGGGCAGCGATGAGCATGCTCAAAGGTCTGAATATCATACTGGTGTTTCTTCATGATCAGTGGGTTTGAGGGAATATCCAAAAATCTGTATTCAGTAGCTATGAAACAACACTGCTCGTGTTTAATTCCTAAAACAGTACTTACCAGGAGTCACTGAATGCCATACCTCCTCATCAGTCCAAATTCCATCCCCTGGGCCTGGGGGTGCCGCAGGGTTCCTCGCTGAGTCCGACGCTTTTCAATCTTTATGTGAGGCCGCTGGCTGATGTCGTCAAGCAGTGGGACATGACGATGGTCTCTTATGCTGACGACACTCAGCTAGCGGTCACTATCAGCGGGGACGCTGAGTGCGATGCCCCCAGGTTTCAGAGTTGACTGAGAGCGGTGGCGAGCTGGATGAATGTTAATTGTCTCCAGCTCAACGCGAAGAAAACTGAGGTCATGGTTGTCGGGAAGGGGCGAGAGCTCTGGGGAGACAGATGGTGGCCACCTGAGCTTGGGCCAGTTCCTACTCCAGTTACGGAGCTGCGAAACTTGGGAGTGTGGCTGGAGCCCGCCCTCAGTTTTGTGGGGCATTCCAAGAAGACTGCGGCGTGCTGCTTTGGGGTTCTTCGAGGCCTCAGACCCGTTCTGAAGTTTTTTGACCCCCCCACGAGGCAGCTGGTGGTTCAGGCAACTGTAATCTCTCGCCTGGACTATGCCAGCTCCCTTCTGGTGGGGGCAAATCTGGCGGAAATTAATCGCCTCCAACGCGTCCAAAACGCAGAGGCCAGAGCCATAGTTGGCCTGCCCGGGTCCTGCTCTGTTTCTAGTACTCTCCGATCCTTACACTGGCTTCCGGTGAAAACTAGAATCGATTTTAAAACTCTATGTCTGGCCTTTAAGATCTTGAAGGGCTCAGCTCCTCGGATCCTGTTGAATCTCCTGTCCTTCTATGTACCTTCTCGCCCCTTGAGATCTATGGGCCAAGCGCTTGCGGTGGTCCCGAGATTCAAGCTGAGCCGTATGGGAGGTCGGTCTTTCCGGGTAAAAGCAGCTATCCTGTGGAATTCTATCCCGTTGGAGATCCGCCTTCTGGATGATCTCCTTCTATTTCGCAAAGCGTTAAAGACGGTGTTATTTTAATTCCTTCTCTACTGCGCTGTCTGTCTGTCACTTTTTGGTTCTGTTGGGTGCGGCTATGTCTATCTTGTCACGCGCCAGGACGCCCCTTAGCTGGGGCAGCTGTGCGCACTACAAATGCCCCTAACATAACATAACATAACTGAATGATGGATAGATGCAGAAATGGGATACGCTCTTTGATAAGTTATTTGTCATATTTGTGCATGTTCACTTTCCTAGGTATTTTTAGATTATAAATTTGGTTTAAGTTCTGCAGCCCTGCTCATATCATGCTGCACAGATATTTTTCGAATATGATTACTTATAAAGCACATTTTTGGTTAAACTCCATGTTATGAAAATTATCTGATTCATTTCTCATATTTTTTTTAACACAGCTGTGGCCATAACGGTTTTTAGGTGTGTGAGATATTGAATTATTAACTGAAGGTAAATCAATGTATGTATCCTAATGAGTTAGTAATCCAGTGCCTTGTAAGTTAAATGGTTTCAATTAAGAAAAAAACTGGGCGTATACCTGGTAGTTAAGGCAAACAAATAACAATTATTTCGCTAGAGAAATGTGAGTAAATATTCTATGAGCAACAATACAACGTTAAAGTCAATAATCCAGTTAGTAAAATTTCCAAACCACTTATGTAAAAAGGGTCTATTAGGTTGGCGCGCGGACTCCACTCCGCCACCCTAGAGGTACTGGGACTGGCCGCCAGTGGTGGGGTGGTCCCGCTGTGCTTATTAGGATGCGACCGCCACCATGGCGGTTGCATCCTGTATATTTAACATTGTGGCGGGCGGTGCTGTATTCAGCACCCGCCACAATGTTAAAAGGGCATGTTGTGCATTTGCATGCACAACGTGACAGGCACCGCGTGGTGCCTGCCACCTTGTGCATGCAAATGTCGGGGGTACCATGGGTAGTCCCCAGGTGCAGCCACCCACCATTCCAACCCCCTGGGGGCCCACAAGGGCCCTGAAGGCATTCTCCGCATGCCTTTCCATGGCAGAGTCTCCGCCATGGAAAGGCATGAGACTGCCATCATCGTAATATGGATGGCGGTGCCTGGAAGGCACCGCCACCATATTGCAGGTCTTTTCCACCCGGTAGGCAATTGAGCGGATGTTAATAGTTTGCATCATTCAGTGAAAAGTAGAAAGATTTTAGACTATATCCATAAATTCAAAGTTGATATATGTTTTTTATAAGAAGCATATAGAGATTATAACATTTTAGATTATAAGAAACAACCTGGGTTGGTACTATAGTGTACTCAACATCTCAGGGACAGGTGAATGGTGTGGCTATACTTTTTTCTCTTGCAAATTGTAATTCAGCATACTAAACTGTAAAAATGATTCTGCAGGATGCTGCATTTATGCTTAGATCCAAATTGATAAGTGGTTTCTTCACTCACTTAATATATGAGCTCCTAGTTAAGATTATCCCAATTTTTGAAAATCCATTTCTTTAGAAGTGCTAAATCTTGGAAATGTATCTCTCATTATAGGCAGTGATTTTATTTTGATCCCAGACCCTTTTTGGACAGAACATTCACAGTTAAATTTCACCACACAAAATCTTATTCCTTAATAAAATCACTTTTAGATAATACTAAAATAATTGATCACTGCAGACTTACATATCCCACTGATAAAGATTTTCATTTTGTTCTCAAATGCTCACTCTCCATATTCAAGTATTATCTACTTTGTTCTAGGAATTTGTGCCTTATGTTTTTAGGGCCCAAAACAGAACCCATAACTATTTCAGACCATGCTTTAATTTCATTTTGTTTAACTATAGAGGGTCTACCTAAATGATCAACAAGATGGAGAATGCATACTGATATTGTGCTTTCTGATGCAAGTCAACACAAATTATCAACTGCTATTTCTGACTATACCTATAAAAATAAGCCAGAACATACTTCGGAGATCATGCATTGGGAAACTTTTAAAGCCTAGATTACAGGAGTTGCAGTTGCTATAATGGTGCACGAGAATAAATTCTTAAATTCCAAATTAACCTCATTAGAACAAGAAATCATCAAATGTGATGCGCTTTTTATGCCATCATCGCATACCCACTTGTAAAACACAATTACAAACATTTCGTTATGAATTCAACTCTTTACTTAGTGAGAGAGCAGGCCTTTTATTAATAAGCAAAATATTAATTTCTAGTTCAATGTCAGTAAATCTGGTCATACATTTGCTAATTATCTACGCATTAAAAAAGATACAAACCAGATCTATGCTGTAAGAAACACAGATAATTTATTTTGTCTGCCACTGAGATAGCTTAAGTATTTAAAATGTTTTACTCAAATCTTTATAGCGAACCCCGATTTGCTCAACAATCTATAATTGATCAGTTCCTAATTTACCTGTACCTTACCATCTTTGTCACAAGCTGACAGAGATTTTCGTGATGCAACCTTAACTGTAGAAAAGGTTTGTTCTGCCATCAAATCTTTAAATAACATTTAAAAAAACCTCCTTGTCTTGGTGGTATCCCAGCCGAGTTTTACAAAACCTTTATTACCCAAATGTACCCTATCCTTTTATCTTTATTTCAGGATCTTGCTTTTAATACCTCTATGGAGGGACCCTTTACAGAAGTCAAATCATTGCTCTTCCTAAACCAGGTAAGGACCATATATTAGTCTGTAATTATCACCCCATTTCACTCAGTAATCAGGATTGCAAACTTCATGCATACATTTTAGCAACTAGACTTTTCCCAGTTTTGAACCACATTATTCAATCAGATCAAACCGGCTTTATGGAAGGCAGATCATCTATGCACAGATTGTTTTGTCAAACTCTTGCTTTCCAAAATAAAATGAAACACCCTCTGGTTTTAGTAGCTTTGGATGCTGAAAAGACATTTGATGAAGTCAATTGGATATTTTTATTCAAAACAATGCAATAATAATGTTTTGGCATTAACTTTATGTCAATGGATAAAGCATTATATTTCTCCACCTCAACAATAATCTATGTCAAGGGTATTCATTCCTGCTCTTTTCAAGTTTTCAAAGGCACTAGACAAGGCTTCCCTTTATCACTCATATTGTTTTTACTATGCATTGAACCATTACTATGCCTTTATATGTCTTTCTATAGAAAATAAAGGTATTACTATTAACAACACTGTTCTGAAAACCTTTGTTTAAGCAGATGATGTTTTGTTATATATTAATGATCTGATACATATTGAACCGATTTTACATTACTAAGAGTTATGCATTAATATCGGGATATACTTTGAAAAGCAAGACAACTGCAATTTTTTCATTAAATATATTTTATACTGCAGATATGCTGCAAGGTACTAATACAATATTGAATTCTTCTGTTCTCAAATACCTTGGTATTAATTACCTAACTACACATAAGCATAACGTTGACATAAATTGCAAGACACTAATAATTAAAGTTACAGAGAAACTAGCAAAGCGGTCTTCATTGAACATATCATGGCAGAGAAAAACTTTTGAGAAATGGTAGTATCTCAAAAGATAATATATGTATTGTTGATGTTACCTAGTACCTCCCCTGTGACATAGATTAAAAAGAAAAATAATATTTTGTATAGATTCATATAGAATAATACAAATTCCCTGAAAATATAAAATTTTGCAAACTTCCAAAATAGAAGGGGAATTCAGTATTTTGTATTTCAAGAAATATCATTTTTCTTTTTTCTCAGCACTAAGGGGTCCATTATAATGGCAGGCGGATCGCCACTGCCCGTATGGCGGTGGCGACCCGCCGCCATTATTCACCACCTGCCTCCCATTTCCCTTGCGCCATATTAGGATGGCGGGGGGGACCCCGGCGGATGGAAAGACCGTCCGCCGGTTTTCCGCCAGTCTAACAGGAGACCGGGCGGAAAAGGGGAATGATATGGTGGTGGTGTCTGCATATAAAGATGCAGGCGGTGAAGTGCCTTTCCATGGCGCCACGGAAAGGCATGCGGAGTCTGCGTGTGAATGCGGAGTCTGCATGTGGGGGCCCGTTGCGTGCCCCCAGGGTGTTGGGGGTGTGTGAGGTGCACATGGGGGGTATCTATGGTACCCCCCTGCATTTGCATGCACAACGTGGCAGGCACTGCGCAGTGCCTGCCACGTTGTGCATGCAAATGCACAAATGCCTTTTTAAGATTGTGGTGGGTGCTGCTGAATGCACTGCCCACCGCAATGTTAAAAATGCGGGATGCGCCTGCCAGTGCGGTGGGCACATCCTAATTGGATTTGCGGGACTGCCGCACACATAGCGGGTGGTTCCATTTGCCGAAACGATGGCGGGCGGACAAACGTAATAAACCCCTAAGTGTCTATTGGTTTCCAACCTTAGACTCTTACCTAAAGCCCAAATGTGTTTATAATGAGAAAAATATTATTGCCCCCTTTCCCTTACCAGCAATTCTTAAACTGAACCTTAAAAAATGGGTATTAGTTATATAATTCCAACTACAACCAAAACAACTTTATCTTACCTTGATGCAATATTTGACAAAAAAAATTGTGTCCTCTAAGAAAATGTCTGGGTGGTATAACCCTTTAATTAAATGTATTATGCCTATCTCTTGTTGGGAAACGTGGATTTATGCTGGTATATTTATATCTCAGAAATTTGCCAAAACAATATGTTTTTATCTTTTACGGATACCCAAACTAAATTTCACAACCCTTTTTCTTTATACCACAATATGTTATATTATGCTGTTCTTAATGGCTTACAGTAGCTCTATTCTGATTCTCCAATGCTCTGATGTAGAAACTTTCTTCGGTATTCACCAAATAATGGTTGTATTGCCTCTAAAACATGCACAGAAAAAATCTACAAACTCTACCAATGTACTCAAAATATCTGAATTGTGGAATCCTATTTTTCATAATAATTATGCAGTACAAAAATGGAAAGAATCAAAAAGGTACATTTCTAATTGGTTATCATCATCTGTTTGTGAGACTCACAGCCTTATTACAAGTATGGCGAAGGTCCTAGGACCAACATACTCGCGGTGGCGATCTTCCCTCCGCCACCACTGCGGGCTTGCCCACTGTATTTTGAGTGCAGTAGTTGGACTGCCATAGGACTGCTGCCTCCGCAAGGATCCAGGATCCCTCGGCAGTGGTGCAGCGGAAAGGGGCAGGAATATGCTGGCAGTGCCGCTGCGGCACCCCCAAGCATATTCTGAGTTGAACTTCCACTGCCCGTTTCATGGCAGTGAGCCTGCCATGAAAAGGGTGACGGAGATGCAACGAAGGAGGCCCTAACAGGACCACCTGCCGCTTCTGGGCCTGAGGGTGAATGCGGGAGTGCACATGTTGTGCATGTTGAAATTGCACTCCCGTTCCTGCATGGTGCATGCCACACCATGCAGAAACATGCTGCAGGCGCTGTCATCGCAGTGGTCTGCTGTTGAGGCTCTCCTGTGAGTCTAACATAGCCTCCTCCTTGAGAGTGCCGCAGCACCGCCGGCCTGCTCTGGATTCAACTCAAAATCTGGACGGCGGGAGCAAAACAGGCTTGACAGTCCTCCTGCAAGCGCAGCGGTGGCAGTACTGCAGGAGGACCGCTAAACTCGTAATATGGCCCTAACACATTTATATTGAATAATTGCTTATTGGTCTCTTGTTAAGTTGTATAATGCAAAGTTACTTGACAAACCAGATTGTTAGCATTGTAATAAGGAACCCCATACATTAAAACATATGTTATTTGATTGAACAATTATTTTTAAATGTTGGCCCAATGATAAAAGACATTTTACTGTTATTTGTGTGTCTTCTTGTTATTGCGTTTTGTAAAATCCAGTAACATATTTTGAACACAAGAAAATAGTTGGAGCAGGAACTTAAAATAAAATAGCAACTAATGTTAATTTTTGTTTTAATTGCTAAAAATATATAGAAATATAAATTAATGTTAAAAATATATTTTAAAAAGTACACATTTATGTTGTAGTTATAACAGTTTCCATAAAGTATTTTGAATAAAAAAACGAATTTGACTACATTTTATTAAAAATAATTATATTCGTTTTATTTAAATCTATACATCATGTTCAATAATTATTAATGAATATTAAGAAAAAATTCCTTAGGTGGTAATCTATTTTTTAATTCAAACTTTGGAAAAATAGTTGTAAACCAAATTAAATTGCATTTATATCGCGTTTGCTACCCCTGCTGAGGAGTGACCACCATTCATAAACTATACATATAACATGAAACATGCTATGTAAACACCAACCAACTTACAAATATAACATGACAATGGATAAACACATTGCAGCAATCATCAGTATATTCAGTCCATGTTTGTGACCCATTCAATACCTGGTTCAGAAGGTACTGCCCATTGCATTCACCTGAAAAGCAACACCACAGAAGAAACACCAGGTACAGCAGAGTCGATGTGTCTGAGGTCACATAAGTCTTCCAGCATCCACCCTGGCCTCGTAGTTTAATTTAATTTAATATGTTTCTCTAATTAAAATTTAAATTTTAACTTAATTTAAAAGTGCTGGGCTGTGGTCAGGCCCTGCACCCAAACCACTGCGGTGGCCACCCAATTGCTGGTGAATTCCTCAAAAATCCCCAACCCATATTTTCTATTTTTGTATTTATTTATATATCATTTTGTGTTACCCTCTTACTTCCTCTATGCCGCCTCACAAGCGGCACTCCAAAGTCCCACGGTACTCCCACAGCACTAAACCAGAGGGCCATGCTGGGGTATGCAGGATTCCTGTGGGACCTCACAGAAGTCCATGCTTGGTCCCGCGGGAGCACCTGAGTACCCTGAGACACAAAACCTCCCAGCATGGCCCAGGAGGGTCAGGGTAACCCTACCCTGCCCTCTATTCTTTTTTAATTTAAATGCAGCGCTCAGGGACCAAGTCTTGGGTCCTGGAACGGCAGCAGTAACATTTCTGTTTCAGTTGATGGCCAGCCAATCAGATCAGCACTCTTGACCACACAGAATGCTCAATTTTGTTTTAATTTGTGGTACCAGAGGTGTGCCACAGTACTCCCTGAGAGACCAACTTAATTTCTAAAAAACAGCTGAATGGATTTACACCAAATCACAAAGAACACGCTTCCTGGGTAAAGATCTAGCCAATTTTCTGCCAAATTTGGTGTAGTTCTGTTCAGCTATTTGTTTGTATCACTTCCCAAAATTTCTATGGGAATTTGCTTGAGAAAAAACTCATGTTGCCCCCCCTTTCCTTTTCTTTCACCCGCTTGATTTGTTAGTAAGAAACTTTAGAGGAAGGAGCTGAAGTGGATGAATTTTTCTTTTGGAACTTTTTTGACAAAGTGTGAAAATGCACTTCGTATGATTACTGCCACGGAATGTACAAGTACACAGTATATATTCACATATTTATATATCACAGTAGAGGTTGCCCTGTGTCGTCATGGTTCAAATGGTGTTTCCATTGCAAAGTAATTTTTTGCTTTCCTATTAAAGTTTGACCCTATAAACAGAATTACATGAAACTTGACAGTCTATTTACTCAGTGAGCTCATAAGAGCTTGCTAAGTTGTGTGAAGATCTATGCAGGCAGAAAAAGTGACAAGGGAAGATGTTTTTTCCCCATTTTAGCTCCCATAAAGATTTTGCTAAAAAAATGTAGCAAAAACTGCGGAATAGAACCAAACTTAGCATGAAAGTTGAACTTTACTTTTGTGGTTAAGTGTAAATCAGTTCAATAGTTTCTGAGTAATAAGCTTTTAAAAAAGTTGCTAGGTGGGATTGAAAGTGTTAACATTTTTGTATATCTGTGCTGCTTAGGCCCTGATTGCGAGTTTCGTGGTGCGACGCTCGGTCCGTCCTGCCGCCACACCGCTAAATCTGCGGTCGGGTCGCCTGCCAGTTGACGTCTCTTTCTTGTGTCTGGCTAGCTTTTTTTGACGTTCTCACGGCGGTGCCTCATAAAATGGGCACTGTAATGGGAACACCAAAAACAGTTCCTGCACGGCATGGACATGCCGTGCAGGAACTGGGGTGCATACACATGGGGACACATGTTGTGCCTACCTGCATGCACCACATGGCTGAGAGGCAACAGAGATGTAGGGCCCCCTTTGTTTCCTCTCTGCGACAGTTTTCAGGTAGGAGGAACCGCCATGAGAACCAGGGTGGAGAGGAAACCTGTAGTATGCTTGGTAGGAAGGACCACGGCGATCTCGCCAAGCTTATTGCTGCCTCTACACCGCCGTGCCACTGCCAATGAACGGCTGTTCCCTGGCGACTGCGGTAAGGCACTGGCTGTCTGATCGTCCTAATTGTAATAGGTGGTTGAAAGACTGCTACCGCCGCGTCCCCGTGAATCTGGCAGTCCTTAGTGTTCTGTCAATCAAATGTTTATGTTTCCTCAAATGTGAGTGACTGGTTCAAATAGTGATGTAAATGCTGTAATGATTTTTGTCACAATTGATGTCATCATTGTTGTCATACGTGATGTAATTTGCAACGAAGGGGAAGGTTTAAATTACCGTAACTCAGTTTACTCCCGCAGGACTGTGGAACCAGAAAAACAACTTTTAAAGACTTTGTCCCCAGGGGGGTCCCTCTGGGACTCCCTCACAAGGTCCAGGGAGTCAGGGTATCCATACCTGGCCCCCTTATACCTTATTTTATCTTTATTTCAAGGACATGGGGACATAGTACCCAAGTCCTGTAATGGTCACTGCAAAACTTTTGCTCAGTTTGCGGCCAGCCAGTTAGTGCGCGAACAAGACGGCCGAAGAGAAAAAGGGACCTTGTGGCCAATCAGAGCTTTATCTTTTCAATTTGTGTACCTGGGGGACTCCCACAGGCCCAACCATTCAGATATCTATAAACTTTGAACTAAAAAACGACTCTATGGATTTATACCAAATCACAACAAGCATTGGCAAAGCCAATAAATCTTGTCCTTGCGAGACCTAATGGCGATATCAATGTTTTTATAGATGTGTTGCACAGCAGCGCAGTAAATAAAAAGAAAGCACTATGCTTGGTCAGCGTTGACCGCGTCTTAGCGTTTTTTTTATTTACTTCATTACATGTTGCACAGAAGCCCGCACTGCTGTGCAACAGCTTTTAAAAAATATTAACAAAGCCAATGACCTCTGCAAGAGCTATTTGCCCTTGTAATTTTTTTTATTTTATTGGGGGATGGATGGTAGGAAACTGAAAGGGCATTAGAAAAAGACAAAGTTTAAAACAAGCCACACAAGGAAGGTGCGGAGGAGGAGGGAGGAAGCATCAAGAAGAGACAGCAGGAGGGGAGGTGGGAGGGAACACCAACAAAAGTCAATGGGAGTAGGATGGGGTGGCATGGGGAAACAACACAAGGGAGTGGGAGGAGAGCGGCACATGGACTGCAGAAACATTCAGTCTTCAGAGTGCATGTCTAAAAGTTAAAAAAAAGTATCTGCAGGAATCTGGACACTGCCCACAGACAGGAAGTTGTATGAGGTCCATGCTCCCTGACAGGCACAACCCTGAAGTCATGGGAGGAAGCGGGAAGGAGCAGGAGGCGCTGATCAATCAGAAGCAAGGAAACGAAAGTGATGTGGAAGCTAATCAATGGTAAGTAATGGTCAGGCTCTAAGCTCCTTTTAAGATGTTTTTTTGTTTACAAGAGATTTCGTAAGCACATCGAAAGCACTGTTCAGGTGAAACCTAAAAAGCATGCTATCAGTGTAAAGATCTATCTGTGTGCCAAATTTAGTGTAATTCTGTTTAGCCGTTTTGGCTATAGAGATGTTCAAAAATCCCAAAGGAAACTGCATGAGGAAATTTCATTTTGGGGCTCCCCCTTTTTCTCGGGCCCCACTCGAGAGATCACCCTGAAACTTTCCAGGAAGGAGCTTGGGTGGGTGAACTCTTTTTTCTGGAAAGTTTTGTGGAGATTCATCGACCTGCACCAAACTTTAAAGCACAATAAAAAAAATTCTTCCTATGGAAACTCTGACCTAGCTATAACTACACAGCGGTGACTGCCAGTGCAGGTTTTAGCGTGGTGCAACCGGTGCAGCTGCATCTGGCGGTGACCTCAGGGGGCACTTTGGGTAAAAATAACTTATGGTCTAAAAAGCACATGCTGCATAGTTCCTTGTAGTTAAGCAAGTCTCAGGTAACAATAATAATGTCAAGATAACTCTGGTGGTTAAAGTTCCTGCTGGTGAGCGATGGGAGTTTTCGATCGTGGCCGTTTTGACTCATCAGTTAATGTGCCTGCTTCAAAGAAAGTGTACCATGCTGACCAAAGCACTCAAGTGTGGGTGAACTATGAGCAGCGCTATAAAAAATTGAAATGCATGTCAGAGAGGGGCTATGGAGAGATGAGGAGCACTGATGAAGGGTGGTAGTGAGGAAATTCGTGGAGAAGGAGGTCATTGGGGGTGGCGGTGCCAAAATACGACGGTTCCACCGGGTACCACCGGTGCTAAAGACAGCCCTGGTTTTAACCGCTTTATAATATTAAATATATTTAAGATTTCCACCACTATGTCATTGCCAGAAGACAGTTTTTTGTTTTGGTGATGTTTAGGCCCAAACTCCGTATAGATAAAGACCTCCTTCACGCTACGGTGAAGTAGTGCATAATCGCTCCTGTTTAACTGGCAGCCAATTAAATAACTAAGATAAGGTGACTAATTAGGAGTGATAATGTACTATCTGGCTAGTAGCCATATAAATAGACAATTTTCTTTTTCACACGTTATCTGCAAAGATGTTTGTAGTGACATGTTCTTAATTAGTGTGATATTCTCACTAAAAGGGGGCCTGACGTGTAGCACGGTATGTTGTTTAACAACTAATTTCACACTTTCAAAGCATCTCTTGTTCCAAAACTATAATGAGCTTAAATATTCCCGTAGGTGGAATGGTCTGATGAAGGGTGCAAGGTCCATAGAGGGGAGTGCAGTGGTGAGTCACTGTAGCCATGGAACAGGTATCCTTCACCCGGTCATAAAATGCAAATAAAGTGACACTGGAGCGCTGACGTCTTGCTCCTGGTAAAGGTTGCTAGGAAACGACTTCCTTGGCTACTGCTTGTTTTGCTTTTGCTTTGCAAAGCACAGGGAGCGAGTCTTATTTTACAGAATTAGCATAAGGTAGGCAGGCTGGAAGTCGAGATTTGTGGTTCAGTGGTGATGCAGTGAAGTGCTTGCGGTACAAGATGGCTCTGGGTACTCTGATTGGGAGGGGTGGTTTTTTAGTGTCGCACCAAAAATGTTCTACACTCTAACGGAAGCAGGAAATATGGGGATCTCCTTCTAAATTGGATGCATTGGGCCCTCACACCCCGGACACTGGTGCCACTGCACCTTCTGCACTATTGAAAGCTGCGCCCTTGAGGTTTGTGGTGAGCCGTAGGACGTCCAATGCTTTAAGCGCAGCTGAGAAAATGCGAGAAGCCACTGCAGTGATATGGAGATCAGCCTGAATTATGCGGCATAAATGCAGAAATACCGCGCAAAATTGGGGGAGTGCCCCCTAAAATGTCATTCATCTAGGCTGATTGTCTCACAGATAAGGCCTTGGAGGGATTGGAGGTCCCTACGGAACAGAATCTGCCTCACACTCAGGCACAGTTTTAAGTAAAAACAGCACTTTGCCTTCTGCTTCTCTCTCCACGCACTTCGAAATACGCCATTTTGTTACCATTGTTGTTGTCCAACAAGCCTCATGGAAGCCCCGGCCGTGCAGAGGTGTCGGGCATCCGGCTGCAGTGTGGGGACTTCAGGACCCTAGGATACGTTAATAAACACCAGTGCTCGGGTCGACTGAAAAGTTGGGAGAATTTGTGAGAGTTCGAAAAAGCTGGAAGGCACTGCCTGAGATGCGACTGATTCTTCAGCAGTCCTACTTGTTTTTAGAGGGCTCCTTGTTATGGGAGAGGTGGGAGAAATCGGTACAATTATTTCTATTGCTGGGTAGTATTCTTCTGATGGGTAAAGCGCCAGGATCCCCAATCGGGTGATTAGCTGCACTTAATAAATCCTGATTGATTGATTGATTGGTAAAAAGACAACAATACAGTGGAATTAACATTTATGAAGACTTATCTGTTGTCTCCCAATTTCGATGGTGTTTGTGTACAGGATGTTTTAGATGCATGAGAAAACAGTCTGCAAGACGCAAGGGTACATGAAGGCAACTGTGTAATGGCCTGTGCCCCCCTTTTGACCTTTTCTTGCCCGCCTGCCCCAGCTCTCGTATTGGGTTGCTCACGCGCTGTGAGTGCCACGCCCTACTGCTTCGCACCATTTTTGCAGGCTTTCCACCACGTGACCTTGGTGCTCATTCCCGCCGCCGGGGGTGGGGGGTGGGCAGCCACACCAGCACCCCGCTGCGAGACCGCCAAACCTGTAATCACTCTGTCCGCCACAATAGGACTTACATCCTGGTAGGTGCTTCGGCGGTCCCACGGCGGGCGGTTCTTTTCTAAGGCTCATAGCACCATCATGGCAACAGACCCCCCTCACGGCAAGAATACCCGCAAATGAAACACACCACACAAGATATAATTGGGAAAAAACTGCTGCAGGTTTATTACATACAACGTTATGTAATCTGGTGGGTTAGCTTATGGGCGATCCAAGGACAGGCAGCCTTCTCGCACCTGCCCGCCTGATGAGCCTAGCAGCACCGTGGCGAACCACTTAGTACTGCACCTATTGGTGATCCCCTTCCCGGATCACCTGACCACCCTAGGTCCATTATACTCACGCCCTTCTGGGCGGAGCGTAGCTAGGCAAACCCCCGGTTGCTCAGGCCCACAACCGCCCAAAGGACTACGGGGCGCCGACATAGAATCCGTGAACCGCCCATGAGGCTCATGGGGTTTGGCTCTGGCACCACCGTGTGCCGCGCAGCGGTACCGTTCTGTATCCATATGCATCCAGATCGCCCTGTAACTCCGCCTGCAACGAAAAAGTACAACATTACAAAGTTCAACTGTGCTCCCTACTGCCAACACGCCGGGTAAGCGGCAGGGTGGGTGAGCGTGTTGGAAGCGAGGTGTCCTCGGCGCGTCCGGTGCGAGAAAGAGGCCGAGGAGGGGGTGGGGGATACCTATGTACCCCTCAACCCGCCTCGCGCACCGGACGTGAGGCGGGACACCCCCGACCCAAGGGGGGAATCCTCCCTAGGCCAAACTCCCCCCCAAGAAAAAAGGGGGGAGAACGGAGTGGGGGGTGGATGCCCGATGCCACTAAGGGGCCGCCCTCCTGAGCGGCCCCCTGTGGTGGCCTTGGGCAGCCGCATAGCACCATCATGGCAACAGACCCCCACCCAAGGCAAGAATGCCCGCATATTAAACACACTGCACAAGATATATTTGGGAAAAAACTGCTACAGGTTTATTACATACAACGTTATGTAATCTGGTGGGTTAGTTTACGGGCGATCCAAGGACAGGCAACCTTCTCGCCACCTGCCCGCCTGATGAGCCTAGCTGCACCGTGGCGAACCACTTAGTACTGCACCTATTGATGATCCCCTTCCCGGATCACCTGACCACCCTTGGTCCATTATACTCACGCCCTTCTGGGCTGAGCGTAGCTAGGCAAGCCCCCGGTGGCTCAGGCCCACAACCGCCCGAAGGACTACGGGGCGCGGACATAGAATCCGTGAACCTCCCATGAGGCTCCTGGGGTTCGGCTCTGGCACCACCGTGTGCCGCGCAGCGGTACCGTTCTGTACCCATATGCATCCAGATCGCCCTGTAACTCCGCCACAGCCCCGGAGGCGGCCAACCGTCGCCGCCGGGGCCCCCCACCAACTGCTCTAGTCTATCAACTGCAACCATTGTGTGCTAGTGCTTCCTCCAAGTCTAGCAGGAGCAGGTCCATCCCTACCGGAGTGAGGTGTACCCCGTCAGACTCGAAGTAACCTTTGACCCTTTCCTGAATCATTTCGTGTCTGATAAATCACAGGCCCCTCTGCTGAGTGAACTTGTGCATAGAGCTGTTCACCCGTTTCCTGGACCGTTCCACCGCCTCGCCAGACTTAGCACCCTGCCACACCCTCCGCGGCAAAATCTCTGACCACCAGAGCTTGCACTGACCCAGGCGTTTGTTCAGTTCCTCGAGGTCAGTCTTCATGGAATGCAGGAGCAGGGTCCTCCCCAATGCAGTCAAGTCATTGCCCCCCAGGTGGATCACCAACAAATTAGGCGGGGCATTCAGCGTGGCTAACGAATGCTCCAGTCTGTTCATGAGGCTGCACCATCTCATCCCTGGGAACCCCAACCACTCTAACTTAGTCTGAGAGAAGCGCCGCATCCAGTTCCTGATAGATGCCCAACGGGCCAACCGTGAGATGACAGAGTGCCCAATGACCCACACACGTGACCCTAAAGAAACAAAGGACACGATTCAACTCAAAAGTTTATTACCAAACAGTAAAACATTGCACTACAACCACCAAACCATAAACAAGTGGCACACCACACTGCAAGATACAGTCCTAAACACAAAGCAGGCCCCCTCAGGGGCAGATGTATCGCTTATAACACTGAGACTCCCAGCGCCCCACTTTCATGACCTGTGACGGTTCCAGGCCTGCTGAGAATGCAGTGGTGGCCGCCCCAATCCGGAAGGAGTGGCTAGAATATTTTTTATCATCCTGGAGAAGGCCGGCCTTAGACAGGCAAGCACCCATTACCCTGTCTACCTGGAAGATGTTTAGGGGGACAAGGTCTGCTTGAATCAATAAGTACCCCGGTGCTGCCGGACGAATAGAAACGAACTCCCGGACTCTGGCGACCGGGCAGTATTTGGGTTCTCCTAACGGCAGTAGCACCACCCCTACCCCCTTTCCATTCTGATCTGTCTTTGACCTTCTGAGGTGGATCCAACAACTAGATGTCCGCTATGCCCAGGGCGTCCCCTGACCTGTCAGATTTGGACCGAGCCACTAACTTGCTGATCCTGAAAGCACCAAAGAATGCTAAGCAAAAGGAAGCGGCAAAGAGGGACGCCTCATAAGGAGAGTGGGTGACCCCTCCCAGGATGTCTAGCATGGCCTGCAGGATGGGAAAGGTGATGGGGGACCTGTTGTCTGGTAGCCAGGGCTCTTCCCTAGCCCACCCCTTTAGCCCCGCCCTGATGGCAAAGGACTTGGAAGGGTCCTGTCCTCCTCTAAGCTTTGCGTCGTGGCTAACCGCCGCTAGGTGACCACAGACCCAAGAGTGACTCTTTCCCTGTCTCTTAGCCCACACCACGAAGGCCTGAACCTTGCCCTCAACGGGTACACCGACCAGGCCTAAGACAGCAGCCACGTTGTTGAAACAGGTAAAGCTCGCCAGGTACCGCTTCCTGGTGCCGGGGGCCAGGGCCCGTTCCCCCATGGCCCTTAGCTGTTTTTCAACTCCAAGATCCTCCAGAGGGTGGCGGGGAAGGGAGTCATCTCCACTCTCGCCTGCGGCCAGGCCTCTTGAAATCGGAGCCACTGAGCGTATCAGCTGGAAAGTCCTTAACTGTGGGCCTGCGGGCCCTCAAAGACCTGGTAGGACCGTTCTCCTCTGCGGCTTCCTGACCAGTGCATGGGGCAGGCATGGCGATGCCAGAATAGTCTGGGCTGTGTGCCATCAGCAGCTCAGTGGCCCAAGCCACACCTTTGGCCCTGACCATCTCCATGACGGCCGACAGTTGCGCATCTTGGGAGGTTCCTGGCTGGGAATCCTCCACCTGAGACATCATCGAGAAAAGCGGGGGGATCCCTGGCTATTCACCAGGAAGGATCTGCGACTGC
Source organism: Triturus cristatus (assembly GCF_964204655.1). Classification (NCBI taxonomy): domain Eukaryota; kingdom Metazoa; phylum Chordata; class Amphibia; order Caudata; family Salamandridae; genus Triturus; species Triturus cristatus. The sequence goes on along the minus strand of NC_140586.1, from coordinate 324,338,336 downwards.
CGGCCTGGAAAAGAAAATGAGCTGTAAGCCAAGACCTAACTACTGGTGACGGCTCCGCTTCCCAGTCTTCCATTGCGCCGCTCAGTCCCACACCCTCTCTCCCTACTTACTTCCTGTGGTCGTTACTCTCCTCCTGATGATGCTCTTGACGTCGTGTGGTCTGGGATGGGACTTGCTGAACCCTGTGAGGGGAGGATGGTAGAATTGTTAACCAATGGACCAGGAGGACTTAACGGCCGCTGGCACTGCGCAGTCCCTGCCTGCCCATCATGACTCTCTCCCCCTTGGAACTGGTGCTGCCATGAGGGCCCCCCCACACCCGACCCCTAGGCGGAAGACTCCGCCATGCATTACCTCGAAAGCACCTCTGCCGGCGACTGGTGCTTTACCCTGATCTTCTGCGAGATGTCTGGGAAGCGCGGGGCGAGGCTGTAAAACAAAGCAAGCAGCGTGAGGGGGGGTAGTGGCTGTCACCACCTGACATGGCCACCATGGGGGGGGTACAAAGGTAAACATGGCCACGTGACGCGCAGCCCCTGGCCAGATGGCGACACCCCCGCCGTGGACTGCTGCGGGAGGCTCTCCTGCCCCTTCGTGTTCCTTGCCTTGGGCGGCTCTTACCCTTTTCCTGTGTGTTCCAGGTGGATCCTGGTCGGGGCAAAGAAAAGGGGGGGGCAGGCATCTACTCTTACTCCTAGCATAAAGACACAGATAGATTAGTACATTCACACATGCCGCTGTCCCAGGGGCAACAGGGTGTCATTTGCCGTACTCTGAGCAACCAATCACGGCCCCACACCCTTCCTATCGCCAGCTCCGCCCTACAGCATGAGGAACCCCAGAGCTCCCCTGATCCCGTATCCACGACGAACGGTAGGTGTGCGGTGAGCATTACTCCCGTGGGTCCTTGATTCTACCTTTTTGACCCACCGGAGATGGGCTCTCACGGCGGTCGCCCCCATGTCTCTACTGGGTGGCACCGCAGGCTGATGGTAACCAGACGCAAAGCGCATGCACCAGAATTGCATACCCCATGCAACCTCCCACCCAGCGCTGCTCCGCCTGGGCTATAGCCAAGCCGCTGCCGCCGACCCCAGGCTCCAAGCATCCCCGGTGACCGACTGGTGGGTCCCACCTTCCAGTAGTAGATCCCTAGCCTGCGCTCTGCCCTGCACACTGGAGGCCTAGAGTGTCCAGGGTGGAAGCCTGGAGCAAACCCACGAAGCAAGGGGGGGGCCAGCGCACCAGGTGGTCGGGGGGGACCTGGGTGCAAGGACCGCCCATCGCACGGCTCCCAAGGCTACCCAAGAGGTAGAGAGATTCCCCCAATGGGCTCGTCTTCATAAAGGACAGGCATGAGGTGCCTCGGTGAAGAGCTGATACTTGAAACGCTGCTGGCCTTGCATGTCTTGCAGGGCAAGCTGGCCGTTCCCCACGCAAGGCACAGCCAGCCATACCACCACCTGACCCGACCCCCGGGCCGAACGCGCAGAAGCCTGGCATCCCCCGATACGCCCCGCCCCCGCCAGCGCACGTCCCACCGCACTTATGTGAGCACTTTTTTTTTTGCATCTTTTATATAGCGCGAACTCGGCCCGAAGGTATTGGGGCGCTGAACATGAGCACCGTATTTACATTACATATTCAGGCACGGGGAGATTAAGTGATTTGCCCCGAATCACAGGATGTGGACGCGACCTCGAGGCACGAACCCTGGTTTCCTACACCAAGGTCAGCAGCGCAGCCGACCAGGACAGCAGAAGCCAGGGTGGGGGGCAATGACCCCTCGCAGGCCCCTTCCACTAGCTGACACAAGCAGGGGGTGCGAGAACAGCCGATGACTGCCGGGAGCCACGGCACGAAGCCGCCCCCCCGGTGGGCAGCGCCACACTCGCGAGGGCGGCGCCGGGGAAGACGAGGATAGTCTGCCGCAGGCAAGCCAAGGACAACGGCCACTGAGGGGAGATCTCAGCCATTATTACTATCCGCCATGCCAAGCCTATCCCCAAAGAAACCCGAACCCTACTCTTCGGATTCGAAGTCAGACGCCTTATACAATGGCCGCACGGGAAGAGCAACCGCGCCACGCCCTCCCCGGGGTGGGAACGGCCCGCCGAGCGCCAGGACTCCAGGGAGGGAGGGGGCGGAGGGCTGAGAGCCGGTCTGGAGGCTGGCCCCAACCGCCCCCAGGGCCTCTCTGACGACGACAAGCCCCACAGGACACGAGGGAGGACCAGGTGAGCGCCAGCCCCAAGAGTTGCAGTGGGGGTGACTCCGGCACGGGGCAAGCTGGACACTGCGTCCGTGCCTCCCTCCCACCCCCGAGTCAGGCCTCTGAGCCTGCGGCCCAGTCCACAGGCCGGGCCCCAGATCCTCACAGTGCGGGGAGGGGAGGGCACGAAGGAAGCCGGGGCCGCAGCACCCAGCGGTGGCCGGGGAGGGGGGGGGATAACAGGTCACCGGGGCCAGCCCGAGGGTGAAACCTATAGAAAGGATTTGTGTGCTAGGCACATATTCTTTTGTTTAGAGCCAGCATAATTCTTGAAATTACACTTTTCAACCGCCGTAGCCCGTGAGGCCACCTCCTCTTCCGCTGGGCAAGGCCGGGAAGCTGCTCAAGTTGGGCGCCGCCAAAAGTTGCTGCCCACCACGAGGCACATCCCGGGGGACACCCGCTCGAGCGGTGCCCGCCACAGACCCCCGCCCGACCCCAAGGTCAGAAAGCCCGCTACCCCCCGGCGGCCAACCAGCCTAAGCTGGGCTGCCCCGCCGTGCTGCACCCCAAATGGGGTGCTCAGGCATGGGGGGGAGCAACAAGCACGCACCGCAAAAATAACAGCGTGGCGAGAGCGTGTTGTAAGCGATTTGTCCGTGGCGCGTCCGGTGCGAGAAAGAGGCCGAGGAGGGGGTGGGGGATACCTATGTACCCCTCACCCCACCTCGCTCACCGGACGTGACGCGGGACACCCGCGACCCAAGGGGGGACTCCTCCCTTGGCCAAGCTCCCCCCCCCAAGGAAAAAGGGGGGGAGGAGAACGGAGTGAGGGGCGGATGCCCGATGCCACTACAGAGTGGCCCCCTGTGGTGGCCTCGGGCAGCCGCATATGTGAGCCTCAGAAAGGGACTGCTGTGGGGCCACCAAAGCACGTTCCAAGATGGAAAGAAATGCTTCATGTTGCGCATTTCTTTCTGTGCTGGAACTGGGGGTGCGGACATACAGGGTGGCACACCATGTGCCCCCCTGCATGCACAACCGTGCACAGAGGCAACAGGGGACCCTGTAGGGTGTGGAAATATGGATTTTTCTGGTCAGTTATGTCCCCTATCTTGGACCCCAACGGTTCTATGTGCATGTTACAAGTACATGTATGTTCCCTCCAGTTCCAGTTATGAAGACGCAAACACATGTGCGTCCACCGTCAACATGTCCTCTGTCAGATCCGCCATGAATAGGCCGGATATTCCATTCCTAAGTATGAAAGGCCACCGGCTTTATATGGTTCACTTATGCCATTTTACAGTCCAGGCAAGTAGGCCCTGATTCTGTCATCAAACTCTTCTTGCCTTCTGCCTCTGAAAGCTCCAGTCTGAGCCTGCATCTGTGACCATGAACTTTGTCTCATTCTCTGCGCGGCTCACGAAGCCTGACATCAGCCTGCTGTCTGCCAAAAACTGTATTTCACCTTCGAAGTTATCTGCTCCGATCCCTGCCCAATACATTCCTGTCTAGTAGTTTAAGTAAACATTCTGCCAGCTACCGAGCAAAGGCCCGGTTTCTCTGTCTTCATGCAAGTGATTCATAGCCCTATTACTATGGAAGATTCCGCCCTCGCATCTAGTATAGACACTTAGACGCTTGTACACGCACTAACAGTCAGTATAGTCAGTATAGAATAAGATTCTACTCGAAGAGACCTCTCTTTTGGATAACTTAGTTCTTTAAACATAAGATGTTAGATATGATTTGGGATTAGGTTGACTTGACCCTCCAGACTTCTGTCGCCACATGTAGAGCTAAATGTCAAGTCCCCTTCACCCCCTAGTTGCACGTCAATCACACGTCATGCTGCTGCGCGCGCATATCTGCCAAGTATTTCTGCTGACATTGCGAAATTATTTCATGTAACCACTCTCTTATGACATCACATCTGATGACGTTTTTTAAATCACTCCCAGTTACGCCTATTTTTGCTACACACGAATATGTTATCTCTGCTATCAATTGTTACGCCTCTTGTATTTGCCTCACTGTAATGCTTATTGTATAAAAGTAATTGATTGTCAATAACGTATGTACTTCACTTCCTGAACCTTCGTGGTGATGGAACCTGGAGCAACCGATTATAATCGACCACTGGAATAAAGCCCATTCCGAACCTCTAATACCACGGATTCTGCCTCTTATTTACTGAGCTATTTTATTATGTTTCTGTATTAAATTAAGTCCCGGTAATTAAATTATTTACCACATGAATGGCGCCCGAACAGGGACACTTTCTCATCTCACGCGCCGGTGGTGCGTTGCAGGCCCGGTCTCCTGCCACAGCTGGACGGACAACAACGCGTACCAGCAGGATTTCCTGTATCTCCCTCCGGTCAAGCGGGGGCGACTGAGACTGCGATCAACACCCAGACGAGGCGGTGAGAAGTGCGAAGTATCCCGACCAGAGCCTAGCTGAGAGAGCAAGATCCGAGGTATACAGAGGCCCACCAGTTTTCCGAAGTCCCAAGTCGAGTCCAGTGTCCGAAGTATTCGAGTCGAGTCCAGTCCGGTTCAAGTTCAGTTCAGTTTCCGAGGCCTTCCGTTCCGAGCTACCCGGTGAGTACCATTGCCGGGGAGGCGTTCTGGCGTGCACATAAGTTGTGCCGGTCCAGACGGGTTTGGGTACACAAATCCGGTCTGCACTGTTTCAGCAGTGTATCTGTACTGTTTAGCAGTATATCTAGTATATCAAGTATATAAATTCAGAATAATTCAGTTCAAGTCGAATATTATGTTTAGTGATTAAGTTTTTCTTAGATCATCATCATCATCGTTGCTCAGTTAAAAGTTAAATGTTAAATGTTTTAATAACGTTCTGCATGTTGTGGTGTGAATGACTGTTCATTATTGTGTTTAATGTACTAAGTTTGTTCAAAATCAAGTATCAGATCAGTTTTCGATATGCCGCTCTTTTCGAAATTAAGACAGATCACAACTAGAAAAGGGGTACTCGAAGAAGCCGTTCCTATTCCTCCGAGGGACACTCCAGGGCACTTCATGTATCATAAACATGGCTTAGACGCTATATTATTTCTTGATTTATGGGTAGACTACACTAAGGAATTACCAGAAAATCAGAGGTGGCCCGCGGCTGGGACCTGGGATGCAGAGTGCATCGTGAAAGTAGAGGAAGAATTATGGAAAAAGAAAGCTAGACAATCACAGAAAGACGCCATTGAATTATGGCGTAAAGAATCGTATAGACGTACAGAAAAAGCACGTAGACAGGAAGAGAAGAGTAAAGAGAATTCAAATGAAGTCCGAGAAAATCTATTACTTGAAGAAGGTGCACGAGTGAAATCAGAACAAGTAGACAGACAAAGAAATGCCCTTATGAATGGTATGTATCCCCTTCTGGCCGAAGGATTACCTAAGGCTACTCCAGGGATACCAGAAGACTTGCCAACCCCATTATTTCCAATAAAGGTACATCCTAAGGGGCATCCTAGAACCGCAGAAGATGTTTTTCTTTCCTCATATTTAGATGACGCAGCTCCCGAGTATGCTAATCCCGCCCCACATAGACCGCCTGCCAGGGAGGTTCAACGCCAAGATCTAGTACCCGTATCCCTACAGCAACAAGTTCTGACACAAGTTCCGGCAAGCACATCTGTTTCTGCATCTGTTCCTACAGCTACTTCTATAGCTGTATCCACACCTATAGTTGCTGTATCACGTTCAACGAATCCTTTCATACCCGATACCCCAGACGGGGCTACCGGAGGTGCTACCAATATCTTTTCTACGCCACCTAGAATAAATAAACTTACTTTTCAAGAGTCAGCACATTCACGTACCCCCAAACTCATAAATGCCCGTACGCTTAAGGAACTTCTTATAGATTGTAGATATGACCCTGTGCCCGGAAAAGAGGACGAAATGACCCTAGCATCATTACGTATCAGACGAGCCGCGGTGTATTTAGGGAAGTTACCAGGAATGACTGCGCATCTAGATAATATATACCATTTTGTCCAAACAGGGCGAGATTCTGAATGTATTAACAGAGCTATGGAATACCAGAAAGTGGAAATACAGGGGGAACTGTTACGTTTCCTCATAAATTGTGTGATCAGAAATCAAGACCGACCGGGGGTAGACCCGGAAGCAATGCAAATTCTTACCAGATGGAGCCAGAATATATCAGAAGGGAGACATGATAAGCAAAACTGTATAATAGCCATGTGCCGAAAGATCCGTAAAGAAATAGAACGCCTACACGAAGAAAGATTAGCGGTAGACCAGTTCGAACAAAGCGAGGAGGAAGGATCAGGACTGCCCACAGGACAGTCAGAAACTATAGCCTATGTAGGTAGAGGAAGATCTTGTAATAGTACTAGATGTCTTATTGACCCGATACGTCCGATATGTCCAGATAATAACAGGAATTTTCAAACACCTATAATAAATATAAGGTCCCCCGAGCATTCGTTCCAAGCCGCTGACAAATTACTGCGAGAACGAAGGGGTTATCATTTTCTCGATTCTATGGATGAACAAGAATTAGCCAGGTCAGCCGTTCAATGGGTTGATAGTCCTGGAATGTATAGTGATGATACAGTAGCACACACATTTTTGAATCTCACCCCAGATGAACAGCGTTTAGCTGGGATTTATATGATTCAACAACTTCTTATACTATATAAAAGCCAACATTCAGATCCTGGTCCCTTACCTGATATATTGACTGAAGTACTCACGAATAGATGGAGAGGTTCAGGTACTAAGCTAATTAAAGAAATACTAGAATCAAGAAAGCAGTACATTCTTTTTATATGCCCAGAACATGTCTCACTGCCCATTAAGGAAAGAACCACGTATTACATGGACAGACAGAATCCCTTACGAGAAGTACACCCAATAAAAGGCGAGGACAATGAGTTTAAACGCGTATTTGTATATACGCCCATATCGAAAATAGAATTGTTAGAAATGAAGAAAGTGGTACCCAGTCATGACAAAGACCCAGCGGGTTTCCACCGAGAAATTAAAGACATGTTACTCATGGGAGAGTATACCTATCCCGACATTATGACCATATTAAAGGTATTGATGCCTGCTGGCATTTATGAAAAACTCAAGGAAAAAGAGTGGGAGGTGGGAGACCAAAGGATAGACTGGACAGCATTAGAAAATGAAGAAAAGGCCCGAGGTCCAGGTTCGGGGCTTGGGGACAAAACTAAAGCACTACCAGGTTTACTAGTACAGGTACTGCCACGTTTACTAACCACGAAAAAGGAAGACTGGGGTGCAATTTCAGCCTGTAAACAAAAGCAAGATGAAGACACTAGTGATTTCTATGCACGATTTGAAAAATGTTTTGGTATAAATAGTGGCATAAAAGCAAGTAGCGAATCATACCCACATCTGTTTGTGACAAAATTAGTTGAAAATTCCTTGCCCCAAGTGAAGAATAGAGTATTAAAATTCGAGAGTACCTGGCAAGGTAACACCCCATCACAAATGTTACAAATGTTACAGTACCACCACAATAGAATTAGAGAGGAACAAGATCATGAACAAAGACGCATGAAAGACACGAAAATGAAAATGCTAGTCTCCCAGACAGTTCCAGCTGAAGGACATAAAAAGGGTACGACACATTCCGGTGATTCAGCAGGACCTGTAAAAGGGACATGCAACTATTGTAAACAATCAGGTCATTATGTACACGATTGTCCAGTCCTGAAGCGTAATATCGCCATAGGTATTACAAAAGAAAGACCACGGCCACTTAGACAGGATCAGAATGAGCAAGGAGCCTTGCAGCATGCCCAGTCCATGCCAGCTCCACCACAGTCTATACAGTTTGTGCCAGCTGCACCAGCGCTGCCTGCTGCTGCCACACAAACCACGACACGACAGCTGTACCAGACCGCACAGTATGACTATCCTGATTATCAACGATACGCCTGAACAAGCCTAGAGAGGGAAGTTGACTTACCCCTTATCGAGATCCCTGTAGACCAAGAAGGACCCTATGTACATAGTGAATTATTAGGCCAAGACAGAAAATTTTTACTCGATACAGGGGCAAGTCGAACAACTATAAAACGTAGTGAAGTTCCAGGGGCACCCCTCTCAGGCTCACAGAATATTTCCCTTGGTTTTTCAGGAAAACCTATTGTTAATGAAGTGTCACAACCTCTTCCACTTACGATAGGACCTTTGACCCGAACTACAGATCTATTGCTTACTAAATCATGTCCAGAAAACTTGTTAGGAATAAAAACACTGAAAGCTCTAGGAGCTATAATATGTTGTTCTCCGGAAGGAGTACGATTGTTTTTACGTGATTTTAAAGGTCATTATGTGTCTAGAGACATGGATCCCCGATTGCAGACTTTACCTACACATCTATGGGCACAAGGCCCTACTGATGTTGGTTGCATGAATATTACACCATATCGAGTCACACTAAAGGCAGGAGTGGTACTACCACGAATGCGACAATACAAGTTACCACCAGATGCTGTAGTGGCTTTACTACAAATCATTGACGAGCTCATTGCCCAAGGAGTGGTTGTAGAAACAGACTCCAATATATGTAATTCACCGATAATTCCGATTCTCAAACGAACAGATCCGAAGGCCCCGCCAGTATATCGATTGGTTATTGATTTGCGCGAATTGAACAAATGCATTGTGCCACAATTCCCTGTGGTCCCAGATATCTCATCATTACTGACAGCTATTGATTCCGAAGCAACATTTTTTACTGTAATTGATCTCAAGAATGCTTTTTTCAGCGTCCCAATAGATCCGGAAAGCCAATATTTGTTCGGATTTAGTTTAAATGGACGTAGCTTTAAATTCTCACGCGCACCTCAAGGATTTACAGAAAGCCCCAGCATCTATAGCCAAGCACTGAAACGAGAACTTGACAGTATACACATGCCAGTCAACACTGCCTTGCTTCAATATGTCGATGATCTGCTGATCACCGCTAGAAGCGAACCCGAATGTGAGAAAGCATCACTGACAGTTTTACGATTTCTAGCCGAAAAGGGGCACAAGGTGTCCCCTTCTAAGCTGCAATTCTGTGTCCAGCGAGTTGTTTATCTTGGACACTCGCTGTCCAAGGAGGGAAGGCAGCTTACACCCGACCGCATTCAGTTGATAGCTAACATGCCAATACCCAAGACACAAAAGGAGGTGCGGGCTTTTATAGGCCTCACTTCATATTGTAGGCAGTGGATCCCTCAGTATGCATTTCTAGCAAAACCACTCATTCAGTTGACAACACAGGAGGCAGCCACATCGACTGTCCTCCCTTGGACTCAAGAACATACACACGCCTTTGAAAGCTTAAAGAAAGCTCTATGCCAAGCACCTGTTTTAGCAACACCATGTTACAGAAAACATTTTACACTCTTTGTTACAGAACGAGAAGGTACTGCCTTGTCAGTACTCACACAGGAACAAGCAGGAGCACACAAACCATGTGCTTATTTTTCTAGTACATTAGATCCCGTAGCTCAGGCTCTGCCTGCGTGTCTGAAATCAGTGGCAGCGACAGCTTTAGCAATCAGACAAAGCGATGCCATAGTGTTAGGACATCCATTGACAGTTCAAGTACCACATGCGGTGGAGGTTCTTGTGAATCGAACGCAAACACAACATTTGACTATAGCAAGACTTACAGGGTACGAACTAACACTGTTTCAACCACATATAGAAATCAGACGTTGTAACACATTGAATCCTGCCACACTTTTACCTGTAAATGGAACAGACCCACTAGCTCATGACTGTATTGATGTTATTACAATCACGACGAAACCCAGACAAGACTTGACAGATGTCCCATTGTCAGACCCAGACCTGACGTTGTATGTAGATGGTTCATGTATGAGAAAAGGTACAGGAGAACTAGTGGCCGCTTACGCAGTCACAACAGACACTGAAATCATTGAAACAAATTGCATAAATACCTTGTCCGCTCAAGCAGCAGAGCTCGTCGCTCTGACACAAGCCTGTATTCAAGCCACAAATAAAAAAGTCAACATATACACTGATTCACGTTATGCATTCGGAGTTGTACATGACTTCGGCGTGCTGTGGCGAGAGAGAGGTTATTTAACTTCTCACGGTGCCCACATTCAGCACGGACCCCTCATTCATGCTTTATTAGATGCAATACATCTACCCACTGCAATATCAATTATGAAATGTAAAGCTCATACGAAAGTTACTGATATCATTTCTCAAGGCAATGATTTAGCTGATAGAACAGCTAAACAGACTGCTCAAACTCAAACATCCGACATGACAAAGACAATAGTCCTGACGCCAACACATTGTATGACGGTTAAAGATCCTACTCTTGACGTAATTGATATACAGACACATGCTACACCAGAAGAAATAAAGAAATGGACTGAATTAGGAGGGATCCAAACGGATCAAGGATGGTTGATGAAGGAAAAGTCTGTGTGGTTCCTTCCTGATTCAATGGTCCAAGTTATAATTAACACTGTACATAGTCCAGCACATCTAGGAGAAAAAGCTATGCTAGACAGCATTCAACACATTTGGTTCAATAAACATTTACGAGCTGCAGCCAAACAAAAAGTTCGTACCTGTATGATCTGTTGTCAGTTCAACCCAGGAAAAAGCGTTCCCGTAGAACAGGGTGGATTTCATCCTCCTGATCATCCTTTTGAAGTCCTCCAGATGGATTATATCCAGATGGAACGATGTAGAGGATTCAAATATGTTCTCGTAGTTGTTTGCGCTCTTTCCCGTTGGACGGAGGCATACCCGGTTTCAGATTACACTGCCCCGACTACTGCCAAACAGTTGGTTCGAGAATTCTTCCCACGATACGGTTTACCACGTGTTGTTCACTCAGATAACGGCCAGCCGTTCTCATCCGAATTAATGAAACACGTTTCACTTTTGTTAGGCTATCAGTGGAAATTCCACTGTGTCCGACACCCCGAAGCAGCAGGTCTCGTAGAAAGACATAATCAGACTCTGAAAATAAGATTATCCAAAATATGCAGAGAGAAAGGTGTCGACTGGGTAGTAGCATTACCAGTTGCACTCTTTTACACAAGAATGGTAGCACACTCTCGAACAGGGCTATCCCCGTATGAAGTGATCTTCGGCAGACCACCAAATATGTGGGGGACGCCTATACCACGCAAAATAACTGATATTAATTGTAACATGCTGACAGATTACTTGGCTTCCTTGATGTCTGCACTACAATCTTGTCGTTCACAGGTAGCTGCAGCTTTTCCTGACAACACTGAGGTGAAACCCCATGACGTGGTTCCGGGAGACTTGGTCCTCGTGAGGAACTTTGATCGAAAGACTCAGCTGGAACCTAGGTGGAGGTCACCTCAGCTGGTGTTGCTCACCACAAGAACAGCCGTGAAGATCGAAGGCAGAAAAGGATGGATTCATTCAAGTCATATCAAGAAATTTCATGGACTAAAATCAGATGTGAATACCACACCTTGTGTGTCTTCACCCATTGACTCAAAACTTCCTTTTGTGGAAAAAAGTGATCCCGAACATTATAAATTAAAGCTCAGGCCCAATCAGTCGAGCAATTTGATTGTTTAAGTCCTCTCCAAGGTGAAGCGGTTGAATTGTCTCTGACATGTATCCCTTGGACCTGAATAGAGAAAACACCCGAAAAATGTTGAAACGACAGGCGTACTGTAAATCACTGCGTAGTCATTGCATAGTGACATTAATAATTTTGTTTTTCTTAAGTCTTTTAATAATTACTGCAAGTATATTGTTGCACATATATTATCCCATTTCTAGACATGTTTACAATGTTACTGCCGAACATTCTTTTAGTGAATTACCTCCGCTTGAGTTGTCTTATAGATTTGCGCTGCGCAATAACACGTTTATTAATATGTTACATCACTCCCATCAGGTTAGCAATGCTACAAATTGTTGGATATGTGGCCGACTCCCTCCCTATCAGAATTATAAAGGAATTTTACCTCTCTTTCCATACCCGTTCACACACAACGGCTCCTGTGGAGCATGGTTTAGTTTAATTAATTCTCTAGATTCGAATTCTGCAGTTTATCAAGATAACTGGGTATGGGGAAATTTGAATTTAGTTTTACTTAAGGTCTGCTATCCGAACAAGGAGGGATTTCCCCAGAGAACAGGAACTGATCTCGAAAATGAAGTGTATGGATTAGGTAATTTTACGCTTAATCTTATGATCCTAAATGTCGAATCCGAAGCTACTCCAATTTTGCCCGCTATGTCAATATTTCCAGTAAAAGGTGAATTATGTGTAAGAAAAAATGGTTCCATACATATGGGCCATAGTAGATGCACCACTGTAGTAGAATTTAGTGATCAAGGCAAGTCTACATTTAGAGCTTCCCGCCATTCCTATTTCATATGTGGTCAGACGGCATATGTACGTTTGCCTCTAGACTGGGATGGTTCTTGCTACATTGGATTTCTTTTGCCACCTGTTTTTCTAGCTCCTCCTGATTATCACAGAAATACTCATTTAGTATATAATAGAGTAAGGAGAGATCTCCCGATAGTCGATTACACTGAAACAGCATGGGAAAAATACACAGATTTCAATAAAGGTCTCTTTCCCTATATAGGTACCGTTACTAATAGTAAGCTAATACGTAGATTAACTAGAACCCTTGAAGCAGTAGTGAACGAAACTATTTCCGCCTTAGGCAATTTAACAGAAGAGCAGTCTGCTATGCGGATTGTTGTGCTTCAAAATCGTCTTGTCCTTGACGTCATCCTGGCCGATAGGGGCGGAGCTTGTAGGGTCATCGGATCAAGCTGTTGCATTTTCATACCAGAAAATTCGCCATCTGTATATAAAGCCATAACTCGTCTTCATAAGATTGTAAGCCAGATACACCAGAATCCAGGCACCTGGACTTGGTCCGGTTGGTTTTGGAGTGTATTATCTACCTTTGGATGGAAGGTCCTATCTTTCCTAGGTATTGGCCTTCTCATACTATTCAGTTGCTGTCTATGTCTACAATGTGGACCAGCGATTTGTGGTCTGTGTGCCACATCGTGCATTCCACATCAAGATTTTCATTCAAAATCCCGGAAGAAGAAAGAAGAACAAATGATGCTATATGAACAGATCAATGGATTAATGAAGATTGATATCTCTTGACGGGCAAGTAGGGGACAAGGAGGGAATGTGGAAATATGGATTTTTCTGGTCAGTTATGTCCCCTATCTTGGACCCCAACGGTTCTATGTGCATGTTACAAGTACATGTATGTTCCCTCCAGTTCCAGTTATGAAGACGCAAACACATGTGCGTCCACCGTCAACATGTCCTCTGTCAGATCCGCCATGAATAGGCCGGATATTCCATTCCTAAGTATGAAAGGCCACCGGCTTTATATGGTTCACTTATGCCATTTTACAGTCCAGGCAAGTAGGCCCTGATTCTGTCATCAAACTCTTCTTGCCTTCTGCCTCTGAAAGCTCCAGTCTGAGCCTGCATCTGTGACCATGAACTTTGTCTCATTCTCTGCGCGGCTCACGAAGCCTGACATCAGCCTGCTGTCTGCCAAAAACTGTATTTCACCTTCGAAGTTATCTGCTCCGATCCCTGCCCAATACATTCCTGTCTAGTAGTTTAAGTAAACATTCTGCCAGCTACCGAGCAAAGGCCCGGTTTCTCTGTCTTCATGCAAGTGATTCATAGCCCTATTACTATGGAAGATTCCGCCCTCGCATCTAGTATAGACACTTAGACGCTTGTACACGCACTAACAGTCAGTATAGTCAGTATAGAATAAGATTCTACTCGAAGAGACCTCTCTTTTGGATAACTTAGTTCTTTAAACATAAGATGTTAGATATGATTTGGGATTAGGTTGACTTGACCCTCCAGACTTCTGTCGCCACATGTAGAGCTAAATGTCAAGTCCCCTTCACCCCCTAGTTGCACGTCAATCACACGTCATGCTGCTGCGCGCGCATATCTGCCAAGTATTTCTGCTGACATTGCGAAATTATTTCATGTAACCACTCTCTTATGACATCACATCTGATGACGTTTTTTAAATCACTCCCAGTTACGCCTATTTTTGCTACACACGAATATGTTATCTCTGCTATCAATTGTTACGCCTCTTGTATTTGCCTCACTGTAATGCTTATTGTATAAAAGTAATTGATTGTCAATAACGTATGTACTTCACTTCCTGAACCTTCGTGGTGATGGAACCTGGAGCAACCGATTATAATCGACCACTGGAATAAAGCCCATTCCGAACCTCTAATACCACGGATTCTGCCTCTTATTTACTGAGCTATTTTATTATGTTTCTGTATTAAATTAAGTCCCGGTAATTAAATTATTTACCACAAGGGCTCCCTTTTCATGACGGTCTCACCACCATTAAAATGAGAGGGTAAGGAAACTCAAATCTATGCACGGTTGGTGCCAGCTGCTGCACCTCCAGCATATTCTTTCCAGTGAAAGACTGCCGGTGCAGCAGGATCCTTGATCCTGGTGGTGGCAGTGGTCTTATGGCGGTCCGACCACCGCAGTTGTAATACTGCAGGCAGTCCCGCCGTGCAGCATTCATCGGACTGCCACCGCAACTACGGCGGTCCAATGGACAGTCGTAATAAGGCCCAAGATGCAAAAATCCATCACATAATTTTGCTGCAGAGTTATGTTCACCCAGACCAGAGCCTACAGGAGTACAGGTGACAGCGAACAGAGGAGTCACCATCTTACCTCTGAAACTATTAGAGGATTTGCAGGCTCTTAACATGCGTGGGCAGTACTTTGGAGTGTATTGAGCAGTCTACAGTGTCATAGACGGTCACTGATTTTGTGGTGTATGGACAGGCCCTTTTCCTTTTGGGACTTAACACTGGGAAGTCCACAAAAGTACCTCCTTGAGAGCAAGGCCATACTGAGGTAGAAAACAAGGGTCTCAAGATTGATCGAGAGCTACTACGACCCACTACAAAATCTGGGAGTTAGTCGCCCTTAGCTGGGGAAACAGTGGGTGGAGAAAAATCGGGCCTTTTGAGAAGCGAGAAAGTTTTAATGGTTTCTTTAGAGAGCCTTCAAAGAAAGTGGACGGAATAGGTTCCAATGTGCTCGTTGTTGAGATAAGAGTAGAGGTCATATCCACAAGCGGAATCTGCTGTCCAGACATTGGAGAAGAAAAATGTGGGGAAGATCCTGCAGGAGATGAAAGAGAACTCCAGAGAGCAATCAGAATCCATCTGATAGGCTGCTGGGACCAGCGTATCCATCTGCCTTACATGAGCCATCAAAACCAACATGCAGAAAGAGCTGGACTTTGGTATTGATCACCATTCTCACAATCTGAGGTGCAGTGATATGTTTGCTTGCAAGAGATAAGTATGGAAGGGAGATAGTCAAAGGTACATTTCTGCTTGCATTGCATGATGAAAAACACTGTGACGTGATCCTGAGGTGGGCAGCAATAAGGTGGTCGACTGTATCAGGACCATAGATTTCTTTCTTCTGAGATATCAGTCCTGGTACAGGCATGAGAAGCAAAGAGTGATAAAGGCTCAGGTAAAATGTGATCAATCAAACTCCCAGGCTAGCTTACTGTACCCAGCCAGATTGAGGGTGGGTGCTGAGGTTCTCAATTTGGCAGGTGGAGGTAGACTTAATGTACCTCAGATTGAAGAGCTCTAGTGGTATTTGGGGTTTGTCCCAACTGTCTGATTTCTTCCTCCGCGGTTTCTCTTTTAACTGAAATCATAGGTTGTACTGCTAAAATTGTCACTGTTCCTTGTCCCCTGGCTTTGAAGTCAAGTGAGGCTGCAGACAACTTTTCTCAATTACTTTATCAAATCCTCTGTCTCCCCTCTTAAGACCTGATTCACAAAAGACCTCCACACTCGTGGCGGAGGCCCTGCAGTCGTTGGGGAGTCTCTGCACCCAGGGCAGAATCTCCACAATGAGAATTCAGACATTCCGCCCAAGTGTGGAGACTCCCCCACGACTGCGGGGGCTTCGCCACAAGTGCGGAGGCCGTTTGTGAATCAGGCCCTTGGTTTCCTTCATTGGAGAATTCATGAATGGTATTCTGTCACTCTGCATTTATAGGTGCACGATTTGGACCCAGATAGGGCCAATATTATGGTGGGAATGTTCCCCTGCATTGTACTCAAATTTTCTTATAAATTGTAATGTTCTTGACTCCCACCTCAGCACACACTATGATCATGCATATGCGTAAAGGCCTTTGTGTGATATGGAGTAAGATTCAGAGTGGCGGTCATTGGTCAGAGAGGCACATTAAATCATTCCTTCTTTTTCTAATTTACCTCTGCTTTTTTAAACAACATTTTGACTTACAAAAGTTATGTTTAAGGTTTTTAATTTTCTGTGAGCTGGGTGGTAAACAGCAACTAAATGGCGGCTCTCCTACCTGCCTACCTTTTGCATCACCTGCCTCATAGATGCAGAAGCAGCCTAAGTGCAAAACTCCTCTGACTTGGTGTAAAACTCTACATTTGTCCGCAGAGTGACCAATAAATGTATGATAAGATTGCATTGAAGATTGCATTTCAAATGGCTATGGAGCAGAGGTTCTCGGCCCAAGCTGCTTGACTTTAAATGATCCCATCTTTGAAATTTGATCTGTTCCAAATCTGTATCAGAGGTTGTAAAGACCCGTGGGGCATATGTATCAAGCCCTTTTCCCATTCGCAACGGGGCGATTCTCAGAATCGGCCCATTTGTGAACGGGAAAAGGCCTGTTGGAATGTATCATTCCAAAAGGACATCGCAAATTAGAGAATCGCAAAATTTGCGATTCTCTATTTTGCGATTGCATTTAAAGGAATCACAAATGTGGTAATTTGCAATTTCTTTGAAAAATACACTTTTTTGCATTTTTCAAAGTGCCATGTGGCGCACATACATCCCCCAAGGGCATGTATGTGTGCCACATGTGCACACATACATATTTCAGGGGTGCAACAGGGTGTCCTTTTGACACCTGGCACCCTTGAAATTGCATTCTCATTTTGCGATTCTCAAATTGCGAATTGCAAATTGAGAATGTCTTCCCATTCATTCCTATAGGCCTCCTAGCCCATAGGAATGAATGGGAAGGTATTCCTTAATTGCGATTCGCAATTTGCGAATCGCAATTAAGGAATGCCGAGGAATCGCAAAATATTTGCGAATTTTTTATTACATCACGTTTTGCGATTCTCAAATAGCGATTCCCTAAAAATCGCTATTTGAGAATTGCAATAACGGTATTTGATACACATTCCCCTATATTCTTAATCGTCTCTAGGTTGTTGTAAGCTCTGCAGTGCAAACTCACCAAAGACTACGGCGTCTTAGTTGGGTTCTGCATCCTATGAGAAGAAGGCAGCGCATCTCATGTCTTCAGGCTCACAATGTAGGAAGTCATCTTTCCCTAGGCCCTCGATCATTGTTGGTGTTTCTGAGGCAATAGTGATCTGGCGGGTGTTCCACAGCAAGCATTAGCCTATGAGAATTACCAGTATTGTCAAGGAGTTGTTTTCCACGTTTTGTCGTAGCTATTTCCTCCTAACTGGGACCGTCTTAGAGAGACACTGGGCCCCTTTCACATGTGTATTAAAATGCAGAATGGGACCATGGCTATTGGGAGCAGTCACCTTTTCTTAAGGCAATCAAGACCTTTACACTGTCCAGTCTTTGACAGATTACAATGCCAAAGACTCCTAACATCTGTTTGTGGAATATATGATAATACATCGCATGCCATTACATCGCATGCCATTTCTTTTTCCGATTCAAAGCTTTATTCGACAGATTAGTCATAAAAGCACAACATATACATTAAAACACATATAATAAGATTATAAATATACTGAATCTAAAACATTTAAAAACGAAGTAAACATAGATGCTGCCGAGTAAGTTAATTCTAAAACATTAAAATACATAATCATTCAATTTATCTCAGGCATTTCATGACATGAATCAGGCTATTCTTGGGGCTGAGGGCAATAAAATCAGTTAGCCTGGGGCAACACCCCAGATCTGATGAACCAGGCCCAACCTAAAAACTTAGCCATTGCAACTGCTATAGGCTGCGTGGAGTCCGTTGTAAGGATTCTTAGGGCCACCTCGTGTTTCCTAAAGCCTAAAAGCTTGCAAATGGGTATTACCCACTTTGCCCGCGGTTTTTTATACAATGGGCAAAAAAACAACAAATGACTAACCGATTCATCTTTGTCTAAGCAATTTGGACAGACTTTCATAGTAGCCCCAACCCAGCTGCCAGTAAAAGATCTAATTGGTAAAGTACCAATCCTCATTTGAAAATAAAGCTTCCTGTCTAGAGGTTTCTCGATAAGATCCCAATAGTGTTCTAATACGGGTTTTGCCTTAAATTCAAGAAACCGACCTGACAGATATTTTGTTGCATCTTTCACTCAGGCGGATTCCATTATCAACTCCCAATACTTCTCCTTCAATATCTTTTTTGAGGGAAAGGAAGCATTTTGTGGGTCATCCCAAAGTTCTATCAGATCTAACTTCATCAACAACGACCTTAGCTCCCGTAGCCATTTAATCCGGTGAAAACAGTCTGAGTCCATTACATCTTTTACCCCTTTAGCGTAATGCACGAGTTCAACCGTACACCACAATCTTCGCCAATATAGAAGAGGGCGAAGTTTAGCCAGATCTCTAAGTGCTTTTCTTCCCAGATCAAACAATAATGGGCACATGGGGGTACTTTTTGGGACGCCGATAACCTTACGCAAAAAGGAGTTTTCATAGTATGGAGGTTCTGAAAGCCCCATAGCTCCGCGCCATATAGGGTGGAGCTTAGGACTTTCAAACCATAGATCTCCATCAATGGACCAATTGGTTTGGAGAAAGAAGTGTTGAAGTTAACTGTGAGAATCCCTGCCTGTTGTTTATGTTTTAGGGTGGCTAGGTTAATTTGTTTGGACCAGCTCATATCTGACTGGAGTGTAACCCCCAGATACGTAAAAGCATCTACTCTGTCAAGAGTTACATTATTCATGAATTCCCTACCCCTAAAAGATTTATGCTCGTTGAATGTCATGAACTTTGTCTTTTCTGTGTTAATTACAAGACCCCGGGTTGCACAGAAGTCCTCAAACCTACTAAGGGCTTTTTGTAAGCCTCCAGGGGTCTTTGAGATAATCAGAGTATCGACCGCAAACATGAGGATGGGTATATGTTCTGTCGCCAACACAGGGGCATTGGTGGGGGTCTCAAGGAGGAAATCCGCCACGCCGTTCACGAGGAGCGAAATCAGGGTAGGCGCAAGCACGCAATCCTGGCGCACTCCCCTATCAACGGGGAAAGCTTCAGTAACCTCACCCTTTACACCCCACCGGACCCGCGAGTGATTATCCTCATGTAAGCGGACGATCAAAGACAACAATTCAGCCGGCATCGCCATTTTACTTAGGACATCCCAGAGCCTTCGTCGTGGTACCAGATCGAAGGCTGCCTTCAAATCAACGAATACCGCATACAGGGCTCCTTTCCCCAGTATAACTGTCTTCCAGTAGATGTTAATGAAACGGAAGACTTGGTCAATGGTGCTTGTGAGGGGGCAGAAGCCCGCTTGCAGTGGGGTAAGGATTTGCTCATCATCCATCCATAGCTGAAGTTTTTGTAGAATCAATCTATCCATAGCTGAAGTTTTTGTAGAATCAATCTACCCATGATCTTTTGGATGGAGTCTTTAAGACTTATAGGTCTATAGTTGGCTGCAACAGATTTGTCCCCCTTTTTAAAAACCGGTATTATCTCGGCCCCTTTCCAAGAGGCCGGGATTGGTACCCCACACGCAATGGCATTTGCTAAATATTTTCTATACAAACGCCATGAGGTTTTATAGTTCAAAAACACATCTCCGGGAATGTTATCCATTCCAGGAGCACGACTAGGGGTAATAGTATCTAAGGCCCTATCTACTTCCCCTAGCGTGAATACCTCGCCAGAAAAAAAGGTTAGCTCAATGGGGCTCATAGTCTGTTTGTCCTCGAAGGGGGCATACTGGGGTTTAAAATATTCCACCCATAAATGGTGGGCAACATTGTTCTGCGGGGGTTCCGGAATCCCTCCCCTGTCCCACTTAAATGTATCCCAGAATGCTTTTGAGTTGCGTGACTCACAAGCTTCTTTAAGGTCTGTCCATCTTGCCTGATCCCATGATTTTTTTGCGCCTTTAACTGCTCCTTTATAGGAGTCCCGTGCCAACCTTACTTTCACTGGGTCTCCCTCTCTTATAGCTAGGCCCAAATTTCTCCGCAGCTGACGGCAATTATTAGTAAACCACCCAGCAGTATCCTTTTTCTTGCCCTGGCTGTTCTTTGCCGGTTTGCAAAAGAACAATTTTAATTGTTCAAACAGGGCTATATGCATCTCAGTAATCTGGGTCAGAGGAATCTGGGTACCTTCACCCACACCCCAGATTTCTAATACCCTGTCCACCTCATTATTCTTTGCTGACAATGCTGTCTGAGATCTTGAGACATTTTTCCATCGTAGGTGTTGTATATCATTTGCCAGTACCAGATCATTACCTTCCGCCACTGGACTAGCTGGCATGACTTCTTCTAGCAAGCCGGCCATAGTGACAATGAGTGGGTCATGGTCACTTTCCAGCCTGGTAACTACAGCCATGTCCCTCACGCAGTGCCACAAGTGCAGGCTTACCAAAACATAGTCAATACGACTTGCCCTACGTCCATTATTAAAGGTATTGGCCCCTTTCTTATCGGACGTTGTACGCCCATTTACGGCCCTCAACCGGTGCCCGATGCACAACCCATTCATTTGTATAGCCGCCTCTGTCCATTTTTTAATTGGCTCGGCCTCAAGGATGGGTATGCCCCATTTTATGTCCTCGTCCTCCATAAGGTCGTGGTCTTTTAGCCCCAGGGGTTCAAATGTGGTAGTGAAATATCCCACGACCATTAGGCTAGATTCCCTTGGTACGTTATCCAACAGCCTATCCAGGTCGGCTACAACATCGGAACGTCGCCCACCCACCAAGCCTCTGGCATAAACATTAAAAATATATATGCTAGGACTTTTTTCTGGAATGATTCTTATCGCAAGAATGTCAATACTATTTGTGGGTGTTTGTATAATTTTACACCTTAGAGTCTGCCTTGCCCAAATGATCAAACCCCCCATTGGGCGGCCCTTCTCCTGTCTTACTGCAGGGATCTGAAAGGTAAGATACCCCACACGAAACAGGGGCTCTGTTGCCCAAGATTCTTGGAAACAACATAAATCATGGGTTTCAATGAAGTCCGACCATTCGGAAAGTACCATTTTGGAACCCAACCCTGCAATATTCCAGGATAGGAACTTCAAAGCCAGTGGTCCATGGGTGCAAAGATCCTTTATCATAGGGCGGGCTAAGTAGATAGGGGGGGACCCGGGATCATGGACTTCCTCAACTGCAATGCTGAGTCATTACTCCCATTATCCCCATGTGTTTTCTCACTAACGTTACGAGGGGTTTTTCTTGCTATTATTCTATTCAAAGGGTGACTAGACACATTCAAATTTCCATGACCCACATCGGGCCTCTTCGGGCTTAAATCTGGGAGGTAGATACCATTTGGGGTACATACCGAACTGTGGTGAATAATTGTGGTTTGTTGTCAATCGCACTCCTCTAGACCAGATAAAACATCAAATCTATTTTCCAACAAAACTCCTAACTCCCCCCCCAGGACCCCCAACCGTACCACACCGTCTTTCTCTAACTTCCCAGGGGCCGGAAGGGGGGGCAGGGTAGAAATATGTTAGGGGAAGGGGTTTTATCCTAGAAGCCATGCCTTGCTGATATCGACCACATATGTACTCCCCGGCCCTAGTGTCCCCAAAGTTAATAATAATACAATCACCCTTGATCGTTTTCTGCGTTGGCCCAACCCAATCCACCCTCCTTGCAAAAAGAATTTTTGCCATAGCGCCAGGCGGTAATGGTCGGTTCATGTTGAGCCAATGAACGCACTTATTTTTTAGATCGGGATTATCCTCACGTTGGCCCTTTCTCAATGCAGGTACCCCCGTCAAGATACACACATAGGGGGTGGATGCAGGAGGGAGGTCTATACGTGGAAGTCTGCCTAAGGATAGATCATTTGGCACCCTGTTTTCCCTATCGGAAACCAGGGGGGTTATGTTAGAGCCACTCAATGTTGCATCCACCCCACATGGGGCCTGTGATCTAATTATAGGATGAATGGAGGTCTGGGGATTGGAAGCACTTGCATTCACAGTGGGATTACTTTTAGGTATCGCAATCTGTGGGGGCTGTGCTGGAGGTTTTAGCCTTGAGGTGAGCTCAATAGGCCCCATTATATTCTGCCCACTACTAGCGCTATCCATGGGCCTCACATTATTAGTAGTTTTAACATTTACACCTTCAAATAGGTCAAGTCTTTCCTCTATGGAAATCAATCTTTTATAAATAGGGATACACATTCTATTAAATAGCTGTTCGATTTTATCCCATGTTGCCTGTGATAATTTAGAGGGTGTAACTACCCCAGGCAACGTTTCTTGACCTAACTCAGTCATCCTTAAAGACGGGATCTCAGGACTATTCTCTATGGGCGTCAATCTACCTCCAGAATTTTCAGTTAAAACATTTAGCTTTAGGAGCTTAGCCTTCCTGCCCCTCTGGGCCGTATTACCACGTTTCCTCTTAGTTACTGGCAATGGGAGCACTGATTTTACACCACGTTTATAACGAGTCCTTGCATTGCT
Organism: Triturus cristatus; assembly: GCF_964204655.1. NCBI lineage: Eukaryota > Metazoa > Chordata > Amphibia > Caudata > Salamandridae > Triturus > Triturus cristatus. The sequence continues at coordinate 324,315,303 of NC_140586.1, read as the reverse complement.
CTCCACAGGATCAGGTAATATACTGCCAACAGAAGAGCCTATTGGGCCCTCGGATGGAGATACAAGTGTTGAGGCGAACTCTGACCCCTTATGGGGGTCACTAGAGGCAGTGTGTACAAGAGCAGTAAGAACACCCTGAACTAAACCAGTACACTCAACTAGCTGGTCTACTGTGCCCGGGTTAGTAATAGGGATGGATGGGATTCTGTTAGAGGGAATAGGAAACACCGCCCCAGCTAAAAGACCCATGGAGGACCTTCTATTGGCCGCAATGTCCAATGACAGTCTTTTTTCGGTGCAGTCAATTTCATAGGCCAGAATTGAAGAGGCACGTACGATGAATTGGTCCAATGTTCCCATAACTGACCCTGTAGGCCCCGCTTTCCCACTCTTCCCTAGCTTCCCCGACTTTGTTGCCATTTCTTTCAGCTAAAAGCACTTCTCTTTCCCTATTGGATCAGAAGTGCACACCAAGCTCCACCTAAGTGTGTTTGTGGATATATCCAGATATTATAACAACGACACAAAAAACAAGGTAGTCTGAACGATGTCCACTACTAACAACAAGATCAGAATTCCTGATATCAGGGATAGCATAAATAATGAACAAATAGATATGCCACGGCAGTGTCAACAGGGCACCAGTACCTTATAAGCCCCAGCGAAAAGTCAGCGTTAGGGGGGCCCCCCAGCCCTGGCGAATCCTGGCGATGACGGGCCCGCCCTTGGCCCAGGCTTTACCCGGGCGCGCCCACGCGCGTCCCGCACTGCGGGAGGCGTTCGCTGCCTATGAGGGCTTCCTGCGCCCTCTGATGACGTCCGCAGGCGGCGAGTGCGCTAAGCCCCCTGGGATGTGTAGTCTTGACCGGCAAAATCCATGCCGTTCCCCTCACGGCAGGCGGGTGAAAAAAAATACACAGCCGTTCCCCTCACGGCAGGCGGGTGAAGTTGGGCACTTGAAGATGCACAGCCGTTCCCCTCACGGCGATTTTGGAAGCTGAGTGTTGCGCATGACATTTCAACTCTGTTGTTACAACTCAAGTGTTTTTACAACGCGTTGCTATTACATCGCAAAATGTAAAGGCATACATTTAGTAAGTAATATATATATATATATATATATTATCTAGTGGCGGTCGCCAGTAGATAGTTATAGTTAGGACCGTGTTTCCATAGGAAATCCGCAACATTCTATTTGGAATAACTTTGGCGCCGATTGACGAATCCTCGCGAAATTTTCAAAATAGGTGGGGCGCTCCGCTCCGCTCCTTCCCTGAATGTCTCGGGGGGATTCGTCAAGCGGGGGCTGAGAAAAAGGGGGGGTCCCAAAACGCGTTTTCCCCATGCATTTTTCCATAGGACCTATCGTCCAAGCTACAGCCCGAACGGCTGAACAGAATTACTTGAAATTTGGCAGAGAGGTAGTCCTCAGGTCAGGGATGTGCCTTTTGCAGGTCTGGTGTAAATCTGTTCAGTATTTCCTGAGAAAATAGCATTTAAATCAATATATATATCTATAAGCGCGCACCGTGCGCGAGCGCGATTCTGATTGGTTGTTAGATCTTAGTAAACATTCGAATCGGTCGAAACGAGGAAGTGTCGGCCGCCATTTTGTCTCTCGCAGTCTGAGGGGGTGAAAAACAAAGGTGGAGAACGTGAAAAGGGGGCAGGGTGGACAGTTCCTGACCCCCTAGCCTTTATCAGGGGGTCCCAGAAGGACCCCCAAGGGGCAAAATATCTTTTAATTTTTTTATGAAAAATCGCGGGGTACGCGTAGCGTGCGCGTACGGTAGAAACGGAAAAATTCCGTGAACTGCGTAACGTGGGCGCGCGGTGCGCGAAGCGCACGGCGTGCCCACAGCGCTCGCACGGTGCTCGAAGCGCACCGTGCGCGTACGGTACGCGCACGGTGAAAAACCTTAAAAAAAAATTAAATAAATACATAACTTAGCATTTAAAAACCGTACAAATTCACTGAAAAAACCATAGGTTTCACACACGTTATAGTTAGGAATTAGCATTTAAAAAACCTTGCAAATTCACTTTAAAAACCATAGGTTTCACACATGTTATAGTTAGCTGGACATTTCACTCGTGAAAAACCATTGAAATTCCCCCGTTATAGTTAGTGCAGGCAACTATAACTCACGCGACCGCAATCCTCTGCTGATGACGTCAGATATTACATCACTGATGACATATGTGTCTTTCTGAAAAAAAAATTAATGGAAGAAGACATGGGTAAATAAGTGTCTAAATACAGTGATGTAATATCTGACGTCATCAGCAGAGGATTGCGGTCGCGTGAGTTATAGTTGCCTGCACTAACTATAACGGGGGAATTTCAATGGTTTTTCACGAGTGTAATGTCCAGCTAACTATAACATGTGTGAAACCTATGGTTTTTTAAGTGAATATATATATATGTATATACTTTTTTTACCCCCTAAAACTCTACCATTACACTTACTGCCCCAATACCCATACCTTCTAAAACCCTAACACTATCCTTTCTACCCCAGTACTCATACCCCCTAAAATCCTAAACATACCCTTACCACCCCAATACCTATACCCCCTAAACTCCCAAAATTACCCTTTCCACCCCAAAACCCTTACCCACCCTGAGCCCTAAAATTACTCCTGGCACCCCAAAACCTATACCCACCCTGAACTCTAAAATTACTTTTAGCACCCCAAAACCCTTAACCACCCTGAACCTCAAAATTACCCTTGGCACCCCAAAACCCAAACCCACCCTGAACCCCAAAATTACCCCGGCACCCCAAAACCCAAATCCACCCTGAACCCTAAAATTACCCTTGGCACCCCAAAAACTCATACCCACTCTGAACCCTAAAATTATCCTTGGCACCCCAAAACCCATACCCACCCTGAACCCTAAAATTACCTTTGCTACCCCAAAACCCATACCCACCCTAAAACCTAAAAGTACCCTTGGCACCCAAAAGCAAAATCCACCCTGAACCCTAAAATTAACCTTGGCACCCCAAGACCTATAACCCTACACCCCAAAAAACAAACCCACCCTAAACCCTATACTTACCTCATACTTACATGTAAAACACATATGCCTTAACAAAGAAATTTGTTGTAAAGGCATGCGTGGTAAAAGCATATGCATTGTAATGCCATGCCTTGTAATAGCATTGCGATGTAATGGTAGTTGCGTTGTAACAATCACGCTGTACTGTCAACTCGTTATAACCTCCGCGTTGTAATGGTTGTTTCCCCTGTTTGTGTCATGGATACTTCTCAGGACCTGGCAACTTTTGTGCCAGGTATTGGCTCGGATAACTCAGTAAAAACTTCAGATCCTTGGCCCTGATTCACAAATTGCATTTTGTAGAAAGTTTTGTAGTACTATAAAACATTTTACTGATCTGGTACACCTTTCTGTACCTGAAGGCTTTAGTGTAATTGTCAAACAGGTTACGGCATATCTAGTATTGACCTTTGATTATTGACTGAAAGTGTATGAAAGGAGCTAGCATCGGTAATACAATTCAAAATACAGTGAAACTGATTTGTCTAAACAAGAATGACAGAGAGGATGGTTTTCAAACCATGAAGTTTTATTAACAAGTTAGTGAAGTTACAGGCTTAATCAATGATGAAATCAGTAACTTATATAAAAGCAAATATACCAATGCAATTATACAATCTGAAGTTGTATATTATATAGAGAAAAATACAAATTATAATCAAACACAGAAAAGAAAATATATTGGTTCCATAAAGGAACTTCCTTAGGCTAAATAACGCATTAAGAGTAGCAAAGGGAAATTCTAAGCGGAGCGTGTCAGCATCTGTTGGGCCAAATTAAGTTCAAGGGAAAATAGCTGAGGTGTTCAAAAGAAAACTCAAAGACCAAAGGTAGGGAAGTCAGCAGAGCGAAGGAAAAGGTCTTCCCTCAGTCAGGACAGGATATGCTAAACTATTCTAAAACACACATAAACAAAATCAAAGAGAAGTTTCCAGAAGTTTCGTCCCAACAACTCCCTCTGGATGGGCCAATCAGGATACACTGCCTTCTTGGAGCAAGTAGAATCCTCAAGTTCCCAGGGCCAAAGATAGGAGCACAAAGCTGCACGATCTTGGAAATCACTGTAGTCTGGTCTGCTTGGTACAGGAGGCTCTCTCCTATCCCCACGCATAGCACACCCATGGCAAAGCTGCAATTCTAACAATTTTTAGACCTAAACAAAGAGGCGGTATACTAACTAACAAAGATGATAAGATACCTGCAAGGAAAATAAAAATGCAAAATTACACAGAAGCAGTGCTCATCTTCCTCAAGGTGGAAAATTGGGCCAAAGATTTAAGGGAATGGGCGACGGCGGAATTAATCCGAATGAAGAGAGTCCAGAGAGATGAAAAGTTGGGAGAAGATGCTAGAAACTGGTTTATCTTGATATCGGAGGTCCCCCTGGAGGAGGCTGCCAGAACGCAGGGGTCAGAGGAAACACAAATAGACCAAGTTGATGCTGAAATGGAGGTACAGCGATCAGACACTCATATGTTGAGCACAGGGTAATCAATCTGCCAATGAGGGTGGTCAGATTGACACATGGCAAAGTCGGTCTGTGATCCGGGCAGGAGGGTGGGAGGCTTTGTTTATAGAGTTATGTTCTAATGCTTTGTTCATTGGGATACTACAATCTGCTACATGCACTGTAAAGAGTATTGGTGCAGATATCTGCTGTTAGTATATTCTTTCTAGTCAAGGAGGTATTGTTTCTTTCATGAATATTTTTCCACTACAATCTTTGTTAAATGCGGAAAATGATGAGACCACATTGTACTGTTTCTTTCCAAGATAGCACTGTGCTGGGATTATGATGTATCTGTACTGACTTTATGATGCCGCATGATTTAAATCCTTGAAAATAAATAAATAAATAAATAAATAAATAAATAAATAAATAAATAAAACAGTGCTTTTCTTAAAGGAGTGGGTTTGGGCCTGCTTACGGTTGGCCACTGTTAAGAAAACAGAGTTAAGTGGATTCCGTTATGTCTCAAGCAATTCATTGATTATACTTCGATTATATAAGTGTGGCTTAGTTACATAAGTGTAGCTTGATTATATTGTTATATTGCCACAGGTTAGTGTAAATATTAGCATATTTGCAGCTTGATTAACATAAGCTTACTAGCATTATAGATTATTCTATATAACCCTGCTCCACTCCAAATTGCTCTGCACAAACTGCAAATTTTCCATATTTGAATAGTTGGCAAGCCAGGTGGGCAGTTTTTTTTCGCACAGTACGGTTTCATCACTTCCTATATCCCTGCCTCAAGGAATCTATTGGCTGATGCATTATCTCTTCATTACCCTAAGTTATAACCTATTTAGGATCAACCAATAATTCCTTCCCACTGTCTAGTTGAAATTGTTCAGCCCTTCTTAGACAGAGTCAGAAAGGCTCAAGAACAGATGTATCCTAAAGATTAGATGGTCTTTATCATGAGAAATCTCTTATACAAGATAATGAGTGGTATATCTGTCAACAAGCTGTTTTCATTCTTTCTAAAGAACTAAAGCTTAATGTGATAAGCCCGTGTTATGATTTTGCTATTTTCGGTCATGGGACAGGTAAGACCAAGTTAGAGCTGGTTTCACATTCATTTTCGTGGCCTACTGGTCATTCTGATAATCAGAAGTATTTCATTTCCAGTCCTGATTGTGCTCAAAACATATTGCAAGCCATTTGGATATCGACATCCTTTACCAGTGGTTTCCTAACCATGGCAAATGATTTCTACAGATTTTATACCATATGGTCCATTTTTTTAGTTTGTTTATTAGAGAAACCGTAGAGATACGCCAATTAAATAAATACATAAGCTAACAAGAAGCAATACACAGTGAAGGTTATATGTAAAAAGCAGTCTTTGGTGCAAAAATAATAAGCAGAGAGAATAGTAAGAGGTAACTAACTCTACATCATAAGGAATTGCATAATAAAATGAGGGGTAGGGGAGAAAGCATATCGTAACTTGTTACATCAAAACAGGAAATAAAACATAACTTAGAACACTGTAGATATTGAGGCAAAAAAGCTTACAAACTATGTCTATCAAATATGGTAAATGAGAAAATACTATTACAAAATAATGTACAGGCAGTGTGGAAATTGAATTTAAGTTGGTTTACATACTTCATCTGGGACAGAGATATTAAACCCATTGGAAGAAGCACAAAAAGATAAATATGTAGATAATGGAAGCCATAAAAGGTCTCTTATAATTGCGTGGGATATAAGAGTGACATAATTTGTGTCTAATCTATGATGAAAACAAACGGCATTCCACCAAGAACGAAAAGTGACATTATGGGCTTATGTCTAATGTGATGTAATTAGGTGAAATGCAACAGCCAGTAATAAATCTATTAATCAAAAACCAGAGTTTGAGTTGGGCCATTGAGGGGCTAAGCTACCTAAGAAAATATTAAAGATGGGAAGGGAAGTAGTGACATTGAAAATCTTGTTAATTTGAGACCAGACTAATTTCCAGAAATGATGGATGGCAGGGCATTCAAACAACATATGTTTAAAAGCTGCTATGGGAGAAGAGCAGGACCAGCATGCAGAGGTAGTGTTTGGACCAAAGGATCTTAGGATCGAAGAAGTGAGAAGTGAACGACAATAAACAAAGTAGAGAGTCTGAAGTGTTTCGATTTATAATGGTTTTAGTTGACACTTTTACAATGATGGCTCACTTTTCTCCTCTGTTTAAGTTACCTACTGCTTAAAAAACATAGCTCAATGCTTTCAGACACACATTTTGTATACATGGTTTAACACATACTATCATATCTGAAAGAGGAAGTCAATACCTTTCATGTGTTTTGGAAAGCTCTATGGCATTAAGAATTTTAACAAGCTCTTTTTGCTGGATATAATCCTCCATGAAATGGGTAACCAGAGCAAATTAACGAAACTCTGGATAAGCATTACTGATCTTACTGTAAAACTACTCAATATAACAGGGCTTCCTGTTTACTTGCAGAATGTTTCCATAATAATGTGACTCTTAGTGGCACATGCGTTTTTCTGCTTGCGAGGGTTTTATCCTTCTTCGCCTCACTCATGTTGATCCTTTGGTTCCAGCAGCTACTGACTTTATGAGTCATTTACAGAAACAAAGGCATCTAGTTTCAGAATGTTTAGATCATCCTAAAAGCAAGATGAAGGAACAAGCTGCCAAGCCATGATCAACTTCCTCCTGTTTTACTCCAGGTTTTCATGTTTGGTTGTCTTCTTGCTTTCTTCCTGTTCATTTATTGCCAATGAAGTTTTGACCACAATGTTATGGCCCATTTGTCATCACATATGAGGTTAATTCGTTTTCTTTCTAACGTTAGCTTGGACTTGCAGAATTCATCCTGTTTCTAATTCTGAGTAACTGAAACCATATGTTTCTGATTCATACTGCAATTTAAAAGGCCTGTAAGTGGATCACTGTTGAAAACAGGGTTTCTGGCAGACTAGGGTATGCACCTAAGCCAGGCAGAACCCACCACTCTAGTCAGGGCAAGTCAGTTACACATCAAAGATAACCTGTGCTAACCCTCTGGTAGCTTGGCGCAGAGCAGTCAGGCTAAACTAAAGAGGCAACAACACACACACACAGAAACACAATGAATGCACCAAAATGAGACTCCACGCAAGATTATATACAAAATATAATATATTTTGTGCATATAACATAGACCAAAACGACATGAATCATGAAAACTGAGTATATTATGCAAAACCTGAAAGAGTACTCGTTATCCTGACCGTGCAAGGCAAAACAACATACATTAATTAGGACATCAGGGAGTGAAAAGCAGCAGTTTGGTTAGGTGTAAAATGCATAAATCACCAGATATCATACAAAGACCACTGAATAACACCATAAGCATATAGGGCAAAGCATCTTCAAGTGTAGGAATCATATCATCAAAGCGCACCTGCGATTTTACTATCTGTTATAGGGTACAAAAGCACAGGAATATGAGCCACAGAAGCACCTGCGCTCTTATTATATGTTATAGGGTAAATTGTCACCACACGTAGGTTACAGGAACCCTGCACACCTACTACATTATGGTAAAACAACATCAGCACGATCGGGACCTCCATTGAGGACTTACCCTGTCCTGCTGCCTGATCCGGCTAATCAGTGCTTCCAAGGTATTTGCGCAAGTGGCGGCACACACACTGCAGAATTACGCGGGGAGGCCTTGCTCAGTCCCCCTGAAGTCAGAAGGAAAAACCCTGCTGCCTGAGATTGCATGGTGCAGCGGCCGTGAAACTGTACCTTTCAATCAAGAAAGGGAGGCTCGCATCCCCAGTAAATCCGAAGGCGAATGGAGCTGCAGTCCCTCAGTGGAGTTCTGGTCAAGGCCACTTTGTGTCCTGAAGATGTTGGTGGTGTCTTCTCATTGCTTTGGCAACATGTCATCGATGGGTTATGGCTCAGTGTGAACAGCCGGTGCAGCACAACCCCCGCAAAGGGGAGATTGTTGTCTCTGGGGGCACTTGCCTGATCCCAAAAGGAATCTGCCATGGTGCAAGATGCCGGATCAGCCTCATGCTGACCGGCGGCCCCCCCAAAAAACTGCAGTAGCGCTTACCACGAGCGCATGAGCATGTGCTGCACGCAACATACGCTAGACTGGCCACATAAAGCCATGTTAGAATAATCAATACCTTGATGGGCTTCCTTGCTTGGGGCAATTGAACATGGACCGTGGCTTGCTACTTCAGGGACAACTTCCAGTTCTATGCCTCTCTGAACCCAATTGGATCCCTCTGTATATACTCTCAGGGCACTCTAAGCTAACCCATGGGGAATCCTTCTCCTCAACTGCGGACCACATCTGTAAACCGCCAAATTTTAAGTTGTTCACAGATACATCCCAGTAGGCAGACAGTACCACCATGGCCAGTAAAGTTGTGTGGCCCATTCCACCTGTTGGGTCTGACTTCTGTCCGCAACCCAAGGAAAGGTCTGTCCATAACGACAACAACCGACAGAGGCCACTGACAGCTGTCAGCCCCCAGAGTCGGGCCCCAGGCCATCCAGTGATCTATGTCTTCTGTGGTTTCTCAGAGTATGAGGCGGTAACCCCAGGTGCATCACATCTTTTCTCCACTCTTTCTCCTACCAGTTCAGGGGTGGTATCCTGAGACTGGTCCTCCAGCCCAGGGTCTGTACCTTTAGGCAAGACAGGAGCCAGGGGCAAGTCCTTCCTCCCCCAGCCCCTCCTTCTGGGGTTCTGTACCCTCCATTTGGGAGTGGTACCCTCAGCATCCAGAACTGTCAGAGGGCTTGTGGCAGCTGTCCTGCACAATTATCCCACCAATTCAGGGGTGCTATCCTGCAACTGGTCTTCCAACCCAGGGTCTGTACCCTTAGGCTGAACAGAACAGTAATTAGGAGAGAGAGTTCTTCCTCCCCTCAAACTCCTTCATCTGGGCTTCTGCACTCTCCACTGTGGAGTGGTACTGTCAAACACCAGAACTGGTGGCAAGCTGGTATCAGCCTCCCCCCCCCCAAGTACTCCTGACACTATGGGGTCCCCCTCAGTGTATGCTCTCCCGGTATAGACTAGTCTCTCTTCCTGTGGGACCCCTCAGGGTACTCTCCAGGCTCTGGGGCCAGGCATAGGGCACCCAGGGACTTCGCCCACCCCACCTCTCCTCCTACTCTTAGAAGGGACATGGGACCCTTTACCCACCCCACTGAGAACAGCTTGGGCTACTATGAGCATCTCCCACCCCTGGTTGGGGGCAACCTGAGCCATTCCCTTTAGGATCACTGTGAAGTGCCTTTGCAGACCCTCTGGTACTCACCCAGAGGTCTGCCTCCTTTGCAAGTTCCCTATGGTCAGAGAACATACACTCCACTCCAACAGATGTTGGCATAGCCCTGAGAGGCAACAACAGAACATGTGCTCTTTAACAATCAGATTGTACAGCCCAGCAACAGTGTTTACTGTGCTACCCTTCACCTAACCATCTAGTGCTTTGCAAAAATCCTCCGCAAATTCCTTCCAAGACTGGCGAGACAGCTTCCTGAAGCCCCTGAACCTCAACCTGAACTCTTCAGGGGTGAAGCCATACCTTCTTTTCAGGGTCTCTTTCATGGGAGTGTACCTCTGCCTGTCACTCCCTTCTAGGGCCAGTAGGGCATCCTTCCCATCCTCCGGAATAGAATTACCCAGGCCAGTTGACCAAACTTCAACAGTGATCTTGTGCACTGCCAGAGCTCTCTCATACTCCTGCAACCACCAAGTCTGGGTATGTGAGTGGAATTTTTCACACTGGACTCAATATTGCTGCCACCACTGGACTCTACCTGCAGCTCTTGTGGGTCCAGAACTCTTAAACTATGTTCATGGGCACATTTTCTCCGCTCAAGAGCTAGTTTCTGTCTGGCGTAGGCCCTATCAGCTTCCACCATCCTCTCCTCAGCTAAGGCTCTCTCATTCTCTGCCCTACTCTCTTCCACAGCCAGCTAAGCCAGCTGCAAACTCAGGTCTCTCTCAGCCTGTCTGTCCTTGAGTTCCTCAGGGGACAGGGTATGGGAGCTGACACTGCTCTTGTCACTAGACCCTGTAAGGGACTCCCTATCTATGGGGTCCACTCTGTCTTTGGCATCCCTGCACAGTCATTTTCTCCCTAATCCTTAAACTCTTCAGGGTCACTGCCCTCTATGAGTGCGGATTGGGATCCCTCCCACTCAGAGTCCTCACTAATCTCGGGGTCCTCCTCAGGGTCTTCCTCAAAACCAACACCCTCCTGGTCCTCTTTTAAGGTTGCTTCCTTGCGTTCCCTCCCAAAATGGTGCAGGGCTCTCCGAAGGTCCCACTGGGTGGATTCTCTACTCACAGCTAACCCCCTCTCCCTGCAGAACCCCTTTAACTCCTCCAAATTGTAAATAAACAAGTTGTCAGTATCAAAGTTAGATTCCATTTTGGCAATGTACTTAACAACCGGCGTAAACAACAAGAGTCCCAAGCATAAGAAATTAAGCAGTGGTAAACAATAAAAATTAATAATGAGAGAATCAGGAGAAAAATCACGTAATAGTCTAAGTGCAGAGTTGTAGTACAACAATGAGTCACTGTGGTATCACGCAAATGCAAGTCCTATCCTCACCGCTGATCACCAATATTAGAAATGGGGTTTCTGGTTGGCTAGGGTATGCACCTAAGCCAGGCAAAACCCACCACTATAGGCAGGGCAAGTCAGTTACACACTAAAGATAACCTGTGCTAACCCTCTGGTAGCTTAATGCAGAGCAGTCAGGCTAAATTAAAGAGGCAACGTGTAAAGCGTTTGCTTAACACGCTCACACAGAAACACAATGAACACACCACAAAAGAGATTCCACACAAGATTATATGAAAAATATAATATATATTCTGCATATAACACAGATCGAAATGACATGAAACATAAAAACTGCATGTTATGCAAACCCTGAAAGGGTACTCGTTATCTTTACCGTGCAAGTAAAAACTACATATATCAGAACATCAGGGCACGAAATGCAGCAGTTTGGTTAGGTGGAAAATGCATAAATCACCAGATATCATACATAGATCACTGAATAACACCAGAAACATAAAGGGCAAAGTATCTTCAAGTGCAGAAATAATATCGACACTGCTCAACTGCACTTACTACTATCTGTTAAATGGTACACAAACACCCCAGAATATGAGGTACAGAAGCACCTGCGCTCTTATTATATGTTATACAGTAAATTGTTACCACTGGTAGGTTACAGGAACTTCTGCACACCTACCACATTGATTATGGTAAAACAAAAACTGCAAGATCGGGACCACCATTGAGGTTTTACCCTATCCTGCTGCCTGAACCGGCTAATCAGGGCCCCAAGGTATGTGCTCAAGTGGGGGTATGCACACACTGCAGAATTACAAGGGAATGCCTCGCATGGTCCCCCCACAGTCAGAAGGCACAACTCCTTTCCTGGTGATCGTGTGGGGCAGCGGCCATGAAATGGTACCTTTCATTCCAGAAAGGGGGGGCTCGGAATCCCAATAAATCCTAGTGGGGAAGACGAATCGAGCTGCAGCTCCTAAGTGGCGTTCTGGTTGAGGTCCCTTTGGGCCCTGAAGACGTCGGTGGTGTCTTCTCATTGCCTTGGCAACGTGGCTTCAACAGGGTATGGTTCAATGTGCATGGCTGGTGCAGAACCAGCCCCACAAGGGGGAGACTGTTGTTTCTGGGGCACTGCCTTGGTTCAAACACCGGATCACCCCAGTGCCGATTGGGCGGCCCTAAAAAATAAATCCCAGGACTTTGCTTACCACACACTCAGGTGCAGGAACGTGTGCAGCACGCAACATATGCTAGATTGGCCAGGAATGAAGTGCTCAGCATGCACTGGACCTAAGAGGCAGAGGGCAGTCCACAGCGCTCTTCATGCGCTGATTATGTGAAGAGGAGGTTCCCACTACGCTCTGCTCTTTGGCACAAAACTAAATGCCAAATGAAGCGCTTACCGTGCACTTTTTTAAATATGACTGTTAGGGCCAGACTCAGAGTCCTTCGGCCCATTCTGGGACAGCCATCAGTCCCAGGAGATCAATTGGGAGGGACACCAAACAGGCAGCAGTAGGCAGGCAGACCAGCACAACAAAATCAGTAGTTCTAGTGGCCATTTTTCTTTGCAGCCCTGCAGTGCCTTAGTAAAAGCATGTCAGGGAGCAGCTGGCAGCAGTGCAACAGCAGAAGAGCTGTCCTGATGAGTCATTTGAGCAGCGCAGCAGTCCTTCTGACAGAGGTTTGGTTCCAGTTCCATAAGTGATCTGAAAACATGGGGTCAGAGCCCCTGTAAATTGTCTTTGTTCAAGGGGGACTTCAAAGAAAACCTTTGAAGTGCACAACACTCCCTTTCAACCCCAGCCCTGGCTCCTGATATTATTAAGGGGTAAAACAACACGTTGTGTGAGGGCAGGACACAGCCTATACAAATGTAAATTGTCTATGCTCCTCTTTCTCTCAGTCCAGGAAGACCATCAGTATGCATATGAATACAGATGTAACTCTGTCACACCCAACCCTTCCTGTGTGATGAGTGTCTGTAAAGTGTGCACAAAGTGCAGCTGTCACCCGGGGCCAGAAGTGGATTTGAGTCAGGCTGCGAAACACTAAGAGTTATAACCACTGAGAAATGCCCACTTTCTAAAAGTGGCATTGCTAAAGTACCAATGCAAATCCAACTACACCAGTAAGCATGATTTATCACTATTCCAAAAATGCCAAACATGGCAACGCTACACCTTTCAGATCAGTAATTACGACTAAAACAAATGTAGGGGAACTCACCAGGCTAGCATATGACAGGATTAGGCCTCACAGCATTGAGAAACCAAATAGGCTGTTTGTCTCTACCAGGACATTCCACCCAATAAAGGAACTTGTCCTACCTTTCACTTACACAGCACCCTGCCCCTAGGGTTTCTTAGGGCCTATATGTAGCAAAAGGGCCCTGGGTATATGGATACCACTGAACAAGGAACTTACAAGTAAATTAAATATTCCAAACAGGTGTAAACCAATCATACCATATTTTAGGGGGAGAGCACATGCACTTTAGCACTGATTAGAAGTGATAAAGTGCACAGAGTCCTAAAGCCAACAAAAATAAGGTCAGAAAAATAGGAGGTGGAAGGCAACAAAGTTGGGAATAACCCTGCAAAAAGGGTCAGGTCCAACAATAACCCATATATTATACATTCTTCAACAAAGGATAAGGTCTCAAAATATTCAATTAACTTCTGAAAATATATATCTGCACTTTATAAACCTACAATCTATGCGGAAATGGTCTATATTACCATATGGCAACCCTTTGACATCAACACATGCCGAAACATCCACAGGTGATTAATGTATTGTAAACAAAAGATTTTGTTTTTTTCACATATATGTTTGGCAACAGACAGGCCTCGGATTTAAGCCGAAAAGTCTGCAACTCACCCAATTTGAATTCAGTATCAACCTTAGTTCTTGCACTCAAAACTTTACTGGTAGCTAAAGTATGCACCATTTACCTTTTAACACACTAAACCAGACTGTTCTCCAGAACTATGTTATTTCTATTCTATACATGCACACATGTATATATAGTCAACCTATGTTATATTTCATTGAATTCCTTTACTACCAACTTCAATTTCTAAAATGATGTAAGGGTTTATAGAATGATTTGAGGAACAGTAGTATCGATGATGTGTTCAGTGATGTCATGAGTGATGTCATTAATGATGTAATGTGATATGTTATCAGTGATGTCATCAATGATGTCATTTAACATGTCATGAATTGTGTGATATGTGAGGTCATAAGTCTTGCTTAGTGGGGTTGCAAGTTATAGTTAGCTAAGTGAACTATTACAGGTGAATAACAGTGATTTTGGGGTTTTTTAATGTTAGTTTTGTGTTTCCCAACACCAAACTATAATGCTACTTTTGCTTTTTCAGTGAATTTCTAGGTTTACTTTTAACATAAGCTAAAATCTTATTATCATACTTAACTATAACATCACTTTAACCTTTGTTTTTTTCAGTTCATTCCTAGGGTTTTTTGACCCAACTCCCCCACTAAGGACAGCTTTAGGCTGTGCACAATGTTGGGATGCCTGAAATGCCTGGCTGTGCACTGACCCCCTGCAGGTGACCATCCCCCACCACACACACCCTTTTGACATACACATCATGGGGCAGGCCACAAGGTCTCACCTGTGTCATGTCCATGAGGCCGACTCCCTGCTGGAGGCCAATTCCCTGCTATGCATGACCTTAGGCCATGCACAGTGGGGTTTTGGCTGCTGGGCCTGGCTTGTGGCCAAGCCCTACACACAACTCCCTGCTGGCACCCAATCTTGCATTGTTCAACAATCTGTCCATCAATTGGACTTTTTGCATTTTTCGCCCTGAGTGGGACGGTAATTCCCAGACTTGGGTCCCGTGCTCTCCATGCCACTGGAGTCAAGCTAGCCTGGCTGATGAGGGGTGAAACCTCGAAACCAGTCCCAGGATGCTTGTTTCCAGTCCAGGGAAGACCTGGCCTGGCAGTTCGGGCTGAACTGTTCCCATGGGGAACAGGGTCGAGACATATTTGCATATGGCTGGGATTAAACTGGAATGGTATGGGGAGCAAAAAAACAATGGATTTAGGCCCATATCTCTGTACTGGGGTGAATGTTTGACATTGTTCAACATTCTGTCCATCAATTGTTCTTTTTGCATTTGTCACCCCGAGTGGGATGGGTATGCCCAGACGTGGGCTCCATGCTCTTCATGCCACTGCTGTCAAGCTAGCCTGGCTGATGGGGGTGAAAATCGGTCCCAGGATGCTTGTTTCTGGTCCAGGGAGGACCTGGCCTGGCAGTTCGGGCTGGACTGTTCCCATGGGGAACAGAGTCAAGATTGATTTGCATATGGCTAGGTTCAAACTGGAATGGCATGGGGAGCGAATAAATGGTGGATTTAGGCCCAGATCTCTTTTGTGGGGTGAATGTTTGACATTGTTCAACATTCTGTTCATCAATTGTTATTTTTGCATGTGAAGGCGCTCACAGCCTTTTTCCACAAACGGCGGCCTACAAGTCAGATTATTCGTACCGCGTGACCAACTATCCAGTTATCACTAAAATGTTTTTTTTAAAAATATCTTTTTATTGGCATTTATATAGATAGGTACACTTAACAATCAACATAATTTTTTAGATAAATCCAGATCTTACATATTGCAGTAGTTATCGTTTACATCTGACATAATAACACAAATGAGTTCCTGCAAAGCAAAAAAGGTTATACAGAGCCATAGTATCATACATATGTTCAATTGCACGCAAAATAAGTAGTTACAATGGAGGCAGGTCCTCTTTATAATAGGTTCTAGTTATTAACTTCAGTTCAGTGGGGAGGGGTTGAACATCTACTCCTGTGGCTGTTTAAACGCCTACATGTCTGTGTGAACTACAACATGGCTTCTGTCTAGTATTCTCAGTTAGTGCTAAGTCGATAAAAGAAATGCCACCCATAAATATAAAACCAAATAATACAAACATTCAATTATAACGATATTTAACCCATCAGAGGTCCGCGCCGTTTACGAGCAACTGTCTGGTTGAAAAACCACCAACAGTGTGTGACAGGGGAGTAGGCAAGGGGGGAAGAAGGGAAGAGAGGCCCCAAAACCAATGGGTGCAAAAAGAGGAACCGTGGTGTCCGAGCTGGTGTCCTTTGCTATCCCTCAGAATCAGTCGGAGTTGAAATCGGGGTCTGATTCGGTGCGTGTCGTGCCTCCCATATCTTCACTGCATCAGCCCAGGGTTCAGCCAATGGTGTACGTCTTTTAGTAATCCTATCCTCCTGGAGTAAAGCTTGTTCTTCTGCTCTGACCCAGCGCGTAATGTCCTCCTCCCAAGCCACCACCATACCTTGATTTCCAACCCAATGCTATCCTTCTTTTGGCCAGGAAAAGAGCTAGGTCAATAAACCTATTTCCTATTTTGCGTGCTTTGGGTCTCGGGAACAATCCCAGTAGACATATCTCTGGAGAACACTCTAGGGTTCTGGCCAAGACCTTATTAAGCATATCTACAATCCCGTGCCAGAAATCCACTAGTCTGTCACAAGACCATATCATATGGTCAAAGTCTGCATCCAATTGTGAGCACCTGGGACAAGCCTGATCCTCCCTCCCATAGATTACATTTAACCTGTGTGGAGTTAGGTAGGTTCTGTGGAGAATGTTAAAGTGTACGAACTTAAAAGCAGTGTTCCGAGATACCTTTTTTGGGCCACTAAGGGCTTTCTCCCATTTCTTCTCAGTCAATTTTCTATTGAACGTGCTCTCCGATCTCTCTAATAGTCTAGGCAAAGAGTGTGGTGCGGATTCCCTTATTGCCAAATACAACCATTTTATCAAGTGCCCGGCCAAAGTTAACATTGCCTGTAGGGTGGGATGGGTACCCGGTTCATTCCCGGCTATACCCCATAATTCTGTCATTGCCCCTCTAAGTTTATGGTAGTTTAAAAATTGCCCTGGTGGGAGTTTGTGGTATTGCAGAAACTCATTTAATGAGAGCAACTCCCCTTCTCTGTAACAGTCACCGATTGACTCTATTCCCGCCTCTTCCCAACCCACCAGTTGTCGCCCAGTGAGGGGTGAACCCATTCCCGCCTGGGGATACCTGTAAGTGGAATACTTGGTGCATAAATCAGGGTTCCCTTGGAGCGTGCTATGCATCTGTCCCAGCAAGTCACTGCCACGAAAAGCAGCACCCCCATTTGAGCAATCTTCTGCCGGCGGTTAAGTAGCCTAGGGAGTAGGCGCATGTGTAAGGCACCAGGTGCAAGCGATAATGTAGTCGAGTCTCTCCCGTCTAACCACCTAGCAAGCCATTGGAGTTGGGCCACCAGGTAGTAGGCCGAAAAAAGTCTGGAGCCCCCAATCCCCCACTCATTAATGGAAGTTTCATGGCCTCCAGCGATACTCTGTGACGACCACCATCCCATATCAGATCCCGGAGTATCTCATCCAGAATTCTAAACCAATGTTTGGGAATTATCACCGGTAGGTTGCCAAAATAATATAAAAGTCAAGGCAATATTACCATTTTAGTCAATGCTACTCTAGCCATGACTGAAAGTTTAAGTGTGCACCAAAAGGCCACATTCGCTCGAAGGCCTCTCAGAGCGCCCCCCAGGTTAGCATCAAAGAGGTCGGCTTGCGTACGATAAATCTTTATCCCCAAGTATTTAAAGGAGACCGATACCCAACTGAGGTTGGTGGGAAATCTGTCCGCTTAAGGAGAGTAGAATGAAGCGGGAACACAAACTTTTTTTTTGGATTCAAGCGTAAGCCGGAAAGCTCCGCAAATTACTCAAATATGCGTAGCACCGTGTGGATCCCACTGTGGCCATCTCTTAAATAGATTAACACATCGTCGGCATAGAGCGATATAATATGCAAGGTCCCATCAAGAGGTATCCCCAGAAATATCACTAAAATGTTAACCTCTTCATGACCACCCTGGGCCCCTCTTTAATCACACAATTTTCAACAAGGGCTGAATGGATTTACACCAATGAACAAATAGCAAAATTTCTTGTTAAAGTTATAATCTTCTACCAATCCCCCGCCTTCAGCCGTGCTCGGCAGGAGGGGTTGCCTTTACGTATGGTACTAAAATATTACTTTACGCTAAAAAAAAACGAAAATATTCGATGAAAAAAACAAAAGTTAAAGTAACATTATAGTTAGGTGACAATTTCAGTGACAATTTCAGTGGCGCCCTCGCCATGCAGTGTAAATTACCCCACATATTACTTCACTCATTTTCTATTACATCATTGATAATATCCCTGTAACATTTGAAACAGTATCATTGATGAGAAGTATGCATGGTGGGGATGCAAGTTATAACTACCTTAGGGAATGAGCTATAGTTACTTGAAATAACTATAACTGATGAAATCCAGTGTTTTCTTAAAGTTTAAAACGTTACGTTATCACTGAAATTCTCACCTAACTATAATGTTACTTTAACATTTGTATATATCCACATACACATACATACGTGTGTGTGTTTGTGTGTTATTTTTCAAGACAATCTAATTATCAATATTTTTTTTAATATAGATAAATAAAAGCTGACTTAAATGTGTAACTGCACCACATTTTAGGGGGTAGAGGTTTTCGCCTCTAGAGCTACACCTTTATTTTGAATGGTTTACTCTGAGTTCTTAAAAATGAGCAAAGCATTGGACCTGCCCTGGGAATTATGAGGTGAAAAGAGAGCAGTGTGCCCTTGCCATGGGCACTGGTAAATGTCACCTTGTAACATTGTGTGCAGTGACCTTCATAAACAGCAAGTCAACAAAGTTCAAAGTTCTACTTTTATTTAATTGTTTAAATTGTGTTTTGTTCTGTGAAGGCTCAGAAACCCTTGATAGACAAGACTGACAGCACAGGGCGCTAATTAAATCGGCGTTGCCTAATGAATTACTAAGCAACCCAAGTGAGGTCAGAGAGTAAAGCTAGCCATCCGCACTCGTCCAAACTTGAAAAGACTGCAGTGGACTTCTCACAAAGGGGAGAAGCTCCGTTTACACGCCGCCTCGGCCGTTGCCGGGAGATGCTTGTCCTGACTTGTGCTGCTGTTGCTTCAAGGACATCGGTCGGCCACAGCCTAGGATGCTGTTCTGGAGTCTGGCATCATGCTTGCTTGAGAGTCAAGGCCGGGACAGTGGAGGACAGCAGTGCGGGCGCGTGTGGCAGTGCAAATAGAGAACAAGGGACCTCGTACTTCATGTGGAAAGGTGGTTTAAAATGTTTTGCTGACTTTTTGAGGTTGGAATAGTATTTTGAGAATGGCTGTGTGCAAATAGGACAGTTCAAAAAGGCTGAATCGCAGAGGGAACGCAGAATGACCTGCCTAACTAATACTCGTTAGCAGGTCTTAGTTTGTGCCACCCTGCCATTGGCCACAGTCATGGGAAAAGTGGTCTGCAAGGGTCAGCAGACCACCATGTCTGTGATTGTGTTGAAATAAAGATTTTTTTTCAATGCAGCCCGTTTTCTTTAAAGGAAACAGGACTGCGCTTAAAAATAACGTTTTCTGTATCAAAATATTTCATTGAGAATTGGCTGTGGTCCTGTAGACCGCTCTCAACTCTCGGTGAATCGTTCTTCATGATTCAGAAAGGGGAAGGGATCTAAATTGAACCCCTTTATCTTTGCTAATCAGATACCACCCCCTTTGTGGTGTTGGTTTCTGATCACTGGTTTGCAGCCGCAATTGCGGTCACAAAACAATAATACATTCCTCTGACTCGTAATTAGAAGGGGGAGGTTTCTTCACTTGGGCGGGGGAGAGTCGCCCCAGCGAGCCTCACAGAAAAAATAATACGCACTTCAGCAGCTCGAGCCTAGAGCCATGGGGGCGTGTCCTCTGCTGCCGATTGGCAGAAGAGGTCAGGAGCAGTGGCTAGCAGTATGCTCCAAAGGGCGCATGTCACTTTGGCTGGCTTTCAAGCACCGGCCAAAGGGACATGCACACTTTCAAGCTCCCCACCTAGCTGTCTTAGACAGCTGGGTGGACACTAGGTCCAGGCTACAGGGCCTGAAGGAGCATACAGCCAGGCTGCTCCATCCAATCCTGGCGCTGCTCTCACAGCATGAGGGCAGCGCCAGGATTGGTTAAGGGAGTTGGCTGGGCCCATGCTGGAGTGGAGAAGAAGATGGGGAAGAGCGAGGACGTGCAAGTCAAGTTAGTGGTTTTTTTCTTTTGTCTTTTCCTCCTGCCCTCTACTTCTAGCCCTCCCCCTCTCCACACAGCGGTTCGCCTGCCCCCCCCCCCAGCCCTCATTACTGGCAGCTGTCACTGAAAGAATTTTCTGACTCATAAAAGGGCTCCTGTAAATAAAAGAAAACTCTTTAGCATTCACAAACCCCATGATTTTGCCAAATTTTTGCTTTGTGATCACAAAAGGCCTTTGCGAATGAGGACCAAAGAGAGATGCTGTAATGGTGTGGTCTCTGTGATATTAGGGGTTGGGTATGTTGGACTTGTGCTAACCTTAATGTGCTTGTCTTCACAATATTTTGTTGTCGATGTTCTTGCTGCAGTGTTTTTGTGGCACAATATTTGGAAGTTCCGTATTGTAATAGTGTACCATTTACGATCTCTAACTGCTACTGTTAAATCAGTGCTGCACCAAAATACGATGTTTTCGTAACTTCTACCTGAAGGAGGAAAATGGAGTGGCGGCATGACTAATGTTAGGGGG
Organism: Triturus cristatus; assembly: GCF_964204655.1. NCBI lineage: Eukaryota > Metazoa > Chordata > Amphibia > Caudata > Salamandridae > Triturus > Triturus cristatus. The sequence continues at coordinate 324,294,440 of NC_140586.1, read as the reverse complement.
TGAGCTCCAAGTTCTAGCTGCTTGAAGTGAGAGGCAATGTTTCTTCTTTACATGTATCCTCAGCATGCATGTGGTTGCACACGGCTTATGGTAGCCACCTCCGTCCATGTCATCATGGATGCAGTTTCCAGTCCTGTGCTTTTGTGTCAGCATAGGGCATTCTGGGTGCAGTTGGTTCGAATCTTACAAACTAATTAGACTATCACCTGAGATCAGTGATTTGAAGACAAAAAGTTCATGACTGGAAACAGTGTCCATGGTGATGTGGGGTGTCCATGGTGACATGGGGTGAGGTCGCCATCCTAACCGGCCCATGCCTTTAAAGGCAGGTAGGCTTGTGCTACACATAATGAATTGACTGTAGGATTTTCCATTTTCCAGAGCTTCTGAAGGAGAAATGTCTGTCCCGAGTAGAGAAAAGGACCACATTCCAGACATAAAATGGCACAGACAAGCTATAAAATGATGGTTTGTAATGCTCACTTAACTACTTCCCTAAGACCTGGCTAAGACGTTTTTGTTCAATCATTTACATCTTCACTGTTTGGTTATCTTATTTCCACAATGAAGCATGGGCACTCATAGCCCTTCTTACTCTGTAATCTGGCATGAAGGAGGGTATACCCTTTTCAATGTTTGCACCAAATGCCTGCTGTTCTCATGTCCAATATCTGACACCATTCTTGACTACTAATAATATTCTAACCTTTTTCCATCCTATAAGGGGTAAACTCCACTCGTCACCCCCTCCATATTCAATTGTGTCCTTTCCTGCCAAAGAACAGACCCCTCACCTCTTTAACATCCTTTTCTATTAAATGCAATGCACACTGCATGCCACTTTATTAACCCATCAAATGCCAACCTCCCCTCTACTTTTAAAAAGTAAAACTTGTTTATCTTCTTTGTTCAATACCTCCCTACTCTTGCCTCTTTTAGGCTGCCCCAACCAACTTCATCGCCTATCTTCATTGAAAAGCTGTCTGCCTCTCTCTTGTTAAACGTCAATATCTACTTTATATCACAAATGGTGACCTGTCTCTCCCAGAGATTACTTCTTTTCCACTCGCCTATCTTGTGAAATGTTGACCACTTCAAGCTCCCTCTACAATTTAATTCCCAAATCTTCAACAATCTGTCACATTTAATCTCCAATGAAATGCCAACGTCTAGCTCAATAGTTTATTTAATGGCAGCCTCTTTAGCATGCTACCACATGGGTGCTATTTCGAATGCTAAGTTTGTATTCACTTCATCAGTTTCCAGCTATCTCTCCAAGACCGTTATTCACATCATCAGATGCCAAAAGTCCTTGTCCGCAATCCTCTCAACTGATATTTTGCCATTTTGGGGTCATAAAGCTCATTTTCAACTGGCTAGCATGCTACGTCACGGGGAAGCGTGTGTTGTGATCCAATGTGGCAAGTGCTTTTGTGTCATGCATAGGTGACCAGAGAGGTGATCTTATTATTATTAGTAGTGTGATAGAGGAGAATGTGTGAGAGATAGGCACGCAAAGCACCTCCAACATAGGATCACAACTAATATAGTAGTCTGCCAGCCACACACTTCCCCTTAAATAGATTTCAACCCATTTCAAGTGCCCAGCATGTGTGGCCGAGCCTTTTATTTAACCAAAGGAAACCCAAACAACAGGGACACTACTGAGGGTGTTGCACCTTCTCTGTAGGGCATGCACAAGACTATAGGGACTCTGGCCTGGCAGGGGCACGTTGGGATTTATTCTCTGTATGTGACTGACTCTCTCTGGCCCTGCAATCTGGGATTCTAAAGGTGCCTTACTCCAGTGAATTATGCTCCACGAAAACAAAAGGGATTCATTAAATACTTTAACTAATGTCAACATTTTGGGCATAACCAAGGCTGGTTTCCAAATGATTGGTCGCACAAATGAGCCAAACATCAATAGAATGGCAGCAGAGATATTGCCAGCAGTTCACATGATTTTACACATTGCAAACAAGATAGTACAATTGCTGGAATTGTAATCAAGATGGTTCCTTAAAATATATCAGTTGATTTCCTTATCTGGTTATTTCAAAATATTGATCCAATTTATGGGATAATATTACAAACATTCTTCCCATCTCTGATACTGTGTCATACAAAATGCTTACATGCAAGTCTTTGTTTTGACATGCACACTTTTAGACCCAGTGGTTTCTGGTTGGCTGAGATGCATCGAAGCCAGTCAGAATCCACCGTCCTAAATAGGATAAGTAAGATACACGTGTCCAATAACATGGGCTCACCCTTGGGTAACTTGACACTGAACAGTCAGGCCTATCCTCAGGGCCCAAGTATAAAGTATTGGCACAACACCACCCTTGCAACACACTGCGTCCACCATAAAAATACTCCACACCTTATGTATAAAACAGTGGTATTTGTTTTACACACACATTGAAATCAAAACAAGATACACATTGTATATACTCGTTACAATTATGTGCAATTGTTGAACTTTCCAAATAGCAGCAAAATGGCATGAACATATATGCCCTATTCAGAGGTATTCTTCCAAAACTACATTCCCAAATATCGCATACTCTCAACAGTTACAATGGTCAAGCAATCACAGGTCTTTCACTACGCCTCGTTACCCAGCCCCTCAGTCACTCAACTATACCAGCCAATGATAAACCGTGTCCCTGCTGGCATCATGTTGATTAAATTTTCAGAACCACCTAAAACGGAAAGAAACAGTTGCTTAGTTTCGTCCATCTGGATTAGACCTCCAAGCTCCCAGCGGCTCCTGCACGCATGCAGAATAGCTATCCCCCTATAGACAAAAGGTTGTGTCTCAGGAAGTACACTTCCAAGTCTGGAGAAATGCTTCCCCTCAAGCAGAACTGCGAACTGCTGTAGCTTCTGGCAGCCAGCTGTGGGTGCCCACAAGGCACAACTAAACCATTCGGGCCCTGTAACAAAGTTCTCCACAACAAAGTACCATGTGGCGTGGATCCAGGGAGAGGGAGCCAGTGACCATGGAAGGAGGCCACAATGTCAGGCACTGTCATCCTCTTGATCTAGAGGCCGAAGACAGTCTCAGTTCCCAGCTCAGGCCCCTCAATACCCATCGGATACCAGACACTCTGAAGTGCAAACTAGCACAGTTACCCTGGTTAGAAGCACGGGTCCCTCGGACTCTGCAAGCTTCCACCACACTCCTCGAATGCCTCATGTCCTGGCACCTCAGGTGGGCTGCTGATCTTTTACAAGCACCCTCCTATGCACAGCATGATGATGGTGTATGTGAGGATGGTCCTTGCCACAACCAACGATCACTTCCACCCATTTCCGCCTCACTCTGTGTGGCCCGTACAATCTAGGGGAAATGGGAAGATCCTTTGTGTTCCTGGGATCTCATGGACAGGAGGCCAGCCAATACTTAGGGACCTGGGCCACGACAGTTGGATCTTAGCTGCAGGCCTGCAATGTCCAGGAGAAATCCACCAAGTGATAGTCCCCTTCCTGTAGCATGACAAGCTCCAGGCCACCATAAGTCTGTGGATAATCCAGTCGCAGATCCTCCTGCCCTAATGATTCCTCTTGTTGATGTCCCAGTGTCGAACCAGCGCAGTATGGTTTCAAATCCAAAAGCGCCTCTAACTTCTGAGGTCAGAGCCCCAGTAGTAATACCCAAAATGGACTTTGAAGATGCAATCATTTCAAAAGGCTACGTTTGAAATGAACAGGCCCTCTCTAAATTTTGTCCTGTGTGCCATCCTACCCTGTGAGGTTTGCTCACTACATTTAGTGGGGCCAAGACCCTGCCCCTTGGAATGCAGGACCCAATTCCACCCCCACGTAACCGTCCCAGAAAGGCCCCTCAGAGTCAGAGGTCTGCAGTTTCCCTTCAGCCCCTAGTTTATGGCCTTCTATCAGGAATGCACAGATATAACTGTCCCTCAGGACCCTGATGTAAATTGGAAACAGGCTGACACAGCACACAGAGCCATGAGCATCGAAATGCCCACTTTCCCAAAGTGACATTTCCACCTACGTAATGTCGGAGCTACTCGCACTACTGGAAAGGATTCGCCATTACAGACTCACCAATATCAAACACTATGCTGCTATTATTCTGCTCATAGGAAATACTGCTCAATAGCCTTTTGCTACATTCCCCATCCTAATCAAATGCGAGAAGCAGGCCCCGTCGTACCGAACACACCATCTGGTGCCATTCACGACACTTGCATGTAACCCACACCTGCACATGTGTCACCTCTTCCCAACACCGCATCCTGGCCCCAGGGAGAACTCCGATATAGCAAGAGCCATTCAGAGCCTTGGCATGTAGCTTTTTAAATACAAAGCCAAATAAAGTAACCTGCACACACAGGCTCCATCAGGACAGACCTGTGGCATGATCGCTATAATGAGCTACCTCCGCGGATGGCACAGCAAGTGCTGCATGCCCCCAGAGGAGCATTTGAAGTACATACCCTGGGTATATGTCCTACCCTTTGACAGGGGACTTATAGCTAACTCGAAGCAGCCAATCATGTATACATCAATCACCAACATGTATATGACAAGCACAGTGCTCTGGCACTGAATGGCAGTGTCAAATGCCCTCAAAGTCCTAAGACTAGCACTTAGATCAGTGGAAAACCGGGAAGAAGAAAAGCAAATATTCGCGGGAATTCACCCTAGAAAGGGCCTTTTCCAACACACACTATCTAACCCACATAGGAAACAATTTTTTATGTTTTAATATCTTCTACTATTAAATCAATAACTTCAAATTGGAAAAATGGAGCCTTACTTTCAGTACATACATGGTGGGCTTGGATAACTTTCTTCAGGCGATGTGCAATATATCTATTACTGGAGATCATAGCAATACTTCCTCATTTCAACTGTTTTGTAATGTTTGAGCAATTTGTATCTTCTCATTAAGAATATATTATGCTGGTAACTCTATATTATTTTTAATTTTATTTATTGCTTTTACTGATTGCTATTAATAAGGTATTGTTAAAAATGAGGTCTCTAGTTGGCAGAGGTATGCACTGTGTCCAAGTAGGGACCACAATCCTAGTCAGGGTAAGCTAGATACAGACTAAAGGATAATCTGTGCTCACCCTCTGGTAGCTTGGCACAGAGCAATCAGGCTTATCTAAAGAGGCAATGTATAAAGTATTTGTCAATACACACAGTAACACAATGAAAATACCACAAAAATACTCCACATAGGTTTAGAAAAAAAGAGAATATTATTTATGAGAATATCAAGACTATGACATCAAAAATCTAATAAGTAGAATGGGAGTCAGAAATTTTTAAAGAATGAACCAAAAATAGTTCTTAGAAGTCAATAGCACTAAGGGGTTACTTGAGGTTGTGGTGGACCAGGATAAAATCAAAATTCATGCCGACCGTGATGGAGGGCAGGCCGGCTACAAGACTCAGAGAGGTCCTGCTGACAAAGTACCTTGGGTGAAGCAAGTGCTGATGTCAAAGACTCGATGCGAGGATTCGAGGAGGCACTGTGTCGTCATCAATCCGGTGGATGGAGGCAAAGCCCGGATTCGTGTAATTGATGAAGGCTTCGGTGTCGAACCCCTTTATGATGCTGGCACTGTGTCAATGTCAATGTCGAGCCGCCCTGTTCATCGGCGTTGAGTCGCGCAGTCCGTAGAGATGATGTTGTCGATCGACTCCTCGTCGGAGTCGAAGGGCAATTTGTTGGTTCCCATCAGTGCAAAGTCGTCACTGTGTTGATTTTGATGGTTCTGTACTGCAGAAATTACCTTTTGGGCTGGGACTGGATTTGGCAGGCCAGGATTCACAAATGCTGTTGCTGAGTTGAAGTAAGTCTATGATGGCCCTGAGATTTCAGAACAAGGGGCAAGCCAACATGCCCTTGGGGTCACTCTGGGTTCAAGTGAGATGGGTCCAGTCCTTGTTCTCAGTAGGGCAGAGATCAGCAGGCAGCAGGGCAGCTCAGCTCAGCAAAGTTGAAAGCAGTTTATTTAGAGCAGAAGTCAGACAAAGTGGCAATCCTTTTGGTACAGCAGTCTTTACTCCTGAAAGAGTTCTTCACAGGTCCAATACTGTACTGTCTTGGTAGGGTCAGAGCCCCAGTACTTATACCCAAATGTGCCTTTGGAGTAGGGGTGACTTCAAAGCAGGCCCTTGAAGTGCACTTTCATCCCAGCCCTATCTGCCAGGCTATCTGTGGTGGGTAATCAACCCTTTGTGTCGGTAACAGGACACTGCCTATTCAGGTGTAAGTGTTTGCTCCCTCTCCCTCTTCCTGCCCAGGTACAGCAATGTAGATGAAAGCAGGTGTGTTCTCTGCCACACCCACCCTTCCTGTGTTTGTGGCTGTCTAGAGAGAATGCACAAAGTGTCGCTTTTACCCATCCCAGACACGTATTGGAGACAGGCTGTGAGGCACACAGAGCAGTAAGAGCAGAGAAATGTCCACTTTCTAAAAGTGGCACTTCTTAAACAGTAATGTTGAATCAAATTTTACCAGTAAAGAGGATTTATCATTACCATTCCAAAGATATAAAACATGATGCAGCTTGTAATCGGTAATTACAGCTTTAAAGTGTTTTAAGGAATTCCCAATGCTAGCCTATGAGGGGGGTAGGCCACACAATAGTGAAAAACAAACTTAGCAGTTAGTCACTACCAGGACATGTAAACCTTAAAAGTATATGTCCCACCTTTTAGTTACACAGAACCCTGCTCTTTAGGCGACCTAGGACCTGCCTAAGGGGTGACATATATGTAATAAAAGGGGAGTTTATGGTTTGGCAATTGGTTTTAAATGCCATGTCGAAGTGGCAGTAAACTGCATACTCAGGCTTTGCAATGGCAGGCCTGAGACAGGTTTGTAAGGCTACTTGTGTGGGTGGCACACCCAGTGCTGCAGGCTCACTAGTAGCATTTGGATTACAGGCCCTGGGTATATTGTATACCACTTTACAAGGGACTTATGAGTAAACTATATATTCCAATCATGTATACACCAATGTTACCATGTTTAGGGGAGAAGCAACGTGCATTTTAGCACTGGTTAGCAGTGCTCAAGTGCTCAGAGTCCTAAGGCCAACAAAAAGATACAGCAAAACGAAGAGGCAATCAAGCAAAATGTTTGGGGGAAGACCACCCTAAGGATGACAGGTTTAACAAGTACCTTGAATTTGTATGTATTTATTTCTCTTAGTCTTTACAATACTTCATTAGTGCATTATTGTTTTTGGTACTATTTTTGTATTGTCTTGTATGTTTATATAATGAACTAAAATCTTACGAATTCACCTAGTTCAGGGGCGGCTTCTCCGCAATAGCGGAGGAGCATCGCCTCACTGGCTCAGAGCCAACAGCTGAAAAATAAAACGATATTCTGTCATTGCTTTATTTTTTGTCAGCTGGCTCAGGCAGCATGTGTGGGGGGGCGGGGCTGGGCCATGGGTGGGAGGAGTAAGAGTGGAGGGGAGTACACTCTGTAAGTGCGCATGTGTGTTTAGCCAGCTGACTCGGGACGTTCAAACATACATGTGCACTTAGGTTTCTCCAACTCGGCTGTATTGAACAGTTAGAGAAACAGCACAAATTCCCTGTGCCTGAGCGAGTGTCTTTTCAGCCCGCTCAGACCAATACCAGCATTGCGCGGGATTGTACAGGGAGTCTGTGATCCTCTCCCAGTGTCTGCTGGCGGGCGGCAGCTTCAGGTAAGTCTTCCGTTTTTAAAAATGATTAAACTCCCCCCACGCCCTGCACTGTTCCTCCCGTGTTCCCTCCTGCACCGCCTCCACTGTCTCACCACTTTTTGTATGTGGCAGCCACCACTGCTCTTTTCCATCCATCACTTGAGCTGTCTAAGAAAATTTTTATCTGACAAACTCTAGCTTTGACCATTGACACCAGCCCTTCGGTAATTCTCTGACTACATGCAACTGACTCAGTCCCTAGTGTTGGATGCGATAATTATTGCAACAGTAAAATTCAGGCAGATTTTAACTGTTAAAATGTAACGAGGTCTAAACTTTATTGCACCTGACAATTACCAGATGCGATAAATATTGCACCATTTACAATAGTGAACTCTGTGAGAAAATGTGTTTGAGCAGAGATTGCAACTTAATGAGGCATTTGTAATCAGATCATAAGTCTATAAAAAGTCTACAGGAGACATAACTATCTATTTGGTTATCTGTTTCCTCGAAATCGTGAACCCATTTAATTTTCAAACATTGGTACATCATTTAGGTATGTAAATGCTATTTCTATAGTGAAAAACTAGACAAAAGTCAGCAGAGTGCTGTACACTGTCAAAGGCAAGCTTAAAGTTAAGAGTAATAGGAGAGGAAGCTGAGTTGTGGACAGTTAAAGCATTGTGATGTAGAGTTCTTTGAAGAGGTGAACCTTCAACTCTTTCCTAAATTTGACATTGGGGCTGTTCTGATGAATATGTTTCTCCAGATCTTGGGGGAATTGATGGAAAAGGCCAGTCTGCAGTCTGATGGGGTCCTGGCTGGAAGTGTGCCAAGAACCAGCAGAGATGGTGAACTTGTTTGCAAGATTAGTACGGGTGCTGGTCGTGATGGTTTTGTAATGGTGCAGCTGGCTTTGAAGATGGTGCCGGCCAGCAAGGGAAGACAATAGAGTGTCCTCAGAATGGGAATGATTTGATCATATTTCTTCAGACCCTGGCTGGGACATGCTGCAGCATGTAAGATGCCCCTATGGGGTGCCCGTGTGGGGTCTGGGATGCCATGGACTAAGGTATTATCGCCTTCCAGATACAAGAGTATAAGTGCCTGAACATCAGTTCTGAAGTGGCTTTCTGGAAAAAACAGTTTGAATTTCTTAAGAAAAGATAGGTGATACCAGACCATCTTTGTTTTTTGGCAAAGTGTTTCTTAAGGGAGAGGTTGGTGTCCAGTGTGAATTCAAGTGACTCAGCATTTGGTGACAGCTGATTTTTGAAGCCGACATGGTTCATACTATTTAGCCAGGTTTATACTATAACTTCTAACTTCTTGGCAATAATTGGAATTCATTCTTGGTTGAGTTGAGCTTCAAGTAGGTGCTGGACATCAAGGTCTGGACAATGAAAGGGCAATGTATGATATCTAACAGGAAATGAGGTCGCACCCTCTCAGCAAGCAAGCAACAGCGGTAGTGTCGTAATGGTTCATGCTCAGGCTATATTAAAATGGTGATGTACTGTTTTAATGTACCATTTATTTACCTATAACTTTAGAACAGTTAAATGAATCAGAGCAAATCTATCCCACCAAAGAGACCAAGTTTGCAAATATCAGTTTATACCCAGCATGACATTACTTTTTGGAACTTTACAACATTTTTTTACCATGCATGACTTTATGATCCACTATAACATACTTGTATGTAATTTATCCCTACTTCTTTGCAATGCATTTTTTACAACACATATTTAAAAATGTGTCATTTATTAATAAATGCATACATTATTGTAAAAAAATATAATAGGAACACAAAAAGTACATGAATTTAAATGGTGGAAAGGATTTGTCCCAAACAAACATGGCCCCACATACTCGCACAAATGAAGGTCAAATTTTAAATTTTACTCAACAAACAATATTAGAACATTGGAATGTTGAGCACTATCCTGAAGACGATGGAGTGCACCGGGCTTATAATGGCTGGTAGAAGTCATACATTGAAATAATCAAAAAAGTGCAACCCAAATCATACTTTAAAAATAATAATGGTTACACATGAAAAACACATATAAGACAACTGTCACCATTTTATGGTTAACTAATAGGCTATCTTTGAGGTGACGGCAAGAGAGACAGCTTCAAAGCAAATGGTACCTTTTATCGCAATGCTCATTGTAACAAATTGGGTAATCGGGTTTGGTGTGTGGAAGGTCCACTCAGGCAACAACCACAATCCTTGTCAGGATGAACTACAAAAGTCACTAAATTAACCTGTGCTTAATCCTCTGATGGCTAAGCACAAAAGCACTCAGGCTTAACTTGGAGGCAACGTGTAAAGTATTTTAAGCTGCACAGATACATAATAAAGTGAAAACACAACACAAGAAAAATCCCAAACCAAAGTAAATTTTAATACATAAAATGACACCACAATGAATTGAATCCAATCACTAGAACTGGAGTAATGATTTTTTAAAAGTTTTTAGTGAAATCTTGAGCCTAAAAGCTCAAAGCGCTAACCAGGTATCTGGTCGAGCAAGACCAGGTCAAAGTGAAATATTAAGGCCCACCGGAATGGAGTGTGGTGCAGCTACAAGAGTTTCATTGGTGCTAGTATCAGCTTAACATTGAACTTAAAAAAAAATCTTTAAGATTTAATGGAGAAGGTAAAGTCTTCAGCAGCCCAAGGCAGCAGGCAGTGTCTGAGGAGAGGTCATTGGGGAACCACTGGACTTAGACAATTTGTTTTGAAGTCATATTCCTCCAATGGGATGAGGCTGCAGGCTGTAACTGAAGAGAACTCAATGAGACTGAATACCTTCATCGAGAGGTATAGCTGAGAAAATGGGTTGCTGCAGAGAAGAACGTCACGGGAACTGCGGCAAAGTGTACCTTTGTCGGATTGGCTTGCTGGTAGGTCCCAGTCTCCTGGCGGTTCGCAGAGAAATTCCCTAGTCCCAGGTTTTAGGGTTATGCAAGAGCAGTAGCACCAACACCACTTCCAAGGGTTCAGGACCTGGGGGTATGAATTAGAGTGTGAAGACTCACTCCAGCAGAGGCCAGCAACAAGGTTCAAGGCCTCTGGAGCATGTTGTGCCCCTGATGGTCACACAGCAATCCAGCCAACTGGCCCTTGGAGTCAATATGGTGGTCCTGGGTTCAAGGAGCAGGCCCAGTGCTCCATCAAACAGGAGAGCAGCAAGGCAGTACTTTCAACAGTAGGGCAGCTGGGCAGTCCTTTTTCTGACTCTTCAACAGGAGAAGGAGTGTACCCAAGTCGGGTTCTGGGGGTCCACTGTATATGCCTAGTGCCAGCCTTTGTCTGTTGGGGGACACCCTGTCCCACCCCCACATCTGGTCCTGGAAAGGTTTTCCATTCCCCCTTTCAAGGCTCCAAACTGTTTGATGGTGACAATATGTTTGTGCCAGGTTCCTGTGTGTGTGTGGTCAAGGCAAGCCCTTTTGATTTTAAGTTACAACTCATTTGAGTGTAAGCACTATGGGGCTTATTTACAAGTCCCTTGTAGGTCACTTTTAATATGGGAAAAAGTGTTGTACCGGCGGCACAAGAGGCTTGTAAATAAGCCTTCATATCTCTAGTGACTCCCAATTTAAAGTTATCACTTATTAAATGTAATATGATAACCCAATCTTAGTAAATGGGAGAGATAAACCTCACAACAGTTTCACTATCAGGATATGTAAAACGTTAGTACACACGTTCTGCTTTTTAAATGCAATGCACACTGCCCTATGGGTCTTTAGGGTCTACCTTAGGGCTGACTTAAGAGGATTAAAAACAGGAAGGTTTAGGCTTGGCAAAATGTTTATTATGCCATGTCAAAATGGCAGTTTAAACTGTACTTCCAGCTGCATTGGAAGGCCTGAGGCATGTTTCAAAAGGCTACTTTAGTGGGTGGCAAAATGAGTGCTGCAGACCCACCAGTAGCATTTAATTAACAGGCCCTGGTTACAGGTAGTACCTGTAATTAGGATCTTACAAGTAAATTAAATGTGCCAATTCGGTGTAGGGCAATTTTAGCATGTTTAAAGGAGAGAGAACAAGCATATGTTAGCACTGGTTAGCAGTCGTAATGTGCACAGAGACCTATAGGCCAACGAAAATGGGTTCAGCAAAGGAAGGGAGTGAAGGCAAAAAGTCTTCTATAGGGAAGGTACAGTCCACTTGCTACCATTTTCTGGATTTTGTTTTAAAAAGAGCAAAGTTTCTGGGAACAATGACAAGCCCAGTGTTATACAGGTAGTTTGCAGCCCAGAGTCACCCAAAAAAAAAGAATGAACGACCCCGTTCTGAGGTTCAACAATTTGGCATGTTTGAAGGGACAATGGACAGACTTTCAGGAAAACACAGTCAATATACTACATCACCAACACTACTAATGTACACTAACACCATAAAAATAGCCTTAGTTTCCTTTTCCATCCTAAAATAAAATGTAATTATCTTCTTTAAAACAATTCAAGTTATTCTTACCTGAAACAGTCTTCCTTCTTTGAGTGATGGAATGATGATGGTATTTTAAAATACTTCCACCACCACCACCTCGTAGTACTCCAAATGAAAAATCCAAACTCCATAATGTAAACAGTTAAAAACCTGAGACAATTAAGAACAACAATGCCACCAAGAAAAGATCAAAGCACACTCCATGGAGATACCTCAAAATAATTAGAAATGTACAAATCACTAGCTATACAATGAGAAAAGAACCTCGAGATGACAATAAAGTCAAGTGCAGCACTTACCACCTCTCTATACAGCCTTCCCTAGACTCAAACCAAGGCACCAAGAATTCAAGTATAAGATGTTCCCAAAAAACTGTAATAACATTTCGAAAAAGTGTAGTGGTGGAAAGGTATGGCAAAAGAGTAACACAATACACTCTATATACTACTTCAAAAGAAAATAAATGAAAGAAATGCTCCAAAATCATGTGTTTTGTCAGGAATAATGTTCTGCAACCTAGCTAGGGAGAAAGGTTTAAAACCAAAAACCTACAAACCAACTTACATTTACAGTAATAAAATGAGCTAACATACCTTAGGGGCTCATTATGATGGTGGAAGGACCGCCACCGCCGGGCCAGCGGTGGCAGTCCTTTCGCCATCATACAGGAAATTCCCATCGCCAAATTAGGATGGCGGTGGGCATCACAATGGTTCCGCGGCAGACGGAAAGTCCGTCCGCCATGGTTCTGCAAGGCAGTCCTTTTCTGGCCGCCTTGCGGAACCCGGAACCAGGGTAACGTTGTGGCGGTGCCATGCAGGCACCGCCGTAGGGATTACGGTATCCCTTTCCGCCTGTCTTTTTGCGGCGGATATCCTGCCGCACAAAGACAGGCGTAGACTGGCTTTGTGGGCCTGTTGCAGGCCCCCTCTGTGTGTGGGGGGGTGCACTGGGGGGGTACCCATGGTACAGTTCCATGCACCAAGTGGCAGGCACCGCGTGGTGCCTGCCACGTGGTGCATGCAACTTTAGCATTGCGGACGGTGCTGCAGCCAGCAGCGCTGCCCGCAATGATAAAGGCCCAGGATGAACCCGCCATACTGGCGGGCGCATCCTAATAGCAGTGGTGGACCGCCGAATGTCTCGCGGGCGGTCCCAAACACCGATATGGTGGCGGGCGGACCAAGTCCGCCCGCCATCATAATGAGCCCCTTAGACTCTTCCTACAACAAAAGTTCACTTACTAATACTTTTAAATAAAAATAGGTTCCTCACTGACCAATGCTGCAGTATTCCTCCATTCTCAACCGTGACACTCCACTGGCCAAAGAAATAAATAGATAATCAAGAACTACGTTAAAATTAAATGGCCATATTAAATAATAGAAAAAGGGAAATCACACCCATAGGAATCAATGTAAATCTAACGGAAGCAAGAAGAAGAAATGGTTAAATGTTTGAAGGTTCATATGTTCAAAAATGGTATTTGAAATAAATTAATAAAAGTATAGTTTCTTAGGAAAATAACATTTTTGCAAATAAAATTGCATTTAGAATACATGTATTTAAATAAAAAGCGTTTCTTTCATATTATTTAAAAAAAGTTATAATAAGAAAATGTTGAGCACTACATTGAAGACAATGGAGTGCGCCGGGATTCTAATGGCTGGTAGCAGTCATAAATTGAAAGAATCAAAAAAGTGCAACCCAAATCATACTCAAAAGGACGCAGCACAAGCAACAGTGGAAAAGGGCAGTTCTCATGCATTGTGTGGCAGGCATCATGTGCATGGATTTTGAGGGGCACCACATGTGCCCTCTGGCTCCACAGCGGAGGACCATGGGGGGCCTCCTAGGGTCGTCAAAATCCCATTGCGTCTGCCTTTAAATGGCAATTTTACCGCCATGTAAAAGCAGAGGGAAAAGGGTCATTGTAATCCCTACGGTGGCTCCCCCATTGTAGGGATTATGCTCAGCCTGTCATAATCGGGCCCTTAGTATGTAATTTACTGTTTTTGCTACGTAAACATGGGGAATTGCTTGCTGCTGCTGGCTTTTATCAAAACTTACTTTTAACTTCTCTTTTTATATTTTTGAATTGATGAATTGTTGTGTTGTGCTCTTGTGGAGACATTTGTGACCGACAGAAAGCGAAAATTGAATTGAATTGAATTTCATGTACACATATACACTTATATAAACACACATACATATATATGTGTGAGTATGTGTGTATATCTATATATCTATATATATATATATATACACACACATATATATTATGTAACACAGTAATTAAAAACAGATATTTTACATTATATAACAAAACAGAGAAAATATTAAAAGTTCAATTCCAAAACATTAAATAAATTACCAAACAAATAAAATAGAAGAATTTAAAAATGACAAAAAAACACATTTACAAAATCTATTATAAACAAATGTTTAAAAAAAATGATAACCAATATTAGGAAATGTATTGGGCGTCTGGGAGTAATAGATATACTATTCCAATGCCACTTTCTGCAACAGTAAAGAACTCGTAGGACTTCAGAGGGGTTAAACATATTATAGCCACTCCAGACAACGTAACAGTAGAGAAAACATTGGACCTCTGAGTATTTCAATTTACTGTTCCCACTCCAGTCTAAGAAACAGTAGGGAAAGCATGCACTTCGAACAGGTTAAATGTACTATTCCAACTAGAATCTGTGCAACAGTAGGAAAAGAGTTAGACTTCGAAGGGGTAAGATTTACTATTACTACTCCGGTCTGTTCAACAGTAGAGAAAGCGTTTGGACTTCGGAGGGGTTAAATTCACTATTCCCACTCCGGTCTGTGCAACAGTAGGGAAGTGTTGCACTTTGGAGGGGTAAGGTTTACTATTACCCAGCCAGTCTGTGCAACAGTAGGGAAAGGGTTGGACTTCGGAGTGGTTAAATTTATTATTCTCACTCCAGTTAGCACAGCAGTAGGGAAAGTGTTGGACTTTGGAGGGGTAAGATAAACTATTCCCATTTCAGTCTGTGCAATGGTAGGAAAAGGATTGGACTTTGGAGCGGTTACATTTTCTATTCCCACTCCAGTTTGTACAACAGTAGGGAACGTGTTGGACTTCGAAGGGGCTTCATTTATTGTTCCCACTCCAGTCGGCGCAACAGTAGGGACAGCGTTGGACTTCGGAAGAGTAAGATTTACTATTACTTAACTTCCCACCCTATACCCCTATAAAACCTGCAGCCCACACCTAAAATATAACTATAATGTATGATTAGTACTCAATGTACATAATTAATAATCAATTAAATAATTATAATGTATTATAAATTAATTCTTAATTAATTGTTACCTAATTACCTTCCCACCCTATCTCCCTACAAACACAGTTACCCCAACATATAATGTATATATAATAAATCAATGTTATATCCTATACATAATGGATATCAGCCACATACTTACCGAAAAAGTATTAATTAATTAATGATTAATTATTGCTTGATTAACTTTCCACCCTATCCCCCTATAAACCCAACAACCCATAGTGCAACGGTGCCTGCTTTGTGGCGGAATGATTGATTATGTGCAGGAAGTTGTCCCTTCCTGCACATAAACAATCTTAAATGGCGAGTTGTAACTTCTATGTGTGCTGCTGTGTGCAGCACATATAGAAGCTGCAACTCGTCATTTTTTTAATGACTGTTTATGTGCAGGAAGAGATACCTTACTGTACATAAACAATAATGCATGGCGTTTTGCTGTTTTTATGTATGCTGCACAATGCAGCACACATAAAAACAGCAAAAACAAGGAGAAATAAAGCATTTCTCCTCCTCGTTGCGCTCTGTTAAGACCACGTTGTTCCTGCTTACATTTCACATGCTTTACTTAATCTTGCATTCTCTATGAGCGTTGGACTTGGCCCTTTTTGCAGGGTCATCCCTGAACTTTTTGCCTTCCTCCTATATTTTTTCTGACCTGTTGTTGGCTGTTTTATGACTTTGGGCACTTTACCACTGCTGATCAGTGCTAAAGTGCATATGCTCTCCCCTATGTAAATTGATGTATGGATTAGTGATTCCATGATTAGCTGCTTTGGTTTACTTGTCAGACTCCAGTACAGTGCACCAGGAGTGCCCAGGGCTGTTAATCCAAATGCTGCCAGTCGGCTTACAGCACTGGTTGTGCCACCCACAGAAGCAGCCTGTTAAAGTGTGTCTAAGGCTTGCCATTGCAGAGCCTGTGTGCAGTCTGGTACTGCCATGCTGACTGGGCAAGTGCACCCACTTGCCAGTCCCTAAACCTTCCCTTTTCTTCATATCAGACACCCCTATGGTAGGCCCAAGGGCAGGGCGCATTGTAAGTATAAGGTAGGACAAGCCCTGGTGTGTGTGGCATGTCCTAATAGTGAATTACAGCCAGTTTCGTTTTTCACTATTGCAAGGCTACTTGTTCCCCATAGGCCAGAATGGGCAGTTTGATTATTACATTTTATAATCCTAACTGACTCAGGGAACATGGTGGAAATTCGAGTTTAGTATGCCTGAACTCAGAATGATAAAATACATCTTTTAGTGAAGTTGGTTTTAATATTCTGGGGCCGATTCCGATGTTGGACGGACTCAGGGCTGTCCGACATCGGTCAGGAGCCGTAACCAACTGACCTGCTGTCGTCAGTTACAAGTATGAAACGACCGAACAGGGTTCGGTCGCACTCGTATACTTCACAATGCAAGCATGCATTCCGAGCGGAATGCATGCTTGCATTGTGAAAAACAGGGGTGCAGTACATCCCTGCACCCTGTGGCCGGCACCCCAAGCTGCCTGCCACCGGGTGCAGGGATCCACAGAGGGGCACCATAGGTGCCCCCAGACTGCCATTCGGCAGCCTCGCACCCATGGGGGCCCTACTGGGGGCCCCCAAAGACAGTTTCCGACTGCCTTTTCGTGCCGGAAAGACCGGCACGAAAAGGCAGTGAAAAACAGCCATCGTACTCCCTCGGTCGTAAGGAGGCGGCCGTGGGAGTACTGAGGGATTTCCAGACGGCAGACGGGCTCTCCGAGCCTGTCGTCAGCCATCCGGAAATCCGAGTTGGATTCCTTTCCGACCGAGCCCATCGGAATGGCTCAGTCGGAAAGGAATCCGGCCGACACGTTCCGATTCGGTCGGAAAGGCGGCCGAAATCGGAATCGGCCCCTCTGTGTTTGAAAATACCACTTTTAGAAAGTAGGTATTTTTTTGTCTAACCATCCAAACCTGCCTCTGCTAGGCTGTGTATTCCTTGTCTGGAATTTGAGTGACAGGGGCTGGGGAATTCCAGGGGCTGGAGAATTCCCGGAGGCAGGGTGAGTCAGCACAGGGCTGACTAGGGCTATCTGCATGTAGAGTGGTGGGAGGAGTTGCACCTGGGACCTGAATAGGGCTGAGCTTTCCCTCCACAATGCTGGCTCCACCTCCTGTGGTGCGTCTGATGTCTCTGCCGTGCACTCTGAGAGGAAAGAAGGAGTCTTGTCTTGACCAGAAATGGTTTTGACTAGGCAAAGGCCTCTCTGCTTTCAGAGAACAAAGAGAAACTGGGTATAAATATTGGGACCCAAACCCAAGAACTTTAGATCACTTTGGGAAACAAGAAGAAACTTTTGCTGAGGAGCGGAAACAGAAGAAACTGAGGAGAGACTATATCTAAGCTTGAGGGATTGGCCTGCAGTGGTTGCCTGACTGCCAAAGAAAGGAGAAAGGACTTTGTGTGCACTTTATTCCACTTGTGAAGGATCTCCAAGGGCTTGGAAAAGAGCTTGCCTCCTGCTGAAGTCTCAGGGACAACAGACTTCACCCACCTGCTCCCCAAGAGTTCTTTGGAAGTGCCTGCTGTTTTGCGAGGCTTTCTGAGGGACTGTGTGTCGCAAGGAACTGGAAGCGCGACTCGCGAACAAGAAGCTTGTCGCCGAACTGCCTCTGCCGCTTCACAACCTGAAGCGCCTCGCATCGCCGGAGAAAAGGATCGACGTCGCAGCAGACGCCGCTGCATCACCGGGAAGCGTATCGCAGAAGAATCGTTGAGTCATCGCAGGTCCACCGAAGTGCCTCGCATCGCCTGGGGAGAGGATGCCGCCGCATCACTGGGAAGCGTGTCGCAGGGCCTGTCGCGGCTCATCGCCAGAGAAGAGGATCGACGTCACCGCATCTTCGGAAAGTGTGTCGCAGGGCCTGTCGCGTCTCATCACCGGAGAAGAAGATCGACGTCGCAGTAGACACCACCGCATCACCGGTAAGAGTGTTGCAGGGCCTGTCACGGCTTGCATTGTTGTGGAAGCAACTCGCATCGCCAGGGGAGAGGATTGACGTCGCAGCAGACGCCGCCGCATCACTGGGAAGCGTGTTGCAGGGCCTGTCGTGGCTCACATCGTTGTGGAAGCAACTCGCATCGCCAGGGGAGAGGATCAATGTCGCAGCAGACGCCGCCACATCACTGGGAAGCGTGTCGCAGGGCCCGTCGCGGCTTGCATCGTGAGGAAACATCTCGCATAGCTGGAGAAGAGGATCGACGTCGCAGCAGATGCCGCCGTACAGTATTGTGGATTTTTGTCGTTTGTGGTCTTGTGATAAGTCTATATAAAGAATACTTATGTGGTGTCCATCTGTAGTGTTGTCACTTGATTACTGTATGTGTTCACAAATGCTTTACATACTGCCTCTAAGATAAGCCTGTCTGCTCGTGCCAAGCTACCAAGGGGGTGAACAGGGGTTATTTTAGGAGTGTACCCCCTTACCCTGACTAGACGCAAGGGTCCCTAATTGTCAAAGGTACCTACCTCTGCCAACTAGAGACCCCCAAATCTAACAATGAGTAGTTGCTTTTTCCAAGATGTTATTACTTTTTTTCAGGCAGCATATTACTCGTCTAGAGCATAATTTGAATTGAGTCGCATCCAGGTGTTTATAGCGCAGCACAATTGAGTTGTAGCTGAAGGCAGTGTGAGTTTCTCTCAGTGGGGTGGTATGGTGTTTAGTGGGGGAGAGGATGTGGCACTATGGCTAGAGAAGCCGAACTGGGGAACCAAGTTCAGCCTTCATTATCAGTCCCCCAGACCACTCTCCTGAGGGAGCACATCCCCATGATTGACCTTAGAAGGCCCAGCTACACTGTAGGAGCCATGGTGTCTTAGCACCAGCAGGTGGACTCTACCAGTGGCAAGTCTGGGTTAACTTGAAGGCCTGTCCATCACAATCCATGCTGAAGTTCACCTCCAGTCTTGCGGGCAGGCTTACGAAGCAACACCCCCCAGAGTGACAGTGACCCTGTCACTGATGTCACAGGACCCTTGAAGTCAGTCCCCCTCACCCATTGTACCTCAATTGGCCTTGTTTCAGCAGTACTAGTGTAAGTCACCAGGGATTGTCAATGCAGGATTTGCACGCACACCAAACTAAGTTCGCAAACTTCACGGCCTCTCTGCTCCATGCACAAGAACTTTTAATATGTGCTGCCTGCTTTGGGGCCAGTAGAAATATGCAGCAAGAGAGAACAAAATTATGCCATAGTGTTGACTAAATTATGCGACAAACAAAAAGGCTGCAGCGTAATGCGGTATATTTTCTGATACTTTATTATTTTTACATTTTTATACATACTAAAAGTCTCTGCAAATATTTTGCCTCATTAGTGCCAGTATAACAGTCAAATGCAGCAGTGAGAAAGGTGACCAGTCGACCTTTGCAATGGGGCCCTCCACTTCGCAGCAACACAAGTGACATTATTGAGAAACTTGTGATCCATTTGAGCTACAAACAATTTATTAGTTACAACCATCAGATTATGCAGCAGATAATGTATTATGTGGCAAATATGGCAGAGCCATAATTAGGTGGAAAACATTTGCAAACTGTGGTATTTTGTCATTCATGTTTGAATTGCTCTTGTGGAAAAAGGGAGACGTGCTGATGACAGAAACTGCATGGCTTGGAGACAAATGGGTTGTACTTCCACTCTTAAGTGTATTTGGGACATTCTGTGATTGAAAACGTATCCCACTTTGTGAATACATTTTAATGTCAATAACTCATATTCAACCTTTAATAAACATGTGCATCCATTTGTTGAATTAAATAATGTATTAAGTTGTAACTGGTCAGTGAAATGCCAAACAAATACTATAAATTGGGATGTTTTGCTCTTTCTGGCCACACCTCTGACTCCATCCACTGACCCAGTTCACAGGTTATTCCCGCCCTCTGATTCTCCACCCACAGTTCCCTTACTTTTTTTCCCCACTTCGACCACTGCTCGTAAATGCCCTTTGTGAATACTGAAAGTCGTAAAGTTGGCATTTTACTTAGGTTTTGGTCTCAGTTAGACTTAAGACCAAAACTTAAGTTAAACTGAGACAAACTCTAACTTTACTACTCATAAATGCCCTTTGTAAATACCAAAAGTCATAAAGTTAGACTTTCATTTACCTTTGTGAATCGGGCCCTATATTTCATAACCCATGTAGAAAACATGAATAACTATGAGCTTGATTTAGATCTTGACGATTTTATCGCCGTCCCCCCATTGAGACGGCCCACCATATTGAGATGCATGCAGGCTGGCTCGCCATCTGTGTTGACAGAGTGTTTCCTGCTGTGGTCGCTGCACACCACTGCCAACGAGGCAGACTCCAATGCTGGCTAATAGTACTCCGTCGCTGTCATGGCAGTGGATTCTCGCCGAGCAGATTTAGATGTCACAGTTGTGCTGACGGTCTTCTAGCGACAGTTCCCTGATGAAGGGAGCCCGTCATAATACATGCTCAGCAATGCACTATCACTGTGGCCATTGAATGGATGCTAGTAGAACACACCTGATGTCCATTGTCCAAATGGAAACACCTGCATACCAAACTATAAAACACACTCCATTTCATACCATGATCCTTTGACATTCCACAGCACCACAACATTTTCTAGCAGTGTTTTTGCCAGTTAAGTGAGGTTATTTTAATCCTTTTCCCCATTTCTTGTCACTTTATCTTCTTTCATTTATTATCTTATGGATACTATTTTTTAATCAATTATATTTCTTTGCAAAATGCCAGGCCCCAAAAATCCTTGTTTTACTCAGGGAGAATTGTCAGTCACAGTGGATGAAATCATTAGAGTAGAGCCACAATTGTTTGGAACCCAAGTCCAAAATACACTCCTATCTCAGAAAAGGCAAATGTGGGCCATATTACTCCACAGAGTAAATGCTGTAGCTAACAATGTGTGCACACAGGAGGAAATTAGGAAGAGATGGAATGACCTGTGGGGTGGTGCATTCCCTAGCCTCCAACTGCCACAACGAGGCCGAGCGGACTCGTGGTGGTTCTCCCAGGCCTCCCTTTCAACTCATGCTCTGGGAGGAGAAGGTCTGGCAGATCCTACATCCTGAAGGCTTGACAGGGATACCTAATGGAGTGGAGTCTGGTAAATTGCACTTTACAAAAGTCTCACTAAACTGCAATGTCATGTTTGTTCTCAACTCAGCTGTTGTCAATGTGTTCCGCACATAGTTTCATAACATAGAAACCTCAAATTATCAGTTTCAGATAATTTGGACTGTTTGTGTGAATGTTTTGTGTTGCACCTAAGATTACAGGTGTCAATCTCCATTACATGTCACATGATTGTATGGTGCCTGTCAGTGTTACAGCACCAAATAACCCATTACCCATTTGTGTGTCATATTGTGTGTGCCCCATTTCAACTGAATAATTTCCACATGTATGCTCCACTAAACATTGTGCACGTGTTGGGACATTGTCTTTGAAATGACTACAACTACCATGATGCCCTGTTTCTGTTTTGTCAAAAGAATATTGCTATGTCATATTGCTCATTCTCTTGTGTCTAACAAATTTCAACATATGGTAAAGTGTCATGTGGTGATCAATCCCTATTCAATGTTCTCTTCTAAAAATGGTTTGTACTGTTTTCTGAATGTTGTCCTGTTCTTCTCAACCAATTAAACTGATGTCATGACATTCACAAATCAAACTGAGTTGACCCAAAATTGCAAGGTATGAAAATTACTATACTGAATATAAGTGGTAACTGCAAAAACTGACTCTGCACTGTTCACATGGTGACTAATGCCAAACATACATCTTAGTTGTGTGAATGTCAGTTTTGAAGTCAGCTAGACCTTGGAATTGTCAATTACACATTTCACCTCTCCACTGTGTTGGGTTGAATGGATGGGAAATGTTAGGTATTCTTCCTTTCAGGACATCTCATGACCTTCGTAATTGACGTTGTACTGTTTAAAATTGATAAAAGTTAGGGTAATATGTTCAATACCACTGAAAGCCAACATCATAATAATCTCTACCTTTTTTTACATATATGTATCTACATTGTTTGTCTCAAAAGAATTGGATATATTATACTCACTTATACTAATAAAATGTTTTCAATTTTGCAACAGGTCCAACTGCCAGACCACATGGCCAGGAATCTGCCACTAAAGAGATCTCCACTCGAGCCCAGGAGCAAGCCTTCAGTGAGGACACCACTCCCGGTAATCTGGGTAAAGATGATGATCCTTGTATCTCTGGTCAGCCTGGGCAGACAGCTCAAGTGAGTCTCACTAGGCCCCCACCAACACCTCTCACCCCAGCTGTAACACCTCAGCTAACCGAAGGTCCAACTTTGTGTGTTCCTACCAATATAACACCGATTGTGTGCCCCCAGTCCTGGGTAATGTTGAGACCACAGCTTCAGCTCACCCAGGATACAGTCAAATGGGGCACACTGGGTTAGGGGGACTGGGTAGTGGGGTTAGGGGTCATGGGAGGGATTCTGTGGGCCAGTTTAGTGAAACCACTGGGGTAACACTCACCCAGACCACCATAGACCAAGTCTTGGGAGCCTATCGTCAGTTCCAAAAGATGATGGGCCAGGTACTCACTGAGCTGTGGGAGATGAAGCCATTGCAGAGGGAGCTTAATTATCAGATGGAGTCTCACAACTCCAATATGGGCTCCCTGACTAGGATTTTGCAGGACATTTATACCCATATGTGCGGGGCTTTTGCAGCACCATCTACCCTTTCCCTTGGTCCTACATCTGGCCCATCTAAATCTGCTGCGGGCACAGGAAGGGAGATTATCAGGAGGTAAAGATGGAAAGACCTCTGCCACTACCAGAAAGAAACCCTGAATCTAATTTCGTCCAGTATGTGACTAGCATTCACTCTGTGGACTATGTCTGGACACTTTTTACTTTCTGAGGCCTTTTGTATTTTGGAAATTGGACTTCACACAGTTTTGGCTCTCCAACTACGGTTTCATTTACCATGACTGACTTTTTGGTTTGCTTTTCCATTTTCACCCTGTTTAATTTGTTTATGTTTACTTCAATAAATTAAAAAAACTCATAGACTATGTACTATATCTTAACTCTATCAATACATTTGTTTCCCTCCATCATAACTTTACAATGTCAAAAATCGAAGTATTGTGTAAACATAGAGAATTAGGTAATGTTTTTCTCAAGTTCTCAACCATGACTCCCAAAAAACATACCATTAAATCATCTACTACTACGTAAATTCTATTTGACCAATAATTGTCAGTCAACATTTTCACTAACATAACAATCCATACATGATACTAATGGTGCCAGTGTTCGCATTTCCAGTTCCAGACTTTGCCAAAATGGAAGAAGGGAATATGTCCAAAAAACATAAGATTGAATAGGCAAATTTTCATTGACTCGTCAGCAGCTTGAGTCAGATCTTCTGGCTCACATAAGGAATCCCACATCAATTACACCAATAGAAAAACATGGCAGAACTACATTTTGCAACAACTGCAAAGTAAATTCTCAGGCAACCACTCTCTTTACCTACAAACACAATTTTCATGATTTAACAGAGCTCATGACCACATGAACATTAGAAAAACTACAACATTATTTTATTATCAGCATTCAAAATTAGATGCACACAAGACATATCCATAATTATATATAAAATACACAGCTCTAAAATAAACCAGTACAGTCATCCACAAACGTCATAACCCATAAAAATTCATGGATTGCACTTAATAAACAAAAGATGGAGTTCTAAAATATTTATAAATCATTTTCATATTGATATACACATCCTAATCAGAAAGATAAACATTGAAACATATATTTTTAAATGGATCAACATATAGCATATAACCCAACTTTCAATAGATAAATATAATTGCCTATTGATAAATGGAATGTAGCAGGAATACAATGATACGCTCAGAAGATCTCTCGAGATCTCTCTACACGCATTCTGGCTCACATGCCTTCTTCAGGAGAGCCATATTTCGTAGGTTTAAATATTATAATCCTAATTCCTGCTTGTCAGAATTTATATATCTTGCAATCGATGCAGCAAGGTTGACAAATAAAAAGTAACTAGCTTTCCTCAAATGGTTTTTTATAGTGGTTCCTGTGATGAATCACTAGGAATAGTGCCTGACCAAAAAATTAAATGGCATGAAAAACTTGATACAGGTTGCTGGATGTAACTGTGCTGCGAAGAGATAGCGTCCCAATCTCTTTATAAGGTTTTGAGTTTAAATTTCACCCTAAAAAGGGGATTAAGAACTTAATGGAACATCGAGATTGAAAAGTGTGTGCTTTCCAACTGCCATTAGACCCTAAAAAATCATGTATGTTTGTGTGCGCATTTGAACTGTACCACGGAGGATACGCGATACCATCCTTGTGGTGCCGCCAGGTCCTCCGCACGATTCAAAAAACATTTTGTAGACACAGAATCATTCCAATCCAGTGTTTCAGTATCTGGTGGAATGTAACAGCCAAGTTTCGGTGATGTGATACAAGAAATATGTCCTACAATGATGAGACACATCAATAGCTACATACTGTCATGCGCCACTCACATGAACACTGACCCCTTTCCGTTTGGATGACAGTTGGACACGATCCCCTCTGAGCTCTGACCCTAGTAGCACTGATTCTACAGAACACAGCACCATTGAAAACACCCAAAGGGAAGAGGAGAATTGGGAAGGAGACAAAAGAAAGAAAGACCGCACACCACTGCAGACCACCTCCTGGATCTTCAGGAGCTGGAGCTGTTACATAAAGGAGTGAAGGTATCACCTAACAGGATTCTTTGTTTTCTTGTAAAACATAATAATCAGTAAAAGGGAAGATGATCAACTCTCCTATACATATGTATGGAATATAAATCACATGGATCATAAATCACAAGGAGACATAAATTGGAAGAAACATACCAAATGAGGTTCCCGCAATCATTCAAACAATGGAATACACTTCCTTATATTAAAGGTTTCTTTTGTCTAGATTGTGGATCTGAACAACTATAAAATAAAAGAGCCTTGTTCGTTTTTTCAAGGCAGTTCAGTTAACCATCACCAGAAACACTACAAACCTGTAGTCTCATTAATAGTGTTAAAAGACCTGTGTATAAAACAAGAATATACACAATCTAAATTTCACATTAATATCTTCTAGTAGTACCAAAAACCAAAGAATGCAACCACCATGTCCATAATGTCTAATTAGTATGCTATTAATGTCTCACTTATGCTCTCATGGTCTCTGAGCATAAAAATGACCAAAGTCCGTGTTTGCCAACAATGTGCTTTCACAGTCTCTGAGCACGAAATCCATACGTCAGCATATACAGATGAGTGGTTCGTGGTAGCTTATGCACAAGAGCTGTACAAAATAAAAGTTACTTCAATTTGTTGGTCGTTGGAACAGCCGTAAGACGTGGTGTTGAAATACCTTATGTACGTTGATTAATGCTCCTTTTGTTTTCTTTAGCTGGATCAAGGATCGGAAGCTGGCCGTACTGATGGTGGAACTGCCAGCCAATTGGATCGTCGCTGCAGAGTCAGTGCCCTGGAAGCAGGAAGCACTGATGAAGAAACCAGCAGCCAAGAACTTCGCAAGGGAGTTGCCTAGCAACAGGATGTCGACACGGAACAGGACGCCAAATCCGAAAAGCGACAACGCCAAGTACTTGTGGCTGGATTGGGCACTGTATATAGCTAAGCGCCTGATCAGACGCACGTGCAAAGTAACATGTCAACGTGCAACCATTGGTGTCTGCTCTACAACGTGGTTATGGCACGGTAATTACATGCGATAGCATCGCGAACAGAAAACCAATGTCTGGTATGCAAATAAAAATATAAATCAAAACAAATGCGTACAATATAACAAGGTATGGTGTTACCACTAGCACCAGGGATTAATACAAATATAGGCAATACATAGTTCTACCACTACCAGTAGGGATTGATTATAATACCAGGGAGCAACATAAAGAAGTATACTATGCCGTGTGGATTACCAGTGTGAACTCTAGGAGGGGGAGGATAAGCGAGCTAGCGTACTGAGGGTCATGACAGATACACTTTTCACACAATGAGGATTTTGTAAATGTGAAGGGATAATAAAATGTTTAAGCTTCACTACCACATGTGGTTTGATCTAATGATGACACACATATTGCCTTAGTGCCAACACACGACAGAGAACAAGTTCAATGTAATCTTTAAATCTCCAATTCAATCACAGTGCAAGTTGCCTTGGTACAAGATTTCTACACCCAAAGTCTGTGTCTGTATTTCCCAGGATCATCCCATATTACCTTTGTACTACGAAACAGCACCATATGCCTGCAAAAACAACTCTGAAATATCCAAATCAAGATGACATGGTGAAAGAACCTAAACAGATTTTTAAAAAAGATCACCAATCAAACAGAACATAATAGAAACATTGCAAAGTCAACTTTTGGAGGATACAGTTTCATAAAGCAATCAGACAAAAACAATGTAACTGAACACAGAAGTCAAAGTGTCAAAACTTTGATCAACAAACATCTTTGACCTGAATATCCCTGAACTTGCCCTTCCTAACAAATAGCCACCACATACTTCTCTCATTATCACATCAATAGTTGGTGTAACTATGAAAGTGAGAGCATGTAAAGATATAGTTACACTCATGAGAAGAAGTTGTCAATGACGTAAGTTAACTCCTTTCTCTACACCACTATCATCTTCATTTGGCATTGCAGGATCCTTACCCAGTGGCTCTTCATGGTCTCCATCCTCTGCGATGTAAGGGGTGGTCCGTCGCTGAGCAATGTGGTACAGCATGCAGCAGGCCATGGTGATTTGGCGCACCTTATCGGATGAGTAGAGGAGGGCTCCACCAGTTTTGTCTAGACAACAAAATCTGGCCTTTAGGAGCCTGAAAACCCACTCCACTGGCTGCCACGTTCTTCCATGAGCCTCATTGAAGCGGACTTCCCCTTGCTTTGTCGGATTCCTCGGCGGTGCCAACAACTCTGGTCGGTTGGGATATGCGGAGTATCTTAGATGGAAGAGAAAAAAAACGCCAACAAATGTGAAAAAATGTCCGCTTATTCAACTAGGAACCCCTCCAAACAACATTATGAAAGAAGCCAGGACCACTGAGGTCCGAGCTGTGACATTTGCAGGGGTATGGACCTGTTCCGTAGTACAAAGGAATTATGGGCAGAGACAGAGAAATGTGCACAGACACTTGTGATGTACAAATCCTGTAAGCAGACAATTTGCACGTTGATTGAATGGAAGTGATTCTGGTAGACTTGTTCTCAGGCATGTAGTGGCACTACGCCAATTTGTGTGCCATCAATTTCTCCAACCACATGTGGTAGGTGACCCAAACAGTAAAAGTCCCCCTTCAAATTGGCTAAATCTTTCTGCTGTGGAAACTGCATGAAGCTGTTGATGTGTCTCATCATTAAAGATGTGACTTCTTGTAGCACGTTACTAAAAGTTGGTTGTGACATTCCAACAGTTATTGCCACAGCGTATTGGAAGAATCCTGTGGCCACAAAATGAAGAACTGCCATGAGTTTGACAATTGGTGCAATGGATGTGGGATTTCTGTTGTGAGGCTGAAGATCTGGCTCCAGCTGATGACAAAAATCCAGTATAGTTTACCTATTCAGTCTGAACTTTTTTATTATATCCCTTTCTTCCATGGTGGCAAGTTCTGGAAATGAGCGGTACACCCGAGGCTGTCATCTCTGCACTCTCCCAGGGTTCATATGCCTGCAATGGTAAAACGTTTGTAAAATGTTCACATTTTTCATAGCAACATTTTTGATATTTAAACTAAGGTCATGTATTTGTACAAAATATATATGTTTTTACCACATATTTCAATAAAACATTAGTTTTTTTGCCTTTATTCTTCACAAGTTACATTTATAGTCTAGAAATATTTTAGCAAAAGGGTGTTGATAATACATTTCAAATGTATTCTTTTTTTATTTTTACCTCCAAAAATACTGTCAACAGAAGTGTAAAAACATCGCACTAATATCGCCTTTCAGCACAGTAACGCACTACTTATAAATGTTTTTTTTAAAAGAATGAGTGTCTATCGAAGTTTGAATATATAAACAAACTTGCACCCATTTTGAATGGTGGTGACGCACTTAACCATCACAAACACACTATTTTGAAATTCTAAAATGGTGGGTGCCTGACCTCACCGATAGGACATTTGGAATCAGACGGGCGCAGCGGAAGTTGACCGCTTAGTGGGCAGCAAACTCCACGACGGACACAGCCATACACTAATGTTGTCGAAAGTAACGTACGAAGGCCAATTCCTGTGCCAATCTATACTGACGATTGCGTATGCTGCGTACATGTACGCAGCGATTGGGAAAAAATCTCACTTGCCTCCTAACACTGCTGTGATCAAGACCTCCTCCACTTTTAATACTGTTATTTACCTCTGGGAGCAACGATGGCTGGTGGAAAGAGAGAGAGGGCCCCTGCCTTCTCGCCGGAGGAGCTGCACTTGCTGTGACAGGAGGTCCTCTCCCTGTATGGCCAGCTCTATGGGTCACCAGAGCAACAGACACATGTCTGAATTGTTTTTGGAAATCTGTCGACCTGGTATTTTTCCATTAACACAGGCTACAATGTTCCTTTGAGTTCCTGAGTGAAGTGTAGTTAGTGATGTGAAGTGCCATATATTTTTGTTCCTTACAGAGGATAAGTGATGTTGGGGATTTCTAAGCACTCTACAATGTGAAAAAACAACAACATTAGTATGTGTTGTGTGTTTAAAGTGGTAGATTGTAAGTGGTGTGTATGTAGAGATATATCTATGTATATGTTTGAATTACATGTGCTATATTTAAAACTTGCACATTGGAAATTAGACAACACATTATATACACTCTACAACTGTACATAAAACAGTTTTCTGTACAAACCAAATGAAACTGACGTTAGCTATGTGTATGGTCCCACAAATAACTCAGCCTAGATCAGAGCTCTCTAAACAGTTGTATGGGAGCTACCAGTAGCTCCCAGACCCCTTCAGAGTACCACCCAGCCTTGAGGTAATTTATTAGATTGGCACCTGGTCATTTTTTCATGTTAAAGTTAAGGGAAGGCTGTGTTCATGTGACATCATGATCATCAGGTTGCAGATAACAAGGCTGACAATGAGCAGTGTTTAGTCAGAATCACAGGCCAGGCTGGAGCTGAATCACAGGGGCACACAACTGAAGCAGAGGTATATCTGGTATTAACATGCATCCTTGCGAGGTCAAATTTTGAGATGTGCATAAAAACTTACCTCTGAATGCTTTAAAATGGATGACAGTTGAAGAGTTACCTAACTTCTTTCAATAACACTTCATTTAATGTGACTCCATTTCAAAGTGTGTCATGTCCAAACTGAAGGCCCTTCACTCACAGTGGCCAGCATTCACTGCACCATATTTATGTTTAGCCTTCAGTATTTCACAACCTTTTGCACTGATCAGAAGTAGGTCACATTACAGACTATGTAGGAGCCCCTTCGTCTAAATGATGTCACAGGCCTGGATTGGTGAGTTTAGGCCATGATATGGGGGAGGGTAGTCAACAGGTCACTACAAAGGTGTGTATTAAGATATAGGTTTTGGTCAGCATGTGAAAACACACATGTTGTATGCTAACTTATGAGTCATGCTATTGATGGATGTAGAAAACCTTTGAAACATCAATACAGACAAACAAAATGTCACAAAACCATTGTCTTTTCTTTCATTTCTTGTATCCATTACGCCCATCAGAAATGGGACATTTGGAAGGCAATCGCCAGGAAGATGCAGACCCAGGGGGTCTACAAGTGGTGCAGCATCCGTTGCCACAAGAGGTGGGAGGATCTACGAAGGTGGACCAGAAAGTCAGTGGAATTCTAACTCAAGCAGTCCTCCAAATGTGGGAAGTGCATGCACCGCATCCTTAACCCCCTAATGGCCCACCTTCTTGCAATGTCCTATCCAGAACTTGATGGGCAGTTGAGGGACCAATAGCAGCAACAAGGGGGTCATTTCTTATCAAATTTTCAAATGTTACATTACCAATTTTGTGTTACAGCCAAGAGTTTTCCCATCAACATTGAGGGTGACCGAAGTCTAACACACAAGAAGCGCTCGTTAAGGTGTAAGTGTAGCTCAATATGTATGATCATGGGCTTTGTCAATTAATTTTTTGGAAAAGATCCCACCTGATTCCTGTTCCCAACCAAGGGACTGTTCTGAGCAGACACATGGTTGCCTAAACTCGACATATACATCAGGTTCTTTGATGTCATGAGGGACAGTTTTTCCAAACAGGCCAATAGTCAATTCAATTCAACTTTAATTTGCATTGTTTCAAGAGAAAGTACAAAACAAGTTAAAACCTTACATCAATAAAAACATCTAAAACATACATCTTACAAAATCTTTCCCATAGCTTCACAATGTTATCATTATCAGATAAAACAATCCATTAAAATATTTGTAAAGATATACATCTTCCTCTGGCCACTGCCCATAAATAAGAGGCAAGGGAATAACACACATAGGGATCAGAGAGCTGTTGTAGAAAGTGCAGTGCAGGCTTACATTGGACACAATAATATTTCCGTAGCATTGGAACTAACAAAGCTTTCCTTTGGAGACCATAAAAGGTGCACAAAAATAGAATATGTAACATTGTTTGAGCTGCTCTCCCATTACATGGACAGAGTGGTAAATCATTTACAGAGTGAGTGTTAGCTGAGAAACCAAACAATAAAGGAATCTTATACAGCTGAAATCTAATCGAGATGCTGAAGGTTCCGTACAAATGAGAGGTATGGGTGTAATATGTCTTTGACGGGGGAGGAAGCTGTATGCAATTATTGTAGTTTTGTTTTTATTTTTTTCCCACCTATCATTTGCAGCTTTTTGTAGGAAAATCTTTTTTAGTTTCGCCTTTGAGAACGAGGCACACCGCAATGGCGACTCAAATAGGTGTAGGAGGCCTATCTCAGACAGAGTGTTCTCTACCTTTTTTAACCACATTAAGTCCATAAAAGCCATATATAACTGGCCAATAGTCTTTATTGTGACGGGTGTGACGCTCCTTCACTGTTGTGGATGACGTAATGGTAGCCCTATTACATGTGCCATAGCATACTACGCACTTATGATACAGTGGATGCACCAAATGTCACAATGGTAAGTTGGGATTCTACACAAACAAGAGTGAGCAAGTGACCCAAAATGACTAGTGAAATCAGACTTGATGGCTACAGTCTGGAATCAAACCATATCCAAATTGTGTTTAGCATCAGAAATACTGTTTCATACATGTTAAAAGTGACAGATTGGCATGATGTCTTACTCCTTCACAAATGTGTGTGTAAGCCAGTCTGTTTTCGGGCAAATGATCGTGATAGGCATACATGTTTTGATGAAATTCAGACAAGAGTAACACATACCCAAAACCATTTCTCAATGTCCTTTGTCATGTCCAGATGAAAATTAAATTATGGAGAAAAATGGAAAACTTAAAGGGATTTTGGATGTTGGAATGTTCCATCATATATATGTAGGAAAATCCCATCAGGAAAACTCAGACTGAGGCAAAACCCATGACTCATTAGGCAAATGTTGAAATGCATCAAGGTGTTATATGTTGCATATTGTGATTTACATTTCAATCTTTCAAGGGATTATTATATATGAATCATTGCATGTAATGATTACTGTGATGTTATACAACTTTTTGACTACAGTGAAAGCGAGCATATTTAGTGAAACAATTACACAAAGATACAACAAAAATCAAATAGCTAGAGATATTTAGGAGTCAAATATGAAGATAGTTTTGATCTGTACTGAAGTGTATTAGAAATGTTTCAAGGGCTATGTATTTACTTATGCTATAGAAGTTGTCAATCCACACAAATATTTGTTTCTGACTGTCTTCAACAGCATGGGTATCTACATAGTGTGTAAGACATTGCTAAGCTACTTAAGTGCAGAATTAATTTATAATATTTGACAGTTGACATATACTTTAGTGACTTGAAGTAAGAGTTACCATTGTGAAATGCCCAAACAAAGGTATCCTGCTTTGAGTTTATGCTAATATTGGTACAGCATTGCAGTATTTGTTGATACACATGTATTCATATTTTACTTACTGAGAATGAAAAGAATGCAGATGTTAGGACCTAGTGAATACACTGTACAAATGTATTTTTGGTTGATATTCTTTTTGGTGACATCACTTCACTTTTCTAAACAACAAAGGCCAACCATTCAGAGGTGTGAAACAGTTCCTGGAGAGAAAGAACAATGTATAAGAGACAAGATCATACATGATACAGGAGCTATCATGCGGAATAACATAACTGTGACCAAATGTTTTCTAAAAATGTTGCCTACATGCATGAGCTTATGCTGATGTGGAACCAAGTTTGAGAGCTTTGAAGCAGGTGAGATTTGAAAACTTGGGAACGGATTTTTGATCAAAGTTCAGGGTCAACTCTGTTTACACAGATTCAATAACACTATTGTATATGTAATTTCAGCATTATCCGGGGTAGGCGAAGGAGAAGTTGCCAGTGTAGGCGGGGAAGCAGCTGGCCACTGTGTTTCGGGTGCGGACACCACCGACAGAAAAGGAACTCAATGGCGGAGAGGGTGAGGGAAGTGCAATGTAGGCAACCAGCGACTCAATATCTTCTTTGGAGGCCTCCTCCAGCGAGCACATAAATTTACAGTGAACGTAAACATTAAACACAAATTTACAGGTTTAGCATTTCACAGGAAAGAAACCCTGCTTTGTGGCTTGATATCATGGTGTTTTGAAGGGGTAGTGTTAGACCTAACATCTTTTGGTGTGTTTCCCCTATATTTTTACTTTCTGACCTCCTGTTTTTGATTGTTATGCTGGACTTCGTTTTTGCTTGTTTAGTGTCTCTGCATACTTTGTCACTGTTAAAGTGCAAGTCCTCGTCTTGTAAATTGCTATGATCTGTTCTCCATGATTGGCATATTTGATTTACCGGTAAGTCCCTAGTAAAGTGCACTGAGTGTTCCTAGGGCCTGTAAATCAAATGCTACTAGTGGGCCTGCAACACTGATAGTGCCACCCATACAAGAAGCCTTTCCAATGTGTCTCAGAACTTCCACTGCAGTGTCTGCGCACGCAGGGCCCGGTTCACAAAGGTAGAATCAGATGAAAGTCTAACTTTACGACTTTCGGTATCCACAAAGGGCATTTACTACTTGTAAATGCCCTTTGTGAATACTGAAACACGTAACGTTCAACTTTTGGTATTCACAAAGGGCATTTATGAGTAGTAAATGCCCTTTGTGAATACCAAAAGTCGTAAAGTTAGACTTTCGTCCGTTTATTTTGTCAATCAGGCCCAAAGTTTTTAGCTGCCATGTCGACCTGGCAAGTGCACCCAATTGCCAGGCCTAATCCCTCCCTTTTATTAAATATAAGTCACCCCTAAGGTAGGTCCAAGGCAGCCCCATGGGCAGGGCGCAGTGTATTTAAAAGGTAGGACATATAGTGGTGTGTTTTTACAAGTCCTAATTGTGAAATACTGTGCATTTTACTTTTCACTATTGAAAGGCTATCCATAGGTTCCATGGGTTAAGATAGGGTCTGCCTCGAAACATCACTTAAGTGCAGATTCCCATAGGAAGATGATAGAAAGTTATAGTTTGGGATCTCTGAACTCACAATTTAAAAATACATCTTTTAGTGAAGATGGTTTTTAAATTGCGTGTTTGAAAAAGTCACTTTTAAAAAGTGGGCATTTTCCTGCTTAACCATTCCATGCCTGCCTGTGGAATCCACGCCTGTGTAGCTGACAGCTGAGGCCTCCTGCATACACTTTAGATAGCTGCATCAAGGCAGCTTAGGTGTGCCTCGCCATGTTTGTGACGAGTATCCCTCCACCAAACTCTAAATAGTCTTGATGCTACTTCTTTGAAACCTCATCTTTTGAGGGTAATGTGTGAGATCTATCAAGGAAGACAAGGGAGGGAGCTAAAAAAAAAGAGGCCACAGAACCAAACAATAACAGGAGGGAGAAAGTGAACGCATCTTTCCACAAAGATACAGTGGGAACAAGCTGAGGACAAAGATCCTTGAATGAAGGGGATGTCTCTCTACTGCACCTTGTGGAACGTCTGTTTGCGGTGTTGTGAGCAAAGCATGAGGATTATAACAAGGGTGGGAGATGATCACATTTAGGAGTTTCATCCTTAGCTTATGTTTTCCCATATGTGATATTTTCATGCATTTCTGAACCTGTGTTAAAGTGGGGTTTTTCCATTGAAACTCCTGCAAAAAACAAAAAAGTGGGAAAAGTTGAAAAACACAAAGACAACAAACACTAAACACAAAAATGCCCTTCTTAGAACCACCTACTTTTGTTTTAAAATAAATCTATCCTAGTCACCATCATAGCATTTAAAGTTCTAAATGCAAGCACTTTTTTAAAACACTGTCATATGTATAAAGCCCGTGTAAAATAGGTGAAGAACAACAGAAGCTAAGTGTATCCTCATGTGCAGCCCAGGCCTTGTGACCAATTGCTTGACTGCTTCCTTGGTTTTGCTGAGGCATATACTTTTTGTGTTTTACTTTTTTTCAGTTTTTCCACTTTTTAAAAATTATTTTTCTTTTTCTGTAGTATAAATCAATAAAGCAGCCCCTTCAATGTAAGAACAAAAATAAAAATATAACAAAATGTGCTGAGAGAAGTAAACAAAATTAAGGATAAAGTCCTTTATTATGCTCATTGCTAGCTTGTTTGCAATACTGATACACAGGTTTTGCAGTCGGTGCAGCAGAGAGTGATCAGCTGCATCACAGGATCTATTTCCTATTGTTCTTCGTGCTGGATGTCTCGAGAAAGGCTGCTTACACCTCTCAAGGACTGGGCTGAAAGAAGATCTTTCTAGTTTCCTTCTCGATTGCCTGCAGAAAAGGGCGCCTCTTTCCGGTAGCCATGGTGCCACTGTGTACTTTAATAGACACATGAACGGTGTCATGTGTCTTCTTAGGAGAGCCCAGAATCAAGGTTGAGGAATAGCCCAGCCTAAGTCTTCCTGAAGGCCTAGACCATAAGAAGACGTGATGAAAAAATAATCAGGGACAAAAATAAATACCAATGATTGAGGAATGTGACATAAAATTGTATAATAAATGTGTCCCAACACATATGTTTCAAGCCAAAGTCTGTTATGTTATGTTATGTTACGCTATGTTAGACACGCTATTCATCCACGAGGGTATCCTGGCGCTGTAGTCTAGTCCTGCTGGGCTTCCTTGAAGGGCAAAAGTGTTCAGCTTTTTGCAGAATTCGAGAAGGGAGGAGGGGGCTCTGGTGTGATGTGGGAGGTTGTTCCTGGCTTTAAGAGCCAAAACTGCATATTTATATGCTTAGCACAAGATATGATATCACAGGAAAAAAGGTAAAGCAGCGGGACTATACCAGCTCATTAAGGCCGCTGCTGCTCCATTGTCTTCGATGGAGGTCCCAACATTCCAGTGTTCTAATATAAGACAATAGCAGCTAGGGTAAGAGGCACTAGGCTGGTTACCCGTGAACAAGTGTGCACAAGCCTGTGCGCATGTGTGCGGGCTGAAACTGCTAGCTTGCGCAGCCCGGTATCTGCGCACAGGTAGCCTCTTGCAAAAGCGATGATGCAAGGATTGGTGCTGACTTGGTATAGGTCTTATAATATGAGTGGGCAGTCCCAGGGTATATCTATAGTACTTATTGGAAAATCTGTGGTGTTTTCACTATATGCCATAATACGCTCCTAGCAGTGCAATTATGGTAGCGTTCTGGAGGAAGGCTCAATGAACGGAACTTTTCTTTTCTTGAAGAAAGTGTTGATTGGCAGATCAAGAGTTCAAATCCTGACAGAGCCCACCAACCATCCATCCTCCCAAAGGTTGATACATGTGGGACTATAAATGGGAAATAGTAATGTATGCAATTTACAACATATAAAAGACAAGTTAATTTTATACGTAGGTTGCTAAGAGCTGCAGTTTGCTATCTGACCCTCTAGCCTGAAGCCTGCTGCACCCAACACCCAGGCGGGTGAAGAAGGGAGGCGATCAGGCAGTGCTTAATTTGAGCCTATGGTTTCCAGGTGCTCACCACCAGAGCTTAATTGTCATCACCAGGACTTTTGACAGTCTGCCACAAGGTGTTGCTGTATATCTCATTTAGCGATCAGGACAAAATCAGTTGTTTATTCTTTCAATAGAACCCATAAATGACTAATACCTGCTGCCCAAACCATTCTTATAGCATGGGGGCAGGGAATAGTTTGAATTGTCACTCTTGTAGTAGTGTGATGGTTAGGAGTTACGTTGGTATTTTAATTGACAGCTCTGGCAGGGGCAATAGGTGTCAAAAGCTGCAGTTGCCTTCTGTCGAGGGTCCTGGCACATGTTATTTTACAAATTAAGCACTGCTGGCAGGTGAACTGGGGAGTTGAGAGGTATGGTTTATTTATCCCAAACCTGTTGTTGGAGGTTAATGTCTTCAGGTGTAGCAGAGCTGGACTTCTCTCTCTAGCAGCCAGCACGATGGCGTGCAGGGAAGGACATTCTTTTCCAGGAGTCCAGTGATCACTTCAAAATATGTTCAGGCAGGGTTGAATTATTTGAGCCCCCTCATGAACTTGGCACCACCAGTAGCATCGCCTCTGCTATATTTGTTACTTATCTGCGGCACTAGAATAGACGTCATCATAAGAGCCACACTCTCCAACATGGGAACCATTCATGTCAAAATTACAGCTTCACCATATAGGACACCTCCTGAAATGCATAGTGTGCTGCAAAATTAATACGAACCTAAAAAACACACACTGGATGAAATGTACATATGCAAAAACAACAGTTGATGGACAGAATGCAGACCAATGTCATACATTCACCCCAGTACAGAGATCTGGTCCTAAATCCATCGTTTTTTTGCTCACCATGCCATTCCAGTTTGAACCCAGCCATCTGCAAATCAGTCTTGACCCTGTGCCTCATGGGAACAGTACAGCCCGAACTTCTGGGTTCAAACTGGAATGGCATGGTGAGCAAAAAAACAATGGATTTAGGCCCAGATCTCTGTACTGGGGTGAATGCATGACATTGTTCTGCTTTCTGTCCATCAACTGTTCTTTTTGCATTTGTCACCCCGAGTGGGACGGGTATGCTCAGACGTGAGTCCCGTGCTCTCCATGCCACTGGAATCAAGCTATCCTGGCTGAAGAGGGGTGAAACCCCGAAAACGGTCCTAGGATGCCTGTTTCCAGTCCAGGGAGGACCTGGCTTGGCAGTCCGGGCTGGACTGTTCCCATGAGGCACAGGGTCAAGACGGATTTGCATATGGCTGGGTTCAAACTGGAATGGCATGGTGAGCAAAAAAACGATGGATTTAGGCCCATATCTCTGTACTAGGGTGAATGTATGACATTGTTCTGCATTCTGTCCATCAACTGTTGTTTTTGCATTTGAAATGTACATATAACATTGTTTTCATGTTTACATTCCTTCACACAAGCTAGGCATATGATATGACACTTTGTATGAAAACACTTTGTTCTATCATATGCATTTGTGCAATCATAACATTTTAAGTTCACTAAAAACTCTCGTCTCCTCTGACCTCGTTCCACACACCAGGTGTTTCTCAGCTGAAAATCCTTCTATGTTGCATAATGATGACAATAACTTACCTTAGTCCTCTGTTTCATAAAGAAGCAAGAGAACCAAAAATTGCAGCATCCAGGTAGACGAAGAGCTGTTTTAACAAAGTGTGACCATAACTAAAAATCAAGATATATTTTCCTATTTCACAGACAACACGGTTTCAGTTAAACGCAGACAGAATCAGAGAGGGAAAATATGCCTTGCACTCTGTCCTTTCTGTGGCTGAATTGCAGACTGCATTTCTGGAAAATCTACGCTCAGATAAAGGTGCTTCACAACTTTACTAAAATGTTGAATCCTTGGCAACCGTGTTGCCACACTATGACTCACTTCAAAATGTGGGCACACCTAAAGGTGATTCAGTTCAGTGTGTTGCTTGATGCATATGTGGTTTACTGCACTACATATAGCTCCACATATTCTTATATTATTGACGATTTATATAGAGCACAACAAAAATGTACAATTTTATCATTTGTGGCAACATCTTTAGCACAGTCTTCATTATATTTTCGAAATTCATCTAAATATATTATTCATTTTAATAACATCCACTCAATTCTATAATACATGTTTTAACATAGGCCCTCAACCAGAGGCCTGTGCAAATACCCTTTGAGGCAAAATTTGCCATTAGAGCCCAGTAAGGATTCTGACTAAGTGTGGGTGTAACTTATGTAATAGGCTGTCGTGCAATTATGCTAAATTACAGCAAACTAGGTGAGAGTATGCAGAATTGGGCGAGAAACATAACCCAGCATTTAGTGCTATTTTTTTAACGCAAAATGCACCTTTGTGTCCAAAATAAACCAGCCAATGCATTCTGCACTATGAAAACAGGGCTAAATGCAACAAAACACGAGCAGCCAGCAGAAACTCGCACTAGCGTTCGTTGTTCCTTTGCTTCTGCGGTAGGTTTTTGTGCCAAATTACTAATGATTAAGCGAACTGACAAAATTGCGTAATTTTCGGTCATTGTGCATCAAAGAGTAAGGTGGAATTTCCAAAATTACCCCAATTACTCCATCGTAATTAAAATTTTGCCCAGGCCTAATTCTCTCATTGCGACGCTGTAGAGGCTTGCCCGCACAATTTAGCGCAGGCCACCTGTGTGAAATCTGAGATTGCACACCTCAGAAAGGATGAAAACACATGTAATTAGCTGCGAACTAAGGCGTTAGAAGAGCAACTGGAAATAGCATGAAAGAAATATTCAGATGCGTTGTTCCTGAAAGAGACAGCAGAGGCTCCGGGACGAGGAGAGTTTCTCGGAGGAGGCACCGGCCTGATGCCTGATGCCTGATGTCTGATGTCGAGGAGCCGGGCGGGGCCTGAGGTGCTGAGCGACGCTGGACACCGCCTGCGAATCTCTGCAAAAGCCGCGAGCTCCATGAATCACCTGGGGCGGATGGAAGGACCGCGTGCTCTGAATCACTGGAAATGGAATGAGTCCTTGTGGGGAAGTTTCCGTTGCTGACTGTCAGGAAGAAATGATGATTCACTCCGGAACATAAACATAACCCAGCTAAATGTAAGGACTTGTTTTACATTCGGAAACAAATTTACGAGACTCAGCAACACCGCCGGACCCCAGTGCCTTGTCTTCATTTGTTTCTCCAGATAATACCATGAGGGAATACTAAAGTACAGCATACATTCAGGCAAAACTGACAACCCCCACAGGGAGAAAGAGCCCGCATTGGTAAAGCATGCTAATTAAACATGTTCTATTTCTGGCACCTTTGTAGTGCAGTCTCACCATTACCTGCTTTCAAATTTCCAGAACATGCTGGTAATTCCAGTACTCTGAGTTCATTCCTCCTCATTGCAGTCATTACTCTATGAGTGCCTTCCCCAGGAGGCACTACATTGCAAGGGCTGGATTGGCTGTAGTGGACACCGGGCAATTCCCTGGTGGGTCGGAAGGGCCGGTTTTGTACCAGTGGGGGCCGGTTTTGTTGCTGTAGGCCAGTTTTGCAGCAGCAGTGCTGCATTTTCCCCCTGTAGCAAAAGCGCAGCAGCATTTTCACCAGCGCCCTTCCCCCCCTCCCCCGGAGGCCGGCTGGACGTAATTGCCAGGGCTGGTTTGCCATCCCAGTCCGGCCCTGTACATTGTCCTACTTCTCTTTCTATCTAAGCAGTGAAAATTGGCCATTCAACTGCCCACTCTAAGCGTATCGTGGTTGAATTGGAAAACTCTGGCGGCCCTTACTTAGTTGGGCCATTGGTGGAATATGTCAGCGATGGAGACGGAGCTGACATACTCATGGTCCGCCTGTAATTATTCGCCATATATGGCTCTACACTCTTGGATCACAAATTTGAAAAACTGCAGTCATTGGAGAACTGTTCTTTTTAAAAAGTCTGCTAAGATTACCTAGGAGAACCCAATCTGTCCCACTGGCCATTGATACAAGAATTAGAAACTTTGACTACATCACTAGGTTGTGGCCTCTTTTGAATTAGTTTAGACTTTGGAGGAATGACGCGCAAGGACCTTATGGAGTAGCGGTACAAGCAATTTTGACCATAGTAATGCAAGAATCTCCTCCTGGTTTCTTCATCTTTGGCTAACTCTTGAGCAACTGGGTTTAGCCTAGTACTGGAATACCCCAGATTCTATAACTGCCACGCAGGTGGATTGGAAAAGATTACTAGAAACCGCCCATGACTCACTTACAGAGAATTTCTTCAGTCATAAATATTAATTATCTGCTATCGAACCACTGCCCCCATTACGAGAAAATACCTGGGACAGAAGAACATTTTTGGGTGTTTTGTCAACTTTACCATGAACAAAGGGTGCAAAGGCCCACACCATGTCTTAAATATGGGTTTATGGCACTACATGGTTTATTTTTCTATAGGAAGTCAGATACATCTGCGTCCTTAATTTTCACTTTGTCTCGATATATATATATATATATATATATATATATATATATATATATATATAGCTTGCCTGGGAGAGTAGATCGAACTTGCTCATTTCTGACATCATGAGCCGCTATTACTTCCCATATAGAGTGGCCGAAAACATTTAACTTGCAGAAATGTCAGAGCACTTTAGTTAGATTTTATAAATAATATACACAAACCAGTAAGAATTTACCTTCTCCAATTGATACTGCTGTATTGCTTCTAACTGGTTTCTAACTGGTTTCTTTTTCTGACGTATTTAAGATTACCTTTTTATAGATTCTGTTGTAGGTTTATCGGTAATGTAACCCGAAATGAACATTAATTGTCTTGTTTTGACTCCTGTATTCACATTTATCAGTTGGAGCAGCGATGATTCACCTTTCGTAAGGATGACTCTGGAAGTGAAGCGTTCACTCCCTGGATCCCCATCGCAGACCTCTAATGCCGATCCAACCTCACCTCTTCTTGTCATCAGTCGAGGGTGTAGGCAGTCTGGCCTCTCCCAGGATAATGTCTTGAGTGTGTGCCATCATTAAGCAGCGTGGCCTGAGTTATGAAATCTGCACCCTGTGGAGAAGTATGCCTTGGTGCATGTAGTCTTCACCCGTGAAGGAGGAGGTCCCGTATATTTGCAGTCTGCATCCCTGCGGGTCATGCTCTTGTCGGGTGTTGTCCAGTGGCGGTTACTCCGCTAAGGCAGAAGAGTGTCACCACACTGGTCAAAAGGAAAAATAACATGATAACGTATTGTTATTATCATTTTTGTTTTCCTATTGCACTCAGTGGTTCTCGGACGGGGCTGGCCAGAGCAGGTTGAGGAGTGGTTTGCACTCCCTAAGTGCGCACAACTGCTTGGCCGGCCAAACAGTCATGTGCACTTTGTATCATCCCCACCAGGCTGTAATGCACAGCCTGGTGAGGAACATGGCAAGCCTCCCATTCCCCGTCTAAATACTGAACCACGGCGTTCAGACCAATCACAAAAACTACATGCAGCGTTGTGATTGGCTCAGGGGAGCCTGGGAGCCCGGGTGCTTCCGGCTGCTTCCTGCTTCTGGGCTAGAGACGGGAAGAAGAGGACAGAGGAGAGGCATGGCCGGCTGTATTCAGGTAAGTTTTTTTTGTTTTTTCATACCCCTAACACCACCCGGGTCCGGTACCAACCGCCACTGATGTAGTCTGTCCCAATCGGTGCTTATTTGTAAAACAATAAGTGCCAGGAGTCCACCACAGCTTGCACCACCCATGTCTACTGCCAACTCTGCCAATGACAGTACCTACATGACTACTAATCATCACACTTCTACAAGTAGGACTTTTCCGACTGTTCGAGGCCCCCAAAGCTATAAGAATGGCTTGGGCGGCTGGTATTGGTGTTTTTAATGTCAATTATTCTGCCCATCTTTTAATTGCACAAACAGTGCCACCATGTGCCAGCTTTCATAAGTGTCGGTGTTGACAGTTGGGTGCTGGTGCCAAGCACCGGAAACCAACAGCTCAAATTAAGCACTAAGTATATGTTGGGATTATGCACTGTACATCCCATGAAAGGGGAGGCACTGTATGCATACTGTCTTCACCATATAAGGGAACATATCATGGATGTATGGAGTTGGTACCCCATAGAGGATGATGTCATTTTCTATGCCATCAGCGACTGTCCTCATCCTTAACGGCCTTTTAGCGAGTGCCCTGACCTTCTGGCCTGGGAACCGCTCTCCCTCCACGCAGCTCCGCCAGGCCGTCACTGCCGCTCACCCAGTAGAGCAGGATTCGAGACCGCTCTCGACCCGCTCTCTGTGCCTGTCCTGTTCTGCCTGCCCTGGTGTCTAGTTGGCATTGTTTTTTAGTTAGTTGAGTTCATTGCCGTATTTGCTATTTGTTTTGCCTCTCTCTCCACTTGCACCGTCCGGCACTTGTAGGCCCCGCCCACTTCCCGATCACCTCTTCCCGCCCTTCCCGCCACCCAGCTGCGCTTTCACTCAGCCCTCCCCAATTTAATGTAGGCCGCTACGCAGCCGTGTGCAGCAGATGCGCCAAAGGCAAGCCCGTCTGCGCCCGCCTGCGACCCGACCGGGACCAGCACGAGGGACCCTGCATCTCATACCACCCACTGCTACAACACAGCCGCCCTCCATGCACTCAACCCCGGAAGACTCAGAGACTGCCAACAGTCCACGCCAAACACGACCCACAGCCAGTTCTCCTGCCTCAACTGCCGCCAGACCTTCACCACCAACCTGGCCTCCAACACCACTAGAACCAACACCAGCGACGCCCTAAGATGCATCCTCCTCAAAGTGCGCTCCGTGCACAAACACACTGTGGAGATCTGGAACCTACTCGACTCTCTCTCGCCAGACATCGCCTTCTTCATGGGGACCTGGCCCAACGCCTCCTCCGGCCCGACATCAACACCACCATCCCGGAAGGAGACAAGATCCAGAGGAAGGACCGCCCCAACTATCTGGGAGGGGGCCTCGCCATCGCCCACAAGAACACCCTCCGTGTCACCACCACCTGCGAAACCTTCCCCTCCGCCAAACACCTGCACTTCCAGATCCAGATCAGCCCCAACTCCACGCTCCGCGCATCCCTCGTCTACAGACCCCCGGTCCCCCTTCGCCACCACCATCACCAACCTTATCGTACCCTATACCATAGCCTCAATGAACTACATACTCATCGGAGACCTAAACTTCCACCTCGACAACCCCAGCGCCCCAACTCCACCACCCTTCATGACAACCTCGCCAACATCGGACTTAAACAACACATCATCACAACGACCCACAGGGCAGGACACACCCTCAACCCCATCTTCGCAGCAGGAAACAGCGTCCACTTCAGCCACACAACAACAACCCCCATTGACTGACCAGCACTGCGTACATTTCACCGCCTGGTTCACCACCGATCTCCAAGAAGCCAGACGCCTGGAGAAGAATTGGAGAAACGCCAAGTCACCTAAAAACTACACCACCTACAAGGACTACATAACGGATTACCACAACTGAATCAGAACCACCAAAAGGACTTTCATCCACAGCAAGATTCTCGCAAACTCCACCAACTCCAAGGAACTCTTCACTGTCATTCAGGAATTCACCAACCCCCGCAGTGAAGCCACAGACATCACCCCTGTCCCAAGACCTCTGCGACAAGCTTGGAACCATCTTCCACCTCAAGATGAAAAACCTCTATGACAACTTTGTTGACCACCCACCAGACGCCACAGCCCGCCCACTCCCCAGACACACCAGCCAGCCCACCATTACCACCTGAACGCCGATCACGGCCGAAGACACTGCCTCGACCATGAAAGGCATTCAGTCAGGGCCCCCCACTGACCCCTGCTCCCCACACATCTACCACAGAGCCGCCACCACCATCGCACCCAAACTACAACACACCATCAACACCTCCTTCAAAGCAGGTACCTTCCCATAAGACTGGAAACATGCAGAAGTCAGGCCCCTGCTCAAGAAGCCCACAGCTGACCCCACCGATCTCAAGAACTACCGGCCCATCTCGCTCCACCCCTTCGCAGCCAAAATTGCAGAGAAAACAGTCAACAGGGAACTGACAAAATTCATCGAAAAAGACAACGCCGTTCTCGACCCGTCCCAATCTGGATTCCGGAGCAACCACAGCACTAAGACCGCCCTACTTGCCGCCACAGATGACATCCGCACCCTCCTGGACCAAGGCAACTTCGCAGCCCTGATTCTACTCGAGCTATCAGCAGCTTTTGACACCATCTACCACCGCACACTCACCGCCAGACTACACGACGCTGGCATACAAAGAACAGCCC
Organism: Triturus cristatus; assembly: GCF_964204655.1. NCBI lineage: Eukaryota > Metazoa > Chordata > Amphibia > Caudata > Salamandridae > Triturus > Triturus cristatus. The sequence goes on along the minus strand of NC_140586.1, from coordinate 324,249,445 downwards.
TAGACTGCATCAAATCATTCCTCCCCGGAAGAAGCCAAAGAAACAGATTGCCTTACTTTCCGATTCCACGAAAATCACCAGTGGAGTGCCACAGGGTTCGTCACTGAGCCTGACTCTCTTCAATGTCTACATGGCCCCCCTCGCTGCCATCGTCCGACAACACGGCCTCAACATCGTACCCTACGCTGACGACACCCAGCTCATCCTCTCCCTAACCAAAGACACCACCACTGCCAGACTCAACTTCCAAAAAGGGATGCAGAAAGTCACAGTCTGGATGACCAACAGCTGCCTAAAGCTCAACGCTGAGAAGACAGAAGTCCTCATCCTTGGAAACACCCCCTCAGTTTGGGACAACACCTGGTGGCTGACCGCTCTAGGGAGCCCACCGACCCCCTCGGGCCATGCTAAAAACCTCAGCATCGTACTCGACTCATCCCTCACCATGAACCGACAGGTCAACGCCATCACCTCCAGCTGCTTCAACACCATCTGCATCCTCCGCAAGACTTTCAAGTGGATTCCCCCTGAGTCAAGGAAGACAGTCACCCACTCATTCATCACCAGCAGACTTGACTATGGAAACACGCTCTATGCTGGCATAAACAGGTCCCTACTCCGCAAACTCCAGATGATACAGAAGACCGCCGCCAGATTCGTCCATGGCATCCCCCCCGGCACGAACACATCAGCCAACATCTACTCCACTGGCTTTCCGTGGAGAAAAGGGTCACCTTCAAAATCCTCACCCACGCCTACAAATGCCTACACGACACCAGACCCGAATACCTCAATGACAGAATCAACTTCCACGTACCCAAATGGAACCTCCGATCTTCCAACCTCGCATTGGCCAAAACCCTGAGCGTTCACAGAGCCAGCGCAGGAGGAAGATCCTTCTCCCACATCGCGGCCAAAACATGGAACAAGCTCCCGGCAGACATCAGACACGCCCCCTCCCTGAACACCTTCAGAAAGACTCTCAAGATCTGGCTCTTTGGCTAAACAGATCTGCCGACCCCCCTCAGCGCCTTGAGACCCTCACGGGTGAGTAGCGCGCTTACAATACCCGGATTGATTGATTGATTCTTGGGTGTATTCAGCCTGTAGCTAACCCCAAATCCCAGGAACTTGCATTGGGTGTTTAAAGCCTGCAACCCCTGCATCACGTGCATGCCACCACCTAGGAGCATGCCCTCGGTGTATTCAGTCTGCTCCCGAGCCTGTCCCTCGAGACCATGTCTTGGGTAGCCTGCTTCTGCCTTCATTCCTAGGTACATGCCTTTGGTGTATGAAATCTGCACCCCACCACCCCAATCGAGGACCATATCTCGGGTGTATGAAGCCAACTGGAAATACCGCTTGTCTGTGCCCTCCTCTGGGGGTGGTGACGATTCCACCTTTATCTGTACAGCCACTGATTGCAAGTACTCATGTGCCATAATCCAATTATTCCACTCTTGCAAGAGTCCAAGCCTTACTCTTCATTATTACTCGAGAGTGCATACTGCAGCAACAACAGTACCGACTTGGACTGAAATACCCTGCTCCAATCTGTCCCAACACCCAAGCTCAGCAGAGTACCTGTGGCTGATCATTGAAAGGGCCAGCCATGAGCCCATCAGTCAGAAGGAGGTGCTTGAGGTAAGAAGCCAAGGCAATGCTTATGAAGCAATCATTGCAGCACCTTACAACGACGATGAGGAGGGAACTCCAGGAAATAAACAACAAACCTCTTCTTTCAAAGGTGAAGTTGCAGAAATCATGAACATTCACCACAAACAACAAATAAGAGAATGATTCTGAGAGGGAGCTACACCATCCTGCCAGGAATGTTACGGCACACAACCTTTAACTAGCAAAAAAAAATCATCATGGAGTGGTCCAAACTCAAGTGCTCCTCTGTGAAAGGCTTTGGGTCCCCAGAACGGACGTAATGGTGGCACAAGAAGAAATGGACTCACTAATTCTACATAAAAGCACTAAACACAATATCACGAAAAAATGGACTATTTGTCAAGGAACTCCAATGACCACCTCCCTTTACTCAGACACACCATCTCGCCCTTCCTTTTTTCACCATAACCCTGCAATATGTTCCGTGTCTTCTTGTCGCCATGAGTCCGTCCTTAACGTGTTTTCCCATCTTTTCTACCACTTACTGTCCACATTTTTTAAGACCACCTGGATTTTTCTTTACTCTATCTCCTTCCCCTGCCTGTCTGTCGACCGCTTCCTAATTAACTTACCTTCTTCCCTGCTCTGCAATCTGCTTTCATCAACGTATTCTCATCTCCTTCCTTCAGCAAGAATATATATATATATATATATATATATATATATATATATATATATATATATATCTATATATATCGATGGAACAACGTGTGGTTTCGCTGGGGTGAGAAAAGCATATCGGCAACTATGTTGGACAGAGCGACCCACTTGGGATTTTTTATATTCATTGAAGGAGTTGGGGTGGCGGTATCTAAGACTTCAAGTACCATAAAGCATTGAGCTGACACGCCCATGGGGCGGGACGTAAGAAACATTTAAATGAGATACTCTGCCGCCTCCCATCCTCATACGCCATTCCTGTGAACAAGGGTGAACTGATACCTGAAACGCGTAAGGAATTTATGGCTGAACTCTGCTGTGTCCGCGCATTTGTTTAGAGATGCTGCCTGGCGAAATAAATGATAAAGACACGCTGTGTGTGGACCTCCAACGTTGGGTGCTTTTTCCGTTTGGAATATCTATATATATATATCTATATCTATATCTATATCTATCTATATATATATATATATATATATATATGGACTCCTGCATCCTTGAAAATGGGACTGCGACGGAGCAACGGTGAGCTAACAAATCATAAAGCATCGTGACATCTCCCACTGGAGGGTTAGGATAACGCACCACAAGTACCAGCATGCTAAGTATCAGCCTAACGAGGCGTCCACTAGAGGGCAAAAAAACCTTAAAAGGACTGCATTTTACTTGGAGGTGCTTACTCATTCGATGCCTTGTCTTACCTTCGAAAAAGGTCAATGTGACCGAAACGCGTCAGGACAGGACTGGCGATGCTGTATAAATAATAAATTGCTGACTGCCACTGTTGGAGTGCGGCTTCTTGCTTTCCGGGAGGAGAGAATTGGAGAATGTTTTAATGGTTTGGTTCTGCCATAAGCGACGCACCACCAGAAAGAACGCCGTCTCTGCCCCAAAATTGAACCGTACGTGTGGAACGCGAAAAGCGAGTGTGGGCAGTTGTGCACCGCCGAAGACAGACTTCGGCATGGACTCCTGCATTCTTGAAAATGGGACTGCGACGGAGCAACGGTGAGCTAACAAATCATAAAGCATCGTGGCATCTCCCACTGGAGGGTTAGGATAACGCACCACAAGTACCAGCATGCTAAGTATCAGCCTAACGAGGCGTCAACTAGAGGGCAAAAAAACTTTAAAAGGACTGCATTTTACTTGGAGGTGCTTATTCATTCGATGCATTGTCTTACCTTCGAAAAAGGTCAATGTGACCGAAACGCGTCAGGACAGGACTGGCGATGCTGTATAAATAATAAATTGCTGACTGCCACTGTTGGAGTGCGGCTTCTTTCTTTCCGGGAGGAGAGAATTGGAGAATGTTTTAATGGCTTGGTACTGCCATAAGCGACGCACCACCAGAAAGAGCGCCGTCTTTGCCCCAAAATTGAACCGTACGTGTGGAACGCGAAAAGCGAGTGTGGGCAGTTGTGCGCCGCCGAAGACAGACTTCGGCATGGACTCCTGCATCCTTGAAAATGGGACTGCGACGGAGCAACGGTGAGCTAACAAATCATAAAGCATCGTGGCATCTCCCACTGGAGGGTTAGGATAACGCACCACAAGTACCAGCATGCTAAGTATCAGCCTAACGAGGCATCCACTAGAGGGCAAAAAAACTTTAAAAGGACTGCATTTTACTTGGAGGTGCTTATTCATTCGATGCCTTGTCTTACCTTCGAAAAAGGTCAATGTGACCGAAACGCGTCAGGACAGGACTGGCGATGCTGTATAAATAATAAATTGCTGACTGCCACTGTTGGAGTGCGGCTTCTTGCTTTCCGGGAGGAGAGAATTGGAGAATATATATATATATATAAATATATATATATACACACACATATCATGTCCTTAGTCCAGTCATCGTTTTTGTATCAGATGTTCACTTGTATGATGTAAGGCAGTGTTTCCCAAACTGTGGTCCGCGGACCCCAGGGGTCCGTGACACATTCCCAGGGGGTTCTCAGGCAGCAGTTTTAAAAGCACTGCAAAGTTCCTTGTATAGTTGGCAGTTTTCGAACAACAATAAAAGTGTCAAAATAACACCAGTGATTAATCTTCCTGCTGGAGAGAGATGAGAGTTTTGTCCAGTGGCAGCTTTGACTTATCTAATGTAGCACAGTAGGTTAATATGCCTATTGCAAAGAACGTGTACCTGCATTTAAAAAAACTGTTTTATGTGCATATGTCAGTGGGTTACTGTTTTTGTTACAGAGGTTCTTTTGTTGCTGTGCAGTTTATAAGTGACAATCCTGATCTAGCACAGTGACCTATGAACTGGCATCAACAAAAATGCTTGCAAACTGCATGGTACAAGTTAGTAACATGTTTTTTCCCAGTCTTTCAGTATCCTGATGCTGCTAAAAAGGTTTATTTGGGTAGAAATACATTTTTATTGTTAAAGTCAATGCTAACCACTGTGTTATGTCCTGAATCCTGAGTTCGTGCTTCTCCAGACCAAGCACTCTTTAAAAATGCCTACCAGTATGAATGACATGTGAATCCTACAACTTGTAGTTGCCTTTCGCCTTTGCCTTATCTAACATTTTCTATACACTGATTTACATGTATGATTCATTGTCTCTATGGACCAGATGTACAAGGAAAGTGACTCAGTGTGTGCCGCAAGCCATTTGGCTGCACCGCACTGAGTCACTTTCAAAGCCCAGGGATGCGACATACTTACAACAATATGTTGCATCTCTGTGCTCCCCCCTGCGCTGCTGCACAAACTGCTGCCATGTGTCAGCACAGGCACCCTTGCATTATGGTGCAAGGATGCCTGCATCGTGGGGAGATTGTTTATGTGCAGGGAGGGTTCCCTTTCTGCACATATACAATAAGAAATGGCATTTCTCTATGTGTGCTGCATTAATGCACATAGAACTTGCAAAACGTCATTGTTTTACTGATGGTTTATGTGCCGGAAGGGACACCTTCCTGTACATAAACAATAACTAGAGGGGATTTCATCTTTCTATGCATGCTGCAGAATGCGGCATGCATAGAAAGTGGGAAAAAAGGATAAATCAATACATTTGTCCTTGTTGCACCTCCCTATGTCTCTGTAGCATTCAGACGCATTTCCAGACTTACGATTTCTGGTAAATCTGAAAATGTTTTTTTTTAATTTTATATTTTTTTCCTCTATAAACTTCTGTTTATTGATTTTCAATACACCAACATGCAGCATGAGCATCTATACAGGCAATAATTAGCGCAACAGCTGTATACACGTTTCTCACACATGGAGGATCGAAAACCACAATGTAGCATACGTTAAAACCTTGCTTTCCAATTTCGAAATAAGAGAGACTATTGGGTACCCCTCCGGCAGCACAGTCTCCGGCATTTCACCGAGACCCCAGCACCCTGAGCCCCCCCTTGGCTCCCCCCTCCGCCCCTCAGCACCTCAGCCCACAACCCACTCCGTCATCTTGAATTACCAGCAAGAGGCCCGCATCGTAGCCCTCATCTGCACGTCTGGGGATTGCCTATCTATGTGCGAAGGAAAGGATGTTTAAATGGGGTCATTATAGCGCTTCCATCTCTGTCATGAAGCTAACTGTCCATCTCCTCCTCACCAGGGGGTTCCATCCCGCGTGGGTTCAATAGTAAGTAGCATGTCAGGGGAGCCCATATGTCCCGGGGTCTGGAGGCGCTCGGCAATAATTCAGCATATGTAGTTAGTTTGTCTTGGCAAGCCACCAAGTCATCCACCCATTCCTTAAATTTAGGCGCGCGCCCTCTGCCCCAGCGGCATGCCACTCGCCTCTTAGCTAACAGTAATGTAAGAGCGACGTATTTACGATTTGCTGCCGGTATTGGTTTAACATATCCTAACAGTGCCAGCAACGGCGTGGGTTCAATGCGCGCGTTTGTCATAATGGCTAGGGCGTCAAAAACCTGTTCCCAATATTCGCGTATGCTCGGGCAATCCCAGGCTAGATGTAGAAAATCTGCACCTGGGGCCTGACATCTCCTGCAACAATCCGTTTCCTGTAACTGATATTTGTGCATCTTGACCAGAGTGAAGTACAATCTATGAAGATATTTATAGTGAAGTATACGAAGCCTGCTACTGGCCGAAACTCGCTCAGTTTGCAGGCAACAGTACTCCCACTGCTCGTCTGTTAGTGCAAAACCTAGCTCCTCGCTCCATCGTGAGCGAGAGAGCGTGGCCGGCAATTTCCTCTGCTCATGTACCGTCCTATATATGGTGGAGACAAGCCGCTTATTCGTCGTATTTTTCAGTATGAAGTGTAGCGGGGCCAGCGTCTGTGGCTCCGCCGGGAAGTCCGGGATTATCGCCCGAATGCCCGATCGAAGTCTGATATAGAGGAAAACATCCAACGAGGTTTGTTGCATGTCCCGAAAAATGTGCTCAGCAGTGCGAAAGCGCCCATCACAAAAGAGGTCCCCCCAAGTGTCAATACGAGTGCGGTCCCTGAAGTGATGAAACACTGTTTCCTGCAGTAGAGGCATACTTGGATGGTACCGGAGGGGCATCAACGGGGAGTAGAGTATGGCGGCATTCAACATACGACCGATACGCTGCCAAGACCCCGCCGTGCATGCGAGTGTGGGCCGCTCCCGGTCTCTGGTTGTAGCTGAGTCAAATATCACTCCCTCCAAAGGGGTGGGGTGCGCGAGCCAGTGCTCAGCCGCAACTTGCGGCGTATACCTTGGTTGTTTTAACCAGTACCACGCGTAATGCGCCTGTGCGCTAAAATAATAGAGCTCAAAATCCGGCACTCCAAACCCACCCTGTGCATACGGTCTGACAAGCACCTGCCATTGTAGTCTAGGCTGTTTCCCTCCCCAAACGAGTCTCACCAGCTCCGATCTGAGCGTCTTGAAAAAAAATGCCCCCGGATGGTAGGGAATGTTTAAAAACAGATAAAGCAGTTGGGGAAGCACTACCATTTTGATTAGAGAAGCCCTTCCTGCCATTGATAGGGGAAGTGTTATCCAGCGATTAATATTTTCGAGAGGCGTGTCATCGCGGTGCCATAGTTTAAGCGTAGGAGCTCCTCCTTATCTTTTGTAATTCTTATGCCCAGGTATTTCAATTCGTCGTCACAACACTCCAATGGGTAATCCAACGGGTAGCGCGTCACTGCTTCCGTCAATGGGAAGAAGCATGACTTTCCCCAGTTAATCTGAATTCCCGACAGGGCCCCAAAGACAATAAATTCACGCAGTATCGGATTCATATTCTGCTGCGGGTCTCGTATGTACAAGGTGATATCATCGGCATATAGAGATATCAAGATTTGACGCATATTACAACGCAGGGCTTTGTCTTCATGATGCTGACGCAGCTTCGCCGCCAGTGGCTCCACTGCTATGGCAAAAAGCAGTGGGGATAACGGGCACCCCTGTCTGGTGCCTCTAGTGATTGGAAAAATCGGAGACATGTGTCCGTTAATGAACACCCTGGCAGTCGGCGATTGATACAATAGACGAATCCAAGACAAGAATAATGGCGGGAAGCCCATTCGTAATAGAACTCCAAAAATATAATCCCATTCAAGGGAGTCAAACGCCTTAGTTGCGTCCAGAAATACAGCCGCCATGGGCAATTCCCGCGCGACATTATTCATGATAGCGAACAGCGTGCGCAGGTTATGGGAGGTTGCCCTGCCGGGCACAAAGCCCGATTGATCTGGAAGAATCAGGTTTTCCATAAGTAAACTCAAGCGCGTAGCAAGGAGCTTGGCCAAAATTTTAGCATCGCAATTAAGAAGCGATAGCGGCCTATAGGAATCACATTGCCGAGCTGATTTCCCGGGCTTCAAAAGAGAGATAATAGTAGCTTCTCTCATGGATGCCGGTAGCCGGCCAACTTCCAAGGATTCTTCAAACACCTCCCGCAAAATGGGGGCCATGAGGTCTATATATGTTTTGTAAAATTCTATCGGGAAGCCATCGGATCCCGCCGCCTTCCCAGACTGCAGGCTCATGATAGCCTCCCGGACCTCATCCAACTCAAACGGCGCACATAAAAATTTCCGCTGCCTATCGCTTAACCAGGCCAGTGTTACATCCCCTAAAAAGTCTTCCAAATCCAATCTGTCCCTCCCCTGAGTGGCGTATAGTTGGGCATAGTGATGCGTAAAGACCTCAAGAATACGGTCAGTATCACGCGCCACCCCTCCTTTTGCATCCTCGAGCTCAAGAACATAACCAGAGGAACGAGGCTTCCGAATTATCTGCGCCAGAGCCTTACCCGGACTGTCCCCCTCACCATAACACCGCGCCACCCAATATTTACCCCTGAACCGGGTCTCCCTCTGCGCCATAGCCATATATTCCGTCAGTGTCTCCCTAAACTTGAGTTGGGCATCACTGCTCGGGTGGGTGGCAAGTCGTGCCTCCAGGGACTTGAGCTCCCTCTCCAGTCTATTCAGGGTATTAGTGATATCTTTGAGCACTCCCGATCCTTTTGCAATACAAACCCCGCGGATCGTGGCCTTGAACGCCTCCCAAATGATCTCCACACTATTCACTGAATCCTTGTTACGTACAAAGAATTCCTTAATCTCATCTCTCAGCTCTGTCTGAAAGACTGTGTCTAACAGAATGGGAGTGTGCATTCTCCAGGCCCCCCGGGGCATGTAGAAGTCAGAGGACGCCAGTGCAACCTTAACGGGGGCGGGATCCGAATAAGTGCGAGCCATGTGCTGTACTTGAGTTATCGATGGGCCCATCCCCCTAGACATTAGCCAGTAATCTAGCCGCGCCCAGGAAGCTGCCTGCGCCGTGTAATGCGTTCCCTCACTAGCATGTGGGTGGGTATGCCTCCACGCATCTATTAGATGATAGCTGGTTATGATATCCTGGAGTGCTGCGCGCGTCCTGGTATAGTGGTGCGGCGCCGGGTGGGACCTATCCACTCCTGGATCATACGTCACATTAAAGTCCCCGCCCCATATGATATGACTGGAACCAATATCAAAGATCCTAGCCCACAACGATGTAAAAAACTCAGGTGCATCGGAGTTTGGACCGTAACAACAGGCTAACGTGATCGACACCGAACCCAGTCTCCCCCACATCAGACAGTACCTACCCAGCGGGTCGCATGTGGTGCCGGCCAAGTGAAACGGTACTTGTTTCTTAATGAGAATTGCCGTTCCCCGTGAATACGATGAATATGAGGAGAAAATTCTATATTCTGCCCATTTCTGCGCAAAGTTATTGGGCTTCTGGGGGGCAAGATGAGTCTCTTGTAACATGGCGATGTGTATCCTGTGCCTATCTAGATATGACAAGATTTGCCTCTTCTTACGTGGGTCGCCCATGCCTCTAATATTCCATGTGATAATGTTCAGCTCACCAAGGCAGGTATCGGACATATGCCAACGTCTGCATCATTATCTGGTACGCTACTCTCTACAAGGCCCTCCATGTCATGTACATTTATATATAAAAAAAAAAAAATACCCGCGTGCTCTTAGTGTGCTCATACTGCCGCCTAACTGAAACCCTTGTTGATTCCTCAACAAAAATTCCCTGAGAAAAGAGATTCATACAAATATCAAACCAAAATCGCCCACCGCCCACCCCCACCCACTGAAGCAACCCCAACTTGCCAGAAATAGTCTCCCACCCCCCCTCCCTGACTTGCACCTTAAACAAAAACACCACACTCATCCCTACCATGAACCTAGGAAAACCATTTCCCGGGGTACGCCCAATGAGGGACATTACTAGGTGGCGACACAACTGCCTCCCACCCGCGGAGCCCAAACCTGCCAGTCAATCAGGGCCCACACAGGCAGAGGATGCTCGATGTCCGTAAAGCTAGTGCTCAGGAAAAACAGGTTCCCCCTTTATACAACAGTAGCAGCCAACGAGCTATGGTATGTGTCCATCTGCTATAGTAGTTATGTAGGACAGGATAATGTCAGCCCAGTTCCGCAATAAGGTCACTGTTCCTGCACGTCCTCCTCTTCCTCTCGTAATGGTGTCGAATGTTGTGACGATTCTCCGCCGCCATCCGCGCGATGCGTGCGCTTGAGTCGTCTGAGGTATTCCTCCACCTGCTGCGGCTGAGTAAAGAAATGCTGTTTCCCCTGATGGGTTATTCGCAGCCGCGCCGGGTAAAACAATGCATAGTCAATTTGTGCCTTCCTCAGTTTGCTCTTAACATCACCGAATTTGCGCCGCTCCTCCTGAACGATGGGTGTGAAGTCTGGGTAGACAGAAAACGCAGTTCCCTCATATGTCAAGTTCCGCTTGCTCCTTGCAATCCTCAAAGCCGTATCTCGGTCTCTATAGTTTAGCAGGCGTGCTATAATTGGCCGCGGATTGCTGCCGGGCGGCGGGCGCGGCCCCAGCGAGCGGTGAGCCCGCTCCACAATGAACTGATTGGAAAAAGACTCAGCTCCAATGGTGGCCAGCAGCAGCCTCTCAACATACTCTTCCATTTTCCCAATATTGGTGGACTCGGGAATGCCTATGACGCGTATGTTGTTGCGCCGACTGCGCGCCTCCAACTCCTCATTCTTCGCGGCGATTATCTTCAGAACCTTGTCCATTCGGGCTAACTGAGTCGAGTGGCTGCTCGTCGCATCCTTCACATTCGACAGGCGTTGTTCTGCGTCTTTTATCCGATCATCATGCCCCTCCAGTTTATGGGCTATAGCATCCATGCGCGTGGACAACCGGTCTACTTTGTCCACTATAGTGGCGAATCCTTGTCTGACTTCCTGCAATATACTCTGGACATCAGCTTCGTGGGACAGGGCACCTCCCTGCTCTACAGCCCCCGCGTCCGAGTGAAGGCCATCCTGCGAAGTCCTGGGGACCTTTTTCGCGGCGTCAAAAGTCAGTTTCGTCTGGCGATTATCCGTCTTGCCCATTGCGGCGCCAATGCAAAGAGCAGAATATGCGTATGCTCCGCACTACTTCGAAGCGGCCTAGTAGTTCTTACCAGGAGGGCGCACCAGTTCTAATCAACGCCAGGCAGGTCAATCCTGCCCCGTGGCACCCCACAGCCACAAGTGCGAGGACGCAGTGCTCCGCAGTGCTCCGCAAAGATCTCCACCACTGCTCAGTGCCTTCCCCGCCAGCCCCCACAGCTCCGCACCTTTAGCCTTGGCAATATGTCCTTGCCGGCGGCAACCCAGGGGGCGAACATGCAGTCAATACTGTAGGCGGGAGTCGGCACGTATGCTGCTGCGATCACTGCCAGCTCCCACACCCTTACTGCTAAAAGTCTCTCCTTTGGTGGCCCCCAGTTCCGATCAGCCAACAAAAAAACATACAGTCACAAGCTTATGGTGAGTAGTTCAGACCGCTTATCGTATATGCGGGGCCTCCCTTGTAGACTTCCAAGTCTCCCAATCGATGGGCCACGACCTTCGTCCCTCCAGCCTTCCGCGCGCACCAGGTCCGCAGCGGCCCACCAATCTCCTTCTTCCGCTACAGAGAGCTGGAGCACCATTCAGTTCCCGCCAGCCACAGGCAGTGCCATGCGCTCCCCAGGAGTGAATCGCCCTCCTCGCGGGCCGAGCACGGACGACCGCCACGCTCAGCAGGCCTTAGAGCATCCGTGGGCAGTGATGTCTGTAGCGCTCCGTTGTGCTTCGCTTTCACAACCGTTCCTCCACTAGTGGCGGCCACTGCTTATTGTCCCACCGGGCACGGGCGAATGCAACTCCCGCCGGCGCCGCCAGAGGCCGCGTCGCTACCTTCAAGCTCTCGCCGGAGGCCCTCCGTGCCAAGGCTCGGCTCTGCTCCCACCCACGCCGCGGCAGTCCCGGGGGTTCGTCGACAGGGAAGCCCTCACGCACTCCGGTGCTCCAGATCGCGGGTGCCGGTTGCGACCTTCACTGCCGCCCGGGCCTCACCTCCAGGCCCAGTCGCCACGCTTGCAGCCGCGGTGTTGCCTATCAGCAGGGGCTGCTCCAGGTCCAGCCTCTCGCTCCGTCACACCCCTCGGACGGGGATCCGCAGGGCCAGTTCTCGCTGGATTAGCAGCGTTTTTGCCACAATCCGCTCCAAAGCAGCCGATAATCCAGAGGCAGCAGACCTCACCTCTTCAAGGCAGGGGGGAGACCGCTTGAGCAGGATAAGTGCAGTATAAGTTCATCGAGCCGCAGGAGCCTCACATTTGTGCGGCCATCTTGCGTGTGCGCCCCCTAGCGCCCCGTAAATCTGAAAATGTGTCTGGTTTCATGGGTGTTGCGTAAGAACAGACAGAGCAAAACTCATGGAACGCACCTTTCTCGCAAAGTGCTGCATGCTAAGGGGCCATATTTACAAGAACAGGAAAAGTCACGCAGGGTGGCTCTTCCTGCACTTGTAAATATGGGGCGCTAAAATTTGCTCCCGGAGCGTCACTTTTTGTGACACACCGGTTGTGTAAGGGGCTTGTAAATCTGCCCCTATATGTGTGTTTTGTAAAGTGCTCCGACATCCTACAGTGGTATGAGAGATGCTATAAAACAAATGAAATACATGTGACAGCGGGACTATGGAGAGATGAGGGGCACTGTTGGAGGGTCATAATAAGGGAATCATTGAAGAACCCCAACAACGATTGTCGTATTCTGGTGCATAGTAAGATCATCATTTACTATTCTTTAAAAGAAAAATACAATTCAATATATAATGATAAATGTGTTGTAGAATACACTATTGTTTCCTAAATTTTCTTGGGGGGAGAGCCTCCCAAAGCCCCCTTCGTAGTGGTTAGGCTCACTCACTGCACTTGGTGTGCATCGTATGGGGACTGGTCTGAAAACATTTGCCAGGGCTGCTTTGGGTTTCCAGTCTGGCCCTGACAAGAGCAGGAGCCTCATATTGCGAAATAAAACCAACCATTTAAAAGTTAGTCACGGAGATACAGCACCAACCTTCCCAATAAAGTTTTTCATTTTTTGCAGATTCTTTCAATATAAAATACTAAAATCCTTAGTAATTCGACTATTTGTTTTGTGTGCACACCTGTGTTTATTTTTTTCGAATTACTGTTTTAATGTTTGAAATATAAATCATACAGATTGCTTGGGGATCCCCGGCTTCCAGTGGTGACTCAATGGGGGTCCTCACGATTCAAAAGGTTTGGGAACCACTGATGTAAGGGAGATCACCCTCAACTTTATGGGTATCTGTGAAGCTCGCTGACACTGCTTAGTTCTGCAGCACTATATACAAAAACGTAAAAATAAAAAAAATAATGGCCCAAGCCAAGAGCTGAAGGAGGTTCAGGCTGGACTGCTCCTTTTGGACCAGGACCAAGATTGATTTGTACATGGCCGGGTCCAGAATCAGTTTGCATGGTGGGCAAAGGAACGATGGGTTGGAATGCTAACCCGAATGATGGCCAGTGTTTAGACAAATTGTAAGCATTCCTCCCATTACCTTTTGTGTGTTTGATGTACCTGTCTAAGTGAATATGCCCAGGCATGGGTCCTGTGCTTACTGTGCCACTGGAACAAGTTACACGTGACTAATGGCTCCAATCAGGGGTAAACCAGCCTTGGTTTGCTTGCGTTCCGGTTCAGGGAGGACCTGGTCTGGCAGTTCGGGCTGGGCTGTTCTTATTGGAGCAGAACCAAGACTGATTCACATAAGGTTGGGCCCAAACTGAGGTGGCAAAGTGGGTAAAAGAACGATGGATTAGAATGCTACCCCAAGCAATGGGCAGTGGTTAGTCAAATTGCAAGAATTCCCCTGACACATGCCACACAACAATAAAACATGTCACACATCAATAAGCCTACCTTCTTTTCTTAAATTCTTCAATAGGCACTGGTAATCTGGATGAAAGAATTCTGCTGGTACTTTGTAATTTTGTTATCTAATGCGTTGGCTCGGTATTCTTGGCATCTATTTTATGCTCTGTTTGATTAGCTGTTTTCTTAAAGATTTATGGTTGCACCTTAAAAGAATGTTTTTCCGACACAAACTGACCAACATATTCATTACCCCAAACAGATGCAGAGTCTACCATTACGTTACAGAATATTTTTCTTCACAAGGAATCGGTCACCTTGACCAAAATGCTTTTTTAATCTTTCTTTGCCTTTGCTATCACTTTGTGACAAAACTACCCCAAAACCTCGAACACTAGGATTTGCTGTAACAATGCTATCAACCTGGGGATAAAATCCTTGTAACAGCTTTGCTGAATTAACTGCTTTCTTTACATCCACATCCTACACAAACATAGCCTTGTTTCTCATTAACTGTCACAACTTATGTTTTTTTCTGCAACATTACGGACATATTTGGATAAAAAAGGGTCCATTCTCAAAATTACTTAATTGTTGCTTTGTTTTGCCAAACTTTTGGTTTTATTCTTTCTGTACTGATTTGATGCTCAGGTAATTACTTATTCCCTTCCACAAATTTGAATTAACGGTGCTTGATATTTTTGCTTTCTTTTCGAAACTTCTCATTTAGTTTCTCATTCTTTGGTCATACGCTTCCTCGTTATTAAAATATCATCTTAAAAATACAAAATCCTGTTTTCTTTTTTAAATAACTAATGCATGAATCTTTGAAATACTGTCGCCATAGATGGAAGTCCAAGGGCATTCTCTTAAACTGAAAACACCCTACAGGCTGATGACAGATCAATAGTGGTGAATCAATGTACCTCCTGGAACAATGGTAACATTTTATATATTATAGGTAATGGAAGGATATTTTATATCTTTGTGATGTGTACATAATCTAAGCTTCCCAATGGCACGTCTCATGACCGTGAAGTGAGCAACCATTCAGAGGAGTTTGACGGCCTTTTACCATGAAGAGGTTAGGTTTGATTCTATAGAAGATTATATCAAGCTACAACCACTTTTGTTACAGCACAGAATCTGCAAAAAACCCAGAAGCCCATTTATACAGAACAATCATACAGAACAATCATACAGGATTGTCTGATGCTGGAAAACTATTTGGATATTCCCTGGCTTAAGTATTTTAAAATGAGTTTCGAAAGTCTTTGTATCTCAACATTTAATCTTAATGAGGACAGTTTGTCGACTATTCCCCTAACTCAAACTAAAGCACTTTTTAAACAAAAACTACAAGGATCCTGGGCAGAGACTAGAGTGGGAGGGCTAGAAAACACCCTTAGGATATTTCCTGCATGCGCCGCACTTTACTCACAGCTCAATAAAATGAGAGGCACAAGTTCCTTCTGACACAGTTTGGTCTCCAAACCACACACTTTCTCCTAGTTTTCCAAGTAAAAGGCATGTGGTTTTCATCTCTCCCTTGCTGTCAGTGTGAATTTCCAGCCGGAAAAAGCACTTTTTGTACATTTTACACTGCACAAAGAGTGCGGTTTCTTCGGCCTATACAACGAACACTAACAACCAGATCTCATGAGGTAGCCTTTGCTTATTTACACTGCTTGGGAAATGAAACTGTGATACATGCTGTTTTAAATTACATTTTAAGTGCCATAAAGACACAATCTCATTATTGAATGATTCTCTCATCACACAGATGTCTGTGATTTTTATGGCTCAGTTGAGTTGAGTGACCGAGTGTATTGGTTCTAGGATGTTACCATCCTCCAACCTTACTAACTACTTTCTCTCTGATGCTTAGGGATATTCCTTACTTTGTGAATTTTGTATAGCCCTCTTCTTGAGTTCTATATGGCACATAAATCCCTTCAGCATACAGACCTTAACTGAAAAATTTAAGGAATGCATTCAAATCCTCTTCCATATTTGTTTGCCAGGACCTACGACCAACACTTGCTCAACATTACTGGGATTGAGCACTATGTGAAGATGTTTTTGGACAGTCCATCCCAAAACTGGAGGTCCTTTACTTAGTTATATATAAATCACACGTGGTTATGTAATGAAATCATTTTCAATGTACAATAACCCAAAATGTCTATTGTTTCTCCACTATACTCGTCTGGATTTATAAGAGTGGGTTGCAAAACATTTCTCAGTTTATTAGCAAATCTGTTTCTGCAATGGTTTTCTTCAATTATAGTGTGTGATTGTTCCAAGTTGACTACTGTTTATATTTTGAGACCTCAAATAATGATTCTTCACACAAGATTCTTACATTTGTCTTTTGTGTTTCAATTCTTTATTGTGTTTTTAAAGCCAGCAATAATACATCAACATATATAATATTGTGAAGGATGTAGGGAAGTTGGAAATATATCTTGAAGAACATGATACGTTCTAGATTGTCCCTCTGAGAACTTATCAGCCAGTTTACTATTTAATGATAGCAGGACATATATAAAATGCAACAAATAGTCACAACATGAAAAACTACAATGCAGAGCAATAACAGACCATTATCAGAAATTGAAATATGACATATAATCCACAAAATTACCCTTTCATCTCCTCTATCCCAATTAGGTCAGAGAAGTATCCCAGCTATCTACTGATTAATAAATAGCCTTAAAGCAGAAGTAGGGTGGTAAAAGCATTATAGAATGTGTTCCTGTCTATTAATAGGTTTAATCTTCCTATTTTCCCAGGAAAGATGGAGGAATGCAGTCACCCTGTTAACTATACTTTTTGATGTGGCAAGAGAAATTCATATCCAGCGTCTATGGTGAAGGATGTGTCTGGTATAGCAGAAGTGTCATGCAGCAAGGTTAGTCTGCTAGAGGGCTCCAAGGATTTTAATTAAAGCTGGTGAGGGGATCCCATCTTGCTTTGCAGAATGGGTCTAATTTGGGGTAGGACCATAATATCTAAAGTAGAGTACAGGGACCAGGTTAGTCCTGCTGAAAGAGTTACCTTCTAAAGAACAGCACGTACGGTTGTGCTCAGGTACAGGGGGCTGCGATAATCAGGGAGAATGTCGTGGATGGTTGTTGCTGTAGTATGAAGGGCAGGCCAGTCATCACGGACAGTTGTCGATGTAGCGCAAAGATCCTGTTGGGATTGCGGACGATCGTTGTAGAGATTCATGTTGGTGGTCACCACGGGCGGGAGATGCAGTAGCACAAAGTGCAGATCTCGTGGTGCCGACCGTTGCTGACGGTTGGTGTAACGCAAAGAGTAGGATTCACAGGAGCTTCATGTTAGCATTCGGCATGGATGGCTGTACCTTGGTGCAAATAAGGCTGTTCAAGGAAGCAAAGAACCCTAACCTTCAGGATTTCTACTTTTCTTGAAGGGGACTTCTTGAGGATCAAGAACTCACTTCAGCAGAGGCCATCAGGACTCAGGCAGGTTCAGTTGCAGGTCCAGGCAGCAGGTCAGCTGGACAAATGCAGGGAGGTCACTGGAACTTGTTATGCCCCTGTAGCTTAGAATAGGAGGTCCTTTAGCTGACCCTTGGAGTCACTTCAGCCTGGGAGGAAGGGTGCAGGTCCAGTCTTCCTTCTCAGCCAGCAGGACAGCAGGACAGCAGAATAGTAGTCTTTCTTGCAGCAGAGCAGCACAGCAGTCCTTCTAAGTCTTCCACAGGTCCAGAGGTGTACTGAAGAGTTGTGTCTGAGGGTCCATTATTTATTCTTGATGCCAGATTGGAAGCAGGAGTTGTTTCAAGAGGGTTCCACTCCGAGAGGTACTTGGAAGTTACCACCTCCCTGCCCTGGACCAGGTTGTCTAGGGGCCCAAAAAGATTAGTGTCAACCCCTTTGTGAGTGTGCTGAGGCAGAGGTT
The DNA here is from genome assembly GCF_964204655.1 of Triturus cristatus. Lineage (NCBI taxonomy): Eukaryota > Metazoa > Chordata > Amphibia > Caudata > Salamandridae > Triturus > Triturus cristatus. The sequence continues at coordinate 324,231,494 of NC_140586.1, read as the reverse complement.
CTGCGATGTGCAAGTGTGGTAGGTGACAAATATGCCCCATCTATCAAGTCTGAGAAAGTTGAAACAGAGAGGACAATGTGCACCCTCGATGGTAAAGGTACTGGACAGGAAATCTCCACAATTCAATTGGGCCGTAATGTTGTTGTGCAACCATCTTACCTTCTTAATGAAAACAATACCTAACGCCGTGCTTCCACATGTATAACAAATAAAGTCCCATTCAATCCTGTTCTTCAGGCATTGAGATATAGGATGAGCCCTTCTTCAGGAAGTCCTTGGTAAGCCATAGAAAAAGGGATCATGTTCATTGGTGATATCTTGATAACTGGCCAGGGCCAAATACCACCCATGTATGATGAATAAGGCATGCTATCAACTTCTTAAGTCTGTTGGTCTATATTTTTGGCAGAATTTTGATCTTTTTGTATATTAACACAATAGGGCAATGCAAAGGAGCCACACCAGGCTAGGGAAAGATTAATGTTAATATCTTATTGGAAAGCAAGATTATGTGCACCTGAAAAAAATACCCTCTACCGAAGACTGCCTGGTAAGTTCTTTCCATTCAGGTGTTACTGGTTGTTTCAGTTATTCTGCAGTGACAGAGACATAGTCCAGGGAGGTGTTTGGGGTGTTACACCCCCCTAATAAATGTATTTTCTGGCAAATAATTTGGCACAGATGTTTTCAGTTGGGTAGGGTGAGATGTCTGTCGGATTTCACTAGGATTTTTACATACACACAGACAAAAACGAACACACATACACTCTCTGTCTTTCTCTGTTTTGGAAGTCTTCAAAATATTTAGTAAGTTTACAAAATACTGTGTTTTCCCTCATTTAGTAGCTCTACCTATCTGAATTCCTATCCCTTTCCACTGTCCCTTAAGCCCCTATCATGCTCCCTGCCCCCGTATAGTGTAATTTTACAATAGATGCCAGAGAGATTGTTGGAAAATCCGTGGCTCACACTCCCTCAGTCAAACCTGACCAAGCTCCGCCCCTGTGCAGGGAACCCTCCCTGTGTCCCGGAAAGCACACAACAGCTGCCGCACATGTAGGTGACGGTGTCAGCTGTGTTTTAAATCCCCTGCGTGAGTGCAAAACAAACACAAAAAACAATACATGTATTCATCACCTTATGATCACCAATAAGAAAATGCCTGACATTTATGTGATTACACATATTTTTATGGAATCTTCATTTTTATTTATGCCTTCTAATTCATTTTCCTCACTCCACCATTCTCTGTCGATGGGGCACCTCCAATCCACTCAGCCCCAGTGCAGATGGGGTGTGCATTGAGGACTCGGAGAGGTGAGCTTAAAAGCCCCTAAGAGAGCCGAGGGATGGGTGTGGAAACTTGTATAGTCAGTGTCTATGGCGGCATCATTGTATGCAGTGGCAGACTCCCCCCCCCCCCCCCCCACATCTTATTTTTCTGCCAGTATATTGTAGGATGCCTGTGGGCACCAGTATCACCAGGCAGCTCTGGCAGCATTAAGAAGTGTCCATCTTGTCCTTTGACATGCTGTGCCTTTACATGTTTCTTTCTCTGATACATGAAAGATAAAACTCTTTCATGTTCAAATTGGGGCTGGCACAATCAATGGCGCTTGCAGGGCTCGCATTTACCTCGCTATCAAAAGGTGTAACACTTCCTTTGATAATTGTTTGACACATTTTGGAAAAAAGCTCCCATGTCCACATTCCATGCACTTTAGCTTTGCTACAGGCAGCTCTTTCTGTAGGCCATGTGGTCCCCAGTACCACACCCGTAACATCTATGTGCGTCGTTATTTTTTTCTGATTTCTTTTCACTAATGCAGTTTTAGAACATTGGCATGTTTGGAGCTCAGTTGAAGAAACCTGATTAGCTCTGGGCTTATAATGGCTGGTATAGGCTTCCTCCAACATTCCAATATATGTCTTTCTGTTTCTCCCTTTTTAATTTAGAACATTCTACCCTTAGTGGGTGGAATGTTCTAATAGCTCTTCTAGCCCTTTTGCCTCAGGCTATACTGTTTGTTAAAGGCCCTCTCCCTCATTATAGGCTCTTGCCTACTGCTTGGCCCTATAACTCAGGTTCAGTGCCTTTAACAACCGGTATAGCCCCCGGCAGCTGGCTCTAAGGTTACAAAAATCACTTTATCCTTTAGTCCTTTTCCTTATTAACACATTCAGAAATTGCCACCCTGATTTACATTCCAGACAGCTAACGCCTATGCACAACCGCCATTACATCGTGCAATGATGGCTCCCTATTCACTCATAATATTTCTTGGACCCCTACATATCTTTCATGCATAACTATTTGATCTCTAATAAACTCTTCACAAAGAGTTATACATTTGCCAGTTAATTAAATGTTATGTAAACAAGAAAGCGATTTGTCAGTAGGCTCATCCTTATGCCACCTTCTCTGCAAAGAAAATAGTATATGGTTATGGTTATACATACTTTGGGTGCATAACATGCATATAATTCAGCTAATATTCTAGATACGCGTTACATTCCTTTGCATATCTTTTCCCTTTAGAATTCGTTTGTACACTCCCAGGCCTTCTGGTCCTAAGGAATGCAATAAGACGTTTTTACCTTTCATTTTCAAAGGTATCCATATGGTTTGTAAAAAAATATTCCCATTCTATCCATGACAAACAAGGTTCACCAGGAGAAGAAAGAAAACTTGTGGTGGTTCAAGTGTTATTTGCTGAGCACACAGGTTGAGGACTTGTGTTAGTTCTTTCCTCACCCACAAGTTCCTAACATTAAAGGAATAATAAAATATTTGGTATCTTATGCACTTTCTGCAGTGAACAGCAGTTTTCTTCTTTTTCTGTGATTCTAGAACCATTCCATGTGATTCAATACATCCACTGTACGAATGTGTCGCAAATTCATATTAGTACAATCTCTCTAGCATTTAATGATGCTCTTGAAGTGAGCAGAGCATGCACTTTAAATTAAATTGAAACACATCTTGTCTTCCTGAAGCAGTGGTTTGTAGTGAAGCATTTGCTGCAACACCTTGGAGATGGGTCAATTAACTGTGGAACGCTTTTCTTTTTACCAGATTAAGGATCAGCAAAACCAAACAAATGGCCGCCATGCTCTGTGTGCGAAGTTGCTTCAGTACGCAATGGCACGTCCAGGTGGGCAAACGAGTAGTACGTCGTTGCAGCTTGTAGAATGTTTTGTAAAGAACAAACAGCAGAAGAAGCACTTGGAGCACCTTGCAGGCACGAGGTTCTTGAGGAACAGATCAGAAGAACGTAAATGGGAATATTGCATTGCAAGGATGTGAACACCAGGGGCCTTATTATAGAAAGTGTCCTGGGGCGCAACGGGCATGTGTGCCCACTTTGTGTGCTCCTGGGGCACTCTGGTATTACAGAAGGGCCACAGATGCTTGTGCAGCCCCTTCTATTCCCCAGCACTATCTCAAGAGGGCATTTCCTTATTTGCATGGGGGCGTGACCCCATGCAAATGAGGGAATCGCTTTACCTATGTGCCTTTGCCCTTTTATGGATGCAGGTGCAAAGGCAAAGAATCTGTCAGGAGGCACACTGAAAGTGCACCACAAAAAGGTGGCACACCGTCAGTGCGCCCCGTGTTGGCAGCCGTCTGGAGGGGTGTAAGGTGGTCCTATGGACCCCAAAGACACTTACTGCACCCGCCTGCAAGGGAATCTCTAATCCCTCTTAAAAGTGAAGAAGGGTTGCTGCCTGCACAGTGAACTATGGAGGGTCTTTCAAACAGGTGCTCCATATTTCACCTGAATGCGCTGCACCCAAGGCAGCACAAGTCTGCGGCTCGTATCAAAGAAATTAGAGGCAGGTTTTTGTACTGAGATTGCAAGCTTCTGTATATTATATATGGGATAGAGGTCCCCAGGCTGTATATTATAAGGATATTGCAAGTCACTGAGAAGTTCCATGACCATATAGAAGAAGAAGACCGAAGGCTGAGTTCCTTTAGAAGGTTATGGAACTCGGAGGTGACTTGCAATATGCTTATCATGTACAGCAGGAGGTACTCTATTCCTTATAATACATGGTCATACCATCACCTTTCCCACAAGCTACTTAAATACTTGATGCATAGCTCTTTCATATGAAAGAGATAGCATATTTGCAAACAGGAAGAACAAAAATAGAATCTCTAGTGCAAAATTAAACACAACAAAACCGGTGTTAGATATTTGTCACAAATAGCTCCTTCCACACTATCTATGGTCCTCAGACTGAACTGCCATATTAAACTACCACCAATCATCCCCATTGAACGGTCACATTCATTTTAGTTTCACTATTGTCCTAACATCAGTATCAAATAATTAAACCTTTCGATATTGTGGCTCAAGTGGGATTCTGATGGTATGTCCGTTTACCAGAAGGTCCAAGGATCACCCACAGAGCCACACTGGAGTAAGGGTTCGCATCAGAGGAGCGGATCAATACTCCAGTGTCTCAGCGGTCTCTCTCATATTAAACATGGGACAGGCCATGCAAGGTTATTTGAAACAAAATTTAATTTGGTGTTGGACACTGGAAGGCTTTGATAGAGAACTGTCAGTAGGAGTTCCTTCGTAATCTTTAACTGCATCCCAACTGCCTCACAGCCACCTGTTAGCACGAGCCAAATATTCTGTAATAACATCACAGCTCACTATAATTCTGGTTGACACTGGAATCTTCCCTGCCTGACCCCATTACACTCATTTTCTCATACAGAAAATATATGTAAACCCTCAGTTAACTCAAGCTCTAAAGGAAATACAGTCAAACATCTACATTGAAGCATATTCAGATACAGGTAAAGCCAATAACATTCAGTCCGGTGCTTAAGCCTCCATTTTGTCAAGCAGTATTTAAAACAGAGTACACAACTGTAAGCTCACAGATGTTACGCATGAAGAAAGGATACCAATATTACTAAATGCTACCAAACCATACAAATGATGAAAGGGCGCAATACAATTGCAGATACCATGACATAACCCTTATTAGTGTTTTTGTCCTAATGTTGGGGGAGTTTGTAAAGGGAGAGATTGCCAATGTACCATGTAAGGTTACTGTTTCTTATTGCCTGTTTACTTTACAAATGGAAAAGTCATCAAAAATACACCAAATTCTGTCACAATTTGCTCTCTGTGCTCTCCTGCCCTCCACCAGAGGGCCAAATTGTGGGATCCTCCAGTGTTCTTATAAGCTTCCTGACCTACTCCTGTATGCATAAACTGAATTCCAGCCATTTGGATATTATGCAGAAATTGCCATCCATTCTCAATCCATGCCTGCTTTTGTGGAAGCCAGTCCGCTCATGATTGGAACTCCATCACCTATAATTCCCTGCTCACTGTTTCATTTCCACCCCTGTAGGCCAAGGATGGCTGGAGCAGTTCAGCACACCTGTGGCTGGCAGGTGCTAGCCTGCTCACACCTGATGCATGTGATCACAATGAGCTCTTTTAAGCCCCAGCTCGCTTCAGTCCAGCATTGGTCATTGTAGCAGTGTTCCTGTTTGGCTGACCCCTTGTTTCCTGAGCTTTTGCTATCCTTGTTTCCTGAGTTCCTGCGCTATAGTTATTCCTTGTTTCCTTTTCCTGAGTTGTAGCTAATCCTTGTTCCTGAACTAGCTCTGCCTTCAGTGCTACTTTGATCATTTGATTCCAGAGCCACCACTGTATTTACCTTTTCCCAGTCCTTAATTTTTTTCCCATTTACCATTGTTGAAGTTTCTAGTTTGCTGTCTCTCAGTTTCCGCTGTCTTAGCTTCCAGTTTTCTTGTGTGGTTTGTTCCTTGCTTTCTGCCAAGTGTTCCCATGTTTTCCCTTCTTTCCTGTTAAGCACTCCTGCTTGCTAGCTCCTTGTCCATTTGTGGCTGTGAATTTAGTTCTACACCCTTCCTGCTTCCGCCTTGCGTGTTCCTGTTTGATTGCCAGTATCCGTGGGCACAGCTGACAACCTAGGTGGTGTTTCTTGTTCACTGTATTGTCTTTGAGTTCATTTCATAATATCGCCATAGGTATCAGCTCCACAGACACTGCCTTTGCATGCATATCCTATATGTGGGTATTTGCAGTCAGTATCTGTAACAGATATTGTGGGTGAGGAAGTTACTGAGCTTCAGCCTTACCGTGTGAAGCTCCTGAGGGCTTTAGCCCACATTCCCATTATTGTTGTTGCTTGTATGTCTTGTACGTACGTCCTGGGTGTTGATCTGAATGCCAAATTGCCCCTTGAGTGCCAATCTTTTCTGAACCTTAAGTCTCTTGATCCCTTGTGCAGAGCTTCCGCTTTGGATGCCTCTCTCCAATGACTGTCTGTGTGATCTTAGGCAGCTCTGTACCTAATATTCTATTCGTTTGCCTACCCTGCCACCGATCCTTGCCATTGCTCCTGACAAATGTGACATGGGATTTAAGGGGTGCTGACCAAACGTAGCAGTTGCTATCTATGGCTCACTTTTGGGTACACCTGGCACTGCTTTTGGCACCCCTAGCCATCTTACTTTGACACATCAGTAAATGTACATCAAGCAAAACAGCATGCAATAAGAAATCCTAATTATGCTGGATATCCTAAGACAGAAGTCATTCACTTTCTTTCCCATGATGAAACATTGGGCAAAGACTATTTTGCATGTTACTTTTTGTTCCACAGAGGTGTGTCCTATTTTAGCTTAAGCTTTGTTTATCTTACACCCAAAAATTTCTTGTTTTCAACTTGCCGTTTTGCTTTGGTCGCTATGAAGTGTTGCTACCTATCCCGCATTCAAGCTAAGCACAACAAAAACTGAAAATTATGAGCGCCAAAAACATGCGCAAGCCATTGCTATATTTTTGACCAAAGACTTCTACATGAATATCGAAATACTAATTTTACTCCATCTGAAACAAGTTTTATTGCATATTTTAAAATGTTTTTTTTAATTAAAAAAACTTTTCCTCTAGAGATGTGCACCGAATTCTGGTAAATCCTGGATAGTCCTGAACCTAATTGCAGCAGTTCGACACAGTTCTGAATCAGTGTATCTGCCTTACCATTCCCAAAGATAGCCTTCTATCATATTGTATTTTGTTCATATATCTTAAGTCACGAAACAAGGAAATATTGCAAGGAGCACACGCACGGGAGTGATCATACCTTAAATATGTCCTCTCATGGAAATCCCAAACACATCCTTCTGTATAATTTTTTTCATACTCAGTAAGAAATGTTCTTGTATAGAAGAACCCCTCTCTAGACGCCTTTTCCTGGGTCACATGATGTCAATTCTTGGGATGGCCTCAAGGTCAAATGTCATATGATGTCACCTCCTGGGATGCCTTTGGAGGCAAAGCTCAAACGAGGTTGCTTTTGGAGCTGTCACCCTTTTGTTGAATTGGCATCCATGGGAGGTGGGGGCGATGGCAGAATGACAGAGTGAGGCCTCAGCTCACAGACCAGCGGTGGTCCGCTAGTTCTGGTGTCCTGGAACGTTTAGGGAGTGGCCACGCCTCGGGGTTATGTTTGGGGGCAGAAGCGGAAGTAATTTGCCCACGAGAAAACAGTGATGACGTAGGTGCCAATCCTCCGGGCCTTCGAGATTATTCCATGCTACAGTTGAGTTCTCACTCTAACTTGGCCTCTGATCAAGGAAGACCGACCCCCCCCCCCCCCCCCCCACGAGAAAGTAATACTATTCTGCACCTGGCATTTCCTTGGTAACTTCTGTTATAAACACGAAAGGAAACAGAGATAAATATTTACCAAAAGTAGACAAAAATATGTCATGTGGGCTTTTTCTTCGCTTCTGGGATGGCTGCACTTGAAGTGGTCACGAACACCATGTGCTGCTGCTGCAGTGGTTTGTTTTTCTTCAGCTTGAGCACAGGAGCCGGATGAGTTTACTTTAAGCTGTCTCGAGCCCCAGGGATGTCTCTGTCAGAGCTGGGAAGAGCTGCTGTGCTGGGCAGCTAGGCAAACAGCCGACAGGGGCATCATCAACCCCCCACTGGTGGTGACACTGGACTTGTGGGTAAACAAAACCTTTACAATGTTGTTTATGACTCTTTTGGGGCCTTTTATGGGTGACACTGCCCTACAAACACATGGTCATAAATGCCACTGAAATAGAGTGGTGTGGTGGAGCTATAAAGTGCTGGAATAAATGGATGGATGAATGGATGGATGGATGGATATAGGGTTCTATGTATTGTTGGGTGACAAAATTAACTGAGACTCAAGGTGTGAAAGGCTTCATTTGGCCACACTGTTTTCAGATTTTCTTTCAGGAGAGCAGGTGAATGAGAGCTAGGCTCACTCACCACACATGCTCATTCAGGGCCCTACGAGATGAGGTTCAAATTGGTGGGGGTACTTCATTTTTTGGGTACCCCCTTTGCAGCCGAGAATGGTCACGTGCAGTCAAACAGTACGCCCAGGTTGGATCTTTAAATTATGGCCTCTTAGGTCATACCAGGAGCATTCCTAAAACTAACTCTCTACATCTATATTGTATTATTCACATCAACGGTAACCACTGTAATGAAATCGCTAGAAACAAGCTTTGGCAATACCAACAGGCCTGGATTTTTGTGGGAAAGTGGTTATTTCTAGTTGTGCAAATTTGGTGTATCCCCTAGCAGGCTTAGAAAGGGAACCCCATAATGAAGCAACATCTCGGAGTACACTAATATGGTTCTGGGAGCAGGACCCCTTTGTTGAACAGACTGCATTAGCAAAGCTAAGTTGTACCCTCAGTGAACAGTGATATTTAAAGGAGTCAGAAATGAAGTTTGCATCGTAAGCGACAAACACAGCCAAATATTGGATAGTAGATACTTTTGACAGGGGCAGTATTTTAAGAAAGCCTATGTTCACAAGTCTTTACTTTGGGAGCAAACATACCACAGCAGGTCATCATAACCCCAAAGTAAACCAAATGAACGTGCCAGGGTGATTAAAGAATAGCACTGTGTCCTTGGCAAGCAGCACACGCTTTCTAAAAAGACATAAGCCAGCAATTAACATGTTTTTATTTGAGCTGGACTGCTCCAGTTGGAGCACGACCAACCTAATTTGCATATGGTAAGTCTCTGTCTCGAGTGCCATGGTGGATGAAAAATAATGGACTGGAATATGGCCCCTTGTGATTGCAGTGGATAGGATTAATTCAAGCATTCCTTCCATCAACTTTTCATATGTTTCATTAAACGCAAATTTCACTTCTAGGGTTACATGCATCAAAATTGTAAATTGCGACTACCTAATTGCGAATTCCTGTGAATCTCAATTAGGTCATCACAATTTACAATGTATGAAACTGTAGGAGTTTCATATAGCAATTCCTAGGGGGTCGCAAATCGCTCTACCTCATTAATATTAATGAGGTAGGTCGCAATTTGCGATCCCCTTGGAATCACAAAAATCCCACGGATGTTGGCCTGTTGGGGTCTGCAGACCACCATGTCTGTGATTGCTTTTAAATAAAGCATTTTTTTTAAATACAGCCCGTTTTCCTTAAAGGAAAGTAGGATGCGTTTACAAAATAAAAAAGGAAAAGTTTTCTTTTCATTTTTTAAGAGTAGGCAGTGCTCCGTGGAACCACTGCCTGCTCTTAAAAAACGCTATAACAAACATTCACAAAGGGGAAGGGGTCCCACCTACTTAAAGTAGGTGGTAAAAAACAAATGTTTTGCTACCACATTTCGGTCACAAAAATTTCCTGCATAACGATGCTATTCGGTATTAGAAGGGATACCCTAAACACGCCCCTTCCTAATAGCGAATCTCAAACCCATTTTGCGATTCGGTAACAGGTTACCGAATCGCAAAATAGGGTTTGCAGCATCTGAAAAGCATTTTTTGTGTTCGCAAACGGGCCGATTCTACGAATTGGCCCGTTTGCGAAGACAAAAATGCTTCATGCATGTGCCCCCTAATTACCAATTTTTCAATTGAAGGATCAGAATATGAGGTATTTAATACACCGATAAATACCTCACCTCAGGGTACCAGTAATACTTGACCCTTTTATCGGCTCACTCAAAATTAGGAGCAGAGCTAGTCATACATGGTGCTCAGATGCTGTACCATGATCTAAATCAATCTGCGCAAAAACATACTTACCCACTTCATTTGCGGAGCTGTATGGATTGGTTATTTTTGCAACCTATGTCGCATTTCTTTTGTTTGACTTTTGTGCCATAGAAATTCTCGAGTATTGGAAATTAAATATTCATGCAGGGTTCGCTACAAAATATAGATTGGAAATGCAGTCCACCTTGTAATTTTGGCCATGCATAGATTGCAGATATAAACAGCAATAGCGCTCAAAATAACTTTGTATTCAAACCACTTTTCAAATATAGCTATAATATCGTCCTGTCGTTTTCACATTATATTGAGGTCAGCACAGAGCATGAACTGACTAATGAACCAACATGTGCTTCTGCGCTAATTACATGAGAGCGTCTGTGAACCCGCACACGTATGATTTACTGTGAAAATCCCAGCAATGCGCCTCCACCTGCGCAAGTAGGTTTGTGTGTAGGCGCAGTTTGATAATGTTACAGCCAGGGCTTTAAGTGGGATGAAAAAACTGGGGGTCGCACAAAGAGGCGTGGCCATTGAAATCAGGGGCGTGGCTTAAAACACATAAGCTAAAAATCTTAGCATACTTGTATTTTTCTTTTTCTGTCATTGCATCCAGATATATGATACAACAAGTAACATTATACCTAGAACAAGTCAGGACTAATGGCTCTGTCAATGGTTGTTAGTTGCATAAGATAAATAAGCAGCAACTATGGCTTGTACATAATATTGAAAAAGCTTTTACTTAAAGCCCTGATGTTTCAAAAAGAGAAGGGAAATCTCGAGAGAAAATGGCTCTCTTCAAAGGATTTCCCTTCCCCTACAACCCTCACCTACCTGGCATGACATCATGCCATAACTTCCACTAGTGAGAAGTGAGCAGTGTGAGCAGCGCACATCGATGTGCCTGCGGTCACTGCAGTCCGCCTGTGCCAGGGCCCAAAACAGAGCCCCATAGAGACCCGTTTCGAGGCCCCCTTTAAAAAAAACTGCCGGTGCTCAGCACCGGTGAGACCCGGTCCAGTTAAAGCCCTGGTTACAGCCCCAGATTTCTTCCATCCTATGCCATTCGCCAAAGGTATCACTGAACTCCTGGGGCCAGATTTACCACTTATTCACGGTGCGCAGTGCAGCAGCTGCAAATACTGAGCTGTACTGTGTGAAAAGGAGGGAGCAGGACAGTGCCATATTTACAGAAATATGACACTCTCCTCCCCTTTCCCTACAGGGGCGCTGAAAGCAGCTGCCATGCGCCATGGAGATACCGTTGCGCCATGGTGCAAGGGTGTCTCCGTGAGTCTAGCATATGTTATGTGCTGGACGGGTACCATTCCAGTATGAAATACTATGCATAGACTGACTTTAACCATTTTCCCTCTTTGTGTATGTGATGTAAAGTGCAGCACATGTACAAAGTCGGAAAAGGAAGGGGAGATGAAAGCATTTCTCCTTCGTTGTGCCTACTTAAAAAGGGTGCAGTTTTCTGATGCTAAAGCCTGTCTATATTTAGTACACAGGGTTTAGCGTCAGAAACCTTAGTTGGTTGCATAAGAATGCCCATGCTCCACCCACAGTATGTCCACTTGGCGCTAAGTAATGCAAAGCAAAGATTTCTGCTGCTTTGCGTTACTTTCACGTTATTTACAGCGTTAAACAAGTTTAGCACTGGAAAGTAAATCGGAAAAACTGATTTTGCACCGATTTGAGGCTCTTTTGTAATGCAAACACGGCATAAAATGTTAGTAAATCTCCTCCTCTGGCTCTCCATTCTCCGCAACATTGTTCAAAAACTGTGCATGTCCGTTCTACCATCACAAAAAGAAAGACGTGCTTTTAGGAGTATATCATGATGCCGTTCAGTGTACAGCTCAGACACAAATGGGGTCTGCGCATTTGTTTTTCCTGAATTTGTCTTGTCTTCAGCACACACATTAACTTGGAAACTCTTTGATATAGTGCATGGGCTGCAGACAGCACAGAGCAGTAATTGCCTCTTTATGTTTATGTGCTGCAATGTCTTTAGCTCATGCATTAGCTCTGAGATTTGTTCAGTTAATGTATGCGTGGTAGCAGTGTAATTTTGGGGGGAAACAAGCATTGGCAAAGCCACTATGTTTTGCTGCGTAGTTGCCGTGCAGCATGACTAAAAGGTATTTTAAAAAATGCCATGATGTGGCCTGTGCTGGCCAGGGTCCTGATTTTTTTCCCTATGGTGGCTGGGGGGCGGGGGGGGGGGGGTGAAACATACAATGGGAGGGTGGGGGTGGGAGAAAAGAGGCAACATGGACAATGGCATGGTGTGAGGAAAGAAGTAACGTGCACAACAGGAGTGTTGGAGGAAAGAGGCAACATAAACAACTGGAGGGTTGGAGGGAAGACGCAACACAGATACCAGGAGGGTGGGAGGGAAGAAGCAACATAGACAAAAAGACGGTGGGAGGGTAAAAGCAACACGGACAATAGGAGTGGGGTGAGAGAGAAGAAGCAACAGGGACAAGGGGTGTAGGGAATGCAAGAAAAAACAAGGACAACTGGTGAAGAAGAAAGAATAAAAATACCTCAATCACAGCTTCAGCAGTGGAACGATGCTAATCAAGATGAAGCAATCTGTACTTGGTCCCTGCTCCAGATGATAGAAGAGGAAGTGAAGCCTGCATGCACTGCTCAATTAGAAGGCAGCGAATTAGAGTGAGAATAAATCCCCAAAATTATAAGGAATTGGTAGGCTCCAAGCCCCTTCGAGAAAAAAATATCTCTCACAAGCGAGAGTGCACGTGCTGTCACAGGCTAGACCTAAAAATAATAAATGACAGATGGTTGGAAGAGAGATGAAAATAGTAAGACAGAAAGAGCGGGAGAATCAAAGAGAGTAGAATGATCCCAAGAGTGAGGTGAAGACTTGGTAAAGATTGGAAGGGTATAAGCTAGAAGAAGAAAGAAAAAGCAACGGGGGCAGAGGGGGACAGGAGAGAGAGAAATGGAGAGAAGAGACAGGAGAGAAGAAGATGCAGAAAGGACAGAGGGAATGTGGTGAGAGAAAAAGTGGTAACAATGTAAGTCAGGGAGAGTGAAAGGCAGCTATGTGCAGTTAGGGGGCAGAGGCCAAGAGACAAGAAAGGAAAGGTGAGTATTGTGGACCTCAAAGAGTACCTCAAAATTCAAGCGCACTGTCTTCCGTTACAGGGCTGGCCCTCTAGTGAAACCAACATTCCTCAGCAAAATCCACAAAAGTTAAACACATCTACACCTTGCCCCTCGCCATCCACCATGTCTACAGCGACCCTTGCCCAGCAGCCCAAAAACTTTGCGCTGCACTGTGACCACCACATTATAGCACTAACGTTTTTCTTCTTCAGAAGTAAAAGTAAAGAAAGGGTCACTAGTTCGGCTGCTTGATTGTCTACATATGAAATTTTCGTGATGGTTTAAGTTTTGCATCATAAATCACAAAGACCGTAGTTTAGTGTAAAGTATAACGTTCACGAAAATACTACAAACTCATTCTGCTCATCAATGAGCACACCGGAAGAGCCACAATGAGGAGCTTACTATGCTTCTACTATTCTGTCAAATCCCTCGTGTCTAGAAGAGGCAACATGGAGCCTCCTAAAAAAAATTATACTTTGTACACATCTTGGAAAAAATAAACACTTCGGCTTTATGAAATAAAAAAGTGTGACAATATATGATGCAGCATAATATAAACAACTCTACCCAAAAACAACCAAAAAACATATCCAGAGGCGTGTACATTGGTCTTAATTTTCGTTTTTGATTTGATCCTCAGGATACCAGTTCTGGTCTTCGTGCAGCACCGTTACTTAATAGGAAAGGGTTGTTTGACTTCAGTTACTTATGTTTTCTTTCACTCATTAGAAAGTATACTGGAATGCAAACTACCTGTAATGTATGCTGGGTACCAGGGGTGCAACTATACCCAACTTTCGGTGGGGGGCCTACCTCTTCAGTCAGTGGGGCAGGAAAAGCATTTCAAGCAATGTAGGCAGAGATATCTTGATAGCCAATAGGAGGGAAAGAAGTGCCAAATTGCAGTTTAAACTATCAGACAAACACAATCTTATTATGAGTGACAGGCTGGAGTCCGTATTTATCCCTAGATTCCTCACTTAGGCTCAGTTGTTTGGTGGTGGGCCTACTTGCTGAGGCCATATTGTTGATGGGTGGTGTTTGATCCATTTACTGCAAATGGATATTACGATTTGTGATGTGTTTATTTTGCTGTGGTTAGATGCCATCTATTATTTAAATTGTAGATATTGTCCGATTGACTGTGAATCAAAGTCAGATGAGGATACTTAAGTATGATTTGTTTATTATCTGGTTAACAATAACATTTGAAATTGAAGGAGCAGATTTGGTGCAATATAGAGCTACCGTAAATGTGAAAGAGGGGATAAAGATGTTTGGTACATTAGTCGAGAATTAATGAAGCTGACATAAAAGGAGCAGTGAGATGATCTATCTGATAGAAAAGATGCAATCTGTTTCAGTTATGTGCCCTGCACTTTGATTTTATCAAGTCTTTGTAGAAGCTGGGGATGGTGAACAGTATCAAAGGCAAGGGAGAGTTCAAGTAAAAGGTATTAAAGGCATGCCGGTACTCCAGTTTTAATCCACTGTTGTTTTAAGATCATCCCATGTGGAAATCAGTGCTGCTTCTATGCCTCAGCCATACTAGAATCTGTTTTGGAAGTCTGAAAGCAGGTTATTTTATTTGTATGTAGGCATATGCATTGAGGCTAATCTTTGAATAGTTCTATCTTTTTGACTAAAAACAGTCTGTTATTGGACAGTGGGTAGACGGATCTCTTGGCTCAAAGCCTGTTTTGTTTAGGCAGGGTTTCATGTAAGGCATTTAGAGTTCCTTTCGGAAAATACCTATATTCAAAGAGTTGTTGGCTGTTCTGGTTGGATTGGCTGCAGAGCTAGTCATGAGGACATGGGTCTGCCATTTATTCTGCTGGCCCACGGGCATGCGGCCTGGAGGTGTGCACCAATTGTGCTCTCATTTTGCTGACAGTCGACTACTGCCACTGTCATGGGTTTAGCATTTACAGTGGTGTTGGCAGAATATGGTGTTTTGTGAATCCACAGTCGTGATCAGACCTTCTATCTGTGTAACCGGCCCCATTTGTGTAAAGTTCTGCATTAATTGTGCAACCTAGATCCTAGTACAACATCCAAGTGGATTGTGTGTGTTTGTGGCTTGTGTAGTACATGCAGTATGTGCATGAGTGAGCCAGAGTAATGGAGGCCTGCGTGTCCGATTTTGGAAGCCCCTTACCTGATCCTGTGCACAAGTGAGATTTTTTTCACAGACAGTGGAAGAGTATTGCTGTCATTCCTGAGGGAGGTAGCAAGGCTCATTTGAAATTCACTTAAGCAGCACCTTCTGAGTGGAGCTGCTGATTAGTTTACCTGTGGTACTGTCATTTGGTAGGTGTTCGGGTGTGACTCTTATCTTTGTTGTTCAGGGTGAGAGAATCTTTTAGGTGAAGCCAACCTTTTGTCTTCATTCTGATCACTGTTCAGAGTGGCTGGTAAAAAGCCAGTTGTAGAAACTTCACGCTTCGTTGGGCCTCTGTGAGTACTACAGGCTGGAGACTACCCTGCTGTGAAGAGCATCACTCTGCACAAAGGCTCCGTCTAGAGACTAGCCCAGGGAGGACACTTGACAGAAGAACCACTGCAAACCTGTTTTTGCAGCCAGAGAATCCACATTTCTTATCTGCTTTGACTGCATAATAGTGGGAGCACCTTACATCCTTGTTGCTCAAGTTCTTAGTCCTTTCACCTAGGGAGGGAGTATTCTGCAGCATACTTTGTGAACTGCTGTAGAACAACCAGAACTGGTGTCTGTGTGACAGCCAGCATCCCAGAGGAGAGGGTACAACAACTGGAGTCTTTACTTGCTGGAAGAGCTGTACCCCAGGCCTGATGTCCCTGGAAGAACCTGCCTGCTGGAGAGTAAAAGAGCCTGGCAGGCTGCAGTAGGTGTGACTGTCCAGGTAGTGCCAGAAACAGCCAGTCTTTATTTTAGAGGGTTTACAATGATAAAGAAGACTACAGAAAGAGATCTGTGAGTCTGAGGAGGATCGGTGTAGTCTCTCTAGAAGTGAGGTTCCAAAAATGAATTACGGGCAGGAAGCCAACCTTGCAATAGAAACGATCATTGTTGGCCTTGCAGTTTAAATCAAGAGCTGTGCCCATGGTGAATGCAGCCACTGAACCCAGAGCTGTTCCTGTGACTGAATTCGCCACAGAAGTAAAAAACTATGTCCATGGTGGATGTCACCGTCATAGCCAAGACTTGTGCACCTGACTGTCACCATTGCATTATTTGCAAAGTGCTCCCGTGGCTGCTACCGGGCTGTTGTGACACCCGTGTAAGTGGGGGCCCATCTGTTGCCCATTTACCCAGAAGCAAGACTGATGCTTGCCATGAGCCTTAACTAACTTCCATTACCTGCATTCGCCAAAGGACTCAAGGCCATGTCGTCTCATCCTAGAAGTGGGCGGTATCAGAGACATGTGATGCTAAAACACATAGAGACCTGCATTGTGGTGAGAATGTATCTAGGAGACTTTACGTAACTGAGCACAACCATAATTGAACTGAGGTAACTACACCTGAGCCTTGATTAATGTCTCACAAAACCAACCTAACGGGGACCTGCCTAGACTCACAAGAGGAGGGATTCATGTAAAAGAGAGAAGAGGAAGACAGTAAAGATGGTATCCCAAGGGGCAGCAGCCTAAGTGGCAGTGCAGATTATTGTACTTCTAGCAGTATACCGTTTTATGCGTGTCTATTGAAGTACGTTTCTTATCCAAATAAAGCACTGGGTTGGACAAACAGATATTGCTCTGCTGGGTGATCTGAGTTCTGAGTTTCCATACCCCTACTCTACCTCCCTGAGAAGTTTGTGAATGCTCCAAGGTGCTACCACTTTGTGAAGCCCAAGTAGGCCAGACTCTAGGACATCGAAGGTAAAACCACCCTTGCCGCCATGGCTGAGACCCAGTAGCTCCTGCTTGCTCCATGCCCACTGAACTGGATCTGACACAGGCTTTCTGCCAGAAAGGATATGTATTCAGAGTGACCAACTATACACTGTATGACACCTAAGTTTTCAATGCGAATCAACGGCACAATAGCTTCAGGTGGGAATGATGCAAGAGCCACTGAAGGCAGTGAAAGAAAAGAATGAAAGCAAAGATCTTTTGAATAAAAATCATTCTATTTTGAAAACCACTTCACAACTTTTGGATAATCACCAGTGCTCCACAACACATGACGTAACTCCATGTTATTCTTGGAGCGTTAATGTACTTGTTAATGTATAGTGCTATGAAGTTCGTTTTTAAGCACCATATTGAATGTATTTCAAAACTTCTGAGATGTACTTTTTAGGTCTGGCTATTGCTATACCTTGTGTGATCAACAGAAAAAAGCTGTAAGAAACACAAGTGTCAGAGAAACTTTGGCTCCTCTCACATGTTTCTTGATTACAACATTTGATTTTGCAGAACTTACGTGGTGCTACCGAGAAAGAGCGCAGTGCTTGTTGCACTTCTATTGACTCCTGAGTGGTGTTCCTTCACCTAACATGGCTACCCTATTAAAACACAATAACATGGCAGTGTGCAAGAAGAAGACCCCTCCAGAAAGATGTTCTAGTATTGGCTAAGCATATTGCTCTATGAGCAAGCAGCAGAATAACTGGTATACATTATTGGTAAATAGAGCTTCCCAACAAGCGATTTCCCCATCTAAAATGGTTGCTATGTTTAGTGTGATGACGCAGTGACATCTGAGAAGGTTTGCTTTTTCTTCCCCACTCGCGTTAGTGACATTCAAAACAAAAAAGTTTGTTTTGCCCGACCTCCAGAAGTGCTGCTCACTGCAGCCTTAGCTTGCGGTCCTGCGTCTCAACAGCCTCATCTCAGTCCTTGCTTCTACACCAATACATTTATAAGGCACACAGCTACCAGGAGGTTTCCCAGCGCCATCGTACACAGTGCGAAAGAGAGAGAGAGAGAGAGACATCTACTGATTAAATAGCCAAGTTTTTAGGCCCTTATGAAAGTTTTTATAACTATTTTCGTGCATGAGTGGCGTGGGTAGCGAATTCCACAGGGAGGGGGCCAGATAAGAAACGGACCGACCACCCATACGTGACAGTTTGAACCTGGGAACTAGAAATTTGGCTTGGGAAGAGAATCGAAGCAGGCGAGTCGGAAGATATGAATGGGCTAGGGAGCTCAGATATTGGGGTGCAGTGCCCAGCTTGATCTTATGCATATAACATAAGGCCTTAAATTTAGTACGATTCTCTATCCTGAGCCAGTGGAGGTCACGGAGAGAACCTGAGATGGACTACTTGCAGTTTTCGAACTACCTCCTTATTTGCTCCTAGGTACAGGACGTTGCCATAGTCTATCTATGAATACGCCTAAATTGTGTGCTGTTTGCACCGGTTGAGACAGATCGCCCATTTGGGGTGGCCAGTGACGGGGCCCCAGAGATCTTTGTTTTTCCCCAGGATCAAAACCTCAGTCTTTCCACTGTTTAACTTTAACCAATTAGTGTGCATTCAGCTATCTATCTTTTGCAGCCCTACCTGGAGAGATGACACCATGGTTGACTCGTTGGAGGACAAGGAGAAGATTAGCTGGGTGTCATCCGCATAGGAAAAGATAGACAACCCAGCCTCTTCCACTAATGTAGCTATAGGGCTAACATAGAGATTAAATAACACTGGACTAAGGATCGAGCCCTTTGGTACTCCATTACGAGATGCATGGGTCTTAGAGCTAGAAGATGGAGAAAAGACCTGAAAAGTCCGACTAGTTAGAAAATCTTTAATCCATTTAAACGCTGAGCCTACTATGCCCAGATATTGAAGTACTTTTAATAGAGCAGTGTGTGACACAGTGTCAAAAGCGGCACTCAAGTCAAGCAAAATGAGTGCCACCGTTTCACCCTTGTCAAGATGTTGACGCAGTGCTTCAGTAACTCCCAGGAGCATGGTTTCTGTGGAGTACCCTGCTCTAAAGCCCGATTGTGACGCATGTAAGATTTGATTGGATTCTACAAACTGCGTAAGTTGTTGATTAATGTGTTTTTCAAAGATTTTTGAAAAGACAGGCAGCAATGAGATTGGGCAAAGGTTTGAGGGTTCAGCCGGATCGGCATTGGGTTTTTTCAGAAGGGAAGAACCATGGCGTGTTTCCACACGGCTGGTATGATTGCTTCCCTCAGTGACGCATTGAGTAACTCCATGATAAGTTTCAATGAAGTAGGTTCTAGTTTTTGGAGAATGGGAATCGGGAGCGGATCGTTAGGTGAGCAAGATTTAAGGCTATTTAAAATGAGGTTAAATGACGAGATGTCAAGTGGCAGCCACTTATTTATCGTATTAGTTGATCCGTACAGTGAGTCTCTTGTAGAGTAGTACAGCCTAATGTGGAGGGAGCGCTCTTCATTTGCTGCTCCACACTAGTTGTTACTGTATTTAGTTCTAAATAGATCTTCTCTACTTTACCAATGAAGAACATTGCTACATCCTCACATTGTACTTCATCAAGCATGGGTTGCGTCGGTTGGCAAGTTGCTCCTGAGAGCTCCTTTACTATTTTGAATAGAACTTTGGAATTATTAAGTGCCGATGTAATAGTGTTATTAACATATTCTGCTTTGCACAGGGAGTGATAGTCCCTCTTGGCCAGTTTGTAACTATGCTTAGATTCAGGCGTATAGTCCTTCCTCCAACGTCTTTCAAAGGCTTTACATTTAGTTTTTCAGCTTTTAACTTTTCCGAGAACTAAGGGGCCGGGGGACGATGGTTATTCATTTTTATGATAGAAGTTGGAAGGCATGAATTAACGGATGTCATGATCCAAGTGTGGATGATATCCAAATCCGATGTTTTAATGGAGGAAATAGCAGGAATTTTGTTCGCGAGATGCCGATTGAAAAAAACAATATCTAGATTCTTCCAATTTCTACACTTGGTAGAAAAAGTGAGTGAATTATTCCGCCGCAGATTAATCCCCACCTTAAAACTGACCAGGAAATGGTCCGACCAAAGTATTGGAAGGGCTGTCTGGCATGAGATGTTAGGTAAGTTTGAGAAAATAGGATCTAGCAAATAACCAGCATTATGGGGGGGACCTGAGTTGCAGAGTAAAACATTCATAGCTTCTAGATCGGCTATCAAGGGAGAACTAATATTACATGTAGGATCGTTAAAGTGAAATCACCCACAGTGGTAAAATTGGCAGCGTCAAGCAAAAAAGGGGCAATTAGTTCCTGAAGCATCGCCGCCCATGGCCCTGCTGGTCCCGGTGGAGGATACACCAGCATCCCCGAAAACGTAAATTGAGGAGAAAGAAGAAGTCTAAACGAGCTAGCTTTGCAGCCCTCAAAAGGTAAATTCTCCCATTTACAAGAAAAAGCCTTTTTCAAAATTACTGCAATGCCACCACCGGCTTTATCCTTACGATCATGGAGGTAGTGGTATTAGGTGTATGTAACCTATTAAGTAAAGTGGTACAAGTGAAGCCACAGCAGGGACAAGGCATATGCGGGTTACCTGGTTTAAAAGAGATGCAATTTTCTTGAGATTTAAGCTGTAATCCATGTAACACCTTAGAATAGTAGTTCCTTATATCCTTTAAAAAAGGGGCAGGGGAGGGAGGAGCCTAGCGCGCAACCAAGATGGCCGCGTAGGTGCGAGGCTCCCGAGGACCTCCGCGACCTCCTGCATAAATCCTGACAGAATCCTGTCCCAGATGAGGGGACTGTATTTGTGAGCCCGAGCAGAGGTGACGCCCGTTTTCCGTTTTTAAATCGGACCTCGGACACCGGCAGGAGCATCGATTGAGGTTTGCGGCCTTCTCCACACCGGCCCCCCGTACTGGAGTTGTGGGGCGATCCGGACACAAAGTGAACAACAGCGGCGGGCAAGGCTGGGTGGCTCGCGTACCCCGCACTTTCACTTTCGCTTTTGCGCCCTCCTTGCTGCCAGGCGAGGTTGGGTTGCGGGGCGGTGTGCGGTGCTGTGGCCTCGTTCGGGCTGCCCTGCCGGCCCGCCGGCTGCGATCCGTCCTGAGGAGCGGTGGTCGCCCCCCCCCCGGAGCCCTTGAACGGGATTGTCTGCCCCCTTTCTGAGGAGATTGGCTCGATTTGGGGATTGCGACCATGGCCACAAAACAAGATGGCGACCGGGCCAAGGTGAAGTCGACCCGTCGTGGCACGGCCCAACAATCCAATAACATGGACCGCTACACCCTCCAGAAGGGATCTCCAGAGGCGCTGCGTAGGTCCCCCACGGGCCCGACTGATGCTCCTGCTCTGCCCACGGACCTGACCCTCCGGGACGTCATGGGCGCCATCGCCGAGATGAAGGCCTCGGTGGACCAGCGCTTTGACACTCTGGCGCAGAAGATCGACTCGGTCCTCGTGGACGTGGGCCTCGTGAGAGCCGATCTGTCTAAAACAAATGACCGGGTCGATTCTTTGACCCACTCTACCTCGGGCCTCACAACTGACGTGGCGGCCCTCCAACAGGAGGTGCGCAGGCTTGGCCAGGCGAGCGCCCTGATGAATCGTCGACTGGAGGATTCCGAGGGTCGGGCCCGGAGAAACAACGTCCGCATTATCGGGGTGCCGGAGGGACGAGAGGCGGAGGCAGCGGATCTGTTCGTGGAGGACCTGGTCCTCACCCACCTACAGCCTCGGGGGCTGAGCAAATTCTTTGCAGTGGAACGGGCCCATAGGGTCCCCGGGGGTAGGCCTAAGATCGGCGCCCCTCCGAGGCCTCTCATCGCCCGGATCTTCAATTTTAGGGACAGAGACGCTATCCTGCAGACTTCTAGGCTCCAAGGGCCAGTCAGACTTGACAACATGGATATTAATTTCTATCCTGACTTTACCCCGGCGGTCCAAAAGCAGAGACTGAGCTTTCTGGGTGTCAAACGTCGCCTACGAGACCTGAATCTCAAATATTCGATGCTTTTTCCAGCTAAGCTGAGGGTGGAGGTAGATGGCCGCACGCACTTTTTTGATCGTCCCGAGGCGGTCGGGGACTGGCTGGACACTTTGCCCGGAGATCGGGGCCGGGGGGGCGGGGGGGGGAGCGGTTGGTGGGGAGGGCCCGCCGGATCAGGACTAAGGGACTAATGGTAGGCCTTGCTCCGGACTGTGTTATTGTCACCATTGACTGTTAGGGTAAGTTCCCCTCCTGTGGAGGTCGTGCGGGGTCTCTTGGGGGATCTCCCTCCTCCTCTGGGGGACTAGTTAGTTTTCTTTCTATGGGGCGACAGGCACACTGCACTTTGGGGGGGCTGTTTGGGCTCATGCAGGGGTGCAGGGTGGGGGGAGTTCTGTTGGGATGGGTGGGTTGGGGTGGGGTGTGGTTCGTTTCTACCGCAAGGCAAACCCTTTATTGTACTGGTGTTTTTGAGCTGCTCTCGGGGGGACTAATGATGGCTTCTGTATGTGATGGGGGGTAGGGACCTGACTTTGTTGTCCTGGAACGTTAACGGGCTGGGGGATAGGATTAAGCGGGGTGTGGTCCTGCAGTATCTGAAACGGATTTCGCCTGATGTGGTCTTTCTGCAGGAGACACACCTTATTGGTAACTCCTTTTGTGCCATGAATCGACGTGGTTATCGTTTGGTGGCCCACTCGGGCTTTACGTCAGGCTCACGAGGGGTGGGCATTATGGTCAAGACCTCGCTCCCGCTAGAAATAGACGAGGTGCGCCATGATGAGAGGGGACGCTACACTGTTTTGGTGGGGAGAATGGAGGGCAAAGTAGTCGTCTTTGTCTCAGTGTACGTCCCACCGGGGTTACAGTCCACCACCTTTGCGGACCTGGGACGCCTCCTTCTTGACCTTCCGGGGGGGCTTCTGGTGGTTGGGGGGGACTTCAACGCGGTGGTTTCTGGGACTATGGATCGTTATCCCCCTAGGGACCTCCCCCGGGCACAGGCGTGGCTGTCGGGCCTTTTGGACACACTGGGATTGGTGGACTGCTGGCGTTTAAAGCATCCCACTCAGCTGCAGTACACCTTCCATTCGGGTGCCCATGGTAGCCTTTCACGGCTTGATCATATCCTTGTCCCTGCGGCCTATGCCGGGAGGGTGGGGGAGGTGCGCCATTTGGCGAGGGGCATTTCAGATCACTCCCCGCTCCTGTTGCACTTTGATGTCTTCCCGAGGGGGGAGGGCAGGGTAGCTCCAATCAACGCTTGGTACCTGCGCGACCCCACTATTCGCGCTGACTTGATTAAATCCTTGCAACGGTATTTCGAGGAGAATGTGGGGTCAGTCCTGTCGGCTATCTCCCTGTGGGAGGCTTTCAAGACAGTGCTGAGAGGGGAGGCCCTTTCCTTTATTTCCCATGCCCGGAGGCGCGCACAGGAGGAGGTGACCCGGGTGGAGGCCGAAATTACTGAATTGGAGGGTGATTTGGGGAGTGGGGTGACTGACGCTGCGCTCCACGTTCTGCACCTTAAGCAGGCGGCCTATAGGGCCCTCGTCACGGAGGCGGCCAGGGGCCTCAGCAGAGAGCAACAGGGGCGATTATATGATGTGGGTGATAAGGCGGGCAAGTTGATTGCGTGGTTGGATAAGAAGGAGAGAGCGAGTCGTGTGGTCCCGCTGATTGAGAGGACGGATGGCGTGCGTGTCATTGAGCCGGAAGGCATTGTTTCTTGCTTCGCGGATTATTTCCGCGAGGTATATTCCCCGGTTTCTCCCTGCTCGGAGGAGGATTCCCATGCCCTGCTGCGTGACATCGCGCTCCCCTCCCTTTCTGTGGAGGACAGGGAGTTGCTGGATGCCGCCCCCACCTCGGACGAAATCGCCCTTGCCATCCGCTCGGTCGCTTCTGGCAAGGCCATGGGCCCGAACGGCATTCCTATTGAGTTATACAAGCTGCGACCGGATGTACTGGCACCCCACCTCCGCGCAATGTTCCTTGCGGCCCACTCGCGGGGCTCCCTCCCACCGGACCAGCGTCTGGCTACCATCGTGGTCATCCACAAGGAGGGGAGACCTCGAGACCGGGTCACATCCTATCGGCCTATCTTGCTCTTGAATGCGGAGCCTAAAATCCTCGCCAAGGTGCTCGCCAACCGGCTGGTCAGCGTGGTGGGCGACCTGGTCCACCAAGACCAGTCCGGCTTTATTCCCCATCGCAATACGGCTCTTAATCTGCGACGCCTGCACGGCGTGCTAGCGCGTGTTCCGTTCGTGCGGGAGCCGGCCATCTTGGCGTCTTTGGACGCCACTATGGCGTTCGACACACTCGAGTGGCCGTACATCTGGGCGATGCTGGCGAAATTTGGCTTTGGGCCGGGTTTCATCAGCTGGGTCAAATTGTTGTACTCGGACCCACTTGCGCAGGTGGTGGTGAATGGTCGAGTCTCGGCCCCATTCGTGCTGGGACGGGGCACGCGACAGGGTTGCCCCCTGTCGCCGCTCCTGTTCGCACTGGCCTTGGAACCCCTGGCAGAGTGGCTGCGGTGGCACCCTTCTATCCGAGGTCTCCGTTGGACCCCCGAGTATGAGGACCGCGTGTCTCTCTATGCAGATGACATCCTTTTGTACTTAGCCTCCCCGCGCAAATCACTGATTGTCCTGGTCGATGTTCTGCACTCTTTTGGCCGCAATTCAGGCCTTGTCATCAACTGGGCCAAATCCTGTGTCTATGTGCTTTCCGGGGAGGCTCCTGTCCTCCCGCGGGGCTGTCCGATCCAGATTGCCTCGGAGGGATTTCGATACTTGGGTGTCTATATTACGCTGGACCCGGTGGCCCGCTACGAGCGAAATTTGCTTCCCCCCCTCCAGCGCTTGAAGGAGGATGTCGCGCGCTGGAGACGCTTGCCACTTTCGCCGCTCGGCCGGGCGGCGTTGTTCAAGATGATGTCACTGCCGCGCTTCCTGTACGCTCTCCAGAACACTATGGACTTGGTCCCAGCGCGCTACTTCCGTGAAGTGGAAGGTTTACAGCGCCGCCTGTTCTGGGACGGGAGGCCGCGTATAGCCTTGGCAAAGTTGACGCTCCCGTGGTACGACGGAGGGATTGCCCTCCCGGATATTAAACGGTATTACTGGGCCTCCCAGTTAGCTGCAATTAATCATGGCCTCTATGGGCCCGCCCTAAACCCGGCATTTGAAATGGACAAGATGCTCCTGCCCGGTGGCGACTACAATCGAGCGCTCTACGCTAGTGTGCCCGATTCCCGCTTGACGGGACCCACGCGTGTCATGGTGCGAGTATGGCACGCGGCTAATGCAGCTATGGGCTGGAAGGACCGTTTGACCCGGGCGTCACCGCTGTATGCGTCTGAGAGGTTGGGCTCTCTGTGGACCTCGAAGGGCTTTGAGCAGTGGGACACGATAGGCATCAGTACAGTGGGGGATCTCTGGACGAGGGGAGGATTTAAAACATTCGAGACGTTGCAGGCGGAGTTTCAGCTGCGGGGCAGTGAATACTTTCGGTACCTGCAGGTCCGTCACGCACTGGGCTCCGTCTTCCCAGACGTGGCCTCCATCCCGGAGTCCTCCCCCCTGGAGGATCGAGTGCTAGATGGCCATGTTCCGGACAGCACGATCTCCCTCATTTACAAGAAATTGATAAATGATCGCTCGGGCTTACTGACTGGCCTCCGCGAGGCCTGGGTTGCCGATGGGCTGGAGTTGGACGACGAGGACTGGATTTCCGCGGTGGCCTCTCCGAAGGAGGTGGCCATCCCGGCTCGCCTTTGTTTCGTCCAGCTTAAGATACTCCACCGGGTGTACATGACGGGGCCAAGGCTTCTGCGTATGGGCTATGCCGAGGACGGATTGTGTAAGCGTGGGTGTGGTGCTTCAGCGACCTTTTTGCACATTTTGTGGGAATGCCCGAGGGTGGAGCGATTCTGGCGTGGTGTGCATGGGTTCCTGCGAGCGGTTACGCATGTCGCGCTGTTGCCTGAAGCGAGGAGATGTTTGCTGAATGTGTGGGAACCGACCGATTACTCGGTTCCGCAGACGCGATGGGTGACTCTGGGCTATATGGTGGCTAAACGGGACGTTGCACAGCTGTGGGGATCCCAGAGGTCCCCGGCGGTGTCGGCCTGGAAAGAACACATGGATTGGTGCATGTTCCGAGAAAAGGTGGTGTATGTGGCGCGGGGTAAGCCTGGGGCATGGGTGAAGATATGGGGCCCCTGGAACGCCTACCGCGGGGATATCTGCGAGCCGCCGTTGTTGCCTCCCGCTTCACCAGCTCCATCCCCCTAGTTTACTCCCTCCCTCAGTTCCGAGCACAGTGTTCTCCCAGTCCCGGACCTGTTTCCCTTCCCCTCTCGGGGGGTTTTCAGTGGATGGTTTGGGGTCCCCCATTTGAGGAGCACGTGCTGCCACTTTCGATCGTGGGTTGCCTTGCGGGTGTGTGTTTATTTATGTTGTTGTGTTGTATAAAATGAAACCGTATTGTGGGCTCAGAGCCATATGGCCCGCGTTGTTGATACCTCCTGCCTTAGTGTCTATTCAAAGCCAAGTGCCTCATTGTATGTATGTCATTTGTTATCGTCACTTTAGCGGCCGGCCGGAAGGTTGTAGGCCCATACTTGTATATATTTGAGATTGCAATAAACGGTTTCAAAAAAAAAAAAAAAAAAAAAGGGGCAGGGGTTGTGGCCCCTGGCCCCAGTCAGGCGCAGACGGGCTTGCCTTTGGCGCGCCACTGCGCGAGGTGAGAGGCATCGGTTTTTATCCTGTGCAGCAGCTGATCTGCTGACGTCCAATCACCGCCTCCTCCTGCCTCCTACCTGGAAATTGAAGTGTCTGCGGCTCCCTCCACAACAAGTGGGAAAACCTGTGGTGGACCGAGGAGCTAAGCGGAAAGTGATAAAGTTCAGGTAAAGGCAGTGTCCAATGAAGTTAGCTCAAATTAGTATTAAAACAATTTTTAAAAGTACATAAACGAGTAGCAGCTAAGCGCAATGTCAACTTTCGATCGTGTGTCCGCTGCGCGAAGTGAGGGGCATCGGTTTTTATCCTGTGCAGCAGCTGGCCTGCTGACGTCCAGTGGCTGTTATGAAGGCCAACAGGACTGAGTGCAGGACCAACAATTACCTCATGAGATGTAAATTCTCCCCCCACCTGCACCACCCCCTTAGCCTGCAGTCCCAGTCAACACCCACAGCAGCTCACAGCCTCACTTGCAGTGCTTCATCCTAAGCCTGTTGTGCTGCTTTCAATCCTGCTTCCTTCACCTGCTTTCACCACTCCCTCTTAGCTGATCCCCAAAGCCTCAGCCTGATCCCGGCTCCCACAGCATCCCCCACAGCGCCAGCTCAAATTCCTTTCCCGTACCATCCCACAGTCTTAGTACACTCTCCCCTCTTGCATTGCACCTGTAGTTACGGATTTAACTTAATAAGTATCTAGTACTGTGGGAAGGCCAGATATTCCGTTACTGCATTTGTAGATGTGTGCATGTTCGCAGGTGTTGAGTAGTTTTATGTGTGCTGTGTTAGAGGTGGGGTCTGGAAGTGCTGAGTGATGTGAGTGGTGTAAGTGCAGGCTGAGCAGTGTCGAGTGAAAGGAATGTCTGTGTAAGTGCAGGGTGAAAGGTGTGAGTGCAGGGTGAGTCGTGTGCCCATGTGGGAGCTCTGTGACCAGCGTGCTCTTGTGAGTGGATGGGGAGAGTAAAAGGTGAGCCCATGTGAGCGGAGGATGACTCATGAACCAGTGTGAGCTGTGTGAATGCAGAGTGATGTATCCCTAGACACAGTGACATGCATCAAAATGAAAAGTTGCGAGACCTTATTTGCGATTTTTAAGGAATCGCAAATAAAGACTCGCAAAACACGATGCACCAAAAAAATTGCGAGAAAATAGCGATTCGCTAAAAATCGCTAATTAAATTGCGCTTACGGCATTTGCGAACTCGCTATTAGCGATTTCGCAATTAGCGAAATCGCAAATACCGAAGTCGCTTTTTGATGCATCCTGATGACATCACAACCAGGAAGTGAGCAGCTCCAGCCTCATTTCCAGTGCACAGTCTCAGGGAGAGGAGGGAGCTGGCTGTTGGAGCTGAACAGGAGTGTGACAGAGACAGTAGAACAACTTTTTCAAACAAATGGAAGCCTCACAAACAGCAGAGGAGAGCCAAACAGGCAGGAAACGCAAAATTTAATTTGCAGAAAAAGAAATTGACACCCTCATTGAGGGAGTAGTCCACAGCCATGATAAGCTGTTTGGAAAGGCATCATTAAAAGTGGCAGAGCAGGAGAAAAGGAAAATCTGACTCCGGATCCAAAACAGGGTCAATGCCATTGGGGTGACACACCGCACCATTGAAGAACTGAAAAAACGATGGTACGACTCAAGGAGGCAAAGAAGACAGGAGGGGGAACACCAACAGACACTGGGAACACTCCCATGGAGGACTTGGTTGAATCCACCATCCAGCCAGAAGCAGTTGTTGGTGTGACCCAGCTGGACACGTCCGGAGCAGCAAACACATCTGAAGGTAAGATGAATGTATGTTACCCTTTTTTTAAAATGTAAAGGTAGAACATGACCACAGTACAGCCCAAGTGCAGACTTTGAACATCCACTACACAATGTATTCAGTAGGTGAGGGGCATTATGGGAGATGTAGTCAGGTCAAGCAGTTACAATGTCAAATCTCAGAGTAACAACCCAAAAAAGTTTAATAGAGTATAAATTCATTAACAAAGGCAAAAATGTATTACTGTGAAATTTTTATCACAGACATTAAATAATGCAGTTTTGCACTGTTTCACCTCACAGATGCTCAACGTGTAGAAGCTGTGGATAGCGATTCCCCAGACATGCAGGACACCAGCGCAGGTGAACAGATGGACACACCCGCGGTGCAAATAAATCCCTCACGTCCAACAAAGTCACGCAGGGCTACTGTTCCATCCCTAGTCACCATGGAGTGTGATGATGAGGCTGATGCAACACCAGGTGGCAGCCATGGCCAGACAACTTCCATCCCACAACCACAACCACAGGTCCCCAGAACCAATCACAGAGTCCGACGTAGGAGAGGAAGAGCACTCAGGACACAGCAGGAGGAGCAACCAAGTGATGTCTGGGGTGGTCTTGAGGGACAGATGCTCCGTATGCAGTGCCTGCAGACAAAAAACACACATTTAGTACAATTAGAAATTGGCAAGATGGCAAGCAACATAGCAGTACTGTCTGAAAGTGTGCAGCAACTGAGCAAGGTGATGCATGAGGGAAATGTATCCCAGAAGAGACAGCATCGTCAACTAATGCTGCACCTGAAAATGTTTGCAAAATCAAACAATAGGTTGGCCACGACAACTGCACTGCTGGCACGTAGGTCTGTGACCATGCAAACTGAAATGTGCCATTGGAGCGGGGACGTGGCTAAAGCACTGGACCAGGTGACCAATGCAGTTGAATTGCTTAATGCCTCCACAAATGCGGCAAACATGTCCACGCCGGAAGGGGGTAGTGAGGGTGGCTCAAGCCTAAGTAGTTTGGCAATTCCAGTCCGCACTGCAGGAAGACGCAACACACGCAGCAGTACCCCCGCCGCTTCCAACATTACGGATGACAATGCTGGGTCTGACAGGCGCCTGGGTGTTCGTGGGAAAAAGCGCTAGACTGGCATGTACAATTACATTCCACTATGGTGACGTAACCATTTATTTGGATTTGACTTTTCACTGACTGACAAGTAAATTTACATTTGCAAACCACTTATGTCCATTGCACTGGTCAGATTACAAGTGTGCTTGAACACTCATGACATTTTTATTTAATTAAATAATACTTTGATAGCAATATTCAGTTTCTGTGTCATCATTACTCACCTCAGAAATAATTTTGTGTGATGTCAAATCTTCTCCTACGCCCTTCTGCTGCGCTTGCCCCTTGTGCTGCATGGTGGTGTGGCACTTGCTGGTTCCCATCCTCCGATTCGCTGTCAGACACCTCGATTTCCATTCCTCCCTTTGTCGCTATATTGTGCAGCATGGCACATGCTGCTACTATCTTGCAGCATTGTTCAGGATTGTACTGCAGTGCACCACCGATCTTATCTAGATATCTGAATCGGCTCTTCAGCAGCCCAAATGTGCGCTCTATGATGTTCCTTGTCGAAATATGTGCTGCATTGTACCTCTGTTGATTGGCAGTTGTGGGATTGAGGTAAGGCGTCATGAGGTAATTACGCAAGGCGTATGCGCTGTCACCTACATGTAATGGAGCAAAGAGTCAGTGGCAGCTTGAAATTGACATACGTACAATGACAGTGATAAACTATTACACATATGTACCAAGCAGATGTCCCTCTCCAAATTCTCCCCTGACAAGACGGGTGTGTATGCCACTTTGCCTGAAGATATAAGAGTCATGTGCACTCCCTGGAAATTGCGCAACAATGTCAGTGATTATGTTTTTGGCATTGCAAACAACATGAATATTGAGGGAATGGTAACATTTCCTATTTCTATATAAATATTCCTGTGTTGCAGGGGGACATATTGCCACGTGGGTGCAATCAATGCAACCCAAAACATGTGGGAAACGAGCTATCTGGTAGAACTCCTGTTTGGTTTTTGCAAGGTCAAGCGCGGTGGTAGGGAACTTGATGTGAGACCCGATCACGGCCATCATGGCATCAAGGAATGCTTTCAATATTCTTGAAAGTGCGCTTTGTGACACACCTCCCGCTACAGCAATGACCCCCTGAAAACTGCCTGACGCCAGGAGGTGTAGGCAACATAGGACCTGCACATGCGTTGGGATGGCATTGGTCCTACGTGTCTGTCGTTGCATAATGGGGTCCAATTCATTGATTAGGTCATGGATCATTGCTGCATTGAGCCTATACTTATCGTATATCTCATCCTCTTGCTGGCCTAGCAAAGTTATGCGGACTCTGAAGATGCGCTCATTTATTCGCCTCCGTCTCTGTGCGGCAGCCTGCAGCCTCATCCTCCTCGCCATCAGGTAAATCCCTGCCATTGTGAACAGTGCTGGCTCATTCGGGCTGTGTTTAAATGGGTTTCAGTTGGTTTTCACCTGTCTCT
Source organism: Triturus cristatus (assembly GCF_964204655.1). NCBI lineage: Eukaryota > Metazoa > Chordata > Amphibia > Caudata > Salamandridae > Triturus > Triturus cristatus. The sequence continues at coordinate 324,200,282 of NC_140586.1, read as the reverse complement.
GATTTGCACTCATGTTTACCACCTGGTTGTGCTCCTTCTTATTTAGCTATCGCAAAATTGCGATTTTCATGGGAATCGCTATTTGCGATTTTTCATGCATCCATTTAGCGATTCTTTGTTTGCGATTCCCTATTTGGGAGACGCTAATACCGATTCGCTATTTGATTCGCAGAATGTTTTGCGATTCCTTATATTTGCGAAAAGTTGGTTTTTCGCAAATATACAGTTGATGCATTTCTACACTGTCTTTTGCGATCGCAAAAGGCCAATTTTTGCGATTCGCACCGTTTGCGATCGCAAAAAGGTTTGATGCATGTGCCTTATCCTTGGCAGTTGGCAGGTGTGGATTTGGGTGTAATATGAACTGTGATTAACAAACCTGATCCTTCAACGAAATGTCAGCCTTTCAGACATGCCAAAAGTTACTTCTCTTGAGGTGGAAGAGACATTGAAGGCCTAAGCCAGATGCTGAGCTCGAGCTCTGGAAAAAGTCCCCTTGGAACTTCGGGCCAAGACTTCTTGTGGATTCTGCCACCCTCACCCTTATGTCAGTAAAGCTCCTTCCCCTTCATCTAGTGGCTAAATTGTTCACCATTTCAAACACAGTTTATCTGCTTGCAAAAATGTGTTTAGCCGTAGGCAATTACCTTATTTCACTGTGCCTCCCTGTCTTCTATCGTCCCTTTTTAGAGTACCTGAAAAAAACTCAATTTAGCATGTGCCCTCTACAATAACTTCACTTTTATATGTTTTAATAGACTTTAATGTTGCTCCATATGTTCTAAAAATCTAAGTGGGGTTCACATGACAACTGAATTCCTGTTTTGGTGCTTAGAGCCAGACCAGGCCAATAGCTGGGCCCTTTATAGTAATGTTCTACATGGCTACGTTTGTATTGTAAATTAATTCCTTTCATCCTGTCTCCCACTCTGGTAGCAACAGTCCATAACAAGAGTGGGGACAGCAGGGGGTATGCAGCATTTAAAACAGACAAAGACCTGTGAACTGATAAATGGTCTTTTAAAGACCTGCAAAGTACTTTGGATGAGGCTGAGTTTAAGTCGTCAGCCCCAGCCCAGACCCAGCCCAGCTCCAGCCCAGCCCATGCCAGCTGCCGAACTGCCTGTGCACCCCACAGCTCGGGCTGCGGCAGACGAGGGCTAGAGCCCTTTCAACCTAATGGGCGTTGCACGTCTGCCGTGTACGAACAATATTGGCAGGTAGTTAAATATTGGCGATCTAATATTGGCTCTGACACCGGCTAGTGCTGGCCACACCATAGTGCTTTTTTTTCTTTAGGGAAGGTGGGGGTAGCAACATAACAACGGGAGGTAGGGTGGAGGGTAAAGGGCACATGGACAATGGGAGGGGTGGGAGAGAAGTCTTAACAGGATGGGAAAAAGGTGGTATGTTGCAGCCATCTCATTTTTTTCTGGGGGGTGCGGTTGGGTAGGACATAACACAAACAATGGGAAAGTGGGGATGGAAAGGAGGGAGGAAGCAATGGGTGGGTGGGGGTGTGAGGGAAAAAGCAACACTGATAAGGGGGGGTGGGAGGAGAGAAGCAACTGGGAGGGTAAGATTAATGAAAGATAATAATGCCTGAATCAAAGTGAGCATTGGGCGGATAGTGGAAGGATACTAGTGAAAGTAAATCAAACAGTACTTGGTCCATGCTCCAAATCAAATTGAAGAAAGTGATATTGGCAAGCACTGGCCAATTAAGATCCAGAATTTAAGAGTGACAATGAAGCCAATGAATAGAAGGATAGGGGGTGGGCTGCAAGCTCCATATAGTAAACAATAGTCTCGCAGAGCATGCTCTGTCAGCAGGTTCGACCTAACAAATGCACAGACCCCATCTGCATCTGTGCCCTGCAATGAGTAGCTTCAGGATACTTTCCCAGATGAACAAATCTGATCTGATCGTTTGGTACCCCAGATTTTCACAAATTGAGCTGGGCCCCAAACTGGTCAAGAATAAGAAATAATTTTTGCAAGGGTGTAAAAATAATACCTCCTCACTTACTATCATTTTTAACATGATATCATTGGTGACTCAATTTTTTCCCTACCGTGACTGTCTTTACCCTTCAGAGGAAACACTTTTTTTTCCATTGCTTTGTCACATTCAAAACTTAAATGTGAGGCTCTGCCAGAAATACCATAGTACAGCTTATTTCCAAATGAAAACGTTTGAGTAATTTTTATGGTCTGGCTTGACAGCACAGCTGTCACCAGACAATTGTGTGAGCATCACCAGGAGAAGGTCTTTGGCTCTGCTCATATGTTAAGAGCCAGGAGTACATATTTTCATGGGACAGAAGTTGGTGCTGCCACAAAAAAAGTGCATGCCAAGTACACAGATGTAATTATTTTGTTTATTTACACAGCTGACTAAGTATGGACTTTCAGGGTCAAACACAGGACATCGAAATGCTATCAAAGTGTCTTAGATAACTGGATGATCTATGTAGTTTTTCTCTGGCAGCAGCATAGATGGGAGGAGGCAAGTCATTAACCTACATGGATTTTTAGATCTGGCTTAACAATGCAACTGACACCAATATCATTCTACAGTTCTTTGCTTCCACACAAATAAATATGCATTCCCATGCTATTTACTTGGAAAGCTTTACATTACCTTACAACATTCCCTTAAAGCCAGACCTGTAGCCACTGCCAGTGCTTGTTGCAAAGATGCAGCCACCTTTCAGAGTAAAAAAGCAAACCTCTTACTCACCACCTTGTTAATCATAACACTTTCCGTCAAAGTAGAATGACCTCGGTTAAGGATCCTAAATTTGCTGTGGAGGTTGGACGGTGGGGTTCATAAGTGGGGTGGTGAACCCTATTTCTTAATGAAGAGAAACATATTTTTGCCCCCATAGTGCCAAAAACTTGGCATGCTTAATCTATTATTAGAAAACCACTGTGGCAAATCAAATCGACAGGTAGAAAAAGCAGGGTTTTGAAATGAGGCCCTAAATTTACTGCAAAAAGCCACATAATAACATTTAGGTTTTTCTCAGAATTGTTCATTTTTATGTTTTTTGTTATTTTTAAAAATCTTTAATTCTTTGATTACGCTCACCACAAATATTATGAATTCCATCTAGCAGCTGAAAAACAAATGTAACACACACGCTCAAACACACATGCCCCTACTTCCAGTAAGCGCTAGCAATTTAGCAAAATTACAACTGAGTTCATTTGGGTATTACCATATATCTTCTATCACTGAAGATTCTCCAGGCCCTGATACTTGATGCAGTTGGTGGTCAAGTATGTGCTGTTGCTTGCTGCCCTCCCTTGTGCCCTCATTCAGCTCACCCTGACAAGACAATCATTTGCCAAGTTGTAAGGAACATCTCCCTGCCAGCTGCATGAATGTGGGCATACCTGGGGGAAAGGACACAGAGACATGGATGCCCACCTAGGGATGTGCTGTAAACATAAATGCCCCTGTATATGGTGCAGGAAAAACATCCCGATGGTTGGAGAGGCCTGTTGTAAGTACTTTGACATCATTCAAAGTTGTCAAGGTCGAGTGCTGTCTACAGATCTTTAAATGTGAACTATGCATATGGTTTAAGGTGGATGTTGTTCTAAGTGGGTGCCTTGCCTAGTCCCTATATCCATCGTGGGTGCAACCACTAAGACATGCAAATCTTGCGAAATGCCATGCTACAGTGTGCACATTCAACTTAATCACCTGCATGTGCTACCTTACAGGCATATCACTGTAGGTTCAGTTCCTTTAGCAAATCTTCTGTAGATTGTGATATCTTTTATTTGAATAGTCAAAATGTTTACAGCACTGAAAGATAAATGAGGAACATATGCCTTGTAGCCGGTGCTTTCTTTGCTACCAACAGTACTTGCCAACAAGGAATACCACCAATAAACAGATTGCAGAATACATTGGACAGAACATGCCACATGTATGCACCACAGCTTTGTACGTTTGATCATGTCCCTCTCAACAGTACTTCTCAATGTAAAAATCCTTTGACGCACTTCTCTCTGGGACTCTTTTCCATGCCTTCTTATTCTTACTTGTATAGCACTCAAAAGTGGTATTTTGGCTTGCACTTTCTCTTCGAGACATGTTGTATATCCTTTGTGGGCTTACAGCCTGCCCATTGTTTTTCATTTGTTTCTTCGAGTGTCCTTTAAAAAGCCTTGCTTCCAAGTGGTTAATTTTTCCTATTTGTCCCTCCTTTTGCGAGTTGTTCCCTCCCACGGAGCTCTGTTCCATTACTTGTAGCCTTACACTTGTCCAAGTTTAGCAACTGCTTTAGGAACTTCTTTTTTCTTTGTCTAAGAGCCCTTCATATGAGCACTCTTGTTTTCACTCGCTCAAAGATTTTCTGTAAACAGGGCTGTAATTTTTGTTTTATCTCGTCATCTTTGCTGTTCAATTAAAAAACCAAGATCAAATGTCAGAAGCTGTTTCCCTCAGGGCGCCTGTTCTTTCTTTGACTTCAAAGTGAGAGAACCTGCCTGCCCTACCCCTCACTCGTCGCTGCTAGCCCCCTTTTTGCTTGTTTCTGTTTTGGTGCACTAGAAAAGGAGGAACATGTTCAATGAACTTCACAGGACACGTACCTTCAACTTCCAACAGAAATAGGCAACAAAGCTACTCTCGTTGTTAGGCAGCCACTAGCATGAAGCGGGTGGACTGGCCATCTTAGACAAACCAGTGTTCATACGGCGGCCACTGGCAAGCAGAAAATGATTTCTCAATTTGCTCGTTTTGTTTATTTGTTGGTGTTAGTACTTTCGACACAGCCTTAACTGCGTTGCAGAATTTTGAATACTGATATGCTGGCAGACATTTTGGTAGATCTTTTCCGCCTAAAACTTGTAGTAGAGATGCAAAATATTCGTGTTTTTCTGCTATAAACGTTTTACTTCACATTGCGTCCACGAATGAGAAATCTGTTATTTTCAAGAGACCCGCATCGTTCGTATAGCGAAATGTAGTTTCTTTCCTGTCTCTATCGGTTACAGGGGTGTGTGTGCTTGGTAGGTGGCACCGATGCCTCTTTCATGTTCCAGGCTCTGTGAATCTCTGGCATTAAGGCAGTATGGAGTCACTTTCCCAAATCCCATTTGTGGTGCTAGAATGCGCCAACATCAAGCTCAAGAAGCTGCCTTGATACACATGCCCTCTGCCATGACTGTATAAGCTCTGGTGGTCGTGTCTTACTTCCCAATCACTGGGGTGCAGTGCAGCACGAAAGACTGCAATGTGCACAAAAGAAGCAAAGCTTCTAGTGCACTTGTCAGGAGAATGCTAAACAGGGGAACAGACTCTCGCATTGCATGATTCTCAATGTCCACATAGTAACGAGCTGTAAACCGGGGAACAACATTTACAACGCAACTTTTACAACGCACTACACTTACAACGCATTTTTTACAACGAAACATCCATTACAACGCATTCCATTACATAGCATGACACTACAACGGATTTTTAAAAACTACCTTTACAACGCATTCCATTACATCGCATACTACCTTTACAACGCATACCATTACAACGCATAATATTACACTACACTATCCAACACTTACCCTACTGTTGCACCCCCTGGAGTTAGAATAGTAATTTTTACCCCTATACTATCCAACACTTACCCTACTGTTGCACCCCCTGGAGTTAGAATAGTAATTTTTACCCCTATACCATCCAACACTTTCCCTACTGTTGCACCCCCTGGAGTTAGAATAGTAATTTTTACCCCTATACTATCCAACACTTACCCTACTGTTGCACCCCCTGGAGTTAGAATAGTAATTTTTACCCCTATACTATTCAACACTTTCCCTACTGTTGCACCCCCTGGAGTTAGAATAGTAATTTTTACCCCTATACTATCCAACACTTACCCTACTGTTGCACCCCCTGGAGTTAGAATAGTAATTTTTACCCCTATACTATCCAACACTTTCCCTACTGTTGCACCCCCTGGAGTTAGAATAGTAATTTTTACCCCTATACTATCCAACAATTACCCTACTGTTGCACCCCCTGGAGTTAGAATAGCAATTTTTACCCCTATACTATCTAATACTTACCTTAAATGCAATTTAATATTATGCGTTGTAATGGTATGCGTTGTAAAGGTAGTATGCGATGTAATGGAATGCGTTGTAAAGGTAGTTTTTAAAAATGCGTTGTAGTGTCATGCTATGTAATGGAATGCGTTGTAATGGATGTTGCGTTGTAAAAAATGCGTTGTAAGTGCATGCGTTGTAAAAGTGTGCGTTGTAACGACATACATCCCTGTAAACCACAGCCCAGAGGCCACACCATTTCTGTACCTCAGGGAACTTTTTTTGCATTTTTTATTTAGCGCAAACTAGCTTCGGTAGATTACGTGTTTTGTCCTGAATCATAGGGTTTTGAGCCAAAGCCAGAACTTGAACCTGGATCCCAAGTTTCAAAGTCTGCAGCTCTGGCAGCCTACGTGAACAGAGTGGACAGAATTGCCAAATCACACCATGTCTGTATAGCTGACCCCTGCTTTCCTCTTACAAATCATTGTTATTAGGTACATTTATAATAATATTTGGATTTTAGCAAATTACTACAATTCTCATAATACAATATTTTTAAAATGCAGGTCCAGGACTGCAAAATTTTTGTAGACTACCGACAAGAGAATATCTGGCAACGAGGGGTGAACTTCAACCCTATTCCTCAGGGTGAGGCTCGAACTGCTAGGGACCTTGTGTCCAATCTCAGAATTAAGGTTATTTTCACTGCAAAATTCGCCATTTTTACTGCACAGTCTATCTGAATATTCAAGGTTTTGTGCCTCAGATTCTTGTTTGCTAGTCTGTAATTCTTAAAGTGCTCAGCGAAACAACGGAGTCTTTCAGTGCTACGTATTTTACAAACAAATACTGGAAACACAACTGATATTAATCACACTGCCCTGTCAAGTCAATTAAAAAAAGAACGTTTATTTAGACCAATGGTCTTTAAACAACATAAAACACATGTAGTCCCATTATCTAAACATTAAATAGTAGTTATGACAATATTTAAAATTCCATCATCAAAAATTCATACCCCAGCGATTCAAGTTAAAATATGATGTAAAAGACTATAATACCCCTCAATACTCCAATAATTAAAACATTTATTAAAATTCACAGAGTTCCTAATTTTAAAAGTGTGGTACTCTGGCCTAATCATTCTTAACTTCCTCCTCATTTACTTTGTATACTGAATGCATTTTCACTTTATTAGATAAGGTTAGTGCCTATAAAATTTCTCATTTAAAACCAAAATACAACCAATAACATTTAAACTTATATATATATATATATATATATATATATATATATATATATATATATATATGTCCAAAAATGAAGTTGCCCCCTGCGAGAACGCACTTGAGGAACAGACGAATCCTGTCACTTTCCACAGCATTCTTTATTCTTGTTAGCCAGACATCATGGAGTTCGATAAATTTGCAGCCCTACGCGTTTCAGCGCTCCTGCGCCTTGCTCATGGGCACTTGACAAAGTCAGCTGGCGGAAACAAGGAGGGAAACGAGTCACTTCATTTATATTCCCAAGTGAATTTTGCCCTCTGGTGGGTGTTTCCTTTAACAGAATTCTGGGACTCGTAGTGCTCCCTCCTGAAAATAAAATCCTCTGGTGGATTTCCGCTCAGGCAACTTAACTATGTAATATTGAGGCTCTCCAGTGAGCTACGAACAGCAGACTCCGGCGGATTCTAACATCTGTTTGACATGCCAACTCGAACGCAGCCAGTCTGCGTGAAGCAGCCCACCATTTCTGTTGCTTTAGGTGAGAGTGCAGTTCTCTCGACCGGGACCGGCCGAAATTAATGTCCAAAAATGAAGTTGCCCCCTGCGAGAATGCACTTGAGAAACAGACGAATCCTGTCACTTTCCACAGCATTTTTTATTCTTGTTAGCCAGACATCATGGAGTTCGATAAATTTGCAGCCCTATGCGTTTCAGCGCTCCTGCGCCTTGCTCACGGGCACTTGACATAGTTAGCTGGCGGAAACAAGGAGGGAAACGAGTCACTTCATTTATATTCCCAAGTGAATTTTGCCCTCTGGTGGGCGTTTCCTTTAACAGAATTCTGGGACTCGTAGTGCTCCCTCCTGAAAATAAAATCCTCTGGTGGATTTCCGCTCAGGCAACTTAACTATGTAAAATTGAGGCTCTCCAGTGAGCTACGAACAGCAGACTCTGGCTGATTCTAACATCTGTTTGACCTGCCAACTCGAACGCAGCCAGTCTGCGTGAAGCAGCCCACCCTTTCTGTTGCTTTAGGTGAGAGTGCAGTTCTCTCGACCGGGATCGGCCGAAATTAATGTCCAAAAATGAAGTTGCCCCCTGCGAGAACGCACTTGAGAAACAGACGAATCCTGTCACTTTCCACAGCATTCTTTATTCTTGTTAGCCAGACATCATGGAGTTCGATGAATTTGCAGCCCTATCCGTTTCAGCGCTCCTGCGCCTTGCTCACGGGCACTTAACAAAGTCAGCTGGCGGAAACAAGGTGGGAAACGAGTCACTTCATTTATATTCCCAAGTGAATTTTGCCCTCTGGTGGGCGTTTCCTTTAACAGAATTCTGGGACTCGTAGTGCTGCAAATTTATCGAACTCCATGATGTCTGGCTAACAAGAATAAAGAATGCTGTGGAAAATGACAGGATTCGTCTGTTTCTCAAGTGCGTTCTCGCAGGGGGCAACTTCATTTTTGGACATTAATTTCGGCCGGTCCTGGTCGAGAGAACTGCACTCTCACCTAAAGCAACAGAAATGGTGGGCTGCTTCACGCAGACTGGCTGCGTTTGAGTTGGCAGGTCAAACAGATGTTAGAATCAGCCGAAGTCTGCTGTTCATAGCTCACTGGAGAGCCTCAATATTACATAGTTAAGTTGCCTGAGCGGAAATCCACCAGAGGATTTTATTTTTAGGAGGGAGCACTACGAGTCCCAGAATTCTGTTAAAGGAAACGCCCACCAGAGGGCAAAATTCACTTGGGAATATAAATGAAGTGACTCGTTTCCCTCCTTGTTTCCGCCAGCTGACTTTGTTAAGTGCCCGTGAGCAAGGCGCAGGAGCGCTGAAACGCGTAGGGCTGCAAATTTATCGAAGTCCATGATGTCTGGCTAACAAGAATAAAGAATGCTGTGGAAAGTGACAGGATTCGTCTGTTTCTCAAGTGCGTTCTCGCAGGGGGCAACTTCATTTTTGGACATTAATTTTGGTCGGTCCCGGTCGAGAGAACTGCACTCTCACCTAAAGCAACAGAAATGGTGGGCTGCTTCACGCAGACTGGCTGCGTTCGAGTTGGCAGGTCAAACAGATGTTAGAATAAGCCGCAGTCTGCTGTTCGTAGCTCACTGGAGAGCCTCAATATTACATAGTTAAGTTGCCTGAGCGGAAATCCACCAGAGGATTTTATTTTTAAGAGGGAGCACTACGAGTCCCAGAATTCTGTTAAAGGAAACGCCCACCAGAGGGCAAAATTCACTTGGGAATATAAATGAAGTGACTCGTTTCCCTCCTTGTTTCCGCCAGCTGACTTTGTTAAGTGCCCGTGAGCAAGGCGCAGGAGCGCTGAAACGGATAGGGCTGCAAATTCATCGAACTCCATGATGTCTGGCTAACAAGAATAAAGAATGCTGTGAAAAGTGACAGGATTCGTCTGTTTCTCAAGTGCGTTCTCGCAGGAGGCAACTTCATTTTTAGACATTAGTTTCGGCCGGTCCCGGTCGAGAGAACTGCACTCTCACCTAAATCAACAGAAATGGTGGGCTGCTTCACGCAGACTGGCTGCGTTCGAGTTGGCAGGTCAAACAGATGTTAGAATCAGCCGGAGTCTGCTGTTCATAGCTCACTGGAGAGCCTCAATATTACATAGTTAAGTTGCCTGAGCGGAAATCCACCAGAGGATTTTATTTTTAGGAGGGAGCACTACGAGTCCCAGAATCTGTTAAAGGAAACACCCACCAGAGGGCAAAATTCACTTGGGAATATAAATGAAGTGACTCGTTTCCTCCTTGTTTCCGCCAGCTGACTTTGTTAAGTGCCCGTGAGCAAGGCGCAGGAGCGCTGAAACGCGTAGGGCTGCAAATTTATCGAACTCCATGATGTCTGACTAACAAGAAGAAAGAATGCTGTGGAAAGTGACAGGATTCGTCTGTTTCTCAAGTGCGTTCTTGCAGGGGGCAACTTCATTTTTGGACATATATATATATATATATATATATATATATATATATATATATATTACATTTTGTATCATATTGTAATTGCTAAAGATGTTCCATCAGACCAAGACCACCTTATTTGTTTATTTCATCCATACATAGCTTTTTAACTGCAGTCATAAACCTTCCAATTGCAATTTCAGTGTCCAAATGCCACATATCCGTAAGAAACTGTACAGCCTTTATTCGGTTTACTATTCCATATTTAAACAAGCATTTACAATGCAATAGGTCTCGCATTTAGAAGAGTTTGAGCTATTGGCATTGTAAAATTACAATGCCTTTTATTTATGTTTTGGTTTTAAAACAAATAAAAGGCATTGTCATTTACAATGTCAGTAGCATAAACTTGCATAAAAGCAGTGTGTGGAGTGCAGCAGTGTGCGGCGTGCAGCAGTGTGCGGCGTGCAGCAGTGGGCGGCGTGCAGCAGTGTGTGGCGTGCATCAGTGTGCGGCGTGCAGCAGTGTGTGGCGTGCAGCAGTGTTTCATGTAGCAGTGTGAGGCATGCAGCAGTGTGTGGCGTGCAGTGGTGTGCAGCGGCGTGCAGCAGTGTGCAGCGTGCAGCAGTGTGCTGCGTGCAGCAGTGTCGGGCAGCATGCAGCAGTGAGTAATGCAGCAGTGTGCAGCAGTGTGTGGCGTGCAGCAGTGTGCGGCGTGCAGCAGTGTGTGGCATGCAGCAGTGTGTGGCGTGCAGCATTGTGTGGCGTGCAGCAGTGTGCGGCGTGCAGCAGTGTGTGGCGTGCAGCAGTGTTTCGTGTAGGAGTGTGAGGCATGCAGCAGTGTGTGCTGTGCAGCAGTGTGCGGCGTGCAGCAGTGTCATGCAGCATGCAGCAGTGAGTAATGCAGCAGTGTGCAGCAGTGTGTGGCGTGCAGCAGCGTGCGGCGTGCAGCAGTGTGTGGCGTGCAGCAGTGTTTCGTGTAGCATTGTGTGGCGTGCAGCATTGCGAGGCGTGCAGCAGTGTGTGGCGTGCAGTAGTGTGTGGCGTGCAGCAGTGTGTGGCATGCAGCAGTGTGTGGCATGCAGCAGTGTTTTGTGTAGCAGTGTGTGGTGTACAGCAGTGTGCGGCGTGCAGCAGTGTGTGGTGTGAAGCAGTGTGCGGTGTGCAGCAGTGTGTGGTGTGCAGCAGTGTGTGGCATGCAGCGGCATGCAGCAGTGTGTGGCGTGCAGCAGTGTGTGGCGTGCAGCAGTGTGTGGCGTGCAGCAGTGTGCGGCATGCAGCAGTGTGCGGCGTGCAGCAGTGTGCTGCGTGCAGCAGTGTCGTGCAGCATGCAGCAGTGAGTAATGCAGCAGTGTGCAGCAGTGTGTGGCGTGCAGCAGTGTGCGGCGTGCAGCAGTGTGTGGCGTGCAGCAGTGTGTGGCATGCAGCAGTGTTTCGTGTAGCATTGTGCAGCGTGCAGCAGTGTGCGGCGTGCAGCAGTGTGCGGCGTGCAGCAGTGTGAGGCGTGCAGCAGTGTGAGGCGTGCAGCAGTGTGCGGCATGCAGCAGTGTGCGGCGTGCAGCAGTGTTGTGCAGCATGCAGCAGTGAGTAATGCAGCAGTGTGCAACAGTGTGTGGCGTGCAGCAGTGTGCGGCGTGCAGCAGTGTGTGGTGTGCAGCAGTGTTTCGTGTAGCATTGTGCGGCGTGCAGCAGTGTGTGGCGTGCAGCAGTGTATGGTGTGCAGCAGTGTGCGGCGTGCAGCAGTGTGTAATGCAGCAGTGTGCGCAGCAGTGTGTGGCGTGCGGTAGTGTGCGGCGTGCAGCAGTGTGCGGCATGCAGCAGTGTGTGGCGTGCAGTGGCGTGCAGCAGTGCATGGCTCTTTCTTCCCCCACATTACACTCTCTGCCCCTTTATTCCACTCTTTCAATTGCTTTTCAAGCCCTACTGTTGTTTCTTCTCGTGTTTTTTCTCTCGTTTTTTTGTGTGCAGTTTTATATAGCTTGAACTTTCCAATTAGAGCGCTTAACATGAGCACTAGATTACATTATTTCTTAAACATGTGGAGATTAAGGGATTTGCCCAAAATCAAATTATTTTGAGCGAGGCCGTGATTTGAGCCAGATTCCTCAACTGCGAAATCGTCAGCTCTAGCCTTTATGCATCACCTCTTCCCCAATGTCTGATGGGTAAAAGTACATGTTGATTCCCAAAAAATGAGTGCTGGTGGGCTACACCTTCAGTCACCTCCTCAAATTAAGCACTGCCCAGAGTGTCTGATTCAAGCAGGAAATGATGCAGCGCAGTGACAGTGGTGCAGCCACAGATGGCGCTACCACTTTCAGCTACGCTGGGCTACTTTACCGCAATTACTGCGTTCCTAGTCATGGTGAATTTAGTAAGACAATTATGCATTAGTCGTGGTAAGGCCAGCTGGTCACTGCTGTCTGGGATTCCTCCTTAGATGAGGTGAGTGGTGACAAATAGCTTCCTTCACTGCAGACCCCCGCCCCTCAGGCACCACAGGCAGCAGCACAGAGGGAGGCAAGTTCTGAAGCCCCTAGAGAGTTGAAATTCTACTCAAATCAAAGTATGCACATGCACTGCGCATACCGTATGAATGATCGGGTTATCAGTCATAAACGGGCGTATCTTATGGTACTATTCACATTAAGGTATTTAGCTGCGTAAAGATGCGCCATATTGAATCACACACATGAGTTGAGCAGGGTACAGGTCTGTAAGAAATCCGGCTTTGTCAATGTAACCCATAATATAGGAAAGGCCCTAATGCTCTGTTTACCAACAATGTATGAGAGACACACAAAATCTTTTGCAAAATACATGAAAGTTTACGGAAATATTTTCATTTTTTTGTGTGGAAATGAAAGTTAAAATCAATAGGGGTTAAATGCTGGTTTTTCGCCATGCTCTCGAGCCATGTAAGGAGAGCCTAAACCCCATTACAAAGTTCAACTCAACTTGAATGTCTGCGGGTTTTCGATGTGACAGAGAATAAGTGTGCGTTGATACCCATTTAAGATGCAGAGAAAAGAAAAAGACACTCGGTGGAAACGGCAGGAGTGAATGGTGATTGGTTGAGACCATGATGGTTGCCAGGACACTAGAAATCTGTCAGGCTGTAACCGCTCTAATTTAAATATTTTCAGCGGATTTAATATACCCCAGAAATAATGTATAAAATAAGAGGTCCCCTCTGAAGCCTGTACAGGATGCTGCTTGCAGACTGGAACGTTTCCCGCTTATTTCTGATGTATTGGTTTAGACAGAGACCATGCGACACAAGCGTACTTATTTGTCTAAAATCTCGGCTTGGATGATTCGAACGGAGACAAATTACAGCTGCATGTTGGACGTTTGGTGTGGTTAAAGGAGGCACAGGAGCGCACCAGCTGCACCAATGAGATTGAGTGGCTCCCATGCAACGACCGCTATGTCTTAACTAAGGAATCTATTTAAGGAACCCATGGAGGCCATGTAAAGTACATGATAATTTGGGGTATAGGGGTTAGAATATTTTCAAGACTATCACTCACTATGTGATTAATATTCGTAGAGATATGGACAGCATATATATGTTGTTGACGCTTTTATTCAAGCTGTATAGTGGAGTCGTTAATATGGATGCAAGGCTATTTGTGTACTACTGTTGTTGTGCGCTGCCTATTGCTCTTTCAAAACAACAAGCCCAGCGGAGCGTGGCGTGCGCGCTTGGCAGGGGCAGGGGAGCGCATTCCAGGCGGGTGAGCGGTCCCTTTGAAGTACGATGCCAAACGGATTGCTTGGTGGCACGATGCACGTGATTGTGCGCGTGCTCGCCATGCAATCCGCTTTTGGGAGCCCCTTACTATAGTCTCGCATAGCGATCGCTATCGCAATAGCTAGGCGAGACCTAACAATAATGGACTTAAAAACTTTTTCCGCAAAGGCAACACCTTTAAGCAATCCACAAATATGTGCTGAGCATCGCATTTTCTGTGTAACTCACATGTGCACTTACAACCAGATTGGATTATTTCTGCATTTATTTTCCCATTTGCATAGTAAGGATTAACGCCAATTCTAGCTCTTAATACTTCACACCTCAGCCAGCGATTTGGTAAAATATCAAGGTAAGGGAACCAGGCTCTCTTCTGCCATGAGTTTAGCATAAGTTCAACTGATGTTTTCCCTCCCAGATACTGCCAGTTCCTTTCCCAGGATAGTTATCTTCCTATAGATCTCAACTGACCCTTAGAGGCTTCAACTTGCAGGGTTTCATGACAGAGGCTCACTTTCATGTTCCTACAAGCAGATGCCAGATTTTTGTCTGACCCCTTTGGCTCATTGTAGTTTACTATACTGGATCGCATTTTTAAACCAATGGGAGATTTTCTGTTCCTCTCCCTGACCCTGTTTTTTCCAAAATATTATTTAAGCCCTTTGTGCCAGTATAGTCCATGAGGTCAGGCTCACCTCTAGTCTAATGGCCTGCACCATGGAGCAGCCTGGCAGGGACATTAAGGTCTTAATACATTTCCCCTCCATGGGATCCCACCTGTTTTTACCACTAATGCAGAGTAATTCAGCTCCATATTGCAGTTGTGGATTTATCATGGCCACAAAAGCTTTCAGAACTGGTCTATGTGACATCTCCCCATAGACCCGCTTGAATATTTTTAGGTCACTCATTGAAGTGAGGGCCTTTGCTTTTAGGGCCTCCAGATGGGAATGCCAGTTCAGGGACCTTTCAAACCAAATTTTTAAGTATTTATACTCAGTAACTGCTTCCAACTTAGTGGTTTCCAGATGCCAACTGAATGTATTAGCTTTTTTACCAAAGCACACCACATTCATTTTATCCATATTTATCGTTAGCTGTTTATGGCTACAACAATCCCTGAATGTATCCAACTTACTCTGTAAACCCATCTCCGTCTGCTCTGAAATTACCAGGTCACCTGAATACAAAAGGCACGATATATGTTTACCATCCATTCTAAGGCAAGCGCCTTTTGCCCTTTCCAGTATTTTGGGGAGGTCAGCGACAAATATAGAGAATAACAATGGGCCCATGTCTTAATCCATTATTAATTTCTATTTTTTGCGTCAGTGGCCCCTCTGTATTAATAATAATTTGGGCCAAATTATGTTTGTGTAGCTCCAGTATTATTCCAAGGATTCCCTTGGGATATCATAATTCATCATTGTTTCCCATAAGCGACCCCGGTCCACCAAATCAAAGGCAGGACGGAAGTCTACGAAGCAACAACACAATCTTCCTGTCTACTTGACTGACTTCCTTGCAATGGACCAAAGCGCAAAGCAATGGTCAATTGTAGAGTGGCCCTCTTTAAAGCCACCTTGTTCCGGGGGGTCTATTGATTTTAGTTCGACCCAGCCCTTCAGTATTTTCAAGTATAAGTTTTGCAAATACTTTTTGGCCTACATCTAGAAGATTAATCAACCTATAGCTTTTGGGAATCTTTATGTGTCCTCTTTTCTGGATAGGTCTTACTATAGCCCCTCTCCAACTTTCCGGGAATTGACCTATATCAAGTATGAAAAGAATAACCGTGATAAAAGGTCTGCCCAGCAGCCTTACCACGTTTTTCATAGTATAGCTGGGATATTATCTGGGCCCGCTGCACGACTAAGGTTCAGGCTGCGTATAGTTCTTTTTATATTCTCTATTAGGTTCTTTGTTTCCATTCCGTTTGTTCCCAGCAGCTGACAGGAAGCAGGTGGTGACAGTAGGAGGGGACAGTGGTGGGAGAAGGAAGAGAGTTTGGAGGATTCACAATCCTCAGTGTGCCAGGAGCAAAACGTGTGGCCCTCATGGATGCCGAGTATAGGTAGACAGTAATCTGTAACTGTAAATGTGAGTGACTGGTCCGTTCTCCCCTGAGCTCCGTTCGCTGTCCAGATGGAGCTCATTCAAGAAGAATTATGTGACCCATCGGCTGGTGTTGGAGCAGCGGCAAACTAATCAACACCCAAGCCTACCTGCGGATCAGATCGGCCGGCCGACGGGGGAGTCGGGGAGTCAGACGCAGGAGCTTACCCTGCATTCATTCCGGGGAGCGAGCCGGAGGAGCGGCCTGGGGGCAACGGCGACCGTCCCTCCTTTCCCCAGGGCGGTTTGTTGGCGGTTTGGCGGTTTGTCGGTGGCTCCCCAGTTGAAGGATTGCTTCCCCGGGAGCTAGGAGGGAAAGACGAGGCAGCGAATAACACAGGCTGGGCGAAGCCTGCCTGCCTTAAGGCCCTTAAAGGAGCACGGACCCTTTTTTTTTTTTTTTTTTTTTTTTTTTTTGATCATTCAGCCCACTGAGGACGGGATTAAACTATCAAACGTTTCACTAGGCACTGAGACCGACGCTGGAGGCTGCACGCTGATACCAGGTCCTGGGAGAATCAGCAAGTAAGGCGCGTGCATCTTTGCTTTGTTGCCCGTTGGTTGTCTTTGGGAGTCATACCAATTCCAAGACACCAGCTAATACTGAACATAAGTGACTGCGCTATATTGAAAAGATTGCATTTTATGAACTGCAAGTAACAAAAGGCCCTCTGAGTTAACAGCAGTAACTCAATCACCCATTTACACAACGTTTTTTGTTGTTGTTTTTTTTTGCTGGAAGTCACAGTAAATCATTTCGATTTGTCCAGCGCTGTACTATTTCGTAGGATTTCCCGTTGGTGGGCGCTGGGATCACTTCTGGAGTGGAACAGACAGTGCCGATACGGCTGCTCCCATTGCAGATGTGGCAGAGGAGATCTGACCTGGGACGAAGCCGCACTAGCCAGCATTAGAGCTAGAGGGCGTGGAAATCGTGCAGCGCTCATTTAGCCGGTAGTATTTGATCAAAGCCCTGTCGCTGCAGAAGTCCGGCAGTAGTCCCGTGAGCTTTTCCTCAGTCAAGTCCCCCTCTACTTTGTTGCCTTGAGATGAGATCTGGCAGGGTGAGGACGACGGCTCCCCAAAGGAAAAAGAAAAGCAAAGGGAGAAACGAGAGGACAGTCTCTGACCTAAGTCGGTCACCTATTCTGTTGCTGAGCGACACCGACACCACAACTGTTATCGAGCCCCAGGCCTTGAAGAAGCATTCTGATACAAGGGCCAGTAAATTTATTGGGAACCAACCGAAGATAACAACAAAATTCAACTACTTAAAGGACGCTGGGTCAGCGGTTTTTTCTAGCAACAAGAACATCACCGGGCTCCCAACCCCCCTAAGCCCACTGGTGATTATTTCCAAGGATCGCTCAGTAAACGGGGGCCCAAGGAGTGTTGACCTCAACATAAAGGAAACTGACACTGAATCAATGGCGGAAAACAACAGGATTTTGGGAAATCTCAACTGTACGCTTCCTGAAGTTAGCTTAACCATCCCGTGCAGTCAAAACAGAGAATCTGCGCTTCACTTTATTAAGGGTATTAACACCTCCCTTATGACGGAAAAGCTAGGCACCTTCTCTGGGGGGGGGTGGTTGCAACCAACAGGTTTCTCACTGTGTATGCAAATCTGAATCAGTGCATAATGAAACTGTAACGAACACAGAAGACGCTGAGGGTGTCATAAAGGAGCTTTCCTATCTCGAATCGACGGAATGGGCAAAAATGTTGAACTCATATGGGAATTCAAATCCTGGCTCTCCCAAGCCACCAGCAAATTCAAGGCAGGACAAAGGTGAGGTACCCTCGCAAGAAAATGCATGGGCCACCGCCCTTGATATCCTTCAAAAGTCAGCAGACGCTATGCTCTATCAGGCTGACAAAATGGATATAAAAATCAGCCTCTTAAACACACTTGCCGTATATGTTGCCAAAATCGACGAAAGGATCTCAAATCTAAACAGTCTGATCAGACGGGCCCAGGAAACTGTAGATCGCCCGCAGCAAGGATGCGACTGCTTACCTATTGTGGAGAAACTCAGTTCGCTTCCGGGCATAATGGAAAAGCTGGTAGCGGACTTAAAAGAAATAGCAAAAGCTACACCTACCTCTGGGAACGGTAGCGATACAGACCCAGGAAATCCAAGCGAAGCTCGTCAATCTAAAACAGTCTTTAATTTAAGACCAAGTGTGGAAGAAATTGACAACTCCCTACGACCCGAAGAGAACACGGCGCAAAGTGGTGGCACGAGAGGGAAGCAGGTTACTAGTAGAGCCAGTTCCACCCCTCTCTCTTCAATTGAACAAGAAGAGGAAAACCCTGCGGGGAAAGTTAAGAGACAGAGAAAGCGGAAAGGACGCAATAAAATGAAAAGGGGCAAACAAGTCCTAAACCTCTACCCGATGTTTAACAGCCTTGGACCACCTGGTGTTTCCGGAGATGTCGAGCAAGTAACTCCCTCTGTCCCAGAAACAACAACGGAAGCACAACCAATCAATCAAGTTTGTGACAAAAGGAAGAGTCTCACTTCCAGCCCGCCAATAGTAAAGGAACCACCAACGGTCCCTTCGGGAAAATACTTGCCCATTGATGCAAAAGAACAAAAAACCACCACCAACTTGGCTCCCCCCAACATACACATCAAGCAGAACGAAATAGACGTGAATCATGCTCCGAGTCTTGCGACAAGGCCGCTTGGAGGCCCCATCTTAAAGCTGGAAGATGCAGCAACCTGTGCCAATCATCAACAGGGCCCACTCCCAGTAAATAAAAACTGGAACTTTGGTCATGTAAATAATGAAAAGCCTGACACTACGCGCAATGAGATCCCCTTCAAGGGTCCTTTGATAAAAATAGCGCAATTACCATTCATGGATAAAACAGAGGCAATGCCCAGGCCAAATAGCACAGTTCGGAGTGGGGACAACTACTCTACCCTCTTCTATCCAGAATACAAGTCTAAAGGCAGCCACGATATCCTAAATCGGGGTAACATTTTAAAGCTGATACAAGCATTAGGTCTGTCTGATGAAATTACCTCTCAAGACATAATCTCGGTAGAATTCATCGCACCATGTCAAGGCCAATCAAATGATTCTACAAAAATCACCTGGAAAACTGCTGAAGCAATGAACAAAATTTTAGGGTCAATCGACACCTTCAAACAATGGGGAATACTGATACAACCGGGAAGGGAAGAGGGTTACCCACACGTTTTACAGGGAAGCTGCGGTGTTGTAAATAGAAGCGTAGGGAGGGGTACAGTTTATTCCATCCTTAGGGGAGCATGTAATAAAACTCCCACTTCTGCCCACCCAATGAGGAAAGCAAAAGAAGATGGGTGCACAACAAATAGGAATCTGGACGAGGTGGGTTCTTGGTCATGGCTGGCCGGCGCCCTGAATACAACCCGTCTTTTACGCTGACATCCTAGCAGGGTGGACTGCTACGATAAGATTCCTTTAAAAATCTGTTCATGGAACATAAATGGCCTCACGAACAAACTCGAGGACAACACTACCATTCCCTACCTTCGGGGTTTTGACATACTCTTATTACAAGAGACATGGCTCATGGCACCGCATCATCTAGAAGGCTTCAAAATCCACCACATTCCAGCGCACAAACTGAATCGTCCGGGAAGGGGGAGTGGCGGTCTAGCAGTTTATATATCAACAAAAAACGCAGTCACTTCCTGGGACTTGCCGGCCTCATCAAATCGCCTCCAATGTGTGGGAATCTCTCTTATCGTGAACAATGGCCAAAAATGGAGGTTAACACTCATGAACGTCTATGTTCGCCCAAATACAGCATCCAGGAAATCCTTTGCAGATGAAGTATCGGCATCAGTAGTAAGAGCGCAAACAGGTTTTCCAAATTCAGAAATTTTACTCACTGGTGACTTTAACATGTGGTTAATGTCAGTTCTTCATAAAAATGAGGTCACCAAATCACACAATAGCATCTGGGTGATCCCACCGCAAGCCAAGCCGGGTTGGCATAAGGAGGATTCTCACGGAAGTTCTCTACAAGGTAACCTCGAAAATCTGGGTCTAAGAGCTTTAAACGGACGTTATCCTGCTGACAAGCCACCTCGATTCTCCTACCTATCGAAAAAAGGCACTTCATTAATCGACTATACCTTTGTCAGCATCTCTTTGCTCCATCAAGTAGCTGGATACTGTCTTGGAAACAGAATAGAAAGTGATCATTGCCCGCAAGAAATTACTTTGAGGACTGGCCTCACACAACATAAAAAGGTAAGGGACTTGCCATCTGAGAGCCTCACAATCAACCTCAAACGCATCAAATGTTCCCTTAAGAATCTTCAATCCATATCAGCCGAGGCCAAACAAATAATTGAGCGCCAAACGTGCTCGGGCAATATATGTGCCAACTGGTCAATATTTGCTACCGAACTTACGGATAGATTTGCGAAACCAACAAAACATGCAAGCCAAATTGATCAAAAGAACATGCCGCGCTCAAACGGTGAGATACTATCTGCAAAAAGAGCAATGAATCGCTCATGGCGGGCTTTAAAAACTGACCCATCGGATCCCAGCAAAATATAAAAACTGAGAGAGGCACGTAATCATCTTAAGAAAGCTAAACGTGAACTACGCAAAAACCAATGGAACCTGTTTTGGGTCAAATTACAGTATGATATTAAATCAAACAACTCTGCCAGGTTTTGGCGCACAATCAATAGTAGATCTGGACGCTCTTCCAAAGTCGCTTCCTCGAGCATTCTCGAAATAGAGTGGGTTGAATATCTTTCTTCCCACTTCAATGACCAGGAATTGCGCATTAATGATCAATATCCCCCTTTCAGGGACACACTACTACAATCAGAGACTGCCTCAGAATCTCATCAGAACTCTTCAAACTCTTCAAAAAACCTCGGCCACAAAATGGCACCAATAAAAGTAATTCATTCGATCCAGAGCTGCGCTAACTTAGTGCCAGTCCAGAAGGGCGAAATTGAAAAAATAATAAAAAAAGGATGTCAGGATGTCGCGCCTGGCCCTGGGGGAATTCCTCAAGCTTTGTTCAAGGAAGATCCAACTTTTTGGGCTGCGAAACTAAGCCCCCTTTTCAACACATGTCTCCAAAACAACATCATACCGCCCTCCTGGCGTGGATCTATCCTTGCACCAATCTTTAAAGGCGGGGACAAAAAATCTCCTGGGAATTACCGCCTCATCGCACTCATTGACAACGAAGCAAAGTATTTTGCGGGAGTGCTGCTAAACTCACTTAGGTCATGGGCTGTGGAAAACTCCATAATTCCCTCGAATCAAACAGGCTTTACAATAAACACTGGAACTTCAGTCAACCTCATGTCCCTCTCATGCCTAATTGACCAAGCTAAATTCTGCTCTTGTTCACTTTATATGGGGTTTATCGACTATCAAGCGGCCTTTGACAATGTCAACAGAAGCAAATTATGGCAGAAGCTGTCCAGTTTCAACATTCCAGAGGCCCTTCTAAGAGCCATACAACTCCTGCACCAGGATACACGGGTTAGAATTAAGATCGGGGACGGCTCAAGACTGTCTCGCCAGATTTCGACAGAAAAAGGCCTCAAACAGGGATGTGTCTTGGCCCCAATACTTTTCAATCTATTCCTAGCCGACCTTCCCGAAGTTCTCAATAAGGTCAATTCCCACGCTCCTAAATTATCCGGTTTGCCGCTGACAAACCTATTATATGCTGATGACGTGGTACTGTTAAGTAAAACAAAGATCGGAATGCAAAGACTTCTGGATGCTATTTCCGACTACTCCAACAATAATGAGCTTCGCATTAACAACAGGAAGACGAAAATTCTAGCGGTGCATTCAAGGAAAGCAAAGAAGCTGTCTTGGGCTCTGAATAACGAACGCATTGTCGAATCCAACTGCCAAAGGTACCTTGGTGTCATTTTTAACAACAACGGAAAATACAAATCCCAACTAGAAGAGCAAAAAAGGAAGGGCACGGCACTTGCCTTTGCAATCGGTATAATTCAAAAGAAACTTCAAGGCCCTACTCTTGCACCCACACTTCAGGTGGCTCAGGCAAAAATCATTCCCACTCTAACTTATGGCAGTGAAGCTTTAAAAGGATTGGACAGTGACCATCTGGATCAAATAATCACTAATATCTACAGGTCCGTGTTTAAATTACCAAACCACACATCACCTGCACAAATCAGGTTGGAATTTGGCATCTGCAAACAACGACTGGCTAGAGCCATGTCCTTCCTCGTGTGCTGTCACAAGTTGAGGTTATCAAAGGAGGGAAGTTTAGGTTACCATTTGTGGGCCTGCATTGATAACAACTTATGGCGAGCAGGACACGAATATTGGTCAAAAGGCTTAAAAACTCTGTGCCTAAATGACCTCTGGATCCTGCATGCCAGTCAGAAGGAATTCAAAAGGCTAGCGAAAATCAGCACTAAACAATTGTCAAGAGTGGAAGACAAAGCCAGCCTCGCAAAAAGAAGTCATGGGTGGATGACCCTTCAATCCTATGCCTTACTAATCCCACAGCCGTACCTTACCACATTGTTTAGTGCTCGGACGAAACTAAGTTTTTTAAAACTGAGACTGGGAGTCATCAATCTGTTGACACATCGGCCAAAATGGAAAAGAGAACATGGAAAAGTACAGTGCCGACTTTGTGGGTCTCCCAAAGAAGACATTATACACATCATATGCCTGTGTCCTCTACTATTGACAGAGAGACGGGCTTTACTCAAGCATCACTGGAATAGAAACATGATTAGAAGCTGTAGAGCAGCAGTTTTGGCGTGTTTCGATCCTAGGAACACTAAACTAAATTGTGCCCTAGTAAGATTTATGGAGTGCGCTGCAAAAAAACATACTGAGCTGTCCAGAGTCTGCGATCCCCCATTGGAATAATGCTGCTAAATCTTCACTTGCTGCTTCTGGCTCCTTTGAATATGACTTTTTAAACTGAAGTTTTACCTTATTATCCATACATATCAACTTTTTATGAAATTATCGTCTTAAATTAACCTTGAATTTTAAATGTTTGTATTTGCAATGGTTTACTTTTAAATCACGCAATAAAGTTTATATTATTATTATTATTATTATATTCTCTACCATGAAGCGTGCTCGAATATTGTCCTCCACCTCTACCCAGTGAGTTCTATTTCTGTCCAATGTCCTGTCAATTTGGGTGTTACCTAAATGGCTGGTATAGAAAAACAAGATCATTAACACATTGCACGTAAAGAGAGTGAGTACAGTAAACACAGGGGTGATTGATTGCTGGTATGGCTAAGTTTAGCTAATGGTTCCGTGGATCAAGACACTTCACGTCCCAACTCCAGAAATTATTTTAATAATCCTAGGAATTCTTGGAGTTGTGGTCAGGATTTGCCTATTTTGAGTCACTGGAATAACGATCTAGATGGCATTGTTTTGTTGATGGTACTATTGGACTGAAACTTGCTGTCCCCAGTGCTATTGGGTCACCTTACACCTTATGCATGGCAAAATGCAAGCTTTCAGGCAATTGGACGGCAAGTTGCCTAATACCAAATGCCATACATACCACATGGTTGCTTCATCCTTAACCATTATACCATTGAGGAGAGGAGATTCTGTCTTGCTGGCCCCAAATGGACATCTCACCCCAATCCTTCTCCTAGCAGAAACAAATGCAACAAGTGTCTATAACCACCTTAAAATTGAGTTGGAAAGTAAGCAAGTAAACTACACTTCTTTTTACACTCCTATCCAGAAGTGTGCTTCAAAACTGTACACTGTAAATAAAAACAATTTTTTTTAAATAAAACTTTATTGTAAATACGTCTTACTGCTTTAAAATATTTTATTACTTATAATTTCAAATAAATGTTTAAATGCAATATAGAGAAAAAGAAAAAATATATTGGGTTGCATTATTTAGAAACTCATAACATCCAACATGCATCAATTGTTCAGCAAAACATTGAAGGCTATTTTATTAAAAAAGAACACTTACAATCTACACTTACTATGCACACCCACTACGGTAAAACAGAGAAAAAACAAATCTTGCAAAGGCGCGATCTGTTGGCTTTGCCAATGCTTGTTTCCAGTAGGCATTTCCCCGGTGAGCTGGAGCCTTTGGGAGTCTGTTTGTTAGGGAAGGTGGGGCACTCCTTGTCCCTCTGTCACTCTCTCCAGTTAATTAGGGCAGGCACAGAGAGAAAAGGAGAGAGGGGTGATGGGGGCGGAAGGAGACTGACAAGAGAGAGAGGATACAGAAGGAGGAGGAAGGGAGCAGGGCAGGTTTGAACATATCTGCCAGGGCTGCTGAGGGCCATAACTTCCCTTCATGCAGTCACTTCTGCATGGGCTCATGGCACATTTCCCATCTAGGGCAGGATCTGCCTTCTCCACTTCAATTTGTATGTCCAGAAATGCTGGTTTCTTATGCCCTGGATTGCACCTCTTTAATTGGTAAATACTTTGATGTCCTCCTGTTTTTGGACAACATTGTCCCCCTTGCCAAAACCCCATGGCCCGGAGGCCGCTGCTTTCTGCCCTTGGTGTCTGCTCTTGAAGGAAAGAGCTCATCAGTAATGAAACAAGTCCAAAGGTATGCCAATGGACCCTCGGTGATTGTATTCAAGTCTGCCCTTATGGGTGGAACCCTGGACAAGTGTCAGTCAGTCCAAAAAATCTTTATTTCGGTCATGCAGGCCATAAAAGCACATAAAACAATACGGTACATTTTAGCAAAATACAGCACGTCATTTTAAAAACTATATATTTTGTTTCCCTTTATTTTTTTCTCTAAAATCACTTTAAGTATACAAATCGTGGCTGCATTCTTAAGTTAGCACCCCAGTCTTCTGCAGCAGGAGATTGTGCAATGTGCATAAGATACATCATTTCTACATTGAATGCATAGTGAGAAGCAACAACACGTGCTGTAACAAATGACTGTTTCGTTAATGGACAAATGTAGGGTTTTTGGCCTTCTGGGACTTCGCTTCTCCCAGACAGGTATATGGGCAAAGCAGAGTGAGTGGAAGATCTTGATCAAGCGGAAGAAGGTGCACTGTCCTCTGGCTCCTAATTCAGAGGGTCTGTTGTAGAGAAGACCCCGATAATGTACCAGCCAATGCCATTGTGAAGGCAGCCTGTGTGGCAGACCTGGGGGTAGGTGGTGACTTAATGGATTACTTATAATTAAACAAAAAAAGTTTCGACACTTGGTGTTGGGTGTCCCTTGATCTATCACTGAGAGAGCTATTCGTGTTGAATTAGGGGGTAGCTCTAAGACAGAAGGACTTGCAGTAAAACCTCGCTTTTTTAACTAGTGTATCTGCAGAACAAATGTGGCCTTGTTTATAGAGCTGCATGGCAGAGGTTTTGTGACTGGATAAAGTGTGCCAGACAGTGTACTTTGCCTAAGGCAAGAATTCTTCCATGGATTGAGGCCAAGTTCACTGTGGGACTCTATGAAGTCTGCCAGACAGTGAGATAAGCCAAGGGTGAAGGATACATTAAGAGTTTTGACACTTATGGAAGAGAAGATGTGGGCCACTGCCAATGTCCCAGCTTTGGCTTATTTGGAGTGCAAGCCTTCCCCCAGCTACAACAGCTATTCCACAACTCCAATCCCTTCACCAATGGCCTGTACTGCCAGTTTGGCTACCAGCCTTCTGTGATTGTCACGGTGGGACTGTGGGAGGGCAAGGCCTAGGAGGGATTTAAAAGGTTTGTGCCCATGCTCTGATAACAAGAATGTCATGCATTTTTTCCCCCGCCGCAAGGCAGGTCAATTTATGAAAGCTTGGCCTAAACCTCTCCTTTTGGAAAGAGGCATCCATTCTGGCAGGGTCCTTGTCCAGTATTTGCATTCTTCATTTAAGATTTGTGTTGTTCAATGAGGGGGGTGCGGGTGTGTGTTTTGTGTTTTTGGGAAACAGTGACGAGTAGCTGTCCATTGCACCCTTTTTTGACCCTTATTGTGATTTTACATATTGCCTGTCTCATGCTACACCTACTGTGTACTGTACTTGTAACTCTCATCATTGCAATGTTATGTTATGTAAAACTGATAAATAAAGGTAAAAAAAAAAGATTTGTGATGTTATTATAGTAGATGACTTCCCATCCAGATTGCGGCTGTGTGAATGGGCCTAAACGTGTTTATAACTCTTTCATATTTAAGTGCGGACTGAGTTTTGTTCAGTAACTGCTGCCGATCTAGGTATTAGATGCTCATGTTTTATATATTGCATTGGTGAAACTTGTACCTGTTCATACTACATGTTCCTTTCCGTATTGTATAAATATGATGATGATGATAATAGTCATCTAGAAGAATACATTAACCACAACTCTCCACTCCCACACCCACACACATGCGGACATTTTAGAAGAGAAAAGTGGAAGAGTAAAAAAAAACAATCGAAAGAATGCTTTTCCCCCATTGACTTCTATTGAAGCAGAGGCAAATTCAGGTAGGAGAATGTTAAAAGAAAGCCATTTTTGTCTGCAAAAAGCAGGAGTCTCCTGCCTGAACAGGGTCTATTGGCATGGATGCACCCACCAAAGCCTTCTAATTGGCTAAAGTGTCTCTCCAAATAGTACATGCTATACATACAACAGAATGCGTTATAGCATTCCTCATTACATTCCTCATCTGTCTTCCTCGTTCCAGTCCTAACACAACTATCCTGTTTTGTTCCATGCACAGACTTCACCCATAAAAGAAAAAGAACACACCAGTGCCCCTCCCATCATGGCTGACAAGGGAAGTTGATACTGTGTGAACCATAAAGGTGGAGTTAACTAGTGTCCACATCCAGTTTTTCGTCAGTGTCGCGGCTAAACGTCACCCACAGCAGAAAAGAGAAGTATATTTAGCCCTTTTTTATTTGTTTCATTGGTTTATTATGTTTTTTTGTGTGAGAATCTTTGAACTGATAGGCCTGCTGTTTCCAAGACTGACGCGCACAGCCTGGTGCCCCGCTGAGTGAGCGGCTCCAGCTGTTGCTCCGTATTTGGCTGACATCTGCTGCCTGCTCTGCTCAGCTAGGAGGCAGCCGAAGCCTTTCATGCCTGGTAAAATATTCTTGATATAGACTAAGAACACAGGTTCAGCCAATATTGTTGTATTTCCTTTATATGTTCATACAAGCGGGACCGCGACACCTGTCTTCAAGATGGCCGAGGTTCTACAAGACTTCTTCCTACTGCGTCCCACTGCCTAGCAATGTGGACACATGGGAAGTACTACCTTTTGAGTTGAAGAGAAACCACAGCCTTATTAATAAGGAGGCCCTTCTTAACATACTTAGGGATTATGTACAGCCCTCCCACTCTGGCGTTAATTCAGCCTAGTCAGTCTTCTTTGACTGGATTTTGACAGCTTTGATTCCATTGCCACACTTAAAGAGCACTATACGGCTTGAAAACGGCCCTCGGCTCCTTGGTTCTTAGAGAGACTGAGAAAGCGTAGACAGGCATGCCGACTCCAGGAAAGGAAATAGCGCCACAAGCTTAAACCTGCCGAAAGAGATCTGCACAAGCTCAGATTGAGAGAGTATAAAACTGCCATCAATGAGGAAAAGGGATTATTTAATTCTAAGATGACAGAGTCCCTAAAGTCTCCAAGGGAACTTTTTACTATGATCAATTCTCTTCTGGCCCCCTCAGCCATTGCTTGTACTGACGTTTCACAGGGTCTTTGTGACAAAATGGCATGCTTTTTTCAAGATAAAATCAAGGAAATACACTCCTCCCTGGAGATCCTAAATGCTGGAGGATCCAGTATAGATACTCCTCTGGATTCCCCGGTTGGGGATCATTGTGCAGCATCAGGGGAAGAAGGTTATTTTTGGTCTTTGCCCCCCTCTTTTGCAAGAGGATACAGAGCGGATGCTAAATGGAATCAAGTCTGGTTTCCCGCTGGAGCCCTGCCCTTTGAAAATTCTGAAGTTGGGAAGAGAGGCTATTGTTCCTCATCTGATCACACTTCTTAATACTGTCATTAGCCCTCTTTGGATCCACCTAAACTAAAACATTACCATCCCATTTCCCTATTACCTGTACCAGCAAAAATCTTGGAATCTGAACTTCCATCTCAGCACATTCCAGGAGGAACATCAAATTGCTCGATGGCTCGCTGCATGGGTTCAGGGGTGAGCATAGTACTGAGACGTCATTAACCTCCGTACTTAACAACATCAGAAGTCATGTTGATACCGGTCACAGGACTTTGTTTATCCTTCTGGACCTTACAGCGGCCTTCAATACTATCTCTCCCCTAAGATTTGTTGGGAGCCTTAGGGACATTGGGATTAAGGGCCTTGCCCTGAATCTGCACACCTCATTTCTTATTTACCAGTCACAAAGGGTCAAGATGGGCCAATTCTACTCAGCTTCCAATCCGTTGTTCTGTGGAGTTCCTCAGGGGTCCTCATTGTGCCCGACCCTTTTTAATATTTATGTAGCCCCTTTACCAGGGTGGTAAGATCATTTGGGTTAGAAGTGATATCTTATGCTGATGACACTCAAATTATAGTCGCTATCACGGACAGTGTGGAAGCATCAGCGTCAAACTTTAAAAACTGTATGCAGGCACTGGCTTCCTGGATGGTAGAGAACTATTTAAGACTCAATGGGGAAAAAACTGAGGTTTTAATTTTTGGAAACCAACAGGACATTTGGTCGGATGCTTGGTGGCCGGACACGCTTGGTCCCTGCCCCTGGCCTCAGTGCCAAAAATTTGAGCATCATAATTGACAACTTTGGGCCCCCAATTCAATAGGACAGTTTCTACCTGCTTTGGGATGATAAGGATTCTTAGAAAGAGCTCCCAATTTCTTTCCTTCTCTGCCCTAAAATAGGCCACTGTAGCCCTTGTGTTGTCTACATTAGACTATTGTAATGCCCTTTATTTGGGCATTATTAAGGGGCTGGTGCATCGACTTCAGCTAGCGCAGAATGTTGCTGCTGTCAGGCTGGTGATGGGTTTTCCCAAATATCACTCAGTCTCAGCCACTATCAGGAATCTGCACTGGCTTCCACTTGATCGAACAATTGTATTCAAAGCCCTCTGCCTGGTTCATAAGGCTTTCTACAACACAGGGTCAGAACGCATTAAGAAACTATTTCAGAGATATGTCCCCACCAAGCAGTTAAGAATGGCTAGCAAGAACTTGCTGATAGTCCCTAGTTTTAGGAAAGCTAGGTGGGGAGGCAGAGCCTTCTCTGTTTCTGCGGCAAACATTGGAACTCTCTCAATTTCGAGTCTGGATTCTCACTCTCTCTTTAACAAAGCCTTGAATACCTGACTTTTTACTCTCTCCACTCTGTAATCTTTTACATATGTGCACCTCAGTTCTCTTTACCTCCTTCTGCTGCGCCTTGATGCCCCTGGGCTCAGTTCGCGCTTTATAAAGCTTATATTCATTCATTCATTCTTTTGCAGGAAAATACTGCAGGCCTTACTCTTCTAGTCAGTACAATCTGCAGTTGTCTTGTCCTTTAGGTTAGTTCCATCATGTAAATACAGATTACATACATTATTTCCCATCCACACAACATAACGGTCTTACACAGGTGACCTTTTACCCAGTAGCTGACTTCTGTCTCTCCGACATCAGGCTCTTGGTACCATATCTTAATCTCTCTACCTGACATACACAAAACATGTCTCCGGACACGGTAGATTTATTCTGTACAAGGGTCACCGCTTTTTTTCATTCATGGCCAACAGCCAGCTGCATATGCTAATGTTTGTTTAGAAAAGGATTAGGGAATGTTTTCAAAGCATATCGGTTCTAGAAAAACCCCAGAGTGACCACTTTTAGTATAAAAGACTCTCACCCCCCCCTTAGCGAACAGAAGAAGAATTCCTTCCATGCTGGACCGAGACTCTGCAGGTTGATCCTTCGACAAGCAGAGATCTGACATCCCTTGTGGGGTGCAATACTCGACGCAGAGACGGAGTCCTTCAGTCAGAACGATCAGGTGAGGGGTTAGCACTTCCCCGGGGAATTCTTGGCCCCATTAGGACATATCCTAGAACGTACACATACATGCTTAACCTACACCTCCAGGCTAGGCACGGTTAGGTAGGTTACGCATCGTAGGAGTACGCAATCGCTATTGTTTCATATAATATGCTTTTATTCATCTTATTAGCACTATGAGCGAAATGTATCTACCTTTCACGATATTGGTACTAGCGATTACATTTGTCTACTCCTGTCTTTTGATTGTCGCAGCTAACATGTTTCATAATAGACTGATGCTTGACCAATAAATAATTATTGAAACCATTCCAAACGTCATTCTATGTATTCTGAGAAAAGCAAGCATGAGTGACTGAGGGAAAGATACCATATTGTTTCCACGATACTTAAGGGAAAGGGGTTGTCATGTTCAGTGGTTGCCAGAAACTGCCTACACCACTGTATAGTACAGAGGGGTGATAGTGGCACTGAAGAGCTAGCAAGTCTAAATGGCTGACATCTTGTGGGGGTGTCCAGAGTCTGGCTGCACACCAGTCCTTCAGTTTAGGTCATCCAAAGCGCACAGGTCCTGGGGGTCCTAGGAACTACACGACACAGTCATGGAGGGAAAATATTCTTCAAAGATGTAGTATTTCCCAGAGGCAAGTTCTGGCTATGCAGCTACCTAGTGGGGGGTGTTTCAGATCCAAACCCTGAGATGGAACTCCAGCAAAGTATGATTAATAAAGCTGTTGAAGCAGCTGGTGGGGCAGGAACTTTAAATACATTTTTGGTTTATGGTATAAATTTTACATTGCTGGGTCCAAGGCTGAAAAACCTTGGTCGAAAGTAAGAATTAATCAGAAGCTGCAAATCACGATCAATCTATACATCACAGTTCCCTTATCATTACTTGGAGGTCAATGATGAGATTTGGTATGTGTTTTCAAAGTTTTATTGAGTCTTTTAGCAAGTATCTCTTTATTAATATGTTCTCAAAATAGGTAATCAATTCATCAGTAATACAATACAGAAAAATTGCATAAAGCACATCCCATACAAGTAAATCTCTATTCTAAGTCTAGGAAATGCGAGAAAAAGTATCTTTAGAACCCATGAAGAGTCCTAATTGAGAGATGAAAGCATAAAGCTTAAAGCACTTCTTAATCAGTTAACATTTCACATAAGGAGAAGTTCACGAAATTCAGTAGTCTCAGAGAAGCATAGATTTAGACAAGAGAAATGAATGTGTCTCTCTGATATCAGAGAATATCCCAGCAAAAGCTTCTGCAGAGAGTCTAGAAAGGGTTTGAACAATCTCCATTCTCTACTCTAGGAACATGAGCCAATATAACATTTTGATATCTAGCACCAAGGTAAAATGTTCGATTCTTCTGTCTTCTCAGCCAATCACCAAGCAGTGTCATCATGGAAAGAGGAAAACGTCTGTTGTCTTAGCGGTTCAGGACTAGGGGTGGGCGGAATTTGCGGAATTAACCTTCGCAAATTATCGCGAGAATGTTTAAAATTATCGCAAACAAGCAGAAATATCGCGAAGATGCGGAAGTTTTTTTCCGGCATGTTCGCGAGATTTTCTGCATGGTTGCGGGTCGCCAACTTACCCATGTGGTTGCTTGCGGGCGCGGCCATCTTGTTTTGAGTTGTTCTCGCGGTGCATGATCGCGAGAAGAAAGACGTGATCGCGCGACGCATGACGTTACTGCGGGCGCGAACTGTCGCGAGACAGCGCAAATGGCTAAAAACAATACAACATCTCATGGAGAACGCGACCGGATCAAGAAAACTTGTCGGCGAACGCAGGGATTCAGGTAAGGCGATCGCGCGCGCGCGAGAATGTATTATTTTACAGCGCGAGCAAGAAACAAATTATCGCCAAGCTGCGGAAACCGGAATTTTTGACATTTTCGCGCTCTCCGCGGAACGCAAAAATGTCAAATTATCGCAATTTCCGCGAACGGAACGAAATTTTTGCCCAGGCCTATTCAGGACAAAACTCTTACAGACATTAAGTGCTAAAACAAAACATTTCATAACACTGCAACTCGAGGTTAGGTTCCCACTGTTCATTTTTACCACAAGACATGGTTAGATCTCTACATCACACAGATGAAATCATGCAATTCACACATTCTAACTTGCGGATTTTACCATGAAGAAACATTTTATGGAAATTATACTAAACAATGTAATACATTATTGTATTATATTAAAATATCTCTATGGGAAGGTCGGAACCTAACTTTTTCATTAGTTCATGTTCAGTTCAGCATTTTGGTAACCTTAAAAGCCTTGCATCTCTCATTATTGGCCTTCCTGACCTCATGTCCGATGAAAAGGAAAAAGAAAAAAATGCATTCATAAGTCTTTCTAACTTAATTTATGCAGCTATGAAAGCCTAGTGCTCTCACTTGCATTTTACGTGTCACTTTTCGTTTAGAGGCCTACACGTTATTTCTACGTTAATTGCATACATTTTTATTTATTAAAAATGCTCTAGTGCAGCATTTACTGATTGAGGAGGTCAGCCTGTGTTAAAGATACCTAAAGTATCTGCTTCCCAGGATACTGACTCAGATCTGTAGGAAGCTGGACTTCTCTTTGCAGATGTGCCCCAACCTTTTGCTATCATTTGATCTAGATGCTGGTTTTCGCCTCTGGCGGTGCACTAAAGCCTGCTAACCAGGCTCCAGTACCATTGGTATTTTGCCTAAATTGACCTGTTTAATTGTAACACAATTGGCAAGAACTTTAGCACCATTGCATGTCCCTGGTAAATGGTACATATGGTACCCAGGGTAAGGACACACTCCGTGTGCAATGCCCATGTACACTACATGTCTTAAATGTAAGTCACCCCTACAGCAGGCCTTAGAGCCCTAAGGCAGGGTGCGGTATATTACATATCAGGGAACATCTGCATCAGCAGATATGTCGATGTGATGTCTAGTTCCATTACTAAGACATTGCAAGTGATCAGGAAGCCATGTTAAAGGTATATACTGGGCACTGGTCATTATGAGTTACTAAGCTACATAATGACTTCACTGAAAATAAGGGTGTTTGGTATGAAACACATCATCTCAATAAATCTATACTGATGTCAGTATCTGATTCAGTATGACATGCACCCAGAGGGCACCTTCGAGGTTCCCATGAAAATAAACTAGTCTCTAGTGGGCTGGCTGACTGGTATCTACGAATATAGCATGCTACAACGCATGCAATCACATCGCATTCCTTAACAACGTGATGCCATTACAGCGCAAGTCATTACATCGACTTGCAGTAGATGGCGCTCTAACATTAGGATTAGTATAATTTACTATTCCAACTCCAGCCTATGCAACAGTAGGGTAGGTGTTGGAATAGTAATTTATACTATTCCTTATGTTAGAGCGCCATCTACTGCAAGTTGATGTAATGACTTGCGTAGTAATGGCATCGCGTTCTAACAACGCGGTCGTTGTAATGACCGCGTTGCAAAGGTATCGCGTTGTAAAGGTTGTTTTCCGTATCTACCAGCCTGCCATCACACATGAGTTTCTAACCCCCTGCCTGGGACATCCCTCACTCTCAGAGGTCAGAAATAATGACTGGTCTGATAGGAGGTGTTTACATCTCCTCCAGCAAGATGGCTAATGATTTACCATATCAAGGCTAGAGGCTTCAACGCCTCTGCCGCCTTTGATATGTGAATCTGGCTTCCCCCAGACCTGAGGAATACCACCCCTTGCTCTGGGGATCGTTTGGCAACAGAGGAGACAGGAATATTAGCTAGTCAGGAGGCATGTCACACTCTCAGGCCAGGCAAACCCCTAATGTGGGCCAGCTGAAGTGGACAGCCAAGAAAGGGTTTCACCATTTTGAAAAGGGTGAAACTAGGAACTCTGGATCAGAATTATGCCCACTCCTGACAGGACCTGGTCATATAGGGGGTATAGTCATCCCAGTGGTAAGTTGCCCATTGGCTACTACCCTATTCTCCCCTAAACACCCCTAAATACAGTATTTTGGAGCCCCCTCTACACCAGGAATTCAGATTCATAACCTGGGAACTGAAGGAGGACAGAAGAGAGTAGTCACCGCAAGAAATGATGACTTACCCTGAACTTGGTGCCAAACCCTGCCTTGTGATTGGTACCTTGACAATTGCACTGACTAAGTTCATCCAAAAGCTGTGTATCCTCCCAAATCCATGGAGGACTCTCCAGTGCTTCAACAATCAAGCAGCATCTTCGTATGGGTGGAGAAGCCATACCGATGCAGCCGCAGGCACCAACCCGCACTTGTCCTGTACATCAACTTGCCGACCATCGGGTCCATGGAGCATCTCGCCAGAAAGATGTATTTCCTGTTCCAGGAGGTCAGATCCATCTCCCTGCTGAGTTTGGAAATGCCAGGCCCTCCAGGGGTCGCCCAGCACCAATACCCTGGGTACTGGAGCATTTGCCGCAACCAAGGCTCGTTGAGTGTTCAGTCCAGACACCACCAATGCCAAAGCCAACCTGCCAACGAGGGACTTCAGGATCACAGAGGTCAACACAGAGAGTGCTCCTGCTGTCCTGTTTTCTCTCCTGCTCTAGGTCACCCGAGCCAAGTGAGAGCCTCTAACCACTGTGACCCGCCGACCAAAACACCTCTGCACCCGAGCCTCCCAGCCTAGGGTCACGAAAACCGACTGTGTTCCTGTACTCTAGAGTCCCTCAAGAGCGGAGGCCCCCTTTGGGTTCTGCCAGACTTATCCCCAAGTCCCCACTTGCAGCCTTTTCTTGTTACAGTTTTTCTCCATTTACTTAACCGCATAGTGCTCGAGGCTACCACCACGACCTGCACCTCTTTACCCGGACACACCAGGGCAGGTACAACCAAACTGCTGGTGGTTCTATGGACCTTGGACCCTAAGAACCTTAAGTCCAAAAGATCAACCCTAACAACTGTTTGCAAGTATACCTATGCAGTGTATGTTTCTCCCATAGGATAACATTACTGCATTCAAGGCTCATACCTCAAAACCGTTATTTCTGCATGTTACTGTTTTTCTGTAAAAACGATACCTTGGTCTCAACTTTATTCTTGAGTGTGTGTCTCATTTATTGACTGTATGTCTCGCACCTCCAGGCTCTCTGCTGAATCTATAAGGGATACATATAGAACGCTGTGTGAAGTAAGGGCACAACCGCCACCATTCGCACAGAGAAATGACCAAGAGGACAGCCCCACAACATCTCGGCCAGTAAATTTGCATCTTTGAGTGAAGTTATGTCAAGAGCACTGTTCAGGTATGTACCAATCGATCAGTGTCTGTTCCCTACAGCTCTTAGTTCAACCCACAGCCTGGCACTCACCTCAACACACATGTTTAACCTCTGGCCTTCAGTAAAGCATATATGTTGAGCTGGAACTGAAGGTGTACCAGAAGAAATCCCTGGTCAGGGCGCTCATAGGAAGGGAAGGCACCCTTGCCCCATGGTGCAAGGGTGACTACATTGGCGCTAGGCTGCTGAAACGTTGCCAGTGCAGGGAGAAAAGGCAGAAATGGAGTAGTGCATAAATACGGTGCATTCCTGCCCTTTGACTTTAGCATAGGGCAGCACAGCAACGTGACTTGCTGTGCTGCCCTGCTCCAAAATCCCGTAAATGAGGGCCTAAACGTGGACACACAAGGCACCGTACACCCAGATCAAGGGAGAAAACTTAAACTACCAGAAAGAGGATATGGGGAAAAAGAAGAAGAAGAAAGAAGAGACGCATAAAGGCACAACTAAGGTTCGGGTAGCCCATAGATTTATGTCTTCCCCAAGATCCCATGGGAAAATCCTGTCAAGACTTCTTTTTGGTCTTATCTGAACCACTTTCAGGATATTCAGGAACGTGTGATTATTGCCCTTTGTGTGTTATATATAATATTGTGTCATGTGTAGAAGAAAATACTTTTTGGTTTTGGTAAATTAAAGGTACTGACTGACCAGAGAATTGTTAAATAATTGGGTATTAAATGTTTTTTTGAGTTCTCAACTTCCACCCCACACAACTTCCCTGAGTTTTGGACTGCTCGATCTGGCTACTCTGTGTGTCCAGTGCTAAAGAGGTGAACAGGCGTTGTTTGGGTCCAGTAATAAGGTTAAAGCCCCGAATAGACACAGCCTCAGCTCAGAAACCAGAGCTTGTTCAGTGACTCCTGAAAAAGTTCCCACAGTTTCTATCCAATGCACGTGCAGCTTTTTATCAGCATTTTCCAGTAAATTACTCCGCCAAGCATTCCCAGATTACTGTTTAATAGTTTGTTTAAATGCTTCATTTGTTGATGTAAAAAGTACACTACATATCAAATTCCCTGCAACATTTAAAAGTAGAACCATTCTTTAACAATGTCCATAATCATGACAATTAATACAAATGAGTGAATTTTCCATGCAATTTACTATTTGAAGGGCAACTTTGCAACTAACTAAAAACAAATCACTCAGATCTTTGCGTTTGCCTGCAGCATCAATTTCCTCACTGTAGTTGGTTGCTTCTTCTGTCGGTTCGTTGACATTTCAAGGTTGCAGATCTTCTTCCTCATTGGTTTCCCAGAATGCACAGCAGGCAGCACATTACCATAAATCGATGGACCTCGGCGTTGGGGAAAGATTCATCAGGAGTGACATGGTGAAAGCGGAGCCAACTTTGGGAAAATCAAAGCGCCTCATTGGATTCCCTGTTCTGATGTGGATGAGTTCACGGGATGTAACAGTTGCCTCAATATGTGCTTTTTAGATGAGCAATCACTGCTAGTTGGTAAAATGTAAATGCTTGAAATACAATTGATTAACATCCATTATAATAATCCTCTGTCTCATCTCTTTATTTTTTCATACAGCGATTTGCACACAGTTGTCAGGTACAGTATCGCATCTACCCAATCACCGCCATTCTTCATAAAATAATTGCAGTCAATTTTTTTATTCCATTTATAAATAAATATGGTGAACAAACAAGACCAGGGACAACTGCGAAAAATCAAGTAATGTATTAGATTTGGTTGCAAATCATTGAGTGCCGGCAAAATGGTGCAATGTGCTAGAGCATAACGCGATGAAGGTGTCAGCAAATATGTATTTTTAAAAATAATGACTTACGCAACTATCAGAGCGTTGTTTGCCTGACTTGTTGCAGTGATGATGGACAATACTTTGGACCCCCTGTTTATTCGACTATGAGTTGCTATAATTTTTCTCGGGCTAGTTACTTCATGACAGGGTTCCTTCAGTAGGGGAGATCCCACCCTCCTTACCGACAACACATCTTTAATTGAAATGACCATTACATTAGCACAGACACACAGTTTTACTGATAAAAGTATACAAGGCACAATCAATAATGTGTGGAGATGTCATCAACTCGTGTATTGATTTGCTTTGATCCTAATAAAATATTTGTTTTCGCCACACTTTAGAATTACCAAGAAATCTCCTTCAGTTGTGCTTTTGTAATTCTGATATACTCTGAAATATCTACACAGTTTATTTACAGACATTTAAATTATGTTGTGTGGTAGAAAAAAGAATAACATCGTACAACCTTCCTCAAGCACATCCCAATAGCCAACATGGTTGTCACATAAAATCTCCTACTTTGAAGTCCGAGAAAGAAAAGTAAACACAAAGCTTCATGGAAGACGGAGCCTGACATTTGACTTCTGTCTTTGAGTGCACAGTAAATGTGGCAAGATAAGAACAAGATGTAAGGGCCTGTTAACAGAATACAATGAATAGGGTTTGGACAACGGAAGGGACAAACTAAAGCTGGACAGCCTAAAAGAAATAGAGCCAGCAAAAAGAAAGTAAGCAAATGTGAGTAACAAATCACAAAGCCAATGGTAAACAACAAACAGAATGCAATCCCAGGAAAGCTTTCCAAATGTCCCCAAGATGTCGCAAGCAAACCATAAAGCTGCACTGTCTGGTAGGTTTTGATCTACAGACCCTTTAAAAATAATAAATCACTTATCACCTAAACCAGAAGAAATCAAAGGGCCATTGCACCCAAGAACACTACGAAAGTTCCCTTCTGCAAACTTCAAAAGCCATGGAACAGACAGGGCACATAAAAAGTCACCAGGAAGTGTTGAGGGGAGTGAGGTGCTTTATAGGTTGATTCTATCCTGAGGATAAAAATAGAAAATCATAAACAAGATGTATTAATTGGGCACTAGGGTTGCCACCTTGCCGGTTTTCCAGCGACACCATCTGTATTTTAATGTCCTGGATGGTACAAAAATAAGCAAAATCACCTAAAGCCAGTATTTGTAGCCATTATATGTACAGACTTCAAACAGCAAATATAAAAAGAAAGAACTTTTGAATGTGTTCTAGAGCTACGTTAACATCCATGTCTAATAATTAGAGAATTAAGGTACATAAAGGCAGAAAATTATTTAAACAAATGAATACATACAATTTTGTTTAAATTGTTACTTAGTATCACATCCGAGCCTTTTCAGACTCTTAAAACAACAGCAAATGATTGGTATTTCTTTCTTGGAAAGGTGGCATCCCTATTGGGCACATTGACTCATAATGTAAGGAATGTAATGAGGAAGGAGAAAAGGTGGTAATAAAGAACTGACAGAGGAAAGAAAATGCGGCAATTGTAAATAGACAAAAGGTACTACTTTGGTGCCTCATTCTAAGTGCTGTACTAACTTTAAAATCGGGCACAATCGGCGTGTGTGCTGTGCCGCAGGATTTTTTTAAAGGGCAATTTTCTCTAAGTGATACCTAGAGGAAACAGCATAGACAAAGCATTTCTCTGAAGAGAAAATTATTCACAAATAATGGTATGAATCTGTCTCATTAAAGTATTCATTAAGTATAACTGAGTAAATATTTTAGCAGTATTTATCTAGCTTGAACAGAGAGAATAGATTTTAGAAACCAGTCAGCGTTCACCAAGGGGTCTCTCAAGGTATGACCCTCTCCCCAACCCTCTTTAACC
The DNA here is from genome assembly GCF_964204655.1 of Triturus cristatus. Taxonomy (NCBI): domain Eukaryota; kingdom Metazoa; phylum Chordata; class Amphibia; order Caudata; family Salamandridae; genus Triturus; species Triturus cristatus. Next base: position 324,161,208 of record NC_140586.1, on the reverse strand, counting down.
TCTACCTAGAACCACGATGTGTGACTCCCAGAAACTCTGGGATTCTCTTCCACCTCTACGCCGTCGACATCCAAATATACATGAAAATCCCATACCCCGGAAGACTCCGCCCTGCTCTCAAATACACTCTCAAAGATTCAAAACTGGATGTCTAACCAACATTTCAAAATCAACCCAACTAAAACAGAATTTCTTTTTAGCTCACCGCGGATATCTAAAAACCCAGTACAAGAATGGATGGCTAACCTTCCCACCCTAGATGGCTGCCCTACCATTGTCCAGAGTGCCAAATCACCTGGCATCACCCTTGATAATCATCTCAACCTTCACAGATGCATCGCAGCTATGGCCACCAGCTCACAACACAAACAAAGGCAGCTGTGGGGCATCGGGCAATTAATTCCGAGACATGACCTCAAAACAGTGGTGCAGTCTCTTGTTCTCTCCATACTAGAGTATGGAATTGCCCTTCTCTCAGGAATTCCGAAAGTTCACCTAGGCTCACTAAGAGCAACACTACATGCTGCAGCACTCTTCATTTTAGGTCTCGAAAAATTTGACCACATTACCCCTGCCCTGCTAAACCTCCAATGGCTTCCCATGGAAGCGTGGGCCCAATTCAAAACAACTTACATTACCCACAGGGAGCTTCACTCACCTTCACCCTCCTATCTAAACGAGAAACTGAAAAATCCCTGGAGCAAACAGGGTTTCCAGAAATGGCAAATCCGTCATCCTTGAACCCCCCCCCCCAGATCAATCAAGAACTATTAATGAACCAGTCTTTCTCTGGTAATGCCACTAGAATCTGGAACTCTCTGCCTCCCTCCCTCCGCCTAAGCTACCTGCCTCGTCACCTTCAAAAAGCACCTCAAGCTCCTCCTATTGGACAGACATCTTGGTTAATCACCCTTGACCAGACATAAGCACTCTCTCCACTGTGATCGGATCTAGCTTCGCTATATGACCCCACCATCTAAATCGATTCCTTAACTGTGTATGTACCCTGCCCAACCGTGCCAACTGTCTCTTGTGGTGACTAATGTTCTCAGTTGTAAACAACTCCGATTAATTACTATAACTGTAACCCACTGTAACCAATGCTTGTTGTTAAGCGCTCTGATATTTTCCTGCCATGTCGGCGCTATACATAATTGCAAATAATCTAGTTGCCACCAGAGTCTCCAGTTAGCAGCTTTATGCGGTGGCTGCAGCAAATTGCCAGTTTTAAACTGAACTCTTTTTAACCACCACTGTCTCTCTGTTCACCCTCCAAGGCACGTGCAAAACAATGTGGCCTCAGCAAGTAAATGATTTCTCGGCTTTCATTGTTTCTTACAATCTTTGCCCTTGAAGTTCGCAGATAACTTTTTCCATAAATTCCGCTCGTGGCAGTCGTCACATGCGCAGAGCCACGATCCGGAATCCAGTCCAAAAGGAGCGGGGTGGCCGGGTTATGTCAGCAGACAGGCCACTCGGACGGCGACGGACTTATTCTAACACAACGTGCTCATTTAGTTAAGTCTTAAGTGTATCTTTTGTTTTTTCTTTATGAAGCCAAAGTTCAGTTCTAGCCACCATTATCGGAAATGCATTTTTTCAGATACTGAATAACCTTATCACTGCGGTCATAAAACATACTTGGAATTGTGGAAACAGGAAGAACCCGCTCAAAATGAATATGGCAGTTCACAGAAAAAAACGGATGCTCCGTGTTAAGGGCCATATTTAGCATCCAGTTTGAGACGCAAAACGTAAGTCAGATTTTTAAAGCCACTCAAAGCCACTTTGCAGAACTTTGAGTGGCTCCAAAAACCTGGAGTAGAGTAAAGCAGCGCAAATCGATGCGTTGCGTTACTCTGCGCTGGGTAGGTGTTCCATGGGCGTTGCGTGGGTGTTCCCACACATCTCCCATGGTTTTTGAAGCATTCCCATATTTACAAGACCTTGCAAACCTGGGAATGCGCCCCAAGACAGACCTAACAAGGAGAGATATCTTTATTTCTCCTTGTTACTTCCTCTTTCTATGAGTGCTGCAGAATGCACCACACAAAGGGGAAAATGCATCTCAGGATTATATTTGTGCAGGAAGGTGCCCCTTCCTGCACAGAAACACTCTTCCATGCAACTCAGGCACACTGGCTTGCACCATGGTGCAAGGGTGGCTGCGTTGGCGCTAGGCAGCACATTGTGCACCAGTGCAGTGGTTAAAGTCAGGAATGCGCTGTATGCCTTAAATATGGCACATTCCTGCCCTTTCCCAGTGACGCAATGCAGCGCAGCGCAGCCAGTTGCGCTGCATTGCGTCACTCTTTCATAAACATGCCCCTAAGTTTTCAATGTTAAGAGCTTATGATATGTAAATAAACATATCGATTTGTAAATATTTCAGATACATTAACAACTAATGTGTGACTAAAAATAATTAAAAATGTTACATTTCCCATCGTGAGCCTCTTCTTTGTCCAATTGATTATGGTGGTGCTTAGGTCTGACTACAATGAGGGACCGGGATAAAGGGAATGTAACTACCCTCTCGGCCCAGAGTGCTTGGGAGTGGAAGGAGGAGGCCACGTCACAAGTGTGTGAGGCACAGCGACTGTTGGCCACACTACAAGCGCATGTTGTTGCATGCATGCGCAGAGAGAAAATAATTCCTTCTGCTCTGGAAGCTCCACCTCACACCCTGGTACACAATTCTTGTAGGGATAGGAAGCAGACGTGGCAGGCTTTTTGTGCTGTGTCTCTGTGTTGTCACAGGAAGCAGGTGGATGAGAGAGCTCAGATTATTTAGAAGGCAAGTAGGCAAGGTCATCGAATCAGGAAACGTGGGAGAGAGAGTTTGTAGTGGAATAAATTGGGATCTTGAGCCTCGCATGGAGAAGCTGGATAGGAATGTGGGGTTGTTTGAAAAAGATGGATAACTGTAGGAACTAGGAAGGACAGGAAGTTCACCTTAGAGATAGATGAGCAAATACCCACGGAAAGGAGCTCTACAGGCCATGAAAGGCCCGCTCCTGCGTTAAAGGTCCTAGTCAAAGGGAGGGTCTTTAACAAGAGAGCTGGCCTTTAATGGCCAGTATAGCCCAGCTACAGCAGGCTATAAAGCTATGAGGACATTCGCCCCATGAGGGCAGAATGTTCTAATTAGAAAAACAAAGACCTCTCGAAGCCAGAGGGGGTTGAAATACCCCTCGGCTCTGAAGCCTTTATTCACAACTCTTGCTGTGAATGTTCTACATTTAACAGCCATGTGCAGGGCCACGGATCTTGATTGTTGAACACTCACAGCAAGAGCGGCGAAAGAGAGCTAAAGGCAGCCCCTGGTTCTCCCTGACTTAGCTGAACTGCGTTTTGTACTGCAGTCACGTCAGGGAGATTCAGAAGCTGAGCAGCATTCACCCCTGGTTGTATGTCGGGACCACTCATGCATTTACCATGCCTGCATTAACAACGGGGTCTGAATCACAACTACTTGCCTTAGGTAAAGCGCTGGACTTTGGAATAGTATAATTTACTATTCCAACTCCAGTCTGTGCAACAGTAGCGAAAGTGTTGGACTTAAAGTCCAACATCAGTCCAACAACGCTTTCCTTAAGGCAAGTCGCTGTAACGACTTGCGTGGTAGAGGAATGCGTTGTAAAGATGCACTCGTGGTTCGGACCACATTGTTGAGGCACAGCGTGGTTTGAACCGTGATGTAAGGTCTGTTTCCTCTCACTCCTCTCTCCTTCTGAAGCCCTAGTGACACTGAGCTACAGCAGGAGGAAAGGGTGATGGCCACGTGTCCTCATGCATGGCATCTGCCTTTTTGCTTTTCTATGCCTAATTAATATATTTTCGAGAGGCAGAAGAAAGAGAAAGGCAGAGGCTGTGCATTAGAACACTGAAATGTTGAGAGGCGCAAGCCTATATCAGTTCATTTGGGTCGCTGCTGCTCCATTGTCTTCAATGGAGTGTTCAACATTCCAATATCCTAATAAAGGAAATAGGGCAGGGGACCAGAGTGTGATAAGGAGTGGGTTATGCATAAGGGGAATGGGATGGGTTAGCTGTTGATCTTAGGGCGTTGTCAGAGGCATTTTCAATTTTGCAGCAAAAGCCGAAGGATGTTGATTTATATGTTAAGCACGAGTGTTGACGGTGTATGCCAGACCTCAAATAGCTGCAACTCGTTTGCAGAGATTACACCATCAGTGCACGAATGGGTCACTAAGTCGACTCCCATGGCCATTGGTTGTTTTAGGTGACATTAAATGTTGATCAGCCCACATTAATTGACAGTCTCACAAAACTACTTGTGATACTCTGCTTGAACACAAAGTTTGATTAATAAGCAGCTTACACTGCAAAATAAATGCTTAAAGGTTTTAAAGATGTTAAAATTGCATTTCAGTCTGTTCTGCTCAAGCTGTTGTCCTAATTCGGTCTAAATATATAGCCACTAAGCCTCACAAACCAGAACTATTAATAACCAATAGTGATAGGCAAGATTATAAACAAAAATTGCACCAGTTAATCATTTTATTTTTTATAGCTGCCATTGTTACTGAGAAGGCATAAATTCCCAAACCCCAGCAATGTGCTCCTGCTTTCCAGTAAACCCAGTGCTGAGCAGACATGTTCCCAGCCTGGATACACGTGTGACAACCTATTCAATGAATGCGTCACAGTTACCAATCCGCCACACACTTCTCTGTGAATGTGCTGATGTGGTGATAATTCCTGCCGCATGAACGCCAACGACAGCCACCACTCTGGATGCTAGGATTGTGGCGTAGCACAAAGCTGCATTCACTTTAGGATTTAGCAAGCAAAATCTGAGCCTAAATATAACATCCCTGTAACCTTTGGTTTTTTCAGTGAATTTCCAAGTTTTTTCAATTCTATTTCCTAACTATACGTCCCTGTAACCTTTTGTTTTTAAAGTGAATTTATGAGGTTTTTTAAATTTTATTTTCTAAATGTAATCACTAACATTTAACAGTGAGTGTGTGAGTAAGTGCATGATTGTCTCAGTAGGTCTGTGAGTGGGTGTTATAGTGTCTGATGGAATCTGTCAGTGAGTGTGTGATTGTCTGAGTAGGTCTGTGAGTGGGTGCATGAGTGTCTAAGTGGGTCTGTGAGTAGGTACATGAGGGGGTCTATGAGTGAGTACATGAGTCTCTGAGGGGGTCAGTGAGTGAGTACATGAGTCTCTGAGTGGGTCTGTGAATGCGTGCATGAGTCTCTGAGTGGGTCTGTGAATAGATTTGTGGGTGTCTGAGTGGGTCTGTGAATGGGTGCATGAGGGTCTGAGTGGGTCTCTGAGTCAGTGCATTAGTCTCTGATTGGGTCTGTGAGTGGGTGCATGGGTGTCTTTGAAGGTCTGTAAGTGGATGGATGAGTCTCTGAGTGGGTGTGTGAGTGTCCGTGTGGGTCAGTGAGTGGTTGTGTGAGTCTCTTAGTGGGTCTGTTTCTAGGTACATGAGTGAGTCTATGAGTGAGTACATGAGTTTCTGAGTGGGTCTGTGACTGAGTGCATGAGTGTGAATGGGTCTGTGAATGAGTACAAGTCTCTGAGTGGGTCTGTGACTGGATGCATGAGTGTCTGAGTGGGTCTGTGAGTGGGTGCATGATTGTCTGAGTGGGTCTGTGAGTCAGTGCTTGAGTCTCTGACTGGATCTGTGAGTGGGTGCATGGGTGTCTTTGAAGGTCTGTAAGTGGATGGATGAGTCTCTGAGTGGGTGAGTGAGTGGGTGTGTGAGTGTCTGAGTGGGTCTGTGAGTGGTTGTGTGAGTTTCTGAGTGAGTTTGTTAGGAGCTACATGAGTGGATCTATGAGTGAGTACATGAGTCTCTGAGTGGGTCTGTGAGTGAGTGCATGAGTCTCTGAGTGGGTCTGTGAATGAGTGTACAAGTCTCTGAGTGGGTCTGTGACTGGATGCATGAGTGTCTGAGTGGGTCTGTGACTGGATGTGTGAGTGTCTGAGTGAGTCTGAGAGTGGGTGCATGAGTGTCTGTGCGGGTCTATGAGTCAGTGCAAGAGTCTCTAAGTGAATCTGTGAGTGGGTACGTGAGTGTCTCAGGGGGTCTGTGAGTGGGTGTGGGAATCTCTGAGTGCATCTGTGAGTGGATGCATGAGTGAATGTCTGAGTGGGTCTGTGAGTGTGTCTGGGTGAATGAGGCCTTGAATGGCGCTGTGAGTGGGTGCATGAGTGAGCGTGTCTGTCAGTGGGTGCGTAAGTCTCTGAGTGGTTCTATGAGTGGGTGCATGAATGTGTGAGTAAGTCTCTGAGTGGGTGCATGAGTAAGTGGGTCTGTCAGTGGGTGCACAGTATAAAAAATTAGAGGGCACACAGGAGCGGGTCCTAGTGCCAGCTCCCCCTTTGACAGTCCCCCTGTCCAACTTGCCTGCAGTCCGCTGCCTCTGCTGCCTTTGATTTTGTGCCTTTGCTCATTTTTATTTCCGCATCTCTCCTTACTCCTGTCCTTTAGTTTATCTCTTTCTGCTCACTCCTGACCTTTATTCGGCCTCTTGCTGCTTGTTTCTGACCTCTATTTTGCCTTTTGATGCTCGTTTCTGATCTATATCTTGCCTCTTTCTACTCTTACTGCCCGTTTATTTCCACTCTGTGCTGGCTCCTGAATTTTATTTTGACATCTTCTGCTCTTTGCTGCTCTTTATTCTGCCTCTTGTTAAAACTGCATTTCAGTCTGTTCTGTTCAAGCTGTTGTCCTAATTAGGTCTAAATATATTGCCACTAAGCCTCATAAACCAGAACTATTAATAACCAATAGTGATAGGCAAGATTATAAACAAAAATTGCACCAGTTAATCATTTTATTTTTTATAGCTGCCATTGTTACTGAGAAGGCATAAATTCCCAAACCCCAGCAATGTGCTCCTGCTTTCCAGTAAACCCAGTGCTGAGCAGACATGTTCCCAGCCTGGATACACGTGTGACAACCTATTCAATGAATGCGTCACAGTTACCAATCCGCCACACACTTCTCTGTGAATGTGCTGATGTGGTGATAATTCCAGCTGCATGAACGCCAACGACAGCCACCACTCTGGATGCTAGGATTGTGGCGTATCACAAAGCTGCATTCACTTTAGGATGTAGCAAGCGAAATCTGAGCCTAAATATAACATCCCTGTAACCTTTGGTTTTTTCAGTGAATTTCCAAGTTTTTTCAATTCTATTTCCTAACTATACGTCCCTGTAACCTTTTGTTTTTAAAGTGAATTTCTGAGGTTTTTAAATTTTATTTTCTAAATGTAATCACTAACATTTAACAGTGAGTGTGTGAGTAAGTGCATGAGTGTCTCAGTAGGTCTGTGAGTGGGTGTTATAGTGTCTGATGGGATCTGTCAGTGAGTGTGTGATTGTCTGAGTAGGTCTGTGAGTGGGTGCATGAGTGTCTAAGTGGGTCTGTGAGTAGGTACATGAGGGGGTCTATGAGTGAGTACATGAGTCTCTGAGGAGGTCAGTGAGTGAGTACATGAGTCTCTGAGTGGGTCTGTGAATGTGTGCATGAGTCTCTGAGTGGGTCTGTGACTAGATTTGTGGGTGTCTGAGAGGGTCTGTGAATGGGTGCATGAGGGTCTGAGTGGGTCTCTGAGTCAGTGCATTAGTCTCTGATTGGGTCTGTGAGTGGGTGCATGGGTGTCTTTGAAGGTCTGTAAGTGGATGGATGAGTCTCTGAGTGGGTGTGTGAGTGTCCGTGTGATTCAGTGAGTGGTTGTGTGAGTCTCTGAGTGGGTCTGTTTCTAGGTACATGAGTGAGTCTATGAGTGAGTACATGAGTATCTGAGTGGGTCTGTGAGTGAGTGCATGAGTGTGAGTGGGTCTGTGAATGAGTGTACAAGTCTCTGAGTGGGTCTGTGACTGGATGCATGAGTGTCTGAGTGGGCCTGTGAGTGGATGCATGAGTGTCTGAGTGGGTCTGTGAGTCAGTGCTTGAGTCTCTGACTGGATCTGTGAGTGGGTGCATGGGTGTCTTTGAAGGTCTGTAAGTGGATGGATGAGTCTCTGAGTGGGTCTGTGAGTGGTTGTGTGAGTTTCTGAGTGAGTCTGTTAGGAGGCACATGAGTGGATCTATGAGTGAGTACATGAGTCTCTGAGTGGGTCTGTGAGTGAGTGCATGAATCTCTGAGTGGGTCTGTGAATGAGTGTACAAGTCTCTGAGTGGGTCTGTGACTGGATGCATGAGTGTCTGAGTGGGTCTGTGACTGGATGTGGGAGTGTCTGAGTGAGTCTGAGAGTGGGTGCATGAGTGTCTGCGCGGGTCTATGAGTCAGTGCAAGAGTCTCTAAGTGAATCTGTGAGTGGGTACGTGAGTGTCTCAGGGGGTCTGTGAGTGGGTGTGGGAATCTCTGAGTGCATCTGTGAGTGGATGCATGAGTGTATGAGTGAGTGTCTGAGTGGGTCTGTGAGTGCGTTTGGGTGAATGAGGGCTTGAATGGCTCTGTGAGTGGGTGCATGACTGAGTGGGTCTGTCAGTGGGTGCGTAAGTCTCTGAGTGGTTCTATGAGTGGGTGCATGAATGTGTGAGTAAGTCTCTGAGTGGGTGCATGAGTAAGTGGGTCTGTCAGTGGGTGCACAGTATAAAAAAGTAGGGGGCACACAGGAGCAGGTCCTCATGCCAGCTCCCCCTGTGACAGTCCCCCTGTCCAACTTGCCTGCAGTCCGCTACCTCAGCTGCCTTTGATTTTGTGCCTTTGCTCATTTTTATTTCCGCATCTCTCCTTACTCCTGTCCTCTAGTTTATCTCTTTCTGCTCACTCCTGACCTTTATTCGGCCTCTTGCTGCTTGTTTCTGACCTCTATTTTGCCTTTTGATGCTCGTTTCTGATCTATATCTTGCCTCTTTCTATTCTTACTGCCCGTTTATTTCCTCTCTGTGCTGGCTCCTGAATTTTATTTTGACATCTTCTGCTCTTTGCTGCTCTTTATTCTGCCTCTTGCTGCTGATTTCTGACCTCTATTCTGCCCTTTTTGCTCTCTTCTGACCTCTATTCTGCCTCTTGCTGCTGGTTTCTGACCTCTATTCTGCCTCTTTTTCCTCCCTTCTGACCCATATTTTGCCTCATTCTGCTCCCTTCTGACCTTTATTCTGCCTCTTGCTGCTTGTTTCTTACCTTTATTTTGCCTCTTTCTGCTTGTTTCTGACCTTCATTCTGCCTTTTTCTGCTCCTATCTAGCCTTTATTCTGCCTCTTGCGGCTCGTTTCTGACCTTTATTCTGCCTCTTTCTGCTCGTTTCCTACCTTTATTTTGCCTCCTTTAATAGTTGCTAACCTTTATTTTGCCTCTTTCTGCTCATTTCTCACCTTTATTTTTCCTCTTTCTACTCATTTCTGACCTTTATTCTGCCTCTTTCTGCACCCTTCTGACCTTAATTCTGTTTCTTTCTGCTGCCTTCGGCCCTTTATTCTGCCTCTTTTTGCTTGTTTCACACCTGTATATAGCCTCTTTCTGCTTGTTCCTGACCTTTATTTTGCCTCTTTCTGCTCATTTCTCTCCTTTATTTTGACTCTTTCTGCTCGTTTCTGGCCTTTATTCTGCCTCTAATATGTACCCTTCGTACCTTAATTCTGCCTCTTTCTGCTCGTTTCTGACCTTTATTCTACCTCTTTCTGCTTCCGTCTTACTTTTATTTTGCCTCTTTCTGCCAAAGCTCCTGCCAAGCAAAAGCAAACAGCCATGTTCGAGGGAGGGCACACCGAGACACAGCAGGAGCCGGCCCTGGGGAGTAGTGGTTCCCAGGGCCATGGTTGGCTCCAGGAGGGGGGTGCGTGGCTCCCCTCCTGTTTGCATGGGCTGGCCTGGGGACGTGGTGGTCCCCGGGGCGAGATCGTCCCAAGAGGGGGGTGGTGCAGCCCCCTACCTTTCTTTAAAGAATCAACACCCCAGAGAGGTGGTGGTCCCTGGGGCTCAAGGTGGTCTTCACTGCCCCCCATAATCAATTTATTAATAGACCTGGGGAGGTGCTGGCCCCTGGGGGGGTCGGTGAGACCCCCACATTTCTTTGTATGCAGCCCCCGGTAGGTGGTGGTCCCCTGGGCTTGGGCGGATCTGCACAGCCACCCCCCAGTAAATTTATTTATACTCCCGGGGAGGTGGTGATCCCCAGGCCTGGGGTGGGCCGTAATGCCCACCCCCACATTATTAAACTTAAGCCCCAGCGAGGTGGTTGTCCTCTGGGCATAATTGAGCCCAAGGAGGTGGGACCCGTACGCCCCCCTCCTTTTTAAAAAAAAAAGCCCGCATACGGACCTGACGCATCCGGGGGCTATAATGTAAAAAAGCAGAGGAGACAGCGCTTGTTGTTTATAAACATTTACCACATATTTGCAGCTCTGTCATGTTCAAGTGGCGATTTGTTTTTTTAGGTGCTTTTTGGCCCTGACAGGGTCACAGGGAGACCCAAGGCCCACATTAAGGTATTCACGGTATTCCAGCCCTGCCCCCTATTCTTTTTTTTAAAATGTTTTTTCTGGGGCTCAACTGAAGTTGAGTCCCAAGATGGCTGCCAACACTTCCTGGTTGAAGTGTTAGCAGCCAATCAGATCTCACCACGATATTGGGAGGGTTTGCGGAGCCTTTACGGCCCTAGACAGCTACATTTGTTTTTTTCTTTAATATCTCCCAAACTACTGAACGGAACAGATTTACACCAATTCACAAAAAGGTCGCTTTCTGAACCAACAGCTACCTTTCTGCCAAATTTGGTGTCATTTCGGTTTGCAGTCCGGGCTGTAGTCATGTCAAAAATCCCTATGGGAATTTGCATACGGAAACATGTTTTGGAACTCCCTCTTTTTCTCTGCCCCTGCTTGATGGATCACCCCACAACCTTCAGGACAGCCGCTGAAGTCAGTGACATAGTCATTTTGAAACTTTTGCAAGGATTCTTTAAACAGCGCTAAAGCTATCGGCAAAACAAAAATCGTTCTCCCTATGAAAAAATGGCCTGAACTATAACTAACTACTGGACACCGCCAGTAGGTAATATAGATATATATATGCACACTACACACATATATACTTACCATAACTATACTTACCATGCGTGGTAAAGCTATGCGTGGTAATGCCTATGTTGTAAAGGCTGCTTCCCGTTTGCAGGATCCATACGACTAAGTTACAATACATTGTCAGGTACCACCCTGATGGCAGTTCCTGTCAATGCTTGAACTGTGGTTATCGAGACCTCCACCAGGGCGATGGAGTTCCCCTTTTTCAGCCACTCCCCTGTAATGCTCCGATATTTACTATCAAAATCTATACTTATGTTCAGAAACTCCGCAGTTGGACCAGAGAACTCCTCACACAGATGCATAGGTAATATGGGGTTGCAAACTCCACACATAGTTTGTGAACAGCACTTTGTAGCACATTGTGTAGTACTACTGTAGTTCTACAAAACGTACTAAGAAGGGCAGTTTGTGAATCAGGCACAGTGAATCATAGGCATTTCTAAGGCAGTAATAATACAGAGCCACAAATAATACAATGTAGCTATTAATACTGAGCATTATATTACTATGACCTTGATAATGCTGAGCCATAAATAAAACTGACACACACTAATCCAAAGTGATTGATTTTTTGTAATGATTGTTATTGGCAATTTTCTCATTTGCATACAAGTAAAATTCAAATGCAGGTCACTGTCACGGTACCTCAAGGAGTGTAGGATAGCAGGTACAGATAAAGCAACAATATGCGGCAACACTAATAACACAGGTCAGCCTTGCACACGTATGCCTCTGGTCAGGGCTACAAGTGATGGCAACAATTAAGTTATCAAACGGTGATTCAAAGTTCGCATAGATGGATCTGTTCAAAGGTAAAAGTATCAAAGCTATAAAACTGTCATCAGCATTTATAATGAAGCCATTCAAAGAAAAATTACGCTAAATGAGTAAACAATAAACATATAAAATAACAAATAAATACTACACTCACTCGTGATGAGAGTGTAAAAATAGCTGCAGAGGGGGAGGGGTGGAAGGGAGGGGAAGGTGTGGATGTGGAACTGTTGGTGTTCCCTCGCTGAGTTTTTCCAAAAGGGCATCCCATGCATCTGAGATTGGGTATGTGCAGAGCCCCTTCACCTCCTCCCTGTGCAGTAGTATGCTCTCCACCTGAGCCCATGCTAGCATGGAGAGAACCCCCTTACAAGGCGTCCACTTAGGGGTGGTCAGTCTCTTTCCTAGCAGGAGGGCAAGGTTTGCAAACCGCGCTGCTGCTCTATATTTTTTAACGAGGCGGTAAAGCCCCAGGAGGCACACCTCCCAAGTGTAGGTCACATCCGACCCAGTGCTTCGCATCAGTTGTGAAATCACGTTGTTCCAGTAGCTCGTGAGTGACCAGAGCATATGTACCAGTTCCACGTCATGCATCAACAGAAGGGCATACAGCCTCATTTTGGTTAAAATAACAATTTCTTTTGTGGGGACAGTAAAGGAGGATAGGCCAGAATACGTCGCCATTTACTGTTGGTGCACGCACGACCAAGATCCGTGTCCTATTGTCACCTCAGCAGGTCAAGTGGCACTGCTGTGAGTGTGCGCAGGGTGCTGTCAGAGCACTGGGTCTGGTGTCCCCCCTTGCCCAGGACATGTAAGTATTGGATGAATAGATGTTGTGGGAGTTCCTGCTATATCTCTTCCCAGGACTGGTTTAGTATCCCAAGAAAAGGACGTATGCAGGTGGAATTAGCCAGGCGGGAGGTCAGAGCCGGCCAGTAAGTCCTCTATAGAGAGGAGTGTTCCATTTCTATATAGGTCGCCTAAGGTGTGTAAGCCTGCTGTGTGCCATTGTGTTAATTCTCTGTGAGAAATGGATATGCATCGACGCAGCATTCCAAGCAGCGGTAGAGCTGGGGCATAAGGTCTGGAAGACTGAGTAATAAACAGGGCCCTGCAATAACATTGGTAAGAAGTTTGGAGGGGGAGGATTTCTGGTAGTGTTGCCCTGGCAAGTGGGTGGCAGCATGTCATCTACATAAAAGGAGACCGAGTGTGTGCTGTCCCCCAAAGGGATTCCCCCAATGTTGGCCCTGAATACACAGATGATGGGCCAGTGGCTCCAGTGCCAGAGAAAATGGCAGGGGAGAGAGGGGGAAGCCCTGGAGGGTCCCCTGTTGTATTGCAACGGAGTCTGAAGTATGACAACCAATTTTAACTCTAGCTGTGGGATCGGTGTATAATAATTTGACTAATCAGAGGAAGTGGGTTCCCAGGCCATGCCATTGAAGTGCTTCAAACAAGAAGGACCACTCAACGGAGTCAAAGGCTTTATGCAGGTCTAAGACTAAGCACCCCGAGTGAGGATTGCACATCGGGCATGTGCTAATAGACCAAAAAAAGCAGAAGGTTCAAGGAGGTGTTCCTGGCTGGCGCAAAACCGTTTTGGTCTGAGTTGCGATACCTGGGGGGCCAGGCGATCCGCCAGAATTTTAGCTTAGAGCTGACAGTCTGTGTTTAATAATGGTGGTAATCACGCTGTAGTGAGTGAAGTGTCGTATAGCGTTTTTAGGTGGGGCACCAGTAAGGGTGCATACACCTTATAGGGTTCAGCCGGTAGGCTATGGGGTCCTGGGGTTTTACTAGTAGCAAGGGCACAGATCGCCTCCAATACCTAAAAGTTAGAGATCTCCCCATTAAGATCTTCCCTGACTTCAGCTGAGATCCAGGGTGAGGACACTCTGGTCAGGAAATCGCTCACAGCATCTAAAGGTGTTGAAGAAACCGAGGAATAGAGCAGTGTGTGGTGGTGAGTAAAGGTAGAGTGCATATCCCTCTCCGTGTGGAGTAATTGTCCTCCAGCAGAGTGGATAGACAGATTGGGGCACCTGTCAACTTCCTGGCGTATCAACCATGCCAGCAGTGTACCTGGTTGGTCTGCATCAGCGTGTGTACGTTTAGTGTGTTCTGCATAGTTAAGGCAGTGCAGTCTTTCCAAAAGAGCAACATGTTCCCATTGGGACTGGTGTAGTTGTTCCCGACTGGCGCTGGAAATCCGAGCCAGATCCTCAGGTCTAAAAGTCTGCTCTCCAAGTGAGAGATGTCAGCATTAAGATGACTGTGTATGTTTAGTGCGTTGCCCATACAGTGTCCCCGAATGGTTACCCTAAAAGGCATCCCACTCTACTAAGGGAGAGGAGGCCGAACCTGTGTTTATGTCCAAATACTCCGTAATATTTTCAGCAATGGAGGCGCGAAACAGAAGATCTTCCAGTGTGGATGTTTGGAGTCGCCAGAGCGGTATAGGGGAAGGGGCGTGCACCCAACAGAGTTGTAGTTGGAGTGGGTTGTGGTCAGTGTGTGTGCAGCCAAAAAAGATCATGTGGGTTACATGCGGAGTGACATCACACGTGCAAAGAAACCAATAAATATGGACGTGAAGGCTGTGTGTGCATGTGAGTAGTGGGAGTACACTCTGGTATTGGGGTTTCGATAGCAGCACACGTCTACCTGCCCCAATGACTTAACCATGTGGTAAGTGTATGTACATTGGTGGTAGCAACAGTGGGAGGGAACGGCGGAAAGGAGTGATCCAAACTAATGTCCAGGACACTATTAAAATCCCCTCCCATTACCCAGGGGATATTGTTCCACTGGGCCAAAGTGGTGGAGAGGGCATGAAGGAAGGGAGCCTGGTCTACATTAGGTGCCCATATCACTCTGAGAAGCAATCGCTTACCTTCTAAACAGCTCTCCATAAACAGCTACCAACCCTCCGGATCTACAATGGTGTGTGTGGCAGCGAAGGGGACTCCTGCCTCAATCCACATCAGAACCACTCGGGCATAAGTGGAATAGTTTGTGGAGAACACTTGGTCTCGCCATCTTTTCTGTAGCCAGGACGCCTCCAGACTTGTATGTGACTCCTGCAAGTAGGTGATGTATGTGTGCCTGCGGCGCAGGTAACTACACCGTGTAACTTTGGGAAGGGGTGTGGATACCTCTCATATTCTAGGTGATGATGGACCATTGTGTGCTGTTTAGGGTGGCGGACATATGAGGCACCCCAGGCATGGATTCCCGCATTTGATTAAACATGCCGGGCAAGAATGAGCGTAGTGTGTAACACCAAGAAAAACAAAATGTACCAACACAATAATGAACAGTCAATACCATAGAGAGCAGGTGTACAACAGGTACCCATCCAAACTAGTGAAGATATAGGGATTGGTAAGAAGGAGCCAGTCTAGAGGATGAGCTGGGAGACTAGATGTTGAACAATTATGGCCTCCCAAGTTGAGTAGACAGGGATGAAACCCAGTCCGAGAGACCATCTGAACCCCTGCAGTATAACAATAGTCCAGTCTAGAGATCATTGGAGTGGCAGAGAAATCCACCAGAGGAAATCAAATAACCATAATGTAGATCCACCTATCCCGTACAGTTGGAACAAAACATTTTGCAAAGCACAGAGAGCCAGGGGGAGGGAAGGCAAAGGGGAGGATAAGTAGGGACGTACAAGGACACTGTTTTCAAAGGATATCATTGGAGGTTTGCGGAGTCACTTTGGGGCATAACATTGGTGCTTGGGGACATGTTGTCGGGTGTGAGAGAGTCATTATCGCCAGACATTCTAGAGCCTCCCTTGTCTGTACTGTAGTGTGGTGTAGGGTCATCACGGAAGTCCACTGCCATCTGCAGTGCCTTTCTGTGTTCCTGGATGACCTCCTCCAGATTTGGGGAACCATGTGTCTGTGAGGCTATCAAGTCCAGCCGTAGTGAGCGTGTCCCGTGATTCTGTCTTGCTGGCGGGGGCTGCCTGTGTGTGGCTGGGGAAGTGCCAGTGCCAGTTATTCAGTTTTGCTCCATCCAGGACCACGCATCTGCTGGGTCATTGAAGAATGAGGTTTTGCCATTTGTCTGGATGCGCAGTCATGCCGGAAAGAGAAGTGCATGCTGGGTGCGGTGTTCCCACAGTTGCCGCTTAACTTCAAGCAATGTATGTCACTTCCACTGCACCGCAAGTGTATAATCCGGAAACACCATTATCTGGGCATTATCCACTGTCAAGTCACCATTCTTGAGAGCCTCATTCAAGACCACTGCTCTGTCCTGGTAGTGCATGAGACATGCCACCAACTGGCGGGGTGGAGCACCAGGACAGAGTCTGCATATGGGAATCCTGTAGGTATGTTCCATGGAGAAGAATGGTGACAACTGTGTATCCAAGTGTCAATATACACCTCTACATCTTTGCCTTCAATGTCCTCAGGAAGGTGCACCACTCTGATGCTATTCCTGGCCGCTCCTCAGGCCTATTCCACCCTCGGGCAGCAGCGGACCCTTCAGGTCACACGCACAGTCCTCCCGGGGGTACAGTGAAACCGGCTCCCGAGTAGAGGGCACACATCAGCAATGTTTCATAAGTATTCCCCAAGTTCCCGGCAGGACACAGGTATGGAGGCGGATGGCGTGTACAACCTCCGCCGCATGCTACGTAGGACCACAGTAGAGCTCTGTAGTGCCGCATGAGGTAAGCAGTGGTTCCAGTGCATAGACAAGGAAGCTTATCGTACTCCCAGCACGAGCCCCTGAGCAGGCACGGTCTCTGTGATGTGGGGAGCCCAATGCCAGGCCAGACCTCTCCCGGGCAGCACACCAGAGATCACAGGTGGGGTCACATGCTTGAGGTATCCATCGACGGAGGTACAGCTAGCAGTATCTTGTGGACAGTCTACCAAGAGTACCATGGGTATCCTCTGAGACCCCTGGGTGCACTGAGGGGGTAACAACGTATGGGGGGTAATCGACGATGTCGGCAACATGGTGCATCCGATTGACGTGCATCTCACACTCTTCCTTGGGCCGCGCACAAGGGTCATAGTGGGCTCGACAGAAGGCCACAAAGACTCACTTTCAGTGCGGGTGGTGGCAGAGCATCTTGAGGGGTCCGGCAGTCGCAATGTTTGGGTAGGGTAGGCTTCCAGTAGCATCTCCAGCACGAGTGGTGAGTTAGGAGGCCAGATGGCCATCCATCACTGTGTAGATCTCAGGATGACCGAAGTGTGGTGCGGAGCTCGTTTAGCTCGAGCCCGCCATATTGGCCTCCTTCGCCATGCATCCCAATTCAAAGCGATTGATAATACTGAATCACTGTTAATAACTGAGTCATTGTTAAAACTGAGCCTGGGCAAATGTTGATCCTCTATTGATAGTAGTGGTCCATGGATGATGGTACTGAGCCACTGATAATACTGTCATCAAACCCACCAAGAAAATAGTGGAACAGGACTACTGATAAAACTGGGCCACTATTGATAATGGATTATAAATAATAACGAGCCATGCCTGATAGTAATGAGGCACTGATGATACTAACAAGGCCATTTAGACTCTGGAAGGTGTTCTATCAGTCCACCAGGTTAGCAGAATATAATGGCCTTCACTACCCTGGCAGAGGGCTACTAGTCAAATATACAGATCCCTGCCAGATAGGTGTGCATCTCTATACCCTCAAAAGAGTCACCGATGCATTGGCATCACTGAAGACACCGAACTGCGCCAAGTGGATGCCATGTTTGTTGTCACACCTCAGCAAAGGTTGTTTCCTATAAGTAGACTAAATGAGCAGTTTCATTCTTTAAAACAAATAAACAATAGCCCTGACATTCAGGGAGTTTTCTCCCTGTACATTGTTAGGGGCATTATTAGATTTCCCTGCCAGGGACCGCTATGACTCATACAGTGGTTCCTGGGCAGGGAAATCTAGCGAGGCATGTCATGTCAATTTTTGTATCTGACTATTGGGAATTGCAAATGTGGTGATGGTTTAGACATTTTAGTATGGGGTTGTCCCTTTTTTGTGCAGGGGCACCGTGATCAATGTGCAGTGGGGCGATCTGAGGGTTTCAGCAGTTCCCTTCTTCAGTCTCTCCATTTCCACATGGGTGTGCTCAGACCAATGGGAGTGGGCCAGAGGCAGTGTGGGGGAAGGGGAATCCCTTTAGGGGCCCCCATTCAGCCCAAGGCCAATGAATATCTGTGAGACGTGGGAGACTCAGGGGCCCCTCGTCAAATTCTTAAGGGGGGGGGCTTCAATTTGTGTTACACCACTGGAATGGGCCGTGGTTATGTGTCCACTGGTAGAGTTAATTAATTTCAATTGTGCTACCACTCCTGTGCTCATCTTTAATCAACTTTCAACCAGTAGTGGCTGCTACGGGGCAGTAGTGGTGAGGCAGGGAGGAGGTGGAAAATGGGGGGGATTAAGAAAAAAAGGAAATTACACTTACTTGATGACTGCCACTTCTGCTCTGTCCTCTTCAGTTGATGCAGGAAGCAGACTCCCCTAAGCCACCAGCATGACAGCAGTGTTGTGATTGGTTTGAGCGCAGTGGTTCAGCGCTCAGACAGGTAATGGGAGCCTGGGCATGTTCTCCACCTGTGCAATCCAGCCGGGTGGAGAACATGCTAAGTGCGCATGTCTGTTTGGCCGGCTCAAGATGGCCAGCGAACAAGTCATATGCACTTAGAAAGTACTCATCACTCCTTCCCTGCTGTGTGGGCAGCCCAACCCTGCCCCGAACCTTCAGAACCAGTACTGAAAATGTAAATGATAATAACATGGTGTTATTATAATTTTATTTTTCCTGTGGGGCAACGCTCCTCCGCCTTAGCGGAGGAGCCTCAACTGCTTTCAACTCCCACATTTAAACCTAGGATCAGTGAGTAATCTCAGCGAGCCCTATTGTCTACAATAGCTGTGTATGTATGTTTTAATTGAATGAATGAATGAATGAATACCCACTTATATAGCGCATGGCTACCCTAGAGCATCCCAGCGCTGTTAAAGACCGAGGACACTGTCAGGCATTAGAGGATGTTCTTAAACAAGAATGTCTTCAGTTGCTTCCTAAAGGCAGTATGATTTAGTTCATGCCTGATGTTGTCAGGGAGTTTATTCCATTCTTTAGCTGCTAGGACCGAAAGTCGACGACCACCCATGCGGGCCAGTCTAACCTTTGACACAACCAGCAGGTTGCGTTGGTTAGATCTAAGGGATCTGACCGAATGATAGCGCCGAAAGAGAGGATCCAAAATGGATGGGCCAAGGTTGTGAATGGACTTATGTGCCAAACACATAGTCTTAAACACAATCCTTTCATGGACTGGAAGCCAATGTAGCAGTCTGATTGAGGGTTTAGCTGATGAACGTTTAGGGATTTTCATGAGTAGGCGAGCTGCACAATTCTGTACAGCTTGCAAAGTTTTTATTGTAGTAGCAGGGGCCCCCAGATAGATAGCATTCGCATAGTCCAGTCGCGAGAGGACCAGCGACTGTACTAATATGCGTCTGGCTTCAAAAGGGAGCAGGTCTAGGATTTTTTTAAGAACTCTCATGAGCCCATAGCAAGTCGAGGCTACTTTATTAGCCTGATGCTGGAAATTCAGGGCAGAGTCCAGCCAGACCCCTAGACTTTTTATTTTGGTCTTGGGCTTCGGAGGGGATCCAAGACACTGCGGCCACCAAGGGTCCAGGTTGATAGGGGCTTTATAGCCCAGCAGCATGATGTCTGTCTTGGCTCCATTCAGCTTCAAACAAGACGAGGTCATCCAGTCAAGTACATTAGAGAGACAAGGGGTAAGATTGTTAATCCCCTGATGTGAGATATCATCTCTCACCAGGGAAACAACCAGCTGCGTGTCATCGGCGTAGGTGACCAGCTGAATTCCCCAAGGAAGCACCACCTCAGCCAAAGGTCTCATATAGATGTTAAACAGGGTAGGGCTGAGGGATGAACCCTGGGGAACGCCGTGACTCAGTTGCAGCTGGCTTGATGCCACCTCATCCTCAAAGACAGAAAAGTATCTATCTGATAGAAAGGATTGAAGCCATTTAAGAGCCAAACCAGAAATCCCTGCCAGACGAAGCCTATGCAGCAGAAGAGAGTGGTTTACAGTATCAAAGGCTGCGCTGAGGTCCAATAGGACCACCGCAGCGCAGCCTCCAGCATCTACAATAGTCCTGGTCGCCTCCACTACCGCCACCAGTGCAGTTTCTGTTCCTTGCTTCGCTCTGAATCCAGTCTGGGATGAATGTAATGCATCAGAGGCCTCAGCAAATGAGGAAAGAACCTGGTTAACGTGTTTTTCGGCAATTTTACCAAGGCTCGGGAGAAGCGAGATAGGTCTGTAATTCGCCAGATCTTCAGGGTCTAAGTTAGGTTTTTTCAAAAGGGCACGAACCTTTGCCTTCTTCCAATTGGGGGGCACAACTCCTGAAGCTAAAGAGGCATTGATGACCTGCATTATCACCGGGCATACTGTTTCAGAGACCTGTTTGAGAACCGTTGGGGGGGCAACGTCCTGTGGAGAGCCCGATTTGAGGTGGTTAAGGAGCCTTTCTACCTTGGCCAAATCAAGCAGCGGAAAGATCTGGAGAGCTCCAGCTGAATTAGTGGTAGCCACAGCCGGCGTATCAGGGCTAATCTCCAAGTCATCTAGACTATGTGAAGTTGTTGCAAAACTCGAGTAGATATTGGAGACTTTAGATGCAAAAAAAGCGGCTAGATCCTCACAATGTTTTTGGGGATCCAAAGCAGGATTAGTAGGTCTCTGAGTAGTCACCAGAGATTGGAAGATTTTAAAAATCTCTCTAGGAGCATTAGCTGCTTCTGAGATTTTACCCTGATAGTATGCTGCTTGAGTAGATTTTAATAAGTTTTTATAGGATCTAAGAGAGGCTTTATATTGGGTTTTCAAATCTGGTGCAAAATCCTTTCTCCACTTCCTTTCCGCACGTTTACACACCCGCTTAAGTTCCTTGAGTTTATCGGAGTACCAAGGTTGTTTGTTTTGGCCTTTCCGATGATGTATCTCTTTCTTAGGGAGAGTGGTGTCAAGGGTTGAATTGAGCCAGTTGTCAAAGGCTTCATTCGCAACCACTGGATCCTCGTGCGGAGAAGGCGGACAGCTCTTCAATGCAGTCTCCCACTCCCCAACTGGGAGTCTGGACCACACTCGACTAACTTTCTTAGAGAGGGTGACTCTGTGGTATGGTGTATCTGGCAACCACCTAAAAGAAAGTAGGGCGTGGTCTGACCAGGGGACAAAGAGGGGCTGTTCACATGCCAAGTTCGAGAGATTAGTGAAACAATGGTCTAATAAGTGACCAGCAACATGTGTAGGCTCTGTCACAATTTGTTTCAAGTGTACTAATCCCAAAGAATCAAGCAGGCATTGCGAAGCAGCAGCATCACTGTCATCAAGGTGTACTAATACCTTATTTTCAAAGTGTGTTAAACTGTTTTTTACTGTACATTTCGTGCTATAAGACATTACGTAATGTATTTGCTTGCATTTGTTTATATTCGTTGTTGGTCAGTTTTGTCTTTCTTTTCTCTTACAGTTCTTTAGGGTAATTAGTTTTATAGGTTTAAACTGGAGGATGTGCTATATTGGCTCTCCTTTTTTGTATGTTTATGTTGTCTCGTGCTCTGTCTCGATCCTTTCCGCCGCGTTCCATTCCTTTTGACCTGAATGTTTATTGCAGTGCTTAATATGTAAAGAAATAAGTGCCAGGGCTCAAAGTTTAGGTCAGAAACCTGCAGCTGGTGATACTAATATAGGGGGTGCCGAATACCAAGGCTGTGTAGTCTTGATTCCACCTCATGCCTCCTTCATCCTCCAGCAGACATTTCTTGACCGCTTATCTTAGTGTTTCAGTGTTTGTTCTTTGTCTCTGTTTTTCCATCTTTCTGTTCCTCCTTTTGTGTTTTTCTGTCTAAGGGCAAAGTCTGATGAAGAAAAATAAGTACCGGCCCCCACAAATGAGTGCCAGTAACCACCACCTGCAACCACCACCTCAAATTAAGCACTGGTTCATTGTTAGTTGAAGTTTAATGTTCTTGGTATCCGTTGCGGACTCTCAGTGGAGGAATTGGATCCTAAGGGTGCTGCTTCTATCTGGGGGTCTTAATAAAAACACACGGGCCTGAATAACAAAGGCAAACTTACATGTTTGTGTAAGTTTATTCTGTCTTTGTTTTTCACAAAACTGCTATTTAATAGTAACTTAATGACTGAGAGAGACACCACAGTCAGCGGAGAACTCCATATATATGTGTGGAGTTTTCTGCCTCAACTGAGAAGTCTCCGCGGTCATAGAGTTACTATTAAATTGCAGCTGTGAATAGTGAAAAAGAGTAAACGTACACAAACGTGTAAGTTCACTTTTGTGAATCAGGCCCTGGATCTCGGCTTCCTGTATCATACTGTCTTAATAGTAGGCTCAAGTATGCTATCCATAGGATGTAATTTTACATTCCAAAATAGGGGTATCCACGCTTGATATTACACCAACATGGTGCCTTTTTACTAGTGAGCACAATTGCTTACGGGGACTTGTGGTGGGTGTTCTAAGAAGACATGTCTGCCTAACCAGGTAAACACCCACAAACTTGCAAGACTGTGAACATACACAAAGGTCCTTATTTAAGCGGAATAGGCATAGGGCAGCGCTGTAAGTCTTCTTGCTGCGCTGCCTATATCCAATGTGAAAGGGTAGGAATGCACCGTATGTATGAAATACTGTGCATCCCTGTCCTTTCCCTCTGTGCTGGTGCACAATTTGCTACCTAGCGCCAACGTAGGCACCCTTGCTGATGTCTTCTGCGTTGCATGCAGGATGTTTTTGTGGGGAAAGGGGCACCTTCCCGCACAAAAACAATCCGGAGAGCCATTTTCCTCTTTCTATGTGTGCTGCAGAATGCTCCATATTTGTGTGGCTTTGTGTGGCCTCATAGATATGATTGAGAGGCTTGCGTCACCAGAGCATCAAAAAAAGTGACGCTCCAGGGGCGCAGACCTCTCATAAATAAGCCCCAAAGTTTTGACAGATATGTTCCCTCCCTGCATAGGCCTGTTCAAAAGCAGACATAAAGCCCTGCTGAGAGTGGCAATCGGCAGGGAACTCCGATAAAGCTGGTGGGGACATGGTAAAGGGATTACCTCATGGGGTAATACACTTTGCCCATAATAAGAACACAAAACCGAGAGTAAGTTATAATGCTATCAAGCATTCCATTTACGCATATATATGTATGTGCACACCTGCAACATTTACACATGGAAATATTCACATAATTACAAACTGGCAAGTTGTGCTAATAACAGCTTCCTTGGAGTACCTTTGCAATTTTTAAAGAATTATTAGAGAGCTCTCAAAGAGTTGCCCATGGACTTTGAATATTTGACATAAGGATACAGACTGAATTTCAGACTTTTTTCTTGAATCAAAGCCTCACTATTAGTACTTAGTGTCATAGCCAGGAAATGGCACTCACAGAGAGTGTGATGGCAGCACATACAGTGTGCTTTAAAGATTTGTAAACTTAAAACGTGAGTTTTGTCTCAGTGCAGCAACAACAATTAGAAGAAAAAAGTCTGGGTCGTTGCAATGGTTGACGTCGATTTAGTCCTCCTTTTTTTTGAGCGAAGGATATTTCATGGGAGAATTGTTGCTTGTTTTTAGGTACACAAAGAGCCCAAGGAACCATGTGCTTGGATTTTTAGAATATTTGTACAAGGGCACAGATTCCATGCAAGAATGTAGTGTACTATCGCGCCTCATTAATCCCCATGTTTTGCCGCTGGATGTCCCTGGGCACCATTTATGGCCATGGTTCTCACACAGATTAGTTGCAGTAAGGAGATTATTTCACTAATATTTATGCATGCACACAACAAGGTATGAAAACATGGGGTCGGCCATTTTCTGGTTTCAAAGTGATGCAAACTGTGCTTTTCTACATTTGTTGTTCCTGTCTAAAACTGCTGGGCTGGTCATGTGATCAGCGAAATCCCTCACAGCTTGCACTGCATAAACCTTGGGTAGCTGTTACTCGAAGAGAATGTATGCTGAATAAATAGTCTGAAAAATATCGAGGGAAAAATACGATGCAACAAAGAGTAGTAAGGATTGTCCACTCACACGCATGGACGTCCTTTGGGGTCGCAGCTGCGACCCCTGGCTTGCCTCTTGCTACTCCTGCCACTGCTTTTGCGACCTCTGGCCTCAGAGGTGCCAACATCAGTGCCTGGAACACAGGGGCAGCTCTTCCTAATGGACGCTGGTTGGCGCTCCGCTTGCCTGGTTTGTCAATTTCTTCATTATACAAATAGTGAATAATATTATTCACTATTAGTGTAATACAAAATGGAGTACATTAGCTGGAATAGGACCCTATCTGGAAGCTAAGGTAAGTAAAAAATGCTGTTAAATGTATGTTGTATGCATGCTTGGGGGTGATGTGTGTTTCTGTGTGCAAGAGTGTGTGAATGTGTTAGTATGTGTAAGCATGTGTGTGTGTCAAATTAAGGGTCCAATGGGGTGCGATGTCACTTTCGCTACCTGTGGCATTTTGGTGAATTGATGCCCATGCTCTCACAGATACTGAACTTTTGATTTGTGCGCCAGGAACTGTAGCATACAACATCTTTAACAACATGTAAGGTGTCTGCACCAACACCTTAACCACCACATAATCCTCTCATGCAGGCCCAACATAAGTCCCACCCAAACTCCTGAAACCCTGCAAACCTACTTCTAGCTGCTACACAGTCCAGAGCATTTAACCCCATGCACCACTCTCTTCTGCCTTAATTCTTACGCACAGTGGAACACTACTCATGCAGGAAGTCAATGCCTGCAGCGTTCCTGCATGCTGCACCACTCTCTTGTACCTTAATTCTTACGCGCAGTGGAACACTACTCATGCAGGAAGTCAATGCCTGCAGCATCCCTGCATGCTGCACCACTCTCTTCTACCTTAATTCTTACGCACAGTGGAACACCACTCATGCAGGAAGTCAATGCCTGCAGCGTCCCTGCATGCTACACCACTCTCTTGTACCTTAATTCTTACGTGCAGTGGAACACTACTTATGCAGGAAGTCAATGCCTGCAGCGTCCCTGCATGCTGCACCACTCTCTTGTACCTTAATTCTTACGCACAGTGGAACACCACTCATGCAGGAAGTCAATGCCTGCAGCGTCCCTGAATGCTACACCACTCTCTTGTACCTTAATTCTTACGCGCAGTGGAACACTACTCATGCAGGAAGTCAATGCCAGCAGCGTCCCTGCATGCTGCACCACTCTCTTCTACCCTAATTCTTACGCACAGTGGAACATCACTCACACAGGAAGTCAATGCCTGCAGCGTCCCTGCATGCTGCACCACTCTCTTGTACCTTAATTCTTACGCGCAGTGGAACACTACTCATGCAGGAAGTCAATGCCTGCAGCATCCCTGCATGCTGCACCACTCTCTTCTACCTTAATTCTTACGCACAGTGGAACACCACTCATGCAGGAAGTCAATGCCTGCAGCGTCCCTGCATGCTACACCACTCTCTTGTACCTTAATTCTTACGTGCAGTGGAACACTACTTATGCAGGAAGTCAATGCCTGCAGCGTCCCTGCATGCTGCACCACTCTCTTGTACCTTAATTCTTACGCGCAGTGGAACACTACTCATACAGGAAGTCAATGCCTGCAGCGTCCCTGCATGCAGGTATTGACCTTAAATGTCCCTCACCCTGTTTAAATGCTTTGACCCACCCAGTCCCACCTAAACATGGAAAACAACTTAAGTCTTCCCACACTTACTCTAATCTAGAAACATCTCTTTACTCACACCAACTAGAAATCACCACAGTCCTTCCCATAGCCCAAAAGACACATATCTATCACGCCCTACTGACACGTAGTGAAACAGAGGGTACTTATACTGTAATTCTGAAATTGGGGTACATTTTCAAATCCCATGTAGTAGTAATGTAAACAAATGCGTATACAGAATTGTACACAGATCACTGTGAATAAGGGGGACATATTTCAGCAAAAGGTTCTTAGGGACATCAAATGCTCGAGTTTTCTGTAGTGTCTCTCTGAGCCTATAGCTGAAAACGTCCAGAATATTCACAATTAACCCATCTTTAATTTTATTTTACCCTTTGTCTCTACATTTTCTCTCCTTCTACAGTCATCAGCTGTGCAGGAGTAAAGCAGCCATGGGAGAGCCACATGTGACATGGCATCAACTGTGACTGTCGCTCTCCCGTATTAAACCTGGTGTCCTGCTAACCAACCCCACCACCCTCTAGTCATCTCTCTCCTCCGCCACCCAGATTACAAAACTGCAACTAATGCACTGCCACCCTCTGACACTACCCCCTGAATTACCCTTCTCTGCCCCTTCCAAATATAAGACAATATCTGGGGGCATATTTACAAGGAGTTAATGCCACCAGAACGTCAATTCTTCCGACGTTCTGGTTGCGCTAACTCCTTCGCCTTATTTACTATTCGGCGTTAAGCCATTTAACATAGCTTAACGCTGCCTTGTAAATAATGCTCTTATTCACGCAGCATTTATCATGAAAGGGGAGTGCAATGGGTGTTGCAGTGGGCATTCTGCTGCATCACCCAATGCTTTTGATGCTGCACCATATTTACAAGGTATGGAGCAGTGCCAAAAATACCACCAGGGACTACCTGGTTTTAAGCAGGCAATACGAGGAGATATGTTTGATTTCTCCCCATATTTTGCTCTTTTCACGTGTGTTGGATTCTGCAGCACACATGGATAGAGCAAATCACCTTTAAAGATTGTGCATGTACGTGAAGGTGTCCCTTCCTGCACATAAACAATTGCCCCTGAAGTGCAGGTGGTGCAGATCGGAGCTTCCGAATCCCCTCTACTTCCACGGACGGAGTGATTTCGCAGTCACACGCGCATACACACATCACACGCTGGTGGGGCACATAACACCAACATTCATCCTACCACTCTATCCGTGCCATGTATAAGAGGAAAACACTTTCCGTACTTAACCAATCTGCATATACCTTGAGGTCAATGGCATCTACTAGTTGCTATAGATCTGGTGAAAAACATCATAATATTCTTTATATTCAATAAACATGACAATAAATAACCACCCGACATAGTAATTCAAACAGAATATTGTTTATCTAAAATTGTAAGAAAAGCCAATTAAATGCAAGTTCATTTCTCTCATATTTACCTATTCTGGCTAAAAGTCGTTTTCTAAGTCAGAACCGGTCCTCAGCAAAATAGTTAGAGTTTCTAGCCGTCATGTAGAGTCACCGTCCTCTCCGTCAGCATCGGTATCTCTGATCATCAGTTCGGGAAGAAGTGGCGCTAGACCTCTCTAGTCTACTAATATTTATACCAAAATTTTCATTCCAAATGTTGCAATCATATCTTACAAAACATTCGAATGGCGGAAATTATGTCGTCTTGGTATATTGGGATACAACGATAGTTTTTCACACGCATTGATAGTCTCAAATAATGAATAGAAATTAGGAGTCCATAACTAATTTGTTACTTCTACGGATGTCTCTTTAGGATAAAATGTATCTCATTCGTGGGACCATCATAAGTTCATCAGGTCGGTATTTGGATTGGCAACAAATCTTCACGTTCAGGGGCATTTGGCAACTCTCTTGGATTTGTCGTCATGATCATGGCTTTTCAGTTCGATGAGAGGGCAAGGTCGCAATCAGCGCGAAGCCTCCTGTCAAATTTTCCATCTACTCAAAGGCAGGCTGCGGGTGGTAGCCATTTTCTAGCAGGCCACAATGGTCAACTTAAGTAAAATGAAACACAAAACATAATTACTGCATGGAAATGATCATACAGTGTTTTTCCCCTGCTAATACCCTTATGTGTATGCATTTACCTAGCCATTTGCGACAGGAAAAGCCATTAATGCGTATTAATTATAGGCGCAAAACAAAATAACATCACATATGCAACATCTATTCTGTCAGTTTGCTCACCAACTTAGTTCATTTATTATTTTAGCCATGCAATAGCATTCCCACGTGTAATTCTTCTGTTAATTAGGTTGGTTAGACAAGACTCAACAAATCTTTAATAATTAATAATTAATCAGTAGTACTTTTAATAATAACATACGAAAATGAAACAGGTATTTGGTTTTATAGTAAAAACTCTGCTCCATCACAGGCACCCTAGCAAAATGGTGCTAGAGTGCCTGCACTGGCACTAGGCAGCCTTCTTTAGTGCGAGCGCTAGGGGTAACGCAGGGGTGCGCTGCATTCTTGTGAATACATCGTATCCCTGCGTTTTGAAACTGTCGGAGCACGGCATTACCAATTTTGGTGTAACACCATCCTCTGCCAGTTTCAGGTAAATATGCCCCTTTATGTCATCCCCTGCACAAAGCGTTTGTTTCTCACTGTTGCTATGTCATAGCAGTCAATAACCGTATTAAGAATCTAGTATTCATGCTATGGCTCTATGTGAGAGCTATACAAGTTTTCAATAACTTATTAAATATCTATTTTTCATATTCAAAAATGCAGTGAAGGGGTGACTATTGAGAGTGAGAATCCAAATATCTGCTGCCGCTTTTATCCTGGTTCTGGGCTTGAGGAGACTTTTTTCTGGGGCACAAGAACGCGGGCAAAGGAAAAGCTCCTGGAAATAAAATGCCTGCTCAGATTTCTTGGTAAATTATCAACAACAAAGATGGGAAAACACATTCACTGCATGGAACATAAGTAAATCATCTATCATCACATAAGATTGCAATAGGTATGAATGTTGTAATGCCACAAAGTATAAAACATACAAAGTGTCTTTTAGTCTGGCTATCTGGAGTAAAAAAGTAAATTGATTCTGGCTTAAAAAAATGGAAATAAGCAAAGAATGTAATCAGTAATAGACAAGTTTGAAATCATACCATAATCATTTAATGAGGTTATCAACATTATCAATGCTTTAATTTTATTCATTTTAGCATTCTTTTTCTGCCCACGATCACATAAATTGATGTTTATTTCACATGCTGCAGTGAAAGTGCATATATTAAGGCAGCATCTTGGCCAAAAATGTAAACTGTGGAGGACAAATGGAGGTTCAAATTTTGAGGTTTTCAACTCTTGGATGAATTTCAAATCTCTCTAATTGCATATATTTGACGTCCAATTCTTTAACCTACAAATGGACCAGTGGTGGCTGGCATCTATGGGGAGTGGCGAGGCAGGCAAAAGGATGGTGTGTAAAAAATAAAATAAAAATCTACTTACCTGCATCAAGTCCTTCTCCTCACTGCATGTCTTCCTTCTGCAGTCCGGTGTTCAGCGTGGGCCCCAGCGAAGTGCCTTAACCAATCCCGGCGCTGCTCTCATGCTGTATGAGAGCAGCACCTGGAATGGAGGGAGCCACCTGCACTTGCTCTAACCCAGCTGTCTGAAGACAGCTGGGTTAGAGATTTCAAAGCATGCATGCCTGGCCATCGCTAGACAGCTGGCCATAGGGACATGCGCACTTTGAAATGAAGTGCCCGGCATAGCTGCTGCTCTCAGTAAGCCCCGCCCCGTCCTAACTCTCGGTTCGTGATGGGCGGCTGAAAAATAAAATGGTAATAAATTAACTTTTTTACCATTTTATTTTACATCCCTGGAGCTTGGGGCCATTTTGGTTAGTGGGGCTCTCACGGAGGAGCCACCACTAAATAGACCAAACATTCTAAATCTGTGGTTTTGGGGTTGTCTACAAGCTAATAGAATATTAAAACCATCAAGCACCTATGTGACGCCTAATCCCTGCACATGAATTGGTTTAACTGCATAAAAAACTTTGCATGAGTAAACCTTTTTATGAATGCAACTTAACCTTTGAGAATTCTAAAAGTGATTTAGCATTTAGTAAAAAAGCTATTTGCAGATGTGATATAAACATACTCGTAAAAATGGCTTTATGGATTGGACTCATTGAACACAACACAACACTAGGACTATTGACTTCATAAGGTGACAATTAGACCAATTTCAGAGATGAATATAACATAAGATGTTTGTGCTTTTAAATAGAATTTCTGGACAAAATCACAATAATTGTTCATTTTACATAGCACAGAGAATACTCACTTCTCCAAGCCATAAACACACCAGAGGTCAATGTTCCGACAACTGCAATGCATGTTCTAAGTTTTGGCTCTTTTGATAGGGTGATACCAAAGGGGATGATGGACGGAGCGTTTGAGCAAATCAAACACTCACACCCAGTCAACAGATCTGGGTTTGATCCATCACCGTTCTTTAGCCCACTCTGCCACCCCAGTTCAGACATGGCAATATGCAAATCAGTCTGACCCTGTGCCTTATGGGAACAGTCCAGCCCGAACTGCCAAGCCATGTCTTCCCTGGACCGGAAACAAGCATCCTGGGACCGGTTTCGAGTTCATAACCCTCGTCAGCCAGGCTATCTTGAATCCAGTGCAAAGTGAGCAAGGGACCCATGTCTGGGCATACCCTGCCAACTTAGGGCGAACAAAGCGATACCAAAGGGGATGATGGACGGAGCGTTTGAGCAAATCAAACACTCTCCCCCAGTCAACTGATCTGGGTTTAATCCATCATCATTCTTTAGCTCACTCCACCACCCCAGTTCAGACATGGCCATATGCAAATCAGTCTGACCCTGTGGCTCATGGGAACAGTCCAGCCCGAACTGCCAAGCCATGTCTTCCCTGGACCGGAAACAAGCATCCTGGGACCGGTTTCGAGTTCATAACCCTCGTCAGCCTATCTTTTGATAGGGTATCTAGTATTGGATCCTACCAAAATTTCAGAACTTTCTCCTGGATAAAAATCACTAAATTTACTGCTTACCTTTTAAGGCCACATCTAAACCAGATATTTAAGGTTTGGAGACTAAAAGTAATGTTCTCATTTTAAGAAACTGCAGGGCATATTTACAAAAGAAATGTCGGAGCATGGACCTGTGCCATATTTAGCAGCACCGACCCAGACATTTTGAAAACGCAGGCCTACACCATATTCACAAGAATATGGTGCACCCCTGTGTTTCTCCTAGCGCTGGCACAAAAAAAACTGTCTAGTGCCAGTGCAGGCACCCTGCCACCATGGTGCAAGATTCTCTGTGCTGCAGGGACAATTGTTTCTGTGCAGGAAAGGACACCTACATACATACATATTAAACTGACAGCATCAGTGTAGTTCTGGGTAGGTCCCAGTTTCCAAAGGGAAGGATTTCTTTTGTTTTTTAATAACTTAAGCGCCGTCTGATGAAGCTGCATAAAAAAGGTACATCCACTTTGGATTCTTCATTGAAAAATGTCCACTCATCTGTCAAGGAGGGACCAATGAAAAAGGGGGCGGGTCACAAAAGGGGAATGGAATGACACCAAATTTGGCACAAAGTTAGTGCTCAACTCAGAAAGAGTGCTTTTTTATTTGGTGTAAATCCATTCATTAGTTTTTGAGAAATTAGCATTTAGAAAATTGCTCGGGTTTGCGTGAAGTGGTTAAAATCTAGAGATATCTAGTGAAGTTTTAGTTCCGTGAACCCAAATCCCAAAATCCCAAAATACCGGATTAGCCGCAGTGGCTTTTTCTCCTCACAACCTTTTCAGAACCGCACATCTGAAAAAGAAGCCACTGTACTGAAATGCTCTGATTAGCTGGACACAAGAGGAGAAAATGTTGCATCTGCCATTACAGGACTCGTAAAAAAAACATAAAAGGACACAAAAAGGTGAGCACTTCCTGGCCGGAACCTGTGTTTAATAACTAAAAAAAAAAAGAGACATTTTGTCTGCGGTAACAGTGCCTGGTATTGCAACACCGGGCAAGGCCCCAGTGTTATTCCTTGGTGCAACTATTGGACCAAGGAAGACGCCCAAGTTTCTCCACCATGGTTTTGCAGGTATTGTGTCCACAGTACTCATTCTGGTACCAGGGTACAAACGGCAGTGAATGAGGGTCTGAATAGAGAACAGCACCTTAGTTTGACCCTCTGATTGAAGGTTGGGTGCAAAGTATGGGCACCGGTAACCCTCCAGTGCAAGTGGCTGAAGGCCCTGCACAGAACAGACGCTGACCAACAACGGAGGACCACCACTGCTCATGAGCCTCCTGTAGAAGGTTGGACACTGGCCACGTGCCACACTCTCAACTGCGAAGCAGAGGGATTGGCCACCAGGGGAAGGTTAGATGCAGAACGATGCGCACGTAAGCTATCGGACTCGGTTCGGTCGGACTCCCATAGAAGTCAATGGGAGCCAGTTGTATGACGCGTACATGCGCTTCCATTGACTGAATGGGTATGTCTCGAACAAGTGCACCCCCTATAGTGGGTACGCGTCGGTGCCATCCGCACCGTACATGCCTGTGTTGGGGAGACCCATAGGTCTCCCCCTGTGTGCGAGTCGTACGGCGGCGGGTGTCGGGGGTCCGACGCGGACCCCCGAAGTCCGACTCTGGGAGCTTTTGCGAGCCGGACACTCCGGCTCGCACAGGCTGTCCGACGCGTGCATCGTACTGGCTTGGTTGTGAATCACATCCATTGCACGCCACGGTTAGCTTACGACCGAGACGCATGGAGCGGTTCGGACCCGGAAATGACTCGGTCGGTGAATTTCATGTAGCTCGCATCGTACTGGCTCGCTCGTACAGTTGTACGAGTCAGCTGGAAAACACGCGTACAGCTCGTAGTTTTTCCGGCCGGATCGTGTTCGGTGCCCTTTCGACCCGGATCGGAATCGACCCTTCAGTCAGAAATCGTTAAAGAATTTAAGATTTTGAGTTCCAAATTATAAATCCACTTTTTTTAAACATTTTCGTAACTACAAAATACTCATTCTAAGTGCATTTTACAACCTACAGTGCATTTCACTTCTTTAAACCACGTTTAGACCAAATATTTAAAATTTGTAGACTCAACATTAGAGACTCTGTTCGCAAATATATTTGCCCTCTTAAGTGAAGATTAGATATGCAAATACAGGGATTTATGAAGGCAAAATACTGATTCACATAATCAAAAACATTGCAGCTATGCCCTTAAAAATGGGATTTCCTCACAGAAACATTTGGCAAGTGTGGTGTGATTTCTACTTGAGCAAGTCTACCCAAGATGGCTTGTTTCTGTGTGTTCCCAGGTAGGTCCATCTGCAAACACCCACAAACCTTTTTGCAGGTAATATACCACTCTGAAAATGCTCACAGACCTTATGATGTCAAGAACAGTGGTTAATCCATTTTCAGGGAAAAAAGTGGAAAGAACACCAACGAAATTGATGTTGGTGAAGAGAAAGGAGGTTAATTTCCCTTTGATGACGCAACTGTGTAATGATAATATTCATCGAAAGTTCTTGAAACTTCTGCTCTGCTTTTTCTTCTTGTTTTCTGTAAATATGTATCCATATGTGTATCTTCATTGTCGGGACCAGTTTGGAAGCCACAGTACAAGCATGTTTCACCAAGTCAAATTGTGCAAATTGGATCAGTTTAACTCTGAAGTCCTGGGGCTCAGTAACTAAAAAAGGGGCTGATAATGAGTCTGGCGGTCCCGCTTCCTCCAGGCTCATGGTGGCGTGGTGGTGGCAGACCAGCCACCATTGCACCGGCGGTCTACCCGCCCATATCAAGTTGGCCGGATAGACCTCCTTTGCACCGCCGCTACCTCGAGAGATCAGAGATCCCTGATGGTGGTGCAGCAGTCTTGAGGCCGCAAACATGCTTGGTGGGACCACTGCTGACCCGCCAAGCATATTACGAGTTTCTTCTCTGCCACAGATTTCATGGCAGTTCCTCGTCCATGAGAACTGTGGTGGAGAGGAAACAAAGGGGGCCATAGAGGGCCCCCTGTTGCCTATGGGCCATGGGGTGCATGCAAGGGGGCACATGTTGTGCCCTTCTGTGTGCATGCACCGCAATACCTGCACGGCAAGGACTGCACCAGTCAGTGCCTTATCTCAAGAAAAACTACTTAATTCTACTCATGACATAATATGCAGGTGTGTCTGCTACAATATTGGGAACATCCTAACAGCAATGGAAGAGATGTGATGCTTCATAGTCTGTCCTCAAGTTCTATTATGCCCATAGTGGCTTTATTGCTGTCAGGATGCTAAATAGCAGATAACTAGGTGCAAATTTAAAGTCTTAATCTACCAAAGGTCCAATTAGACTACCTTCCTTGACTGTGTGCGAATGACTCAGTTTGAGGTGGGCACATTGCCACTGCTGGCAGCCTGCTACCCAGTCACAAATTATTCACCTGCTAGGCACTGCCTTTTTCCAGAGGCCTCTGAGGTCTCACAGAGTGAGCAGGCTGGAAGATGTCATGTCAAATAAAACAACCCCGCCCAAAAGTGAAGGAAGCCCACCAAAGGTGCACTTAGAAATGGAAGCAGCTCCTCAAGCAGGTGAGGCAGGAGTCTGATGGGGGGATACAGTTGTCCCTGGATTATGTACTCCAAGATCCATGGGCTGCAGCCTCTTTAAAGGAAGAAAATATTGTGATGGTGCACTTTCGAGTGCTGTGCACAGCTTTGGCTATAGAGCAGGAACTGGGGGGTTTTCGGTTTCAGTCTTTTCGGCCAGATGCACTTCAGTGAGCCTGTACAACACCCGTAGGGTTATAGGCAGTTTGCACAGCAACAAGGCCCTATTGTAGCTTCATACTGCTTCAGTCAGCTCTGGCAACCCCGCTGAATTTTCCATGTCCAGGATGGAGGGTCAAGATATTCTTGTAGCCCATTTGGGGGCAGGGGGTGTTCAGAACATGTCTTTGCACCATCAATCTCTCACTTATCTTTGCAGTGCATACGTCACTCATTGAACTTATTCAGCGCTTCCTCTGGTTAGAATCTCTTCTTTCTTACCATCTCCTTCTACAGTTAGGGCAGGCTCCTCTTCCCAGGACAGATCTGTGCAGATACTCAGCACTTGCAGAAGAAATCGTTGGAACCGAGGTGATGTCCCTCACCTGTCTGGGAAAGTGTCTGTCAAAGACAACAGTCATGGGCCACAGAAGCTTCTCCTGTAGACTGCAAGGACATTGGGTATTGGTCATTGAGAAGTTCTGATAGACTAACTTGGGGTTTCAATCCTATTCTTGTATTATGATTCCAGACAGAGTTTGTGGATTCTATAGGCTCAGTTCTGGGACTGGTTTTAGGTGGTTCTTCTGCTTTTACTGATTGCTTCCAGAAAAGTAGGCCATAGTCTTTATCTTCACATGTCAGCAGGAAGGAGGGATGGTACAGGGAGAGTCCCTCTCTCAAAGAAACCCAAAAGAAAGGCACAAACGAAGGGGAAGTCTTCACAGCTATCACATATCAACCTGAATGGGGAAACAATAAAGGGATCAATAAAGGGGGATCAATAAAAGAAGAAGTGAGAAAGGACTGTCTCTGCACTTCAAGTCTCTTGTCCTCCCAAACTTAGAGTCTGGCTTATCGCAAAGGATTCAGGAATATATTGAAGGAGTTCAGCAATATACATTGTTTGTCTAGTAGGCTACCTTCTTCCTCCAACTTTTACACCATCCCCACAAACAAAATCCAAACTGGATTTCACTGTGTGCACAGTCAACCATGAGACACATACTCCTTGCTCATTCTGCTACAAACACACACGTGAAATCCACTCACAATGGGATGAAGCTAAGGACACGGCTGCAGGAAATTTACAAACTAATTTAGAGGGTGGAAGCCAATAATCCTTCCTGTGCAGGTTCCAGGCAGAGAGGCCTGTCCTATCATATTAACACCTCTCTGCTCTGCCACCAATGTTAGTCCACTGCAGTCAAGGATGGTGCACAAGGCAGATGGTGTCCCTCAAGACAACAGAGACTATGAGTCACATTTAAGGATACACTGGCAGCATATATGCATCATTTTTGTGTACATTGAGACAAAAGAAAAAGTGTGAAAAACACTAGCGCCCTTTTCCTTGGGTAACTTATGGTGTGGGTACACGCTCTGATAGTCATGAAGGAGACATTCCTGTCCCACCATTTATCAAATATACATTCTTGACCATCCGCTGCTCTCATTTGTCTTCACTCTGCCCTGTTTTCTCTTCATTCCTTTCTTTAAATCTCTGAACTAATTGATATTCATGACTCACATTGAGTTCTGGTAATTGTAATCTACTGATCTAGAACATGTGTGCGATTAACATAGTCCAATGTTGGAGGTGATATTTTAAAAAGAAATATTGGTGCGCTCTTGAATATTTAAGGATTAAGAATGACGCGTAATCAAACTTATTTTTTGACTCATTCATTCATTTGGATCAAGCTTGTTATGCTCAATAAATATTATTACTTTTAAAAGTTGGTGGGAACTTTGTTCTATGCCAGTGCTTCCCAAACATTTTATAACCACAACCCAATTTTTAGAAAAACAACCTTACACAACCCACCTAACATTAATGAACATGAGAAAAGGGTGCATTTTTTAAATGCAATAACAGCAATTGTTTGTAAAGATCACAACCTTGACCGCTCCCTTCGATATGGGTCTGTAGCCAAGATATTGATCTGCCCATAAAAGTGTCAGATGGCGCACTGTACTGGAGTCAGGGGCGGGAATGCTTCTCAGAATCGGTTGCTGGCCTGTGACATCTGTTCATTAAAATTACAAGGCTTCTGAAAAATCTTGATGTTGATAGCAGTGATCCTGGGAACTTTGAAAAAATAAACTTCTGCAGCAGAATATGGGGTAAGGCCCCATTTTTTGTGTTAAAACGATGCCCAGTGGTGCATTTTGGATTCCATTTTTCCAGTGTGTTATAGAGCAAACACGGCCCAATCGCTTTGACGCACTCTTTATGAGCACCAGATTACATTATACAAAGCCAGATTCATTTTATTTTAAGCACAGAAGAGTAAGTGGTTTACCCAGAATCAAAGGATGTTCAGCCAACGCCAGTATTTCAACCTGATTACGCAGATCCAAAGTAGGCAGCTCTGGCTGTTAGGCCACATCCATATTTCTCAATTATGTGTGAAAGTCATATACAAGTGGTACGATAGTGTATGATCAGGTACCGTGAGCACATTCTCAATTGAAATGGCCTAGTGAAGTAAAAAAAAACACAGCATCAACAAATACTCAAAGGTTCTCATGGAGTCTTGCTTGGGAATAGTTGCAAGCGTTTGTTTTAAAATGGGTCCCAGGGACATAGTTCAGCTCCTTTGCACTGATGCACAAACAAGAATAATCATTTTAAATATTACTCACCTATAGATCAGGACTTTCGCTAACTACCAAAAATCGGCTTGTGACCCAGCAGTGGTTCTTGGCCCACAGTTTGGGAAATGCTGCTCCATATCCCTTGCACTCCAGGTGATGTTATTTCCTACATGTGTGGAAATATCTGTGTTTTCTTTTCCCCTGTTTTTCATCGCCATTTCCATCACGGCCCAAAACCAATCCTGAGTTGTCCAAAAAGGAGTCACTAACACTAACTGACAATTCTGTCGCTTCACCTGAATTAATTCTCTCTGTATCATAGAAAAAGGTGGAAATGCATAACCTCTCATCTCTCCAATCTTGAGAGAAATCATCCAGTGCTGCAAGCCCTGGATCAAGACTCCAACTGGTATAGTCCTTTAACTGAAAAGTCAATTGAGATGCAAAAAGATCCTCCAAATGGCCATAAACAACTCTAAAACTTCTGAAAAAAACTCCTCCTTCAATTTCCAATCTCTGAAATCTATTATATTCCTTAAGTTTCAAACTGCCACTACATTGTTTATAAAAGGTAAATACTGGGCCCCTAAACTAATTTTGTATTCCAAACCAGATTTGCACATCAATAATACTAAATCTGACATTTTCTTTGATCTGCTTACTCCCAATTTCTTTCATATAAGTCACTGCTGTAACATTGTGCATCTTTTGCAAAACTGAATTCCCTTGAATCTGAGACATGAAACTGTGAAGAGCAAATAACCCCACTCTCATCTCCAAATAATTTATGTGACCTTTACTTTCCATCTCACTCCAAGGTCCTCTTGTTTTTTGTCCTGAAAACATCACTCCCCATCATAAATTCCTTGCATCGGTTTCCAAGACATAATCTGGGCTTGCTCCAAAAATTGCTCGACCATTCAATGTCTCCAAATTTCCCATCCACTTTTTTAATTCCTCCTTTGGTTTCAAAGACATTACCATCTTGTCTCCATACCACAGGCAGTTTGAAAGACCTAAAGATTCTGTAGTGTAAAGTAGGAGTGGGTGGAACTAGAGGAATTTCACTCAGCAGAATTCCACAGAGTTACATAAAAACTTTTGAGATTCTGCAGAGTTCTGCCACGTAGCAGAAAATATATATGCATGTTGTGCTGCTCGTGCTGCAAATTAGCACCTGCAGCACATTCTACACTGAAACATCAGCATGAATGGCACCACGCTGTGCGCAAGAGCACAAGGCCATTTGAGCTGATTTTGCTGCTGCTCAAGTAGAACCCTTTTAGGACCGCCCGCTTTAGAAATTCTCACGGGAAGCCTTACTAGCAACTGGAAATTGTGCTAGGGGGGCACCAAATCTTGCTCGCTTGCGCTTGCCAGCTCTCATTTCTGGGCCTTACAGGTGGAAAAATTCTACCACCTGGTGATTTCTGGATTTTGGCCAAAGCTCCATGTTACAAGAGTAACGCGGAATCATCAAATTCTGCCAATTTCGCAAGCAGAATTACATTTTCCAGCCGGGCCTAGTTTAATGGGTCTAGAAATACCGCCTGAATTAAGGAAGACAAAAAGCCAATTACATGTGCTTACTCTGTCAACATTATCCTCCTGTTTCGTTAATAAAAGCTTCACTTCCTCTCTTATCTTCCTGATCTTTTTTGAGATCTCCTGACCTTTTTCTCTTGTGATAACAACTGTACTATCACTGTTTTCTTTAATGGAACTCATGCTCTGGAAGGTAATAAAATTGACTTTTCCTGATAATGAAACCTAACGACTCCAACAACTCCTTCATCAAATTCAACTGATATCTCAACACATCCATATTCTTATTCATAATCAGAATCAGAATGTCATCCAAAGGAATAATTAACCTTATTCCCCTCTCTCTTAAAAACCCACTACTGGTCTTATCACCTTTGTAAAACACCCGTGGTCTTCCCATAGTTCGAACGAAAGGCATTGAAAATGGTACAACAGACCCCTCCATCTGAATTGTAGAGAACATTGACTTATGAAAGTTATCAGAATTGTAAAATATTGACCTTTGAGGTCCATTTTCACCATCCAATCCAATTCCTTCAACGCATCTCTCAATAAATACATCCCTTCCATCTTGAAATGCTGCAGTGTAGCATATCCTCCTAGGCTTGTTGAGACAAACACAACTGAAAGACTACAAAAACAATTTAATACAACACTGGCACACTTTCTGCACTTGCACTCTATCAAATTTGATTTAATTAGGAAATACTGACCTTCCAAAGGGACCAATAAGTCTAATGTGGACCATGGAATTAAAAAAAAACACAAGTTTTACTTATCATATAGTGCGCCAATCTTAAACTTGTTTTTTGCACACAGCCTTTGACTATGGATGTTAAAAAAAGTTTTATGTTGTAACTTGCCATTTTGAATACGTTTCAGCACCTAGTCCCAGTCGATTTTAATGTAACAAAATGTATTATATTTTAAAATTGTCACTTATTGCAACAGTTTTAAGTAAATAGGCAATTAATCAGTAAACAAAACTAAACTGAATGCATAGTCTGATACTGTGGTTGAACTGGGAGGGAGGGGGTTAAAGGTTATATGGTTAATAGGTTAGTTCAAATAGATTGGGTTTTGCATAGTTAAAGTTATAATATGTGGCATATGTCCTCACCCAGATGTACAACGCGAAGCACTATGGGGACTTTAAATCCTAAGATGTGTAATATGGATGTAAACAAGTTACTGAGATCTGGGTTCACACTAGTGTGGCAAACTACAAATGTTGTTATATACAGTATACGCTTAAGATTAAGTGAAGATGCATACCATGCCCATGGAAATACCAACTATGTCTTTATGTACACGATGTACAAATTTAATAAAATATGTTTAAAAAAAAAAAAATGAAAACCATCTTGAAATGTCTGTAGATCACAATAATTCAGTTCTGTCAAATTTATCACCAGTCTCCGACCCTTGTCTTTTTTCTCTGCCAGAACCAGAGTACTTACAAACCAGCCTGTTGTTCCCCTTCCAACATTTGTTCCACTTCCTCTGTCACAATGTCTTCAAATTACTTTTGGAAACATAATTCCCTTGGTTCTTTTGCTTGCATTGGCTTTGTACTGAATTGTATAACAATACTCAGGGATCTTTTGTAAATTTTGTCCATTGATCCATGTGAAATACCACCCTTTCTCTCACTCTTCCCTGGGTTAAACCAGAAATAATCATCATACTCATCCTGTCCTGAATTGCTACTTTGCCTCAAGCCCTTGTTGGTCTAATCCTGCCTCCTCTCCCTCTTTGGGGAAACAAACTAGACATTTCTTGGTTTCCTTTAACTGTTCCTCTATTTTAAAAGCCTGTGCACTGGGACTTGTAGTAACCACGTGTGAGAGGTTGCTCTCTCCTCCAGGCCCTGACATATACATTATTTCCTCCAAATACTCTACGCATAGATGTTCGAACTTCATTCAAAGATGTAAGGGTTTTTTTAAAACGTTTTTTCATTTAATGTTATAACTTTTTCTAGTTATACAACTGAGAACAATCAATTTATTTCAGACCATCATGGAGGTTAGTCATTTGTTATTAGATCTCGTACATTAGTTAGGTAGGCTCAGCCTGTTTAATGGCGTCCGGAAGTATTGATAACCAGCCTAAAGCAAACCTATAAAAGTCAACAATGCCATCCAGCTGTTGCCTAGTGTCAATGATAAGTACTCACACTTCCCCTTTGCCCCACCACTGGGTAGGTTCTGTTCATGCTTGGTGTGTCTTATTATCCACATGTGTATTCAGTATCGGTGACTACCAAGGTGTATCATTCTTGTCAGGGGAACTGGGTCTCCCGGTATCCTTTTCCCTCCAATTAAGAGCGTCAAGTAGGTGTGCCCAATCTCCTGTCAGAGGGTGCCTGCGTAGCCCCTTACTCTCCTCATATCGCAGTGCTGATTCTTAAGCTTTTGCCCATTTTATAAATTATGCCCTTCACCTGCAGTGGGGGGGCCCTCAGGGGATTTCCAATTCTCCAAAGCTGTAAATGTTTGCACATATTTTCCCAACGCTTTGAATATTCCTCCTCCAAACAATAAGGCTCTGGATTCTTCACTAGATGTTTCTTCAGCCCGATCTCCTAACTTTTTCCTAATATGCATTAGTACTGCTTTGCGTTTCTCCACTATTAAACCTGCATTTGCATTTCTCAGAAAGGATACAGCTCATTGAAATCAACCTCTTGGCAAATGTATATCCAAATGAATCCCTGTTATATATGTTTTTTCAAATAAATCAAATATTCTGGCTAAAGAATCCAGCATCTCCAACAGCCTAAATTCACACTGCTTTAATGATCTTTCTAAGCCCTTCCTTGTGTCTCTACCTAACTTAAAGAGGTAAGTAATTAGTTCTGGGTCCAAGTTTGGGGTCATAGTTTTTCTCTAATAAATTACTGATCTTGAACATTCACCCCTCATAATATTTCTTTCTGCCTTTTCCAATGGCCTTCTTATCCAGAATTTAATATCATCTGCTAAATGCCCTAAAGGCAACTCCTTATTTTTGTATTATAGACTCTTTCATTGACTTTTTAACCCTTATTTTTTTGCTATTGCCTCCTCTAAACTCATTGTCCAAGCAATCCAAATATATGATTATACAACGCATGCAATTACATGCATGCTTTTACAATGCAGTCTTTACATCGCAACTACCATTACATTGCATGATTTTACAACACATGCATCACAACGCATTTTTTAAAACTACCATTACAATGCATTCCATTACAACGCATTCCATTACAACGCATACCATTACAACGCATACCATTACAATACAAAATACTTTTAGGCCAACAGTAGGGTAAGTGTTGGATAGTGTAGGGGTAACACTTACTATTCCCACTCCAGTGAGTGCAACCGTAGGGTAAGTGTTGGATAGTGTAGGGGTAAAAACTACTATTCCCACTCCAGTGAGTGCAACATTAGGGAAAGTGTTGGATAGTGTAGGGGTAAAAATTACTATTCTCATGTACCCCAAAACCCATACCCTCCCTAAAACTAAAAAAATCTCCATTACTTACCCTATAATGCTTTGTAATGGCATGCAGTGTAGTGGTATGCAGTGTAATGGCATGCATTGTAGTGATATGCGTTGTAATGGCATGCATTGTAATGGCATGCGATGTAAAGACAGTTGCGTTGTAACAGTTGAGTTGTAAAGGTATGTCATTGTAATGACAGCGTTGCAAAGGATGTTTCCCAAGCAATCCTTATAGTTTAGATCCAAAATATATTCATCCATATCTATTTTATCTACAATCTACTTCAAAGTTTTCAAATGAATTTCCCAATTTGCAGAGACACCCTGCCTACCTTGCGTGCTGGTTTGTACACCCATTCTCTGTGAGCCACTAAGGATTCCCATCACGCCGAAAACATTCTCTAAAGCCTTCTCTTTTTAATACTTTTTCCACCTGGGCCTCTATTAGTTCTTTCTTTGCCTTCTGAAATGAAATAATATTCTTAATCAACATTTAAATACTTTCTTTTATCCCTTAAAACAGATGAAACTATTTCCTGTACTCTCTCCTTTAATTCTTGAGATATTATTTTCCTTATTATTTTCTCCTGATGAGCCTCACTTGTACCTTGGGCAGACATGTTAACAATTGTTTGTTATATATTCTTATTAAAACAATTTACCTTTATGAATAATAGATGCCCCTATTTTTCTAATTGATTACGGGCTTTTCTCAAAATGTGTACACGAAGGGCTTCAACTGCTCGTAACGCTTGTAACTGTAATAGCGTGTTTCTAGTACATAAGCCCATACCGCTATAGAAACAAATGCGCTTGCACAAAACAAGTGCAACCTTCCTTCTTAAATTTCAATATGCATGTACTGGCGAAATATGTCATCCACACATGCATGCCCCAAAAAAGATGGCCGCCAGCAGGGACTCATAGTTTTGTGCTCACTTAAGGTACAAACTGACTCACATTAAAAATAAACTTGAGCGCGATCCTGTTAAACCGAGCCTTATTAAAGTATTATTGTATATTATAAAAATGATCACTCCAAAGAGGGAACTAAACCAATATAAACAATTAAGGGCCTCATTACGATGTCGGTCAGAAAGCATTACGATCGACTCGGTCTCGGAAACGTTTCCGACTGAATCGGATTCGGGGAGACCGACCGACCGATTACGATGGTGCCAAACATCGTTCGGTCGGACTCCCATTGACTTCAATATGAGCCTGTGTTCCGACCGACTACACAGGCTCGCATTGAAAAAAGGAGTGGCTGGGGAAAATCGTGCACCCTGTTGTGGGCACCCCATGGTGCCTGCAACACTGTGCATGGTTGCAAAGAGGGGTCCCAAGTGTGCCCCTACGGGCCCCATTCGGAAGGCTCTGGGTGAAGGGGGTGTCTGCTACAGGACCCCAAAGTTGCCATTCAAGATGCTTTTCGTGAATGGAGGCATTATTTGCTAGGAGCCAAACATCCCATCACTGTGTACTCTTATCACAGAAATTTACAATTCATGAGGTCTGCAAGGTTACTGACTCCACGACAATTGCGATGGATGATTTTTTTTTGCCAAATTCAATTTCATAGTGAATTACAGGCCTGGTTCGGAAAATAAAAAAGCAGACGCTTTAACTAGACAAGGCAGTGAACAATGTTTGCCTGCTGAACAACCAAAAACAATCATAGATCCAAGTAAAGTCATATATGTGACTCAAGCTCACAATGTCCTTCAACACGTACGAGCAGCTTTGCAAAAGCCCTTGTGGAAAAAGTGGCTTTTGGGACATACGGATTGGAAAGTAAAAAAAGGATTACGAAGTAAGGGTTCTCAAATTCTAATTCTCACAAAAGATTTAAGAAATAGAGTCTTAGATTAATGTCATTCAGCCCCTTGTGCTGGACGTAACAGTTTCAAGAAACCTTAGAACGAGTTTCTAGGCAATTTTGGTGGCCCACTGTAATAAAAGATGTTGAACACTTCGTGCAAGCATGTGTCATTTGTGCTCAGGCTAAATCTGATCATACCAAACCTCAGGGTCTTCTTCACCCTTTACCAATGCTCAATTTATCTTGGGAGACGATTTAGTTGGATTTCATTATTGGTCTTCAAAAAGACAAGGTTTACCCCGTAATTTTAGTAGTGGTTAATAGTCTAACCAACATGGGACATTTCATTACTTGTCAACAGATACCAACTGCAGGACAATTAGCACAGTTGCTGTTGACTCATGTGGGTCGTTTACATGGGTTATCAAAAGTAATTGTGGCGGATCATTCCATGTTTTTGGAAAGACTGGAGTTCCTCCTTACAAAGGTCTCTCGCGCTGTCTACTAGCTTCCACCTGCAAACTGACTGCCAGACTGAACATCTAAATCAAACTCATAAACAATATCTACGATGCTACGTCGACTCCACCACTGATGCTTGGGGAGATTGGTTATGGATGATGGAAGTAGCGTATAACAGTGCTCAATATGCATCTACTAAATGTACCCCCTTTTACACCAACTATGTGCTTCATCCTTGATACATTCCCTTATATCATGTGGCTAAACAGAATACATTTCCTGGAATTCAACAACAAAGTACGCACATCCAAGATATATTTCTGAAAGC
This sequence comes from Triturus cristatus, assembly GCF_964204655.1. Classification (NCBI taxonomy): domain Eukaryota; kingdom Metazoa; phylum Chordata; class Amphibia; order Caudata; family Salamandridae; genus Triturus; species Triturus cristatus. The sequence continues at coordinate 324,116,521 of NC_140586.1, read as the reverse complement.
CAGTGGGCATCTCCTAGAAGGTAAGAAAAAATATCAAATACAAGCAGACAAACACCGACGAGAGAGCCCAATCTGTAAAAAAGGAGATAGTTTATGGCTATCTACACAAAATCGACATTTCAAAAGACACAGTGTTTTCCATCCTAGATTCATCGGGCCTTTTAAGGTGGTAAAACTAGTAAACCCTGTGGCAGTAAAGTTGCCATTACCTCCCTCACTACGAATGCATCTGGTCTGTCACATTTCTTTGATAAAACCTGCTCGAGGAATCAAGACAAAGAGACCAGAACCCAATGTAATCAGTGGCGAACAGGAATACGAAGTCAAGTCAATCCTTGATTCCAAATGGAGGGGTACCAAGTTATGGTTTTTGAAACCTTGGAAAGGCTTCGGTCCAGAGGAAAACTCATGGGAACCCACCTCTGGTGTACATGCCCCACGCTTGTAGGAACTATATCATGTCAAGTTCCGTTTTAAACCTGGACCCTGTTAGCGTTCTCCCAAAGGGGAGTGTACTGTCACGACCCACAAATCGTCTTCAACATATATGAATGCTGCAGGCATCTCCGCTACCATTACCCTTACAAGGCATCCATTTATACATTAAAGATATTATGCTGATTATGGCTACACAAACCACATAGTCTTTTTGGGCTCAGGGGCTATTCTAAAGGGGCATGTTTTCTTCTGTTTTACTTTCAATGTAGTATTTTTCAATTGGGCTTTGGAGAGACTACATTGCCCAGGAGTCTGTGCTGCCTCACATGGAACACAGTTTTAGGTCACTGACTCATAGCCCGAACAGTTTCTAGCCATTGTTATTGATGACTTATAGGAAGTTACACCGTGATTGCCACAGTGATTGATGACTCATAGGAAGTTACAACTGTGATGCCTCAGTGATTGATGACTCAATAGGAAGTTACACTGTGATTGCCTTAGTGATTGATGACTCATAGGAAGTTAAAAGGTGATTGCCATAGTGATCAATGACTCATAGGAAGTTCCACGTGATTGCTGGGATTGCTGACTCACGGGAGGTTCAACCTTAGGTAAGACTGAATTGTTAGAATTGGGGGTCTCTGGTTGGCACAGGTAAGTACTTGTGACAAGCAGGGACCCTCTCCTCTCGTCAGGGCAAGGGACTTAATCTTTAAAATAACCCCTGCTCACCCTCTAGGTTGCGTGGCGCGAGCAGACAAGGCTAATCTCAGAGCGTTATGGGTTAAGCATTTGTAAATACACACAGCAACTCAGTGACAACACCACACATGGACACCACACCAGGGTTTGTATAAAAATAAGTATTCTTTATATAAAAGGCTTAGCACAAGACCCAAATAACGTTTTTAAAAGGAGGCCACAATACTATCTTAGGAAAGAGCGTTCCTTGTTACAAAAATGCGCATCTTTATGTCCTGTGCGCTTCGCGCTGACTGTGCGGTTCTTTTTGGCGAAGATCGTATAAAAATAAGGAGTTAGCTAAACATTGCGGACTCGCGGGTCCGATGCACACACAGACAGGGGCGACTCTCACAGTACCTTTGAAGTTTGTAGGGGTCGACGCGGATGATGCCGCAGGTGAAGGTGTCCTAGGAGCGTGCCTTGGCTCTCCTCCGGTGCGGGCACGGCTCGGGTAGATACCTCGGTTCGGGGCGTCTGGGCGGGGCTGCAGGGCGAAGCGGACGGTCCGGGTTGTAGCGGCTTCACTGTGCGGCGCGGGATGCGCGCCGTGCCTCGGAGCGGGGATGCCAATCCGAACCCAGCGGCGCAGTACGGGGCGGCCGGTAAGCCTCGAGCGTACGAGCCGTACCCTTCGGTGCGTGGCTGTGGGTTTGGGTTCTGGAGTGCGGCGCCAGGGGAGCCGGTACGCTTTGGCGTACGGGGCACTCCGGTCCTTAACTGCCAGCGGCAGGGGTGGCGAGACGAGCAGTGCAGCTTACGGGGGGAGGGTGCAGCGGGGTGTAGGCGGCCCGGCAGTGGACAGTGTGGGTTACGGTTCGTACAGAGCGGAGTTACACGATGCGGGGTGGCCACGGACACGGCTGCAGAGCCAACAGGGTTTCGAGTCGCACTTCGATCGCGGCTCCAGCGGCAGGGCAAGTTTTGAGACAATGTCCAGCGGCTCTTGAGGCAGGAGGAGTCCAATATTCCTGGGACTCCGTTCAGGGGGCAAGCTCACCCACAAGCCCTTGGAGATTAGGTTGAAGCACAAGTTCTGCAAAGTCTCTTTCAGTCTTTTCCTCTCCTTTCTCAGCAAGGCACCCACTGCAGGCCAATCCCCAGGTCAGGGACAGTACTCCTCCTTCAGCTTTCCCAGGTCCTTCTAGTCGGGCAGAGGTTCTTCGTGGTTCAAGCAGGATCTGATTTCTTAGGAGCAGGGCTCCTATCTTTATACTGCATTTCTTTTGTTCTTTGAGGCCAGGGGGCCATTGCCTTGTTCAGTCCAGTTCTTGAGCACTTTGTTGTGGGGACTTTGGCTTGTCTTTTCAGTGTGCAGGGCAGAGACATCAGACGCTCCACAGGAGGTGGAGCCAGCATTGTGGTGGCAGAGCACAGCCCTATTCAGAGTCAAGGGGCATTCCTCCCACCCATCCTGGTGTAATCTTTCTATTCACCACCTGGCTGCCCAGACTGTCTCCTGGAATTCCCCAGCCCTGTCACTCACACAAACCAGACAGCAGATACACATCAGAGCAGAGGCGGGCTGAAATGGTTTGGCAAGCAAATACCAACTTTCTAAAAGTGGTATTTGCAAACACAGAACATTAAAATAAACTTTGCTAAAAGATGTATTTTATTATTCTGAGTTCAGGCATTTCAAACTCGAGTTTCTACCATTTCCCCTGAGTCTGCTATGATTATAGAGTGTAATAATTCCAGCAGCCCCTTCTGGACTATGACAACAGGTAGCCTTACAATAGTGAAAAACGAAAATGGCTGTAATTCACTATTAGGACATGCCACACACATCAGGGCGTGTCCTACCTTACACTTACAATGCACCCTGCCCTTGGGCCTACCATAGGGGTGACTAATATGAAGTTAAGGGAAGGTTTAGGGACTGGCAAGGGGGTGCCCTTGCCCAGTTAGCATGACAGTACCAGACTGCACGCAGGTTCTGCAATGGCAGACCTTAGACCAATTTTACAAGGCTGCTTCTGTGGGTGGCACAATCAGTGCTGCAGGCCCACTAGCAGCATTTGGATTTACAAGCCCTGGGCACTCCTGGTGCACTTTACTGGGGCCTGACAGTAAACCAAATAAGCCAATCATGGAATCCAATCAATGTATCAATTTACAATAGGGAGAGCATATGCACTTTTGCACTGATCAGCAGTGGTAAAGTGCCCAGAGTCATAAAACAGCCAACAACAGGTCAGAAAAAATACAGGAGGAAGGCAAAACGTTTAGGGATGACCCTGCAAAAAGGGCCAAGTCCAACACTGATCTATAAATATGACTGTGCCCTATCTGCCTTGCTTGTTATGCTCGGACGTCAGCAGGACCAGTCGTAGCCGTGGAGAACTCGCAAATCCTGAGATATGCACAAGACCAAGTGAGTAGAGTAGTGTCAGTGTCTTCGAGGAATTGGGGAACAAGCACAGCAAGTGACCAGGTAGCTGCTGCATCAGAAGCAGTAGAGAACTTAAACGCGGCTCCAAGATTCTACCAAGAACGTCACTTCAGTCGGAGTAGTGAGAGAGTCTTCACCCTATTGAGCCTGCACAGTTGGTGGCAGTTTGAACAGTGAAAACCCACGCTGGCACAACAAACAAAAGGCAAGTGCGGGTCAGTTTAGAACGTGAGTGGGCTCCGATTTTGTACAAATCTTGTTGGCAAAAGAGCGGTTGGGTTCCACTAAAGACTTCCTTCGATACTTTTGTTCAAATAAACAGAAGATTAATGCGGAGTGAGGAAACTTCGCTTTAATCAAAGATTGAACAATCCTCTAGACTGTGCAAATAACAGTAATATGGAGTGAGAAAACTCCACTATTAGCATACAGGAATAAAGAAGAATACTTGTTGTCAGATCACCTGCCTTTTGGCGCTAAACAGGAAAAGGGAGAGTAAAAGATGTGTCCTGTGCCCTTTCAGCGACGAAGAATCAAGGGGAGAATCCATCCCATTAAAGGCTCTTAGAACAGGTTCGGCTGAACTCATTTTCTTTTCAGGTAAGGTGGTATTGATCACAAGTCTGGATACTAACAAAGTACTTATATGGTAATTGCAGTGATTTATACAGTGATATTGTTGTGTCTTCCAGATCCCACTCCCAGCTGTTCCCTTCCTTTCCTTCCCCCGCTTGATCCTTCCAGCTGTCTGTGCTTTAACGGCAAGCAGCAGCTGAGAAGATTGGGAGGTGGGCCCACTTGAGCATTGTCTTGATCCTGAGGAGTGCATCTGGTTTGCAGAATGTAGAGTAAACATGATGTGATGTTGAGGAAAGGGGAGCAAAGAAGGTGATGAGAACAATGGGAGTGTAGGGATGTGTTTTAGGAGGTATGAGCAGAGAGATCTAAGTACACAAGTCCCATATTATAGGGTAGTATAAAGAATGACGGGATGGTGCAAGAACACCAATAACTACTTTACAACACAGTTGGTGGGACACATAAGGTCTAAAGAGATAAATCTTCAGAAGATGGCAGAAGGGCTGAAGGGTAGGGTTGGTCCCAATTTCTGGAGGGAGAGGGTTCCAGAGGAGGGGAGCAGTTCCAGAGAATGACTGATGCAATGGATGAGAGGTTATGCCATTGGAGATTTCCACTCTGTTGGTTTGTAGTGGTGCAGTGACCAACAGTTGATGTCAGTGTGTGGCTTAGTGCCCTGTAAGTAGACTCCTTGTTCATTATCACTCCAGTTTATAATATTTGTATAGTTATAATATGTTATGTTTTATTTTTTCCTTACTTGATATGGGTTTTCCTAGACATCGATGTGCTGCAATGTAAGTTAAACATACCAATATCCCCTTTGCAAGTACTCAGTGTTGTGATTTATGAGTGTTTGTGCTGCTTCATTACTACTGCACTCCCCACAATCAGCTAGGTCAGGGAATTACCTAGGACTGGAATGGTGTAGATTACTACTGATTGGGATTTGAGCTGGACTGTCTCAGCTTTTATGAATCAGTCAGTCAGTAAAACTTTATTTTGGCTATGAGCCATAAAAGTATATACGGCAAAAACACACAATAAAACAAATAAAATATGTAACATGAAATGTGCAATATAATAAACATTAAGACAACACAACGGGGTAGATTAAGTAATAAATCAAGAAGTGCCAGGTATCTCCCTGACTGGTGGTGTTTGCTAACAGAATCGCACAACCAGCTAATCCTATAACTGCACATCAACCTGTAAATAGGTTGGTCAGCAACTAAAGATAAAAATATATAAATACTCTAAAAGAGGTTCCTGTGTATTTATATAAGTATTGCACATTCTGTTCTCTAGCAATAATTGCAATACCAGATTACGGATCGCCACTATACAAATTTTCATGAGAAATGCTCATCTTGTGCCTTACTCTCCACACACACACCCATCAGAAATCGAGAGAGCGCAAAAACCATCAATCTACATGTATCATATCTCAAACTCCTGAAAGCTTCTTTGTGCCCCCTAGTTACAAAATTCTGACAAAGAGGAATAATCCAGCACCTCCTATAGGTCACATCGGTTGGGCAGAAGACCATAATATGCTCAATAGTTTCTTTTGTGTCACTGCAGGCTGGGCACTGCAGCTCATTGACCCATGGCATACCCGCTCACTTGGCAGTAAAGACCTCGAGAGACAAGGTTCCATACCGGAATTACAAATACAGTCGTCTAGCTAGAGAGGGTTCCATTTCATCCAGAAAGTCCTCCTGTTTAAATGAGTCCTTAATTGTAAGAAAGGCATTTGCAAAAGTTCCATGCTTGACTGACTGTGTAAGAGAGTGCTAGACCAGGCATCATTCACCTGGGTTTCCCCTGTATTTTTTTGCCTTTGCCTCTTGTGTTTTTGCTGTGTGTTTGGCTTCGTTTTAGCTGGTCTAGATGATTTGGGCACTTTTCCACTGCTGTTCAGTGCCAAAGTGCAAGTGCTCCCTTTATAAATTGTTGTTATGGATTGGTGATTCCATGATTGGCATATTTGATTTACTAGTCAGTCCCTAGTACAGTGCACTGTGTGTGCCCAGGGCCTGTAAATCAAATGCTGCTGGTGGGCTGCAGCACTGACCGTGCCACCTACCTAAGCAGCCTGTAAATGTAACTCAGGTCTGCCATTGCAGAGCCTGTGTGCAGTCTGGCACTGTCATTTCAACCTGGCAAGTGCAACCACTTTCCAGTCCCTAACCTTCCCTTTTCTTACATGTTAGTCACCCCTAAGGTAGGCCCAAGGTACCCCTGTGGGCAGGGTGCAATGTATGTGAAAGGTAGGACATGCCCTGGTGTGTATGGCATGTCCTGATAGTGAATTACTGCCAATTTCGTTTTTTACTATTGCAAGGCTACCTGTTCCCATAGGATAGAATGGGGAGTTTGCTTATAACATCTTATAAACATAACTACCTGTGGGAACAAGGTAAGAAAATAAAGTTTCCTATGTCTGAACTCAGAATGTTAAAATGCATCTTTTAGTAAGGGTGATTTTTGCATTCTGTGTTTGAAAATACCACTTGTATTTTTCTAAACAGGTGTGGTGTCCATTTGTAGTGTTTTCACTGTATTACTGTATGCCTGTACAAATGCTTTACACACTGCCGCTGAGATAAGCCTGTCTGCTCATGCCAAGCTACCAAATTGGGGGCCCAAGGGTTATTTTAAGATGTATCCCCCTTACCCTGAATAGGAGGAAGCATCCCCACTTGGACAAAGGTGCAAACCCTTGCCAACTACAGACCCCAATTTCTAACAGAGAGTATCTCTATAGTGCCAATATGCTGTTTTGATAAGTGATTTGAAAATATCCACAGCCTGGTCGGGGGTATTCCATAGATCAGGGAGGCCAATCTATGTCAGTGTACCCATCACATGCTTAAGCCATCGAATTCTGCAAAAGCCCACTTAAGACAAAATTTCCTCTAGTCCTTGACGATAGGCAGATAACTTCGGGGTAACCCTGATCCTCCTACAATAAAGGAAGGGGCGCAGTGCCAGTCTGTCGGAGAGGTCTCTAATCCCAAAGTACTGCCTAAGTGGAAGCAGAGGAGTGCTTACAGGTAAATCTACCAACTGACGCATAAAGCGATTTTCCACCATTGCCAATCGGGTCGCACAAATGATGCCCACACAACTCTGCACCATAGGCAGCTGTCCCCAAGGCCCGAAGATTATAAATCTGTATGACTGGCAGGATGGGATAGTACTGTGAGCTGCGCGACAACTTTAGAATACCTCCCATCACTTACTCCGATTTTAATCGTCGCTGCATTATGTGAGCCTGCCACCCCAGATGTTCAGTCAGTGTGAAGCCTAAATACACAGATGTGCGAACACGTTCCATCAGGGCCCCTGGTATAGTTAGATGAGTCCTGGTCAAATGCCCAGGATTCAGGACCATGTGCTTAGTTATGCTCACGTTAATCTCCAATCCCCTCATTTGGCAGAAACAATCAAATTGGTCCAACAGCTTCTGGAGTCCCATGGGGGTTTTAGAGAGTAATAAAGTATCATCAGTAAACACTAGGGCTGGAAATCCTCATGTTTGCTAATCTGGGTGCGTCATCATCACACTGATCCAGGAATTTGGCAAGACCATTGATGTAGATCATAAACAGCGTGGGGAGCAACACACGTGCCGGTCTGATTCCTCTGGTTACTGGGAAGGAATCAGTTAGCTCACCTGCGCTACCATGCCTGACCTGCGCATAGTTGTTGGTATACAGCCAGATTATGATATCTAGCCAATAACTGGGCACCCCTATCTTGGAAAGGACCTGCCAAAGCGTTGATCTTGGTACCAATTCAAAGGCAGAACTCCCTCCCAATGTAAATGTCTTCCAATACAACATTTGTAAACTGTACACTTGATCAATTGTACTTGTGGACTTTCTAAAGCCCGCCTTGAGGGGTGTCAGAATCTCATTGACAGGTAGCCAATCCTGTAGTCTACCCAGGATCACCATACTAAAAAGCTTTTGCTTACTATCTATAAGACTTACTGGTAGATAGTTCACAGGCAAGTCACATGAGCCCTTTTTAAAGGTGGGGATTATTTCGGCCCCTGCCAAAGTGTGTGAAAAAGGGGCCCCCTTCAAGATCACTGTAAATACCATTGCAAAGTAAGCACTCCAGAGGTTTTTCGCACTCAAGAATAGTTTACCAGGGATTTTGTCTAGCCCAGGGGCCTTATTAGGGGCAATGTATTGCCAAATTTATTTCTTCCACTGTAATATCCCTGGGAGCCTCTTCTTGTGCTTAAGTGCTGGACCCTGGGGAGGCAAAGCTTTTATGACTCAACAATCTTGTGTCTGGGTTTCCAGAGTATGGTTGCATCCTTTTGTTTTCATTACTGTCCTATGGTCACTCCTTTGCAGTCTTAAAGCCTGAATACAATTAGCCCATAAAATTGAGATCCCTGTATCTGTATACAAATGTGTGCGCAGAGATCCCAGTTACACGTGGTGTAAGGACTATTGCATCCGTAAATTTCCAGGTATGATAAAGTTCACACCCTCTACATAGCTGCCAAGTTTCCCAGGTTGATAGGGCTGTGCTGCTCCAGTCCAGGTTTTTCACTTGAATGCTGGGCCTTGTACGGTGGTGGCCACCGCACAATGAAAGTTCGGTCGGGGGGGGGGGGGGAGGGAGGGGGGGGGGGCAGGGAGGTCGTGACAAGACGGGGAATTGAGGGTAAAAATATATATTTTTTTAAAACTTACCTCTCGCTGCCCTGACTCCGATGGCTGCCTCGGTTCTTCACTCCTGGCAATTTCTGGGAAGGCACAGACTCCTCACCAAATTAAGATGCTGTTCTCATGATATGACAGCAGCACCAGGATTGGTCTAAGTGGCCTGGTTTGCCGCTCAGACACTGCCTGGAAGCCTGCAGCTTTTTTCCGCAGAGTATGATTGAAGAAATAGAAGTGCGTATGTCTGTTTGGCTGGCCTTTGACGGCTGGCCAAACTTACATGCACACTTCCAAGTCCCCAGCACTCCTGCCTTTCATGGCCCCCCCGCCCCACACACACACCATCAGCCAGAGCCCATCACAGAAAAATAAAATTATATTATTGTTTTCATATGTTATTTTTCTGTGACTGACTCTGATCAGAAGGGCGACGCACCTCCACAATTACGGAGAGCCCCCCTGGACATGTAGTCCTATTTTATAATAGAATAAACAAGACAACTGTTACATCCTATGCTTTCATTTGTTCTGCATTATATATTCTGCATTATATTCTCTGTTGTAATGGTCTTGGTGCACATTGCATCGTAGCCATCTTTGGTTACCTAGGTTATTAGAATGTTAGCTTCTCTGAAGCTCCAGTAAAGATCAGTTGATGCTGTGGGCTGATGATGGGAGCTGCTCTGTGAGGGTCCTTGTTGCTGTCTTCCTTCTTTGAAGATTAAACCTACTCTTCAACCTCAACTCCTGTGTGGATCATCTTATTTAAGATATAACAACAACATGTCCCAGAGTTCAAAGAAAAAAACCTGACCTGAAGTAGCAGATCACACGTGGACGTGGGAAACTTGGCAAGGCTGCCTTCATTAAATTTTAAAAAGTAAAACTTTAAAAAAGGTGAAAATGCCCAGTATTTAACGGGGCATGCCAATTTTTTATGCTGTAAGTAACAAAATATGCATGTTTTTCAGCCAAAAGTCGTGCAATAGGTGCAATTTTATTGCACGAAATAAGGGCCATATTAGCAAGGACTTGCGATAAACATTGCAAAGCGCGCTTAGCGCTGTATTTTTTATCGCCGGCTATTGCTGGTTTAGATCGCGGAGAAAACGCGTTATTATCAACGTTTATCTCCAAGGCGATAATAAACTAGCAACAGCGGCGATTCTCCATCAATAGCGCATGAATACCAGCGATGAATTCCCATCGCTAAGGAAAAGGTCGCTAATAGGCAGGTGAGGATTCAGCTGTAGAATCCACCTCCCATAGGATACAATGGCTAAGTCAGGATTTTAGCAGGTGTTAAAATCCAGCGATAATCGCGCTTAGCGCGACTTTTTTTATCGCTTCGCCTGCGTTGCTAATAGGGGGCAGTTGTGTTAGCGACTGTTTTCAGTCGCTTTTAGTTGGGAACGCCTACCTTGCATGTCGTTAGCGATAATTATCGCTGGCATGCAAGGCGATAGGAAAACCGGCCACTATCGCCAGAAAGTTGCCGCTAACGCCTGTTAGCAACAGCTCGCTGATAGGGCGATAAAAAAATCGTCGCTTTAGCGGCAAAAAGTGCAGCTAAAGCGGCGATATAGCCCTTGCTAATATGCCCCTAAATTCAGAACCCTGTATCCGGTGCAAATAATTCCAGCTACCCCTCCGTGGCACTCGCAGTCAGGCGCCAAGTTACATTTTTGCAATCAGAAGATTACACTTCCGCTAGTGTTTGTGTGAATTTCTTTCCCTTTGTGAATGGCTGAAATGTATACTCTGCAGTGTGCACACGTTGTACATATACGAAATAATTCATAAAATCGTGTGTGATTTTGAATCAAGTTGCGCGAAGTGTTAGTGATAAAACTGTTGCAAATTGCTTTGATGTCTGTTGTAGCTCTAGCTCAGCTTAGAGGTTGCCTTCCTCCTGATTGCACTGGCAGTTACCACTAAAACTTACATGGTGGCAATTACCTGTGCAAACCTGTGAGCAAATTATCTTCTCCACAGGTCAGTTCCCAATGTATATAATGATGCCTTTTATAACTTGCATTCACTGAAAATCCTCAAAAAGAGTGGATACGTTAAAAAAATAAGTCTTAATTTTGTAGTTACTTGAATGAAGTACTAAGGAATTAAAACGTGAACCCTCAAACAATGCAAAATGTTAAACATTTGCAACTGTTTAAGGGAAAATTGAGCTTCTAGGTTCAAATAGAAATCTGGAGCTCCTCCTGGTGGACAAATTCAAGAATACCTAGAGTAAAATAAAGAGTGTAAAAAATAATCCCCGAAATGTCAGTGCATGGGGAACATTATTTATTTATCTGGAGCATTATTTGGCTCGAATAAAACATGTCAGAGCTCTGTCCCTTACATAAGACCTTTACAATACAAAAGACATTTCTTTATGCTATACAACATTTTTGTTGATGGCAGGTTATAAGACTAAAGTTACAATCAGGCCTAGGCCGTTTCTAATTCAAGTCGTTCGTGTGGCAGCCGGCACAGGTAAGAGCGGTAAGACAGGGTGGGGGTGGGAAATTAGACGTACAACAGGATAGGTAAAATTAAATTTAAAAAAATGTAAACCACTTACCTTGTGCAAGGTAAGTGGTTTATTTATTTTTTTATTTAATTTTGCCTATCCTGTCTTCTGTCGACGTGTCCTCCGTCTCACCGCTCTTACCTGTGCCGGCTGTCACTGGTATCATATTACATGTCGCCCATTCTAGTCTTCATTCTTGCAGTACAGAGAATGTGCAAGACCACATCTTCAGGGAGGTAAGCATGCAGACAAAAAAAGAGATCATGCGGACATGTAGGGCCATATTATCAAGGGGTGGCGTAGCTATTGCATCATGCAACGTGGTGCAAAGCGACACAGCCCCTAAGATGCAATTTATTGAGTCATGCAAGGCCCCCTTGCATGGCCCTGAGTGGCTTGATAAATCTGGAGTAATGCAGCTCAGCGCAAATTGCTGTGTTGCGTTACTCTGCCATAGGGAGGTGATCCATGGGTATTGTATGGGTGTTCCCACGCAATACCCATGGATTTTGATGCATTCCCAGATTTACCATTACTGGTAGACCTGGGAATGTGCCAAAATGCTACACCTTCCCAAGGAGGCATAACGAGGAGAAATATCTTTATTTCTCCTCATTACTTCCTCTTTCTATGTGTGTTGCATTCTGCAGCACACACAGGTAGGGGAAAATGCCTCAGGGGATTGTTTTCGTGCAGGAAGGTGCCCCTTCCTGCATAAAAATAATCCTGCTTGCATTCTCTCTAGAAATTCTTCATCAAAAACATTGAGATTATAACCTGAAACCAATGGGGAGGCAGGAAGGCCTTGTGGGAGACCATGTCTGGTTCCATCCCAATGAAGAAGAGATATTGGGCGAGCAGATGGTGAGAAATTGCAGTTTGAAGAGTAGGGAGACAATGGACTGAAGGTGGTTCACTAGTAGCTGCAGAGAGCTAGTCTTGGGCACCGAGGTACAAGAATACAAAAACCCTCAGCCTGTGATGTGGTGCCTCAACCACCACCATCAACTTTATGAACATATGAGGTGCCAATGTCAGTCTGAACAGCAGAACTGCAAATCTGTAGTGGGTGGAGCCGACCACGATACTCACATTCAGCGGGACAGCAAAATCAGTATGTGAAGTAATGCAACCTGCAAGTTTAGTGACTCCATCCAGTTGCCAAGCTCTAAAGCCAGCAGAACCTGCACTGAAGACAGCATTTGGAACTTCCCCTTGTGCAGAAAAGAATTCAGAAGAAGGTCCAGAAAGTGACAGAGACTACCGTCTTTCTTGGGAACAAGAAAATACAGAGAGTAGCATCCCGGCCTTAGCGTCTGCTATAAATATGAGCGTGTTTGTCTGGAGGACTCAAAGTTTAGTTGTAAAAGACCACCAGAACTCAATGTAGAAAGACGCCTCCTGCCCACAACGAAAAGGCCACACAGAGTACCTCAAGGATGGGTTAAAACATCTTAGCTGGGAGGTGCCAAGAAAGAAGAAGATTGCTGCTGCTACGTCTAGTGGCCTTTCGATCACCATGCCCTTTATACTGCAGAAAGAGCTTGCTGCACAGGCTGAGGAAGCTGTCATCTTTGAAAGGGCATGCCCCCTAAAAATGGCCTCTGAATTTAAAGTACTGCTTATGAAATTGATGTGCCATTGAGCTCAGGCCCAAAGATCTTGATGTTACTCGTCCTTGTTTAAAATATTCCAGAGCGGAATCAGCTTTTTCTCCATAGAGAAGAATGCTGTCAAGTGACATGTCTATAAGGGACACCCAAAGGTGGATAGCAATGGAGAAACCTATAGATCTAGCCACCAATATACTGCATCCAGGTCTGAGTGAAGAATTGTTTTTGATATGTCTTGTCCATCGCATCAAATAATTATAGAAGAGATCCGGCAGGTTCAGAATGACCAGTTATGCCATTTACCACAAAGAATGAGAGTACGAAGCTAGAAAACAAGTTGCATTTGTAGATCACATGTCAAGACTTCCCGAAGAGAAAACTTTCACCCTCGTAGTTTTGATTTTCCCTATTTCCTATCCCTATCCGGGGGAGGGGATGGGAAGGAAACTGGACTTGGAGTCCTGCCACAAATGTGGTATCTGAGAGTGAATCTGCCAGTCAGACGAGTGGCATAATTTAAAGCCTAGCAACTTTGGTGGAGAAACATTTGGATAAACACTACAATTATATTGCCTTTTGTCATAAACATATGAGAAGTGCAGCCCCAGTTCCGCATCCTAGTTCAAGGAAGAAAGGAACTAAGTGGTACCTGGTGCAGCTCTGTGACATCATGGCCGGTGTGGTGTCCAGAGGTGAGATAATGTGACAGCCCCTACCGGTGAAGGAGAGATATTGAAAAATTAAAGAATCCAGTTTGGTGTCTGAGTGGGTTTAAGGGTTGAGGAATCTGTAAGTGGAAGTATCCATCCAAAGGTACCATTAATGTGATGACTCATGTTGACAGGTGGTCATTATTTCTTCCAGCATGACTTCCAGAGTGTTCATGGGAACCAGATTGAGATGAGATGTGTTGCAGTCTATTTGTTGACACGTTGACCAAGCCCATTATGGCAGAGTCTACATAACATAATGCTTGAGAAATACAGAGCTGTAGGCAAGATAACATCATCTGCAAGTTTAGAACAGCTCTACTTTCTCTCAGAGGGACCCATTTGTGTTGGCCTCTGTTAGTGCCAGTGCAACAGGTTGACCAGTGGGTAACCTTTATCCACTTAAGGGCCCTCCCTCACTTCCAGTCATGAGCTGCTGTGTCATGATCCATGGCTTACCTTCCGACACCTCTCGGCAGACGTGCGAGTACAATACTCCAAACTAACTTGCACTGAGTTTGTTCTCGGGAAGGAAGAGGTGGCAGTTTTCCCAGTGTATCATTGCTTCTTGGGGAAAGGCTTTGTGTCTCTGTGGGATATAGCTTTCAGCGTTTTATTAGGCCATGTTTTATATGAAAAAAGGTTTGATATGGTAGATAAGGCTGCAGCAGTTAGGGAAGCACTAACAATACTTTGTGACGCAGGCAAGGAAGACTTAATACAGACAGGCGTACTTTCCCAAGCTTGGGTGGGCATGGAGCGGCCAAAGCATGTAGCTGCAAGTGGAGTCGCAACCGCAGTTATGGCCTGCTCACCCCATGAAAATGCGGCGAAGACATTAAAAGCTCGTTGCCTAGGGGAAAATATTGAAGAAATGGTGTGGCAGAAGTGGAGGCTCCGCTTACCTCACTGCCGCTTCAGCTGGCCCGTCTGTTAGGCGGGGGAGGGGCCAAGCGTGCACTGCTTCAGCAAAACACCCGGCCAGTGAAAGGCGGGTCACAGGGTTTTTATTAAATAAAGGAGAAGGCATGGAACAATGTGCTGTTTCTACACCTCCCCCTAATGAAGGAAAATCCGAATTGTATCGGCTAAAAGAAGAAAACAGAGGTTATGTGCCTCTGAGTGGAAAATATCATTTAAAAGTGCCAATTTTTTTAAATACATGTAAAGTTATGGCAAATGAAACATCTGAATCGTGTGTGGAGAGAACTTTACCAGCAATTTAATCTGGGTGCTTTGATTGGTAGCATTATGATGAGGAGTTTTGCCTTTGTCTTGTGCTTATTCCTGATAAACCGTGGGGGGAGGTGGACAATGAATTTTGGGTGCAATGGATGTATCCACAAAGACCCCCTCCCACTATGCACACAGCAAGTGGCTTAGCAGTTCCTCACTGGCCCTTCCTTGCCAAGCCCACCTGAGAGGCGTGGTGACGTGGAACAGAATGCAAAACCCCAATTCAGGTGCATGCTGGAGTTTTAATGCGGGATAATGTCCATGGAATCCATGCAGGTACAAACATGAATGTTCAAAATGTGGGGTTAAACATGCCATCCCTCAATGTTTTGAGGACCAGACAAATTAGAGAAGTAGTGGCCAAGGTAGAGGTGGATTCTTTCAACCTGGCTTCAAGGACTTTTATGCCAATTGATTTAGAAAATGTATGTTTTTGGCTGAAGTTTTACCCTAACAGAGAGGAGGCGACAAGGCTTGAATGGGGCATTTTTTTAAAGGCTTTAGACTGGGGTACCAAGGTCGTAGAGCTCTTAGGTTTGAAGATAATTTAAAGTAAAAAAAAGAGCATCGTCAGGTTGTTAGACAGATATTGGGCAAAGAAGTTGCAGAGGGACGAATGGCAGGTCCTTCTGCTTGCTGGCCTTTCCCTGACCTGATGATTTCCCCACTAGGAGTAATACCTAAAAAAGCAGTGGGTGAGTTTTGAATGATCCATCATCTTTCTTAGCCTCATGGCTTGTCTGTAAATGACTTCATAGCAAAAGATGATACTGCAGTACAGTTTGCGTCAGTGGATGTAGCCATCGAATTGGTAGGCCCAGGAGCAGAATTGGCAAAATGTGATATTAAGTCTGCATTTAGATTACTACCAGTTCATCCTTTGGACTTTTCATTGCTGAGTACTCATTTTGATGATCAATTTTACGTAGATAAAGTGCTGCCGATGGGCTGTGCCACTTCATGCAAGCTGACCGAGGCATTTAGTACATTTCTGTAATGGTGTTTTTCATACAGATCAGGTCACGAAGCGGTCACTCATTATTTGGTTGACTTTTAGTTTATAGGTGCAGCAGGTACCCAAGATTGTGAGAGAGCACTCCATCAACTTGAGTCTATGGCACAGGAGTTAGGAGTACCTTTGGCTCCTGAAATGACAGAAGGTCCTAACACATGTCTAATTTTTCTGGTCATTAAACTAGATACTGTCAAGATGGAAGCTAGATTGCCGACTGGGAAAGTGCAAGAAATCATTAAATTGCTTGAAGAAGCAAAGATGTCCCCCAAATTATGCTTGAAACAAATTCAATACTTGCTGGGTCACTTGAATTTTGTTTGCTGTGTGCTAAAAGCTGGAAGAACGTTCTGTAGGCGGCTAGGTTTTGCAAAGTCTGGAGTTAATTTGCCACATCATAGGTTCCGAATTTCAGCAGCAATCAGGGTGAATTTTGAAGTATGGTTGATGTTTCTGAAAGCCTTCAATGGTGTTGCCATGTAGTCTTTAGATTTTGATTTTTGTGTGGATGATACACATTTCAAATTCAGCAGGCTCTAATGGTTTTGGCCTATTCTGGGAAGGCAGATGGTGTGCAGAACAGTGGCCAGGAAAATGGATCAAGGAACAAAGGAGTATTGCCTTTTTTTAATTCTTCCTGCTTTTGGTGGTTTGTCTGTGTGGGGTTCCAAATTGGCCAAAAAACTGTCATTTTTTATATTGACAATAAAACTGTGGTGGATTTAGTCAACGGTCGAAAAGCTAAAGTTAAACATCTTCTAAAGCTCTTACAGAGATTTATGCTTGGTTGCTTGATGTATAAAATTATTTTCAAAGCCAAACATGTCCCAGGCGCAAATAATAATATCGTAGACGCATTATCTCGTTCGCATTAGCAGCAATTCCGTGGTTTGGTGCCCGGAGCAGATGTGCAAAAAACTCATGTGCCACAAGAGGTATGGGATCTAGCGGACTGAGAATGCTTGAGTTGGTGAAGAAATCGCTAGCAATGAGTACCCGGGCAGCCTATCGAAGAGCTGGGGACGGATTTCTAGAGATCGGTCCATCCCGTAGGTCCCAAAATGAACAAGGTCTATGGATATGCAAGGAAGCTATACTCTATTTAATTATGTTTAACACTGAAAAGAACATTTCAACTACCACAATTGCTGGTAAATTAGCTGGTTTGAGTTTTTCTGGGAAGTTTTTCTGGGGCTTTGAGCCTTCAGCGGATGAGATGGGGAGACGTTTGTCACAAGGTTGGGCAAAAGAAAAGAAAAGAGGTCAGTTTATTAGAGACACAGTGTCCTTGAAAATCTTGCTTCGTATGGTATGGAGCCTTCCTGTAATATGCTTTTCTGTTTTTGAGCAATTGCTATTTAGGATAATCATGGATTGGTTATTTTTTGGAGCATTTAGAATTTCAAAGAATTGTTAGGTAGTGAACTATTCAGCGGGCTGAAAGTTGAAGATGTATCCGCCTCAAAAGAAACAATTAAAAAAAAATTTGAACAATCTAAGACTGATCAGACAGGAATACTAAATAGAATTAGTGGCATCCTATGTTCAGTGAGTGCTTGGCAAGACTTCCAGGCTGCAGGTGGAGCAAGCTCAGGATTTGATCTCAAACACCAAAATGGCTCACGGCTTCTAGCTTCACAGGTGCTGGGAGTGATGAGAAAGGCTCTTTGTCATACCGGGGGAAACCCTTTCCGTTTAGGTACTCATTCTCTCAGAATCGGTGCTGCGTCTGAAGCATCGCGATTGGGTTTTTCTATCAATGATGCTAAACAGTTAGGACGATGGTCCTCGGATTGTTGCTTGCGTTACATTAGAAAAATTGAGGAGGCTTAGCTATTACATGCTTGTTTATTTGCGTTTCTTTTTCAGGTTGCATCTCTGGTCCTGCAATGGCTTCTTTTGCCATTTGGATAATTGGAGACTCTTCATAAAATGGGCAGAGAAACAAGCCGAAAAGCGTCCCTTCGGAAGAAATGTGGGATTCCGCAAAAATTGATTGGTGGGGGACGGGGGGGGGGGGGGGATATGAAATGTGGGCAGCTGTTACCGTGGTTATCTAATTTGGTATCAGTTCGAAAGTGTCCTGATGTTTTACTTGGACATTTGGGGGAAAATGACTTAGTTCAGTTATCTGGTTTGGGTTTGTTAAAAGATGTGAGAAAGGATTTAGAAATTGTTGCGAGAACTTGGGCTGGGACGAAATTGGTTCCCAGGAGAGTCTGGCGTGGAGCTGAAAAGTTCACTGCAGTCAAGAGGGCTAGACGGAAAGTCAGTAGGGAAATGCATCGGTTTTGCAGCATTAATAGTATAGGTTTGGTTAGAGCATACCGACATAGGGAAGATTTTCAGTTTTTGAGAGAGTATGTAGTTCACCTTTCTTTCGTAGGCAATGAGCTATATTTACTCAACATTAAAGAAATGTTAGCTGTAATATTGGCTATTTAAAACTGGTGTTCAAATTAGGCTGTTCTGGCGACAGTCTGTGCTTTTTGCTCTCTAGCTCAGGCTAAATGAAGAGCTAGCTGTTTTGGCGACAGATCTAAGAGTGTATATATATTTTTTATCCCTCCCTAAACCTCCCTTCCTCCCCTCTCCTCCTTAAGCGGCTATCAACAATGGAGGGGTTTTTGCTATGGGGTCTGTATCAGGGTTTATGGGGGATGGGGTCAGAAATTGAGGAGCTTGAGACAGGCAGAAAAGGTTGGGGGGCATTGCACAGTAGGTTCGGGTAGAGGGAACACAGGGGAGCGATGACTGAGGCAGGTGTGAAGGCAGTGGATGAAAGAAATGGGATGGTGAGGATTGTATGTTATAAGAATGTTTTGGGAATTTTTTATTGTTGGGTAGGCTTAAGGGTAGAGGGTATTAGGATATGATATTGTATTAGTGAGAATATGTTTATATTTGTAAAATGTTGAAATGCATACCTGTCCAAATAAAGCGGTCTTTTACTCTCAATGTGCCTGGTTATTTGACATCTTGCCCGAAGACCCCGCTGGTCGTGACAGCCCAGCAGATTCGGCCAGGACCAGCAGAGCCTCGACCGCTGCAGCGTGAAGGTGAACCCAGAACAGAGGATGGTGTGGATCGGCCCAGGAGGACACAGATGGTGGGAACAACATTTCAGGGGACACCAGGTGAGATATCACCATTGACAGTTCGGGAACTCGGCCCAATCCTCTCCAGGAGGTGCGACACCTCTGATGCCACCTCAAGACTGTCACAACCTGAGCACGGGGTGCCACTCGTCATACCCTCTCATCAATCACAGCAGACATGCTGTTCCCATGGGACCGAGGGAGGTCTTCCGTTGCCGCTACCAGTCCCGCCGCTGTGGGTTGAGGGGTGAGGCGTGTCTTCCAGCCACCTTTTTTCAGCACTTGCATTGTCTTCCGAACACCCGGCGGAAGCTAACGCTCGGAGGCCACAGCGGGCAGAGGCAAGACCTGGGTCCTACAGAGCGACCGATGTGAATTGCTGTGGCCAACTAGCCATCTCTGTTTGAGCACCACGACTAGGTCTCTCTCAGGACTCTTGGTCACTATGTCATGAGCAGATTAAGGTCAACCGTGCCAATGCAGGCATCTTTGGTGGCTGATCACCTGACTATTGTATTAAAGTAGACATGGGGAAGTTGGAAAATGCAAAGGTCTATAATGCATATGAGTTTTTAAAAGTAAGAAATAATGGACACAACTTACCTGCACCAAAGGCAATGGCTGACGTGGAGGGTGTGGTGTCCATGTCGCCTCTGGTCATCGAGGTCTTCTTTCCATTTTTTGGTTCTCTCCAGCTATCGTGAAAGGAAGAAAGATATAGAAAACACTGATAAGTATTTAGTAGGTCACTCTACGAAAGCGCATTATACGGCACACAAATCTACTTCCTGACTAATCAATCCCTTTTCTCCTTTCACCTCAACCTAAAAATAAAACAGTTCACAGTCTCACACATTGTTTCCTACAAACGACATTGCTTCTCTGCTCACTTCAAACATTTGTGCTATTTGGTCACTCTGAAAGCTATGGGCAAAGTAAGTCACCCTTTGTGTACTGCACCTCCCACAGAGATGGAGACTGTACTAGTGACAGAGTCACAGCAGTCACAGAGGAACACCAACATCCTTGATCTCAAGCTATCCTCCTGACATCACATACATTACCCTGGCTTATGGTGGAACATATTTCAGGCAGTATGATTCAATTGACTTTTACCCACTCTCCTCCAGATCCTCCAGTTCTACACACTCCCTATCAGGCTAACAACATGCCCCACTACTCTGTGGATCACAATGTCATCCCCAAAGTGTATACCAAAACCATAACATATTACATACCCACTCCTATAAAACAAAAACAGTGAACGCAGATATTCAAAAAGTGCATTTATTTATGTGAGTAGCACCAACCTGTTACAGCTCTTAAATTAGCCCCGATCACTGAGAACATGGCCATTCACAAAAATATACTTTTCACACCAGAGGGCCTTGTATGTGTCCACAGTCTTTGTCACAAAGTAGTGGCAAATAAATGCTACTCCCCATCATCCTGCAGAATATCTAAAGTACACATTTTCCATACTAGCTGGTAAATCATTTAATTACAAACGGTATACAAAGCACCAAACACCCATCCTTGGTGGGTGCATTCCAGATATGGTCAATGGACAGGGTGAGCTCCTGAATTTATACTAAGCTGAGCTGGGTTGGTATATATTATCAATTGCATGAATCACAGACGAATATACCAAATCTGTCGGGATAGATTCATAGTGTAAATCAAAAACTCTTCAGTGGTGCATCATAAAACCCTGACCCAGCTTCCCATTTTGCAGAACAACATATTAGATTGCAAAAGTGCAAAGGGCCATCTGTGCAAAGCGTGAAGAAGGCCAAGTTAGAAAATGGCAATGAAAAGAATGCTGTGCTTGTGTGCGACAGGGGAACATGCTGCCATTTCCCATTTCTGGCCAGGGACACTTGCTTCCCCCTTCTGCCCCTGACCATTTGTTTAATGTTTTCCCATGGACTGTGAGCAGCTGACAAGTGGCTTACCTGTGTACATGAAGTCCTGTGCCTTAGAGTGCAACACCTAGCAGGTATGGAATGCTAACATTACTTCAAACCTTGCAGCGTAGCCTAAACGTTTTGGTATTTCTCATTTAGCAAGGACTGTCTCTAGGAAGGTAATGAGGGGGGAATGCCATAATTACTTGTAATTCCATTACTCTGAGGTATTACTTGCTTGTAACAGTGAATCATGCCCGCCCTTTCCCCCTCTTTTTGTGGGGGAGGATAATCTCCAGGCCATGCTTTGTTGTTTCTAGGGTCCTCCCCTTTAGAGCAAGGGAGGTGGGGGGTCCTTTTGGTTCAAACATAAAGACTGAAAAAGGAGTAGCGCGTCCAGGTCTGTAAGTGAAGGGGGACTCCTCATTCAGTAAGGACTGCAATGGGGAAGGTAATGAGAAGGTAATGAATGGCTCTGGAACATTTTGCCACTGCCACTCATGGGTTAAGGGTAGCCCTGAGTAGTAGTGTTGAAACATGGATGGCAATAGTTTAAATAGCCAACATGCCTTCATCAGGCCGGACATCCAGTTGCAGGGAAAAAAAGTTAACAATGGGCAAAGATTTAAGTTCTCATAATCCTAGCCTATACCTTTACTACTGCCTGAACCAGCAGAGTAACATCTACTTGGATGAGTAATTTTTTCTTGACTCCTTTTCAGACCACTTTACTGAATATTTATTGCTAGCAGTGCGGTTTATCATATAGCGTGGTTGTGTGACCTCAAAACTCACAAACCCGTCTTGGGTCCAGTCAGGCTTGTTTGCAAAATCTTAGCTCAATCCTGGGTAGCTTTAAGCAGTCAGGCTTTGTCAAAGGAACAAGTGCAGAGCATTTCTAAGTACCAAAACAGCTAAACGAGAGGGAAACATGACACAAAGAAAACCAACACCAATTTATAAACATAGCTCTTATTTTTATGACTTTTCAGACACCAAAACAAACAAATTCAACTGGAGGGTTCCAGAGATATAAATTAATAAGCGAATAGTAAATCACTGCTTTTCATTTAAATCACAACAAACACTGGCATCTACCATGATTAGTGGTTACTAAGAAAACTTTTTAAAACATTTATAAAGTTGTAAACGACTACTGCGGCCCGCTTTGGGCGACCAGCTTTGTCAATAGTTTAAATGGCATACTCGAGTTAGCAGTTTGAAAACTGCACTGCCTGCCAGCAATGGCAACCTGGGAGTCTTGCTTTGCTTTGCCACTCTCGTGGTAGCACAACAAGTGCTGCCGTCCACAAGGGACACTTTAACTTACAGGCCCTGGGTACCCCTGGTACCATATACTAAGTTGGGGTGAAGTAGTGCATTTTAAACCACAATTTTCACAAAACTTTACTGAAATGCCATAGGTGCTGAAAAGGCATTCATTAAACATTCAAATCCTTTCATGGTGTGCCAAACCGATGAAACCTGGTGTTCCCCATAGGTTGACCCTATTTTTTTAAGAATGTCCTATGGATGCCCCCATATGTCAAAAGGTTCCTCCATAGTGCCATGACCAGCATTTTGTCATGGGTGCTCTCGTATGCAGTGGGTACCCCTTTATATTACAAATAATAGAAAACATGCCAGTGCCAGAATGTTTATAATTTATTCCATCCATATACTATAGGTGACCCTCATGTCAAAAATTACCTCCGTTTTAAGTGCCAGCATTTTATCATGGTTGTCATCGTCCCATATGAGAGGTTATCCACCTTTATGCCAACAATTACCTCCAGTGTGCTAGGGACAGCATCTTGCTACTGGTGTCCACATGGCAAAAATGTCCTTAATTATGTCAGTATTTTTCCACAAGCACCCTCTATCCACGAATTACCTTTATTATGGTAGTATCAGCCTTTTACCATTGGTGCCTTTAATGCCAAGAATTATCCCCAGTGTGCCAGTGCCAAAATGTTGTCACAGGTGTCTGTCATGCTGATAATTGCCTCAAGTATGCCATCACCAATATTTTGCTCTTGATTCCTCCATTGGACAATAATTACCTTCAGTATGCCAGGACCAATGACAAACTTGCAAGCATTATATCACATTCTCACTCCCACTCACATTCAAACACTCACACTCATTCTCTCACTCACGCTCACTTTCACCCATCCATTTTCATTCACTCACACTCTCTTACACCCCCTTACACTCCTTCATATTCATTCTCACTTATTCACTCGCATTCACTATTGAGCTCGCTCACTCACTCACTCATTTTTACTGACACTCATTCTCACACAATGTCATTCAATATCATTTTCACTAACAAACATTCTACACATATGAATACACAAACTCACAGTTACACACTCTCTCACATAAAAATAATTTCACCCTTGAGCATGCACACAATATACAATTAAAACCATTTCTACTTACCACAGCTTCTACTAAACCTCCAGGTAAGTATGCTCCATTGTGTATTATTCATTATTAGTATTTTGACAAATGGGCAGAAAATAAGTAATGCAGAGCTGTCCCTGGGTTCTTGGCGCTGATTTTGCCACCTCTGATGCCAGAGGGTCCAAAGGCAGTTCCAGAGGTTGCAAGTGACAAGCCAGGGGTTGCATGCTGTGACCCTTGGTGGCCCCTATACAACATCCTTGCCTGTGGGCCAGCCTTCATTTCAGACTCTAGTAGAACAGCAGCAGCAAGAAAAAGCCTCCAGTTATTTTTCTCACCACCTGCTACATTCTCCACTGCAATGGCATTCCAATAGGGGGTCCTGACTAGGCCTGGGCCAAAATTCCGTTCCGTTCGCGGAAATTGCGATAATTTGGCATTTTCGCGTTCCGCGGAAAGCGCGAAAATGTCGAAATTTCCGCATTCCGCAGCTTAGCGATAATTTGTTTCTTGCTCACGCTGTTGTAAAATAATACATTCTCGCGTGCGCGCGATCGCCTTACCTGAATCCCCGTGTTCGCCAACAAGTTTTCCCGATCCGGTCGCGTTTCCTATGAGATGTTGGATTGTTGGTAGCCATTTGCACTGTCTCGCGACAGTTCGTGCACGCAGTAACGTCATGTGTCGCGCGTTCACGTCTTTCTTCTCGCAATCATACACCGCGAGACAAGTGAAAACAAGATGGCCGCGCCCGCGAGCAACCGCATGGGTAAGTTGGCGAGCCGCGACCACGCAGAAAATACCGCGAACAGGCGGGAAAAAAACTTCCGCATCTTCGCGATATTTCCGCGTGTTTGCAGAGATTTTTAACATTTTCGCGATAATTTGCGAAAGTGAATTTTGCAAATTCCACCCACCCCTAGTCCTGACCCTGACGGACCCCAGCTCTATATTACTTTGCTGTTCCTGTCACCCACTACAGCAACTGACAAATGTATCAGAAGAAAAAAACAAACAGCTGAAGCACCTTCCTGCACATACTGTTTTAAACAAACAAAACAACTCAAATTCACCAGTAATAGTTGTCTCCAGTAACTATACCTCGTGCCCTAAAGTAACTATAACTCGTTCCCCCACCATACACAGTATTGTCATCAATTATGTAATTTCAGATGTTGCAGTGATGTCATCAATAATGTGATTGTACATGTCCTGAGTGATGTAACAGGTAAGGTCATTAGCATTGCATGGTGAGCGCCTGAGGTATAGTTACTTTAGGGCCAAAGCTATAGTTACTTGAGAGAAATATAACTGGTGACTTTCAGTCTTTTGTAAATTTAAAACAATATGTTTAACTGATATTTTTTAACCTTTGTTTTCTTCAGAGAATTTCTAAGGTTTTGAAAAATACCTAACTATAACTGTCACTTCAACCTTTGGATTTTCCAGTGAACTTTTTTTTAATTGTAAAGTAAGATGCTCATCACCGTGTGTGGCATGGTGTTGGGCACACAATCCCAAGGACGCAGGTCCTCCGCCCATGCGTGGCGTAGGTGCAGGGCCTGGCCATCGGCCAAGCTCTGCGCCCACCCCCAATGACATCCCTCAGTGCACTGCCTTTCACAGTGTGCAGCATGGGGTTGTGTGTAGGCCCTCGCCTGCAGCCAGGTCCTGCATCCACGTGGGCATCCAACCTCCCACTGAGCATGGCCTTTTGCTGTGCATGGCATGGAGGTGGGTGCTGGGCGTGGCTGCAGGGGCAGCCACTCACCTTCTTTTTTTGGGGGGCACTCATCTGGATTCGCAAATTGGTTGCAACTCTTCAGGAGACCTGTGTTGAACTATGCTGCGGATCTACAGAACAGTGAAAAAAAATACATTTTTTTTTTTAACCCTTGGGGCTCCCCTTGGATCCACCCACATGGCCCAGGGTAACCTACCCTGCTCCTTATATTCTTTTTTTAAATTTTTGTAGAACTCGGAGACCGAGTTCCCATATCCAAAGATAGCAGCTGCAACATTTTCCTCAGGTTGCAGCCAGCCAATGGGATCCTGTGTTTGGGCTCCTGTATCCACTGATCCATTGCCAACAGTAAGGCTCAACCTATGAGAGCTCAGCAGGAACCGTGAATACACTGCGATGGATCCATGAATGGTCTGCAATGTGAAACATACTAACTTTTTTAACCACAATTTTCAAAAACTATTAAACATAGTTACACCAAATCAAGAAAAGTACGCTTTCTGGTCCAATAACTAGCTTTCTGCCAAATTGGTGTAATTCCTTTTCAGCCGTTTTGCCTGTAACTGTGTTTAATTTTAAAATGGCATAGGGAAAGCGTCTTGGGGCACTTTTTTACTCAGCACCCAGATCACAGTGAAACGTTCTGGAAAGGAACTGACACGGATTAGACTTTTGGGGGGAAAGTTTGTGATGCTTCATCAAATGGTGCCAAATTCATAAGCACGGCAAAAAAATGTTTTCTATGGAAACATTGTCCTAACTATAGTCGCCTGCCACTGGGTGTATATATATATATATATGTATATATATATATATATACATATATATATATATATATATATATACATATATATTATCTACTGGCGGTCGCCAGTAGATAGTTATAGTTAGGACCGAGTTCCCATAGGAAATCTAAAAATTCTATTTTGAATAACTTTGGTGCCGGTTGACGACTCCTCGCGAAATTTTCAAAACTAATGGGGCGCTCCGCTCAGCTCCTACCCTGAAAGTCTCGGGGATATTCGTCAAGCGGGGGCTGAGAAAAAATGGGGGTCCCAAAACGCGTTTTCCCCATGCATTTTCCCATAGGACCGTTAGTCGAAGGTACAGCCCGAACGGCTGAACAGAATTCCTTGAAATTTGGCAAAGAGGTAGTTCTCAGGTCAGGCATGTGCCTTTTGCATATATGGTGTCAATCTGTTCAGTAGTTCCTGAGAAAATTGCAGTTAAAAGTACATAAATATCTATATGCGCGCACCGTGCGCGCACGGTGCCGTGCGCAAGCGTAATTCTGATTGGTGGTTAGATGTCAGTCAACATTCTAATCGGTCGAAATCAGGAAGTGTCGGACGCCGTTTTGTGTGTGGCAGTGAAAAAGAAAGGTGGAGAACGTGAAAAGGGGGCAGGGTAGAGAGTTCCTGACCCCCTAGCCTTTGTCAGGGGGTCCCTGAAGGACCCCGAAGGGTGAAAAAAACATTTTATTTTTTTTCAAAAAATCGCAGGGTGCGCGCACGGTGAAAAACCCTTAAAAAAAAAAACATTTTAAACTATTTATAAGTTTATAGAAGATATTAACTATGCTGTTCAACTTTATCCAAATTCAAAATAAAAGAGCTGAGCCATTCCATATTAAAGGATACAGTCAATCTATAACTATATACATAGGTAGTTTATTGTAAAATAAATATATAAAAAATATAATAATACATACATAAATTAGCATTTAAAAAACCTTACAAATTCACTAAAAAAACCATAGGTTTCACACACGTTATAGTTAGGAATTAGCATTTAAAAAACCTTGCAAATTCACTGAAAAAACCATAGGTTTCACACATGTTATAGTTAGCTGGACATTTCACTCGTAAAAAACCATTGAAATTCCCCCGTTATAGTTAGTTCAGCTAACTATAACTCGCGCGACCGCAATCCACTGCTGATGACGTCGCATATTACATCACTCATGACATGGTCAGTGACATCACTCATGACATCACTGATGACATCTCAAATGACATCACTGATGACATCACTGATGACATCATCCAGTGAATATGTGTCTTTCTGAAAAAAATCTTTTTTTATATATGTATATCTAAACGTTAATGGAAGAATAATGGGTAAATAAGTGTCTAAATGGATGTTTTTTTTTGTAAAATTAATTGTATAACTGACTTATTAACAGTATCTTAGTGAATACAGTGATGTAATATGCGACGTCATCAGCAGTGGATTGCGGTCGCGCGAGCTATAGTTAGCTGAACTAACTATAACGGGGGAATTTCAATGTTTTTTTACGAATGAAATGTCCAGTTAACTATAACATGTGTGAAACCTATGGTTTTTTCAGTGAATATATATATAGATGGTCCAGTCGAAGGCCGAGTGCCGAAACGCGTAGACCGTCTCTTGCGTGAATTATGACCCGTTCCATCTAAAATAAATATCATTGGAGTGTGCTTTGTGGTGCTGTGATTCTTACCGACGACGTACCTTTAACAACTGAAGGAGAAGCGAGAGGAATTTTTTTCGATATATATATATATATATATATATATATATATATATATATATATATATATATATATATATATATATATATATATGTATATATTATTTCTGTAAGGCAGCTCTGCTCAGGACCAGCAAACACACAGAATTATTTTGCCAATATTTTAATCCTTGCGCGTTTCGGGCATCATGCGCCCTTGATCACAGGTGTTTGGCCAAATGCGGGAAGGCAGCATGCCGCAACTCTTAAATACCAGTTCATTAAGTCTCGCCCACTGGGCGTATCAGCAAAGTGCATCCTGGTATTTAGAGTTCATTTCACAGGTAAGTTTGTAATCACTACGGCTGCCAATTCCACATTATTAAAATTCAAATACCTCAGTAGGTTTCTGTGTTGGTTACTGGTTACGGCAGGACTGTTTTTCTCCTTTTGGTGCAGAAACCACAAAGCTCCATATCGCAATGTTAAGTAACACGCAGGACACCGCTACATTTGTGGGGGAGCCGCTCCACAACCCTGGTCGGGCCGCAATTCAATTCCAAAAACATAGCACCAGATTGGAGAGGCACACACCTTGTGTGATCCTTTATTTCTGCAAGGCAGCTCTACTCAGGACCAGCAAACACACAGAATTATTTTGCCAATATTTTAATCCTTACGTGTTTCGGGCATCATGCGTCCTTGATCACAGGTGTTTGGCCAAATGCAGGAAGGCAGCATGCCACAACTCTTAAATAGCAATTCATTAAGTCTCACCCACTGGGCGTATCAGCAAAGTGCATCCTGGTATTTAGAGTTCATTTCACAGGTAAGTTTGTAATCACTACGGCTGCCAATTCCACATTATTAAAATTCAAATACCTCAGTAGGTTTCTGTGTTGGTTACTGGTTACGGCAAGACTGTTTTTCTCCTTTTGGTGCAGAAACCACAAAGCTCCATATCGCAATGTTAAGTAACATGCTGGACACCGCTACATTCGTGGGGGGGCCTCTCTGCGACCCTGGTCGGGCCGCAATTCAATTCCAAAAACAAAGATGTCTTTAGTGATGTAATATGTGGGGTAATTAGCAGTGCATGGCAAGGGCTAGAGTTATAGTTAGGATCGTGTTTCCATGGGAAATGCATTTTTTGTGTTGCTAATAACTTTGGTGCTGTCCACTAAACCTTCCAAAAAAAGTGCATAGTTTGCACATGGAAAGTTTTGGGGTCATCCGTCAAACGGGAGCCTAGAAATAGTTTTTTAGATATCTAAGGACCAATATCATGGTGAGAACTGATTGGATGCCAACACTTCAACCAGGAAGTGTTGGCAGGCATCTTGGGACTCGGGACTGAGCCTGAGTCCTAAACAAAATGCAAAGAAAAACAAAAGAGGGCAGGGTAGAAATACCCTGACCCCATTCTCCTGGAGGTGGAGTCCCAGAGGGTCCCCGCCGGGGGCCAAACAGGTTTTAAGAAAACGTTTTTTACAGTGAATTTGCAAAGGATCCGTGAATCCACAGTAAGGTAAAATAAAAAAGTGCAGGCTCCAGCGCTTGTTTTGTATGCGCCCCCTGGGTGGGCCAGGTCCTGGGGGGGTGAATTAATATGTATAGTGGGGGGATTTTGGGCCCCGGAGACTTCATCCCCTGGGGGCCCAGATGAATAGAAGAAGGGGTAAGGGGGCTACATGGCCCCCCTCCCTTGCTGTTTTCGGCCCAGTGGACCGCCACCCCCAAAGAGCCCGGCTTTACACATATTTAAGGCCTAACCCTCGGGGCCCAACCGTGCCATTAAAAGAAATGGGCCCCCTCCCAGAGCCATCAATGCCATTGGAACCCTATCTCCCAGGGCTGGGCTCTTACTATGTCCCAGGGTGCCCACCCACTTATGTTGCGCAACTAAAACTTGCTGTGCTTGCCCCCCTCCCCCATTAAAAAAATATATTGAGGCCAGGTCCTGGGAGATGGGTTTCCCGGGGTCAAAATCGACCTGGTAAGGGGGGCCACTCAACCCACCTCCCTTTGATTAATACAATTAAATGATAAAGGCCATGCTCCGGGGGATGGGGTACTCGGGGCCAAGCTCGGCCCGGGAGGGGGGCCATGTGCCCCCTCACTCTCTATTTTTTTTTTTTTAAACGAGTCAGGGCCCAAGGGATGGGGTCCCTGGGGCCCATATTGATCCAGGGAAGGGGGCTACGTGGCCCCCCTTCCTAAAAAAAAAGCTAGCAACTGGCCGTAGGCCCTGCCCGCTTACACCACTACTCGACAGACGTGCCTCCTGGTGCGCTCCTTGTTGGGGGATGGACGGTTGGAGGACTTGTTGGCCCCCAAACACCCTCTGGAGCAAAGGGGACTTCATCCCCCAACTAGTAGTGTGCTGGGAGGTGCATTTGCAGAGTAGTGGAGA
This sequence comes from Triturus cristatus, assembly GCF_964204655.1. Classification (NCBI taxonomy): domain Eukaryota; kingdom Metazoa; phylum Chordata; class Amphibia; order Caudata; family Salamandridae; genus Triturus; species Triturus cristatus. The sequence goes on along the minus strand of NC_140586.1, from coordinate 324,086,508 downwards.
AAGGGGGCATGGCCTGTGACAACTTCTCAGCAATCCTACTGTGTGGGACTTACTGGAGGTAAAGGGAGGGGTAGCTGGCCCCCAATGATTTCCTTGGGAGCAAATACCCCTCCTGTTACCTTTAGTATGTCCCATACAGCGGGATTGCTAGGAGGTCTTCGGAGGCCACACCCCCTTTCTCCACCACCCTGCAAACGTGGCTCTTGGAGCACCACCGCTTGGGGGATGAAGTTCACTCAGGAATTCCTGAGAGCTGGTTGGAGGCCCCGTCCCCTTTCTCCACCACTCTGCAAACATGACTACTACTTTAAAAACCATAGAAATTAACTTATAAAACCAAAGGTTACAGGGACTTTATAGTTAGACTTAGCATTTTAAAAAAACATAGAAATTCCCTGAAAAATCCAAAAGTTACAAGGACGTTCTAGTTAGGAAATATAATTTTTTTTAAACCTTAGAAATTCACTGAAAAGAACTAAAGGTTTCAGGGATGTTAGGCTGACAGTTCACTTGTACAAAACCAGAGAAATTTAGCAGTTATAGTTCGCTGAGCTAACTATAACTCGTACCCCAGCAATGCACTGCTTATGACCTCACTCATGACATGGTCAGTGACATCAGTGATGACAGCACTCATGACATCTCAAATGACATCACTGATGAAATCAGCCATTGACTGTGAGTGTTTTAAAAATATTTATTTGTGTTAAATATATATACCAAGGCGTATTGGTGAATCAGTGGGTGTACAAGTGCCTGTATGGATGATTCAGTGAGAGCATGACTTACTGTATAAGTGAGTGATTAGGTGTCTCAGTGAATGTATGGGTGAGTGACTAGGTTATGCGAATGTCTGTATCAGTCTGTCAGTTGGTGTCTAAGTGGCTATGTGAGTTGGTGAGAGGGTATGTGAGTGGCTATATGGGTGATTGATTAGTTGTCTGAGTACCTGTATGAGTGTCTGTGTGGGTGGGTGAGGGGGTGTGTGACTGCCTGCATGTTTGAGTGACTGGGTGAGTCAATAGCTGTATGGGTTAGTGAGTGCATCTGTGAGGGGCTGTATGGGTGACTGCGTGTATGTTTGGCTGTGTTGGTGAGGGAATGGATGTGTCAGTGGTATATGGGTGAGTAACTGCATATGCGAAAGGCAGTATAGGTGAGTGTTGGGAGTATATAAGTGAATGTATGTGTGACTGAGTGATTGTGAGAGTGGCATATGGGTGAGTGTGTGCTTGGATCAGGGATTGTATAGGTCAGTGGGTATGTGTTAGTATCTGTATGAATAAGTGAGTGTGTGCGTGTGTATAACTGTATAGGTTAGTACGTGGCTATGTAAATGACTATGGGTGAGTAACTAAATGACTATGGGTGAGTAACTAGGTGTGTGAGTAGCTCTATCGGTAACTGACAGTGTCTGAATGGCTGTATGGGTGTATGAGTAGATATATCAGTGGCTGTATTAGTGAGTAAGTTGGTGTATGTTTGGCTCTATGGGTGACTGAGTAGATGTGTGTGTACTCCTATGAATCAGTGAGTGAGTATGTAAGTACGGGTATGGGTGTGTCAATGATTTTGAGAGAGCTAGTGTGGAAGTTGGAATGGGTGTATGAAAGGTTATATTGAGGTGTGAGTGGGTGCGTCAAAGATTCTTTGGATGATGTAATCATTGATGTACCTGACCATGTCATGAGTGATGTAATATGTGAGGTCATAAGTAGTGCATTGCGTGGGGCAAGTTATAGTTAGCTCAGCTAACCATAACTGCTGAATTTCTCTGGTTTTGTATGAGTGAAATGTCAGCCTTAACTATAATGCCCTGTACCCTTTGGTTTTTTCAGTATATATTATCTATGTATTTTTTTCCCCTGAAAAAGCCAAAGGTTACAGGGATGTTTTAGTTAGGCTCAGATTACACATGCACAAAACCATAGAAATTCATCAGTTATAGTTACCTGAGCTAACTATAACTCAGGCCCCTCAATGCACTGCTTATGACCTCAAATTTTGCATCACTCAATGCATAGTCAGTGACATCACTGATGACATCTCAAATGACATCACTGATGACATCTTGCAGTGATTGTGAGTGTTTTCTAAATGTTTCTGAGTGTTAAACATATATACTAAACTACTACAACAGTGAAGTTAGTATACTTTGTGCACGTAATGAGTGATGCTACTTCTAACACATAATATGTGAGTGGCTGTGTGACTATGGGTATACATGTGTGAGTGGGTGTCTGAGTGGTAGTATGGGTGCGTGAGCAGGTGTGTGAGTGTCTGTATGGGTGTATAAGTGGGTGTATGGGAGCTGTATGGTTGAGAGAGTGGCTGTGTGAGTAGCTGCATGGGTGTGTAAGTGGGTGTATGAGGAACTGTATGGATGAGAGAGTGGCTATGTGAGTGTCTGTGTGAGTGGCTGTTTGAGTGAGTGACTGGAAGTGTACGTGGCTGTATGGGTGAGTGAGTGTATGTGTGAGTGGCTGTGTGGGTGAGTGAGCGGTTGTATGGCTGTGTGAAGGGCATGTAAGTGGTTGTGTGGGTGTATGAGTGGTTGTATGGGTGAGCCAGTGGCTGAGTTATGAGGCAGTTTAGGTGAGTGAGTGGGTGTGGGAGTGGCTATATAGATAAATATGTGGATGTGTGAGTAGCTGTATGGGTGAGTGTGTGGCTGTGTGAATGAGTGAGTGGTTGTGTGAGTAGCTGCATGGGTAAGCGAGTGATTGTGTGAGTGGCTGGGTAAGCGAGTGAGTGGGTATGGGAGTGGCTCTAGGTATGAGTGAGTGGGTGTGTGAGTAGTTGTATGAGTCTTTAAATGGGGATGTGAGTGGTTGTCCGGGTGTGTGAGTGGGTGTATGAGAGGCTGTTTGAGAGTGTGAGTGGGACTATGGATGGTATAATCAGTGATGTCATTTGAGATGTCACTGACCATGTCATGTGAGATCATAAGCAGTACATTGCGGGGATGTAAGTAATAGTTAGCTCAGGTAACTATATCTGCTGAACTTCTATCTTTTTGTGCATGTGAAACCTGAGTCTAACTGTAACTCTCTGTAGCATATGTTTTTTCAGTGAATTTCTAAGGTTTTTTAAATTCTATTTGTAATTTAATGTCCAGTATTTGTAAAGCGCGAATAATTACCCAAGGGTGTCAAGGGGCTGGGAAGATTAAGGGCCTCATGTAGGAAGCCAAATACCGGTCGGTAACGGCCGAAATTCGGTAAATATCCCGTTACCAACCGGTATTTAGGCATTTGCTATGTAGGGGGCTGATTTCTGGATTCGGTATTTACCGAATCGGAAATTAAGAAATCGGTAAAATACCGATTCGGTAAATACCGAATCCAGAAATCAGATGTAGGGAACACTCTAAAGAGTGAAAATTAGTATTAGAAATTCGTTATTTACCACCAAATACAGGTTGCTGATAAATAACGAATACCTTGCAAAAAGCTATATTTTGCAGATTTAAGAGTGTCATGTGGCAGACATACATGCCCTTAGGGCATGTATGTGCGCCACATGTGCACACATGCAAGATTCAGGAGTGCAACAGGGTGTCAATGTGACACCCTGCCTCCCTTGTCTATGCTCCCCCCATTACCGAATCAGTATGTACCGATTCGGTAATGAGGCATACCTTCCCATTGATTCCTATGGGCCTCCAGGCCCATAGGAATCAATGGGAAGGTATGCCTCATTACCGAATCGGTAAATACCGATTCATAATTACCGAATTTTTCCGATTCGGTAAACTTTACCGAATCATTACCTACATCACATTTACCGATTCATAAATACTGAATCGATAAAATTCGGTATTTATGAATCGGTAAATGTGAGGCTACCTACATATGGCCCTAAGCGAGCTATTGCCCAGAGTCACACGGTGCTGGGCTGATCTGCCGCCGTGCCAGGGATCGAACCGTGAGCCCCCAGGTTCCAGTGTCAGACACCCTGGCCACTGCGCCACACCTCTTCCCTCTTTCCTAACTATAATATTTTTTTGGGTTGTTGGATTATTTTTATTGATTTTCAGGAAACAGAAAAAAGTACAATATCATTTACTGCATCACATTCACAACATTATGAATGACGAATCGCATATATAAAGTATGAGAAAAAGCAGATACAGTGTTGATGGGGTCTCAAGTAACCAAAATAGTGATAATATTTATACAATATTAGCATACTTTATCTCTAAAATCTTAACTGCAATTTTATTAACCATAACATAAAAAGTCCGCCGCATGTGTTCCATACATTTGCTCCATGACTGCTGTACATGCTCTACGAAACTTCCTTTATTTTTTTATTTTTTTTATTTCACCATCGGTCGGGTACATTTATACAAAAGTATCCAAAAATAGATAAATACAAAAAAAGAAGCATTCTTAAACAGAAACGATAATTGACAGATAAGTACAGAACAGTATGGGTAGCTTATATAGTATAACAGGACAGAATGAAAAAAAATGCCATATAGAACCTTGTCCAGATTATACATAGCTAAGAGTCGTGTAAGCCATTGTTGAAATGTGGGGGGTTTAGGTTCCACCCAAGCGGATGCTATACAAATTCTAACCACAGCCATGGCTAGGAATACAAATTTGCACTGAACCAACGGTGTTCCATTCCGAACCACACCTAATACCATCAACTCGGCTGTAAGCTTTACTTGGATCCTCAAAGTTTGCCCCAGAAATTCTTCTATAGTTCCCTTTAGAATGTCCAACATCAGACAGGAGGCAAACATATGAACTATATCTGCCTCATCACCCTGACAGCGGGGGCAACGAATACCATCGGTCCCTTCCCATTAATCAGTCTTAGCTGGCGAATAATAGAGTGAGAAGATTGTTTTAAAGTGTTTTGCTTGAAGGTTAGCCACCCTCAAAACAGTGTAACTGAGCTTGAGTGACAGTATAAATTCATCCCCTTCAATATTAAGTTTCCGCTGCCATTTCCCACAATGCTTGTCTAGGTCGTCAGCCACTAGTTGGCTCAGCCCGCCATAAATCTGGGTGATAGTACACCAATCTGGGTTCCTAACAGCTTCCATAACTGGATCTTTAGAAAAAGCTTTCCCTCCCCCTTTCTTCTTTGTGATGGAGGAGCCAATCTGGAGTTATCTGAAAAATTCCCTGCGAACAAGATTGAAAAGGATTTGAGCTTTCTCAAATGAGATTATAACATCTGAGTCGAAAAGATCCCCCATCTTCTTTATCCTCAGAGCGTCCCGGCGCAGCATAACCCCATCATGAAATACCTCAGGGAGCGACGGATTTCCCAAATAAAGTGGTGTAGAAGTTCATTCTCCCTAGCCCCAATTTATTTCTAACACCAGTCCAAACCACTGCAGCTGCGCCAAGGGTCTTAAATTTAACTTTTTTGTAGAAACGAGCTTTGCTAAATCTCAGAAGCCAGTTGGGAGCCTCTCTCTCTAGCAATAGTTCATATACATCCGGAAGAGCATCATTCCTCCACTGATCCATAACCTTCCCACCCAATAACCCTCGAAAGTATTGAATTGCCGTGGCCCAATAATACATTTTTAAATCCGGGACCGCCCAACCTCCCCTTTCCCTAGGCGGAGGCATATATCTAAAAGCTCTTCTGGTCTTACCATGTGCCCATATGAATCGATTAATCAGCCTCTCCTTTTGCTTAAACCAATGGTTCTCAATTTTCAAGGGTATTGTCCTAAATAAATACAGTATTTTTGGAAGAAATATAATTTTAATGATATTACATCGTCCCACAATTGAAAGATGCAGATTTTCACATCTGTCAAAATCTCTTTTGAACTTTTGGATTGCAGGGACAAGATTTTTTTCCACTACTTTACCTAGATCTGAGGTTATGATGATCCCAAGGTATGTGGCGGACTCCATCACCCGTGGATCCGACAGAGACAACCTACTATTAACTACTATTTGCGTTTTTTCCCAGTTAAGCCGATACCCTGAGATTCCCCCAAAGCGTTTAGCCTCATGCCCTATTCCCATTAAAGCCACCCTCGGATTCGCAGCAGATACTGCCAAATCGTCTGTGTATCCTAAAATTTTAGTTTCAAATCCATTTAATAGTATGGGAAGGATTCCCTTACTTGCTTCAATTTTCCTGATTAAAGGATCAATATAGAATGCAAATAGGAGGGGAGAGCATGGGCACCCCTGTCTCGTCCCACGTGTGATAGAAATCGGCTCGCTCTGCCCACCCATTAGCCGGAGTCGAATTTTAGGGGTTCTATATAACGTCTGTATGGCTTTAATGCAACCTTCTCCAACCCCCACATTCTCCAGTGCAGCCCAGAGATACCCCCACGAAACCCTATTGAACGCCTTCTCTGCTTATAGCAGGATAAACGCCATAGGATCCCGTGAGGCAGAAGTGACATCAAACATAGTGATAACTCTGCAAATATGTTCGGTTGTACCTCTACCTGGGATGAATCCGTGCTGAGGGGTGAATTCACTTTCCCTATCATGGTGCTAAAGCGATTGGCTAGGATTTTTGAAAAAAAATTTACATCACGATTCATTAGACTAATAGGTCTATAAGATCCGGGCTCATCAGGGGGCTTCCCCTTCTTTAGAAAGATAACCATATTGGCTTCTGCCCAAGACTCTGGAGGTGCTTCACCTCTCTGTGCTTGACGCATTACAAATTCTAAATCATCCCCCAAAATTGGAAGAAACACTTTATAAAATTCTAACGGGATTTGGTCAGGGCCTACAGCTTTGCCAGATGGGAGTTCACGGAGGGCTTTTTGAATTTCCTCATCTGAGAATAGGCCCTCCAGAACTTCTGAATCTTCCTGAGAGAATGACTCAGCAGCGATTGATGCTAAATATTCCTTTATGTTTATTATCTCCGTATGCCCCCCTTCCCCGTATAGTTTCTCGTAGTAGCTTTGAAATACCGCGCATATTTCCCTAGGCGCTGTAACTGCTTCCCTCATTTCATTTTTAATCTCCAAAACATCTCCCCCAGTAGTTTTCTGTCTTGTTCTAGTTGCAAGTATGTGCTCCACTTGTTCACTATATTCATAAAAAGATTGCCTCCAGGCCAGAAATGTTTCCGCTTCTCTTGTTGCCATGGTTTTTTCCTGATGCAGCCTTTGCTAGTGCCAATTTCTGGAGGCTCTCTTCTGTGTTCAAGCCATTGGCAATGGCTCTAACCAGTTCATCTTCTATATCTGACATTGTACTATACATCTTCCTCAGATCTTGCTTGATTTTTTTATTCCGGTTCAGAGAGTAGCTCAGGGTTTCCCCTCTGATCCCTGCATTAAGGGTGTCCCATACCATCCCATACCTAGCACTACCCCTGTTGTCCTCTAGGAATTCTGCAAGCCACTTATTCATATGTTGAACATAGTTCGGAGCTTGCAACAAGGCCTGCTCAAATGTCCAAGTGCACTCCGGTCCGCCCCCCACAAAGTTTCGTACCTCCAGAGCCAAGGGATTGTGGTCGGACATGGGCCGTGGAGATATCTGACTCATACAGGTGGATAGGAGGGAGGATAAAACCAGGAAGTGCGGTGCTGAATAGTATGTACTTCCCCCATCCTGTGGTTTAAGTGGCGCCCAGGCATCAGTAAGCCCATTATCTTCCATCATTTGAATGAGGGCCTTATGTACTTTTTTTCCACCCTTAATAATTACTGGGGTTCCCCTTCCATAGACCCCCATGCCATTTATATTAAGATCGCCACAAACAATAATCAGTAGAGGCCACTTGGTCAATTCAGAATTAAGGTACTCAAATACTTCGGGATCATCCCCATATATTGAGCATAATGTAAAATTAAATCCCTGCACTTGGGCTTCAACAATTGCCCATCGACCTAGCTTATCAGTTGAACAATCTTTAAACACAATCCCCCTATTCTATGCCAATATCGCCACCCCTCGCGTTCTGGTCCCTTGTGTGGTATGTGCAATCAGTTGAAATCCCAGCTGCTCTAAGAGGTACTTGTTATGTTATGTTATGTTAAAAGTACATGTTAAGCGCACATACACCAAGCGGTTTCATGGCGCTGAGAATAATAGAGGAGGCGGCATCAACAGGACAGTGGCTGACTCATATGCTTGAGAAAACAACCTGGTCTTGAGTATTTTTCTGAACTGAACACAGGAGGGCGTAGACCTCAGTTCTACAGGAAGCGAGTTACAAAATTGTGGGGCCAAGACCGCGAATCTGAGACCCCTGTGTTTTTTACGTTTGAATGCTGGGGTAGTCAGTAAGTTAAGGTAAGAGGAGCGCAGCTCTTCGGAAGGGATATAACGCTGAATCCTTGAGGAGATAAATGCTGGACCAGTACCAGCAAGGGCTTTAAAGATAGTGCAGCCCAGCTTGAAGGCACAGCGCTTAGCCACCGGAAGCCAATGAAGACTCTTCATTAAGGGACTCACCTGATGGTGTCTAGGTTGACGATAGATTAGCCTGGCCGCTTAGTTTTGTACCAACTGCAGGCAATGTAATTGATATGCTGGGATGCCAACATATAGTGAGTTGGCATAATCAATTCAGGAGATTACCAAGGCCAGTGTGACCAGGGTCAAGGCCTCAGTGGTCAAGAATCTACTGATCTTTCGGATTCTGCGTAGATGGAAAAAACAAGCAGAGGCCACGGAGCCGATTTGGGCTTTCATGGACAGATCGTTGCTAATAATGATTCCTAAGCTCTTGACAGAGCCTGCTGGGCATGGAGGACTGCCCAAATATGGAGGCCAAAAATTGGAGTTCCATGAGTTAGCAGTTCCTCCGGTGAGAATCAACTCAGATTTATCGGGGTTTAATTTCAGTTGATTTGCATACATTAAGCTTGCCTCATCTCTACAACGGCCCCCCACAGACGCCGGGGATGCCTGGTTTCACCTTAGAGATACCCAGAAAGGGACCATCTCACAGGGATAGCCAGGACGGGTTCCCCAGCGGTCTATAGCGCCGGGACACTTCCGAGTAGCTGTGCGCTGAATAAATTTAAATAACATAACATAACATAACATTCATTCGCTGATAAAGCTCATGATAGATTGAAAATTAAGCTCTGAGGAAGTAGAAGAATCGATGTTGAATACCAGCTGGAGGTCATCTGCATAGTTAAAGGTTTCGACCATTCTTGTACGCAGAGACCAAATTAAGGGTAGTAAATACAAATTAAAAAGAAGGGGCGAGGGGGAAGAGCCCTGAGGAACTCCACAAGTCAATTTAATTTTTTGGGAGGAGAAGTTGGCAATGCGGACTGCTTGAGATCTATTACTGAGAAATGAGGAGATCCACTGCAAAGCCAGGCCCTGAATCCCGACATTGCTGACACGGTCGATCAAGAGACCATGATCGACCGTGTCAAAAGCGGCAAACAGGTCCTGAGCTCATCCATGACTGCCAGTATGACTGACTCCGTAGAGTGTGCGGTTCTAAAAGCAGCCTGGTGAGGGTCAAGGAAGTGGGAGTGTTCAGTGAATGAGCCTCTAAGATTTTACCTAGGTAGGGAAAGAGGGAGATGGGGCGATAGTTACCAAGGACCAAAGGGTCAGCATTGGGTTTCTTCAATATCGGGACAATTTATGTGCTTTTGAAGATGTCGGGGACAATGCCTTGTTTAACCCCTTCAGCGCGGCGCGGATTTCCGCGCTGTGCTGAAAGTTCTGTGCGTGGGCGGGGCCATGACGGAGCGGTTCCGTCATGCGCACAGCGCAACCGACGTGCATGACGGAACCGCTCCGTCATGCGCATCGAAAGGGTTAAGAGAATTATTTAGAAATGAGAGGGGCGGGTCTGGACAAGTGAGGAAAGCTTCTTGTAGGATGTGAGAAGGACAGCAGTCCGTGGGAGAGCTGGATCTGACTTTTTTGAGTAGCTTAAAAAATTCATCCCTAGAGATAGGATGGATTTGTTCAATAAGGGAAGAGTTTTTACAACTAGTAGGAGGGTCGTAGAAGAAATGAGGGTAGGGATGCTAGCCTTAATGACGGCAATTTTCTCGATAAAGTAGGAGTTGAGGGGATCGCATATGTTGTGAGGGGACAGATTTTGCCATGACTCTGTCCGGTTGCACAAGTTCATCAACTATGGAGAAAATGTCCTTGGACTTATTAGCCAAGTTCATGATTTTTAAGGAGAAGTAACCTGCTTTGGTCTGAAGGATAGCGTTTTTATAATCTTTAAGCTGAGTTATGTAGGTGACTTTTTTTTCTGAAGAATAATCTCGTCTCCAGCTGCGTTCAGCTTGCCTTAAGGCTAGTTTCTTTGATTTCAGGTCATCAGAGAACCAACATTGGACATCATGAGGTTGTTTAATCTTAATTTTCTTAAATGGGGCAATGCTGTCACTGGCGGATTCAAGCCACTGCTTGATGCTATTTTGCTAATTGAGGAGGGATTCTTGTGCGATGGGCATTGTGGCCTTTAATTGTGAGCAGAAATCGCCAATGTTATCCCGATTCCAGTTTCTGGCCAGGTGATTTCCTATCTAGGGGCTTTTTTTTCTGTGCCCCTCTATGTGTGTTTCCTGCATACAAATTATATCCACATATAACATCTTAAGTTGTTCCTTAACGGTCGTTCGTTTTGCAGTGTCATTCAACCCACAAATATTTATCATTGCTACCCGCATGTAAAGTATGTATTGCCATCCTGTTCCCGCATTACTCCTTTTTCTTTTTTTTGCCACCTCTCCCTGATTTCGTTACCCGATGGTGTTTTTAGTTTTTTCACCCCAGTCCCACCCCCTCGGTGATCCTCCCCCTGCCACCTCCTGGCCATCCCTGCCCTCGAGTCCCATCCCCTACCTCCACCCTCCACCTACATGGTGAGACAAGCAGATCAATGGTCTCTGTGATGGAGCCTGAGAGTCACCCCCCTTGCTGCCAGCCTGTAAGCTTCCGCCTTTGTCTTCCCCCCTCTCTTAGATGCTATATTAGTCCCTAAAAGTGCTATCCTCAGTTAGACTCTACCAACAATTTAATACATCACAAAGTTCCATCCACATCCGCCACCCGCTGAAAAGAAGAAGAAAAAAAAAAAGAGAGAAAAAAAAAGCCCACAAAAGGAAGAACTAAGAAAAAGTTAAGTAAAAAATCTACTTCTTAGTTACTTCAAACCATCTGGCCAAAGCAATGAAAATCAGTCCTTGCCATTAAGATTTTAGTTTTTCAATATACTCTTGAGCTTGGATTTCTGAAGTGAAGACTCTTGTAGTGTCCTTGTATATAATCTTCAATCGAGCTGGGTTCATCAAAAAAGCTTGTGCCCCTAAGGATTGACAAGGCTGAATCAATTGCCTTAACTTCCATCGTCGTAACATGGCAAAAATCTGGTTTTGCAAAGAAGGAATGGTTTTCGAAAGTCCGTCTGGCATTCGGGCGGGCCTTTGCATACACTTCCTCCCAAAGCAGAAAATTCCCGAAGTAGATTAATATTGCCTTTGACGCTGCATTACCTTCTCTACTAGGCTGCATTGGTCTCTTTAAAGTCAAAGGGAAGCGATGAACCCGCTGTACCTCTGCCTCCCAGTTCCAGTGCTGGAGTTCCGGCAAGGCGCCCTTCTTTAGCTTCAGAACATAGGCCTGTATATCATTTCCTTCTAATCCTTCCTCTATGCCAAGTAACCGTAAGTTATTCCGCCTTTGCCTGTTCTCAAAATCTTCCATCTTCCATTGAAGGTCTGAAAACTGAGCTGCCTGTGATTCAGTCTGTGCCTGAGTTCTAGTCAAGCCATCCTCTAGTGTACTGGTTCACGCTTCCACCAGTGTCAGTCTCGAGTTTATATCCGTACAGGCTTTAGCCATTTTTCTAACAGCACCCTGAAGCTTCTTTGTTGCCAATCGATTCTTCTTCCCATCCATTTGAGTCTCCTCTTGCAGTTGCTTGATAGATTCATAGATCATTTTCAAGGTGGGCTCTTCAGCTTGTGTCATTCTCGTATTGGTGTCATCGTCACCCATGAGGTCTGGGTAAACTCTCTGGTAGTGGAGTAATCCCATTTCAGGATAGGATCTGCATTAGACCTGGCGTTCTTTTCTGCCTCCCACTCCGAAGGTTGAGGGTCTCTATACTTCTTCATAAGTTTCTTCTTCCTGACCACCGTACTCTTCTGTTGGGTACTTAGACTTGAGCTAGAGAGCTGTGCATCGCTGCTATCCTCTGCATTAGAGGAGCTAATTTCGGAACCGTATATATATATAGTACCGGTGGCTTGCTCTTGTACCACAGAAGAGTGAGATGCATCCAGATAATTATCCACCATTGCTAAGGCAGATTGCCCAGGTACAGATGGTGGGTGAAACAACTCCATGGATGTTAGTGCCCTTTAATCTTTGAGTGGTGGTCTGATCATGAGAAGCATCAGCTTGAAGTATTACCTCAGGTATTACCTCAGGATCTAGCTATTTATATGAAGCGTCCACATTACCTGGCAGAGTCTCCAGCCCCCCAGGACTCTCAGAATCAACTTGCTTAGTTTTTAGTTCCTTGTGGTTGACCATTGCACCCTTAGCTGGTGGAATCATAGTAAAAAAATGTCTGTGATGCTGTGCTGCTGCTGAACCAGTTCCTGCCCTTAAGATTCCAGCTGTGGTTGTAGATGCGAATGTAACGAGGGCTCTATTAGGCAGTCTTGTATCCCCTTGGCCCCCCTATCTGGGATTTCAGCTACCTTTAAAGCCTCATTTAGTTCACCTTTCCTGGAACCATTCTGAGTGTGTCTCACCTTCAGCGACGTCCTGATGCTGGAGTTCGAGTAGCCCACTAGCCTCCCTCCTTTGGAATGCTGTGCCTGGACACTGGTGTTTGGGTCTGCGATTGCCTGCCCCTCTAGAACCTTCTTACATGCCGCGCGACTGGGTTTGGGAGGCATTCTCCCTTCCACGAATCTTTTAGTGCAATTCTGCACCTTGAGCCACCCAGTCTGCACCGAAGCTCCAGTTCCTCCCTCCCCTCCTCTCCTCTAGTCCCAGGCAGTCACTGACACGGACTGCAGCGCTCTCTGCGTTTCTCGGACGGTGGCCAGAAATACCGAGAAAAATGCCTCCAGGGTCCGTCAGACGTCACGGACACGAGTTTCCAGCCGGTAAGTCTGTGTTCGGGACATGAGTTTGCTCGATTTAGAGGGGGTTGAAGTGTCCTTGTGTGTTAATGCCTTCGGCAGCAAGGGGCGACTGGCGCGGTTATCTCACTCAGGCCCCATCTTGCCTCCTTAAGGTGAATTTCTACATACATTTTTTCCCCTAACTATAATGTCCCTGTGATCTTTGTTTTTTAGTGAATTTCTAAGTTTTTTAAAATTGTATTTCCTAACTGTAACATGTAGCCTTTGAGAGTGGGTATGTGAGTGGCTGAATAGGTTAATGAGTGGGTGTGTTAGTGACTGTATGGGTCTGTGCGTGGATGTGTGAGTGGTTTTGCGTGTTTGTGAGTGGGTGTGTGAGTGGCTGTATGGGTGTGTGAGTGGGTGTGTGAGTGACTGTATGGTTGTGTGGGTGGCATTATGGGTCTGTGAGTGGGTGTGTGAGTGGCTGTATGGATCAGTGCCTGCAGCAAGTTTCCTCCAACAAAAATTTGGTGTCCTGGTCTTATGTTTGGGTCACTCATTTCATGTGTCACTTGCATGCCTGGGTGGCGGCAGGGGCTATGGGTTATCGGCGCTCTAACCCTACAGGGTTGCTGTAGGATTAAACAGCAGATATCATCTTCCTATCTCACTATAATTATAGTGTGCCCTGTCCCCATGTACCTGGGAGTTGCAGCAGACCTTCAAAGGGATTCTATATATTTCATGACCAAAGAAGCTCAATGATATACCAAGCAGAGAATTAGGGAAATGTCATCTGCAGTAAAGTTTATGCAGTAATTAGGCAAGGATTGTGGGCAATCTAGCAAATGTAAAATTTCGCTGTTGGAGCACTTCTCGTTCACCTGCAAAAAGGTTATTTTCACTCCTTTTCCTGTAATTTGGTGCCCCAAAGCCTTACCTTGCAATCTGGAGTTGCCGACCTTCGATTGTATTGCAGTGTAATGGCATTTAGAAAGTGCTTAGAACCCCTTATGAGGCGTCAAAGTGCTTTACTGTGAGTAGCATGCTACTCAGCAACCCAAGGTCAATAGTTATGGGGTTTAGTCATATGCTCTCAAGAAAAAAACATTCCAGGCATGTAAGAAAATAGCTCTGTACATACTGCACCAAAGTAAGGTTCAGTGTGCACAGAGTCCACAGTCCCCAGAGGTTTGGCAGAGGTTAAAGTTAGATATAACCTTACTCTCTAAAGTGGTAGCTTGGTCGAGCAGTAAGGCAGTATCAGAGGACAGTGTAAAGCATTTGTTGTACACACCCAGTCAGCAAATGGTCTCACACACTCAAGAACTGAACTCTAGGCCAATTGTTTTGTATATAAAAGTATATAGTTGTTTTATTTTAGAACCACAAGTAGGTATCAAAATACTTTCTCAGAATGAGATGCTTTAGTTAAATACTTCCAATAAACAATAGACTTTTAAATGCAATGGTTACAGTTGTTGCAATAGGCAACACAAGTTAAACACAATTATAACATTGAGCTCAATGGGAATTTCTAAGTAAAGGCAATATCAATTACTTTGCATAGGTTTTTCTTACTCAGGGCTGGATCCTGGATTCAGCCCTGGTGCATCTCCTGTAAACAGTTGAAAGAAATCGTTTTTGTTACACAGGCGATTTTTAAGGAATGTTTGTATGTTTCAGAAATCGACAGAAGATTTTCTGGCAAAAACCAGGCAATGTTATCCTTTCGAGCAAAGTTTGGTTATCGGAAAATCACAGTTGTAATTGCTTTGTAGGGTCAGTGCTGATCACAAAGATCCAGCACTGGGATCTCTCCTGATAACAGGTGAGTAATTTTGTTTTCGTTGATCGGGTGATTTTTAGTGAATATTTTAACGTTTCAAAACTCGACACTTAGAAGAAATTCCAAGTGAAAACCAGTCAATGTTACCCTATGGAGAAAATGTGAGTTATCGGCTTTCAGGTATGTACTCGACTGGCAGAGGTAAGGTTCAGGAGTTAGACTCAGGGGTCTCCCAGGGTCAGGTAGGTACAGTTGTTACACCCTCAGCGGTACAGGGGCAGCCGGGTTCTGAGAGAGTAGGCCCAATGTTAGCCTATGGCGGGCAGGGGGCCTTTGGTTGGTGGCTGCTAGCAGGCAGACCACGCGGCTGTGGGAGCTGAGCTCCTGGTCACTTACACAGGGCAAGTGGGGAAGTAGAATAGAACAGATGCTGCACTTCCAAGGGCACTCGGGCGGCTGGGTGGAGGGTGCTTTTGAGCCGTCGGGCGCTCTATGGATTTCAATGGGAAAGCTGTGTGACGAACAAAGGCTGTAAGCTCGGGGACGGAGATTCTTCAGGTGCGACCACCACTTCGAGGGGTAAGTTGGGAAGCTGTAGGTTAGGTAGGCACCCAGGAGCTGGGCACAGGGGGCCGCAGGGCGCCGGATGTAGGGGTGTCTTTTGGCGTCAGGAAATCTTGACCTCTGATGGTCTCGTTTGGGGGGGTCCCTGGTTGTGAGGCTGCAGGCGTCATCAGGAGCGTCGAGGAGGGTCCATGGGTGCTGGATTCTTGGTCACAGTTGCTGGGGGGACGTTCTTGTGGTCTCTGTTCACTCAGGCACAGGCCGGGCTCGGGGGGTGCAGAGTGTGCTGGATTTGCGGTTTCTGGCTGGCACCAGGGGTTGTTGCTTGTTTGAGCAGAACCACTGCTCGTGGGAGTCCCAGTCTTTAGATGAGCAAGGCAGTCAGGTACTCCGGGATTTTCGAGGTTGCTGACCACTGGAGACGCCGGGGTTTAGCAGGAGCAGGTTCGGGGGTCGACAGGCCTGTAGGGCTGGGGCCAAGTCAGTTGGTGTTGTCCTCTTGTTAGCAGCTGCACGGCAGGTCTTCTTTCTTCTTGTTCTTCTTCTTGTTTCGGAATCGGGATCTGCGGAAGGAAGGTTCAGGGTGCCCCTAAATACTACATTTAGGGGTGTTACAGGTAGATAAAGGGCAGGGACCAATGGGTCCCTTCCATGGGGTGGGTATACCCCCTATCCTGCCACTCTCCAGTGGGAGGGGGGCAGGAGCCTAGTCCTTATTGGGTAGGGCTCCCCATCCTCAAGATGGCGAGAGCCCGGAGTTGTACTTCACCTCGCCTCCCCCACCTGAGGGGTGGGGTTGGCAGAGTCTGGCACATCCCTTTCCTCCCTTGGGTTTTCCCGCTGGTCTTCCCGCCAGAGTGGGGGTTAGAACCGGTGGGGACCAGTTGCTGAGTACAGCAAGTGGTCTGGGGAGGCTCACAAAGGCGGCATGCCTTTGAAGCTTCCCCTGCCCATCCTGGGGGAGGAGGCTTGGAACCTCGCCCCAGGATGTGCATTGTTGCAGGCCCCGGGAGCGGATGGCTCTCTACCCAGGGGGCCAGCAACCTGTCTGCTGGGTGGCAGCCTATGCAGCCTCTCAGTCAGGACACAGGTTGTTGATTAGTTTCAGGGGGCAACTCTAAGTTGCCCTCTGTCGTGCATTTTACATTAAATCCCACACTGGCATAAGTGTGGGTTTAATGTGCTGAGAAGTTTGATACCAAACTTCTCAGTTTTCAGTGTAGCCATGGTGCTGTGGAGTTCGTAATGACAACCTCCCAGCACCATATACTCTTGATGGCAGCACTGCACTTACAGTGCCCAGGAATGGACCTGGGTACTGTAGGGGTACAGGGCTCATGCACCTGTACCCACACCACTGGCATAGTGCACCCAGCTAGAGGGGTAATTGAGGTATGCCAGGGCAGTGTGTGTTGTGGGCATGGCACACAGGGATGTGTGCCATGTCGACTCTCTATTTTGTTCTGCACCAAGACACTCAGCCTGCTAAGGCAGTGTGAGTGTGTCAGGGTACAGGGCCTCTAAGGGTGGCACACTAAGTGCTGCAGCCCTTAAGGGCCTTCTCTGGTCACAGGGCCCTGGGTACCTAGGATACCATTTCCCAGGGGCTGACATGTGGCCAGAGATGCCAATTGGATTTAGGCTTCATTGCAGTTTTAGGGAAGGAACACAGGCCCTGGGCACCTGGTTGGCAGGAGCCCAGGGCACACTCAGTCAAAGTACATCAGCAATTCAGCAAAAAGTGGGGGCATACCATGCAAGAAAGATGGCACTTTCTCACAAGGCATTTGCTCCAGTTTCTTTGTGATAGATTAAAATGAACGTGATCTTTAGCGGGGGCTGTGTGGTTTCGGGCAAATGGTTGGTGAGATAGATAAATAGTCTGGCGGAGGTTAGTTATTGTTAGGTTGCCGGAATAGGGTTTTAAAGAAAGAGAGGTTGCGATCTATGAAATGAGGTGTGAGCCATTTGCAGGAGTACGATAAGAGTTTATGGCAGACAGGCATGAGACTGGGAAGACGCTATACCCAGAAAGAGGGGGAATGAAGAGGATTTAAATGGGCCAACTTTAGCACTGGTGGCGCCTGGTGCGAAAATCTATTTTTGCGCTCCCCCTGCATGACCTCCTCAGATTCCCTCACTACCATCCGGAAAAAGTGCCCCTCATCTCTCCATAGCCCCTCTCTCACATACATTTTATTTGTTTTAAAGCGCTGATAAAAGGCTGGCTTTACCGATCACTCAGCTGTCCACAAAAAATGCAGATCTGTTCCTTGCAGTATGTGCATTAACCCTCTGCGCTACTTTATGGCGAGTTAAAAGTGCCATTAGTATACATGTCTACATTTTAAAAGAGGAAAGCATGAGATTTAAAAAAAAAATCAACAGAATGTTTTTCCCCATTAATGTCTATTGAAGCAGAAGCCATTTTAGGTGGGATACAGACAATATAAAGCCATTTATGTCCTAAAAAGTCAGAAGTCTCCCTCCTGAATCAGGTCTATGGGCATGTATGCATTAGACACATCTCCAACTACTCTCTCTAGCAGGAACATTAATCACAAGAATTATCAAGATGTTTTTATTGCTGCTTGAAAGCTGGAAGCACAAGGAACTCTGCAGCAGGTGCATTTAAATCGTAAGTTATCGCTATATACAGCGCTCCCCCTGAGGTCAGTACCCGCCTTCGGGTCGGCACCCAGTGCGGCTGCACCAGTCACACCGCCCTAAGGCTGGCCCTGGATGGAAAGTAAGGCGAGGGCCACTTAGAAGAAAGTAAGGACAGGAATCTATCAGAAGTGAGTCCAGATCCATTTTCATGTGGGGTTTTAGGAACATAGTGGGAGAAGGCTGGGATCCGGGTATGTAAGCTGAAAGAAGGCTCATATACAGGGCTATGCAAACATCACCTGCAATCCTCAACACCACTATCCCTAAATTGACACCCGTCACTCCTGCACCTTTTTATCTCGGACTTTTACCCTTGCACCAAAGCAGGAACTGAAGCTGTGAGGATGAGCTATTTACTGCTAAATGTCTGTTTTTTAGTGTAATTGATTCTAAGCAAAATGCTGCTCTAAAGGTGTCTTGGTGCCTCAAAAACATTCTCTCTACATTGATGGCACGTATAGTATTGCTGAATGCTAAAGAAAAATATAACCTAAGCTAAAGGGTTTGAATATGTACAGCAAATCCCAAGGCACAGATGGGCATACAGGTATGCTAATATAGGCCTGGAGGAACCAATGGGTACAGCTCACTGACCGCTTTTTAACCAGTATAACAGAAGAAGCATTGGCATAGCCAATAGGTCTCGTCTTTGGGACCTTATAAGTGTTTAGCCATGCAACAGTTGCATAACTAAATACTTATAAGGTCCCAAAAGCGAGACCTATTGGTTATGCAAAGCGGGCGTGCGGCCGCGAAAGTGAAAGTGATCGCAATCGCAATCACGATCAAACATCAAAGCGGCCGCGAAAGTGAAAGTAATCGCGGTAAAGCGCGGTAAAGCGCGGTAAAGCTCAGCGCGCGCGCCCGCGCACATGCACTGTAGCTCTAGGCTGGCCTGGTAGCACTTTTTGGAGCCCTCTCAATAAGTCTCGCCAGACCAGCGCATGCGCTGGGTCAGGCGAGACCTAAAAAAGTGAAATTAATCAAAAGTTGGAGAGCAAATAATGAAGCAATGGCCTGCAAATTCAAGTTAATTTAAAAAATATGCTGTATATACTTGTGCGTTTCTATCTACTGTCTTTTAGGTCATGCGTAGTCAAGACCCTTTGATTTTATTAAAATTATAGCATTCTTACTTATGTAGGCCACGAGCCAGCCCTCCTCTTCCATTGACCTGCTGTTGTATCATTCGCATTTTCCTTCCACCCACTATGGCATACAACAAGAGGCCATAGGTGAGCCATTGGCTGACACCAATGTGAGTGAAGCATTCTACCTTCTCCCAAGGAGGACATACGCACACAAAATAGTCGCCTTAACATAACATGTGTATTGGAAAGCAAACGTTCACCCACAAGGGTATCTCTGCCCTGAAAACCAGATGTTTATTGTTACCTAACTCAATGGTACTCATTTTATAGACCTCAGAAGGATGAAAAGCTGAGTGGACCCCCAGTATTTGTGCTTGTAACCATGAGGCCAAACACAGGCCCATACTGTGGACGTAATAGTCTGCTAAGCCACCAGATCGGCCTACAGTGTCAGGGGTTACAAGGGCAAAGTGAGCTTTTTGAGACACACTGTTTTTTTCTGTTTTTTAGCTTTTGGGTGTTTGGTGAGGGTCCAGCAGCTTCCCCAGCAATAAAGTTGTGCAAAAGCCAAACAAGCTATGACATAGCCAAAAGAGTGGCAGTCAACATAGCACCGTTGGCTTTATAAATGCTTGTCTAATGCACATCCTATTGTGTGGCGTATTTATGGAATATGCTTTTTAAGTCACCAGTAGAGATTGCAGATAATGATGATGACGTATGTGGGTGCTGCCTATTACAGGCATGCTTTTGCTGCATGGTGTTGGTTTCCACCTCACACTGTGAATTCACAAGCATACATCGGATATTATGCGTTATATCCCACCCAGGTTTATAGAGTCATATATCAAACTGGTTCAACAATCAGAGACATGCTTCACGCTCTTTATGGCCCATTCAGCTCTTCATAGAGGGCTGTCATGAAAAGGTTCATTATAGTCATGAGAATATTTATTTATTTATTCGCTCATTGCCCGAATGGAAATTGACTTTATTATAATCCTTTGGGCTTTTCATACTATAACATTCCAGGCAAGAACCAACCATATGAAAATGACTGTTAGGCCCACGCCCACCCCAAATGGGTCAGTCCACTCGGAACGACCGGCACACACCCCTTTAAACGAGAACACGTGGAAGCCTGGGCATGTTTTGACGCATGCTTCAGCCTTGTTAGGCCTCGTCAGGCCTCATCAGGAAGGTACAGCTCAATCCCCTAATGCACAGTGAGATATGACACCCTTATTCAGACATGTAAATTGCAATTAGGGCCCCTCCCTGAGACATGATAAAAAAGTTATGAGCTGAATGCTTGAATTCACCTAACGGACTGGGAACCAAAACCGGCCCTGGCAAAGTGCTGGGCCGCACCCCTCCCCGCGTGGGGGGTTGGGGGTGCCGCGGAGTTCTTTGCCTGGGCCGGTTTTCGGCCGATTTTGTTACAGGGCCGATTTTGCAGCTATGCTGCAAAAACGGCCCTGTAACAAAATCGGCCCCCAGGGGCCCAAAACCGGCCCCCAACCATACAGCGCACCGGGGGATTGCCTGGTGCCCGCTACGGCCAGTCTGGCCCTGGTAGCATTCCCTTCCATCCCTTATCCTCTTTCAGTGAGTCTCTCTGAATGATATGGGTATGTCCAGGTGTGGGTTCTGAGCTCATTTCGCGCATGCAGTGGCAACAATGAGCTACAAACAATGGAATGGAATGGAACAACGGAGAAGTTTCGTTTCATTGGAGAATTTCCATCCTTCGGTTGTATGCTGCCTGCATGACCTGCCTTCAGTGGTGTGGTCATGCCGAAACACAACTTAAAGTGATCCCTTCAAGCATGTCCATCCAGGACGTGTGGCAGCCTTCACTTCATCCTCAAACTGCTCAGTTGTGACTTGAAGTCAGTGTGCTTGCTTGTTAGGATTTTGCAAACCATGTCCTTGTGCTTTGCATACACTGTGGGGTTTAACCCCGGGATGAAGGGGTGCAGAGAAGGAAGGCATGTGTAGAAGGAATGTTTCTTCGAGGGCCTATTTTAACATATCTCTATACCAGTTTGAATACTCTGGCACAGATTTTCTAAAATAAAGAAAAATGTAGAGCAGCGCTGTGTGAAAATACACAGAGCTGTGTTGTGCGGATGGGAGAAAATTGTGAAGCACTTTATTTACCATTAATCACATGCCAAGGAAGCCATTTGCATCGCACACACTATAAGTGCTGCTTTAGTGCAAGACTTAAAGCGCTGCGCCGCTAGGCATCGAGGAGCGGATGGTGTCTTGTGTGAGATGTGTATTCAATTTAAATTTCTACACACATACAACCGCCCGGGTGTAAACTGCATAAAATGTGTTATTTCACAAAAAATATGGGCTACAGATGGAAACATTATGAAATATTCAGTCTGCTCAATGCTTACTTCTGGTTTCATGTTGGGGCTAGAATTCCAAGCATAACCAGTTTGCGCTATTTAGCTGATCTAGGCTTGCCTGGAAACCTAAGGTTATTTACTCTATTGCACCTTATTACATTCACTTTCCACAGATTATAAGGGGGTCATGCTATGTGACACAATGCAGTATCAGCACCAGGGGCCTCATTACGAGTCTCGTGGCCCACGGACCGCCAGACTCGCGGGGTGCCGCGGTGACGGTCTACTAATCGCCCTATTACGACCCAGGTGGTCGTGCTGGCCTGGGACCACCGCAACCGGGTAGACTTGAGGCCGCAATTTGCTTGGCGGGCCGCTGCGGCCACGCCAAGCATATTACAAGTTTCCTCACCGCCATACTTTTCATGGCGGTGCGACCACCTTTAAAAATGTGGTGGTGAGGAAACAAAGGGGGCCTTACGAGGTGCCATGGGTGCATGCAGAGGGGCACATGTTGTGCCCCCCTGAGTGCATGCACCCGAGTACCTGCACGGCATGGGCTGCAGCAGTCCATGCCACGCAGGTACTGATTTTGACGTTCCCATTGCGGTGCCTATTTCACAGCCACCGGCGTGACAACGCTAAAGAACGACCCTTCTAATCTAACGAAACTTCTAATCTGGCGGGCAGTTCAACCACGAGTTTGGCGGTGTGGGAGCGGGGCGGTCTCGCTCCCGCACCGCCAAACTCGTAATGAGGCCCTAAGCTTGCATCAATTTCAGGGCAAAAATCCATTAACTTGCCTGTGTTGATCAATTTGCCATCTGAGTACCTTTGTATTGTGTTCCACCCTTGTTCAACAAGTAAGAACTCTCTCTAAAGTTCAGTAAATCTAAACTTTAGATTTTATTTCACTACATGGACTTAATGACGTTATGCACAGGTTTTACCATTTAATGGCCATTCCTGGGGGTGGACGTGCCAGTGAAGGCTTTAGCCAGACTTGAACCAAATGCCTGTCTCTGGGTCAGCTTCAAGTCCTCTTGCACCCTCGAAACCCCAAAACCGCTGATCTTTTATGTGGCTTCTACCTGTCACCGACGCTCTAGCCTCATGTGTCAAGAATTAAAGGCAAATCATTAACTTTTGATGTAAAATAGGAGAAAAAGAGCTACACAACTAGGGCCTCATTTATGGCATTTGGCCTTATGGCAGTGCAACAAGGCACCGTGCTGCGCTGCCCTATGCCAAAGTGAAAGTGCAAGAATGCACTATATTTAAGCAATACAGTCCATTATGTCCTTTCTGCCCGCAAAGGTGCCATTTTGGCAGCGTAAAATGAACTATTGATGGACAGAATGCAGAACAATGTCATACATTCACCCCAGTACAGAGATCTGGGCATAAATCCATCGTTTTTTTGCTCACCATGCCATTCCAGTTTGCACCCAGCCATATGCAAATCAGTCTTGACCCTGTGCCCCATGGGAACAGTCCAGCCCGGACTGCCAGGCCAGGTCTTTCCTGGACTGGAAACAAGCATCCTAGGACCGGTTTCGGGGTTTCACCCCTCTTCAGTCAGGATAGCTTGATTCCAGTGGCATGGAGAGCACGGGACTCACGTCTGAGCATACCCGTCCCACTCGGGGTGACAAATGCAAAATGAACTATTGATGGACAGAATGCAGAACAATGTCATACATTCACCCCAGTACAGAGATCTGGGCCTAAATCCATCGTTTTGTTGCTCACCATGCCATTCCAGTTTGCACCCAGCCATATGCAAATCAGTCTTGACCCTGTGCCCCATGGGAACAGTCCAGCCCGAACTGCCAGGCCAGGTTCTTCCTGGACGCGAGCATCCTAGGACAGGTTTCGGGGTTTCACCCCTCTTCAGCCAGGATAGCTTGATTCCAGTGGCATGGAGAGCACGGGACTCACGTCTGAGCATACCCGTCCCACTCGGGGTGACAAATGCAAAATGAACTATTGATGGACAGAATGCAGAACAATGTCATACATTCACCCCAGTACAGAGATCTGGGCCTAAATCCATCGTTTTTTTGCTCACCATGTCATTCCAGTTTGCACCCAGCCATATGCAAATCAGTCTTGACCCTGTGCCCCATGGGAACAGTCCAGCCCGAACTGCCAGGCCAGGTCCTTCCTGGACTGGAATAAGCATCCTAGGACCGGTTTCGGGGTTTCACCCCTCTTCAGCCAGGATAGCTTGATTCCAGAGGCATGGAGAGCACGGGACTCACATCTGAGCATACCCGTCCCACTCGGGGTGACAAATGCAAAATGAACTATTGATGGAGAGAATGCAGAACAATGTCAAACATTCACCCCAGTACAGAGATCTGGGCCTAAATCCATCGTTTTTTTGCTCACCATGCCATTCCAGTTTGCACCCAGCCATATGCAAATCAGTCTTGACCCTGTGCCCCATGGGAACAGTCCAGCCCGAACTGCCAGGCCAGGTCCTTCCTGGACTGGAAACAAGCATCCTAGGACCGGTTTTGGGGTTTCACCCCTCTTCAGCCAGGATAGCTTGATTCCAGTGGCATGGAGAGCACGGGACTTACGTCTGAGCATACCCGTCCCACTCGGGGTGACAAATGCAAAATGAACTATTGATGGACAGAATGCAAAACAATGTCATACATTCACCCCAGTACAGAGATCTGGGCCTAAATCCATCTTTTTGCCAATATGCAACATTCCGTCCATCATCTTGTGTGTTTTGCTGTTCACCTTATGTGGGAAGGGTATGCCCAGACGTGGGCCCTGTGCTCACTACGCCACTGGAGTCAAGCTATCCTGGCTGAAGAGGGGTGAAACCCCTAAACCGGTCCTAGGATGCTTGATTCCGGTCCAGGGAAGACATGGCTTGGCAGTTCGGGCTGGACTGTTCCCATGAGGCACAGGGTCAAGACTGATTTGCATATGGCCATGTCTGAACTGGGGTGGTGTGGTGAGCAAAATAACGATGGATTAAACCCAGATCTGTGACTGGGGGTGAATGTTTTGCCAATGTGCAACATTCCGTCCATCATCTTGTGTGTTTTGCTGTTTTGGCAGCGTAGCACCAATGTAGGCACCCTTGCACCATGGTGCAAGGGTGCCTCTGGTGCAGGCAGGATTGTTTTTGTGTTGGAAGGGACACCTTCCTGCACAAAAACAATCCTAAAAGGCATTTTCTTCTTTCTATGTGTGCTGCAGAAAGAGGTAAAAAACAAGGAGAACTAAACATATTTCTCCTCATTACAACTCACCTCAGGAGGCGTACGGATTTGATGCTTTCCCAGGTTTACATCACTTTGTAAATCTGGGTCCGCGTCAAATTCCATTGGTATTGCATTGGTACACCCACTGTAACTCCCATGGAACGCCTTGCAGACTCGGAGTAAGGCGATGCAGCGATTTGCGCTGCATTGCCTTACTCATGTTTTATTAGCTACTCAAAGACTTCATAAATCTTTATGAGAGCCCTGTGTCACGCATGTGCCGCTTTACGTGGTGCAAAGGTGATGCAGGACTCTCAAAAGTAAGCCCCTCTAGTGGCTAAATTGCACAATGTGAAGCTAGAAAACTTCGTCTCAATCCCAGCTTCAAAGCTTGACCAAAATGTGTGATCCTCTGCAAACATTTTATTTCACTGGGACCTCTTTTTCTTCTTTTTTGAACCTTGAAATACATGAGTTCAGAATACGGGGTGTACAAAAGCTTCTCTTGTGTTTGATTTTACAGAGTGTAATGTTGCTCCCTCCCTGATAACAACTTAGACCACAACCAGGGTACACGTAACAACTGACTTGCCTCAGGTCACTAATGGCGTTGTAGCCTGGGCCTCGAGACTGTGTAAATGCATTTAGGTTCAAGTTTAAAATTCATCTAAAAAAACTGATGTACTAAGTTTAAAAACTTCCAGGTTTTTTTTGTTTGTGTTTTTTTAAGAGAATGCGTTTGATATTTATGCGATGTTTGTTGCATCGGAAACGTTTTCATGGCTCGGCTCGTGCCCAGGCTCTGAGATCCAAGCCAGACCCTTTGTTAGGCTCAAATCTCCCTGCTAAATTGTTGAGTTGCCCACCTCAACTTTCAAGAGTAATTGCTCCAGCGGTACAAATTCAGACCCCCTGACTCCCAACTTTAACAGGATTCGGAAGGTGGCGCTAGAGAGCTTAACTGGCAGATGCGAGCTCTGCGAGTCCAGCTGAGGGCGAACAATGGTAAGACTTTCATTCTGAGCCAGCCCATCATAGGAGGGTCACGCAGAAGGGGGCATGCTTTGTGCTTCCTCCACAGCCCCGCAGAGGAAATAAACACGGGGCAAAGTGGGACAGGAAGAGACAACCCTCCAGGAAGCCTCACGGGTCAAGTAGCATGTTTTTGTGCACAGCTCCCCTTCCCTGAGTAAACCTTGTCTGTGAGCGCTTGGACCGCAGCTGTCCCCTTGAAGGAGAGAAACTTTCTCCCGGCCCCAGATGTGCTCGTTCACCTCAGCGGGCGCCCATTGATGCTCATTCAAGGCTAAACTCTCCAGAAGGCGAGTCCACAATGCCTCTTCGGAGGGGCCCACAGGGGCGTGCGCCCCTCTATCTGCTCCTCTTGCTAGCCGCTGCCCCCCGTAGCCCTGCTCAAGACACCGGCGCAGAGAAGGTGCCCGCAACCGAGGAGACCACCGAGGGGGCGTCCACCCTTGCCTTCGTCTTTGACGTGACGGGCTCCATGTACGACGACCTGGTCCAGGTTATCGACGGCGCCTCGAAGATCCTGGAGACGTCGCTGAAGAGACCCAAGAAGCCGCTCTACAACTTTGCGCTGGTTCCCTTCCACGACCCAGGTAAGGTAGCGCCCAGAGGTGACTTAGCTCGCAGTGTGGCGCTAGGAGGGAACTTCTCACTCGCCGCACATGTGGCCGGGTTGTGTGCTCTCAGCAATGTGTGAAAAAGAGAGTCCACACAGTGTGGGGAAGATAAGAGCATCTATCTGGAGCTAGATTCGGGGGTTAGTTAATACAAAAAAATGCATTTGATTTAGAATTTAATACTGGAAGTTGCCCTCTCTCTTTTCTAGCTGTCAAACGCCAGAAAGGGAAATAAGGTACAGGGCAACAAGGTGGTTTGCCCAGGATCACACTATTGGTTCGAACAGGGACGCCTTTATCGAGACTAGTGCAAAATGTTTATTCCACTTGAGAAATTCAACAGAATGAATAATTCTGCACTTCAAGAATATGCTGAAGCATACATCTTTGTCCAATGTGCGCCTCTAGTGAAATTTTCTGGCAAAAAGTCAGACGTTAGTATTTTTTTCATTTTTTTGCTAAAGTAAAGAGGAACACCCCCCCCCCCGCAAAAAAAGACTGTTTCCATAATTTTTAGTGGAAAAATGAAAAAAACTTGAATTGCATAGATTTTCTCAAGCGTTTGTTCAGCTCAAAACGTTGCATAGTTTATGACATTGGCATTTTTCCTTAAAATGGTATTTTATCTCGTAAATTGCACATTACTAATTAAAATCGAATTCTCGCCGCTCCGCAGCGCGCATCTCAAACACTACACTACATTTCATTTTTGCTCATGCCACAATGGCTAAAAAGAAGACTTAATTTTATAGGATGCGCGTGGCTTTTTAATCTTGTTTCCAATCTGTTCTGCTTAAAAACAAATCTGTTTTGCTTAAACATTGCTGCATATCTGTGGGAAAATGGGAACACCGGATGAGAGATAGTCTAGGGACTTTGACGAGTTTGTTATTTCAAGAACACATCCTCATTTCTTACAATTTCAGAAATTCCCTGTTGAACCGTTTCCATGTGTTTTTGTTTGCTTTAACCATTGGGGTAGGTATGTGACTCCTTCCCGACTCCTCTTCCAGATCTGGGAGGCGTGCGCCCTGCTTTGAGCATGATTTTGTGCCTCTGATATTTCCTTGCGAAGGAAAGTCAGACAGTGACTCTCAACTCCCAGTTCCCCCTTCTGGTACAGCCCCCCTCTCCTGGTACAGGCTCCCAGGAAGTCTGGAACAATCCTGTTGAGTGTCGTTAGGTTTGTGAGCTCCGCTTCTATTCTAGCCTGCAGTACATTCCGACAAAATTGCAAGTTATATAGCAGTGAAACAACACAGGGTTTCTAAGCGCTGTGTGTAAAGATGTCACTATGTTCTAAGTCAATGGTAGTCATTTTTATCCATCTCAGAAGGATGCAATGATGAGATGGCCCTACAGAATAAGATCACTTTGAATTCAGCAGGTGGTGCATTAACCCGTGAAGCACTCCACGCAGTACTACGCTTCTTGGCTCAGGGTAGTGCACACTCACTTTCCCAGATAACCACAGACTCGGAGGGCCTTATTTATGAAAAGTGTCGCATCGCTGGGGTGAAACAGCGATGCAGCACTTTTCAGTGCGCCATCCTTGTGACACCATGCATGCGCCGTATTTACTGTACAGCACTCGATGACTAAGGATTTACAGATATACAGGAATCCTGACGCATCTGTCGGCGCAAAAATGGCGCATTGCTGGAGTGTGGCTGGAAACAGACACACCTCCAAAAATGTGACATTTAACATAGGGCAAGTGAACAGACCTGCATCACCCCTTACGCCTGCTTCATGCAGGCATAAGGATTTGACGCAGTGACGCGGTAGAAGTGGTGCAGAAATCTCACAGGTTTCACTGCGCTACTTCTATGAGGCTTTTCTGCGTTGGAACGCCCACCCTGCATACATTATACCTGTCACAGGTATAATGTAGTGCAGGGATTTACAAAGTGACGCATCTGCTTAGATGCGTAACTTTGTAAATATGATGCAGTGTAGCACAGTTTTTACGCTGCTGCAGCGTCACAAAAAGTGACTTAATGGCGGTGTAAGGGCCTCATAAATGAGGCCCGGTGTATTTTTGCCATTCCAGCAGTGAATAAGAAGTATCCATGGCACGGAGGCAGGTAAAAT
This sequence comes from Triturus cristatus, assembly GCF_964204655.1. Taxonomy (NCBI): domain Eukaryota; kingdom Metazoa; phylum Chordata; class Amphibia; order Caudata; family Salamandridae; genus Triturus; species Triturus cristatus. The sequence goes on along the minus strand of NC_140586.1, from coordinate 324,058,022 downwards.
TACTCAGCCTATTTATTTATTTGTGAATTTTATATAGATCGAACTAGACCCAACGTTATTAGAGCGCTTTTAACATGAGGCACATAGAGAATAGATAAAACTATATAGCAATATTAAAAATGGCAAATGGTTTACAATTGGATATGTAGGCAAAATAGCAGCAAGTACCCGAGTTACATAAAGCATTATCAAAAATATATATCAACATTTAGGGGCCGATAACGATGTGATTCGGCGATGGTTAGAGCCTTCCGAACCGCATCGTAATGTGCCAGTCGGATTCGTTTCCGACCGCCTCATTACAATGGAGGCGGTTGAAAATGAATCTGACCTGTCATTCCGTCTGGCTTCCGACAGGCTCCGGGAGCCCATTGGCCAGTCGGAGGGCAGCCTGTAATCTCTAGGGCGGCTCTTTCCGCCCTTGAGATTACAATGTCGGGTTTCGGCAGCCTTTCTGTGCAGGCCTTTACGACACAGAAAGGCTGCCGGAACATGACTTTGGGGGCCCCCAGCATGGCCCCCTTGGGTGCACGGCCTCCGGTTGGAGGCAGAGGGGTCACCTATGGAGCCCCCCCTGTTGATCCCCGCACCCCATGGCAGGCACCTTGCGATGTCTGCCACGGGGTGCAGGGATGACCTGCACCTCCCATTTTACTAAACTGGCCGGAATGCATGCTCCCATAGTAAAAGGTAGGAATGCAACCAAACAGTGTCCGGTCGTATCCTAATAGGATGGTCGGGACCGCTGACCCGGTGTCAATCAGTCCCATGACCGAGCCGGTGTCGGGCGGAAGTGATTGCTCCCAACATTGTAATGAGCCCCTATATAAAAGAAGAATCCGATAGACAAAGGGATGTGAGGATGTAAAGTTCTGATGTAGATATAGGAGAGAGTTGCAAGGGTAGGTGCACAGTATTACCCCGAGGTAGTGAATGAGCAAGGCAACATAGCACTTAAGATCATGAAACTAGCACATTACAAAGTAAGCACAACAGCAGAAACTTGAGGTCCATTAAGAGCAAATAAAAATAAGTGCTAACAGTAAAAAAGGAGTTGACGAAATACAGTGGGGTATGTAAGCAAGAAGTTGAGTTGAGTGCCCCACTGCAGGGAGTGCACTGCCATTACTTTGCCACCATTACTTCGAGTAACCATTTCTTCGGCATGGCTCTTGCATTTACATTTCTAGGTCTGGATTCACATTGGTGAATCTACCACGTTCAAGAAAGGGGACCTGACTCACAAAGATCTTTCCCTGACTTACTCTTGTAGTATTAATAAGTAACTCTTGTGTTTCAAAGATAAACTGGGAATAATCCAGGAAGAATATGCCAGGCTTACTCCTGGAATTCAGGAGTAGGCCAGGAGAACTACAAGAAGAGTAAGTCTCACCTACTTACAGCAACATTTTTGTGAATCAGTCACTTTGTGTGGGTAAGGGTAAGAAAGTTATCATACAGCAGGTGCCAAGGTGCCATGCATCCAGGATCTGTGTGTGTGACCTGCAGGCCACAGGCTTGAATTCTGACAGGGCTGACTCAGCCTTTCACCCTTCAAACGTTGGTAATCTGGGTACTGTAGAGCGCTATAAATATTTTAAGCATTACGCTGCATTTCAGCTTGAGCTGTTTGCCGCATTTGGTCAGTAATTACAGTGCAAGCAGGTACATTGATTACTTAGGGTATATGTGCCCATGGTGGCATGGTGGTGCATCCATTAAAGGAAGGGAATGAGCCTCTTTTCTCAGTTTGAACACAATCTGATCATCTTTGAACTTCCAGTAGCCAAACACTGTTTTTAAAATCTGCCTATTCCAGTGCATTTCTAAGCCATGAGGCTGTTGTAATTTTTTTCTGGTTCATGTAAAAGGGCCATGAGCACGGTTTACAAGGAACCTAACACTACAGAACTGAAGATTGATAGGTCATAGGGACTGTGCCATCTCAGGCCATTCCCAAGGCCAGGTTTGTGCTGGGCACATGCTGACAGTCATTGTTGTGCATCGGTGTCTCAGCATTTCTTGCGAAAGGAGGTATTTGGCTCTGTCTTTTAGTATGTGGGCATTATGTATCTTTTCACTCTATTCGCAACCACACACACTGGCTGCCATGGATAGAATTGCTAGGTTAGCGGTCCTAAAAACAAAGGGGTATTTTATCACAAACACATACCACTGACTCATCAATGGGTTATCCCCGAGTCAACCGGCTAATCAGGACACCCATTGAGTGAAAACAGTGCTTAATTTGAGCCAGTAGTTTCCGGTGCTCAGCACTGGCACTTAATTATCTACTATATTCACAAAAAAATACTCTAACGGACCTAGAGAGGGATCCAAAAAACTAAAGGAAAGAGGAAAGTGAAAACTCCTGAAATAAAGGTTGTGCCTAATCCAACCATGGTCGTGGGGGAGATAAGTATTTCTTTAGGTTACCCTCACACACCCTAGTGGTGTCATGCTTCATCATCGGGTCACCCAGACCCCTAGAAGTCCGGGTGGGCTCGACCACAGTGTTGGGAGGGCTTTTAATATGTTAAAGACAGAGGGGGTTAACTAAATAAAATACCTCAGGCAGATCCCCAGTTTCCCTTTATTTTTGGGTCTGTCTGGGTAATTAAAATAGATAAAAGTGGGTCTTATAGGAGTGTTATGGTCCTAGGACCCTAGTGCCGACATGTTTCAGTCCAAAAAAAGGGGCCAAAAAATGGTCCAGGACTTTCTTCAGGGCAAGGATGTAACTCCCCTATGTGAGTGAAATTACTGGGATGGGGTGTCCCTATCCTATCAGTATGGTGGGGGCAGAGTAGCTGCTCCACGTGATATTACGTAAGAGTGGGTGTGTGTCAACTGCCAGGCTCCATCCAATTCGGGGAGGTTGACTGTATCTCACAGGACCAAAAAGTCAGAATGGGCGGTCTTATTTAAGATCGGTCGCCCTGCCTGCTACCTATTTGGTTCTGGACCTCGGCTTTCACGTAATATCACGTGGAGCAGCTACTCTGCCCCCACCGATGATGAAGCATGACACCACTAGGGTGTGTGAGGGTAACCTAAAGAAATACTTATCTCCCCCACGACCATGGTTGGATTAGGCACAACCTTTATTTCAGGAGTTTTCACTTTCCTCTTTCCTTTAGTTTTTTGGATCCCTCTCTAGGTCCGTTAGAGTATTTTTTTGTGAATATAGTTACTTGTAGGGAGGATATACTCTACACAATTTTGCCTCTCATACCCTTTAAGTCATTGGAACTTCCCAGTGCCTTGTTGTGTTATAAACTTAATTATCTACGCCTGCGTATTTTCATGAGCACCAGTTAAGGACATATTTATTTATGGTAGGCTGGGGAAGATATAGTGATTTGCCCAGAATCACAGGATGTTTAGCTGACCCGAGACTCGAATCTGGCTCCCCAGCTCCGAAGGCGGCGGCTCTGGCCAGTATGCCACACCCTGTCCAAACTTTCATGGTTAGTAGTTGGTTCTGTTTTAGGAAGCGCTAACTGGAGAAATGGGCTGGTGCAAGCTGCCTCCTGATGAGAGCCTGGGACTTATGTTTTTTATAAATTAAACATTGAGTAAAACTTATTCTGAGAAGGCCATAGTTGGTTATTCCGTGGGGTGGGGCTAAACTATCTGATGAAATGTAGCCAGAGCACAACCCCCATTTTTAAATCTGCCTGTGCGTCGTTTTTTGTTTGGGATTTCTTAGGGCCAAACTTTCTCCACAATCTGAAGGTGATGATTCATGAAATAATTCAATTTACTCAAGTTCTGCTCGAAAGCTGTATTTCTCAATGTGTCGTGGGCACTGCTTGGTACGGCAGAATGGTTTCCATACGGAATATCGTGAAAGGAATATTGAGTGGTCACAATACCATGACAAGAATATCGAGAACCAAGATATCGACAGGTAAATGTGTATATATTTTCTATACCTAATGCCACATCTACATATCTTGGTTATATAAATGTGTCTTTAAGGTACATTGATGTGGAGTTAAGAATAGGAAATCTACACCTCCCTCTGTGCACTTACCTCCTCAATATTTAGTTTTTTAAAAATAGTTTGGTCACAATACTGTGGCCATTCATTATTCAGTAACATTCCAGACTGCAACCTGACAAAAGTATGTGGAATGTGACTAGTAGCATCACATTATGAGAGGAGTGCCGATTGATATGCCAGGAAAGCTGCTCGATATGGCACCGTGTGTATCAATCAATCAATCAGGATTTATAAAGTGCGGCTAATCACCCGATAGGGTATCCAGGCGCTTGCAGGCCCCGGAGGCCTATTCAAACAGCCAGTGCTTGAGGGCCATGTGGAATTCCGGAAGTGAGGTGATGGTCTGGAGGTGCGTGGGGAGGCTGTTCCTGGTCTTTGCTGCGATGTGGGAGGAGGAGCGTCCTCCACTTCTGCTTCGATAGATGCGGGCAGTATGGGCAAGTGAAAGGGAGGAGGAGCATAGTCTTCTCCACGGTCGGTGGAATCAATATGATGTGTGTCCTGCTCATTATGCCAGCATGCGGTTTAATATGCCAGATTTGCTATTTAACGATCCAAGAATGCCACATGACATGAAAGAGTGCTTCTAAATAATCCAGGACGCCGGTTGATCTTGAAGAGAGTGTATCAATATGGCAGCATGCAACTCAATATGGCGGTGTGCTGCTCAATATGGCGGTGTGCTGCTCAATATAGCTGTGTGCTGCTCAGTATGGCGGTGTGCTGCTCAGTATGGCGGTGTGCTGCTCAACATGCTAGTGTGCTGCTCATATTTGGTATTTAATATGCAAGGATTGCTTTCTAATGTGCCATTATGTTGCTCAATCTGTAGGTTACTGCTCAATAACGCAGGGGTGATACTCAATATGGCAGGAAGCCGTCAATGGTATCGTAGTACCGGTGCTGTTCTTCACACAAACCCTTGCCATGCTGCTTAGGCCGGAGTGCTGTAACCCACGCTCCTGTGATTCCTTCTAATGCAAACAAGAATAGAGGGCTTTATTCAGGGCTCTCTAGCAATTGAAGAACACTGAAGTAAGTAAGTCGAGTCTTTATTAGAGCGCACAGAGTGGAGCACATCCAACAAGTTGCGTGTTGAGAACAAGATCATTCAGCCACTGGCATATGTCCCAGAATAGACCCATATGGATATCTGCACATTTAGAGTATGAACATATTAACAACATGAAGCCAAACAGCAGAACACAAGACACAGGCATTCCTACCAAGCAGTGCAGCGCGCACCACTCTCATGGGTTGGGGAGAAAGACCATTCCCACTCCTGTCCTCGGTGGTCTGCTGTTCCCGCCTCCACCTCCTGGTGCCAAGCTCTACGCAGAGAGCAGGAGTTCCAGCATCTTGACCAGTCTCGGTTTACAGGGTAGTCAACAGGATAATCCTTTGGGATGCCACAGTGGAACACAGCGCATCGACGGAGATAAACCAGGTTCTTAAGAAAACTAGGGCCAGATGTATGTAGCTTTTTTGAGCTCGCAAACGGCCCGATTTGGGCTGTTTGCTACCGTAAAAAAGCCTTTTTCTTACGACAAAACCCTATTTTGCACTTTAGTAACCTATTACCGAATCACAAAATAGGATTTTGGGAAGGGACATGTTTAGGGCGTCTCTCCTAATAGCAACTTGCAGTGGAATGTAAGTATGTTTTCCCCTATGTGAATTTATGCAAAAACCTTTCTAAGAGCGGGGAGCGGTCTCACGAATCACTGCCTGCTCTTAAAAAATGAAAAGAATAATTTTCATTTTTATTTTTAAAAAGCATCCCGTTTTCCTTTAAGGAAAACAGGCTGCATTAAAAATAAAAACGTTGCTTTATTTAAAAGAAAACACAGACAAGGTGGTCTGCAGTTCCCAGCAAACTACCATCCCTGTGTTTTTAGCTATTCCCAATGTGTCTCAAATTGCGACCTATCTCATGAATATTAATGAGGTAGGTCAATTTTCAACCTATTGGGAATCGCAAACAGTGTAAAACACACTTTTGTACATTGCAATTTGCGATTTCCTAATAGGGAATCGCAAAATTTGCTATTAGGGAATCGCAAACCCGCAATTTCGTACATCTGGCCCCTAGTTCTTCTCTTTTCCTGAGATGGGCAATGCCTACCTGTGTGACCAGAAATTCCAGTGACAAGAGGTTAAATAGAAAATCAAGGGGAGCAGGACTTGCTCATATGAGGAAAAGAGAGAAGGAGGAGATCAGAAAAGACACAGCAGGTACAGCTGATAAGGGTAGATAGACTGGAATAGAGAGAAAAATAGAGAAAGGGCTGCAGATTAGAGTAGACAGAGGAAAAGGTAAGGGAACCTGTACACAAGAGAGAAGAGGGACTGGGGTTGAAAGCAGATGGAAAGAAAGAGCAGGAAGTTCTGATGACCCCTTTCCGGTAACCCTTGGTAGCCGCCCTCCATTATCAACTTTAGATAGGATCTAACTTTTCTATTCAATCAATAATTCATCTGGTAAACGGGTCTCTTTTAGTGCTGGGAAACCATGGAGGAGATCATTGTGCTATATAAATATTTCTGCCCTTCCAGCTTTTCCGCAGCAGTTTGTGCTGGTCTACCAGCTTTTCCTCTTCTATACCCAGCGGTGGCTCCTCCGCTAAGCTGGAGGAGCGTCGCCCCGTTGCTCTCTGAGAAGTTCAAAAAGGAAAAATTAAATGATAATAATGCAATGTTATTATCATTTTATTTTTCAGCACAGGCTCAGTTGGTTTACATTCTAAGGGCGGTGTGGGGCTGGCCAGAGCAGGGTGAGGAATTGTGGGCACTCTTTAAGTGCGCATGACGTATTGGCCGGCCGTCTTGGGCCGGCAAAACAGTGATGAGCAATTAGCATTTCTCCAACTGGCTGTATTGCACAGCCGGGTGAAGAACATATACATGCTCCCACTTCCTGCCTGAGTGCCAAACCAGGCTACTCAGACCAATCACGACGCTGCTGTCATGCTGATGAAAGCAGAGTCATGATTTGCTAGGGGAGTCTGGAGGCCTGTGTGCTTCTGTGCTGCTGGGAGTCAGAAGAGAAAAGACGAAGGAGAGGCGGCGGCCGTACCCATATAACTGCTATCTTTTTTTTCCATTCCTCACCTCACCTCCCTCCGCCCCACCACCCCCGTTAGGTACCAGTCGCCACTGCCTATATCCTCTTTGATAGCCCCTCGCTCTCTCGAGTAACCCCTTATGCCTATTCATTATATCAGTGGTTGCATCGCATCCTCTTTTACCAACCTCACAGAGATGGAAAGTTGAGTTCCCCTTGGCAGGCTCTGAGCTCGTGTCCTGCAGGCCGCAGCAAATATCAATTCTGGTGCTCAGCTCACTGGGCCATCTGGCCGATCCTGCCCCGTGCCTTACACAGCAGTCCCTGCTATACTCAGTTCCTGTGTCCCCTCTTTTCCAATATGTTATGTTATGCTTTTCTACCAAAATATCCTTTCAACTATACAAATCTGGATGGAAGATGTCAGCCAGTAGCGGCTCGTGGAGGGAGTGCTGCGGGGCGGTGGGCGGGGGAGGAGCAGGGTGGGGGATAGTAAACTACGTATAAGGCCGAACAGAGTTAAGTAACTAAATAAATAAATAAAATGAATTACATTGCGTGCACTGCATTGCCAAATGCGATGCAGCGCGCGTAACGAAATTTGTTTTATTTATTTATTTAGTTACTTAACTCTGTTCGGCCGTATGTCGTAGTTTACTACCCCCACCCTGCAGGGCGGGGGTAGTAAACTACGGCATACAGCCGAACAGAGTGGGGTTTCCTTGAAATACCTTGTTTAATTTTGCGCGAAGCACTATCAATATATGCTGACGGTATGGAGAACCAAAAGCAGCCCTGGAAAATGTGCTTAAACTAGCCCGCTCCCTCCATCTCCTATTCTCCTCCCGTAAATTCTCTCTTTCGAGTCTATTCATTCTCTCTCCCTCCCTTTCTCTCCTCTCTCCCTTCCCCCTCTCTGGCTTTCTGTCTACTTTTGCACTGCCTTATTGTCTTTCTTCCTCTCTCTCTTGAAACCTTCCTGTGCCTGCCGCAGTTAACCCCAGGGCGCTAGGAATATTACAGCGGCACCAGGAGCGACTCTGGGCGTTCAAAACCAGCCTTCAAGGGCTCCAGCCCACCAGGTACATGCCCAGTGAATTAAAAGACCCGCCCAGTCCTGAAGTCGTGGAGATTAATCAGCAGCATTTTCAAGTTTACATTGTATTAAAAAAATACAGGCTGAGGCAGCTGAGCCAAATTCCAGAAAAGTTTAAGAAGAAGGAATGTTCCATAAGCCCACTGGTCGTTTCTCAAGTTCGTCCAGGTATCAGTTGATGTTTCGACACACAGGCCTAATTCCACGGGCCTCATCAGGATCAAAAGAGGCCATGTCAGTCAAACACCCTCTTGTACAGCAAGACGTCTGCTGTTGTCTGTGGTCTCTATTGTTGACACATTGTACAAAATGGCAGTGTCTATAATTCAGTGACAATGTTACTGAATCCCCCTTTGAGCAAAAAATGGCATGAACTGTCAGCAAAAATGGTGGGTCCAAGTGAAGTTGTGAAACTCGTTCACATTTCATTAGGTCATCGCTTGTGTTGAAAGATTCCTGATTAGGAATATTTGTTATCCTTAGCTTGACTCTGTCACAGTGCAGAGAGCACCAGGGGCCAGGTGCACTATTGTTCTGGTTGCCAAAAGCAGTCGCAATTTGTGGCCAGTCTTTTTGCTACTAGAAATCTATCTTGCTAACCGACCAATGTAGTAATAGATCAGTTCCCAAAATAAGGATTGAGAATGTGTCATAATCTTAGCTACCTAAATAATATTCATTAGATAGGATGCAAATTGCAATTCACATGGATTGGTCAACATGTTATGTTATGTTACTTTTATTAGTAGCGCGCACGGATACTCACGAGTGTCCCGGCGCGGAGCAATGAGGGGTGGAAGTGTGGTCTTTAAACAAAGAGGTGTGTCTTCAGGATTTTCTTGAAAACCACTGGGTCCTGAATATTTCGTAGTGCAAGGGGAAGGGCGTTCCAAGCAACAGCATCCTTCCGGGGCAAAAGAGCTGCCCCCTAGTCTCTGGTATTTGAAACGAGGGACCTGGGCGAGGCGTAGAGACATAGATCGCAACTGTCTTGATGGAGCATAGAAAGACAAACGTTTTTGCAGGTAAGAAGGACCGAGGCCATGAAGAGCACGATGGGCCAAAACTAATGATTGAAATTTGACCCGTTCGACCACAGGAAGCCAGTGTAGTGAACGTAAGTGATGTCTCATGCCTTCCCTGACGGAAATGCCCAGAAGAAGTCTGGCTGCCGCATTTTGGACCACCTGGAGCTTTTTCAACAGATAGCCCGGGTTGCCAATGTAAAGAGCATTGGCATAGTCCAGCCGAGACAACATAAGTGCACAAGTGACTGTTTCCTTCGCCACCTGGGGTACTTCCTTAGGGTTTTGAGAAGAGCAAAGCAGTTGCTGGCCAGCTTCTTTATGTGAGTCGAGAAGGAAAGGCTCTCATCGAACCACACCCCAGATTCTTGGCAGGCTTCCCTGCAGATGTGGGCAGGGGAAACTCAGGTGGCCAGAGAGATTCACGGAAATTGGGAAGAAATTTTCCAAAGAGGAGAATCTCAGACTTCTCTTCATTGCACTTGAGTTGCGCAGCCGCCAGCCATTTGAAAATGGAAGAGGAGACTAAGTCCGCATTTTTGTCCCAGGTGAAGAGCAGCCGGGTGTCATCAGCATAGGCCATCACCTTAGCCCCCAAGCCCTCAGGCAGGTATACTAGAGGTGTAACATAAATGTTAAAGAGAAGGGGGCTAAGGGAGGACCCCTGGGGGACTCCCGTTGTCCCTGACTGGGGAGAGGAAGAGGACGGTGGAAGCCAGATCTGGTGGACCCGTCCTTCCAAGAAGGACCTAAGCCAGCCTCAAACAGTGCCCGACACGCCGATCCTGGTAAGTTGCGAGAGGGGTAGCAAATATGGGACCGTGTCGAACGCCGCCGAGAAGTCAAGCAAAATTAATGCATCCAAACACTCCCGGATGGCCTCCGAGACCTCTACCAGGGCAGATTCTGTACTATGGGAAGCCCGAAACCCTGACTGGGCCGGATGCAGAAGGCCCTCCTTCTCAACAAACTCAGTGAGTTGTTTATGCATTACCTACTCACACACCTTGGCCAGACCAGGCAAGAGGGAAATGGGACGATAATTCCCTGGGCTAAGGGGATCTAGCGACGGCTTTTTAGGAAGAAGCAAAATCTTGGCCTGCTTCCAGGCCTCTGGCACCCCAGCTTCCTGAAGGAGCAAGTTGATAATGTCGTTCACTTCTGCGTTAATAGTCTCTGCTGCTGCTGCCAGCAGTCTAGCAGGGCAAGAGTCCGAGGGCGAGCCAGACTTTAGGCCCTTAAGAATTTTAAGGGAATCAAGCAGGTCCACAGGCTTAAACGCATGGAAGGAATGGTCGGGGTCAGCAGGTGGAGACACAGAAATGGCCCTAATGCCATTGTCACAGGAAGAGAAAGCTGCCTGAATAGTGCGAATTTTATCCATAAAGAAGTTAGAGTGTTGCACCAGGTGACTGAGGATGGGGATGCGTTTGCTTGAGCCGAAGGGGACGTAATGCTCTGAACAAATGCGAAAATTTCTTTAACATTGTTTTTAGCAGAGTCAATACGAGCTGAGTAAAATTGCCTTTTGGCCTGAGTTAAGGCCTCATAATACATTTTTTGCTTAAATCTGAGCTTCAGTTTAGCTACAGTGCAATATTCGCTGCGACATCACGCATGCTCAAGAATCTTACATTCAAATGTCTGCCGCGTTCCCACTTACCTGTGGAACACATCAGGGCTGCCCGCTCTCTCCCCTTTTGTTTGCCCTCGCCCTGGAGTCACTCGCGGCCTGGATCCGACAGGACCAAATGATACGAGGGTTGAGATGGTCACCCAGATGGTAAGACCGTATTTCACTCTATGCGGATGACATTTTACTCTATCTGGCTTCCCCGTCGAAATCCCTGATAGTGGTTCTGGATATCCTGGCAGTGTTTGGCAGATTCTCCGGATTCGCAGTTAATTGGGGTAAATCGTTGGTATTCCCCCTATGGGGAGATCCCCCTATTCCCCCTGGAAATTGCCCAATCCAGGTCAACACAACGGGATTCACATACCTTGGCATCTTTATCTCTCATGATTCCTCGGTCCGATATGCCCAAAATCTCCTCCCGCACCTGCACAGACTCAAAAAAGACATCAGAAGCTGGAAAGCGCTTCCCCTCTCCCTCCTGGGTAGAGTAGCATTGTTTAAAATGATGTCTCTTGCTCGTTTTCTCTATGTCCTGCAAAATGCTCTTGACCCGGTACCTGCACAATGCTTCAAGGAAGTAGAGGGCCTACAGAGAGAATTACTATGGGATGGTAAACCACGCATCTCCTTAAATAAATTGACCCTGAATTGGTATGATGGAGGCATAAGCCTTCCAGATATTAAAAAATATTACTGGGCCATGCACTTAGCCGCCATAAACCCCAGCACTTATGGACGGGGTGATGACCCAGGCTACGCCATGTACAAATGGCTGCTCCCCGAAGGAAATTGTAACAGAGGGCTCTATTCGCGGCCCAACAGATATACTTTGACGGGCCCCACCAGACACTCGATTCGGGTGTGGCATGATGCAACCAATTCTCTTGGATGGGGACGAAAACCAACGTTGGCGACCCCCCCTCTGGGACTCTGAATCTCTGGGCAGCCTATGAAAAACAAAAGGCTTCGACAGATGGGACCTCATTGGCATTACGCAAATCAAATACCTCTGGGGGAGGGGGGAGTTAAATCCTTCAACACTCTACAGGTTGAATATGAACTAGCAGATACGGAATACTTCTGCTATGCCCAAATTCTACACTCACTCCGAAGACTCATGCCGGCGGGCACAACCCCGCCTGAGGCCTCACCCTTAGAGGACAGAATCCTGGATGGCCACCTACCCGAAAAGACGATTTCCTTAATATACAAAAAATTAATAAACAATATGACCGACCCCCTTCAGGTATTAAGGGAGAAGTGGACGGGAGGCGGGATTGAGATTGATGATGAAGATTGGCAGGCAGCGGTGTCCTCTCTTAAAATGGTCTCCATTCCGGCACGCCTTAGACTGGTACAGCTACCAATCCTTCACTGTGTGTACATCACCAGGCCGCACTTGGTCCACATGGGAGTCACTGACAAAGGGGATTGCAGGAGGGGGTGCGGCCAGCTGGGGACCTTTTTACACATCATTTGGGAATGCAAATTTGTTAGCACTTTGTGGCACAAGATACATGAGGTAATATCTGAAGTATTACATATCGGTCTTTCACCGGAGGCGAGACGCTGTCTCCTCAACATTTGGGAACCCACAGACTTTAACACTCACCAAACGCAGTGGGCGACCCTGGGATTCATGATAGCAAAAAGAAACATCGCTCACTTGTGGGGAGCAGCTAAACCACCTACGTTAGAGGCCTGGGAAAGAGATCTCAATTGGTGTATGTTTAGGGAGAAGATGGTGTATGTCACTAGGGGTTTCCCCAAAAAGTGGGCATGTATCTGGAGCCATTGGAATAGCTATCGAGGTGAAATTTGTACACCGCCCCTATGTCCTGACCAACGTGCCCCCCACTACCCCGTGATGTTCCCTTCTTATGATGTAAGGTAAGCCTTGTCTTCCAAATGTCGTTATTGTTTCTTTCAGTTATGGTGTCCTGTGTATTGTCTATGTGAACCGATGCTTGTTTCAATACAAAGAATTATTAAAAAAAAATAGAATCTTACAGTCATGTTTGAGTCCTTTGAGGTCAGAGCTGAACCAAGGCTTAGAGGGAGATTCCCTAGACAGCCTAGGAGAGTGGGGTGGGACTAACGTGTCTACTCCATTAGAAACCTAGCTAGAGAATCCAACAAGTCGGTCCTCAAGATCTCCCGAGAGGGTGGGCCTAGAAACTTCCAGGGCCTGGTTGAACGCAAGTGGGTCAATTTTACCAAAAGCTGGTTTGCAGTATGATCGCATTAAAGACTTGATGTTCGCCGCTTCCCACGAAAAATATGTTAAGAAGTGGTCAGACCATGGGACCGGGCGCGGATCTCTTAACAAGATGGGAAAGTTGGTGCACATTGGATCCAGTATATGGCCTGCCTGATGTGTGGGAAGACTAACCCACTTATCAAGTTGGGCCAGATGTAAAATATCCAGGAAATCACACGAGTTCTTAGTATCAGCCTGATCAAGATGGATATTGAGATCTCCTAGGACAATATAGTGGGAAAATCTCGCAGCCCTGGAAATTACAGCATCACCACAGGCCTGAAGAAAAGGTCAAACCGGGCCAGGGGGTCTGTAGATCAGGGAGCCTCCCAGAGTGAAATGAGCAGAGAAGCGGATGCTAAAGTCAAGGGCCTCACAGGCCTCATAAGGCAACATCCCCCCTACGAAGGTCCCACTTGTTCTTATAGATGATAGCCACACCGCCCCCCTCCCCTCTGGGCGGTCAGCTCTAGAGATCCTATAGACCTCGGGCGCAGCCAGGGTAACAATGGGATCGGACGTGGTATCGAGCCAAGTCTCTGTAATGAACAGAAGGGCTAAAGATCTGTCATCAAGGTGATCGAATATATCCAAATAGTGTTTCCTAAGTGAGCGAACATTAATCATGGCTGCCACAATTGGGGGACCCCTCATGGGCCTGCAGGGAGAAGTGCTGGCTTGGGCGGAGTTGACTGAACCCAAACCCAGCTTAAAGCCGCAAGTCGGGCAGACATTGTTATTGCCTTTAAGAACATTCCAATTACCTTGGTCGAGGCAGGAGCGGGGGTCAAGGGCCCGTAAAAAATCCCTGACATAACATAATCTGCCCTCTAGTCCTGGAACCCGGAGATCCGCATGGCTAGTGCTGGCCGCTTCCGGGACGCTGATGGGCGCAGACGGGCTTGCCTTAAGCGCGCTCTCGGCGCGTCCCCGCAGCGTGCATTTAAATAGCCCCGGCAGCCACAAAGCTAGAGAGCGCACGTCCAAAGATGGTGGCTCTCGTGGCAGAGCGGGGAAATCGGAAGTGAATCAGGAGCAGTCAAATTCAAGCAAACAGTACACAGTAAGGTGGTAGAAACAAAACGAAGATACCAATGTTTAAAAGGTTAAAAAGGTTTTAAAATTTCATGTGCAAAACACAGGTCTGTGCAAAATTAGCGATACAAAATTAGCGAGGTCAGGGATAGCGGAGGGATAATGACCTGCAAGGGCCAGCAGACCACCATATCTGACATTGATATTAAATATAGTGAACCTTTTTTTTCTTAAAAGCAGCACAAATTCCTTAAAGAAAACATGATTGTATTTTTTGTGTTTTTTTAAAAGTTTTTCTCTCTTTAAAAGTTTCAAAGAGAGTTGGCAGAGGTCCCCTAGGCCACTGCCACTAAAAACTTTTACCCCCAATTAACAAGGGGCCCAAAGAGGACCACTTTCCTTTTGCGAGCATGTTCCCACCCCAACTTGCGAACTGGTAAATTTTCAATGGTTTGTGACCAGAATTCCGGTTGCAAACCATTGACACATATGGTACCGATTTACAATATAGAAGGAACACCCACACTCCTTCCAAATTGCGAACAGTAACATTTCGTAAACTCATTTTATAGTGGATAAAAGCTTCCTGACTCCAAAAATGGGTTTCATGTAGATGAAATACCTAGTTTATGGTTACAAACACTCCAATTGTGCGAATTTTGGAGTACTGTAAAGAGAAATTCAATTTTAGAGTGAAGTGGGGAACGTGTGCCCCGGGTCTAAAAGATGTCTCAGCGAGTTAACTGCTTGCTGCTGACTTTTGCAATTGTCTGTATTTTTCAATCTCAGAATTCTGCAGTGGCAGACATGGTCTTCGATGCTTGGTTCAATTGACTGAGTCAATACTACAAACTCCCAGAATGCACTAAGGTATTAAATAGAAGCCAGGTGCCCTGGGGACATGGGGCCATCTGGTAGCCCTATCACCATAGGTCAAATGTAAACTTAGCATGTCACTAATGCTACATTTTATGGCTTCGTCCCCCACAACGTTCACTGAAGCTTTGTGGATGCCACTGAAATGAGAGTGAGCTTGACGGGACTGGCCCTGAGACAGCGCACATCAAAGGAGGCAATTTACAGGAAGCTGTGGGCAAACAAAGGCTTAGGCGCCTGCTGCAAATACTTCCACCAGCTTATGTTGTGAGGTAAATTGTGTAAAGGATTTCGATATTTACAGAGACCCGCAGCGGGTGTTTTTCATGCAGTCAACTTTGGGCACGATTTCGATAAAAATGTGTCATAACTGTCAGCTGGCCCCGTGTCACGATGAAGACTTTCAGCCAGGCCTGTTTTTCCATCCAACACCACCAAGCTGCTTGAACTTGGAGTTTCAGTTTTCCCATTACCAGTGTGAATTTAAAATCCAACACTGAACGTTGGCGAAAAACACACGTTGTTTAAAACCCTCTCATAAGAATCCGGTTTCTAGGGCTAGTACTTGTTTCTTTTCAAAAAATGGTGCTGACAAATTATTGTTTGTTGTAAAAATACAAAAAGGTAAAAAATAACAGAAACAAAAAAAAAAATCATTGCTGTCGGCTGGTTGCGTGTCATGTGGGCTGCTTCCAAGCAGTAGTCCCTGTTCATCAGCCAACATAGTAAGGCATGATGGAACTTGTAGTTCATTTTCCCCATTATAAGTACAGATCTACAAGTTCGCATGTTTGAGTTTCTTGCCTTCAGCAGCACCCTTAGGCAGGCGCGCAACACCCATTGGGCTCACCGGGCTTCAGCCCCCCCCCGTCATGTGTGTCAGCCCGGCTGAGACAGCCTCGCTGGGAAGGCAAAGTAGTATTCTAACGTCAGTCCTGGATTATTTGAGAAAAGTGCAATTTCTTCAAAAGAATCCCGGGAGTTTGATTATTTACTCAAATTCTTTTTTAATCCTGAGATACATAGTGAAAGTGCATCTTTCTATGAAATAGTTCAGGAGACTTATTTGCTATTCTAAATCCAGTAAAATTGCAGCATACTTTGTGGCATTTAGTTCCCTACTCACAGCCGATGTATTTTATAGGTAAAAAACACAAGTAATGAAGCCATTTTAAACACAAATTGCTATGTTGCTGGGCTGTGAAAGTATGGGATGGAGAAAGTGCCCTCTAGCAGTATGGGACATGAGCCATTAAATGGCCGCAGTTCCTTGCTTAGAACTGCACCTTCGGGGAGCAAAGGGTTTCGCGGATGCTCTGAAGGGAAATTTAGTATTTTAAATCCAGTCCCAGAATATTTGGAGAAAGTGCAATTTTACACAAAAGAATCCAAGAGGTATATTTGTTACTCGTAACTCTAATCCTGAAATAGTTTTAGAAAAACTCAAAAATTTCTCATGTATTTAGGAAAGGTTTGAAAAGCGGTAATTTTGAATTGTGGAAAGTGATTTCTTGAGTGAGCACTTAAGGCAATACAGTAGGAAGAGTTAGCTCCTGCAAAGATGGCCATTAAGCTTGCTTTAGGGAACAGATTTTAGTTCTGGGAAAACAATTTCTTTTTACAACCAACAAGCACTTTAGAAGGAAAACAGCTATTCGTGTTGGTGAAGGTGCAAAGGGACGAAAAAGTAGGCCCTGGTGGAATTTAAATTACTTATGCAATTTTGGGAATTTTGCATTATGCTTATTACATGAAATGCCCAAAATGGCGGCAGTAATATAATTACACTGCAGTGCCTGGGAAAAATGCTGCAGCATGAGAACAACGCTAATAACCAGAAGGCGAGTGGCTGTTGTTCACATCAATTATGCTGTTCATGTTCTTTTTTTTTCGAGAAAGCGCTTTGTGCTAAAATATAGAGCCAAATGACAGATTTGCATTTAGTGTGATTTCATAATATTTTGCATAATTTCCTGAAATTTGATGTAATTATGCGAAAGCAAATTATGCGAATTTCACACACCCCTTCTGAAAAGTAGCCCTTCCCTATTTGCGGAAAGTGAAATATGTTTAAATTCTTAGAGGTCTCAAACTTCCCTATTCTATGCACAAAGTCACTGGAATAATGCTTTTCTGAGACCTGTGCATTTTCTGCATAATTATGGATTTGCTGAATTGGCTGCACAATCGATCATCTAACAAAAAAATGTATTTCTATCTCAAACGGATCAACAGTTAGTAATGGGTGTAGCGACGAGTCCCCGCGCAGTGGAAAGCCCTTCGCAAAGGTTGACTGGTCACCTTTCATTTGCTTAATGCAATATTTGTGTGTTAAACTGGTACTAGTAAGGTGAAATCTTTGCCAAGACAGTGTTTCAACGTCTAAAAATACTGAAGTAATAATATCACAAAATGTGCATTACGTCACATAATTTGTCTTTACTTGCCGCATAATCTAGTCAACTTCTGCTACATGATTTGATTCACTTCTGCCGCAGAATTCCAGTGGCCCTGTCGATGTGTGGAGCAAGTACATCAATGCTAGGATTTCTCTGCATTCTTGAACTTGGAGTCATGAATTTACCCCTTTGTAACTTTTGAACCATGTGACCAATTGACACCAAATGTGGCATGCTCAAAGTTCGCCATAGGAATACTGCTGCCTCCATGTTTGGTGCAAAATTGGTCACGGGGTAGTCACATGAATTAACTGGGCAAACATTAGACTAACTAGCACTAAACTGTCATTCATAACGACATAGATATGATTGCGCCTCTGTAACATGTATATTAAAGAGTGGTAAAAAAGCAGCTTTTTCCATTTTAGCTTTCATAGCTTTTATAGCTACAGCGAAACTCTCTCCCTCTCGATTTCCCCCTAGTTTGCAGGCGGGGGAAGGGGGAGGGCGGTGGCTGCAAAACGTTTTCACAAAGTTGAAAGATATAAATCTTTCCTAAACAGGAAATTGATATCCAGTGGGTATACTGCTAATTGTCCCACGTGGCTGTGCGAGGCAAAGCGCGCCTTTCATATCAGGAGCTCTAAAGGAGAATTGATAGCATGGGGGAAGAGATGAATGTATGAGGCGAATGAAGAAAGAATCCTGCGGTATAAATGGAGTTGATATTAGGTGGTGGGCACAATGCACACTTTAGTTCACCCTGAGTCTGGAGATCCCGCAGGGGAGCATTAGTGATGCTGGAGATTGGTGGGGGCTATACATCAGTGGTCTGCCGAGAAGGGATCGACGGGCCGGTCAGACACATTAGCCCTCTGGCAGTGGGGCTAATGGTGGCCTCCTGCCATGTTGTTCAGATTAGGACTGAGGCCTGGAGCTGGCTCCGGCAGGAAGGGTCTGTAAATGTGGCTGCTTCTCACACTGGCAGCATTTACTAGGCTGGAGTTAAACATGTCTCCTGGGGCAGCCATATCAGTGACACATTTCCTGCGACCTCCAGAGCTGCACAACTGGCATTTTTTTTCTGTGCAGTTTTATATAGCGCAAACTCGACCAGAAGGTATTGGAGCGCTTTACATGAGCACCAGTTACATTTACACAAGGACACATTCATTTTTTGTACGGATGGGGAGATTAAGTGATGTGCTCAGAATCAGGTCGTCGAGCCGATGCCATGACTTGAACCCATTTCCCCAAAGTCGGCAGCTCTGGTTGTTATGCCACATCCTCTCCCCAGTATAAGTCTGTCTTTCTGAGTTACAGATTTCCTTGTTTAGTTTGCAAGAATCTAATGCAGGTCTCTAGGGATCACAATGTATTTTTCACTCCCAGACTTGTACATGGGAAAATTATAGTTTGAATGTGCCAGTGTATAATGGCAGCCCCGTCTTTAATTCTTTTTCATTTTCCCCCTTACATTGTAGGGTAGTTAGTTTAAAGACCAGGGGCCTGGTTAGAGTTGGATGGTAATAGAAAATCCAGCAATTTATGGATGAAATGCCGAGGAGAGCGCACCAGGGGTTTTTCTGCGTCACGAGGCGCAGTGTGGTATATTTCCCTCCTGATTTAGTATTTCATCCAGGATCTTCTCTAAAGACAAACAAGGAGTAGGCAGGGGTTGCGGCTCCTGGTCCTGGCTTGAAGTTTGGTACACCCTGGCATTGCCTTTTGTACCCTAATGAAGGTAGCAGGAGAAGCAGAAAGCCTTCATCGCTGGAGCGGGCCTTTAATGGCCGGTAGAGCCTGCTACGAAAGGCTTGATCACCAAGCAGTGAAGCTAGCAGCTTTGGTATCATCAGACTGATTTGGAAAATTCTTCCACTTTTTCCGGTACCCACTTGAAGAGTCATAGTCCATGGTACAGGCGTTGGTTCTTTCCCTCCTGGACTATGGGAACTCCCTCTACTTGGTGCCCCAAAATCGACGACAATGAAACTGCAGGTTGTGCAGAACTGTGCAGCCAGGCTGGCTGCTACACAATATTCCCAAGACACACTCTGCCAAGACTGCTCTTAAAACACTGCACTGGCTGCCAATAAATGGAAGCATAATGTTTAAATCATTATGTATAGCTCATAAAACCCTTTTGGGTATTGGTCGCAAAATCAATCACTTTCTGTCGCCCCTTAAGATGCCTCCGTTCAGCCAATGTGTTTCTGGCATCTGTACCTAAAATCAAGAGAGCCCGCTCCGGGGGCCGTACTTTCTCTTACAACGCCTCTAGACTATGGAACGCCTTTCCTATTCATCCTCGTTCAACGGCCCACCATCTTTTCTTTCGGAAGCAACTTCAGACCTGGCTTTTCCAGAATATGTGTTAATTCCCCTACTCCATCTGCTCGCCGTCACTAGCGCTGGGATGCCTGCGGGTAGCTACACGCTTAACAAATATGAATTAATAATAAGGTTCTAAGGGTATTTGAAAATTTGAAAAAGTGTGCATCAGATCTAGCACAGTTTCTCTGGCATTTTATATAGTTGGTGGAATCTTCAAAACTCCATTTCCAAAGATAAGGTTGGGTGTAGTGACATTTTGGAAGTGCCAAGAAATGTAACAAATTGAGATTTATAGGTTTTTGAGAGGTTCTAGATTATGGCACGTGTCATACCAAACTTGGTGGAGAATTTGCACAGTTTTAAGTAACATTTTTGAAACGGAATGCAGGTAATTGTGTTTAACAGTAGTTTTCTATGAACCAGAATATTATGAAAAGTAGCTTGAAGGGCTGGAGATGCTGGATTATTGCACTGCGTTTGCATTGATTTAGCATCTCTAGACCCCACAATGAGCCCAGGAATCACATTGTACGTTGGTACACCTACAACCTCTCTATCCGGAGAGAGATGTAGACATTTGAGCACAAAACATGATTTTTAGAACCTTAAAGGAAAGAGAAAACAAATGGAGTTAGGAAGCTGAAGCATACGCAGCGGAGTGCAACTCGGAATGGATAGAAATCGATAAGAATTACGGTAAAATTTAAATTTTGACCAAAGTTGAGTAACGATTTAGGGACAAGGAAAGATGTTTCAATTTTTTTAAACAATTGAATTACCTTATACTGCAATGGATTCTAAGGGACTGAGTAAGTACTTTCCGGCAGACATGCAAGGTCACACCCAAATAGGCCAGGGGTGTTGCTACCATTGGTGCAGCAGGTGCAGGAGCACTGGGTGCCCAGAGCTCTAAAGGGCCCATCGAACACTGATAATTGCTAAATTGTAATACTCCACCAGCAGCCAATGGGCAAGTTTCCTTGTTTGCACCAGCGCCCATGGCATTCTGTCTACGTTACTGAAATAGACTACATTCCTTTGCATTTAGAGTGTCTGAAACTTGGACTGATTGACAGGCAAGGATGTGGTTTGGCTGGCTTAGCTGATTATTGGAGTGGCTATCAAATTGATCTGCCAATGATGTGATCTTTGAAGGTCCCTCTGCATTTTGTTGGGCAGTGCAGACCCATTAAAATGTGGTATATTTTGGTTTACTTTATTAGGTCTTGCGTACCATAGAGCTTTCAACTGTCTCTAAGCATAAATCCTTCTTCTACCATTTATTGTTCCCCGGCCGTTGCTTCCCCCACCCCCTTTCCATTATATTCCATCCCCATGTGGTCATTAAAATTATATATATATATATATTTTTTTTCTCCTTTTTTTTTCGTTTTCTCTCTTTAAGGCCCTGCCGCTACCATTTCAGACCAGGTCACATTACTTTTAAAAAAGTGCTTTTGAGCAGTTAAAAATCTTTTTTATTTACCATTCCAACTGGTTTTCGCCATCTTGGATTGGTAAATAAAAAAAATAAATAAAATGGTGTCCCTTCAATGAGTAGCCATGTGGCCGTGGGATGACTGATGTGCATGCATACCTCAACATTCATCCACCTCCCCAACAGAATTATTCAATGCAAGTAACCTCATGAAGACGCTGTGCGCGTCACATCATGGCACATTTTTCTTTTTTCTGGTAATGCTGCACAGCATTGGCGAAAAGAAATGTAGCTTTTTTACTGATAATGTACCACTTACAAAATACAACAAGCATTGGCAAAGCCAATCGATTCCAAAGGCAAAACCTTCTGGCTTTGCCAAGCTTGTTTTATATGTGATTGGTTCTAAATGGAATGCAAATAATAATGCTAGTGGAAAGGGCACCCTTTGTTTATCCCATTAAGAGATTGAGGTTTATGAATGGCTCTGCTTGACACCCAAAAAGGCTTTTATTTCTTCATCTAGACATTTTTGTCCACCCTACTTACCAGAAAGGAAACACCTAAACCTAATCAAGGTTTTCTCTGTGTCAATAAAGGAGCCAGCTAGGAGCATCAGCAACACGGAGATGAGTTATAGCCACACAGACATGTCCAGTAGTGGTCCCAATAGAACAAAAACATGCAGTTCTGGAGAACCAAGGTCAGATAGTAGCAGAGTCAGATGGTCAGCCAATAATGTATTATAGCTTTTTGCATCAACAAAGAACAAAGGGTCTAATTCCTCAGTTTCTCCTGCTGATATCCTATTCCCACACATACAATTTCCAACATGGGAAGCAGCCTGTCCTCATTTGTAGCCCATTTGTTCTTGTCTGTAGTAGAAGATTTAGAAAGTATTCCTTGATATGACTTGGATACTTCAGAGCGGAAGAAGTCATCCAAGTAAGAGTCAATGTCTTCATGGAATGACTTTAAATGGTCTGAATAAAGTTAATCATGATAGAAATTGGAGAGTGGTCAGATGTTCATGAGTGTTTGAGTGAGATATGAGATCTCCCAGACTGTAGATGTGCCAAATAGTTGATCTCACTATTATTACAGGGCCACCAGGGCCAAAAAATATGGTATATCTACTGGTGCTACTTATATTTTACTGCACCCCAGAGTGAGCAGAATTTATAATGAGATGAGCATAACATGTTTGTGAGACCAAGAGTAACCAGAATGAGGATGGGAAAAGGTGCATTGTCTATGAAGGTGATGTTCCTTACACCAAGCACCGTGTACATTAAGCATTGGAGCCGTACATGTTCATTCTCAATTAGGATGACTTTTGGGGAAGGCTTTAGATGGAGCAAGAAGCGATCTTGAGTGAGATAAACAATGCCATTGGAATCCCAGTAAGCTTGAAAAAGAAGATAATTCCCCACAAAGTTCTATCCAACAGGCATCATTGTCAACATTGGGCCCAAATAGGTAGAAAATGGTGTTCAGAAAAGGAACTGTAAGGATAAACTGTAGACCAACAACATCAAATAGAGATCTTCTAAGTGTTACTGGTAGGTGGTAGCTACAAATATTGGCCTCTGTATTGGTGAAGGATTGAGAGGCAACCAGAACCTTTGTGAGGTGAAATGGGTCCGGACCTATGTGCCCTGCTAAGAGAGGTGCGTCTTGTGTAGACAAAGAATGTCATATTAAGTATGATTTATTTTTAAGATATTGCAAGATTGTGAATCCTTTAGAGGGCATATGAAACCCATTGACTTTCCATAGGGTGATTTTCATCAAGGTTTTTGGTTGTGTAAATTCTAATAGAAGGATTCACATTAATCTTGTGAATAAGCGTAATGTTGTGCACTTGCTGAAATACATTTTAACTCCCATGGAGTGTGCCATAGCACAAAGATAGTGGATTACTACAACACTAGACTAGATGGTGGCAGGGGTGGAGAGGGGCTGTTTTGTATTTGGTCGATCCTTTGTGGATGGGTTTCCAATGGATTTAAGGTGGGACCTGAGGATGTATGAGGTGAGCCTGGTAAGTTTGGTTTGTTGGGTCCTTGTGTCCTTCACTGTGAGAAGTGAAATAGATACATCGAGACTTACAAGGTAGTCTCTAGCAACCAAAATAGAGGAAAAATTATCCCCAGTGCTTTTGAGGAACAAAAAGACAGACATGCTTCATTGCAAACAGCGGGAACCTGCAGATGAACACATTTCCTTAAAACGGCTTTGTTTTCCCTAAGTTCTTTTTGCACATGAGCTCAGCCTCAGTTCCCAGGCTGGGAGAAACCACATCTCTCCAGCCAGGAAGGTGATCTCATGCAGTCTTTATCCTCAAGTGTTTGGATTGGTGCAGCTGACCTCATTTTACTTAGGAAGTTTTATGAAAACAAGCCGGTCGGAAGTCTGAATTACAGGCCCTCTGATTCAGCAGTTAAGAACTTTAATCAGCAATCCAAACCTCGGGAAGGCGAGCCAAGAATATGGCCCTTGCCTTGTAAAGGTTTAATGGATGTCGGACTAAAAAGCTCTGTCTCACGGCTGAGCAGGACTTCACGATCATCAGATGTCTGCAAGCAAAGCTGGGTTGTGGCAGTCAGAGGTCTCTGCTGTCTGTCATACATCTGTTTCTCATTGTGATGGCTATGCCCCAGCTGGATGCCATTTTAATGTCAAGTCCCCTTGTTTAAGCTGCATCTGTCATGTCTCCTTGTTTCAATGTCATTGATTGCTAGTCTCTGAAAAACCTGCTGTGCCAACACTGATGGCCAAAGCCAACTCATCCTCTTCTCAATTCATCCAGAAACCGGAACCAAAATCAGCCCTAGCAAAATTGTTCACGCCAGCTCCACATTGCAGGAAGCCATGACTGGAATGGGGTATAGAGAAACTTTCAAGGGTGGGTCCATCCAGCTCTGAAAGCAGTCCTTGCTCCTGCAGCCTACCAGTAACATCCTGGAGTGGCAGAATGGTCAGTCCAGCATCATTGGAACCAACTTCGGTGTCTGAAACCAGTGTGTTTTCCTGGCGGGCTGTTCAGGCCACTTCCGTGTGGCACCAAGTATGTCACATCACCTGCAATTTCTCTGTCTTGATGTCTTGGATAATTCAAATCAAAGTGGTCAAAAAAGGCTGGTGGACGGAACTTGGGAAAGAACTTTACAGCTTTATAAAAGGCCCTGTGTTACCTGAAAAATCTTGAAAAGGATTTATTTTCTGTTCATGCACAGCCAAGATATGAAAGCATAATTGCAAATGAGATGTAGGCATGGTTTACGGTTCACACTTCATCCCATCTCAGCATTGAAGTCCATCACTTGCATCCTTCCACCCAAGCAGACACTCCAGGATTTGAACATACAAGTCATTGCTATCAGATGTGTCTCTCCAAGTAGTTTTATGGAAGTAAACCAAGATTACAGCATGCAGAATGCGTTATGTTGTACTTTGAAAGGCTAGGACTGTATATAGTGTCCATGATGGCGTGGAGTTAGTTAGTTTACCATCCTAGATTGTGATCCCCTAGCATTACAGCCTGGGACTCTTGATCCATGATCCTGCCCATCAGGGAGTGTAGCCTTCCCACGTTCATGACCAGAAACTTTCAGACCTTTTGGTGAATAAGAAGGTGAGCGCTGCACGAGTAAAACGGTCCATAAAGTGTAATTGCACTCCATATACACCTCTGAAGCACCGTCTTGCCTTCTTGGGCCTGACCTGAAGCCGTTGGTTGAGAGCAAGAACAAGAGAAGTGCAGACATGACAGGATTTTGTTTACTCTGCCTACCACAAGATTAGATCTGCACATTATATAAATATCTTAAACAAATACATCAAAATACACAGTCTTCATTATTTTGAAAGGCGTTACATAGGTTTTAGACGCTGCCTCGACTGCAGAAGGTGGAGATTCGTTCAATCACCTATACGTTTCCCAGATGATTCCCTGTCACCAAGGACTCATTTGTGGGTATTCATGAAATAGCGTATTGCCCTTTTAGATCTGGAGTTCTGAATCAAATCGAACCAGTACCCCTGAACCCAAGAATTTAGATAAGAAAAGCCCAGCAATGGAGCATTGCTTCTTTCTTGAACTGGAATCATCGGGTAACCTCAGCTACCACGTGAGCCAGTGTCCCCAATTCTAAAAGAGTTGCCACCTCCCTCAGTGTCTCCAGTCCTGGGCTTTCATTTGACAACCACATGTGTTCTGGCAGTTGCAGTCTTGATTTGATTTCATTAAGCAATTGGACTGACACACCTGATAACAATGAAGTGAAGCAGAACATTTCAGGATTGGAAACGTGATGTGTTGGATTGAGATGGCAACTATGACATCTGTGTCCAATCAAATCAAGGTTCAGAGCATGCAGCCCACCACAGGAAGTACAGTTATCTCCGAAGCAGCTCTGTTAGTTGTCACTGAAGACCGACTCCTCAATGTTTTTTGTGTCTAACATTCTCAGGTGGGAGAGTCCAGTTAAGTGTGCATCGAATAGTAGTAAATGTTTCTCTCCGTGCACACATATTTGCAAATACATATATAGGAAACTTATTTAAACAAGGTGTGGTGATTTAAAAACAGATGAAAATGTGCACTGTGCTGTCATAATGACCAAATATAACTCCCCCAAAAAACTTTGTGATTTCTGTCTTTTTATTTTGTTGCTTATCAATCTATAAACTTATTTATGTACATACATACAATGCATCATTTTGTCTTTCTCAATATTTTTTATACAAACTATTCCCATTATGGGTACTAAATCATTGTATATTTGATTGATCAATTACATTCCATTTAATATCAACAAATATGTTTTTTTGAACATGGCTCTATTAGATCTCTCTGTGCACACATCACAATATTCACTATAAAATGCACGACATGCTCCATATCAAAGCATATTGGACCATACCACATGGCACAGTGCAACACCACATAACACCAAACTGAACAACTTTTCAGCTTTAATACAACTTACACAACGCCCCAAACCTTCAAGGCAGACACAGTGCCACACCAGGTCTATCCTTATGCCACTACAACATGCCAATCAACACAGTTCAGAACACCCCAGGAAACCAATCAGTACCCTTCCACTACATTCCATACAGTACCACATTATACCACATCTCACCACAAAAGCACTGTAGCACACAAACACAGTCAAGTCCTGCTGCCATATACCACAAGGAACTGTACAGCTCCCACACAAAAAATAGCTTACCACAGTACTTCACTTCAAACACTATAGCAAACCCCGAAAGCAATCACTTCAATGCACGCAATTCAACCGCAAACATGCTTGTTTAAACCAATAATATGATAATGTTCTGGAAAGATAGGACAGATTCAATGAGTATGCTAAATAACTTATCAATTAACTATCTTGTAATATGACCATAATGGAGCCATTACCCTGAAAAAGACTCTTGAGAAGACAGACAGAACTTCTATTACAAGTGGAGTATAATTTCTGAACACCAAAACAAAAAGAAGCTACCTCAACAATGACTTTTTACAAGCTGGTGCAGAGCACACAATCAACCTAACCACGAGCAGCCTGTGACAGGGTATACAATCAACCTACACAAAAGAAATCCGTTTACTCACTTATCTATGTTGATGGCTAAAAAAAGGTTCAATTGCATATTGTGCCACTGGAACTAATTGAAAAAAAAGGTTTTATTTGAAAGTTCTATCCAATTATAACATTGAATTATTTTATAGAGCAAATACTATTTCATTTCGTTATGACAATTTCCAACAACAGCTTGTTGTATCAACATATCTTATGTAAAATGCATATATATGTAGTTCAACAGAAGACAACTTTTTCAGATTCCTCTATCACACACAGCCACGCTATAAAACCCACCCTTGGCCAAATATGGATCCCAATCCGTAGTCCTTTACACATTTAACCAAAGTTGAAAATTAATGGTGGCCATGGCCAATGAGTATTAAAAACGCCAATGCAGGTTTCGGCGGCTGAGAAGACCAATATTATGTCACCTTCATTCAGATCCAACCCTAAAACCATTTGTAGGGCTTGATATTTCGAGGGAACTTTTTATACTAGGAAAAAAAAACATATGAGGTGTGTCACAAAACTCAGAATTATTAATCCATGTACAATTACTAAATTGGACAACCTCCAAAATGTAGATCAAATGTTATGTTATGTTAGAAGCTCATGTTTCTATATTCTATCTTCAAGAGGTCCATCTTATAGGTCCACCTTTGGTGTACAAACATTCATCTCTTTACATACTTGCACTGTTGAACTATTATTTCTTATATCCCAATAAAACCCCTGTGTTGTTAGCTCTGTAAAACAATAGTACGACGGTGCAAGTGTGTACCCATTGTGCAAGGCAGCCTACATTTCTCGAGCACAGTGGGAGAGAGAAACAGTGTCATATCCTAGTAGATATGGCGCTGTTCTGCTCTCTCACGTAGCACAGCGCAGCAACTTTTGTTCCTGTGCTGCATTGCATGAAAACGTATACATTTTTAAAAATCTTTTTATTTTTTTTTATATAAATTATTTCCATATCGCAGACCTAGCCACAAGGGCAGCAGACACTTAATAAAATCATCGATGTAAAGGGTAAAGATATGAAGGTGAGTGTTTACCAAGGAGTGTGGAAGCATGTGTGTTCAAATTCTTTCATACTATGAGGAGGTCATGATTGAGCCTGATGTTGTTTGGAATGAAGTTCCACAGTTTTGGGAATAAGCACGATAAGGCCTGATTGAACGTTTTGACTTTTCTCGTTTTTTGGGATTTCTAGAATGAGATAGTTTTTTGCAGTGGTGGCTGGCACTGATCGGGGGTGGGGGGCTACAAGGCCAATTGAAAAAAAAGAAAAAAACGTACCTGATTGCCGCATCCTTCCTCGTTTCTCCTCCGTCGTCTCTTCAGGCTTGAACAGAGAAGCAGGAAGCCCTTGGCCCCCCATAGCCAATCACAACGCTGCAGTGCAGCGTTGTGATTGGTCTGAGCGCTGTGGTTCGTCGCTCAGCCAGGGACTTGGGCCCTGGGCATGTTCTCCACCCATGCTGTAATGTAGCCTGGGTGGAACATGCAAAGTGAGCATAAATGTTTGGCCGGCCCGAGAGGGCTGGCCAAACATTAATGCGCTCTTGGAGTGGGCAAACCACTCCTCGCCTGCCCTGAGAGCAGTGCAGCCCTGCCCCGCTTGTAGAGCTGCTGCAGCAGGGAAACATAAAATGATAATAACAACGAGTTATTATCATTTTATGTTTCCTTTATTTACACTACTAAAAAGAGGAGGAGCTTCCACAGTTTTTTTAATCTCATGTTTGTTGGTTGCCCATCTGTGAATTGAAGTTCCTTCTTTAAGTAGGAGAGATGCCAGACTAAATTGCTTTATGGATTATGCAGGCTTCCTCAATTGAACCACTTGTACTAAAGTTCTAGATTAGTGGTTTGTGGGAGGGTAACTGGACGGTAATATGGTGTTCTCAAAGATAACCTTAAAATCTGACTTTCTGTACATATATTTTTCTTGGTCTATGTGAGCCTGTCAAGCTAACCTCTGGAAACCCCCTCACTAGTGCATGACTGACCCCTCAAAATTAGGCGGGAGGAACAAAGGTGTGTAAAAGATAAGATGGACTACTCCTATGCCTACATGAAGTTGGCATTCCCCTTCCACTAGCCGGGAGAATTTAATGCTAACCCTTCCCCAATTTGCATGACAGGTAAAGGCAACCGAAACTCCAGGGGTGTAGCTTGGTCATTAAGACTGGGGGGCGCACTGACGTAATGAAACTTGAGGCGGCCCCCCCTGCAAGGGATGTGGAGGGGCCCCTTCAGAACTCAATGAGGGGCTCTCCGGCCAAGGTACTGTGCTGAGGGGCCCGCCTTGAGCTTGGGATCCCCCCACACCGCGGTGGGTTGCTGGGGCCTGTGTTACGCCACTGGGGCGGGGGCGAGGTGATCTTCAGATTCCACAGTCACGCTGGGATATCTTGCTAAAACATATTATATGAGAAGCCGGACATGAGGGGGGCTTAAGGGGCAGTGGAAAGAGCGAGAGGAGGGCAGATTGTTAGGGGCACTTAAAACACAACATTTTTCTAACTAATCCAACATTTTTAAGGCATTCAAAACAGAGACGAAAGAGAGACAGAGAGAGTAACAGAGAGAGAGAGAGTGTGTGTGTGTGTGTGTGTGTGTGTGCATGTGCGTGTGCGTGTGTGCGTGTGTGTGTGTGTAAAATCCGACAGACACTTTATCATACCGGATTGAAAGCCCTTGTACCCAACTATTTACCACTGAATACATTTTTTAGAGACTGTAACACCACAAACACCCTTGTCCCCCGAAGCTAGGTCCGTTCAAAACTCATGTAGAAAGTGCACATCTTTCGCATGAGAATAACGTTCTGTGTTCTAGATCTGCTCTGGAACCTCAGGTCGATTTTACTTTTTGTCAGCAAAAAAACATGGAGGGGAGAGAAATCCTTAGCCAATCAAACATTTCAGTTCCAATTTACCATGACTCCTAAAAATCACAGACTCCCAAATAAGTTTAGTTAGTTTATTACAAAGCCAAAAACAGCTGGACGTACAGGCACCTCAAAGTGAGGGTGTAGAAATACAAAGGAACTAATACAAAGCCAGACCTACGGAGGAAGTTAAGGCGGTGCAGCATGCAAAGGATGGTAAGTTCGAGAATCAGGATACAGAAAATAACAGAGCAGACATCGAGATTCCCCTCCATTGGAAGTTTGTGGGTATAAAGCATTAATCTTTGCCTACACTACCGCTAGCGTGAAATCCCTACATAGCGTTTCCCAAGGCAAGATTCATTAAGACGTCAGTATGTGAAGCCTTTCTAAGAAATCTCTTCACATCTTCACATCGTTCTAAGATGTTCTCTCTCTCAAGGCAAGGCAGAAGTCCCCAGACACTTTCCCTAACTTTGATACATCAATACCACAGGTTGTATCCCAAGATGCATTGCAGCATCACACCATCCAGTCAAGCCACCTTCTCGTAGGTGATTTTGCATTAGGCAGCGATGCTCCCAGGTCTTGGCGAGATGAACCTCGATTCCCAGGCTTGCTCCGATGAGAAAGTACAACAGTTCTCCATTATCAGTATCAGTGCTCAATGTATCCTCTTCTCCCTAAGCCTAACTCCTAAAACATAGACATTATTCTAGCTACCAAGGATAAATTCTCCACCTGCAACAGAAACGTGAGACAAAACAAATCCCTCATGCACATGAAATTCAACTAATAAATCTAATTTGAGAGCTTCCAGGGAAAATGCATTTAAGGCCTACAGAAATCAGCCAACTAAAGAAATAGTTCACAGGCCCTATGAAACTACATATAAATGAACACTTTTACTGAGCACTTCTATAGTAACACGTTACATAGGCACATCAAATACGTGAATAATTGTCAGCAGCTTACACAATTTCTGCACATTAGTGTTTCCAGCTAAACACGTGTGAATGTCAACAATAATTTCTTCACGTTTATACGAAAACTATCCCTAATACAACACAATTCACGTTATTACAGTTCACGTTCTACTGTTCCATGTTAATACGACAAAGGAATGTATGCAGGTGCGGACTATTTGTGATTATTTATGATGCACCCCTACAAATGGAAAATGAAATTTGCATTATATCAAGAATAATGAAAAAGGACGTTTACAAGAAAGGAAAAATTCCAGATGCCGAGTTAGTCATTTGCTTAGCAGTGCCAAGCATGAAAATTAGGCTAAATATGTCAGAGGCGTGACAACAGCACAATTTAAACACAACATTGACATACAAGATGACAGTAAATTAATCAAGACGACGTTAGCTATTACAGTGATTTAAGGCAATTTTCTGCAATTTCTCAGGTGGGGAATTTAACGAGTGTCACCTAAATGGTTTCAGAATGTGATCCTTGAAAATAAAGAAATTGGTTAATGGACTTCTTGGTGCTTCACTTTATGTGCTTTTGGGAACACGTTTTAGGCTTCTGAAATTCAATTTTTTATTCACAGTCAGCAATTTACGCTTCATATCCTTAAATGGGGACCAGATGTGCTGAGAAACAAAAATAAATGTCTCCTGATCACGTGATCAATTCTTGGTAAATGTGTATGATAGAATTATGTTCTGTCAGCCATTCGTGAGTGTCATTAAAGGCATCAATAACCCTCAACTGCAGCGTCATAGGATCGAC
Organism: Triturus cristatus; assembly: GCF_964204655.1. NCBI lineage: Eukaryota > Metazoa > Chordata > Amphibia > Caudata > Salamandridae > Triturus > Triturus cristatus. The sequence continues at coordinate 324,026,608 of NC_140586.1, read as the reverse complement.
ACTCGCGGTTTAAACATAGAAAGATTTGAATTGACATTTCTTGTCCCTCTTTTGAAATGTCTCTCATTCCAATGTCCTCATGTTGTGAGGCAAGAACACACACATTGGGGGAGGGGGGACATTCAATGATTTTTGATGACCTGGGCCTAATTGTATTTGACGCCCTGTTCCCCCAGCACTGAGGACCTGTTGTTTCAAGCTCTTACTGAGAATCTGGCGCCCCCTGCCGGTAGCGGGTGACTTTTATTGCACTGGCAATACGTTTTTCATTAAAGCCCTTTCTAGCCCGATATTAAGAACGGGCGCCTAGTGCTGGGGACGTCGCCTGCGTGTCGGAGTCATACTCGTTTTAGAAATAATTATGTATAGTGCATTCTGCAGCCCAGTCCAGAGGAGACACAATGCTGGACTGGCACTGTGCCCCGGCATGCTTTCCCGTGCATGGACTGGCAGTGGCACAGCAATCAGTAAATAAATCCTTTATCAGTGCCAAATAATGCTTTTTTTCGAAAATATACTTTTAAATATATTTATAATAAACAGAGACATTGCACAGAGCCTTGAATGCTGGGACAGGAGGGAGACGTTGGGGGTGGACGGGGTACAGAATGAGACATTCCGGGTTCGTGCCACGGGCTTGCACCCCAAGTGAGGGCTCACATTAGAGGCGCGCCCTTTAACGACTTGTAATGCTCCTTAATTTATTTTCCTTTGTTATTCCACACAGAAAAAGCGTGAGCTTGGGGAAAGCAATGGATTCATTAATAAAAGCCATCAATGTTTTCCTGTCATTTAAGAGTTCCTATGTCTCATTTCAGAAAGGGAGGTAAAGTTCAGTAGTTGTAAAATAACCACAATTGTCACAGGCTGCTCAAATGATGCGAACTCATCAACAATAAACAGTTAAAGGTCCACAAACACAAATACACTGAAGAGCCGCCTTTAAAGGACGGTTGGAAGCAAACCAACATTAAATTGGGTCTGAAAGTGCAGATAGTGGATTCACATCTGTCTGCTTTTAGTGTATAAAAGTGAGAGTTACTGCCCCACTTGTTGCTCCAATTCTAAGGCATATAAGATCCAGGAAGGGAGTGTTCTGCAGAGGACTCAGAGAACTGCTGTGCAACCAGAGCTGGTGTTGACCTGACAGTTTGGCTGGAAGAAGCTGTTTATATGACCTGAGGTGCCTAGTAGCCAACCTGCTTGCGGCGAGAGGGATGGAGCCTGCCGACCCTGAAGGAGACATGACTGTCCAGGAAGATCCACAAGCAGCAAGGTCCCATGCTGGTGGGCTCTGCCAGAGGAAGGAAGACAGAGAGTGAACTTTTTACCCCAAGGCTTGGCGGACATCAGACTCTTCGAGTGGCGGGTTTAGTCAGTAACCATGGAGCCACAGCTGATCATTTAGTTTTGACCAGAGAATTGCGTGGCTTATCCCATGCTGCTATGACCGGAGAAGTGCTAGTGCGCTCATTCCGTTGCTCTGTGACCAAGAAGTATGAACCCGGTTCATCCCATGCCACTTTGACCAAGAAGTGCAACTGCGTCCCAGGTTCTGAAAGAGAAGTGCAGGATTATTCCTGTGGCCCACTCTTGAATTTCCCAAGTTTGGTTCCCAGGATCAATGGAACTTGCTCTAGAAGAGCCTCGTTTGATGTCAGCTCATCAGAGTTTACTGGTAGGTCCAGAAGGAGAGGAACATCCTTTGGTGGTTGAAGGAAAGTTGAACCTTCTTGTTTGGAAGATCTCAGGGGTTCTGGAAGACATTCTGTTCTTTCAGAGAAAGTTGAAGATTTATTGGATGAATCATGGGCCCCAGGTACTAGAAAGAGGTAAAAGGGAGTTTGGAGCAAATAATGTTGTTGGTGCTTGAAAACGAATCTGGATCCCGTGTAGGTTCCTGTGACAGAGTTGGCAAAGTACTTAGCCAGCTCGCCCTCTGGGTCCACCAGAATTCCAGGTGAGCACGTCTAGAGGGCCACCAATATTGGTTCCTGCCACTGCCCTGCACAAGGACCTCACCAGAACTGAATGAGGCCGCATCTCATTGGGAAGCACACTGTTGCCTACAAGCGGGAGAGAGACTGCACGCTGCAATCGATTGACTGCTGGCCTCTTCCCTGTGCTTCAAAGACCCACATCGTGGTGATTTTCTGAGTGCACAAAACATACTAGTGGGGGTTAATCTGTACCTCAACCGTGATTCATGCTCATAGAGACATTCTTACCCAGACGGGAGAACAGCTTATTTTAGAGGAGGCGGGAAATCCAGGGTAGAGGAGGGGATAGCATCCTAAGGCACACCAGCACCAGCGTCCAATTCACAAAATTGTGCCCATTCACTATTACAAGCTTTTGTGTGTAATACGTGTTTTTCTTTTATGAAGTAAAGCACTGGGCTGGACAACCAATTATTGTGCTTTTGTGTGATTGCTGAGGCTTGAGCACCCCCACACTGAGAACCCTGTGACTGCTCACCATAGCTACCACTGAGAGTCAAGTCCCAGATGGGTTGTATTTGGCCAAGTTTGCAGACCTGCAGTAGGACAGACCCTGAGACATAAAGGAGCAAATAACCCCAATCACCATGGTTGGGGCCCAGTATCCTCTGCTGTCTCCCTGGCCTTATGAATGGGTCTGACAAGCAGGGGCATCCGGTGTAAGTAAGATCGGTGGGACTGGCCAGGGGGGTAGTCAACAGATGGCGGAGCAGGAAAAATAAATGAATAAAACCACTTACCTTGCGCTCGCCGATGCAATGCGGTGAGCACAAGGTAAGTGGTTTTATGATGCTTTTCCCCTCCCACTCGCCTCCTTTCAACTCCCATAACCCACCCATTGTTGTTCGCACACCTCCAGCCTAAAAAAAAAACCATTCACAAAGCCACATGGCTCTTGCATATGTGAAAACTATTTAGCTTTTTCAGTATGTTTTTAGCAATGCTGTACAGGGGAAACATCCTCTACAATGCAGTCATTACATCGCACTACCTTTACAACGCAGTCATTACAACGCACCATCCTTTACATCGCATGCCATTACAATGCAGCCATTACATCGCGTGTAACTACAATGCATGTCATTACAACGCATGTCACTACAACGCATACCATTACAACGCATACTATTACAACACATAGTTTTTCCCCTACACTATCCAACACTTACCCTACTGTTGCACTCACTGGAGTGGGAATAGTAATTTTTACCCCTACACTATCCAACACTTACCTTATATGCAATGTAATGGTATGAGTTGTAATGATATGCATTGTAACGGTATAATGTGATGTTTTGGAATGCGTTGTAAATGTAGTTTCTAAAAATGCGTTGTGATGGCATGCGATGTAAAATCATGCATTGTAATGGATGTTGCGATGTAAAAACTGCGTTGTAAAGGCATGCGTTGTAAATGTATGCGTTGTAATGTCATACATTCGCTGTACAGCAACGTGGCTACAGTGCAGCATGGTTGAAAGTAAAAAAAGAAAGAAAGTGCTATGACGTGGGCAGCACTGACCACATCATAGCATTTTGCTTTTATTTTTAACCACGCTGCACAGCAGCCGCTTTGCTGTACATTATGGCTAAAAACAAAAACTGACCAAGCCAATAGATCTTGCAGAGGCGAGACCTATTGACTTTGCCAATGATTGTTGTAAACAATATTTAGGACATGATATTTCTGTCAGATTTTATTTTGGTTACAATACCATAGTGACAAATGACCTCTCCATGCAAAAGAAGTCATGGAGCACACATACAGCATTCACACGTACCTGGGAAATCCCACATCTTGATAGCTGGCTTGAAACTAGTCATTGCCACTCACAGGTCTGGATAATAAGATTCTTCATGAAGACATGTTCACAGCAGTTAAAAAATCCATGATTAATTTGCTCAGCGCTGCTTTGCCAAGAAAGACCCAAACTGTAATAGAAAAGATCAAAAACAGTTACTAGAACTTAAAGATAAATCAAGAAGATTCGAAAAATTGGGGAAACATAATTACAAAAAAGATACAACTACCTAAGATTTATAGAAGGCTATAAAGTAGCCTTTCATAAATTTAAAGAAAATATTGAATCATAACCTCATCGCTAAAACGGAGAAAGAAAGAATTGATTATTGTCGCCATCCTTGAAGGAACTCAAAAATGATCTTAAACTGGATGGTAATGGAGCACTGCTGCTTATAGACCCCGCTGCAGCTGTTGACGATGCCTATCATAGCGTTGTGTTAGACTCCAAACCTGTGCTTGCATCATAATTTAGGCTCCCTGTCTTCCGTTTTTACTGCTTTTTACAGATAAATTTAGACAGAAAACCATTTATTTTCTTGTCTCTATTTATTTTTAAAGGTGGATAAAAACGGAAATTGGGTGCTTTTTGAGTGATTTTAAATACACTTTGCCATGGCTGCCAGGCCAATAACTGTGTGGATGAATAGGTAAGGGGGTTAAAAAAGAAAGGAATTTTAGTAAAGAAGCTTAAACAACAGTAGATATGCACAAGGCTGGTACTGAAATGTGCATATTTTCATATAAGTGCTTTGGTTTATAAACAAAACGAATTACATTGCGCACGCTGCATCGCCATTTGGCGTTGCAGCGTGTGCAATGTAATTTGTTTTATTTATTTGTGTACTTACCTCCGTTCGGCCGTATTCCGTGGTTTACTACCCCCCACCCTGCCCCTCCCCTGCCCCACCGCCCCGCAGCACTCCCACAAGTAGGTAAACAAACTGCACCACAAATGTTACCCTTTACATTTCTTATGCGACTTTAACAGAATTATTGAGGATCTATGTGCACCTTACTACTTTGAATATGGCGTGTTCAAAACATTATTAACACAATAACTGATGCCAAAGGAAGGTTCACAAGGAATCCTGAGAATGGTGATCTTCGATTGCCTTACTTCACCAAGTGGATGACAGCATTGTTTAGTGGGGCCCTGAAATACCACTGCTACATCTAAATACAATTTTACCTACAGTTGTAGGAACTGCGTGACAGGATCAAGGAAACTGGAACATCAACCTTGAAGTCAAACAAGAGTGGGGCTCATTCACTTTCAGTAGCCTTTTAACCGCATAACACCACCCTTTATGGCATGGAATGCTCACTTTTAGAGGTGTCAGGGAGGATGATGGTTGTAAAAAGGCAAGCAGAAGTCAGCCAGAGAGCTCATTCACCTGAAGACATTCTTCTAAAATGAGTAAGTAGCTACAGATGAAGTGAAGATGGGTGTCGCTGAGGGTGTAATTTGGGCATTTGTCTTTGACATGATGGACTCGATGTACAATGAGTTGGTCCAAGTCATCAGTGGCGCCTCAGAAATCAATTTCGATGGCACTGGAAAGAATCATAAGCCATTTTATAATTGAGTCCTTGTTCCCCTCCTTAATTCAGTTAAGATATGTTTCTATACACAGATTGTGTTGTTTTGTAGTCTGCATCTACACGTTGTACAAGCATCCCATCACCCAGTGATTAATCCACTAAGCTAACCTACTGACTGTAAAGCACGTATAGCAGGTGTGGTTTGCTGTATTGGCCTAAAGAAGTCCTCTCTCCCTCTCAAAAATGCTAAATCCCAGCCAAAAGCAGGAAGCAGTGTACCTACTTCAGGAAATGTAGGATGGCAGCCAGAGAAAGTTCAAGGAACGTAATATATGATACAATTACGTCTGATAGGCTGAAAAGGGATCTCTCTGGTTGCACTCTGTTCATAAAAGAACAGATGATGAACGGAAGGCTGAACACATGAAACATTCACCCCCAGTCACAGATCTGGGTTAAATCCATTGTTCTTTTGCTCGCAACGCCATCTAATTTGGACCAAGCCGTATGCAAATCAGTCTTGACCCTGCTCCCCGTGGGAATAGTTTAGCCCGAACTGCCAGATCAGGTCCTCCATGGACCGAAAACATCATCATCTGTTCTTTTTGCCTCTGATCATAGAATACATAAGGGAGACCTCTGTGTATCCCTTGTCCTGCACCACTCTTACCCTTACACAATCCACTGACTTCCGCATACCTTTCACGTCCATGCCTGGACACCTCCCGGGTTCAGTGTCCCAGCGCTATCCATTTCAGGTCTCTCTTCTCTCGGACTGCTTACAACATTGCATGCCTCCATCCTGTCCTCTCTCCACTCTCTTCTCTCTTGCTTCACCTGAAGGCCCGTCTGTCCAAAGACGGCCTTTCGCCAGGTCTCTATTGTCTACCTGTTTCCCTGCTTCCTGTGTGGATGTTCCACAGCTTCAGGTGGTTTCCTATACTGTTCCCATGTTGTCTTTGACCCAGTTCACAACACGTCTGGTGTGAAAGGCAACCATTTCAGTTTCAGGTAAATTATAATCAAATCACTAGCATTGGAATGGGATAACATATAGGAACTGAGTCTGAGCTAAAGTCATGCACCACTATGACACCCGGGAGAGGGCGGCTTAAGAGGAAAGCAGACGCAAAATTAAATCAGAAAACTCAGATAAAAGTACTAGATAGGATGTAGACCCAAACAAACTCCCTCGCAAAGCGAAGACTGAAGAAGATGTCACGATGGACTTCGCTGGCTCAGTTCAGAACCGAGCACCTGTTTTCTGTATGCCTGCAGTAAGGAAAGAGGCTTAGGGGCATTTTATCAAGCACGGTGTTTAAATTATCGCCGCTTTAGCAGCAGGAAACTGCAGCTAAAGCGGCGAAAATGGGATTGATAATATGCCCTTGAGAATTCCAATAGAAGCCCATGTTCTTGATAATATGCCCTTGAGAATTCCAATAGAAGCCCATGTTCTTGATAATATGCCCTTGAGAATTCCAATAGAAGCCCATGTTCACACCAGAACATGGGCTTCTATTGAAATTCTCAAGGGCATATTATCAAGCCCATTATCGCCACTTTAGCGGCAGTTTCCAGCCGCTAAAGCAGCGATAATTTTAACGCCGTTCTTGATAATATGCCCCTTAGATCTTAATTTTCAAAAAGCACAGCTCAGAAACTGTTAGATGCAAACCCTGCTGACCGTTTCTGAGCTCTACTGTCTGAAAATAAAGCACTCACCCAAAGAAATATTGGGTTAAATGGATTCACTTTACACAGTGGATGCACATTAAAACATGCGTTTGGCTAGGAACTGACTCAGAGAAGCCAACCGGGATATGGCCACTATGTTAATTTGTGCCAGTGATTGCAGGAAAACTTATTTTTAATCATTAGACTTTGACCCGAACAAGAGTGCGAAAGGCAGAAAAAGGAGAAAAAGGGCAAAGAAAAAGACTGGAAAACAGTGACAGGGGGAGAAATCAAAGATGAAAAAGAACTTGCAAGAGAGAGGTCAAAAAGCCGGAGGTGTAGGGTGGTGAAAGAAATAGGAGGAATCAACACTAGTGAGCCTAGGTGTTTGGCATCGCCAGCATTCAACATCACTGGCAGAAGGCACCTGCGAATAACTTTGGGCCCTTGTACTTATTTATTATATTTATTTGAAAAATCAGACACTGATTAAGGCAGTCCGCTTGAAGAATGCTTTCAGTGTTTAAAACTACAGAAAGCCAAAGCAGGTGAGTTGATTACCAAAATCTCCTACTGAGTTGATTGATGGTCTTGGAAAGGAGTTACAGGATTAGAATTTTGTTGAACTGTATTATGAACTAGAACATTATTTGATGTTGAAGACAATTAGGGCCTGATTACGAGTTAAGGCGTTATTTATAGCCTCTGATAAATAACGATAGCACAGGGTACGTTATTTATCGGGTGTGATAAATACAACTTTTTATGAGTTAACAGGGAATAAGATGCAGATTTTGGTTTGACCTGCTGAAATTTAACTCATGTTGAGTTATTTAAAATTATCGGATGCTTTAACTACCTTCAAACTCGTAATTCCGAACCATGCGTAAACAGGAGTTTACACATGGATCAGAAAGTTACGAGCAACTCATAATCCGGCACTAAGGGTCTGATTTAGACTGATTTAGTCCATCAGGGTAGTGAAGGACATCACCTCTGCCACTCCGATGGACTACCGCCCTATAAATCAAGAGATGACTACCGGCCCAGCGGGCATCTCGGTTCATTGAAGATAACTGACATAAGGGCGGATCCTTTCAATGTACAAAAATCTAGGTGGACATCCGCCATCTGTTTTTTCTCCTGTCCACCAAACGTTTACCCTTTTTTGCTTTTCAAAATCAAAAGTTTGTTTTGAAGAACTAAAAATCTCCACACCCTAGGATTATTCTCCCAGGAGCGGCGTCATTGTTGTTTTTCTGCCAGGTTTTTCTTGGGCATGACGGACAGGAAAACAAGACATTACACTGTTCACAATAATGTCCGACAAATTCTAAATCAGGCCCTAAGTGAATATATGAGTTGTGTGGTGAAGTTTTGTGAAGAAGGGAGATGGGAAACATGGCCTGAAACATCCTACAGCCACGTTAGGAGACCTGAGTCGTGGATCAGCCCATCAGGGAGTATGAATGAGCTGGAAGTGGGTGGAGCTTGTGTGGCAGTCTCAAGTTATACCTTGGGACATTTGGTGCACATAGCTGATATGCTCTTGATTAGAAACACTCAGCATTAGCAAATGGGAGGCCAAAGCCCTGGGATGCACTCAGACCCCCTGAGTCACTCAAAGACACTCTCCAACGCCAGGAAGAACCTCTCAACAACACAAGCTGCTGGAATGACCAAAGCTGAATATTCAAAGGTGAAACCTGAATGTGAACCAACTCAACTAGGAGAGAACAGTCTGTGAGAGACAACGAACAGCCTTTTACTGTGTTACGGATGCTCAGAAACATTCCCTGCTCCAGGGTTGGCAACAGGGTGTCTGCAAAAGTGGAAAAAAAGGTCTCAGCGTCTACAGTGTGTATTCAACTTCACACATCTGTGGCCTAGACACCATTTGGCATTCTTTTGAGATAAGATAAAAAAGGTTTGAAAGGAAAATGTTTGACAGGGTAATATTTGTTATGACAATTCTGCCAAAAACTTCTAGTCTAAAAAACATGACGTCTGTAAGGAATAAAAAAAGTATGCCGTGAGATCCAGCGAAGGATTGGAGGGAGCTACCTTATATCAGAATTGCAATTAACTATTCACAGCAATTGTGGCTTGGGAAAACGAGCCCTTTTAGGACAGGGTTAACGGTGTCAGAGAGAGTGAGGAACAGATTAGAGGAGAGCCAGAAAGAGAAGTGAGAGATGATTGGGTAAGAAGAGGGAGGAGGGGCACCTTTCCAAAAAGTGCTTGTATGCAATTTAAAGCATTTCTAATTTAGCCCATGGTTCAAAACCGTTTACATCTGTCAGGTGTTTTTGTCCTACATCTCAAAATAAGCCAATAGGACTGACCTAGCCAAACATGCGATTTTTATTTTTTTGCTTTACCAGCATATCCAATATGCACACAAAATAACATGTCATGTATTTGTAAAGCACGCGTTCACTGCGATGGGTATCTTGACATTGCATAAAAGATGTTTATTGTTACCCAACAGTACTCATTTTATCAACCTCAGAAAGATGAGTGGGCTTGCCAGGATTTGAACCTGTGACCATGATGTCAAGCACAGGATTCTACAGTGGACTCATTAGTCCACTAAACCTAGCTGAAAAAACCTACAAAACTATTTAAAAATAAATAAATAATAAAGGAGTCGCCAAGCAGCCCTGGTAATGAAGTGCTATCCTTTTCCGTCGTCTGTGCACATGTGATCAGGGAAAATGCCCTTACTCACAATACGCAAGAGAGGCAATTTATGATGTATGCTGATCCTTTTCCCCATGAGGCACGCAATGATGGACGGAATCAAAATGTGAATTACACTTGAACAAATGACTAGATGAAGCGTGCTGGCTGAAAACCCCTCGATATATGTATGTGTTTATACTATGATTTCTTCATAAATCATTAGGCTGGCGAAACATCTATATCAGTCTTGATGCCAGAAATAAAAATATGTTGTGTTCGAAATGGGGTGGAAGAGAAGAAATAATTGGGTGGACTGGACGATTTAATAAAACCCTGTGCCCCTTGGGAGGAGTACAAAAATTCTACACCTCTACAATTAAATGAATGTGTTGCAGAAGTGAGCAGTTTATGACACACTGGCTCAACACATTGTCCCCCACGTGGCAATGGAAAATATCATTCCCCCCCCCCCATTTGTATTGGATATCGATTTGAAAGTTTCATGTCCACCTACGTTGTTTGATTCTGTCTAGAGCAAGTACTGGCAATGACAGTCAATTGCTAAGGGTGTGATAACAAAAAAATGCGTTCACTAGAGTGCGCATGGTGACTTACGGGCAGTTTTCAGGGTGGATGAGAAATTGGGGATGTAGTGTCTTGTGAGTTAGCAATGATTGAACCCTTTTGACTCCAGATGGACTCTGTACAGTTTTGACGCAAGTGTCAAAGTGGAATGCAGTTAAGGCTGACTTAAAATGTTGAGTTTGCAGTTACACGCTGAAGAATCAAAACATGTTATACCAAGCTCCGTGTGTGGCGTAGTCATTGGTGAGTACCCGGACTGGGTAAGAAGCTAAAATTGACAAGGAGATAAGAGAAAAGTAACCCAAAGATCGACGGTGCTCTCTCAGAGAGTTTGCAATGGTCCAGCAAACTGCTTGCGCGGGCCATGTTTGCCTCCGTAGAAGTAGAAGTGCAGAAGTCGACGTTAGGCGTGTTGTGGAGTGAAAGCGCAGTCCCAGTTCCGTGTAAAGCATTTGAAGTTAACGAAAACTTCACTGAGAAGTCTACACACCGGTGGCCGAGAACCTGCTGGGAAGAACCTGTTACTACGCATCTCAATGCCATACACTCATATGGAGTGAAAACGCTATAAGCAGATGCAACCAGGTTTTGAAAGAGCCGCAAAGTGCAAGATAACACTGCGAACAGAAGCACTGCAAGGCAGAGATCATCCAGGAGTCAGAGAGCACAAAGAGATGCTTAAAGGCCAAGTGATACAAGAAACAGTCATCTGCTTACCAATACTGAGTAGAGTCGTCATGCCCCAGTGCTGGAGGGAGCGACCCCAGAGAAAGCACATGAGGTTGTGCTTGCAGAGATGTCCATGTCTGAAGAGGCACACCATCAAAGCTGCCGAGTGGGGCTCAGACCCACTCCAAAGGTTTCCAAAGTGCAGAAAGCCAAGAGCGGTGATCGGAATCATGACAGGTTGCTTCTCCAATGGAGACCAAGAACAGGGTCCTGTTTCCTGTGATAATCAAAGATGACCCACCCAGAGGCCAGCACGTGCAGGGTCTCAGAAATGGTGAAGATGACACAGGTCCTAGAGGACAGCCGACTACCTCTGAAAGAGCTCCACCCTGAATGTCAGTCACTCCCATAAAGGGTTACAATGCTGCTGCCTTCCTGAAACCACCACCACTTTTCGAGACCACCAAAAAGCAAAATATTGGAGATAGATGGATTGTGTAGATAGAGACATTTCAAGATTCCAATGATGCACTGAGAGACTGATACCAAAAAGATGATCAAATACCTCAAAAAGCATGTGAACACAGAAAAATAATTTGTGCTTTAGATATTGATTTTTCGTTTCCACACGAAGGTAAATGTCCCGCCATTGGACAGATATGTAAAGACTGCAGGAAGGAGAACCATTTTGTGAGGGTTTGTAAAGCCAAGAAAAAAGCAAGTGCATCACATCCTGAAAACAAAATGACCACGGAACGTTCCAGAAGCAACGTTCAACGTGCACCCACAAGTCCAAGCAGCAACCTCACTTAAGACAAATCAACACTGAATTGATTGTCAACCAAATCATTGTCAAACAGTTCTTCTATCTTCATATCAAGTGAAAGTACAGAAGATGGATGTGACATGTCGATATTTACTCCAGAAAAGTGTGCACATGTTGAACTGGCCACATGTGAAGAAAAATGTCAGTCAAGGAAAAGTTGACATGCTAAAGCACCAAAACCATTCAAACTTTGTCTGAAGATTACACTAAAAATAAATGGTTATTCAATACCTTTCATCATCGATAGTGGTGCTTCGATAAACATTATGCCCGAGGAGAAATATAATGAACTGTTTCGATTACCGAAACATACATCATTGAAAACCAAGGTGTATACATGGACTGCTTCAGCACCCTTAAAATGTTAAGGTTCATTCATAGCGACGATGAAACACAAGCAAATGAAGGTGCAAGCACCTATTCATGAGCTTCAAGGTGCAGCTTCAAGTGCTTGTCTACTCAGTTTCAGCACAGCTGCTAATATGGGACTTATTTCCGTGAACTACAACATGAAAGCTTACCACGAAATAGTAAGTCGATTCCCATTATTATTTCATGGTTTAGGAAAACTTAAGACTATGAAAGTAAAACTGCATATTAATGAGGATGTCCACCCTGTTGCCCAAAGGCATAGACAAACTGCTTTTCATTTACAAGATGCTGTTTAAAAAGAACTTGAATCGCTACTTAAGCATGAAATCATTAAGCGGTCTACTGGTTTCTCCCATATTGGTAGTGCCCAAAAAGGACAATGGAGCTGTACACATATGTGTTGACATGGGTCAGGCAAACAAGACAATTAAACGAGTATGACATCCAGGTCCACACATCGCTGACATGGTAACGCAGTTTAAGTGGTGCCAAAGTCTTCTCTCGTCTTGATTTGAATAAAGGCTATCGTCAGTTGGAACTCAAAGAAAATTGCAGGTACATTATAACTTTTTCTACACAGGTTGGTCTGTTTCAATATAAAAAGACTACGTTTTAGTGTGTCATTGGCTGCAGAACATTTTTAAGACATAATTTGACGTGTTATACAGCCTGTCATGAATGCGTTCAAATATAGCAAAGACATATTTGTTTTCAGAGCTTCCCAAAAAGAGCACAATAAAACTCTCGCACAAGTATGTTGTGTACTTGCGGAAGCAGTTTTTACTTTGAATGCAGATAAATGTGAGTTCCACTAGATAAAGTTACAATTCTTTGGCCATACATAGCTATTTGTGCTTAATTCTTGGAGAGAGAGATTAGAGCATGTGACAGGCTTCAACATTCTATTTTCAGCAGTTTTACATAGCGCAAACAAAAACAAAGTTTAGAACTTTGTTTTTGCATGCGCTATGTTTGCCAACATTGAAATGCTGATCATCTGTCACCATACATACCAATAGACCCGATTTCAGGCAGATTGCCTCTGCATCAATGTAAATCAGTGGAGAAAATACATTCTTCCGACTATTTTTTTTAAATCTCCCACTTGCCTGCTCTAAAATGTTGGCATGTATGCTGTTCGGAGAGGAAAGAGAGAGGGAGAGGGTGACGTGAGAACTGGTTCCATCTGTCCTCACTCAGCAGCTCTACAATGGGCGAATCTCTCTTGTAGTCCCTTGCCTGGGCCTGTTTTGCCTCTTAGGCCGACCCTGCGAGCCGTGCATGGCTGATTCCTACTCCCTCGAGCTGCCATAATGCAGGGTTCACAGCTGTGCACTTCAGGTGGATTTCACCCATTTTCTTTGTGCGGTGACTGTACTTTTTCCTACGAGTCATCTGCCTGGCCTTATCCTTTGATGCCTCGAGCCTCCTCAAAGAAAGGCACTTTGACAGCAAACTCCAAGTCAACTGTTTTTAACGAGGCCAGTAAATGACAGGTCTTTACATCTGTCAAAGGAGAACCGCAAAGCACGGGAACATAAAAGGGTCAGCAGACCCACAAAGCAAATGCGCATGATCCATTTTTGTATCGCCCCCCAATCATTGAGGTTGTTTGTGAGAGCCACTCCACAAACAGCCTAGGAAAACCCAACAACTGCTTAAACAAGCCCATGTAGAGTGAGTTGTGCCAGTGACGACTGAGCATTTTTGAGAGTTGCAAGTGCGCTATATACATGCAGTAGCCATTTCTCGAGTTGCATTATTTCAAAGCCTTGACAACTGCCTCAAAAAGCCTTACTGAGTACGAGGATTGTTGAACATATTGGAGAGAGGCGCGAAGGGTGTTAACAGCTGTAAACTGACAACAGCAGTTGTGCAATAAATCTATTAATACCTGCTCTTAATCTTACCCAGCACAGGCAAATAAAACTCACCCGCTGTCTCTGTCAGCTTCATGCCCCTTTATGACGTTTGTAGGCAGAAAGCTGTGAGTAGTGACCAGTGCTTTATTTGAGCCGGTGGTTTCTGGTGCTCTGCACTTAATTGTCACCACTGGTACATATGACAGTCTACCACATGGTGGTATCTATTTCCGAATTCAGAGAGAAGCACAACAACTGTTGTTTATTAATTTAATACACATTAGGAATGCCTAATTCCTTCTGCCAAAGCCATTCTTTTAACTTTTGGGTCCTGAAATTGTCAGAACTGTCCCACTTGTAGGAGTGTGAGTTATTAGTTATGCTGTTACTGTAATTGACAGCAGCAGTGGGCAGTGTAAGCGATATGGGCCTGCTGACTAGAGCCCTGGCACTTTTTTTTTTTTTTTTTTACAAATTAAGCACCGGTAGTGACAGCTTTCTTAGGCCAGGGATTGGTTGAGCAAATTTTAATATGTCATGCCGTGTACCAATTGTTTACTGTATTCTATTCTTGGATATAATGGAGCTCGTAATACGGCGGACGGGATATCCATCACGTTTGTGAGGGAGTAACCAATCCGCCAAACTCGTAATCAGGCCCTTAGTATGTGCAGATTTGGTATGCTGCAGATGTTTTAATGTTTTTTATTTTTTTCTAAATTAACATGATGTGTGCTGTCAGGTCATGTCTATCTACCAGAAACTTAAATAATGTATTTATGTAAGTGTATGCTTAACAGAGATGAAGCGGTCCAAAACTGGATCAACGTAATTACTAACAACAGACAACTACTTGGTGCAATTTGTATGTTTTACTTAATTAGCTTTGCATGTTAGATCATCGTACATTTTCCAGTCCACTTGGGATTCCATGTTGTGCCTTGCCAGTCATCTATAGAGGTATAGCGTGAATATGTAGGTCACTGAGCAATTTGAGTAGCTAAATAGGCAAAGGTTTATCTGATAAAACAGGGTTGTCACCTTGCTCCATATCTGCAGCAATTTTTCTTGTCCTGAGTTTTTAATTTACAAATCGTTGCTGTCTAGTGGGTCAACCCAAAAAGTGTCCATGGAAGCAAATCAAGGCTGCAAGTTATGTTATTCGCATTTGTATAGCGCTGACCTCCAGTGTTACGGCATCCTTGCGCATTCGCTATCTGGTGCCCTTTCATGCTGAACCAGGAGGGCCATCAATTGAATTGGAGGAGCAATTTATTGCTGGTTGTATGAAAGTTGGTAGCATGTTTTAGAAAAGAAGACTTCTTTATTCAGATGGACACTTTAGTGTTTTTAAAGCCTGGATCATCACCTTGCCAAGTTGCGACTCCCAATCCTGCGGCATACCTTACTGCGCAGCTGCAATTGAAAAGATAGCGCCTTGAGTATTGTTGCTTCTTTGTTGCAAAGCTGCTCTCATGCATGGTCTTCAAACCAGACTCCCAGGGTTGTACAGGAAAGGCTGTCATACGTTTGTGTTGTTTAATTTATTTGGATACCTTTTTATATAGATTTAGTACATTGTTGTTATGCAAACACCTGGAAAATGTGGCTTTGATCCAGCTCTCCTGACTTATGTTTGACGCTACTACTCTAAGTCCTCAGCATGCCTCAAAGGGCAAAACAAAGATATTGCATACTAAATTGGAGTATGCATGAACATGGGAGGGAGCAAAGACCCACACCTTCAAATTGCTTGTGACTGAGTGGATACAGGGGTTACTAACCTAATTCTGGTGCCAGGAGTTGGCACGTCAGGTCACTATTCCCATCGGTGAATAGTCTGTAATTGAAAAGTTTGATGTGTATGAGATAAACGGATTAGGAGCCTCCACTTCGACTCCTACCATACCCTTTTATCTCTAGAATATGTGGTAATGTCTTTACCATCTCCTTATATATATTTTTTAAATATATAAAAAACGAAGATATGTACTAGAAAATTGTGGGTGTGTTCTTCCGCTTTCTTACTGGTGCGCATTAATGAATGATTCTGCTTGATAAGTATTAATTACCAGCTATTGAATATTTGAGCAGCTTAAACTCAAGAATTTCTCCTTCCTTCACATTTTTCTAAATCAGTCTGGTACCGTCTGATTTTCATATTATACTATACCCAGGTCCTTTGACATTGATTGATTTTCCCCATTAGTTTGTAAGGGGTGTGACTGAGTGATGGCAAAATTGGAGACTAGCATTGGTCCTCCATAGCCAAATTCAGGTTAGATTTTCCGAAATCCATATAAAATATAATTACGAACAATTGATCGAAATTAGAACTCATTAAAAATACTCAATGCTTATCCTGACAATTAGGCATAGATCTGACCCTTCTGAACCTACACTGAATATATCTCCAAAGTAGGTCCTCTGAGTTCTACAATTCACAAGATCATCAGAAAATGGACAGGCTTTATGAGTGATAGTCCTTTTATGCCATTGCACTTCACTGTAGTCTTTTCACACCTTTCTGGCACCTAATGCATGAGTGTCCGACATTGTGTCACTGTGCTGGGGCATAGTGGCAAACGCCGAGCACTATGCAGGAAAGACACACACGGGGAGATAAATACTACCCTCTGTGGCTGGCTCGAGCGGTCCACAACCGGCTTATTTATCCTCTTGGGCCGAGCCTGGCCCTGGGGTGCATGTGACGTGGCTGCAAGCCACCTAGAGGCCGGATGGCAATCTACACATTGGTCCAGTAGGGCTGGACTTGTACCAGCTAAATTTGGATTCCAAATTATGACATCATTTTGCATTCATTTTTGTATTGCAAAAACTCATATAAAATAATTTCTCAAAGCATTGCCAATACGCTGTTTTACTTTCCTTTTTCATGTATTTCACGTGTGCCGTTTAAATATTTCATCACAAGCACAATGTCCTTACACTTAGTTTCTTGGAGGAAAGGCCAGTCAAGAGAATCAAATGTTTTTTCAGCATCAAGCACAGCAACTTCTGCCTTAACCTCTTGGTCAATCTGATTGAGGACTGTAGAGACTGTACAGAGATTCAATGCTGTGGATCTGTGAGGCACACATCCAGACTGCACTGGGGCCCTCATGCCATCAAGAAGCTGAGAAAGTCTAGTGGCAAGGATTTTGGGAAGGATCTCTTTGTCACAGTTAATTAATGAAAGGGGTTGTTAGAACGCACATTGTGTGGGATCTTTCCCAGTTTTAGGAAGGAGAGTGCCTTGTGCATTGAGGGGATAGTACTCCATCCTGCAATGCCTCTGCATAGACCTCGATGAGATGAATGGCCAGGACTTGCTTATACGCTTCGTAAAATGTGGCAGTAAGCCAATCGGTACCCAGGGCCTTAACACCGGCCATTGAGTCGATAGCAGTTATGACCTCCTCAAGAGCGATGTATTGACAAAGAAACTGGTGATGATCACCCTCCAACCATGCCAGCGTGACTTCATCAAGATACCCAGTAATAGCCTTGGATCTGGTATTTGCCGTGGCATAAGGCCCAGAATAGTGGTCTATGAGTTCAGAGAGAATGTCATATCTGTGGTGAGGATCATCATGGCCTTCCATCCCAGTAATGTGTGATCTAGACCTCTTTTGCCTAAGGCGCTAGGCCAGTATTCGGCCAGGCCTCTCCCGCTTGGCGTACTGTCTAGGCAGGGTGTGTTTCCCAAGGTGTTGGACTTCGCTGTCAGCCAGCTCTAGGAACTGCTGCAGGAGTTGACACTGCCCCCGCAGCAGGGCCTTAGTGGACGCGCACCCCATTCGGGCTTTAGGGGATCGTAATGCATCTTCCAAATGGATGAGTTGCCCCCGACTGTCCCTCAATGTAGGAAAGTAGGTTCTGCTTCTTATGGTTACCCCCATTTTTTGCTGATGTATCACTGTTTTCGACTTAGTCTGACTGGGATCCTGCTATCCAGGACCCCAGTCTAGCTGCTTTCTCCTCTAAATTGATGGCACACTCCAGATTGTATTCTGGGATACATTTATCAGTCCCTAGTATATGGTATACTATGTACCCAGGGCATAGGTACCCCAGAGGCCTCCCAGGGGCTGCAGCATGTATTATGCCACCCCTGAGAGACCATTCAAACTGACACCCAAGGTCTGCTACTGCAGCCTGTGTAAGGTGGTGCATGCACCCCTTACTTAGAAATAGGTTCACTATATCTATTCTAAATCACTGCACATATAAACCTACCAGTCACCCCTATGGCAGGCCTTATCAATTCTGAAGGCAGAGTGCTGGGTTTTATGTGAGAGGGTGCCCATGCATGAGCAGAGCCCCTCTGCAGCCTTCGGAACCTATTTTCCAGGGTTGTTTGTGATGCAGCCAACCATATATATTTAAGTGCATTATAACCTTGTGGTAAATGCTAACTTTAGAACGGCTACTTAGAAACATGTCGTGTTTGGGGTCAAACACCTTGGAATCATACCTCCACACCAGTAACTGGTGTGGAAGGTATGATTCCTCCCTTGTAGAACCACTACCGTGGGTCACTGGTCTACCCTGTACCAGCTTTCTCGACCTGGGCATCACAAAATGCATGCTGCCAGCCACAGACATGAGTCTGCCCTCCTGCTGTTGAGCCAAGCTCGAGCAGGGGAAGGCTTGACAATAGGCTTCCTGTCACAGGGAGGTGTGACCACCTCCCAGACAGGATTTAGTGTATTGGGGCTGAGTGGGTGCACTCTAAGAGTGTTTGAAGTCTGCACTGGGGGCACATTTGGTGTCCGTGTGCATAGTCAAGTTCAAACCAGTTGCAGGAGCCATTTGCTTCTGCTCTGGCATGGATTTGGACAAAGGACATGGGTGTAGCCACCCCTCTGTCCTGTCCCTCCCACAGGTGGGTCCCCAGAGTTTGTCCCACCCCTTCCTTGGGTATAAAGTAGGAACCCTGACTACAGGACTTTAGATTTTACCTGGACTAAACTCTGCTACAGAAACCAAGTACTTCAACGATCTACACTACGCTGGATGACTGAAGAATCTCCCTTGGAGTAAAGGAGTTACTTCCCTGCAAGGCAGGCACCCTTAACGCATCTGACCGGTTTGCATCTCCCGAGCTCCTGAGGACTCCGAAGATTTCTGCAACACAGGAGGTGGGTTCCCGAGCGTCCCTAAGGTTGATCAGTTCTCTCAGCAATCCTGAGACCCGTATCCCTCATGGGGACCGTGCAACCCAAACCCCTGTGCACTGTGTACTTCAGTAGCATATGCTTTTTGGCGATCCCTGAGGCTGTGCTTTGGGCGACGTGTAGTCCTGACCCGAGCAGTATTTCCTCTGAAGATTTCCGGCCTACACTCCACGAGTGTTCCATGGGCTTGTATTTCGTGATTCAGCTCGAGGTCCCTTCACGATCCCTGGTCCGTTGCCCTGTGGGTCCCTGTGAAGGTAACTTTGAATTTCCTTGGGCTTTCCGGGTTACTCCAGACGTGCCCTGACTCTCCATTGCTTGGAGAGTATCCAGGACTTTGCTGGTCCTCACCGTAATCTGTTTGCTCTGCCTGCGTGGGTTACAGTTGTCAAGGCTTGTTGGTGTTCGATCCGGACACTGACCCCCAGCACCATCGACATCCTTCGTGGGACTGCTCACCTCCGGACTTTGGTCTTGGTCGACGTCTCCTGGTCCCCGTGGCTGCAGAGTCAAGCATTCAATCTTCTCACCTGAAGCACCCAACATCGGTGGGCATTCCTCTATCGTGCCCCTGGTCACCCTGAAGTGACCCAGGCTATGTCCCTTCTGATTTCAGGTTCTTCTCACCTCGGATCCAGGCTTGGATTCCACCGGACACTTTTCACCTTCCCGGGAGCAGCACTTTCTCGCATCACGCCATAGAAAACAACGAGGGTTTCCGACACCACTTGACCCCTATGTACCCGGTTCCTCTGGGATAGGTAACACGGGTACCTCAGTACTCACAAGAGTGCTGGCCTTAGAACCTTCTATGTTTGAAAGGGTTTGCTTGAAGTCCACTCCGAAGTGTCCTTAAACTGTAAATTTCCAACCGCGACTTTCCCATAGAGTTGTACAGAGCTCGCGACTGTGTTCTCACACTGCACCCGTCCTCCGAGGGTCCCCTGTGTCACTACTTTGGGTGGTTCCTTGGGGTCCCAGCGATTCTACGTGCTTTGGCACTGTGTTGAGTGAAGTTGTGGTTGTTATACCACTTTCTTAGTATATGGTTTGGTCTCCCCCTGGAGCCCGCTGTGTATTGTGCTATTTACTATCGTTCTATTGATTTAATATTGTGTGCTTTGTGCTCTAATCTCATAAAGAAGTTAGTAGAGAGTGTTTAGTAATAAATACATATATTTTATATATCTCTTGTGTGGTTCTCCTTTCATTTGGTCATTCAGGAGGTTCTGATCTGGTAAAACAAGCTGCTTTACATTCCTTTGAGACTTAGCCTGAAGGCTGCTCTCCATAGCTACTACTAGGGTAGCTTTCAATAAAGGTTGTCTTTAACCTAATCATCAATAAGGGTCATTTGGACTGGTGCAAGGTGCCCACTTTAATTAGTGGACAGCATATACCAGGCCAACTTCTCACACTCAACACCTCAGCTTGCTTTGAAATGACCTGTCCCAGAATAAAAGCCTTAAAGGCCTCCCAACGAGAAGCATACTTAGGCTAAGTACCACCTCAAATCTCTCTTTGAAAACTGGGTACAGTCGTGAGGAGGGCGTGAAGTGCCAAAAAGACCTGAGAAATCGGGACATATGGAGGTTTAGTGCGAAGAGTACAGGCGAATGGTCAGAGAGTGTGTGAGGTAGATGTTACACCTCCGTGACTGAGGAGGTAAGATCAGAGGATGCCAACCAGTAATCTAGTCTAGAGAATGAATTGTGAGGTGTAGAGTACAGAGTGAACTCCTTGGTAAGTGTGAATGCTCTCCACCAAAGATCCGAAAACCCATACAGGTCAACAAGATCATGAAGGATTCGTACCACCTGAGTATGTTGGGAGCATTATTGTCCAGATGAGTCAAAGGTTATGTCCACTGTGAGATTCATTTCAACCCCCAGATGATGGTGTCTGGCTACCTGGACGGAAGATCATGGACAGAATGCTGAACATTGTCAAACATTCACCCCCATTCACAGACCTGGATTAAATCCAACATTGTTTTGCTCACCATGCCACCCTAGTTTGGATCCAACTATATGCAAATCAGTCTTGACCCTGCTCCCCATGAGAACAGTTCAGCCCAAACTGCCAAGCCAGGTCCCCCCATGACCAGAAAACAAGCATTCTGGGACCGGTTTTGGGTAATCATCCCTCATCAGCCAGGCTAGCTTAAATCCAGTAGCATGGGGAGCAAGGGACTCAAGTCTGGGCATAACCTTCCCACTTAGGGCAACTTTAGCGACACAAAAAGATGATGGATGGAATGCTGAACATTGTCAAAAATTCACCCCCAGTCACAGATCTTAGTTAAATCCATTGTTTCTTTTGGTCACCATGACATCCCAGTTTGTACCCAGCTATATGCAAATCAGTCTTGACCGTGCTCCCTATGGGAACAGTCCAGCCCGAATTGCCAGACCAGGTCCTACCTGGATGGAAACAAGCATCCTGGGACTGGGTTCGAGGTATCACTCCTCATCAGCCAGGCTAGCTTGAATCCAGTGTTACAACAACCAAATGATGGACGGAATGCTGACAATGCAGACATTCTCCCCCTGTCAAGAGATCTGGGTTAAATCCATCGTTCTTTTGCCCACTACGCCACCCCAGTTCAGACATGGCCATATGCAAATCAGTCTTGACCCTGTGCCTCATGGGAACAGTCCAGCCCGAACTGCCAAGCCATATCTTCCCTGGACCGGAATCAAGCATCCTAGGACCGGTTTCTGGCTATCAGCCGTCATCAGCCAGGATAGCTTGACTCCAGTGGCGTAGTGAGCACGGGTCCCACGTCTGGGAATACCCATCCCACTTAGGGCGAAAAGCGTTACAACAAACAAATGATGGACGGAATGCTGACAATGCAGACATTCTCCCCCAGTCAAGAGATCTGGGCAGCTTGAATCCAGTGGCATAGCGAGCACGGGACCCATGTCTGGGATTAATAGACTCCAAACTCTTCAAAATGCTGGAGCTCAGCTCATTCACAGATTCCCTTATTGTGCATCAGAACACCCCTTATTTGAGATTGTTTTATGGCCTTTTTTTGTATTTTTGGCAGGTTTCACTATTTGGAAATTAGACTACAACATCAGTCACCGGCAAATGTGTTGTACTCTACGTGGGCCTCTCTTGCTGTGGTACTGTGGGTGAGGCAGGCACGAAGGGGTGGCCGTTCCTTCTCTTACCCAGCCATGACGGCTTGGAATCAGCTTCCACTTGAGCTTCATTCAGTGACCTCTGAGTCTATCTTCAGGAAAACGCTTAAAACTTAGCCATTTGCTGTGGCATAATGTTTTCCCTTTGTACTATCAGCCTTTTAGCGCCTGGACACTCTAAGGAGCATGTGAACACTCTATTAACCTATACATTCATTTATTCATTATAGGACAATTACAAGTGAGGTGACCCCATGCCACTTGTGACCCTGTCAGGCAGCCCTGGCTTTTACTCAACACCTTGGCATTTAGCCAACGATACTTTGCGTTCGGACACTTGGACCATCACTTTCCCACTTATGAGCATGATGAAGAAAATCCTTGCATGCAGAGTGTTGTTACATAAAAACCCAGAACTGGAGGACGCTCCCCTATAGTCAGTGCATAATTTGTAAAATAAAAAGTTCCAGGGCCCTGACCAGGAGGCCACTGCAGCTTGAACCACCCATCACTCCTGTCATCGCTGCCAAAACAACTACTAACCATCTCTCTCACTTGCAAGTTTAGCAGTTGAGACTATTCCTGGTCCCCAGAGCTAAAGGAATGGCTAGCAGGTATTAATAAGTATTGTATTCTTAAACACCTGTTGTTATGCTCATCTCTAAATTAGATGAGCAGCACCACCATGTGGCAGACTGTCATAAGTGCAGTGTTGACAATTAAGTGCCGGTGTCGACCACCGGAAACCAATTAAGTGGTGGTGCAGAGCACCGGAAACCACCGGCTCAAATTAATCACTGCTATAGGACATAGATCCTATTAGCAGCAATGACTTCCATATGGGTTAATTATGAGTCCTGGGGAGTTCTGATACGAGTGCAAATGGGAGTTTGCATTCCAGTCCAGATTGTAATTTGGGAGACTTATTGGACATTTTGGTAGGACATACCCAACCAAATTTGTTGGAGAAAAGGCCAGAAATAGCCAAAACATGTGGTAATCGGTTGCACAAACCCCGATATTGCATGTTATTCCCCTTTTCAACATTGTTGGCTCACAATGCTGAAGTAATATGTCGCCCTGTGTAAACACTTTACTCTGCATCATTGGTTACTTCCTGTACTGCATTGCAGCACAATTTGTGCCGCAGTACTCATAAAGAGCCCCTTAGTACGCACTAGTTAATAGTTGCCTTCTGTAACGTAGTTTTAGTTACAGTAAAATTAAAATTCTTTAATTCCATCCTCTCTGAATGCATACAATGGGTACATGTGTTTGTTGTGCTTACTTATAATTTCAATTAGAAGTCTTGAAGGCCCTAGACAATGTCAGCAGAAATGTGCTCTGTAATTGTTTTTCCAAGTCTGCATGAGATGCCTCAGGAAAGCACAAATGAATAACAGGGCTGCTCCTCCTTGACCCTACTTTTGTGGAGGGCCTTTTTTCCTAATAGATGCCTTGTGTCCTTGAAGTTGTCTCCACTGATGAAGATGGATGGGCTTCCCCTGCCAGGCTTGTTTCTTGGTAGACTCCAGGCTCAGCCATTAGAACTGGAGCCAGGCGAGGCCTCAGAGCTCAGCCTCATTAGGGCCTGCATTCTTCTCCTCCCCAGTTACTAAGGGAATGCACCCAGCAGATAACAGTCCTCAGTTTTTGTGTAGATGTAAAATATGTTTGCTCATTTGATAGCTCCCAGGCACTGACACAGACTACTTGGTCTTTTCATTGCAACACAACAGATTTAAAATTGCAATACAGTGGTCAGCTCTGAGAGTGCCTGTAGAGGCGCTCTCAAGCATAGTGTGAGCTACCGGTGGATGCAGCTGGCTTGCAGCGGGGGCTCCTCTGCTATGGCGGAAGAGCGTCGCTCCCCCTGCCAGCAGCTGCAAAACTTGAATAATGAAACAATACTAAAGCATGTTTATTATTGTTTTATTTTTCTCTATACCCTCGAGTCTAGTGTGCAGGGCCATGGTGGATTGACAGGCACAGGGGGAGTGGTAGGTGCACTGTTGTCAGTGCACATGGCGGTCTTTCCGGCCGTCTCAGGATGGCCAAACCATCATGCGCACTGAAGCTGTCTCCAACCCAAGCTGCTTTGCCGGGTTGGAGGCGGCAGGCACAGGCTCCAGTCTCACTGGGAGCGCAAACCATCGGCGCTCAGGCCAACCCTGACTCTGCTCTCATGATGTGAGAGCAGTGTCAGGATTGGCCGCAGGGCCGTCTGGCATCCTGTGCCTGCAGTGGAGCCAGAAGAGCAATGATGTGGCAGGATTCAGGTACGCTTTTTTTTGTCAACCCCCATCCCCCGCCCTACCACTTTGCCCTGACACCAGCTGCGACTGGTGGCTTGGCTACAGAGGAGTTCTTCTTTTGGGGTTCTGAGGTTCCCTTCCTCTCAACAAGCCCAACCTACAGTGCCCTTCCAGATAGTGGCGCAGCTATCACTAGTGCGGCAAATTTAGTGGTGCCCGGACCCAGGGGGTAAGAGACCCGCTGCACATCAATATATAGTTGATTATTACTTCCAAACTTGAGTATGGGGGTGCGTTTTGTTTGCTTGCGTTAGAACCCCTGGCAAATTTGCTAAGCTACTCTGGAAGGTGCTGGACAGTTTGTTTATACTGGCAAGGACTGGCCTCAATTTGCAGACCCTGATTTTTGTGTTAAGTTTTCTTGAGATAAAAGCTGGAAGGGTAGGACGAGAGGGGGGTTAGGCTTCTCTCCCACTCTGCTCCCTCCAGTGCTACTCCCTTACCCCCCCGCGCTCTGAGGCTCAGTGACTTCTTGACTCTGTCTGACTAGCTGCTCTATGTGGGTTTTCTTCAGGGCTACTGTAGGGGCAAGTGCTAGAAGGCCCCCGGGTGTCTCCTTACAACCTATCAAGAAATGTGAGAGGGTGGACTGGGAACTCCGTGCTCCTGGAGTTGAAATAAATACAAAGGTAGAGGTCACTGTTCCTAAAGATGCTTCTTCAGGACACTAAATATGGATGAGTTTCCGACCCCATACTTGTGTCAAAAAGTAGTACCCTTATAGTGGTGCCTACTTGTCTTGTTGTTGTATGTCCAACCTAGTTAGAAACAGGGAAAACAATACATAAAGTAATAGCAACATAGTTATCATGTTTCTGGCATAAGACCTTCTTATTAACCATAATGTCTCATCTCATGGACCAATGTGTGTGTCTGGAGCTGAAGTGGCCACCACAGCCTGGGATTAGACACCATGAAAAAATAAAATGGCAAATCTAATGCTTATGACATCACGTGCCGGTATGCATCCTCATGATTTTATATATGCTATACGTGTAGCTGTTTGTCTGTCTACGTCTGGTGGGTACTTCAGCTCCAGACACACACTAATGTAATGTCCTGAAGAAGTGCCACAAATCTTTTTTGACCACCAAGGGCTCGAAACATGTTGACTAAAGTTTGACCCTAACAAGGGTAACAAACCAGACTACGAGGGTACATTATAACCCCTTAAGTAGCACTAACATATGAGATTTTTTAATCTGACAGGGGAGTCCATATATTAAAGGTTTAGGTGCTATCCCCTAATCAGTTTTGAATCACTTCACAGCACACTCAACACCACCCCACTAAGATATCACTTGCATTCATCAAACGGCAGAAACAAAAGATCTCCGCTAAAGTGTTCTATGGGACCCCGCCCATAGAACATTGCAGCGCCGGCCGGACGAGGAGCAATTGCCCTATGATGAAGCATAACATCCCTGAGATGTCTGAGGGCATTATGAAAGAGTCTTGACTGATTGTCCACAGTACTTTCCAATAAGCAAAAGAGTATTTCCAGCGCAGACAGTATGATCCCTACTGATTTCCTACATCCACACCATGATGTTCATCAGAATGAGCAAGAGTGCATGCCTTGCCCTCCAGAAAAGACCCAAGATCCTGACTCCATATTTGCCCCGAGTGTAAGCTCTGAGGAAAATGAATTAGTCATAATGATTGACAGCGGAGATGTGCCTACCTTGAACGCTCCACCTCTTCCACCTCTTCCTCAGGCCTTGCCCCAAGAAGGTAGTGGGGAAATTACGTAAATCCTGTCCTGGAACCTGGTGGGTATAAGTAGGAAGATGGATCACCCGCACTGGTTGTACCTTGTCACCCAACAAGAAATATGCTTGTTCCAGGAAACTTGGTGTCAGACCCCAACTTACATACCAGGGTTCAAGACCTTTTTTAGGCCGGCAGCACCGTCTAAACAAGGCCGGGCTTCAGGGGGGCCGCTCACCATAGTATCTGTGAAGTAAAGGAGCTGGTCACTAACTGTCCAGATATTCTGGGGATTAGGCTTATAGACGGTCAAAGCCAAACTATTGACATCTATAACTCTTTCTATCTTGAATAACCTACTAGAAAGTAGGATTGTTAGCCACCCATTAATTATTGGTGGTGATTTTAATGTCACATTTGAGCTATTGGACTGGGTAGAGTCTATCGATGTGATTGAGGAGGACAAAGTCTGGATGGTACTCCATCTGGAATTATCTCCAATTAAAATATGGTCACAAGCTGCCCTCCAATTGAATGCGATATCCCTAGAATCAGATAGAGGTGGCGGAATAACCTTTATGGGATCAAATGGGTCAAGTAGGATTGACTATATGTTAGTAGATCTGACCCTTGGGCCCATAGTATGGGATATGTCTATAGCCTCGGCTTGTGACAGTGATCATAATTCCCTACTTTTAACAATTAGCCATCTCTGGGGGAGTATTGGGAAGGACAATATTACATTATTAAGCACAAGGGAGCTAATCCTTACAAACGATAAGCGTAGGCTAAAATGGCCTGCGGTCCTGGCTGATGAATCCAAGACCCACAAAATTAATGCAATCCTTGTCAAGCACATAATGACACTAGAAACAATGAGCAGGGACTCGCCCTTACAGAGCAGCTGTAGTACTCTCCACAGAGAATTTTCCGATTGATTGGCTTGCTTCTTTCTTGTCCCTAATAATAAGACCAGGCCCCTGCAGGGAAGGATTCTGGGAAACAATTCTTGGTTCAATAAAGAATGTAGGGTTGCGGGAGGGAGGCTGACCATAGCGATCAAGAGCAGGGACCTCATTAGCATACGTACAAATAGAAAGGAATATAATCAGGCTCAGGGCAAGGCGAAAAAAGAATGGGATGAAAGGAGATGGAAAGATCTAGGAGAGGCTATTGGACAACCGGACACTAGACTATTCTGGTCCCTTGTGTCAAAAACCAGTTCTGCGCACTCACCCCCCCCCCCCCCCCGGCCAATAATATCCCTGCAATAGAATGGCACAAACATTTTGGGGGGTTATACTCCTCTGGTAACATCCCTTATAGATTCCAGATGCCCTGTGACCTGGGTGCCCAAACCTGTACCATCACATATACTAGGAAGAGATCACGAGCTCATTAGATGCCATTATTCCTGCAAAAGCACCTGGCCCATATGGCATCCCTGGTGATCTTTTTCGTGCTGATACGGCCAGCTGCACAACCTATTTCTTGAGATTGGCCAAAGATATTGCTGCAGGAGGAAGCATCCCGGATTCTTTGAAGGGGTGCCGAAGTGATCCCAATTTTTAAAAAAGGGGACAGGTCCAAGCCTGCCAACTACCGCCCAATAAGCCTGATAGATTGTGCCCAAAAGGTCTTCTCCCGCTTGCTTTTAGCAAAAATCCAGACTTGGATGGATGAGAATAACATCCTCTCCTCTTTACAGGCGGGCTTCCGGCGGAAGACCGGCACTGTCGATCAGGCGTTCCGCCTTATCCTGCTATATTGGAAGGAGGTTGTGCTGGGCAAAGGCAGGTTTTATCTTGCCTTCATAGACCTTTAAACAGCGTTTGACCTAGTCCCCCGGGATCTACTTTGGCAGGTTCTTTTGAATATTGGTAGGCCTTTGGAAATTTTAGAACTATTGGTCAGGTTACACAACGATAATTTTGCTCGTGTGAGGTGGGGTAAACAGGGGCAACTCACCGACCCGATTAGGATCCGGCAGGGTGAACACCAAGGGTGTGTCCTGGCCCCTACTCTGTTTTCCTTTTACATAAACCAAATTGCCGATCTCCTGTGCTCTACTGAGGCTGATGCCCCCTCTCTGACAAACCAGAAAATAGCCACACTGTTGTTTGCCGATGATACCCTCCTGGTATCTAAAACCCCCATTAGCCTTCAAAAGCTTATGAACCAATTTAAGGCCTTTTTTGACTTGAGGGGCTTGGTCATCAATACTACGAAAACTAAATTGATGACGATGAATCCCTGTAAATCTTTTAAAAGAAATCTGGTTTTAGACAATGTCCCGTTAGAGAGGGTCAGCTCCTTTGAGTATTTGGACATTAAACTGTCTGATAGTATGATCTGGAAGAACCATTTAGATAAGGTGTCCCTGAAATTTTCACAGATAACTGGGGCCTTGCGGCAGGAGATTTGTCTCTCATACACCAAGCCTGTCGCCCCAGCCCCTAAACTTTATAGCTCCAAGGCAGTGAGCAGTGTGCTGTATGGGACAGAACTTTGGGGAACGGTAGATGTAAGCTTGCTATCGACAGTGGAAAATAAGTTCCTTAGCAGCCTGGTATCACTTCCCCAAAGCACCCCCCTCCTCCCCTTGAAATTTGACTTGGGTATTGGATCAATTAATGACCAAGTGAGACTGCGCCCTTTGCTCTTCTGGTATAGACTGGTCTCCACTCCCGACCTGGCCCTTTATGCCGCTGCTTTTAATGAAGTTTTTGCACTGGATAAAAATTTAAAAAATGAGGTGAATCAAATATGTCAACAATATCCGGGCAGCTATTGGTCTCCCAAATGAGCTTGCTGGTCCCCCGCCCTCATACTCTAAGGGTCAAATTAAATCCCACTATTAGACATGGGTTGAGCAGAATATTTACCTGAAAATCCGTCAAGGTAGCTTAACTGACGGTTTTCTAGATATTAAATCTGGAAAATGCCTTCAGCGTTTCTTTGATATCATCAAGGAGCCGGTAGACAGGAAACTGTATACTCAGTTTAGATATGGTTGTCTACCCATCAATGCTCACACTAATTCCTGGTTGGCTGATAACATCCAGCCTAAGGGCTGTGGTGCTTGCTCAAACCCGCACTAAACCATAGGTCATGTTCTTTTTGCATGGCCCGCGTTATAGTTACAATGAAGCTCTACGTATTTTGAAATCAGACATGAGACCACTCTTTCTATGTGCAGTCGCGAAATTTCTTGGTCAATTTTGGGTAACCAGACGGAGGTTCTTGACTGCCTCCCCGAGTGGCATGGTCCATCAAATTAGAGTTCTACGAATTAAGAGTCTTCTAATTTTAAAGATATCACTGTCAAATCTGGTTTTAATGTATTTTTAATGTGTTTATTATTCTGATTTTTATTGTATATTGCGGTAAAGGGCTTTTAAAAGACTGGTTTATAGTAGAAGGTGTGTACATTGTATAAATTCTGACAATTGCCAGTTAATAATGCATTCGCACTTCAGTCTAATATCACAATATTTTTCATTGAGATTGCAAATAGTGAGATTTGTCTCTTGTCAATCTCTTTTCGTGTTTATATACTGTAATATGAAATATTTGATCCTCTAGGATTTGATGTATGGAACATTCCCATTATTTTTATCCCGAGTACTGTCGATAAGGATGTATGTGTTTGTATCTTTTATGGTATTATAAACCGAAATAAAGATTTTATGAATGAAAGAGTCTTGTTGACTGTCCCTCACATTCTGTCCAATTCCTAGATATTTCTTCTTTCCTTGCTCTTTAGGAACATTGACACCCACCTTTGCATCTGTCTCCTTACAGCCCCCTTTTTAGGTCTCGCCTGAGCCAGAGCATGTGCTGCTCTGGCGAGACATTTAGACAGTGGGCTTTTAAAAGTCCAATCACACGCTTTTGCTGGCCTCAAGCTTGCGGTTACGCACGCGAGCGTGCGCACAGCCGCCATCTGGCTTTTCTCGCGGCACCCTTACAGCGCCCCTCCCCCACCACAGAGCGCGTCCCCGCGATCACTTTCGCTTTCACGGCCGCGCGGCCACGTTACTTTTACAGCCGCGCGGCCAATGCTTGTTTTTATCATGTTTCTAAGCACTCTCGACTTTCCCAAAGAGAAATGTGTTTGAGAGGTCTGGCTACTGATCTTGAATCCTGGATATCCAGCGTCTAATCCCAAGATAACTTATAATAATGTAGCTCTCTTGTAGTGCTTCATACCTCACCTCTGCTGTTTTTATGCGCTGTGACCAATACATGGTATCTTCTACGTATTTAAACAACACTCAATTTTCCAACTTCCGAAGGATGCAAAACTGAGTTGGCTTTGTCTTGATTCGAACCTGTGACCTTCAGACCACAGCAAATGTCAGCAGTGAGTGTTAACTCACATAGGGAGCCTTGCCGGCCTAGGCACACTTTACACACCCCTGCGTTAGATCATGTAGGAGACACATTCTTGGGTGTGATGAGCGTAGTGAGTGACGGCCCTCCCTTGCTGCCCCGAAGACCCGTCTGTACAACGCATCCCGCCCGAATCACAGACTGTACTCAGTGTCCGCTCCAAAATCTGCAGGCACTGAGTGCACTGTACCCGGAGAAGCAACTCTTTATCATTGACCTACTCACAGTGATATGAAACTTAAAACAGCCTCATAGTAGTGCTATGAAACTTTTTTTAAACTGCGAGCCTGGCTCCCTAAGCCATTGGTACATTCCAGTCCAACTTACAAAAGCAAACACATGAACTTTTAAGTGGACGCTCACCTTTTGATAACTCCAATATATGAATTTGCGAATCTGAAGCTATTTACGCACAGATATATTTCCTCCCGTATGTGCTATATTACCTTAGAGGAAATCTCCTAGTAGGGGTAGGCATCCAAGGGCGGGGGTACCTTAAAAAGTCTGTGCACTCCCACAAACCTGTTTGTAGTTATTCCTAGATGTGTCTAAGACGCACTCCGACCCTGGAAATGGCAAAAGACTGCGCCCGGTCTAGGACAGAAGTAAATCGTTTATGTGGTGCAAAGGATAGCACCCCCTTTCCCCATACACCCTCGACCGAATGGGTGGAGTGCAGAAAATACTGTTACCCAGTTAGAAATAGCCCCCTCACCTATCTTTTAGAAATATCAGGCATGCTAAACAATTATCCGGCAAAGCTCCTCTTTAATAGGCAAATGGTCCAAAGCGTTGTTGTAAAATTAACATGAAAATCTGTTATTAAAAATGTTCATATTTGTTTGTTTTTTCACAAAACAAAAATCAAGCAACAAAGAGCCCTGAATACTCCGGAAACAACAAACCCCTCCACTGAGCTGGAAACACAAATCAGACGCTACTTACAGATAATCTGTGTTGTATTACTTTTGACAACTCGACAACCCCAGGTCCGGAAAACAAAGCCAATGGACGCACAGATTCCAGAATAATGACATTTGAGGTGACAAGATACGCACTGCGCTCCCAGCCTTATGACATCTACTCTAATCCGTACAATAACGCTTTTTTCTCTCTCATCGGACACCGATCGTTCCTTTCTGCCCAGACCACCCTTTCGCCGCTGGTGGTAAATCCTGCATTTCGGTTATTTACCGCGCACTTACCTCCGGCCGTCGACGGGTCTTTCAGGGGCGGCAGTGCTCCGTCCAGCCTAGTCCAGCAGCGGTGGGCATGAGAAGTGGACTGTTGGACTCGGTGTCCCTGGCAACGGTTCTCATGGCTGTAAATCATTTCGCGGTCCCCCCTTGGTAGCCACTGTAGTACGGAGAATGGTCTTTTTCATCAGCTCTCTTCATTATTTTCCAGCATATTTCCCTCCCTCAGGAACAGTGTATTTCCCTCCCTAAGGACCAGCATATTTCCCTCCCTGAGGACCAGCATATTTCCCTCTCTAAGGACCTGCATATTTCCCTCCCTAAAACCAGCATATTCCCCTCTCTGTGGACCAGCATATTCCCCCCATAAGGACCACCATATTCCCCCCTAAGGACCAGCATATTTCCCTCTGTGTGGACCAGCATATTTCCCTCTCTAAGGACCTGCATATTTCCCTCCCTAAGACCAGCATATTCCCCTCGCTGTGGACCAGCATATTCCCCCCATAAGGACCACCATATTCCCCCCTAAGGACCAGCATATTTCCCTCTCTGAGGACCAGCATATTTCCTTCTCTGTGGATCATCATATTTCCCTCTCTAAGGACTTGCATATTTCCCACCCTAAGACCAGCATATTCCCCTCTCTGTGGACCAGCATATTCCCCCCTAAGGACCAGCATATTCCCCCTCTAAGGACCAGTGTATTTCCCTTTGTGTGGACCACCATATTTCCCTCTCTAAGGGCCTGCATATTTCCCTCCCTAAAACCAGCATATTCCCCTCTCTGTGGACCAGCATATTCCCCCCTAAGGACCAGCATATTTCCCTCTCTGAGGACCAGCATATTTCCTTCTCTGTGGACCAGCATATTTCCCTCCCTAAGGACCAGCATTTTTCCCTCTCTGTGGACCAGCATCATTCCCTCTCTGTGGACCAGCATATTTCCCTCTCTAAGGACCTGCATATTTCCCTTCCTAGAACCAACATATTTCCCCCTCTGTGGACCAGCATATTTCGCTCTCTGAGAACCAGCATATTTCTCTCTCTGAGGACCAGCATATTTCTCTCTCTGAGGACCAGCATATTTCCCCCTTTGAAGACCAGCATAATTCCCTCTCTGTGGCCCAGCATATATCCCTCTCTGAGGACCAGCATATTTCCTTCTCTGTGGATCAGCATATTTCCCTCTCTAAGGACCTGCATATTTCCCACCCTAAGACCAGCATATTCCCCTCTCTGTGGACCAGCATATTCCCCCCTAAGGACCAGCATATTCCCCCTCTAAGGACCAGTGTATTTCCCTTTGTGTGGACCACCATATTTCCCTCTCTAAGGGCCTGCATATTTCCCTCCCTAAAACCAGCATATTCCCCTCTCTGTGGACCAGCATATTCCCCCCTAAGGACCAGCATATTTCCCTCTCTGAGGACCAGCATATTTCCTTCTCTGTGGACCAGCATATTTCCCTCCCTAAGGACCAGCATTTTTCCCTCTCTGTGGACCAGCATCATTCCCTCTCTGTGGACCAGCATATTTCCCTCTCTAAGAACCTGCATATTTCCCTTCCTAGAACCAACATATTTCCCCCTCTGTGGACCAGCATATTTCGCTCTCTGAGAACCAGCATATTTCTCTCTCTGAGGACCAGCATATTTCTCTCTCTGAGGACCAGCATATTTCCCCCTTTGAAGACCAGCATAATTCCCTCTCTGTGGCCCAGCATAAATCCCTCTCTGAGGACCAGCATATTTCCTTCTCTGTGGATCAGCATATTTCCCTCTCTAAGGACCTGCATATTTCCCACCCTAAGACCAGCATATTCCCCTCTCTGTGGACCAGCATATTCCCCCCTAAGGACCAGCATATTCCCCCTCTAAGGACCAGTGTATTTCCCTTTGTGTGGACCACCATATTTCCCTCTCTAAGGGCCTGCATATTTCCCTCCCTAAAACCAGCATATTCCCCTCTCTGTGGACCAGCATATTCCCCCCTAAGGACCAGCATATTTCCCTCTCTGAGGACCAGCATATTTCCTTCTCTGTGGACCAGCATATTTCCCTCCCTAAGGACCAGCATTTTTCCCTCTCTGTGGACCAGCATCATTCCCTCTCTGTGGACCAGCATATTTCCCTCTCTAAGGACCTGCATATTTCCCTTCCTAGAACCAACATATTTCCCCCTCTGTGGACCAGCATATTTCGCTCTCTGAGAACCAGCATATTTCTCTCTCTGAGGACCAGCATATTTCTCTCTCTGAGGACCAGCAAATTTCCCTTTCTGAGCACTGTAGCTGCCTTTTTATATAGTGGACCAAAAACAGGTACACTGTGTAAAGAGTCCAGGCACACCCCAATTGGTTTACAGAGGAACCAAGCATTGACATAGCCAATAGGTCTCACTTTTGGGACCTTATAAGTATTTAGTTATGCAGCACAATATCCTTGGTGCAACAACATCAACTGTTGCATGGCTAAACACTTACAAGGTCCCAAAAGCAAGACCTATTGGCTATGCCAATGCTTGTTATCCTGTGAAGGCGCTAACCTCTCCCCTCACCTGAGGCGGTATTGTTGCTAGAGGGGGTCCACTGTCCATGGGCTTGCCCATCGACATGGCCTGATCACCAGTAATCACTGTCCTGTTTAGTCAGGTGGTGGCACTGTGGCTTGCCTTCCCACTCAGAGTCACTCCTTGGCAACAACAATATCCCAAAGGAAATGTCCTTTCTTTGCACCTAAGGAAGGGCCAGTGAGGAAGAAGGAGCCTCTGGGAGCTCTAGGTAAGAAGAATAGGGTGGAAGATATTTGTCTGGGCCACAACTTCTGGGGTAATTGATGCAGGGCCGTCTCTAGGGCGGTGCGACCGTTGCAATCGCACCGGGCGCTGACTTTAGGTGAGGACGCCGTGTTTGCAAGTATATAGTAGTTTTAAAAGCACCTTCTGCCAGCGTTCTGGCCTCCAGCAGTTTTCAGCCATCAATAAAAATGTAAAGATAACTCCGTGATTAATTTTCTTACTACAGAAAGATCGGAGGTTTGTCTAGTGGCAGCTTTCAGTCATGGTAGGGTAGCGCAGATGGTTAATGTGCCTATTACAAAGAACCTGTACCAGCAGATCACAAAGTGCATATAATTTAAATAGATCAGTAGGTCATTGCAAGGCATAGATGAGAGTGTTATGATTTTTTACCCCGTCTTTCATTATTCTAATGTTGGAAAAAGGATTAATTTGGATATAAATCAAATCTGATTATTAAAAGACCCCCCTACCATGGTGTTATGTTTTAAATTCTGAGTTTGTGCTTCTCCAGACCAAGCGCTATTAAACTATACTGTCTACCAGTGGGGAAGACATGTGGCTCCTACACTTTATAGTCCTCTGTCTTATTTAACATTTCCCATACACTGATTTGCACACCTATGATTGATTGTCTCTGTGTAGTGTGCGTGTGATGTAAAGTGCTCTGACACCCTACACTGGTATAAGTGGCGCTATACAACAAATTAAATGCATCTGAGAGAGATGGAGTGCTTATGGAGGCTTGAGGGGCACTGTTAAAGGGTGCTAGTGAGTGAATCCATGGCAGAGGTGGTCACGGGGGGCGCCAACAACCATTGTCGCACTGGGCGCCACCAGCGCTAAAGCCGGCTGGCATTTCTGTATCCAAATCATTCCGAACTCCTGTTCTGGTCCGAGCAAGCACTTCACATGCTAGATATGGCAGTAGGGTCTGAACACCAATCAGAGACACTGCCTGACGCAGCTCAATACCCTTAAGTGGGGCATTTCTACCGCTTCAGGCTGCACAGATCTCTCCGTTACACCCACTGACTGGAGAGCCTTGACAGCTTTTTTTTAGGTCTGGCATCAGCCACGATATTTTGTTTGGACAAAAGTATAGATATAATATAATAATAGTGGCTTTTTGTCTTTTCACAATGAGAATATGAAGCCATAAAATAGTTTACCCTCAATGACAGGGACTGCCATAGCAATGTGTGGTTTTTGAGAACAAATATATTTTGGCTTTTAGCCAGTGTTTTCTTTTCTTAGATTGTTGGGGACACAAAAACTCCTCAATAATGAAGTTTAACAGAGAGATCGGGGGAGGGAGATGGGGGAGTGTTGACGGAGACAGGTGTCAAGATAATGAAGAACCTGACAGGGGTCCTTAATGTAGAATACACATGTAATCGCAAAAGATGTAATGTACGTTGTGAAACACGATATGGTAATGCAGTAAAGGTTGGCAGTGAAAATGTTAATAACAAGATTTACAAAAAAAATAAATAATGAAGTTTAAAAAAATGATATATTAAGCAAGTGTTAACAAATCCACAAACCTTGCAGCAACACCGGACCTATTGGCTTTGCCGATACTTGTTTTAATTTCCACTTCTGCGCCCAGAGCCCTCAAGGCGCAACTTATCTGGGGCGAGTAATTCATCCAGTTCTGAGATTAACTTTTCATTCTGGTCCTTTTTTTTGTTGTTTTGTTTTCACTGTAGTGTGTGACTACAAGCACCAGAATGTGAAGCTAAAATCAGAAATGTATGACAAGGGCAACATGAGAGCTTTGTGGTCAGATAGTAAACATGTTGTTTATAACAGAATCATAGAGCTTGACGCGTACTCCTTGCTATGCACCCATAATCTTGCACCTATATAAGGTCCATCAGCCACGCTTACTCAGAAAATCTGTGTGGGATTTAGATGTCTTGCACAAAGCTGTCAAATAGGCCTGTGTAATGCGTGTGACCTTCAACCATCCCTGGTTTGTCAGGCAAAAACTATTAAACATCCTGGGATTTGTAATTTTACTTTCTAACTATCAGTATGGGCCTACAGGTCCCACCATACTTAGGGCCACATTTACAAGTACCATTCGCCACCGGAGCATCACTTTTTTTGACACTCCGGTGGCGTACCACCACCTGCCATAATTACAAGGTTTAACACCGCCTTGTAAATATGCCCCTTTCCGCCGCAGTCCTCTGCGACAAAGTGGTGTGCAATGGGTCTTGCTGTGGGCATTCCACTGCAACACCCATTGCTTTTTGACACAGCCCCATATTTACAAAGCTGATGCAGCTGCAAAAACAAACGCCAGGGAATATGTGGTCTTAGAATGGTGATACGAGAAGAAATTATTAATTTCTCATAGTTGTTTGCTCTTTCTATGTGGGCTGCATTCTACAGCACACATAGAAAGAGCAAATCGCCATTATTGATTGTTTAGGTGCAGGAAGGGGTCCTTCTCCCATGCCATTCACTTTCTCATGTAGTTATTTGGGAGGACCTCTGCCTACCTAAGGGGTATTCCTTTCCGGATTGTCGGATGGCATCAACCCCCACTTCCTCGATTCAGCTGTAGTATGTATTGCCCATATGTGTGACCCTGGCCCCAAGCTAGGCCCACAGATCTATATAGGGTAGGATTTAGTTAATCTAGGTTCTGAAGGAATGCCGCTTGACCCTCCTGGCAATATAGGCGTGAAACATGTCGAACCCACCTTACTCTTAACACTTTAGCTATCAGGGTACATTGTGGCCTTAGGGTAGCCCCTTTGTTTTTACTGGGTCAAGGGACCATTACCCCATTAAACCTCCCTTTGGTTCCCTTAGAGTCTTTTATTCTTCTCATACACTTTTTTCACCACCTTATTTTTTGTGACCCACCACTTGCATTCATCAGAACAGCGTTAACGATCAAAAGATCTCTGACAAAGAGCCCCCAGGCCTGTCAAGCATTGCAGCGCCGGCCTGGCAAGGAGAGCCCTATGATGAAGCATGACACCCTACTGGGTGTGTGAGGGCATTATGATCCGATCATTCAGATCCCCTGGAAGCCCTTGCCCTGGTTTAGGATTCCACCGAGATTAGGGCCCTTACCTTTTCTCATAGAGGAACTACTCCAGTCTATGTTTTGACGTACATTAGCCTAGGAGGAGCACAGGTGTTGGACCTCAGTTAAAATGTAGCTTTTCGTCCCTCCCTTGCGTGTTTATACAAACCATCTGAGCAACATACGTTGAGGGCTTTGCTCAAAGTCCTGTCCAGGTTAGGCTTGAATCAAACCTTCGGCACCAAAACGATGGCTTCACCGCTATGATTCTGCCCTGCCAGAAGCTTGGCCACTTGGGTAAATGAGGAACCTCCACATCCCCTCTTTCTACTCCATTTGGAGAGGAAGTGGCGCAGCAGCCAGAGCTGCTGACCGGTGATCCGGGTTCAAGTCTCTGCGTCGGCGTAATATCCTGTGACTCTGGGCAAATCACATAATCTTCCTGTGCCCATGGACAGTGCCTGGATACCCTCTCAGGTGATAAACCATGTTATATAAATCTACAAACTCATTTTCAACTACGGGCCTACAGATATAAATGTTAGCCCTTTACACTTCAGCCATTACATTCTCGAAATCCACTTTACTGAGTGCTTGCTTCAGTAATCCTCCGATTAGAAATAAGTCCAAGTTTGATCCTCACTCTCTCTCTCTCTCTCTTTGTCTTGCACACACTCCCTCACTCAAAACACTTGAATAGGATGAACGGTCTAAATTTAGACACTAAGGAAAGTGGGGAGGAGCTAGACTCCAGAATACAAGAGGGTTTCTCTGGCCTGCTCTAGACACTCTCAACAATGAACCATGATTTCTAAACCACTGCTGCTTCTAGAGGAAGCTCACCCACATGTGAGTTAAGGCTGTGATCCACAGACATTTCCCATGCCACTGCAAAGCTTGTGGAGCTGTGGAGATCCTCTTCAGAACAGCCAATCACTTTGCAGCTAAAGTTGTTTTGAAGACCATGCACTGCAATAGAGTATGCTAATAAATATGTAGAAGCTGCAACAGTTTAATGTTGGACCTTAAAATAATGGTGGTAATTCTTGAAATATTGTGGATATTCAAGAAAGGATGTGGTGCTCACCTTTTGTAGAATCTGGCCCTGGCATAATGGAGACAATTTGGGGAATATTGTATTCATCATTCTCAAGATGGCGCCCACATCTCAATTTAATGCTCTCATTGGCACAACAGTGGTAATTCATTGGTATACAGCTGTTGCATGACGGTGCCCAGCCCTAAGGGAATGATGGCCCTGGCATCATGGTGGTTAGCTCTGGCCTAATGTGGGCCTCCTTTGTGTCATGCTGGCTCTTGCATAACAGTGGAATTTCTTGGCATGCTGTTGACATCCATTGCATAGAGATTCCCACTCCGGTTTAAAGTGGGCTCTGGAAAAAGGATTGGAGTACATTTCAGTACATGATGAAAAAGACAACCTGATGTTAGAGTATCAAACATATATAAACTTAAAAAGAAAAGCTGCCATTCCCTAGGCATAAGCATATGCACTGGGAACTTATGCCTCCAGTACAAAACCTATGCTGAACATCACACACTCACCTCTGCACCATGGTGTGAGGTTGTGCGTTGGGTAAAGCAGCCTAACTAGAGCACCGGTGCAAGGGATGCTAGCAGCAGCAGGCCACTCTCAGTTGATATGGCTATGTGCCATGTTATGTTATGCTATTTTAATTTGATATCGCTCACAAATCATCCCAACGGTGTGTTTTGCCACTTGTGCAACACCACAGTGAATTTCTTTGCTGCACTGTGTTGTGTGAAGTATGATCAGTTCTGCCCTGTAGTTACCCTGTTGTACTGTGAGCCGACTGCCTGACCAGTATTGCTGAAACCCTATAAAGGGAGTGGGAATGGATGAAAATTGAGGACCTTAAACCAATAGTATGCTTCTTAATAGGAGCCTGTCAATAATGATAACATGCAAACTGAAAACAATTTTTAAAGGAACTACATGACTGTTATGGTTCACCAAAGAGAATTATACACTTGGAGGAATTTTCATGAAATATAGGTTCTCTGACATATAAAGAGCCTTGAAAAAGCACGTTCCCAGCGAAACACGTGTCGGCTGTATTGTATATATGATTGAGTCACAACCGTTGCAATACTTTTGATTGGTTTTGTAAAGAAGATGTTCAAGAAGGTATTTGGACCAAACTGATAAATAAAAGAAGATTTTACAGATAGTGGAATAGTGTGAATTCATGGGCATTGATGCACAATACTTCATAATGTATATATTTGTGTACCACCACTTTAAAGATTTATTTATGTCCAAATGCACCAAGGGGAATTGATGTTAGGAGTTTTTAAACCTGGGCTACATCTCTCTGTTACCCAAATATTCTGTCTACCGGGTATTTTTTCAAAAAGTCCTCAAACCTGGTTGTTTTGTTTTTATTGTATTTATTTATTGTGAGTTTTATAAAGTGTATACATGACCGGGGGGTATCAGTGTGCTGTAGAGTATACAAAGTAATAACAGGATGCAGTTTTGAGTACAACTATAGATCAAAATGACAATGCGTAGATACAGAAAAAATTGTTTTGAGTATACATTTGTTCACCTTCCATTACCTTTTGGTTATTTCATTGTGCTCACAGTTTATTCTTGGCTGGCGTCTAGCACGGGTTCCTCTGCTTTCTGCGTGGAAGAAATAAAATAAATAATCATCTTTGAAAAGTGAATCATCCTGGTCTTGGGCCCTTAAGTGAGGGAAACGAGCCGTGTCTTTTTTCATTATAGCATTTTATGAAAGGAACAGAGCAGTTTCGGGTGGGGTGTTTTGTGATTACGTCCCACCTGGGAAGGTGATGTCATTCGAGGCTGCTGTGAGCCTGGAACCCACCAGGTGTGAGGGTATGTCATGGGAACAGTGCATACGCCTGCATCCCATTATTTAAAGAGGCAGGCTTATTGGAAAACGCAGTCTGTGGGAAGATTTCCAGTCAGGCTCCTTCACCGACACAATAAAACAAGCAGTGGCAAAGCCAATAGGTCTCCACTATGCACAAGCTATTGGCCATGGCAATGTGTTTTAGCCATGTTGTACACCAGTATGGCTGCTGTTCAGCATGGCTAAAAGTTAGTGGTGTGGTGTGGAGTGGAGTTGAGTGGGATGGGGTGGTCTGGGGTAGATAAGAGGAGCTTGGATTGGGTTAGATTGGAGTGGTGGAGATAGATGGGGTAGAGTGGAGTGGGGTAGACTGGGGTATATTGCAGTGGAGTGGGGTGGATTGGAGTGGGGTAGAGTGTGATAGATTGGAGTTTAGTAGGGTAGACTGCGGAAGAGTGGAGTGGATTGGGATGGAGTGGGGAAGATTGGGGTTAAGTGGGTTTGATTGGAGTAGGGTAGATTGGGGTAGAGTGGAGAGGAGTGGGGTAGAGTCGAGTGGAGTGTGGTAGATTGAAGTGGAGTGGGGTAGATTGGAGTGGAGTGGGGTAGATTGGAGTCTAATGGTGTAAATTGGGGTGGAGTGGATTGGGACAGATTGGAGTGGGGTAGATTGTAGAGGAATAGAGTGCTGTATATTGGAGTGGGGTAGATTAGAGTGGGGTAGATTAGCATAAATTGTGCTAACTTGGGGTGGAGTGGGATAGATTGGGCAGGTGTGGGGTAGATTGGAGTGGAGTGGAATGGAGTGGAAGTTTGGAGTGGAGTACTGTAGATTGGGGTAGAGTGGAGTGGAGTGAATTGGCATAGATTGGAGTAGATTGGAGTGAGTCGGGTAGATCGGGCTGGACTGGAGTGGAGTTGGGTAGATTGGGTATATTGGAATGGGGTATATTGGAGTGGAGTCGAGTGGGGCAGGGTAGATTGGAATGGAGTAGATTGGGTGGGGTGGAGAGGGGTGGATTGGGGTAGATTAGGGTAGAGTGGGGTAGATTGGGGTGGAGTGGGGTAGGTTGAAGTGGAGTGGGGTAGATTGGAGTGGAGTGGGGTAGATTGGGGAGAGTGGAGATTGAAGTGGAGTGGGTAGATTGGAGTGTAGTGGAGTGATGTAGATTGGATTGGAGTGAAGTGGGCTGGATTGGGGTGGAGTGTGGTAGATTGGAGTTTGGAATATTGTAGTGGGGAAGATTGGGGTGGAGTGGGGTAGATTGGAGTGGAGTGAGATAGATTGGAGTGGAGAGGGGTAGACCGGGGTTGAGTTGAGTGGGGTAAACTGAAGTGGAGCAGAGAGGGTAGATTGAACTCAAGTGAGAAAGATTGGAATGAAGTGGGATAAATTGGATTAGAGTGGGTTAGATTGTAGGGGAGTGGGCTGGATTGTAGTGGAGTGGAGTGGATTGGGGTAGATTTAAGTGCAGTGGGCTAGATTGGTATAGATTGGAGTGGAGTGGGGCAAATTGGGGTGGATTGGAGTGGGGTATATTGGGGTAGATTAGAGTGAAGTGGGTAAATTAGGGTAGGCTGGGGTGGGGTAAATTAGAGTTAAGTAGGGTAGGTTGAGATAGATTGAAGAGGAGTGAGGTAGATTTGAGTGGAGTAGGGTAGATTGTAGTGGTGTTGGGTAGGTTTGGGTAGATTGGATTCGAGTGGAGTGGGGTAGAATGGTTGAAGTGGAGTTGGGAAGATTGCAGCAGAGTGGTGAGGAGTAGATTGGGGTAAATATGAGCGCAGTGGAGTGGGGTAGATTGGAGTGAAGTGGATTGGGATAGATTGGAGTGGAGTGGGCTAGACTGGAGAGGCATGTGGTAGATTAGAGTGGAGTGGGTAGTTTGGGGTAGGCTGAGCACAGTGGAGTGGGGTAGATTGGATTGGAGTGAGGTAGATTGGGGTGATGTGCAGTGGGGTAGATTGGAGTGGAGTGAATCAGGGTAGATTGGAGTGGAGTGGGTAGTTTGGAGTGGAGTGGGTAGTTTGGAGTTGAGTGTGGTAGATTGGAGTGGAATGAGGTGGGGTAGATTGGAGTGGGGTAGATTGGGGTAGAGGGTAGATTGGGTTGAGTGGGACAATTGGAGTGGAGTAGGGTAGATTGTGGGAGATTGGAGTGGAGTGGGAAGATTGGGATGGAGTGGGATTAAATTGTGGTAGATTAGGGTGGGGTGCAGGGGGGCAGAATGGGGTGGGGTTGATTGGGGTAGAATGGATTGGAGTAGATTGGAGTGGAATGGAGTGTAGCTGTGGTCGTTAGGCTACAACTCTTACACCTAAGTGCATATGAATGTAGGGTGCCTGAAATCACTTTTGGTGGAAATCATATGAGAATGAGGCAAAGGTTTTAAGGAGAAATGAAGTAGTTGCTTCACTGCACAAAACTGAATTGCTTTAAACAGACACAAACTTTGTATGGGCAGAGAAAAGGCGTAGTACATATGTAAATGAGGACACCGGTTTTAAGGAGAAATGGAATAATGATAGCACTGCCCAAAAGTGAGCCACTTTAAAAAGCTCACAAACA
The DNA here is from genome assembly GCF_964204655.1 of Triturus cristatus. Taxonomy (NCBI): domain Eukaryota; kingdom Metazoa; phylum Chordata; class Amphibia; order Caudata; family Salamandridae; genus Triturus; species Triturus cristatus. Next base: position 323,983,358 of record NC_140586.1, on the reverse strand, counting down.
CTGCCTAAAAACACAAGCAGTTACACAGACTGCTTTAAGAGTCTGTGGCATGTGTTTGTTTGGTAAGGCAAAAACAAACAAACCTGCACTTCATCCAAGCAACAGGGCGGAAGTTAAAGGCAACTCAAAAGTGTTGATAAAAGGATGTGCCAAACTGTAAAACAAAGCACAAACTACTTCAACAGTCTGTGACATTTGCTTGTTGCTTTAAACAGAATCACTGAATTTCCCTCCAAAAATAAAGGCAACAACAAACAAACATGTAGTTCATACAAGGAATGGGGTGGAAGTTAAAAGCAACCCAAAGGTGTCACATAGGTTTTAAAAAAAAATAGATTAACAGTAGCGCTGCCTAAAATTGAGGCACTTTAAAAAGCAAAAAAGGCAGCCTACAAACCCATGCAGTCACACGGACTACTTTAATAGTCCATGCCATTTATTTGTTCCTGTAAAAGAAAGCGCTGAATTTCAAAAGAAATTAAGGCAGAAACAAACAACCAAACCTGTACTTTATACAAGTTATGGGATGTAAGTTAAAAGCAACCCAAAAGTGTTGGAAAATGAAGTGCCGAACTGTAAAACAAAGTTACAAACTGCTTCAAGAGACCATGGGATTTGCTTGTTGCTGTAAAAGTAATCGCTGAATTCCCAAAATAAAAAACAAAAACAGTAGAAAAAAAGTGCAGCTCTGAAAAAATAGAACAAGAGTACCAGCTCAAATCACAGCAAGAGCAGCCGATGGACAGTGGAAGGGCACACATAAAACAAAATCAATTAGTACTTGGTCATGCTCCGGAGGAATAAAAGGAAGTGATTGGAGCTATATGGTGACCAACTAGGAGGCAGATAAAAAGAATGAAAATTAAGCCAGCAAATGGTAAGTAATGGGCAGGCTCCAAGCCCTTTACTGTATACTGTAAGAAGTGGCTCTGTATATACTGTCTCCAAATAGGTACAGTGTGTACAGAGTCCACAGTCTCCAGAGGTTTTGCAGAGGCTAAAGTTAGATATAACCTTACTCTCTAAAGTGGTAGTTTGGTCGAGCAGTAAGGCAGTATCAGAGGACAGTGTAAAGCATTTGTTGTACACACTCAGTCAGCAAATGGTCTCACACACTCAAGAACTGAACTCTAGGCCAATAGTTTGTATATAAAAATATATAGTTGTTTTATTTTAGAACCAACAATAGGTATCAAAATATACTTTCTCAGAATGAGATGCTTTAGTTAAATACTTTCAATAGGCAATAGACTTTTTAATACAGTACTTACAGTTGTTGCAATAGGCAACACAATTTAAACACAATTATAACATTGAGCTCAATGGGAATTTCTTAGTAAATGCAATTAATTCCTTTTTGGATTACTTTTCTAACCACAGGACTGGATCCTAGATTCAGTCATGGGACATTTCCTGGAAACAGGTGAGTAAATGGGTTTTGGTTAAAGGTATGATTTTTAAGGAATATTATTGTATTTCAAAAGTTGACACTTGGAAAGTTTTTCACATAGAATCACCAATGTTATCCTATGGGAGGAAATTCACTTAACAGGTAAGTAGGGTTATCAATACTTTTTCTTACTCAGTGCTGGATCCTGGATTCAGCACTGGTGCATCTCCTGTAAACAGTTGAAAGAAATCGTTTTTGTTATACAGGCGATTTTTAAGGAATATTTGTTTGTTTCAAAAATCGACAGAAGAATTTCTGGTAAAAACCAGGCAATGTTATCCTATGGAGGAAAATCAAGTTATTGGTATGTACGGTTGTAATTACTTTTCAGGGTCAGTGCTGGGCACCAAGATCCAGCACTGGGATCTCTCCTGATAACAGGTGAGTAAATTCATTTACGTTGTTCGGTTGATTTTTAGTGAATATTTTAAAGTTTCAAAACTCAACACTTAGAAGAATTTCCAAGTGAAACCAGTCAATGTTACCCTATGGAGGAAAAGTGAGTTATCGGCTTTTGGGTGAGTACTCGACTGGCATTGTTAAGGTTCTGGGCATAGACTGGGGTCTCCCAGGGTCAGGTAGGTACAGTTGTTACACCCTCAGGGGCAGCCGGGTGCAGAGAGAGTTAGGCCCAATCTTAGCCTATAGCGGGCAGGGGGCCTTTGGTTGGTGGCTGCTAGCAGGCAGGTCACGCGGCTGTGGGAGCTGGGCTCCTGGTCACTCACTCAGGGTAAGTGGGGAAGAAAAATAGGACAGAGGTTGCACTCCCAGGGGCACTCGGGCGGCTGGGTGCAGGGTGCTTTTGAGCCGTCGGGCGCTCAATGGATTTCAATGGAGAAGCTCTAAGACGAACAAAGGCTGCAAGCTTGGGGACAAAGATTCTTCAGGTGCAACCACCACTTCGAGAGGTAAGTTGGGAGGCTGTAGGTTAGGTAGGCACCCAGGAGCTGGGCACAGGGGGCCGCAGGGTGCCGGGTGCAGGGGTGTCTTTTCGCGTTGGGAAATCTTACCCTCAGCTGGTCGCGGTTGGAGGGGTCCCTGGTTCTGAGGCTGCAGGTGTCGTCAGGAGCGTCAAGGTGGGTCCTTGGGTGCTGGATTCTTGGTCACAGTCACCGGGGGGATGTCCTCGTGGTCTTTGTCCACTCCGGCACAGGCCAGGCTTGGTGGGTGCAGAGTGTGCAGGAGTTGCAGTTCCTGGTTGGCACCAGTGGCTTGTTACTTGCTTTGAGCAGAACCACTGCTCGTGGGAGTCCTAGTCTTTTGGAGTCACAAGGCAGTCAGGTCCTCCGTGGTTTTTGAGGTTGCTGACCACTGGAGACACTGGGTTTTAGGAGGAGCAGGTTCGAGGGTCGACAGGCCTGTAGGGCTGGGGCCAAGCCAGTTGGTGTATTCCTCTTGTTAGCAGCTGCACGGCAGGTTTCTTTCTTCTTGTTGTTCTTGCTTGTTTTGGATTCGGGATCTGAGGAAGGAAGGTTCAGGGTGCCCCTAAATAATACATTTAGGGGTGTTACAGGTAGGTAGAGGTCAGGGACCAATGGATCCCTTCCTGGGGCGGGTACACCCCCTAGCCTGCCACTCTCCTGTGGGAGGGGTCAGGAGCCTAGTCCTGATTGAGTAGGGCTCCCCATCTTCACGATGGCGAGAGCCCAGGGTCGTGCTTCACCTCGCCTCCCCCACCTGAGGGGTCGGGTTGGCATAGGCTGACACACCCCCTTTCCCCCCTTGGGTTTATCCGTCAGTCTTCTCGCCAGAGTGGGGGTCAGAACCAGTGGGGGCCAGTTGCTGAGTACAGCAAGTGGCCTGGGGAAGCTCACAAAGGCGGCATGCCTTTGAAGCTTCCCTTGCACATCCTGGGGGAGGAGACCTAGCACCTCGCCCAGGATGTGCATTGTTGCAGGCCCACGAGAGCGGATGGCTCTCTACCCAGGGGTCCAGCAACATGTCTGCTGGGTGGCAGCCTGGCAGCCTCTCATGCAGGACGCTGGTTGTTGGTTAGTTTCAGGGGCATCTCTAAGATGCCCTCTGTCATGCATTTTACTTTAAATCCCACACTGGCATCATGGTGCTGGGAGTTCGTAATGACGACCTCCCAGCACCATATACTCTTTAATGGCAGCACTGCACTTACAGTGCCCAGGAATGGAACTGGGTACTGTAGGGGTACAGGGCTCATGCACCTATACCCTCACCACTGGCATAGTGCACCCAGCTAGAGGGGTGACTGAGGTATGCCAGGGCAGTGTGTTTGTGGGCATGGCACACAGGGTTGTGTGCCATGTCGACTCTATGTTTTGTTCTGCACCAAGACACTCAGCCTGCAAAGTTGTGTGTGTGTCAGGGCACAGGGCCTCTAAGGGTGGCACAATAAGTGCTGCAGCCCTTAGGGGTCTTCTCTGGTCACAGGGCCCTGAGTACCTACGGTACCATTTACCAGGGGCTGACATGTGGCCAGAGATGCCCATTGGGTTTAGGCTGTTTTAGGGAAAGAACACAGGCCCTGGGCACCTGATTGGCAGGAGCCGAGGGCACACCAAGTCAAAGAGCATCAGTAGTCTGGCAACATAAAAAAGAAAAGGGGCGGGGGGCGGTTACTGCAACAGAAACCCACTTTCTCACATATACACTATCCGTCGTAGCACCAGCGCATGCATGTTGTTTGGTGAGACCTAATAACTAAGACAACAAAAATATACTTTTCATCTATTCCTTTGAAGGGGATGTTTGGCAAGTCCTTTTTGCTTTCAGCCAGCTCTCTCCATCCATTGGTGTGTTATGGTGTAATTCACTTTTATCTTCTGCCAATTACAGTATGGCCCAATGGGTCAGCCATCCTCAGCTATCGGTTAACTTCATGGTCAATGATGGCATTCGGCCCTTTCACAAGGAGTACAACTGCACTAGTTCCCTTCAGTGCCAGGGACTAACTACCATAACGATGTGTGCCTTTTGAGATCAAAACTTTTTCTTGCTTTTTGCCAATTTTTTTTTTCAGATTTACGACGGCCGACATCTTACTCAACTATAAAGTTTTGCCTAAATCATGGTAAAATGAAACAAGCATTTACAAAGACAAGAAAGGTAGGCCCGGTCATGGTGACCATGGGTGCAAGACAGCAGGAGCTTACTTTGTAGTGGGAGTGCTCAATTCCACAACAATGTGCCACAGTGCGTAGAATAGTGGTGCCATATCAATGGGCCTCAGTGCATAGAATGGGGGTGCCGTAACAATGCACCACAGTTTGGAGAATGGTGGTGCCATAACAATGAGCCACTATGCATAGAATGGTGGTGCCATAACAATGGGCCACAGTTTGGAGAATGGTGGTGCCATAACACCGTGCCACTATGCGTAGAATAGTGGTGTCATAACAATGGGCCACAGTTAGGAGAATGGTGGTGCCAAACAATGTGCAACTATGCGTAGAATAGTGGTGCCATAACAATGCGCTACAGTGTGTAGACTGGTGACTTAGGCTTGTGCTTCATTTGTTGAGGCAATAAGGATGACCGGTGTGGTGATGGTGTGTTGCATACTGGGGGAAATTATGATTATTGGCATGTCAATCATGTTTTAATACTGTGGTACAACAAGAATGCAAGGTAAGGTAATGTTGCTATATATACATAGTGGGTCAGAAAAATGACTGATATGTAGAAGGTCTACTGTCTGAGGTGTGCACCTGCGGGATTAATAATTTTCAACATCTGTAGACTCCTGGAGTAGTGACCATCCCCCTTCAGACACTGGCACAATGCAGTGTTTGACTAGTTCAACGTCCGGGACCAGGGCCGGACTGGCCGTAGCGGCCATCGGGTATTTCCCTAGGAGAATGGAAGGGTGGGGGACAGTTTTGGAGCGGTGGGGGACGGTTTTCTATATGTGAGCCAGTTTTGCAGCAGTGCTGCAATATCTGCCCCCAGTAACAAAAGCAGCAGTGCCGGGGGCCGGTTTAGTTAAGCAGCAGTGCTGCTCACTTGCAACCGGTGGCCAGTCCGATGAAATTGCCAGGGCTGAATTGTGTTCTCAGTCCGGCCCTGTTAGGGACCACACTTGGCAGACGAACACATTGAGCAGAATATTTCAGCAGTATCAAAGCCAGGCCGAGGCAGTCATTATCATATTAATAACACAACAATTGAATGTTCAAGCTGGGTCTTAATATAATTGAACAGCAACATGCAAGCACCTAAGCTTACAGTAACAGCACCTTAAAACACAATAGTAACAACAATGATGGTTACCCATTCTTTGAAGTGAACAAAAAGGTGAGGGTTATGTCACTTTTATTGTATGATTACCTAAAATCATTTACAAATGCAATACATATTACTTTTGTGATTAAAAACGATGGGTTAGTAAAATAACAAAAAAGTGAGGGGTGGAATTCTTAAAAGAAGCTCAGCCACTGGTAATTACACGTGGGCAAATCCCAGTTCATCGATATTTTGTAGACCATGGCACCTTAGATGTTTTTACTTCAGTGCGACCCCCTGAGGGTGACTGGTGTGCCCAGACATGGGTCCCATGCTCACACTGCCACCTGAACCAAGCAACACCCAACTGAATGTCCTCAGTCAGGGTGAAACCGGTCCTGGGTTGTTTGTGTCCCCACCTCAGGGAGGACACAGCCTTGCAGTTCAGGCTAGACTATTCCCATTGGTGCAGGGTCAAGACCAGGGACCAGACTGGCCATAGCGGGCACCGGGCATTCCCGTGGTGGGCCGCCAGGGTTAGGGGCCGGCTTTGGGCACCTGTGGGCCGATTTTGATACAGGGCTGTTTTTGCAGCATAGCTGCAATATCGGCCGCTGTAACAAAATCAGCCGAAACCGGCCGTGGCAAACTGCTCGGCCGCACTTTGCCAGGGCCGGTTTTGGTTCCCAGTCCGGGCCTAGTCAAGACTGACTTGTATATGGCTGAGTCCAAACCTAGGAGGCACAGTGTGCCAAAATAACAATGGACTGGGATGCGACCCGAGTATCTACTGGTGACTGAAAATAATTCAACCCTCACACCTGAGCACCCTTACCTTAATCCCAATACCTTAACCCCCTTACACAAATGCTTTATCTGTATGCTAACCCTCAATTCCTAACCCATAAACCCTTACATTTACATCATTAATCCCTTACAATTAGCACCTTTCCCCTTATCCGAGTTCCTAAACTCCCTACCCATACCCCTTAATGCCTGCCCCTTACCCTTAGCATCTTACTCTTTTATTAACTCCTTACCTACAACCTTTAAACCCATTACACCTAACCACTTATCTTTAACCCTAACCCATCCTAAAAAAACAAAAACATTTCACCTTCTCCACTCCATGAAGGTGTACTGGTTAAAATAGCACTAATAGCTGGTTATATATTGCAAACCACAAAATAAATTGTATGTCGCCTCATGGAGACTTGGTGTAATGTCCAGCGTGTGGAGATTGATATTGCAAGATGAACGTCTGAGAAGGCCCAACTTAAACTTTAAACTACAACATGCAGCAGGCACTCAAGCATCTGAGATATTTTACCAGATGGAAAGATGAAGGAAGGCTGTGCTCCAGGCGACACGCTGACTTCCTGGGACGGAAACCCCCTACTTAGGAGTGTGTGTGTGGGGGGGGGGTCAGGTTGTGCTGAGTCAGAAAGACACCACCTGGGAAACTTTGAAAGAAAGACAGCATGGCCCCACGCCTCTCTTTTTGTGAAACCCATTAATCCTATTTGTTATGTTCCGTTCTGCTTCTGGCCTTTTTTCAGGTTGTGCTATTTTCCGTGGAAAGTGATAAGTCCAGCATTTTAAGTACCTGATTTTTGTCATTTTGTGTTTCAAAATATAAAATATAATTTCAAGGCCCTGGTCTGTTACTGTAGTCACGGCAGCTCCCAAGATGGCGTCACTTCCTACTGGCTGCTCTCAGGAGGGCCCATTGAGTCAGGGGTCATTCCTCTAGGAAGCACCTTACTGGAGCGGCAGCACACTGTAAGGTTACGTTACTGTAGTGACATGGTATTAGTGACGTGTTATCACATGGTCACTTTGTTGTAGTGATATCACACTGGTAGATTGCAATTCAGCAGTGAGTTGCCACTGCGAGGTCATTGTTCTGCACTGATTTCCCACTTAAAGAAGGTCATTTATTCCAGTGACAACCCTCTGCGAGATCACGTTACCGCAGTGACATCCCACTGTAAGGTCACTTTAATGACGTCACATCACATTGAGAGAGCTCCTTACTGAAGTGGTAGTCGACTTTGATACGGCGATATCCCACTGGAAGGTTCCAATAGCGCAGTGGCATCCAATGCAGGGTGACTTTATTGTAGTGACAAACCCCTGAAAGATCGCTTTACTGCAGTGACATCCCTGTGAAAGGCCACTATTCTCTAGTGCAACCCCCCTAGAAGGTCCCCTTAATGAAGCCACGTCACAGCAGAATAGCTCCTTCCTGCACAGACATGCCAGTGGTGGTACCCACTGGAAGGTCACTTCACTAGACAAAGGCAGATTACTTAACAGTAGTAACATGTTATCACAGGGTCACACGGCTGCACTGATATCCCAGTGAAAGATTACATTACCGCGCTGACATGCCACTGCAAGGCCATTTTACTGCAGTGACATCCTATTGGAAGGTCAATTAATGCAGTGACATTTCACTACAAGGTCACTTTACTGCAGATTCATCCCTCTACAGAGTCACTTTACAGCAGTAACAACACCCGGCAAGGCCACTTTACTGCAATTATATCCCACTGGAAGGTCACTTTACTTCAGTGATATCCCACTCGAAGGACACTTTACTTCAGTGATATCCCACTCGAGGGACACTTTACTTCAGTGATATCCAACTCGAGGGACACTTTACTTCAGTGATATCCCACTAGAAGGTTACTTTACTTCAGTGATCTCCCACTGAAAGGTTACTTTACTTCAGTGGTATCCCACTCGAGGGACACTTTACTTCAGTGATATCCCACTCGAGGGACACTTTACTTCAGTGATATCCCACTCGAGGGACACTTTACTTCAGTGATATCCCACTGGAAGGTTACTTTACTTCAGTGATATCCCACTTGAGGGATACTTTACTTCAGTGATATCCCTCTGGAAGGTTACTTTACTTCAGTGATATCCCACTTGAGGGATACTTTACTTCAGTGATATCCCTCTGGAAGGTTACTTTACTTCAGTGATATCCCACTTGAGGGACACTTTCCTTCAGTGATATCCCATTTGAGGGACACTTCACTTCAGTGATATACCACTGGAAGGTTACTTTACTTCAGTGATATCCCACTTGAGGGATGCTTTACTTCAGTGATATCCCACTCGAGGGACACTCTACTTCAGTGATATCCAACTCGAGGGACATTTTACTTCAGTGATATCCCACTTGAGGGACACTTTCCTTCAGTGATATCCCATTTGAGGGACACTTCACTTCAGTGATATACCACTGGAAGGTTACTTTACTTCAGTGATATCCCACTTGAGGGATGCTTTACTTCAGTGATATCCCACTCGAGGGACACTTTCCTTCAGTGATATCCCACTCGAGGGACTCTTTACTTCAATGATATCCCACTGGAAGATCACTTTACTTCAGTGATATCCCACTCGAGGGACACTTTACTTCAGTGATATCCAACTCGAGGGACATTTTACTTCAGGGATATCCCACTTCAGGGACACTTTACTTCAGTGATATCCCACTCGAGGGGCACTTTACTTCAGTGGTATTCCACTGGAAGGTTACTTTACTTCAAGGATATCCCATTCGAGGGACTATTTACTTCAGTGATATCCGACTCGAGGGACACTTTACTTCAGTGATATCCCATTCGAGGGACTATTTACTTCAGTGATATCCGACTCGAGGGACACTTTACTTCAGTGATATGCCACTTGAGGGACACTTTACTTCAAGGATATCCCACTGAAAGGTCACTTTACTTCAGTGATATCCCACTGGAAGGTCACTTTACTTCAGTGATATCACACTGGAAGGTTACTTTTCTTCAGTGATAGCCCACTGCAAGGTCACTTTACTGAAGTAATATTCCTGTGAAAGATGACCTTTCTGTAGAGACAATCCACAAGAATTTCTCTTTACTGAATTGACATTGCACTAGACCATCAGTTTGCTCTAGTGACATCACACTACAAAATCCATTTTTAGGTCTTGTGATAGCCAAGACTTTTTGAGTTTACTACAATTGCATATAAAATGCACATAGTTATAGGGCTTTCAGCCAGCACTCTTCACGCATTGGTCTGTTGCAGTGTCACTCATATTTTTCTTGCATCTACCACAGTATACAGTAAGGGGCACTGGGTGAGCACACTTCAATAATTTGCTAAGTTCACTTTGAATTACAGCATTCTGCTCTTATTAAATGAACGCATCCACACACAAAATAGTTCCCTTCAGTGCCAGGGACCTAAAAAAGAGTTCTTCTCTTAGGCAGTTCTATAAATTCAGGACTGCAAGTACCAGAATTCAAACAAAAAAAACCTCCTTCTCAGTTTAGACACGCACCTCGTATTCCGGAGAGTGCTAAATACCTTGCTTTCCTCTCATGTAATTTAAATAGACTAATATTATTATTTTTTTTAAAAGGGTAGGTATCCACATGCATAATTACATTTTTTCACACACTTTTCTGGACCACGTCCGACGTACCTACCAATTTGGGCCCCTGCTGGACTACAACCAGTTCGCTTTCAACCACTCAAAAAATGCGTTCATCCACATAATCCAAACCAAAGCTCAGAAAACAGTAAATAGATTCTACCTAAAAAATACTTGAACATAGACTTTGGAAACACGAAGGAAAATGAATAGTTTTTTCGCACATCCTCGTGAGAAAAACAACCAATTTAGAAACAAAATACTTTGTGCACACTTTATGTGTTTTTATGGAGTGCTAAATGTAGAAAAAGGTCTCCAGGTCCTGGCGGGGGGGCGGGGGGGGGCTGCTGATCCCTCTGGGTGGAGAATAATTCAAAGAGGCAGGTCTTGAGGTCCTTCTTGAATTAGGTCATCGACATGGATAGCCTGAGGTGGGGAGGCAGGGTGTTCCAGGTCTTGGCCGCGAGGTAGGAGAATAAACTTCCTCCTGTTCTGGTCTTGTGGTTCCTGGGGACGGAGGCTAGGGTGAGTTGGGTGGAACAGAGTTGTCTGGTGGGTACCTGGAATGCAAGGCGGTGGTTAAAGTATGATGGTCCTTCATCATGCAGAGCTTTGTAGGCGTGTGTGAGGAGCTTGAAGGTGGTTCTCTTGTTGACTGGGAGCCAGTTGAGTTATCGGAGGTGTTGTGTGATGTGGCTGCGGCGGGGGATGTCGAGGGCCTGTCTGTCTGTGGCGTTTTGTAGTTTCATGAGCTGTTTCTGTGTGACGCCGGCGTAGAGGCATTGCCGTAGTCGAGTCTGCTGGTGATGAGTGCGTGGGTGACCGTCTTTCTGGACTCTGAGGGGATCCATCAGAATGTCGAAGCAGGCGGAGCGTGTGGAAGCAGGCTGAGGAAACTGGGTTGATTTGGCGGTTCATTGTGAGCGATGATATGGTCACAAAAGCTCCATCATTATAAATGTAGACAGGAGTCTTGCTTTCAATTTAAAATCTAAAAATACATTTTTTGAAGGTGTCCAAGGGGCCCTGTAAAGAATGGGGGGCTGCGGTACAATGCACCTTCCACAACCCCTTTAATGGCCAAGAGATAGCAAAGGGCCTGCCAGAGGTAGCAGCTGCTAGCCTGGCTACCCCTGATGGCGTCCATTGGGACAGGCGAGTACGTTTTTTCTTGTTGTGTAGCGAAAATCACACAATGTTCACAGACATGCTTGTCCTCATGAAGCCTCACAAAAGGGCTGGAGGCACAGTTCCAAACAAAGCAGAGAAGCAAGAGCTGACCAAAAACACTGCTCCTGTCATAACACAGAAGGACGTGCTGATGGTAAACACTGCTCCGTTCAAGTCACATCACCAAGGCTGACGGGAAGCACATCTTCAATCAAAGCACACAAACCCAACTGCTGACTCTGAACTCAGTTCCAATGAACAAACAGAACCAAGTGCAGTGTTATAAACACTGCTGGAATTCAAATATTGAATCTACAGCTGATCAACATGAAGGATTTATAACTGTCTCGAAAATTATCTCTTTGTCCCGAGTATATCTGTTATCATGTACTCTTCTTACAATGTTAAAACAATGTCAAAAGAAAAAGATGTCAAAAGAAAACAAGCTCAAAAGAAACAAATGTCAAAAGAAAACAATGTCAACAGAACAATATTTCAAAAGAAAAAATGTCAAAAGAAAAACAAGGTCAAAAGAAACAAATGTCAAAAGAAAAGAATTTCAAAAGAATTAAAAAAAAAACAATTTCAAAAGAAAAAAATGTCAAAAGAAATCATTCACAGAACTCAGTTGTTAAGCTTGATTAAAAAGTGGCTAGTGATTCAAAAACGGTAGTGCCAAGTCCCTTTATTGTTGAAAAGCTTGTGCTGAAGGTTGAGTGGGCTTCATCTGTCTGGGCTACATAAGGCAGCCATGTTGACTCAATCCACGTGTGGCACGCTGACATGGATGTTAACCTTGACACCGAATTATATTTTCATGCAAAAACCTGACAACTTGGGCAACGTGTTCAAATTGTACGGGATACCTTTTGGGAGATCCAGAAAAAAAGGTGACATGGTCACGCTAAAATCACTGATCGCTGTGTTGCAAACAGTGATGTTTCAATGAGTTTATGATCCATTTTCTTGTTGTATCCTACGAGTCAGTCGGAAGCTTAAGGCTGCCCACACCAAGTTACCCATCCATTGAGAACCATGCATGTACAAACCACAACAGTAAGGTCCTCTCTTTCACCATGCCTCTGCCTCCTTTGAGAAGGAACAGAAGCTCACCTGTCCTTGCAGACTTTCTGTCCACTTCCTCGCAAACCTCCCTACATGCCTTGGACTGTTCACTCAAGTAACCACCCTTATATATTGTTTGGATAATCCTCACCCCTCTATTCCAAAACCGACTTCCCTGTAGCACCCTCAAAAACCAAACATAGGAGAACAATTCAAAACCTTTTAGTGAGAGCCTCCAGTTTGGCTGTCCAGAAGATCTAGGTGTCATGCCACCTCCTGCCGAGGCGGTGAAAAATCATGGAGCATTGATCGATACATCACAGCAGTATTCAAAAACACCAACTTCCATCTCATGTCACTGAGAAGGGTCATACTGTTATTCTAGCTTCCTCGCCATATTGAACTGACCTGAGCCATGGTGTTATCGAGAACAAACTTTGCACCTCAGGACTCAAAACAGGGCCATTAAAATGCCACATGTGTAAATCTAAGTGCCCAATCTCTTTCAATTTATAGAAATGACGTCCCATTAAGCAAGACCTTAAAGAACTCATTGTTTTCCCTCTGGCACAGAGAATAAAACTTAGAATCCTATTCATCATCTTCTAAGCTCCTGCGGGTTATGGCCAACAATATCTTCAGCCACTGTTCTTGATATTTAGGCCAATATATCTCGCCTGCCAACTTAAAAAAAAAAACACACTTAATGTCAAGCCTCTTCAAAGAAGCTTCCCCAACCATCCATGAATCCTTCAGGACTACTCCCACCCCAAGGGGAGACAGGGTTCCTGTGTGGTCAGGTTGACCTCATCTGTAGATGGTATCTAGAGTTTCTAATTTCATGGCCCAACTCCCAGTGCCATCCAAGGGTGTCATGGATCCTAATGCAAGAAAGGAAATTGAGCCCCAAACTCCTGTAGCAACAAAACTGTCACTCATTGGGGTTCACACGCCTGGGCCTCAGTGCCACTTTACCTGTTGCACTATTGATAGTATCATACCAGCCAACGCCCTGCAATGCTTGGCACTATTTTGTGCAAGATGGGGGTGAAATATCTTCAAGAACTGTTGCATGCTATCATCAATGCTGCAAAATGGATTGTGTCATATGAGGGCGCTTTGCAAAACAAGTAAATAAGTAACATAAATATTAATGCAGCTCCAGCTTGACACTTGGAGAATTTTTCTAACGTGGATGCCATGTTCTCTTAGGAGAACTTGTACTGTCGGGCTAGAGCTCAGCCCTCAGTTTTGAGAAGCTCTCCCGCGTGAGCATAGCTCTTCTTTAGTCTTGAAATCCTGTCATATATGGTGTTTGCTGCTTTCAATGCAGTGTTATTTTTAGTCTGGAGGCCTCCTCCCCACATGGATGCAACTACACCTTCTCCCGGAGGAATCTCGCATGTATGCACCCAGCTTCACTTCCACCCTTAAAAACTTCTTTGGCAATGACAGCACTCTGTCTTTTTTTTGTAGAGAGAGACTCTCCTGCATGCACAGTTTCTTCTTTATGCTGGGAAATCCATTTAACAGGGATGCATATTTGCTTACTCCATGGAGAACCTTATCTGCATGAACACACCTTCACCTTCTCCAGAAGAGCCTCACCCCCATGGATGCTGTTGCACCATAACTCACTAGAACGTCAACTGTGTTGAAAAAGCAAAACCGTGAATAAGGAGATTCCCCCTTACATGAAGGCAGTTCCACATTCACTTTGAAGAACCTCTCCTGCATGGACATAGCTCCACGTTCTTCCTGGTGATTATGCTCTGCTTCTCCTGGGAGAACCACAACTGCATTAACACAGTTTCATTGTTTTCCTAGAGAATGTCACCTGCAGGGATGCAGCTCTTTTTTTACCAAGAAAATTGTTTCTGTATGACCTCAGGTACACATCAAAACTGGAGAACCTCACCCATAAGGACGCAACTCAACCCTGAATTTGAGAGCCTGGCATACATCAATGAAGTTCCATCTTCTCAATGGAGAGCATGACGTGCATGGACACAGTTTCACCTTCATCTTGGATACAATTTCCTGCATGGATAAAACCTTTTGTTCAGAACACATTGAATAACCTGCACAGAGATTAGTTAATATTCACCTTGGCACCTTGCAGAGTCTCTTCTCTGGTGCAATTTTCAGCCTGGAAATCCTGCTCCTGTATTAGATCAGCTAAACCTTGACCCTTAATGATCTGTATTTAATGGACACTGATCCAGCCCTCAAGAACGCCAGACGCAAGCACCACCAACTCGTCTGATCCGCCAAAAGTACCTCCTTCAAGGAACGCATTGACAACAACGCACACAAGAGCAAAGAGCTCTTCAGCATCGTGAAAGAACTCGCCTTCCCCAGCTCCAGCATGAATGACATCCCGCCATCGCAAGAAGTCTGCGACTCCCTGGCCACCTTCTTCCACCGCAAGATCGCAGACATCCACGACAGCTTCGACACCAACGTCAGATGCCGACACCCCCGACTCAACACCCACCAAACACACCGACCTCCTGCTCTCGTGGAACCACGTCAACGACGAAGACACCATCAAAATCATGAACACCATCCACTCCGGCTCTCCTTTCCAACCCCTGCACCCACCACATCTTCAACAAAGCAAGCTCTATCATCGCACCCCAACTCAGAAAGATCATCAACAGCTCCTTCGAGACCGCCACCTTTTCGGAGAGCTGGAAACACGCCGAGATCAACTCCCTTCTCAAGAAACCCAAGGCGGACCCAAAGGACCTCAAGAACTTTCGGCCCATCTCCCTTCTCCTGTTCCTGGCGAAAGTCACTGAGAAGACCGCCAACAGACAACTGACTCACTTCCTGGTGGAGAACAACATCCTGGACTCCTCCCAATCCGGCTTCCGTAACAATCACAGCACCGAAATGGCCCTCATCGCCACCAGCGATGACATCAGGACCCTGCTGGACAATGGCGAAACCGCGACCCGCATCCTCCTGGACCTCTCGGCCGCCTTCGACACCGTCTGCCACCACACCCTATGCACACGCTTCCACGACGCAGGGATCCGTGACAAAACCCTGAACTGGATCACCTCCTTCCTCACCGGCAGAACCCAGAGAGTCCATCTCCCCCCATTCAGATCCGAAGCCACCACGATCACCTGTGGTGTACCCCAAGGATCATCCCTCAGCCCGACCCTTTTCAACATCTACATGGCACCACTCGCCAACATCGTCCGAATGCACCACCTCAACATCATCTCGTACGCTGACGACACCCAGCTGATCCTCTCCCTCACCAAGGACCCAGCAAGTCAACGCTATCTCCTCCTCCTGCTTCAACAACCTCCGCATGCTCCGCAAGATCTACAGATGGATCCCCACCAAAACCAGAAGGACGGTCACCCAAGCCCTTGTCAGCAGCAGGCTGGACTATGGCAACGCCCTCTACGCGGGAACCACGGCCAAACGTCAGAAAAGACTCCAATGCATACAAAACGCCTCTGCACGCCTCATCCTCGGAATCCCTCGCCACAGCCACATCACCACCCACCTAAAAGACCTGCACTGGCTCCCGGTCAACAAGAGGGTGACCTTCAAGCTCCTTACCCAAGCCCACAAAGCACTCCACAACGCCAGACCAGCATACCTCAACGAACGACTCACCTTCTACACCCTGAACCGCCAGCTTCGCTCTGCTGACCTCGCCCTCACTACCATCCCACGCATTCGCCAAACGACCACCGGCGGCAGATCATTCTCCCACCTCGCCGCCAAGACATGGAACACCCTCCCCATCCACCTGCGACAGACTCAGGACCTGCTGACCTTCAGGAGACTTCTCAAGACCTGGCTGTTCGATCAGTAGCTGCTTCACCCCCCCCCCCCCCCCTCTAGCGCCTTGTGACCCTCATGGGTGAGTAGCACGCTCTATAAATTGTCCTGATTGATTGATTGATCGATCAACCATAACTCCTTGCAGTTTTATGGCTTCACATTGGAGGAGCGTGCCTGCACAAGTATACCTTCATGGAGGCCCTCTTTCCTATCATATCTTCCCAGACTCTCCACCCTAAATCCTGAGGTTTGAGAAGCTGAGGATCAATTCACTGCCTAGGGTTGCGAGAGAGGCTAGCAACAACAGATTGTCAGATCTTAACAGATCCACGAAAGTCTGTTTGCTTGTTTCTTTCTGTCCCTGGAACTAAGATTACACGCTAATAGACATTGTTACAGCATGATGAGGTTATTCTCATTTGTTTACACTCTTTTACTAAGAATTGCAGTTATCATAAAGCACAAAAATCGATTTGCCATTTTCTGAGGCAAATGTGTTGACCCAATTCTATATTTGTGTAAAATATATTTACCATTTTAAACTGAGAATGTTACAGCTATTGCAGGCAGATCCCATAATTCACCAGTATCATGCTATGATGTTGGATTGTGTCATAGGCTGAAAATATCAAATTGCTTCTAGAACCATTTGAAAACATAATCTATTTCAGTTTCAATATCTTTTTAGTCGGCACCTGCCTCTGAGGGGAACATAGGGAGGTGCCTGAGGACTGTATCTCCTTAAGATTCTTGAAAACAATACTTTTTGGTTTAATCACACTCTTGGCTTGGAGTTTGAGAATCTTTGGAAACAAGTCTTATAATTTTAAAACAGGTTTTCACTCCACCTGGACCCCAGCACCTGGGGGTTCTCATCCTCAATCCTGATCCTTGTTTCTGGCTTTGGTCACCTGGTGACAGTGCCCAAACCCACTAAAATGTAGGCATCTACCATAGTGGTGACTTAAGAATGTATGCCAATTTTGGAACCACAACCAAAAGATCCTTTATTGTATTGTATTTCCTTTGCAGAATCCTTTCTGATGTTCAGTACACTTGCACTGTGGCCCAACACTCTGATCCACTGAGACTTGACTCTGCCAATTCTTACCAACTGGATCATTCCAGAGTTATTGCATGGTGTATTCATTTATAGGACACAAGCTTACATAATGTTACACTACACAGTTTAGTGTAATACAATGTCACCAATTTACAGTGCTTCTTTGTGCTTATGGACATCTTCGTCTGCAGACCATTGGTTATGAGCCTTCCCTAAGGAAGAGGCTCCCATAAGTGTGATGTGTCTTAGAACCTTCTCAACATTGCTTGGTCTAGGTGATGTGTGGAGAGACATGGTGGACTGAGTTTTCAATTTAGAAAGTTGTTCACAGTCTTGAGATGAGTGGCAGAGGCTGTGTTTCGGTCTGGAAGACTGACCTCAGGTGTGTGATTCGGAGAACCGTTTCTTGCCAGAAGTCTATCCGCACCCAGGCTGAGGCGGATCTGTCAGGGGCTGTGACCAGTGGCGTCACCCACTCGAAAAATAAAATAAGAACATGTTATTATCATTTTATTTTTCACTACTAGCTCTGAAGGTGCGGGCAGTGCTGCCCACACCGCAGGGGAATGAGTGGTGAGCACTTTCTAAGTTTGCATCACTTTTTGGCCGAGCGTCTCGGGCCGGCCAGACAGACATGCGCACTTCACATGTTCTCATCCCGACTGTATTGCACAGCCGGGTGTTATGTTATGTTAGTAAAACTTATATAGTGCACGGTTACCCAAAGGTGTCCTGGCGCTTGCTACAGTCCTCCTAACTGAGGTTCAGGCCAGAAGAATTAAAACAGAGAACTTGCACAGGCTCCCACTGCCTGTCTAAGCGCCGAAGTACGGCTCTCAGGCCAAACACAACGTGGCTGTCATGCTGGTACCTGATTACTCTCAGGATGAAGACTATTGGTACTCCCTAGTG
Organism: Triturus cristatus; assembly: GCF_964204655.1. Classification (NCBI taxonomy): domain Eukaryota; kingdom Metazoa; phylum Chordata; class Amphibia; order Caudata; family Salamandridae; genus Triturus; species Triturus cristatus. Next base: position 323,965,256 of record NC_140586.1, on the reverse strand, counting down.
GGTCCTACCATTTGACTATTCTACCTGTGTTTACTCTGATGGGAAATGAAAAGACTTCGCCATTCTCTTGTGTTGGTTGGATCCAGTGAAGGTTGAACTGGAATTGTTCCTTTAATATTCATTTTATGGAAAATGGCAACATTTATCATATGGGATGGAAGCATTAGATTAACTGCACTTTGAGTGCTGAATAAATAGTATTTTTTGTTCCCTCATAGAAACCTCTGCACACATGTGAAAGGGAGGGTATGGGGAATTTAGACCCAGAATTACTGAGCCCCCCTGTGATTTTTCAAGGTTTCAATTTGTAATCTGCATTAACTCCACCTACATATCCCGGCGTTATCAGTACTGCTGCTTCGGTAATTCTCGGGTGTGAAGCCTCAAGGGGAGAAACATTGGGCACTGGTAAAGAGGGCCTTAATGTGCAATACTGTCAGAGAGAAGATGGAGCCATGATTTTCTAAATGGCTTAAACCAAATTAAAACATCTGCATAGAGTAAATGCAGACGCAGCCCTGGAAACCATACAGTCATATACAGTCCATGACGACATGGAAACAATGCCACATGCAAGAGATTGAAAATGTTCTTTTAGAAACCCCCATTTTCCTTTACTAGCAGCCGCTCAGGACTTAGACAGACAGCGTCCTTGCCAGAAACCTGGCAGACATTTTGAAGTAATCGGAGTCATTTCCTTTCTTTAACTTCTTGCAACCCTCCCTCCCCCAACTTCCCATTACTGCGCTGATTAGTAAAATCAGTCTGAGAGCTGGGTGTTTGTTTTGCTTGAGCAGTGAAAGGGATATGTGCTGGTTTCCTTAAACATGTGCTGCTATTAGTGACACACAGACGTCTGTTGCTTTCCCTTTGATGCCATTGAGTTTTGTGAGTCCATCACCAGCTTTCTTCTTTAACCCCTTCCATGCTGCGCAAATTCCGCCGCTGTGCTGACGGAATCTTGCGCGGGCGTGGTCATGACGGAACGGTTCCGTCATGAGCACAGCTCAACCGTGGCTCATGACGGAACCGTTCCGTCATGAGCACCGAAGGGGTTAATGGACCCTCGGGTGTTATAGATCTGGGTGTGTACTTCTAGGTCAAAAGGGAGAAAACATGAGAAAGGACAATTAAGAAAGAAATGGTGATACAAAGAAAAAGAAAGGAATCTGAAAGGGCCCAGTGGACCACAAGGATTTGGCTGTGTGATTTGCTCTTGTAGTTCTCTTGGTTTACTCCAGCAATCTTCCGAATTCAAGCCAGAAGTATGTCAGAAGTACTCCGGACTTACTCCTGGAATTCAGGAGTGAGTAAGCCAGAAGTGCTTCAAGTGTAAGTCAAACCAACTCCTAGCAAAATCTTTGTATACTGGCTTCACAGTGAGCTAAAAAGAAATAGTTTGAAAAATGTTCAGAAAAAAAAGAATGCAGTTAGAGGAACAGAAAAGGCTGGGGACTAAATTGGGTATGGAATAGGATAAGGGAAGTCTGCAAGATTGGACCAGGGCATGTTGTACTTTGTAGGCCAGGAGTAGATTTAGGACTTGTGCAATCGTTTGGGAAAAGGTTAGATTACAGACTCGGATAAGTGTTAAGGTTATGGATTGGATTAGGTTTTGGACTAGGGCAAGGTTAGAGTTAGGGTTAGGGCTAGGGCAGGGTTAGAGTTACGTTTTGGGTAAGGCATAGGGCTAGGGCAATCATTTGTGAAAGGGTTAGGTTACAGACTTGAATAAGTGTTAAGGTTAAGGACTGGGTTAGGTTTGGGGCTAGGGCAGGGTTAGAGTTAGGGCTAGGGCAGGGTTAGAGTTACGTTTTGGGTTAGGCATAGGGTTAGGGCAATCGTTTGTGAAAGGGTTAGGTTACAGACTTGAATAAGTGTTAAGGTTAAGGATTGGGTTAGGTTTGGGTCTAGGGCAGGGTTAGAGTTAGGGTTAGGGCTAGGGCAGGGTTAGAGTTACATTTTGGGTTAGGCATAGGGTTAGGGCAATCGTTTGTGAAAGGGTTAGGTTACAGACTTGAAAGTGTTAAGGTTAAGTATTGGGTTAGGTTTGGGGCTAGGGCAGGGTTAGTGTTAGGGTTAGGGCTAGGGCAGGGTTAGAGTTACGTTTAGGGTTAGGCTTCGGGTAGGGGCAATGCTTTGGGAATGGGTTAGATAAGAGACAAAGCTAAGAGTAAGGGATAAGGCCTGATTAGGTGTAGGGCTGGGTCAGGGCTAGTGTCAGGATTAGAGCTGAGGTTAGGGATTAGATCAGGATCAGCATTAGGAGCAGGAAGAGTGTAAAGGTAAGGATATGGGTAAAATGTAATATTACGTTTAGGGAAAGCCTTACATTTGGGATAGTATATTAAAAACTTACAAAATAAGGTTGGGTAAAGAATAGTTTTAAGGCTAGGATCCGTTGACAGTTTTTAATAAAAAGCATAGACCATTGCAATAAAGTTTGATAATGTGACAGGTTGTTGCGCAAGTTACTTCAAAGTGAAAATTGTAGCATCCTATTCCATTCGTCCCTTTCTCTTTCTCACATCCCCTTTTCCAGCCAGCAAAGATGTAATGCCCTGCTTCCCAACAGAAGACCTACGTTGTGATATACATTTGGTAATTTTGCCATGCTCCCTAACTTTCTTTGCCTGCTGTCCCATGCAGTGAAGGTAGGGTCAGCATCCCCAAGCCAAATACTCTTTAACGCAAAGTCACCTGGAAGATCTACGAGAGCGTTCTTCTTGAGTAGAAGCCTGGGGCCTGGCAGAAGGATTTGGAGGGGCTACTCCTATGCAGTCAGATTTGTGATGTTGAGATGTGAGTAAGCGCACAACACGACTGAGCAACATCTGGGTTCTTGAGGGAGCAACGGGCACTCCAGGAGACCAATCCTTTCTTACATTCCTGTTGAACAGTAATCCTATAGGTTCTACGGGACCTATAACCTTAATTTACAAGATTCAAATGGACTACTGGTCTGGGCGTGCTCATATTTTCTGATGCTTCTGCTTTAAGTGTCCACTGGCAATGCTGGCGCTCTCTTACAACCATGATAAACCAGTAATAATGCCAGTAAGTCATTGCGACCAATCGAAATCAGGAACCTGTGGAATGAAGTACTGATGACTGCAAATTTCACCACTGTTAGGTCTGCCAGTCAATGAAAGTGTACTGTTTGAAACACTATAACCCAATGTAATGGTACTTAATGTATTACCCTGAGGAAGGTGAAATTCTGACTTGGCCGTGTCGGGATTCAGACTCATGACCTACAGATTACTTTAGCTGACACCAGCGAACATTTAAAGTGCAGAGCCATCTTGGCTTGCCTTGAGATCGTGTAAGCGATGCAAACTTTTCACAGCTCCCTCTGCTCCAATCACTATGCATCAGTCCTGCAATTCAGCCTCAATGGCAAGCCAGGATTTGGTGTGTCTGAAGAAAATGGAGTCAAAAAATTCATGCCACGTGTAGTTGTAGTTTAGAAGAAATTAGAATGGTGGAGGGCATATGCGATAATCGAAAAAAAGCAAGTGCTTCAAGGAACAGATAGTTGTGGACGATGTGCAGAGAAAGGAAATGGCCACAGTGTGAACAGCCCTGTAGTGGAGATGTACTACTATAGAACCATATGGAATGAGGGACACAAACAACTTCACCCACCCTCAGAAGCATCATCACCCTTGACATACTCCAGATACAGCCATTGTTGTGGCACTCTCTTGGCTGTTAGGTGATGGGCCACATTGGCCGAAGGGGAACCATGGAGTATACAAGACGAAAGTTAAGAGCACGATTGCTAGAGTTTTGCCTGGATTAAAACAGTCTTAAGCCCTGAAACGATGGACCTGACTCCAAAGTAGTGTGATCTCGGAGGAGGCAGCTTTTTCACTGTCTTTCTAGGTTTACAGCAGTTTGAAGACTATGGGGGAGATTTACTACGTTTTTGCGCTGTGTTTTGCGTCACAAGAGTGATGCAAAACGGCGCAAAATCTTTTTTCCCTAATTTACTTTCCAGCGCTCAGTTTATAAGCGCTGGAAACAACATAAAAGTAATGAAAAGCAGTGCATAGCGCTGCTTCACATTACTTTGTGCCACGGGGGGGTGCCAAGGATGGTGCATGGGCGTTCCCATGCAACCACCCAAGGTTTCTCACGCTAAACCCAACTTACTTAACACAGTAGATTGGGTTTAGCGTGTGAAAACTGCGCCTTTTTGAACTGGACACAAGGAAGGAGAAATGCTTTCGATGGTGCTAAGGTGGTGCGTGGTGCGCAGCAGCTGTAATCAGAGCCGGCGCAAGGGAAAGGGGAGGAGAGAGCCATATCTTTGAAAATATGACGCTCTCCTGCTCCTTCCCTGTCGCGCAACGCAGCGGAGCCTCGCTTTGCGTGGAGATTTGGTAAATCTCCCCCTATACTTTCTCGTTTGAGTCATTCTGAAGACTGTCTAAGTCCTTGACAGACCCTTCCGTAACTGGACCAAATAGTCAGGCTTAAGACATTCTTGAATCAGAGTAAAACTTTAGTAACTCAGAGACTTAGGTCCTGATTTAGATCTCTGCAGATGGGTTGCTCCAGCACAACGGTGACGGATATCCCGTCCGCCGAAATATAAATCCCATAGTACATAATCTAAAGAGATCTAAAAAACCAGGCCCTAAGTGCGTAAATGCTGAATGTGAAGCTCAGTTCATCCCTCTCTCTCCACATATGTGGCCGAACGCGCTTGTCCAGCAGGTCCACTTTCAGACTGCGCACATTTAGCAAACTTTGCTTTTTTAATGTTGATCATTAGTCAATGTGGCGTGTGAATGAACTCCTGTTTTTCGTTTGTGCTCAGCGTTATGTCAATGAAAGCCAGAAGTTGTGACACCGGTGTGTGGCACTTTTGTTCCTACAAGAAGTTTATTACATAGGATCAGTCTTGTTTTAGCCTTATTGACTGAGCGTTGCTCCCTGGTACTTTTACGCCATTGTCCACAATGCCCCATGCAACACGAAGGCGGGTTCATTCCTTCAGTGCTATGTTTAGTCAGTTGCTTAGGGGATGAACCCAAACACCATATTGATTGCGTTAACCAGGGCTTTGCGGTTTTACAATTTAGGAAGCGCGTTTCTTATTCTATTAACATGCATCTGTCCTCGCTCGAATATTTCCTGGCCTGCGTAATCAGAGAAAGTTCCCCGGGGTTATTTTTGGAGGCTGGTGCCTGTTCCCAAACAATGGAAAAATGCGATCGAATAATCAATGTTTCTCAGTACATCCAAGGCGTTCGTCTCCCACGCAGCATCTCTTGTTTATTGAGAAAAGGTCCGCGGACGTGAGAAGTGAGCCGTCGACAGGTCAACTGAATCGGACGGTGTTTCAGGATAAACACTTTCTTTGGGTACATTTTACAGAATGTGTTTATATGTTAGCCAATTGCGACTCATAAATACGCTACTCCAGGAGAACCCGACAAAAACCCAACAGGCGCCATTTTGTTTTTCCCTCATCAATTCCTGTGGCATTTCCCTTTCTTCTGTCAAGCGTAAAGTGCGTGGTGGGCTGCAAAATTCGGTATCATGGCTTGCAAATGTTTCGAAACGGGTTTATTTTCATAGCTATTCAAACATAGACTGGGGTGTGCAGTGTTGGGTGTGGGTAGGGATTTCTTAATGGAGCATTTTGTTAAAATTCATTCACTGCACAAGGACTTAAAATAATACCCAGGTCTCCAGAAGTAATGGGTTGTCAGCCAGCCAACGTAAAAAGGAGGGTTACTCCCTTCCTCATGCAAAGATGAGTTGGCAAGAAAGAACTGCGTATCCTGTTTAGAAGGTTTGAGCAAGTGGGTAAGTTGTGCCAGTGTATTTGATTTAATGTCAAGGATTGGTGGAACCAGAGTACATAGGATGTGTATCAGTTGGCTTCTTTTTTTTAAGTATGACAACTATGGGCCTGTTTCTCAGTGCTCGCGGGTAAAGCCAGACATTTACTCCCATGGGTATTCTCCAAAGTTTGGACTATGTTTCTGAGAGGCTCTATGTTAAGATGAGATGTCAGTCACCTTACATCGCCACCAGCAGGGGGTAGAATGGAGGGCCTCGTTGCATCTAGAAACTGCAAGCTTTCCCATTCTCTAGGGAGGGGACAAAGGTACAAAAGCAACAGAATGCAGATCTGTGCTGCTGGAAATGCTGGCACCTTTCCTACCTGCAAATTTAAGATAGTTTTTAATTTGCAGGTGTTCTCCTTTTCTTGCATGCCTACTTATGCTGAGTTTTTATGAAGTGGAACATCTGCATAACTAAGTGTGGTGCAGATGTGCGATTGTACTTAAAACGGTGTTTTCCACTGGGAAAGTAGTTTTTCCCTAAAGAAAGCTCTCTTTTACATACTTAAATTGTTTTTTGAAGAACTTTTCCATGCTTTTTCCTCCATTGCTACAGTCTGGTTAGATATTCGTTTTAGGTGTCTAAGTGGGAGTGAACATTCATGGGATGTTTGTATGAATGCAGCTTTATGGGTTCTTACAACATTTGTAATAGCCAATCCCCTGGTCTTCCCTTGGCAACACCCAGATTCCTATCCCCGCCATAGAAAATCCACAATCTTGGTGCATTTTTCACCTTCCTCTGCGCAGTATATGATTGTATTATATTTTATTCTGTGAATCAAGATTTGGGATTTAGGACTGTACTTGCTCTTTGTTCAACCAAATTTGACTTAGTTCTACCAAACAATTTCAAATCGAAGCCGTAATGAAGTCACAAGTGGTGCCTCGGTCAAGGTGGGCACAATGCATGACCAGCAGTTAGTCTGAAGTTTACCTCCTTCTTGTGGCCATTTGAGTTGGAGGTGATACTTGCTCTATTGCACTTTGTAGTGAGCAATGTCTTGGCCTATTTACTGTTTCTTGCGGTACATCTCTCTCCTGGGTACATACACCCTGCAGGGCTCTACATTGATGAATGTGGTGCTCCACCCTCACAGCTGGTCATTGCTCCAACATTTGGTAATTCAAAGGCATGCCCCTGCCACTTTTTCTGTGTAACTTTTCCACCTCATATCCCTTATGAGTAGGCCTGGGCTAAAAATCCGTTCCGATCGCGGAAATTGCGATAATTTGACATTTTCGCATTCCGCGGAGAGAGCGAAAATGTCAAAATTTCCGCAATCCGCATTTTACTGGAACTTTTTTGCTTGCTCGCGCTGTAAAATAATACATTCTCGCGTGCGTGCGATCACCTTACCTGAATCCCCGCGTTCGCCGACAAGTTTTCCCGATCCGGTCGCGTTCTCCACGAGATGTTGGATTGTTGGTAGCCATTTGCGCTGTCTCGCGACAGTTCGCGCCCGCAGTAATGTCATTCATCGCGCGATCACGTCTTTCTTCTCGCGATCATGCACCGCGAGACAAGTGAAAACATGATGGCCGCGCCCGCGAGCAACCGCATGGGTAAGTTGGAAGCCGCGACCACGCAGAAAATACCGCGAACGGGCGGGAAAAAAACTTCCGCATCTTCGCGATATATATCCGCGTGTTTGCGGAGATTTTTAACATTTTCGCGATAATTTGCGAAAGTGAATTTCGCAAATTCCGCCCACCCCTACTTATGAGGAGGACCCCACTCGTCCTCTCTGCGTTTAACAGTTCCAACTAACCTCGCCCATACAACAATCTCTATTCCAGTTGTAACTGTGGGAGAGATGGCACCGTGTCATCCTAGAGTTCCACCAATTAACACTTGCTGTAGTCGCTTATACGGTCGATTCAACCCTAAGACTGCCTGCCTGCTCTAGGCCCCAGCCGCGCTCTTCCATCCCTGAAGTCTGCTGTGATGGTTTTTGGCAATTATTTTAAGGCATTCATTATGCTAGTGCCGTGCAGGTTTTCTCCTATGCAAGTAGCTTATTATATTGTATTGTACTGTAATTGCATTTATGTAGCGCTTGCTGTTCCTGATGAGGTTTTGAAGTGCTTAATGGCAAGTAGCATGCCACTCAGAAACCCCAACTTAGTGGTTATTCCATTGGTGGTTGTTGGTTATTGGGATTTGTGTTTTTCTCTCAAGGAAACCATTCCATGCATTTACTCCAGTTTGTGGTACAGTACATCATCAGGAAATAAGCGTGATCATTGATGGAGGCAGTGCTTAATTTGAGCCGGTGGTTTCCGGTGCTCGGCACCAGCACTTAATTGGTTTCCGGTGCCCGGCACGGCACTTAATTGTCAACACCGCACTTATGATAGTCTGCCACATGGTGGCGCTGCTCCTCTAATTTAGAGATGAGCAGAACTGTGATTGTTTATCAATACAATATACTTAAAAAATTACTGATACCTGCCTCCCTAGCCATTCCTTTAGCTTTGGAGTCCTGGAATAATCTGAACTGTCACACTTGTAGGTGAGAGAGATGGTTAGTAGTTGTTTTGGCAGTGATGAAAGGGGCGATGGGTGGTTCAAGCTGCAGTGGCCTCCTGGTCAGGGCCCTGGCTCTTATTATTTTACAAATTAAGCACTGGACGGAGGCTAACTGAGGTCATGCGTATAACTGATGTGATCAATAGACATTGAAATCAGGTATTGTTACGTTGTATGGTTTTGGTTTCAAAGACGGAGTAGTTGTGATCTATGAAAGGAGGTGTGGAAAATTGGCAGAGATGTAATTACAGTGATTAAGACAGACAATAATGACAATCATACTACTTAGAGTAGGCTGCGCTCAGAGATACAAGGAATGCCAAGCATGGAAGGCACGGAGAGGGTTATTCACCAGAAAGAAAGGAGAGGGAACAATTAAAGCCTAAGTCAAGGTCAATTTTCACGCAGAGTTTTAGGCATATACCTATCATCGCCCTGATCATATTGGTGATGTCATCCTCTTTGCCCATGTTTGCCCAGTGACATGTGGCTTTGTCACTTAACCACTGCAAGTGGTAAAAATGTACATTTTTAGATCTCCACTTTGTCAGGTGGCATGCTACTCACTGGTGTCCAGTTTTTCTGCTTTTGATTGTGGTCTTTATCTATACCTACATGCTTACATTAAATGTAAATCCTAGGTCCTCTTCCTGCAATTTTAATGTTTTACCTGTTTCCATCCTCTTTTCTGGGGCTGCTCTAGGTTCCCATCTACTCCTTCGATCCTTCAGAACTACTATTCACAGAACTTCCTTCTTATTCCCTCAAGGAACCCCCTCATTTCAACTTTAAAAGGGGTCATCAAGTGAAGAGAAAAGACAAATTCTCTTTACCCTGTCCAGGAGGTATAACATCAACAGTAGTCATTTTAGAGTGTTCCTTTGTTTGATGACATCTGCTGGGGTTTTGAGAAATATTGTGACATGTTTCACTGGATGACTCCTTTAAAACATTTTTCCACCAATCTTTGCTTCTTAACTATTTATGGTATACCTACTTGCTCCGCCTGCGAGAGACCTAAATTGCCGCTCTGCCTTTTTCACCGCCCCGTCTTTCTCTGCTCCCTCCTCCTTTCTATTATGCAAATTCCTTGGTTTTACTTCATGGTGCTGTAAATGAGTTCTGCTTGGGCTGTTGTTCGTGTTCCTTTATGTTTGCTTCATGTTCTTGAGCCCCATGTTGGTTGACATTTGTGACGAATATTTCATGTTCCTTTTCTAAGACGTGCTTTGGCTAGCTACATGAAGTATCTTGTACTATAAAATGCACACTGGCATGTTTTTCCCTGGGAGAGTAACACTTTATAAAAATGTACAATATAAATAAATAAAAATATATAATAAATATCTTCAGTAGAGTCTAGGGGATAGGGGAAATCCCAATTTTGCTCATAACAATTCATGAAATTATGCAAAAATTGTGCAACTGTTGTGAAATTTGGCAACATTCACTTGCCGGTATCTCATGCGAAAATGAAACGAGGGAGGACATAACTTAAGTAAACAATGATGCAAAATACTGGCAGTAGACTGGTTGGGTGAGAAATTGTCACCAACAAGACATTTTCTGTGCAACCCAGTCTCCTGCGCAGATAAGATATGTGAAAGTTCTTCCTCACGAAATCCCCCAAATTTTGCAAAATACTGAATTCTTGAATTTTGCACTTTTTTCCCCCAAGGCTTAGTGCTGTCCCCTTACCCTCTAGGGATTTTCTCTGACCAGCAGAACCCCTCTATAAATGAATACATCTTCCTTATTGCAAAGGATTATTTTTGACGACCAACATAGATTGAAATGATGAGCAGTGATTGACAATTTTTACATTTACCGAACAGTACTGCCTAGGACGAAGCTGCACTTTTTTCGTCTAGTTGAACCTGTTATTCATACCTTAATTTGGTAGTTTCCCCCATACCAAAATGAACATTGGAGTCCTTTTGGTCAATATTTGGACTATTGACGGCACTTTCAAAGAAAAGCTAGTTTAACATGCCAAAGACATAACTCATAATTATTTTACAACAGACACTATCAACTCAATAATGGTGCCCAATTGCTAGTTTTTCCACTGTTGTAATAGTATAGGTAAGGGCGGTGGGGCCGGGTGAGGGGGGATTTCGATGGACGATGACGAGGGAAATGTAAATAAATAATTAATTTTCCATCGTCATCGTCTGTCGAAATCCCCCCCCCCCCACCGCTCTTACTTGCACGGGCCGCGGCACAGTATTACTAGAGGGTTTGGACTTCAGGTGTGGGACCCATATGTGGGGGCCCAGTTGTGCCCACTCGTACGTCACTGATGCACAGAACGAAGCGTTCTATAGAAACCCTTGAAGTCCTCTTAATGAAACAGTCTCTACGAAGAGCAAGCCCTCTTGCCCCCAACTTTACTGTCAGCAGTAAAGCACACACTTCAGGGGAAGAAGAAGAGAATATCTTCTGAACAGTCTTTTCCGACTGAACAGAAAAGATACAGTGTACTACGTTGTTTTACATTTGTTTTCCAGGACTTGGTAAACAGGTGATTTAGGGCCTTATGTATGAACACATTTTCCCATAGACCCAGAATGGGTAAAACTCCTTGATACATCTGGCCCAACGTGACAAAGAGACTGTTTGGAGTCTCAAGGCTTCAGGATGGTTGAGTGAGAGTTCAGTCAACATGTCGTATGACAGATCTTTGGGTAACCAAACCAGAATAATTCCTGGGTTCTGCAGCGAGCACCTCTCTGCACTGCAGCCCATTTACTCAAGACATACATTTGGGGCCTGAGCTTGGGACGACTGCCTTAATCACAAACAGTGATTAGATAGTTCTGTGTGTAAGTAAACTGCAACTGTGGTCTTCATGGAGCTGCCAAGCCTTGTCCGTGTTGAGGATACACCTGGAATTCCACAGAGAGCAAGGCACACCTGTGATCAAGCAGGAAGTGGAGTAGCTAATTATTATGGAATAAAGTACCCCCTGCCATACATTATAAGGATATTGCAAGTCACAGAGGAGTTTCATGACCATATAGAGGAACAAGGCCGTAGACAAAGTTCTTTTATAAGGTTATGGAACTCAAAAGGTGACTTGCAAAGACTTTATCATGTATGGCAGAGGGTACTTTATTCCTTATAATACATGGTCACACCTTCCCCCCAAACCACTTAAATCATTTTTGCATATTTTTTCTTATGAAAGATAAAAAATCGAACCTCTAGTGCAAAATTAAACACATAAAAACTGCTAGATATTTGTTTTAAAAATACATTAGAATCTGTTTAATACAAGTTAGTTTCTTTTTACCTTAAACAAAAAAGCTGCAGTAACTCTGAAAGTTTATAAACATCCAGAAGGATTCTAACTTATCTATAATTGCCTAACGAGTGCAAAAAAATGAACGTTACTGTAAATACCTCATTTCTGCTTGTCACTAAAGAGCTTTAAAAACAGAGCAGAAGAAAGAAAAGCAACGCTTTATGTTCCTTAAACAGCTGCTTTATTTATGCTTCATGTCCTGACCTGCCTTTTCCCTTGGCTGCTGGCTCTGGCAGTGGGCATTGAGACATCAGATCTGTAATAAATTGAGTTCTGACATCATGTCTTTAGAATCCGCAACTGGGTGTTTCACAAATGACTGATTATAAAGAACAGACTTTAAAACATGGATAGCAGAAACCCATGTATTATAAAATGTGTACAGTTCATACAGAAGAGTTGATTCACAATTAGTGTAAAGGGAGACATGGACATTGGTGATCCTTTAATTTAACTTGCTAAATTATTTTCTATTTATTTAAAGTTGCAGGTTCATAGATTGGTTTGGACCCCACATATCACATATCTCATATGCAAAACAGCTTTAAAAAAAAAAAGTGCGATATATTTATTATTTAGGCAAAAGGTTGATTTATGGTATGTGTCAGTCATAAATCAATAATTATTTTCCTTTATGTGACCTCCACAATTGAAATTAAAATCTTTTTTTATTGAAATTGCTATAAATATAAAATGTGTGACTAACAAACCAAATAATTTGGCAATGTAAAATTCATACATTGACAACAGTTAAAACAAATACTCACAACAAATACTGTAGACAGCAATGAACAGGTGATAATCTTACAACTTTTAGAGAGATAAGTTTAGCAAACGCATTTCTAATATACATTTAATGTTGCTGTAAAAGGTAAGGTAGTATCTTTTTTTCACTATGGACAACTGTAGTCTGAGACTGTATTCCCCATCCGGGGGTACAGTTTTATCGCGATGGTCCTACTGTATTAGCGTCAGTTGGAATATCAAAGATATTGACGGAAACGCCTCACTCACATAATAGTGACATGCTTCATCATCGGCGTTACCTCCACACCCAGATAAGGTGATACTATCTGGGCGGACTCAACCATAGATATACCGGGAGTTCTGATAAGTAGGTCACTGGTTTATGAGGCGAACCAGATTTTTTTGGTGTATTCGTTAAAAATATCTACAAGTGTACCTCCTCTTGATCCTTTATTCTGGGGCACTTGTGATATAGATAAAAGCCTAATATTGGGGTTTTTTTGAACCTTCTTGTGTTCAATTATACCCTCTGTTCAATGCCAACATGTTTCGGCCCTCCCTAAATAGCCCAGTCGGGTCTGGGGCCTTCGTCAGGGCGTGGTGTTAATAAAGCCTACTTATGAGTCCTAATTTGGGCTTATTACATGTGTTCCATGCACACCAAATGTGAGGCCTAATGCACTCACCTGTATGTCTTTTGTTCGAACTCCAGTAGTATTTCTACTGGTGGATGCTAATTAAGCATCATGCAGGCTGGAGTGTGTCAAAGGTGGCGTCCTGTAGTCACACATTCGTCAAGGATCCGCCACCGCCGATCTGCCTAATACACCACTCGCCTGCCGTCGAATGCATTAGGCATACTACTGGAGTTCGAACAAAAGACATACAGGTGAGTGCATTAGGCCTCACATTTGGTGTGCATGGAACACATGTAATAAGCCCAAATTAGGACTCATAAGTAGGCTTTATTAACACCACGCCCTGACGAAGGCCCCAGACCCGACTGGGCTATTTAGGGAGGGCCGAAACATGTTGGCATTGAACAGAGGGTATAATTGAACACAAGAAGGTTCAAAAAAACCCCAATATTAGGCTTTTATCTATATCACAAGTGCCCCAGAATAAAGGATCAAGAGGAGGTACACTTGTAGATATTTTTAACGAATACACCAAAAAAATCTGGTTCGCCTCATAAACCAGTGACCTACTTATCAGAACTCCCGGTATATCTATGGTTGAGTCCGCCCAGATAGTATCACCTTATCTGGGTGTGGAGGTAACGCCGATGATGAAGCATGTCACTATTATGTGAGTGAGGCGTTTCCGTCAATATCTTTGATATTCCAACTGACGCTAATACAGTAGGACCATCGCGATAAAACTGTACCCCCGGATGGGGAATACAGTCTCAGACTACAGTTGTCCATAGTGAAAAAAAGTTGTATTGGGAGAACGCAACTGTTAGATTCTTTCTCTCACTCTCCACACGTGAAAAAGAAGGTAGTATCTTTGCCTTGAGAAAGTTCTGTGGAGCCTGCATTTCGCTGCCACGAGTCGCACAACAGCAACGCAAAGTCAACCTAAAATTTGCTGATGGATGGGCGCTATATTAAAGTATGTAACATTTTTGTTCTAGCTCTAAATCCATCACTGCTCCAAAGAAAAAAAAATATTAATTCAGATTTAACATTATTAATGTTGGTGAGCCTTTGTGATAGATATTATAGAGTGCACCCCAGAACTGAACAACTGAATAGCACTTCTTTTATTGACTGCCGAATAAGAGGATCGATTTACAAAGCAGTTTATGTACCCGAGTATAACTCAGGTAAGTGGAAAGAGTACCATTTAAGAGGGCAAAATAGAGTTCCTGAATCTGGAATGACTGGTTTCAAGGAGACCAGGCTTCTCCACAAAAAAATGTTTTTCCCTCTGGAGAAACAAAGAAAATATATCAGAGCAAATGCAATTGATCTTGACCTTTCCTAATGCAGAAATGGTGACTTGTTACATTCTCATATGTGGAAATACTTAAATATCTGAGTATTCCTGCTGGAAATCTGCAGCCGTTGCAGATTTTCACGACTGCTCCTGGATGTATCTGAAGATTCTGTGAAAGTGGGATATTTGCTCCTTTCATAGGAGTAGCCACACCAAAGCTAATTAGCCACACCAAAGCTAATTTCTGACTTTCTTAGAAGACCCATTGCGAATTGAGTGAACAGCACCAAATGCCGTCATATCATCAGGAGCACCATATTTGAGGCCAGGTTTCCTTTTTTATTTTTTTTAAACAAAATATTGATAGTTAGTACGATTGATGTAGCTGAGAAGAAGGGAATTTAAACTTCCAAAGTTAACTGTGTTGTTAAATGAAGGCTCCCAATTAAATACGAGTCCCCCGAGATATGGGGTCATCTGACACTCATTTGCAGACAAAAGGAACTGAGGCAGTCTTCCCTAAATTTTAGCCTGTCCCTCAGCCCAAAAAGCAAGTACTCAACACACTAAGCTATATTATTCCTCCTTGTGCCCCTTCTTAACCTTCTCACTCAAAGATGTCCCCGTGGGGGAGGAGCCTAGCGCGTGACCAAGATGGCTGCGTGAGCTTTGAGCTCCCGGGACCCTCGCGCCCTCCGTCAATTATCCTGTTCTTCATCCTGTCTCCTATGCACGGTATCTTGTAGATGAGTCATCGTGGGGACGATTGACGCTGTCCGGGCCAAAATCGCCCGCCGGGGACCGGAGTTGTGGACGATGGCGGATTGCGGCCTACATCCGAGGGATGCCAGGGGCTCGCGTTGGCAAGATGCCCGGCCTCTAATTGAACAACAGCGGGCCAGCGGGGTGTGAACGGGCGGATGGAGACCGTCGCACTTTCACTTTCACTTTCTAGCCCTGTGTTGGCTCCGGCCTGAGAGCGCTTCCTGAGGCTCCACGGACATCTGGAGGACTCGTGCCCGCCGTGGTCGCTGAGTGACGGTCCGGCCTGTCTCATTTAGCTGGGTGAGGGACGTTTCTCCGTAATTGCCTACATCGAGTCTGCAATGTCGGCCAAAGCAGAGGCTGACAAGCCGAAACTCAAGGCTACCAGGCGGGGAGGTTATACCCAGTCCAACAATATGGATCGATATGCCCAGCAGAAGGGGTCCCCTGGTGGATCGGGACAATCGCTGGAAGTACAGAAAGCTGACCCTGCCCCGGCCTCGGAGCTGTCGTTGCAGGATGTTATGGGGGCTATAGAGGGGATGCAAACGTCGATCGGGCGACAGTTTGATGCCTTGGCACAAACAGTGGATACTATTTTGGTCGATGTTAACTTGATACGCGCGGATTTGGCCAAAACCAATGAGCGGGTCAAGTCCCTGGACCTCAAGACTACTGGCCTTGCGGATGATGTTTTGGGACTGCAAGCGGAGGTCGAGAAGCTGCGGACTGCTAGTGATCTCTCTGCCCGTCGGCTGGAGGAATTTGAAGGTCGAGCCAGGCGCAACAACGTGCGCATTACTGGAGTCCCGGAATCCTCGGAGGAGCGCTCAGTGGACCTCCTCGTCGAAGACTTGGTGGTGAACCATCTTGGGCCTAAGGGCCTTGGAAAGTTTTTTGCAGTAGAACGTGCTCACAGGGTACCTGGCAGGAGGCCTAAGGCGGGAGCTCCCCCGAGGCCGATTGTCGCCCGGATTTTTCATTTTCGAGATCGGGACGCTATCCTGCAAGCGTCGAGGGTGGCGGGCCCGGTTCCTTTTCAGAACGCCTCTGTGAACTTCTATCCTGACTTCACCCAGATGGTGCAGAAGCAAAGGCAGTCTTTCCTGGGGGTTAAGAGACGCCTTAGGGAGATGGATTTAAAATACGCTATGCTTTTCCCTGCCAGACTGCGTGTGGTGTATGAGGATCGGACTTTCTTCTTCGACTCGCCTGAAATGGCCGGAGAGTGGTTGGACGCTCTGCCACGGAGGCGGACCAACGGGGACTGTACCACGGGAAAGGACAGTGACCGGGCTGAGCAGGAGTGATGCCCCGTGTGTTAGGTCTATTTATTTTTGCCCCGGACAATGACTTGTGGCTAACTGCAGTAATGAGGGGGTGGCGGAGGGCCGTTCGGAGCTCTTTCCTCCCTTGGGGTTCTTTTTGTAGATTTGTTTTTGATAGGGCGACAGGCACACTGCAAGTTGGGGGGGCTTTGTAAGCTGACGCAGGGGTGCAGGGAGGGGGGTGGACATGGGGTGTTGGGGTGGTTGTTGGGGGGTTTTTCTTGCAAGGCGTAGTAATTGTTGTCAGGATGGTTTGGTGGTGGTTTTTCGGGGGGGGTGAAGGTCTCTTGGTGTTTGGGGATGGGGGGTAGGGGCCTTAATATTATTAGCTGGAATGTTAATGGCTTGGGTGATCGTATTAAGCGGGGGATCGTCTTACAGTTCCTGAAGCGGGCTTCGCCTGACGTTGCCCTATTGCAGGAGACACATCTTATAGGCAATATGTGCTATGCACTCAATAGAAAGGGCTACAAATTCATTGCCCACTCGGGCTTTTCATCGGGCTCCAGGGGAGCGGGCATACTTGTGCGAGCCTCACTGCCACTAGAGGTTGATTCCACCATTGTTGACGATAGGGGGCGGTTCGTAGCTGTGGCGGGGAGGTGGGAGGGTAGAAAGTTGGTATTGGTTTCCGTGTATGTCCCTCCGGCCCTGCAGGCCTCCACGTTTGCGGATCTGGGCAGGGCCTTGTTGGAACTCCCTGAGGGACTGCTGGTGGTGGGGGGAGATTTCAATGCTGTTGGTTCTGGGCTGCTCGATAGGCACCCGCCCAGGGATACCGGGGGGGCTAAGAAGTGGCTTCCCGATTTCATAGACACTTTTGGTTTTGTGGACTGCTGGAGGCTCCGGCACCCCACTCAGAGTCAGTATACCTTTCACTCCGGGGCGCATGGGAGTCTCTCCCGGATTGATTATGTGCTCACCCTGGCTGCGAATGCCTCGCTAGTTTCTGAGGCTAGGCATATGGCACGCGGCATATCTGACCACTCTCCGGTGTGGGTCCGTTTTGATATTGGCCGGGTGGGAGGGGGTAGGGTTGCTCCCATTAACCCCTGGTACTTCCGTGACCCCAAGACGCGCAGGGCGCTGCTGAAGGCAGTTGATCACTATTTCCAGGAGAATCAAGATTCGGTTGATTCGGCGGTGTCTCTGTGGGAGGCGTTTAAGACCGTATTGAGAGGGGAGGCCCTCTCACTGGTGGTGGCCGCCAAGCGACGGAAGGATGCCGAGGTGGTGCAGATTGAGGATGAGATTGCGGCTTTAGAAGTGACCCTGGAGGAGGGGGTGGCAGCGGATACGCTGCATAATTTGAGTTTGAAGCAGTCGGAGTACAGGGATTTGGCGGAGAATGCTGCCAAGACCCTTAGCAGGGAGCAGCAGGGCCGTCTGTATGATGTTGGGGATAAGGCCGGGAAACTGCTAGCTTGGTTGGACAAAAAAGAGCGGGTCAATAGAGTGGTGCCGGAGTTAACGACGAAGGAGGGAGCGGTTGTTACTGACCCCGACGGTATAGTCCAGTGTTTCTCGGACTATTTCCGCGTAGTGTACACCTCGGTTTCGGACAGGCCGACTGCCGACTCGTGTGACCTCTTGCATGATATTGCTCTGCCCTGCCTCTCTGACGTAGATAGGGACGACCTGGATGGTGATATAACGGTTGATGAAGTGGCGGGTGCTATTCGGGCGTTGAACTCGGGTAAGGCCTCCGGTCCGAACGGTTTGCCTATCGAATTGTACAAGCTTTGTCCGGATAAGATCGCTCCTCACCTGCGCGCCATGTTCGTGGAGGCGCGGGTGAACGGGTATCTGCCGCTTGATCAACGACTGGCAACCATAGTGGTGATACATAAGGACGGTAAGCCTCGGGACAAGTGTAGTTCCTACCGGCCGATATCGCTTCTTAATGCTGAGCCGAAAATCCTCGCTAAGATCCTGGCGAACCGCTTGGTCTGGGTGCTTGAGGACTTGATCCACCCGGACCAATCGGGCTTCATTCCGCATCGCAACACTGCATTGAACCTTAGGCGCCTCCATGGTGTGATTGCTAGGGTGGACACGCTGCGGGAGCCGGCTATTGTGGCGTCTTTTGACGCCACGATGGCGTTTGACACGGTGGAGTGGGCATACCTGTGGGCGGTATTAGCCAAGTTCGGCTTTGGACCTGGATTTGTTGACTGGGTGAGGTTGCTTTATGAGGGTCCCCTCGCTAGTGTTGTGGTAAACGGGAGGGCTTCCAGGCCGTTTCCTCTTGGGAGGGGCACCCGGCAGGGTTGCCCCCTGTCGCCTTTGTTGTTCGCCCTTGCTCTTGAACCGCTTGCAGCGTGGATATGATGTCATCCGAGTATACGTGGCCTCCGATGGTCGCCCGACTATGAGGATCGTATCTCACTTTACGCCGACGACATCCTATTATACCTCGCCTCGCCCCAGAAGTCTCTCATAGTGGTTTGCGACGTCTTGACTTCTTTTGGTAGGAACTCGGGCCTTGTTATCAACTGGGGTAAGTCATATCTGTATGTACTGTGTGGCGATGTTCCGCCTGTCCCCCGAAACTGTTCGATCCAGATCGCCCAGCAGGGCTTCCGGTATCTGGGGATCTACATCTCCACTGACCCCATCCTGCGATATGAGAAGAATCTGCTCCCCCCCCTGGCGCGTCTGCGGCGGGATGCGGCGGGATGGCGGAGGCTGCCGCTCTCTCTCCTCGGACGCGCCGCGTTGTTTAAAATGATGTCTCTTCCCCGTTTCCTCTATGCCTTGCAGAATACTCTTGACTGGGTCCCGACTAGTTACTTTAGAGAGGTCGAAAGCCTCCAACGCTCGCTATTGTGGGATGGGCGACCGCGCATAGCGATCGCTAAGTTGACGCTTCCGTGGTACGATGGTGGTATTGCGATTCCGGACATTCGCAGATACTACTGGGCTACCCAGTTGTGCGCGATTAATCATGGCGTCTATGGCTCGGCGTTGAGCCCCGGCTTCGCTATGGATCAGTGGCTGCTGCGTGGCGGTAATTACCACAGAGCCTTGTACTCGAAGTCGTTGGACTTGTCCCTTACGGGGCCCACTGGGGTGGCGGTGCGAGTGTGGAAGTTGGCGACGGACTTCCTGGGTTGGAGGGGCAGACTTACCCTTGCTACCCCGCTGTTTGACTCGGATATCCTGGGGAAGCTTTGGCATACAAAAGGGTTCGAGAAATGGGATTTGATCGGTATCTCAAGGGTGGGAGACTTGCTGGCTCGGGGCAAGGTGAAGTCCTTTGAGGAGCTGCAGAAGGAGTATGAGTTGGGGAACACTGAGTTTTTCCGCTATGCCCAGGTGGGTCATGCCTTGCGGTCGGTCACTGTAGAAGGTGAGAAGGTGCCTGCGTCCTCTCCGTTGGAGGACCGAATTCTGGATGGCCATATGCCGGAGAGCACGATCTCTCTCATCTATAAGAAGCTGATTAATGTCCGGGCTGACCTTCTACGTGGGTTGTGGGATCAATGGACTAGGGACGGCCTCGAACTGGATGATGAGGACTGGCAATATGCAGTTTCCTCTCCTAAGGAGGTTGCGATTCCGTCGCGTCTGCGGCTGGTGCAGCTCAAAATACTTCATCGAGTCTACGTGACAGGCCCTAGGTTGGTCCGTATGGGTTTTTCTGAGGAGGGTTTATGTAAGCGAGGCTGCGGCATGGTGGGCACCTTCCTACATATCATCTGGGAATGCGGCGTGATTGTGGAGTTTTGGAGGCGAGTCCATGCAGTGATGGGGGAGGTGACGGGCATTGTCATGCAACCGGAGGCGCGGTGTTGTCTTTTGAACGTCTGGGGTCCTACCGATCTCGATGACGCACAGACTCAGTGGGTGACCCTGGGGAACATGGTGGCTAAGCGGGATATTGCGCGCCTGTGGGGCTCGGCAGTGCCTCCCGCGCTGGCAGCGTGGAAGGAAAATATGGACTGGAGCATGCTCAGGGAAAAGACAGTGTATTGTGCTAGAGGGCGCCCGCGGAAATGGCATGCAGTATGGGGGCGATGGAACCATTACAGAGGGGACATCTGTCTGCCCCCTGATCTGGATCAGCCAGAGGAGCAGCTTTCCCCTTGACATTCTTTCCGGCTATGTTCGTATTGTTGATGACTGATTGCCTGTTGTGGGTCTCTGCTTTCCCCCTCCCTCCTCTCATTATAGTGTTGTCTTTGGTAGATGAATGGGACTAACTCCCCCTGATGGGCACCCCTCATGTGCACTCGAAGCTTAACGCCTTGCAAGGGTTTGGTTTGTGTTGGTGTTTCTTTAAAATTGAACCTTTTATCTGATTCTCCTGTCGGTTCAGTGCGAATGCATTTCAATGTTGCTTCACCTAAGCTGCCGAACCTCCGGGTTGTCGGCTGAATAGCTGTGTTCCGGATAAACTGAATAAAGGTTTAAAAAAAAAAAAAAAAAAAAGATGTCCCCGTGCCTTTTTAAAGCAGCCACTATACAGCGTTCAGCTGCCAAAGCCCATAATGGGTTTTGCTAATGGGCCTAAGAAAATACCATAACCCGTCCAAAGAAATGACTCTTGGAATGAAAACTCAAAACAAAGGAAGTTGGCTCCAGACTTGACCCCAGGCGGCTGATAAACGCAGATCCAGTACGCGTTTGACAGTTGGGCAAGTTTCTGCAGGAATTACCCTGGAGTTCAAATGTTAATATTAATAATGTTTGCTCATACTTCTGTTAATGGAACGCTTTATCTTAAAATTCAATGTAAGATCTAATGGAAATGTTCATGCTAATGTTAGTGGAGATGCCCATGCTAATATTCATGTTAATGTTAGTGGAGGTCCCCATGCTAATATTCATGCTAATGTTAATGGAAATTTCATGGTAATATTCATGCAAATATTAAGGCTAAAGATAATGCTAATTGTCAAGGTAGTGTTAATGTTAAGACTAGGGTGAATGCTGTTGTTTATGCTGGGTGGATGGGTTAGTGCAATACTCAATAAGCCATATTGCGTTAGGTCAGAAAAAGACCAGCTTACATCGTGTATAACCACAGAATTCCGCATTGCCTTCTTGTCCATCTTACTTACCACAGCCCACATCTTTTGCGGATTTGCTTCAGATTTCACAGAGGGAAGCCACTGTTGTTCCTGAAGAAAGCCTAAGGGCCTGATTTAGAGTATGGTGGACGGTGTGTACTGCACCCGGGCGATGAAGTAAAATACTCCGTTGCCCTGACGGAGTACCCATCCGCAGAATTTAGCATTGTCTGCCAGCCAAGCAGACAGCTCTAGCCATCACAGCGGTTCCTGTCAATGAGTAAAAAGTGTGACGAACAGTTCCATCAAACATGACAGGCATCCATCAAACTTTTGCCATGTTTTTGTTTCTTCGAAAACAACATCCCAAAAGGGGACTTTGTTTTTAAATAAACAAAACAAATGACACTCACGCCAAGGATTTTTTTTCCCTTCATGTGAGGATCAATTAAAAATGTCCCCTACCGCCAGGTTTTTCATGATGGTGAGAGATGCTAAAAACTACTCATTTTACTACCCACTCTAAAGCATGCAGGCAGTTGAATGGCCAAACCTCCTATGGCCCTTAATCCATCGGGCTGTCAGAGGAGTATGTCAGTGACGGAGACGGAGTAGGCTCCGTCGCTGACATACTTACGGTCCGCCTGACTGTAAATCAGGCAGATGGACCTTCAGTTTGGTTCAGAGGGTCCTCCGTCACCACTGCGACAGAGAACCCTTACTACCAAACTCTAAATAAGCCCCGAAGATAGATCCGTTTTTTCATCTTCTTCCTCTATGAATAGGACCAGTTTGAGTATCTGGCAGAGTTTTGGGGAGAAAATATATACCTCTTGATTACCCACAGATTCTGGACTTTTTGGAAGTTTACTGCAAATTTTGAACATTTTGGGAGTTTGCGTCAATTACTACACTGAGCAGAAGCCTACAAAAGAATCAGAAAGAAAGGAAGACTGGCCAACGACGAGGGTTCACAGCTTTCCAGAATTATATCTGGGAAGTTAGGTCAATTTTCAAAACTCTACAATTTCCAGCCTCCATCCCTGCCTAGGAATACCTGTGGGGGGTAGATTTACGTTTTTCCTCGTGAATCAGGCAGTTGTTTTTGTGTCATGGCACAGAGCAAAATTGCTTCTGTTTGCCTTAGCTTCACAAGCCTGTAGTGAAGAAATGGGATGAGCATGTTATGGCCCAATTACATCTCTGTGATGTCTACCACTCTAAGCCATGTCCTCCTCATCATAGTCCTACAACCGACTATCATGCCTTGGAGTTCTTCCCCCCATTGTGGAGCTTGGTACCTGGGAGGTAGTGGGTGGGACAAAGGGCTGTGTTATAGGGAACGTTGATAAAAACAAAAGAAGGACAATTCTTGAAGGGCTCAGTCAGTCTTCAGGATCTATAGTGAGGTGCCTGCCTTGCATCTGAGGCTGAACCTCATGATGTTGGGATTGTGATGAGAAAGACCCCATATGGGGTTTCTGCTAAGCAACGCGGGTGGCCATACAGTCTGCTTCCGTGAGAGGGAGGGCTGAGTTAGGTCTTGATCATTCCAAATTTCTAATAGGAGGTACTGGGCGCAAGCTGGCTCCCGCCTAGAAGGAGAACCGCAGTGACAGACACATTTTATGCCTGTTTAGGCGATGAAATGAGCTACAATAAAAAAAATATGTCTTTGTTATACAAAACTGCTGAACTTCTTCCTAAATTCAGCTGTGTATATACAAGCATTAAATGAATACACAGCTTTCAGTCGTCCGTCTTTGGCTCTCAGGCTGAGACGGTTTGCCATTTTCTCCAAGAAACATTTTTTTTTCTAGGAGTGCTTACCATTGAGAAATGAGATTGGCTCCTTCATATCATGCACGGAGCCACTGTTAAGGCCTGCTCCCAAGAGGTCAATTATCAAGTCTTTTTGATGATGCATTAACATTTTCCAAGCATCGGACTGGTTCAAGAAGTGAGTAATGTTCAATTGGGGGCTGGCCAGGCAGGCATGCCTTCTATCAAGAGCTGTCAGCATGAGAGGGCCTGCTGAGAAATAGCAAGTGCTGCTATCTCCCAGCAAAGCAATAGCATTTTGGAAAAGGAGGACATGTCAGTAACTTTATATATAAGATATGTTTGTGGTACTACGACCATTACTATAAAGACCTTTGTAAAAGTATTCGGATATAGCTTCACAGTATAAAATGGACCCTCTACTGTTAACTTAGCCTTCAGATTTCTGAGGTTTATGAACTCTCCCTCAGAGCCATAGTAGCTCAGAAGAGGGTGGTGAAAAAAGCTCAAAGGTGGTGACTTGTGTGTAGGGGGCTGCAATAGGAGGCAGTAGGTACTTTCGCCCTGCACAGGGCGAAGCTTGAACTGTTGCTATCAGTTGTGTATATATTTCGTATGTTAGGGCTTGCGGAATGCCATTTTATGATTGGCCCCGCAGGGGTATATGAGAGCAGCCCTGGGTCTGAGTGAGAGTGGTGCAGCAGCACATTGTTAACGAGGTAGAACAGCTTGGGGTCCGTTGACGTACAGAAACGCAGGGTCTGGGTTTGGAGCACTGCAGGATCAGTTGGTGTACAATTGTAGGATCAGCGGCGTGGAGAAGCACTGGGACTTGTGGTGGAGCAGCATTGGGACTTGTGGTGGAGCAGCACTGGGACTTGTGGTGGAGCAGCACTGGGACTTGTGGTGGAGAAGCACTGGGACTTGTGTTGGAGCAGAATTTGGACTTGTGGTGGAGCAGCACTGGGACTTGTGGTGGAGCAGCACTGGGACTTGTGGTGGAGCAGCACTGGGACTTGTGGTGGAGCAGCACTGGGACTTGTGGTGGAACAGCACTGGAACTTGTGGTGGAGCAGCATTGGGACTTGTGGTGGAGCAGCACTGGGACTTGTGGTGGAGCAGCACTGGGACTTGTGGTGGAGCAGCACTGGGACTTGTGGTGGAACAGCACTGGGACTTGTGGTGGAGCAGCACTGGGACTTGTGGTGGAGCAGCATTGGGACTTGTGGTGGAGCAGCATTGGGACTTGTGGTGGAGCAGCACTGGGACTTGTGGTGGAGAAGCACTGGGACTTGTGGTGGAGCAGCACTGGGACTTGTGGTGGAGCAGCACTGGGACTTGTGGTGGAGCAGCACTGGGACTTGTGGTGGAGAAGCACTGGGACTTGTGTTGGAGCAGAATTTGGACTTGTGGTGGAGCAGCACTGGGACTTGTGGTGGAGCAGCACTGGGACTTGTGGTGGAGCAGCACTGGGACTTGTGGTGGAGCAGCACTGGGACTTGTGGTGGAACAGCACTGGAACTTGTGGTGGAGCAGCATTGGGACTTGTGGTGGAGCAGCACTGGGACTTGTGGTGGAGCAGCACTGGGACTTGTGGTGGAGCAGCACTGGGACTTGTGGTGGAACAGCACTGGGACTTGTGGTGGAGCAGCACTGGGAC
Source organism: Triturus cristatus (assembly GCF_964204655.1). Classification (NCBI taxonomy): domain Eukaryota; kingdom Metazoa; phylum Chordata; class Amphibia; order Caudata; family Salamandridae; genus Triturus; species Triturus cristatus. The sequence continues at coordinate 323,940,314 of NC_140586.1, read as the reverse complement.
TTGTGGTGGAGTAGCACTGGGACTTGTGGTTTAGCAGCATTGGGACTTGTGGTGGAGCAGCATTGGGACTTGTGGTGGAGCAGCACTGGGACTTGTGGTGGAGCAGCACTGGGACTTGTGGTGGAGCAGCACTGGGACTTGTGGTGGAGCAGCACTGGGACTTGTGGTGGAACAGCACTGGGACTTGTGGTGGAGCAGCATTGGGACTTGTGGTGGAGCAGCATAAAGCTGTCAGGTGGCGCACAGTTCGGTCAGGGGTGGAGCCTGTGCATGGCTCGGAGAATGGATCACGGCAGGGTCTGGAGGCGGAGCAGAGGAGGGTCAGGCGCAACCATGGTCCCGGAGTGTAGTAGTGCACGGCCAGGGCGGCCAGAAGATCTGGGGGTGGAGAAATGCACGGTTAAAGAGGTGGAGCAGCACAGGGTCCAGTGGGGTGTAGCAGCACAGGGTCAGGAGGTGTTTAGGATGCAGAACAGCTCAGGGTTAGGGGATGGGGCAGCGTATGGTTCCAGGGGTGGGGCAGTGCAGGGTCAGGAGGTGTTTAGGATGCAGAACAGCTCAGGTTAGGGGATGGGGCAGCGTATGGTTCCAGGGGTGGGGCAGTGCAGGGTTAGGGGGTATTTAGGATGCAGAACAGCTCAGGGTTAGCGGACGGAGCAGCGTATGGTTCCAGGGGTGGGGCAGTGCAGGGTCAGGAGGTGTTTAGGATGCAGAACAGCTCAGGGTTAGCGGACGGAGCAGCGTATGGTTCCAGGGGTGGGGCATTGCAGGGTCAGGAGGTGTTTAGGATGCAGAACAGCTCAGGGTTAGGGGATGGGGCAGCGTATGGTTCCAGGGGTGGGGCAGTGCACGGTTAGGGGGTGTTTAGGATGCAGAACAGCTCAGGGTTAGCAGACGGAGTAACGTATGGTTCCAGGGGTGATGCAGTGCAGGGTTAGGGGTTGTTTAGGATGCAGAACAGCTCAGGGTTAGGGGACGGGGCAGCGTATGGTTCCAGGGGTGGGGCAGTGCGGGGTCAGGAGGTGTTTAGGAAGCAGAACAGCTCAGGGTTAGCGGACGGAGCAGCGTATGGTTCCAGGGGTTGGGCAGTGCAGGGTTAGGGGGTGTTTAGGATGCAGAACAGCTCAGGGTTAGGGGACGGGGCAGCGTATGGTTACAGGGGTGGGGTAGTGCAGGGTCAGGAGGTGTTTAGGATGCAGAACAGCTCAGGGTTAGCGGACGGAGCAGCGTATGGGTCCAGGGGTGGGGCAGTGCAGGGTTATGGGGTGTTTAGGATGTAGAACAGCTCAGGGTTAGCGGACGGGGCAGCGTATGGTTCCAGGGGTGGGGCAGTACAGGGTTAGGGGGTGTTTAGGATGCAGAACAGCTCAGGGTTGGCGGACGGGGCAGCGTATGGTTCCAGGGGTGGGGCAGTGCAGGGTCAGGAGGTGTTTATGATGCAGAACAGCTCAGGGTTAGGGGACAGAGCAGCGTATGGTTCCAGGGGTGGGGCAGTGCAGGGTCAGGAGGTGTTTAGGATGCAGAACAGCTCAGGGTTAGCGGACGGGGCAGCGTATGGTTCCAGGGGTGGGACAGTGCAGGGTTAGAGGGTGTTTAGGATGCAGAACAGCTCAGGGTTAGTGGACGGAGCAGCGTATGGTTCCAGGGGTGGGGCAGTGCAGGGTCAGGAGGTGTTTAGGATGCAGAACAGCTCAGGGTTAGCGGACGGGGCAGCGTATGGTTCCAGGGGTGGGGCAGTGCAGGGTCAGGAGGTGTTTAGGATGCAGAACAGCTCAGGGTTAGAGGACGGGGCAGCGCATGGTTCCAGGGGTGGGGCAGTGCAGGGTTAGGGGGTATTTAGGATGCAGAACAGCTCGGGGTTAGGGGACGGGGCAGCGTATGGTGCCAGGGGTGGGGCAGTGCAGGGTTAGGGGGTGTTTAGGATGCAGAACAGCTCAGGGTTAGCAGACGAAGCAGTGTATGGTTCTAGGGGTGGGGCAGTGCAGGGTTAGGGGGTGTTTAGGATGCAGAACAGCTCAGGGTTAGCGGACGGAGCAGCGTATGGTTCCAGGGGTGGGGCAGTGCAGGGTCAGGAGGTGTTTAGGATGCAGAACAGCTCAGGGTTAGGGGATGGGGCAGCGTATGGTTCCAGGGGTGGGGCAGTGCAGGGTTATGGGGTGTTTAGGATGCAGAACAGCTCGGGGTTAGAGGACAGGGCAGCGTATGGTTCCAGGGCTGGGGCAGTGCAGGGTTATGGGGTGTTTAGGATGCAGTACAGCTCGGGGTTAGGGGGCGGGGCAGCGTATGGTTCCAGGGGTGGGGCAGTGCAGGGTTAGGGGGTGTTGCGATGCAGGGTCAGAAAGGGTGGGACAGAGTAGGGTCAGGGGAGTTTACAGCACAGATTGTTGTGGCATAGGGTCAGAAGGTGGGGCAGCACATGGTCTGTGCATGCTATGCACTACATCCAGAAGATCATATGTGCGCCGTATTTCATCCGTCGTAGGGATGGTATGGTGGAGGTGATTCTTCTTTAGATTTATCACTTTGTCCAGAAAGCTGAGGATCTTTTGATTCCACCCAGCTCTGAAGGGGGTATTTAGAGTTTGACGGACAAGTCAGAGTACCCTCTCTGCCAAAGTGTTAGTCCGTCAGCTCTGTCTAGTCGAGGGTACTTTCATATTCCTGCCTAAGGAGCCTCAGTTCACTTTGCTGACAAGAACCTTAGACCGGCATTGGGCCAACTAGGTACAGAAGACCATCTGCTCTATTTCGGGAGGATGTTCCAACATACATTTCTTGTTCAGGGCTGCTTTGAAAAGCTTGGCGGTCCCAAAAAGAAAACAATAGAAGTGGCACCCACACCCTGTGAGAAAAATCAAAGGTGTTCAGGCTATATTAACTTTTTGTTTTTCTTAAAACAACTCCCACTTTGAATGTAATGGGAAAAAAAATGGTTACTGAGCAACTGCTTGAAACATGGCGGCCACTGACAGTACCCTCAAAGGAACAGTTATGGCACAGAGATCTCTGCAAGGCAGTGCTTAATTTGTAAAATCATAAGTGCCAGGGCTCTTGGCAGGGGGCCACTGCAGCTTGCACCATACATTGCCCTTTCAGCGTTGCCAATGACTACCAACACAACTACTAAGCATCACACTCCTACATGTGTAACAATTCAGACTATTCCAGACCCCAGCAACTACGAGACTGCCTGGGGGGCATTTATTAGTTGTTTTTGATGTACATTGAATTCATAAATAAATGTTGTGCCCATCTCTAAATTGGACAAACAGCGCACCATGTGGCAGACTGTCATAAGTGCTGGTGTTCACAATTCTGTGTGAGTGCCGAGCACCGGAAACCACTGGCTCAAATTTAGCACTGCTACGAGGCATTTCTAGATCTCTGAATATGGAGGGGGCAGACATCTGGAAGGGCAGCCCACCAAACACTAATTAACCCTCATATCCTGCTGAACATTTGAGGCACACTTGCAGTATTATAGTATAGTGCAACGTTAAGCAGCAAATAAACTGTGTTGCAACATTTTGTGCACATCTTTAATTTATAGTAATGTGTTTTCTGCTTCCACAGCTGAAATCTAGAGCTAAATGATGCATGTACCTGTTGTTTACTAATCACAAAGGTCTTATGTAGAGTTTGGTGGATGGGATCTGGCACAAACATGGTAGCTGTCCCGTCTGCTCTACTGAAAGCACATTATGGCCTATGGCACTTGTAATACAGAGAAGGAGATTGCCACATTTTGACAGTGTTACGATCGCCACACTCCAAATAAGGCCCAAAGTCTGCAGAATGCCACAAAGGCACACAACAGTAAATAAAGAGACATTGCACCACTCCTGACAATGGTACATACGTACTTTACAGTACCCTCCCAATAAACGGGCAGACTGTTTTCCTGCTACTTCATTTTTAATTGAAATACATTCCTCCCATTAAAGCGATGGAAATACAACTGCACCTTGATCAAGGAGTTTACATGAGGTCACTTATAAGTGTTCTCCATTTTTAGTTCCTGCCTACAGATAGCTTATTGCTGTGTACTGTTGAAGATCTATTAGGGACAGTTCTTACAGTGGGCTTTGGTTCAACTCATTGCTTACCATTAGTTTGCTTTCTTGTCAATCTCATTGGCTTGCTCAGGGAACTATTTTTCTGTTTTTATTTCAGTGCTCAATGGGAATGCATGTGTTTTTAGTGAATGATGACGCATGCTTGCGCATGAGTCATGACGCTCGGTCTGACGTAACATTATGATGCATATACAAGCCATGTGTGACATAAGTCATGCGTGATGGAAATTGGGTTTCTGATAGAGAGGGGTGAAACCCTACTCAAGCAGCAACCGCAGTCTCTTTGTCAGGGTGAAACTCAAACAAATGTAGCTTGGCACAAAGCGGTCAGGTCTAAGTTAGAGGCAATGTGTAAAGTATTCATGCAAATAGTAATAAAGTGAAAACAAAACACAAGAAAACATTGACACCAATTTAGAAAAATATAGTAAAATGTGATAAATAATTTGAGACTAAAACAATAAAAATCAAATCAGTAGAATCAGAGATATGCAATTTTAAAGATTAAAGTGAAAATGTTCCTAGAAGCACAAAAGACCAACTGTGGTTATCTGGATGTGCCGGACTGGAACAAATTCACAAGTTCAGGCGACTGCAATGGAGCGTGGGCTGGATACAGAGACCAAGTTAGGCCCGCTCAACAGTACCTTAAATCCTGGTTTGCGGAGCGTTGCGATATCCCGCGTTAAGGATGTATTGTAGTGCAGCAGTTCTGAGGAGCTGAGGGGCTGCGATGCATAGTACTCTGCCATCGTTGAGTATGCTGTTGAAGAGTGGCTTGCGATGCAAAGTCCAGCATAGAGGATGCTTTGTGCAGCAAGGTTCAGAGAAAACCATGGGGTAGCGATGTGAAGTGCTGTGTCATGGATGCTGTCCACGAGAGACTTGCGATTCGAAGGCCTGCGCCGAGGATGCATTGTGCAGTGGCTTTTCTGAGGGAGCTGTGAGCTGCGATGTAGGTCCTGCGTCAGAGAAAAGCCGCACTGCAGCAGTTCCAGAGTGGCTGTGAGGAGATATGTTGCGCCGCTTCGGTTCTAGTTACTGGGCCACAGCTGGGCTGGCAGAGCACCTTCAGATGCACTTCCAAGGGTCCAGTACTGGGGCATCACCATCTGGGAGCAATACACAAAGACCAACTTACAGCTACACCTAGTTATGTGACCCAAGATACAGGCTGCAGGCACTAAATGGTAGGGACAAAACAATAGCAACTTTCTAAAAGTGGTGTTGTCAGATTTGTTACTTAAAATCTGGCTTTTCCATTAAAGATAGTTTTAAATTAAAATTTTCAAGACACCAAACTCAACATTTCTACTTGATCCCATTCATAAGTTATCACTTATTAAATGTAATAAGGTAACCCAATGTTCTCCTTGCAGTAGTGAAAAACAAATTACAAACTATCAGGAAATGTAAAAGTTAAAAGTATATTTCCAGCTTTATAACAATACTGCTTCCTTCTCTCTGGGCTGTTCAGGGCCTACCTTATGGGTACCTTATATGTATTAAAAATGAAGGATTAGGCCTGGCAAAGTTTCATATGGCTAGGTCAAAATGGGAGTTTAAAACTGCACATACAGGCTGCAATGGCAGGCCATACACGTGTTTAAAAGGGCTGTTTAAGTGGGTGTCACAAACAGTGCTGCAGGCCAACCAGTAGCATTTAATTTACAGACAGTGAGTCCATGTAGTACCAATTTACTAGGGACTTATAAGTGAATCAAATGTGACCATTGGGGTAAGCCAATTTCAGAGTCTTCAAAGGAGGCAGCACAAGCATTTTAGCCCTGGTTAGCAGTGGTAAAGTACACAGAGTCCTAAGGCCAGCAAAAACGAGATCAGCAAAAATGGAGGAGTAAGGCAAAATGATTGGGGAAAGACAACCCTAAGGCTGACAGGTCTAACAGTGCACTTACGCAATAGGTCTTCATTGGCAGAAAATGGCAAGACCTATTGGCTTTGCCAATACTTGTTATTTGTGTTGATTAATTTAGGTAATTCATGTAAAATTCTTAAAATGTTTGTAGAAGACACAACACCTAATGCAGGCCCAAACAAAGGGAAAGGTGTCAGTTTTTTAATGTTGATCCAGAGTGGACATTTTAAGATGATCAACCTCTTTCTATTATTAATGAGGTTGCTATCTAGAAACCTTTGTTTTGGTGATAGGGTTTAAGACGTTTAGGTTTGAAATATTTTTGTCAAAATTATTTTTATTGAAGTTAGGTACAACATGGAATAGAGGCAATGTATTATACATTTGTATTCATATTTCCCTTAGTCTCTAATAAAGACACAGATTCCTCAAGTGTGGGTACCGCCCTCGTTAAAATTGTTATTAATATTGTTTGTAAATTGTGTTTGGCCCTGTTAGCCCTGAGTGCTGATGACGCTAATATTACTAATTTCATAACAAGACGAAGAGTTTGAGAAAAATATAAAACTAGTGCTATAAAAATGAGTAAAAGCTCCGCTAATTCTTCAGATTTTTAAAGGTAATCTGCAATTCTGTCATAAATTAAAATGGCCAAAAATCCAAATTGCTAGTTGCATTTATTTATGTATTCATGCATTCATTTATTTATGTATTGATTTGTTTGTTTATTTATTTGAGAGCTGTTCCATAAAGCACAAACTCTCTGCCTCTTTTACATGTTCTTGGTCTGCTGCACATAGCTGATGGGTGGATGTGCAGAATAGAGACTAAATTGCTAGCTTTAGAACCTAGGCAATGGGTTTCTTATCTCAGCTTCAGACCTTCACTGAAATATGGGGATTCTGGGCAACTCACTGCATTGCCCTGTGATTAAAACAGGTTACACGTAAATGTGTAGTTAAAAAATGTAAAATCCATAATAGAGCTCTCATTACTCTTGAATGTATCTTCAAATTCTCTCCCTCGTCCTCTCCTTTATGCTGGTCCTGTTCTTCCTTCACAGGGGCTTTAATTCACCCATTATACTATTGTTCCAATGTGTTGAAATGTAGGGAATCTATCTGGACAAAGTTTCTAGAAATGTTTCACTGTTATATTCCATTATCAATGCCAAATGTTTTTCTTGAAACTGCTTCACCGGACTTTGACAGCATTTCTCCTAACCCTATATTATTTGATCTTTGTTATTGCTCTTGTATTTAAGGTGATCCTTCCTTGTTGGAAAGACACCTCTAAATTGTCTATATTAACATGGTGGAATGTTATTTATAGAATACCTACTGTTTCTTCACTCTCGTTGTCTCATAAAGTCAAATCTAATCTACTTTGGTTACTTTTCACTTCGTATCTTTCTGCTCACACACCTATATCTTAGTCATTATTTTTTTGTCTCACTCTTCTTTTCTTTCCCTTCTTCTATCCTCTCCTTCACTTTTCATAATACAAAACATAATTATTATATATTTATCGACTTGTATTGCTTTGTTTATTCTCTGAACTATTTCACTATTTTGTTATCTACTTCTTCTTATTTACTATCGCTGGTGTATTGCTGTTATTGCTAATGTTCTTTCCTTTATTTTTCAAGAAAAATTATAAAAAAGAAAAAAAACAGTAAAATCTGGATTTGATGTGAAGAAAGTGGTCTCCTAATGTTCACTCCCTAATTAATTTACAGCCCTCCATTGCATCTCAGGGAGGTTCGTCCTATATAAAGTTGCATTCCTACATTAGTGTCCTACGGGAAATGAAGTGTCAGAGTTTCACTGCCCTCCGCCTCTTAAATACTGCAAACTAGAAAAATGCTGATTCTTGGACACAATATTGAGTTTCTTTCTACAACCTAATTTTGTAAGCATTTGTATTTTTTCATTTCAGAGATTGGTCCAGTAACGATTACCACAGATCCCAAAAAATTCCAGTATGAACTCAAGGAGCTGTATGTTCAGGTGAGTGTGATGTATGCGTATGAAATGAAAGTGGTTAGTTTATTAAAACTTAATAGCCCAAGTTATTCTAGCATGGGTCTTGAGATTAAAGCTGCCGTTGAGGGAGGTGCAGAGTCAACAATGTAGTCCCATGCACAATAACCCTTGTTTTTTTTTTACAGATGTGGGCATGGCCATGCTGTATCTTAGCTATGCTATTGTGCACTTTGTAGATGAGAATGCAGTTCAACATTGAACTGTGTTTTTGCCTGAACTGCTTTGGACACTCCACCAGGGCGTAACTATCTCTGGTGCAGCCGCTGTAGTGGCGCCAGGGCACAAGGGTGTGAGATGCGCCGTTGTCCCTTGCAGTGGTCCCCCTCAGATTTATTTTTGTGCGGTCCTATAGAGGCTTGTTACTTTGTCTGCTCTTCCCTGTTAGAATATTTAGTCTGGGGTGGTGGAGGTGTTGCATGGGCAAGGATGAGTTCGGAAGATAGGAAGGAACAGGACAGACTTGTCTATTGGGAAATTGAGGGACCTGGCAAAGGGCTTCTGACCCTAAAAAGCACAGAATGCACTCATATGTCTGCCTTTGATGGAGGAAAGAATAGAGAGAGAGAACACAAAATGAGAAAGTAAAAGACGAGAAGACAAGCTACTAATGTGAGAGAATGGAGAAGAAGAAAGATTTAACAAGCAAAAGCAAGTGAGCATAAGGGTGAAATTGAGAACAAGGAGGAAAGGCATGAAAAAGGAGCGTATGAAAAGGTGAGAGAAAGTGGAAGTGATAAAGAGAGAAGGGAGATAAGAACAAGTGGAAGAGGAAAGAGGGAAAAGAATTGAGCAAAAATAGGAATGTAAGTGAGGGAGGAGAGGGAGCGAGACAAGCAAAGACAAGGGATGTGAAAGAATACGACGATGAAATAGCTAGGACAGTGAATTAAAGAGAGGCTGGGGAGAGAGAAGAGTAGGACATAGAAAAGAGAAGAGATGAGAGAGGAGTAAGGGAGAGGGAAGAAAGATAGAAAGAAAAAGAATTTGTTAAATGGGGAAAAGCAGAGAAAACAGCGAGAGAGGGAGAGAAGTTTGAGAGGTGGGAAAGAAAGTGGAAGTAGATAGGAGTAAAATATAGTTAAGACCAATGTTCCCTCTCATTTTTTTCCTCTGTGTGCGGCAGTGTAGGCTCTCTGTGCGCTGCAGCCATGGCTGTGTGCACCAGGAACCAGACCGCGCTTGTGCGCAGTGACAAATATCACTCCAAACTTTTGCTTTAAAAAACTGAAAAGACGGTGCATTTCCACACATACAACCCACGTTAAGGGGCTTAAGGCAGATTTGCAATTTGGATACACACGCCATAACATGAATTGGTTACACAGGCAAGTACACTTTAGGTTTAGAAAAGCACAAGACACCCAACGGCTGAGGGTCCATAGACTGCCTGAAGTACATGCAGTTCTTCAGCTGAAAATGCCATTATAATGGAATGGTCAGAATGGAATTGGGGGAGAAGAAATTAGATGGGCAATGTTGAGAGCCTGCAAACTGACAGGGATAACTGACATAATTTAGTTAGACCCTTCCAGGATTTAGTGCAATCTCATAATATCCCACATACCAAACAGTGGAGACATGTTCTACTGGTGCACCCAATACGTGGAAAACTGGGCCAATGACCTATCTACATACCATAGTCCTTAATTCTTCAATATCTACTCACCTGGAAGGAATATGGTGGGGCGGATTCTGGCTTATATGCAACTCTAATTGCTAAGCTCTTCTTGCAAGCCACCTCAAATGCACTTCATAATTGGAGGGAAGTGCAATTACAGACACAATTCTTTGAGGGGATTCAGAGGAACCATTAGAAGAACATGATTGAGGGTTAAGGGAGGCCCGTCTGAAAGATAGTTATTTTAAGATACTACATCAATGGCAGTGGACCCCCAAAAGACTCTATGCCTCCTTCTAATCCATCCCTTTTTTCTCTCCTTTTCTCTTTTATGTGTCTTGCTTTTTCTTTTGTCTCCCATTGCTCCCCTCATTCTCTTCTTTTTGCTTTTCTCTTCTTCTGTCCTCACCTCTCGTCTCCTTACTTGTTTTTTCCCATTTTCCTACTTCTCCTTCCCTTTCTCTAGTTTTCCCTGATCCTTCAATCACACATGTGATCTTTGTTTCTATCATCGCCTTGTCTCATCCCTCTCCCCTTATTCCATTTATCTCTCCCTCCATTTTGCCCTTCTAACTCTCCTGTCCATTAGCCTTTACCTCCCTTTCACCTCTCCTAGAGGCCCTGACCTTCCCTATCACTCCTTTCCTTTTTTCCCCTACCTCTCTCTTTCCTCACTGTTGTTTCCTTTCTCGCTCCTGGACAGTTGCTACAACAAGATTAAACTGGTTTTAGTTAGCATTAGTTTGGGCAAAGAAAATCAATCTTTTGGGCCAACATTACCCAGATGAGTGCCAATAATACTACAAAAACGAACCAAAAATTAAAACATTTGACAAAATATAACTATCAGTCAAAAACAGCACTTTTGGTGTTTTTCATTGATAAATGTCAACTTTAATATAAAGTGATGTGTTTAAAAAATATGTTTTTACAATTAAAAACGGTGTTCCAAATCTTTCTGCACTGAGAAAAATACATTCTTGTTCATTAAAAAAACGATTGGTTGCTTTTCTAACCTTTTGTTAGTAAAGCGCAGTGCTTAATTTGTGCCGGTGGTTTCAAGGACCACATGAAGGTTTTTAGTCCCAATCAATAGCTACTGCACAATACATCAAATATCCTTGTAATAACTATCCAGTGTAGATGGTTCTCACTTCCTTAGCTACCGCTAACGATTTATTTTCATAAAATAGAAATCCTCAAATAGAAATCCTCAGCTGGAGCTAAGCACAGAAACTGGATTGTAGAGCAGATGATATTGGCAGGACATGAGAGGATATTTGATGTATTGTGCTGTAGCTGTTGATTGGGACTAAAAACCTTCATGTAGCCCTTAAAACCACCAATTGTTGCCTTATAAACGACATTAACTGCTCTGATAGCATGCCCTCTTCTTGGGCCCGCTCTAACAGTAAGCCGATTTACAAGAATGGTGGAGTAAGATGAACCTGCCTCACGAGGGCTTTTTTTTATTTTTGCGTCTAAATTGTTTAGAATAGCTGTATTGTCTTGCTTGAGGAAGTGGGTAAAGGACATTAAGCTCATCAAAAGAGTAGAGCAAGTTTAAAAACCCAGCGTGTACTTACACGCTATGTTTTTAAACTTGCTCTACTCTTTTGTTAGTAAAGCGCAGTGCGGGGAAGACTGTGGGCTTTTGTTTAAGCAGTCATGTTAATCACAGCTCGTGAAGGGGCTGTGATTAACATGAATACTTAAACAAAAGCCCACAGTCTTCCCTGCAGAGCGCAGCGCAAAACATGCAGCAAGTGCCGCAATCAGCCTTACCTGCACTCCTGCTGGCAAAACTTCATCAAGGAAGTGCATTTTGCGCCGCTCGCCTTTTAAAGCGGCGGCGTGAATTCTCTCTCGGGATGTCCTGTGTGTGCGCGCTACACACATGGGAGTGCGCGCTCACAGGAAGAGAGGTGCGCGCGCCTTATTGGGAACAGTGGTGAAGACTTGATAAAAGTAGACCAATATTGTTGGTCATTTTGTCATATCTAATCGTCACCGGAGTATCATCATCATAAGACTAGAAGAGGAGGTGATGCTTCCGGAGGTGGCAGGAGAGCATGGCGATTCATGTTTGTAGCCACAGGCACTTTCCATTAGAAGAGAGACAAGATGGTCCATCTGACTCGCTGATAGCCATTCATAAGGAAGCTGCTCCCATAAAAACAATTCTAAATACATTATAAACCACATCTAGCAGTGCAATCTTGGCCCAACACCTTCGAATTGAGGATATTATGGCCATCAAGATGGTTTTGTGCCTGATCAGAAACCACCTGCTCCAAAGCTTTACCAACAGCGAGATTCCTGCAAAGGGCCATAATTTCTAGGATCTGTTGGGTCAAAATTGGATTTCTACAATGTAGGCCAAACAAGAAGCAACATGGTTAGAAAACAAATGGAGCAACCATCCTGGTAATGGTTCATAATTGAGTTATGATTCTTTTAGTTTTCTTGCAAGATATAGTACTTTCGTTTATAAAACTAAGTGGAAAGCAAAAGTAGGGGTAGTGTGCATCTATCAGTGAAAAGTTGTTGCCTGGTGGTTCTTGACTGAGCATCCCTTGCCTTTTGACCTGTGACTGGGTTTTTGGAAATTAACAATTTTTAAGTGGGAGGTGTCTTATCATTCACCTCAACCTCACCAGTACAGGGGTGTTTTTTAGAGTAAAAAAATAGCCGCCACCAAATGTTAAAATTCTTGAGTTGGTGCTATTGTGGGTTTAATGCCTACTGGAAAAAGGAGCGCCTGTACCAACACAGATCTTTGATAGAATTTAGCACTGTCATGATATTCCCATTCAGATCTCTTGTCTGGCTGTTAATGAATAGGGGGTAGACTTGCAAGTGAGCACAGTAAGCATAGGTGTCCCTGTCCAAATATATTTAAGAGTTATTACCATTTTCTGCCGTTAATTCCACGTTCATTCCATGTTTCTGCATGTGCTGTGTAATTAACGATTATGCACTACATATATTGGTTTAATGCCCGTTTTTCTTATAGAGGACATGACAGTTGAAATCAAAGTTTCGATATTGTACATTTACTACCGGGTGGCAGGGGCAATATAGTGTAGAGACTAAATTGTTTACTGATGAGAGCCTATATGTATAGCATGGACTGCACTCCTTTTCATTTCATTTTTATTTATTGCGTTTTGTTTTCCCAAAGAACAAAAAACAGCATGTAATGGTATATACTGAGAAGTTACAGTACAATTGAATAAACCGTCAGAGTTGTAACAGCATTTTGATTGTAGGTCTATGAATATATGTGTATTCTGAGCATAAGATGAGAGGGTGAAAAAAAGTGAGTAAAATGTAATACCTCACATAACACAATAACTGTACATGACAAAGGCAAAAGATCAATGGGGATGCCATAAAGGGTGAAGAGAAGAAGAAGAAGAGCGTATGAATATGAGTATTGACTATCGGGATTGTATGAGGATTGTACGAAAAAGTCTCCTCATATACTTTAGGGTGGGTTAATCTTTTGCAGATATAAGTCTAGTTTGGACCTTAAAAAACGAGAAGACTTTTTGTTAAAAGATTGATTATGCATAAGACTATCAGCACTCTTGCAAAAACATACCCATGCTCACCACGTGTGGTAAGATATGTTGTTTTGACTTTTCCAGTTAGCATGAATCGTGTTAATACCCGTTGCAAGCAAAATATCAATGAAGAAACAGTTCCAAGATGATAGTGAGTTTAGTGTTTTCAAGTCTGATGTTGCATTTATACACAGGGAAATTGTGGTATGTGATAGTGGAATTTGTTTGTTGAATATATTTGAGAGTGATGTTTGAATAGATAGCCAGAAGTGAGTAATATGTTTGCAGTAAAATAGCAATTGTTCTAGATCACCTGATGGGTGCTAGCAATGCCAAAAAGCAGCTGAAGAGTGGAGACCACGTTTATTTAACTTTTCCGGCATCCAGAAGGCCCTATGTTTTGTCCACAGTTTACATTGTAAGATGAGAGGTGACACTCTATGCATTAGCATAGATTTTCAAATATCAGGCCATTGCAATGGTAGTATGGAGACATTATACTTGATGCACGATGCTTCCCATGTTTTTTGGATCTCGTCCGTAACAATAGGAGAGGTCATCTTAAGTGTTTTATAGATTACAGAGACTTTTAGATATTAGGGTTTGGAGGAAGTTGAAACAGTCTGCTTTATGTGGTTTCTTAAAACCTCTAAGAGCAACTTTAAGGGACATGAAATTATAAAGTCAACTGGTTGGAGAGAGAATTTAGCTGTTAATATAGCAATAGTTGGAGTGTCTTCCGGGGATATAATGTCCTTAAAATATAGTAATCCAATCAAGGCCTATCTTTCCAGAAAGAGTGGTTAGGATCAAGTTTTATCGATGGATTGAACCATAGGAAGCAAGTTCAGAGTTTTTGATTTTATTAGGGAATCTTTCGACAGCTGCGACTGAGTCTTTAATAATTTGGTAAGAATTGTTAGGATATTTATGGGCGAGAGCGGAGTAGTTAGATCCCTCTCCAAGCCCACCCAAGTAGGACGATGAGGAGCAGATGGGTGTAACTTTCAGATGGTTGGTCTAATTAAAAATGCAATTTGATAGAGCAAAAAACTGGAGAGGTTAATACCGCCCTGTTGTTTGTTTGATTGTAATTTACGTGGTGAGATTCTTGCCTTTTTTCCTTTCCAAATCAATGCCGTAATTTGAGCATTAAGAGATGTAAAGAAAGAGTTGGAGAAGTGTAGAGGTAGCATATTAGGATAGAAGTTGATTTTAGGGGCAATTAACATTTTAACAGTTTCAGCCCTACGCCACCATGTAATGATTTTAGGAGACTACTCCTCAGTTAGCTTTTTTTATTTTTGCAAGAAAGGAAGTTTCAATACGATTTTTTGTTTCTAATCTAGATTTTGCAAACTCAAGTCCCAAATATTTAAGTTTGCTAGGTTGTCATTTAAGGAGTGAAGTTGACCCCATAAATGGAAGACACAAGTTATTAAGGGTGAACATTTCATTCTTTTCTTTATTTAAAGAGAAACCTGCGACCTTGGCATAATCTGTGATCACATTTAGAATTTCGGTGATGGCACTCTCTGACTCATTGGAAAAGATTAGGACGTCATCCGCACATGCAACTAGTATCTGAGAAACATTTTTGAAAGGGATGCCTTTAACGTTTTCATTAATATGAATAGAAAGCAGGAGGGGTTCAATTGATAAAAGAAATAAAAGTGGCGACAAGGGTCATCCTTAGCTCATAGCTTGAGCTAGAGCAAAAGCTTCAGAAATATGACCATCTAGTTTAATGCGGGCTATCTAGTTACAGTATAGCCATGGCCAAGAAGATAAATCCTGAACCTAGGTCGAATTTCTCCAAAGTAGCATGTAAAAAAGACGATGAAATGGTATTGACTGCTTTTTCTGCTTCCAAAGCCATAGCCATGGCCGGAAAGGAGAGTAATTTTTGTGTTCTCTAAAACATGGGAAAGGTCCTAATATTATAAGCGAGTAAACAGCTCTTCACAAGACCTGTCTGAGATGGATGTATAAGTAACGGAAGAACTATCTCAAGTTGGCGAGACCAAATCTTACTATACCTTTTATAGTCAGTATTTAATAATGAGTTAGTTCTAAAAATTTGGTATCTAGGGGGTCTTCTCCTCCTTGGGAATCAATATGATAAGTGCCTCTGAAAAGGAAACAAGTTTGCCGGTCAAGTTGAATTTCTGAAAGAGGGTAAGAATATGTGGCTCTAATATTTGTTAGTAGCTATGGTAAACAGAAGCCGGAAAACCACCCAAGTCAAGGGCTTTGTTTGGTTTCAAATACCTTAATACCTTAGCAAATTTCTTCCCACGTAATAGGGATATTTAGTAGAACGAAGGCCTCATCAGGTACTCCGGGCTGTTGAAGAGGATTTAAAAAGAATTTGCAGGCAACTGCACAATCATTATTACCTGATTTTGTGAGATTATACAGTTGCGAATAGAAGTTACGAAAGGTATCTATAATTTTTGCAAGATCAGTTTGTAGGCATCCTAAATGATCTTTAATGGCCTAAATGTTGACAGATTGAGGGTAAGAGCCAGTTGTCTCCCAGTTTATGATGCTGTAGCAGGTTTCTAGACTTAAGTTTGGTTGATCACACATGAGCCCTTTCACTAACTTTTTGTTGTATTCGCATTTAAGTTGTTTGATTCTGGAGGTATTGTTAGATGTAAGATTCTTGATTCTATCTTTTTCTAAAACCTGTATTTCTTTCTCCTGGATATTTAGTTTAGAGTTCAGCTGCTTGTTTTTATTTGCCATTACCCTTAACATCACACCCCTAATTGTAGCTTTCATAGCATCCCACAGGGTGCATTCATCAAAATCAGAGGTGATATTATCATTTAGAAAATTGGTTAATGATGTGCCACTATATTCCTGTAGACCAGATCCTGAAGAATCTCATCATTCATTCTCCAGGATATAGATTTAGGAGGAGAATCAGTGAGATTTAGAGTGATGGAGATGCACACCTGGTCCAAGACCATAATTGGCTCAATGGTGGGGTTAGATATTGATTGATCCAGGGATTTGCTGATGAAAAAGTAATCTAGTCTGGATAAGGAGTTGTGAGAATAAAAAGTAAAATCACTCCCAGTTGGATTATGAAGGTGCCATTTGTCAGTAATTTCATTGTCTTCGGTAAGTTTTTGAACAAGAGTATGTGAACGGTTGGGTCTATATTTAAACTGTGAGAATCTATCCAGGGTGGTGTCATAAGGTAAATTAAAGTCACCTGCTAGGTTCAGCTTTTTGCTTGATGGGATTTCGGAAAAGTCTCTGGTTTAGGGAGGTCCAGAATGTTGGGTTGTCCATCGCTGGGGCACAAATGTTTGCAATGTCAATGGAGAAGTTGTTTTTGGTGAATTTTGGAAATGAGCCATCTATCTTGGTCGTCATGGACAATAGTGTCAAGCTGGCACCCTGCATGCATCAAGATCAAGGCTAATACCCAATATTTCTTGTTATACGTGGAGGAACAAGCATAGTCAATATTCAATTGTGTTGCATGCTATGGGCTTCAGATAGCCTGGCTCTTGTTTCTTTGAGTAGAAGGATATCACTTTTCAATTAATGGCAATATTCTTGGATCTTTTTCCTTAAGATGGGATGGTTTAAACCATTAGTACCAAGGGAGACAATTTTAACAGAAACATGAGGCATATCTAAAATCTGGGCTAGATTGGGAAATCATCAACGAGGGAGACTCCAAATAGAGAAAGGGGAATGGAAGATGCAGAAGGGAAAACAGGAGAGGAGAACAAGGTTACACTTGTATATAAATTGTATATCAGTGCTACATGAGATAAACAAAAACGTGTATCTGACTTTCATTGTTGGTAAACAAAACCTCAATAATACAAAAAAGAACCCCAACCCCACCCCCAACCATTTCCCACCCCCAGAGAACCCACCAAAAGCAAAAAGGTAGCCATGAAGACCTCAGAACAGAAAAGCAGCAGCCAGTACATGAGACCGGACTCGACCAGGAATATGAAAATATCATAAACATCCCAAAACTGATAAGATAAACAGTACAAAATTCATCATGGATGGTACACATTAGAAGACTAATCATAGATTTAGATGATTCAACACAGAAGATTAATTGATAACAGAGCATGAGGAGCATGGCTTGATCATATATTAGACAAATTACCATCCATAGTGTGGTATTATAGCAGTTTTAAATAAAGCATTTATGGATAAACACTGAGATGACAGAACAAGAGGATTATGGCAACACTATAAAATATGGTAAGGTAACTTTTTTTGTCAAAATCACAGATGTTTAACTACAGAGTGGCAATTTTAGACCCTTTTTTTCAAAATAAACAATGTCATCACCCAGGGATTAATGTAATACAGTGGAAGAAACTTGGTTAGACCTAAAAGAGGAAAACAGTATTTTTAATGGTTTATTGAGAGCAAAAACAGTGAACGAAATCAAATATCAGATAACAGCTGAAAGCAAATGTAGTAGCTGAACGACAGAGGCTACAGAGCCACCAAAAGCGTATCTGAGGAGTACTTGTAAAACATAATGGCAAATAGAGTTAAGCATAGATGTTATTTACCGTCCGTCAATGTGACATTTAATGATCAATTATTTGGTGTACAAGAGTTTCTAGTTCTCTTGATTCATATGCATGGGCCGCACTCTTGAACACGTTGAGTGCCCTGGAAAAATCACTATGCCCATGCATATTGTCATCATTTTCATTTAGAGTGTGAATGAGAACATACACTTTTTTTTTTACATTTTCCTCAAAGGCAGGTTTTAGCATCATAAAGTCAATAAACACTGCAAGTAAGTCTTGCAGTGTCCATTGGCATTGCAAATGATGTCTTATGCATTTGTGGCTCTCTGGGTGGATTGCCTGTTGGTCCTTGTGACCCGCTCTGCTCCCTGGATGGATGAAGTTAATGAGATACCCTGAGGTGACTTCAGGAGAGGCCTGTGCAGGTAAGAATGGTGGGGTGGACTCGACAGATGACGAGGAGGGAAAATTATTTTGTTATTTAATTTTCCCTCATCATCGTCTGTTGAGTCCCCCCACACACAGCCCCACCGCCCCACCACTCTTACCTGCACGGGCTGCTCCTTGTGATTCGTGTGATTGGTCAGAGTCTCCGTTAAATACTGGTCTGCGCGCAAACGAGGGTGAGAAGCAGGGAAAAGAGAGGAGAGGATGTGTACGTTTTTGGAAGTCATTGTGGAAGGAACTGGTGACTCTTTGGGTGTATGTGGTGCATGCGTATGTGTGTGTGTGTGTGCTCTGACAGCAGCCTTAGCATCCTTGGAAAGCAATTTTACTCTTTGTGCCAGAGTCCACATTTCTTGTCCCTTTGTGGGATAATTTGGGTGCTTTTCCAGTGTATGATTGATTTTCTAATTCTTCCGAGCTTAGGAGAGCCAGATACTCTTATTTTTCCAACATCTGGTTATTCCATGTGCCAAGAGCTGGAAGTAGGGAAGTTGGGCATTCTTCTTTCTAAAAGCCACTGGTGGACTACAACAGTCCTATTGACTTATCAGGTAAAATTTGTTTTATTTATGTTTCCTTTCTAAAAAGATAATTTGATCCTTTTTTGATCGACCAATACCTAGTGAGTGATTGATTCCATGCTGTGCCCTCGTTTGAGAATATATATGAACAATGGTTCCGTAGGGGAATTAGTATTTACAATGAAGAAAAATCAATAGAACAGAAACACAGCAATCAATGATCTAGCAAGCAATTAATCTTAAAGACTGAGTAATACTTCAGAAAACGTAACAATTTATTTTTAGTATTTCATATGAATTTTAAATCATTCATCAACTCCTTTAGATATGTACCAAAAATATACAAACGGACTGTATATACAAAAATATTTACAAAGCAACGACGCAGTGACAAAGTGAATGGGGTGACTCAGTGTAATAGTGCAAAAGAGGATATTTACAATGTTGATAAAATACGAAGGAAGTTGTTTTAACACAAAAAGTCCTCGGCTAATTTGTGGATAGGTAATGAGCCTTGTATAGCACACGTCCTATAATCTGTATGTACAAGGTATTCCAATTAGTGCAGGACTGTGGAACCGTCAACGTTTCGACCCTGTGTCGACCAGTTGTTCTATATGGTCATGTCGGGTCTTCTTCAGGACAATGGGGATGTATAACAGCCTGCATGAAATAAATATAGATCAGTATCTGCTGTGTTAAAAGTAAAGTTTGGGAAGGTTTAAGTTTCCCATAAACTCACCCAAATAGCGGTGAAGGGACCGGAGTCGGACAGTATGGCGTAGTGGCAGTCAGAGGAGATTACCTATTAACATATGTGCACATTAGTAATCAAGTTCCAAATGCTAGTCTTACTTAAACACCAAATGCCACAAGTAAAAATATTAATTTTTACCAATATCAACGAAGGTCTAGGTTCTTCTTCGCCTAATTATCTACTCTTGTTCTCCTTTTGTCATTCCGGTCAACGCGCCAGCTATCAGTCACTGCAAATTTAAACGCAGATAGGAATATTCAGAATAATGGCTATAGAGTTAAGGTAAGGCGCCACTAAAGCTTAGTGGTCTATAGGAAAGCTCACCTGACTTCAGGATAATTTATTTAGCAATGCTGGAGTCTGGGACATCAGGGTATCACTTCAACTAGAATAAATCACAAATCAGCCCTCATTAAGTATTAGGCTAGTATGCTATGTGAACATTTCAAACATACTGAACTCTGGAGTCATCACGGGCTCGAATTCATACAGAACGCAAGCGTAATTGCGTGCGAGTCGTGTTGTAACGCTAGTTCATCATTACCCCCTAATTGTAGTCAGTGTAGATCGAATACGTATTCAGACAAGTGTTGTAATTTCTTTCCTTAAAAAATGACCCAAAAACGAGTGATAGCATGAACTCAGTTTAAGAGTTCATTGAAGTGCGTGAACTAAATCTTTAAGTCTGCATTGCGGGAGTTATTGCAAACAAAAACTACAGGTCCATACGGCGAAGGTTAAATAAACCGGCTATAATTGGACATCGTCGCTTCATAGCCGTTTGGAGCCGTATATAGAGGAGATCGCTCCTACCTGATGTTGGAAATGTATTCTCGGAGTCTCCGGGAGTCGATATGAAGCACGCCACCAACCTGACCGTGAAACGTGCAGCAGCTAAATAGTAGCTGTTATGGATAAAGAAATAGGACTCGAGTTCGTCTCCGTTGTGATTTCATAGTTTCACAATTTTTCAATGTTATGATTGGAGCCTATTTAATTAATAGAATGCTCCAAATACGGCATTTAATAAAATTTAGACCAACCCAGCTGGGTCGTGTGCGATGTTGGTTTGAAAGTGTGTTCAAGCAGAAAGACCATTTTGCTCAGCCACACGGCTCTAGTTAGCCTGCCAGTGCGCCTAGAGGTGGTCCGTTTTTTACAGACGAATGAAACTGATGGCTCACCTCCCACAAGTAATGTAAATAAACACACAGTTCTTTCCAATGTGAAAGTGATGGTTCACCTCCCAAAAGTAATGTAAATAAACAATCAGTACCTAGCAATGTGGGCATTTAGATATAAATATAAAAACGAATGACACTGATGGCTCAACTTCGAAAAGTTCCAAATGCTAGTCTTACTTAAACACCAAATGCCACAAGTAAAAATATTAATTTTTACCAATATCAACGAAGGTCTAGGTTCTTCTTCGCCTAATTATCTACTCTTGTTCTCCTTTTGTCATTCCGGTCAACGCGCCAGCTATCAGTCACTGCAAATTTAAACGCAGATAGGAATATTCAGAATAATGGCTATAGAGTTAAGGTAAGGCGCCACTAAAGCTTAGTGGTCTATAGGAAAGCTCACCTGACTTCAGGATAATTTATTTAGCAATGCTGGAGTCTGGGACATCAGGGTATCACTTCAACTAGAATAAATCACAAATCAGCCCTCATTAAGTATTAGGCTAGTATGCTATGTGAACATTTCAAACATACTGAACTCTGGAGTCATCACGGGCTCGAATTCATACAGAACGCAAGCGTAATTGCGTGCGAGTCGTGTTGTAACGCTAGTTCATCATTACCCCCTAATTGTAGTCAGTGTAGATCGAATACGTATTCAGACAAGTGTTGTAATTTCTTTCCTTAAAAAATGACCCAAAAACGAGTGATAGCATGAACTCAGTTTAAGAGTTCATTGAAGTGCGTGAACTAAATCTTTAAGTCTGCATTGCGGGAGTTATTGCAAACAAAAACTACAGGTCCATACGGCGAAGGTTAAATAAACCGGCTATAATTGGACATCGTCGCTTCATAGCCGTTTGGAGCCGTATATAGAGGAGATCGCTCCTACCTGATGTTGGAAATGTATTCTCGGAGTCTCCGGGAGTCGATATGAAGCACGCCACCAACCTGACCGTGAAACGTGCAGCAGCTAAATAGTAGCTGTTATGGATAAAGAAATAGGACTCGAGTTCGTCTCCGTTGTGATTTCATAGTTTCACAATTTTTCAATGTTATGATTGGAGCCTATTTAATTAATAGAATGCTCCAAATACGGCATTTAATAAAATTTAGACCAACCCAGCTGGGTCGTGTGCGATGTTGGTTTGAAAGTGTGTTCAAGCAGAAAGACCATTTTGCTCAGCCACACGGCTCTAGTTAGCCTGCCAGTGCGCCTAGAGGTGGTCCGTTTTTTACAGACGAATGAAACTGATGGCTCACCTCCCACAAGTAATGTAAATAAACACACAGTTCTTTCCAATGTGAAAGTGATGGTTCACCTCCCAAAAGTAATGTAAATAAACAATCAGTACCTAGCAATGTGGGCATTTAGATATAAATATAAAAACGAATGACACTGATGGCTCAACTTCGAAAAGTTCCAAATGCTAGTCTTACTTAAACACCAAATGCCACAAGTAAAAATATTAATTTTTACCAATATCAACGAAGGTCTAGGTTCTTCTTCGCCTAATTATCTACTCTTGTTCTCCTTTTGTCATTCCGGTCAACGCGCCAGCTATCAGTCACTGCAAATTTAAACGCAGATAGGAATATTCAGAATAATGGCTATAGAGTTAAGGTAAGGCGCCACTAAAGCTTAGTGGTCTATAGGAAAGCTCACCTGACTTCAGGATAATTTATTTAGCAATGCTGGAGTCTGGGACATCAGGGTATCACTTCAACTAGAATAAATCACAAATCAGCCCTCATTAAGTATTAGGCTAGTATGCTATGTGAACATTTCAAACATACTGAACTCTGGAGTCATCACGGGCTCGAATTCATACAGAACGCAAGCGTAATTGCGTGCGAGTCGTGTTGTAACGCTAGTTCATCATTACCCCCTAATTGTAGTCAGTGTAGATCGAATACGTATTCAGACAAGTGTTGTAATTTCTTTCCTTAAAAAATGACCCAAAAACGAGTGATAGCATGAACTCAGTTTAAGAGTTCATTGAAGTGCGTGAACTAAATCTTTAAGTCTGCATTGCGGGAGTTATTGCAAACAAAAACTACAGGTCCATACGGCGAAGGTTAAATAAACCGGCTATAATTGGACATCGTCGCTTCATAGCCGTTTGGAGCCGTATATAGAGGAGATCGCTCCTACCTGATGTTGGAAATGTATTCTCGGAGTCTCCGGGAGTCGATATGAAGCACGCCACCAACCTGACCGTGAAACGTGCAGCAGCTAAATAGTAGCTGTTATGGATAAAGAAATAGGACTCGAGTTCGTCTCCGTTGTGATTTCATAGTTTCACAATTTTTCAATGTTATGATTGGAGCCTATTTAATTAATAGAATGCTCCAAATACGGCATTTAATAAAATTTAGACCAACCCAGCTGGGTCGTGTGCGATGTTGGTTTGAAAGTGTGTTCAAGCAGAAAGACCATTTTGCTCAGCCACACGGCTCTAGTTAGCCTGCCAGTGCGCCTAGAGGTGGTCCGTTTTTTACAGACGAATGAAACTGATGGCTCACCTCCCACAAGTAATGTAAATAAACACACAGTTCTTTCCAATGTGAAAGTGATGGTTCACCTCCCAAAAGTAATGTAAATAAACAATCAGTACCTAGCAATGTGGGCATTTAGATATAAATATAAAAACGAATGACACTGATGGCTCAACTTCGAAAAGCGATAGAACAGTACATAGCAATATAGGCATTTAGATACCACATAGCCCATTTCAAGATATTTGTAAACAAAAACCATTGTGTTAAGAACAATAAATCAATTGACACGCCGATGCCGATTGAGTTATCCATATTCTGTGATTAGAAGCAGTTATTCCGAATACAGTCAGGGGTCATAGATAGAGCTAGCCCCACGCAGTTATTTGGACCCATCTATATATATATATATATGATAACATTTGGGGGCTATCGTTATTTACATTGCATATCATGTAGCAAAAAAACGAAAGTGAAGGCTTGTCATCATATAAGCGTTATATACAACATTTCATCGTACATTGGTGACAGGACAAACAGGTGGTCATAGCATGTATCTTCAGAATAATGTCCGGGGAACCATATCAGTAAATTGGATTTCATACAAAATAGCCATCATGAGCATATTGATATCAATACATGTGCATTAAAGTGGTCATGAATTTAGACTAAGGACTGTTGGCGAACTCCCCAAAGTTTATCAAAGACAGGGTAAGTGGTAATTAAGCAATTACCTAAAGCATAGCATTTCCAGTTGTTTGTTGGTCTCTTCATTTTCGTTGAGCCCTGTCTTTACAGAGTCTAGGGAGTGAATCCACCTACACTCCTTATAATTGAGCATGGAATGGATATTCCCACCTCTCGGGTGCAGCCGCACCCTCTCAATTACTGTCCATCTCATGCTATCTGGTAGATGATTGAAACTCAGGAAATGGTCTACTAGAGGTGCACCTTGCGTTCTGCATTTGACCCTACTCATATGCTGCAGAATTCTACATTTGATTTTTTGTGTAGTTTGCCCTACATATACTTTATCGCATGGACAATAAATTGCGTAGATAACGTTATTACTGTTGCAATTGGTAAATGTAGGTCGTGTGAAGTTTTTTGTACCATACACGAAAGACATACCCTCTATTGAAGAGTCACAAGCTTTGCAGTTGCCACATTTTTTATGTCCCAGGATAGGTGGCAATGATAGTTGAGAACGTAAATCTGGTTTAGGGGGACCATGAAGGTAGGCACTGACTACTGTATCTTTTATACTCTTGCCACGTTTGAAAGCAAATAACGGTAATTCTGTGGTTCCAATTTCTGTGGCTACCAGATTCCAATATTTGGCAATAGTTTTTTTAATGGATTGACTATCTGGGTTAAAGGTGGTAACACAGACTATTCTATCGCTCGTCTTCTCGCTTTTTTTAGTCTCTAGTAGAGTTTCTCGTGGGCAGTACCAGGCTCTTTTTTTGGCCCGTTTCAGGAGGATGTTCGGGTAACCTCTATCTCTTAGCCTTTTAGTGAGAACACTTGCTTCCGCAAAGTAATCTGCTCTCAGCGTACAATTACGGCGCAGTCTAAGAAACTGCCCGTAGGGCAGATTGTCTCGAAGACTACGGGGATGGTTCGAATTATAGCTAAGAAGAGCGTTTCTCTCAATTGGTTTTCTGTACAATCCAGTATACAATACTCCATCTGCAGTTTTCACATTGAGATCTAAGAAACTTATGGTTTCATTATTTTCATTCATTGTAAATTTTATATCGTCGGATCTTCCATTTAACCAGTCAAAAAACGACTTGAGGGTCGTAGTTGAGCCAGTCCAAATCATAAAAACATCATCAATATATCTTTTCCATATATTGATGCTGTCTCTATAAGGATTGCTTTCGTCATAAAGAAAGGTCCACTCAAAATGGTTCATGTACAGATTTGCCAAGGACGGCGCATAGCTTGCGCCCATGGCAACGCCCTTGCATTGAAAAAAATACTGGTTATGAAACACAAAGTAGTTTTTTGTCATTGCGATGTCCAACATGGCTATTAGGAAATCCGTAGGGATTCTATGGGGTGCAGGTCTTGTATTGAGTACTTCTTGTATTACAGACAGAGCATCTTTTTGTGGTATGCTTGTGTATAAGGAAGAGACGTCTAGAGTTACTAGAAGTTGTGTCTCCCTATTAAATGGATGGTCCTCTATGAACTGGATCATTTGAGTTGAATCCCGAACAAAGGATTCAGTGGCAATCACAAATGGCTGTAGAAAGTAATCAATATATTGATTTAAGGGTTCCAGTATGGAGCCGCAGCCCGATACAATTGGACGTCCCGGCGGTTTATCAGGGTTCTTATGGACTTTCGGTAGAGTATAAATTGTTGGAATTCTGGGGTTAGTTTGGGTAAGAAATTTGGACTCTGGAATACTAAGAAAACCTGAATCAAGTGCATGTGTTAATAGGGAATCAATCAGAATTTTTATTTCGGGTGTAGGGTCCTTTGTGATTAATTGGTAGCTATCACGGTCATTAAGTTGTCTTTGGATTTCCTCCACATAATCACTCCGATTTTGTATTATGATTGAGCCCCCTTTATCCGCAGCTTTAATAATTATTTGGTCGTTGTTCTTTAGGGACTGTAGGGCCACTTTCTCTCTCAATGGGATATTGTAGGGGACAAATCTAGGTTTGTCCAATATGGACAAAACTTCATGTGTAACGATTTGTTCAAAAGCTACAATTTTCTGGCTCATATTCTGTATACCAGGTGTAAAGACAGAGTTGGGTTTGAAAGGTGTTGCTGCACTGGACCGAGCGAAAGGTTCTCTATGTGCATAGAAGTACTTTAGTCTGACCTTTCTGAAAAACTGCATCAGTTCAAGTTTTACCATAAAAGGATCTGTTCTCTGAGTGGGCACAAAAGATAGCCCTTTGGATAGAATATTGTTTTCTTCTTGCGACAAGGTATAGTTTGAGAGATTAATGATAGGATTATTCTCATTTGTGATCGTCGATTCAGTTTGGGTGTTATTAAGGATGAGGGCATCTATAGTGTTAACCTCTCTAGGCGGAACATGTGTCAGTGGTAAGGTCGCATCTGAATTTACAGTAATTAGGGTGTCAGACGTTATATTCGTTTGAGGTCCTGTCCAATTGCATTCCTTTCAGTGCCCGGCTAAGTGCCTGCACAGAGAGTAAGTTATTTCCCTGAGTGTGGTGGGCTTGGATTATTTATTGTATATCAAAATAAAATACTAGATTTTATGGAGCATCTTGTGCAGAGTGTTGTCTTACAAGATAGGATGTGCTTCATTTGTGGACCACCCTCAGGTTCCCACAAAAAGATGAAGGAATCTATAGTTATTGCTTATAGTCTTTAATGCGGCGTATCCTGATAGGGATTTCCTCCGCTGCTCGTGGGAGCTCTTGCTTTACACTCCTAGAGCCTATGGTGGTATATTCACTTTGAAGAACAAACTCAAGTATTACCAGGTTGGAGCCACAACATCAAAGGAGATACACAAAGTGAAAATATGTATCCCCCGATCTAAAAAGCTGACCTACTTAATTAAAAAGACACGATAGATCAAATGCAGGAAGCAAATTGTGTTTTTATCTTCGGTTCTAGAATGCTGATCAAGAATAAATAGGCAGCTGAGAATTTGCATAGTGTAAGATAGCAGTACATTGAGAAGCACATCCAATCCAAGGAGGAAAGAAGGGAGTCTGTGGCACTAGTTCGTGCAAGGTAGTTGAGCAGAGATACATGGTACCCAGATGCAGCTCAAGGAGATGGATTATGAGTTTGCAGTAGATTGAGATATATATTTGTGATGGTGCAGTTTGTTGGCAGAGTTCTGAATATGACGATGCAGGGCACCATAGGAAGTACTTATATGTATTGCACTTAATGCTACTAGTTTTGCTAATTTTAAGCACTGTACATAACGTGCTACTCTCATCCCTTTTAATTATACTCAATGTTTTCACTTCAGAAGTTTGAAGGGGTAAGTTGGCCTTGACAGGAATTGAACCTATGACCTGGAGGTCACACAGATGTCAAACGTGACACAGATGTCACCAGTAGAGTGTCCAGCTGGAGAGGATCCAACATTTCACGGTTTTACAGTGGGTTGTTAAAACAAATCAGCTATGTTTCAAAACCTCAAAGACTCCTGCATAGGCCACTGGTGAGGAATAAAATTAAGCTCAGGCACCTTTATCTCCCTCTGTTTTTTGAGTTTTACAAAGAGGCCATAGTTTCATTTTACACATAATCCAATTACCTTTCAGTTATAGTGTATTCTCAGCTTAAAAAAAGACTATAAACTACATTTAATTGATTTTTGTGTCTAAAAATCGATATGTAATCAAAATACATATTCCTCTATACGTTCAAAAACATTTGCAAAGCTAGGAGAAATATTCCTTGATTCTGATGTAATTAATACATTAAAATTCAGCCATTTTGATAACATTCTTAATCATGGTGATCAGGTGATCAGGAAGTGGATCTGACATTCCTTAAGGTAGAACACATGTGAAACTCATATGTTAACATTTTGTCTTCTCTGGCGCACGTTCTACTTGATATCTGCCAAAATTGTCCCATTCAGAGTCAGAAGTGAGGGCCCTGAAATGTTAAAAAGGTTCAGTGAATTTTGATATAAAAAAAAATCCCCATTAAGTATAATTACAGTTTCCCAAGGTGGGAGCATTTCCACTACACATCTGTAGAATTTGTCCAGGGCATCTTCCTTTAATCTTCCTTAGAAGGGTATTCCAAAGCTTTTATCTATATTAAATCCTAAATTTAACTTTCCAAGGCTTGCTCCATCTCCAGGGATCTTAACATTTTGAATCGCTCTAATTTTCTACAGCAAGTCGACTGAGATCCACCGATTATGACAGGGATCGATCTTAAATAACAGGACCATCCCTTTAGCAATGGATTCCAGCAAGCTATAATAATGACATCCATTCGTTTAAACAATGACACTATATATTGTGCTTTGTTATGCTATTGGCATCTGCATAGTGCTCAATCTGCCATTGTAGAGCATCAAAAGTTTTTTGGGTAGGCCGGGGTTGATTTTCCATACACGTCCAAGGGTTCAATCACAGTTGTATGTTAGAATATAGTCTCATTAATATTGTGCTATGGAATGTCATAGGCAAAATATCAAAGACTAAAATATGGAGAAGGTAAGTGCACATAAGTAAGTATAGATTTATGGTTCTTCACTCAACATCTACGTACCTTAATACATATGAACGTCATCTAGGGACATATATATGTAAGTAAGTAACGTAAACGTATATGTACCTATATATACTTACCTTGTCCATATTTGGTCCTGGAAATTTTCCCCACAAAAAAATTGTATATTAGTGAGACTATTCTGGTATAATACCTCGATAGCACACCAGGGTCTGGTTTAGATTGTGAAGATGCGCTATCAGCAGTGTAAATGCAATAGATACAAAACAACATTTGAGAACTTCATCTACGTTTAAATTGGTACTTTTCACATTTTTACTAATTAATGTGAAAGTTCAAAGAATTTGCCTTCTTTGGAACTTAATAAAAAACTGGAATAAAAGTCGACTTGCATAAAAAAAAAGCCTATCATTAGTTGACAGAACACAGAAACAAAATGATTAAATGCTTTGAAGAAATCCTTTAGAGTTTGCAGATGTTCCATAACTTGTAAATGTAAGGAGCCAAAACGTGTTAAAGAGTCCCTATAAAGTTTAATTTGAAGCATGATGGAGTTTGTTTTATTGTTTGCCCGAGACACGCTTTTATACTTTCATCGAATAACGATAATTAAATAGTGAAAAGTAATAAATTGAGATGACTATGAAACAAGAGGTTTCATTGGCAGAAGACCAGACAGCAGGCCTTTCCCTTTGTGAAAGACCTGGGTTTATCTCAGAGTGGTTTTGTGTTTCTTGCAAGGGACCTACCATTTAGGCTTCTTCACAAGAAAAGACCCAGCAATGACGTTCTAAGGACTAGGAAGTGGGCAAGGCACAATTTGAAGACATTCACAATTTATTTGACATCCGACAAATCCCAGCGTATATCAAATGCAGGTAGCAGAGGTACAGCCAACAAGCAACACAGACACTGAAATCATTTCTGACCAGCATCCAATCGGTGTACCAAATCTGCACATACATGTTTGGAAGCCTTCGCCAAAAAAGGTAACAAGACCACACTCAAAAGAAACAAATGCTCAAATATAAACTTCCAAGAGATTATTCAGATCCTTACTTGAAGCTAAAAGGTGGGTGTCCCCAGTGCTCAATTTGTGGTGGTTGCAGGCGGTGTACGCCGGGACTCGTTTGTCTTTGGGAGATTAAGACTTATTTTTCATCATCCGGCTTTGACCCACAGAAAGAAAAGGAGAGCATAAAAAGGCGAATGAAGGGGCTTGAGAAAGATAGGAAATCAGTGAAAAAAAGGAGCAAGCAGGATGAAAAAGAACTTGTGATCTTGTAGGGTGGTGGAATAAAAAGCATTAGTTGGAATCAAGACTGTGTCGCCATGCTATTTGGCTACCCCAGCATTTGGCTCACAGGTGTTTGGCTCATAATAAATACTTTGGCTTCCTGCACTTGTTTATTTATTTATTCATTAATTCATTCATTCATTCCCAAGTGGTACACATTGAGTCAAAGTTTCAACGATTGTCCTTTCAGTAGTTGTTACTCTTGTATAAATCTTTGCTTACCCATGATTTCCTGCATAGTAAATAGGTTTTTTGTTTTTAATCGGGGAACCAATCTGTTGGATTATGCAGTAGAAACAAAAGTCCTGTTCTCTACACTCACCTTTCTGCCAGTTATTATGGGATTCCAGCCAGAAACAAGGTGTATGCAGAAGCTGGGTGTATTCACATTTCTATAGAGGAACACTCAGGCCACATTCACAGAGGTTTTGTTATGACGTTCTCCTGAACTCCTTCTGGGTTACTCCTGAATTCTAGGAGTAATCAAGGCTTACTCTAGACTTACTCCTGTATTCTAAGAGTAAGACAGGGCTACTCCTGTCTTACTGCTGGAATTCGGGAGTAAGCCAGGAGTACTAAAAGTGTCAGAGCGCTCACACAACGAGAGGCAATTTCTGGGATGCTCGTGAGATTTTTTGGGGTCAGTATAGGAGTGGGTAACCCACCTTATCATATGTTGTCACGGTGGATGTGCGATCAAAACACCTGCTATTTTTCTGTTAATGAGTGCATAACATTTATGTAGTCCGACAATGTGTGTGCCTGGCCCAGGCTCTAATTTTATAATAAAGGCCATTATAGCAGCAGCTTTTCACCTGGACCAAGAACTCCACTCAGGTATATACAAGTGGAGCCTTTTCACTCTTTTCTATGGACATTAAATTCCTCAGAGAGTTATATAAAAATATTTTATAAGTCTCGAGTTTTACAGATGCTAAAGGTACCTTCTGTCAACTGGTTTCCACCTGTCCTTCCATGAGTCTGTCCATGTACACTTAACAAGATCCTGTCACTGTACATCTCCTTTGTGGGTCCTTGGAAATCCTCTGGCCTCCATATCAGACTCAAAGCAAATGGCACAGTATGGGAGGCTGGTTAGAGCTATGAATTTTAGTGCTAAAGTGGTATGTACACGTGCGTTGTATGAATGTATGTGTGTGTTTGTGTGTGTACGCATGCATTTCAGAATTAAGTGAACCCTAACATATGCCTGTGACTGGCATAATGGTGAATCTTTCTGGCACTGGTATTCCTTGGAGGGTGATTGGCATCCCTGGACATATGATGTTGCCTATTTCTGGCACTTTGGGCCCATGCTTTGTGTTATTGTGGCTCTCCTTGGCATATTGGAGCTGCACAGGCTATGTGATGGGCATTCTTGACTTGATGAAGGGAATCCAGGGTTGGATGGTGGCAATTGCTGGCATGTTGATGACAGTCCCTGGCATAAAGAGGATGTCTCTGGCTGCATGGCCCAAATCCCTGACAGGATGTGGGAAATCCATTGCATGATGGTGGTAGTCTCTCGCACACTGGAGCAATCCTTCGGCCTATGGCTATGGGATGGAATGCAAACACCTCATACCAATATTATGCCAATGTAGATACATGAATAAAGTAATCAGGCTGCAAAGTTGTCATTATAATTGAGGCACAGCTGAAGGATTTCACCAAAAACACTTGTTATTGTTTTTCATGTCCTCAGTCAGCGGCAGAGAGTGACAACCAACAAGTGTCTCATCTCTTTTCGCACATAGTCAATGGGTGTTTTCAGGGCTTGGAGCCAGTGTAAAAAAATGGGTCTAGTAACGGTATAATTGTAGTAAAAGATTATAAAACCTCCAGCTGTTTTATGCACCATGTTTGGCCATGGTCTGGTGTTAAAACATAATCGCAATATAGTTGGTGTCTGTTAAGTAGTTGTGCGGACTAGAAAATTCACGGAGAGCCCCACGTGGTGTCATTCTTCTGCAGTCCATTTACTTCTGTTTTCTTATGAGGTCTGTTTCTCACAGGTCCTCTAACGCTTTCTGGGAGAACCCCATTAGTTTATAATTGCACTGTTTCTCACAGTAGCACAACACAACGCGAAGTCTGTGAAATGCTTTATTTTCCAATCTTAAACCTTCTAAGAAGAGTCTCAAAAAAGGATACAGAACTGAAATTATACCTAGAAGAGCATCATAGAAACATGAATGGAAGTGAAAGAATATGTTGAAAAATGGTAAAGGAGTCAATCACATATAGAATTATAGATGGTAACAGTGAATCAGACAATAGTGAACCTCAAGTTGTCTATGATGTCACTTAGAACCCTGAAGTGAAAAACATCCCTGTAATTCACTTTTTGCCCATCTCTAATGTTTTTTTATGTATGGCCCCCAAAATCATCTGCCCGTGCTTTCAACTGCTAGGCAGGGGCAGAGGAGTAATGGAGGAGCAGAGTGATGAGAGGCAATACAAAAAAAACACAAAGTTGGGTTACATAGACAAAAATAATTCTTATTCAAATTCTCTTGGTTGTGCAATCATTTTTTTTCTTATGTTCTTCGTAGAAAGTGAGAACAGCAAATGCGTTTCACCCCTAACAGGGCTTCTTCAGGGCAAGAGAAAAATTGTAAGCACAGTTCAGATTTTTCACAATTCCAGAAGCTGGTGGCAGTTATGTTCAATCAAATCCCTTTTCTCAGACAGGTATGTGCCAATTCCAATCTATTGGCATCCTTAGCGCAGATTACAAGGGCCAAGCGCAGCTAAACACATGAAGTTGCATCAAGCAAATTCCAATGGGCAAGTCCTTCCAATTCCAAAAACGTTCTCCGTGTACGGTAAAGGCCTACTAGTTGACCCTTGTTATCTGCGATGGAGCCTGGCCTGGAAGGCCTTTATGAAATCACAACGATAGGTAACCAGTTTTATTATCAACTTATGCTATGTGATAGCAGTGGGTTCTGAGATTCAGAAACTGAAATAAACGATGAAGGCTCCATACATATCATATTTCATACCTAGAATGTGTGATTGACACTATAACCTATAATGTTTTAGCTAGTTTACTTCCTAATTGTACTTTAAAATACATTGTTCTTTCCACATTACCAAACATTTTAAGTGATAAAACTCTTAAGTAACCCGGGAAATGGTTTGGCTCACCCAAAAATCATAAAATAGTGGAATGTTTAATGAATGCCTACCCAGAACTGCACTATAAACTTTGGAAAAGTATCCTGTAAACACATCGTTTTGCCCCATTTTTGTCTTCTGATGAAAATGGTCAGCCTTTGTTCCCTATCTTTCCTCACTTTTTTTTATAATCAAATTGTTATTGCTTTTGAAAAACAACAGCATGATAATTCATTACAATGCGGCATATAGCTCATTCCCAGAATCTCCCAAGTTAATGCCCTATGTAGACAGACTTGGAGTGCCCACAACACGAGTCCTGAGATCCACCCCCACTCAGTTAGGGTCCCTTCAGTTCACTGGTCCAAGCCATTTGCCCCATACACAATCATATTTGGTAGGACACCCCCTCTACACATACACTGGCTTTTCTTGCATGGCACACCAGTCCACTCCTCTGTGCCATTTAGAGATAACCGGGGTGGGGGGCCGGGTCTTTCCTGGTGGCCGCTATGTCCCTTTTAGCTGTCTTTCCTTACTTAGTGCTATTTGAATAGATAGGGCATTCCCACCCTTTTTAAAAGTGCACATGTGGTGATTGTAGATTGCCTCATTATAATTAGTTAATCCCACTGAGTGGCCTTCCTTCTGGCATCCAACGTGTGCAGCACTCTCCATCCTGGGAAGCAAGCGCATCATTAATTTTACATCTACAGCAGTCCTTTTCCTCTGACCATATTCAAATTGTGTGGGCTTTTCGATGACCCTGCATAATTTGAAGCAGCTGAGGAAGTCATCACTTCATCAGTGGTCCCAGGCTGGAGATCTTCTACTCCTTGATCGTTCTTCCATCAATACTTTAGGGACTATTCCCTACTTACGAAAGGCACTGCCTCAATTCAGGAAGGACCTCAAGACCTGGCTCTTCGACTTAGCAGCTCATTTTATTTATGAATCCAGAGAGCCCATCTCCACAGTGATATCACCAGGTCTATTTATTCAGTTTGAAAAAGCATGTTACAAGAGCTTCAGTATGGGCGATGAACCCTCGTCCCACTTTCCTATATTGACATTTGATGACTCAGTACTAATCCAAATCCCACTTGTCTTCCCAAACTTTAATAATGGAAGAGCCTCACACTATCAGGTCAAGAGACACATGACATCAATTTCAGTTTATGGGCTAGCACACTCAGCACCCACACTGAAGTGACCTTAAGCCACCGCAAAAGAGTCAAACTATTATAATAAACAACCCAGGTAAGGTTGCTGAAAGGGGAATTTTAATGATGAAAAAAAATTCCTCTTGAGTTGTTTGAGTTTACACTAAGCATCATTGCCTGCTTTTCTTCTTGTGATCATCACCCAGTGGTGGTAAAATTCCAGTTGAGACCTAACATCTTTAGAGTTAAACTCCATTTCACACTTAACTGATGGTGTACATTCTTTTCTTGGAGCGGCACTGAAACAGGATGAGTATATATGCTCAGAGTATATATTCAATCCTTTATCTTACACCCTATCGCATCTTATTTCACCTTTCGTAATGTTATCAAATATCATCTTGCTGGAAAATTTACAATGGGGCATTTCTCATTGAAGAGGACATAGAGGCCAGTTTTGTGCTGTTTAGAGTCTTTGCTCTATGGTTACGATGAGTCATGGTCAGGTATGTCTGCAGGAAAGAGAATTTCTGATATTGTCACCCCAACAAAGCTTTACAGGCCATCAAAGAGTAGGTTTTGCCTTTTCACAAGTGGTGAGTGAGGCTCTCAATCCTTCTTGATGGACTAAACGCAGTACCTGACATGCTGTAAATAGCAACTACCCTTTTTTATTGGTAAACGGAAGGAGATGGTCATTAGAAATGCTTGGGCAAGGTCTTCTTTTCTACAGCCATCCCAATAACGTATTCACTTATCAACAATAATACAGAAAATTAGGAACTGTGAATGTGTACGATGAAGTATGGAACCTACAAATGCCTAAAATACTTCTAAACACAGCCTGTAAGTCTCAAAACCTTCAAGTGAATGCACCATTCAATTCATTGACCTGTGTAATACGAATATATAGAAATTCCTCTCCTTCAGTGGGCTCATTAACACTGTAAAGAACTAAGGGCCTTATTTAGAGTGTGGTGGACATGATACTCCGTCACAAACATGGTGATGTCCCGTCCGTCATATTACAAAGGCAGTAGAGCCTATGGGACTTGTCATATTGTGGACGGGATATATCTGCCACATTGTGACATAGTGTCCCGTCCACCATCTGACCCTAATTATTTAACTTTGAAGATATGACTCACTGCACAATGATGGTCCTGCTGGGCAATTTTCTTAAAATGCAAAGATGGGATCATGGGCGCATTCCACGCGCATTGTTTGATCCTGAGCTCGCTAATGGGTACTGCATGTTCAAAGGCCTGGCTTTGAAAAAACACATGACAACAATCCAACCAAGAAGCATGTAGAATGTCGAAAGAGTACATCATCTAACTATTAGAGAGATCAGGAAGCTGACTTTGAACGTGCTCCAGGCATCGGCTAATGACCCTCATATTACTAACATCATTGTCTGCAGTAGGCCTGGACCAGCTGGTGTGTGACTGGACTGAGACCACGTTCTCAAACTGCCTGGAAGTAGTTTTATATCCTGTCTCCTAAGGAGGATAGGCCTTGTATTATTTCTGTGCTCCACAGCTTTATGCCTTGCCTTGTTCACACAGTGAAGTACAACACTAGGTACATGTTTTACTAAGACAATTAAGACCTTCTCAATCTAGCACACAGCACCACAGTCTAACAAAGGATTGTGCGTCAACAAAGTGGTGTAAAGTTTTTTAGGGGATCACGTAACTAAGGTGTATAACTGTAGTAAATAGCTCATATATGAGTTCTCTGATATACATCTAGGTGTATAACAACATGTCCATGGTTATGTATTTCATAAGGGTATAACAGGCGCACAACAACCCCAGAATGCTACAATAATGCGCTATACCAATACTAATGAACAACATCTACAAAAGTGAATGCAAAATGTCATGGTATGGCAAGGGCTTATGTATAGCACTGTATGACATTATTTGAATTTACTTTTGCTAAGTCCAGATAGGATTTTAATGCCTGCTGTAAAAGGCATCCGGTTTTATTTAGCTCTCCCCGCGTCTACTGTCTCACAAGTTTTCCTAGAAAAACTCCTTCATATATTTCCTTCAGGTGAAAGGAGCCCTTGCTTTGGTTTTTTTCTTAAATTGAAGGAATTGATCTATAGTGCTTAATTTGAGCTGGTGTTTTCAGGTGGGGCCCCCAGGCATTCATTTTTGGGGTGGGAACAAGCACATATTTTTCCTTAGCTGCTCTATTTAACCAGGCCACAAGAGAGGAAACACAAAAGGGGGAAAGAAGTAGAAAGAGAAGGAAAGCAAAACAGTGACAAAATGAGTAAGCTGCGGTGAAAACGAATGCATGAGTGAGATAAAGAGGCAGGGGGGGTCTGCTGGTGGATTAAAGAAACACAAGGTTGAATTAAGACTACTCAGCCTTTGTATCCGGAACCCTGGCCTTCGATAGGGCTGGCCATGGGCTTCTGAGCAAAACCTTTGGCAAAGGTGCATATCCTTTTACAAAATAAGCTCTGTCCATATGCAACACGTCAGTTTTGGTAACCAGCCCTGCTGCAGGTCTCCAGGGAGAAACATGTCAATCGTTTTTAGAAGCCTTTCTCCCAGCAGGATCCCAGTTCCTTATCCTTATCACACTCTTGCTTACATCTGGCTAGATTACAGCACAGTTAAATTATTCTGTGCACAGAATCTCTGGAGGATTGTCTCCGTATGTCTAGCTCCAGTCTCCTTAATTGAGTTTTTAACTCGTTCTTTTCTGCAAGGATCAGACAGCTTCTCTGTTTAAGGAAATTGCTTTAGTCCTTTGCGTGGGTCTGCTCACTACTGTGGAAAGATGGCGACTGTATTGCAGTGTCTTTGTAAAAAAATAAGTGCCAGGGCTCTTGTCAGGAGGCCACTGCAGCCTCCACCACACCTTGACCCTGACATGCTGCCAGTGACAGAATCAACACAAGTAGTAACCATCACACTCTTACAAGTGTGACAGTTCGGACAGTTTCAGGCCCCCAAAGCTAAAAGAATGGCTTTGGGAGCATGTAATAGTCATTTTTAATGTATATTGAATTAATAATTAACTGTTGTTGTGGTAATGTCTAAATTAGCCAGACAGTGCCACCTTGTGGCAGACTGTCAAGCTCCGGTGTTGACAATTTGGTGCTAGTGCTGAGCACCGGAAACCACCGGCTCAAAATAAGCGCTTCTGTATTGAGTGGTACCCAGTGCGTCGCTTGACATCAATCATCAAAAGTAAATTATATAGCATAGGTTAATGTTGAGAGTGGCTTATGCCGTTGAAACCATTTTTAGTGCTAAAGTGACCTTGTGACTTCAGGCCATCAAGGACAATATGTTTGAGAACAGTTTTACATCTACAATTCATTCAAATTTAGGGTTTAAGTTCAACATGATAAACATTTAAGTTGAACTAGGACTACAATTACCAGGTTACATTGGGTTAGCAAATGAAATCCCTGGGGTAAAACTTGGTGTCCCTGATGCGTTGAGCCATCTGGCAACCTTACGTATGATTTACGGCCCACATGTGCTGGCTGCTTTAAGTGAAAGCAGTACTAATTCTAGTCATTCTGAACATGCTGGCCCAGATATACATAGAAGTCACGCAATGCAGGGCAGCAAATAAACTTGCTGTGCTCCATTGCATGAATGGGAGAAAGAAGAACATCGCCATATTGACTATTTTATGTCATGTTAAAAAAACTTGTAAAGCGCAACGTATACCCAGAGGTGTCTTGGCGCTAGCGCTTGTTTGGCAGCAATGTGCCAATGCAGACACCCTTGTGCAATAGTGCAAGAGCGCGTGCATTGTCTGCATCATAGTTTTTGTGCTGGAAGGAGCCCCATTCTGTACAAAAGCTATGATTTAAGGCTTTTCCCACTTTGAGACACCCTGCGAGTCTCTAAGGGACTCTCCGGAGGCACTAGGGGCATTTCGAAGTGTACTGCTCTTTTGGGTTGGAACAGAAAGAGCTAAAGTCAGAAGATAACATCTTTGACAGAGACAAACCTAGTTGATGTCCATCTTGGTCAGTGTCAAGTTGCACCTCGGTCTATCTCAACCGTTGACTATCATTGACGCTTTGTGCTTCTTGGAGCTATTCCTACTTTAAACATTAAAATGTCATATCTTTAGTTCCCTTTATTGGATTTTTGTCATGTTAGTGCTGTTTTGTTTAATAGATCTTACTCTATTGTTCTAATTCAGTTGGGAATTGTTATATTTTTACATTTCAACTTTATTACTATTTTGTTACTGTATAAATACTTTACACATTGCCCCAAACTCTGCCATAGCTATCAGGGGATTGCGACGAAGTTAATTTTGGGACTTTAAGGGTTCACCCTGACAAGGATTGTGATTATTCCTTGAGGTGAGTAATCACCCACCCAAAAGAAGAATCCTCTTTCTTACAACGACCATTAGTGAATTAAACTGTCACCTTCTTTTTGTGGCTTCTGTTTCTGCTTTCAGCACAAAGCACATTGTACATGTACTGGGCAGGCGGGCCAAGCCTTTGCACAAAACTCTCCCAGTGCACTTTTGTTTGCCCTCCTTCCAGGGGATCTGTTGGCTCCCAGGTCTATGTCAACTGCCCCATTTAATATCTTCAGGTCACTACCTCTGACCTCTTCCCACAAATCTCACCCACGCCTCTTTTCGTGTACCTGGATGCCGGTGTCAGTCATCCTCTCACTCATCTTTGCACCCCCTCGTGTGCTAATGTGAGGCACTCTGCCCCTAAATCTCTTCTCAGTTCTCCTTAAGTCTCTCCAAGAGGGATGCAAGGATGTTCAACTCCCCGTTCACTGATAAAAAGTATGTTTTTGCATTTTTTTGTAATTTGTTGGCATCTAATTGTAACGTTTCTTACACTATTGCCCTATCTCACCTTCTGAAGGCTCAGAGCTTGGGATTCTAGTACCATTCCCACATATCTCGCCTCCTCTGTTATTTGTGCATATGCGCTACCTCTATCACACCGATGCACATCTTTGCTGCCTCCCTAGAACCTGACAAAAGGGTCTGTGCTCCCTGACACAAATCTCTCCTCAACACTTCTTTCTGATACTTTACACCAGGTCTCTGCCCACTGCCACACACCTTTCCGCTGTTCGTCTTTCTGTGTCCTGGTGTCAGTTTTTCATCATATACTGCACATCTTTTCAACCTGGCCAGTCTCTGCCCCCACACCATGTCCTGTAGCTGGGGCCTCGATCCAAATTTACACGTATCACAGCTTTCATGATTCTCCTAAAAAACTAGTCCAAGTGTCATAGAAGGAGCTGCTAACACTCCGACCCATTCCATTTTAGCCAGGAACTGGAAGTAGACTCCAATTATTGTCCCTTACCAGACTCGGAATTGGAAATAACATGCTGGACCCAGAATTTCCAGATCTAATTCTGCATATTCATGGGCCTGTTTCCATGCAAATTTCTTTCTGCTTATGGCAACAGGAAAATGGGCTTGGAAACACATTTGGATCTACTGGGCTTGGAAACACATTTGGATTTCCCACTCCTGATAAAACTGGCATTTGTAGGACATTTCCTCCCCAGGGATAGTGGTTCATCCGACATGGAATGGACCCCTTAGTGTGGGTCCATTGATATATACAGAAGGACTGCGCATGGACAACGGGTCTCACAGGGCTGGGTTAGCGTGGTGCAGGCTCTGCTCATAAACAGTGAAGAGCATGGCTCAGGAAGAATATGAAAGGGAAGGAGAGACCAGAGGGAATTGGGGAGGGTAGCAAGATGCCAGTTCGGGATGCTTGGGGAGGCAGATAAAAGAGGGTGCAAAGATGCAGATATTCATCTTTAAAAAGGATACTAAGGGAACACTAACATAAGGGGGGAATACTTTTTTCAATAGATGGGAAGGGAGATGGAAGCTGATGGAGAAGGGGGCATGAGGAAGTACATTATGGTTGCATCTCAACTTTGACTCATCTCTACCCCCCTACGTAGCTGTACAAAGGGATTCAATTTATGGGGGAGAAGTTTGTTTCCATGAAGTGCATACGCAACATAACATTGTAGATGGGTAGGTCCTAATAACGGGGAGTTTTCCACCTTTGGTTTCCAAGTGATGTCATGGACAATTTGTACTGCAGTTGACAACAATTTAGTATGGGAATAATGTGTACGACAGTAGTTGTCTCCTTTATGACAGCTCCTTTAACTCCTTACTTTGTCGATGAGATGATCTCAGTGAAGAGGTCTGGAATGGGCCCAGTGGACATATACATCATAAAAGTTTAAACAAGGGTATGTTTCATAACTAAATGTTCCAAGCGACAGCATAAACAACTTGTGCTTCTCTCTTGTTATATAAAAGATTATTCTGAACCCTATAGTTAAAAGTAACCCAGCTGTTTTATGCATCCCCAAGTATACCTCTTTATAGTATTCTGATCTAATATATGGTTGTTTCCCTTTGTAGGTTCTATCTTGTCCATCTGCAGAAGCAGCTTTCCTCTGTTGACGTGCCTGGGAATTTGTTTGGAGTATTTTAGGTTTCCCTATTCAGGAGAGGGCTAGTGTAACTGAGTCTAGAAAGTCAGTGAAAATGTAAGCCATCTGGATACCCTGCTGTGGAACAACAATCATCACTTATTGAGGGAACACTTTCCCCTCACCGTTAACTTTGAATCCGATGACCCTCTCACTTTCAGGAAAAGAGATTCCCATCTGGCATAATCGTCACTCACACAATGACTGGGGCATATTAACTGCTACGTGGGTCCCAAGTGTTCTTTAAGGGATCCTAGTAAACAGATTAATACATTTGAAAAGCAAACACGATTGTTTGAGTCGTTGTGAGGAATTTCACTTTTTTAAGATCCTCGTGGTTCTTGCAGAGTGCAAAGAGGCCCCCAGGATCAAAGTGCAGAGCCTCCCGAGCCCATACTCATTCACCCAGGTTATTCGCCCTCCATTGATAACATGCTATCCAGCACCCATTCCATTCACTGTCTTCGGGGGATTCCAAACATGACCTATCAATGGATCGCTACCATTTCCAGCTCTGGCTGCAGATGAGGACAATGGTTTGGACCAGGATGGATCCAGGAAATTTTGGACAGTGGTGACTTAAGTCAAACTTTTACTGTCCCTTCCAGCCCATGTTTCCCCTAGGGTGTTGTCCAGTCTTCTACAGGAACGATTACCATGACCACAAATGGCCTGTGCAGGTAAGAGTGGTGGGACCAGGTTGAGGGGTGCGTTGACAGACGACCATGAGGGGAAATTAAATAAATAATTAATTTTCTCTTGTCGTCTGTCAAAATCCACCCCTCCCCCCGGCCCTATCGTCCTGCAGCTCTTACCTGTACGGCCCGCTCCTGACCATGACAGATACTCCACAAGACTTAATTCTCCTCTCCCCCTTAACACATACAGTGCAGTGCCAGAGTCACGTGGCTCACGCCCACTCAGCATTAAAAAAAATCTCTTTAAATATGCTCAGCCACTCCTCTGCCTCCATACACGCAATCAATCTGCAAGCACCATCAGACTAACCCCATGCACCTCCCTCCTCCAGAGCAAGATCTGGTTACAGGCAGAGTGCTTTGCATCCAGACATTCTCAAAAAATCTGATGCATGGCAGAGGAGCCCACACATAGTTGCAGTGTCGACTAAGCCATATGTCCAATGGCCGACAGAAGGCACGTAACCCTTCTCCCACTCAATGAGACAGAACATTTACTCTGTTCACATGCTCTAAATTTGAACTGGACTTGCAGCAGCAAGGAGCCATCCTAATCCTATTTATATATATATTACGTTTTGTCTTTGAAACTAATTTATTGCACTGATTTCTCATGATGCACATTTGAACCTTAGTCTACTGTGATATATCATTACATGACACTTACTTCAGATCCTTTATTCTTTAGGAGAGCATAATTATAGTAAAGTCATCAACTTTACAATAAGACCAGCAACTATCATACATTAGCAATCTTAATAGATTTGGTTATCACACAATTATGTCCATCAAACAAATAATTGTTTCAGATGAAAAATAAAGATTGAGCAGTGGGCCGATTAGCTCTCAAAACAGAATCAAATCATGTAACTCAGTAATGAACACACCTTTCTAACTTGCACCACATCTATGCAATCAGTTGATTGGTATTTTTCCAATAATCGAACAGACACCAGATCTTGTAACTTTCTACTTTCTCATAAAACAACAGTGCATCAGCTATTGTACAGGTCCCATGTGTATTCAAATTACGCTTCAAAGGACGTCATCTAATATTCAGTGAATGCAGTTCTATTTTTCAATCTCAATATTTCACGAATACCATCTAACATATACGTCAGTGTCAGTAAGAGAAAGGGACATAATCTGAACCTCATGAATCTAAGCCTCATCACACGACTCAATGGCTCGACCAGGTAGAGCTGTGGGGTAAAATCTGTCTACCGAAGATTCCATGGTTTTGGTATCTTTAAATTTGTTGAGGTCCGCCTGCAAACTCAATATTTTAATCATGTTAGAAACTTGCACTTTAACTTCTGATTTGGTTAACCTGGAAGTATCTGCATCTAATATTCGAGTCACCAGTGCCCTGTCAAAAATCACTGTAATGACCAATCTCACTTGATAGCAAGCCCTGAACTGAGTTAGCAGCTGAGGTTTTTAACCGGAACCAATAGTTCCAAGCCACTTTCCTTACTATTGAGCTGGAGGTGACTTCTTTAATGATGAGATGTTGAAATACACAGATATAATAAGTATTAGTGCTTTGTATTGAATCAGAAGGCATGTGACGTCCCCAGAACCCATGCTTACAGCAGCATAGCACATTCATATTGTGACATTTTTTTAATCAAAGGTTTTTAGAGCTGGTTGTAAAATAAAGCCTCAGAACGCTTGTTGAATAACTGTGAGTCGAGTATTTTTTGGAGTTTTTGACTACAATGGATCACATTATATGGGGGAAGTAAAACTTGAGGTAATTGGCATTCCTAGATGGTTGTAGCCTTTCACCTGCTCTATCGTTTTTCCATTCATGATGCAAGTGTGGCCTATTTCTTCCTGCCAATAGTCAATATTTTTGTCTTAGGCAGATTCATGGTAAGATTTGTTTTATTGCATTTCCTCGTCGTCAGTGAGCATTAGTGGGAAGAATTCATATTATCTTCATTTTTGGAAAAAAGTGGTCACTCCTGAAAAAATGTGTGGCAGATAAAGGTGAACCAGAGTCAAAGCAAGTATGCATCCTTCTTAGGGCAATTTGATGTTAACATTTTGTTCATAAGTGCCCATGACAAACATTTGCCCATGTGTGGTCGTAAAAGTGCTCAAGTTATCTCAGTGAGCCTGGCTCAATGGCTAATTCCTTGTCACAGGTGGCAGCTGCTCATCCATTTAAACGCCATGAAATATTCTATCCCACTATAGTCTAAAGTTTTTTTCAGACACATAGCTTTCTATGCCACATTTCCATTGCATTACCTCTAGTGCAAACCCTTCTCTAAACCCATCCTGCTCTACAGGAAGGATATTCTCCTTAATAATCTAGTCTGCTAAGTGGTGAAATATTCATTTGAAAACAGGTTTCCGCATACAGCATACTAGCGTGATCATATGGAAATTACTTGGACCTCCTGTGATCCTTTTCAAGTATTGGCCATACATGGCTCCCACACCAACTTTATCATATATCAATCAATTCATTATAATCATGAAAAAGTGCTAATAAATATTTTACCCAGAAAATACTATTTTTTTTCAGAATGATGATAGGAATGGGGTTGAATCACAATGCCCTTGATCTTTTAGTAGACCACAGTTTCCTGGAATCTATTAGTGGTTGAATTAACTGGAAATGTGCAGTCCCCATACTGTGCCTCCATGCGGGACTTCCTTGTCTATTCAGCCCTATGTCAGTCAGGCTCTGATTTAGATGTACCAGAACCCTTGGATAGTGACCACGAAAACCACATATTTCTCTGCTCTTAACGACGATTCACATGTCGCTAGTGTAATCGCGCATTGATAGTCTCTCTTCAGTGCTGCGGTCTTCGATGCACAGCATAAGCATTTATAGTTCGAGTTGAATGATGATTCTGCTATTCTTCAATGCCTTATTCCATTGTTAACTGTTTGTTTATAAGAGTCCACCGTTTAAAGAACTCATATTGTTTTTACAAAATATCTAAGCAGCTCCAGGTTTTATTTACCTGGCCCACTAGGGATGTTCCTTCCTTAATTAACAGACACTTACCTCCATTTTACCAACAGCTCTGTAAGTTTTTCACAGTGGTTGACAAAATTAATTCATCGGGCATTCCTAATGTCAACCATCTGCCCTATGGGCTTCGCAGTTATGGCGTTGTTGACAAATGGCGATATGATTCCAATCTGTCATTTAAGAATTTAACATCAATCCTTCACATATAGTAGGAACGTGGGGGCAATCCTCAAAAGTATGTTATAGTATACTATAGCTCAGTACTGTATAGAATAGTATAGTATAGTATACTGTAGCACAGTATAGTATAGAATAGTTAAGTATAGTACAGTATTCTATAGTGGGTATAGTGCGCTGGTGAGCCATTCTTAAAATGGACAGTACACCTTCATAAAATGAATGCTTCCAACAACTTACGTAAAGTAAGACTGCATTTGCAATTACTTCGTTTATGATGATGATAAGCCCAAAATCCCAATAAATTTCATCTGAACTTAAGCAGAATCCCTTTAAAATCATCCAAAAGTGTGAGCATATTACCTAAATACTGATCTCTCACCTGTTGCACTAGAACGTACACCTATAATGTCAACTATCACATTCTTTGTCAAGCAATTGACAAGCAATTAAACAGACATTACATAAGAATAATGAATTAGTTAT
Source organism: Triturus cristatus (assembly GCF_964204655.1). Taxonomy (NCBI): domain Eukaryota; kingdom Metazoa; phylum Chordata; class Amphibia; order Caudata; family Salamandridae; genus Triturus; species Triturus cristatus. The sequence continues at coordinate 323,895,531 of NC_140586.1, read as the reverse complement.
TAAACCCAACATGCCCCAGAGGTATCTCTCTGCTAATTTATATTCCTTTGCTACTACGATTGCAGATGACGTACAGACATTTACTTGTGAGTTTAAAACTCTCACAATTGAACATTAATTCCTTCAAAAGTTCATGGAACGTGGGATCACTCAGAAAGTCTTTTAAGCCCTACCACGCTCTGTGACAGAATTTAAGAACTTATGTTGGTAGGAGGTAATAGATTTGGTGGTAAAATCCTTATTAGGCCAACTATTGTCACTAAGATAGCCCTGACTTTACAGAGCACATTTGCTAAGTATACCTGCTGCCAACCCTAATCTTCAGATAGACTCTTCATTTGAGTATTTGAATTAGTGCCACTCATCGTAGGTGACGCGGCTAATACTAAACGATCACTAATTGAGAACAACCCATCCCCGCATACCATCCTAACTTCAGGGTTATCACTGATCCTTTACTCATTTCCCTAAGACATCCACTGAGTGGCGTTTTATTTGATGTGCAAGGTGTACCCATCGGGAGGACTCTATTCTATAACTTCAACTTTGATACACATTCTCAACAAATTGTCTTTATTACTTAGCACTAAATGGCCAAACTTAGCTGTCATGAATTCAGTGTTCATCACATCACGCTAGGGAGAGCTAATGGCCGGAACTGAACGAATCTATTTCATATAAGATATTAGTATTGCCTTCAGTCTAGGCAGTGTTCTCACAATGATTAAAGATGTTCCAAGATTTGAAGTATTGTGTGTATTGCGATGTATATTATGGTACATTATGTATATTATGTATATTATGGTACAAACAATACCCTTTAACTTGTCACTCCCATGACACCATCAATGCTGGTTCGTACTGAACTATAAATATCTGTAGGTGGTGTAGCCCACAGATTGAGGGAAGAAGTGTTCCCTTAATGTTTTTATGGTATTCTACACCCAGGTTCATTGTCAACCTTTCAGAGTGAACCATAATAATGTCTAAGTCAAAATTTGGCACACTACGACCTGAATCATGTGCCTTACTAATATATATTGGCCTTGATAGAGATGCACTACACATACTCCTACCCTCATTAGCTTTCAACTAGCAGAAGTAATTTATTTACTTACCCTGTTTGCATTTCATTTGTTGTTTCCACTGTTAACTCTGTTGCCTATACATGTGTATAATTTTCTTGGGTGACTTAAGTATGTGAAACGCCCACTGTAACATGACAAACCCACTATATGTGAATAAAATCCACCATATTCGGTGGTTTCTTCAGTTTCATTAGTCTCTTCACCAAAGCTATGCCTCTTAAAATAAAAGGTTCTTTGAGGCTTGGCTAGCCTGTAAAATCACAGAATGTGGTGTACATAGACAACATTTCAATTTTACTTTAGGACCAAACCGAGCCCTTATTTGGTATGAACATAATCAGGAGGGGCCTCTGTGGGTCCTGGGAAGGATGTAGAATATAACCTTTGTATTTTTGTCCAGTAAAAGGTATCTTAGCTTAAACAAAACAATAGCCCGGAATTGACCCGCAGTCTATCTCAGAGAATGGCATTTACAAAATATAACCCTTCTGGATGTAGAGAAGCCCCGCACAATAACTCACGATCCACCACTTCTTTATTAGCAAAAAAGGCCACTTTATTAAGACAGATGCCAAATTATAATTTTCTCTAAACACCATTTTTCCATTATCTGATAATCAAATCCCCAAATTTTCTTTGACATCTATAAAAACCTAACCCCCAAGGTAGACCCCAAGCAAAAACAACTCAATGACTCCTGTTGATAGATCCCCCTCATTCTCATTTCCCGTCCCCGTGACTACGTCCCCCACCTCCCCCGTTGGAGGATGGGCAATCCCGCTCCAGTCTGCCCACCCCCCCAGCAAAAACCCGCCTACCAGAAAAACTAGCTAACCGAAAAACCTGTCTTATCGTGGCAAAAAGAAAAAACCCAGGCCTGGCAGTAGCCAAACCTAATAGAAGAAACCTATAGAGGTAAAGGGAAAAACACAAAAAGAAACAAGAAAAAAGGGGAAGGGTGGGTGGGGCAAATTCCAAACCCTTCCTCCCCACTCCCTAGATCACAATGATTTTCCCGCCCCCACAGCACCTCTAATTATCACCTCGCCTCTTGCGCCTCGCGCCTCCCTAATTACCCCTACCCCGCACCTGGGTGGCTGCTCCATTGTGCGAAACCACCCAGGGGGAGACTGGCTCGCGCTTAGCACCCCCTGGGTCCCCCCTTCTCTGTATTTCCTAGATGTGATGAACATCACCATTGGGTATATTTTTGCCTTTGGATCCTGCAAAAGGGCAAACGTGTCTTCTCATTGGACATTCTGTGAGCGGCGCAATCAGCTGCGCGCGGCTGGCGGAAGAGGTCAGTGCTCTGCGGATGTAGCCACTCGCATGTCTGATGGCAGTTGCTGATGCAGTCAGGCATGCTTCCCTTACAGTTTATGTTTGTCTGCACTTTGTTCTCTTCCCCCTGTCAATTTATTCTGACTACTTAATTTGGGAAACACATGGCCATTTATTTCCTCATTACGGATTTCAAACATGACGTTATGCCCTGAAATGCTTCTTTCGAAAATCTGTTCTGAATCGGTCAACTAAACCAGGCAACATTTTAAATTATATTCAGCTGTTCATACACCCTTCCTCTGATTGGTGTTTTTTATTTATTTATAATGAATTTAGTAGATTTTTATAGCGCCTTAAAACTCTGGGAGCCTCTGATCAATTTACAGTGAAAAACAGATTTTACATGTAAAATGTATGCATTGTATAAAACGTTATTATATTAAAGAATAACAGCACAATCAACAGGTGAGCATGGTAGACGGAGGTGCCTAACAGAAAAAGAGGTCACGAGAAGCTCTAAACTTAAGACAATACATCAAATCTGATGCACAAGGCCCCGAGCTATCTAGCTCAGAAACTGGTACTTTCTGCTGGTAATAGATCCTCCAGAAGCTCCAAGAATCTTCTACTGAAACCACAACGATTTGTCAAGAAAAAAACTTACAACCGATCCTTCTCTGGAATGGCTCCCAGGTTCTGGAATGCTTTGCCCACAGAAAAAGGAATGAACCCCTCCACGGCCTCCTTCAAAAAAGAAATGAAAGCGATTCTCATGGCTATATTCACGTGAATTACTTATTACTGTATTCTAATTACTAGTCTGTATTATTGAACACTGTATTGTAATTACTAGTTTGTATTATTGAGCACCTTATATCTGAATCACCTATATTTGTATGTTTCTATGTTTATACTTGTTTCAAATATATGACATGTAAAGCGCTCTGATACCCGCAAGGGTCTTGTTCGCGCTATATAAAACCTTAAAAATAAATAAATAAATAAAATCTGTCAATAAAAGCAAGGGAGCCCTGTACCTGAGTGGGCAAGGGAAACCCTCAGAAAATGAGATTAGGGCCCTGATTCTGAGTTGGTCGAAAAAGGTGCTAGTTATCACAACCGAAAAATAACGATTTCTGGAGTAGGTTATTTATCAAATCCAATAAATAACACCTGTACTGAGTTTTTGGGGAATAACACGCAGATGTCGGTATTTTACTCACCAAAATTCACATGGAATGGTAAATACTGTATGCTTTTCACCTGTTAAATTCCAGCAGGATTGACCTGTCGATATTTGACAAAGGGTGAAGTATTTAATGAACCCGAAAATTACTGGGTGTAGTAAATAACACCCAACATGGAATTCCGAAACCTTTGAAAACAGGGGTTTGCTCAGGGGTCGGAAAACACCAACCAACTCGGAGTTAGGACCTCAGGAGGAAAGTGATGTTTGAGCAGTACATATATTGGCTATGTTTTGAAGATCTTTATCTTCTACATTACATTTGAAGTTCCTCATCAGTACAACATGGAGAATGTTTTGGGTCTGCCAGACTCTGTTCAGGGACTACACGGCAAGCAGGATTTACATGTCCTCAGCCCTGGTGGTTGGGGTATTTTACCAATGGTGTCCCTGGGCCGGACCTACTGGGCACCAAGTACACCCTTTCTGTACTTGACTCTCAGGGTTACGGGGCCAAATGGGCAAAGCTTCTCAGGAACAAGCCGGACTGGCTGTAGCGGGCACTGGGCGCTTCCCCTCGGTGGGCCGGAAGGGTGGGGGCTGATTTTGGACCGCGGGGGCCGTTTTTAGGTCTCGCTTAGCGACGCAGCGCATGGGCTGCTCACCTTGGCGAGACCTATTATCGTCGGTTTCTCTGCCGAAGGGGAATAGGAGATGTGCATGCATACGGACAGGAGATGTGCACTCCGTCCGTGCCATCACTCTTTTGTCTGCCTCTGTTTTTACAGATTGTCACTCCATTTAGTGAATAGGGCAGAACCCTGCACATTTTCTTTCCTGTGATTTGTAAACTTGTGTAGAAGGTGCACTGCTGTTCTCCGTGAAAGAAAAACCGAAAGTTGGCAAGTGGACGATGGTGAAATTAAGGGCATGAAAAGGCAGAAAATGAAAAGGTGTTTGGCAGCAGAGAAACCATTTCAGAAAGCCTGCAGTGCACAAAGTCGATGAGATGTATGGCAAACCAGCATAATTATGGAGTCTGAATGGTAGCCATAATATGCAGAGAAATTAGCTCATTACAATAGCAAGAGTCCGTATAGGCAGCTTTAGCCAAACTTCCATTCGATACCCTGGAACAGCCTGCCACTTCCATTGCAAGCTGAATCTTGTTTACTGAGCTTTGGGAAACATTTGAATACCTGGCTTTTTTTTCTATTCTAGTACCTCTTATGTCTGATTTTTATGTAGCAGTATGTCCTTTTATTCTGTTAAGGGTTTTGAGTGCCAAGGTACCTTTGGGTGACCATTACGCTTTACAAACTTTAAAATAAAGGGTGGGGTAATCTTTCTCTATGATCTTTCTCTACCAATACTTTGTATGTAACCTGCTAGAGGACCCTAGCCACGCAGTCTGTTAAAAAATACTCTAAAAGAGCCCACCAGGCCTGTAGATAGCCCAATCAGCTCTGCTCTGAATCTGTAGGCAGGACGTGACTCAGAGGAACATGGCAGGAACTCGAGTTATAGCTTTTTAGGTTTTTCCTGAACATCGCACATGCACTGTCAGCTCAATCTTTTGCTAACAAAAAAAGCTTAAAGACGAGCTTAGAACCTGCCCATTACTTACCTTTACTTACCATTGGTTGGATTCAATGTCATTTGTTTCCTTGCTCCTTATTGGTCACCTTTTCCTACTAACCTCCTACTTCCTCTGGGTCTTCAAGTGATTGTCCCTGCTGTGGCGCATGGAAAAAGTACAGTTTCCTCTGCGTCCAGTGTCCTTCCCCTGGTCGCAGGATCCTGCAGGTACTTTTAAATTTTATTTTATAGATGACTCTATAATAGGGCATATGTTTCTAGCTCACACGTCCCTTGTGTTACTTCACACTCCCAAACTCCCCCGCTCTCCAGTGTGTTGCTGCTCAACCCTCCTATCCCCTCACAAAAACATTAAACAAAGCCAAACCGCTTGTGTGAATTGCTTTTTGGCACGCTGCCAGCTTTTATTTTACATACTAATGGCGGTCTGCTTTAGTTATAGCGGTCGCGTTTCTTCATTTCGTTTAGCAGCGCTGTCCGGTTTAAGTATAGCGGCCGCGCGTACTTTTTTTTTTATTTAGTGTTGTTTACTAGCGCCCATGTGACGATTTCACATTCATGGAGGCCGCGCCCCTTTCTTTAGACAACTGGTGTTTAAAGAAGGGTGTGCGGCCTCTATTAAAGTGAAAGCGCGGCATGGGCACTTTTACAAAAAAACAAATCTGTTTGTCAACTTAACAAACAGATGCTTTTTTTTGTCATAGCGCCCCATGCTGCGGTTTTACTTTCATGTCGGCCACGCCCCTTTCTTTAGACTTGCTTGTCTAAAGAAAGGGGCGTGTTCACCATAAATGTGATATCGCCGCAAGGGCGCAAGTAAATAAAAAAATATTTCCAATGCAATAGGTCTCGCATTTGCGAGAGTTTAAGCTATTGCAGTGCAAATAGCTCAAACTCCCGTAAATGCGAGACCTATTAAATACCAAATGCTTGTTGTTACTGGGGCCCGTTTTAAAGCAGTGCTGCAAAATCGTCCCCTTGTAACAAAAGCGCACGCAGCAGCAGTGTTCCCGCCAGCACCCCCCACATCACCCCCCCATCCCACCTGGGGCTGGTCGGACCTAATTGCCAGGGCTGGTTTGCGATGCCAGTCCTGCCCTGCTCAGGAAGGTAGTATGAAGGTAGAGACTCCGAACTCAAGCAGTTTGGCTACAGAAAACTAAATGCTGTCCAGTCCAGTGGTTTTCTTTATAGGAAAAGAGATATACCACTATCACATAAAGTACGGAAAGAGATATACCATTATCACATAAAATATGGAAAGAGATATACCTTTATCACATAAAGTATGGAGAGAGATATACCATTATCACATAAAGTATGGAAAGAGATATACCATTATCACATAAAGTACGGAAAGAGACATACCATTATTACATAAAGTACGAAGAGAGATATACCATTATCACATAAAGTATGGAAAGAGATATACCTTTATCACATAAAGTACGGAGAGAGATATACCATTATCACATAAAGTACGGAAAGAGATATACCATTATTACATAAAGTACAGAAAGAGATATACCATTATCACATAAAATATGGAAAGAGATATACCATTATCACATAAAATATGGAAAGAGATATACCTTTATCACATAAAGTATGGAGAGAGATATACCATTATCACATAAAGTATGGAAAGAGATATACCATTATCACATAAAGTGCGGAAAGAGATATACCATTATTACATAAAGTACGAAGAGAGATATACCATTATCACATAAAGTATGGAAAGAGATATACCTTTATCACATAAAGTACGGAGAGAGATATACCATTATCACATAAAGTACGGAAAGAGATATACCATTATCACATAAAGTACGGAAAGAGATATACCATTATCACATAAAATATGGAAAGAGATATACCATTATCACATAAAATATGGAAAGAGATATACCTTTATCACATAAAGTATGGAAAGAGATATACCTTTATCACATAAAGTACGGAGAGAGATATACCATTATCACATAAAGTACGGAAAGAGATATACCATTATTACATAAAGTACGGTTAATCAGGCGCAGGGTTCTAAAACTTGGGTTACAGAATTATAATCACACAAAATATAACTCGACGAGATTATGTAACAGGTGCAAGCTCACTATGACACGTGCTAGTTGCCTTTCTAATCGGACAACATCTAGATCAATTCAGTCGTATTCTCTCAGAGATTCAGTGCATAAAAAACAAAATGCCCATTCAGTTTTACTGGTAGAGGCACAGTCAGTTTTCTAGTTCACTTGGTTGTTTTACCTGAAGTCAGTGCATAATTTGAGCCGGTGGTTTCGGCTGCCCAGCACCAGCACTTAATCACGAGCACCAGTTAAGTGATTTTCCCAGAATCACAGGATGTTGAGTCGACACTGATACTCGATCCTGAATCCCCAGCTCTGAAAGTTGGCAGCTCTGGCCATTACGCCACATCCTCTACGTACTTTCATGGTTAGTAGTTGGTTCTGTTTTAGGCGGCGCTAACAAGAGAAGTGGGCTGGTGCAAGCTGCCTCCTGACGAGACCCCCTGCACTTATTTTCAAATAAACCGCTGCCTAAAGTAGTGGGCGCTTGGAAATTTTGAATGCAAGGTCAGCATACAATGGCGCCACAAGTGGTTCTGCTCGTGGTTCACAGCAATTGCGCAAGAGAGCGACCTCTCATCTTTTCCCAGAGTTGTTCGAGGGATGTGGTGGAACCAGCTAAGCAGCTTCTCAGGCTGAGATATTCCTACTGTCTTATCAGCAATAATCCCTCCTTACAGTTGACTGTCACAGGTAGTTCGATGGTGCACCCATCCTGTCCTCAGAATGAGGCACTTGATCTCATCGTCAGTTTGAAGGCCTACCCTGATGATTGTTTGTGCTGGGCCAAAACATGTCAGGTTTCCAGATAACCTACAGCTGGAGGGCAAGGTGCACATCTGTATTATCCTAAAGTAGTCATTCTCATCTTAACACTCATCCACATCGTTCTGATGTCACCAATAGGTTACGCATGGACCAATGTAAAACTCTTTAATAAATAAATAGGTACTAGAGACTAACTTAACATTGGTAACACAAAACTAAATAAAAAAATACCAGAAGGAAACATATTATACTTTAGAAGGAGGACCAGGCAAATCTGTAGGTAACTTGGCAGTCACAGGTTGAAATCTTGTTGCAAACAACACAGCTATTCATCCTTCTGTGGTTGAAAAGCTTAAGCATCTCTTAGGCTCTGATTATGCGTGAGGTGAAATGTTGCCACTCCTGCACAAGCTCCTGTTTCCAAGCTGTGCAGCATTTACTGCAATAAAGTCCACACCCTTTATGACATTTCAGGAGCCCAAGCAGGGGAGAAGAGCACGTTTTTTACCATGACATGCGGCTTTTGCTGCAAAATTCGCATTCTACTTCAAAAAACTCACAAAGATGTGTATGTAAAAACCTATATATGTATTTTAGGAGCCTAAAGAGTGTAAATTACATGCATGAATGTGGCTCCTCTCCTGCCTCTGAGAAGACTCTCCGCAGGTCTGGGGCTTTTTTCAAGGGCTTATGATAGATCTAAAAAATGAATATTCTTGTTGTAGGTCAAAAGTATGGGGCGACAGTTGTTGGTCTTGTGACGTAGAGCAAATAATATTCTCATGGCTTAGTTCGAGGTGTAGTCGTGCTTGGGAGGAATTTGGCAGGCAAGTTGGTGAAAGTAATCCAAAAGTCTTGTGCAGTCTGTTTGGCAAAGTCAATAGGTCTGGCCTTGGCAAGGCTCATGTGCTGGTTATATTTAAAAATGTTATTGCAAGTATGTGCACCAAAATAATCAAGCATTTGCCAAGCCAATAGGTCTGGCATTGGCCGCCAGCCTTCTGTCAATTATTGTTTTGTTTTGTTGGGGTTGGAAAGTGAAGGAACAAGAAAGGAGAACAGAAGGAAGGAGGGAAAGAAAGAAGGAAAGACAGAAATAATGATAGAAAAAATAATAAAAAGAGGATAACTTAATACAGAATAGTGTAAAATGAACACAATCTGGTATGCTGTAAAATAGCAGCAGTCAGAAAAGTAAAACACTCCAAAAGGAATTTACAACTGCATGGCAGGAGATGGGATCTGCTAAAGATGGAATGTGCATCAGAAGCGTTCTGCTATAACATCAGGCTCAAAACACAAAGGCAATACTAAAGTAATTGTAAATTAAAAACAAAAGCACTAGCACTGCAGGAAACTACCTTGTGTGTGGATGTGCTCCTTGTGAGAGAGCAAAATGCGTTCACTCAAAGTGCAGTTAACCAGTGCTCTAAGTAGGCTGACCCATTGCCACATGCTATATGCTGTAGCGGGCAGAAGCAATATGTGAATGACACAACAAAGCACCAATGGACAAACGGAGGTGGCTGAAAGCCCCTGTATATTTATGTATATTATACATATTTTAGTCAAATCAAAAGATATTGGCTAACGCCACACCTAAAAATAAAAAAAAGAAATATGCCAGTACCTAAACGTGACCACCCTTTGCTTTCAATAGAAATAAAAATCATTCACTGAAGCAGCTGTTTTTCTAGAGATGTTTTTAAACAAGCCTTTTTGCTGCATCATGCATGTTACTAATATTTTGAAGTAGACAAGAATATATCATCACCTAACCAAGCCCTCCAATCACAGTCAGCTACAATGGTGTAATGTCACTTAAACACTTAACAGGAACTTTAAAGAGGAGACATAATATAAATCAAAATCTAACTGGCATCTGAATTGCACGCAAAATAAACAGCCAGTATGTAAAGTTAATAGAAGAAATACATAAAATAAACTCACTTTGAGCTAGATTTTACAGGGAAGAGAATGGAACTCTTTTTGGGCATGTGGGAAAGGCCGGCTTTAGCGCTGGTGGTGTCCTGTGTGACAGTGTCTGTTGACACCCCCCAATGACCACCTCAGCCACGAATTTCCTCACTAGCACCCTTTAACAGTGCCTCTCAAGTCCCCTTAACCACTGTCTCTCAGATTCATTTAGTTTTATAGCGCCACTCATACCAGTGTAAGGTGTCAGAGCACTTTACACCTCACACACATTGCACAGAGACAATCATGTGTGTAAATCAGTGTATAGGAAATGTTACATCAGACAGTACTATAAGGTGTATTGTAGGAGTGACGTCATCGATACTGGTAGGCAATAAAGTTTAAGTTTTTATTCACGAAAAGCACAAATTCAGAGTTTAAAACGCAACATCATTGTTAGGGGTTCTCTTTCATAATAAGAATTGTTTTCTTCCCAAAAGATTAGGATAATGAAAGACTGGGCAAAAAAACATATAGCTCTAACATATTCCTTGCAGTTTGCATGCAGCGGTAGGATGACAGTTAATAGCTCAATGTTCTATATTAGGATTTTGACTAAACCACAAGTAACAAAAAGAGCTCTCTTACAGAAGCAGTAACCGACTGACCTAGTTACATTATATGCAGTTCCTGATCTGCACAGTACAAATTCTTAGAAGCAGGCATGTTAACCCTCTGTGCTACCTTAGGATGAGTCAAAACTCCCACTAGAGAAACCTCCAGTTCCTTTCCAGTAAGACGATTAATCACCGGACTTCTCTTGACATTTTAATTGATGTCCGAAAGTTGATGGAGGCCAGGAACGAGGCAGCAGGTGCTTTTAAAATGATAATACCCATTTTCAAAAATAACGCCCCACCCCATGTCAATTGGTCGCACCGATCGCACCGCCCTAGAGCCAACCCTGGTAACAATATATACAGGCATGTGCAGCCCCTCAAAGCAAAGCGAGCCAATGTATGAAGTGGGCTGATCCATTGCCCCGTGCTGTATACTGTGGTCAACGCAAGAAAACGGTGAATGACAATTTAACAGACCAGTGTTTGAAGTCTGTTGTCCAAAAGCCCCTCTACCTACATATATTATGAATGATTTTTTAGAAGCTCAATAGTCAGGGAGACAGCTAAAGCTGTCTCAAAAGCCAGACCTAAAAACAGAAGCCCAATGAAAGCTAACCATGCAGACAATACTTTGCAGACTTAGCACCAACCTACACCACTGTTTTGCGAAAGGAACACTGTGACACGCAAGCCAACTGAGGCATTGGCAGAAAGCCGCCATTTTATATTCCTGGATTTCGAGGTAACAAGCAATGCTGATGCTAACTAAACTTTTTAGAATTACAAATGCATTGTAGAGGTTTTCTATTTTTAAAGATTACAACAGAATACTACTTATTTTATAGCTAAACATGAGCGTAAATTAAGGGTTGTGGCCTCCAAATGTTGGTCACTTAAGAGTTCTCTCTGTCCAAAGAGGGGTCTTTCAGTTGAATCCAGTATTCAGTCTTCACCGACGGCGTGGCAGGTATTATGTAAATAAGGCGTAGGAATAAACTGATTGTATCTGTGATGAGGCCTTTCTGCTTCTGGCTTTCTTTCTTCCTGGAAGATATTGAATGATGCTGAGTCAGTATTTTGTTATTGCACCCACTGCAGTCCCACTCAGAATGTATTCTAATGTAAGTCATTTGAAGTAGGGTAGCATCCTTGCTATGGGGGTTCAGAGGATAGCAAAGCAACTGAGAAGCTTGATTTCTCTGCGCTTTATAGAATGCTGCTTGCTTAAAACCTAACCCCACACTTTAGCTGAATGATTAGTCTGCTTTTTGTACTGTAAAAAATGTGTCATGGTTTTGTGTCGGCTGTTGCAGGTGATGGACATAGGCACTCATTGTTGGGGATTGAGACTTATTAATGATCATCAGATATAGCAAAAGCAAGGAAGAAAAGGGAAAAAGAAGGAGGGAGAGGAAGAGGAGAAAACAGTGACAGTGCGAAAACATAATAATAATTAGGCAGGTTGCTATTCACGACGCCCTCTGATGTGCTACCAATGCAGGTAAGGTGGACTGCAAAGGAAGGCAGACCTCATTCCGTGTATTACACAGTATTTAATTTGAGCCAGTGGTTTCCGAACTTAATTGTCGCCGGTGTTTGTGATAGTCTGCCATAAGGTGGCGCTATATGGCTACTTTAGAGATGACCACAACATCCGTGAATTATTAATTCAATATATATCAACAATCACTATTACCTGCCGCCCAAGCCATTCTTATAGCTTTAGGGGCCTGAAATAGTCAGAATTACCACACTAGTAGGAGTGTGATGGCTGGTAGTTGTGTTGTTACTATCATTGGCAGCATGGCAGGGGCAATGTGTGGTGCAAGCTGCAATGGCCTCCTGACGAGAGCCCTGGCACTTACTTTTTGACAAACTAAGCACTGGTATTACATTCCCAATTGGCAAACATATTTTAATAAGCCTGTGTTCCTTAAAGGAAAAAGTGTTGTTTAAAAAAGAATTGTGTACCATTAGAAGTTAATCGTGAGAGCTGGCAGTGGTCGAGACACACCTGACACAATCCCCAAAGAGGAAACATAGCCACAGGGTTGGCTTTCCGTTCATGAATCAGTTACCACCCTAACTAACTTCAGTAACTTTACAGTGTTTTCCAACTGCAGTCGCAAACCTCTCCGAATCACAATTAGCAGAGTACGCCCCTTTCCTGCCCTTCCTAACTGTGATTCAGAATGATTTGCAAGTCCCCATTTGTGAGTCAGAAAAACCTTTCCTACTAATGCAAGTGGTTTAGAACACGGCCAAAATTTTGTTGATTCAAACCCTGTGAGTTTGGGAATCACAGGGTTTGCGACTGCAAGATGGTTCCAGGCCCAGGGAGTTGTTCAATATCATTCGCAACCAAACTTCCTCTACACCTCCAAATCCAATGGCATTGATCGCTAGATGTGAAGAAATTGCCCACTTCTTCTCAGAAAAAATCGCCAAAATAGATCAATCCTTCCTCTTAACACAGATCCCAACCAACTCCCAACACACGCCTGACATGACCACCAGAGCACATACCACATTCCCCACACCCCCTTTTCCCTCCTCAATTTTACTCACTACAGCACCTCACCTTAACTACTCCCCTCACTTACCTATTACACCTCCCCTAGACTACTGCCCACACTCATCCTCTTCTACACCACTTGAAACCAATCACCCTAACTCACAACTAAAAAACAATGCCTCCTTACTTCACTTCCTCCTGGTAACTGAGCAGCAAGTCTTTAACATCATTGCTAAACTTAAACCGTCCTCCCATACTGAAGACCCCCTCCCATCGAACCTTGTCCAAGACCTAAAACACATCCTTACCTCATCTTGAACCACAATCATCAACCCCTCCCTTACCACAGGATTTGTCCCCATCTCCCTTCAACTTGGTCAGATCACCCCCATTGTTAAAAACCCTAATGCCGACCCCATTGATCTTAACAATCTTCGCCCTATTTCTAACCTCCCCCTTCTCTCTAAAGCCCTTGAAAAATGTGTCCCGCTCCAATTAGACAAACATCGAAAATTTCAACGTACTCAACTCCCTACATTCAGGCTTCAGGAAAGACTGCAGCACCGACACTGCCATGCTTAATATTGTCGATGACATCCGCCACTCCCTGGATAATGGTGAGACCTGCCTTCTTATCCTCCTAGATCTCTCCACAGCGTTTGATACTGTTAACCACTCTGCCCTACTTAATGTGCTCAGAGATCGCTTTGGTCTCAATGGTACTGCCCACAAATGGTTCGTCTCCTATATACAACACCGAACTCAGCAAATCCAAATCAACGACTGTCTCTCTAACCCTACTCCGGTCTCACTAGGTGTCCCACAGGGATCTATACTCTCCCCCTCTCTCTTTAACCTCTTTATGGAACCCCTCACCCACACTCTTAAACAAGCTGGAATTAACTACCACCTCTATGCCGATGACACCAAACTCTACTACAAGATCAAAACCCATGCAAACATCATACACCTTAACAACACCCTCACTGAGATCCAATCCTGGTTCCAATTAAATCATCTCAAACTCAACCCCCAAAAAACTGAAACCATTCTCTTCTCCCCCATTAATAACCCTCTCCCCATTCTATCCTGGATCGCCGACCTCAATGCCCTCAATTGCTCACTCTCCCTGTCCAACTCAGTTAAATCTCTTGGTTTCTCCATCGACAATAGCCTAAATCTCAATGTCCACATCAAAAACTCGGCAAAAGGAGCCCTCTTCACTCTACATCATCTCAAGAAAATAAAACCCTTTATTCCAATTGATGACTTTAAATTAGTAGTCCAGTCACTTGTCCTTTCGGAAAATGGTTACGGTAACACCATCCTCACCGGAATCCCCAAGGTCCACCTAGCTCCACTCAAATCTGTTCTCAACCTTGCAGCAAAACTCATCACTGACTGCAAACGTTTCAACCACATCTCTCCTGCCCTCAGAACTCTTAAATGGCTCCCCATCGAAGGAAGATCCGCATACAAAACAGCGTGCATTGCACACAAAGTTCTCTATCAAAACACACCACTATACCTCACCAATAAACTCCACCCAGTCTGTAATGCAGCCTGGGTGGAGAACATGCTAGGGGGCTGATTATGAACTCCGCCCGACATCGTCTCGGTCATGGGACTGAACGACACCTGGTTGACGGTCCCGATCGGTCCATTGGGATGCGACCGAACAGTGTTCGGTAGAATTCCTACATTTTACAATGGCAGTATGCATTCTGGCTGTAAACCGACCGGAATGCATGCTCCCATTGTACAATGGGAGGTGCAGTTCATCCCTGGTCATCAAGGTGCCAGGTCATCAAGGTGCCTGCCACGGGGTGCACGACCTCCAGCCGGAGGCGTGCACCCAATGGGGCCTTTTGGGGCCCCCCAAATGCAAGTTCTAACAGCCTTTCTGTGTCGGATAGGCCGGCATGGAAAGGTTGCCGAAACCCGACATCATAATCCAAAGAGCGGAAAGAGCCGCCTTTGGCATTACAGGCCACAATCCGACTAGCCGACGGGCTCTCTGAGCCCGCTGGAAGCCAGCCAGAATGACCGGTCGAATGCCTTTCTGACCACCTCCATTGTAACAAGGTGGTCATAAAGGAATCCGACCTGCATTTTATGATGCTGTCGTAAAGGCTCCGACCGACGGTCAGAGCCTTTTACCACTGCATTGCAATCGGCCCCTAAGTGCGCATAGAAGTTTGGCCGGCCCGAGACGGTTGGCCAAACATGCATGCGCACTTGGGGAGTGAAAATCACTCCTCCCCTCCTCTGCTCTGTCAGCAGAGCAGCCCCACCTAACAAAGCTGCTGCACCCGCAACAGGAAAAAAGAAAATGATGATAACATTGAGTTATTATCATTTTAATTTACCTTACACTGCTGAAAAGCAGTGGAGTGACGCTCCTCCCCCTTAGAAGGGGAGTCGCTACTAACCCTATGTCAGGGGATGGAATATGGATACTGTTTGAAGGAAGCATATTAAACAGTGACAATGTACATGTATCCAATTCAAATAAGTTTACCCTGATCTACTTGTGAACCACACCTGGTTTAACACTGAAGATGTCTGTGACTCCCCAAATGATTAATTTAAAATCTGAAATAGCTTTTAGTATACTGACTTGATCTGTTTGACTGGTTTGTTTTGTTGTGTTGATATATATTGCTTTTTTGTGGCTCAGGAAATAAGTCTATTTTTTATTTCTCACAGGGTGGTGGCGACTGTCCAGAGATGAGCATCGGTGCCATTAAAATTGCTTTAGAAATTTCTCTTCCTGGATCTTTCATTTACGTTTTTACTGATGCGCGGTCGAAAGACTACAGACTGACCCACGAAGTGCTCCAGCTTATTCAACAGAAGCAGTCGCAGGTAAGAGGGTGAACGGTAGGCTTATATAAGCTGTTGGCATGCATCTATCATCAATGACTGTGTGTACTGCATTCATATTTCTTCTGATTTTAAGGACAAACCAGAATCTTTGGCAAAAGTTTAAAATTCCGATTTCTGCCCATTTCCTCCATATGGCTTAGTACATAAAGTGTTATACCAAAATATCGATGTCAGAATATCGCCAGACCCAAAAATCATGTCTTAGACATCGTCTACAATCATACAGCTCCATTGGAGTCATTAATATAAAATCTACACCCAATGGAACAACATTTATTTAAATGATATTTGGGGCACAATATTTATGTCACACATTATTTTATTGTAAGATATTCTGACATACAACCATATTGAAATATGCAGACTGGGCCACAATCTGTGAGCTCCAGGCAATGGTTGAACAGCAGTCTGTCTCTCTAGGTGCCTGACAACTTAAGGGCATATTTACAAGAAACTGGCAGAGCGCAGTGTTACGCCAAATTTGGTAACGCTGCGCTCTGGCAGTTTCAAAATGTAGGGATGTGCCACATTTACAAGAATGCGGCGCACCCCTGCGTTACCCCTAGAGCTGGTGCAAAAAAAGATGCCTAGCACCAGCACAGTCACCCTAGCAAAATGGCAATGGGGTGCCTGAGCTACAGGGGCAATTGGTTATGTGCAGGAACGGACACCTGCCTGCACATAAACAATCTTTACAGGCGTTTTACGCTATATATGTGTGTATGCAGCACACGTGCAAAGAGCGAAATATGAGGAGAAATTAAACATTTCTCCTCGTATCGCCTGCCTAAGACCAGGTATTCCCTGGCAGTATTTTAGGCGCTGCCCCATACCCTGTAAATATGGGTCAGCATCAAAAAGTAATTGGTGTTGCGGCTGAACGCCCACTGCACTACCCCTTGCATGCCCTTTCACGCTAAGTGCTTGGTGAATAGGGGCATCATTTACAAGGCGGCATTAAACCACGTTAAGTGGTTTAACCCCGCCTTGTAAACAAGGCGAAGGCGTTAACACCACTAGAACATTGGAAAAAGTGACGTTCTGGTGGCGTTAACTCCTTGGAAATATGCCCCTTAGTGTTCTTATTGGAGCACCTGCTTGTGTCACTTTCTTACCTGTTTGTAAAGTTTGTTTTTCTGCCAAACCATACTAGCTTTTCTATCTGACGGTTAAGATTTCAGACCTGTCTACTTATCTTGCCCTTCCTTCCTTCCTTCATCCATCCATCCGTTTACTCATCCGTCCATCCGCCCACTTTGTTCATGTCCTCAACAACAGTCAACCTAATACGATGAAAATCCACAGCAGCCTGTGTGCACTTTCCTTTGTTGCTCTGCTAATCCCAGATGTATATTGTAGCAGCCTGTGGCTCTGCCATCGCTTCAAAGATTTACTTGTCAGCCCTGCAGTGCATGTTTTTTTCCAGTACATGGAATTAGAAGTGACACACATACATTTGAGAGACTTTTGTCGCCTTGTGATTCACACTGACCTAGCTGTGAGGTTTGAAAGGGGCATGTTTGCCCTGTGGAATCACATCACTCATGCTAAGGAGAATTCCTTCTGCATCTGCTTCTGTGAATCATTGTGTTAGTAATGATGCTAACTGGTGCCATGAACATTGTTCTCACATTGGGTTGTCTCCTGTACAAACATCGTACTTCCATTCTCAACAAACGCAATGATTGTATTAACGGAAATTGTACTTTGTATACATTTTCGGTTCCACAGAACCTTTCGTTTTATAATTGAAAAAGATTAGCAATTAAAAACATGTTGCTAAACAGATAACACATTCTTTGTAGTTTCCAGTGATACAGAGTTGTCAGAAGGAGAAGGGGGGAGGTGCAGAGCAAATATTATTCTCTGGACCCATACTTTTTCAGGGCCCTGCTCTCGTTCTACAAACTTTATTTATAGTTTTTTCAGTTAGCTGGTCCAACACCACTAGACAGCACTAGAAGCTGGAAATGCCGTGTAATTTATTTCCCTGGAGGATATATATGTGTTTTTTAAACTTAGGAACAGATACTTATGCTATGGGGGGGTCCTGCATGGAATTCTTTACTACGGCCCGCAAAAGGCTGTCAGCCACCCATGTCTACTTCACCAGTTAGCAAAACAAGCTTGGGTTTTGACTCAATGGCAGCAAGGCCAAGTCATATAAACTAAACAAAACAAAGAGAGTGCCAGTGCTGCACTAAACTTCCAAAAAAGTTTTTAACATGAACTGAATTAAACACGTCCACTTTTGACCATTTTTTGGTTGATTTTAATCAAAAATATTTTTATGCAAATTTTCTTATTATTTTGCACGGTTATATTGAAGTGATGAAAGCATTTCACAAATAATCAGAAAATACAAAAAAATACATTCCTAATATTTACACTACATTAACACATGTAAATAACATCACCACTAGCGTACCTCAATCACTCAGACAACAACAACACTCAAAATTCACAAAATACTGACTATACACCATAAAACAAACAATTTACACTTGTATGTACAAAATACATCAGGCCATCAGCAAATAACACTTGCAGTACTTCTAAACGCTTATTTTTTAGTTGTTTTAGCAGATGATTGGCCAAAGGCGAAGATAGGTCAAGATAGGTCTACGCGTTTCGAATCCCTTCACCGGGGATTCTCATCAGGACCAACACTCTCTGGGAACAAAAACGGACCCAACACTGAATTAGACCAATTGGCCCCTCAATACTCAAAAGATTAGCCGTTCACCCATATTCGGGAACCTTACCTACAACTTGAAAGTACGCTACCCAGGCTTTTAATATGAAATGAACGTCCAACGGAATATCTGTGGACAGCAGAAAAGATAAGTTTTCAGAGGAAAGAAAAGATCAAACGTCTGCGCTGATGTCTAATGGCTTCAAGGTGCAATGATCTAATAATCGATGTATTTTGTACATACAAGTGTAAATTCCTTGTATTCCGTAAGGTAGCAGCGCCATGATTTTGTTGGATCCTGGTCCAAGAAGCTGAGAAGGAAAGGAGTGATGTAGCCGTATCTGCAATGCATCCCTTTTGGAGGTGTATAGAACCCTCCACCCTCAAAAGTCTCATCCAGTAGATACAAGAGGACGGTTGGCTCTGGCCTCAGTGAAGAACCTTCATTTTTAAAGATTGGACAATATTGAGCAAGGTGCCTTCAACCTCGGTAGTCAATAAAGTACATGCATACTGTCTCTTCCTACAGTTCTAGAGATGAGAGAACTTCTTACAGATGCATCTGGTGGTCTTCCCTTGCTAGCACAAAACCTGGGCTCTAGCTTCTGAAAACTAACTCTTCCCTACCACTGCCTCCTTCCCATCAGCATCATGGTCATAATGATTGCTTCTTGAGTGTCACATACAGATAGGATCTAAGCGCTACGGGACCAGGCAAAATGGTCCATTTTTAAAGCTCTATGAAGGGATAATATGGGCTCTCTAAGCTGTAGTTAATATGTGTGCACGTTGTAGAAATTGCTTTTTATGATAGAGACAACTTTGTAAAATAAACAACAGAGCTGGGGAATGACCAAAGAAAGAGTAACAGTGTGTTGTTCTCTGTGATTTTCTGCTTCTCCCCTATTGCTTAGCCATCTCAAATTCTTTCAGCGCATCTATCCGTTTCTAATCTAGCTCTTCTCTCTAGCGACTGCTGTTTTCCAATATTTTATTATTGACGTCTACATCCTCCAACTAAAATATAGACTCAAATAATAGCAACGTTTAAAATATGTGGACATCTTGTCTGAAAGAAAGTTCAAAGGATGAACAGTGGTTGTAACATTTACCTGTAGAATGGTAGTTTCCAACGTAAATCCAATCTGGCTGGATCCATGCCAGAATATCCAAACAAGCTATATATATACACATATATATATGTGTGTGTGTATATATTAAATAGAAATCATCAACCTAAGCAGTCGTCATCATCAAAATCTATGACAATCCAACGCCCATGGATCTATATTGGCCGCCCCTGCTCTAATAAAACAGAAGAGAAATGTGTTGACATATTGTGTATGTCATAAAACTATATAGATCTTACTTTTGCTTGCATTTTTTGACCCCTAGGTTGTATTTGTTCTCACTGGCGATTGTGACGACAGGGCCCACATTGGTTACAAGGTGTATGAGGAGATTGCCTCAACAAGTTCTGGACAAGTGTTCCACTTGGACAAGAAGCAAGTTAATGAGGTAAATGTTACACATCATGGAAATAAAAATGTTTTGTCATTTTACTTGTGCAGTTCTGTGTCGTAATTGTAATATTAAAATCAACTAAAGCTACCTGCTACACTAAAATCATTGAACTCATCAAAGGAATAAGGCGCTACAGCATGTTTCGGCCAAATGTTCTGATTATCAAATAGTTTTACTGAAGGTTTTCCAAGCATATCAGTTCAATAATATTGATGATAATGCTTCATTTATTTGTACACTTTAAGACCCACCACCTTTTGTTCTCTAGGTTAATAAGCCATTTATTATGTGACGTGTTATAAACAAATTCTCAGCCCTGCTTTCGGCCCCTCTAGTCTTGGAGATTTAAAGCACCTGAATAACTAGTGGGGAGGCACTTTGCCACTTGAAGGTCGCTTCTGTGGTCTCATCACTGTGGAAACCATTCCTTCATCCAGGAATTCAGAGCTAGTAGACATTCTAAGGGAGCTAGCAGTGTTTCTATCCGGATCTGACACAAAGTGAATTTATTTGAAAAAATATAATAGTCATGGTAACATTATATCTGACAGACTCGAGCACTCTTGCTCTCCCCTTCAATGGGTCTTCAAATGTAACAGGAGGACATGTGGGGATTAGTTGAACATGGAACTTGGGTTCTAATCCCATCTTTGGCATTTATGCGATTGTGGGTAAATCAATTTATCATTATGAGCGTCATATCTTAAATATTCTTAATGTAAAAAACTAGAAATATGCACAATGCCATGTAAAATCACCTGCTGCTTTTTTTTAATCCCGCTTCAGCCTCCATGCATGCATGTATGCACAATATAAGATTGTATGTCCAGAATCACTTCGAAATGCTTCTATTGCAATAATGTCGTCTGTGGAGTGCTCCAACTGTCCTTGGAGTTCGGATGAAGTTATATCAAATGCATAAAAACGTTATTTTGCTAATAAATGCCTTACCTGAAGGAGCAGTGTGACACAAGAGCATCTCAGTCAGGAGGTGCAGCACACAAGATGCTATAAAGTGCCTTTTACAATGAAAATGCATTATAGAAACTAAATAAAAATCAGTAGGAAATTGTATTTTGGCTGTTTTTTACAACATTACCCACCACAACATAGGCATATCACTACATCTTGGTCACTACATCATTATCCCCCACTTCACTAAGGTAGTTGTGATGATTTTTATCACTACATAGTCCATACTACATCTGCCCAACCATTTCCTGGACCATATTGTTTTTTGTTGTTGTTTTGTTTTTATTCGTTAATGTCCATGTAATGTTTCATATTTTACTATTGATTGTTCATCTTTTTGCTTATTCTAATTTTGTAATTGATTTTTTTATTAATTGATCACATCATTGATATAAAATACATTTACTTGATGTATCCCTTAGTCTCGTCTTTTTCATTTTATAAATGTTTTAGTTTATCAAATTATGATGTTTAATGAATAACTTATGACGTGTATAGATAATAATAGTGATTAATATTTGTTTGTATAATGATGCCTATTATATTTTGTGGAAAGGTTTATTAAGTTAAGCAAGTTCCCCATTAAAATAATATTTGTTCATTCTTGTAGGGAATTTAAAAAGTAATATATTTTATTTTGGTTAAAATCTTTATATGCTTACCATTGACTATATAGTGGCAGACAATGTATTAGTTACCTTGATGTTCTGTTCAATTGTCAAACAATATAGTGAGGGTGAGAGTGTACATATTTTTGCATTTCTGGCATGGAGAGATACAATGATTTTCTTAGACCTGTGTGATTTTTTTGGTCAAGGGTCAAAGCCAGGATTGGCCACTATAGTCTGAAATTTAGGCTGTAGACTACATCTCCCACAATGCAGCCTCTTAGGACACAATATTTCTGTCAGATGATATTTAGGTTACAATATTCTGGTGCTATACCTCCATCATCTGTGCATTCATTTTCACAAGTCCACATATATAACATGGAGATATGATACTCTGCTTCTCTCCCACCAAGATTAAATCTATTACAACCGTCAAGGGAATACCAAATATGTCTCAAGAATAGAACATTCTGTCTTCGGCATTGGGGTGACAGTGTGATGTGATAACACAATGTTTACATTTTAATATCAACTTGTTACAATATAGACGGCAAGATATTGACTTGCTCAATATTGTCAAGATAAGTAGATATGGTGTTAGAATAGTAAATCTACACTCTCCTGTGTATACATACCTTGATGATGTTGTGCAAGTCGATGTCTTGCAGTTTACATTGTTTCAGGTCGATATTTTTGTAGTCGATATTGTGATATACAAATGATCAGGCTCAGTTTAGGCGCGACTCTGCAGCATGAGATAAGCGTGCCACCCTAGTGTATCTAATACTTACTGACTTGGAACTACATGAATTAACAGATTCTGTTGCTTTGTGACCCCTGAGGAGCTTTTGACAATATATCTAGACTTATGTTGTAGTGACAATGATGGCGAATTTGCGTTTATACGGGTTTGCTATCTATAGAATTGCTCATACTCAAACATTGGAGCTAGGTTTGTAACATTGATGGCAAGGGTACCCCAAAGACTTAGAAGTATACATGCTTAAGCAAGGGCTATTGTGGCATCCTATTATTGTATCTTTCACTATGACTGTGTACGAGGCATGATTCTTTCTTGATCTATAAAAATAGCGGTGCACTAATAGCTTGACTCCAAGTTAGGTTGTTGCATACTGCTGTATTACGACACCAAAGAAACCTAAGTAACTCACAAATAAATGAAAATATGGTTGTGTACTCTGAGCCAAGAAAGGAGCCTTTAATGCTTGAATGAGATTGGAGTAAGTTCCCGAATCTTCTCATTGGGTGCTTGACCTACAGTCACTTTTGTGAGACCAAAGTAGATTTTAAAATAGCAATTAAAACACTTTTTGCGTGACAACATGGGATACAATGTTCAATAATCAGTTTGAGGTTAATTCTTTTCTGTTCTCATTGTGAAAACTGTACATATATTTTACTGAGTTGAACACTACGGTGATGGAACCAGTTCTCAGCAATAGTAGAAAAATGGAATGTAAAATTTTTGCTTCAGCTTTGTTGGCAGGTTATGTTACTGCAATAGAGGCCATGCATCTCAAACCATCTCTTTTAGGATTGAAAGTTTTAGGTCACAGATTGTATAAAACTTCCTGGCTAAAATTGGATAATTGACTTTATTTATTTTATTTATTTATTTTATTGGAAAAGTTTTACATAGCGCTGGCTAGACCCGGATGTATCAAAGCGCTTTACATGAGGTAGGAAATTGTTTCAGAACATTGTTACATAGTTACATCAGTTGCTGGAGCGTCACATAACATAGAAAGGGAAACAGTATAACATAGTTACATGAGTTACTAAAGCATAGCATAACATAGAAAAAACCGTCAAGGGTGAACGTACTTCAGGGGACACAGAAAAGTCAGGCTGGAAAAGAGGAGGCAGTCAAAGAATCACAGAGGGAGGGGGAGGGAAAAGAAAGACAACGGGGAGACGAGGAAAACAATATCCGATGTCCGGCTGAGGGGTGAACCAGAGCCAAACTCCTCTATAGTTGCATAGGACAGCTCCACCAGGCATCGTTCAAGGTTGCTCAGGCACCGCTGTAAGTATAGATAGTTATGGTTTCCGCCCAGGGAGAGGACTTATACGACTGTTTGTGGATATGTGTTAATCGAGTCGACTATTTCCAACACTTTGATTGAGCACCTTATAAACTTTTTGGATAGCCTGGTGAAGATCCCTGCCTCAATATTCCACTGTCCGACTCAACCAAAATGTTATATGTGCCTTAGAAATGAATATATTTATATTAATATCCGATCATTAAATTCACTTTGAAAGGCTTCAAACTGGAAGAGAGAGCAGATGAGCTAGCATTTCACCAAAATAGAAATTTGGTAAAAAGGAGACATGGGAGAATTCAGGTAACTCAGGTCACTTTGGCTAAATTTGGACAACTATCTGGATTCCTAGTAACAGCATTGCCCATCAGTCCTTCTATGCATAGTCAATCAATCAGGGTTTGTAAAGCACGCTACTCACCCGTGAGGGTCTCAAGGGGCTGAGGAGGGGGGGGGGGGGGGTTTGCAGCTCCGGATCAGTCGAAGAGCCAGGTCTTGAGGCTTTTCCTGAAAGTATGCAGAGTGGGGGAGCATCTGATGTTGACTGGTGCTCGTTCCAGGTCTTTGCTGAGACGTAGGTGAAGGCTCTTCTGCCTGCTCTGGTTCTGCAGATGTGTGGGGTCTCTGCCAGGGCGAGGTCGGCGGAGCGAAGGTTCCTTTTGGGTTCGTGGAAGAATACTCTTTCGTTGAGGTATTTGGGTCCGATGTTGTGGAGGGATTTGTAGGTGTGGGTGAGTAGCTTGAAGGTTACTCTCTTCTTGACGGGGAGCCAGTGGAGGTCTCATAGGTGCTGGGTCATGAGTTTGTGCCGTGGGGTTCCGAGGACGAGTCTGGCTGCGGTGTTCTGAATCATTTGGAGTTTGTGTAGAAGGGTTTTGTTGATTCCGACGTAGAGAGCATTCCTGCAGTTCAGTCTGCAGGCTATGAGTGCGTGGGTGACAATCCTTTTATATTCGGGGGGGGATCCATTTGAACGTCTTGCGGAGGATGCGGAGGGAGTTGAAGCAGGTGGAGGCAATGGCATTGATCTGGCGGGCCAAAGTGAGGGAGGAGTCTAGAATGATGCCGAGGTTCTGGGCGTGTTCCGTCAGGGTGGGTGGGTTTCCGAGGGCAGGGGGCCACCAGGAGCTGTCCCACACAGTGGGGGAGGATCCGAGGACCTCTGTCTTCTCCGAGTTCAGTTTTAGGCAACTGTCGCTCATCCAGGCTGTGACGTCTTTCATTTCTTCTTGGAAGCTGAGTCTGGTGTCTTCAGGGTTCTTTGTGAGAGAGAGGATGAGCTGGTTGTCGTCGGCGTAAGATACTATGCTGAGCCCATGCTGTCTGACGATGGCGGCGAGGGGGGTCATGTAGATGTTGAAGAGCGTGGGGCTGAGCGAGGATCCTTGGGTACTCCACACTTGATCTCTGTAGGTTCGTAGAGGAAGGGAGGGAGTCTGATCCTTTGGGTTCTGCTGGCAAGAAAGGAGCGGAACCAGTCGAGAGTGGTGCCTCGTATACTGGCGCCGTGGAGTCTGGCTTTGAGGGTGTGGTGAGAGATGGTGTTGAAGGCTGCTGAGAGGTCTAGTAGGATGAGGGCCGCAGTGTGGCCCTGGTCGAGTAGCATGCGGATGTCATCGGTGGCAGCGAGGAGGCCAGTCTCAGTCCTGTGGTTGCTACGTAAACCCGACTGGGAGGAGTTGAGGATGGAGTTATCTCCGATGAAGGTGGTCAGCCGGTAGTCTTTCAGGTCCGTCTGGACGGCCGAGGGTTTGTTTAGGAGGGGCTTGACCTCTGCCCACTTCCAGTTGTCGGGAAAGATGCCAGATTCGAGGGAGGCGTTGATGTTCTGGCCTAGTTTGGGTGCTATGGCGGCGGCTCTGTGGTAGATGTGCCGTAGGCAGGGGTCCGTGGGGGCTCCTGAGTGAGTGTTCTTCATGGTCGTGGTGGTGTCTTCAGTGGTGGCAGGTTTCCAAGTGGTGATGGTCGGCTGGTTGTCAATGGTAGAGAAGGGTGTTGTGCCCGGCGTCTGTTCGCTGAAGTTGTTATTGAGGGCCTTAATTTTCAGGTGGAAGTAGGAGCTGAGCTTGTTGCAGAGGTCTTGAGAAGGTGTGATGTCTGTGGCTTCGCTGGGGGGTTTGGTGAACTGCTGTATGACGTTGAAGAGTTCTTTTGCGTTACTTGCGTTGGTGTGGATTTTGTTCTTGATAAAGGTCCGCTTGCTGACCTTTATGCGCTGGTGGTATTCATTCATGGCAGTCCTGTAGTTGTTCTGGTCTTCGGTGGTTTTCCTGTTCCACCAGAGTTTCTCGAGGTGTCTGCAGGAGCACCTGGCTTCTTGGAGGTTGGTGGTGAACCAGGCGACCTTCAGGCGGTGTTGTTTGATGGGGAGGCGGAGGGGTGCAACCTTGTCAGCGCAGCTGGTGATCCAGCTGTGTAGTCCTTTGGCTGCGGAGTTGGCGTCGGTCGTGGCAGAGGGGGGGTCGTGGAGGAGGGTGGTGTTGAAGTGTTCCTCTGTGATCTTACTCCAGTTCCTTCGTGGAGGGCGTGGAGTGGGTTTGGGTGTGGTGGTGGTGTTGAAGGTGAAGTGTAGGCAGAAGTGGTCTGTCCAGAGGGGTTGCGTGGTGTGGCTGAAGTGGATGTTTGTCCCTCCTGCAAAGATGGGGTCGAGGGTGTGTCTGGCTCTCTGGGTGGCGGGAGTGACAAGCTGCTTCCGTCTGAGGTTGGCGAGGTTGTCGAGAAGGGTGGTGGAGTCGGGGTCGCTGCGGTTGTCGAGGTGGAAGCTCAGGTCTTCGATGAGAATGTAGTCCGTGGAGGCGATGGCGTTGGGGGCGGCGAGGTCGGTAATGGTTGTCCTCCTTCAATAGCAACATTTCAACTCCACCAACCATGATGTCAAACTAGACCCTCTGATGCCCTCCTCTTTGTTGTGGCCCCTGTGGACAAGACTCACTTGGGTGGATATGGTTTCTCCCTTCACGCCACGTGACTCTGTAATCAGATCACACTCAGCATCCAGCCCATTTCAGATTTTTGGGGTTATTTTAACGCACCGAAGACCCAGCTCTTCAACAACCAATAACACCTCTTCTCTTTAATTTGTGTTTTATATCAAAAGCCTACATTTTGAAGGCAAAATTGCAGAAAAAGCTGATAAATCTAAAGGCCAAAGCATAGATCAGAATCAGCCCTCAGGCAGAGCAACAGGTGGTCAGGTCATATGCTCAGAAGCGCTGCAGAATTCATGTCGTGTAGCAGCGGGCAGTTGACAGGAGAAGACGTCACAGCTCATACGTTGGCTGCCAAAAGAAAACATGCACTGGTTTCCAAAAAAGCATCACAGCCAGTGGACTAACTGAACTGTTGCAGAATCTGTCTCCATTGTTGCGTGAGGATCTAGCAAAAGACAGTAGCTCTGGCTTTTATGTGATAACACATGCAAACATGTGCATGCACATACGCTGTTTGCATGAGTTCACCACAACCACGCCAGTCCCATTAGCTTTGACAACGCTTGCTTTTTTATTAGTAGCATACACACAATATCTCTAAAACACATTCTTGTATCACATTTTCTCGTACATATGCAACACGGTCTATTACAATACTGTTGAAAATACAAACACATGAGAATGTTGAAGCAGTGGTAGCGCTGGTACTGATGATAGTGGTGTCGGTAATAGTGATGGTGGTAGTAATGGTATCAATGATTGTAATATTGGTGGTAATGGTGGTGCCGATAGTGATAACAGTGGTGGCGGTTTGGTGGTGGTGAGTAAAATGGTGGTGGAAACCACAAATGGTAGTGGTAATGGTAGTGGGATGGTGGGGTTGTGATGATATTAGAGGTGATGCTGATTGGTGTACATAATGATAATGCTGGTGGAGATGATGGTGTTGGTGGTATTGGCGATGATGATAATGGTGCTATGGTGGAAATGGTGGTGGTAATGGTGGTTGTGATGATGGTGGTGGAAATGGTGGTGGTGATGGTAATTATAGTGGTACTACTGGTGGTAATGGTGATTATGGTAATGGTAGTAGTAGTGTTAGTGGTGATAATGGTTGTAATGGTGGTGGTGAAGTGATGATGGCAGGGGTTGTGATGGTAATGATAGTGGTTGTAATGTTGGTGCTAATAATAATGGTGGTGGTAGGGCATGAACGTTTTGGTAATGTGATGTAATAGTGGTAGTGCTAAGGTGATACTGTCAACAATGGTGGTAATGGCAATCATAGTAATTGTATTATTGTTGGCTGTGGTGTTATGGTATTGGCAGTAGTGTTAATGATGATGAAGATTGGTAAAGGTTACACACTGGTGCTCAATAATCATTTGGTACATTTTATCATGCAGGATTGCTGCCAGGCACTCTGTATATCAAATAAGCAACCTGGAAAGCACCTTAAGGGTGCTCACGGGCTCTCAGTATCGAAAAGCATATTACAGGAGCTGGCAGGGGTGGGCTGGGCCAAGCGGAATTCAAGACCACTGTGAGCTCCAGTGAAGTGCTCAAACTGAGGGTGGGGCAGAGCAAAGGCCGGGACTGCATTGAGCTTACGGTAACTAGAAGGGTGGTGTAGATCCGTAGCGGGCTCGTGCGGCCACACTGAAGCAGTGGTAAGAACGATAAGGCAGAGCAAAACTTGGGACTGCCAGAGCTAGGGTAACAAGGAAGGTGATGCGCAGCAGGATTCAGGGTCTTATGAGAGATAGGGACAGTCATTTTGAGGTTAGACTGCCCTGCTTTCTAAATACAAAAATGCTATTAGGAGGCTATCTTAAGTAGGCCTGGGCGGTAAATTCCGTTCTGCTCGCGGAATTTGCGTAATTTCGCGTTCCGCGGAGAACGCGAAATTGCCCAAAAATCGGCTTTCCGCGTCTTCGCGAAATTTTTTGCTTGTTCGCGTTCTCAAAATGCGTGTTCGCGAGATATTTCTCCCCGAGCACGCAAACAGCGATTGTGAACAGGAAAAAAGCATCGCGAACAAGCAATTCTGCGTGTTCGCGGAATTTCTGCGTGTTCGCGGAGATTTTTTACCGTTTCGCGGAGATTTGCGTAACGCGATTACGCAAATTCCGCCCACCCCTAATCTTAAGGTCAGGTTCACACTTGAGTCCTGACAAAAGCTACTACTGCTTTGAAAAAAACAATACAAAAAAGGAGTGCTTTCTGTATGCAGTGCAGGTATGAGATATATATCTGAATTAGGCCTGGGCGAAAATTTCGTTCCGTTCGCAGAAATTGCGATAATTTGACATTTTCGCGTTCCGCGGAGAGCGCGAAAATGTCAAAATTTCCGGTTTCCGCAGCTTGGCGATAATTTGTTTCTTGCTCGCGCTGTAAAATAATACATTCCCGCGCGCGCGCGATCGCCTTACCTGAATCCCTGCGTTCGCCGACAAGTTTTCTTGATCCAGCCGCGTTCTCCATGAGATGTTGTATAGTTTTTAGCCATTTGCGCTGTCTCGCGACAGTTCGCGCCCGCAGTGACGTCATGCGTTGCGCGATCACGTCTTTCTTCTCGCAATCATGCACCGCGAGACAACTCAAAACAAGATGGCCGCGCCCGCAAGCAACCACATGGGTAAGTTGGCGACCCGCAACCATGCAGAAAATCTCACGAACATGCGGGAAAAAAACTTCCGCATCTTCGCGATATTTCTGCTTGTTTGTGATAATTTTAAACATTTTCGCGATAATTTGCGAAAGTTAATTTCGCAAATTCCGCCCACCCCTAATCTGAATGTGTGATGACATAGTATACTATTCATGTGTAATATAGACCTGCATGTATTGAAATGGAACCACTTCTACAAGGTCGATTGAAGCACCCAATGGCCAACAACATGATGCTGAGAGAGAATTGCTCCTCAGAGCTCATCCAAAGTGTGACTGACAGACAATGTGTCAAGTCAGTGAATTTACACTCCCCCAGATACATACTGGTAGTTTAGCAAATTGGCCCCCTGATTACTGCAACACATCTGACTTTCACTGAACAATGCAAACTGCTTAAAATCATAGAAACACATCACCAAACAACCATTACAAGCCCATGTGGACCTTGTTAAAGGAAATTGTTTTTGTTTTTGTTTGTGGGAACCAAAGTAGGATTTTTTTGTTGTACTTCAAAATGTAAAACTTTTTGCAAAGGTTTGTGGTTTAGTATGACATCTCTTGAAAGGTATGATTATAACCAAGTTCTGAGATGTTTATCAAAGCTCTACTTCAATTTCCTGTTCAATCAAGAACTATGCTGTAAAAACACCCTGACTCCAAAAGCACTACATGGTGTACAAATAGAAGAGGGTGCTATGCAAATGCCTCCAACATGATGTAACATACCTCAGGTCCATCTCTTTGGTCGTGTTATTTTGGGGCCAAGATGGCAGTAACTAAGATATTTTGCTCTACAAATAATTGGGCTACACTTGTATTTTTTGGCCCGCTATTTATACAACTTGCAGACACTTATTGGTCTGAAATAGAGTGGCATATGTACGAAGCATTTTACCGGTTGCAAGGATTCCAATTCAGCATTTGAGAAAGATCAAATGCTTTTTATATGCGTTAATCCCATTTTAGGAGCTGGAAATGTTTTTTTTCTGGACTCCTAAATTGGAACCGAATGGAAACCGATTCGGTGCTTGGAAGGGATGTGTTGTAGGTGCCCCTTCCAAATACCAAATTGGTATCTAATGTATCATTGTTTTGCAAATGAAATCCGGTTGCAAAACATTAATATTTTACCGACACCTCAAAAGACGCAGTAACGCATTCGCAAAAGGGAAAGGACCCTTTGTAAATGTGTAAAAATGTTTGATGACGAGTAGGCAGCGGTCCACTACCAACTCATAAACAAACAAAAACAGTAAACATTTCTTTTTTAACGCAGTCACGCTTCCTTTAAGGAAAACTGGCTGCTTTTTGAAAAAAGTTTACTTTATTGAAAGGCAATCACAGACATGGTGGGTTGGTGGCCCCAGCAGACCCCTGTCCCTGTCATGGCCTCCAATTGAAGTGAGTCACAATTTGAGACCTAACTCATTAATATTCAAGT
Source organism: Triturus cristatus (assembly GCF_964204655.1). NCBI lineage: Eukaryota > Metazoa > Chordata > Amphibia > Caudata > Salamandridae > Triturus > Triturus cristatus. The sequence goes on along the minus strand of NC_140586.1, from coordinate 323,864,660 downwards.
GGTAGCTCAGATTGCGACCCACTACGATTCTGAGTTTTGAGAAGAGATCTATTAGTGCATAAGTCAGTTCATAAAAATCTTCACCGGTCATATAAACACTGGTCATAATTTGTGACTAGTATTTTGCGACCTGTAAATATTTGTGCATCTGGCCCTTAGTGAGGTAATAGTACAGGGCACAGTATTTACTGGGTTGAGTATTACCTCTTCATTCCAAGTCTCGAACCTCAAAATGTGAGACAGCAAGGTAATGAACTGCATTTTCCCCATTCTAAGCTGTGAAACTCAGAATATTGCAGTTTTTTCCTGCTCAAATTTCACAAGTTCTAATCTGCCCAAATCTGCATTACTGTGGCCAGTGGAATGAGGGTTTTAGAAGCCTTGTTTAATGGCCTACAACTTGCAGTTCTATGTAGCTTTTGGCAAATTTTGTGACACAGATGTAACTTCTGTTTGTATCTTGCTGATGTGTCTACTCTTGGCTTGGAATTCCACAGATCAGTTTGGCAGGTGGGAAGCCTATTTTATAGATTTTATAGAGAGTCGCACTGTTTGCAGTTTGTCAATGAGTCTAAGGGCTGACACACCATTGATGCTGCAGAAGAAGTGAAAATGTAGAATAGTTGGATTACAGTGACAATCCCACCCTATGTAATCTCGGACCTTATTTCCATTTCTTGGCTTTAAACTCAGAAATCTTTGCTATCAGGTGTATTAGTCTAATTAACTCAAAGGAAGCAAAATAAAACTACAGAACCCAGAATGAATTAGGTTGCCAGATTAAAGCCCAGCAATGGAAACAGTGTCCATGATGACACAGAGTGAGGTGGCCACACTAAACCGAATGGATGGTTTAGGAGGTGCCAATGTAGGATAACGGCACCCAACTGTGTTGTCCAGCACTTACAGGACAGGGATTGGTGGGCCATAAAAGTCCCTAATATGGTGACGGATGTGCACCCTGCCCTGAGTGCCCCAACTGTAATGATGTCTGCGCCCCTAATTCTGATTTCAGTTGTCATGGGCAAACATGGATAATGCATGTGCACCATGACATAGACCTGTCTCATGGATGTGGTCTTTCTGGACCGGGAGGGGTACCCAAAGTGCTACCCTGATAGTGGTGAAAGGCTTCTGCGTTATGCGGGTACCTAAGCAGCACGTGCGCTGTGGTGGCAGCATACTGTGTCATGATCAGTAGGAGTGAACAGGTGCTTTTTACCTTGTGTCACTGGAGGGAGCCCTACAGGCTTACTCGTTTAAAATTACGGTGCTTTGTGCTTAGATCACCCTGGGCCTACATCGGTTTAGTGTGTAGAGCGGTGCAGTGTGTGAATATTATATGCATGTGCTGGGTGTATGTGTACCTGTGAAAGGGTACAATACATGAAGGATGTAGTGCTGTGCAGTGTGTGTATGCTATATACATGTTCTGGGTGTATATGTGCCTATGAATGGTACCATACAGGGATAATGCAATGCTGTGCTGTTGATGTATGTAATATACATGTGCTGAGTGTATGTGTGCCTGTGAACAGTACAATACATAAATGATACAGCGCTGTGCAGCGTGTGTATGCTACATGCATGTACTGGATGTATGTGTACCTGTGAAGGGCACAATACATGAAGGATGTAGTTCTGTGCTGTGTGTGTATTCCATATACATGTGCTAGGTGCAGATGTGCTTATGAATGGTATCATACAGGATAAGTCAAAGCTGTGCTTTTAGTGTATATTATAAGCATGTGCTGGGTGTATGAGCGCCTATGAATGGTACAATACATAAATGATTCGGTGCTGTGCTGCGTTTGTATGCTATATGCATTTGCTGGATGAATGTGTGCCTGTGAGTCATATATTACATGGAGGACTCTGGGTTCCATTTTGGGAGACCCAGGGCTGTCTGGAGAAACATGAGGAGAGTAGGTAGAGGAATCAACTCCAGGCAGATGGGTGTATTGCTGCATTCTGTTAAGCTTGGTGAGACACACTGGAGGAAGGGAGAATCAAGCTTTTTAGTGCACTTCATAGGGTGCTTTTTGATTCAGAGGAAGGGGCCTAGGTACATCTCAGGAAGGAGATGGGGCTGATAATAAATCATAAAGAGTATGGCTGAGGACCTGGGGTAACCTTTTGATACACATATCACTGTGGCTGACATTCAGGTGTGAACCTCTAGTCACTCCCGTGACCTGTATTGTGGGGTTGTCAAATTGTGAGTCACTCCTGCTGAGAGAGACCGCTTTATGAAAGAAAGAACAGAGGAGAGGACACTTCAAAACAAAGCAGATAGCCAACATAAACTTTAAAAGCTCAGGCTCTAAGTCACATTTGGTGTCTGGAAATGGACAATAAGAAGGGGAGCTTGACACTAACCCTGGGCGGTGAACTCCGCTCCGTTCGTGGAGTTTGCAAGTTTTCCGCGCTCCACGGAGCACGCAGAGTTCCCAAAAACTCAGCAGAGCGGAGTCTTTTTCCTCACTCATGCTCGTCAACCCCAAGTTGGAGAGCACGAGTGAGGAAAATCAACCTTCTGGTGAGATTTCTCAATGCGGACGGTCGGATTTCTCAATGCGAGTGGTCGAGGCAGGTAGTGACCACTCGCATTGAGAAACCTTCTGTTCGCGTTGAGAAAGCTGCCACTCAAGTAGAAAATCTACTTGAGCAGCAGAAAGGAAGCTGCCCCCTCTTTCGCTGCACATGGTGCCATTCGCGATAATTTTACAGTGTGGGACAAACACCTGGTGCTCAAAATAACTGTGAACGGTATGACCTTAACGCATTCCGCAGATCGCGGAACCCCGCACAGTGTGGCAGAGTTTTTTGGTCACTTTGCGGAGTTTCACGTAGTGGAACTGTGCAAACTCCACCCAGGCCTACTTGAAACCCCAAAAATTGTCAACTGTCAAGCAGCTAGGTGGGCTGTACAAGGAGGAGAAGCTCTGCAAGACTTTTGCCTGTGACCATTCTGCCTGTGACCAGACATGAAGGCCGAGGCCTGCTAGTCTCCCAACTGGGTGAGGGGACATCACCCACGGAATCCAAAATCATCTTCTCTTGGAGCCTGTAGCACTAGCTTCTGCCTGCTTGCCAAGACCAGTATGTCCTGTGAGGGAAAGGAGAGTGTTGGAGGGAGCGAGGTCCAGTGGGGGAATCCTAGTAATTGGATCTCCATAGTGAGGTGTGACAAAACGGCTGCTGCACCAATTGGTTCGTCGCCCGGTGCAAAGAAAAGTTGGTGACCCCCATATACCAGAGAAGGGCCCCATTGAAGTAAGCCAAGAGTCCTGCTGCACTGAACGTGTCATCACCCGTGTGCAGTACCAAGTTGGCGGCCCTGTATGTCTGAAATATGAATTTGAACTGATAAATCCGGCTATCGGCATCCCTAAGGTGTACACTTTACAGCTCAAAATGGCTTAGTAAATCAGGCCCTAACTTTCAAAATCTAATCTTAACTCTAAAGATCTGTGGTGCACTAGATTTGAACACAAACAAGCATTGGCAAAGTCAATAGGTCTGGCATTGACTGCCATTCTTTTGGCTTTGTCAGTGGTTGTTTTGTTTTTATATGTTTTATGTAAAACTTTATTTTTGGGGGAGCTTTCAATCCCTTGTCTATATATGCTAAAAACATTGTTAAAACAAAATAATTTTTACACGCTAGCAGGTATTACTTTTTATGCAGATGTACTTCTTGTCAAAGAGCAGAATACTATCACCCACAGTGAAGTTAGCCAATGGCTGAAATGGGCAGCCAAACTGTATTATGCTGTGTGGTGTAGTGGGTGGAAGAACAATGTAAAAAACACAACAACAGATGAGTGAAGGAAGAGGGCTGTCTAAAAGCCCCTATATTTAAGTATATTTTGTATATCATATTAGTAAAAACAAAAAGTTCTTGTCTAATGCCAGATCAAAAAATGACCATTATTTATCCACTCTTCTTAACTTCCACAGTGTTGAAAACACATCTCTTCAACCAGGTTCTCCTCTTCTCTGTCAGCCATTCACTTTCATCGAACAAGTCTTGATTCTTCTCAATTAGACATAAAATACATTTAAACACATTTAAAGACCCAGTTATAATAGGGATATATGTGTGTGAAAGACATATTCACATTATTAAAGAAATGTGGCAGTAGAATACACTCAAACTGGGATTTATCAATATTTGGTGCAATGCAGCAAGACAACTGACAGCGTTTCGTCAAATGGTGAGGGCAGGAATGCGCCATATTTACTAACATATGGCACATTTCTGCTCTCTATCTGTGCTGGTGCACTTGTGGCTGCCAAGCACCAACGCAGGCACTCTTGTGCCATGGTGCAAAGGTGCCTGTGTTACAACCAGGATTATTTTTGTGCAGGAAGGGGCATCTCTTGTACAAAAACAATTCCTAGAGGTGTTTTCCTGTTTCTATATGTGCTGCACAATGCAGCACACGTAGAAAGAGGAAATAACAGTGAGAAATAGACATATTTCTCTTCGTTACACATCACCTGGAAATGCGTAGCATTTTAACGCATTCCCAGATGTTCTACTCTTATTGAATGTTCGAATGCATCAATAACCATGAGTGGATGCGTGGGAACACCCACTCTCAACCTATGGAATGCCTTCCCCACGCAGATTAACGCAAGGCAGCAACTTGTGCTGCCTTGCATTACTGCAGATTTAGTATACCACGTCGATCCATTCAACTTGGCTCTGTGTTGCATAGTCAACCTTACTTAAGGGCAATGCAAGCCCTTGATAAATCTGGGCCTCAATTTGTTCTGCAGTAAGTACTTCTAGAAATATATGACACTGGTGGGGGTGAAAGGGCCCCAGGCTAGTTCTAAAAAATCCATTGTACGCAGCTGCCTCAGGTTGTATGATAAAAGGCCAGAAGAGTGTGCCAGACTGCAGGAAATTGACTGAAAAAAGGCCTTGTTGACAAGGGACTGGGGAAATCCAAAGGGCATTTTTTTTCTTGGGGTACTGAAAATCCTTACCCCAAAATTTGGGAGCTTAGAATTAACAGAAATGTTTTGTGCTGCGAAGGCAAGGAATATGTAGACATTGTTCTTAAAACATGGCACATTATTTAAAAGGCCCTAGACAGATATAGGGGATCTAAAGCGTAGAAACCAAACTAAAACTGGAGACTATGGGGCATACTTACAAATGGATTGCGCCTCCGGAATGTCAATTTTTTCTGACGTTCTGGTGGCACAATGCCCTGCCCCATCACTCCTTGTGGCTTACCGCTGCTTCGTAAAAATCGTTCCCGTTCACGCAGGTATCTGCATGAAAGGGGCGTGCAATGGGTGTTGCTGTGGGCGTTCCACCGCAACACCCATTGCTTTTTTGACGCTGTCCCAGATTTTCAAGGATCTGTAAATCTGAGGCAGCGCCAAAAACTAACGCCACTGAAAAGCATAATACTTTTATTTCTCCTTGATTTTGCAGCACACAAAGAAAGAGCAAATCTCATTTAAAGATTATGAGGAGGAAGGTGTCCCTCCTGCACATAAACAATCACACCTGCAACAAAAACACCTTTGCACTTTGCGCAAGGGTGTCTGTGTTAGCGCTAGGGATTCTTTTTTAGTGCCAGCGCTAGGGAAAACAAAGGGGTGCGCCGTATTCTTGTAAATACAGTGCATCCCTGCGTTTTGGAACTGACACATCGCGGCGATACTAAATTGTGTGCAACGCCGCGCTGTGCTATTTCCTTCTAAATATTCCCCTATGTCGGCACATGTCTGGTAGGGGTAGAAGTTGAAATTGGCGCACTGATTTGGCATAATTAGATATGCTTTACATTGTTGCCTAAATTGAGCCTTTCGTCTTTTGCACCGTACGTTTCAGGTTGGTCGATACATGATTCATTGATGGATTCAGGCCATTTATTCAGCGCACACTACCTTTAGGACTGTTGGCCTGGTTTCTTCCATTTAATGTTATGAATGGAAAATATATGTTCTGAAGTCAGTCCGTTTTTTATTTTGACAAGCTGCAAACACAGCGCAAAAGAGCATTTGTACCATTTCTCCACCGGTGCAAGCAGTGGCATCACCAGGGGGGTGCTGGGGGGTGCGGACCGCACGGGTGACTCCATGAGTTACCGCACTGGGTGACACCAACCCTAGTGACGCTGCTGGGTGCAAGAGTATGAGGTCTGGCCCAGTGTTAGTGTGTGGGGTGGCTGCAGGAGGCCTCCTGACAGAATGCAGCACCGCTGTCGGGCAGCTCCATGCACCAGCCAGCTGCTCGATGGCCAGCCCTCAAAGGGAGGTTTGTTGAAGGTCATTGTAGAGACGTCCTGGTGAGCCGTTGCAAGTCCGCGCGGTTTCCAGGTCTCAGCTCGCATTCCAGCCCTGACCTGGCAGCCCAGGGTCACACGTCTGGAGGGAAGATAAATCGAGTTTCCTTCCCTCCCCGAGGCACTTGACTTGCCCCGCATCCTGGCCTCGCTACAGAACTTGGAAACATCTTTTTCGAGGACAGCAGCCTTTGAAGCTGCCTAGCGCCGAACTATTGGAAACCACCAAGCGCAAACATATGAATTAAAACGTTCCGATCGTAAATTTCCCCCAGTAACTGTTTGGAAATGATTTGAACAAATACACACAAACTATTTTGAGAACTTTGACAGATGAGGGATACTCCAGTTTTGTTTTGAAGCAATGGACTTTGAAATATGTGTAAACAAAGGATTGTTAAAAAATGTTGGACTCGTTTTCCTCATTATGTTTTTTCGACACTGGGGCAAAATGGGAGCACGTCCAAGGACTTTGGAGTTGCTGCAGGGCCCTATGTAAATCGGGGCTTATTACTGGACTAACTGTTGGCAGTTAATCAATTTCCAGGGCGTTCAGATGAAGCAGTCGAGGCGCTTATTAAAACGAATCCTGTAAGAGTAATGATGGGACCCAGACACGCACACACAGTGCAGAGTGGGGTTAGCCAGTGCTTTAAGTGGGAAAAAAAAACAAAAAAACTGGGGGTGCTCTAAAAGGGGCGTGGTTAATGTATTGAAGGGGCATGGCCTATCCAAGTAGGGGCGTGGTCTAAATCAAAATAACTAGCACTGTGTGCTTAAGAAAATCATGAGTACCGGCACTTCTCCGTGTTCTCCCATTGAGTACCGGGACTTCTCCTTGTGTTAAGAGAGTACCGGTACTCCTAGTGGCATGCTGTGGTCAGTCTCTAGGTTATGGGTGCTTGACAGTTAATGTCGAGTGGATTCCGGCGCTAGGTTGCGGCTGCAGCCCTACACTCCGAGCCGGCATTTGATAAGATAGCGCCTTAGGCGGAGAGAAATTTGGCGCCCTTGCTAATAGAGACTGAAATGCGGCAGCAGGGGGTCCTTTTTGAGTTGAGCTAAGCAGTGACTGCCCCCTGAACCCAAACGCCTCGGGACCTCCCCAGCTCACCTAAATCACCGATAGTTTAGCTGCCTCACGGTGATGGGTCTGTTGGTGTGTGTATCAGCAGGGGTGAGACGGTGAAAGGAGTGCGAAAAAAGGGACAATGAGGTGTTAAAACAGGCCGGCCCTGCTCACACCCTGACAGCGCAACAGGACAGGAAGACACCTGTGTTTTTCTAAGCTAGAGGTCTCGACATTGGAACTGTCGCGCTGTGAGTTATAGGGAAAGTTTGCAGATCCATTGTCTGTCAGAGTGCCTTGAAAAAAAAAAAAAGTCTGCTTTCGCGTAAAACTTCTGCTTCTCATGTTAATGCCCTCGGGCTAAGTTCACGCTATATATAGTTACAACAAACGCTAATTACACCCTGCAGCTATGGGCAGAACTTGGCCAAAGGCACTTTGAACATTGAAGAAGAAAATGCTGATAGTGTACAAGGCTGCCTTGAAGCCACGCCCCAGCACGCACCTCCCAGGCTCACCCCTATCAATTTGGTGACTACCGGTACTTCTCTTTTTCCATTTAAAGCACTGCCTAACAGTGCAGCAACAGTGGGCAGAGTCTGAGCACCGGCAGTTTTTTTTTGGGCCCTCAAAAAGGGTCCGAAAAAAAAAAAAATAAAGAACGGACTACCTTTAGTAGCCACGAAAATAGAGCCCGATAGAGACCCGTTTCGAGGGCCCCAAAAAAAAACTGCCGGTGCTCAGACCCGGACAGACCCGGCCCACTTAAAGCCCTTGGGTTAGCCATCTTACCAGAAAGCCATTTAAAATCAATATCACTGGAAAGACACTTCCCCAACAACTCCCCCGTTAACAATGGGATGTGTGCATTTATAAGAAAGTGTGCATTTTTGTCAAAAACCATGCGCGTTTAAATAGGGTTATCTGTGAATGTGAGCGCATGCGCGGCGACGAACCCCTGAGAATGTTTATCTGTGTGTTTGTGTGAGCTGTGTGCAGGGCCGGACTAGGAACCCAAAGCAGCCCTGGCAATTTTGTCAGACCAGCTCCCCGGGAGGAATGGTGGGAGGGGGATGCAAGTGTGAAGCACAGCTGCTTTTGCTACTGGCGGCCGATATATTGCAGCATTGCTGCAAAATCGGCCCTCAGTAACAAAACCGGCCCCCACCCAGGGCCGGACTGCCCATAACGGGCACCGGGCATTTCCCCAGTAGGCCGTTAGGGTGGAGCCGGTTTTGGGCCCCTGGGGGTCTGTTTTTGTTGCCGGGGGTCGGCAATATCGGCCCCCGGTATCAAAATCGGCTGAAACCGGCCCTGGCAAACTGCTCGGCTGGGGTGGGGGAGGGGCGGCTGAGCAGTTTGCCAGGGCCGGTTTCTGTTCCAAGTCCGGCCCTGCCCCCACCGCTACAAAACTGACCCGCACCCTTCCAGCTTCCCGGGCAAATGCCCGGTGCCGGCTACAGCCAGTCCAGCTCTGGTTGTGTGTAACAGTGCCTGATATATGTTCTTTACTTTTTAGTTCATGGACAGACCATAAGTGTGCCTTCTTGTCTCTGTTGTTGCAGTGGTAGCACAGGCTCCACCGAGATGGTGAGGTCTAGCTAGGAATCCTTCCTGCTCATGTGAAGTCCTTTTGATCAAAAGCTGGTGTGGTGTGTGTGTGTGTGTGTGTGAGGACTGAGTTAGCTGTTGTGGTCTAGCTACATGGCAACAGGACGTCTCTCCCCTAACTGAATCAGAGTGGCGCCCCAGTCTGAACTTCTTCCGTCTGGGGGCGGGGGCTATACAGTCTGTCAGATGGTATAGCCCCTCACTTCCTTGGGACCTTTGGGGCTTAGGGATCTTTTCAGCGAGTGATGTTAGTTTTGACTTTTTAGCCCCCACTGCAAAAAATAAAGTGTAGGGACACAGAAATGCGTGTGAACAAGGTCACAAACAGCATGGAGTCTTAGCAAGAATGAAATAGCAAGAATGAAATTGTTGCCGGAATTTGGGCTCTTTGTCCAATTGCTATTTTTAATGTCTCTTCCCCTGCTGCCCAAGAAGTGCATTGGTTTACCTGTAGCATGCAATCAATGGTGGGCTGGCTTTTTACTCCATCTGGCATTTCACCAGTGGGCTGAAGCCATTGAAGGCGGGTGTGAATGCCCAGCACTGCTACTAGTGCATCTGTCATGTTCCCCAACTCCCAAAGGTTAATTGCGCCCAAGCCCCGCTCCTCTGAGCCTCCTCAGCTGCCAAAGGCTGGTTACCCAGAGCTGTCACTATTACTTTTCATGTAGCCATCTTCTTCTGTGTAAATGACGGGATTGTTCATGGGAATGATCTACAACAGATGAATTAAAAGCTTCCGTATTTCTTTACCCGGTTGCTTTATGCATCTACGGGGTATTCTGCAGATGAAAGACAGACAAGTTTATCACCTGAGCTTGACACACCTCCTTTGAGAGTTGGCAAACAGAGAGGCATTTCAACAACTGGATCACCACCTACGCCAATACCCTGGCGCCCCTGAAAAACACCAAAAGATCCAGTAAACATGCAAGCTGGTAGAATGCTGACCTGGGAGAATTCAAGAGAGTTTGTTAACATCTCATAAGGTAATGGAGAACCCCCTCAAAAAACACCTTCAAGGCCACACTTAGACACTATCACCATCAAGTGATGTAGACCAAGAAAAAGTCCCTGATCATGAGAATCGAAGCCATCTCCAACAAGTACAAGGAACTTTTCAGCATCGTCAAGGAATTCATCAACCAACACCATCACCCCACACAAGAACTCTATAACAACCACTACAACTGCTTCCATGAAAAAACACCAAGATCTACAGCAACTTTGAACCCCAGCCACACCCACTCAACCTACCCAGCGTGCTAACCTCATAACCCAAAGACTACTAACTGACAGCATGGAACCCTCTATCCATCGAGGACATTGCAGTAATAATGAAGACAATCCATCCAGGGGCTGCCACAGACCTCTGCCTCCACCATATTTACGACTGGGAAGAACCATGATCAACGCTGCACTCACTTACAGACACTTTCCCAGAGAGCTGGAAACAAACCAAAATCACCGCCTTCCTCAGCCGACCCCGAAGTATTTAGCAACTGCCAACTCATCTCACTGCTCCCCTTCCCAGGCAAAGTCATTGAGAAGACCACCAACAGACAACTCTCTGACCACCTAGAATGCCACAAACTCCTAGAATACTCAGCAATCAGGATTTCGAAACAACCATAGCACCGAAATAGCCGCTCCTCTTTGCCACAGTCGACAAATGCACAATCCTCAACCGTGGACAGACCATCGGATGACACTGTCACCACCAAGACAAACTTTAAACAATGCATAACCAGCGTGGCCAATTGATTTATTTGCAGACACTCCTTTCTTTCTACCAATTAATTTAACAGACTTCCCTTTAATGAATCTATCCTTCAGGACACATGCAGAAAGCAATCAGGGCCTTTGTGCCTCTTTTTGTCCTGATGATGATCAGATAACTTGCAGAAGATCAAAACACCATTGACAGTTTTCCAACTGAAAAGGGAATTTATTGTGCAATAACATATCCATGAATTTTTGATTGATTCATGCACAATATTGGATTAAAATTACTTTTGACACAACTTTATTTTATGTGTATCACCTTGCACCATCCACATGAACTTTACGAGCACTGTGTGTTCACTTTGTACATTGACCAAACGAAAGAAGTGCACCATATACCCAGTTGAGACCTGGGTGATGAACGTTTGTAACAAGAACAATGTCTCAACAGGTAATATTCAATTAGGCTATTTAATAACCATGCACATATAGTTGGAAAAAGCACAGACAAGGGAGACTCCAAGGTTAAAGAGAGTGCCAGGAGCACTACGGATTTCAAGAAAATCAGAAAACAGTTGTATCAGCACTGTTTACACCGAATGTAAGCATAACCTGAAAACAGTTTGTGCGCATAAATGCTCGTGACATACAAGGTGGATGGCGCAAGTGACAAGTGACACAGTGATGAATGGCGCAGGGTGAACAATTGTGGAAATATTAACAAGGTACTTTTAGAATCACAATAAATTATTTACAAGAGTTTTACAGAAGTTTGGACAAATTGGGAACCAGAAAAAGTCACCAAAAATTGCGCAGGAAAGTCAGCGGCGTTTCGACCCTTGGGTAATCAGGGTCATCTTCAGGACCAGGTTAGCGATGTGCAGGTGACTGAAATAGTGGAGGACCAGGAAGAGTGAATCACAGGTCACGGGTCAAGGCCTAGCGTTGCAATTGTACTGCTAACCGGAGTACAAATTGGAATGCGCCATAAAAACGATAATTGGCGTCTTAGGGCTAGTACTGGTGAGCGGTAACACACGGGTGACCAGTGTGTGAGGGAGAGGAGGAGGAAAGCCGGAGGAGCGCAGTACAGTAGTGTGTCCGGGAGCTGAGTAAGGCCGTAGTTGCAGCAGTGAGGGCAAACTGGGTTCGTGTCCACGATTGGCACAAGTCTGATCCGTTCTGGACATCTGAATTACTGCCCCTGGCAACAACTAAACCACTCGCCCCTGGATGCCTCCACTTTAACACTGGCACCAGTGTTGCGCTCTCCTGCTGCAACTACGGCCTTACTCAGCTCCCGGACACCCTATTGTACACAATATTAGTGAGCTGCTGTAGTGTAACAATATTGAAAACACGTCGCTATCCCTGAATATTAGACACAAAATCATTTAGAATTTGGACGAGTGTTCCTGTGCATTGTCAGTGACCTGACTAAAGAGGGCGTGAAAGAGCTGGAACTGGATTATAAATTCAAAGCTGTTCCGAAGAGGGGACCCCAAAATACATTTGGTCCAGGGCCCCCAAAATCCTTCCGATGTCCCTTCTATGTAGATAGCCCTGCCCACAGTCACACTCAAACTCAGACGTTTGTGGTTATTCACATGTCCTACCAAAAGAATCCGCAAAGATCCTAATAAAAACCTACCAAAAATTGCATATTCCACAATTTTTTAGAGACCTGTGCTAGAAAAAGACATTTGTTTTTCTAGAGTCCCCTCACTCACCTAGGGATTCCCCTGGGTGACATGCTTCATCATAGGGGTCCTCCCAGGCATCTACTGTCTGGGGCATGCTACAACTTAGCGAAATACGTAGGAGCACTTTTTTTGTTTAAACTATGTGTAGTGATGTGCTGTGTGGAGTGAAAAGTTAAAAAAATGAATAAAAATTACCTAGATAGTGAGCCCTAACTTTATTCTGCTCCTATCTGGTAAATATATAATAAAAATGGGGCTAGTAACAGAGCACAGTAACCATTATGTGAAGCTGTCCCTATTTACTTTGCCGACATGTTTCGTGGTTACCCCAACCACTTCCTCAGGACTACACAAGGACAAGCCCTGCATGTACCACTCCGTGCATTAAAAAACACTCAGTTGATTTTATACTTATTGTAACGTATTTGGTTTGTTACATACATACGATTCCCTTGCACCAAGAATTTCTTAGTTGTATAGGGTCGATTTCTTTTTTTTTTTGGAGGTGTTATTCTACTCCATGGTGTTGCTGGGGCAGGGAGGCTTTAGAAATTTGTCTATCAAGAACCTCCAGCTTAATAGCTCCCAGGGACACCGCATAAGTTTGTGGTTATTCACATGTCCCCTGCCGTTAGTTTCCCGCCAGAGGAACGCTCGCAACTGCGATTTTGTGTATTTCCGGATGAAAATCGAGAGGGAAAATCTGTATAGTTAATGGGTGACAGTAGATGAGGTTTCTCCGAGGGAAACAGCACTCTCCCCTTGGAGGAATAAAAAAAAGTTCAATGTGCAAATCCTCATTAGTGCCCACATTTCTGTAGACAACGAAGTGGAGCGGCAGGAAGTAGGATGGTGCAAGGACAAGTGATTCACTTCCTGCATTAACATTTAATGGGTCCTTTCTTCTACAACAGTTGGTAATGGCGCCGACCAGATGGTTATAGATTGTAGCCACATGAGCCAAAGTACACTTTCATCTTCTGAAGTGCCCCCAAGCCCCCACTCTACGTACAGTGGGCACGTACGGAATGTTAACACATGGCGTAATGCTCTTGTTGCAACTTCTGTGGCCCGTGGGTTTCAATAATAAGGGCTGGACTAGGAGCCAAAATCAGCTCAGGCAAAATTGTTCAAACCAGCCCCCCACTGCAAGAAGAGCAACTAGAATGGACCCATAGGGGGCGTGATTGAGTCATGGCTGCCCAGCCAGCTCCAAACGCAGCACCCCCGAACCGCTGTCGACATTGAAAACGGTACTGTGGCAGAATGGACAATCAGGCCCTGACCACATTTCAAAACAAAATGAGAAGGGCCTTGTGGCACACTTGTTCATATTTTGAGGAACTAATCCAAACTAGCATTAAACTGTATGGAAGTGGCTGAAAAACACGCACGCGTAGCACATTTTGCCAACACAATGGAGCGTAGGCCTGAAGCGAGCACACAAGCACAATCAGGTTGTCTGTAGCTTATTCATCTCTATCTTTGCTGAAGGTTCAGGAATCCCTGGAGAGAACTGTTCAACAAAAATTGTTTAAAGCTTGACTTTGAAGGATGATGGTAGGAGAGAGTAATTGCAGGGATGGACAGGATTGAGGATAGAGTATGGAGAATATAAGAGGAAGAAAACAATAAGAGAGAGATGACTCTGAGTTCTTAGAGCGCCTTTTTAAAAGTGTAATGAAATGAAATGAAAACGTATAAAGCGGAAACTAAAGCCCAGAGGGGTCTTGGTGCGGCTAAACACGCTGAAGACCAGAAGGCTTTAATTATCTGGCAGAGAGGCAGGCTTTTAGTTACTTTCTAAATAAGTGCAGATTGGGATTTATCTTAAATGCAAGTGGGAGGGAATTCCATAGCTTGGCAGTGCCAACCGTGGAAATTTTACCTCCCCATGAAGCTTTCCTAAACTTAGGAACTGTGATATATCTGGCTGAGGAGGAACGAAGCCTCCTAGAAAGAACATACCAGATACATTCTTTCCGAAGAAAGTCGGGGCCTAGAGTTGTGTAAAGCCTTATAGGCAATGCAAAGAGCCTTGAATTCTATCCTTCTTTTTATGGGCAGCCAATGTAACTTAACCAATGCCTGGGAGGCTGATTGGAACTTGGGGATCCCCAATAGAAGCTGTGCTGTGGCATTCTGTAGTGTCTGTAGTTTTGTGGAGGTACATTTGCTGTATGTTCAAGAATGAGGCATTGCAATAATCCAATCTAGATAGGGCCAAAGAGGCCTCTACCATTTTCCGAAGATCAGTTGGAATGAATGGACACATTTTTCTATGTGTGATAGCACAGCCACCAACTCCAAAGAGGTAAGGGCAATGACAGTGCTAATTTGCACACATCTTATGATAGAATACAACAGTTATTCAATTTTATGAGTTTTAAGACTACTAGCAACATAGCTCAGTACTTTAGTGCCTCTTAAACAGACAGATAACTGAAGATCGCAGAGTCCACTCCTAGTGCCACATCTCATGTGGTTAATGCAACTACCCTGAAAATCTAGTTGTAATCAGCAACTGTTACATGCCAGATCAACTACGAGAGCGCAGTAGGTTAATAAATCCTCTGTGAGGTCTCTGTGAAATAACTAGTACACAATTCCAGGGTCCAATAAGATAGTTAGCTTCTTTGATTAACCTACTGCAGGGATCTGAATAAGAGTTGAAGGTCACACATTTGACATGAAGAATAGCTCTGTGGTAATGAATCTGTTGCATCTATTTCAAGCTAACCTAAGCGTATGGTATTTTTGAGGTTGATAAAATAAATGTAATTAAGTCACATAATAACAAGAACTATTTCCAGAAAGCCAAAAGCCCCTTTAGATTCTCTATTGTTGGCTCTTTTATGGAGTCACACGCTTGAATAATACCCTCTTGTCGAGCTGGAGGTCTGACAGTGATTTACAAACATATTGTCTAAAATTCACTTGCCTGAAAGACTTTAAAGAATGTTTATTTAGTAGCCACTTCACCTCATTAGAAATGACAGCCTGTGAGCTGAGGGGTGAAGGAGCTCCACTCCCCTGAGACATCATACTTCAGATTGTGCCTGCATGTCATATGCAAAGGAGGCCTTCGGTGAGCTGTAAACATTTCTTCAGACAAGTGTACCTGTCTGTTCTATTTTTCAACCATCGACTCTTCCCTGGACTTCTCCAAGGACAACTTGGGTTAATAATTCAAGGAGGCAATTTTTCAGCCATCTGATACCCTCAGGAAGGAAAGGATTTACATAGATGACCCTCACTAGGAAGGCATCAATTCATTCCAGAGAGCACCACCTCGATGTTCCATATCAACAAACAGGGAGGTAGGAGGTCACACATTCTGTTGGAGGAGGCGCGGGCTCTGAGAAACTGGGCGAAAGATCATATAATCAGTCAGGAGCCTTTTCCAAGGTTTCCGACGAGTGAGCCAACACGCTCAGCAGGACAATGAAACAAGTGCGTACTCAACCAATTCCAGGCCAACATTGTTTTTCATCGCTGGGCTGACCAGATCTAGATTACTTTGCCTCGAGGCCACAACTGCGCTGGTTCTTCGAAAACAGGCACTGGCAACCGAGGCTGAAGGGCGTTGCCTTTTTGATAGCATGATACAGGTCATCTGTAAATGCCTTTTCATTGCTTCCCCTCGGGACCATGTTGCATTATACTGATAGTCTGTGTGTCCAAGGAAATATTGTCTCTATCTTAAGCACCTAGCATACCCCTCTGCTCCCATCAAACATCCTCTCCAGATAGGGGGTAAGGTTCTTCATCATGACCACACATCTCTAAGACTAGCAACTTGGTTTCTTAACATGTCCAGTTCACACATATAGACATTCTTGCAGACTCCTGGTACATTCTTGCTCAGGCCAAGACACCTTTGGCAACCAAAACATGCCTGACCAAGTGGACGATGTTTAATACACGGGACATAGAGCTAGATTTACAACTGAAGTCATCTCAGTTACTTTTTTTCAAAGTAACAAGAGAGGGCCCCCCCTTAACCAAAGAGGCAGGGCACCAAATTGACAGCCAGTCAAAATAAAGCAAATTCCCTTTAGATATATTCAAAGAAGCCTAATAACGGATCATGCACCATTCATACCAAATTCAGCTAATATCACCAAGAAATCCTGATTAATTCAATGTTCCAGAATATAAATGTATTCTTTTGTAAGAAATCAGTTAAAAATATCAAATGAACAAATAATACATTCAATATGACAATACAAATTTGCACAGCAAGTATTATTATATGCAATCTCAAAACCCACACCAAGATTGTTCTAAAACCTGTCAATCATTTCAAGAATTAAAAAAAAAATGTATATTTAAAAAAAGGGGAGAATATCATGGACATTATTTTTCTATCATTTTGGCACAGTAATCCTGCCAAACGGTCATTGGTCGAACCACCATGATGAAAAGGTCTCTTTGTTCAACCAAAGCTGAGTCCATTTAATGCTTTAGTAAATTGGCATCGACACGTTTCAGTGGGTTTTAATTATCCAACCACCTTCTTCAGGAACAAGGATAGATGTCTCCCACAACTTCAAATCTATCATAAAAACATTTTATAAAAAACATTTTATAAAAAGCAAACCAAAACCGATTGAAGCTGTTATCTCAGCTTCACCAACATTTGCTATATTTGCTTCACTAAGCTGGGACTCAACATCTGGACTCTGCTGTTTAGCAGCCATCTCCATCAGAGCTTCCAGCCTGTTATGTTCTCAGGGGCCACTGCGACATTTTATTTATTTATTTTATTTATTGAGGTTTATATAGCGCAAACTTGACCCAAAGGTATCAGAGCTCTTTACAGAGTTAGCACAACAGCAATAAATGAAGTTACATAAAGAGTAAATAAAAATAAATAGTAATGGTGTAAAAAGAAGTAGATGAGACATTACCCCTTTCCTCCCAGCCAAGGTCTTCATGGCCAAGTACACCCTCTGTAGGTTACCTGCAGTTCCAGTTTCCCCTGCCCAGAAGCCCAGCACACCATCCTTCAAGTCTGCACTGTTTTCCAACTGCAGGATGTCCCCACCCCCCATAACAAGCAGGACATCCTGCAGATGGAAAACAGCCTAGTTGTACACACCATGAGGTGGAGAAACTGCGTCAGCAAAGTCACGGGCAATGGGAAAACTTCCCCTGTCTTTGACGATATGACAATATGAAGTTCTCACATTTGCATCATTATGTGGCGGTAGTGGCAGGCAGGGGAGGTGGGGAGACAAAAAAAGAAAACTTACCTCCTTGCGTCTCTCCACGTCGTCCCTCGTCATAGTCCCTTCGCTCCAGCCATAAGAGGAAGCAGCCAGGCTTCCCTAACCAATCACAACTCTGCAATGCAGTGTTGTGATTGGTCTGAGCGCCGTGGTTCAGTGCTCAGATTATAGGGTCATGTTATCCATGCAGGCTGTAACGCAGCCTGCATAGAGAGCATGCAAAGTGCGCTTGACTGTTTGGCTAGCCCAAGAGGGCCAGCAGTGCTTAATTTGTAAACAAAAAAGTGCCGGGCCTTCTTGATGAGGCCACCGCTGTTTGCACCACACATCGCCAGCGCCAACGCTGCCAATAACAGAATTTACACAACTACTAACCATCACACTGTGACAAGTGTGAGAATTCAGACTGTTCAATACCCCCAAAGCTTTAAAAATGGTTTGGGTGGCCAGTATTAGTTGTTTTAAACATGGATTGAATGATTAAATATTTGTTTTTCTACTCATCTTTAAATGAGCAGCTGTTCCAAGGGCCGGTGCCAGCAATTAAGTGCAGGTGCTGAGCACCGGAAAGCACCGGCTCAAATTAAGCACGGGCCAGCCAAACATTCATGCACACTTTGCAGAGTGCCACCACTTCTTACCCAGCTCTGAGAGCAGAGGAGCTCTGCCACGCAAAGACCAGGAACAAATAAAATGTTAATAACGTCCTGCTATTATCATTTTATTTTTCCTTTATTTCCCCCGCTTCAGCCAAAAAATTTTCTTTGGCCACTTCTAGTTATTTCAGAAAAAAAGCTCTGTGGCAAACGTGGACTCTCCCCTCTTGCCACTTTCTTGCTCACAGGCCTGCTTTGTCCATCCAGCCTACCTTAAATCTTCTGCTGTACAGTTCGTGTACGCATTTCATTATGAATGGGTTACCACTCATCCCAAAATGTTCTACAAGAAACAATAAATTTAAAAAGGCATGTTGTCAGCGTTTTGTGGGACGAAATAAAAGGGTAGAAGCTGCAAAGGTAATGTAAGTAAAACACGCACCGAGGCAACATATGAGCAGCCTCCACCCAATGTGTAATGCAAGTTTGCCTTAATGCGGGACACATGTCTGGCCATAGCTCCATTTTCCAATAAATTAAGCCGTCGCTGGTTCCACTTATATTTGTCCTGCAAATAGTGAAAAAGGCGTCCTTGGCATGTCGACAGAGGCCTGCGTCGTGCAGCGCGCGCTCCTCCACAGCCCTTGCAATTAATCCTTTGAAACCCCGGTCAATGTTGACAATGAAAATGGCGTTAATGATGCTAAGTCAGAAAAATTAGTCCAGCCACGAGGCGGCGCCTGGAATGTTAAGTGTCTCAATTATTCTTCCCAGAACGTCTGCGTCGGAAGGCTGATATGGCTTCCATTTTGAAAGCTGCCTCCCCTGCCATCTGAGCAGGGAGGGGCGGGGAGAGTCAGGTCATCGTCTTTTTTTAAGAGAATATCCGTTTTAATATAGTAGTAGGCAATGCGGGTTGGTCTCAGTTCAAACCTTTCAATGTGTTGCCCGATAATATATCTTTAAGCAAATTGAAAAAAGCACATTTGACTCGAATCACACGATTTGGTCAAGTGGAGGTAGCCAAGAAAAAAATTCAGCTCTCATCTTAAAAAAGGGACTTTCACAAATTGGAATTCATGTATACAAGAAAGGCAACACGTTAATTACAAATATTTATCCAAGAATATACATATGTAGCAAAAGCCTTTTAAAACAGAAGTGATCATTTTCACCCCTCTTTCCATCTCTGAACAGGCAACTGTGACTTCCATCTTAGGAAGCCTTCCACTCTGTGTTGCTAAGGTAAAATAAACCTGGCATTTACTTTCCTCCTTAAACTAACGTTTCTGCCCATAGTCCCATATGATAAATGCCAAAGATCTACTGATGCCACCTCAAGACCTTGACCGATTTTTCCTTATTTCCCCCAGAAAGTGTTTAAAGTCACAGCACTAGTCTTTCGACTCGTAGGAACATGCAAGTTTCACTTAACATGATCTTTTTGAGCGTCATTTCCACCGGTCAAACTGAGCTGCGAATCTAAGGGGCCTATTAGCATGGCGGGCGGATCGCCACCACCCAACCGGCGGTGGTGATCCGCCCGCCAAAACACCCCGCCGGACGGCCTTTACCCCCCGCCACATTTGCATGGCGGGAGGTACCGAGGCAGACGGAAAGACTGTCTGCCGCTTTTCCGCCGGTAGGCAATCATCACGATTGCCTACCGGGCGGAAAAGGCCCATGATATAGTGGCGGTGCCTTGCAGGCACCGCCATCCATATTATGACGTGGCAATTTCAATGCCTTTCCATGGCGGAGACTCTGCCATGGAAAGGCATGCAGAGTTCACTTTGGGGGCCCGTTGAGGGCCCCCAGGGGGCTGGGGGGCTGCACTTGCGGGGTACCCATGGTACCCCCAAAATTGGCATGCACAAGGTGGCAGGCACCGCACGGTGGCTGCCACGTTGTCCATTCCAACGCACAACATGCATATATTGCATTGTGGCGGGTGCTGCTTACAGCACCGCCCGCCACAATGTAATATATGCGGGTTGCCACCGCCACCGTGGCGGTGGCATCCTGATTGCCAATGCGGGACCGCCGCACCACTGGCGGCAGGTCCCAGCACCCCTAGGGTGGTGGGCAGGCTGAAGTCCGAACGCCATCCTAATGGGCCGCTTAGGATGGATCCTGCAGGGGCAGCTGCTACGTTTGGCAAATTTAAGTGTCACTTAGATGACCCAAAAATGCTAACGATGGGTCAGTTTCTATTGGAGGACATGTTTGGCAGCTTTGAGCTCCTGGGAAAAGGCTTATCCTGTGGGGGTTTATTAGCATCACTGATGTAACTGACCAAGGCATGTGATGATTCATGTGCACACTCATGTTAATTCAGTCCGGCTAACACGGGTGATCGCTGCTTTCACAAGCGCATAAACAGTGCTTAAAAGAAATAAGTGAAGCAACTGAAAGTTTTTCTTAGGAGTCTGCCACCCATGCTGCCAAATGCTGGGCTCGTGGAATATTAAGGTTGCAGCCGGCATGCATGCATCTATGTGCAAGATTGTATGTGCAGAATCAATTTAGCGATGCTTCTATTGCATTACCTCCTCGTTAGTCTTCCTCGCCACATGATTAACAAAGTGAGCTTCAGCTCCACACCAGAACCCTCCAAAGCAAAAAGTCAGCCTCCCATACCTCACATCCCTTCCCAATATGGCCGACCCATTACACCCTGACCTCTATAAGAGGCGGGCCAGCCCAACCCATCAGCCTGTTGTTTTAGTTCTGCATGCAAATTCTCCAGAGCGTCTGATCAGGTAAGTTGGGCTGAGGTCCTGCTCCAGCAGGTCCCGGTGCCCTGGGGGGGAGGCCCTGCTCCAGCAGGCTCACTCTCTGGCTCCCCTGCCTTCTGGCCCTCGCACTGTCCCTTTGGGTTCACAGCTCTGCTCTATCGAGCTTCTGGTGCTTGCGGGCTCTTTGGGAGTTTTGCCCTGCGCCCTCTCCATTCCTTGCTTTCTGCCCTGCTTTAGCGGGCTTTATTATTTGGGCCCTGCTGTCACCGAGTGGGACGGCTGACGGGCTCTGGCGGGGTGTGCTGTCATATCCCGGGTGGCTGCGAGCTTCCTTTGGGACTCGCTTCTTCTCCGGGTGGGCCTCCCTGCATTTCATGCCTCGCGGGGCTTCCTGGTATTCCACACCACGGGCTTCAATGCCAATGTGTGCTATCTTCTACTGCCGCTGTGGTTGGGTGCTTACTTGGGTGTCTGACGCCCCGGCCTGCCCGTCAGGGTTTCTTTCCCCGGCGTCGCTTGTTCTCCACCGGCCCGTCTCGGTTGGAGTGTGGCGGGACGGGGTTGTGCCTGCTGTCGGGCTTGGAAGCCCTGCACTTTCCCTCACTTCTGCTCCTGTTGGCTGACCTGCCATGCGGTTCCCTGTATTTAGATGCAAGTGAGCCTGATGTAACTTACGCTCCTGGGCTGTTGGCGGCAGCACGCCTCTTTTCTTTTTTCTCGGCCGCGCTCCCGTGTCCCTGTCTGCACTGCTTACCTTCGGGTGCAGGGGCTGGTGCATTCCTCGGCGCTCCGGGGTCTGCTCGGGAGTTTCGCGGGGGTCTGCATCGCAGCGGGTGCCATTTCCCGAGGCCTCCGTTGGATGGGGCCAGGCTGCTGACTTCTCCTTCTGGTTTCCAGCGGGCGTTCCTCGCTGGTCTGCCTCCGAGGGGCAGGGCCTAGCTCCCCCGGCTTCAGTCTCTGTGCGCTTCGATCGGGGCTGTTTTCATCAGGTGCGGCGGGTCCGGCTGCCGGGCTGCCTCCTTTGCGGCTGCAGTGGTGGTGTGCAGGGGCCCCACGGTTACGTTGTTTTTCGGGTCGTAGTGGCCCTGTGCTGGACGGCGGGAATGCTCACTCTGGTGAGTGTTCTGTGTTCATTCCTTCTTTCCCTCCAGGCTTTTCGTTCATTGTGTAGTGGTGCTCGTCCTCTTGTGGTTCTGGGCATTTCGCTGCTTCTCCCTGGGCTGGTGTGATGCGCTTTGTTGCCCTCGGGTCCAGTTCGCGCTGTTTGACGCTGCTGGACGGGAATGGTTAACTGCACTTTTTTACTGTGACGGAGCCTCGCTCATTTGTTAAGTGGTGGCTGCGTTGGGCGTCCTTGTCGCTGTGAGCCTGGGTTCCTCTATCGGTTCCAGCGCTTGACGCTCCGTGTCTCTGTGCACTTCTCTTATTCTCCCTGTTTGGTTTGGGTTGCTGTGGTTTTCTGTTACAGCGTCACTCTGGCCTAATGGTTACGGTCTTAGACTCTTACTCTGTAGATTGGGTGTTCAATCACTGGTCTTTTAATACCACTGTTTGCTCGGTCTACAGTGTAGGGATTGGTATTTCCTTTGGAACGGTTGGGAAATATTTCGAAGACGGTGCCTGGTTTCCTTCTGGGTGTCCGTGCTCGTCGGGTTCCTAGGTTTGATGCCGTATTGCGGGCTCTACTTGTCATGGTGTTGGGCCCTTCCGGGCGGTCTGTCTTTCTACCGTGGCCCTGCGGCCGTTCCACCCGGTAGCTCCTGCTCTCGTCTGTTCTCAGGCGTTGAACGTGGTCGGGGCTGGTTGGTGCCTGGATGGCAGACCACCTGGGTGTACCAGGTGCTGTGGACGTGGTGTTGGGCCTTTAGCCCGGTGGGGTGTGTGTTTCCCTTTCCCAGGCTTTGCTTCCGGGTTTTGGCCCAGTGGTCCTTCCTTCCTGTGTGCTCCTGTCCCCGCATGCTCTCCACTGTTGTCCTTGGCCGGTCCTGGTTTGTTGTGGCCTTCGGGGTTTTCGGGGGCTGTGGGCGCCTGCATGTCTGATGGGGGCGATCCTCTGTTTGCTCCTGTTCTTCCTTCTCGGGCTGCTTCTCTTGTCTCCGAGTAGGCTTTTGGCTTCTGCTCCCGTTGGTGCAGTTTGGCTTGTCTTCCATGGGCCGTGGCAGTTGTGTCCCCTTCTTCTCCTGCTCCATGGCATCCCTTGCGCTTTCCTCCTCGTCGTGTGGTCACGGTTCTCAGCTGGTGCATGTGGTGCATGTTCACTTCTACTGACTCCTTCCGAGGGCTCTGGTGATGCCAGTTTGCTAGTTGTGTGCAGTATTGTATTCCCCACGCGCTCCCGTGCACAAGTTGTGGCAGGTGTTGCCTTGTGCTATTTTTACTGTTCCTCGCTGGAATGGCATGGTGTGCTATAGTGTCCAGTGGATTTGGTCCCAGTTCTCTTGAGCTGGGGTGGATGCATTTCGTTCCATCATCTGTGCGCTCCTTGCCATTGGTTTCCTGCATTCTTGGCTGAATGGGTCTGGTCCCATGTGCTGTGGCTCTGTGGTTGATCTCCTGCCTTGGGTGTCTGTCCCCCTTCGTCTAGTTTTGTGTGGCCCCTGGCTGTTCATGTCTGGGTTGTCTGCCCTGTTGTTGTCCTTCCGTAGTGTCGATTTTGGGCTCTTTGTGCCTGGGTGACTGTCGGTGTTTGCCTGATCTGTCTGTTGGGGGTCCTCCCCATCTGGTTGGTCCCGGTGCTCTGTGGGGTTTCCCGATTTCTCCTGTTCCTGTGGGTGTCCCTTCCGGTGGAGTATTTGGCTGCAGATCCTGGTGTCCCTGGTTCGGATCCGGGTGTCCCCTGACTCTAAATATGGCTCCCCTCCGCCCTGTCTGCCCGTGCGGCCGGTGGTCTTTGTGTTCTGGTCTCCCCGTCCCGGATGTTGGCGTCCTCTCCACCTGTGGGGCGTGCTTGGGTCTATGCTGGGTCGGTTGTTCAGTTTTTTGGCAGTTTCTCATCTGCCTTCTGTTGGCCGTTTCCTGGCTTGGTTTTGCCCCAGCCTCGCGGGGGCTTCTTGTGGCTCTTGCCTCGGTCACTCTCTGTCTGTGTCCCGGGTGCTGGCTTTTCCTGCCTTCTTGTCCGGGATCCCAGCTTCGCGCCTGGGCTTGTTGGCCGGGATGTTTGTCCTGTTGGTGGGGCTCGCGTGGGTGCTTTCCGATTCTGCTCCTGTGGATTGTGGCACTGGGTTTGCTCAGTGGTCAGTGTTGTGCCTCTGTGGGCGCTGGCTCACTCGGGTTTGGGGTTTTGTATCCTGCCATGGTTTTTTGTTGCCCCTTGGGGTTTTTTTGCTCACGCTATGCTTGTGGTTGTCCGTGGCTGCTGCTTTTACCGGTTCTCTTCCCCGGTCGGGGTCCGACGCTCCCTGGGCGGGTTGGATCCTGTTCTTCTTTGTCCCTGGTGGGGGTACTGGGTCCTTCCAACTCGGGATTTATCCTTGGGGGTATGGCCATTCTCGGACTCGTTCCGCCCGGCTCTTCTGTCTTTCTCGCCTTTGGTGGCTTGCTGCCTGTGGTCCCCTGGGGGGTGTTCACCTTCCTGTTTGGGGCTTGGCCTTGGTCCTGGTCCTCTTCGGTGACCTTGTTGTAGGGGTCGCTTTGCTGTGGTTTCCTGTGGCCCCCGGGGTCGGTTTTGCCTTGCTCCTGCCTGGGCTCTCTCGTTGCTGTCACGCTTCCGTCCGGGGATCCTTTGGGTGGCTGTGGTCCATGTCCCACCTGCCTCTCCTTGCTGGTGGGACTTGGGTGTCCTTAATTTTTGTTGTTTGGGTGGGGTGCTGGTTTCCTTTTCTGGGCCTCCGTCCGTTCTTGCGGCTCCTGCCGGTCTGGGTTCCCTCTGGTTCCTTTTGCTTCTGCCCCTGATTGCCGCCGGATCTGGTGGCTTTTGTTTTCTTCTCCCCTCCGGTCTTTGGTTTGGGGGTGGTTCGACTCTCTTGCTGTTGGTGGTCCGCCGTGCGTGTGGATGGGCTTCGGTCAGACTGGGTCTCTTGCTGCTGTGGCCTTTTTTTGTTGGGTCACTGTGGTGTGGTTGCCCCCTGTTTCTTCGATTCCTATGGGGACCCGGTGGCTCATGGGCTGTTTGGGTTTTTGCTCCCCTCTCGCTTTGGGCTGTCCATTCGGCTGTCTTGGCATTTTGGACCGGCTTGCTGTTTTCTGTTTGAGGGCCTGTTTACGGTTGCCTTTTGGCTCCGTGTGGTCTGGTGCCGTGCCTTCTCTGTCCTCCCTTGTTCTTTTGGTTGGGGCACGTGTTCTGTAGGCGCTTCGTGTCTGTGGGGTCCGGTTTGGAGGCCCTACAGGTGTCTTTCTGTCCCGTCCTGGTCCATTGGTTTCTTGTGAGTTTC
The DNA here is from genome assembly GCF_964204655.1 of Triturus cristatus. Lineage (NCBI taxonomy): Eukaryota > Metazoa > Chordata > Amphibia > Caudata > Salamandridae > Triturus > Triturus cristatus. The sequence continues at coordinate 323,839,300 of NC_140586.1, read as the reverse complement.
CATGAAGCCGCTTGGCTTTGGTATGTGTTCACTTTGTTAGTCATGTGGCGAGGAAGACTAACGAGGAGGTAATGCCCCGGTTACTTACCGGTAACCTTCATTACTCCGAGTATAGTCTTCCTCGCCACATGAGTTCCCATCCCTCCCTCCCGGTCTTGCTATCGGCTTCATGTTGGTGCTTGGTAGTTTCAGGCTGATGGGTTGGGCTGGCCCGCCTCTTATAGAGGTCAGGGTGTAATGGGTCGACCATATTGGGAAGGGATGGGAGGCTGACTTTTTGCTTTGGAGGGTTCTGGTGTGGAGCTGAAGCTCACTTTGTTAGTCATGTGGCGAGGAAGACTATACTCGGAGTAATGAAGGTTACCGGTAAGTAACCGGGGCAATAATGTCCTCTGTGGAGTGCTCCAATTTTCCTTGGAGCTCGGACAAAGTTATATCCAATGCATAATAACTTTATTTTGCTAATAAATGCCTTACTTGAAGGAGCAGTGGCACATTGTTATCGTTAGAAGAGCATCTCATTCAGGAGGTGCAGCACATAGGATACCATAAAGTGCCTTTTCCAATGAAAATGCATTATAGAAACCAGATATAAATCAGCAGGAAATTGTATTTTGGCTGATTTTACAACATTACCAGCCACTACATAGGCATATCACTACATCTGGGTCACTACATCATTATCCCCTACTTCACTAAGGTAGTTTTGATGATTTTTACCACTACATAGTCCATACTAGTTAATTAAATTATGATGTATTATTAATTAGCTATGACCCGTATAGTTAATAATATTGATAGGTATTTGTGTGTATTATGTTACCTATTATATTTTGGGTAAAGGTTTATTAAATTAAACAAGTTCTTCATTAAAATAATATTTGTTCATCCTTGTAGGGAATTTAATAAGTAATATATTTTATTTTAGTTAAAATCTTTTTATGCTTACCAATGACTATATAGTGGCAGACGATATATTAGTTACCTTGTTATTTTGATCAATTGTCAAACAATATAGTGAGAGTGCACTCTTTTTATCTTGTTGCACATATGTAACATTTCTGGCATGGGGAGATACAATGATTTTTTTTCTTCTCATTGATGTTTACTATTTTGCTACTTTGAATTCTCGCCTCTTTTTGTGTTTGCGTGCCTGATTTACTGTATTCCTGTTCACAATTTTGTAAAGCGCTTTGATATCTTCGGATCTAGCTAGCGCTATATAAAACTTATAAATAAATAAATACTTCCACATCCTTCAACTTCGTGTCTCTTTCTCTCCTTCTTTCTTCTTTTTCCTTCCTTTGCCTTTCCTTATTGTTCCTATCTTTCTTTTTCTCCTTCTTTCACCCTTTCCTGCCCTTTTCTCTTGGCCACTGTTCAGCAGTGCTTATTTTAATCTGGTGGTGCAGTGGGGGCACCAGCACTTCTTTTTGGGGATCTGCACTTATTTTTCCCTATCAAATATTTACTGAGTGCAAGAGAGGGATAGCACACAGATCATTAAGAAGAAAAAGTTGGCAAAATCTGGCGCAAAATGAAACCGGGGACCTGCAAGAGAGAGTGAAAAATCGAACAGGAAGGGGCATAGTTACAACAAGGCGATAAAAAACTATCGCCCCTTTAGCGGCCGTTTTCGGCCAAAAAGCGGCGATAATTTTATCGCTATATTAGCAAGGTCACCCTAACGCGTGAAACCTTGCTTTAGCGTGGGGATTTCTAACGCCCAGCTTTGCATCTCTAATGAGATGCAAAGTGGGCGTTCCTGACCTGACATGATAGGAGAAATGTCGCTAAGCGACATTTCTCCTATCATCAAGCCCCACGCTATGAAGCATAGCGTGAGTAAAAGTAGCGATAACCCCTGTAATCGCTACTTTCCTAACACCTGCTTCAGTACTGACTTAGCCATGATATCCTATGGAAGGAGGATATCATGGCTAAGTTTGTGAGTCCCTGTCAACAAGCTAACGTGAGATTATCGCTGGGTTTCCAGCGATAATCTCACGTTAGCCAGTTAGCGTGAGGATTGTTATCGCTATTGAGATAAGCGTTGCTAATAGCACGCTATCTCAGCGATAAAAATCCACGGTAGCCGGCGATAATTATCCTAGCGCTAAGTACGCTTTGCGATAATTATCGCCGGTTGTTGTTGATATGCCCCGAAGTGTCTGGTTGTGGATTAAACTCTTCCGGCCTTGGTATTGGGTGCGCTGAAGTTTAATTGCATCGACCGGCTTCCGAGCACAACTTCAAATACACGCAGGGATTTTAGTTGGATAAAAAGACTGGGGGTCTCTCAAAGGGGCGTGGTCGATGTAATTAAGGGCATTGCTTAAAAACACAAGCTAAAAATCTGTGCTTAGCATAGTGTGCACCTCGACTAGTATTTTGCTGCTTCTGTCATTGTATCCAGATATATAATGCAGCATGTAACATTACACCTACAGCAAGCCAGGACTATTGGCTTTGTCAGTGGTAGTTTGTTGCATGAGATACATAAGCAACAACTATGTCTTTGTTGTATATAATATTGAAATGCTTTCGTTCTGAAATGATGAGACTGTGCAAGAACTATAACATGTCTCTATGAAGTTTTTTCACCCTGAGGGTGAGGGCAAAAATGCAGAGCCCGATAGGGACCCGTCTCAGCGTCTGCTTTTTAGAACTGCCGGTGCTGAGCACCGGCAGGACCCTGGCCCCCAGAACCTGAGTAGATCTCGAATTTACTGAAAAAAAAACTAGAAAGAGTTACTGTAAAAGTAATTAGTGGAAGACATAACATCAAATATCTATATTGTGTATGCCGATTCTTAGGTAAGCTCTTTCTCCATATTTTCATACACCTTTGGCTGCTGATCTCTCTGGCTAAAATTCACAGCACTTCCAGGCTGGTGATTTTTTTGCATGAGTTACAATGTCAAGGGCATATTCTCCATCATAAGAGAGGGCCCTCCAACAGTGGACATTCCATATGGAGCAACTATGCTCTGGCCAGGAAAAGACCCAACCAACGGCAACAACAGTTAGTGTAGCTACACCTATGGCCGCCCATGGCGGCCCCTGCATTTGCCGCCCCGCGGCCGTGTGTAAGAGTGGGAGGGGAGCTGGCTATTTCCTCAGCGGTCGAACAGTGACGGCCACAGGTAAGAGTGAGGGGGGGCCGCCGCCCCCAAAACTCGTGCCAGACCGTCCCCATGCTACGCCACTGTCCAATGATGACACTGAAAATGGTTGATTTGCTGTTTATAATGTTAATATTACCCATATGTGACGCAAAAGCTAACTCAAAATGCTGCTGTTGAACTAGAGAGAAAAGAAAAGGAAGGATAGTGGTAAGGGTGGAAAAAAAGGAAGACAGAATATGCAATTGGGTTGTATTGTAAAAGGGAGCGCGGGAGTTTCTTTGTTTTCTTCATGCACTATTTTCTAAAATATTTTTAATTTTAGGCATAAGGATGGGCCATGGTACTTTGATTTATTTATTTATGCATTTATTTATTTATGTATTTATTTATTTATGGCTTTCTTGATTGTGTACTAGGCCCAAGAGGGGTGGTGTCTTTGCGCTGTACATGTGGGATAAGCATACACCTAAATCAGCAGTTATATATGGTTGTGTAACAGAGTACAGTACTGCACAGCGGTTTCAATACAGAATAGCAGAATGTAACCAGGGAACACCAGCCAGAGGTATTACAGATTACAAAGGTATTACATCGGGTTGAGTTTTTCGGCAGGGCCCAGATAAGACGACGTTGTCAGGGCTGTGACTTCTGTGAAAGCAGAGCCACGCAAGCGGGCTGATTCACAAAAGCATTTATGGATATGGGAAGACGTGCTAGAAGAGGGCACACTTATATCTGTGAATCAACCCCAAAATGTCCAACATCGTATTAGTAGATGTCCAAAGAGGGCACTACAATGCTGATTTGTGCTAACTGTATATGAATATGCCCTGACTATTGCAATTTTATTCCTATTTTAGATGTGTTGGGGATAATTTACAAAGGCATAAACATGTGTAAGAGAAAGTATTAGTACTTTTACATAATCCAAAATGCCTAGCATAAAACTTGAACCTTGTTTATGCCCTACGCCTCTTTATTACTGAGAAAGCTAAGGATTTCACCATATTTGGAAGAGAATCACACACTCTTCCATCTTCTGGTATTTGGTTGTCAGCAAGAACCGTGGATGAGATTGCCTAACTCGTTTTGTGCTCCAATAAGTCATGTTTGGCATCCACTTTGCCTAGTGTCTGATTTACGCCTTTTATCCCCCGGAGAAGGCCTCCGACTACATTGCTATTGCTTTGACCGTCTGTTCTGAAACTTTCTGTTTTTCAGGCTCAGGTCAGTATGAACTACACAAACTCAGCAAATAGTATAAATAAATAAATAAATAGAGTCCAGGAGAGTTTTTGCTATAGTGATGAGGGTCCCTCTTGGGAGCCGTCATCTTCCAGTCAGTTTTTATGCCCCCTTCGTTGTGTTGGTATTGGATTCTGATCCCATCCCCTCTTATCATGCAACTGGTGATGCGCATAAAAATGTCTGCTGTCCCTGAGTGCTTCATGTTCGTGCCGCTGAACTTAAAATGCAGGCACACAACAGTAGTTAGTGGCAGCATTGTAAGCTTTCTGATTGGCTGACCCAATATCAGCATACTATACAAGGGGTTGAAACATCATTGCACATCCTCACATCAGGATCATCCCACAGTACAGCATAGACCATCCTGTAATTCAGGTAGATAATCCATATGCATACAATGCAACCACAGTCACTTCCGGACCTGGTTTTAGAGTTTATGGCGATATTTGAATATAAGCCACACGAAGATGCCTCAGTTCCAGCCAGTGGTCTTATACAGTTCAAGAACGATTGTAGTCTCTCATTTCATATAGTATCGCTTGCATAACACTACACTGCTAAACCGCGTCTAATAACTGTACCTGCACTTTATCTCTAGTGTGTGTGGTTTCAGAATGAATACTGACGCGAAAGGTGCATGTTTGAAATATTCATAGACTTCTTGAGGGCCAAATTGATGTCTAAGTTTCTATATCTGTTCAAAAGTTTTTCTATTATTTTTGACATGTTGATTTCCTTATGTGCATTTCTAATAAACTCTCTTGACCATACACGCTGTACAAATCTCTTTGCCCTAGTATGTATTTCTCTGTAATGTGAGTTGTTTGGAAATATTGTGGTAGTCTACGTTTCTGCACACTGCATAAGGCTCATGAGTGCATGAGCTCCATCCTCCAGCACTCAAAGCACCATACTGCAATCCACTTGGTCTGGTAGAGAAGAGATACCCTTTACTAGAGCAGTACAAACAATATACAGATGTTACAAAGTGTAGCATCTGTTTATTATCTGCATTGCTCCAATAAAAGGTATAAAAGCTCCTTAAAATGTGTCAAATCCCCCTATAAATTGAGGAATGTGTCTATTACCTAGGTTTGCATTCCATGCACACTCGTGCTTAATCTTAAACCGGTCTTTCACTTGTTAAACTGTTTTAGGGTACACATTGTTGAATTTTCATCTCATTGTGCCATATGCTCATAGGTTTCCAAACCTTTCATCACTTAAACACTGCAAACTGTGGGATATAAATTTGTTAGCGGCACTCTGTCCTCTTTTTCTCTCTCCCCATGTTTAGGGATGCTTATGTATATTGTATTACGTGTTTCACATTTCCAGGCATTATCTTCAATATTATCTCTTGCAGTGTTACATTGTAATTATAATTGAATTGCATTTTTGTAGTTGTTAATATTCCTGACAAAGCACAAATATGTATTATTTGACTGGCTATTCCATGAGGAGTGCTTACTGGGAATAGTGTTGTCTTTGCGTTGAAGTCTATGAGGGAAGCGTTTTGGTGTCATGAAAGTCGCCTGGGGCTCTTACCCTTTTATCGATCACAGCAGTTCGCGTGACAAAAGGAAGACGTGTGAGAGGCAGAGGACGCACAGTTTCCATTAATCGGTTGCTGTGAGATCCTATGCGGATCCTTTATAGAATGTTGGATAATGACTGAACCATCAACCAACACCAGGTGCTCGATGTTGCCCTCTGGACTCAGGTTCTGTAAATTCTGGGTGGAGCTGTTGAGGGAGAGGAGAGATAGATCTGCCTGGTTGGTCTGTGTTAAGCTGTTGATTGCACAGACAGATTGCAATGCTTAAAGTTTTCAATTGAGGGCTTTGGAGGACGAAAACAGGACTTGCATGGATGGACTCTAATGAAGTAATCCATGATACCTACTGTTTTGGTACCACAAGCTTTAATGAATGCACAATCCTGTCATAGTGATGGATGGGGAATATGTTCATTCATTAGTTCCATGACCTCTTAGATTTTTGTAGATTGTTCTGAGGGTGCTGATGGTGGCTGTCTAAATGTATAGGCATTTCCTATTGGGTCGTCTAAATGAGGAACGTGAATGTTCTATGGGTCCGATCTAGTTTGGAGAAGAACCCTCTTTCCTCCCTAGTTGCAGATAGACAGGACGCTTGTTTTATCAGGACAATTCGAAGATGTATAGCCGAGTTCAAGGTTTGAAATAAAACAGTTGTGGTAGTGCCCTATTTAAGTGGTTCTCATGGGTTGTCTTATAATTGACCTTGTTTCTTTCTCCATCTTGAGGCTCTCGTGAGCAGACTATTCTGGTTTGACTCATATGTTGTTCGGTTTTGTGATGCCAAATCGAAAGTTTAGATCTGCATCCTTTATTTGGGAAAAGGTAGGTTTTTAATTCTTTACAGGACTCTATTGTATGTTCAGGGTTTAGAGCTCAAAGGTTTGCATCATGTAATGAGAGTAATGTTCCTCCAGTGGTCTTTTTCTTCAAAGAGGGAATGGTTAGATGAGGTGCTAAACTTGAACATCATTTTCAGCTCTTGGACAATAATTGGAATTTTGCTTGTGGGAATCATGGGCCTATCCCACTGATGGATTTGGGGATGATGCAGATTTCTGTCAAGGCAGATCATTTAGCTATCTGTAGCCAACAGAGCACATGAAAATCAGAATGATATTTGCTCTTTGGTGAAAGTATAGCCGCAGACTTCATTTACTGCTTTGAAATATTGGCATTTCTGCATGTGTGGGAATATGTATCCGAGTGCTCACCTGGTGTTATATGTACTTCTTGTTACTTGTTTCTTAGGGAGGATTAGGGATACATTGCAGAATAATGTTACTTTAAGGATTGTGACACTTCATGTCACAGGTGGATTCTCATTTTTTTTGGCCAGGCCAATTTCTTGGGTCAGATCATTGTAGGTTGGCACTTAATCCACTGTCACCAGATCATGATCTATGTTTTGGTGGAATTGAGTCTAAGATGTATTGCTTGTGATTCACTTGTCTCAGGCATCATGATACCTGTTGAGTCTAAATGAGCCTAGATCCTGAGGACGTTCTAGTTTTAGGATAACCTGGCTGTCATATGCATAGCTATAGCATGGTAGGTTACATGCGTAGATCAGGTAAGGGGGCTGTGTAGAGGTTGAATGAGAGCAGATGGATGAATGGTCCTTCAGGATTGTCACAGTGTGAGAGCAGATGAGATTTAATGAGTGGTGGAACTGAATCAATGCTTTGCCTGTGTTTGAAACAGGAGGAGTAATGTTGCCACTCGATTATTGCCCACTGTCAATGGCAGGCCATCCCTGATGGCTGTCACAGCCGCCTCCATGCCACTGCCTGTGCTTTCTCATTTGTGAGTAGATCGTTAGTGGTCTGTGAGATGGCTCTTTCTACCTGTTATTCTATAAATGGACATTTGGAATGACTAAGCCTTAAATTCACTGGGTTAGATGGAGCAGTGTTTTTCTTTCTATTGAATGGTCTGATAAATGAGTTCTTGAATTCCAGTGTAAAATATCCTGCATCTAGTGAGTTGTTCAGTGTGTTTCTTGATCTAATGCCAGCGGGAAACAACCTTTACAACGCAATCATTACATCGCACGACCTTTACATAGCAGTCATTACATCGCGACATCCTTTAAATCGCATGTCATTACAACGCAGCCATTACATCGCATGTCACTACAAGGCATGTCATTACAACGCATGTCACTACAATGCAGGCATTACATCGCAAGTCATTACAATGCATACCATTACAACGCATAGTACCTTTACACTATCCAACACTTATCCTACTGTTGCACTCACTGGAGTTAAAATAGTAATTTTTACCCCTACACTATCCATCACTTACCCTACTGTTGCACTCACTGGAGTGAGAATAGTAATTATTACCCCTATACTATCCAACACTTACCTTAAATGCGATGTAATGGTATGCATTGTAATGGTATGCGTTGTAAAGGTATAATGCGATGTAATGGAATGCGTTGCAAGGTAGTTTCTGAAAATGCGATGTACTGGCATGTGATGTAAAAGAATGCGTTGTAAAGGATGTTGCGATGTAAAAACTGTGTTGTAAAGGCATGCGTTGTAAATGTATGTGTTGTAACGTCATACATTCAATGCCAGCACATGTGCTAAGGATACTGCTTTTGAAGATTCTAGCTTGAGCAGAGTCTCATGGTAATCAAAATGGTCTTCCTGCCTTGGTTAGCGATTGTTGTCTGTTAGCATCTTTTGTTCTGATATTTATTTTATTTGTAGGTTGGATGGTGGTTGCTATGTTCCTGAGGCGATTCTCTGGATTTTTTGTTTTGTTGGCAAGCTTGTTGGTTGTGGCAGTGCAGAAGGTGTGATTGTGTGTTGGGGAAGGGGAGCTAAAGAAGCTCAGGGCAACGTCAGGTGGCTTGGGGAGTCTAAAGTTGCACGTTATCATGCCAGGGTCCCTCTTTCAGAGAGAGTAACAGGTCATCACAGTCATCCGCAATTGGATGCCTGCGTAGATCTCTGATCCTTTCTCTTTGCAGCACTCTACTCCCAGCCTCAGTCCACCTGAGGGTGTACTGGCACCATTCGTCAGTTGTGGCAGGGGCAATAGACTTCAATGTCATAGTGATTTCACATTTGGCAAGCAGTAAGGCCAGATCAAGAGTTTAATGTGTCTTTGTCGTCGTTTTTGGGCCTTTTAAAGAGCCGGAGGATGCATGCCTCCTAACAGTGCTAGCTAGCCTGCCCATTTATAGCAATCAGCTTGTCCCCCACTGAGGACTACTAGGTCCCCAAAGATGGGGCACTCCACTCCATATTATGAAAATTTGCTGAAGGCGCTGCACAGGACAGAAGCCAGTGACAGATGCTAATATTTTGGTGTCTTCATCAGGAGATAAGTATGCCCTATGTAAAATGTTAAACTGTATATACTTGAACCTCCCACTTCGGGAGGGAGTGTGTGGATATGGTATCACACTCTCCCCCTCCCTGTCATAAGGCAGCCAATAAAAGCACTAATGGGAGGTAATCAACTAGCTGAAGTGGAAAGGCTAAAGAGGGGCATAAAAAGGAGAAAGCTCAGATGTAGCATGGGTATGTGGGTCTAATTCACACAGTATCTGTACTGGAGCTCTGGAACCAAAAAATGTTGGGAGCAAAAACTGCAATGTGCAATTTAGAAAGAATACTTACCATGCATATCAAACATGTGGCGCAATCATCGCTTTTACGTGTTTTATCCAGATGTGACTGAGGACATTTAGGGCCTTATTACGGGTTTGGCGGTCTGTGTATCCACGGTCACAGTCAGAACGCCGCAAGCTTGGTGCCCCAACCGCCGTATTACAAGATGTGAGGACTGCATTTGTACAGACCACAACTGAACCGCTGACACCACCAGCACACCGCAGACCGTCGAAGTCACTGTCAGGGAAAAGCAGCTGCCATAGGACGGTACAGGGGAGTTTTAATACCGTCCGTATTATGAGTTCGCTTTTCCATGAGCTGACCATGGTGTTGAGACCACCATCTTCAAGCCAGCCGAAACGAAGGATTTGGGGTCAGTGGCATAGCAAGGTCAGGTGGTTCCCGGTGCGGAACATTTCTTGTCACCCCCACCCACATTGAAATTATTAAACTAAGGGAAAAAAAATATAGTTACACATATTTTTGCCATTTTGTTACCACCCCCGCCAGTGCCATTTTGTCACCCCCTCAGTGATGACACCCGGGGCAGCCCGCACCCACCACACCCCCCTCCCAACACCACTGTTTGGGGTGCCTACACACAACCTTCCTGTGATTTCGGTCAGAGTTTCATGTGGATCCCTTCCTGCTGGTCCCCCCTTCACAGCAGCATCTTCACCCCAGGTATTTATGACCCTGTTTGTGGCGATGTTCAGCTGAGTACTTTTTGTACCATATACCAATGTCTGGACTGGCCACATATGGGCCCGACTCCGGCAATGGGTAGGTAGTATTATTCCTCATGTATCATGCATATATGTGCATCTGACACATATGCAGTCGAAATGCTCACACAGGCATCAATACATATGGAAAAATAATCACCACCACTAAAAAAATCTCCGCAGCTACACTGTGGGCACCGTGGTAAACCTGTAATAGGAAAATCTGGTGGCCCTACCTCAATGTTCGGGCGGTTGGACTGCCAAACTCGTAATAAGGCCCTTAATGACTCTTTCCAATTCAGGAAGTCCATGAGGTATGCACTTCACCAAGCAGCAAGTGAGAACAGTGTTTATTGTAGCATAAAGTTGTCATTGATCGGTCAGTTTAATTATGGGAACAAATGACAGCATTTTTCAGACCTCTGTCTTTTCAATGACCAGACATCTGAAATGCCAGGGTTTATATTTCTGTGCAATTCCACTATTGTCTAAGGATAATCAAGCAGCTTCAACAAATAGCTAACGGTGTGCATTTCAGCTTCAAAATCTACATCCTGCATTATAAAAAAGGGTAGGAACTTGTGCTTGAAGTTATTGAGTGATACCTTTATTTTGACATGCTTGGCTTTGGAGGCAAGACTCCTCTTTTGCACAGTTCTTGGCCATGGTAATAATGAAAAACAACTGGTACAGAACATGGCATCTTCAATGCAAGGGTGTTGTTCCCCATTTGAGCATGTCACCTGTTCACTGTAATCTAGAGTATCATCTTATGATGATTTCACTTTCATATGAGATAGACTTGATGATTCATAAACAACTACACTATCTCAGGTCCATCTAGCTGTGTGGCCAGTGGCCCCGCAAATCTGTTGGATTTACCCCATTGGTGCCTTAGTACCAGTGTCTCCTCTACACTAGAGAACCTTATTTACAAAGTACAGAGGTCAAAACCACTTGTGAACTTCTGTTTTTCAGAGGCCGAACCAAAAAAAAAAGGAGTCATTTTTGATATAGCTATCAATTAATATTTTCGGAGAAGCTATTTTAGGTATAACACAAAATCTCTAAGGTGAAGTGTCTAAAAGATGTTCTCATCCCATACTCACCACAAAATGTTTTTAGAAGAGTTGTTTATTCTTAAAACACCCTTTACCAAATTTAGCAAAACAAGAAACATTTAAGAAAAAGTTTTTTAAAAAAGGACTGCAGCGTCCCGCGAGTGGTAAAGGAATGCAGCGTCGCGCGAGTGGTGCGCGCGAGAGCGAGCACCAGGCCATATGTCTGGGCACGATAATTCAAAACATATGGCGCCTGTGCGGGTAACCGCAAGCAATAGGCCACACACGCACGAGCAAGCGTGTGGTGAGCTTTTGAAAGCCCCTTACTAAAAGTCTCACCAGTGCAGCGCATGCACACTGCTACAGGCTCGACCTAAAAACTGGCCTGTGCTTCTACCCTTTGATCTTCAGTGATCGGGCCTGTTTGTGTCCTATCCCTGACACATCATATCTCTATTCCTTGCTATAAACAGCACACCAGGTTTGTAATCTTACTGTAAACAGCTAAAGAATCATATTCTTGGAATCTTATTCTTGAACTTTGCTGCCCTTAAATGATGTTTCAGATTTTGATTGTATTGTTACTGTTGGCAATTTAGATGTTTTACAGTGCTGCGGTACTGCAGTGCATAGGACCGATTGTGTGTCCCCTTAAAATAAACAGATAAACAATGATTGATGCTAATCTTTGCATTATGTTGACTAACATTGTTTCCTTCACTTTCCTGTTCCAGGTTCTAAAATGGGTGGAAGAAGCAGTGCAGGCATCCAAGGTGCACCTCCTTTCAACAGATCATTTGAGCCACGCTGTGAACACATGGCAAATACCATTCGATCCAAGTCTAAAGGAGGTCACTGTGTCGCTGAGTGGACCTTCTCCAGAGATTGAAATCCGGGATCCATTAGGTAGGTTATGAAGCTTATGTTATAGATGATCATATCTACAAAAGACCTGCTCTTGTCTCCAATGCTTTCTTAAACCCAGACTTGGAAACATTGGTGTCCCTTTTCCTGCTTTGCTCTCCGGCTACTCTCACATATGAACATTGTTGGAGTTTTGCACTACTGTAGTCACAGCATTGCCAGGGTCCTTTCCCATTTCTGTCCTGCCAGGCTGCTAAAACATTCATGTCAACTATTATTTACACATCTGCAACCTCCTACATGTGCTCACCAAGGCCTTCTCCACTCGATCCAGAGTCGTGCCATCTGAATCATTCATGGATCACCTCTATACTGGTGCATTTCACTAATCTTCCCATCTCTCTCTGGCCAACTTCCTCATTAGACACAGACTATCTTCATTGACTTGCAAAATTCTCTGTTGTGCAGGCCTGATCACATGCTGTACTCTCATTGCGCTGTCCGCTTTGCATCTGCTTCCTTCCTTTGAGCACCCTTTGCCTCTTGTCAACCCCCTTCTACCAAACAATTTAAACTTATGTTTACCTCTAAGATGTTTGGCTGCTCCCTGTTTCTAAGGCCGCTCACTCATCATTATTAAACCAATTTTCATTTTCAGTCTCTTTTACAAACCTGAAACCTCCCTTAGTACATTACCTGCAATACTTTGTCGTCCACAGTACGCTTATTATGTTCTCAGTGACTTGGGTATCTGCCACCTCTCGTCCAGCTGTCTACTGTTGTTTATGTGATGTTTATGTGAATTAACCCCTTCGACGCTCATGACGGAACGGTTCCGTCATGAGCGTCGGTTGAGCTGTGCTCATGACGGAACCGTTCCGTCATGACCACGCCCGCGCAAGCAGCGCTCAGCACAGCAGGGGAATCCGCCCCGCATGGAAGGGGTTAAAACAGCAGAAATGATTTGATTGTGGGGTCTCCTAACCTGATTAAAATAAAAAGGAAAGGCGCAATGCCAATTCACATAAACATCACACACCACTTCTTCATCTACACTCACTAAGCCCCTCACCCCCACGGCACCAAACGGCTATTTGGAAAAAGATCTCTGCCAAAGTGCCCCTCATTGGGAGCCCGTCGGGCATTGCAGCGCCGGCCAGACGAGGAGCAGGTCAATGATGAAGCATGACACCCACCTGGGTGTGTGAGGGCATTATATTCCAAAGAAATGGTTTCCCATCTCTTTGACTCTATAGCCTACTGTCTTATGTATATTGCTACACTCTAGTTTATTCAGGAACAGCACAACTCCAATTTTCATATTGCATTTGGGCATATGTGCTGGACCTTATGTATAAAAGCCCCGTGTCCCTCTTTTTGTGGTTATTGGGGATGAGCTGTACCCATCCCTTTTTACATTTCAAAGGACCTTGTCCACTGCACACACAAAGGAACATGACACCAGGCCTGCCCTTACTTTGCTCTCCTAGTCAGTTTGGAGCCAAACCCAGAGGAAGGAGAAGAACTGCCCAGAACCAGTTTTGGGGGTAGGTCAGGGAATGCCACCACACAAATGCTGGGACCAGGTATAAAAGTGGGAGCTTCGAAACCTCTTATCAGAACACTTCTGGAAGAACCAGAAGAAGGACTGCCCTGCTACCAGAAGGACTTACCTGCCACTTGAAGAACTGCTTTGCTGTCTGAAAAAGGATGATTAGACCTGCTTGCCTTGATCTCAGGTTATTCAGAGTGACTCCAAAGGTCAGTTGGCGGACCACCTTTGTGAGCTACAGGGACACAACAAGCTTCTAGAACAACTGGAACTGGACCTGCCTGTGCCCTGCTGCGGGCAATTGCTGGAGTGAGTCATTATCCCCTAAAGGTGCCCCCAGGTTCTAGACCCTTGGCTGGCATCAATGAGAGCTCCTCCTGAAGGAAAAGGTGAAAATCCTCAAGTAGGCCTTTTCACAACTGCAAATGGGCCCTTTCACACCAAGACTCTGTAACCCGCGATGACCACCAACGTGAAGCTCCGGTGACATCTGCTGTCAGGCTAACAACGACTGTCAGTAACAACTAGCAGCGCTCAACCTGCCACAGCAATGACAGCCTGCATCAACGTAAAGCTCCAACAACAATCAGCTGTTTTCTCTACAACAACAACCATTTGTGACACTCGACCTGCTCTTTGCGTCGGAAACCTCCATCTTACAGCCTCCTCCAACGCCAACGGAATTCTTTGTGGTAGACTTGACAAGGGAGCTCTTCAGTGGGACTAACTTGGTCCCTGTATCTGACTTCCCCTAGTCTAGTGGAACCAGATGACTGCGTATGGCACTTTGTGCTTCTTGGTGCTTTTTCACAAAAAAATGTAACATTCAGTATCTCTGGTTTTATGGATTGGATTTTGTTCATTTTGGTGTAATTTTATTTATTACATTTTACTTTGTCTTTCCAAATTGGTTTGGGATTTTTCTTGTGTTGTGTTTTCACTTTATTACTGTTTGTGTGCTGCATAAATATCTTTTACGTTGCCTCAAAGTTAAGCCTGAATGCTTAGTGCCAAAGTACCAGAGGGTCGCACTGGTTAATTTAGTGACTTTTTTGGCTCACTCTGACAAGGACTGTTGTATGAGAAGTGCTTCTACCCCATCACCCAATTGCCTAATTTCTTACACCTATTGCCTCCAAAACCCTGCAGAGCCTCAATGCCTATTCATGAACATCCATTTAACAATTATCAAGCACCATATAGCACATATTCCATTTTTTGTTTCAAATGCAGCCTTTGTTATTAGCAGCAGCAAAGTCAAAATGGCTTCTCATGCTTTTTGAATGTTACTTTGTATATTATGCACGTGTTGTTAATCCACCTCTGTCTTACAACCCATGGCTATAAACCTGTGATATGGTTAAAATATGGCATCTCCTGGCTGGGATCAATGCTGTCATCTCAGCTTATGCAGCAGTCAGTACCAAATGTAGATATCTGTCTACACCACACTGTAAGTGGAAGGCTGCCATGCACCGCTGCGCTAAACTGTATTTATCCTTCATGCCATGTTCTTGCTAAAACAAAAGACAGGACATTTTTCTGTAGCATTGCATATGCTGAGGAATCATATTGCCCTTCTGCTATCAATTTGGTATTCTGTGTCAAATAAACATATTGCTACTTATATGCATTCTCACACAAACACACACACACGTGAACACACACACATATACACACACACACACACATAAACACAATCTTTTCCCCTTCTTGATCAATCTAGAAACTAGTCAGTGATCATTTGTTCTGCGTCTAGCACTATATCATCAAGGTTGGTAGATGTGGTTGACAGTGGTGGGAATGAGCACTCTCTTTTGAGGACTGAGTTCTGTTTTTCATCATCAGTCTTTGCCCCAGAGTGACAGAGAGAAAGGCAGAGAGTGATGAATGAAGAAGGAAGAGGAAGACAGGAAAACAATGGCATAGGGAGGATGTGGGGATAAAGAGAACCGGCAAGAGCAAGATAAAGAGGCAGGAATTGCAAGATGGAGAAAGAAGAGAGGCATCAGTTGGAAATAAGACTAGGCAGCCTTGGCATTCGTCAATCTCGGCATTCAGCCCCCCCAGCCCCCCTTAATTTTGTATATTTTTTTACAAGTTAAGCACTGAACCTGACCATGTGCCCAAGTGGGAGAAATGTACATAAAGTCAGTGATTGCCCACCTATCAATTGCTACTGCTCAATTGCAAGAGTACTGTGAATCGAATACATTATTCTCACACTTTCAATCTGGCTTTCGCTCTTCTAGAAGTACTGAGATTGTGGATCTGGACATAAGTGAAGAGCTCCTTTGATTCTGGGATCAAAAACACCCACCAACTCTTATTCTCTTAGAACTCTTGTTGGAATGTGTCACCTTATACACCATAGGCGGTTGTGCCCTTGCGCAATACATGTTATAGAAGTACGTGCGATTTTAACTTGGGTCGACTCAACAAGTCAATTGAGGGGATTCTTCCTCTCCTCTATATGCTTCAGTTAGGGGCATCCCGGGAGGATCTGCTTTGTCCCGTTGCTGTCCAATACTTACAGGTTCCCTCTCATATAACTGATTACAGCAGTTGGTCAGCAGTTTCAAATGTATGCTGATGACAGAAATATCATGCTGGATCTGAGTGAGTTTTACAACTGACAGCAGCTCTGTTACATACTGCCTGCAGGAGAGGAAAATCTGGATAACTTCCAACTATCTGTCTTCGAACTCTGGAAAAAGAAAGATTTTTTGCTAGCTACAGATCATGCTGTTTGGTAGGATTTAAATTGGATTGATCGCGCACAGCCTGGATTTGTAGCAAGTTACTTGAGGTTCAGTGTGCACCTTGGGTGTGTACTCCAGTCCAGTATACAAGTAAAACAATGAACAGCGTTCTCTAATATAGGGAACGTCCCCGTGGGCACTACCAGACACCCAGAGGGTGTTTAAACTGTTCTTGACCAACGTTGTGTAAGTAAGTTAGTCAAACCATCATCATAGCTTAATTCATATTTATTTTCAATCTTCATATGAATTCATCTTGATGCAATCATGTTCCACATCAATTATTAGCGGTTTTTACTCCTTTATGCTCCAACGCATTTCGGGTATGAAACACTTCATCAGGGAACAATGTCCAGTGAATTAAAGTAAATTAAAGCTCAATACACGAAGGGATTCTATACTGCAGTCTCAGAATTAGTATTACTAGTAAAGGAGAGTGTTAGTAAATCCAATTGCCCAAAAGTCAGACATCGACTGGTATTTAGGAAGTCGGTGCTGCCCATATCATAAAGAACTGAGAAGAATCTCAGAAAAATACTTAGTTTAACAAAATTTGCGGGAGTTCGGCGTCAACGGACTGAAGTGGTTAGAAACAAAAAGTTAAATCCGGTTGGTGACGGACATGTGAGCTCCAAATAAACGTGCGGAATAAAGTAACAAATCAACCAGGTGCACGTTAAAAAATAACGAAAGGTTGTGCACATTAGAAGAAACTAAACATTCGTGCTCGTAGTAAATAAACAACCAAGTGGTATACTCGTGAAGTAGTGAAACTCACCGGAGTGTCAGTGAATCGCGTCCTACGTTTGTTTGACCGAAGTGCTACTCGGGGGTGAATGTTAAACTGACGTATATCAAAAGTGGACGTCGATGATGGACTACCGCAAGATAAGGCTGCTATATCGGCCATATTGGAAAGGTTAAGCAGTAAATATTACTGCTGTTCAATACGCGTAACCTGGGTAAAAAGTCCGTTCCTGTGAAAAAGATTTAAAAAGTGTAATAACAAATGGTGGCGTTAAATGTGAGGTGCAAAGAGAGTGGTTGAAAAAATGTAAGTATAAAAGATATACAATACAATAAATGGGAGATGAAAAAGGCAGATTTCAATGAACAGTTGAATTAATGAATATTAATAAAACACATCATTTCAATGTTAAACCAAAATAACCAATGGTAATTATGGATTTCCAAATGCGGGTCAACCAGTAACTGTTACAAGTAACAGTTAAATTCCATTCTATCATTCATTCCAAACGGTTTGGTGGTTTCCAATAATTTTATCCAATAATTTTCTCTTTGTAACAAAAATTTGTTATTGTCACGTCCTTCTTGTCTAGTGATGACCTCTAAAATAAAAAATTTGAGTTGACAAATTTTGTATAGTTTTTCAACAAAATGACAAGCAACGGTAGATTTCGGATTCTTATTACGTAGGTTAGATTTATGTTCATAAAGTCTGATTTTGATTTTACGCTCAGTTTTTCCCACATACGCTTGACCGCATGGACACTTCAATGCATATATAACGTTCATAGTATCACATGTTGTCGTGACACAGAGTTTAATCTTGTTGCCTTTTCGTGGGTGTGAAATCATATTTCCTTTAATGACATTATTACAGTTGTTACAATTGTAACATGGTATTGTGCCTGTGTAGTTGGTTGTACCATCTTCAATGGGATGTTTCAAAATTTCTCCTACGTTTTGACTTTAAAAACGGGAAAACTATTCAGGGAATTTCCTCCATCATAGTAGTCAAGTCTATTTTGCTTCCAATATCATACTTCATTTTTAGGTCGAGCCTAGCTCAGTGCTCAGCGCTGCTCTAGGAGATGACCTTTAGAAATCGGTCAGCTCTTTTCAAGCACCCGTGCTTGTGCTGGCATCCACCTTGCGGGATCGAGCAGCGGTGCGCAGAGGTCATCTGTTTTCAATTAGCGTGGCAACGCGCGCTTGTTGACACTCCTCTATTCTCGCACTCACCCTCCCTTGTTTTTTAATAGGCACAGCTCTCTTGCCGGGCTTCCCTTCCCTATTCCCTATCACGCTTGTTTCAGAAATGGCTCTAGTCGTGCGAGCTCCAGGGCTCACTCAGCGTGGTAACACTGCACTCCCTCGCCCCGCCAGCACACTAACAGCCCACGAAGGACAGTGCACAGGAAGGTCTACCTACTGCTTGACCCTTCAAAACCATCTTTCAAAATATGTGAACTGTACCGGAAATTATATTAAATCAGCATGCTATGTAGAAAGTGCAGCGTGCGCAAAAACGGATTAAGAAACGTTGCTTTCGCTTTAAAGTTCTTGTTTCGAGTTTCGTAAAACATATTACATGTTCGCAAGCACAGGAGCAGACCTTCCAGCCGCCTTCCCAGGAGGCTAAACCTGCACCATTTCCGGTAAGAGCTCTTGTGGGCGATAAAACGAATCTTGCACATGATAGGATCCAAGATCCGGGCAAGTCCAGTGAAAGTTCCTCATCCTGGGAACGTCTTCTCAAGCCCCCTCCCGCCCCGCAAGCCAATGACATGCCTGGCATTCATAACACTGGCCCAGCACCAGACTGTAATGTGTGCAGCACTGCAGACACCAGCAACATCAGGGGGGTTCACATCACTCCTCCCCGCCACCTCCCTTCACCCCAGCCCAATGGGCTCCCAGTCTCTGCTTCATTTATAAAGTGCGAGTTTCCGCCAGTACGGGTCACAGAACACACATCTGTTGGAGTGTGCTCTTTACTCCGCTCTTCTAGGTGTGTAATACGTGTGCAGCAGACACTCACACCACAGGTCTTTGGAGACGCCTCCTCATCTCCACCAAGGCAGCTGCAGCACTGTCTTGGGCTCATTCATAAAAGAGTTTGTTTCAAGCACCGCTTGCGAAAATTATCCCTCCTCGCTCTAGTACTGTCCACCCTCTGCCCTGTCATGTGCGCGCCACCCGCGCAAGGCTGTAGTGGAGACGGAGTTTTAGATATACACATTGCTATGTTAGCATAAGCGTCTTAGAAGTTAGAAACACCATCTTGCCACTTTTGCTGCTTTTGCACACGACACTGCAGATAGATGTTATTATATGAAACTGCTTGCCTGCCTTTTCTTCACATGAGAACGGTCTGTTGTTCACATCCCTAGACGTGCACTGCGACCTTGGTCTGAACATTGTGTGCAGAAACAGTCAGGGCCAACAAACAATGTATGCTTTTGAATTCAGGCTGATCGGCCCACGCTCTAGCCATAAGACGCACACAGCTGCAAATATCTGAAACTCGAGCGCCTTTAATATTGCAGTTTGCATGCATTAGACACACATTCTGGAGAAGAACTTTTCCAGGCACAGAGCAAAGCTGATCCTGTGATGTGATTCACCTAAGCTGATATTTACGGTATGGGGTTCCCCATTCAAACCTAGAGACCTTCTATTAGTTTAATAATACTAGCTTACCAACGAAGGGAGGGTGGTTGTATTCAACTATCATTTGTAATATGATTTCTCCCTTCATTTTCTATGGTATTGTAACAATGCTGATGGTTTTATTTTTAATCATTTGTCTGCTTATGTTAGCCAAAGTACTGCATCTTAGGACACGTAGTTTATAAAATAAACGTTTTAAACTTTACTGTGTCTCTGATTACTCTTGTTGTGGACTGATATGAGAATAATAACTAACAGGTATTTCTGATTCCCACCATTCCTGAGAGTACTCTAAGTCGCTTGTTCTGGGTTGTCTAATCATTGGTAGCTTCGAGATGATGCGAAGAGCGAATGAGACACTGATGCTAGTCGGATAGGGGTTCTGGGTACTGAGGTGAGTTTTTGGTACACCGCAATTCACTGAGTTCCTGGTTTCCTACGCATAGTTCTGTGCATGAGCAGAATCCCTGCAACAAGGCAATGCATGGATCTCACACGAGCACCCACGTGGCGCCCGCTAGTTCGGCGTCGTCACCCAGTGCCGCTGGCGCGCCCAAAGGCGCCTGGAAGCCTCTAAAATGCCAAGCATTGGCATAGCCAATAGTTCTTGCCTTTGGGACCTTATAAGTGTTTAGTTATCCAGCACAATATCCTTGGTGCAACAACATCAACTGTTGCATGGCTAAACACTTATAAGGTCCCAAAGGTGAGACCTATTGGCTATGCCAATGCTTGTTTACGTTCTATCTCTGACCCTAAACCGATGATCATCTATTTCCATCTGGAGAGTATTGGGGCAAATTTCTTAGCATGGGAGGTGCTAAATTAAGCAATCACTTTGTTACCTTTATTTATTTTAAGAAGCTTATAGAGTGCACAGCTACCCAAAGGGGTCTCCCGGGGATAAAGGAGACAGTAAGCAAAGATTCTAAGGCAAACTGAAGACACAGCAACATACCAGGTGACACGAACTCAGTCAGGGCAATTGAAAATATGGTTTTTAGGTTCTTATGGAAAGTAAGCAACGAGTTGCAGTTCCTAAGAGCTAAATGGAAGAGAGTGCCAGAGTTTCGGTCCTAAAATGGATAAGGAGCGCCCCTTAATACGAGCATGGCGAAACCTAGGCGTGGTAAACAGTATATGCCTAATTTAGCCTGTTCTAAAATAAAACACACAGTATCTGTTGTACATGGTGACTGTGTCATCATTTTAATTGTAACGTTTTGAAACCTGAAATAGATTTGAAAGCAGAAGCACTAATTTCATCGTTTAATATATACTTTACTGTGATGTCATTTGCTTCTGTCCGATTTTATAATATCTGTATTTTTGGTTGCTGTATCGGCAGCCTCAAAGCTGGTTAGTTTTCTGCCATTTATATGTAACATTAAATTAATAAAGTAAAAATAAAAATACAAGTGTGTAAAAAAACACACCATGTTTTGTATTAAAAAATGTTATTGGCTTTACAAAATAGACACTGTGACATCATGTACATAATCAGTCTCAACAATTTGAGGTGGCTTCTGAGATGCTTACAGTGCTTCTAAACCAGCAGTATAACACAGCATTCAGGGGCAGGGTCCATACTATTAAAACATTGATTTCCTCTCCGGTGGTTTTTTTCCATCTTTTGTTGTTAAGCAACAGCTTTATGTTAATTCCTCACATCTGTTTCTTCTTCAAATACGGACTCATGCGAGCTCTCAACACCAAATAGGAACTTAGAGTGGGATATGAGGGTGAGCTAACCCAATTTAAAACACAAAAAAATATGCTCTCCATTTAGAGCCCCTTTATGACAACAGGTTGCAATATTAGAGGTAGCAAAGTTCTGAAACCTAGTCTAGTTTCCTTTTTAAAACTGTAACTTTCCTGATTTGCTAAGTGTTTTATTTTAAACATTCATGTGAACACGTACTAACTTTGTCTTTTTAATGGAAAATAAATCCACCACAACCTTTTTTATAAACAGCATGTTCATGCAAGAAAGGTTTGGGGGAAATTCCCACAGAAACATGTTTCATATATGCCACTGTGTGAGGTTTGGTGAAAGTCTCCTCACCTTCCTGTAATGCAATGTATTGTGTGTCAATTTTGGGCATCTTGCTTAAAACCCCGTCTGCCAATTTAGCGGCAATCAGGCATAAGACCTACTGGGAAATCCTCTTTCTTCTGGCTCATTTTGTTAGATGACCCCCTCCTCCCAAGTTACCAGCCTGCCGACTCCAATCAGCCCCTGCAGTTCTGGGTTCTTCTTGATATGTTTCTCCCCTCTCTGCATGTGCGCCAAATGCAACAAGCCCATTTGAAGATTCTCCTGCTTAGCACTCGTAATGCACAGATCTGGCAAGTGAGTTCGATATCTCAGGTTCGTCGTGCAGCCCCTTTCATTATTGCTCTTTTTAATGACTTCTTCTGTGTTGTGGATCTAAATTATTTGGTTGTTGTCCGTTTGCCGGTGGTTCAGGATTCCTCACTCACCAGCATGGATGGCAATGTTCTTTTTTGAGCTCCATCTGCTCAGTACTCACCACTTTCTCCTTCTCTCCTTTGTGCTGCATCTGCACCTCCATCCATTTTGTTTTGTTTTGATTTGCCAAAACGATACCATCACTCAGGCATGCCTTTGTTAGAAAATGAACTACTTTCTGCAGATATAAATTTATCTGAGGTGTTGGCTAGCAGTTTGGTTGGCATACATTTCAGTCTGAGTAAGATTGGCATGAATGTGGGGGCCAATCTGATTGGCTGCAGACTAACCAAACAGAGTGACTGAAAAATATTGTAGGTTCATCCAGTCTTATTGGCTATGCCCTGACTAGTTACAATTGGCCCATGCTTTCAGACCAATTTCCACAGGCTGTGTATTACCCCTGCCAGTCTTTTGGGCAATATTTACATTATTGATCCCACAGGACATAACACTTAGGGGCCGATTCCGATCCGGGTCGGAAGGGCACCGAACACGATCCAGACGGAAAAACTATGAGCTTTACGCGTGTTTTCCGCCCGACTCGTACAGCTGTACGAGCGAGGAAGTAAGATGCGAGCTATGTGAAATTCACCGACCGAGTCGTTTCAAGGTCTGAACCGCTCCGTACGTCTCGGCCATAAGCTAACCGTGGCGTGCAATGGATGCGATTTACGACTGAGCCAGTACGATGCACGCGTCGGACAGCTGGTGCAAGCCGGACACTCCGGCTCGCAAAACGTCTGGGAAGTTGCCTTTGGGGGTCCGTGTCGGACACCCTAACACCTGCAACCCTACGACTCGGACACAGGGGAAGACCCAAGGGTCCCCCCAACATAGGCTTGTACGGTGCGGATCCCATTGACTTCTATGGGAGTCTGACCGAAACGAGTCCGGCAGCATACGGCACCATCGTACTCGCTTGGTTGGACTGCAGGACTCCCGCTCGGTCGGAAAACACTCCGGATCCGGCTCGGTTGGAGTGCTTTCCGACCCGGATCGGAATCGGCACCTTAGTACTGTTTGCTAATCTGTTCTCCCCCTTAAAAATGCATGGTGTCCAGAAAGAGTGCACCATTCTTGCTAACTATGGTTGCCCCATTTCCTGTTTCAGCCTTAATGAACATATAGCTGTGGAATGGTCATTATTTCATCTTTAGGTGCATGTGTAGGCTTGAAAGCAGAATGCAAGGGTATCAAAGTGCTACATTACTCCGTGAGCCAGGAACCATTGAAGTAATACTTAAGAAGTTTTCATTCAATGTATACGATTGCTTACAGTGTATAATCCTTCATTTGGAGAAATTAAAAATGTTTGGACACTGCCATTCACAACTGGGAATCTATAATGCGTGCCTTCTACCTGCCACCCCTGCCACACTAGATGCCTCATTCCTTAACGCCGAATCAGAAGGCCTCAGTTTGCAAAGGTAGAATTCACAGCTTCAACTGTGCACTTGGCTACATACACCAATGAGGCTATATTTAATAGATAGGGTATGTCAGGCTTTTTACATACTTTTAAGAAGAATCATGTTAAGAATCATTGAAGAATTATGGAAAGTAATAGGAAGTGAAGAACTTTATTAATAAAGTACTTTAACTAGATATATTGCATTTAGAAGACAACTAAAAATCAATCTTTTCAGACGGTGCCTAAACTGGTGTTTCCTTGATGTTCATGGAGTTCTATTGAAGTGTTGAGTTGCATATGTTTGTACGTGAGTGTATATATCGCCTGTTCTTTGTGACCTAATGTAATCGATTACTCAGCTATTGGTCCAGGTGTGCTTATATATGTTGAGATAAATAAAATGACGTTACCCCCTTGCTTCTCAACTGTGCCTGGCATTTGCAGGGAATGAACCATGACAGTATGTTGCTATTAACGATGTAACCATGCTATTCGACTGTTAGTGAACTTGTAATGAATATGTGACTACAGCGGCAGCCAGCTCAGGTAAGCACGGTGGGGGGGGGCACGGCGCAACAGGGGGGAAGCCGACAGACGACAGAATAGGTATAATTAATAATGCCTATTCCGTCACCCGTTGGCTTCCCCCCTACCGCGCCCTGCCCCGCCCCACTGCCCACCCTTGCTTACCTTACCAGCAGCCACTGTGTTACTACTACTTTTACTATTCGGCATGCTGTAAATTCTATAAAGCGCTCTGATACCTGCAAGGGTCATGTTTGCGCTATAAAAAAAGATTAAAATTAAAAACAAATAAATAAAGATTAAATCAGTACATGCTTTTATAAAATTGGGACTGTTTATTGTTGGTGCCTTTGCCTTTTTCTTCTTTTTCCTACAGATTCTAACGTTAAAGGTGTGTGGAAAAGGCTAGAATTTTGCTTATGAAAGTATTCATGCTTCTAAATGAATTAATCAGCTATCTCTTTAATTAAATATTTTCCGTTTTTTTGTACAGTCATACATTTTTGTATTGTCTATTGCAAAACTGCTGTTTTATTTTTTTAGATTGTATGTTGTATGGCAATTCATTGATCATGAAGATGATTCACTTACGTATAATAATAGGTGCAATATAATATTGAGTCTTACTAAATGTACACAATTCCGTGATGCACTTTTTACTAATTAGTTGAATTTTGATAGGACTTTGCCTTGTCATTTTAATGTGTTCATTTGATGTTCATGTCCATTAGCATCTGTTCTTACCATTATTTTCTACCATTTTAGGGAAGGTGATTAGGAAAGGAGCTGGTTTGAATGAGCTTTTGAATATCCAGAACTCAGCCAAAGTGGTGAATGTCAAAGATCCAGAACCTGGAATGTGGACTGTAAAGGTATGTTTATTGCACAGATATGGCACCCGGTGTAGCCGCCTGGCCCTCCCTGTAGCCCCGCCCCTTAACATTCACCCCAGTGTCTCCTCTGTTTCTCGACAGCATGGGGTATGATTCCTTGCACTCGGTAGGTTCAGATTGAGCATGCAAGAAGGGATTCTGAGTCTGAAAAGACCCCTCATCCATCGCGCACTCAGCTTGTGCCCTCATCCATCGTGCACTCAGCACCTGCCCTAATTCATCGCGCACTCAGCTTCTGCCTTCAACTTAGGTGCTTAAAATTGTCCAGGACTGTGCTGAAATGCAGAGTGATGAGTCCGCTCTGCCAATTTATGCCTGAGCAAAAAAAACACAGATGATGGACGGAATGCTGAACAAATCAAGCATTCACCCCCAGTCACAGATCTGGGTTTAATCCATTCTTTTTCTTCTCCCAGTGCTACCCCAGTTTGGACCCAGCCATATGCAAATCAGTCTTGACCCTGCTCCTCATGGGAACAGT
Organism: Triturus cristatus; assembly: GCF_964204655.1. Taxonomy (NCBI): domain Eukaryota; kingdom Metazoa; phylum Chordata; class Amphibia; order Caudata; family Salamandridae; genus Triturus; species Triturus cristatus. Next base: position 323,813,564 of record NC_140586.1, on the reverse strand, counting down.
CCAGCCCGAACTGCCAGGCCAGGTCCTCCCTGGACCAGAAGCAAGAATCATGCCTGGTCAACCTGTGATACATGCTCTCACCATCTCACTCCTTGTTAGCATTATTTTCAACCCAATCTATGCTCAAACATTATTCATGTTGTGCTTACTTGCACCAAATTAGCCTCAAAATACATATTCTATAATGACCTGAATGTACTCCCTGAAATTGCAGCGCTTATTATGATTATGCAGCAGTCGAATATCTACCTGCTCTGGCAGAACGAAAGAAAGCTTTCAAAAAATGTGTTTTATGTTTCAAATGTGTGTACCAAAAACAAATCAAGAACTTCTAGTTACAACCTTGAAAAGGCAGCATTGTATTCACTTATGGATCCGCTTCTGATTTTTTTTTGCAAAAACAATTTTTATTGCATTCCTCAATTACAATTGCAATCCGCAATCTCCATCATATCGGTAGTCGTCTCCCGCAGATAGAAACCATTGCATAGTACAGTGCAGACCACTTCCAGCTACCAATGCACTGTCCCCCAACACTCCCCTAAGCAAATGCACCCTCCCCCCATGGATCCGCTTCTGATATCTCAAACAAAAAATAATTTGTTTTGTGTGCTTACAGTCATAGGGTTTTGCATCACCAAAACGTTCACTCTGCAAGCATTTGATGGTTGTCTCATGCTAATTTAGCCCAACAAAGGCCACAAAACTTATGAAAAACTGTGCATGCCTTGCATTGCCAAATAGATGTGGGCGGGATTGTCTCAACATCCTACGATTGCCCAAGTGTGAAACAGTCATTAATGTGTCCCAGACATGTTTGGCATCAGGTGACATTCAAGCACACAAAAGGGGATACGATGAATGCTCGCTAATAGTCTACACCACTGCCATCCGCTCTGTGTAGCTCTCCAACACACCATGCTTGCCCGCTGTGTCACTCTAGACAAACGCCTCTCTTAGGCAAATCAGTACTGACCATGTTCCACATAGAAACAGCCCACCACCAACTGCCGGACAAAGCCTTCTTCAGAAGGGAACAAAAGCAATCCCAGTCCAGGCTTGGCCTTTATAGGCCTCATCAGTGGCGGATAGATTGAAACCTGTGGCACATGGAGCAGTGGACCCACAGCTGGGCATATATTTGGCCATATAAGGTGTTACATCGAAAACACAAAATGTGATTCGAGGAATGCTTGCCAATTGTTTAAATGACTGGCAATCATTCTGGGCAGCATTCCAATACACTGTTTTCACCCTCTATGCTGCTCTAGACTGAGGCCTGACTGGCAGTTCAGGATGGGTTGTTCCCAAGAGGGACATGGTCAGTTCTAATTTCCATAAGGAAGGCCTCTGTCTAGCGTGGCACAGTGGGTGAACGCTGATTTGTTGAAATGCTGCCTTGAGCTATTGCCAGTCATTTAGACTATTCGGACACATTCCTTGCATAATATATTGGGTATAGATGTAACACCCTATAAGACCAAATATATGCATTTGCATTGATTCCTCGCATGAGAAATGTCAACAATTTGATGCAAATGTTACGGAAAATAAATAGCACCGTTTTCAAGTAGGAAGAAGGAGGCCTGCAATCTATTTATAGATTCAATAGGGTGTGCTGAATCAAAAATTATGCACGCATTGTTATGGCTTGGATTCAGAAAGAGCGTAACCCCTCAGAACCAAGTTGGAGGGTTAGATACAAACCAAAGACCAATTTACTCCCAAATGTTGTCTTCACCTTCTTTAAGACTAAAACTTTTCTATAATCTTCCAGGTAACCGGTAAGATGCACACTAATTTGTGAAGTTTCACCATTAAAACCATCAAACAATCCAGAACAACAAAAAACTGGCAAATAAAAGGGCCATACATGCACATATCAATTTAGAAAAACCTCTATAATACAATTCATTTTCGTTTTTATCTAGATATGGAATACACAAATATCCTCCCCACCTGCATAAAACAAGGTGATAGAAGAACTTGCTAGCTTTAGGCCCTATTATGAGATCCCTGATATTCTCTGTTGGTAAGGCAGAACCCAGCATTGCCCATACCGGGGGAGTTTTGGTGGTGGTTTTGTCATTGGTAGGAGCGCATCCCAGTACTACCAGGCTATCACAAGTTGTTCCCCTACAGGCCTCCATGGAATGGTGAATAAAATGCAAAAATTGGTTCTACTGTACCAACTTTAGCATATGAACCCATAATTCTGGGCCTTTATCTGACAACAAAGTGCTCCAAACATGACTTGGCGATTTTGTCCACAGTAAAGAATACAGTGCCGTATTAGTATATCGGAGATTACGTATGCAGTAAAACTGTACCACTTGTAATCCTTTTTCTGTCGAGAAGTTCATTTTCAGCCAAAACAGAAATTGCAACCACTCATAGTACGGGACTTCGTGACAAGAGATCATTCCATTTGTAGTGTACACTTCGGAAATGACCATTACCGGTAAGTAAATAGACCAACGTTATCCATTTGCCAGTTACAAGCTGTAGTGAATACAGTGGTGCACGCTATTTAAATACTCACCTTAGCTTTTGCCACAGAATTGCAGTGTGATGTACCCCTCTGCTGACGTCAATGGCGCCTCCCCAGCTACCATTCCTTTATCCACACGTCCTTGGGCCTCAGCGCCCTTTCTAAGTGCCACATTCCCAAAAGGAAAGGGCTTTGGATTTGAAGAGGTGTCCGTCTTTGTTCTGTGTTTTTTGTGCCTGAAGCAACGTTAAACATCCCCAGGAGTGTGCTTCAGATGTCATCTCAGAGCACCAGCCCAAAGGGAAGGAGACAGAGCTGGGAATCAAAGGAGACGCTGCCCCTGTAATTACTGAGTAAGACGTTTGTAACAAGACACAGGCGGCCATTTTATTACACCGTGTATTAGGGCTAAGTGAGGGCGAGGGACACGCAAAGCTACAGTTGTAATGCTTAAGGTTTAGTTAGCCAAGCTTTCATATCCTTTTACCGAGCAACATCTTTTGTTTTGTATGGAAAGCATAAACAAGATTTATTGGCACTGCTGTTCCTGTCAGAATGATATTTTAAACTACATTTAAATATAGATTAAAAACACTGAAAGGACACCCTTCTCAGGTAAGTTGGAATCTGTTTAGTAAGTCACTCTATATTTAGGAAAAAACAATTAAAACTTATTTGTGGTAAACATTTAGGGCTTCATTTATAGGACAGGGCGAAATGGCACTTCTGCCCCAAAAAACTGGTGACCCGCACTATTCGCCCGCTTCACTTGGAGTGCAGTGGAAGCTCGTGGTACTGATGGTGGAGTCTGTCACTACCGACCCCACCATTGTCTCCCTACGACAGTAGAAATAGCTTCTGAGGGGTCATCCAATCTAAAGTGGTCCCAGTGTTGCCATACCTACCTATTTCCTTCTTTTCTGAGATCACTACACAAACTATGTTGCATACAGAAAAGATCCCAAAATGTCCTCAGAGTACTGAGGGAAAATTTCCAGTGGGTGAGGTATATCAGTTATGTTATGCCCAACAATGTACCCACGGTTTGGGGTTTTCTCTTCATGCAACTCATATAAAAGATACCAGGTCCACCATGCTGGCAAGGTTGTTATATGTTAGTGTGCCCTGAATAGCTCTACATTTGTCAGCCCAAAAGCGCCTGGCATGGAGAGCCCTGCCTCTCACTAACGGTTGTTCGGTGACCGAGCTAAAACATTTTAATTTAAGTTCTTAATTCAGGGTTTCATCACTCGTGGCCCAAGTTGACATGTTTGATCCATTAGCCCACATGCATTATTATCCTGTGTGAAAATTGAGGCTACCCAGATCGAGAAAGCTGGTATTGGGTGTTCCGGTGTGTCACATAAGTCCCTCTAGAAGGGTGGAATCATACCTCCCACATCAGTTACTGGTGTGGAGGTATGATTCCAAAGTGTTTGACATCAAACACAACATGTTTCTAAGCAGCCGTTTTAAAGTTAGCATTTACCACGAGGTTATAATGCACTTAAATATATGGTTGGATGCATCACAAGCAACCCCGGAAAATATGTTCCGAAGGCTGAAGAGGGGCTCTGCTCATGCAGGCGCACCCTCTCACCTAAAATCAAGCACCCTGCCTTCAGGAATGACAAGGCCTGCCATAGGCACCACCTTACACAGGATGCAGTAGCAGACCTGTAGTGTCATTTTGAATGGTCTCTCAGCGGTGGCATAATACATGCTGCAGCCCATGGGAGGCCTCTGGGCTACCTATGCCTTGGGTACATAGTATACCATATACTAGGGACTAATAGGCGTACCACAGAATCCAAATCTGGAGTGTACCTAAAGTACATGCAATCAATTTAGAGGAGAAGCAGCTAGACTGGGGTCCTGGATAGCAGGATCCCAGTCAGTCTAAGTCGAAAACAGTGATACATCAGCAAAAAGTGGGGGTAACTATAAGAAGCAGATCCTACTCTCCGACACAAGCCCCCCCAACGTAAGGACATGAAACTAACCTTGACCAGATGAGTCTTAATGTTCTAAGTGGAAATATCTGGAGAGTCCATCTGCATTGGCATGGTTACTCCCAGGTCTATGTTCCACTGTATAGTCCATCCCCTGTAGGGAAATGGACCACCTCAAAGGTTTGGGGTTTTCATCCTTCATCTGTTTTAGCCATAAGAGGGGCTTATGGTCTGTCTGAACAATGAAGTGAGTGCCAAACAAGTATGGCCTCAACTTCTTCAAGGCCCAAACCACAGCAAAGACTTCCCTCAATAGCTGACCAACGTTTCTTTCTGGGGTTCTGCTACTGGCTGATCCTGACCCTCTTCATTCAGTTGTGATAACACAGGCCCTACCCCCAACTCAGATGCATCCGTTTGAACAATGAATTGTTGGGAATAGTCAGGACTTTGCAGAATGGGAGCAGTGCACATGGCCTGCTTCAGGTCATCAAATGCCTTTTGACAGCTAACTGTCCACTGAACTTTCTTAGGCATTCTTTTGGAAGTTAAGTCATTCAAAGGGGTCACTATGGATCCATATCCTTTGAGAAACCTCCTATAGTACCCAGCCAGGCCCAAGAAAGCTCTGACCTGAGTCTGGGTGGTTGGAGCAACCCAGTACATGTTGGTCTGGATTTTGCTCTGCAATGGTTGAACCTGACCTCCACCCACAAGCTGGCCCAGGTATACAACCTGACTCTGCCCTATCTGGCACTTGGTGGCCTTAATTGTGAGACCTGCTTTCTGCAGAGCCTCCAAAACATTTCTCAGGTGCACCAGATGATCCTCCCAGGTGGAGCTAAAGACAGCAATATCATCTAGATAAGCTGCACTATAGGCTTCCAGGCCTGTAAGGACTTTGTTCACCAACCTTTGAAAAGTGGCAGGTGCATGCTTCAAACCAAAGGGCATCACCACAAATTGGTAGTGCCCACTAAGGGTTGAAAATGCTTTTTTTGGCTTTGCATCCTCAGCTAATCTGATTTGCCAGTAGCCAGCTGTCAGGTCAAATGTGGCTGAGGCCAAAGTATCTATGAGTTCATCTGCCCTGGGTATTGGATGGGCATCAGTCCTAGTGACTGCATTGAGACCCCTGTAGTCAACACAGAACCTCATCTCTCTCTTTCCATTCTGGGTGTGAGGTTTTGGTACCAAGACTACTGGACTAGCCCAAGGGCTATCTGAGGGCTCAATTACTCCCAGGTCCAACATTTTCTGGACTTCAGTCTGGATGCTGTCCCTGACATGGTCAGGTTGCCTCTAAATCGTATTTTTAACAGACAGACTGTCACCTGTGTCCACTTCATGAGTGCACCAGGTAGTCTGACTGGGGGTCAGTAAGAACATATGTCTAAACTGGTTCAGAACTTTTCTGCAATCAGTTTGCTGCTGGTCAGTGAGGCTGCCTGCCAAGGCTACATCATCAACTGAACCATCATCAGGGTTCTGTGAGAGCAGGTCAGGGAGTGGATCACTCTCTTCCTCCTGTCCCTTATCAGTAGCCATGAGCAAGACCATGTCTGCTCTGTCAACATATGGTTTGAGCCTGTTCACATGGAGCACCCTATGGGGGCTCCTGGGAGTTCCAAGGTCCACCAGGTAGGTAACCTCTCCCTTTTATTCAATGATCGCATGAGGGCCACTCCACTTGTCTTGGAGGGCTGCTGGGGCCACAGGCTCCAACACCCATACTTTCTGTCCTGGCTGATAAACAGTCAACACAGCCTTTTGGTCATGCCAGGCCTTTTGCAATTTCTGGCTAGCCTCAAGGTTTTTGGATGACTTCTTCATGTACTCAGTCATCCGGGAGCAGAGACCAAGTACATATTCCACAATATCCTTTTTAGGGGGTTTTAGAGGTAACTCACATCCCTCCTTCACTAGACATAAAGGACCCCTAACTGGATTTCCAAACAGAAGTTCAAAATGGCTCTAACCAACCCCCTTCTGCGGAACCTCTCTGTAGGCAAAGAGAAGGCAAAGAGACGGCAGGGCATAAAGGACCCCTAACTGGATGTCCAAACAGAAGTTCAAAATGGCTGTAACCAACCCCCTTCTGAGGAACCTCTCTGTAGGCAAAGAGAAGGCAGGGCAAAAGTATGTCCCATCTATGCCTAAGCTTTTCAGGAAGACCTTTAATCATGCCCTTGAGGGTTTTGTTGAACCTTTGAACTAACCTATTGCATTGTGGGTGATAAGGGGTGGTAAATTTGTAATTTACTCCACACTCCTTCCACATAGCAGTCAAGTAACTAGACATGAAGTTTGCCCCTCTGTCTGATACGGCCTCCTTAGGAAAACCCACCCTGTAAAAGATTCCCAGGAGGGTTCTAGCCACCACAGGAGCTGTGGTAGTTCTAAGGGGAATTGCCTCTGGATACCTAGTGACATGGTCCACCACCACTAGTATGAATCTGTGCCCAGATGCAGTTCGAGGATCCATGGGACCAACAATGTCAATCCCAACCCTCTCAAAGGGAACCCCCACCACAGGTAGTGGTATCAAGGGGGGGCCTTTGTAGTACCACCTGCCTTACCACTGGCTTGACAGGTGATAAAGGAGCGACGAAACTCCTTTGTGTCCTCTGACATATGTGGCCAATGAAAGTGAGGGACAAGCCTGTCCCAAGTCTTGTTTTGGCCTAGGTGACCTGCTAATGGGAGATCATGTGCCACTGTCAATAGGAAGCCCCTAAACTTCAGCGGTATAACCAATCTCCTGGTAGCACCAGGCTTGGGGTCTCTACTCTCTAAGTATAAGAGTCCATAATCCCAGTAGATCCTATGGGACCCACTGGCACTACAAGCAGCCTCAGCAGCAGCTTGCTGTCTGAGGGGTTCAAGAGAGGGGCAGCTCAGCTGCTCATGGCTTGATCAGGTTCAAGTTCCTCTGAGACAGTTCCTTCTTCAGGACTAAGATCATCTCCCTCAAGAGACTGATCTGTACTCTGAGGCAGGGGGGAAGACACTTCCTTACCCCTACGGCTCCTTCTCTTGAAAGGCGCCTGGTCCATTATTCCAGGATCCAGGGCCTGTTCAGTAGAAGACATTTTTGCCTGTGACGTAGTCATACCAAACACATCTGCAGGGATGCCCAACATTTCTGCATGTGTCCTGAGTTCCACCTCAGCCCAAGCTGAAGTTTCCAAATCATTGCCCAACAAGCATTCACATAGAGGTCTGCACTTACCACAACCTTCTTAGGGCCAGTTACCCCTCCCCAGGTGAAATTCACGATTGCCAAGGAATGGTCTGTCCTGACATTGCTTGCATTGGTCACTTGGTACATCTCACCAAGTATGATTTGCTCAGGGGCCACAAGATCTTTTGTCACCATTGTGACACTTGCACCTGTGTCCCAGAATGCCAAGGCTTCCTTTCCATTGATCAAAGGCTGCTGTCTGTATTTGCCCTGATTACTGGGACTGACACATAAGGAGGCCATATCCATGCCTCCATCACAGCCCAACACAGCCTGAGTTGGAACTCTGACGAGGCCAGAGTCCATCTCAGATCCCAGGGTTAACCCTGCTACACCCTTATTCTCCGTACCACCACTTTGAGCTGAATTAGGGGGAACAGTTGCCTTAGGGGAAGTGATGGCTGGAGTAGAGTCCTTGGACTTGGTACAATCATTTGTCCAATGGGTCTTCTGTTTACAGATATGACACTATGGCTTCTTCTTGCCTTTATACTGTTTGATTGTCGTGCCCGTGTCCACACACTGCACCCGTCCTCCGTGGGTCCCCTGTGTCACTACTTTGGGTGGTTCCTTGGAGTCCCAGCGATTCTATGTGCTCTAGGCACTGTGTCTAGTTAAGTCGTGGTTGTTATACCACTTTCTTAGAATATGGTTTGGTCTCCGCTGGAGCCCGCTGTGTATTGTGCTATTTACTGTTGTTCTAGTGATTTATTATTGTGTGCTTAGTGCTCTAATCTCATAAAGAGGTTAGTAGAGAGTGTTTAGTAATGCATACATATATTATATATATCTCTTGTGTGGTTCTCCTTTCATTTGGTCATTCAGGAGGTTCTGATCTGGTAAAACTAGCTGCTTTACATTCCTTCGAGACTTAGCCTGAAGGCTGCTCTCCATAGCTACCACTAGAATAGCTTTCAATAAAGGTTGTCAATAACCTAATCATCAATAAGGCTCGTTTGGACTGGTGCAAGGTGCCCACTTTAATTAGTGGACAGCATATACCAGGCCAACTTCTCACACACAGTCAATGTGATCAAAAAGTGTCAACATGTCACTTGCACAATTTGGTCTCGTGAAATTGTTGGGAGTGGAAACAACTAATAGATGATAGCTTTTCTACAATACTGAAAATAAATTACAATGAATTTAGCATTGTGACTGTAGCAGTCCATTATCACTTGATTTTGGACTGCAATTTGCCAGTGCCTCTGCTCTGGTACTATGCACTGTTTGAGAGCTGCAAATGAATCATGAATCATGACTTCCTGAGGTTAAAGGGCAACCAGTGTATATAAGCAACATTCCAAGATATTCCGAAGCAGCCAATGCTTTTCGCATTAGGGTTTAGGATGTCCCTTTGATCCACCGAAGAGCAGGAATGATGTTTGGTCTAAATAAAGTCTCTGTTTCGTTTGAATCTTTTAAATTAGAAACAAGTGTTTGGCAAGAAAGCCTGCTCTGGTGAACATGTCGTGAGATGTTTTAGATTCCATCATATTAAGAGAATCCTTCAGATCCTGATGGTGTGGCAAAGAGAAAGGATACACGGAATGTGTAACAGGCTTAGTGGCTTAAACGCTTTCCAGTCTGACCTGCAGGTCACTGGTTCAGTCCACACAAGGCTATCTCAGCCCTCCATCCTTCTGATGTTGGTAGGTTGTGTAACATTAAATAGAGCAACAGTTGGCGCCATGACAACCCTTGCTGTGAACAAGCGCGATACAAGATTCTCCATAAACTAATGCCGTTAATTGTAGTGTTTAGAATATAACCGAATCATGCATCATTATATTAAATCAATTCATATGATTATTTCTGTAATGAAAACTTCTTAGGCCTAATCACTATTGTGGGGAATAACCCCAAGGGTCAGTGCACAATACCTTGCATGAGCTCCCACCAGGCTATGCAGCTGATTACGAGTCAGGGGAGTGGGAAAACGTCTTGGAATTCTGTTTAGCCGGATTCCTAGTGGGTTGGGTTTTCCAAACCTAGTTTTACTGGGACTGAGAGAACCATAGCCGAAGTTTGAGACTGTTAATTCTAGCCAGAAAAATTGCTCAGACTGCAGTTTTTTTTCCAAGAAAAAACTTTGCCATCCCACCATACTTCTCCTAACTTCATCTTTCACCCAATGAAAGAGCAATGGTCAATTTCCTGGTGGTTTTACGACCAGAAAAATTGGTTCCCACACAGTAATTACCCATTCCACAGGGTCTCAACTAGGAATCAGAGCCTATGTGTTCTATTTTGGTTTCATGTTTTAAGTGGTGTACATGTCGCATGATATGTTTAGGAGCACAGTAGCTCCTTTCATAGTGGTCCCCATCTTGTATCTGCTACATGTTTTACAAAAGCGGCAATCTTTGGAAGTGTGTTAATTGTTTCGGGAAAACACCATAGTAGTTGCATAGCACTTTCACTGAATGGTACATGCACTCTGCCATCAGCTTTAGAGTCTCACAATATTGGACTTGAGGCCTGCAGTCTTTTACATTCGTTGCTCAATATACCACTTGCCACTTCTCATCTAGTTGCTTTTTGTAAATGTCAATACATTTTCAAGGGCTGTTATTCTTTATCCTAACTTTACTCTTGGAAGCTTCTACATTCTTTCCTTGCTTTCGGTAGATTTTCTCCCTATCGTGCCCCCAGTGCTTAATTTGAGCCGGTGGTTTCCAGTGCACAGCACCAGCACTTTTCATTAGCACCAGTTAAGGAACCATTTATTTGCAGTGAGATTAAGTGGTTTTCCATAATCACAGGATGTTGAGCCCACGCCTAGACTCGAACCTGGTTCTCCAGCTCCGAGGTCGGCAACTCTGGCCATTACACCACATCCTCTCCCCCCTTTCATGGTTAGTAGTTGGTTCTGTTTTAGGCGACTTCCCAATCGTTTTTGCAAGCAATTTCACCCACCCAGTTTTGCAGTTCTGACAAATTTAGCATTCTTATGAATTTACATTCATTTTCCAATTTGCCACAGGAATTATAACCATACGGCCCTCCAGAATTGAGCAGAGTTTGGATCTCATTTAGTAATTGGAAGGGCTGCAGTGTAATTAGATTTTACTGGTTTGCCAATTTGCGACAGTATTTAGTGAGCAGGTTTTTGTACATCTGGACCTTAGTAACGTACTTCATCCACCTACCCATCTCCTCCTCGGAGTGTTTATTACAGTGATTAATTTTGTTATATGCTGACTGGTTGGATCCCAATTGAAATGTAAATGTTGAATCAGATGTTTTAGAAGTAGAGAAGCCCAGGGTAACACTGCTGTGGTCGCCGGCATGAGTCCCAGAACTCTGGGAAAGTTTTCTGCAGTTCCATAATTTGATTCCTGGCGAGTTTGCAGCTGTGACTGGAGAGTTAGCCCTCTCTCTCTTGGCGGGAACACTTTATTTCAGTCTGTGCCGAAATGTTCTCCTATGAAATAGCAATCTTGAGCTGGTGACAAATGAGACTGCTTCCACTTTACAAGGAAACCAAAGTTCTGGAGTGTTTAGCGCTTAGAGGCGAAGGAGCACACATTGACCAGTTGTGTAGGTGTAAAAATATGTGAATCCCTTCTTATTGTAAATAAGCAACTTTCAGATCTAGTACCTTCTTAAATACTCAGGGTGCAGGTGATAAGATGAAAGGTAGGGCTGTGACACTTCCGCAGAGCAAAGTACGTTTGAGAATATGGGCTCACTGAGAAATTTATCATGAGGATCCAGTGAAGTCAGGCAATCTCCTGGGGGGCCACAAGAAGAATGGCAGTTGCGGAGACCCCATTTTGAATGTTACTGATGTTAGAAATAGGCCTACTCTTTTCAAGTCCATGATAGGAATTAGTTCTTCTGATAGTTTCCTCCTTGGGAACAAAGTCAAGTACCTTCATTTACCTTTTTCTCTCTGTGGGACTGTTGCAATTGCCTTGTTCTGTAGGAGTGCTTGTATTCCAATTAAAATACCTCTCTCTTAGATTGATGTTTTGTCTAAGGCGTTTGGTGGAATAATGCACCTAGAGGAGGTTCTTTGAATTCTAATTGATAACCTTCTGAAAATATCTTGTGGTCTCCCCGGTGAATGTTTTGTGATATTCCCCTGACTGTTCCGACTTATTTGCTTTCCCCACTTCCAGGTACTACAACATTGTACTGCTTTCGAGGCTGCGCATTGTCGGATAGCCTGGGGGTCATTCTATATTCAAGAACACGCTTTGATGTTTATTGTGTCCTGGAATTTCTTTTTCCTTTTGTCTGTGCATAAAAAGTCAATAAAACAGATTTTCAAAAAAACCTTCTGAAATTATCTGTTAAACATATTGGGGCAGATTTATGACGACTGGCGCATCCCTGCATATCAGCAGGGATGCGCCAGTTATTATGCGCCACTGCTGCGGCACCATGGATGCGCCGCATTTATAATGCGGCGCACCATGGGGCAAAAACGGCACAGATGCGTGACGCATCTGTGCCGAAAAGTGGCGCATTGCTGGAGTTGCGTCGCAAGCGCGACGCAGCTCCAGCAATGATCTGGGGGGCCCTATCTTTACAATGCTGCGTCAATCCTTACGCCTGCTTCAAGCAGGCGCAGGGTTTTGACGCAGCATGGGCCTAAAAGTGACTGAGTGAAATCTTGTAGATTTCACTCAGCCACTTTTAGGAGGCGTTCCTGCGCCGGAACGCCCCCACCTGCCCTGGAACGCCTACATATGGCGCAGGGCTTTACAACGTGACGCATCTCCCAGATGCGTCACGTTGTAAATACCCCGCACCATGGCGCAGGATTTGCGCCGCTGCTGCGTCACAAAAGTGACGCAACGGCGGCGCAAAAGTGACGCAAGTGCAACATAAATCTGCCCCATTGATCCTGGATATGATTTCTTAAATACTTAGAAAAGCGGAGAACCGGTCTGCAGCACAGTCTGGCTTTTTCAGCAAAAGCAACCCCCTAACTACAGGTCCATCCACGAAAGGCCAGCCTTTGAACTTGTGAGGTCTGCTGCATAATCTTCCTATTTCTGGACTCCATCAAAGAGCGTCTGAAAATCTTTTGCCAAAGCCTTTGACTGGGTGAGATGGCTAACAGCCTTCTGTGGCCCATGAAGATGAAATACTTGCCAAAGTGAATTCTCTTCACATACTAGGGAAATTCCGCCTTAAAGTCTATTATTGGGTAATGTATTCATGGAAATCTAGGGAATCCTCTTTTGTCTATTTCTTTCCATTCTTTTGTTAATATATTTCTCACTGCTCTGTGACAAGACCAGGCATCAGGCATGATTGGGCCATATTTTTCAGAAAAATAATTTGGGTCAGTCAGTTGTTCATTCTCAGGAAAATCTAGTTTCTCCCTTATGTGATTAATAACTTACGAAACTTGAGTCCCTTTTATCAACTTTCGTCTGTATGATGAAAGGTCAATATCTTCTTCGTTCTCCGATTCTAGGCTGGAACATTTGGTATGGTCTTTAATGGGGCACCCACAGTCCTGTCTACCAATGTCTAGTAAGTCATCTGGTGATATAGAGAAGGTTTCCTCCTGTCTATCTGGAGAAACAGAAGGCTCTTCTTTGTGCTTTCTTTTCTGCGCACTCTTTGTGCCTCGACTGCACTCTGGCATTCTTTAGCCAGACCTTCTATGCTGCGCCTTTATATATCGTGGCTTCCTTGTAATATGGCTCTTCCCTAATAGAAAAAGACCCACTTTTCATGCATTTCCACTAAAGTGCATCAGATCAGGGAGGCGTATAGCCAACTGAACATGTCATTCCTTGTCCTGCTTCCTGCTGAGGCACAGGGAAGAGATAAACTGGGCATGAGAGAGGCCTGTTACCCGTGGGTCTCCACTATGGACCCAGGGGGGCACATGTGGTGCCCTCAAACATCCATGCACCGTGTGCTAGGCACCTCCGCATATGGTACATGGATGTTTGTAGACATACACTTTACCATTGCAGCTTGTGCTGAGGCCCTTTTCCGACCGCCAGCCCATGCCACAATATTAAAGGGTATGTTTCCGACTGCCGTGCTGGTGGTTGGATCATAATTTAGGCAAGTGGGACCTCGGACGCCTTTCCCCGCTACAATGTCAGTCCGACCAGCATCGTAATCGGACCCTAAGAAAGAAATATTGATATGAAAGTGGTAAAAAAAAAGTGCACTCAATTGGCGGAGGGAAAACGTTTTCAGAGTAAATAAATCATTGGTCATAAATACACCCAAAATATTTGTCATCCTTAGGCAGGCCTGGGATGGACACTTTGCGATGCTGGACCACATGGGCTAGCAAGAGCTTCTGATGGCCTAGAGAAAGCTGCATTTTGGGCAGATACCGCCTCGTACAAATTAAAACCTATGCTGAGTCTATTATACAAGATAGAAACTATGGCACATGCATAGGGACTCTTCTCCCACGTCACTGATGTCTCTGATATAGTTTCTGGTGTGAAATAGAGGAAGTAAAAGTAAGTGAAGTGCAAGGTAGGTACATTACCTACACCCCACGAATAGCTTTACTGAACACCCTTGCGGGCACTGGCTTTACCAATGCAATACTTCGGTTTGTTGAGCAGGGCTTCACTTAGCAAGAAATTAAGATGGGGGGGGGGGGGGGGAGGTGGGTAATGAAGATTACAGGTAATCAGTCAAGCAGCCCTTCCCAGATAGTTTGCTCTGGAAAACCTGCATCAAACCGTGTGGGGTAATCGACGCTTGTGACACACTAAAATCACCTCACATCCACAGCAACTGTGAAAACGAGTCAAATATCACCTAGTAAATAATGTGAATTGTGCCTAAAGACTGCCATCACCTTCTAGACATCTGTCTTCTTATTCACGGTGCATCCAATTCAAACTTTTCATAGCAAGATTTATCTCAGAAATAGTGGGAAAAGGAGGCTGCCTAATCGCCATGAGAAGTTCAGCGCAGTTGTCCTTTACATCTCCTTTCACCTACAAATACAATTAAAACTAAATATTTTACAAAGCATATTTTGAAATGTAGGTTTTACAATAGCTATAATATCCAAGGTGGGGGTGGGGGGCACTGTTAGATATTTATGAACCTGGAATTAAGTTGGTTCCTTTTCTTCCACTCATGCCCTCCAGCTGTCTTCTGTTAGCAGGATTCATTTATACCATTCACATTACCCAAACAAATGTACAGATAATAGAAGATTTCAGCGTGTAGTTTTATTCAATCATGCTCTTGCAAACATAACATAGTTTGTGTTTTTGTTGTTATATGCCCTTGCAGAGTTTTTATCTGTTAGGTTGTAGCTTTACACCTTTTCGCATTCATAAAGCTTTCTTGATATACTCTTGTAAAACTGTACCTGTCTCAGCTCTATGGACAGTCACGTGACTTCCTTTCTGTTTGGGTGTTGGGATCTTCCCAATGTACAGTTAAGCACTGTGAAACGCCAGTGCCTCTGTGCAATGGCACGTTGTCACACTTATTTGTGTTATCTATGGCTACCATAGTGAGTTTCTATCAAGAAAGATCAGATCGAATTCTAGTTGTTCTCGTCAGTGACGCCACACAAGTGGGGAAACAACATGATTGGGCAGTGTTGTTGCATCACCAGGGGAAGCGCTCACTTTCCCTTTGTTTCGCTTTATGCAGGGGCGGAGCTTGGTCAGTAAGATGGGGGGAGCGGGGTGAGCTTCAGATTCTCCGACAATCAGGCTGGCATGTCATGGCAAAATTCATACTTGGGAAATAGAATATGAGGGAGCTTAAGGGCAATGGGAAGAGCAGTGCCGATTGTTAGGCGCACTTAAAACACAATATTTTGTAAAATAACCAACATTTCTTAAGAACTTCAAAAGAGAGAGGAGAGAAAGAGTGTGTGTTTGTATGTTTTTCTCTGTGTGTGCATGTAAAAATCCTAGGTGAAATCCAACAGACGCCTCAACATACCCGACTGAAATCACCTGTACCCAACTATTTACTACAGCATGCATTCATTACGGGGTGCAACACCCCAAACACCACCCCTGAAGCTGCGCCCCTGGCGTTATGGCGGTTGGTGGTCTCACCCGCCTTTTTCTGCCTTTCCTGGGTCTCCAAAGACCTGATGAAAGTGGAAGACCGTAGGTGGCCCTGTGCCTGCATCAACCAGCTTTCCACTCGTCTCTCCATGCTGACAGGCGAGATCAAGGAGTGCTGGCGAGGGACTCTGGGAGAGCCGCTGTCACATGGAGACTGATCCTTTGGGAAGGAGTGATGCAGGATGGTACAGAAGGTGATTGGGGAAGACTACAGGAGGGCAGGGATTTACATTTCAATTAGGACGGGGGTTATGCAGAGGGCAGTGCAGGATGGGTGAGAAGACACCAAATATTATCTTGTATTTCCAGTTTGGGTGGAGTGGGGCATGTAGGGGAGTTATACAGAAAGTGGTACAGTTGATTAGCAGGATGCCAGGTATTTTTTTAAATTATTTGGATTTAGGATATGTAAGGTAATTTCCAGAGGTATTCAAGTAGGGGCCAGAAGACCAGGTATTTTATTTCAGTGTGGGAGGGAAGGTGTGGGTATATGTTGAGGGTGGTGGTGATGGATGGCAGGAGGCCAGGTTTTTTCACATTTTACATGGTATGTATGGCTCCCCCATCACTCCTCTGCCCCTGGGTATATCTTGGAAGCAGGTACAGATGTTTAGAGGGGCCATATATAACATAAAAGAGTGGATGGCTAAAATGTGAATAACAGAGATATTTTTCTCCTCGTCGCTCAGAATGACATTAAATGTCACACAAGAGTCAATCTTTAATTCTGTGTGTTATGTGTTGCTCTCGCTGAGAGCTACTAGCATGAATACTAGATTTCAATCTGGGTATTCACTGCTGTGGTGTATCAACAGTGGAAAATAAAAGACGTATTTTAATATTGTGGTGGGGGGAAAATGCTGAGGGTGTCGTGGGGACATGGCCGGGTGTCAGGCATTGTATTTTGGTGGGGGCATGGGACAGGTAGAATGCTTACAGGGGGGTGGGGTGATGGGAGTGTGCGGCAGGAGTGAAGATGCCAAATTATAAATAGGGATCACTCTCCCACTCTGTGCTGCTCCGCATCTTGAACAGAGCACCCTATTACACAGTTGCATGCATGGGTAAAGTAGTCATGTGCACAGCATGGTTTGTTCTGGCTCAGCTCTCTACCCTGTGTACACCTACGGGTTTACAATACAAAGTAACAGACGTGTATGCCTGCTTTTTGTGACCCAGGGCTCTTTAATTACAGAAAGGGTTGCGGTGAAAGGCAAGCGCACTGTTTGAATGCTTCCGTCCACTTCTCACTGAGAGGGTAAACTCGACCTCATATTTAAACGGAGACAGTGACTCTTCATTCAGTCATTCACTGCACCCACCTGCAAGGGGATGTCTAGGAGGCGTCCCTGGGATCCCCATGCCTTACTCCAATGGGACAGCCTCGTGAAGGGTATTCACAGTGTGCAACCTCTATATGGTACACAGGCAGCACGCTTTCTGTCAGCCTCTTTGCCTCTGCACCTGTATCTATAAGAATAATTCCCTCATCTGCATGGGGCCCACGCCCTGATGCAAATAAGGCCAAGCACCTTGGGAACAGACGCCACCATCCATATTACAGAATGGACCATGCAAGTATCTGCACCCCCTTCTGTGCTACGCAAATGTCTGATGTGCCGTTAGGGCACATTATATCATTAAGTCTTTGGTATAATACAGGACAGGTGACTGAGGCAGCTCAGGCCATGTTGTATATGGCTCCCCATGACTTCTCTAACTCTGCATGTCTATTGAAAGCAGGGCAGATGATCTGCGTAGGCCATACATCACATACAATTGTGGACGGGTAGCAGTAATAAATGATGATGTTTTTCACTTCAGGGTTCTGAGGACATGTCAATCAGACCCTCTCAAAGATACACATCCCTGTTATTCTGTGTTTTCTTTATAGGTAAAATGTTTTTCTTATTGGGAAAAACCCTTGACCCCACAGTCTCACACCGCATTCCCCAGTAAGGGGATTTTCTGGGGGATGGAGTCCACAAACCATGTCTGTGGGAGTTTCCAAACTTTCAAGGCTAACCATTCTTTGAAACCCCAACCCAGCACGCTTTTGTGGAATTTAGTCCCATGATATAACACAGAAGTTGTGTAATAGTATGTAAAACAGCAATGTCACAATTTGTGATTGTATGAAGTTGTAATTCAAGACATTTGCACTAGTAAATGTGATCTGTGAGCACAAATGGCGTTGGAATCGGGCCCACGGTGTATAATGAAGGAAACATTGACTTACCTAATGAATTGCACTGCAGTATGTTCAACAGCATCTGTCTTTTGCTTTAAGATCCACCAGCAGAAAGTAGAACAAACTAGCAGGGTGGCTCATGTGCAAATTAGGAAAAGAACAAGGGAAAATGCAAAAAATCCCATGATTAAACTTTTAAAAGCTTTTACTTTGTTTCACAAGTGGGTATTTGGGTAAAAGAGCTGCTCATATGGAGACGCAAGTAACCGCGTGGGAGCCCGCGCTCCTTGTATTAAAGCCTCTCTTTAATTTCCGAATTACAGGCGACTTGTGATGCATCTAGTTACCTTTAATAAAGAGATAATGTAGTCGCTCAACTGTAAGTACTTATTATAGTTGAGGTCAGTTGTCAAAATGACTCCTGCCAGAGCCAGCAGAGAGGGTGTTAGGCAGTTCAGCTGAAGCTTAAAGAACAAAAACAGGAACTGCCTTTTCCTTCTTCTGATATGTTTTTCTAAAAAGAAAAGCATTTTAGATATTTATGGCAACATGTTTATTTTTTCACAATATAGGCCATTATGGGAAGGATAAAAACTTTGTATGTTTTAACACAACATTTTTATTATGACTAACTTGAAATTCAACCTAATATCTTTAGGCGAAAAGTAGTAATTGCTTTTGGTGTGTTTAATTTCGCAGTACAGATTTTGATTTTGTTCATCGTGCCTGCAGTGAACATTAAATAGCAGGACACAAAGGATTTAAGAGATTTGTGGTGATGGTGTGGCCATGTATTATAAGGAATAAAATAATAAATGTAATCATTAAAGGAATATTCCAAGTCACCTTGGAGTTCCATGATCTTATAAAGTCAGCTTCAGCCCTTTTCCTCTATGTCATCATGGAATTCCTCTGCGACTTGCAATTTTCTTATAATGTACAATAGGTGGTATTTTAACCCATATAAGTTGCGCAGCGAGCAGATCAAGCACCCAAAAATGCAATTATCCCAAAAAACATAAATATGGCAAATGGAGACCTCTACATTTATATATATATATCCATTCTATTTCAGGTATCAAGCAATGGAAGGCATTCTGTCCGTATCACAGGTCTAAGTACAATTGATTTCCGTGCTGGCTTTTCAAGAAAGCCAACATTAGACTTCAAGCAAACATCTAATCGACCTGTGAAAGGTAAGCTGAAACCCTATACCAATGATTAATACAGTCACATGAAATGATTACAGAATGCCACACACTTGTCTTCCCACCATTAGTGGCCAACAAATAAGATGATGTGCCTTTCAGTAACATTGATTAATTTATCAGAAGTTGATACTACAATAATTATACATATAAAAGAATCTATTGTATACAGAAGTGGTCATTAACACTTTGGTGGATGTGGATGAACTGCCAAATATTGTCGAGTGTCCCATTCATCCTACTTAGAAGGTATACAATCTCTCTTAATAGTGTATACATATACTCTTAATGGGGTAAATGGCTAGTGCCCCATTTTTTATGTGGTTTGTCTGCATTCACCAAACTCTAAATGTCCTCCAGAAAGTTACAATTTCAAGTACATTAAATGGTGTGTTATAATCAGAGCGAACAATGATGGTAGGATTTTTAATTAATACAAGAACTATAAAAAGCAAGTACACAAAACCAAGAAACCTACTTTTGAGTGCTACCTAATAACATTTCTTAACAACAAAGATTTCTTAATTAAAAGGGGGGATTTACAGGCCTACATACTTTCTCATGTCACTACCACTTTCCACCCCGGTCCATGGAACAAAGTTTTCATAATCCTCATCATTGCCCGTCCTCCTACCTTCAAAGAGAAACTTTACCCATTGGTTTCAGTCTCTCTGCCACTTCATCATTAGCTCTTCTTTGGAGCCTTTTCCTTGCCTGCTGCACTTAGTTTAAAAAAACATAAGTGAAGGGGCCCAAACCCACTGTCGCTGTGAAATATGGGTCACCTAGTCATGATTTCACCTCATGTCTCTTCTACCATCCTACACTCCCTGTCTCTTTTTCTCACTCTTGCAGGTTCTTCATCAACCTAGATTTCTCCTTGTATCAAGGCCTGGGCGTAATTAACGGAGTTCCACTCCGCGAAGTTACACAAAAACTCAGCGAGATTCACAAAGTACACGAACGGCAGAGTTGCAGTGCGTTGCGCTGTTAGCACTGATTTTTAGTGCTGGGAGCCAGTCCTGCAGTGTAAAATCAACCCAAACAGCACCACAACTTGAATGGCAACTTTCACATCGCGAAAGGCAGCTTTCTCAACGCAAGCAGTGGGGACTTGCCATGACCGCTGTGTTGAGAAATTGCGCCAGGTGGTGGTCTAGTGCTTGATATTATTGCTTGCTCTCACCAGCTTACCGTTGGCAAACCACGTGCAAGAAAAAACTTCGCCACACGACGGTTGGTGGAGTTGTGTGAAACTTCACTCTCCAAGTGGAATGCAGATTGGGCAAAACTCTGCAGACTCGGCTCGAGGAGCGGAGTTTACCGTCCACTATTACTTTTATCTTTGTTTTCTTATCTTTCTCTTGCTTCTTTTTCTACCTTTCCTGTCTCTTGCTGTGGTCAAAGTCTGATGAGAAAAAAGAAGCCTGGTTATAAATATTAGCGCCCGTGCCCATCAGCTGCAAACAACGGCAGAAATTAAGCATGCCTCACCACCAGTACGTGGGTTTTATGTATCCCTTCACCTACAGTATTCTTCAGACCCTCAGTCTCCCTCCTGACACCTCCCCTTACTCTGCCTCTAGTCAGCACCACTTTAGTGCATCTTCCAACTTCCTTTACCAAATTCCTTCCAAGCCCAATTCTTTTCTTTGCTTCTTGTCACCGCATCCACTTCCCATTGAGTCATAATTTCAGTGATGCACAATTTATTTTATTGTTGCATTTATGGAACTCAAAATTATTAAATTTGAGACTATGGGCCGCATGGGGAAAGCCTTTTTGCAGTCGCAAATGGGCCGATTAGAATGCAAAAAAGCATTTACAAATGTACAAAGCCCTAACTGCGATTCAGTAATCTATAACCAAATCACAATTTGAGTTTGCGAATCTGTATTTGGAAGGGGTGTGTTTAGGGCATCCCTTTCAAATACCGATTCGTATTGGTATGTACGAATGTTTTGCGGCCAAAATGCGGTCACAAAACATTCACAATTTACCACCAACTCAAAGTTTGTGGTAAGCCATTCGCAAACTGAAAGGGGTTCCCGAGGGACCCCTTCCGCTTTGAGAATTAAAATAATATACATTTTTAAGAGCAGGAAGTGGTCTCACGGATCACTGCCTACTCTTAAAAAATGAAACTAAAATGTTTATTTTTTTTCTTTTGAAAAACCTCCCGTTTTCCTTTAAGGAAAACGGACTTTGTTTAAAAAATAAAAACGTTTTTTTATTTAAAAGCAGTCACATACATGGGGGTCTGTGATTTTTGTGATTCCCAATGGGTCGCAAACTGAAATCTATGTCAATAATATTCATGCGACCATTGGGAATAACAGATAGTATAAAACACACTTTCATACAAACTTTGCTTTTTATTAATCTTAAACACTAAGCTTCATACATGTGGCCCTATGAGTGGGTTTACCACATAAAAGAGTTTGGAAGTGATTAATTAATGAATACAAGTAGTGTCTTCGAATGTAATACTAACGTAATTCAGATCATGCTTACTCATATGCAACTTATTTTCCATCGATGCACCCATTGTCTGTAACAACATCCCTGTATTCATGTAGAAGACCCAACGGTGCTCCAGTTTAAGAAAGAGATGAAGACACTCCTCTTTAAAGATCACTACATCACAATGCACTAACAATCGAATAACCAACTAACCCTTCTATCATTTGTTGGCTTTATGCTTACCTTTGACCCTGTACAGTGCTCCGCTGCCTTTTTGCTAGGTTTATACTATACAAATATGGCATACATACATTTTTGTTCCCATCTGGGTTGCTTCATACCCAGAATGTACAGCACGGTGAAGTCGAGGGGAATCAGATTTTTGTCCAGGGAGATTCACAAAACTGCATCTTACTGAACCACAATTTCGTCTTCTTAAACCATAGACCTAGGGTTTGCAACTCAATTTGATAGGAACTCAAGGCCTTAATGGCACCTGTATATCAATTATGACTCTAATTGATAGACTGATAGCAACATATTGATACACTGATAAATCCCTATCCACTGTTAGAAATATTAAAACAAGTGGGATGTAACATTATTGAATTGTCTATTGAGCACCTCCCATCAAAACGTTAGCTCTGTTTGGAACTGGCACTTATTAATATGAATACCTGCAATATCTGTTTTCAGAATCTGAGAGACATTTCTTATTCTTATTCTTTTTGTTGACTTTAACAGGAATATTACAATAAATATTCATATACTTAATTATAGCAATTTTAATAATATTATTAAAATAGTAACAAAGTGGAATTCTGTGCAAAATTGCCAATGGGCTGTACATTTGGTTTGGTAGACTGCTGTCGAAGAATATTTCAGTCTTGTATAATTTAAGGCCTCATTATGAGGACCTCGGTAACCTGCCTGGTAATTCAGTCACCCCATATTTGCAGATAATGGGGGCATCTGTTATTCTGGGGAGGGTGAGGTACCGGGGATTATAAGTGGGACCCAGAGGATCCCCTGAGAAATGAGGAATTAGAAGAAATTCAGGACTCGATTCCCCTGATTATTCTACATTGCTTATCTGGTACTTCACCCAGAGGTCCACCGCTTATTTGCGGACCCCATCGTAACTAATACAAAACATCACCAGCCCTCATACATCCATAAATAGATACAGTCTCAAGCAATGAGACACAAACTTGACCTGGATGACACCCAGGTACTACAACAACAGCAAGAGGTATCTTGGTACCCTGATAATGCACCTGGAATTCCAGGTTGGGCTGGCTGATTCTGTTGGCTAGTGTCGTTTTAAGCAGCAAAGAGAAGTGCACGCAGCAAGGGATGTTTACTTCATCTAACTAGAATACTACTGCTGAGATCTCTGTAGCCTGTACAGTTCGAATCATTCTTTCATGTTTCGTAGAGCCATAAAATAAGTGTCAAGTCTAAATGATAACAATAGTGGAAACTTTAAATAGCACTTAGTCACTCTGGGGAGACTATCATGTGGTGTTTAAAAACTGCCAACTGAAATTAGTACTTAAGAATTTTCAGGATAACATGCAATATCCAACAGTGCCATTGGGATGTATTTAAAGACAAATGGAGGTAGACTTTTTAAGTTGTGAAATGGCTCTGGGCCATCATAGCGGGTCATTCACATAAACATAAACAGAAGGTTAATGAACATAGTAGGGGACACCCTATGAACACCTGACCCCCAAGCCTGATCCTTCTCCGTTAACCCTGAACCCTCACAAAATCCTCGTGTACCTTATCCTCACCTACCTACATCTTCACTGCTCTTGTGCTTCCCTGATTCTGACGATGTGCCTCTTATAGCTGCACCACCTTCTCATCTTTAAGCCTGTCCCAGCCCTAGACTCTTCTGCTTCAGCACACCTCACCTGATTTATAATATTGTGTCTGTGCCTGACTAACAGTTCCTGGGAAGGGGTGTTGTTCAAAATACTGAGTACTTAATTTGTAAAGAGAAAGCAAAAATAGGTGCAGTCCCTCGAAGGTTTTCTTAGGAACCTACTGCTGGAGTCGCTGAATGCTAGTGGTAGCTGATCCTGAGAATGCATTGTCATGACTCCACCTCATGCCTCTTTCTTCTGCCACAGAACATTTCCTGTTTCTTTCTCTCACTCTTGCAAGTTCTGTTCCATCCCGCCTTTTCTATTTGTTCTTGTTCTCCAATCTTTCTCTCCCTCATTCTTTCTCCCTTTTCTGCGTTTCTTTCCCTTGTGCTGGGTCAAAGTCTGAAGTTCAAAGATCACTACAGGTGCCCATCACTTGCAACAACCACGCCAAATTGAGCACTGAACAGAGCAAAACACGGCGGTGGTCTGGCACACAATCCTTTTTACATCTAGCCTAGAGACAGCTTGGCAAATAAAAAAATGATTACATACAGGGGCTTTTGGCCAGCCCTGTTCATTCATCGATCTGTCCAAGTGTTATTTACATTTTGTTTCCGCTCACCATAACATACAGAAAAACAGAATGGGTAAGCCCACGCCAGCCATTGGCTTCCTGGCACTGTGAATGACTGCATTTTGCCCGATCACACTGTTGCAAAGGGAGTGCACTTCAGTGTCAGTGCTGGTGTCTATTCCTTTATTTTTTATATTATTTAAATTTTCTATATATGTTGGTAAAAATGAATAAACACGAAAAAAATGTCCATGTATATTTAAGGCCAGACCTATTGGCTTTGCCAATGCTTGCTTTCCTTTTCTTATGCACTGCAATTGCTGCTCTACTTTGGCACACCCAGTTTTCACTGCTGTTATAGCCTCATTCCCAGGGCAAGAGCTTGTGCAGCTCAGCAGTTGCTGACATTCAGGTAACATTTACTAGCTTGTTGGCAAATGACAAGATCTGATTAGAATATCATGCAACACACACAGACATGGTAAGCCAACAAGAATATTGCAGCAAAAGAGTAGTAAAGATTTTCTGTAAGATTACTCTTCTTACGACTCTAACCATAGTGGGCCCTTTACTATTAAAAAAATCTTGAAGTAAGTGACCCAATTAGGGCCACCCTGGTCACTCGCCACCACCTCCAGCCTTCCGCACAAATGAAGAGTCGATCAGACAGTAGAGAATATAAACCAAAGTTGCTTTATTAGTATGCGCTTGAGCGTCCGGTCTGACCAGCCTCCTGAGATAGCTGCCGAGGGACTGACCCTCTCCAACATAACATCAGATATTATAAATTTTCCAATACCCAAAAGAACCCGCCCAGATTGGAAATTTCCAGTTGGAGCAGGTTAACAAAAGAGGCACAGAACGATGAGCTATCATCCTGAGACAAGGAACACCTTATCTTAGCTTCAAGGTTACTCAGCTCGTGCCCGTCTCTTGGAGAGTGGGAGCAGGGCTACATATATAGAAACGCATGGAAACACAGAGCAGGGCTATTCATTAGCCTCATGACATAGCTGCCATGGGACTGATCCTCCCCAACATAACATCAGATATTATACATTTTCCAATACCCAAAAGGACCCGCCCAGATTGGAAATTTCCAGTTGGAGCAGGTTAACAAAGGAGGCACAGAAGGATGAGCTACCATCCTGAAACCAGGAACACCTTATCTTAGCTTCAAGGTTACTCAGCCCGTGCCCGTCTCTCGGAGAGTGGGAGCAGGGCTACATATGAAGAAAGGCATGCAAACACAGAGCAGGGCTATTCATTAGTTCCGCGAAGCTCAACCTTGAATAATAAAAAGAAACAATCGAGGCTACTTTTTCTTCTGTAGCAGACAGGAGGAATAGAAGCTTCATTTCGATCATGACACAAAATGGCGGCTAACTTCAAAATGGTGCTGCAAATTGCTGCTCTACTTTGGCACACCCAGTTCACACTACTGTTATAGCCTCATTCCCAGGGCAAGAGCTTGTGCAGCTCAGCAGTTGCTGAGATTCAAGTAACATTTACTAGCTTGTTGGTAAATGGCATATCTAAATAGAATATCATACAACACAGACAAACATGGTAAGCCAACAAGAACATTGCAGCACAAGAGTAGTAAAGATTTTCTGTAAGCTTACTCTTCTTACAACTCTAACTGTAGTGGACCCTTTACTATTAGACAATCTGCAGCATTTCCATTTTCCACAGAGGCAATCAATGATCCTCTGATGAATCTTTCTCCGCCGATGGGAGGGGTGGAAATTAGGGTGACCAAACACCACTTTAGCTTCCATTGAAGAACATAAATTGGCAGCTAACTTACAAACTTGAAGTCAGGCCTAAGTACACCATTCTCAAAACCATGCTGTAGAAATAAAGAATTTGCAATAGGAAGACCCAACCTCCTAAGAAGTTCAGTTGGGCTAGATTTATGCAAACCTAAAGTTCTGCTACGGCCACACAG
The DNA here is from genome assembly GCF_964204655.1 of Triturus cristatus. Classification (NCBI taxonomy): domain Eukaryota; kingdom Metazoa; phylum Chordata; class Amphibia; order Caudata; family Salamandridae; genus Triturus; species Triturus cristatus. The sequence continues at coordinate 323,787,565 of NC_140586.1, read as the reverse complement.
AACAAAAGAAGCAGAACTTGATATTCCATAAAAGCTCACTGATTCTCCCTACCACGCCTTTAAATCATTGGAAAATAGCACAGTTTCAATGGAAGAACCAACAAGACTCAATAATAGACTCAGATAGATATTAAATTAAATTGGTTATTGTATTAGAGATTAAAAATACATGACAATAAGCAGTCTTTAAAGTAATCTCATTAAAACTATCACAACTTGCCATATAATGCCAAACATTTAGGCCAAGCTTCAAAGAATGATTTTCACATAAATCAATTTGCTGGGTTACAGAATCCCACTACCATCAAAGGCAGAAGGATAGTTCATTTAACAACTCACGATCCGAAAGAAAAAGGGAAAAGTTTCAGATTTAAAGTCCACTAAGGGTGAGTCCATTAGTTTGCGAGAAAAGAAATAAAGAAAATGAAATGGTTCAGCAAATAAGGGTTTCAGTACATTAGCTCCCAACTGTAGCCATTTCAAAGTAATCCAAAATTAAAAAGCGATAAAGGATACTTTTCTAAAATCATCGAAAATCGATCAGCATCGCATTCTGGTCTCAAGTAGGAAAAATCAGAATGGCGCTGATAAAAAGGCAAACAATCAAGTGCCATTCCCCCTCCTTTGGGCTTTCTTCTCATAATGTCTCTGTTACAGTTCTAGTGATGCACCATCATACCACTGTTGTAAGATTGTAATGTGCTCAGATTCACATAATGTCACCTAGGACATTTGCAACTACAAGTTGGTTTCCCATGATAGCCAAGAGAAACAGTGGCGTAACAAAACTTGAGAGGGTCCCCCTACAAAGTACATGGAGAGGCTCCTCTTTGGCTTCACTCAGGAACTCTCGGGCCAGGGTATTGTGCTCAGGGGGTCCTTGCACTGGAATTGCTGCTGGGACCTTTGTTACACCACTGAAGAGAAATGACAGATTTAACATCCACATGGGTCTAAGAACGGCGAAGAAGAATACAAAGTATCATTTTGTACTAACAGCTGGAATCCTGTTCCCACAGGAACAATTCACTGTGAACATTGAGGAAACATTTAGGAATGTTGAATGTTACACATGTACTGAACAAATAAGGAAATATTTTACTGGTTGCAAAAGAACCATTGATATAGGCCAAGAAATAAATCAGCATTAGAGTAAAAGCACATTTGAAAAAGACCTCACATTGGCATAACAATTTTAAATTAAATAAACTCTAAAACTATAGCAAATATAATGCAATAACATAATTTCATAAAAATAAAGTAGAACTTTCATTAAGTATTATCACATGAAAAGGACTAAGGTTAAAAATAGTCTACTACCACAATTTTTCTCAACTTCCACGAGTATGTAATTTTCTCTTGTCTTATTACAAAAATCGTTTTGAAGTTTTTACAAACTATAAAATCTCCTGCATCAGTTTAAATTTCAAGTTCCGAACTAGTATTTTTTCAGTTTTGCACCAACTTGTCTACATGGTGCATTCTACTGGAAAGCAATAGAAACACTAGACCACTTTATTTCATTTCACTTTATTTCATCAGCAAATGCCAACAAACAGCATTTTCATAAGCATTCTCATTAGTGCAACTCATTTATATGTATTAGTACTGTTTTGTATATATGTTGCTTCATCTTTCATTTCAAAAGAACTCTTTTACGGTGTTTCTACTACACCTGTCTCAGTTTTGTGCATTACTGTGTTAACGTATGCAAGGTACACTTTCAGCTTTTCATGTCTTCAATGAGTAAATGTGTTGTGTATTATGATTTTTGAAATCTTGCATCATCAAGATACTATCACCCTACAGTTTCTTGGCTGCATGCACAAAGAAACCATAAGTAAATATTGTGAGAAACATCCTACTGGCCAGTGGAATGTTGGACTCTTTATGCCTTGATGACCTAACTCTTGAGGTGAATAACTTTGGTCCAGCACAGTGCCAGGAAACCTGGTGCATCAAGCGTAGTGTATATTACATAGACTTGTCCTCTTCCATTAATTTAGCACCGATTTAATGTGAAATATGCTTCTCCTAATTAGCCATGTTCTGGTCATTTTAATATATCAGGCTCTGGTTTCATAGCAATGTTCTGTATGACAAAGGACAAATGACATGGGCACTCATTAAAATAGGCTTTTAAATCCCAATGTGGTTGGTTACCAACACCATCAGGAATCATAAGATCTACAAAATAACTATGGACCTTGCTTGTTTCTCCTGGAGATTTTAGATCTTCAAAACTCCTGGTGAAACTGAAGTCTAAAATATGGAATTGTCATGGATGTCAGACCAGGACTTATGGATTCCCCCGATAAATGACCATTTAATCAATGAATTATCTTCTTTCAACCCAAAATCCCCTTTAATTCCTCACCTGTCAGAGTTAATGGGTTCCCAGGATTCATTAGCTCTGGGAGTGAAAAATGAACACCCCTGCTTCTAGGATCCAGAATGAAGTTCACAAAATGTTTTAGTTCATAAACACTGATAAGTGAGCTCAGTGTGTTTTTCTAAATGATTATGTAAAAGTGTACAAGATATATATATGCATATATATGTATGTATATGTAGATATATATCTTTGTGTGCATATACATATATGTATATATATATATAAAGTTGTGAGCCTATTTGTGTTGTATTCTATTAACTATGATTTAACCACACTTCTGTTATTTACAGGAATACCTACATATGTGCTGCTAAACACCACAGGCATTGCATATCCCGCCAGAGTTGACCGTCTTGAACTTCTGAGCACGTCAGGAGGTCCACTCAAAACAATTCCTGTGAAGTACTACCCAGACCGCAAGCCATACGGCATATGGAATGTAACAGACTTTGTGCCCCCATCGGAAGCCTTCTTCCTTAGAGTTACTGGGTACGACAAGGATGACTTTCTGTTCCAGAGGGTGTCAAGTGTCTCATTTTCCAACATTATTCCCGGTGAGATTTCTTGTGATGAACCCATTTTAGTTAACACTATTATTGCTTCTTTCACAATAAGGAAAAAACAAAGACATAAATTAGAGAAAATATTCAAAGTAATGTGATAACTAGGAAATCCAGAGAGCCGAATTGTACATACATCGCATAACTTAAGAGTTGGTCCTGTGGGAGTGGATAGGCATTGTATCTCGTAGGAGTTTTTTTTCCATCAATCAGATAGCTCCACTTCGGATTCATCAGCATTCATCATCCAATATATTTACCACATGTCTCACAGTGCTCCGCAACTGTGTCATCTGTTCAAACTCTTTCCACACAGAGTTTCTCAGCTAATAACCACTCATCTCTGTACCGTCCATTGAAGGATGAACTCTACCCTTCCATCCAGTGTATAACATCTTGTAGGGAGAAGGATAAGACCACAATTGTATATCTGGCTTGACAGCACAGTTGTCTGCAGCGGCGGCTCCTCCACTAAGGCGGAGAAGCGTCCCCCAACTGCTCTGTGAGCAGTTCAAATAGGAAACATTTAATGATAATAAGGCAATGTTATCACTTTATTTTTCTGTACTGGCTTAGGCTGGGCTGGCCAGAGCAGGAGGAGGAGTGGTGGGCACTCTGTAAGTGCGCATGATGGCTTGGCCGGTCGCCTTTGGCCAGCCAAACAGGCATGCACACTTAGCATGTTCTCCACCTGGCTGACCTATCTAGCTTGTTGTCTAGGAACACGTTAAAATCCCCAGCCAAAATCAGAGGGGCCTCTAAGTCTGCGAGAGCAAGACAAAGATTATTCAACGGTAATATATCATCTTCATTAGGCCCATAATAACTAACTAAAGTATATTTGATCTCTTTAAATTTGATCCCAGAGCTATTGTTATGAATATTTTCTGACCATTAACACAAATAAGACCAGAATTTGATTATTTAGGTTTACGTTTCACCCATAACATGCTCTGGTCTCCCCTGGTGAAGAAGAGTAGTATGAATTTATGCCATCATGTGTCTGGGATACAGAGGATCTATTGGGAGTGCCCTCTACGGAGCAGAGCTGTGGGGTTTTGCAGGATTGTCCTGGTCGGGAAAAGTTGAGAACAACTTTCTGAGATCTTTGATTAGGCTCCCTAAGAGTACACCCTTGTTGCCCCTATGCTGGGATCTGGGTTTGAAACCGATTATCCATAAAGCACAGCTGAGACTGGTTTTATTTTGGAAAATACTTAAGTCATCACCTGCCCTAGTGGAGTACTATATTGTTTTTAAATAAATAGGTGAACTAAACAAAAACCATAGGATCCACTGGATTTGGACATTTAGAGAGATACTCTCTCGAATCGGCCTCGAGCAATACTGGAATGATCATGATTGCCCCTTGATTCTTCCCAAGTCTTTACTTAAAGAAGATTTTTTGGTACATAAATGGGCAACTGAGATGCGTAATAGCAGGAAAGGAACTTTAACTGCATCTTATCACATAGTATGTGTCAACCTTTTTTAAATTACCTTTTAGTTCCTTTAACTAGGCAACTGTACATCAGGTTTAGACCTGGTTCACTTCCTTTTCAGAGCTTCTGTGCAAAATGGAAATCTAAAGTAGATAAGAGCATGGCTTGTCCAACATGTCAGTATCCAGATGAGAACTTGCAGCACTTTTTTTCCTTTTGCCCTTCGTATGTAAAACCCAGGATGGCCTGGATGTTCCCTATCTGTACGCAACTGGGGCTAGGCAATATGTAGTGGCTTTAAGACTCTTGCAAGCAGGGACCAAAGATCCCATTGTCTGTGCAGTTGCAAAATATCTCCAATGATGTTGGAGTATTAGGATAAAGCTGCTTAAGGGATATGAGATAGATGTTGGAGATGTTTCCCAGAGTTATTCCTAAATTAAGTTATAGATGTAGTGGGGTGGACCTTTCTTTTCTGTGTGATTAGCAAATGTCCACCCTTCTGAGGCTAGGAGGTCTGGAGCTGCATTAATTTTCACTTATCCTATGTAAAAATGTACTATATGGATAATGATTCGGATGATATAAAGTAATGATTTTAGCTTGGAATAGGGAAAATATGTTTTTACTTTGTTTGTTATACATTTTTGTTTTATGTATTTTAAAATGGTCTTATAATTGGTATTTTATCCTTAATATTTATTGATTCATAAATTTGTAAGACTGTTGTAGTTTTATGGTTTAATAAACGTATAAAGTTGATGATGATGATGTTATAAATACTTTAAATTATACGTAGAGTGGACATTGGCTTCATCTAAGAGGAGTAGTCCTCTTTCACCTCATGCTGTTGGCTCTCTGGTGGAACACTGCACATCCTATGGAGTGCTTGCATGTAATGATTGCAATTACGAGGGACTACGTTGCAGCTCCAAAATACACTGAAGCATCACATATTACATTTTTTACGTCATATGGACAGGAAGCAATCATGTTTTTGTTTTGTGTTTTTTCACTACAGGAAGACTCAAAATAAAAGCCAAACTTATTGGCTTCCCAATGTTTGTTCATAATCTTGGGTGTAAACCCAACATGCAGTGCATAAACGTTTTTTTTTTTTTTGTTTTTGAAAAACCTTTATTGAGATATAGTAAATAGACATATCAGACTGCCATAGGCTCCTAATACAATGGGTTGCTCCAGCGAGCTCTTCTGAACCGGTCCAGTATCTCTCACACAGCCATTTAGCCGACATCCCAGAGGACCGGCGGCATTGCAATTCTACATCAAGCAGTCCAGACCGAATCACTACCGATGCGTGAAATACGTATTCGCCCCCAGCCTGCACAGTAGTCTAACCTTCCCGCATGGCCAACCTGCCGCTAGTCTGGTCAACCCCCTAAGATTTCGTAAACCATATCTCTACACCCAACCCCCCCCCCCCGTCCGCCACCATGCCACTGTCTCCTCCTTCATTGTTTCTACTTGTACACGCTGTCGCAAACCCAGGCGCAGAACTCCGACCAGACACTGCGCCCCTCGCTTCCAGGCCATTCCAACCCTGCCGTTCTCGTTTCCATCTCGCAAGCACACTGCTAAGAAGCACACGCCGCAGACGGAGGACACCCCGACCCCCCTCCCGCAAACCGGCCGCCATCCCAGACGATTCACTGACATCATAGCCCATCACACCACAATAGAGTCCTATTCTTGTGGCACGCCCCCCACCGCCCCACTGCACGCCCCTGGGGCTTCATGTTGTGTCTCCCCCTGACCAACCTCCTCAGGGTCTCCGGCAGTCATGTATGTTCTATACAGCGCCCAGAAGTTCTTGGGGCGACTCCTAGGGGGTAACAGTTCGCTATACGTTTCCGCCTGCGTGCTGCAATACAGCATATCTCTAACCCATCGTTTCTTAGTAGGAAGCGGCCCTCTCATCCAGCAGGCCGCCACGACGCGTCGCGCGATCAATAACGCCATGTTCGTCAGACGCCTCAGCGCCCGCGGAAGAGGCCTGGAGTAGCCCAACAACGCCAGGGCCGGATCAGGGGGGATCTCTTTTTCCAAGATCTGGCTCAACTCCCGGAACACCGCCGTCCAAAACCGGGCAACACCTGGGCAAAGCCAGGCCATGTGTAGGAAGTCAGCCACGGGGACATGGCAACGCTCGCACTCCGCCGTGGGGCGCAACCCGTACCTATGTAGCCTTTCAGGGGTGTAGTAGACCCGCTGCAAAAACTTAAAGTGTATTAATCGGTGTCGACCATTCAAGGAGACCTTTTTAGTACTAGAGCAGCAGTACTTCCACATCTCATCCGAAATGTCCATTTCAAGATCCGTCTGCCAGGCTCGCCGCGCTGCAGAACACTGGTGCTCCCTTTGCTGGTCACCAAGTTTTTTGAGGATCGAGACCATTTTGGACGGCGCCGCAGTTTTAATGACATAGGAAAGCTCCGGGATTTCGGGGGGTTCCTCCCCAGACGGCCCCAAAAGAGACAGCAACGCGCCCCGAACCCTGGGAATTGAAAGCGCTGGAGTAACGTGATCCCCGGCTGAGTCGAGACAACACTCTCTAGCGTCTTGGCCCCTCCGTCCTGAAACAAGTCCGCCATCCTAACTATTCCCAAATCACCCAGCGCCCATTTCACCCCTACTTCCCGCAGAGGGGGGAGCCAAACTGCCCACTCCACCCGCATCAACGGAGAGTATAAGAGGTCACGGTCTTGCCTTCTCATAATCGCGTGCCATGCATGGTTAGTAGTTCTGAGCGAGTCCAACAGACCCACCCTACGATCCACGGGTAGAAAGACCGTCGCCGGGAGTGGGAGCGGATCCGCAAACAAGCGCTCCAGCAACACATGCGGAACGTCTGGTTCGGCGTGTATCCACGTATGCAAATGGGACGCCTGCACCACTCTGTAGTAGCTCTCTAGGTCCGGAGCTCCAAGCCCCCCGTTGTTTACCACCCCAGGCCAGTCGGGTCAGGGTCTGAGTCAGTTGTGTAAAGAAAGACCTGGGGAGCACTATAGGGATGTTGTTAAAGAGGAACTGAAATCGCGGTAGGATGATCATTTTCATGATGGCAATCCAGCCCATCAACGACAAAGGGAGCCTGTTCCACTCTTCCACCTCGTCTACAAGTTTGGAATAAGCTACCCCATAGTTTTCTCTCAGCAAGACCTCCGGGTCCCTATGCAGCCGAATTCCCAGGTAGCGGATTGAGTCCGTTGTCCACTTGCAGTGCATAAACGTTACAATGACCTCCCTCCTGACTTCCTTTTGACATTGTTGCACAACCTTGTTCCAATAGTTAGTGAATGGAAAGGGAGGAAATCAGAGAGCTTTGCAGATGGTTAAAAGACTTGAGCTGGATAGATGTCTTTCCAAAGGCAGTTCCATGTCCCCTCTGAAATTTAGGGACCCCCCCTAGAATTGTTTGGCATTGATTTGAACATTTTACAGAACACAACTGCGTTTATCACAGCATTTTTGCAGCAAATTTAGTGATGAGAATGAATCTATTTTTTTGTTAAATCATTAAAGTGACTGACAGTGGGTTATCCGGTGTGCCCATAGTTTCATTAAACCCATAGAGCCTGACTACACGTGGCCTGTTGTTTGTGCAGGGACTGCCATCACGAGTGGCTTGATGTTTATCGCACCTGATTGCACCCTTTGTTAACTCTTGGCAGGGCAAACCTACTAGAATTAAACAAGGGAAGATGACCTAGTATTTACTAGAATGAACAATTATGGTGATGGATGCACACCTATTAGTCAATAATCCTCCATGTTTCTCAAAGTACTCCAAGAATGCGTGCCCACTGGTAAAATGCCATGCCCAAATGGCACCTGGGTAAACAACTGCTCGTAGAGGGGCGTCATCTCGCCCCAACCCAATCACACAGCTCAATTACGCCACATGGCGGTCTGTTTAAGTTTTCCTCCAATTTACTCATTTTCATCCAAGTATTCCATCATTTTAAATCTCACATTGTGTTATCCAACTCTGCTTTCATTCACACGCGGAGTAGTATGCTATTTTCAAGGCTTCATATGTTCGAGTTGTGCCCCTCCGGACCTCTTACTAGAACATGATAGATGCAAAATTCGTCACAAGGCAGTGTTTATTTAAAAAAAAACAATGCATTTCGGGCTACAAGCGCCCTTCGTCGGGGGTCACTGTAAATAACAATAAAACATTTAACCATTACCAACTTGCAAAGTATTATACAACTTATTTTTATCATTCATCATAGTACATTGTTCAGTTTCTCCAAAAGCCATATTATATTACAACCCACTCATGATTCCTCTAGTTAGCCCCTTCAAAAGCAGTTTAGATGGTAACTCGCCATTCATCTTCCAAACCCTTCTCTCTACTTAACCACTGCATAAACTGTGACACTTGCTCACTCTCTTCCTTCACAGCAATCATTTCCCCTTTCCTTATTCCAATGTTAACAACTCCCCTCTACCCCATACTCTGCAGGCACTCTTCATACGTTCATTACCAACGACTCTCACTCCACTTCCATCCCACTCCACCCCACAATACTTCAGTCTACAACTGTTTACTCAACTTTACACCAATCCTCTATCTCTCACAACTCACTTCCCCTGTATTTACTTGTCATTCCTAAGCATTCTTTCGACACCAACTCTCTTTCTACCCATACATCCCCCTCCTTTCCACATCCCTTCGGCATACACCTGTTTATTCAACCTGGCGTTGGTTCACAATTTCTCGCACTTCACCTCCCCTTTATTTAATTACCGTATTTACTAGTACATGTGGATTCTGGAGCTGTATGCACCAAAATCCACATGTTAATCCCCAAAAATTACAGTATTTACTAGTACATGTGGATTCTGGAGCAGTATGCACCAAAATCCACATGTTAATCCCCAAAAAGTCAGGGTAGGTGATAATCATTGCATCAGATAACTTTTGAACACCTATGTTTTGGGTTTTATCGGATGTGATGATTATCGCATCCAACCAGACACAGGCCACTTATAATCAATACCATAGTCTCTAGCTTTATCTAACATGTGCAGGGTTAGGAATGCATAACTGTTAGGGAAGAAACTTAGCTTTCTTGTATCAGTCTCTTTTTAGCTTTACAATTAAATGAGATAGATCTCTTAAAAAGTAGATAACTGGTGGGGCATTCCTATTCATTGACTTGCGATAGCTGAAAAACTGCCTCTGTTACCTACTCTCTAACATCCCTATAGAGCTTAGGTCTTGAACCACTTGGCCACTGCTACCAAGGCAGTTCTGGCACAGTTATGGGGTCTATTCTTAGCATTCATAACACTAGCACATTAACACGTGTGGGTCACAAGCAGAACAACCTGTGAGACATCATGGCGCTGACAACCGACTTTCACAATCTGGAGAACAGTGACATTACCTAAGTCTGTAGCACTCTTATAACCTACAGCAAGATGAAAAACTGAGTAGGTGCTCTTGTAATTGAATTTATATAGTGCCTACTGCAAGGCGTTGGAGCACTTTACAACAGACCGCATGTTGCTCAGCAACCCAAAGTTAGTTGTTAATCCAATGTTATTGGTATTAATCTTGTGTGCTCAGGCTCTTTGATGTGAACCTGCAAAAGGTCCACACAGGTTACTTCAACTGATTAAATAATGCTATCAACCACCCAAAGTGGAAGTTAAGATGAAGTAGGCGCTAAGTGGAGTAATGCATTAACTTTATTGCCTCACCCACAAAATTTGGACAGGAGGCAGTGGCACACACAAGAACACTTTAAAAGTAATTCATATTTTTGGGAAAGAAAAAATCAACTATTGCAGTTGTTTAATTTAGATTTAACTAAGAAGTGAAGTTTGAAGATTTAAAATACTTTCAGGCAGCAGATGTAATTTGTTTTATTTTTACAAGAATAAAATGTGCTGCCAGATTTACAGCACACTCCTTTGTGTGTAAACAGGGGCAAGGTTTATTTGTCTTTTTTGCTGTCTGTATCTTGAAAATTGCAGGGATCAACTCCAGAAGCAAATTATGTGTTTATTTTGCAAAATCACAACCTTGCGAAAAGCTGGAGGGTCTCAATTTATGGCAAATTAAGGCAACACCTGCTTTAGCATCGTGGGATCAACCAGCAATGAGAAAATTGTTTTTGAGATAGTTTTCGAGAGGAGAGTTTAGTAAATTAAGAAGGAGATGATTCATATAATCTGTGCCTGGTGTGGTGGGGTTGACTTAATCGGATTGGTAACCAGGCTTTCATCTGAAAAGGGGACTTATGTGTTTTTGGGGTGAAGGCTTGAAAACACATACAAGAATGATGTCTTCCTGATGAATATGAGAAAGAATTGGCTGTCCAATCTTAAATTGATATCAGGAATTATACGTTTCGGTATGTCTAATAGGTGGTGTTCTTAAAAGACGGTTTTTGGTATCCTCAAAGTGTGGGGTTGCAACATCAGATGTTCACCCAAGATGAACCAAAGAGATATCACATCTGCAAGTTGGGTGGAAGAGGTTCCAAGTGAAGAGAGGTTTTTGAACCAGGTGTGAAGAGGTGGAGTTTCTTTTAACTACATAAGTGAGAGATGTAGTGCTGGAGGGATTTTATTTGAGCAGAATGAGTTCATCTAGTCTTGTAGAAAGTAAAGAGTTCATTCAGCTTCTCAGTGACAGATGGTTCGGCCATCCTCAGTGATAGCTTTATGTACTAGCGGCCCGAATGTGTTGATATGAAGGATAAGGAGAGTCAGGCATGGATTGGTTCCCGAACAGTAAGACATGCAAGGATCAGTGGGAAGAGCATCAGCCCTGCAGGATTCTGTTTGTTACCTCGGACCTCTACTCCTGGTTAGAGACCGCTGGTCCTCCATGTACAAAGCCGCAGAGAGGTTAGGCAGCACAACCAAGACTTGACATTTCCTTAGCTATAGCTTTGAAATAATCCTGCTTCATCCATAATGATCTCTGTGTGGCCTGCTATGAATCGCTTTCAATAGCTCAGAAGAGCATTTTATGTTTGGACGATGAATGAGGTGGACAATGACATGTCGAGTGTTTCTTACCTATATTTCAGTAAATGACCCACCAGTCTAAGGGTTACAATGATGCATTGATACAGCACCTAGTAACATTTGCACCCCACAGTGGACCATGCATTACAAGCATCCAATTACTCCGATTCAAGGAGGAATAAGAGTTACTCTCCTAAATTGAGATGACTAGATTTGAGGTAATTCTGAAGATTAGGAATATTTCAACTCTCAAACACAGGCTGATCGCCTGCGAGAAAGTCTATTGGAAAATAAGTAATACCTTGGGGAGCTAGGACCACAAATACAGAATCCTGTGGTAATTCCTTCTTTGTAAGGGAACCCTCAGGGTCCCCCATGTAATATCTAGTAACTAACCCCCGCAAACCATGGAGTTAGCTATATCAGCTGCATTGGTTAAACAGCACAATATTGGTCATGTTTCCTGGGCGCATTGTTTCCTCTCTAAAAGATCAGGGGACACAGAATGGAGCCCTAAATGTGTCATTCTCTTCTGTTTGAACCTTTGTAATCACCGCTTCAGCATCTAGTACATTTAGTCATTGATATACTTGTTCTGTTCATACTCTGGAGACAAGTCCTTAATGATGGGTGCTGTTTATTTTTTTCGTCTTTCATACTGTTTGGTGATGTGTTCTAATTTGTAGCTGCAAAATATATATATATATATTTATTTGAGGGTGTCTGTGTGTGTGTTTGTCAGTGTGTAAATGCGCACACACACACATATAAATGAGATTAAATATAAATATATGACTATCAAATATCAGCTTTACAACATTGTAGAAGCACAACAATGTAAAAGAATGCATTGCAAAGGTCAACACATATTACCTGCCTTGTAAATGCATGCATTGTAAAGGCATGCGTTGTAAAGGCATGCGTTGTAATTCTGATATTCTCCACTTTTTTCATTGTCTGCCTTCACGTCTATGCACATTATTGACATCCACCAAAAAATAGCTGTTTTCTCTTCAGTGTCAAAGATGGTTCAGAGTATGCTTTTTCTTTGTATTTATTATTTATATTAACTTTAAAAAACAGCTATTTATTTTGTCTTCAGATCTAGTGCCCAGTTAACTGATGATTTATTGTATTTACAGTTGCTGCTGTAGCGTATTTAAACGGCCTTGTAACATTGTAGCTGCCTGTGATTTGGGTGCTTTTTTAGGTGATGTTTTACTATTCTCTCTTTCACAAACAATAAAAATACAGTACATGGCACAGCAGCAAGGTTTAGTACTAATAAAGCAGCCACGCATGTAACATTTTTATTGAAAGCATAGAGTGGCCATGTTGAGGCGTTCCTGACCTCGGCAGACTTTTGCGCGTTTGAATGAGAACGAGAAATCACTTGAAAACAGAACGAGTAAGGACTTCCCCCGATCAATCTCCTATCATAAGAAAGTTAGAAAATTGATAGGTTACAGTATTAACCAGAACGTCCTGACAATAATAAAACAACAAAACACAAGTATCGTGGGATTCCTAGAACTCACGAAGGGTCTTTTCATGCAATAACTATCTGTCCTGAAGATGGTCTGACGGACTTCTGCCATCCAAGACCGAAACATCGACTCCATCATCTAATTTCACAATATTAGATAAATGCAGTTGATTATTTTCTCAACGATGAGATTGGTCTCTGTCAAAACTGTACTGAAATAGATGTTTTTTGATGAAATGTGGATCTGATTTAACCCGCTTTTCATGATCTATTGCCCGAACCAATGGTTCTTTTGTACTCCTTTTTACTCTGATTTATATATAAAAAGATTTGTGTTTTATTCACAAAAAAAGAAATCCCGTGTGTGTACTCTTTATCTGAAGATTGTTCTTGTTGATAACATTTACTGTTGGTGTATAATTTGCTTAAATACACCCCCAAAATGATTCACTAAGAAATAGAACCAAGTAATTACTTTATTCACAAACAAAATCCCTTGTCGGTAGCTTTACTTTTTCAATGTTGAGGTCACAGCATGTTTACTTTTTATTTTTGATGCACATTTGTAGTGCAGTGCTTTAATCATGTTTTTCAATCTCAGTTTCTTGTTCTTATTTGCTCATGCATTGATGGTGTGGTCTTATCTCTGCATGTTCTGGTGATTGATTTTATGTGCTCATACTCTTCAGTAATATATTGTTTATTGGTTGGTACTTTCTGTGTAGTGCTTAGCCAGGTTGTTGATCTGTCTACTGCATTTAGTAACACTGCTGGCGTCAGCCTGGTTGCATGAAAATCTTATACTATACATTGGTAGTAATATAATGATAATACATATTGACTCATACTTCTATGAGTACCAAACATGTGTAAATAGTTAGGAACAAAAATGCATTAATTCTCATGGTCGTTGTTTTGTTCATGCAGATTCTCCAAAAGTCACAATGCCTGCAAAAACACCAGGATACTACTTGCAGCCTGGCCACATATCTTGTGACGTGGACAGCCTCATACCCTTTACTCAGCGATTTAGCCGAAATGGAGTGATGCTTGGAGTTGAGCAGTTCTTTAAGTAGGTGACAATCACATTCTTAGCTGATTTCATTAAAATTTCTAAAATACCCAGAATTCTCTTTTTTAAGAAGGTGTGTGAGATGCATGCTACATGATAGTGAATTATTTCATAAGTGCCATTTTGAGTGTCATTTCAGAGACTATGGTGTATTTCCTAATTTAAGTGAAAATTGTACTTAAAATACACAATATGACCTACATATTAAAAAAGAAATTGAGGAGATCTTTATCAAACTCCACTTAAGAAAAGCATGTTTACCTGCTTTGTTCAGTCACTGAAATTCATTACAGGTATTATGCCCAGTTGTGGACAAGCACATGCAGGCTGTGGCTGTTGTGAGTTATGGAAATGGGTTGTGCCAATGCTGAAAGTGGTGGTAGCTTTAAAATCAATATTTTGGGCACTTGCATTTATTTTGTTTTGACAAATTTAAGCACTGTGTACAGGTCTCTGTTTGTAATTTGAAGTCCATGGGCTCTGGGAATGTGGGCCTTCTTGTGTGCATATTTAAAAAAACTAAATCTACTGTTCAGATTAACATGCTGGTGTCCCTGGCATGACCTTTCGTAAATATTTGTGTGTATGATTTACAATAATGACTAGCATTCCCCGTAAGCATAAGCTATGATCACCTGTACATGGATGCAAACATTTGTGATAATGTACGTATGGAGTACTTAAGATGGGCAATGCCCACCATCAGGCGGGAAACTAGAGCCAAATTTCGGGAGGGGGCTGAAAAAGATTTCTTCCAGCCATAGGCAGAGTGGCTCTAAGAAGGGGTGAAAACACAACAAAAAGAATCATTAACAAGTAAATGTTTTTTTAAAGAACTGTGAAGTACTTGGGTGCGGCTGCAATTAGATCGTTGCCAGCCCGCGAAGCTGTCTCAGCCCGGGCTGACTCACACAACAGGTGGGCTGAAGCCCGGTGAGCCCAATAGGTGTTGCGCGCCTGCCCACCATGGACACCATGGACAAAGTATGTATGGAGTCCTCAAAATGGAGCAATGCCCACAAAGGACAAAGTTTGGGTGGAGTACTCAGGATGGAGCAATACCCACAA
The DNA here is from genome assembly GCF_964204655.1 of Triturus cristatus. Lineage (NCBI taxonomy): Eukaryota > Metazoa > Chordata > Amphibia > Caudata > Salamandridae > Triturus > Triturus cristatus. Next base: position 323,772,528 of record NC_140586.1, on the reverse strand, counting down.
TGGGCAAAGTGTGCATAGAGTACCCAAGATGGAGCAATGCACACAAAGGACAAAGTACGTATGGAGTACTCAAGATGAAGCAATGCCCACAAAGGACAAAATATGTATGGAATACTCAAGATGGAGTAATGCTCACAGAGGACAAAAAACACATGGGAGTACCCAAGAGCAATGCCCACAAAGGACAAAGTACATATTGATTACTCAAAATGGAGGAATACCCACAAAGGACAAAATTCGTATGGAGTACTCAAGATGGAGCAATGCTCGCAAAGTACATGTGGAGTGCTCAAGATGGAGCAATGCTCACAGAGGACAAAGTACGCATGGAGCACTCAAGATGGAGCAATGTCCACAAAGGACAACCCATGCCCCAGTTCCTCTTCCTTTTTTTAGATAGTCTCGAGGCAATATTCATAAATGTATTTATGTATTTCACATTTATATAAAGTGCCACTCTGCCAAAAGGTGTTAGTCAACAGTTCATTAAAACAGAGCTGCAAGATAAAACTTTTCTGTGGAACACATAGTGAACTACTATAACTAATCCGTAAAATCAGGAAAAAATTAACTGTTCATCTTTAAATTTGCATGCATTAAAACATGACATAGATTATGAAGATATGCCTAGAACTGTCAGGGGGAAGATAATAGAAAAACGGAGGGTGAGAGACACATGGAGATTGCTAAGTAGTAAAATATAAGTAGAATACTAGAAGAAAACTGATGAGGAACAAAGAAGAAGTAAAAAGATTGCAGTATTAGAGGAACAATTAGGAGGGGAGAAACAGAGGTAGAGAGAAGAGGATTTCAGGATAAATTAATGTCATACTGAGATAATAATGTAGTGAACACTGGAAATATTAATGGTAAGCAGTGAGACAAGGGGAGAGAGAAATAGAGGTGGCTTAGGAGGGGTAGCTCAGAGAATAAAAGTGCGCCCCTGGCGGGGCCAACCTGAGATCCTTCATGTGAGGCTCCTTATATCTCAAACCCCTCTCTGAGGACAGAAAAGTGATCTGAGCCTGATGGGTTGGCATTTTTCAGTATTAAAGATGCATTGGTGTTGATTTGGCATTGGTCTGCGGCCCACTTACCACTCTTGCTCACTGAACTAATATTGAACTTCAAACTATATGGATACTTAGATGTTGAACTTGTTTCTTGAACCTGTGCCACCCTAAGTGGCATGGGTATGCCCAGACACGGGTTCATGCTCACTGTGTCACTGACCACAACATGTACCCACTGATGAGCTTATAACTAGGGCAAAACCGGTTCTGGGTTGCTTGTGTTCCGGCTCAGGGAGGACCTGGCGTGGCGGTTTGGGCTGCACTGTTCCCACGAGGAGCAGGATCAAGACTGTTTTGCATACGGGTGGGTCTAAACAGAGGTGGCATGGCTAGCAAAAGATCGTTGGGTTGGAGTGCTGCCAGAGATATTGCCAATGGTTAGACTTATTGCAAGCAGCCTCCTATCACCATTTTTGTTTCAAACATCTACCCTGACCTTCTCCAATTTACACCACATATTAACATATGTCATAATACATCGGTAACCTGTTCCCCAATTGTTTTCACAGAGAAAGGGAAAACTGAACCATTTTCCGAGATAATAATCATAAGAGAAAATAATGGTTTTCCAAATCTTGTCAATTGGTACACAATTAAACATAGCAAATAGAATTTGGCAAAACCACTTAAAACACTGAAGGCCTCATTACAAGTGACAAGTTATTTGCATTGTTGATCTGGCAGCCAGTAAGTACCAATACCACAGGGCACAGTATTTAATGGGGCGATATTACCTCCCCATTCTGAATTCCACCCCACAGACGGGATGTGATGTATTAATGCCCCATGCAGTCTTTCAAGTAATACATAGCAAAATATATGTAAGGAAAAAAATGCAATGTGTTTTTTTCGCTGCCTGAGATCATGGTTCAAGAGCAAAATCATGTTTGCACCCAAATAGAGATTACAAGTCCTCTTTGAAGGAGGGTTGAGGCTCTTATTCCCATGTGAAGGCAATACTGGTTGCAGTGCAAATGGGGTTTGGCATCTTAATTCCCACTATGAGTAATGACTAATATTCGATCTGCAAACCAAAGAATTGCTAAGTTTTAATCGACATCAGTGCCTATTTGTATTCAGCCAAAAGGCAGTTACAATAGCATCACATTGTCTGCATCCCTTAGGTTCCCCTGAGTCCTGTCTGGGAGAGAGGGAGGAAAGTCTTAAATATTTAGGATTTTTTTTCTTTCAATTCCACTATTCCCTTTTACCAGATATCATAACACCTTCAATTCATCTGCCCACTTATCAAACTTAGACGCTCACTAGGTTGTGCTAGCAGTAATTGTGCAACCTTCCAAGATGGCCACTACCTCTTAGCACAGAGACAGAGTATGGTTACTCATACTGTGACAAGGCTCTTGGCATTTGCTCACATTCTCACTGTATATGCTATATCCCTGATAATCACACCCCATTTCACACAAGATACTTCAGACCAAGGCTTCCAGTGCCTCTTGGGCCAGCCTATTCTACTAAGCCTCAAAATGTTCTTTAGTTTTATTTTTCACGAATCAAAGGTCATTGAGGACCTCTTCAAAGATTTATTTGGGTGAGTAAAAATTCAGGTCAGAGCACCAGCCTTTCCTGATCCCTGAGCATCTATGATGTCCCAGATGCTTGGCATGAGCCTTCAAACATTCTAGGTCTTCCACTCACTCCCCACCTCTGATGCAGCCTGTCTTAAATGCTGATACTATGGAGGGACCAAGAATGGAGGTAGTAGCAAGCAATTCCTTTCTAAGGTATGGATATTTCCAGCACGTGTGGATGACATCACATTTATGGGGCTTCAGTCAGGAGAGTCCACATCTATGACAAAGATCATTCTGCCTCTCTTCTTCCTTCAAGAGTCAACCAGATTTAATTCACCCTGATGCTGGAAGAGGTGCTCATGGAGGTCATTAAGATCTACGACTCCAATTAATGAAGCTATTTCCAAATCCTCATATCCCTTGACCCATCTTTCCAGAATTATTTCATAGTGTGGCTGATGCTTAGTGGAGGCAAAACATCTAAAGAGTGGATACATTTATTAATGCAATGGACAATAGCTGCGATCAAACTGAGATTGTATCAAAACTCAGCACAGCGTCGTCACCAGGCAAACACACATGAGGTCATACCAGGAAGAAGTCACAGGTTGGGGTTGCAAAATGCCAAACACAAATCAATCCTGTGAAGCAGCAGAAAATGTAGCATTCAGATCTATATGCCACTTCAAATGACGATACATTGTGATGCATTAATCTGGGGCAGGGATAACTTGATCACTAGCAAATATGTTTCTAGGTAGGCCCCTTTAGACCTACAGGTGTCATTGGTGGCACCTAAAGCTCATACTGCAAGAGTTTACCTCTGTTTTTACAGTAAAAAAGAACATAATCTGTGTGGCAGCGGATAAAACATCAAAAGTCTATAAAAAGTGCTAGCTTCAATTTCCTTCACTTCGGAAAAAGAATATGCGACTCTCTTGTTCAGTGATATATTTTCCAGTGTATGGGTGAAACTGCCACTGACATCTTGGATTGGAGAGAAACTTTTTACTATCTTACCTTAAGCTCACTATTGTCACCAGAGAACCGTTCCTAGCGATCCTGGAACAGTGATAAGAGATCCATAGGGAGGGTCCGTTTGCAGGGCATATTGTATATTCTATTCCCACTTGTTCGCAGTTGACAAATGGACAGAAGGTCTTTGCATCACCATCAATTTCTGCATCTACATGACCAAATGAGTCAGAATGGTTATCTTGAGTGGGATACTAGCCTTCCTTCCAAAAGTGATTGCTTCTTATTGACATAGATTCCAGGGAGACATATCTCGGGGTCTTCACTGGAAGGGTCCATAACAAAAGCAATACTTTCTTAGGTTTTCTAGGAATTGATCTGAAAAATAGATCAAGACTGGCTCATTCAAAGTCAACTTTCTTCTTCCCAAAAATATTGATTTGTACAAGTGTGCCCTAATGTTGGTCCCACTCTTCCAGTGACATAAGACTCAAGCTGCATGTCACTGACAAAAACCCGAAACCGTTCTAGGGTGTTGTTTGTGTTCTCATCCAGAGGGGACTTGGCCGGGCAATTGAGGATGGACTGATCCTATAAGGGGAGGATCAAGTATGATTTGTATATTGGTGGTCTCTGGAGCGGCATACTGGGCAAAATGGTGGAATGGAATGATACCCCGAGTAATTACGAAAGACGGAAATTAATTAATTGATTCAAGCATTCTAACTTTACCTTTTTGTTTTTTTAAGTCGATGTCCTAATTTGACAAGCATGTTCAGACATGGTTCCCATGCTCACTATACCATAAGTCTCATAATACACTGCATCGATGAAGCCAGTAGTGGCCGGCACAGGTAAGAGCGGTGAGGCAGTGGGACAGGGCTGGGCGGGGTGGGGGTCGGGGAAGTCGACACACGACGGGCTAAGTAATATTAAATAAAACCACTTACCTTGTGCTTGCCGCATGCAGCAAACGCAAGGTAAGTGGTTTTTTTCTTTTTTTTATTCAATGTTACTTATGCCATCATCTGTCGACTTCCCTGAACCCCACCGTGCCCGGCCCTCGCCCCGCCTCACCGCTCTTATCTGTGCCGGCCACTACTGGATGAAGCTCAACAAAGCTGAAAACTGGTTAATGGATGCTGTGGTGTACCGGTGTGGCAGTTTGGACTGGACTGTCCTTCTAGAGGCAGGGTCAAGTCTGATTCGCATATGGTTGGTCTCTATCTGCAGCGTCAATGGCCAAGAAATGAAATTGAATGCAGCTGAATGAATTACAAATGCCTGAGATTAATTTAAGAATTCCACTCACCATCTTTTTTTGTTTTTCCAAGTAGGATCAATTAAGGATAAATACAAATAAATCATGAAGAAAATTAAATTAATGCCTAACATTTTGAAAGTCCTGTTTCTTCCCCACAATGTTGACGTACAAAAAAAACAAATCCCTATTTGAACATCACTGATATGCATGCTAGATTAACAGCTTCAAACCCCTGTTTCGCAAACAGCTGCACTGTGTTTACCTGCTTCAAGTCTCTACACATATTAAGCTATGTGCGTGCAAACTTTGAAGGTGATCTCTGTAGCTGTATTTGAGTTATTCATTGGCAAAGTGTCTTCTTCACAGCTGTAAGACATTATTCTTGGGACCTCACAGTTACTAGAAATTTGTGTTTGTCAGATTCAATGTCCTTGGTGGAAAACTTTCTCTAACCATGAATTATAGGTCTATAAAAAAGTTCTTCATTTTCAGCTAATCTGCCCTAGCAGCTTTACAAGAAAATTGAACATATAATTTATTGGGGAAACGTCCTTCAAAATATTCTCAGGAAATTCGTTTTTTTTCAAGGGTAAATTGTCTGTAAAGATTCGTTTATGGGGCTTGTTTCGCCACAAAAGACATTCTTACAGGATTTTTCACCAACCCTTATCTTTAAAGCTGCATCAATGGATTGAACGTAGTGATCTTTTTATGTTTTTTAAAGTAGCAAAATTGTCAAAAGTCAGCTTCCCAAATTTTGCCCAGTCCTACTTTTTTGAAATATATATAGGCACGAAAAGCAGCAACTATAGCATGCGGGTTACTGCTGGCACACTGACAACAAGTAAAACGCTTCTCGAATAAATCTGCGTGCCAGCACATTGTGGAGGTATCATGCACCAGTTCTGCCAAGGATTAAGGAAAATGTGTTTTATATGAAACTAGTACTTGTCAGAAACATTTGCTTTCAATGAGGCTTAAACCCCTTATGGAAAAGTTTATATTTGAAAACAGCTTTCCTTGTGAAGCCTTTTATAAAGTACACATTCATATGCTTTTAAAAGTGAATGTTGCGGTGGTGCTGGGATTGTATAATGCACAGCTTTGGGTCCTTGAGAAAAATAATAGAGTAATAAAAAAAACAATAAATCGAGTGTGTAAATTGTTTGGCGTCTGAAGTTATGCAACCGCTTTTTACAAGGTGACATTTAAGACATAAGTCGCCTGGGCTCTTGCTTTACAAGTCAATGAAATGTTTCCATAGCTTAACGTGATCCCATTACATACTTTCCTTGTTACATGTTCATAAAACACTGTTGATTGAGCGTATATTTCTTAGAGTTTCACTTTTCCTTGATTGGTTTGATAATCTGAATATCTAAATCCACTTAAGGCCATATGGCGCTACACCTCTGTGTCAAGAAACCGCCATACCTCAAAGGAGCAGGACGTCATAGCAATTCAAACTAGTACCTAATTTATAGTGACCAGGACTTATTACATGATTCTATGTCAAGATGGATAACATTGACATAACATTGATTGACCCATATAGCTTGCCATTATATATTATATAATACAGCTCTATAGCCCTTTGCTGAGGGCTATGCCAGTTGTGAAAGACCCTGAACAAGAGATATAGGCCCGAGGCGCAGGTGTGAGCCTATAACGAGGGAGATGGTCTTTAACAATCGGTATCAGTGACGTTGCTGGGGGGGCCAAGATCGCCCTGGGCAGCACTGTTTTTGAAGGGGGCGGAGGTGAGGAAGTAGTGCCTGTCAACTACCACCATCCCCCATGAACAATTTGTCTTACCTGCACCAGGCGGCAAACTTAGCATTTGTCCCGGGTGGCAGTAGGTCAAGCTACGCCACTGATCGGTATAGTTAGAGGTAGAAAGGCAATAGGTCTATAAGAACATGTGACACATTGAGGGTAAAGTGTTCTAAATTAAAAATGGAAGTAGCTCAAAGATTTACATTGGAATGTTGGAACAGGAGTCCTATGCCAGCCATTATAGGCCCTAAACCACTAAATTGTTTTTAAGGGAGCTCTCGAAAGTACAGTGTTCTAATCGCTGATCTTAAGTCACCTATACTTGCCATGTGAAAAAGTGGTTAGGTCGATGAGTGATTTGTTGGCTTTGTAGAAACCATAACATAATAAAACATAATTTAACAAAGTAATATAGAGTAACACAATATAAAGTAACATCATAAAGTAATGAAGCTTAACATAACTTAACACAATATAAAGTAGCGTAACTTAACATAACGTACCACAACAGTACATAAAGTAACATAACATAAAATTTAACACAACTTAATATAATGTATTGTAACATAACATAACTTGTTATGCTACATAAAACATGAATATAGTTGGTCTAAGCTGTTTTTTCAGGCAGAAAAGGGACAAATGAGAACGCAGGGAAAGATATGAAAACAATGAAAAGGGAAAACGAGAACCTACAAGAGCAAGATAAAGAGACAGAAAGTATAGGGTGCTGGAAGAAAGAGGCAAGAGGTGAAATCAAAACTAGACAGCCGTGGTCTTCAGCAACTGAGGAATTTGACAGCACTGGTGGTGGCAAATAATAAAATCCTTTGTCCTTACACCTATTTCTTTACAAGTTATGCTTTGCCAGTAGCCACTGCTTGGTGGGTGTTGCTTGCAATAGGCCAAAGCATAGATTAAAGTACTCAATCAAGGGTGTCCACCCCTTCAAAATGTCATTGATGTGGTTTGTGGGTTGCGCCCATGACTACAATTACCTGGTAGCATGGATACCACAATTTACATTGCTGTAAAATATAATTATTGACAAATTGGTACTCAATACATTGTTAAGTGTATTATGGGAAATGTAGTACTCCTCAGAATGGACACTTCTTTCGCTATCCCGTCACCTATTACTGATACAGATGTCTACTCAATGAAAAATAGGCAATGTTGTAACAAAAAGCAAACAAAATATGAGTTACAGGTGAATAACATTCTCATTCTTTGCATTTTGAGTGCCATGTTTTTTTATGGTTAAGAAGCAAGCAAAATCTAAATGGACCCCTGGACTTTTCATATCTTCCCTTGATGTCTGACACCCTTTATCTATGAATAAGTTGGCTTCTTCCTTCTGTTTTCTTTTGGTGTTATGATGTTGCATTCCTCTTTAATATTCCTGAATGAACAGAACAAAGCAAACAAAGCTCACCATGTGGAGATGATGAGCAACCTAGTTCTGATCTCCTGGACCTAAAACAAGTTCAGGGTTTGCATACATTATTTCTAGTTAAAAATTCTGAATTGAAAAGAAAATTCTAATTTAATTTAGAAAAAATGTATTCATATATAGATTAACACTCTAACTACATGCATAAACTACTTCGGAAGTACATTGTTTAATTATGTGATTCTGAAAAGTACCTTTGCCTCGTCAGTAGTTTACAATGGTGTTTAGAACTGACATCTTAAGTTGGACTTACAGGATCTGTATAAAGGTGTTGCTTTCTATTACATTTCCTTAGGGACTCTGCCATTGTCAGATGGGATATTGCCAAGGTCTCTCTCTCGGATGAAGGATTCTATGAATGTATTGCTGTGAGCAGCGCAGGAACGGGTCGTGCCAAGACCTTCCTTGATGTATCAGGTAGGTACAATTAATACTATCAGGGAGTACAACATTGTATTTATTTACTCTTTATGTACTTTATATTGTAAAGACCTTGCTTCAGGAAGTTGGAGAGTGCTTTGGAAAAAAGATTTTTATTGTAGTAGAAGCATCTCAAACCTGAGGAATGGGAGCTAGAAGAGTGTGGTATATGGATTCTGTTTGAAAACAACTTAAATCAGCATGTGATAGCAAGAGGAAGCAGGGATATTTTATAAGTAGTCATTTCCAGGACCTCAGGAAGATGTTTATCCTTATTTCTTGCAGAAAGCTAGCTTACCTAAGGTCAAGTACTTTGGGCCACCGAAAGACCCTTGAATGTCTATACAAACTTGAAGTGCAAACTAAAAGATAGTTACACCTATTTCTATGATATGCATTTACTCCTTGTTTACTTGTTTGTGAGTCTGGAGCTGTAGAAAGTCTTTCATAAATTCACTATTAGCAAAATCGTGAATGTAGGAAGAGGGTAGAGAATTGATACTTGCAAAAAAAGAATATCCAAGCATACCCTAATTATATAATTCCAGTGCTTGAACTTGCACCCTTTTGTTAGCATAACGCAAGGTCAACATGCTACATCCATCTATCTTCCTCCACTGTCAATCAGTACGAATGGATTGAATCCAAATGAGCAAATGTTGCTGTTCAAGAAGATTTCATATTCTCTGTCGCATATCTTTTGATTAGGCTGAATAGATAGGGAGGAACTCTTTTCTTGTTACAGCATGGCAGGATGCAGAATTTTGTTTATTCATCACATTAGGGACTCTATCTAGATCTATATGCTCATATGTGAATCTGGAAAAGATCCTATTATTGAGAACAAGTGTTACAGGTAAATAACGTTTCCTTAGTCAAAGTATTATAAGCATTCTAGATAAAACATATAATTATGCCATCTCATGAGCATTACTGATAAACACAATGCATAATTTTATACATTCATGATGAAAACAATATCCTAATTTGAACGTTTGAGCATTGATGATAAAGAAAATTGATTTACTTTATGTATGTATTGTACACACTCAATTTTTCCATATTGTCCTTATTGTGCAGCAGTCCTATGAGGGTAAAAACCCCCTCTTTCATTCCAATAAATACAATATCAGACAATCCTCAAAATCGTATCCATTAATGCACTTTTTGGTGGTCACAATATACTTATATGTTGATAAAAAATATTTATTGATCAGTGTTTCATTAATTACTTTGATGTGGATATGGTGTAACGGCCAGAGCTGGCAATTTGGAACTGGGGAACCAGGTCCGACAGCTCAACATCTTGTCACTTAATCTCCCTGTGTATAACAAATGACTGTGTTCTTGTGTAATGTAACAGGTGCTCCGTTGAAGCACTCCAATACCTACGGGTTGAGTTTGCACTATATAAAACTGCTTTTTTTAAAACTTCCAATTAGTTCTTTTTTATTATATTTCTGTTGTAATCGATTTCCAAAACAAATTATGCTGACATTCCTCCACTGGAACAAACATGAATTCAACTAACATTTCAGCCAAATCATATAAATGTTGACTTTAGAAAAGTGTTTTGAAAGCCTGCTATACTCTGAGCCTGTTACTATGTTCAGGACACTGTCTAATCTTAAATAATTTCACATTTCTTTTACTGCATTGTGTGTGATACAGTAGTGCATGGTCAGCAACTTATGCTATGTCTACGGAATAGATACAGTTGTAAAATACATCCATCCTCTCACCTTCTCTTTTACAGATGTGGTACTCTACCACCCTTTAACACAAATGTTATCACAGTTTCCTTCAGATCTTTAGGCTCAAAACCTGCTGACAATCTCCAAGCATTATCTGTTCTTGGCCAACTTGAACATCTGGTGGTCACACTACCTAATGCTATTCCATTCTACCACAGAACGTGCTCAATTTAAGATCATATCTTTCATACACAAGACCCTTCTCTGGTCCCTCTCATCTATCTTTCTAACTTGATTGTGCCATATCAGCCTTACCAAGAGTGTCTCCTCTCTAAATTTGGAGAGACCAAAGCATTTTGGAGGCAAAACTCTTCATGTACGGGGTTCTTAATTCTGGTAATCTCTTCTTCTGTCCCTCTATTGTAAAATAGACTTGTTGAGATACTAGTTGGCACAGTTTCAATCTACAGTAAAGCTGCTGACTCTGAGACTATCTGCTAGAACAAGGAGCTCTTTGCGCTCCCCCTTCACTCCCAAGCAGCATGACGGCAATTGAATAAACAAAAGATCCATCAATATAGTCTATACAAAAAATCCTACCTCCTTCTTTTATTCCAAATTTATCCTGATGCTTTACGACTCGCTTTTAGGATCTTCATGTTGTTAGTATTTCACAAGTTAAACAAACTTAAGGGAGCGTTTCAGAGATCTGCACCTGTCCTTAAGGTGACATGTTTGAATTCCAATGGGGCTGGCGGAAGCTTTCATCCGTCCAAGGTCTATTAAACAGATCCACTTGAGTTTATTCAATTATTCAATTACAGTGCTATGCAATTGCAAAACTGGAGATGCAAGTTCAACATAAAATGACAAGTTTACAGTTTTATACACTCCTCTGTATTTAAACTGGGGAGCATTTCAATAAATATAACTTTTTGAAGAGTCTGCCCTGTCCCACAACTGGCAATTCCATGAGATGAGGTAAGGAAGCAGCTTCACGTCGCCATCTAGTGATAGCACTAATGTACAACAAAAGGCCAAAAAACTGGAAATCATGGCACCGCTCTCTCCCTTGCAATTTCTGATAACATCTTCTTTGTGTTTTGTTATTAGTTTTTAATGATATGGATGAAAGTGCCATGCAAAAGCTAAGTATCATATTTATAGTGAAACCCTCTGACAAACTGATGCCTTAAACTTGATTTAATTCTATTGTGTGCACCCTGATTTGTCCTTCTCTCAAAATTAGCTTTACAATCCCAATTATTGGACAACCCTACCCCAGTGTAGAAAAACATCTGCATTGTAGCTTCAGAGTGTTGTGTTCAGCTATCTTCCCTTAAGTGTGGTCCCTGAAACCAGATCTAAATCACAAGGCTAACCTATGTGATAGGAATTTATTAAGCACTCATACTCCTAAGCATCATGGCGCTAATAACCAAAAATAGCCTTCTTCTAACTGACGAAGGATGGAATTACAGTGCTGCTGCCAGATTTTTAGAAGCTTTCTAAAACTGAGAAGAGAATATTGAGAGTATGGATGAAGGGGTGCTGAATTCCCATGGGGAAAAAAGATTTTTAGTCGTGGGACCCAGGTTATGGAATCATCTTGAAATCTGTGGTGGGGACATATAATCCCTATTGTCTTTTCCAAAAGCTGTAATCAAGTTGCTATTCTCTTAGAGTGACCCTGCTTTGGGTTTCAACAGTATTGTTCCTAGCTTTTAGATGCAGATAGGTCCATGGTGTGTGCTGCATAAAAAAAAAAAATGTATATTGTCTAAAATGCATTTGTGTAATACTCATCTGTACGCATATTAGACCAAATGGACCAGAGAGTTGTTTGTGTAGATGGCACAGCTTTCATAACGAGGTATTTTTTCCAAGACACATAGTGAGAGGCTCACATTTTCACAATCCACGTTTTTGGTAACATACTGATCAAGCGTTTTCTGGGCCCACTTGCTTACCATTAGTCCTTCAATGCAGAGGTGATGGGTGTTAACATTGACATCATTAAAATTCAATTAACAGTGCAACCCATTTGTCTACACAATGAGAATCAGGAATCTGTAGCTATTGTTAAGAAGGATTATTACAAATTCAAAATCAAGTTGAGATACACAACTCCTAAAACCATTCTATAGAAATACAAAATAGCAACAGGTAGTCCCAACCTGCAGAACAAATTAAGGCAGACCAATATAAGGCTAACAAGCAATTTAGTCACCGCAATACAAAAGATCAAAAGCAATATCTGGTGCTCAGAAAAGAGTCGTAAATTCTGTTGTCTATACATGAATTAATCTAGACTACCATGATAGTTTTCCGTATAAAGGATGGTTCTAAAAATCAAAGAGTCTCTAAATCAGAAATTTCCATTAAGGAAAGAAAAATCAGGGAAGGGAAAAATAAGTAGGGAAGGTGTCAGAATTTCAGAAGCTCCGACAAGTGTCCTCAATGGGTCAGGAAATATGGGTTAGCCTAAGCCACACTTAGGAAAGAATCAAAGTAAGCATTGAGTTTTAAACCTCTCAAAGTCCAGGGAAAATGCTCTAAGCATTTAGGGGAAAGTCTCTGAAAGGATGTCAAAAGAGATCTGAAAAGGAATCTGTCAAGAGTGAAAGGGGCATCTCCATCTGAAAGGAATCTGGAGGAGTTCTAAACTCAGACGGTGGGAACACTAAATTATAACACCCAAAGTCTTCTAGGTAACACCCCCTTTTTACACATCATCAGGGGTTCCTTGTTCTTGTCCATTTCTCATGTTGCAGACTGCAACAATTTCCAAATATCCCACACCAAACATGGGAACGACATCTTGTCACGCACAAGTTCGAGCACAACATTGCTGAATAAGCCTTTCAGTTGACTCTCTGGTTCCTCATGTTCTTTCGACAAGGTCTTCTTCTCAGGCTGTCTCCTCTATCGCTAGTACAGTAATGTATCTATTCTACAACTAACAATGAATGTGAATTCTTGCTAGAAATGTCACATTAGCAGAAAATGGAACGGTGCCCTACGTCAAAACAAAAGGGCAAGAATGTGCTGTATCTGTGTGATACAGTGTATTCCTGTTCTTTTCCCCTGCTCCAGCACACATTGGGCTGCCATGCACCAATGCCAATGCAGGCACCCTTGCACCATAGTGCAAGGGTTCGTGCATTGGGGGGCTGATTGATTTTTTGCAGGAAGGGACACCTTCCTGCACAAATTCAATCAATTCAGGCAAATTTCTCTTTCTATGTGCGCTGCAGAATGCAGCACACATAGAAAAAGGAAAAAAGGAGGAGCAATGAAAACATTTCTCCTCGCTGTGCCTCCCTAACGCCACCCCTTTGGTGGCGTTAGATTCTGACGCAATGTGTCAGATTCCATGGGTGTTGCGTGGGAACAACCACAGCAACACCCATGGAATGCCCCTTTCACGCAATGTTCTGCGTGAAAGGACTACACATTTACAAGGCCATAAAAAGCCACGTAAAGTGGTTTTACGTGGCCTTGTAACTATGCCTGGGCACATTGCGCCACCGGAACGTCTAAAAAGTGATGCTCTGATGCCGCAAGGTGCCAGGCATCATAAATGAGGCCCATATTGTTTTAAGTGAAATCACATTGTACCTACATAAGGATTGTTTCTATCTAGTTTGGAATTCAATAAATGTCATTCACAGTATTAAAGCACACATTATAACAGTTGAATTTCATCTATATAGTAAAACATTATCTATTAAGTAAAGACAGTTTATTTCATTAGGACTTCAATTAATATATCTCAATCAGTTATGGTAAAGTACAAGACATGGGTTACAATGCTGCAGATTGATGTATATTATGGTGGAGTTACACCTAACCATGTCTGGAGATGGTAAAATAGCTCAGTGGGTTGACTGCTCTCTGCTGCAAGTCGTTGATTTCATTCCTAGTAAAGCGAGCTCAGCTTTTCATTCTGTCGAGGTTTATATTGGACGTTGGAAGACAATACAATAATTAATATATCCAATAGAGATTTACCCATATGAATTGCACAATTACATTAGGTACATTTACAATTGCATTACAGTTGATGTATATTTAAAATAATACACACACGATTTTTGCACAAGTGCTAATGCTGCGATTATAACCAAGGCCACTGGAATTATGCGGTATGTGAGGAATACGTTATGGAGCGGACTTAACTAAATAATGCTGCAAGAAAAAGCAAATTATGCACCGTAATGTGGCATGTTGTGTGGCGGCATTACTTTATTATTTTATTATTTTATTTTTTTAAATGTTAACACTGCCTGAGCAGAGGTAACTGCAGGGAAGGGGGCTCTCACTGCGCGGCATCACAGGAACAGCGTTTTTAATCATTGTTGTTCTGTTTGAGCTAGAAATATGATTGATTGTTCAAACTTGCTAATTATGCAGAAGACAATGGATTATGCGGTAAGTGCTGCAAATCCATAACTATGCGTATAATGCTGTGACTGCAGAATCGCATAATTCGAATCGCATAATTCGAGGCCCTGATTATAACCCATGTTCTCAGCAGTTCAGCCTCTTGATCTGTGATCCATCCGTGACTATTATTATACTGAGTATTAACTGTGACGTCAGCCTCTCTTGCCTGCAACGTGGATCTGGATTCCATGAGCATGTTAAGGTTTCCCATTAATTGCAATGAGTGGCAATCAAGGCAACACCGATAGTGCTCCAGTATGGGAGACTAATTACACGACACTGGGAGAAAACTGAACAGCCACGAAAGTGAAAGAGCCAGGATGAGCCGGCAAGGCGACCGCGAGCATGCTAATGTAAACAAGCACGCCCATTTCCCTTATTACAACAAGCGCTGAAAGACAAGCGTTTACATTATGCACTGAAAGTGCCGAGGGACCTATATATCCCAGATTCTGGCCATGGCACACATGTTGGCATGGGAGAGGTGGGAGCGCGATGAAGCACTGATACACTGCTCGCTGTAGTGAAGCGACCCCCCTGCTGCCAAAGGAAGAGCGGGTGAGGCCGGGGCCTGCCCCCAGCCTACAGCAGGGCCCGCATTTGATAAGGGCGGTGTACTGTCTAATTAAAGGGCTGTCCCTACAATCAGGCCAGAGCACCACAGGCAAAAAGTAGGCAGAAGAAGTAGGCACAACCAGGGCACAAGTCGTAAACAAGGAGTATGGCTCTAAGATTGGAAGCAGCCAGATGCATGACACGCTCTGTGGTGGGGGAGGGGTAGGAGGGTTAAAGCCTGAAGCAAGCAAGACGGAGAGGTGGAGCGAGGCGCGCGCGCTTGTGCGCGTAACCGCATGCTCTATGCCACCCTGGTAGGACTTTTGAAAGCCCTCACTAAATGTCTCGCCAGACAGCGCATGCGCTGGCTCAGGCGAGACATAAAAAGGAAGCTCTAAGCACAGCAATGGGGGTCTCTGGCCATGTCAAGTTTGACAGTTTAAAAGATGCTCAACTAGGCTGCAATGGCAGACCTAGAGCCATGTTTTCATCTTGTACTGTAATAGTGGCTCAATTAAGTGCTGCAATCCACTAGTGACATGTTAACTTACTAGCACACAGTACCTCTAGTACTATATACTAGGAACGCATGGGTAGGGTACATATGCCAATCTGGGATTAGCCTTGGGTAAATACACATGGGGTTTCAGAGCACATGCACTGGCATCTGGACAACAGTACCCCATGCACAAAAGAGTAAAAAACGCAGCAACATCTAGCAAACATTCGTGCAAAACGTGGGGGTGGCCCTGCAAAAGGGCTGTTTTATTACAAGTACCTACCCAGCATCCCCATGCCATCCCAGTGGATATATAAATATTTGTAAGATCATGATTTATTTCACTATTTTTAATTTTCTCTAACTGGCTTAGCTCTGTTGACCTGAGGTCTCTTGAATTACAGTGACCCAGGCTTGGCAACATCTATAGCTCAGGATTAAAGGCTCTGGAGTTAAGTCAACATTCTTAAGCTTGTAATAAGAAGCACGCTTCCTCCTCTCCCAGTAGTGTTGTATTCTAAAAAAAGCTCAAACAAATAATCTAAATTCATTCAGTTTGACATCTGGAGGTTGCCAAAAACTGGTCGAATATGTTTCTGGGATTGTTCAAGCTGAATTTGTGCATAAAGAACACACACAAAAATGATCATTAACCTAACCACTAGTGACATCCTCACTCCTCAACATTTCCAAGTTTACAAGAGTGATTGTAGGGACCGTCCTCACTCCCATTTAAATACACTAGAAAGAAATAACAAAAAGCGTGGGAGCCCAAAGATTTTCTTACGTGCCTTTACTTCCTGTAGTCTAGATTCCCCCTTATGCCTTTTTCTTACACCGCCTTACAATTTCTTTCTCTTTATCGCACAATTTTAGGTAACCTTTCATCCCTGTTTTCTCCATTTGTCACTGTTTTTCCAATCTTCACTCCCTCCTTCTTGCTCTTTTTTATGCCTTTCTCTTGATCAAAGTCTGATGATGAAAATAAATCCTGGTCCCCAAAAATGAGTCATGTTGTCCACTGTTGTATCGTAGGAATTGGGGGCCCGGGGCACCAAGCATGGACCACACAGACTCAAAGGTGCACGTCGCAGCCCGGAACCTCAGGTCCCAACCTTTTTGTTAACTCCATTTATGCAACACGGCATCAACTATTTGGCGTAGACCCCAAAGGGGTAAATTGGGTCCCACCCTCTCAATGGAGCAAACCACAGTGTGTGTGCCCTCCCCAAAAACTACACTCCTCCCAAAATATAAAAGGATAGTGAACGACTTTGGTGATGGTGCCCATGAATTTCTCAACCCCACCATTGGTCTGTGGCCACCTGTGGGTTTTCTGGTTGGCAATGCTCAACGACTTGAAATAATATAACACCTACTGCCTCTAAAATGGAGGTTCACTATAAGTCCTGAGTTTGTGCAGTAGGCCAAGCATATTTACCACTTTCTCCAGCTTTGGTATCACTTCATTGGTCGATGTAGTGGGCACTATCTCCACTTTGGGGAGTTTTGAATGGACATTCACCCACGAATGGGCCTGGACTGGCTGTAGCGGGCACCGGGCATTTCCCCGGTGGGCCGGAAGGGTGGGGGACGGTTTTGGACCCATGGGGGCCATTTTTGTTACGGGGGCCGGTTTTGCAAAATTGGCCCCTTGTAAGAAAAGCACATGCATCAGCAGTGTTCTCGCCAGCAACTGCTCCCCCCACCCTCTCCGGCTGGTTGGACCTAATTGCCAGGGCTGGTATGCGATCCCAGCCCGGCCCTGCCCACGAATCAAATATACACCAAAAAACCCCTGTTTATCCTTTATAATTAATTGGCTGACGCCGTAAAGTCTCATGGATGTGCAATGGGCTTAGAGCCAGTTTGGTTGAAAGTATCCATTGCTTTATTTGATCAATTCATGCTTTCCTAGCTTACTTATCTACATAGTATAAACATTTCCCATACAAAGTTTCTCGCATCAATTGTCAGGTGTCTACAATAGTATATTCAATGTTAAACTCATGAGAAAACCACAAGGGACCAATTCATGGCATTCATATACATACACATCACTCCCATACTCACCAGTCTATACTCTTTTAAAAAAAAGAAAAGAGGCAATTTTTCATCAAACATTAAGGATCTTACTTATCACAAATACTGTTATAATTATGAATAGCAATGTTCAGTATTACAGTTGTCTTATGTCTTCATACATTTATTTCTTGATAAATTCAATCATCATAGCTCCAATTAACTTTTACACTTGTGTTGTCTCAATTCTTATAATTTTAGCTGTTCCGTATAGAGAATATTATTTTCTTAATTGTGTCATGAATGTTGCTTAACAAATAGTCATCAATGAGCGTTTTAGCACAAACGCTTTCTTCAGGAATGCCACATGTGAGACCCCACTGCAAATCCAGATACCAATGGGGAATGAGAGCTGGCACACTACTGAACCACTGGCTGAAGCTGACAAAAGTCCAGAAAATACAACTCCTTTTTCTGTTGCATTTGCTTGCACAGTGGCATCCCCCTAAGACGCTGGCTGTTCCATTGTGGTGCATACCCCTCATTTTGGGCCAGTTTAATATGTGCTGTATTTCCCACCCAGTGAGTACTGAACAGTTTAGTTGCTTCCCCTCCAGGGGCTTTCAGTCTCTCTGGTTGTGTGTCAGCTGTTGTTGATGGTTTGTGCTTAGGCCTACTGCCCAGATGTGTGTGCTCACTATGTGTGTAGTGCACCTCTGCATTCTCTCAGGGCTGAATTGCTATACTGCACCTTTCACTGGCCTGGAGTCGATAGCAGCCTGCTTCCATATTATTATTATGTATTATTTGTGAGTTTTATATATTACGAACAAGACCCGAAGGTGTCAGAGCCCTTTACAGATTATGCACGACAATAATAACATGAGGTACATAGATATATATAGATATATATGTATATATATATTCACTGAAAAAACAATAGGTTTCACTCACGTTATAGTTACGAATTAGCATTTTAAAAACCTTGCAAATTCACTTAAAAAACCATAGGTTTCACACATGTTATAGTTAGCTGGACATTTCACTCGTAAAAAACCAATGAAATTCCCCCGTTATAGTTAGTGCAGGCAACTATAACTCACGCGACCGCAATCCTCTGCTGATGACGTCAGATATTACATCACTGTATTTACACACTTATTTACCCATGTCTTCTTCCATTAATCTTTAGCTATACATATATTACAAATATTTATTTTTCATAAAGACACATATGTCATCAGTGATGTAATATCTGACGTCATGAGCAGAGGATTGCGGTCGCGTGAGTTATAGTTGCCTGCACTAACTATAACGGGGGAATTTCATTGTTTTTTTACGAGTGAAATGTCCAGCTAACTATAACATGTGTGAAACCTATGGTTTTTTAAGTGAGTTTGCAAGGTTTTTTAAATGCTAATTCGTAACTATAACGTGTGTGAAACCTATGGTTTTTTCAGTGAATTTGTAAGTTTTTTTAAATGCTAAGTTATGTGTTTATTAATTTAATTTTTTTTCAGGCTTTTCACCGTGCGCGCACGGTGCGCGCACCTCGCGATTTAAAAAAAAAAAAATGTTCTTTTCTCCTTTGGGGGTCCTTCTGTGACCCCCTGACCAAGGCTAGGGGTCAGGAACTGTCCACTCTGCCCCCTTTTCACGTTCTCCACCTTTTTTTTTCACCCCCTCAGACTGCGAGAGACAAAATGGCGGCCGACACTTCCTGGTTTCGACCGATTCGAATGTTTATCGACATCTAACAACCAATCAGAATTGCGCTCGCGCACCGCAGGGTGCGCGCACAGTGCGCACACGGTGCGTGCGTATAGATATTGATATGCTTTTAAATACTATTTTCTCAGGAAATACTGAACAGATTTACACCTACAAAAGGCACTTCCTTGACCTTATGGCTACCTCTCTGCCAAATTTCACGTAATTCTGTTCAGCCGTTCGGGCTGTAGCTGCGACTAAAGGTCCTATGGAAAAATGCATGGGGAAAACGCGTTTGGGACCCCCCCTTTTTCTCAGCCCCCGCTTGACGAATCACCCCGAGACTTTCAGGGTAGGAGCTAAACGGAGCGCCCCATTTGTTTTGAAAATTTCGCGAGGATTCGTGAACCGGCGCCAAAGTTATTCAAAATAGAATTTTAAGACTTCCTATGGAAACTAGGTTGTAACTATAACTATCTACTGGTGACCGCCAGTAGATAATATATATATATATATATATATATATATATATATATATATATATATATATAGTAATGGTAAAAAAGCAAAAGGTGTATAGTGTGAAATGGTACAAAATAGCAGCACAATGATTACATAAGGCGTCAATATAAATACACAGCAACAATTGTATAAAAGAGGAGTCCGAAAGACAGTAGGATACATGAACGCAGAAAGTTCTGAGGTAGGTGAGACAGTGAGTTGCCAGGGTGAGGAGAGTAGATTCATCAATTGACCCTAGGTGGTGAATGAAAATGGCATCTTAGCACCAAATATCAGTAGCACGAGGTACATAGAGAAAAAAAACCAATGTATAGTGGTATATGTAAACAGAGAAGCAGCAGTACTCGAGTTACATAAAAAGTGTAGATAGCCGTACAAATCGACAGTAAAGCAAAGAACAATACAATCAATAGGGCACATAAGAGAACTGAGGTAGTAAAGGAGGGGGGACGCAGGGTTGGGAGATGAAAGGCACTGTTTTCCCCGAGGTAGTGCCGCGTAGATTATCAAGGCTGGGTGCAGAGAACCACAGGTCCAAGACTCAGGCATGTTACGGAGTGACGGGATCCCTTGATGCTACCTCTGCCACCTGACCATGCTAAGGGGGTCCACCCTCTCGGCATCTCCCAGATAGCAGCAAGGAGCCAGAGACTCAAGGTGTGGGAGGTTGCTGGTGGGTAGGAGGAGGCATAACTGCACAGGGATCCTGGATGTGTAGGGTCTCTCTTTGACGATCTACAGCTCTGTGGTTAGAAGTGAGAAAGAGCGGCATTCCTTGTACTTGATGCTTTTTGCTTATGGTTTTTTTTCATACCCTACCAACATTTTGGCCTGCGACCTTTTTGACTCACTGGGTTTGCTCAAAAGGGATAGGTGTTGTGGCCATAGATTGAATGAGCTGATCTTGTGCCTGAATGCTTTGATAGCATGTGAAATATATTGGTCTTACTTGTGCATCCTCTTATTTTAAGCAACGGTTCTTGGTGTCCCTTTAGCAATGAAAATCCTTTAAGAACATAAGTTCTAGAATGTCCAGTGATATGCATGCATAACTTTTGTAGTAAGAAAACTATAAGAACGTTCAACGAATATGGGGTCTGTCAGGAGGATTTTAACATAATATATGGGAACAATCCTTTTCTTAAGAGTTCCCTTAGATGAACTTAGACCACGAGAGTGACGTCCAAATGACGGAGACCAAAGCTAGATGGACACGACTTGGGCCCTCTTCACCTTCCCCCAGTCTATTTTCTCTTCTGGTCTGTGAATGTTTGCCCACTGTTTGTCCATTCTAGCTCCCCTGAGTTCTGATTATTATTCTCTTCTGTTGCTATCCTGCTACTGGGCTGAATTGGAGAGGTGTGGAGCAGCAGCCAGAGCGGCTTACTCCGGCGTGCGGGGTTCACAGTTCTATGCACGGCGGCAGCTCAGCTCAGCATCATGTGACTCTGGGCAATAGCTCACTTAATATCCCCAATGGCCCCCAGTGCCTTGAAACCCTTAAGGGGGTGATATGTTTGCACTTTACAAATAGGAATTATCATTATATTATTAATTGAAGCTAAGCTGAGCAAGAGGTGCTCAACTCTGCTGCTTCCTCCTTCCATAATAGCACTTGGTAGGGAAAGAGAAGGGCACATGTATGTAGCTGGAACTATGACTCTTCTCACTGAGAACCCTTTGCCTGTAACCAGTTACAGAAATAGACTGCCACAAATCCATCCAATTCAATCAGTAACTTATAAAAATCTGTATAATGCCATTTAATACGCTGCATTTTCATATTTGAACAAGATGAAACTTAGGTAAAGATATATAGGGAAAGTAAAGTATATAAATATATAAAATGCACCAGGGATAACTCCTGTGTGGTCTTAGTACAATTTCAGTGAAAAGCGCTATCAGTTACTTTAATTGGACTATTTTGGAGTTATATATGTTACTTTGCTCTGTGTATCTGGAAATGTAAATTACAGATGTCTTTTATAATAGAAAATGTTTAGAACTCAACGCTACAGTCTTATTTAATCTGCAAAGACGTCCTCTTCCACGACGTGACCTTTATTTTGGCTCCACTGTAAAGAGCGGCTTCTGTTTTCCACTCTGCGTCCCCTTTAAGAACAGTCGCTGGCAGCAATGTATCTCTTCTTATTGGACAGCCTCCCAGGATCAGATCACAAGCGACCAGTCTGTGGAGATCTACAAATGCCATGCGGTGCTAAGTGGATCTGGTGGGCGGGTTGCTGTGTTGGCTTCCCATGATGAAAGCATGGACCTCATTTTGGGGTCACCAGGGGTCGCAGTTCTGACTCCTGGCTTTACCCTTGTGACACATGGCAATGCCTTTGCACCCCTGGCTTTAGAGGTTTCAAAATCACTTCTAAGAACACAGGGGTGGCATCCTTGTGGACATCAGAGCTCCAACTTCCTTTACCAGCTATTTTTTATTATACTAATAGCGAATAATAGTGCATTAGTCACTTTTAGTGTAATAAGAACTGGAGCACCTGTAACTGTAACTTTGGCAGCTGAGGTAAGTAAACCAATAGGCCTTTCAAATGTAGTTGTGAGATGTTTGTGGGTATGAGTGTTTATATGAGATAGCGACTGTATATCTGAACGTGTGTGTCTATGTTAGCATGTGCGTGACTGAAAGTGAATGAGGGAGAGAGCACTGCAGGTACGGAGTGAGAATGAGTGAGATTGAGTGTCAGGAATTATGAGGAAGTCAGAGTGAAGGAGAATGAGTAAACATTACAGCAAGTGAGTAAGAATGCATGAGTAAGAATGAGTGAGGGAGTGTTAAAGGGTGGGTGTGAGGGAGTGTGAGTGAAAGTGAGTGAGTAATTGTAACTGAGTAGGAATGAGTGAGTCAGAGTGAGTGAGAATAAGTGAGAATGAATAGGATTGAGCGTAAGTATGAGTGAGTGAAAGAGTGAATGTGAGTGAGCATAAGTTAATGAGTGAGAATGAGTGAGACAGAGTGAGTGAGAATAAGTAATTGAGTGAGAAGGGTGTGTGTGAGTGGAAATGAATGAGAGAGTGTGTACCAGAATGTGTGTGAGTGAGTGAAAGTAACTAAGCGGGATTGAGAATGTGGTGTTATACTTGGATGTTTGACAATGACGTTGATCCTACTATACTGAAGGTAATTCTTGGCTTACAGAAACACTCATGGCAAAATACTCATGCTGGCATACTGAATGTGATTCTTAGCAAGACAGGCACCTGTGACAAACTATTGACACTGGAATACTAGAGGTAATACATGGCATACAAGACACTCATAGCAAAACGTTAGTCATGGCCTACTGAAAGATATTCTTGGCATGGGGGAACACACAGAGGTATGCTGGATTGGCACATTGGAGATCATTGTTTCCAGGGAGGACAATCATGGCATATGAAAGGGGTCAACCTGAAAAAAAGGTAGTCCTGATATACTAGTAGTCATTTTTTGATATATGACCCATGGTATATGAATGGCACTAATAGCAAAATTCTAGTAGTAGCAAGATGTATGTAATTGTTGGCAAAGGGAGCACCCAATGTATGTTGGGGACCCATGAAAAATGCTGGTTCTAGCACAATTGAGTAGGTTTTTAGTTTCTTTTCTTAGACAGCTTTATGCAGGGGCCAAGGCCAAGGTAAGATATGGGGTAGAGGGCCAATGTACCGCTGATTTTAAGATAGGAAAAGGAGTGAGACAGGGTTGTGTCCTCGCTCCCTTCCTTTTTAACCTATATATTAATGGCCTAGAAAAACATCTAGCACAAAACTGTAGTGACCTATCCCAAATAGACTCAAGAACCATCCCGGCACTACTTTATGCTGACAATGCCGTGCTAATGGCTCGTACCCCTCTTGCCCTGCAACGAGTAATTTCTTCATTTGAGAAATATATGTCCAACTTGGGGCTTACTATCAATGTCTCTAAAACTTTTGCTATGACTAGTGGCAGTAGCAATAGCAAGGGTTTAAAGATAATGTTTGTTTATGATAAGCCTATAGAACATACCAAATCGTTTGCTAATTTGGGCATTTTATTTAATAATAAATTAAGTTGGCAACAAGCCGTAAAAGCCAGGAGGGTCCTGTTTGCTGGAACTGTGACTGCCCTACATAATTTTAGTAAGAAATTGGGTAGGAGGCCCCCATCTGAGCTGTTAAAAATTTACAACGCAAAATGTGTCTCTGTTGCCACCTACGGAGCAGGTGTTTGGGGGATTGTTGATGTTGCCTCCCTGCAGACGGTGGAAAATAAATTTTTACGGTTCTTACTGGCAGTCCCGGATTCCATTTCAATTTACATATGTCATGTAGAACTGGGAATTGGTTATCTAGAAGACACTATTAAAATACAACCAATACTCGAATGGCATAGGATTTGGACCTCAGAAAATCTGGCCTTGAATCGCACTATTATTATAGATCTTTTAAAGCTGGAAGGGGCGTCAAGGATTAGATGGCTAACTTATATTAAATCCTTTCTTTGTAAACTGGACCACTGTGAGTTTTATGATTGCGAGAAAGGACCTGAAAAAACTGTGCTTGGACTATTTAAATGATTGCAGACTGGCAACAGAACTGAAGAAAATTTCTGTTCAGGCACATCAGTTGATTTCCACTCATCTTTCAATTCAACCGTATATAACAACTGTTGCTGGAGATTTTTGTTAGTCCGTTTTCGCTTGGGAATTATTCATAGGTTATTAAGTTTTCCTGAGCGGAACGATTGGTCTAAATCTTTATGTAATTGTCCATGTGATGATATATCGATTCAATCTACATTACATGTTGTATTTTTATGTAAATTCTACACGATTCCCAGAAAAAGATGGATTCCGCCGGTTTTGAAATCCTTTGGTTTTAGGCATTGTCGACCTGCATTTTTAGCCCTGCAAATGTTAGACTCGGCCTCTGTAGTAGCTTCTGTTAATGCATTCTTAAAATTCATTTTTAAATCAAGGAATCAACTGTTAATGTAGCTATGTTTATTGCCTTTTTATGCACTGTGTATTTTTGCTTTTATGATTAATGATTTTAATCGAATAAAGCTGTATTGATTGATTGAGTAGGTTTTTCACATGTGAACATGTTGCTCCCCATGTGAAAAAAACTAAGATTAACCTTATTAATGTTGTTTTTAGTTTCTTTCTTCTCTCACCTAGCGGCCGGCACAGATCTGGGGTGGCGGGGCAGGGGGTGAGGGGCAAGGGGGTGTAAAAAATAGAAAAAGGCACTTACCTCCTCGCCGCTCCGTCCCACGTCATCTCTCCTCCGCCAAACAGGAAGCAGCCAGGCTCCCCTAAGCCAATCACAATGCTGTAATGCAAGTTGTGATTGGTTCGAGCGTTGTAGTTTGGCGCTCAGACGGGGACTGGGGGCCTGGGCATGTTCACACCCAGGCTGTAATTCAGCCTGGGTGGAGAACATGCTAAGTGAGCATGACTGTTTTGCCGGCGTGTGAACACGTACAATATTGAAAACTTGACACAATATTGC
Organism: Triturus cristatus; assembly: GCF_964204655.1. Classification (NCBI taxonomy): domain Eukaryota; kingdom Metazoa; phylum Chordata; class Amphibia; order Caudata; family Salamandridae; genus Triturus; species Triturus cristatus. The sequence goes on along the minus strand of NC_140586.1, from coordinate 323,747,076 downwards.
AGGGATTCAAATATGAACAAAATTTCCAAAGGATTGTCTGCTTAGAGTGTTAATTTTCACAAGCAAATAATAAGGGAAATAACCATCAAAAGATTTCCCACAAATAAACATGCCACAGTATTTAGTCTGCTATTTTCTTTTTTTTAATGAACAGGGAGATTCCAGTTAGAAAGTGTAGATGGTGTTGCTAGGTTGGAAGCTTGAGTAGCAGCACCCCCCCTCTTTAGATCCTCAATGCGCGGTATCGAGAATTTAAAGGGAGCAGGTATGTATGGTCCCTCTTTAAAGTTGGTCGCCAGGATTTCCTGCTCTTGCAAGACTCCCCATATGTCACAGAAGTTCGGGTTTGAAGTGCACGAGATAGTGCTTTTGATTTTTTAAGAGCCTTAGTGTAGGAGGTCAGTTCCACCTAAACCGCTTCAGCCAAGAAAAATACTGAGTAAATTTAAGTCACAGGTGTTCCCCATATATGGTTACCGTATGGATTACTCCACCACTTCCTTTGTATTAACTGGAAAGAAGTCTCCTTGCAGCCTTAAGTGATCTCCAAGAAAGGCGACTGGGAGTGTCTGAGTTTAGTTTCATTAAGGTAACTATGGTTCTTGAGAGTGAGCCCTGACACAACCAGCCGCGGCCAGTGCAGGTAAGAGCGGTGGAGAGGTGGAACCGGGTGGGGTTTTATTTCGACAGATGACGATGAGGGGAAATCAAGGCAACACCGATAGTGCTCCAGTATGGGAGACTAATTATACGACACTGGGAGGAATCTGAACAGCCACGAAAGTGAATGAGCCAGGATGAGCCGGCAAGGCGACCGCGAGCATGCTAATGTAAACAAGCGCGCGCATGTCCCTTATTACAACAAGCGCTGAAAGACAAGCGTTTACCTTATGCGCTGAAAGTGCAAAGGGACCTATATATCCCAGATTCTGGCCATGGCACACATGTCCCCACGTCACCGCCCTGCAGTTACTCCTACTACCGACCGCGGCTGCACTCCACCACTATCAAAGCTCACCAGTCTAAATGCCAGAATCACCCTGTATTTGCGGCATAATTTTAGCGTGGGAGCACGAGCACAGCACTTGTGATTTGTGCAATTGTTTTTTTTAGTGAAATGCGTCTGTGCGGCTAAAAGGGATGTGAGGACACAAAACATGCTAAAAAATAGTTTTAGATGCTGTTTTGCATGCCACGTAATTGTGTGTAATATTGCAGAATATTATGTAATTATGCAAAAGCAAATGCCACAAATTTCGATCACCCCTAATAAAACCATATATGTTTTTAAACCAGCTCTTGCAATGTTTCGTTATTGTGAGCACATGAAAAATTGTGTTTATAAAAAAAACATTCACTTCTGTGCTTCACACGAATAATAGTGGCTTGCAAATAATCATCATATCACAATATATCAATAATAAGGAATAATGTAATCCAGTTACATAGTTCATGTTCAAATATGGTCTATATCAATTACTGGATGTGGACATAACTACTGTTGTTTTTTTAAGGTCGGTTTCTCCCTCTCCCCATGATTTATCAATACATTTATTTTTCCATCACACATTAGAGTAACTATTAAATCATGTGTCTGTGTTGTTACAGAATCATGCAGTTATTGTAGAAATTCAGCAATGTCAATTATTGTGATGTCATCGGGTTAATGGCATGTCACATCACTTCCTGGGGTGGGTCAGTGTGAATGGTCATATGATGTCACTTCCAGTGATGTCACCGATGCCAAAGTGTCTGTGATGTCACTTCTGCTACCCCTGGCATTTTGGTGAATCGGCGACCATGATGAAGGTTCCAAAATGTATTTATCAGTAGACTTTACCTGACAGAAAACATGGAGCGCCAAAGATACCAGGACTTCTCCTGATTGACAACTGTAACTGCTTTGAAAACTTGGAGTAATCACTTTGATGGCTCACAGTTTAGCACTTGATAAAAATATAATTAAACTCCTTTCTCTTTCATCCTTTCTATGCAGAGCCACCACCAGTGATTCAGGTGCCCAACAATGTCACAGTGACTCCTGGAGAACGGGCCATCCTGACGTGCTTGACTCAAAGTACGGTGCGCTATAATCTCACCTGGCTCCGCAATAATCTGGACCTGAAGATGATTGACCCACCTAGGATTAAAATGATGAGCAACCTCTCATTGGAAATCAAAGCCATAAAGCTCAGTGATGCTGGAGAGTACAGCTGCTTTGCCTCTAATGAAGGGGGAAGTACCCTGGCTTCTGTTTTCCTCACTGTACAAGGTATGTTAAAAATATGAACAGTCTGTTGCTCTTGGATGTATTTTCAGTGCTTTACAATTATACACACAGTATAGCCTACATCATATTAACACTATACACCATGAAGCATGGCTTAGTCTACATTGGGGCTTACACTAATCATTTCTCCACATTGATGAGGGAAATTATTGTGATAATTCAAACAATGCACTGGGAAAATTTACTATTATTTCATGAAATGCAGGTGTATTTGTTTAGGGTACCTCAATGTGGGAGTTGATAGTTTCTCCTGTCTCTCGATTTGTCTCCTGATTGTTATTTCAGAAGGGCTGTACATTTGACAATTGTTGTTTAATTTAGAAACATAGCTGAATTGGGAGTTGGTAGTTAGACAGGCTTAGGGATTTTGGTGATAATAGCTAAGTCAGACCTGCTTCCAGGTGTCTTATTAGAAGTACATATATTATTTGCTCTGGCATTCCATGCAAATTGTTACTGCCTATGCACTAGTTGAGCTGGAGAATGGCCCCCTGCATTACTCTGGAGAGTGTGTGTCCCTGTCTCGAGTTCCATATAGGAAGTTGTAATTTATTTAATCCTACTCAGTAAGCACAACAATCATGTGTGTGCTGGACGCATCTGTATAACTATGCCTTAGGTCCAGAGCATGGGCCTGTGTTCTGGAGGAGGGGTGCATCAAGTCCACCTTCCTGACTGATCTTGACTACTGCCAGCTTGCTATGCTGTAGAGGTCTGACAGCGGTGAACACAATATTAATTATACAGGCAAAGCAGGCCTTTTTACCTGCCCCTGCCAGATAAAGGTGTCTATTGGCCACCTTTTTTTATTGGTTTTCTAGTCCTCTGAAACTGGGTGCATTGCCCATCCATTTGGGATACACTTGTCCCATGATCATATTTATCCTCATATTTAGAAGATGTGTGTGGAGCATGTGCAACACGTGGCCATAGGCACACGGCAATCCATTTGGTATTTGCTACAACCAAGTGGTGCCTAACATAGAGGGTTGGAGACCTGCAGTTCACAAAATGAAGATATCAACTGCAGGGCTCTTCCAGTGCATCCAGGGAGAGCGGAGACAGAGGGACCATTTGAAGCCGAGGGAGGTTCCCTTCCTTTTCCTGCCCCATCATTCACTATAAGGGCACCCCCATAGGTTAAAAGGTGGTTTAGCCTCTTTTGCACCCTTGTACTCTAGCACCTCCTTGTAACAAAAATCTTGGTTTGACGAGTCTGAATATAATAAGCAAAAAGGTCACAACAGCCGAGTACTGGTCTCACTACTAACTGTTGGAATACACAACTTCTGTCTGCAACTTTGGCATAATGATGAGAGAGAAGCTTCCTGCCAGTGGGCCAAGATTTCTCTATCGGTGTCTGGGGTTTCAACTAAGTGGTGGCTAAATAATTATTTTGTGCTCCATGGTTGGAATATCCGCTGCCAACACACCTTGCCTGGTTCCGGGCCAGACAATGTGAAGTTCAATAGCATGCCAACAGAGGCTAGTTTGGAGCATGTCTTGAAGGGTAGAATTCACTGGCTGCTGAGGATAGGCTTTGAAGATACCCTTGCAAATGAAAACAGTATCTAGAAAAGGAGAACGACAAAAGAGCTGAGGACGCTCTGAACTGTAGTGGCCACTGTAGCCCAGGGAGGACCTACACCACTCATGACAATGGGTAAGATCCAAGTGACCCTAATGCACCTACAGCTTGTGCTGTTCCATGTAAGTGCCTGAGATAGAGGGGCCTTCAAGAAGATCAACAAAATGCTTATTGAGTGATCTCATTACTAGACACAACCACCTAGAAGCACAAGTATGATGCCATGGAGCAGGACTCAAACAACCATAAGCAGTGTGAAACTGCACAGCTTCTCCACTGCTAGTTCTGATGCTCCCGACACTGCACACTGGAACCAAATCAGCCGGGCTGGCGAAAAGAGCAGGTGAGCCCAGTTCGCTGTGCACACCGCCTTGAGTGGCAAGGCTGCTGACCAGCAACAAACTGCAGACCGGTCCTGTCCTAGCAAACCACAACAGAGAACTGTGAGGTCCTGCGTAATTAGGACCCATAAGATATGTGGAGGAACAATCACATATTTTTGGGGACTTCAAATGTTAAATGATGGGCAGAGGGGCGAAATGAGTCAACAGAGCTTCCCATGAACAACTCTCCAGTGATTGCACTCAGTAGGAGAAAAACCAAGGAGTGTTATGACATACTACATCCCACATTCTATAGCGAACAGTTTACACTAAACCGCAGAGTGCCATAGTTACTCAGTTACAGTTGGCATATCACTTGTAATGCCCTCCAATGATTAAGTGTAATAATTATGCTGCGTGGTAATAATAAACAACTTTTATGTTACAAACCAAGGTACTGTTTGAACAGGGATTTGTTTTTTATCAGATGTTTTATTGATTTCTGAGTCGCTAACTCTACGCCACCTCCCGGGGTAAGCCTTGGACTACTTGATCCTATCCTGGAGATCAGGGTCTAAAGGGGTGTACCTAGTGCTCTGTTTAGGGTTTCATAATAAGCTAAGAAGATGAGTGTCAAAAGGCCATGATTGACACAGTTTGAACCAAGTCACACCTGAATGCCCTGGGACTTCTGAAAAGATTCCCACAACTGTAGTGTGGGACCAGATGAAATATAAAAAACACAACCACACTTAGGCCATGATTGGCTGTAAAATGCTGATGAGAGATGCACACCCACAAATTTGTGCCAGTGTATGTTAAACACATTAGCAGGTTCACAAATTTGCATATAAATCAGGGTTTCACACGTCAGAATGGAGAATAAAGTACAAAGGGACTTATTCATAAGCCCCTTGCACCGCTGGTATGTCACTTTTTGTTACGCACCAGCGGGGCATTTTTCTGCCCCATATTAACAAGGTCACGTAAAGCCACCCTGCGTGGCTTTTCATGTACTTGTAAATACGGCCTCTTTTCACACAGCACTTTGCATGAAAGGGGCGTGCCATGGGTGTTGCTGTGGGTGCTCCCACCTAACACCCACGGCTTCTGCCACATTCCCAGATTTGCAACCTTCTGTAAAACCTGTCAGAATGCTACTCCTCCCCAGGGGAGGCTTAGGGAGGAGCATAAAGGAAAAAACTTTCATTTCTCGCAGTTTTTTCCTCTTTCTATGCATGCTGCATTCTGCAGCACACATAGAAAGAGGAAATCATCTCTTGTTAATCTTTTTGCGCAGGAAAGTGCCCCTTCCTGCATAAAACCAATCTCCGTTGAAACGCAGACACCCTTGCACCATGGTGCAAGGGTGCCTACTTTGGCGCATGGCAGCAAGGAGAAAGCACAGGGATGCAACATATTATTGTAAATATTTTGCATCCCTGTGCTTTGAAAGTGACTCAGTGCAGCGCAGCCAAATGGCTTTGCTGTGCCGCGCTGAGCCATTTTCTTGTAGATCAGGCCCTAAGAGAGCACTGTATTCCCCATTCTGAGATGCACAAACAGTGCATCAGAGCGTTTTCCTCCTACGAATTGCATGTTTGTCCTTGAAAAGGTTATATACAGGATCTCTCTTTGGTAAAAGGACTTGCTTATTTTCTGGGGACTCTTCTTCAGGGTACATCAATGGTCGGGCTTGGCTCTTTCACAAACTTTGGACCTTTTGCACCACTTGGGATAAGGATGGTGGTCTACTAGAACTTACTCTTTGCAGCACGGAGGTCAAACCCCAGTAGACATGACTCAAAGGGACAATTTATAAGATATCTTGGGCACCACTTGCCTACTATGATTCATTTCTAAATATCTTTTTAAAGGGCAACCAAATATCCGCGTTGATTATGAATATGAGGAAAGCTTAACCGTAGGACAGCACAGCACACATTACTAGATTGATTATTGTTTTCCTGGGAAATCTTTAATACCCACAAGTAAATTCCAGATGTATGTTTCGTCATGGTTGCACGCCCCTTACTGAATAAGAAATGTGCAGCTACTAGGACCCAATAGCTATCCCTTACAAGTGCAAAAGTTCAATTGAATAGAAGTTTGCATGTCCAGATGTATTGTGTAAAAATCAATGACATCAGATAGAGTGATCTAGTGGGTAACAGCAGCTCCCCTTAACCTTCCCTCTGGTGCCAATGGCATTGTCCTTGCTACCCCCAATGTTTGGGGCCCTGTTGACAGCGGCAGCAAGAGAAAGTAAACAGGGCTCTGAGAGATGTGTTTACTTTCTGTAGCTTCTGTTCCTTGCTCATCTCCTTGCCTTTCAGCAGCAAATGACCGGCGCCCCCCGCGCCTAGAGGCGGGGCGCCCTTAGTAGCGCCACGGGACTGGACCTTCCCCCAGGGCAGGAAAAGGGGGCTGAACGAAGTGACGTCGTCAGGGCGCGCTGGAAGGCTTATTTGAATCTGCGCCCTGCGATCCTCAGCCTCTTTGTCCCTTCCAACCTCCGGCAAGCTGCAGGGGCACATCGTCGACGTCGGGGGAGTCGAGTCGGCGGAGTGTTGCGTGTGGCACAGGAGGTTTGAGGGGGCCTAGGCGTAGCTACATGGGGTCTGTTGCGATCGGATTTTTTAATTAACTAATTTCATTTTGAGTGTTTCGCGGATATTTCCTATGAAGGCCACATTGTGATAGGGTTCATACTGTTCATAGGCGTCTTGCTGCGATATGCGAGGGGACATCCACCTCCCTAGTTGTAGTAATTGTTCGTGCTCTACAAATGTGGTTTATTATTGAGGGTATTCACGCTAAAAGTTTTGAATAATATTTCGGTGTGCACATTATGGAGTGTTACATGCGGGGGAAGCGCCGTTGTTTCGCGTGTAATTCCATATAAAAGAGCGCGTTGTGTGAGGAACCATACGTGAGAGGGAATTCATGAGGGGGGGAGTGCGAGCGCGCCAGGGAGCGTCTCGCCCTGTGGCGGTAAAACAACTGGATGGCCCCCAGAAAGGGGTAGGAGCCACATGTGCAGAGGGTAGGCGGAAGGGGGGATTGGCCTGCTGGTGGTCCCTGACTCTTCTGCCCTAACCCACAACCTATGGACTGAGGTGAACCCTGGGGAGGCTGCCTGAGTGCAGGTACCCCGGTGGGCATGCCAGTGTGCCATGAGGGGCCCTGGTTTACAAGAAGTGCAACTGTTCGCTGTAGCGCGTTGGGGCCTCCTGGCACAATGTGCACAGTGGAGTGGGGGCTTGGTGGGCCGAGATGGCCAAGTTCAAGTGTATGGCCAAGTTCAAGAGTTCAAATGTAATCTGGTGCATATCTTCTTTACTGCCTTTGACAGGCCAAGGCCACTAAAGTGTACGGCCAAGCTCAAGTTCAAGTGTAACGGCCAAGCTCAAGTTCAAGTGTAATGTTGTGCCTAATTGCCCGGCAGCCTTCGTCAAGTTAATACCACTAAAGAGTGATGCTTTGATAATTCTATATCCAAAGAGATAATGTTACTCTCGTGTTGGTCACTGGTGAATTACCTGTTTGTGAATAAAAGGCTACGCCATGAACAACACGCTCTGTTTCTGAGAGTCCTTGGGCAAATGGGAAGAGTGAATGTCACGTTGTGCGCCTACTATGACCGGCGCCCCCCGCGCCTAGAGGCGGGGCGCCCTTAGTAGCGCCACGGGACTGGACCTTCCCCCAGGGCAGGAAAAGGGGGCTGAACGAAGTAACGTCGTCAGGGCGCGCTGGAAGGCTTATTTGAATCTGCGCCCTGCGATCCTCAGCCTCTTTGTCCCTTCCAACCTCCGGCAAGCTGCAGGGGCACATCGTCGACCACCCACCCACCCGGCAAGAGAGCGAGGGCGGAACAGTGACAGCTAAACAAGCAAGCGCAACAATGGCGGTAAAACAACTGGATGGCCCCCAGAAAGGGGTAGGAGCCACATGTGCAGAGGGTAGGCGGAAGGGGGGATTGGCCTGCTGGTGGTCCCTGACTCTTCTGCCCTAACCCACAACCTACGGACTGAGGTGAACCCTGGGGAGGCTGCCTGAGTGCAGGTACCCCGGTGGGCATGCCAGTGTGCCATGAGGGGCCCTGGTTTACAAGAAGTGCAACTGTTCGCTGTAGCGCGTTGGGGCCTCCTGGCACAATGTGCACAGCGGAGTGGGGGCTTGGTGGGCCGAGATGGCCAAGTTCAAGTGTATGGCCAAGTTCAAGAGTTCAAATGTAATCTGGTGCATATCTTCTTTACTGCCTTTGACAGGCCAAGGCCACTAAAGTGTACGGCCAAGCTCAAGTTCAAGTGTAACGGCCAAGCTCAAGTTCAAGTGTAATGTTGTGCCTAATTGCCCGGCAGCCTTCGTCAAATTAATACCACTAAAGAGTGATGCTTTGATAATTCTATATCCAAAGAGATAATGTTACTCTCGTGTTGGTCACTGGTGAATTACCTGTTCGTGAATAAAAGGCTACGCCATGAACAACACGCTCTGTTTCTGAGAGTCCTTGGGCAAATGGGAAGAGTGAATGTCACGTTGTGCGCCTACTATAGGAGTGATGCAACCCACTGATGCTATTTGTAGTCAGTATGTAATGTCGCTTCTGCTTCTTCTGGTGTTATGTTGAATCAACGTCTATGTCACGAAAAGCCCATTGATCTCCCCATGGGTCCTTTAGTAGATCCTGTTGCGGTTGTTGCCGTGCGCTGATGGCGGGGGTGGGTGGGTTTTCCTGGGTTTGTAGTGTTTTAAGGGTGGGGTGTTCTTTTTGGGTTTATAGGCTTGTTTGGAAAAGCAGATGACGGACAATGGGTCCTCCAGGCCAGCTCCGACATCCTTCTGAGCCCCCACTGAATTCCGCCGCCCGACCCCAGGGTTGTGGGCTAAATGGCTGTGTAAGCGACTCATGGTGGGGGGACGGAGGGTTGTATCTCATTGATATGGCTTGATATATAATGCTGACCGATTATGTAACGATTTACTGATTCCTGCAATAAAAATAATTAAAAAAAAAAAAAACAATGTCACGAAAAGCCCTGGAATTTGCTAATTTAGCACTTACTAAATTGTCACAGCACAAGCTATGCATACGGAATCATTCACAATACTTTATTAATTCTGCCCCAAATGGCTTACCATAAATATTGGAAGGGTGTTTAAATCTATGAGCCTTATTACGAATATAGGTGCTATTTATCGCAACTGATAGAGAACGATGCCACTTGGTGCGTTATTTATCGGGTGCAATAAATAACATCTATTATGAGTTTGTGAGGAATAAAATTCAGATTTTTGTGTTTAACTCACAAAAATCCACACGATATGGTAAATGCTCTACACTTGTCCCCCATTAAATTTCGGCCAAAATTTAACGAAGTTTGAGTTACTTAACACATCCAGGAATTATCAGATATGTTAAATAAATCCAAACTCATACTTCCGTCCCATGCGTAAACAGGGTTTACAAACGGGTTGGAATTAACCGAGTCACTTGTAATCAGGCCCTGTGTCACTCCATTGAGGCATCCAATGTTTATTTGGCCTCATATTAAATTTCTTTGAGATGTCTGAAGAGATCTTGCTCAGTTCATGAAGGGGACCTGAACCTACAACTCTGAATACAATTAAGACTCTGAAAATGCAGCTTGCAGCACATGCATTCTTTTAACAAGGTCACTGCCATGAGCTATTTGTACAGAATGATATGGCATTGTTGGAAGAGAAATGAAAATAGAACACACATCCCCTTATTGACATTTGCACACTAAACAAATTCATGCGTATGTTCAGCTGGAGGTCTATAGGCTTTCTTTCTATTAACTCAAGCACTAAGGGTGCTGAGACACAAAACTCAGGACTTGCTGCCAAATGCTGTGGCAGGAGATATGTTCACCTGGGGCCGTATTATACATTATGTCCTGGGGCACAACGGGCGTGTGCACCCGCTTTGTGGGACCCTGCAGCACAATGGTATTACAGAAAGGCCCGCAGACGCTTTTGCGTGCCCTTCTGCAATACTGATAGCGCTGGAGCACATAAAGTGCTAGCACTATCATGAGAGGGCATTCCCTCATTTGCATGGGGGCGTGGCCACATGCAAAATTGGGAATTCCTATGCTTCTGCGCCCGCACCATATCACCGAAGTGGGAGCAAGGACAAACGTGCCATTAGGAGTGCACATTCAGTGAGCCTCCTAAAGGCAGCCCTCTGGGGTGGGGGAGAAATGGTCCCATGGACCCTACAAACGTCCCCATGCAGGTGGATGCAGTTACTCACTGAACCCGCCTGCAAGGGGAGCTTTCGCCCCTCTTCAAAGTGCTGGTGGCATGCTACCTGCACTATAAAACACAGAGCGGCTTCGAAGCTGTTGCTCCTTATTTCACTTGAATGTGCTGTCCCCAGGACAGAAAAGTTCACGGCTGCCCTGGGGGCAGCACATTCTGCATAATAGCGTGCACTTTGCCTGTTTGCGCCTGGCTCAACCTTTTGAAAGGTGCGCCGTGGTACAAACAGGGAAAGTGCGCTGTATATATAATACGGCCCCAGTTTAGCCCTAAAGCAATCAAAAGGACCTCAACGCTAAGGGATGGGATGAATAAAAGTTATTTCATCTGGGCAGAATCCGCCATGATAAGTCAGCACACACCATAGGAACATATTAGCCCTTCACTCTGTTATTCATGCGTTTTGTCATCAGTTCTTGCTTTTGTGAAATCTTTCCGTGCTTCATAATGTTTCGATACTACAGTGAGTTTTATTTAATGTGCCTTAAAGCTAAGTATTACAACAAACAAATGATGGACGGAATGCTGACAATGCAGACATTCTCCCCCAGTCAAGAGATCTGGGTTAAATCCATCGTTCTTTTGCCCACTACACCACCCCAGTTTAGACATGGCCATATGCAAATCAGTCTTGACCCTGTGCCTCATGGGAACAGTCCAGCCCGAACTGCCAAGCCATGTCTTCCCTGGACCGGAATCAAGCATCCTAGGACCGGTTTCTGGCTATCAGCCGTCATCAGCCAGGATAGCTTGACTCCAGTGGCGTAGTGAGCACGGGTCCCACGTCTGGGAATACCCATCCCACTTAGGGCGAAAAGCGTTACAACAAACAAATGATGGACGGAATGCTGACAATGCAGACATTCTCCCCCAGTCAAGAGATCTGGGTTAAATCCATCGTTCTTTTGCCCACTACACCACCCCAGTTTAGACATGGCCATATGCAAATCAGTCTTGACCCTGTGCCTCATGGGAACAGTCCAGCCCGAACTGCCAAGCCATGTCTTCCCTGGACCGGAATCAAGCATCCTAGGACCGGTTTCTGGCTATCAGCCGTCATCAGCCAGGATAGCTTGACTCCAGTGGCGTAGTGAGCACGGGTCCCACGTCTGGGAATACCCATCCCACTTAGGGCGAAAAGCGTTACAACAAACAAATGATGGACGGAATGCTGACAATGCAGACATTCTCCCCCAGTCAAGAGATCTGGGTTAAATCCATCGTTCTTTTGCCCACTACACCACCCCAGTTTAGACATGGCCATATGCAAATCAGTCTTGACCCTGTGCCTCATGGGAACAGTCCAGCCCGAACTGCCAAGCCATGTCTTCCCTGGACCGGAATCAAGCATCCTAGGACCGGTTTCTGGCTATCAGCCGTCATCAGCCAGGATAGCTTGACTCCAGTGGCGTAGTGAGCACGGGTCCCACGTCTGGGAATACCCATCCCACTTAGGGCGAAAAGCGTTACAACAAACAAATGATGGACGGAATGCTGACAATGCAGACATTCTCCCCCAGTCAAGAGATCTGGGTTAAATCCATCGTTCTTTTGCCCACTACACCACCCCAGTTTAGACATGGCCATATGCAAATCAGTCTTGACCCTGTGCCTCATGGGAACAGTCCAGCCCGAACTGCCAAGCCATGTCTTCCCTGGACCGGAATCAAGCATCCTAGGACCGGTTTCTGGCTATCAGCCGTCATCAGCCAGGATAGCTTGACTCCAGTGGCGTAGTGAGCACGGGTCCCACGTCTGGGAATACCCATCCCACTTAGGGCGAAAAGCGTTACAACAAACAAATGATGGACGGAATGCTGACAATGCAGACATTCTCCCCCAGTCAAGAGATCTGGGTTAAATCCATCGTTCTTTTGCCCACTACACCACCCCAGTTTAGACATGGCCATATGCAAATCAGTCTTGACCCTGTGCCTCATGGGAACAGTCCAGCCCGAACTGCCAAGCCATGTCTTCCCTGGACCGGAATCAAGCATCCTAGGACCGGTTTCTGGCTATCAGCCGTCATCAGCCAGGATAGCTTGACTCCAGTGGCGTAGTGAGCACGGGTCCCACGTCTGGGAATACCCATCCCACTTAGGGCGAAAAGCGTTACAACAAACAAATGATGGACGGAATGCTGACAATGCAGACATTCTCCCCCAGTCAAGAGATCTGGGTTAAATCCATCGTTCTTTTGCCCACTACACCACCCCAGTTTAGACATGGCCATATGCAAATCAGTCTTGACCCTGTGCCTCATGGGAACAGTCCAGCCCGAACTGCCAAGCCATGTCTTCCCTGGACCGGAATCAAGCATCCTAGGACCGGTTTCTGGCTATCAGCCGTCATCAGCCAGGATAGCTTGACTCCAGTGGCGTAGTGAGCACGGGTCCCACGTCTGGGAATACCCATCCCACTTAGGGCAAAAAGCGTTACAACAAACAAATGATGGACGGAATGCTGACAATGCAGACATTCTCCCCCAGTCAAGAGATCTGGGTTAAATCCATCGTTCTTTTGCCCACTACACCACCCCAGTTTAGACATGGCCATATGCAAATCAGTCTTGACCCTGTGCCTCATGGGAACAGTCCAGCCCGAACTGCCAAGCCATGTCTTCCCTGGACCGGAATCAAGCATCCTAGGACCGGTTTCTGGCTATCAGCCGTCATCAGCCAGGATAGCTTGACTCCAGTGGCGTAGTGAGCACGGGTCCCACGTCTGGGAATACCCATCCCACTTAGGGCGAAAAGCGTTACAACAAACAAATGATGGACGGAATGCTGACAATGCAGACATTCTCCCCCAGTCAAGAGATCTGGGTTAAATCCATCGTTCTTTTGCCCACTACACCACCCCAGTTTAGACATGGCCATATGCAAATCAGTCTTGGCCCTGTGCCTCATGGGAACAGTCCAGCCCGAACTGCCAAGCCATGTCTTCCCTGGACCGGAATCAAGCATCCTAGGACCGGTTTCTGGCTATCAGCCGTCATCAGCCAGGATAGCTTGACTCCAGTGGCGTAGTGAGCACGGGTCCCACGTCTGGGAATACCCATCCCACTTAGGGCGAAAAGCGTTACAACAAACAAATGATGGACGGAATGCTGACAATGCAGACATTCTCCCCCAGTCAAGAGATCTGGGTTAAATCCATCGTTCTTTTGCCCACTACACCACCCCAGTTTAGACATGGCCATATGCAAATCAGTCTTGACCCTGTGCCTCATGGGAACAGTCCAGCCCGAACTGCCAAGCCATGTCTTCCCTGGACCGGAATCAAGCATCCTAGGACCGGTTTCTGGCTATCAGCCGTCATCAGCCAGGATAGCTTGACTCCAGTGGCGTAGTGAGCACGGGTCCCACGTCTGGGAATACCCATCCCACTTAGGGCGAAAAGCGTTACAACAAACAAATGATGGACGGAATGCTGACAATGCAGACATTCTCCCCCAGTCAAGAGATCTGGGTTAAATCCATTGTTCTTTTGCCCACTACACCACCCCAGTTTAGACATGGCCATATGCAAATCAGTCTTGACCCTGTGCCTCATGGGAACAGTCCAGCCCGAACTGCCAAGCCATGTCTTCCCTGGACCGGAATCAAGCATCCTAGGACCGGTTTCTGGCTATCAGCCGTCATCAGCCAGGATAGCTTGACTCCAGTGGCGTAGTGAGCACGGGTCCCACGTCTGGGAATACCCATCCCACTTAGGGCGAAAAGCGTTACAACAAACAAATGATGGACGGAATGCTGACAATGCAGACATTCTCCCCCAGTCAAGAGATCTGGGTTAAATCCATCGTTCTTTTGCCCACTACACCACCCCAGTTTAGACATGGCCATATGCAAATCAGTCTTGACCCTGTGCCTCATGGGAACAGTCCAGCCCGAACTGCCAAGCCATGTCTTCCCTGGACCGGAATCAAGCATCCTAGGACCGGTTTCTGGCTATCAGCCGTCATCAGCCAGGATAGCTTGACTCCAGTGGCGTAGTGAGCACGGGTCCCACGTCTGGGAATACCCATCCCACTTAGGGCGAAAAGCGTTACAACAAACAAATGATGGACGGAATGCTGACAATGCAGACATTCTCCCCCAGTCAAGAGATCTGGGTTAAATCCATCGTTCTTTTGCCCACTACACCACCCCAGTTTAGACATGGCCATATGCAAATCAGTCTTGACCCTGTGCCTCATGGGAACAGTCCAGCCCGAACTGCCAAGCCATGTCTTCCCTGGACCGGAATCAAGCATCCTGGGACCGGTTTCTGGCTATCAGCCGTCATCAGCCAGGATAGCTTGACTCCAGTGGCGTAGTGAGCACGGGTCCCACGTCTGGGAATACCCATCCCACTTAGGGCGAAAAGCGTTACAACAAACAAATGATGGACGGAATGCTGACAATGCAGACATTCTCCCCCAGTCAAGAGATCTGGGTTAAATCCATCGTTCTTTTGCCCACTACACCACCCCAGTTTAGACATGGCCATATGCAAATCAGTCTTGACCCTGTGCCTCATGGGAACAGTCCAGCCCGAACTGCCAAGCTAAGCTAAGTATAGTACTCTTGTGTGAATTATAAATAAACTAAATCATGCCAAACTAGTCCCCTATCTTTGAAGCATAAGGCGAGACGCTAGCCTCCTCTTGGCCTCCCCATGGACTCCAGTGGTTGGTAAACTATTACCCTTATGATACAGGTGCGTCATAGACCCGAAGATATTGATTAGGGATGCTTTGATTATAATTAAAACAGAGGTATCTGAGCTCCATCTTAGAAAGACTGGCCTTCACATTGGTGTGCTCCATGGCCACTAGTGGTTTACATTTTCTGTTTGATTACTCTAGACTAACTCCGAGATTTAAAGCACTTGGGGATGATTGCTGCACGAGTCTTCAAAATAAAATAGAAAGCTTTCTGCTGAGTCAACAAAATGTGTGCATTCCAGTCACCAGTATGTAAGGCTCATAATGAGAAACAGCTGAAATTAAACATCATGGCTAGCAGTGGTATTTTCAAAGAGTGCTAAGCGTGCATGAGGTAGCATCTGCAGATGATTTTGACCATGTTATTAAAGAGAACTCTTTTCCTTTCCATTTTTTGAGGATTCTGGGATCGCAGCATCAATGGTTATTTTAAGCTGGTGGTTAAAGGTGGGGCCCACCGTCATTTTTTTTGTGGGGGGAAAAACAAAAGGGGGAAAGAAGGGGTGAGAGAAAGACAGAAAATGTGTTCTCAAAGGGAGAAAGCTAGAACCTGCAAACATTTGAGATAAGGGGGCAGGAAATGTCTGGTGGTGGAGTAAAGAGACATGAGGTGGAATCAAGACTATGCAGTCTTGGTACTCGGCATGCCGACATTCAATTGTGACACCTGCCAACGTCTGAGAAAAACATTGGGCCACAGCACTTATTCTCTTTAAAATTCAAATAATAAACAGTATTCCAGAAGCCAGCTTTCAAAGGGTTATTGGGGTGTGGGTTTAATAGCTGCCATCTTGGTACCTGGAGGCAAAAACAGAGCTGGGTTAGCCAAATTTCCAGCCCAAGGAAGACTGTCAAATGAAGGCAAACAACATCAGAAAATTGAACCTTCACTGGTTTAGAAACCACAAATCACTCTGCAAGTGATGCTAGGTAGCCTGATGTGACAGGAATCCTGTTTACAGTTCCCAGTGCAAACAAATCTATTTGACAATGCAACACAAGGTAAAAGTCAATCTGTGAATGTGTGAGCCATTTGCACTTCGAAGGAGGTATGACAAAAATACTAGACATTAATGAGCAGTAACACACAAAAGTACATGTAATGTTGCACTCAGGAGTGATCGAAGATTGTCGAAAGTGGTAAAGATTGCATTAAGATTTAAAGCGTGAAGAAAAGGCCTGTGCGTACTGGGTTGGTCCCAATAAAGGTACTCCAATAAAGGTACATGAGAGAAACCCCAACAAATACAAACCACTATAAGGGGTTAACTAAGAAAGTACTGAACAATTAAACAGCGTGGCAAGGATTCACCAGGTCTCACGGATGTCAGATTTCCAACTAAGCTGGAAAGAGAAGTGTGTCATTGAAATCGTGGCCATGAACTTTGGCAGCTCATACCTCAGCGGAATGATGGAAAACAACATTCCAACACAGGGTGTTCCTGATGTACCTTTTATTGATACAAGCTATGCATCTATCTATGAATAAAGCAAGTGTGGCACCACTGCTTTGAATTCATGGTGTTCCCAAAAAATTTAAAACGAACACTGAGGCACAGGTGAATTCTATGCAGAGACATATCCTTGTACATTTTAGGGCAAATATGCAAATCAGGAGTCCAAGGGTCTACAGTATAAATGGTCTGTAGTGATGAATAAATGTAAGTTGTACACAGATGTTACCTGAACTGTGCCTACCAAGGAGACGCAGGAGACTTGGAATTATTGGTATATACAGTGAAACCACCACTAGTACTTGGTCTCAGGAAAGGCAAGGTGATTGACATTGTGAAGATCGTAATGGGTGTGAATTGCAAATGTGGCACATTGGCTGGCGATGGAATGTGATTTGAATACTTTGACTTTGTATGGCCTAGTGCACATTTCAGAGATAAACAGTATTATCTAAAAGAGGGAGCATGCCTGGACATACATATTTAAAGAAAAATATCCATTGCACTCTAGGTAAACACAGAGGAGGAGTAATTGAGAACAGACAGCCTGGGTTTAGGAAATCAAGTAAAACCATGGGTTAAGTAGCTCACTTCAATGATGGTGGTAGAAAGGAAAAGCACAGAAGCATTTAGAATATGTACTGATCCATGTGCCCTGTGCAAGGTGACAATGACAGAACCAAATCCAATAAGAGGATATAGCACTCAAACAATGCAAAATTACCTCTATTTTGATTTAAAGGGTCATGATATACAGGGAACCATCATGGCAAATGCTGAGACACATCTTATCACAGACGCATTTAACTATTGCTGCACCCTGTTTACATAACACCTGACACTGAACATTGAACACATTGGAATCGATTGACAGACCTCTGTTTGGTCTGCATGACCTCTCAAGTGACCTGTATTTGGAGGGTGTGACTCTCATGATAAATCATAATTCTCCCAACATGGCTCACTTTCAAAGTCTGTGAAGAGGAAAAGGGATAGGATGTTAATGATAAACTTGAATTTCCTGTACACATATTCCTTTAAGTTTGCAAAGCACTCATAATACCATTTAAAGACAACTAAATTTGTGAATTATTTCACAGTTAAAGCATTTAAAACTCTGTTACAAATTGGGATTGGGTAGTGATCACAATGTCCATTGCTGCTTGTAGGTATTGATGCATGCAGTGGCTGTGACCTAACTAACCTCAGAAATGCAAACCTCACACTAATTTCTTTCCACCTCTCTTGTCACATTCCACTCTTCATTACTTTACCCAACTTCCTCATTGTACAACTTTGTTCATGGCTGGCATCCCCTCAGCTTGCTTCTTCGTTTGCTCTACACTCTTTTTTTTATTCCGCATTACTTAATATTTACCAATATATTGCCCATCCTCTGCCTCCCTCCCTGTTTCTCCGGCTCTCATTTTGTTAGCCACTTTTTTTTATTGCTGGGTAGTCTGCTCTCATTCTCTTTACCTTCGTCATATTTTTCTCTCTCAGTTTCTATCAACTTCTCCTATCTCCACATTCCTCCCTGTCTTTTGCTTGCCTTCCATAGACCTTTGGCACCCATTTTTTGTCACTTTGCCTATATCTCTCCCCATTTCACTACACCTCACCCATCTCCCATCCCAATCTTTTCTCCACTCTCTATGTGCATACCTAGCTGTTTCTTAAAGTTTTCAGTAGTTGTCTGTGGAGGTTAATTCTACAAATGCATCAAGTGCATTAGGAGCGTCCTCAGTTACTGTAGTTCAAGGGTGACCCTCTCCAATGGGACCAACTTCAAACCACTGAAATAGAAGAAAAACTGGTGTTGCGACACAACAAATGTTATCAACCTAACAAACAGTAGTAGTCGTATAATGAGAGATAGGTAGCCTTAGGCATTACAAATGGAAGCTATCCTAGTATTCAGCCAAGATCTTTCAGTCATAGGTAGAAAACAATTAACCCACATAAGAGCGTCACAAAGTGTCATCTACAAATATTACATCTGATTACGAGTTGGTGCAGAGGTGCCAGAATTACCGGAATCAGAATTGCCAATGGTATATCCTATTCTCCGCCATCCAAGTGTGAGTTAAACAGGACAGAATGGGTAAAAACTATGCAAACTGGTGTTTTCTGGGTCAAATCCTGCATAGTATTGATGATTCAGCAGGTGGTAAATGGTAGTGGTAGGTCACAGGGCAACAGTCGGAGTGAGGTGACGGGAGGCTGCTTATCTTTGGGGAATGGTGGAGGATCTGTTGGTGCTCCCCTGTGCTGTTGTCGAATGTGGCACTGTTAGCCCCAAGCATGTGCCCGTAAGTCAGGATTGTGTCTGTAGTGGGGAGGAGTGAAAGAGGACTGAGGGATCAGGGTCAGGAACCTCTCTGGGGAGGGTTTGCTGACTGTTCTAGGATTCTTCTTCTGTTCCAGGACATTTGCTGCTTTTGTGGAGGTGTAGGACAGAGGCCAGGACCAGATAAATTGGAATTCGAGGGACTCCCCCATGATGCAAAAGCCATGACGGGGGATGGACTGTGCTTCTGCCCACAGTTCCTCCTAGCCCTTCTACTAGGTTTTACCAGGTGCAGATTTGCCCCTTATAAATACATGTGTGATGTTTTGGGGCATGGAGCTATTGGAGAGCCTGGTAAGTTCAGGTTTGGAAACACCAGTCCACTCAGAATCAGAAGAAGTGATTTCTCCCCTGAGATTGCGTCAATACAAGGCACGCACTATAGCTGAGCACCAAGCTCTGCTATGGGAACCCTTTCACTATTAGAATGACACCAAGGGCATTGTTTTCTTTTTCATACCAGTTCCCAAACACAACAGCATAATAAAACATTTGGGACAGAATTGTTTACTTTCCTAATTCACGTTTCAGAAGTTTGTTAGAATTGTGTTTCACATGGAAATTTTGTAACCAAGTAATTTGAAAACAACTATGTGACTGAAACCGTCTATAAACTATTTATTTGACCTCTCATTACAGAACCCCCTAAAGTGATTGTTGAACCCAGAACTCAGACGTTTATTGAGGGAGTCGAGGTGACACTCAAGTGTTCTGCAACTGGCCATCCGAAACCACAGATCGTATGGACGCATAATGACATGTTCATTATTGGCTCAAATAGGTATCTTTCATGTGTGTCTGTCCATCTGTCTAGCCATCTATTTGTTTTTGGTATTTTTAAAGAATGGCATAGCTCTTTAGAGACACATTTAGCGCCTTGGGTATAGTTGAAGCACTTCCCGGTAGTAGCATAGCACACGTTGCCGTATTTGCTTCCCTATGTAGCAACATCACTCTGGTCTTTTGTCATTCAGGAAGACCAACATAACCCACGACGTTTCACGAGATATTGATTCAATTAAGATGCACTATTCCAGTCTACCTCGCCTGTTGTGTAATGCAGCACCACGATCTTGGTGATGCACTAAGACGAGACTTTACACCACCTGAGTGCTCCGGCCGCATACTGCAACTAAGGCTCATCACAGACATCACTAACATTCCCTGAAAACACTAAATGAAATATAAGAAACAACAGATCAGCATAATCAAATTTTGATCAGGGTTACATCAACCTTAAATAACTGACTATTTTTAATAAGTTTATTTTAAACAAAACTGAGTCACTCCTGTTATTTTTGAGTTTGGCATCTTTCTACTTTTCCAAATAACTGTTTTCACCTATAAATTATGTATATAATTAGTATGATCTGTGTGAATACAAATACGGTCTTTGTGAGTTCTTACATATGGCACCTCTACTTTTGGCTGAATTTAGCACTACTTTTTTTATAAATATTATGCAGCAAAGTGTGCATACATACACAATATTTTGTTCTTGTTGTAATGTATGTTTCAGGGGACAGCAGTAGATGTCCCTGGCTGACCGTGTAAAAAGTACGCAATACAGATTTTCAGGGAAACTCTATCCCACCCGGAGTCTTAGGGATCTGATACATTTTCGGTCCTGAAGAAAGCCATCGACTCCTATGGGTGCCAGCTGGCTGAAACATGTCAACCTCTTTTCCAATCACCCATTGGATGTGCAGGACAGAATAACGGTCCCCATCACATCTCACTGCTTTTAACCTTGTGGCCATCCCGGTTCACAATTAAAAAGGAGCACTGTCTCTGGGATCAGCAACAATTTTAATCCACTATTTTTTGTACAGATCCCACCATGTGTCTTAGCTAAGGGTCTCTACTGTCTGGTGGAGGCGAGACCTGATTATGATGCTTTTTACTACTAGTACTTCTGTGGAGCAAATATATCACCGAGGGAGGATCTCCCTACTATTTCCGTAGGGACTGCATCTATAAAGGATGATGTGGGTGCACTCCTTTTGATTACCCCAAGGTTGACCCATGGAAGCAGAGTGTAATCCATGTTCTTTGTGCTTCTATCTCCCTCATCTGATTCTTTCAAACCTTGAAAATATCTCATTCCCTATATGACCTATCACTACATCATTAAGGTAGTTCCAGTTCAATTTACCTCGACAAGAAAGTGGTAGTCGATATAGTGGACGCAATATTTTTGTCATGCAACATACCGCATATGATATAGTGCCTGCCTGATCACCTTAAGCATTGTTTAGGCTCCATATAAATCATTCCAAACTTAAAGTATCCCAACCCGATAGGGCTCAAATGTAGACTTATGTGGCGTAACCCGCTCAAGTGCGGGAATGGAGGCAACTTCTCTTTGTTAATTAACCCTCACACACCCTATTGGTGTCATTCTTTATAATAGGGTTCACCCCGACTCCTAAAGGTCAGGGTGGGCTCGACCGTATTTCAGGGAGCACGTAGAAGATGTAGGCCAGGGGGGCTAAAGATTAAAAAAATTCTACTGCATTTCCCAGGTATCTCTTTATTGGCGGGGACGTAGTGGATATTAAAATATATATACGGGGTCGTTTGGAGGTAATGGTCCTATGACCCTAAAGACGTGCCAACATGTTTCAGCCCTTAGTCAATGGCCTCATACGTCCTGGGCTTTCTTTAAGAAAGTGGCTCTGTATATACTGTTCCCAAATAGGTACAGTGTGCACAGTCCCTAGAGGTTTGATATAACCTTACTCTCTAAAGTGGTAGCTTGGTCGAGCAGTAAGGCAGTATCAGAGGACAGTGTAAAGTATTTGTTGTACACACTCAGTCAGCAAATGGTCACACACACTCAAGAACTGAACTCTAGGCCAATGGTTTTTGTATAAAAATATATTGTTGTTTTATTTTAGAACCAACAAGGGGTATCAAAATATACTTTCTCAGGATGAGATGCTTTAGATAAATACTTTTCAATAGGCAATAGACTTTTGAATATAACAGTTACAGGGGTTGCAATAGGCAACACAGTTTCAAACACAATAATACATTGAGCTCAACGGGAATTTCTAGTTAAATGCAATTAGTTACTTTAAGGATTACATTTCTAACCACAGGACTGGATCCTGGATTCAGTCCTGTGGCATTTCCTGTAAACAATTGAGTAAAAGCGTTTTGGTTACAGTTGTGATTTTTAAGCAATATTTTTGTATTTTAAAAGTTGATACAAACTTTTTCTCATAGAATCACTAATGTAATCCTATGGGAGGAAAGTGGGGTTATTGTTACTTTTTCTAACTCAGGGTTGGATCTTGGATGCAGCACTGGGGCATCTCCTGTAAACAGTTGAAAGAATTAGTTTTTGTCATACATTCGATTTTTAACGAATATTTGTAAGTTTGCAAAATCGACACTTGGAAACATTTTCAGCAAAAATCAGGCAATGTTATCCTATGGAAGGAAATTCAAATTACAGGTAAAGTAGGTTCTCGTTACTTTTGTATTCCAGTGCTGGGCTGCTAGGTTCAGCACTGGGACATCTATCTAAAACAGGTAAGCAATTACGTTTTCACAGTTGGTACGATTTTTAAAGAATATTTGTAGTTTGCAAAAATCGACACAGAAGAAAGTTCACAGAAAAACAGTCAATGGTTTCCTATGGAAGAAAATTGGGTTAGCGGTAAGTATGGTTGTAATTACTTTCCAGGGTCAGTGCTGGGCACCAAGATCCAGCACTGGGATCTCTCCTGATAGCAGGTGAGTATTTTCGTTTTCGTTACTCGGTTGATTTTAGGTGAATATTTAAAAGTTTAGAAATCCACACAGGTATCGGCTTTTGGGTAAGTACTCAACTGGCAGAGTTAAAGTTCTGGGCATAGACTCAGAGGTCTCCCAGGGTCAGGTAAGTACAGTTGTTACACCCTCAGCGGCACAGGGGCAGCCGGGTGCATAGTGAGTTAGGCCCAATGTTATCCTACGGGAGGCAGGGGGCCCTTGGTTGGTGGCTACTGGCTTGCAGGCCACGCGGCTGTGGGAGCTGGGCTCCTGGTCACTTGCTCAGGGCAAATGTGGAAGTAGATTAGGGTAGAGGTTGTACTGCCAGGGGCACTCGGGCGGCTGGGTGCAGGGTGCTTTCGAGCCGTTGGGGCTCAATGGATTGCAATGGAGAAGCTCAAGAACGAACAAAGGCTGCAAGCTCGGGACGAAGATTCTTCAGGTGCGACCACCACTTCGAGAGGTAAGTTGGGTAGTTGGAGGATAGGTAGGCACCCAGGAGTTGGGCATAGCGGGCCGCAGGGCGCTGGGTGCAGGGGTGCCTTTTGGTGTTGGGAAATCTTACGGTCGCGGTTGGGGGGGTCCCTGGTTCTGAGGCTGCAGGCGTCATCAGGAGCATCGAGGTGGGTCCTTGGGTGCTGGATTCGGGGTCACAGTCGCTGGGGGGACGTCCTCGTGGTCTTTTTTCACTCCGGCACAGGCCAGGCTTAGCGGGTGCAGAGTGTGCAGGGTTCGCGGTTCCTGGCTGATACCAGGGGTCAGTTACTTGCTTTGAGCAGTACCACTGCTCATGGGAGTCCCAGTTGCTTAGAGTCACAAGGTAGCCAGGTCCTCCGGGGTTTGTGAGGTTGCTGGCCACTGGAGATGCCGGGGTTTAGCAGGAGCAGGTTCGAGGGTCGACAGGCCAGTAGGGCTGGGGCCAAAGCAGTTGGTGTCTTCCTCTTGTTAGCAGCTGCACGGCAGGTCTTCTTGTTTCTTGATCTTCTTTGCTGTTTCGGAATCTGGATCTGAGGAAGGAAGGTTCGGGGTGCCCCTAAATACTGAATTTAGGTGTGTTACAGGTAGGTAAAGGGCAGGGACCGACAGGTCCCTTCCCTCGGGTGGGTACACCCCCTATTCTGCCACTCTCCTGTGGGAGGGGGGCAGTTGCCTAGTCCTGATTGGGCAGGGCTTCCCATCTTCAATATAGCGAGGGCCCGGAGATGTGCTTCACCTCGCCT
This sequence comes from Triturus cristatus, assembly GCF_964204655.1. NCBI lineage: Eukaryota > Metazoa > Chordata > Amphibia > Caudata > Salamandridae > Triturus > Triturus cristatus. The sequence continues at coordinate 323,723,087 of NC_140586.1, read as the reverse complement.
CCCCCACCTGAGGGGTGGAGTTGGCAGAAACTGGCACACCCCCTTTCCTTCCTTGGAGTTTCCGGCCAGTCTTCCCGCCAGAGTGGGGGTCGGAACCGGTAGGGGCCAGTAGCTGAGTACAGCAAGTGGCCTGAAGAAGCTCACAAAAAGCGGCATTCCATTGAAGCTTCCCCTGCCTATCCTGGGGGAGGAGACCTAGCACCTCGCCCAGGATGTGCATTGTTGCAGGCCCAGGAGAGCGGGTGGCTCTCTACCCAGAGGTCCAGCAACATGTCTGCTGTGTGGCAGCCTAGGCAGCCCCTCAGACAAGACGTGGATTGTAGGTTAGGTTCAGGGGGCATCTCTAAGATGCCCTCTGTCGTGCATTCTACATTAAATCCGACACTGGCATCAGTGCGGGTTTGATATGCTGAGAAGTTTGATACCAAACTTCTCAGTCTTCAGGGTTGCCATCATGGTGCTGTGGAGTTCGTGTTGACGACCTCCCAGCACTATATACTCTTAATGGCAGCACTGCACTTACTGTTCCCAGGAATGGACCTGGGTACTGTAGGGGCACAGGGCTCATGCACCTGTGCCCACACCACTGGCATAGGGCACCCAGCTAGAGGGGTGGCTGATGTATGCCAGGGCAGTGTGTGTGGTGGGCATGGCACATAGGGATGTGTGCCATGTCGACTCTCTGTTTTGTTCTGCACCCAGACACTCAGCCTGCCAGGGCAGTGTGTGTGTGTGTCAGGGTACAGGGCCTCTAAGGGTGGCACAATAAGTGTTGCAGCCCTTAGGGGTCTTCTCTGGTCACAAGGCCCTGGGTACCTAGTGTACCATTTACCAGGGGCTGACATGTGGCCAAGGATGCCAATTGGGTTTAGGCTTCAACAAAGTTTTATGGAAGGAACATAGGCCCTGGGTACCTGTTTGGCAGGAGCCCAGGGCACACTCAGTCAAAGTACATCAGCAATTCAGCAAAAAGTGGGGGCATACCATGCAAGAAAGATGGCACTTTCTCACACTTTCTTCAGGGCAAATTGAGATTCCCTCCCTGGAATTTAATCAAGGATTTTCCTATGTATTTTTATGGTGACGGAGCAGAAAGCTGCTCCCTCGTGAAAGGTATGGAGGGTATACTTATCTCTACATCCAGAATGAACGCAAAAAAGCATGTCTCAAGGGGATCGGGAAGGGGGTAGCCTTTTAGTCATACGTACTCCAAAAGTCCTGCCCCTCACGTCACCTATTTGGGTCCCGCGTCACACGGGCTATTCTGTCAACTAATAACGACATTCTGCGGTCCTGGTAAAACTCATACACACAATAATGTTTTTACTGTGCCACCACACGAACCAGAATCTTCAGTTTCTGACCTGCAGTCAGTGGCAGGGCTTTTGCATTTGGGTTGGAAAGTTTCTCTCTTGACCCACTGTCTTTGAACTCTGAGTGAAGCAAGACTGAGTGTTACTGTGATCTTGCTGAGAAGGAGGTGGATCTCTCTTTTTACTTTATAAAAGATTATGTTATCAAAAGTCATAAATACCCATGTACCAAATTCCTACCTGAACCACAATGCTATGTTTGGTGCAAGGTGGGTTTAGCTCATGTTGGGCTAAAGACACTCCTGATGGCCTCAACCACCACAAATAATAGAACTGTCTTTCCAAACATGGAAGTACTTTCTAGAGAAAGGAATACTTACCTTGTCTTATGCCCAAAACCTCTTTGATCAACCACCATGTAACTCCCTACATTATGTAGCCTGAGACGAAAAGGTACATTAAGACACAACCGGAATGAAAAGAAGATCAGACATTTTGAGCTAACCTTTGGGCGTGTTTCTAAATTGATTTGGTGACTTTGGCCTTCACAAAGTTGCTGTCACCCAGAGAACTCTTCAGAAAGTGAGGTGATGGCCTGGAGCTACTGCATGAGGTGCTTTATGATGCGTGTTGAACTTGTTTGTGATCTTCCCACAGAACAGTCATCCCCTGTGTAGTGGCAATACCTTCAGCGGCTCGGAACCTTGGGTTGAATGCAGCAGTAACATACTGGCACTCATAGAACATTTGATTGGGTAAAGCCTATAGTATGGCTTTCATGTATCAAATCATGAAAAAACTGGTGCCCACAAGTGCTATTGGGGGTGGTAGCAATAGTAGTTATATTTAATAATGGTAGTGAGTGGGGAGGTGGTAATGGGTCACTCTCAAGTCTCTACAGAAACATTTTAAAATGCTTATTGCAGTAAAAGAAAAGTATTGTGTAAAATGCATGTAAGAGAAAAAGAATTAGATTTGCAATGCTATGCAATGATAGAGAGTTTTAGTCAGATCTAAAATAGTAGCACATTCATTGCATAGAAAGCACTCCAAAGTAGGTGGAATGACACACAAAACAGCCAATAGGAAGATATGAGAGAATAATAATTATCTGGAGGGGAGGTGGCGGGGGGGGGGGGCAAACTCCACTCTACGGATATATTAAAGAAGTGATATTAGTATGTCAACAGACCACGGCTTTATCAAACCTGACCTAAATAAATTGGTCTTAATCCTATTCCTGAACTATTGCAGAAACTATTTGGGAAGTAAAATGATACAAGGTAGTTTAGGTCAGTAGGGCACCTAAATGAAATGTTATCCAGCAAAATGGAATTTTATGGTTCCTTTTCTGGAGCAGCAAAGGACTGATATTCTATAGTATTTCTGCAGAAGTGTTCTTTCGAACTTTACACCTTACCTCTCCCAGAATGCAGACGTCTCTTTACAGTATAGCTTGTGAAAGTACTGCTTGTAACCTTTTTGTATCTATGTATGTATTTCATTATCAGCCCTATGTAGAGTAGAATAGACTCAATTGGTGATAGATCCCTCTTCCATTGGAACAGCTAGATGCATATGCAATCATTTTGCATCCCTTCATTTTATAAATCAACAGTTTCAGGTTAAATGTGTTATGTGTAATTGATTCCTTTTGCTGTGATAGTTTATTAAGAAGCCAACCGGCAGTCTTCTCCATAGTCTCGGCTTGCTATAGATCAAAAATATAGAATCCACTCCTAGAATGGCTATTTTGAATTTCGTGAGACTACAGGGCAATTGGCCATTTTGTTTTCTTTTGAGGACTAGTAGTTAGAGTGTATTAGGAGACAAAGATGACCCCCACCTCCACTGAGTTGCCTGGTGATTTATAGCCTCAACTGTGTTGTCACAGCTTGCAGCCCTTTTCTTTTTACACGTCTTTTCTAACTGCAACAATGTATTGTTAAGGTCATTTTGCCTAGCCTTACTGGAAAGAGGTGATCGAGCTTATGTCGGACTAGCGAAGGAATTCTCAATTCCGGGCAGTATTCCTCCACAAAGTTCCATCAATTATGATTATTGTTCCCAGAATGGGGAATAACAAGCCAGGCCCAGTAGTTTTTTTTCCCTGATTCCAGAGACAAGTCCATTTACATTTACCACCTTCTTAAAGCAGGTTCAAGATGTCACTGAGAGGGCTGGTGGATTTCAGAGGTGGCGGATTAGGCCAGGGCCGGAGTGTTGAAAGGTGCAAGGCAGTGTTGGCTACTTCCCCTTATTTTCTGATGCAATTGGAGGAGGAAGGGTCTGCTCGAATCCCTGCAACTGTTTCACCAGGTGCGGATTCGGGCCGGTGTCTCCTGATGCTCTGTTGGTTGGCATACTTGGTGAACTTACCTGTCTCTCACTTGGTTCTCTAGTTAGATCTGGTTGGGGAAGGCACTGCTTAATCCATGTCCCTTCATAGATAAGATTTCTTATGTAAGATGAATCTACATTAACTGCTAAGTGAAACTAAATAAAATTTGTTTTCCACTGCCCATTGCAGGTACCGACTTGCTGCAGAAGGTACCTTGATCATCAAAAACGCTGTTCAAAGAGATTCTGGAGTCTACGGCTGTTTGGCCAGCAACCCCGCAGGAACTGACCAACAAACATCTATTCTCACCTATATTGGCAAGTACATTCACCAAATAGCTGAAGTGGGGTCCCATGCATGATTCACCTCTCTTGCATTCACAAGTGTATCTCATACGCCGTGCATATTTTGTACACAAAAAGAAATGCAGAGGCCCCCAGTGTTATTAATGCTGGTTTTGTCTAATAGCAAGGCTACCTAGTCTTGATTACACCTCCTGCCTCTTTCTTCCACCACCCTACACTTCTGTTTTTTTCTCTCTCTCTTGCAGTTCCTTTTCATCCCGGCTTTCTCCCTTTGTCACTATTTTCCTATCTCTCTGTTCTGGTCTCAAAGGTGAATGCTAGTGCCCAAGACACAAAAAGGGAAAGCCAGGGCCGATTTTAAGACCAGCGGGTCCAGTCTCCCGGAACATAACGTAAAACACACACTAGTTTACTCTCCAAGAAGGCTTTGTGGGAATAGATTAAGCTGGAAATGAATGTTTCCGACCAGTGTGAAAGAAATGCTTTCAATTTAGGACTAAAATCTTCACCCACCATGAGGTGGCATTCTTCATCATAGGGTTCCTCCTCACCCCACAACAAAGTTGTGGTCTGGGCTACAACTCCAACAAGTAGGAGGAGCTCTTTGGATGTGTTTAAATGGTCCCTATGTAAGTGAGACATTTGGGTGACTGAAGCAGAGTGTGAAACTTTATAAAGTGAAATTAAAACTACCTCCTAATCAGGCAATAACTTTACCGTATGCAAGAGTACATGACATTTCAGAGGAGGGAGATGGCATACAGCAGAATGAGGACACATTACAGTCAAATCCTCCCTATTATGTAGTAGAAATTTCACAAGTAATAGTAAAAAGCCACCTCGATGGGGCACTGGGCCCAACGAAGTACCCCAAGCAATTTATAAGCAAGACCCCAACTATTGGGCAAGTAAGATGTATTGCCTGTTTCAACTGATAGGCACATCTAGTCACATCCCGGAGAGCTGGAGAGGTGCTATAATCAATCCAATATATAAAGGAGGAGAACGTACAGACCCCGTTAATTACCGTCTGATCGCATTCATAGACGCTGAGGACAAATACTATGCATCCTTGATCTTAGCAGACCTGACAAGTTGGTCTGACGCGAACAAAAAAATCCCCCTCAACCAGTCCGGCTTTTGACGGGGTACAGGTACAATCACAAATGCACAAGCATTAGGGCTAATTGCTAATAAAAGCCTACGACAGTGACAAAAACTTCTATGCGCGTTGTGGATTTTAAGGCGGCGTTTGACCGTGTTAGTAGACGTACGTCGTTGGGCAAATTGAAACAGCAGGGTTTATCAGATTCAATCCTGAAACCAATGATGGATCTCTGTACTGACACCTGGATGCAGGTCAAAATCGCCGATGGCCAAAGGCTTACCAGGAAGATCTACACAAACGAGGGTTTAAAGCAAGGCTGTGTCCAGGCCCCACACTTATTCAAGTTTTTTGGAATACCTGTATTTTCGACTCTCGGGAGAATCAGGCGAGGGACGAAGGAGTCCTTATATAGGATCCTACCGCTGTGGGGTGGGGAGAACCCACTGACATGCCTATCAAAAGACTACAGTAATACGGTCTTGACCTCTGTTCTGGCTATCACACAGGAGAGATTCTTTGATTCTGGGGACTGGAATTAACCCACCCATGTCTAATTGACACTATCATTGTTGATTATTGTCACCTTGATAATAATTGAAATAGCTGAGATTTGTAATCTCTTTGGAAACCTTTGATTACATTACATTGAATTGTTACTGCTACTTTTGATATTCGGCGTATAGACCAAGTGTTTGCCCTGAAGAAGTCCTAGCAAAAAGGACGAAACGCGTTGGCTGAAGGATTGGTTTGGAAAATAAAAGAAATTATAAACCATCGATTGGATCAAGTGGCCTCTCTTACATTTATATGATTTGATGAAAATATTATGGACATTTTTTGAGAATCTCTGTACGAAAGGGTGGTGCGATTCTGATATAGTAGAAACGTATTCAACCTACTTATGGCCGACTTAACACCAAGGACGGGGTTAATTTGCACCCACCACGCCTGGGCACACTGCCACTAACACACCTGTCCTACGCGGAGGACGTCGTCCTCCTAAACCACACGCAAATTGGCTTACAAAGAGCAATTCACGAGTTAGCTGACTTTGCTAAAACAAACTTGATGGAAATAAACACAACAAAAACAAAGGTCATGATCATAACTCATAGCTTACATAACCAAACAACCTTCACAATCAACAACGCAAGGTTAGAAGTGGTGAACAGCTACAAATATCTTGGGATATATCTGGATCGAAGGTTCTCCTTTTCAATGCAGAACGAGGCCATACAAAAAAAGGGCAATGCTCTAATATTTGTATTTTGTAGCTTATCAAAAACCTTAAGAGGCCTACTGTTCACCCCATTATTGGCAGTCATCAAAGCTAAATTGCTTCCAACTATTGTATACGGAAGTGTTGTTCACCATGGAAACAACGCAGCAATCCTGGACAACATTCAAACATGAGTGTACAAAAGGGTATTCTCTCTGCCACGTGACTTCTCGTCAGCCCAGGTTTGATTAGAGTTTGGGCTGCAACAACAACAACTATACAGAAGGTATGAGGCAATCAAAACCTGGTATAAAATTTGGTTTAATCATGGTCTTGAGATCAATAAGGCGCTCTGGGACGCCTTGCAAAGTGACCCTCAGTCCGCCTACGCAAAGTATTTAGAAGCTTCACTACAAATAACTAGGATGGCTGACCTCTGGCAATGGAAATTACCCCTGGCATCTTTCCAGCTAATTACGAAAAAGGCGTCAAAAATGCACTCTCTACAAGATGACAAAGCAATGTTAAGTCGGCGAGCCCACACTTGGATAGTATTACATTCCTACACTAAACCTGAGCCTGCGGCATATCTGGGTCTTGCCTTTTTCCCTTACCTAAAAACAAGTTTTTAGAGCTACATATGGGGAAGCTGCCCTCCAATGCAGACCTCCCCAGCTGGAAGTACCAGCTCAAAAGCATGCAGACTATGTGGGTCACCAATACAGGACTTTATACATCTAATATGTATATGCCCAGCCTTAGGTTCTTACCGCCGTCATCTGTTGAGGAGACAGTTTAATGAAAGAGGCATCCGCACATGCAGATCTGCTGTATTAAAAAGCCTGGACTCAAACAACCCGCAACTAATCTGCCATTTAATACAATTTTTAATCTGTCATAAGAAATTAATGACATAATGAAACTGGTCACAACGCCGTTCAGCGGACCTCCCCTGCTTTTTAGCAACCATAATATTGTAAATAGAAACAATTAACCACATTTTAATGTACTGAACAAAAAAGGTGGTGTATCAGCTCTTCACATAAATGTTTTATTTTTTATGTTTAAAGAAACAGGGATATTTACACGTTTTAACATGACGGTACAACAAATTTTATGTATTGGAATATTGTTTTGGTTTTAATTAACTATACAATAAATAATTTTTCACTTTCAGAGGAGGGAGTGGACAGATCTGATCAAAATTTAGTGCTGGGGCACAAATATTTTAGTAGCCCATTATTTGCAATGCCAAATGCTGTAGGTGCTGAGAGTGTCTAGTTTTGATTCCACGTCTTTCTTCTACCTTTCTACACTTCCTGTCTCTTTACCCCACTCTTTCCCATTGCTGATTTCTTACTTTTTCCCTCCTTCCTATCTTTCTCTTCCTTCTTCTTACTCCCTTTTCTACCTTTTTATTTCTATTGTCCTGGGTCAAACTCTGATGGAAAAAAGTAAGTTCTAGTCCCTAAAGATGAATGTCGGTGCCCACCTCCCGCAACCTGCAGCACAAATTAAGAGTTAGGACAGTTTGCTTTGCTTCATTACAGCTCCACAAGCACATGTGTTGTTACACGTATCTCTGGGAGTTTTCCTCCAATGAGATGGCCTTTTACATTGGGAAATGGAGCAGTTCTAGGCTGGGGAGAGCATGTGTAATAAGTTGTTTGCACTCTTTGGGCAAGGTGTTGGGAATTAGAGGCAGGCCCACCGTTTGAGATTTTGAACACTACACGTAGGCATTTAAACTGAAGCAGGATCCATCTTCGCACGTCTATATGAACAGTTTTGTAGCATGGGGGAGACTAGATTAGAAACACCTTTGAGTGGGACAAAGCATGATTGATGATGGTGGGATTTAGTTTTCGATTTTTGATGTTTAGCCTACAGACATCAGTTTGCATGTTTCTATTCCTTGCTCATTAGCTACTTCACACTTTTAGAGAATGTGTTGAAGGGCAACTTTTTTGAACTGGTAAAATGGGAACTCACCTGCAATTGTGAACTAAACTCACACGTCAACTGGTTCCTCAATATTACAGGGAGTAAGTTTGAGTTATGATTAAGCTAATTAATTGTGAGCCACAATGTGTTTTTTGGCTTTTCCGTGCTGCCAGTTGTGTTTTGAGGGTCCAGTGAATACCGGCAAAGATTATTGGCACTGTTCCTTAAGAAACGTTGTTAGGAACATTTACATACAGGCAAGCTAGGATTCACAATTCTAAGAATTGTGTATAGCCAATTGCAAGAAGAGGACAGAATTGCTCAAAAGATGAATTCCTTCTTGGCCCAGCAAATATACCTCAGTCTGTAGCTAATGTTGCATTAAAATGTTCATAGTTGAGGGCCGTGTACTAATGTTTGCTGAATCGGAATATTTCTAGCTGAACTTACATTATGTGTTGACAACCCTCATGTCTAAGAGATGAATGGCTTTCTGGATAAGGCTCTTACTAGTTTAGTAACTTGTGCCGTCAGCTGGTGGCCAGCTCTACTGCATCGTTAACCCTGCCTAGATGGTGGCATGCCCTTTTGGAGGCACTAGAAAAGATTCTTTGTAGGGTCTAAGGGAAATTTTAATGACCTGCCACAGTTCTAATCCCCTAAATCTATAGTGTAAACAACAAATCGATGAACTGGGGGTCTAGTCAAGTCCTGCTTACTAAGCGGAAAAGTAGAGAGAAACGGGCTAAAAAAGTCCCAAAGAACAAAAAGAAGTGAAAAGAGTAAGAGAGGCAGAAAGGAGAGACAACCAGATGCAATCAGGAGTGAAGCTTGGAGCGGTATAATTGGATACCCATCAAATATCAATGTGATCAGTCTTATCATCAGGTTGTCCAATCCAAAATGAGATGCTTCTCTTGATCATAGAGAACATCTGAATGAAAAGATTTCACTCGTGGGTTGTCCAAGGTTGTCAAGGATTTGGAATGGAGAAACAAACCATAGTTGGATGATAGGACAAATGACAGGAGTGCAGTGCTAACAAGGAACAGTGAGGTGGTGTGTTAAAATAGAATTGCGAGAAAACACTAACAATTTAATACGTGTCTCGCATCCTAATTAAAACAACAGTGCAGAAAGGCAGTATTAAACAAATGACTGCCGTATAAAGGTCGACATGTTTCAGCCAAATGAGATACAATCACCTCTGAGGCTTTCTTCAGGACCTATGTTGTTATTTATCTAGCTACTGCAGTAAAGTGAAAAACACGTATAGTGATAAACATAAAGATAAAGACAGACAAGTACATTTATCTCACTATCATGTAAAAATGGCACATTGTACCACTTTAAGTGTATCCTCCGTCTCAAAAGGATGCTGCGTGCATCTGCCAAGAAAACAAATAGAAATTGTCTCAAAACAGGAGAAATAAAAGATAGAAGCACTTTTTTTGTCCTAAACAGAAAACTAACATTATATTAGATGTTAGAGGGCTTACCCGTAATGATCGGGGAACAGACCTCACCTCGCCCGGATCCTGATTCCAGACTAAGAGGCCCCGCTCTATATAAAGAGAAAAAATGAACTACCAATATCTGAAAGGCAATCAATGCAAAATTCAAAGGAAGAGTATATGCTAGTGTAATATACTACTAGCCTCAAAAACTGGTAGCCTGCAACTAGGAATAAAACCACGTAATGTGTCATGCCAAACCAAAGGAAACTCCCCAACAGGAAGTAAAAGGTTTAGAAAATGGGAGATGGAATGCCAAATTTGCACCAAACATGAAATTTCATGCATACTGAACCACCCGCAACTCTTTGACAGGGGCATTAGTGCAGGGGTTCGCATAATGATGTTGAAAACTAGTATACAGTCTACATGTCAAAAGCTTTATCAAGGAGGAACTTTACCAGGGAAAAGACATGTAGAGAGGTCTCATTTCTTCGTGAAACGAAGATATTTCAGTAAAAACGCCCGATATTTTTCTTAAGTGAAAAGACCTAAGCAGTGACTCCGGTGCTTACCTCTCCGTCGTTGCCTCGTTGCGGCACCAGAATCAGGAGGGAGGTAACCGTGACTGCAAAGACGGCGTTCTAATAAAGCCGCCAAATCTCATCAGGGCAAAGTGCGAGTGAGTGTGGATTGGTCCGGAAAACCAAACAGGACTACAGGGTGACGTCATAATGGCCGATTATGTAGTTCCTGAAGGTTGCTGGGATATAAACATATGCGTACCCAGTGCAGTAGCGTGGCAAATACAGCGAAACAGAATATTGTATTATTTAAACCGCCTATGCCCGTCAAGTGCCAAGCACATCATAATGCTGGCTATGGAGACAACTTAGTTAACGAAACTAAAAAACAGACTACAAAGTGATGTCATAATGGCCGCTTGTGTAGTCTGTTTCATTTTGCTGACGAGACTACTAAGCTGGAAATGCGTGCGTGCTCAATATCAATACTAAACAGGTAAAATGTCCATGCTTGCTATTGGGGTGTTAAACGTGTGTATCTACAACTGACAAGTGTACACCTCTCTGCGACCACAAAACCTCTCATCTATAATTGAAAAGACGTCATGTCAAATATTGGGGCATGCCGGTAGTGGAAGTGTAAAGGGCTACAGGATGACATCACAGAGTGAGCTTGAGTAGTTCATTAGCTATGCTGGAAAAAAGACTCGCACTATAAATAGTGAATATATCAGAAATGAGGGAGTCATGGTGTTTAATATTGAAAGTGTGTTAGTAATGAAAAAAGAATAACAATAATGCAAAAGGGCAAGTGCTATGTAGTAGCATGTGGGGAAGAAAACAGGTACCCAGATATTAAAGCATGCTCTGAGAGGACACCAAAATATTTCATAGGGTGGTCCAAGGAATTTCATCATTATCCCCCGCATCCATTTCAACCACCAATGGCACCCTTTCAAGGTTTTCCATCCGACCCAAACTCGCATCCTTTTTTAGGATTAGGCCCCCCCAGGTCGAGAGGCAGAAGAAGAAACCAACGATCCCAGGTTCACTGGGACCCCCAAACAGGCCCACATATGGGGACCCGCAGTCAGACACAGAGGAACATTCCTCCGACAGACAGCCCCCATCAGACCTGATTGTAAATCTTAGCTCCAAGACACTCACCAGGAATGAAGAATCAGTTCTGAATAGAGGTCTTGGGTTTGTCACCACCTTTGATGGGGATCCTTTTCAGACACAGTGCGAATTGGCACGATTCTTTCGGAAATTGAGACTACATTACTTTTTCAAAGATAAGGAACTGACCGAAGATGAAGAAACTGATATGAACACTGGCCTCAAGAAGCGCTCAGTGTTTAATCCTCCCAGTCATACGGTTCCGCCGGCTGTTCTAACCTTTGAAGAAGCAGTCAAAAGAGACGTCACCTTACTCTCTACTAGTCATAAATCCTCTTACACTAACTTACCCTTGGGTGAACAAAGGGCCCTTCGAGACTTGTCCGCAGACACTCTGATCACCATAAAACCAGCGGACAAGGGTGGTGCCATAGTGATTCTAGACACATCCGATTACAGAACTGAATGCTTGAGACAATTGGAAGATCGCCGCTTCTACTTACCACTGGCGGAAGATCCCACTAATAGATTACAGCGTACTATTAGTGATATGGCGGAGGAAGCACTCTGCGAAGGTTGGATTACAGCTAAAGAATCCCAGTTTTTACAAACCAAATTTCCCATCATGCCGTACTTCTATATTTTACCGAAGATACATAAGGCACAAAGACCACCGCCTGGCAGACCCATCATTTCGGGCCAAGGAGCTATACTGGAACCTCTTTCCACCTTTGTGGATCATTTCTTGAGACCTATTGTCAGCAAGATGCCCACGTATCTCAAGGACACGAAAGACGTATTACGTCTGTTACCCACCATCGATTTTGATACCAGTACGGATCTCTTAGTCTCTTTTGATGTTGAGGCGCTTTACACCTCCATCCCCCAGGATGAGACTTTGGACACAGTATCTACTATTCTACTCGAGACCGAATTGGATTCTATTACCCCTGTACACTTTATTATGGCACTAGCCAAACTTGCCATGAAAGACAACTTCTTTAAATTTGAAGACCAGATCTACCTCCAAGTTTCCGGGACCAGTATGGGCAGTATTTTTGCGCCGAGCCTGGCCAATCTTTATGTCCATTCCTATGAACAGCAACACATCTTTAATTCCACCAATCCGTTTCTTGATTCCATCCGACTGTGGAAACGCTATATTGATGATGTGCTGGTGGTCTGGAGAGGAGATCGTGCGTCTATTCTTCTCTTTCATCAATGGCTGAACACGAGAAATCAGTTCTTAAAGTTCACAGTTGAGATCAATGACAGAAGGCTAGCCTTTTTAGACCTGTCCATTTTTGTCACACCCACAGGTCTAGAAAGTGAGCTCTATCGGAAACCAATGTCTCGTAATTCCTTATTAAGGTATGACAGTCAACACCCAAAATCGATGAGGGACAATTTACCATTTGGACAGTTCCTGCGGGTCCGTAGGAACTGTTCAACTGTGAACACTTTCAAAAAACATGCTGAGGTCCTCACTGAACAATTGATCTCGAGACACTATCCTCCTAGGCTAGTGAAACGCTCTTTCAAGCGGGCCACTAACAATCATCGCGAAGCACTTTTGGAACCTGCATTTGAGAAACCTATTCTTGAACGCATGACCTTTGTTACCACATTCAGTACAATGGCGAATAAAATACAAAAAAGCATCAGGAAACACTGGCGGATTTTGTCCTCTTGTGATGGATCTTTGGCAACCCCTCTGTTCTCTTTTAAGAGGTCTAGTAACATACGAGACCGGTTGGTACACACCCGCCCCAAAACTTTGCCCCAGAGATCAGTAGGCACACTCTGGGAGCTCCCGGCAGTGGCTGGCCACTTCCCTTGTGGCAACTGCTCCGTTTGCCCACAAACGAAACAAACTACCTCTATCGATATAGGTACGAACAGACCCTGGCTGCTGAAGAGGTTCACCAACTGCAACAGTGACAATCTGATCTACCTAATTACCTGTCCCTGCCAATGCAAGTATGTGGGTATGACAACCCGGAAAGTAAGGACTCGCATGGTAGAACATAAGAGTTCCTTCAGGTGCAGGAGATCAACTCACCAGACATTTCGCTGATCAAAATCATAAAGCAGACGATTTCTCCTGGACAGTGCTCGAAAAACCATTGATACCATCACACATTGTTGACACCACTAAATATCTGTTTATGAAAGAACAGAAATGGGTGTTCAAATTACAGAGCGATGTGAGGGGGTTAAATGATGAAATTCCTTGGACCACCCTATGAAATATTTTGGTGTCCTCTCAGAGCATGCTTTAATATCTGGGTACCTGTTTTCTTCCCCACATGCTACTACATAGCACTTGCCCTTTTGCATTATTGTTATTCTTTTTTCATTACTAACACACTTTCAATATTAAACACCATGACTCCCTCATTTCTGATATATTCACTATTTATAGTGCGAGTCTTTTTTCCAGCATAGCTAATGAACTACTCAAGCTCACTCTGTGATGTCATCCTGTAGCCCTTTACACTTCCACTACCGGCATGCCCCAATATTTGACATGACGTCTTTTCAATTATAGATGAGAGGTTTTGTGGTCGCAGAGAGGTGTACACTTGTCAGTTGTAGATACACACGTTTAACACCCCAATAGCAAGCATGGACATTTTACCTGTTTAGTATTGATATTGAGCACGCACGCATTTCCAGCTTAGTAGTCTCGTCAGCAAAATGAAACAGACTACACAAGCGGCCATTATGACATCACTTTGTAGTCTGTTTTTTAGTTTTGTTAACTAAGTTGTCTCCATAGCCAGCATTATGATGTGCTTGGCACTTGACGGGCATAGGCGGTTTAAATAATACAATATTCTGTTTCGCTGTATTTGCCACGCTACTGCACTGGGTACGCATATGTTTATATCCCAGCAACCTTCAGGAACTACATAATCGGCCATTATGACGTCACCCTGTAGTCCTGTTTGGTTTTCCGGACCAATCCACACTCACTCGCACTTTGCCCTGATGAGATTTGGCGGCTTTATTAGAACGCCGTCTTTGCAGTCACGGTTACCTCCCTCCTGATTCTGGTGCCGCAACGAGGCAACGACGGAGAGGTAAGCACCGGAGTCACTGCTTAGGTCTTTTCACTTAAGAAAAATATCGGGCGTTTTTACTGAAATATCTTCGTTTCACGAAGAAATGAGACCTCTCTACATGTCTTTTCCCTGGTAAAGTTCCTCCTTGATAAAGCTTTTGACATGTAGACTGTATACTAGTTTTCAACATCATTATGCGAACCCCTGCACTAATGCCCCTGTCAAAGAGTTGCGGGTGGTTCAGTATGCATGAAATTTCATGTTTGGTGCAAATTTGGCATTCCATCTCCCATTTTCTAAACCTTTTACTTCCTGTTGGGGAGTTTCCTTTGGTTTGGCATGACACATTACGTGGTTTTATTCCTAGTTGCAGGCTACCAGTTTTTGAGGCTAGTAGTATATTACACTAGCATATACTCTTCCTTTGAATTTTGCATTGATTGCCTTTCAGATATTGGTAGTTCATTTTTTCTCTTTATATAGAGCGGGGCCTCTTAGTCTGGAATCAGGATCCGGGCGAGGTGAGGTCTGTTCCCCGATCATTACGGGTAAGCCCTCTAACATCTAATATAATGTTAGTTTTCTGTTTAGGACAAAAAAAGTGCTTCTATCTTTTATTTCTCCTGTTTTGAGACAATTTCTATTTGTTTTCTTGGCAGATGCACGCAGCATCCTTTTGAGACGGAGGATACACTTAAAGTGGTACAATGTGCCATTTTTACATGATAGTGAGATAAATGTACTTGTCTGTCTTTATCTTTATGTTTATCACTATACGTGTTTTTCACTTTACTGCAGTAGCTAGATAAATAACAACATAGGTCCTGAAGAAAGCCTCAGAGGTGATTGTATCTCATTTGGCTGAAACATGTCGACCTTTATACGGCAGTCATTTGTTTAATACTGCCTTTCTGCACTGTTGTTTTAATTAGGATGCGAGACACGTATTAAATTGTTAGTGTTTTCTCGCAATTCTATTTTAACACACCACCTCACTGTTCCTTGTTAGCACTGCACTCCTGTCATTTGTCCTATCATCCAACTATGGTTTGTTTCTCCATTCCAAATCCTTGACAACCTTGGACAACCCACGAGTGAAATCTTTTCATTCAGATGTTCTCTATGATCAAGAGAAGCATCTCATTTTGGATTGGACAACCTGATGATAAAACTGATCACATTGATATTTGATGGGTATCCAATTATACCGCTCCAAGCTTCACTCCTGATTGCATCTGGTTGTCTCTCCTTTCTGCCTCTCTTACTCTTTTCACTTCTTTTTGTTCTTTGGGACTTTTTTAGCCCGTTTCTCTCTACTTTTCCGCTTAGTAAGCAGGACTTGACTAGACCCCCAGTTCATCGATTTGTTGTTTATGCCCTTTTGGAGGACATCACCGCACACTGGGTCTACGTCACTGGCGTGTGATGTGGAACCCCATGATTTCATGTTTCAAGGTAACCAGCCAATAATTTGCATTGACCAAAAGTACCATCTCGTACCTTAGTGGCAAAATGTGCAGGTGCATTTTTTAATGTAAAGGTGACTAAAAGCTGTTAAACATTCCTATGTCAAAATAAGAGCATGTCTATATTCCATGTTCAGGCAGTCCACTCTTGAGTTCCCTGTTTAGCCACTGTCTTTGCTGAAGTAGCTTGTTTTACTGCATCGTGTAAATTTGAAATATTATAAAATTCGTTCAGTTCAACAAAGTGAATCTGAATGGCCTTTCCTCACAAGACCTAACAAAGCAATATATTTTTTAAACAAAGTACCCTGCATGCCTGGCTCCCAGGCAATAGAGCCATTGGTCTGTAAGTGCTGCCTGTTGTCCCCTCCTTGAATTCTGCATCAAACATTTCTGATCACTTCATCAGTCCTTCTTCAATAAAAATATATTCGTGTGCTCAATATCTCCATACTTACCAAATAGTTGCTTACTTTATCCCCGGCCTTGAGCTGCTTCTTTACGCTTCTTTATGCTTTCTATTTACGTCCTTGCAAATATCTTCTCTCCTCCTCCTTTTTACCACCAGTCCTAATATCACTTTTACTATCGGTGCCTATTTATGAAATATCTCTATTAAGCACCTCCTGTCCCACAACTTTAAATTTGCTTAATTCCTTCTAAATATATTTCTTCACTATCTGTCTCTGTAACAGTCTAAATATTTGATCAACTTCTCTATCTCCACCGCTATAAAGGTATTTTCTAATTCTTCTAACCACACCATAGTAACATTTTATTTCACATATTCACTTTACACTTTTTCCCTTCATCAAATATGTCTTACGTCTCCAAATATACTTCCAGCCCTCTTCTATTTTCACCTACCCTAGTATCCTCTTTCTCTTTTAATATTCCAATCAGCCCTTATTTCTTCTCCAAATCCCATGCCATGATTACTTCTCAAGATATACTCCTTCACAATTTTCCATGTCCTGAACATTCCAAAATGCAGTTAGTTCCTCTATTTCCACCTGTCCAAATAGATTGTTAACTTCCTCTTCGCCTACCTCTTATAACCTTCTTTAAAAATATTTTCCTTCCTCTTTTTTTTATTTCCACCTCTTAAAATATTGGTTTTATCACCTGTAGGAAGGTGCCCCTTTTTTTCATGGTCACCCCCCACTTTTTGACACTGGTGGTGTTGTTTTTTTGCCAGGTGTGCACTGGGTCCCTGCTAACCAGACCCCAGTGCCAGTGCTCTTTCCCTAAAACAAGGAAAAAAGGTTTAATTGTCCCACAATTAGTTCACACTTTGGCACCCCTGTAATTCCCAAGTAAGTGGTACCCCTTATACCTAGGGCATTAGTACCAAAGAGAGTCCTTATGGGCTGCAGCTTGTTTAATGCCACCCTATGGGACCCCCATACAAATTGCATGCAGCCTGCCAGTGCAGACATCATGTGATGGTGCGAACCATGCCAAAGTGATGCGTGCCAAATTCACTGTGTGCCATGCTAATGTGATATATATAAGTCACCCCTACAGCAGGCCATGTAGCCCTAAGGCAGGGTGCATTATATTACATATGAGAACATATCTGCACGAGCAGATATGCCCCAGTGCTGTCTAGTTCGATTACTAGATAGTACTAGAGAACAGGAAGCCATCTTAACTATATGTACTGGGCGCTGGTCATGACGATGGCTTCAGTGAAACCTATGATGTTTGGTATCAACCACCTTGTCTTAATAAATCCATACTGATTCCAGTATTAGATGTATTATGACATGCTCCCAGAGGGCACCCTAGAGTTGCCCTCTGAAACCTACTAGTCCTTTAGTGTGCTGGCTGACTGGTATTGTCCAGCCTGCCACCACAGACAAGTTTCTGACCCACTGCAGGTGACAGCCCACACTCACTGAGGCAGAACCAATGCCTGCTCTGAAGGAAGGTGCTCACACCTCCTATAGCAGGATGGCTTGTGATTTAGCATATTAAGGCCAGGGACTTCAAAGTCCCTGCCGCCTTTGATATGCGAACCTGGTTTCCTCCAGACCTGGGAGATGCCATCTCCTGCCCTGAGGCCCATTTGGCATCAGGACAGGCAGAAAATTAGCTATGCAGTAGGCATGTTACACCACCAGGCTAGTCACAGCCCTAAGGTGGGCTATCTAATGTGCTTCACGAAAGGAGGATTCCCCCATTTTGCTTTTGGTGGAATTAGAAACTCTGAGACAGGGCAAAGCCCACCCCCCACAGAAAGTGGTCACATAGGGGGTGCAGTGAACCCAAGGGTAAGTAACCCATTGGCTACTGCTTTTACTCACCTTAACTCACCTAAATTAGGTATTTAGGTGGCCCCCTGACACCAGGAACTCAGATTCACCTGACAAAAAAAGAAGAAGGACAAAAAAGAGTTCCAGACCGCAAGAACTGAAGACTAGCTGTGGACTTGGCACTAAACCCTGCCTGCCTGCTTCTGTCACGACAGTTACAAAGACTCAACTCGTCCTGAAGCTATGCTTTCTCCAAAAGCCTTGAAGGACTATCAGCACTCCACCCACCTGTCAGCATCTCCCTTGAAGTGGAGGAGCCACTTCCATGCAGCCTGCAGGCACCAACCACACCATCCAGTTCACTGATCTGCTGACCACTGAGTCAAGCAATGCTGCAGCCCCTCAGGAGGAGGTCATCATGCACCAGGAGGTCAGATCCATCTCCCTACCATGTTTGGAGATGTGAGGACCCCCA
This sequence comes from Triturus cristatus, assembly GCF_964204655.1. NCBI lineage: Eukaryota > Metazoa > Chordata > Amphibia > Caudata > Salamandridae > Triturus > Triturus cristatus. The sequence continues at coordinate 323,704,493 of NC_140586.1, read as the reverse complement.
CGTGCAACCCTGTACCAATACCCAGGATAACAGACACCTTGCAGGAACCAAGGCTTGTTTGGTGTCCAGTCTGGACACTAACACAGCCAAGACTGACTTACCGCAGAGGGACATCAGCTAAACTAGGGCCAGCAATGACAGTGGCCCTGATTTCCTCTTTTGTCCCCATCTACAGATCGACCCCAAAGGTTAGAGCCTCCAGCCCAAGTGACCCGCCGGACAAAACACCTCTGCACCCGAGCACCCCAGCCTGATTTCAAGCCTATCGTTGGTGTACCCTTGCTCTAGAGACCCTCAAGACCTGAGCCCCACTTTTGGGTTCCAGCAAAATTGTCCCCAAGTCCCCACTTGCACCATTTTCTTGCTTATTTGTTTCTCCTTAGACTTCAGGGGTAGCGTTCGAGGCTACCTTTGCAACCAGCACCTCTGCAGTCAGACACACCAGGGAAGGTAATTCAAAACTGCTAGTGGTTCTAAGGACTTTGGCTCCTACTTACTTTAAGTCCTGAAGAACTACACTGTAAGTCGTTTGCAAGTGACCCTATGCAGTGTATGCTTCTCCCATAGGATAACATTACCGCATTCAAGGTTCATGCCTCAAATCTGATGGCTGTATTTACAAAGTGCCTGATAATCGCTAACTCAAAAAATATTTACCTAATCTCATAGATCTTGGTGTCTAAATAAACATAAAAATATATGTTATTTTGATAAATTAGTGTCGATCTTACTTATTGAGTGTGTGTCTTATTTATTGACTCTGTGTGTGCAGCAAATGGCTAAGGTTCCCCTCTGATAAGCCTAAGGCTGCTTGACCACACTACCCCAAATAGAGCACCTTGGGATTGAGCAAGCCCCTGTATAGTAATAAGGGATACCTGGACTCTCTGGACTGTGCACCTCATGTCTGTACTATAGCCAGCCTCCTATATCACCTCTATTTCCATGCTTCAAATATATTGTTTTCACCACTCCTCTAACTCCACCACTCTAAAATATCCCTTTGAATCCTCCTTGATCCACGCTGCCTCCCATGACCTAACTTCCTTCTCTCTCTTTTTCGACCTTTCTAAAATCCCTAACCTCCACTAGCCACAATGTTGAGTGCCCTAAGACAGCCACTTTATGTGCTATCTACAGAAATGGTTGGGTTCCCACACATGACGTTCCCTCCCAAAGGAATTAAAGCTATATTGTTTGTATCCTCTTCTCCTTTCAGAAATCCCAACAGTGACAGTGGTAAAAAATGAAATTCTGGTTGCCCTCGGTGATACAACAGTGATGGAGTGCAAAGTGACGGGCATCCCACTGCCCCAAGTTAAGTGGTTCAAAGGTAAGACAGCTTGGAAAACTGTAATGTACAAGCTTGTACTTTAGTTTTGATGGCATAATTTATGTTGGTTGTTGCCTATGCGCTATGAAAATCAAAGGCATGAGTCACTGCTCTCCTTGGGAACTTATGCAAGGCAGAGTTTTAAGCATGCTGTCTGTGCCAAGAGACCTCTCCTGGTAGTGTGCATAATACAGGAAAGATCATAGAAAGGGAAAATATTTCCACAGCTATCACTCCACTCTGATTGCATCAGTTCAATAGTGGTCGCTTGACCATGAAAGCACACTTTACTCTTCCTTTGAAGATTGCAGTGTGTTTTGTTTTTTGGAGGAACTTTTTTGTAGTTGTCAAGAGAAGGAAATACTTATTTTAGCAAACTAATCCTAGGTCATATTGAGTGCTTCGTCCAGACTGTTCTAGCATCAGATCTTTGAGTCATGCAGTCTGCTTGGCCATCAGGAGTTGAGTCACAAGTCACAACTGAAGTGGCTGGTATGTTTCTGATATTTTCCTCTAGCACTTCCTGGTTTTTGTCAAAAAGAACATTTAAAATTGATTGATATTATGTGTTGCTGTAGATAGACAGGGCGGACTCAGTGAATCCTAATGAATTAAGACCTCCTTCTAAGAAATGCTGCTGGCCTGGCCACTGCCACTTGCCGAAGGAAACATTTTATCTTAACTATTGTTCAAGGAAAGTCTCAGTCGTAAGTACTTTTAAGGTCTGGTTTAAAGTATGCAGCAAAGAGGCATTTATGTATGCCAAAGCCTGATGGAGAGAATTTCTAATATGAGCTATGGTGAGTGAAGTAGAATTTTGTTTTTTGTTTTTGGTTGAGCTGCCAGCATCATGCTTCACAAATGGAGAGCCTCTTTTATGAGGTTTTGCTATAGGGCATCGCTGCAGGCCTTCCTGCTGCTCTGCCCTATGGCAAACGAAAAGGGCAGAAATGTACCGCATCTCTCACATACAGAGCATTCCTGATCTTTTCCCCGGCACTGGAGCATAATGGGCTGCAGTGCGCTAACGCAGGCACCTGTGCACCATGGTGCAAGGATGCCTGCATTGCGGGGATGATTAAGTTTGTGCAGGAAGGGAACCCTTCCTGCAGAAAAACAATCACAAGAGGCTTTTTCCTCTTTCTATGTGTGCTGCAGAATACAGCACACATAGAAAAGGGAAAAACTAGGAGAAATAAAGATATTTCTTCTCATTGTGTAACTTTTTGGCGCTGCCTCAGATTTACGATTTCTCTTAAATCTTGGGTAGTGTCAAAAAGCCATGGCTGTTGCTGGGAATGCTCCCAGCAACACCCATTGCACGCCCCTTTAACGCAGAAAAAGTGTGCTTAAGGGAACGATATTTAGGAGGCAGTATTAAGCCCAAAAAAGTGGCTTAGTGTTTCCTCGTAAATATGGAGCAGGCTCCTGCACCACAGAACATCACAAAAAGTGACGCTCCGGCTGCGCAAGGGTCCTCAAAAATGAGGCCCTGAGTTTTGCTTCTTCATGGTACTTTAGGTGAGATTGGCTGTTGTTGCCATTGCAGTGTCTGTAGAAATAGGTCATTCCTTCATAGAAATCATTTAAAACATGCAATGCAGTGTGAGATTTACACATCTCCCTGGTTACTTCATACCAGGACTGAAAAGTAAACATTAACTAAGAAAAGATTGGAAGAGCAAGGTAAGTGAATGTAAATTAATTTGCTACCCAAGACACACCTGTCACGTTTTCACATTGCATAAGAGGAAATGTGTGTTTATTTTAATTTCACGCTGTAAGGAAACAAGTTATTTGCAAATTCACCCCTCTTTTTGCCTTACTATTTGACAATTAAGTACTGATGTTATGGCTCTGAGAGTGCAATAGGGCCTGCTATCCAGACCTCAGTGCCTTGCCCCTTAAAAGTGTATAGTTTATTGGCTTATACCCAATTGGCATTACCTAACTTACTTGTAAGTCCCTAGTATACGGTAGCAGAGGTACCTAGAGCATGTAAGTTAAAGTGTCTCTCATAGACTATGGCTCTAGTTGTGCCACCACCAGTGTGTGAAAGCAAAAACATGACTCCGAGTGTGGGCTACCAATCTCCACACATGAGAGAGGGGTTCAGCCATCATTGAAGCAGTACACATTATTCATTCTGAGGTAGCTAGATGCCACAAATTGCAGGAAGTTGTCATTAGGTGTGAGGGGACCTGGTAGCCCAGTGGCTAGTAACTGCCACATCCCTGAGGTTACTTTCTGGGTATAAATATGGCACAACTGGCACCCAGACCTCAGATTACATCTGGACTGGAGAGAGGATCGATGAAGGAAATCCCTGCTGTTCCCTGGACCTGGCAAGAGAGGCGGCACTAATTACTGGACTGCACCTGCTTGGCGTAGCACTGAGAGGACTGTGTCTGTGGTGCCTGACTCAAGGAAAAGTCTTTCCGAAGCCCCAGACAGAAGAGGTGAACTCCAAGAGTCAGTTGGCTGATGTCCTGTTACAGCTCTAGGGACACAAAAGCTGAAGAAGCCTGCCTTAGTTAGTAAGTACCCTCAATTGCTTGATCGTCCCTTACCACCTTCATGCAGCTGAGGAGACCAACACCCGACACTCAAAAGTTGCTCCTGAGTCTCCAGATCCGGGAGAGTTTCAGCAGTGCAGTTTGATCAACCAAGAAGGACACTAGCCTTCACTAAAGGGAACTGCCGTTTTTGTTGTGACTGGAGATCAGTAGCCCTTTGGCAACTGGACTTTTGCTAAACGCACCAGAACTTTGAGGATTCATCGACCTTTGTGGCTAAAGTCACCCCACCAGGTCTGTGAACCGAGGAGTTAGCTAAGGAAGTCCCCCATTGACCTCACACCATCTGCAGCATCTTACAGCATCTTCAGCATCCTGTATCCCTTGCATCAGGAACACTCCATTGATGTCCATTGTGGTTCACCTATGGAGCCTGGAACTGGACTTGAGACTTCTTTGGTGACGAGGTAACTGTCCTAAAAATCCTTACTGGCCCCTTGACCTTGCTTCCTGTAGGAGTTAGTACCCAAACACAACTTTTGCTTTTCTTAATGTGTCGCCCTGTCCCTGTTTCTACAGAGCTCTAGGGCCTCATTTCTGGCATTTTGGCATTGGGCAGCGCAGCAAGGCGCCTTGCTGTGCTGCCCTACGTTAAAGTGAAAGGGCAGGAATAAACTGTATTTAGGCAATACAGTGCATTCCTGTCCTTTCAACCATGGTGCAAGGGTGCCTTCATTGCAGGTAGGATTGTTTTTGTGCAGTAAGGGGCACCTCACTGCACAAAAACAATCCTATAAGGCATTTTCCTCTTTCTATGTGTGCTCCAGCATGCAGTACACATGGAAAGAGTAAAAAACGAGGAGAAGTAAACATATTTCTCCTCGTTATGCCTCACCTGATGCTTCCCCAGGTTTACATCACTTTGTAAATCTGAGGCAGCACCAAATTCCATGGGTTTTGCATGGGAAAACCCACTGCAACGCCCATGGAATGCCTCCCGAGTGCAGAGTAAAGCGACACAGCGATTTGTGCTACGTCCCTTCCTCATGATTTATGAGGATATTAAAAGCCACACAGGGTGGCTTTGTGCGGCTTCATAAATCTTTATGAGAGCCCTGCGTCATGCATGTACCACTTTACAGGCTCTCGTAAATAAGCCCCCTAGTTTCCACTTAAACCACACTCAACATATCTTGCCTGTTCTCTGCTCTGTCTTCTAGTTTACCAGTGTGGGAAGAGGTTATACAGCCAATATATTGCATGCTTTAAATCACATGACAATATCACATCTCTTCATTAATCCAACCACTTCATTGTAAAGCAAGTATAGGTGGAGACAAGAATGGTAATTATATAATTTCTTCGCAATCTAAGTGCAAGCCGAATTCAGAATAGTAAATATTTATTTGCCTTCTGATGTAGTGGTTGCCTTTGTAGTGGATTTGATATTATTATAGGTCTATCTGCCTCAATATAGTGACAAATAGCCTCTAAAGGCTTGATTCACAAAGGGAAGCACACATTTTTGTAAGTTTATGATGGTTTACTATTCACAAAAGTATTCTACTAATAGTATATTTATGACTGTGGAGTCTCCACACATAAACAGTTAGGACAGTCCTATCTTTTTATGTGTGGAAACTCTGCAGTCATAAACATATTACTAATAAAATACCTTTGTGATTAGCAAACAATCATAAACGTATACAAAAGTGTAAGTTTCACTTTGTGAATCAGGCCACATTCGTTTCTGCTGAGTGTACAGCGTTTGAAGGTCTAGATTGAGGAAGCTGAGAGGACAAGTAGCTATCATTGTGGCAATCAAGGCAAACCTCTAGTTTTCTAGTGAGTCCATAATGGGTTCACCCTGCTCTAAGTGCAAACTTTCTTTCTAACTAGGGAGAGAAGTAGAGGAAATTTAACCCATTTGACCAGATTTGCACTTGCTCAAATGGGGAGGAGAGGATTAGAGCTCTAGTTGGAGGTATATAAAAATACTGTGGTTGAAATGTCAACCTGCAAACATATTGAATCTACAATATTGAGTACCATTATGGGCTTGACTACAAGTTAGGCAGAGCATTTTGCCCCAGGGAATATCACTCTGTCTGATCACACATGCCCGAGTGCTTCTGCATCCACTTTTGCCTGGTGCAGAAAACCAGAACCCATTTTTCTGGCTGAAAATTCAAAGCCACAAATAGGGAATGCAGTGTGGTATTCTGTACAGTAATTCTGTGTATGCACAGTTATTCCCCATTCTGAGGGGTCTAACCCGTAATATCCAGATTTCCATGCGGAGGTACCAGTTGGTAACAATAATTACATGGGGTTCGCCTAACTCATAATCAGGGCCTATAGCGCCTATAGCGTATGGGTAAGTATGTATAGGGAAGTACAGAAATTATATTCTTGGCTCCACTTGTATGCTAACCATGACCATATAGTGGTTGTCAACATTGTTTAGTTGATACTGTTGCACATTGATATTTTGACCAAGATATTGTAAGCCACACCCCCTCACACATTTTGGTGCCCTGTATCAACAGGTCACATATTACACTCTAGATCAGCGGTTCTTAACCTGTGGTCGGAGGACCACTGGGAGTTGACAAAACCTACTCAGGGGGTCCGCAACTGCTTAGAAAATGTAATTATACATTAATAAAGTTTATATAAATAAATAAGCAAAAGGCAAAACTGAAAATTTGAAAACGTTCTGTAAATGTGAAGGAATTTGAAATTGGAGGCTAAAAATGAAGTCAGTATCCTCACATTGATTTGTGGGAGCAGTGTAAGTCCATCAAACAGAATATAGTATTAACGATAAGTTACCTCAATTGAATTTAGGAAAGCTCTAATGTTCCTAGTAAAACTGAAATGTTGATTTTTTAAAAATATTTGTCTGTGAATTAAATTAAATGATTCATCATTTGTGTATTTGTTTGGTGAATTTTTGTTTCTGTATTTGTTTTGTATTGTTTTGCGATTCATTTCATCATAAATGCTTAGGGCAGGGTCCTCAGCTTCCAATAATGACTCAATGGGGGTCCCCGGTTTCCAGTAATGATTCAGTGGGGTCCCCAGGTTCCAGTCATGATTAAGTGGGTGTCTACAGAAGTCAAAAGGTTAAGAACCACTGCTCTAGACTAAAGTCCTGATAATGGAGTACAAGAAATTAAATTTGTTCCAGAGCTATAATAGCTGCTATAATTAAGCCATGTGTACCCCACACCACATTTGACTGTTGCTGGATAGAGGACAACATCTAAATATGTCAATGTATATATTTTTCCCATGTAGAGAATTGTGACTAAATAGCATCTCACCTCTTTCTAAATCTAGGTGACTTGGAGTTAAGGGAGTCCTCCTTTGTTATTATCGACTCGTTCCAGGGCATCTTGAACATCCAAGAAACTCAGGACCTGGATGCTGGTGATTACACCTGTCTTGCAGCTAATGAAGCAGGACGAGCAACTGGGAAACTCACCCTAGATGTCGGCTGTAAGTATTGCTTTAACTTTCTAAATGTGTGTAATAAAAAAAGAGAATATAAGACTGGATGTATTCCACTGTTGGATTAAATGATTTTGCATTGACGGACTTGGTCATGAGTAGACCACAATAAGCTCCAATTTCATTGGGCAAGAATCAACTGATTTTGACCAGCTCTGGTAATGAAAAAAGGCAGGATTATAATTAAGTGGGAAAATACGACGGGTGTGTTTGGAGTACAGCGCACTTAATGCCAAGGATTACTTATTTGGGTCAGGATTTGCCGAGCATTTGCACTCATTTTTGGGAACTAGGACACTTTTCTGGTGAGGCAATACTTTATCATACAATATTCTTACCGTTTCTCAACTGAGGCTAGATAGAGTCACAGGGCTTGAAGAAGTGGTGATGTGTCACAGTGTCACTGTAGCTGAGTTACAAGGGAGAGAGAGAATGGCATGGCTTGGGGCACTGGCCCGGTCATACTGGCTGATCCATTCTACTGGGTGGATAAAGTTGGGGAAGACCATGCAAGCGTGCGCACTTTGTCTGTGCCTGGTTTTGTTGGATCTGCCTTCAATGCCCCTACACCCACTCCTTTGCCACTTCTGGCACCCCTTTAAAGTAGTGAGGGGGTTGGGGCACATGGGAGGGTTTTATGCAGGCATCTCAGTCTTAACCATGTCAAGGTATCCCTGCTAGTTTGCACTGATAGACCAACAAGCTGTTTATGCAGTAACAAGGAGAGGACTATACGCCTTGAGAGCTCAGTTTGTAGACCTTGCAGTGCTGCTGCCTGAAAACCAGGCCTTATTACTAGTGCCCTGGAGGGAAGCTGCAATGTATTACACCTGATAAAATATTTCTCACTGTGGTTTTAGGGAACAACATGACGATTTTGGTGCTTACCATGCCAAAATCCACATGTCATTGTAAATGCCATACACTTTTCCTGTGTTCAATTGTGGGGGATTGACATGCTGAAATTTAATGAAGGGTGCAGAATGAATGTATCAAACTTGGTGATTGCCTACTGCAGTAATTCTGCAACGATGCACAATTCAAAAACCTGCAAAAAGGGTTTGCCATTCATACCCAGGGCCATGGCGTCCATGCGTGTACCATGAGCTGTGAAGCATGAGGGCAGTTAGTCTGCACAAAGGTTTTCTCCATTATGCTACACACTTAGAGGCATATTTATGAGGCCCTTGTGTCATGAGCGACCCTTGACCTCCTGGTAGGTCGCTCCCCCCCCGCTGCAGCTCCGCCTGCACCCCCGCTGTTGCTGTTCGCTGCTGCCGCCACCGGTGAATTCGAGGCCCTCCTCCACCCGCAGGCTTCCACCAGTGGTGGCCTTTAGGTTCGTTTTCATTGTTTTCATTTGCTGCCTGTTGCCTTGTTCCTGCATCTGTCTGTGCCCCCTGCCCCCCGCTCTGCTCTGTGCCCCTTGTATTTTGTATTTTGCTCGCCGCTCTGCTCTGTGCCCCTTGTATTTTGCATTTTGTATTTAGCTCGCCGCTCTGCTCTGTGCCCCTTGTATTTTGTACCCCTCGCCAACGTCTGTGCCTCCGTTCTCGTTCCCCTGTGCTGACTCGTGCCCTGTGGCCCTTTTATTTTGTACCCCTTTCGCTCCTCTGTGCCCCGCGCCGGTCTCCCGTCCTCCGTCCCCGCAGCTGCCTCCCCTGCGGCCCCACCCCTCCGCGCCCATTCGTCTCACCCGTCCCTTGCCTCCCGCCTCCCAGCTGCTCCTCCCTCCCCACCTCCCCATATATGGCAGCCTCTGCGCGGTCGCGCCGCTGGCTCGCTAGCGCCAGAACCCCTGGCCCCCGCACCGGCCAGGAAGATAACCTCTGCTACGACGCCAAGACCCTCATCGCTCTCAACCCAGGAAGAACTCACACCTGCTGCAAGGCTGCCCGAGGCACACCCACGGCCCCTTCACCTGCCGGTACTGCAGCTTCTCCTGCCACGAAACCGCCAAGACACCCACCACAACAGAAGCCAACCAGCTTAGATGCATCCTGATCAACACCCGCTCCGCACACAAACACGCCGTCGAACTCTGGGACCTACTCAACACCACATCACCGGACGTCGCCTTCCTGACCGAGACCTGGACGAACAAAGCCTCCTCGCCAGACATCGCCATAGCCATCCCAGACGGGTACAAGATCACCCGCAGAGACCACTCCAACAGGGCCGGAGGAGAAATCGCCATCGTCCACAAAAACACCATCAAAATCTCAACAAACACCAACGACACCCTCAGCACCACCGAACACATGCACTTCCAGATCCACACGGACCCAAAGACCACCCTAAGAGGCACCCTCGTCTACAGATCTCCAGGACCCCGGCCTCAATTCTGCGACTCCATCGCCAACCTCATCAGCATACACGCGCTTACCTCCACCGACTACATCCTCCTCGGAGACCTGACCTTTCACCTGGAGAACCACAATGACAGCAACTCCTCCACCCTGATCGACAATCTCGCCAACCTCGGACTGAAACAGCTTGTCACGACGCCGACCCACAGCGCCGGCCACACGCTAGATGTCATCTTCTCCTCAAGCCCCCACGTCACCTTCAGCCACGCCTCCAAACTCACCTGGACAGACCACCACTGCATCCACTTCTCTTTCTGAAAACCACCCACGCACCACCACACCCTACAGACCCCCCGCCGCCGCTGGGGCAAAATCACTGACTACAGACAAACCTCGCACTCAACCCCCCGATGACCCCAACCAACCCGGATGAAGGTGCACTCGCCCTCGAGCGCTGGATGAACGACTGCGCCAACACCGTCGCTCCGCTGAAAACCCCCACCAACAGAGACACCAGCAGAAGAGTCAGCTGGTTCACCCCGGAACTCCTCAACTCCAAACGTACCTGCCGGAAACTGGAAAACATATGGAGTAGCGACAAGACGCCAGACAAAGGCGCCATCCGCAGCCACCACCACCTCATCAGGACCACCAAAAGAACCTCCTTCACAGAACGCCTTGACAACAATGCACACAACAGCAAGGAGCTCTTCACCATCGTGAAGGAACTCTCCAACCCCAGCTCCAACGCCAACGGCATCCCACCATCGCAAGCCCTGTGCGACTCCCTCGCCACCTTCTTCCACCGGAAAATCACCGACATCCATGACAGCTTCAGACCCCGGACGACCCTTGCCGACCACACCGAACCCACCGCACCCCACCGTCCACGACTCCTTGACAACCTGGGTAGACGTGAGCATCGAGGACACAATCAAGACCATGGGAACAATCCACTCCGGTTCCCCATCCGATCCCCTCCCGCATCACATCTTCAACAAAGCCAGCAAGTCCATCGCACCCCACCTGCACAAAATCATCAACCTCTCCTTCGAGACCGCCACCTTCCCTGAGAACTGGAAGCATGCAGAAATCAACGCCCTACTGAAGAAACCCAAGGCGGACCCGATCGACCTCAAGAACTTCCGTACCATCTCCTTGCTTCCGTTCCCAGCAAAGGTCATCGAGAAGATAGTAAACACCCATCTCACCCGGCACCTCGAAGACAACAACATCCTAGACCTGTCCCAATCAGGATTCCGCAGCAACCACAACACCGAGACCGCCCTCACTGCCGCCACAGACGACATCAGGATCCTGCTAGACAACGGCAAAACAGTGGCCCTCATCCTTCTGGACCTCTCCGCCGCCTTCGACACCGTCTGCCACCGCACACTACGCACGTGCCTCCACGACACAGGGATCCGAAACAAGGCCCTGGACTGGACTGGACCACCTCCTTCCTCTCCGGCAGAACTCAGAAAGTCCGCCTCCCCCCGTTCCGATCCGAGGCCTCCAAAATCATCTGTGGCTTCCCTCAAGGATCCTCCCTCAGCCCAACAGTGTTTAACGTCTACATGGCACCACTAGCACGCATCGCCCGACAGCACGACCTCAACATAATCTCCTACGCCGACGACACTCAGCTGATCCTCTCCCTCACGAAGGACCCCCTCACCGCCAAATCCAACCTCCACCAGGGAATGAAGGCTGTCTCCAACTGGATGGAGGACAGCCGCCTCAAACTGAACACATACAAGATGGAAATCCTCATCCTCGGATCCAACCCCTCCGCATGGGACGACTCTTGGTGGCCCACATCACTGGGGTCCCCCCCGGCCCCCACCGACCACGCACGCAACCTGGGAGTCATCCTCGACTCGAAACTCTCCATGACCAAACAAGTCAACGCAGTCTCCTCCACCTGTTTCAACACCCTCTGCATGCTCTGCAAGATCTACAGATGGATCCCGACTAACACAAGGAAAACAGTCACCCAGGCCCTAGTCAGCAGCAGACTTGACTACGGAAACGCCCTCTACGCCGGAACCCCATCCAAGCTCATCAGCAGACTACAGAGAATCCAGAATGCATCCGCACGCCTGATCCTCAACGTCCCGCGCCGCAACCACATCACCCCCCACCTGAGGAACCTGAACTGGCTCCCCATTGACAAAAGAATCTCCTTCAAGCTCCTGATCCACGCACACAAGGCACTCCACAAAACCGGACCAGCCTATCTCAACAGTCGACTCTCCTTCTACGTACCCAACAGGAAACTCCGCTCCGCTGACCACGCCCTGGCCACGGTCCCACGCATCCGGTGAACCACTTCCGGAGGCAGATCCTTCTCCCATCGCGCTGCCAAGACCTGGAACACCCTCCCCCTCGACCTGCGACAAACCAAAGACCTGCTGACTTTCAGGAGACAACTCAATACCTGGCTCTTCGACCAGTAACAGCACTACCCCTCTCCCCCCCCAGCACCTTGAGACCCTACCGGGTGTGTAGTGCGCTTTACAAATTATGTGATTGCTTGATTGATTGATTGATGCTTGCACCATGCAAATTGGTACATGCACCTTGCGTGGTTTTGAATGGCTTCATAAATAAAGCTGCCTTGTGACCGATGCTGAACATGATCATTACAGCCATTCCTGTTTCTTTATATTCTAAAAGTACAAAGGTATGCTGTTCCTAAAGAGGCAGTTAAAGATTGTGAAAAAGTACAAGTCAGGAGGAGGTTCCTCCTTCAGGAAAGAGACCCTCACACATCCGGCAAACTAGCTGTCATATATCGTCAGCAGGTGGCCCAGATGTCAAGTATCATCATCAGGTCTGCTCCGAATCGGGGCGGCGCTGCAATCCCCGATCGGCGACCTTAGAGGCGCCTTTTAGTGGAGATCTTTTTTCCATTCATTGCCGGTGGGTGAGTGCAAGTGGGGGCCCTATTGTGATGTGCGTGTGAGACTAAGTGTGTTAAAACTAAGTAGTGGAGATCCTAAATACCAAATTTTAATGAAAGAGGTCCCACTCTTAATTAAAAACAATAGCATGCGTAATCATACAGTGAGGGTGTCTGAGTTACGCTCTAGTGAAAGTGGTCAACATGTTTCTTGCGTTGGTCAAGTTGGCCGCAATTCTTCAGGACCAGAAAGTTCACACACTTATTGGTAGTGGTAGCAACTAATACTTACCACTGATACAGCACCCTAATAAGTGGTTACTTAAAGATATAAAATTGATACGCCCTGGTATCCCGGGTCTCTGGTGTCAGCGAGCAGGCGCTGGGAAAACACTGAATAGTGCAGTGTTGGCAGTCCGCGACTACGAATGCCTTGGTTCCTAACCTCCGTCCGCGCCAGCTCGGTGGACAATATAATATTCTAACACACTTTGCAGTTTGAGAATTGTTGAGCTGTTTAAAAGTGTGTTTAAGCGAGCGTTAGATGAAGGTGTGGACCTGACCCCTATTGGGGATCACTTTCTCGGCTGAGCCTGAGAAAAGGTGATCATGCAAATACACTAAGCATTGGTCACAGTAAGAGAAGGGGTTAAGTACATATTCACGCAGCAGGTGTGTGACACTGACAGCCTCGCCTGGAGGCATGTGGCAAGTGGGGCTGGAGAGTAGGTGTGGAAACTGATCGCATCACTATGAGCTTCTCCAGGTAGCGGTACAGAAGTTGCTGGCTGTGTAGGGTCGGACTGGCCTATAGGACTATCAGGCAGAGCCCGATTAGTGTATTGGCCAGATTTCTAGAAGTTTTTGGCTTGACGTATGGCCAGGTGGGCTTTTTTTCTGTTGATTTCCCTTATATTAAAACAAACATTGCCTACAGCAAGCACAAATCCATGCAGTCTCCAATACATTGTAAAAAACATATACAGTTTGTTTCAAGTTCAAAATAGGCCTGATTTGCAAATGTGGGCCACTTTTTAGCTGTCTGATTCGCTAATGGGGACCACTTTTATTTTGTTGCCTGGGCCTATTTTGTCCCCAGTCCGACACTAGCTGTGGAAAATTTACAGCCTCATGAGGTTGTCCTAGTGGTAATGGCATATCTGATCTTCCCTTAAAGATATGAACAGTGCAGCAGTGCTTCTGGGAGATGGACTCAGCCATCTTTAGCAGGTGGTGGTGCTGCTGAGGCATTGGGGTGCCGGCTATGGGACGCTGACACTGCCTGCAGAAAATGCTAGAGGCCTTCAGGTATTCCGGTCATACAGCACTGAAACTCTAAGTAGTAGGAAGTGTAGTGAGTGTAAGCTCTGTCGATTTGAAGATTTTGTCAGTAGCTTCCACTGGGAATTGTGGTGGTCTGCTGGTTACAGAGAGCTCATGGTCTCAGCACGGACTGCTGCAGGCTCTGCAGCCGGGGGCTTTGACCCTCAGCTGGAGCTGCGGTAATGAGTAGTGCTGGAGCAGAATTGATGATGGCTCTATGATGCTGGTAGAACCCGCAGCAGGTAATACCATGCTGGCCATGAAAAACTCAAAGGCTCAGAGTACGGTGAAGAACTGATGTTGTTTGAGGGCTCGTATTGCCAGCACTGGGGGGTGTGATGTTGGATATTTGCAGCTCCCTATCACGCAAGGAGACGGCACGGAATATTGGATTGCTGACGGGCAAATGACAACCCTGTGTGGTTCTTTGGAGCCAATGGTAGCGCTGAAGGGTATGTGGACCGCTGAGTGTTGGCATGAGTGTAACGTAAGGGCCACTCATTCCCGGGAGTGCAGGGGCTCCCAGGCTACTGGTCCTGGGAAGGAGGATCTCAGTCCCCTGTCATCTTTACACTGAAAGTCTATATAGATGTAACGGAGGGCCTCAAGTTTCATTGTGGGTGTGGGTAGTTCACATCGTATGTGGAGTGCCGGAGGTGGGAAGCTTGCATTACCAGTAGTACTGCAATGACTTCTAGACAGGACCACATGCAGTTGTGGGTGAAGCTTGACCCGCAGCACCTATAGTGGAAGTGAGTGGCCCCAGGAGCTGGCAGAAACCTCCTATAAAAATGTTTTGGCCCGGGTACTTATTTCTCTGCCAAACCACTCCTTGTCTTTTCATTCATAATAGAAAGGTTGTGCTAACTCATTTCATGTATATGGTAATTTCTTGATTTGTTTTGCTTTATTTTTGTAGAGGGCACGTTTGCCAACCTTAGGCGTCATAGTGCTATGGAAGAAGAGAGCAATACATAACAGCCAAATGCAAACAAGTGAAAGAGAAAGATTTAGAAGATTAGATATGTTTTTTAAGTTTTTTTGAATGCAAGGTGTGAGTGAAAGATCTTCAGATACAAAGGAAGTTTGCTTCAGAGCTGAGGGCCATGAAATCAAAGTGAATTGCTACCCGGCTAGGATTGTTTTAAGTATGAAACAGAGAAGAGAAGCTGGAGATTTCTAGCTGGGATGTATTAAACTAATCATTGAAAAAGATGAGAATTCTGGACAATAGAAAACCATATGCCAATGATTCTCTGCTTTACCAGAAGCCAGTTAATTCGGACTTGCAAGAAATGGTTGAGTTTTGCAGGTTACTTGCTTTTCCTACTATGGAGTTCTGTATCCTCTCAGCTTATTTATGCAGGGTTCAGGTAAGCTCAAATAGGGAATTTTACAATAATCATTTCTAAATAAAACACATGCCGAGACTGTCTGAGCATGAAGATGATGTGGCAAGAATGTGAGTTTTCCCTGAAGCCTTAGAGAGTAGAAACATGGCAAAGAGACTATTTAATCTAGGCTTAGAGCAGTGGTGTTGAAACAATTTTCAGATTTGGGGTGGTGCTATCCATGTTTCATTACTGAGGACATAGAAATTGTGAAAAATCCAAGCATCACACATTGGACATGGGTAGCAAATGAATCTTGCACATTAAGCAGGAGTGCGGTAAGGGTTTGGTATGTAGCCAGCTGTGCATTTTGGAGCATACTGTTGCTAATATATTACAAACACATGGTGTGGTAGTGCGGTGTCATTTACAGATAGCACACTTTCAAATGAAATGGATACTGAATATGGAAGCAGATCACTAAAAAAGGCACCCGCATTTGCAGTTTGAACTTATAAAGACATCTGTATATGTGTTTTGCAAGGTATGGGAGGCTGTATGCATTTGTACTTACTACGGGCAATGTTTGTGCTAATATCAGTGAACTTAACTTAAAAACCAGCCCATAAGAACATAAAACAGGACCTCAAAAAGTCAAACAAATGACCCGCACACTGACCTATCTTTCTAGCACACCTGGCCCGATAGTGCTCCCCAGGATGCAAGCTGTTAGATTAATTGAGGATTTAGGTGCATGGTGGTCTAGACGCAAAATAAGTTGTGAACCATCTGCATGAGAGACAGCCAAAAAGTCAATAGGTCTAATCAGCAGGATCAGTGGACGCATGAGGATGTTAGATAGCATTGGGGAGAGGGAAGAGCACTGTGGAGCTTCATATTGAAAACAACCATGTTGTGGTTTAGATCCAATGCTGACATTATTAGACATTACAAACTGACATACATTTACACCAACAACCAAACAGTTATGGACATTTTTATTATTTATTACATTATTCACCCCTAATCGAGTTACAAACACAATGCTGCAGCCATAAACATAAATCTAGCCTGAGGTAGAGACTGGGCAATGCTGGGGTGTTTTATGAGAGTTATATCTAGCATTCAAATGGAACCCTTGTTGGTAACATATAGAGCCTTTGTGAGCATTGCCCAGAGTACTCTGGCCAGTTCTGGCAGCTATTGCTGTGAAAGAAGAATATAAATTTCAAGCAGCCCAAAGAAGAGCTATGAATATAGCACAAGGTCAGCATCTGGTTTTAGAGAACAGATGTGGAACGACTTAAGATTGGATCACCCTCGCGAGAGGAGGGCGATGGGCAATATCTTAGAGACAATAAAATACCTTTGTAGCGTAAATACAGTAGAGGAGATGTGCATATTTCAGCAGATGTGTGGTTCTACAAGAAGAAGATGAGACACATCTGTCAAGTCCCAGATGTAAAATAATAGGTTCTTCAGTAGCAGTAAGAAAATTAGAAAGCATTAGTGTCAGACATAACAGAGTAACCATATTGTAAAAGTAAAGACAGAACAAGTGACTGAGTGAAGGTCTACTTTGTTGCAGCAGTAAGGATATGGGCAAACAAAAGTTTGGGGTACGGAGTGCGGGAGGCTGAATCACGAGAGATGAAGCCTCAAGTGGATCATGAAGTCCATCTCCTCTCTCAACTGTGGTTATAAAATACATATTACTCAATGTGGATCTGACTATATGCAGTAGCGTCCAGCACAGGTAAGAGCAGTGGGGCGGTGGCAACAGGGCGGGTTGGGGGTCGGGTAAGTCGACATAAGACAGGAGAAGTAAAATTATATTTTAAAACACACTTACCTTGCGCTTGGGCGAGAGCAAGGTAAGTTTTTTTTAAAAAAGTTTTTTTATTTTATTTCTCCCGTTGTATGTCAACTTACCCAACCCCCTTACCCAACCCCCACCCCGTCCTTACCCTGCCCCACTGCCCACCACTCCACTGCTTATACCTGTGCTGGCCGCCACTGACTATATGGTTTACTCCATGCTGTTATTCCATGGCTAGTAGATGTGAACAAAAGTATTTATTCAAAACAAATATGCAAGAGCTAAAACTCAGGCTTTGAGTCAAAATCACACGGGATAGATCTTGTCACTGTTAACTGAGTTGTTTACCTTTGTAAAGCCACTGTAACCTGTGAGACAAAAAGCTGAGATTTCTCCTGTCAGTTAAGCTCTACTGCCGTAAGAACAACTAATTTGACCTTTGCACTGCAGAATGAAATGAAGTAATAGGCAGTGGCGGCTCGCATAGGGCGTGCTGCAGGGCTGTGGGCGGGGCAGGGGAGGGGCAGGGTGGGGGGTTAGCAACCACAGACATATGACTGAATGGATGAAAGTAATTATTATGATCCTCCGTTCCGTCATATGTCCGAGTTTCTACCCCCCACCCTGTCCCTCCCCTGCCCCGACACACCGCCGCACGCCTTATGCGAGCCGCCACTGGTAATAAGTGTGTGAACGTGCACTAGTACAACTGACTTGCATAACATGCGGTATTGGGCCATACCTATTTTCACAGAGATTTCATAAATACCAGTATTCTATGTTAATGTTACTTAATCACATGTTAACCTTGTATTGGGCACAGTGTGTTTTAGGATAACCATTCTGTAGAAAAATGAAAAAAGCCATCTAGACAATTTATGATGTTTCATGTACCTTCTCTCTTTCAGCTGCTCCTGTCTTTACACAGGAACCAAATGATGTCTCCATGGACATTGGCTCCAATGTGACTCTACCGTGCAATGCTCAGGGGTATCCAGAACCCAAGATTAAATGGAGACGATTGGACAACAGCTCCCTCTTCGCAAGGCCCTTTGCTGTCAGCTTCATCAGTCAACAAAGATCTGGCTCCCTCTTCATAAAGAGTATGTGACAAACAGCTGTGTTTAGTGTAGTTTAACACCACATTAATTTATAAATCGGTTTAGACCCTTATTATGAAGTCACTGGCAATTACAACGAGTCTGAGGAAACTTAACATATCTGTTATTCTTCACCCAGACACTGCAGCTGTTCTAAGCAGCCACAGTCCCTGGGTGAAACTCTGGAGAGAAATGACACATTACCAGTGGAATGGGACTTTGAATTGCCCTGGTAATTTCTCATTTCCAGGGGGATCTCTAGAGTTACACTTGTAATCTCTGTTAACTCTGCCCTCGGAGTTACCATTACTTCTAATATCGAAAATTCCGAAGGGTGGTTACTGGGCCTCACAATGGGGACTTCGTGTTCAAATGAAGAACGTAAAGTTATCAGACAGGCTTTTTAATGTTTTCTCCATTCCTGTCCTCTTCGCCCACAGAGTTCAGTAAAAAAACTTTCAGTTCCACTGGGCCCCCAGCTGTCATCCGAATGCCATATTAGCACACACAAATCTTGGCTCACTCTTATAGAGAAACAGATATGTAAGATGAGCATGCTCTCAGAATACTCGTGACCCCAAAATTAGATTATTGCAACTTTAACCAAGAAGGTCTCAGTCACAAAATGATGGACTAAAGTGTGGCTCTAGCAATCATCCAGGGCTCAGACTAATTCAAGCATTCCTTCCATCACTTCGTTGTTTGTTACCTGTTAACTAAAATACCTCAAAGACTTTACTTGAGGCTCCTCTGAATCAGACAGAGACCTTTAAAACGTTGTTGGTGAAGACACAGTACCACAGAGTTATTGCATATGGTTGGAATCATGACAAATCCTTGAAGCGTGTTCCACATACTTGCAGCAGTTCCTGGATGCACCGCTTGAATCATTCACAGTCACAGCTGTACTAGGCTGCAGAATATAGAGGTCCCATGGCATCCTCATTGTAGACAAACGCCACTGCCTCCTCAGTCTCAAGATACCATAGAACTATGAAAGAACAGGCTCCCTTGAGCATCTATTTCTGTTGAAAGTGTCGCATAACAATGGACACCTGGATGAAAACTCAACTGACCACTGCTGTCATGCAGAGGAAGCCGCTTCAATACATAAAATACCATATTCACATTTGATAATCTTTTCTTTCAATGGGTAAATAAATATTGCCAGGGGTATCATGGGGATATTCCCTGTCGTGACTTTGTGTGTACCTTCTGCATGGCCTGGAAGAAACAAGAGGGGACAGCATAACATTTATAGGTATCACACCCGTCACTGGTACCTTGAAAATGCCTTTACTTTGCACATCCTGCAGTTCTTTATCTGTTTGAAGCTGTTGGCAGTTCAACATCTAATGAAAACAAATGTGTGTTAAGACAGGGGCAGATATCATGATATCACGGTGTCTGAGGGACTATTTTGTGGAGAACATAAACATATTTTGATAGCCTAAAAAACAGCTGCCTTGAAGTCTTACCAGATTGTGACTTTACTTATATCTTGCAAGATTTGGTGTGACCATTCAGTGGTCAAGCTACCACAATCTGCAAAAGAAAAGTAAAAACAAAAAGGGGGGGTGGGCATCTTAGGGACAAGCACACACTTATACAAAGATAAGAAAATTAGGTAATCCACCAATAAAAGCCCACATATGAAAATGGAATGCAATGTTCCACTGGGTCCTCTTTATGGGCATGGGAGTAAGCGCAATTACAATGAGAAGTTAGGAAAATGTTGCATCTTGATCAATTTGTGTCCACAAATAAGGTAAATTATGAGAATGTGCAAAACCTCATTATTATTGTTCTTTAGATTGCTGATGCTCGAAGTGATAGAGAACATTACTTTTGCTTTAAGAGGCGTGTTTAAATAGTTTGTGAATGGAAATTGTGAGTTAGCTTAGCAGGTTTCCATTTACAGTGTGTTATCTGTCGTGTGGTAAGCCTTATTTCCAAATGGCATCTGCATTCCCTAAATAGTCTCTGCCACATGCTTTAAAAATGCAATACAAACATTGAAATGGAAACACTTCTCAGGAGACGGAATGATACACCAAATAGCTAATAATCACGGTGATAAAGCCAACTCAATCGCTAATTTTACGAAGAGTAGTAACAAAAGAGCTCTAGCAGACAACTGTGTTGTCAACCCAGACTTAAAAATGGCAATATGTCCAGATGCCTTATAGAAGCCTCTTAGAGCCCTCATGTTGCTCTAAGTTACTGTTCAACTGATGTATATTCTTCTACCTGAATCTGGCAATATGTTCAGATACCAGCCCAGAAGGAACCCATGCTCCACACAGCGTCTTCTAAATGCATTAATTTTTCTGTAACTTAATGTTTAAAGGACGTACATTATCCTGCCGTATCACTAATATCTGTAATCATCTAGAAGATCATGTCTCTGCTATGGAATGCTTTTGAGGCATCCGCAGTGCAGTAAAAACACACCTTCCCAGACAGGTTTCGGCATTTAAACCTACGGAAGGACGCATATTCCACCCTCTCTGCAAAATCTTTATACAGCACTCATCTAGAAGGAACATGTGGCCCGTTTGCGACTGCTAAAACAGCTTTGACATGTACCAATCCTAGTTTGCGAGTCGGTAACCTATCACCGACTCGCAAAACAGGGTTTGCGAGACGCTATTAGGAAGGGGCTTGCCAAGGGCTTCCCTTCTTAATAGCGAGTAGCAGGATGATTAAACGATTGTTTTGCGACCGGAATACGCTCGCAAAAAAATAGCTGTTTACCACCTACTGCAAGTAGGTGGTTAGACAGTCACAAACAGGATGGGGTCCCCAGGGGACCCATTCCCCTTTATGAATGGTAGAGAAAACATTTTTTAAGAGCAGACAGAATTCCCACGGACCACTGCCTACTCCTAAAAAATTAAAAGGAAACTTTAAATTTTTCTTTTTTTAAATGTATCCCATTTTCCCCTAAGGTAAAAAAGCTGCATGTGAAAAAAATAGCTTTATGTAAAAAACAATAACAGATATGGTGGTCTGCTGATCCTAGCAGGCCACCATCCCTGTGATTTCTTGCCTTTCTCAATGGGTCGGAAATTGCGCCATACCTCATGAATATTAATGAGACACATTAGTACATTTCATTAAGTCGTTAAAAATCGCAATTTACGAGTCGCAACATAAAATAGTCTTATATGTGGCCCCTAGTACTGCATGTGAAAATATATGAATGCCCTACATATTACCAAAATATAGCCATATCTATGTATGTATTGGAACATTTTATTACAAATTATTGAATAGGAATACTATGGATATAAAAACATAAAATGTCTTTGTTAAGCAGTGTGTGCCCAGTGGCTCATTATACTTTTATTTTTTCTTAAACTAGATGCCTTATTTTTAAAATAAAAGTTCAAATTTCTAGCTAAAAAAATAGATAAAAGAAGCAGCTCTAGGGCGCTGTGCACTGGTAACATGGTTCATGCAAAGTTGCTTTTTGTGTTTTTCAGACTTGTGGGCCGGAGACGAGGGAACATACATCTGTGAAGCTGAGAACCAGTTTGGGAAGATCCAGTCGCATGGCACAGTAACGGTGACAGGAATTGGTAAGGACATTCATACAATATTATTTAAAGAACACCTAGTAATGTTCATTATGGCATATGCACCATTTCAGGATCATTTATGTACATAAACATGGTGGCTTAACTACAAAGGCTGAAGGGGTTGTGCCAAGGTTTGCTTATTTAATGGTCTTGAAATCTACTAGTGTGAGTTAGTAACTCAAATGTCTTTTTCATTTGATGAAATGTAATGTTTAACTTTCTTTACTATCGTTGAAGTTTTCCAGTCACAGGTTTTTTTCTAAACAGCAATTGTATATCATTATTTTTTTACTGATTGGACATGGACGGCTGCTGTTGATTGGCTGAATGATGGACCATAATTATGTCACTGTGTGAAAATGTCCTGTTTCTTGCTTGCCCGTATCTTCCTCCTTTAGATTAAGAACCAATATCATGTTCCTTTTGTAATTTTCCATTGCTCTTATTGGTTGTTTACATCAAAGACCCATGGTTTTGCTCATGGTGGTCTTAATTCTGATTAGAGATGGGTGTAAAAATGAGGCAAAGTCTAACCTGTTATTAAATTTGCTTATTTAGCAAAATTGGGTTATATGACCCACCCACAATTACTCCAGAGGATAATCGCAAAACCTGGCAGATACTGGGCTTTCAGCTATCTGGCAAAATGTGGTCCAGGTGCAACCACACAAACCGCATGATCCTGGCAGATTGCAGTGTGTTCAGTAACACTGCAATCCCATTCCCCTTAGTGTGGAATGAATATAAATGTTCACCCAGTCTCAATTTTGGTACAGCATAAGCTACGCATTGGCAGGTTCATTTATAAGACAGATTCATTTGTAGTACAAATTATTTTTTCATGTTTTTTATTGTCCTGATGAATATCAAAGAAGTTTTCACTTGGTATTACTACAATATAACAAGATTTATTTTGCCTAAATACATTTCTCATAAGTAAGTTGTTAGTGACCACTGTGTTCTTTTTCCTCTGTACAAAACAAATTGCTAAGGGATACGGGTGGAGGGAAGAGAGTCATGAAAAGAAAAGTAGGGGCACTTCCAAGACATTTCAGCGGAAAATAGGTGGATAGCCTGAAAGAGAATTTGTAACAGAATAATTGGGTATGAGAGAAGGAGTGAACTGATATGGTGGGATAGAGGAAGAGTTCAGAGTAACAGAATGTGGGAGACAGAGAGAGGATGAGATAGGATAATAGAGAACAATGAAGATAAATGATAAGGTGAGAGAGTAAAACAATAGAGTGAAAAGATGAGAGAGAAAGAGAGTACAGAGTAAAGAGTTAGGAGAAAACATCTTTATTTCGGTTCGAAGGTCATAAAAGAGCATGTTTTAAAATACAATACAGTAGAATATTCAAATAATAGAGCAGATTTACATAAATTCTCCTTTCCTAAACATTTCCAGCCTAATAAGATGCATAACGATCTAAAATTTAAATATAAGAACAATAGAAACTTTTACAAGCAAAAAAAATTTACAAAAAGGAACAGTATATTAATCCTGGTTCATCAGTTGGACAACAGTTTCTGTCTAAGCCTTCACATATACAACAAAAACAATGAAACAGCAAAGACAATAAATTGCCTAGTATCACTTTTTAAAACTCTACAAACAGTCCTAAAATCCCTAAATCCCAGAATGCGGCAGCCAGGTAAAATCCACCTCCTTCTAAACCCTTTGTAAGTGGGGCAAAAAAACAGAACATACTCAGGTGATGCCATCACCTGCGGACAGAAGGGACAAAAACCATCCTGGACACGAGGATGGCATTTCCATTTGGCTGTGAATTAACGAATGGGCAGGGTTCCCATTGGAAATTTGGGCTACAAAGACTTAGCATGGGGAAGTTCAATCTTGTCAGGTACTCCTCCAAGTGGTAGTCCATTTTAAAATCCAGGAAGGATGCAGTGAGGGAACCAACTCTAGAGGAGTATAGATGTAGATTGTCAATATAACGCCAATAAGCACCTTTTAGTTCAGACTTGGACAGTGAGACATTTGAGTGAAAAAGTGAGAGAGAACGAGAGTAATGAGTGATAAATAAATAAATCCGGTATTTGTAAAGCGTGAATTAATCACCCCTAAGGGTCTGAAAGCCATCAGGCGGTTTAAGTGAGCTATTGCCCAGAGTCACATGGTGCTGAACTGATATGCCAAACTGTGAGCCCCTTCTTCTGGAGTAAACTGCTCCAGCTGCTGCACCACACCTCTCCCATGGTGATGAGGTAAGAGAAAAGAAGGAACTCAGAGATAGGGTAGGTTGTATGTCAAAATATCATCTGCAAAAATATTGTGCTCCCATAATATTGTGGCCAAAATATTGAGGACTAAAATATCGAGAAGGTAAGTGCATATTGGTGAGTATAGACAATATACGCCACATCTACATACCTTGACAATATACATACATTTGAACTGAAGGAGAGTAAGAATACTGTTACCTACATATACTTAACCTGTAAATATTTTGTTCACAATATTCTAGTAGCATGATATTCTGGAGTAGATATTTAGGTCAGATACCATAGGGTGTGAGCAACCGGAAGCATAAATAGTGATAGCATGAGAAAAGCAGATGGCTGGGTTGAGAGACATTGCAGACTTTTGGGATGAGAAACTAGGAGTGAACTGGTAGGGTGAGAGAAAGGAAAAGAACTGACAAAGTGTAAGAAAGCAGAAGTGTCCAGATTGATGGCTGACAGAGAAGAAGCCAAACAAGATATACTGTGAGAGAGAGGAAGCCTACAGAGTGATAGAGTGTGAGAACTGTAGATTGGAGAGAGAATGGGCAAGACAAAGAAAGTGTACAGACTGATGGGGTGAGAGACAAGGAGTGAACTAATAGGACAAGAGAGGAAAAAGAACTAAGTGAAAGTGTAAGAGTAAAGGCAAGTACAAAGTAAAGCGTGAGAGAGAAGGAGGGAACACAATTGTGAGAGAGGAAATCTACTGGTTGATAGACTGTAAGAGATGGTGAGGGCAGAGAGATGTGGTGAAAGAAAGGGTACAGAATAATTGAACAAGAATTATATAACTGATATATGGAGAGTGAATAGAAGAGCTTTATTGAGTGAAAGAGAAGATATCAAACAACTAGAATGCAAAAAGAATTTAATTAGAGCAAAAAAGGAGATTGCGTGCAGAAGCAGAAAAGGACAGTGATGGACAGGTGTAAGAAGCTGGCTCTTTGTATAGTGGACAAAAAAGAGGTACACTGTGTAAAGAGTCTAGGCAAACCCCATATGGCTTGCAGAGGCACAAATGATATCCCATAAGCTCTCTTTTGTGGTAGTGTGGGCAAGCATTTAGGCGTATCAGAGGGCAGTGCTAAGAATTTGTTGACACACACACAGGCAATAAATGAGACACACATTCAAGAATAAATTGGAGACCAATTTAGAAAAATAAGTTGTCTTTTTATATAAATTTTGATACCAAGAACTTTGTTTGCAAGTAAGTAATTTTTACAAAATTGATTTTATCAGGTAAGTACAATGTTCTCTTAAATGCATCTTTACGCACAATGCTTTCTTATGGGAGAAAAAGCATGTGTAGCATACAGTTGATTGCGTACATTTTCTGGGGTTCTCCTTTGGGGCGTCCGGGTGCAGAGGTGCTGATTGCATTGGTAGCTATGTGCTCTACACCGGCAAAGAGAAGGAGGGGGCACATAGAAACAGGCTGCAGAGGGGGACAGGTCCTGGAGCACCCAGTGGGGTGCTTGGGGGGGCTTTGGTTGCAAGGGCCTAGGGGCAAGGGGGTACAGTCGGCTCATCAGTACCCAGGCTGGGGCACTCAGGTGCAGAGTGGAAAGGTCAGCTGGGCTCTGTGCACCTTGGAACCTTGCGTGCCGATTGAGGGTGCAAAATCAGGACAGCTGGGCTACTCCCAAAGTGGGTCTCTGCAGATCTGACATCCTTCAACAGCTGCTTTGCCTTGGAGGCATTTGAGTCCTGGCTGGTCCCGGCATGGTCTCTGTATGCTGCAAGGGGCCCGGTACCCCGTGTATTGGTCCTGTGTGGCTCCAGTTCATCCTGAGTCCTCTCATTTGGTGAGGGGACAGATCTGACCATCAGGATGGCTGCTGCATCAGGCTGGCCGGGGAGCGGCAACACAGTAAACTAGACTTTACTTTTCAGTGCCTGCAGACTGAAGGGGAATAACTCCACTACTCCAAGGGAAATTGCTTGGTGATTTGCGAAGGGCTGGCCGTCTCTCAGTGTTCTTGGAAGACGGTCAGCTGCAGGACGAGTTGCTGGATGCGATTGTCGATACAGCGCGGCACAGCAGTCTTTAGTTTTCGCTTTTTCTTGTATCTCTTGGTGTCCTTCTGTGTGCCTGGGGATCTCAAGGGTCGAGCACTCCTGTGGGTTCCCCTGGACTGGTGCCCCTGTCCCTGCTTGCATCCTCTTTGTAACTGGACTGTTCTCCTTTTGAAGTGAATGGGAAACCAGACGTCGTGGCACATCTCAGCACCCGGGCGCCACAGAGCCTCCCTAGGTGACCTTTTGGTGTGACCTTGCTCCATACTCACCTAAAGTCCTGAAGAACCATCCCGTAAGTCGCTTCTAAGTGCCCAAATGCAATACATCTTTTTCCTCAAGAGGATAGAATTACCGATCCAGAAATTGCAGTGTCCATTTTTGAAAACTGTAAAAAAATCATAAATCGAAAAGTACTTACCAAATAATCTTGGTATCTAATTTTATGTAAAAGTATGTGTTATTTTTATAAATTGGTGTTGGATTTCTTTATTTAGTGTGGTCTCACTTACTGCCTTTGTGTGCGTAATAAATGCATAATCCTACCAACTGATATGCCTAGCTGCTCGCCCACACAATCCCATAAAAGAGCATTTGGGGTGTCATTTGTGCCTCTGTAATTCCTTTGGGGTTTGCCTGGCCTCTATACCTCTTTTTGGTCCACTATATAAAAAGCCAGTTTCCTACATTAGTGGTAGAGTGATTGGGTCCAAAACTTTGCATTTACTGTACCACTCTGTTGGTATTGTGATTCCACTAAAGAATCCACAATTGACTTTAATTGCAAAATATATTTTTCGAATTTTTGATTTTTCCAAATTTTAATCTGGTCTGTTAGGGCACACAGCCCTTGTTTAGAAATATATAAATGATCCTAGACAGTTAGGCTTTTAAAAAAGTAGTCTTGTAGATTTCTCTAACTTACTAAAAAGATCCCAACTGTTCCAAAACCATGTCTGAGACAGAGGATAGTTCCCAGGTAACCAAGCTGGATGCTCACAAAAACCTTAAGTTGCCCAAATTTAAGGAACTCTGCAAAACATGGAATCTTGCGATGAGGCCTAGACCTAGAAAATTCACCTGCAGAACCTGCTTGCTGAGAATGATAGGACCGTGGCTAGGGAAGAAAATACAGACAATGCAGAAGAGGGAAATGTCAGTGAGGATGATAAGGATGTCTCCAATGCACCTGCTGACAGTACCTTTACTGGGAGTACTTCTGGTTGTACCCCAGATGAAGTTGATGAGGAAGATGCAAGAAGACTAGTTCTAGAGTTCTAGAGGTCAAACTCTTGGCAATAGAAAAAGAAAGAATTGAGATGGGCCTAAGTCCCATCTCTGGTACAGCAACAACTTAAATAGGGAGAGAGCGTTAACTTTTGACACTAAAATTTCCAAAGGGATTTCCCCAAATATGTAGAAGGTTGCGTTTTAACCAAGTGGTCCACAGCCTTTAAGAGGGCTTGTAGAATGAGGAGGTTACGCCTGAGACACTGGGACTCTCTACTCTGGGAGCAGTTCTCAGGTAAGTGCAGGGATAGACTCCTGACACTGAGTGAGACAGAGTCCTATGACCTCGTGAAGGACACCCTGATTGAGGGCTTTGGACTCCCCTCTTAGGAGTACAGGATTAGGTTCAGGTAGACTCAAGACTCAGAAAACCTCGAGTCAGACCTGGGTAGAATTTGTGGACTTCTCAGTCAAAAGTGGCTGGCTTAAAGGTTACATGGTGCCAGACTATGAAGGGCTCTACAATATGATTATGAAGGAGCACATATTTGCAAACTGTACATCAGAAAAGTTACATCAGTATCTAGTGAACACATCACTTTCTAGTACGAGAAAGCTGATGAGTGGATTAGGACTAAATTTCCCAAAAAGCAACAGAGGGGATATTCCAAGAAAGAGGGTCAGGCCCACGGAAAGGAAAAGAAGGAGGTGGTAAGTCCTCCAAAGAGAATTCTTCAGAGACTCGGGCCCCTAAAAAGATATATAGTACATCGAACCCCACTTCTAGTGCAAAAACAGAGTAGTGGGGACTCTAAGCTTAAAATAATAATGGACTGTAGGCCCTTTCCTGATTGGCAGCAGGTTGGGCGCTACAGAGGGGGATTAGCTCGTCTCAAGAAAAAAGTAGGCACTGGGGTTGTCAGTGTAGCCTGTGATGATTGCTCTTCAGATGAGAGCATCCTTTTCGCTGTTAACTGGGACGTTGGGCAAGAAGGTGAGCTGGTGGTTCGAGAAGGGAGCAAACACTGCCATCCCCTTGAGGTAAATGGAATCCCAGTCACTGCCCTGAGGGATACCTGTGCCAGCCATACAATGGTGCATGGCAGGTTGGTATCCTCAGACCATTATATCCCAGGTAAGACTAGGAGAGTAATGTTTGTCCCAGGGGAGGATATTGTTAGGTCTGTGGCTTTAGTTCCTCAAAAGATAGGTGGGTCCTTTAGTTGGCACAAGGTGGTAGTTAGTTCAGACCTCCCCCTTGATTGTCTCCTTTGAAATGACCCCCTCAGAGGTTGGTCTGAGCCCAAAAGACACCCTGGTCCAGTGCCAGTCCTCTCCCAAGGATCCTGGAGGTGCTGAACCTACTGTTAGTACAAGTAGGCCCTAAAGGAAGAGAAGAAGTAAAAGGTGTAAGAAAGAGAGGCAACTTTAGCCAAAGTTCCAGTGAGCCGAGGAAAACCTGCTCCTGCTGGAGAGGACTCTATAGTTGAAACTGGTGAAGCCTCACCTGCCCCACAAGAAGTCCTGATTAGTCAGGCTGCTGTTAAGCATGAGATGGTGGTTCCTTAGATAACTGAATAGAGAGTGGAAGGAGGGTGTTTGCTACAGGATGGAGTAACCCCCCCCAACTCTGAACTTGCAGTAGGACCATCTGAACCCAAAGACGCCTGTGTGTTAGCCCATCCACCTGTCAGTAGAGAGCTAAAAGTGTGGTTCTGGGTACTGAAAGTTGCCAGTAGCCTCTGCTGGGTGCTAGCGTTTATGGCTGCATTGTCCTTGGCATGATGATCTGACTCCATGTCAAAGTTAGGCCCCCTGACTTTGTTGGTCATGATGGGGTTACTCAGGCGGTGGATAAACTCTTTGGGTAAGCTGGGTTGGCCCTGGCAAAGATAGGGCGAAGGTAGCTACCTCCCCCAGCAAGGAGAAAAGATCAAACAAATCTAGTGTGTTTTAAAATGGGTCCTGTTACTGGTGGGATAGGTCAACTAAACAGAGGCAGTGACCTGGACAGAAGGATGTGAGGCAGAGTAGGTCTTGCAACAATGCCGCCTGTTCCCTTACTCTTTTCCTAGCCTGACAGGCTAGGAAGACTCTCCCAAGTTGTGGCTGAGTCTCCTGGCTTGTTGGCTGGCAGGGTGTTATGTGGGGAACTGGGCTTTTGTTGCAGTTAATCACCCCACCCCCCTCTTCTTGCCCCTTTTTTAGCTACTAGATGCTGCTATGCCACTTTAACAGTGCATAGAGGCCTGCTAACCAGACCTCAGTGCCAGTTCTCCTTCCCTAAAACAAGGTGTTTTTGTGCTGCAACTGGCAAAGGACTTTAGCACCCTTGTAAGTCCCTAGTAAATTGCACTCCAGGTACCTAGGGCATGGGTATTAAAGAGGATCCCTAAGGACTGCAGTATATCTTATGCCACCCTAAGGGACCCACATACAAATTCCATGCAGACTGCCATTGCACGCTGCGTGACATGGTGCAAGCCTTGGGTGAAAATATGACATGGCACACTCCGGTGTGTCATGCCAAAGTTACTTCATCTAATATATGTAAGTCACCCCTACAGCAGGCCTTTGAGCCCAAAGGCAGGGTATAGTTTATGTTAGGATATATCTGCATGAGCAGATGTGCCCCTGTGATGTCAAATTCTAGTATTAGATATTGCAAGTGAGCAGGGAAGCCACCTTATGGTATGTACTGGGCACTTGTCAAAACGAGTCCCCAGCTACATAATGGCTTCACTGAAAAGAATGCTGTTTGGTATCAAACCCCTCATATTAGTAAACCCACACTGGTTCCAGTGATAGACTTACTAATACTTGCACCCAGAAGGCACCTTCGAGGTACACCCTGAAAACCTACCAACTACTAGTGTGCTGACAGATTGGTTTTAGCCAGCATGCCACCACAGGCGAGTTTATAACTTCCAGGGGTGAGGGCCGTTGCTCTCAAAAGGTCAGGAACAAAAGCCTGCACAGGCAGAGGGTGCTTACACTCCCTGCCACAGGATGACCAGCGAATTAGCATTCGAAAACAGAGAGCATTAAAGAGCCCACCGCCTTCGGTATGCAAATCAGGCTTCCCTCACAAGAGAGGATGCTGAGCCATCTAGCGCCAGGACAGAAAAATTAGCTAAGCAGGAGGCATGTTGCACTGCCAGGCTGGGTACATCCTAGGGTGACCAAATCTGAAGTGATCACCAAATTTAGGATTCCACTATCTTGTGTATGGTCGAATTAAGAATTCTGGGACAGGGTGATGCCCACTCCCTAAAGGAAGGGGCTATCTAGGGGGTGTAGTGACCCCAGGGGTAAGTAGCCCATTGGCTACTACCCCTCACTCACCTTAATGCTCCTAAATTGAGTATTTAGGGAACCCGATTATACCGGGACTTCAGATTTTCTATGGACTAAAAGAAGAAGTAGACAAAGAGGAAGACTGCTGACCCAAGAACCGAGCCTGCTGCACCCGACCCATATGGAGCAACTGATTCGACCTGCTGCTGTGCAGACCTCAAGAAACCAGGAGGGCTGCCAGTGCTTCACAAATTGCCAAAGAAACTCCCTTGGAGTAGAGAAGCTACTCCCATGCAGCCGCAGGCACCAAACAGCAAGACCTGGCACACTGACCTGCCGCCTTATGGGTCTACCGACGCAGCAGCCGCCCAGGAAGAGATAACAGTGCTCCTATAGGTGAGATCCGTCCTCCTTCCAACAGCAGCGGCTGACATAAACAAAGGGCGGTGGGGCGGCTAGGGTCGCACGAGAGGAGTTGCAGGGGGCGTGAATGAAGTGAAATATACAATATTTTTAAAAACGTACCTTTTGCCGCAGGCTGCTTCAAGCATCACATCTCGTTGCGCTGCCTCTCCTCTTCCTACCTGGTCCCAGCTGCCCCTAGGAGAAACTCCCTGTCCAATCCCTGCGCCGCAAAGAAGCGTGGGGATCTGTCTGAGCAGGCAGGAAAGATGCCCTGCTCAGACCAGAGAGTCTTTGGGGTTTCTCCAGCCTGGCTGCTCAATGCAGCTGGGCTGGAGATAACCTAAGTGTGTATGTTTGCTTTGGTCAGCCTGAGACGGCCAAACACACATGAGCACTTAGGGAGTGGAGTGCACTAGTCCGCCCATGCCTCGGCCCCGCCCTTCCCAACACTGCTGGATAAGAGCCGGCTAATGTAAAATAAAACGATGCAAGAACATAGTTTTACTTTACTTTTGCTGGCTCTGAGCCATGCAATCGGGGACTCTCCTACCCCATTGCGGAGGAGCCGCCACTGCCCTCTAAGTGTGGGGACGACCGGACTCACTGAGGCCGCACATTACTAATCCCTAGCGGACTGGAGCCGTTGCAGCAGCCAAGTCTTGTTTTGCCTGGACCGCACACCAACACCGGAGAAGACCGACTTGTACATCATGGGACTTCAAGGACAGTGACACCCACATCAACAGTGGCCCAGCTGTCCTGCTTGCCCCTCTTCAGCAGAAACAAAGATGAAGAGTGAGTCTGTGACCGCCACCACCTGATGCCTCAAAGCACCTGTGCACCTGCGCTCCAGAGTCCAAGTTCAAGGGAGGTGATTGTGTAAACAGGGTACCCAGACCCACAAGAGCTAAGCCCATCCTTGGGTTTGCCCAGACTGGACTTTCAGTCACCGCCTGTAACCTCTTTTTGCAGTCTCCCTCCAACCACGAGAAACTCCAGCATCAGATCCGATGCCAAAATACACCACTGCACCCGAGCCCCACAGCCTGAGAAGTGGACCAAGGGTGTCCCTGTGTGCCAGAGAATCTCAAGGGTCGATCCCCCTTGTGGGTTCCCCAGTCTGGTCCCTCACTCCCTGCTTGTAGCCTCTTTATAGCCTGACCATTCTCCCATTGAAGAGAATTAGACATTCGATGCCTTGAGACACCTCTGCACCCTGATGCCTCAGGGCCTCCCGAAGTGACCTGTTATTGTAGCCTTGGACCTTGCCCCATA
Organism: Triturus cristatus; assembly: GCF_964204655.1. Lineage (NCBI taxonomy): Eukaryota > Metazoa > Chordata > Amphibia > Caudata > Salamandridae > Triturus > Triturus cristatus. Next base: position 323,672,284 of record NC_140586.1, on the reverse strand, counting down.
ATCACCTTAAGTCCTAAAGAACAGTCCTGTACGTTGCTGCTAAGTGCCCAAATGCAATGTCCTCCGTAGTAGAACATAACCAATCCTTAAATTGCAGTGTCGATTTTTGAAAACATTAAAAACTCATAACTCGAAAAGTACTTACCCTATTCTGATTATCTTGGCATCTAAATTTCTATAAAAGTATGTGTTATTTTTATAAACTGGTGTCAGATTTCTTTATTGAGTGTGGTCTCACTGCCTTTGTGTGTGTAATACGTGCTTGGCACTACACTCTGATATTCCTAACTGCTTGCCCACACTGCCACAAAAGAGAGCATTTGGGATGTAATGTGTGCCTCTGTAATTTCTTTGGGGTTTGCCTGGACTCTTTACATGGTGTACCTCTTTTTGGTCCACTATATAAAGAGCCAACTGCCTACACCTTCTCTTTTTGTTCCATTGAATCTGAGTTCCTGATGTCAGAGGTGCCACTTAAATACTCATTTTAGGGGCATTACTGGGAGTGATAGGTAGTGGCCGATGGGCTACTTACCTTCAGGGAATCTGCACCCTCTATATGATCACTTCCTGTGGGAAATGGGTATAACCCCGGTTCAGATGGCCTAATTGCGCCAAACCCAAGATGGTGGAATTATAAAAGTTGCGTTCACATTAGATAACCCACCTCAGGGGTGGTACTAGCCTGAAAGGGGTACACGCCTCCTGACTAGCTAATTATTCCACTGTCCTGGTGCCAAATGTGCCTAGGACAGTGGCTTTTCCCCTGTCTGGGGAACCTTAGCTCGTATATCAAAGGTGGCAGAGGCCTTTGGATCCCCTTGCCTTGATATGCTGATTGACTTAGCCAGCCTGCTCGGACGAGGTATACAACAGCTTTGACCGGAGCAGGTATTGTTTCTGCTCTCAGAGAGTGCGGGCTCCCACCTACAGAGGGTCAGAAACCTGTCTGTGGTGGCAGGCTGGTCTACACCAGTCAGCCATCACACTAGTAGTCTGTAGGTTTTCAGGAGGCACCTCTAAGGTGTCCTCTGGTGCCTGTACTAATAAATATGTCACTGGAATCATGTGGGCTTATTATTACAAGGTGTTTGATACCCAACAGCTCTAGTTTCAATGAAGCCATCATGTAGCTGGGGAACTCCTAAACACCAGTGTCCAGCAGATGCTCTCAGAATGGCTTCCCTAGTCACAATTCAATATCTAAGAATCGACTTAGACATCAAAGGGGTACATCCGTTCCTGCAGATATGTTCACACAGGTTGAATAGTGCACGCTGCCTTAGGGCTGTTAGGCTTGCTGCAGGAGTGGCTTACCTATAGTAAATGCAGTATCTGCAGGCGTGGTACACAGGGGGTGTGCCATGAAGTGTCTTCACTTTTCTCTGCACCATGGCACACTGCCTACAATGACAGTTTGCATGACTGTGATGAGGGGTCGCTTAGGGTGGCACAATACTTACTGCAGCTCCCAGAGGCCCTTTTTAGTACTCCATGCCTTAGGTACCAGTGGGACCATTTACTAGGAATTTACAGGGGATGCTCAAGGTATTGACAATTGGACAGCAATTGTACAGTTTAGGGAAAGAGATTTGGCACTGAGGTCCTCGTTAGCAGGAATCCAGTGGACTTTCTGTCAAAAGTGCATCAGATGCCAGGCAAAAAGTGGGGGTGACCACGTCAAAAAGGGGCCTTTTCCTACATCAGGTGAAAAAGGGGGTCAACATTTGCAGGCAGGAAGAAGGAGCAAAAATCAATTTAGGAGTGAGAAAACAAAAAGATGTGGAGTAATTGATAAGGGGGAGTGTGGAGATAACAGTGGGGAGAGAAAGGTGAGAAAGATAGAGAATTATGTGATGTGAGATAAAAGAGGAGATAGTGCAGGACTGAGATAGATAGAATATGTATGTGAGTTAGAGAAAGGAGCAGGGAATGTTGAGACCAAAAAAAGAGGAGCACAAGAAAGTGCACTGAGTTTCAAGCTAGAAGAGCAAAATGTTTATGAAATAAGATCTGTGTGTGAAGAGGATTCTACCTATTATTGAATCAGGATTCTACCTATTATTGAATCAACACTTGCAATTCAGTAATCGTATGGATATAAATGTATATCATTCTTGCGGGGGTCACAGCTTCCATTAGTGCAATAGGTGTGTGAGAACAGGAGTGCGAAAAAGTGCACTGAGTCTCAAGCTAGAAGAGCCAGAAGTGTATTACAGAAGATCTGTGTGTGAAGGGGATTATGCTTTTTATTGAATTAACATGTCATAAATTAATATTATGGACGTAAATAATGGTGTAGCTATCATTAGTGCAATAGGTGCAGTAGCACTGTGGCCCAGAAGTGTGTCTTTTACTACCTAACTGTATGAGGCAGGACGCCCACTTTCCATGCTTGCGTTAGGGTCCAAAGAACACTTGCTACGCCACTGACTCCAAAAGCAGGAAGAATACTCCCCCCTGGTTGAAGGAGCACTTGGACTTTTAAAAGCTGTAACCTCCTTTGATTGGCCATGCCTGGACAGTATTGGCCCTCCTCAGCCTGTAGTTGGTTCAATGTTTTACTCGTCAGACAGTCGTGTGCACGAGTGCCAGGAGAGAGTAAAGATTCAAGAGTGAAACCTTTGCTGGTTGCCAGGCTCCCCCACCACTGTGCCTAAGTCTTGGAAATCCCCTGGAGTTGTTTTGTTTCCCGACCTGCAGACCTTTCTGACTGCAGAAGGAGCTGAACTGTACCGGCCAGAAGGAGTGGCCTGATCCAAGGGCAGAGGGCCAAGACCAGTTGACTGGAAGGATGTGCCTGTGAACATCTCGATGGACAGATCCTACCCAGGGAACCCATCCTAGGTGCTAGTGGAAGTTGACTTGAAACGGGAAGGCTTTGGAACTATAATTCCAGGCCTTACAGTTGTCTTCCTGAGGGTGACGCACCCATGGAAAAGCTCTACTGTCACCCATAGAATCTGATAGAGAGGAGTCTGCAAAAGAAAAGGTATTGTTGAAACAAATACTTTCATCCGATATACCAGTTTTCCAACTGTCCCAGAGTCCAGTGGGATTGCATTAATGTGGACTGCCATTTAGCGACCTCAACTCAGGAGGTAAGTGCCTAGGATTACCAAAGGTGGGCATTTTGTTTTTTGGATGGTGAGGTTTTTAGCATGGATATGTTTAAGGTCTAAAGGCTTGACTATTTTTAAGGGTTCCTCCATTTCTTTTTTAGCATATTTGGGTATTCCTGGCAGCTAGATTGAAAAACAGACTGGCACCTTTACTCCATCATTGAATCCACTGTTTCCAGACATAGGACCAGAGTGCTTCAGATTTTCTCCAAGATGACACAAAAATCCATCTTGAATGAACATTGGTTTATTGGACCTATAACAATATTTAGGGGGTTGGTTCTCTGGCCCAGAAGGTACTAGGCTCTTCTGGTTTTCTTTGTGTATCATATTTTTAAATGCACCCACATTCACTTACCTATAATAAATAACTTTGCTTCACTTAACTTAAGAATCGACTGGATATTCAAGTTGTTAATTATCTGAAGAGTTAAGCTGTTTCTGAGTTTCTAACTCAAACATCACCTCCTGGAGTTAGCCCTGACTTACTCCCTGAAAAAGTTAAATGCTACGAGAAATACATGCTCTTTCAGATTGAGTGCAATACTTTTGTGGCCCCGGGAATCCAGTGGTAAATGACAATAACCCTAACAGCTACTGCTCAGTACTTCAGATGGTTCCCAAGAAAATGTATTCAACTTCAATGGACAGCACTAGGGAAACAGCCTTTTCTCTCTCGCTAGGTTTGCAAACTTAAAGTTGGCCTGAGCCTCTTCCTTTCCTACAGTACTGCACATGATGTAGTCCCTGATTGGGAAACACGTACAGATGTGTCATATGCTGAGTTGTGTCAGCCGCATATGGTTTTGACTACGGCTCAAGTCCATAATTTCTCCTGAGAGAATGCACTTCTAACCAGATTTTTTCCTTCAACCAAATATTTTCCTCTTGACTTGTTGAAAGAATTTCACTGCTGCTCAAAAGGCATTTCTTGAAACAAGACTTTGAGGCGACCCCTTGAATTCCCCAAACCTACTTGGCCTGGAGGCCTTTCATTCAAATGGGATGAAAAGGCCATCTGGAAAAGAAAGCTGGGCTACTCGTTGAAATATAAGACAAAGCTTTGAATGTGGCCACAGGAGGGATATAGCTCACTAAAACGTCATGTGCTGAAGAGTTGGGAAGAGGCCCTGCCCGGTCGGTCCGCGGGGGCTCCTTCCTGACCTGGTCATCGACTGCAGCAGATCACATATGCTAGATTAATCACGAAGGGATGGAATAAGTAGCTAGCCATGATGTGTCAGATCAGGGCTACCCCTGCCAGACATTAGGATGGTTACATGTACTATGGTAAAGTAGCTCAGTTGGTGAAATGCCTGCAGCAGAGAAGAGTGCATGTAACCTGTAGACTGCAGATTAATATCCTAATGGGGTCAACTCAGCCAATCTTCTGCCTTAGGTCTATGAAATGAGTCGGTTGTAGGTGGAATAGTATTGTATCTTGAAAGCATCAGGAGGAAATTAATTTTGCAGTCAATTCTGTACTGAAGGGGCAGATGAAAATGCGAAATAGGTGGGCCTTCCTTTTTTCAGTTCACCTGCAGAGCGGATTTGGGACAAATAAACTGCCTACTGGGAGGATTCCGCCCCTAAAATATGGAAAACCACTCGTGTATTGATGGGTTATACCTTCCCGAACTATAAAACAGGACAGGGAGACACTGGCTGCGTATTGTGAATGTAGCTTCAACCAATCAAAAGGGTGTAGGTGTGTGATGGTGTGCTTGGGATTCTGACGGTGTACATGGAAATATGATGGTGCATGTGAGTCTATGTTACTGTGTGTGGGGGGATGTCAGAGTGTGATGCCCTACTTGTGTAGGTGGCACAGTGCTCGTGACAGGAATGGCCCAGGGCAAGACTGGGCATTTTCCCCAATGGAGCCATTGGAGGCTGGTTTGGAAAGCACAGTCATGCTCTTGGTGCCTCTGTCACTTTTCTCAGCTTCCTGAGGTTAGTTTCAGCTGGCACAGGGAGGCCTTAAGAGAAAGAGAGAAGAAAGAGAGGGAGAAGGTAGAACAAAAGCGATCAGAGCAGTAAAAAATGGAGAGGAGAGAAGGAAGGAGAATGGATGGATGTAAAGAGAAAGATTGTGCAAAGAGGCGAAGGGAGCAGGGCTGGTTTGAGCAGCTGTGCCAGGGTTTCCTTTGGTTCCTCAGTCCAACCCTCGATAGGCCCAATAAATGGAACATGGAACGATCAAATATTTCCACTCAAAACCAACTCTTTTTGGAATGTAGGAAGCTGTGGATTTTGGGCCTAAGCTCGGATGCCACCCAAGGAAACCTACCAATCCCAGACATTTCTGAAAACTAGACACTAAGGGGAACAAGGTGGTGTGTCTTGCATGGCCCCATGACGATTATCTGCCCACAATGCTGTGCAAACCTCAAACTTTTCCAAAAATCAGGCATTCTTCTCAGATTTCTGAAACTGGAACTTTCCGAATATGCAAGGATCCACAAAATTCCTACCACCCAGTGCTCCCATTCTTGCCTGATAAAATTTCTACCACACATAAGGGTACGGAGATCTCTACCAAGAGTGCAGAGATCTACGCAAGAGGTGGCAAAATTGGCACCTCAAGGTGTTATGATGATTAGCCTTGGAAGGCAGCGTGTTTCCCCAAACAAGTACATTTGCGGGCATTCACAAACTGCTATCATTCCCCAATCCACCCTGGAGATGGTTGAAAATCTCTATCCACAATGGGAAAGGGGTTGGGTCGCCCCCAGATGTGCTTTTGGTGTAAAGGAAATACTTTCTCCAAAGTGGAAAATATTCCCCTCAGAGGAAAAAATATCTATTCCCTCCATGCAGAGTTCTTCACTGCAGAGAACTCTGCACAGCAGCAATAGGATCCTGAAAAGAATGTAATATAGCCGAATGTACATAGAAATCTGCACCTGGTGCACCTTTTCTTGTGGATTCCAGGAAATACATGTGAAGTTCAGAAATTCCTAAATCTCCAGTCGCTTGTAGGTTTAAATCCTTGAGGCATATTTTCAAATATCTTGGTGAATGTGGCCCTTTTTGTTTGCCCTCACACTGCACCCTTTTTAGCTTCTGTAAATGATTTCGGAGCTCTGTACACATGATGTTAGAGTTTCAATCAATAATAAATAAAGATCGGGTTTGGGGCATTGCAGATTTGTGCTTGAAGTGCGCTTTGGATTAGAAATTTAGGGCCCTCTGTGTCAAATGTTTTTTCCCCATTCTGTGTCTATAGGAAAAGAAGCGCTACTACAACTGAGTTGTAGACCTCTGGCTACTGCCTCAACCCTAGGGTGAAGGGAAAGTTATTATTTTTTTTATTTGTGAACTGGTACCAAATCATCCTCCAAAAAGTATGGCCGCGAAAAAAAACAAAGTTATGCTCTGTAGCTAACACACTCCATGCGGATTCTTCCACATTCAGATCTAGCTTTTTCCCAGGCAACTTGAAGATGTTGGTCTAGTTCCCAGATGCTATCTCCTTGCCAGAGATGGAGCTGGGTGGCAATGGCTTCAAGCTCAAATTAATTACAGGTGTTGCTTTATTTGTTTGATATCTGTGTTTTTGTAATATTTTCGCCAATAGGGTCACAGTGAACTATACCCGGTGGATGTAAACATTGCACCAGGAGATAACTGGGTGGACGGGGAAAGCTAAAAGTTTCACTGTGTGCGCTCTCTATTCCACCTCCGTTAGCAGAATGTGTCACATCCCAAAGCTTCTAACTTGCTCCAAAGTAGTTCAGTTTGCAGGCATTTTTGACTTATCAGGGTATCTGAAATGCAGAAAATTGATGAAACATCATGTCGTTTGCGTACGTCAGTAAAGCAGTGTGTTGTCCTCAGTATAGCAGTGGCCCCCAACAATATAACAGTGGGCCCTACCTCATTAATAAAGCTGTGGGCAGTACATCAGTATAGCGGTGGGCCTACAGCAGTATAGAAGTGGGTCGTACCTGGGCTGTACCTCCGCATGGGAGTGGGCTGTAGCCTCATTGGGCCGTACCTCCGTATAGCAGTGGGCCATACATACCTCAGTATAGCTATAGACTGTACATCATTATAGCAGTATGCTGTAGCTCAGCGAAGCAGTAGGCATGAACGTCAATTCACCAAAATGCCAGGGGGAGCGGAAGTGACATCACACACCATTTGATCTTTACTTTCACTTACAAAAACATGCTTAGGCATGCACACGCATTCACACATAAACACACTCTCTCACACACAAACACATTCTCACGTGCAAGCACGCACACAAAATACATTTAAATCATTTTTACTTACCTAAGCTGCCAGCGAGTGTCACGTTCCATCCAAATTAACTCTCTTCTTTATTACACTGTTAGTAAATAATGTATTATTCTCTATTAGTGCTAAAAAAACTTGCCCGAAAACAAGGAAAATGGAGCCCCAACCAACGCCTATAGGCACGAGCTGCCCCTGGGTTTGTGACACTGATTTTCCCACTGTTGAGGCCAGGGGTCGCAAAGGAAGTGCCAGGAGTCACAAGGGGTAAGCCAGGGGTCGCACCTGCGACCCCTGGTGACCCCAAATTGACGTCCATGGAAGTAGGCCATACGTCAACGTACCAGTGGCCCTAAATTAGGTTAGCAGTTGGCCGTACTTCACTAAAGCAGTTGGCCGTGTGCCTGGATAGCAGTGGGTCGTTCCTCAGTTGGTGGCCTCTACATTAGTATCTGTGGGTTGTATAACTCGAGGGAGGTCTGGATTTAGAAGTCCCTTTAATTCTGCAGTTCTGTGATTCAAACACAAATTAATTGAGAGTAGGGATGGGCGAGTCAACAAATTAACAGGGAGAGCCGAGCCAAGAGTGTGGCTCAGTTCTAAGACCCTTTGTCTAACCAGAACTCACTGCTCTTAGACCCACATACAGCCTTGCTAGTTGATCCCTTATCTCTGGGTACAAAAACAATACTCTTATACTGGAAATCAACGTCTCATAGAGCCTACGACAAATGATGGCATTTACTCTGCCCTATTACGAGTGCGGATAACGCAATGCACCACAAAACTCATGGCTCTCAGGTCCTGACTGACGATAGCGGGCACAGAGCGTTTCCCCGATGGGCCACCAGGGAGGTGGCCGGTTTTGGACCCCTGGGGGGCCGTTTTGTTGCCAGGGGCCGGTTTTGCAGCAATATCAGCACCCCGTAACAAAAGCAGCGGCAGTGTTTTCCACGCGCACCCCTTCCACCCCCTGCCCAACCCCCCTGCATCTGGTCCGACTCAATTGCCAGGGCCGGTTTGCGTTCCCAGTCCCTGGTGGCTCTTTAAGTCCAAGACGGTTGTGGGTTACACTGGATAACTTCCTATGGGATCATGAGCCCCTATAGACTCGACCTACCATCACACCCTCACTTGGGACCCTGCCCAGTGCCACACCAAGTGCATAGCCCATGGATGCCAAGAGTAGGCACCCCTCCTCTGCCTCTCTTTCTATCTCTTGCTCTCTCTCTTCTTCTCTCCCTCCTTCTCCACCCAACAGACAGTTACATGCAGTATAATCCTTCCCATGGATTCATAACTGCCAGCCCATCTAAGTACAGTGCAAACCTTTCATGTTTTCTATGTTTAGCATGCTTAACGTGCACGCTTTCGTGTTCACAAACTACCGTCCATCTAACTGCTGTTCTTGGTAGCCAGCCTCTACTTCTACTTGGCAAGCCACTCAGGCTGTAAGATCTCTCCGATATTTTTTTTACTCAGTCCTACAGAGTGTTCCAATACATTGTTATTCACGATATCCGCTTGTGTTGAACCTTGGATGCCTTAGAAGGCCTACTGTATTTACTCTTAGTTGTTTGTTTTTTGTACTTTATGTTTTTGGTACCTCTTTGTTCCATACCTATGCTGTGTCTTCTTTACATAAAATAAAAACTAGGTCTCTTCAATTTTTTCCCCCCAAAAACGCATTTCTTCAACATGCGGCAGCTTTGACTTTAATAAGCTACATTGTAGGGTGATTGAGAGGTAATGAAGTGAAAGGGGCATTGCTGGAACACAATATTTGCCTAAGATCACAGGGTTTGGCAGAGAGGGAATCCCAGGTTTCTGGTCTCACTTTGTACAAATCAGCCAATAAATGGGTATCTGTTGGTCTCTCCTTTTTACCTTAAATGATAATGCTATGTTTTTAAGTTCCTGCCTGAAGGCAGAACAAATGTGGTGGACAGAAACCATATGAAAGGTCGACTTGTTTGGGGCTTCCAAGAGGCACCTGACTCTAAGTTGGCTCGCCCACTTCTAACTCAGTGTCACAGAAAATCTTTCAAACACGCAACGTAAACTAGTGCATTTGTTTAAATAAGAGAACTGTTTCCTTTGGTTTTATTCATGTAATTCTGCACACTTTCCACTTCCTTCCAGTCGCCCCGGTCATCGGTGTCAGCGCGGCTACTATGAATGTGATTGAAGGCCAACAACTGACGCTACCGTGCCTCCTGTTGGCGGGAAACCCTCTCCCGGAGCGCCGCTGGATCAAGAACAACGTAGCGGTAAGACGTGGCTATTGCGTACCCGGGGGCCTGTCTGAAGCGCCGCGTCACTGACTATGGGTGTCAGTGGGCGAAGCATGAACTCCTGGTCCTGTCACACTGTTACTTTTTGTCCGTTCTCTGTGTTTATGAATCAATGTGTGTAGGCATTAGTGTTTTTTTTACTTCAGCTGACACAAAATTATTATAGGATGCAGGGCTTTAAGTGGGATGAAAAAACTGGGGGGTCTCTTCAGGGCGTGTCTTAAAAACACGTAAGCAAAAAATCTTTGTTTAGTATAGTGTGCCCCAGACGGATATTTTGCTGTTTCTGTCATTTCATCAAGATATATAATACAACAAGTAACATTACAACTACCTACTACAAGCCAGGACTATTGGCTTTGTCGGTGATTGTTACATAAGATGAATAAGCAACACAGATGGCTTTGGTGTATAACATATTGAAAATGCTGCAGTTCTGACCTGATGAGACTGTGAAAGAGCTATCACGAGTCTCTTTGAAGTTACCTCAAAGGCAGTGAAGGATGGTCCTGCTGCAGAGTTAAGATTGTTTTTCACCCTGAGGGTTACGGCAAAAATGGAGAGCCCGAGAGGGACCCGTCTCAGCATCTACTTTTTAGAACTGCTGGTGCTGAGCACTGGCAGGACCCGGCCCACTTAAAGCCCTTATAAGATGGACTAATGCACGACCTCTCACAGGAACACAGGCTCTTTCTTTCCAAAGTTAAAACCCGGGTCATCTTCGAAAATAATGCACAATGCCACGGTGCGACAAAGACTTGGCATGTTGACAACATAAAACGTTTAAGCGTTTTAACTTCACATTTTCGGTGTTTAGTTTTAGGTGTCTATTTTTTTATCTGTTATGACGGCATACCGATATACATCTGTTAAATAGACGATATATGTTAACAGTGCAAGTTTCCTTCAAGTGGCCACGTATCTGAAGTTCATGGACTCTTCTTAACATCACAGACTGCCATCGGCTCGGTCTATATCTTGTCCTTTACACCCGTGAATCTCTCCCAAGCACGCCGTGGCTACCGTTGGTGCATCAGGTGCAGTGGCACCGGAACCCTGAGTTGGCGACAACAAACTTCCATAAAAAGGTCCCAACTCTGACAAGTATGCCTTAGAAGAGGTAAAACCCCAAGCAGCGTCATGTCAGAGAGGCCCATCTCTCCCCAGCATCGTTTTTGGGGCGTATCTCCAATAGGGTGCTTTGAGGGTCATATCTGCGAGTGGTGGTGAGGAAAGATTCACTAATTGCCCTCTGTGCACAAATGGAACAAGATTGCTGGGACTGGAACTGTGGCATTAACAGTGCAGACATCAGGGTGGAGAAGCCATACTCTGCGCACTGCTGTTCCACAGAAGGTGGCCATGTCAGGCGAGAATGGCTCTTCTCCCCGGATCTCTTTTCTAGCACTCTGGCAAGGAAGAAAGCTCTGCTGGGCATCGAGGAAGACACGCTCTCAAAGGGGCTCACCGGCTAGGTTGGATTTTTTGTGAAGCTTTGGGCGGAACAGTAGGGGAAGACAAACACATTATTTTAGGGAAGGTTGTACTAATCCTCTTCTAGAAGGAGCCTGTGTGTTGAACATCACAGTGCTGGGGGAACCGTGAATCGATGAATTGAAATTTATGCTCCAGGCTTACATTTTGCTGTGTTAACAAATATTAGAACATTGGAATGTGGAGCACTCCATTGTAGACAATGGAGTGCTCCGTGCTTCTACGGGCCGGTAAAGGCCCGCAGAGCAACATTCCAATATTTTACAAAAGCCTCTCGAAACTCGAGGGGATTGACATCCCCTCGAGCTTCGAGAAGCCTTTGTTTAATTTATTATAACATTCTGCCCTCTAGTGGCAGAATGTTCTAATAGCCTTATAGCCCTTCGTAGCAGGGCTATACCGCTATTAAAGTCCCGCTGCTTTTGTTAAAGTCCCTCGCCTTCGGCTCGGGCCTTTAACGCTGCAGCGGGCCTTTAATAGCCGGTATAGCCCGCTACGGCGGGCTATAAGGCTATAATATTACTCTTCTGGTGGACTCATTTCTGGCTTTATTTTCTTTGCAAGGTTGCTATTCAATAGAAATGCTTATTACACGGCTGTGATGCAGCCGTACGAAAGCATGCAGAGAGCAAGTCCTTCTACTGCATCCTCAAAGCATTAAGGTAGCAGACAAGCAGGTACACACTCCTTTCTATCCAATCTTTGGAGAGCCACACTACACAGAATACATATTGGAAGATCTTGAGTTTATTAACTACACCAACATTCCTACCTCCCGACAGTCAGACACACACAGATGCGCACGCAAGCCCGCACACACACACACACACATATCCTTTAATGTGCACCATTCATACCACAGTACGCCCTATCTTTTGCAAGCCATGCTCTGAAGCCCAGCTTCTCACCTTGACCTATCATTGGACTGCCATCACCTTTGGTATCACTACATTGACCCTAGCCGCGGCCTGTGCAGGTAAGAGCGGTGGGGCGTTGCCGTGTGGGAAGGGTGTTTTGACAGACGACCTAGAGGGTAAATTAATTATTTATTTAATCTTCCCTTGTGGTCGTGTGTCAAATCCCTCCCTACTCGGTCCCACCGCTCTTACCTGCACGTGTCAATTGACTCCCACCTTTCACTTACCCACTGTAGACAGGCTCATAAATGAAATAGCTTTTCAAAAGTACTGTACCTGCCTTCTTGATCTCTTCTACCTTGTCTGCATATTACTATTGTTTATGACAGAAATCTGGTTATCCGATTACAGATGTTCCAAAGTGCACAGCGCTACGTCCCACTCCTTGAAATTGCTCTGGGAACCTACCAACAGGGCAAGTAGGGATGGTGATTATCATCAACAAGCAGAATTACACTCCTCAGACGTAACCTCCTTTCATACCACTGACTGCGAGTGGCCTTTCCTGCATCTTTTGCTCATCCACCAGGTAAAGCCCTCTGCTGCCTCCACGAGTCACTCCATTGCCAGCATAGCCCTGGATCAACTTTGGGGAACATCAGCAAATAGGTGAACTAACCCACTAGACCTGTTCCTACACATCACTGCCAACTGGAAACACTCTGGCTAACCAACTGATTAAAGGACCAGACAGTCTACAGGCCACACACACAACATCATGTTTAGTGCCACTTAAAGAGAGTTAATGGCACCTCCCATTCTCCTGGCCTGTGCACGCCACTACGAGTCTTTTACTGTGTGGGAGCAGACCTTCATACTCTTGCCCCTAGCAAATGCTCTCTAAAACTTATCTGTTCCTGGAAATATATTGATGTTAATGCTCTCACCTTCTCTCTTGACCTCACTACTTTAAGGATGTCAGGAGCACCTCAACTCTAACTATAACTGAGATTCTAAAGCATTAAAGCCGCACCTCTTGAAATCTGTGTTAACTTCAGGCAAAAGGACAGATAGTTTCCCATGACCTGTGATATGTAGCACATTTCAGAATCATTTGCAATTGCTGATATCCGTGTGCTATCTACAACCCTACACAAACTGACCTTCCAGTTCTCTCTGAAATATTATAGCAATACTGTTAGAAAGACAAAGAAACTCCACTAGTTAAGTAAAATCTTGCTCCCTGGTTCTCAGTAAGAGTTCTTTCACATCCTCTGTGAATTCAGAAACCCCAAGGCCTTCTCTTGATTTAGTGTATTAGCATCAAAGGAAAGCATTGAAGAAGAAGCAATGAGTGTAGAACGAGCAGGTGCACCTAATTAGTGTTTAAGGTTGATATATGAAGTGAAATATATGGTTTTGGCATTTACGAAGAGATTAGAGGAAGCCTTTTTGACAAGCAATCTCTCGCATACACATGTAAATCACACTATGACTATAAGTGGGGCTGATTCGGTGTTAAAGAGGCTAAACGACCAACAGCAGCAACCATCCGCAAGGGAACCACAGAATAGGACTGATAGAGCGGGAAGTATTTATGGTGTGCCAAATAGCAAATTTTATGCTAATAGTGACCACCAAATTAATAAAGCTCCTTGTCCCTACCTAAAAACTCAGACCCCTATCACAAATCCTTATTCTGTTAACAGAAGATCTAAGGACTCATGCAACAATGAAAGCTATTGATTTTCCCCTATACTGAACCCACAGAAACAGACCCCTCTATCAATTCTGATATGACGAGCATATGCCAGTAGAGGAGTGGTTTATATGACAAAAATTTCAAAGCTTAGACTTCCAAAAAGACAGAAAATTCAGGGTTGGTCACCAATAAGGGAATCCACTAGATCAGAGAAATTTGGAAATGCTACTCCCTGGTCCGCTCTCACATAGTTGTCAACCAGTATATTTCATTACTACAGGAAACTCATGTCTGCATAAAAATAGTGCTAATCAGGGATGTGCTTTTCATGGGCTTAGCCAATCTCGATTTTCGCACCACTCCTGCCAATGGCTCTGAGATACAGGTCAAACTTAAACCTCCATTTATATTTCAGTCGTTTAGGAGAGGGAATTCAATTGACGTGTTAGGCAGAAACCATCTCTAGAGGGTAGATTCACCCGATGTCATGTCCCCACTAAAAAAAATAGATTTACTGAGGGTTCCCCCAGAATTGGGCATTTAACTGTCTAAAGGGAGAGCAGACGGTCTAGATGACACAATTGATGCTGGATTAGAACCCACAAGGGAATATGCAGTCTTAGACTCACAAATGATGAGTCTGGCCCCTGCCGTTACTCCAACCATTGAACCAGGCCCAATTTTGAGCACTGAGCATGTCCCTTTGATTATTGGGGATTTTACACTACTGTGGGAACTCTCATGGAATTTAACAGGCCTAAACTCTAAACTCAATGTTCCACTATGAGGGGAGTTTATAGACTTGTATCATATTACTTTTTTCCAAGAAGAGTGATTGATTGATCCCCGCATAGATCTGGTTACTTAACATTTTGTGCAAAGGCCCGACCCTCATCTGCAGGCCAGCCTTCGGGCGGCTTTCTGAGTTGAGTGAAAATGTTATTAAATTGTGCAATCCTTAAGGCTGAAATTTTCACCATTTGACCTGAAATTCTAGTAATAAAAATGAAATTAGCAAATTGATTCTTGGTGTGCTTGTGTACTGTTCATAATCATTCGACACCCAAGAAAATAGAGTCACTAACTCTACGTATTCCAGAAGATAATTTAACAAAAAATACAGACTGGTGTCGCTTCATCATTGCTGGGAACTTTAATGTTACTTTTGATCCTCTAGATTGTCTAAGCTCCTGATCCAGAGGATGACGTTTTTGGTATTCCTGCACTACAGGATAAATTGCGACTTGATCAGTGGCAGCATTGCAATTGGCATCCCTGACCTTACTCCACAGATTACGTGCATGTAATGATAGAACACCCTCCATTTTTTGGAGGGAGCATATGCTCAAGAGGGGTAATTACAGGAGTAGAATAGACTAAATTAAAATCAACACCAAATTGTTGAGTGCACTCCTGGATATGAAATTTATTGTAAGAGAAGATAGCGACCGTACAGTTCTCAACTTAACGTTGAATTATGTCATTATATGGGTTATGGCCCCAGCCGTTCATAATGGTAGTATTGACCCAACAGTCGGAAGCATTCGCAGGACAATTAAATGGCCAAACATTGTAGTGAAACCAGAGGTCCTAGAGGACATATATGATATCTTTCTGTCTTTGGCCCTTATGTATATCTAGATTCAGAATTAATAACAATAATTGATCTACATTTGAAACTGTTTCCAATCTTAAAAGATTCTTTTACAAGGTCGGTAGGGTAGACTCTGATAAGAAAAGGATAAAGGTTTCCTGGTTTAACTAGGACTGCAAAACAGTCATAGTCAACCAAATAACAGCTGTTAAATCACACAGTAGATCAGTGATTGCACAAGGTAGGAAATGTTATAAATACACTCAGCTCCAAGTTCGGAGAATGTGGGAAGATTCTAATTAGCAGATTGTCCTTGAGGCGTCAAGCAATAATGACAACCAGACATTCTGGCACATTATTGGGCATGGTAATATGCGTAATTGCTACCATGTGGAAACCTTTATTTAACCACATGTCTGGATTTCTCGATTTTCTGACCGCTCTACTGTCTTTCAGTCGGAAGAAAATAATTCCCTTTCACTTCAACCACTTGACACTCCAGCTGCTGTAACTAACCAGCCTCTACCAATCAAATTCTCTCTTACTGATGCTCGAAAAGCTATAGAATGATTAAAGAGTGGGAAGGCCCCAGGGCCCGACAAGAACCCAAGGGATCTTTACCAATCTGATATTATAGTGTGGCCCCTTATATCAGTTTACTTTTTAACGCGATACTAGCATGTTAAGATATTCCAGCAACCCAGAGAGGGGTAGAGATAGTCCCCATTTATAAAATGGGCAAGAGGAACAATCCAGCTAACTACAGGCCAATCTGTCTTTTAGAGACTGTACAAAGAGTGTTTTGTAAACAATTTTGAAACAGATTGCATAAATGGATGGCTGAAACCTAATTCTGTCCCCCTTACAAACAGGTTTCAGAAATAAAACTAGAACAATAGACCATGTCTTCCATTTTACTATGTTGTATTTGACTCTCCTGAGATAATATTTGTATGTGGGTGTTTGCTGACCTGGGACAGATTTTGATCTTGTGCTGTGGTGTGAGCTGTGGACAACTCTAAAGACCTTGGGTGTGCCACATTACTTGTTATCTTTACTAGAAAGACTTCATACTGATAATCATGCTCTGGTTCGCTGGAGTTGAGGGGGGGAGAAAATCGCGAATTGATTGACAATAAAAAGAGGAGCCAGACAGTGCTGTGTACTTGCTCCACCTTTATTTACATTGTATCTTAATTACGTAATCCAACATCTAAGCAAGTGTGTGAATGATTTCCCTAAACTAGATGGTCAAAAGATCCCAGCCTTATTGTCCCCAGATGATACTTTGCTAATTTCCTAAACTCCCATTTGATAAACAAGTTTTCAGATTTTTGCAAGCAGAACAAAATATATGATATTTAATCCGCACAAATCTTATAGAAGGAAATTGAAGATGGAGGCTACTGTGCTAGAAAGAGTTTGCTACTTTGATTATTTGGGTGTCAGAATCTCAGATAACATATTATGGCCCTGTCATATTACTAAAAGTAGTATAGTAGTGCAGCATAGGGTGCTGCTGTTTTAAAAATGCAGAAAGGGACTGAACCAACTTCGGTGTCCCTGCCCCTGCAACTATATAGAAAAGGATCAAGCCGCTGCACTATATGGAGCTGAAATATGAGCAACCAAAATATAAATGCTTTGACTGTTAAGGAGAATAATGTTGTAAGATCTCGTCACCAAATGCCTGCCAGTATTCCTTTACTCCCTCTTTTATTAAACAGGGACCACAAGAGAAAATCTCATTTAGCAAATTGAAGACCCTTAGAAAATTGGCAGAGAATATGGCAAACTAAAGAACTGGAATCGTACAGAAATTGATTAATTGAGATCTTGAAAATGTACAAATCTAATGATCTATCATGGTTGAATAATGATATAATATTGGCTTGCTGCTCCAGACTTACATTTATTCAGGGATGGTCCAAGAAGCATTAATGGTATTTCAATCAACCTCTTGAGGAAGAAATATCAACATTTAGCAGAAGAGAAATGGACTGTGGGATTCACTAGCAGAGGCCTAATGGACCAATTTCTAAAATAAGTTCTCTCCCAAATATGGAAATGTTTTGGACGATATAATGCCCCATTATGCCAAAACTTTAAATTTTACATTTAGGCTGGGAATACTACCTACTAACAGTTTTATACGGAAGTGGATCATGGATCCCATGGTTTCTGAGTACTGCTCCTTTTGTATAAACTTGTCCAAGAATGAGAGGCACGTTTTTTTTTGCCATGATTACTCAGGAACCAGAAGACAGTGGAATCGACCAATATGCCTGAAGTTCGGAGTAAGGAACTTTCAAGTAGCATTAAGGATTTTAAAGGCAAAGATCCAAGGCTATATCATTTTTCAATGAAGTAGATATTTTCACGTGGCTTGGTGTCTGAGGAAGCAAAACATGGACTTAAATGCACGATTGCAAAGATGATATTGGATATTTTATACAGTGGGTTATAACATTTTGAAGATCTGTTTTATATGTTTTAAAGGCTTATTGACTGTGACTCTCTGATATACTTTTTATCTTAGTTATACGATGTTATATAGCATGTTACATCACACCGAGTTGTCTTCTCCATTTTACATACAAGTGAAAAGGACACACAACATAATTGAAAAATACAGGATCATAAGGATAATTCATAAATATGTATACAAATCTTCTTCCATATTTAACCCCATAGGGGTTTTTGTATTGAGTTTGATAATGTAACTCGATTCCAGCCTACGTAGGTTTCTCTGTCGGTCACCCCCTCTAATGTTGACTGGCACAGCATCTATAACAAAGTATGTCAAACCATTCACATCTCTGTTGTGGAATTGATTAAAATGACGGGCAGCCGAGTATGATTGGTCTGCATTCTTTATGGCTCGCAAATTTTGCAGCACCCGTTTATGTACTTGAAGAATTGTGCTGCCTACGTACCTCAGGCCACAAGGGCACTGAAGCACGTAGACAGCAAATTCTGTTTTGCACGAAAATTGTCCTTTGATTTTCTGTTCATTCTTTGCAAAGCCAGGTAAATAACTGCTGGTGTTTTTGCCAAAAGTACAGGCCTTGCATTTCGTGCAGTTAATAAACCCATCTTTCCTGGTTAACTATGTTCTATTAACCTTGGATATTCTCTCAATTGGTAGCATGCTACTTACTAATGCTTGTTTGAACGAACGTGCCCTTCTAAAAGTGATAAGAGGTTTTCTCTGAACACATTTTTTCAAAATTGGATCATTCCAAATGATGTGCCAGTGTTTCTGTAGAATGAAACGTAGATCTTTATGTTGATTATTGAACGTAGTAAGCATTCTACATTGGGAATTCCCTGTTTTACTGCTACTCTCCTTCTTGCTGGCATTGAAGAGTATTTCTTCTCTTGACTGTTTTGTTGCTCTATGCACAGGTGCTGCAATACATTCCTCTGAGTATCCTCTTGCAGTAAATCTACTCTTGAGACACTTAATTTCTACCTCCAGATCTTCCTTGGTGCTACAATTTCTTAATGCTCGAAGACACTCTCCATAGGGAATGCTTCTCACCAGATTAGCCGGGTGGAAACTCATTGCATGCAGCAACGTGTTTCCATCAGTGGGTTTCCGGAATAGTTTAGTAGTTTAGAGTGTAGTCTCTCTTGATGGATGTAAACTGTCAGGTCTAGAAAATTTACTTCTACACTACTAATAGTACTAGTGAATTTTAGATTTAATTGACTGATTTGTAGTTTCCTTACAAACTCTTGGGCACTGGTAACATCTCCCTTCCATATAACAAATACATCATCAATATAGCGACTCCACTGAATCACATTATCTTGCCATTCTCGTGGGAAGTGCGACTGGACCACCTGCTCCTCCCACCAGCCCATATGCAAATTAGCATAACTGGGGGCGAAGCAGGTGCCCATCGCTGTACCACACTTTTGATGATAAAGATCTTCACCAAAAAGAAAAAAGTTGTTTTCTAGGCATGTAGTAATCATGGATAGTAGCATCTGTGTATGGTGCCAAAGTTTGGCAGGTCTCTCTCCTAGGAAATGTCTAACTGCATTTACCCCATCCTTGTGACATATGCTTGTATATAAAGTCGTCACATCTATTGTCATTAAAAGAAAGTCGGGTTCCCATGGCACATCATATATCCTTCGTAGAAAATCTCCCGTATCTTGGATAAAAGAAGGGAGCCTAGTGACTAAAGGATTTAGAAAAGAATCAACACATTTGGATGTATGTTCAAAAGCACTATTAATGGCTGAAATAATAGGTCGGCCTGGAGAATTTGTTAGATCTTTATGCACTTTGGGCATTAGATAAAACACTGGTGTGGTAGGATTGGATATTTTCAAATACGCCCACTCATCCTTACTAATTAAACACTGTCTGTGCCACTCAAGCAACTGGGTATTATAGGTATTAAAACTATCCTGCATACAAGCATTTTGGGTTTTAGCATAATTTCCTCTATTGCCCAATTGCTTATTGGCCTCCATCAGATATTTGTCTTTACCCCATAGCACCACATTTCCACCTTTGTCCGCATTGCAGACAATACATTCTTTATCATTGGCGAGTTTCTCAACTAGTGCATAATACTCTTTTTTTTGCTGGGTAGAGGGTTTTTTCCTAGAATTTATTCGGGTATACAATTCTTTCACCTCATTCACAACTCAGTCACTGAAAACATCTACAAAGTCCCTTGATGTTATTGGCATAAATTTCGAAGGCAATTTGAAATTTGTTGTCTCACTTCCCCCAATTTCAAGTTGCTCATCCTGGGCCAACTGAATTGCCTTGTTTGATGTACTGGGCAGATCTTGCGCGGCCAACTCATTACTGAATACAATGTCTTCAGTTTGTAGTTCTCGTATCTCGACCATCAGATTAATGTCACTCACCACCAAATCCCCCCCATTGTGAATTTCTTGATTAACATCAGATTTGACTGGTTTAGTGGGGGCCATTGCAAAGAACTTCTTCAATTTTAATGTCCTAGCAAATTTAAACAGATCTACTCTGGTGGCTGTATAGTCCATGTCCATTCTTGGACAAAACGAAAGACCCAGTTTCAGGATTTTACTTTCAGCATCTGTGAGTTTAGTGGAAGTGAGATTGATAATTGTTGCATCATTGTCATCATTCATTTGTTGTTTTTGGACTTCGATTTCCCATTTCCTGGTGTATAACTTGGCGCCTTTGCGCCTCTTCCTCCTCTGCCTCTTCCTCTTGGTGGTTTGAGATCTGTTTGGGGTCTCGGTCTGAGATTGAAACGTCTTTCCTCCCTTAAAAAATCAAACTCATCGATTACCGAAGGGACTGATGTCATTCGGCATTGGATGGTCCTTCTTCCAGGTCAGTATCAGGCTCTGAACTTGGTACACTGCTCAAATCCGATTGTTGTACTTGCATGTTTGGACCACTTGCATTCATCCTTTGTCGTCTCATGGTGTCGAATTTCCTGGCAAAGGTATAAATTTGACCCCTGTCGTAATCAATTTTATCCCGTAAAAACTTCTGGGCTTTCCTTTCTTTGATGGTAGCCTCCAATTTGATTAAGCGTTCCTTCATTTCATTCATATATTGCGCAATTGGCCCTTGATCAACTTCCTTGCTGAGCATATCCATAATTTGTTCTATCTCTTCCATGATTTTTATCCGGTCTATTTGACTAAAGAACTACGAGTATGTCTTCGCTTTTTATGGTTGTAGTTTATCACATAACACGGAACATATGCACAAGTTTAAATGGTGGTGAAACTTTATTGGAGTTGTTAGTGAGCAAGCCTGCTGGGCAGGCGAAATGCGTCGGACTCTTTTCAGCTGACATTAAAGTAAGTTTCCAAACAACGCGGCGTCGACATTCCGTTTTTTGGAATTTGAAGCATATTGTTGGACCGGGCTTCGGAGGTCCGTTAACGCCGACGTGCCTTGCGCTCAGGAGGTGGTGGGTTGCAGAAGCAAACTTGGAACCGACATATATACATATATATATATTTGTATGTTTTATGGGGTGATCCCCTCGAATAAGGATCACTTGTGTGCATTCATTTGTTTTAGTTTCTTAACAAGGTAAATGTTATTAGAGTTACACCTTTTTTGTTCACAAAGTTAAGGTGTGGTGATACACAGGCTGTCTTAAAGAGCAATGACATACTAGCGCTTTTTTGAAAGTATCTACTTTGCAATATTTTAGTTTGCATGTTTTCTAAGTTCACCATTTATAACACAAATGCCATGATGTATATCAGTTTCATAACACTCTTCTATGAGGGCAAATAATTACTTCAGTGTCTTTTGTACAGCGGCCCTTTGTAATATGGTTGTTGTTGTTCTTTGTCTTCTTTTTCTTCTTTTTTTTCTTCTTCTTCTTCTTCATCTTCTACCTTTTCTTTTTCTTATTCTTTTCATTCTTATAATTTTTATCATTATTGTTATTATTTTAAGAAAAGTATTTACAAGCTTAGAAACCGCTCATCTATAAGCCAAAAGTGCTCTTTATTAATAGCAATACACTTGTGCTGATTTGCAATATTATGATTCATAAGCAAGAAGTCTAGAAAATGCTTTAATAGTGCAAACCTTTAAATGTCAGAAAAAATGTAATGTCCTACATGATGAACCTACCATGCCTACCAACTGTATCTATCATACCTACGCTATCATACTTACCAAATGTACCTGCTTACATTCCAATCATATCCAGCTATTATCTATACCTAACTCCCATATGTAACCCAGCCAGCATACCTAACCTATCATAACTGCTTAGCATCCCTAACAAACTACCTACCATACTTATATATCATACCTACCCTACTTGGACTAACCCTACATACTTACCATAACTAGTATACCATGCCTACTGTGCTTAGGTGCCTAACTACCTAACCTATCATACCTTTCATACCTTCAATACCTAACCAGAAATGCCTACTCTACTTACCAAAACTATGTACTGTACCAACCATTCCCAACATCTACCATACACTCCATGCTTATGATATCTACCTACTATACCTAACCTCTACTAGCTAATTTAACACACATAACTTATCATACCTATCTAGCATACCTAGAAAACCTACATATTATATCTACTGTTCTACCATACCTACATACCTACAAATGGAAGGAGGAGGGGACACTGATTCACACAGGCGTATTGTGTTGGCGCTAAACCAAATAACGTGATCAGTATAAAGTTTCAACAGAGTATATGCGGTGCTATAGGTGGGGGAAATATCCCTTAAACCCCCAAAACCTGAACCAAGAGGTCCAAAGCAGATTCAGGACAACAAATCCTATGCACACGCAACAAAGAGTAAGAGGTATATAACACTGTAATTTTACAAAGTAGAAACAAGTTCTTGGTCCGTTGTGGTACGTTTTAATATGGGTTTTCTTGCGTAAACCAGCCAACGCGCGTTTCGGCAGTGGGTCGTGACCCCTTGACTTCTTCAGGGCTTTCTGCACAAATGATTGACGCTCGTTTCGGCAGTGGGTCGTGACCCCTTGACTTCTTCAGGGCTTTCTGCACAAATGATTGATGCTCTCAATCTATCCACCGGTGATACTTCCAGCCCGGTTGGGCATGTAAAAATCTTAAGTCTTCATGTAAAGTTAAATTCAGTTCTCCGATCAAGAGAATTACTTGTCCGAGCCTCTCTGTTTGGTATCCGGTTGACAGAGATCCCGGGATCACACTGGACGTTAGGCGTACTCGCTACGGTCTGGCACTAGACGGTTTATTCCGCCGCCTGCTCTTGTTCATGTGGCAATTTAGACTGAGACCGCTGCACTAGGAGCCTACAAATCACATGGAGAGAGGCTCGGACAAGTAATTTTCTTGATAGGGCTTGTACATTGAAACTTCTTGGTGCTAGTGAAAAAGTGATGTACGGGAGACATAAAGAGTTGTTGCACATTGAAGAAATTCGATTGAGAATGTATTAGAAAAGGATAGGAGTTTCCAGTATTTGCTGCAGCTTTGGAAAATGCTCTATCACTTTATGTAATAGTGTAGTTTTTAGGAACAGTTAGAAGACAATGATGTGCAGAAAGAAGGACATGAGTAGGAGTGTACCAAGAGAATTTCAAGGTCAGAAATTCAGGTGAGGTTTTATGAATGGCCTTGTGGTTAATGACCATGGCTTTAAAAACCACTCAGTTTTTAATTAAACCCTTTTTACACCAAATACAACACATTTTGTTTACATCAACTTAATCCTTGTAATTTCTGGCATTTCACGTCCCGATTATTACATGAAATGCCCGAAATAATGCCAATATGCAACATCACATATTTGAGATTTCATTTGGCTAAAAAGTAGCACGAGAACATAGCAAACGAACCAAATGCTAGCAGACGTTGTTCAAATCATGTGCATTTTATAGGATTATCTTTTTAGCACAAAATGCATCTTGCTGTCCAGAAAGGACACAAGGACAAATTTAGCGTGAAAAATTAGTGCACAATGCTGGACCAGCACTTTGCAGAACAATGCGTAATTTCAGAGAATTTACCATAACTTCTGCAAAGGAAATAATACACGTTTTTCGCAGGAGTACTTGTAATGGGCAACAGTGGAGGCCTTTGAACATTGGTGAAACGTCAGCATACTTGGTAGACTACTGATAAGTCTGGTTGATGCAGTTTTAACCAGGCGAAGCTTGTACAGAGAAGCCTAAGGAGTGTTGAGGTAGATCGCACTGCCATAGTCCAATTTACATTGGACTAGAGAATTGATGGGAAAAGAAAGACTGATATTAACATTTTAAGGTGCCAGAAGCTAGTCATGCAATTTAGGTTTTCAGAGAGAGATCAGAATCAATATGTATGCCCAGATTACTGATAGAAGGGACAGGAGATGGTATAGGACCCATCAGATCAGGCCAGTCCAAGTTTTTTTAACATAAAATATTGTACATATGAAGAAGGTCGATCTTGGATGAATTCAGTTTTAGATAATTATTGGCTATCCACCAGAGAATAAGAGTTAAATAATTTGGATCTTATTCACAAAGGTAAATTTACATGTGCTGGTTTACTCACATGTAAATTTACTCTTGCACCTAGTTATAAATCTACACTTTTTTGCTAATCTGCTGCTCACCATTTCTCAATGTAGATTGAATTGAATTTAAATAATTTATAAAGCGCATGGCTACTTCAAAGGAGCTTCCCAGCGCTTCTGATTTACACCTAAGTATAGACTTACATGTCTCCATCCTCTGAAACCAGGGGGTGAAGACATCTTAGAGTGAAGTGTTAAGTTACTACTAGTAATTTTTCATGAGTAGGCAGTGATCTCCACCACTGGGGCAGAGACTTCCGTGTGGTAAAGTATAGGCAAAAAAAATCATCTTTTTTTAAATACTTAAACAAATATCACACATGTTTTAATGTAAAAGAAAACATACATTGAAATAAAATTATTATTAACTAAAATAAAAGTTACAGCACATTTTTCATCAAATTAAATACTAATTTGCTCATTTTAAAATTGCAAGACCTATTGCTTTTGCCATTGCTTGTCTATAAAAATGTGGACAGCACCCACATCCTGCCACAAACAACCCCTTTAAGAATATATGAAACTAAAAGGACAAACACTGTTGAAATAATGTTAAAGCTCAACAATATATTCATCTTGGCCTATCATCCCTACATGCGTGTTGTCTGATTCATGGACCCCCGAGCCTGCTAATAGAGAACTTCAACATTATTTCTGATGTAATGGTAAACAGGGAGAAGAGCTAGAAAAACATTTGAACACCTAGGGTGAACTTAGACCTGAAGTTTAACTTTAGGCTTCAGTCTAACTTTACACCTAAAGTCTATATTTATACCTGAAGTTTAACTTTAGACCAGACGTTTAAGGGCCTGATTCACAAAAATCTAACTTCAGAATTCAGGTCAAAAATTCAGGTCTAAACTTAGACTTCGGCTCTGAACTTAGACATCAGGTCTAAAGTTTGACCAAAAGTCTAACTTTAGACCTGAAGTATAATTTAGACCTAAAGTCTAACTTTACACCTGAAGTCTGACTTTACACTTGAAGTCTAACTATACACCTGATTTAGACCTGAAGTCTAACTTTACTACTTGTTGGTATTCACAAAGGTAAGTTAATAGTAGTAACTTAACTTTGTCAATACTTTACTACTTGTTGGTATTCACAAAGGTAAGTTACTGGTAGTAACTTACCTTTGTCAATACTGAAAAGTAGTAAAGTTAGTAGTAAAGTTAGGCTTTTGGTCTAAGTTAGACTTTAGGTTTAAACTTAGACTTCAGGCCTAAGTTCACCTTTGTGAATCGGGTTCCCAGTTTTCCCCTCTGGTGGTGAGTTTGGAAAGCAAAGAACAGTTGCTTCTAGACAAGAGACCAAAACACCGGATGTCTCACAAATTTCCTCTACTGTAACGTGATACTGTTAAACACAGAAACTGACACATTTAGTATCAACTGTTGGAGTTTTTCATTGATAATTGATGATAACTTGCATCTGCAGGGGCGTAATGCAGGCCACTGCAGGCCCCGTGGTGCAGGGAGCTTTCAACCCTTCAGGGGGCCCTCCAACACATTCAACCCAATGCCAATTAATGTCTGTGAGATATGTGAGACTCAGGGGCGCCTCATCACATTTTGCAAGGGGGCCCTATCATTTTGCTTTATGCCACTATGCATCTGGCAGCAGTAACAGTAGCTCAGCGACTTGAGATCCTGCTGAAGAACCTTCTGAGTAACCACCTGGTCAGTGATAGGTGTGACCACCAGCATAATTAACCAGGCAGATAAAATGTCTGCTGTAAAATTGGTTAATAATTAATTAACAGTGCACAAATGTATGTTCACTCGACTGCACATTAATTTGCAATCATGTCTACATTCGGCACAAAAAAAAAGTGAATTTTTACACTACTACTTACACATGAATATACATTAGTGGCTAACAATGTTGGCACACTTAGTTGAACTTTTTTCATCATAACTACAGGCCTTCATTACCGAGCATGCTTAGTGCTGTTAGCTGAAAAACTAGGTCTGGTTAAAAGTCACCTTCATATCATGGTCCCAGTGGAATTTTTGTGCAGTCATTATTAGCAGTCTGCCCGGCCACAGTGAACAGTGGTTATTTTTCCTACTGCCCCCATAGGCGTAACCCAAGTGCAGACAGTGCCTCCTCTTATGGACACACTTTATCGCCTAAAAGACTCTGACATCCCAGACACCATATTCCATTCTACTTTATCCTTCTGCCAACCTTAGCAATCCAGAACTTTAGTTCATTTGGTTCAATTAAGGTATTACATTTAAGACCAAGACTGGAGCATAGTGTCACTGATGACGTGGAATTACCTGGTAACCCTTGGATTTAGAAAAAGTGATTCCTCTCTTCCTGAGAGCATCTTTCAGTTGAAGGGTCAATGAAACATGTAGGCAGCATTCTCAGGTGCAGATGGTGGGCAAAGGTACCCATGGCTTTCCTATCTACACTGACAGATGGTCTAGAAATTGCTTACCCATTTCTCCACCATCTATCCGTGCACAATGTTGCAGATATGCTTTTGCTGCCTTCTACAGTTTCAGTGTTATCAACCAGCCATGGAACAGAAAAAGAGCCTTTCATATAGACAACAGAAAGCAGCCGAGAAAACAGAATTGGCAAGGCCAAGAAGATAATGTAATTCTAAATGCTACCCATGTAAACATTCCCCACTGTCTTGGTAATGTTTCCAACATGGGGTTTCAAGTGATCATCAGTAACGAGGTGTCATTGATACTGTATCTCTTGAACATTACTCCATTTTGGGTGGCTAGCTATTCAGAATTAACAGTTTCTTGTAGCTTACTTTGATAGTCCTATTTTTATGTTTTCTATATCGAACAGTCTGCTGGTCTAAAAGGTGCCACCTTTGACAGTGCCTATTTGACTCTTGCCCAATATACTGTTCGATGTAGAAGACATATGGTGCCTTTTAGTCAGATAGGTAAATACTGATCAAGTGGGGACGCTGAGTCTATTTGCTTTTTCCTGCCGTGAGGGGAACGGCTGCTAAAATTATCCCGGCCTCACCTGTTTTGCTGGGCTGCTCTGCTCTATTTGCTGCTACCATCCAGACATCGCCGTGATGGGAACGGCTCGCCGACTGAACTACCTTTCCCAGGGGGCAGTGCCTGGACTGCGTTAGGCGTCACCAGAGGGTGCCAGGGCCCCATATAATCGTCACACACCTCCCGCAGCGCGGGACGCTGAGTCTATTTGCTTTTTCCTGCCGTGAGGGGAACGGCTGCTAAAATTATCCCGGCCTCACCTGTTTTGCTGGGCTGCTCTGTTCTATTTGCTGCTACCATCCAGACATCGCCACGAGGGGAACGGCTCGCCGACAGAACTACCTGTTCGAGGCATATGAGCTGCAGATTATACACTGTGCATAGATCGCCATCTGGTGTTGGGCCCGGATGTTTGCAGTTTGTTTTTCCTCTTGGAAAGTCTTTGGAAGTCACGAGTTCGGTGACTCCCCCTCTGTTTAGTATTGCGCATGGGCTTCGGCTCCATCCTCAGATTGTTTTTTTCCGCCATCGGGCTCGGATGTAATACTTCGCGCTCCGGTTCCGAACTTCCCAGTTCACCGATCGACGCACAAATCCTCACTCATCGAGCTTCTTCAAAGATAATAAATCATCTTACTCACTTCTCTTCGGCACTTCTTCGATACCGGTCGTCGACGGTGGCCTTCGGGCCTATTCCGGCTCCGGTCTCGGCTGATGGAAAGAACTCCCTTCAAGAAGTGCCCTCGATGTGGGTCCAAGTTTCCCCACACCGATCTTCATGAGGTGTGCAACCTCTGCCTCTCCCCAGAACACGAGGCCCGAGACTGTCCCGCCTGCAAGTCTTTTCGCTCAAAAAAGACCATTCGAGATCGACGGGCTAGACGCAACATGGCGCACTCCTCGACCTCCGCTCCAGTCGACATCTTCGAGGACGATGTCGAAGCTCCGGGACAGCAGGACATCGAACAGGTGGATGACGACCTTGTCAGCGCTTCCGAGGCCGACGACTCAGATGTGGAGGACATCACCCCGGCGCAGCGGGTCGTGAGTACAATTCCCCCTCCCACACCCACGCCGATACCGAAAAAGGCTTCGTCACACCTTCGCCTCCGGGCCTAGGCAAGACCAAGGACACTGCTTCTCACACCCCACCTTCGGGCCCAGTAAAGAAGCCTATTAAGCCTTCCGGCAGCTTGGGCTCGAGCCAGCCGACCACCGGTGCCGAGAAACACCCTTCGGCACCGAAGAAAAAATCGGCCTCCACCTCCACACCGAACCCTGCACCGAAATCTTCGGTGTCGAAACCTACTCCTCCGGCGCCGACCAAACATCACAAGGCCCTCGGCACCGACACTCCCGTGCCGAGACCTTCTTCGGCACCGACCAAAAAATCAGAGGTCCCAAAGAAGCACGGCTTCGATAAGTCTAAAAGAAACCTTCGGCGCCGACCGAACAACCAGTGTCGCAGGAACTTTTCACACCGGATCCTCTGCAAAAAACACTCACCAAGGATCCAAAAACTGGACACTTGACATTGTCTTCAAAAAAGAAACACTTGGACAAGCCGGATCCACCTCCACCTCCAAAGAGAAAGGACATTGCTACTTCTCCTTTCAGGGTGCCTTCCCCACCTCCTCCACCTCCTCCACCCTCTCCACCTCCACCCCCCCACCTCATCATTCCCCCACCTTGTCTTCTGTCCCAGACGATTTGGGAGACCCTTATTATGATCCAGCAGATGTGCCACAAGACCCCACCCCTACTGGATCTCCAGACCCATGGGATGATTATAACAATCCGGACATCCCAGATGTCCCACAGGATGACCTTTACCCATCTAGGCCATCCCCACCTGAAGATTCCTTGGGTTTTCACCATTTGTTACAACGGGCGGCACACTACCACGTGGTGGAGTTACATACTGACCCAGTGGAGGAGGATGTTCTCCTAGACACCTTTGACGATGCACATAGGTCTACTGCCATTCTACCTATGCTAAAGGGCGTAATTAAACATGCCCCTGAGGTTTTTAAAGACCCAGTCAGGGCCAGGGTCCTAAATCTTCGTATAGAGAAAAAAATACAAAGCCGCCCCCACAGACCCTTCTTACATTAAAGGCCCTGCACCATTGGATTCCCTAGTGGTATCTACAGCTAGGAAGCGCTCAAATTCTCAGGCGTCAGGCGAAGCACCCCCACCTGACAAAGAGTCCAAGCTCCTAGACGCGTCAGGGAAGCGCACTGCGTCACAAGCTACCAATATATGGCATATCGCCAATACGCAAGCACTGCTGGCCCGATACGACAGGGCACACTATGATGAGCTAGAGACCATCATGCACCATCTCCCTGAAAAGTACAAGACTAGGGCTAATGAACTGATTCAAGAGGGAAAAAAAATAACTAATACCTCGATACGCTGTGCCCTAGATGCAGCAGATACCACCTCCAGGGCCATAAACACCAGTGTCCTTCTCCGTCGCCATGCCTGGCTCAGAGTTTCAGGGTTTAAACCGGAGGTACAAGCCTCTATATTAAACCACCCATTCGACCAAGATCATCTATTTGGCCCCAAAGTAGACGAAGCCCTCGAAAAAATGAAAAAAGATACAGACACGGCTAAATCCATGGGAGCCCTGCAGTCACATACTCCCAGGCGCTCTTTTCGCCGCTCTTCCTTTCGGGGCACGGGCAGAGGCTACTCCTCGGATAGTGCATCCACGTCCTACGAATCCCCTCCTCAATCTACCTTCACAAAGGGTTATCAAAGAGGCAGATACAGAGGCAATAATATTAAGGGCAGAGGCAAAACAAATACCGCCCGCTCTGCCACACCTCCTTCCCAATGACTTTCCCCCGCTCCCTCCAGACCATTCCACTCCGGTCGGGGGCAGACTACAACATTTCTTTCACGTCTGGGAGACAATCACCTCAGACAGATGGGTGACACAAATTATTCAGTCAGGGTATTGCCTAGAATTAACATCTACCCCCCCAAACATTCCACCCAGGCACCGCCCTATGTCTCAAGAACATACTGCGCTACTAACACAAGAAGTGATCTCCCTCCTGCAAAAGGGAGCAATAGAGCAGGTCCCCATAACTCAAAAAAATTTAGGGGTCTACTCCCTGTACTTTCTGATTCCAAAGATGGACGAGACTCTACGACCTATCCTAGATCTCAGACCTCTAAACACCTACATACATTCAGACCATTTTCACATGGTAACCCTTCAACAGGTTCTTCCACTCCTCTCCCAGAACGATTTTCTCACCACTCTGGATTTGAAAGACGCATACTTTCTCATTCCAGTACACCCGTCTCACAGAAAGTACCTCAGATTTGTGGTGGACGGACAACACTACCAGTTCAAGGTGCTCCCGTTCAGGGTAACAACAGCACCAAGGGTTTTCACCAAGTGCCTGGCAGTAGTGACTGCACACCTCAGAAGACAGCACATTCACGTCTTCCCGTATCTGGACGATTGGCTCATAAAAGCCATGTCCTACCAACAATGTGTGCAACATACCGCCGCTACAGTCCAATTACTTCACCAGCTAGGTTTCACGGTGAACCATCAAAAATCCCACCTGGTACCATCACACACAAAACAATATCTCGGAGCCACCATAGACACCTCAAAAGCCATAGCCTATCCCAATTCTGCCAGGATTGCAAAAATACAGGCTCTGCGTCAAAAATTCCTATGTCAACACTCTCTCCCAGCAAGAGTGTTTATGCAGCTCATAGGGAAGATGGCCTCTTGCATCTTTATAGTGCCCCATGCAAGACTCCAAATGCGTCCACTCCAAGAGTGCTTAGCACGCCAGTGGAACCAGGCCCAGGGACAACTGACGGATCTGGTGTTGGTAGACGGTCACACCCACCACTCTCTGCAGTGGTGGAACACAACAAACCTTTCCAGAGGTCGACCGTTCCTGGACCGGTCCCACAAATAATCCTAACAGCAGATGCATCACTCTCCGGCTGGGGAGCTCATCTGTTACATCTCACAGTACAAGGCACATGGACGCCACAACAGAAGTTACTCCACATCAACCATCTGGAGCTACTGGCGATCTTCCTCGCCCTAAAATCCTTCCAGACACAGATTTCAGGCAAGGCAGTCCTCATTCGCACAGACAACATGACTGCCATGTACTACATTCAAAAACAGGGGGGCACACACTCTCCACAGCTCTCTCAGTTAGCACAGAGCAAATGGAGATGGGCAATTCCACAAAAGATTTTTCTCCTAGCCCAACATGTCCCAGGAGTCCAAAACACCGTGGCAGATCTGCTCAGCAGACAGACACAGCAGATCCACGAGTGGGAACTTCACCCACAAGTTCTTCGCCCGTTCTTTCAGAAGTGGGGGCATCCACACATAGACCTATTCGCCACCCACGAAAACAAAAAATGCCCAAGCTTCGCCGCCAGATATCCACACCCATTGTCCAAAGGCAATGCGATATGGATGAACTGGTCAAACAAATTTGCATACGCTTTTCCACCTCTCCCACTAAATCCATTAGTGGTGCGAAAGCTACAACAGCATTCCCTAACTCTGATCCTAGTAGCTCCAACATGGGCCAGACAACCGTGGTACACCACACTGCTGGAACTCTCAGTAGTACCACACCAAAAGCTACACCTCTCACCATGCCTCCTAACCCAGAACCATGGAGAGATCAGGCACCCGGACCCAGCTCAGCTCAACCTTGCGATCTGGCTCCTGAGGTCCTAGAATTCGGATACCTTAACCTTCCCCCTGATTGCATGAACATTATCAGGGAAGCTAGACGCCCTACTACTAGAGCGTGCTATGCAGCAAAGTGGAAAAGATTTGTTGTTTACTGCCACAACAACACAATCAATCCTTTAAATGTATCCATACAGCACATTATATGTTATTTACTCCATTTACAAAGGTGTAACCTAGCATATACTTCCATTCGGTTACACCTCGCTGCTTATTTACAGAACAGGCAGCACCTCTCACTTTTCAAAGTACCTGCCATCAAGGCCTTTATGGAAGGCCTCAAAAGAGTAATTCCACCCAGAGTGCCACCCTCACCTGTCTGGAACTTGAATATAGTTCTCACACGGTTAATGGGACCCCCTTTCGAACCATTACATAAATGCGAGCTGCAATTTCTCACATGGAAAACAGCTTTTCTGGTGGCCATCACTTCCCTCAGAAGGGTTAGTGGAATACAAGCACTCACTATACAGGAAACTTTTCTCCAGATGCATCACAACAAGGTTGTACTCCGCACCAACCCTAAATTTCTACCCAAAGTCATTTCTCCATTCCATCTAAACCAGTCGGTAGAATTACCAGTCTTTTTCTCGCAACCCCAAACAGTTGCGGAAAGGGCTTTACACACACTGGATGTTAAAAGGGCTTTACTTTACTACATCCAGAGGACACAACCTTTCAGAAAAACAACTATTTGTCTCCTTCTCCCCACCACACAAAGGCAACCCTATTTCTAAATCAGGGATAGCTAGGTGGATTGTAAAATGCATACAGATTTGCTACCACAAAGCAAAACGAACACTATTGGTTCCCCCTAAAGCCCACTCTACAAGGAAGATAGGGGCTTCTATGGCTTTCCTAGGGAACATACCACTAGATGACATCTGCAAGGCAGCGACATGGTCAACACCGCACACCTTCACAAAACATTACTGTGTAGATGTGCAAACCAAGCAACAAGCTAGTGTGGGCCAAGCTGTACTAAAAACACTGTTTCAAACAACTGCAACGGATGCCCGTGGTCGCCGCTAGGGTTGGGTACTGCTATATAATCTATGCACAGTGTATAATCTGCAGCTCATATGCCTCGAACGGAATATGCTACTTACCAGTATGCATCTGTTCTTGGCATGTAGAGCTGCAGATCTATACACGCCCACCCGCCTCCCCGGCTACCTGTATCCGTTCCAGTCTTATCTTATTTAGATACAATACACATGGGTTTCTTTACTGTTACTACTACGCTCCATCTTTCCCTGCTGGCGAAAAACAATCTGAGGATGGAGCCGAAGCCCATGCGCAATACTAACCAGAGGAGGAGTCACCGAACTCGTGACTTCCAAAGACTTTCCAAGAGGAAAAACAAACTGCAAACATCCGTGCCCAACACCAGATGGCGATCTATGCACAGTGTACAGATCTGCAGCTCTACATGCCAAGAACAGATGCATACTGGTAAGTAGCATATTCCTTCCCAGGGTGCAGTGCCTGGACTGCGTTAGGCGTCACCAGAGGGCGCCAGGGCCCCATATAATCGTCACACGCCTCAAGCAGCGCGGGACGTGCGCGGGCGCACCCGGGCTAAGCCCGGGCCAAGGGCGGGCCCAACCGCGCCCGTTAGAGGCTGACTGAGGCTGGGTTGGGTCACCCCCCTAACGTTTGAAGGGGATTTAGGTGGTGTTTGACAAAGCCTGTTCTTCATTGTTTAGACCTGTCTTATTATTTTTTTATTGTCTTTATTTGCTTGGTTAGTTACTTCCTTGTTAGTTAGTTTGCACTCCTTCTGTTTGTATCCAGTAGAGGGTAGCTAGTAACTGTGAACATGAGGGCCACTAAAAAGGCCGTTCAGCCTTCAGGGGGAGGGGTGGCGGGTACTCTTGATCATTTTATACTTAGAGCAACATCAGTGTTGGAAAAAGAGATTGCCATTACTGAGCGAAGGTTATCTTTGGATCCTCAGTTGAATAAAAGATCTTCTCTAGGTTCCCTAGCTGCTTCTCGCTCACCAGCCCATGCCCTGTCACCCGCTATGCATACAGAGGTCAATGTCCCTCAGGATACTTACTCCCAAAACACAAGTATATTATCAGAGGTTATTTCTAGCCCTCCCCTCCCTGTGCAGACAGCGCCCCGTAGCAAAAATAGAGTAGTCTCTGGCTGTAAGGCTAAGCCCTCCGATGCTCTTCCCGATCCTGTTGTGAAAAGGAAGAGGGGTGCTGATCCTCTGAGACCCTCCACCAAAGCCCCGAGGTCTAATTCTCAAGCCACAGACGTGAGTCTCACTCTGGGTAATAGACAGGACACCACATTATTCGCTGACCTTAACTCTCCATCCATCAGAGATTCTAGTCCCCGTGGCGGTAAAGACATGTGGCGTAGACTTGAGAACCTTTTGTCCACTTTATTATCCCCGATTACATATAGGTTGAATACAATTGAGGAAAATTTAATCCAGCTATCTATGATAGCCAACCTGGGAAACAAGGAGGTCCATGGCACAGACAATAATCAGCACACCTTTGAGCTCCCCATAAATCCTCCTAATGTTAGATGTGATAGTAACTCTCCACCTTCGATTATAACAGACACTTTAACATCGCCTACAAGGGACTCAGGTTCTAGGGGGGAGGATATTGTGAGAACATCAATTCCTAACATCAGGCCATCTTCGACCATCGGGAACTTAGATACCCTGGCTGACACACCTGGCGAATTTGCCCAAACCTCTTTGCATTCCCACAAGGAGTCTAAATTGACCGCTGTTAATACTTGCAATGGTCACTCCTATTCACACAGTACCGACCCAATTAGATCCTGCCAAACAAGGGTAGGAGCCCCTCCACAAGCCTATACGGCCGGCGACAGGGGCTTGCTTAAACCATGGTCGAACAGTGCATCCCTTCATCTTCTACCAGCTGCAGCCCCTTTGGTTGTCATTCTGAGCAACGTCTCTCAGAGTCAGTGTAGAAACCCTGAAACCACCGGGCAACTACTTTGTAAAACTAGACACTGGCTTAACACAAATCTAAAGGGAGCAGGATTTTGGGATGAAAATATTCTTGACCACATGATCATGGCTCGACGCACTGGGTGGGTGGGACCCCTTAAGAAGGAAATGAAGGGTGACTGTGTAATAGTCAATTTTGACAACACACAGTCTCCCAGAGTGATACTGGAGTTTTTGGGTGGATTCAGAAGGTCAAAGGATAACTCCATCGTGGTGTTGCCGCTAGGGTTCTTTTATAGGCAAGTCCCCCCAACCCTCTATACTGAGAATCTTCCACCGGGATATGCCCCATCGAGAGGAAGTCTGAGACCTGTTACTAGATCAACAGAGGTCCCAGTACGCAATATGTTTGCTCCTCTATCGGACTTAGACGCCTGCGACTGACCATCACCACGCACAATGGCCGCTTTGGATCCCTCTGAGGACCTTGATACAGGCCCTAGGCTACAGCGTGTCCTCTCTGATGCCCCTTTATTCGAACATGGCCCCCCATTAGCAAGAGCCCTTTTTTCTCCTTCTGTAGCGGCACCACAGGCCCCCACTGGGATTATTATCAGTGGGAGTCTCTCCATGATGTCATGGAATGTCGCTGGTCTCTCCTCCAAACTTCCTTCGATAGAATGGTCGAATTTGGTAGACAGTCGCGACTTCATTGTGTTTCAGGAGACCTGGTCATTATCTATTATCCATCGACCGGGTTACCTGGCGTGTGGGAAAGTGGCTACCACTAAAGGGAAAGGCCGACCCAGTGGCGGACTTCTAATTTGGGTCAGGCAACATTCTTCGTGTCACATTAAGGAAATATCTTCGGATAACAATGACATTTTGGCTCTAAAAGTTAAGTGGGACGGTGAACTAGCATTCACCTTAATTAATATCTATTCGAGAGGTCTTGCGGGGGGGAGATCTTCTCCAACTATTCAGTCTTTGGACACCCTCATTGATGGGTTTGAAAGCCCCAAATCGCTGGTAATCGCAGGTGATTTTAATTGCACCTTCGAGCCATTAGGGACCGAAGATGGCAAACTTTGCCTTGACGAGGACAGTAATTGGGGTGTTCCATCGCTGTCCCTTGCTCCTATTATAAAGTGGACTGAGGCGGCCCTTCAATTAAAAAGCTTTTCCTTGGGGTGGGGCTTGAGAGCCGCAAATGGGAGAACACCATCAGACACCAACGGTAGTAATACTTTTTCCAATGGGAAGAGTGGCAGCAGGATTGATTATGTCTTTGTCAGCTTGGACTAATGGCCCATCGTGCTGGACATGGCAGTGACCCATAGACCAGAAAGTGATCACGATCCCCCTATCCATGCAACTAATAACTAAGCTTCCAGTGTGTACTGGCCCCCCTAGGACAATGATGGGGGGTGACATCAAGGTATCAAATGACCTCCGACGATTGAAGTGGGACAACGTATCTGACAATCTAAGTACTCAAAATCGGCTCCGAAAATCTTTAGAGGACACTCTCCTGACACTTTCAGTTTTTAATCATTTAGAAGATCCTCCTCTATGTTTAAAAGGAGAGCACGAGGCTCTCTTTGATAGTCTGAAATCTTTGCTCACCATTAAAGGGAAAGAAAAAAAATCTATCCGACCCAAATCAGCTAAATGGTATGACAAAGATTGCTCTGCAGCTTTGAAGTTGCTTTCCTCCGCAATTAAAACGAATGATCAGGCTATTAAAACAGCCAGGGCATAATATAAAAGGGTGCTTCTGAAGGCTAAAGAGAGCTTTGATAAGGAAAGATGGGAGGATCTAACTAAAGCTTCAGAAGAGAAGAACTGGCAGAGATTTTGGTATTTAATTAAATGGGGAAGTTGGGTGTCAGAGCCTATTCCCCATAACAATGTCCCTCCAGACAAATGGGTTTCCCACTTTCAAGCCCAGTTCACTTGCCCCTTATCCTCTGTGTCTGATTTTTATGACATCGATACCACGGAGGTATTAACCTTTGGTCTGGTGGAGATTGAGACAGCCATTGAAGCAGCACCGGCAGGCCGGGCGCCCGGCCTGGACTGTATCCCCACGGACCTTTTTAAATTTGATTAAAAAAACTGGGCCACTTATATTCTTTTCTTGGTAAACACCCTGGCCAGGGGTGCTCCCCTGCCTGTCTCCTGGCTCGGTGCAGAATTTATACCTATTTTTAAAAAGGGAGACCGTTCTAGCCCCTCCAACTATAGACCCATCAGCTTAATCGATTCTCTTCAAAAAATCGTGGCTCGGATTATTTTACTTAGGATCAATGAATGGATTGATGAGTCTCAGGCCTTATCTATATACCAAGCTGGGTTTCGGGCCCATGTTAGTACAATTGACCAGGTTTTTAGATTTTCAATGATTTATTGGAAAACGGTTATTTTGATGGGGGGCACCTTGTTTGCAGCTTTTGTTGATTTGAAATCTTCTTTTGATTTAGTCCCCCGTAGAAAGCTGTGGGACTCTCTTAAGGAGGCTGGTATGCCTCTGGCACTTTTGTCGTTTATTGTTAGACTTCACACTTTAAACTTTGCACAGGTCAGATGGGGACAACAGGGTGAGCTTACTGATAAATTTCCCGTCAATAGGGGTGTTAGGCAAGGGTGTGTCCTAGCACCGACCCTGTTTTCTCTGTTTATTAACAGGGTTATCTCTTATTTTGCAAACCATCCAACCGACGCTCCCTCACTGGATGGCTCTAAGGTCCCACTACTTATGTTTGCAGACGATACGCTTATTCTGTCCAAAACACAATCCGGTCTGCAGAGGGCCCTAGACAGATTTCTGGTCTTTTGTAACGACCATGATCTGGCCATCAATGTTGACAAGACTAAATATATGGTGATGCACAAAAGTAAAAATATTAAGAGCAATCGTGTCAATGAATAATATTCCCTTGGAACAAACAGACACGTTTACTTACCTGGGGATCACCATGAGCCGTAGGCTGACTTGGAAGCCCCAAATAGATCTACTTGTTCTTAAACACAATCAACCAGCTGGTGCCCTAC
Source organism: Triturus cristatus (assembly GCF_964204655.1). Lineage (NCBI taxonomy): Eukaryota > Metazoa > Chordata > Amphibia > Caudata > Salamandridae > Triturus > Triturus cristatus. The sequence goes on along the minus strand of NC_140586.1, from coordinate 323,634,163 downwards.
TGAAAGAACATAAAGCCTCACACACTAAACCGGTGGGGCCCGCTATTGCTCTGTTTAAAGGGAAAATAAGAGCGTCAGTTATCTATGGGGCTGAGATATGGGGTTATGACAATCTTTCTCATCTAGTCAAAGCCCAAAATAAGTTTCTGCGCTCATTGACTAGTCTTCCTCAGTCAACACCTATCCATCCCCTACTGTTAGATCTTGGCTGTAGGGCGTTGGATGAAGATGCTGGGTTTAGACCCCTCTCCTATTGGAGAAGATTGTGGTCAACTCCCGAACTACTTACATATGCTAATGCAATCTGGTATATCAAAGATCTAGACAAGCTTAGGAGTATAGCCTGGCTCCAATATGTTAAAAGTGGTTTGCATGATATGGGTCTGGACCACCTTTGGTCTGATCCGAGGAGTAACCAATTCCCTAAAAAAATGGACTTCAAAGCCCTATACTGGGCTATATCCCTGTCTGGTCTCTTTATGGATCATAAGTATATAAGCAGCTTTGAACCATAATGGAATTTTATTTCCAGACCTGATGATCGCAAGTTATATCATCAATTTAGAGTGGGGTCTTTACCTCTTAATTCCTTTACAAGCAAATGGAAGGTTGGACATGATAGGTTTTGCCCTACATGCTTAACACAGGATGAATCAATAGCACATGTTCTATTTGCGTGCCCTGCTTTTGCCTACCCCAGGTATAAATGGCTTAAGCCTATTTGTTCAAATCTAGGAACTGGATCTCATCAGACAGCACTGCGTATTCTTAGAACTAATACGCGAGAGGACATAGCCATTGCGATGGCTAAATTTTTGAGCTGGTCATGGGCTATACGTAGATCTACTGTGAAGCGGGCTGTTACTTCAGTACTCCCTATTTTAGATACCTAGTTTTTTTTTTATTAAGTTTTTATTTTGTTTCCTCTCATCTGTTTTATGAAGCATGAAAAAGATCGCTATGTTGATTTAATCATATTTTAACAGCTGTATTAGTATTTGAACTTCTTAAAATCCTTTTTATCTCTGATATAGTGTATCTTTCATGATGTAACAATCGAATAAAGATTTTTTATGATGATGATCAAGTAATGTTTCTTTAATGAGTTATCAACCCAGAGCAAGGCTAAATAAAATGATGGATTTAACAATTAATAGCTTAATAAACACAATTCACAAATTGGAACCTTACATATGCATTTACATTTAATGAGAGAAGCTAGAGCTTCCTTTAAGAGAAGAGCGAAGACCGACCAACTTTTCTAAGGCACCTCCCATTTAAAGACATTTAGATAAAAAAGGGTTTGAAATGACGTGACCACAGCTTTTGTATATTGTATTCATAAAGATCTTTCTTCTTTAAGTGGCAGCTGTAGAGATTTGGACTATTGGTTAAGATGGTTATTAAAACATAAAAGATCTGAGCTTGTGTCCCATATTCTGCTCTCTAAAAAAATGTTTATTCCTCGACCAACTGCTGTTTTTATGTGCGTCTTGCTTTCCTAATCTATCAAAACTTTGGTTGCTTGGAAGCAGCGCTATATTAAAATCTTAAAATGTACATTCTCCTACAGCTGGTGTCTAATCCATACATTAGCATCCGCAGTGATGGCAGTCTTCACCTGGAAGGAGTTCGTCTGCAGGACGGCGGAGAGTATATCTGCATGGCCAGTAATGTGGCAGGCAGCCGTAACCGGACCACCACTGTCAACGTGTACGGTAAGTAGCATGTGCCCATGGGCCCTCCAACTCAGAGTTAAACCTTCACCAGCTGTGTATGTGCTGACTTGTGATCCACCTAAATCTAGGTGGCACCAACTAATCAGTCCCTAAATGCTCTTTAAATCACTCTTGCCCTTCGAGCAAAAGCTTTATTGTTTAGAAACTGTTTGGAAATGCAGCCAGAACGTGGAAGCAGGTGCAGACGTGTGATCCACATAAAAATGAACACAGGTACAGTTCCAGTGTTACAGGAAGTACCTTACTATTCTTTCTAATCTTGTTGTTTACATACTTTATGATTAGATTCGTAAACTAGAATCTGTGACATCTTTACAAACTCTGGATGCACACAACTGCACACTTCAAGGTAAAGATCAATCTGGAGTTGCCATGCTTGAAGATGTAAACAACTCTTTCATAATTCTGCGGACGTGCTCTATAATTATACATTTACTTCCATCAGACACATTGTAGACTCCCCATGCCGGAAATTAGGTATCAATTGTTATAAATGGATTAAACATTGTCAAAAGGATTTGTTAAATGCATGAATTACTCGAAAAGTCATATTATAATTGCCAACATTATATTCCTAAAAGATGTAACTCTCAGCAAAGAAGAGCACCATGGTGCAACAAAAAAATAAAGTGAATTATAGTTACAAAGCAAAACCTATTATCTCCTTGGCATTTCCCCACTTGAGCTCCACTAATCATAACTCACACCCTACTCTGCACTTCTCATGACCTCATACATGGGGACCGATTATGATGTCGGTTGGAGTTGCTTCTGACCGACATCATCGAGGAATCGCAGAATTATGATGCGACCGCACATGCTGTATTCATATACTTTCATTTCCCTATGGGAGCTTGTGCTGCGGCTGTAAACCGCCCATAGCACAAGCTCCCATAGAGAAATGGAAGATTGTCTTCGTTCCTGTACCGCGTGGCAGGCACCTAAAGGTACCTGCCACGCGATGCAGGAATCAACAGGGGAGCACCATAGGTGCCCCCTCGACCCCAACCAGAGGTTGCAAAAAGAAGGTGGCCCTGATACGGGCCTCCAAACTCACTTTCCAACAGGCTTTCCATGTCGGAAAGGCCGGCATGGAAAGCCTGTGGGAAACCGAGCATCGTAATCCCAATGGCTGAAACGCCATCCATTGGGATTAGGGTCTGGTCTCTTACTGGCCGATGGGCTGCTTGGGCCCATCAGAATCCACCTGGAATAACCGCCCGGTTTCAATTCCGACCGCTTACATTGTTATTAGGTGGTAAAAATTGAAACCGATGATGTCGGTCGGAAAGCCTCCAATCGACATCGTAATTGGCCCCTTGATGTCAAACATGGACATCTCAAATGACATCATCGTTCACCAGTGGAATACCTGATGGCACATCAAATGACATTATTAATGACATCAATGATGAGGATACATATGGCCTTACCAGACATCATCAGTGACATTATTGCCATGAACTATTGTGATATCACAAATTGGCTCCGCGTTCATATCTATGTGTACAAATCAAACCATTTTTTGAAGACTCAAGTTACAAGTTTCTAGTTTCTCACAATACCCACTACAACATGTGGAAACTATTTGTCTGAGTTAATTTATGGAGGAATTGAAAATCCTCCAATATTGGGCTGAAATATTAAATATGTAAATCCATACAACCTGCTTTCTCTATAATGAATGAAATTCAACTGACACATTCTCCTCCATATTTTAAGTTATTCACTCAATGGAAAATTCTCAGGTGGCTACACACTCTAAGTCAGGTCTTAGTTGTTGGCAAACACACAGATGGTCTGGAATGATAGTGGACATTATTTGACCATTGGCCCAGACCTAGCCATCAAAACTCTTTATTTGCTAAGACAATAAACTTCAAGAATGGCTTGAACTGATTAGGCACATCTGAACATCAATTAGGCATGATCCTAAGCCAACTTGGCACTTAAGGTCATAAGTAGCTCGTGGCAGGGGTGCAAATAATGGTTCAAATAGTGGACCATAGCTATTGAATTTCAGAGGGTTTATGTTTTGCTCTGAAAACATAAACTGTCCATTACTTTCTTTTAACTGTGGATTTTCAGTGCATTTCTGAGTATTTGTTTAAAATATAAATAAACATTAGCAGCTGGATGTCACTGTTTATGCATCCAGAACCAGCTTCACATGGCCTTTGGTGTTAGGGCAAAGGGCATGCCCATGCCTACCTAAGGGTCTTAGTGGTTGAATGGACCCAACTGCTTGTGCATCCACCTCACGCTGTGCACGGCCATGGGAAGTGGGCTTTAGGCACAGGATCTCGCTTGCAACCGTTAGACTCAAGGCCTGGCCACAGACCAAACAATTTGTGCATGCAGTTCCGACTGTGAGCTGCACTGGCCCTGTGGGTTTGAAAGCACTTGTATCGTAGAGTTTGGAGGCAGGGCATGGGTGGTGATCAGACCAAACACTCTTCGGTCCAAATGCCCTGTCTCCTTGTGAACAGCCTTCAACCATCAGTGCAGTTTGCTTGGTTGCAGGATCTCACCTGCAACCAGGCCCTTGTTCGGTACCAATGCCACCGAAACTGCTGTGTATGGCCTGTTGCCAAATGCAAAGGGCTTTGGGCACAGGGCATGGCTTGTGGCAAGGCATTGTCATTGCCCCTGTGCCATAGAGCCCTTTGCAACAATAGTTTCAACATTTTACAAAAACGAGGGTCTGCAAGCCTGATGTGGATCTACAAATCATACAGCACAACTTGTTTTTTTTGTAGGTGGGGGGCAAGGTATTCTTCTCTGACGCTTTTATAAGGACACATCCTGTAAAGGCTGCCACAAAAAAGATTTTAAGTTTTATTAACCATTCAGATTGCTCGAGTCCATGGAACCCCTCATGGTCCTAAGATTCTACCAACAATATTTTGCCTCTTTTCCCTAGAGTAATTCCTTAGAACTGCCCTGTGTCTATTTCCCTTTCGCCTCTACTCCTGTAGGTAGCCCTACTACTCTGCCCATTGTCTGCTACTACAATCTCTCATCTCATCTAAAATATGTGATCATTTGAAGAATTAATTGGGTTTTCATTTTCAGGTGGCAAAATATAAAGTGCTATGTTCTGCAAATGGTCACCTTGGCACGGTGTTTGCCGTAGGAAACCTTGAGAGACTTATCAATGCCATACTTCCAAATGCAGAACATGGTAGTGACTTCACTGACTGATACGCATTCACCCCTAACATACCATGATATCACCCCTGTCCCGGGTGAATGTTCTGCATTGCTGGTTCCATTGTGCATTTTAATATCATCTCTAAACATTATGCTAGGACTATTTGGCAAGACAGGAGACAAGTCTGCTTGGAGAGGAGAGTCTCGGTGCCAGGTTCAACTTCTGTATCACTCAGCCTTCCAAATCAAAATCCCACTGTAGCTGCGAGTAAAAATAACTCTGGAGCCTATTCAATTTCTAACAAAATACATGTTCAGTTAGCCAGTTGTTTTGCAATGTCAATATTTTAAGATGTAGGATTTCTGTTTGGGAACACATTGGGTAAAGTCCAAGGCAGAAGCCCTCTTGGTGGAACTTTGAACCATGTACCCGGTGATCTGCACTCTTAAAGTATGTGTACATTGGAATCAGATTCCAAAACTGGAACATTCATGTTCCTACAGAAATTGTCTTTTTCGACTTAAATCTAAGACTAATAGCTTTTGCAGATCAACTTAAATCATTCAACAGATGCTCAAGTGGGAGTTTAATCGGCGCCAGCAGCCAAGTGCTGTGTCAGCATAATTAATGAAAAGGAACATGGAATAGATGGCAAAAATATTCTAATATAAATTATGACTCAAGCCTATTAAACCGTATTGTTTGAAACCTTGCCTAAAGAGTCATGTTCCCTGGCTGGTCGTGAAACCACAGGTTGTGCATGAATGTTTGTTTGAGGTCAACAAGTGTTTTTTCTCTGTCGCGAGCATGTCTCTCATGAGAATGAGTTAACTGACACAGCTGAAAAAAAGGATAAGGAAGCCCATTGCAAAGCGAGAAGGGACCTGGACTCCTTATTCAGTGTGCACAGTGCAACAGATAAGAACTATATTGAAAAGTCAGCCACATAGAACCAGGGGCATATTTCCAAGCCCCTAACTCCACTGGAGCGTCACTTTTTCTAATGCTCCGGTGGCGTTGCTCTCAACCCCATATTGACAAGGTGGCATTAAGCCACTTAACGTAGCTTAATGCCACCTTGTAAATAGGCACCTTTCTGCAGCAGTCCGCTGCGGCAAAGGGGTGGGCAATGGGCGTACCGCCCCAACACCCATTACTTTCTGACGGTGCCCCATATTTACAAGGATGGTGCAGTACCAAAAACTAAGACCAGGGAATACCTGGTCTTGGGATGGCGATACGAGGAGAAATCATTAATTTCTTCTCATATTTTGCATTCTGCAGCACACATAGAATGAGCAAATCACCATTAAAGATTGTTTATGTGCATGAACATGGCTCTTCCTGCACATAAACAATCACCCCTGCAGCGCAGGCACCCTTGCAACATGGCGCAAGAGTGCCTATGCTGGCGCCAGGCAACTTTTGTAGCGCCAAGGCTAGGAGAAATGCAGGGGTGCACCGTATTTTTGTAAATACGGCGCATCCCTGCATTTAAAAAAAGTCGAAGTGCTGCGTAAGCAATTTTGAAGTAACACCACTCTATTTTATTGTAAATATCCCCACTAGTGTCTCTCTATTATGGCTGACAGGAAACAGCAAGGTCGACTTTTGAGCTGGTGGCGCTCAGTGCGACAGTCTTTCTATTATTTGTCCCCCCACATGACCTCCTTCTTCATGAATTCCCTAACTACCACTCTCCAACAGTGCACCTCACCTCTCCATAGCCTCTCTCTGACATTCAGTTTTACTTTCTTATAGCGCTACTCATAATTCACTCAGTCATTCCACTGATCCTCATGGTACATGTTTTTTGCAGCAGGCACATTAACCCTCTGTGCTGCTGAGTCAAAACTTCCACTAGACAAAATACCAATCGATAAGCGCTAGGAACATTAATCAGTAGAGTTATCTTGACTTTTTTATTGTTGCCTAAAAACTGCTGGACCCACACAGTTCACAAGCTTTTACTTATAGCGCTACTCATAATTCACTCAGTCATTCCACTGATCCTCATGGTACATGTTTTTTGCAGCAGGCACATTAACCCTCTGTGCTGCTGAGTCAAAACTTCCACTAGACAAAATACCAATCGATAAGCGCTAGGAACATTAATCAGTAGAGTTATCTTGACTTTTTTATTGTTGCCTAAAAACTGCTGGACCCACACAGTTCACAAGCTTTTACACTAATAGATATTTTTAAACCCAATGACCCCAACCAAAGTCAGCGCCAGGTGCGGCTGCACCGGTCACACCGCCCTAAAGCTGGCCCTGGGAGGAATTTGAACAGTGTGAAAAATTGCTCAATGAAAAAAAGAAAAGTGATGCCTGGAATTCTTGAATTATTCACAGTGATTGGTAATTACACTGGCCAAATTCCATTCCACCATTTTTAAGTGCCCAAAGTATGATGGGTGTGCCCACTTATGGGTCTTATTCTCACTGTGCCACAGGAGTCATGCTAGATGTAACTGATATGACTTGAGTAGGCTGAAGCTGGTCGGACATTCTGAGATATTTCCTTGTTGTCATGTGGGTCAGAGCAGTACCCTATTAACAGGTGGATCTGGGAGTCTCTGCATGTGAGTAAAACTGAAGAAGGGACATTTCCATCATCACAGCCAGTGCACCTTGGAAAACATTGAAAAATAGTAGTGAATTGCCCTTTGTCCGAGGGACCCCATAGCTTATCTACTTTGAGGAATAGAAGAAGGACCAGGTGCAAACATTCGAAAATGAGTGAAGCTACCCCAAGGCTATGCTGGTCACTCCTGGACATTCACAAAGGCAGTTCAGCAATACAGGGTGGTGTAACACCTCATATCTTGAATAAAGATTCAGGACAACTGTGGCAGCTCAGAACCTCAATTCAAGAGAAGACAGAAGTATCTCTTGCTGCTCTAACGTATATTGGTGCCTCCTGGCTGGAAGTCCGGAAGTAGGTTGCAAGTTTTCTTTCCTGTTGACCCTTCAGAGAAGGCAGCACATGTTGCTTTCTATCAACTGGGAAAATGATCATGATACCACAGTTAGAAATATAGTCACCACTAACTTCATACCTCTAAAAGAGCTTATCTAATGTGTACTTTGATAACAGCTGTATGTACCATTGTGAAAGAGGGTTATGCCACATTGAAATAAACAACAAACTGATAGAAGGAATTCTTGAATTCATCTCAGCCATTGGTAGTTACTCGGGGTTGCAGTCTATTCCATTGATTTGTTTCCCCTCTGTGCCTCTCCAGACAGATATGCAAAAGAGACGTGGTCCAGTGGGAGCATTCTAGACTGAACTGCAGCCTAGGTGGCCTTTTGTCAGGAATGGATGCAACCCCATACTGGTCGTGGCCATCTTGGGCTTCATCAGTGAAGTGCAACTTATTCCCATGACACAGCAAGAAAGGGACCTATGTCTCGGGATTCAAATCGCACCTATGATATTTCACTTAAAAAACAAATAAGTATTGGGTAGAATGCTTGAATTCATCTCAGTTACTGGCAATTACTAAGGTCCACATTCCAGTACATTATTGTTTGCACATTGTACCGCTTAAGACAGAAACAAAACATATGCTATTCATATTTAGTCCTCCTTCATTGGGAACAGCCCAAACCTAACAGCTAGCCTGTTTCCCCTAAACTGGAATACAAACAACCTTAGACTGGTTTAGTCTTTTTGGGTCTTATCAGTGAAATGCAGATTGATTGAATCATTAAATCGGAGGCATCATTGATGTTACATCAAAGCATCCCAGATTCAAATCTGAATGATGAACTACCTTTGATAAAGCAAATGGTTGCTTATTATGGTGACCTGCTCATCCAATAGAAATAGAACTGCATGAAAAAAGGAGATCTTATATCTTGTTTTGTTCATAAATTTATTGCCCTTATTTAGTAGGCCAAAGCATGTTTCCTATTTTTAATTCTTAAGTATTCGTATTTTTAAACACAACTCATGCAGCCTTTATTTCTCGGGTACTTATAATAATATTTATTTTTGAGTCTGAATATATCGCTAAAACGAAAGAATATACAAGCAGTGATGTGGAGAGCTACAACAGATGACCTTTAACCTTTATTTTTTAAAAAAAAGTATTATTTGGTATAGGATAAGATCAGGTTCTGAATGCTCAGTTCCAGCCTTGCTCCTTCTTTTCACTGTGGATTTTGTGGGTTAGTTGAATTATTCAGGAGATGAGAATCCAAGACTGTAAAAAAAAAGATTGCCATTGGTCTTCCTCAGACAATACTTTTGTAACTCTATGTAGTATTGTTTTTTTTCTATAGGCAAAGCATAGATTTCTTGTGTTTAAGATTTTCTTAACTTTCTTTAAATTGGCACTATTCAGCCGATCCTGTAATTCGAGTACACTGAGAAAACCAAACAAGTCAAATACTCCAATGGCAATCTTCCTTGCCCTTACTCTCACACACTCTCCCAGGATCTCAACCCAATCCACATATGTGTTGCAAATCCCACTTAACTTTGTGAAACTGAACAATTTGAAGAAAAAGTCTTCTTACATTGGAAAATGGGCCTGGTTCTGTTGAATGAAGTACAATGATGTGCTTATTGATTTCCTTCTCAGTTTTGCCAATCATTCAGCATGGCCAGCAGATATTCAACACCATAGAAGGAGTCGCAGTGACGCTGCCCTGCAAAGCGAGTGGTGTGCCCAAGCCATCCATTCTCTGGTCAAAGGTACAATATGGCATTGCATTATTCCTCTAATAGATTCTGATGCATAAGACTGCGTTGGCATGACCTGTGTGGGACACAAACTTGCATGTTTGTTTCTTTTATTTTTCTTCAAAATTGTTTTTTCTTTTTTTCTTATATGACTTAGTCTTTATAAAGGAAATCTTTGCACTGAGGATTGGTTTATCTCTTCCACATCTTTCATATTGAAATACAATCATAAATGCTTAGTCAACAGTTTCTGTTGCTTGCTTGGTTAAATCCACATCGGTTCAGTTCAAATCCAAATTTAATGTATTAAAAAATTGGACACCTGACAATATTGTGCATTTTTCTTAAGCACTTCTGTTCAGACATCAGTATTGGTAATAAAACTTTATAGCAGGGTAATGGTTAGAATGCTTGTGTTTACCACCATCCCAGATTGGTTATTTGTGCACTTGCTGCCATAAATGGCTTTACCTAGGACCACCAAAATAGGGACTGTATTTTTACATTAAATAAGTCTTTCCTATATTATTTATGATTTGTGGTGCTAAAAACTGTATTTGTTTTAGCGCAAAAGATGAGCAAATCTACACTTTTAAGCTAAAATTAAAGCTTTTACGACCCTCTGTTCCACTTAGAAGTAGTTGAAATCCAGTATTTGTAAAGCGTGAACAATTACTCGAGGGAGTCAAGGTGCTGGAGGCTGTCGGGAAGATTAAGTGAGCTATTGCCCAGAGTCACATGGTGCTGGGGCTAGGATCAAACCGTGAGCCCTCATGTTCTGGAGTCAGGTACCCTGGCTGCTGTGCCACACCTCGTCCCTTAAAGTTAAAGCCAACATTAGGTATCTAGCACATACCATAGATGTGAAAAACAACCCAACAGTCAAAAACAGACCAGTTACAGTTAGGCAATTGAAAGATTGAGGCCGTGTGTAGTTTCCTATGAGATATTAAACCTATAGCATATGTCAGTAGAACAATATGCCTGTTTCAAAGGTCTTTGAGCCTGATGTTTGAAAGGCAGATTAAAAAAAATAGATGCCAATTTTGCACCAATGTTTTGTAACCAGTACTTAATTTGTCTATGTTACCTAAGAGGTTTCATCGCAAAATCTCCAGTCTCATGAGTTTACAGAATGACCAGACTACAGAAGCGGCTGGTGTCAGATAAAAATGGTGTGGGATTTTTCTTGTTAACTTTATTACTGTTTGAGTGCTGCATAAATACTTTACACATTGTCTCTAAGTTTAGCATGACTGCTTTTATGCCAAGCTACCAGAGGGTTAAACACAGGTTAATTTAGTGACTTTTTGTGGTTCACCCTGATGAGGATTGTGGTTGTTGCTTGAGAAGGGCTTCAACGCCCCCTCAACCAACAAACCAACTTCTGACAGTGATTTTGTTGTGTTGTACTGTGGTAGTTGTGTTGCATTCGGTTTTGTCTGTTATTTGTGATGTTCTCTGTTGTGTTTTAATTGTGTGTTTTATGCTGCTTTCTTAATGTTATTGCATTTTGTTAAATTTTTTACTTTATATATGGCAACTATTGCTACTATATTTTCAACCAAAAATAGCAGACGCCTTGAGGTTTCCTATGACAAGCAACCATTTGCCATTGTCTATCAATATCTAGAGCACTGCTCCAGCTTTTCAGCTACTTCAGATACCAGTCATCCCAAACCTGTGGCCTAAAAGGTGTCGTAATTTAGCACTCCCAGTGCTTAATTTATGTCAAATGGTCCAGTGTATGTTTAGGTCTCGCCTACGCAGCGCACATGTGCTGCGTAGGAAAAAGACCTTTAGCAATCAATTCACTTTTGCAGGCAAAAACCTGCACGTGTTGCATTGCTTTCAATGGCAACACGTGCACGTTTGGCGATTCCCTTGCGGGAGCAAGCTTTAGAACCATCTGGTTTCAATTAACATATGGTTCCGGCAAGGGAAACAGGCGCAGACCCCCACCCCTGCTGCCAGCGCGAGGCGGGCGTGCTTGTTTTATCACCCAGGGCCCGCTTGCGGTCACTTTTACTTTCACAATAACACAGTCTCAGTTCCGAGGGAGGCTTCTCCCGAAGGATGCTCCTAGCAGCGGAATGGCGATGAAAGGATTTGTTGTTTTGTTGAATTGCCGCATATTTATTGGACATTTGTCATTTCAGAGATATTAAAGTATGTCATGGTCTTTGAATGTAAGAAAATGCGCAGGTCCATTGCCGTTAACACCACAGACCACATAGTATTAAAAGATCTTTACTCAGGCCAATATAATAAATACAAATGAAGACATCCTCCTTCCACTACACCACGCGTCTCTAAGTCGGGGATGCCACAATCCTTAACCAAAATAATACCAACAAGGCCATTCATTGGACGTTCTGCCACAGGGGACCCAGCTCAGGCTCACAGATCTACAGGTCAAACCTCTCGCAAATCCCAGCATGTTGCTTTTTCACAGCTTTTTCACAGCTGGCAGGCCTACCAAGGCGTAACTAGTCGAAGTGCACCAAAATTATAACATGGGTTATTTTACGTTTAAGGTAATACACGACAACTGGATCTTTGATTGAGTAGCACTATTCTGGGGTGGGCCTTTGTGAGAAAAACAACCAAAAGCTGTGAAATTCTGTAGAAAATAAGAGCATCCTCTTATTTCCTTAAACTCCTGACTGTGCAAACGCAAATGCACATGAACTTCATGAAAAACGTTGTTTCCGTCAAAAAGGTTTTATATAGCTTATCTCGATAAACTAAGATAGTATTCTTGTTACTTTAACTTTATTGCGAAATAAAGCAGTATGTCTAGCCATGGGACTCAAACAACTTTGGTTAACAAAAAGATTTCACCAATAGTTTCACATTCAATGCAGCCAGTGAATGGAGTGTAGCGCTAACAAAACGCGATCAGCAAACTTTTGGGCGGTTAATAACACCGCAAACGTATAGGGTCAGAGCCCAAGAAAACACACAGGCTTATTCAGAGGTGGGCGTAAAGCAGAACATTGGACAAGAAACATTTTTACACCAGTTTTAGCCAATTCTCGCTTTACTTAAATTGGGCTTACTCGTTTGGTTTTTGCTCTTGTACTTAACATCAGTTATTAGCAGGTGGTAAATAATTTTCCCCATGAGTGCTATTAAGGCACGAAAATTGTAACTCTAGTTACTCATTTTCGCCCCAAAATACTAAGGCCTTCGATATGATTATGGCACAAATCTAAATTAAGTCAAGCTGGAGTTGGGGTCCAAATCGTGACTGCAATTTTTGCGGTGATTTGTGCAAATCAGGTTGGTTTCTAGCATCATTCTTGCAAGTTAAACCTGGTGGTATTCCTGTGGGAGAACACAAGGAATGGAAGACACGTGCAGCCTTGCCAGGTTATTCCCCATTCCAAAGTGCAGGAATGAAGCATTCTCATGGCATTTATAAATACCACACCCCACAGGACCAGTATTTAGCTGGTTCAGTATTATTGCACCAGATGTCTATAGGACTCGTAATGAACCCTACATCGTGAAGTAAGACCCTGCACATTTACAAATTGTGCATCAGGATTTCACCTTTAGATTAAGGGCAAAAGGTTAAATGACGGTAGTGATGTCACGAAAGAACATGACTCTGCGAAGGACTGGCTGTAGGATGTGGCGTAACGGTCAGAGCAGCCGACCTTGAAGGGGGGAACCATGTTGGACTCTTGGCCGAAGGTTCAAGCATCCTGTGATTCTGGGAAAATGACTTAATCTCCCCGTGCCTGAGAAATTAGTGTATTCGTCCGTAATGCAACTGGTGCCCATGTAAAGCTCTCTGATACCTTCGGGTCCAGTTCGCGCTATATAAAACTGCAAAAAAAACAAGCATTTGCAATGCATTAGGTCTCGCATTTACGAGCTTTTGTGCTATTGACATTGTAAATGAGAATGCCTTTTATTTATATGTTTAAAAAACATACAATAATAAAAGGCATTGTCATTTACAATGCCAATAGCACAAAATCTCGCAAATGCGAGACCTAATGCATTGCAAATGCTTGTTTTAGTAAGCTCTTGCAAATGGGAGACAGTTAAGGAGCACTTGGAAATGAGAGAGGCTACAATCAAGGGGCTTTCAGAAATAGTGGAGACTACGATGAAGGGGCACACATAAGTGATACCATCTATAGTGAAGAAGCTTGAAGAAATTGTAGCAGCTGGAATGAAAGAGAATCTGGAAAATGGGGGAGAGTACAATGAAGGGGCACTTCAAAATCAGAGAGGCTAAGATCAGAGAAGAGTCGGGGTAAGATTGAACAAAATGAGAACTATCAAATCTGTGCCATGCTCCTGTCCTAATCGAAACAATGGATTAGGGTAAGATTTTTTTCATCTCATGGTCGATTTATTACACAAAAAGTAATTTACCACTAATAGTGAAAGTTGTCTAGGAGGAAATTCTAGATGGACAGGTGGATGCTTTTACAGGCAAACTAGAAAGAGCAAGAGTCTCTGGGATCCAGAAATGCAGTGGGCTTGCGTGGAGTGGTGATGAGAAAGGAGGACAGAAGGGTAATAATGGCAGATTGGTTTTTGTGCTGTCAGGGTAGCAAACTACCAATCAATTTGTTTCTGACATTTGCATATTAAGGATGCAAGTGTGGTTAGGATTTGACTTATAACCTGTCAAGGGTTCACTCAGCTGGGACTCCTCTAACTTTGGGAGCATGAGAAAGTAATGGGGTGCAAACCATGCTCTTTTGGACTCCCTAGGTCTAGCAGGAGTAGGCGGAATCTGAGCTCTGACAAATTATGATGTTTCTGCTCAAGTTGCCAACCTTGATATTTCCTTGAATTGTTTGATTGCTTGTGTGTTTTATTCGTACAGCAGTAGGCCTTTATTAAGGTGCATGGGTATTGCTCAAATCACAAGCTTCCATTCTTGCCCATTTGATATCACTTAATTCATTTGAACGTGTCCTTGCCTTGTGCACGTTGCCTTATGGATTACTGGTCCTTGTCTGATTACCTCTCTTTTTTGTGTACACCCACACACCACCTCACTGCTCCTATAGCTACTTGTGTGCTGTATAGCTGCATATATGTTTTAGCTCCCTCTCAAGCCCCCAACTGGACTACTTGTAACACAAACCCTGCCTCTATTATTATATAAACCATGAAACCTAGCAGGACTGCAGGCTAAGTTATAACTGCAGATTATTACAGTTATATTCTGCATTCCAATCCCTGTGCCCCAAGATAAGATAAGAGCACCTCTCAGCTCACTGATACATGGCATCACAATGCTTCCCACATAGGATCACAACAATAAACACAAATCCGTCACGGTGTAGCATGCTGCCCGACTGAAAATGTACTTCAGCTCTTCTCAGTGGGGTGTGGAGAGCTATATGAATGTTATAATACAATCAAAGACCTCTCACAAATAGAAGAGGGTCCCACAAAGGTGCCTAATAAATGGGAAATACTACAATGAAGGGGTGTTGCAAAAGGTAGAGGTTACAATGAAGCACTCTCATAAATATTGGCGGGTACTGTGAAAACCGCTCAGAAATGGGAGAGGCTATATTAAAATGTGTAATGGATGAGTGGGAACATCTTGAGTGAGCTCTCAACTATAAAAGGGATCCAGTTAATTAAAGGAGCTCTCTGGAATATGTCGCCTGTCATGAGTGAGCCCCTAAAAATGTCAGGGGGTACCTTTATAAAGACGGAAAGAAAGGGAGAGCATTTTCCATACTGAGACTCCTGAGTAAAACACACACATTTCACAAGGTGGCAGTGGCAAGTGTCTGTCAAATTGCAGCATTTTAGTTTTGAGGCTCATTTAAAATCTATGAAACAAATGTCAGCACTTGTCTAATATGCAGATCTACAAGCCTGGCTTTTGACATTGTCTTTGAAACTGTGTTCTTGTGTTGACAGAAAGGAGAGTTGATCGCTCCGAGCAATGCCAAGTTCTCTGCTGGTTCTGATGGAAGCCTTTTCATAGTTTCTCCAGAAGGGGATGAGTCAGGGGAGTATATCTGCACTGCAACCAATGCAGCGGGCTATGCCACCCGAAAAGTCCAGCTTACTGTCTATGGTGAGTGACCGAAGGATTTACTGAGAAGCCCCAAATTTGTATCAGTTGAGGTTGAAATTCATTCAGATAGTTTAGATTTTTTTCTTTACTTCTTTGCAGCCATAATTACAACTTTTGTACATTACAACGCAACCAACACAATGACTCCCATGTTAAGCAGCCTCTGCCACCACCCAGTATCTCCACTCTTCTATCTACTCCCATCCATTTGCCCTAGTTGCATGCAAAAATATTGTGATTTTATACTGACCTTCAAAATTAAATATTATTATATAAAGGTAAGTATGGACTTTTACTGTTCCTAACTCCACATACACATACATTGAATGTTTAAAGGGTACCATGGGAAGTACTTACCTAACATAAGGAGAACGGAGGGTGTAGGAAGCTGGCTCCCCTTATGGTATGCCACTAGATGGTTATACTGTCCACAGAGTCCAGGGGTTCTTCAAAAAAGTACAGGGCTCAATGTAAAACCCAAAGTGCTCTATTAGTGGTAATGTGGGAGAGCAGCCTTAGGCCTAACACAGAGGAGTGTAAGACATTTATTGCACAACATTGACCAATAATGGACCCATGACTCAATAAAGAGATCCACACCAATTTTCGAAAAATAAGCTTTGTTTGTACTTTACTTTAAGACCAAGATCTTTGCAATAAGGTGCGTACGTTTTTAAATATAAATACTTTTTACTTTCAAAAGTTAACAATTTCTAAGCAGTTCAGTGTTATCCTACGGAGAAAAACAATAATGCGCTTATACGGGTAAGTATCACACTTACTGTTCCAGTCTTTGGGACCAAAGGTCAGCAAGGGGCAACGGTCAGGTGAGTACCAAAACTGCACCACCAGTGGCACAGGGGCGGCCGGATAGAGAGGTCAAAATCGGAGATCGGTCCAATGCGTTTCAATTGGCCGGGTGTGAGTTGCAATTTAAGCATTGGGCACTCAATGCTTTTCAATGAGGATTCTGATTTCGACAAACAGACTGAATTCACACTGCAGACGCCATTACTGAGGTCAGCCAATGCTGGATTCGAGGTTAGGATCGCTGGGGCTACTTCACTGGACAGGTGAGCTGCTCAGACTCAGGCCGTGGGCATTGGGTACAGAGTGGGCAGGACTCGCTGTTCCCGATGGAACAGAAGTCCTTGGAGTTGATTTCTTCTGGACAGGTCAGCTGTCCGTGTGAGATTGGAGTCTTTTTTGAAGGCAGCAGTAATCCCAGGGTGTTCAGAGGTCGCTGGCTGCAAGACATGTTGTCTTATGGTTGCAGGCTCTTCGAAGCTGGAGACAGGCTGGTAGGGCTGCCAAGGCAGTCGTCGTCTTCTGGCTTCTCTGCAGGGTCGGCCTCCGGGACATCTTCTTTCTTCTTAGGTTGTCGCAGATCTAGTTTTCAGGTCTGGAGGAGCCACCTAAATACTAAATGTAGGGGTGTTTTAGAGGAGTAGTAGGTAGGGCCAATGGGCACTTACCTGGGGTGACTGCACCCACTATTATGCCACCCTCCTGGTGGAAGGGGCATAGACCTAGACCTAATTGGAGCAGACCCCTCATCTTCAAGATGGAGGAAGCTAAAAAGTGTGCTTAACTTTGCCTCCTCCACCCGAGGGGTGGACGCAAAGGTGGGCACACCTCCTAGTCCTTCTGAGTTTTCCCACCGGTTTTCCTGCCCAAAGTGGGGTTGTACGCGGGGCTGCCATCTCCTGCTAGCAGCAGAGGCTGGGGGTCCCATTACAAAGTCAGCAGTCCTTTGACGCTTCCCCTTCGAGCACTGGCTATCCTGGGGGAGGAGGTGTGCCACTTCTGCCCAGGATGTGCACTGTTTGTGTCCCAGAGAGTAGAGGCTCCCCACAGGGGTCCAGAAACATGTCTGCGTGTGGCAGGCTGCATAATGCTTGTCAGTGCCCACACCAGGGTCGGTAGGTTTTCAGGGGGCCCCTCTGAGGTGCCCTCTGAGTATGTGTTTTAATAAATCTCATACTGGCACCAGAGTGGATTTATTACGAGGCGTTTTTGGAACCAAACACTCCTGGTTTCAGTGAAGCCATCATGGTGCTGGGGAACTCGAGTTGTCAAGTTCCCAGCCCATGTACTCTCTATGGCTTCCCATGCACATACAATATTAAGAAATAGACCCTAATACTGTAGGGGCATATCTGTTCATTCAGATATGCCCACACCTGTGATATAGTGCACCCTGCCTCAGGGCTGGTAAGACCTGCTAGAGGGCCGACTTAACCTATATTTTGGGCACTGCTAGTTGGCATGGCACACAGGCAGTGTGTCATCTCGACTTTGTTGTTTTTTCTGCACCAGGTCATGTATGCTGCAGGTAAGGGGACTCTCTTCAGTCCCAATGCCCCATGTACCCATGCACCTTTTACTAGGGGCTTACAGGGGGCCTAAAGGGCCAATTATGGATCGGTTTTAGGGAAAGAACACTGGTACTGGGAACCTAGACTGCAGGGACCCAATGCTCTACAGTCAAAGTTGCATCAAAAGCCATGCAAAAAGTGGGGGGTACTGCAACAGAACCCCATTTTCTCACACCCACCTTAGGGTTGGCACTATTCTGATAGGGAACACACCTCCTGACTAGCTAAATGTCCACCTGTACTGGTGCCAAAGGGGCCCAGGGTAGAGGTTTGGCATTTCTACTGTCTGGGGAAGCTGGGGTCGCATAACAAAGGCGGCAGAGGACTTTGAAGCCTCCTGCCTTGCTATGCTGATTACTTGGCCATCCTGTTCTAGAAGAGGTGACAATACCGCCACCGAGAGCAAGTATTGTTTCTGACCTCAGAGGGCGCGGCCCTCACCTCCAAGGGTCTGAAATTCGTCTGTGGTGACAGGCTGGTTAGGACCAGTCAGTAAACTAGTAGTCGGTAGGTTTTCAGTTGGCAACTCTATATTGCCCTCTAGGTGCATATATTAATACATTTTTCACTGGAATCAGTGTGGGCCTATTAATGCGAGATATTTGATCCCAACCATCTTGGTTTCAGTGAAGCCATCATGTAGCTGGAGAGCTCGTACTCACCAGTGCCCAGCACATATACTCAAGATGGCTTTCCTGTTCTCTGGCAATATCCAAGAATCGACATGGGCATGACAAGGACATATCTGCTCAAGCAGACATGACCTCACATGTAATATAATGCACCCTGCCTTAGTGCTGTAAGACCTGCTGTAGGGGTGACTTGCTTATATTACATGCAGTGTTTGCAGGCATGGCACACTGGAAGTGTACCATGTTGTGTCTTCACTTTTTTTCTGCACCATGTCGTGCAGCCTGCAATGGCAGCTTGCATGAGTGTGCTGAGGGGTCTCTTAAGGTGGCAGAATAAATACTGGAGCTCTTAGGGACCCTCTTTAGCCTCCCTGCCCTAGGTACCAGGTGTACCACTTGCTAAGGACTTACAGGGGGGGTAAAGATATTGCCAATTGGAAGAACAATTGAACAGTTTTAGGGAAATAGATTTGGCGCTGGGAACCCTCATAGCAGGAAACCAATGCACTTCTGTCAATATTGAATCAGAACCCAGTCATAAAGTGGGGTTGGGCATGTCAAAAATGGGCACTCTCCCACAGCAAATATCAAACGTGTTTAGGTTTTGTGCTGTAGACACTTTAAGGGCCATTTAGACCCTCTTTGTGACCTTCAGCCCACCATCTCAGCAAACGCCATGCTCTCTTGCTCAGTTGGTGGAGTACAGACAACCATACAATGCAATCTCCACCCGGTGGCTCAGATCTCTCTGCCTTCAGCTCAACTCCTTATTTTGGTGGTTCCACTGAACGAAGAACAATATGCAGAGCAGCCGCCATGATCAGTTTAGTTCCCTTCCACTTTTTGTTTTTCTAATACAGTTTGTTTTAGTAAAACAAAGAGGCGATGACCCTGACATACAAGATGATTTCTCCCTGCAAGTCAGGGCCATTGATTGATTCCCCATCATGGGCATGCCATAATGTGTCTTAAGTCGGGCCCTGTGAAAGATGATCCATCAGATGAAGGTGTGCCACTTCCAGAAGCAGCTGAGGCTCAGCTAGAGGCAAAACCTGTAGTTCCCTCACCTTACAACCCATCAATTAATTGCATTGAGCCTACATTATCAATCATAAAGTCAAATAATGGAAAGCAAAATACATTGTGTTAAAAGAGAAATATGCAAGCTAGTGTCAAAGATTGTTGCTTCTCAGCAGTGTGCTGCCCAAGGATAAAAATCCACCCTTACCAATAAAATTATATAAAATCGTTTCAGTAAAGCCAAGAGTGTCCGGGCCTGGTTCTGAAGATGGAGGAGGATCACAAAATAAAGCAATTGAAGTCTCTGTCACTGCGGGAGAAGATGCCCTCCTTCCTTGCGAGGTGAAGAGTTTGCCACCCCCTGTCATCACATGGGCCAAAGAAGGGCAGCTCATCTCTCCATTCTCCCCAAGGTACGTAGACATTTCAGTGGCAGTTGTTCATGTTAGGCAGTCCCACTGGAATTGAGGGGTAGAGAAGGACCAACTTGTGTCATATTTCTCTAAATTATGCAGCAAGA
The DNA here is from genome assembly GCF_964204655.1 of Triturus cristatus. Lineage (NCBI taxonomy): Eukaryota > Metazoa > Chordata > Amphibia > Caudata > Salamandridae > Triturus > Triturus cristatus. Next base: position 323,613,952 of record NC_140586.1, on the reverse strand, counting down.
AAAGAAACTTTTGCTGCGTAATATAGAATTTGTTTTGATATGATTACTTCATTGTGTGACGGTTACAGATATTTACAGTTTGGGCTATTTCAGTTTCACCTCATCAGTACTATAGTAATACCCGAATACAGCAACAAACAGTTGTGAGGTGACCAGTTAACCTTTCCAAAAGACCTTACACTGGACTGCAACACATGTTGCCGTGTTTTTGGTACCGTCTCATCCGTTTGAGTTAGAAACTAATTTATTATGCTAAATTGTTTGGAAGATAGGGAACAGATCATGGTAAACAACAGACGGTGGCAGAATTACGTAATTTAAGTAGTCCTGATATTGAGGTACGATCCTTTGTAGAAATACAGCACTGAGTGTATTCTGCAGCTGGAAATAGCATAATATTTTAAAATAAATGCAAAACATTTGTACTTCAGACCCTTTCACCTCTAAATGAATACTTTCCCTTGCTGATGTGAATCTCTTCATCTTGCCTGTTTGGGTGCACAATCCCTCATTCCACTTGTGATCAGTGCTTAATTTGTCCAAAAGGTTGGAGGTAGTGGGCACCAGTGATGCAGTTTTTGTTATTCTAAGCATTCTGCAGCACACATAGAAAGAGGAAAATGCATTCATGAATTGTTTTTGTGGAGGAAGGTGGCCCTTCTTGCACAAAAACAATCCTGCATGCAGCACAGGCACCCTTGCACCGTAGCAGCCCATTGTGCACCAGCACAAGGGAAAGTACATGAACTTGTCGTATTGCCTTAAATATGATGCTATTCTGCCCTTTCCTAGTGACTCAGCAACCTTGCAGCACCCCTTTTTTTTAAATATACCCCTAAATACTTTGTAGATAGTAATCTTTCAAGCCATAACCTGTGGGGGATCTAAGCCATGACATCTGGCTATTGCTTGGTATACCAAAAAGCGGTGTAAGTGGGGGATTTGATGCCATACAAATAAGTTTATGAAGGATGCTTGGAAGACAGGATGGTCCTAGACCTTAATTTTAGAGACAAAAATCAATAACCTTCTAGGTTTTATTCACGATTTTCATGAGCATTCAACCGTGCATTCTGTAATACAGTGCACCTACTCATAGTATTAAATACATTGATTCAAATTCAAACTATATGAACAGCAAAAAGCAATACCCAGACAATTATTTGTATCCTTACGTTTTAGTATTTAATAAGCATTGTCAATTACTTTTTTGGCAGTAATAATAACCTCATTGGTCATAGTTAATAGAAGGTTGCTCCAGACGGAACGTGCGTAAGAGAAAGTGCTCAAGTGAAAAGGAGTGAAAAGCTTCAAAGTAGTGACATAGGGAAAAAAATATTTCATTGATTTAAACAGTTGGATAGGTTGAAATTCACCTAATTATCCGGACTGACCGTATATACAATAATATACAAATAATTTGCGCTTTTCTTAAAATGCACAAAAATACATTCTTGCGTCGCACGATTGAAAAAATGATAATGTATGGACCAGTCTAATTAGTGGGGATGTCGACGTTTCGACCCGTCTTAGGGCCTCAAGGGAGATTCAAACCTCGGCCATGCGGATCTTCCTCAGGACAAACTAGGGCAACCAACTTAGGTATGGGACTTATTCAAAAAGATCCATTCTGAAGTTGCATAATGTCAATAGTATGCATTCCAACGTCAATTCCTCAATAATTGTACGTCTGATTTAACACCTTGCTCATATCTCCTTTGAGCAAACATTAGATGACAAACAGCAACCAGTCTCCCTACGTTTTTGGCCGTGCAAAAGGCAATTAATGCCAATTCAATTCTTACGGAGCAGCCGGTAACTCTCGACTCTTCTGAAACGGCCAGTAGCACTCAGCTAAGTTGGTTGCCCTAGTTTGTCCTGAGGAAGATCCGCATGGCCGAGGTTTGAATCTCCCTTGAGGCCCTAAGACGGGTCGAAACGTCGACATCCCCACTAATTAGACTGGTCCATACATTATCATTTTTTCAATCGTGCGGCGCAAGAATGTATTTTTGTGCATTTTAAGAAAAGCGCAAATTATTTGTATATTATTGTATATACGGTCAGTCCGGATAATTAGGTGAATTTCAACCTATCCAACTGTTTAAATCAATGAAATATTTTTTTCCCTATGTCACTACTTTGAAGCTTTTCACTCCTTTTCACTTGAGCACTTTCTCTTACGCACGTTCCGTCTGGAGCAACCTTCTATTAACTATGACCAATGAGGTTATTATTACTGCCAAAAAAGTAATTGACAATGTTTATTAAATACTAAAACGTAAGGATACAAATAATTGTCCGGGTATTGCTTTTTGCTGTTCATATATTTTGAATTTGAATCAATTTATTTAATACTATGAGTAGGTGCACTGTATTACATAATGCACGGTTGAATGCTCATGAAAATCGTGAATAAAACCTAGAAGGTTATTGATTTTTGTCTCTAAAATTAAGGTCCAGGACCATTGTATTTTGTATCGCGTTACACCCAGGTCTATGACCAGATTAGGGTTACCCCATTTTTGTAATGGAAGACAGGATGGGGCATAACTAAGACCTTTTTTGGATGTTTTGCTATTTTCTGTAAATATTATTTTATTTCAGGCACACCATTCTTTCTTCTGGGTCGATGAAAGTGCTGGAGACAAGGGTGACTGATAGTGGCTTGTACCTCTGTGTGGCCTCCAATATAGCTGGAAATGTGACTCAGTCAGTAAAACTGAGTGTTCATGGTGAGTTTTAAAGCCAACCCTCACTAAAGTAGAGTGTGTGAGAGTGATTTCTGAAACATCATTATGTAAGAAAGTGAGAAGCTGCAGTTTGAGATATCTCATCTGAGGCACCTGCACTTATGTTTGGGGACCAGCCTTGTATTTCATCATCAGGAGGAGAAAGATAAGAAATTAATGACAAAGGGAGAAATCAGCAGTGAAAACGACCTTACAACAGTGAGATACGAATATATGAAGTGTATGATAGTGCAACAAAGGGTGTGATCAAGACTAGGCACCCTTGGGCTTTATCTACCTCGGCATTCTGCAGTGCTCTGGTGGGCCTGTAAAAAAAACATTGGGCCATCTCATTATTATTATTTTGTTTCTTTACAAATTGAGCACTAGATAAGTTGTGTACAACTTGTTTTATTCCTTTGGGTTGCCCAACTGCCCTACAAGGCTACAGGCCCAGCAACCAGAGATAGCATATACTTGAAACTGCACTAAGTTATGATAATTACTAAAAAGCCCCTCATTATAAGTAGCGGTATTCAATCCAAAAAGGTAATTCTGGGTAGGCTTGCACAGCTTGCAATTCTAAGTGGCATAATTATGCCTGGTCTGGAAATTCTAGACCAATTTATACCGGGCCTTCAAACACCGAACCTGTGATTCTATACCTGGAGACAACAGGCCTGGTTTCACTCAATGCAGATGTGCACCTGTTGAAACCACTACAGTGGAGAGGGCAGGGCCCGAGGGCAGGAGCACAGCCTGGCCCACACCCAAACCATGCAGTAAAAAAGGGGATCCTGCAATGATCCCCCTGACAGGATCATGACCCCCTCCTGCATTCTCCCCAAGCAAGAAGACCAGGTGTAAGGACGCATCTGGCATTCTGAAAGTTCCCTGTTCTCCTTCTCCTCCCACTTTCCCCCACCCCTCCCTCGCATGGCAGACGCAGCCAAGGGCTCAGAACTGTGCTTGGGCCTGCATGTGCCTGTCTCAAAAATCACTGAGGGCCACCTGGCCAAGGGCAGTGCCCGGGGCTGAGTAGCACCCCTCCCTGTTACCCCTTACAAGAGAATAACTCAGAGGGAGCTTATAATGATGTCCAGTGTCAACCTGCACCCTCCTCTCACCTTCCAACCCACTCACTGCTCAAAATTCCCAAAGGTAGGACATCTGCTGACATTGTTATAGCCTGCAAGTTATTTACTTTTCTTTCATCTATCCAACACCCTTCTCCCACCCATGAGAAGATATAAAATGGCCAAACAGCTCTTCCCCAGACTTTTTAGAACAACTGAAATAAAATAACATTTACAATTCAGATCTGATCATGTTTAACTGAGCTGAAATTACCAGCATTTTCTAATAAAATATAAAAACGATTGATTCATATCTCTTTTCAAGTGCAGTATGCAAATGCAGCCACTTCATGTGCCCTGCTGCAGTGTGGGGGAAAAACATTGTTTTCTACAGATTCACTAAAGATTCGGTAAACATGATTAACATACACGGTGCTCATCATCTAAACATGGAGGATTGTGGCTGTGCACACAATTATGCAGGACAGAAGATCAGTGACAAATGGTTTAGTCCATGCTCCAAATGAATTTAAACTCAGTGAGCAGTCCAGATCAAATTATGTTCCTACTTCTAATCCACTAATTAAATGAATATTGGGGTATTTTTTAGAACAAGGGAAGTCGGGTAACGATTTGTGTAGCACCTTAAAAATTATCAATATGAGGAAATCATGTATGAGTCATGGAATACTGTCCAATCTGAAAAAAAAGAGGTGGTACATGGTTTCGTTATATATGTAAGGATTCACCCCCTATGAAAAATGGTCTGAAAAGAGAATGTCACAATGGAGACCAAGAAAATAGAGAAGAGTCAAGGAGATATGAGGCCACCAGACAGCTAGCAGGCACAACACAGCAGTTTGTTAGAAAAAATGATGAGGCAGAAGTTTATAACATACATGTAGAAGACCAATATTGTATGTAGTATACTACAAGCACCAGGGAGGCATACCACTGTTGAAGCAGGTGTCAGAGAATGTCCGAAGAACCCTCAGAAGATAGTTATTCTAAGATGCAGGATCACAAGAATAAAGGTTTAAAACTTGGAACCAGATGGACTACGAAATGGTGATTAGAGAGTTAGAAGCATAGATGACATACTTCAGACCGAAGAAATACAACATGATTGCTTTTGCGCCATTGACTTGTAGAAGGAAGAGATTTCAAGAAGCCGTTGTCCACACTGTGAAGTTGGTATACTTTGAGCCTTGGAGTAGCATGCCTCAAACTATGAATTTTGGTTTGAAAAATTCACATCTAATTCTATTTAATGACATGAGAAATCTACTTAGAGCATATTTACACATATTGTGTTTTAATTCTTAGGTATAACTTTTCACTCATAACTAGACTCTAAATGTTTAGGAAACAAATTCTGGTATCCATCTGACTTTACTGCATGCACATTCATTTGCGTTATTGCCGAGGCTCTTGTGCATTGCAAAGAGTCTGTGCAAGTTGGTCCCAAGCTGAGAACAGAGGTGCACAATGCAGGCTGCATTATTTTTAAAGAAGTTAGTTACACACAGAGATACACAAATTATTTCTGTGTGTTTGTGTATGTTTGTGTATGTGTGTGTGTGTGTGTGTGTGTGTGTGTGTTCTCGGCTGTATTTGTGCATTTTTGGTGTGTAATGTCTAGAAGTGGATAGGTATAAAATGGCATTAAAGATTAATTAGCTAGAAGTAATTTGAACGACTATTTGCAAATTGTTTTCTTGATGATGCTGGGAAGTATGGAAAGATCACTTGGCACGACTTCAAAAATTCAAGCTCCTTACCATTCAATAGTTGTGCCAATTTCTGTACCAGTATATATTACTTTCTGCAATATTTTGTACCTTTTTCAGTTCCTCCAAAAATACAGCGAGGTCCTCGAGTCATGAAGGTCCAGGTCGGACATCGGATCGACATCCCATGCAGTGCCTACGGGATTCCCCCTCCAGAGGTCACGTGGTCCAAGGATGGAAGCATTGTCCTGATAGATGGTGGGCAGTATGTTTCCTCTGATGATGGAACACTGAGCATTGATAAAGCAGAGGTGTCAGACTCTGGAGTTTACAAGTGTATTGCGAGTAACATAGCTGGCCGTGATGAAGCAGATGTAACTATAGAAGTTCAAGGTACTTTTTTACAAGATTAAATTAATTCCAATTGGCATTACATAAGTATTTCATACTTTGTCATTTGGTAGTTTATGGAGAATTTGCTCTGATAAAATTCTGTCTTGGAGGGTTTATAAAGAAACCAAATGTACGACGTGTTTAAACCATTTTCCAAGTTAATCTGTTGGAACCTAGCTAGAGAGGATGATGTTAAACCTTTCAAGTTGAAGGTGCTGCTCATCCCCATTAAAGTAGGTCTGCTTGTGGATAAATAAAAGGATAACCTTCTCTTCTTTCACCCACTTCTCACAGTTCTATCCTACCTAAGATTAAGTTATTCAATGTGAACAACCAGGAACCTTCAGGGTGGGTGATTGGTGTTATCGCAACTTGGTCTAAGTTATGTTGTTTGGTGTCAGTGAGATTTCTCTAGTATTCTATGGTAGATAGTTAAGAATGCTCTGAAGCATTTATGTTATTTCAGGTATTATACTTTTAAAAGTACCTATTATGCATAATGTCTTTTCTTACTTGTTATCATGATTCGGAGTGCTGTTGAAGAGACACTATGGTTTAAAGAATGCAACAGCATGGGAAGGAATGGTCCTATGAAACCTTCATATCTATTAGTCTAGATTTAACAGAAAATACAACACTATACGAAGCAGATTCCTCTGACCCAACTGCGAAGTGTCCAGATGCGAAGAACTCCAAACACATAAGTATAGGGAGTGTGTAGTTGTAAAATTCCACATGTAGTTTGAGAACACTGAAAATTAGTAAAGCTGCTACAAAGTGTATGTTTGCCTTTGTGAATCAGTCTCTTAATGTGCAAATTAATGAGAACGAGGATAAGAGAGGGAAAGAAAGAGACAAAAAAAGTGAGAGAGAAGGGTGTTCAGTGACAGCATCTTGTGCATCGCTTCCATCTCGTTCAACTTGTTTCAAAGGCAAATGAGTGGTACAATTATTTCAAAATGTGTTCCGCGTGTTTATAAAAAAATAAGGTTGTAGTTATTCTCAAGCTTGGGAATTTGTAACTTAATCATTGTTGTTGACCCTTTGTCGCAGGCAGGTACACGCCTCTTGGATATTTTTTATGACATGAAGTATTGTGAACTAAAGAGAGAGATCAGGCTGGCCTTTATAGGACTTTACAATTGACTTTAAAATAACCTGTCTGCTCTTGACTTACAGGGTTACGTCTTTCTCTCACATCATAAACATCAATGATCTACAAATACTTCATTTGCAGCCATAAGCTTGGACCTTGTGTTGAGTACTTTACCGAGCTATATATGATAGAAAACATTGATTTCTTGAAGTTAACGAATACATTGAGTAATCTACAAAAACAGCCTCACATTCACATGTTTTAATGGGTTTTGCAAAATAGAATATAAAATATAGACCATGACAGTGAGCTTCGGTGCTCACCTAAGCTGCATGTTTCTGCCCTTTTTCTATCCTCCTTTGTGTTCTTGTAAGAAAGTGGGTTTCTGTTGCAGTAACCCCCCCCTTTTTTGCCTGATAGCTGATGCACTTTTTCTTGTTGTGCCCTGGGCTCCTGCCAATCAGGTGCTCAGGGCCTGTGTTCCTTCCCTAAAAACTCCCTAACAGCCAAAACCCAATTGGCATCTCTGGTCACCTGTCAGCCCCTGGTAAATGGTACCCTAGGTGCCCAGGGCCTCGTGACCAGAGAAGGCCCCTAAGGGCAGCAGCACTTATTGTGCCACCCTTAGAGGCCCTGTACCCTGACACAGACACACTGCCTTTGCAGGCTGAGTCTCTGGGTGCAGAACAAAACAAAAAGTCGACATGGCACACATCCCTGTGTGCCATGCCCACAACACACACTGCCCTGGCATACCTCAGTCACCCCTCTAGCTGGGTGCCCTATGCCAGAGGTTTGGGCACGGGTGCATGAGCCCTGTGCCCTTACAGTACCCAGGTCCATTCCTGGGAACTGTAAGTGCAGTGCTGCCATTAAGAGTATATGGTGCTGGGGGGTCGTCAACACGAACTCCACAGCACCATGATGGCTGCACTGAAGACTGGGAAGTTTGGTATCAAACTTCTCATCACAGTAAACCCATACTGATGCCAGTGTGGGATTTACTATAAGATGCACGACAGAGGGCATCTCAGAGATGCCCCCTGAAACTAACCTACAATCCACGTCTTGTCTGAGGGGCTGCCCAGGCTGCCACACAGCAGACGGGTTGCTGGACCCCTGGGTAGAGAGCCATCTGCTCTCCTGGGTTGCAACAATGCACATCCTGGGTGAGGTGCGAAGTCTCCTCCCCGGGATGGGCAGGGTAAGCTTCAAAGGCATTCCGCCTTTGTGAGCTTCTCCAGGCCACTTGCTGTACCCAGCAACTGGCCCCTACCGGTTCTCAACCCCCTCTCTGGTGAGAAGACTGGCCAGAAACCCCAAGGAAGGACAAGGGGTGTGCCAGCCTCTGCCAAACCCACCCCTCAGGTGGGGGAGGCAAGGTGAAGCACGTCCCTGGGCTCTCGCCATCTTGAAGATGGGGAGCCCTGCCCAATCAGGACTAGGCCACTGCCCCCTTCCACAGGATAGTGGCAGGAGAGGGGGTGTATCCTCCCCAGAGCAGGGACCCAGTGGTCCCTGCCCCTTACCTACCTGTTACACCCCTAAATGTAGTATTTAGGGCACCCTGAACCTTCCTTCCTCAGATCCCAATTCAACAACAAGCAAGAAGATCAAGAAACCAGAAGACCCGCCGCGCAGCTGCTAACAAAAGGACGACATCAACTGACTTGGCCCCAGCCCTACCGGTCTGTTGATCCTTGAACCTGCTCCTCTGGAACTCCGGCGCCTTCAGTGGTCAGCAACCTCAAAAACCCCGGAGGACCTGACCACCTTGAGACTCTACCAAGACTGGGACTCCCACGAGCAGTGGCTCTGCTCAAAGCAAATTTCTAACCCCTGGCATCAGCCCGGAACCGCGAAACCTGCACACTCTGCACCCGCCAAGCCTGGCCTGTGCCGGAGTGAACAAAGACCCCGAGGACATCCCCCCGGCGACTGTGACCCCGAATCCGGCACCCAAGGACTTACCTCGATGCTCCTGATGACGCCTGCAGGCTCAGAACCAAGTACCCCCCCTACCGAGATCAACAGAGGGTAAGATTTCCCGACACCAAAAGGCACCCCTGCACCGGCGCCCTGCAGCCCCCTGTGCCCGACTCCTAGGTACCTACCTTTCCTCCAACTACCCAACTTACCTCTCGAAGTGGTGGTGGTGGTACCTGAAGAATCTTCGTCCCCGAGCTTGCAGCCTTTGTTCAACCAGGAGCTTTCCCATTGAAACCCATTGAGCGCCCGAAGGCTCAAAAGCACCCTGCACCCAGCGGCCCGAGTGGCCCTGGCAGTGTGACCTCTACACCTATCTACTTCTCCATTTGCCCTGAGCAAGTGACCAAGAGCCCAGCTCCCACAGACACGTGGCCTGCTAGTCAGCAGCCACCAACCAAGGCCCCCCTGCCTCCCATAGGATAACATTGGGCCTAACTCACTCTGCACCCGGCTGCCCCTGTGCCGCTGAGGGTGTAACAACTTTACCTACCTGACCCTGGGAGACCCCTGAGTCTGTGCCCAGAACCTTAACTCTGCCAGTCGAGTACTTACCCAAAAGCCGATAACCCAATTTTCCTCCATAGGGTAACATTGACTGGTTTCTTCTGAAATTTCTTCGAAGTATGGAGTTTCTAAAACTTAAAATATTCACCAAAAATCAACCGAGTAACGAAAACAAAAATACTCACCTGCTATTAGGAGAGATCCCAGTGCTGGATCTTGGTGCCCAGCACTGACCCTGAAAAATATTCACAACCGTACTTACCAGTAACCCAATTTTCTTCCATAGGAAATCATTGACTGTTTTTCTGTGAAATTTCTTCTAAGTGTCGATTTTTGCAAACTACAAATATTCTTTAAAAATCGTACCAACTGTGAAAACGTAATTACTTACCTGTTTTAGATAGATGTTCCTGTACTGAGCCTAGGAGCCCAGTATTGGATTACAAAAGTAACGAGAACATACTTTACCTGTAACTTGAATTTTCTTCCATAGCGAACCATTGACTGTTTTTCTATGAAATTTCTTCTGTCGATTTTGCAAACGTATAAATATTCCTTAAAAATCGCCTGTATAACTTAAACGCAGTTTCTCAACTGCTTACAGGTGGTACACTAGTGCTGGATCTAGGATCCAACACTGACCTAGAAAAAGTAACCATAACTCCCCTTACATGCGAAGTGAATTTCCTTCCATAGGATAACATTGATCAGAAAAAGTTTCTAAGTGTGAACTTTTAAAATAGCTAAATATTGTTTAAAAGTCACAACAGTAACTAAAAATAAATTACTCACTTGTTTCCAAGAACTGTCCCAGGACTGAATCTAGGATCCAGTCCTGGAGTTAGAAAAGTAATCTTGAAAGTAATCAATTGCATATAACTTAACATTCCCATTGATCTCAATGTATCATTGTGTTTAAAATTGTGTTGCCTATTGCAACAAACTGTAACTATTACCTGCACAAGTCAATGGCCTATTGCAAAGTATTTAACTAAAGCATCTCATTCTGAGAAAGTATATTTTAATACATATTGTTGGTTCTAAAATAAAACAAACATATATTTTTTATATAAACCATTGGCCTAGAGTTCAGCTATTGAGTGTGTGAGACCATTTGCTGACTGAGTGTGTACAACAAATGCTTTACACTGTCCTCTGATACTGCCTTACTGCTCGACCAAGCTACCACTTTAGAGAGTAAGGTTATATCTAACTTTAGCCTCTGCCAAACCTGTGGGGACTGTGGAGTCTGTACACACTGTACCTATTTGGGAACAGTATATGCAGAGCCACTTTCTCACAGTTCTAGCCTCTACTCAGGAATATAACTTATATTAGTAATCTTTAGAGACTATCGAGGTCTCTGGTACATTAGAAGTTATTTTCCCTTTGAGATCTTTAGACTCTTCTGGACATCAACAGGGTCAACTCAAAGTTGAATTGGCAGCATCAATATGGCTGGACATCTTGACTTATAACATTTCTTCAGGTCTTCTTTAGAGGGAGTCTAAAGGTTTTTAGGATGGGGCTCCTTCAGTTGGAGGGGGTTCGTACCTGTGCATTGAGTGTACTCAACCAACCAGATGCCCTTGTTTATAGGTGCATTCTTCCAGGAAAGCAGAGACCCTCTGTTTATTTATTTATTGTGGTTTTACAGCATGGACATGATCTTGAGAGGTTAGAGGGCTTCATAAATAAAGGAAGGGTTACAGGTTAATGATCACAAAGTATAGATGCATATAAACCTGTGGTGATAATAAATACCAGCCTAACCTTACACAAATATAGTAACAAAACCAGAATGTCACAGAAGAAAGAATTCACAGGTGAGGGGTGGGATGAAGGAGCAATGGTGGGAAAAGCCAAGTTGAGAACAAGTTACCTATGAGCGGGAAAGGAAATTAGTTGAAAGTAGGAAGCACAATTGCATTGACTTCAAAACCGCCTGCAAGTGAGAAAATAACTGCATTAGAATAATAGAGGGAATCACCTATTCTTGTGGTTGTAGGGATAAAGTCAGGTAAGGTAGGAATGTAGGTATCGTCAAGGGATATGGAGGTGAAGAGAGACACAAACTAGTTGCATAAGTAGGAGAGAAAAAAGAATGAAGAGTTCACAGATACCTTTAAATGGCGGATAACAAATCAGTTTTCCACAGATGACAAGGCAATAGCTGAGTGTTGTGCTCACACTGGCCTTCCTGCCTTATTCATGGTAGCCATTTTTCCTGCATTTGACTTGAACCTTGCCTTTTGTTTTATCAATCTTTTCTGATAATCTAAGATGTAATTTAATTTTGTTTTGTTAGACATGATAGAAACAAAAGGACTAACCTTAATCTGCTGCCTACAACCCTCTCCCTCTCCCCATTCACAAAACGCAGCACTTAATAAATCAGCTATGTTTTCATTAATTGATCAGGAGTACCAAAAATAACTCATTGTGGTCTCTTTTTCCAATACAATTGCATGCTGGCATGCCAACTCAAAAACAAAGAGATCGCTGAAAATATATTTACTACCATGTAAAATGTACTGTATTTGGTCTAATTACTAATTCAAACTCATAAGTATGCCTCCTTCTCAATATTTGTCTTCTAGAGCCTCCCTCAGTAGATGAGCTGGAGCCTCCGTACAACACGCCCTACCAGGAGAGAGTAGCCAATCAGCGCATCGCATTCCCTTGTCCAGTCAAAGGTAAGCTTATGAGAGAACACATATGCCTACTTTTGGTCAAATTGGCTTACAGAGCTTACTTCAGAGTGTGGATTCCTCCATCAGATCAACAAGGATTGTTAGGCTCCTCTTCTGAAACATCCAATCTAGATGTAATCAGTTAATGACATTCAGGCCCATTTCTGTAAGAGCAGCACAGTGCATGCAATGGTCCAGTCCAATTTTGTGCAAATGTTGGGACGAAGTAAGATTATTGTAGCCATATAAAGGATATTGCATCACTATATGCCCCAGTGATGTGTGCCAATTTAGTGACACCATGTCTATTCTAAGATATTTAGTATAGAGTAGAGATCATGCTAATGTGTTCACCAGGAATGCCAGGGCTGAGTATGTAATGTGCCAGTGAGTTTTGTGCCCTTCCTTTTAAGCAAGTTATTTCATGGCTCTTTTGCTGGGGGGTTGAGTATCTATGTTTAGGAACTACTCACATTTTGTTTGCAACTTAGTAAGGACCTCACATTTGCAGACATGCAGAAGAGTACTGAAACACAAAAAAACAATTGTTACTCGCTATAGCATATGGTTGCCATTTTCTTCAGTTAGTTGTTTGTTATTTCACAGTGGCACCAGGCTTGCGTGTTAGATTGATGTCATATTGTGTCACTAAACCAGCCCCCATAGTTTGCAGTGTAAGTTAGCCAGTTGAAATACGGATGAATAATGCAGGTGATTTCAAGGCACCAAATTCAATGTAGGCGAACTCCTTAAATTTGACAGATCTTCCCTCAATATGATTACCTGTTACAGCCCTGCCTCAGTTGGAGTAATTGCAGGGTTGTATAAGCCACCATCTCTTCCAAAAAAAATTATTGTTGGGTTCAAGGGTGACCACTTTTATTGGTAGCCGCAAGAATGCTCTTTCCTGACACGCTACCCGTTAGATGCAAATAGAAAGGCCCCCTCTCATGGAATGTTCTAGAAATCTCTTTAAAACAATTTTGTTATGGGCCTGATGTATCATGGCAATTCGCCGACCAAATATGTGTCATTTGCAATCTTGTTTGCGACTGGGAATGCAATTTGCGATACAACTAATGTACTCATATGTTGCATTGCAAACTGTCCATTTGCATGGGGTAGCGAATAGGAAGGTCACAATTTACGACTCCCTGTGATTGGCTGTCAATGCAGAGATGGAGGCCTGCAAAGCACAGCAGACCTCTGTCCCCACATTTTCTTTCCAAAATAGATTTTTTTTTAAAGCAGCCAGTGAGACTTAAAGGAACTCCAAATCGGAATGCATTGGGGAAGCAATCAGTGGCCTCCCTGATCACCATCTGATGGCCCAGAGGCTAACAACATTCACAAAGGGAAGGGTGTCCCTGTGTAATGTCTTCCCCTTGCAAAGCATTTACCATCTGTTTTCAGATGTCGGTAACTTATCAATGGATTGCAACTGCAATTGCGGTCATAAACCATAACCTATGTAACTCAGAATTAGACGGCTCCTCATAATGGCAATTTGAAATGCATTTCAAAATGGAGTTCATACATACCCAACAAAACATTTTGAAAAGCCCATGGAACGAAAAATGGATTTGTACATCTTGCCCATCATCTCTAAAAAGAGTCAATTGTTCTCTTGTGAATGACTTGCTGGATTCCTTGTGCATGCTTGTCTTTCTTCGTATTGTTTCCATGTTGCCTTGAGAATGCTCTTTTTCCTGCCAGGTGTTCCGAGACCAGTCATCAAATGGTTGCGCAACGGAAAAGATCTGACAGGGAATGAGCCGGGCATTTCCATCCAAGAGGATGGCACCTTGTTGATCATTGCCTCTGTTAGCCCCTATGACAATGGCGAGTACACCTGCGTGGCTGTGAACGAGGCTGGCGCTACGGAACGGAAGTACAACCTCAAGGTTCACGGTAAGTCGGAAGCATCTTTTCTCACAATGTATTGCATCTGCAAGCAAGGTTTCTTCAATGTTTTAAAAGCTATATTTTGATATGTTTCCTCATTTTAGGGTGTTACTTAGTATGTATGCAAATCTTTATGTGAGAAGTTTGAATCTTTTTATAAATACGTTTTATCAGTGGCCCCTAACTTTTGAACATATGTTTTCTGGCTGAAGCAAAACTAAGTAGGTTTAGAGCCCCAAGAGATTCACTTGATTAACTTTTAAAGGCACTGGGAGGAAGTGGCACTAGCTAATCCAATTGTATTAGACATTGAACAGTGACTGCCTGTGATAGACTCCTGCTTAACCGAAAGTTGTAATATTCAAGAATGGAGTTTGACATGTTGAGGTGATTTTGTATTTACAAATGCATTGGTTTACATGATGGAAATCAATAAAAAAAGGTCTTGGAGGGTTTTACACAGGGAAGATATAATCGGGCATGGCGATCAGACACTTTCTTAAAAGTTCTTGCAGTTAGTGAAGCAGATGAGAAATACGTGGAAGGTAAGCCAGCTGCCAGGGCCAGGAGAAAAGGTAATAGGGAGTAAGTTATAGAAGGGCATATGACAGGGCTGGGAGGTACCAGCATTTCCTTATTATCTATTTTTTAAAAGATGGAATTTCAGTGTGTGTCTTGTTCTAAATTCCAGGGCATTTCAGTTTGAAAATTGTTTTGATTATTTTTCCAAATACTCAAGATCAAGAAAAACCTGACATACACACACACAAACGGACACACACAAATAACATTAAATACCTGCCATTATCAGGTACATTAATGAATTTCATATTACAAATTACAGTGTTGTATCACTCAAACATGGAAGAGCAATTTCTAGCCTGTTCACTAGAAAGGTTAACTCATTCAAAAGTCTCCAGGTACTGGAAACAAAGAATTTTGATGTTTCCATTATCATCTAAGATAGCATTCATTCACATCTGGTCCTCAGTATTTGCAATGTCTACAAAGACCTTATCCCATAATAGCTTTATCGGTATTCCTTACCATATGCTTCTTAAGCAAGTGATCAGCTTGAGAACCATCTGAATGATTTTCCAAATAGTTTTTCATCTTATTGTTTTTTTTCTTTTGGCAAAAGAGCAATCTTAAGGATATTTTTTTGAATATGAATAGATATGTATATATTTACTCCTAATTCTTCCTTAACGAGGGCCATAGCAATGTCTTGCATACGAATAACCCTAACTCTGCAGCTTTTGCCCATGTAGGTTGGATTGAATTTACATAGTTTGAAGCAATATACAACATCTGTAAAAAAAGAGAGATTTTCTTTGTCAGCTAACAGATCCTGCTTCATTGGAAGTCCAGAAAGTCATAGTCAGATCTAAAGTTCATTTGTCCCTGGCACCTGGATGGATATTAGGAGCTGTGTCCCTCAATCCTCTTGCCCCAGTTGTCATCATGTTCAAAGAAAGCATTGCTGGTGGCTAAACCTTTGTGCTGTGAGTTCTTATATTTCTTTGCAGAAGTCACTGAAAGGTAGCAGGTATGTTTGATTAAAGTATATGGGAAAGCAATTAGCAGATTTTTCTGTCTAATTGATGGGAGTGTTCATTAGACAATGGTGAGCCATGATGAATCCAAGCGTTTTAACCTGTTGCGACAGAGAGTGAGTAAAACCATTCAGTTGTAATTCATTCAGCCAGGCTGGGTGAAGTTTATTATTTGCTGGAGTTAGAAGAATTTGTTTTTGTACAGGTGGTGAGCATGAGAAAATATGTGTACACTCATTCTTTTCAGTTGCCTGAGAACTGAGCACAACAATGACTTTTGAGTGCTATACAGAAACGTGTGAATGGCAACTTCTTGGCTTGTCCATCTTTGCTCTCATTGGTTCCAGGTAAAGATTCAAGCACTATTGGTTAGCACAGTATTGTAGGTGCAACACTTCTTAGTGAAAATACTGTTACTTTACGGTTCAGGTTTTCCACTTCCCGGTTTTGTGCACCATTCTGAGTTTAAAAATGTGTATGGATAATTGCTAGATTTGAGAGTGCAAGTTTCTCTGAGCTCAAAATCTAAAATTGGGCGCAAAATACTGTTTGCTCCTGAATTTAGATTTTGCACAGGATTCGGAATGAGCTTGAAGGCAGACTAGAATGGAAACCTGAGGGACTTAATCTGTTATTTGCACATTTTCTGAAGTCGCATCCACAATCCTGAACAGTTACACCAGTTATTCATGAAAGGTTAAATCAATTTACAATTCTATGGCAACAAAATAAAAATAAAAATATTGGGTAGAATTACTCCATAAAAACAGGTTTTTCATTCTTCCATATAGATTTCAAATTCCATGTAACTTTGCAATGTTCACATTGGCCCTGCTTTAATTTAGGGTGATAACAGACAATCCAATTTGGGAAGAAAGTGGTAAATATTCTCTTGGAAAATTCTCTAATACTGAAAACACTGCGGCAAAATCAGCTCTATCACATGGGTAGGAAATTGCACCATAGTTAATATTGCCGGTTTCTAAGAACTCAGTGTTGGTAAACAACAGATTTATGGCTAAGTGATATAATCTAGGATTAAATAGTTCAGCAAATTGCTATTGCTGACAATCTGGCCATGCCATAGAGTTTAAATTCCACTTCAATCAAGAACATTGCTTGTCCTCTGAAGCTTGGCCAAGTCCTATGAAAACAAGCATTTCGTTTTATGTTCTGTATATTTTTGTGTATTTATGCCTAGATGCATTATAAACAAAGAGGAGTAAGTTACTTTTGTATATGATCCAAATTAAGTTGACTGTTTGTTCATATATAAAAAGAAAAAATGTGCACTCTAGCTGTACTTTAAAAAAAAAAAAAAGATTCAGGAAAGGGATGTGGGCCAATGTCTATGTTGCTGACCATGGGACTTAAAAGACCAGATTTGTGTTTCTGGATAAATAGTTCCATGACTAGTGTAGGGCATCTGTGAGGAGAAGTGGAAGGACCTGTGAAGGCAGCGGAGGTGGAAAGGACACCTTCAATTGGCCTCAATATTAACCTACAGTAAGAAGGATAGATTGGAGTCGAAGTCACCCACACGTACTTTGAGATCTGTCTCGGTGACCAGAGGGGAAGGTGTGTTAGAGGGAGGTTCTATGCAGTTGGTAGGTTCTTTCTTTTAATCACATGGAAGCACAGTGAGGACTTCACTGCTGGGAAACATCATCTCCATTGAAGATCTTTTTAAACAAGGTGTTTATTTGATGCCCATCCATTTTTGGTCATCAGCAAGGGACTCTTTGGCTGATCAGTAATTAATCCTATCCTCCGGGATTGCTGGAACAGCAGGCTTGGTTTGTATAAATGATTTCATCTATAGTGTCAAAAGTCACAGAGTAGTCAAGGATGATCATTGGTCCCTAGCAGTCATCAGATCATTTTCATTACTTAGTCTGACTTGAAAACACTTATAAGATTGCAAAATTCCTGATAATTAGAGAGTTGTGAAATCACAACAGGTTTAAGAATCTTTCAGATGGACTGAAGGCCAATGATCTTCAAGTTTGTGTAGATGTTACAGAATGTTTAAACTGATTAACTAATTTGGGGCTGGTTACGTCAAGAACCAAAGCAAACTCTTAGAATGAGGGAAGATTACGTTTTGCAATCTGGGAGACCTTTTGGGGAAAAATGGCCTGTGGAAATCTTGCCCCGAGAAGGAACATCTTATCAATGAAATATGTCTTGACATCATTGGATAGCCCCTGCAAATCTGCAACCCTTAAATAAATATCAAGAATATGGCCAGTTCCTGACTACTGCAAATGTTAGTTTGATTAGTTGGCAGCAACTGATACCAAGATTTGTTTTGCTCTGACCATGGCGGCTTTGTAAACTCAATCATGTATATAGCAATACATAAGATCTTCTAGTCTTCAAACCTTTTTCCAATGCCTTTCAAAGTTCCTACTAATCTGTGGCAGGAGGTAAATCTCTTCATAGTAGTAACTGTTAAAGAGTGCGCAAGTGAATTATATTTCCTACTGAAGAAGGGAGTTCCCGCCTAACGGTTTCATTGATGTAACTTTGGAACTGCACATTAGGATTTCTGTTGGTTCCCCTGATGGAGGCAGGACGTCTTGAAATGCGTCCTTGAGAGCATTATCTTTGATTTTGTTGAGATTCATTATGCAAGAAGTGGGACTGTTGAGCCCCAGTGAGGTGTGATTCAAGTGTATCAATTGATTATTCACATTTAATAATAGAAGCAAAATGCTTAGGACTGTTTTACTTTTTAGTAATGAAATGTTAAATCTGCAGCTGTAGGCAACTAGGCATCTTGTGTCAGCCTTTACCGAAGGTAAACAAATAAGATTTGTCATGTTTGGTGGTTTAAATTCTTCGATTTCTAGCTTATTTATTGCCCCTTAGGAGCCAAAATGAAAATGAAAATGTTCTCAGCCTAGGGTATGCTTTATTCTCCCTGTGTTGAACTTCCTATCTGCTCTTTTTCAATTGTGTATTTTGCTATTTTTAAATTTTGATTACTGTAAAATACTAATTTTGTGTGTTTAGGCATTTTGACTATTATATTGCACTAAAGTCAAGGACCCATATGACTGTAGCATGTCAGAGAAGAAAATCTCTCAACATTAAGCTGTTTAATATATTAATTTAAGGATAATTTATGAAGTGCCCTTATGCTTCTGAGGAAGCTTCTGGGTGTTCCAGTGGAATAATAGGTCATTTATGACTGATCATAGGAAATGTTATAATTGTGTCATAGCAGACAGGAAACACCTGGCCTATCAACCCAGTCTCTTCCCATGGCTCAAATGCAAGATACATTTTAGCTTTTTCTTTGACTCTGAACTCATGCTCTTCTCTTCTTGTAGTCCCTCCTGAAATCAGAGATAAGGACAAGCTGACTAATGTGTCTGTGGTGGTCAACCAGCCCACAAGCCTCTTCTGTGATGCATCGGGAAGCCCACCTCCTATTATCACCTGGTACAAAGGCGATGAACAGGTGGGTGTGCATGTTAAGTCCTACTTCCAGGCAGGAACACAGAGTATGCTCAAAACACAGAAGAGTAATTTGTTTCAACAAAGACTTTGGTGGAGAAAGGGTCTAATTAATTTTACTCCTAAAATCGGTATCCATTTAATCTATCTGCACCCAGTTGGTGGCTTATCATTTCTAAAGATGCTTTCTCTATCTTTTTTTTGGGTTTGCTTTTTAGATTAACAGCAATGCCTTAGTGTTGCAGCCATTTGATGGAAAACGTGAGTTTAACTGATAATTAGGGGGGCTGTTTTCAGGTTTATATTGTTTTGTTCAAAAGGTGTTCTTGAACTCTGTGGGGTTTGTGGGAAAAATGTGGACTGTTTATATAATTGCTGCACGTGCGATTTGTTCGCTAACCACAAAACTGTTGGAAAGTGCCTCTTTTTGTCACGGTCACCCCACTTCTTGCCACTGGTACTGATGTTTTTTGACTGGTGTGCATTGGGTCTCTTCTAACCATGCCCCAGTGCCAGTGCTCCTTCTCTAAAACAAGGTAAAATGGTCTAATTGCATTACAATTGGCACACACTTTAGTACCCCTGTAAGTCCCTAGTAAATGGTACCCCTGGTACCTAGAGCATGGATACTAAAGAGTGTCCCTAAGGCATGTATTATGCCACCCTAATGGACTCCCAAACATATTGCATGCAGACTGCCTTTACAGGCTGCATGACATGGTGCAAACAATGTGTGAAAACATGACATCGCACACTCACTGTGTGCCATGCCAAAGTCACTGCATGTAATATATGTCACCCCTACAGCAGGCCTTATAGTGCTCAGACAGGGTGCATTATATTACATGTGAGGGCATGTCTACATGAGCAGATATGCCCCTGTGCTGTCTAGTTCAATTACTAGATGGTACAAGTGAACAGGGAAGCCATCTTAAGTGTATATACTGGACACTGGTGATTATGAGTTCCCCAGCTGGCTTTACTGAAACCTATGGTGTTCGGTATCAAACACCTTGTCATAATAAATCTGTACTGTTGCCAGTACAAGATGTATTATTAGATGCACCCAGAGGGCACCTAAGAGGTGCTCCCTGAAAAACCTACTACTATCTAGTGTGCTAGCTGACTGGTATCGACCAGCCTGCCACCACAGATCAGTTTCTGACCAGACCTCCTGCAGGTGAGAGCGCACGCTCTCTGAGGCCAGAAACAGTGCTTGCTCCAGAGGAAGGTTTTCACACCTCCTTCAGCATGATGGTTAGTGATTTAGCATATCAATGCCAAAGGCTTCAAAGCCCCTGCCGCCTTTGTAATGCGAGCCCAGCTTCCCCCAGACTTGAGAGATGCCACCCCCTGCCCAGAGGCCCATTTGGCACCAGGACAGGGCGGAAATTAGCTATGCAAGTAGGCATTTTGCACCACCAGGCTTATTACACCCCTAAGGCGGGATATATGATGTGGCCCACAAAAGAAGGATTCCACCATCTTGTCTTTGGTGAAATTAGGAACTCTGGGACAGGATTATGTCCACTCCCCTCAGGAAGTGGTCATTTAGGGGGTGTAGTGATCCCAGGGGTAAGTAGCCCATTGGCTACTACCTTCCATTTCCCTTAACACCGCTAAATTTGGTATTTTGGTGGCCCCCTGACACCAGTAACTGAGATTTGTCTACCTAAAAGAATAAGATGGACAACGAAGAGCCAAAGACCTGAGAACTGTGGACCAGCATCTACCTTTGCGTAAAACCCTGCCTCACTGCTGCTCTCCCGACAATCATCGACACCGACTCATCCAGAAGTGGAACAGCCTCCCCAAACCCTTGGAGGTTTGCCCAGCACTTCCTCAACCCCGCAACATCTCCCCTGAAGTGGAGGAGCCACGCCTCTGCTCCTGTAGGCACCAAGTGCAGCTGCCCATGACACCGTTCTGTCGACCCACTGGCCTACAAAGGGAGCCGCACCCCGGCAAGAGGTCTTCATGCTCCAGGAGGTCAGATCTGTCCCCCTGCCAGCAGTGGCGGCCAGCACGGATCTGGGGTGTTGAGGCGGGGGTAAGGAGTTATAATTGGGGAGAGGATGTGGCGAGAAGGATGGAGCGATCTACCTCGAAGCTGGGGAACCGGGTTCGAGTCACGGCAGGGACGCTCAACATCCTGTGATTCTGGACAAATCACTTAATCTCCCTGTGCTCACCAAAAATTAATGTGTCAGTCTGTAACGCAACTGGTGCTCATGTAAAGCGCTCTGATACCTTTGGGTCAAGTTCGTGCTATATAAAACACAGGTGAAAACAATTGTTAAAAAAAGAGAAAAATTCACTCACCTCCTCACCGCTCTGTCCCATGTCATCTCTCCTGCACCTAACAGGAAGCAGCCAAGCTCCCCTGAGCCAATCACAATGCTGATGCAAAAACTCAGCACAGCAGAACAAAACGAAACACAACAACAACTCAACCACACCACAATACCAACCTGAAACAATACACTGCAACAACCAGCAACATAACTCAATACACAATGCTGCAGTCTAACATTCCCAGTGTATTGTTGTGATATTTTATTGTGTTCTGTGTTTTTTTCTTTTTTGTACTGTGTTATGTTGCATGGTTACTTTGTTGTTGCCTTGGTGTGTTCATTTGGGATTTTCGTGTGGTGTTTTGTTTTGTTGTAGTATGTTATTATGTTATGTTGTTGTTTTGTGTGATATACTGTCATGGTGTTTTCTCTTCCTTATTTGTTGTTTCAATTTTCTTTTGGTGTTTGGTGTTGGTGCATTGTTTTGTTGTGATGAGTTGGTGAATTATTATGTTGTGTCGTTTTGTTATGTTGAGTTCCTTTGTTGTGATTTGATGTGTGGGTATGCTTTTGCATTCTGTTATGTTTGTTGTGATTTTTTTATACTGTGCTGTACTGTATTGCCGGTATGTCTTTGTGGTGATGTGTTATTATAAATTGTTGATGTATTATGTTAGTGTGATATTGTGCTGTGTTTTGATTGTTTCACAACTTACATGTAAGATCTTCTAACACTCTTACCACATAATACTTCTACCTCATACAAAAGGCTATAATTACGAGGCCAGATGTAATGCTGTGTGTTTACATCCAGACCCAACACTTTTCACCAATAACATTTTGCAAGATAAAATTTGTGCAGGAAAAAGGGCGTTATTTAGGACCTTATTTACAAGAAAGTGGTGCTGCAAGCCATTTGGCTGTGCCACGCTGCGTTACTTTGGAAGCAAAGGGAACCATCATATCTACAATGATATGACGGATCCCTTTGCTCTCCTGTGGTGCACAAGTGGCTGCCATGCGCTGCTGCAGGCACTCTTGCACCATGGTGCAAAGGTGCCTGTGTTGCGGGAATGATTGTATTTGAGCAGGAAGGGACACCTTCCTGCATAAAACCAATCACAAAAGGTATTTTCCTCTTTCTATGTGTGCTACAGAATACTGCAAGCA
Source organism: Triturus cristatus (assembly GCF_964204655.1). Classification (NCBI taxonomy): domain Eukaryota; kingdom Metazoa; phylum Chordata; class Amphibia; order Caudata; family Salamandridae; genus Triturus; species Triturus cristatus. Next base: position 323,591,349 of record NC_140586.1, on the reverse strand, counting down.
TAGAAAGAGGAAAAAAGGAGAAATTAAAACATCTCTCCTCGTTGCACCTCCCTACTCCTCCCTTGGGGAGCGGTAGCATTTCGATGCATTTCCAGGTTTGCGATTTCTTGTAAATCTGGAACTGCGGCAGACTCCATGGGTGATGTGTAGGAACACCCACAGCAACACACATGACACAATCCTTTCACGCAAAGTCATGTGTTATAAGGGTCCGTATTTAAAAGCCCACGAAAAGCCATGCAAGGTGCCTTTAGATGACCTTGTAAATATGGGGCAGCACACTGTGCCACCGGTGCATCACAAAAAGTGATGCACTGGCCGCGCAAGGGTTTGTAAATATGCCCCTTACAGTTTTGACTTGCAGTACAAGGCTGTATGTGTAGTATTACTGTGCAATCCCCCATCTAAAATGTAGAACTCAGATTGACGGCGTGGTAAAACTGCATGGGAAAGAATCCAAAACTGTTGTGTCTGTATTTTCTGCATTACTATTAACTCCGGGTATTACCCAGCCTCTTGGAATGAGTGCCTAAGTTTTGAATGGAGTTAACAGCAAACACTGTCTTACCCTTAACAAAAAAAGTTGTTTGATCGAGCTTTAAAATTCCCCATTGGTGGATGACTTCATGGTGTGAGCACTACAACACATCCTGCAGTAGTTTAGAGCTACCAAAACTAGACTTTCTTTCTGTACTTTTGAATGACAGAATCTATGCATTAGGAGAACAGAGGGACAGTCTAGGAATGGCTTCTTTTTACTGCTCTGTTAGCATTAGATGATCTGGAGGTTGATTATAGATGTTCTGAAAAGTGATCACATGTGCTCAAGAGGGAAGATTTATTTCTATTTGGCCACTGTTCTCTCCACCTCTCTAAGCAAGATTTGCAGCTTAGTGCCTTCTGCTTCTGCGTCTTAGGAGCACCCACAAAACCAGCATTTGATATAGCTCCAAGGACAGTAAACAGGTACCTGAGCACTGTACCAGAAAGATTACTCAGGCAGATGATTTCGACTGCCTATTTATATTTTTTAGTTGTTTGTCTTTCTGAAAACCACTCTATATCATGGCGGTGAGGTGGGGTGTAGCGTAGTTAGTTCTGCTGGCTGCTCTGTTTCCAGGAACCCTTAAATAGGCTTCATATGTTTACATTTCTGCTAGTAATGCTGTCTGGATTCTATATTTAAAACAGTGACTTAGCTTTACAAACTTGATTTCTGCAGCCTGTCGGTTTAACGTCTGGCTTAAGCATTCTTTGCCACAATCTCATCACTTTTGTTGAGTATTTGGTGACCACAAGTTGGGAACAAAAGAGGGTTAGACTGTGAAGAAAGGAAGTCTAACGTGAAACTCTGGAACTTTTTATTGATTAGACTGTCTTTTAATATCAGCTTTGGTGAACTATTTATGTGTAAGTAACTTCTCTATTTGATACAGTTAGTGACTTATAAAGGTAGACAAATGTCTTATACATAAAAGTTAGGCCACCCAGAAATATTCTGAGTCGTGGTAAGTCCATTTTATGAAGCTCATTGCAACATGCCAATACTGTTTTTGAATTTATTCCACTAGGTGGTATTTATTCTTAGGAATAGGAAGATGTTTCTGCTGTTTACATAGGGGCTCCTGAGTTCAATGGTTTGAGGAAGAGAATACTGGCCACCCTGTAATGTACCTGAGCCCCCCTCCCAGTCATGCCATACTTTGTAACTTCCCATCTTTTCCTATAGCTGTTCTCTTAGTCCTTCTTTCATGTCTGTTTTCTTTTGCCCTTAGGTTGTTGAAAGTAGCAGTGTGCAGATCATTCACAAGGGGAGGATACTGAAGCTCCTGAAAGCTGCTACAGGTGACACTGACCAGTACACATGCAGGGCAATCAACGTGGCTGGGAGTTCAGAAAAGCTCTTCAACATCAATGTGATTGGTGAGTAATGATCCTTAAAAGACACAAGAGGTTACTTAAAGGTTAAGCTTTATCAGTCATGAATTCCATGGATTTTCATAGCCATATTCCATGGTTTTACACTCCATCCTATTTTACACCCCTGTCAGATTTTCTATGTTTCTTAATTTAAACACTGTTTTACCTATAACAGCATCTTTTTGTATAGGTTTTCGGGCCTGATGCACCAAGCCATTTTGCAGTTGCAAAGGCTGTTAGTCACCAAATCACAGGGGTTGGACTGCAAGATGGCTCTTTTGGCCTGTATTCAACCCATTTTGAGAGTCAGAAAAAGATATTGCATTCACAAATGGGTTTCACAACCAATACCCAATTGCAGTTAGGAAGGAGAGTGAAAGGGACTCCTAATTGCAATTGAATATGGTATGTATCAACATTTTTCAATCGCAATCACAGTTGCTACCTATTGAACATTCACTGGCTCCTCAAAGTAGGTGGGAACTAAGTCGCAAAGTTGAAACGGTCACTGTTGGACAGCTTCTCATTTGGGAATTGTGTTAAGCAACCCCAAGGGTAGTAAGCAGTGATCCAGAGACCACTGTTTGCTCTCCCCTATGTTTCTTTTTTGGGGTGCAATTATATTGCTTTGGCAGGCCACCATCCCAGTGTTTGCAGTCAAATATTTACCTACCTAATTAATATTCATTATTCATGATGTTACAAGAATGCCTCTTAACATATAAAGTATGTCCTGGACATTTAATGGCTGAAAATGGGGGTATGAGGCTACTCTAAAGTATAGACAACCTAAAACATGATTAGAAATCCTAGTGCCTAAAAATACATAAAATATCTACCAATCCAAGCTGGAAAAAAATGAATTCCTCATTGTCATTCTATTAATAAGTAGTCATGCTCCAAATGATAAATTATACAACTTTTTTCCTTAACTACTGTTACCAAAATCACCTGTAAATGTGCACAACTTTCAAATGATTTGCCAAATGTCTGGAGCTGTCAAATCTTTCATCTTTGAGTTAGCAATCCTAGGAACAGTTATGAATCTCTAATCAATGAGAAACAACTCCCTAGGTGAGATTAATAAACGTTGGAAGCCACCCAGGTTTTAACATCTGCACTATATATGATCCATAAATGGAACGGTCTCTCCCAACTATGAATGTTCTCACTGACATTAAGAGAAATCCCCAGACATAATCGTATTATAGAAAATTCTCAATGGGCTATCCCCTGCTGAAATGGACTATTCTGACAACATGGCTACGCTCAACCCTGCAGAAATTCATTAGAGATCCATTCTCCTCTGGTGAGCAATGGAAACCTACTTTAATGGTAATATAGAACTTCAACTTGATGTGTGTTCTCTCAAAACAAACTGGAAGAAATAATAAATCGTTTTGTCTCTGATATCAAAAATATAATGGGTCCTCTGACACTGAAAAAACTAAAAGGTGAAAAACTAAAAGCTGAAAAGGACCAGATTTTTATGCCATTCTGTGCTTAGAATCTAAACAAAAAGTGCAGTTTCGCAGAACCTAAAGATCTATCTGCCCTCAAAAACCAGCCAGATATTCATGAAGAACTCATTGCTCCATATTTCAAATCATAGACATCAAATCCTCTGGCACAATTTTAAATAAAATCAATGACTGTGCCAATCCATGTCAGAAAACTCTTACCTTGTGCCAGAATCTTCCACAGAAGCAGACGACAACTCCCAGGTCCCCTACGCGGTTGCCCAATCAGAATAACTGAATAGACACTCACGGGGGGGAAAGGGGAAATGGGAAAAAATAGAGAGACTGACTGCGTGTCAAGGAACTGCCCAACTTCCTCAATCTGGAATCTTCTATGTGTAGACGCCCACATCTGTTTATTGACTCATGAAGTAGTTTGGCCGGAACTGCAGAGGATGAGAGAACAAACTTATGCCTCTAAAGCTCTTTCTAAACCTCCTCACAAACCTACCTCTGAACTGGTAACTACCTGAACAACACTGCAGACTCGCCCCTCTCTTGGTGTGTAGATATGGTAATTACTGTAGTAATGCTAATGACCAAATTCTCCTTAGCTATTCCAAACAAGTAGAATCTGAAGTCTTTTTAACTTGAAGTGAAATTAGCTGGTTCTTAAAGTTCAAGAATATTTCAAAGGATACAAGTTCCAGCAATACTTAGTTCATGTAAATGGTAAAGGATGTATGACGTAACAACGCGTGTCTTTACAACGCGTGCAGTTACATCGCGGTTTTTACAACGAACACGATGTAACCACGCGATGCCATTACAACGCAAGTCTTTACATCGACTTGCGCTAGATGGCGTGCTAACATTAGAAAAGCGTAATTTACTATTCCAACTCCAGTCCACTTAACAGTAGGGAAGGTGTTGGGATAGTAAACTACACTATTTGTAATGTTAGCACGCCATCTAGCGCAAGTCGATGTAAAGACTTGCGTTGTAATGGCATCGCGTGGTTACATCGCGTTCGTTGTAAAAGTTTCGTTGTAATGGTAGTGCGTTGTAAAAGTTTTGTTGTAAAGGTTGTTTACCAATGGTAAATATTCAGTCTTACTTATTGCAGGATACGTTGTAATTTGAGTTTGCTGTCCTCTGTGAAAGGATGGATTCTCTTCCGAAAGTCACCTCAAAATCTCGCTCTAACTATGACCTTCTGAGAACCCTGATGAGAAAATTTCTCTCAGGAGGAAAAAATACTGAACTCTAATGATTCTGGGAACAGCGTTCCCGATGTGCACATCCTACCGCTAAATGCGGGAGAAAAATCAGGGGTATTTTGAAGTAGAAATTTTCTTCAGCGCAGGAGCAGAAGACGAACTTTGCTCTCTTACGAAAATTCCAGTTGAAGTGCGCGGCTCATAGGGAGCTCGCGCTAGAGATTTGCCTGGGCTCGAGCCCTTAGCCAAAAGACTAGAGCGCTCAGATCTCAGTCGATGGCGGCCGCCATCTTGGATTTCTTCAGAGCCAGTTTCCTCAATCAAGAGCAGCAATTTCTGCATTAGCAACCACAAGTACGGACGCGCTCCTCTTAGCCTGGAACGAGGAACCATTTTGCTTCTCCTTTCCTTAGATGGGGAAGTAAGAACAGCTGCAATCGAGTTCCTGACAATCCACTACAATCACTCCCCTTTCCGTCCTCACCAGAAAGGCTCTCTAATATCAACAATGTGCTCTCCAAAATGTACTTCAACTTTGAAGCCAACTGGACAGAGAAATTAAAACAACAGATACTGCATATTCCTAAAAAAAAGACACCTGCATGGTCCTCATTCAAGAAAAGCAACCAACCAACATATTGAACACCCTCTATCCAGCTAACTTTATGGCAAACAATTTCTTTAAATCGTTGTACTTTCGTAGAAATGCTGAACAATTCCCGCTTACAAGAAGAGTTTCCCATTCAATTTGTGCACACTTGGAAAAAGTATTGAGAAGGATGTCACAATCCAACTAGAAAATCTACATGTCTGCTACCATTTGGAGTTCAGGCAAAAATGTGCCATGGATACATAGCCACCCTTCAGGTCCTGATTGTCACACTGCACATTATAGATACAAAGCTCCTGTTTCTGTTTGTCTTCTCAAGGTTGTTGATAACCTCATGTGTGAAGGTTTCTTCAGAATCTGGCATGATCACTTTTTAAAATGTATTTACTCAATGAAGGTCCTAATTTTTGTAGATTAAAGCATCCCTTGTGACACAAGAGTTGTATTCAACTATATTGTTTGAGCACTGTTTTTTTTTCTTTTTTTTTCTCATATGACCTACGTAGCTGTAGCAAACTCTCGGCCTGATGCACCCCTGCTACCACTTGGGGTACAAGTCTCAGCTGATGTTCTTACGGGAACCACCCGCAGCATACATCCTGAGGTGATCAAGGGGTATAATCATTGGAGCTTATCCTGTAAACTAATCCAGTCCAATCAGAAAGTAAATCATCTAGCAGGTTCCAAAATAACCTAGAGTCTGATTTTCCTTTATATGCATTAACCTTCTGGTCTAAATCTCTATAGTATCTTACTGAGTTCCACCACGTTGATGGTACCACCTGATGCCATAGTTTACAGATCTCTCCCCTAGCCAACAGGATCAAATAAACACCAATTTGTTCTGTAACCCCATAAATCCTACCGGCCCTTCAGGCGTCAATATAGTGCCAAACAAAATAAGAGTAGGGCTTACCTCAACCTCGGTACCCAGGGCCTTGGAGAGAGTCTTACCCACATTTCCCCAGAATTCTTGAATCTTGGGACAGGAAGCAAACACATGGATCTCGTCCGCCTTCTGGGCACCACATCTCATACATCTGGCTTCTCCACAGCCCTTTATTCTGGATATTTTAAGTGGGCACCAGTATATCCCATGAAGTGTAAAAAAGTGGTTTCTCCTGAGTGAAGCAGATTTAATCAATGGGTAAAGTGTGTCTACTTCTCCCAGACCACGTATGGATGTTCCAACTTCCTGTCTGCTGCAGCAAGGAGATGATTATACCACTGTGCTACTTCTTCCTTTTTTGGGGTCAGGTCTTGTAGCTCATTCTCCATAGAATTGTCCTCCAGGGATGACCAATGTTGGCTCTTACACCATGATGAAATTTGGTAGAACTTAAGCCTGGAGAGAATCCTATTGGTGAGATTCCTCCAAAAGTCCCAGGGAAGACAGTTGTTGCTCACCACACTGAGCACTACAATGTGCTTGGAAGTCACCTATTCTGAACTGATTGCCTCAATAGTCTACCTAATTGCCTAATAATCTTCTTTTTTGTTGTTATCTTGGCATGGAATCACAAGGGATGCAGATTAGCCACTCACCACTATTCAGATAATTGCCAGTTTGAATGGTGAAGCCTCTGGACGATATTAATAATGTGAAAACCTAACTCTCCAATCGGAAAGTTCATATTATTGCCTTCTCTTTGAGTCTAGCAACAATGCAAAATTAAACCACCTCACATCTGAAAATAAAAGTGATGCTTACCAGAGCAGTATAAAAGAGGGCAAACACTTGCATGCAGGAGGGGAAAAAATTGCAGACTCGAGTTTAAAATCAGCCATAGAAGCTACTGACAAAGCTAATACTCAAGTGTGCACTGGCATAATACTGAGGAGGCTGGTTTGGTTCAGAATCTCAGGCTTCAAATCTGAATTTCAAGCAAATGTTATTAGAAGGACTCCACCTGGAGAAAATCTCTTTAGGCCAGTAATGGATGAATCCTTCCGATAAATAAAGATAGATAAGGACACCGCTAAAGCAATGAGAGTGATGCTGGCTAGAGCGTCTTTCAGAAGATGCATGCCGGAAAAAGTAGGAATCCTATTTTTCCATCAGCAGCAGTCTCACACTGGCAAGGAATTAGTTTCACAAGGTGCAACTCTATAATGACAGGAACCTGCACAAGGGAGACTGACGTCTTTTGAGTCAGGGCAAGAGGTATTTTGCTCATCTAACAGATGACTATCATTCAGCTGTCTCTGACATTTAATACGTATAGGACGCAGCCAGGGAGGTTTTCTTCTGGTATGGCAGAATATTACCTCCAGCATGTGGGAGCTGAAGAGAATAAATCAAATAACGTATTTTGTTTTAAAAAAACTACCTCTCAACATTTCACCAAAAAAGCAAAGATGTAAGGCAAATCACCTCAGACTACTACAACAGGAAGTACAAGTTCTGGTAAAGGAGACAATGGAGAGAGCACAAAAAGAGGAGTGCTACCTAGGGATGTATTTTATGTACTTCTGTAGGAATCTAGCTCTTTATATAGTGGACCAAAATGAGGTACACTGTGTAAAGAGTCCAGGCAAACCTCAATTGGTTGACAGAGGACAAATGATATCCCAAATGCTCTCTTGAGTTGTAGTGTGGGTGAGTAGTTAGTGCTAAACATTTGTTGTACCCACAGAGGCAATACATGAGACACACATTCAAAAACATGGGACTTTTGCTGAGAAGATGGAAACTTACCTAGAGCGAACTTAGAACTGCATTGAGAGGCAGCAAACCCACTTTCTTTCGCCCTTATCCCCCAACCCATTACCCCACCCCCTTACCCATGAAGTTCACCTCCGTTCTTTTTGAGCTAACTAGTTCCTCATGATGTAGCAGTTTAAATATGGTTAATGTTATTATCGTGGAATGCAGTGGACAATGTGATTGCATACAGAATATTTACTTTGAGGGGCGCTTCTGGGCCCTATGCTGTACCGTATACAACTGCACATTATAGCCCTAAGGGGTGGAAAGGACCAGACCAGCTGTAAAGTGTGTTCCAACATGTTTCCTGAATTGACGATTAGTCAGATATTACCACCCTTGTATCTCTATTGTACCTGCAATTGCAATGTAACTGTACCATAAAAAAACGTAATAAACAAATGAAAAACAAAATGAGACACACACTCCAGAATAAATCCGAGACCAAATTAGAAAAATAAGTTGTATTTTTATATACATCTTGATACCAAGAACTTCATTGTCATGAAAATACTTTTGCAGTTATGGATTTTTTTAGGTAAGAAAAAGAGTTCAATATCATGTGTCTTTACACAGCAATGCTTCCCTATCTGAGAAAGGGCATATGTTGCATACAGTTACTTGCGATTGGTTACTGAGGGTCTCCTTCAGGAATTAGGGTTGTAGGAGGCCACGGTCAAAGTACCACCAGCAGTTTCTCTTTATCTGCCCGGGGATGTTCAGTTGCAGAGGTGCTGAGTAGGGTGGTAGCTGTGCGTGCTATGCCGGTTAAAAGAAAAGGGGCCATCTAGAAACGGGCTGCAGAGGGGGACTTTGGGACAAATCCAGGAGCTCCTAACAGGGGACTTGGGTCACAAGGGTCCTGGGAACAAGGAAGCACAGTCGGTTCGTCAGTACCTGCTCTGGGGTACTTGGATGCAGAGTGAAATGGTCGGATGGCCTCTGAGCATTCTAGGGCTTTGTGGACATCAGTCTCACCGGTTGAGGGTGCAAAAATCATGAAAGCCTGGCCACTCTGGAAGTGGGTTTCTGCTGTGCTGATGTACCTTCATGGCTGAACAGTCTTGATGTCATTGGAGTCTGGACTCTCGCGGTCTTTGTTTGCTGCAAGGAAGTTGGTACCACAGGTATTTTATCTTGTGCGACTCTAGTTTGTCCTGATGTCTGCTCACTTGGTGGGAGGACAGATCTGACCTTCAAGAGCACAGGTACCTCTTCCAGGGGGGCTGCTGCATCGGGCTGGTTTGTGAGCAGCAACTCATTGAACCGGACTTTGCTCCTCTGTGCCTGCAGACTGCAGGTAATTAGCTCCTATACTCCAAGGGAGATTGCTGGCAATTTGCGAAAGGCTGGTAGTCTCCTGGGGTGTTTGGAAGCTGATCAGCTGCAGGACGAGTCGCTGGTCACAATTGTATAGACTTTGTGCAGGCAGGGTTTGGTGCCAAAAGTACACAGTCAGTCTTCTTTTCTCACTTCTTTGTCCTCTCTTCTTGATCGAATCTAAGTTCCTGGTGTCAGGGCTGCCACCTAAATATTACATTTAGGAGCTTTATGGGGAGTAGCAGGTAGTAGCCAATGGGCTACTTACCTTTAGGGTGTCTACTCCCTCTATATGACCACTTCCAATGGGAAGTTGGCATAACCCTGACCAGGAGAGCTTAATTCTGCCAAAATTAAGATGGTGGAATTCTAAAAGTCTTGTTCACTTCAAGTAGCCCACCTTAGGGGTGATACTAGCATGACAGGGGAATAGGCCTCCTGACTAGCTAATTTTCCCACCTGTCCTGGTGCCAAATAGCCCCGGGGCTGGGGCATTTCCCTTCTCTCAGGAAGCCGTGGGTCACATATCTAAGGTGGCAGAGGCCTTTGAAGCCTCCTACTTTGATAAACTGTTTAATTAGCCATTCTGCTTGGAGGAAGTGACAGCACCTCCAACAGAAGCAGGCATTGTCCTGCCCTCAGAAAGCGCTGGCTTTCATGTGCAGGGGGTCAGATACCTGGCTGTGGTGGCAGGCTGGACTGCACCAGTCGAGCCAGTACTCAGGAAGTTGGTAGGTTTTCAGGAGGCACCTCTAAGTTTCTCTCTGGGTGCATGCATTAATAAATCCATCACTGGAATCAGTGTGGGCTTATTAATCTGAGATATTTCATAACAAACATCTCTAGTTTCAGTGAAGTCATCATGTAGCTGGGTAACTCTTAAACACCAGTGTCCAGCACCTGTACTCAAAATATCTTCCCTGTCAACTTTTGGAACCAAGTTAATACAGTGCACTCAAAGCTTATCAAGTTAATACAAACTAATCAAGCTAGGTGTCCACCTCTGTGACGGAGCCTGCCCATCTCCATGTAACAAATGCAAGAACCCATGTAACCAAACGATATCTAGAAACTGTGTTCTCCAACCGTAAGAGCCTGTAGGCTGAATTAAACATGTTAGTACACTTCAATCTGTATATTAAGTAACTTCAAATGTTGAGGTCATGGTAAACAACGTAACAGTTTTAAATGAATAATATATCACTCTGTGAAGAATTACAATGACAATTTAAAAACAATTCAAAAATGTTGTTGTAGTAGCAGCTGTTAATTGAATGAATCCCAATTCATTTGGGTGGAAAGAACACCCTTCATCAGGAGAAGCTGAAAAACAATATATGTAATGTCGTGACATACTGCTTTTCCAAACATTGTTCCAAGAATTGTAAGCCGCAGTCACAAGTAAGCAAATTGCTGAAGTAGGTATAGTCAGTACTTTATTTGTGCTGATGTTTGCAGGTAGCACCAGCACCCATTTGTGGGTACCAGGACATATTTTTCACCATCAAACGTTTACCCAGTGCAAGAGAGAAGAAAAGGCAGAACAGGAAAAAGAAGGAGAAAGTGAAAGTGAATGCTAGGAAAACAGTGACAAAGGTAGAAAGTGAACAGGAAGTGTAGGGCGGTGGAAGAAAGAGGCACGAGATGAGATCAAGGGTAGTCAGTCTCTGTATGTGAAACCCTGGCATTTGACAGGATCAGTGGTGGACTTCTCAGAAAAACTTCTTTAGGTGTCTGCACTTATATTTGTTCCATATTAATCACTAGTTACACTGTTGGACATTTAAGAACATGGCAAGAGCCCGGGACTAGAATCAACCAACCCTCACAATGACCATCACCACAGATGCATCATACACAAGGCGGGGTGCACATATGGAGGAATCTGAATATTAGAGGATGGGGACACAAAAAGAATCAGTCAAACTAAAAAATCTGTAGGAACAGAAGACAGTACTTAAACACTAATGGAATTCCACATGAAGTAATAGGGTAGATGATGAAGGTCTAAACAAACAACAGTATCACAATTAATGGAGTTGCAAAGTCCTTTGCTCTGTTAAGGCTTGTGTAGGACATCTGGAAATGGCAACTCAAAATGAAACTTTGATGATTGCAACATAGTTTTGAGGAGATCAAAATATAAAAGCAGACAGCTCAGCAGGCACAAGTGGATCTCTCGTGTATGGGAACTAGGTTAAGAGGTGTTAGACCCAGACCTGGCCAATACCTCAAAACCAGATGTTTGTAACCCATTCAAATTCAAAAGACTTTGCATCCAGGTTTCCATGTCACCAATCCCAAGGGAATGTGTTGTTGGTAGATTGTTCTGAAATATTTGACCGTGCTTTACAACCAGTCCAACTGATACCAGTAGTGGTCAAGAAATACAGACAAACATGAAAATGATATTAGTGGCCCCAAAATGGGCCTACCAGAGATGGCAGGCTGTACAGTAATAAGGACATCCATTTTACCAAACATGCCAACAATACAGAAGGGAAGAGTGTGTCACTCCGATCTAAACAACCTGGCATGCCAGCTTGTCTCCTGAAGATTTAGGGCCTTCTTTCGAATTTGTGTTCAGATATTCTGTCACGAATGTGACGGATATTCCATTCACCTTATCACAAGTGCATTTATATCATAATGCACTTGTAATAAGGTCGACAGGATATTCGTCTCATTTGGGACGGATATCTGTCACAATTTGACCCTTGGTATTCAGTCATTTTAGCCTACCGAACAGATGCTTAGAGATGATTAGGGATGCAATACATCTAAAAGGACAAGTTCACTGGTGTACGAAGTAAAACCTATTAAGTGACTTAAAAGGGGACAAAGCAATCATCAGGTACTTGAGGCACATACATGGCTGTAAACTCACTCACAGTTTTGTACATGGACATCTGTTAGCCACAATGGCAAATACAAGAGGATCTTTGGGAAACAATCTTTTCGCAACTAAAAAAAGACTAGAGGGAGCAAAAAGAATTTGCCATCCAAGATCTACTTTTGCTTCTTATGCGAAGCCTTAAGCTGGTACTAGGCCAACTGCTGTTATATTATGCTATGTCGATTTGTATAGTGCACTAATCACCAAAGAGGGTATCCAGGCTCTTGGGTAAGTTGTGAAGGTGGGCAGTCCCAAGGTGCTGCATGAAGAGCCAGGTTTTCAGCTTTTTGGAGAATTCAAGAAGTGAGGCGAAGGCTCTGATGTGTTGAGGAAGGTCATTCCATGTATTTTGGGTGTGATGGAGGAGAATGAGCTACCTCTAGTTTTACTTTCGTGGATGAGGAGAGTGTGTGTGAGTGAGAGGGAGGCGGAGCTAGGGTGTCTGGTGGGTTTGTGAAAGTGTATGCACAGCCGCGGTCGGTAGTAGGAGTTCCTGCAGGGCGGTGACGTCGGGAGGGGGAGGGGCAGGGTGGGGTGTAGTAAACTATGGATTACGGAGGTTTACAGGTAAGTAAACATATAAATTAATAAAACGAATTTCGTTGCGTGCACTGCATCGCATTTGGGGATGCAGTGCACGCAACAAAATTTGTTTTATTAATTTATATGTTTACTTACCTGTAAACCTCCGTAATCCATAGTTTACTACCCCCCACCCTGCCCCTCCCCCTCCCCACGTCACCGCCCTGCAGGAACTCCTACTACCGACCGTGGCTGTGTATGCGGCTGATTAGGTATTCTGGTTCTATGTTGTGTAGGGCTTTGTATGTGTGTGTGAGAAGTTTGAATTGCCTGCGCTTATCAATGGGGAGCCAGTGAAGCTTCCTGAGGTGTGGTGTGATGTGGGTGTGGCGTGGCGTGGGCGTTAAAGTATGATTCTTGTGGCTGTGTTCTGGATGGTCTGGAGTCTCTATAGGAGTTGTTTGGAGATTCCAGCATAGAGAGTTTTGCTGTAGTCAAGCCTGCTGGTAATGAGCTTTTGCGTGACGGTCCGTCTGCTGTTCTGAGGCAAACATTTGAAGATCTTTTGCAGCATTCATGTGATGTGGAAGCAGGAGGTGTACACTGCGTTGATTTAAGCCGTAATTTTGAGTTTGTAGTCTAGTACGATCCCTAAATTTCTTGCGTGTTCTGTGGGTGTTGGCCCTTGCTCTGATGGCCACCAGGTGGAATCCCATGGGGAGGTCTTGTTGCCGAAGACCAGTGTGTTTTTCTTCTTGGAGTTGAGCTTCAGGCAGTTGGTTCTCATCCAGTCTGCTACCATGGTCATGCAGTTGGTGAAGTTGGTTCTGGTGGAGTATGTCTTGGCCGTGAAGGAGAGGATGAGTTGAGTGTCGTTGGCATAGGTGATGACGGTGATGTCTTGTGATCGGATGATGTTGGCGAGAGGTGTTTTGTATATGTTGAAAACGACGGGCTGAGGGGCAATCCTTGTGAGACACAGATATCAACTCCTTGGTCTCTGATGTGAAGAGTGGCAGCGTGACCCTTTGGGTTCCTCCTGTGAGGGAGGAAAAGTCCATGTGAGAGTGGATCCTTGTACGACAATCTCATGGAGTCTTCTGAAGAGGGTGTTGTGAGAGACGGTTTCAAAGCCACAGAGAAGTCAAGCAGGATCAAATAGGATGAGTGATTCTGTTTCTCCTCAGTCCAGGATGTTTAAAATCTCATTGGTGGTCACGATGAGGGCTGTTTCCATGTTGGGGTTCTTTCTGTATCTCTGAGTGTTTTCTAGAAGATGGTGAAGTTTGAAGTCGGCTGTGAGTTGGTTGCTGCTGGCTTGCTCAAACACTTATGCTGGATAGGGGAGCAAGGAGATGGGTCTAAAGTTGCTCGCTTGATTCTTACGGCTCATGAGACAGCCATTTAACTTTATGTGCATATTAAAGCTAAAGTAGTCTTATTAATAGCTGTCATCTTTTCACATAGACTCAGAGAGTTACTCGCCTGAACTGTTCAGAAACCCCACCAACAAACTCATAAAGATAGGTTAGTCATTAAGACTTACCCCATATTTATTCCAAAAGTGATAATTTATTTTCATGTAAACCAATCTGTTCAACTACCCTCCTTTTTCCAACAACCAAAAAAAGAAAGACCTCTATGTACACTGGATGTAAGGAGGGGTATCATGTATCACATACAAAAGAGAGAGCAGCTATGGAGAACCAAGCAATTTTTTCGTGGTAATGTGGCCACCAACCAGGGACTTGCCAAGTTCAAAGTAAACAATATGACATGAATAGTGGAAATCATGTTATACACTGTCTGCGAAAACAGATAAGAAACCAAAATCGAAGAAGAAAGGAAATATTAACTTCCTAGAAAGTGCTTAAAACATATTTTTCAACCACCCACGTCACTCCAACCTTCCACAAAAAGCTCATACTGCCACATGATCCATGCACAGCATGTGAATATACGAGAGATTTACGCTGCCAAAGAAACAAGTTACTTACAAGTAGCAATATTTTTGCGTTTGAAGCACTTCTGGATTCACGTTATCTGGCAGCATCCCTTTGGAAACCAACTACTAGATGGTGGATTAATGCCCAGTGTGTGAATCTAGAAGAACTTAAAGCTGGAAAACCATTCATACAGGTAAGAAACCTGTCTCGGATCAAATTCAAAGTATCATGGGACAGACAGACTGGAGTAAAAGAAAGTCAATGTCTCACGGAGCTGTAGAGAAATGTACAGCCTGGGTGGTTTGAAAGCACTTATCTATTGCCATCTAATGATCAGTTCTGTTCAATGCTTTAGGATGGTGTGTCCTTTTTAACACAATCAATGTTAAATGTGGCGCATTAAAGAAACTGGTTTACAGGGCAGATTTCCAGACTTACATCTGTCTTGTGCCAGTACAATGGAGAGATCAGCACCTCTTTTAGTTACATTGTATTTACAAAAGTTCAAGAAGTGATGGATTTCACTGAAAAAAGAGTGTGTAACTTACATTTTGTAACTTTGTGAACTTTCAATTTCTCCCTTACATTCACTTGTAAGTGTTCTCAGAGGTAGGTCATAGTAGTGATCAGGAAAACCTTTGTAAATGTGTTGAATGCACACTCAGGTTTAACTCTAACCAAACATTTATGAGTGCTTTCCCCACACATTTCTGCACATTTATATTGCATCTCAAAGGCAACATTCAACTGCCCCAGAATGCCCGGGACAGTGGAAAAAGAATGGATATCTAAGAGGGAAGTAATTTTCAGTGAGAATGGAAATCATTTCAAATGTTAATCAACAATGTGTCTCATACCCATAAAGTGGCATCTTTTACACAGTTGATTAAAATACACAAACTAAGGGATTTAAACAAGAACCATGAGTGTGTTTTTTTCTAAATCCCATTCACTTGAGACTGTATTTGGGATGATTTGTAGATTACGCTACTTTGGGTAACAAAGTTTAGTTAATAAACTGGTGTAGGGATAATTTACAACTGTTGTGAATCATGACTGATTTGGTAAATTGGAACAGAGTATTGTTTGTGAAGCAGGGTCTTAACATTTCTTTTTTTTCTAAAGTCCCACCAACAATCACTGGAGCTGGAACAGCAAGTGAGGTGTCTGTGATGCTTAGCAAGGAAGCCAGTCTGGAGTGCAAAGTCGTAGGAATCCCTTTCCCCATGATTCAATGGTTCAAAGACGGCAAGTGAGTGCTGGCAATTTATTAACTGCTACAGTGTTATAAAGCAAATATAAATGTGGACTCCAGTCTAAACATTCACACAAAATCTTTTTTTTTTATTCTATAAAATTCTTCATTATCATGTTCTGCAATGAGCTTTCTCTCACCCACCTTTTTCTCCGCGAGCTACTTAAGGAAGACCGCAACTGAATGTGGTTCCAAACAAACATTGCCACACTAGAGTATAAACAAAACAGATGCATTTTTGGGATCTTTCTCCTTTAGCATCTTGATTGGTTCACTAGTCCACGCCCTCTGCTTGGACTTGTCTCCCATCAACCCATAGCTCCTAAATTCTGATTCTTCAGAGCATGTGCAGACAGTTGGAACATTCAGCAGAAAGAACTGCAGACTTTTTACTCAGTAGTAATTTGCAGAAAGTGGTTGAAAGACATATGTAAACAATGTGTGTTATAATTTTAAGATGTAAATTCATGTAGAACTGAATGGCTTTCAAACCTGTTTTAAAATATTTGCTGAAAATTGTTTTTGCAGTTTTTTTTACTTACAAGATTAATTTTCAGAAACCTGGCCAGGCTGCATTGCTACATGCAGACCAATATGTTTATTAATATATAGAACTATTTTGTAAAGATTGTAAATTTCTTCTTTTTATGAGCCAGTTTTTTTGTTTTAAGAAACACAATTCTTTGCGAAAACAGTCAATTTGATGTAAAGGCTGTACAGTTCTTTTTTATCACAGAAAACTTTCAGAAGCACAGCTTTTTATTTGAAAGGCATATGCAAAAGTATGTAGGCTTTTTGACAACAAATTGTGTAAAAATCAGAGTTATTGTTTTAAAAAATATATTATTTTTTAAAGTGTTCAGAATATTCTCTTTGAAAGAACCACAACCTTAGTGCTAGTTGTAAACCCATATCACAAACTTCCATCCTCTGGAGGATGTTCAACCACTCTCTGCCTCTGACTGTTTCTGCACATAAGCAATATAAAAGACTGACAAGTGTTGCATTTCATTGTTTTGCATTTGTTTGTCAATTCTTCACCTTTTCTTCCAGGCCACTGTTTATGGGAGATCCCAGTTTTGAGCTTCTCAGCAAAGGTCAAATTTTGCATATAAAGAGTTCTCGTTTAAATGACCGGGGACGCTACCAGTGTAGTGCATCCAACGCAGCTGGAAAGCAAACGAAGGAGATCAGATTGAATGTCTATGGTGAGTTAGGAAAACATTGTTATTAACAACATTGCTATGCTGGATCTCATTTTTAGTAAAGCCAGATCCACCGCCTCTCCCAAAATCACTACTATACCTTTTCCTGTGTGAGCAAATCTGAATTTTCCACTCTGTGCAAATCGGAATTTGACAAGGAGAGCTTATAATTTGAAAGCAGTATGGATAAAACAGCTAGATGTAGTTTAAGTACTCAATGCATCTTATTTTTAAGGTTTTTATATCTGTATATATATTTAGATTCATTATTGAGTGATACCTGCTGTTTTAGATTTTTGAGAGTATTGAAAAGAATTCACAAGTCGGAATAATTTTATCAAAGTACCTCTTCAATTATATTTATTGTAATTTTATATTTTGAGTGTACTGGTTATATTGATTGATGTACCTCTTGTTGAATAATGTATTTTCATTCAAGTTTTTTATATTAATAACTTTCAAAATGGTTTATTTTTATCTAATGGGTATTTGATCTTGTGCTTTTATGATTTGCTTGCTAAATCAAATAAAGCTTTTCATCGATCGAAGCAAGCTAGAATACTATCTGGGGTAGATAACTTGGAATATCACTTAATTTTCCAACAAGATTAGCCTGTTGGCAGATAGAGCAGGTTACACAGTTTGGGCATGGGCAAAAAACACATGTGTAATTAGCCCCCAGCTCAATGCTGCCTGATGTGAAATCCTGTTTCTAAATAGCCGTGTAGCTTTAATTAGGGCCTCTATACCATGTCTGTGAAGTACCGGATATGTGTGTAGTTTTCTGTCTGTGTACTGTTGGAAGATGTGCATGTGTCACCTAATGTATAATTTGAGATGTGTGCTCCTGTGAGTAAGGTGCTGCCCAAGTATATAGCATTGGTGTTGTGTGAATTCTTGTGCAATGTTTGTTTTAATATCAGGGAAATCAAATGTAAAAACCAGCCCAGCAAACCATATTTATATTATTTCAAGGTACACAAATCTAGAGCGAAGAGTAGTACATCTATACTTACCTATTTGCACTTACCTTCTCTATATTTTGGCCCTCTATATTTTTGTCACAATATTATGCCCGATATTTCTATTTCCAATATTCTGAAGTGACAGATACAAGGCATTTTCATCAGAAGGGGTAATCTTTCAATGACCCTGTTTGCAAAACAAGTTCATAAAGCAGATGTCAAAACTTTGCTCCCTCAGAACAAGTCTCTGGGGGAAGAGTTTTAGATCAACTTGTTGCAGTGATTGGCACGTGCTCTAGATTGTGACAAGATATTCTTGAAAGGATTCAAGGAAAGTCAATGGCAATTACCCTTGAACCTAGATTTGATATCAATGTGCTCACTTGTAAAAAAACATCAGTCAAATACATCTATCATGCTTATTCCATTTCCTTTAGTGTTACATTAATTTCTATTGTATGTAGTGCTTGAAATTGAAGTATTTAAGTGCATGTACTCAGAAGCCCAGAGTTCCAGTTTGCTTCTGAGAAATGCTGCTACTCTCCCATTATAAGAATTGCAACGCTCGAGGGAGGTGTCAGTTCTCAAATTGAAGAAGTGCAATTCTCAGACTTGACAGTACCTGCCCACCCAAAGCAGCCCTGCTTATTTCTTCAGGTCCATTTGTGATGTGCTTCTCTAGTACAGGTTTTTCTTTACATTTTGGGACGTACAGTCTTGTTTATTCCATTATGAAACAGGACTACAATTCCCAGAATTCAAAGAAAAGATATATTATTGCTGGCGAAGATTGTGTTGCTTGCCTTGACGCTCGTTATGCAGCTTTATAGGCCATAGAGTCACACAATGCCCACTCTACGTACAGCAGGATGCAAAGCAGAATACTAAGGGCTGAGCTATTGGTACATTAAAGCTAGACTAGAAAATTTTCAAATGCTCTGAAATAAAATGGAAATTCATTTATGGGGCTCTATTTACACCATGCTCAACCAAATCGATGTCCCTTAAAACGTTCCCAGTTATTCTGAATGTGACCGCTAGATGGCAGGATTATGCTATATGAATCTTTAACACCTGTCAAATCTGCAAAACCTTGACGACTGGTAATATCATTGTGTAGTTTAAGTAAAGGATCAGTTTACACAAATTTGACATATATTTGCTAGCCAAGGCTAAGATGTATTTCAGGTATTTGTCATATACAAGTGGGTTTGAGACATACAGTAACATACATAAAGTCACATAAAAAGGCATTCATCTCAGAGTTGTGAAGTTCATCGCTATAACTGATTGTGTTAATTCACAGTTATAAAACAAGTCACAATTTATGAATGAAACATTGCCTAAAGAGGAATGTTGTGTTGCATTTGCTAAGGTGTCAGAGCTCTGGGGCACATCTCACAGTGAGTGGCCCATTTTGAGAGCTCAAGAGAACAAGAGAGTCAGAGTGTCCTGCTTTCAGAGCTTTGAAACCTCTAGGCCTAACTGCAACAAGCAATGATCTCAGACCCTTGCCTAGGGACCTAATCATGTGACCCTTGGATTGAAGGACTGTTGCTTCCCCAGTGTATTATGGATACAATGCTGGCTGAGGGTGTGCAGGGAGAGACAACTCGTCACATGACCTTTTATTTTATTGCAGTGAAGGCTAGTGGTTCTTCTTTTGAATGTTATTTCTGAAATGGTGAAAATCTGCTTAATAACTTTTTTGTAATACTACTCTCTCGTAGTTCCACCCAATATTAAAGGAGGCAACATGACCACAGAGATATCTGCTCTGCTGAGCAGCCTTCTCAACTTGGAGTGCGAGACCAGAGGCGTTCCTGTGCCCGCCGTCACCTGGTACAAAGATGGACAGCCGCTTGTCTCCAGCCCACAAGCCCAATATTTGGAGAAGGGGCAGACTCTTCAGATACCACGGGCTCAAGTTTCCGATTCTGGAAAATACACGTGCCGCGCGGTCAATATCGCAGGAATGATGGAGAAGTCCTTCAACTTGGACGTCTATGGTAGGAGTTAAAGGTTTTTAAAGGTTGTCCAACTTACAAGAACCTCTGTCTTTATTTTCAGGAGGTTATTATACTAGCAAAAATACTTAATATAGAAATAATATAGAGCATCATTTCAAAGAAAATCACAATCCTGAATAGCACAATACTCCCTGTCATAAAGGGTAACTGTCAGCTTCCTTTCAGTTTACATCATGTTCTTTCAATAGCTGATTTTCTCTTCTTGCTGTTGTTTTTCTTAAATTCTTTATTCCGCTATTATCACAAGTGGAGTAAAAGCAAAGGTGAAACAGTCAGGTAGCAGCAAAGAGTGACAAGTCGCTCAGTAGCAATTCCAAAAGGCAGCATCCATACAGCAAAGGAAGGGCGGACACAACTGCGCCAACAGTCAGTTCTAAATGCTGAAATAGTGAGACCTTTAAACCCCCTCGGACAGCACTATAAATGCGAAATACATTTCCTCCCAACCAGGCTTAAGATATACATACCAAAAAGATTACATTGAAACAGATTACATACGCTTGTCTGCAACCTAAAAGTGCCTGTTCTGCTTGGACCGTGAAAACTGTGCTGTGGTCAAATTTGTCCAATGACTGTTCTCTTAACACCGTCAGGCTAGGCGTGGAGTTGTACATTAAGGTAAGAGTCCTCACCATGCCCTCTAGGAACACATGTTTTTTTTGTCCTGTTTACAATGCATTACAAACTCCCACTTAAGGGTTGTTGTTTGATTTTACCTTTTGTTATGCCGATCATTTCCAACTTATCAAAATCTCTAATTTCTAGATGGGTATTCAGTGTAGTATTCAGTGTGCATCTTCATTGACTGACCATAATTCTCATTTCTTAAGGGTATGGCGCTAGCAAACAGGAAAGATTTTGAGAATCCATCAAATACATACACGTGCCTTTGATCTTTTACTGGTATATTTTCATATCTTGCCTGTTTGATGACTGAAATCACCCAGGCTCTCATTATAGAGGTACTTTGTGCACTTAATATTCATGAAACTGTTTTGTTCGTGTGTTGAATGCCAACAAGGGTTGTCTGCACTGCATGTGTGTGACCTATTCTGCCTTGTTGTTTTACTGTTGCTTAGAGGTACTTGTCGTTTCTCTTTTGTTGAGTGTGACAAAAAATTGGAGATTTGATTTTATTCACAATTCAAAAGTAGGCTGATGATGAAATCTGCTATTCTAGATTAGGGCATATTAAGATTAATACCATCCTTATGTTCCTCCCCTGTTGTCGGGGACCTGGGCACTGTGCCGAAACCAAAGTAATGCTCCAATCTATGTGACATTTTAAAAAGGTGGAGAGGAAAACTGCAGTATAAAGGTTAACAGTGGTCTGTAAGAAGCTAAGATGCTTCTGACTGCCTGAAGGCATTTGCCTACACTGAAATGCAGATAAAATCGATGTTGGTGTAGTTGTTAGATGCGAAATGAAATCAATATCCCCCTGTGTGAAATATCCATAAATATTGTGTTGGCCTTGAAATCACGTTCCCAAATGAGGCAAACATTAACACATCTGTGAGCCACTGACACAAATGCTGGAACAATTGACTTTGAAAAACCAATGATAAGTTATGATTAGGTTATTCACATGCCCATGATGAGAAAGGAATGAATCTAAGCATATGGTGTTCCAGGTGACTCATGCTGTGAATATATACAATTCCATTCTATAGACAGGAACACTACCATTTGCCTGATATGACCATATTTTACGGTAAATAAAATGTACAACTATTGGATGGAGACAGTAGAAAACATACTGAGATCATTCACAGAGAATTCTTTTGCAACCTACACTTATATGAGACAACATGTAAGGCAGAAGCCAAACAAAACACTGACCATAAGCAAACACAACTGGATTTTAAGATCAGTGCAATTACCACTTAGTTGCAGGCATGGAAAGCATTTAAGGGTTCTGTACAAAACACCAAACTCATGACTCATCCAGAGAAACACCTCAATGCACTTACTACCACAATTCTACTATTTCATGACTTTCTAAATTACAGATGATACTATTAACCAAATAGGTTTGAATGTTAAACTCAAGACAAACGAAGAACAGAATTGATCCTTTAAGAATTCTACTTTTTGATCTGTAGTTCACACATAACTCAAGCAGTGAGCCCTACTCTCACTGAGCCGGCTTGACAGCTCAAAAGTCAGCAAGAAGAAACCAATTCAATAAATATAAAAAAAGTATAATAAGACAACAATCTTGCCAAAGCCGAGAGTAACTTATAAGTAATCACACTGTTATACTTTTTATATTTTTCAATAATTCCCACTCTCATACTACTAGACAGAACATTTCAAGAAATATATTTAATTTTTCCCAAAGCCCTGCTGTAAACTTCCACAAAAGATTCCTAGACACCTTTACTTGGTCCTGAAATGCAATTGCAAGGTTATATACATTATATAGGGCAAATATGAATTTACCTTATAAAGCAGCAGGTGTACAACTTAGACACACAAATGCAAAAATTAGTGGTGAAATCACTTTTTGTTACATAATTACATGATTAAAAGAACTACACATTCATATCACCACCCTCTGCCTTCCCAAAGACTTTAGAGGTGTCACCTCGGTTTAAAACAAAATAGTCCATTATGACTTGAAAAAAGGACTGTGCACACAATAGACCACAGTCCCTATTTCATGAATAAACCAAGCCATATTATATCCAGAAGTAACATGTTAACTGACTGGAAGAAGAAGTCAAGAGAAAATAGGTATTTCAAAAACAGATTGTGGATAGGATGTTTTCAGTGCGGTCTGTTTGCTAGTGCCAACTACACCACGCAATTGATGCATATGTCTCTTTTATTCTATCAAAAGAAACCATGGTCCTTATTTGCAAGACTCACCCAGCTGTCACAATATGCACATTCAGAATGATGTACTGCCAGTTGACTGTTCAGGTAGCGGCCATAGTCTGTCTTGGCTGTATACATCCTACAAACCTTGACTTCAACCACCTTTTTTTAAAACACGTTTTAATCTTCACATATGTATGATGAAGTGTTCTAAAACACCACATTTTAGAACATAATGCACATTTTGTTTCTTAATGTTAATGCTTTATTATTTTAAACGGAAACACACAAACTACAACTCAAAAGATAAAATAAAGAAATAATTAACACTCATAATATTAATTTCCCAACGTATGTTATTGAAAAGTTTATCCATTAATTACAAGTATCAACATATTGAATTTATTCAAATAATAAAAATAAAATGCGTGTGGTAGTGCTATTGCTTATATGTACATGACAAACAAAATAGAAACACAAAATAAAATAAACACGCACACCTTCTAAGAATGCTTTATTGTACATATAGTAAAACTGGTAGCAAATAATTTTATCCACGCCCAGTTTGTTGAAAGAAAAGTCATCTTTAAAATTCAGATCAAAAACGTGAGAATAACATCTGATTCCCATTCCTGTAAGATTTGTATTTTCGCCACAACCTTACTTGGGGTAACCTCAACACATTGCCAAAACAAAACCTGAATCAATCAGAAATATTAAATAATAAGATAACATATGTGTACATAATCATGTGGCCTTAGTACTGGTATCATGTACATTTTCTAGAAAAGCAAACATTCTGGGTCTTAAAAGAAGTTTTTTCTAAAGTTGAAATTTTTTTTATCTTTTCACCTTGGCCTTCTGTTAAATCCACATCAAAAGGAGAAATGTAAAAAGTTCAAACATATTTTGTAAACACATTGTGACCTAAATGGGGCATTTTCAGGTGTTTATTTGAAAATGTCAAAATAGGAAATGTGGTCTTATCTGTTCATGTACATCCATGTACAATTGACAGGTTTTCTCTCCAGTTCCTCCTAGCATCAAGGGTGACCCTGACAATCCAAAAAATAAGCACGTCGTTCTCAGCAACTCCCTGACCCTGGAATGTGAGGCTGCTGGGCACCCGCCTCCTCTGCTTACCTGGCTCAAGGATGGAGTTCCAGTGAAGGCCAGTGACAAGATTCAGATTCTTTCTGGTGGGAAGAAATTGGAGATTCGGAATGCTGTAGAGTCGGACCGTGGACAGTATTTGTGTGTGGCTACAAGCGTAGCTGGGGAACAAGAAATCAAATACATTGTTGATGTTTTGGGTAAGGCAATGACAGCAGGGAATTAGTACATGGAGCTCTTGTCTGCATGGTAGATCTGCCACTATGAGACGTGGGTACAGGGAATTCATCCTCTAAGTTGGGGGGACATTTCTGCCATATTAAAATAACATTTCAAATGGGGTGATCTTCTTATTGTATGCCAGGGACATTTTGAGGGTTTCCTGTGCAATATCTTATGTATTTTAAATCAGGCTGCTGGCCAGATGCTACTTTTCATCAGTGTTTGTGCAGCCAGAACAGTTCTGTCTATGGATTCATAAAGGGGAACACTGGTTTCCCCGTTCTCTAATTTCGACAAGGGAACAGATGGGGGAACAGAAGAGATATCTGAAACTTTTTTGTTGATGTCCCTTCATGGCCCACAGCCAAATCAGGTCCTGGATGCAAGTGGAAGGCAGAAGAATTCAATAATGTGGTAATGGGGCAATTTTGAGTGAATGAAAGGAAGCAGGATGATGCAGAAGAAGACCACTGCTGTTGCTTTGAAAAAACCAAGGGCCTGATTCACAAAGGTAAACTTAAACCTGAAGTCTACGTTTAGACCAGAAGTCAAAACTTGGAATTCAGGTCTAAACATAGACTTCAGGCATAAAGTTAGACTTCAGGTCTAAGTTTACCTTTGTGAGTGAGGCCCTATGCGTTTTCTATAACACATTGGCTCATCTGATGGCAGTGAAAAGTTTGGGGAGCAGCCCCCATCTTGCTTGTGGTCACTCAGCAACATTCTTTTGTTTTTCACAAGCAACTTTTGGAAGTGGAGGTGCATTTGAAAAAATAATAATGACCCAGGCACCCAGGTACTTATCTTCCAGGGTGTGGGGCTATTTTGTCTTCTTTTCTTTTCAGGACCACAGGCTTTACATTGGTGGTCTTGAACAGAAAAAAGAGTACATCAGAACATCCACCCTAAATATTGCGAATGGTCTGTGGAACGTACACAGTATATCAGGTCATGGGTGTAAGGTTTTGTCCAGCTGAGCAAGCCTGGGTTCCATAGGCAAAAACATAACAGTCTGTATGACTCTAAATAGAGCGAGTGGACCCTCAGTTTGGTGGAGAGGGTACTCTGCCATGCTTGTGGTCTGTATCGTATGTTTCTTATAGTGAATGGTGCAGGCTCTGATATAAATATTTTGTGTGCCACACACTTATCTCCTTGCAGTGCCACCAAATGTTCCTGGGGGTGAAGAAACTGCTGACTACACTGTAATTCTGAATAACCCACTGGAGCTGGAATGCCAAGCAACAGGGTCACCCATGCCAACAATAACGTAAGGAGTGGTCTTTGTTTATTCTTTGGAACTCACACCTTAACAAGAGTTTTGTAGAGCTTTCTCTTTCTTAGTGGCTAATGCCATATGGACTATACAAATGGAGCATGTTTTTGTGAGGTGAGGAGAGAACATGTGAACCATGGGGAAAGGTTTAAACAGATACATTGATTTGGGAAATGTTCTCAGTGTGAGCATGACAGGATTCTGTGAGCACCCATTATAGCCTTTGTGTAGATGTGTCTGGTAAAACATATTTTCTGTCCCGGGAACAACATTTCTGGGAGCTGTAGACTTGCTTGATTTCAGTTGAATCAATTGGTATAAGTACCATACTACAGTGGTGCCCAGAAATAAGGCAATTGGCTGGACACATGACGCCCTGGTGACATAGAGTCATACAGTCAGTCTACAAATAACCAGCCAGATATTGTGAGGATGCCAGAGCACACCAAGTGCTAGGGTGGGAGTACACTGCGCTTACCCAAGCAAAGGGTGTGATACTCTGAAATTAGAGGAATGTAGACGGGGCACCCATTGAACCCAAAAGTTTAAAATGTTGAAGAACAATATCTCTGTCACTGCCCTGTTCTCAAGAAAGTGTGCAGAGGTATGTTTCTCCTGCATTCTGTGTTGGGAATCATTGAAGGGCAGTGGGTAGTGTGGGGTGTTGATGTTCATTACACAGTGTTTCTATTCTACTACACATTACAGTGGACATAGTTCCCACAGTCTGTACAACAACACCACATGAATGAGACTTTTCATTTCATAAAACCCCCTCACTTCTCACTTCAGGTGGCTGAAAGACGGGAGGCCTATTGAAAAGGCAGATGGGCTAAAGACCTTACTCAATGGACGTAAACTTCTCATCCTGAGAGCTCAGTTGCCAGACACTGGCCGCTACCAGTGTGTGGCCACAAACTCAGCAGGAAAACATGAGAGAGAATTTGATGTCACAGTCCACGGTATGTATGGTGTTCAATACTATTTAAAATGCAATCTAATGTACGTTGAACTATTCTTTGGTAGCACTAGCACTCCTAAAATAACTGAATAGATAAAAAAGCAATTTGTGTCTTCATTTTGGATTATGTATATGTACTACAAGGACGATCCTGTATGCCCATGAGGACCAGGGAGAATATACTTGACTATAACATTTGTCCGCTGGTACTCATTTATTTGGGTCGGAAATTCACATGTCAATAAGTATGTATAAAACCATTGAATGAATTACACATTTCTCTTGGTAGATATTTTGATACTCCTTGTTTTTACTTATAGCAAAGATCTAAAAGCAGAATGCAACATATAGTGATAGTGCAGATAATGCAGTGCTCAAGTGAAAAACATGTAAATGTGAACATAAAATTAAGACAATGTTTACCCCCTGGTTATCATATGATTGTCAAACAATCAGCATGGGTTTTGTTTTTCATCATATGCAATATACCACATGCAACTTAAATACAGGAACAAGTCCAAGAAGGGATGTCAGTGTTTCAGCCCAAAATTACTGTTCCGGTCTTATGAGGACCCAGGTCATATGACTAACATACCTGCATAGACACAAGAGAAAGCGGAACTCAATCTATGTCCTGCAACCATATGTGATATGCTCATCACTACTACTCCGTTGCAATTACTCACCAAATTTAGCGTAGGTACGAAGGAACCTGCATCTTCTGTATGGGTTCCTAAAACCTGTAATATGACACCCACCAAAACACCTAAGTATCAGTTACCCTGATAAAAACTGTCAGGTATGCAGAACAAATTAGCCAAACATTGTGATCAACACCTACCCATTGTGTGCTCTGCCAATGCTAATAATGATGCAATATGTTGTGACACCTGCAATCCGTCGGGGTCGACCAAAGCATGCAAGGTGTCATACCCCTTGGGTCAAGTAGCCCCATATCCAGTCACAATATATGATTGATATGCAATTCATGCCTCATCTCAATCCTATTAATAGTAACTGTGAGTCTGTGTCACTGATAGCAGGCTCAAGAGCATCCCCTGACTTTGATAAAGAATGCACTACCAACACTAACCTGTTGGATATGGTGAAATTAGTCATATGACATTCACTCATACTGGATCGGGTTGAAGCACCCTGCAGTGAAATATACTAGTGGCCTCAACATGCCACCAAGTGGTTGCCGGTCTAGTTGTCATGGACATTTGGAGGACAAACCGGAGCGTCCTCCACACTTCCTGTTTGATTCGATGTAACTATGTGGACAGTAAACAGATGAGGACAAGCTCTGCCCTCTCTAAGATTGTGGTTTGCTGAAAGAATGTTAACAGGCATTCCTAATTGAAGATGTGTCTTTTCAGGTCTTTTTGCTTGCATGCACTGCTTCTTTGGTAAAAAATGTTACCCTGATTTTTGCTCCATGTAGGTGGAACTTTCTTCTGGATTTTACTCCTGGCTACCATTCTCTGGTTCTTTTATGCGTCCTAATGTTAAGAGAAGTTGGTGCCTTGCTACTCAGTTCAGTACTAATCTTAATCTTTATTCAAAACTTGTATGATTGCAAGGAAGTGTTTTACTGTTTTTTTTCTCTCTCAACTGGCATCCTCAAAAGCAGACACTTTTAATCTTCTACTGATACTAATATGTGCCGCATGACATCCTCGCTGCTGGGACAAGGCACTTTTTTCCTCGGACAATCAAGGGCTGTAGGAAAGTGCCACTTTTTGACATGATCACCCCCAATTTTTGCCCAATGATACTGATGCTGCTGACTGGATGTGCACTGGGTCCCTGCTAAACAGGCCCGAGTGCCAGTGCTCTGGCCTTAAAAATTACAATATGCTTAATTGTACCCCAATTGACAAGGACTTTAGGGCCAGATGTACGACGTGATTTTGCATGCGCAAACGGGTTTGCGAACCCGTTTGCGCATGCAGAATCACTGTTGGCCATGTAAAATTCCTAAATAGCGAGTCACAATTTATTTGCAACTTGCTATTTAGGAATTGCGAGTCGCAGTTAGGTAGGGGCGTTCCCTTCCTAATTGCATCCGCAATGCTATGTGTGAATGTTTTGTGACCGCAATTGCGGTAGCAAAACACTCACAAATTACAACCCTCTTCAAGAGGGTGGTAATGCAGTCGCACTTTGTGACTGTCTCTAAAAATATTTTTTACGGGCTTAAAAAATGAAACGAAAAAGTTTCTTTTTTTTGTAAATGCATCCTGTTTTCCTTTAAAGAAAACGGCTGCATTAAAAAAAAAGCTGCTTTATAAACAAGCATTGGCATATCCAATAGGTCTCGCCTTTGGGACCTTATAAGTGTTTAGCCATGCAACACTTGATGTTGTTGCACCAAGGATATTGTGCTGGATAACTAAACACTTATAAGGTCCCAAAGGCGAGACCTATTGGCTATGTCAATGATTTTTTTCTTTTGGGGACACATTGCTTGTCTATGCGCCATCAAATGATACGAACACAGTCACAACTAAGAACCTGAAATGCGAACTTACGAACAAACATAAACGAAACATGCCATTGATAATGCCCGAAGATTATGCCTGTAATGGTAACTGATAAGCCAAATTTCTTCCAATATACCAAGGATTCTTTGGTATCTTTTGCAATAAATAAAAAAATATTATTGCACAATTGATGAATTATTCCCTGATTTATCCACAATCTCACCCTAAATTAGCGTTTCCCAACCATGATAAAATGGAACCCAGGCTAGGGGCAACTACATAAGGCTGACTTTGAGCCGACCTTGTCCACAGTCACCCAAAAGAACTAATGAAGTAAGACTTCTAATCAATAGTAATGAAAGCAAAAGTGAAACCACAAGTCCCAGAATGCTAATTCCTGTTGTTTGAAAGACCAGGACTGGCTGAAAGGTACCATTGTGACACGGGGTTAACTCACAGCTCTGCACGCGTGCCTGTTGCAGCCTTTGTATTGATTGTGCCTGTGGTGAGTCCTTCCTTCATTTCGACTTAATTCAGAGCCCGCCCGCTCCTGACCAACAGGTTTCTGGCTGTTCTCATGGTTTATGAACAGATCGTGGGGTTATTCGAAGTACCGGCTTGTGCATCTTTTTCCAGAAATTTCAGTATATGGTATGAGGTATAACCGTCTGGCCGGCTGCTCCCACCACTAGAAGAAATTTAAATTACGTATTTTGCAGGTTAACATACCGCGCATACCAGTACTAGCCAGGGACGCGCCCTGCCTTAAGAAGCAATCTGTGGCCAAAGGATGATAGCCGAAGAAGCATTTTTTTCAAAGTTTGGGGCAATGCCTTTCATTGTAATATTTGGCGCTGCAAATAACCCAACAAAGTTTGTGAAACAAAAGAAGCAGGGACCCGTTGAATAAACAAGAGAAGGGACACTGAGAGCAATTTCATTTTTCAAACCTTTGTCGTAGCCCGGCCGCATTGCATTCCCGGCTGCATTGCATTAACAAGTGCGCACGCCTTGCGCTGAAAGTAAAAAAAAAAAAAAAGGAATGCAGCGTCGCGCGAAAGTGAGCACCAGGTCATATGTTTTGAATTATCTCGCCCGTGTCTGGGCACGATTATTCAAAACATATGGCGCCCGTGCGGGTAACCACAAGCTGAGCCCAGCAGGCTACCATCCCTAGGAGGGCTGGCATTTCTAATGGGCTTGCAAATTGCGAGAGGCTCATTATTATTAATGAGCCTTGCAATTTGCAACCCCATTGGGAATTGCAAAACAGTGTAATAACACTGTTGTACATTTCATTTAGCGCCTCGCGAACTGCGACTCGCAATGAGTCGCAAATTGCGAGGCGCTTAATGAAAGGGTCGTCCATCTGGCCCTTAGCACCCTTGTAATTCCCTGGTAAATGGTGCCTATGATACCCAGGGCATGGGTACTAAAGAGGGGCCCTACGGCCTGAAGCATTTATTATGCCACCCAAAGGAATCTGCACAAAATCTGCATGCAGACTTCCATTGCAGGATGTGTGAAAGGGTGCAAGCTCTTCTGAAAACATGGCATTGCATACTCGCTGTGTACAATGCCCAAGTGTACTGCATGTCTTATATGTACGTCACCCCTACAGCAGGCCTTAAAGCCCTAACGCAGGGACCATTATATTACATGTGAGGGCACATCTGCATGAACAGATATGCCCTGTGATGTCTAGTCGCATTACTAAGACACTGCAAGAGATCAGGAAGCCATTTTTAAGGTATTTACCGGGTACTGACTGGTCATTAGGAGTTACCCAGCTACATAATGGCTTCACTGAAAATAATGCTGTTTGGTATCAAACGTCTCATCTCAATAAATCTATACTGATGCCAGTATCAGATTTATTGTGACATGCACCCAGAGGGTACCTTAGAATTGTCCCCTGAAAACCTATTAGTCCTCTAGTGCGTTGGCTGACTGGTATCATCCTGTCTGCCACCGCAGACACGTTTCTGACACCCTGTAAGTGTGAGCCCATGCTCTCGAAGGCCAGAAACAATGTCTTCTCCGGAGGAAGGTGTGCACACCTCCTCCAGGAGGACGACTAGTGAATTAGCATATCAATGCCAGAGGCTTCAAAGCCTATGCTCCCTTTGATATGTGACCCTAGCTTCCCCCCAGACCTAGGGAAAGCCCCCCGCCCTAGCACCCATTTGGCACCAATGCAGGTGGGAAATTAGCTAGTCAGAAGGCATGCCACACTTACAGACTAGGCACACCCCTTAGGTGGGCCACCTGAAGTGGACAGTCGAAAGAGTGGTTCACCATCTTGGTTTCAGTGAAACTAGGAAATATGGATCAGGATTATACCCACTCCTCACAGGAAGTGGTCATATAAGGGGTGTAGACACCCCAGGGGTAGGTAGCTCATTGGCTACTACCCTACATTCCTCTAAACACCCCTAAAATCATCAGTATTTAGGGGTCCCACTGCCACCAGACAGACATATTTATCTACCTAGGAACAAAAAAAGGACGAAGAATAGCTGACACCGCAAGGGCTGTGGACTTGCCCCAAAACTGTCACCAAACCCTGTCTGGCTTCTGATAACCTCAACAATTGCAGGACTGACTTGTCCACTAGCTGCACATCCTCCCTAAAGCCTTGGAGGACTGTCCTGCACTTCAACAACGTCGCAGCAACTCACTTGGGGTGGAGGAGCCATCCCCCTGCATCTGCAGGCACTTACTGCACTTTTCTGGCACACCGTTTGGCTAGCGATCGGGCCCACCAAGGGAGCATCTCACCTGGAGGATGTCACTGTGCTTCCAATAGGTCAGCCCCATCTCTCCAGTGAGTTTTGAGACGCTAGACCCTCCATGAGTCTCCCAACAACAATATCCTGGGTACCGGAGCATTTGCCACAACTATCGCTTGTTAAGTGTCCAGCCCGGACAACACCGCCGCAAAATTAAAAGTCGACCTCCTGATGAGAGGCTTCAGGACTGATGAGGCCCATCCCAAGAGTGGCCCTGCTGCCCTGTTTTCTTCCCCTCTCCAGGTCACCCAAGAACCATGAGAGCCTCTAACTCAAGTGACCCACCGGCCAAAACACCTCTGCATCCAAGCCCCCCAGCCCGGGTCCACGGACACCGACTGTGCCCTCTTGTTCCAGAGACCATCACTAGCTGAGTCCCCCATTGGGTTCCGCCGGACTTGTCCCCAAGTCCCCGCTTGCAGCCTTTTTTACAGGTACCCTTCCATTGACTCTACCGTGTAGCGCTTGAGGCTACCAACATGACCAGTACCTCTGCTCCCGAGACACACCAGGATAGGTAAAAAGCGAACTGCTGGTGGTTTTTTGGACCTTGCCCCTAAGCACCTTAAGTCCTAAAAGGCACCTTCAACAACCGTTTGCAACCATTTGCAATTATATGTATGCAGTGTGTGGGAAGCTGGCTCTTTATGTGATATATCAATAGGTTGATATACCATGTACAGAGTCCAGGGGTTCCCTTATTAGTGGATTGAGGCTTGCTATGCAATCCCAAAGTGCTCTACAGGGGCTTAGTGTGGTTGAGCAGCCTTAGGCTTAACACAGAGGAGTGCAAGACATTTGCAAAACACACACAATGATTAATAAATGACAACACGACTCAAGAAGGAGATCCACACCAATTCATTAAAATACCAAGTACGTTTATATATGATTTGGCATCAAAGAAAAATTGTTCAGGTAAGTAAGTTTTTAAATATAAAGTCTTTTCACTGCATTTTCTGAGTTCTGCAATGCTATCCTATGGAAGAAAGAACAAGTTCTGCAAACAGGTACAGTACATCGACTTACAGGACACATTTTCAGCAGTTAAGGTGAGTGGGCAAGGATAGCACCAACAGTACATCTTCAGTGGCACAAGGGTGGGGGGTGCAGGGTGCATATCAGCGCTGGGTGCCCGATCCATTTTAATGGGGATTGGTCACTTTAAAAAGGGGTTACAGGCTCTGGCTAGGAAGCCAGTCGGACTGCACCACCAAGTGGGCTCAGGCCTTGTGATGCTCGAGGATGATGGAACACCTTTGGTCCTCGTCTCGAAGGCACTGGGGCAACAGGTGCAGGGGTGTCCTTAGGAGTTGGGTTTTTCCTTACTGGAGCACTCGCGGTTGAGGGGGTCTGAATGCAGAGGCTACAGGCGATGTCAAGGAGTCTAGGGTGGGTGAAACCACCATGGACTCGAGCTCTGGATGGGTGGGGAAACCTTGTTGGCATTGGTGGCCCACTTCAACTCGGGCCAGAGGCGATGGGTGCAGTGGTGGCTTCGGGTGTTGAGTTTTGGTGGTTCGGGAGGCCTCAAAGTCTCCTCTTTTGGAGATTCTTTAGAACAGGTCCGCTGTTCATGGGAGATCTTGAGTCTTTTTTAAAGGCAGACAGTCCTCCCAAGTTTCTTGAGTCACAGCTGCAGGACGAGTTGATGCCGTTTTTGACAAGGGATACAGACAGGCCGGTAGGGTTGGTACCAGGTCAGCTGCTTCTTCTCTCTTCTTGGCTTTTGCAGTTCTTCTTTGTACTCTTTCTTCTTAGGCCATCAGGATCTGCCTCTCTGGTGTGAGGGGCTCCCCTAAAGTCTGAATTCAGGGTCATTAGGGGAGCACAGGGTTGTAGCCAATGGGCTACTGACCCTTGGTGTCACTATGCTCCTTATATGGCCACTTCCTGTGGAAAGTTAGCATAACCCTGTCCCAGAATTCCTAAGTATGCCATCACAAAGATGACTCTACTTCTACATCACTACTTCTGAAAAATCATGTCCACCTCACCGTAATCCACGTTAGGGGTGGTGCTATCCTGGAGGTGGCATGCCTACCTGACTAGCTAATTTTCCCACCTGTCCAGGTTCTAAGGGGGCCCTGGACAAAGGGGTCAGATTCCTCTCCTGTGAGGGAGACCTAGATTTGCATTTTAAAGGCAGCAGCCCTTTGAGGCTTGCCATCCAAGGAAGGCTAATAAGCAGCTCATCGTGTGGGAGGGGGTGTTACACTTACCGCACAGGCTTTTGTTCTGGGTCTCCTGAGAGCAAAAGGATCTCACCCTTGGAGTTTGGAACAGTGTCTTGGGTGGCAGGCTGGCACAAACCAGTCAGCAAGGACACCAGAGGCTGGTAGGTTTTCAGGGGCACCTCTAAGGTGCCCGCTGGGTGCATGTATTTGTAAATCCATCACTGGCATCAGTGTGGGTTTACCAATATGAGATGTTTGATACCAAATATCCCTATTTTTAGTGAAGCCATCATATAGCTGGGGAACTCATAATCACCATTGTCCAGCACATATTTTAAAATGGATTCCTGTCCACTTGCACTGGCAGTAATAGGACTGACCAGCACAGGGGCATATCTGCTCATGTAGGCATACCCTGACACGTAATATTCAGCATATTACTTTAGGGGTGACTAACAAATATTACATGCAGTGGTAGGTAACATGGCTCACAGGGATGTGTGACATTTCATGTTTTAACTTTGTCTGCACAAAGACACACAGCCTGTGATAGCAACCCATGATGTTCTTGGTGAGGGGTCCCTTAGGGTGGCACAGTTTGTGCTGCTGCCCATAGGGACCCTCTTTAGTACCTCAGGCCCTAGGTACCAGGGGTACCATTTACTAGATACTTGCAGAGGGTGCTAAAGGTTTTGCCAATTGGGGGAACAATTGTACAGTTTTTAGGGAAAGAACACTGGTACTGTGGACCTGTTTAGCAGGAACCCAGTAGACTTCAGTCAAAGTTGCATCAAATACCAGGCAAAAGGGGGGGGGGGGTGGTACTGCAACAAAAAACAAGTTTACTACACAGTTTATGTTCCTCCCATAGAATAGCATTATCACGTTTGAGGTTCATACCTCAAAAAACGTTATTTGAGCATATTACTGTTTTACTGTAAAATCTATATCTCCAAAAATACCTGATTCTGATGATCTTGGTATCTAAAATTATATAAAAAGCCTTATTATTTTTCTAAATTGGTCTAGAATTTCTTCTTGATTATGTGTCTCATTTATTGACTCTGCACGTGCAACAAATGTTTAACACTCTCCCTCTGATAAGCCTAAACTACTCGACCACACTACCAAAAATAGAGCAGCTGGGATTATTTCCTTGGTCTGAAGTCATCCGAGATCAAAACAATGTATTCCTCTTATTCACACCTTATGCTTATTTAATGAGGTCTAAGTGCTTGCTAAAGTCAGTCACAGCCCATTCCAGTATGGCATAAATTGAAAGTGAGCGAGAATCTAGATGGATCTGATACATTCAGTGATGACTTCTTTAAAAATAGCATATACTGGTTCTTCCTAAACTCTGAGACAAGGAGAACTGATAAGGTTTTGCAGGGGCCATAAAAGTCAGGGTGTGGGTGAGAAATGTATAACAGTTCGGAGATTTTAAGTGCTACCCAAAGACTTTACTACTGACAACACACTATAACTATAGAAATTCTCCATACCTTTCTTTCTCATTAGGGTTTTCCACCCAAGAAAACGATGTACATTATATGCTCTTATGTATGTGGCAATTTTAAAAGTAGCCACATTGATATTTGGAATGGTATAGTTCAAAGATTGTAGGAAATGAAAATTGTGAGTTCTTTTCACAGACATTGGGTTCCCACAATGAATTTAGCAGAATTCACCTTTTCTCTTGAGAGGCCATCCTCTGATCATAGGACACTGTCACAGATTATTGTACTTATTTCCAGGATTGACATTGGATAATCATTTATGGTCTTTATAGTGTTTCAGCAGTTTGGCCCCTGCTGGGAAGATTGACTGTGGTTTTTTTTTAGAAGTCTGGCTAAGATCAACTTAAGTGGAGTAATGACATTTAGTACAGCAAATACAAACATTAAAAAATGCATTACTTTGAAAACTATTCTATAAAAAATATAACTGCTGAATTGTTGTTGTCATGCTCCAGAAATGTAAACCTATTCACCACTCAGTTGATGTATCAATTTGATGTATTACGAGACAGCGACTTACACACCCTCCATTGCTACACTGTTTAAGGGAGTAAAATATCTCTGTCTAATGTGGGATCTTTGATGATATCCAATAGTGAAATATCGTCTATTTAATGTCCTATGAATGAAATATTGCTATATTCTTGTACATGATGAATACATTTAATTTTAAAAGAAGAAGACAGAAAAATTGAGCAGTCATGAACCTTGAAGTCAGGGAGAGATAAGCTAGCCAGTTTGCAAGATATTTGTCACTTTGACAGATTTCCATTGAAACGTTTCATGTTTGCCATTTGCAATCTGAAAGTGAACTGTCAATGTTTGTGGTAGAGCATACCTTAAAGACTACTTTAGAAGGGGTTAGGCATGTTCTGGTGAACTGCAGTGTTAAATAGTTCATTTACGCGAACATTAGACCGCTTATCTTGGTCAACCTTTTTAAGGATTTAAAGACTCTCACTCAGTAGGGTGGAAATATCCCATACCCCAGGAAGGTTTTATTTGACATTTATCAGTGGCAAGTGTGTTCATAATCACATTTTAATCTGTAAGATTAAAAAAAACAGGCTGCTAGATTTTAAAAACTGCTTTATATAGCAAGCAGAGAGTTTGAGGGTTGTCCGGTATATTTTTAAAATTTGTCACCACATTTAAATTTTGAGCATTTTAGGCTGGCAGTCTTTAAATTCATTAATGGAACAGATAACGTGTCAAACACCAAAGGGGTTTAAAGTTTTGTGATTGTAAAATTCGTTGTACAAACAAAGTTGCGTGATTGATTCCATCCACTCACCTTACAAGTACGGTATCGAAATCTAGCTGTCAGGAGGCTGAGCCTTCCAATGGTGTTTCCCTTTAGTGGTAGAAATCATAGCGTCTGTAGTATTATCTACTAGTGAGCTGTGCAATAGTCACTACTGTTTAAAATGCTACAATGTCACAATGCTGGAGCTACAAGCACTATATAAATAAATTGAACTGTTCATTCAGTGTATTTGCACTATCAGAGTTAGTAATTTTCAGTGGCCTGAGGTTCAAGTCAGTGAGTTTCCTACTGGGTCGTCCCTCTGAAAAGCTGGCAGGGTTAAGATGGAGTCAAGTAGAGTCTGTTACATACCAGGTTCATAGGAATTAATAGCCTGACTGCTGGTGGAGAGATAGGTTGCGGCTGTGACCACCTTCACATTCAAATTCTTTATATATAGCGTCAAAAGCAAATGCGATTTTGAGACAGTCTTTTATCTTTGAGAATGACAAATGCAGCTGCTAAAATATTTATATAGACTCACATGCCACTAAAGCTGATTCATGTTTAGAAAGACATAGATCCTGATTCACAAAGGTCAACTTATACTTTTGTGTAAGTTTATGATTGTTTGCTATTCATATAGGAAATTTACAAGTGGTATCTATATGACTGTGGAGTTTTCACACATAATTAAA
This sequence comes from Triturus cristatus, assembly GCF_964204655.1. Classification (NCBI taxonomy): domain Eukaryota; kingdom Metazoa; phylum Chordata; class Amphibia; order Caudata; family Salamandridae; genus Triturus; species Triturus cristatus. The sequence continues at coordinate 323,553,979 of NC_140586.1, read as the reverse complement.
ATACAACAGTCCTATTTTTTTATGTGCGGAGATTCCGCAGCCATAAAAATACTACTAAAAAAATACATTTGTGAATAGCTGAGAATCGTAAACTTACACAAAAGGACTGTCCTATTTTTTTATGTGTGGAGATTTTGCAGTCGTAAAGATACTACTTGTAACATTCCTTTGTGAGTAGCAAACATTTGTAAACTTACAGAAAACTGTAGATTTACCTTTGTGAATCAAGCCCTGAGGCCTTCACAATGAGACATTTAACCCTCTATCTATGTTGTGCAAACTGTTACTTAGGCAAACAATTTTCAGTCGTTGTGAGAAAGTGCCATCTTTCTTGCATGGTATGCCCTCACTTTTTGCTGAATTGCTGAATGTACTTTGACTGAGTGTGCCCTGGACTCCTGCCAATCAGGTGCCCAGGGCCTATGTTCCTTCCCTAAAACAAACAAAACCCAAATTGGCAAACCCTGGCCACATGTCAGCCCCTGGTAAATGGTACCCTAGGTACCCAGGGCCTTGTGACCAGGGAAGGCCTCTAAGGGCTGCAGCACTCATTGTGCGCTAAGCGACATTTCTCCTATTATCAAGAATGTCGCTAACCCTGTTAGAGACAAAAAAAGCAGCGCTAACCGCGGTTAACGCTGCTTTTTTACGTCTGCTAATTTTCAGACTTAGCCATGATATCCTATGGAAGGAGGATATCATGGCTAAGTTTGCCTGTCCCTATCAACAAGGTAACGTGTGATTATCGCTGGGTTTCCAGCGATAATCTCACGTTAGCCTGTTAGCGTGTAGATTTTTATCGCTATTGAGATAAGCGTTGCTAATAGCACGCTATCTCAGCGATAAAAATTCACGCTAGCCGGCGATAATTATCCTCACGCTAAGAGCGCTGAGCGATAATTATCACCGGTTGTTGTTGATATGCCCCTCTATTGGTTGCCATTTAAACCCAAATCCACATTTGACTGACCAACTGAGCTTGGACATGCCACTCATCTAACACAAAAGGCATGCTTCTTGGAGGCTTCTTCAATGAAAACCTCTAACTTATTCCACAAGTTTATTATTTCACACTAACAGTTTAAAAAACCCATCTAAAAAACAAGTCTTTCAAAACCAGGTTGGTCAGTTAATAATCCAATCAAATCTTCAGGCCCACTTCTCACCATAACCATAGCCTACATTGGCTTCCGGTGGCGTGAAGAATATCATTTTAAAAGCAGTGCATTTTCCTCTCATCTCTCTGAGATACTGGACCACAATGCATCAGATCTGGAGCCAGGACGTTTTAACTCTCAAAATTATAAGGTCAAGTAAAACGTAATTCTACTCAAGAAAAAAGACTCAGAAGACATGCTTTTGGTTACATTATAGGTACATATTTATGGAATGATCTGCCAAACACACTTAGACTAATTGCACACTAGAACTGTAGAGTTCAATGTGCATCAACACTTGCAGATTGTCACACTGTATTGCAGCTCTGACCTTTTGGGCCAATATGCGATACTTTATACTTTGAAGAGACAGCTGATTTAGGTCACTTTTAATTATCTTGTCAGAGAGAACATTTAAAAAATCAATTGAGATATAGGTTTAAATTTGGATATTCATGTTTGTATGTCCATGATATATGTCACTAAACCTAATTTGGAAAGAAAAATCTTAGCATCAAGACTTTCAATGAGAGACTGAAGATCGACCGCTTTAGAAAATTTGAAGATGGCTAAACATCTTATTCAGTTGAAAAAGCTACCTCACCCTCTCAGACTGGGCAATAAAACACAGATGCAAAGACTCAGAGGGTAACATGACGGCGAGAGGTGGCTCCGCCATCCTGCTGAGATTCCTTTCTTGCCTGTCTGTCCCTGCTTCTTTTCTTCTTCCTTCACTCTATTTCTGCTTTTGAGCACCTCTTTGATGTCATTGGGCCTGAGAGCAATTTAGCAATGAAGTTTAATGCTCTATAAGTAATAAATAAATAAATAAATGAACAAATACATTAATAAATACAAAAATAAATACATTATGTGACTTTCAAAAGGATAAGGTCTGCCTGAGTTAATCCTCTTTTCAGCCAGCCATGCCCAAATAAGGCAGAAAGACATCTGGTGTTGTCTGTTATTCCCTGGAGTAACGCTACGTCTTAAAATGTTTGGGGGCTTCTCCGTTTGAAGCATGACGCATACAATTGGTTCTCTCAAATGAGAGTTTAGTGGACCACAACAGAAAGTGATGCAATATAGCTCATAAGGCATGTCCTCATTAACTAGCAATGCAATGTTGCATGGGTTCCTATTACAACTTTAGTGCTTGGACAATCTTTGAACAACCTTTAATCAGCCATCAGGGATGTCTAACTAGTATCATTTGGTGGCATGCGATTTTGCAGGCTGAATAGCCTCTTCTGTCTAGAAAATATTTATTTATATCTCAATGATGAAAGGTTTGCAGGAACAGCATGGCAATGAATGTTAGGGATACCCAGGGGTAGCAGTCACACACCTACCTTGTTCTTTTCAGTTTTATTGGAACTATTTATTGCTGTTCTTGTTGTCAGGAACAATGACAGCAGTTATGAATAGAAGTAAACAGAACACCAACTCTATTTACTTAATGTAGTGTCTGTTTTTTTCTATTACTCTTAACCCTTAACAAATAGTGAGCTGTTGGGATGCTAGGGGTGAGAGAAGCCTATGATGTCATTGGACATTAAAAGGTGCACTATGTCACTTCACTGACCCTGACATTTTGGAGAATTAAGCATTGCTGACATTAGCGTTGTCAAGGGTGCCAAGTCACAATAGTCATCCTTGTGTAGATGAAGAAGAGAACGTTTGGAGGAAAACACTTGCCAGTTGAAATGCTGTTGCATTGTAGGTGTTTTTTTTCATTTATAGATCAGATGCAGTGACTCATACTTTATTTCTTTTGAATGCTTTCCCCAGCTCCTCCTACAATCAAGTCAACTGAGCCATCAGAGAGGTCTGTGGTGATATACAAGTCTACAACCCTGCAGTGCATCGCAAGTGGGATCCCAAGCCCTTCTATCACCTGGCTGAAAGACAGCAGGCCAGTCAACACAGCTGAGGGACATATTGGAGTAAGCAATTTACATAAGTAAATTTACATACTACTGATATCAGAAGCTATTTCGGGGTATGGAAGAAATAGCTTCCAGGAGTTGCTTTGAGTTTGGCCGGCTGTTAGGGCCACATATTTACAACATGTTTTAGAATAGCATCCTATCCAATGATGTATTCATTTATGGTTTTGTTCTCTCTGAGTGAGCTGATTATTGACTCTGCAATTGATCTTCTAATTGTATTATTCATTTATTTCAACACTATGCCAAGAAAAACAATGCGTTTTAACCTCTCCTTCCTCACTATGTCAGTGACCAATGTGGAACCTTTTATCTCTGAGCTTGAAGTTATTCATAACAAATACTCCCCCCCCAACCGATTTCCTCACTGCTCAGGTCATCAAGGGACTGAACACTTTGGGCCAGTTGTTAAAATGGAAGAAGGGGTATTTCTTCTGACACCCGAGCACAGCAACATTGAATGAAGTTCTGTTTGGTTTGTTGAACCCTCAATGCCCAGATTCTGAATTGCTTGGTGATTGTACATTGATCTCCAAGTGTCTACCTCATGATATAAATCAACACTGGCCTAATATGTCCACTTATGAGGGCCCAGAATCTCTAGGAATGACGTGGCATAAAGCATTTATTTTAGGATTGTTATTCATAGCACATTGACCTCCTGCAAGAGTAGAAGTAGCCCCAGTGCTTAATTTGTTCACAATTAAGTGCTGGGACGCTTCTAAGGAGGCCACTGCAACCTGCATCATGTATTGCCCCTGCTAGCATGGCCAATGACAGTACCAACAAAACACCTAGCCATCGCACTCCTACAACTTTGACAATTCAGACTCTTTCAGGCCATACAATGCTATAATAATGGTGTGAGAGGCTATTATTATTTATTTTTAATGCAGTTTGACTTAATAAACATGATTGTTGCGCTTATCTCAAAAGTAGACAGACAGCACCATGTGGTGGGACTGTCAAAAGAGCCGATGCTGACAATTAAGTGCTGGTGCCAAGCACCGGAATCCACTGGCTCAAATTAAGCAATGAGGGGCCCACATGCTGAGTGGACAGCATAACAAAGGGCAGAAATTAAAATTTTGTTACCTGGCGAGCACATGCCTAAGTGGCTGGGGTGCTGCTGACAGCAGTGCACAGTCATACGTAAAGGAGACAATTTGGTGGGGGATGGAATGACAGAGAATGCCTACCATTGTTGGCCTTCTCAAAAACAATCTTTTGTCAGTCTGTGACTTGATTATTAACGGCATTAAAAGCAAGCTTTGGCAGAACCAAAAGGTCTGGTCTTGGTACGCTTATGCGCTGTTTACTTTTTTTTTTCCTATTGCCAGCGTATAAATGAAAAATAAAAAAAAAGAAACAAAAAGAAAACATACAACCAACTAAGTGTGGCAGTCGTTTGTTTACATTAAAACTTTTAGATAAAAAAAAATAATCATTGCATATATTTGTAATGTACCAGTATGGGTGTTTCCTAGCTGCCAGGTGCATTTAGAGGCGAGTTTACATGCACATCACAGAAAAATATGATTCTGATTTGCAAAAAGGAAAGGTATTATTGGATTATTGTAACCTAAAAACATACTTTAAATGTATAAGGATGGCTAAAAAATGTAAAAGATAAATAGCAGAAAGAATGTGAATGACAGGTGAACAGACCAATGGATTAAGAGTGATGACCCAAAACCCCTTGTACATAAGCATGATGTATATATTTTGTATGTCTTCTTACAAAACAAGCTATTTGTATTATTGTGTGTGCTATTCAGAAACAGTACTTTCTCAACTTCTTTCTGGTACAAACCACCCACAAATCAAAGTCTTCCTTAAATATCAGGCATAACTCTCTCCCATTTCTCTTGTCCTGGAGTAGTTGGAATCCTCAGGGCGTGTTTTGAAGATTGCAAAAGCATCGCTGGAAGATGCTGGAAGATACACCTGTGTGGCAACCAATGCTGCTGGAGAAGCCCAGCAACATATCCAGCTGCATGTACATGGTAACACCTTTTCCTATCCGTTTGGTCACTCCCTTGAATACTTTGACTGTGGAGTGCACACTTCAGTGAATTCTTGAAAGCCTAAGTGGAGTTCTTGTAACATTATCTTCATTTTGTGATCAGGTGGTTATGCCATATAGTTGAAAATCATATTCTTATAATGAAAGACTTTTGGGCCAGATTTACAAAACAATGTTGCAGTCAAAAACCCAGAGATTGACGTTTTTCCATGTTTGAAACTCATGTTGCATGTCTGTAAAGCATTTCACCTTATAGGTTTAGTGACCTATAAAACACAATTAAATAGAGGTGTTAAAGGGCCGTTTCTTCCCAATTGCGATTCAGTATTGTATGTATCAATTGTTTGCCATTACAATTACAGTTGCAATCTATTGATCTGTTACCGACAAATCAATGGGGGTGGGAACTAATGCGCACGGGAACAGTGTTCCTTTGGAAAGATTTCCCCTTTGTGAATGGTTTTGGCACCCTCAGAGGAATTAGGACTATAGCTTGCTCCCCCAAAATTTCCCCAAATGGCAAACTTTTATCTTTTTTTAAAGCAGCATTGGTTCCTTTAAAGAAAATGGACTGCTTTAAAAAAAAATAATCTCATCTGTAAATAAAAACACAAGGATGGTGGTCTAATGTTTTTTGGAGGCTGCCATTCTTTTGTCTGTAGCCAATTACACGGAGTCACAAATAACAACCTGCCTAATTAATGTGCAAGAGGCAGGTCATTCTGTGACCCCCAGTTACTTTTCAGTTTGTGATCTGACCTATTAGTACATCGATCATATCGCAAAATTAAGGACTGCTCTCAAAAAGTCAGTACACAATTTCTGACCACTTTTTGCAAAATATGGACATGGTTCAATAGCAAAGGAATACAGTTATGCCAACCATATTGCTGTTTGCCACAGTGACCAAAGAACTATCAACACATCAGTGAAACTTGTGACATTACAAATGACACCACTAGAGGTATCAAATATCACATCGCCATTGACATCATCAGATGCGTCACAGAAGCCTTTCAACCACAGTCAAAGTCACATTTCACTGCACATAACACTTGGCTGTACCTAGGAATCTTAACACTGGAACTGACTTTGGACCGACCCTTTACTGAAAATATTTCTGAGGCCAGAAGCTGTTCCAGGCAGCCTTGATCAGGCCCTGTAATAATTTCTTTTATACCATTTCTTTTAAACCAAGAGGCCGCTGTGTTTGGCCTACGACTGTGTCCGTTGAGCTATAAGAGCATGCCTGAACCTTAGACCAGGCCCTCCACAAAAGCTCGGGATTCACCACCCCTACTCCCATGGTCCACTGAGCTTACCGTGCAGCCAGGAGCAGCAGAATGATACCAGAATATTTTTGACAAAAATATGGTGTCCTAATTATAGTTTACAAAAATATCTCCACATTTAATTTTCTAATAGAAAATCAGCATCTAATGTTTTTGTAAACTATATTTTGGATACAATATTTTTGTCAGATGATATTTGGACATATAACCATGGTAATCAGCACTTGTTTCAGGTCCCGGTCATCAGCCATGCCCTTCAGTTAAGACCCTACCCCAGGAGCCCAGTGGTCATGCCTCATACTTTTAGTGAGCAGCAATCTTTATCACTGCAACCAAAAGACTCTGGAAGACATAAGCTGGAGCATAACACTCAACATTAACACACCATCACCACTGTTTCCAGATCAATCGAGCATTGCACAGTCGTCTTTTTACAGATACCCAAACATTGACTTTTTATCTATTGGACTATGTTTCCTGGATCCTTATCCCCTTCTCAATTCTTCTTTAGGCACCTTACGTGAAAGTATCCGTAAACTTTTCGAAAAGTGTTTAGATAAAGAATGGCCCTTGCACAAATATTGCTTTTGTTAGCACACTGAACTAGCCCGTAGAGAATGTATTTACTAAGCTGCTATGCAAGACTGAATAGTGTTGGACAACTGAAGCTAGCAAGCAGACAGGGCTTTAGTCCATTACCTCAGGACCTATGTTTCTTGTCTTCTACACTGAATGTACTGCCAAAACCTTGCACAGGTACCTAACTCATCGGAATTTTTAACATCTAATTAGCTCAAGAGGAATAATCTATGTCCGATCTCAAGACCAAAGATTTTGCCAACTCAATGTATTTGATAATACTTACTGATCATTGCTCTGACTATTTTAACACAAGGAATGAATGTTTTATGACATGCTCTTCAACTTTTTAATGATGAATTTTGCTGCTATGCTTTTTTATGTGAAAATTGTAAAGATTTTTATTAACCAAACAATACATTATTTACTTACTTACTCATGCTTTTAGTGCAGGACTGGCACTCAGAACCCATTCCTCCAGGGCCTGCAGAGTCTAACCTCTAAAGTGCCCAGCATGGTCTCATTGCACTCCACATGACATAATGTTCAGCTGTGTACTGTGGGTGTTGGGCCTGTCTTTTGACAAGACCCTTCGTCTAAAACCACTTCCTCCGCAATCTCCTGGGCATGTCCTACACTAAACCCAGCAGACATTAGACACAGGCCCTATGCTCTGCCTCTTTGCCCCAAATCTGGTCAAGTCATCTTATTGTCATTGTTAAATTTTATTTGTAACCTTAACATCGGATGAACTGGTGTTTAGGGGGATTTCATAGAGATTTTTTTTAATATGCAGTAGTTTTGCTGTAGCGGTGAGCGCAAATTCCTATGGGACTTAAAGTGCAGTGGTTCATTTGAATTGCTTCAGTAACTTTGCCCCATTTCTCCTTCACCAATCTGAACAGAGTTTGGACTGGAGCTGAATGAGCCAAGCATCTGCCAAAGTTCAAGCAGATTTGTCAAATGATAGTAAATTATTAGTGAAAACAATACATGCATTTCTTTCTTAAAGTTTAACTATGCCACAACTAGATATTTGTTAAGCCTGGCCTGCAAGGGTGTAAAAGTTCATTTTAAATGGAAAGAATAAAACATAAGGACTGGGGTGAACATTCCAAACTAAAGCAAGTCTGTTTGTAGATTGAATTTCTTTATATGAATGAGGTTTGTTTGCCTACTGGACTAACATTCCAATAAACACTAATGGCCCATGGAGGGCAGTAGTCTAGTATGGCCCCTGAGACCTTTTCCTAACTAAACCGACTGAGCCAGCAGATCTCTGCAGTAGGGAGCGCGATTCAGTAGGCAGACTCTTGTGGGTCAATGAACTGCCATGAACTCAGAGATCTGTTATATCAGTCATTAACATTCAGTTTGTCCCCATCTTCCAGATTTTCAATGCACAAAAAAGACATCCCTAAAACCAAGTACAGACATTTTATCCTTAAAATAGTGCATTATAAAGCATCATTAGTAATATACAAAGTGTTTGTAGGTTAGATTTTGTATTTGTATTTATAATGGGTTTTGTAAAGCATCGTGGCGTTTCAGTAGATGTCAGTTTGTATGACTAATTCTAAAATTACTGAGATGTACACTACCAGATTTTAGAGCTTTTCTAAACTTTAAAATGTATGGATCCAGATGAATTTCCAAAGGTGAGTGATTTCAGTACAGACATTAAGAAAACCCTTCCACCAATCTTCTCTCGCCCGACTTTAGGGATAGATGAAAAAGCCTGGGCAGTAGTAGCAAGTGTGTGACGGGGACAGTGATACTCAAGTGCTTTGTCAGAGGGGTAGATGTAAGATTATTCCTGCTTTTTTTTAACCAAGCACAAAGATTTCAACAAAATGCATCTAATTGGCACCTAATGCAAACTCTCTGTGCAGGCGAGATGTGATCTCATCTAGCCAGCAGCATAAATATCCGGAATAAGCTGCAATCTGCAAATTTAATTCTCCGGGAATTCAAAGTAAAAAGCATTAAAATCATTAATTCTAATGCACTTAAGGTGCTCCTACTTGATATATTTTGCTGCAAAGGGAAAAGTTGAAAATCTCTTTTCAACGAGTGCAGATAATACAAGCCAAGCTCACAAATGCATTTATTTGCTCGATCATATTAAGCTGAGATTCAAACTTTATGCCAATATTTTTTGTTTGTTTGCAAGATTCTTTTTTAAGACATTCACCCAGAGAACTTGAGCAAACAACTGTAATGCCACAGTGGTGTCGAAACGTAAACTAGTAGTATTTCTGTCTTCATTGACCTCTAGACAGTTCAACCTCATCTACTTCTCTACTGCCTGTAGGCATGTACAATGAATGCCAGACAAGCAATCTAAGGTCTAGTAAGCAGCAGTACAAGCTTTTCTCACACAGATGAAATAGGCAGGCCCAGAGAGGAGCTTCAGCTAAAAGCAGGTCGCCTGTCCAGGATCACTGATTAGTGAGGAATACGGATTCAGAATCATGACCCACATCTTACTCCAAAATCTTGGATTTACATTCTGAACTTTAGTAAACTTCAAAGTGACATGTAGCAATATATAAAATTCCTAAATACTCAAACAAACAAATAAATACATACAAAAGGAAAATGGTATTATCAATTTGGATATTATTTTGTGGGAGAAAGTGGGGAAATTTGGCAGGAGAAATACAAAATAGCATGTCATTGATGATTATCTAATGTAACAGAGGGAATGCAACAGTAATAAAAGCACTAAAAGGGTGCCAACAAAGAAAATGGGTGCGGGACATCATAACTCTCCTAAGTTGTTACACTATTTAAAAAAATAAAAATCCCCAAAATCAGGGCCTAGAAGCAGGAAAACGGAGCTTGAGGACATTTTAACAATTCTAAAAAAAACAGCAAGTAGAAAAATGCTTCAAAGAGCAAACCCGAAAATAAAGAAAACTACAATACTTTTTACATTTTGTTACCGTTACCATGAGATTTAACTGTTCAATTTAATTTAAATATTTCAAATTACAATAGTGATTTTATAGCTAGATTGAAAACTATGGTAGATCAACCTTCCACTGGGTTTTTCACCCATTCTGATTGTAGGAAATTCTGTATGACACCGGCAACAATAACATGATTTCATGTTAAATCTGCTTGACAATTTTGACTTTTGTAATTTGATATGAACCAGACAACAGATATTCGAGGAGATAAAAGGGTCTTAATTGAGCACATGCACAGCGTCATTAAGCACAAGGAGGTAATTTAAGGCACGAGCGTCAAAGTTATTGTGGGAGTAAGTGTTGTTAAAAGACACAGACCTCCTCCGGGCAAATCCATTGGTTTCCCATTTCTTTCACCTCGACTAAGATGTGTAAAAATCTTAAGTGTAGATCTACCTCGAGCAGTTTTTACTTCTAAGAATGCTAATGATTTAAAGTTAAGGCACTCACTGCTAACCGTACCACTCCAGCTATGCTTGTAAGTATGAGAAGGGCTGGACTGGCCATCCTGCCACTGGCATTTTCCCAGTAGGCTGCAGGCTAAGGGGCTGCTTCCAGAGCTGGATGGGTTCCCTTTGACTTTCATCCTCCTGCAGTGTGGGTTGTTTTGAAAAAATGTTTGCCAATGCTTATTTTGATTTCCAGGTTGATCCTGAGTATGAGCATCAATCCATGCCCTGATGTTTTTGTCTCACGTTCTTGCAGAACCTCCCAGTATCGAGGGGGCTGAGGAAATGCAGAATGAAACTGTGGTTGTGAATAACCCTATTGAACTTGAGTGTATAGCATTTGGGAATCCTGTTCCTGGTAGGTGCCATTATATATATTCCTCAAACTTCCTGTCAATCCGTTGATGAATTTATTTATACTTGGTGTGCCTTACCGGAAATTATGAGCTTTTTTTAACCTAGGCTAGGTATTTCACAAACCTGCCCTAAACTATCTCAAACTGTGCCTGTATTTTATACGCGATTGCTGTAGAACATTGGGTTAGCGAGTTGTTGGGCCAATATCTCTGTAAAGCGGAGGCACCTCACCTTAGTAGCAAGATTGCGTGCATGTTAATGATAAAAAGGGAATGTGTACGTGCTTTGTCCTTCTATCATTTGTCAGGCGAGTTTCACCCTTTCTAGTCTCTAGCTTTCCCTGTGCTCTGGGAAAACTGCCACCTTGCTAGATTCAGTCCCTTTCAAGAGAATCTGAAGATGTAAGCATGCAGTGAAGTACACTAAAGCTATTTGATGGGTCAATAGGTTCTGCATGCCTCCTTATATGTCCACAGCAACAGACAAGGGATCTACAAGAATCTCTCTCCCAATCAGCTCCACCTCTCTCTCTAGGAACGCATAAAGAAAATTGAGATTTATTTATCTAAACTATCAGTGTCTTTGGAGGAGTTACTTAACTGGATATCAAAAACTGCTTCAGGTTATTTTTGGTTCAGAACAGATACTTGTGTGGCTCATTTGAATTATTTTCTTTGTCATTTGTGTAATTAATTGGAAATATTTTAGGTATAAAAATGTGAAAATGAGTGGGGTGTTTTGCAACAGATAATCATAGATTTTTATATTTAGTATAGTGTCTTGTGATTGCTGTATTAATGTATGTTAATTGTTCTGACTGGTGTAGGAATTACAGCCAGATTACAGTTTTTCCATCTTTGAACAATATTTTAGTGAACCATCACCAGTTATGTCACACCATTTTAACAAGTATGATAGTGAGAGAGAAAAGGATGGTGTTTGAAGCTGCATATAAGACTGTTTATTCCCTGGAATCCCATCTCTCAGACCTAAGCCTGCTCAGTGTATTACCATTACCATATGCGAAAAAACCCGAAAACGGCCTTTAAACATTTTTACTAGTGCTCACCAGAAAGAACAGGGCACAACATGAGTTTAAAAAGTTGAAGGACCATGTTGAAAGCGTGGACTCCAATCCACAATAATTATTCTGTCTGGTCAGGAATTGATTGCTTTTTAGATTGGCGTAGCTTGTGGTCATTGTTTGGTTACAGTTTGTGAGAGAACAGGCCATTGTGTTGTGACCCAACCACCAGCGGTCACTTCACATGATGATTCAAATCCTAATTGTGTTTTCTGAAAGTCAGGTCTATGACTAAAAGTAGTGGCCATTTTGGTTCTGCTGTGTGGAGTGGTTTGCTTAAGTGGAAATGTATGTAAAGTACGAAATTTAGTTTTGAAAGAGGAGGAAGAACTTTGATTTAGTCAAAAGTGTTCAAGATCAACTTGTAATATGAAGAGAGTGCCACAGATTACATCAATATTGATTTTGTGACTTGCCCTTTTCTTGTGTTTTTCAGCACTTAGGCTTCTTGTGTTCCTCTCTCCTGTGAAAGTTATGTGCATTGTACCATCCTCTTACATAATTTGCACATGTTGTATGCCATGGCATAGCAAACATGCATAAGTGATCCTGGAGCACTCAAACAAAATAGCCCCCCTACTTCATGGGTTAAATTATGAAATACAGTCATTTTTGGGAAGCAGTGGGCCCCTCGGACCATTGGCCTCTGGTGCAACTTCACCCAGTACTCTGTTGATAGCTACTTGAACTGTTTATATGCTTCTCTACCCCTAAGAGAGTTCTTTTTACAAACCAGATATTATTCTACAACAGAGACACAAAAAGATTGAGCTCCATGCAACTGGAGCAGGGGTGTCCAGCAGTTCCTGCCCCATGCCATATTTTCAGGATAATCATTAAGGAAATGAGTTTAAATAGATCCATTCTATGTAAATATGTATTTTGTGGATATTCCGAAAATGTGGCATGCAGCAGGCCCTTCTGAGACTATGCAAGATATCCAATATCTAGATTTACATCTGATCCTCTGAGTTAATTTGAATCCAGGGACTCAAGAGTTGTGGATGGATCAAACTGCACCAGCTTTATTACCGAGCACCAGCACAGAACATGGTAGATCTAATCACAGCATTGTCAATACATGCATTAATGCTTCTATTCCATTTTAGCTATCACATGGTTTAAAGAAAACCGTCCAGTCACAAACACCGCTGGAGTTAGCGTTGTGAACCGAGGCCAAATCCTTCGGATTGAAAATGCTCAGATCACTGACACTGGCATCTACAAATGTTCTGCCATCAATGCAGCTGGCCAGGCAGAGCTCCTGTACAGTCTTCAGGTTTATGGTGAGTTGCAAAAAGCATGCATACGTTTTGTTTGAACATTAAGGGCCAGATTTACCAAAAGTAAATTTGTAAAAAGTGGTTACTAGTTGCACACCAACTATTTGCGAAACTTTGCTACCTGCAACCCACCCTATGCATTACTAGGTGGGTTTGAAAAATTACCGTCCAGAGTGGGTTTCAATCTGGCCCACCTCATGAACACTTATGAGGTAGTTCACAAATTGCAACTTACTCCAATGATATAACAGGGATGGAGGCCTGCTGGGGACAGCAGACCACCATGTCTGTGATCACATTTAAATAAAGTAAACCTTTTTTATATGCAGCCTATGTTTCTAAAGGAAAAGGGCTTCTTTTAAAAAAGTTTCCTTTGTTTTAATGTTTGAGAGTTGGCAGGCCAATGCCTACTCCCTAACACATTTTGTTTTGGCATTCACAAAGGAGAAGGCGCTCTAGGGGACCTCTTCCATTTGCTAATGGGTTACCACCTCCTTTGAGAAGTCAGTAACTTTTAAATGGTTTGCAATCTAAACTGCAGTGGCTAACCATTGATACATTGCATTGGGAATCATAATTTGGTTGGGATACACTCACATGCCCTTCTAATCTGCAAGTGGTTGTGCATTTCTAATCCCATTTTGTGATTCAATAACCACTTTCTGAATTGCAAAATGGGTTTAGGAATAATTAAAAGCCATTTAGGTGTAGCCAACCCTTTGATTTTGTGAATCGCAGGGTTTGCAACTGCTAAATAGCTTAGTGCTTCTGGCCCTAAGGTCCATACTATTTACAGGATTTTTGCTATAACCATTGTTAGTAGAGACGCATTGGTGGAGGCCTGATTGTAAAAATATAAATCAAACTGAAAAAGTATCAATAGATCGGTGATGGGCGAAGTTTATAGTCTTTTGTATTGCGCAAAGGCAACGTCTTTACGCTCAGAAGTGCTTAGCCCCACACAGCTCAAGTACCCTGGGAGGTCATACAGTATGGTCACTTCTGCATGGTACTAGATTAGCTACGGCCACAGTTTGCGTTGTTGGCCAGAGCTTCCAAACTCTGGGGGTGATTCATATTATGGCAAAAGGAGTTTACTCCATTAGGGTGACAGAGTAAATTTCTCCCTTGTCCTGATGGGGTAACCGCCTGCTGAATTTCGAAATGACAGCCAAGCCGTCGGGCATTTCTGAAGCTTTGGCAGGAGCCACCATTATGGTAGTTCCTGTCTATGCTTTTTTAAGTTTCCTGAACAGCTCTGTCCATCAAACTCATAATTGTTTTTTTTCAAAAAGGAAAATCCTGAAGTGGGATTTTCTTTTTGAAAATAACAAAAAATACCCCCCTCGCCATTGGAGTTATCTTCAAACGTGAGGGGTTTATTATACAGTTTTCACAGTCCTTACTGCCAGAGTTTTCCTGTCAGTGACGGGCATTAAAAACTAACCTGCATGTCTGTCCAGCTAAATTAGGTGAGCAGACACAGAGGTCCTCCTATAAAGACCCTTACTGGATTGGGCTGTCTGAGGGATGCAACCATGCCAGAGACAGAGTAGTCTTCGCATGGTTACACCAGAGGTCCACCTGAATCGAAATTCAGAAGGCAGTCCATCATATTAGTGGTAGGGATACTCCGATGCAACAGAGTATGCTTTCTGACAATGTACCCCTGTGACTTTTATTCCAATATCACCTGTGAACTGAGTTCTGAGGGAAGCTGGAGCTCCTTCATTAATGGATTCTCTCACAATAGGATTTATATTATTGATGACAAAACAACAAAATGCACCATTAGAGAAAAGAGAAGTTATCTTCTAATGCTTAGGAATCTCAGTGAAGACTTGACTTTGGCAATGTCAAACATTTTAATGCCAGTTAAAGCAGAGCTATAGATGCTCAATTGTACCAATAAATATCCTGAACTGGTAATCAAAAAAATGGGCGAATGAGCTCAGTGACCTCTGGTTGTAAAGTGATATACACTAAGGAATATTGCACAGCAGATAGCTCTAGAGTGGTCTACATACCAATGACAACTTTCATAGTAAATTGATGCCCTTTTTGGGGTTTGAGATGGATTATCATAAAGCAGAATGAAGCTTCACAAGATTATTTAAACTGAAATGACCAGCAGTAATCAGGGTTTTCATAGATGGGCAAAGTAGAGGAGAATAAGAGGTTTCTACCACGCTCTCTTTGCCAATGTTCCATCTGAGTGTCTTAGCTCCAGTCTCAGAAGTCTTGGTGCACCTTAGCAGATAATGAGAGGAGCGCCCACTGTGATTGAGGCTTTAATTCTAAAGTCCTCACATTGGCATCTTTAGGTGAGCATAAAATCCTGAGGCGTGGAGATGAGGCAGCTAACTGTTTTATGGGAACCCATTACTTACATTCACCAACTTTATTTGTTTCCTTCAACAGTTCCTCCATCTATTTCTGGCAGCAGTGACACAGTGGCGGTTGTGGTCAACAATCTGGTGAGACTCGAATGCGAAGCACGAGGCATCCCAGTCCCCAGCCTGACTTGGCTGAAAGATGGTCGGCCAGTGACAGGGTTTTCTAATGGAGTCCAGGTACTGCACCCACCTGACGCATTTTCGGAAACGTCTTGCTGCATCATAGGGGTTTTCAAAGTCATAGATCAATCTAAAAAAGTACAAAATTACACATGCATTAATTATACATGAACCGCAAAGCATGATACATGTAAAAGGAGGGATCTATGAGTATAAAGGTACACATCAGTTTGAACTGACATTAGAGCAGTGAGTATTTCCAGGACAGTGTCAAAGGAGTGTTTAGAGAAATGCAATGCACATGTGCAGAATACCTGTAGAGCAACAACTTTGTAAATATGCCAAAACATTTGCAACGCTTTTCCCACACTTTTTTTTACCAGAAGGTCCAAACCAGGAGAGAAAGTGCCACACATTTTAACCTGGCTGATATAGATAGAGGACGCAGTTTGTGGAAATATTTTTATGATGAAGGAAAAAGTGACAGTGAGAAAAAAATATTACTGACTTAGTAAGCAATGGTTGGATTCCTAAACAAGGTGTATGGAGCATGCACCAATATAAGATGTAGCAGAATTCAGCAATGTATGTAAATGCCATGAATATTGAGATCTTCATTGTGGGATACAGAGGTTTGCACATGAGTTTACACTTCTTTTCTGTACCTTTGTGGATCAGCCCATTTTCGTATTTCCATACACCATCACCAGCTATGCAGGACACAATTGAATCACATGTATGTAAGCTGACTATCAATGTGTTATGTTTATGGCAAGTAACATAACATGGCATAACATCACTGAGGGAATGAAAATGAACAAAAGATCTGCTGATTGCTCTCATCACATATCTGGCGGTCAGCGCCAGACGAGGAGTTACAGCACTGGCAAATTAGAGAGTAAATACTACAGGAAGGATAACAAGATAATATGGCTTCTCAGCATACGTCACCAGGGTGTGGAACGTCCTCTCTAAAATCAGAACAGCACCTCCTTCCACTGCCTTTGTCTCTGCTCTCTGTGACCTCGACCCTTAGGTATCTCCACTGGGGTTTGGTTCCTGTACAGTGCTGTTTCTAGCCACGTAGGTTCACACAGTAGAAATAGCAAAATATACATACATACAAAATATACATACATACATAGTTGTCCCATTCCCAGATGAGGTTTCCACATTTCAATAAGGTTGCATTGAGATAAAGTAATGAGAAATAGTAAGGAACGCCATGTAAAACTATCAATGGGAAACTTCCAGGAACTTAGATAAAGGACATTTCCCTTGATCATCTCATTCAGGATGAATCATTATGGCCTGGCACAAACTGCTAATTCATAGAATCTATCTAGTGGGTGTTAATGTTCTGTTCTGTTAGTGGTTATTTGTTGTGTTAGGTAATGTTTATTTGTATAACGCATGTCTCACCAGGAGAGTATCCTGTTGCTGAAGTAGGAGCTATATGGGCCGAGCCAGGGCTGGGACTAGATAAAGTCTCAAGTCTTCAGTTTCTTGCAGAATTCAAGAAATGAGGAGCCAGCTCTGACGTGCAGGTGCAGGTCATTCCATGCTCTAGGAGCAGAGTAGAAGAAGCCACAATTACCGTTTCTGGTTCTGCATATGCAGGGGGTATGTGCCAGTAGAACTCTGGGTAAATGGAGGTGTCTGGTAGGTTTGTGTAAGTTTATTTGTATGGTGTTAATGCCACCCAATGCCTGCACACAAGCCCTGCTGCAGGAAACACAAAATGAAAAAGAAACATTTGATGAGAAAGCAGAGCAGGAGAAGAAAGAAAAGTTTGGTTGATTAGCTTCTTGTGCTTTTACACTTAAGGATCACACTCTTATGTGATACTGGTGTGCCTTTAATGCGTTTTTTTTTCCAAATGGGTTCCGTCCATTTAGCCTGCCAAGATTTTTTCTTTTTGATCACTCAGCTTAAAGAATTGGCAAAGATAAACAAAGAGGCAGGAGCTGCTCATATAATATGCTCTGCTACAGCGATGGAGCGCGCTCATAATGGCCTGCTAGGGACTGCTTTGCGTTATTTACTGTTACAGGTGCCCCAAGAAGGGGCATTGCCACCACCCCACATACTTATAAAATGTTGTGAGCAGCTACAGGAGGCATAGCAGCCCGCAGTCCTGAGTTGAGTTCTGAGAGAAGCTGGAGCTCCTTCATTGATGCATTCTCTCACAATAGGATTTATATTATTGAAGACAAATCAACAAAATGCACCATTAGAGAGTACGTTAAGAGAGAAGGAAAAGAGAAGGTATCTTAAAATGCTTAGGACTCTCAGTGAAGACTTGGCTTTGGCAGTGTCCAAATTTTAATGCAGGTAGAGCAGAGCTATAGACCGATCAATATCCTCTACTGGTAGTCAGAAATGGGCCAATGAGCTCAGTGTCATCTGGCACTAAAGTGATATACACTAAGGAATATTACCCTGCAGATAGCTGTAGATTGGTCTACATAACAATGACAACTTTCATAGTAAATTGATTATCTTTTGGGGTTTGAGATGGATTCTCATAAAGCAGAATTTAGCTCCACAAGACTATTTAAACTGAAATGACCAGCAGATACCCACTTGGGACTGAATTGCAAATTAACGCATTGTCTTCCTGAACACAGATACATGACGGGGGAGACTTTTATACATTATTGTAAGTTTTGGCTTCACAATTCCTGCTCTGGGCCTAATGAGTATGACTAGAGACTTGTGTCACATGTTATATTGATTTGTAGTGCATTATTCAATGTTCTTTAGTTACAAATGATTAATCACGAATCTTGCAATGGCTATTACACCTGACAACTGATTTCCTTGGTTTTAATGTCAATATTCCTAACATGCTTTCTGTGATTATATAGTGTTCTGGTTTACCCCAGACAAAACCAATAGTCTTGCCCCATATTTTAATGTGGTGACCTCTTGAGATAGCTAATACGCTTGTCTTATATTTTAATGTGATGAACCCTTGATAGGGTCAACAGGCCTGCTTTGTTTAAAATGACACCCTCTGGTAATGTGACTTGCATCTGATATAGGTGGGGTATATTGTGACTATGGGGTTTTAAGGAAGCAGGCTTACCTCCCACTTTTACCCCCATCTTGACTACTATGTACTGGTGTAATGGCTCTGGAATGCCCTGAGCCCTGCTAAACCAGATTCAGTGCATTTGCTCAGATCCCTTAAAATGGTGTATGTTTAATTGGCTTGTCCCCAGTTGGCATAGCCCAACTTATTTGTAAGTCCCTAGTATATGGTACTAGGGGTAACTAGGACCTGTAAGTCGAGGTGTCTCTTGTGGACTGCATCACTGTTTGTGCCACCACGAGTACAACAAGGTAAACATGGTAAACATGACTGCCAGTTTGCCACTGCAGACTGGGAGGGCAGTTTAAAACTGCCAATTCAACTTTGCCATTTAAAGTAACGACAAAGCCCAAACCCCCCTTTTAATGAATGTAAGTGACCCCTAAGGTAGGAATAATGAGCCGTAAGGCTGTTCATTGTATGTTCCAGCAGTCAAAACCCTAAATTGTTGTTTTTACTGTGGAAAGGCTAGTAGCTCTATTGGCAAGTACATAGTTGAACTCTGAAATCTCAGCCCTGCTAACTTCTGAATGTGACTATTAAAGTTGGTACTGTAAGGTCTCAAAAGAGTCAGTGCTTTAAATCCGATTTAATGATTAAACCGAATTTAATGTCACTAGTGGGCAAAATGCAATTTTAAAAGGTGCCACTTTAATTGACCAAAGTTTCCGGTGCCCAGCTTTCTGCCATCCTAAGGAGACATGCTGATGACTCCCAGGAAAGGACGCAATAAAAGCCTACATTGGAGAGAGGTGTTACCTCCTTCCTCCAGGAAGCCACACTGGTTGTGCCCCAAAAGGTGAGCTTCAGAGGAGAAGCTGCCTTTGAAGGGCAAATGGGTAACACTTGATAGAAGGGCTGCTCCATTGTGTAGGGAGACAAGGTGCCACTAGAAATAGTGAAGGGGAAACCAGTTGTCAAACTGGTTTCTCAGGACATTAAGCCCTGTTGGGCCACACGCTAGAGAGCTGTGGATGTTGAAAGAAGGGTTCTGCCATGTGTGAGTGGAACCAAGTAGCCCATTGGATACTGGCCAGGTCTTTCCTGAGGGCACTTTCTGAGCATAAAAAGGGCACCCCTGGCACCCAGATTGGAAAAAGGACCAAAGAAGGATTTTCCTGATACACTGTGAAGCAGCACCGGCATGGACTGCACCTGCTGACCCTGCTGGTGGCTAGCCAAGGAGAAGGGACTGCTCCTGATGTGTCCTGCTCAAAGAGTCATAGTCTCTGGAGTCTGGCCTGGGAAAAGACAAGTTGGCTGACCTCCTCACAGGCCACAACATCTGAGAAGCCTGCTGTGGCAAGTTGGTAGGCCAGAATCTTCACAAAAATGCCAACCACTGCTGTGCAGCACCAAATACTAGGACCCAATGTTCAAAGTTGCAACCAAGTTCGTTGAACCTGGGTATGACATCGGAGTGCAACTTGGTCACCTAGAAGACAAGTTATCACCCAGGGAAGGATTTGGCTGTGACCACAATACCATTATCACAATACCGGTCGACTGGTATCCCAGTGACAGCTGGACTTCTACCAGGACCAAGAGGACTTCGAAGGACGTCGACCCTGTGACCAGGTCCGCCTCACCCTCTTTGTAGACTGAGAAGTAGCCGCAAGAAGACCCCCCGTCAATTGCATTGCATCCACAGCATACTTGAGCATCTTCAGCATCGTATATCCCTTGCATCGGGACCACATCATAGGAAACCATAGCAAAGTATGCAAGTACCTGGAACTGATTGAAGACTGATTTACCTGCTGAGGTAACTGTTTCTTAGGACCTTGCTGATCCCCTGACTGGCTCCCTGTTTGAGTTGTTCACCCAAAGTAACTCTAACTGGCCGCAATGCAACTAGCCCAAGTTTTTGCTCGAAAAGTTTCTAAATGTCTGTAGGAAGCTGGATCTGTATATACTATACCAAAGTGAGTTATAGTGTGCACAGAGTCCAGTGGAACCCAATAGGTAGACAGAGGTAAAGTAGATAGCACCTCACTCTCTATTTGCGGTAGTGTGGTCGAGCAGTAAGGCTTTATCAGAGGACAGTGTTAAGCATTTGTTGTACGCACTCAGTCAGCAAATGATTTCACACACTCAAAGACTGAACTCCAGACCAATTGTTTTTGTATTAAAATATTCTTTTAGTTATTTTATTTTAAAGTACCAAGCACGCCTGGCACAGGTAAGTAATAAATACTTTACAGAAGTAATGCAGTTGTAACACAGTTTGGATTGCAATTGTATATGTACTTGGTTTTGATTACAGTACTGTTATTGTAAATGCAATGCTTTGGAAATACAGTGCAAATACTTTGTATAGGATTTTTAGTAAAATGACCAGTAGATTACTGTGAAAAAGTGGCTCTGTATATACTGTTCCCTAATAGGTACAGGGTGTACGGAGGCCACAGTCCCCAAGGGTTTGGCAGAGGCTAAAGTTAGATATAACCTTACTCTCTAAAGTGGTAGCTTGGTCGAGCAGTAAGGCAGTATCAGAGGACAGTGTAAAGCATTTGTTGTACACACTCAATCAGCAAATGGTCTCACACACTCAATAACTGAACTCTAGGCCAATGGTATATATATAAAAAATATATGCTTGTTTTATTTTGGAACCAACAATTGGCATTAAAATATACTTTCTCAGAATGAGATGCTTTATATAAATACTTTTGCAATATGCAATTGACTTTTGTAAACAGTTACAAGTGGTTGCAATAGGCAACACTAGTTTAAACACAACAATGCATTGAGTTCAATGGAAATTTCAAGTTATTTGCAACAGATTACTTTTTTGATTACTTTTGGAATTCCAGGACTGGATCCTAGATTCAGTCCTGGGTCAGTACTTAGAATCAAGTGATGAAAGTCGACTTAATTACTGTGATGATTTTTAGACAATATTTTGCTATTTTAAAAGTTGACAAAATATTTCATAGAAAACAGTCAATGATTCCCTATGGAAGAAAATTCAAGTTGCAGGTACAGTATGTTGTCGTTACTTTTGTAATCCAGTACTGGGTACCTAGACTCAGTACTGGGACCTTTATCCAAAACAGGTAAGTAATTACGTTTTCAGATATTATACGATTTTTAAAGAATATTTAAAGATTGCAGAAATTGACACTTAGAAGAAATTTCACAGAAAAACAGTCAATGATTTCCTATGGGAGAAAAGTGGGTTACTGGTAAGTACAGTTGTAAGCATTTTTCAGAGTCAGTGCTGGGCACCAAGATCCAGCACTGGGAGCTCACCTAAGAAGAGGTGAGTATTTTCGTTTTCATTACTCGGCTGATTTTTGGTGAATATTTTAAGATTTGAAAAGTCCACACTTTGAAGAAATTTCAGGAAAAAGCCAGTCAATGTTACCCTATGAAGAAAATAGAGTTATCCGTTTAAAGGTAAGTACTCGACTGGCAGAGTTGAGGTTCTGGGCATAGACTCAGGGGTCCCCCAGGGTCAGGTAGGTAGAGTTGGTTCACCCTCAGCGACTCTAGGGCGGCCGGGTGCAGAGAGAGTTAGGCCCGATGTTATCCTATGAGGGATAGGGGGGCCATGGTTGGCGGCTGCTGACTAGCAAGCCACGTGGCTGTGGGAGCTGGGCTCCTGGTCACTTACTCAGGGCAAGTGGGGAAGTAGGTAGGTGTAGAGGATGCACTGCCAGGGACACTCGGGCGGCTGGGTGCAGGGTGCTTTTGAGCCTTCAGGCAATCAATTGATTTCAATGGGAAATCTCCGGTTTAGAAAAAGACTGCAAGCTCGGGGACGAGGATTCTTCAGCTGCCACCACCACTTCGAGGGGTAAGTTGGGTAGTTGGAGGATAGGTAGGTACCCCGGGATTAGGGCACAGGGGGCCGCGGGGCGCCGCGTGCAGGGGTGCCTTTTGGTGTCGGGAAATCTTACCCTCTGTTGATCGCGGTAGGGGTGGCACCTTGTTCTGAGGCTGCAGGCTTCTTCAGGAGTGTCGAGGGAGGTCCTTGGGTGGTGCACAGTGTGCTGGGTTCGCGGTTCCAGGCTGCTGCCAGGGATTAGAAGTTGGTTTTGAGTAGGGCCTCTACTCATGGGAGTCCCAGGGGCTTAGAGCCAAAAGGTAGCCAGGTCCTCCGGGGTTTGTGAGGTTGCTGGCCACAAGAGATGCCGGGTTGGAGCAGGAGCAGGTTCGAGGTTCGACAGGCCGGTAGGGCTGGGGCCAAAGCAGTTGGTGTCTTCCTCTTCTTAGGAGCTGCAGGGCAGGTCTTCTTTCTTCTTGCTCTTCTTTGTATTTCGGAATCTGGAATCTGGGGAAGGAAGGTTCAGGGTGCCCCTAAATACTAGATTTAGGGGCGTTACAGGTAGGTGAAGGGCAGGGACCAATGGGTCCCTGTCCTGGGGTGGGTACACCCCCTATCCTGCCTCTCTCCTGTGGGAGGGGGGCAGTAGCCTAGTCCTGATAGGGTAGGGCTTCCCATCTTCAAGATGGTGAGAGCCCGGAGATGTGCTTCACCTCGCCTCCCCCACCTGAGGGGTGGGGTTGGCAGGCTGGCACATCCCCTGTCCTTATTTAGGGTTTCCGGCCAAGCTTCCCGCCAGAGTGGGGGGTGCAGTGGCCTGGGGAAGCTCACAGAGGCGGCATGCCTTTGAAGCTTCCCCCTGCCCATGCTGGGGGAGGAGATTTAGCACCTCGCCCATGATGTGCATTGTTGCAGGCCCAGGAGATCAGGGGCTCTCCTACCCAGGGGTCCAGCAACATGTCTGCTGTGTGGCAGCCTAGGCAGCCTCAGAGCAGTCGTGGATTGTAGGTTAGGTTTAAGGGGCCATCTCTAAGATGCTCTCTGGGGTTCTTGGTACATTAAATCCCACACTGGCATCAGTGTGGGTTTAATGTGCTGAGAAGTTTGATACCAAACTTCTCAGTCTTCAGTGTTGCCATTATGGTGCTGTGGAGTTCGTGTTTGATGAGCTCTCAGCACCATGTACTCTTAAATGGCAGCACTGCACTTACAGTGCCCAGGAATGGACCTGGGTACTGTAGGGGTACAGGGCTCCTGCGCCTGTGCCCACACCATTGGCATAAGGCACCCAGCTAGAGGGGTGGCTGATATATGCCAAGGCAGTGTAGGTGATGGGCATGGCACACAGGGATGTGCGCCATGTTGACTCTTTGTTTTGTCTTGCACCCAGACACCCAGCCTGCAAAGGCAGTGTGTGTGTGTGTAAGGGTACAAGGCCTCTAAGGGTGGCACAATGAGTGCTGCAGCCCTTACAGACCTTCCCTGGTCACAAGGCCCTGGGTACCTAGGGTACCATTTACCAGGGGCTGACATGTGGCCAGGGTTTGCCAATTTGGGTTTTGTGTGTTTTAGGGAAGTAACATAGGCCCTGGGCACCTGATTGGCAGGAGTCCAGGGCACACTCAGTCAAAGTACATTCAGCAATTCAGCAAAAAGTGGGGGCACACCATGCAAGAAAGATGGCACTTTCTCACAATTACTTTGCAGATTACTTTTCTTACACAGTGCAGTATGCCTGGATACTGAACTGGGACATTTCCTGTAAACAGGTGAGTAAAACCGTTTTTGTTATTTAGTACAATTTTAAAAGGATTTCTTAGGTTTTCCAACTCCACACAAATAGTGTTAACGGTTCAAAGGTAAGTACTTTGTTGTGGGAGTTGGTATTCTGGGGTTAGACTCAGGGGTACCCCAGGGTCAAGAAGGCACTCTTGTTACACCCTCAGCAGCACTAGGGCGGCCGGGTGCAGAGTGCTGAGGCCCAATGTTATCCAATGGGGGATAGGGGGCCTTCGGCTGGTGGCTGCCGACGAGAAGGCCACAAGGTTGTGCAAAGCTCCTGGTCTTAAGCTCAGGGCAAATGGGGGTTCAAGCCAGCACAAAAGGTGCACCCTCAGCGGCACTGGGGCAGCCGGGTGCAGAGTACTGTTTTGGCATCGGGTGCCCTATAGCTTTCAATGGGGAGTCTCCGGTTTGCAAACACACTGCAGGTTCGGGAACAAAGGTCTTCTGGGTGCGACCATCACTTGGAGAGGTAAGTTGGGATGTTGGAGGTTGGTTAGGCACCATTGGTTGGGCCACCCAAGGCTGCAGGGCGTCGGGTGCAGGGGTGCCTTTTTGGGTCAGATCTTCTTAGCAGCTCCTGGTCACGGTTGGGGGGACCTTCTGGTTTGAGGCTGCAGGCGTTGGCTGGAGGCTTGCAGCAGGTCAGGGGTCAGAGGATCCCGGGTCAGGATCCCAGGTCAGGATCTCCGGGGAGACCTCCTCTTGGTGGGCCACTCACACTCCGGCCATGGGCGTTGGGTGCAGAATGGTGCATAATCGCAGATCCTTGTGGAGCTGGAGTCTGTGGTTGAAAAAATCCGGTGTTCATGGGAGACAGAGTCTTTGGGATGGAAGGCAGGCAGGCCCTCTGGGTTTCTCGAGGTTCCTGGCTGCAGGACACACCGGGATTTCGCTGGAGCAGGTTCGAGGTGGGGACAGGTCGGTAGGGCTGGGGCCAAGTCAATAGGCGTCCTCCTCTTGTTAGCTTCGGCACGTCTGTTTGGTCCTTCTTCTTCTTTTCTTCTTCTGGTTTCGTGTCTGAGGAAGCAAGGTTCAGGGGTGCCCCTAAATACTAGATTTAGGGGTGTTACAGGTAGGTAAAAGGTTGGGACCAATGGGCCCCTGCCCTGAGGTGGGTACACCCCCTATTATGCCCCCTTCTAGTGGGAGGGGGGCATAAACCTTTCCCTGGTTGTCAGGGTCCCCCCATCTACTTCACTTTGCCTCCCCGACCTGAGGGGTGGAGTTGGCAGAGGTGGGCACACCTCTCTTCCTCACTTGTTTTTCCCGCTGGTTCTCCCGCCCAAAGTGGGGGTCAGAACCAGTGGGGACCAGTTGCTGAAAGCAGCAAGTGGCCTGGGGAAGCTCAGAAAGGCAGCAAGCCTTTGAAGCTTCCCCTTCGTGGGCCCTGCCCATCCTGGGGGAGGAGGCTTGGCACCTTGTCCCAAGATGTGCATTGTTTCAGGCCCCCGAGAGCAGCAGGCTCTCGACCCAGGGGTCCAGAAAAATGTCTGGTGGTGGCAGCTGAAAGCAGCCACTCAGCCTGGACTCTAGTTGTAGGTCGTTTTTCAGGGGGCATCTCTAAGATGCCCTCTGTGTGCATTTTTCATTAAATCTCACACTGGCATCAGTGTGGGTTTAATGTGCTGAGAAGTTTGATTCCAAACTTCTCAGTTTTCAGTGTAGCCATTATGGTGCTGTGGAGTTCGTAATGACAGACTCCCAGCACCATATACTCTTAATGGCAGCACTGCACTTACCATGTCTAAAAAAGCGACTTAGACACTATAGTGGTACAGAGCTCATGCACCTGTACCCTCACAACTGGTATAGTGCACCCAGCTAGAGGGGTGACTGACCTAAGCCAGGGCAGTGGGATGTAAGCATGGCACACAGGGGTGTGTGCCATGTTGACTCTTCACTCTTCACTTTGTTCTGCACCAAAACACGCAGCCTGCAAAGACAGTGTGTAAGTGTAATGGTACAGTGCCTCTAAGGGTGGCACAATAAGTGCTGCAGCCCATAGAGGTATTCCCTGGGCACAGTGCCCTGGGTACCTGTGGTACAATTTACCAGGGGCTGACCTGTGGCCAGAGATGCCAATTGGGTTTTGTTTTCAATACAGTTTTTAGGGAAAAAACATAGGCCCTGGGTACCAAATCAGCAGTTCAGCAAAATAATTGGGGGCAACCATGCAGAAAGCGGGCACTTTCTCACAGTGTCAAATTTGTTGAGTTTGCCAGCACTTGTTCACGATTGAGTGTACTGTTTTGATTTACTAGACCTTGCAAATTATATCTCCGAACCCTCCAGTGGATCTTTTTCATTGTGATGTCTAAAAAGACATAAAATACAGTCTATTTTAGTAAATTGGTGTCCAATTTCTTTTGTGTCTAGTGTATTTCTTCTTCAATTGTTTCAGTGCTGTTTAAATGCTTTACACTTTTTGCTTTGGGTTAGCATTGCTGCTCAGAGCCACAGCTTCCCAAGGCTGAGCTGAAGGTTTGACAAACGAAACCCACTGATCCTAAATGGGTTGGCAAGTGTATTACATTGTGAGGTCTCACAACCACACCTTATAATACACCCCATTTGCTCGCTTATAACTGACTGGACAATAATTTATTGAGTGTTGTGGTTCCGTGCCAGTAGATGGAGATTACTTAGCCCACAACACATCCTCTGGGTAGGCCTTGGACTTCTCTGCTTTCCTACCCTGAGAGAGTCAAGTGCTTCATTGCGGTTCTTGGTTCCCAGTAAGTAGACAATTCTGACCTATTACTTCTGCAGGACTCATATCCTGCACAACTAATAACCCCATTTCTTACATGGCTGAGAAATAGGAATTTGCCCATGTCTACAAGGGGACTGACATGCAGGCGAGAGAGTGCTTAATTTGTGTAGATGATTGCATATGGGTGTTATGGGGCCAGCACTTTATTGTGTACAGGGACCTATTTTTTATCTTCAGAGTTTGACTCCGAACAAAAAAGAGGAAGATGGAAAAGGGAGATAGAAAAAGGAAGAGAAAACAGAGATAAAAAAAAAATGTTTATGAATGAGGTAAAGAGAAAGGAAGTATTCAGTGGTTGAAGAAAGGTAATTGAAGTGGAATAAAGACTAGATAGCATTGGCATTCAGCAACAGCGGCGGCCAGTGCAGGTAAGCGTGGTGTGTCGGGCAGGGGAAGTCAGCAGACAACGGAATAGGGAAAATTAAATAAATAAATAAATCCTATTCTGTCGTCTGGTAACTCCCCCAACCGCGCTCACTTGCACCGGCTGCCTCTGTAGCAGTGATGGCAGTGGGCATCTAAGTAAACTCTGGGGCCCCTGCACTTAGTTTCTTTTTTTGTTTACAAGTTAAGCAGTAATGTCTGGGAAATTAACAAACAATACTGATACATGTTTTGTGGCATGCACAATCATAACATGTTTCATTATTGTTCTTAGGGGCAAGTTTTAAATGCTAAAACAGATTTGTCAATACATCTGTATAACTAGAGACTAATTCCACAAGGCAGAATAGTCACTTTCTTTGCCACAAAATTATAAACCTTTCAGAGGTAAACAACCTGTTGCAAAAAGAAGTCCTTCGAAGAGAAGCATCCAGATATTTTTAATGATTGCTTCATGAACATATATGCACAATTCCTTTAGACCACAAGTATGGCAGTCTATGCTCAACTATAAATTAAATAGCAATACAGCTTATCTTCAGTAGAGTTGCACTGCTGAGTCAACATTAACTTTTATTCTGATTTTCCAGATTCTTTCAGGTGGGCGAGTACTGACCCTTACCAGTGCCCAGATCAGTGACACGGGGAAGTACACCTGTGTAGCTGTGAATGCTGCTGGGGAGAAGCAGAGGGATATTGACCTGAGAGTTTATGGTGAGGATTTTTTTATGGTTCACAAGAAGATCTGAATCTAAAGATTATCTTAATGGCCCTCTGACCTTGACAGCGCGTCTTTTAGATGCTATGACAACTGTCTAGAAAACCTTGTTATGCAATAGAAAGTTCAGAGAAAAAGATGCAAGTTCCTGTGTTTTCAGTTGTTTCAAGTGTTCCCACTGTGTGAATAAGATATAAAAGACCTGAACTTACTGTCTTTGGAATGATAGATTGTAAGGCATTCAGTTGCCAAGGATTCCAAGAGGCCATGGAGTCCATAAGCTCGAAGATGAGAGACATGATTTAGTAAGCTATTCACAAAGGTAAACTTACATGTGAGTAAATCTGCACATGTAAGTTTACTCTTACAGTTTGTGGTAAACTTACTACGTAGGCTATTCACTATTTACGAGTGACAATTTACAACAAAGTGTAGGCTTACATTGTCGGAACACCTGAATTCAGGAGGTGGAGCCCAATTTACGAGCTAAGATTTATTATTTGTAACTTTTCACATGTAGCAGAGATCTCCATCAATATTAGTGTAGATTAATGTAAAATATGTTTTTAACTGTAGAACAAAAATACTACAGCATTAACTTAATCTTGAATTATATATTTAAATATTTTGATTATATTAAATTCAAATTTAATAATATATATGTCACAACAACAATCCAAGTGCAGGTAATGCACTAAACAGAGTAAGAGACTCCAATTTCGCTGGTGCTGATATGGCAAGTTTATTACAAGCTTGTGCTGCCCATCCATATAAATATATATATATATATATATATATATATATATATATATATATATATTAACAGAAAAAACCATAGGTTTCAGGCACGTTATAGTTAGGAATTAGCATTTAAAAAACCTCAGAAATTCACTGAAAAAACCATAGGTTTCAGGGGTGTTATAGTTAGCTGGACTTTTCACTTGTACAAAACCATTGAAATTCCCCCGTTATAGTTAGTTCAGCTAACTATAACTCGCGCGCCCGCAATGCACTGCTGATGACGTCACATATTACATCACTCATGACATGGTCAGTGACATCACTCATGACATCACTGATGACATCTCAAATGACATCACTGATGACATCACTGATGACATCATCCTTGTGATAGAGTGGCAGACCTCCTCTCACCCTAATATAACCTTTGATACACACATTCAAAAATAGAGACTAACATTTTCAAAACAATGGACATACCAATACCAGTTACAACAACCTCTTCAGTAATTCTAAGATCCACATACACATCCACTCATTCACCAACAGTCCAATACAGTCACTCATACATGTACTCACTCATCATATGTACTCATACACCTATACATCCTGTTACACAATGCCACTCATCCATAGAGTTACTCACACACATAGTCACTCATGCTAATAAAGAATCAAACATACATTTACTTGCATATACAGTTATACACACACCACCACACTTACTTCTACGGAAACTTACACATACTTAGTCTTTTAAACAATCACTTATAGAAACACATACTTATTCATACAGGAACTCTTTCAATCTCTCACTCTCACATATACTCACATATATACACCAATAGTCACATATACTAGTTTAAAACATATGTAGTTACTCATAAAGACACTATTGAGACAGTCATTCACTCACTAACACACCCATACACACACTCATCCACCCATACAGTCCTGCACACATACTGTGTTCAACACATACAAACAGTGAGTCACTCATTCATGCACCTATGCACTACGTAATACCCCCCACCGAACCATGCAGACACTCAGACTGATACTCAAAAAACCAACTAATAACCTATATAGACACCCATGTAGCTACTCACCAACCCATGCAGCCAATTATACACAAAGTGAGAGACTGATACAGATATTTACATATTTAAACATTACTCACTAAGCTATGTATTCACTATGATACACTTAATCAGTCAGTTACACAATCAATTTTTCAAAAACAAATCATCCATTTAGACACTTATATACCCATTTATTCTTCCATCGACCTTGAGATATACATATATAAAACATATTTAATTTTCAGAATAACACACATTCACTGGATGATGTCATCAGTGATGTCATCAGTGATGTCATTTGAGATGTCATCAGTGATGTCATGAGTGATGTCACTGACCATGTCATGAGTGATGTAATATGTGACGTCATCAGCAGTGCATTGCGGGCGCGCGAGTTATAGTTAGCTGAACTAACTATAACGGGGGAATTTCAATGGTTTTGTACAAGTGAAAAGTCCAGCTAACTATAACACCCCTGAAACCTATGGTTTTTTCAGTGAATATTCACTGAAAAAACCATAGGTTTCAGGGGTGTTATAGTTAGCTGGACTTTTCACTTGTACAAAACCATTGAAATTCCCCCGTTATAGTTAGTTCAGCTAACTATAACTCGCGCGCCCGCAATGCACTGCTGATGACGTCACATATTACATCACTCATGACATGGTCAGTGACATCACTCATGACATCACTGATGACATCTCAAATGACATCACTGATGACATCACTGATGACATCATCCAGTGAATGTGTGTTATTCTGAAAATTAAATATGTTTTATATATGTATATCTCAAGGTCGATGGAAGAATAAATGGGTATATAAGTGTCTAAATGGATGATTTGTTTTTGAAAAATTGATTGTGTAACTGACTGATTAAGTGTATCATAGTGAATACATGGCTTAGTGAGTAATGTTTAAATATGTAAATATCTGTATCAGTCTCTCACTTTGTGTATAAGTGGCTGCATGGGTTGGTGAGTAGCTACATGGGTGTCTATATAGGTTATTAGTTGGTTTTTTGAGTATCAGTCTGAGTGTCTGCATGGTTCGGTGGGGGTATTACGTAGTGCATAGGTGCATGAATGAGTGACTCACTGTTTGTATGTGTTGAACACAGTATGTGTGCAGGACTGTATGGGTGGATGAGTGTGTGTATGGGTGTGTTAGTGAGTGAATGACTGTCTCAATAGTGTCTTTATGAGTAACTACATATGTTTTAAACTAGTATATGTGACTATTGGTGTATATATGTGAGTATATGTGAGAGTGAGAGATTGAAAGAGTTCCTGTATGAATAAGTATGTGTTTCTATAAGTGATTGTTTAAAAGACTAAGTATGTGTAAGTTTCCGTAGAAGTAAGTATGGTGGTGTGTGTATAACTGTATATGCAAGTAAATGTATGTTTGATTCTTTATTAGCATGAGTGACTATGTGTGTGAGTAACTATGGATGAGTGGCATTGTGTAACAGGATGTATAGGTGTATGAGTACATATGATGAGTGAGTACATGTATGAGTGACTGTATTGGACTGTTGGTGAATGAGTGGATGTGTATGTGGATCTTAGAATTACTGAAGAGGTTCTTGTAACTGGTATTGGTATGTCCATTGTTTTGAAAATTTTAGTCTCTATTTTTGAATGTGTGTATCAAAGGTTATATTAGGGTGAGAGGAGGTCTGCCACTCTATCACAAGGATGATGTCATCAGTGATGTCATCAGTGATGTCATTTGAGATGTCATCAGTGATGTCATGAGTGATGTCACTGACCATGTCATGAGTGATGTAATATGTGACGTCATCAGCAGTGCATTGCGGGCGCGCGAGTTATAGTTAGCTGAACTAACTATAACGGGGGAATTTCAATGGTTTTGTACAAGTGAAAAGTCCAGCTAACTATAACACCCCTGAAACCTATGGTTTTTTCAGTGAATTTCTGAGGTTTTTTAAATGCTAATTCCTAACTATAACGTGCCTGAAACCTATGGTTTTTTCTGTTAATTTCAAAGGTTTTTTAAATGCTAATTTCTAACTATGCCTACAGAGATAGGACATGTGAAGAAAGAAGAAAAAATGCACAGAAAGAAACAAAAGAAGTGCAGAAAGAAGCAACAGAAGTCCTCAAATACGAATATAAGAGCAGGAAGAAGGATAACGTGCAGAAAGAACAAAAAGAAGAGCAGAAAGAAGCCTTGTTGCAAAATCATCCTGTACCCTCAACTTTTTCAGACGGATACTGGTGGTAACTGAGTCTGACTAACCAGTCCTAGAGCCAGTGCTATGTTAAAAGACACTTAGAATACAGTGAAAACACCTACATACACTAGGGAACATTATGCGTTGGGGTCCCCCTGTGATTAGCCTTACCTCCTCTATAAGCCCCTAGTATATAATAGGGCATGGGGATTAAAACTACCTCTTAAAACAGGCCACAGGGCGTTTTTGCACACGTTAACTCAGGCCCCGTCCCCTCCTTTCACCATTGAGTAAACACGCCCTGTGTCCGTTTTTATTTGGGAGATTAAGTTCATTTGAGTCCTGAGGGTCCCTAGGGTCCAACTAGCCCACTAGGTACCTCCAGTAAGTGCCACAGAGCTGCGTTGCAGAGAGGTGTAAAAAGTGGCACGGCCTGGACCACCTCTCTGCAATGCAGCTCAGTGGCGCTTACTGGAAGCACTTGGTGGGCTAGTTAGCCCCCAGGGGCCCTCAGTATTGAAGGGAAATGATATCCCCAATTTAAAACGTGCCATGGTGCTTGTTTGCACACGTCACCTCAGGCCCCGTCCCCTCCCTTCACCACTGTGTAAACGCGCCCTGTGGCTGTTCTAAGTTGAGAGATTAAGTCCCCTTGAATCCTAAGGGTCCCTAGGGTCACACTAGACCACTAGGTACCTCCAGTAAGCGCCACAGAGCTGCGTTGCAGAGAGGTGTAAAAAGGGGCTTGGCCTCAGAACACCTGTCTGCAGCGCAGCTCCCTGGCGCATACTGGAGATGCCTGTTGGGGGCGCGTTTGCAGAGTGCTGCATGGAGGGGGCATGGCCTCCGGCACGATGCCAGTCTTTTATTTATTTTATTTTTTTAAGAAGGGGGGCTGTGTGGTTCCCCTTCTTATTCTAATTTATTGGCCCTGATGACCCCATCCCCCAGGGCCTGTCTCCTAATTATATTTTTTTGACCCCAATCCCCAGGGCCGGCCACTGTTTTTTATTATTTTTAAAAAATATATATTTATAGACACACCTAGGACATGCTGGACAAACCGTACGTACCTATCACCATGACGATTTGCGTGATATTCATTAAAAGGCGACTATGCATGCAATTAATCCACGTGGAATGTATTTACACCACTAGTGAAGCTCTGACATGTCTGATGCTCTACCGTGCCTAATCCCGGTAGACACCCTTGTCGTTTATTTATACAAACATGGGTAGCTATTGACGGGCACATTTAATACACATGCACACCAAGCCATTCAAAGGGGATTCGACAAAAATTCGACCAAAACTATGCAAGAAACCCCCCTCACAGTTAATAAAACACACATCCACTGCCGGATGTGTAATACTTTTTATTTTACTCTCTGGAAAGGGGACGAACATCACTTGCGAGTCACAGCGCGCTCCTGACAGAGCCCAATGCTGTGTTACACCCACCATTGCCTGCCGAGTGCCACACACCTCTGTATTGTATTCCACTAGCTAGTGCATATGCTATGACACTCTCTAGCCCATGTGCACTGTAACACCACCCCGTGAAAATGTCATGCCACACTTGTCTTCGCACGGGTTATATTGCCCCATCTAACGTGCCTTCCTCGATGCCTATGTTATAACGCACAGTGCTATGCCATACATATTACAATTTGGGATCCATATCTTTGTCACAGTGCATATGCAACGTTACACTCCCCAGCACATATTTTATATTACAACTTTAGAGACTAGTTAGGTTACACAACACTGCCCTGTGCATATTACACTCCAAGGCGCATATCGCATAGCACACGCTAGTGCCTGTGCTATCTCGCGCTCTCCAATGAATCTGTCATTGCGCACAATGTATTGCATATTATATTTCACGCCTGGTTCATCTTATATCACACTTTTTGGTGCATAGTTTATACCATACACTATATCTAGTTTTCATTTTCAATCGTGCTCTCAGGACTATGTTCTATATAACACTGTGTTCACCTACCCTTTTCACGGGCATTACATTTTGCGATAGGGGGTGGAGGGTCAGGGGGTGTTTTTGCCAAGTGAGCCCGGAGTCACAGTCACTAACGTCTTCTTCTTCCTGAATAAAAGTGAGATTATGCTGCATACTTGTTCATATTTTAAGTAGTTTGCACAGACAAAATGTTTTAAAAACAATAAAGTTTCTAATACCCGCCTTCTCTGAACAGTTAGCTTGCTGCCCCATCCCCCTCCTCCCTATCCTCTGTTGTGTGAATCCATGGACTAGCCTCCTCCCTCCTGCCATGCATGGTCTGATGTGCTGCCACTGCCCTCAATTTAGTATGATGTACCAGTCCACTCCTCCTGCCCTCCATTGCCCAATTCTATGCCCCATCATTGACCTCCTGCTTAAACTCTGTGCTTAGCTTGCTGCCCCTATTCTCCTTCCCCCTGCCCTCCGATGTCTTTGTGCATGCCCCTGCTCCATCCTTTTTGCCCACCATGTCCCATGGACCTGCCACTCCTATCTACTCTGAGTGTTCTGTTGTGCTGCCACTCCCCTCCCACCTGCCTAGCATTGTCAGATGACTGTAACCTGTCCCTGCCACCTCCACCCTGCCTGTCCACATGCCATGCCTCTATCCTCTTCCTCCTGTCCTACATGGTCCATTGTACTGCCACACCCTTCTGCCCTCCCTGGTCTGTTGTGCTGCAACTGCTCCTCCTGCCTGCCCCGTGTGGTCTGTTGTGAGGCCCCTTCCCCTGAACTTTCTTGTCTGTGCACAGGTCCTGACCCTCCCTTCTATCCTCCATCGTCCTTTGTGCATGCCCCTGCACCCTCCTTCTTGCCCATCATAGCCATTGTGCTGCCACTAACCCTCCCACTTGCCATGCATGGTCTTCTGTGCTGCCATGGCCCCTCCCACCTTCCCTGTGTGGTCAGTTAGCTGCCCCTGACCCCCTCCCACCTTCCCTCCATGGTCTGTGTGTATGCCATCACAGTCTCACTGTTGCTCTTCATGTTGTGTCTTGCTTCTAGTGCCCATCCTGCCTGACCTCCATGGCCATCTTGCTGCTCCTGCCCTGCCCCCTTGCCCCCAGCCCTCTGTTTACATGTGCAGACCCCTACTCCCTCCCTCCTGGCTTGTCTGTTCCATTGTAATGCCCCTGATCCGTCCCTCCTGCCCTTTATGGTCTGTTATGCTGCAGCCTTCTCTCCTGTCTGTCCATTATGGTCAGCTAGCTACCATTGCCTCTTGCCCCTCTGTTCTCTGTTGTCCATGTGCATGGTCCTGTCCCCTCCCTCTTGCTTTCTATGGATTGTTGTGCTGCACTCCCGTCCTGCATGCCCTGTGTGGTGTATTGTGCTGCTGCAAACCCTGATGCCTGCCCTGCAGGGTCAGTTTGGTGCACCTCTCCATGTCTCTCCTGTCCTCTGTTATCCAAGTCCATGTCCCTATCCCATTTCCTTCCATGATCCAATGTACCATACTTGCGAACATTTTGAACTTGGTAAGAGGGAGATTTTGAAAAAAAACTGGGGTATTGATTTTCCCCTTTGAGTTACATTGAAAAAGAGGATATTGTAGACAAGAGACAGATCAAATAAAGCCCATTTGAGCTTAAAAACATTGGACGTTTCCTGGCTGAATCGGGTCTGTTGGCATGTATGGTTGTACTACCATTGCCTCTTCCTTCTGCCCACAATGGTCTATTACATTGCCACAGCCTTGAAGGAGGGTAGATTTTGTATCACAGGGGGCCCCTGGCCCGTTCGGTCCACACCTGAAGTATGAGACCCTTGTCCTTGCCCTGCCAGCCGCATTTGTAGGCCGTATTAAATTGACCAGCGGGTCCTGTGTTGCTATATAATTATCCTGAGACATCCTTACCACTCAGCCAGCATAAAACCCCTGTGTAGGCCCTTCTGTTCAATATGTAGGCCTCTTTGTTAAATTGACCATAGCTCTGCAATTTTAGTGTATAGCAGTCTGAAGGCAGGTCTGCGAGGCCTTCTGCTCCAAACTAGTAGCCCCCACCCTACCCGAGTGCTCCGTGCTCGGTATCAAAGTTCAACATCCCCCTGAAGCTGTCGACATACAGTAGGCTGCATCCTGGACTGGTACTTGCTTCCTGGGCAGGTTTCCCGCTTTTAAGGAAGTGGCAACCGCAGAGCGTCAAGTTAGGAGAACTGAGGAGATTTTATACATGAATATATTGAATTCCTGTACAATACCCATTATTTTCTGCTTGCTCTATGGAACTTACGATAAGCGATTGGCCTGAGAGACTGACCTTTTCACCCAGTCCATTGTCAGCATTAAGTGGGTAAATGACGAAATGTCTGGTAAAATCTGCAGACGAAGCTTTTGGGTAGCATACGTAGGTAGATGTAGCGTGCAAAGGAGCCCACAAAATGATATAAAAAGGGAGCACCCACAGATATCGACGGACAACCTCGCCGTCTGTATGTAGGTTAACAGGCTGTGCAGGTTTTCCCCAAGAACTGGGAGCTCTTGTCTTCCTTTGCTTAAAATGTCTTGCTCGGCTTTGCTTGAAGCATCTTATTCTATTTTACCTATATGAAATGTCATGTTATGTTTAACCATTGTTCTCTTTACTTTTGCATTTAAAAGATGTTGTATTGTAATTGCAGGAATGCTTGCTCTAAGAGTAAATGTGAGTGTCCCTAGGTAACATTTTCCTTGGTGTAACTTGTTTCTCATGATGCATTTATAGATGTGTTTTCTCTCTCTCTCTGTCAGTCCATTAATTGAGATACAGAGAATATCATGACAGCTGTATGATTATCTGGATTCTGTATTTTGTACTTTAGGTCTCTATTCTGCGGTTTCTTTGAAGTTGCATCTTCTCATTAAACTGCCATTGTATTCTGCCTCCAATTCCATGTCTCATATGTCTGTTTTCTTCATTTTTGGAGCAAGCGTTCCTAGGCACCCCGGCTCAAATTAAGGTGCCCCTTTTGTCCCTGACTCACTCTCCTGCTCAGTTCTGTGGTGGCTCCCGGGGCTCTGGGGACCGCCCCTAGCTTCCTTGACCCGTAATAGATCTTCCCTCCAACAGCCTCTCTTGCAAGTCCTGTATTGTTGGTTTGTTGCCCCTGCCCCCCTTTCCACTGCCCTCCATAGTCTGTTGTGCTTCCACGGCCCTTCCTGCCTGCTCAGTGTGGTTAAATTGTTGCCTTTGCACCCTCCTACCTGCCTTCAATTTTCAGAGTCCGTGCCCCTGGCCTCTGCCTCTCAACAGTATCCTAATGAACAACTAGATTGCTAACATTCTATATTTATTACAAAAGTGTGGAACGCCTGACGTCATCTTGATGTAATCAAAACTGTAATACCTAGAGCATTTCCTTTAGAAATTACATATATGAGAGGGTCTTATTGGCATCAAAATTATGGTTAGTGCTCTAAAAGACTAAAATAAGGACATATTTTCTGAGTTTTCAAATAGCGACAAAGCACTTTTAAATTATTTGTTATCTTTATGTTTTTTTATCTAGTTGACAACTTGATTAAATGTTGCACTTAGGGGAGAGGATGTGGTGTTACTTCCAGAACTGCAGACTTTGCAACTGGGGAACCAGGTTGAAGTTTCTGCTTCAGCTCGACATTCTGTGATTCTGGTCAAATCACTTAGTCTCCCCATGTCTACAACCAAAATGAATTTGTTCTTGTGTGATGTAACCAATGCTCATGTAAAGCACTCCAATACCTGACAAGTCTGCACTATATAACACTGCAAAAACACAAAATAATAAGTGTTTTGCACACTTCTGTCATTGGGCTATATTTGGGCTATATCTGGGTGATTTTGGGCTACATTTGGGCTCTTTTGTCTCCGGTGGCCATCTTGGGAGATTTATTTGTTATGAAGTTTCCTAATTTCCTCATGTACTGCAGTCTCCTCAGTCGGAAATGCTTTCAGTTTTTTACTTTGATTCCATCATGAAGGTATTCAGATATGTCACACATTTGCCATGAATTCTGAATGTTAGCACTCTAGTTGCTCATTAGATCACTGTAGTAAAACTACTGCTCACCATGGAAGTCAGCTCCTGGTATTAAAAGTGCATGTTTCAGTCTGCATGTCAGAATTTTTTAATGAAATAGAAGAGGATTTGAGAAGTCACTCAAAATGTGCCCTCATTTTCTTTCTTCAGCATTAATCATAATTTCTATGGCAAAATGAACCCCCTCATTGTGTTCCTTTTTAAATTAAATGTTTTAAGTGTTACCAGTTTATTCCAATCAAGATGGCTTCAGGTGTGCCATACTTTTGTCATAATGAAGACAGTAAGTGCTCTAGTTGTTTTTAAGAACATTCTTGGACATTCTGTCATTGGGCTATACTTGGGCTACATCTGGGTGATATTTGGGCTACATTTGGGCTCTTTTGTCTCTGGTGGCCATCTTGGGAGACTTATTTGTTATGAAGTTTCCTAATTTCCTCATTTACTGCAGTCTCCTCAGTAGGAAATACTTTCAGTTTTTTACTTTGATTCCATCAAGAAGGCATTCAAATGTGTCACACATTTGCCATAAAATCAGAATGTTAGCACTCTTTTTGCTCATTAGATCACTGTAGTAAAGCTACTGCTCACCAGGGAAAACTGCTGCTGGTATTGAAAGTGCATGTTTCAGTCTGCATGCCAGGATTTGAGAAGTCACTCAAAATGTGCCCTAATTTTTCTTTATGCAGCTCTAATCATACTTTTTATGGAAAAATGAACCACCTCATTTTGTTCCTTTTTAAATTAAATGTTTTAAGAGTTACCACTTTAATCCAAGCAAGATGGCTTCAGGTGTGCCATACATTTATCATAAGTAGGACGGTTAGCGCTCTAGTAGTTCTTTGGAACACTCTGGAAAGCTGCAGTAGAACACAAAGGAATCAACTGACAGTCTCTGCCCTTGTTGGATGTACATGTTTTACTGAGAATGTCAGACTTCATTCTCACATGACTGAGAAAGATAATGTGAATTTACAGAAAATAAGCTCTCAGTTTAGCTTATAGATCACCTTCCAAACCTCTGTGGTAAAAGCATGAGAAAATATTTTTCTCTCAATCATGATATCCCAGCAGAAGGCTTTTTCACATGGTGAAATCACCTTAGAACATACCACAATTCCTAAAATGAGTATGGTACCATCAACAAATGATTTATAATGTAACTAAAGTCTTAAAACCTTCTATTAACTGCAATGCTTTTTAATGAGGTGCTATCATGTATATTGGTCCCAAGATGGCTGCCAACACTTCTTGGATGAAGTGCTGACAGCCAATCAGATCTCAGGATGAGATGTGTGGTTAGGCTCCGCCCACATATATATATTGATTTAAATGCTATTTTCTCAGGAACTACTGAACAGATTTACACCAGACCTACAAAAGGCACTTCCTTGACCTGAGGACTACCTCTCTGCCAAATTTCAAGTAACTCTGTTCAGCCGTTCGGGCTGTAGCTGTGTCTAAAGGTCCTATGGAAAAATGCATGGGAAAAACGCGTTTTGGGACCCCCCTTTTTTCTCAGCCCCCGCTTGACGAATCCCCCCGAGACTTTCAGGGTAGGAGCGGAGCGTAGCGCCCCACCTATTTTGAAGGTTTCGCGAGGATTCATCGACCGGCGCCAAAGTTATTCCAAATAGAATGTTGCGGATTTCCTATGGAAACAGGGTCCTAACTATAACTATCTACTGGCGACCGCCAGTAGATAATATATATATATATATATATATATATATTACCTACTGGCGGTCGCCAGTAGGTAGTTATAGTTAGGACCCCTTTTCCATAGGAAATCCGCAACATTCTATTTTGAATAACTTTGGCGCCGGTCGACGAATCCTCGCGAATTTCTCAAAATAGGTGGGGCGCTACGCTCCGCTCCTACCCTGAAAGTCTCGGGGGGATTCGTCAAGCGGGGGCTGAGATAAAAGGGGGGTCCCAAAACGCGTTTTTCCCATGCATTTTTCCATAGGACCTTTGGACAGGGCTACAGCCCGAACGGCTGAACGGAATTACTAGAAATTTGGCAGAGAGGTAGTCCTCAGGTCAAGGAAGTGCCTTTTGTAGGTTTGGTGTAAATCTGTTCAGTAGATTCTGAGAAAATAGCCTTTAAATCAATATATATATCTGAGCCAGCTTACGGTACGCTTACCGTAAGCTTACCGTACGCGTACGGTGGCGTGCGCGAGCGCGATTCTGATTGGCTCTTAGATCTTAGTAAACATTCGAAACAGCAGAAACCAGGAAGCGGCGGCCGCCATTTTCTCTCTCGCACTGAGAGCTAGGTTGTTAAATAAAACCAATAAACATATAAAGGGGCTGTTTAGACAGCTCCCACACACATAGCCATGTTGAGGGAGTCCCCAAAGACCCCCCAAGGCCAAAAATGCAATTTTTATTCTTTCGCTAATCTCGCCGATTACGCTTATCGTACGCGTACGGTAAAAAATCTAAAAAAAAAAAACACTATCCACACTCTCCCTACCCCCTGTGCTTTTGGTGGCCTCAGGCCACCAAATGTGCAGTGCTTATTGTAGCTGTGAAAAACCACAATATTTTAAACAAAAATAATAAAAGAAAAAATTAACAACACTCTCTCCACCCCATGTGCAAATGGTGCCCGAAGGGCACCATTTGTGCATGGCTTATAAAAATTACGAAAAATTAAAATATTACCTTTCAAAACGAAGTGCATCATATGTCCTCCATGTGCGCACGGTGCGCGAAGCGCATCGTGCGTACATGGCCCATCTAGCGTAACGTGGGCACGCGGTGCGCGTAGCGCACCGCGTGCCCACCGTGCGTGCACGGCACTAACTGCGTAAAGTGAGCGCGCGGTGCGCAAAGCGCACCGCGTGCTTACTGTGCGCGCACGGTGCGCGCACGGAACGAACTGCGTTAAGTGGGCGCGCACGCCACGAATGGCGTAAAGTAACTTAGCATTTAAAAAACCGTACAAATTCACTGAAAAAACCATAGGTTTCACATACGTTATAGTTAGGAATTAGCATTCAAAAAACCTTGCAAATTCACTGAAAAAACCATAGGTTTCACACATGTTATAGTTAGCGGAAATTTTACTGATAAAAAACCAGTGAAATTCCCCCGTTATAGTTAGTGTAGGCAACTATAACTCACGCGACTGCAATCTTCTGCTGATGACATATGTGTCTTTATAAAAAAAACTATTTGAAATATATGTATAGCTAAAAATGTATGGAAGAAGACATGGGCAAATAAGTGTCTAAATACAGTATTAGCATCAGCAGAGGATTGCGGTCGCGTGAGTTATAGTTGCCTACACTAACTATAACGGGGGAATTTCACTGGTTTTTTATCAGTAAAATTTCCGCTAACTATAACATGTGTGAAACCTATGGTTTTTTCAGTGAATTTGCAAGGTTTTTTAAATGCTAATTCCTAACTATAACGTGTGTGAAACCTATGGTTTTTTTCAGTGAATATATATATATATATTACCTACTGGCGGTCGCCAGTAGGTAGTTATAGTTAGGACCACGTTTCCATAGGAAAACCTCAACATTCTATTTTGAATAACTTTGGCGCCGGTCGACGAATCCTCGCGAATTTCTCAAAATAGGTGGGGCGCTACGCTCCGCTCCTACCCTGAAAGTCTCGGGGGGATTCGTCAAGCGGGGGCTGAGATAAAAGGGGGGTCCCAAAACGCGTTTTTCCCATGCATTTTTCCATAGGACCTTTAGAACGAGCTACAGCCCGAACGGCTGAACAGAATTACTAGAAATTTGGCAGAGAGGTAGTCCCTAGGTCAAGGAAGTACCTTTTGTAGGTTTGGTGTAAATCTGTTCAGTAGATTCTGAGAAAATAGCCTTTAAATCAATATATATATCTGAGCCCGCTTACCGTACGCTTACCGTACGCTTACCGTAAGCTTACGGTGGCGTGCGCGAGCGCGATTCTGATTGGCTCTTAGATCTTAGTAAACATTCGAATCGGCCGAAACCAGGAAGCGGCGTCCGCCATTTTGTCTCTCGCACTGAGTGTTGTTTATCAAACATGATGGCCAAAAACATGTTACGGGGCTGTTTTGACAACTCCCTCCCACATAGTCATGTTGAGGGAGTCCCCAAACATCCCCCAAGAGCAAAAACGGTTTTATTTTTTTTTCGGCAATTTCGCGGGGTACGCTTACCGTACGCTTACCGTACGCTTACCGTAAGCTTACCGTACGCTTACGGTAAAAAAATAAAAATAAAAAAAACACTATCCACACTTACCCCACCCCCTGTGCTTTTGGTGGCCGCAGGCCACCAAATGTGCAGGGCTTATTAATAGAGAAAAAAAACGTAATTTTGGCAACATGAAATTATAAAATCGAAATAAAAAAAACACTATCCACATTGACCTCACCCCCTGTGCTTTTGGTGGCCGAAGGCCACCAAATGTACAGGGCTTATTAAAGTTGATAAAAACCGTGCACGGAACGAACTGCGTTAAGTGGGCGCGCACGCCACAAATGGCGTAAAGTAACTTAGCATTTAAAAAACCGTACAAATTCACTGAAAAAACCATAGGTTTCACACGTTATAGTTAGGAAATAGCATTTAAAAAACCTTGCTAATTCACTGAAAAAACCATAGGTTTCACACATGTTATAGTTAGCTGGACATTTTACTGATAAAAAACCAATGAAATTCCCCCGTTATAGTTACTGTAGGCAACTATAACTCACGCGACCGTAATCCTCTGCTGATGACATATGTGTCTTTATGAAAAAAAAATATTTGTAATATATGTATAGCTAAAATTTAATGGAAGAAGATATGGGCAAATAAGTGTCTAAATACAGTATTAGCATCAGCAGAGGATTGCGGTCGCGTGAGTTATAGTTGCCTACAGTAACTATAACGGGGGAATTTCATTGGTTTTTTATCAGTAAAATGTCCAGCTAACTATAACATGTGTGAAACCTATGGTTTTTCAGTGAATATATATATATATATATATATATATATATATATATATATATATATATA
Source organism: Triturus cristatus (assembly GCF_964204655.1). NCBI lineage: Eukaryota > Metazoa > Chordata > Amphibia > Caudata > Salamandridae > Triturus > Triturus cristatus. The sequence goes on along the minus strand of NC_140586.1, from coordinate 323,510,729 downwards.
TATATATATATATAAGCTGCACTCCACCTTTGCCTCGCCGGTTTCACCCAGAAAATGGAGCACGGACCACATTTCGTTGCAGATTGCAAAGTCTTTATTTTAGCTTGTGAAGACCTTAGCAGCCATGACGCGTTTCGACCCAGCAAGGGTCTTGATCACATGATATATATATATACATATACCTGCAGTGATCTTACCGTGTATCGAAATGTGTATTTTACCTTTGTGTGCCTTGAGATGTATTTCCAAGAATGTAATATCTCTAGTACTCATAGTCACTGTGCACCTTAAATTATACATAATTTGATACAATTTCCTGACAAATTCAAATCCCTTTTCTTCAGACCCGGACTATAGGATAAACAAATAGTCAATATAAGTGGCCCAAATTAAAACATTGTTAAGGAACTCCTGATTATCATCCATCCAGGCAACTTGCTTCTCCCCTCCCACCAGCCCATCACATATCATAGCTATGTGTGTGTGTGTATATATATATATATCAGCGGTTCGGGCTGTAGCTGCGACAACAGATCCTATGGGAAATTGCATGGGGAAAACGCGTTTTCGGCCCCCGCTTGAACAATCACCACGAAACTTTCAGGGTAGGAGCGGAGCGGAGCTGGCCAAAAGTTTGGAAAACTTCACGAGGATTCATCAACCGGCGCCAGACTTATTGGGAATAGAATGTTGCGGATTTCCTATGGAAAATAGGTCCTAACTATAACTATCTACTGGCGACCGCCAGTAGATAATGTATATATATATATATATATATATATATATATATATCAGAACAACAATCCAAGTGCAGGTAATGCACTGCACAGATTAACGGACTCCAATTTTGCTGGTGCTGATATTGCAAGTTTATTTCAAGCTCGTGCTGCCCATCCCTATTTATAGATAAAACATTAATTTGTGCCATATGTAAATTCGTGATATGAAATTTTATTGGTGCACACTATGATGTTTTTAGAAATGCATTTATGCCTTTTTAAAAAATGCATTTGTGCAAGTATTTAAAATTACGATAGAGTATGTTGTTTATGTCCATTATTTGGCTATTGAGCACTGTCACTTTAAATAGGGATATCTACCCTTTCAGATTTGTGAATCGTTATGGCGGATTTGTTATGAGTGCAGAATAAATAATTTATGCACTAAACCTGGGTCCACTCTCGTTTTTCTACGCGGAGGAGACAAAAGCAGGCGAGGATTCTGATATTTACCGGAGTGACTTCCTCCGGTGTAGTGGACTCCTTCCCTGAGAAGTGATGGGCAAGTCAAGCTTCAGGTGGACCCGGTCGACGGCACCATGGTGTCGTTGTGGCTGAAAAAATCCGGAATCACTCAGTATACGTTCCGGCAACGGAAAGTGCGGAAGCCCCCTGCAAACACAGAAGACGTGCCTTGGAAAGGAGGGCAGCAAGAGGCAGAGCTCGACTCGCGGTGACTGCTCAGAGGAGCGGAGCCGTGCAAAGTGGCTGCACCGAAACGTCCACCAAGAGCAAGGTACAAAACAATGTGTATTGCCAAGCAGGTGGGGAGGTGTACGTTCGTGCCCCCAGCAGTATCAGACAAGTTAGGAGGAGCCACTAGGAAAAATTAAATCAATAATCAAGCCGTGCTCATAATATCCTCTGCAACGCTGAGGGATCGCTAGTCAGCCGCTGAGGAGATGTTTTCGGACCCCCCCTCGGATCAGCGGGACCCCAGTAAAAGTGCCAACGAGGAAATAAGTGGAGGGGTGAAAGGCTTGAAAGACAATTTCCGCACCTTGGAAAAATGAATGCGTCAAGAGCAGTCAAAATGGTGGGAGTCCAAGTCACTCCAAAAATACTTGGATGTTGGAAAAATCCCCTGGGGCCTGAGGATAATGATTGCCCCGAGTTACAAGACGCCCAACCCATGGATAATGGTGGAGTGGGTGGAATGTAACCTGGAATCCTCTCGCAAGCTGGTTCAAATACTGGTTAAGTACACCGATAGCGATAGAGTTGACCTCCAGATTAAAATAGACACTCTCTATAATGAAATCAAGGTACAAGGGGACCCTCAACAAAGACAGAATCTGCACGATGAAATGACGATCAGGTTGCACAAGGAAGAGAAGAAAATCAAACAAAAACTTAGAAATTCAAAAGGGACAAGGAGGATTATGCCAATGGGCAAATCTTTACTTTTGCTCGCAAATATGATTCTCTAAGAAATGCTACTGCTAATAAACTGACCGACCAAACGGACAAAAATCAACACCAGGCAGAGACCACATCGGCATCTGAGCTAAGCTCAGCACTGGAAAGTGAATCGGAGATGGAAGTAACAGCGAATTGATCTGACCAGAACACCATCAAATAACATTGGGTGAAGTGCTCGATTTTATAAGGAGAAGCAGAAGGGAAACACTGAGGCCAAGAAACAGCAGGCTGGCAAAAAACGAAGCACCCAGAGAAGAAGGGAAAGAAGGCAGGCTGCTAGAAAACGCAGGAAGCAAGAAATCGGCACGAGGGCGAGGGCAATAGAAACACAAATAGATGTGACATCGCGGTCCCCCATGACCCCCATTGGTGGCAATACCATCATCAATTTAGCCAATGTTAACCTTGATGCAGCGGAGCAGCAGCTGCTCTCTTTGGGTTTGTCTTACTGTCCGGAGACTAATTTTGATTATACGCAGACCCAGGCAGACATATATAAGTTTATTAGAAAACTTAAACTTAAGAAATTTCATCTGCTTCAAGCTCACCCCAAAAACGTGGGAAACAGCACATCAGCAATGAACATTCCTAATATTTCTAACTTAACAGTGGCAGATTATGGTTTGTTGCAGGACTTATACGATCTGGAGCAGGACAATGGAGCTGTAGGAGGTAGCAACATAGGGCAAGAAAACTATGGCACCGTGCAGGGCATGGAGTCTCCAGCACATGAGACCTGTGTTAAACCGGATACCCCATTCAAGGTCAGATCTAAATTCATCCCGATCATGCCACCGGACTCCCTGGATGTGTTTAATGAGCAAGTTGTGACACAAGTGAAAAAGCTGAATATTGACATCAATAAAGTTAAAAGGAAAATTACTAACCAGGAAAGGAAATATTGCCAACTGATTGAAAAGTTTAAAAAAGAAAAGCAAGTCATGGTCAGGAATTCTGACAAGGGAAGGAACATTGTGTTGTGGCCCTTGCAGGATTACATCGATGAGGCATCATCTCAACTCAATAATTCAGATTGCTACAGAAAAAGCTTGTTCAAGAAATTTAAAAGCACACAGGATCTGTTTTTTACAAAAATGTTGGCATGGAAAAGCCTGGGCTTATTGAGCTTGGAGGAATATATATATTTGAAAAAGGAGCAACCCACCATTCCTGTAATATATTTTATTCCCAAAGTGCACAAGAACATGCATAAGCCACCAGGCAGGCCTATTATAGCAGCATGCCATGGGCCACTTGAAAATATGTCAATATATATTGACTACTTTCTACAGATCCTATGTGCAGGACACCAGCAATTTTCTCCGCAAGATGAAAGACTTACATTGGCAAAATGGGTATCTCTTGATAGCCCTGGATGTGTCCTCATTATACACATGCATAAGGAATCATGATGCCATCAGGGTGGTAGAGCATTTCCTGGCAACTAGACTGTTAAATTATGCTGGTTTTTTGTCTGGAAAATAATCTGTTTCTTTTTCAAAATCAAATGTACCAGCAAATACAAGGGGTGGCCATGGGGGCCAGTTTCTCCCACAGCTATGCATGTTTATTCATGGGCTGGTGGGAGGAGCTGGTCCTCAGGAAACAATTTCAGCATACCTATAATGAAAGGGAAATTTCTTGGTTGAGATTCATAGATGATTTATTCATTGTATGGCATGACGCAGAGCAAAGTGCGGAGGAGTTTATCGCACAAATGAATGATAATGACGTCAATTTGCGTTTCTTCCTTTAGCAGTGAAAGTGTTACTTTTTAGATGTGCAAATCCATATAGTAAACAGTAAATTGTCCACATCCTTGCATCGTAAACAAACAGCTGGAAATACAGTATTACACACATCTAGCTTGCATCTTCCACACCTCATACAAAGCATCCCCTACGGGGAAATGCTAAGAATAAGGCAGATCTGTAGTGATGAGATCGATTCCTCTGCCAAACAATCAGAAAGTAAAACATGCTTCTTAGAGAGAGGATATAGCACTAAGACTATAGATGCAGCCATCACTAAGTCGAGGAAGCGATCTAGAGATGACTTGCTCCAGTACAAAGCAAAGTCCCAGGGTGTAGTTAGCAACAGTGCAGATGCATCCAATGAGCCAACTAGATTAATTCTCTCTTATTCTAGACAGGAGAAACAGCTCATTGCTATTATAAGACTTATTTGCCCTATCGTGTTGGATGACCCGGTAATTGGTAGTCTCCTTCTGAAAAAACCTGCTATTACATATAGAAAAACGGCATTGATGGGCAATGCATTGGTTAAGAGTAGTTCAGAGGATCCAGATTGCAGGGATTTGGCTTACAGCTAGGAAAGGCTTTTATAAATGTTCATGCTGTAAAGCCTGCCAGTATGGCATGAATAAGACTACTTACCAAACAGCTTTTAACAATCGAATACAGGTGATCAACCAACATTTGACTTGTAAGACAGATCATGCAATTTACGTGATGGAATGTAGTTGCAATCTCCAGTATATTGGCAGCACCAAGCTGGCTGCCCATAAGAGGATTTTACAACACAGAAGGGCTATTGTTAATACCTATGCTAGCTACCCAGTTGCGAGACATTTTAAAGAATGTCACAATAGTAGTCTTAAACATCTGAAGTACTTTGTCATTGAAAACCAAAGGAAATGATGGACGGAGTGTTGAACATTGCAAGCACTCACCCCCAGTCAACTGATCTGGGTTTAATCCATCACCGTTCTTTAGCTCACTCCGCCACCCCAGTTCAGACATGGCCATATGCAAATCAGTCTGACCCTGTGCCTCATGGGAACAGTCCAGCCCGAACTGCCAAGCCATGTCTTCTCTGGACCGGAAACAAGCTTCCTAGGACCGGTTTCTGGCATTTCAGCCGTCTTCAGCCAGGCTTGCCTGAATCCAGTGGCAAAGTGAGCAAGGGACTCACGTCTGAGCATACCCTGCCAACTTATGGCGAACAAAGCAAAAACCAAAGGAAATGATGGACGGAGTGTTGAACATTGCAAGCACTCACCCCAATCAACTGATCTGGGTTTAATCCATCACCGTTCTTTAGCCCACTCTGCCACCCCAGTTCAGACATGGCCATATGCAAATCAGTCTGACCCTGTGCCTCATGGGAACAGTCCAGCCCGAACTGCCAAGCCATGTCTTCTCTGGACCGGAAACAAGCTTCCTAGGACCGGTTTCTGGCATTTCAGCCGTCTTCAGCCAGGCTTGCCTGAATCCAGTGGCAAAGTGAGCAAGGGACTCACGTCTGAGCATACCCTGCCAACTTATGGCGAACAAAGCAAAAACCAAAGGAAATGATGGACGGAGTGTTGAACATTGCAAGCACTCACCCCAATCAACTGATCTGGGTTTAATCCATCACCGTTCTTTAGCCCACTCTGCCACCCCAGTTCAGACAAGGCCATATGCAAATCAGTCTGACCCTGTGCCTCATGGGAACAGTCCAGCCCGGACTGCCAAGCCATGTCTTCTCTGGACCGGAAACAAGCTTCCTAGGACCGGTTTCTGGCATTTCAGCTGTCTTCAGCCAGGCTTGCCTGAATCCAGTGGCAAAGTGAGCAAGGGACTCACGTCTGAGCATACCCTGCCAACTTATGGCGAACAAAGCAAAAACCAAAGGAAATGATGGACGGAGTGTTGAACATTGCAAGCACTCACCCCCAGTCAACTGATCTGGGTTTAATCCATCACCGTTCTTTAGCCCACTCTGCCACCCCAGTTCAGACATGGCCATATGCAAATCAGTCTGACCCTGTGCCTCATGGGAACAGTCCAGCCCGAACTGCCAAGCCATGTCTTCTCTGGACCGGAAACAAGCTTCCTAGGACCGGTTTCTGGCATTTCAGCCGTCTTCAGCCAGGCTTGCCTGAATCCAGTGGCAAAGTGAGCAAGGGACTCACGTCTGAGCATACCCTGCCAACTTATGGCGAACAAAGCAAAAACCAAAGGAAATGATGGACGGAGTGTTGAACATTGCAAGCACTCACCCCCAGTCAACTGATCTGGGTTTAATCCATCACCGTTCTTTAGCCCACTCTGCCACCCCAGTTCAGACATCACCACCCCCTTTTGTACCGCTTTGTTCGCCATAAGTTGGCAGGGTATGCTCAGACGTGAGTCCCTTGCTCACTTTGCCACTGGATTCAAGCAAGCCTGGCTGAAGACGGCTGAAATGCCAGAAACCGGTCCTAGGAAGCTTGTTTCCGGTCCAGGGAAGGCATGGCTTGGCAGTTCGGGCTGGACTGTTCCCATGAGGCATAGGGTCAGACTGATTTGCATATGGCCATGTCTGAACTGGGGTCGCAGAGTGGGCTAAAGTACGGTGATGGATCAAACCCAGATCTGTTGACTGGGTGTGAGTGTTTGATTGGTTCTGATGCTCCGTCCATCACCACCCCCTTTTGTACCGCTTTGTTCGCCATAAGTTGGCAGGGTATGCTCAGACGTGAGTCCCTTGCTCACTTTGCCACTGGATTCAAGCAAGCCTGGCTGAAGACGGCTGAAATGCCAGAAACTGGTCCTAGGAAGCTTGTTTCCGGTCCAGGGAAGGCATGGCTTGGCAGTTCAGGCTGGACTGTTCCCATGAGGCACAGGGTCAGACTGATTTGCATATGGCCATGTCTGAACTGGGGTCGCAGAGTGGGCTAAAGAACGGTGATGGATCAAACCCAGATCTGTTGACTGGGTGTGAGTGTTTGATTGGTTCTGATGCTCCGTCCATCACCACCCCCTTTTGTACCGCTTTGTTCGCCATAAGTTGGCAGGGTATGCTCAGACGTGAGTCCCTTGCTCACTTTGCCACTGGATTCAAGCAAGCCTGGCTGAAGACGGCTGAAATGCCAGAAACCGGTCCTAGGAAGCTTGTTTCCGGTCCAGGGAAGGCATGGCTTGGCAGTTCGGGCTGGACTGTTCCCATGAGGCACAGGGTCAGACTGATTTGCATATGGCCATGTCTGAACTGGGGTCGCAGAGTGGGCTAAAGAACGGTGATGGATCAAACCCAGATCTGTTGACTGGGTGTGAGTGTTTGATTGGTTCTGATGCTCCGTCCATCACCACTCCCTTTTGTAGTACTTTGTCATTGATGCAATACCGCTGCAAAAAAGAGGCGGCAACCAGGAGGCCAAGTAAAGGCGCCTCGAGACTCGATATATATTAGAGTTAGATATCAAGTACCCAGGGGGCCTTAACCCGAGTGAGGACTTACACACATATCTTTAGGATTTTAGGGGAAATCGATTACATCATTGATACTATATTTGCCACGCTCATGTTCACACATACATGTATATCAGTCAGTCAGTCAAAGCACTTTATTTCGATTAATTAAAATCATAAAAGCAATGGGCATCACATAAAATTACAAACAGACAAATACAATTCATTAAAAAAGTGTGTATAAGACTTTTGTTAAAACAAGTGTAATAAAAACAATGATAAGAGGAATAATAAAAAGTAAGAAGACATTCTATGTGCAAAGAGCAAGTTCATACAGAGCCACAGAATACAGTTGGGAGAAACTCTAAGACCCCAATTGTGCAAATTAGCAATCAAGCTCCCCAGAGAGAGGCAGTTTTTTGTTCTTGAGCCTCATAGCTGCCACCAAAAAGCTGGCCACGTAAAAGATGTCACGGGTACTACTCAGCATCTGTAAATGTATTAGGGCTGGTCTGACTTGAATGAAACCTTTCTCTTTTAAAAGTGGGAGCAAAAATGTTTTCCTCATTTCAGAGTAAAAGCTACAAAACATGATAAAATGCAGGGTATCTTTGGTTGAGAAATTGTCGCACTTGCAGGGCGTACTACATTCTGGTTTGGCCCACACAGGGTAACTCCCCAGAGAGTAGTGGATTAGGTTAAATCTAAACCTGGTCAGTAAAATTCTATGAAAAGGTTTGGTTACAAGCTGTAAGTATGGTTCCAGGGAGGGCGAGGTGACTAGAACATAGTTCTGTCTCACAACTGGTTTTTTAAGCTCCAACTCCTCCCGGGTCAGCCTTGCCTCTTCTAAAAAAGAAGCCCTGATCCAATGAACGTCCTTCTTAACAATATTCTCTGGGGAGGTAAAAAGCTCTGGGCGTCCTAGGTCAGTAAAAGCCTTTCTCACATACTCAACCCAGGGGATCCTTTTAGCATTTTCCATGGCAATAATATCTGTGAGAATGGCATGGTTCAACGTGATTTCCTTGTTTAACCATGTTTTTGCCCAACAAACCAGGGGGGCCACCTTCAACTTGTCCGTAACATATCCAATCCCCACCTCTGTGTGAGTACTAAATGTGGGGGTGGATTGAGGGACAGACAGGAGGGATCTCAGAAACCTATTTTCAACTCATTGAATTTGGACTTGGGCTATATGGCCCCACAACGGGGCACCATATAAGACAATGGACATGCATTTAGCGTTGTATACTTTTAACAGTGCCTCCATGGGTCTCGCCCCCAACCTTTTTGAAAAGCCCAAAAGAGCACTGGTGGACCTTGCCATCGAAATGCTTTTTAGCTTAATTTGTGGGCCCCAAGAACCCTTATAATCGAAAAGGACGCCTAGGTATGGGAAGGTACGTACCCTTGACACCTCCGCCCCCTTACAATAGAAAGTTTTTAGTTTACAGCTGCGGCTACTTCTGCCCACGACCATGGCATGAGATTTGTTAATATTCACCTTCAAATCAAGCTGGTCCATAAAAGAGGCAAAAGAATCCAGCATCCTTTGCAGGCCCACCCCCGTACGAGCCAGTAAGACAGCGTCATCCGCGTATAGGAGAACAGGGATTGATAAAGCTCCTACACGCGGAGGGTCTGCCTCGTATATGTATACGCATAGTATAGGTGATTGTATGTGTTTTTGGCCCTATTATGATCTATTATGGAGTTATTACTTGGGTACTTTTGGGACTATACGCTCTGCAACCAGATTTTATCATTTACCAGTTTCAATGATATACTGTATATTGGATTTTAGATGATCAATTTTATCTTTAACTATATGTGCACTATTGATTGAAATGATAAAATGCAATGTGTAGCTTCTGATCTCTGTGATAACCTTAATTTTTTATAAGCAATTTTTGAATTTTTTTTTATCTATTTTAGCAGTTGGAGTGTATTTATATTTATATTTATGTGTAATTATATATTTATATATATGTATTTACCTTTGTGGGGATCAACTGTTTGAAAGATATTTATTGTCAAATTATAGCCTTTAGTTCGTTTAGCACATTTTTTTGCACTTTATATGGATATGTATTATCAATGGAGGATAAGGACACTATATCATAAATATATGCTGCTGATAATATGGGACATGTAGGACTTAGCACTTTATGTGGATTTGCACATTAGGAGGAGTTGAGCACTTAGTCACTTTGTTTAGTATTTGTCAATTGTCTTATCTAGTTTATAGCTCAGAGACTGGGTTGCACATGAATAGTTAAATATTTTTATTGGCAAGGTTGTTATTTTTTACGCTGCGCATACTCATTAAATATTAATTTAGTTAGGTATCAAACAAGGCGCTATAGCAATCATGCGCATAATTGTGAGCCAGCTGAAGAAGCATAGACATAGATAGTAGGCAAATGAATATAGGGGTGAATAAATTCTACAAGTTCTGGGGATATATTATATATTTACAGCATAATAGAAGGTGTGGCACTAAAATAAAATAAAATAATATAAAAAAACTTTAGTTTAAATATTGCCATCTGTTTATGGATTGAAAAAATGATAATACTCAAGCATTTAAGCAATATACCAACTGGTTACTAGATGAAACAATAATTTGTGCCATATGTAAATTTGTGATATTAAGTGATATTACGTTTTATTGGTGCATACTATGATGTTTTTAGAAATGTATTTATGCCTTTTTAGAAAATGAATTTGTGCAAGTATTTAACGTTACGATAGAGTATGTTGTTTATGTCACTTTAAATAGGGCTATCAATCCTTTCAGCGTTGTCATGTGATCAAGGCCGTTCACAGCCGAATCGCGTTATGGCGCATTTGTTATGAGTGCGGAAAAATAATGTATGCACTAAACCTGGGTCCACTCTTGTTTTTCTCCACGGAGGAGACAGAAGCAGGCGAGGATTCTGATATATATATGTGTGTGTATATATTATCTACTGGCGGTCGCCAGTAGATAGTTATAGTTAGGACCGAGTTCCCATAGGAAATCTGAAAATTCTATTTTGAATAACTTTGGCGCCGGTTGACTTATCTTCGTGAAATTTTCAAAACTAATGGGGCGCTCCACTCAGCTCCTACCCTGAAAATCTCGGGGTGATTCGTCAAGCGGGGACTGAGAAAAAAGGGGGGTCCCAAAACGCGTTTTCCCCATGCATTTTCCCATAGGACCTTTAGTCGAAGGTACAGCCCGAACCGCTGGACAGAGTTACTTGAAATTTGGCAAAGAGGTAGTACTCAGGTCAGGCATGTGCCTTTTGCATATATGGTGTCAATCTGTTCAGTAGTTCCTGAGAAAATTGCAGCTAAAAGTACATAAATATCTATATGCGTGCACCGTGCGTGCACCGCGAGCGTAATTCTGATTGGTGGTTAGATATCAGTCAACATTCGAATCGGTCAAAATCAGGAAGTGTCGGACGCCATTTTGTGTGTGAAAGTGAAAAAGAAATGTGGAGAACGTGAAAAGGGGGCAGGGTAGAGAGTTCCTGACCCCGTAGCCTTTGTCAGGGGGTCCCTGAAGGACCCCGAAGGGTGAAAAAAACATTTAATTTTTTTTCAAAAAATCGCGGGGTGCGCGCACGGTGCGTGCACAGTGAAAACCCCTTAAAAAAATAAACATTTTAAACTGTTTATAAGTTTATAGAAGATATTAACTATGCTGTTCAACTTTATCCAAATTCAAAAAAAAAGAGCTGAGCCATTCCATATTACAGGATACAGTCAATCTATAACTATATACACAGGTGGTTTATTGTAAAATAAATATATAAAACATATAATAATACATACATAAATTAGCATTTAAAAACCCTTACAAATTCACTAAAAAAAACATAGGTTTCACACATGTTATAGATAGAAATTAGCATTTAAAAAACCTTGCAAATTCACTTAAAAAACCATAGGTTTCACACACGTTATAGTTAGGAATTAGCATTTAAAAAACCTTGCAAATTCACTGAAAAAACCATAGGTTTCATACATGTTATAGTTAGCTGGACATTTCACTCGTAAAAAACCATTGAAATTCCCCCGTTATAGTTAGTTCAGCTAACTATAACTCGCGCGACCGCAATCCACTGCTGATGACGTCACATATTACATCACTCATGACATGGTCAGTGACATCACTGATGACATCTTCAAATGACATCACTGATGACATCACTGATGACATCATCCAGTGAATATGTGTCTTTCTGAAAAATAAATATTTTTTACATATGTATATCTAAAGGTTAATTGAAGAATAAATGGGTAAATAAGTGTCTAAATGGATGTTTTTTTTGGTAAAATTAATTGTATAACTGACTTATTAACAGTATCTTAGTGAATACAGTGATGTAATATGTGACGTCATCAGCAGTGGATTGCGGTCGCGCGAGTTATAGTTAGCTGAACTAACTATAACGGGGGAATTTCAATGGTTTTTTCGAGTGAAATGTCCAGCTAACTATAACATGTGTGAAACCTATAGTTTTTTCAGTGATATATATATATATATATATATATATATATATATGAACTCCGTCACTCTGCAGCTTTCTCTGTAAAGACGGAGACGGACCACAAAATGGTGCTCAGATGTTTTTATTGCTTGTTTCGGGCCTGGCGCGTTTCGGCTCCAGTTGAGCCTTGATCAAATATATATATATATATATTCACTGAAAAAATCAAGGATGTTATAGTTAGAAATTAGCATTTAAAAAACCTGAAACCTATGGTTTTTTCAGTGAATTTCTAAGGTTTTTTTAAATGCTAATTTCTAACTATAACACTCCTGAAACCACGGTGCGCGCATATAGATATTTATGTACTTTTAACTGCAATTTTCTCAGGAACTACTGATCAGATTTACACCATATATGCGAAAGGCACATGCCTGACCTGAGGACTACCTCTTTGCCAAATTTCAAGTAATTCTGTTCAGCCGTTCGGGCTGTACCTTCGACTAAAGGTCCTATGGGAAAATGCATGGGGAAAACGGGTTTTGGGACCCCCCTTTTTTCTCAGCCCCCGCTTGACGAATCACCCCGAGACTTTCAGGGTAGGAGCTGAGCGGAGCGCCCCATTAGTTTTGAAAATTTCACAAAGATAAGTCAACCCGCGCCAAAGTTATTCAAAATAGAATTTTCAGATTTCCTATGGGAACTCGGTCCTAACTATAACTATCTACTGGCGACCGCCAGTAGATAATATATATATATGAGTACGAACTTCGTCGGCTTACGCAAACTTTTCAGATCAACGAAGCACAGACCACAAAGTAATGCAGCAAAATATTTTTCTTTATTCCCAAACGACCTCTACAGCCATGACGCGTTTTAGCCCGGAAGGGCCTTGATCACATGACACGCTCTGTCAGGTGGGTAGTTTTTTTATAAAATTTTTTCTCTCTCGTATTTTTTTCTTAGTTTTGTTTGAACAATGCTTTAACTAGTGCTTAAAGTGACAGTGCATAAATAGATAACCGTTAAATACAGCTAAAACAATTTGTTTCTGAATAAATATTTAAAACCATCCGATTTCAATTAGGAAACTGAATAAATATTCACAAAATGTCAGTTGTAACCTGTTTAAAAACCCTTTTGTTGAACAGACTTATATTTGAGAGCAGCATTGAAATCATGATAAATATAATTTAAAATAGCATCCTTGTTTTGTTCTGTCACTATATCATATACATATATGGCGGACAAGTTGCTGACACTCATATAATGTAATAGAAGTTGGTTACTGGTTTGAATACCCCACTATCGAAGCTGCAGTCTATCAACTGTGCAAAATATCCGTAAGGTATCAAGTTACAGATTTCAGCAGGTATAATTTTGAGTTTTTAATTGATTTAACTTGGTTCCCCGAAGATTGTGCTTATATAAAGTGCAAATGCCTTATACTTAGTAAAATCCCCAAGTAAAAATATTCTAAAAGTGATACTAATAAAAAAACTATAAAAACCTGTTGACCCACCCTGTGTGCAAGAATGATACACTAATAAATTAAGATAACAGTTTGGCAGCAGACATGTCAGGTAAATGTGTAACATATAATTGCTGTTCGTCAATGTCTATGTAGAATGCCTGTGGTACTCTATACATGGTTATCTGATAATAAAATATTTCAGAATCAGAGGCCTATTATAGGCATGTATAGACTTCTTCGGTAGCGTTCAAGCCTTTAGGATGCTTGGTGTCTAAGTTCAAAATATACTTAGTTTCCATAAGTCTTAATGCTTTTTGCCTATCCCCTCCTCTCTTGTTCAAAGGAATCGAATCAATAAGAAAATAAGTTAGGCCTGTAGGATCAGCATTATGTACCTCATTAAAATGTCTGGCTACTGGATATGTTTGGTCTTTGTTTTTGATGGCTCGGATGTGTTGGAGTACCCTCTTGTGCCCTTGTAAGATGGTACTGCCCACATATCTGAGCTTACAAGGGCACTCCAACACGTATACCACATGGTCCGATTTGCAGTTAAGGGCCTTGGTGATAGACCTTTCATCATTGTTGAAAGGGGTTTTGTAAGATGTGTGATTTATACCATGGTTACATGCTTTACACACCTTACATTAAAAAAAACCTTTTCTTTGTGCTAGCCATGTGTTATTGTTTTGGCTAGATGGATCATTTTGGACTAGAATGTCCTTCATAGACATAGTCCTGCTGTATGTAATTGCTGTTTTTTTTGCCATAGTTTGACCTATAATAGGGTCACTTAAAACCAGCGGCCAATTTTTTATAATCAATTTTTTTATTTATTTTTCTTGTTTGCTGAATTGTAAAATAAATCTGAACGTATCTTACTGATTGTTTATCCTGTTGTTGGAGTGCAAGTTTGTGTTAAGTAAAGTTTCCCTGGGCTTGGTTCTACTTTTAAGGATTGTAGTTTCCAGACAATTAGTAGTGTAACCCTTTCATGAAACCTTTTTTTGCTGTTTTCTTGTTCAATGATGAGGTCCTTATCACTACTGCAAATGCGTCTCAGACTAAGCATCTCACCATATGGAATACTATTGATGAGATGCCTGGGATGTGAGCTGCCCACATGTAGTGTAGTGTTGCCTGCCGTCGGCTTTCTATGTAACCTGGTCTCTATTTTGCCATCATCTATAAAAACTTCAACATCTAAAAAGTTTACACATGTCTTGCTGATGGATGCTGTGAACTCAAGGTTCAGAGAATTGTTGTTTAGCTACCTTAGAAACTCTTCTGCTTCTGTATTTGACCCTTCCCAGATTATAAAAAGGTCATCTATGTATCTCTCCCCAAGCTTTAATGTTTTTGATTACATACATAGTGTAGTCATTGGGTAGGACCAGCTCCTCCCACCAGCCCATGTGGAGACAAGCATAGCTGGGGGAAAGGCTGGCCCCCATTGCTACTCCTCGCAATTGTTGATAGAGGGTGTTTTGGAACAGGAAATAGTTGCTGTTTAAACAAAATTCTGCCATATTTAAAATCATAGCACTGTGTTGGGCATATTGTGGTCCTCTTTTGGCCAAATAAAATTCCAGAGCCTTTAGTCCATCTCTATGATTGATTGATGTGTATAGAGATGTCACATCTAGTGTCATCAATAAATAGTCATCTTGCCATGGATAATTCAAAAGTTTTGCAAAAAAATCACTAGTATCTCTAATATACGAAGATAAGCTCTGAACATGTTCCTGCAGAAAGTAATCTACATATCTCGAAGCATTTTCTAATAAACTATTGCGAGCTGAGATAATGGGTCTGCCAGGTGTTTGTTGTGCGTTTTTGTGTATCTTTGGGATAAAGTATAGAATCGGGACAACTGGTTGATCATTTTTCAAAAATTTGAATTCGTCTGCTGTCAGTAGCCCCATATTTTTCCATCCAATCAATTTCATTTTGAATTCATTAGTTATGTTGCGTAAAGTTGGATAGTCACTGCGTCGATAACACTCATTATCTTTAAGTTGTTTCATGGCTTCCGCAATGTAATCACATTTATTCCAAAGGACAACATTTCCACCTTTATCTGCATTACGTATGACAATGTCAGAGTTCATTTTCAGTTTAGTCATTAGAGCATGAAATTGCATTTCTTGTTTTCTCTTTTTGGATTTTGTGGTTTTTTAAATTTTATAATTTAAATCTTTCAATCCGGTTATAACATCGTCAAGAAAATTATCTATTGAGTCTTTAATCATCAATGGATGGAATGTAGAACGAGGTTTGAATGGTGTTGTAGGCTTCAATTGCATGTCCCTGTCTTTGCCTTCTCGGCTTGTTGGCATGTTGGGGCTAGAGATTGAGTGTTCCTCCAATAGTGCTTCCATCTCAATTAAAAAACCTCTGTCAGATTGAGTAAGGGGGTTTGGAGTCATTCCTTGATCAGTGTGCACCAATTGTGTATCCATTATTTCATGGCTGGACTTGTCTTGCTGCAACTTAGATTGTTGAAAATGCTTTTTTAATTTCAGCTTCCTAATACTTTTGTACACGTCAAGTCGCATGGTAGCATAGTTAAAAGAACTGACAGGGCAGAAGGAGAGGCCCAATGAGAGAAGTTGCTGTTCTGCTTTGTTGAGTACAATGTCTGTAAGGTTTACCACTGTTGGGGTGGTATTGCCTGAGTTGTTGCCTAACATCGCCAGTTTCTCTTTTGTTGCCTCCTTTGATGTGTTTTGCTGTTGATGTTTTCTTTTGCTTGCCCGCCTTCTTTCCCGGCGTTTGATTGTTCTTCTTGTGCTTTGTTGTACTGTGGTCTTGGGCGCAAGGTTTGCCTGCGTTCTTCCACTAAAAAATCAACTTCATCAGCCAGTGAGAGAGATGCTGGCACATGTTGAAGCATCTGATTGCGTGATTCAATTTCCGTCTCACTTTCTGGTGCCGAACTGAGCTCAGAATTTGATGATATTGCCTCTCTATTGGGTTTGGTGGCTGGAATTCTTTTATCAGTCGGGCCTCCCTATAGATATATATACTTGTCAGCCTCATAATGCGCAAACACAGTGACAAAGGAATGGTAATTACAGTCTCTAATAATATTATCTTCCTATATGCAGGTGACATTCTAAATTTGGAGACTTCAAATAACCATGCTAGCACTGGATCTTACATAGATTTACATGCTTGAACCATTCCCTTTTGTCAAGCTTTGGATCCATGTATAGTATTGTATTGAAAAACTTTGTTACACCCTTTCCATGCCTCAATCGCTGATCCTGTGGGATGGTGTAGTGTGAAGCAGCCTTGTGCAATATGTAGTAAGCTGCACAAAAAAACTTTAAATAAGGCATTACAATACATACAACCTATAACCTTACCTATTGTGACTTTTGTCAAAGCTTTGCCATGTCCAGAAGCAGACTTCTAAATATAAGGAAAGAGAGGATGTGGCTGAAAGGAAAGTAAGTCATTTTGCATTTTAACATTGTTTCTTTAACTCAAAGGTGACCTACCTAATGTGATAATGACAATGTTCAGAAAAGGCTTTTCACTGTCATGTTATTAAAGTGTTATTAAAGTGAATGAGCATTCATCCCTCATTTTCTCTTTGTTGTAAGAGTACAAATACATGTCTGCTTGTTTTCATTTCTTTTAGTACCACCGAACATTATGGGAGAAGAGCAGAATGTGTCACTTCTCATGAGCCAGGCCCTGACACTGCAGTGCCAGAGCAATGCCATACCGCCGCCCATCCTCACTTGGCTGAAAGATGGCAGGCCTCTGTTAAAGAAACCGGGCCTTAGCATATCTGAAGATGGAAGTGTTCTCAAGGTAACATTCAGAACTTCACTGTGTCCTTCTCTGGAGAAGAAGTAAAAGAAGTGGGTTCTGCCATTGTGAGGTGTGGTCCAGTTGGATGAGATTTTTGTGTAGCAGAAAGTGACATGGGGTAAGATGTGACAGAAGTGCTTTATACGTGGAGGGTGTGTGGTCTAGTGAGGGAGCATCGGTTGCATGGGAAGAGGAGAGATAAGTTCACATAGTAGGAGGTGTGGTGAAGAGTTGTGTGACCTAGGGAGAGGTGTGCTTTATCCCCTCTGTGACAGAAGAGGTCTTGTGAGAGCATGTATAATCTAGTGGAATGAGGCCTGACTGCTGTGATGGGTTGGCTAGTGTCAGAATTGTTGGTATGTTGGAAGAGTCCGATGAGTAAAAGT
The DNA here is from genome assembly GCF_964204655.1 of Triturus cristatus. Lineage (NCBI taxonomy): Eukaryota > Metazoa > Chordata > Amphibia > Caudata > Salamandridae > Triturus > Triturus cristatus. The sequence goes on along the minus strand of NC_140586.1, from coordinate 323,493,179 downwards.
ACTTGTGGTCTACTGGGTAAAAACATGGGATATAGGATGGTGCCAAGAAAAGTACAGGAATGAGGACACTCAGTGATGCTATGCGAACAACTAAAAAGGTAAGAGGGATTTGGCCTTGTCTTCTTAAAGTGCTAAGAAAATGTTTCCAAAGTGAATTTTAACATGCCCAGCAGGATACTTAGTCTAATTTTACACCATTATTATCTATGCCAGATAAGGTAGAATGAGGGCTCCTAAACACCAATAGGATCTGTCAATGCCAAAATGACACAAGCACTTCTGCTTTGACTCAACTATCTACTAGATCATTGTTGCATCCCCTTTTGGTTCAAATTCATTTGAGCCTCTAAGCCATTTGAGAACTCATAAAGTGTTTTGCGCTACAATAGATATTGAAGTATTCGAAATTGTTAGTGATAACTGGGGAGAACAATTCCAATGTTGGTCACTGCACAGTGTTTAAGGGGTCCCAACATCCACCAGAGTCCTCTAAGAGGATCTGATGGAAAAATATCCATATCACAAACCGATGGATGATGCATCCATACTTAGCTGGGGGCATGAAAAAGTGCAGAACAAGTTCAATATTGAGTCATCTTCCTGGAAGGAAGTGTGCTCCTGGAAACCATCGACAGGTTTCTTGTGGCTTTTTATAGTCTCATCTGCTTATTCCTTAGGACAGAAGAAACTTTACTAATCACAAACTCTTCCAGTGAGACAGGATGGACTTTTCAAATGATGTTTACTTTTCTCCATTTGTAGTGTTTTGCTGAACTGAAAAGAGCATTTTCTTGAGTGCAGCTACAATAAGGTCAGTGGCACTGGCCCACTCCAGCTGATTCTTAGTATGCCAATGGTAACCTCGAAGCAGACTCATGGTTGTAATCACAGTGTCCAGTAATGCAAGCCCCTTGAGGTTGAGTCTCTAGTAGTTTGCAGGCAACTCCATGTGCTACCCTCTTGCTTATAACGTGGTTAGGGTTATTCCCCATTCACTGGATGCTGCATCCAGGGAATGCATACTAGTAGGCCGTACTCAAGAGTTCTCCTTTGACTCTTTAGTTATTAATGAAAAGTGTCTATGATGCCACAACACCATTGGCAGCAAATCCCCAGAGGCCCTCCAGGTCCAGTTACAGTCTTATCCGCTCCAGCGAGTGCCCTTTCTGCAGTAGCTCTTGAGTCCAAATCCTGTTGGACGAAGTTGGGCTGCTTGCGGTTCTCACAGCAGCACCCGAAAGGCTCTCTCCTTGAAGCAGCCCTGTTGGTTCATTCCAGTGATTGGAGCTAATCCCGTTTGGCAAACACGAGGTAAGTCACTCTATTTATAATGGAGTTGGAGGTGGTAAATTCTTCGGCTCCCGACTGGAGCTCCAGCAAGGGTGCAACGCCCTCAGCAGAGTTCTTGCAATCCTCTACCAGATTACAGTGAGCAATCGTGACCCGCTGGCACAGCAGTAATCCTCTCATCCAGGCAACGACCTGAACTCTTGGCCACAGTGGTACCGGCAGCTCCTCCTGGCGTACAGGGTTGGCGCATTACTCATGATCTGGGCGCAGACTCCTCTGGTATCATCCCCCTCACTATGGCAGCCCCTCCTGGCATTTTGAGGTTATGGATCCCGGCGGACACAAGTTTCACCCTCCTGCCCCAATAAGTTCAATAGAGGCCTCCGTGAGCATACAGTGTCACTGCGGCAAGGCAGTGTGGACCTTGTGCTTCCTGTACGGCTGTCCTCACACTGCTTAGATCACGGTGGCCTTCTTCTGATATACGGGGGTCACCAGACTGTATCTTCACACAGGCAATGACCCAATCGGTGCACAGCTGTTCTCCTTACAATTTGCTCTTGGAGTCCTCTCAGTAGGGCTCACCACTGGAACTTGCTCCCTCCAACGCTCTCCTCTTCCTCACAGGGCGCACTGGTCTTGGCAAGAAGGCAGGCGCTGGTGCTCCAGGGCAGTGATCTTGGTTTTTTGGAGGTGATGCCCCCTCACCCAGCAGGTAGACTAGCAGACCTTGGCCCGCAGTCCTGGTCACAGGCAGAAGTCTTGAGAGCTTCCTCTTCTCACACAGCCCATCTGGCTGCTTGGCAGAGAGTACAATTTTGAGTTGCAACCTCCCCTTCTTATAGACCTTTTCCAGACACCAAATGTGATTTGGGTTCTGAATCTATGAACGTTTATATTGAGGTTCTGCTTCTTTTGAAGTGTACATTTCTCCTTTTATTCTTTCCTTCTGAAAGGATGTATGTCACAGCAGGCAAAACTCTGAAGCTGATTGACACATAACGCAATTCAGTGGAGTGACCAGAGTTCCCACCTGGATGTCAGCCACATTGATTTGGTTAATCCCAGGCTCCTAGCCTTACTCTTTATGATTCCCTTTTTTTATTTTTATATATAGCGCAAACTTGATCCAAATGTATCAGGTATCAGAGTGCTTTACATCAGCACCATTTGCGTTACACAAGGACACATTCATTTTTGTTAGTCACAGGAGATTTAGTGATTTGTCCAGAATAACAGGATGTTGAGCGTCGTACCCGGTTCCCCAGATTTAAGGTCGACCGCCCTAGCCGTTAGGCCACATCCTCTCCCCATTGCATCAATGGGCTCAAATGTCCATGCTCCCTTATGTATGTAGGTAGCACCTTCTTTCAACTACGCAAGAGTATTTTGGAACATCAGAGAGCTACTCAAAAAGCAAATTTGACATACCCTGTGGCGCTTCACTTCTTTGAGGAGCATCATGGGAGTGACGTCTCCAAATTAACCTTCTTTGCTATAGACAGAATTCCAGCTAATTTGAGAGGAAGGAACAGGGGAGCAGAGCTCAGACGCCTTGAATCCAAGTATATCTTGGATTAGCATACTAAGACACCTGCAAGGCTTAATATGGCTGAGGAGATGGAAGTACATGTAGGATAGGTCCTACTAGGAGTATACATTATAGTATTCCAGCTTAAGGCCTGTGATATATGAGAATTTCATAATATCCAAGTAATTGGGAAATGTTATCTGTTTTTGCCATTGGAATAATCAGGGTCCCTCTAGGTTATTTTATTAACTGTAGACAGCTATATGCAATGAAAATTGTTATTTGTGAATAACCTTGGGTTGATAAGGCGTTGAGTACAAGATTTTCTGAAAATTATTTTTATATACTTTTAGTCCATTTAATGTATTTTTAGAAAGATACATCTCTAGTCCATTCAATGTAACAAGATAAGTGCATAATGACGTAATGACATAGCTGAAAGATTTGCTGTAATATTGGGGTACTTGCCCACATTAACTCGGTGAGAAGAAACTATAAATTATAAATATTTTGGAAAAGCTGCCTCTATATCTTAAATCACATTCTCCATCTAAGAATTATTATACTCTCTCTCCATGTAGGGTGTATATTTATGATATTCTAGTTAAATGAGTTTTGCAGCTAGATAAAAAAATCTTTGTATCTTTCTATATATATTTATCTATTTATATTTTGATATGTTCTTAATAGAATAATATAGAAAAAAAAGATCATATTTTTTATTTCTGCTGGTATATGGAGAAGGAGAAGATTTTTTTAAATTTGATAAATTTAATATTTATTTAGTATATTTGCACATTTAAGCTTTATTTTGCACATAGAATAGTAGGGAGTACAAATTGTAAAAAGTATTTATTTTGTGTCAATGGTAATTTGAACGTATTTAAGGGAGGAGAGAAAAGATGGAGTATGAGCACTTTGCAAAAGGCTTTTGCCGAAACGCGTTAGCGCGTTTGGTTTGGTGAATAAATGTAATTACACCTCACATCTAGGAGTTCCCACTGTCTTTTTGGTCATTCGACTGAGGATTGGAGGATATATATATATAAACACATATACATATATATAGAGAGAGAATTAAAAAGCTGCAGCTCTATCATAAATCACATTCTCCATCTAAGAACTAATATACTCTCTCTCTGTTTAGGGGGCATATTTATGATATTCTAGTTAAATGAGTTTTGTGGATGGATAAAAAAAGCTTTTTATCTTTCTATACATATTTATCTATTTATATATTGATATTTTTATATGTTCCTAATAGAATAATATAGAAAAAGAAAAGAAGATCATATTTTCTAAATCTGATGTTACATGGAGAGGAAGAAGATTTTTTTTTAATTTGATGAATTGAATATTTATTTAGTATATTTGCAGATTAGCTTCATCTTTCTTCCTGAGATGTGTCCAGGCCCCTTCCTTGTGATCTGTCACTGAATCAGAGAGCCGCCTTTTGAAGTGTAAAGGTAGAGTCTCTCCCTCTCATCCTGTAGTGTGTCCCACCCGGCTCACAGGAATGCAGCAACACACAACTCTGCCTGGGACGATTTATCTCTTCCTGATATCTTCACCAGACAGGCCTGGGCTTCCAAAAATGTAACTAAGGGTCCTACATGTAATGTACAATTGCGGGGACTCTTGCACTCAGTGTTCTTCCACAGCACACTCACGCTCCAGTACTGTTACCTATATCTTCTGTGCCACTACAGATACACATGCAGACAGCACATACATCCAGTATGCGTGTACTGCTCAGTACTGTAGTCTTTATGAATTGTACCAGGGTGTGCTATTGACAAACACACACTCTGCCAGCACACACACTCACTATGTGTGTGCTGCAAATATATTGTACTTAATGCAAGCACACATATATCCAGTACATTCTTCTATTGCCCATGCACTGCATAGCACTACATCTTTCATGTAATGTATTCCCAGAAGGCATATATACACTAAGTACATTTCACTAACCACATATGTACTACACAGTGCTGCACTAACCCTGTACTGTACCCTTCCCAGACACACATACATCCAGCGCAGAGTCCCTGCTCCTGCACTGCGCAGCGCTCCACATCTAACTGATGTTGGCCAAACGTGAGTTATGCACACAGCCTGTAAGACTCATTCCTGTGATACAGGGTAAAAAGGTTTTGTTCATCACTACTGATCATTACACAGTATGCTGCCACCACCACGCTCATGCTGCTTAACTCTTGGTCAAGGCGGTAGCCTTCCATTACTATGAGGGTAGAGTTTTGGGCACCCTTTCATGTTTATCAAGACCACAATTTATAAGGCAGGCCTATGTTATAGCACACGCGTAAGATCTGTGTTTACCAATAACACTAAAATCGGCATTAAGGATCCAGACAACAGTATAGTTGGGCACTGAGGGCAGGGTTTTGCGTCTTCTACCATGCAAAGGTTTTTCCAACTCAACAGTGTTAATCTTATAGGTGTGTTGGTAAGCATCTTTTCCATTTGTACAATTGATTTCATCAGCACCATGTAGTTTTACACTGGTGTGATTCATTAATTGCATACACAAAAAGGTTTTCTGGAGCACCCACACTGCTAGTAACATATTTGGTAACCCTTCAATAATACAGCATGGCACCCAGATTTACAATTAAGATATGAAAAGTTCTTTAATTTTAATTTAATGATGGAAGAATGTTTTCTGAGCAGAATTCCTTAATATACAAAGTCCATTCAAATATCTAGATGCAAATTGCAGCATGCATTTTTAAAGTATTCTTCCATGCCTAAATGGGTGGCTATCAATTCACGCTCTGATGGAAGATTCCCCCTTTGCGTGAAGTTTGACATATATCACAGAATCCTTTCGATTATAGGTGAGGTTACATTAGTTTGCAGCTTTTTCAGAAGAGGGTTTATGATTGCTTGTTATAATCCCTCTCTGTAGTGATGCATTGATATTTTTTAGGTCGAGGGACCATCCGGTCTGCCGAAGGCAGAACCGGAAGTCCGGAGATCTTATGTTTCTGAGAGTGGCTCTTTAGCCCGCCTCTCTTTTTGGCTCTCCTCCATTGGCTGGCTTCCTAAACGGAGGCCAGCCATTGGAGGAGAGAGCCGTCCCTCCAAATAGGCTCCGTCTTTTTCAGATTCGGGGGCGTGTTCCGTGCTCTTCTTTCCACTTTTTAGCCACGCCCCCGAATCTGAAACCACCGCTGCGTTTCTCCGAGGCATTTCTGCTTCACCTCGGAGAAAGGCAGTGGTGTAAAGGCAGTGGTGTGCTTGTTAAAGTTTAACGTGGACAATCGTCAGCCTTCTCAGAGAACTTGTGAAAGTGTGCCACGTCGAACTCCTGTAAGTGCTTCGTCCACTGGGAATTAATTAAGCCACCTTCTTTTCTTAACAACACAGCAGTCTGTTTTGGTGCCTGTCTTTTTCAGATTCGGGGGCGTGTTCCATGCTCTTCTTTCCACTTTTTAGCCACGCCCCCGAATCTGAAACCACCGCTGCGTTTCTCCGAGGCATTTCTGCTTCGCCTCGGAGAAAGGCAGTGGTGTAAAGGAAGTGGTGTGCTTGTTAAAGTTTAACGTGGACAATCGTCAGCCTTCTCAGAGAACTTGTGAAAGTGTGCCACGTCGAACTCCTGTAAGTACTTCGTCCACTGGGAATTAATTAAGCCACCTTCTTTTCTTAACCACACAGCAGTCTGTTTTGGTGCCCGTTTTAGCCCCGTTCCTCAGATACCGAGAATCTGCCTAATCGTTTTCTTTTCCATCTTTGCGATTCCTACCTCTTTGTACCAGGCGGCTCCTGTGTCTGACCATAAGATCCCCCTAACTGCAGGCTCATATTCGTGTGTCAGTTCCTTACTTCTTCAAAGGGTAGTATATTCCAGTCTCCACCGGAAATAAACAGTGTCAGCAATAATAACACGCATAACTCCCTAATTTTTAACTCCACTGATGCGAAAACTTTGTATTTCCCCACTAATTAAGCCACCTTCTTTTCTTAACAACACAGCAGTCTGTTTTGGTGCCCGTTTTAGCCCCGTTCCTCAGATACCGAGAATCTGCCTAATCGTTTTCTTTTCCATTTTTGCGATTCCTACCTCTTTGTACTAGGCGGCTCCTGTATCTGACCGTAAGATCCCCCTAACTGCAGGCTCATATCCGTGTGTCAGTTCCTTACTTCTTCAAAGGGTAGTATATTCCAGTCTCCACCGGAAATAAACAGTGTCAGCAATAATAACACGCATAACTCCCTAATTTTCAACTCCACTGATGCGAAGATTTTGTATTTCCCCACTCCTGGCCGAGCCTTCTGGTTGGTCTAAGGCTTCACAAGTTGCCGGAAATGAAAGACTGATGGGACTTGTAGTCCAGCCTTCCCTCAGCTGACACGCCGTAGATGCGTGTAACGCCCCGCCCCACCCTCTATCACAGACTAAAGTCAACAGCGCGGTGGCCATCTTAAGAAACAGCATATGAAGGTACAACACCCAACAGCGTCTCAGGAAACAGGTTCCGCCATAACTATGATGCGGAAAGACTAATAAGAATGCAATTGACAATCGTTTTGGCTTTTGCAAAATAGAAATATTTTTCCACATTTTATAACACGGTTCTCTGTCTAACAAAGGTACAGAATAGGAAACAACAGTGCACACCTTACATCAGCTAATCAAATTTACCACTGTCTTAAAGTGTTGGCAAAGCCAATTAGTTCTTGCCTTTTGGGTGCCTGTTAGGGTGACCAGACGTCCCGGATTTGCCCGGACAGTCCCGGGTTTTCACCAGCTGCCCCGGCAGATTTCGGCAATATTGGCTCATGTCCCGGTTTTTAGAGGCAGTTGACTGGAAACAGTGAGATGCTTTTTGGATGTTCTAAAGCTTTGCTAGTTTGCAAGGGTTGTAAGCAAGCAATGTAATTAATAGGTATGATTTTGGTTGTAAAAAATACATTTTATTTACTTTCTTAATACATTTTCTGTGATCCTATGTTGATGACAGCTGTCATTTTGCGCCATACCGTGGATGAAAAATTGTAGTCCTATTTTTCCCAAATGTCCCGGTTTTTGGTTCTCAAGATCTGGTTACCCTAGTGCCTGTGCAACCTTTTGACTTCATGGAAATGACACAGCCACAGATTTGTTTATTTTTCATTTACTGTTGCAAAATGGCAGATGACAATCTGAGTGCAGTAAATATAAACACAAATAGAACATGCTCAAAAGCGCGTTTTCCCGGCTGCCACATAAATAACTTTAAACTAAAGAGGTCTTGAACGAAGAAGCGCTGTTCTCTGCGAACACTTCAAGAATGTTCTTTGGCACTATACATGCAGATACGTGAACTCAGATGACGTGCTCTACAATACTGATTAAGTCGTCAACAACTATGTTAAAAATCCTTATGGCCATCTAAGTCCACACTGCAGGTCCCGTTTATATTTATCTTCACCTTAGATAATTTGTGTTTTCCATAACTCTCTCTACCTCACTACTCCACTCTATCTCACTACCTCACTATCTCACAACTTCTCTCTCTCAAAACATAACTACCTCACTCTCTAGCTCACAACCTCACAACTTCACTCTCTCTCACTCACTACCTCAATCACTCTCTATCTCACTACCTCACTCTTTCTATCTCACTAACTCACTTTCACTCTCTTTCACTACCTCTCTCTCTATCTCACTACATCACAACATCACTCTATGCTTATATATCACTACCTCACAACATCCCTCTCCCTCACTACCTCACTCTTTCACTACCTCACTCTCTCACTACCTCACTACCTCACTCTCTCTATCTCACTACCTCACTCTCTATCTACCTCACTCTCTCTCACTACCTCACTCTCTATTTCAATACCTCACTCTCTCTCTCTATCTCACTACCACACTCTCTCTCTGCTAATGCAATAGGTATCACATATGCAAAAAAAAAAGCTAATGCCAATAGAAATGACAATGCCATTTATTTCGGGATACAAAAATGATAAAAAAATAATGAGCAATACCAATAGCTCTACCTATAATATTGCCGAGACCGTTGCATTGTAAATGCTTGTTTTATAAATGTCTTCTGATAGGTACTTATGGTTTCTGGTTAGATGGGTGTGGGCGGGTATGCAATCATATCTCAAGCCTATGGAGTAATGCTTTTCTGATGATTGATATCACATTTGTGAGGGAAGGCCCTTTTTGCAGGAACACCCCCACTTTCTTGCCCTCACTTTCTGCCAGATGTAGTCCTGGTTTATTGACACTGAACACTGGGGTGCTCACGTCCAGTTCTCAGTGCATGCGCTCTGATATCCAAAGTATATGAGCAATTGGCTAATACCAGATTGGCATATTTAACTTACCTATAGGTCTCTAATATATGGTACTCTGTCACTAGTGGACTGCAGCACTAATTGTGCCACCACTACAGCAACAAATTAAAAACATGACTCGGCCTGCCACTGCAGCCTCGTATGGCAGCTTTAAAACTGCACGTTCGACTTGGCCAAATAACCCTTTAGCCAAGCCTAAACCTGCTTTTCTAATACTTATAAGTCACCATAAAGTTAGGCTCTAAATACACATAGGCCAAGGTGCATAGTATTTAAAAGGTAGGACATGTGTATTTCAGTTTTACATATCTTGACAGTGATAAATCTTCAAAGTCATTTTTTACTTTGGCAATACTGGCTCTCCCTTAGAAAAGCACTGGGTTAGGTTATAACACTTTATAATGTATAACTCAGTTTGGAAAAGTTACAACCATGTTACAACCACTCAAGTTAATAGTAATTTAAAATCCAAACTGATTGTGAAGGCAGATTTAAAATTGCTATTTTGAAAATGCCACTTTCAGAAAGTTAACACAAGATTATGGATGGAGCGCTGAAACTTTTCCGACACACCCCCAGTCACAGATCTGGGTTGAATCCATCATCATTCTTTAGCTCACTTCGCCACCTCAGTTCAGACCCAGCTATACACAAATCAGTCTTGACCCTGTGCCTCATAGGAACAGTCCAAAAACAACAGTTGATGGACAGAATGCTGAACAATGTCATACATTCACCCCAGTACAGAGATCTGGGCCTAAATCCTTCGTTTGTTTGCTCACCATGCCATTCCAGTTTGAACCCAGCCATATGCAAATCAGTCTTGACCCTGTGCCTCATGGGAACAGTCCAGCCCGAGCTGCCAAGCCAGGTCCTCCCTGGACTGGAAACAAGCATCCTAGGACCAGTTTTGGGCTTTCACCCCTCTTCAGCTAGGAGAGCTTGAGAATGATGGATTTAACCCAGATCTCTTGACTGGGAGTGAATTTTTTGATTAGTTCTGCATTCCGTCCATCAGTTGTGTGTCTTTTGCTCTCTCGCCCTAAGTGCGCCAGGTATGCCCAGACATGGGTCCTGGGCTCACTGTGCCACTGGAATCAAGCTATCCTGGCTGAAGAGGGGTGAAACCCTGAGACCGGTCCTAGGATGCTTGTTTCCGGTCCCGGGGGGACCTGGCTTGGCAGTTCGGGCTAGACTATTCCCATGAGGCACAGGGTCAAGACTGATTTACATATGGCCAGGTCTAGACTGGGGTGGCATGGTGAGCAAAAGAATTATGGATTTAACCCAGATCTCTTGACCGGGGGTGAATGTTTGGATTTGTTCTGCATTCCGTCCATCAATTGTGTGTCTTTTGCTCTCTCGCCCTAAGTGCACCAGGTATGCCCAGACATGGGTCCTGGGCTCACTGTGCCACTGGAATCAAGCTATCCTGGCTGAAGAGGGGTGAAACCCTGAGACCGGTCCTAGGATGCTTGTTTCCGGTCCAGGGGGGACCTGGCTTGGCAGTTCGGGCTAGACTATTCCCATGAGGCACAGGGTCAAGACTGATTTACATATGGCCAGGTCTAGACTGGGGTGGCATGGTGAGCAAAAGAATTATGGATTTAACCCAGATCTCTTGACCGGGGGTGAATGTTTGGATTTGTTCTGCATTCCGTCCATCAATTGTGTGTCTTTTGCTCTCTCGCCCTAAGTGCGCCAGGTATGCCCAGACGTGGGTCCTGGGCTCACTGTGGCACTGGAATCAAGCTATCCTGGCTGAAGAGGGGCGAAACCCTGAAACCGGTCCTAGGATGCTTGTTTCCAGTCCAGGGAGGACCTGACTTGGCAGTTCGGGCTGGACTGTTCCTATGAGGCACAGGGTCAAGGCTGATTTGCATATGGCCAGGTCCAAACTGGGGTGGCATGGTGAGCAAAAGAATGATGGATTTAACCCAGATCTCTTGATTGGGTGTGAATGTTTTGATTTGTTCTGCATTTCATCCATCAATTGTGTTTCTTTTGCTCATGGGAACAGTCCAGCCCGAACTTCCAAGCCAGCACTTTTCTGACCCGGAAACAAGCATCCTGGGACCGTTTGCTGGGTAGCACCCTTCATCAGTCAGGCTAGCTTGAATCCAGCGGCAAAGTGAGCAAGGGACCCACGTCTGGGCATACCCTGCCAACTTAGGGCAAACAAAGCAAACACAAGGAGATGATGGACGGAGCACTGAAACTTTTCAGACACTCACCCCCAGTCCCAGATCTGGGTTGAATCCATCATCATTCTTTAGCTCACTTCGCCACCTCAGTTCAGACCCAGCTATATGCAAATCAGTCTAGACCCTGTGCCTCATGGGAACAGTCCAACCCAAACTGCCAAGCCAGGACTTCCCTGAACCGGAAACAAGTATCTTGGGACCGGTTTCTGGGTAACACCCTTCATCAGCCAGTCTAGCTTGAATCCAGTGGCAAAGTGATCAAGGGATCCATGTCTGGGCATACCCTTCAAACTTAGGGCGAACAAAGCAAACACAAGGAGATGATGGGCAAAGCGCTGAAACTTTTCAGACAATCACCCCCCAGTCACAGATCTGGGTTGAATCCATCATCATTCTTTAGCTCACTTCGCCACCTCAGTTCAGACCCAGCTATATGTAAATCAGACTTGACCCTGTGCCTCATGGGGACAGTCCAGCCCGAACTGCCAAGCCAGGACTTCCCTGAACCGGAAACAAGCATCCTGGGATCGGTTTCTGGGTAGCACCCTTCATCAGACAGGCTAGCTTGAATCCAGTGGCAAAGTGAGCAAGGGAGCCACGTCTGGGCATACCCTGCCAACTTAGGGTATGAAATCTGAAAGCCCAACACCGGTCCTATGATGCTTGTTTCCAGTCCAGGGAGGACCTGGCCTGGCAGTTCGGGCTGGACTGTTCCAGTTGGGCGCAGGGTCAAGACTGTTTGCATATGGCTGGGTCCAAACGGAAATGGCATGGTGAGCAAATAAACAATGGATTTAGGCCCAGATCTCTGTACCTGGGTGAATGTATGACATTGTTCTGCATTTTGTCCATCAATTGTTCTTTTTGCATTTGTCACCCCGAGTGGGACGGGTTTGCCCAGACGTGGGTCCGGTGCTGTACATGCCACTGGAGTCAAGCTATCCTTGCTGATGAGGGCTGAAAATCCGAAAACGGTCCTAGGATGCTTATTTCCAGTCCAGGGAGGACCTGGCCTGGCAGTTCGAACTGGACTGCTCCCATTGGGAGCAGGGTCAAGACTGATTTGCATATGGCTGGGTCCAATCTGGAATGGCATGGTGAGCAAAAAAACAATGAATTTAGGCCCAGATCTCTGTACTGTGGTTAATGTATGACATTGTTCTGCATTCTGTCCATCAATTGTTCTTGTTGCATTTGTCTCCCCGAGTGGGACGGGTATGCCCAGACGTGGGTCCCGTGCTCTCCATGCCACTGGAGTCAAGCTATCCTGGCTGATGAGGACTGAAAGTCCGAAACCGGTCCGAGGATGCTTGTTTGCAGTCCAGGGAGGACCTGGCCTGGCAGTTCGGGCTGGACTGTTTCCATTGGGCGCAGGGTCAAGACTGATTTGCATATGGCTGGGTCCAAACTGGAATGGCATGGTGAGCAAAAAAACAATGGATTTAGGCCCAGATCTTTGTACCGGCGTGAATGTATGACATTGTTCTGCATTCTGTCCATCAATTGTTCTTTTTGCACTTTCAGAAAGTTGGCATTTTTCTGACTAAATCCTGTAGTAGCCCTTTCAGAGTTAATCCTCAACTGCTGTCTCCTGGCAACCTGCTGAGATGTATAAATTGCTCTCAAGAAATATAACAGAAGGCCCTTAGCTGGGAGGAGGTGTTACCCCCTCCTAACAGGATGGTCTTGAGGGATGTGGCAACCAACTCTAGAAGCTTTAAAGGGGGAGTCCCTGTCACAGGCAGCCATAACTCACACCTAGGTCTGCCCCTGCCATTGTCTAAGTAGGGAGAGTGTCTCCAAATACAGTGGGGGAAACCCTGTCCTAGAACGTTTTTTTTCAGGGAGAGTCCTCATTTCCCTAACCAGACCTCAGGGGTGTGTCTAGTGCTCTGATCACGGGACGAAAGATTCTGCCATGCTAATTTTGGCAGAGTAGGGCACTGTGGCATTGCTTAGGGCCAAGGCCCAGGCAATGATGTCAAAATGGGTAGGGTTGACCCTGTAAACGTTTTCCCTGTTTGTTAGGGAGCCACCCCCACCCACAAACTAGTGCCATGCATAAACGTGGCACCGCTGGCTACTTTCTTCAGAACACTGCTGGATCTGTGGAAAACAGAAGAAGCACTGCATCTGCTGAACCAAAGGGCTGGAACTCAGAAGAAGGACTGAACCTGCTGTTTTACCTGTGGAGAGAAACCCGAAGGATGGACCTGATCCCATGTGAACCCAAGATAGAATTGGACTCAATAGGTTTGTTAGCTAGTCTCCTATTAAATTCCAGGAATACAAAAGCTGCAAGAAGCCTGCAGCAAAGAAGAGCCCAGCTGACCTGTTCCAATTGGATTTACCCCAGACCCTGCTGGTGACTTCTGGGAGATTAAGTCCTAATTCACGAAGTGTTGCCCAAAAGATCTGAAATCCTTGGCCGGTGTTAGAGTGTACTCTCTCACCCTCAAGATTGCAAAAGCAGACACTAAGAAACCTTTTCTGCTTTTTTCATTTTTTTTAAAACCAGAGGCTACCATAGGACCACTGCCGAACCGCAGCTGCCGTCATCACATCACTGGTCGGTTTCAAATTACTGGTTTACCCTGCTGAAAGCAGCTCTACTTCCAGAAAAGTTTCTATGTTCCCACGTGGAGAATTTCACCAGGGCCAACGCCAAGTTGTGCCCTGCTGTCATCGAGCCCTCCATTAATCCTCCCTGCAGTTCACCACGCTGATGAGAACATTCCCACGTCAAAAAATTAAGGTCCTGATGTAAATGTTGACGGAGAGGGAACTACGTTGTAATGGCAATGGAGTTTCCTTCCCCACCAACATTGGAGTTTTCCCACCCACAGTTTTGATGTGAGGGGACAATAGTTTGATGATGGCAGAGACTACGCCACCTGATTTAGATGGGCAGACACACATCTATTTTTCAATGTCTGTTACCACCAGGAAAACTTGGCGGTAAGGGGCATTGAAAAGTGCCTAATGTCCCCTCGCCATTGTTTCTTTTTGCGCAGCAAAATTTATACTATTTTTATAAATTAGGGTAAGAATATTATTGTGTTGAGCTTTTGATTTATTAACTGTTTTGCTATTAATAAATGCCTTACTCTTGTTTCCTTTGTGGTAAGTCAGACTGATCTGTGACATTATTACTTGGTGAGGTCTCACAACTAGGGGTGGGTGTAACTCGTGTAATTCCGTGCATTGTAATCATGTGTAAATATCCCCAAATTCAGTGAGATTACGTGGAATTCCGCAAGAAGAGTAATTCTGCATTTAGCTCTATTTTCTTAGTGCAAAAAGAACCACTTGCATCAAAAATGAACACGAAGATGCATTTTGAGCTAAGAAATAATGTTAAATGCAACAGCACATGAATAGCAGCACAGGCAGCTGCTCACTCTCGATAAATGTGCTCTTGGGGTAGGATTTTCCCCTAACTGACTCCCGGCATTAAGCTCTAGTTACTTAGCACAAAATGTATGTGAGGATGCATGCTGCGCTAAGAGAATATCACACAGAAGCGTGAGCAGTCACTCGTGCTCACAAAATGTGCTCTTGTGATACGATATTTTCCTCCAATGTGGGTGCAGTTGCGTCATTGTAGGTAATTCTGCGTTAAAGAGTAATTACTCCGATATAATTGAAATTTCACCATGGCCTATCAGGATTCCAATGTGTGTAGACCATATGTTTCTAACGTTTTCCGTTAGCCCACTATTCAAATCAACATGTGGAGTGCAGTGCGCACAAAATACAGATCAGATTGATGTTACATACAATAACATAAGGTTGTGTTACTGATAATTATTAAAATATTTTAAACTTCTCAGATAGACGGGGCTCAAGTTCCAGACACCGGTCGCTATACCTGTGAAGCCACTAATATAGCTGGGAAAACAGAGAAGAATTACAATGTTAATGTATGGGGTAAGTTGTTGAGTGATGTAGTCGTGTTTGTAAATTTAAGTTTGCACTGAAATGCTTTCCCCATCAGAATCCTGAACCTATTTGCTCTTCTAAAAGTAATGTGGTTTGTTCAGATTTGGGCAATGTCATGTTAAAAGGCCGGCCACATACTGTCTGTCGTTTGAGGTTATTACATATGTATTATCAATTTGTTTCTAGTATCACCTTTTATACCAGCACTTGAGACAGGGTGTACTCCAGTTAAACATATATTTTATAGCCTGTTATAGCGCGCTCTACCGGGCCATTAAAGGCCCGCTCCAGCGTTAAAGGCCCGAGCCGATGGCAAGGGCTTTTAACCAGGCTGGTAGAGCCCACTATGGAGGGCTTTAAGACTATTAAAACAGAGGGCAGAATGTTCTAATTTGTAAAAACAAAGGTCAAGTCGACTGAAATCCCCTCTGGCTCTGTGATGCCTTTGTTCACAGCTGTTGCTGTGAACAAACATTGGAATGTTGATGCTCCGGGCTTCTACCAGCCATTAGAAGCCCGCAGCACTCCATTGCCTTCAATGGAGTGCTCAACATTCCAACTTTCTAATATAGGCTTAAAAAGTACTTACAGTAAACCACAATGAAGTAATTGAAACTGCCAGGAAGGACTGCTACCAAGTAGTGTTAGAATTTTCCATAGTTTCCATAATTGAGACACAATCTAAACATTCAGAAATAATTTATGTGGCTTCTGAATGATACCCAAATGGTATTATCCCTTATCAGATGGACTGCTCTAAAATGAACAAAGAGTGTCACTTGGAGAAAATACAGAATACAATGTTCAGGTATTCTATGGTTGTTGTGGTCATCACGATACAAGCAGCTCTGAGCGAGGATGGGGTGTGGACTTTGCAGGTCTAGTGAGAAACTGAACAAACAATATATAATAGTGCCCTGTTGAGTTAGCAGAATTTTGAAAGTTTCAGTCCCAGCTAGACTGAAAGGGTGGGACAGTTGTCAGTGGTTGGCATAGGATATGAAGAGTCTGGGGCATTTTTTAGTTTGGGAGAGCCCTTATCCACCTTTTGTCAAACACTACACTTTAAAGAAAAAAATTAACTTTAAATGGTGGGCATATGAAGAAATGGGGAATTGAAGTTGAAGAGTATGAAGAGAGCATAAATATGTCCTGTTGCTATTCCCAGTTCTAGTCTGCACAGCATGATGTTTGGGAATCTTGTATTCACCAGTTATAAACATTCCTTCTGCTTAGACCTTCATACGTTTCCACTTTTAACAACTGTTTGGAATAAACCCCTAGAATACAGAATATACAAAGCATGTGATCCTATTAATATTACCAAGCCATTGTCACAGGGAAGCCTTCACCATTTTAATCATATTTTATGGTGTGTGCTCTTTTCATTTCAGTGCCTCCCAGCATCCGTGGCTCGGAGGAAATAGCTCGACTGACAGTCATTGAAGGCAGCCTTGTCAGCCTCGTGTGTGAGTCCAGTGGTATTCCACCGCCCGACCTAACCTGGAAAAAGAACGGTGAGTCCATTAGGACCTTCTTTTCATGTGGCAAAGCTCTGAAGTTTTTACTGAAAGATTGGTTCCTACTTGTGTGCTGATGGAGGCAGTGTGGGCCAAATGCTTGTCTAGAAATCTATCCTGCTAGTTGTCAAAAAGGGATCAACCACTCTTGTGGTATTTTTCGTATTCGTTCCCATAAATCTTTATTACATATTACACAAACCAATAGATAATATTACATAGCATAATATCAATTCAAAACAATTCAAATATCAAATCATTATATAACACAACATCTTATTGCATAGCATAACAGCACATATAATAAATCACACCAGTCCAACGCAACACATTTTATGGCTCACATCGCATAGCATGCATGCCAGGTCTATTTGGATGGAACAGACACAGGATGGTCAGTATGAAGATATACTATATTGGCCCACATTAACATTATCAAAAAATTAAAATGCAGCATGACAAAGCTTCTCATATGGCAGAGCATAGTGTAGTGAAAGTATCAAGGGTAAAAAGACTCGCTTTTAAAAATTCCAGTTCTTCAACAGGAAGGTTTACCTACAAAACAAATGAGCTTGAATGAATGCAGTTATGAGATAAGGGCCCAAATGGAAGAAAAAGGCACAGAGAATCATAAAAGAAGAACTTTGTTTACATACTTTACTGCAAGAAGATCATGCACAATAGTTAATTTGTAAGACTGGAGGATGAATGAGAAACATTTCTTGAAGAAAACTAGAAAATGCTGAATTATAGGGCATGTATATATGGGTTTTGCGTAAAACAGACCCATCTTTGTCCTGGGAGGCTATAGTTGAGTGACAGAAGGAAAAATAATCATGAGACTTGGAAGGAAAAGTTAGACCACAGCTAGAAATCCTAAAGGTGCATGATGAAGTGATGCCTTATGGATCTTAATTCACTCTTGGGTACGTCATTGAAAAAACCTAAAAAAAGACATTGGCAGTACATCATGAAGCTACAGAATTACATTGTAGGCACCAGCTTGATTTCCACAAGGAGGAGCACGTCAGACTCATTTATTAGATTTATTTCATTATGTGGCCTGGGACATTGGCCATTAGTGATAGGCATAAGCAAGCTTATCATTGAAGGGTTTTAAAAACTGGCTCCGTGAGGGCATGGCCGGAGCTGATAAGATGGCCTCATAACATGGTTCCCGAGTCCTCAGCAATCAATACATCCTATAGAATCATTTTTTCTAGCCTATTTTCTGCACAGTGCTAGCATGGAGAGACCTTGGAGCCCTGTGGTACTGGGGAATGCTGTACATGGTTACTGAGAGCTGTTGCTGACCCCGGAGTGTGAGTAGAGGTTGAGTTGTATGCAGAATCTGAGGCCTGGCTTAAACAGTCAACAGCCTTGAAGCGTGCTTACAGTGATCCTGATGACATGGCTGAGCTTGTGGTTTCATGTCTCCCAGGCATATCTCACTACCCATGGTTCCCTTAGAGGTGCAGGGCTCCTCCTGGGGGCCCAATGGAGGATTGATGGTGGTAGTGGCCTCTTTGAGCTGAGGTGAGCCGAGGCCAGTTTTGTACTGCGTAACAGCCTTGACCAAGTCTGCTTCAAGGTGTCCAGAGCAGGTGGACGGGTGCACCCACGAAATGTGAGTCTTGACCAGTTCTGTCAAATGGATGCCATGCTACCAACTGATGGCTGCCATCCTGATGCTATTTGTTGGATTAGAACCTCACTAGGGGTGTCATGTCAGATGAGGGGCCACCAACCTGTGTTAATAGCCCACAATTTAGGTGGTGTGTTTTGTGACCACCCACCTGCATGTGTGGAAATACTTGGAGAAAAAGGGGATGCCAACTCACTCAATACCTTTGTGTATTTCAGACCTCAACATACCATGAGGCCCTAATATCCTAGCTTTCCTGAAGTGCCACCTAAATTACAGATGCTGTCCAAAATAATACAAGGAGAAGAGGGGACGGGTAGCTAGCCTCTATAATATATTATAAATGAATAAATATGTCAGATACTGCCAGAACAGACTTAATACTGGCCAAACACTACTTGGAAAGAGATATTGGGGACCAGTGGACTGAGGAGCATCTGGCTCTACTGCCCCTGTCAAACTGGCTCCATATCAATACAACCCCGGACCTAAACTACTAATGTTTACATTTGTACCTAAACTCTATTAGACATTGGCCTTATTGCATAAGCAGAATGGAAATGCAGGCCACGTGTGCTGCAGGTGTCAGATAGAAACATATGAAAAAGACACTTAAGTGTAAACAGAAGTTAATTATTATTTTAGACTGAGGGAAAACGGAGGGATTTAAGGAAACATAGCATTTTACATACTCTTACATGCGTTTGTGAATTGGCTCAGAAACATCCAACTTCCTATTATTCTCGCCTCCTGTTTCCATTCTCGAGAAAGGAATAGCAAAAAGAAGTGAAAGGCGCTATCCTCATGAAAAGAATGGAACAAGTGGGTCTGTGTCCCCCCGACGATAAGCCCTTGACAGGCGTAAAAGTGTTTCACACCTCATCAAGTCTTTCAGGAGGAAAACCCAGCAGAACTGAATTAATGTGTATTAAAGGTTCCAGGCAGCAAAAATTAGGTTTTAACAATGATTCTTCACCTGTGTTGTTCCTGTCTTTTTTATGTGTGAGAGAATCGTGTGATACTCTTTTTGCTGCTGCCACCTGTCCTTAATTTATTAATTGTGTTAGGGAAGGTTGCGCTGCGGCTGTACATGTTGTACCTTTATGGCATTGTGAAGCTTCCATTCCATGAACTGTTCAGAACAGGTTTGAAACTGAACAGTGATTCCCTGGGCCATATCACATATTGTGTGCAAGTTTTAAGGAATCAAATTTACGAAATACATTTTATAATGAATAATATCACATAAGGTGAGCACTAGAAGCAGTAAGTTAAGATACAGTATCTGCCATACCTTTGGGCTGATTGGTGTCTTACGTGGCTGAAGGTCTAAAGCAGCGCTGTTTTGCCACCTTAGTCAGTGGTAAATGGTTGCTTGTCACCGGAACTTGCATGTGCTGCCTATGGCTGGAAATATAGCAGCATTTTGTTGACATATCGAAAGTAAACAGAACATGACTCAGTAATAAACACAAAGTAAGATAACGACACAATTAAAACAGGCCACTAATGAAGTACAACTCAACAAAATTAAATTGCAGTAATGCAGCACAAAAACACAGCAGTGCAAAAAACAACAGCCATAACACAAAAATACTTGTCACACTTTTCCACCTCTAGAATCTTGTTTTCTCAACATGGTGGTAAAAGTTTTTTAGAGCAGGCTCAGCCTTAACTTATCACCAATGACATGAAATAGCACCAGCCAAACATGTTTTGCTTCCAAGTCTTGCTTTCTGTATCGTATCAAACAGGAGACCCCTTGTAGAAGGGAAAGGGGTACGGGGGGACAGGGAGCTAGTTCAAGAGGTCCAAAAGCCTGTGCTCCTATCAAGAATCCGAAAATCAAAAATAGGGCTAATGTTCCTGAGTGAAAAGGAGAGAAGGGAGAGGCACAGTCTCTCAGAAAGTGGAGAGTGCCTGGGCCAGAGTATTGGAACGGAACAGTCAGCAGGACTGTTTATGTTGCCCTCACACATCCCCTAGAGGATGTCATGCTTCATCATAGGGCAGTGCTCCTCGTTGGGCGGCGCTGCAATGCCCAACTGGTCCACCGAAGGGTCGCTTTAGCTGAGATCTTTTTTAAGGCTGCCGTATGATGAGTGCAGGGACGCCGAGTCGGGTAGTTACAGACACGCTGTCCGCACGCCGAGAATATAGCACGTTTAAAATGTGGCATCTCCGCGTCACCTGATGATGCTGGAGTCCAGCCTCCTTTAGGTCAGACCCGGAACAACACACACACAGTAGGTAGCACCAAGGGGCACCAACTCAGTGTGGAGTAGTTTATTCACTATATGTTTTTTGTTTTTTGTCCTGATGAAGCGCCCCGTATCCTCACGACCAGTTCAGGCACAAAACATGTTGACACACTTGTGAAGGAGTGACCATAGTTAGGGAATGTGTGAGGGCAACATAAACAGTCCTGCTGACTGTCCCGTTCCAATACTCTGGCCCAGGTGCTTTCTGTATCACCTACATTAAATCAGAGAAAATCCAAATTATATGTGTGTGCTTTATACACTGCAAACTCGAAGACATTAAGAGCTGCTCTGAGCCAGTTCAACTGTTTATGGTATAACGTTTGGTGTTATGTTGCATTAGTAAGTCTCCTGCAAGAAATGGGAAGTGAGTGTTTCCAGGGGGTGGGGTGGGGAGGATGCCCTGGAAAGTTTATGAACAAGCACAAACTCATTATCAGGTGTGCAGGCGTTCACAAACATCTGCATAGACCACTTCTAACCTTGCAAGCTGTCAAAGCAGGAGTAAAT
This sequence comes from Triturus cristatus, assembly GCF_964204655.1. Lineage (NCBI taxonomy): Eukaryota > Metazoa > Chordata > Amphibia > Caudata > Salamandridae > Triturus > Triturus cristatus. Next base: position 323,471,952 of record NC_140586.1, on the reverse strand, counting down.
CAATTTTTAGATTGGGAATGGTAACATCCCCAAAAATGTAGTAAAATAAGTTTCTCCACAAATAAAAATAATTTTTCTGTGGAGAAATTAAAATTAAAATTTCAGTTACAAGAATGCTAAGACTTTTTTTGTTATATGGAGTGACATACTAAGTACAAATATGGTTGCAGAAATAGATGTAATTAGGAATTCGTGCAGTCAACGAAGTGCCGACTAATATAGAATCGCAGCCCTTACCTATCCTCTTTTGGAACGTAGCGGGCCTTCGCTCCAAAATTGAAGATGGGACGGCTGCTACCTTCTTGGAGGTGAGAAAAATTATATGTCTTCAGGAGACATGGTCCACGACCGAGCTCCATCTTCCGGGCTACAAAACATTTTTTACCCCTGCTCTGGGTACCGGTATAGGTAGACCTAAGGGAGGGTTGATCACTTACATTGCAAATACAGTTAATTTTTTGAAAGTATCTGTAGTAATGTCTAACCCAAATTTCCAGTTACTCTCCCTTGTGTTAAAAAATAAAGAGTCGATCCTCCTGCTTAATCTCTATAACAACTTAGAAGAGGACGAATTCTTGATTCTTCTTTCTAACATCAAGGAAAAGTTAACTCATAATCTAAGGATAGGAAAGGGGGCAGTCCATCTTCTATGGGGAGGAGATCTGAATTTACACCCATGCCCACATGTTGGAAAAAAACGCTGCGGGATTGTGGATGAAAATGATACTCCCCTCATGCATTTTTTTCATAGCAGGGGGGGGACAGCTATGAACAATGCCCTATTAGACCTGGAACTCGTAATTGCTAACGAGTCAAGCCCAGGTTCAAATTCCCTGCAACCAACATACGTGGGTCGGGGCTACAAAACGACAGTTGACTACATCCTCTTGTCAACAGGATTGTTGCCCCGAGTCAGGTCCTTTGAGGTTTTGACAAATGATCTAAGTGATCACTCTGCCCTTAGGATGGAGTTTTTTGTAAATGCTTTTCAATCCCCAAATGTAGCCATAGCGAAGACCCTTGCACAAAATAACCTAGAGTTAGGAAGAAAAAATGGTTACACATTAAAATGGGGGAAAATAAACCCGGAAGAACTTACAGGAAAATTGGTCAAGGAAGCATATGTAAACATAACTAACTGTTTGGATTTAGGAATACCAGATGTAGAAGTCCTAAATAATTTCTCACAGATATTAGAGAAAATTAAGGGACTTCTCACAGTAACTTCAAACAATTTAAACCCAACTACTAAAGGGTGGTTTAACCACAGCTGCACTACGGCTTTAACTAAACTTAAGGAGGCCCTAAATAAAACTGTTAGGGATCAGGAGCAGATTAAATCCTTGAGACATCAATATCAATGGGCACGCAAGCAAAGAATTAAAGATTTAAAAGAGAAACTATGGAATGATTTACATTCCAGTGCCGTCTCTAAAAACAGCGACGCTTTTTGGCGAACTGTTAAAACCCCTTATTTACAAGACAAAGATAGCCCAAAGATAGAAGTTGCAATTGAAGAAGATATTTGGGTGTCCCATTTTTCTAAGATTTTTAAAAACACAGCAACACCGATAGAGACACAATCCTTACTCCCAACAGTCGTATACCCAATTCCTCTGCACTTCGATATTTCCGAAGTTATAGTGGCCTTGGTAGCAAGCAAAAGCGGGAAAGCCCCAGGCCCAGATGGGGTTCCAGTGGACCTTTTCAAATTCAATTTAGATCTCTGGTCCCCTATCCTCACGAGAGTATGCATAGCAGCCGTAAAGCTGGGTCTGCTAAAATCCTGGACAAAATCGATTATGGTCCCAATTTTTAAAAAGGGTGACCGTCAAGACGTGAAATGTTACCGTCCAATCTCTCTATTAGATTCGTTGGGAAAGGTCGTTGGCAGAGTCGTGTTAGAACGACTCAGGCTCTGGGCTGAGGAGGGAGATATCATCTCAGATCTTCAGTTTGGATTTCGGGAGGGTTTTGGGACGATAGAGCAGGCCCTTAATCTCAGCTTGATCGTGGGCAAATATCTCCAAGCAAAGAAGGACATGGTCTACATGGTCTATGTGGACCTGTCTGCCGCGTTCGATTGCGTTTCACACGCAAAACTTTGGATGATCTTGGCCCACATGGGAGTGGACCCCCCTCTTTTAGATTTTCTAAGAGAGTTATATTCTAACGCATCAGCAAGGGTGCGTTTTGGCACGGGAGGAGAGTTGACGGCACCCTTTGCTGTAGAGCGTGGAGTCAGGCAGGGTTGTGTCCTGGCCCCCTTCCTCTTCTCTCTGTACACAAACGGACTAGAGGTGGAGATGCTGAGGGGGGCTCAGGACCTACCACGAGTAAAACAGCGCCTGATCCCCGCCCTGCTTTATGCAGACGATGCCGTCATTTTGGCACGCACGCCGCGAGAATTACAGAGGTCTTTGAATAGATATGTCGATTTCATGGGTGGGCTGGACCTACAAGTAAACGTTAAAAAAACGTTCGTCATGGTAGCAGGCAGCGGGAAAAAACGTATAAAGAACATCTTCCTCAAAGATCAAAAACTTGAGGTAACTACTCAGTACTGCTACCTGGGTATCATGATTGACGAAAGACTTAACTGGAGACCAGCAGTAGAGGCCAGATGTCATCTTTTTAAAAGAGCCATAACTTCCTTGATGAGTTTTTCTTATAGACTAGGGAAAAGGCCCCCAGTGGAATTACTAAAAATCTATATCGCCAAGTGTCAGGCGATTGCACTTTATGGGGCGGGAGTCTGGGGATATGCAGATGTCAGTGCCCTACAGGTGGCTGAAAACACCTTCCTTAGATTCCTCTTAGCAACACCGCGTAGTACTTCAACTTACGCTTCCCATCTGGAACTTGGAATTCCCTACTTAGAGGACTTAATCAGGATTCAACCACTAATGCTTTGGAGGCGCATTTGGACTTCCGACAAAAACATCTTAACCCAGGAAATTGTGGCAGACACAATGATCCTTGATCAATCATTAAAAATCAAATGGCTTCGGTACATTAGAAATTTCTTCAATGACCTCGGATTGGAGAAATATTACCTTGAACCCAAAAATATTATCGAAGTATCTAAGCGATCATTGAAACAATTGGCTCTGACACACTTAGAGTCATTAAGGTTGTCATCTGAGTCGACAAAATCCTCTGTTCTCCATGCCAATATGACTCAGCTTACGTTTTTTATCCAGCCCTATCTAACATTGGAGATTAGTACCTATGATAGAATGTTGTTGACAAGGTTCAGACTAGATCTTTTTCATAGATTAGTATCCTTTCCAGAGAGGAAAAATTGGGATCCAACTCTCCCTACCTGTCCTTGCGATGAGGAATCAATACAGTCGAACATACATACAATACTGTTCTGTAAATTCCATCATCCACACAGGAGGGTCTGGTTATTACCCCTATTAAAGCAATGGGGATTTAGACAATGTCGTCCCGCGATGCTACGTCTTCAACTGCTAGAATCTGAACTGGTCTGTTACCGCGTCCTTAACTTCTTAAAATGTATTATAAAGCATAGGAAAAATCTGTAAAATGAATGTTTAATGAACTCCCAGATACGGTTTTGAAACTGTAAGAACCTTCTTTTTTGTAAATATCTGACTTCGCCTTTGTGTAAATGTTACTTTTTATCTTGATTTTCTGTTTATTGTAAATCTGTATTTTTTGAAATGAATCTTTTATGGTTGTACAATTTGTAATAACCGAATAAAGAAGTTTATATATATATAATTAGGAATTCTTAAAACATTTTGTTGAGGAGTACTTCTGGAACGTGTGCCTTTACAGGTTTTCAAGAGTATTCTGTAAAGCATTTCTGAATTTGTGAATTCTTGAAAGTCGTAGAGCTCCTCCCTTGAAAGGGAGTAAATCATTGTGTTCATATTTATGAACTTCTTTGTGAGCCAGGCCTATGGTATATTATTCTAATTTTTTAATGCACTATCTAAACTGAATGTATTTGTTCCTGTCCCAGGCTCCCTGCTGGTGGTAGACGCTTCTGGAAGAGTCCGGATACTGTCAGGGGGACGGCAGCTGCATATTTCAATCGCTGAAAAGTCAGATGCTGCATCGTACACCTGCACTGCCTCCAACCAGGTGGGCGAAGCAGCGAAGACATATAGCTTACAGGTTTACGGTAGGTGTTACTTACCATACAGATAGCAAAATTCCTTCATAGAAATGTTGCTTCAGTCAGGATCCTTCTACATATAGAGATTAAAAGGAAGAAACTAGAATTGGTCAAATATGTGTCTAGCGCTAACAAAAAAATGAGTTGTTTTTCTGTTTCAAAAGCAGTGCATAGGTTATGCAGATGGTTGCAGGTGATGGTCACAGGCACTCATTTTTGAGGACTAGTCTTATTTTGCATCATCCGAGTTTGTCACAAAGCAAGAAAGAGAAAAGAGAGAAAGAAAGGAGGAAGAGAAGTATAGGATAATAGTGACAGAGGGGAAAAGCAGGGATGAAAAAGAACCTGCAAAAGTGAAATGAAAGTGTGACGGAAGAAAAAGTCATGAGGAAGATTCAAAACTAGGCTGAAGGTGGACTCCTAAAAAATGTTGGGCCCCATAAATTATTTAGTTACAGCTTACTTACTTTGTATGAGGGAGGTTAAACCTTAAAGAGATAACATTTTCCCTGGTTCTCCTCAGGGTAAACTTGAACCGGTAAGATACAGCGGTCTCATTGTACCCTCTCGGTACATTTATCTCTTTCATGTACTATACTATAGTGTACAACTCATGTGGAGACCAGTCACTAGGTGCAGTTAAGAGTCTGAAACTGAACTACCTAAGGCTATAGAAGCACATGATGATGATAACTTAACATTATTTCAATTTTTTTTAATTTCCATCTGTATTTATCCATATTTATTTTTTGTCAACTTTATCTGTATTTAGCCATATTTATTATGGGTTTTGTGAAAAAGTAAAGCTGAAACTGGTATATTTCCACATTTATTTAACCAATAAATATGCAGTCATGCTTGAATGCCTGCCAGGTTTCAGTTATATGAACACCCGCAGAATATAAATCAATGCACATTTCAGTATCAGCCTTGTGCATAGCTACTGCTGTTAAAGCTTCTAAAATTCCTTTCTTTTTTAACCCCTTTACCTATCAATCCACACAGTTATTGGCCTGGCATTCATGCAACGTGTATTTAGAATCACTTAAACACCACCCAATTTCCGTTTTTATCCACAATTAAAAATAAATACAGACAAGAAAATACTTGGTTTCTGTCTTTATTTATGTGTAAAAATCAGTAAAAACAGAAAACATAGAGCCTTAGTCATAATCAACTCAATTGTTTTGAATTTTAGGTGCCTGATTCAGGTGCCTTCTAATCAGAACTCTAGCTCGCTACTGTCCTATCATGTTCACTCATGTAATTCCTTCCAGTTTAGGATGTAGTTGTGGCAAATATCAAGATGTAATTCTTAGGTCCTCCTAGTGTCTCATCTCCACTAGGGAGAACTGAATAGTTGTGTGGCTGATCTTTGTGTTTTCAACCAACAATAACAACACTAAGCAGACTCTTAGGAAAAGCCCTTGAATTCCCGCCACAAACTACCATATGTGCAACCTAGCCTATAAATTAATAGGTGTTCCCCCAGACCTTAGGAACATTGACAACCCCTGCAGTAGTCAATAGAAAACTGAGATTGTCAGCCAGTATGATGCCACATATGTTTTAGAACACTTTGCTTGCTTTTTGAAGTACTATCTTTGCACTTTAGTGCCAACCCAAGTCTCATGTTTAGGAAAAAGCGGTCAAAGAACATGATATCTGATAGGGACATCTAGATGCAGATTCGTTACCTTTGAATTTACCAGGCGTCCAACTGGCTCCTGAAGATTTTTCTTTGAGCAATGCCACTGCCCGCCAGTAGGTGGCATCTGTCGGTTCCACGTGACGTCATCACCATTGTCTGCGCCATTGTGACGTCTGTGTCACCTATCTAGTCACCACCTCAGAGCGCTTACATCACTTTTTTTCTCTGAACCAGCCAGCTCAGATCCGTGAAGAGAGCTACCCCCTGTCACTTTTTTATCGACCCCTTTTTTGGTGTTTAGGTTTTTCCTCATGTCCAGGAAGACTTCTTGGTTCAAACAATAGGCGCCCGTCACCATGTCATGTCGGTGATGGACCCACACCTGGTTTGTCTCTGGTGCCTGGAGCATGACCACAACTCTAAGTTGTGCTCCGGATGTCGGGACATGGCTCTGAAAGCTTTGAGGGAGCAGTCCCTAAAGCTGCTTGCGGCCCGGCACTTGGCACCATGTCATTTTCCTCGGAGGTCTTGTTCACGGTCCTGGTGCAGAGGAAGATCCGGGCACCGCTCACGGAGTCCTTAGTCTTCATCCTCCCACTTGAAGTCATCGAGTCCGTTAGGTAAGACGCACATAAAACGTAAGAAGTCGAAGCGTGCTTCGACTTTTCCCCATACGTTGGCCAACACAATGGAGGAGTCTCTGTGTTCTAGGCCTTGTTCCTCTGAATCTGCGCCTGGGTTGGCTCCATGCTTCCCTGCCTTCCTAGGGGCCAGAGTGACCCCTTCCCATCTCAAAGAATTTCATGATGGCAATTATCTCATATTTGGATGGCCTTTGGGCCCCAGAGGCTCAGAGTGGGCTCCATCAGGTCCATGGATCCAGCGATGGATCAGGACCAACGGCAGGGGTGCAGTTGCAACTTTTCCCGGCGCCCCAACGACCCGGAGCTGGACTGACGCCTACCAATGCCGACACCAGCACCGACAAAACCCTTAGGTACTAGGTCAGTTCCCCAGCCTTATTATGAAGGTTCTGGGAATGGAGGAAAATTGGGAAGGATTGCTGGAACTTTTACAACACCAGCCTTATAAAGGCATGGACTGGTATGAGCAATTGGGTGAGGCCAGCTGAATGGATACCTCTCCAGATTCTTGCCTGCTTTCCTCCCCTACCGTGGCTATGAAGGTGGAACATCATACGCTATGGTGGTGTAAAGGGCAGCTGGGGTCCTGGACCTTCAGCTCCGTTCCGTGCCAGTCAATACAAATATCTTGACAGAGGGCCTGCAGCCAGCTGTCTCCTCCTGGGAACCCTTGCTGCCCTTCAACGAGACCTTAACTAATGTCTTACTGGGAACCTGGTCCAAGCTCAGCACAGGGGCTCCTGTGAATAGGCTAATTGCCCGCCATCATCGCCCAGTACCAGGTGACCCAAATTTCCTCACCAACCACCCTACCTGAGAGCTTGGTGGTTTAAGCCTCTACCTTCACCGACGTGTTCCCTTCTGCACCCCCAGACTGGGAATCCAAGAGGTTGGACAGTTGGGGTAAGAAATGTTTTTCTTCTGTCAGCCTTGCATTGTAGTCAGTGAACATCGCATGCCTATTGTGGGAAACGGTTGCGCTAGTGCTGCCACGGGTCCTTGAGAACCAGGATATCTGAAAGAGACACGTTAGTGATAGATTCCTTACCTTTGAATAATCTCCAGGCGTCAGACTGGATCCGGAAAGTTTTTTCGTTGGCAGTACCCCTGCGTGTCAGTAGGTGGCGTCGTGCGGCTCCACGTCTGTCGCTGGCATCGTATGCGCCGATATGACGTCACGGAAACTACTTAGGTGCCACCCATGCGCGCTGACGTCAGTTCTTTCTTTTTCCGCGCCAGTAAGCACAGATCCGGTTAGAGCACGTACCTAAGTCACTTTTTTACTATCTTTTTGAGACTTTTGTCTCTTGTAAGTTCGAGTTGGTGTCATAGGGATGCCTGGTTTTAAGTCTTGTGGGGCCTGCCGGCGCAATATGTCGGTAGCGTACCCCCACGATGTCTATCTCTCCTGCCTGGAGAGTGACCACGACTCCCGGGCCTGCATGGACTGTTTGGTCATGGCCCTGAAGGCCTTGAGGGAGCGGCGCCGGAAGCTGTTTAAGGTCCGTCACTCGTCCCCGCGCCGTTCGCAGTCCAGGGGCCACTCCAGGGAATGCTCGCGGGGCCACCATCATCGCTCCTTGGGCTCCAAGTCTTCACACTCAGATTCGGGTAAGAGACGACACAAAAAGAAGTCGAAGAAGCATTGTCGCTCTCTGACGTCCCCCTGTCGATCCCCGGATGGGACGAGGGGGATAGGGGTTCTGCCCCTGCGGCTCCTTTGGAGCCTGGGAGTCCCGCGGCCTACCCACCTTACCTGGGTCCGTCGGCGACTCCCACTCAGGTGCAAGATTTTCTTACCACCTTGGACTGCTTGTTTAGGCCTTGGGCTCCCGCCGGGGCGCACTCCGGCCCCGTGTTCCCGTGTCCAGATCCTGTCGGGCCGTCAGCGTCGGCGGCTCCGCCCCCGGCACTGCTGGATCCTGCACCGCTGGCTCTGGCTCTGGCCACTGCGCCACAAGGTCCCGCACTGCCAGCTCCGGCCCCAGCACCGCCCTCGGCTCTGCCTCTGGCGCCGCAGTGGGTACCATTTGTCCCGCCCCTGCACAGGTTCTCAGACACTTGTCCCTACCTGGGATCCGCACTGGTACACGGCGCCGGTTCGGCCTCGTTCGGCACCGTTCCCAGCACCGTTTGTTCCTTCCCCGGTCCCTGCCCTGCCGCCGTGGCCTGTCCTGCCTGCGGTGGAGGTGGAGGATGACTGGGAGGGGTCCGAGGACCCGCTTGTCGTCAGTGTGACACCGAGCAGGACTGGGCGGATGAGTTAGAGGATGCCGGCGATCTCGATCTCTCCTCTGACCCGGGGTTTGCCTCTCCTCCGCCTACTATGGAGGAGGGCACCTCGTACACGATGGTGCTTCGTCGTGCTGCCGAGGTCCTCCCCCTTGATCTACCTACGGTGGCCCTGAAAACTAATCTCCTCACTGAGGTGCTCCAGACGGCATCCACTTCATCGGAGCCCCTGCTGCCATTTAACGATGCCCTCACTGACGTCTTGCTGGGTACTTGGTCGCGGCCAGCCACGGGGGCCCCGGTGGATAAGAATGTCGCCAGGCTTCATCGCCCAGCCCCAGGTGACCCTGCCTTTCTGACCACTCATCATACGCCCAAGAGCTTTGTCATCCAAGCTTTGACGTCCCAGAGTGCCTTTCCCAATGCTCCGCCGGATAAGGACTCTAAGAAGCTGCAGCAGTTCGGCAAGCGGTTGTTCTCTTCGGCCAGCTTAGGGCTGCAGTCAGTGAACACCGCATGCCTCTTGGGCCGCTATTCCCATTCCCGAGTGGGATGCCGTTGCACAGTTGTTGCCTCAGTGTCCTGAAGAGGCCCAAGCTGTGCTGTCTCAAGCTGTTACCGAGGGTAAGGATGCGGCTAGGTTCGCCATTCGGTGTGGTTTGGACACCGCGGACTCACTAGATAGAGCCATTTCTATGACTGTGGCGCTTCGTCGCCACGCCTGGTTGAGATCTACCAGGTTCTCGCCAGATGTACAAAGCTCGCTCATGGACATGCCCTTTGATGGCACCCGCCTGTTTGGCGATAAGGCTGACAGTGCGCTGGAGCGCTTTAAGGACTCGTTGGCTATGGCCAAGTCCTTAGGTCTTTCCACGAAAAGCCCAGCCACTCCTGGTTTTCATTCCTTTCGTGGCAGCAGCAGGGGCGCCCGGGCACGTTCCTTCAGCAAGCCTGTGCAGACCCAACCGCAGCGCGGAAGCTGCTTCCGCAGTGGCGGGTCTGGGAATCAGCGTGGGGGTCAGTCCACCTCCGCCCGCTGCTTCTGCCTCCAAGCCTTCCTAATCCGAGCTTTGTGGAGCACCCCACGCCAATGGGTGGCAGGATCCACCATCACCTCCCCCACTGGCATGCTTTCACATCGGACACGTGGGTGCTGCAGATCATCCACAAGGGTTACTCCCTTCCCTTTCAGTCCACCCCTCCAGCCATACCACCTCAGTTTCACCGCTTGTCGGGGGATCACTTGGCAACTTTCCAGAAGGAAGTTACGACCCTCTTTCCCGAGGGGGCCATCAAGTGCGTTCCGGGGATGGAAGTAGGGAGTGGTTGTTATTACCACTACTTTCTGGTTCCCAAGAAGGACAAAGGGGGTCTACGTCCCATTTTGGACCTCCGGAACGTCAACCGCTTCCTCTGGAAGGAGAAGTTCAAAATGCTGAATCTGGTCTTCGCTGCCCTCAACCCTGGAGACTGGATGGTAGCGTTGGACTTGCAGGACGCATATTTTCACATCCCCGTCCTGCCGGCCCACAGGCGTTACCTGCGGTTCATGGTAGGCGACGAGCATTTTCAATTTGTCGTGCTCCCCTTCGGCCTTACCAGCGCCCCTTGGGTGTTCATGAAAGTGATGGCGGTGGTATCTGCTCATCTGCGCAGGTCAGGGGTGACAGTCTTCCCCTACCTCGACGACTGGTTGTTGAAGGCGGGCCTGCCCCAGGCAGTCATCTCCCACCTTCAGACTACAGCCGATCTCCTGCATTTGCTGGGGTTCTCCATCAACGTGCCGAAGTCACACCTGAGTCCCTCTCAGGAGCTCCCCTTCATGGGAGCGGTTCTGGATTCGACACGGTTTCGGGTTTATCTTCCCGAGCAGCGAGTCCGGGATATTCAGGCTATGATTCCGACATTTCAGCCACTATCCCGGGTTTCAGTCAGGATGACCCTCCGGCTCCTGGGCCTGTTGGCCTCCTGCATCCTGCTGGTGCAACATGCCAGATGATATATGCGGGCTTTGCAGTGGGAACTGAAGTCCCAGTGGGTGCAGCATCAGGGCAACCTGTCCGATCATGTCCAGATCTCGGAGGGCACTGTACGACAATTGCAGTGGTGGCTCACGAATCGCGATTGGATCAATGGCAGATCCCTCTCCCTTCCCCAACCGGAGCACACAGTGGTGACGGATGTGTCCCTCCTGGGATGGGGAGGCCACTTGGGAGAGGTGGAGATCAGAGAACTCTGGTGTCCGGCGGAGTCCCGGCTCCATATCAACCTTTTGGAGCTACGGGCGATCCGACTTGCACTGAAGGCATTCCTTCCCTCTGTCCGGGGAACTGTGGTGCAGGTGTTCACGGACAACACCACCACCATGTGGTATTGCAACAAACAGGGCGGGGTGGGGTCGTGGACCCTATGTCAGGAGGCTCTGCGCCTCTGGACATGGCTGGAACATCAGGGCATTACCTTGGTGGTTCAACACACGGCAGGTTCTCTGAACGTCAGGGCGGACGAACTCAGCCTCCGGTGCTTGATGGATCACGAATGGTGTCTGCACTCGGACGTGGTGCAAGGTCTCTTTCTACAGTGGGGAGAGCCTTGGTTAGATCTATTCGCCACCGAAGAGAACGCACAATGTCATCAGTTTTGCGCGTTGGAATTTCATCGCGAGTGGAGATGCGGTCTGTTGTATGCCTTTCCGCCTATACCACTTCTGCCCAGAGTGCTGAAGAAGATTCGGCGCGACCGGGCCCAAGTCATCCTTGTGGCTCTGGACTGGGCACAAAGATACTGGTATCCCGAGCTACTCAGCATGGCAATCGATCCCCGATCCGTCTCCCTCTTCGGGAGGATCTTCTGTCAGAGCAGCAGGGGACGGTCCTCCACCCGAACCTGTCCAGCCTCCATCTCCATCCGTGGAGATTGAGCAGCGACAGTTGACAGCTTTTGATCTTCCTCCCAAAGTCTGTGATGTCATTCTGGCAGCCAGGCGTCCATCCACTAAGACGGTGTACGCCTGCCGGTGGAACAAGTTTGTGGCGTGGTGCACAGCAAAGTCTGTGGATCCCCTTTCTGCCTTTCTTTCTGAGGTCCTTCAGTTCCTACCATCCTTGGCCCAGCAGGGCTCTGCTCTGGGCACTGTCAAAGGTTATCTTTCAGCCATCTCCGCCTTTCTAAGGCATCCAGATCAGTATTCTCTCTTTAAGTCTCCGGTTGTTGGCCGTTTCCTGAAAGGCCTTACGCACACGTTTCCCCCCGTGCCTTTCGTAATGCCTCAATGGGACTTAAATCTTGTCTTGACCTATCTGATGTGCGCTCCCTTAGAGCCCCTTCATAACTGTCCATTACGTCTTCTCACTCTCAAGACAGCTTTCCTGGTAGCTATCACCTCTACCAGAAGAGTGAGTGAGCTCCAGGCTCTTTCTTCTAAACATCCTTCCCTTTCTGTTCATCCGGACAAGGTGGTTTTAAGGACCCGTCCTTCTTTTTTGCCAAAGGTTGTCAAGCCCTTCCACATCGGGCAGACCATCACCTTGCCCACCTGCTTTCTGCCTCCGCATCCCTCGAAATAGGAAGAGAGGCTCCACCGTATGGACCCAAAACATGCGCTCTCGTTCTACGTGGGTGCCAAAAAATGGTCGGGCTGTGCACAAACTGACCATCTCTCGGTGGGTCATTCTGTGCATCAAAGCATGTTATTCGTTGGCTAAGAAGGAGCCTCCTGTGGGGCTGCGTGCCCATTCTACCAGGGCGACGGCAGCCACTACTGCCTTAGAACGCGGCGTTCCCTTGCAGGATATTTGTCAGGCAGCTACGTGGGCCTGCACACGTTTACCAAGCATTACTGCCTTGACAGTCAAGTCCAGAGAGACGGCTTCTTCGGCCGTTCAGTTCTCCGTGACTTTCTGGTGTAATCGCTTTGCAGACCCACCACCGGGGTTGGTATTGCTGGGGTATCTATTCTAAGGTGTCTCTTTCAGATGCACAAGTTACTACTTGTGTAACGATATATCTGTAAGAGACATTAGTTAGTGATAGATTCCTTCCTGCTCCACCCATCCTCCCCGTTCTGCGAATTGATTCTAGGGTTAAGGTCATCCCTTTCAGGGCCCTAGTTACATGGCACCAGTGGTCAGTTTCTTGCATGGCTCTGCGTTCCTGGCGCAGAAAGTCATGTACTGACGTCAGCACGCATGGGTGGCGCCTAAGTAGTCTCTGTGATGTCATCTCGGCACACACAATGCCAGCGACGGACACGGAGCCGCACGACGCCACCTACTGACGTGCATGGGTATTGCTAACGAAAAAACTTTCCGGATCCAGTCTGACACCTGGGGATTATTCTAAGGTAAGGAATCTATCACTAACTAATGTCTCTTACAGATATATCGTTACACAAGTAGTAACTTGTGCATCCTCTCCCAGGCAGTATCAGACCGGAGAAATGCACCAAATTTTGCCATTTGTAGTGGTCTCGACACAACCGACTCACTGGGCAGAGCGATTTTATCTATGATGGCTGCTTGATGCCATGCCTGGTTGAGGACTTATGGCTTTTCAGGGGATTCCCAAGCCTCTCTCATGAACATGCCCTTTGATAACATCCGTTCCTTTGAAGACAAGGCAGACATGGCGCTGGAGCGATTTTAGGACACATGCTGTGGCCAAGTCCTAGGGCTTCTCAGTGGCCACACGTCCCCCATGTGTCGTCTGCCCCTTTCCAGGCTACAGAAGAGGCTTTCAGCTGTCATACCTCAGCCACGAGACTGCGCAAGTTCAGCAACCTCTGTGTGGCCGTGGGCGCTGTTCGTTCTGACCCCATGGGTTGGGCAGCCAGAGGTTCAGTCAGACTCACACACACAGCAGCGTCAGTCTCCAAACCTTCCTAGTCTGGCCCTTCCAGATCATGGACAGCCAGTTGGTGGCAGGATCAGCTATCACCTCCACCACTGGGAGAACATCACTTCGGACAAATGGGTTGTCCAGATAGTCCAAAGGAGCTACTCTCTCCCCTTTGAGACTACCTTTCCCTCCATGCCTCCAACTTACGACCGGCTGACGGAGGATCACCTGACTTTGCTTCAGGAGAAAGTCATGACACTCTTGGCCAAGGGAGCCATAGAGAGGGTTCCTTCACCAGAAGTAGGTTGTGGTAGGGTCTTCATCCTATCCTAGATCTGCGAGCCCTCAACTACTTCCCCGAAAAGGAAAAGTTCAAGATGCTCACTATGGCTCAGGTCTTGTCTGTCCTGGACCCAGAAGACTGGATGGTAGCTTTGGACGTGCAAGATGCTTATTTTCCCATTCCCGTCCTTACCTTACCAGCTCCCCAAAGGTGTTCACCAAGGTGATGGTGGTGGTTGCAGCTCATTTGCACAGATCAGGGGTGCCAGTCTTCTCCTGTCTGACGACTGGCTGTTGAGGGGTGGGCTCGCCCCAGGTTGTTGTCTCCCACCTCCAGACTACAGCGAACCTCCTGCATTTGCTGGGGTTCACCATCAACATGCCAAAGTCACACGTGACTCCCTCTCAGATGCTGCCGTTCATCTGAGTTGTTCTGGATACAGTGCAGTTTCGGGCCTATCCTCCCGAGCGCTGAGTACAGGATATTCAGGCTATGAAACCAATGTTTCAGCATCTATCATGGATTTCAGAGAGAGTGCAGCATCAGGGAAATCTCTTTGACATGGTCCAGATCTTGGAGGGAACTGCACAGGACTGCAGTGGTGGCTGACCAACCATGATTGTGTCTGAGGCAGACTCCTCTTCTTTCCCCAACCAGATAACACAGTAGTGACAGATGCATCAATCCTGGGATGGGGTGGCCATCTGGGAGAGGTGGAGATCAGAGGACTCTGGTCTCCAGCAGAATCTGGGCTCCACTTCAACTTGCTGGAGCTCCAAGCGATGCACTTGCCATTGAAACCTTTCTTCCTTCGATTAAGGGAAAGATTGTTCCAGTTTTCACTCACAAATCCAGCGTCTTGTGGTACTGCAACAAACAGGGCGGGTGTGGTCATGGACCCGTTGTCATGAGGCCCTAAACATGGCTGGAACAGCAGGGCATATCTCTGGTGGTTCAGCACCTGGCAGGTTCAACGAACAACAACGCGGACAAACTCAGCCTTCGATGCTTAGTGGGCCACAAATGCCGTCTCCACCCAGAGGTGCAAGGTTTCTTTCAACAGTGGGTAGAACCTTGGTTAGATCTGTTCGCCTCCACCGAGAATGCTCAGTGTCAGCAGTTTTGCACGCTGGAGTTTCCAAGGCAGCTCTTGCTCAGAGACGCTTTTTTCATATCGAGTTGAGCTCAGGTCTCCATTATGTCTTTCTGTCCATACCACGCCTGTACAGAGAGCTCAAGACAATCAGGAGCATCTGGGCCCAAGTCACTTTTGTGGCTCTAGATTGAGCATGGAGAGTCTGGAATCCCGAGCTTCTCCAATTGAGAATTGATCCTCTGATCAGGCTGCCCGTTTGGGAGGATCTTCTGTTGCAGCAGTAGGGGAGGGTCCTCCACCCGAACCTGTCAACTCTACACCTTCTTGTGTGGAGATTGAGCAGTGGCAGTTGATAGCATTCAACCTTCCTCCCAAAGTGTGCAATGTTAATTTGGCAGCCACAAGGCCCTCCACCAAGACCGTGTACGCCTGCGGGTGTGCGGGTGGAACAAATTTGTAAAATATTGCACAGAAAGGTCTATTGATCCTCTTTCTGCTTCCCTCTCGCAAGTTTTGCTTTGCTTGATTCTTGACCGGCAGGGCTCTGCACTGGACAGTATCAAAGGGTACCTTTTGGGCCAGTCTGCCTTCCTGGCGCTGCTAGACCAACCCTCATTATTTAAATCTCACATTGTAAAGAGATTCTTCAAAGGCCTTGTACATATGTTCCCCCCTTCCCTTTTCATTATACCTTATTGGGACCTTAATTTGGTTGCCACCTTCCTGATGTGTGCTCCATTCGAACCTCTGCACCAGTGCCCCCTCCGGCTGCTTACCATCAAAACAGCCTTTTTAAGTGGCAAAAACATTAGAAAGAATAAAGGTCTTGCGGTGCAGAAGAGGACTATCTCACGATGGGTCGTCCTTTACGTAAAGATTTGCTGTGCTCTGGGCAAAAAAGCAGCCTCCTGAAAGGTTAAGGGCTCATTCCACCAGAGCTAAGGCTGCTATCACGAAGATGCAACGTGGAGTTCCAGTCCTCGACATTTGTCAAGCAGCAAGGTGGGCATCCCTGCCCACATTTAGCAAGCACTAGTGCCTGGACAGTTAAGTCTGCAAGGATGGCCTTTTCGGCCGCTCAGTTCTGCAGGACCACCTGGTCTAAATTTGTCCGCAGTCCCTCCTCTGAAGATGGTATTGCTTTGGTATCTATTCAAAGGTAGGGAATCTGTGGCTAGATGTCTCTATCAGATGGTCAAGTTACTTGCCTTCGGTAACACCATATCTGGTAGAGACATGATCTAGCTGTAGATTCCTTACCGACCAACCCATCCTCCCTGCACTGTGGACAGGTTTCTAGTGTCAGGGCTGATCTTTTTCAGGGCCCTAGTTGTTCAGAAATGCACCAATGTTAGTGCACGTCATGGCTCCATGCTTCTGGCATAGAAAGTTATGAAAAGTAACTGACATCAGCGTGCCGAAGTGGTGCCTAAATAGTGACATGGTCTTCACAACGACGCAAATGATACCGCCGACGTCACGTGGAGCCGACCGAGAAATCTTCCGGATCCAGTCTGACGCCTGGGAAATTCAAAGGTAAGGAATCTGTGGCTAGATCATGTCTCTACCAGATAAGCAGTACAGAAGGTAAGTAACTTGTCTGTCAGGTAAAAGACTATTAGTCTGAAAAATACAGTACAGATTTGAGAATAATTACAGTTACGTGTAGAGGTCTGCAAAGCAGCAAAGGTTTTTCTTGCACACTTTGCAAAGTTCTCATAAAGACATGACAGCCTCATCTAGTTGCAAAGTTTTACAGATTCTCGACATTTGCACAAAAATTTTTACTTTTATAATCATTTGTGCAAAAAATGTTAACTAGCTGAGAAAACTTCTGCATACATGCACCACTGCACATAGAAAAACTATGCAAATTGTAAACTTGCAGAGAAAAAGTCCAGACAAAATTTCCATCTTGGCTAGGTGTTTTTAGAGTGAAAATAACCTCGCAATGTTGTGTGAATTATCTCACTGAAAAGTTGCATGAATGAAAGCAAGCTTAAACCCATACATTTTTCAAAGTTCATGAGCATTGAAATTCAGGATCTTTTCATAATTTTGCTGTGTAAAAACTATATGCTCACCCAAAGTTATATGTCTTCTTGTCAACAATAGCTGGAAAGTGGCTGTGATGATAGTGTACTCATGCTTACTTATGTAGCAATGGCAATAGTGTAAATGCTTACGTATCCCATGCCAAAGCAGGTGAAAAATGTAACTTTGTGATTAATTATTTGTAAATCTTTTGTTTGTATATATCTTCACAGTTCATTTTGATATGTATTCTGGGCTCTTACTAAAATCTCAGAAATGTTTTTTTAATTTCTCTACTCAATAGTTCGTCCCAGCATTCCTAGCAGCGGAAGCCATCATTCAGAAGTGGTTGTAACCCGAGGAAACAATATTTCTTTGGAGTGTGTAGCGGAGGGTAATCCGCAACCAGCCCTCACTTGGTTGAGAGATGGGCGACCTTTGTTGCATGGACAAGGGGTTGACATACTGGATGAGGGCCGAGTCATCCACCTCAGGAACTCTCAAGTATCAGACACCGGTCGCTACGTCTGCATTGCTGTGAACGTGGCAGGACAAACCGAAAAGAAGTATGATGTGAATGTTCATGGTAAGTCCAGGAATATAGTAGTTAACTTCTTCATTTGCATTATGGTTTTACAAAGATAAATACATTTAGTTTTATATGCAATGGAGCATGATAAATTCACCTACTCCTTGGCTCACAACAAAACCAGAATGTGTTGAATGTAAAGTGTGTGCAACCAAAGCCCAATGAACGCATCTTCTCTGAGCTTATCCACCCACCCTTTCGTCTTCTCAACTTCATGATGGTAGATATAGATGGCTTGTGTAAAAATTATCAATTTTTCTTCTGTGGATCTCACATTTGATCATCCATTCTTTCCTACTATATCACCCACTCTGTCATACAATAACCATTTACCCCTACACTTGCTCTCTCACCTCAGACCTCCTCACAACGAGTTGTATGTTGAAATATCGACTACAGAAACATTGTGTTACCAAAATATCGTGGACCAAAACACGGAGAAAGTAAATGCATATAGATAAGCATAGCTATACTATTTGTAATGCCACAGATACATACCTTGACAATATAGGCATCGTCAAAGTACATTCATGCAGAGTAAATTAAAGTCCATGATATTCTGGTAGCACGATATTCTGTTGTCGATATTAAGGTTACTCTTATAGCCCACAACAGACAAATACAGTTTTTAAAATTGATAAATGTATTCTCAAGGAATTGTTCTAAGAAATATCTAACAAAGAAAAATTGAATATGAGTGCTAGCTTTCTACATTTATCCTTCTTCATCTATTAAATAATTTGCACACTACTGCATCCAATAGTACCCTTTCAGTTATCCTCAACTACCTTTCATTGCCTCTTTAACAAAGTGTTGGTAGCTATAAATTGCACATTCGGTCTCCTCAGCCTGTCTTTGAGCTACTCTTTATTTCACATTTTGAATATTTATCAATTTACCCATGAAAAGAAAATGGGAACACTTGTTGCATGTTTAGCGTAAATCCTCTAAGACCTGATTCTTCACACTTTATCATTTTTGAGGACCCTTAGGCTACTATTCAATTGCTTTGTTTGGGTGTCTCATCAATTTTCTGACTTCCCGTCAGTACAGACAAAACATTGCATCTGATGGCATAGAACTGCTGGATATTCAAACATTTCTGTGGTCTAATTATATATTTCAGTATCCTTCTCTAGAGAATTTATGCACTAGCTTTAGTTCATGCAAACTGCAATTTAATGTACTAAACAAAATAGGTCAAATTTTTCTTGCTTGATTCAAAGGCAATTCATCTTTTTCAGTGAGTTTTAAGTAGCCATAGAGAATTCTAATTCACTAGCTCTCATTCTTGTGCCACAATGAATCAATTTCAAAATAACACTTATTTGTGAAGTAGAAACTTTCTCTGCAGTGGTGACACTATTAACAATGATACATGCCACATAGTCAGAAATGCCAATTAAAAAAAAAAATGTACTTTCGTACCACAGACTACAAAATGCTCCTGAAAATGGAATTATACAGCTATTGCAAATGTAGGAAAATAGTTTAAAATTTTTAGTTCAAAATACATTTAGATCCAGATATTTCGTTCAAATTGTTTACGTAGTGTACATTTAATTATAAAGCATTAAGGGCCTCATTCTAAAGGCCACTATAGTACATGCAGGTAACACTGCTTCAGGAAATACCATTACACTGGGGGGCCATTTTTTTTATCGTGTGGCAATATCTCCCCTTTCTGAGATCTTGCAGCTTGGAATAGGGACAGCCAGGACCTGCTTTTGGCAGGGGCGAGCTGGGCCCAGGCCCGGGGCGTCTAGAGTTAGAGGGGCACACATGTAGCTGATCTCCCGAGGTGCCTTGAACAATGATTTTATTTCAGGCCGTCGGTTCTGTTCATTACCTCCAGGATGTTTATAAAATCTAGTTTTCTTTACATTTGTTAGCTGCCCCCCGCTTACCTTTCTCCCACTCTCCCTTCCTTCTGCCTTGCCTGTGCCATGGACTCTCACCTCCAGTTTAGCAGCTGAATAGGTGATTAAGGCGAGGGGATAAGGGACAAGTGTGTGTTAACAGGCTCGTCTCTACTCTGAGGTATTCAGCGAGGACGTGACCCATGAGCACTTAAGGGTCCTTCACTATGATCACCAATGGGAGGCGGCGAATGGGGAAAGATTGAAGGAGGGACGCGTAATTCAGTTTTCACTGGGGTTCTGTCCGAGGAAAAGACGACCCAGGAGCACATTAATAATGAATATTTTTCCTGTTCCAAGATGCAGAACTCAGAATATTGTGTTTTACCAAGCACCAATTTTGTCATGTTTTACATGGCAAAATATAGGTGGGGAAAATTGCTGGTTCTTTGCTGTAAATTTGCAACTCTTGTAATTCCTGCATTGGAATTCAATTACCTCTACTTAGGGAATAAAGGTATAAGGGATACTTTATATTGTGACAGGCAAACTACCATCCAGCCAGTCATTTGGAAACGCAATGACATCTAGGGGTCCTGACTTTCCTGATGGAGATGTCTGTGGTGAAAGTGTATTTACGGTTTTCACCAAATGCACTTTCATCACACTTGAATACTGAGCCGGCCGCCATGTTTTTCAGACCACTTAGCATTCGCTTTTGCTTTTCACCAGCAAACTCCCAAAGCAGGGTTGTAGCTGTACATTTTTGTATTTTCTCTCCCAGAACCACAATGCCTTCCTTGCATGGCAGTCCCATGTGGGAAAAAAAAGTGAGTCGCCCGCCCTAAAAAGGGTGTAGCCGCTGTCACTATCACCATCACCAGGGGATCCAGTGGCAGATAAACCAGCACCACAAGGGTTTACTTGAGAACAACATGTAGTAGAGGCTCACACATTGGTAACCCTGTGGTTTTTCCAACACTAAATGCAGCAGGGTAACTGGTAGTGTGGAGAGGCATGAGTTCTGCCAATTCATGACACTGGTGTGTCCCACTAAACTCAATAGGAGACCTTACATTTTAAAACATTATTAACAAACTAACAGTCATAGCCAATTAGGTCTGTGGAGTTTCATACTTACAAAATGTCATGGTACTAGTCAAAGTTCTAAATGCTTTTAAACTAAATGTTTTTTTTACATTATTATTTTCAAACTAAATGCCATTTAAGTAAAAGGGCTCATTCAGGGTTCGAGAGATCCCGGAGATCCCCCATAAACTACCAGATCTCCTGCTTCACCGATCCTCTGCTTCCCTCACCCTATTTAGAGGTGGGAAGCCACTGGGTATCTGCTTGTAGCGCCTCGAGTGGCTCAACCAGCTGAAACGTCTTTGTGTCCAAAATAGGACGGCCCTTCTACCAGCTGCTTTTCGTCGGAGAGTGCCCTCTATTGACGGTGGCCCTTCCAACTTCCTTCAGGGCTGCACAATTCAAGGGGCATGGTCTAGGGCAGAAAAAAGAGCAGTGTCTGCCACACACTGGAAATTCTCAAATTTTCCTTCCCGGGTCTGCCGTGCCTGTCTTGTCAGAGCTTGGAGAGTATAATCAGTGGTATTATGCTTAAGAGAATAATGTCTTTCAAATTGCCTCTTTCAAAAAGCAAACTTCTGAGAATAATACCCCCAAACATTTTATTCAATGTGACACCCTGTGATACTCGATAATGAATCCGGATAATAACAATGAACTCCACTGAAATGTGTAATGTGTTAACTATCAGTGTGACATGATTCCATAAAAACTGAAATAAAATGTAGCAGTTGAAAATAAAATTGGGAAAAAACCAAATCAATATGTCAGTGCCCATACTTCAGCTCTTTATTTATTCATTTTGTGTCACCAAATTCTAATACTACTGAGCAAGACTTGTAAACAACATTTATAATCAGCAACCACACATTTTGTTTAACTCAACAGCAAAACTGAGTGCTTCAGATATAGATCACTCTGTATTTTCAACTCATTTTTCACAATAGAATTGCAATTTATTTATTTATTTATTTATTGTGCATTTAATCTGTCACTTACAGAACCCCGATCTACGTTTGGTCTTGAAAACATCTGTATGTGGTAGTGTGTGTCTACCTGCATCAACAATGCCTGCAGTGGTTAAACAAGAATGTTTGACACTTCCTTAGCGAATATACTTTTTCATGAACCCTACATCTAGAAGGAGGCAGCAGTTTGAATTTGCTGCCACCCTTCGAGCCAGAACTTTACAAACACCCATGTGGCTCCATATTAGTTGTGCATGCCTTCCAATATGAAGCATAGTAAACTTCGCTGTTTGTGGTAATTAAGGTAGGTTGCCCTAAGCGAGCTCAGTCTGTGGATGTCAGAGATGCAGTTTTTGTGTTGAGCTTTATTTCTGAAACATTCAACCTTCTTTTGCTTGTTTGCCCTAAGTTCCGCCGAGTATCCTGGGAGATCTGATGGGGCCTGAAAATATCACAGTTGTAGAAAAGAATCCAGTTACCTTAACTTGTGAAGCATCTGGGATTCCTTTACCATCTGTTGCCTGGCTTAAAGATGGACGGCCTATTAGACCTAGCGGTACTGTGCGACTTCTGTCAGGTAAGATAACTCAGGAAATAAATTACATTGATGTGATGTAATATTGCGTGTCATGAGCAAAGAGCACAATTGGTGAATTAATGAAAAAAATACAACATAAACATACTAAAATGATAATTTCGAAACATGCCCAGGCTCAGTTAAAGCATGTGACTCTTGACAGCTGTACGCTACCTGAACCTCTCACATTGAAATCTTGAGGGGGCTTTAATTTAACCATCATGGAACGAAAGTTTCATGTGCAGGGCATTGCAGGACCAAGTCCATGAATAGGGACCCCAGAATTACAAGCTAAGACCACCCTTATTTAGGGGTTAGAGCAGTCACAGTCACTCTGAAGCTGATCTCAAGGGCAGTGATTGTAGATGAACAGAGGCAATTCTAGAAAGTCACTCATGATTTCTGTGTAGTGCCTGGAAGAAATCCATCTACTTTGCGAGTAAGGTCAACATTTTTTTCTCACATAATCAAGGCAATTGTCCATGCTGTGACATATGCCAACTTCAATCTTATTCTTTTTTAAGTAAGGCAATCAATTACGTGCATTAAGGGGTGCGACTTACTGGATAAACATAGCAGCATCATTGCAGCTGCTTTCTATCGAAAACTTGGAAAGTTGGTCATTTATCTTTATGAAAGATTTAAGTACAGAAACTAATGGTCTGACTACGAATTCTGATGAAATTTTGGTTCTAGTGGAAACAGGGCATCCAACCTGAATCACAATTACAGGTTTCCAGTACTTGAACTGGAAATCCTAGAGAAATCTGAATGAGAAAAAGTGTCACTATGTGGGGGACAATTGTAGAAATCAGTGCACAGACACCAATGTTATTCCTCATACCAAAGCTGAAAATTCCAATGGGTGGGTAATAACAACGAGGAAGCATACCAAACCCTGCAATATCTGTATTTCTTTGGGTCTCTGTTGTCCGACTCGAAATGAGGGTCGTCCAATTATTTATTCAGGTACATCCTGGCAGAGATGATGCCATTCCAAGGCAGTGCAGAGTCATCTACCATCTTGAAACAAGTTGTGTTTGAGGGAAACAGGCTGCCAGGCTCAGTCTGGAGTCCAGGAACACACCTAGACCCTGACCTCACAGGGTGCAACAAAGGTGACAAGTTAATCACTATATTACTGTGAATGTCAATCACATATTTTGATTTGCCTTGCTACAGGCACTGTAGCAAGCAGTCACTTAGCTTACTATCTCTCAATTGGCAGAGGTGCAACCTATTATCATTTGCATGTATGTAATAGTAGATGTTATTGGAAGGAAGATAGTGTTATATGTTGAAAAGGATTTGAGGAGGGCAAAGAAGGGTCTGTGGTTCAACCATCCATGCTGGGTCCTTCCAGTCAATACTGCCCAAGTTGCCTCATGTAACTCTACTGTCCTGGCTAAAGTGACATCATCCACTAGCATCAGAGGTTTAGGTGCTTAATAAATTGTTCTTCCCAATACAAGGGAATAAACCATTTATAATCTAATAAGGTTGTTTGACTTTTCCAGGTGCTCGGACACTGCGCTTACTACATGCAGCTGTTGATGATGCGGGAAGTTATACCTGTATCGTGACAAATACTGCAGGAGAGGAACGGAAACAATTTGACCTCTATGTTTTGGGTAAGCATATGTATCCTCTTTCAAAATGCAAAGGAGTTTATTATTATTTGTAATGACTTTGTGACCATTATTGTGTGTTCTATTATGGAGTTTGTATTTCTTGGACAAACAGTTGTGTCCAAGGTTTGTGTAAACTCTTCCAAAATGCATAGTCAAAGAAATAATGGCGTATAACTGGAAAAATCCAAACTGCACAAATGGAAAATCAATCAAAAATGAGTTAATGTTTGTCACACAATAATCCCACAGATACACTTGTTCTGGGATCATTTGAAGTGAGAAAGTCATAAATGAATCTTCTTAGTGAGAGGCATAGGAGACTAGCACTTCTGTACATGTCTTATCTGCACGAACACTTCTTAATAAACCACATGTATATTATTGTAAGAGCAGATGTTGCCACTCTTTTGGTTATACAGCCTTTAAATATTATTTTTTTTAAATACTTTAGGAAGCACTTCCGTTAAAATTAACCCTTAGTAGCTTTCTCCTATCGAGTTCAAAATGGGGTAATTGTGTAGCTTGCATAAAAGGGCTGTTCTCCTGAGCAGTGCCTTCTTTTTAAGTGTTGCATCATAAATACTTACTCCATATTTCAAAGTAAGATCAGCCTTGAATGATGGATTCAGGCAACCAAGACAAACTTATACTCCATCGGTCCTTAATTTGTAAAGAAATAGGCACAGGGCCCAATGTTTGTTGAAGTTCCTACCGATGGTGCTGCTGAATGCTAGCATTAGTCAATATCAAGACAACCTATTCATGATTCCTCTTCATACCTCTTTCTTTCATCTACCTACACACCTCCCATTATCTCACTCTTACCTGTTCCTTTTCTATAGTCCTCTTTCTGCTTCTTTCTCCCTTTTCTGCCTTTCTCCATCTTGCTCTGGGTCAAAGTCTGATGATGAAAACTAAATTTTGGTCCCCAAAAATGCGGGCCAGTTCTCACTATTAATAACCACTAAGAAGTATTACACTCCATATCAGCAGCAGGGTAACCCGGATATTTTAGGATTGGATGGGTACTGGCACCAAGTCTTCAATGGTGCCTTTGAGAGGGACTTAATCACTGCAATCTCTCAAGCAGTCAGCCATGGTTTCGCTTTCAGAGGCGAGCAATAAAAATCATGGTGTGGGTTGGTCATTGTTTGATCATGCGTCAATGCTACAAGAAGAAGATTACTGCTTAAGAATTTGAAATGTACGTAATAGTTTTATCTTTATAGTCACACATGGATTGGGTTGTGGTAATAAGGTGTTGGGCACTTCTTCAATCAATGTTTTTCCAAGAGTGCCTCATGGCTGTGTAAAATAACAAAGAGTTCATGGTTTTACCTGCCCATTTATTGAAGGGCACTGCAGGCTCTCAGCTAAATTCTCACACTGGTGTTTTATTAGAAAATACAACAGGCTCATTCCAAGTCCAGCACAATCCTGGGTGGTAATGACGCTCCTGGTAAATGTCAGTGCTGCCAGTTGTGGTATCTTCCAGGTGTGCAAGTACTGCACCATTCTGAATTGTGAAACTTGGAATGTAACATGTTTAGTCTGTGGGGTTTCCCTTGTTTGGTGATGTCCAAAATTGGAGGGTGTGGTGCTTGCCTGTGTGATTTAAGTTAAGTTCTACCTGGTGAGCATTGTGTGGGGCAAACCATATGCATCATGCAGTAATAGAGCATTCATTTGTTTGTGTTGAGGACCAAGCTTCCACCATTTCACTCACAATACTTCTATTCGACCAAATAACAATGAACCTGATGCAATTGAATGATGTACATCACTTTACCTTGAAATTAGAACTGTAAAAGTACGTAGTTCTCAGTGTGCCATGAATTCATTTGAATGAATCTGCTCTTTGGCGACTCTACATTTCATAGCTAGACTCTGCTCCAATATATCCATAGTTCAGGCATAATGGCGCATAGGAAACTTCACTGTTTAGATTATTAATTTACAGATTATGAATTGAATATTAAAGCCTCTTTAGTTTGGTGTTTATGTGTATTTGTAGATTATGTAACAGTATTTTTTCTTTTTAATACTAGTGCCTCCAAATATTGTGGGAGAGAACAAAATGGAAAATGTGAAGGTGAAGGAAAAACACAGTGTGACACTAACATGTGAAGTGATTGGTAAGCGAGAAGTACATTAAATCATTGAAAGATCAATGGCTAGTTGCACATATTCAAAACTATGTCTTTGAGCCACAGCTTTACTAAATGGAGAACACATTGCAAGAAGAGTAGCGTCTCATTAGGGTTGTGCTCTAGCACCTAGTTTCCATTACCTCAATGTAGTATTTCTCACACTAACTCACCGTATTATTTAAATTTCCTCTATAACATTACCTCATGTTCAGTAGATTAAGGTGAGAAATGTAAGTAGGTTTAGGGTTAGAGCAGAAGAACAGGTGAGGGTAAAAGGCAAGGTAAAAATAAGGGCTAGGTTTAGAGATAAGGTGAGAGTTAGGGTAAAAGTAAAAAGAAAGGTTAAGGTTAAGCATTAATGTTGAGTAAAGGGTGTGGGATAGGTTTAATGTAAGGACTAGACAGAATTTGAGTTAGGGAAGGGCAAGGTTAAAGGTAGGGAATAGGTTTAGAGTTGATGTATGGCTAAGAGTCGGGGCAAAGGACACATCTAAAGTTAATGTTAGGGTATGGGATAGGTTTAGGGTTAGAGGAGGATAAGGATTTGGGCAAGAGAAAGGTTTAACATAAGAGCTATGGCAAGGATATAGGTAAGGGGAAATTAAAAGGTTAGGGCAAAGGATAGTGTTAACTTAAGGGCTAGAGGTTTGGGAACAGAATGATTTAAAGGTATAAATTAGGTGATGGTCTCAAAGGGTTGTTTGACGGAACCCCACAGGCATTTACGCTGCAGTCAGCACTTTGGAATAGTATAAATTACTATTCCAACTTCAGTGTATGCAAAAGTAGGGAAGGTGTCGGACTTAAAAATCAAATACCAGTCCAACAACTCGCCCCCTATCGCAAGTCGCTGTAACGACTTGTGTGCTAAAGTAATGCATGGGGGGGTACGAACCTTGTTGTAAACGCTGGTAAAATATTAGTGATAGGAAGATGAAAAAGTGGTAGACAAGGTGATTTTTTGATGAGATAAAGGCAGAAACAGTGGTTGGTGGCATAGAGACACAGATCTCTAAATAATAATATTAAATAAGCACTATGGTCAGATATGAAGGAGAAACTTTTGAGCTCCATTTCTTGGTATAGACCATTGGAACACATTGGGCCTGATTCTCAAATTGCACTTGCTAGTACGTTTTAAAGTACTTCAAAATGTACTACAAATTGCAATTCACTTTCTATACTTATATGTGAGGAGTTCGGGGCACCGACTGCAGAGTCTCCTCACATGTAAGTATATGTTTTAGTAGTAAATGTGCGAGGGACTGGAGGGAGCGGGTGGAAAAGGGGCATACATACTACTAAAGGGGATGGGATTAGGGAGGAGTAAGAAGGGTTAAAGGAGGGTCAGGGAGGGGTTTAGGAAGATTCATCACCCACCCATAAAAGAATAACCTAATTGCATTACTCTGGGTGTGGAGATATGTAACTTGCACCTTTGTAGGCAAGGTTACACTTGGAGTTTGTGAATAGCTAAGGTAGTAAACTACTATGAAGTGCAAACTTACTAAAAAAGTGTAACTTACCTTTGTGAATCAGGCCCAGAGTTGTTCTCATTTGGCATTTGTAGCATTGACTTAGCCATTAGAATGGGATTGGAAAGCATTCACCTGAAGGAGGAGGTCTTCATCTTATGTTAGTAGAACATGAATAGGTTGATGAGCCTTGAAATTGATACTCACCATGTCTTAATGGTAACATTTCCCAAAGGAATTTGGCCTGTGTTATTGATTATTCATCACCCCCTCTGAGTGCGTCATAGCCAGGTAGCTTCGTATCTCACATGAGATCAATACATCTTGGTTAGTCTTGAGGAATATGATCTCCATCTTCTAAGTGTGCAATATACGTTGATGGTATTCAAAAAGCTGGATCTAGGAATCTCCTAAGATATTCATAAATATATATGTAGAATATTGCTATGTTTACCACTATTACCTCTATTAACCAAAGAACAGAATAGGGATGTTTAGAGTCAACCACAGCGCACTTTTTGCTCTCCCATAACATTGTTTAAATCCCCACAGTGTTAAAAATATTACAAAAACACTCTGATGCATCATCATTTTATATATAGTTCCCAAGTTAAGAATTATTTTACTTTACTATTTTTCATTATATTAAATTAATTCTATGACTTTAGTTGGTACATTTGTGTATATTTTACATCAGTTTAATTTATAATATGTCTATGATCTATGATCTATGATCACGTGATGTTGCACTGAAACTTTCACAACTAAAAAAAAGGTACACGGGTATAAAAACAGTTGGCGGACAGCATTTCCGCATGTGAACAAGGATACTGTGATATCCGAAACGCGTCGAAAGCTGTATATTTAAAATAAAGACCTGACTTTGCCACGAAGAAACGCGGTGTCCGTGACTCTCTCTTCGCTGTTTGCCGGATGGGAAGCGGGAAGAGTTGGGAAGTTGTTTCTAATATGTATTTTATATCCACCATCAACGAACCTTGCAAATGCATATTTTTTCCATGTATTTTCATTCTCAATTGTCACAATGGCATATCATAACCTTCAGTTTACAGGTGTTTCAGAGCCTTAATGTCACTGCCTCATTCAAATCATTCCTATGTTTTCAAATTCCCATTCAATTTCCACCATTTCTACGATGCAGCAATACTTTTTAGAGTCTGAGTGTGAAAATTCAGTGTCATAGACAGAAAGCACAGTAGCTGAGCTTTATTGACTTTTTGGTAGATGTCATTATAATACCCTGGTAATAATTAAAACTAACAATTTACACAAAATGGAAGTTTGAAGTAAATGATGCAAGACAATCAAATTTTCAGTGCAAAGGCAGTTTTCAAATGAGTGTGCAAAAAAACAATGCGCCACATGTATCAATATAGGACACAGCCATTACCTAATTGCAATTTTCTTTGAAGTGCAATTACGTAATCGATATTCCTTATGTATGAAACTCCATGAGTTTCATTCCATTTAGCAAAAGACCTACCTCATGAATATTAATGAGGTTGGTAACAATTTGTGACCCATTGGAAATAGCTAATATCACTGGGATGGTGGCCTGCTGTGGTCAGCAGACAACCATGTCCGTGATTGCTTTTACATAAAGCAATTTTTTTTTTAAATGCAGCCCTTTTTCCTTAGAGGTAAATGGGTTACGTTTAAAAAAGAAAAAGGGGACCCCTTCCCATTTGCGAATGGGTTACCACGTACTTGAAGTAGGTGGTAGAATGTGAATATTTTGTGACTGCATTTCGGTAACAAAACATTCCTACATACTGCTGCGATTCGGTATTAGGATCAGACGCTCTGAACACACCCCTTCCTAATACCGAATCGGTATGTGTGTGCAATTCCAAATTACGATTCGGTAACATGTTACTGACTCGCAAATTGGAATTCATACATACCAAAATACATTTTACCAGTCGCAAATGGCCTGATTCTGCGAATCGGGACGTTTGCGACCGGTAAAATGCATGATACATGTGGCTCAGTATATTTTTGAAAATGTGTCTTTTGAATCAATGATTTTGTAGGGCAATTTATTTGTAATAGGTGTAATAGAACCAATTGGTGTGCATGAAAGAGTTGGTACATAGGACAATGTTTGTTACAAACACTTTTTACAATTGTTTCAAGAAAGCAGACTTGGGTGGAGGGGTGTAATATTATTTGACCTCAATGTTAATGATAATTTAAGGAGAGGCAATGTTGTTAAGGTTATGGAACAACACAATACTAAACAACAACGTAATAGAATGACCGAAGATAACACAATAATACATAACATTAAAATAACAAAACATGACAATAGCAAAACAGCATTAAACGAAAACAAAACAGTACAACAACAAACAAATACTACTTGGAAACACGTAATACTAATGCACCAACAACAATGTACAACACACCAACATAGCACAACCGAATACCATTCTGCAACATAACACAACAGTACACCACAAACAAACACAATACAACAGCACATCAGCACAACACAGATAAAACAACAACAAAACCATACAACAAAACAACAGCAAAACATAAAAAAATACATCAATGCAACAACAGCACAACAAAATAGTAACACATGACACCAACGCAATATCCAAACACAACACAACAGCACTAATATTTGTTTGTGTGTTGGTTTTCTTCTCCTTTTGTGGATTATTGTGATGTATGCTTGTTATGCTGTGATGTGTTGTTTTTATGTTGTATTGTATTTGTTTGTGTTATTGTGATGTGTTGTTTTGGTGTTGTCTTGTGTTTTTGTATTGTGTTCTTGTATTGTTGTGCGCTTTTGTGTATTTTGTGGCTGTCTTGCCATTGTGTTGTAGTTGTGTTGTGTTCTGTTGTGGTTGTTTTGTTGCTGTGTTGCATTGACGTGTTGTGTTATTGTGCTACTTTGTTGCTTTATTGTTTTGAGTAGTTATTTTGATCAGCTATTTTATATTTCGCCTGTGTCTGCTGTGTTCTGTTGTGTTATTGTTGCTGTGTTGGCCTGTTTTGTTGTTGTATTAGGCTTTTATGTTGTGTGAGGTGGCTTCCTTAACAAACCATATCCACTATCAAAGATGCTTCAGTGCTCCATTTTTATATATTACCAAGAAGCTTAAAATCATGTCTGAGACATTGCCTAAAGAAGGTACTTTCTAGACATACTTCGTAAGGTCCGGTCGCTAGGCTGCAGTCTCGATTTCAAGTCCTGGCAAATCCAATTCAACCTTTCATCCTTCAACTGATACTAACCTGAGTACCATTTAATTTAGTAATTGTAACACTATTAACTGCTTTTAAAAACTGCAGAAAAAACACACAATGAGGCACTATAAAATATAGGTTGTTTCTAACAGTAATAAGATTTAGATTGTTCTTTCACTCTAATTTGTGTTTGGGGACCATGCATCACTGCATCTGAATATAAGAAATGAAAAAAGCTTCCTGTGGTTTGGATTTCGGTTTCAAACGTTTTGTCTAGAAGAGTCTTCTTATTAAGTACTGTGGCCTTATATCC
The DNA here is from genome assembly GCF_964204655.1 of Triturus cristatus. Classification (NCBI taxonomy): domain Eukaryota; kingdom Metazoa; phylum Chordata; class Amphibia; order Caudata; family Salamandridae; genus Triturus; species Triturus cristatus. The sequence continues at coordinate 323,441,153 of NC_140586.1, read as the reverse complement.
TACATGCTCTTATGAAATGCTACACTTCAATTTGAAACACAACTGATATTAGATTTTATATTAAAACCATAGAATAATATATGTATATGTATCACGATATTCCTAGCCTCGATACTCCTTAGTTCAGTCATAGGTATTTGCTCAAATTCCAAGATCACTTCAGCATTCCTTGCTGTTTTCTAGGAAATCCTGTTCCACGAATTGAATGGCTGAAGGATGGGCAGCCACTGCCTGAGGACAGCGACCACCAACTTCTTTCCAGAGGGCGCTTTTTGCAGATCAGCAACGCCAAGGTGTCAGACACTGGCCGGTACATGTGCACGGCGTCTAACACAGCTGGGGACAAGAGCAAAAGCTTCAGCCTAAATGTTCTGGGTATGTTTCAGGAGACAATAAAGTCAACTGCACATCTTTTGTTCTGACGGATGAAGTGAAGGATTTGGTCATTCATACTTCTGTTAAGCGTGAAGTTAAGTCAGTGACCCTTACGATTATAACGCCTGCATAATGCCAATTTTAAGAACCTGAGTAATGACCATGCACATCCTAAGGGCATGATTAATGACAATGCAAATTGTATTAGCACCAAGAGATAAACAGAGTAAAATGACTGCACATAAAGGCATAGATAATGACGAGACAGGCTCAAAGGATGACATCCAAAAGCTACCTATATTTGTAGCAGTTTGTAGCAGCCACCTTTTGCAGTACAATTGCTCCTAGAGAAATACCCTACAACAGAATAAACTTTAAGACTATGCTACTTATAATTAGCCAAGATTATGGTTTTCATTACAACAATGGTTTTAGTTGCATGCTTCTTGTACAACTTTATAACATTTTCAAAAGAAATGGTTAATTTCTTTGTTTAGCTGAGATGGTATGGTTTGGTTTGATTTTTTCATCAGTGTCTCCTACAATCAACGGTGTGGACAATAATGGCACTCCAGAGGAGGTGACAGTAATTCTAAACAGTCCCACATCCCTCGTCTGTGAGGCTTATTCCTACCCTCCAGCTACCATTACTTGGCTCAAGGACGGGGCTCCATTTGAATCAAACCGAAATGTCAGAATTTTGCCAGGTATGTGGCCCACTCAATGTTTGCTTATAGTGTGTCTATTGTGATTAATGGCTGCCCGCGATTACATCAAAATAAAGGCATTGTTTCAGATCAGGGAAACTGTAAGCATCGTTTTGTTGCTAACTGTGTTAATTTGAACCCTTTTCAGGTGTTGACAAAAGGTTTTCAAATATAGCCTTAGAGCCCGCCGTAGCGGGCTCTACCGGCCATTAAAGTCCCGCTCCTGTTCGGGGAGGGCCTTTAACAAGGGAGTGGCACTTTAATGGCCTGCTTCAAAGGGCTCTTAGGCTATTACAACATTCTGTCCCTAGAGAGTAGACTGTCCAATTTTTTAAACAAAAGCCTCAAGGAGCCCAAGGGAATTGAAATCCCCTCGGGCTCCGTGAGGTCTTTGTTCACAGCAATAGCTGTGGACAAACATTGGAATGTTGATGCTCTGGGCTTCTACCAGCCATTAGAAGTCCAGAGCACTCCATTGTATTCAATGGAGCACTCAACATTCCAATGTTCTAATTCCCTTTGGTTGATACTTGATGTCCAATCTTTGAAGCATTGAAACACACAAGACCTGACTACCTGACAAACGTATACCCTGAGCAATTAATTTTAGGTCAGATGCTGTAATGGAAAAAATTAACGGAATTCAATGTTTGATCATTTAATACGTGAGTGTACTTGTATAAGTGGTTGAGCTGGGTAGTTTGCACCAGAAAAAGACAATGAAGCCGGTTTTGTCTGAATGAGCAGTGGAATAATCATAGTATCAGAAGATATGAGTAGCGTGGCCAACCTTAAGTTGTCTGGTTGAAAGAACTATTGGGAGATTTGGAGATTTCTGTGAACAATTATGGGAGGGAGAACATTGATATACCCGCCTTGTAGAGGATAATTAATAAATGGGAGCTAGTTTAAGTTTTGGATGAGCTATGTCCTGTGAGGGCAGACACATCTTGTAGGTAGATGTCACTTTTTCTCTACTGTGGTAGAAGGTTGTCATCCCTCATAAAAAAGAGTTCCCAGTAGAGGCCTTCATTTTTGTGGAATTAATCATTCCCTCAAGAATGACTTGTATCTGTAGGAGTCCATGGCCTGCGTAGTAAACGTGCAGCACAGGGCTGTTTGTCTGACCCTCAAGCTTCTGTCTCTGCTGCCCTTTACAGACAACATTATAACATATCTGACAAGTGTGGAATACATGCAGGTGGTACCACTTCAGGAGCGATGGACTATAATAAACCTAAAAAGGTGGAGTACAGTGTCCTGGAGGAGGTAGTAGAACTTGAACTGATACCTTTAGAAATACACAACAGTTTTTCAATTGCCCTTAATGTCACTGCAAGGTTGGAAGGGACTAGGAGTTTAGACTGCAAAGGTTAGTGATTTGAGTGCTCCAGTGTAGAGGTTTATGTACAGATTACATATGTTAATCCATAGTAGGTTTAAAAATAACAAATATACATTTTAATATCCAAACCTCAATATCAGATTAATGATCTGTTATTTAAACAATCAGCACCAGATTTAAGATACTTTTGTGTTAGACTTCATTACGTCTGTTAAACTAGAATGCATTATTTATGTACACAGTTCTCTCCCGAAGGGAATAGAGTACTCACAATTTGGGTTGACCTACCCATGCTGCTGCTAGAGGTGTCAAAGAGGTGTGCAGCATCCAGGGGAATTTATGAAGACACCCACTGATCAAACCATATATTCTTCACAAAACATACTTCCACTGGTGCCTTTGCTGGGAGAAATCCTGGCAGAAATCCTTGTTGACTTGCAGCAGGCATAATGCACATACACACCAGGAAATCAAGATGCAATTCGAGCAGAGTGGTTGTTTATGGACATGTCGAACTGTTTGTGCCTAGATTAAGCTAAATGTGGCTGACATTTTATTACTGTGTGATAATTTCACATGTGAAGTGAAGTGTATTTTGTATGAGTTGGTGCATAGTACTGCAGAGAATGCACAAATTGGCCTATTCCATAAGTACATTTTGTAGTACATTATATTATAAGCAACTGTAATTACCATTCCTTTGTCACTGTTTCTGAGCATATGAGGCTGGCAGGTTAAATAACTGGTAATGCACCCTATAGGGCTAGCAAAAACAGCATTTCGTAAAAAAAATTAGTAGTACTACTAACGTACTACAAAATGCTATTCACAAATTTACATGTGGAGGTTCGGCCTTTACTATCTTTATCTGTGCTGAAACCGAAACCTGACTGCCGAGCCTCTGCACACTTAAGTATACATTTTAGTAGCAAATGTGGTATGGACAAAGTGGAGTGACTAGAACATGGGGAATACTTACTACTAAAGGGTATGAATCAAGCGAAGATTAAGGAGGAGTTAAAGGAGGGTTAGGGAAGGATTTAGGGAGGGATGTGCACTCACCCAGAAAACAGTGTGCACATTCCTATTTACTAACTGCACTCCTGCTGTTTCTACAGCTGAAAAGGACCCAAAAGAAGTTGTAAATGTACTGTAGCTAATAGCTGCAATAAATGGCCAACGGCTGGTACTGCAACGCCCTACCATAGAAAATAATGGAGGTATTTTATTATAACATATTTAATAACCTGCATTGAATTTAAAAATGGATGCAACATTTTTCATTAAAATATAATTAAATTACCTTTAATTAATTCTGTACATCACCTTGAACAATTATTAACACATAATCGATTTTTGTGTTTACTGTAGGTGTAATATTTATTTCATTTTGTTATGCATTTAAAGTAAATATATAATATTAAATTACAATAATGTTTAACGCAAAAATAAACTTTTTTACTGTTTCCTATACTTTACCATAGGGAGATCTCCGTATGCTAGATTATAAGGAACATTTTAAATATATAATATAATAATTGTCAATTAATTTTATGTATTTATTTTAAATGTAGAACAAAATCAAAAACAACCTAGAGTACTCAACTTATTTTTGAATTAAAAACCATGCATAGAATTCTTTCAATTAAAATAAAATAATATCACTTTTTAAATTATATTTAAATTAATGTTATACATTTTTTAAAAAGTCAAAATTAATTAATTTAATTTAACATTATTTGCTTTGGGCTTCTACTTTAAGTTCCTGTCTCAATGTATGTCTATGGGAAGGTAGTGCAGTATAAGTGGTTAGCCATGTGTGGTGCTGGACTTACTAATGATCCTTTTTGGATGTATTAACTTTACAAATGTAAACGTGGCTCTTTCGCTTGTTTCAAGGGATGAGACATGTAAGTCTACATTTTTTTGGAGCACATTTAAACTTGTAATTAGCCAAAAGTAGCAAAGTTGCTCATAAGTATAAGAGTACATTTACAAATATAGATTTACTCACATGTAAATTTACCTTTGTGAATAGGCCCCAAGAAATGTAAGTTAGTGCAAGAAAGATGCATGGCATGGAAACAAGACTAGACTGTCTTGGTACTTGTCAATCCCAGCACTCAACAACACCAGTGTCAGGCTTCTATAAATTAAGCGCTGACTGCTTATTACTTAATTGATGAGCATATGTGTAGGAAAGTGCCCCTTTTTCACATGGTCACTCCCACTTTTTGCCTGGTATCTGATGCAATTTTGGCAGAAGTGCACTGGGTTCCTGCTATCCACTTCCCTAGTGCCAGATCTCGTCACCTAAACCGGTACAATTGTTCCCCCAATTGGCAATACCTTTAGCACCCCTTGTAAATCCCTCGTAAATGGTACCCTTGGTACCTAGGCCAAGGAGAAGCATGTATTGTACAACCTTAAGAGACCCCTCAGTACCAACATACAGACGCCATTGCAGGCTGCATGCCATGGTGCAGAGAAAAGTGAAGACAACATATGGCACTCCTCCTGTGTGCCATGCCTGCAAACACTGCATTCAGTATTGGTAAGTCACCCCTACAGCAGGCCTTACAGCCTTAAGGCTGGGTGCACTATATTACATGTGTGGACATATCTGCATGAGCAGATATGCCCCTGTGATGTCTAAGTCGATTCTTAGAAATTGCAAGTGGACATGTAAGCCATTTTGAGTATGTGTGCTGGGCACTGGTGGTTACAGGTTTCCCAGCTACATGATGGCTTCACTGAAACTAGAGATGTTTGGTATCAAACATCTCATATTAATAATCCCACCCTGATTCCAGTGATGGATTTATTATTACATACACCTAGAGGGCACCTTAGAGGTGCCCCCTGAAAACCTACCGACTACCTGTATACTGGCTCACTGGTGCAGACCATCCTGGCACCACAGACAGGTTTCTGACCCCCTGCAGGTGAAATCCTGTGCTCTCTGAGTCCAGAAACAATGCCTGCTTCGGCCAGAGGTGTTGTCACTTCCTCCAAACAGGATGGTTAATTTATCAGTATATCAAGGCAGGAGGTTGCAAAGGTCTCTGTTACCTGTGGTATGCAACTCAAGGCTTCCCAATACAGGGGAAATGTCACCCCCTGCCTTGGGCCCATTTGTTACCAGGACAGCTGTGCAAATTAGTTAGTCAGGAGGAGTGTTTCCCTTTCAGGCTAGTACCACCCCCTAAGGTGGGCTACCTGAAGTAAAGATGACTTTTAGAATTCCACCATCTTAATTTTAGCGGAATTAGGGTCTCTGGGTCAGGGTTATGCCCACTTTCCACAGGAAGTGGTCATAAAGAGGGTGTGGACATCCTAAAGTCAAGTGGCCCATTGACTGCAACCTGTCACTCCCCTTAACGCTCCTAAATTGAGTACTTAGGTGGCACCCCTGACACCAGGACCTGGGATTCGATAGCTCAACAAGAGAGGACAAAGAAGAGCCAAAAGTGAAGACTGCTTTGGCCTTTTTTCACCAAACCCTGCCTGCCTGCATCAAGTCTCAACAATTGTGACCAGCGACTCGTTCTGCAGCTAACCAGCTTCCAAGAACCCCAGGAGACTGCCAGCCTCTACAAATTACCAAGTAATCTCTCTTGTAGTAAAGGAGCTACTCCCCTGCAGTCCGCAGGCACCAAAACGCAAAGTTAGGTCTACCATGTTGCGTTCCCTGGCTAGCCCGACACAGTAACTCACCAGGAAGACGATCCTGTGCTCCTGAAGGTCAGATCTGTCCCCCCACCAAGTGATGGGATACCAGGACTAACTGGAACTGCACAGGGCCAATTCCGGGGTACCGGACCCCTTGCAGCAAACAGCACCTGTGAGAGTGCAATCAGGATTCCTCCTGTAGAGAGACCGAGCAGCTGTCTGCACTGCTGAGTCCCACTTCCAGAGTGGCCCAGCTGTCCTGATTTTCACCCTCAACTGGTGAAGAACACCCTAGGACGCACAGATCCCAGCCTACCTTTTCACTCTGCAACCAAGCGCCCCAGTCCAGGTACCGATGAACCAACTGTGACCCCTTGTCCCCAGGACCCTTGTGACCGAAGCCCCTCACTGGGAGCTCCTGAACTTGTACCCAAGTCCTCCTCTGCAACCAGTTTCTAAGTGACCCCACTTCTTCCCACCTGCTTAGCGCACACAGCTGCCAACCCAACCAGCACCTCTGCACCCGGATGCCTCAGGGCAGGTAACGAGTAACTGCTGGTGGTACTTTGGACCTTGACTCCCTTCAACCCTAAGTCCCAAAGGAGATCAATTGCACATAACTGTATGCAACATATGCCTTTTGTCTTTTACTTACCTGTAAAAATGCATAACTGCCAAAGTAATTACTTGATAACAAAGTTTTTGGTATCAAAATGTATATAAAAATACGAGTTATTTATCTAAATTGGTGTCTGGTTATTCTTGAAAGTGTGTCTCATTTATTGCCTCTGTGAGTACAACAAATGCTTAGCACTACCCTCTGATATGCCGAACTGCTCGCCCACACTACCACAAAAGAGAGTATTTGGGTTATCATTTGTGCCTCTGTAAAACAACTGGGGTTTGCCTCGAATCTTACACAGTGTACCTAATTTTGGGCCACTATGTAAAAAGCCAGCTTCCTACAAAATGATAAACAGAATGTTTGTTTCTCAGCACTGCAATATTTTTGTGTTGTATCAGATTGTGTTATAATTGATGTCTAGCTGTGGATGTTGTCAGGGTCTTATAAAAATGCTGAAATCATTTTCTGAAAAGAGGGTAAAATAAAATGCTCTACTTAATTCTTACCGGAATGAAAATATCTTGAAGTTTTGTAACATTGTGTGCAGAGAAGCCCTATATTTGGTTGATAGATTCCTCATCTTCTGATTCTCTCATTAGAGTCCAGGACCGGTCCTTTGGACTTATCCTTGGGCTACAGCCAAAAGCCAACTGATACTTTAGGCTAGTTACCCATAAAGCATATGTAACAAATGAATATGTTATGCTCACAGGAGGGCGTACTCTACAGATCGTGAATGCCCAGGAAAAGAATGCCGGCAGGTACACCTGCATTGCCACAAATGAAGCTGGAGAAACACTGAAGCATTATGAAGTCAAAGTGTACAGTAAGTTATCTGGCTTTTATAGCCTTCTCGTCATTAAATATTAAGAGAAAGATGAAGCTACCCCAAGTATTACATTTATTCTAGGAGTAGTGATCCACACCGTACATTAAATGTCATGTTCTGTACATATTGTTCCCATTTACAATGGTTTATTACTTTTTAGACAAGAGGCAAGGTTGGCTAAGGCTACATTGGGTGCAGGGATAGAAAGAGTGCTCTCTGCCACAGTGGAGCGAGTATTCAGAAGTTCAAATCCCAATTTTGGTGCAGAAATCTGCTATGGTCGTGTTGTGTTCCCGAACCCTCCAAAATTAATGATTTTATTTTGTGGGCTTTTTTCCCATATTTTCACAATATGTACAATTTTATGGGCCATATTCACAAAGATGTTTTGTGACTAATTCTTGCGGTGCTCCTAAATTACTTCTGAATTTCAGGAGTACGCTAGGATTAATTCAGGAGAACAGAAGTATATCAACAAATACACATAGCAAGATATTTTTGAATCGACTATGGGGCCGATTCACATAGATTTTTCTATGAGTAGGTGTGACTTTGTAGTACTCCTGGCTTACTTCTGAATTCCAAGAGGAAGCCAGAGTACAATAGAAGTACTGGAAGAGTGCATCACAGCAAAATCATTGCCAATGTTCAGCATGTGCTCTTTGACTCAGAAAAATTCATTGAGTTTTATATCATCCTACATATAACGAGGGGGCGTGGCTTGGATGCCGAGGGGAATGGCGGCGTGAGCTCGGAGCTCCGCACCCGATCCCCACAAACATCCGTCTAAACCGTACGAAATCTGCCGCGAGCCGCGCCACTGCAACGGCGCTGGCTGCGGAACGGATAGCGGCACCGCAGAAGCCGGGAACCAGTGCGGCTTGGGGAGGATTGAGCTACCATGGAGCGCCGCGAGCCTGGTGCGCGGCGAGACTTCGGAGACCCTAAAATGGCGGCCAGGGCCGGGCACCGCAGCGGCTGACCACCGCCGGCCCAGTGAAGTCTGCGAGGGCACGGCCAGCGCGGAGGAGCGTCCTGCTGAGGTCACCCCGACGGCGAGTGAAGCGACGCACTACGATCCGGAGTGCGGCGAGAAGGGACGGCGAGGCTGACGGACCGGTGACTGGAGACCGGGCACTGCACTGGCGCCGGCCCTGCGATCCGGCGGCTGCCAGCGCCTCCGCGAGCGGAGAAGGAGCAACGGCCTGGGAGTGCGGTGATTTGCGGACCCGACGGCGGGACCCAGGTGGTACTGGCTGCCGCTGCCTCTGGCACGCTGGGGTTGCGGACCGGGCCCCGCGGGCTTGGTGAGACGGCGAGGTGCCCGACGAGCACTGCAGAGCCCGCTGAGACGCCACGGAGGCGCAGGATCTGGACCCCCGGAGCGGTGAGGACATTCATCCCAGGACGCCTGAGAGGGGGTGATCAGACCAGGAGGCGACGGTCGGATGTGCGCCGGACCATGCTTCCTGAGAGCGGCAGGCCTCCCGGGGGGAACTCGAGTGTCGGATGGTGAGCGGGTATCGCCTGTTGAAGCGTGAGTGACCGAGCTGCGGAGTGTCCGGGGAGCTGTAGCGGCGGGGGCTGGAGCCCGGGGCGCACCGGGAGGAGGCGCGCTTGGAGCACACGCCGACCGGGGGCTTGGAAGAGACTGAGGAGCCATACGAAACTTGGTGGGGCCCTGACGTCGGCTGCGGACAGGATCGGGCCGCTGGGGGCGCTTGCTGAAGGGCGCAGAGAGGAGGTGAGAGAGCAGGAGTCGTTAGAGGATTGCCCGTGGGCCCACCTGACCGCGACACCCACGGCCCCCAGCCCGGGGGGTACGACACCGGGGCGCCCCGCAGGCGGAGGAGAGGACGGTGGTGCTCCCGCCCGGGGGGTGCATTGGCCACGACCGACAAGAGCGGCAACGAGATGGGCAAACCCCGGATCAAAGGTGGGGACGGAGCGCCCGGGGCGGAGGCGCAGGACGGAGCGGCCCAGAGCCCCGCGGAGTTGCAGCAGCTCCGGGATTGTATCCTGGAGGCCATAGCGGCCACGAAGGACGCATTACAGCAGGACATTGCGCAAGTGGGTCGAGCTTGGGGATTCTGAGGGCGGACCATGGCAAGCTGAAAGACCGAGTTAAAACGGTGGAGGATCAGCTACAGGACGTACTGCCGGCGCATAAATCTCAGGAGGGGTGCCTGGCGGAGGCGTTGGGGCGCATACAGGTCCTGGAGCGGCGAGCGGAGGATGCTGAAAACCGCAGTCGGCGCAACAACGTCCGCTTGGTGGGTCTGCCGGAACACAAAGAAGGTGGCGATATGGTGGGTTTCCTGGATGCTTGGCTGCGATCCGAGGTGGCTCCGGAGGGCCTGTCGCCCTTCTTTACATTGGAACGGGCGCACCGAGTGCCGGCGAGGCCCCCCAAACCAGGCCAGCCTCCACGCCCAGTGGTGATAAAACTATTGCACTACAAGGACAGGGACTGGCTGCTACAGAGGGCCAGAGAAGCGGGGCCATTCCAAGTGGACAACAGTAGTGTCACACTATACCCGGATTACACATTTGAAACTCAAAAGCTGCGTGCCTCCTTCTTGTCACTTAAGCGCGAACTGAGAACAGAGGGCTTGCAGTACTCGCTCCTTTTCCTGGCCAAGCTGCGTGTTATCGTGGACGACAGGACGCTCTTCTTCCCAACCGTGACGGAAGCCTGGACGTGGTGGGACACGTACAAGACCGGAACAGGCGAGGCTGGAGCTCGAACTTTGGAGGTGCGGAGGTCACAGCCGATGCGGCAGTCGCGAAGGCTCCGGCAGAGGAGGCAGAGAGCTGGAAAACCCACGGACTCGCAAACGGAGGAGGAGAGGAGAGCAGCGCTGAAAGCGGTGGTGGACTTGTCCGGGAGGGTGGCGACTCAGTCATCCCGCGGGACGGGCTCGGACAGCCGCGGCACGAGCTCGGAGTCTGGCCGCTCCGTCTTGACGGGAGGCCGCGGCCCCGTGGTGACCCCGCAGACATCGGGGGAAATTGTCGAAGGCTGATGAGACGGCACTGCCGGGGGGGCCGGCGCTTGAGAGCTGTGGAGTCTGCTCCTATAGAGGTGGACGCATTCGGAAGAGATGCTCAGATTTTCGTGAGTGACTATAGGGGATGGGGGGGGGCGGAGGGACGGGATTGTGGTAGCCTCCTCAGGTACCGAGCTCCTCCCTAGAGGCCCATAAGGCCGCTGCAGTGCAGACTGCAGTTTAGGTGGTTGATTGAGCGAGTTTGCTCTACTCTAGTTTGGATGGGGGCTGGTTCTCCGAAGTTGGGTCCTGTTCTGGGGGGGGAGGGGCCGAGAGTAGTTGGGGGGGCTCGTGGCGAAGGGGATGTAGGGGGGGCAAGAGTTTTTTCTGGGGAGGGGTGGGACAGTGCCCTTGAACGCGGCTGGACATGGAGGGGTAGCACGCAGTGGCCTCTGACATGGGACTATGGCTAACGTGGGGATGGTGAAATGTGTGACCTGGAATGTGAGGGGACTCCACACTATGGCAAGGAGGCACAAGATTCACACGTACCTGGTGCGCAGGGGTGTGCAGATTGCGCTCCTGCAGGAAACGCACTTAACGAAGCAGGAGGGCATCGCACTGCAGCGCAGATGGAGGGGGCAGGTGTTTAGTACGGCTTACTCCGCATTTGCGAGGGGAGCTTTGATTTGGATCCGAGCAGGCACCCCCTTTCAGGTACTGGGGCACACCATAGACCCGGAGGGCAGATACGTCGCTGTTGAGGGCAAACTTAGGGGCAGGGACATAGTGCTCTGTAGTTTGTATGCACCCAATCTGGACCAGGGGCCCTACCTTACGAAATTGTCCGGGGAGTTAGCCAGCTACCTGGCGGGCCCTATTGTGCTGGGTGGGGACTTCAACTCAATCGCAGACACTGCACTGGATAGGTCACACCCGCCCCTGGGGACATCCCCGGTCCACAGGCTAGCGAAGCGCAGGCTCGAGTGGCAGGGGAGGTAGGGACTGACAGATGCTTGGAGGGCACAACACCCAACGACGAGGGATTACTCCTATTATTCACCGCTCCACGACTTGCATGTCAGACTGGATGCTTTCTTGTGCTCCCCGGCAGTGCTTCAAACTGTGGCGGATACGGATTACTTAACCCGCACGATCTCTGATCACAACCCCTTATTGATGACCTTAGCGTGGATGGTTGAAACCCCACGGGTCCCATTGTGGTGGTTGAGGCCGGATACATTAGATGACCCACCGTTCCGGGCAGCCTTGCGGGAGGGGATCACGCACTATTTTACTGAGAACGGGGGATCCGCGGCGACCAGAGCGCTGGAGTGGGACGCATTCAAGGTGGTGGTTAGAGGCCATTGTATCGGGAAATACGCTGGCGTGCGCAAAACTCTGCTGGGTGATTTGGATAAAGCAGACGGGAAATTGCGGGAAGCTGAAACAGCGCGGCCGGGTCGTCCTGAGCTCCAGGAGACAGTGTGCGAGGCTAGAGAGGCGGTGGCGGTCGAAGTGGAGAGGCTCCGGAGCTACGACCACAAGGCCTACTTGGTGAGGGCGCACGCTGAGGGAGATAAGGCAGGCACGTTACTGGCTTGGCTGGCCAATCCCACTAAACGCAGCCAACCGATCTTGGCCATAGAGAGGAGGGGAGGTGGCATGGTCTCCACTTAGGGGAACATATTAGACAGTTTCTGCTCGTACTACGGGACACTCTACGAGAGCGCGCTAGAGGGGCCGGGCGAGGACGCGGAGGCCTTTTTGGAGGGGCTGCAGCTGCCACAACTTGACCAGGAGGAGGCGGAGGTATTGGGCAGAGAGATAGACCTAGTGGAAATCAAAGGGGCGGTGGCGCGAATGGCGCGGAACAAGACCCCGGGCCTGGACGGATTGCCCATTGAATTTTATAGCCGGTACCTGGACCTGCTGGCCCCGCGGCTTCAGGTGGTATATAAGGAGGCCAAGCTTAGAGGGAGATTGCCACGGTCCATGCGCGAGGCGCTGATGATCCCACTCTTGAAGCCGGGCCGAGAGAGCACTGACCTAGCGGCCTATAGGCCGTTGTCAATGCTGACGACGGACTATAAAATCCTGAGCACCGTATTAGCGACCAGGTTGCTGCAGCATATGCCGAGGCTGATTCATGGCAACCAGTCGGGGTTCATCCCTGCACGAAACACTACCGCCAATATCCGCAGTCTGATCCGCTTGCTGGGGGACCCGATGGAGGGAGCCCGCGCACCGCACGTTCTGTCGATCGATATAGAGAAGGCCTTTGATAGCCTGGAGTGGGACTATCTGTACAGAGTCATGCGTGGCTTTGGTCTTGGGGAAGGATACATAGGTTGGACGAAGGTCCTATATGCCTCGGCGGTGGCGAGGGTACGGGTCGGTTCTCTCGTTTCTGACCAGTACCGGGTGGGACGTGGCACTAGACAGGGGTGCTCGCTTTCCCCGTTGCTATTCGCGCTGGCGATAGAGCCCCTCGCGTTAGAGGCCAGGACAGGCCGGTGCTACCGGGGGCTGGTCTACAGAGGGACCCCGCAGTTCATTTCACTCTATGCTGATGATTTGCTTGTGTTCCTGGAAGACGCAGCGGACGCACTGACTGGTGCGGAGACGCTTCTGGCGAAATTCGGCAGGTTATCGGGACTGCGGGTCAACTGGTCCAAGACTTGTTTGTTCCCGCTGCGCCAGGGCGAACCGAGGCCGGACGTCCGACCTGAGCTCAAGTGGGAGCCTCACTGCCTCAAATATTTAGGGGTCCACATATACCACTCCGCTCCAGATATGCTGGAGGGTAATGTGGGTCGCTGTATACGGGCGCTGAAGGGCAGCATGGCCTTTTGGGCCACTCTCCCACTCTCAGTGACGGGACGCATCTCATTATTGAAAATGATTGCCTTGCCGTGCCTTTTATACTATTTCCGCACGCTCCCGGTGTGGATACCGAGCCCGGTCTTTCGGCAGCTGCGATCAGTATTAGTATCGTTCCTCTGGGGTTCGGGAAGACGCAGGATAGCGTTGACAACCCTGTCCAGGCCCAAGGACGAGGGGGGCCTGGCGGTCCCGGATTTCGAATTCTATTATCTGGCGGCGCAGCTCCAGATCTTTACGCAGGAGGTGGCCAGAGTATACCGGGGCCCGGAGCGAGACAGAGAGGGGGGCACTCCCCGCCACGTGCTAGCATATATTACGCTACAGCAGCGTTTGGCTCTTAGGGACTTATCCATGGAGGAACAGACATTCCGACAATGTTGGAATCGATCGCAGCGCCGGGCGGGGAGGCGGCGCCCGTATGCGCCGGAGATTCCGTTGGGTATGGTGACGGCGCTCCCGCACGGGGGGGATTGGTCGAGCCTACAGGTGTGGGAGGAGGCGGGCCTCCAAATGCTGGGCGATTTGTACGAGGACGGGGAGATGCTCCCTTATCAAGCGCTGCAGGAGCGGTTTGATCTTCCGAGGGGAGACTACCTGCTGCACGCGGCGGTGACCGGGGCGATGCAAGAGAACTGGGGGGAGGGGCTCCGTGAGCCTCCTATATCTGCGGCCTGCCAATACGCTATGATGTCGGCTGGCACCCGCAAGGCGGTCACCTGTCTGTACTCAAGAATGCTGAGTGAAACGTTGCAGCCGATGACGGCCCTGAACGACAAATGGGAGGCGGACTTACAGACAGAGATACCCGACGCTGCGTGGGCGGGCTTGGTTAGAAGGGCCAGAAAGAGCACAAGGAATGCACGCTTCCAACTGATCCACTTTTATATCCTCCACAGAGCTTACCTCACACCAGGTAAAATTCGGAAATATTTCGGAGCAGAGGAGGCCGCGTGCCCTAGATGCGGCGCGGTTGGAGCGGAGTTAGGCCATATGCTGTGGGACTGCCCCCACTTGCGCGACTATTGGAGGGCGGTGGGCGAGACGCTGACAGGGGTCACAGACAGGGAGTTGGATTATAGTAAAGCGGTCTGCGTTCTGCACTGGTTCCCACACACTCCCAAGAACAAGATCACGAGCAGATTCATAGACATGGGCCTCCTCTTAGCAAAAAGGGAAGTGACGAGACTGTGGAAATCTAAGGTGGGCCCCACGCATAAGAGATGGTTTAAGGAGCTGCAGAAATGGGCGGCGAGTGAAAGCACACTTAGGTACCAGCTGGCGAGCCGTAGAGAGGACGATAAGGCGTTAGAAGCGGCCACAGCGTGGGAGGTGCTGGTGCAGGCCCTGCGCGATAGTGAGGATGAAGTCGGAGTGGGTCCGTCGGACGGTGAGGATAGCCCCCAGACTATTCCGGTCACACACACTCAGTAGATAGGTATACACTGCGGAAATGTACCCGAGTCCACTTCTTCGGGCCGCCACCAGCCGTTGACGAGAGCACTGTTGGGTGGGGAGGGAGGGCGAGGGAGTTTAGGGTCTAGGTTTGGGGACGAGTTTTGTTGGGATGGGAGGGCAAGGGGGGGTTGAAAACTTTAAAGCGGAATGTAGAAGTCCTGTGTGGATACCGACGACACTAGCCGCTGATGTAGATTGAGAACGCTGGCCCACAGGTTGACGCTGCCCGGCCCCCGGGATGTGGGCTAATAAGCTGTGTATGTAGGCCTCCTGGCCTAGCAAAGAATTGGCGCTGATGTTGGAGGCGCAGGCCAGTAATGTTTGTACAGTGATTTTCCTGTGCTTCTGCAATAAAAACAGTTTAAAAAAAAAAAAAAAAAAAATCATCCTACATATAACTTTCAGTTTGTTTTAGAGTACCAATACACTATTGAATTAGCATAAGCATAGCGGTCACAACTCTGTAAGTCGTTCAATTAATTGAAAACATATGGCCTAATTTAAAGTGCAAAAGTGACAGATCCTGTGTGCCAAGCCTCGCTCTGCCCACCTCATTCAGAGAAGGGTAGTCCTTAAATATTCTGTCGACATACTCCGATGGAGCAGGGGCCATTGCTGGAAGGACACTACACTGCACGTCCTATTTAGGGTGGATGGTGTAATATATAGTTCGAGGCATATGAGCTGCATAGATCGCCATCTTGTGGTGGGCTCGGATGGTTGCACTTTGTTGTTGTCTTGGAAGAAGTCTTTGTAGTCACGAGGTAGGTGACTCCTCCTTTAGACAATAGTGCACATGGGCATCGACTCCATCTTTAGATTGTTTTTTCTGCCATCGGGTTCGGATGTGACCTGCTGCGCTTCGGTTCGGCACCGTGTTTCCAAACCTTTTCGACGCGCAACTCATCACACTAGACGGTTTTGTTCGTGAGCCCTTTGATGCTCTAACTTTAAAATCTTCGATTCCGGTCGTCGACGCGGGCCGCTGGGCCTATCGGCACCATTCGGCCATACGGCTAATGGAAAGGACTCCATTTAAAAAATGCACCCAGTGTGGAGCTAAATTTCCACACAGTGACCACCACAAGGTCTGCAACCTTTGCCTCTCACCAGAACACAAGGAAAGGGATTGCCTGGCGTGTGCTTCTTTTCGCTCCAAGAAGACTATCCGTGATCGCCGGGCTCGACGACACGTTATGGCTCAACAGGCTACACCGGTGCTGGACGACCTTTTCGATGAAGGCCCGTTGTTCCAGAGGCAGAGGATTCGGAAGAGCTTGAGATCGTCTCTGAAGCCGACGACACCGATGACCACATCACTCCAGGTCAATGAGTGAGTACAAGTGTCCATGCCCCTGCCCCACTCGAAAAACAAAAGGCTCCGGTCAAAACTTCACCTGAAGGCCTAGTTAGGGACCAAAAGAAAATTTCAGAAGACCCACCTCCGGGCCCGGCTCTGAATACAAAAGAGAAGCCTTCCGGCAGCTCGGGACCGAGCAAGCCGCATCTTGGTGCCCAAAAAATACCGTTGGTACCGAAATCAGGGACACACCCTATTTCTGTGACACCCAAAAAGGCATCAGTATTGAAATCTTTCGAAGAAGATTTTGACTCGACACCAACATCGAAGCAGAAAACCCCTTCTACAGCTCCAGAGTCCAAATTCAAACGACGATCGGAACCGACAAAATTAGCACCGAAAGCAGACAACAACCAAGAGGAACTGTTTCGGCCAGATCCTATCGATCCGAAACAAAAAACATGACATGTTGACCCTAAAATAGGCCATATTGTCAATGTTCCAGCAAAGAAGAGGAAGTCAGATACCTCACACTCTCCTGAGGTACCTGTGAAGAAACAAGACTTCCTACCAAACTTTTGTCTCCTACAAACTCTCCTATACACTCTCCTACACTCTCCCCAATACTTTCATACTCACCCTTACTACCACAGCATGAGGATGATCTAGGGGACGGGGGTGGACACGATCAGGATCCTTTAGATGACCCTGATGATAATACTACTCCACCACAGGATGTATTGGATGATTACAACACTCCCACAGATCCTCTAGACATTCCTGACACATATGTACACCCATCTAGGCCATCCCCTCCAGACGACAATATACGTTTTAGTCAACTCATTAACAGGGCTGCGCAATATCATGGGGATCAACTGCATTCAGACCCCATGGAAGAGGATTTCCTACTTGAAATATTTGCTCAGTCACAAAAATCAATACAGACATTACCCATGCTTAAAGGTGTCATTGAACATGCACCAGACATATTTAAAGACCCTGTCAGGACCAGGATTCTCAATCCTCGGATCGATAAAAAATATAAACCTGCCCCTAATGATCCAATTTATATTAAAGGGCAATTCCCTTTAGATTCTTTAGGGGTCTCAAATGCAAGGAAACGTGCAAATTCCCAAACCTCTGGTGATGCTCCACCTCCAGACAAAGAGTCTAAACTGCTCGATGCATCAGGCAAACAAGTTGCCTCCCAAGCAGCCAATCACTGGAGAATAGCTAATGCACAAGCACTTCTTGCCAGATATGACAGGGCTCACTACGATGAGCTTGAAGACCTTATTCAACATTTGCCTGACCAATATAAAGCCAAAGCTAACGATCTGGTCCAAGAGGGCAAGTTAATTACAAATGCATCCATCAAATGTGCCCTCTAAGCAGCAGACACCTCATCTAGATCGGTCAACACCAGTGTCTTACTCCGCAGACATGCATGGTTGCGCATTTCCGGACTCTCATAGTTCCTACCTGTCTGAAACTCCATCACTACAGACAGGTGGGTAAGACAAATTATCCAGTATGGTTACTGCCTGGAACTTACTGCAACTCCCCCAACCATACCGCCCAAACAATGTCCAGTGTCCACGGAACATCTAACGCTCCTCAAACAGGAAGTTCTCTCACTTCTTCAAAAGCACGCAATAGAACCAGTTCCCCTTCAGCATCAAGAAACAAGGGTTTACGCCCTCTATTTTCTCATCCCCCAAAAAGATGGAACTCTCAGACCAATACTAGACCTCAGACCTTTGAATATCTACATACAATCAGACCATTTTCACATAGTCACTCTTCAACAAGTCCTCCTACTTCTACAGCAAGGCGATTTCCTTGCCACTCTAGATCTCAAGGACGCCTACTTCCATATTCCTATACACCCTGTTCACAGGAAATATCTAAGGTTTGTAGTGGACGGGCAGCACTTTCAATTCAAGGTCCTCCCATTCAGAGTGACCACAGCACCCAGAGTCTTCACAAAATATCTAGCAGTAGTAGCCGCCCACTTGCTTAGACAACAAAGCCATGTGTTTCCATACTTGGACGACTGGCTCATAAAAGCCAAGTCATACAGCCAGTGTGTTCACCACACTCACCAAACAATTCATCTGCTCCACAACTTGGGGTTCACAATAAACCTCACCAAGTCATATCTTCAACTGTCCCACATACATCAGTATCTAGGGGCCACAATAGACACTTCCAAAGCGCTTGCATACCCCAATCCAGTCAGAATAGCCAGTATGCAAACCCTCAGAACAAGATTTCAGCCCCAACACTCACTACCAGCTTGAGTGTTTATGCAGCTAATAGGAATGATGGCCTCATGCATTCTCATAGTTCCTCACGCAAGACTTCAGATGCACCCTTTACAAGAATGTTTAGCACATGAGTGGAACTAGGCTCAAGGTCAACTTTCAATTCTGGTGTTGGTGGACAGCCGCACATCGCTCTCTGCAGTGGTGGAACACACAAAACCTTTCCAAAGGGCGGCTGTTCCAAGACCCGGTTCCACAGATAGTGCTAACAGCGAACGCATCACTCACCAGCTGGGGAGCCCATCTCTTAAACCATACAATTCAGGGCAGGTGGACCCCTCAACAAAAAGTGCTCCACATCAATCACCTGGAACTACTGGCAATCTTTCTAGCATTAAAATCATTCCAGACGCATCTCAACTGTCCTTGTCCACACCAACAATATGACAGCAATGTATTAAATACAAAAACAAGAAGTAACACATTTTTTGCAGCTGTCTCAACTAGCGCAAAGCATATGGAGATGGGCCACCCCACAAAAGATATCCCTTCTAGCAGACCATCTTCCAGGGATACACAATCAGATTGTCAGGCTCTCCAATTCCGTATCCTCAGGGCTGTGCCGATGCTCAAAGGGGGCCCACCTCTGAATTGACCCAAGTCTGGAATGTGTGTATCTACACAGACTTTTGGGGCAATTGAGCGGGGGAAGGAAAGGGTGGGGACTGCGGGGAGGGAGAACTGTGGGGGAAACAAAGAGACACTGTGAATTTCTGACTGCTATTTCTTTCTTCTACCAATAAGCCCTTTTCCCCTGAACACCCCTCTATTCCACCCTTTCCTACCTGTAAAGAAAATAAAGGTAAAACAGAACACTTCAGAGGAGAGCTGAGGGTGACACCTTCAGAACAAAGCCCTATCGGGAGATAGAAACCAAGAAGGAATACGAGAGACAATTTCTTCTGATTATCCTCTTGTTAGTTTGTTCCTCAAAACACCCCCACCAAGGATAGGCACCACCTACCAGGAATTTCTGTTCAGCGTAACCTGGCTTAGTCCCGCTATGTCCTTCATTTCCCTCTCTGCGCTCTCTCTCTGTGGTATATGAAATATAGAAATAAAACAGAAACAGCGAAGAACATATACAAGGGTATGCTATTGTGCCAGGAGACCTCCTGACCGTTCAAACACAGGGGAGAAACGTTAGCCAGCACGTTATCCCTGTTAATCTTAAAGCTCCAAGTCGCAAATGATAGTAGTTCGATAATAATACACACGGTCTGTAAGAGCTGTGAAAAGGTAGTCAAATAGTGAGCGCCCTCACACAAGTGCTATGTAGACTCCGATTTGCATGGTTTGCCTTCGGAAAAACGAACACACGCATACACACTGAATGAGAGGGTTTCGTGGGCGCTATCACTCTCCCTGCATGAAACCATACCTGGTTTCGCCAACAGAGAGAACGCAGCCCAAGCGCCTCTACAGGCGTCAACACTCCTCTGCAGGAGACCGCTTCTCTCACGGGTCTCATCCAACAGAGGAGTTATTTGTAACCAGGGAACTCGTCACCAGTCACGAACAAGAATGGTGGTTCAATAGTTTTGTGTCCGTGACACTCTTACCACCCTGCGGAGCAGCCTGAAGGATCGTCCTGCTTACGAAAAGGATCTGGGTCGAATAATCGGCAGCGCAGCCCAGAGCTCAAGCGGCTTTAATTCCTGCTTCCGGCGCCGCCTTTGATGTACGTACGACGTGCATCGCCTTGCCTCATGGGTAATGTAGTCCCGCGGAGGTTTTCTGAACCGCCGGTTTCGTTCCGGCAGGGTAGGTAGCGTGTCAGCCGGCCACAACATCCTGACACAGATTGCGGATCTGTTCAGTCGTCAGACACAGCACATCCACAAATGGGAACTTCATCCACAAGTTCTTCATCCATTCTTTCACATGTGGGTCTACCCAGACATATATCTGTTCGCCCCACATGAAAACGCAAAATGCCCAACCTTTGCCGCCAGGTATCCACACCCATTGTCCAAGGGTAATGCAATATGGATAAACTGGTCAAGCAGATTTGCGTACGTTTTTCCGCCACTCCCGGTCATTCCATTAGTAGTGCGCAAGCTCAAACAACAATCAAGATGATCCTGGTAGCTCTAACATGGGCCCGGCAGCCATGGTTCACAATACTCCTGGAACACTCAGTAGTTCCACACCAAAAACTACAACTCTCCCCAAACTTTCTTACACAGAACCATGGGGAGATAAGGCATCCAGATCCAGCTCAACTAAACCTAGCAATCTGGCTCCTGATGTCCTAGAGTTCGGTTACCTCAACCTCCCACCGGACTGTATGAACATTATTAAAGAAGCAAGACGCCCTACTACTAGAGCTTGCTATGCTGCCAAATGGAAAAGATTCGTCATTTACTGCAATAACAACAAAATTGATCCACTTGATGCTTCAACTCAAAACATTATTTGCTATTTACTGCATTTACAAAGATGTAATCTGGCATACAGATCCATAAGACTACATCTTGCTGCCCTTGCCGCTTACCTACAAAACATACAACATTTGTCAGTGTTTAGGGTGCCTGCTATCAAAGCGTTTATGGAAGGCCTTAAAATGATAATTCCTCCCAAGATCCCACCCTCTCCAGTGTGGAATTTAAACATTGTCCTTACTAGGCTCATGGGTCCTCCATTTGAACCTCCGCACAAACGCGAACTGCAGTTCCTTACATGGAAAGTAGCTTTCCTTGTCGCAATCACCTCTCTCAGGAGAGTAAGTGAGATCCAGGCTTTAACCATACAAGAACCATTCTTACACATACATCAAAACTTGGTGGTTCTTGAAACAAATCCGAAATTCCTTCCGAAAGTAATCTCTGCTTTCCATCTTAATCAATCTGTGGAATTACCAGTTTTTTTCCCAAAACTAGATTCTGTAGCAGAGAGAACCCTTCACACACTTGATGTCAAAAGAGCTATGCTTTATTACATTGACAGAACTAAACCTTTTAGAAACACAAACCAATTGTTTGTAGCTTTCCCTCCACCTCATAAAGGGAACCCCATCTCCAAAGCTGAAATTGCCAGGTGGATAGTCAAATGTATTCAAATATGCTACCATAAGGCAAAACGCACGTTAACAATTCCCCCTAAAGCGCACTCAACACGCAAAATAGGGGCTTCCATGGCATTCTTAGGGAACATTCCCTTAGATGACATTTGTAAAGCAGCAACATGGTCTACAACACACACCTTCACTAAACAATATTGTGTAGATGTGCAAGCAAAACAGCAAGCTTCTGTGGGCCAGGCTGTTCCAAGAACACTTTTCCAAACCTCTGCAACAGATACAGGTGACCACCGCTAAGGGAGAGCACTGCTATACAGTCTATGCAAAAGTATGTATTCTGCAGCTCATATGCCTCGAACTGAAAATGCTACTTACCAGTATGCATCTGTTCTTGGCATGCAAAGCTGCAGAATACATACGCCCACCCGCCTCCCAGGTACCTCTAGCTGCTCCAGAATTATCTTACTTAGATACATTACACACGGACATCTTTTCTGTTTTCTTACAAACTCCATCATTTACCTTCATGGCGAAAAACAATCTAAAGATGGAGTCGATGCCCATGTGCACTATCGCCCAAAGGAGGAGTCACCTACATCGTGACTACAAAGACTTCTTCCAAGACAACAACAAAGTGCAAACATCCGAGCCTACCACCAGATGGCGATCTATGCAAAAGTATGTGATTCTGCAGCTCTACATGCCTAGAACAGATGCATACTGGTACGTAGCATTTTCCTTTTTTCTGTCTATCACTGCCAGGAGAGGTACAGAAAAAAATAATCACCCCTCACCCTGGGGGAAAACTCCCAAGGTGTGGCAATCATTCGTTTTTTGTTGTTCAGAAATAAACTCCGCTTTGGGAGTTTGTTTCTTAAAAAAACAAAAACATTTAAACACTTTGCTGAATAGCCATCAAAAGTGAAGGCAGCCTTCTACCAAACGTTTTGTACATTGAAATGAGCTGCTCGCCCAGTGGTCACTTGTTAATTTGGTGGAAAGTATCCCATCAGCATTACAGAGGTAATGTCCTTTGCCATCATGACAGACGGAGTCGTAAAATTCTAAATCAGGCCCACAGAGTTTTAATCTTTGTTGCATTTTTGGAACTCATATTTTTCTGTTATGTTAAAGTTTAACCTCACATCTAGGTGGCTCCCGCAGGCAAGAAACAGAGCAACATACTTCCTTTATCTCTGTCTGCATTTCTTATAAAATGACAAGCTAAACATTATGAAATGCAATTAATTACCAGTGGCTTAGATTAATTCAAAATTCCATTCATCAGTTCTTTTTATATCTATGCACTGCATATAAGGTGCACATTATTTGCAATGTAATTAATTCAATGTGGAGTGCATTAAGCAAGTCATGACTTGTTGCTGTAGCTGAAGGCTTCTGACAATGGTAGTTTACTAACTGATACATAAACTTGTACTAAATCGAAATTTGATGTTTCATTTTTACAGTCCCACCCACCATTAACAAAGGAGATCATGCAGCCATTGGTCTCTTCCCCAGAGAGGTGAAGATCAAAGTGAACAATACTCTTATCCTGGAATGTGAAGCCCAGGCAATCCCTATGGCCACTATCAGCTGGTACAAAGATGGGCAGGTGAGTTATGTACCT
This sequence comes from Triturus cristatus, assembly GCF_964204655.1. Taxonomy (NCBI): domain Eukaryota; kingdom Metazoa; phylum Chordata; class Amphibia; order Caudata; family Salamandridae; genus Triturus; species Triturus cristatus. The sequence continues at coordinate 323,417,987 of NC_140586.1, read as the reverse complement.
ATGGCAAGCTGTGGTGGGCTAAAAAGTTGAGACTACATTCCGGCAGCTATATGTAAGTGGGGAATGTCACAGCTTTGTACTCCACAACTAGGTAAGTGAGCTAGACAGGCTCATTTTTTAAGAGGTCATTTTTTTAACATCACAGGGAGGCATCAGTTAGCTGTGGTCGAGTGTGTAAAGTCAAAATGAATGGCAGTTGATGATTATTAGCTGAACCTTCTTCATTTGTATGACTGATTCTGATATTTTAATTTTATTTTAAATTGACAGCCTCTGCAGCCAGATGGACACGTGACAATAGCAGTTAGTGGGCGAACGCTACTGATCAAAGAGGCACAAGTGTCGGACACCGGCCGATACACATGCGTGGCATCAAACATTGCAGGAGAAGATGAACTAGATTTTGATGTCAATATTCAAGGTAAGGAATCATATGGGGCTCCCTTTCATTACAGCATTGTGGCAGAGGGGTCTCTATATGATATATGTATTGAATGGAGGATAAGAAAAACACTGGATAAATTATTTATCGATATCAGCAGGAAAGATGCTTGCAAGAGAAAAATGAATAGGTAGTAAATGAAAATAAAGCACCGAGAGGCAGGACAGGGTGCACTTGAAAATCAGCACACTGTTCATTTTGGAAAAACATGATATGTAAAACAACTATTGAATACGATGACCACTCTGCTTTCTTAGGAGGTCTAAACAGCGTTAAACTTGACTATGGGTATCAAACGTATTTGAGAGGTACTTTTCATTGACTAACAATGACAAAGTGACACTGTTTTCTGAGTAAAAAAAGTTTAATTTCATTTTGTTTACACTTGATTAATTAAAATCAATGCATGTACTTGTTACACTATATATCTTTTTTGCAATGTGAAATAAAGACATAATCATGAAAACAAAGACATGCATTTCATTAAGTTATGTTCACCAGCTGGGTAGAAGGTGGGACAAATGCCTTCAAAATCTGAAATTTCAGAAATGGAGTGTTCAAAATAGGGTCTGTAGGGTCGAGACAGGCCATGATCAATTGCCTACATGACTGGATATTCCTATGATTGAAAGGTTGCTGGAGCAATTGCCTCCTTTCCTGCAGGAGAACCGGACAAATACATAACAAATAAATCATGACCTCTTTTGCCCTGCAATATAATCTGCAGTTTCTAATCTTACAGTTCTTCGCCCACACTGGGATATAATCAAGGGATGGGAAACAGTCATATATATATAGAAAACATTTTTGCTTCAAAGAAATTGAGTACCCAGTTCCTAGATACAGTTGACTTCGTGAGACAGTGTAATTATTTCGAAACATCCAAGCATAGAAGCTTTTAGCTAGAGTCACGTTTTTCTGTAGTCAAAACAGTTTCCTCATACTAGCATTCAACGTTTTTTGAAAGGTATTAAAAGTAAATGATGCATTCCAGAGAACCTCTAACTGTGGATTTTTCAGAGAGTTTTCAAGGTAATCTATTGCAAGGAAAATCTCAGTACCATTGCGACCATAGAAGTAGGTTCAAATATTCCTGTCTTTGGCTCTGAGCATGTGACAAAATTTTAGGAAGGCCTCTGGTCTTGCTAAGGTCTGCTTTTTAATTCCAAATTCAAGTCAGACTTCAACGGGTAAAGCCTGTTTCGGCTAGCCAAATAGCTGTTTTTATGTTTTAGAAATTATTTTATCCAGCATCGTACAGTCCCTGTCATACAAAGCCTCACTGCTGAAAGTAAGAGTCCGTAACAGTTTGGCTGCAGTGATTTTCTATGTGCACAAGCTTTGGCTTTGACAAGTAGTTTATGTGGAAGAAAGCTTCCTCTGGAGTTGATTGTCACCCGCAAGTATTTATTCTCTTGCCTGTCCTGATTTGTTAGCCATATAGGTGCCATGGCCACTCTTTCCTATTGTTTGTGTCTACCGCCATATTTTTTGTAGGTCAAAGTAATTTCCAGGTCGATAGTATTCCGCTAAACTGTCCAGTAATTTTTACAGACTTACTTTGGTATTAAGTACAAGAACCACATCATCCTCATATAGCAGGTTTGATAGTAAACCTTCGCCTAACTTTGGGGAATGTGGAGATCTGCTGGTATGTCTGCCAAATAGAGGTTGAACAGTTGAAGCGTCAATACGCAAACCTGCTTGAGATCCAATGAGGTGTTTTTTTCCGGGAGATACTGGAACTGTCTCCAATATTCACTCCTATCTAAGTGTTGCTATATAAAGCCCTGACCAATGGCCCTAGAACTCCCCAGTTCACCAACTTTTCCCAGATTTTGTTCCTGGGAAAACAATCAAATCCAGTTTTGAAGTCTGGAAAGTAAAGGTGTAACAATGTAGTGTTTTGTTGATAATTAATGAAAGTGCCTAAAGGTTGGCTGATGTTCCAGTTACTCAACAGAATCCGGTTTGGTTAATTGGGATAATTTTATTTTTTCTTTTCCTTTGCACAACTAGCTAGATCTTGCAGAAGTAGTGCAGCAAAGTATTTTGCGTCATTGTTGAAGAGTGCTATCATGCGATATTTTTCAGCTAGAGATTTTTCACCACCCTTATAAATCAGATGAATGATTGATCTTCCTCAAGAGTCTGGTACCTTCTCACTTTGGAGAATATGATTGAATAGCAAGGTCAGTCTGTTTTGTCAGTACTCAGGATTAACTTTAAATAGAGCTTGAGGGATGCTACTAGGGCCAGGTGCTCCTACACAACGCTCTGCAAGGATTAGTTAATTAGCTTGATCTGAGATGTATTTTATTGCTTCTTCACGACTGTTCAAATGTAATTCTTTTGTTGGACTGTCTGAAGTTAACATTCAATTTGTATTGTGGAACTTTGCAAATTTCCATCAATTTTGAAATTGTATCCGCCTTCCCAGTGGCTAGCTGATTGTGTGAAAGTCATACCCATGTTATTTCAGCGATGTTCAAGTTAGTTGCTGTGTGATTACCTCTCTCAATTCAATTAAAAATTCTCCGGAATGCGTTGGAATTTCTGTCCTTACTTGCATAAAAAAGGTTTGCCCAGATATGTTCTTTCTGCTCGAGCAACTATGGCTTGTATGTAATATTGAAAAAGCTTCCACTTGAAGGCCTGGTGACCCCACCACAATGTTGCTGTTCCTGAGTTTCAAAAAGAGAAGGGAAATCACTCTCTTTAAAGGATTTCCCTTCCCCTACAACACTCACCTGGCATGACTTCATGCCGTAACTTCGCCACTAGTGAGAAGTGAGCAGTGTGAGCACGCGCACATCAATGTCATTCCAGTACGGTAACCAAGCATTGAAAATACAATAGGTCTCGCCTTTTATTAAGTTAAAGCCATTTGCTTTGCTATACAATACAATTAGCAAAGCAAATGGCTTTAACTTAATCAAAGGCGAGACCTATTTCATTTTCTATGCTTGTTCTTTTTCCATAGGACTTTTTGTTTATTGCTCTGGCAATCCTTAGTTTATTAATTTTGTCTCCATAAGTATGGTTTGTTTTCAACTTCCATACTTCCTGGTTCATCTTTCGTTTAGCCATTCTGAGTGTCTTTGACAGTCTTTTCAGAGAATTTTTATGTTGTCACATTCTTTGAGTTCCCTTTAAATTGGAATTAGGAACATTTGCCAATAGATTTATAGTAAATTGCTCCCAGACTAGAGAAGGGTTGTGCTTGATATTTTGCTAGGATTCTAGAAGTACTTCTGTTTTTGCTTCAATGCAGTCTATTAACTGGTCACTCCACTGCAGGGTTTTGTGATTTTCCATGTATACAATACCAGCAAGAATGTTGGCTGAAATACATGCGAACAGTTTGGCGGTCTGCTCGATCTTTTGTGGAAGTGAACACTTTTGGACCTTTGGTTTATTTTAATAGTCCTAATGTAGCTGAAAAGGGGCAGACATAAAGTCAAGAACTGAGTTGGTAGCTGAAGTATAGTGTGTCCATGCTGAAGGCTTATCCTCAGACAATCTGCCATTTATTAATCTCACATGAGCAATCTCTGTAATAAAGCATTCACCTGCTTGATGCTTTTATGGAAAAGGGTCATGGGGAGGGTCGGATATTCCAAAGCAGATCTTGAACTGGAAATATATCATCAATCAGTGAAGTACAGAATAAGTTAAAGTCATCTGATAGCTGACTACGGCAATAAGGTGGGCATCGGCAGAATGATATTGTGAAGTATTTACAATAAATGTTTCCAATTTGTCCTGCTCTGCTCTCCACCATTGACACAATAGTCAATCCTCCAGGTTCAATATGAATGGAAAAAGCATGGTGAGTTATAGTTACTGTTGTCTGGTTAGCGAGCTGAAAAGAGTGTGTACGGAGGTGTGCACCTTCTAATAATTTGAAGGTGGTGAATAAATTGTAAATGAAAGTTATAAGTATACTGTAGAATTTCTAATGTTTGTGTAATTTAAGTTTGGATAGTATAGGGAAAAAAGTTTTCCTAACTAGAACTAAGCTTTAGCCTTTGTTTTTTTAATTGAATCCAGTGTCATTGAGTGCAGTGTCATTATGTGGAGTGTCATACAGTAAAGTGAAGGTGAATGGTGTAAAGTCTATTGTCGTAGAGTGGAGTTTTGTAGAGTGAAATAAAGTGAAGTAGAGTAGAATGGAGTGGCATAATGTACAGTGTAGTAAAGTGTTTTATAGTGTAGTAGGATATAGTGGAGTCAAGTATTGTAGAGTGGAGCGGCAATTTGTACAGTGGACTGGTGTGCTGTACAGTAGAGTAGGGTGTCATAGGCTGTCATAGAGTGTAGTAGTGTGTTTTAGAGTGGATTAGGATGAAGTAGATTGTCATAGAGTAGAGTATCTTCGAGTGGAGTGTCGAAGAGTACAGTGGTGGAGAGTGTTGTGGAGTGCCGTGCCATATGTAATGGAGTGGAGTATCGTGGAGAGAAGTGAAGTGGCTTGTCGTTGAGTGTCGTACAGTATATTATAGTGTCATAGAGTGGACGGGCATAGAGTGGAGTAGAGTAGCATCAAGTGTAGTACAGTGTTGTAGAGTGGATTTGCATACAGTGGAGTAGAGTGTCGGACAGTGGAGCAGTGTAGAGCGGAGTATGGTACAGTGGTGTGTAGTGAGATAAAGTGTAGTAGAGTGGAGTATAGTGGAATGGAGTACACTGGAGTGGCGTTGCATAGAGTGGAGCAAAGTGTCATAGAGTGGAGTGGCATGTTGTAGACCATAGTGGTGTGTAGTGCAGTAGAGTGGAGTAGCATAGCATACACTTGAGTAAAGTGTCATACATTGGAATACGGTGTTCTACAGGATAGTGTTGTAGCATATCATGCAGTATTGGAAAGTGTTGTAGACTACAGTGGAGTAGCGTTTTGTAGAGTGGAGTGGTGTACAGTACAGTACAGTGTTGTATAGTGGATTGGTATACAGTATAGTGTAGTAGCATATCATGCAGAATTGGAAAGTGTTGTAGACTACAGTAGAGTAGAGTTTTGTAGAGTGGAGTGGTGTACAGTACAGTACAGTGTTGTAGAGTGGATTGACATACAGTGTTATAGAATACAATGGCATAGAGGGGCGGACAGTGGAGTAGTGTAAAGTGGAGTGCATTGGCATACAAATCGTTGCGAACAGTGTTGTGTAGTGGAGTAGAGTAGAGTAGATTGTTGTACAGAGTGAAGAGTGTTGTTCAGTGGCATACAGTATAGTACAGTGTTGTACAGTGGAGTGTAAGAGTATTGATTGGAAAAAGTGTTGGAGATTTCCATACAGTGTAGTAGAGGGTTGTTAAGTGGCATAGAGTACAGTAATGTGTCAAACAGTGGAGTTGCAGAGAGTGGATTGTTGTACAGTAACGTAGAGTGAGGTAATTTCTCGTACAGTGGGGTGGCATAACATAGTGTGGAGTAAAGTATAATAGAATGTATTGGCATCTCATAGAGTAGAGTGGCATGGAGTGTAGTGTAGTGGTATAGCACAGGTAGTAGACTGTTATAAATTGGAGTGGGGTCTCATACAGTAGAGTTGAAAGCTGTGTCTTAGAGAATAGAAAAGTGTCCTATAGTGGAATAGAGTTTTGTACAATTCAGTGTACGGGCATAGTGTGGAGTTTAGACTTGGACAGTGGGGTGTACAGTGGACTGGTGTGTATAGAGTTGGATAGCGTGTTGTAGAGTGCCATATATGTGTAGCAGACTTTCATATAGTGCAGTTATGTAGAATGGAGATGAATGTCATGCAGTGGAGTGACGCAGAGTGGAGTGGCATACACTGTAGTGGTGTATAGTGGATTACTATACTGTGGAGTAGTATACCATGGAATTGAGTACAGTGGAATACCGTATAGTGGAGTGTAGAAGAGTGGAGTGGCATACAGTGGAATAGCGTAGAGTGGAGTGGTGTACACTGGAGTGGCGTAGGCATAGAGTGCATTGGGTATAGTGAATTAGCATGGAGTGGCGTACACTGAAGTGGCATAGTGTAGAGTCGAGGAAACTGTCTTAGTGGAGTAGCGTACAGTGGAGTGGCATACAGTGGAGTGCTGTAGACTTGAGTGGCATAACCTGGAGTGGGGTGAGTGTAATTGCTTACAGTGGAGTGGCGTACAGTGGAGTTGCATTCAATGGAATAGTGTAGAATAGAGTGGAGTTGAGTGGAGTTGTGTATAGTGTAGTGGCATACAGCGAAAGAGCATACAATTGAGGGTTGTACAGTAGAGTGGCATACAGTGATATAGCATGGAGTGGAGTGGCCTACAGTGGATTGGTGTAGAGTGGAATAGCATATAGTGGAGTTGCGTAAACTGATGTTGCATATATTGGAGTGGCGTACACTGAAGTGGCGTAGAGTGGAGTTGCGTAGAGTGTGATAGCGTTGACTGTAATAGCTTCTAGTGGAGTAGCCTATATTGGAGTGGTGTACAGTGGGGTCGGGTAGAGTTTTATAGCATAAAGCGGAGTGGTGTACATTGGAGTGGTGTCCAGTGGAATAGTGTAAAATGAAGTGGCGTAGGGTGGAGAGCCATATACTGGAGTGGTGCAGAGTAGAGTAGCCAGGCTCTTTATCAAGTAAAGCTATTGGATTGACCTTTCGGTCATACACATGCCACTGTGATGGCTGGAGCTTGTCCATTAAGGTCAGAAGATTGCCACCTCAATGCTATTAAACAATTTCTCCTAGATAATACGACAGGGTTTGTTGATTATGGTGGCAAGCCAATAACCAAGACTACAGACTAGATCTGTTTATTATGAAAAATTATGACAAATTTGGTGGAACTGACTTTTTTTTGTTGTGTAAATTTTTTATTGACATACAAGAATGCAATTGTTTGACATCGTCATACCTCATAACAACCCCTTATACAACCAGAACCTCCTCCCCACTGTATTGCGACAGTATTAGTGATGTGTTATCAACCTTCAAATACTCATTTCAACTTGACCAGGAAGTATATTTACATAGGGCTAACAATTCTTCTGGCCCTACAGGACCTACTGTTTTTGCACCCACCTTATATATATCCTTATATATATGTCACCATTGTGAAAGAGTAACCCGTCCGCCAAGATAAAAATCAGGCCCTTAGTATTTTACTTTGACAACTATAATGTTGTTTACATTTCTAATTTTCTGACTATATGCTTAATGGTTGCATTTTTGGAAAGCTTACACTTGATATAGCCGGCCTGACTTGGTTGTGGTGACAAGCCAGTGATCAAGGGTAAGGCCTGATTGGGTCACTGGTAAAAGTTATATCTGTAGCCATAGATCCAATCTCTTTATTTTAAAAAGCTATAAATAAAAGAACACAGGCTTAGCTTGTTTATCGTGAAAAGCATTTGGTTATGCCAATATGCCTTTAACAGTGGATTATTTTCACACTGCCATAAGGCTGTAAGTGGGTATTTTGTAACATGAAATCTCACAGATTACCATAGTAGGCAAGGGCTTTGGTGTTCATCAATTCCCTTTGACAAAACCTGGGGGTGGAAGATTTTTATTGTGATAATCCTTGTTAGGCCCTTTGATGATGGGTGTATACTGGTTTGACAACTGTAATTATGTACACACGTGTAATTGTAGAACTGTATGCAAGATGGTTGCTAACGTATGTGCACTTCAGTAGGCCTCTGTTGGTTATGTTGCCAAGCCTATGGTGAAGAAAATAGCCCTTATTGGTTCATTGGGAAAAGTTATTTCAGATTTCATAGGTTTGAAATGTTTATTATGAAAAGGTACGTGAAAGCCAGAAGGCCTGACTTACTTATTGTGGAAATCAGGTATTAAAGGCAATAGGCCTTTAATTGTGGATTGCTATTGCACCATGGTCAAAGCGTATTTTCAGTTATTGTGTTAAAAGGAATCTCATAGATTATCATTGTAGGTAATAGTTTTTATGGTGGTGACATGCTCGAAGAAACCATGGGAATAGTAGATTTCCAATGTGATAATCCTTATTGTGCCATTTAAAAGGCATTTTATAGGGTTGTAACAACAGTAAGTGTGTACATATTTGGAACAGTATTGGTGTGTACCTCATAGTTGCCTTTTGGGAAGGTTTATGCTCAGTACAATAGATCTGAGTTATTTATGATGACACAACACACTTTTGATAAATGCTATAGGTCCGAGTGGTTCATTGGGAAAAGTTATGCTAGATGCCATAGTTCTGATTCTGCATTTATAAAAATCACAAAAAAGAAAATAGGCCCCTTTTAGTTTTTTATAGAACACATATGTTAAAGCCAATAAGCTCTTAATGGTGGATTGTTATCGTACTGTGTTAAGGCTGCAGACATATATTTTGTTACATTTGAACTGTAATAAATCTGGCTAGAATCTCTTTGGACTATCTGACAGGCTTTTTTGTCTGCCGGGATCATTTATTTAAAAATATTTAAAAAATACATAAATGCATACAGCTTATGTATACAAATGCATAGTATGTAAAATATATATAGTATATGGTCACATAGTATAGCAAGTAAGTAGAATAATGAAGTATAGACATAAACATAGAAGACATCATATCAGAAAATGCGGTCACTCATAGGACAATAGAGCCAATGCTGTAGAGCGAATGGCTTAAGCACTCTGCTTGCATACATAAGAACATTCAGCATGGGGCAATGAGTGAACCACTTCAGACATTGGCTCTATGGCCCCATGAGTGACAGCATTTTTCTGATCACATGCACATCCATCTAAAAATGAGTACGCTTCATTGCCTGGATAGGCAGGCCAGTTCAGTTTTCCATTTTTTCACTCATTTCTTTCCTTGCCATCTTATTTTCATTATTTCTATAGCATATTACAGACCCTAAGAGTGTGCTAACAGGTGGGGCTTGCTTGCCATTCATTTCATCTGCAGTGCGCAACATCCCTTTATGGCTACAGCCTCTAGACCAGGCCACTATCATGGAATGGTATTGTCCATTGTTTCACTATTTTAACGTACCAAGATGGCCAGCACATTAGTTCTAAACATGGCAGCCATTCTGGAACCTCATAATAACAAAACACCATATACAATAACATTGCACGATGGCCACTTACTTCTTGCTATGTTTAATTTTATTTGCCATTTAATGAATAAACTTGCCATGTTTTTTAATTTATCTTGTATATGTTGGTGGGATTGAGTGTGAGTTTATTGTGGCTGTTTAACTGGATGAATGCAAGAAGGAGTCAGCGGGTTGATGGATGGAATCATGAATGCTAAGATGAGAAACAGAGTGCATATATGATGATATACTCAATGCCTAAACTCGTAATTGACAGAGGAGGTACTTGGCTCTTTCTTGCATAGTATGTGTTTCATGGCTTGAATTGCTATACATTGTTATATGAATATTTTTAGCTGTCTCTTTATACATTTTTCTATGGTTGCAAACACAATATTAATTAAAAGACAAAAATACCAAGAATCTGAGAAGACAAAAGTATGCTGGTTACAATTTCTACAGCACACTATCTTGTGAGAAATGAGGATTTGGCGTATGGATGGGACTCTGTAGAAGGGTAGTTGCATTAAGTACCCACTCAGTCCTTTAACGTTTGTGCCCAGATTCCCTACTGCATGGCCTACTGTTGGCATAGTGGTTTCTTGTTACACAATAATGATTATTTGTAAATCCATGTATTAAGGTCTGAAACATGCTGCATGCAGTGCAGTGATTTACCTCTAGGTTTTGTAACTCTAGAGGTTTCCGAATGACTGATTGTGTATGCTTAAACAGCCTTTAACTCAAGAACCTTGTATTGATGTTTCAATTATACTGTGTAATCAGTATTCTCAAGATCACATCATGCAGTTGTGAGTTGTGACAGCCCCCCCCCCCCGAAATTTTGACAGTCTTGCTGCCCACATCACTTATACAAACTATTACCCACTCTGCTCCTTTCACTTTTCTTGCAAATGCAGCCCAGATCCATCTCTCTTCCTAGGACATGCTTTATTAATCCCAGCTTTGTGTCTCCTCTCCTCCAAGACTGACCATAGAGGGATTGCATTGCATCTTCCCTCATTCATGCATAATTGTCAGATGGATACATGATGGTTGGATAGATGAATTAACACATGTATGAATGTGAGAATGGTGGCAGTTGAGAGTGACATCCGTCTCAGTGTACAACTTTATATTAGCCCTGCTGATCATTTGCCGTGCCTCATACTCTAATGTAGCCCTATGTAATTAATTAAATTAGATTTCTTTGTATGCTTTATCTGTGAAAATGTAAATAATGAATGTCACATATTTATGTTTTATCCTGTTTGCCCTTACACATAGTTCCTCCAAGCTTCCAGAAAGCGTCTGGCCTCTGGGACACTGGGGACTTTCCGGACGATGGTAAAGGTGGGAACAGCAGAGACATCATCATCAATAACCCCCTCTCATTGTTTTGTGAGTCCAATGCTGTGCCCCCTCCTACGCTGACCTGGTACAAGGATGGCTATCCTCTCTCCTCCAGTGACAAAGTGCTCATACTGCCGGGTGAGTGGATCAAGACAGAAGTCACTTTTTCTGTTTATATCTTGTATTGTATTACTCACTATTTCACTGTGTTGTTTCAAGATGTTAATGTTTCTTCTGAATATATTGAGTTTGACAAAACTGTATTTAGAACTAGTATATGTCATGTACATTGTAATGTGCATACAGATTGTATTACTTATTTCAGTATTTTCCATCCCTGCTGCCTTTATGTTTACATTTTAGTCATGTATACATTACACATTTGCTTTTTTCCTGTCTCCATTGCTGTATATGGCTTCCTTGATATGACTACCTCTTGTTTGTCTCAATTTTATATTATCAGTAAGTCAGCTCGTGTCTATGTACATATGATCATGTTTAAAAAAAGGGCTTAAAAGTGGGCTTGTCTAGGAGGAATAATTGCAGACTCTTCTTTGGTGATGTTGTGTTATGGTGGGAAGACATATGATCTATCAGAGGTTTTTGGTTGTCATGTAGTAGGTGGAGATGATAGGTACTGAGTGGAGGTGTGGTTTGTCAGGAGCAATTATGGATGATTGGGGCGAAAGAGTGATCTTGTAGGAGCTGTGGCATAATAGAAGGATCTTTTGTCATGTGATACGAGTGTGGTCAAGAGCAGCAGGAGAAGTATGGTTAACTGGAACAACACTACAGTAACAATGTGGTGACTGATGGAATGCTTGAATTAATCTCATCCACTGGCAATCACCCAAGCAGCATCCCAGTCCTTCGTTTTTCGCCCACCCTTCCACTCCAGACTAAATTCCACCTCACACAAATCAGTACAGAACCTGCTCCTCATGCGTACAGTCCATCCCAAACTGCCTGGCGAGGCGCCCCCCAGAAGCGATCACAAGCAACCCCAGACCAGTTTAACCTATTTAGGTTTCATCAATGATATATAGTTTGAGTCCAATGACACAGTGAGACTGGGACCCACCTATGGGCCCACCCATCACACTAAGGGTGCTAACTGCAACAACATCAGGGTTATGGATTGAATGCTTAAATTGATCTGAGCCACTGCAATTCCTTGGGCCGCATTTTAGTCCATCGACGTTTGCACGGATTTTTCTCATCACATTTTTTGTTTGATGTAATGTCATGCCCTGATGTGTGTCCCTTGATCACTGTCCCACTGGAACCAAGCTGCACCCGACTGAAGATGTCAAATCAGGCCAATACCGTTCTTGGGTTGCTTGCGTTCTGGTTCAGAAAGGATCTGATGTGCCAGTTTCTGATGGACTGTTCCTATTGGAGATGGACCAAGACTTATTTGAAAATGATTGTGTCTAATTTGAGGTGGCATAGTGAGCAAAAGAATGATGCTTTGGAATACTTCCCCGAGTAATTGCCAGTGGTTAGACCGTTTACAAGCATTTCCCCATCACCTCTTGTGTGTTTGGTTACATGGGAGAAGAAATTTCTAGTTGGAGTAAGATTAGCCCCATGTTGGAGGTTCATATAATAGGAGGGCATGTTCACTAGGAGGATGAAGCACGATCTTGTGGAAGAAGAATTGATCTAGGATAAGAAAATATAGTATTGATGGGCATCAGGCATTTCCCAGGAGGCTAGAAGGGTGGGAGGGGCTCTTTTTTTTACCAGGCCTGCTCTTGTAGTATTGCAGCACTTTTAAAAGCACTGCAGAGTTCCTTGTATATCCAACAGTTTTCAGGCACCAATAAAAGTGCCAAGATGACTCTGGTGATTAATGTCCCTGCTGTACAGAGCTCGAAGTTTTTTCTAGTAGATGTTTTGACTCATCTAAGATAGCGCAGAAGGATAATCTGCCTGCTGCAAAGGGTGTTTACTATGCAGATCACAGAACGGTATTTTATGTGCATTACTCAGTGTGTCACAGAGATCCTTTTGTCACTCTGCAATTCGTAAGTTACAATCATAATCTAAGTTAGAAAGTGATATATTTTTACCAGTCTTTCATTATCCAGATTGTAGTAAAAAGGGTTTGTTTGGGTAGAAATAAATTCTTATTAGTAAGGTCAACTCTAACCACGGTGTTATGTTCTGAATCCTGAGTTTGTGCTTCCCCAGATCAAGGACTCTTAAAAATTGCCTACTTGTATGGATGACATGTGAATCCTACACCTTGCTGTCCCTTTTGACTTATGTACCATTTTCCTTACACTGATTTACACATATATTATTGATTGTCTGTGTATGTGATGTAAAAAGCTCCGACAACCTACACTGGTACGAAAGGAGCCTTTAAACAAATCAAATACATGTGAGAGTAGGGCTATGGAGAGATGAGAGGCACTGTTTAAGGGTGATAGTGAGGGAATGATTGAGGAGTCCCAGTAATGATTGCCGTCTCCTTGTGCACTTTAAGGTCATCATTTACTATGCTTTAAAAATGAATACAATTGAATACATAATGAAAAATATGTTGTAGAATGCACCATTTCCCCCCCAAATTACCCCCCCCCACACCATTCCCCCTTGTGTTCAGGCTCGCTTGCTCACTATGCACGGTATGGGGGTGAGTCTGACTAAATTTGTCAGAGCTGCTTTGGGTTCCCAGTCTGGCCTTGCTTGTAGTAGAGTGTGATCCAGAATGGGTCAAGGTGGTCTAGTGAGAGGTAATGTGGGTAGGTTGAAGGATGCATGCATCAAATATGTTATGTAATGTGATACGGTTCCAACTTTTTGCTGGAGGTATGCTCTAGCAGAATTGACTGTAGTCCAGAGGGAAGAATTGTGGTCTATCATAGACTATGTTACTGTGGTCTAGGTGGAGATAACTTCTAAACCTCTATAGTGATTTGTGTGGACGAGTGGTCCATTCTAGTTGAAGGCCATGTGGTTCAATTGAAAGAAGTCTGAAATATTTAATTAAGATGTTGTTTAGTGGGAGAAAGTGTTGTCCAAAGCGAGTCAACATTGCCCAGTTAAAGCAGCTGTTGTCTAATGGGAGCAGGTGATGTCTCATAATGATAGGAATATGTGTTGGGTGCAAGATTTTACTTAGTGCAAGATGAAAATGGGGCAGTTTGTCTAATAGAAGCCAGTTTTGTCTCTTTGCGATGGATGTTGTCCATTATAAACGAAATACAAAAGGTTTTGTCTAGTAAGACTAGGCATCATCTATTTGGAACAGGTGTTCTTTCTAACAGACACAGTGTTGTCTAGAAGGACCAGGTGTTGTCTCTTTGTGGTAAGTGTTGTTTCTTTGGAGCATATGTTGTCTCATAGGAAACATCTTGTTTAGTGATGGTAGGTGTTGCCTAGGAGACGTAAATTCGGTTTAATGAGAGCAGGTACTAAATAGTAGGTACAGGTGTTGTAAAATAGAGACAGCTGGCGTCTCTTTGGTGATGGTATTGTCTGGCATGAACTGGTGTTGTCCAAAGATGTAAAGGGCATTACAGACTATGCAAAGTCTAAGGCAGATGTCACAAGAGAAAGGACTGCTGGTCAGGAATGTCATAAAGTAAGGCAAACTGATTCAGCCTCTGGACAATTCTGGGTGGGAATAGAGTGTGGATACAGACGATGTGGGATAGTTGGGGAAGGAAATATTGACACAACCACCTTAAACCAGACACTTGGCTCTGTGCTTTTCAAGTGATGTGTGGAAATTCACATTCAAGGGACTTTTTCCAACCAGTTTTAATAAAACATGTGGCTTTGACCTTTCAGCCAAGGAATACAATGTTTGATACAAACTGTATAAAATTAAAGTAATAATGTTTGGTACAAAATAATATATATATATATATTTAGATCTCTCCAATGAGTAAAGCTTGTTAGCTGGACATCCTTACAGATGACGCATAATATTTACAGTCCTATTCTTTCATCTTGCTCAGAGCTTGTACCTCCCCTCTCTGCCCAACTCGTTACCAATTACTTGGTCATTACTTTAATAGTTGAATCATAACAGTGCCTCTGTACCAGGAAACTGGCCGTCTCTCGCTATGTGATGTGAAATTGTCTATCACTTATCTCGGTAAACATATGGCAGTACATGAAAAACTGCAATAGGTCTTCATGGCATCCACCAATGCATTTATCAGTTTCTATCTAGCTTTATTTCTTCATACCCACAGCATTTGCCAAAGTATAAATTCCTCGATCGAGCAAACAATCTATCTTTTCATGAGTTTCCCAATGTCTTTAAATAGGGATGTTGAAACAGTGAAATGTCAAATAGAAGTTGAGGTGTGCAATATTTTCCAAATACCTAGCCTGCTGAAATATGTCTTTGCGGCTCAGATTGATTTTTAATACATTTTTCAATCTTGTTGCTGACTTTGGACCCAGTATTAATTTGTGGAATGCAATTCCCAAACCTAACTGCTTTATTCCGGAGTTCCAGCCTGCTGAGAACCTGGATTGCTTTCTCAGCCCCTCATGTTCTCAGACTTTTTACAGCATAGCTGAAAAGGCCATTTTGTGCCTGTTTTCCATGAAGTTATCATTCAAATCCAATTCTAGAGCTTTCGCTGTAATTTTTGATTTTTCCAGAATCAACTTTTTTGATGTGCCAGTTTTATTGTAATTTCTGCCAGCACCCCACATATCTGCTCCATACACTATTTAACGCCCAACCTAACCTTCACCACCTTAATAGTGTAGATGGAAAATTTGCAGCTATTCTCTTAGTGAAGCGAAGAACTGCCTCAGATCCATGTTTTACGCTTCCAACATGTTTTTGCCAACCCAGATTGCTCACAGCTTTAAAGACCAGCTATGACGAGTGTCTCACTTCATTTAATTCGACCTCTCGCAGGGAAAATCCTATGGGAGATCTCTTTTAACCCAAAACATCCTTAAAGATTTGCAATTGTGCAGAGCATTTGGGGATTGGGCTATCAAAACACTGAATTGCCACCACAGACTGTCTTACAGACTGATCTCTAGATAAAAAATAAGGAGAGCCTCCATTTCCTGCAGATGTCACATTCCAGAAAACTCACAGCATTATGGGACCATAGAAAGGGGAAATAATAGATTTACAAATGTAAGTCAAATAGCATAAATAATTGCCCCATACTTCGGATATGTGCCTAGCTTTGAATTAATTTTTGGGAAAGTCATTATAAAGTAACACATCTGCCTCTCCTGAATTTACTAAATAGAGGACACCCTGGTGGATCATTGCTGCCTAGAGATTAAAGGATGTGTGCTTTTGTGTGATAATGGTTCTATGCTTCCAGATTGACAGAATTTGTAGCCTTATGGAAATTTCTCATGGTGCTATTTTCTTGACAGGGGGACGAGTACTGCAGATTCCTCGTGCTCAGGCTTCGGATGCTGGAAGATACACCTGTGTCGCTGTCAATGAAGCAGGCGAAGACTCTATTCATTATGATGTCCGCATTCTACGTGAGTTTTCCACTTTGTCCAATGTCTTACCCTGATGCCCATCTATGGTGATGAGTAAAGTAATTCCAAATTCAGATTTTGTTACTTATCTTCTTTTTCTGTGTCTGGTATAAAAGATTCTCTAACATCATTGTCTGTCCTTGCGTTTGATGCTTCTGCCTTTCAAGTGGCATGTTGATCACACAAATCACTGAGAGACATGGTTTATGTCTGATAAAGATAACTAATATGTTTGTGACCACACCCCAGGCTCCATGCTGAGCACAACACTGCAATGCATAAAAAAACAGCAATACATGTTAGACTTTAACAACAAAACTGGGTGATAAATCTAGCGGAAATATAATTTAAAATTAAGAACTGGGCTTATCCTTATGATATCTCAATTTCCTGTGTGATTCCCTGTGGTAAACAGCTGATATAAACTACCACTCTGCCTGCTCCACTATTTATCACACACATTGCTGCCACAGAATAACCTAATTCATATAGCCAAGTAGTACATTAATTTAGAATTTGTTTCTGTGTTGAAATGTCAGTAAGGCCAAAGTGAGAAAGAACATCAATGAGCATCCAGATGCACCTTTGTCTTTTCATGCTCAGAATTTTATTAGGGTTGTAACTAAATTGTAAAGGTTTTTCTCCAAAAACTGTGTGAAATGTGTTTCAAGACTGCAGGTTTTGTAACATTCACAAAGAGTACAGGTTATTTGTTTTCAAATCGAAGAAAAAAATCAGGGCGAAACAGGGTTTACTAAACATACAGCCCTCAGATAAACACTTTTAGTGGGGCAATTCTCATGCAAAAAGAAAGGATCTTTGCTAACTACTTCTGCAGCAAATCTCATTTCTCGTGCAATTTGTCACCACAGGAGAAAACCTTTTAACATTGCCATTCTTTTTAAACTTCATAAAATCTGAAGTTTGTCATGTTGGGAAAAAGGAGAACACCTTATCAAATGTATGCTTTATTCTTCTTACAGTTATAGTGTCCCTCATTACTAGTGACCTGGTAGAAAGAGCTGAGAACACTGAGAACATTGCGCTTGGAGTTACAGAATATCAGTAATATTGGTCAATGTTAGTTCCCAATGTTTCTGGTGGAACCCAATTTGATCCCTTACGACTTATTTGCAATTGGCAATAACATTCAACATTACATATGCAAAAGGTACCTTGACAATATGTATCTTCAAGGTATGTAAAGATGGAGTTAAGAATAATAAATCTACACTTACCTATTCATACGTCCAGTAACAATAAACTGGTGGTCTAATTCTCGGTTCGTAATTGCTGTAGGATGCTAGTTTATCTTTTTTTTCTACTGTGCAAAACTCTTAGGGGCAGATTATGACTTTTTTGGTGAGAGGTGGCGCAGCGGTGCAAGCCACTGCTCCACCGAAGGTCACCCGCTCACCAAATTACGACCTACAAGTAGTCTGGCAGGCGGGAGGCGTGGCAGTCCCATGGCAATGCCTCTTTTGAAGGCAACAGAGCCTCTGAAAAAGGCTCTGCAAAGGGACCACACTACAGGGTTCCTGCATGGCATGGACTTGAAAGTCCAGGCTGTGCAGGAACGTATGTGTATACCCACAGGGGGGCACATATTATCCCCACCTGTGTGCATCCACATGCGGTGGAGGCACAAGGAATCCTGTAGAGCCCCCTTTGTTTCCTCTCCGCCAGGGTTTTCATGGCAGAGAGGAAATTTGTAACATGCTTGGCGGGACAGTGGCGGTCCCGCCAAGCATATTGCAGCCTCTGACCACCGCTCCAACGCCAGGGGATGGCCATTCCCTGGAAGAGCCGGCAGTCCCATGGCGGTCCGACTTCCTATGTCATAATTGGGCGGTTGGACCGCCGGTGCTGCGGTGGCTGGATCCGCCATAACCACAACACCACGAATCTGTCAGTCCTCGGACCGACAGACTTGTAATAGGGCCCTTCGAATTTCTTTGACATTCATAATCAATTTGAACACCCTACTATACAGGAGAGGGTTGTCCAATGCAGACCTTGGAGGGCTCAGCCCTGCCATGTGTTTTGGGTATCACAGAATATTAAATGATTTCCGTTTAAAATAAGTATCTGTAATTTTATCTCATGTGGCTATCCTGAAGTTCTGGCACTGATCAGGCATTCATTGATCAACACAGAACAACACTGTTACCTACTACAAATCCCACATAATTGCTAGCTTAGAGAAACTTTGGTGCTGCTATTTATTTTCCATGGTAGATGGCTGAAAAAGCTTGATTGTACTTCTCAAGCCTCTTCATCTAGGGATTATGCACTGGAAGTGCAATTTAAAGTGTAAGTAATCATTTGCAGTGGTTGAAGTGAGAAAAGATCTTCCTGCGCATGAAGCATGGTGAGGTAAGAATTTAAGTATCCCTGGAAAGAGATATCCTTTATTTTCTGTGAGTTCTGTCAAACAAGGCCTGTTTTTCTACTTATCCCTTACAGCAAGAAGAACAATATGCATGACAGGTGTCCTAAGTCAAGCATAGGCAAAACTGAACCACAAGAACTGGAGCCAGGCCAGATTTCAAGGATATCCAGAGGTTATATCAATAATTACCATTTTGAATAATTGTACACAGTTTTATCTCAAATGGATAGCCTGGAAATTTGACATGGCTTTGGCCCTTATGGACCACCATTGGATAACTATACCCTTAATCAGTACTATGCAATGTCCCAAATTTGGTTTGAAGGGTTGAGATTGTTGAGTACACAAGAGAGGCTTTTCTTCTTAACTTTACACTTGCTTCTCAACTACAGAGGAGATGACAAGACCTTTAATACCTCACCATCATCTTTCTTCACCTGTTCAGTGCCACCATCCATCAAGGGAGCTGATGGTGAGCTGCCTGAGGACATCACAGTACCGGTCAACAAGACAGCTGTGATAGAATGCCTAGCGACAGGAAATCCTGCCCCTAAGATCTTGTGGCAGAAGGATGGGCAGCCTCTGGAAGAAGATAGACAACATAGATTCCTCTTGAATGGGAGAACACTTCAGGTAATTTCAATGTAATATGGTTTCAGGTAATATACTTGACTGGCAGTTCAATGATGGTCACGTTTACATTGTGTGGTTACATTAATATTAAAGTGATGATATCACACTTTACTTTAAAAAATATATATATATAGGGCTTACACATATTCCAAAACTAACCTTTATGTATGTATATGTATATAGAAAGAGCTTTTTTTGATTTGCTAATAATTTTGGCCCCGTTTCATGAATATTTATGAAACTTTACATAAAAAAGTTCAGCCACCTCAGCTCCTTCCTGGAAAGTTTTTGGGTGACCCGTCAAGCGGGGGCTGAGAAAAAAGGGGGGATCTCAAAACGTTAAATCCCCATGCATTTGCCATAGTCTTGGAGACTCTTACTGGCGCGCCAATTTACAAGTATAGCGTAGAAGTCAGGCTCCCTTAGAGCGAGCACTCTGATTGGCTGCCAGCAACATGAGAAAAAAAGGTTTTTGCAGCCATTACAGGACTTGGGGAGATAGTCCTGAAGTTGTGAAAAAGAAAAAGATATATGGGGGCAGGGGAGGAATACTCTGGCATACTAAGCCCTATAGGGGGACCCAGAAGTCCCCCCCACCCGGGCCAAAAAGAAAAAAAGCAGCAGAAAATATTACGTTCCCCTTGTGGAATACAAAAAAATACAAAAATGTCAGCCGGGCAGCTTTTATTTATTATAAGTTATGAGGAGACTACCCCCGGGCTGTGTTTATAAAGGGGGCTGCATGGCCCCCCTCACCGAACCTTCAGAGGCCCCAGGGAGCCCACCCCAGGGCCAAAAACTATTTTTATGGGAAGGGGGACACCCTGCCCTTCTCCATGAGCAAGTAGAGGCTTAAGGGAGTCCACTCCCCTGGCCAATCTTATTATTTATGGGAGCGGGCCACACACTACCCTCCCTGTGCTCAAGAGGCCCCGGGGAGCCCCTAACTGGGGCCAAAAATTCACAAAATGGGGGGGGGCGTTCACCTCCCTCCCAAAGCCTAAAAATGCCTCCGGGAGTCAAATCCCTGCAATTAATAGCCCGGGAAACCCACCCCTGAGGCTGGTCCAGCAGCTATGTCCTGGGGTGCCCACACCCGAACATAACAGTTTAAATGCCCACAGCGGTGCGTGCAGGCAGAGGAACCTGTGTTTGCCCTTGGTTGGGAGTAGCATTTTTAAATCTCCCGGCAAGCGTAAGCAAACACCAACTCTGCTGCCAGCTGGCAGGAGCTGCAAAAATGCTCCCACCCATTGGAAGCAGACTTTAGATCTGTTTCCCTGCCCTCAGTGACACGGGCAGGTAAACAGTTTCAAATATTGCTCCTTTCCCCAGGTAGAAGCTTTATTAGCTGCTTCCTGCAGGTTGGAGCAATGCCAGCTCCCGCTGGATGTGAGGAGCTGACTGGGGCGTGGGAGCGTTCGGTCTTCCCCCATAACCCTCAGCGTCAGTGTGGTGGATAAATATCGGAGAGTAGTCGGGAGTACAAAAATACACAAAAATCATCATTTCAACACATTTTTTATTTGTATTGTTTACTTGTATTGCTTCCATTGAAAAACATATTGTTCACAGGTATGTTTCATTCTTGTTTAAAAACTGTCATACAATAAAAAAGAAAGGCAAAAAACTATAATGTAATGTTCCATGAATTTTTCACATTATAAAGTTGTGAGTACATAATCTCTAAATTTGCCAACATATGTTTCATGGAAAAAATCACTTTTTCCGGGCTGAAATATATCCAATAACATAACTTACGTACAGTTGAAAATAGAAAGGAACATCATTGTGAAAAGAGTTAATAACTAAAAGATTATCTTAAAACATAAATAAAACAAATAACAAAACCTGGGTGATGAAACAGTAGTCTGATTGTACAGAACAAAAAACTCAAATGAGAAGACCAACATCAATTTGCCTTTGAATCTACAGTGAATGAAGTTAGCATGAAGAAAATAAGAACAAGAAATATAGATTCAAAGATAAGAAGATGAAAATGGGAAATAGAAAAGAATAGTGGATGTATATAAAGTATAACCTACGGTTAACCAGCAGAACTAATGGCGCAAGTATTCTCCAGGAAATGGAAATCCTAAAATGTAGTTACTATACTGTCCAATATTCCAGTTAATAGATATTGAATCCATGTGAGACTCACCAAACAAATCCTCTGTAAGTCCCAAATGCATATAGTTTCATCAAAGAGCGTTCTTTATTCCAAACCTTATCTGGAGATACAAAACAGTCGCAAAAGGTGTGAGTGAAATGCCAGGAACAAATGGCACACTACACAGTTATTTAAGTATTTATCTCAGCCTGACCCTTTGTAATATATTGGCTTGTGAGCAAGACCGTGAAGGTCGAACCATGTCAGCCTTGGAATAAATCTCTTTGATGACGACAACCCCTCGAGTGTGAGTTTCTTTCTGTGTGGAATGGTATACGCAGAAGACGGTAATTCTAATGGGGCGCTCCGCTCAGTTCCTACCCTGAAAGTTTCGGGGTGATTCGTCAAGCGGGGGCCGAGAAAAAAGGGGGGTCCCAAAATGCGTTTTCCCCATGCATTTTTCCATAGGGAGTTTAGTCGCAGCTACAGCCCGAACGGCTGAACAGAATTATGTGAAATTTGGCAGAGAGGTAGCCATAAGGTCCATGAAGTGCCTTTTGCAGGTTTGGTGTAAATCTGTTCAGTATTTCCGGAGAAATTAGCATTTAAATCAATATATATATCTGTAAGTGCGCAGCGTGCGCGCACTGAGCAAGTCCTGTGCGCGCACCTTGCCGTGCGCGAGCGCACTTCTGATTGGTTGTTAGATGTCAGTAAACATTCGAATTGGTGGAAATCAGGAAGCGGCGGCCGCCATTTTGTCTCTCGCATAAAGAGGGGGTGAGAAACAAAGGGGGAGAACTTGAAAAGGGGGCAGAGTGGGGAGATATTGACCCACTAGGCATTGCAAGGGGGTCACAGTAGGACCTTGTAGGGCAAAAAAAAAGATTTATATTTTGAAAAAAAATATCGCCGAGTGCGCGCACCCAGCGCGCACCTGAAAATTTTTTAAAAACAAAAAAATTTAAAAAAAATCGCAATTAAGTAAAAAGATATAAGGTGGCTCTAAAAAGAGCCCTTGTGTTTATTGTGTGTTTTTTGGTACCTACAAGTAAGTACCGATGCAGAGTCTAAAGTTCAAGAGGAAGACTCTGTTGCCTTCATCAGTGAAGTGTACACCATCTCCTCTATAAATGTCTTGCATGTTGTAACGCAAGTTGTTGTGGTATATAGAACCCATACCATAGTCTCTGAGGAAAGCAGAAATAGATTTGTTGACGTGCTTCCTTGCTTTGTCAATCTGCGGACAAAATTGGTTGGACCAGTTCCACTTTTGCCTTTGGCATATGTTAGAATATACAAAGGCAGTTTGTGGAAAAAGCGACATCAATTGCACAAAGGTGTCCTTAATAAGCATTTCCAGACCTACCCCAGTTAAAGTGCCTAGGTCATTACCACCACAGTGCACAATAATAAGGTTAGGCTGTGGGAGATGTAGAAAGGTTTTCACCAAAGGCATTAATTGGTGCCACTTTAACCCTCTCTGACCAATCCATTTAATGTCTACATTTGGCAAAGCAAGGTCTCTCACCATACCTCTTTTTTCTGCAAATTTTTCACTCCAGAAGACATAGCTGTGACCTACAATCCACACTGTGAACATCTTCCAAGGAGATCTGGATGCACTCAGGAGGTGTCTTTCAGTAGAAAGGCAATATGAAATGAAAGACAGTTGAAAAATGGGGGCACACATAGTTTTTTTTATAAAAAGAACTCATTGGCTGTTTGAAACCATTCTACACTAAAAACTAGGGTGTATGTTTAAATTTTAAAAAGCATGTTTTGTATTGGTACAGAAAAATGTGTTACCAAAGAACATTACTATGGATTGGCTGTTAGGTTTGAAAAGTCAAGCACTCTTGCTCTTTGGATATGAAACATTGTCTGCTGAACTTCTGACCTCTCTCCTCACAGCAGTGTTCCATGACCTGTTGCTATGGTAGCAGGCAGGAGACAAGTTGGGGGAAGGGTACATTTGGAAAGGGGTTGAAGTTTTCAACCAATAGAAATGTGTGATTTCATTTGAAAAAAAGTGGGAAGCACTGAGATTTGAAATTAACATGTATATGTGTGAAAAAAGAGAGGGAAACATTGCCATTTACTGGTTCTGCAGAGAGGAGAGAGGTGTAGAGCTCTGATATTCTGACTCTGATAGTCTGCTGTTTGAGTGGCACATTTCTTTCACAAGTAACTAATTTTAAAGGTGAGTTATGAGTTTGAGAGGGGAAGTATGTGGTGATTTTTGAGAAAAATATTAGAATTGTGAATCTTCTTCAAAAGTCATGTTTTACATTTTGAGGTTTGGGAGATATTTAACTGTCTTGAACGTGTAAGATATTAAGGAGTATGTTTTCACCATAAGTTAATGTGTACTGGTAACAATGAGGAATACTGTTTTGTGCCTACCATCAAACCATGAGTCTGTGTGCAGAGAAGAATTGTTGACAGAGATTTAATTTGTGTTGCTGTTGAAAAGTAAGACTTGCAGTTGAAAGAAAAGGACGGCTTCTTTTTAATTGTGATGGTTAGGATTTAGCAGAAATCACTTTGAAAGAAAAGAGAGGAAAATGGTAGCACATTTGAAATTAGCATTAGTTCTGTAAGAATTGCAGTTCCAGGAAAGGGGCAGCCTGTGTTTTGTGCCTACCAACACAGCATGAGTCTGTGTGCATATAGGAATTGTTGGCTGAGATTTAATTTGTGAAGTTGTTGTTCTGTAAGGATTGCAGACCCAGGAAAGGGGCAGCCTGTGCTTTGTGCCTACCAACACAGCATGAGTCTGTGTGCATATAGGAATTGTGGCCAGAGATGTATTTTGTGTTGCAGTTGTTCTGTAAAACATGCACTTGCAGGAAAGGGACAGCTTGTTTTCTTCAAATGTGGTGGTTAGAAGTCAGCAGAAATCACTAAATCGCAAATGAGATGCAAAAGCTACAACATTTGAAACCAATAGGGTAGATTTTCAATTCAAAATAGCAAAGGCACAGGTAGTTGCCATATATTCAAAACTGAAAATAACCCTTAGCACACATGCACTGTTACATACATCCCAGCAGTCTTCATGCAGTTTTGGAAGTCTCTTTGCTCATCTATCTTGTACCAGACAATACGCAGTCTCAAGAAACAAACTCTTGGCACACACGCAGCAGCTTCTCTCACACTCCCATGTGTAGTACTCAGGCCTGTGTGGTGTTTCAGATAGCACTGTGTAACGCAAACACATTCAACGTCATCAAGGCACATTTCGTTTGCTCTAGTGTAGTCACTCACCCAGATTGCACATGCTCATGGTATGATGTAGCTGTTAGGACATGTGGTCTTTTCTGCCTCTGTGATCTAGAAGGAAAATGTGTCAGGCTGTAACAGTAATTATCACTTGTTCTACCACAGTAGTAAATGTGCTTTGAAATTGCAAATCAAATTCTGTTTTCTGCTTAGACGCACACTATGAGGTTGTGTGCGCACAGGAATTGTGGCCAGAGATGTAATTTGTGTTGCAGTTGTTCTGTAAAACATGCACTTGCAGGAAAGGGACAGCTTGTTTTCTTCAAATGTGGTGGTTAGCACTCAGCAGAAATCACTTAATCGCAAATGGGAGGCAAAAGCTAAAACATTTGAAACCAACAGGGTAGATTTCCCTTTCAAAATAGCAAAGGCACATGTAGATGCCATATGTTCAAAACTGAAAATAACCCTTAGCACTCATGCACTGTTACATACATCCCTGCAGTCTTCATGCAGTTCTGGAAGTCTCTTTGCTCATCTGTCTTG
Source organism: Triturus cristatus (assembly GCF_964204655.1). Taxonomy (NCBI): domain Eukaryota; kingdom Metazoa; phylum Chordata; class Amphibia; order Caudata; family Salamandridae; genus Triturus; species Triturus cristatus. Next base: position 323,392,762 of record NC_140586.1, on the reverse strand, counting down.
CACCAGACAATACACAGTCTCCAGAAACACACTCTTGGCACACACGCAGCACCTTCTCCAACACTCTCATGTGTAGTAGTCAGCTCTGTGTAATCACTCACCCTGTAACACTTGGTCATGGTCTTAAGGAGCTGTTAGGACATGTGCTGTTTTCTGCTTCTGTAAATGATAAGGGAAATGTGTCAGGCTGTAACAGTAATTTGGTACTATTCAGGAACACTGTTTTGTTCCAAAAAACATAGCATGAGTCTGTGTGCGCACAGGAATTGTGGGCAGAGATTTAATTTGTGAAGTTGTTGTTCAGTAAGAAATGCAGTCCCAGAAAAGGGGCAGCCTGTGCTATGTGCCTAAAATGATGGCATGAGTCTGTGTGCGCACAGGAATTGTGTGCAGAGATTTAATTTGTGAAGTTGTTGTTCAGTAAGAAATGCAGTCCCAGGAAAGGGGCAGCCTGTGTTATGTGCTTAAAATGATGGCATGAGTCTGTGTGCGCACAGGAATTGTGGGCAGAGATTTAATTTGTGAAGTTGTTGTTCAGTAAGAATTGCAGTCCCAGAAAAGGGGCAGCCTGTTGTGTTTACACAAATTATCCCTTAGCACACATGCATTGTTACATACATCCCTGCAGTCTTCATGCAGTTTTGGAAGTCTCTTTGCTCATCTGTCTTGCACCAGACAATACACAGTGTCTAGAAACACACTCTTGGCACACACGCAGCAGCTTCTCCAACACTCTCATGTGTAGTACTCAGCTCTGTGTGCTGTTTCAGATAGCACTGTGTAATGCAAACACATTCAACGTCACCAAGGCCTCATTTAAATTGATCTAGTCTAATCACTCACCCTGTAACACATGGTCATGGTCTTAAGGAGCTGTTAGGACATGTGCTGTTTTCTGCTTCTGTAAATGATAAGGGAAATGTGTCAGGCTGTAACAGTAATTTGGTACTATTCAGGAACACTGTTTTGTTCCAAAAAACATAGCATGAGTCTGTGTGTATATAGGAATTGTGGGCAGAGATTTAATTTATGAAGTTGTGTTTCTGAAAGAAATGCAGTCCTAGGAAAGGGGCAGCCTGTGTTATGTGCCTAAAATGATGATATGAGTCTGTGTGCGCACAGGAATTGTGGGCAGAGATTTAATTTGTGAAGATGTTGTTCAGTAAGAAATGCAGTCCCAGGAAAGGGGCAGCCTGTGTTATGTGCTTAAAATGATGGCATGAGTCTGTGTGCGCACAGGAATTGTGGGCAGAGATTTAATTTGTGAAGTTGTTGTTCAGTAAGAATTGCAGTCCCAGGAAAGGGGCAGCCTGTTGTGTTTACACAAATTATCCCTTAGCACACATGCACTGTTACATACATCCCTGCAGTCTTCATGCAGTTCTGGAAATCTCCTTGCTCATCTCTCTTGCAGCTGACAATACATAGTCTGCAGAAACACACTCTTGGCACACACGCAGCAGCTTCTCCAACACTCCCATGCGTACTACTCAGGTCTGTGTGTAATGCAAACACATTCAACGTCACCAAGGCCTCATTTTCTTTGCTCTACTCTAAACACTCACCCAGGTTGCAGATGCTTATGGTATGAAGTAGCTGTTAGGAAATGTGCTCTTTTCTGCCTCTGTGATCTACAAGGAAAATGTGTAAGGCTGTAACAGCAATTATCACTTGATCTACCAGAGTAGTAAATGTGCTTTGAATTTGCAAATCAAATTCTGTTTTCTGCTTAGAAGCACACCATGAGGCTGTGTGCGCACAGGAATTGTGGCCACAGATATAATTTGTGTTGCAGTTGTTCTGTAAAACATGCACTTGCAGGAAAGGGGCAGCTTGTTTTTTTTCAACTGTGGTGGTTAGCACTGTGCACAAATTAGTAAATCACAAATGAGAGGCAAATGGAAAAACATTTGAAATTAATGAAAAGTAAAAAAAAATATTTTAATGAATTATAATTACAAAAAGGATTTTTTTTTTAAGTTCCTTGCAGGTATTGCTGAGCAACAGTGAAAAAAAAATGCCTTTAAGGACAAGAAAGAGGAAAGAAAAGCAACAACAAGTATATCTGGACAAAACTGGGAAAAAAAAATAGGAGGAGAAGCTGGTGATGGCAAAAAGAAAAAGTCTACTGGTAAGCAGAGCAGAGATTTCTTAAAAAAGATTTTCAAAAAACAAAAAAATGGCAAAAATAACTGTAAAACAAACAGTGTTTTATGTACAAAGCAACAACACAGTCAACAGCAAAAAAAAAAGCTAATGTACAATCAGAAGTATGTCAAACTGATTTAACACGAAAATTAGATTTTAAAAACATTCGTCGAAAAAAACAAAATTTATAGAGACATTTTTTTTTATAGAAAATATTGTAAGTAAGGCTTTGGAAATAAAAAGCAAACTTTTTATTCTAATTTTGAATAGGATGCGTAGATTAGATAAATTAGTGAATGCAATGAAGTCACAAAGCAAAAGGAAAAGAGAAGTGAAAAAAAGTAACTTTTGTAAAGTGTTCTTGGGAGAATGGAAGCACAGTTCAAGTACTGAACCATTTTTTAATGAAGAGAGTTATCTTCAAAGTAATAGTTTGTTGCATGCAGTTGACACCAATGGTAGAGCATATGAAGTTAAGGATGGTTGTGTGATGGAAAAAGAGAAAATGGTCCCAAGAAATGAGGAAGAAGTAATGGCTGCTGAGGCTATGGGGAGACGTCCAAAAGCCCCAGTGTACACTTGGAACTGTAGTAGTATTTGTACTGTGCGTCAGGAATCTATTGATAAATTACTTGACTTTCTAAGAGAATATAGTAAAAAGAGTGTAAAACAGAAGATGAAGGTGCTTCAAACACTAGATCCATGCAGAGTGAGAGAAAATACTGGTTTGCAGGGACATTCTCTGGCTTGTCTATCTAGAAAAGTGTGTAAAAGTGTTTTTCATCATTTTAGGATGCTGGCTGTTCATCATACTGAAATGAGAAAGTTTGTGAGAACATTGTATTTTGCTAAAAGTCCAGCAGTAAAGTTGAATGAGTTGAATAATGCTTTGTTCCGTGGATCTGTATCAGATGTAGTGAAGGTTACTGATGAGATTCAGTTTTGTTACTTTGGTCCAGAACAAGAAAGTGCAGAAAAGGACACAGTAAATGAGGAAAATGAGGAACAGAATGTAGAACTCATTATTACTAAAAATTTTGAGGATGAAATGACAAAATTTACTATCACCTCTAATGAAAGACCAAATATTACTTGTATTTGTTGCCGCAGAAGTCATTATAAAATTCAAACAAGGAATGTTGATCTGTATAAAAAAAGTGAAAATGAAGATAATTATAAGTGGAAGGATTTTTCAACATATATATTTCTTGAAAATTGTTTTGAATTGGGTGAAGATCAGCGTATTTGTAAATACTGTTATAACAAGTTAGAAGAAAATAGAATGCCGACCAGAGCTGTACATAATAATTTAGAATTGGATGCTATTCCTGCCGAACTTTCTGAATTAAATACATATGAGTCTATACTCATTCAATGTGTTCATCCGTTCCAGACCATAGTACGTATGGAGCCCAAAACTGGTAAATTACCTCCTTCTGATTTACTGAGAGGCTTAAAAGGAAGAGTGGTGTATTTTCCCTTGGATTTGAAAAAAAATATGGAAACTATTGATGCAGATACTTTGGAAACTGAACCATTAGTAATTCTGGTTAATGGTGTACCTACAAAGAATAAGAAGATTTGGCAGGAGCTGGTAGATGTACGGAAAGTACAAAGAGCAAATTTATATTTGAAAAGGAATAATAAATGGTATGAATCAATTTATATAGATGAAGAAGAAGAAGATTTACAAGAAGATACAGAAACACCAACTGGTCAAATTGAAAAAGTGGACAAGTCAAAGGAAGAAGAAATGTATGAACATTTTAGCATACATCCTCTTCATTCAAAAGAATTATGGGAGACACTATTGATCTGTTTCAGATGAAGAAAGCAAAAGGAACTCCCGTGAGTGTATGGGAGAAGAGCTTGGAAGCTCGATGTTTTCCTCAGCTGTTTCCTACAGGAAAAGGTGGACGATACGATGAACGCCCAGAACAGATTCCAGCTTCTGAGTATCGGACTACAAGACTATATGCTGAAGATTCAAGATTTCGTCAAAGTATTCCTTATTTGTTTCATCTTTTATTTGAAAGCGACTTGTCTGCATTATCTTATGCAGTAAATCACATTTTAAAAAGTGGAGTACATCTACATAATGTGTCTGCTAAGGATTTTATGGAGAAAGTGCAGCACCGAGATGATCATTTGGAAACACAACTGATCAATCTGATGGCTTGTCAGCGTGGGACAAATGAATATTGGTACCGACGCCATGGTGAATTAAAATGCATGTTACGGAATTTAGGAACTCCTACATGGTTTCTAACCCTAAGCTGTGCCGAGTACGCTTGGGATGATTTACTGGATTTTCTACGAGAGGCAAAATCAAACATTAAAAACATTGAATACAAGACAGCTGGAGAACTGTGCTCATTGGATCCAGTTAATGTTTGCAGATATTTCAATCATAGATTTGAGGCTATGATGTCCTTCATCTGCAATAAAAAAAATCCACCTCTTGGAGAAGTAATGGATTTCTTTTGGAGAAAAGAGTACCAGGCAAGAGGTGCGCCTCATATTCATATGCTGTTGTGGATCAAGGATACCCCAAAGTTTGGAACAGATGCTGATGAAGCAGTGTTATCTTTCATTGAAGAATATGCAACATGTGCTATACCTAAAAGCACAGAAGAGAAAAAGTTAAAAGAACAAGTTTTACGTTTCCAAAGTCATCGGTGTGGAAAATACTGTCGACGGAAGTACAAGACCAAAGATAAATTCTACACAAAGTGTCGATTTGGATTTTCTAGACCTGTTCTTTCAAAAGGAAGAGTCAACAGTTTTATGTCAGCTGTGCGACATACTATAACCAGAAAATCTCCCAAAAATACATACAACCTAAAGAAGAGTCAAAATTTATAAATGACTTCAACCCAGTCATTTTATCCATGTGGAATGCTAACATGGATATTCAGTATGTGGCAGACAATTCTATTGCTGTTGCTCGGTATGTCACATCTTACATCACTAAATCTGAGAAAACAGAATTGAAGGAAATGTGGGAAGAGATTTCTCACGAGAAGACTGTCAGTAAGAAGCTGTACAGTTTCAGTTTAAAGATGTTATCGCATCGAGAAATTGGATCCTACGAATGCTCAGATAGGTTATCATCTGCAAGTCTTTACTCGAAATCCAGAAGAATAATTTGGGTAAGCTTAGGCCTTGCAGGAATGAGAAATCGGGTACTGAAATCTGTTGGAGAAATTGAATATTTGGCTGAGAATGACCCAGAAAGTACAGATATTTTGAAAACAAACATGTTGGACACATATTACCCAAAAAGAAGTCATCATCTTGAGAACATGTGTCTCTATGAAGTGCTGCAGAACTACATTTATTCACGGAAAGCCACAGAAGACATCAACAATGGAAAATATAAAGTCATTGGTGAGGAAGGATGTTTGGTGAAGCAAACAAAAGGAAGTTTGATAAATCACAGGAAGCTGAGTTGCGACACTACTGACAAAAAGGAATTTTACTACTTGGCTCTTTTACAGCTGTTTAAACCATGGCGTTCAGAGGACGAACTACTGGGAGAATTTCAAAGCTATGAAGATTCTTTTAATGCTAGCAAAGACAGCATAGAATGCAGTACTTTCACAACTTATGTCCAAATGTTAAATGAAGAAAATGAACAGGAAGCAAAAATTGCAGCTGAAGTAGCTAGAGACAGTTCTCAAGACAGCCAAAGTTCAGGAACACTTAGTCAAGATCCCCTAGGACAACCAATCATAGAAAATGAAGCTGCAGTAGCCATGACTGAAGTAGAAACGGCTATGAATCAAGCACAGGAAGATTCAATCGACTTACTAAATCTGGAACAACAACTGAATGAAGAACAAAAAGAAATTTATGAAGAAGTCACCCAAAAAATTGATCATGGATTACTACATGAAAAGAAAGAGTGCTCATGCACATCATTTGAACCAATCAGGATGTATGTGAGTGGACAAGCTGGAACTGGTAAAAGTTTCTTAATAAAAGTCATCAGAAGCTACCTACAGCAAAAAACAGCTTCAAATTTGTCTTGTGTGGTAACTGCTCCAACTGGGTTAGCAGCCTATAACATAAAAGGAATTACCTTACATCGCTTGCTAATGTTACCAGTGGAGCATGAGAACAAAATAGAATACCACAAGCTAACTGGAGAAGCATGCTTCGAAGTTTCAAGAGTGTTGAAGAAGATGCAAGTTCTCATTATTGATGAGGTGAGCATGGTTTCAAATGTAATGCTTGCCTTTGTGCATTTAAGAATGCAACAAATTCTTAAGAGAGACTATGACGTGTTATTTGGAGGTAAATACGTCATAGTTTTTGGAGATCTTTTACAGCTCACTCCAGTTAAAGGACAACCAGTGTTTAATACTGTGACACATGAAGACACGAAGAAGTCATTAGGAAGCATTGGTAATGCGAATATTTGGTCGTTCTTTGAGTACAAAGAACTCACTACCAATATGAGACAAGCAAACGACGAAGATTATGCAAGTATTCTGAAAGATATCAGAATTGGACTACTCACAGAAGTTGGCAAAAAAGCATTACAGAGTCGGTTGCTACATAATTTATTTCCAAATGAAGAAATAGTTGCAGAGAAAATATACCAGAGCATTGCAGAAAAAAATACTGTAATCTGCTTAATGCCAACACTACGTGAGTGCTCAATATTCAATGAGGAACTTTTGAAATTGGAAAAGGAAGAGATTAAGAAAATGGAAGCAGAGGACAAAATTCAGCATGAAAGAATTACTTTTACATTAAAAGGCAAACTGAAAAATAAATTGGATTCACTAGAGAAGAACATTTCCAAAACAGCTGGATTAGAAAAAAATCTATATGTTTGCATGAATTGTCGAGTGATTTTAAGGAGAAATTTGGATGTAGAAAAAGGTTTAGTGAATGGAGCTATGGGAAGAGTTGTGGGTTTTATTAATTATCAGAAAAAAGAAGGAATTGAATGTTTAAAAATAAAATTTGATCAGATAGAAGAAGTTAAAGACATTTGTCGTTGTTCAGTTCGTTTCATGCTTGTGAAAGACTTATATGTACGTAGGAAGCAATTTCCGTTTTCTCTAGCATATGCTGTAACTATTCACAAGTCTCAAGGATTGACTGTAGATAGTGCTTTTGTAAACATTGGTTCTACTGTGTTCAAAGAAGGTATGGCATATGTTGCTTTGTCACGAGTGAAAACATTATCTGGTTTATTTATGATAGACTTTGATGACTCAAAAGTTAGTGCTGATACAAACTGTGTAAAGGAGTATAATAGATTAAGAAGAACCTATGCTCCTCATTTAGGTCAGTATCCTGTGATTGAAAAACATGTTGCTTCTCGGAAAAGGAGATTTGAAAATATCTGTAATGTGGATGAACAGAACAAAAAAAAAGGACAGTGATGTGATAGCAAGGAAAAAGAAAAAGGACAGTGTTGAAGAGGTTGTTGGTTGCCATTTTGAAAATAGCTCTGGTGTCAACTGCTATGCAAATGTAGTGCTGAATGTTGTATTTTATCTTGAAAAGTTGCTAGAACAGATAATAGTAAATCATGGAAAAAGATTGTGTTCTCTGCTGAGTCTCCTTTTTGAGAAGCTGAGTATTGATAAAACTGAAATAGAAAGTGCTACTGATGTTAGAAATCTTTTAGATGTATGTTGTGGTTCTACACAGTTTAAAGAAAATGTCCAGCAAGATGCACAGGAATTCTTAATATATATTTTGAGTGTACTTGAAGATGAAGGAGTAGAAGTAGAAAACTTATTTGGTGTCTCTTACAAATGGGAACATTGCTGTGAAAACTGTATGAACACATGTAGTAGTCATGTTGATTCAGAAAGGTTCATATTTTTACCATTACCAGAGAGTAAATCAGTGACTTTTAGTAAATTAGTTAAAGATGCCAATCACAACATGGAATGTTCTGAATGCAAATCTGACATGTTTTCCACGTTATTTTTACAGAAATATGGTCAGTATGTAATTTTAATGATGCAACGTTGTAGAGCTGACGGTTCAAAATTGGATACTTTAATAAAGAAGTTTACAGGACAACAATTATCAATTTCTGGAAAAACTTTTGTTACAGTTGCAATAATTTTTCATGAAGGACCTACTGTAACTTCTGGACATTACACAGTTTATCTTAAATGTGAAAAAGGCTGGACACTGTGTAATGATTCCCAATTGATTTTCAAGCAACGTTTGCCTTATGATTTACCCAATTCTTATTTAATTTTTCTGAAACCTAAATTTTGAAAACTAAAAACTGCATCTGAACAAAGCATTTTTTGTAATTTTAAAGGATTATAATTGAAGATATCACTTAAAGAGGATTTTGAAATTACTATTTGGCCTAAAGGAAAAGTAATAAAAACAATTGTGGACTCCTTTGACAGAAATTATTTTGGCATGTGTGCTTTTGCGACAAGGTTTAAAGACGGTTTGTCTAGAAAATGTTTATTCATCTAGAAAAGTACTTGTAATATATATGTAATATTTCTAACAAGGTATATTTTAGTGAGGAAAGTTTTAGGGCTTTTTTTAAACAATCTTTCAGATTGTTTTTTTTTTGCCCGCTGTTAAATGATGAATACAATTGTTTTCACTATTTTAAGTGAAAAATAAAAAATTCTGAAAACAGCAAAAAAAGGGAAAAAAATTGCTTTGTAAAATATGTAAAACATGTAATGCTTTTTGTAATGTATGATTGAATATTAATACTTTTTTCTTTTTTTGCAGAACTGGAAAGAAAAAAAAAAAATATTCTGTTCCCTTGCAAAATACTTTTTTTTAAAAAAATAAGTGAAAAATATTAGTATTACTCAATCCTCCCTTTTCATGCTTCCATTTCTTCACCTCTTTTTGTACATTAATTTTATTATTATTTTTTAAATTTTTTTAAAAAAAACCTTGGGTGCGCGCAGGGTGCGTGCACCCCCCCAAAAAAAAAAAAAATATTAAATCCCCCCCAAAAGTTTTTGGGGTTTAGTTTTTAAGTGGCTCTTAAAAGAGCCCTTGAGTTAATGGAGGGAAACAGGAAGAGAAAAACGAAAAAAAAGAAAAAACATCTATGGCCTACTGCACTCATGGGCATCAAATTTTCTCTGAATGAGATCAAGACTGGTCTCACACACAGAAATAAGTTTACCGCAATCAGTGCAGCGTGTGGACAACCTCGCAAAACAAGGTGGTCCAAAACGAGGTGTGGAAGAAGGCAAAGGCACCACTGCAGAAGAAGTGCTCGGCTGAGCTGCCGAAGATGTGCTCGGCTGAGCTGCTGCAGATGTCGTCGGTTGAGCAGGTGGAGGGTTTGCTCCAGAAGCTCGACGAAAAGTCACTGGATGCATTTTGTCAACATGCCTCAACATAGTGTGAATGCTAAAAGAATATTTCTTGTTAGGATTCCCACGTGACAAGACTTTTTGACAAAGTACACATGTAACTTTAGGTGTATTTACCTTTTTTTGTCCCTCTGGAAAAGTGAAAAACTGCCATATAAAGCTGTCTTTCTGCTTCCTGCTCCTCTGCCTCTCAAGAGTGTCCTGGTCACTGTCTGAAGATGGTTGCTGTTCAGCCATTGTCTCTCAACAGCAGAATAGCTCCTTCTCCAAAGGAATCAGAACTAATAATGAGGGGAGTAGGTGTGGTTTGGGAAGAATCTGGAACTGAAAGTTCTTCAAACCAATCAAAAGTGATGATTCTTGATCACATGACTTGCCATGAGGGGATTGGGTGTGGTATTGAAACAATCAGAAACTGAAAGTAATGATAACCAATAAGAAGTGTTGTTTTATTATGCATATAACCCGAGGTGCGCGCACTGCCCAAGCTCCGAGCGCGCACCTCGTGATTACGCATGCGCGAACGCGTAGGTGCGCATGTGCATACGTCAGATGCGCGTACGTAGCGCGCATACGTTGAACACGCGTATACGCGAACGTTATTGTGCATAATTTAAGCGTATGCGGGAGTAAACCGCGTGGAGCGCGTAGGACGCACGCACGCATGCGTACGTACGTACGCATACGTACTGGGTGCGCGCTCCCAGCGCGCACTATGACGTATATATGCGTACGTAAATAACGTACGACGGTATTCATAAAAAACTTACGAAATTGTACTAGGAGCGTGCTCAGAGCGCGCACCCCAAGAATTTATATAAAAAAAAAAGTGGAGAAAAATTAATTGCAAAAATTCAAAAAACTGTTCAACTTTATCCTATTTGAAATTTTTAAAAAAAAGCAAAAACAAATAAAAGAATACAGATAATATATAAATGGATACATAGGAATTTTATTTTTAAAATAAAAAAAAAGTTTTAATTAAATAATTCAAAAATTAGCATTAAAAAAAACGTACAAATTCACTGAAAAAACCAAAGGTTTCACACACGTTATAGTTAGGAATTAGCATTTAAAAAACCTTGCAAATTCACTGAAAAAACCATAGGTTTCACACATGTTATAGTTAGCTGGACATTTCTCTCATACAAAACCAATGAAATTCCCCCGTTATAGTTAGTTCAGCTAACTTAAACTCGCGCGCCCGCAATGCACTGCTGATGACGTCACATATTACATCACTCATGACATGGTCAGTGACATCACTCATGACATCACTGATGACATCTCAAATGACATCACTAATGACATCACTGATGACATCATCCTTGTGATGGAGTGGCAGACCTCCTCTTCCCTTAATATAACCTTTGATACACACATTCAAAAATAGAAACTACAATGTTCAAAACAATGGACATACCAATACCAGTTACAACGACCTATTCAGTAATTCTAAGATCCACATACACATACACTCATCATTCACCAACAGTCCTATACAGTCACTCATACATGTACTCACTCATCACATGTACTCACACACCTATACATCCTGTTACACAATGCCACTCATCCATAGAGTTACTCACACACATAGTCACTCATGCTAATAAAGAATCAAACATCCATTTATTTGCATATACAGTTATACACACACCACCACACTTACTTCTACAGAAACTTACACAGTCTTTTAAACAATCACTTATAGAAACACATACTTATTCATACAGGAACTCTTTCAATCTCTCACTCTCACATATACTCACTTATACAATCAATTTTTCAAAAATAAATCATCCATTTAGACACTTATATACCCATTTATTCTTCCATCGACCTTGAGATATACATATATAAAACATATGTAATTTTCAGAAAAACACACATTCACTGGATGATGTCATCAGTGATGTCATTTGAGATGTCATCAGTGATGTCATGAGTGATGTCACTGACCATGTCATGAGTGATGTAATATGTGACGTCATCAGCAGTGCATTGCGGGCGCGCGAGTTATAGTTAGCTGAACTAACTATAACGGGGGAATTTCATTGGTTTTGTATGAGAGAAATGTCCAGCTAACTATAACATGTGTGAAACCTATGGTTTTTTCAGTGAATCTGCAAGGTTTTTTAAATGCTAATTCCTAACTATAACGTGTGTGAAACCTTTGGTTTTTTCAGTGATATATATATATATACATCCACAGAGGTATACTGCATCCTTGACACAAAGGTCAAACATAATATAATTATTTTAATTGTATGATTAGTAGTTCAAAGCTAAACGGAAAACGTATGTGAGCAAATGCCATAAGTTCTACCTTGAATGTGTGTTGTATATAGCATTATTAAAGGTTTATGAAATGCCAGGAACAATTGGCACACTACAGTTATTTAAGTATCTATCTCAGCTTGAACCTTTGCAATTCACAATGTGCTTCCCATATATACAGAAATGTCTGTCCAAAAGTTGAAAACTTATGATTCAGAGTATTCATTCATAGTCCAAAGTTTCATTTTATTACACTGTGAACCAACCAAAGAGTTACAATAAAAATCTAAAGACAAATGTAATATTAAAGTTTGCACGTACATACTTGCAAAGTGCTAAGGCTTGAGCTGGGAATCCTGGTGCCACATTCTCAGGAGAGCAGTTGTTTGTACGTTATTTTTAGTAGTGTTTTCACGCTTTGGAAGCATGTTTGTAGGACAGCTTCTGGTTGCTTCAGTGCTACCAAGATGTAATGTTCTTGATGTGTCTTAAATTGTTTCAAATTCATAGTCTTGGCTTGTACACTGAGAGTGTGAGTGCAGGAGAGTTCCTGTTACTGAAAGCAGCAAAGCGATGAAGAAGGATTCTGTTAGTTTTCTGTCAATGGGTTAGATTCCCATCTCAAGCCTTAGCACTTTGCGAGTATGTACATGCAAATTTCAATATTGCATTTGTTGTTTAATTTTGCCGGGGAGTGGGCTAAGGCATGTCCTGCAGCCAACACACCACTGCGCACTGCCAAAGGGGGTGAGCGGCAGGGTATTGCATTTACATATGGTAATTAAATATTACTTTACATTCGAGAATCACTTACTCTTCTGTGTTAAGTATAAATTATCATGCTGACACGATTCTCTCTAATTTCTCAAGGCTGCTCACAAAACTTAATATCTACTACACTGAATCTTTAACCTGTTGGAAACTTTTTCAGCAGAACCAAAAGGTTGTGTAGATCATAATGAATATAGTCAACTGTTGCTTGCACACAGAGTTATTCTTCAAAGCAAACATTTATAATATGTTCAATACCTCTACACTACTATCGAGCATTAGGAGCACATGTGTTTTGTAAACACTTACACCCATTAGCTGAACCCAGGCTGTACAACATTTGATAGTAAAGTATTTTTGTAGTTATCCGGCACCATGTAAACTGTAAAACAAACAAGCACATCATTGGATAATGTCATCAATGATTTCATTTGAGATATCATCAGTGATGTAATTATGTCATACAACATGTCATGAGTTATGTCATATGTGAAGTCATAAGCAGTGCAAGGTGGGGATGCAAGTTGTTGTAAGCGCTGGTAACTATAACTGGTGAATTTCTGTGATGTTTTTTAGTTCAAAACGTTAATGTTGTGACTGACAAACTCACCTAACTATAACGCTACTTTAACGTTTGTTTTTTTCGGTGAACATAAAAAATATATTGGCTTGTGAGCAAGACAGCGAAAGTCGAAACGCATCAGCCTTGCAATAAATCTCTTTGATGACGACAACCCCTCGAGTGCGAGCTTCTTTCTATGTGAAATGGTATATTCAGAAGACGGGGATTCCTGTGTATACATTATACTACATCCTTGCCACAAAGGTCAAACATAATATAATTATTTTAATTGCATTATTAGTAGACCAAAGCTAACCAGAAAACGTATGTGAGCAAATGCCAAAGGTTCTACCTTGAATGTGTGTTGGATATAGCATTATTAAAGGTTTTATTTAAGACTCCTATGTTTGTGCTGCTCATCAATGAAAAACAGCTTTGCACACTCTAACTTAGTGTTTTTCAATGGTACTGTCACGTAGTGTTTAATACTGTACAGCTGCAATTTTAATGCTGTAAACAACATCTATTCCCTTTGCTATTTTTAAAAGTACCCAAGGCTGAGCCACCCCTCTTGACATTTGTACTCCTACCGTGCAGATGAGCACATGGGTAGCACTAGCAGCTGCTATGAGACGTGCATCTATGTACTAGTGCTAGTGATTCTCTGTCAATGAATTAGGTGCTTGCATATAAGCCAGACTTCAAGCTGCTCTTGCTGAACTGCTGGCCCTATAGGAAACAAGCATTGGCAAAGCCAATGTGTTTGAGCTTGCACTGAAGAGTTCAGAAAAGCAATAAAACAAGCCTGCGCTACTGCAAATAAATTTAAAAAACATTGTTTTGTGTATATAAAACTTGTAGTTAAATAATGCATTTCCCTGTGAGTCATCTCCTCCTTGGGTATGCCTCGTGATTAGTTGTACACCTTATTAGACTGCATATAATACACTGTAAAGGTTATGATGTCCTATACACCACGACCATTTCTTACATCATCAAGGACTTCCTGCCACCTAGAGAGCTTACTCAATCCAAAGTGTTCAAGTATTCTTGGAAGGGTCCCTGAATATTTTTAGGTTGTGAAATTAATGGGAGGTGGATGGGAACACATGACATATTGTTACAATAAATAAGATCTGCTATCCAGACTTTGAATTTGGGAACTGTCCCCCATGCACCAATTGAGTACCACTCTCCATTTTGCAAGCAGACATGCCAATGCTGTGTATTTCCGCACCCCCTTGGGGATCTTCTTCACGTAACCTAGTAAGCTATGAGGGAGAAAGAGCAAGTACTATGTGAGTCATACTGGATATTGGTTTGAACACTTGGGTCCAGTATTGGGAATTAGGTGGGCCGTGCCAAGGTACATGTAGCTAATCTGTAGAATCAGCATTGCATCAAGTGCACTCAGGATTTACCTCCAACCTTGTTGCCTTCAATCCCACAGTTATATAATGTAGTTGCCAAAGGAATGTAAAGTGTGTAAGTCTGTGCCTATTATTGAATTATACTTTCTCACTCTGGGGACAGCAATAACGTCAGTCGTTGTCTAAAATTGTCTTTCCCAATTTGGCGTCCCACTCTAGGTTTGGCTGTGATAGTGAGGTCCGTTCTGGTATCCACAGTTACCCCGCATATTTTTGTCATGATTCCAGACCTGTCAACCCAACTAAAGAATGTCACAGTGTGAGGTGGGCTGGGCTTTGGACGGGGCGGAGTCTCGTGCTTAGAGCTACCTAAGAGACACTCTGCCCTTCACAAATCCTCCCGCGCCCCCTCCCCACCCAAAAAAACAAAGGGTCGCTGAGGCTGTCACCAATGTCCTGGGGTATTTTGCCCTTAATAGGTATCCGCTCATTACAACCTCCAAAAAAGAGCTGGACAGCACTTCATGGCTCAGGCCCAGTGTATTTGAGGGAACAATTCAGATAGTATGTGCCGGCCAGGGAACTTCGCTCAACTTCAGCCAATAATGTGACAGTACCCTCCTACAAACTTTCCTCTTGGGGAGGTAGGAGCTTTGTTATCTGTACTGTGCGGAACTGGAATCTGCTCCCTCTAGAATTGAAAACAGCCCCGTCACTGCTCCTGTTCCGAAAATCTCTTTAAACCTGGCTTTTTAGTCACTAGAATTTGTAGCTGTTCACTAACTTCTACCACTTAGCGCCAGGACGCCTCAGACCTTTGTTTGCGCTTTACAAAAACTCAAATCAAATCTCTGTGAAGTGCTTTCCAGCTGTCTTTCCTGCCACCATGTGATTTTGGCTCCTCACCGGGTTACTGAGTAAAGGTAACTGAAATCGTGTGACACACAGTGGCAACGTGTAAGTTGGCAGGGCTGTTATTCCACTATAATTGCGGCTGAAAATAAGTTGTGTTAAGGGTTTGGCTGTATTGGGCTCTTTAGAAAAGGTGGGTCTAACCACTCAGTTGCAGTGACTCTGCCTGAGATATAGGAAGATATCTAAGGGCGACGATTCTACCAGCCCTCTAAAGTGATCTAATGAGATTAATGCATCCACCACATATAGAGCTCCCAAATTTTTTATGTTCATTCAGAATAGCGTCTGCTCCTTAGGGGTTCCAATGTACCTTCCAACCAAAGATTGCTGCCAAGGAGAATCTCAGGGCAGTATCTACCCAGGATCACAGCTAATTTGTTATGTTATGTTAATGATAATTTGTAAAGCGCACGTTCACCAACATGTTTCTTGGCTCTGAGAGATACCTTATTTCATCCTTGGAGACCATGCACTAGAAGGTCAGATCTAACTGTAAGCTTGAGAAAAAAGTCAGAACTTCAGCTTTTTCCTGAAACACAGATGGTCAGTTTCGAATATCAATGACAAGGGCAGGGTGTTCCAGAACGTGGGTCCCTGAAACCAAAAGTGCGATCCTCCCATGTGCTTACATATGAAACCCGGTACCACCAGCAGATTCTTGTGCATGGATCTTAGCGTGCACGTAGGTTAGTATCTGTGAATTTTTGAGGAAATTAACTCTGGGCCAGTACCATGAATGGCTTTGAGCAGGATACAACCTGTTTTAAACATGGAGCGCTGCTCCACAGGGAGCCAATGCAGGTCCTTCAGCAGCGGTTTAACATGGCAGTGTCTACCTTGTTGATAGATGATTCTTGCTGCCTGATTTTGTATCAGCTGTATGTGGTGTATCTAGTTATGCTGGAGGCCTAGGAATATTGCATTTGCATAATACATTTTGGAGAGGATCAAGGAGATGATGATTTGAATGCTGGCTTCCCTGCTGCAAAACCTTAAGATTTTTCGCTGTTTCCTTAGTTGGAAGAAGCAAGCAGAGGTGACTTCCCCGATCTGCGAGTTCATGGTGCGTTCAGAGTCAAATGTGAATACCTAGGTTCTTAATCAAGGTCTTAGGGGCGGATGCCGGTCCCTTTTCTTCGGGCCAATCAGTGGGGGTCCAATGCTGAAGTTTATTGTTAGGGATAATGATTTCGGTTTTATCAAAATTTAGTTTTAGCTGATTTTTGTTTGTCTAGTTTCTGATAAGAAGCATGGTATTCTTAAGGAACTCCTTGGATTGTATGGAGTCATCTATAGAGAAAATCAGCTGTATATCATCAGCATAGTTCTAGATCTGTGCCCCCATCTGACTGAGTGTGGTTATGAGGGGTCGGATATATACATTGAAGAGGTGCGGAGACAGTGAAGAACCCTGCGGAACTCCACTATTGAGGTTGCAAGTGTCGGATTTATAAGGCGAGAGCCACACTGATTGTCTCCGATGTACTAAAAAGGATTGAAACCACTTTAGAACAGCTCCTCTGAGACCTGTTGCAGCAAGGCGTTCCATCAAGATTTCGTTATTGACGGTATCGAACGCCACTGACAAATCTAGGAGGATCGGGGCTTGAGTCCAGTCGACATCAGCTTTTCCTTTTAGATCATCGATGACGGATAGAATGACAGATTCATTAGAATGGGAAGAGCGGAAAAACGCCTATTGAGGGTCTAAGAATTTGGTGTCTTCTATGAAGGTGCTGAAAAGTTTAGCTACGTGTGCCTCTAATACCTTGGCTAGGAGTGGCAGAAGCGATATTGGCCTATAATAGTTTGTGGCATAGCATATATTGTGTGCCTGAGGATTGGTGCTGGGCTTGGTATGGGTGGTTGCTATCTGTATGGGAGCATCTATGTCTCTTACTATCTTAACATGAGATGTTCTGTAGTCAGGGTGGTACCAATGAAAAGTGTACCTGGATTGCGCCTCCCAGAAACAATGAATTGAGGCACCATATTTGTTGGGGAAGGTAAAAACCTGCCAGCTTCCTAAGGGTTATCTACCCGCTGAGACATAACTGACGAGGATTGAGTGCAATCAGCTAAAGAAGGGTTCCTGTAGCATAAGTGGTATGTTAGTGAAAAGATACAAGAGCTTGGGCAGAAAGATCATTTTAATTATCGCGACTCTACCCACTATATACAGTGGAAGAGTTTGCCAGCATGCGACTTTCTCCTCAATATTGTCCACAACTGGTCCATAATTTTCTTCCATCGCTCTCTGGGTCCTAGTGTATTTTAGCCCCAGGTTACAAATTGGCTCAGTACATCTTTCGATTGGATATTTAAATTGTGGTTTGTCCAGGGTGTAATTGGGATACAATGGGACTTCTTCCAATAGAAAGTGATCATAATGAAAATGTGCAAAAGTGTGTATTTACTAATAAGAAACAATGGAGCCGGCAACATTTGGCCACCATATTAAAAGTAAACCGCTGGACTGGCGGTACCACGGTAGCGGCATGCATCGGCTCATAGAGAGCCTACCGCACATTCCACCGCCATGACACCGCCTCTCGCACATCAGTGCACTGTGTACCATGCACCGTGTCGTGCGTGGCACACAGTGCAAACAAGGTACACTATGTAAAGAGGCAAACCCCATTTGTTTTACAGAGACATAAATGATAACCCAACTGCTCTCTTTTGAGATAGTGTGGGCGAGCAGTTAGGCTTATCAGAGGGTAGTGCTAAGCATTTGTTGTACCCACAGAGGCAATAAATGAGACACACACTCAAGAATAAATCTGAGACTAATTTAGAAAAAGTATGTTGTATTGTATCTATAAATTATGATACCAAGAACTTCGTTATCAAGTAAGTACTTTTTTAGATATGAATTATTACAGGCAAGCAAATAGTTTACGCAACAGTTTCCCCATGGGAGAAAAGGCATATGTTGCACACAGTCATCTGCGATCGGTTTATGGGGATCTCCTCCAGGATTTAGTGTCAAAGGGGGCCAAGGTCCAAAGTACCACCAGCAGTTACTCATTACCTGCCCTGGGGCATCCGGGTGCAGAGGTGCCGGTCGAGTTGGTAGCCGAACAAGGGGAAACTGCTGGTTTGTCGGTATCTGGGCTGAGACTCACGGGTGCAGGGTGGAAAGGTGTGCTGGGCTCTGGGCGTCCTGGGGCCTTGCAGTTGTCAGTCTTCGACGGTTGAGGGTGCAAAATGAGGCCAGCTGGGCCACCCTGGAAGGGGGTCCCTGCGGTGCTGATGTCCCCCAATGGCTGCTCGGTCTCAGTGCAGTGGGAATCCAGTTTGGACTGTCAGGGCCTCTGTTTGCTGCAAGGGGACCGGTACCCCGGGTATTGGTCTTGTGAAGCTGCGGTTGGTCCTATGTGTCCTCTGACTTGGTGGGGGGACAGATCTGAGTTCTGGAGCACATGGCCCTCTTCCTGGGAGACTGCTGTGTCTAGCTGGCCAGGGAGCAGCAACTCTGGGAGTAGCTCCTCTATGCCAAGGGAGATTGTTGGCAATTTACTGGCAGTCTCCCAGAGTTCTTGGAAACTGATCAGCTGCAGGACAAGTCACAGGTCACAATTGTCAAGACTTGGTGCAGGCAGGCCGGGTTTGGAAGCAAAAGTCCTCAGCAAGTCTTCAGTTCTCGCAACTCTTCTTTGGCCTCTTCTTCTTGATCCATTGAATCTAAGTTCCTGGTGTCAGGGGTGGCACCTAAATACTCTATTTAGGGGTGGTACGTAGAGTTACAGGTAGTAGCCAATGGGCTACTTACCTATAGGGTGTCTACACTCTCTATATGACCACTTCCTCTGGCACGTGGGCATAACCCTGACTCAGAGACCCTAATTCCACCTCTAAGAAATCGGAATTCTAAAAGTTGTGTCCACGTCAGGTAGCCCTCCTTAGGTAGCCCTCCTTAGGGGTGGAACTAGCCTGAGAGGTGAACATCACTAGAATCAGTGTGTCTTTATTGATATGAGTTGTTTGGCACCAAACTTCTCTAGTTTCATAGAAGCCATTCTGTAGCTGGGGAATTCGTAAATGCCAGTGTCCAGCACATGTGCTCAAAATGACTTACCTGTTCACTTGTAATATCTAAGAATCGACTTAAACATCACAGGGGAATAACTTCTCATGCAGATATGTCCACACCTGTACTATAGTGCACCCTGCCTTAGGGCTGTAAGGCCTGCTGTAGGGGTGACTTACCTATACAGCATGCAGTGTCTGCAGGCATGGTACACAGGAGGTGTGCCATGTCATGTCTTCACTTTTCTCTGCACCATGGCAGCCAGCCTGCAATGCAGTTTGCACATTGGTGCTGGTTGATCACTTAGGGTGGCACAATACATGCTGCATCCCTGCGGGATCCTCTTTAGCCTCCTTGTCCTAGGTACCAGGTGTGCCATTTACTAGGGCTCAACAAGGGGCTAGAAAGGAATTACCAATTGGGGGAACAGTTGTACAATTTTAGGGAAAGAGATCTGGCACTGGGGATGTGGATAGCAGGAAGCTAGTGCACGTCTGTCAGGTTTGCATCAGATACCGGCAGAAAGTGGGGGTGAACATGTAAAAAAAGGCCCTTTCCTACACAGAGCAGCCGAGTTGTTTGGGCCAAAGGAAGACCCAACGTTAAGCACCGTTACTGAGGTATGGCACGAAAAGGAGGGGCATGTGGCACAACAACGTTAAGGATGCCACAAACCCCTCTTCTTAGTAGCGTGGCCATGGTGTCATGGGCGCTGGTGCAAGGAATTAAATGAGCTAACTTACAGCTATAATCCAATACTTGGAAAGGGGTAACTTGATTGTTCAATCTCAGAGCCTGGGCAAGGGGCTCGATATATATATCGAACAATAGAGGTGAAATAGGACACCCCTGCCTAGTTCCTCTTGTGATATTAAAACTAGATGTCAACAGGCCATTCAGGAGTATAGCTGCAGAGGCACCCTCATAGCATCTAATAAGCGTCTGAATGAACATTGGACCAAATCCCATCGCTCTTTAGGTTTCCTAAAGGAAGGCCCAATTGACACGATCGAAAGCCTTGGCTGCGTCAAATGCTGCCACGGCCAAAGGCTCCGACCGCGCCATTGCCAAATCGATGGTACCGATCAGCTGTAACGTTTGTTCCTGAATAAATCTTCCTGGGATAAAGCCCTTTTGGTCTGAATGGATCAGCTGCAGAATCATCTTGACCAATCTCCCTGCTAAAATGCTCATAAAGATCTTATAGTCCGCGTTAAGCAGGGAGATTGGCCTATACGAATCCGCTTTAAGGGCATCATTCCCCGGCTTTAGGATAAGGACAATCGTGGCCTCCTTCCATGATCTGGGAATCTTGCCATTAGGGCTATAGATATAGTTAAATAATTCGCACATTCTGCGAACTATCTCATCCTGGAGAGCCTTGTAGATTTCCCCAGGGAGAGCATCTGTCCCAGCAGCCTTATTATTTCTGGTCTTTTTTATATATAATTTAATTTCATCCTCAGATATTGGGGCATCCATAATATTTCGACCCTCCTCCGTTAGAACTGATAATGCCCTATTTCGGAGCCACTCTTGGATATTCCCAGAGCTAGAAACTGTTTCCTCTTTATATAACTTAGAAAACTTGGAAAGAAGGCACCTTTGCATATCCTCCTGTTTACAAGAGGTTGCTCCGGTTTCATCAATGGGCAAACTATTAATGTTGTTCTTAGACCAATCTGCCCTTACCTTCCATGCCATAAGAGCACCCGCTTTGTCACCGTACTCGAAGTTTTCCATATTATGAGCCAACCATTGTGCTTTTATTTTATTATGCAACTTCTTCCTGTACTCCAATCGTAGACGTTCTAGATCACTGAGGATCTGTGTCAGGTTGCCAGAGGGGCAAGTCAATCTATCTCCTTCAAGCTTGGAAATCTCTCTTTCCAGAATCTGGAATTCCAGAGCCTCTTCCCTGTTCTTAGCACATATCAGACTATGTGTCTGTCCACACAGGTAAGCCTTATAAGCGTCCCATACATAATCTAGGGATGTAGAGCCAATGTTGTTGATGAAATAATCCGTTGTTGAAATTTTTGGGGCATCGATTATTTCAGAGTTTGACAACATTGCCCTTTTCAATGCCCACCTAGGATTTAAACTAGGCCTATTCCCTGAATACGAAAAAGAAATTGGAGCATGGTCAGACAAAGTACTTGGGAGAATAGTAATATCAACTAAGTTCTCCAAACTTAATCTATCAATAAAGATATAGTCGATTCTAGAAGAATGGTTATATTTCTTACTAAAAAAGTAAAACCTTGTTCTGCACCTCTTTTGGCCCTCCAGGCATCTACTAGGCCAAGCACATGAGTCATATTAATCATAGCTCGGCGAGCAGCAACATATTGACTATAGTTATACCTGTCCTGGAGAGGGTTAAGGAGCACATTAAAATCGCCTCCAATTATTACCGGGGTGGTGGCCTCTATTAGTTTAGCCCGCATTCTGTATATATAGGCCGGATCATCCGTATTAGGACCGTAGTATGAGACTATAGTTAAATCAACCCCCCCAATAGCCAGCTGCACTATTATTCATCTTCCTGACTGATCCGTTGAGACAGATTTGATACTACCTCCAGTACCTGATCTAATCAATATTGCTACCCCTTTACTATGAGATGTCTGCTCGGAAGAGCAATAATGCTCAACCCATCTATACTTCCCAAAGATAACCTTACACTCTGAACTACTCAAATGAGTCTCTTGTAGTAGGAAGATGTGAGCTGTAGATTGCTCGAGAAATTTCATGGCTAGCCATTGTCTACGTGGACATCGAAGCCCATTGATGTTCCACGAGACAAATCTAATTTTGGTAGTCATTGTTTTTAAGATCCCTTTCATCTACCCAGAACTTAATCATATACTCTAGAAGTACTCTACATATTGAGATGCAATTGCGGATGAGAACTATTTAAGTATTTTCCTCCCCCCACACCCCCCCTGTGCTCCCCACCTGCCCCATCTTGCCTTCCCTCCCCTCCCGAGTGACCCCAAAAGACCCTCTCCAACCTGGGGAACCCTCCCTTCTTCTTTAGGCATAGGCCCTGTAGACGAGTACCCATAGGTGTGATCATAACAAAACTTGACTATAGAGAAGGGCCCAGTTCCACCAGGGGAGGCCAGCGGCCATTATCTATACAAATACTATATGAAACTTTTTCCACTTCTCTTTTTCCCCTTCCTCCCCCGCCTACTTTTTCACTACTTCTCTTTTCCACCCTGTATTTTCCTTAGGACGATGCCTATACCCCCCCTATTTTGGATCTGCTCCACTTTCACTTTCGCCTCCACTTCTTATTTTATCTATTAGTTCATCGGCATCCTCTATTTGATGTAAGTTATACATGTGGTTGTTCCACATGATCCGGAGGGAAGCAGGGAACCTCAACTGGGCCTTAGCCCCCAATGAGTTCAGGATAGTCATTCTTTTACCCAGCTCCCATTGTTTTGTTGCCGTGATATGGGAGATATCTGATCGAATGGAAAAAGTAAATGTCCTAGAAAAGGAATTGCTCTTAACCTGCCCAGCTCTCAGGGCTAAGGACAACATTTTTTCCTTGGTGGCATATGTAAGGAAATTCACCAAAATCTTCCTTGGCCGGAGTTTTCCTGGATTCTTCCTATATGGATCGCGGTGGATCTTTTGTATGTCGAATGCCAAGTCTATTTCCGGTAGGTCTTTTAAGATAATTTCCCTTAAGAGGGAAATTGCAAAGCTTTTAAAATCACTCCCCTCTATTTTTTCAGGAACGTTTAGGATTCTGATGTTATTTTTCCTTGTATGGTTTTCCAAACGCTCCATATCATCCTTAAGTTCCTTATTTTGCTTAGCCAGCTTGTCCATTAGGGCTGAAGAGGAGTGTAAAGTGTTCTTAATCTTTGGAATCTCCAGCTCGAGGGCGTCCGTTCTTATTGAGACATCTTCGATTTTCTGTGCCAATGATGCACAGGTAGCTTGTATAATAGCTTGATTAGATTCTGAAGTAGTAAACCTTCTCCCAATGTCTTCTTTGAGACTTAGCAGAATATCGTCCAGAGAGCCAGGAGGAATCGCAGTCAGAGGGGGGGAGGGCGTAGACAGTCCAGCTGGCTGGGTCTCATATGCGGAAAGAGGGACGCCCGCCTTCTCCTTGACTAAAGGAGCTCCAGAAGTATTTTCGTGGTTGTCTAATACAGCAAAGCGATTAGATAGCTCCACTGTTGGATAAACAACCGCCATGTCCGCCCCCTCCACTACACCAGTGGCAGAGGCAATGGAAGCTTGACAATTTTCCTTAAGAGAACCAAGATCGAGTGAGGCGGTAGTGGTGGCGGGGGTAGAAGCCATAGAAGGTTTTTTATTCTCCCTATCTAGAGTAGAATTAGATAACACCTTATAGTAGGTCTTCAATGATGGTGTAATTCTGAGTGTGGAGGAGAGACCCCCCTTTGGCTTTCTTCCTCCCCCTTCCTTTACCAGGGGGGGTGCTCTCAAGGATGGCTCTCCTTTTATCCTGTTTTAAAGTAGTTTTAACCTCAGTAATCGGAGGGGAGACAGAGGGGGGGGGTCAGACAGGTCCAGCGTGAGGTTAGGAGCTCTATTGCGCAAAGTATATCGGCTTATAACAGGTTCCGGCTTTTGTTTTTGGACTACAGGGTGAGGGATACTGTGAAGAACACTACTCTGAGCTTTCTCCATAAAGTTCTTGTGGAGAGATATAGTATCAGCTAGCTCATAGAGAGCTTGCACATAAGCCCCCTTAGTGTCCGCATAGACTTCTGCAGGTTTCACCCTATATGGAAGCACTCCCTCGCAGAGCAAATCACCAGGAGAGGCAAATGCATCGACCGGGGGATCCAACACCCCCGTAAAAAAAGACTCTGGTGCCTCACCTCCTCCCCCTCTGACAGGGACGCCACCAAAACTCTCCAGCCTGCTCCACCAGTCCACTCGTGCCAGCCCGAGACACATCCTCCTCTCCTGAGCAGTCCGAAGTACGCAGGCTCCACACAAGCGAACCCGGAACGGCAAGCCGGGACTCCGCCGCCTCCATTCCTTCGCCGCGCCCACGAAACGGAGCCACGAAGGCTTCAGGACCACTTCCACTTCCCCATCGCCGTGCGCCATCGCGCTCAGAAGAAAAAACAAAACCCGGCGTAGAAAGCCCCCACCAGAGGTAAAATAGATCGGGGGGTATGGTGTCCATTAACTATCGATTCATCTGGCGAGAAGAGGAAAGGGAAAACAAACACAATCACATCAAGAGGTGCCCCTATAGCCCCCCTGTGGGACTAGACATTACACGCCATGGGAGACTCGACCGCGGCCGTTAGCTTCCGGCCGCCATGTTCCCCCCCAAGTAAGTTAGCCCTCTATTCAGATGATCTGCTGGTCTATACCAATAACCCCGCTGAGGTTTTTCCAAGGGTGGAGGCTATTCTAGAAGAGTTTGGTCTGTATTCTGGATACCTTGTCAACCCCTCTAAGACGGAGGTAATGTCCTGGGGTGTAGACAATTGGACTGGAAGGTGTAGTAAGGAATTCAGATATTTGGGGATAACCATAGCTCAAAACCTAGTCGATATTCCTCTGATTAATCTGAGGAAAGTAGCCAAGGAAATTGACCATCTTTTTTCTAGATGACAGAATCTGCCTTTGACCATCTACGGTCGGGTAAACCTCGTTAAGATGGTTATCTTGCCAAAATTGACTTACCTGTTTAGTACTATCCCTCTTGACTTCCCCAGAAAGATTTTAGATAAGATACAAGGTAAAATCGGAAAGTTTGTCTGGTCTAATAAAAGGGCCAGGCTCTCCTGGAAGAAGGTGAGACGAAGGCTCCTTAAGGGAGGCTTGGATCTCCCTGATGTCTTTTGGTATTCCGTCGCCTTTCAGTTTAAAAATATACGTTGTCTGCTTATTAGTACAGGTGAAACCAACTGGGGGAAGATTTTGAGTGTGATGGTCTGCTTTGAGGGGGGTGGGGTCGGATTTCTATATAAATTTGGGGCACCAAGGTTTTTAAGAAGGTTTGTCTAAAATGTTTAAGAACAGCATGAAATCTATGTTACAGAGTTAGAGTGAGATGGGGGATTGGCTATTATTCAGACTTTGCTCTTGTCTGGGACTCTCCTGGCCTACCGTTATGCTTGCAAGATAGTCTTGCATTACCAATTAAAAAGGCAGGAATAGTGATCTGGTCCGACCTTATATCATCAGACGGTGTTCTCCCCTGGGAGATTTTAAGATCCAAAATAGGCAGTTCTTTCTCTATATTCAAATACATACAATAATGCTCCTGGTTTACAGCTTAGAAGGAAATAATAAGAGGTAATTGGGAAATTGAACACCGTCTACAAAACACAAAGCTAATAAAAAAGGAAGTTGGACTGTGGTATAAGAGCCTATTGGACGCCGACGATGTAGCTATCCCTCCATCATACTCTATTCGGAACTCATCTATACTGGGCGAAATAGCTATTAACTCCTATGCCTCATCTCTTCAAACTCTATATAGGTACGTCAGGCCAGCCTCTCTAAAAAAAAAACATTTCTTTGTCATTAATAGGCTCTAATATACCCCTAAGAAGATA
Organism: Triturus cristatus; assembly: GCF_964204655.1. NCBI lineage: Eukaryota > Metazoa > Chordata > Amphibia > Caudata > Salamandridae > Triturus > Triturus cristatus. The sequence continues at coordinate 323,366,759 of NC_140586.1, read as the reverse complement.
GCGCAATTTGCCCTCTGTTCCTCCCCGAAGTGTCCTAGATGTGAGTATGTTGAAGCGGATGATGTACATAAGTTTTTTGAATGCCCCTCTTTATGTGGATTTTGGCATAATGTGGAAAATGCCCTTGAGGCCATTTTCAGATGTAAGCTGAAACTAAATTTAGCAATAGTTTTCTTTGGGGTGGACAATGGTGTAACAAGTTCGCTCTCTAGCGCACAAAAGGGCTTACTCCTCTGCCTCATTATAATTGCTCGGAGGGAGATTTGTAAACTTTGGAAAGACCCTAAGCCTCCGCTGTATGAGAACTGGTTGGCAGCTGCATTTAGGATGGCCCGCTTTGGCCAGAGATGTTTGAATGACCACAACCAAAACATCTAGTTATCACTTCTTTCTTGGGGCATCATTATGAGGTTGGTTTAAAGTTCTTTTTTTTTGGTCCAATGATTACAATAAATCCTTGTATCAAGAAGCTGGCCTGGTCTGGTCTAAGCTAATGCAGTAAACAGAAGCCCGAGGGTGTTTAGGTCGGAAAGGGCTTTTCGTTGATATTGCAGACGCTTATGGTGAGATGAGGACAAAAAAAAAAACAAGGAATTAAATGAGCACCCTGGCTCCTGTTTGAATTATGAAATACAGCAATCCTCAGGGTTCTGGCCTCTGGGCCTCGGTGCCACTGCACCTGTTGCACAAATGGAAGCTATGCTCACTGGCCTGACATTAGCATCTTGAGTAGGGATGTGTGCCCCTGGCAGGGTATGAATCATAAAACCCTTAAAATGTTCTCTGTCACTCCTTTAGCTTTGATAGGAGATGCTGGTCTACTAACTGGTGTACAAGCAGAAGGTCACTCTAAGCGAATACTGTGGTGGTGCTGGGGAGTGGGGAACAAATGTAAATAGGGTGCATGAAAGAACGAATGGATGATGGATGGATAAAAGGATGTAGAGAAGAATGGATGGATGAACCACTAAAAGCTCGAGAGGGAGGCCTGACTCTGGCTCAGTTCGAGGTCCTCTTGAAACCTTGAGGCCAAAATAATTAGAGGTTCCACAGGAGATGATGTGGCCTCACTTCTAAAGCTGCCAACCCTGTAGGGTCATATCCTGGCCTCCACTCAGCATCCTGTGACACCTGATAGCCCTCAGGATGCAGAAAAAAACATGTTTAGCCATCTGTGTCTCTTGTGCAGTGGTCCTATATACTTGGGTAAGGTTTGCTCTATGTAAAACAGCCCAAAATACAATGTGGGTTCAGCCTGTCAATTATGTTTCGATCCCATCCTCCAAGAAATAAGGAAAAACATTAAACCTTAATATCAAAAAGATGTAACCATCTAGTGGTTGAAGTGCAGTGTGATACTGGAAAACATGGAATCAATCCCAGCTTCCCTGGTTGACCAAGCTGTGGGTCCCTAGGCAAATCATTTATTTCACTGATTCTCTTTTTTTTTAATGATCACATATGAGAGCATCCTAAACGTGCAGGATGTAGGCTGTACAAAAACCTTGCTTGTGTTTGATTCAGTAGCCTGTAATGTTGCCCCAGCTATAATAAGAATCTAGTCAACATACGGTACACATGACAACTGACTTGTCTCTTGATTCACTAATAGCATCGTCATCAGGATCGGGGCAAGAAAGTTTCTAAGAGCATGTTTAAAAACTCACTTTAAAAAAATATGTTTAAAATAATCTGATGCACTAAGGTGAAACACTGCACATGTTGTTTTTGGCATGATTTACATGGCAGCTATTTTCAGCGCTTGGCTCAGGCTCTTAGAGCCAGAGCTGATCCTTCGCTTTGCTCTGGCTCAGCACTCCCTATAAAAGTTTTGGTTCGCCAATATCTAGCAAGTAAGTTCATCTCACTCATTGTCATTCAGATAATAGTGCAGGGTGTTTTTTTCTGGCCACTCCCTTAGTCGGCGTGCTGAGATGCATCCGGCGGCAGGATTTCAAATGGGATGGACAGAACACAGTGTGCCCGAGTGTTATGAACGAAACGCAACCTGATATTCGGAGAGTGCGCCACTCTTCCACCTATGAGGGAGATCCGCTGAAAGATAAAGACAAAATGTAGGAGCATGTGAATGGAAGGAGAGGGAAGAGGCTGAGATAGATACTATCTAATCTAATATGAAAAATAGTATAAAGTTCGAGGGATGTCAGCATCCATAGATTTTGATTGAGAGCCTCAAAATTTTGTTCATACGGTGAATCGAAGAATTTTCAAGGGTTTGCACCTCAGAATGAGGCGATATTGGAAAGGTACATCTTATTGTACATGACTATGGCTACTGAATGTGCTGGGACGCCTTACTACTGACGAGTTGTACGCTATATAAATGCCTAATAACAACTAGGGCAAATATTATGGTATAGCACTAATGCAAACTGCGCAGACATCTCACGTGGTCTAAAAGACAAGGAAACTCGATTCCGTCAGTGATGTCTGGATTTGATTCTCAATGACCTTGTGTGCCCGAAGTTCATTGTCCAAGCAGAATGATCACCTACCTACATTACTTTATGGATGACCTAGGATTTCTAGATGTGAGTCGTCATATGAGATTGAGAAGTAATCTCATACTGCTGAGAGTCCCCAGTCTGGACTCTGTAAGATTTGTTCTACATGTCCGTTAGCTCCTCCACACCCCTTATTTTAATCCTTATTCCAACACTTATCCTCTTATCCCAACCCCCTAGGTGCTCCACCCTCTACCATCATATACTTTATCTGTGATTCCTGTCCTGCGTTCTCTCCAAATCCTTCATTATGTTCAGTCGTTATTATCTGTTTTTATTTTGTTCCAAGATCTCATTGTGCCTCCGTAACTTTTCATCTCATGAATATTTATGTTCTTCTGAAACAGAATTGTGCCTGGTTGCTCATGCCTTTCTTATGCTTTTCAAAGATACCAAAGAGTATGAAGCAGTTGCAGGCTGGGATCCTCTTCTTGTTCTGAGTCCATGTTATAAGTCTTGTATCATTACTTACAAAGCTACAGCATGTTTCTCTAGTCTTACTTGCATGTGAAAGTCAACATCCCAGAGATGTAAAGGCTGGTAAATCTCCTTCCTCTGAAAGTCTTACTTATGCTAACGGTTGGAAAGTCATCCTGTGCCCTGGGCACCCCCCAACTTTTTGCTGACTGGTACTGGTGGTAACTGACTCTGACTGACCCTGGGCTCTGCCTAACCAGGTCCAGGGCCAGTGCTATGCTGAAAGAGACACATTTAGAATACAGTAAAAACACCTACGTACACTAGGGTACTCTATGGCTGGGGTACCCCTGTGATTGGCATGGCCTACCCTCTAAGCCCTTGTGCATAATAGGGCAGAGGGATTGAAACTGCCTATCAGTCCCTAGTATATAATAGGGCATGGCAGTTTAGAGGCCAACAGCCCTTTATGCACTTGCATGTTTGCGCTGCTGAAGCCTGAGGTCAGTTTAAAAGTGGCTCTGTGTTGCAAGACTGCTTTTAAAAAGTAAATTGTTGGAGGAGGAGCCTAGCGCGCATCCAAGATGGTCGCGTGAGCACAGGGCTCCCCGGACCCTCGCTGCTCCTCGGAATTTATCCTGACTCTATCCTGACTTGGTTGATGGAATCTGGGAGACGAATGCTGGCTGAACACTAAACTCCTTTCGGAAATCAAATCGGACCTGGCAATCCGGAGTTATGGTGGTTTGAACTGTTGAGGCCCACCCGACGGCTGTGCCCGAGGCGAGGGTGATCTGTGGAGCCGGGGCGTAGTTGAACAACAACGGCAGCGGGGCTGTGCCAGTGGCCGTCACATCACTTTCGGTTTCACTTTTGGTCTTTGAGGGGCTGGACTGTGGACTTGCTTGGTGCGACTGGGCTCTCATTTTGCCTTCGCTTGATGCCGGTGGCTTCGTCTGCTGCCAGTGTGCTCATTGACGGGGGTCCCTTCGCTCCGCCATATTGCGGCCTGTGGTGCGACACGCGTCTGCCTGGCCTGTGCCACCTCGACGCTTCCTCGGTGGTCCCCTTCGGCGATCGATGTTCTCATGGGAGGCAAGGGAGACCCCGAGAGGCGTAAGACCAAAACATCCCTACGTGGGGGACCGGTCCGGACGAACAACATGGACCGCTACACTCAGGGTAAAGGATCCCCCGGGACGGCCACTGTCCCCCCGGAGGACACCAGTGGTGGCCCGTCCGTTTCTCCGGATCTGTCCCTGCAGGACATCATGGGCGCCATTAAGGGCATCAGAGAGACCATCGATACGCAGTACGAGGCCTTGGCCCGTAAAATCGACACGGTGGCCATTGACATTACGCTAATCCGGGCGGATCTCTCTAAGACTAACGAGAGGGTTCAATCGCTGGATGTGCGGACGTCCTCCCTTGGTACGGACGTGTCGGACCTGCTGGCCACTCTCGGCGATCTCAAGTCGGCCAATGATCTGCTGGCCCGGCGGCTGGAAGACTTTGAGGGACGGGCCCGCCGCAATAACATCCGCGTCATAGGCGTTCCGGAGACCTCCGATAACCACCCGGTTGATCTCCTGGTCGAGGAGCTCATCCTCGAACATCTTGCTCCCGCTGGCCTGAGTAAGTTTTTCGCTGTGGAGCGGGCCCATCGAGTCCCAGATGGCCGGCCGCGACCGGGTGCCCCCCCGAGGCCTATCGTTGCGAAACTTTTCCATTACAGAGACCGAGACGCGATTCTGCAGGCCTCACGGGTCCATGGCCCGGTCCGACATGAGAACTCGTCCATTAACTTTTTCCCGGACTTCACCAAACTTGTCCAGAAACAGCGGATGGGCTTCCAGGGGGTGAAGCGGCGTCTCAGGGACCTCGGTCTCAAGTACTCTATGCTTTATCCTGCAAGGCTCCGAGTGGAACATGAAGATCGGACTACCTTTTTTGACTCTCCTGCGACTGTGAGTGACTGGCTGGATTTGCTGCCGGACCGGGGTGACCGGACTGGGCCCTCTGCCGGTACCGAGGGTGGCGGGTCTCCTTTGGAGTGACTTACGGTCCCGGACTCTGCCATGTTGTACTGTTCGGCTGGGTTCTACTTCTTTTGTGCATTTTGTTTCACTATGTTGTGTGTGGGGAGCGGGCGGAGACGGGTCCCTTCCCTCCTCCGGGGTCTTTTCGTAGAATGGGGTTTGTAGGGCGACAGGCACACTGCAAGTTGGGGTGGTTTTTTGGACCGCAGGGGTGCAGGGTGGGGGGTGTTGGAGTTGGGGGGGGGTTGGTGGGTGGGTGGGGTTGTTTGGATTTGTGTTTTTTGTTTTCAAGGCGAAGTATTGGCTATGGTTCATCCTTGGGTGTTGAGCTCTTTGCTAGGGGGCCCTTGATCTACTGGAGGGGATGGGGGGGACGGGTTGAGATTGATGTCTTGGAACGTCAATGGATTGGGGGACCGTATCAAACGGGGTGTTGTGCTGGAATATCTGCGTCGTCTGACTCCTGATGTGGTGTTCTTACAGGAGACGCATCTGGTTGGCAATGTTTGTCGGGCTATGAACAGGGGGGGATATCGACTTGTGGCCCACTCTGGTTTCACCACTGGTTCGAGAGGGGTGGGCATTCTCTTGCGAGTTTCACTTCCGTTGGAGATCACCAGGGTGGTCCCAGACGATAGAGGGCGCTATGTGGCTCTGACTGGGAGGTGGGAGGGGCAGTCCCTTTCCTTGATCTCGGTCTATGTTCCCCCGGGCCTCCAGAACTCCACCTTCTCAGACTTGGGTCGTATGTTGCTTGGACTTCCTGACAGTCTTTTGCTTATGGGTGGGGACTTTAATTCGGTTGTCTCGGGTGACCTGGACCGTCATCCGCCCAGGGCCCTCCCTGCTGCCCAGGCGTGGCTGGGCGGGCTCCTGGAGACCTTCGGTCTGGTGGACTGTTGGAGGTTAATGCATCCGACACAGTGTCAGTACACCTTTCACTCTGGGGCCCATGGGAGTCTCTCCAGACTGGATTATTTCCTTATGCCCGCGGCCCAGGCTACTCGGATTCGAGAGGTCAAACACCTGGCCAGGGGTATTTCTGATCATTCCCCACTGTGGTTGCTTTTTGACACCGGGTCGCGGTCCGCTGGGCGGATCGCTCCTATTAACCCTTGGTACCTGCGAGACCCCAAGATCCGTGATAGCCTGATTAAGTCGATTGATCAATATTTTTCTGAGAATGAGGGGTCGGTGTTGTCCTCGGTGTCCCTGTGGGAAGCTTTCAAAGCAGTGCTCCGCGGGCATGCCCTGTCCCAGATAGTGGAGGCCAAGAGGGTTAAGAGAGAGGCGGTTGTGACGCTGGAGACTGAAATATCGGGGCTGAAGGCAGCCTTGGAGGCGGGCGTCACCCCGGATGGGCTGCATGCCCTCAGCCTGAAGCAGTTTGAATATAAGTCTCTCGTCACTGATGCTGCCAAGACTATGTATAGGGAGCAGCAGGGTAGGTTGTATGACGCCGGAGACAAGGCGGGTAAGCTGATTGCCTGGTTGGACAAGAAGGAGAGAGTGAATCGTGTGGTCCCGGAGCTTCGGGTGTCGGATGGAGTGTGTGTGACTGAGCCTGGTGAGATTGTTGAGTGTTTTGCTGACCACCTCCGTGCAGTGTACTCCCCGGTGTCTGATAGAGATGAGGACGACTCTCGTCTTCTGCTTCGGGATATTGCCCTGCCCGGCTTATCCGTCGAGGACCGCGAGCTGATGGATCCCCCTGTCGAAGAGATAGCTACTGCGATTCGCTCCCTCCGCTCGGGCAAGGCTATGGGCCCCAACGGTCTGCCGATTGAACTATATAAGTTGCGCCCGGATAAAATCGCGCCTTTCCTCCGTCATATGTTTCAGGAATCGCTCGAGAGGGGTTCCCTTCCTGACGACCAGCGTCTGGCTACTATAGTGGTGATTCCCAAGGAGGGTAAGCCACGTGACCGCTGTGCCTCCTATAGGCCTATTTCCCTGCTAAATGCCGAACCCAAAATCCTTGCTAAGGTCCTCGCCAATCGCCTGCTGAGCGTTATATGTGACTTGATACATCCGGATCAATGTGGCTTCATCCCACATCGTAATACCGCTCTCAATTTACGGCGTCTGTACGGCGTCCTCGCTAGGGCTGAGTACTTCGCTGAACTGGCCATATTGGTTTCCCTAGACGCCACGATGGCCTTTGATACCATTGAATGGCCATTTCTTTGGGCCGTCTTGGCGAAGTTTGGTTTTGGGGAGGGGTTCCTTAGCTGGGTGAAGCTCCTTTATGCTGGACCAATGGCTCAGGTGGTTGTCAATGGGCGGGTTTCTCGGCCTTTCGCTCTCGGGAGGGGAACTAGGCAGGGGTGCCCGTTGTCCCCGCTGCTCTTTGCTCTCGCCCTGGAACCGCTCGCTGCCTGGCTCCGTTGGGAGCCCTCGATTAGAGGGCTCCGGTGGGCCCCGGGCTTCGAGGATCGGATTTCATTGTACGCGGATGATATTCTCTTGTATCTCACCTCACCGCGGAAGTCGCTCAATGTTCTCTTTGATGTCCTTACTTCCTTCGGGAAAAACTCGGGTCTGATAATTAACTGGTCCAAATCTTGTGTGTATCCTATCTCTGGTGGTCTTCCTCTCTTGCCACCTCGGCTTCCGCTCCAAATATCTCAGTCCGGCTTTAAATACCTGGGGGTGTACGTTTCGTTGGATCCGGCGGTCCGCTATGAGCAGAATCTCCTGTCTCCACTCCGGCGTTTGAGGGCAAATACGGCTCGGTGGTGTAAGCTGCCCTTGTCTCCGCTTGGTCGCGCGGCGCTGTTTAAAATGATGTCCCTTCCCAGATTCCTTTATGCACTCCAGAACTCCTTTGATGTCATTCCTGCGGCCTACTTTAGGGAGGTGGAGAGTTTGCAGAGGAGACTGGTTTGGGACGGGCGATCGCGTATCGCTTTGGCCAAGCTGACTCTTTCCTGGTATGACGGGGGCATCGCGCTTCCTGATATTAGACGGTACTATTGGGCCTCCCAGCTGTCTGCCATTAATCATGCTACGTACGCTCCTGGTTCGAACCCGGCATATGAGATGGATACGTTCCTGCTCCCCGGCGGTAACTATAACAGAGCGCTTTACTCGCGGTCTGCTGGTAGGGCCCTTACGGGCCCTACCAGGATTGCGGTCCGTGTATGGGAGGCGGCTAACGTAGCGATGGGCTGGAGTGAGCGTTTAACGTGCGCCACTCCTCTGTTCGACTCAGACCGCTTGGGAAGCCTCTGGACAACGAAAGGCTTCGAGCGCTGGGATACGATCGGCATCAGCAGAGTGGGGGACCTGTGGGTTAAAGGTGCGGTTAAATCCTTCGCGGCGCTTCAGAGCGAGTATGAGCTTAGTGACAGAGAGTTCTTCCGTTATGCACAGGTTCGGCACGCCCTGCTTTCGGTCTTTGGGGAGGGGACCACGGTCCCTTCTTCTTCGCCTCTCGAGGACCGCATACTCGATGGTCACGTCCCCGACAGTACTATCTCCCTGATTTACAAAAAACTGATAAACAATCGGGCTGACCTCTTGGTGCGTCTTCGGGAGGCATGGACGGGAGATGGGGTGGAGCTGGACGATGAGGACTGGCAGACTGCACTGTCATCCCCTAAGGAGGTGGCCATCCCGGCCCGTCTCCGCCTGGTCCAGCTTAAGATTCTCCATCGTGTATATGTGACGGGCCCCCGCCTGGTCTCGATGGGGTTTTCAGACGACGGACTCTGTAAGCATGGCTGCGGGCTCAGTGCTACCTTTCTCCATATCCTATGGGAATGCCGCGAGGTGGCGGAATACTGGCGCCGGGTGCATGATATTATGAGACGAGTCACCGGGGTCGCTCTGCTGCCGGAGGTGCGTCGTTGTGTGCTGAATGTATGGGAGCCCAATGACTGCAATGCGGCTCAGGCTCGGTGGGCGGCCTTGGGGAACATGATTGCAAAGAGAGATATTGCACAGCTTTGGGGTTCCCAGCGGCCTCCCACCGTATCCGTCTGGAAGGAGAACATGGACTGGTGCATGTTCAGGGAGAAAACGGTGTATGTGGCTCGTGGTAAACCGGGGGCTTGGGGTAGAATTTGGGGGCAGTGGAACGCGTATCGTGGGTCTATCTGTGCTCCCCCTTTGGTGGATACGTCCGGGGTTGCCTCGTCCCCCTGATCCTTGAGGGTTCCTTGTGTATCTCGTACTTTGGAGTACAGATTTGGTTCTCTCGTGTCCCCCCCCTCCCTCTCAGGTCTTCTTTAATTGACCGCCCTCGGGTGGTTGGGTGTTGACTCCCCCGGCTGGTGTTCGCCGCCCTTCATAAGTCGTTTCGCCTTGTTTGTTGTATTTTTGTATTTTTCTTTTTTTGTTGTTATTTATACTAAAAGTGTGTATTCTGATTTCCCTTATGTGCAGTCTGATCTACTGTGATAGTGCGGAGCCCCTGTGGGCCAGTCATTGTTTTCTGATATGCTGGAACACTTCGACTACTAGCGGCCGGCCCTGGTGGTTGTAGGCCCGTGTTTGTAACCCTTTTTGTGCACAATAAAATCTTTAAAAAAAAAAAAAAAAAGTAAATTGTTTCCAAACTCCACTTTGGTGTTTGGGGCACTTAACAATGGATAACCTACAATGTTTGGGAATATTTTGTACCCCCAGGGTCTGCCCTAGGTGTCCCAGGGGTGGGGGTCAGGTATTTATAAGGAGGACACTTATAAAATGAGTTTTATATGCACTGGGTTAAGTGAAATGGCACATTTCACTCCCCATATTGTGATAAAGTGCTGCCCAATATCGACTTTAGTGGTAGGAGCACTGTTGAGGGAGGATCTGCAATATTTGTACATATTCAGAACCCCTAAATTCTCCCTTAGGTGTTCCAGTGGTGAGGGTCCTGTAGATATATGTAGAGTACTTATAAAATATGTTTTTATAAGCCTTGGTGCTGGAAAAATGGCCCAAGTCATTTTTCCCATTGCAAATCCCATGCCACATAGGTTAAGTGGCAAGAAGTTATCAACTAATAACTCTTGATAGGAAAAGGCTAAACATGCCATTCAAAGACTCCCTAGAATGGTATTAATAAATCCAACATTATATTGTTGAATTTCTCCTAAAATGTACATACAAGAAGTTCTAAGACTTTTTTGTTTTTAAGCCCATATTCAGCCTTCCAGTGGTCTGTCCTGATTGGTCATAGTTAAGTGGATTAGCCAGGCTTCTTTGAAGAGGTGATAAAGAGCCCCTGGGGTTGACCAGCACTCCTGGGAGGGCAGTGTCCTGTTGCACAGGAATGCCAGAGCAGGGGGAGGAGTCGTAAACAATGGACTTCAAGGGAAGGGGAAGACATTAGTGTCATTTACAACTCCACTCTTTTGACCCCTAGCCAGATGCTAGGATTAAGGAAGGAATGAGTAGATGCAAGGGCGAGAGACTATGGAGATTAGCCATCCTAGGGGTGTGTTTGGCCAGCTCTTCTCTCCCTGCTGAAAAATCAGCCCCTATGAATTTGGAAGAATTGGTGCACTCTGGGACAAAATAATGGCACACCCTGCAGGAATTGGTCAGGCCTTTGGGTAGTACCCTGCAGCCCATTGGATAGGAGTGACCCCCTGCTTGACCCAGAGAAATTGGAATAAGTATCTGAGAAGGGCAGAGCCCCTCAGATCTGCTGCTTGAACCTTAAGAGAATCAGAAGTGTCTACACTGAAGAGTTTAATTTGCATTAACCAGGCCTGCACTCTGAAGATTGAGCCTTTTGCACCATCTGAACCTACAGCCCTGTGGGTCAAACCTGCTTTAAAAGGACTAAAGAGTGGACTCCCTGCAAGCTACAGCTTAACAGAACTCACCTGGAACATCACCACCAAGAATCCTCAACCTGGAGTACTACCAGTGGATTTGTTAGGGTTTTGTCCAAGTGGATTGTGGATTGTGGGAATTGAAGTCTCACACTTTCAAGGACCCTCTAGGAGATGTGTTGGACACTTTGGTGACCCGCAAGAAGAACTTCAGGAAGGAGTTCTAGCAGGATCCAGCCTGCTGGAGGGGCTGCATAAGACTGGTGAGAGATCCTCCAGAACAATTGCTAAATGTGAATGTGTCCCTGTCAGAGGCAATGAAATGACCAAAAGGGGCACTGTTGGTTTCTAAGCACTAGAAAGTGACTAATCTTTACACATTCATATCTCTAATTCCCTACAGTGGATTTTTTCGTTTCGGTGTCATTTAAAAGATAAAAATATTTCTTATTTTTATAAATTGGTGTTGTATTTTTATTTTGTATTGTGTCTTAATTATTTACTGAATTGGTGTTTTTTAATGCTTTACATACCTGTCTTTAAAGTTAAGCCTTCCTGCTTGCAGCCAAGCTACCAAGGTTTGAGCATAGGAATACTTTTCTAAGACCTATTCTGAGCCTTATTGCCAGTGGCAGATATACATTTGCTCCTACTAATAATCCACTTTCGAACACTGACAATACCTAATCTTTTCTAAATCATCTATTAATCCCGCCAACCATGTGCATGAGCCCCCCCCATGATACAAAATAACCCCTTTTAATTAATTTAGTCCACCATGAAGAAACTTGAATGACTGCATGGAATGGTGTGTTTGAACATGCAAAGCTAATCCTAATAAATTTGGACTAGCCACTAACCTTGGGTGCCAGGGCAGTGTGGTGCCCGGCATAAAGCACTTCAATGCCTCATCTGGAGTTGTAAGAGCTATATTAATGCAATTACAATTACAATATGAAGTCCCGGAATATGGTATTACCTTTCAAACTAGAGGAGAGGCGTTTTTAGAAGGATTTCTGACACAAACAAGTATGTCTTCTGCATACATAGAGAATAAATAGTTGGTGTAATTTATCCAAAGGCCCCTAGTGGCATGGAATTCTCTTATAATGCCCAATAGATGACCATCTAATGCATTGTAATGTTTTTGATAATCACCCAGACCTGTGCACCTGTAAGGATTCCATGGATCATTGAAAGATAACCAGATATAATTGTCTACAGCTGTGATGCACTCAGGCAACCACAATATTTAAGAGAGTCGAAATGTTGTTTTCCAGCACTTAGGGCCCAATTATGACTTTGGTGGTTAAGGAAATTCCCACGATTTTCGGTGGTCCAACCACCGACTTCCCTGGTGGTCCAACCGCTGGATTACGAACACAGCGAGAAGATCACCACAAGGCCGCCTCCACTTTTGACATTTGCCGCTACTGCGCAGGAGAGGCAGAGGCAGTCAATTGAGACGGTGCAGGAATATGAACTGCTATCTAAATTACAACTTGCCTTTCCACCGACCTTCTCCTGGCAGGGACACCGCCATGCCCAAGATGGCAGAAAGACATGTAAATTGCTGAAAATATGACCTCAGGGTCATTGTGCACTTAATGTATGTCATTGGTGCACATACAAAGCGCTACAATAACTTTGGATTGGGTTAGAGCTATCACAAAATTTATAAATTTTATAAAATATGCATACACCCGACAGGCTGGGATGATGCTCTGGTTGTGTGCAGCAGTCAGCAGTGTAATCCTGCTTGACTCCACTGCCGTGCAACCTCCAGGCTTGCGGGAAACTCCTAATACAGTGGGCAGAATGCCGCCGGCTCAGCAACGTTTTCAGAACCACCTTGGCAGTGGCCTTGTGGTTCAACTGCCAAACTCGCAATCGGACTCTTAGCCTCAGTGTGTGTGGTCACTTGGGTGTTGCGACACAATTGGGCATGCCAGATGTGACAGGTAAGTAATTTTAATGATCGATAATGCTAAGCATATTGATTTTTGTTCTCATAAAATGCAAGGAAGTCACATTGCAAGGAGTTTTGTGGCGTTTCTTAAGAAATGATAACGGTCATGAGAGGATCATGCTATAGTGAAGGTTGTCTGCTCCAGAATAATAAGATCATTCCCATCCTATCGTTCTTTCCTGTATTGACTGGAAATTTGCAAAATGAACAGAAAAAATATACCCACATGTCAATACCTGTTTTTCCTTTTTGTCAAAGTAGCTTTGTTTTAAAAATATAATTTCACTTTGCTGCTTCAGGGATTTTCACTGGACCATAATATTTGATAGTGGTTGCAGCAATAAAGATTTATTTAAGGTGCCATAAAAATCAGTGAATGTAATCATGTTTTAAAAATGCATCACTATCTCATATCACCAATTCTCAAACTATCATAAAATGTTTAACAGCCTGTTATTTGTCCTTAGATTCTGAATTCTCAAATAACTGATACAGGGAGATACGTCTGCGTGGCAGAAAATATCGCTGGCAGTTCAAAAAAAAACTTCAACTTTAATGTCGACGGTAAGATTTCTCTGAATTTGTTTGAGGTGAAATGCTTCAGCTACTGAACTATAGCTATAGAACTATTAAGAGTTAAATAGCAATGGGACATCTGCCAAAAATTGGTGGATGTCTTGTACAGCCATCTCTCTTCCTTCCTCTCTTTAATTTAGAGTTCAGAGATATGGATTTCATAAAGCTCAGATCAACAACCATCTGTAAGAGGTTCTCCATTATTTAGAATAGACCATCTAATGCCATGTCAACCAGCAATTTCCCTGTCCAGGACCGTCAAGTCCACTTGTGGGCAAGAAACTCAAAGTAAGTATTATTTTTACCATGGACAAACCCCCTGCACTAGGGTTTTATCTTTGGTAAAACACACTAAAACACCGACAGGTCAGCCATCCTACTATGACATGGCAAACCTCCTGCCCCAGTTTTTCCCTCTTAAGCAGCTTACAGCAAGGAGCATTTTTTATTGAAGCACAATTTAAAAAAAACAAGACATATGGTGCAAGTAGTAGTCTGGCGGTCTGAGGCTCGCCAGACTCGTAATCGGCCCTTTAGTGCAAAACAGAGAGAACCACTTCAATCCTATGGGAGGAAAGTCAGGTAAGTAATTTCAACTTACAAGTTCAGTCTTTGGAGGGTTTGACCAACACTAGGCAAGGGTCGTACCAAGGTAGGTACTGCACCACCAGTGGGACTTGGGCAGCTGGTTGCAGCAGTCACTGGACCCCATGTTAGCCTATTGGAGCTGGGGGTACCTCGAAAAGGCACCGGTTGCGGGTAAGTCCCTGCAGTTAAGGGACACAGGCTTTGGGGGTTGTGGTCAGCACTGCAGGGGCAAACAGGTAGCACCAAGACGGCACCACCAATGGCACAGGGGCGGGTGGGTGCAAAGAAGGAGCTGGGTGCCCTGTAGGAATCAATGGAGATCCTTGGTTGAAGAAAACGGCTGCAGGCTGGGACCAGAAGACTGGCTGAAGGAATCTAATGACAGGAGTGGTGAGTTGGATAGTAGAGGGATGCTGGGACACCATCGGTTGGGCACCCCAAAGCCGGTGGGATGCGGGTGCATGGGATCGCTGGGGAGATGTCACTGGATTGTTGCGCGTCCTGGACTCGGGACGTGGGTGAAGGGTGCAGAGTTCTGCAAGGTTCGCAGATCCGCCTGGATCCGGAATCCTTGTTGGAGGTTACTGTTGTGGAACAAATCTGGTGTACAGAGGAGAAAAGAGAATTTGATGAAGGCAGGAGGCAGGCCGGTAGACCCGGGGCAAAGTCAGTTGCCATCTTCCTACTTCGCTGCTACACGGCTCTTGGGTCCTTCTTCTTCTTAGGTCGTCAAATCTGAGAAACAAGATTCAGAGAAGCCCTTAAATACTTTATTTAAGGGTGTTACTGAGGTTGGGGGGCAGTAGCCAATGGCTACTTTCTCATAGGGTGACTACACCCTTTGGGTGCCCCCTCCCCTTGGGGACAGATGCACATACCTAGCCCTATTGGGCTTAATTTTCCAAACCAAGATGGGAGAATTATCAATAGAGGGGGTCACCTCGGCTCCTGGCTACCCTAGGGGTGTGCCAAGCTAAGGGGGACACTCCTACTCTGCTTACTAATTTTCCTGCCTGTTATGCCGCCAAAAAGTGGACTGGGATGGGGGGGCGGGCATTTCCACTATTTGGAGCTGCCCAAATCAGCAGAACACAAGGTGAGAGGTTTTGAGGCTCACCGCAGAGTGCTGCCGTTCCTGCGGGGTGAAGGTAAGAAGCACTGCCATCCAGAGCAGGCTTTGTTTCTAACCTCTGAGAGAACAAAGGCTCTCACCCCATGAGGTCAGAAACCTCTCTGGTGGTGGCTGGCTGGCAGGGACTGGTCAGCCAATACACTAGAAGCTGGTCATTTTCTAAGATGCCCTCTGAGTGCATTTTATAATAATGTAATCACTGGCATCAATGTGGGTTTATTATGCTGAAAAGTTTGATACCAAACTCAGTCCAAGAATGGACTCAGACACTGTAGGGGCATACTGCTCCTGCAGCTATTCCCTCGCCTGTGGTATAGTGCACCCTGCCTTGGGGCTGTTAGGCCTGCCAGAGGGGTGACTTACCTATGCCACAGGCAGTAGGGTGTAGGCATGGCACTTAGGAAGGTGTGCCATGTTGACTCTTTTTGTTTAGCTACACCATATCACATAGTTTGCAATGGTACATGGTTCTTTAGGGTGGCACAATACCTGCTGCAGCCCCTTGGGACCCTTCTAGGGTCACAAGGCCCTTTGTATCACTGGTACATTTTACAAGGGGCTTATATGTGGGCCAGAGGTGTACCAATTGAGGGAGCAATGGAACAGTTTTGGTAAAGAACACAGGCCGTGGGAACCTGATTGGCAGAGATCCAGGGCATACTGCATCAGAGTCAAAGTGCATCAGATAACAGAAAAAAAGTTAGGGGGTGACCATGCAATAAGTATTTAGTAGCCTTTTTACGAGTACGGCAGTCCCAAGACCACTGTAGCCACGGTGGAGGTCTGACCGTTGCCTCCTCGGAGGTCCGATCACGACCATGGCCGTCGGACTGCCACAAGCCCCCTGCAAACACAAGGATCTTGGATCCCGCAGCTGTGGGTAAAGCAGTGACCAATGGTGGCCGTGCCAATGCCTGCACCACGCTGCTGATCATGGCCCGCATTGCTGCCAACCTTTTCATGGCAAGGACCCCGCCATGAAATGTTCTGCAGAAAGGCAGGGCAGAGGCCTCAAAAAGGGCCCCAGGGCAATTTTTCCCATGGGATGTGTGCATGGGAGCACATGTTGTGCCCCCTCTGCTTGCACTGTTGTGCGTGCATGGTACACAGTGCACAGACATGCAAGTGGTGGTCCTCGGTGGCGGCATGTGCTGGTGGCTCTCTATGAGCCGAAGCATGTCGCGGCCATGGTACCACCGCAGCAACACTGTCAGCAAAATTACTATGCGGCGTTCGGGATGCCGCTGGCTTGACGGCGTTCACCCGACCACCGCAACGGCGGTCCGGCGGTCGGACTGCCAAAGTCCAAATCAGGCCCTAAGTCCTATTCTTTTCATTTATTTTGGGTGAGAAATGTTACATTTTATTGTTTGTGTAAATATTATGGGATTATTATTTGGAATTCTGTGGTTTATGTGTTGTATTCATTTTATGTGATAAATTCAGTTTATAAATATACATTTATAGAGCTTGATTCAAACACTTTTTTGTATGTTTATGATTTTTTACTATTCACAATGGGATTTACTAGTACCATCTTCATGAGTGCAGGGCCTCTGCACATAAAAAGATAGGACAGTCCTGTCCTTATTTTTGTGAATCAGGCCCATAGAGTGTAGGTCCGGTTCTGCCTAGTGTGAATTGGAGGCATTGTACCCAGTGCTTAATTTGAGCCAGTGGTTTCGTTGCTCGGCACTGCCACTCAATTGTCAGCACCGGTACTTCTAACAGTCCAGCATCATGCTGGAGCTATCTGTCTAATTTTGAAATGAGCACACCAATAGCTGTATAATAATTATTTATGCAGTTAAAATGACTAATACCATCCGCCCAAGCATCCTTATAGCTTTGGGCGGCCTGGAATAGTCCAAATTGTCACCCTTGTAGAACAGGCAGGGGCGATGGGTGTTGCAAGATGCAGTGGCCTCCTGACAAGGGCCTTTGCACTTTTTTTTTTTTTTCAAATTAAGCACTGATTGTACTATACTTCCACTGCATAATTATTTCGACTTCCTGTGCTAAGGTTCTGCCATAAACATTCCACCAAAGTTTTTGGAATTTGGATAGGCGTCTATGTCCGGAGCAATGCAGTTTGTCAACCCCAGTGTCTGTGAGATACTCCATTAGGGTGCTTAGTTTGTCTTCGTTTTGTTTGTAGAAAGAGCTCGCTATTTGTAAATTGTAGAGGGTAGCTCCGTCTGTGACAGGGGCATAGGCTAATTCTATAAAAAAAAAATATTTTAAAGGCAAATTGGGTGGTTGTAGAATATTCTAAACATGGGCCCTGATGACGAGTCTGGCAGGCCACGATTGCCCGATTATGAGTTGGGCAGTGGGACCGCCTCAGCCTCGCCGCAGCTGCCAGGGAACGCCCACTATGCGTCCTCCGCATGGGGATGTGCACAGAGGGGCACAACATGTGCCCCAATTCCTGCACAGTATGGACTTTTTAGTCCATGCTGTGCAGGAACTGTTTTTCGCATTCCCATTGCGATGCCCATTTTTAGAGGCAAACCAGCCCGCCAACAGGAGGAAACTTCTAATTTGGTAGGCGGTCTGAACACAACTTTGGTAGTGCAGCGGTGGGGGGACCCAGCGCTGCACCACCAGTCGTAATTGGTGATTGCTGGAGGTGTACCCATATGATTTGATTGAAAGGAGAGTGACAGACTTGTATGGCTTTGTGGGAGTACATTTCTAAAATGATGTGCATCATTTCTTTCTCGAAGTCTATGATTATATTTGTGGGTAGTTGTTATTTGTTTAAGGTTTAATGTGGTTTAAAGGAAGTTTAGATTTGTTTACTTGGTAGTTGGGCATATATAAAAAGGATATGGCTTGGAACACATTTTGGAGGTTCTATTTATCATCTATGTTTGACAGTAAATTAGTTTTAGTGAGTTATTTGCAGTAGAGAATATTAGGATTCAGTTTTCATTGTTTAGGTTGTCATATAAAAGGAAAGATTCCTCACTGTGTCATTGTTAAATGTTCAGGTATTTCTATGTCTTGGTATCTTCTGGAGGCAGGAGTATTGCTGGTGGCTTTTTTAGTTTGTGCAATTAAATGTTTTAAAGTGGGTATAGGTGGTAGTTGGCCTGTGATGTGTTTGGGGATATCTTTTGGGATTTTGTTTGTGGGTTCTTGGGAGCTACTGCTTGCCTTTCCTATATGCTGCAATACCTCCCTTACTTCTATTTCTGTCACATGGGGGGGTGGTTGTGATCTCTTACATGAATGACATCATCTTTTGTAGACGTCCTCCCATAGCATGCATTAGAATATTATTTGCTACATTTCCAAATTACTTTTTCTGTTGATGCACTTTCCTGGTTGTTGGTGTAGCTTATATAATTTAGTAACTCCTTTTCTTTCTGCAGTGTTATGTATTTGGCTCTCTCTGTCATTGTATCTGATGGTAGCGTAATAGTATATAAGTATAGGTGTGTGTATATATAAATGTATACACACACCCATATATACATATATGTAATGTATATAAATATATATATATTCACTTAAAAAACCGTAGGTTTCACACATGTTATATTTAGCTGGACATTTCACTCGTAAAAAACCAATGAAATTCCCCCGTTATCGTTAGTGCAGGCAACTATAACTCACGCGACCGCAATCCTCTGCTGATGACGTCAGATATGACATCACTGTATTTAGACTCTTATTTACCCATGTCTTCTTCCATTAATCTTTAGCTATACATATATTACAAATATTTATTTTTCAGAAAGACACATATGTCATCAGTGATGTAATATCTGACGTCATCAGCAGAGGATTGCGGTCGTGTGAGTTATAGTTGCCTGCACTAACTATAACGGGGGAATTTCATTGGTTTTTTACGAGTGAAATGTCCAGCTAACTATAACATGTGTGAAACCTATGGTTTTTTAAGTGAATTTGCAAGGTTTTTTAAATGCTAATTTGTAACTATAACGTGTGTGAAACCTATGGTTTTTTCAGTGAATTTCAAAGGTTTTTTAAATGCTAATTTATGTATGTATTTTTAATTTTTTTTATGGGATTTTTAGCGTGCGCGCAAAGTGCGCGAACCACGGTTAATTTTCCGTTAAAAAAAAAAAAAAAAAAAATGTTTACGTTTGTTTTTTCAGCGTGCGCGCACAGTGCGCGCACTCCGCGATTTTTCAAAATAAAAATAAAATCTTTTTTTTGCCCTTGGGGGTCCTTCTGGGACCCCCTGACAAAGGCTAGGGGGTCAGGAACTGTCCACCCTGCCCCCTTTTCATGTTCTCCACCTTTGTTTTTCACCCCCTCAGACTGCGAGAGACAAAATGGCGGCCGACACTTCCTGGTTTCGACCGATTCGAATGTTTACCGACATCTAACAACTAATCAGAACTGCGCTCGCGCACGGCAGGGTGCGCGCGTATAGATATTTATATGCTTTTAAATGCTATTTTCTGAACAGATTTACACGAGACCTTCAAAAGGCACTTCCTTGACCTTATGGCTACCTCTCTGCCAAATTTCACATAATTCTGTTCAGCCGTTCGGGCTGTACCTTCGACTAAGGTCCTATGGAAAAATGTATGGGGAAAACGCGTTTTGGGACCCCCCCTTTTTCTCGGCCCCCGCTTGACGAATCACCCCGAGACTTTCAGGGTAGGAGCGGAGCGGAGCGCCCCACCTATTTTGAAAATTTTGCGAGGATTCGTCAACCGGCGAAATAGAATGTTGCGGATTTCCTATGGAAACTAGGTTGTAACTATAATTATCTACTGGCGACCGCCAGTAGATAATATATATATATATAACGCAAGAAGAGTTGCCCTAAGGTGGGATGCACTCCCAGGTTGAGATTACGCCAAAGCAAGGGCACAAGCCATGAACAAAGTCCTTTTTAGGGCTCGCACCTAGCAGCGATGCAGTGCGCAGCACTGCTCGCGCAGGCGAGAGCCCTTTTGTGGAGGGCTCCAAAATGGACCCTGAAATCGCACACGCTCATGCGTGTGCGATTCCTTTTGGGTAACGGTATTGGCGTTTGCGGTCGTCTTTTTTAGAAAGACAGCACGCAATAGGCCAAAGGCGGTCGCGTTGCTCCACCCATGGCCTATTGGTGTCTGTTACCCGCACGCCGACATCTGTTTTCCATTATCGTGCCCAGACACGGGCACAATATTTGAAAACAGATTGCTTGCTGTGTCGTGCGCGCGCGCACCACTCACGGGCTCGTTCTTGGTTGTGGTGTCCTTCTCGTTGAATAAGGAGGCATGCTTCTGACGTGATTTCATAAAGGATAGGTAGTTAGGTACTGCCACGTTTAATTTGTTTGCCATCTGGTAAATATACCATGTATGGCACACATGTTAAACTGTTCTGAGGGTGTGCATAAGGAGGATGGGAAGAGAGCGTCAGTCAATCAAAATTCACCAGAGAACTAACTGTGCAGTCACTATTCTTTCAATTGTTCTCGAAAGCAAATCCGTTTACAGGGCCCAGCAGCTGATATGGCGGTAACTACAATAACAGTCGGTTTGTGCTGAGACAGCGCATGCAGTAAAATGTTGCTCCCTGTTAACTAGAACACCCCTAACACACAGACACACACCATGCGCCTCTCCATTTCAGTGTCGATTTATATTACACAATAGTCAATGTTTGAAATCTCACAACTTATGATGACCCTATGAGAACTATTCATTCACAGAAAACTTCCAGCACGAATATAATAAAAGCATTCTCTTCAATAGGGGTAGAATTGTTCTACAATTGCACGAAAATGTGGAGCTGTGGGGGGCAGCGCTAATCCGGTCGTATGAGACAATCATAATCAAGTGAACATACACTTTAACGGACTCCAAAGGCTGATAACACACAGAGAAGGCTGGCACGTCCTCGGGTGCCTGGGGACATAACGGTTGACAAACAAATAATTAGCCTTCTGGTTTACGTAATAACTTTCACACCACATGACACCAAGGGCATATTTTCAAGTCGCAAGCTTTACTTTACCAGTTACTGCACTCTGATGGTTTACAATAATTGGTACCATTAACGAGCATCCAAACTGGAAGTAGCAGAACATATTCGATTTTTATTATAAAGGACCGATATGGCACAAATTTACAATTCTAGCGGTAACAAGGTCCTTCTTTTCATGTGTACATTAGACATATATTTACAATCGGAGGCAATGGAGATGAAATGACCGCCAGGTTCCGAGGCTTAAGACTTAGCCCTGGACCACACCTGTTCCTCATTTATTCCTCAAAGCATCTTTGCTATCATGGAGTCGCCTGGTAACCAATATTTTGGAATCTGTTTGATTTCTACCACAACAGATTATTCACTAAAAAACAACTTAATAAATCCCAGTTACCCACTCTTGAACAAAATGTGGGGCTGGTATACTGTTTTTTTTCTTCTTTTTTTGTACTGCCCAGTTTTGATGGTTATCCGTTTGCCAAGAGTATGGCTGCCATTCCATGCTCGCTGAAGAACCTGTTGCAGTCACATACAAGTGGTAGGAATCTAATAAACGGCGAATGTGTTGGCAGCTGCAAGAAAAACAGCAATCTT
Organism: Triturus cristatus; assembly: GCF_964204655.1. Classification (NCBI taxonomy): domain Eukaryota; kingdom Metazoa; phylum Chordata; class Amphibia; order Caudata; family Salamandridae; genus Triturus; species Triturus cristatus. The sequence continues at coordinate 323,345,181 of NC_140586.1, read as the reverse complement.
CTTGTTATTAAGTACTTATTAGCACTGTGGCCCAGATTCGTGTTTACAAGCACATGGCATAATACTGACAGCTTGTTTCCTTTGTTCACTGATTAAATCGCAGCAGATGGGACCCCAGTGCACAGATCTGACACGGCACTCTAGTGCATGGTGGAAAGGAAAGTCCTTATTAAAGGCACTAAAACATGTTTGACCCAAGCTGAACTTTCCTCCCAGGCAAAGAAACATGCAATTCGTTACTAACATCTTTCCAGTTAAAAGGTCTGTCTCGTCCCAATCCACCCTATTTAGAAATCAACATATTTTCAGATTTTATAAATATTAGAATAAAATGTTTCATAGAAAATGAATATTAAACATCATTAATAAAAGTATGCATTCTGTACAGGAAAAAAGCTTCCACCAACAACTCAAGCATTCATTTACCATTGCTCTCCTCTTCACTATTTCTCCTCATTTAATTTTTTCGGTGTTGTCTCTTTTCCGTTCCCTCTTTTTTTTCTCCTTTTTATTTCCTTTTCCACCTATCTTTCCTTCTCTAGTTCTCCTGTTCTAACTTATGTTATTTGCCCAGTTTCCTCCTTCTGTTATTATCTCCCACTCTGCTCCTTCTTTTTATGTGTATATTTTCCGCTCTCCTTTTGTCTATCTTTTCAAACACCATACTCTCTTCATCTCCCTGTTCTCTCTTCTTCCCAAGAAGGGCTAAAATATTCAATATTCATGTTAATGTTAACGTTGGCTAGACCAGGGATGGAAAGTTATGGCTGGGAAATGTACACATTGGAATAATTATGCTTGGCAGATACTTGTGGGTTTATATAATCCATAAAGTTCCCACCTCTATAAGGTCCAATCTTGTTATTTATGTTTTTAGAAAATCTGCAAGCGGTGGGTAAATGCCGCTTGCAGGTTTATAAACACATAAATAAAAGGCATTATCATTTACAATGCCAATACCTGAAACTCTCACAAATGCGAGACCTATTGCACTGCAAGTGCTTGTTTGGTTTCCTGCCAGACGCGTTTCGGGCCGACGCCCTCTTCAGTGGCAGACCATGTGACGTGACGGCGTGCGGCAACCACCAGTAAATCCCCGTAATAATTATGCTCAATTAATTATGCTTAACCACCTAAAGCCATGCTTTCTGGGACTGGTAGTTCAGTAAAACCCAAGTGGGTCGCTGCCGGCACTCACATAAAAAAATGTCTTTAAAAGGATTGCTGATGTTCGCGCCGGCACCCCGGCATATAACAGGCACCTCCTGTTCCACAGTTAGCTGCATCAATAAAGCAGCCGCAGACTCGCGAGAAGAGTTGCCCCTAGGTGGGATGCACTTCCAGGTGGAGATTACGCCAGTAAAACCCAAGTGGGTGAAACGCGTCTGGCAGAAAACCAAAAAAGGACTTTGTTCATGGCGTGTGCCCTTGCTTTGGCGTAATCTTCACCTGGGAGTGCATCCCAACTAGGGGCAACTCTTCTTGCATTATATATATGTATATATATATATATGTATATATAATATTTTCAAGTTTATATGTTCGTTATTTGCATGTACAATTATGCAACTTCTTGTATTTTTTATACTTACATGTACTTTTTAGATGTCCCACACTGTTTTGCAGCTTTTTCATTGGAGGTGTTCTAATGTGGACCAGGTGCTTTCTTTGAAATGTTAACTTTTGTTGGTCATTTGTAGAGGTTAAGGTTGTTAGGCTTATTATTACTCGCCATTCAAGTGAGTTTTAAATTTGTTATTCATTTATGGATACTTACTTCGTTATATCTTTTTGCTGGTTTGTGATATTTGTTTTTCTGGCAGTTTATCACTTTTGCAAGTCGTAGTAGTGTTTTCTTTTAGAAAGTACATGTAAAGAGATAGAAGTTAGACAGTGTTAGATTAATTATTTGCTATTCTACATTTTTAAGTTTAATTACTAGTACATTTTTGTTTAAATATAAGTTTCAGATACTTGGTTAAGTAATTTTTGGGATGTATATATTTCTTCTGGTCTGGTCACAGAATCTGGCAGAGTTTCCTTGTCTTGCAGAGTTTGTTGTTTTTGCGGTATTAAGTTGTTTAAGTTAGTTCGCCTTTTTTTTATATTGATTTGTTTGTCTGATTTTATTGGCTGTTTATACTCAGGGGTACTGGAATTATGCAGCAGTTGAGGGTCAAATTATGTGGCAGTGTTGGCTCAGCTATGCAGCACGAAAAGGCAAATTATGTGGCATAATGCAGCACATATTGGCCTAGTATTACTTCATCATTTTGACATTTTTACACTTGCTAATATTGTCTGGTCATAGGTTGCACTTCATTAGTAGCAGGTGAACACTCAAATGTAGCAATCAGCAACAGAAAGGGGACCCGTCAATCTTTGCAAAGGTGTTCCACTGAGCAGCAAACACTTGCCACTGCATTTTTAGTAACTTTTGAACTGTTGAAGCTGGAAACAACATTTTTATTTTGGTTAAAAAATGTACATTATGCAGCAGATTATGGATTAGGTGGTAAATGTGGCAAATCCATAATAGTGAAAAAAATATTATAAATCCTGTGACCCTGTTTATACTTTGATTTTATAGGTTGGTTTAGTTTTAGTTTCAATTTCTTTTTATCAGTAATGTCCTTCTATGATACATGCTAATTTAGGTTTTATTTATAAGTATGATATATAGTTTGTCAATGGTTCGATAACTATCCCGAGTTCAAAGGTTCGAGTTACCCGACAGAAATGCGTTGGGCATGGCAATGGCCTATTTGCAGAAATACATTTTTAAAACCGGAATCCCGAGTGTGTGCGTTTTCAATTATCGCTTTTGGCAGTCTTTTGATGGATTTGTGACCGGCCGTACATTTATGTAAACTATTAATATAAATAACGTTTATATATCTATGTAAAATGTAAAACAAAAGCAAAAATGCAACAGCGCAATTGCTTTTATTTTGAATTAATTATTTAATTAATGTACTTGTAATACTTCCCCATGAAGAACGTAAAATGTTTTAATATGATTTAAAAACTATTAAAAGTGATGTACAGAATTAATCATAAGTAATTAAATTATATTCCATGGCACTGTAACGGAGCCTTCCATGTAGCAGTTCTTAAATAGGCCCTTTAAATGCCTCTCCCCAATAAGTGGAGTGGTGTTTAAAGATTATTGTTGGTAAGCCGTTGGGGGCCCAGAATGCTATTGTGTCTGCTTGCCTTGATGATGTTGGTTATTTCCCTGCCTTTCCATAGGAATGAGATTTTGATATTAACCAAATTATTAAGAGGTCCCTGTCTTTATCATGCTCCAAGTCTGGGGTAGTACTGGTTTCAGTAGATTTTTTTAATGTTATGCAATGTTTCTGTATGTAAGTACTCCCATATTACATCCATATGCTTGCATTGATGTTATTGCTTGACATGTGCAGTGGACGCTCCTCAGTGTTTTTAATAAAGTTTCAAATTTCTTTGATGATGTTAACAGAATTGCTTTATGAAGGAGTTGTCATTGTTTCTTTCTGAACTCTTTTTTTTTAAGGCCCCCACTGCTTTTTTTTAATTCTTCATTTAGTTTTCTCCTATGACTGCTAGCAATTCATACAGTATACGACACTAGCAAGTCCTACTAAACAGTTACATTTTTGCTGATATCTCAAAAATGATTTGCCAAAAAATTTCCAATTCAAAGAGAAATTGCTGAATCACCATCAGGCTGACAAGATGTTAAAATTTAGTGAACATTCGTCCAGATATTTTGAACTTTTGCAGGATGATTGATTTGCTAAAGGAAAATCCATGTTAAATTCTAAAGTGACATGTTTTGGAATCAACCATAGAATTTTTGAACGGTTTGTGCTATGATTGGCATTTCCCTGCCTTGATATTTGAGCACCGTTTTGCTAGGTTTGGTGCAAATTGGGTAATGGAGCATGGTTCTTAAGGGTGCAAAAACGTCATTCCATGTGGAGTGAGTCTTTAGATTTAACTAATGCAGTGCATTAGACAAACAAAATACCATCCTCATGCCCCCAATCCTGAGACCAGCTCTAAGCCAAGCCCAACACATGAAGAATCTGGGAGTAATTCTTAAGGCAGACCTTTCATTTGCATTAGATAAACAAAGTCTAAAAAGGAGCTCATGGCCAGCGCTCATTATTCTGCAAGGTTTCACCACTCCTTCCAAACCAAACTCAATGGTAACATACAGCTTTTTACAAAAATCTTGTTAAAAAATATATAAATAAATAAAATATAAATAATATAAACTTCTTTTGATTTACCTTGCAGTTAAAGCTAGTGGGCTGCCCCCAAAGTAGCATTGCCAATGTAAGATTTTGTATACCTCCCTAATTGGTTGAACTTTCCCATTTTAATCACATTTGCATAGTAGAGTCTTTGCATGGTAACCCTTTCCAGCCACAAATGTTGGCAGATAAGAGGCTGGTGTACCAAAAGAGTGCATTGTTTCAATACAAGTTGTATAGGAATGTGAATTAAAAGTTTGTACAACAAATGGTTAGAACGGGGATCTTAAAGAGAGCTTTAAAATAAAAATGGATATACACAGAACACAGAACAAGTAGCCTATGTTTCTTTAAATGAGCATCTGTCACTCCAGAGCCTGTAATCAACCTTTTTTGGTTCGCAGTTCCTCCAAGCATTATTGGTGACAACCCTGAGAATTTGACTGTCGTGGTGAACAACTTTATTGCACTGACTTGTGAGGTCATCGGCTTCCCACCTCCTGCCCTCAGCTGGCTGAAAAATGGAAAACCAATTAACTTGAACACAAATGCTCTCATTGTACCTGGTAAGAAAAAACAGTTGCTATGCAGGTGAAAGTTGGATGTGGTGGTATGTTTGGAGTCTAGACAAGGGCTATTTAGGGCCATCAAGGTTCACCGTGTTTTTGTATCAATCCCTCATGTGCAATAGAAATGTATGCTCTCTGGATTGTACTGTTGCTTCTTTCTGCTCATGCTATTGCATTGCAAAGAACTTTGGGATCTGGGACTCATGTTGCCAGCCAGGTAACTGGACAATTATTCTCCATAAAAGTCATCTGATGCTGTAGTCCTCAATGATGTAATGCGCATGAGTTGGCAGACAACATACAGGGAGACCTTGTAATTACTACAAATGGGCACACTACCATCCTTTATCAGACTGCACCCATCTGTGTTGTATGTTACATTTTTCTCCAAACCCAGTCCTCCATCTCACCAGTAGCTAAAATCTGCGACTTCAACTAATGTAGCATGCCTCCCTATAATTCTGATCTCCAGTTATTTCCATCACAAAAGGGTTGTCCATTTCCAAATATTCAAATTAACATAAATGGTTCTTAAACACACAGGACACCTTGTCAGAGGTTGTCTGTTTCCAATTTATCAAATTAATTTAAATCGTTCCTGAAGACATGGGAGACCTTTTCAGAGTTTTATCTGCTGTAATTCCCATATCATGGCCTCAATTGAATACAAATTAGACAGCTTGAATTGCTACAAAACAGGTTTGCAAGTGTTTACAAGACCATTGATATTCTGGTCCTGTGAAACCAGCATTATGTGTCCTCTCATGAGTCCTTGTCAGACATACAATGAAATTTAAGCTCTACCTGCCACTCCAAGTCTACTTGGGATCATGCTCCGGGTAAGGACGCATGCTGTTCCCTAAGTACATCCCAATCTGGCACTCAAGAGCTCCAAATAAGTGACAGAAAAATATAGATGTTGATGTAAGGGAAGACGTGAAAGTCCCAACAGCATACAAAGCTCCCCCTGAACCTTAGAGCAGAAAGTTAGCAAAGAAAGCAGTCCACAGCTTTCTTTTTTGTCAGGCTTCCATTTAAACTTTTGTGGGACTCTACTGGCACAGCCAACTCTCTGATATTACAAATCCAAATGTTCTTGTTTTAACATGATACCAGTTGATGCAGCCAGAAGCAACCTCACTGTGATGGGAGGTACCCAACAATTCACCCAAATAAATTAATAACTATTTTATTTGCTTGCTACAGGAGGAAGAACATTGCAGATCCCTCGCTCTAGACTTCCAGATGGTGGAGAATATGTATGTGTCGCCATAAACAGAGCCGGAGAAAATAAGAAGAGAATCTTTCTAACGGTTTACGGTTGGCCATCAAAATCAAACCACTAACATTGATAGCATATGACTGTAAATGACCGTGGTAACTTACTGACCAAGTTAACTGTGTTGTTTTTTCTAGTCCCTCCAAGCATCAAAGATCAAAGTGGAGAGTCCCTTACTGTAGTCAACTCCCGTGTAGGGAGCTCAGTTACGCTGGAGTGCGAGTCGAATGCTGTACCTGCACCCATAATCACGTGGTATAAGAACGGCCGTCTGATCACTGAGTCTGCCAATGTGGAGGTCTTAGCAGAGGGTCAGATGCTGCAGATTAAAGGAGCTGAGGTAACCTGCATGACGTGAAACAGGACCTTCTTCATTAATTACCTTTTTTTAGGGCATGCACCACAAACCCTTGAGCTAGGAAAGAACAACTTTATTTTTTCAGTGTTCTGGATCATATTTGGGCAAAGTGATTTGCTTTCAGTCAAAATCAAGCCTATGAGCAGGAGGAATTCAGATTTATTCTTCGTCCCCGTAAACACACTTGCATATGTCAGTATACTTGTTGTTTAGTCTCAAGTTCTGATAAAGGTCATTAGTCAAAATCAGTTCTCATTCTACCTGCTATACTAACAGTCACGACTCATCACTGTCTTGAGTTCAGAATGCAGTATGAGAACCCACTCAAATTTGACTTCTAGACCATGTCTATAATTGGGCTATTTAGCTCTGATTCCTGCACAAACTCCTGCCTGTACAGGAATTGGAATTCAGACTACTTAAGTAATTACTGTACTCCTGCAATTTTTCCTTTGTGTATTTCAACAGTTCAAACCCATCATCATTTTGTAAAACAGGCTGAATTGTGATACATGCAGAAGTTGGTGTGGAAAACACAATCATTGCTTGTGTTCCAAATTCCATATGAATAGATGGTATTTACCACACTCAGGGCCTCATGTAGGTAGCCAAATACCGGTCGGTAACGGCCGATTTTCGGTAATTATACCGTTACCGACCGGTATTTTGGCTTTTGAGATGTAGGGGGAGAATTTCTGTATTCCGAATTTACCGAATCGGTAAAATTACCGAATCGGTAAAATTACCGATTCGGTAATTTTACCGATTCGGTAAATTCCGAATACAGAAATGAGATGTAGGGGGACTGTGTGGTGTGTGTGGGGATTCGTTATTTACCACCAACTAATAGTTGGTGGTAAATGACGAATATGTGTGTAAATGCAATATTTTGCCCGTAGATGTGTGCAATGTGGCAGACACACATGCCCTCAGGGCATGTATGTGTGCCACATGTGCACACATGGCCGAATCAGGGGTGCAACAGGGTGTCAATGTGACACCCTGCCACCCTTGCATGTGCTCCCCCATTACCGAATCGGTATTTACCGATTCGGTAATGAGGCATACCTTCCCATCAATGGGAAGGTATGCCTCATTACCGAATCGGTAAATACCGATTCGGTAATTACCGAATTTTTCCGAATCGGTAATATTTACCGACCAATTACCTACATAGCATTTACCACTTCATAAATACCGAATCGGTATGATTCGGTATTTATGAAGTGGTAAATGCCAGCCCACCTACATAAGGCCCTCAGTAAATGTTGCACACTTTGGAATTGATCTTTACCAGGTGGAATAAATACCCCAGTCATTACCAATCTATTTGGAATCAGCACCTTACTTTGGTTGAGAAATGGGCTTTGAAAGGAGAGCAGAGACTCTCTTCCTTTGTATTAAAAGATGACAAGATCAGTCTTGGCACTATGAATGTGAATAATTTTTTCCTTCATCCAGCTTTTGTTACCAATTAAAACATCCTACCTAGAAGTAAAGGAGTTATTGTCAGTGGTAAATCGAGTACATATTATAGTAGTCAGATTGTATCAAAATAGAATTGTCCAATAAAAGATCGAATTTGGTGTGTATTAGAGGCTTACCATTGACCTCACTGGTGGTTGGTGTTGGTATGGAACTTATAGATGGGATAGAAAATGTGTTTTTGAAGTTGGAAGGCCCGAAATTCTTTAAACGGTGATTGTGTCAGACAGAACTACCCAGCTAATGAATAAAAAACAAACATTATTTTGCATTGCTATTTTAAATATAAATACAAAACTGAATGTGTGCAAGATTTTATGATATTCTGACATTAATTAATTGAATGTTGCCCTTGCACTTTCCCAAAATGTAACATAAACTTTGTCACAACAGCATTATTCGTCATGAACATTGAAATGGTTCATAACAAAATGTGTGCTTGCCTACATTCTGTTAGGTGTCCGACACAGGCCAGTATGTGTGCAAAGCTACCAACATCGCAGGGCAGGATGATAAGAACTTCCATCTCAATGTACACGGTGAGTTCCTGACCTCTGTCCACTGTATCCTCTTGCCTATGATTCCATCTCTTACTCAGCTCTTCTGTCCTCTCATACATTGACCTTAGTGCCTCCCAGTATTGATGGTCCTGAAGAAGAGCATCTCAGTGAGACCATCAGCAACCCTGTAACCTTCACGTGTGATGCTGCAGGGATTCCACAACCAACATTGACGTGGCTAAAGAATGGCCATCCAATAGGTAATTTTCAGTTGCTTCCATTCTAGAATCATATCAGTAAGTGTAGGGTGTTCTAACCTGTGTACAAGCCACTAAGGCTTCCAGCTACTTCCATACAGTTACATGTTATTAGATCGAAGAAAAGTTTCCTGTCTTGAGGCCAGCAACAGGATTTTGGCATGAATGGAGCATTTTCTACCGCCAAGCAGAGCTCAATGTGAATCCGGAGCTCAATGGGAATTTTTATGTGTATGCAAATAATACTTGCATTCTTGAAAAATTATATCATCTTGAAAAGATCTGTATGACATTGATAGGTATTGTAGCAACTACTAATTTTATTTTCAGTTGATTCTTCCATAAGACTTTATGACACCATGTAGTTGTGGTGAGCAATTGCAGCTCAAAATTGCATTTTTGTCTGTTTATAAAGAGAACTTGATGAGTAATTCTGGGAATTAGCCTCGAGCTAATAAATTCTTGTGCCATTCCTAGTCCTATGATAGATAATATAGCCTGGTGTGTTTGGGTTATTGCGGTAATGCTAATTCTGCCACAAAATACATTCCCATACTGAATAAATATTTCGGACCCAATGTTTAAACATATGATAAATGGAAATGGCGTCTACAATGTCCACAATATTTCAAACATATGCAGAGATTTTGAAGACTAACCAACAGGAAGATTGTCTCCACCAATCATTACTGCAAGTCTCACCAAGCTGCAAATAGCTTCTGGGGACATTTTTGGAAATAGTGGGACATGTGCAGTATTATCAGTACAAATTCTTGCAACTTCTACTAATTCTTCTAAGGCTCCAGAGAGGAATTGCCAGTAACCAAATTACTGTACATTTTCTAGGTCTGGAACATTATCTGGATGTTTAAAATGAAGGAGTTAAATAGTTGACAGCTCAGTCGTCTTTTTCAAACGCTTCATTTTGAGGATGACACTCTCCAAAAGTAGAGTTCTTATAAATCATAACTAAACAGTCTAGGATGAGATGGGAATCAAATGTTTTGATTGGATGGAGTTGTAACTGTTATAGGGTGTTAACTGTAAGGATGTGCTTCGCCTTGGCAGTAGAGTGTAATGCTGCTGAACAGTTTCACTGATATGAGTTCACTTTTCTATATTATTTTGCAGTTGTTTTGTCTATTTGGGTTCAAAACAATCCACATTTTTATCTTAAATCTTTGTACTTACAGATAATTCAAACTCTCTTGAAATTCATATTTTGTCTGGTGGCAACAAGCTGCAGATTGCCCGCTCACAGCGAGCAGATAGTGGAACTTACACATGCATTGCTTCCAACATCGAAGGGAAAGCACAGAAGCGATATATCCTCAGCATACAAGGTGCGTGACAGAGGTACAGCATTGCTTTTTCACGGTGGTCATGCATTTATTTTCATACATCCTGCATGTTTTCATTAAAAAAAAGTCCTCTGAAAAGTGAAAATATTTAAACATATGGAGGGTGGGAGCACACTGCCTCACAACCCAGCACTCAATTTGCCCCAATGCATCATGATAAATGCAGTGCATGATAACACTTACTTTAGTAGTAATCTTTTATTTTTTCTCCTGTGTTGGTGCTGCCTGTGCTGTGCAACTCTGGACGTGTGTTTTTGGATTCCTTCCTCCTTCAGTAGAGAGCAACAAGTCATTTTGGGGTTGCTGGTAATGCTGCCCACAGTTTACTCAGGTCTCTGTGCCACTCACTGGTACTGAGCTGACACAAGATCGTCAGCTCAGTAGCTCAAGGTAGCCTTTTCAAACAGAAGGAGGGTGGGCGCACACTGCCTCACAACCCAGTGCTAAATTTGCCCCAATTCATCATGGTAAATGCAGTGTATGCTAACACTTATTTCAGGAGTAGTCTTTATTTTTTTACCTTTGTTGAGGCAGCCTGTGCTGTGTAACTCTAGACATGTGTTTCTGGATTCATTTCTTCATCAGTAGAGAGCAACAAGTCATTTTGGGGGTGCTGGAAATGCTGCTCATAATATTCTCAGGTCTCTGTACCACTCAGTGTGTGCAGGTGCATCAAAACAAGCTCGTCAGCTAAATAGGTCAAGGGAAGTAGGAAACTGGTTCTATATATATACTACACCAAAATGAGGTATAGTGTGTATAGCGTCCAGGTGACTCCAGAGGTAGGCAGAGGTTAAAGTTAGATAGAACCTTACTCTCTATTTGTGGTAGAGTGGTCGAGCAGTAAGGCAGTATCAGAGGACAGTGTTAAGCATTTGATGTACACACTCAGTCAGCAAATTAATTCACACACTCAAGGACTGAACTCTAGACCAATTGTTTTTGGATAAAAAATATACTGTTGTTTTATTTTTAGAACCAAGCAAGCCTGGCACAGGTAAGCATTAAATACTTTACAGTAATAAGTTGCTGAATGTAGAACAGTTTGAAAATGCAATAGAACTTGTACTTTGTTTGATTTACAGGGGATGCAGGAGGTTGCAATACTTAGCAAATACAGTACATTGAAATTAATAGGCTTTATCAGTAAATTACAGTTAAGTTACTTTTCTAACTGAGTGCTGGAAACCTAGATTCAGCACTGGGAGATTTCCTGCAAACAGGTAAGTAAATACGTTTTGGTTATTCGTGCGATTTTTAAAGAATAATTTTAGATTTAAAAACTCCACACAGAAACGTTTTGGAAGAAAATTGTCGATGTTATCCTATGGAGGAAAAACAGGTTATCGGTTCACAGGTACTGTGGGAGTTAAGGTTCTGGGGTTAGACTCAGGGGTCCCCCAGGGTCAGTGATCCACTCTTGTTACACCCTCAGCGGAACTAGGGCGGCCGGGTGCAGAGTGTTCAGGCCCAATGTTATCCAATGGGGGATAGGGGGCCTCAGGTTGGTGGCTGCTGGTAAGCAGGCCACCGGGTTGTAGGAGCAAAGCTCCTAGGGTTTAGGTCAGGGCACATGGGGAATCAAAGTAGCACAAAAGGTGCACCCTCAGCGGCACTGGGGCGGCCGGATGCAGAATGCTGTTTCGACGTCAGGTGCCCTGTTGTTTTCTATGGAGAACCTCCGGTTTGCAAAAGCACTGCAAGCAGGGAGATGAAGGACTTCTGGGTGCGACCACCACTTCGAGAGGTAAGTTGAGAAGTTAAGGGTTGGTTAGGCACCATTGGTTTGGGCACACAAGGCCGTGGGGCGTCAGGTGCAGGGGTGCCTTTTTGGGCTGGATCTTCTTACCAGCTCCTGGTCGCGGTTAGGGGGGCCTACATTATTTCGGCTGCAGGCGTCGGCTGGAGGATTGAGGCAGGTCAGGGGTCGCCGGATCTCACTTCAGGAACGCCTGGGTGACCTCCTCGTGGTGTTTTTCCACTCGAGCTCGGGCCGGGTTCAGCAGGTGCAGAGTGGGCTGGATTCACTTTTTTCGGCTGCTGCCAGAGTTTGCAGTCGAACAAATCCAGTGTTCACGGGAGAAGCAGTCTTTGGAAGTGAAGGCAGGCAGGTCCTGCGGGGTTTTCAAGCCTGCTGGCTGCAGGACACAATGGGATTTCGCAGGAGCAGGTTCGAGGGGAGACAGGCCTGTAGGGCTGGGGCCAAGTCAGTGGGCATCGTCCTCTTGTTAGCTGGCTGCTTGGCTGTTTGGTCCTTCTTCTTCTTTTCTTGTTGTCGTTTCTGGATCTGAGGAAGCAAGGTTCAGGGTGCCCCCTAAATACTAGATTTGGGGGCGTTACAGGTAGGTAAAGGGCAGGGACCAATGGGTCCCTTCCCTTGGGTGGGTACACCCTCTATCCTGCCACCCTCCAGTGGGAGGGGGCAGGATCCTGTCCCTGGTTGGTTGGGTCCCGCCATCCACAAGATAGCGGGGACTCAGAGTTGTGCTTCACCTCGCCTCCCCCACATGAGGGGTGGAGTTGGCAGAAGTAGGCACACCTCTTTCTCTCACTTGTTTTTTCCACCGGCTCTCCCGCCCAAAGTGGGGGATAGAACCAGTGGGGAGCAGTTGCTGAAAGCAACAAATGGTCTGGGGAGGTTCACAAAGGTGGCATGCCTTTGAAGCTTCCCCTTCGTGAACCCTGCCCACCCTGAGGGAGGAGACTTGGCACCTCATCCCAGGATGTGCATTGTTTCAGGCCCCAGAGAGCAGCAGGCTCTCGACCCAGGGTTCCAGAAACATGTCTGGTGGTGGCAGCTGCAAGCAGCCACTCAGCCGGGACAGTAGTGGTGGGCTCATTTTCAGGGGGCATCTCCGAGATGCCCTCTGTGTGCATTTTTCATTAAATCCCACACTGGCATCAGTGTGGGTTTAATGTGCTGAGAAGTTTGAAACCAAATTGGTCAGTTTTCAGTGTAGCCATTATGGTGCTGTGGAGCTCATAATGACAAGCTCCCAGCGTCATATACTCTTAATGGCAGCACTGCACTTACAATGTCTAAGAATGGACTTAGACACTGTAGGGGTACAGAGTTCATGCACCTGTACCCTCACCACTGGCATTGGGCACCCAGCTAGAGGGGTGACTGATCTATGCCAGGGCAGTGGGCTGTAGGCATGGCAGGGATGTGTGCCATGTCGACTCTTTGCTTTGTTCTGCACCAAAACACGCAGTCTGCAAAGGCAGTGTGTGTGTGCAAAGGTACAGGGCCTCTAAGGGTGGCACAATAAGTGCTGCAGCCCTTAGAGGTATTCCCTGGTCACAGTGCCCTGAGTACCTGTGGTACCATTTACCAGGGGCTGACCTGTGGCCGGAGATGTCAATTGGGTTAGTTTTAGGGAAAGAACACAGGCCCTGGGAACCTGATTGGCAGGGACCCAGGGCACACCAAGAAAAAGCGCATCAGTAGTCTGGCAAAAAGTGGGGGGGGGTTACTGCAACAGAAACCTACTCTCCTACAAGGGAGCCTTTTCATACAAAAAGAGGGTGGGAGCACTCTGCCTCCCATCCCAACACTCAATTTGCCCCAATGGTAAATGCAGTGCATGATAACACTTACATCAGCAGTAGTATATATTTAAACACAATTGTGGAAATCTAGTGCATTTATATATGCACAGGCATCCCCAAAAAAACACCAATGTTATCCATTCTAATTTTTATTTAAGTATCAGTTCTTATGTCCTTGCCTCTATAACTAAATAGGTGTATGCCATGGTAGCAAGTGAAGATGTAGAGCCTTATTTAGACCTTCCAGGGCAGGAGCACTACTGTAAATCGTTAGTGTTCTTGCCCTGCCAAACTCATGACTCACCCGTCCTATTTAGAGCTCAGAGCACTGTTTTACAGTGGCTGAGCCTCTGCTTGTAAAAAGCTTTCAACCGTTTAGACAGCACACAGTGGGGTAAGGCAAAATGATGGACACCCTACAGAAAGTTGTCAGGGCACTACATAGGGATGACTTGGTAATATTTAAAAGAAAGGTTTTTACCCATCAATAGGGTTTATTTTGACAGGTTGCAATGCACAGTCAGGCTACAATGGTAGATCTAAAGCCATGTTTGCACTGCCACTACAGTGGATGGCACAGTAGGTGCTGCTTCCTACTAGTAACTTCCAGGCCTTGGTACGTTTCATACCATATACTACGGACGTATAGGCAAGTTAAATATACCAATTAGGAGTATGCCAATTCAACCCTATTTAAAAGGGATCACAGGCACTTGACTACTGGATAACAGGGGTAAAGTACACAGAGCTCTAAAGACGGCAAATTATAGGGTCCAGCAAATGGCACAACATCTGGGTGATCACGCAGAAAAGACAGATGTCCTACAATAAGCCTCAGGTTTAGTGGGGGATCTCGAAGAGAAAGGCCCCCTGCACAGCAGGGGCTGCAAGGGCCTGCGCTACACCCCTGATAACAGAGCCCATAAACACATCCTCCTTTGTTCACCAAGTAGTAATTAAAATGTCACAACAGTGTATCATAATGTAACACATCTTACAGAACAGATATAAAAAATGAAGAACTTAGATAATCAATATAAAATAGTAATGATGTACATTCCCCAATATGAAATGCAATTATATACACCATACTATTTTCAATGTTTTGGTGGACTAAACATATAATGCAATACCAATGCATTCATTAATACTTGGCATAATCTTTCTACCAGCCAGGATCCCTTAATTTATTGGTGACTTTGGAAAATATTTCTTTATTATTCTTTCCTACACTTTCTTCCCTGGCTTTCCTTCCACACACATCACTTCTACCTAACCTAATAAAAAATTCAAGGCTCCCCATTTTTCTGCATCACCCCATTCTTCTTCACCGCCACTACCATCAGAGGTTCATAGTACTTAGATTGAACAGCCTACCACACTCTTTTCACTAATAAAATCTCAACACTTCCAATCTCCTCCCTGGTTTTCTTGAATTCACCATACCTTTTATAATAGATCGGATATTTGTCGGTGTTCTTCTTGTTTTGCCCATCCTCTCCACACTCTTCCAGTCCCCCCATTCCAGACACAACAGTGGTATTTTACTTCCAAGAATTTTCTTCTTTAAGCACTGGAACGAGGATACCCCTGTTGCAGTATTGGGTACTCTATGATAGACCCACAACTTTCTGAGGAGAGCAAACTTCACCTGAATCCCATCCACCAAAGCCATCTGTATATTTTCCTTTTATCACTGGCTCCATTTGTTCAACCAGCGCATTTGCTTCGGGAGAATAAAATGCAGTTCTTTGATGTACTGAAGCCACACTTTACAATAATTCCCTCCTTTCTTTGGAAACCTTCTGTATACCATTATCAGTGATAATTACCTCAGGAATTCATCTAACAAATTCCTTTTTTTAAGACTCCATCACAGTAACTGTGGTAATAGTGCTTAGCCCCTTCACCACCACTGCTACTGAGAACTTTATTTCACCTTATTCAATAAATAATACACCTCACTCATTAGTAATGTATCAAAAGGTCCCATGAAATCTAAGTCGAGCTTTCCCCAAGGTGTAATAGGCACTGCCAAGATTCTGAATGGATTGCACCCACCATGAGGCCAGCAAATCACTCACAGGTGCAGATCATGAATTAAAGAGCCCTGTCTTTGCTTCCAGTCTTGCTTTGGACCAGGACGTTGTGTATCGGCCCTACAAGATGGATTGTTTCATGCACTATGCATAGGGATTTGAACTTGATCCTTTTAGGCATTGGTAACTAGTGTAATTTGCTCTTGGTGGTTGATGAGTAACGAAAGTGGGACAATACTAACTTTGCCTCTACTTTCTGAATGCGACTTAGCTGCTTAATAAGATAGTCAGGTCAATTGCAAGAATCCAGTCGACTTAATGTAAGTGACTGTTACTAGTGAATGAGGATGGTCAGGAGAAATGACAAGATTTTGCAGAAAGACCGAATTCAGGAAAGTAAAACAGGTAGAAGAAAGCTTCTTTATTTGAGTACAGAGTGAAAGATATCCATGTATATGCCAAGGTTGCATACTATTGAAGAAACTTTGGGGGTCATATTACTGGGTAGTGGCTAAAGGTTTACTAGTAAAGGAATAGAAGGTCTACCTATGGCACAACAGAAGATTGAACACTATTGAACTTTAATTAATTCAACCCTAACCAGAGTGAGATGTCCCAAAGGCAATTATGGAAAACTTCTAAGGATAGAGGACTATATTGGTCAACTGACAAAATGATATGTGTGTCATCGGCATAATTCATAAAATTGATTCTGTGACTACAGATCAATTTAGCCAAGAGTTTCAGATACATAATAAATAATGTAGGGCTGAGAGCCCTGAGACACCACTTGCTCCACCTTCTGACACCCAGATTGACAATTTGGAAGATGAATTACTTGTGGTCTGCCTACTAAATACATTTTACACCAATCAAGGGCAGTGCCCTGGATAATAATTTCCACCAGCCCTGAGAACACAATTTCATGGTTTGCCATATCAAAGGCAGCAAGCAAGTCCAAAAGTGTTAAGGCAATAAAGTGGCTATTGTCTGCTGCCTTTCTGAGATCATCTAAAGCAGCAACCAAGGCACATTCAGTTCAGTGAGCTGGGCAAAAGTCTGACTGAGTTGGGTCAAGTAAATTGTTACTTTCAAGAAAATCAGAGATGATGATATTGATGTATTTCTTTACAGTTTTTGCCGGAAAGGGGAAAAGAGATGTTGACCTAAAATTGCTTAAAACTGCAGGGTCCACAGAGGGTTTCTTAAGCAGTAGGGCCACCATGGATTTTGTCCAATCTGAGGGTACAGCTCCTGATGATAAAGAAAGATTGCATAAAGATAAAAAGGTTTAGCAAGGCAGGTTGAGGCCTTCTTCCAGAACTTTGGAGGTGGAGGATCTAATGGTGATCCAGAAGAAATAGAGTTGTCAAGATTCAAAAAATTCATTGGCGTTGAGTACATCCAAAGTTGTAATAGTTGTACGCGTATTCTCAACAACACAAGACTGCATAATGTTGGAAGAAGAAGTCAGGCCTGGTGATAACTCAGATTGAGGAGTAGGTGAAGAAAATGTGTAAAACATGAAAGAATGCTGCAGAGTTTCTCCTCAAAGTAAAGGGAAATGGCGTCACACAGTTGTGTATCCTGAAAAGAGCAAGAAGGATTAGCAATTGACTGAACCACAGAGAAAAGTTGTTTAATAGTATTTGAGGCAGAGAGAATAGATTGAGCATAACAGTCCACCTTAGCAGCACGGAAAGTTGTGTATAGGTTTTTTGTATTGTTTTTAACACAATTTTGAGTTCAGGAGAATAGTTCGCTCGCCACTGTTACTCAACTTGTTTAAATCTAATTTAGCTGGTATGTCATTATAACATAGTGCGGAAGACTGCACACGAGGACAGATCTTCTTATATGGAAGGATAATATCTAAGGCCTTGATAATCCGATTAAGGTAGGAGGTAGAATCATCCTCAACTATGCAGGATAGTCCTTCACTGCAGTACCCATCATCCTCATTTCAAGGATAGTAGAGAGAACAGCTGATAGAGCTTCACATATTAATTTGGCCCAAGGCCAAGACCTGATAGAGTCATTGTCAAGACTGGGGGCAAAATCATGATAAAGCTAATGGCAAAATATGCAAAAGAATGAGACAATGATTAGTCCACACCTGAGGAAGAATGTGATCAATGATCATCTAGCTTTCTGGAGCAAAAATTAGATCGATAGTGTGGCAATCCTTGTTAGTAGGTTTTGAGACCAATTGTGAGAAGCCTACTGCCTCTGAAGAGTCCATTAAGTCCCTAGTAGAAGAATCATGTGAATTATCAGTCCAAATATTAAAACACATAGAATGAAGGATTGATAATGGGATAAAGTAAGAGGAGAAATAAGCTCCATTAAAGGATTAACAAAATCTGCAGATGGACCAGGAGGCCGATAGCAAATCACCCCAGCAATAAACGACAACAAGGATAGGTGTATGATAAAACCAAGAAGTTCAGCATAGTGCAATGTTTCCAGGTGTAAGGGCTTTACATTCCACTTCTCCCTATAGGATATTGTGAGCCCTCCACCTCTGCGTGGAGGATGGGGGTACAGGGCATGCACAACCCGGATCAAATGCAGAGTTAAAAGTTGTCCATGTTTCAGTAATAACAAAGAAATCCAAATCCTTATCTTGAATTATTTTGTGTATTTCTAGTGCATGTTTGAGTGAAGATCGCACATTAATCAAAGCACTCTCAATCAGTGGAATGGAGGTACAATTATTTTCAGAGTGCCCCCACTTAGTATGTTCATCAAAAATTCAGCATGCTTGGGCTTGAAAAGTAATTAATGACCACATATTATGGAGGCCCAGCCATTTAACCCCCAGCTCTAACAGCTGTTCTCTAGAATGACTTATTTAAGTGGTTGGAGGGAGACCATCCAATAAGATGAAATCTCAGATTAAACTGGGAGCATGGCTGATGCTGTGCGCAGTCGGTGCGTGGATGGGCGCAGACGGGTTCGCCTCAAGGGCACTTTCAGCATGCAAGTGGCACGCAAGCTGGACTCTTTAGATAGGTCAGGTACTGCTTAGACATGAGTAACTAGAGGGATGACCAAAATGGCGGAGCCTAAATAAGCAAATTAGTTTAAGGAAAAATGGTTTTGGTCTGGTGTGTACTCCACATCGCTCCGAAATAGCTTTGTAAAATAGACCACAAAAATCAGCTGCAGAGCTCATTGGGGGAGGCAAGATGGCGGCCGTAGGAACGGCCGTGTGAGCTCGCAGCTCCCTGGCTTCCCAGAGGCAGAATGACGGCGGAATGACGGCGGCGCTGTTTCAGATCGTTTAAGCACCGGGATATGCTGTAACTTACCGACGGGTGTGCCGATATGCTCTCGCTGCTTGTTCGGCAGATTCCACTGCTGCTGGTGGCAAGGAGGCTTTGGACGCAGGCTTGGGCTATAGGGCGGCCGCGACGTGTTAGCGGTGAGCCCGCAACGGCTCTGAGGATGCCGCAGAAGGCTGGGCGTGGCAGAGCCCGTGGAACAGCTGAGAGTGAGACAACTGGTGGTGCAGGCGCTAGCAACACATTGCTGGGAGGAAACGCCAAGGGGGAAGTTATGACTCCGGTGGAGAGGAAGACTGAAGGGGGTAAGCGCTCTATCCCCATCGTGCATACACATTTTTTCTAGTAAATCTAAGAAAAACGCTGTGCCATTACAGGTTATTATAGAAAAAAGTAAGACAGGAGGATTTAAGCTTCTCTCTCAAGAGCCACAGAATAGAGATGCAATTTTTGAAAAAACGCCAGAGCATGTGGTTGGTGATAAGCTACAGACTGAACTAATAAATACAGATAAAATCAGCGCTGAAACTATTTTTGAAAATTCAGCATCAGGAGCACCATTGACTGATGGAAATGGGGTAATTAAAGCTGGTTGTGATAAGAGTAAAAGGGATGGAGTACTCGCTGATGCAGTCAATATAACGAGTACTCAGGCGCCTATCGCTAACCAAGCATTAAAATACCCAGTTAAGGAGCCACAGCACGAGGGTGTTAAAGACATGGACTCTGGCGATTTTTTTTCTCCTTCGGATTCGTCAGATGCCACTGATGGGGAGCTTGATCTATCAGACAGCGAGAGCCTAGTGGCGAAGATAAACGATCACCGGGCTAGCGAGAGCCAAGGGGAAAAAAATTGGAATGATGGGGTAGATAAAAATCCCCAGACTGTACGGAAAAAGGATAGCCACAGGGGGCCAACCACTCACGTCACCTCTGATGATGAAGTAGAGAAATTACAATGGGATTATTCATTTACCTCGCAATTTGGAGCAGCAGGTGCCACGGTCATGAGCCCTTTAGATGGTGCTGAAAATGTTTCTTTGGTGGATATATTCCAAAGTATAAAGGCACACAGGGAAGAAACCAGGGCGGAAGGCCAAAGGGTGCACAGGGCTTGCCGTAAACTACAGAATACTGTGAGGCGCATAGACAAATCCTGCACGGAGTTCACGGCTCGCTTTACGGAGGGTGAAGCAAGAATTTCCAGCTTAGACGATGAGCTAGCTGCCCAGAAAATCACTACAGAGACTCTAAGCTCAGCAAAAAATGACACCTTGTGGAAACTAACTGATTTGGAAAATCGGCTGCGCAGGAATAACTTACGTGTGATTGATATTCCGGAGGGGTTGGAAGGGATTGATGTGCGACAATCTTTATAGAAGCCTTTCCCACCCTAACCCAATGGGACTGGAAAACAGAGATACAGCGAGCTCACAGATCTCCCTTTATTCAACGAGTTAGACCTAGTCAAACTCAAGGTGCCCCTCGCCCCAGAGCTATACTAATCTTTGGTAACAATTACATAGCAAGAGAGGCTCTGTATGATCTAGCCCGTCCTGACCAAAAAAAATCTGGTAAAGGTATTGAGTTTTTCGTATGCCCGGATTACTGTCCGCTTACAGTTGAAACTAGATGGCAGTTACGACAGCTTATTACACCTTTTCATAACAAAGGCGCCCAAGCATATCTATTAAATCCCGCCAAACTTAAGATAGTGAGTAAGAATAAAACAAGGTTCTTTACCTCAGAAGCGGCAGCTAAGACATTCTTGCATTCACTATGAGGGCTATAAAGATAGGAACTTCTTGGCCTGTTTCTGGCACTTTAATTGGGTTCTTAGAGTTTCTTTTTTTTTTTTTCTATTTTTTTTTTTGACAACATAATTGGTAATGTGCTAAATGGTGCTTATAATTGTTTAATCATTCTGTCTCTGATGGTCCAGCCGGGGGTAGCTGGGCTCAACGCATCCCTGGGACCATTGGTCCTAATGCCTCACTGAAGGGGAAGGAGGGTTGGGCGGGAATGGGGTCTCGGCTGAGGCCTCATTGGGGATGGGCATGGTTGGGTGTTAAGGGATGGGGGTGGGGTGTGCATGGGAGTGGGGGGAGTGGATTGAGGTTTCGGCTGAAGCCTCATTGGGGTTGGGTTGGTTTTATGGGAGGGTGTGGTTATGGGGGTTTATGGGTTAAAACGAAAAAAACAATTCAAGGTAAATTCAAAGCAGGACGCAACTTAATGATGTTAAATAGGCTCAAGGTAAGGATTAGTTATGGCAAGTAGTTTTAGGAACCCAGGACTGCGGCTTTGCACATTAAACATATGTGGCCTTAATAATTATGGGAAACGTCAGAGGGTAGCCGCTGGGATTAGAATGCTGCAGCCCGACATATTGTGTATGCAGGAGACTCACATTACCTGGGGCAAGAAACATTTGCTATCAGAGCTAGGATTGCCCCTTCTGGCTTGCACACAACAATCCATCACAAACAGGGGGGTGGCAATTTTAGTTAAGGACACAATACAAGGTACTGGTAGAGTATTGTCTGACAAACAAGGGTGTTGGGTTATAGCCGGTGTTTCAATAGAATCGAAGATTTTTACAATTTGTTCAATATATGGGTCCAATTTAGATGAGGTCGGAGTTTTGGAGGAGCTCAATGTTAAACTTGCCTCATGGCCGACTCCCTTGATACTCTGTGGGGATTTCAATATCCATTTGGAGCCACAAGGGTTACAAGCAGGGATAAATAACTATAGGGGAAGGAAGCCAAAAGTTTTTAAAGCATTATCCAATCTAACTTTAGACCATGGTCTTGTGGACGCGTGGGCTGTATTACATCAATTGGAACTAGGCTATACGTTCTTCTCACACCCCCATCAGAAACTGGTTAGATTGGATTATTTCTTTCTTCCCCCTTTATTGTTAAATCAGGCTTCAATGAAAGTAGCGCGAAGGATTTCAGCGGACCATGGCCAGTAGTACTAAATATCCCAGCAGTGAGAACAGTGGTTAAAGTTAGAAACTTCACATTTGAGAGAAAGCTCCTGTTAGACGATGCATATGTATCACATATGAAGGAATGGATTTTACAATATCTGTCCATTAATCGCAACTCCGCTCCAGCTGGAATGGTCTGGGATTCGCTGAAAGCGGGTATACGAGGGGAATGCGTGAGCGTAGGGTTGTATAAACAAAAACAGATTAGACAAATAGCGCAGGAGCTTTATGCCAAGTTAGTATTGGCAGAAGAGAGATTGGCACATGGGATCGGGGCTGGATTCGATATAACGGCTTTACAAACAGAAGTTGCTCGATGCAAAGCTAAAATGAATTACCACTGGAGTAAGGATATAGCTGTTAAACATAGGTTAAATCGCGAGAATAGCTATGAATATGGGGAGGCTGTGGGGCGCCGTCTGGCGCAAAGATTACGTGCCAAGGAAGGAGCACAACGGATAGACCACATGATCGATAATCAAGGCATCTCCAGGGAAACTCCCGCAGAAATCCTTATGGTGTTCTATGATTTTTTTAGCAAACTCTATTCAGCTGAAACTACAGATAGGCTCAGAGGGGATGTATTATTACAAGAATACTGTACCGCTAAACTGGATATGCAAACGGCCTCGGCTCTGGATAGACACAGAACTATGGAAAAGCTAGAAAGTGCGGTCAATAGTTTGCCTAGTGGCAAGGCTGCCGGGCCGGATAGTTTGCCTCTGGAGTTTTATAACATTTTCTTTAATGAAATAAAAAGAGATTTACTGGACACAATGCTCTGTGCTCAACAGGGGACACCTCCCCCATCCTGGAAAGAAGCAAACATTATAGTTTTTAGAAAGAAAGATAAACCCTCCAATCTTCCAGGATCTTACAGGCCGATCTCACTGTTAAATGCCGATGGCAAAGTATATGCAAAGATATTGGCCAATCGGCTGTCGAAAGTCATCTCATCATTGGTATCAATTAGGCAACACGGGTTTATACCCGGTCGTGGTACTACTAACCATATAAACAGGGAATTTACAATGATCGATTGGGCCAATGCAAAACATTCTAGTTTGGCCTTATCCTGTTAGATGCCGAGAAGGCTTTCGATCGGGTGGGATGGGACTTTCTTTGGGCGGTCCTTTTCAATCTAGGCTTCAATCCAGGTTTTATTAGAGCAATTCAGGCTTTGTATCTACTTCCTACAGCCAAAGTATGTATATCAGGTTCTGAATCAAAGCCGATCTCTATAGCCAGAGGCACCAGGCAGGGATGTCCCTGTTCACCACTGCTCTTTGCATTATATATAAATCCGTTTTTAAATATGCTAGAAGACACCCCTAGGATTGATCCTATGGTATGTGGGCAAGAACGATGTCAGGTATTAGCTTACGCAGACGACATCGTGGTTGTAACATCTAACCCAATGGTAGCTATGCATGAGATAGAACACCTGGAAACAAATTATGGAATAGTTTCAGGGTATAAATTAAACTTAGCCAAAACACAGATCTTGAGTCTTAATTTACCAGATAATATGGATCCTAGAATTATGACGGAGGTTAATTATCTAGTGATAAAGCTTCGTACTTGTTTGAAATCATTAGTAGACACTTACTGGGTAGGCATTACCAGCAGTGTTAAAGAACAGCTAGATCGCTATGAGTGTCTTCATTTATCTTTGGTGGGCCGTTGCAATATTATAAAAATTGTAATTTTGCCAAAAGTGTTATACTTTTTTAGATCAGTACCACTGGAAGTAACCCGGGCCCAACTACAAAAGCAACAATCAATATGCGCACGATTTATATGGGCACAAGGGAAACCTCGTAGAGCCATGCGATACATGACGCTCCCTCGAGAAAAAGGTGGCTGGGCCGTTCCAGACTTCACCCTGTATTATTATGCTTGTATGCTGCAAACATGAGAATACTTTTATCTGGAGAGGAGGTTATGAATAGAGCGGAATTTCCATCCATCTATCAAATTTTGCTTGGTTTTGAGGTTAAAAACCGCTTCTTTTTGTCATTTGATCTTAATTACTATAAAATAACCAAATTCAAGGTATTGAATGCTGCTTATAAAATTTGGAGAGTAGTAAGGAAATATCATATGCTTGGGAGAATTACAACTTATAAACCAATGGCAGCAACTACACTACTCCCAGTGATATTTTGGGACAGTGTGATAGATAGCTGGCGCAGGAAAGGAATAGTATTTATTGGGGATTTTTATATGTGTGGTGTAATGTCATCATTCTCGATATTAGCGGAAAAATATGGTGTTGCTAGTAGGGAATTCTTTAAATATTTACAAATACGAGCTTTTCTCGTGAAACAGAAGTTAGAATTTGAATCTAACCCCTTGGTAGAAGTAATAAGGAAGAATGGACGCATTGGGACGATTTACAGTCTATTACAACTCCCACAGCTAAACGACCTAGAAAAACATAATCAGAAATGGAATGATAGGCTGGGGACTACAGATATTAATCTCGAAGATTGTATTGAGGTGGCCGCTAAAGTGTTTTTGTCTGCTAACTTGAAAGCACAATATTATAAGACAATGTTCAACTTATATCATACTCCGGCTAAATTGGCTAAATGGGGAGTTGGAAACGATGGAAAATGTTTTTGATGTAATAGTGAAGATGCAGATATTGTCCATATTTTTTACTCATGTAAAGAACTAACTAACCTCTTTCTACATATTGAAAGGTTTCTCTATGAAATTTCCAAGATTCATGTTAAATTTTCAATGAGTGCCATTTTATTAGGAATGGATTTTGGAGTAACAAATGTAACGGCAAGATATAAAATACGGTACCTAATCTTTTTAATAACAGCAATTGCTAGACTATGTATCGCATCTATGTGGTTGCAAAAAGAGGCCCCGACTTTTGAACAATGGAGAGCTAGATTTTTTAGTATATTTCAACTGGAATATAGCTTGTATACTCTGAAAGGTATAAAGAAGAAAAAATGGGGTTTAGAAATATGGGGTATTGTGAAGGATTATATGAATGGCTAAAGTAAACTACCTCTCGTTTTAAGGCCACATTCATAGGTGGTTTTTGACGGGATGGAGATCTATCAATTTTATATTTTGCACTTTGCACTTTCTCAATTGTGGTTAAAATCATCTTTGCTGCTACCAATGTTCCTAGAGGTACTGTAATACATCTATACCTGTTTTGTATGTCATTTTATGCATTTTATATGTTACCTGAATTGGAGAAAAAAAAAATCAGCTGCAGAGCAGGAAACATACGGTAAAACAACTAAAGTGCTAATGTGTTGGGAATATTAAAACAGCTGAAAAAGGAACCTTTAGCTCCCGATAACAAAACAATAACAATTGACCCTACCACCGGCTATTCGATCGTGACCAGCAGTTTTAGTATACAAAGATAAAAACACTTTGCCCAAAATTAAATGAGCATTTAACTAGCAGTTTATGAAAAGAAAACAGTCATTTGACTAGAAATTTATTTGTGTCACATAATAAGCAGCAGAAATGGTTATTTCCGGCGCGCAATTGTACTCTTTAAAAAGACTGCGTCCTGCTTGGGCATGAGTAAGTAGAGTGCCGACCAAAATGGAGGAGCCTAAATGAGCAATTGAAATACACCAAATAGATTGAGTGTAGTTCCTATTTTGCTCTTTTCGGAGCTTTTCAAAGCAATGTAAAGTTGGTTCTGAAAGCAGATGAGATTTCAACCTTCCACATCACTATGGGTTCAATAAAAGCCTTTCTGCATAGGATCATTATCCCCAGGTGTAGAGCCTCCTTTTGCCCCTAGGAAGCTGCACTAGAAATAGGCATTTCAAAAGGGCTCATGATTTCTAACCATAACTTGTCTCAAGATATAACAGGAAATTGTACAGGTGACATCAGTGCATCTCTAGTTACCTCTACTTTGTACTTGGTGCAATTATGAAACTCTATAAACAGCACATCTACCCTAATATATATTTTGGGCCACCTTAAAACTTCCTTTCCTGCCTTAGTAATCTTTTTTCCAAATGACCTTCAAATGTCCAGTTATCTACCTCGTGGCAGCCTCTGGGGAAATTAACATACCTCTCCTCTTCCAGAAGAGGTTTGATGGGGATCAGGGAAATCGCTTTGGGTGAAGTGGAGTGAAATGTTGCAGCAGAGGAGTATGAAGTGCGGAAAAGGGTGATGAAAAAGGTGGTAAAAAGATGGCCTTCGAAGGTTAAGTTGAGTTATAAAGAAAATGGATTTTGGAATGTGAGGGAGGAATGAAATATTGACTTTATTGTGGTAAATATTGCAAGTTCAAATAGGACTGGTGTTGATTTAAAAAACATATTTCAATGGTCAGAGAAGACATAGGGGCGAGCTTGTAGTGGTCCCTTGGCCCACCGGGACAGATCCATATTGCAAATCATTTATCACTGCAACTTGGGTGTCCATTACTCATCAACGGGTTGCAGTCACCATTACACTTACAAATCACTCATAGATGATATCATGAATTGTTAATAAGAAACAATTTTCCCTTTCACTCCCCCTCCTAATTGTAATTCGGAAAGGGAAACAGTGGACCTTGTGTAAGTCAGAAAGACATTTACTGAATCATAAAACTGTGTGATTTTGCGAACT
Organism: Triturus cristatus; assembly: GCF_964204655.1. NCBI lineage: Eukaryota > Metazoa > Chordata > Amphibia > Caudata > Salamandridae > Triturus > Triturus cristatus. The sequence continues at coordinate 323,318,632 of NC_140586.1, read as the reverse complement.
GCAGGCTTTGGTACAACATAGTACCTTTATAACAACACCTCTGATCCTAGCAGCAAGGCACAGCCACATTGTGGGTATGAATATTTTTACAGAGGAATACTAACACTATCATTTCAGCTGGAGGCCTGCCAGCTCCCATATTAGAGATCTCCCCCCACTTGATGGAGATCAGTTTGCTGAAAGTATTCCTGCAGATGCTGTTGAAGAACTTTTAGTAAAAATTTAGTGCACAGTCATGGTGGCTTATTTTCATTTTTTTGTATTTCAGAAACAACCCCACAAAGTAGGGGCCCCAGCTGACTGGGAGCTTTCTTTCTGCACGTGGAAGCCATTAATGATTTCTCCTTCCTGTGTACACCATTCCCTGCTCTTAGGCAGGAATAGTATTCACTCTAACAAAAAAGACAGACCATCCAGTGCACCATTGCTGTGGCCCTTAGTTGGATGGTCATCAGTGAAATGTTTGAGAAATGGCAGTGGTATGAAGGTCCACCTTGTGATTCCCGCACCTGTATACAAAGCGGAGAACTGGACGTTTAGCAGTGTTGGAGAACCAGCAATTTATTACAGTGAATCTGTGAGTTTCTAATTTAAATGAAATCAAAGTGCAAGTTCAGACTTAGGCCCTGATTTCGATCTCGCGGACAGGGCTACTCAGTCACAAATGTGACGGGTATCCCAGCCACAAAATTACAATTCCATTAGGTCCTATGGAATTCGTAATACCGCGGACGGGACTTAAGTCAAAAACAAGGAATCAGTGGTATTTTCAAATAGAAAAAAATACTCTCTCTAAGGAATTGAATAAGAGAGCAATGTTGCAGCCTCTTTTAGGCTCATGGAGTTTGATGGAGTTTTGTCAGCTAATATACTGATGTAATAAGTTTAACAATAAAAAAATCACTGTTGAAAGAGACATTCCGAAACATACATCAATAATAGCAGAATCATAAATCTTTTTGCATATTTCTCTAAGAAGTGGACCATACTCGATTGTCGCTTCTTTTTTTTAGTTCCGCCAAGCGTTAAGGACTCTGATATGCCCAGTGAAAAGAGTGCGCTCCTGGGAGAAGATGTTCAAATGGTGTGTCAAGCCGATGGGACTCCTTCACCTATCATTCATTGGCTTAAGGATGGAAAAGCCATTAACACTGGTGATTCTGAAAGGATAAGGTTGGTTTAAGTTTCACTTTAAACACTGATTTATCGTATGCCTGTATTTGCTTATAATTTCTTAATACTTGGTAAGGATGAAAATGAAAGTGGAATGCAGACTGTTCACAGTCTTCTAGAGATATCTTGACACAGAAGCAAATATTTTCTGTATTGTATAAACAAGCTCAAGCAGCATGTGAACAAATATGCTACAATTACAGCCAGTTTGCATTCTTAATGTCGTGTAAGTTGGTCCACGATACACAGCTGTGGCCCGTGCGGGTAAGAGCTGCGGGGCTGAGTGGAGGGGGGGGGGGGGGGTTTGTTGGACAATGATGAGGGGAAATTAAATAAATAAATAATTTGCCCTCGTCATCATCTGTCGAACCCTGCTTCCCACCGGCCCCACCGCCCCCACACTCTTACCTGCACGGGCCGTGGCTGATGATACAGCACCAGACCTTCACCAGCATGAACCCCCCATCAACAGTTGCCATTGCACCAAATAAAGAGACTCATTGTGCTGCTTCAGCTCTTCCTTTTCCCTGAACCTTCCCTTCCTCCTTAAGGTCCCTCCCATAAACCCTATCCCTGCTCACTGTATTTCCTGCACTGAACTTCACTTCTTTTCCCCTAATCTACCTATCTTCACTCCTGCTGCTCTTATAAACTGCCCTGCTGCTCAACTAACTCTGCCCTGAACCACCCCTACTTCTGGACTGTTTTAGAGTTTGGCAGATGTGTACTTTGTCACAAATTAGATGGATATCTCATCCGTCTTATTACAAGTGCCATAGGAAATTTTGCATTTGTTATATATGACTCTCACAGAGAGCCTCTATCGTTTACATGACTTTCTGAATCTGATAACTCACTGCTGTGACGTAGAAACAGTTGATAACAAACCCTGTTACCCAGTATTGCGACATCAGAAAGGGCTTTAAGGCAAGACTGGCAGTGTCAGTGCAGCTCTGTTCGTCTGCTTTGAATGAAAGCAGAAAGCACAGCTGCGGATGGAAGAATAAAGGCAGGGAAGGTGCTGGGGTCTGGTCAAGGATGGAAAGTAAGGTATTTTTTCTTTATTTCTTAACCCTTGATACCTGAATACATAGCAAAGGCCATGTTAGGTATAGCTCCCAAACTACTCCTCTGCCACTGCGTAGCAGTTGAAAACGGAGGGGCAGTAGATTTTGGGGGAGCCATACATAGCATAACATTTTAGGTGGGTAAAAAGTGAATCATGGTGATGTTTTTCACCATGTGATACTGAGGTCCATCAGAGACAACTCGAACTTCGCTCTCATTGTCAATTTGATCTCATTCAGAACCCCTCTGTGAAAAACATCGGCGTAATTCACTGTTACCCATCTTTAGTTCTATATGTAACAAGGTGGAAGGAATGCCTGCCTTTCTCATTAGTATTCCTAATCCTTCCATAACCCCACTCCTGCTTCTGTACTACTGTCTCCATATCTACCCATTTTCCTTCCTGATCTCCTTTTCTGCAATGTGATTGTCTTCGGTAAGAAGTTCTTGGGCAGGTGTAAACCGCCACCAAGACGAGGAAAGCCATCCACCTCTCCTGCACACTGGTAATGCACCACAGTCATTAATGATTTCCTTTGTGATTTGCAATTCTTGTATTTCCTCATCTGGTCCAAAAAGATCTTTTATTTCAAAATAGATCTTGTACATTTTCCACTTAAGCGTTTGTGCTTGCCAGAGCTATTTGTAAGAATTTCAGTGAGAATTTTGACCCCAAACGTTCAGATTAAAGTTAATCATTTAAGTATTAAATGAAAACAAAATTCAGCTAAAATTATTAGCTCACTTGCAGAGTACACTATTAAAAACAGACACCGATGGGCACTGAGGGCAAATGTTTTGACATAAGGTCATTTGCAGCATGGTACAGACTGTTCTCCATTTTCGGCACATTATTTTTACTTTTAGTTCATGTAATGTGTTTCAGTATTTTTCAGAACTGATCTATTTTGTTCAAGCCACATCTTTACCTGCACTGCATTGCTGTTGCCATTGTAGATCATTTTAAACAAACATTTTCATACTAAAGGAAATTAGAACACAATTGTGGTAAAAGTCACTGAATCTGAATTTGCACCATTTTAGTAAGCTCACCAAATGTATTTGAGTGTCAAATGTAAGAATGGCAATACTGTCAGTGCGAGTGGCATATTTGAGTAGATTCACATTTGGATATGCCTAGATAAAATTGTATTCGGCTTGGACGTCCTGGGTTAAAATCTTACATTCCCCACACATTTTGTGTTTTTGGGTTGGAGGGGTTAGTAATGAATCTATTTTTGCTGATGGCACACATTCTATACAAGCACAGTGCACCAATAGGTGCCAAGACTGAAGGCCTGAGGCTGTACTGGAGACTTAGGCTAAGAAACTGAGCTCTGCACAACTTTATTACGTTTAAAATTAATTATAGCAGGAATTAAAAAAAGAAAACTAATGATGCAACTGCTTAGATCAAAGACATGCACCTGAGAATTATTTTGTCAGTACTAAAACAACCAAAGGTAGCAAAGTCGGCCATGCTTTCCTGGATGTTGAAAACAGGGAAAAACGCAAGAAAGGAATGTGTCAAAACTGATTACTCATTCAGTAGGGGAATTTCTCATAGCTGAGTACTTAGCAATTTTTGTGGAATCTTTTTCACAGAATAACACCAGATGGCAGCACCTTGAACATCCTGGGTGCTCTGCTTTCAGATGCCGGGAAGTACACTTGTGTGGCTATTAACCCTGCTGGAGAAGAGGACCGTATTTTCAACGTCAATGTTTATGGTGAGTACAAAGTTGGCTTGCACACATGTAAAGGTTTTACAAAGGGGCTGATGCTAATCCTTTGCACTTGGACCCAGAAGCATTTTTCTCATATAGATGCTCACACTTAACATAGATGATTTGGAAAGATCTTGGAAAGATGGTGATCCATGATGGGTTTTCTTTGGTATTTAAAAGATTAGAATATCTCACATCAGGTGATGGATGTTGTAGGAAAGTGGCTCTGTATCTACTGTTCCTAAATAGGTACAGTGTGTACAGAGTCCCCAGTCCCCAGAGGTTTGGCAGAGGCTAAAGTTAGATATAACCTTACTCTCTAAAGTGGTAGCTTGGTCGAGCAGTAAGGCAGTATCAGGGGACAGTGTAAAGCATGTGTTGAACACACTCAGTCAGCAAATGGTCTCACACACTCAAGAACTGAACTCTAGGCCAATGGTTTGTATATAAAAATATATGGTTGTTTTATTTTAGAACCAACAATAGGTATCAAAATATACTTTCTCAGAATGAGATGCTTTAGTTAAATACTTTGCAATAGGCAATTGACTTTTGAATGCAATAGTTACAGTTTGCTGCAATAGGCAACACAATTTCAAACACAATAATACATTGAGCTCAATGGGAATTTTAAGTTAAATGCAATTGATTACTTTCAGGATTACTTTTCTAATTCCAGGACTGGACCCTAGGTTCAGTCCGGGGAGAGTTCTTGGAAACAAGTGAGTAAATACGTTTTAGTTACTGTTGTGATTTTTAAGCAATATTTTTTTTTAAAGTTGACACTTAGAAACATTTTCTAATCAAATTTTCAATGTTATCCTACGGGAGTAAGTTCACTTAGCAGGTAGGTGGGGTTATGGTTACTTTTTCAGTGTTGGATCCTGGATCCAGCACTAGTATACCACCTGTAAGCAGTTGATAGAATGCGTTTAGGTTATACAGGCGATTTTTAACAAATATTTGTAAGTTTGCAAAATCGACACTTAGAAGAAATTTCACAGAAAAACAGTCAATGGTTTCCTATGGGAGAAAGCTCAAGTTACCAGTAAAGTATGTTCTCGTTACTTTTGTAATCCAGTGCTGGGCTCCTAGGCTCAGTACTGGGACATCTATCTAAAACAGGTAAGTAATTACGTTTTCACAGTTGGTACGATTTTTAAAGAGTATTTGGGTGCCGGATTCGGGGTCACAGTCCCTGGGGGGACGTCCTCGGGGTCTTTGTCCACTCCAGCACAGGCCAGGCTTGGCGGGTGCAGAGTGTGCAGGGTTTGCGGTTCCTGGCTGATGCCAGGGGTCAGTTACTTGCTTTGAGCAGTGCCACTGCTCGTGGGAGTCCCAGATGCTCAGAGTCACAAGGTAGCCAGGTCCTCCGGGGTTTGTGAGGTTGCTGGCCACGGGAGATGCCGGGATTTAGCAGGAGCAGGTTCGAGGGTCGACAGGCCGGTAGGGCTGGGGCCAAAGCAGTTGGTGTCTTCCTCTTTTTAGCAGCTGCACGGCAGGTCTTCTTTCTTCTTGGTCTTCTTTGCTGTTTTGGAATCTGGATCTAAGGAAGGAAGGTTCAGGGTGCTCCTAAATACAACATTTAGGGGCGTTACAGTTAGGTAAAGGGCAGGAACCACTGGGTCCCTACCCTGGGGTGGGTACACCCCCTATCCTGCCACTCTCCTGTGGTAGGGGGGCAGAGGCCTAGTCCTGATTGGGCAGGGCTCTTCATCTTCAAGATGGCGAGAGCCCGGAGATGTGCTTCACCTCGCCTCCCCCACCTGAGGGGTGGGGTTGGCAGAGGCTGGCACACCCCCTGTCCTTCCTTGGAGTTTCTGGCCAGTCTTCCCGCCAGAGTGGGGGTTTAGAACCGATAGGGGCCCGTTGCTGAAGACAGCAAGTGGCCTGGAGAAGCTCACAAAGGCGGCATGGCTTTGAAGCTATCCCTGCACATCCTGGGGGAGGAGACCTAGCACCTCGCCCAGGATGTGCATTGTTGCAGGCCCAGGAGAGCGGATGGCTGTCTACCCAGGTGTCCAGCAACATGTCTGCTGTGTGGCAGCTTAGGCAGCCCCTCAGACCAGACGTGGATTGTAGGTAAGGTTCAGGGGGCATCTCTAAGATGCCCTCTGTTGTGCATTGTACATTAAATCCTGCACTGGCATCAGTGCAGGTTTAATGTGCTGAGAAGTTTAATATCAAACTTCTCAGTCTTCAGTGGAGCCATCATGGTGCTGTGGAGTTCGTGTTTGACGATCTCCCAGCACCATATACTCTTAAATGGCAGCACTGCACTTACAGTGCCCAGGAATGGACCCGGGTACTGTAGGGGCACAGGGCTCATGCTCCTGTACCCACACCATTGGCATAGGGCACCCAGCTAGAGGGGTGGTTGATGTATGCCAGGGCAGTGTATGTTGTGGGCATGGCACACAGAGATGTGTGCCATGTCGACTCTCTGTTTTGTCCTATACCCAGACACTCAGCCTGCAAGGGCAGTGTGTTTGTGTCAGGGTACAGGGCCTCTAATGGTGGCACAATAAGCGCTGCAGCCCTTAGAGGCCTTCCCTGGTCACAAGGCCCTGGGTACCTAGTGTACCATTTACCAGGGGCTGACATGTGGCCAGGGTTTTCCAATTTGGGTTTTAGGTTTCAGCACAGTTTTTAGGGAAGGAACATAGGCCCTGGGCACCTGATTGGCAGGAGCCCAGGGCACACTCAGTCAAAGTACATTCAGCAATTCAGCAAAAAGTGGGGTCATACCATGCAAGAAAGATGGCACTTTCTCACAGATGTCCACAATCAGATTCTCACACTTAAGCAGAAATATTCTGCTATTTATCAAAGGAAAATATAGATTATTGCGAGCTAGGGTTACAGATAGGTAACCTTCCTTCTCAATCATTTGATTTTCTTTGCTATTCACTTTATGATAGTTCTAGTCGCTGGATCAGAGAAAAAACATTTTAGGATCATTTGTTTTGATAGAATGTTTCAATACTGTCAGGTGTGTTCTTTATTTTAGCTGCAGAAATTAGTTTTACAGGCTCAGTATGTGCATCTAGGCACTGCTCCCCTTTTCACATTCTCAATAGCACAATGGTAGATAGGCTCTGCAGGAGTGCACAAGTACATATTCCTTATTCAGCACATATCCGTCTTCAATGACACCAGCCACCAGATCATAAGGTAACCTATTAGCCTTACATGATACAGTGTATGCATGATTCCCCTTAAACGCTGCAGATATGTGTGTTCTGTGCGTAGGTGGGCATATACCATCTTTATGTGATATTGATGTTTATGTAATAAATTGCATGGTTTTGGATAGCACACTGTTAAAGTTTGTGATATAGGCAATGGTATTTCAGAAGATAGTTTCATCTCAACAAGGGATTTAGAGACATCTGCAAACACACTTCATTTCAAACTGCTTACTATGTGAACCACCATTTTTGCATTTTATAATTTCCTTCAATTATAATCCTATTTAGTTCCACCAGCCATCCTTAACAACAAAAAGGAACCTCTGGAGCTGACTGCCATCTTAGACACGTCAATAAATGTTGAATGTGTGGCTGCTGGTTCACCACCTCCACAGATAAACTGGTTAAAGAACGGGCTTCCACTTCCCATATCATCGCAAATCAGATTACTGTCTGCCGGACAGGTCCTTCGGTGAGTTCATAACATGGAGTGATCCATTGGGTGTCAAAAGTGACAATTTACTGCGGTGTTATAGTCTTTAACAATGGCTAAATAGTCAATTCCGATCCTGTTTCATGCCATTACATTTTTATTTTTCCAAACAATCCTATTTAGCAAGGAAATATTCACTTACTGTCAGTGACTAAGAGGAGACAATTGTGTTATCACTAGAAAATCCAGAGCTTATTTGTCTATATAGGTTATTTTTTTAATTCGGATTACACAAGACTACACTCAGATGGGCTGTAATTGGAGTTAATGGAGAAATCAGTACCTACAGTGCCTGAATTTCTACATCCAGTTACCAACTGACTGGCAATAGGGTCTTTTGAAGTTTGTAGTGAGTAGACATTCAATAAAACATACCAGAGTCCCTACAAGTGTTGAGCACAACTTTTGAATCAGAATGGGATACAAGACGAGGTTCCCTCCTTGCAGCCTGGTATTTGAGGCACAGTCAGTGGTTGTCCTAATGGGGTGGTTTAAAGAGTGTTCTGTTTTATTTGTTACCCTGAATTAATTATTACTTTACTGCCAATTTAGGAGAAAATGAGCACAAATGTATTTGACCACTGCTCTAACCTTTGTGTAGGTAAATCTAAGACATTCCTGCTATGAAGTCTGCTGGTATGCATTTATTAAGGATTCATCTTGGTTTAAGCCCCCAGCTGCACTCAGCACTACCACTCTGGAAGTATCCCTACACCAATGTGGCACCACACCACCGCCAATTTGAGTGACCTTTTCCTGACTTGTGTAATTTATTGATCCTACAGTATCTTCAGCGGGCCACAGACACAAGGTAGAGGCTGTCACTTCGAAGAGAGACAGAGAACCACGCAACAGGTGTTCCACTCCTTGGCGCAAATTTCTGGATCATGATGTAATTGTGTATTTCATTATTAAACAGCTGTTTCTTACCTTTTGTGGTTCAATTTTCAGAATTGTGCGTGCCCAGGTGTCGGATGCTGGAAAATATACCTGTGTGGCATCTAACCGAGCTGGAGTGGATAATAAACTTTTCAATATACAAGTCTACGGTAGGTCTTAATTTCTAATTTACACAGAAATGTGTGCATTTGCTGTACCTCTTTACATGAATACCATTCAGCCCCATTACAAATCTACTGGTAAACATTTAGTGGTAATAGCGAACCTGGTAATACCAGGAAGGATTAACCAACTATGGGGGATATTAACAACGCTTCGTGTTACACATCGCAAATCACGCTTAGTGCGATTTGGAAAATCGCCGCCTATCGCTGGGTTACATCGCCGTGTTAGCGGCATATTTACAATGCCTTGCTCACCGGCGATGTATAAACCTGCAATAGACTGTGATATTCATCATAAGCGTGTGAAATCAAGCGATGATTTCACACGCTAATGAAAAGCTTGATAATAGGGGAGTGTGGACGTAACCAAAGAATCCACCTCCCATTCAAAACATGCCTAAGTCAAGTTTTGACCAGTCGTAAGGATCCACCGTAAACCGCGGTTAGCGCGGCTTTCATCATAGCTTCGTGGTTCCGGGGCCACGTTGTAAATAACGTGATGTCCTGTTCGCGACCTTTTGTCATGGTGTTACGGTAAGGTACGCCTACTGTGCATCTCATTAGCGATATATATCGCTAAGATGCATGGCGTTACAAAAACGGCAGCAAACATGCGCTAATGCATGTTAGCGCCGCCTTGTTAATAGGGCGATGAAGTTATCACCGCTTTAGCGACAAAAAGTGCCTCTAAAGCGGCGATAATGCCCTTGTAAATATGCCCCTATTTGTGGGTGAGTGTAAGTTTTGGCTCTGGAATGGCTAATAACGTGGCATTGAAGAACTGTTACTCCATATTTTTTGCAGTGTCCAGAACCTGTTCAATCTCATATTCCACCCACATTCAGCAGGTAGATTTTGTTGCTGGAAAAGCAAGTGGTATTACTGAGTGCAGTTTTACCCGTTGCAGAATCTCACCCAGTAATACTGGGTGGGATTCCTAACCCTGTAAAACTTGTATTTGTGTGGAGTGACATTTCCACAGAAATATATGCGTGAAAGTGTATAAGTTATACTCATTGATCTCAACCGCCATCATTGTAAACACAAATACCGGCAAAGTGAGGGGTTAAAACAGCTGTGTTATGCTTGTTGTCTCTTTATCCTATATCATTACTCACCTTACTTACAAGGATGCCAACTATCTGTAGTCAGGCTTTGGTTTTACCGAAGCACAGAGTATGTGCTGCAAAGTAATCCCGGACTCCTATTAGCATTAGGAGCAACATACAAGCATGAGTACTATAGCATATATTTCACTGAGCATTTAAATTTTTCTATGAATAGCATGCTTGTAAAACTGCATGCATGCTTAAATGTCAATCCTAGATAAAAAGTATGAATTCACAATTGTGGCCCAACAAATTCTTGGTTCCAGTTTAACAGGGTTAAAGTAAGAGGGCGTTGGAAACTGGTGCTTGCCTCTGTTGTGTCATAATTTGAGACTGTATGAGACCTCTCACTGTTAATTTGGACTCTGAAATGCAATTACAAAGGGCATTATTTAGAGTTTGGCAGATGGCGCACTCCGGCAAAATGTGGCTGATATCCCGTCCACTCTATTACAAGTACAATCTGCTAAATTTGTGGCAGAGTATCCAATCCACCAAACTCTATATAAGGTCCAAAGTATTTTGTTATAGTTTGCTAGGTTTTTATCTTTGTGGAACCACTCGAAATACAGAGATTCTGAGTGCACGTTGAGTATGTGGAATTATCTGTATCTCGATATTGGAATTGTATCCACTTTAGATTACCTTTACTAATTGCATAATTGTTGAGATAGTTAAAGCAAGCACCTTGAATACTGTATTTCATGTCTTGTGTCAATCAGAAGCTGCAAGCCCAAGGAATGTCTCCTATAAAGTGCAGTGAATGCGGTCTAACAACTTTTCCACTTTTTCATCTTGCTGAGGCAGTTTGACATCATGTAGTAATTCTAAAATATGTCTCCATACGTAGCTCTTGTACCTGCCCTCTCATTTTTCTTTGCATAGTCCCCCCAAGCATGGATAAGGCTGGTGGAATGGAGGAATTGACTGTGGTGAAAGGGAATTCTGCATCTATGATGTGCTTTACCGATGGTACTCCAACACCCAACATGTCATGGCTGAAGGATGGGCACTCCCTAGAGCTGGGAACTCACCTGACTGTGAATAACCATGGGATGGTCCTCCATATTTCTTCAGCCTCAATGGACGACCATGGGCAGTACACTTGCATCGCATCCAATGAGGCCGGGGAAGTCAACAAGCAGTTTATCTTGAAGGTGTTGGGTAAGCTTTCCTTGAATATTAATGTAATGCAGAGACTGTGCTATTCTAGACAGATGTCCACTGCCATGGTCTGATAGAGGTCCTCTACTGTTAGCGTATAATAAAAATGAATCTTACAGCATGTTTAGGAAACATGCACACACACTCACACACACATACAAGCATTACACATGTGAAAAAAGAGACAGTCGCCCATTATGAGGTGGCCATAACTGCATGTGATAATAATGGCATCCAGTAAAAATTGACGCCAAGATGTTTGGTATTTATCAAATGCAATCATTTTTGCCTATCACAAGTTTTTAGGGAATAAGATGCAGATTTTGGTGCTTACTTTGCATTTCCTATGTTAAAATTCATAATGTGATTAATATGTGGTAACAGGAGTTACTGAACATATCTTTACTCAGCGAGTTTCTGCTACTCTGGACTAGTGTAGTGCATAAAGCTCTCCCAAAAATATTAATTGGCTTACCACAAAATGTACATATCTTGCAGCATGCTCAGCCCTGAAATACAAGAAACATGGTCACATCACTTCATCCTTAAGAGAGCTTGTTGACCCCTGCAGGAATGATCAAATTTAAAATACAATGCACCTTTCCTAAATTTAGAATGCAATGAATCGTTCATAAATTTGGAAAGTAAGACGCCTTTCACAAAGTGTTATGGATCACATTTCCTCTAGTCGTCCAATTCAAAGACCATCTGCCAGTCAGAATTCAAAAGACTAAAGCACATGGTCCGATTCCGGGGAACACATAATCCACAGTTCTGGAATGCTCTCCCTCTAGGCTTGAAGGCACTGGCAAACTACCTAATCTTTAGGAAACTGATTAAAAGTGTGCAGTTTAGAAAGCCTTATGGCTGAACACAAGGAAAAAGACACATTAATGACCAGAGCCAAGTGGTCAGATTCAGGCAAGATCAAAGTGAATAACATCCAACTATAATTCAAACACTCAGAACTCTAACAATACCAGCGACCATACGTCTGGTACATCAATGCAATGACTACTGAACTTTTCATCAATCATTAGTTGATCCTAGCAACTACCCAACCATTCTAAGGTCACACATAGCACACAGCTAACTATATCCATTGCCAATATTTGCAAGTTGATATGAGGTACTCCCCTATTGTCAAAAGGATGTAGGCTGATTAGAAAACACTCAAATATGTGAATGGTGAGAAGATGTGTTTTTAATGCACGTAATTTAGCTTCAGTGAAATTGGGTAGTCGAGTGGTCAAAAAAGTTGTCTAAGATGAGGAATTAGTTACAATCTAGCCACAGGAGGAGGTGATTATCTGGAGGGAAGTAGTTTTTAGGTATGCAAGAGAAACTTTGGAATGCACCAGTAGGCATGACAATTCTGAAGCATATCAAGACTGGGTTTTGATAGAGCTGTCTTTGTGCCAGAATGAGATGAAAACATAACTCTATTGGACGTTATTGTATCAGAAGGTTTACAGTAGTATCTTTCCCTTTGAAACATGATAGAGCTCCCTTTAATACAGCCGGATCACTGACACAATATTGAGAAAAACAATATCGTGCTACAAAAATATTGCTTTAAAATATTGATTGCAAAAATTTTGTGTCCTAAACTTATAATGGTAAGCACAAAACTATCAGAAAAAAAGAATGTTTCACACTAATCTTGTTAAAAAACATACACATTTTTTGTAAAAAAAAAATATATATATATATTATATATATAGTTTGAAACAGTAAAACTTAAATATTTTCTAATATATAACATTAATATAATGTAAATTAAATTAATTTAAATATTTAATACCATATATAATTATATACTTATACAAACACACATGTGTGTGTATGTTTAAGTATACATATATATATATCTAATGTAACACTATTACTAAAAATACATTATATTAAATTCATTTATTTAAATGTACTACTATAAAAAGAATATATATTAAATTACTTTAACAAACTGAAATAAAAGAAGGCCAGAATCTTCCTCTGCGTTCATTTTTACTGTTGACCTCTGATGAAAGGCAGGAGCCTTGAAACGTGTCAGGTCTGAGCGAATAACCGGGGAGCAAGAGTGTGAGTCTGTGCTTAAGAGAAAACCGGATGGTGCAGTCCATCGAGAATGCGCTTTTCAAAAGCTTGGGCATTTGTGGCAAAAAAAAAAAAAAAATTATATATTTATATATATATATATATATATATATATATATATATATATATATATATATATATATATATATATATATATATATATATATATATATATATATATATATATATATATATATATATATCCAACATCAAAAGTATCCCACTTAGAAGAGCCAGCTTACAGGTAGATAAATCTTCATTTTAATGTGCAGGAAAACAGCGCAGGGCAATGAAAACATAGTCCAAATGAGTTTGTTGCCTGACGCGTTTCATGCTCCTCGAGCATTTCTTCAGAGGCTTCCTTTAACACTGCAAAGAGCACCGGCATCTTTTAATGATTAACACCTGCCCCAGTGGGCGTTGGCTCACCCAGAGCCTGCTGGTCTTAGTAGTGCCGCAATAACGCTACAGTGAGCTGCTCAAATGCAATGTCAATTTTAATAAAAATAAAACCACAGTGGGTATGGAAAATGTCACAAAGTCTCTGCGCTGCCCTTTAACCTGCATCACGACCTTCCTGCCCTCAATGCTGCTTGCAAAATACCTGCAGCTCGGTCCACACCTCTGTGGCAGGGCTCTTTCCCGACCGGGTATAACGGCCGATCCCATAGGTTTCACACACGTTATAGTTAGGAATTAGCATTTAAAAAACCTTGCAAATTCACTTAAAAAACCATAGGTTTCACACATGTTATAGTTAGCTGGACATTTCACTCGTAAAAAAACAATTAAATTCCCCCGTTATAGTTAGTTCAGATAACTATAACTTACGCGACCGCCACTCTATCACAAGGATGATGTCATCAGTGATGTCATGAGTGATGTCACTGACCATGTCACGAGTGATGTAATATGTGACGTCATCAGCAGTGGATTGCGGGCGCGCGAGTTATAGTTATCTGAACTATAACGGGGGAATTTCATTGGTTTTTTACGAGTGAAATGTCCAGCTAACTATAACATGTGTGAAGCCTATGGTTTTTTAAGTGAATATATATATATATATATATATATATATATATATATATATATATATATATATATATATATATATATATATATATATATATATATATATATATTACCTACGGTCGCCAGTAGGTAGTTATAGTTAGGACCCCTTTTCCATAGGAAATCCGCAACATTCTATTTTGAATAACTTTGGCGCCGGTCGATGAATCCTCGCGAATTTCTCAAAATAGGTGGGGCGCTACGCTCCGCTCCTACCCTGAAAGTCTCGGGGGGATACGTCAAGCGGGGGCTGAGATAAAAGGGGGGTCCCAAAACGCGTTTTTCCCATGCATTTTTCCATAGGACCTTTAGAACGAGCTACAGCCCGAACGGCTGAACAGAATTACTAGAAATTTGGCAGAGAGGTAGTCCCTATGTCAAGGAAGTGCCTTTTGTAGGTTTGGTGTAAATCTGTTCAGTAGATTCTGAGAAAATAGCCTTTAAATCAATATATATATCTGAGCCCGCTTACGGTACGCTTACCGTACGCTTACCGTAAGCTTACGGTACGCGTACGGTAGTGTGCGCGAGCGCGATTCTGATTGGCTGTTAGATCTTAGTAAACATTCGAATCGGCCGAAACCAGGAAGCGGCGGCCGCCATTTTGTGTGTTTCACTCAGAAAAAAAAGAGTGAAAACAAGAAAAGGGGGCAATGAGGAGAGTTACAGACCCCCTTACATTTGTGAGGGGGTCAAAGAAGGACTGAAAAGTACAAAGAAAACATTTATTGATTTAAAAAAAAATCACGGGGTACGCGTACGGTAAGCTTACGGTAAGCGTACGGTAGAAAAAAAAATAAAAAAATAAATGAAATTCAGATTTAAGTGTTTAGATATTAGGGGGCTCTAAAAAGAGCCGTTGTGTTTATGAAATGATTTTTTAGTGGTACCTACAAGTAAGTACCGATGCAGAGTCTAAGGTTCAAGAGGAAGACTCTGTTCCCTTCATCATTGAAGTGCACACCATCTCCTCTATAAATGTCTTGCATGTCATAACGCAAGTTGTTGTGGTAAATGGCACCCATACCATAGTCACGGAGGAAAGCAGAAACAGATTTGTTGACGTGCTTTCTTGCTTTGTCAATCTGCGGACAGAAATGATTGGACCAGTTCCATTTTTGCCTTTGGCATATGTTGAAAACACAAAGGCAGTTTTAGGGAAAAGTGAAAACAGTTGTGCAAAGGTGTCCTTCATAAGCATTTCCAGACCTACCCCAGTCAAAGTGCCTAGGTCATTGCCACCACAGTGCACTATTATGAGGTCAGGGTGTTGGATTTGCATGAAGGATTTCACCAATGGCATCAATTGGTGCCACTTTAACCCTCTCTGACCAATCCATTTAATGTCTACATTTGGCAAAGCAAGGTCTCTCACCATATCTGTTTTCTCTGCAAACTTTTCACTCCAGAAGACATAGCTGTGCCCTACAATCCACACTGTGAACATCTTCAAAGGAGAACTGGATGCACTCAGGAGGTGTCTTTCAGTAGAATGGCAATATGAAAAGAAAGACAGTTTGGAAATGGAGGCATACATATTTTTTTCAAAACAAAAAGAACTGATTGGCTGTTTCATACCATTCTAGAATAAAAACTAGGCTGTATGTGTAAACTAATAGAAGCATGTTTTGTATTGGTACAAAAAAATGTGTTACCAAAGAACAGTACTATGGATTTGCTGTTAGGTTTGAAAAGTCAAGCACTCTTGCTCTGTGGAATTGAAACATTGTGTGGCGAACTTCTGACCTAACTCCACACAGCAGTGTTCCATGAGCTGTTGCTATGGTAGCAGGCAGAAGTCAAGTTGGGGGAAGGGTACTAGGCAGAAGTCAAGTTGGGGGCAGGGTACTTTTGGAAAAGGGTTGGTTTTCAACCAATAGAAATGTGTGATTACATTTGAAAAAAAGGGGGAAGCACTGAGATTTGAAACTTACATGTATATGTGTGGAAAAATAGAGGGAAAGTTTGCCATTATCTGGTTCTGCTGAGAGGAGAGAGGTGAACAGAACAGAGATCCTGGCTCTGATAATCTGCTGTTTGAGTGCCACATTTCTATCACAACTAACTAATTTTAAAGGTGAGTTAAGAGTTTGAGAGGGGATGTATATGGTAAATTAAGAAATGAATAATAGAAATGGAATTCCTTTTGTTGAAGTTGTGTTTATCATTTTCTGTTTTGGGAGAAATTTAAATGTGAGGAACATGTAAAATAATATGGACTATGTTTTCACGATAAATTAAGGTGTACTGGAAAAAAAAAGAATAGTTTAAGGGTTTGAGGTTGGACTCAGTAATGCAAATACATTCAGCATCACTAAGGCTGGTTGCCCTTGCTGGAATGTAGACAGCCACCCAGGTTACACATGGTGGTGGTCTGAAAAAGCAGTTTGGACATGTGCATTTAAAAAAATCAAAAAAGTGGTTTCATAATGTGTCAGTCTGTAAAAGTGATTTTCACTTGCCAAAAAAAAAGAGCAGTAAGTGTGCATTTAAATTGGCAAAGAAATTTCGTTTTGGGACTAATGTGAAAACATGACTCTGTGTGGAAATAGGAATTACAGGCAGAGATTTATTGCGTTTTTTTCTGGTGATTTCACAGTTGCATTAGTAGGAAAAAGGGGGAGCGATTTTTTGGTGCAGAAGCAGACTCTTAGCACACACCCAGCTGTTTTCCATGTAGAATCATGCACAGTATTTACAAGCGAGTGGGGTTTGAGGTTTCAGTCTGTAATGCAAATACATTCAGCATCACTAAGGCAATATATTCTGAAAACAGCAAAAATAAGGCAAAAATATTTTTTGAAAAATATGTAAATATGTGTACTGTATTATAAAATGTTTTAAAAATATTAATACTTTTTTCTTTTTTTTCAGATTGATATAGAAAAATTTCGAAAACTAGAACCATTTTTAAAGCTATTTTTAAAAAAAACAAATGAATAAATATTTTTTTGAGTGGGTATGGTAAGTCAATAATAATAATTGTAGTCTCTCAAGGACCTTGTAATGTGATAATTGATTTTTAGTGTATGGTAAAAAATAAATAAAAAAAAGTTTTTAAAAACATATGTAAAAAAAAGATGAAAGATAAGGTTGGCTCTTAAAAGAACCGTTGTGTTCATGCAGGGACAGAGGAAAGAAAGAATGGGAAAATTATTCAAAGCGACAAGTGTGCTGATCTATTTTGTTGTTCACTAGGGAAACACTGGTCTCCCTATGGCAAATTAGATCTTGACAAAAGGCGCATCGAATATCAACCCTCCGAAATCGAGGGTTCATTTCCAGAGGGCCAGCAAAAGGAGATGCTCCCCCCACAGATGAAGGGCTCACCTGACCTGCAGAAGAAGGAGTCAGCTCTGCAGATGATGGTCCAGGCTGAGCTGCTGTGGATGTACTTGCTTGTCTTTCTGAAGAGTTACCTCCAAAAAGATGACCATGTGTCCTTCTGTGTACATCCTTGAGGTGTCTCTTCATGGTATGATTCCCAAAGGAATACTTCCTGTCAGGATTACCTCTTGAAAGTACACGCTGACACAGCTTGCAAGTTACTAAGGGTGCATTCACCTTTTGCTGGCCTTCAGGAAAAGTAAAATAATCCCATACATAAGAGGGCTTTTGTTTCCTCGCTCTCTGCCTCAAAACAGTGCTGCTAGTGCTAGCCTCACTCTCAGAAGAGCTCTGCTGTTCTGCCATCGTATCACAAAGACAACCCAGCTCCTTCTCCTAAGGGATCACAAGCAGAAATGAGGGGAATGGGTGTGTTGTAGGAGAGTTCTAGAACTGAAAGTAGTTTCAACCAATCAAAAGTTGTGTTTCATGATCACATGACCTACCGTACGCTTACGGTGCGCTTACGGTACGCTTACGTCAAAAGTGCGCATGCGCGTAAAAAAGACACGCGCTTGCGCGCATGCGCATAACAGACACTACCCGACACTTCCGCGTAACGTGCGCGTGTAGCGTACGCGCGCACGCGTCCCACGCGGAGTACGCGCGGCTACGCAAATTGCGTAACTATACGCAAGCAGCGTAGAAACATTACGGGCGTTGCGTAAACCGTACGCTTACCGTAAGCTTACGGTACGCGTACTACAAAAAAAATAAAAAAAAATAAAAAAAGTACTGCAAATAAATTTTACATGTTTATTTTAAAAAATATATTAAAAAAAAAACATATTAAAGAATTTTAAAAATTTAACCATAGTCTTTATAAAAGGTAAGAAAAATAAAATAAAAATATGTTAAAAAAAATAGAAGAAAAAAAAACAATTATCATTTAAAAAACCTTGCAAATTCACTGAAAAAACCATGGGTTTCACACACGTTATAGTTAGGAATTAGCATTTAAAAAACCTTAGAAATTCAGTGAAAAAACCATAGGTTTCACACACGTTATAGTTAGGAATTAGCATTTAAAAAACCTTAGAAATTCAGTGAAAAAACCATAGGTTTCACACATGTTATAGTTAGCTGGACATTTTACTCGTAAAAAACCAATGAAATTCCCCCGTTATAGTTAGTTCAGCTAACTATAACTCGCGCGCCCGCAATGCACTGCTGATGACGTCACATATTACATCACTCATGACATGGTCAGTGACATCACTCATGACATCACTGATGACATCTCAAATGACATCACTGATGACATCACTGATGACATCATCCTTGTGATAGAGTGGCAGACCTCCTCTTCCCCTAATATAACCTTTGATACACGCATTCAAAAATAGAGACTAAAATTTTCAAAACAAAGGACATACCAATAACAGTTACAACAACCTCTTCAGTAATTCTAAGATCCACATACACATCCACTCATTCACCAACAGTCCTATACAGTCACTCATACATGTACTCACTTATCATATGTACTCATACACCTATACATCCTGTTACACAATGCCACTCATCCATAGAGCTACTCACACACATAGTCACTCATGCTAATAAAGAATCAAACATACATTTACTTGCATATACAGTTATACACACACCACCACACTTACTTCTACGGAAACTTACACATACTTAGTCTTTTAAACAATCACTTATAGAAATACATACTTATTCATACAGGAACTCTTTCAATCTCTCACTCTCACATATACTCACATATATAAACCAATAGTCACATATACTAGTTTTAAACATATGTAGTTACTCATAAAGACACTATTGAGACAGTCATTCACTCACTAACACACCCATACACACACTCATCCACCCATGCAGTCCTGCACACATGCTCTGTTCAACACATACAAACAGTGAGTCACTCATTCATGCACCTATGCACTACGTCATACCCCCCACCGAACCATGCAGACACTCAGACTAATACTCAAAAAACCAACTAATAACCTATATAGACACCCATGTAGCTACTCACCAACCCATGCAGCCACTTATACACAAAGTGAAAAAATGATACAGATATTTACATATTTAAATATTACTCACTAAGCCATGTATTCACTATGATACACTTAATCAGTCAGTTACACAATCAATTTTTCAAAAAGAAATCATCCATTTAGACAGTAATATACCCATTTATTCTTCTATCAACCTTGAGATATACATATATAAAACATATTTAATTTTCAGAAAAACACACATTCACTGGATGATGTCATCAGTGATGTCATCAGTGATGTCATTTGAGATGTCATCAGTGATGTCATGAGTGATGTCACTGACCATGTCATGAGTGATGTAATATGTGACGTCATCAGCAGTGCATTGCGGGCGCGCGAGTTATAGTTAGCTGAACTAACTATAACGGGGGAATTTCATTGGTTTTTTACGAGTAAAATGTCCAGCTAACTATAACATGTGTGAAACCTATGGTTTTTTCACTGAATTTCTAAGGTTTTTTAAATGCTAATTCCTAACTATAACGTGTGTGAAACCTATGGTTTTTTCACTGAATATATATATATATATATATACCAAGTCACACTCCTGTTTCCTGCCTCTTGCAGTGGCGTTCATGTTTGGGGTGTGAACCCGATATTTTAAATCCCAAAAAGTCAACGCCAATCCTCAGCTCAACATAACACGAACTCCAGTTGCTTTTAAAAAGTCTATTTACCAACACGCCTAAACCCAATGCGTTTCGGAGACAGCCGGCTCCTTGCTCATTGGTTGGGGGTGGACACTAAAGCATACATTTTATACTTAATAAACATGGAGGCAGGACTTGCATAAAGGTTTGGAAAACATAAGCGCCATCTTTACCACCGGTTTCATTGTATAGAAACCAAATTCAGTGCACAAGATAATAACAAGCATAAGTTATGTTTGTTATTTCATACTGCATTGCCTCACATTTATTATGACTTTCTCCATACATTTAAATCGTCACGGCTCCCCGTATTGCAAAAATTACATCTCGTGCATAGTTCACTTGCTTAAAATAACTAAAGGCATAAGGCAAATGCCTAACATACCAGGAACAAATTCTTATGTTCCAGTTTCCAGCAAGCAAGTGACAATAAGAAATGCTGAATCATATTAATATCACAGGCTCAAACGCACTGCTTTTGTATTGATCATTGATGCATACAATCAGATGTGATGAATGCAGTCATCTTCACTTTACCCCATTGGGCTTACACATTGTTGTGTCAGTGTTCTGTTGCCACCACATTCTATGTTATTCATTTTACTGGAACCATGCATGACTAAATACCATATACATTGAGCCCATTGCACCAAAAGATCCCCAGCAAGTACTGGACGCTTCTTTTCTATTGAGCAGATATACTAGCTCCTTTGCATTTCTTATTAGTGCGTAGGTCCTGAAACTCCTACAAAAATATACAAAAACAATATACAATTAAAAACACAAAGCGGATGTCACTTGCCCAATCAAAACCAGTTTAAAATCTTTATTATATCATCTATATTATGAAATGAATTTCACAATATTTCATTTCATTCTATTTTATTTTACTTCCTTGACTGTATGTGATCTTATAGAATCTTATAAACTGAAAACTATACTCACTCCTTAAATATTTCTCCTATAAGTCTTGCAGATAATATAGTAAAAAATTTAAACTGGTACTAAGTGGGCGAGTGCACCTGCTATGTGATTTTAATTGTATATTGTTTTTGTATATTTTTTAGGAATTTCAGGTCTTTATAAGGAGGAGAATGAGTGGCCCCCTCCCGGGCTGATTTTGGCCCTGGGGACCCCATCCCCCGGGGCCGGGCCTCTCTTCTGGGTTCCCTGGTCCCAACCAGGGCACCCACTTACAACTGTTGGGGACCATGGGGGGAGCCTAAAGGCCCCCGTAGTCCTTGCCGGCCACCCGCCTCCTGTGGAAGCAGGCGCTGCTTTCACAAAGAGGGAGCTGCTAAACATGCAGCTCCTTCTCTGTGAAAGCAATTCTGCTGTGCTTCTAGCAAGCAAGAGCATATTTAATGTTCTCGCTTGCTGGAAGGGGAGCTTGTGCAAACAGCTATGTCCTGGGGGTGGGCACCCCGAGACATATCAGGAGCCGGCCCGGGGGGGGGGGGAGGCGGCCCCCAGGGCCATCAATGGCTCCAAGAGGGGGCAGCGGGACTCCCCTCTTTTCTTGTTCTAGGGTCTACCCCAGGGTGGTGGTTGTCCCCTGGGATGAGAACGGCACATGCTGCACAATTACTTTATAACAAGATGGCCCTGAGATGTGATGGTCCCAGGGGGGTCCCTGAGGCCCCAATACAAATTCATTTTGGAAAAATATTGTAACCCCGGGGAGGTGGTGGTCCCCGGGGCATGGGGGGTCCCAGAGGCCCCCTAATTATTTTGTGACATGTTGCCGAAGGGACTAGCTGGTCCCTGGGGTTTGGGTATATATGAGAGGCCCCCCATTTCTAAAAATCAATAGGCCCCAGGGGGGAGGTAGTCCCCCCTCCCTTATTAACAAAATGCTCGACTCCAGTCCCAAAATGGCTGCCAACACTTCCTGTTTTGAAGGCCGCTCGACCACACTACCCTCTAAAAGAGAAGAGCACCTTGGGATTGCTAGAGCAAGCCCCTGTCCGCCTATATAGGAATACCTGAACTCTTTGCACAGTATACCTCATTTCGGTATACTATATAAAGAGCCTGCTTCCTACACAGTCTGTGCAACAGTAGAGAAAGCTTTGGACTTTGAAAGAGAAAGATTTACAATTCCCACAACAGTCTGTGCAACAGTAGGGAAAATGTGTGAACTTCAAATGGGTAAGATTTACTTTCCCCACTCCAGTCTGTGCAACAGTAGGGAAAGTGTTGGAATTAAATGTACTATTCCCAGTCCAGTCTGTGCAACCATAGAGAAAGTACTTCACTTCAAACACATTACATATTTGAATAACTCTATCAATTTAGAGCAAATATACAACTCTTAATATTAATCAACCCCAAAACAATGTGTGTATAAAAATAAAAAAAGAATGAAAGAATTAAACAGTTTTTCATGATTATTAAACAATGTAATACTTAATTACCATGTTTTATTTATTTATTAATTACTTTAATCACTTCCCACACTATACTCCCACAAACCTAGCAGCCCATCTTAAGATATAACAAAAATAATTAAGTATAACCAATCTACATAATTTATAATCAGCTAACTAATTTACAATTAATTATTATTTGTTAATTAATTATTACTTAACATCCCACTCTATACCCCTACAAACCTAGCAACTCACAACTAAAACATAACTAAAATCTATCAATTTTGCATAATGTACATAATTAATAATTATTACTTAATTAACTTTCCACCCTATTAGTAATTACACTTATAATTATATATCACTTAAAATTACAAACTATATTTTAAGATATTCTTAATTATGCACACAATAACGCATACAATTAATATATGAACTAAAACACATTAACTTAATTAAAAACAATATTTTTGTATCCCAATATTTACAACTCAAAATGTTGTCCAAATACCATCCAGTCGTGAAACAAAGCCACATGGTGTCTGTAACGTTGTTATTAAGCAGAATTTGCAGTTTGTTGTAGCCTGTGTTTAATCATGCTGTCAAATAAGCTGTAACAATTGGTTAGGATCAATAATTAATCCCACATTTTGAAAATAAGATCGCCATGAATTATCTGCCTTTCAAACTCACTTCTTCGTTAGTCTCTATGGGGATATTTTTAACTCATGCTTGATTATTTTAAATGGTGGGAAAATAATAGGAGAATACTGATTCTGACACATGCTTGGTTGGAATTAGTTTTGGAAATGAGAACCACAACTCATTGCTAAATCATGATATATATTGTCTGGAGACCTACGAATATGGGGACTAAGCAGATGTTCGTGGCAGACTGTTGATAGACACGTTGGTTAAAAATTGTATTCATTGGAACTTTACTACAGTGTTTGGTCTAATCTGAAATCATCGTATCATAATACATGAAAAATAGCAATACTGAATGAATGAATACAGTGCACAAGTAGAATAAACATTTAGAACCATTCAAACAAGTTTTGTTCCCATAGTGTTCAAATTCCTTTTATTGTATCTTCCTAGTTTACCAGAAGATATCCTTAGCTTCCTTCCTAAATGTGAAATGTCTCGGTTCATGTCTTAAATGTAACTTCTGGATAAGATATTGGTTGGACCTCAGAAGCAGTTAGTAACACTTGAAAGATATTGGTTTCCAAATAATCTTATCATTAATATGAGCATGATGAAATTATAGTTTTAAGAATGAAAGATCAGATCTTTGTGGTTGGAAGGTGAAAAGGCAGAGGTAATCTTGCAATATAATTATGTAGTTTTTATCTTTCATAGTTCATAACTAGGATTGACTCATTTTCATTTGGAAATAACTAATCTGTTAACTGAAATTTGGCAGGATGGCATTGTTAACTCTAGGAAGGGAGGACTGTTTATCATACTCCTGCTATGAGCATACTAAGAAAAGATTGTATCAATATCAATGTATGAATCATTGCAAGATTTCATTCCTACAGATGACTAGGATGACCCGAGGAATGATTTCAATATAGACCCACAAAAGGACCCATCTTTGGAGCCCTCTCCAGTTAAACCCCCTGCACCACTCCATACCATATCACAGAGTCATCCGAAGTGTGGCTGACCTCAGTAAGATTATGTTACATGTGGTTGAGGAAGATGATTTCTTGGTGGAGATTTTTTCCGGAATGGAACTCTCAGTCCAGTTTCCCCATGCTGAAAAACATGAAAGCATAGTCAGTCAAATAGCTTTATTTTGATAACAAGTATCATAAAAGCATCATCATTCATACAGTTCAACAATAAAAATCATAAGAATATTATTATTAACAAGGTATATAAAATCCATCGGGGCATAATATATTAACAGTTACTCGTTTTGTTATTGATCATAAAAGGTAACAAAATTAACCCAAATTCAGAATGGAAAATAAATTCAGACTTCCAATAAAGAGTAAAATTCAATCTGTATGTATATAAAAAATAATTAAATAAAGTGACAGTGCTTTACGTCTCATTCGGGCTATTTGAAGACAATTTTAAATATAATAAAAGTTCACAATGTGATTTCAAAGAAGAAGTTAAAAGAAGGGTTGTGACACTGAGGGTAGAGAAAGTAGAAGGTCGTACCTGAGGATCCCTTGTATGTAAGAGAACATGCACCACCAAACTCCCTCTTAAACCACACACCTACGAACAAGGCCTTGGCATGGAGCCCTGGGGATGCACCCATCACTATATGTGGAAAGCCCTCACTATCCTTCACTGGTTACCAATACATAAGCGTATTCTATTCAAAATCCTGGTTATCACTTTTAGAGCCTTTCACTCACAGGGACCCAGGTATTTGTCGAATGGCTTTAAGCGCTATCGTCCTGCACGCAGCCTAAGGTCCTCTAATCAAAACCTTCTAGTGAACCCTAAATTCAGGCTCTCCAGTAAGGGTGGGAAGTCCCTAGCTGTAATCGGCTCCAGGGTGTGGAACAAACTGCCACATCAGCTTCGGCAAATTTCAACAGAAAAACTCTTCAGGAAAGCCCTGAAGACTTGGGTTTTCTCCCTTACAGACACTGCATACAAAGCCCTAGTATAATATGCACAGGACCCATCGAACAACATCAGTTAGCCAACATGTTGCATCTATGTTGACACCTAGCGCCAAGATGCTCCTTGGAGTGATAGCTGCGCTATACAAATGTACCTTCCATTCCATTCCAAAGTCGCAAGACAGAGACACTGGCAAAAAGGTAGTGGTCAGCACAACCACACAATAGCTGTTTGCCAACTCAGTGGATGCGTTTGCAGATATGAAAGGTATCACTGGGAAGATGTGGAGCAACTGATAAAAAAACTTGCCAGAGGAATGCCGTGCAGCAGCCAAGACCTTGCCACAAGGGGGGAAATTCATCTCCGCTTCCAACATCTGATGTGTGCTTGTTGCAGCAATCACGCATCCAGTGTGACAAATACAAGCTTCTTATTCCAAAAACATGTCTGCTCAGAATCTCTGGCTTCTGTCCTGAGGTGCAACAACACCTGTTGAATATCCATTTAGACAGAGAACATTTGTTTGGTCCACAGGTAGAAGCAATGCTAAAAAAAGACAAAAGACATGCTGAGGCTATGTAGGCACTCTAGACCCCAACCTGCTGGCCTGGTTTTCAGCATCAATAGGTAAAAGGGGGACCCGAAGCTGGAGTCGCTCCTCAATGGCATACCTTCCAGCATCAGCAGTCCTTTCAGGAGCGCACACTTCCAACCATAACCAAAGATTAGGTTTTGTGAGCAAAGGCGGCAGAGAGGCAGAGCAACTCAAGGCAAGGGGTCCCCCGCCTCAAAGTAATGACTTACTCTCCATACCCCTGATCACCCAACACCTGACGGAGGGGCAGGTTTTTTTCTTCCCAAATAGAATAGAATAACCTCAGACAATTGGGTATTATCCATCCTTACCCACGGATGCAAGGAGGAATTTCACACCACACGAACAAACATACCACCGTATCACACCATCAGCCAGGAACATCGACGGCTGCTGCAAGAGGAGAGGAAAGCATGGCTCCCAAAAGTGTCAATAGAACTACTTCCAGTATCTCAAATTCTCTATGCTTCCAAATACCCCAATAAACTAAACACCAAGGCTAATACCAGACCTTGGGCTTCTCAATCATTACATAGTATCAGAACACTTCAAAATTACAGTCTTTCAACACATCAAGCACTGCATTCCACAGGAGATCATATGATCTCAAGGCCTTCTCTTTCATGTCCATCTACCGGAGCCCCATCGCTACCTCATGTTTGTGGTAAATGGACAACATTACCAGTTCAAAGTATTACCCTTACCAGTTCAAAGTGTTACTCTTTGGGGTCATGGCAGCCCGCAGGTGTCTACCAAATGTCTACCAGTGGTTGTAGCACACTTCCACAACAGAGTCATTGGTGTCTGTCCATATCTGGACAACTGGCTGATAAAGAGCAGAAGACATGAGCAATGTCTAGCACACACAAAATATATTTTGGGGCCGGTCAATGAAGATTTTAATTTTACAAGAGATGGCTTGGTCTAGTAGAATAGGTGTCGGCTGAGTAGACTTGTAAGGTTGGGCAAATGGTTAGGAGGTTTGTTCTAGCATGAAGGACTGTGGTCTAGCAGTTGGAGGAGGAATCTTGTGGTGTAATCTGGTATAGAAGGTGTGGTCTAATGGGTGGGGATGTGATCTAAAGGGCAAAGCCATGTTCTAGTGAAGTAGGCTTGGGCTAGTGAGCCAGTGTGTCTTAGTGGAAGAGGTGTGGTCTAGTAGTGGATATTCAATTTTGGGTTCGTAAAATGTATGTAGTTTAACCATTAAAACTGTGGTGTTAGAACAGAAATTCAGTCGGGCAGCTTGCTTGATCTTCCTGCGCCTTTTTTGTTTTTCATCAAAATACTGCAAGCATTGGTGTGAAGCTTGTTCTGAGATTTGTGTGATATGTATATAACTGAACATTAAATGTTCATGTTAGTTAGCCCTCTTTCAACTTTATTGAGTAGAGGACTCAACATGGCATTGGTGCAAGTGACAATGATGTACCATTCTTGGGGTTCTAATAGTAGTTGGACCAGAAACTCAATCAGTTAATTATTAACTGAGGAGTGATTCAAGAGAGAAATTCATTGCCATAACTCTTTATGAGGTCCTGTGCATTATCAACTCCAAACAAGACAAATGTTCTCTCCATTTTATTGCACAGTGGTTGTATACATGGACAGGTTAACTTCTTGGGCTTTGTTTCTCTACTACTAGTTTGTGCAATCATACACTTTTATCAAGGTACAAGATATGAACAGAATAAACAAAAAATGCCCTACATTAGTTTGCCATTCTCCTTGAGGCAACAAGCTCACATTTATTCACAGATAGCTGTTAGTATCAGGGCCGGCTTTAGGGCGGTGCGACCGGTGCCACCGCACCGGGTGCTGTCTTCCTGGGGGCGCCGTGTTTGAAAGTTTATTATGCTTTTGAAGCACCTGCTGCAGCGTTTCTTTCCTCTGGCAATTACCAGGCCCCACTTAAATGTCAAGATAACTCGTGTGATTAATTATCTTCCTGGAGAGAGATCAGCGTTTTGTATAGTTGAGGTTTTGACTTCGGTGAAGTTAGTGTAGAGGGTTAATGTGCCTGCTGCAAAGAACGTGCACCAAGTAGTGCATATGATGTAAACAGATCAGCAGGTTACTGCTTTCAAAAGAGGCATCCTTTTGTTACTTGCAATTTATAACTTAAAGTCCTAATATAGAATAGTAAGCTATTAACTTTCATCCTAGAACTGCATGCACACTGCAAAGTATACATTATTAGAACATTGATTAATGTTGCAAAAAGGGTTAATTTGGCAAATCGATTCTTATTATTAAAGAAAACTCCATACATGCGGTTTCTTTTTCGACTCTGAGTTTGTGCTTCTCCACACCAATCACTCTTAAACTATACTGACCAGTATGGATGACATGTGACTCCTACACTTTTAGTCCTTTGGCTTTTGTAACATTTCCTATACACTGATTTACAAACGTATGATTGATTGTCTCAGTGTAATGTGGATGTGATGCAAAGTGCTCAGATACCCTACAATGGTATGAGTGGCGCTATATAACTAATTCAATGCATCTGAGAGAGTGTGGTTATGGAGACTTGGTCACTGTTAAAGGGTGCTAGTGAGAGAATCCGTGGTGGAGGTGGTCATTGGGGGGCGCCAACAAATATTGTTGCACAGGGCGCCACCAGCACTAAAGCCGGCCCTGGTTAGTATTCAAATAAAAGCACAGCTACTATCAATAGCAAGTGAATACAAATACATTTTAAATATGGTTCATAGGTTTTGTATTATGAATGTGTTGCTTCTTTGGCACTCCCATCCACAGCAGTCAGAGTAGTGCACATCTGGGTGTCAAATCACTTACTCTGTTGACTTTAGGGAGTCTTGCATAAACTACAGATGTTGTATTATCATGTGAACGATATGTCCCTACCTAATCCCTGTCTGTACAAATTGTTACCAGTTTACATCTGAAAATGACAGCATGCAAATAAAAAAGAAGAAATAGAAATATGTGATATATTGATAAAATGTTTTGCTAGCATTACTACATATTCAATCGTAAGACAGTGTATGCGTGTGAAACATAGACCTTGTCCACGCACGTACGTATATTTTGCATCTACCAAATTGTCAAGTCTATAAATGGAAATGAAAAGCTTAGAGTTAGCAGCTGGTGCACATTAAATTGAAATTATGCATAATTCAGCAGTTACGGAACTTACAGAACGTGAACGTTTAATTAAGTAGAAATCTGTATAGAGTGAAATGCCCCTCGCCAGTCCCTGACAGTACTCTGCAAACATATAACCGTCTATAGATGGTCAACAGATGACTTATCCCTGCTTTCAACCAGTGGAAAGACCCAAGACAAGAAGTCCCAGTGAAACATCAAAGCTAGATCTGAGTTCTGAAAATAGCAACATTCTTTACAAATCAGATTTCAGTCTAGAAACAGCAACCACATGTCCCGGTCTTTCTCTCCCTAGTTGTTGATGTTTCACTGATGTCCCACATGACTGAGTATGTTCACCTATTTGTCTTTTTCTGGATGAGAGTTGCAGTATTAGAACCCATTTGGGTTACACAATTTAATCTTGACCAGGATTCCAGACACAGTTAAAAACACAGTTAAAATTTGTGAGTTTGAAGTGGATTGAGTCATAAACATTTTCCCCATCTAGAACCATATGGGGATTCTTGTTTTTCTTTATTGCCATTTTAAATTCAAGTGTATGACAGTAGACATATAAGGCTTTTAGCTGCAATGTTCTTACAGGTGTATCATAGTGTGAAGCTGGTGCCATTTCAATAACTAAAATTCTCATCCAGTAAGATCAAGGAATGTACTTTAAATCGAGGAGGGGAGAGAGGGGGAATCAGCTACTCAGTGAGACCTGTGCTGGTTTTTGCCCCGCTAGCACGACACCAAACACAATGGTAGGGACACTACAGTAGCATGTGGCAACTCTGTGCCGCCTCCTTTTATTCACCACAGTCAATAGCATCAACATACCCTAATCCCCCTCCTGTGCCCCAGGGGCAACATTCCCATTATCTCTTGCCTGCACGCTCATGTATCTCTCCAGAGGGGCCCAAATGTCTCTAGGGCGCAATCGCGCTGGCATCAGTTCCCTGTTATGTTATCTTGACAGTGCGCCACATATTTAAGCCGGGCATCCTTTAGTGGAACCGGGCAGCATGCCAAAGTATTGCCACTTGTGCTTAGTCAGCAGCAACATAAGCACAGTTAACTTACGCAGCTTGGGAGGGACCTCCTTCACATAGCCCAGCAGTCCAATCAGAGGTGTGAGCTCCCGCCGGAGGTCCAGTATGGGGATTCTGGTCCTAGCCCTAGGTGATTGGAAAGTTATTAATTGATTGTATTCTACCAGATGAGAATAAACTTTCAGCATGCTTTTTATTTCTGTCTTGTAGATCCTCCTCATATAAATGGATCAGGTTCTCCTGAAGAGATCTCTGTGATTGTCAACAACCCCTTGGAGCTGATCTGCTCTACTACTGGTGTCCCACCACCCAAAATCACCTGGCTGAAAGATGGACGACCGCTCCCTCAAACTGATGATATCCACATCCTCAGAGGTGGTGAAATGCTTCGCATAGCAAGTGTTCAGGTAATGGATACACACCTTTCAAAATAACCCTGTTCCATATTCCATAGCGTTCCATTAATTTTGTATTCATACATTTATTTGGACTTCGAATTTGAGCTCCATAAAAGATGAGTAATTATTGTCCTGCTCTACTATTCACAGAAAATAATAGTTCACTATGTTTCAAAATGCTTTTTTGTCTGGGCTTGTTTTAAGAATTCTGAACAATTGGTTATATGTGCTCACTTTGTGATTAGCACATATGACATGTACTTGTAAAGAAGTGTTATTTCCCTTGCCATAACAAGTATAAAATGCAGATTAAAATTAGTACTAATATTGTGTAGGCTTCAAAGCAGACAATAAGACTCCTAAAGAACAAAAATATAATTAGTGAAACATAACATGGTGGTGAGAAATCAATTTCTCAATATATAAACGACCATGGTTTCGGGCCCTATTAAGCTATTCATCAGCGAAATACAATGAGTCACCAGGCATCTTCTCATACAAAGAACTAAAGGGGACATCCAATTAATACTATCACAATATTCGCAAAACCCCATCCAACATTATCAAATAAAAACAATATTCTAAAATGCCTATTGCTGGAGATTGTTAGATGCAGGACTAGCTAAAGAGAACTGTTTATTTTTCTCTACATTGGATGGTCCCTTTAATTAAAAAACAAAACGGAAAATCAAAATGGCTGCAACATAATTACTCCGTCATGTCCAGCCAGATTGTGTAACAATCATTGGAAATGCAATAGGTCTCGCATTCGCTTAAGTTAGAGCTATTGGCATTGTAAATGGCGTTGTAAATGACAATGTCTTTTATCCATGTGTTATGGAGTGTATGTGGTATGTAGTGAAGTTCCCGGTTTAATATTTACTTGTAGAGCTGTGCAGTGTTTGAAATAATAGTTCTTTTTGCAGAGTTTTGCAGAGTTCTTTATTGGTTCTTTCAACAAAAGTGTGTTACTGTCTCACTGCCCCACACCGGCCTGATGGTCTGCTGGCCTCAGGTTCCCAGCGATTCTCAGTAATCTGTTTAATACTTGCGTACACTGCCAAGATTTGGCAGGATTTTTTTTAAGCCCCTAACAAGTTTATTCTTATATGTAAAAAGTGGGTGTATACATAAACTCACTTATGCAATGCTTTGCTTATTTTATTATTTACTTGTGTTTATGAAACCCGTATTTGTTTTGCTTTATAAAATGTTTTTTCAAACTGTATGCTACAGGATGTGGCTCACAGCTAGACTGCCGACTTTGGAGCTGGGAAACCAAGGTATGAGCCTAGGGGTTGACTCCACATCCTGTGAGTCTGCGCAAATCATGTAATCTCCCCGCACCTACCTTAAAAAAAATACATATATATATATTCACTGAATAAACCATAGGTTTCAGGGGCGTTATAGTTAGGAATTAGCATTTAAAAAACCTTTGAAATTCACTGAAAAAACCATAGGTTTCAGGTATGTTATAGTTAGGAATCAGCATTTAAAAAACATTAGAAATTCACTGAAAACACCATAGGTTTCAGGGGTGTTATAGTTAGCTGGACATTTCACTCATACAAAACCATTGAAATTCCTCCGTTATAGTTAGTTCTACTAACTATAAATCGCGTGCCCGCAATCCACTGCTGATGGCGTCACATATTACATCATTCATGACATGGTCAGTGACATCACTGATGACATCTCAAATGACATCACTGATGACATCACTGATGACATCATCCACGTGACAATCTGATACAACTCATCATACACTAGTATAACCTTTCATCACTCATTATAAAATATGGAGTACCATATTTGAAACCATTGGCCCACCAATATAAGTTTCTAAAAACCCACTCAGTGATTCCTAGATCTACACACACATCTAAACACTTACCTATAAATTTACTCATACATGCTGACAAAGATTAATTTCTGTGAATTTCATAGGTTTTTTAAATCATAATTTTTTAATATATTAATTGTTATATTTAGTTTTTTATACAGTTTTTCTACATTTTTTAAACTTCTTATTTACACATATTTTTATTTTTTTAATTACATTACATGTTTTTAATGTAAAATAAAAAAATAAAAATAAAAAAAATATTTAAACTCTAAGTTTTGGAAGTTGCGCACCCAACGCGTACCGTTCTCGATCACTGCGCAGAACCTAGCCACCATTTTACGATTGTTGTGAAGGATCCGCGTAGGGTGTGCGATGGCTGCGTATCTTCCTGCGCGATTACTATGCGACCCGTACGCGACTTCAAGTGCATACGTGACGCATACGTTTTACGTTACGCTACGCTTGCACGCTTCCGCGTGATGTTATATATGTATTTGACGCGGTGAGTGCGCGAGTCCCGCAAAATTGTTTAGTGTCACAAAAGATATATATATGTATTTAATATAAATTTTAAGGCAAGACATAATCTGAGCTAATCATAAAAATAATATATTTTTACTTTTAATAAACGTATATTAGTTTTTAATGTGATTTCGCAAAGTCGCGCTGGGTGCGTGCTGCCTATGCGCAGGGTGCGCGGACCCCATGTGACCTGAAAAAAAGAGATTTGATTGGTTCATTAGACTTCCTATTCTAATTATTGAAGGACCCCACCCATTTCAATCATTCTTCTTAGACCTTCGTTGGAGGAGCATCTCTGAACTTTGAAGAACCTTTTTTTTGCTAAGTGCACACTTAGTATTGATTTCCTTTAAAAAATAATGGCTTCAGGACAGCAGCCATCATCTCAATCTGATCATTCATCAGATGATGAATTTGTGGCTGAACCTCCACGCACTGAGAGGTACACCTCTATTGTTTGGAAATTTTTTACATTTCCAGAGGGACAAAATAAAACAAATGCCATCAAAGTGACATGCAAAATTTGCCAAAGGGTCCTGTCACGCGGAGATCCCACCAAAAAGTACTCTTGCGGGACCGCAAGTATGATGAAACATCTAAAAACTCTGCATCCTGTCAACCTGGCGCGCAAGGAGTGTAGAAGAATGCGTGTTATTCCACCACCTGCAGTACCCAGTACTTCCGGGACGTCTGCCTCTACAGAACACTGGACATACATCCACAATGTGCCACCCTGAAGGTGCACTGCATGAAGTGCAACAAACTGCTCTGTTATGGAGAGCAGTCCGTGGATTTAATTTGCAGGTTGCAAGAAAACCATCGGTGCTAGAGTTTATTTTTTTCCCTGCAGTTCATTGTTTTGTTCCTCCAGTTCTCTTTTTTTTCCTTTTGAAAAAAAACAAAAAAAATAAAAAAATTGTTCAGAAAATCAACTAAAATATATAAAACAAAAAAAAGAAAAAAAAATCTCTGGTTAAAAAAGAGCTATATTTGTATGATAGTGTGTGAAAGTTTAGATGAATGTATCTGTAGTGCATAATTGACTGAAAGAATGCATTAGTAGTGTATGGTGAATGTATAAGTGCAGAACTATGAGGAAGTGCTGCAGCATCACACTGTAAGCTCTTTAGCTGCAGTGTGCTGTGGTACTTCTGAAGCACAGGGATGCAACATATGTACATAAATATGTTGCAAGTCTATGCTTCCCTCTGCACTGCTGCTTAAACTGCAGCCATGTGGTGACACAGGCACCCTTGTACCATGGTGCAAGGATATCTGTGTCGTATGAAGTTTGTTTTTGTGCAGGAAGACACACCTTCCTGCACAAAAACAATCAGTAAAGGCATTTTTCTCCTTCAATGTATGCTGAGCATTGTAGCATATATTGAAAGAGAAAAAATTAGGAGAAATGAAAACAATTCTCCTTGTTGTGCCTTGCTACACCAATTGGAGGATGGTGCAGCATTCACACACATGTCCAGATTTATGATTTATGATAAATCTGGAGATGTGTCTTGTTCTATGAGTGTTCTGTGCAATCACGCACAGCAATACCTATAGAACGCCCTTTCAACGCAAAGTGGTGTGTATGATGAAGTCGTATTTACATGGAGAAGAAAAGGTACACAGAGTGCCTTTTCCTCTCTTTGTAAATATGAAAGAGTGTCTTGCGCTATAACTATGTTACAAAAAGTGACATATTTCTGGCCCAGGATGCTTCTAAAATTACCCCATAAGTGCTAAGGTATTGGCAGACTATTACAATAAGAACATTTTGGTAGTACATTGTTTGAAAAATTGCACGAGAATGATAGGAGGTAAGCACAGAGTATTGTCTCCAAAGATGCTCAAAGAAGAATGATTGAAAAGATTGCAGTCCTTCAATAGGTACAATGGAAAATATTATGAACCAGTCAAATCTTTTTTTTTTCAGGTCACATGATATCCTATGACAGGGAGATTCCAAAACTACATAGGTATAAACTTGGTGTTTTGAAGATTGTATTAATACTTTGTAGCTTCTTGCAGATCTGCTTGCATAGTATATAAAGAAATTAACTTGTACTAGGGTTAATGGCTAGGCCAATCCTTAACTATATGACTAATAAATAGAGTAACTTCAGTACTGCAAAGAGAGAAGAAGCTACATTTGTAAGTACTTAGGTTTTGGCAAAGTTATAGGCCATGTTTTTAGAGTGGTGAAGGGAAGGGATGGAGCCTGATGACACATCTGTGAACACACTCTGTGACGTGTTTTAAGTTGAGGAATTTAGTGTCTTTTAATTCTGAAAGTCCCTGGGCCCTACTAACCCTCCATGTCTCTCTATTGAACACCATACAGCTGCATTACACTGAGGTGCTCTGAAACCATGTCCCATTTTATACCTCTCTCCAATGCAAATCTTTGGCACTTTCTGCACATATCTGGTGGGTTACTTGGCCCCAGCGACACTCAGTATTCATGTTAACTTTATCCTATAACTTAAAACGCCCACTGAGCATCTTTCCACACATATCTACTCCGTCCATCCCTCCTTTCTTCACCAGTGTGGAAACACAGCCCATTGTGCATATTAATACTTAGTTAAACTTACTTTCACTGTAATAGAAAAAAATTGCTACACATTTTTTTGAGTTGTTTTTTATAATTTACATTTCGGAAAATGTCAAATGTTAGAATTAGTATCTGTGAAAGAGAAGAAAAAATACAGTTATAATATATAATGATATATTTTTTACAACACAACATTATTGTAACATTTTGTTAAATTATTTTCTGTGCCTTTTTTGCTGTTCTCAGAATATATTGAATTTCACTACAAACAGTGATTTCAATCGTACTCATCACATAACAGCGGGCCAAAAAAAAACAATCAATTAGATAGTTTAAATTTTTTTTTTATATATATAACATATTTATCATATATCACACTGTTTTTGAATATTCCACAAAAACTACATCCTCAATAACAAACCATATAATACAAATCACCCATATGTAAAAAGCTTTCTTCTAAGAGAAATTTCTTACTTGAATATGAAAGAAATCAAATAATACAATGAACAATTATTCATACATCGTCAATAACAAACCTTATCATACAAATCATGCATATATTTAAAATGGTTCCTTCTAAGCAATTTGTTTTACTTGAATCTGAAAGTACTCAAATAATGATTCAATAAAGAATTCTTTTTATGATTTCTGTATACTGTAAGAGATGTTTCTAAAAAATATATGCTGTGAGAATGTGCAACAAAAAGTCCATAATTCAAATTATACCTTTCCTCTGGGCCAAATGGTATTGCTGAAATCCTTTAAACTGAAATTGTCCAATAGTAATCATATTAGGACATTTTAACATATTCCTAATAGGCTGAATTATGTTCCTAAAACTTTGGCTTTAAAAATATTAGGTAGGAATTTGGTAATTCGCAAGGAAAACATTGTTTAAAATCCAATTGAGCATCATTACAATATGTCCATCCATTATCACATTTTAAATAGGCAGTGTAATGTCCAGATGTTGTAGAAGGACCATCATGGAAAATTATTGCTACTGCTACAAAAGTTCTTCCTGATATTGATAGTTGACTTGCTACAAATTTTTTCATTAAAGTTTCCAATTTTTTTCCATCAGCTGTACAACGTTGCATCATTAAAATTATATATTGTCCATATCTTTGTATAAATAATGTTGATAACATTTCTGAGTTGCATTGGCTACACTCCATGTTCTGATTTGCTGCTTTAACTAGTTTGTTGAAAGTTACAGTCTGGTAATGTCAAATATATAAATCTTTCAGTGTCTATGTCAGTGCTACATGTAAACACACAACTTTCACATTGATGTTCCCATTTATAACGAAGGCCAAAAAGATATTCAATTTCTATGCCTTCATTTTCCAATATGGTAAGCATATACATTAGAAATTCCTGAGCATCTTGTTGGATATTCTGCGTAAATTGTGTAGAACCAGAACATATATCCAAAAGATTACGAATATCAGAAACGCTTTGTATTTTAGTTTTATCAGTTCTCCATTTTTCATAAACAGAATGCAACAAGGAACAAAATCTTTTTTCCCGATTCTCCACAATTTGCTGTTGCAAACTTTCTGGAAAAAAAACAACATTGACCACTACATTAGCATAGCAGTTGATACCAGAACTATTTTCAAACTGATAACCAACAATCTCTTCAACAGTGTCCTTTTCCTTTTTGCTTGCAACCTCAACATTATCTTGATTTTTTTCCATCTCTATAACTTCACTACAGATAGTATCATATCTTCTTTTTCGACCTACCACACGCTTTTCAAATACAGGATATTGCCCTAAATGGGGAGCATACGCTCTTCTTAACCTATTATACTCTTTTACACAGTTGGCATCTGCAGTAATCTTTGACTCATCAAAATCAATCAAAAACAAACCAGATAAAGTTCTGACTCGGGACAAAGCAACATATGCCATACCCTCTTTAAACACGGTACTTCCAATGTTCACCAAAGAACTGCCTGCACTTAATCCTTGAGATTTATGAATAGTCACTGCATATGCCAAAGAAAGAGGAAACTGTTCTCTACATACATACAAATCTTTAACAAGAAAAAAATGAGCAGATTTGTTTCACTTCTTCAATCTGATCAAATTTGATTTTAAACATTCAATTCCATCCTTTTTTTGGTAATTCACAAAATCAACAACTTTTCCCATTGCTCCATTCACTAAACCTTTTTCCACATCCAAATTACGCCGCAAAATAACCCGACAGTTTACACATACATAAAAATTATTTTCTAAACCTGCAGTTTTAGAAATAGATTTTTCTAAAGAATCCAATTTTGTTTTCAATGTTTCCGTCAAAATAATAGTGATTCCTTCATGCTCTATTTTATCAATGGCTTCCATTTTTATTACTTCTTCATTTTCTAGCTTCAAAAGTTCTTCATTGAAAATAGAGCACTCACTTACTGTTGGCATTAAGCAGATTATAGAATTATTTTCTGCAACTTTTTTATATATTTTTTCAGGAACTATATTTTCATTTGGAAACAAGTTTGTAAGTAGTCAACTTTGCAAAACTTGTTTGCCATGTTCTGTCAGTACTCCAATTCTTATATCTTGAAGAATACTTCCATATTCAGCATCATTTACCTGTCGCATATTTTTAGTGAGTTCTTTGTACTCAAAATATGACCAAATGTTAACGTTTCCATCACTTCCCAAGTGTTTTAAATACCGGTTGTCCTTTTACGGGAGTAAGTTGCAGTAGATCTCCAAAAACTATGGCATGTTTTCCTCCAAATAACACATCGTACTCTGTTTTAAGAATTTGCTGCTTTCTTAAATGTACAAAAGCAAGCATTAAGTTTGAGACCATGCTTACCTCATCAATAATCAGAAGTTTCATTTTCTTTAGCACTCTTGAAACTTCATACCAAGCTTTTCCAGATAGCTTGTGATATTCCAATTTGTTTTCATGCTCCACAGGTAGCATAAGTAAACGATGCAATGTAATTCCTTTAATGTTGTGTGCTGCCAACCCAGTTGGAGCAGTTACAACACAAGACAAATGTGAGTCCGTTGTTTTCTGTAGATAACTGGTAATTACTTTAATTAAGAAACTTTTTCCTGTTCCAGCTTGTCCACTCACATACATTTGTATAGGTTGAAATGAGGTGCATGTGCATTCTTTCTTTTCATGAAGAAATCCATGGTCAATCTGTTGTCTCACTTGCTGATATATTTCTTTCTGGTCAACATTTAGTTGTTCTTCCAAGTTGGCTAAGTCCATAATATCTTCTTGAGCTTGATGCATTGCTGTTTCCACCTTATTCACGGCGATTGCTGCTTCATTTTCAACAATTGGTTGTCCTAGTGGATCTTGACTCAGTGGATCAGAGCTTTGACTGTCTTGAGAACTGTCTCCAGCAATCTCAGCTGCAATAGTAGCTTCTTGATCAATTTCATCGTTCAACATTTTCACATAATTTGGAAAAACAGTACATTCTATGGCATCTTTACAAGCATTGAAGGAATCTTCATAGCTGTGAAAATCTTCAAGTAATTCCAATTCTGAACGCCACGGTTTGAACAGTTGCAAAGGTGCAAAATAGTAAAATTCCCTTTTATCAGGAATGTCACAACTCAGTTTCCTGTGATTAATTAAATTTCCTTTCCTCTGTTTCACCAAACATCCTTTGGAACCAATCACTGCATATTTTACATCATTAATGTTTTCTGTAGTATTCTGTTTAAAAGTGTAGTTTTGCAGCACTTCATAGAGACATATGTTCTCAAGATGATGACTTCTATTTGGATAAGATGTGTCCAACATATTTGTTTTCAGAATATCTGTACTTTCTGGTTCATTTAATGCTAAATATTCAATTTCTTGTACAGATTTAAGTACTCGATTTCGTGTTGCAGCAAGACCTAGACTCACCCAAATGATTCTTCTAGATTTGGAGTATAAACTTGCAGATGATAACTGATCGGAGCATTCATACGCTCCAATTTCTCGATGGGATAACATCTTCAAACTGAAACTGTATAATTTCTTACTTAGACTCTTCTCGTGAGAAATCTCTTCCCACATTTCTTTTAATTCCGTCTTTTCTGATTTTGTAATGTAGGATGTTACATACCGCGCGACGTACTAAATATCCATGTTAGCATTCCACATAGAGAGAATAACCGGATTGTAATCATTTATGTATTTATGTATTTTGATTCTTCACATCTTCTCAAATTGTTGGAATTTTTGGGAGACTTTCTAGTGATGGTATGTCTCACTGCTGACACAAAACTGTTTACTCTTCCTTTTGATATTACAGGACATGGAAATCCAAAATGACATTTGGTATAAAACTTTTCCTTAGACTTGTACTTTCGTCAACAGTATTTTCCACATCGATGGCTTTGGAATCGTAAGACTTGTTGTCTTAAGTTGGTTTCTTCTGTGCTTTTGGGTATGGCACTTGTGACTTATTCTTCAATGAAAGACAAAACAGCATCATTGGAATCAGTTGCGATTTTGGGGGCATTCTTGATGTATGTGAGGAGCACCTCGAGCTTGATACTCCTTTCTCCAAAAGAAATCCACAACTTCTCCAAGAGGAGGATTCTTTTTATTGCAGATAAAAGACATCATAGCTTCAAATCTATGATTGAAATACCTGCATACATTAACAGGATCCAAAGAGCACAATTCTCCAGGTGTCTTGCATTCAATACTTTTTATATCCGAATTTGCCTCTTGAAGAAATTCAAGTAAATCATCCCAAGTGTATTCAGCACAGCTTAGGGTAAGGAACCACATAGGAGTTCCTAAGTTCCTTAGCATACATTTAAGTTCTCCATGACGACGGTACAATACTCATTAGTGCCACGCTGACATGCCATCAGATTAATCAGCTGAGATTCTAAATGATTATCTCTCTGATGTACTTTATCAATAAATTCCTTTGCAGAAACATTTTGAAGATGTACTCCTGTTTTCAATATGTGATTCACTGCATATGAAAGTCCAGACAAGTCACTCTCAAACAAAAGATGAAATATATATGGGATACATTGTCGAAATCTTTGATCTTCTGCATACAATCTTGTTGTACGATATTCAGATGCAGGAATCTGCACAGGTCGTTCAACATATCGTCCACCTTTTCCTGTTGGGAACAACTGCGGAAAACAACGAGCTTCCAAGCTTTTTTCCCATACACTCATGGGAGTTCCCTTTGCTTTTTTCATTTGGAATAACTCAATAGTATTCCCCATCACTTCTTTGGAATGAAGTGGATGTACACTGTAATGTTCATAGATTTCTTCACTTCTGGACATGTCCACTTTTTCAATTTGTCCTCTTGACATTTCAGTATCTTCTGCTGAAAGTATTTCTTCTTCTCCCACATACACATTTTCATAGTACTCATTGTTTTTAATCAGATACAATTTGCCTTCTGCACTTTCCTAACATCCACTAATTCTTGCCAGATTTTGTTACTCTTAGTAGGAACGCCATTAACTAGAATAACTAGTGGTTCATTTTCTACATTCTCTACACCAATAGTTTCAATATTTTTCTTTAAATCTGGAGGTAAATATACAACTCTTCCTTTTAATCCTCTCTGTAAATCTGAAGGAGGCAATTTACCTGTTTTAGGCTCCATATGAACAATAGCCTGAAATGGGTGCACACATTGAATGAGAATAGACTCATAGGTATTTAAATCTATCAGTTCTAGAGGAATAGCTACCATCTCTAGATTATTATGCACAGCTCTAGCAGGCATTTTATTCTCATCTAATTTATTATAACAATATTTACAAATACGCTGATCAGAACCCAAATCAAAACAATTCCCTACCAACAAATAAGTTGCAAATTCCTTCCACTTATCATTATTTTCTGTTTCACTTTTTAAAAATAGATCAACAGTCCTAGTCTGATTTTTATAGTGAGTTCGCCGACAACAAATACAAGAATAATTTGGCCTTTCACCTGATATCAGCTTAAACTTTGTAATTTGTTCTTCAAAATTTTTTGTAGTACTATGTTGCACATTCTCTTCAACATTTTCTTCTATTAATGTGTCAGTGTCTGCACTCTCTTGTTCAGGTCCAAAGTAACAAAACTCAATTTCATCACAAACCTTCTTCACATCTGATACTGATCCACGCAAAAAAGCACTGTTCAACTCATTTAACATTAGTGCTGGACTTTTTGCATAATACAATCTTCTGACTAACTTCCGCATCTGAGAATGATGCACTGCTAACATCCTGAAATGGTGAAAAACACTTTGACATACTTTCCTAGAAAGACAAGCCAGAGAATGACCCTGCAAACCAGTATTTTTTCTCACTCTACAAGGGTCTAGTCCTTGCAACATCTTAATCTTTTGTGTAACTTTTTTTTTTTACTATATTCTTGTAAGAAATTGCGTAAAATATCAATATATTCTTGACGTACACTACAAATACTACTGCAATCCCAAGTGTACACTGGGGCTTTAGGACGTCTCCCTAGAACTTCATCAGCTAACACATCTTCTACATTTCTGGGAACCATCTTCTCTTTCTCAATTGGACAACCATTTCTAACCTCATAAGCTCGACCACTGGTATCAACTGCATGCAATAATTATTGGTCTGAAAATAACTCTCTTCATTAAAGAAAGGCTGTGAACTTGAACTGTGTTTCCATTCACCCCAAAAAAATCACAAAAATTAGTTCTGGTAATTACTCTTTTCCTCTTGCTTTTGGCCTTCATTAAATGGATTGGTTTATCCAATGATCGAATTCTGTTTAAAACTAAAATGAATAGTTTCCTTTTTAGTTCAAAAGCCTTTTGAACAATGGATTCAATATGCTTCTTCTTTTTATAAAACAGTGCTCTTTTTCTATATTTTTTCACATCTTTAAGCAAGTTAAAAACCACTCTATTATAAAAACAAAAAAATTACGGATTTCTTTAAACTGATTTTGCCTTCTTTTACCATACATCGCATCTTTTGAATTTACTTTTTTTGTTTTCATTTCCTGTAATTCATACTCTTTTTTGTGGTCGAACCATTCTCAGTAGTTTGCACATTTTGCACACTGCTTCTAGGCTTTGTAAGTTTTTTAATTAATGCTTTTGTTGTCTTACCGGAAGACTTTTTCTTTTTAGCCACATGAAGTTGGTCATCCAATACTTGTTGAATGTTCTTCGCATAAGTGTCCTTTAACTGTTATTTTCTCTTTCTTGATTTTTCAGGCATGATAACTTTATTTTAATGATGATAAACAATATCTGTAAAAAATAAACATAAATAAATGTATTGTAATAAATTTATAAATTATACTTTTCAATTATTATACAAACACATTCTATATAAAAACCATTTAACCACTTTCTTTTCTCATCACTAATTGAAATTGTAATTCAAGGTGTATACACAACTGTATAGGTGATTACAGATCTGCATGTGTAATGGACAAAGGTTCCTACCAGAGTTTGTGTTAAGCCCTGAGACATTATATGAGTACTTACGCGCTGACTGAATGATTAGAGTACTGCAAGGTGAGTGTCTGTGTGAATTAATAAGTGTTTGGGTTTTTGCGCAGTGAATGGATTAGTACATGATGGTGAATGGGTCACTAGAGGAGTGCAAGGGGAGTGACAGGGTGTTTCCTGGAAGTGTATGAATACTGATTGTGGAATTGAAGGTGTGAAAGAGAAGTGTGTAGGTGATTAGAGGACTGCATGCATAGTGGATAGGCGTTTGAAGCAGTCCATGTGCTAAGGCCTGGCTCACTGCATGAGTACTTGGGTACTGATTGAATTATTAGAGTACTGCAAGGAGAGTGCCTGGGTGAATTTATAAGTGGTTGGGTTTTGGCGCAGTGAATGGATTAGTACATGGTGCTGAATGGGTCACTAGAAGAGTATAAGAGGAGTGACAGGGTGTTTCCTGGAAGTGTATGGGTACTGATTGAGGAATTGAAGGTGTGAAAGAGAAGTGTGTAGGTGGTTAGAGGACTGCATGCATAGTGGATAGGCGTTTGAAGCAGTCCATGTGCTAAGGCCTGGCTCACTGCATGAGTACTTGGGTACTGATTGAATTATTAGAGTACTGCAAGGAGAGTGCCTGGGTGAATTTATAAGTGGTTGGGTTTTGGCGCAGTGAATGGATTAGTACATGGTGCTGAATGGGTCACTAGAAGAGTATAAGAGGAGTGACAGGGTGTTTCCTGGAAGTGTATGGGTACTGATTGAGGAATTGAAGGTGTGAAAGAGAAGTGTGTAGGTGGTTAGAGGACTGCATGCATAGTGGAAAGGCGTTTTTGAAGCAGTCCATGTGCTAAGGCCTGGGTCAGTGCATGAGTACTTGGGTACTGACTGAATGATTAGAGTACTTCAAGGAGAGTGCCTGGGTGAATTTATAAGTGGTTGGGTTTTGGCGCAGTGAATGGATTAGTTCATAGTGCTGAATGGGTCACTGGAAGAGTGCAAGGGGAGTGACAGGGTATTTGCTGCAACTGTATGAATACTGACTGGGGAACTGAAGGTGTGAAATACAAGTGTGTAGGTGGTTAGAGGTCTGCATGCATAGTGGATAGGGGTTTGAAGCAGTCCATGTGCTAAGGCATGGCTCACTGCATGAGTACTTGGGTACTGACTGAATGCATATTTCAGTACTGCACTTTAGTGTGAAAGCCTGACTCATTTTGTGAATGCATAAGCAATGATTAGCTTCTAATGGTACTAAAACAGTTATCTGTCAGCAAATACACAATGCAACCAAATGCTTCTCTCACAATGGTTGCCCAAATGCAGACAGACTCACAGTGTGATTCTAGACAAGCAACACTATCCCCTGTACTTTACCAAAAACACATTCACTACTCTGGAAGGGGTAAGGTAACTGCACACATTCTACATATTTCAGTACTGCACTTTAGTGTCAAAGCCTGACTCATTTTCCGAATACATAAGCAATGACTGGCTTCTAATTCTACCAAAACTTGAGAACAGGAAAGGTTTTAAAGCAGTTATGTGTATGCAAAGACATGAAGTACCCAAATGCTTCTCTCACAATGTTTGCCCAAATGCAGACAGACTCACAGTGTGATTCTAGACAAGCAACACTATCCCTTGTACTTTACCAAGACACATTTACTAGTCTGGAAGGGGTAAGGTGACTGTAAACATTCTACATATTTCAAATACTGCACACTACTGTGAAAGCCTGACTCATTTTGCGATTGCATAGCCAATGACTGGCTTCTAATGCTACAAAAACTTGACAACATGACAGGTTTTAAAGCAGTTATCTGTCAGCAAATACATGATGTAACCAAATGCTTCTCTCACAATGGTTGCCCAAATACAGACAGACTCAGTGTGATTCTAGACAAGCAACACTATCCCCAGTACTTTACCAAGACACATTCACTAGTCTAGAAGGGGTAAGGTGACTGCAGACATTCTACA
This sequence comes from Triturus cristatus, assembly GCF_964204655.1. Classification (NCBI taxonomy): domain Eukaryota; kingdom Metazoa; phylum Chordata; class Amphibia; order Caudata; family Salamandridae; genus Triturus; species Triturus cristatus. The sequence goes on along the minus strand of NC_140586.1, from coordinate 323,273,917 downwards.
TATTTCAATACTGCACACTATTGTGAAAGCCTGACTCATTTTGTGAATGCATAAGGAATAACTTTCTTCTAATTCTACCAAACATTCCTCTTAATAAAAACAAAGGCACCACATACAACCCCTCACAAATAACTCACCTTTCAAATTGATTTGTAGATTAAGAATTATGTCAGTCACACACCAGAATTTCTTATACAGAATGTCTGTACTGCAATGCTCTCAGCAAAACCAAAAAATGGCAAACTTTCCCTCTCACCCTGCACACATACACATGTAAATATCAAATCACATTGCTTCCCACATTTATTCAAAAGATAACACACATTTCTATTAGTTACACATTTCAACCCTTTCCATTTGACATAGGTTTGAACCCTACCCCCACCCTGCTTACTGCCTGTTACCACAGTAACAGTTCATGGAACAGTCAACTGAGCACATAGGTCACAAGTTCAGCACACAATGTTGCTACTCCAAACAGCAAGTGCGCTTGACTTTTCAAACTATGTAATGTTCCTTTCAAATAGTTTTTGTTAACCAATAAGGAACATGATTTTAACAAATACAAACATGCACCCTACTTTTCAGTCTAAAATGTTCTCAAACAGCCACTCATTTCTTTTCTTTTTTCAAAACTGCATCTTATCCACCATTTTAGAAAAATCTTATTTTTCAAACTACCATTTCACATACAGACACCTTCTGAGTGCATCCAGACCTCCTTTGAAGATGCTTAGAGTGTGGATTGTGGGACTGAGCTATATTTTCTGGAGCCAAAGGTATGCTGAAAGCAGAGGTATTGACAAAAAACTAGCTTTGCCAAATGTAGAGATTAAATGGATTGGTCAGAGAGGATTAAAGTGGCACCAATTGATGCCATTGGTTAAATCCTTTTTGCATCTCCAACACCCTGACCTCATAATTGTGCACTGTGGTGGCAATGACCTAGGCACTTTGACTGGGGTAGGTCTGGAAATGCTTATGAAGGACACCTTTGGCGAATTAATGTCACTTTTCCCCCAAACCGCCTTTGTGTATTCTAACGTATGCCAAAGACAGAAATGGAACTGGTCCAATCATCTTTGTCCACAGATTGAGAAAGCTAGGAAACATGTCAATAAAGCTGTTTCTGCTTACCTCAGAGATTATAGGATGGGGTCCATTTACAACAACAATCTGCGTTTTAATATGCAAGGCATCTATAGGAGAGATGGTGTACATTTTACAGATGAGGGTAACAGAATCTTCCTCAACAACTTTAGACTCTGTATAGGTACTTACTTGAAGGTACCAAAATCTCTCAATAAACACAACGGCTCTTTTTAGAGCCACTCAAGATCTAAACACATAAGCTTGATGTTTATCTGAAAAATATTACTTTTTTTTTTGCTTGGAGTCATGCACCCAATGCGTGCACACCAGGGGGCTGTGAGAGGAGTCGTGCACCCAACGCAAGAGGAATCGTGCACCCAACGCGTGCACACCAGGGGGCCGCGCTGAGCGCCGTGCTGGGTGCGCGACTTCTAATTTGCCTGTAAAATAAAAATTAGCACCTATCACTAATTTCTATTCTCCCCGGGGACCCCATCCCCGGGGCCTATATATAACGTTGGGGACCGTGGTGGGAGCCCCAATGCCCCCACGGTCCCAGCCAGCTCCCCACGTCCTTCGGGAGCCTGCATTGCTTTTCCACACGGGGAGCTGCTAACATGCAGCTCCCCGTGTGGAAAAGCAATATGGTTTCCCACTCTCTCTTTCAAAATCCAAACCAAGTTTGCTCTGACAGGGCGGGAGCCTTGGCTCACGCCCTGCCATAGCAAACAGCAGTGTCCCGGGGGTGGGCACCCCGAGACACTGCAGGAGCTGGCCCTGGGGGGTGGCGGTCCCCAGGGCCATCGACTGCTCCAGGAGGGGGGCCACGCAGCCCCCCTCCCACAATATAAAAAGCCCCGGGGGTTGTAGTCCCTGGGTATTGGGGGGGTCTTTGAGCCCCTCCACCCACTTGTTTTTAAAGCCCTGGGGGGTAGCGGTCCCAGGGGAAGGGGGGGCTTTGAGCCCCACCACCCATTTATTTTGTAGCCCCGGGAGGTGCCGGTCCCTGGGGCTGGGGGGCCCAGAGGGGCCCCCCATCAAATTTAATATTTTTGCCCCTGGGATTTGCCCCCGGGGGCTAATTATTAAAGAAGCGCAGGAGCCCGCGCTTCTTTTTTTTATTATTTTTACGGCAGGATCTGCACAAGAAAAATTGGGGAGCCCTGGGGGTCCTTGTGGGACCTCCTAAGCAGGTCCAGAGGGTCAGGGTATTTCTACCCTGCCCCCTTTATACGTTTTGCACACTTCATCCACTGATTTCTTGAGCCCCGCTTCTACCGAGGCACAAAATGGCTGCCAACACTTCCTGGTTTGGAGTGTTTACAGCCAGTTGACAGCCAATTAGCATGCAGCTCGTGATCGGGAGGGTGCGCGCTGGGTGTGCATAGGGTGCGCGGATCCTCCGAGGTCATAGATATATCTACGATTTTACTTTTGATTTTCTCAGCAACTACTGAATGGATTTACACCATTTAACCAAAAGGCACGAGTGTGAACCAAGGGTTACCTCTTTGCCAAATTTCGTGTAATTCCGTTAAGCAGTTCGGGCTGCAGCTGCGATTAAAGGTTCCTATGGAAAATTGCATGGGGAAAACACGTTTTGGGACCCCCCTTTTTTCTCGGCCCCCGCTTGACAAATCACCCTGAGACTTTCAGGATAGGACCAGACCGGAGCGCCCCACCAGTTTTGAAAATTTCGCCAAGATTCGTCAACCGGCGCCAAAGGTATTCCAAATAGAATGTTACGGATTTCCTATGGATAATAGGTCCTAACTATAACTACCTACTGGCGACTGCCAGTAGCTAATATATATATATATATGGGAATGTGTCCTTGTGTAAATGTAACTGGTGCTTATGTAATGTATTAGGTCTGATTTTATCAAGTTTTTCGATTAAATAGTGTATTGGAAGGACTCGCCCATCATATCCCAGACTTGAAACAAAATATGAAACAGGAACCTATTTCTTGAGGTGACAACTGCCTTCCAGGCCTCCTTACAAACCGGTTGCTAGGCAATTGCTATCACCCCGCAGGAGCAATCGGCACATGCTGCCTATTTCAAAGACCTAAATCACAGCCCAGTAAATAAAGGCAGAAGTGAACCAGAATTCCTGAAATGCATGCACTGCGCTCTAGATAAGGCTGGAACATAGAGCAATTATGGCTACATTACAACCGATTTCAAGCTCTGCCACAATTGAGTGAGCAACCCAGGTGAAAAGTCCTGAAGCGAAATGTAGAGACTTCCCACTCTTGCACCAACAGCCGTATATGTAGGGTAGGATCAGTATTGAGAGATCACAAGATCTCACCAGATAATCCACAGCAGGCTACCGACAGAGAACTTGCGTAATTTGGCTTACACTAACCTGCGGGTAGTGTGAAGCCAACACATTCAGTTTAAGAAACTGCTCTCACCCACCTGATGCAAATCATAAATTTTTTCTTCCTCACACCAATAAATTTTCCGTTGCAGTGAAAACCGCATGACTGGACACAATGAGTGAAAGCGGGTAAATAGAAGGTAGCCGCCCACCCTGGAAAAATCCTGTCCTTGTAAATGTAATGTAAATGTGGGTGTACTTGTAAAGCACACTGTGACTCCATGGAGTATCCTGGCGCTGAAGACCACTGGGGAACCTGTCCTGGTTTTCCCTGTGAGATGGTCCCTTGCTGGGTATCTCCAAGGTGAAACCAGGCATCCCCGGCGTCTGTGGGGGGCCGTTGTAGAGATGAGGCAAGCTTAATGCCCAGAGTTGCCGAGTGTGTTCCTGGTTAGAGTAGGTACCGAGGCGAGAATTATCGAGTCCGTTTTGACCCTGGTCCACAACCCTGCCGTGTCAGGAATTGAACCCTGGTCCCTGGCTGATTCTCTGCTTACGGGTCGGCCACCTCTAACCAGTGAGCCACACCTCTCCACAACCAACCTTACCAACTCTGGAATGGATGACACTGAAAACAAGCAAAAGCTAAAGCGCGACGTATTATTTTTGTTCCAACTTTCACTTTTTTGCATATTTCCATCCCTCCGTTCGACTCTGCCTTCTTCTTTTTTCCCTCCCTCGGGTTTCCCACTGATGCCCAGCGAGTATCTCACCTCTCTCTGACCCTCTCTCTCTTCTTTCACTGGCTGTTTTCGCTGCCCCTTCTGGGTTATATTTTCTCAGTGGCGTTACCCCAGAGAGTGGCTTGCTGACGGGAGCAGCCCCAGAACTCCTTCAGCGTAAAGCTTCAATTCAATTGTGGACTCAGGTGGAAGTGTCACTCAGCTGGAAGTGAACGCGGTGTGTGTCTATTCCGGGTTGGTGTTGTACTGCTGCCCCCGCACAAGTGATGACTTGTGCAGACACCAAGACACCGACCTCAGGCACATAGATCTGTGGAGAGTGGGCATCCTTAATAGAAACGAGGGAGATTCAGGATCACTCCGTGCACTCTGTACCGGCGTGCACTGTGGCAAAGAAGCTGTTGCAACGTTACATTCTGGGGCAAAGACAGCCAGTGTACCGAGCAGTCTTCATATTGCCGTTTGGCCATTGCTTGTTGAGACACTGCTAAAGTGAGCGGCATTCATTTAAAACAATAAAATACCAGCGGACTGTGTAACGCCGCACGTAAAAGATCCAGTCTGGGTGTGCGTGGCCAGAAGGAGACAGGGTGGTAACAAGGAGGGACTAAAAAGCCTCACTCACAATCCAAAGCCAGCGTTTAGCATCAATGATGACGCAAGCCACAAAGTAAATAGAATGGGGAAACAGAATTGGGAAGGGATGTTACAATACAGCCAGGTGCTGCATGGCACATTCGACCTCACAGCACAACTGGAAAAGCAGCTTATTAACAAATGAGAACAAAGGAAATAGAGGGAATATGCATGTAATAAAAAAATTCGTTCACCTGAAAACTGTGCAGTCTTTTCTCATCCATCTATTTACCCACCCATCCATCCATCCACTACCTACCCACCCACACATACAAAAATATATACATACATACATACATACATCCTCTTGTTTTCATCATGGTTAAGGACTTTTAAGACACCATTATAATTTGTAATTATACATTACAGTGAGTGTACAGGTCAGTCGAATATTTTTAGTGGTTCAATTTTTGCTCAGCATATTTGAACTCTTCAACTGTGTTCTCATTTCTATGCCAAATGTATTAAACATTATAGTAAAGCTCATGGGAGCCTCAGCATATTTCTTCCATGGTGGCATGCGCTAAAAAGACATACATATTTCGGGTTGATAGGATGGCTGCAGTGGGCCTTAGAGTGTCTCCCTGCTGCTTCCTTGCAGTGAGCCTCCCAGTGCTGCTCAGTGTATTCCTTTCAGCACCCTGAGGGAAGGTCTTTCTCAAACTTGGTGCTTCTGGCCTGACATTGGGGCAGATTTACAATAACTGGCGCATCCCTGCATATCAGCAGGGATGCGCCAGTTATTGTGCGTCACGGCTCCGCCACCATGGATGCGCCGCATTTACAATGCGGCGCACCATGGGGCAAAAACAGGCAGATGCGTGACGCATCTGTGCCGTAAAGGCGGCGCATTGCTGGAGTTGCGTCGCAAGCGCGACGCAGCTCCAGCAAGGCTCTGGGGTGCCCTTTCGTTACAATGCTGCGTCAATCCTTACGCCTTCTTCAAGCAGGCGCAGGGTTTTGACGCAGCATGAGCTCAAAAGGGACTGAGTGAAATCTTGTAGATTTCACTCAGCCACTTTTAGGAGGCGTTCCTGCGACGGAACGCCCCCCCCCCCGCGCAGGAACGCCTACTTCTGGTGCAGGGCTTTACAACGTGACGCATCTCCCAGATGCGTCACGTTGTAAATACCCCGCAGCCTGGCGCTGGTTTTGCGTCGCCGCTGCGTCACAAAAGTGACGCAACGGCGGCGTGAAAGAGGCGCAAGGCGCTTATAAATCTGCCCCATTGTGTCTGCAAACAAAGTGCACTCGGCACCTCCAGCTTTGTGTTGTATTTGCTTATTGAAATTAGGCAGCTATTTTCATTAAACAAATGGTGGAAAGGCCGTGTAAAAGTCTCCCCGCGCCCATCACTGCCTCTTTTTTTCAACAAAGATGAAAATATTGTGTCAAAAGTAATGTGAATTAAAGGGGAGGAGAAGAGGAACAGCTTTCGCCCATTCAAGTGAGGAGGAAAAAAGCTGGTTGAACATTTCCACTTCTTTTGAGAGGCACGGTAGCCCCGGCTGGGCCTGAATGGGGGAGGCTTGTAAGCCTCTGTGAGGCTGTTAGACCGCTCACGGCAATGAGGGCTAATGACTGGGCTCGAGTCCTCTGGTGCACAAAAGGGGGCTCTGAGTGGGCAGTCGGGCTGAATGGCAGGTGCGTTTTGAGAGAGAGCGAGGAAACTGTCAGCAGATTGATTCTGCCAGGGCCATAGAAAGGCAAGTCCTGCAGGCTGGGGCCTGGCCCGGCGTGGTGCAGCTGGGGGCAGAGCAGGCCCTCAACAAGTGTGAGAAGGACATGAGGAAAGTTCATTCCGTGAACTTGGAGGAAAAGGGGATGTCTTTGTGAAACTCCCAGCGCTGGAGCACGCAGATCAGAAATGTCCAATGCAGCTTCACTCTCTTTTACCCCACGCCCCGTAAAACCACCGCTATCCGGCGAGACATAAAAACATTTTTTTTTTCTATGTTAGCTAACTTTTATGGGTGTATACATGCAAACATACATGGCTATAAAGTAAAGATATAGCTCTAGGTAACATCGATACAGCCTCCATAGGGCTGGAATTGTGGAATAAGTAAGGGACAACCCTATAGCCAACAATGGGCACCCCCGTCCGGTCACCTGTGGTGTTCCCAGGGTTCTTCTCTTTCCCCCCTTCTCTTTAATCTTTACATCTGTCCCCTTGTCACCTCTCTTCTTGAGCTGGGGGTCTCTGTGTATAGCTACGCAGATGACCTCCAGCTCGTCTTTGATCTTTCCTCCTCTCCTGACTCTCTTCCTAAGTTCAGTTCCACCTTAATCTTCATTTCCGAGTGGATGAGCGCTAACCATCTTAAGCTCAACCCCGATAAGACGGAACTTGTCCTCACGGGTGGTTCATCTAACCCCTGGTCCCCAGCACACTGGCCCCTTTCTTTTGGTCCCCCTCCTACGCCTTCTTCCTCTGTTCGCACCCTCGGCATCAAAGTTAGTTCTGACTTAACAATGCATAGTCAGATTAGCTCTGTTGTGTCTTCCTGCTTTCTTTCCCTCCGTCTCATCCGGAAAATCTCACGCTTTTTCACCACTGATGCACTCAGAACCATAGTCCTGGCTTTAGTCATCTCTCGCCTTGACTATGGGAATGGCCTGTACGTGGGCATTCCTGCCTACGAGTCCCGACGTCTACAGGCCATTCAAAATCAAGCTGCCCGCCTCATTTTTTCCCTTCCCAAATTCTCTCACATTACTCCTGTTCTTAAATCTCTTCACTGGCTCCCTATCCGTTTCAGATCTCTTTTCAAACTAGCCTGCTTCGCTTTTCGAGCTTACTCCCGCTCTGCCCCTGCCTACATCACCTCCCTTATTTCATCCCACGCCACTAGTCGAACCCTCCGTTCTTCTTCTCTCTCTCTTCTGCACATCCCCCGTTTCCGCAAACACAGAACTGGTGGCACTCGCCTCTCCGTTTTGGCCCCCCAGTTCTGGAACAGCCTTACACTTCATATTCGTTCCATCCCCATCTACACCCACTTTCGAAAAGCCCTCAAAACTTTTCTTTTCATTCAGGCTTTTTCCTCATAGGTCCCTCGGATCCCCTCTGTGAGCTCTGACCAGGTCCCCAGCGCCAGGAAGCCGCTTGGCCACAGTGCGCTTTATTAAATATTTTTTCATTCATTCATTCATCATACAAAAGCGTCTAATTGAAAGCTTAAATAATCCAGATGTACCTGGTCAGAGGAGAAAAATAGAGGACAAAATTAGCAGAAAATTGTTAAAACAAGATCACTATGTGGCTTTAGGCTACGTGAACAGGTTTGTACATGCAAACCTAGGAATGTTGTGTATGTTGTGTATTAATGCCAAAGCCAATAGGCATAGTAGTTTCAGAGATAACATTGTATCTAGTGCAAAGTGCAGTCATGTTAAAATAGTTAAGGTATTTGCAGTTCACAGTCCAGGTTAGCCGTCATCCATTTCTTATCACTGCCTGAATGGATCATTTGTTCTGCATGGCCACAAGGTTGTGGGTATGTATTAACTTTTACTTGCTTTACCTTCATGGTGGGGGTTATAAGCATAACAATATGCCCTGTGTGTGCATGTACTAATTTACTAGGATTCCTAATTACTTGTCTTTCGGTGCACTTATTTTTGTGAGCTAAGGGCCTGATTTAGAACTCGGCAAAGGGTTTCTCCGCCACAACGGTGACGGATATGCCGTCTACCGAAATATAAATCCGATATGATGTAATAAGATTTATGTTTCGGCAGATGGGATATCCATCACCTTTGTGACAGAGTAACTGATCCGCTGAGTTCTAATCAGGCCCTTAGTAACTCTGAATTGTGAATAATTCAAGAGTTCTATAGATCCTTTCCAGAACTGATGTCCACTAACACCTATGGTTGCTTTACAGGTGGAAGACACAGGAAGGTACACATGTTTGGCATCAAGCCCTGCAGGAGACGATGACCAAGAGTATTTAGTGAAAGTTCATGGTGAGTTTCTTTGAACAGATGTGGAAATGGTTCTAGAATAGCCCAGATATGGATTGCTAATTGCTACTGTTAGTTTGTACTTCTTCCAGTGCATTTTTGGCAAAGACTTCTCTCATTATCTCAGAGGCATCTCTTCACTAAAAGAAAGAAACTATCTGTTGTGGTGTCTGTGGGTTTTTGTAGCAGTAGTCCCCCCACATTTTGCCTGGTATTTGCTGCAATTTTGAGTGTACTGAACTGGGTTCCTTTTAACCAGGTCCCCAGTGCCAGTGTTCTTTCCCCAAAACAAGACAACTGGTCACTTGAACCCCAGGTGACCAGGCCTTTAGCACCTCTGTTAGTACCTAGTAAGTGGTACCTCTTGTACCTAGGGCATTGGTACTTAAGAGGGTCCCGAAGAGGTTCAGCATATCTTGTTGTGCCACTCTAAGGAACCCAGCACCAAACTCATACAGACTGCCACTGCGGGCTGCGTGACAAGGTGGTCCAAAAAGTGGAAACACAATATGGCACATACTTGTGTACCATGTCTCCTAACCCTACATGTAAAATTTGTAAGTCACTCCCTAAGGCAGGCCTTGCAGCCCTAAGGCAGGGTGCATTATATTGCATGTGAGGACATATCTGCATGAGCAGATATTCCCCTGTGCTGGCCAGTTCAATTACTGACAGTACAAGCAAAAAGAGAAGCCATCTTTAGGTACGTACTGAGCACTGGTCTAAACAAGTTCGCCAACTAAATAATGGCTTCACTGAAACATATGGTATCAAAAACCTCGAATTAATAAACCCACACTGATTCCAGTGATGGGTTTATTGATACATGTACCCAGAGGGTACCTTTGAGGTATCCCCTGAAACCAACCAACCCTCTAGTGTGCTGGCTGACTGGTCCAGTCTAGCCTACCACCCCTGATGAGGTTCCTGAATGTCCACTCTCTCAGGAGGTCAGTAACAATGCCTGCTCTGGAGGGAGGTGTTTTACAGATCCTCCAGGAAGGCTGGTAAATTAGTTTTCCAATGCAGGGAGGTTCAAAGAACCCACCACCTTTTGTATGCAAATCTGGCTTCCCTCAGAGGTGAGGGAATGCCATGACCCCTGACCAGGGCCCATTTGCTGCCAGGACAGGTGGGAAAATTAGTAGTCAGCTAGGTGTGTCCACCCTCAGGCTAGTCCCTCCTCTAAAGTGGGCTACCATCTTGAGGATGGCAGACTTGGGAACTCTGGGACAAGGTTATGTCAACCTCCTAAAGAAAGTGGTTATACAAGTGGTGTAGTAACCCTAGGGGATAAGTAGCCCATTGGATGCTACCATACACTCCCCCAACACCCCTAAATCTATTATTTAAGGGAGCACCTGGCACCAGGGAATTAAATTCCTGCCGAACAAAGAAGAAGAAGGACAGCAAAGAGCTGTGAGAAGGAAGGACTGTGGAGAAGCAACTGACTTGCCGACCTGTCTTCTGTTCTCGCCAGATTGTGCTAAAGTTGTCTCGGCGTACAGCTGTTGTGCTGCCAAAAACCTAGGAGGACTGCCTGCCTTCAACAAAGCCCCAGAAACTCCTGTGGAGTTGTGGAGGTGCTTCCCTGCATCCTACAGGCAATCCAAAAGAATCCGGTTCGCTGCAAACCTGATACCGGAAAGCACCTCTGCATTTGCACTGCCTAGCCCGAGTTGAAGTGGGCCAATGGTTCCTGTTTGGTCTCCCGACCCTCCAGCGACAAAGCCCACCTTGAGTAAGCTTCTCTGCTTACTTGCAATATCCAGTAATAGAACCAGACATCACAGGGGCTTATCTGCTCATGCAGATATGTCCTCAAATAAAATATAATGCACCCTGCCTTAGGGCTCAAAGGCCTGCTGTAGGGGTGAATTACATATATTAGATGCAGTGACATTGGCATGACACACAGGAGTGTGCCACTTCATGTTTTCACGAATGGTTTGCACCATGTCATTCAGCCTTCAATGGCAGTCTTTGTGGAATTTGTGTGCGGGTCCTTTAGGGCGGCATAAGATATGCTGCAGCCCTTTGGGACCCTCTTTAACACTCATGCCCTAGATACTTTGGGTACCATTTACTAGGGATTTACAGGGATGCTAAAGTCCTTAGCTAATTGTAACACAATTAGACAACACTTTGTTTTGGGGAAGGTTCATTGGCGCTGATGTCTGGTTAACAGGCCTTGGTGCACTGTCAGAGTCGAACATTACCATCTAATAGCTAAAATGGGGGCAAAAAGTGGGGGGATAACCACAACAAAATCCCAGTTTCCTATAGTCTGTAATCACCATGGAAAGTTTGGCACTCTTGTACATTTATCTACTATAGTCTTGTAATCATGACATATTACCAAGAACTATGTGCTATCATTTCTTTTTTCATAACAGAGATAAATAAATCTAGTTTTATGCATCCTGTTTTTCAGTCCCTAAAGCAGACTAAGTTGAAGTTTTTAATATTTGACCCTAATTGTAGCACAGCACTTTATATGGGTACCTTATTTGAGGAAAGAGATGAGTGCTCATTTCTATGCCTAGTTAATAGCAGATTATTTGTTCTCTGAATATGTGGACAAATGTCTGAGACATCATTTGGCATTTATGTTAAGCTGTTAAAGAAACAATGCCATTTAGAAGCAATTTATGTCAAGAAAGCAAGCAGTAAATAGATTATGATAATTTGGTCCACTTTTAATTCTGTACCTTATATTTTATTTCTTTTGAATTTTTTAATGTAATTTATTTACAATTGTGCTTGTTAATGTCTTGGTTTATAAAAGCAAATACCAAAGAAACTTTTAAATAGTAAGGAATTGTGTGAATGAACCAGACTTTGAGAAGATTCCAAATACTTGTCCCCTTACTGATAAAAAGCACACAACCAAATGACAGTTTGGCACTACCAGACTAAAAAGTTTCCTAACAGATAATAGAATCACAGTATGTTATTTTACCCTGCAACCTGCCCCAGTAGAAAGAGTGAGAAGTCTGCGGGCATGTCATTCTCTGAACCAAACACCTACAGGGAATCAGGAAAAGGTTGAGATAGCAGTGGGAACGTGGGGATTACATATTGTCACAGTGTACAGGGTGGATGAAAGCACATGGTCTGAAGTGTTAGTACAAGATCACAAATGTCACCTGGGCTCTGGCATGATCCTAGCACTGATGAAAGGTATTATTATAATGTACATCGCACCAACTGTGTTGTGATTGTGTGATCAGCAGCCTACAGATATTTTCATGGTCAGCTTAACCCAGTGACCTATCTCAACACATTATGTTTATAATGAACAATTCTGAATTGTCGTTTAATGCACGATAACAGTCCCATGCCAAATAATAGCTGATATCTATTTATTCAGCATACAAGGAATATATACTAACAGAATATCGTGAATAAATGTCATGATTCAAAAATATTGTGGCTAAAGTACTGAGTATCAATATATCCTGAGGTAAGTAAGATATAGGTAAGTATATGTTTACTAAACGTAACTCCACATCCGTGGACCTTGAAGATATGTATATAGTAAATGACAATATTTTTATCATTGATATTCTGACTTACAATCTATGGAATTTTTCAGTTATGGCTATGGTCACCACCTCCACCATAATGCAGCCCATATCATTTGCCCTTGCCGTTATACCTTGCCATGGAAGCATTATCATTCTGATGGGAAACATTTTTCCTAGCCATAATTCCATGGCTTTATATGACAGTTTCCTGGTTTAGAAATAATATCCGTTTAGTTTCACCCTTTAACATGCCTATATGTGAGCAATGTTTGGCAGCCTCAATTCTGCTATTTATTTTATGTTTTTGTGGTTTGTCTGCTAGGGGGGCAGGTGTGCAACCCAGCAATGGATGCCACTATTTATACCCTTGCCATCAGTCCTCAGAGCGTGAATAAGGGTTAATGAAATAAAGGTGATTGTGATCAATGTACACTTCCTAACCGTTTGCTCCCCGACCCCCTAGTATTCAAGCTAAGCATAATTTTTATAAGGTGTTTAATTATGTGACTTTTTCCTCACTCTATTGTGTGTCCTCATCATCTTGGGGGATATGGTGTACTCACTATTTATACCCTTGCCATCAGTCCTCAGAGCGTGAATAAGGGTTAATGAAATAAAGGTGATTGTGATCAATGTACACTTCCTAACCGTTTGCTCCCCGACCCCCTAGTATTCAAGCTAAGCATAATTTTTATAAGGTGTTTAATTATGTGACTTTTTCCTCACTCTATTGTGTGTCCTCATCATCTTGGGGGATATGGTGTACTCACTGTTTTGTAAAGTGTTAATCCAAAGCAGACCTAATAGAACTGCCTTAAAAGACATGCTATCCAGGTCTCCAGTGCCAGTTCTCTTTCCCTAAAACAGTACTATTGTTCCCCCAATTTGTTAATCTTAATGTTATGGGGAATTTGTAAAGCGCACGGCTACTCCAAGGAGTGTCCCGGTGCTGAAAATGTCCCCCTTGAAAGAGAGATAGTATGTATTCTAATTCTAACAAGTCCACAGTTACTGATGGAACAACCAGGTCTTAAGTTGGCGCCTGAAACTAAGAAGCTCTTGTTCTTGTCTGAGGGAGAGAGGCAGAGTGTTCCATAATCTTCCAACTACCACCTGGAGCGTCCCCCCTTCCTAGTCCGGAAGAATTTAGGCACCAATAACAAATGTTGGGCCGATGACCTTTGAGTCCTGGCTGGGGTATAGGGTATAGTTCTCTTTCTGATGTACTGAGCACCACTGTTATGGAGAGCCTTAAAGGCCAGCCCCAGAGACTTAAAATTAATCCTATTTTTCACTGAAAGCCAGTGTAAAGATTTTAAATGAATCGTCATATGGGTCCTGGGCCCTACCAGAGAAATAGCTCTGGCGGACGCATTTTGAACAACCTGTAAGCGGCTCAGTAAATAATTGGGGATGCCCAGGTATAATGCATTTCCATAATCCAGCCTGGACATAATCAGGGCTTGGAAAACAGTTTTCCTAAGGGGAGCAAAGGTAAAAAAATTCTCATCATTTTTAGGAGTCTAAAACACATGCCAGCCACAGATTGCACCTGCGACTTCATGGAGAGATCTGAGTCAAGCATGACTCCCAGGTTTTTAATGGTGGTGACTCGACTAGCAGGTGGCGGCTGATCCTGGGGCCACCAAATCCGTCATTCATCACCTGGTGTATGTCCGAAGAAGATTATTTCAGTTTTGGCGGAATTGCATGACAATTGGTTTTGTCAGAACCAGTCAAACACTTTAGTCAAGCATAGATAGATTGAATTATCATTAAATGGCTCGTCCTTCTCACACATGAACAACAGTTGGGAGTCATCGACATAAGTTTTTTGCCCCAGGGGTGCCAGCGGTGCCATATAAATATTAAATAAAGTTGGACTGAGCCTTGAGGCACTCCAACATTCATCGACGGAATATCTGCTGAAAAAGGGGGCGACCACACAGATTGCTGACGACCTTCCAGAAAAGAAGAAAACCACCTGAGAACCGTGCCTCCAATGCCACATTCACTAAGTCTCTGAAGGAGTCATCCATGGGGCACGGTATCAAAAGCTGCCGAGAGGTCCAGCAGTATCAATACTGCCTTGCCTCCTCTACCAAGGGTGGCTTTGATAGTTTCAGTGGCTGCCAATAAGGCTGTTTCAGTACTATAATTAGCTCTAAAACCTGACTGACTGGGATGAAGAGCATTAGTGGCCTCAATAGTCCGTAATAACCACATTCACATACTTCTCCAACGCCTTGGCGAAAAAATGAAGCAGTGGTATAGGCCTATAGTTGCTTACCACTGCAGGGTCAGCTGAAGGTCAGCTGAAGGTTTCTTCAAAAGAGGAAGAATTTTACCCTGTTTCCACCTCGCCAGGACCTTTCCTTCTGACAAGGACAGGTTCAGGGCTTGATTCACAGCTGGATTCAAAACCTCGGCGACAGATGCCACTATTTTCGCAGGGCATGGATCCGATGGCGACCCAGACTTAAGCGCCTTCATGATGGCAAGTGAAGTATCCAGAGAAACAGGGGGTTAATCCAGAAGTATTTCTTCCATAGAATGTCCTTTGGGGTCTGACACAACATCCTGACTCATACAAGTAGGTATGTCAAATGAATCTTGAATGGTCTTAATTTTGTTAAAGAAAAATGTTGCAACCTGATTCGTCCATTCGAGGGTGGGAGTAAAAAGGCTCTGAATGACATTGGGGGATGCAAAATCTTTCACAATTTTAAACAATTCTCTACTGCTATTTCTGGCTTGATCCATTTTAGTAGCCCATAAACTATTTTTCTTGTCCCGAACTTTAGCATAGTGCACTTTGAGTGCCTGTTTATAGATGTTTTTACTTATTGGATCAAAACTTTTTCTCCATAGGCGCTCAAGGCATTTACACGCCCTTTTACTTTTTCTTAAAGCCTCAGTGAACCAGGGAGCCGAAGTTTTTCCCTGTTCGGTGTTTTACGCATCTTAGGTGGAGCTAGATGCAGTGCCCAATTCTGAAGCCAACTTTCCAGAGCATGTGTCACCTCTTCTAAGGGGCCCTTCACATGAATAGGATGGTGGTTCAATATTTCTGCCAGAGAGTCGGGCGTTATCAGCCTAAAGGATCTATATTCTTTAGCTTGTTGTATACAATGAGATTGTGTCCTACTCAGATCTTTTTAAGCCTGAAAGTGAGCATAAAATGGTCAGACCAAACAATAGGAAGGGGGTTATCTAAATCAATGTTACATGTTGAGAAGATCAGGTCTAACAAGTGACCCTTTTCATGTGTGGGAGACATCACATACGGAGTCAGGCTGAAGATATTCAAAGATTCGCACAGCTTCTTGGTCTCTGGGTCTTCCTTTTGATCTAAATGTATATTAAAGTCCCGAGGACCAGGCATTGATTATATCTAGTTACAATGGGTGCTACGGCATGGCTGATGGACTCCAAAAAGCGTCCAGTCGGCCCTGGAGGTCAATATATAATCACCCCTGCAACTGACTGGTTGGCTGAGACCTCCAAGTGAAAGCCTAAGCCTTCAGATCCCGCCAGATCAGTGATAGATAGAGACGAGCAAGGGAGAGAATTCTTATGAATAATCGCTACCCCCACCTCTATTTCCCAGTCTATCTTTCCTGATTATCATATAGTTAGGGGGTATAGCGTTTGCGAGAGTTGGATTAGATCCCTCAATTGGCCATACCTTTGCCACCCCTTTGAGTCCCTAACAAAATGGTACCACAAGTACCCAGGGCATGAGTACTAAAGAGGGTCCCTAACAGCTGCAGCATGTATAGTGCCACCCTAAGGGACCCCTCACCTAACTCATAAAGACTGCCATTGCAGGCTGCGTATTTGCTGCAGATAAAAGTGGAAACACGACATGGCATACATCTCTGTGTGCCATGCCTACAGACACTGCATGCAGTATAGGGAAGCCACCCCTACAGAAGGCCTTACAACCCTATGGCAGGGTGCACTATACTACGTGTGTGGACATATCTGCATGAGACAATTCTTAGATGTCACAAGTGAACAGGGAAGTCATTTTAAGTACATGTGCTGGACACTGGTGAAACTGAGCACCTCAACTATATGATGGCTTCACTTAAATCTATGGTGTTTGGTATCAAACACCTTGTATAAATAAACCCACACTGATTCCATTGGTGAATGTATTAATACATGCACCCAGAGGGAGCCTTAGAGGTACCCCTCGAAACCTACCAGCCTCTAGTGTGCTGCCTGACTGGTATAGATCAGCCTGCCACCACAGACAGGTTTCTGACCCCCTGCAGGTGAGAGCCCACACTCTCTGAGGTCAGAAACAATGCCTGCTCTGGCCGAAGGTGTTGTCACCTCCTCCAAGCAGGAGGGCTAAGTAATCATCATATCAAGGTAGGAGGCTTCAAAGGCCTCTGCTACCTTTGATATGTGATTACAGCTTCCCCAGACAGGGGAAATGCCAACCCCCTGCCCTGTGCCAATTTAACAACAGGACAAGCGGGAAATTTACAAGGGAGTCATGGTGCACTACCTGGCTAGTCACACCGCTAAGGTGAGCTGCCTGATGTGTCCCCCTTTAAAGTTCTGCCATCTTGGTGATGGCACAATTAGGAACTCTGGGACATGGTTATGCCGATTTGCCACAGGAAGTGGTCATATAGGGGGTATAGTGACTCAAATGGCAAGTAGCCCATTGGCTACCACCCTTCACGCCCCTTGCCGCCTCTGAATTTAGCATTTAGAGGAGTTCCTGGCACCAGAAATGCAGATTCTACTGACCTAAGAAGAAGAAGGACACCAAAAAGCTATGAAAAGCAAGAACTGAGGAGCAGCAACTTACCTGGCTCCAACCCTGCCAGCCTGTCTGCTGTCTCCAGTGAATCGTCCTACAGCTGCTCTGCCTCCAAAAGCCTGGGAGGACTGTCAGCATTTCAAGAAGCAGCCAGGATCTCCAATGAAGTAGCGGAGCTGCTCCCCTGCTGGCACCCAAGAAGAACTGCGAGGACTCTGGATCTCCAAAAACCCAACACCAGAAAGCACCACTTCACCTGTGCTCCCCAGCCCGAGTTGAAGTGGGCCAATGGTGCCAGTGAGGTCCTGCGACCCTTCATAGTCCAACCCCAGATAGGGTTTCCTTGGACTCGACTCCCAGTCACCGCCTGCATCCTCTTTGTGCAGGCTCCCTCCACTTCCAATGTCTCCCGCAGTGAAAAACCAACAACTCAATACACCACTGCACCCAAGCCCTACAGTCTAAGGAGAAGTGGACCGAAGGTGTCCCTAAGTGCCCGGGCATCATCAGAACTGAGCCCCCTTGTTGGCTCAGCCGGACTGCCCCCCAGTCTCTATGTCAAACCTCTTTGTCCCAGGATTGTGTCCTACTGAAATCAACGGGGCAATTGATGCTGAAAAGCACCTCAGCACCCGGACACCCCAGAGCCTCCCAAGTTGACCTGTTGGTGTTACCTTGGACCTTGCCCCATACGTACCTTAAATCCAGAAGATTCGTCCTGTATGTCGCTGCTAAGTATCATATGCAGTACATGTGTTTTCCCCATAGGATAACATTACTGCATTAGAGATAATACAAGTGTACTTACCTGTTTTCTTCAAAACTGCCATTTGAAACAATACTTACCCAATAACGAACTTCTTGGTGTCTAAAAGTATCTAAAAATGTGTGCTATTTTTTCTAAATTGTGTTGTATCTCCTTATTGAGTGTGTTTGTATCCTTTATTGACTGTGCGTATGCAACAAATGTCTAACACTTCTCCTTGATAAGCCTACTTCTGCTCGACCACACTACCACAGCACGATCACCTTGGGATTGTTAAAGAAAGCCCTGTGCACTAGTAGGGATACCTGTACTCTTTATACAATATACCTCTTTTTGGTATATTAAATAAAGAGCTATCTTCCTACAGAAACCATTTAATTTCATCTTGATTATGATTTTGCATGGGCTCCTGTATGTCAAAGAATAAGTAAAGGGGTTAAACACAGTTTGTTATTAAGACATATATATGTGGCTGTTATCTTTCTTCACTCCTCTTTCTTAGCACTCAAAAACATTACATTTAAAAAGGTTAAATAAATAGATGCATCTCATTTTATTCACTCAATGGCAGTGAAAAATACACAGTAACTTTCTGTTTGTTTTACAATGTGCTTATTTTCAAAGAGTTCTAAGGTTAGTAATTGTGAAAGCGATACATCTAAATGTGTTCACAATAACATTTGTCCAAGTTGAGGAAACCCCATCAGAGAACTGATAAAAACATAAAATTATCACAAATCTTAAGGCCCACATAACACATTTGTTATGAATCCTTGACATCAACTTGATGGCCGGATCACAAACAATTTTTACTGCCTTTATTTAATTTTTCTAAGTGGGAAGTAAAGCAATGCTTATGTAAACACAGTTTACCACTGTATTATGAAATCAGATTTCAGGAGATGGTAATGGGTGAAAATAATGTGTGTTCATATTTGTAGTGTGGCATTTGTTTGTGGTGGTGATGTGGAGTGGTGTTTTCTATTAGATTGTGTTTTGTGCTGCATTACTGCAATGTGATTTTGTTGTGTTGTAGTGTGTTTTTTTGCTGCTTTGTATATGCTATTGTGTTATTTTTGGTTTACTTTGGAGATCTCAAAAACTGCTGCTACATTTGCAGCAAAAAGCCAAAAGCAGCACACGTTTATAAAACCTCTGTGAAAAGAAACCTTTTACTATTGTTCCCTAACGTGTCTAAGTCCATTCTTAGATCCTGCAAGTGCAGTGCTGCCATTAAGAGTATATGGTGCTTGGAGTTTGTCATTACGAACTCCACAGCTCCTTAATGGCTACACTGAAAAATGAGAAATTTGGTATCAAACTTCTCAGCACATTAAACCACACTGTTGCCTGTTTGGGATTTAATGAAAAATGCACAGATGCCCCCTGAAAACTAACCCACTACTAGTGTCCAGGGTGAGTGATTGCTTTCAGCTGCCACCACCAGACATGTTTCTGGACCCCTGGGTCCAGAGCCTGTTGCTCTTGGGGGCATGAAACAATGCACATCCTGGGACGAGCTGCTAAGCCTCCTCCCCCTAGGATTGGCAGAGTCCCCGAAGGGGAAGCTTCAAAGGCTTGCTGCCTTTGTGAGCTTCCTCAGGCCACTTGCTGCTTTCAGCAACTGGTCCCCACTGGTTCTGACCCCCACTTTGGGCGGGAGAACTGGTGGGAAAAACAAGTGAGGAAGGGAGTTGTGCCCACCTTTGCCAACTCCACCCCTGAGGTGGGGGAGGCGAGGTGAAGAACAACCCTCAGTCCCCGCCATCTTGCAGATGGGGGGACACAGCCAACCAGGGAAAGGCATATGTCCCCCTCCCACTGGAGGGTGGCATTATAGGGGGTGTACCCACATCAGGGAAGGGACCCATCCTTTTACCTACCTGTAACGCCCCTAAATCTACTATTTAGGGGCCCCCCGAACCTTGGTTCCTCAGACAAGAACCTAGAATAAGAAAAGAAGGAGAAGGACCGAACAGATGTGCCGAAGCGAACAAGAGGAAGACGCCTACTGACTTGGCCCCAGCCCTACCGGCCTGTCTCCACCTCGAACCTGCTCCTGCGAAATCTCAGTGTGTCCTGCAGCCAGCAACCTCAAAAACCCTGGAGGACCTGCTTGCCTTCAACCCCAAAGACTGTGTCTCCCGTGAACACCGGATTTGTTCAACAACAACCTCTGGCCCCGACCGAAAACTGTGAATCCGCACCACTCTGCACCCGCCCTCCACGGCCTGAGCTCGAGTGGGAAAACACCACGAGGAGGTCTCTCTGGCGATCCTGACCCAAGATCCAGCGATCCCTGGCCTGCCTCAAGCTTCCAGCTGACGCCTGCAGCCTAAATCCGAAAGATCCCCCCAACCTCGACAATGAGCTGGTAAGAAGATACGACCCCAAAAGGCACTCCCGCACCCGACGCCCTGCGGCCTTGGGTGGCCCAACCGACGGTGCTTAGCCAACCCCCAACATCCTAACTTACCTCTCAAAGTGGTGGTCGCACCCAGACATCCTTCGTCCCCAAGCATGCAGTGCCTTTGCAAACCGGAGGTTCCCCATTGCAAACAACAGGGCGCCCAACGCCGAAACAGCACCCTGCACCCGGCTGCCCTAGTGCAGCTGAGGGGGCACCTTTGGTGCTACTTTGTTTCGCCATTTGCCCGGAGCAAAAGTCCAGGAGCTTTGCTCTCACAACCAAGTGACCTGCTCACCAGCAGCCACCAACCCTAGACCCCCTATCCCCATTGGATAACATTGGGCCTCAGCACTCTGCACCCGGCCGCCCTAGTGCCGCTGAGGGTGTAACAAGAGTGCATCCCTGACCCTGGGGGACCCCTGAGTTTACTCCCAGAACCTCAACTACCTCTACCGAATACTTACCTTAAAACTGATAACACTATTTTCCTCCACAGGATAACATTGACTGTTTTTGCTGGAAAAGTTTCTGAGTGTAGAGTTTAAGAACCTTAGGAAATTCTTTAAAATTGCACGATTTAAACAAAACGTTTTTACTTACCTGTTTACAGGAAATGTCCCAGTGTAGTATCCAGTTATACTACACTGCGAAAGAAAAGTAATCCAAAAGTAACTTACATGGTATTTTAGTGAAAAACCCATTCAAGTCTATGTACTGTATTTACAAATCATTGCATTTCTCTGAGACAATACTGTAAGTCAAATCAAAGTACATTTACAATTGCAATCCAAACTGTGTTACAATCTGTACATTAACTGCAACGTACTTATTGCTTACTTGTGCCAGGCTTGCTTGGTTCTAGGAAATAAAATAACTAAAAGAATATTTTTATGCCAAAACAATTGGTCTGAAGTTCAGTCTTTGAGTGTGGGAATTCATTTGCTGACTGAGTGTGTACAACAAATGCTTAACACTGTCCTATGATAAAGCCTTACTGCTCGACCACACTACCACAAATAGAGAGTAAGGTGCTATCTAACTTTACCTCTGCCTATCTTTGGGGTTCCACTGGACTCTGTGCACACAATACCTCAGTTTGGTATAGTATATACAGAGCCAGCTTCCTACACGAGGGCAATGTATAATTTAACTACCTAACTTGTAAAATTGTTTGTATCTATTGTGTGAGTGTGCATGTGTCAGGAAGTGGTTAGTCTGGTTAGGCATTGCTGGGCATTTTCATCTAGAACAGCAAAACTGTACGGTCAGCCATTTGTAGTTTGGTTATCGTATAGGGCAGTGTTTCCCAAACTGTGGTCCGCGGACTCCCAGGGGTCCCTAACACATTCCTAGGGGGTCCGCAGGCAGCAGTTTTGAAAGCACTGCAAAGTATCTTGTTTAATTAGCAGTTTTCAAAGAACAATAAAAGTGTCAAGATAACACCAGTGATTAATGTCCCTGCAGGAGAGAGATGAGAGTTTTGTCCAGTGGCAGCTTTGACTTATCTAATGTAGCACAGAGGGTTAATATGCCTACTGCAAAGAACGTGTACCAGGCATTTTAAAAAACAGTATGTTCGAGGCATATGAGCTGCAGATCACACACTTAGGATAGTAGATCGCCATCTGGTGTTGGGCTCGGATGCTTGTAGGTTGTTGTTGTCTTCGGAAGAAGTCTTTGGTCTCGAGATAGGTTACTCCTCACTTGGACTACAGTGCGCATGGGCATCCAATCCATCCTCAGATTGTTTTTTTCCGCCATTGGGTTTGGATGTAACTTTTCCAACTTTTATCTCAAATACAAGCTTTTTGAAGCAAACAAACTTCTACACTCACTCACTCACCTTCACTCGACATTGAATTAATCGGCTCGATTCCGGACGTTCGACGCGGGCTGCTGGGCCTATCCACGCTGTGAGGCCTACGGCTCATGGAAAGGACGCCGTTTAAAAAATGCCCCCAGTGTGGAGCAAAATTTACGCACATTGACCATAACAAAGTCTGCAACCTGTACCTATCACCGGAACACGACGAAGTCAGCTGTCCAGCCTGCTCAGCATTTCGATCCAAAAAGACCATTCGGGATCGAAGAGCTCGACGCCATATCATGGCACAAAGACCAGCTCCGGAACCAGTAAACATCTTCGACGAGGGTCCCGATGTCCCGGAAGAGGATTCCGAGGAACTTCAAATCATCTCAGAAGCAGACGACTCAGATGACCCCATTACTCCGGCGCGACGCGTGAGTACCACTGCCCCTGCCCCAACCCCTCCAAAACCTAAGGCACTGGTCAAGACTTCGCCAGCTGGCCTCAGTCGAGACAGAAAACACCCTTCAGAAGCCCCGCCTCCGGGCTCGGCTCTGAAGAAACATAAGCCTTCCGGTGGCTCGGGCCCGGGTAAGCCGCATGTCATTGTACCCCTGGCACCTTGGGCACCGAAGACAAAAGACCCCTTGGCACCGAAATCGGATCCGACACCTTCGGCACCGAAAACATCGAGGTCCATAGATAAACCGGCACCGAAAGTCCCCAAGTCGAAAGACTCAACTTCGGCACCGAAACCTTCCTCGGCACCGAAACCTTCATCGGCAACCGAAACCACCGGCTAAGGACTATAATACACCTCCTAAAGCCAAAGACTCTACCGATCAACCAAAACCTCGATCGGAACTGAGAAAATCGGCGCCAAAATCTGTTCCTGAAGATCAAGAACTTTTCCATCCAGATCCAACACAAAAAAGGATCTATATTAATCCAAAGACTGTACATGTCACTGCAGTGCCATGTATGAAACGGAAACTGGACACAACACCTGCCCCAGTTCCTATAAAAAAGAAGGACTCGGCAACATCACCTATTCCTCCTTCCTCTCTCATACGACCTGCTACCCCACCCCCTCTGCCTACACCACCTTTACCTCTACCATCTCCATCACATACACCACCACCACAGGATGATGATGATGACCTAGGGGGAGGGGGTGATCCTTATAATACTAATGATCCGTTCACGGATCCAGATACCGCACCATTGAATGATTGGGCATACCCTCTACCAGATATACCTGACCCTACACCATATCCCTCCAAACCATCACCTCCAGACGACCAACTGGGGTTTGGACAACTAGTAAACAGAGCAGCACTTTACCATGGCATCACCATGCACTCTGATGCACCTGAGGAAGACTTCCTCTTAGACACTTTTGAACAGTCTCAGAAGTCGGTACAAATTTTACCTATGCTTAAAGGGGTGATAAACCATGCCACAGAAGTATTTAAAGACCCCATCCGTGCCAGGGTGCTTAACCCAAGAATTGAGAAAAAATATAGACCTGCCCCAGAAGATCCTTGTTACATCAAAGGGCAGCTCCCTCTGGATTCTTTGGTCGTTTCCGACGCAAGGAAATGCGCCAACTCCCAAACCACTGGAGATACACCACCCCCGGACCAAGAATCCAAACTATTAGAAGCCTCGGGCAAACGGGTAGCAGCACAAGCTGCTAATCATTGCCGTATTGCCAACACCCAAGCCCTATTAGCACGCTACGATAGGGCTCACTACGATCAGTTGGAGAGTCTGCTACAACACCTGCCAGACTAATACAAGACCCAGGCAAATGACCTTATACAAGAGGGAAAACTTATCTCAAATGCCTCAATTAATGTGCACTTGACACCGCAGACACCGCCTCTCGAGCACTAAACACAAGTGTACTCCTTAGATGCTATGCTTGGCTAGGAATTTCAGGCTTTAAGCCAGAAGTACAAAGTACCATACTTAGCCAACCTTTTAACCAAGAACAGCTGTTTGGCCCAGCAGTTGACACTGCACTCGAAAAAATGAAAATAGACACCGAGACTGCTAAGTCCATGGGAGCATTGCAGTCTCCACAACCACGTGGCTCCTTTCGACGCTCCTTCTACAGAGGAGCCTCTAAGAATATCGGAGCACACACCTCCTCTACGTTCAAAACCTCTACACAAACATCTCCTAGTAGAGGATATTTTAGAGGAGGATATAGAGGAAACAACAGCAAGGGACGAGGTCGAGGCAATACCAACACTCGTATCTCCCCCGCCACAAAACAGTGACTTTCCTCCACTCCCCCCAGACCATTCCACTCCAGTCGGGGGAAGACTCAAACAGTTCCTACCTGTCTGGAACTCCATCACAACAGACAAGTGGGTAAGACAAATTGACAAATTATCCAGTATGGTTACTGCCTGGAACTCACCACTACCCCTCCACACATACCACCCAAGCAGCATTCCATGTCACTATCTTACGCTCCTCAAACAAGAAGTTCTCTCATTGCTTCAAAAACACGCAATAGAACCCGTTCCCTTACAACATCAGGGTACAGGGGTATACTCACTGTACTTCCTAATCCCCAAAAATGACAAGACTCTAAGACCAATACTCGACCTCAGACTCCTAAATCTGTACATAAACTCAGATCATTTCCATATGATCACTCTTCAGCAAGTGCTCCCACTACTACAACAAGGCGATTTCCTTGCCACACTAGATCTCAAGGACGCCTATTTCCACATTCCCATACATCCTGCTCACAGGAAGTACCTAAGGTTTGTGGTGGACGGACAACACTATCAGTTTACAGTCCTTCCATTCGGGGTAACAACTGCGCCCAGAGTATTCACCAAATGTCTAGCAGTAGCTTGCTTTCTGATCTTGAGGCATTTCAATTAGTCCAACTGGTTAAATTCCCGACTCATATCGGCGGACACCTGCTGGATCCTTTTCTGACAAACATCTCCTCTAATATTGAAGTGCTCCAGCCCAAGCCTATGGCCTGGACTGATCACTATCTGATCGAAACGCATATTGCTATTAACATCCCTCTAGCCAATAACAACTTGCCTAAGACTCTCAAGCGTCCTTGGAGAAACTTAAACCTAGAGCACTTTCACCATCTGTTGTTGCAGCACCAACCTCAACCTCCTCAGGAAGTTTCCCGTGGCTATGACGATTTTTGTAAGTGGCTTGACCAGTCTCTGGATACCCTTATACCAGCTAGGTGGAGCAAGGCTAAATCCGGCTCCCCCAGTCCCTGGTATGACGAATCTCTGAGGGTACTGAAAGCATCTTGTAAAAAAGCAGAACGCGATTGGCGCAAAAACTATGATACTGATCTTAAAGCAGCATATAGATCTTGCATCAGGATGTATCATAGGGCCATATGTTCAGCCAGGGCTGCTTTTTACTCACAAGAAATAAAAAACAGTACTAACCCTACCAAGACCATTTTTAGGGTGTGCAAGGACCTCACCAACAAAAGAACCGCCTCCACGTTCATTGCCTCTATGACACACTGCGAAGTTCTGGCCTCGTTTTTCGTTGAAAAAGTGGAGGCTATATACAGGTCGTTTGCTATGCCTTTCGTTAGTGAAATTAACAGTGCCCCTCTGACCTCTAAATCCTTATTAGCCATTCCAGGTCCTACCCAAGAGGAGTTCCTAAATTTGACGATCAAAGTTAAATCAGGTTCTCCGGATGACCCTATGAGACCCATGCAATTTTGTGATTTCGCCGATTGCTGTTACCCGGCGATGCAGAGCTTAATTGATCTTTCTTTTAGAACTGGTAGTGTTCCCACTGCTTGGAAGCAGGCCACTATCATACCAATTCTAAAAAAACCTTCTCTTGACCCTTCCAAATCAGAGCATTACCGACCTATTTCCCTCCTTCCTTGGTTGGCTAAATTAGCCGAAGCTCACGCCAACAGGATTTTATCCCTCCACCTGCAAGAAGCAAACATACTAGATAACTCCCAGAATGGGTTTCGAGCCGGTCATAGTACTGAGACCGCTCTCTTGGCGGTGGTGGAACATATTAGGAAAATACTAGACCAAGTTCAGACGGCGGCACTGATCCTATTGGATCTAAGTGCCGCTTTCGACACGGTCTCCCACCACATCCTTTTACACCGCCTCGTGGAGGCAGGAGTTGGAGAACAAGCACTTGACTGGTTTCGATCATTTCTTACGGGTCGAACCTTTAAAGTTTCTACTCCTCCCTACATCTCTGCCCCACGCCCCATTCTGCAGGGAGTTCCACAGGGTTCGGCCCTCAGCCCCACCCTTTTTAATTTGTATGTTGCACCGTTGGCGCAGGTAGCTGCCAGCTTTGGTCTTACAATAGTGTCATACGCCGATGATACACAGCTGGCGGTATCACTTAATGGCGATTCCAACATGAACGCCTCCACCTTTCAGGCAGCCCTCAAAGCTGTCGCCGGTTGGATGGCGAACAATCGCTTACAACTCAACGCCACCAAGACGGAGGTCATTCTTTTTGGTAGAGACAGCGAGCTCTGGGGAGACCAATGGTGGCCTCCTGAATTGGGTCCTATCCCTACTCCTGTCGCCGAAGTCAGAAACTTGGGCGTATGGCTTGACGATTTATTGTCTTTTATTCCCCACATCAAGCGTGTCGCGGGAACTTGTTTTGGTGCTCTAAATTTTTTGACGCAGACACCAGGCAGATCATAGTCCAAGCTCTGGTGCTGACCAGATTGGACTACGCCAGTTCTCTGTTTCTGGGTGTTAATCAAGCTGAGCTTGCCCGCCTTCAGCGGGTACAAAATGCGGCGGCCAGGATGCTGGTCGGCCTCCCTAAATTTGTTTCTGCTCGCAGCACTATCCATGATCTCCATTGGCTCCCAGTAGGCCAAAGAATCAAGTTCAAGGCTTTGTGCCTTACTTTTAAAATTCTCAATTTGGCCTCCCCTCCTATTCTCACCCAGACCATTCTCCATTATGTCCCCTCAAGAGCTCTTCGGTCTGCAGGGTCCAATCTGGCCATTGTTCCTCGTTTTAAAAAGTCCAGAATGGGTGGACGCTCCTTTTCGGTGATGGCGGCTACATTATGGAACTCTTTGCCTGCCTCACTTCGTTCCATCCACGATTTGTTTCAGTTCAGGAAACAATTAAAAACCCATTTATTCTCCTCTGTATAGTTCAGTGTTCTGGTCCTCATTGTTGTGTAGTGTGTTCCATCTCCTAAAGCGCCGGGACGCCTCTTGGTTGCGGCATCTGTGCGCTATATAAGAAATAATAACATAACATAACATAACATAACATAACATAGTAGCAGCGCATCTCAGAAGACAACAAATCCATGTCTTCCCGTATCTAGACGTCTGGCTAATAAAAGCCAACTCATTCAACAAATGCGTTCTACACACTCACCGGACTATTCAAATCTTAAACAACTTGGGGTTCACAATAAATTACCCCAAATCTCATCTCCAACCCTCCCACATACATCAATATCTGGGAGCCACCATAAATACCTCCAAAGCCCTAGCATATCCCAGCCCAGCCAGGATAGCCAATATACAAGCTCTCATCGTAAAATTTCAAACCCATCACTCTCTTCTAGCAAGAGTGTTCATGCAACTGATAGGTATGATGGCGTCATGCATCTTCATTGTGCCTTACGGAAGACTTCAAATGCGTCCCTTGCAAGAGTGTCTAGCACATCAGTGGAATCAGGCTCACGGACAACTAACAGATCTGGGGTTGGTGAACAGCAGCTCACATCGCTCTCTGAAATGGTGGAACACAATAAACCTGTCCAAAGGCCGGCCGTTCCTCGAGCCTCTTCCACAAATAGTGCTAACAACGGACGCATCACTCACGGGGTGGGAAGCCCATCTCCTAGGACACACCACTCAGGGCAAATGGACCACTCACCAAAAAGTGCTCCATATCAATTATCTGGAACTACTGGCAGTATTCCTAGCACTGAAATCATTCCAAATACATCTCCAAAACAAAACTGTCCTCATCCGGATGGACAACATGACAGCCATGTATTATATACAAAAACAAGGAGGCACACATTCTCTCCAGCTGTCCCAGCTAGCACAGAACATTTGGAGATGGGCCATTCCCCAGAACATATACCTGCTTGCAGAACACCTTCCAGGGGTTCACAATCCGATTGCCGACCTGTTAAGTCGACAGACTCAACAGATCCACGAATGGGAATTACATCCACAAGTCCTACTCCCCTTTTTCCAAAAATGGGGCCAACCAGACATAGATCTGTTCGCCACACACGAAAACGCAAAATGCCCAACCTTCGCCGCCAGGTTTCCCCACCCACAGTCCAAGGGCAATGCGATATGGATGAACTGGTCAGGCAGATTTGCGTACGCTTTTCCGCCTCTCCCACTCATTCCATTCGTGGTACGTAAGCTCAGGCAACAGCCTCTCAAACTGATCCTAGTAGCCCCCACATGGGCACGCCAGCCCTGGTTCACAACACTGCTGGAACTCTCCCTACTTCCACACCAAAAACTGCATCTCTCCCCATCCTTACTAACCCAGAACCATGGAGAAATAAGTCACCCAGATCCAGGTCAACTGAACCTAGCGATCTGGCTCCTGAAGTCCTAGAGTTCGGTTACCTCAACCTACCACCAGACTGTATGAATATTATAAAAGAGGCCAGACGGCCTACCACTAGAGCCTGCTACGCTGCAAAATGGAAAAGATTTGCCATTTACTGCAATAACAATGATATACGCCCACTGGATGCATCCATACAGAACATCATTTGCTACTTACTACACTTGCATAGATGTAATTTAGCGTATTCATCCATACGTCTCCACCTAGCAGCATTAGCAGCCTACTTGAAAAATCGTCAACACTTGTCACTATTTAGAGTACCTGCGATCAAAGCCTTCATGGAAGGCCTTAAGAGGATTATTCCTCCCAGATTACCACCCTCTCCAGTGTGGAATCTAAACATTCTTCTTAATAGGCTCATGGGACCCCCTGTTGAACCTCTGCATAAATGCGAACTACATGGAAAGTGGCTTTTCTTATTGCTATCACATCCCTTAGACGGGTAAGTGAGATCCAGGCTTTAACCATACAGGAACCATTCCTACAATTACACCGCAACAAAGTGGTTCTTAGAACAAATCCGAAATCCCTGCCAAAAGTCATATCTCCGTTCCATCTTAACCAATCAGTAGAGCTACCAGTGTTCTTCCCAAATCCGGACTCGGTAGCTGAAAGAGCTCTTCATACCTTAGACGTTAAAAGAGCCCTACTTTACTACACTGACAGAACCAAAGCATTCCGCAAAACCAAACAATTGTTTGTTGCTTTCTCTCCACCACATAAAGGCAACCCCATTTCCAAAATCCGGGATAGCCAGGTGGATAGTTAAATGTATCCAAATATGCTACCACAAGGCTAAACGCACACTAACAGTTCCCCCTAGAGCGCATTCCACACGCAAAATAGGGGTTTCCATGGCATTCTTAGGAAACATTCCCTTAGAAGATATTTGTAAGGCAGCCACATGGTCTACAACACACACCTTCACTAAACATTACTGTGTTGACGTGCAGGCAAAACAACAAGCTTCTGTAGGTCAGGCTGTCCTTAAAACTTTATTCCAAACTGCTGCAACTGATACAGGTGACCACCACTAGGGGAGACACTGCTATATAGTCTATCCTAAGTGTGTGATCTGCAGCTCATATGCCTCGAACGGAATATGCTACTTACCAGTAGGCATCTGTTCTTGGCATGTAGAGCTACAGAGCCACACACGCCCACCCACCTCCCCGGGACCTGTATCTGTTCCAGCATAGTCTTACTTAGACATTACACATGGACATCTCTCTTTCTTTTTACAAACTCCATCATTTCCCATCATGGCGAAAAACAATCTGAGGATGGAGTGGATGCCCATGCGCACTGTAGTCCAAGGGAGGAGTCACCTATTTTGTTACCAAAGACTTCTTCCGAAGACAACAACAACCTGCAAGCATCCGAGCCCAACACCAGATGGCGATCTACTATCCTAAGTGTGTGGCTCTGCAGCTCTACATGCCAAGAACAGATGCATACTGGTAAGTAGCCTATTCCTTTACATGCGTATTTGTTACTGTGCAGTTCATAAGTGACAATCGTAATCTAGCACAGTGACCTATGAACTATCAAACAGCTGCTTGTAAACTGCAAAGTACAAGTAAGTGACTTATGTTTTTTCCCAGTCTTTCATTATCCTGATGCTGCTAAAAAGGTTTATTTGGGTGGAAATACATTTTTATTGTTAAAGTCAATGCTAACCACTGTTATGTTCTGAATCCTGAGTTTGTGCTTCTCCAGACCAAGCACTCTTTAAAAATGCCTACCAGTATGAATGACATGTGAATTCTACACCTTGTAGTTCCCTTTGCTTTATGTAACATTTTCTATACACTGATTTACACGTATGATTCACTGTCTCTATATGTGTGTGATGTAAAGTGCTCTGACATCCTACAATGGTATGAGAGATGCTATAAAAATGAAATACAGGTGACAGAGGGGCTATGGGGAGATGAGAAGCCCTGTTGGAGGGTGATAGTGGGGGAATCATTGAAGACCCCCCAGAAAGATTGTCGTATTCTGGTGCATAGTCAGGTCTTCATTTACTATTCTTTAAAAGCTAATACGATTCAATATATAATGATAAATGTGTTGTAGACTGCACCATTGTTTCCCAAATGTTTTGGGGGGAGAGCCTCCCAAAGACCCCTTTGTAGTGGTCAGGCTCACTCACTGCACTTGGTGTGCGATGTATGGATACTGGTCTGAAATCATTTGCCAGGGCTGCTTTGGATTTCCAGTCTGGCCCTGGCAGGAGCAGGAGCCTCGTACTGCAAAATAAAACCAACCATTGAAAATTTAGTCACGGAGATGCAGCACCAACCTTCCCATTAACTTTTTTCGTTTTCTTGCAAATTCTTTCAATATAAAATACAACAGAAGTGGCGGAGAGTGTTGTTAGCCTCCTTGGCTTAACATCACACTTCGCCACTTCAGAAACGCAGGTCTGCACCATATTGACAAGAATATGGTGCAGCCCTTTTTTTCGCCTGCGCTGGCGCTACACTTAACAGGGGAAGATTGTTTATGTACAGGAAGGTCCCCCTTCCCGCACATAAAAAAATCTTGAAATGTCGTTTTGTCACTTCTATGTGTGCTGCTGAATGCAGCACATATGGAAGTTACAAAATGTCACTTTTTTTTTCTTTCAAGATTGTTGATGTGCAGAAAGGGTCACCTTCCTGAACATAAACAATCCAAGGCGCTTTGCAAAAACGAGGAGAAATGAAGCATTTCTCCTTGTTTCGCCAATTTAAGACCAGGTTTTCCCTGGTCCTAATTTCGCACTGCCTCCCATTTACGCTGCCCTTGTAAATAGGGGGCCGCATCAAAATCAATGGGTGTTGCAGGAGAAACGCCCACCGCAACACCCACTGGCCACCCCTCTCACGCTAAGCATTGGGTGAAACGGGTCTTATTTACAAGGTAGCGTAACGGTGCCTTGTAAATAAGGTGAAGCCCCTATCGCCAAGGGAACGTCTCAAAAAGTGATGCTCCCATGGTGATAGGGGCTTGTAAATATGCAACTAAAATCATTAGTAATTCGAGTATTTGTTGTGTGTGCACACGTGTGTTAATTCTTTTCGAATTACTGTTTTAATGTTTGAAGTTTAAATCCTACAAATTGCTTGAGGGTCCCCGGCTTCCAATAGTGACTCAATGGGGGTCCTCAGGAGTCACAAGTTTGGGAACCACTGGTATAGGGAAATTGTATCCAATTCCTGTCAAATTAAGTGCTAGTTCTGAAATCACATTGAATGTCAGTGCATGAGGTTTGATATTCGGTTTCATAGTATATCCTGTAAACTGGTCAGTGAACCAAATGATTTATGCTTTAGGCATGGGTTTGATACTTTTTAAATCTTTATCTCAAAAACCACTAAACCACAAAAAAGGATATATTCTAATTCAAGCTCTGATTACATGCCTGGATTAATGTTTAGTTGACCCAACCAGGAACGCAACCCTATCTGATAAATACATTAGGAATTTATGATAGGTTGTTATTGACCTGCCTACGTCTTGGAATCTTTCATATTAGGGTCACTTTTCCGAATATAAATGACTGGTCTCGCTCTTTATGCTTATGTCCCTGTGATAATATGTCTGCACAGTCCACAATTCATGTCATGTTCTTTTGTAAGTTTTATACTTTGCCTAGGAAAAAATGGATTTTGCCTATTTTAAAAGTGTATGGCCTGAGACAATGTCGTCCTGCTTTTTTAAAGTTGCAATGTTTAAATGATGGAACTGTGGCTGATCATGTAGCCAAATACCTGAAAGGGGTGGTTAGATTTAGGATGACAATGGATGGCCCCTTTCTATTTTAAACTGTTTGCGATTTTTCTTTTTTAAATTACTTTGATGTAATTCATGTTTTTAAATGTATTGTGCTTTTATGGTTTAACACTTCTTAAATTGAATAAAGCGTATTCTGATTCAATTCTGATTCGTTTAGTTAACCAAAAGTTTTTGCTGCAGCAGAGAGTGGAATTAATACAATGACAGTTCATCTAAAAATGGGATATACTCTTCACGTTTACTTTGCTAAACTAATATGCACGTAACATTAAAGATCAAACCTGGGGAGTATGTCCTTAAGTCTGCCAGTTGCTATATATATTCATTAAACATATGTGAGTTATTAGCAATTGAAAAACTAAGTCCACTATATTGTATCTACCTGATGACATAAACTCTACACAGTTCTCCCTATGCTCTCTCTCGTTCTACTGCAAATTCTCTAAATATCAGGGTAAATCGAAATGCTCAAATCGTTGGTATAAATTTGAGAATTCATATCTGTAAATATTAAATAGTCCACATTTCATATATGACTTAGGAGTTTGCCTTTGTGAGTTTAAGAACTCACTATGTTGCTGAAGATATTGTATTTCATATATTTAAAATTTTCTTTGCTACTAAACATTTTGTATTTTACACTGGTGTATAAAATGAGCTGACACACCCCAGACCTGGTCTACACTAAGCAAAACTATTAAAATGTATAAAAGAAATATTTAAACATTTATATAATACAATGTAAAACAAAGACTGGGAATACATTGTATTTGTTTCATTCTTTAAATCAGTGTCACTTTCTAAGAATCAACTGTTTTTCTCTTTCAGTACCACCAAATATTGCTGGTACAGGGGCACCACAAGATGTGTCAGTCCTGCAAAATCGGCAGGTTATACTGGAATGCAAGTCCGAGGCTGTCCCACCCCCAACCATTATATGGCTGAGAGATGGGGAGCCCTTGCAGGTACAGTATGCATTTGTATTCAGTTCCACTTCTTGTATTGAGATGGCCCCTGAAACATAAACTTAATTTTAAGTGCAGTGAATTTGTACTGAGATTAAAAGCTTTTTTAAATAGTTTTATAATGATCTCCATGTTACAGTATATGCAATGTTGAAAAGTATGGATGGAATGGTAGTCAGTGCAAACCAATTGTTGTTATTTATTAAGTTGTTTTGTTATTCATGTATTTATAAATCAGTGTATGATTCGGTGGCTCATATACTAATTAATGTATGTGTTTCAGTCATCATATATGCCTTTTTGTCTATGAAAATTATGACTTATAAGGAAATTTTGGAGCAATGAGTTGCTCATTTTGTAAAGATGTAGGTGTGCCATTGATGACCCATTTATCTCTCAATTGTTCGAAGAGTAAATTTAACTACTTAAGCACGTACACCAATGATAAGATCTCATTACAAATATTTAGAACTTAGATTTTTTTCTGATACTGCCTTTGCTCAATGACAAAACAGGTTGAAGCATTGGCTTTTGCAAATCAACTCTTTAACTTGTGACAAACAAGAATGAATACTATAAAAAGTATCCATGTTGTTGCAGTTGGTGTGTGTTATGTTATTCCTATGGCGCTCTAGTCACCTTGAGCTCCATTAGACTATGAGGATTATGTGTTGGTGTGACATTCATTTCTGTGTATCACTAGGCTACACCTCGAGTACGCATCCTATCCAGTGGAAGATATTTGCAGATCAACAATGCGGAGCTGGCAGATACGGCAAGGTACACCTGTGTTTCAAGCAATATTGCAGGGAAAACAACCAGAGAGTTTGTGCTGACAGTGAATGGTAAGGATATGTGCATTTCATTGATCTTTTGTGCCAGGGTTTCCCTCTGACACTTGCCATACTCAAAACTTAGCCTGTACTTTGGAGTGGGGGCTACAAAAGAATATAACAGTGTATGTGATCATCCTACCATAGGATAGTGACCCTTCAGTGTCTTTTACCTATTCTAACATCCCCCGGACACAGGCTCAACACATGTGTGCTTTTTAAAGTCATTGAATATGCCTGTACCCAGACATAGAATGCTGTTTAAACCACTTAGTGAAAATATAGAGAAATCCCCTTACAAAAATAGAAACAAGGCAACCAAGTAAACATTGTGGGCAGTTTGTCAATTTTCTGCAAGTAAATGCATGTACTCGCCTCTATGGTATTTGAAGATCGGTTTGTGTAGCATTAAGGATTTGTTAAAATTGAAATACATGTTAAGGAAAATTTGGAGAAAATACCTGGAAACATAGATTTGTGGAAATGACGAACATGGTGAAATTGAGGAGACTTCTAATAGTTCTGAAATGGGAAAACATCAAAATTGAGCTTACTGGAGCTCATGTTTGCAACCTTAGCATTTTGCCTTACACTAAGAGGCCGATTCCGATGCAGTTGGAAATGGCGCCGAGCGTCAGTCGGAGTTGTTCCGACTGCATCGTAATTGGCTGTTCGGATTCCTTTCCGACGGACCAACTTTGATGGGGTCAGTCAGAAAGGAATCCAAACCAGATTGCCGAATGGTCTCCGACGGGCTCGGAGAGCCCAGGTGCCATTCAGAAATCTTCCATCAATCCCTCTTTCCGGCCGAGGGATAATGATGGAAGATTCCCACAGCCTTTCTGTGCAGGCCTTTCTGACACAGAAAGGCTGTTGAAATCTGACTTTAGGGGCCCCAAGCAGAGCCCCCATGGGTGCAAGACCTCCAGATGGAGGCCTAGGGGGCACTTATGGGGCCCCCTGTTGATCCATGCACCTCGTGGCAGGCACCTGTGGAGCCTGCCACGGGGTGCAGGGACGAACTCCACCTCTTCACTTTACACTGAGAGCATGCATTCCGGTCGGAATGCATGCTCCTAGTGTAAAGAATAGGAATGCGACTGAACAGTGTTCGGTCACATCCTAATTCCTGGGCTAGACCCTTCGACAGGAGGTTGTTCGGTTTCAGTTCCCAAACGATATCGGATGGACTCCGGTTTGTCCGGCATCATAATGGGCCCCTAAGTTGTGGAAATCTGTTAAAATGTGTACCTGTACAGCCAGAATACAGTGCCTTGTGGTTTTGTACTCCCTACTCAGAAGCTGTGCACCAGGCGGTTAATACCAGTATTATATTGCCTAAACTGAGGAACCTAAGACCCGCTGAAGCCCTAACCCTATCTATTTAAACTGTTCATATGTGAATTCTAGTAGTATCTAATTTTGTTACAGTACATATATGATATACAAACAAGGTGGTTTGATAAGCCTTAAAAATAAGGAAAGATTCATAATTGTCTGGTGACAGAACGCTATTGGTGATTTTGCAGTTGCTCTTTATCTGAAAGTCCTCTTTGTATTTCATTCCCAGGGCAGAGCACTGGATCCTTTTTGCAAAAGGTGTGCATGCCGAAACAGTAACAACTTTCTATAGATCAGATCTGAGATGTTGCAAACTGGTACTATCTGACCTTTCACAGTATTGATGCCTCTTTTTACATATTTGAAATGTATGCTAGGTTTTTAGTGCAAAAGGATTCTTTTTATTTTTATTTATAAATATGGCACTTTCAGGAACAGAATAAAGATCAAAGACATACAGATTCACAATGGTAAACATGTCTACCTTTTTTTGGTATTCACATACTAGGTTAATTTTACTAACAGTAATTTTACAACTTCTGAGATTCTGCACTTGTGACTGGTACTCTGATCACAAAAAGATAGCACTGTCCTGTTTTAAAAAAATATAAGTTTACTTTTGTGACTCAGGCCCTCAATCTACTAACAGGCTAACAAATAAACAAATCTACACCAGCATGTTTTTTATGTTTTTTTGCCCATAGTTCTTACACGATAATACAGCATCAGCTTGTGATTGGAAGTCTACAGTCCGAGTTGTTAAGTGTGATCTCAACACATAAATTTGTATTCATTTGTTATTGTTCAAGCAGCTTCCACATAAAATAATATGTACATATCATCTTCATAGTTTCTTGTGCATATTCAAACATTTACAAAAATACTCTTTTTACATGTTTTTGCAGTTTCTAAACTTATGCGCATTACCTACTATATCTGTCAAGTATGATTTATTCAAATTCGTTTCAAAATACAACCTTATCTGAAAAAAAAGAATAAACCATAAATGCACATTGGGCAGATCAGACGGACATAAGAAAAAATAAACCAGCATGGTATTTTCCTAAGCTATGGGTTATAGTCTATAATCAATGAATGTATGATGAATAGAGGATTTGTGAAATGATGAGCTCTCTAAGAAATCCTCTAGCCCTAAACAATATGGAATTTAGGTGCAAACTGTTTGTTCGCTAGGCCACAATTAATTTAGTTTTTGTCACGGTTGTTTGAACGTCTCCTAGTGCTTTCATCTCTACTCTTTAGTCACCTGCCATTAATAGGATATGACAGTCTTTGAGTGTACAGCCAGCCACCTCCTACTATATCATGACATTTCATAGCAAGTGTTGGACATATTCCACAGTCTTAAAAGTTAGTCATGCCCACATTTTCAGGGTAAACATTTGCCAGAACTTGTAGCTCACGTTGACAAAAGGTGCATCTCTTTGACATTCTTTTACTTTTGGTTAAGGTAGTCAAGGTATTTTTTGAAAAAAGTGTGTGCTGTATACAGATCTCAGAAGTTGCCAGTCATTGAATTGAATGGGATCTTGTTCCTCTGCAGTTGCCCCTACAATAAAAGATGGACCCCAATCGGTGACCACTCACATCAATAAGTCAGCCATTCTGGAGTGTTTCGTCAGTGGATTTCCAAATCCGAGAATAACATGGAGGAAAGATGGCACCATTCTTCCAGGAAACAATGCAAGGTAATCTTTAGTCATTTGAAAAGATCACACACATTTATTCACAACCCCTGCTTTTAAAAACACATATATTTGTGGTTTTCTAATGCTTAGAATCAATGGCATAGACAGGGTAACATTTGCTAACATTTTGCTTACATTGTTATTATAATAAATTAAAGCTTGTGTGCAAGGGTCTTCCTTCGACACCTTAAATGGGTGCCATATTTGATGACAGTTGGTTCAGCCTGGCAACATTTTGAGGAGTCAGAAAATAAATTTTTTAATTGAGTTTATATTTAATGTTTGTTTGCATGTTACATAACACAGTATAATGGTAACCCTAAATGAGATCACTTTGCTAAATGGCATTAACCTTTTATTTAATGTAATTGATTTGGTAGGCCAATTTGAGGAGACAGATTATTAATAAGTTCAAACTCTTCACTTAGGCATGTTCTCACTTTTCCTCTTGCCATTGCCAAATATAGCTTTCATCAAATTTTTTCCTGTGGTTGGGATTTAAATACATAAAGAAAGGTTATAATGAAGGGATATTAGGAAGGTGCTATTATTGGTCAATGCTCTATTCCCCTATATAGAGTCTGCATACACTGAATCACAAACATACCGGTCAAATAAATAAAAATCTATTTAAACTTCCAAAACTGCTTGATGCATGTAACCACTTGTTAAGATGTACAACACAATTTTTTTTTAAATATATTTTTATTGTTTTAAATCACACAACACAATTGCATTCAATATCAGAATATAATTACATTCAGAGTATCATGTTATGAGGTTGAGCTATAACTGAGGAATATCGCACATATCTGACAGTCATTTATAACTAAATAAACCACACTCCATAGGAGTTGCCAAGCATGGATCGTTGTAATGCTAAATGGAACCCATTTGCAATAGGCAGCCCTGCCAGTGCCATATAAAAATATCCATCCTCTTGCCATGAACCTGACATTATGAAATGCAATCCCCCTTTCCTCCCTCTTATCCCGCCCCCTCCCCATTGGCGTAACAGCTATATGTGATTATTGGTGGTAACAAGTCACAGCTGTGTCGACAGTAAATAAATACAAAACATCAAAGAAGAATGCAATTCTCTGTTGTCAGAGGTAATTCCCATGTGAAAAACCAGTGTGTTCATCCCCCTAGAGAGATGTAGCCTCTCAGGCCGGCGCATCTAAATCTGACGCACCCGATTCCTCATCGTAGTTCGTATCCGGAATTTTTAATAACTGTACTAGCGCCTCCCAAGCTCTCGCTATCTCTAGCGCCTTGTCCCTATTAGCACGGGTCGGCAACTGCAATCTCGTGGACCCCTCACATTCTGCCCATTAAGATGTGCAACACAATTACATTCATTTTGCTTCAGCTTAATTTACTTTTGCAGAAATATGACAATAAACATTAAAGTAAACTTCAAACAACATACATTTATGTCACCATAAAAACATGTTGTTTGAAACTTGTGTATTTCAGCTTAGAGCCGAATGTGAATTTGTTTTTAGACAAGCCTTCAAACAGCCTCTTTGATCAGAGACAAAACCACCTCCTCTAGTAGCAAAGGAACATGGCCTCACCGCCAGCAGATCAAACATCAGTCATCAATACCAATCAACCTTTCAACAAAATCTTTGAGACATTGCAATCACTGTAACTCTGAATGGCACCACAAATACTGACAACCAGACTGATGACATCATTGACAGCCAACAGCTGGAAACACCAGGGAGCTAAACAATTATTATGGTCAAAATGTGCCTTTAAAATAAAACAATATGCTAATAAAAATCCTAAAACACAAGAATAAATGCTAAGATCTGCTGTGTGTCAAGAAGGAGCCTCCTGGGGGGCCTTTGGACTCATACCAACTGAACTAACACCTTCACTTTGGCATTTGCTAGGGGTTTTCCTGTGCTGCCAAGAGCTGGAACGACCTCCCGCTCCAGCTCCGTACAGCCCCCTCGCTGGCAGAGTTCAGAAAGAGACTTAAGACCTGGCTCTTCGCCGGAGGCACAGCGCCCAGATACCCCTAGGGGTGACAGAGTTGCGCTTTACAAATGCTGATTGATTAATATTGTCTTTGTCTGTGCTTGTTAGGACTCTGCACAACACTCCTATAATTCTGTGCAAATTAGTTATTCTCCCCATACGTTAAAAAATATATGACTTTTGGAAATAAATCCTATCACATAAAGAAACCAATTACACACATGTCCATGTCTTAATGAAAATAAATTTGGAAGCAAATAACATCTACTTTCAAAATAAAAGTAGATAACATGTGTAGACACAATAAACATCCATTTCAAAGGAGAAAATGGCTTGTTTGATGAGCATGTGGCACACTAAACATAGATACAAATAGCAAGAGGTTCAACAAGGATGACAAGGGAGAAGAAAAAATAAAAGCAGTTCCTTAATCACAGTAAGATCAGTTGAAAGACATCAATCAAGCTGAAGCAATCAGTACTTGGTCTTTGCTCAAGCTGGGAGAAGAGAACATGAAGCCAGCATGCACTGGCCAATTAGAAGGTAACAAATAAGAGTGACAGTGAAGTCAACGAATGTTAAGCAATGGGCGGGCCGCAAACCCCTGGTTGTATACAATATCTCTTACAAGCGAGAGCGCATGTAGTGGATACACTGTCGCTGGCGTGACCTTAAAATGAATGGAGGCATTAAACACATTGTATACAGTTTCCATACAGTTCCTAAAGTTTTTTTTTCTCCTAAGAATAGTAACTTTGCTTTGCCATCATGTGCTTTAATGAAAATATCTTGTCTGTGGAGACCCCAGTTACCAGTGCTTCCATTAAGTCATTTTGGGCATCCCTTTGCAAACAGATATGTAGCTGACTGACCCAACTGCCCTCTAGTTTGCCACTTTATCTAAATAGTGACTTTCAATTATTTTCTTTCTAATGGAAGTTGATTGGATTTCCCAAGCAATCAAATGATTTCTAAATTATTGGGTGTTAAACTGTATTGCTTCCTCTTACAAAGGTTATCTAAGAGTGCTGCCAGTGACATCTTCCTATCTTGTCCAATTGAAGTCTAATGATTATATCTTGTTCTGTCAGATCTATATCTTTTTCCCTTTCCGGCTAGATGACTAAAACTCTTATCTTCAGGGGTGAGGTATCATAACCTGTCCTGTAAAGGAATAGCATCTATAAATTCTTATCTTTCCTCCTGGGATGTACACTTTAGGCATAGTGTCTACATTTTATATTCTGTGCACTAGTGATAGGAGTTGTCTTTACTAGTTATAGTGAATATACCAGCCTGATCCTATCTTGCATTTCATTACAGGTATTTAATAGCAGGAGACGGTTCCATGCACATTCACATGGCACACGTCACAGACACTGGTCGATACCTTTGCATGGCCACAAACGAAGCTGGCAGCGAACGCCGGAGAATTGATCTGCAAGTGCATGGTGAGCACTCTATCACTATCACACGAAGGCACTGGAAAAAACTCCTGTGGCCATGGTCACATAAAGTAATTGCTTATGAAATAAAACTTTTACAACTAATGACATTTTTAATTTTTTTATCTTTCCATATATTAAAGTGTGGGCACTAACATTCCTGTGACATTGAATGTTGGGAATGTGTATTTTTGTAAACGTAGACAAAACGTCAGTAGGAATGTGTATGTAGCCTTATTAGCGCATATATGTTTTCTAACAAGGAAAATACTGCACTTATATAGCTGTGTGTGGTATTTACCAGGTGTTGTATTACTTTCCCATTTCAAATTATACACCTGAGAATGATTTAAAACGTGTTAACACAGCATTTTTTTCCTCAGGTCATGATTTGCAGAATTCAGAGTGTGCATGGTAAATTTTATAGGCTTGGGAACTGAATTGTTTCTACCAATGCTTAAGACTTGAGCTTTGGTACAATTAGTAACATCACACTTTGTTTGTGACTATTGTATGCCGCAAATGAACAAATAACTTTCTTATGCTTTTCAGAAAAGTTGCTATGTTGATAACTAACCAAAGGTGCTTGCTTTGTTGACAATATCATGAAGCTTTGACTCCCAGTGGGGCCAGATCAGATTTGTAGCCTTCGAATGTCTATGAAGTTAGTTTTTTTAATTGAGCAACAGCAAAATGTTTCAAGCAGCTATGAAACAAGTTAATACTGTAATTGATATTATAAATATTATTATTGTACTGCTCCTCTTTTCTAGAAAAAAGAACTCAGATGTTAATATAAACTTGCTCATATTCAGCATATTCAATCAATCAGAGTTTTGTATAGCGCGCTGATCACCCGGAGGGGCATCCAGGCATTCATATCCATATTTGTTAATCCACATGGCTTTTCTTTCCTCAGTTCCCCCATCCATTGGTCCTGGACCATCTAACATCACAGTAACAGTGAATGTCCAAGCCACTCTGTCCTGTGAGACCACGGGCTTCCCAAAGCCGGAAGTCAGCTGGACGAAGAATGGGCGACTGTTCAATATAGACCAGAATCAGAATTTGTACAGGTCAGAAAAATATTAATGATAAATAAGGATATTTACATTATAACACAATTACTGTATATTATACAAATGTTAAAATTCAATCTGCATGTGAAAACACAGCAGGATTTACATTGGAGTTCACAAGTTACGACAAACTGTAGAAAAAGGGAATATGAAAGTGTGGAGGGGGATATGACATTGTGTATGTGAGATGTCAGAGGACTGTGAACAGTATGTCTAGATACCTACACAAAGAAATACAGCTGGGATCAGGAGAAGTGCCATCAACCAAAAAATGATGTATGCTTGTCCTCAGGACCAGCCAGTCCTTTCTTTAGTGATTTGCTGCTTACCATTGATTGAATTATAAGATATAAAATATTATTCGGAAAGAGCTTCCTATCTAGATTTTTAAAAGTACATTCCTATGGAGATCAGGCTAGAACCTCGTTTGTGATCAAGTCCAGTTTACTGTCTTTAGAGTAGTTGATGAATCAACCACAACTGCTTCATTTCCAACCTCAGTAAGAACATGCAGTGCAATCAGAATTAGGGCAGGTGCTTCTATAAGGTGAAGTAAGGCAACCGCACTCGGTCACTAATAACGATCAACAGCCACAACAATTGCCTTTTTATCACTATTTGTGGAGTACTCCAGTAGACAAAATGCTATTTTACCCAAAGCACTGAAAATTGTCGCCCTGTTTCTCTTAGTAATATTACAGCTTTAGAGTTTGGCACAAAGAACCCCTTTCTGTTCCTTCTGTGTTCGACTAGGAAGAAAAGTTGTTAGATTAACAAATGCACTGCTTCTCAGGATTTTTCATCACTAGACAGATATCCCAGTGTGCACATGTTTTATGGCAGATAACATGCTAGGCACATTCCTGCAGTGTAGTGTTGGATTCGGAATATGGCAACTTGTTTCCTTCTATGATTGAGTTTCGCTTTCGAGAATGGCTCATGATCCTGTAGCCGCAACCAACACTGCAATTAGCTCACGGTAGTGGGGTATATATATATATATATATATATATATTTTTTTTTTTGCAGAGTTTTATATAGCGCGAACTAGACCCTAATCCAATCAGGTATCAGAGCGCTTTACATAACACCAGTTACGTTACATGATGACACACATTCATTTTTTTTTGTTAGGCACGGGGAGATTAAGTGATTTGCCCGGAATCACAGGATGTTCGGCATCAATACCGAGACTCGAACCCAGTTCCCCAGGTCCGAGGTTGAGCGCTATAGCCGTTAGGCCAACTCCTCAAGAACGTGTGATAACCATTGCAAATTTAGCTTAACGCAGCTTTGTATATCGCAGTCCATCGCAAGAAAATAACACCGTCTTAACGTCCAGTTTCCAACCCGGCGGCATCATGCGATAACACCATGATAACGTGCCAAATGACCGCGGAAAAACCAACGCGACAAACAAAAATTGCAAAACACGAACGCCCAAAAAGTTGCGGTGCCACAAAGCGCAATACCAAAATCAGCGAAAACCAGCGACAGGCCTGCAATTCATACGCGTCATGCGGAAAATGCACTATAAAAGCAAAAACAAAAAAAACACCAAGACCTATTCAAACTGCGTAGCACCATGGATGCACCTGGGCCGAGTGCGGAGGACAAGCTGAGCCCCACGGAGGACCAGCCAGGAACCCTGTCTTCGGGGAAGGGCAAGGAGAAGAGGAAGAGGAAGACGGGGTTCAGTGCTCAGGAAGACCGGATCATCGTCACGAAGGTGATAGAACACCATCAACAACTGTTCGTCACCTCCACTGCGGCACTGGCAACCCAAACGGAAATATGGCAGTCCATCGTCACCAACGTCAATGCAGTCGGAGTGCCGAGGAGGTCAATGGAGGAGGTCAAGAGGCGCTGGCATGAAGTGCACAGCCAAACCAAGGGGAAGCTCGCCGCCAACAGGAAGGCAGAAAGGGCGGCTGGAGGTGGGCCTCCTGCGCCACAGGAGGAGCTGGATGAGCTGGAGCAAATGGTGGCCACAGTCATCAGTGTGGAGACGGTGACAGGAGTTGGAGGCCTCGACACAGCTCGAAATGACCTGACCCAACAGCAACAGGGTGAGTAACCACCAGGGACTGGGGGACGGGGTGAGATGGGCACAATGGCACACATGCACAATTATGTGTAGCACACTGCATACCCACAATGACTGTGGAACATGTCCCTGATACCCTTGGCACACTGCAGCAAACATAGGAACACCAAGTAGGCCCTCATCCACTATGTGCACATATGGGCCCCCTCCAAATCACCAACGACACAACCCAGCCATGCACATGTGATGAATACAGAAAAGCAGTGGCTGTGTGATCCACACTGACTATGCAAGTGACACTGCATGACCGATAGCATGGCAGCAGCCAACATACATGACATGGTGCACGATTCGACATGGAGGTGGCCCAGTGCAGATCACATCTGTAAAGGAGCAGGTTACACTCTGACATATCCACGTGCACCCACAACCCATGCCGTCCAATACACGCAGCAGACGAACAATGGACAAGGCCACAAAATCTATCCAAGTGCACATATGACCCAAGTTGCAAACATTTCAGCCCCCGAAAAGCACACAATTCAATGGCACACCGCCTCAAAGGGATAAGGGTACACGAAATCAGAGCTGCAGGGGCAACTCCCCCACAATGCAGCACACAAACATTGCAAACACAGAACATTAGCAATGACGGCAATGTGGTTTAAAGTGCAACACCTACACCGCAGGACAGAGGACACAACAGGTTCCGCTTGTGCGTAGTAAGTGGCCACTCACATTTGGCATTGACTGACATTATGTGATGATAATGTACGGGTACTACCACACATCCATCATGTAGTCGAAAATCCCACTGTCTGCCATCAAATAGCCAGCTCCACCAAAA
Source organism: Triturus cristatus (assembly GCF_964204655.1). Classification (NCBI taxonomy): domain Eukaryota; kingdom Metazoa; phylum Chordata; class Amphibia; order Caudata; family Salamandridae; genus Triturus; species Triturus cristatus. Next base: position 323,229,174 of record NC_140586.1, on the reverse strand, counting down.
CACATTGTGCATTGTCATGCAGTCTGTATGTAAACATCTGCAAAGCGTCAACATACAGGGGAAACTCTGTTAACCTGCATCTCCCCTAAATATTGCAGAGGGACAATCAACACTTACTGCAGAGCAGACCACAAACCCCATCATCGATGATGTAGAGGGCAACCTGCACATATGTCAAGACACCCTCCAACGGATAATGGACAGCCTCTGCAGCCCACCCCCAGGAGCAGGGCAGGCAAGCTGCCTCGAGGTGACCCCACCACCTGCACAGACCACACAGCAGGAAACACAGACAACCATGGCTGTCTCCCAGGACCCCCACGAACAATACATGGAATTTCAACGCCGTGTGTTGGGTTGCCAGGTAGAGTTTGCGGATCAGCTGCGGGTGGGTTTCGAGCTCGTGGCAGCCAAACTCGAGGCCATACGTGGGTGTCTGAGTCCCATCAGGGACCACGTACAATCCCTTGCGGACACCCCCTGTCCGCACCATGCTCACCGACAATCCTTGGCTGATCTCGCTGGGGCCATTACTCAGATACAGGAACTGTCCAGTCAGACAGGCACTAGCGATGACAGCACAAAGTTGGCACAGATGCGGAGGACAATGGAGACCATGGAGCAGATGCAGGCTGGAAGTATGGCTGCCACGGCTGAACAACAGCAAGATGTAGCTGGGATCTTCCATGCCCTGCAGTTCATCATCTTGCCATTGCTGCCACTGAGCCAGTCCTAGATAACTGCAGCGGGAACTTCGACATACACATCTCTGACCCCTGATGTGTCAATGGCACACAGTGATGCAGCCCCATCACCTTCGCACCCTGATGTGTCAGTGGCACCCAGTGATGCAGCCCCATCACCTTCGCATCCTGATGTGTCAGTGGCACCCAGTGATGCAGCCATTACTCCGCCACACACACCGGATACCGAGGAAGTATCAGAGGAGTAAGATGTGGATGGTAATTACTGTGTGAGGAAGGAGGTAGTAGCAGTCATCACCGCAAGATAGCCTGTTCCTGCTTGGTTCAGCCCTATGCATCATGCCCTGGGACAACACCTCCCACTGTACCCCAGATTACTCTGCGACATCCACCCAGACCCCGACATGGACTGACACATCTTCACTGCTTGACAATTACACAGCAATCCTGCTGTGGACTGCACTCTCTCTCTTTCCAATCACTTTTCAATCCCCAAAGGACCACTGGGCTTCCATGCTATATGGGCTTGGTTGACCATGTACAGCTCCAGCTCCGTCATTCACCAGAATGTAAATAAAACATTTAAAATCACACAGATGTGTCATGACTATGTTCACTCACGTATGAAAGTATGGCTGGATGTAGGGACAATGATTGCACAAGAAGGAACACCCTGGTGAATTACATCAATGCACATGCTTATCCCTGAGACACATGGCCAATTGGATGACTGTGAAGGTGAGTACTAGCTGTGTCCCCATTGCACATTAACAGCAATCTCACAACCCCCCATTGAATACGGCTGTGTGTAGGAATGACGAAATCGGTAGCAGGCCAGGAGTGGTGTCCTACATCACATGTGACAACAGAAGTTCAAGTTGCATACCTACTCACACACATCTGTGTGGACACATTCTGTTATGATTTATGACATTGCTCCACATGGTCAGAGGTTGGACACCATACTCACAATACTGAAGACACGTAAGTGCACAGGTCTGCCAGCAACTATCCCAAAACAATGTCTGGCTCACAGAGGTGGAGCTGTCAAAAGGGACCCACCCCCATTGTACATGAGTCAGTCAGACCCTCCTTGTGTAGGGACGATGCTCATTGTGGCACACGAGTGGTCCATCTAATCAACACTCATCACAGTTAGACACCAGTGAAGTTGCGTAGACTATATTGGTATGTGCGTGTCAGTACGGACAAGGCAACAGCCACAATAGGCAGGGACATGCTTAAGACACTTGCACGCAGCATGGGAACCTTTCGAGGTGCAGGAAATAGGGAGGCAGAGCTGAACACCAATCATTACGGATGGCAACGGTCTCAGCCCACCTTGCCTTGCTGGACGAGTCATGTGTTGTTTTCCGTCTGTCCATTGCACCATGTGACGGGGCACGACTTACAGCCCATGGGATCTGCATAGTGCTCTGCCACCGGACTGCGCCGACTCTCTGCTCTGCTGACAGTGATCAGGTGAAAGGGTCCCCCCAGCAGTGTGTCCGAATTGGTAACGTTGCCAAACAACGCTGTGCCGCTCCAACCATGGAGCTGCATCACCTTGCACAGGTGTGTGTACACACGCGTAGTTCCACGCACATGCATTCGGAGTCCAGACGAAGGCAGACTTCTGTTGTGGTGAGATATGTGAGTATTCCCCACAATGCAACAAGGTTTTGGGACCTGTGCTCTGGGTGACAATCCGATGTGGCTGCAGGAACGTAGTTACTCGTCCATGAATGCCAGCGCAGCCTCATGTGCAATGTGTTCCAATAGTACATCGGTGCGGGTTCAAGGAACACCAGGGTGAGCCAATCCATTAAGTGGTCCGGGCAGATGTGCTCAGTCCACGCCGTTTCCCCAATATGCAACACAGCCCAATAGGGGAGCGCCTCGATGTGGTCATTGCACTTGAGGAGTTGTGCAATCTCCCATGCGCAACTGCCAGTACATACGCCAAAGATCAGTGCATCCCATGCACGGCTATCCCAGTGACACTCCTGTTCATGGGCCAACAGGGGGCGCACTGTCGGGTCATAGTCCAATACAGCTACCATTGCGTTGGATAGGCAGACCTCCATAGGCCCCTTGAATGTGCATGATCGACAGTGCATGATCGACAGTGGAACCAGGGCTGGACGCAGGTGACATAGGCAAGATGAAAACTCAGAAGGAAACTGATTTGCAACACTGCCATTGGCTGGGATCCCAACAGATGCAGCATTTGTGCACGGTACAGTTCCACATTACAGGGGTTGTGCTTGTGCCTGAGAAAACCTGTAATTGCGTTTGTTGAGCTCGTGGCACCGGCACTCCTCAGACCAGCAGAAGTTCGGTGGACAATATGCCACAGCTCTGGGCAATGAGTCGTATGTGTGTGCGACGTTTGGACGTATGGGTAGTTTTTAACTTATGTGTCAAGGCCATCCCTTGCAGGTGTAGGTCGTGCAAGGACAAGTGTGTGTGGGGTGTGGGCACATTGGTGTTTTATTGGCGCAGTTCGTGGTAGGGGAGTCATCGGAAGCTGGTATGGTATCTCACGCAGGGTGTGCCAGCTGCATTCAGGACCAAGGTCGGGGGTTCAGTTGGCCTTCAGCCTTGTGTGTTGAGACAAAGGGGCTTTCATTCCTGATATCAGTCTGACTACTGCTTGCATTTTTCTTGAATGTGATGTGGACTTTGCGCTGACTTTGATGCCAGGCCTGCGATTTGGGATGCACAGATTTCGAGACACACGCAGCTGTTGGCATGTTTGCATGGGCCAAGGGACCGATGGGCCTTGCGCTCCTTGTTCAGTCTCTCTCTTTCTCTCTCTTTCTTTCTCTCTCTCCCTGTCCTTTGATGAGTGCCTGAAACACCCTCTTATCTTGGATATTGTCTTGCAGGCTGTGAGTCACAGATTGTCCAGGGATTACCCCGCCATGACTCTTCAAAATAGTTGTTTGGTGACAAATTAGGATGTGACATTTTGTTTGGTCTTTCAATGGTGAATGTATGATTCAGGATTTCAGTACTCACCTCTATGTTGATTGTTGCAATTGTGCGACATCAGGCGGTGCTTTTGTTCATGTTTTCGTGCCGTTGATGTGCAGTGTCTTGGTCCAGGGGAGGCGGGGGGTGCCCGGAGTGGGGCCCGGGGGGGTGGGGTGGGGTGTGGTCCTGGGGGTGGTGGCGGTGGGTGTTTTGGCCCTCTTGGGTGTCCAGCACTCATGTTCAGTGGCTCCATGGCATCTTTGTTCTTCAGGTGTGGCTCTGGGCTGGGCTCTCTTTTCTAGTGAAGGTTGTATTTGTATTTTGTAGTATATGTAAAGTGCATCAATCATCCTAAGGGACATCACAGCGCTAGGACGGATTAGAGTAAGATGTAATTGATCATTGGTAGGGTCAGTCTCTAGGGAACAGGAAAGTTTTCAATTTTTTCCTAAACAGTAGATAATCTTCTGTCAAGCGAAGATCAAGGGGTAGGTTGTTCCAGAGGACCGCAGCTGATTTGGAAAAGGACCGGTCGCCCATTCTGGCCTTGGAGGTGCGCTTGACAGAGGCGAGAGCTAGATGGCATGATCTAAAGTTATGTCAAGGGATGTGGAATTGTAATTTGTCGTGAAGGATTTGTGGCCCCTTTTTATGGAGGGGTCTACGCACGAAACAGAGGAGCTTGAAGCTGGATCTCTGGCGGACTGGGAGCCAGTGTAATACCTTCAGGCAGTGGGATGCTGAGCTATATTTTTTATTTATTGCATATTAGTTTGGCAGCAGCATTCTGAACTACCTGGAGTCTGGCAAAAAGATAGTCAGCCATGCCTGCATAAAGGGCATTGCCATAATCAAGTCTGCTCATGAGCAGAGCCTGGGGGACAGTTAGTCTACAATTTTGTGGAATTCATTGAAAGAAAAGTTTCAATGTGGCGTAAGTTTTACCGCACAGTGTGCGTACTTGGTCCAACATTGATAGGGTATCATCGAAGATGATGCCCAGATTTTTGGCCGCTCGCTTGGGTGCTGGGGCAGTGCCTGGGGCCACCAGCTACTATTCCAGATATCCTGGGCTCCGCCGAAGAGCAGAATTTCCGACTTTCCAGCGTTCAATTTTAGGCAGTGTTGGGACATCCAATCTGCGAGTTCAGTGAGACAGTTATTTAGATTATTTTTTGTTTCAGTGTTGGTCAGCCTGTCTCTCAGGGGAATCACCAATTGTGTGTCATCGGCGTAGGAACAAATATCAAATCCCCCTTTCCTACTGATATCCACCAGAGATGAAACGTAGGCATTAAAAAAAGTGGGACTTAAGGTGGCTCCCTGCGGGACTCCGTACTTAATGCTCTTTGCAGTGGTGGTGCAGGATCCCATTTGAATTGTTTGGGTTTGATCTTTCAGAAAAGAGGCGAACCATGATAGGGCTTTGGAACAGATCCCTTTTTTGTGCAAGATCTGGAGTAGTTTAGTATGGGAAACGGTATCAAAAGCCGAAGAGAGATCTAATAAGATCAGTGCAAAGGCTCTGCCCTGGTCTACTAGTGTTCTGATGTTATTGGACACAACTAGTAGAGTTACTTCTGTGCTGTTATTAGTTCTAAAGCCCGTCTGTTAGAAGTCGAATAGGTTGTTTGATTCAAGGAAGATGGTGAGTTGCTTATTGACTAGGCGCTCCACAACTTTGGATAAATAGGGCAGTTGAGGGATGGGGAGCTAGTTAGCTGGGTCATATATTCCAAGTCCTGCTTTCTTTAAAAGTGGAAAACTACGGTTTTCTTCCAAATGTCTGGGAATGACACTTGCTCCAGAGATTGGTTGAATATTTGAGTGACTTGGGGAGATAGAATTGGTGCTAGTTTGGAGAAAATAAAATGCGGGCAAGGGTCGAGTGGAGATCCTGCCTTGACCTCAATCATGGCTTTAGTCACTTCCTCCTCTGAAAAAGGAGTCAGAGTGTCTAGGTAAGTTTGTACAGAGGGGTGAGGAGCCAAATTTTCCCAGTCAACATTGTCCTCTTCAGGAGAATTATCGAAGGATGCATACATTTTTGTCACTTTGTCATTGAAGATATTATTTATTAATTTGCAGTTCTCTACCGTAGGAGCCATGGTTTGTGTTAGGCTGGTGGGTTTACACAGTTCGCGAACCACTTTATAGAGTTCTTTGGACGAGCTGCCTGTAGGAAAGTGGCTCTGTGTATACTATTCCCAAATAGGTACAGTGTGCACAGAGTCCACAGTCCCCAGAGCTTTGGCAGAAGCTAAAGTTAGATATAAGCTTACTCTCTAAACCGGTAGCTTGGTCGAGCAGTAAGGCAGTATCAGAGGACAGTGTAAAGCATTTGTTGTACACACTCAGTCAGCAAATGGTCTCACACACTCAAGAACTGAACTCTAGGTCAATGGTTTGTATATAAAAATATATGGTTGTTTTATTTTAGAACCAAAAATAGGTATCAAAATATACTTTCTCAGAATGAGATACTTTAGTTAAATACTTTTCAATAGGCAATAGACTTTTAAATGCAATAGTTACAGTTTGTTGCAATTGTCAACACAATTCAAACACAATTATACATTGAGCTCAATGGGAATTTCTAAGTTAATGCAATTGATTACTTTTAGGATTACTTTTCTAACTCCAGGACTGGATCCTAGATTCAGTCCTGGGACAGTTCCTGGAAACAGGTGAGTAAATACGTTTTAGTTACTGTTGTGATTTTTAAGCAATATTTTGGTATTTTAAAAATTGACACTTAGAAACTTTTTCTAATAGGGTCACCAATTTTATCTTATGGGAGGAATTTCCCTTAGCAGGTAAGTGGGGTTATTATTACTTTTTCTAACTCAGTGTTGGATCCTGGATCCAGCACTTGGGCACCAACTATAAACAGTTGAAAGAATGTGTTTTGGTTATACAGGCGATTTTTAACGAATATTTGTAAGTTTGCAAAATCGACAGAAACTTTTTCAGCAAAAACCAGGCAATGTTATCCTATGGAAGGAAATTCAAGTTGCAGGTAAAGTATGTTCTCGTTACTTTTGTAATCCAGTGCTGGACTCCTAGGTTCAGCACTGGGACATCTATCTAAAAGGTAGTTTTCACAGTTGGTTCGATTTTTAAAGAATATTTGTAGTTTGCAAAAATCGACACAAGAAATTTCACAGAAAAACTGTCAAAGGTTTCCTATGGAAGAAAATTGGGTTCGCGGTAAATATGATTGCAATCACTTTTCAGGGTCAGTGCTGGGCATCAAGATCCAGCATTGGGATCTCTCCTGATAGCAGGTGAGTATTTTCGTTTTCGCTACTCGGTTGATTTTAGGTGAATATTTTAAAGTTTAGAAACTCCACACTTATAAGAATTTCCAAGTGAAACCAGTCAATGTTACCCTATGGAAGAAAAGTGAGTTATCAGCTTTTGGGTAAGTACTCGAATGGCAGAGTTAAGGTTCTGGGCGTAGACTCAGGGGTCTCCCAGGGTCAGGTAAGTACAGTTGTTACACCCTCAGCGGCACAGGGGCAGCCGGGTGCAGAGTGAGTTAGGCCCAATGTTATCCAATGGGAGGCAGGGGGCCTTTGGTTGGTGGCTGCTGGCTAGCAGGCCACGTGGCTGTGGGAGCTGGGCTCCTGGTCACTTGCTCAGGGCAAATGGGGAAGTAGAGTAGAGTAGAGATTGCACTGCCAGGGGCACTCGGGCGGCAGGGTGTAGGGTGCTTTTGAGCCATCGGGCGCTCAATGGATTGCAATGGAGAAGCTCAAAAACTAACAAAGGCTGCAAGCTCGGGTACGAAGATTCTTCAGGTGTGACCACCACTTAGAGAGGTAAGTTGGGTAGTTAGAGAATAGGTAGGCACCCAGGAGTTGGGCACAGGGGGCCGCAGGGAGCCGGGTGCAGGGGTGCCTTTTGGTGTCGGGAAATCTTACCCTCGGCTGGTCGCGGTTGGAGAGGTCCCTGGTTCTGAGGCTGCAGGCGTCGTCAGGAGCGTCGAGGTGGGTCCTTGGGTGCTGGATGCAGGGTCACAGTCGCCGGGGGGACGTCCTCGTGGTCTTGGTCCACTCCGGCACCGGCTAAGCTTGGCGGATGCAGCGTGTGCAGGTTTCACGGTTCCTGGCTGATGCCAGGGGTCAGTTACTTGCTTTGAGCAGTACCACTGCTCGTGGAAGTCCCAGTTGCTTAGAGTTACAAGGTTGCCAGGTCCTCCGGAGTTTGTGAAGTTGCTGACCACTGGAGATGCTGGGGTTTAGCAGGAGCAGGTTCGAGGGTCGAGTGGCCGGTAGGGCTTGGCAAAAGCAGTTGGTGCCTTCCTCTTGTTAGCAGCTGTACGGCGGGTCTTCTTGTTTCTTGATCTTCTTTGCTGTTTCGGAATCTGGATCTAAGGAAGGAAGGTTCAGGTTGCCCCTAAATACTACATTTAGGGGCGTTACAGGTAGGTAAAGGGCAGGGACTAATGGGCCCCTGCCCTGGGGTGGGTACACCCCCGATCCTGTCACTCTCCTGTGGGAGGGGGGCAGAGGCCTAGTCCTGATTGGGCAGGGCTTTCCATCTTCAAGATGGAGAGAGCCCGGAGATGTGCTTCACCTCGCCTCCCCCACCTGAATGGTGGGGTTGGCAGAGGCTGGCACACCCCCTGGGTGAGGTGCTAAATCTCCTCCCCCAGGATGGGCAGGGGGAAGCTTCAAAGGCATGCCGCCTCTGTGAGCTTCCCCAGGCCACTGCAACCCCCCACTCTGGCAGGAAGCTTGGCCGGAAACCCCAAATAAGGACAGGGGATGTGCCAGCCTGCCAACCCCACCCCTCAGGTGGGGGAGGCGAGGTGAAGCACATCCCCGGGCTCTCGCCATCTTGAAGATGGGAAGCCCTACCCAATCAGGACTAGGCTACTGCCCCCCTCCCACAGGAGAGAGGCAGGATAGGGGGTGTATCCACCCCAGGACAGGGACCCATTGGTCCCTGCCCTTCACCTACCTGTAACGCCCCTAAATCTAGTATTTAGGGGCACCCTGAACCTTCCTTCCCCAGATTCCAGATTCCGAAATACAAAGAAGAGCAAGAAGAAAGAAGACCTGCCCTGCAGCTGCTAAGAAGAGGAAGACACCAACTGCTTTGGCCCCGGCCCTACCGGCCTGTCGACCCTCAAACCTGCTCCTGCTCCAACCCGGCATCTCTTGTGGCCAGCAACCTCACAAACCCCGGAGGACATGGCTACCTTTTGGCTCTAAGTCCCTGGGACTCCCATGAGTAAAGGCTCTACTCAAAACCTACTTCTAATCCCTGGCAGCAGCCCGGAACCGCGAACCCAGCACACTCTGCACCAGCCAAGCCTGACCGGTGCCGGAGTGAACAAAGACCACGAGGACGACCCCACGGCGACTGTGCCCCCGAGTCCGGCACCCAAGGACCTCCCTCGACACTCCTGAAGAAGCCTGCTGCCTCAGAACAGTTCTTTGGACGAGCTGCCTGTAGGAAGGTGGCTCTGTGTATACTGTTCCCAAATAGGTACAGTGAGCACAGAGTCGACAGTCCCCAGAGCTTTGGCAGAAGCTCAAGTTAGATATAAGCTTACTCTCTAAACTGGTAGCTTGGTCGAGCAGTAAGGCAGTATCAGAGGACAGTGTAAAGCATTTGTTGTACACACTCAGTCAGCAAATGGTCTCACACACTCAAGAACTGAACTCTAGGCCAATGGTTTGTATATAAAAATATATGGTTGTTTTATTTTAGAACCAAAAATAGGTATCAAAATATACTTTCTCAGAATGAGATACTTTAGTTAAATACTTTTCAATAGGCAATAGACTTTTAAATGCAATAGTTACAGTTTGTTGCAATTGTCAACACAATTCAAACACAATTATACATTGAGCTCAATGGGAATTTCTAAGTTAATGCAATTGATTACTTTTCTAACTGCAGGACTGGATCCTAGATTCAGTCCTGGGACAGTTCCTGGAAAAAGGTGAGTAAATACGTTTTAGTTACTGTTGTGATTTTTAAGCAATATTTTGGTATTTTAAAAATTGACACTTAGAAACTTTTTCTAATAGGATCACCAATTTTATCTTATGGGAGGAATTTCCCTTAGCAGGTAAGTGGGGTTATTATTACTTTTTCTAACTCAGTGTTGGATCCTGGATCCAGCACTTGGGCACCAACTATAAACAGTTGAAAGAATGTGTTTTGGTTATACAGGCGATTTTTAACGAATATTTGTAAGTTTGCAAAATCGACAGAAACTTTTTCAGCAAAAACCAGGCAATGTTATCCTATGGAAGGAAATTCAAGTTGCAGGTAAAGTATGTTCTCGTTACTTTTGTAATCCAGTGCTGGACTCCTAGGTTCAGCACTGGGACATCTATCTAAAAGGTAGTTTTCACAGTTGGTTCGATTTTTAAAGAATATTTGTAGTTTGCAAAAATCGACACAAGAAATTTCACAGAAAAACTGTCAAAGGTTTCCTATGGAAGAAAATTGGGTTCGCGGTAAATATGATTGCAATCACTTTTCAGGGTCAGTGCTGGGCACCAAGATCCAGCATTGGGATCTCTCTGATAGCAGGTGAGTATTTTCGTTTTCGCTACTCGGTTGATTTTAGGTGAATATTTTAAAATTTAGAAACTCCACACTTAGAAGAATTTCCAAGTGAAACCAGTCAATGTTACCCTATGGAAGAAAAGTGAGTTATCAGCTTTTGGGTAAGTACTCGACTGGCAGAGTTAAGGTTCTGGGCATAGACTCAGGGGTCTCCCAGGGTCAGGTAAGTACAGTTGTTACACCCTCAGCGGCACAGGGGCAGCCGGGTGCAGAGTGAGTTAGGCCCAATGTTATCCAATGGGAGGCAGGGGGCCTTTGGTTGGTGGCTGCTGGCTAGCAGGCCACGTGGCTGTGGGAGCTGGGCTCCTGGTCACTTGCTCAGGGCAAATGGGGAAGTAGAGTAGAGTAGAGATTGCACTGCCAGGGGCACTCGGGCGGCAGGGTGCAGGGTGCTTTTGAGCCATCGGGCGCTCAATGGATTGCAATGGAGAAGCTCAAAAACTAACAAAGGCTGCAAGCTCGGGTACGAAGATTCTTCAGGTGTGACCACCACTTAGAGAGGTAAGTTGGGTAGTTAGAGAATAGGTAGGCACCCAGGAGTTGGGCACAGGGGGCCGCAGGGAGCCGGGTGCAGGGGTGCCTTTTGGTGTCGGGAAATCTTACCCTTGGCTGGTCGCGGTTGGAGAGGTCCCTGGTTCTGAGGCTGCAGGTGTCGTCAGGAGCGTCGAGGTGGGTCCTTGGGTGCTGGATGCAGGGTCACAGTCGCCGGGGGGACGTCCTCGTGGTCTTGGTACACTCCGGCACAGGCTAAGCTTGGCGGATGCAGCGTGTGCAGGTTTCACGGTTCCTGGCTGATGCCAGGGGTCAGTTACTTGCTTTGAGCAGTACCACTGCTCGTGGGAGTCCCAGTTGCTTAGAGTTACAAGGTTGCCAGGTCCTCCGGAGTTTGTGAGGTTGCTGACCACTGGAGATGCTGGGGTTTAGCAGGAGCAGGTTCGAGGGTCGAGTGGCCGGTGGGGCTTGGCAAAAGCAGTTGGTGCCTTCGTCTTGTTAGCAGCTGCACGGCGGGTCTTCTTGTTTCTTGATCTTCTTTGCTGTTTCGGAATCTGGATCTAAGGAAGGAAGGTTCAGGTTTCCCCTAAATACTACATTTAGGGGCGTTACAGGTAGGTAAAGGGCAGGGACTAATGGGCCCCTGCCCTGGGGTGGGTACACCCCCGATCCTGTCACTCTCCTGTGGGAGGGGGGCAGTAGCCTAGTCCTGATTGGGCAGGGCTTCCCATCTTCAAGATGGAGAGAGCCCGGAGATGTGCTTCACCTCGCCTCCCCCACCTGAATGGTGGGGTTGGCAGAGGCTGGCACACCCCCTTTCCTTCCTTGGGGTTTGCGGACAGTCTTCCCGCCAGAGTGGGGGTCAGAACCGGCAGGGGCCAGTTGCTGAGTACAGCAAGTGGCCTGGAGAAGCTCACAAAGGCGGCATGCCTTTGAAGCTTCCCCTGCCCATCCTGGGGGAGGAGACCTAGCACCTTGCCCAGGATGTGCATTGTTGCAGGCCCAGGAGAGCGAATGGCTCTCTACCCAGGGGTCCAGCAACATGTCTGCTGTGTGGCAGCCGAGGCAGCCCCTCAGACAAGACGTGGATTGTAGGTTAGGTTGAGGGGGCATCTCTAAGATGCCCTCTGTCAGGCATTGTACATTAAATCCCACACTGGCATCAGGGCGGGTTTAATGTGCTGAGAAGTTTGATATCAAACTTCTCATTCTTCGGTGCAGCCATCATGGTGCTGTGGAGTTCGTGTTGACGAGCTCCCAGCACCATATACTCTTAAATGGCAGCACTGCACTTACAGTGCCCAGGAATGGACCTGGGTACTGTAGGGGCACAGGGCTCATGCACCTGTACCCACACCACTGGCATAGGGCACCCAGCTAGAGGGGTGGCTGATGTATGCCAGGGCAGTGTGTGTTGTGGTCATGGAACACAGGGAGGTGTGCCATGTCGACTCTCTGTTTAGTTCTGCACCCAGACACTCAGCCTGCAAAGGCAGTGTGTGTGTGTGTGTGTGTGTGTGTAAGGGTACAGGGCCTCTAAGGGTGGCACAATAAGTGCTGCAGCCCTTAGGGGCCTTCTCTGGTCACAGTGCCCTGGGTACCTATGGTACCATTTACAAGGGGCTGACCTGTGGCGCGAAATGCCAATTGGGTTTAGGCTGTCATGCAGTTTTAGGGAAGGAACACAGGCCCTGGGTACCTGATTGGCAGGAGCCCAGGGTGCACTCAGTCAAAGTACATCAGCATTTCAGCAAAACGTGCGGGGCATACCATGCAAGAAAGATGGCACTTTCTCACATCTACTGAACAATCAAATCTGAACATGGTATTACCACTGGCTAGGTGTGGCTTAGATAATATCCAATTGCAACATCCCATAATATAATTCAAACAATTACACCTTTACTATATGTGATTGCTAGCACCTGGTCCTCTTTCCTGGACTAATAATCATTGCACTAAGTATAGGTACTCTCTAGTTGCCACAATTCAACGTTGTGAGGTCAGCACAGAGTTGTCAAGCAGAGCACGCAGGACAGGGCATAAAGGTTAATATGTGTGATCAGAGAGGTTGCACACTGCTGTAGGAAAAGATGCAACATATGTGTCTATTCACAAAGGTATTTAAATCAAAAAGAAGGAGATAGTTCCTCTATAAGACAGATGTCAAGTAAGACACTAACTGCCTATTGTTTGCGTCGCTGGGGAATCTCTATTTTAGATCGTAATGCCCTCACACACCTGTTAGGGTGTCATGCTTCATCATAGGGCGCTCCCCGTCAGACCGGCGCTGCAATGTCCGACGGGCCTGGTGGCATCTTTAGCGGAGTTCTTTTGATCTGAGAACGCCGTATGTGAATGGTGTGTATTTGGGTTCAAAAAGGAATTGAGTGATGGTGTGTATAGGGTGGTCAGTGATTTAAAAAAGGTACCGGTCCTAAGGACCTTTTTATTCCAGAAGTAGGACCGGGACTAAGTAAAAACAGTGTGGCTACCAGTAGGTCATAAGGTACCTGGGTAGCTTTTATGTGTATGTGGTTGACATGTTTCGTGCCATAGGGGCTCCGAAGTCGAGCGGCACTTCTTCAGGACCAAAAGATCTCTAGGGGGTGTGAGAAAGTGCGATCTTTCTTGCATGGTATGCCCCCACTTTTTGCTGAATTGCTGAAATTACTTTGACTGAGTGTACCCTGGACTCCTGCCAATCAGGTGCCCAGGGCCTATGTTCCTTCCCTAAAAACACAAAACACAAATTAGCAAACCCTGGCTACATGTCAGCCCCTGGTAAATGGTACCCTAGGTACCCAGGGCCTTGTGAACAGGGAAGGCCTCTAAGGGCTGCAGCACTCATTGTGACACCCTTAGAGGCCCTGTACCCTTACACCCACCCACTGCCCTTGCAGGCTGGGTGTCTGGGTGCAAGACAAGATAAAGGGTCGACAAGGCACACATCCCTGTGTGCCATGCCCATCACCTACACTGCCATGACACACATCTGCCACCCATCTCGCTGGGTGCCCTATGCCCATCGTGTGGGCACAGGAGCAGGAGCCCTGTGCCCCTACAGTACACAGGTCCATTCCTGGGCACTGTAAGTGCAGTGCTGCCATTTAAGAGTGCATGGTGCTGAGAGCTCGTCAAACACGAACTCCACAGCACCATAAAGGCAGCACTGAAGACTGAGAAGTTTGATATCAAACTTCTCAGCACATTAAACCCACACTGATGCCAGTGTGGGATTTAATGTACCAAGCACCCCAGGGGGCATCTTAGAGATGCCCCCTAAAACCTAACCTACAATCCACGTCTGCTCTGAGGCTGCCTAGGCTGCCACACAGCAGACATGTTGCTGGACCCCTGGGTAGGAGAGCCCCTGCTCTCCTGGGCCTGCAACAATGCACATCCTGGGTGAGGTGCTAAATCTCCTCCCCCAGGATGGGCAGGGGGAAGCTTCAAAGGCATGCCGCCTCTGTGAGCTTCCCCAGGCCACTGCAACCCCCCACTCTGGCAGGAAGCTTGGCCAGAAACCCCAAATAAGGACAGGGGATGTGCCAGCCTGCCAACCCCACCCCTCAGGTGGGGGAGGCGAGGTGAAGCACATCCCCGGGCTCTCGCCATCTTGAAGATGGGAAGCCCTACCCAATCAGGACTAGGCTACTGCCCCCCTCCCACAGGAGAGAGGCAGGATAGGGGGTGTATCCACCCCAGGACAGGGACCCATTGGTCCCTGCCCTTCACCTACCTGTAACGCCCCTAAATCTAGTATTTAGGGGCACCCTGAACCTTCCTTCCCCAGATTCTAGATTCCGAAATACAAAGAAGAGCAAGAAGAAAGAAGACCTGCCCTGCAGCTGCTAAGAAGAGGAAGACACCAACTGCTTTGGCCCCAGCCCGACCGGCCTGCCGACCCTCAAACCTGCTCCTGCTCCAACCCGGCATCTCTTGTGGCCAGCAACCTCACAAACCCCGGAGGACATGGCTACCTTTTGGCTCTAAGTCCCTGGGACTCCCATGAGTAAAGGCACTACTCAAAACCTACTTCTAATCCCTGGCAGCAGCCCGGAACCGCGAACCCAGCACACTCTGCACCAGCCAAGCCTGACCGGTGCCGGAGTGAACAAAGACCACGAGGACAACCCCACGGCGACTGTGCCCCCGAGTCCGGCACCCAAGGACCTCCCTCGACACTCCTGAAGAAGCCTGCTGCCTCAGAACAAGGTGCCCCCCCTACCGCGATCAACAGAGGGTAAGATTTCCCGACACCAAAAGGCACCCCTGCACGCGGCGCACCGCGCCCCCCTGTGCCCGATCCCGGGGTACCTACCTATCCTCCAACTACCCAACTTACCTCTCGAAGTGGTGGTGGCACCTGAAGAATCCTCGTCCCCGAGCTTGCAGTCTTTTTCTAAACCGGAGATTTCCCACTGAAATCAATTGAGCACCCGAAGGCTCAAAAGCACCCTGCACCCAGCCGCCCGAGTGGCCCTGGCAGTGCAACCTCTACACCTACCCACTTCCCCACTTGCCCTGAGTAAGTGACCAGGAGCCCAGCTCCCACAGCAGCGTGGCTTGCTAGTCAGCAGCCACCAACCAAGGCCCCCCTATCCCTCATAGGATAACATTTGGCCTAACTCTCTCTGCACCCGGCCGCCCCAGTGCCGCTGAGGGTGAACCAACTGTACCTACCTGACCCTGGGGGACCCCTGAGTCTATGCCCAGAACCTCAACTCTGCCAGTCGAATACTTACCTTTAAACCGATAACTCTATTTTCTTCATAGGGTAACATTGACTGGCTTTTTCCTGAAATTTCTTCTAAGTGTGGACTTTTCAAATCTTAAAATATTCACCAAAAATCAGCCGAGTAACGAAAACAAAAATACTCACCTGCTCTTAGGTGAGCTCCCAGTGCTGTATCTTGGTGCCCAGCACTGACTCTGAAAAATACTTACAACTGTACTTACCAGTAACCCAATTTTCTCCCATAGGAAATCATTGACTGTTTTTCTGTGAAATTTCTTCTGCCATCTTTAAATATTCTTTAAAAATCGTATAATATCTGAAAACGTAATTACTTACCTGTTTTGGATAAAGGTCCCACTACTGAATCTAGGTACCCAGTACTGGATTACAAAAGTAACAAGAACATACTGTACCTGCAACTTGAATTTTCTTCCATAGGGAATCATTAACTGTTTTCTATGAAATATTTTGTCAACTTTTAAAATAGCAAAATATTGTCTAAAAATCATCACAGTAATTAAGTCGACTTTCATCACTTGATTCTAAGTACTGACCCAGGACTGAATCTAGGATCCAGTCCTGGAATTCCAAAAGTAATCCTAAAAGTAGTCTGTTGCAAATAACTTGAAATTTCCATTGAGCTCAATGCATTGTTGTGTTTAAAATAGTGTTGCCTATTGCAACCACTTGTAACTGTTTACAAAAGTCAATTGCATATTGCAAAAGTATTTATATAAAGCATCTCATTCTGAGAAAGTATATTTTAATGCCAATTGTTGGTTCTAAAATAAAACAAGCATATATTTTTTATATATAAACCATTGGCCTAGAGTTGAGTTATTGAGTGTGTGAGACCATTTGCTGACTGAGTGTGTACAACAAATGCTTTACACTGTCCTCTGATACTGCCTTACTGCTCGACCAAGCTACCACTTTAGAGAGTAAGGTTATATCTAACTTTAGCCTCTGCCAAACCCTTGGGGACTGTGGACTCTTTACACCCTGTACCTATTAGGGAACAGTATATACTGAGCCACTTTCTCACAGGGGGTATTTCCAAAATGTGGTCCTAGAGATGCACCCCTTATATAATTCGGGGAGTGCAGTATGTAATAGTCTGGTTCCAGTTGATGGAACCCGCAGTCTCTCTCCACCTAAGTACAGGGGGAAGAGAAAAGAAAAGAGAAACACAGCGACAGCAAACCATACCGTCAAACGAGTAGATCGCCAGGCAGAGTTAAGACCTCATACCCAAATCGGTGGGAGAGGTGCAGTAACCAGGGTTCATATCTCAAGTATATGGTAAGCACAGAAAAAATTACAATTAAAATTACTCATAAGCTCGCATGAAGAAGGCGCAATGGTTAAAAAGTGTAGCCTAGAAGGACTACACATACTGATCGTACCAGGCCCTCCAAAGAGGGATTAAATTAAGACTTACCTCACTTGGTGGGTAGTCTTACTTCATAGATGAAGGGGAGGAGACCGACCACATGAACGGGCCAACTGAAATGTGACATAACGGAGATCAGAGCTAAAGATAGTCACACACAGAGCATCCAGAGAAACTGGCTGAACGGGACTACGTGTGTCTATTGCCTGAAAGGGGAACAATCGGCGTAAGCTATGGGCATGTTCCCGGATGTTGTGAGTCTGAATCGTCCGTGAGTTAAAGGTGAGTGTCTACCATAGACGGATGTACTCGGTGGGAGACCCCTTTGTCAACAAGAATCCGATCCTGTACATATCAATACATGGCAGGATGTCGCTTGTGGTAGATATACAATGACTAAGGTCCCAGGGAAACGTAGCTCGGCTGTGACAGGCGTCATAAAGATATTATGGTATAATTGTGCCTACGGGTTAAGTGCGGCGATTAATGCAAATGAATCGTGAAGAGTTTATGCAGGCTCAAATCATGTGAAGACGAGTCCTACAAAGCACATAGAGCCCTGATGTCACCATTGTTAAGGTGAACAAACAGTAGCTCAGCAGAGGTAGGGTGTCATAACGACAATATTGTAAGATATTCGTGCCTATGGATTGAGTGCGGTGATAGGTCGTCAGTGAATAGTGTCGGGTACATGCAGGCTCAGGTAAAACACGGAACTCAGATCCCTAATAAAACCCGGTCATCTACATAGGGCGGCAATGTGTCCTCGTAGAGAATTAAGAAACCTGACGGGTAGTCAGTGTAAACGTGGTCCCGTGAAGTGAGCAGAGAGACAAACAGTAGTATGTGAGAAATTGGTAGAAGTACCCAAGGGCGACCCTGCCGGTGGAGTTAACGGGCCAAGGGTGCAAATGCGGAGAAATAGATGCGACACACAGCCACACTCCTAAGCGGTCTACACTTACCGGATCGTGAATGCAGGCAGTGCCGGTAATCCAACATGTCTCCCCGACGTCTGGATATTGCCGGTACTGAGATGCCGCTTACGTTTTAAAGGTGACCTCGTGATGCGGAAAACAGAAGTAGCAGCTCCGCCATCTTGTCTCTTCGTGGATCTGCCTGACTAGACTCGTTATGATACAGACTGGTTATGATGCAGGGAGTTGAGACATCATGTGGCAGAAAAGTTGACCGGCTGAGATGTCTTAATAAGTATTATCTGGATGTGACCTAGTCCTATTAACATAATGTCAAAAGTGGATCTTACTCGAGCTGAGCTAAATGTATGGTATCAGGGTAAAAAACCAAAGGAATCTGTAAGGGTGTCCCTGTGTTACACCTTTGTGGATAAACAGCAGGACGGTGTGAAACATACTCATAAAGAGTATGAGGCAGTGAGTAATCATAGTTTTGCGTTGCGCTTGTGTCATGCAGGGTAATGCAAAGGCAACACAAAACTAAATTCAGATTTACCAAGCATCGCAAGACTACCTTCCAAGGCCCTGCAGTGCTTGGTAAATGTGGAGTAACGCATGGTAGAGCAAATCACTGCTTTGCGATCCTCTGCACCATGGAGGCGTTTCATGGGTAGTCCCGCGCATCCACTCGTGGATTTTGGTGCATTCCAATGTTTATCATGAGTAGTAGACCTGGGAATGCATTAAAATGCTAAGCCTTTCCTGGGGCGGAAGGGGCACCTTCCTGCACAAAAGCAATCCTCTGAGGCGTTTTCTTCTTTCCTCTTTCTATGTGTACTGTACTGTACTGCCCCTTCCTACCCAAAAACAATTCTGCCTACAGCACAGGCACTCTTGCATCAAGGCGCAAGAGTGCCTGCGTTGGTGCTTGGCAGAAGATTGTGCATCAGCGCAGGCAGACAACAGGATTGTGCCATGTAATAGTTAAATATGGCACATTCCTGTCCTCTCCCTTTCACGCAGTGCAGCGCAGCGCAGCAAGGTATCTTGCTGAGATTCATGTTAAGACGCCTTAGGTTCTATGTAGCCTTTTAGACTTTACTCTTAATGTACAGTTGTGTTTGGTCACATTATCAGTCTGATTATCATCAATTTACGAGCTCTGTCAATAGTGGGATCACATGGACAGCATGCTAGCATGACACATAATGTCAATAAAATGTATGTGAAGCATGTTGAGCACTTAGTAGTACTACCGTGTGTGTGATATTAAATGTACACACAGTTACATTTGTGTGGAAGTCCTACCCCACTGCAGAGATTTACCACTTTAAACTCTGGTCTTAATATTTTATGACCATTCTGCAGCATAGTATATGGGACCTATATGAAAATGTTTGTTGAATCTCACACATTAAAGTATTGCCTCAATAATTTTTTATCTTTTATTTAGGCTTCTGTCCTCTGGCTCTCTGGTGATTATCTCACCGACTGTAGAAGACACAGGGGTTTATGAGTGTGTGGTAATTAACGAAGCAGGAGAAGATCAAAGATCTATCGACCTAACTGTTCAAGGTAAGTCAGAGAGTGTGTAGTTGACTATCACTGTATATGTGACAGTTATTGCAGATATTTCGAGTGACACTAAAGTTTGTACGTCCATCTGAAGCCTATTTTTTGAAGCCATATGCAACATAATATCACAGTTTCCATTTATACAAGATTAACTTTTTTATGTAGGGATGCTAGTCCCTTCCAAGGCTAAAAGTGATAAACTTTTTAAAATTATATATATGCACGTCATCAAAGAAAATTTAGCAAAACTGGTACATCATACATTCACAAGAGATTTAGTGGTCTCTCGAGTGAATAAAGAGGTTTTTTCCACACACACCTCATCAGGCAATGAGTACAGACATTTAAAACAAAATCATTGCTTCCATGGAAGCTCACCAGACTTTCACTGTGCATAAGCAGCCACACTTTCCTTAACTTATTTAGAAAGTGTTTTTCACCATCCTGTTGCATGTTGGAGCTCTTCATTTGACTGGATGTGCACTTCTGTCATGATGGGAGACAATAGTCCTCTCAATTACCCTCCTTTCTACCCCATGACCAGGACTGGGCATGGAGCTAAAACAGTTCTGGAAATTACTGTTATATCATCCCCACATCAAGCCAAATGAGCACAAGGAATGAGCAAGCCTGTATTTCTTCACAACGGTTTGGGTGACGTTCGCCCTTCAGAGGTTTACTTTAATTGGGAATAAACTATTGAGTACAAATTTTCAGATCTATTACATAAAATACCATTAATCTTACAGGCTCCTCTCTTAGGCCACCCCATCCTGGGAACAATTCTATCCTGCAGATCACTGCTAGTGACGCGTTTCACTACCATGGTTGTGGAAATATGGGTGATAAATGGGTTACCTCACTCTCCTTCGCTCTCTGTCTGACATGGTGTAACTGTTCCAAAGTGGGAGAGACACACAGAAAACAGAGATAGAGAGAAGAAGAGAATGATAGAGTGTGCATGAGTATGTGTGTGTGTGTCTGTCTGCACATTCACAGAGGAGTAGAAAAAGAACTGAGACAAAACTGTTTACAGGAATATCTGCTGGAACTTGTAAAACAACATCAAGCATTTCAACTGCAAGTAACCCTTCAGGATCTGAATGTATCCAAATGGATGCAATTCTTAGCAGCTGCTCACACCAAGTTTCGGTACCACTGTTGGCCACTTTCCCAGCTGTCATGGAGTCGGGCACAACTGGACATCTAGGTCCCGATTCACAAAGGTAAACTTAGACGTTTGGTTTAAACTTAGACCAAACGTCTAAGTTTACAACTTTGGGAATTCACAAAGGTGATTTACGAGTACTTTCTTTTGGTCCAAACTCGGGGCAGATCTCCTCCCAGAGAGAGCGGACATAAAGATAGTACTTCTAAATGCCCTTTGTGAATTCCCAAAGTCGCACACCTAGACTCTTGGTCGACGTGTGAACCAATTGTTTAAGTTTACCTTTGTGGAGCTGGCCCCTAGTCACAAGCTGAAGATTGCCTGAGTGATTTTTTTTTATAACTCTTTTTATGAAGAAATAAGGCGTGTTACAGTTATAAGGCAGTAGTAAGCAGATTGCCAGCATTGATCATTCAAATAGTAGGTCCTCAAAGTGCACATATCATAACATAGGGTTGATAGCATTTGACATGCAGGGCGGCAGATCCTTCTGGGGCCAGCGGTCCAGGGAGTCAGAGACAATGGAGTTAAAATTGCCCCCAACCAACAACCTCCCATCCGATAAGCCGAGGAGGAGATCGCTGAAATCAATGAAGGCCTGTGTATATAAGCCTGGTGGTATATACACTGAGACCAGATTAAGTGTGGACCCCTCCCAGATCCCAGAAATGGCAGCAAATCTACCCAGAGGGTCAGTGCTGACCAACTCAACAGTCAGGGGGAAAGATTTCCGGATTAAGATGCCTACCCCCCAGGAACCAGAGCCGAAAGTGGAGTGGGCCGCTAGCTGGAAGCCCCACCGTGACAGGGCCTTACATACATTCCCCAGCAGGTGGGTCTCTTGCAGGAGAACAATATCTGGTGAATGTCGCTTAAAGAATTGGAGAACCACACCTCTCTTAATCTTGTCACCAAATCCATTTATGTTCAAGGACAGCAATTTAAGCTTCTGTCTAGTCGCCATGCCCATTACACGATTGTAAAGGTATATGGAGACCCAGAGAGGAGCACTCAGCAGGGCCCCCGGGAGAGACGTTGGCGTATCCCCTACTATTTGCAACAATGAGTACATCAAGGATACTGAACCAGCATCTGCTTTTACTTGAGACCAATCAAATATGCCATGTCTGAGAAACAAAAAAAACACAACACAAACATAAATACAATCCCACACCCACTCCCCAAAGACCCGAAAAACATTGCTCAATAACCCCCTCCCTGCCTCCCTGCTTGGCGGGGTCAAAACCTCCCATCCCCCAAACTAGCAGAGTGCCTATCGCCCACCCCTCAAAAACTTGCGGGTACGTGTAGCCTAACCGAGCACCCGTCCCTGAAAATTTGGCAAATGGTAATCACATTCAGGTAATAAAGATATTCCAGGAGCAGCAGTCAAAGCCTAAAGAGTGCTTTGTAGCTTATACAGAAATATTAGGGGATCATGGAGAATCAGAAAGAGTCTAGTTCAAATAAGTCTCCAGTGAGAGCCTGGCGCAGTTCGATCGTCAGGTCTGTTACACTTAGGGGAGCCATTGCTCCAATACATCCATCAGTCAGTGTAGAAACCCTCCACCCCGAAAGAGTAAGCATACAGACCAATTATTCGATGCCTCCCGTCGCCTCCTCCTGCCCCCGGGGTGGTGTGCCTCCGTTGGAGTCCCGGGTGTCACTATCCACTCTCACACCCTGGGTGTGGTTGTTGTCCTGGCTTGCCTTGCGCCATCCGTCAAGCCAGCCCCAGGCCTCCTCAGGGGTAGTGAAAAACCGGGCTCTCCCCCCTGATTCTACCCTCAGCTTGGCGGGGAAGAGCATGGCATACTTCAGTTCCCTGTCACAAAGCGCCTTCTTCACGTCCAGGAAGCTGCGCCGGTGTCGCTGTACCTTGAGGGTGAAGTCCGGGAAGAAGGTGATACGGCTGTTTCGGTATTCCCCCGGTGGGACCGATCGGGCGCTCTGCAAGATAGCGTCTCTGTCTCGGAAGTTGAAAATCCTAGCGAGCAGGTATCATGGGGGGCTCCGGGTTTCGGTCTGCCACCTGGCACTCGGTGTACCCGCTCAACTGAAAAGAAGTTAGAGAGTCCCTTCGGTTTAAGGTAGATAGTGATCAATTCTTCCACAAACGGGTCCGCTGATGGCCTCTCCACCCGTTCCGGCACCCCCAAGATTCGGACAGATTGCCTGTGTGATTGGAACTTTCAAAATATCTATCCCCATCTGCATCCTGAAAAGAAGAATCGAGATGGAGCTCAGCGCATCCTGCGTTATGGGATCCCATTATGCCTGTTTTCTGTCACATGTATAGTCTTTATTGGGTACATATGGAGTGTTCTAAAATGGAGAAACGGCATTGTGAGAATCCCTTAAGAATTTATTTCAGAAAGACTATAGTAAAACTGTGAATACCCGAGAAAGAGGGGTCAAAACATGGATACTTACTACCCCCTGCATTCCTCAGTCCTCAGGTAAACCCCTGCTTGACTTTCCAATTGCAATACACTTCTCCTAAAGCTCCTAATTACCACAGAACTTTCACGCAGAGTGATAAAACTCCTCCCTCATCTTTAAAATGGTTGTATGACAGAACCATGCAAGTCTTTCCCATGCATGCCTTTCTAACATGGGCACTACAACGAACGTGTTGTTACTACAAGTCTCTTTAGCACGCAAGTCGTTACAACGACTTGCCTTAGAGAAGCGCTGGACTTTGGAAAAGTATAATTTACTATTCCAACTCCAGTCTGTGTAACATCTAGAGAAGTTGTTGGAGTTAAGTTCCCTAAAGCAAGTCGTTGTAACGACTTGCATGCTAAAAGAACACGTGGTTATGATGCATTCGTTGTTGTACCCGCGTTGTAAAGGCACTACGTGGTTAGATTGCGTGGTAAAGGGTTCTTCCCCTTTAAAAGATGTCTATAATATGAGGTATTCTAGGTTTCAAATTAGCAACATAGAGAGCAAGTTGAGACTCATCTGGGGCAGAGACTGACATTTTAACTTTTAATAAATAAAACAAGATGCTATTCCAACTAGTAAGTAAATAAGTAAGTAAGTACGTTTTATTAAATGCTTAGTTAATAAAGAACATTGCATAAGATACATTCGTTGAAAGAACTAAAATAAGGATAAAAATAAAATTGAGTCAATATTGTCATGTGCACATGGGACGCTAAGACCATGGTTGCATGAGCACCTGTGCTAATACATCCAGAGAGTGCTCCAATTAGCGCTTTTAAACTTCTTCTGGGTGCTTTGATAATCGAATCGTCTATGCTGATTAGCATGATTGTTTTAGACCAATTACACTAGTGATTCTACAAATTCATAAAACCATATTCCAACCAGTAAGATGACAGAATGATATAACAGGTGACTCTAAGGGATGCAAGCTGCAAAACATTTGTTATGGGTACATAACTTGTTTCTTCTTCATCACAATCCAGTGTTTCAAGCCCTCTCACTTCTAATGATGGTGTTTTCCTTTGTGGATTCTTTTAATTGAATGCAAGAAGTAAAATTCAGATAACTAGTCTGTGAAATATCATTTTCTTTTCGTGATCATAGTGATTGTGATTCAGTAACGAATGCCAGCACAACATAGAAGATTCTAATGCGGGGACCTAGCACATGCTATGGGTGTATTGTGGTAATACAAAAGGCTTTGTAAAGAGTGAGGACGTTTGCTTTTAATGTTATTTCACTGATATATGTGCAAAAAGGCACAGAATCCATTACCACTCTACTTTTAACTTTGTTTCAGTGCCTCCTTCCATAGCAGATGAAGTGACAGACCTTTTAGTTACCAAGCTGTCTCCAGTAGTAATTACGTGCAATGCAGCTGGAGTGCCAACGCCTTCGATACACTGGACAAAGAATGGGTTCAAGCTCCTTCCAATAGGACATGGCTACAGAATCCTTTCAACAGGTACGTGTACTGACATCTACACCTGCACCTCTGTTAGAATGTAAATTGCTTGCCATTGTTACAGTGGCCCCAAGGGTTTAGCTATTATTAGAGTAGCATGTGCAATGGTACCAAGGCCCAAAGATGATAGGGACCCACTGCACCCCAGCTAAGACTGTTTCAGGCATATCCTTGTTACTAGCTTGCATTATGGACCCTGGCACCTTTTTCTACTGAGTGAAGCAAACCATTGCTTTCTGGATGTCTGCTCCTTATGAAGATGTTCTGTGGTTTGCTATAGATACAATATGGAAGGATGTTGAAACATTGAGTAGACTTTTGAGACCTCATATCCTTCAGGTCAGAATCAGTTTCATGAAAAGGTGCAAAGATTTTCCTTTGCAAACTTCGTGAACTGTTTTTCAAAACTTCACCCAGTAGAGGCCGTCTTTCTCCTGTAAACAAGGATTTTATGCACCACTACCTGCTCCCCATGATGTGTTCCCAAACAGGCAACCTATTTTTAAAGGCAACAATAGTTTTTATAAGAAACAAGAGCTGCTTTAAAAACAGAAGTTTCCAATTTGGCAATGCAAACACATAGATGGTGGTCCATTGTTCCTTGTAGGCCACATCCTTGTGTTTGTAGCCAATTACAGGGAGTCACAAATTGTGACCTGCCTAAATAAAATTCACTAGGCAGTCATTCTCAGACTCCTTACTACTACAGATTTTTGGGTTGCAAACTTTAAGTGCATAGGGCGCATCCCAGAATCAAAGAAAGGTCAAAATTTGTGAACACTATTTGCGACTTGTCTGTTTGTACATTTCTCCCTAGATCACTTGGGGCTTAATTCGCTATGGTAAACTTATACTTTTGCGTACGTTTATGTAAGTGTAATCTTTTTATGTGCGGAGTTCTCTGCCCCGAATGCAAAGCCTCGGCATTCGTAAACTTACTATTAACTCATAGTTCATGAATACCTAAAAAATTGTAAACTTACACAAAGGTATAAGTTTATCTTTGTGAATCAGGCCCTTAAGGTTATTTACCCCCATTTGGTAAAATGATATCATGTAACTCTCAGAGTGTATGGAAATTTGACTCAGGGCCCAAATACTATTTTGTCCATGTGTCCAGGGATTATTGGTCAAGGTGGGTCCAAGGTTTACAAAGTGAGGTAGGGTTTTCAAGTGTCATGAAAAGTGAACACATATTTATAAAGTTGACTTTCAAAGTGTACTGTGTACAGCTTTGTTACTGACTATATGATTAATAATTTATATGCTTCTTGAGAATACGTCACAAATGGAAATCACCAGCAACATTGACAACAAAGAAGAGAAACAAAGTTTGCCAGAGTGTCTGTGTATATGAGTAAGAGAGAGATAGAGAGACTGCAAGAGAAGAAACAGAGAACGAACAAGAGATGAGTCAGGGGAAGAGAGGAGAGGAGAAAAAGAGAAAGAGACACTGCAAAATAGGGAGATCGAGAAAGATACGGAGAGGCAGAGGTATAAAAAGTGAGATAGAGAGAGTAAGGCAGACCGAGATAAAGAAAAGACAGAGACAGCCAGAGACAGGGAGAAGGTGTGTCTGGGTGTTTGTGAGAGAGGGAGAGAAAGAGCAAAAGATCCAGTGAGAGAGTGATAAATGGAGAGAAATAAAGAGACACAGACAGGCAGCAAACGAAAGAGGAGGAGAGCAAGATAGACAAAGAAGGAGGCACAGAGGAAGAGAGAGAGGGAGAGACAGAAAGAGACACATCTAGAGACTCTCAGACTCTGACAGTGAGATCTCTTCAGGAAGCCTAGGTGCAATGTTAAGAATGTTTGTACATGCGCCCCATACTCCTGCCATCTAGTGCTGGGCTTGGATGTTTGCAGGTTATTTTTCTACGAAAAAGACTTTTGAGTCACAGGACGAACTGTGACTTAGCCATTAGTGGGCAATGTTAATGGGTAGCGACTCCATGTTAGGCTGATTTTTTCACCACTGGGTTTGGACTTGTACCAACAAGGCTCGAAGACTTGACTTGTTTTCTATAATTATTTTGGCCTACAGAGGGAATTCTGACACCCAGAGAAGGAACAAACCTTTGTCGACCTTGTTCTTCACTCAACATCACTATCCAGAGACCAGTACCCACTGATGAAGTCTCTGAACCCCAATGCCCTTGTGACCTCTCTATGGCTGCGTGCCCCTTAGCATCAACAAATGCCACACTTTAGAAAGCACACAGGGCAATGGGACAGATACTCTACCAGTATTGCCCCCAGTGCAATGCGAAGTGCCTGTGGCCGGACCACCACAAGGTTTGTAACCTCTGCCTCTCCCTTGACAATACCTTGTGTGAAGCTTGCCTAGCCTTTGGGTCAAAAGAAACTCTGTGGTACCAAAGAGCAAGGCATTGGGCATCCCAAAAAAACCACTAGCAGTCCACCACTACACGCCTGACATCTTCGGCGAACAAGACCCTTCAGCGCCAAGGAAGGTGTAGATTCTGACCCTTTAGATATTGCACTGTTACAGCCAAAGCTCATCCCAGAAGCCATCTCTTCCAGCAGCTCCGAACTGGTGGAGGAAGAAGAGCCTCTACCAGCTTCCAAAACCTATGGCCCTCAAATAAAGAACTCCATCAGAATCGTAAGTACAGTCAACTCCTACACCCACCACAAGTCTCACAAGAGGTCTCATGCCTAGGCAGAGCATTGCTCCCAAGGAAGTATAGCAATGAGCCCCATTCACAAAAACTAAAGACTCAAGGGCCTCTGCCAACTTTGGTCTCCGGTCAGCACCAATCAAAGACCTCGGATTCGAGAGAGGGCCCATCCAAGAGCATCGACTCTTCTCTGCTGTTGAGCCTCATGGCCACTAAAAAGATTCAACTCCAGTCGAAGCCTAAGGCCGCATCGACGCCAGTATCCAAGTCTTTAGTGTCTTCATGGCCAATGCCAATAATACCCTCGACAACCAGCTC
This sequence comes from Triturus cristatus, assembly GCF_964204655.1. Lineage (NCBI taxonomy): Eukaryota > Metazoa > Chordata > Amphibia > Caudata > Salamandridae > Triturus > Triturus cristatus. The sequence continues at coordinate 323,201,732 of NC_140586.1, read as the reverse complement.
CAAGGATTCAGAGTAGCTAATCATCCAAAAGCTACAGGATGAGCTTGATGCAACACAGGAGCTCCTCTTTATTCTCTTACTGGGAGGATTTCAGCAAACCACCCTATCACATCCCACAGAGACTTTGCCTCAAAAGAGGAGATTGGCATTTGAGTAGGAACCTGCATCAGAGGACCCCTGGGTTCCATGCCCAAGATGCAGAGTGTCAGGGGTACTATCCCTCCCTTTTATGCTCCACCTCCATCACATTCACCTCCACCAAGATAATCAACTCCTTCACCAACATGACCAAGACCACGTACACCACCTCCACTGCCTTCACCAGAGTCACCAGAGGACTCCTCACACTCCTCTTATGACCCAGGCAGACCTTATGGCCTGCCAACCCCTATGATACACCATTCAAGCCAGTGCTTACAGATGGCCCTTAAGACGACTATGATGCGACCCCCAGGCGACTCAAACCTTGACCATTAGTCTGTCAGGGCATCTCCTTCCGATGATATCAAGACCTATCATGCGGTCATCCAGCGGGCAAATACCATTCACAAGGCGGTCATGCAAGTCTTCCTCGTGGTACATGAATTCCTCATCAAGATGCTCTCCAAGAAGGCGTGGACAGTGCCGTTTCTGATCATAGGGCATGCTCAAGTCTGCCCCGGAGACATTCAAGGAACTCGTGAAGGCCAGGGTATTGAAACACAAAGTTGAGAAGAAGTACAAGCCCCTTCCCTAGTGACCCAGCCCATATCAGGGTACATATCCCACCGACTCCCTGGTCGAGCACACCACCTGCAAGTGGGCTTCTGCTGAAGACACAGGTGAAGCCCTGCTGCCTGACGATGAGAGTAAGAAGCTGGACACAGCCGGCAAGAGGGACACAGGTACATAGCCAACTTTGTGGGACTACTCAACTCTATGATAGAGCCCAGTGGGAGGAAATGCAGGAGTTGGTCGAGCATCTGCTTGAAGAGTTTCAGGAAAAGGGGGAAAGAGATAGTCTCAGAGGGCAAGACCATCTCCACTGTACTGTCATTGGTGAAGACACAGCATCCGATTTCGAGGTATAAGCTGGAGGATCAGCAGCTTCTTCTCAACCTGCCGTTTGATAGGGAACACCTATTTGGGCCTCAGGCTGATGAGATGGTGGAGAAAATAAAGGACACCAATATCGGCAAGTTGATGCCCTTCAAAGTTCCAGAGGCTCCTTTTGGAGGCAGCAGTCTTGAGGAGGCACCAAGGCCACATCTCCTGATCCTGATCCCACCCACTCATATCAGAGAAAGCAATACAATTTCCATCAGCAGATGAGCAGGGACTACACTAGAGGTAACTGCGGGGGCAATAACAACAGTGTCCGGGGGATGGGGGCAAACTCCAGTAAAGGAGCCTCCACCTTTAAGCACTGAAATGCCTCTCCTGCCCAATACCTCAAGTTGGAAGATTGGAATACGACAACCCTGCAGGATGTCACCCTTCTGCTCCAACAAGGTAAGTACATAATGGCACCAGATCTCAAGGATGGCTATTTTCACATCCCCACATTTCCTGCCCACCAGCGCTACCTTCACTTTCTGGTAACCGCCCATCATTACCAATTAAAAGTGCTTCCTTTAGAGGTTACCCCCACTCCAAGAGTATTTACAAAGTTCCCAGCACTGAGGTTTTAGACTTTGGTTACCTGGGTCTCCTGCAGAAATGCACAGACCACCCAGGCCTGCTATGGCGCAAAATGGAAGATGTTTGTCGGCCAATGTATCTCCAATCACTTCGGCCCTCAAAAACCTAGCATACAGGACATAATTTGTTATCTTTTTCATCTATAAAAATCAGGCCTCATCTATACTTTTATATGGCTACATTTAGCCACCATGGCTGCATGCATGCAAAATAAGGAACACCCCTCCCTCTTTTGCATCCCAGTCATCAAAGCTTTTATAGAGGGCCACCCAGAGTCCCCCCTGCCCCTGCTTGGTACCTCAATATGGTCTTTGCCAGACTCATGACCCCGCCCACCCTTTTGAACTATTGCATGTTGCCCCCTAAAATTCCTATCCTGGAAAGTAGTTTTCCTCATTCCTATAATCTTCCTTGGACACCTTAGTGAGTTGCAGGCCCTCACACTCCAAGAAGCATTCATTCAGGTCCACATGGACTTCGTCAACACTTCTAAAAGGTCTCACCTACACGTGGCTGCATACATGCAAAATAGGGAATACACTTCCCTCTTTCCCACCCCAGTTATCAAAGCTTTAATGGAGGGCTTCAAGTGGGTCATCCCTTCAGAGTCCTTTCTGCCCTTGCATGGAATCTTATTATGGTCTGTGCAAGGCTCATGCCCCCCCTTGGGTCATTGCATTCTTCCCCTTGCAATACCTATCCTGGCTTTTAATTCTCTTTTAGATGCGTTAGTGAGTTGCATGCCCTCATACTCCAAGAACCCTTCATTCAGGTCCACAGCGACAGGGCTGTTCTCAGAACCAGCTCAAGGTTCCTTTCCAAAGTGGTTTCCCCTTCCCATCTCAACAAAATGATAGAGCTGCCTGTTTTCTCCCTCAACCAGACTCAGTAGCAGCCCTTCATACCTTAGATTTTAGAATGTGCTCTCATGTATTAGATTGACAGGCTCAAGCCTTTATGCAGGTCCCATCAGTTGATTGTAGCCTTGGCAAAACCCAACAAAGACAAGGCTATTTCTAAAGCCGGTTTTGCCAGATAGATAGTCAAGTGCATCCAAACATGCTACCATAAAGCCAAAAGAGTCCTTCTTACCCACAGGGTGCAGGCTGACATATGCAAGGCAGTCACATGGTCTACCCCAAACAAATTCTTTAAGCCTTATTGTGTGGCCATCTTAGATAGTCAACAGGCTATGGCTGGCCAGACAGTTCTAAGGACCTTGTTTCAGATATCTGCATCATCCATACACTAGCCACCACTATCAGGGGTAATACTTTACTGCGAGAAAGTGCCATCTTTCTTGCATGGTATGCCCCCACTTTTTGCTGAATTGATGAATGTACTTTGACTGAGTGTGCCCTGGACTCCTGCCAATCAGGTGCCCAGGGCCTATGTTCCTTCCCTAAAACAAACAAAACCCAAATTGGCAAACCCTGGCCACATGTCAGCCCCTGGTAAATGGTACCCTAGGTACCCAGGGCCTTGTGACCAGGGAAGGCCTCTAAGGGCTGCAGCACTCATTGTGCCACCCTTAGAGGCCCAGTACCCTTACACACACACACTGCCTTTACAGGCTGAGTGTTTGGGTGCAAGACAAAAACAAAGTCGACATGACACACATCCCTGTGTGCCATGCCCATCACCTACACTGCCATGGCATACATCAGTCACCCCTCTAGCTGGGTGCCATTTGCCAATGGTGTGGGCACAGGAGCAGGAGCCCTGTGCCCCTACAGTACCCAGGTCCATTCCTGGGCACTGTAAGTGCAGTGCTGCCATTTAAGAGTACATGGTGCTGAAAGCTCGTCAAACACGAACTCCACAGCACCATAATGGCAACACTGAAGACTGAGAAGTTTGGTATCAAACTTCTCAGCACATTAAACCCACACTGATGCCAGTGTGGGATTTAATGTACCAAGCACCCCAGAGGGCTTCTTAGCGATGCCCCCTTAAACCTAACCTACAATCCACGTCTGCTCTGAGGCTGTCTAGGCTGCCAAACAGCAGACATGTTGCTGGACCCCTGGGTAGGAGAGCCACTGCTCTCCTGGGCCTGCAACAATGCACATCCTGGGCGAGTTGCTTAATCTCCTCCCCCAGGATGGGCAGGGGGAAGCTTCAAAGGCATGCCGCCTCTGTGAGCTTCCCCAGGCCACTGCAACCCCCCACTCTGGCGGGAAGCTTTTGCCGGAAACCCCAAATAAGGACAGGGGATGTGCCAGCCTGCCAACCCCACCCCTCAGGTGGGGGAGGCGAGATGAAGCACATCTCCGGTCTCTCGCCATCTTGAAGATGGGAAGCCCTACCCTATCTATCGACAGTCAGACCAAGTCAAGGAGAGCATCAAAGCTGAGAGGTGGGGGAGGCGAGGTGAAGCACATCTCCGGGCTCTCGCCATCTTGAAGATGGGAAGCCCTACCCTATCTATCGACAGTCAGACCAAGTCAAGGAGAGCATCAAATCTGAGGTCAGCAAGATGCTGGAGTTAGGGGTCATTGAACCCTCTGAGAGCCCCTGGGCCAGCCCAGTGGTTCTGGTCCCCAAACCTCATCAACAAGGTGAAAAGAGAGAGATGAGGTTCTGTGTGGACTATAGAGGGCTCAACTCTGTCACCAACACAGATTCTCACCCTATCCCAAGAGCAGATGAGCTGATATATAAATTAGGGGCTGCCCAATTCTTCAGTACCTTTGACTTAACTGCAGGGTACTGGCAGATTGGCATGGCCCCAGGAGCAAAAGAAAAGACAGCATTCTCCACCCCTGATGGGCATTATCAGTTTACTGTGATGCCCTTTGGGTTAAAGAATGCCCCTGCCACTTTCCAGAGGCTGGTGAACCATGTCCTGGCTGGGCTGGAGTCCTTTATTGCAGCTTATCTTGATGATATTGCTGTCTTTAGCTCCACCCGGCAGGATCACCTGATCCACCTTGGAAAAGTTTTAGAGGCTCTGCAAAATGCAGGTCTCACTATCAAGGCATCCAAATGCCAGATAGGGCAGGGCACTGTGGTGTACTTGGGCCACCTTGTAGGTGGAGGCCAGGTACAGCCCTTACAACCCAAGATCCAGGCCATCATGGACTGGGTAGCTCCAACAACCCAGGCCCAAGTCAGGGCATTCCTTGGCTTGACTGGGTACTACAGGAGGTTTGTGAAGGGGTATGGGTCCATTGTGTCACCCCTCACAGAACTCACCTCCAAGAAGATGCCCAAGAAGGTTAACTGGAGAGTTAGTTGCCAAAAGGCTTTTGACACCCGAAAAGAAGCAATTGCTCAGCACCAATTCTAAAAGCTCCAGATTATGCCAAGCAGTTCATAGTGCAGACTGATGCCTCTGAGCTAGGGATAGGCGCGTCCTATCCCAGACCAATGATGAAGGCCAAGACCAACCTGTTGCTTTTATAAGCAGGAGGCTACTCCCCAGAGAGCAGCGTTGGAGTGCCATTGAGAGGCAGGCCTTTGCAGTGGTTTGTTCCCTGAAGAAGTTGAGGCCATACTTGTTTGGTACTCACTTCCTGGTTCAAACTGACCACAGACCTCTCAGATGGCTAATGCAGATGAAAGGGGAAAATCCAAAACTACTAAGGTGGTCCATCTCCCTACAGGGAATGGACTTTGAAGTGGAACACAGACCAGGGACTGCCCATGCCAATGCAGATGGGCTTTCCAGGTTCTTCCACTTAGACAATGAAGACTCCATAGGGTAAGGTTAGTCTCATCACCTTTCGTTTGGGGGGGTGGGGGGGTTGTGTGAGAAAGTGCCATCTTTCCTGCATGGTATGCCCCCACTTTTTGCTGAATTGCTGAATGTACTTTGACTGAGTGTGCCCTGGACTCCTGCCAATCAGGTGTCCAGGGCCTTTGTTCCTTCCCTAAAACAAACAAAACCAAAATTGGCAAACCCTGGCCACATGTCAGCTCCTGGTAAATGGTACCCTAGGTACCCAGGGCCTTGTGACCAGGGAAGGCCTCTAAGGGCTGCAGCACTCATTGTGCCACCCTTAGAGGCCCTGTACCCTTACACACACACACTGCCTTTGCAGGCTGAGTGCTTGGGTGCAAGACAAAAACAAAGTCGACATGACACACATCCCTGTGTGCCATGCCCATCACCTACACTGCCATGGCATACATCAGCCACCCCTCTAGCTGGGTGCCATTTGCCAATGGTATGGGCACAGGAGCAGGAGCCCTGTGCCCCTACAGTACCCAGGTCCATTCCTGGGCAATGTAAGTGCAGTGCTGCCATTTAAGAGTACATGGTGCTGAGAGCTCGTCAAACACAAACTCCACAGCACCATAATGGCAACACTGAAGACTGAGAAGTTTGGTATCAAACTTCTCAGCACATTAAACCCAACACTGATGCCAGCGTGGGATTTAATGTACCAAGCACCCCAGAGGGCATCTTAGAGATGCCCCCTTAAACCTAACCTACAATCCACGTCTGCTCTGAGGCTGCCTAGGCTGCCACACAGCAGACATGTTGCTGGACCCCTGGGTGGGAGAGCCCCTGCTCTCCTGGGCCTGCAACAATGCACATCCTGGGCGAGGTGCTAAATCTCCTCCCCCAGGATGGGCAGGGGGAAGCTTCAAAGGCATGCCGCCTCTGTGAGCTTCCCCAGGCCACTGCAACCCCCCACTCTGGCGGGAAGCTTTGGCCGGAAACCCCAAATAAGGACAGGGGATGTGCCAGCCTGCCAACCCCACCCCTCAGGTGGGGGAGGCGAGGTGAAGCACATCTCCGGGCTCTCGCCATCTTGAAGATGGGAAGCCCTACCCTATCAGGACTAGGCTACTGCCCCCCTCCGACAGGAGAGAGGCAGAATAGGGGGTGTACCCACCCCAGGACAGGGTCCCTGCCCTTCACCTACCTGTAATGCCCCTAAATCTAGTATTTAGGGGCACCCTGAACCTTCCTTCCCCAGATTACAGATTCCAAACTACAAAGAAGAGCAGAAGAAAGAAGACCTGCCCTGCAGCTGCTAAGAAGAGGAAGACACAAACTGCTTTGGCCTGTCGACCCTCGAACCTGCTCCTGCTCCAACCCGGCATCTCTTGTGGCCAGCAACCTCACAAACCCCTGAGGACCTGGCTACCTTTTGGCTCTAAGCCCCTGGGACTCCCATGAGTAGAGGCTCTACTCAAAACCTACCTCTAATCCCTGGCAGCAGCCCGGAACCGCGAACCCAGCACACTCTGCACCAGCCAAGCCTGGCCAGTGCCGGAGTGAACAAAGACCATGAGGACGACCCCATGGCGACTGTGACCCCGAGTCTGGCACCCAAGGACCTTCCTTGACACTCCTGAAGAAGCCTGCAGCCTCAGAACAAGGTGCCCCCCCTACCGCGATCAACAGAGGGTAAGATTTCCCGACACCAAAAGGCACCCCTGCACGCGGCGCCCCGCGGCCCCCTGTGCCCAATCCCGGGGTACCTACCTATCCTCCAACTACCCAACTTACCTCTCGAAGTGGTGGTGGCACCTGAAGAATCCTCGTCCCCGAGCTTGCAGTCTTTTTCTAAACCCGAGATTTCCCATTGAAATCAATTGAGCGCCCGAAGGCTCAAAAGCACCCTGCACCCAGCCGCCCGAGTGGCCCTGGCAGTGCAACCACTACACCTACCTACTTCCCAACTTGCCCTGAGTAAGTGACCAGGAGCCCAGCTCCCACAGCCACGTGGCTTGCCAGTCAGCAGCCACCAACCAAGGCCCCCCTATCCCTCAGAGGATAACATTGGGCCTAACTCTCTCTGCATCCGCCCACCCTAGAGTCGCTGAGGGTGAACCAACTGTACCTACCTGACCCTGGGGGGCCCCTGAGTCTATGCCCAGAAACTCAACTCTGCCAGTCGAGTACTTACCCTTAAACCGATAACTCTATTTTCCTCATAGGGTAACATTGACTGGCTTTTTCCTGAAATTTCTTCTGTGTGGACTTTTCAAATCTTAAAATATTCACCAAAAATCAGCCGAGTAACGAAAACGAAATTACTCACCTGCTCTTAGGTGAGCTCCTAGTGCTGGATCTTGGTGCCCAGCACTGACTCTGAAAAATACTTACAACTGTATTTACCCGTAACCCAATATTCTTCCATAGGAAATCATTGACTGTTTTTCCGTGAAATTTCTTCTAAGTGTCAATTTCTGCAATTTTTAAATATTCTTTAAAAATCGTATAATATCTGAAAACATAATTACTTACCTGTTTTGGATAAAGGTCCCAGTACTGAGTACTGAGTCTAGGCACCCAGTACTGGATTACAAAAGTAACGCGAACATACTGTACCTGCAACTTGAATTTTCTTCCATAGGGAATTATTGACTGTTTTCTTTAAAATAGCTAAATATTGTTTAAAAATCATTACAGTAATTAAGTCGACTTTCATCACTTGATTCTAAGTACTGACCCAGGACTGAATCTAGGATCCAGTCCTGGAATTCCAAAAGTAATCCTAAAAGTAATCTGAAATTTCCATTGAGCTCAATGCATTGTTGTGTTTAAAATAGAGTTGCTTATTGCAACCACTTGTAACTGTTTACAAAAGTCAATTGCATATTGCAAAAGTATTTATACAAAGCATCTCATTCTGAGAAAGTATATTTTAAATCCAATTGTTGGTTCTAAAATAAAACAAGCATATATTTTTTATATATAAACCATTGGCCTAGAGTTCAGTTATTGAGTGTGTGAGACCATTTGCTGACTGAGTGTGTACAACAAATGCTTTACACTTTCCTCTGATACTGCCTTACTGCTCGACCAAGCTACCACTTTAGAGAGTAAGGTTATATCTAACTTTAACCTCTGTCAACCCTGGGGGACTGTGGACTCTGTACACCCTGTACCTATTAAGGAACAGTATATACAGAGCCACTTTCTCACATTTACTGTCTGTGCATAGCATGAGTAGCTACACCACGTGCTGTGAACGGAAAATGTTACTTACCGTACAAGCAACTATTGCAGCGTGTAGTGCTATAGATTCACATTCGCCCATCCTTCTCCCCGGAAGCGTGTGACTTAATTTGCAGATCTCTTTTTTTATTACTTAACTTACTTTCACAGTATATATGGTGCACCATACAGCGTTCGTGCGCCACACTAAACTTACTCTTAACCTCTGTCTGAAAAACAATCTAACATGATCAGTTCCCTTGCACATTGCCCACTAAGGGCCTGATTACAAGTATGGCGGATGGGTTACTCCATCACAAATGTGACGGATATCTCGTTCGCCCTATTACGAGTTCCATTATATCCAATTGAACATAATGGCCATAACCCGTCCCCCAAACTCGAAATCAGGCCATAAGTGTGGAGTCGGAGCGCATCCTGAGACTTCAAAGAATACAGCCTGCAAACATCCGAGCCCAACACTAAATGGCAGGAGTATTCAGAGTATGTGAATCTACAGCACTGCACTCTACAAACAGAAGCTTAGAGGGAACGTAACATTTTCCTCTCTCTATTAGTAAAATAGACTTCTAAGAGAACCGTTAAAAATTAAGATGAAACTATACAAAACTAGTCATTGAGTCGTAATTGAACAGCACTCTGAGTGTCGTTTTTGCAAAGTGAAAAAGATTAAGCAGAACAAAAACAGCACATCATTTAAGTAATGAAAAGTTTATATTTTAGGCACCATTGAAATAATGTCGACACTTCTGGAACATGCTGGAAAGTACACATGCGCCGCAAGGAACGCAGCCGGCTCCGCACACAGACATGTCATCCTCCGTGTTCAAGGTAAGATAAAAGGCTTTTTGACGTGGACAATGACAAAAACACAACTTGCTGAGCAGTCATGTTAGCAAAGATTTAGGAGAATGATGGTGATAAGGCAATTCCCATTGTCTAATAGACATTTTGTTACAAAAGATTGATCAACTCTGTATCCCACCTTTCTATATAATCTTAAGAATTTGAAACAGTTTTAAAGGACTTGCTTGATGGAGGAGTTGACCCTTCTTCCGCTTTACATTTTTCTTTAAATGAAAAAAATGCAACAACTTTATAATTAAAAAATAATATTACAGAGCGTTGTAAAATAGCAAATGTGCCTGTTCTATTCGTGATTGATTTTGTTGGTGAATATTGGTGGCGATACAGCATCATATACCTGCCAGAGGTTTGAGGGAATGGAGGGGATGTCTTGAGCCTTTGGATCACAAGATCTTTTTCTCTATATACCTTGTTCATTTATCCAAGATTCAGCCACAGTGTTTGCCTTCCATAATACTCTATACCGGCAATGTCCAAAGTAGGACCCTGCGGGCCCGCAGATTTTCAGGATGTCCACATAATGCAAATTTACTTACAATTAATAAAATTTCATCTCACTTACATGATCATTTGTTATCCTCAAAATATGGCTTGTATGCAGCTGTCCTGGACATATGTTGCACTCTTCAGCTCTGTATATATGAATGTGTATGTTGTGTGCTTCTTTGAGCTACACACACATCAACATGTCACCCTGATTCTTTTGATGTCGTCGTGTTCCCTAGAGCTCCCCATCATTCAGGGCCACCCCAGTGCCATGGACGTCATTCTGAACAATCCTGTTATTTTACCTTGTGAGGCACTTGGCACACCAAGGCCGACGATTACCTGGCAAAAAGAGGGCATGAATATCATCAAACCAGGTAAACCATCTTTTAGTTTGGATCAAATCTTGAGTTAGGGATTTCATCATTTGTTGGACATTGACAGTGACTCCTACAATGAGATCACAGTCCCCTTATGTTCCTTTCAGGGGGTGGATATGCAGTGCTGCCCAGTGGTGCCCTGCAGATTTCCAAAGCTGTGATCGAAGACGGAGGCACCTATATATGTGTTGCTCAAAATCCAGCGGGGACCGCCTTGGGACGGATCAAGCTAAGGGTGCAAGGTAAGTGTAAGTTTTATAACACACCCACATTTAATGCCGCTTTTGTGAAGCTACCCTATTTCAAGCAGGTTGTATCAAGGGAGCGGCTACTTCCCTACTTATGGACATTGTTCTCTGCATTGTGGAGTTGGGTAAACATGGACTCCTGTTGCAATTGTTCTCCACAATGCATTCGGTAGAAGTGATGATGGGCTACTACTTAACATCCTGGAAACTACAAGGGCGCGCGTACTACTTAACATCCTGGAAACTACAAGGGCGCATGTTCTTCTTAACATCCGGGAAACTACAAGAACGCTCACAAGCTCGTTTCTGAGCGCGTTTGCATCTCTTCCTGTTAAGACGGCCCCTATCTCCTCTTTGCCCACTTCTGTCACCATGGGTGATCTACAGACTGCATTCTCTCCCTACTCTGTTTAAATTGTAAGTTGAATAACTGGGAGAGCAAATACTCAGTGCTAAAAGGGATTGACCAATATCTTAAATGTAATCCCTCCAAGACACAGTTTGTTGGCGCGGAGCCTGAGTGAAGGGACGGACGCTGCTCCAAGAGCACATGGGATCTTTGGACTTGATGGCAGGGGCGTAACACAGGTCCCTGCAGCCCCGGAGGTGTGGGGGGGGCCTCGAACTGCAGGGGGCCCACTTAGTACTGTACTCAGGCCTGACAGCTCCGGATTAAATCCGGAGCGGGACCCTCTGTCTAATTTGCAGGAGAGGCCCTTCAAAATTCGTTACGCCACTGCCTGGTGGATCCAGGGGCATTGAGCCAGGCACATTCGGCCAGGCCCTACTCCCGGAGGCTGCTGCTCTTGGACAAAGGCTGAGCACAAGGATTGGGAACAGGGCATAGATGAATGCCACAATCTGTACAGAAGCCGCTCTGATTTCAGCCAGAAGCAGTGGCGTGTTGGGGGGAAGGGGGGAGTAACGTGGTTCATTGATAAAAAAAAACAAAGACAAAAAAACTATGAAGCTTTTTTCTCCGACAGACTTTCTAAATAACCCAGGTTTATGCGTGCGGAAATCACTCACTCCAGCCAGTGATTGTAGACACAAACCTGTACATTGTGTATAGTTTCAGTGGCGCCATTCTTTCATCTCCGCTGGGAAAACTAAAATGGCTTAAAGAGAACTATTTAGAGCATCGCTGCCCCAGTTCGAACGCTATTTCTGGGACGGTATAAGTGTGTTTTGTGCTTCGATGGTGCTGCGCAGGAAATCGAAAGTAAACATAAAATGGATAACCCAGTATAAACTGGGCAATAGCTCCCCCTAGTGTTTTTATGGTAGGAGTGCAGGCCTTATGCTGCAGTGACGCCGCACACGTTCTGTTTTAAATTCTTACTCTGAATACTCAATCCTTGTACTGCCAATCACCTTCTCTTTTACAGGCTCAGTAGAGCTTTCTGAAACTCACACGGGCAGTAAGGGTATTAGAACATTGGAATTTTTGGGAGCTCCATTGGAGACAATGGAGCGTTCCCTGCTTCTACGGGCCCGGTAAAGGCCCGCAGAGCAACATTCCAATGTTTTACAAAGGCCTCTCGGAGCTCCAGGGGATTTAAATCCCCTCGAGCTCCGAGAGGACTTTGTTTAATTTGTTAGAATATTCTGCCCTCTAGTGGCAGAATGTTCTAATAGCCTTATAGCCCTTCGTAGCAGGGCTATACCGGTTATTAAAGTCCCGTTCCCTTGTTAAAGTCCCTCGCCTTCGGCTCGGGCCTGTAACGCGGGAGCGGGCCTTTAATTGCCGGTATAGCCTGCTACGGCGGGCTATAAGGCTATATTAGAACATTGGAATGTGGAGCACTGCACTGAAGACAATGGAGTGCTCCCTGCTTCTACGGGCCGGTAAAGGCCCGCAGAGCAACATTCCAATGTTGCTTTTGTTCACAGCTGTTGCTGTGAACAAAAGCCTCTCGGAGCTCGAGGGGATTTAAACCCCCTCGGGCTCCGAGACCCTTTGTTTTATTTGTGAGAACATTCTGCCCTCTAGTGGCAGAATGTTCTATAGCCTTATAGGCCTTCGTAGCTGGGCTATACCGGTAATTAAAGTTCCGCTCCCTTGTTAAAGGCCCTCGCCTTCGGCACAGGCCTTTAACGCTGGAGCGGGCCTTTAATAGCCGGTATAGCCCGCTACGGCGGGCTATAAGGCTATATTAAAATAATCCTAAACTGATCTTCTTTTGGATTTACATTACTTTTAAGGACCCTATTACAGAGGGACGTAGCTTTGTAAGCAAAATTGGGAGGTGGGTTTGGGGGTAAAGGAGGGGGCTTCAGATTTTCAAAAAATCTCGCTGGTATATAATGTGAAAATGCATCATACGACAAGCTGGGCACATGAGAGGGGATAAGGGGCAGTGGAAAAGGAGACGGATGCGGATTGGAAGGGGTACTAAGTGGGAGAAAACACAATATGTTGTAAACTAACCAATATATTTGAACAATTTCAAATTATAGAGGGGGAGAGTGTGTGTGCGTTTTTGTTTGTGTGTATGTAAAATTTCCTTGTGAAATACAACACGCACCTCACCATAACCAACAGAAAGCACCTGTACCCAACTATTTTCCAGAAAATTCCTTTATCAGGTGGGTGTAAAACCCAACCACCCTCTGAAGCTACGCCCCTGCTATTAAATGTTCTCCGCATATACAGTTCTAAAGGCCTTTCTTCACGAGGTCCAATTTTGCCTTTTCTAAATTTCATGCATCACATTCCTTCCCCAGTGGCATAACAACACCTCAAGGGGCATCATGCAAGGTAAGGTGAGGGGCCCTAATTAACCATTCCCTAACTGCCTTGCTGCTTCTCAGTGTTTTATTTGTTTGCATCTGGCCAGCCCAAGGGGGCCCCATTTGAGGTGCACAGTGTGTCCCACGCACTGCGGGGGGCTCGATTAGGCCCCTGTCGTTCCAGGCTGCTCCACTCTGCTCATAACTACCTATCTGATTATGCCTTCAGCTAGCAGCGTCTAATTTTAGACATATCTTCTCAGTTTCGGACAATGGTGATCCCTCCCCCGGCTTACCAAGACCTACCAATTAGGACGAATAAAAGCCACCTGACTCCAGGAAGAGATCATACAGAGGATTCCGCTTAAGTATTTAGGCTTATTATTGACATTTTTAGAGCTCTTCAAGTCAGTAAGGCATACATATGGTAGGCAAAAACTGAATTAAATCCCCCTTATAACAACAGTGTTTGTACTTCACAATTCCATTGCAGTTCCACCGGTCATCAGCACGCACCCTAAGGAGTACACCGCCATTGTGGACAAGTCTGTTGCTCTTCTGTGTGAGTCCGAAGGTTACCCCACTCCTGAGATTGCCTGGCATAAGGATGGGCAACGGCTCATCGAGTCAGTACGCCACAGGATTCTCAGCTCTGGATCTCTCCAGTTGGCGTTTATTCAGCCTGATGATGCCGGGCGATACACCTGCACTGCTGTCAATGTAGTGGGATCAAGCAGCTCCAGTATGGAGCTAATTGTCCACGGTAAGTTGGATTGACTGGAGGATACACATTGGTTGGTCTGGGTACACTACAGTATCGAAGGTCCATGACCTTTCTAAGAAAGTAAGTCTGGGAACGTTGCATCAGATGGCACAATAAGCACAGCAGCTCTTCAGAGATGTAGACTGGACTCACTTGGGGGCATATTTATGGGAATGGTGGTGCAGGGCAGTGCAGCACGTTACCCTGCTGCACTGCCTGCGGGAAAGGGCAGGAATGCACCTTATTTATCCAATGCAGTGCATTTCTGTCCTTTCCCTCTGCACTGGCACCATTTCAACAGCCTAGCGCCAATGCAGGAACCTTTTCACCATGGTGCAAGGGTGCCTGTGTTGCAGGAAAGATTGTTTTGTGCAGGAAGGGACACCATCCTACACAAAAACAATCCATAGAAAAAACTAGGAGAACTAAAGCTATTTCTCCTTGTTACACCTCACCTTGGGAGGCATATCATTTTGATGCATTCCCAGGTTTACAAGTCCTTGTAAATGTGGGAGTGTATCAAAAACCATGGAAGTTGCCTGTGAATACCCACCGCAACGCCCATGGAATGCCTCCCTTGCGCAGAGTAAGGTGACTCATCAATTTGATCTGCGTTGCTTTCCTCCAGATGTATGAAGCCATTCAAAGCCTTCAATGTGGCTTTACGTAACTTCATAAATCTTACTTTGAGGTTTGCGTCAGGCATGTACCACTTTGCATGGTGCAAACGTGGCACAGGCCTCTCATAAATTTGCCCCTTAGTGTTCATGTAAAGTATTCAGTGGCTGGCCATGCTCTGCCATTCACCTGACTTCTACTCCTTTATATATTTTCAAATCTATGATAGACAGTGATATGTATTTCACTTCAATGACTGAGGGTAGGTTCCCAAAGTAGCAATCTGTACATCCCCTTAGTCTGTCTCTATAGACACTATTGATTGTGCCACATCCTACTCTGTTTTTATAATCTCTGCATCTCCTTTGAAATAAAATGTGGGCTTTTTGTATTGCAGAATTTACAGCACACATCTTCTGTAAAAAGGAATGGGGATAACCTAGTATAATGAGTGTTTTTTTCTATGGTCCACTACTTTTATATGACACATGCTTCACCATTTGTTTTTGTTTATCTTGAAGCTCTCTCGCTAGTTACTAGGTTTACCAGATATATTTGTATGTTATTGACTTATCTTTCTTTATTCCAAGACCCAGTTACTTGTGGGTGATCATGAAAAGGGACATAATAGTGTGATACCAAGAAACAGGGATTACTCATGGAGGGTACAATTAGGGTGTCCTCTGTCCTTAAGGATTCGTGCCTTATTACTTGGGCCTTAATTTCAATATAGTACTATGGCATTAAGGATACAACGCTCTTCTTCAGCATCAGGCCAAACTATTCAGAACATTGCAGAGGCTTAATAGGATGTTCCATCTGACTAAGCAAAAATAATTGATGTCTAGGGTCCTGATTACGAGTATGTCGGTGTCTTCCGAACCCTGCATAAACCCCTGTTTTCTTAGGGGTCAGAATTATAAATTGAGTGGGATTACCAGCATCCGCTAATTATTTGGTGCAGTAAATGTCTCACCCACTGGGGGACAAGTATATGTTATTTACCGGATCATATGTATTTTGGTGCAGTAAACACCACAATCTACATGTTATTGCCCAGAAACCGGTAATAACTGCTATTTATTGCACCCGATAAGAACTATACACCAGGGTGTAGTTATTCATCTGGTGCGACAAAAAGCACCTGGATTCTGACAGACTCTGAACTTGGGTCTAAGATTTCTTGTAGGCTATTATTTCTTCTGTTTCTTTGAAGCCAAACTTGAAGTTCAACTCAGTTTGTGTTCTAAAATCCGAACATTATCTAGAGGCGTAGCAATCAGTAGTGTAGAAGGGGCACCTTGGCCCAGTGCTGTGAAGGGGCCTTTATGGTTGCCTTTTACCACCACACTGTGGATAGAAGGGTCTTTTTTCCCCCTTGCATTAGCATCATCATACCCTTACGATACCAGTGACATGGTTCATTTTTTCACTGTCTAGAGACTTTTTTAATTTCTAAATTTCTGTTGAAAATGAACACGTAAGTCCCAACTATGTCAATATAACCTCTCAAATACAGAAGTTGCACACATGTTCTTTGAATTCAAAACAAGATAAGTTGTTTTAATTTAGGTTTTCTGTCAGCCTCTGTTGTTGCTGGAAGTGGTTTATCCCAAACTGGGTTTCCATATTAGCATACGGTGTACAAACAGTGACCATCATTCCCAAACAAAGGTATTCCAAGGGAGGTGTTCTACTTTGGAGGACATTAGCAGAACCGATTTGCAATGCCATTTGTAACCATAAACCACAATTTCAGCCACAAAAGGCTCTGTTTATGTCTGTGAGGTATCCACTAAAGGATACTGAACAGACGTAAATACATTTACTAGAGTGTAATGGTAGGCCTCAGCTGTGAACAATTACACAGAAGTAATGCAAGCACAGAGGAGAAGGTAGGTCAAGACATAGTTTGCCTTTGGATTTTATGAACGCCCACATACCTGTGAACCTCAAGATATTTACACACTCCTTTTAAACCCTTTTCATCTCTGTAAATGGTCAGAGATTTGTTCCATTAGAGGGCTGGAGTAAATCCCCTTCCAGGATGGGAAGTGGACTACAACTTCCCAAAACCTCATAGGGTTGTATGCAAAGTGGCTTCTTCATGAGAATACATCTTTTCCCCCTAAAGGAAAAATGAGTGCAATTGCACAGTCGATCTATGCCTTACGCATAACAGTATTGGATGCACAATTGGGCACTGGGGAAATAGCAGCTTTTAAAAATGTAACATTGCACCTAGAAACCTGTAACTGGTGCAGCTTCCTTCTCGCATGTGTGTGAATAACAAAGAACAGTAAATCTGCACCTGCTAATAGTAGTATTGCTACAAATACAGATTTACTACTGTTTTTGTTAATCTGGCCCTGTCTACCAACAAATTAATTTCAAGGGTTATTTTAGTTGATTATAGCACCTCGCTGCAAAGTAATCCTGGGTGTTTGTGTGTTTGCCCCTGTCATTTCTTTGCCATTTGCCTTTTGATGGTTTTCTTTCAATATGCCTTCCTAACTTCGTGTTATTCTGTTAAATGTCAGCTGACATTTTTGGGACTTTACCAACTTAAGCATTGTAGCATCAAAACATATTGTGCAGTTTTGGGTTGTTCCACTAAAGTATTCCAAAACCCCTAATTTTGGTCTTTAGAGTTGACAAACTTCTTATTTGTCTAATGATGGAATATGGACTCCTCCCAGTAAGGACAGTATTCCCTTCATTGGAGGTCAGTTCTGGCCAATACGTGTGCTCAATGGAGCGAAGATCCCTTAAATAATATTTCCTCAATTCCTTGTTCTATTGATGGGGACCTGGGGAGTGAGAATGAGAAGGATTACCGGATGGGTGTATGACCGCATAGTCTATATAGCGCCATCTGTTCTTATCAGGTATAATTTAAAAGCCCCAGAAATGAGCAATAGCACTGTGTTTCTTTCCTAGGTCCAGGCTCTTTCTCTAGTAGAACAGGCTGATTTGGAAATGTAGAAATTAATCCCAGTTTCCTTGTACTTTCAACAGTCCCACCAACAATCAGCACAACAATTAAAGACTACTCGGTGGTGCAAGGCTCCCAAGCTGTCCTGCCCTGCACAGCAGATGGAATTCCAATGCCTGAGATAGCCTGGCATAAAGACCTCAGACCTCTCCAAGATGCTGTTAGGAAGCACTCCATCATGCAGTATGGAGATTTGATCCTGGACATTGCTGTGGTAGGTTTCATTTGCTTGTTGACCTTGACCCACTTCTTTGGTTGTCCCTCTAGACCTGTGCCTAAAGGCGGATGTGCAGGATAATTGTCTCGGGGCATGCACTGCTTCTACTTGTTGTGTTACTTGTCTTCTATATACACAGAGATGTCCTCCAAGATGTCATATGCTTGTGATAAATGAAAAATAAAATAGGTACAATCATAAGATTTCGATGATTGCATCTGTTAGCACCAGGGATACCACCAGCGTAAGCAGTTTTCAGTTGTTACCTAGTTCTTAACACCAACCACGATTCCCTCCAAACACACCACTGTGAACACCAATGCATGGAAATGGTCCAGTATATTGAAAGTAGGATTCTAGTCCCATTTTTGTAAATGGGTGGCTGTGACAGTAAGAAACTGCAGCTTGGGTGTAGCAATAGTTGGGTGTAGCAATAGTTTTGCTTTTACTCGTGCTCCTAAAGCATGAATGAATTGTATTTTCTTTGCTTGATTGGTAGTGGAGATGGGTCTGTTGATTACAGGATGTGACAGACCCTAAATCAGCAGAGGAACAGCCCTGGTAGTTTAAATGCAGTATACCAACCAAGCATATACCCAATTAAACTAAAGGCCTGACTGGCCATTGGCAACAGAAAACACACAGAAAAAGCTATTGTGTAAAATGGTTCTGGACAAAGGGGGTCAGATTCCTCTTCTGTGAGGGGAGCCAGACTCACATTTCAAAGGCAGTGGCTTCTTTGAAGCTTCCCTGTTATGGAATTCTAACCAGCAGGTCATCCTGTAGGAGGAGATGTGAACACCCTCTTCCAAAGCAGGCTTTGTTTCTGACCTCCTGAGAGCAAAGGCCCTCATCCTTGGGGGTCAGAAACCCGTCTCTGGTGGCAGACTGTCAGAAACCAGTCAGTGGCTGGTAGGTTTTCAGGGGGCACCTCTGAGGTGCCCTCTGGGTGCATATATTAATAAATCCAACACTAGAATCAGTGTGGGTTTATTAATATGAGATTCTTAATGCCAAATATCCCTATTTTCAGTGAAGCCATCATGTAGCTGGGGAACTCATTTTGACCAGTGTCCAGCAAATGTACTCAAAATTGCTTCCCTGCTCACTTGTACTGGCAGCAATAGAACTGATTAGCACAGAGGCATATTTGCCCATGCAAATATGTCCACACATGTAGTATAAGGTACCCTGCCTTAGGGCTGCAAGGCCTCCTGTAGGGGTGGCCTACAAATACTACATGTAGTGTTTAGGAGACAATACTACTAGGAAAAATAGAGTCCCTATCGTTTTCTTACACATAGGAGGAAACAATACTCTCCAAGAATTCAACTCTATTTTGATTGGGGCACCGCCCTATAGTCCTAGTTAATAGAGAACAAGCAAGCAAAGGACTACATGCATATAAAAGGTATCACAAAATAATTTATTAAAAGATAAACAAATTCACTCTTAGCCACTTTATGTTTAGGAAAGTGCCTTCCTCTCCCTCCTGTTATAGGTTACAATCTAAGTGTCATTGACGTCTAATAATTCTCACGAGACAAATAAACGAACTATACTCTGCATAATATAGTCAATACGAATATTAAAAACAATAAAATCAATGCAATAATAAATCAGTGCAGATATTAAAAACAATACAGTCATGAAAATATTTTTATTCTTGTCAGTAGGGTTGTTAAAAGAGGTACCCTGCCTTAGGGTTGCAAGGCCTCCTCTAGGGGTGGCCTACAAATACTACATGTAGTGTTTAGGAGACATCAATCAATAAATCAATCAATCAGGGATTTATAGAGTACACTACTCACCCGCAAGGGTCTCATTGTGCTGGAGGGGAGGGGGGTTCGGGCAGCTCCAAAGTCATCCGAAGAGCCATGTCTTGAGGTCCTTTCTGAAGGCTTGCAGTGTAGGGCTTCGCCTGATGCTGAGGGGGGTGTTCATTCCAGTTCTTGGCAGCGAGGTTGGAGAAGAATCTTCCCCCGGTTCTGGCTCTGTGGATGCGGGGGATTTCAGCAAGGACTAGGTCGGCAGAACGGAGGTTTCTCTTGAGTGTGTTGAAGTATTGGGGTCTGGTGTTGTGGAGAGCTTTGTAGGCATGTGTGAGCAGCTCAAAGGTAACTCTTTTTTGGCGGGGAGCCAGTGGAGATCGCAGAAGTGCTGGGTATGTGGTTGTGCCGTGGGATGCTGAGGACGAGTCCGGCTGCGGCGTTCTGGATGATCTGGAGTTTGCGAAGGAGTGATGTGTTGATTCCAGCGTAGAGAGCATTCCCGTAGTCAAGCCTGCTGGTGATGAGTGCGTGGGTGACGGTCTCTCTGGAGTTGGGGGAAGGTTCCATTTGAAGGTCTTGCGAAGTATGCGGAGGGTGTTGAAGCATGTGGAGGACACAGTATTGAACTGTCGGTTCATGGTGATTGAGGAGTCGTGTATGATGCCGAGGTTGCCGGCATGGTCCATGGGGGTGGGAGGGTTTTCAAGGGCGGGGGCCACCAGGTATTGTCCCACACAGCGGGGGTGGATCCGAGAATGAGGACTTCCGTTTTCCCGGAACTGAGCTTCAGGCAGCTGCTGCTCATCCAGGATGAGACAACCTTCATTTTTTCCTAGAAACTGTGCCTGGTGATGTCAGGTACCTTGGTGAGGGAGAGGATAAGTTGGGTGTTGGCGTAGGATACTATGCTGAGTCTGTGTTTTTTGACAATGGTCGCCAGGGGGGCCATGTAGATGTTGAAGAGCGTGGGTCTGAAGGAGGATCCTTGGGGTACTCCGCATCTGATCTCTGTGAGTTTGGAGAAGAAGGATTGTAGTCTTATTCTTTGTGTTCTGCCAGAGAGGAAAGAGCGAATCCAGTCTATGGCAGTTCTTTGTATGCTGGCGTCGTAGATTCTGGTGGCTAGTGTGCGGTGGGAGATGGTGAGGAAGGCTGCTGAGAGGTCTAGTAGAATGAGGGCTGCAGTGTGGCGTTGATCGAGGAGGGTGCGGATGTCGTCAGTGGCGGCTAGGAGTGCGGTCTCATGCTGTGGTTGCTGTGGAATCCGGATTGAGATGAGTCGAGGATGTTGTTAGTTTCTATGATGTGCGTTAGCTGGGTGTTGATGATCTTCTCAATGACTTTGGCAGTGAAGGGGAGGAGAGAGATGGGCCTGTAGTTCTTGAGGTCAGTCTGGTGTGTGGAGGGCTTTTTGAGGAGGGGTTTGACTTCGGCACATTTCCAGTCATCGAGGAAGGTGTCTGTTTCGAGGGTGCAATTCATTGTCCGTCATAGTACAGGGATGTGTGGCATGTTATGTTTTCACTTTTGTCTGCACCAAAACATGTAGCCTGCAGTGGAAGTCTTGCATGTGTTTGGTGAGGGGTGTCTTAGGGTGGCACAATTCGTACTGCAGACCCTCTTTAGTACCTCAGGCCCTAGATACCAGGGATAACATTTACTACGGACTTACAAAGAGTGCTAAAGTATTGCCAATTGGGGGAAAGAATGGACAGTTTTGGGAAACAGATCTGGCACTGGGGACCTGGTTAGCAGTATCCCAGTGTGTTTCCAGTTGAAATCACATGAAATACCAGGGAGAAAGTGGAGGTGACCATGTCAAAAAGGGGCACTTTCCTACAGTCCCTCAGAAAACATGACTATCTAACCCGTATTAGTTTATACATTTAAAAACAGCTCCTGTTAGATTTTAAGCAGGCATGTTTTCTAGCCTTATGTTTTGTCAAACATTTCAGTGCATCCAATGGACAAACATCGGCCATATATGTTAGCATACAGCAAGGCCTGCATTGTATCTAACCTTAAAAACACATACAAAGCCCAGGTTTGCATGCTCTACAATGAGATATTGCCCCACCACCCCTGTTGTTGTTGGAAACCCTCCATTCGGATGGGGCAGAAGGTGATCATGACTGTGCTCGGGGATCCTCTACCTTAATATCCCTGATATTGCTGAGTCAGTTGATGTGGATAATTAAAGATGCATCTGTGGTCATGAGCACTTTCAGGCAGATACATTTGACTACAAAGCTGTCTTACAGGCTTATTTTTTTTTCAAATTCTGAGCCAAGTACAGATTTCTAGCTGTTGGAAGTGAGTTTCTTTGAAGACCAGTGGGAGAAACTCATTCATGGCACTGTTTTGTGCTAAGATCCAGTCCATCTTGTTTTGACAGAAATCTGAGGTGATGTTCACTTGATATAGGTCGAACACTGTAAATGAGGAGTTGATGATTTTGTTAAGGAGTTTGCAGAGATCTTGAGAGGCCAATGAAGAGGCTGATGCAGTGTTTACATTTATGTAGAACTGGAGCTAATTGAGGTATTTTCTGATTGAAACAACAAGTGTGGTGAATTGTGTGCTTGTGGATCAGGTTGAAGTGAACAACAGTTGTGGTGGAGAAAATTAACGGTGTCAATTTAATCTCGGGTGCACCTTGTGTTTCGTTGCAAACAGCAAGTGATTGTGGACTCCGAAGGGGAATGAGATGAGGGAGACAGCGATGTGGGTGGAACTAATGGGAAGAAGTAGGTTAGTTTGGTTTTTGCAAGTGATATCATGAAATATCAAAGACCATCTAGTGTCGGCTGGCTGTGAGTTCGTCTGGGAGCTTTGCTATGATCTGTAGGTAAAGATGTCGAAAGAAATAAAGATTTGAGTGACATTTGCGGAGAATCCAAAAGAGTAGATTATATTCTTGAGTGACGTGGCACAGACTGTGAAGAGAGAGAAGGCTGAGGACTGCACCTTGCCTGTCTTTCTGAGATGTGTATTGAAGTTGACTCTGGTCTTTCCAGTTCTTAATTTCTGCTTTACATTGGAATGTATTAGTAAAATATGCCTTCACTTAACATAAGCTAAAATGAGGAGTTAACTGAATGTTTAGGCAGATGTTGGATTCAGAGTTTGACTTCATCAACACACTCATGCTGCAGAGCAGAATTTATTCATATAAAGATGCATTTTTGTTCAAATAAGTATCAATGTATTTTGCTTTTTGTGTATTTTGGTGTAGCCTGAAGACACTGGGAGTTACACGTGTGTTGCCAGCAATGCAGCAGGCGAGGCTGAGCACACAGTCAGCTTGGTAGTGTATGTGCCCCCGACATTCACTGAGCTGCCTGGAGACGTGGCTTTGAACAAGGGGGATCAGCTCAGACTCTCCTGCAAGGCCACTGGTGTCCCGTTACCCATGATCACATGGACCTTCAACAACATCATCATTCCTGGTGAGTGGCCTTCTTCCTCAGATGCCGAGGTCCACATGGCACACCGAGCCTACAAATGTATCATGAAGTCATGAACCAGACCCAATTAGGCACTCAAAGGTAGCATGTTTGCAAATTTATGCATTTACATTTACTATTGTGATTGGCTAAACAGCATCATGTGTCTGTCAAATGAATACTTGGTGAGGGGAGGTAAATAATAGGTTTTGTTTTGTTATATCTTATGGTGCCCGTATGTAGCTGTATGATGTGGTTTACAGCACATGTTGCTGTAGATCGCATGCTGTCATCTCTCCTTCTGTTTTCTGATGGGAAATATTACAAGTTGTTCTTCAAAGAATGTGTTTGGTTTTGAGTGTGCACATAATGACGTGCTCACGTTCTTGAAACAGACAATACACCAGGACATAGACTCCTTTATGCTACACTACGATGGCCTGCAACTTCATGTTTTTCACTGAATATTAAGGAAACAATAGTGTGGGCCAAAATATAGAAGCCTAAATACTGCATGTTAGTATCTATAGGTAAGTGTGGGTTTACAATACTTAACGTCATGCGTATGTACCTTGACAATGTCTATATTTTCAAGATATGTAAATGTGGCATTAAGAATAGTAAATCTGTACTTACCTTAGAGCACTTACCCTTAGACTATTTTGGTTCTCAGTATCTAGCATAAAAATGTTGACTCCACAATACTTTCTTCTTGATATGTTGACAAACAATCTACTGCCGCAAGTCCCAGTTCAGCAACCTGCAGAGCCAGGGAGTGATCTAACAGAACCATTGTATTTTTCTAAGAGCACTTCGAATTCTTGCATCCTTCCTGCACACAACATCACATAAGTTTAAGATATAGTGACATTTAGAGCATTTGTGTGTAAATGTATCTCATGTTTATATACTAACAATCTGGTATGGAGTCTACTCTCTTGGACCTATGTTAGACACAACTGGCTTGCAGTTTACTATTGGGCTATAAGGGCCAGTCAGATCTATCACACCTAAGTGACATAATACAGGCTTTACTAAATCTCTAACTGTGTTATCTCAATGCAAAGAGCTTAAATGGCCCGTCACATCCCGACTGAATTGGAAGTCTGTTTACCCTAAATTAGCTATGAAGAGTAACTTCCAGTGTGGAATATGTAATATGTAGTTGTGTACATCCAGTCATTTTCAACGTTTCACTTCCAGGTGCCAAATACTATAGATGTGTATGTGTGTGTGCATGCGTGTGTGTGTGTGTTGTATATGTTTTGTTCTCTGTAAGTCACTCATCTAAGGGTGTTAAATCAGCAAAAACAAATTGTGATACCCATGGAGGCTGGAATTTACTAATGAGAAAGTACTCCTAACTTGCAAGAGCTGAGTTTCACATGTCTATATCTTACTGAAGGGTACTACGTCCCACTTCTCATTATTGAACCATAACGTGAATTTTGCTTTGTGAACCTAGCACAGTTCGACAGTGTGAATGGACACAGCCAACTCGTCATTGAAAGGGTACTGAAGGATGACTCGGGCACTTATGTGTGCACAGCAGAAAACGCGGTTGGCTCAATCAAGGCTATTGGATTTGTCTACGTCAAAGGTATATCTTTCAAGTTTTCTGCTTCGTGATTTAAAAAATATTTAGGAGAAAGGAAAGAATGAAGAAGGTGCTTGTCACCTCCCATTGCAGATACTGATCCTTAGGACCAACCAACAAATAGCAATAGATGACATTTGTGTTCTATCATCTGATCAGCAGATCCTCCCCAAGCCAATGAACGACCTCCTGCCAGTGAAACATGCCCTTCCTTGTGACAGAAGATACCCATTCGATGTGCTCATTAAGGGTCTGATCCACAAAAGCATATTTGAGTGCAGGAAATAGTACGTCCGCAGAATTCTTTTACAGACTCTTAAATTCCTTTGTGAATCAGCCTGGAAATGCCCAACAACCCTATGAGTAAAATTGGAAAGAGGGCACAGTCCTTTCTATTTGTACTAATTACACATTGATAGTCCCTGAACACTCACTAAATATTCACATTTCAGATCTTTTGGTGGCAATTCAAAAACGCATGCAAGACTACATAAAAGGGTGGTACAGAAGTACTACTTTACATACTCCCAAGTGCCTGTGCAAAGAAGCCACCTAGTCTCCACATTAAGGCTAGAAAAAATGATCAACTTTGGGTGAACTAGTACTTGCATATATCTCTAAACTGCATACCCATTTATTGATTGTGCACTTCTTCGGTCTTACAGGATATGACTTCATAGTTTGTTGATTTAATCCCATGATAGGTCATCTGATTCCAGGAACTTACGCTAGTTATTGGGGACTACAGTGCCATTACCTCCCAAATAATGCTTTCCCACAGAAAAAGGACTTACCAAATAAATGAATATTTGATTGAAAAAAACGGTGTGAAAAGTAATTAGTCAGTGAGAGATTTTGACAGTTATTATGGTTCCTGGGCTATACAACAAATGAAATTCATGTTTAACATTTTGTATTTTTTAATTTATTGAGAAGTTTAATAAAGTTCTAAGTATCTTAATGTGGTTACTTCAGAGCACCTGAAGAGAGGTGTGTAAGGTTATAGCAAACAGACTGACTGTTGCTTAACCAGATCAATGTTCTTTGTTAAGTACAGTTAAAGGCAAGTCTGAATATTTTGGTTTTCAGATGTTTCATAAAGCCTTTGTAATTGGGTTTGGATCCCAATCCATATATATATATATATATATATATATATATATATATATATATATATATATATATATATAAGAATGTTACTGATTTCCTATGGAAACACGGTCCTAACTATAACTATCTACTGGCAACCGCCAGTAGATAATATATATATATATATATATATATATATATATATACATATATATATATATATATATATGAAGAGAAAACGCCTTCAGGTAACCAAATCCTTGGCAAAAGACGAAGCGTACCCAATGTAATTTTGTGCCAGCGTTTATTTAGTGCCCAACACCAATGCCGCCATTACGCGTTTCAGCCCTCGTGGGGCCTTGATCACATGACAACGTTTGAGGGCGTGACAGAAGTATTTAAAGTGAACAACCTCATTATCAAATGCATCAGGTGTGTGATTTGAGCAATAGACATAAAGAACATCCTCCGATCGCACCTCAACATATCGGTAAATGCATGTTAGATCGGAGCACGACATCAATGTGAAATACATGATTAAGAATCACCGTATAATACGGGAAATGGGGTAAAGGACAAGAATCTACCCAGATCATACACAGTATATAAATATATAAATATATAAATATATACATAAAAGAACAAAACACAAATGCATTGCATATTAAACCGCATATTCTTAAAAAACCTTGTTGTTTTTATAAATATTAAAACCATGTATGAGTTGTAAAATAAATACAACTCATGATACATGCCCACATAAATATAGATAAATAGATAAATAAATAAATATCATATATAAAAATTAGGGTGTCTTGTTTACAAAGAATAGCTAATGAACATTTAATCAGTTCAAAAATGATGCATGTGTTAATGTTCTGTATTTGGTACCTTAGATCCTATTAGACACTTCGTCAATAATGTGAGACAAATGCTAGTCATACCCATCATTGAATGTCATATTGCTCTACGTACAAAAGATGCAGAGATAAAATCATCATAAAATGTGCAAACCAAGTGTGTGTGTAAAAAAATATACTATAAAAATATAAATCGAAAAAAGAGACCATATTGGTCTCGGGAGAAGGCAGTCTTGTATGTTAAAATGCTGAAACGTTTGAAATTATTTAGAGACAGGTAAAATAGTCTTCACTAGCATTGAGTCCATTTGGTGTTTTGCAATCCATGAGAATAATGTGCCTGGTTTCTAATTTGCGCAACAATGACTCTCGATTACCACCTCTTCTTAGGGGCAGGACTGTATCTATGGCAAAGTATTTCAGGCCTACTGGGTTTCTATTGTGAAACTCATTGAAATGTCTGGCAACTGGGTACGTGGCGTCCCCATTGGTGATAGCTCGTAGGTGCTGGAGTATCCGCTTGTGGACCTGCAACTTGGTACTACCCACATAGCGCAGGCCACACGGACACTCCAGCACATACACCACGTACTCAGTCTTACAGGTAAGTTTGTGCTGAATGGAATCAGGACTCGCACTAAGGGGAGTAGTATATTCTGTTTTGCTGACCCCATTTTTACAGGCCTTACATACTGCAGATTTGAAAAAACCTGTGCTGCTATTGAGCCAAGAATTGTTAGTTCTGATTTCAGGGCTACTAGACACTAGGCAATTATTAAGGGACCTGGCCCTCCTGTATGTGATACTGGGAGATCGTGGTAATTGACTCCCCAATACAGGATCATTCACAATCAGTGCCCAGTTTTTCTTTATGATCTTACGTATGGTCTGATGTTGGTTGTTATAAGTCAGAATCAATCTTGACTCCATGTGTTCACCAGAAACCGGTTTCTTTCTGCCTAGTAGTGCTAGTGCCCTACCTGGTTCATTGGTTTTGCAGATGGCTTTATCAATGAGTTCCATTGGGTAACCTCTACTCAAAAACCTAGTTTTACAGTCTCTTTGTGCAATACTACAGTCAGTGTCATTGCTACATATTCTTCTAGTACGAGGCATTTCCCCATATGGGATACTCCTAATTACATGTGCCGGGTGATGACTGGTAGCATGTAGTATAGTGTTACCCGCCATGGGTTTTCTGAACAAACTGGTCTGCAATACATTAGAACAAACCCGAATTTCAACATCCAAAAAACAAATAGAGGTGTCACTAATATGCCCAGAGAAGCCAAGATTCAATTCATTGTTGTTAAGATTGTCTATAAATTGCTTAGCTTCACTTTCTGATCCATTCCAAATTATTAAAAGGTCATCAATATACCTGTACCACTTGACAATGTTTTCAGACATAATTTTAGAGTACGTGGGTATGAGGACATGTTCCTCCCAGTATCCCAAATGACGGCAAGCATAGCTTGGGGAAAAACATGCCCCCATAGCCACGCCCCTCACCTGCTGGAATACTTGGTTGGAAAACAAGAAAAAATTATTCTCAAGGCACATGTTGATCATTGAAAGTAACATTCTGTTATGCTGATGAAAATGAATGGGTCTCAAATTTAAGTAATATTCTATGGCTTTTAAACCGTCCCTGTGATGAATGCTAGTATATAAGGAGGATACATCTAAAGATATAAGAAGGTACCCTGGTTGCCATATTAAACCCTCCATTTTCTTCAATAAATCACCAGTATCAAGAATGTACGATGGAAGTCTTTTTACAAAATCCTGCAAAAACAAATCAACATATTTGCTAGTGTGTTCCATAATGTTGTTACAGGCGGAAATGATGGGACGGCCTGGTGGTTTCACACTGTTCTTGTGAATTTTAGGAATGAAGTAAATTATCGGCATCACTGGATGGTCATTCTTGAGAAATTTGAACTCGTCCATTGTTAGTAGACCCATGCTTCTCCAACCCATTAACTTCATATGGAATAAGTTCCATGCCTGTTTCACCTCCGTCATTGTGGATCTTTTATAACATTGTCTGTCATTTAGTTGGCCCAATGCTTCCTCCATGTACATGTCTCTTGGCCATAGTACCACGTTGCCGCCCTTGTCCGACTGGCGGACCACAATATTGACATTGTTCTGTAACTTCTTTACAAGTTGGTGATATGTAAAGTCACGATATCGATGTTTCTTACTGATATTGGATTGTTTAAGATGCAAACTCTTCAGTTCTTGTGATACTTTGTCTTGGAACATATCAATGTTATCTTTTAACATGAGGGGACAGAAAGTAGATTTAGGTTTGAATGGGGTAGGTGCTATAGCTCCTCCCTGCCCCAGACCAAAGTTAGCTGGATGTGTGATGGTCTCATCCTGCATTTGAAGAAGGTCCTGTAGGAGCCCAGCATCCCCTGCTGTTAATAAGGTGGGACTTAAAGCAGGCTGTGTAGGTATCATTGTTCTGGTGGACTTGTGTGTTGAAAAGAATTTTCGCAGTTTCAATTTACGAACAAATCTAAATACATCGATTTTAGTATTTGCATAATCAAAATTACTGTTGGCACTATATGTTAGTCCTAATGCCAACATTTTATTTTCTTGTTCACTTAGTACAGTATCAGTGAGATTTATGACAGTCAAAGGATCATTCTGATTACACAATGAATTTACCTGCGTTGCCACTGCTTGCGGGTTTTCTTGTAGGGTTTCTTTGCGTTCCCGTTTGCGCAACTTGTTGCATCTCCTCCTTGCGCTCCGTTTCCTGTTGGCATTTTGTTTGTATCTGCACTTCGGACACTCGAGGAAGGAGCGCGAATGCTCCGAAATGCATTAGGCTAATGGACAAAAAATGTCATCGGAGTTGCACTCCTGTTTCTTGAAAATAAAGGATTGTTTCTGACAGCTGGAGGAGTGTGTTTCTCAATGCAGGGCAACCTTGGAAAAGATGTGATGTGGCAGGTCCAGCCGCGGAGAAGACTTCACCTCCCCCTAAATCTCCTGGGGATCGTCTTACCTGTAAATGTGCGGGAGTTAACGGCGCAGCTGTCTCTTCATGGCGAAACAGGAATTCAACCCCGGGGCCCACTGGAGGGCGAAAAGTAGTCCATCAAAAATATTGTTAGCACACAGCCACTGGAGGCAACAAGCAGTTATTAAACCACAACTCCCAGCGTGCACTTCAAATATGGCACACCTGAGGCCTTTTAATCGGTGCGGTAGCGCAGGGTATTGTGGGAACTTTGAATTGGATGTGCTGACAATCTGCCTCTGAGGAAGGAGCGCGAACGCTCCGAAATGCATTAGGCTAATGGACAAAAAGTGTCATTGGAGTTGCACTCCTGTTTCTTGGAAATAAAGGATTGTTTCTGACAGCTGGAGGAGTGTGTTTCTCAATGCAGGGCAACCTTGGAATATATATATATATATATATATATATGTATATATATATATATATATATATATATATATATAATTAACAAAATGGATTGTAGAGAACGCGTGGAGTAACCCGAAGCATATTTTCACTTGGAGCATTTCAATACCACCTATGTGTAAACCATATGTCTTCAGAACCACTGATAGGTCTAATTTTTGGGACTGCAACTCAGAAGATCAGACAGTTGTTTAAAGTGTTAAGTGGATCTGACAAAATGCATAAAGCATTTTTTTTAATTAGCTATTATACTATTCACTGTGCTCTGAAGTGTAGTTGTTTTCTAGTCCTCTAAATAACAAATGACAGTTCTCTTTATTTTCTTTAGTTCCCTTTCAAGTCCCTACTCACATTTCTCACTAGTTCTTCCTCCTTGTATCTCGTCA
This sequence comes from Triturus cristatus, assembly GCF_964204655.1. Taxonomy (NCBI): domain Eukaryota; kingdom Metazoa; phylum Chordata; class Amphibia; order Caudata; family Salamandridae; genus Triturus; species Triturus cristatus. The sequence continues at coordinate 323,171,225 of NC_140586.1, read as the reverse complement.
CTGTCCCTAAACATTGGTGGTTGGCCATGTGTGGTTGTGGACTTACTCCATCTCTGAGCTGCTGAGTAATATACTAGTGTTTGGGTCCTTTTTTGGCTATAGTAAAATTAGAAGTGCAGTATGTGAGCAGCAATAGACTTACTCTTTTGTGTATGGATGCCCTTCTCTAAACCCATCCCTAGTCCACCCGTAACCCCTCCTTACTCCTTCCTAAACCCCTCCCATTTAGTAGTAAATATGCCACGTTTTCCAGCTCCTTCCCATTGTCTCCCCCAACGTTCCTACAAAATAGGAAACATAATTGTGTGAGGATCTCCCAGTATAAAATATAGAAGAGGTTGCGACACAGATTTGCAGTTGTAGGTTTGTCAATAGGATTTTGTAGTACTTTAGAACTAGTACTACTACAGTAATGTACTACAAAATACAGTTTGTGAATAAGCCTCAGTGTATTTTTATCATACAGCATTAGCCTTTCTGGACCAGGGTAGGGCCGATGTCTAAGCAGACAAAAGCTATTGGTCTAGAAGTTTGCATGCCTTTTAGATGCATCATTTGTTGAGGCTGTCTAGGAAACCTAAAATATAAAGATGAAATTGACCAATTAAATAAAAAGGTGCCCAGGCCCTGTTATCTAATGATTTTTGTGGCAATGAATACTAATATATGGATGAACTAGATGTAAACACCTAAGACATTAGCCCTTCATGCCAATGTATTACAATGTACCTGGCCAACAATTGTATGACTTGTCTAGGACTGTGATTGAAATAGGGAATTTATCCAGTAAAAGAAATGGCAACACATGGTAACGGCCAATATCAAAGTTATGTTCAAAACGAGGTTGTAAAAAAGCGCAGTTGTTAAATATTTATTCATTAAAATTTTGCCAACTATATTCAAGTAAGGTACAAAATATACAGACAATCAGCCCTTCTGAACTAAATGTTTCTTCCAAAATGCTTCAAACTGAAACTATTTCAAACTAAAAGTTTCTAACTATTTGTGCCACTGATTTAACTATTCTGGTTTTTGTGGCTCATATTCCTGAACATTGCAGTCTTTTTCTGTCTTTGTTGTAGTCAGCTGTGACTCTGTTTTTAGATCCCATTGCTAAGTTATTGATTTTCCAGAGCCACCTGTGTTCAGTGGTGATCCCCACACCAATCAAATTGAGCCCTTGGGAGGAAATACTATTTTGAACTGTGATGTTAGAGGCGATCCACCTCCTACAATCCAATGGAGCAAGAAGGGAGTTGGCGTTCAAATCAGCAACAGGATTCGACAACTGAACAATGGATCACTGGCTATCTACGGCACTGTCGTAAGTGAACTGTGCAGACTATTGCATCTGAAAACTATAATCCATAGATTGACAGTGGTGTTTGTTAAAGAGTACCTTTTACTGTAAGGTTAGACACTAATGGGATAAAGGGATAGGGTTTGTGTAAGGTAGGTGTATATATGTGTATGTGTTTGTGGAAGAAATTCTCAAAGACATCCTTACCATGCCCCATCCTACCCTTTTTACCTTATTTGCTGGTCACTGTGAATGTGGCATTCTGTTGATTATTCAAGCAACACACCCAACTAAAAAGAGGGCACTTATTTTTGAGTGCTCCTTCTCCACTGGTTTGGAACTTGACTACTTCCTACCTTCTCTTCATCTGGTCTCCATGCTGTGCATTCTCCACCTCCCTCACTCCCCATGCTCTTTTCCTCCTTTCTTAATTTCTTTTGTCCATTACTCCTATTTCATTTTCTCCACAGGCGTTGAGTTGTTTGGTGAAAAAGTGAAAGGTCTGTTTATCCTTTCTATATGACTTATTTTCTTTTTTTAAACTTTTTTTCAAAATGTTCATTTTCTTTTCCGGTTCAACTGACACATTTTGTACCTTGCCTTTTTTTCTTCTCTTTTTTTATTTGTTTCTGATGAATACATCTCCAGGCAGCTTCATCAAATTGGGACAACACCTTCCTGCCTCCTGACATGTCCAGAAAACGTGTCCGCGTGCCAAATATCACCACAAAGGACTTTAAGCCTTACATACGGTGCTAAAACGATGTCCCTTTCTGATCCTCAAAAAGATTGTATGTTGGGCCTACAGCCTGGGCATGATGCCACTGCCTCACGCCTCCATGCACCCAAAGACTCTAATGAGAGCAGGAATCCAGGTTAATTTTGGCTAAGACTTGCACTGTAACCACCAAGAAGGCTCTCATTCCTAATATGAGGTGGCCTCCCAGGGAAGTTTCCTACAAGATCTTCCCCAAAACATTTTTAAAAGTGCCAGAGGAGGGAGAAGTCATTTATTTTCTTAAGAAAGCATTTTCATTCCAGGAACCTTCGGGGGTCTTAATGCTACTCCTTGACACCAAACTCTTCTTTAATGTCAGGTGATCCTCTGCCACCTAAAAACATACATAAGACTGGAGGTTCCTAGTACTGGAATCATCAGGGCTATGACTCACACCCTGGGCCTGGCCCCTGCATGACATTCTACCTAATGTGGTGGAAGCTCTGTTGTTATTATAGGGCTGTGTTGTCCCATGTCTACCAATTCAAGGACCATAGCAACTAAATCACTCCTTTTGGGTCAGCGTGGGTATAGAAGCATCATCATTAGTAGCAGAAACCAGTCTAGTCCCTACCATGCTCCACAAGATTTGCCACTTCATAACCCCTCTGACTCATCCTCCCCACCCCCCAACATCACCTTCTCGTGGGAGGAAGGGTTTCTAATTTTGCCAAACATTGTGAGGAAATCATTACTGACTGCTGGGTCATCCAGCTGATCTACTGGGCTAGCTCTTCCATTTATATTCTGCCCTCAAAACCACAACACCTGCCTTCAATGTGTGCTTTTAAAAAGGACAATTGATGGACCGAATGCTAAACAATGTCAAACACTCACCCCCAGTCAGAGATCCATTGTTTTGTTCCAGTTTGGACCCAGCCGTATGCAAATCAGTTGTGACCCTGTTCCCCATGGGAACAGTCTAACGGCAACTGCCAGGCCAGGTCCTCCCTGGACCGGAAACAAGCATCCTAGGACTGATTTTGGGGTATAACCTCGCATCAGCCAGGATAGCTTGAATTCAGTGGCATGGCGAGCAAGGGACCCCACGCCTGGGCAAACCCATCCCACTTGGAGTAACAAACGCAAAAAGAACAATTGACGGACCGAATGCTGAACAATGTCAAACAGTAACCCTAGTCAGAGATCTGGGCCTAAATCCATTGGTTTTTTTTGCTCACCACACCATTCCATTACCAAAAATGTGCTGTCACTGGTAGTGGCATCACTGTTTTGTTGGGACTCCATGTACTCCTAAACTGGATGGATGACTGGTGAAGGCAGAAACTCTGGTGCTGGTCCAAAAAAATGAAAGCTTTCTCTAGTTCTCAGAGGATTGTGAATATTTGGGCAATGATTCAGAGGTGTTCTGTTGATACTTTATACAGGTGGTAGATAAGAGCCCTCCGCTGCTGTCTGAGTAGGGAGTGAATGTAACACCTGGGAAGTCACTTGGGTCAGAGCAGATCTTACTCTAGGTCCATTAGGATCTGCACTATTGGAAGGACCCCTCCAACTTCATCATTCAAACGCCCATTCAACTCTCCAAAGTCTGGGGCTACTTTGGTCATGGATGCCTTTCCATCTGGTTGTTGTTCTCATTTGGCCAGCAAATGTGCTCGAGCTGAGAGCAGTCAATATGCCTCCCATCTCAGGGAGCAACTTTTAGATTCTACCGGGCAACATCACTACTTTCTATTATATAAACAAACAGCGCAGTATGGGTTTGTGGATCATATGTTGAGCAGTAGTTCACCTATGAACATAGTCGCAGAAATGGGGCGTCTTCCAGTTGTGGCCAGTCTCACAGACTCCCTCAATAGCAGCACGGCTGTCCTCAGTCACCTCTCGCTGGAGGACCATGAGTGAGAGTTACACCCCATGGTGCGTGAGGAAATCTTCTACACATGAGGGTTTCCCTCTGTGGATCTATTAACCATTGTCTGGGAGAAAAAAATCCTTAATCATCTTGTTCCACACACTTCCCACCATATGCCCCTCTGGTGTATGTCTTCAAGTTCAGCTGGTATCATGACCTGTTTTACATGTTTTTGCCAATCCTGCTTCAATCCAAAGTATTGTGGAAAGTGCAAGAGGATTGTAGGCATCTGATTCTGATCACTCAGACTGGACAAGGAGGTTCAGGGTTGCTGATCTGTTGTCACTCAGCATTCAACCAGCTCTTCCCTCCCATTCAGAGTGTATATATAATATATGCCATATATATAACAACTGATGCACCTAAACCATCTTCCAAAAATTACATTATATAGTGTACCATATTGTTTGGACATTGACCATTTTAGCGCACAGCGTTTTAAAGTATCTGCTTTTTTCCATTATTTTTTAGAATGAAGATGCCGGCGACTACAAATGCATTGCGACCAATGATGCAGGAGTGGTGGAACACAGTGTAACACTCACACTTCACAGTAAGATCTAAAACCAGTAAATGCTTCAGATGAATCATGCAAAACACTAAAATGTCTTTATAAGTTGCAATCCCCAGTTGACTGACCATCCCAAATGTTTTTCCGTTTTGCATTTCTGACGCACCCTTGAAGTACTACCTCTGAAAGAGTGCTAAGAAATTGCAACTCTGAAGCTGAAGGTGAAATGTCATACATATCTAAACAGTGGCAGGCAGACAGTAGCAGAAAGGACATTTTTCAACACTACTGCTTAAAGCCAGTTAGTATGCACCATTAGCAGATGTATTCGGTGTTTTCTCGAGTGAAGGAGTTAGTAAGGAATTGGAAGGAGATCCATTGAAGTCGAAGATGATAGTTCTATTAGTGGCTACAAAGTGACTGCTCACAAAGGAGCCCTTACTTTAGGAGAACCATATCAGTGACTAAGTTTGTTCAGAGCTGTTATGGCGATGATGAAAGATCTATCATATTTTTCAGATAAAGCCAGGTTCCTGTTGTGAGGTGGGAGAGACACCTTAGGGTTTCAATCAGACAACTTCACCAGTAATGATTTTCCTTGCCCTAACAGATCCCAGCTTACAAAGTATCCCTCGTATGCATTGCTTAAAGGCATCCCAAACGATTGAGGGTAAGGCAGTCCCATTGTGACTATCAAAGTATTGTCTGCTTTCGTCTTCCATCTTTTGTACTGTCAACGGATCAGCAAAGAGTATCCAGTTTACTGTCAGTAATAAGTATATCCCCTTTTCAACTGAATGCTTTCTGCCACGTATCAACCAAGCCAAAACCCTGCCTCAGTCATCTAAACTCCTTCCCTACCTTAGTAGTAGTTGCCCACCCACTACTAAATGCAGCCACGGTTGGTAGTAGGAGTTCCTGCAGGGCGGTGACGTCGGGAGGGGGAGGGGCAAGGTGGGGGGTAGTAAACCATGGATTACGGAGGTTTACAGGTAAGTAAACATATAAATTAATAAAACGAATTTCGTTGCGTGCACTGCATCGCATTTAGGGATGCAGTGCACGCAACGAAATTCGTTTTATTGATTTATATGTTTACTTACCTGTAAACCTCCGTAATCCATAGTTTCCTACCCCCCACCCTGCCCCTCCCCCTCCTGACGTCACCGCCCTGCAGGAACTCCTACTACCGACCGCGGCTGACTAAATGGAGTATCCAAACCACTATCTAAGAGGGTGCTATAATCATCACCAATTACTGCGGGCTGGAAAGTCTGATAAATTCAGGCCAAGACTGTTAAGAAGGCCTGTATTTGCAAATGGGGTCAAAAACTCCAACACAGGTAAATATTGTCCTTCTGCATCTGAGCTTCCTGATGACCCAGCTACCTGCTGATTCTGCTCTATACTCTAAAAGATCTATTCCAACTTTTTTAAAATTAGGATAGCCACTCCTTTAGAGATTATTGATTGATCAGTACTAGCTATTTGGTGGACTCAACTCTATTTCTCAAAGAAATCCTTACTTTCCCACAAAGTCGAGTGAGTATCCTGCAATATAAAATCATGTGCTACATTATCTTGTTGCTTTCATTTAGTGTGCAGGTCATTAACATTCCAAATTAACATCCTAATCTATTTCATTGTATCTCTCAATTGATTGGATGCTGAAAACTCTAAATATTCAGCTATTTATTAAAATGCTGATAAGGACTTTTTAAAATGTCCCCCTATTATTGTCCTTCATCCAGTGCCTCCCTCCAACCCTTCCCCCCCGAGGGAACCCCAAAACATAGTGGTATATTCCTATATTCCTATTTGGATCCTTGCCAGTAGGAGGACCTAGTTTGAAAAACGTATGAAGGGAGTCTCATGGTTAAACCTACAGTTACTCTGGTATGGGGGAGAAAACTCCTGCAACACTGAACTTAAATGCCTGACTTAGTCCATTTGCCAGCGTTTTACCCCTCCCCTCTCCTTTTCACTGCTTCACACATTTCCACTCCTTGACCACACTCCTACTAGTAGCAGCATTGTCTTTAGAGAGCCTACACAAGACTATCTATTTCATAGTGCACATACTCTCAGTAGGTTCATCTGCTTGTTTCACCCTCCCAATATTTTTCATCTCTTTTCTCCACACATTACTTTTAACATGGCTAGGAATCTTAATGGGACTTTAGCACCCAGTTTCTGCATCTCTCCCATTCTCTGGCCTAATTCCCATGTCACTGCTCTGTGGACCTAAATATATCTGATCCAATGGTGTATGTGTAATCAGTTGCTACTACAGTTTTAGTTTTAAGGGCGAGCCACAGTGTCTGCATTTTAGTAGTGTATGAAAAGAGATTAAACAACATGGGCCCGATTCACAGAACTAACTTAAGACAAAATCCTAAACTTACTACTTTTGGTATTCACAGAAGTTAGGATTTTGTCTTAAGTTTGTCTTAAGACAACCTTAAGACAAACTTAAGACACACTTAAGACAGACTTAAGACAGACTTAAGACTGACTTAAGACAAACTTAAGACAGACTTAAGACAGACTTAAGACAGACTTAAGTTAGGATTTTGTCTTAAGTTTGTCTTAAGTCTGTCTTAAGTCTGTCTTAAGTTTGTCTTAAGTTTGTCTTAATTTTGTCTTAAGCCTGTCTTAAGTCTGTCTTAAGTCTGTCTTAAGTTTGTCTTAAGACAAACTTAAGACAAAATCCTAACTTCTGTGAATACCAAAAGTAGTAAGTTTAGGATTTTGTCTTAAGTTAGTTCTGTGAATCGGCCCCCATGTTTCTGGGTTTCTTCCGACCATCCTTCTGTTTGAAAGAGTCCCTATGAACTCTCTGGTTCTCCTTTTCCAGGTCTACATCAATATTGTCCCTAAAAGCCCTCTCTCTAATGAGCTTGACTGCGAATCCCTTTACATCGCCACCTTCCCTACCTTCTGGCACATTCATTATTCTTAAATGATTTCAACAAGAGCGATTTTCCAATTTTCAAATTTTTCAAGTTAATCTAAGAGGCTTCGATTTTCCATTGTTCTCTTGGTGACATCGTCCAACCTTGCTTCTGGAACCTGGCATGCCCCCTCAATGTGTTTCTGGTTTGACTCTGAAATCTCAAATTCTCTTCTGAATCCCAGCCCAGAGATCTATAAATAAACTTGTGAGGCTGGCTATGCCAGAGGTTGCCGAAAACTTATTTGTCACACTGTCCTCCTGACCTGCGTGCACGAGCACCTGTCCCTCACCTATGTGTTCATTGGCTAGATTGGCTAACACCCTGAACCTGTTCTGCACTAGGATATCTTGATTACATGTAGGGGCTCTGTTGGTGTTATCTAGCAACCCTGTAGTACTAGCACATTCCTCTAATGACTGCGTGAACATTCCTACATACGTCTCCTGATTATTTGGAGAGAGAAAGGTTAGCATAATTGTCAGGTTTGCTCGAGGCAGGCCACCCCTAAGGGACATGCTCTTTGCTCCATCACCCTGAAGAAGGAATTGAGCAATGGGTAAGCTTTTACTGCAATATTTAAATTTGTACTCTCACTCTCCCTCGCTTCTGGTGTGATGCAGAGAGTGCTGCTATGCCAGCCTGCGGTATCAGGGGAGGATTTAATTATACGCTAGCACAGGGTTTTAGGTCCAACTGGGGCAGTATGTCTGTGTGCCCGAGGTAGGGACTGTAGCTTTTAGGCAAATAGTAACGAGTCGCCCGACCGCTACCATACAATGTGTCAAGAATGCATTCAAAGGGCCTAAATAAAGGAGCATCTGCTGCTAGTGGCAGAGCACGTCATAGCCATACACTAAGTATCTCGTGTGTTCATTTGGTCCTCGCCATAGACCTGTCCAAGGCCTCTGCCCCGTTAGGCCACAACTTAATACTGGCGAGAAGGTGGGCCCCCATTGTGTGCCGCCTCCAACTCACAGCAGACCGCCTGTGCATGACCCTGGCTTGCGGCTCTGTGGGGCATCCTATGCGCAGTGCACCGTCTACTGTGGTGCCCAGCTGCTGCTGGTGTAGCCTATGGGAGAGGTGCGTTGTGTGGGGTGGGCTCCGTGAGGTGCGCAGAGCCGCTTGCTGCCCTGGCTGTACCCCCCTGAAGACGTTCCTGCTGCCCCATCCCACAATCCCACGTCTGGGTGACTGCGGTGGCTGGACTGCACGCTCTAGTTCCAGGTCAGGAGCTGGTGTCTGCCAGGGCCCAGTAGTGAAGTAACCCCAACTGCAAGCCACGTGGTTTGCAATCGGTGGCCTGTGAGTGTGGCCCAGAGCAGGCTGGCGAAAAACTGAAGGGCTCTCGTGGAGGGCTAGAAGAAATGGCAGCACCAGCCTGAGCTGAAAGGAGTCCCAGTGCTGGGCCCATGTGTGGGTGCGTCAGGCCTGTAAGACCCCGGAGTGGACTGTCTAGTGGCATCGAGGTGACCAGAGGAGGAGTCAGGAGTGGCATAGTGTCTGCGCCCTACAGAGAAGCCAGCACCTAGCGCAGAGAATCTCAGGATGCATGTGCAGGAAGTAAGTGTGACGGACCGCTATCTCTATGCCACCTCAAGCAGCGGTGCCCCTCCACAGCAGCAATCTTCACACACCCCCATCGCAGCATTGCCACTATTCAATCAGTTGGCGGACCCCGCAACAGCGACGCCGGGGTAGTGTCAATGGATTGGACATTTGCAGCATTACTTCCACATCACCGGATAATGCTTTAAGAGGCTCTACTCCATGACGCTGCCATGGCCTACTTACAGCGGCAGAGACCTGAGACTCCCAAATCGAGAGAGAGGCGGTGGCTATTCGCTGGGAGTACATTTTTACCTCTATCTCCTTGGCCAAAAGTTTCAGGTGATCACAGATCACAAACCACTTGTACCACTTTTTGCTGGCACTACTCGCAATGGACCCCCTAGGATTGAGCGCTGGGCTGTCCAGCCCCAACAGTATGCCTTTGAAGTCTTGTTTCAGCTGGGTGGGAACAATCTGGCTGATTATTTGTCCTGTCATCCTCTGGCCTTGGAGTCTAGCGACCCATGAGAAGAAGACCCCAGAGAGGAGTTCATATTCCTGGTCATTGAGACGTCATGCCTGAGGGCTCTCACGCTAGGGGAAATTGTGGAAGCAACTCAATCGATCCCAGCCTCCGGAGGCTTTAAAGGGACACCAGTGGAAGAACTTCCTGGATGGCATTCAGGGGCTGACAGAGGATGAGTGAGAGGCCAAGACACAATTTTGGATATGTAGGGATGAGTTGAGAGAGAGTGAAGAAGGGCTCATTCTCCGAGGTCACCAGATAGTAATCCCGCACAGGCTGTTGGCCTGTAACATGGAGCTAGCCTATCAGGGCCACCAGGACATCGCCAAAAACAAGGCTCACCAGAGGAGAAAGTATGGTTCCCAGGAATGGACCGGCTGGTGGAAGACTGGGGGCGGAGCTGTCAATCTTGCCTCCTCACCACTGGGGAAACCGCTGGTGACCCCACTGATCACTGACCACCCAGCGCAACACCCTGGGCAACTGTAAGAATGGATTGTGGAAGTGTTCCAGGCCACCAACTCACACTGGTACTCATGTACAGCCACTCCAAGTTTACCATAGTATAACTTGTCAGATCGACCTCTTTTGGCTGCATGAAGGCTGCTTAGGATTGGGTGTTTGCATTACTGGGGCTGCCCGATGAGGTGAAGACGGAAAATGAGCACCTTTTTCAAGGCCATCATGAAAAGACTGCCTAGCCAAACTCAATATCCGGCACCGGCGGATCACTCCTCAATGACCTCAAGATAGGAGTAGAAAAAGGAGAAGACCTGGAAGACTGCTTGCAACAATTTCTAAGAAGAGCCTACCACCAGACTCTGCACTGCATGAGCTGATGTTCCCCCAGTGACTTGCTGATGAAGAGATCAGGATGTGATGTGCTGCCAGCAGGACCGTTGTGGAGACTGGCAGTTGTGGATGTGACGGCTACCGAAGAGAGAAGGAGAAACAACAAGAAAAAGGCAAGCTGCCATTTCTGGCTGTTAAGCCCAGTATTCAGGAAGGAGACAGAGTTATTATCAAAGATCGCCACCCAGAGTGGAAGTATCAAACCCGTTCAAACGAGAGACCTGGGAAGTCGTGAGGGTCTGCGGCACTATGATAACTGCAGTGAAGGGAAATGTGGAGGTCCATAAATGTTTCTTGATTCAAGAAAGTCTCAGACCAGCAGGTAGGGGCAGATGACGAGCTGGAGTTGGAAGAGATGAATGTGAGTGTCCTGGAGGTCGATCTGGTGAACAGGAGTGAAGGTGCCCCTGCGGCTGGTGTGAGAAGGGACCCTGGAAACATGAACTTGTCACCCAGGGAGGACAATGTGCAACCAATCCAGTGCCAGAGGAAAACCCTTGAGGTCACCCGTACTGACTGATGGCCAATCCTCAACCCAGCCAGAGAATGAGAGACTTTTTGTGTTGAGCACCCAGTAGTGAGATGTACTGGAAGTTGCCTTTATTTTTTTTTTTTTTTTTAAATAAATGTTTTAATCAATGTAGCGAGCCACCCAGCCGCTATCATACAATGTGTCATTGACCCACAGGCTTATATAAAGGTGCTTCTGCCTCTTGTGGCAAAGAACGTCACAGCCATACACTAAGGGGCTTGTAAATCTGCCCCTAAGTGTATCCTGTATTCATTTGGTCCTCTCCATAGGCCTGTCCAAGGCCTTTGCACCCGTTAGGCCTCTACTTAACACAAATGTCATCTTTATTAGGGTACTGTGGGTCCTTCCCCGCCGGGTTTGCAGTAAGTAGCTATTTTGAGTATGTATTTGTGACCGCTGCAGGTGGGGAGTCTTTTATGCCGCTTCCACACAAACGAAAAGGGTCCAAATGAATAATTCGTACCTGTTCCAGATGGAAGCCTGCTCTCTTTTTCAGAGCTATCCATCCGTCCTCTAAGTCCAGTTTCACAGGTTTCTCAATAGCATAATGACGAAAATGTGAGGGAGACGCAGTGTGGACTGCTGCGCTCAAAGAAAGCAGCAGGGTTAGCTGCAGACTTGTTCTCCCTCTGCCTGCTGTTGCTCCTGGTGTGACCCTCGCGAGGGAACTCCTCTTCTGGAAGGCTGTGGTGGCTGCCATGCCCCAGCACAGATAGAGCACAGAAATACTCCAAGGTGCTATCATTCGCTCTGAAACTCTCTGCAAAACACATCCATTACATGTAAAACGTCATTATTCAGCAGTCAAAACATCAGCAGTGGATTCCCTCATAGTTAATTGCTGTGTATGAAACCTTCATCTTGCACTGGTCCGTGTCTGCCCGCTAGCCTGCTGCCATGTTCTCCCTGTTCTGTTATTGGCTTCACTTCACCAGTACTGATTAACAGACTCTCTACCAGCTGCATCAGCATTATGTTTTTTTTTAAAACAGCCTGAGTGTACTTCCCTTTTTTGTTTACATGGGATGCGTTTCGATTTTCAATTTGTAAAGTCCTCAACTTTAATATAAACTTAGTCACAATGGCATGCACATTTGTCAAAAAATATGTATAAACTAACTCAGGTGCACATTGCCAGTCCACCTCTCACCTTCAGCACCTGCCAAAGGGGTTAAGTTGTTTTACAATGCAACTTTCAGTGCAGCTGGCTCTCAAACAGGTGAGTAAATTACATTATAGAATATGCCAGGTCAAATGAGAACTAATCAATGTTTACTAAACTAAAGGCTGTTCTTGTGGATTTATTGAATGATGGGCTGCAACAGAGTGTCCTGAGATCAAGCTAAGAGCCCTCACAAGGTTCCTAATCAGTAACTACCTGGGAGGCCGCTCGCTCACTGGGTGCTATTGCTACTGCATGCAGCTTCCAGCCCTAGCTGTACAAAAAAAAAGAAAATTTACAATGACAACCAAAGTGTATTATGGCTTCAGTGCCAGCCACGTATCTTGGTCCCTTCTCTGAAGTCACATTCCAATTCTCATCTCTGCTGCCTCCTTGACAAATTACAAGCTAGTTAGGCCAAGCGCAGTATCTGCCCTAACATCAGAAGGAGCAGTGCTAGCTGTCCACACCTGTTGCGAGAAGCAACCAGGATGTGTCTGTGTTAAGACACCTTCTCTTCCTACAGTTGAAAGGTAGATCTGAGGGTAAAGTGCAGCTTCTTTGCCGCTGCTTTCTACTGTATCTACCAGGGAAAGCACGCAAAGGTCGCTCCCACTCCTTTCCATGCCCTTTTGTCTTAGATGTAGGCCTGTCAACAAAATTCTGATTTCACATGCTGAGACGCTACAAGTATGTTGCAGTTCAATACTGTAATGTTTCTCAACAACCTACAGTCATGAATTCTATTGTCCTGGTCGTTGATGGTAAAGAACTTTTGAATATGTCCCTACAGGTCATCCAACGATTACAACAGAACCCGTGGAGACTACAGTTGATGCTGGTACCACAGTGCTGCTGAACTGCCAGACTGGTGGTGAACCTCCTCCAACCATTGAGTGGTCTCGTCAAGGAAGGCCAATTTGGAGTGATGATCGTGTTACTGTTTTATCCAACAACTCCCTGCGCATTTCTTCAGCACAGAAAGAGGACACATCCGAGTATGAGTGTGTGGCACGGAATTTGATTGGCTCAGTTCTTGTGAAAATTCCGCTCACTGTCCAAGGTACAACAGTCATTACCAGTGGCTCAAAGGAATCTAAGTTTGATAGTAATAACATGATCACAAATGTCACTGTCTTCTTCTGTTCTACATGAGTTTCCATCTTATCAGCATCAAAGGCTCCAGCACAAACACTACAGGATAATGGCCTATGTCTTTGTTAGAATGTCAGGCTATTTAGAGTTAGGCAGATGTCTTGCTGATGATAAATGTTCATGCTCTGCCATTTGATCTGCTAATGTGTTGAGGAAGTTCCATGCAAAATGAAAGTAGTTAAACTGTCACACCTAGAGTAGCTAATCTTCACCATGTTTGGAGGAGTTACCTCTTTGAAAGCCCACCATGGAAATGATGGTAGCCTTTCACAATATGTTACGATAGTGTCCCTAATGCCCTGGGATACACCCCACAGCATATTAGGAAGACTAGATGTGTGGGCATTGACAACATACCCACACTTTGTACCACATTTCTAGTGTTCACATTTGGTGATGGTAATTCCACAATCTAGCATAAGCATTGGCAGATTTCCACCAGCGGATCCCGCAAAAAGCTACCTCTTCACGGGACATGATTCACCTTTGGTATTGGAAACACTAGCAGTCCACGCCGTAGGATTCTAAATGTGATAGACTTTCTTCCACCAGCTTGGTGGACGTGAACATTAACTACAGTGGTGGATTACAAAAGACAAACTATGAAGCAGGCTCTGATTCATTTAATTTTGTTCAGATGATCATTCCCTTCACACTTGGTAATGCTGCAGATTTTCCCAATGGGCAGAGTCTCTCATTTCAGTTTGCTGGTTTACCCTGTCCCTGTCTAAATGTGAACATTTACTTGTGAATTGTCTTGGTTCCCAGGAGGGAGAATGTGCTGCATGTTCAGTTTTGGTTCTAGTATGTCATTTCATGTAGCTTCTGTTTCTAATGTGAATACATAATTCTTACATGTCTCGTTTTGAGTTGGATTGTAATGGAGAAACTGCTTAGTCTGGAGAAGAATCAACCACTGAATTTCTTGAGTCTTAGGAATAGCCTATGGTGCAAATCCTAACTAACATATTCAGCGCTTCCTGCAGAAGTCATAGGATTATGATCTAACTCTAAATCAGGCTTCAGCCTCCACAGTCCTCGAATTTACAGTTTCTAGATGGCTTTATGTCACCTGAACACCTTCCTTCCAGCCATGAGCTTTCATATGAAAACTATTGCTTGTAAAAGGAAAACTCAAGACCACAAAAATTGGGTAGCAGAGACAGACGCTTATCTACAAGGCATGGTTTTCTCATTTAATATCTACACAGATATTTAATCTTGGTACCTCAACGTCCTTCTTAATTTATGTGGTGCCATCTCTTTGCAGACAGTGGTTTGAGGGTGCTGCATTCCACTACCACTACCCACTTAGAAGACTCAAACTTGTGTAAAATCAATTTATAGTGATGAGTCTACGCCTAGAAATAATTGATAAAATGCTGATCCACCTCACAACAAGTAGCTTCGACTTGCATTTTTGTGGCTGATCAAGAGTCTGAATTATACTCGTGCCCTCATGCAAGGGCTACTGTGCTTCATGGTAGGCTGCCTGGGAAAAAGTCTAAAATAGCGGAGAGATTCAATCACACGTGTCTCATCAGTCAAATCGCCTGCATGCCTAAATTTACATTTGTGTCATGTGCGCTATACAAATAGTGCAGTCACTCTTGAGACTCATGGCTTCTGATGCTCTTCAGAGTCATCCAGGGTAAGAGCAGCTCAGCTTACTCATCCTTTCTTATTAAACCCTAATGCATGCTGCCTAAGCTTCAGGAGAATATAATATGATATAATTTAGTAAGGCTTTGTCAGTATATTGATTTTAGCACACACTACCTGCTACTAAGCAGAACTGCAGTCACCCTGCATGCGTCAACCATTACATCTTCTATGTTGTACTGTGGACCAGGACATGGCACCGTGAGTACGTGGAATGCACGTTCTGGCTCGTCCAGCCCTATGATTATTGCTGCTGCTATGGTATTTGAATATACGTTTTTTGTGTACCAGCTTGTCATTTCAAGCTCAGGTCACTCGGCTATTTTCACATTTAGGGATTCTTATTGCATCACTGTTGGTGTATTTGTATGTTCTAGTTCACGGTGGATTTTCGGAATGGCTTGAATGGCAATCCTGCAGTGTCACGTGTGGCCACGGAGTCCAGAAGAGGAGCCGTAGGTGCAACAGCCCACTCCCTGCCAATGGTGGCCGTCACTGCCATGGTCCAGACACAGAGACCCGCGACTGCCAGAACAAGCCATGCCCAGGTATTTTGTCCCATGTACTCTATCTTTAGCAGCTTTTAGAAAAACGTGAATGTGGAATGTTTAAAAAATGCACCATTATCTCTCTGTCCTTTATTTTATCACTGTAGTACTTTATTGATATTGCTAGGTTAATTAAAACCATTGCAACATTAAAAGCATTACAAATCATATTAAAAGGAAAGTTCAATAGCAATGCCACCATAAAATGATTACAATGTTAGAGTCGACAGTTGTGATTGAAAGAGAAAATGTTGCGTAAAAATGCTAGCGAAAATTTTAAGTGTGTTTCAGATCTTAAAGTGAAAATTTATAAACCGTTTACAGATTAAAACTTAACAATTGCTTATAAAAGATACGACAAACGGTGTCAGTAACACCGTGAGCCTATTACAGGGTTACCATTTATGGAATTAAAAGTGAGGCCAGCATATAGATAAGGTGCCTATCAAGTCTTGAAGTGTATGCTGAATGGACCACTGCACTAGACTGGCATAAAAAGTACAGTCCAAGAGGTTAGGTGCTTGTAAAGGCTTTAAGTGCAATCTAGGCCATCTGCTGTTCTTAACTGACCTTTACAGCAGCTGAGATATGGTTGTGTCATGCTTCATTAGTAAAAACCGTTGCTTGCCTTGTCACATTTGAAGACAGCTACCTTGGTGTTCCGAGGGAACCGCCTGAACATTAATAAGGGTACCAAGATGATCATCGCGATGGTCTCAAGTGAGAGGGGAAGATCTACAAAACACAAGCTTAGGGCTGAAGAACCTCACATGTTTCCAGCTTTAAGAATTGTGTTAAAATGACTATTCAGAATGGTGTCCGTTGCTTTAAATAATGCGATCATGGCCTTCCTGAAGGAGCAAATGTCTTGTTGATTAAAAAGTGCTCTTAACAGTGCCCTCCTTTCTCTCAATAGAGCAGGGCACACACATGTTATATGAACAATGTTTTCTTGCCAGATTTACAAAATCTGCAGCAAACCTTTTAGATGTCCGAATTCCAAGGTACACTGTAGGCCCGGCCTGGAAAAAGGCCAAAGCGATATCTAAAATGTAGTTTTAAATGCCTGGACCACCTGGCCTCTAGATAAGGCTGGGGTTTATTTTATACTTGTTTAAAATCATCCAGGCGTGAGATCTGGAGTATAGGGACTCTTTGTCTTTGAGTGCAGGAATTGTTTTAGTCACACCATTATTCATTTTTTTTAAATGAGGGTAGAGGTAGGGACCTTTCCCTTAATGGCCGGACACCCAGAGCGTCAATGGCCAGGTCTAGATACAGACGGGAGGGGCCATCTTCACTTATTTGCACTTCCTGCCAGAGAGCTTGACACAGTTGTTTGGCTGGAAAGGACTTTATTCATTTTCATACTTTAATGTAAGCCCCTTTTCTTTCTATCAGTTGATTTGTTAGACCAAACTCAAGATTTATCTGGGCCAGCG
Organism: Triturus cristatus; assembly: GCF_964204655.1. Taxonomy (NCBI): domain Eukaryota; kingdom Metazoa; phylum Chordata; class Amphibia; order Caudata; family Salamandridae; genus Triturus; species Triturus cristatus. The sequence goes on along the minus strand of NC_140586.1, from coordinate 323,154,370 downwards.
AAGCATTAGGCGGGAAGACGAAAAAGCAATTAAAATATTTTCATGGAGATCGAATTTAGGGTTGTTGTGTCTCTACCTCAGAGGGCTAATCTTCTGTAAGAAATTCTCGTGTAAGTTGTGCTGCTATTAACTTCAGCAGTGGCAGGTATCTTGGGCTATCCAATGTTCTCTGTAGGGAGCGGAAGGCAAGAAGCAAGGCGTTATACCTTTCCTCAGCAAGTCCTGTGCTGGTGGAAGGAGCCCCTATCCTCGAATACAACTCCTAGGTATCTGTAGGTTTTCACCGGCTCTAGTTGTTAGCCTTGCAAAGCCATTCGTGTCTTTTCTGAATACTGTTACTCACTTCCATGACCTTGGTTTTCTTCTGGTTTTTTGACATGCCATCGACTATACAATATTGAGATAGTTTGTCAATGAGGCGTTGCAAAACAATCTGGCTAAGGAGGATCACACCATCTGCGTACTGAAGGTTCGAAATTTGCATATCTCCTAGTTTAGGTGCGTAAGTGTTTTCAGCATCCAAAGAAGGGTCAGGTCGGCCAGAAAGAGGTTGTACAGGTATGGTGCAAGGACATGTCCTTGGAAGGTTTCTGTTTTCCCGGACAGAAACGAGCCATTCCTGACTCTCACTCTTGCCCAGGTGCCCATATATAGCAGCTGATTTGCTTTTAGAAGGTGAGCCAGGGTGCCAGTTTTTGCCAGAGTAGGTTGCACTGCATGCAATCAAATGCAGTCTTAAAGTTCATAAAGCAAAGGTAGACCAGTTGTTTTTTCGATTTAAGCTTGTCCATTATTATCAATAGTGGCAAAATGTTGTTTGCTGTGCCGGCTCCTTGTTTAAACCCCAATTGGTTAGTGGGGAGAATGTGTTTTTCTTCTGCCCAAAGCAGTAATTCAGCCAGTAGAAGTCCTGCGAAGGATTTAGCCTCGGTGTCTAAGAGGGTGATCAGACAGTAGTTTTCCAGCCAGTGGCTATCACCGCCTTTGACAATGGGGTTATTCTGGAGCCTTTCCATGAATCCGGAATGGCTTCTTGTTGCAGGGCACTATTACAAAAACTGTCATTAAGCTTGCGGCCCAAAACGCGTGGTTTGTTTTATACAATACTTGCAGGATGCCGTTCGGGCCAGGTGCCCCGTCTTGCCTGCACTTTTGGATTGATCTTCGGAAAAGATAAGCGCTTCGTCACCTGGGCTGGTGGGTGCAGTTGAAGTTGTAATTCCCAGCTCATGGGAGAAAGGTAGAGTGACTTCTGGGGATTGTTTATCATTGTTATCAGTTACAGCAAATATTTTGATTTAAAAAATAATATTTTTATTTTAGCAGAAGCACCTCGGTCATGATTCACTTTTCATACAACAGAATAGTGTGAAGGCTCCATTTAAGACAAGATTAAAATTATAGTGTGAAGGAGAGAATAGAATTGAAACTTGTAACTGGAACACTAACTGGCAGCACATTTATTGACTAATTTTTATTGATGCATATTCACACATGTTTACAATTTCAGTCACAGAGAGATGAAGAAAGGTGACCAATATTTCTCAATTAATGGTCAAATGAAAGCCAAAACCAAAAACTTTGATCCGTTCATATTGTCACTACTGTGGACACTGTGGACAATTGAGAGCCCATTAAAACTATTTTGAAGGGTAGCCTTGAGCTAGTTCAGAAATTTGACACTGATTCTATCTGAATGTGAAAGAAAGAAAGAAAGAAAGAGAGATTGGTGCCAATTGGCCCATCAAATGGTTACGTACAGCCATGCTGAGATGTCTATTCATTCCTCTAGTCACCAAAGTTGTTGAATAATGCATTCTGTTTTTCTGTTTTTAGTTGATGGCGGCTGGTCGGACTGGAGTCCTTGGGAAGAATGTTCACGGACCTGTGGTCAGGGAAACCAAACAAGGACCAGAACATGTAGTGACCCTCCAGCACAATATGGTGGGAAGGCATGTGATGGGAATGCCATGGAAGTTATGATGTGTAATGCTAGACCGTGTCCAGGTAAGAGTATGGGTACGAGGAATATAATAGGCATAAGTACTCTGAATCGTACCAATGATGTTCAGCTGCAGAATTATCTTAACCGATAATAACCAATTTTATCTGCAATTCAGTTATGGCTGATGCAATCTTAGGTATGCATTAGCATTTGAACTTTAGGCAGCCTGTATCCTACCTCAATTTAACCATGGTGGACAACTGCACAACAAACCATCTTTTATTAAACAAAAAATAATAGAGGGCCATTGTCTCTTTTCAGAAAATGTTATATTATAAAAGCATCAGAATAATGCATTTATTCACATCTTTGTTGATTTGTATAATACTGGCTTGTGACACTTTGCGACTTTGCTGCTGAAGAGTACTGACAGCAGTTATTGGGTTAACCAATCTTGTCGTCTGGATGATAAAAAATAGAAAGCTGTTGCTATTTGGAAAATATGGATGATATTTTCAGTTCTGGTCTTCAGCTATAGTAAAAATACACTCAAATAGTTGTTCCTATTTTAAAGGATGGATGTCCTGATGATTTCGGAGTTAGCTATAAAGTCACCTTTGAAATTATGTTTTCAGTTTTTCATGTATTCTGCCGTAATTGATAAATGTCTCAGATCTGGGCACAAAGCATTCCTGAATCTGGCTTTTAGTAGGAAGACAGAACTGCTTCTGTGACAAATAAATCTGGCCTGTTATAACAGGTTAGCTTTGCTGGGTCTCAGATTCCGAGTAGGTATGTAGTTCCAACACACAGATTGAAGATATATTGGACCATGTAGCCTTTGAGTATTGAAGATGGTCCAGAGAAATTTAAACTTTATTCTCTAAAACACTGTACAGATTTTTGAGGATCTATAATGTTTCCTGTAATAAAAAAAACTCTTTGGCTGTTGCGTGATCCTTCTACCCCGTAATAATTTTTTTTCCCCATAAAAAATCCAAAGGTTAATGTAACATTATAGTTACGTGTATTTTTCAGTGACAGCCTAAGCGTTTTGAACTAAAAAAAACTGAAATTCACAAGTTATAATTAACATACCTAACTATAACTTGCGCTCCCACTGTGCACTGCTTTCGACATTGCATATTACATCAATCATGGTATGTTCTATGACCTCCCTGATGACATCTCATTTGACATAATTGATGACATCGCTGATGACATTGTCCAATGAGCGAGTTAGTTTGTTTTACAGTTTGCATAGTTTCGAGTGCCTACCATATTACCTTTCTACCTAATATTGTACAGCCAGTTTCCAGCTGATGGGTGTAAGTGTTTACAAAATGCATGTGCTCCTAATGCATCTAAGGTGAGTAGAGGTATTGAACACATAATGAATGTTTGCATTGAAGAGTAACCCTTTGTGCATGTGACAATTGACAACATGTGTTCAGCATGTTCTACAGAAGCTTTAGGCTGTACGGAAAAGGTTTGCAACAGGGCACAGATTCTACATACAACATTCTAAGTATTGTAAGCAGCCTTGAGTTATTGGACATAATTGTCTCACCATGACAATTTCTACATAAATTAGAAGACTGTGTGTGCCACGTATTAAACTATGTACATGTGCTTGTTTTGCTTCAGAAGATGGGCTATCTGTAAAGTTTTCACCACAGTACAAAGGCTGCAGGTAGTATAATCACCTTCAAACGTTGCTTATTTTAAGTGAATAGTGTTTTCTTTTGCCAAGAGTTGCATAGACTGTACACTTTTCTTAGCAGATTCTTTTTAATACTCTCTAATGTATTTCTCATGAGAGTCCCACTGTCTGTGAACAGTGTGCTATAGGTTAAACTCTCCACAAAACCTGGGAGAGGCACCCTTAACCACCAGAAGGGACAGGGCAAATCACAAGTCCCTTCTGCGCAACTAACTCAAATGGAACATGAATATGATAGTTGAAAGGCTCTAGGGATGCACCACCATACGTGTACGTATTCCAAAATACTTTAAGAGGATATTTGTTAAGCACTGAGCACTGAACACCGTCTTCTATAAAAAAGGTTGAATTTCATTTGCCACAATCAAATTGTAACTTTCCATAAAATCTAATTATTTGAAACGATGTTCCACACAATTACACTATTATTACACTTATGCAAATAAAAACAACACTTCTTGCAAAGTCTACAAACCAATTCTGACAACAATTAAAAACTATTCAACGCATTTCACATTTTTTTTTAAAAAAGATAATATTTTCAAAATGTTTTTTTTAAAAACAATGTATGAACCAAATACTGTCGACGCAGCGTTTCAGCAACCCTTGAGTTGGCTCACATCACCTTCTTCAGGACACAATATTATAAAACATAACACTGGTCACTTGCTGATTTCACCTGGTCTGGTTTTTGCGGGAGGAAATCCTATTATTTAGGATGGTAGGGATGTTTTTCTTGCCCTTATTCTCCCTACCGAGCCGCCTCACAGTCCAAGTCCCAATTTGTTTGCAGCGTTATATTATGCTTCTTCGCTTTAATACACACCCATTACTCTTTGGATCACCGCTCACAATTTTTCAGTTCAAATGTTAACGGTGGAATTACCAAAGTCCCTTCATTTTTCATCTTTCTGACTTTTGTTCAGTTCGTGGGAGTCCTGAGCTGTTCGCATCCAGGGTTTCTCTTTGGCGTGTCTATAGTCCGTCCTCTTGATCGGATCATTTCCAAGAGCAGGCAGAGCATGTGGTGCTTCATCACCATCCTCATATGTATCTTGAAAAAGATTCAAGTTGAAGTCGTCAGTGATTACCAAGTTTGCCATCCGCATGACTCATTTCCACTCCAAGAGCAGATTAATCAATGTATCCACCATATTTGTTTTTTTTTATCTCGGGTTGATATAAATATTGACCAGGACCAGTGGGGTTGTCAGCTGCTTATCCTACACATCCAGGCCCAGCACCAATAACCAGGGTTTATTTCAATCTAGCATCATGACCATTGCAGTGATTTCGGAGTTCCCATAGGTCATTAGCCCACCTTTTGCTTTTCCATGGTTGCTACTTTTATATGCCAATTTGTTATAGTCAACAAACCTAATTACTGGGGTACTAGATTGTGCCAATGTCTCCTGTACTGCAATAATATCAATCTTATTAAGGTACTCAGATAGTGAAGCATCTTCATTTTTTGGGACACGACCTCCCAGATTCCAAGCTCAGATACTCAACATGCCATGCTTTATTTTGAGATGCACCATGGACTTATCATTTCAGTCTTTGTGGCACTCCACTGACAAATATATTGCAGCAAACTCCAACTGTCCAATTTACCCAGTTTGGTTACTTGGCTTGACCCTGTGCCTTCCTCTGCATGGGCCTCTGCTATTTGTATCATCAGCCCAGAAACTCTTGTGGGCGAGGACCAACCCACTGCACCTTTCAGGGTTGCGGGTGCCTGTTGCAACTGGCCCATTTTTTGTCTTGGATGAGTTAGGGTATAGATTCCTCTCTCCCTTGCAGCTTGAGTTGTTGCTAAAAGCAAGGGGAGGTAACAACCCTCCTAGGAGTGCACTATTTTTATGCCCCAGCTCTTTTCCTTACAAGCCATGGAAGCCTTAATCTACAGCTTGGTGGTAAATCTAGTGGTAACACCATGACACTATAATAATGCCATCACAGATAGAAGTTTTTGGATTACACCGGGATTTAGAGTCGAGGAGGAAAACAATGTGATAATACGTACAGAACAGCAGGTGCTAAAATCGCAATTGTTTCCTTTTTCAGCATTTACTTGCATTCCTAACAGAACCTTTCTACTGGTTAATTCATGCAGTAGTGAAATATTTCCACATTTATTATCATGGCAGAAATGTGAAGTAAAACAATTACTGCATACTTCTTCAATTTCTGTGGTTTATACAAGGCCAATCTTTTCCCACATGACCTTTACTTAAGTGTCCTTAGTCTTTTTTTATTTGAGGTATTATTATATTGTAAAGTATGCTAACGCCCTCAAGTGTGTGTGCTTATACTACTAAATATAATAAAAAGCATGAAATGGAAGGCATGCAAAAACTGAAGTCACACCCAAATAAGTTCTGGTATATTTATATGACTTTATGCTTATGTGGAAAATTATATTAAAACCAGGGGCTCAAGGGGCCCTTTAAAATGCCATTCACCAGTATGCCCTTCAGTTTTTTCCAGTTTATAAAACCTCCCAGTTGCCAGGGACATTCACTCCTCATCCCCACCCTATCCTTAGAGATAACAGCCAACTTCCCTTTCTTTTTATCATGTCCATTTTAATTAATATTTTTTATCACATTTTTTGTACTTAGACAACATAATGCTCAATACAGATAATCCTTTTTAGGTCTGTCTACTGACAGCTTGAGCTACTTAAACAACCTCATGACATACATTCAAAAAAAGTAAAATAAGAAGAACTACAGAGGGATAATGGTCTGTAGGTCAGTCTAATCCAGCCATTGGCTTTGATTTCGTTTTCAAGGATTGTCTTTCCTTGGACGGCATGGCATTCTGTTAATTTTTACTTTGTTCAATTGAAGTTACCATTAGATCTTTGAGAAGGAGCATCAAATAGTACGTTTGTGAGACTGCAGATGCAACATGATGTATATATTGTAATTGAGAGCCATTGTGTATTCTTAAACAAAATTAATTCACTAACCCTACAACATTTTAATTCTTGGTGTATGGCTGTTTTGTTCATAAAGTTCATGGTGTTTGGATGCCATAGCCTGTTGTAAAGATACAGTGCGGATAATCAGTCACCCTTGTATGTTTGTTTGCTATACTTTACTGTTATGATAAAATGTTGACTGAGGTTTCGCTTTTTTGCTTGTACAGACATGCAGAAGTAGACTGTAGGAAGCTGGCTTTTTATGTAGTGTGCCAAAGAGAGGTACACTATGTAGAAATCCAGATGATCCTTATTGGCTTACAGGGCTTAAATAAATAATACCAAATGCTCTTGTTTCTGGTAGTGTGTGGGAGCAGTAGTTTTTGAAATAGCAATTTCTAATGGTAAGTAAAATTGTAGCACAAATGGCTTTTTATGCTGTAATGCTTTCCTATGGAGAGAAAGGCATATACTGCATACAGGTACTTGCAGTTGTATTCCAGGGGTCCCCTTTATGACTTAAGGTGCTAGGGGGCCAAGGTCCAAAGTACCACCAGCAGTTCCGGTTTACCTGCTCTGGAGCATCTGGATGCAGAGGTGCTGGGCAGGGTGCTAGCTTTGCACGCTACACTATAGGCAAAGGGGGGGGCACCTAGAACCAGGCTGCAGAGGGGGACTTGGGGACAAGTCCAGGAGTTCCCAAAGGGGGCTCAGTTCATGGGGGCCCTTCGAGCAGAGGAGCACAGTCTGTTGTTTTGGACCTGAGCTGGGGAGCTAATTTCATAGGGTTTTGGATGGCTGGCCCCCCTGCATCAAAGGCACCCACGGTTCCTGGTTAGACCTGCAAAGAGGGACAAAACAGGGCAGCTGAGGCACTCTCAGTGGTGGCCTCTGTGACGCTGGCATCTCTCATCAGCTGGTCGGTGTTTGCAGCATTGGAGTCCGGATTGAACTCAAGCAAGCTTTGGTTGCTGCAAGGGGTCTAGGTACCCTGGGTATTGGTGCTGGCCATCTCCGGTTGGTCCTGGCATCTTCAGACTTTGTGGAGAGGCGATTCTGACCTCCAAGAGCACAATGACCTAGTCCTGGACAGCTGCTGTGTCAGTGGACCCGGTGAACAGCAGAACAGTGTACCAGACATTGCGGTCAGTGCCTTCAGGCTGCAGAGAAGTGGCTCCTCCACTTCAAGGGAGATGGCGATGGATTGGTGATGTGCTGGAAGCCCTCTGAGGCTTTTGAAGGATGCACAGCTGCAGCACATGTCGGGTTGTCACGATTATCAGAACAGGAGCAGGTAGGTAGGCAGAGTTTGGTGCCAAAGTGCACCAACAGTCCACAGTTCTCGCTTCTTCGGCTCTACTTTGTCCTCTTCTTTCTTCAGTCAGACATATCTACGTTCCTGGTGTCAGGAGGCCACCTAAATACTGAATTTAGAGGCATTAAGGGGCGTGAAAGGTAGTAGCCAATGGACTACTTACTATGGGATCATTATGCCTCCTATATGACCACTTCCTGTGAGAAGTGGGCATAACCCTGTCCCAGAGTTCCTAATCCCATAAAAATATAGGTGAAATCCATCTTTTAGGCAGCCCACCTTATGGATGTGACTGTCCTGGTAGTGCACCACACCTCCTAGCATAGTTAATTTCCTGCCTGTCCCGGTGCTGATTGGGCCTTAGGTCAGGGGATGGCATCTCCCAGGTCTGGGGGAAGCCAGTATCACGTATCAAAGGCAGCAGGGGCTTTGAAGTCCCTGGCCTTGGTATGCAGATTTACCAGCCATCCTGCTGGAGGAAATGTGAACACTTTCCTGCAGAGCAGACATTGTTTCTGGCCTCAGTGAGCATGGAGTCTCACCTGGAGGAGACATGACTGCAGTAGCAGGCTGGAAGATGTGCAAAAGTGAAGGAACGGGACCTCCGTTCCTATCTCGCAGCACACGGTGAAAATCCCTAAGGTTTCAACTAAAAGGTAAAGCACATATGGTTATGTAAACCAATTTTTTAGCTTGTTTACCATAGCACGAATGATTTACTATAAACAAGTTTCTTTGAATACATGACAATGTTTATAATCACATTGATGAAAATTACTTTGATGAAAATACTCTTATTAACGATACTCTGTATCAAAAACAATATGCAGAACCACAAACATAATCTGCTTATTTTAACAATGTCTAGAAAGATCCCAATGCATTTCGGCTTACAAAAGAACCCTTCTTCAGTAATATCTTGGGGCTATCAGCACTTTAATTACACTTTTACTTTGCTTTATACACCTTAACACTGTTCCTCTAATCCTCGCTTTTCACACATACCAGCTTAAACGACGGTTATCGTTTAGTTACAAGTCTTTGTCCGCATCAATAAAGTTTTAACATTTCACGTTGCTAACCCTCTTACGCTCATCTATTTAAAGGGCTTGGGTCTCTATTGGACCACACACGCCCTCTAGATGTCATGTGACCAGGACTTCCGGAATATTCCGTACGCCGGTGAGTCAGTGTTTCTTCACCGGGTCGGCACCATTACTTTCTACAGACTAGTGATTGGCACTAATTCGCTTTAATGGTTCACAGATAATACCCATCGAACGCCCACTTTCTGAAGATAGGACCCTGTCATGGGTTAACCGAACACTTTTCTTTAAAACGTGATTCGGTCCGTATATGTGAATTGTTGCATTTACGTTTACAGCAGAACCTTGCACGTTCGTATCTAGCGGATATCGGTAAGCTGTCGGGCACTCGATTCTGAGTACGATTTACAGTCGCACACACCATATCATGTTAATGTACACTTTTTGTTTTCTCACTCATAGATTTTCTGCACCGTACCTGGAGACGTTTTTCGTCTTATTAGGTAACCGTGTCGTTTTGGTATTAACGCACTTTTGATACTGCTTGTTTCCTTTTCTCCAATACTTCGGCACTTATTCAGCTTAAAAGCTTGATTGAATCTTATAGGCATGTTAGTGTTGAACACACTGGTTTCGTGTAGATTAGATCATTGATCCTCACGCAAGCACAAACACTAATTTAGTATCACTGTAGCTCACATATGATCTGTGGGAACGTTGTCTCTGGCATGCAAGGAACACAGGCACAGACCTCCGCTGTTGTATACTTGAAAGAACTCAAATATAACGTTGTTGTTTTACCGCTGTATTTTGATTATCTTTTGTTTTGACTGTTCTGGCAGGTGCATTTACCCGGACCATGACATCCTTAAATCTCTTTCCTTTAAAGAAGGGTTCTTTTGTAACCCGAAATGCATTGGGATCTTTCTAGACATTGTTAAAATAAGCAGATTATGTTTGTGGTTCTGCATATTGTTTTTGATACAGAGTATCGTAAATCAGAGTATTTTCATCAAAGCAATTTTCATCAATGTGAATATAAACATTGTCATGTATTCAAAGAAACTTGTTTTTAGTAAATCATTCGTGTTATGGTAAACAAGCCAAAAAATTGGTTTACATAATCATATGAGCTTTACCTTTTACTTGAAACCTTAGGGACTTTCGCTGTGCATGGCGAGATAGGAATGGAGGTCCGGTTCCTTTACTTTTGCACATCTGGTCACAGGACGGTTAGGCATGCCCATAAGCTCTCAGCTGTATGCGTTGTAGAAATAACACCGATTAACCACGTTTAAATATTGGTATATACATGTACTAGTAGGAGTGCAGGTGGGTAACCACTCTCCATGAGCAGGCTGGAAGATACCAGTCAGCCAGCTCAATAAGAGGCTGTTAGGTTTTCAGGGAGCACCTCTAAGGTGCAGTCTGGGTGCATTTTTTTTTAAAATAAATCCACTGCTGGCATTAGTAGGGTTTTATTAAGACAAGGTGTATGATAGATACCAAACAACATACCAACACAAAATGACTAGTGTCCAGTACATGTACTTAAGATGGCTTCCCTGTTCACTTGTACTATCTAGCAATTAAACTAGACAGCACAGGGGCATATTTTCTCATGCAGATACGTCCTCACATGTAATATAATTCACACTGCCTGTAAGGGTGACTTATATATACTTCATGCAGTGTCTGGGGGATGGCACACAGGACGTACACCATGTCGTGTTTTCACATTTGTTTGCACTATTTCATGCTGCCTACAATGGCAGTATGCATGAGTTTATTACTGGGTCCCTTAGGATGGCATAATAAATCCTACAGCCCTTAGGGACCCTCTTTAGTAACCAGGCCCTATTTACCAGGGCTACCATTTACTAGGGACTTACAGAGGTGCTAAAGGTCTTGCCAACTGGTCAGTATTTGAGCAGTTACCTTGTTTTAGGGAAAGAGCACTGGCACTGGGGACCTGGTTAGCAGGAACCCAGTGCACTTCAGTTAAAATTGCATCAAATACCATGTAAAAAGTGGGTGTGACCTTGTCAAAAAGGGCCACTTTCCTACATAGGCTTTCTCACAGATGCAAAGAAAATACCGAATGCTTGTAAAAAGTATCTACTATACAATATTTTACTAAATGTGCTTTTTACGTTCACCACCTACAACAGAAAACTTTATCTTCTGACTCATATACATGTAACACTCTTCTTTGAGGGTACGGTTTAGTGCTGCTAATGCAGTGTGTTCATCAAAGTCACCCTACTTCTAGTTGCCATATTATCTTTCTAGGACCACTGGGGGCAACACAAATAAATACAGTAAACTATTACCAAACACTTCCCCTAGCAAAAAGCCAAATTGATTTGCTTTACCAATGCTTGCTTAAAGATAGTGTACATCTATCCTAGGTAGGGTAAAACCTTTGGAGAGAGCTACAAATTAAAATAAAATTTCCTGTCTTCAAAACATTTAGCTGTCTATGTAACCATTACGACCCCTGCAGTACATTTTTTTAACCATATAATATCACTCCGAGGGCTGGAATTATTGTGCAACATTGGCATCTGAGTAATTTTGCATTTGTGACAAGATAAATTTGCACCAGCATTTGCATTCACTGGCACCTGCAAAATGTCTTCAGTGTCTGCAGATACCGTTCTTGCACTGATTGGTCAGTGCACATGTAATTTCGCACAGCATAATCAAAGTAAATTCCAGTGCAAACAACAGGGCAAACTTGCCTGGCAACCAGCGTTAAATTACTCAGTCACACACAGTAAACACATAGGGTCTGATTCTCAAAGGTAAATGCATGTTTCTGCAAGTTTTCTCTATGTCAGTATTCACAAAAACAGCAATTTAATAAAAAAATGTATGAGCGCGGATACTCCGCAGTCGGGGCGGAGAACTCTGCACATAAAAAGTTTGGCCTGTCCTATCTTTTTATGTGCTTGTAAATTTAACTTTGTGAATCAGGCTCGTAATCTGCTACCAAATGTGACATAATGAGGGAGGTTGATTATTAAAAGTACGGTTCAATTCAGAGACTTCTAATACAACATGCCCCACCATCTCTGTAGATAGATTAGTGGAAGAAGCTAACTCTGTATATACTATACCAAAAAGAAGTATAGTGTGTGCAGAATCCAAGGGGTCCCAAAGGTATGTTAGAGGTTAAGATAGATAATACCTTACTCTCAAGTTAGTGGTAGCTGGACTGAGCACTTAGGCTTATCAGAGGGTAGTGCTGAGCATTTATTGTACACACTCAGGCAAGAAATGATGTCACACACTCAAAAGACAGAATCTAGACCTGTTGATTGTACAAACAGTTGTTACTGTGTTTAATTACTAGAACTAAGAATCACTTAGTGCAGGTAAGTTGTACAGTTTGTAAATGTAGCAATACTATTCAATAATGCAGTACTGTTTTATAAATGCAGTTGTATACTTTACAGTATGGAGAATGCTTTCTGTAGATGTAAATCAATTACAGTGGTAGGTTTTGGCAGTGATACAGTTAGATAGTTCAATGCAACAAATAGACTTACAATGCAATCCTACGGCGGAAACAATGCTAGAGCGATTTGCAGGTAAGTACTCAACTTTCTTCCCCAGGCCTTCGGGTTTAGGACAACACAGGACAATGTTCGAGACCAGGTAGGTACTGGGAAAGCCGGTTGCAGAGGTCGCTGGGTCCAATGTTATCCAATGAAACCAGGGGGTATCTTGAAGATGCACGGTTTGCAGGCTGGTACCCGCGATCTTGATGCAAATGCCCCGGGGTTGAAGTGAGCACAGGGGGCCACAAAGCAGCACCAAAGCTACACCACCAGCGGCACACGGGCAGCCGGGTGCAGGGTGCAAATACGCTTCAAGCACCCAATGCTTTCCAATGGTGAGCATCGGTTTTGAAAGGAGGCTGCAGGCTTGGACCCGGAGGCTGGACGAAGGCGACCAATGGCAGGGCAGGTAATTTGAATAGCTGGGGGACACGTGGGCGCCTAGAGGGGTGCCTGGAGAAGTCAGCCACTGATGCAGATTAGATCAGGGTCACAGGATAGGTGAACCACTCAAACTCGGGGCGTGGGTGTTGGGTGCAGAGTGGTGCAGTGTTGCAGATCCGTCTGGATCCGGAGACTGGTGTTGGGTTCTTTGCTGGACAAATCCAGTGTTAAAGGGAGATAGGAGTCGTTGTCGAAGACAGCATAGGTCTTCCTGGATTTTTGAGGTTGCTGGCAGTGGGCCTGGCCGGTTTCTAGAAGCAGGGCCGCTGGAGGAGGAAACAGGCCGGTTGGGCTGGGGCCAAGTCAGTCATCGTCTTCTTCTCCACTGCTGCACGGCTCTTCTGTCCTTTTTCTTCTTAGGTCATTGAATCTAAGGAGTAAGGTTCAGGGGAGTCCTTAAATACTAAATTTAAGGTCATTACTGAAGTCGGGCTGCAGTAGTAAATGGCTAATGTCCCTTAGGGCGATTACCCTTAGGGGCACATCCCTATTCCTATTGGGTCTAATTCTCCAATTCAAGATGGAGAATTTCTGAGAGAAGGGTTCACCTCAGCTCATGGCCACCCTAGGGGTGTGCCAGGCTAAGGTGGACTCTCCTACTCTGCTTACTAATTTTTCATTTTACAATACCATTTCTGAAGTTTTATAAAGCATTGATGGATCCCAATAAGGGACATAGAGAAGTGTACATACAAATCATCAGAAAAAAATAATTTCTTCATAGTGAGATTAGGCAATTGACAGAATAGAAGAGAGTGTAAAGTTTCAGAAGGCCGTGTTAGGGAACGAAAATTTAATGTGAAGCAGTAAAGTAATACACTTATACAAAATGTGCAAAAATCTATCAAGTTAAAGCCCAAAAGAAACAATTGAATAATTGATAAATTTGAAGCGTACATAAAAACACAATCCCATCAAAAGTAAGAAGACTAAAAGTTAGAAGTATTGGATTCTTCTAGGACAGTGGCCATCTGGTTTTCCTTTGAGGTGAGGTTTAATATCTGAAGTGCACAAAGTGGGATAATGAAGAAGGAAAGTTAATGAGTTTTCATACCAATGTGTCTCGGATATGATTTAGGTTGCAAATTAAAGGTGAGCATGTACATTTTAAGGGAAAGAACACTAGTACTGGGGGCCGTGTTAGCAGGAACCCAGAATACTATAGTCAAAGTTGTATCAAATACCAGGCAAAAAGTGGGGGGTGGGGACAATAAAGCAAAAAAAAAATGTTTCCTACACTTACTCCAGACTGATGAGTGCATGGACCTCTGCATAACATACTGTTGCCTTCATTCTACAGTGTCCAGCCAACCACTTCAAGGGTGTTGCATCTTACAAGGTTATACTTTATTTACAACATTGTGGTGGAGGTCACATATTAAAGTTGAAACTCTGCCGCCATCTATTAGGTCCTTGGCAAAAATTAAGAAAAACATATACATGAATTTGTTGCATCTACAATGCACAAACAACTTTTACCAGTGTGTGGGAATTTACGCATGACATCAGCTGGTTTTAAATGTAACTCTTGTAAATTACTCTTAAGCAAGTGTCCAGATTACACAACATGGGAAACACAGAGTGGAGTGAATCTTTTAGCAAAACTGAACAGGTGAGATTTTGTTAGGCTATTAGGGATGAAAGACGTTTCACTGTGAAACACATATCTTGTGCTATTTTTATCTGGATGGTTATGTTAGAAACCACCGCTCATTGACTGGGCAGTGTAGTAAAGAATATACTTATGAGTTCCTCAGCAGAGACAAAGGAAATTAAATATATTTTTTCATAATTGTATATTATTAATTTGTCAAAAATATGGCACATCTTTTTAAAAAACGTTCCTTTGTGTAAAGACAGACTTCATGAGCATATAATATCAAAACCATTCCTTTTCTGGTTTTCCAGTGAACGGCGCCTGGTCAACATGGATGCCATGGGGAAGCTGTAGTGAGACCTGTGGCAAAGGCACCCAAACCAGACTGAGGCTATGCAATAATCCCCCACCATCATTTGACGGTTCACACTGTGATGGACCTGATGCACAAATACAAATTTGCAATCAGAGGCATTGTCCAGGTAAGGATGCATGTGTTCTTTGCTTGTATACATTTAACCATCTCTTGTTCTTTTAGATAGATTGATGAGGACAATCACACTGCCTGTTTAAGCAGGTTTGTGTAGCATAATTTTCTAAAATCAAACCTTGGTATGCTTTTGAATTCCAACATGTTGGTTAAATCTTCTAATTCAAGCACAACTACTTCTGCTAACCTGCAATCACAGAACACTCACAAAAACCCTGCACATCTTCTTTTACACAGTGCAAAAGCCCTTATCATTAGCATTGTCACCACAGGAAAAAGATGGTACTCAATAGCCTCTTGGGTGGCTTTCTTTAATACTAGCTCGCATCTTGCTTGATAAAGTTATTAAGAATATTTTTTAGTTTATCCCACAATCACTCCTACCTCTTCATAGTCCTTTACAAATTTGTAGATTTAGTATTTAAGGGGGTTCATGGTACTGCTCTATCATATGTCACAAAGTTTAAATTGCAAGAAATAGGTTGCATGCCTACACCTATATAATGGCTGGCTTTGGCATAAACAATCATTAGTTGTCTGTATGGCCCCTCCACTGTGGTGATATGAATAAATGTTTTACACTGATAGAGTTTAATTGATTCAGTGGTTAAAAATTGGAACAGTGATTCGTTGACACTGATGCAGTGGGCTTGGTTCTTAAACTTCATCACACCCTACAATACCAGTCACTCCAAAACCTGGATAGTGTGAGTCCTCGCTCTTCCACATGGTCCCAGACACAGTGTTCTCAGTTCTGATATACCGCTTGAATGGCAATCCAGGTTTACCATCCACAAGGTAATTCAGGCATGATTTCCAAACTTTATTAGAGGAGCTCTGTTACTAAAAAGTGCCTATTAATAGAGAATAAAAAAATGGAAGATATAAACTTTGCCACTTGGTAGTGTCAACCCTTTGCAATGAGAAAAAGTACCACACTTTTCATCTCTGGTTAACCCAATCTTCTCTTGGTATCTTTCCTCTTCATGTATTTGCCAGTTTCAGTCACTTTTAGTGATTTGTAGTCATGTCATTTAGCTCTTCGATGTCGCATTTGGAATCCAGCATTTTTCTCTGAAATTCTAAAATAAATTAAAACATTATATCTGCTGAATATCTCATATTTGACACAAGTCACTATTTATTTACTTTGAGCGTGTGAAGTTACCATTGTTTTATTATGACGTTCACCAACATATCAGCCAGTTAGACCATTAGGGTGACACAGATTAGCAGAAAAAGGTAGAGAAGACAAAGAAAACGTGTAGACGCTGTAATTGAAGCAACATGTTTCAAGGCATTGACCGGAATTAAATATACACATTATTTCATCTTCTCCCTCCGCCTCTTGTGCTTATTGCAAATTATCCTCACTACAGGAACCAGTGCTAGGGTGCACTGGTGATGTGCTACTTTCCTTGGTTTTGGGATTGAGAGTACCATGTTGGACTACTTAGTCTTAGTCTGGTCTGAATGGGAGATCTAACTCTATTGCTTAATTTTACTTCCACAAGTGGATGGAAAATGGGCGACATGGAACAGCTGGAGTGCTTGCAGTGTCTCATGTGGAGGAGGTGGACGGCAGAGGAGACGAGAATGCTCTGATCCTGCCCCACAATATGGTGGACACAAATGTGAAGGCAATGATGTGCAGATGGACTTTTGCAACAGTGATCCATGTCCAGGTAAGTGACTAATGGTGGTGTCAACCACATAAAGGTTAGCAGTGCTGAAAAAATAAAAGCTCACAAAGAACATCTTAATGAAGGCTGTGGAGAGAATGTGTAGGAGGAGTTAACAGATGCTTCTCCAAACAGAGGGCCAGTAGGAAGGGTTAGGAGTTGGTTGAAGAGTAGGAGTTGCAACTGAGATTGCCAACACCTTGCAACAGGGACTATTTTAATATGCCTACAAGCACATTTATGAAATTACAAAGCACATTTTTAAATATTTTTGCTCACATTTTACTTTTAAAGGCCTTTCACTAGGGGTGATGCAGCCGTGCTGCGGCTCCCTGACGTAGCTCAGCAAAGCAGCAACATGGTGTAAGATTCGGAACTCCCCTCATGTCTTTTACCTCAGAGAAGTTGATGGAAACTGCCATATCAGCTGAGTGCCTACCTTGCTGTCCCAACCATTCCACAGCGGTCTTGGCAACCTGGATGGAGACCGTGGAAGAGAGTAAGGGCAAAGGCAGGGCTGCGCCCCAGCAGCGCTCTCTCGGCTCCTCGGTACTCGAGCTGTTGCATGCATCTATGGGGGGAGCTTCGCCCCCTCCAATCCAGCTCAGCAGGAGGAAACCCAGCAACAAACAGTGGCCCAGGCATAAGAGAACCCAAATAGTGCTGGAGGCGCCAGTGCAGTGAAGGACATAATATCCCTGAACGAACAGCCCGAGCAGAGTCGGTCGGCTGCAAGCGAAGAGGTAATTTTACCTGCCTCTAATTCTATGAAGGTAGTGGATGGAGGGAGCTGTGTAGACCTGTATGGCTCGCCCAGAGCCCAGCCTTCAGGGCAGATCAGGGGGGCGATCGGTGTTAGTGATCAGAATGTATTGCAGACCCCTCAGGATCTTTTAGAGCCAATGGCACAACTTGCTGGTTTAACCACCACGGAGCAAGACTTTGAGTCCAACGACTGCTTTTTTTCACTGTCGGAGGAGGTATGGTCAGGAGATGGCTCAGGGACGGATTCATTAATTAAATCTAGTGAGGATGGGAACATTTCAGACGCAAGTAAAGCAGACCCAGTGGCTACAACCCTCAAAGCACCTAGAAAGTCAGGACGATCCAACCTGCATGAAAAAGATATTAAATGGGATTATTCAGCTACAGAGCGTTTGTTTGGTACTGATACAATTCCCCCTCAAGATTCACCTGTTCCAATACCTCCGACCTTGGATGCCATCCTACAATGCATAACCTCTCACCGGGAGGAAATTCACCAGGATAGTCGGCGGTCACAGACAGCCATGCAAAAGCTCCAAGGATCGCTAAGGAAAGTGGCAAAGACATGTAGTGCAATTGGGGAGCGTCTGTCCAATCTTGAAACTAGAGCTGAGGCCCTTGAGAGTGATCTGGCTGGTACCTGGGAACATACGATGGCGCATGAGGCACTGCTGGTTGATATACAGTGGAAACTGGAGGACCAAGAAAACTACCAACGCCATAATAATCTTTAGATTCTCTGGGTTCAGAGGGCAAGGAGGGCTCTGATGTTCGGTCATATATGGTGGATTTATTGACTAAAGCTTTCCCAGACTTGGAAGGATGGAACTGGTCATTGGAGGTGCAGAGGGCCCACCGTGTCCCATTCAATCTAAGACAACCAGTAAGATCAGATTTGAAGCCTCGTGCTATCCTCGTCTACTTCTGCAATTTTCTCTTGAGATAAGCTATCTATGAGACGGCCAGACCAGAAACGAAGTGGAGAGGGGAGATTTCTCCTTCTTCGTTAGACCAGACTTTTGTCATTTTACAGTTGAGAGGCAATGGCACCTCTGCCAGATGATCAATCTCTATCAGGACAAGGGGGGGGCAGGCCTTCCTGCAAATCCTCGCCCGTCTCAAAGTGATTCAGGGAGATCAAACCCGGTACTTCACCTCGAAGATTAAGGCAAAGGAGTATTTATAGGAGTGGGGGTCCAACACTTGAAAGGATAGGAGCGGGCTAGGAGCTGGTATGGGTCACGATAATAGATAGTGAGGGGTTCGCTTTTTCTCTCTCTTTTCTGAATTCCCTCATTTTTTTCTTCTTCCTTATAGCTATCGGGGGTTCCCTTATTCTTTCCTTTCCTTTTTTAGGTCTCGCCTTGCTATCGCGTAAGCGATCGCAAGGCGAGACTATAGAGAGCGGGTTTGAAAAGTGCTCCCAAAAAGCGGATTGCCTTGCTAGCACGCGCACAATCACGCGCATCGTGCCGCCATGCAATCCGCCTTTTGGGAGCACTTCAAAGGGTCCGCTCCCCCGCCCCCAAGCGCGAGCGCGCCACGCTCCGCCGGGCTTGTTGATGATAAGTACAGAGGCATGCTTCAAAAGGCAGCCGAAGTTGGAGAAAATACATTTAAGGTAACCATGGTAAACCTGGTATATGACCTAATTAGAACATCAATCAACCCACCATATTATTTAAACATTCAGCATCTCATTCCCTTGTTTGCATTTGTTCTATTTGTATCATTAGGAAATACGGTCAGTGTAACATTGACACACCTGCCAATTGTGCTCTATCAGGAAACGCGTCGTATTAGTCCTTCGTTCATCTCGGTGGCAGAATAAGAGCAGGTCTTGTGTTCGAGGCTTGGAAAGCAACGCGATTAGCGTCTAGTAGCCTCTGCTTCCGGTTCTGCTGAGTACGCGCGCCCCCTTGTGTGTGTAGAAGCGCGTGAGGTGATAAATAGCGTGTGTGTGGCGCCGGCCCGTCTTTCTGTGCTTGAGTATAAGTGCACGCAGCTCTCGCACCGGTCCCTGACAGCTGCCAGCGCGCCTAACCCTCTAACCCGCCGCCCGTTTGGAAAATCATGGCATCTTCAGCAGCAGCGCCACCCCCTGCAGTCCCTGTTGCTCCTTTGCAGAGGGGCAACGTTAAGATGGTGAGAGAGGGGAATGGAGAGGGTAATCTGTACCTGGCAAAAGCTTTTGCCTCAATTGATCCCCAGTAATTATCCTTCAAAAGCATACGTTTTTTCCAACTATCCACACAACCCTTTCACATCTGAGAAGTTAGTTTATATTTTATCGTAGCCAGTTTAGAGTTATCAAAGCAGGCTAATGATTCTGTGTGCCGCTTTTAACTTCGCATACATCTCTTATAAGCGCAGTCTGCCCAGACCCATGCTTCTTACTGTGCGTGTAACTAATCAACTATAGTTTGACTACTGTTATTGTTACACACACCTACATCACAAGCCCACCTTTTCATTTCCAGTGAAATTTATACATCGCTAACATTCTCTAGCCTAAAAATCATAATCCAGCATTTTGCAGTTATGTATAGTTAACTGTCGTACATGCATACATCAGTAACGCTGCTGCCATATCTTTAACTTTTAAAATACTTTTAAAACGGTGTTTAAAAGATCGAGGCGTGCACCAAGCCCCTTTAAAACTTAATGAAACATTTTCCCAGCCTATACGACTTCATTGATAGCTTGCACTGCGGCACACACGCTTACAAGAGATCGCTCTAATCTTCCTTATCAACTTTCTCACAACGTGTGTATAAGCCCTGTCAGGAGACCAATAACCCTCCTTTATTCCATTTTTGACCTTACTCCTCCTTCTGATCTGGAATTGAATACTTCAAATCATTCAGTCCTTAAAGGTAGTCGGGGTCACCAGGACTTCAGAAACTCGGGCAAATCATAGCAAAACTTTATACAGTTCCCTCCAGGACTTGTTCTACTTTATTTAGTTTGTATGTGTTTTAAGACGTCTTTCGATCACAATCGGAGTGTTGGAATTTAATGTGGAGCAACGAGATTTGTTTATGGGGATCTGTTGCCGATTTTAAATATTGTATTTAGTACTTTTTTTTATGTGATTTTCTAATTTATGGAAGACAGATAAGTTGTGGTAGTGCTACAGGTGCCATCTTGTTTAGGTCTCGCCTTGCTATCGCATAAGCGATCGCAAAGCAAGACTATAGAGAGTGGGCTGGAAAGTGCTCCCAAAAAGCGGATTGCATGGCTAGCACGCGCACAATCATGCGCATCGTGCCGCCATGCAATCCGCCTTTTGGGAGCACTTCAAAGGGTCCGCTCCCCCGCCCCCAAGAAGCACGCGCGCGCCACGCTCCGCCGAGCTTGTCTTTTTTTTTTAAACTTAAAGCGCGAGGCGCGCGTGCGGCCAATGCTTGTTTATGACTTGTGCCCAGAGCGCTTGACGGTATACGCTTTCGTTTCTCAAGAAGTCTGCAGTAAAGCAGTAGAACGAGGGCGTGTAACATCGCCTTCAGGCAGCCCGTAACATTTTCCTCTCCTCCTCGTTTTCTTTCTCCAGCTTTATTCGTGTGCTGCCACTGTTCAGTGTTTATTGTGCCAACTGCGCCATCCACTAACCCTGCTCCACCGCCCGTCCTATCTGCTTCAGGTGCTCCTGTGCCATAGGTTTGTGATCCTGTGAACCTCCCCCCCCCCCGTCTTTACTTTAGTCCTTTCCTGTTTTCACTGTAGTGTACTCGTAGGTCCTCCCTCCCCCACATTAAGTATCCCGCATTGTTTGATGCGCCGAAGCCCATTGGCTCTGGGGTCTGGAGCCTCCTTCCTTCTCTATGGAGCCTCTCCCTCGGCCCGTGTGCCCGCCCTCGCGTCCCATCTCACTCATAGCTTCTTTCAGGCTCTGATATCAGCCCCTTTGATGCTCTCGTTCTATTAATAATCTCTGAGCATCAAAAGCACCACGAAGCCGAGAACTTTAATCACTGAGACCCCGAGAGGAGGAAGGAATGTCTGCTGCTGGCTCGCTCTTCAGACAACCTAGGACACCCCGCCCTCCCAGGCCTGGCTCCAAACACATTAGCACCGCAGAACAGTTACTGCAGGCTGCCTGTCCCTCACACCGGAAAACATGGCGTTCGTTGGAGGTTAAACTCACTCCAGTGGAAGTCATCTGGACTACACTTAAGGGTGCACTCAACTCACACCAGAGGAGGCCCTTTCGCCAGGCCACACTGCCTTTCCCTCATACCAGCAAGCAGGTGTTAGAGGGCCCAGCTTACTTCAGTGGAAGCCATCTAGGCCACTTCAGGGCGCCCTTCCCGCGCTCCCTGCCCCGCACACCGGTAAACAGTGCTCGAGGGCTCAACCCCCCCCCCCCAGTCTAAGCCATGTAGGCCGCACTCCAGAGCACAGTGTAGGCTGTCTGCCCCTCACACTGGAAACCAGCATGAAAAGGGGCACTCCTGACCAGAGGGCATTCTCCATGTGGATACTGTCTGCAGTCACTGCGGGGCTCTCCCACCCCAGGTTATTTACTGACCTACAGCCATTGCCTCCCAAAGCCGCCCTCCCAGAGCACACTCGCCATGACCACGTGCTTGCACCCCGGGGAGGTACGTCTGTTCCTCGACTCCCGCCTCTGGTTCTTAACCCACTCTCGCTTCAGGCCTGGGGTCACTCTGATGCCAGAACTCGCTCACAACACTCACCTCGGAGCGAGCGTCAGCTCTGCACTGACCCCGCTCATCCCTCCCTCCTCTCGCCTACGAATGTGCGCTCCCTGGACGTTGGCTCTTTCTGTCTCCCGGGCACAGTCATTGAGTCGGAGCACTGATCTCAAATGAGAGACGTGCTTGCTCCCCCACTCCATCATTCTCGCTCTCCTATTGCCCCCCGCCATCTTTAACACTGCCTGAAATGGAAATATAGAAGTGCCAGTACCCACTGTCCTAGAGTGCCTGTTCGCTGCAGATATGTACGTGATGTACTGTCTGTACAGTGAGCGCGGCTGTAGCCAAACGTAGTGGAGCGCTAATGTATTGCACCACTTCAGAGAAGTGACGGGGCTCGTTCTTTCAAACGTAGGAAGTGCGGGTACTCGGTACTTGACAGTGCATGCCCATGTAAAGCACAGGCCCCACTCATCTGCTTTAGGTACTGCTGGCCGTCGCCACGGGAGGATAGACCTACAGCTCACGTGTTTTTTAACGTGAGAGTTCAGAGCGTGGGGAGTCGCCCTTGAGGTCTCTGCCCCTCTTCTTCCGGTCCATTCCCACCTCCCTGCTTCTACCCATCTCTTCTCGGTGTCTCCTTTGTGTCCCGTGTGCCCTTCCTTTTCTCTCTCTCCTCGGTCGTGTTTTCCCCCATCCCTTTCCTCTTCCTCATGTCTTCCTCCCAAAGGAAACCGTGCCGCCCCAGTCCCTTTGAATTGGGTGCCCAGAGCCTGAGTGACAGGGCCCTGGGGAGGGCATGCTGAGCCGGGCTTTGAAGTGCCGGGCAGCCTGTGTCTCTGCTCCCCTCGCTGTCTCCCCCCACTGCCCCCACCCCCAGGGGCTGGGCCCAGCTGGGCCTTTGAAGTTTGGGGCAGGTGCCGCACATTCTTTATCTACTTCACATTCTTAATTATTCACCAGATAATTGGGCGGAGGGGGGTTATTACTAAATTCCAGGACTAACAGGCCTCAGAGCAGCTCACAAGAGGCCTTTAAAGGGCTGTTCGTGTTTGGTCCATGAGATGTGGAGCGGAGGGGCTTACCCGTGTCCCCTGGCTCGGGCTTTCAAAATTACAATTTGGAGTCGGACTGCGATAGCTGTACAGGGCTTCCTGCAAAATCGTCTGTGATGCCTTGCGCCCTTACACAGCATTGCACCCCCTGGCCCTTTGAGGATGTGCGGACCCATGGAAATTACAATAACAATATAGTGCATACGACGTAATAATTGACATTGACGCTGTTTGTGGATAAAGTATGTCACTTACCACAGAGGCCTTGCCCTATCAGACGACCCCCGATAAGACTGATAGGCCCCACTACTCTCTTCCTAAGGCTCAGGGCAATAAAACGTAGGGGTGGCCAGCTCACCTCCACATTCTGGACCTGAGCTGGGGGGGGGGGGTAATACTAGAATGAGGTCCTTTCTATGTCGCCCTGCGTGTGAGGTAGTAGCTGCACACTCGGTGCCTCAGTTACCCCTTAGGGCCCTCACACCAAAAGCAGGGACAATGGAAGTGACTTCTCCCGGAGAGGATGTGGTGTAATGACCAGAGCTGCCAACTTTGAAACAGATAAGGCTGTGCAATAGCTCCAGGGCAGTCTCTCCTTAATTGCAGTACAAACCCCCCACTGAGAAGATCGCCGCTTCTTCTTTCTCCCCCACCTCCCCACCCACCTCCCATTAGGCTGTTTCTAGGCAGTTACACGAGTCAACAAGCATTGGCATAGCCAATAGGTCTCACCTTTGGGACGTTAGAAGTGTTTAGCCATGCAACAGTTGATGTTGTTGCACCAAGGATATTGTGCTGCATAACTAAATACTTATAAGGTCCCAAAAGCGAGACCTATTGGCTATGCCAATGCTTGTTTTCTTCTGGCTGGCATGGTTGCTGCCATGAGAAGTCAGCTGAGATACGGTTGTAATGCTGGTTAGGGAGCTGCGCTCATCATCTCAGACTGAATTCAGTCTGGCAGCTTGTCGGCGCTGGGTAGGTAGGGAGGGGGTGAAAGACACACTGTATGGAGGACAGGGTAAAACTAGGGAGAAGAGGGGGGAGAGGAGCAGGGGAAGGGGCACACTAGGTGTAGGGCACAGAAAAAGGGTCGTAAAACTGGAGAGAGAGCAAAACATGGTATGTGAGAAGAATCAACTGGTGAAGGTATCTGAGAGTATAAGGAGGGACAGCCTCTTTTTTGGGAATGGGTAAGGTAAGTATATGCACAATCAATGTGGAGGGTTTAAATGATAGGATTAAACGTGCAAGGGTGGCCAAGGCTTTAAGATCTCAAGGGGCCAAAATAATCTGTCTACAGGAAACACATATCCCATGGGTGAAGTGGGATACACTGATGATTAAAGGTTACACCTTGGTACCGTTTTTCACTCAAACCTTCACCATAAGGGGGATCGCCATTCATCTTAGAAATAATATTGGCCCTGCAAAACGATTATTAAAGGACAAGTGGGATGGATGGGCGATTGTGTCGCTGCAGCTGGGGTTGACAGTTTTCACTATCTATGGATCAAACCGGGATGACCCATAAATTTTCAACAACCTAGAAGTTGAGTGGGCATCCTGGCCAGATCCGTTAGTTATTTGTGGGGACCTGGATATAAATCAGGAGCTGAGCAGGGATCAAATGCTTAAATATTATGGAAGGAAGCAACTAGGTTACAACGCCTTGGCTGCCCTAAAAACCAGCTATGACTTAGTCGATGTGTCAGCCAAGAACCCCACTCACCCAGGATTTACTTACTTTTCATGTCCTCATAGGAAGTATGTTAGGCTAGATTACTTCTTGGTTTCCTCCTCTATGCTCAATGAAGTGGGAATCAAGAAGCTACCTTAATTGCTTTCTGACCACAACCCGTTAATCTTAGATTGGGCGATACATACGGATGTCCAGGTTCGGTCCAAGTGGAAATTCGATAGAAAATTGCTTTCCAATGTTTCTTTTGTCCAACATATTAGACAGTGGGTGGTACAGTATTTTGATGCAAACCGATATAGTGGTTCACATCATTCAATCAGAAGCTTTATGGGTATTTGCTTTAGGATCTGCACATCCATTCAAAACAGTCTATTCGGCATCATTCTATTTCACTTTTGTTTATCTTTTAAGGGTGCTCCATTGGTGTTAACAATACCCACCCATCAGGGTAAAATAGCGCTAGAACTGAGAGTCCTAGAGCAACATTCAAATCCAAAATACACCTGAGCACACCCAGTTGTTGTATCTATGATCCATAGGTATATTTGAAACCTGAGCACAGTATCATTTAATAAGTTACTCAAATGTCCTTTTAAACAATAGAACAAAATCTTCAATCAGGTGCTTTTGCAGAATTTTAATTGTCAAGAAACATGCAGAACAACAGCAGCCGACGCACGTTTCGCCCCCTCGGGCTTTTTCAAGGCTGCAGAAAGATATATACAAATCATTTATTTTAAAAACATTTGTGACCATCTCAAGTCACAATTTTGCTTAAATCCTATGAATGCCCCTTAAATAACACTTCAAAAGCAATTTCAATTTCAGATGTAAGTATCATATAAACATATCTAATGCCACAGCCTGTTTTGATTATGCTTAAAGTTAGTGATATTTAAAAAATATATTATATACCATTCAAATAAATTTTAATTAAACAGGGACAAGCACAATCCATAAGGAGTGGTAAACTTATTTTGAGAGGAAGACCACCGATTCATTGTGCCAACAACAGTATGTTAACAGGATGTTATTAGTATGAGTTAGTTCTGGTTGCATCTGCCTCATAATCATATTCTGTCCCTGTTTAAATTAAATTTATTTGAATGGTATAGTATATTTTTTAAATTTCACTAGCTTTAAGCACAATAAAAACAGGCTGTGGCATTAGATATGTTTATATGATACTTACATCTGAAATTGAAATTGCTTTTGAAGTGTTATTTAAGGGGCATTCATAGGATTTAAGCAAAATTGTGACTTGAGATGGTCACAAATGTTTTTTAAAATAAAAATGATTTATATATATCTTTCTGCAGCCTTGAAAAAGCCCGGGGGGTGGGGGGGGGGCGAAACGTGCATCAGCTGCTGTTGTTCTGCATGTTTCTTGACAATTAAAATTCTGCAAAAGGACCTGATTGAAGATTTTATTCTATTGTGTAAAAGGACATTTGAGTAACTTATTAAATGATACTGTGCTCAGGTTTCAAATATACCTATGGATCATAGATACAACAACTGGGTGTGCTCAGGTGTATTTTGGATTTGAATAGTGGTTCACATGGCATGGCCTGTGATAGTTTTATGGTTGGTTTAAGAGGTGAGGTCATTAGTTTTGTCTGAAAGATCAGGAGATTGAAAAGGACGAAACTAATGGCCACTCTGGGAGGCTGGCGGCTTTAGAAAAGGAGCATATGCAAGCAATCAGCCAAAACCAACAGGTGACGGAATCAGCACTGCAGCAAGAAATAGTGATTGCTGAAACTGAAATTAGTAGCTATTATAACAGGAGGAGCGCTGCAGGTTATCAGGCACATAAAAATGAAAGTTATGAATATGGAGAATCTGTGGGTAAGCTCTTAGCGCTCAGTACAAGGCAGAAGCTAACCAGGAATAATATCTCTGGAATTAAATTACAGGATGGACAGTATGCTACAAGTTCAAAAGATATTATCAAAGTATTTGAATGTTTCTATCAGGACCTATACCGTCAGGATAATCTTAGCCCCTTTTCTTCTAATTAGATTGAAAGTTCTATGGGGGACTCACCAGGGGTCAACGAAGAGATGAGGCAGAAGTTGGAGGCGGATATTACAGTGGAGGAAGTTGTAAATGCCCTACACTCTAAGGCCTCAGGAAAAGCGGCAGGCCCTGATAGAATTTTGTTAGAATTATATAAGGTATTACAGGTGGAGATAACTCCCCTAATCCTAGATCTGTTCATAGGGGAACAGCATAGTGGGATTCCCCCGGACTCCTGGCAAGGAACGGATATAGTCATTTAAAAAAAAAAAGTTAAGCCCTCAGACAATCCGGCGTCCTACTGGCCTATCTCAATTATCAATTCAGATGACAAGCTACATTTCCAAAATGTTAGCGTCTCAGTTAGGTAGGATCATAGCTCACCTAGTCTCTCCCTGGCAACATGGCTTTATACCCGGTAGAGGCACCACCGATCATATCAGGCGTGCCATAGCCGAAGCATTAGGAGAGATGATGGCCACGATCCTCCTGGATGCAGAAAAGGCCTTTGACCGAGTGTCCTGGCAGTACCTTCGGGGAATCCTGGCGCAAAATGGGTTTGTCCCGGGTCTTATAACAGCTATACGTGCAATGTATTTTAGACCCTACGCCAACTTACAAATTATGGGCCAGGAGTCAGGCCGTATTTAGCTCGCCAGAGGGACAAGGCAGGGTTGCCTCTGTTCCCCATTTTTGTTTTCCCTATATATCGTTATGTTTATCCAGCAAATCCTTCAAAACCGGATAATAAAGCCAATATGTATTAGCAGATTTCACACTAAGGTAATGGCATACGCCGTGACATTGCCATTGTGACTGCGATGCTAGAAACAGAAAGGTTGGCTGGGGAATATGGCCGGAAATCAGGATATCTATTGAATGCAGAGAAAACTCAGATTGTTTGTAACTCCAGTACTCTGTTCTCGGGTCCCCGAAGGCTTGACGCAGCAGTTTACTTTGGGGTCAGGGTTAGCAGTAGGGTCAGCTTTATATGGTCAATAAATTTGAGCCAAATGCTAAATAAGATTAGTATGGATTTTGGGATTTAAAACGTATGGATAGGCTCCATCTTTCGATAATAGGAAGATGCAATGTTCTTCAAATGATTATTCTCCCTAAGATCTTGTATCTGTTCTGCTCCATCCCCCTCGAGATTGAAGGCCAATTTTTAAAGAAACTAGATTCTATCTTTATTAATTTCATCTGGAGATACACGAAAATTTGGCGATCTCTGAAGCTATAAACTCTACCGCAAGAACGTTGAGGGTGGGCGGCTCCCAACTTGGTATGCTATTACTATGCACTCTTCCTAAAATAGATGTCGGGGTTGTTTTCATCAAAAAATGCTGGCTAGAGCATTAGTGACCAGGAGCTAACCCCACTATATATGAGCTGGCCATGGGCAGATCGCCGCGCGGTATGCTTCTTAGACAAGTCGAGGCCAGCTACTACAAGAAAACGCAGTTTAAGTGTGTGATAGCGATCTGGAAAGTGTGGTCTAAAGTGATGAAACTCATGCAGATACCCACCTACAAAAGATATACACCTCTTTGGCGATCCCCCCTGTTTCCCGCAATGACCTGTGACGCGATGGGTAGGCAATGGGAACTAAAGGGCATAACTAGAATAGGGGAGCTATACCGGGCCAATCAAATTTGTTTGTTCCCAGACCTGTGGCAGGGGCATGGAGTAACTGAGGATCAAATTTTTAAGTATATTCAGATCACTAGCTTTTTAACCCCACTTAAGACCGAAAAGTTCTTCCTAAACAAAATCCCACTCCTGGAAGCGGCTACCTGCCCCCAATCCGGATAAAACATATCTATAAAATCTTAGTGGATAGAATTCCCGATGACTTAGAGAAGGTTGAAGCCAACTGGGCTAGGAAATTGGGAGATCGCAACTTTGATATATACACGTCAATTGCACTAGGCTCTAAAACCTTTCTCTCCGCCAACTTAAAAGCTCCGCACTATCAAACTATTTTTAACCTTTATTTTACTCCGGCTAAGCTTTTTAGTTGGGGCAGGAGGGAGGATGATAAATTCCCTAGGTGTGCTCAAGGGCCAGCCGACCTGATACATATGTTTTTTAACTGTGGAAAGTTGTCACTCTTAATATAAGGGACCGAGGAGTTTTTGCATGAGGCACTGGGTAGAAGGGTCAGCATAACCCCACTACTGTTTTTAGGTTATGACAACAATGTGCAACTTGATATCTCCCAGAAGAACTTCACTTTTATTGTGATCGCTGTTGCCTGGGTGCTTATCGCTACACAGTGGAAGGATGTTGAGCCCCCCACCTATCAGGCCTGGCTGGGCCGACTTCTTGCCATATACAATCTTCGAAAGAACTTTATATAATTGTAAGGGCAGGCGCCCCAGCAGGAGAGGTCGTAAGATCTTGGCTCCAATGAGCAGGTGGCTCACAAGGCGTAGAGGTGGGAGGGACTGTCTTGCTTTGGACGGCTGAGAGAGGGTTGACCAGTCCTGCTGTCTTGTTAGGATTGCTGTGAACAAGCTGCAGGAGAATACTATCACTCATCATATACAGCTCCCTCTTACGTGCTTTTACTCGTTGTTTTATGGTATCTTATCCATCTGTTCAATTGTGTGGTCTTTTTATGTGTACATAAAATGTACATGGAATTTATATTAAATGTATGAAATTCTCACATATATTAACCTGTAAAGCTGTAATAACAGTTTTTTTAACCATGCTGCTACTCTCTACTAATAAATATATATAAAAAAGAAAATTAAAAGCCTTTCACTAGTCTTATTCTTGTTTCTTTAATTAAGACCTCCAAATAACCTAAAGCTACTTTTGTGTTAGACAGACCTAGGTCTCTGAACTGACTAAACTCTCAAGAGTTGGAAATACCGTTATATCTCTAATCATTGTAGTTACATTGGCTTTGGTGAATGTAAAGGAAGCAGTGAGTGGAAAACAAAAAACATGAATGTAAGCTTGTTTGATATCTAAAAAATGTTATTTGACAAGGAGTAAAAATTCTTACAAGTTAATAATGAGACACATATGTTTTAACTAAATTTTTTATACAAATTTCATCCCCATCTTATTAATACTTGTGTGCTTCTCGATAACAGTAAGAGTTCTGAATACCTTTTCAATCTTTTGCAGTTCATGGTAACTGGGGCCCTTGGATTGCCTGGGGTTCTTGCAGCCGAACCTGCAACGGTGGACAGATGAGGCGATATCGTACTTGTGACAACCCTCGCCCAGCCAGTGGTGGCAGAGCATGCATGGGTGCTGACACACAGATACAGAGGTGCAATGTTGAACTGTGTCCTGGTAAGCCCATTGTTGACACTCTGCGTCTTTTCATCAATGGCTATGAATATGCACAGCCACAATACAGTTATCAGAAAATAGAAAAAAGGGTGGTTTTACCCAAAAGGCCCTTATCATTCTGAACAACAGACTGCACCCCCTTTCACCTCCTCCATTCACCAAGTGGTAGTGCCACAACAAGGACCTAAGTGAATTTCAAGAGGAGCCTTGTCGCCTCTGTCCTCATGTCACTGTCTAGGTCTCCTCCCTCCTGCATCCTGATGCACTTCACCTGACTGGGACAACAACATCTCCCCAAATTTGTGCACAGGAACAGGCCTGGGGTGTTCAAAATGGAATCCACAGGCCTTCATCAGTCTGCTTCACTTATACATACAATGCATTTACTACAATAGTCACACACACAAACATACACAACATGCACTTGAATGGGATTAGGTGACAAAACAGGGTATAAATCTGACTGTGCATTGGTAAGACACTCACAGCTCACGACTAATGTTTAGTGAGTGAGTGAAAATAAATGTAGTTTACAGAATAGAGAAGAAAAATCTTTAAATTAAGCCTTTTTTTTGTTCCTACTCCCCTTGTGCAGTGTACAGACCCTGTAGCACGTTTTGTTTAAACTTTGTTTAAAAGGGCTGACCTAGACTTGGCACACTGCAGGCATGGATTTTTAGGGCCTAAGTACAACGTCGGTCAGAAATGTCCGACCGCTCGTCGGAGGCTTTCCGATTGACATTGTAGGTTTAAACTCCGACAGCCATATTACAATGATGGTGGTCGGAGTTTAATCCGTTCGGGGAACCTGTCTGTGTTCTGACGGGCTCAAAGAGCCCATTGGCCAATCGTAAAGTCCTCATAATACCTTAAGGACTGTGTTTCCGACGTCAGGATTATGATGCCACTTTCTGACTGCAGTTCCATGTCGGCCTCTCCGACATGGAACTGTTGTCAGAAAGTGTCTTTGGGGGCCCCTAGCAGGGCCCCCTTTCCACTGGCACTCCGCATGTGGCCCTGGGGGGGCACCTATTGTGTACCCCTTCACATCCCTGCATCATGTGGCAGGCACTTCATTGTGCCTGCCACACAGTGCAGGGATGTTTAAAAACTTCAATTTTGCAATGGGAGCTTGTGCTGTGGCCAGTTTCGCCCCGCCGCACAAGCTCCCATTGAGTTTCCTAATTGCGGTGTTGGAACCGCTGACCTGAGGTCGGTCGGTTCCCCATCCGCAGCGATGTCGGTCAGAGGCAATGCTGACCAACATCGCAATCAGGGCCTAAATGCTTAAATGTTTACCCTCGGAATCAGAAGTTCAAGCCCTAGATGTAAAGCACTATGTATAATGTTGTTTCCTTCCACAGCTTATATTTTTCAATAGTTTGGTATCTCAGAAAATTTTCTCTCACAATACCCCTAAAACCATGCAGAATAATATTTACATTGGCATACTTTCTTTCTTGAGAGTGACCCTCCTCTTGCTTTTCATTCTCTGCATATCTTCTATTTCAGAGTATAGCCTCCTCTCAGTTGCACACCTGTCTGCCTTAATCCTACTTATTGTAGTTCTGCAATTGGCTGATACCTTATTTCATAAATCACAACCTCTCCTCTTTAAAATACTATCCCAGTAATCTAACATTTACATTGTCTCTGCCAACCCATCAATCTCACCAACCATTTACCTGAAACCACATATCTCGCACTAATAATCACACCTACTTGGTATTAATATATCACGAAGTGTCCGGAGTAAATGCATGCAATTTGTTCTTGAGAGAACATGACTAATCACAATAACCAATAATAAGCACTAGCTTAATCACTAACCTAGGGTTTCGGAGTAGCGTGCTACTCACCGTAAAGTGTTTTAACATCTCATCAGGGGTAGTAAAAGCTCTGGAAATCCAGTTACATTTACAATGTTATTAGCATAGACAGTTGTCAATTAAACCGTACCCACATGATGAAATCAATCAATAAGACTCCTGTTTCGTAGTCCTGTAGCTATTTTTGAGAAGAGATGAGGGCAAGCGAGTTAACTGGTTTCTTCTTCACTCTTGAACAGTTGTTCATTCTATTCATCTTTGGCAAAGCCATTGCTGTCCTTAAATCAAGTCCAAGTCACACACGGTCCTCTCACTCTGAGAACATCAAACCTTAGTCTTTGGGTGATTTTCCTGAGGTGGGATATTAAAAACATAAATCACTCCATGAGCACTTTCACAAGAGGACAGGAAAACATCTGAAGGCGCTGGCTCTTATTGCACACCCACTGGTCTAGCAAGCTCTCCATTAGATAGAATTTGAATATTGAATGCAACATTATTTGAAGCAAAATGTATTGTTGTAAGGGGGAGGGGTGATTTTAAAGCTGTGTGCTTTTCTGATAAAGAAGACATACAATCTATAACTCATAAATTGTCTGTTAGCTAAAATCAGGAAATATAAAAGAATAATTTCCCGAGTGTTTTTTCTGTCATGAGCCAAAGTAGCTGAAAACCACATGTGCCCACATTATGTCATTGTAGTTATTGATTTTAGTCTTAAAGAATGCATTTGATCTTTAGGCATTGCCTATTTTGTAAGCGTGAAACTCATTGCGGTTTGGAACATTTGACACATACAGCCTCTCCCTCTCCTGGTTAGATGTGGGATTGAAAGCCCTGCTCTGGGCAATGAGTTATCACCAGTGATAGTAGAACAACAGTCACAGGCTGTTAATCTTCCACTCTAAGGCCCAGGATAAAATTGTGACATGGTCTATGTGGAACTCATATATTTTCCAACAAACAGATGACGCTTTTTGTAATAAACCTGTCCTGAGCCTCTCCTTGCAAATGTTTCCAGATAAATAGTTTCCCCAACCTTTACAAAGCATCCTTTCAATAATCATTACTCAGTAAATTCATTGCAGGCCTATGCTGACTGTAACCTCATGGGGAGAAACAAGGAAAAGGTAGAGATGTTTTTCTGTTACACCAAAATATACTTTGCCTACTGCCTCTAGTGAGCACCATGTTTTCAGGCCTCCATCAAGCACTGGGGTAGTGTTGTCCACTCCAAGACAAAGGCTCTGGCTAGTGTGCACCATCCCAGAATATTTCAAGAGGGACACTGATCAAGTAATAGAACCAGTAACATTGCTGTGGGCAAAGTTACAAATAATTTTCACTGCTGCCCAAAGTTTAAGGAGGATATCAAGGCAGCAAGTCGCAGAATGTTGGCGGTCTCATGCACAATTCCAGATAGTCATAGAGTAGATCTTATATGAACAGGCACACATGTTGTCACAGGCAGAAACACAACCACTAACTAAAATAATGCTGGAATAACTTACAATGTGGGGTGGATATTGATGGAAGCTCTCCGTGCCAAGTTGTTAATGTCAATATATTTTGTCTCCTGAAGCCAAATTGTTTCCTTTATTTTTTGTGCACCCAAATGTTTGTTCAATCAAAGAGAAGCAAGCAGGCTACCAAGTTCCTTAGAGATATCCCTCACACTAGGTGTGGAAAAACACCTTTAAGGTTTTTTAAAATACCCCGTACCCTACAACCTTGTTGGTGGCATGCTTCATCATTGGGATCCTACCCGAGACACCAGGGTGTGCTTCAACACCTGAGTACAGTGGAGCTGGATTTTTCTGTTTTTTTAAAATCTCAAATGAGACAAGGAGGTGAATTAAAATTGTCTGGTGGGGTACCCACCAATGTGGTGTACTTTTAAATAATGCTACCTTTGGACAAGGATTAAAAGCAGTGGTGGATGCGTAGGGGTGATCACCCATGTCCAAACCTACGCTGCGGCCTCCAGAGCTCCATATCTTACCTCTGGAGGACTCATTGTAGGGTTGGACACAGGTGGATCACCCTTGACAAATGAGTGACAACAGAGCTCGCCCCTGCAGAGTATCCATGTTGTAAGACACTACTGATAAAAACTCAACTGGAGTAATACAAAAACCATAAGTTACGCACTGTGAGTCTAATGCATTTCTTAGCACGCACTTGAATTTAGTCCTGAGAAAAGAAACACTGACCCATTGAGGAGCAGCATAGACATTATGGGTGAAACATGTCGACCTATATAAAGGATGTGAGAGGTCATTAGTTACGCGCTACGCATCCACCACTGCTTTTAATCCAAGGATACCATTATTAACAAGCATTGGCATAGCCAATAGGTCTCGCCTTTGGGACCTTCTAAGTCATCAAAATTAAAACTGAAGAAATAAGAGTTTATATTTACCACTAGTATGGTAGTATTAGGGTGCAATTGGTAGCAAAAAGGGAAACAAAATGGTCAGTGTGGAAAGGAACCTCTAAAGAGGTTAAAAAACGACAGTGTGCAGTGCAACACAAGGGATTTCTAACAGATTTGATTAAAGCCTGCATGTGAGGTGAGATGGTATATTGTTACTTTTAGTCCTGAATGTTTTTTGTTGTTAACTGCTTGTTCAATGTTTCTTTTTTTTAACTGACAGTGCTCTGTGCTTCCTGCACTCAACAGACAATTCGTCTTCAAGTTCCGGGCCCTGCCGGAGGCACTGTGATTAGAGCTGCCTTAAAAACTTTCCAGAGGCAGACCGGCTGGACACTCTTGGTTACTGAGTGAGTCGGTTTCATTTTGCAGCATTTCTTTTGTCAGCTTGTTAATTATTAAATGCATTTATGAATTATCAGGCTGACAGAAGAAATTTTGCAAAATAATACAGACTTGCTGAGTACCCAGAGTGTCTCAGCCAGCTGGTCTGTCTCTGAAGCCTCTGGAAAGTTAAGGAAGGGATTAGCAGAATGGAGCTGCAAAGGAGATACAAGCGACCCCAGTTCCATCCCTGCCCCACCCCTGCCCCCTCCTCCAATGGCTGTGCCACAGAGCCCAAGAGGCAGCAACGGAGGAGCAGGAACTGTCTGCCGACTAGTCTAGCCCTGAATTTCCCTGCTCCCATTAAAGCGCTCAGTGAGGCTTGTTCCTTTTTTTTTTTAATAAAACAAAGTGCTTCGATCCTTAGAAGGCGAGCTTGTTGAGTTGAGGCAGGGTGTGAGCATTTAGAAAGTGCACCCATTAGAACAAGCAGCGCTGTATGCCAGCCAGCGGGGAGGAGAGGGTGGTTAGAGAAAGCAGTGCACTTACAGAAAACATATGGCCCATATCGAGAGGATTTTGTTGACACATAGGGCCTCATTACGATGTCAGTCGGAAAGTCCGAATGGCAGTCGGATTCTCCTAAACCATGTCGGAACCTCTATTTCCGACTGACTCCGAAACATTTCCGTCCGACCGATTACGATGGAAAGGTAACTGTTCGGTCAGTCCAAATTGGTTCTGACCAGCATTCGGAGATTCCGAGTCGGTCAAAGCTGAATTGTACAGCTCTACGGACCACATTTCTTACTGACGTATTACGATGTCAGATTCAGATAGCCTTTCCGAATCGGTCAGTCCGACACAGAACGGCTGTCGGAAACTGACTATGGGGGCCCTTAGCAGGCCCCCCTTCACCCTGAGGCCTCCGGTTGGGGCCTGTGGGGATACCCAAGAAACCTCTCTTTAAAACCATGCACAGTGTGGCAGGCACCATGGGGTGGCTGCGACAGGGCGCAAGATTTTCCGCAACCACCCCTCTTTTCAATGGGAGCCTGTGTCATTGGTCGGAACACAGGCTCCTATTGAAGTCAACGGGAGACTTTCCGAACGGTGTTCAGAACCATCGTAATTGGTCGGTCGGTCGGTCTTGCCGCATTTAGGTTGGTCAGAACCGATTCAGACAAGGAGTCGGTCAGATTGCTTTCCGACCGACATCGAAATGAGGTCCATAGTGTGTCTTTGACATTTTCCATCAGGAAGGTCCACTGACTAATCAACTATGCAGACTCAAATCCGTCTCCTTCCCCATTATACAATTGCTTGATTGTTCCATGTTTCTGTATCCTTACTGTGGTCTACTTTACTGCTCTATTGTCCCATCTTTTTCTATATGCTGCGTGTTAATCCCACTTGAATTTCATCATGTGTGAGAAAGTGGGTTTCTGTTGCAGTAAACCCCCCCCCTTTCTTTTTTTTTTTGTTGCCAGACTACTGATGCTCTTTGACTTGATGTGCTCTGGGGCCCTGCCAATCAGGACCCCTGGGCCTGTGTTCCTTCCCCAAAACAAAACCCAATTGACAGCTCTGGCCACAGGTAGGTCCCTGGTAAATGGTACCCCATGTACCCAGGGCACTGTGACCAGAGAATGCTCCTAAGGGCTGCAGCACTTATTGTGCCACCCTTAGAGACCCTGTACCCTGACACACACACTGCCTTTGCAGGCTGAGTGTCTTGGTGTAGAACAAAACAGAGAGTCGGCATGGCACACATCCCTGTGTGCCATGCCCACAAACACACTGCCCTGGGATACCTCAGTCAGCCCTCTAGCTGGGTGCACTATGTCAGTGGTGTTGGTACAGGTGCATGAGCCCTGTACCCCTACAGTTCCCAGGTCCATTCCTGGGCACTGTAAGTGCAGTGCTGCGATTAAGAGTATATGGTGCTGGGAGGTCGTCATCACGAACTCCACAGCACCATGATGGCTACACTGAAGACTGAGAAGTTTCGTATCAAACTTCTCAGCACATTAAATCCACTTTGATGCCAGTGTGGGATTTAATGTAAGATGCACGACAGAAGGAATCTTAGAGATGCCTCCTGAGTCTAACCAATAACCAGAGGCTGCCTAGGCTGCCACCCAGCAGACATGTTGCTAGACCCCTGGGTAGAGAGCCATCTGCTCTCCTGGGCCAGCAACAATGCACATCCTGGGCGAGGTGCTAGGTCTCCTCCCCCAGGATGGGGAGGGAAGGTTCAATGCATTGTTGTGTTTAAAATAGTGTTGCCTATTGCAACCACTTGTAACTGTTTACAAAAGTCAATTGCATATTGCAAAAGTATTTATATAAAGCATCTAATTCTGAGAAAGTATATTTTAATGCCAAGTGTTGGTTCTAAAATAAAACAAGCATATATTTTCTATATATAAACCATTGGCCTAGAGTTCATTTATTGAGTGTCTGAGACCTTTTGCTGACTGATTGTGTACAACAAATGCTTTACACTGTTCTCTGATACTGCCTTACTGCTCGACCAAGCTACCACTTTAGAGAGTAAGGTTATATCTAACTTTAGCCTCTGTCAAACCCTTGGGGACTGTGGACTCTGTACACCCTGTACCTATTAAGGAACAGTATATACAGAACCACTTTCTCACAGGTGTGGGCTCTTTTTGTTGTGCTACTTGGACCTGCTCTATGAAATCGTTGGGGAAACACAATGCAATAATCTTATGTTCCGGGATAATAGCAGTAGGAGTGTCAGTACCCTTGTCCGGAGCTGGAAAATTTAATCATGACAGTGTGTCAGCCTTCTACTGTTCTTTTCCAGGCCTGTATGTGATTACAAAATCAAATTTGTTGAAAAACAAAAGCCAACATAGTTGTCGTGGGGTTAGCGCTTTGACATACCGATAAAATTGCAAATTACGGTGATCTGAGTAAATTGTTATTGTGTGACGGGCTCCTAGCAAATGGTGGCGCCACTCATGATAGCCAAGTTTGATGGCTAAGAGTTGTCGTTCTGCCACCGTATAATTTTGTTCAGCAGGCAAGAGTTTTTTCGAAAAATAGGCCACTCGATGTAGATGTCCTGATGCAGGAACTCTCTGGGACAAAATACCTCCAACAGCAACCTGAGATGCATCGGCCTCCACATAGAAGGGTTGTGAAGGATCTGGGTGATGTAACAGTGGGGCTTCGGTAAAGGACTGCTTGAGTTTCTGGAATGCTTCTTCTGCTGCTAAGGACCAATGAAAAGTAACCCCCTTCTTGAGAAGGTGAGTGATGGGTGACACAACGGAGGAGAACTGAGGGATAAACCGCCGGTAAAAATTGGTGAAACCCAAAAAACCTCTGAATATCCTTTAAGGAGTCGGGTGTTTCCCATTTCAAAATGGCCGGAACCTTGAAATCATCCATAGCTATACCATTGGGAGATATTGCGTAACCCAAAAACTCAATGCGGGTAGCATGGAAGACGCATTTCTCTAACTTAACAAATAGTTGATGATCTCGTAGCCGTTGTAACACAGTGCAGACATGCCCAATATGTTCTTTGGTTGTTGATGAAAAGATCAGGATATCATCTATGTAAACTATTACAAAGACGTCCAGGAAATCCTGCAGCACATAATTGATGAAAAATTGAAATGCTGCAGGAGCATTACATCAAACCGAAAGGCATCACTGTATATTCAAAAAGACCGAATTTAGTCCTAAATGCGGTCTTCCACTTGTCCCCATCTTTTACTCTAATTAGG
Organism: Triturus cristatus; assembly: GCF_964204655.1. NCBI lineage: Eukaryota > Metazoa > Chordata > Amphibia > Caudata > Salamandridae > Triturus > Triturus cristatus. The sequence continues at coordinate 323,115,762 of NC_140586.1, read as the reverse complement.
TGGTATGCACCTCTCAGGTCTAATTTGGTAAAAACAGTGAAATGCCTTACCTGATCTAATAATACCGGTATTAATGGGAGTGGATAGCGTTTTTTTATCGCCACCTTGTTTAAGGCGCGATAGTCTATGCAGGCGCGAAGTTCTTTATTCTTTTTAGGTATGAAGAAGAGTGGCGAACTAACGGGGGATGTAGAATGTCTAATAAACCCCTTTAGTAATAAGTCGTCCAAGTATTCCCGCAAATATTGTGCCAGGCTCAGACAAGGCATACACACGACTGCACGGTAGAGAGGCTCCGGGGAGCAAATCAATACAGCAGTTGTACGACCGGTTGGGTGGTAACTGGGTTGCCTGTTGTTCAGAGAACACATCATTAAAGTCACTGTATTATTTTGGCAAGGTGATTTCTAATTCCTCTGCTTGTATCAAAGCTGGGTTGTCAACCATGGAGGCACAGTGCAAGGGCGTTAGAGGATGCTGATCAGTGGAATAGCATTTCTGCCAACAATGCGCCGAATCCAATGTCATTGTGCGTTTGCACCACTCAATTTTAGGATTGTGTAATTGGAGCCATGGTATACCCAATATGGCTCCAAACGCAGGGGTGTCAATAAGATCAAAATGGATCTGTTCGGTGTGTCCATCAGCACAGATCATGGTTACTGGGGAGGTCTGAAACAATATTAAACCAGAATATAATTCTGAGCCGTCTACGGCACGCACAGGCTCAGGATCCTCTTTCTTGACAGTTGGAATGTTTAAGGTTTTAGCTAAACCTATGTCGAGGACATTTACGGTAGCTCCAGAATCCAACAATATGGGAATAACTTTTCTGGTCTGGGTAGAAAAGAACAAGGTAACTATTAAGGTTAAATGACGAGGTGCAGCAGTCATAGCGTTTCCTAAATGATGGCAAGAGGCCAATTTGTTGTTTGTGCTCAATGAGGGGGCCTCAATCCTTATCGGGCCTGGAAGTTTTCCGACTGCTTAGTTTCAACGATGGGAAAAGGGGAGTCAATAACATCGACTGCCTTTCTGGGGGCATTTTTACTCAAACAATCCCGGGCAAAATGCCCAGACTTCCCGCAATATCGACAAAGATTAAGACAACGTCTCCTATCCTTTTCCTCCTTGGACAAAGGTCCCCTAAGTCACCCAATCTGCATGGGCTCATTATGATCGGCCGAAGTATTGGCATTGGATGTGTCTTTTTTCTCATGTTTAACTACAACGACTCTGGGCATGTCGCCACGAGTCTTTTCACTCTTCCTTTCTCCCAGACGATGATCCAACCGGACCACTAAGTCATTAAATTCAACACAATCGGATGGCAAGTCAACAATTTGCGCCACAACATCTTTTAAGTCATCTTGAAGGCCACGATTGAAAAGTGATATTCTTTTCTCATCTGGCCATTGTGTCTCAGCAATTAGCCTATTAAAGGACGTGATCTAAGACAATAAATCCTTATTGCCCTGACGCAGGTTCAGCAGCTCATTGTCGCTTCCCTGTATAAACTGGTGCCTTGCAAAAAGCTTTTGCATTGTTTCCTTAAAACGGCGAAAGTTATGAAAAATCGGGAATCCCTTTCTACGAATAGTATTGACCACAGGGCCACCATACCACCTAGATAGGATAGGACAAATGCCACTTTTGAGGCGTCATCAGGAAAAGCTGCAGGTTTACAGAGGAAATGTAACTGGCATTGATTCATAAAAATGCTAAACTTTGTCTGGTCTCCAAAGAACCGTTCAGGGTGAGCCAATGGAACTAGAGTAGGAGTGGTGACATTGACATTTACAGGTTGGGCCGCCCCTGCTCCCTCTGTAGCCAATGGGGTAAACGTAAAATGCTGTGGTTGAAACACTGGTTTGGTTTTGACCGGGGTGTTATCCCAAGGGTTTTCTCGTGGCTTTTATCGTTGCAACTCACAGTGTAGCGTGTGCTTTTCTTGTTTTAATGAGGTGACTTCCTGCTGTAAACTTAACACTACTCTAGACAAGTCTTGTACTGTCATGGTGTTTTTTTTCTGTGGTGACGTCCATCGTCCAGGCAGACCAAGGGCCATATTATCAAGGATCGGCGATAATGGGCTTGTAATATGCCCTTGTGAATTCCCATAGAAGCCCAGGTTCTGGTGTCAACATGGGCTTCTATTGGAATTCCCACGGGCATATTATCAAGCCCATTATCGCCGCTTTAGCGGCAGTTTTTTGCGTGGACAAAGACCCCGAGGACGTCCCTGCGGCGACTGTGACCAAGAATCCAGCAACCTAGGACCCACCTCGACGCTCCTGCTGATGCCTGCAGCCTCAGAATCAGGGACCCCTCCAACCGCGATCAGCAGGGGGTAAGATTTCCCGACGCGAAAAGACACCCCTGCACCCGGCGCCCTGCGGCTCCCTGTGTCCATCTTCTGGGTGCCTACCAAACCTACACCTTCCCAACTTACCTCTCGAAGTGGTGGACGCACCTGAAGAATCTTCGTCCCCGAGCTTGCAGCCTTTGTTCATCACTGAGCTTCTCTATTGAAATCCATTGAGCGCCCAACGGCTCAAAAGCACCCTGCACCCAGCCGCCCGAGCGCCCCTGGGAATGCAACCTCTGTCCTATATTTATTCTCCACTTGCCCTGAGCAAGTGACCAGGAGCCCAGCTCCCACAGCCGCGTGGCCTGCCTGCTAGCAGCCACCAACCAAAGGCCCCCTGCTAACATTGGGCCTAACTCTCTCTGCACCCGGCTGCCCCTGTGCCGCTGAGGGTATAACAACTGTACCTACCTAACCCTGGGAGACCCCTGAGTCTATGCCCAGAACCTTAACTCTGCCAGTCGAGTACTTACCCAAAAGCCGATAACTCACTTTTCTTCCATAGGGTAACATTGACTGGTTTCACTTGGAAATTCTTCTGTGTCGAGTTCTGAATCTTTAAAATATTCCCTCGATCAATGAAAATGAAATCACTCACCTGTTATCAGGAGAGATCCCAGTGCTGGATCTTGGTGCCCAGCACCGACCCTGAAAAGTAATTATAACCGTACTTACCAATAACTTGATTTTCCTCCGTAGGATAACATTGCCTGGTTTTTGCCAGAAATTCTTCTAAGTGTCGATTTTTGAAACAAACAAATATTCCTTAAAAATCGCCTGTGTAACAAAAACGATTTCTTTCAACTGTTTACAGGAAATGCACCAAGGTTGAATCCAGGATCCAACCCTGTGTAAGAAAATCATACGCAAAGTAACTGTAATTGCATTTACTTAAAAAGTCCCATTGAGCTCAATGCTATAATTGTGTTTGAATTGTGTTGCCTATTGCAACAACTGTAACTATTGCATTCAAAAGTCTATTGTCTATTGAAAGTATTTAACTAAAGCATCTCATTCTGAGAAAGTATATTTTGATACCTATTGTTGGTTCTAAAATAAAACAACTATATATTTTTATATACAAACCATTGGCCTAGAGTTCAATTTTTGAGTGTGTGAGACCACTTGCTGACTGAGTGTGTACAACAAATGCTTTACACTTTCCTCTGATACTGCCTTACTGCTCGACCAAGCTACCACTTTAGAGAGTAAGGTTATATCTAACTTTAGTCTCTGCCAAACCTCTGGGGACTGTGGACTCTGTGCACACTATACCTATTTGGGAACAGTATATACAGAGCCACTTTCTTACATTGGTGGATCAGCGGTGGGATACAAACTTGCATTTGTTGGACTACTTGGTTACCATCTGATCACACGACAGAACTCTTAAAATTGCCTTTAGATTTCTGATTGGTCTCTCCAAAATACTAAACGTCTTGTCAGGGCCTTGCTTAAGTCCCCTTAGAATTTTAGAAACATAAAAGTCACTGTAGTCAAGGGTAGAGGGTTAGAACTGTCAGGTTAGAATGTCTCAAAGAAACCCTGCTATTAGTGAAGATAATACCATGCAGGACCTGGTGGAGAATCTCGACCTCACACCTCACTTACACTTGTCTTTCAAGGAATTTAGGTCCCTATGCAAACTAAAAAGTATACCAATGGGCCTGCATCCAACCAAACAAGGGCTTCAGGAGCTCCTGGCTGAGTATGCCAAGGACCACCCATCTGAACATGGTGATGTCCAGACAGAAGAGGAAGGGAAGGAGGAGGAGAAGGATAATGACCACCCTCCAGAAATCCCTAGGGAGGAAAGGGCCACCATACCCTTGACTCCAAGAATCAACCTCTGGGAACCTAGAGACCAGATAGGTGGACCAGGTACCAGGGAACTCACAGGGGAACCCCCTAGTGAAGAGGACAGCTTTTTAGCAAAGCTGGCCAAAAGATTGGATCTAGAGTCCAGACTTCTGGCTCTAGAGAGAGAAAGAAAGAAAGAAAGAAAGAAAGAAAGAAAGAAAGAAAGAAAGAAAGAAAGAAACAAACAAAGAAAGAAAGAAAGAAAGAAAGAAAGAAAGAAAGAAAGAAAGAAAGAAAGAAAGAAAGAAAGAAAGAAAGAAAGAAAGGAGATGGGTTTAGCACCCATTAATGGTGTCAGCAATAACAAAAATAAGGATATGGAGGAAACTTCTGATCCTAAAATCCCCAAAGGGATTGTCCCTAAATTTGAGGAAGGTGATGACATCAGCAAATGGTTCACAGCCTTTGAGAGGGCTTGTGAAATGAGAAGAGTAAAGAAACCTCTCTGGGGGGCACTCCTGTGGGAACTGTTCTCTGGTAACTGCAGAGACAGTCTTCTGACCCTCTCTGGGCCAGATGCAGGGTCCTATGACCTCATGAAATAGACTCTGATTGAGGGATTTGGGCTCACCACTGAGGAGTATAGAATTAGATTCAGGGGGGCTCACAAAACCCAGGCCCAGTCCTGGATTGACTTCGTAGACTACTCAGTAAAGACACTGGCTGGTTGGTTAGCTGGACATAATGTGCATGATTTTGCTGGACTTTACAATTTGTTTATGAAGGAACATATACTAAGTAATTGCACAAATGAAAAGTAGCATCAGAATTTGGTAGACCTAGGTCTAATTTCTCCCCAAGAATTCGGAAAGAAGGCAGACCACTGGGTCAAGACTAGGGTGACAAGGACAGCCACTGGGGGTGACCAGAAGAAGGTGGTTTCAAAACCTCCCCAGGGGAAAGGTGGTGAGAATCCCCAAGATAAAAAGTCTGAGTCTTCCACAGAGCCCCAAAAACCTGTTCAGTGGGTGGGTCCCAAACTACTCCCTATGTGCCTCAACCTTATAGGGGGAAGAACTATGATCCCTCAAAGGCCTGGTGTAACAACCGTAAGAAGTTGGGACACTTAAGTGTAGATAAATCTTGCCCCCACAACAAGGCCCCTAAGGAAACCAGTACAGCTACACTTGGGGTGGCAAGTCTACAGATAGGATCAACAGTGTGCCCAGAGCAAATCAGGATGTATACTGAAGCAGTCCTAGTTTCAGAAGGGGAAGCTGAGTTTGCCACTGTAGCTGTGTGGCCACCCAACTTAAAGAAGTATTTACAATACCCCTGGGTTAATGGGACTAGGATAGAAGCTCTGAGGGATACAGGTGCCAGTGTCACTATGGTGAGAGACACACTGGTTTCCCCTGAGCAATACTTGATTGGGAAAACGTACCCAGTCACTAATGCTGATAGTGTAACCACTAATCATCCAATGGCTATGGTGACAATAGGCTGAGGGGGGTTACTGGCCTGAAACAGGTAGTGGTCTCTCAAAAGTTACCAGCTGCATGTCTGCTAGGAAATGACCTGGAAACCTCAGCCTGGGCTGAGGTTGAGCTAAAGACCCATGCAGCCATGCTGGGTATCCCTGAATTGGTGTGTGTGCAAACTAGAGCACAGAGCAAGAGGAAGGGTGAAAGAGTAGGTTTGGAGCCTGAAAGTACGGCCCAACCAACCAAGAGAAAAGGTAAGAAGTCTGGGGGACCAGCTTCTGTGCAGCAAACAACTCGGGACCCCTCTCCACAGGGAGAGGACTTGGACACCCCAGAGGGAACTGAGCCCATGGAGCTTGACCCTTACCAGGTTGAACTCTTGGGCCCAGGGAGACCTACTAGGGAAGAGCTGTGCCAGGGTCAGCAAGACTATCCCACTCTTGAAAGCCTGAGGCAGCAAGCTGTTTCAGAAGCAAAGTGAGATGTCAGTGGTACCCACAGAGCTTATTGGGAAGACGGATTACTGTATGCTGAGGCAAGAAACCCCACTCCTGGAACCACCAGGAGGGTGGTAGTGCCACAGAAGTACAGGGAGTTCCTCCTAACTTTGGCTCATGACATCCCCCTAGCTGGGCATCTGGGGCAAACCAAAACTTGGGGAAGGCTAGTTAGTCACTTTTACTGGCCCCAGATGCACCAAAAGGTGAAGGAGGTTGTCAGCACCTGTGTTACCTGTCAAGCCAGTGGCAAGACAGGTGGCCATCCAAAGGCCCCCCTGATTCCACTGCCAGTGGTGGGGGTGCCCTTTGAAAGGGTAGGTGTGGACATTGTGGGTCCACTTGAACCTCCCAAAGCCCCAGGGAACAAATTCATTCTAGTAGTGGTGGATCATGCTACTAGGTACCCTGAAGCAATTCCACTTAGGACTCATACAGCCCCTGCAGTAGCCAAGGCCCTCCTGGGTGTCTTCACCAGGGTAGGGATTCCTAAGGAGGTGGTTACAGACAAGGGTTCCAACTTCATGTCTGCTTACCTGAACCACATGTGGAAGGAGTGTGGAGTGCAGTACAAGTTTACTACACCCTACCATCCACAAACCAATGGCCTTGTTGAAAGGTTCAACAAGACATTGAAAGGCATGATCTTGGGACTCCCTGAAAAACTCAAAAGGAGATGGGATGTCCTGTTGCAATGCCTGCTTTTCGCTTACAGAGAAGTTCCACAGAAGGGAGTAGGGTTTTCCCCCTTTGAACTTCTGTTTGGTCATCCTGTGAGGGGACCACTCTGTCTTGTGAAAGAGGGTTGGGAGAGGCCTCTCCAAGAACCCAAGCAAGACATTGTGGACTATGTGCTTGGCCTAAGGTCCAGAATGGCTGAGTACATGGAAAAGGCATCCAAGAATCTTGAGGCCATCCAGGAGCTTCAGAAGCACTGGTATGACCAAAAAGCTGCACTGGTTGAATTTCAACCTGGGCAACAGGTGTGGGTTGTGGAGCCAGTGGCACCAAGGGCACTCCAAGATAGATGGAGTGGCCCTTACCCTATCCTAGAGAAAAAGAATGAGGACACCTACTTAGTTGACCTGGGCACAAGCAGGACACCCAAAAGGGTTATCCATGTGAACCGCCTTAAACTCTACAATGACAGGGCTGACATCACCATGCTGATGGTGACTGATGAGGAACAGGAAGCAGAAAGTGAACCTCTCCCTTATCTCTTCTCCTACAGCCCACAAGGTGGGTCAGTAGATGGTGTAGTCTTTTAAGACACCCTCTCTGCCCAACAGCAGACTGACTGCAAGCAAGTCTTGTAACAGTATACTATCCTCTTTTCCCTGATCCCTGGTCTGACAAACTGGTGTACCCCTGACGTGGACACTGGTGACAGTGCACCTGTCAAAAACAAGATCTATTGTCAGTCAGACCAAGTCAAGGAAAGCATCAAAGCCGAAGTCAGCAAGATGCTGGAGTTAGGGGTTATTGAACCCTCTGAGAGCCCCTGGGCTAGCCCAGTGGTTCTGGTCCCCAAACCTCATCCACAGGGTGGGAAGAGAGAAATTAGGTTCTGTGTGGACTATAGAGGGCTCAACTCTGTCACCAAGACAGATGCTTACCCTATCCCAAGAGCAGATGAATTAATAGACAAATTGGGAGCAGATACATTTCTCAATACCTTTGACTTAATTGTAGGGTACTGGCAGATTGGCATGGCCCCAGGAGCAAAAGAGAAAACAGCATTCTCCACACCTGATGGGCATTATCAGTTCACTGTGATGCCCTTTGGGTTAAAGAATGCCCCTGCTCCTTCCAGAGGCTGGTGAACCAAGTCCTGGTTGGGTTGGAGTCCTTTAGTGCAGCTTATCTTGATGATATTGCTGTCTTTAGCTCCACCTGGCAGGATCACCTGATCCACCTTGGGAAGGCTTTAGAAGCCCTGCGAACTGCAAGCCTAACTATCAAGGCATCCAAATGCCAGATAGGGCAGTGGTGTACGTGGGCCACCTTGTTGGTGGAGGCCTGGTACAACCATTACAGCCCAAGATCCAGGCAATCCTGGACGGGGCAGCTCCAACAACCCAGACTCAAGTCAGGGCATTCCTTGGCTTGACTGGGTACTACAGGAGGTTTGTGAAGGGATATGGGTCCATTGTGACTACCCTCACATAACTCACCTCCAAGAAGATGCCCAAGAAGGGTAACTGGACAGTTAGTTGCCGAAAGGCTTTTGACACCCTGAACGAAGCAATGTGCTCAGCACCAATTCTAAAAGCTCCAGATTATGCCAAGCAGTTCATAGTGTAGACTGATGCCTCTGTGCTGGGGATAGGAACGGTCCTATCCCAGACCAATGTTGAAGGCCATGAACAACCTGTTGCTTTTATAAGCAGGAGGCTTCTCCCCAGAGAGCAGCGTTGGAGTGCCATTGAGAGGGAGGCCTTTGCTGTGGTTTGGTCCCTGAAGAAGTTGAGGCCATACTTGTTTGGTACACACTTCCTGGTTCAAACTGCCCACAGACCTCTCAGATGGCTAATGCAAATGAAAGGGAAAGACCCAAAACTACTAAGGTGGTCCATCTCTCTACAGGGAATGGACTTTGAAGTGGAACACAGACCAGGGACTGCTCATGCCAATGCAGATGGACTTTCCAGGTTCTTCCACTTAGACAATGAAGACTCCATAGGGCAAGGCTAGTCCCATCACCTTTCGTTTGGGGGGGTGGGGTTGTGTGAGAAAGTGCCATCTTTGTTGCATGGTATGCCCCCACTTTTTGCTGAATTGCTGATATACTTTGAAGGAGTGTGCCCTGGGCTCCTGCCAATCAGGTACCCAGGGCCTGTGTTCCTTCCCTAAAACTGCATGAAGCCTAAACCCAATTGGCATCTCTGGCCACATGTCAGCCCCTGGTAAATGGTACCCTAGGTGCCCAGGGCCCTGTGACCAGAGAAGGCCCCTAAGGGCTGCAGCACTTATTGTGCCACACTTAGAGGTCCTGTACCCTGACACATACACACTGCCATTGCAGGCTGAGTGTCTTGGTGCAGAACAAAACAGAGAGTCGACATGGCACACATCCCTGTGTGCCATGCCCACAACACACACTGCCCTGGCATACCTTAGTCACCCCTCTAGCTGGGTGCCCTATGCCAGTGGTGTGGGTACAGGTGCATGAGCCCTGTACCCCTACAGTACCCAGGTCCATTCCTGGGCACTGTACGTGCAGTGCTGCCATTAAGAGTATATGGTGGTGGGAGGTCTTCATCATGAACTCCACAGCACCATGATGGCTGCACTGAAGACTGAGAAGTTTGATTTCAAACTTCTCAGCACATTAAACCCGCACTGATGCTAGTATGGGATTTAATGTACAATGCACGACAGAGGGCAACTTAGAGTTGCCCCCTAAACCTAACCTACAATCCACGTCCTGTCTGAGAGGCTGCCAAGGCAGCCACACTGCAGACATGTTGCTGGACCCCTGGGTAGAGAGCCATCCGCTCTCCTGGGCCTGCAACAATGCATATCCTGGGCGAGGTGCTAGGTCTCCTCCCCCAGGATGGGCAGGGGAAGCTTCAATGGCATGCCGCCTTTGTGAGTTTCTCCAGGCCACTTGCTGTACTCAGCAACTGGCCCCACCGGTTCTCACCCCCACTCTGACGGGAAGACTGGCAGGAAACCCCAAGGGAGGAAAGGGGCATTGCCAGCCTCAGCCAATCCCACCCCTCAGGTGGGGGAGGCGAGGTGAAGCCCATCTCCGGGCTCTCGCCATCTTGAAGATGGGGAGCCCTGCACAATCAGGATTAGGCTACTGCCCCCCTCCCACAGGAGAGTGGCAGAATAGGGGGTGTACCCACCCCAGGGAAGGGACCCATTGGTCCCTGCCCTTTACCTACCTGTAACGCCCCTAAATTTAGTATTTAGGGGCTTCCTAAACGTTCCTACCTCAGATCCTGAGTCCGAAACAAACAAGAAGAACAAGAAGAAGGACAACCTGCTGTGCAGCTGCTAACAAGAGGAAGACACCAATTGACTTGGCCCCAGCCCTACAGGCCTGTCGACCCTTGAACCTGCTCCTGCTGAACCCGGCACCTCCAGTGATCAGCAACCTCAAAAACCCCGGAGGACCTGACTGCCTTGTGACTCTAAAAAGACTGGGACTCCCACGAGCAGCGGTTCTGCTCAAAGCAAGTAACAAGCCCCTGGTGCCAACCAGGAACCGCGACTCCTGCACACTCTGCACACACCAAGCCTGGCCTGTGCCGGAGTGGACAAAGACCACGAGGACGTCCCCCCCAGCGACTGTGACCCAGAATCCAGCACCCAAGGACCCACCTGCCCCTGTATATATATCTAATGTATATATATGTATATATAAATTTGTATATATATGATTGTGTTTATATGTTTCTAGGTTTCCCTGTTTTCTCCCAGTCCTGATGAGGCCCAAGACACGGGCTGAAACGCGTCGACTCCACCAATTGGAGAAGCCCCATAGAATTTGAAATTATGTTGAAAGAAATGAGTATATATAGTGTTTAAAAATAAAGAGGGTATAGACTTTCCCTCATTCTATCTTTTGTAGGGCTATCTCCACAAAACGGAATGCTAATGATAAATAAATTGGTCAGCATCCGCAACATAGGGTAAAAAGGAATTTGTTATATGTATGGAATAATTTGTTGTTTTGTGAATATCTATGTATATTTTTGTATACATGTATGTAATGTGTCTGGTTAAAAATCTCGTAAATGCATATATATATATATATATATATATATATATAGATATATATATATATATATATATATATATTACCTACTGGCGGTCGCCAGTAGGTAGTTATAGTTAGGACCACGTTTCCATAGGAAAACCTCAACATTCTATTTTGAATAACTTTGGCGCCGGTCGACGAATCCTCGCGAATTTCTCAAAATAGGTGGGGCGCTACGCTCCGCTCCTACCCTGAAAGTCTCGGGGGGATTCGTCAAGCGGGGGCTGAGATAAAAGGGGGGTCCCAAAACGCGTTTTTCCCATGCATTTTTCCATAGGACCTTTAGAACGAGCTACAGCCCGAACGGCTGAACAGAATTACTAGAAATTTGGCAGAGAGGTAGTCCCTAGGTCAAGGAAGTGCCTTTTGTAGGTTTGGTGTAAATCTGTTCAGTAGATTCTGAGAAAATAGCCTTTAAATCAATATATATATCTGAGCCCGCTTACGGTACGCTTACCGTACGCTTACCGTACGCTTACCGTAAGCTTACGGTGGCGTGCGCGAGCGCGATTCTGATTGGCTCTTAGATCTTAGTAAACATTCGAATCGGCCGAAACCAGGAAGCGGCGTCCGCCATTTTGTCTCTCGCACTGAGTGTTGTTTATCAAACATGATGGCCAAAAACATGTTACGGGGCTGTTTTGACAACTCCCTCCCACATAGTCATGTTGAGGGAGTCCCCAAACATCCCCCAAGAGCAAAAACGGTTTTATTTTTTTTTCGGCAATTTCGCGGGGTACGCTTACCGTACGCTTACCGTACGCTTACCGTAAGCTTACCGTACGCTTACGGTAAAAAAATAAAAATAAAAAAAACACTATCCACACTTACCCCACCCCCTGTGCTTTTGGTGGCCGCAGGCCACCAAATGTGCAGGGCTTATTAATAGAGAAAAAAAACGTAATTTTGGCAACATGAAATTATAAAATCGAAATAAAAAAAACACTATCCACATTGACCTCACCCCCTGTGCTTTTGGTGGCCGAAGGCCACCAAATGTACAGGGCTTATTAAAGTTGATAAAAACCGTGCACGGAACGAACTGCGTTAAGTGGGCGCGCACGCCACAAATGGCGTAAAGTAACTTAGCATTTAAAAAACCGTACAAATTCACTGAAAAAACCATAGGTTTCACACACGTTATAGTTAGGAAATAGCATTTAAAAAACCTTGCTAATTCACTGAAAAAACCATAGGTTTCACACATGTTATAGTTAGCTGGACATTTTACTGATAAAAAACCAATGAAATTCCCCCGTTATAGTTACTGTAGGCAACTATAACTCACGCGACCGTAATCCTCTGCTGATGACATATGTGTCTTTATGAAAAAAAAATATTTGTAATATATGTATAGCTAAAATTTAATGGAAGAAGATATGGGCAAATAAGTGTCTAAATACAGTATTAGCATCAGCAGAGGATTGCGGTCGCGTGAGTTATAGTTGCCTACAGTAACTATAACGGGGGAATTTCATTGGTTTTTTATCAGTAAAATGTCCAGCTAACTATAACATGTGTGAAACCTATGGTTTTTTCAGTGAATTAGCAAGGTTTTTTAAATGCTATTTCCTAACTATAACGTGTGTGAAACCTATGGTTTTTTCAGTGAATATATATATATATATATATATATATATATATATATATATATATATATATATATATATTATCTACTGGCGGTCGCCAGCAGATAGTTATAGTTAGGACCGTGTTTCCATAGGAAATCCGCAACATTCTATTTGGAATAACTTTGGCGCCCTCGCGAAATTTTCAAAACTAATGGGGCGCTACGCTCCGCTCCTACCCTGAAAGTCTCGGGGGGATTCGTCAAGCGGGGGCTGAGAAAAAAGGGGGGTCCCAAAACGCGTTTTCCCCATGCATTTTTCCATAGGACCTTTAGACACAGCTACAGCCCGAACGGCTGAACAGAATTACTTGAAGTTTGGCAGAGAGGTAGTCCTCCTGTCAAGGATGTGCCTGGTGTAAATCTGTTCAGTAGGTCCTGAGAAAATAGCATTTAAATCAATATATATATCTGTAAGCGCGCTCCGTGCGCTTACCGTAAGCTTACCGTACGCGTACGGTGCCGTGCGCGAGCTCAATTCTGATTGGTGGTTACATGACTGTAAACATTCGAATCGGTCGAAATCAGGAAGTGTCGGCCGCCATTTTCTGTCTCTCGCACTGAGAAACAAAGGTGGGGAACGTGAAACGGGGGCAACGAAGAGAGTTGCAGACCCCCTAGTGTTTGTCAGGGGGTCCAAGAAGGACCCAAAAGTACGAAAAATAAATTTAATAATTTTAAAAAAGAATCGCGGGGTACGCGTACGGTAAGCTTACCGTACGCGCACGGCAAAAAAAAATAAAAAAAAAATAAAGAAGTAACAATTACATTTATTAAATAAATTAAAGGACCCACAAGGGAGAAAAAAACAAATGTTACTGCGTAAAAAAAGGCGAGGCGCGCACGGCATGGACTGCGCAACGTGGGCGCTCGCTGCGCGAAGCGCACCGAGCGCCCACAGCGCGCGCACGGTGCGTGAAGCGCACCGTGCGCGCAGGGTGTGCGCATAGTGAAAAACCAGAAAAAAAAAAAATAAATAAATACATAACTTAGCATTTAAAAAACCTTGCAAATTCACTGAAAAACCATAGGTTTCACACACGTTATAGTTAGGAATTATCATTTACAAAACCTTGCAAATTCACTTAAAAAACCATAGGTTTCACACATGTTATAGTTAGCTGTACATTTCACTCGTAAAAAACCAATGAAATTCCACGTTATAGTTAGATCAGGTAAATATAACTTGCGCGACCGCAATCCACAATGTGTAATTTCAGATGTCATCATTGATGTCATGAGTGATGTCACTGACCATGTCATTAGTGATGTACTATGTGACGTCATCAGCAGTTTATTGTGGGCGCGCAAGTTATAGTTACCTGATCTAACTATAACGTGGAATTTCATTGGTTTTTTACGAGTGAAATGTACAGCTAACTATAACATGTGTGAAACCTATGGTTTTTTAAGTGAATATATATATATATAACGTTTTTGAAATACTAATTGGTGTTGGTTCCATAATTTATAAAAAATATTTTGGGCTACAAATCCTGAAGAGGATTTAATTGATTTTCCTCTTCTAGTTTAACGATCCTGTTTATATGTTCCAATGCATTATTTTTGTTTCTATAATCCCCTGAAGAGCATGGTCAAGATTGATATGCATATGGATAGGTCCAAACTGAGGTGGCATGGTTAGCAAAATACTATGGATTAGGATGCGGCCCGAACGTTTGCCAGTGGCTGAGATTAATTCAAGCATTCCATCCTTCACCTTGTTGTTTTTCCACTTTCAAATATATACAGATTTTTACACTTGACGTCTGAAATTTTTCCTTCTTACCTGTTTGCTCCCAACCTAGTGTTAAATACATGACACTTGTGATTTTCCATCATTTTACTTTGGCGATAAATAGGGCTCTAAAGTACTCAGTACTGTTGCCAGTGTTTCAGGCACAATTCATGGATTCAGACTTTCATTTTCATGTACGCTCAATGCCTTCCTGTATTTGACAATGACTGTGACCTATTTTCTGTGCTTTCCACAGTGGATGGAAGCTGGGGGCCATGGCAGACTTGGAGTGAATGTTCTGCATCTTGCGGAGGAGGAGAGCAGACTCGAACCCGCCAATGTGACAACCCAATACCCTCCAATAGTGGGCGCTCTTGCCCTGGGGATTCCAGCCAGCTCTCCAAATGTAACATCAAGGCCTGTCCAGGTAACTATATACAACATTCGGTGAGGGGGGGAGCATTCTGTGTAACTAAGTCAAACATCACTATGCAGCCCAGCTTGGGGGAATAAGGTGTTTTTGAATGGAACTCAAGGTAAAGTAGGTCAGCTCTTAGAACTTGGGTGATTTTTATGCAATTGGTGGGGATTAATGAAGTTGCTATAGAGAGACCACTGGATACTCAAGTTATTTAGATCCATAGCTAGTGCTTGTTTAACATTACTATTGATACCCTGCAGAGAAACAGTTTTTTTAATGCTGATGCTGTGGAAAATCAGAAACCACTCTGCAACCATAGCCAATGGTAGATGTTTTGAGGGACATGCCCCTAAAGAACATAAATGGATAGTAGTGTGGGCCCCTATTCACCCAATACTATATTTTAAAAAATGGCACAACATGGTGAGATGTTAAATATTGTTACATATTTTATAATATTTTTTAAAGTATTGATATTGTTCTACATTTACAATTATTTCTGATAATTAGTAGGAAGGGGTGCATTTTAAAGCGCAGTGAGCAACAAACATTAAAAATTGTTCAGATAATGTGTGTCAAATAGTGTTTTGAAAACACTGCCAGCCAGTAAAATCAACCAAAATTGAACAAAACATAAAGAAAATTGCAAAAGGGGTTATGTGTTCTTCCTCAATGCATCTTTGGTGAAATGTGTGGCAAATGCTGCATTTGTATGCACATTTTACTAACAACCATTGATAATAAGTGAGTTGATTTTAAGGGCAGTTTTGAACACATTCGCACATATTTATGAGTGCATAGATGATGCATAGTACCACTGTAAGTTAGGACAGCTCTGCCTGCCCCTGGCTTCTGCAAGAGAGACCTCTATGGTCAGAGAGACAGTTAGGTAGACAAGGTAGGCATAGGGTGTTGGGAGACCACGTCAGGGAATGAGTGTCGAGATGGGCCCACTTCCACTAGTCAAAGTAGAAAGAACTAACCCAGCAACTGTATAGCCATTATTTTAGAGTCTTGGTAGCCAATCCTTAATTTGTTCACCGGCCCTCATCTCTCTAAAACAGAGAAAAGCAGAAAACGAAAAAAGAAGAAAAAGAAGGCATTAACAAAAGAGGTGTAATTAAAATTAGCCAGCCTTGGTATTTCACAATCCCACCATTCAATCTTGCCTGTGGTGGGCCTCTGCAAAACACTTTGGGACACACAGAAATAGAAATATGCCTCCCAGGATTGTTTTTGTGCAGGAAGGTGTCCCTTTCTGTACACAAAAAATACTACATGCAATGCAGGCACCCTTGCACCATGGTGCAAGGGCGCACCCATTGGCGCTAGGTTGCCAAAAGGGCGCTAGCACAAGTGAAAAAGACAGGAATGCAACGCATTTCCTTAAATATGATACATTCTTGCTCTATCCCTGTAACACAGCGCAGCAAGGTGACTAGCTGTGTATTTGTATTTGTATTTTGTATTTGTATTTTGGTATTTGTAAAGCGTGGCATTCATCCCAAGAGACATCACGGCGCTAGGACCAAAGGCAGTGGGGGGAAAACGGGATATTTAAGTTGCTGGATCCTGAGGTCAGTATCTAGGAAACAGGAAAGTTTTCAGTTTCTTTCTAAAAGCAGATAGTCGTCTGTCAAGCGTAGGTCCAATGGGAGGGTGTTTCAAAGGTTGTGCATTTGACCATTGCAAGGGCCTGCTGGCGCGATCTCAGGTTGCATGATGGGACATGGAATTTCATTATGTCTTGCAAAATGTGTGGGCCTTTCTTATGTAAAGTTCTGTGTGCGTAACAGAGGAGCTTAAATTTAGCTCTTTGACGCACTGGCAACCAGTATAGCTCCTTCATACAATAGGAGGCTGAGCTATATTTGCTTTTATTGCAGATCAATTTAGCAGCAGCATTCGGGACTACCTGGAGTCGAGAAAAGAGGTGTTCGGCCATACCAGCATAAAGCACATTTCCGTAATCCAGCCTGCTCAGAAAAAGGGCCTGAGTCACCGTTTTCCGGCAGTTTAAAGGAATCCAGGGAAAAAGCCTCCTGAAAAGCTTCAGTGTGGCAAAGCCCTTTCCGCACATTGTGCATACTTGATCCAACATGGATAAGGTATCATCAAAAATGATGCCCAGATTCTTTGCGGCACGCTTGGGTTCTGAGACAGTGCCTAACGCTTGGGGCCACCTACTGCTGTCCGAGATTGCGTGAGCACCCCCGAAGAGCAGAATCTCCGACTTTTTGGCATTTAGTTTTAGACAGTGCTCGGTCATCCAGCCAGACATTTCGGTAAGGCAATTAATTAGGTTGCTCTTATTGTCAATATTGGTCGAACTATCAGCCAGGGGGATCATTAATTGAGTAGACATGATTCCACCACATGGGATAAAAATCATCACCAATGCTGACGATACGCAGCTGGTAATCGCTCTTAATGGCCCCCGAAACTTTCTGGCTGACCTTGAAATCTGTCTGAAGAAAGTGCCCGCCTGGATGGAGCACTCATGCCTCAAGTTAAATGGAGGAAACACAGAACTCATGTTTCTGGGTAACTCCTCCAACTTAGATCTTAAACAGATATGGCCCAATTGCCTGGGTCCTGCCCAATCCCCCAAGACTAGAATTAAAAGCTTAGGCGTTTGGTTGGATGCCTCCCCACACTTGGGGATAATTCTACATGAAGGAATCTGCGGCTAGCATCGTCTCTACCAGATACATTGTTACCGAAGGTAAGTAACTCATATATCTATGCGCTCTACAAATGTTAAAAAATAATGTCCTAATGTTACTATCCTAGTGTCAGTATTTTTGTGTCCTAGCGTCCATTTGTTAGTGTCCCAGTGAAACTGCCCCATGCCAGTTTCCCAGCATTTGTTTTGATTTCCACATATCAGTGTTCCAGTGTAATTGTTCAATTGTTGGGTCATTTTTCCCTGTAATAACATCCTAGCACTGGTGTTGATTTGCCTGTATCAGTATCCTGATTACAGTGCCACTATTCCTGTGCCCCTTAGTCGGTATCCCCCTCGTTACTGACCCAGTGTCTGTACCACTTTGTCAATATACCAACATCAATGCTTCCATGTTGTTGCTTTTATGGCTGTGTGCCTGTTTTGGTGCCCCATTGTTGGTAACCCTTAGTTTTTGTTGGTTCCCCTGTGTCAGTTTCCTACTGTCCAAGTGGGCTCCTTTTTGTCAGTTTGCTAGCCTTGTGTCCCACATGATACCTTTGTTTGCTTATTAACCACTTATATCATCTTAACTCCACTTCGAAGCACTAAAGGCTGAGATTAAAGATGGAACAGATATCTAGTGCTCAAAAAAGTAAATTAGGAATGAGAAGTGTTTTAAGAAAGTTAACTTGAAAAACGTTGTGAGATATACTTGCTTTTAGAGAAAGAGAGAGAGAGAGAGAGAGAGGGGGAGAGATAATGAGGGAGACCCACTTAAAAAAAACAGGAGGGTTGACAAGTGAAACATACATTTCACAAATCATACATTCCAGTGATTCATGCAGCATTATGAGTAGTCACCCCACCACTCTAATTTTTGTAGATGACCATAGAGAAGCAGTTTCACAAATAATGTGAAAATTAAAGAAATAGTTTGAAAATTGGTTCACAATGCAATGCAGATCTTTAATTTTTGCTTGCATGATGAACTTAATAAAAGGTGAAGGAAGTGTTAGCAAGAGCAAAGGTTGTGTCTTGACCTGCCATACTTGCCTGCTGCTATTTCCATTAATGGAGGCCAGACATTAATATGGGGCGTGACCAGCTCTGCCAGCTCGCTCTGCAAAACCTCATCCTCCCTGCCTTGACCACAGCCTTGACCATTTAGAGTAAGCAGCACAGGTACAAGAGGGCTGAACACATGCCAGTTTGCCAGATATCCACATAAAATAAATTGGTATACAACAATGTAACAGTTTATTGTCGATAGTCATTCTGAAAACCTGGTGCGGATCTGGTATTCCTGACTCTACACTAGGCACCCCTAATTTAAAGGTAGCTGTGCTTCATTCACCTCCTACAGATTGCTTTGCAACCCTTGTAATCTAACCATCACTGGATTCAAAATGTTGACTGGCTGGGTCTATGAAGATTCCTTTGAAAGTTAAAGACAATTTGGGACACCTGATGCAAAGATCCCTCCAGTGTGAAACATATTATCCGCTAGCAACACTTTATATTGCCTGCTTAGAGAGCCATTATTGGGTAATGTTTTTAAGCAGTGAATTAGAGAAACACAATGCATGTCAAGAAGACAAAGCATTACTTAAGCAACTGATGTAACTTCTAGGCATATTGCTGCAACAATTGCATTGGTAAAATAGTACCCATGCCCATCAGCAGTAAAATAAAACCCATTCCTGATGCGTATTTCACTCATTCGAGATGTATTGCTCAGCTCAGCAAGGAACGAGTGAAATTGAAGTGCTCTAGTGAATAAGGTATGTATACATTAAGCAATACAGCAAAATCAATTGTGAGAGTCTCCTAAACTGTTCTTAACTTGCCCCCATCTATCACCAGGGAATATCAAACTTTTTTCAATATACTAACGATACTAACGAAGGTGCGATGACCCCCGGGGCACATTGTAGTGCCTAATGTCACACTGAACTGCCACAAATCATTGTGAACTTGCATATTTTCGAGGCATCGCGGGACCCACTGTGGGTAGGTAAAGGCAAGAACTACAGTTCCCAGAAACTCACTGTGAGACATCACGCATTACTAAATGCACACACCTGAGGCTGCGCTACGAGAGACAGCGCCAGTAATGGAACTGCAGGAGCTTTCAAACACCGCTTTGCCACGAGCCCAGGAAGAAGGTGCAGACAGCACTGAAACGCGTAGGCGAGCAAGCTGAATGACGGATGCCAAACCACCTTTGTATTGAATAATAAAGGGAGTTTTACCTTACTGCTGTCGAGTGCTCCTCTGCTGCAGAGCAATTGGATTAAAAAAAAAATATATATATATATATATATATATATATATATATATATATATATATATATAACTACTTCCTACTGGCAGTCGCCAGTAGGTAGTAATAGTTAAGACCATGTTTCCATAGGAAAAGTGTTTTTAGACTTGCCTATAACTGTGGTGTCATTTGACGAATCTGCACGACAATTTCCCAGAAAAAGTGCCCCGTTAAATCCTGTTGTGCATGTAAAGTTTAAGGATGATCCACGAAGTGGGGGCTGAGAAACGGGGGTGGCACAAATGTGCATTTCCCATGTTAATTCCCATAGGACCGTTAGACACACCTGCAGTCCGAACCGCTGGACGGAATTATACCGAATTTGTCAGGAAGGTAGATTTGGTTCGCAGATCACACTTTTAGTTATCCAGAGTAAATCCTTTCAATAGTTGTTGAGACATTTAGGGAAAAAAGGATATCTGTGGCCATGGGTAATTCCCAAATAATAACAAGCGCGTGCAGGCAAATGCAGAGCTTTGATTGACTGCCAACACTTCAACCAGGATGTGTTGGCAGCCATCTTGGAACTCCGCCTTAGCGGAGCCCCCAAACAAAACATAACAAAAGAGTAAAGGGAGCAGAGCAGGAATACGCTAACCCCCTAAACGTGGTCATGAAAAAGAGTATATTTTTTAAATTTGCCATAAAATTCACTAATTCACGGCAAAAAACAACTAGCGTGTTGTTTTGAAAAGGGCCCATGGGTGGACCAGGTCCTGGGGCATTTTATAAAAAAAGGAGAGGGTACATGGGTCCCTCTCCTGAGGCTCTTTGAGCCCCAGGACCACCACCTCCACTGGGCTTTATTTAAATTTTGTAGGGAGGGCCACGCAAACTCCCCTCCATAAGCTTAAATGAGCCCCGGGGACTTACACCTTCCTGTTGTAAATTCTATGAAGAGGCGGGGGGCTATGGGGACCCCTCTGGGCCCCGGGGACAACCACCTCCCCAGGGCTACATGTTAAATGTTTGGATGGCCTCGGTCACCACCCGAGCCTGGGGGACCATCGTTTCCTCGCGGCTTAAAATAATAGCTTGGGGGGCGTGTGGATATCACCTCCCTGGGGCTCACTTGAATATGGAGTGGATAGGCTGCACGTACCCCCCTTCTTGGGGCTTTCTTTTTATTTAAAGAAGGAGGGAGGCCGTGCAGCTCCCCTCCCAGGCTGTTCTCAGCCCCTGGGATCACCAACTCCCTGGTGCAGGCTGTGAATGTGAAAGGAGTGGGGCAGCATGGCCCATCCTCCTGCACTCAATAATGGCCCTGGGGACCACCACCCCCCTAGAGCCGGCCACTGCTATGTCCCAGGGTTCCCACACTTAGGACATAGCTATAAGACAGAATAAAGATCAGCAACAAGCAGAAAGAGGCAAGCTAAAGATGAGAAACAAGCAGAAAGAGGCAGAATAAAGGTCAAAATCGAGCAGAAAGAGGCAGAATAAAGGTCAACAATGAGCAGAAAGAGGCAAGCTGAAGGTGAAAAACGAGCAGAAAGAGGCAGAATAAAGGTGAGAAACAAGCAGAAAGAGGCAGAATAAAGGTCAAAAACTAGTAGAAAGAGGCAGAATAAAGGTCAGCAATGAGCAGAAAGAGGCAAGATAAAGGTGAAAAACCAGCAGAAAGAGGCAGAATAAAGGTCAGCAATGAGCAGAAAGAGGAAAAATAAAGGTGAGAAAAAAGCAGGAAGAAGCAAATTAAAGGTCAGCAACAATCAGAAAGAGGCAAAATAGAGATCAGGAATGAGATATCACTGACTGTCATGAGTAATTTGATATGTGAGGTCATAAGCAGTGCATTGCGGGGGTGTAAGTTATAGTTAGCTCAGGTAACTATAACTGCTGAATTTCAATGGTTTTGTATGAGTGCAATCTGAGTCTAACTATTCTAAGGTTTTTTTTAAATTCTATTTCCTAACTATAATGTCCCTGTAACATTTGTATTTGTTCAGTGAATTTAAACCGCCTCAAGCTCACCGAGGCCCTGTTTTATTTGTCATAACATTTTGCCCTCTAGTGGGGGAATGTTCTAATACCCTTATAGCCCTCCGTAGCTGGGCTGTGCCGGCCATTAAATGTCTGCACCCTTGTTAAAGTCTTCGGCTCGGCCTTAAATGCTGGAGTGGGCCTTTAATTGGCAGTATAGCCCGCTATAGTGGGCTATAAGGCTATAAAATATCACAGTTGCAACTGGGTAGTTATAGTTAGGATTGTGTTTCCATAGGTAATAATGTTATGGGTGATTAGACAAAAAGTAACAATTAAGATGATTAATAAAAAAGTAATAATGTAAGATACTCTTTCAGATGATATCAACGATTTCATAATCAACAAATTAATTGTTACATTATGCCTTGGTCAAAACTTTTAAGCTAACACATATTAGATTACACTCTGATTTGTCAGCAGGTAAAATAGTAATCCCTACCACCAAAACTTCAGCAAATCCACTAAGACTTAGTGGTGCTTTCATGTTTTTGAGCGATAACTGTCTATAGTTGCCAGCTTGTTGGATTTTCTAGAGCCATGTCTGATAATATTGGTTAACATCTTCTACTAAGGCTTGAGCTGTTCCTGAAATATTCTATTGGGGGAGAGTTCACGAGTGTCTTACATTCACTTAGTTTACTGGCCACAGGTTTAATGTGGGTTAGGCTGGAAGAATTGGAATCGATGCAGTATGAGTTAGCACACTGTTCTACATAGGTTATTGATCCTAATGTTTATCATCATGGCTACAGACAGTAGGTGGAATTCATCTGACTCACTGTGTCCCATTCACTCAACAGGTGGACCGCAGGTCGCCAAAGGAAGTATAATTGGGAGTATTAATGACATTGAATTTGGAATTGCTTTCTTAAATGCCACAATAACAGACAATCCTGATTCCGACACTAGAATAATACAAGCTAAATTCACAAATGTCCCCAGGAGCCTAGGTAAGTTTTTTGATTACATCTGGTGTTGCTATCTGTGTACATTGTGCCTATAACCATGTAAAGGAAGATCTGCCTTTTGATAATAAACCTCTTTCATTGATTTTTACAATATGGCTCTTGGCAGAGACCACTCCTGTGGCAGATAGGTCTTAGGCCACAAACGAAATGATCTTACTAACTAAACAGAGGATGAAAGTAAGGTGCTTATAATTGATTTCCAACTCTGGGTGTATTCTAGATTTACATGTGTGCATGTCTCAGGAGTCAAATTGAAAAGCTTGAATTATGCCTCACTTATTTTGGCTTTCACTATCACTGGGAGAAACTGCAATAAGAACTGACCTGTGATCTTATATTGCAGCTCACTTTGGTGCAAACTTAGATCACTTTGTATACCCACTACCTTAGAAGACACACCCATCCATTCCATTTTGGGGACGGTAGGGCTTTATGTAAATTTATATGTTAGGAGGCGTGCAAGTCTGTAAATCTGGAGAAGATTCCAATGCTCTAAACTACTGTTACATGTACGTAATTGAGAAGACAGAAACGGTTACCTGCATGAGTTATCCATTGCAGGTTTCTGGTGATTTTCATCCTCAGCACACAAGATAATCATACACTGAGGGCCCAGTGTGACAAGGGATGAGATCCAGAGCTGGGAGCCTTGATCTTCTGGAGCACAGTATGCAAACCTTTCTTTAATGAGCAGGACTACAGTCAGATGACTGGGCGATCGAGGATTAACAGAGGTGGAAGTAACAGTTTCTAGTGGCAGAATAATCTTTTTTCCTGTTCCTTACCAGGGAGAGTTTCCTACTGGCCTTTCCTTTTATAAATTGGTCTGTCAGCCCCCTACATCTAGGTCCCACGCTTCCTCCATGTGGAGCATGGATGACACACATATGATTAATCTCTGTAGGTGCACTAGGATGGGAGTAGAGTGTTTGTGCGGTCCATGACTGTGGTAGTCCAGGAGTCCATTTTGGTTTCATTACAAGTCTCGAGGCCAGGGAGAGCCTTTTCCCTCTTCTGGATGCATCCTTACCCAGTGATATGACCATAACAGGTGAAGGAGTTGAGGGGCAATTGAGTGAGAAGCATCTCCCACTTTTGTGCCTTTTCAGGGAGCTGCGAACACTACCTCACTCCACATTCCCGCAGACACTACAAGAAAGAGTCTAGGGTTTGACCAGTCTGGGCAGTCTGGGAGGGTTACACAAATGTCAGAAACTGACTGAAACTGGTCCCAGAGCTGGACCTGTCACTAACTCTGTCTGTAAACCTATGTAAGTATGGAGCAGAAACCACCAGTTGAGTTCCAATGTTTCTCATCAACCAATATATAGGGTCACATAAGAGTGTAGGTTGAGAAGCCTGCCAGGAAGAGCTAACTTGGATCAACCTTGAGGGAAGGAGCTGACTGACTGCTTGCAGCCTGTGGTGGATTTATGCTTGCACAAATGAAAAGCTAGCTAGACAATGAATACTGCGGGGAACTGGAACAAGATCTGATGTAGCCCACTATATTCCAGGGAGGATCTGGACATTCAGGTGCCTTGGTTCATTGCGTTCGAGAATAAGTACACTTGCTCCCTGCCTGTGTGCCTACGTGGGACACTTGGAACAACTCTCCTGACTGATCAGTGGAAGATTGCAGACCGTGGCTGGTGAAGTCCCAAGAACTATATCAGACAGATCAGACGAAAAGTGCTAGAAGACATGGCACCAAGAAGAATCACATGTGGTTGGTGGCTGGCCATGAAACAACTGAGCACTTCTTAAGGTTTAGCTCTATATTAAGATGGCAACACATTTGACGGTTACGCCTATCTCCATCTTGATCATGGATCGGAGCACGTAGAGCATGGCCTCCCCTCACCGTGTTCATGCAGCTCCACCTTTACTTACGGGAAGCACATGCTTGTGCACAGACGTGAAGGCTGAAGAGAACAACAGCATATCCTCAGCCCTAGGGCTGAGTCAATTCAGTCTCTCCTATTATGCCTCACCTCAAGGTACAGCATAGACCCCAGCTTTGTCTGCTCTTATCTTGGGTTGTTTTGAAAAATGTTTCCTCATCTTGAGGATGGGGAAACTGGAGCAAGAAATCAGGGCTGTCCTTCGTCTGAATTCCTTACACACCTACTCTACCCAGTTGAATTTCTTATCCTCCAGTATGTCCAGGAAACTCAGAACCCTCCAATTTTGACTGCTCATCATTGGATTCACCTGCAGATTATGGGTCCGATGCATAAAGAATTTTCTGTACCTTACTTTTGGAGTACTTTTTCTTGGCAATGAGGAATAAGCATAAGTACTACAAGAGTAATTCACAGCTACACACAGAACAATTATTGTGAATTAAGCCATCATTAAAGATATCCAGGAGGACAACTTGACAAAATTATCAGTGATGTGACAATTACACACATTGTGGGTGAGTATTGCCTTATTGCCCATTCATGCAGACTCAATTAAACAAGTCTCCACTGTGTGCTGACAGTCATTGCCAATATTTGAAGCTCAAACAGAAGACATGAGTAGAGAAATAAATCAAAAATGATTAGGATAGCTTCAGATTTGGTTGTATGAGAATATATATACAGAGATCTTCTGACCCCATTTATTGGAGTGATAGATATAACTTGCATTAATAATTGTTCACATACACATGGTTGATTAATTAAGCGAGTGGAAATTGTATACAGGCGATTTGATACACAATTTGCTGTTGGTTTTGGTAAGAAAATTATGTTTATTTTTTTCTTCTGCCTTTAGTTCTTTTTTCTCTTTATATCTTTTCTGCATGTGCAAGAAATGGATACTGATATTGTTTAAAATGTGGCATAATATATTAGTAAGTTAATAGCACAATGCAATATGGCTGTTAAAAGTATATGAAAAATGTTTAATAAAATGCATAATTATATTGAACAGACCATTTGCGCAATCTGTCTTCAATAAAGACTACACTGAAGAAGGTATTACTTTATTTAGATGCAGTAAACGTGGATTTGTTATTAATAAACAATCTGTTTTTGCATAAATTAGGTATACATGTAAATTAGTTTTTGCTGTCAGTGAGTCCTATTTCTCTCTGTTAAGAATATTTACTGTCCCTCTAGTGTATTTGCCTTTCTGTCCAGCCTCTTATGTGGCCAATATTGACCTGTTCATTATTTAAGGCCCTGCAATGAGGAAGCTGGTTTCCATCCTGAATCCTATTTACTGGGCAACAGCAAAGGAGATTGGAGAAGCTGTGAATGGATTCAGCCTCACCAATGGTGTCTTCAAGCGAGAATCCCAAGTGGAGTTTGCAACAGGTCAGTAAAAATGAAGAGGCACAAGTGGAAAGTTAAACCAGATTTATCAGGAGTCATGGACATGCCTTTGTTTAGCTCAGTGTTGGCAGAAAAGATAACAGCATTCAAAGAAAAACTAAGAAGTCGCAACTGTTCACAGTTGGACAATTTGTACTTAACTTAGGAAGACATACTCTATCCTGTATTACGCCATAGTACCTTGGCTCTGGGATGGTACACAATTGCTTTATCACATGTATTATAAAACTTTTCTGTACAAAAGTGCCCCTTTTTTTAAATGGTCACCCCCACTTTTTGCCGAGTGTCTGATGTAATTTTGACAGAAGTGCACTGGGTTCTTGCTATCGAGGTCTGCAGTGCCAGATCTCTTTCCCTAAAGCTGTACAATTGTTCCCCCAAATGGCAATACCTTTAGCACCCCCTGTAAGTCCCTAGTAAATGGTATCAATGGCATCCAGGACAGAGAGACTAAAGACAATCCCTAAGGGCTGCAGCATTTATTGTGCAACCCCAAAGGGACCCCTCAGCACCATCATACTATCTGCCATTGTAGGCTGTGTGCCATTATGCAGAGATAAAACTGAAGACACAACATGGCACACCTCCTGTGCGCCGTGCCTGCAGTCATTGTATGCAGTATAGTTAAGCCATCCCTGCAGCAGGTGTATGAAGCTGTCTCTGTATATACTATACCAAAGTAAGGTATAGTGTGCACAGAGTTCAGTGGATCCCCAGAGGTATAGCAGAGGCTAAAGTAGATAATACCTTAGACTCTTTTGTGGTAGTGTGGTTGAGCAGTCAGACTTATCAGAGGATAGTGTTAAGCATTTGTTGTACACACTCAAGCAAATAATTATGTCACACACTTAAAGACTGAATCCAGACCATTTGTTTGTATAGAAAGTTGTTATTTTGTGATTTGTATTACTAGAACTGAAATTTCTTCAGTAGCAGGTTAGTGATAATTTAAATACAGTGATGCTTTTCAAGATACGGTGTGTACTGGTTTTGTAGACGCATACAAAATACTTTGCAGTCAAGAAAATGGGTTGTAAGCTCTTCAGAATACTAATAATTACTGTTGGAAAGGCGTTCGCCGGAGGGGGGTTCGATGCCCGTCTTGCCCACCCCTTTGACCCACCTCTCCCACGTAGGCCGAGCTAGGTGCGCACACCCTGATATACACTACAAACAGAGTGACACCACACGTATTCTTTGTAGGACGATAGGTCTTTTTTATCGATGATTTTCAAGGGATCTTTATGATCCAAGATGCAAGTAGTACAGCAGTGGCACGAAGTACCACAAATCGGTCGTGGGGAATGGGGGTAGCGGGACAGTCTTTCAAGATAGTGTCTCTGCGAAATACCCTGCGGATAGCTCACAATCCTCGAGCTGGAGGGTGTCGATTCTCTGGGCGATCTCTTACCGAGTCGTCCTCAAGGGGAGTGCCGCGAGTCTCTCAGCAGGCACAGGTGGTCGGAGTTCGGGAGCCGCGATTCCGTCAGCAAGGCTCAGATGGTTCAATAGCTGGGGGCCGCGAGTCACTCAGCAGGCCCAGGTGGTTCAGTGCTCGGGAGCCGCGACCTCGTCAGCAGGGCTCAGATGGTTCAGTAGCTGGGGGCCGCGAGTCACTCAGCAGGCCCAGGTGGTTCAGTGCTCGGGAGCCGCGACCTCGTCAGCAGGGCTCAGATGGTTCAATAGCAAGAGGCCGCGAGTCACTCAGCAGGCCCAGGTGACTTCAGCGTTCAGGAGCCGCGACAGCGTCAGCAGGCTCGGATGGTTCCAGGTCTTCTCTGCCTTCGTTTCTGCGGCACCCCTTGTTATACTCCGCTTGCTCTTTGAAGTCCGGGGTCCTCGCAGAGGGGGGACTGGGGTGACGGAGGGGGTTCGGCGGGATTTCCTGCCGCTCACTTTTTTGGTCTTTTCAGGTGGGTCTGGGAGGGACCCCAGACGCTCGGCAGGGGAGGCGCCTGCTCCCCAGGGGCCTGGTGGCCGATCGAGTCTTCCCGGGGAAGGCGACCCGAGGTGTGACTGGGCTGGCGCCTTTGGGTCTGGCTCGAGGGTTCCCACTCCCTCGGTCGGACATGCGTGGTAGGGTGTCGAGTCTGTCAGGGCTCTGGCCGGCCCTCAGATCTGGGTGGCTGGGGCGGGCGGAGTCGGAGATGTCGTGTCTTGAGGGTGGTTGCAGGTTGGCTGGATGATTGGGAGGGCAACGCCGTGAGGCCGGTCTCACAATTACCTTAAGAATAATTTTTAGTTACTTTTCTACTTTTGCACAAAACAAACTAATCACACAGTTTAAGCATTATCGGACATTAGCAAGCAGGTTAACTCTTTTGTGGACACTAAGGGGTCTATTAGGATGTTGTGCAGATCTCCACTGCCTGGCCAGCGGTGGCGGGCGGTGGCGATGCGCACGCCATCACAACACAATTTACCCCCCGCCATATTACTATGGCGGGGGGTACCGCGGCGGACGGAAAGTCCGTCCACTGCTTTTCCGCTGGTCAGATTGCCGGCCGGGCAGAAAAGGCCCACAATATGGTGGTGGTGCCTGAGTAGGCCTGCGGTGGTTATGCCTTTCCATGGCGGAGACTTAATTGTGGAGGTACACTTTTTTAGAAATTTGGATGTGTGTTGTGAATTGTGTGGTGTTATAGGGTAAGACATACAAAATATTAATTTTATTTAACAATTAATGTTTTTGATTATAATCAATTGCTATTAAATATAGTTATTTGTTTGCAATTTTTATAAAATAATGTTTGTAGGTAATTTTGTTGATTTTTTTAACATAATATGTTTCTATGTTTTGTATTTATTATTTTTATATATGTTTTCAACATTTTTGGATTTTTGGATGCGCGACTCCTAATTTTACCGTAAAGCAAAAAAATAGCCCCTATCACTAATTTGTATTATCCCTGGGGACCCCATCCCCCGGGGCTATAACAAACGTTGGGGACCGTGGGGGGAGCCCCAACGCCCCATGGTCCCAGCCGGCTCCCCGCGTCCTTCGGGAGCCAGCATTGCTTTTCCACATGGGGAGCTGCTGACATGCAGCTCCCCGTGTGGAAAAGCAATATGGTTTGGATTTTGAAAGAGAGAGCAGGTTTCTCTGCTCTCTCTTTCAAAATCCAAACAAAGTTTGCTATGGGAGGGTGGGAGACTCCCGCCCTCTCATAGCAAACAACAGTGTCCTGGGGGTGGGCACCCCAGGACACTGCAGGAGCCGGCCCTGGGGGGTGGCGGTCCCCAGGGCCCTCGAGGGCTCCAGGAGCAGCCCCCCTCCCTCAATCAATAAAGCCATGGGGTGGTGGTCCCCGGGGCTTGGGGGGGCCGTTGAGCCCCCCCACCCATCTATTTTGTAGCCCTGGGGGGTAGCGGCCCCCTATTAAATTTTACGGTTTTTGCCCCTGGGATTTGGCCCCCCGATTTACGGCCGGATCCGCGCACCCAGCGCGCATTTTGCCGTTTTTTCCACACAAAAAAAAGGGGTCCTGGGAGTCCTTCTGGCACCCCCTAAGCAGGTTTAGGGGGTCAGAGTATTTCTACACTGCCCCCTTTATATGTTTTACACACTTATTCCACAGACTTCTTCAGCCTCGCTTCTACCGAGGCACAAAATGGCTGCCAATTAGCATTCAGCGCGTGATCGGGAGGGTGCGCACAGGGTGCGCAGAGGGTGCGCTCAGGGTGCGCGGATCCTCCGAGGCCATAGTTATATATGTACTTTTAACTGTAATTTTCTCAGGAACTACTCAACAGATTGACACTATTTAAGCAAAAGGCACGAGTCTGTACTGAGGACTACCTCTTTGCCAAATTTGGTGTAATTCCGTTCAGCAGTTTGGGCTGTAGCGGCTAAAGGTCCTATGGGAAAATGCATGGGGAAAACGTGTTTTGGGACCCCCCTTTTTTCTCGGCCCCCGCTTGACGGGTTCACCCCGAGACTTTCAGGATAGGAGCGGACCGGAGCTGGCCAAAAGTTTTGAAAATTTTGCGAAGATTCGTCAACCGGCGCCAGACTTATTGGGAATAGAATGTTGCACATTTCCGATGGAAAATAGGTCCTCAGTAGGTAATATATATATATATAGATATATGTATATGTATATATATATATATATATACACACACACTTATTTGTACATTTGTATATATCTATAAAATTTTAAAATAAATTTCAATTATTAGTTTATTAATTGTTTTAAAGTAAATATACAGTCAGTCAAGATCACTTCATTTGGTTATTTAAAACCACAAAAGCATGTTAAAATATCCATTACATGAAAGCCAAATATTACACAATCATAAAACGAAAATCAGTCAGAGTTAATTTACAATCCCTGTTAAAAATACACATGATTAGAAAAATTCTCTAAAAAGTTCAAATAATGTAATGTAAAGTGCATATTATAAGGGAGAAAACCATTTCACATTAAAAAAGGATAAACATTTAATAGGTCAGATTACATGGGCCCTCTTTTTTTCCTTCTTCTCTGACTGCTGCTACTAAAAAGCTAGCAATGTTAAAAATTTACCAGGGTTTATTCAGCATATGCACGTATGTTAGGGCTAGCCTAGCCTGCATGAAGCCTTTGTCCTTTAAAATTGTGCAAATAATGCTCACAAAATAGGACAAAGTGCAAAGTATCCTGACTCGAGAAATTATCGCAAGAACAGGGTCACAGATCCTCTATCTTTCTACAGCCCAGGGGTTCAGTCAATAAAAAATGCAGATAGTTAAATCTCAATCTTGTTTAAAGGAAATGATGTTGAGGCTTGGTGACTATATCTAAATAAGGTTCCATAAGATAAGTAGTTTTTACAATTTGATGAGCCCATACACTGGGTTTCAATAACTTAGCAGCCTCTCTTTCTACAGATGCTAGACATTGAAATGAGGTCTTAGCCCACGCCAGATCTTTTTTAAATATACATTTATATATTACTTTTTATATATG
Organism: Triturus cristatus; assembly: GCF_964204655.1. NCBI lineage: Eukaryota > Metazoa > Chordata > Amphibia > Caudata > Salamandridae > Triturus > Triturus cristatus. The sequence goes on along the minus strand of NC_140586.1, from coordinate 323,084,833 downwards.
TATGTTTAAATTTTTGATATTACATTTATTTATTATATTTGTTAAAATGTTCATTACATCCAAATATTTTTTTTAAGTTCATTTTATTATTTCATTTATTTGACATTATTTTTTAAATATAAAAAAAATGATATATTTTACATCGATATTTTTTACATCTATGTTATTTTTGGGATATTTTAGTCACTTACATTATAAAGATAGTATGTCAATATTTTGGCTATAGATATTTTTGTGTCGATATTTGTGTGTGGGGATATTTTGGTAATCAATATTCTGTCAGTGATCCCACCAGGACGCAGGGTCAGAGACTGCAGGGGTGCCTTTCAACCTTGAGAATCTGCTTGCCGGTCCGGTCGCGATGGAGGGTGGTCATCGTGAAGAGGCTGCAGGCATCGACACAGAACTTTGGAGGTGACATCCCTTGATGGTTTGGAGGTCAGAACTGCTTGGGGGCCACTTCAGGATGTATGGACCCTCAGGACATGGGTCGTGGACGACGGGTGCAGAGGTAAATCCTGGAGCAGGGTTTCTTGGTCCCACAGGGGCTGGATCTTCTTCTGTGAACAGGACCGCTGTCCTCAGGAGTTTCAAGTCTTTATTGAAGTCCTCACCAAATCTGGAGGTTGCTGATCCTTTTTGGAGTTGTCGTTTTTCTTCGGCGCTACAGGCAGGCCAGTAGGGCTGAGGCCAAGTCAGTTGTGCCTGGAGTCTTCACTGCTGCAACATCTTCAGGATTCCAGTCTTCTTAGGTTGTCAAGAACTGACTTCTGGGTTCAGGGCTGCCCCCTAAATACTGTATTTAGGGGGCGTTTTAGGGGTCTCGAGATCAGTAGCCAGTGGACTACTGACCTTAGGGTGCCTACACCCTTGGTGTGCTCACCCCACATGGGGGAGTGGGCAAAATCCCTGATCCTGACTGGAGGGTGTCTGTCATCTGCAAGATGGCGGAACTGAAGAGTGGGCTTTACTTCACCTCCCCCATCTGTGGGGTAGGCGGAGTTGGACACACCTTCTGGGCTGTTCTAATTTTTCCCACCTGCCTCCTACCAAAAAAGGGGTGACACAGGAAGGGGGCCTGCTCCTGATAGCAGGAGAGGCTGGGGGTTGCATTGCAAAGGCGACAAGGCCTTTGAAGCTCCCCTGCCACAGATGGCTGTTCCTGACCTGGGGGAGGTGTGAACCCTCCACCCAGGAAAGGCTTTGTTTCTGTGCACAGGGAGCACAGGCTCCCACCCCAGCGGTCCAGAAACGTGTCTCATGGTGGCAAGCTGGTGTTCACCAGTCAGGAACCCACCAGTGGTTGGTTTTGTTCAGGAGTTCTCTCTAGAAGGGAACCCTGAGTGCATGGAATAATACATCCAACACTGGAATCAATGCAGGTTTATTATTCTGAGTTGTTTGATACCAAACAGCTGAGGATTCAGTAAAGCCATTATGGTGCTAGGAAACTCTTAATGACCAGTGTCCAGACCATATACTCAGGATGGCTTTACTGGGCACTGTTTGCTCCTGCAGATAGACCCTCTCATGAGGCATAAGGTGATCTGCCTTAAGAGTGACTGACCTAGGCCTCCTGCAGTGCTGGGCAGGCATGGCGCACAGGGACGTGTGCCATGTTCATTCTTTCCTTTTAGCTGCACCACAACATGCAGGCTGAAATGGCAGTGGTGCGTGTTTATGGTGAGAGGTCTCTAAGGGTGGCATACTACATGCTGCAGCCATCAAAGGCCTTTAACTGGCTTCCATACCCTTGGTACCATAGGTACCCCTTCTAGGCAATTACAGATAGGCTAGAGTTGTGCCAATTGTGGAAACAATGGTACAGGTTTAGGAAAACAACACGGGCCCTTGTTACCTGATTGGCAGGGACCCAGGGCACACTCAGTCCAAGTGCATCAGAATTCTGGCAAAAAGTGTGGGGGGGGGGTTACTGCAACAGAAACCCACTTTCCTACAGCAGGCCTTACAGCCCCAAGGCAGGGAGCACTATATTATATGTGTGGATAAATCCACTTGAGCAGATATGCGATTGTCATGTCTAAGTTGATTCTTAGATATTGTAAGTGGATTGGGAATCCATTGCGATACATGTGCTGGACACTGGTATTTACGAGTTCCCCAGCAAGATGATGGCTTCACTGATACTAGAGATGTTTTGTATCAAACATCTCATATTAATAAAGCCACACTGATTCCAGTGATGGATTTATTAATACATGCACCCAGAGGGTACCTTAGAGGTGCTCCCTGAAAACCTGTTGACTAATAGTGTACTGGCTGACTGGTGTGGACCAGTATGCCACTACAGACAGGCTTCTGGCCCCCTGCAGGTGAAAGCCTGTGCTCTCTGGGGACAGAAACAATACCTGCTACGGCCGGAATGTTGTCACCTCCTCCAAGCAGGATGGCTAAGTGATCAGCATATCAAGGCAGGAAGCTTCAAAGACCTCTGCTGCCTTTGATATGCGACCCTTCGGCTTCCACAGACAGGGGAAATGCCATCCCCTGTCTGGGATCATTTGGCACCAGGACAGGTGGGAAAATTAGCTAGTCAGGAGGCGTGGTCCCCTCTCAGGCTAGTTCTATCCCTATGATGGGCTACATGGTGTGAACACAAAACTTAGAATTCCACCATCTTGGTTTTGTCAGAATTAGGCTCACTGGGTCAGGGTTATGCCTACTTCACACAGTAAGTGGTCATATAGAAGGTATAGACACCCTAAAAATAAGTATCCATTAGCTTCTACCTGTCACTCCCCTAAACGCCCCTAAATTGAGTATTTAAGAGAGACCTTGATGCCAGGAGCTCAGATTCAATTGATCCAGAAGAAGAGGACGAAGAAGAGCCATGAAACAATGAAAACTGAGGACTGCTGTGGACTTTTGGCACCAAACCCTGACTGCCTACACCAGTCTCGACAGTCGTGATTGAGTTACTTGTCCTGCAGCTAAGCAACTACCAAAAACCCCAGTAGAATGCCAGCCCTTCGCAAATTGCCAACAAGCTCCCTTGGATTAGAGGAGCTACTCCCTTGCAGTCCACAAGCAGTGAAGAAGCAAAGTACAGTTCACCGAGTTGCCTTTTCCCAGCCAGCCCGATGCAGCAGTCCCCCAGTAAGAGGTACCTGTGCTCCTGAACGTCAGGTTTGTCCTCCCACCAAGTGAAAGGACACCAGGACCAACAAGAGCAGCACAGGATCAATACCCAGTGTACAGGACCCCTTGCAGCAGCAAAGGCCTGTTTAAGTCCAGTCGGGACTCTAACAGCACTAAGACTGAGCAGCAGATGAGGAACGTTAGCATCGCAGAGACCGACTTCCAGAGTTGCCCAGCAATCTAGGTTGTTGCACCCTCAACCAGCGAGACCGACAACTGCAAGGCTGTAGGACATGCAGAGCTCAGCTGACCTTTCCACTCTGCAACCAAGCTCCCAAGCCCAGTTACATGAACCAACTGTATCCCCTTATTCTCAGGACACTTGTGCCCTGAGCCCTCCATAGGTAGCTCCCCGACTTGTCCCCAAGTCCCCGACTGCAGCCTGTTTCTAGGTGCCCCTTTTTCATCCACCGGCGTAGGGAGCAAAGCTACTAACCCAACCAGCACCTCTGCACCCGGATGCCCCAGGGAGGGAACGAGTAACTGCTGGTGCTACTTTGGACCTTGGCACCCTTCGACCCTAACTCCCGAAGGAGTCCCCCTGAAAGGAACCATAAATAACTGTATGCAATACATGGCTTTTCTACCATTGGGAAGCATTGCTGCATAAAAACGCATTTAATGGAACTGTTTATTTACCTGTGAAGTTCAATATATTAAAAGGTACTTACCTGATAATGAAGTTCTTCGTATAAAAATGTATATAAAAACACAAGTTATTTTTCTAAATTAGTCTCGGATTTATTCTTGAGTGTGTGTCTCATTTATTGCCTCTGTGAGTACAACAAATGCTTAGCACTACCCTCTGATAAGTCAAAACTGCTCGCTCACACTACCACAAAAGAGAGCATTTAGTGTTATCATATTTGCCTCTATAAACTTATAAGGGCTGCCTGGGCTTTTTGCACACTTTTTGAATTTTCAGAAAAAGTTATCAATTATTTAAATACACCATTTAGTCTTCAACTACAATGAAATTACAGTCCACATATGATATGTATGTAGACCATCTGATAGCTTTGAATCAATTGAGATTTTCCTAGCTCTGAAAATCTCTGTCTGACCGCCTTTAACTATTACATGTTTTCAGGCAAAATGCACATCTGCATTTAGCTGTTAAGTTGTCTTAGTGAGTTTACACTCATCTGTGATACCTTCTGTGATGTGGAGGTCATGGTTTTAAATCCTAGCAAGGGCATTTTATCCTCCCATCCTTGCAGGCAGGAAACATTGAGTACCACTTAATTGGGTGGGCATAACACCTGCTATTTGCCATGCTGAGAAACCTATGAAACAGCCAAATTGAGTTATAAAGCACTATATAAAAAACATTTTCATTTAAAAGTCTTCAGTGCAGCAAAATTCCAAAAGGCACGAAAGGAAAAACAAAACACCCATTTATCATATCAAATGTCTTTGCAATCAGGTTAACCACAGGATACACCTAACACCTATTGACAGCATATCAGCACACTACTAACTACACACCCACTCACTTAGGAAGCGTTGCATCAATGCTGGCACCTTATTGTGAACAATCACTGGTTTTGTCGTTCAAATTCATGAGCAAATTTTCAAATCTTGGCTTTTGTAGAGTGGATGATGAGCCGCTCATCCATATGACACCACAGCTGCCTAAATTGTGCCAACTGCTCAACCAATGGCCTTATACTAACACAAGATCCTAGTTAAAGATCAAATTATTATTATATAAAATGATTTTTGGATGTTGCTTAGAACTTGAAAGTGCACGTTTTCTACATTATGGTTGAGGCACCTACGTAAATGCCATCCTGAATAATTTTGAAATATTATTTTGAACTGTTTTGATGAGTGCTCTGAGGTGCTTTTTTTGATACCTTTCAAAAGTGCACTTTGAGGATACTGATTCAGCAATGCTCTCAATTACAATTTGAGAGAGGCTCTTAAAGAGATTATTGGATGTTCTTCTGAATTTCTATTGAATAGAGGTACTCTTGGATAATCACTGATGTCTTCTGTTAAGCCCTTGGTCATTTGTGCCAGTGTTCTCCAAAGATATTGTCAACCTAAGTTAATTTGTGATATGTTCTTAAAGATGCTCTTGAATGATGCATCAGCAATCTAAGAAATACCCATTCCATAAGATGATTTTTTAGTTAGTTTTCTGTGTTAATATGGATGATTTCAGGAGATCCCGATAGAGAGGTTGCATTGGATGCACTTCTACAGATTACCTCACAGAGGCTCTCACATGCTCTTGGAAAGGTTGATTGGATGTTCTAGGATATATGTTATATATAGGATATATGTTAAAGATGATATTGGACGTTACTAAAGATCATTATCAGGAAATGTGTTTAGAGGAAAGTTTTTTAAAGTTTTTGCTGGTGTTAATGGAGGGGATCTAGGACTTTTTTGGAGGTACGCTTCGGTGTAGTTGGATGTACTTTCAGGTGTTATTAGAGGTGTTCTGGATGTTGCTCGAGATGCTCTTTGATGTTATTGAGTGTGCTCATGATTGTTGTTTCTGACGTTGTTAAGTTTTTATGGTGTGCTCAATGATGGTTTTAAAAAGTGCGGTTGTGTATTTATGAAAGTACTCTTGTTATTGATGCATATTTTACTGGAGATGTTGCGGGATATGATGCTGTTGGAATGGAGCATCCGAGAAATTGTCTGGACCTTGAAACGATGTATTCATATGGCTACATTTGTTTTTTACATTCAAACTTCATGTGTCATTTCCAATATTTTATCAGTTAGATTGTCTCATTTATCTCCTTTAGTGCAACAAGATGATTTGTATGTGAATGGTCCAAATTATTACAGGTTACTTGGCAAGACCAAGTATATCTCTCTAGCTAAAAGAAGTGGAAATAACAAAAAAAGAAAGTGATATAATTATTCTGCATTCCAATAAAAATTTATTTGAGATGATTATTTAAGTGTCATTTTCTCTTATTAATTTTAATAGGCGAGATCCTGCGCATGACTCACATTGCCCGCGGTCGGGATTCAGATGGATCTCTCTTGCTGGATATAGTAGTGAATGGGTACATTCTCCAATTACATTCATCTGCTGATGTCAGTGTGAAGGTAACTAGAAAAATAGATAAGGTTGATAATATGTAATTGATTTCATTTTATCACATTCTTTCAAGTCACGATTTAAACAAAAAGAATTCTATTGTGTTGCTCAGTGAGCCTTACGCCACAGCATTTTAGTATTTGGAAGCACATTTGGCTTTCAATTCTAATCATAAAAGTGTGTGTTTCTGCATATCAGTTGCTGTGGCAGTATCGTTTCTTTTGATAACAACATAAGTAACAGGTTTTATTATTAGACTTTTTAAAGTTACTCATAATATTGGTATCAACCCTGCTGGTAAATTTTAACGACAGTCACTCCAATAACTTCATCACATCCACCATTTATGTAATGTCCTCTTTATTCACCTAATCTGACATTGTTCCAGTCCTTCAGCATATACAACCTCTAACCTGTCCACAACCACATTCCTTCTGGACTCCAAAACCTGGATTGACTTTACAATCAGTGACATGCAGAGTCAAATAAGTAACTACCTCTGCCATTAGGGTAAACTAAAATCATCTGGTGATCTACCAATTCATGTTTAATGAAGATGCTACAATTCTGAGATTACTATCATCAAAATCCGCCATATGTTCACCACATGTTGGGCGCTGGACTAGCCTTCCTTATCATCCTTCTTGGCCTCATGTGCCTTTTATACAATTGACCACTGGAAACTCATCAGAATACTGGAGACTTTCATAAAATTTCCAGGCACAGTTTTGAACTGGTATTATTTCCTACTTCCGTTACGGCAAAAGGCTAGTAAGAATGGGAATTACCTGCTCTAACACAGGCACCTGTGTTGTGCCACAATCCTTCATACTGGCCTACACATTGATTAATGTACTTGGAGCCACTGCAAATTTTGTTGGAGGAGTCAGGAGTGTCTATTCACCAATACACAGAAGACATACAACTTTATATGAAAATCTCTTTATCTCACATCATTACCCTAAAAATATGAGTCATCCTTCGTCATAGAAGAAAATTCAGAAACTACAGAATTTATTCTAATTACCATAGAACATGAATCAAAATTCAATACAGACAGAATTAAAGAAATACAAATTTTAAAAAATCCCTAAAATTGCACAAGACGCCTATCTCTTAGTTTGAGGATAGACTTGAACCTTACAATTAAAAGGTGCATTGATCATACAGTACAATCAGCCAGAGCAGCTCTGACTGTGATCAAAAGATGTAAACCTTTGTTAAAACAATCTGATTTGTGTGCTGTAATCACCAAAATAGACTATATAAATGCCCAAAAAACGTTCCTGTCCCCATGAAAGCTTTGCTATACTCTACAAGTTTGACCCTGTAATACCGTAATGAGAGATCCTCATTGGCTGCCCTTGGAGGCAAGAACCAAATTTAGACTTGCCTGCTTCAATTCCAAATGACGAACTATTCAGATTCTCCTCTTTTTAAAGTCTTCTAAAGTTAGGTATGTAACAAGGTCATCAGTTACTTCACTCTTAAGGACATACACAACTAAGTTCCGCACAAGTCATGGCATCAAAACTGTTATTTCCTAGACTTCCAAAATGCTGACTTCTGCCCACAAGAATCACTACCTCCATTTTCGCCCTCCGCAATGTCTCAGATGCCATTAGCACTCTCAACAACAATATTTCCCTGAAAAGAAACGCTAATCTGCGACATCTAGTATGCCACTTTCCTGGTTCTTAGCCTACCTTACCAACTGGCCAACTGTTCTTTGAGTCCTTGCTGCCTTCACCTTTATCCTGGCACCCACTTCTTCTCACCATGCACCTACTTCCTAGTGATCCATTAATTTCCTGCTTTCTATACCATGTGTTCCCCTCCATAGTTGCCGAATGCTGATCCAATTTCTAATGGATTGTCCAGATATTAGGCCACCTTGAGAATACACCTTCTCCCATGACTGGGAAGCTAATACATCTGACAAAAATACATGCAAACAAGTGCTATAAAACAAACAAAGATGTCATGACTGCAATAGATACTTTGGAACCGCGGGTGCTTTGACCACCACACTAAAAGATAGTAGAACTATCATGTGTGGGAAAAATGAAGAGGGAGTGAACTTAGAATAGTCAACAGTACTCATAATTACAGCTCCTTTGAGAAACGGAGGAAAATTAGAAATCTCAAGCCAAAGTCAAGAATATGGAATGGAATGCTCCCTGAAGCTTCCAGTGATTCATGAACAAATGTTGTAATTTGATCCCTAGACCCAGTGGGCTTACCGGATATCATTACTTTTAGACCTAATGAAATGGTGGGGACTCCCAAGGAAGTCTTGTCCTTCTGCCAAAAACAGTTAATGTCCTGAGAATTTTTGAGATAGAGTTTACTACAGGACCAAAATTATTGTAAGACAAAGAAATCATGATCTTTGACTCTCAAGTTGCTTGGATAAAGATTTGGGATAAATTATTTGCTGCAGTTCTCATGGTACAAACTATGGGATGAAATACTGGTATGGCATTTTGAGATTAACCCAGCCTGGAAAGTGAGTGGTTTTATGGAAGTAAAATCCCTGTCAAATTGTTTTATGTTAGTACAAAGGGAGTGACATTTTCGCATTTTTACATTGTGTTCGACTGTCTGTTTTTGCTACATAAGTAACATTTTTAAAATCTGTATTTTTAAAGTATCAAACAGTGGAATATTTTGAGGCTCTTTAACTATGGCTCAAAATTTGCATCTTTATGTTGCTTTTGCGTTACGTCGCTATCTGGCTTCTCTGAAGTAATGTGCAATAGTGTTCAGTGGTCATATAAAGATAATATGGACATTACTAAAATGCATATGCCGGAAAAGCCACATTTACTTAACAAGCACACTTACACACTGACAAAATGTGAGAAAGCAAAATTTAAAATAGTCACTCCCTTTTCCAAACTGCACCCATAAAGAAAGAAAAGAATCTGTCGCAGTCCGTCTCAGCAATGACAGTGCAGGACGGGAACAGCATTTTCCAGGGAGCATCCCACCCCTAGAGCCGCTACTTTTTAAAATATTCTACTACCTTACCATTCCACCTCTTGCAACCCAAAAATAACAGTTCAAATTATTTATACAGCTTCCACATTGAAATGACAGCCTTGACATCTGAGAGCTTTGAACTGTGTGCAGTGTTGTGTTACCAGGCACTCGATTTTGCACTATTTCAAGAACATGCAGCCATTTTTATTTTTTTTTAAACATAATTTTTATTGAGTTTTTATAATCGACAGAGCAATAAATCATATCCGACTCGTTTACAATACAATTTGCATAGAGAATACATAGGCAGTAATCATGAACTGCTAGAGTATTGCCAATGTGTTAACAACAAAATAAGTACCCATACAGTCCTATTGTCGAAGAAGAGGGAAAAAGAAAAGCGTTGGATCGTTTTTTTGCATGAATATCTGGATATTAGAAAAAACTTGTGATTATCTATTTATCTAAACATTACAACACTGAAACAAAAAAAGAAAACATTTTAAATTCCCCCCCTCCACCCCAGTTCTCTGGTCCACTATTTTCAACGTAGCACATGAAAAGATTGCATTCACTCCTTGAGCAACAAAGAGATATAAAGCATACATTTTTATATATACAGATATACATTTCTAGGCAATGAAAGACATGGAGTAGCATGGTCTTATACAGGTTCAACCAGGTTAACTGTAGGGGATATGGGAGATGTGGGCATCGCACGCCCAACCGGAGATGGTAAGTAAATCTAGGGCTTTAAATGTTGCTAACAATTGGTCCCATTCCAAAGAAATAGGAATCTTACGCAGTCCTCGGAATTCTTCGTGCCTAATAATTGCGCTCTCCGCTGTGCCTCATCGGATCATTTCTGTCTGCGAAGTGAGTGGTGCAGGGGGGAAGTGGACTACCACCTCATTGTGATGGCTCGGTTCGCTATGAGTATAGCTAGATTGGCAAATCTATACTGAACTTTCTGTCCCTTAGGGCGTTTGACCATGCAGCCATAATAGTATGAATTTAACTGTCTCATGCAGAAAATGTGACCAGGATTGTCAATGTATGAAATAAAGGTCACTACTTCTTTATTACAGGATTACACAGAAGATTACATACAAACAGGCCCTGGGCAGCTGTACGCGCACTCCACCCGGCTCTTCACCATTGACGGGGTCACCGTGCCCTACATGTGGAACCACACTATTACCTACGACCAGGCGCAAGGCCGGATGCCTTTCCTGGTGCAAACCTTGCATGCATCTTCAGTTGGCGCCGAATACAATGCACAGGATGAAACACTAGACTTCAAAATCCATGCATCTATAGCCAAAGGTAATGTTAATTGGTTGATGTTTCTTCCACCACAGAATTCAACTTGAGTGGAATGAAAAACGGTAGAGACCCCACATTTGTATGCTTCGTTTAGAACATGTTAAGAATTTATTTGGTATATGGAACTGTAATACCTTTTCAAAATGTTTTCACTGAATATTATAGACAGATGTGATACAAAATACTTTAGAAAACTCCAATACGAAGATGTTCAACATAGACCCATAGAGCGGGATCCCTGAAGAATTTTCAGGATATCCATATAGGAATAATTATCATTAAATTAATCCAAGTGAAATTTATGTAACAGTTATTTGAAAAAGTGGTCCAGATCCAGCCCTTGTGGATAAATAGTGTACAAAGCTTTGATATATGTTATTACTACAAAATATGTGTGTATTGACTTCAGAAACATTAATCCCAAAGTTAGAGAGTAGATTTGAGCTTTCAGTTTCACAAGCATTTGAATAGTACTTCATATGAGAGTTCAGTAACCTCTGGCATAGCAGGCACTGCCAATTTGAGGAGTGTGTTCACCCTATCAGCCAATCACTCATTGATTCCAATGTGTCACAAGATTTTTAAGTATTTCAAAATGGAAGCTGTGTTGCATGACTTGGGTGTGGACCCCATAGGCTACAACACTCTACTGATGCGTTAGTAAATGAAACAAGTCTGTGACTCAGTGGAAGGAATGAACATGGGCTTTTGAAAAAGTAATGAAACTTGTCTGGTTTCATGTAAACAAAAAGGAAGCGGTATTTCTGTATGAAACTGGTCGTATGTAAAGCACTCTGTCGACCTTTGGGTCTTGTTCACGCTATATAAACCAGTTATTGAATAGATAGATAATGGAATTTAGATGTAGTGTCAGTATGATGTACTAATAAGCCCTTTTTCTGTTGCTTGTTAGGGGACAGGAGTAACCAGTGCCCTGCCGGGTTTGGATTGGATTCCACCGGACCATACTGTGCAGGTAAGAGCTTTCACTATTACTTGACAGACTGTTTATCAGATGTGCAGAGTGGAAAATAGTATACAAAGTGTAGAGCAAGCTAGTCAAGGTAAGAGACTTGTTACACTTGTGCCACCACCCACTATAATTCTACAGGTAGCAGGCCCAGACAACAATAATCACCGTTGTGGTTTCTGACGTTACAAAAATGACTATTGAATATAATATTGGCTACAGCTAAATAATGAAATTGTAGCATTTCAAATTGAACAGGTGCAGATCCTCACCACATAGCACACAACTGCCACACTTTGCAATTGTAACTTGATTAAACCAGGACTGCATGAAATGAAAATGTTTTATAGTGATGATGTTTCAAGTTCACAAGTTTGCAACTTCACACATTTGTTTCCGGCGCACGAAGTGCTCTGCAGAAGAAATGTTTTGTGGGTGTATTTTTCCTTTTAATTCCATACAAAACAGACCATTGCCACTATTATCATTGTATACTTGTGTAGGAAGTGCCCTTTTGTGACATGATCACCCCCACATTTTGACTAGAAGTGCACTAGGTTCCTGCTAACCATGTTTCCAGTGTCAGATCTCTTTCCCAAAACTGTGCAATTGTAGCCCAATTGGCAATGCCTTTAGCACTCCCTGTAAGTCCCTAGTAAGAGGTACTTCTGGTACCTAGAGCAAGGAGGCTAAAGTGGGTCTTTAATGGCTGCAGCACGAATTGTACCACCCTAAAGGACCCCTCACCAAAAACATGCAGACTGCCACTGCAGGCTGCATGTCTTGGTGCAGACAAAAGTGAAAAGACAACATGGCACACATCCTTGTGTGCCATGCCCACAGACAATGCATGCAGTATAGTTAAGTCGTTCCTACAGCAGGCCTTAGAGCCCTAAGACAGGGTGCACTATACTACATGTGAGTACATATCTGCATGAGCAGATATGCCCCTGTGCTGAACAGCTCTAATGTTGCCAGGACAAGTCAACATGGAAGCCATTTTTAAGTACATGTGCTGGACACTGGTAAAACAAGTTCCCCAGTTACATGATGGCTTCACAGAAAATAGGTATGTTCAGTATCAAACATATATTATTAATAAACCCACACTGATGCAGGTGTTGGATGTATTAATACAGGCACATAGATGGCACCTTTGAAATGCCCCCAGCTACAGTTGTTCTGACCACCAAGGGTGAGGGCCTTTGCTCGAAGCAGGTTAGAAACAAAGCCTGCTCGGGCAAAGGGTGTTTACACCTCCTCCCACAGGATGACCTGCAGATTAGCATTCCAAGGCAGGGGAGCTTCAAAGAGCCCACTGCCTTTGGCATGCAAATCAGGCTTCCCTTCTGTGAGAGGCAGCTGACCCACTTTGTCCAGAGCCCTTTGACGCCTGGACAGGCAGGAAAATTAGCTAGTCAGATAGGCATGTCCACCCTCAGTCTAGTACCACCACTAAGGTGGGCTACCTGAAGTAGAGGCAACTTTCAAAATCAGCCATCTTGGTGATGGCAAACGTAGGAATTCTGGCACACGGTTCTATCCACTTCCCACAGGAAGTGGTCGTATAGATGGAATAGTGACCCCAAGGGTAGGTAACCCTTTGGCTACTACCCTTCAACCCCCTAACACCATTAAATTAAATATTTAGATGAGACTCTAGCACCAGAACATCAGATCCTGCTGACCTACTCAGAAGAAGGACCTGGAAAAGCAGCGAAAACAATGACTGAAGAAGAGCAACTGAATTGCAACAGCCCTTCCGCCCTGTGCTGTTTCCCATCGAATTGCGCCAAAGTCATTTCATCCTGCAAGCTGTTGTGCCTCCAGTGTCTGGAAAGTTTGCCTGCCTTTAATGAAGATTCAAGGACTCCTGTGGAGCAGCAGAGCTGCTCTTCTGCAGGCTGAATGCACCTTAAGAAGCACACGAGGACTCCGGAATTGCCAAAACCTGACGCTGCAAAGCACTACTACACCCGAGCCCTCCAGCCCGAGTCAAAGTAGGCCAATGGTGTTAGCGTGGTCCCAAAGCCCTCAAGAGACAGTGTCCACTTTGGTTCCATACCTCGTGAACTCCCTGACGCCACCTGTCACCCCTGTTTGCAGGCCCCCTCAACTGCGAGTGCTCCCGGACAAAGAAACCCGGCGCCTCAAAGACCCTCTGCAACCGCCCACCCCAGCCATATGAGAAGAGGACTACTGTTGTCCCCACGTCCCCTAGCATCGCAAGACATGAACACTCTGGTTGCTTCTGCTAGACTGGCCTCCCAGTCCAAACCTGCAGCCTGTTTTCCCGCAGACCGATCTCCATTGACTAACATTGGGCAACCAAAGCTGTATTGCATCACTCCACCCAGCCGCCCTATTGCCACTGAAGGTGACCAGCTGTTGCTGCCTTGGCCCTGACCCCATACTCACCTTAAGTCCAGGAGATTGGTCTCGTAAGTCGTTGTACTCTACATGAATGCCATACTTGTTTTTCCTCTCACAGGATCACATTGCAGCTTCTGTCGACTTCTTTAATGTAAAAGTATTTCTCTTGCCAAACGTGCTTACCTGATCATTTTGATTCTTGTGCCGAAACATATATAAAGATACGTGTTATTTTCACAAGTCGGTGTGAATCTCCTTCTTGAGTCATGTGCATCATTTCTTGACTATTGTGTGTATTTGGAGAGATCTCAAACTCCTCTCTGATAGGCCTAAGGCTGCTCAACCTCCTAGAAGAGCACATTGGGATTGCTAGAGCAAGCCCCTGTCCACTTATAAGGGAATACCTGTATTCTTTGCACGGTATACCTCTTTTGGTCATACCTTATGAAGAGTCAGATTCCTACATTTACTTGGTAAAAAACAAAATGAGTTAGCTTCTAACACTGCTTTTCTTCTTTAGATGAAGATGAATGTGCCGCCCGCAACCCTTGTTCTCATTCATGCCACAATGCCATGGGGACCTATTACTGTTCCTGCCCAAAGGGTCTCACCATCTCTGCTGATGGACGAACCTGTCAAGGTGAGCATGACAACTTCTGGCAAAAGGGTCTTCTTGTTTTAGCTCTTGATTTGCATACTAAGGTTAACACAGTCTACTTACATATTTAACTATTGACCTTCTATTACATAGTTCTCATCTTTAATTTAGGTTTTTGTTGGTCAGTTAGTCAGTGGTCACTGGTCAGAGTCATTGGCATGATGCACCTATGCAGGTTACCTGAAGTCCATATTTTGTCCTCCATGTGTTATACCCACGGGAAATAGATTGTTGGTAAATCTTATTGAGTGTGGGGGGCAAAAGTATGGTCTTGATAAAAAATTTCGGATCCCCATTTGACTACATAGAATGATGATTGGCACACCACTTTATCTTGCTGTGCCTCAGTTGCCTTATTTACTAAAGGGACTAAAGTGCTAAGAAATAAGTCTGCCACCAACATTAAGTACTATCTAAAAAGTTGCCTGCCAGAACTCATTTAATTACCAAATATAGTAGCAAAAAGTAATACACAGAGAGAGGTTTTGGCTCTGAATCCCCTTTGTTGATCTTCATCTTTATATGTAGTCATTAATTTATTGGTCATGTGTTGTATTTCCCATCTAATATATGTTGATTTTGTTTTTCAGACATTGATGAGTGTGCCCTGGGTGGACACACTTGCCATGCTGGTCAGGACTGCGAAAATACCATTGGAGCCTACCGCTGTGTTGTTCGATGTGGAATTGGTTTCAGAAGAACGTCGGATGGGTTGAGTTGTCAAGGTGAAGAAACATGTCCCGCTTTTTTTTCCCTTTTATTTTACTCAAATATAAAAAAATTTGAATCAATTCACAAATATTTTCACTTGAGAAAATAAGTAGCTCCCATGAGCATTTTGAAGTTACACCAGACCTCTTCGTCCATTTTTACAAAGATTTCCTATGGATGAAAGCTGGAGTTGCCCTTATCATCTTTCTTATGATTGGTATGTCCTCTAAATGGCCTAGAGTTAGACATTGTTGAATTATTTGTACTTTAAGTGCCCCCAGAGTTGCTCTACTATAAAACATAAAATATATTTTGTGTCAGATTATCAGGTCTATCAGTAGTTCGCTCCTTCGCAGAGCTTAGTAAATCTAACTCTAACGTTTTATTGAGAAGTGAAATGTGTGCCCTTCAGACACTCAGCAGAAAGAGAATCCCATGTGAGGCCTGAGCCACAGGGGCTTCTAAAGAAAGCCTGGTCTGTGAAAGACTGAGTTAGAACTGGATTCCTCAAAGCTCTCCCCTACATCATCATCAACATGTATATTTTTATTTCAGTGTACAATTATAATAATAATTAGTTTTATTATTAATATATGTTTATAACAAATGCTACTAATATTACCACTTATAATAGTAAAAATAACAACAATATTAATATTAAGAAAATAAAAAGACAAATACTAATATGATGATGATGATTAATATTGCTGCTATTATTATTATTGTTGTTTTGATAACAACATTACTAAAATTATTTTCTGTTAGATAGCTAGAGGCATAATATTCAGTCATGGTTTAATCTTATGGTTTAAGCATAGTCGTTATTTTAATTATTAACTTTAGCAATAGATACAATGTAGTCCTTCCTTAATAAAGTGTTATTGGACTTGTAAAGCCCAGCAATATCTATGTATTGCAAATGGACATTCAGGAAAAGGCAGACCATGCAGTGCAAGGGAGAGCTGGGGAGATTTCCATCTATCTGTGGGGCACCTGCTATAAGCACAGAAGAGGCAGAGGTGTGTTGTGTTAATCTGACCAGAAACTCTTATCTTTAGCTTCCACAATGGCCATACCTGCATGTGACTATTATGTTCTGTATAGGCGAGCCATAAGCAGAGCTTTGTCAAAATATAAAGTGAATTATAAGCTACAAAAATATCTTGACACTAACATATATCAATAGTATCAATGTCAATATTTTAGATTTTCTATGATCCCCTAGAAATATATTGGGATCCTGAAGGATCATGTATATATAGCCTTCATTGACCTAAGAGCAGCTTTCGATCTGGTCCCTAATCTTAAACTTTGGGACTGTCTTAGGTCTATGGGAGCCCCGGCATACTTGTTGGTGATCCTAATGAGGCTGCACAAAGATAATTTTGCCCAAGTTCGGTGGGGGCCACAATGGGAACTAGTGGAGAGGGTAAAGGTTTCACTTGGGGTCAGAAAAGATGTGGCCTTGCTCCAATTCTTTTTTCACCATTCATTAATAGTGCTTTTGATTACCTCCTGGAGTATACCTGTGATGCCCCAAAACTTGATGGTACTCAGATACCCTGCTTATTGTTTGCAGATGACACATTGCTCATTTCAAGGACCCCAGCTGGATTACAGAAACTCCTAAATATATTTCAGGATTTCTGCAACTCTAGGGGGGGCAGAGAGCAATGTTACCAAGACAAAGTGTATGTGTTCGAGGCATGTGGGCTGCTGAATTCATATCTGTGCATAGATCGCCGCCTAGTGTTGGGTCCGGATGTTTGCATGTTGTTGTCCTGGAAGAGTCTTCGAAGTATCCTGAGATAGGTGACTCCTCCCCTGGACCACAGTGCGCATGGGCATCCTCTCCATCCTCAGATTGTTTTTTTCCGCCATTGGGTTCGGATGTGCTTATCTTGACTCAAGTTAGGAAAATTTAGTTTTCAGGCCAAAAGGCCTTTAGTTTTTGGCGGTACTGTTCCCGATCGGTATCGACAGTTTACAGGCTAGTTTTTCACGGCTTTAACAACTTTTCGGATCCATTAAATCCGACCATCGACCGAACTTCGACGATGGAATCGAGGACCCCATTCAAGCGGTGTCCTGTTTGCCACGCCAAATACCCCCATATCGACGTCCACCCGGTGTGTAACAAATGCCTCTCACCGGATCATGACGAATAGAAATGCATGGCCTGTGCCCGATTCAGATCCAAGAAGACTCTCCGGAATCGACGCGCCGCGCGACTGGAAGCGCAGCAAGCGGCACCGGCCCCGACCAACATCTTCAGCACCGAGGACGAAGATGTGGAAAGCGTGGAAAATGTACCCTCCAGCCCCACTTCCGAACACGGTTCCCGATCAGAAGATGTCGATGAAGAGCTTTTTCACGGGGAAGAAGCCGACGACGAGGTAGGAGACTACGATGAGGCCTTAGGGGCCGAAGAAGGTAGCTCCGGTGAGGAGCAAGGCCTACCCATACAAATTGAGGCTATCCCAGTGTGTCAGTCGACGGCTCCGGTCGAGGGATCGCCTTCGGGCCTTACCCAAGACCAATCCCGCAGTTCTTCGGCCCCGCCCTCCGGCCCGGCCACGGACATACAGCAAGAGCCATTGTTACCTAAAAAGACTGGTTTCCCTACCACGAAACCGAAACCAATCATCACACCGGTTAAACAGAAACCGAAAGTGAAACTGACACTGGTCGGCTCGAGGACCACCACACCTTCGACGCCATCAAAACCCGTCGGCTCAGACCGCACCGAAAGGGACTTCGGTGCCGAACTCGCTGCAGCCGATGTCGGCGCCGACCCAAAAAGAAAAGCCGTTGGTACCGTCAAAGCGCCTCGGCCCCCGGCACCGAAGCAATCGGCACCGACCACCAAGGTGAAAATAGCCACTGCATCGCTATCCACCTCGAAGGCAACGACTACGGTACACTCATCGATGCCGTCGACGGCTCCTACCCCTCCTCGACTCGATGACCCGGTCACTTCGAAAAAGTCCGCACCTGCCTCTACGGAACCATTCGGCGCCAAAGAACCATCAGAGTTCCAGGTGCGACAAGTGGCAGCCTCCTTGCAACGCATCAGGGAAAAGGCAGCCCTCCAGACCTCGTCGGGCTCCGTACCGACACGGGCACAGAAGGCACATTCGGCACCAGCCGACATCACCTTTGGTTTGCCGCCATCCACGGCGCCGAAAATGTTCGAAATCAGAACCCGCGTTACCCAGACAAGGTCCCCATCTACAGAACACTCGACTACTGGGACATCGCCGTCCCACTTCATCGACGCCGACACCGGCAGGCTCATGCTCCGAAAGCGGAAGATCACTTCAGGGCAAGCTTTCGACTCTTACAGGATCCCGCTAAAACAAAAAATGCCGGCGGAATCGGAACCAGTTCTTTATGAACGCATCCACACCTCTTACACAGATCCATCAGTCTCTCCATCGCACTCCGACACGGATGCAGTGGAGGACTACATGGGTGACGACACCACCTACCCCGAGGACATAGACCCTGAGGGGCAGCAACACCCTGATCAAGTCTGGGATGACCCTGTAGACCCAGGTGCCGCTCTGGATACACAGGACACGCAACTTTATGGCGCAAAAACGTCCCCCACAGAGGACACTGCTGCATTCAACGCCCTCATTGAACGTGCCGCAGCCAATCATGGAGTGCAACTCCACTCAGACACTATCGAGGATGATTTCTTAGTGGACACTTTCGCATCCTCAGAGAGGACTGTAAAGACTCTGCCCATGTTAAAAGGTGTCCTCAAGCCAGCAAAGGACATTTTCAAGGAAACCACCAGGGCACGGGTAATAAACCCCAGGATCGAGAAGAAGTACAAACCCGCACCTGGGGACCCCACGTACATTAAAAGCCAGTTGCCTCTGGACTCCATTGTAGTTGCCAATGCTCGCAAACGGGCACACTCTCAGACAACTGGTGATGCTCCTCCCCCGGACAAAGAGTCCAAGGTTCTAGAGACCTCCGGCAAACGGATTGCAGCCCAGGCGGCAAACATATTGCGCATCGCCAATACACAGGCCCTCCTAGCTTGCTACGACCGCTCACACTATGACACGTTAGAGACCCTACTCCAACACCTGCCAGACGAGTACAAGGAGGCAGCGGAGCTCCTCATCAGGGAGGGACAACTGCTCACGAACGCATCCATCAAGTGTGCACTGGATGCCGCAGACACTGCTGCAAGGGCAATAAACACCAGCGTCATGCTACGACGACACGCCTGGTTACGAATCTCCGGATTCAAACCTGAGGTCCAAAATAACATCCTCAATCAGCCGGTCAACCCCGACTACTTATTTGGGCCGGAGGTTGACGCCACCTTAGAAAAGATAAAGAAAGACACGGACACTGCGAAGTCAATGGGGGCTCTGCAAACGCAGACATTTCGTAGTGGCTCCTTTCGTCGCCCCGGAAATAAAGGTGCAGATAGAGGACAGGGGGCACAGCAAACCTACAATAAAGGGGGCACACAGAGTTCCTACAATAAAAACACCCGAGGTGGATATCGTGGCTCCAGCACCAAGGGCAGAGGACGTGGTTACGGCAATACCAGGTCCTCCCCCAAGAACAAACAGTGACGCCCTCTCCCTTCCCCCCGCCCACATAACACCTGTCGGGGGAAGGCTCCAGCGGTTCCTGTCCACGTGGAATTCCTTCACCACGGACAGGTGGGTCAAAGATGTTATCCAACACGGTTACTGTCTCGAATTAACCTCCACTCCACCCACCATACCGCCAAGGCACCGTCCTATGTCCTCAGAGCACTTAGCGTTATTACAGCAGGAGGTGGTAAGTATGCTGCAAAAAGGCGCAATAGAGGTCGTGCCCGTACACCAGCAGGGAACAGGGGTGTACTCTCTGTACTTCTTAATACCAAAAAAGGACGGGTCACTCAGACCTATCCTAGACCTGAGACCCCTCAACCAATACATTCTCTCAGAGCATTTTCACATGCTCACCCTACACGCGCTCCTGCAGAGCAGCTGAGCGGCTGTTTTCAGGGGTCGCTGTTGCTGGCGCGAAATTACTTTTAACCATTGCTTACTGCCATCTGTTCCAGCTGGTTTGGTCTATCGAGGCTTTTTATTGTTAGACCCGACTCAGGCTTTTTTACTGTGTTTTTGCTGTGCTGTTTTTTGCTGTTCTGATCCCAGCCCCATACTCCCACTTACTCGCACTTAAAATCTTTTAGCACTCACCTGCTATTTGTGCAGGGTCCTTGCCCGACTCTCTCTCACCTCGGAGCCATCTTGGGAAGGGTCGGGAGGCGTGTGGCAGGCGCCATATTGGTGGGGGAGTTAGGGCTACGGGGGATTGGCCATAAAAATGAGCACCACGCATGCGCGCAGCCTAATCTGATCGAACGCGCTCCTGCAGAGCAGCTGAGCGGCTGTTTTCAGGGGTCGCTGTTGCTGGCGCGAAATTACTTTTAACCATTGCTTACTGCCATCTGTTCCAGCTGGTTTGGTCTATCGAGGCTTTTTATTGTTAGACCCGACTCAGGCTTTTTTACTGTGTTTTGTGCTGTGCTGTTTTTTGCTGTTCTGAACCCAGCCCCATACTCTTACTTACTCGCACTTAAAATCTATTAGCACTCACCTGCTATTTGTGCAGGGTCCTTGCCCGACTCTCTCTCACCTCGGAGCCATCTTGGGAAGGGTCGGGAGGCGTGTGGCAGGCGCCATATTGGTGGCGGAGTTTGGGCTACGGGGGATTGGCCATAAAAATGAGCACCACGCAAGCGCGCGCGCGCACAGCGCGCGCACCGCTGGCGCGCCGGAGGCGCGCCAGAGGCAAGCCCGTCTGCGCCCGTCCGCGCCTCGGACGAGCCCAGGACGACACAGGACCTAGTTTTCGGCGTCAAGGTAAGACGCCAGTATACCAGGTCACAGCTCCTGGAGATAGGGAGAAGTTCGGAGTACACCGCACCCTCCCAGACCAAGCTTGCTGCACTGCTCTCTAACCCGGGAAGGAGGGCGGGCTCCAGACGCTCGAAGGAGCCGAGCTCCCTTAATTGTGCGTTGCTGAACTGCAGATCCCTGGTCAAGCACCATACAGAAATCGCACTTTTAATAGAGGATCTGGCTCTGGATGTACTCCTCCTCACAGAAACCTGGGCTAGGGAAGATGCAGTAGTGGAGATTGGTTTGGCCTGCCCTGAGGGCTTTAAATGTCTGCATAAGCCCAGGCAGGGGGGCAGGGGAGGAGGGGTGGGAATTATTCATAGGGAGGAATTCCGCCCCGTCCGGTTACATACGGACGAGCTGGAGGGAGTCGAAGCAATGGCCTTCTCGCTTCACGGCGATGGAGGAAATCTACTTACGGGCCTGCTTTGCTATCGCCCTCCAGGGCTGCACACTCCAACGCAACCACTCCTGAACCTGATCACTAATCTGGCACTTACACACTCCAATATGATTGTCCTAGGTGACTTTAACTGGTGGGAAAATGTTGGCACAAAGAACCAATTGCGGGACTTGACGTCGACCTGCCTCGGTTTAGGACTTCACCAACTAGTCACCTCTCCTACCCACCAAGGAGGTCATACATTGCATTTATTGTTTGCCAGTAAGATGGGGGCTGAACTCTTAAATGTCCTGCCGGTCATCTGGACAGATCACCATTGTATTCAATTCAAGATACTGCAAACAACTACCCCCCCTCATGCTAAAACAGCGGCAGAATTTAGAGTGGGCAGAGACTGGACTAAACTGGCCAAAACGGGCTCGTTACTAACTCCACCAACAGTCAGCCTCTTTCATGCCTCCAGATCCGTGGAGGCAAACTATAACGCCTACCACAAGTTCATCACCAACGAGCTGGACCTTCTCATCCCGAAAAGAAAGATAAGAGTAAGGAGCAGGCCATCTGCGCCTTGGTATGATGATGACTTGCGACAATTGAGACAGCTCTGTAGACAGGCCGAAAGAAAGTGGAGGAAGGGGTTCCTAGCCAGGGACAAGCTGGCATTGAGATCTGCACAGAGCAGCTACAAGCAGCTTATCAAGGAGCGCAAAGCCAGCTATTTCGCTAATTCCATAGTGAATGCTCCTAATGGGACCAGGGAATTGTTCAGAATTGTGAAATCCCTATCGGCCCCTTGTTGCCTTGAAAATAAAGTTGTTCCTTCAAAGAGGTTGTGCGACGAGATCGCCACCTACTTTAAGGACAAGGTGACAAAGATTACCAATCTCTTTAGGGACACTGACAGTGCGACAGAGATATCTGGGAAGGGGTTGGCCCTTGATAGGTCAGGGGAGGTGTGTCACTTGACCAGCTTCCCACTCTTCTCGGATGTGTTGTTTGTCAATACGGCACTCACCATCTCGTCTGGCTCTCCCCTTGACCCTCTGCCTCAGAGGGCATGGAAGCTATATGGCTATCCAACCTTCCCCTGGTTACGCCAGATCTGTAACCAGTCATTGGAAGAGGGTCTGGTCCCGGATAGCTGGAAACAGGCGGTTGTTTCTCCCCTCATCAAAAAAACAAATTTAGATCCAACTGTTCCGGCCAGCTTCCGACCCATCTCTCTCCTCCCATTCCCCATCAAAATCTTAGAGAAAGCGGTGGGCAGGTCCCTCTTGAACTACCTAGAGGCCAACCTGCAGCTGGACAAAGACCAGTTCGGCTTCCGCCCCGGCCACGGCACCGAGTCAGCTTTAGTTACCATGCTGGACTCGTTGCGAGTGCGGGCTGACACAGGGAGCACCGCCGTATTGGTGCTCCTAGACCTGTCAGCCGCATTCGATACCGTGAACCATACCATCTTGCTGGGCCGGTTGAGGGAGTCGGGGGTGGGAGGTCAGGCACTAAAGTGGCTCCGATCCTACCTAGCAGGGAGACACCAAATGGTGACTATGGGTCCTTTTGCCTCAGAGAACACCCCCGTGAACTTTGGAGTTCCACAGGGTTCCAGCATCAGCCCCACCCTGTTCAACATATACTTGCAGCCGCTATTTCCTATCATCAAGGCGTTCGGGGTGGAGCTGATAAATTACGCAGATGACACCCAGCTGGCCTTTTCTTTAGAAGGCAAACATGCAGTCCCCTTGGAACAGTTCCAGAGCTGCATGAGGCAGACCACGGACTGGCTCCAGAGAAACTGCCTACAGTTCAAAGGGGATAAAACCGAGCTGTTGCTCTTTGCGCCTATGAAACCGACTCACCATCTGCCAATGGACTTTAAGCTCGCCCCAGACGCGACCCCACTGATACCCGCCGCAACAGTACGAAATCTGGGAGTGCTATTCGATAATAATCGCCAGCTGGACTCCCAGGCGAGCAAAACCACGAGTGCCTGCTTCGGCTTATTGCGACTCCTACGCCGTATCCTTCCGCTGCTGCCTGCCGAATCTCGCAACTCGGTCGTCAGAAGCACCATTCTCAGCAGGTTGGATTACTGCAACTCACTGTATCTCGGAGCCCCCCAATACATCTTGCAGGGGCTACAGAGAGTCCAGTCAGCCGCCGCCAAGCTGGCACTCGGTCGCAAGCTTGATTCATCTTCTACTCAGGCACTCAGGGAGTTGCACTGGCTGCCAATCAAAGAGAGGGTCCTCTTTAAGTCCTTATGTCTGGTCCATAAGGCACTCCACGGAACAGGGCCGGTCCCACTTCAGGAAAGATTCTCAAGGTATTCCCCCGTAAGGCAGTTGCGGTCATCCACGGCCAACCTGCTGGCACAGCCTAGGTTCAAACGGGCAAGGCTGGGAGGGAGGGCCTTTAGTGTAGTTGGGGCCCAAAGCTGGAACGCGCTTCCATTGGAACTTAGGCAGACGCAGCCATTAATGGAATTTAGAAGGAACCTCAAGACCTGGCTCTTTCCAGTAGTTTGATGTTTTCATCTGCCGTATCAGCAATAATTTAACTATCCGGTCAGAGCGCCTGGATACCCGTTGGGTCGCAATTGCAACTGTGCGCTATACAAATCTTTATACAATACAATACAATACAGCAGGTTCTCCCGCTCCTCCGACAGGGAGATTTCCTAGCCACACTAGACCTCAAAGATGCGTATTTCCACATACCCATACACCCCTCACACAGAAAATATCTCCGGTTCACCATTCAGGGGCAGCACTATCAATTCAAAGTCCTCCCCTTCGGAGTGACAACAGCACCCAGAGTTTTCACAAAGTGCCTAGCTACCGTGGCTGCACATCTACAAAGGCAACACATTCACGTCTACCCTTACCTGGACGACTGGCTTGTTCAGGCAAAGTCAGCCCAGCAATGTGCCAGCCACATGTCCCGCACCATTCACCTTCTTCACAGTCTGGGATTCTCACTAAATTACCCGAAATCACATCTCCAACCCGCACACGTACAACAGTACCTAGGTGCGACCATAGACACTCTGGCAGCCACAGCTCAGCTAAATTTAGTGAGGATCAACAGCATGCAAATGCTGATATCAAAGTTCAAACCCCAACACTCCCTTCCTGCGAGAGTGTTCATGCAGTTGATAGGCATGATGGCCTCCTGCATTTTCATAGTCCCACACGCGAGACTACATATGCGCCCGCTTCAGGAGTGCTTAGCACGTCAATGGAATCAGGCTCACGGGCAATTAAAAGACCTAGTGTTGGTGAGCGGTCGGGCATACAACTCTCTGCATTGGTGGAATCTACAAAACCTTTGCAAGGGCCGACCGTTCCAAGAGCCTGTTCCACAAATAATACTGACAGCGGACGCGTCTCTCCAGGGATGGGGAGCTCATGTACTCAATTACACAGTGCAGGGACTATGAACTACACAACAAAAGAAGATGCACATCAACCTTCTGGAACTGATGGCAATCTTCCTGGCAATGAAAGCCTTCAAGGTACACTTGTGCAACAAAGTCGTGTTGATCCGGACGGACAACATGACTGCCATGTACTACATACAAAAGCAGGGAGGAACGCACTCTCCACAGTTGTCTCATCTGGCTCAGAGCATGTGGAAGTGTGCCATTCAGAGGAACATATTCCTCATGGCGGAACACCTCCCCGGCAAGGACAACCAGATGGCGGATCTGCTCAGCAGACACAGCCACCAGATGCACGAGTGGGAGTTACACCCGTCAGTACTCCAACCGTACTTCCAACAGTGGGGTCATCCAGAGATAGACCTATTCGCCACAAGCGAAAACGCAAAATGCCAAAGCTTTGCCGCCAGGTTCCCACATCCACAGTCGCAGGGCAATGCGATATGGATGAACTGGTCCGGCAGATTTGCGTACGCTTTTCCCCCAGCGCCGCTGATACCGCTGGTGGCACGCAAACTGCGACAGCACTCACTGACACTCATCCTGGTTGCTCCAACATGGGCACGCCAGCCATGGTACACCACCTTTCTGGAACTTTCACGGGTGCCGCATCAAAGGCTGCGGATCAAACCCGCGCATTTGACGCAGAACCATGGAGAAATTCAGCACCCAGATCCGCAACAGCTGAACCTGGCAATCTGGCTCCTGAAGTCTTAGAGTTTGGCTACCTAAACCTGCCACCTGACTGTATGGAGATCATTAAGGAAGCTAGGAGACCCACTACCAGAGCTTGCTATGCAGCCAAATGGAAGAGGTTTGTCATTTATTGCAATAACAATGACATTAACCCGCTAGACGCATCCATTCAAAACATAATCTGTTACCTCTTACACCTATACCGATGCAATCTGGCATACACCTCAATACGTATCCATTTAACCGCAATAGCAGCCTATCTCCAAAACAGGCAGCACCTCTCTTTATTCAGAGTGCCTGCCATCAAAACCTTCTTGGAGGGACTTAAACGAGTAATTCCCCCAAGACACCCACCAGCACCAGTGTGGAACCTCAACTTGGTCCTCAACCGACTGATGGGTCCACCCTTCGAACCTCTCCACTCATGTGAGATTCAATTCCTCACCTGGAAAGTAGCTTTCCTAGTGGCAATCACTTCGTTGAGAAGAGTTAGTGAACTCCAGGCACTAACCATTCAAGAGCCATTCATACAGGTTCACGCAAACAGGGTCGTACTACGTACCAACTCCAAATTCATGCCTAAAGTAATATCGCAGTTCCACATGAATCAAACTATTGAACTGCCTGTTTTCTTTCAGAATCCACAAAATGTCGCTGAAAGAATGCTCCATACACTAGATGTCAAAAGAGCCCTCATGTACTATATAGACAGAACTAAAGGCTTTAGGAAGACAAAACAACTTTTCGTTGCCTTTTCCCCACAACACAAAGGCAACGCCATCTCCAAAGCAGGTATAGCCAGATGGATCGTTAAATGTATTCAAATTTGCTATCAAAAGGCTAAACGCACATTAACGATTCCCCCACGAGCCCACTCAACACGTAAGTTAGGGGCCTCCATGGCTTTCCTGGGAAACATTCCTTTACATGATATATGTAGAGCAGCCACATGGTCCACTATACATACATTTACCAAACACTATTGTGTAGATGTACACTCAAAACAGCAGGCAGCTGTAGGACAGGCTGTTCTCAAAACTCTTTTTCGGACCGCTGCAGCTGGCACTGGTAGCCGCCGCTAATGGGAGGTACTGCTATGTATTCTATGCACAGATATTAATTCAGCAGCCCACATGCCTCGAACTGAATATGCTACTTACCAGTATGCATCTGTTCTTGGCATGTAGGGCTGCTGACATTCATATCGCCCACCCTCCTCCCCGGCGCCTGTAGCAGCTGCAGCTCTCAGAATTACTGTATAGCATGGTCATCACTTTCTGTATCTACTCCATCACTGCCACAATGGCGAAAAACAATCTGAGGATGGAGAGGATGCCCATGCGCACTGTGGTCCAGGGGAGGAGTCACCTATCTCAGGATACTTCGAAGACTCTTCCAGGACAACAACGTGCAAACATCCGGACCCAACACTAGGCGGCGATCTATGCACAGATATGAATGTCAGCAGCCCTACATGCCAAGAACAGATGCATACTGGTAAGTAGCATATTCAATATCAGGCCACACAGATCTTTCAAGGGAAAACTGAATTTAGGGGATTTGGTACTAGAGGAAGTTAAATCCTTTGATTACCTGGGCATAAGTTCAGTAATTCCCTCTCGTGGCACTACCAAATAGAGAAAAGTAAGGCTCTTATAAAGCACAAAGCAGCCACAATCAGTAGAATGCATAGGGCTACCAAACAGAGGGCAGTTTCTCCCGCAGTTGAAATATATAGGGTTGCAGCCAGTCAGCTGCCCTATACGGGACTCAGGCTTGGGGAATGACTGCTGCTGGCCCGTTATCAGAGAGCGAAAATCACTTTGTAAGATCTTTACTTTCCCTGACGTGAGTTACACCACTGGCCCATGCGTATTATGATCTAGCTCTCAACAGGATTAGTGATTTAGCCATCCTAAGACCTTTGGCTTATTGGGTGATAATTAGTCCACCCTAGGTTTGTGCCTGTATTGTGAAGGTCACCATTAACTTATCCAGTTAGACAGGAATATGACCACTCCCTGGTTGGCTCATGTTAAATCGTGGCTCAATAAACTGGGTTTGAGAGAATTGTGGATCAAACCCTCAAATATTAACTCTGTTTCAAAGGTTCTTTAAAGAAATACTTTTGGGTGTATATGAATTCCAATCTCCGCCAGACTACCGGGACTTATAGCCTTGCCCGCAAGATTTTATTTATCAAACTAACACCACATTTTGAACCCTATATGGATGAGATTACGCCCATATGGACCAAAACTATTTTGACTAAATTTAGGTATGGTATTTTAGTACTTAATAGTTTTATCTGCAAATGGAACAAGGGGGGGCACTGTTATTAATGTTAGGAATAGATGCCCTTGTTGCCCTGGTAGCATTGAATATGCTGTATTCTTCTGTCCATTGTACTCCCATAATAGAGAGAAATGGTTAAAGTCATATTGCTGGAATCTGGGGTTTTGGAGTTATTTACCAGCCTTGCACAATATGAGAACAGATACTAGCCATTATACGATCTTTTGTATGAGTAGATTTTTTTATTAGCTGTAGGTGTGATTCAAAAACTGCTAAGCCTTTTGTGGTCGAGCCCGTAGCAGCGTGCATGTGCTGCTCTGGAGAGACTTCTTGTAAGGGGCCTCAGAAAGCTCACCACACGCTCATGCGTGTGTTTTTGTTTTTCATAGGCTATTGGGCTTTACGTGCGTCTTTATAAGAAAGACAGCACACAATTGGGCAAAAGGCAGGTGCATGTCCCACCTTTGCTCCGCCCACGGCCTATTGCTTGCGGTTACCCGCACGGGCCACATTTGTTTTCCATTATCGTGCACAGATGCGTGCACGATAATGCAAAACAGATGTCTTGCTGTAGCGCGCGCACCGCTCGCGTGCTTGTTTGCTGTTGAAAATACTGAAACGAACACTGAAATGGTTAGAGAAGGGAATGGAGGAGCAAAGGCTCCGCGTGCGTGGTACAATAAAAAAAAAATATTATGTCTAATAACAGACTGAGAAATATATGTGGACTTGTGCCCATCAATACGGAAGACTGGAATTGACACAAAATAAAATGCATGAAAAGGATAATGTCCATTTTGTTTAGGTAAGACAAAAAGAAACATATGGATAAATAACATTACATCACAAGGCAGCTTTCCATGGCGCAGCTGCAAACAGTATTTCGGGTACTATCTCCTGATGCACTATGGCATGGAATTCATTGATTTTGGGCATTTAAAAGAGGCAGCTCTTGTTGCCAGGGGGGCACTTTAGAGAGTGGGCATTTCAATGTTACTTGTGTTATATATCTAGATGCAGCAGCAGCGAAAATACCAGTCGGGAGGCACACTATGCTAAGCACAGATTTTTAACTTATGTGTTTAAGCTACGCCCTTAATAACATCGACCACGCCCCTTTGAGAGAACCCCCTCCCCCCCATCCGACTTAAAGCCCTGGCAAAAGCAATGGTATAATAACATGCATTTGAGAACACACATTGATATTAATAGTAATAAAAACAATTGTAAAAGGCATCAGCAACAAGTATAAAAAAAATGTTTCAATAAAATAATAACTGTGATGAAGAAAATAGCAGGGTTGGCCATCTGTATAGCACACAGTGTCAGCAGGATTGCTTTTAGGCCCTTAATAAGTATTACAAACTCACGTGAACAGCTGGCACTTATCTAGCAGTAAACACTTGGAATCACTCGTGCTCTTCCGCGGCGCTGTAATTAACAGGCGGTCCTGTTACCAACTTCACTCACTTCATCCACCCCTGAAGGATGAAATGCGGAGCTAGCACCCTCATGATGTAAAGCTGCAACCTGCAGCAGGCTGCGCGTAGATCTCAGCACCAATCGCCAAGCAGTCTCTCTCAGCAGCTGCTCCAGAGGGAGCAGGGCAGGCTGGGCTCAGAGCTGTCCAAACCCGAGCAGGACACGACCATAAACCCAGGGCTCCCCCGCCGCCCCCCTTTAGATGCAGCTCCCACCGCAAGGTGCCCCCGCCCGTGCCATGGCTGCTTACTTGCGGCCAAGGTCGGCTCCCAGAGCCCCGCAGGCAACCACCAGGACCTCGCAGCATTCGTGGGCGCTTCCTGCGGTGCACACGCAGCATCGCCCCTGCCACATTCTGAATAACTCCCGCCCTCCCTCCTGGGGCCTTGGGCTTGGCCTGGCCTATATATTATGAGCGGCGAATAACTGGCTGTCAGGGGGACGGCTCTGTGCAGAGGAGAATGGAAATATTAAAAGCACCCTTCGCTTCAGGGCGCAGGGGCCCGGGGACGCCGGGGGCCCTTCCGCGACATCGACAGCCTGTGCAAGGCAGACTGGGGCTGAGCTCACGTCTGCACCTCTGTCTAGCGGCTCGGTGCCCTGTAAGATTCCTGTAGCCAGTCGTGGCTTTTTTACTGGGCAACGAAGTGCATTCTGGGACCTGTAATTTTGCTTCTCTCATTGTGGTATGAGCCGCCTAAGGCACAGCATGCAAAGGGTCGCAGGCCAAAAAACAAGCAATGGCATAGCAAATGGGTCTCGTCTTTGGGACCCTATAAGTGTTTAGCCATGCAACACTTGATGTTGTAGCACCAAGGATATTGTGCTGGATAACTAAACACTTATAAGGTCCCGAAGGCGAGACCTATTGGCTATGCCAATGCTTGTTATTATATGGGGGGAAGTGGAGGAGAAAAAATAAATACAAAAAGATCACTTACCTGCTGGCCGGCCGGCTGGACGGCCACCGTCTCTCTTCCATCCTCACTGTCCTCTCCCTGGCTTCTGTCCGAACAGGAAGCTCCCAGGCTCCCCTAAGCCAATCACAATGCTGCAATGCAGCGTTGTGATTGGTCTGAGTGCTGTGGGCAATGGGAGCCTGGGCATGTTCTCCACGCAGGCTGTAATGCAGCCTGGGTGGCGAACATACAATCAATCAATCAATAAATCATATCATTGGTAGAGCGCACTACTTACCCGTGAGGGTCCCAAGGCGCTGGGGGGTGGGGAATGCGGCTATTGCTCGAAAAGCCAGGTCTTGAGGAGTCTTCTGAAGGTCAGCAGGTCTTGGGTCTGCCGTAGGTGGATGGGGAGGGTGTTCCAGGTCTTCGCAGCGAGGTGGGAGAACGATCTGCTGTCGGAGGTCGCTCTTCGGATGCGGGGGAATGTGGCGAGGGAGAGGTCGGCGGAGCGGAGCAGGCGGTTGGGGGTGTAGAAGCTAAGTCTTCTGTTGAGGTACGCTGGTCCGGTACTGTGGAGTGCCTTGTGTGTGTGGGTGAGGAGCTTGAAGGTTATCCTCTTGTTGACGGGGAGCCAGTGCAGGTCTCTTAGGTGGGGTGCGATGTGGCTGTGGCGGGGGATGTTGAGGATCAGGCGTGCAGAGGCGTTCTGGATGCGTTGAAGCCATGTTAGCAGTTTGGCCCTCGCTCCTACGTAGAGGGCGTTTCCGTAGTCCAACCTGCTGCTGACGAGGGCCTGGGTGACTGTTTTTCTCATTTCGGTGGGGATCCATTTGTAGATCCTGCAGAGCATGCGGAGGGTGTTGAAGCAGGAGGAAGAGACGGCGTTGAGCTGTTTAGTCATGGAGAGGGTGGAGTTGAGGATGACCCCTAGGTTGCTTGCATGGTCGGTGGGTGTTGGAGCTGTTCCCAGTGCAGTCGGCAACCAGGAGTCGTCCCAGGCCGAGGGGGTGGATCCGAGGATGAGGACCTCCGTCTTGTCCGAGTTCAGCTTCAGTCGGCTGTTCCTCATCCATTCGGCGACGGTCTTCATTCCTTCGTGGAGGTTGGGTTTTGCGGTGTGGGGGTCCTTGGTGAGGGAGAGGATCAGCTGGGTGTCATCGTCGTAGGAGATGATGTTGAGGTTATGCAGTCGGTTGACATGGGCGAGCGGTGCCATGTAGATGTTAAACAGCGTTGGGCTGAGGGATGAGCCCTGGGGTACGCCGCAGATGATCTCGGTGCTTTCGGAGCGGACGGGGGAAGGCGGACGCTCTGTGTTCTGTCGGAGAGGACGGAGGTGGTCCAGTCCAGGGCCTTCTCTTGGATTCCGGCGTCGTGGAGGTGTGTTCGTAGTGTGTGGTGGCAGACCGCGTCAAAGGCGGCTGACAGGTCCAGGAGGATGAGGGCCGCTGTTTCTTCGTTGTCCAGCAGGGTCCTGATGTCCTCGGTGGCGGAAATGAGGGCAGTCTTGGTGCTGTGGTTGCTGCGCAACCCGGACTGGGAAGAGTCAAGGATGCTGTTCTCTTCGAGGTAGCGGGTCAGTTGTTTGTTGACGGTCTTCTCGATGACCTTCGCCGGGAACGGGAGCAGGGAGATGGGCTGGAAGTTCTTGAGGTCCTTGGGGTCCCCCTTGGGTTTCTTGAGTAAGGTGTTGATCTCCAGGAAGGTTGCTGTCTCGAAGGAGATGTTGATGACTTTCCGGTGATGGGGTGTATTGGCTGTGCTGGCTTTGTTGAAGATGTGGTGTGGGCATGGGTCTGACGGAGATCCGGAGTGGATGGTGTTCATGATCTTGATGGTGTCATCGTCGTTGATGTTGGTCCAGGAGAGCAGGCGGTTGGTGCGGATGGTGGTCGTGGGGTTGTCTCAGTGGTTGTCGGGGCAGTCATGGCGTTGAAGCTGTCATGGATGTTTGCGGTCTTGCGGTGGAAGAAGGTGGCCAGCGAGTCGCACAGGTCTTGCGAAGGTGGGTTGTCGTTGGCGTTGGAGATGGGGTTGGAGAGTTCTTTTACGATGTTGAAGAGCTCTTTGCTGTTGTGCGCGTTGTTGTCTAGGCAGTCTTTAAAGGAGGCCCTTTTGGTGGATCTGATGAAGTGATGGTGTCTGCGGGTGGCATTCTTGTGGGCTGCGTAGCTGTCCGGTGTTCGTTCACGGAGCCAGTTCTTCGGCAGGCTTGCTTGGAGGCCTGGAGGTCTTTAGTGAACCAGCTGGCTTTCTTGCTGGTGTGACTGTTGGAGGGTTTCTTGAACGGGGCGAGGGTGTTGGCGCAGTCGTTGATTCACTGTCTGGGGTTGCGGGTGGCGGTGGCGGTGGGTGGGCTCTGGGCGAGGGTGGTGGTAAGCTGGTCTTCGTTGACTTTGCTCCAGCAGCGGCGAGGCATCTGTTGGGTCCGGTGGTGTGTGGTGGGCTTCTTGAAGGTGAAGTGGATGCACGATGGTGAGTCCAGTGGAGTTAGGTGGTGTGGTTGAAGGAGACACGGGGGCTTGCGGAGAAGATGGGGTCAAGCGTGTGGCCAGCGGAGTGAGTGGGTGTTGTGATGAGCTGTCTGAGTCCGAGGTTGGCTAGGTTGTCAATCAGGGTGGTGGACTTGATGTCGTTGTTGTTCTCGAGGTGGAAGTTCAGGTCCGCGAGGAGGATGTAGTCCGTGGAGGCGAGGGCGTGTGTGCTGACGAAGTCACCGATGGAGTCGCTGAACTGTGGTCGGTGTCCGGGGGGTCTGTGGACAAGGGTTCCTCTGAGGGTGGTGTTGGGGTCGGTGTGGATCTGGAAATGCAGGTGTTCGGCGGTACTGAGGGTTTCGTTGGTGTTGGTCGAGACTCTGAGAGTGTTCCTGTGGATGATGGCAATTCCTCCTCCTGTTCCGTTGGTGCGGTAAGGAAGGCGACGTCTGGGGAGGTTGAGTCGAGAAGGTCCCAGATTTCAACGGCGTGTATGCGGGCAGAGCGGGTGTTGAGGAGGATGCATCTGAGGTTGTTGGGTTCTTTCCTGGTCAGCTGCTTGGCAGGGCAGATGCTGGTGAAGCTGCAGTTCCGGCAGTTGAAAGGCCGTGGGTGCGCTTCGGGGGCGGCCAGGAAGCAGGTGTGTGATTGTCCGGTGTTGAGTGCGTAGAAGGTGCTGGCAACGTAGCGGTGTTGGGCATCATGGTGTTCGCGGGGTCCAGGGGTCCTGGCGCTGGGCACGGTCCAGGTGCGGACGGGCGCAGGTGGGCTTGCCTTAGGTGTGCCTTCGGCTCGCGGACGCTGCGCGGCCGCCATATGAAGGGAGGTGGGAGGGAAGAGCAGCTGGGAGGTGGGAGCGGGGCGTTGAATGGGTGAGCGGGGGGCGGGGCAGCAGGGGACACAGCGGCGGGAAAAAAACGGCAGAGGCGAGGGGTAACAGGAGGCAAAATGGGTCACAAGGGGAGAGGTGAGGGAAAACAATGAATGAGGGGAGTACAGTACACAGTAACAAACTACAGAACAGATAAATGCAAATAAACTGAAAACAGAAATGGAAACAACACGAGAGTCAGCAGGACCTGCCTACCGAGGCAGAGGAGTCTCGACCCTGGCGGCGGTGGTGAACGCGCAGCAGGGACACACCGTCTCACTGGTGGAGCTAAGCGGTGAGGGGGAGCGACCTGCCTGAAGACAGGGTCAAGGGTCGCTCTCTTCACCACACAGCGGTCGCCATATGAAGGGAGGTGGGAGGGAGGAGCAGCTGGGAGGCGGGAGCGGGGCGTCGAATGAGTGAGCAGGGGCGGGGACGCAGGGGACGCAGCGGCGGGAAAAAAACAAGAGAGGCAAGGGGTAACAGAAGGCAAAATGGGTCACAAGGGGAGAGGTGAGGGAAAACAATGAATGAGGGGAGTACAGTACACAGTAACAAACTGCAGAACAGATAAATGCAAATAAACTGAAAATAGAAATGGAAACAACACGAGAGTCAGCAGGACCTGCCTACCGAGGCAGAGGAGTCTCGACCCTGGTGGCGGTGGTGAGTGCGCAGCAGGGACACACCGTCCCACTGCTGGAGCTGAGCGGTCAGGAGGAGCGACCTGTCTGAAGACAGGGTCAAGGGTCGCTCTCTTCACCACGCAGCGGCCGCCATATGAAGGGAGGTGGGAGGGAGGAGCAGCTGGGAGGTGGGAGCGGGTGTCAAATGGGTGAGCGGGGCCGCAGGGGACGCAGCGGCGGGGAAAAAACGGGAGAGGCGAGGGGAAACAGAAGGCAAAATGGGTCACAAGGGGAGAGGTGAGGGAAAACAATGAATGAGGGGAGTACAGTCCACAGTAACAAACTGCAGAACAGATAAACGCAAATAAACTGAAAATAGAAATGGAAACAACACGAGAGTCAGCAGGACCTGCCTACCGAGGCAGAGGAGTCTCAATCCTGGCGGCGTTGGTGAGTGCGCAGCAGGGACACACCGTCCCACTGATGGAGCTGAGCGGTGAGGGGGAGCGACCTGCCTGAAGACAAAGTGCGCATGAATATGTGGCCATAGGGCCAGCCACACATTCATGCACACTTAGGAGGGTGCTACCACTTCTTCCCCCTGCGCTGCCCATCCTAGCCCTGCCCCACAAAACTACCTCAACACGGAAAAATAACATTGCGTTATTATGATTTTATTTTTCCTTTTTTGCCGTGCTGAAAGGCAGTGGTGTACCGCTCCTCCGCCTTAGCGGAGGAGCCGCCCCTGGTTATACTTAAACTAAATTTTAGATTGTGAATATGTTAGGGGAAGTTGTTTTTTTAATACGAATGTCAAGATTGCACCTTTCTATAATTTTTTTTAACCCATCTTATTGAAAGGTTACTCTAAGTTAGCCTTGTGGATATGTACATTATCCCTACATTTATTGCACTTTTATCTTTTTTATTATGTGTTCTGCTTGATGGTCTGTGACCGAATAAAGCATTATACTACTACTACATGCATTTGGAGAGGGGATGGATTTACTATTCTAACTCCAATCTAAAAACATTAGTAACATTGGAAATTGGAAATATTTGGCGTTAAGGGGGCATACATGCTGGTTTATCTCTAATCCAACAAAGGGGAAATTGCATACATTGGAGGAAAAAGACTCTAAAATACTATTCCTACACCAAATTCCATAAACATTGGGGAAAGTGCATATATCTGATAGAGACATCTAGCCGCAGATTCCTTAACTTAGAATATCCCCAGGCGTCAGATTGCATCGGGATTTTTTTTTTGCAGCACCAGCACCTCTGCGCGCCGGGGACAGCGGCACACGACCCCGCCCTGACGTTGACGTGACGTCAGCGAGGTCATATAAGTCCCTCCTGGCGAGCTGACGTCAGTTTCCTTCTTTTCCGCGTGCAACGCGGATCCGGAGTGAGCGGTTCCTCTGGCCTGTTTTCAGGCCCTTTTTTCGACGCTTTGCGCCTGGAACAGTGTGCGATGCACTCGGGCTTTCAATCCTCTACTTCCTGTTCGCAGCAAATGTCCATGATGGACCCGCATCTTATCTGTATGTGGTGTCTGGATGAGCACCATGACTCCACGGACTGCGACGCCTGCCAACACCTCAAGCCGAAGTCCCGGTGGGAGCGCCGGATGAAGCTTCTTTCGGCACGGCTGTCCCGGTCGGAGTTGTCTCGTCCCACAGCCTCTTCAACACAGTTCCGCTGTCGATCGCCCTCTGGGGCCCAGGGCCATCGTTTACCACTTCTTGGTAAGTTGCGGCGCATGTCGCCGAGGTCCTCGACCTCACTTTCATCTGTTGTCAGGGGCACTGGTTCCCGGAACATTCCGGACGTGCGCCCCCGACAGTCGTCCCCCCTCTATCCACCCTATCCGGGTGTGGGAAGGACTCGGGCCCAAATGGAGGCTTATGCCACGGCTTGCAGGCCTCCCTTGGGTCCTCTCCCATCCCTGGTGCATCCTCGGGGCTCCGCTACCTGTGGGGCCCCCGACGGACTCGCCGGTAGGTTCGCCCCGGCGTCAAATGAGCCCTTGCCCTCCAGGGATGTCAGAGATGTGGTATCGTCAGGGCGCGGCCCGGCTGGGTCCCCCTCTATGACCCATTGCACCCCTGCCATGCCGCATAGTCCAGTGGGGCTCCCTGTGGCATTGCAGGTGGTTGCTGGTGCTCAAAGCCTTCTGGGCAGGTGGCCGCCTGTCCGGAGCCAGAGCCGCTTCTTCCTCCGGTGTCGGAGCCTGTTGTGGTTGAGGCTGAGGCGGCACTGGTGTGGCGCTGGAGGCTTGCCTCCCCGGCTCCGGCACCTTCTCCTTCTTCGGAAGGAGGGCTTGTCGCCCCCCCGGCTCTGCCTCCGCTTCTTCCTTCGTAGTCGGAGCCGGTTCTGGTTGAGGCTGAGTCGGCGCCGGTGCGGCGCCGGAGGCTTGCATCCCCGGCTCCGGTGCCTTCTACTTCTTCGGAAGGGGAGCTTATCGTGGATTCGACGCCGGACGGAGCTGACTCGATGCCGGATGGAGTCGAGTCGGCGCCGGACGGAGCTCGATCGGCGCCAACTAAAGTAGTTTTGGCACTGCATTGATGCCGGGTTGTTGACTCTTCTCTGGAAGTGTCCGGGGAGAGTTTGGCGTCGCCATCACACCCGGCGACGCCGGATGTATTCTTGCCTGTGCCTCCTTAGATATGGATCCGGCAGGATCCCCACCTCCTCAAGAGGACCCGCACCCGGCAGGCTCCTCGCCTCCTCAAGAGCCTCATCAGGACCCCCATTCATCAATGGGGCTCCCCTCAGTTGGGCATCAGTCGCACCCTCACTGTCTTGGTGGGGTTAGCTTACAGCCCTCACCTACTGATGAGCTACTCGGATTTTGAACATGCAACCCCCTTCCCCGCCCTTATCTGTGGACCCTTTACTTGATGTCCTTCACTGTGGGTCAGGGAATGTAGAGCCGCTTCTGCCCTTTGAAGCTTCTCTTTATGATGCTCTTTTGGGTACCTGGGTTCGGCCATCTTCCAGTGA
The DNA here is from genome assembly GCF_964204655.1 of Triturus cristatus. Classification (NCBI taxonomy): domain Eukaryota; kingdom Metazoa; phylum Chordata; class Amphibia; order Caudata; family Salamandridae; genus Triturus; species Triturus cristatus. The sequence goes on along the minus strand of NC_140586.1, from coordinate 323,047,445 downwards.
CCCGGTGGCTCATTCGGTCTTGCACCGCCACCGTCCTGCTCCACATGATTCGGTCTGCTTATTTGTGCATCCCAACGTTTAGGGGTTTGTTTTGCAAACTGACTTCCCTTCCTTGCCCCGGCTATTGCTTTCTCCCTCCCGGGAGTCCAGATGGCTAGAGTCATGGGGTCGGAACATCTTTACCTCCACTAGTGCTGCACTACGGTCACTAAATACAGTGTGTGTCCTGGCTCGGGCTACCTCTGCCCTGTGGGACTCTGCAGAGTCTTTGCTCTCCACCAGCACTGAAGGCGCTCGTGTTGACCTACTTCATCTTCTCCGGGATGGCCATGACCTTGCTGAGTTTACGATCCACTCCGCCTTGGATACTGCTGATTCCTTAGGCCGGGCTATGGCTGGTTGAGTCGCTTTGCGGCGCCATGCTTGGTCATGGGATAGTGTCTTCCCGGAAAATATGCGGGAGAGTCTTGTTGATTTACCCTTTGATGGGAATTATTTTCTGATGCACACGCCGACTCAGCTGTTCAGCGTCTCCTTGCGGGCTTTCGCCCCCCCCCCCTTTAGGCCTGTGTTCCTCAGGCGTTTGTTCTGGGGTGGTATCTTTTCATTCAGCATCCTTTTAATGCGTTATGTGTTTTAGGCTGATAGTAAGCCTCAGGTCTTCCTTTCGCACGGTCGGAGGTGATTACCCTTTCATTTCCCATCCTTTGGATGCATTATGCGTTTTAAACTGGCGGTTACCCTACTGTGGCAGTGTTCCACAGATTGTTTCTCTGACTGTGGCTTGCCCTAATACACGTGTTCCCCGTTGTTGGGGTGTGCATACTCCGTGTGGGGGTACTTGTTTGCTATTATATAGCTCTGTTTATGTCAATTGGGCCTAAGAGTTCCTTTGGCCTCTAGGCGTCCTCTGGTGCTCTTATCAGGCGTTGTTCGGTGCTCAATGTTGTGCCTTGGCGTCAACTTCTTTACGTCATTGGTCATCTTGCTTATTTGCTTCATTCCCCATCCTTCTGAGGTTTTCGGGGTGTTCATCACACTTTAAAGGCAGCTTCCGTCTGCCATTACGGCACCAGGTGTGTTCCTCTACAACCATGTTGCATAGTTGTGGCTACTTTACCCGTTTTTGCTATATATATCTGTAATTAGGTATATATACAAGTTCCATGGGTACTCTTCTTCCTAATTCTTCACCTCTTTTTCCAGGCTGCAAGGTCTGGTCCGAAGTCTCCATGTTTCAGGGACCTTTCCAGTGATGCATGCGGCATTACCAATAAGGCCCTTTTTGTGCTCCGCTTACTGGGGTGGTTTCCCGGTTTTACACTGCTCCCTTCTTCGTGTTCAGTTACTGAACGATTCTCTCTTTTGAACAAGGGTTACTTTCCTTCCAGTTGGAGGGTGTGGTCTGAAATTCTGTGATTATTCCTCCGTTTCTATGCCTTAGTACTTTGGTGCCTCTGCTGCACCTTCCTTCGGCTGTGCTATATTTTATCAGCGGGGACGGCTCATCTAATGTCAGTCGTCCTAGATCTCCACCCTGCATATCTGTGTTTCGTGTGTTGGTTCTCACCTTGGTCTTCCCGCTGCCTGGTCGAGCAGCCTTATGCTTATTTTAGCTACGCCACCTTATGGTCTCTGTAGCTGTTTGCTCTGTGCATGTTTCTGTGGTGGCCTGCATCAGCGTGCTTAAGATTGTTACTGTTCGCCCATGTTCCCCCTTTTGGGACTGTGTGTGCACTTGGCGTGTTTCTTGTCTCCGCCTGCAATTCTAAAAACATTGCTAATTTCTATCTCTTGACCTTTGGTTCTTGGCTGTAGCCTCTACGGCCTTCCTTCCGTGGGCTAGCCTCGTAGGCTCTTATTGCATCTCTTCATGTTTCTACCTCTCATGCTTATACCGGTATGGTGTAGCATCATTATGGCATTTTTGGGATGTCTTGCATCCTGTTATCTTTTGCTCTTCCGAGCTATTTGGGTTGATGTCTGGCTGTTCCGCCACAGCCTTCCCCATTGTCCGTCACTTTGTTGCCGTCTCATATGCTTGGCGCTTTCTGTTGTTCTATCGCAGACCCACCTCCCCTTTGTGGTATGGCTGTGGTATCTATTCTAAGTTAAGGAATCTGCGGCTAGCTGTCTCTATCAGATGTACGAGTTACTTACCTTCTGTAACGATATATCTGGTAGAGACGTTATCTAGCCGCAGATTCCTTAACGCCCACCCAGCCTCCCCGCTCTGCGAGGACCTTGCTAAGTGGGGTTCTCCGCTGGCCCCTTTTACAGTTGGCATTGGCTTTTCTCTCATGGGTGCTCACATTGTTGCGTCCCTTTGAGATTTGCCATAATACAGCTGACTCCCTCTCAGGGGTTTCTGTTACCATTATACAGCTGATTCCCTCTCAAGGGTTTCTTACCTGTAAAATGATGCCTTTTGATTAACCTTCACCAGGAGATTTATCTTCATTTTCTTATCTTCTCCTGCTGCCTTCCCTCCCTCCCGCCTTCTCTATTGGCTCAGGGTTCTGGTCTCCTCTACAATTGTCTTCTTTGGGGATCTGTTGGCCTCTGTTTCAGACCTCCATTACTATAGGGGACGTGCCAGTCTTTTCTTACCTTCCTGCGGTGGACTGTTGTTCTCTCTGTGCTCCGTTCTTGCTAGACGACACAGTTCTACATGATACTGACAGTCTATTTCTGTCTGTTGTTCTGCATGGTAATAACAGTCTATTTCTGTCTGTTGAGATATTCTTCTCTTGCTGCACTTGGGAAGGGTCTTCGCTTAGCTTGCGGTGTTCTTTCTTACAGCTTTTTCACTTATATGTAGGCAGTGTCTAATTTTGTCTTTTACGATGGTGTCTTGCACCATCTTCCTTATTTATTCACGGATTTTCATCCTTCGCGCACTGTTTCCATACTTTCACAGTTTTTTTGTTGGTGGCTCCGAGTTGTGTCACGGAAAAGTTTCTCCAAAGAAAACTGACATCAGTGAGCCAGGAGGGACTTAGATGACCTCGTTGACGTCACGTACGTGGACGACGTCAGGGCGGGGTCGTGTGGTGCTGTCCCCCGGCGCGCAGAGGTGCTGCTGCAAAACATTTTCCGGATCCAGTCTGACGCCTGGGGATATTCTAAGTTAAGGAATCTGCGGCTAGACAACGTCTCTACCTGATACATCGTTACCGAAGGTAAGTAACTCGTTTGGAGGGATGATTTAGTATACTAATTCCGATTAATCAAACAATGGGTAAATTGCAAATAATTAAAATAGGATTCATATATACTATAACTTCAATCCTGCTAACATTAGGGAAAGTGTGTAGATTTGGGGGTCTAAATTGATATTCTAGCACCAGTCCCACAAATATTAAGGAAAGTGCACATACTGGGGATTGGTCAGATTTACCATTCTAACTTCAATCCAACAAACAATTGGAAATTTAGCAAATATGCTGGGCGAGGGGTTATACATCCTATTGTTAGCCCCGGTCTCACAAACATTGGGCATAGAGTATATGTTGGGGGTACAAATTACTTCCTAATATCAATTTCATAAATATTAATGAAAGTGCATATATTGGGAGGCAGCGGGTACATTTACTATTTTATCTCTAATTTAGGAATGTGTTAAATTTGCATCATTTGTATTTGCATAATTACATGAAATTCACGCAATTATATGAAATTCAAATCTGTCCCATATTTTAGAACAAAATGCATCTTTGCAGCAATTTTTATTGCTATATCGATATGGATTCAAGTGGGCAAAGGATTTTCCCTACTTACAGTCACTTCCACAATCAAACATCCAGTCACCACTGGTCTAGCTGACTGGATGTAGCTTTCTATATCTGAGCGTCTCCCCCACTATCCAGTCTCAGGAAAAGATGTCCACTGCAGACATGCTTCTTTCTGTAAGGAGCTGGACCCTCTTCTCCTTATGGGTCAGCAAGACTCTTGCTACCCTAGCTCTCCAAACATCCTTCTCCTATTCCAGCATTTCAAAGTAAAGTTGAGATAGCTCTGCTATCAACTTTACATATAGACATCTCCTCCTGGGCTGCGTCGTCTCCCTATATAAAGTATAGGGAAAAGTAAATGTGTATTTAACTAAATAAAATATATATATATGTTTATGTTAAATATTAATCTCAATTAATTTTATATAGGTATTTTAAATGTAGAACAAAATATAAATATGCTACAACATTAAAAACTGTTTTATAATTAAAATGTAATATTTTGAATATATGAAATTCAACTAAAATTATTTTTCTGAAGTTCAAAAACAAATTCAGACTTAAAGCGAAAAAATTACATTTTTATTATGAAAGTGGTATATTCAAATAAATAAAAGCCATTTAATTATATTTTATTAAAAACTGATGTTACCGTAATTTTTAAATTTAAAGGCTGTTACATCTGTTAAAATAAAATATATTTTATTTTTAGATTTTTTAAATTTTTCATTATTTATATTTGTAACTACTTTAAATAATTGAATTTCATTGAACATTGTTATCTATAGGGTCTTTTTTTCAGGTCCTACTGCAATTATTTTCTATGCAAGGGCGTAGCAGTAGCGTTGAGTAGCCATGTGTAATCCTGGACTTACCTGAGCTTTGAGCTTGAGTATATGTACCACTATTTTGAGTCTTATTTGGCAGTAGTGACGTTAGAAGTCCAGTTTGTAAACAAGAATGGGCTTACTCTTTTGTGGGTGGGTGCATGTCACTCCCTATTGCCCACTCTACCCTCCTTAACCCCGCCTTACTCCTCCATAAACCCCTCACATTTGGTCTTAAACAAATCTAGTTTTCTAGCTACTCCCCTTGCCCCTTCCAATTTAATACTAAAACTTTTACCTATGTTTATGGAGACTTTGCATTCAATGTGGAACTCTCTGCACAGAAAAAGATTGAGCAGATGAAAGCAAAGGCCTCCACAGGTAATTGTGAATGGTATTTTGTAGTACTATAAAAAGTGTTACAAACTGCAGTTGTAAAAAAGGACTCTTATTTAATGTACACGTTTAATTAGAACCTTATAAATAGTCTTATTGAAAAGAACACTGGGAATATAATGCTAGCAAACTCTGTGTCATTTTACCTCACGCGCCCATTAATATTTGTGCATTTACAGTGGCCCTAGCTTTTCTGCAGAGAATTACCACCAGCTTTCACCAGCTTCTAGTTAGTGGTAATTGACTATACCAAGTTAAAAAAAGTGGAGTATTGAAATGTTGCAAGATAACAGTTGTGCATCTTAATTCCATTTTGTTTTACCCCCTAGCTTCTAAATTGGGTGAAAATATCACCAGATGCGCAAATGTTTCTTAGGCAGTGGAGAGATTGAAAGCATTTATTCTGCATGACTCCTTTAGAATTTGTCAAAAAATGTATTTCCTTTCATTAATATTTCCAGAAAAATTCTCCTTTTCTCTTAAAATCTTTTGTATTTCAGTTCATCCTTTCATATAACTAAAATAATGTGGTGCCATTCTTTGTAAACTCTTTAAGCTTTCATAAAGGTACATAAATCCAATGTATGATAATGTTTACAAAATAGTAAAGCAAAAGCTGTCAAATGACTGGAATGGCTAGCGATGTTGCAACCCTGTTTGGCATTTATTTTTTCATTACTTCCTCATTGAATTCTGATTCTGTTCAACCCAATAGATGTGAATGAATGCCAAGAGTCAAACCCATGTCACCAACGCTGCCTCAACGTCATTGGAAGCTTCCACTGTGGATGTGACCCAGGATACCAGCTTAAGGGAAGGCGATGCATTGGTATGAAAGGGATTTCGGAACCTCCATGGGTGCAGGCGTATAAAGTTACCATTCTGAATTTTAGGCATAGGCAGAGCTGGAATTCTTTTTGTAAGGTTTGGTGTCTGCAAGCTAGGTGGGATTATACATAAAATCAGGGCTAAACAGATGAAAAGAGTAGGATGCTGGATTTTTATGTAGTGTATCAATGTAGGGGTGCAACAGGCAAAAAATCTGGACGACCCTTATTGGTTTACGGTGGTTTACTTTAATAATAGATAGTGCTCTATTTTTGGTAATGTGGTCGAGGAGTTTAGGCTTATCAGTGGGGAGTGTTGAGCATGTGTTGCACACACAGAGTCAGTAAACGAGACACACACTCAAAAAGAAATTCAAGACCAATTGAGAAAAATAACACTGATTTTTTAATGGCCAAGGTCCAAGAAATCACCAGAAATTCGGTTTTACCTGCCCTCGTGACCCCGGGTGCAGGGATGCTGGTCGCATTGGTAGCCTCGAGTGCTACACGTTAAAGACAATGGCAGGGTACCTGTAAAACAAAGGCTGCAAGTTGGGACTTTGGGACAAGTCTGGTAGAAGTCCAGGGGATCAACTCTTGAGAGTCTCTGGGGCAAGGGGACACCGTTGATTAACGTGAACTCAGGCTCTGGGGCTCGATTCCAGAGGTGTTTTGTCCACCAGGTCACTTGAGTTGGAGGCTCACACTTTACTTGGATTTCCTGCAGAGGGAAAGAAAACCGAACAGCAGGGCCACTCTCGGTGTAGGCCTCATTGATCCTGAAATTCATCGTCGGAAGTTGGGCTTTGGTGGTGACCAGGCTGGACATTCAACCAGCCTTGGTTGCGGCAAAAGCTCCTGTACCAAGGGTATTGGGGCTGTGAAGCTTCTGGGGGGTCAGCATCTTGAAACTCATTGGAGAAACAGGGCGGACCCTCTAGAACCACGGTGACCTCCTACTGGCGAGATACTCCCTCAGTGGACCCGGTGGTCAGCAAAACAGAGTACCGGACAAGTGCAGTCGGTGCCTGCAGATGCAGGGGAGTGGCTCCTCCACTCCAAGGGAGAGGCTGCTTGTTGGTTGAAGTGTTGGACAGTCCTCCAAGGGTTTCTGGAGGGTGTCCAGCTTCTGGATGAGTCGATCTCAGTGATTGTTGCGGTGCAAGCAGTCAGGCAGTGTTTGGTGCAGGACCTCTGATCTCACGTCTTTGGCACTTTTTTGTCCTTCTTCTGTTCCCAGGTAAATGAATGTGATGTCCTAGTGTCAGGGGGACTCCTAAAGGCTGCATTTAGGGGCATTTCGGGAAGTGTAGTGCTAGTAGGCAATGGGCCACTTTTCCCATGGGTGACTACACCCCCTACATGATCACTTCCTGTGGAGAGTGGGCATAATCCTGACCCAGAGTTCCTAGTTTCTCCAAATTCAAAATGGTGAAACGCTTTCTTGGCTGTCCACTTCAGGTGGCCCACCTTAGGGGTATGCCTATCCTGAAAGTGCAACACGCCTACTGACTATCTAATTTCCCTCCTTCTCCAGTGCCATATGTGCCTCAAGGCAGAAAGTGTCATTCCCCAGATCTGGGGAGAAGCCGTTGTTGCATAACAAAGGCAGCAGAGGCTTCGAAGCCTCTGGCCTTGACATGCTAATTCACTAACCATCCTGCTAGAGGAGGTGTGATTACCTTCCACCGGAGCAGGCATTGTTTGGGATCTCAGAGTGCGGGCTCTCACCTCAGGGAGTCAGAATGATACAAGATAGTCAGCACACTAGAGGACTAGAAGGTTTTCAGGGGGTACATCTAAGGTGCCCTCTGGGAGCATGTCATGGTAAATCTAGTACTGGCATCAGTCCAGATTTATTTAGACAAGGTGTTTGATACCAAACACCATTGGTTTCAGTGAAACCATAATGTAGCTGGATAACTCGTAATGACCAGTGGATGTCCTTAAAATGGCTGCCTGATCACTTACAATATTTAGCGATGGAACTAGAAATCACTGGGCCTGTCTGCTCATGCAAATGGTCTCACGTATGGTATAATGCACCCTGCCTCAAGGGGTGACTTACAATTTGTGTATGCAGTGTACCTTTACATGGCACACAGTTAGTGTGTCATGCTGTGTTTTTAGAATGGTTTGCACCATTTCAAGCAGCCTGCAATGACAGTCTGCATGCTGTCTGGGTGTTGGATCCCTTTGTGTGGCATAATATATGCTCCAGTCCTTGGGGACCCTCCTTAGTACTAAGGGTGGGCGGAATTTGCGTAAAGCTCCGCGAAACAGTACAAAATCTCTGCGAGCACGCAGAAATTCAGCGAAAACACAGAATTGCTTGTTCGCGATGCGTTTTTCCTGTTCGCGATCGCTATTTGCGTACTCGGGGGGAAATATCTTGCGAACACGCATTTTGAGAATGCGAACAAGCAAAAAATTCCGCAAAGCTGCGGAACGCAGAACTTTGGGCAATTCCGTGTTCTCCGCGGAACGCGAAATTACCCAAATTCCGCAAATTCCACGAGCGGAACAGAATTTACCGCCCAGGCCTACTTAGCACCCATGCCTTAGGTACCAGGGTTAACATTTACTAGGGACTTACATGGGTGTCAAAGGCCTTGCAAATTGGTTACAATAAGACATTGACCTTGTTTTATGGGAAAGAGCACTGGCACTGTGGGTATGTCAGCAGGGACCAAGTTCACTTTCAGTCAAAAAGCATAAGTACAAAAAGTGGGAGTGACCATGTCAAAAAGGGCACTTTGCAACAAAAAGATAACCAGATACTGCAGTGATATTACATCATAAACCTTAGCACAGTGGAGCTTGGAGGTTTAAGATGTGATGTCTACCTTTTTTGGAATGATGCAATTTGCAATCCACCATATTATATATGCAAAGTCATGGATACTAGGAGAAAAGGCTATCCTAGGTTGTGTAATGAAATGATATCCATTCGTTTGTAGGTTATATTCTTTGCATGGATTGGTAGCTCAGACGTTAGTTCAGTTCATTTTGCAGTGAGAAAGCAAGAGGATTCTTTTTTTCTCCCTCTCAGATGTAAATGAATGTAGACAGCATGTGTGCAGGCCAGACCAGCAGTGCAAGAATACTCGTGGTGGCTACAAGTGCATTGATCTTTGTCCAAGCGGGATGACAAAGGCAGACAATGGAACATGCATTGGTGAGTATTGCAGACCCCATTCATAACTCATGTACAACGTCTTTATTATTACACACAATGTGATTATAGAACACCAGCTGTAGTATTGGTGTGATAGTCTCATCATAATGCCTGTTCTCTTATGTAGAGGGAACACATTTTTTTGGTGTAAGGACTTTTAATCCCTGGGCAGTCACCACTGAATGATAAGAGTCAGTGACTGTCCCTAAGCTAAACGTATGTGAAGTATTAGCACACCCTCCCTCCCTGTGTACTTTTTTGTTGTTTTTAACTGCCACTTTTCCTTGTGGAGAAGAGCGGCATCCAGCAAATGCTTGAAGGGATGTTATCAGCTTCATGCTTGAAGGGATGTTATCAGCTTCTTTGCCACTCCTCTTGTCTGTTTATGGTGCATATATTTTTTGTTGTACAGGGCCTAACCCTCATAACCCTGTTTCTTCCCTCCGGATTCTTTCATTTACCATTGTGCATCTTCTATCAGCATGCAATCCCAGGATGCAGCACTGATGGCAAAATGTCTGCAGGCAAGACCCCAGGAATCATTTTGTGAATACCACATTTTTGTTATTACCCTGATGCTCTTTTGGTTTGGGAATGTTTTGGGCCCATATGCCTCATCTTTATATAAACCTACCTTCTCTGGAAGTTATGATGGAAAAGTCAAGAAGGAAGGTGTGTCTTGAAGACTGCTTGAAATGTATGGCAATGGCCACATGATAGCATTCTTAACTTTATCACAACCACTTCCTATACCACCAGGAATGTATGTAAGCAAAGATCTTTTTTTAAAGATACAGCATTGGCTTTGTTGCATGCACATCACAGAAGCCAGCTACTTAATATTCTGCAGACATCCATAAACCAAGCAATCAAAGAAGAAGAATGGGGCTCGCTACTGGTTTCATCCCTGAAATTCATGAACCTTAATAGGTGATGGGATTTTTGGCTGTATAAAGCTTAGCGCTACAATGAATCCAAATACTTGAAATAGTTATTTTTTGCCTTTGGCTTGTAGTTCTAGAAATAAGTTCTAACGAGTTAAAAAAAAGTCTGGATAGACTTTTTGGTCTCCGGTACAATTACATGAAAAGAATCCAACTAAATTAAATTCTCAAATTCCAAATGTTCCATAAGCATTTCTTGCATCGGTCAAACATGAATATTAAAATAGAAAAATGCATTAGTATTATTGCCTTTGTTCCAAGATAATTGTGTTCTGTAAAATGCAAAGCTACTCTAATGCTTTTTAATGACATCTAAATCAATAGAAATATTAACTAAACTGTAGTATCAGGCCAAAATGTCATAAAACAAGCATTATAACTTGAAATAATAAGTTAAATCATACATCGAAAGACTACAGCTAATACAAAATACACACCCACATAAGAGTAAAATACATCACAAAATACACATTTAAATCTACTGTCAAAACAGGCTGAAATGTACTGCAGCCTACCCATGGGTAAACTGAGCACCATAAATGCCAATCAGTGAAGGGAAAGAATAACACTAACATACAGTGAACCATAAAATAAATTAAATGAAATACCAATATAATTAAACCTTTATTTAAATAATTGTAAGTTTATTATTTTTAAAAATAAAATAAAACATTAATAAAAATAATTACATTATGATAAAAAATATTTTCGAGGCATGTGAGCTGTAGATCACATGCTTTGCATAAGTCTGCCATCTAATGGTGAGTCCGGATGTTTTCACTTTGTTTTTCTTCAAAGAAGTCTTTTCTAGTCACGAGGTAGGTGACTCCTCCTTTCGGTGATAATGCGCATGGGCATCAACTCTATTTCAGATTGGGTTTTTTCCGCCATCGAGTTCAGACGTGAATTGCTGTGCTCCAGTTTGACACCATTTCTCAGGTTCCCCTCAATGCGCAATCCACTACTCTCAATGGTATTGTTTCTCGATTGCGTTTCCTCATTCTCCACGTATTGTATAGTTAAAAAAATATTCGATTGGAAAACTCGTGGTCGGCCGTTGGGCCTACCCACGTCGGGTCAGATCGCAGTCTAGGGAACGGACTCCATTTAAATTCTGTCCTGGGTGTCGTGCTAAATATTCATGCACCAATTTGCACGAAGTGTGCAACTTGTGTCTCTCCCCGGAACACAACGAACAGGACTGAGATGTGTGCTGATCTTTTTGATCAAATTAGAGGCTCCGCGGTCGTCGGGCTCGAAATGTGCCAACAAAGCAGCTTCGCTTCGGATCTTTTTGGAGAAGATTCAGAAGAAATCTTTGACGACCAAGGAGCCAAAAAAAAGAGGAACACATTTTCTTGTCAGACGTCGAATCGGACATGGAAGAAGACGTTCCGCAGGATCAACGTACTAATATTCCCCTGCCCCAAACCATGCTGAAGAAAAAGGCTCCAGGCCCCTCTGTGCCTTTGGGCCAAGGTCAGCACCGAGAACATGTTTCTAATGCCCAGGCTTCGGGCTCGGCACCGAAACACCAAGCACCGGGCCTCGGGACCGAGTCGGGCCCCATTCGGACACCGAACTAAAATCTTCGGCACCGAAATCCAAGTATGTCCTCGTGACCATTCCTTCGATCCAAAAAAAATCTTCGGATCCGAACTCTTCAGCACCGTAACATTCTGCTCTGAAAACATCGGCCCTGAAAGAGAAAACAGCTCCTCCTCCATCCAAGGAGCCTCGTTTCGACGTTCCGCCTTCCAACAAGGACCCGAAACAAAAAGAACTTGTCATCAATCCTAATACTGCTCATATTCAGAGATGGAGGAAGCTTACCACATTCCCCTTAAAAAGAAATATGTGGCTACCAATCCTTCTTCTCCTCCTCCACTTCCCCCCCTTTCCCACTTGACCCTAATTTGCTTATTACTCCTACATATTCACCACAACCACATTCACCTGACATTCAAGATGACAGGGATGGGGATGGATTTGCACCAGATGACAATGATCCGGATGCATGTGATGACTATAACTCCTATGTGCCTTCATTGAAGAGACTAAATTCCTGGACTCCCACCAGGCAGGTTTTCGGCCATCACACTTGACCGAATCAGTCATCTTAAGCGTAGTAGATATTTAAAGGAGGGAGAAGACAAGGGGTACATGCAGGCACTGGTCCTGCTCGACCTGTCGGCTGCATTTGATACCGTGAATCACACAATATTAGCGGATAGAATGGCAGCGGCAGCCCTAAGAGTAACGGCCCTGGACTGGATTATCTCATTTGTGGGTGATTGTACCCAGTTTGTAAGGCTGGCATCCTTTAATTCGGCCAGGGTCAATACTATCTGTGGTGTTCCTCAGGGCTCGTTCCAATCCCCCCATTTGTTTAACCTTTATATCTGCCCCTGATCCACTCCCTCCAATGCATGAGGGTTAAGGTCTATAACTTTGCAGACAACATGCTGTTGATTTTCCCAATAGACTAGACAGAGGACTCTAAAGCATTTTGTCGTGACACCATGGTATTTATTAAAGACTAGATGTGTCATAATCACCTCAAATTCAACTCTGATAAAACAGAGATAGTCATCTCCAAAAACAGACTCCACCATTGGACATCAGGCCACTGGCCAGCTACTTTAGGCACTCGACCTATGCCTAAGATCCATGTAAAAAGCCTGGGCATCCAAATTGATGCTAACCTATCTATGCACGCACAGATTAACCTGGTTACATCTTCATGCATTTATCAGCTAAGAAATTTTAAGAAAATCAGGAGATTCTTCACTAGGGTGGCAAGTACGGTGATCATGCTGGCCATGATCATGTCCGGGCTGGATTATGCCAATGCTATCCATCTGGGCCTCCCAGCTAATCAAACCCACAGACTGCAGCTGGTACAGAACCAAGCTGCCAGATTAATATTCGAGCCACACTAAGCCATTGATGAAGCAGCTTCACTGGCTTCCCCTGGTTCAGCGGTCTATGTTCAAGACAGGCTGCATAATTTTCAATGCACTCCACGATAGGGGCCCTAAATTCATCTCCTCAAAGATCTCACCATACCTTCCCAATCAGAACCTAAGATCAGCCTCAATGAATCTGCTGACTACTCCTAGATTCAAGCGCAAGAGAATGGGTGGCTCGCGCTTTTTCATGCTAGGCCCCAAACTTTGGAACTCCCTTCCGAGCGATATTAGATTAACGCCGGACTTCATTGGTTTCAGGAAAAAACTGTAAACCTGGCTGTTTACCCAAGCTTACTGTTATATTTGACTTCGGGACGGCTTCCAACCTCCATTAGCGCCAAGAGACCTTTCAGTGTATGTGCGCTCAACAAATTTCCTAAACATAAACATAAGCATAATACAGATCCTAACACTGACAATGACCCAGACTTATACCCTACAAACCCATCTCCACCTGACGACAATGTAGGGTACATAGAATTAATTAACAGGGCTGCTCAATATCACGGAGTTCAGATTCACAAAGAAACTCTTGAGGAAGACTTTCTCTTTGAGACTTTAAGTTCTTCTCAAAGAGCAACTCAAACACTACCCATGCTTTAGGGCACTCTTAAGCATACAGATGAGGTTTTTAAAGACCCGGGGCATGCAAAAATACTAACACCACGGGTAGATAAAAAGTACAAACCTGCACCCACAGACCCTGTCTACATTAAAGGCCAAGTTCCCTTAGACTCTTTAGTTGTTTCTAACGCTCACAAACTAGTGAACTTGCAAACAACAGGAGATGCCCCTCCTTCTGACAAGGAGTCCAAACTCATAGATGCCTTGGGCAAAAGAGTCGCTGCACAAAACATTCACCCCCAGTCAAGAGATCTGGGTTAAATCCATCATTCTTTTGCTCACCATTCCACCCCAGTTTAGACCTGGCCATATGCAAATCAGTCTTGACCCTGTGCCTCATGGGAACTGTCCAGCCCGAACTGCCAAGCCAGGTTCTCCCTGGACCTGAAACAAGCATCCTAGGACCGGTTTCCGGGTTTCACCCCTCTTCAGCCAGGATAGCTTGATTCCAGTGGCACAGTGAGCCCAGGAACCACGGCTGAGCATACCTGGTGCACTTAGGGCGAGAAAGCAAAAGACACACAATTGATGGACGGAATGCAGAACAAATCAAAACATTCACCCCCAGTCAAGAGATCTGGGTTAAATCCATCATTCTTTTGCTCATTATGCCACCCCAGTTTAGACCTGGCCATATGCAAATCAGCCTTGACCCTGTGCCTCATGGGAACAGTCCAGCCCGAACTGCCAAGCCAGGTCCTCCCTGGACCAGAAACAAGCATCCTAGGACCGGTTTCGGGGTTTCACCCCTCTTCAGCCAGGATAGCTTGATTCCAGTGGCACAGTGAGCCCAGGACCCACGGCTGAGCATACCTGGCGCACTTAGGGCGAGAAAGCAAAAGATACACAACTGATGGATGGAATGCAGAACAAATCAAAACATTCACCCCCAGTCAAGAGATCTGGGTTAAATCCATCATTCTTTTGCTCACCATGCCACCCCAGTTTAGACCTGTCCATATGCAAATCAGTCTTGACCCTGTGCCTCATGGGAACAGCCCAGTCCAAACTGCCAAGCCAGGTCCTCCCTGGACCGGAAACAAGCATCCTAGGACCGGTTTCGGGGTTTCACCCCTCTTCAGCAAGGATAGCTTGATTCCAGTGGCTCAGTGAGCCACTGGTAGCAAGGTATGACAGGGCTCACTATAATGAATTGGAACAATTGCTCCAATTCTTGCCAGATAAACAAAATCAAAGGCACATGATTTAATTCAGGAAGGAAAACTAATTTCCAACACGTCCATTAGATGTGCTTTAGATACAGCAAACACAGCAGCGCGCGCTATCAACACCAGTGTCCTTTTAAGATGACACACAATGCCAAGCTTCTGTGGGCTTAAACCGTAAGTCCAAACTTCTATTTTAAACTTACCATTCAATAAGCAACACCTCTTTGGTCCTGTGGTGGATACTTCTTTAGAAAAGATGAAAAATCCATGGGGGCTTTTCAGACCCCAGCTGGTCGGGGTTCCTTTTGCCGCTCCTTTTACAGAGGGGGCTCCAAAAATATTTCCACAGACACCTCCTCTTCCTATAAAGGTAACAATCAATCACCCTCCTCCAGAGGTTACTTTAGAGGAAGATTTTGAGGTAATAATGGCAAGGGTAGGGCAGTAGAAACACACCCTGTACCTCCCCTGCAGCAAACAAATAGTGACTTGCCTCCGCTTCCCCCCGATCATTCCACACCCGTTGGGGGACGTCTCTCTCAATTTCTTCCCATCTGGAATACAATCACTTCAGACGGATGGGTTCTGCAAATTATCCAATCTTGTTATTGCCTAGTGCTTACCAACAATCCCCCAAAAATTCCTCCACGAACACCCACAATGTTACCAGAGCATTTGGAGCTTCTCAAACAGGAGGTTCACTCTTTACTGCAAAAGCGAGCTATAGAGCCTGTCCCATTACAATATCAAGGGCTCGGGGTATACTTCCTATACTTTCTCATACCCAAAATGGACAGATCTCTCAGGCCTGTATTAGACCTCAGAGACCTAAATCTCTACATTCAATTGGACCACTTTCAAATGGTAACACTTCAACAAGTGCTCCTACTCCTTCAGCAAGGCAATTTTCTGTCTACTCTAGACTTAAAGGACGCATATTTCCATATTCCAATATATCCCACTCACCACAAATTCCTCAGGTTCGTGGTAGCGGGAAAGCATCACCAGTTCAAAGTGCTCCCATTTGGAGTGACCACTACTCCCAGAGTATTCACCAAATGCCTGTCAGTCGTCGCTGCACATCTGCGAAGACAACATATTCCTGTCTTCCCATGCTTAGACGACTGGCTCATCAAAGCCAGCACTCTCACAAAATGTCTACAGCACACTCAAACAACAGTACACTTACTGCACAACCTCGGATTCACAGTAAATCTGTTGAAGTCCCATCTCCAACCCTCCAATATGCAAACGTTACACAGATACACAAAAAGCTCTAGCCTGTCCCAATCCAGCCAGAATTCTCAATATTCAGGCTCTAATTTCAAAGTTTCAACCCAGCCACTCATTACCAGCTCGGGAATGTATGCAGCTCCTCGGAATGATGGCATCTTGCATCATGATAGTTTCTTATGCAAGACTTCAAATGCATCCCCTTCAGGAATTTTTAGCATGTCAGTGGAATCAGTCTCAGGGGCAATTGACAGATCTAGTGTTGGTGGACGGCCGCACTCATCGCTCTCTCCAGTGGTGGAATCCATAGAACCCTTCCAAAGGGTGGCCTGTCATTGATCCAATTCCCCAGACAGTGCTAACAATGGACGCATCCCTTAATGGTTGGGGAGCTAATCTTCAAACTCACACAATTCAGGGATTGTGGAGTCAAAAGCAAAAACAACTCCACATCAATCATCTAGAGCTGCTAGCAGTCTTTCTAAAGCTCAAAGCCTTTCCGACTAACCCTGTAGGCAAAGCTGTCCTGATACGCACAGACAAGATGACAGCCATGTATTACATACAAAAGCAAGGAGAGACACATTCTCTCCAACTATCACACCTTGCACAAGCCATTTGGAAGTGGGCCATTCCTCACAAGATTTATCTCCTAGCGGAACACCTCCCAGGAGTAAACAATCAGATTGCAGATCTGCTCAGCAGACAAAGACAACAGATCCACAAGTGGGAACTTCCCCCTCAAGTTCTCCTCCTGTTCTTCCAGATCTGGGGCTTCCCAGACATAGATCTGTTCGCGAAACACCAAAACGCAAAATGCCCAAACGTCACCTCCACACCCATTATCCAAAGGTAATGCTCTATGAATGAATTGGTCTGGGATATTTGCCTACGCTTTTCCGCCTCTCCCACTCATTCCACTAGTGGTTCAGAAACTCAGGCAAACTTCCCTCATACTAATCCTGGTAGTTCCCACATAGGCTCGTCAGCTGTGGTTCACTACCCTGTTGGAACTCTCAGTAGTTCCTCATCAAAAACTCCATCTCACATCCAGTATCTGCACGCAGAGCCATGGAGAGATAAGACATCCAGATCCCAAGCCTCTCAACCTTGCGATCTGGCACCTGAAATCATAGAGTTTGGTTATCTCAATCTTCCCCCAGATTGTATGAATATCATTAAAGAGGCCAGATGACCTACTACAAGAGCTTGCTATGCAGCAAAATGGAAGTGGTTTGTTATTTATTGTAAGAACAACCATATTAACCCACTTGATGCTTCTGTTCACAATATCATCTGCTATTTACTGCACCGTCAGCGCTCAAATTTAGCATATACATCTATACGCTTACATCTTGCTGCAATAGCTGCATACCTTCAGAGTAGACAACATCTGTCTCTTTTCAGAATGCCTGTTATCAAGGCTTTTATGCAAGGACTTAAAAGAGTTATTCCACCGAGACTTCCACCTGCCCCAGCCTGGAATCTTAATATTGTCCTTACCAGACTAATGGGTCCACCCTTTGAACCATTGCATAAATGTGAACTGCAATTTCCTACTTGCTTTCCTCAGTGCTATCACATCACTGAGGAGAGTGGGTGAACTTCAGGCACTAACCCCTGAAGAACCATTTTGACAAGTACACCACAACAAAGTGGTTCTACGCACTAACCCTAAATTTCTACCCAGAGTTATATCTGCCTTCCATATCAACCAATCTGCCGAGTTGCCTGTGTTCTTTCCTCAACTGGATTCAGTGGCAGAACGAGCTCTACACACCTTAGATATTAAACAAGCATTACTTTATTACATAGAAAGGACCAAACCTTTTCATAAAACTACCCAACTCTTTGTTGCTTTTGCTCCACCACACAAAGGCAATCCCATTTCTAAATCAGGAATTGCCAGGTGGGTAGTCAAATGTATTCAGACATGCGATGCAAAAGCAAAGAGGACTTTACCAATTCCCCCTAGAGCGCATTCCACTTTCAAAATAGGGGCTTCTATGGCTTTCTTAGAAAACATTCCCATAACTGACATCTGTAAAGCTGCAACATGGTCTACACCACACATATTTACAAAACACTGTTGTGTAGATGTGTTAGCAAAACAACCAGCTAATGTAGGCCAGGCAGTTCTACCTACACTCTTTCAAACAACCCCAACAGCTACAGGTTAGCCACCGCTTTGGGAGATTACTGCTGTATAGTCTATGCAAAGCATGTGATCTACAGCTCACGTGCCTCAAATGGAAAATACTACTGACACAGTATGCATCTGTTCTTGGCATGTAGAGCTGTAGATTCACATGCGCCCACCCACCTCCCGGGAACCTGTACCTGTTCCAGTACTATCTTACTTAGATACAAATGCATGGACATCTCTATTCTACTCTTACTAACTCCATTCTCACCCTCTGTGGGAAAACAATCTAACAATAGAGTCGATGCCCATGTGCACTATCACCGAAAGGAGGAGTCACCTACCCTGTGACTGGAAAAGACTTATTTGAAGAAAACAAAGTGCAAACATCCGAACCCAACACTAGATGGCAGACTTAGGCAGAACATGTGAATCTACAGCTCTACATGCCAAGAACAGATGCATACTGGGTAAGTAGCATTTTACATTCTAAATCATACTTCAAAAAAGGTAAATCACCCAAAAATACATAACTGGCATCTAAGATTGTGACACGTACAACACTCATGATGCTATGAGGGGTGAAGGAGGGAAAATGATCTTTTAATTTAAATTAATTTTATATATATACATATATATATGTGTATATATATATATATATAGATAGATAGAGAGAGAGAGAGAGAGAGAGAGAGAGAGAGAGAGAGAGAGAGAGAGAGAGAGAGAGAGAGAGAGAGAGAATTTTATAGATTAAACATGGAAAGTGTTGCCCATTTTCACTGTGGTAGTCCTAGATAGGTAGGAGTAAGGACATTTGCTTAAGATTTATTTAAGTAAAAAATATATAATCTTTATTTATTTCATTAAAAAAAAATCACATTCACTAGGGAGATCATTCCCGTGATAGTGGAGACCTCCACAAACAGGCCAAAAGTTATGATTAGCTTTTAGGTCTTAACTTCAGTCATTAGAGTCTCCACTCTCTTTGAGGGACTTGGGAGACTTGTAAGTCTACATCTATGTGTAAATATGAACATGAAAATGGTGAGTTCAATCCATGAGGATTTTTACACTTTGATGTAGATCTACACAGAAGAAATCTACACATACAAACTTAACTTTGTGAGTGGGGCTCGTGGTTGTCTGGCATAGTGAACATTTTTTCACCTTTCTTGTAGGTGCTTGTGCATTCTAGCCTGTTTTTATGTGTGTTTGTGTACGCACATCCGCACACTATTGTCATCCAGTCCAAAGATAACCTAACATTCACCCCACAATTATGTTGCTTACTAAACTGTATCTTCACCCTCTGCTCAGCTTTCTTTTTTTCCATTAGATATTGATGAATGCCGGGACGGGATGCACCAGTGCAGATACAACCAAATATGTGAAAACACACGTGGCAGTTACCGGTGTGTGTGTCCACGAGGATATCGATCTCAGGGAGTTGGAAGACCATGCCAAGGTAAGTTAATAAATGTATTTAACATACTAACACATTTTTGTGTACTTGGCTTCGGCTTATGGCTGCTGTTCCATTAGTAATAATATTAATATTCTTAAAAATCAGCATTCTCGGTTGTTCTCCCAAGTAGAGAAAGACTATATATTTGCCTGCTCAGAATTTACTGAAGTGTTGACAGCTGGAATCGCATTGCAATTTACCTTTTGTTTCAGGACATCATTCAAAAATAAAGTAAAGATAAAGGAAAAATTTCAGGTCTAATAGCAAGTGCAAAACACCAAGGGCATAAGCAATTTTCCCTTTTCAGTAAGTTTACTACTTTTTTTGGGTAGTCACAAAATCTGAGTGTACATTTTCTCCAAAATAGTAACTTACACTTGGATTTGTGAATAGCCAAAAAAGTTGTTAGACTTACTCAAAAGTGTAAATTACTCAAAACTGTATAACCCCAGGCCCTTCATTTTGGTGGAGACATGCGAGACATACAAGTTACCCTTTTAGACTTAATATGCACTGTTTTGTAAAACAAATAGTAACCTTACTCAAAATTGTAAATGGCTCAAATGTGTATGTTACATCTGTGAATCCGGCCCAAAGATTTTAAGAGATGTCCTATTTGAAGAAGAGTGTCCAATTAGTTGAAACAAATATCCACATAAACTGAACAGTTGCAGACATGAGGTAAGAGGTAATGTACCAAACAGTTTTATTCTAGCAACAAAACTAGGGTTTCCTTACACATAAATCATCTCAGATAAGGTTAAGTAGAAAAAAAGATATTTGGAACAGCAATCAAATCAAAGGTCTTGATTAGGGTGGCATTTGTTCACAAGGGCTGCTTTATAAAAAGTCAATGTGCGTTTTTCATGAACATATTTCTATGCAGCCACCATATTGGCATACAAGGTAAATTAAGTCTGCAGTAATAGAGCAATTTGTCTAGCATTGGCAGTGACATTAAAGCTCAGGTCTCCGCCTTCCCAGTAGGCAAAGTACCGCCAAACCACATTCTCTTGCAAGTCACTTACAGTCCTCAAAAACTATTAATTCTTTTTAGAAACATACATCCATATTTATTCTGGGATAGGGTGGACACCTATGACTACCACTCTTGTTATGATCTTCAGCATCTGCATAGATTTGTTTTATTAGGTATTTACACAGCACACACTTTTCACCTAAAGGGGGTTCTTGTCACTAAGTAGATAAAGAGAGGCAAGCAGATGAGACAAAGAAAATTAGTAAGAAAATCTAGAATGTATGGCTCAACCTGAATGAAAGATGATTTAACTGGATTAGAACTTGTGCCATTAGCATGAAAGTAAAAACAGATGTGATTGGACCAGATGAGATGGGCAAGTGTCCCAATGTAAACTTGTTTTCAAGTGAGTGAACGTTTTTGGGCCCGCTGGCATTCAAGCGGATTAGATTTACCTACTTCAATGGAGAATCCCAATATCCACCTTTGTTTATCATTTACATTCCCCGCCCATTGCTACCGTAAGCAAAAATGTAAGAAAAGTAAGTTTTTTGCAAAAAGGAACAAACTACGAGTAAAAGCTACTGCCAACTATTACCAAACATATTTCAACAGTGCTGGTGCAATCATGTTTTGTTTAGGAGGAAATATTATCGTCATTGCTCTTGGAAAAGTCTTTTCAGGGCAGGATCTTGCATATGAGAGATCATTAGTGCTCTGCAGGCACAGAGCTAGTAGGAGTCCACTGCACCTTTAAAGCAACCAGATGTACAAAACCCTATTTAGAGATTTCAACAATATTACTGAAATTTTCTATCTGTTCCTCATTTGTCTCCTTACTAAATCTCCTACATAAGTTACAAGAGATAAAAAACATTCAAAACGGAAATTCCTGCGGTAAACTCACTATTGAAAATAACTTTCATTCCAACACTATTCACAGATAGGATACAAACCTGAACAGTACAATTAACACATACGTTTATGCAGTGGTGCACTGTATTGGTAACATCTGGCACTGTGCATTTTACCACTGGCAAAATAAAATGAAGTCATGGCGGAAGTATTTATAAAGGTCTTTCTTGCCTATTTACCCTTACTTTACATTACTAAATATAGTGCATGGAACGTTGGGGTCATATTTTCAAGGTTCAGAAGCAAATTACATCACATTTATAATCTTGTTCATAATTTATCAGCAAATGTTATTGACATAAATGAAGATTTATCAGATCACCTTCCAGTCTAAGGGATCCTATTGTATGCATTAGTTGTGTCCTGGCATGACTTAGCACGAGGCATACATCAGTGGTCCACATAGGTTGCTGCAATGATATAATTCAATTTGAATGACTCTATTATTGATTCATTTCATAAAAAATTACCCCAAATAGTTAATCTGAAAATTTGTTTTGGATCTTGCACTCGTGGACCAAAGTTTAATATCACTGGTTTTGTTCATGCTCAAGGTGGATGGTGCAGATAGCAATAGTGGATTCATGTCTTGCTAAGCCACTGACAGTCTATTCATTGCTCCTTTGTGGTCTTTTCTGCATCTTCCGCTTCTGATTTTCTGGCAACCCAAAAAATGCCTATGAGCATAGATAGCATGGCAGTATTTATTATGCCACTCCATTTGTCTCCATGGGCTAGCTTGCACTTTCCTCTTTCGTTATTGTTGTTGAGACATCACCATAATCAAAAGCCAATGAATACTAAGGGCCTTATTAGTCCACTGGAGGACTTCCAAGGCTGTGGTGCAACTGCACTCTGGATTACCATTGTAATCCATGGCGGGCAGGTGTGCGGGCAGTGCAGCAGCAGTCTGACAGCGTTAGTCAGTTAGGCTCATGGGAGAGCCTAACATTGCAGACTGCTGCCGTGAGAGCACCGACTGCATGTTCCTGCACGGTGTGGCGTGCATGCCACACCGTGAATGAACTTGGGGTGTAAATGCATCCCAGGCAGAGGAGCGGCAGGGGGCCCTGTTAGGACCCCCTTAGTTGCCTCTCTGCCACACCATTCATGGCAGGTGCACCGCCATGAAATGGGCGGTGGAAAGCCAACTCATAATGTGCTGGTTGGGGATTTAGAGGCACCACCAGCATATTGTTGTTCCTGACTGATGCACGACTGCCGCTAGATCCTGGATTCCCAGCAGACGCAGCGGTTCAATGGCGATCCGACTGCCACACTCGTAATACTGTGGGTGGGCCCACAGTGTGGAGGTGGTCGGACCACCACCGCGAGTACAGCGATCCTAGGGACCGCCATACTCGTAATAAGGCCTAGATAAGAAGCCCTACTGAGGTGAAGATATGGAGTGGCACATCAAAGGAAAACACTCTCCTTGACGGCAAAGAGGCTCTAGGTTGGGACAATCCATCATAATTTTAGGGGGACTGGACCGTTACATATATTTAGGATACACAATGACAATGTAAACAGTTGCATTAAGATTAATTATGTGCAAGTGTATTTTAAGTGGCAATCCCGAAAATTTAGCCAACGCTTCCTGTATTCACTGTTGGGCAGTATTCAGTATGAAATGATTAATTTAATTACATTTATATACCCAAAAAGATTATGAAGGGTGCTGACAAATGAGTCCCACGGTACAATTATGATATCATATTATGTTTACCCTAGTTCTCGTGGGCAGATAGGGTTGTCCTTGTATTATTTACACATATCCTTTAAATATGGTACAGATCCAGAGTTCCTCGAACCACATTCAACAATTCTGCTCTAGCCTCCCTGCAAAGCCCAGGGTACAGTTACATTTTGACATACGTGCCACAGATATGCACTCTTTCGATGTAAATTGTTAGAGTGAAATATGTATACATTCTCAGAATCCATCTTCCAGACGTTGTGTTTTGCTCACACCAAATTTGATGTTGAAAAAATACTCTCTTTTCTTTGAAGGCTAAACAAATTCTTCCAATGTTCCCAAATCATGCATAATTCCTCATGAGGTTGCATTGATTAGATGGCTGACGTTTGTTGTGATAGCCCTTCATAGTTATCCCTAGAATGGCCCGCTCCTTCAAAGATGATTAACATTTCCAAAGATTATTTAGAGGAAGGCCAGAATGTCTACAACAGGAGTTCTAATATTTTAGAAAAAGGAGCTTACACTAATGAAATTGTTAAAACCTTGCTTTTCCAGGGTCCATGTCAAGTCCTTAATTAGGGCTTTGGGAATATACAAACTATCATGATATAGCCCCAGAAATTAAGTAATTGTCACATTTATGTGATGCATTTGGCTAAAAATGGGTAGGTCTTCTAACAGCTCATATAACACCTTAGTGTTTTTCACATAGAAGTATAAAATTGGAGTATATCAACAATTCAATAGGCGCTTCCTTGTTATAGTGTAACTTAAATGGTTGTTGCTGCTATGTTTAGTGTGACCTAGAATATTCATTTCCAACTGCTCATGGGCTGAAGTCATCTTTGTCAGGTGTCATTATTGTAGTTCACTCATCTAGGAGTATCATGTCAGTTGTGCTCGCTCACCATCCATTTGCTTTCTTCATATTGCTCAGCTTTATAGTCATGTTGCACTATATGTTAGTCATACTTTAAAAAAAATATATGACCAGGATTGACTTCTAGCTTGAGTGAAAATAACTCCCCAAAAATGCATGGCACATGCAGTGGAAATGGCATTATAAAATGGATGTGGAAAGTAATGTATTCTGATTGGCCAGGTGTTCTAATTGCTCTTAAACTTCTCTGAAGGTGGCATACCAGCAATTCTCAGTATCCGTTCCATAGCCATCATTACAAACAATGGGTGATATCCCATTGGTGCCATTGCCATGTGAAAAACAATCATACAATGCTCCAAAATAGACTTAAAATTGCTCAGATGTGGAGAGGTATACATGTTTATCTGCCATTCATCCATTTTATAATTGCAGTAAGGCTTCAAGAATTGCTAAAGTAGGCGCCTAGGTATAGCATGTATTTTCACACTCTACAGTGTTCCCTACTGACATCATATTGCCTGTCTACCATAACATATGTTCCCCAGTGTTGCTGCAGCTTCATGAAATTGCTGTCCATGTGTCATCAATTTGTTCCACAGGTTGATTCTTTGTTTCTGTGTCTATTTTCTTTTCTTTTGATCCATTGGCCATGCTCATGCTCCCCGGACAGACATTAATGAATGTGAACAGGTGCCCAAGCTTTGCGCATATCAGTGTGTCAACACACCGGGCAGCTTCAAGTGTCTCTGTTCCCCCGGACAACATTTATTAGGTGATGGAAAATCTTGTGCTGGACTGGAGAGGTTGCCCAATTATGGGACGTATTCTTCCACTAGCTATACCTTTGCCCAGTACAACCCAGTAAGAGAATACCATCAACAGCAAGCATTTTACAGGCCCTCCTCCAATGCCTACAACTTCTATTCTGAGTCTAGAAACAGCAGGACACCTGCCTCCAGGACTAGGAGAAGCCCAAGAGTCACTTGCCCTGATGGCTATCGGGAGAGAAATGGAATCTGTCTAGGTAAATGTCAGTCATATCACATATTGTCTTCCGTATCAATATAAATTTCATCGTTGTCATTTCTTTTTTTAATAGGGCAGTCCAGCCCCCGTTCAAAGGGATGCTTTAGAATTAAGAAGGGGTAGGTTGGCAAGCTGTAGAATAGGTCAGAGACACAGATATCAAATCGTACTATTGGAAGTCTTCCACACTTTTTAGGACAGCACATAAAACATGTGCCTTGTCTGTAGCAAGGGATACAGTCTACAGACTTGAAATGTCATCATCTTAAATAATAGAAGGTAAGTAGTCTCTGAGGCAAGTGAAGAGCTGCAAAGTTCAGTCCTTTAAAGGCCAATAGCTTCAACATTATTTGGAAATGGGACTTCAATAGGAAGCAATATGGATCTACAACTGGATATAGTTTTGTAAAGTTGATGCTCCTATTTAAGTATCCATTTACCATAGTAGTTGCAGCTCTGTCAGTAATCCGAGGTAAGTAACTCATAGACAACTTTTGTACTGTCAATACTTCCTGTGAAAATGACAGGCAATAACAAAAAACTTTCATTAATATCTTTTTTGGGTTGTCTGTTTTTTACATAAGTAAATCTGTGAATATAGAGTAATCCATAGATCATAAAGTGGGTAGGCTATCAATGTCATATTATATATATATATAAGAAAAGTATCTGAGGCGATCAATAAAAGAAAGGACATGAGTTACATCTGTAGCACAACGTTCTACAATTGACTCATCTGATGACGAGTCAAGAATCAGGGCAGAAACCTTTAATGCTTGGGCAGGGATTGGAAAGTGGTGAGTTAATCCCATTGTTACGAGAGGGGATGTTTTGGAATAACAGAACACTTCAAGACCTGTAACAGGAATGAGGACACACATAGGTGTACTGCACTGGGCATTTGAGGTAGAAAATGCACTTCTGCTCATGAGTGAAGGCTCTTTTGCAGATTTTCTAGCATACAGAGTAGGTGTCTGTACACACCAGAGTAGCTGCTGTATCCACATGAGGCGACATGCCTTCGGTCCAGTGGTATGTAAAACTTTTGTAATAAGAAGCAACTGTAAAACAGCTGATTTTAGTGTTTAGACTGAATATGCTTGTTAGAATATACTCGATAGCTTAGGCACAGGTTTTCAGAAATCAAATACTAACCCATTGTCCGTATTTTGTCTATACCTTTAATGTAGAAAGAGCCCAGGGATTGTATGAGTAACAACACACAAAGCTGCAATCCTGGAGGACAGATCTGTCCTGTTTGCAGGATGACCCATTTGCTTCTGTATGTCTCCATAGTTGAAAATGTCTTATATGGAGCACTGATCCAACAGAAATAATGTGGTCGAGCTGGGAATAGGTCAGGGTATTGAAACAAGTCTCGGGCTGGTTTTCATTGGAAAATGGATTTTAATATAATTTCTAGATTTACTGAGCTCAGAGTAGAGACAATCACACATCTATATGTGACTGGTCTTAGAAACTGCAATGTGCAACAACTACTTTCGATTTCCTAGAAAAGGTAAGTAATACTTTATAACAGAACATGATTTTACTCTACAGTCACCCAGAATCAGTAGGGCTCCCGCAAGGCTGTGATGTGATAAGAAGATTTAGCAAGAAAAGAAGGGTAAATATGCTCTGATATTCTACCGAAAGCTAAGAGTTGCCACCTTTGCCATATATTGAAACTTGAGGTTAGAGATGTAAATGTGCGGCAGTAACTCCAATGTAATGACCTGAGTTGGTGTAAGTAAAAAAAAATGTATTTGTTCTTAGAAGGGAAGAATGTGACATCACAATTGATGTCTGCTTATCTCTAAATACATGTTCGACAAACTCTTATTCTCAATTATGAGATCTTCTGTGTAATTCATAAGCCTTAGATTACCTTTTCTCCATCTCATAAAGAATACATGCTTAGAAATGTTTGTATCTTTTTTTATAAGTAAATGTATGCACTGTAAAATACATTTGACTGAAAATCCCCCTTTAATTCCTTCCTCCCCAAAAAAGAAAAACAAACTGTAGTTCAGTGCTTCCAGAATTAGCCTTTTACATACAAACATATTACCATTGTTCCACAAGAAATCCAGAAGCAGAATGCTCAGCAGAATTATGTGATTGGGTTCTGTTCTGTGAACCAAAGACTCCTAAAGGTTTCACCTACATAATTCATTCTTTTCTTCAGTAAGTATAGAGTTTTTTCTCTTTTTTCTGAGAAGAGCCTCTCCTCGGAGGCCTTGTCAGTCATCATGCTGGTGGTCCTTTTCACTGATATCACTAAAAGGTCCTTGAAGAATGAATACATTGTTGGTCAAGTCTGTCTTCTAGATTCTATCTCCATAAAAGAGCGTGAGATGTGTCAAGTATTACTACATAGGAGACTGAAGACACAGAAGGAGTTCACCTGTAAGCTATATTGGGTCTCAAGGAAGAGAAAAATTATTCTCTCTTAGCATCCCAGTTCATCAAACAGTGCTTGGGAGGTGATTCCTCTGCCTTCGAAATTGGCGGGACCTATTCCAATACCATACAGGATGCCTCAGAGAACCATTTCACTGTCAAGACTTATTTTACCACATATGACTGTTTCTATGTTGAGAGCTTTAGTGGTATCTTAGGCATCATAGGGGACTTTTGCAGTGCTACTATGAGCTTCCACGTTGAGGTGTCACTCTCAATCAAAATTAAGCTATCACTCAACCTCATAATGAACCTCGGCATAACAAAAACAATGACAGAAAGGACTTGCTCAAGAAAAAGAAAATATGGTGTTAAATTAACCAAATTACAGGAAATCACCAACCAAAGGTCAAGATATTTGGCCTTTCTCCCCTCAACAGCATTATCCTTAATCTGTGCCTCAACAACCTTAGTAGCAGCATATGGCGGTGTTCCTCAGCTATTACAACCAAGTAGCAATGTACCTTCAAGAAAATTGGCCTGGGAAAGCGATCCCATGGCCCAAGTATGCAAGAGCTCAGACGGGAAGTTCTTATACCACAGTCAGGTGACTCCCATTACTGCTGGCAACATACAAGCTCAAGGTCACGGAGGCTCTATGGAACACTGGCTCAAGATACAGCCATCTTTTGCTCAAAAATCTGTTTGATTAACAATATAATCAACTTTCATGAGCTCACAGATAGAGCAGTGAAGGTATTGAGTCACAGACCCAGACATTTATAAACCATGGGATTTTACAACCAAAACCACAAGCAAGACCTCTAATGCTTCTAGTTTCTGGCTACCATCACCACAACAAAGAAGATGCAAGACAAAAATCATAAATCACGTGATCAAGGGGCAGATAGCCTTGCATATTTGTTGTGGCCATGCCCTCTGAGAGGAAAGAAAAATCACTTAATATCAGTTCTGCATATAATCAAATGGAACTATAACTGCATGGCTATCTTCACAGTGTGATATATATATATTTTTTTTATTGAGCAGAAATAGAGAAATACTACCAAAAGGAAGTAATGTGCGCATACAAAATATCAACCAATTACAAAAAACAGAGATGGAGTTGCATAGTGCGCATTTCGGGTAAAGCAGCTTAGCAGCATTCACAGTTTTGATCCAAGAAAACATATTGGCACAACAATTTTACACCCAAAGATACATAAGTGCAGCTGTGCCTACATAAACAAGCCTTTCTAAACCCTTCCCTTTGACTCTTCCCCCTCCGCCTCCCTTTAACTCACCCCAAGCCTCCTCCTACTGCTATGAGCTAAAAATAAACACTGGGACACTCCCAGGAGTATCTGTGCGCGGTATAAACTTCGATAACATAACAATGACAGGCAAGTAAAAAAAATAAACCATCACATAAAATGATTCCAAAAAAGTGACATTAGTGCAAAGTGCACAAAAGTGGAGAAATCTAGAAGCATTCACAGTTTTCACAGTTTTTACCCAAGAGAGAATATAAAAATATCAGTTTTACACCAATAGAGATAAAAGCTGATGTGCAAATGTGCCTAGATGAACAGATAAAACGCATTGTCATTATGAAGGGAAGACGCAGAAGAGAGGCAAATACATGATGTCGGGACCCCCCCTTAACAAATCAATCCTGGATATGGCATGGATTAGGCTACACTTCATGAAGTAGTAGAATAAGATATTCTGTTAAATGACTATGTCCCGGGTTGAATTTCAATAACCTCTAAATAGTGCTATACATAGCAACAAACCTCTTCAAACCCCACCACATGCTTTACATATGCCTCTTCAAACTTCTTGGCCTGTACCATTTTTTCCTTCCAGCTCTGAACAGTTGGAACCAAACTAGTTCTCCAGTTTTGAAGAATGAGGGAACAATTATGCTGGCTCATCGTGTTCTATCTTTCCAGCTAGCAAATGCCATGTATCCCCATACATTCTTGGTCAATTTCAGGGATTTTCATATGAAAGAGACAATACTGTCAGCAGCTATCAAGCAAAAGAGATTTCAGACCTCAGATAAGTTCCAATTTAATATCTTTTGAGATATGGCAGCAGGCCGGCGTTGCCGAGAATTTAAATCTAAGTCGGAACTTTTTAAGAAACAAGGTGTCCAAGCTTCCTTGGTGCAACAGTCTAAAATGCAATTTTTAGTTAAAGGACAGTCTCAAATATTGGGGATGGTTAAGCAGGCGGATTAATTTTTTCACCATTTACACAGGGATAAGTGATCCAAGCTTATTGCAGTCTGCATGTTTCCGTAAAGTTTTGAGAATTTTCGAAGGAACCCGCTGCTACTATCTCATTATCCTCATGTCAACAGGTGGTGGTGGCTACCACCGGAGGGCAGGCTTTTGGTTCCATGCCAAAGCGCACTTTAATAAGTATAGGTGGAGGTAGGGTGGGCAACCCCCCCCCCCCTTGCTGGGAAGGGGAGTCCACTGGGTTATCTGAGGGTGGGTTTCTGGGTGGTGAGGGGGCACATTTAGTAAAAAGGAGCACGATTATACGATGTTTGGAACAAGTTACTGTGAGGGATATGAAGACTACAGGTGTCATTGAAATGACCTACAGGAGTAGGTTTCAGGGTGAGGAGGCAGCACTTTCAGTGACAAGGAGCAGGAATAAAGCAGGTTGTGCAATTGTTTTTGACACCAATATATACAGCGGAGGTGGCATTATAATTAATTTTTTCAATGCTACACAAGGTTAGGATCCTCTCCTGCAACACCAATGGCATTTTTAATAAACACAAATATCGGGGTTTGATGGCTGACATCTTTTGCACCAGAGGTAATTGTTTTACAAGAAACTCACCACAACAGTAGCACCCCAAAGATTTTTGTTCCAAAGAAATAATCCCTTGTGTTTTTCACCATAGCAGGATTAGCTGTAAGGGGTGTCACAATTTATCTAGGAAGTGGCATCGACTGGGTTGTTAGGAAAGTGATTTGTGATCCCTGAGTTAGGTGGTTATGGTTAAAAGTTTCTGTCAACGGGCTACCCTTTAATCTGGTTAATTACTATGGTCCCATTAGCGATGATGTTGATGCATTGTTACAGATTCATAATATCGCATTGGAGGCCGAAGGTCCTTTGATCCACGGTGAAGATTTTAACTATATTCAGGACCTGGAATTAGAAACATCAAATAAAACTAAGAAACAGCTGAAATCAAGAACAAAAAACTGATTGAAACCCTCAAATTAGACTTTGATTTTGAAGATCCTTGGTGTTCAGAGCATCCAGGTTTTTCACAATACATCTGCATTTCGCATCGCTTTAAAAGTGCATCCATCCTTGATTTCTTCTTAGTTTCACCAGTAATCAAAAGGTCTGGGTCAGATACCTGGGCAAATGCCTTCTCTGATCACTGGCTGGTTCCTATTGTGGTAGATCTGGGCACCACTAATAGAGAGAGGTCTAGGTGGCAGCTAGACAGGACTCTTTTGACTAACCAAGAGCGGTTGAGTGAGATGTTAGGATTTATTGCGGAGTATTATCTTATCAACAGAAATACTGCCTCTCTCTTCTCAGTTTGGGAGGCTTTAATGCCACAGCACGAGGGTGTATTATTGCCTTTAAGGCAAATCAAAAGAAAGAGCAGACCCGGCGAATAGTGAGACTACAATCAGCGGAAGATGGTGCTATAAGGGCCAGCACGTGGGTAAAAGGCACAGGGGTTTGCGAGGATGGATTAGGCAGGGCAAAACAAAATCTTAGAGATTATTTCCCTCTTGAGGAAATAAACAACTCCAACGCCTACCAGCAACGACTCTATAAGAAGAATTAGCATATAGGCAAGTTTTTAGCCTGGTCCACTTGAATTAAGAAAGATAAATCAACAATTTGGCAAATTGAGAACCCTGAA
This sequence comes from Triturus cristatus, assembly GCF_964204655.1. Classification (NCBI taxonomy): domain Eukaryota; kingdom Metazoa; phylum Chordata; class Amphibia; order Caudata; family Salamandridae; genus Triturus; species Triturus cristatus. The sequence continues at coordinate 323,016,109 of NC_140586.1, read as the reverse complement.
ACCGCTAAAATTGTAATAGAGAAGGATGAAATTGCCCAAGTCTTCCTACAGCGCTACAGAAGCATATATCAAATGCAGTACACTGATTCCATTGTCCAGTTTAGAACAATACTATGGGTCTTTACAGCTACCCTAACCACCACACTCTCTAGCTGAGGAAATGTTAGTCTTAGTAACAACGAGGTTCATGAAGCACTTCAAAAAAATGCCAAATGCTAAGGCTTGTGGAAATGACGGATTTCCGTCTGAATTTTACAAGATATTTGCTAAAGAGTTGTAACCCTTCTTAACAGATTTATTTAAATACATTAAAGAGAGTGGGGAGCCCCCCGCCTTCAAGGAATCTACTATAGTGAGTTTTCTCAAGAAAGAAAAAATACCCATAAAAGTGAATTCCTACAATCCAAGTAGCCTCCTTAATGCCGTCTATAAGCTTTAGATGAAAGTATGAGCTACTCATATCATGCCAGCAGCCCAGCTTTTAATTCATGGGTACCAGAGTGGGTTTGTTGCCAATCATCCTATGGCAGCAAACAACCGTTTTTTAACAGAGGCGTTAGATTATTTTTCGTCTAATCAAACTACTGCAGTGATAATGATGATCAACGCAGAAAAGGTGTTCAATCTCATTAATTGGGAGGCCCTGTGTTTTAGTTGAAGTAAATTCAGGTTCGACCCACAATTCACCCCGATGCTTGTGAATTTATATCAAGTGGCACAAGCGCAGGTTATCTTGAACTCCAGGATGGCCAGCATGGTATCAATCAATTGAGGCACATGTTAGGGGTGTTTTCTGTCTCCAATACTATTTACTTGTTTTTAAAGAGCCATTGGTAGTGAAGTTACGTAGCTGGGGCATCAGTGCCCCAGTGGAGGGGATGTCCAGGCTGAAGCTATTGGCAGACAATATCATTCTGTATTTAAAATCAGATAGAGAGAATGTACAGAAAAGGTTTCAATACAGAGACATTTTACAGTAAAAGAAGAATTGTAAACCTTTTCTTAGAAGAATAGTGGCTACATGGAAAGTCTTTAAAATGTATATTACTTGTATTAATCTTGTCACAGCTCAATAATTCAGCAGTGATTGGGCAATTTTTTACTGGTGTTTTGGCATTTTTACACCTGCATTATCGCTGACCGATCACTACAGTATGTTATGTTATGTTATGTTAAGGGATTTTGCATAGCGCGTGAATCACCCGGGGGCATCTCGGCGCTTGCTTTGTTCACTTCAGAGGAATGGCGATCGGGAGGATGGAAAATCATTGTTATCATTATGGAGCAAGGAATAGCACGGTTTTCAGTTTTTTCTTGAAAGTAGTAAAAGATGAGCATTTCCGAATGTCAATTGGCAGCAGATTCCATTATCGAGGCGCTAGACAGGAGAATGCCTTAGCTCCTGTACGTGCTCGCCGGATTCTAGGTGTGTTCAACAATTCCAAGGTATTGGAGCGTAGGTTTAAGATCGGGGTTTTGTTAATTAATTTATTGGCCAAGTATTTAGGGGCCAAGCCGTTTAGTGCTTTAAACGTGAGGCAACAGATATCTGCATTGATTGATCAGAAGAAGAATGGCATATGCACATAAGAATAATTATATTTTGCCCATGTCAGTCACTTCAAATGCGAATGCAATATTGCGCTGGTGATTTCTTAATCACCAATGAGCTGCATAAAATCGTGTTCCCAGTGAACCATGTTTAACATAAAGGAATCTTTATTTAGTAATGAAAGTGTGTAACAAAGGACCCTTAAGGAACCTATGGAATTGGTTGGGGGGGGGGGGGGTTGCAGGTAGAGAAATAAAGCAATGACTTAAAGGAAAGCAGAAAGAAAAAAAGTAATTAAATAATTTTTTTAAAATTCATTTAACATATTTGCATACCTCTTAATGCCACATAAATGTTCAGACTCCTTCAATTTTAGATGGTTGTTTGGTAGTCTGATTTAGAAGTATTTTTTTAAGATTCACAGAGGTGTAGAGGTGGAAGACATGTATGTATATGATATTTCCACATCACAAACATAGACCAAAGGCAGTGGAGCGCTGTACATGGTCAAATAAAAGAATAAACTTAAGGAGTAAGAGGATAGGAATCTGGGTTGTGTATGGTTAATGCATTGTGATGTAGTGTTCTACAATTCAATTCAAGAGACCTCTGAAAAGTAGAAATGAGTAGTCAAATAAGATGTACATTGTTTCCTGATAAACTACGTAGTGAGAGTTATGACGTATTTAAAGCTTCAAAGACCACACTGTGTGCAACAGCAGTTGTAAAGCAAAAACTGGTAGGCTTGCCAAAGGTGCTGGAAAACCTTCTGAGGCTGTAGTAAATACATCCTACATACTACTTGACTGGTGGAAAAGTGTTATTGTTCCAATTTACAAGTGGGTTCTTAAATTTATTAATTAAATGTAGCTACTATCTGAATACCCTATTTGCCTCTACTGGGAAGATCTTTGCAATGGAGAAGGAGTTCTTTAGCCTGCCTGTGAAGGTAGGCTGAGTTTCCCGACAGCAAAGATCCACCATAGAAAACTGCTTAATCCTGCAGGGTTTGGTAGAATAATACACCCATCCTAATAAAACGAAGGCATTCTAAGTGGGACGCATTGATTATACTATAACTTGTGACATAGTGTATAATATACCTTATAGGACACATTCAGGGAATCTCTACTGTCCCCCTTAATGCAATTACGTTGTTAGACTCAAAGATTAGGACCTCAATTAAAGATGGGATGTGAAGCGGATACTAGGCATCAAGACATTATTGAAAATTAATTTAGCAGGAGACGGAAGGTGACCACCTTTTAGTAGCAGATAACTTTTTAGACGTCGGCCCAGAATCTTTAATCTCCAAGTCTGGCAGTCATTTGCCCCTTCCCCTTCCTTCTCTTTCATTTTCAGGTCTCTTAAATCCACCAGTTGGGGGAGGGCCCATGCATCTTTCTGTGCCGGGGGTCTCAGACGTGTCTATGACTATGTCGACTTCACCAGCGATCCCTGATCAGACTGATCTAGAGGGCTCCCAGGCGGAGGATAGGTCTAACGTTATTCAGATTGATCCCCCTCTAAGCGGCGGTTCTTTCTCTATGCAATGGGACGCTAAGAGCCTCCTTAATTTGATTCTGGAAGAAATTTGGGATTTAAAAACTTCCCAATCTGCTGAAATTGCAGCAATTAATGCCCGTTTGATGAAGATTGAGGAATCCATGGCTCAGATCCCGGTACGGCTCGTGGAGGCCGAAATCAGGATCTCCCAATTAGAGGACCAAATGTCATCTCTGAATCGTAAAGTGGCTACCTTCCAGTCCCGGAGAACTTCACTGGAAATGAAGCTGGAAGAGTTAGAGAACCATTCCAGACAGTCAAATCTTCGAATCTTGGGCATTCCGAAGGGCTTAGAGGTCCAGCAGACGCTACAATGGATTGGCTCCTTCATAAAGAAAAATGTCCTTCCAGAATTTAATGGGGATCTTACAATAATGAGAGCCCATCGGGTCCCTGCACATCTTCCGCCTAATGCCAAGTTCCCCCGGACGATTCTGGTCAACTTTGGGGACTTTAGGGTCAAGGAGCAGATCTTGTCAAGAGCAATCAGGCAAAGACAGTTTTCCTCGGCCGAAATGCCATTATGTCGTATTTTTTCAGATATGTCAGCCTCCGCAGCAAAAAGGCGGAAATAATTTGTAAAAATGCTTCATTTGTTTAAGGCACAAGGGGCACAAGCAGAGTAAGCTCAAGGTGTTAATTAAGGGCAAATTCCATATCTTCTGTAGTGTCTCAGAGGCACAGGACATACTACAACAGATTTCTACGGATAAACCCTAGTGGTTTTAAGGTTGGGGGGTACTTATCCTTTGAGGACTGCAATACTGCATTTTTTTTCTGAGTCTTTGTTTAATGAGAAGAGATGGTGAAAAGATAAGGTGACATAAAAGGGCAAGGAAGGTTAATGATGGTAAAAAGGCGGTTAACTGCAGCTTTTGTAGTTTAGGAAGGGGAAGTGAGTGCGGGGGGCGTCATTCAGCAGCACTAGGCACCAAGTCAGTGTGCCTGTAGAAGGGTGGGTGGGTGGGACAGGTTGTCGGACTCTGAGCAGGGGCAGCCATCTGCTCGGGCGACAATGGGTCAAGGGTTGGGACACGGGGGGTTGTGATCATGGGGGAAAAAATGAAATCCATATCTTGAGTTCATACTCATTTGTTTACTGCTATGCGGAAGCAAAAAAGGAGTGCCTGCTATTTTTGCTAGATTCGGGTTGGAGGCTTTTCTCAGAGTTAGTCAAAGGAATATTTTCAGAACATGGGGACATTCAGAAAATTGTCCTGTTTACGTAATGGTAAATAAGGAAATATTGAAAGTCGTTTCATTTAATGTGAACAGTCTTAATAATAAAAGGAAAATGCAGGCCATTGAGGCTTGGATTTAAACAGAGAATCCCTCGGTCATCCAAATACAAGAGACCCATATACCAGCGGGGAAAATCTCAGATTTTGCAATGCAATGTTCAGAGCTTGGGCAGCGTATAGGGGTTTCTCTTCATCCTCTGTAGCACATAGGGGGACGGCGATCTTTTTTAATAAACAATTTCAGGCTGAGGTGGTTAATTCTGCAAGCGACCAAAGTGGTAGATGGTGCTGGGTTACCGATATTGTAGACCAATCATCAGCCCCTGACGTTTGCGAGTATATATGCCCCAGTTGAGGACAATCCCCTTCCATATGAGGAACTTTTTCAATCGTTAATCCAAGTTTAGGGAGAGATGATCGTGGGAGGCAATTTTAATTTGCTAATGAGTCCAAAGATCGATTCCTCATCTAAGTCAAAAAAACAGTTAAAACGAAAAACCCTTAAAACAGTTCATACACTTCAGTGCTTGATATCATTGACCCTTGGCGAACTGCATTTCCCACAGAAATTGCTTATACTCGATCCTCAAGGAGATTTCACACTTTTTCACGTATTGATTTCTTTCTTATATCCAGGAAATTGGTCTTTTTACAGCAGAAAATTCTTCAAAATGGATTTTCAGACCATGCACTGGTGGAGTTAGCATTGGGTAATGGCAGTACATTCTTTAAAAGGTGGTTGTTAAATCGACAATATTTGCTAGAAGAAAACTGGGTGTCTTCTATTAAAACACACATTTTAGAGTTTTTTTTAGCGAAACCTTGGCTCCGCTCCATCCCACGTGGTATGGGATTCGTTCAAAGCCTTTTTTCGAGGCCTCGTTATAGGTAAAGATGCAGAGAACTCAAGGAAAAGGAAGGGAGAAAAACAGTCATTAGAGCAAAAAGTGCAAGAATCCTTTGATAGATTTCTCTCTAATCCCTCGGCCTTAAATAAATGTCAGTGGACTCAGGCTAAGTGGAATCTGACTGAAGTATACAACGCTAAGAGTGATACCCTTTTCCAAAAGGATAGGCAAAAGATCTATGAAGAAAGCAATTACACCGGGAGATTTTTGGCCTAGCAGGCTAGGGAACGGGCAACAAGAAATCAAATATTGGCATTGAGATGCCCCATCGCCGGTTCTTGTACTGAGGATTCGGGAGAAATAGGTGAGATAATAGTCCAACATTACAGGAATATCTATGCCCAGCAATTACCAGTTGATACGAGGACTTTGGATGATTTTTTGCAGAAATATGAATTACCTGGACTATCTGAGGAGGATAAAGGGCACCTGATGAGCCCTTTTACAAAGGAGGAGTTAGGGGAGGTCATTAAAAATCTTCCAAATGGTAAAGCCTGTGGGCCGGATGGCCTGCCAGCTGAATTTTTTAAAACCTTTTTAGGTGTAATTGGGGACCATCTATTATCAATTATAAATTAAATTTTTGAGGGTGGGCCTATCCCTCTGTCATTTAGAGAAGGAAGTGTAGTCTGCTTTTTAAAAAAAGGTACAAATAGTGAAGATCCCAACTCGTATCGCCCCATTACACTTCTAAACTCTGACTACAAAATAATAACTAAACTTTTAGCTAATCGTTTTAATGGAATTGCTTTATATTTAATACATCACAATCAAAATGGTTTTATTGCTGGAAGGCAACTTGGCATGAACACGCACTTTTTAGTGGAAGCACTATTTTGATACCCAGAAGATACAAGCATAAGTGCTTTTTTAAAAGTCGAAAAGGCATTTAATCTGGTGATAAGGGAATCTTTATTTTGTATCTTGGGTAAATTCGGCATTCCCTCTGAAATCACGGGGTTGGTTGAAAAGTTATATTCGAATGCGGAGGCCAATATTATTATCAATTTTTATTTATTTATTTATTTATTGCATTTATAGAGCGCACTATCACCTATCAGGCATCTTGGGGCAGGCATATACGTGCACTCAGGGACTAATGTTACGGGAGAACGCTAAAAAAATCATCTCATGCACTAGGAAAGAGCCAACTTTTTAATCTCTTCCTAAAGGGCAGAAGGTTGACCAAATGTCTCAATGCAGCTAAAACCGGCCAAGTAAAAGTCAAAAGAGGAACTAGACAAGGATGTCCGTTGTCCCCGGTGCTATTCACCTTGTTCATTGAACCTCTCGCGATAGCCATTAGGAAGAGTATGGATATCTGCCCCCCGCTACCAAATCTGGATAAAATAAAATTATACGCTGATGATATTATGCTCATTATAAAACCAGAGAAGGAAGTGCAGGCAAAGGCCTTCCTGATTTTTGAACAGTATGAGGCACTCGGAGGGTATAAAATCAATTTTAAAAAAACAGAAATATTGCCTTGCGGTCGAGGGGCATCTAGGGATTTGCACCCCAATATTATCTCATGTTTAAACACAAACCCGAAGAGATATTTAGGGGTTTATTTCTCACCATTGATTTCGGAATTATATGACTTAAATTTTGTCCCATTAATACGTAAAGTTCAAGATATGCTTACCCGATGGCATTCTCTCCCATTATCTATTTTAGGCAAGGTGGCTCTGATTAAAATGCCAGTGCTTCCTCTTTTTAACTTTCTTTTTTCATCAATTCCATGTGTGTTAGTCAATTTCTTTTTTATGAAACTAGAGTCTTTGTTTAAATCTTTTCTCTGGGGCAAAAAGGCCCCCCGAATAGCATTGAATACTTTATATGTGGAGCAGGCAGGGGGGGCTTGCTCTCCCCAATTTGATAGAATATTATTATGCAAACTTTGCACAATATATGTCTAGATTCAAGCAGGATTTATATTCGGGTTTTTTTGTTAATTTTTTATGAATTTAATTTGTAAGGAAAACCAGATCCATTGCCCACTATCAATTTTTAGATCTCCTAAATTAGTACGTTATAAGTGTCTACATTGGTTTTATCATAAAGGTCAGGCTTTCTATAAAAGATACTCTATCTTAGCAAAGAATAGCTCAACTCCTATTTCCTCCGTAGGAATTAAAGATTCATCTACAATCATTCAAAATTGGATTAAGGCCGGGTTCCAGAAACGTTCGTATTTCTTGCGGAACGATAGATGGTTGAATATAGATGAAATGTCTTGTTTAATTCCCCGTAATTTTCTTCTCCTGGGGTCTTATAAGGTTCTTAGGAAGTTTTATTATCAATCAGAAGAGTCTAGTTCATGACTTAGTAGAAGAAACGTTTTTTTAAAAAACGGGGGAATGGAAAAACATCTAGCCTCAATCAAGGGGATAGATTTAGAGGCTAAGGCTATAACTAAATGGGAAAAATATGAGGAGTTGGAAATCACTACAAATATTTGGTCCACAATTAATAAATTAAATTTCAGCACGGTCAGAGGGGCGAATTGGCGAAGGATGTTATTTTTTAGTAAGTGTCTTCTGTATAGAACCCCAAGCTTTATAGCAAAAGCCTACCCAAATGAATCGGGCAGTGTTTTCGGTGCCATAATCACCCTTCTGCCAATTGGACGCATATAATATTACAATGCCCCCTGATTCAGAAATTTTGGATCGACATTTTTGATTATTTAACCTCAGTAGGTATTTTAACGAGTTGGCCCAATGCTCTGTTGATGGTGATTGGTTATGATCCAGTCCTGACAAAATGATTAAACTCTTCTATATCGGAATGGCTGTTGCCAGATCACTTCTACTTCAAAGATGGCAATCGGATTTAATACTTCAAAATATGAATGGGTCTGGAAAATGGCACAGGTTAAAAGAAGTGAACGTGTGTATGCCTTACGAACGGGTGGGCTGAAAAAGTTTGATAAGATCTGGGCAGAGTTTTTTAATGGTGATGCTTAATTCGGCAGAATTGGTATAGGAATCTAGTATTGGTTGTATCCTGACGTTTGTGATTTTTAGGAAAAAGGTTGTAGCACTATGTTTCGCTTAGACTAGTTTTGGGGATCTAAGTAGACTATACAGGATCAAGTTACACTTTTGATATGTGTTTTTACGAGGTTCATATTTTAGGAGTGTAAGATCTGAGAATATGTTTAAAGTTGATGGGAACATGGGGCAATGGACGATGTTTTAAGACAATAGGTGTTTTATCTCGTCGGTCTTAAAATGTAGTTTTTGACTGGTCAGCTTGTTGAAATTTTGATTAAGTATTTGTATGTTAAATTATAATTCCTGCCAATCTGATGATATTGATGAATTTTATGATGTCTGAATATTAAGATGATAATTTATGTAATATATGGATTTCAATAAAAAATAAAATAAAAAGAAAATTAAGTTAACAGGTTTTAACAGGTTTTAGTTGAACACCGTGCTTAACTTTGCTCTGTTTTGTTGATTTGTCAGAGTTCCAAGTTCTATTCATGCACCTCCCTAAAGTTGTATACAAGAAGAATCCAAGAACTTTTAAACAAGAACAATGTTGTACTCCAGACTCATAAGGGGTACAGTGATCGTCACTTAGCTAAAAGAAGCATAGTTATGAGCCAAATATGAGACTGAATACTGATACATTAAAAAGTATTTGCTTTACTTAGAGGAAGCAAAAATACAGGAGAAATAAAAGTTCAGGTTGGTATCGGAAGTCTTCAAGCAGTATAAGTATCTCAGCAATCACATTTGCAGCACACATAATGAGAGGTTCAGGTTAGAAATGCCTCCAATAGATTAAGTAGCATGTTTAGGAATACCTTTAAAATTTTTTTAAATAAGGTCAAAATTCCACTAACATTAAAGTGTGCAGTAGTGGGAATACCTTTAAGGTTTTATTTGACTATGAAAAGATCGAGGGTGCTTTGCGGAAGAAACTATTAAAGGGTCAGTGAGTCTGTATGGATTAGGAAACTACCTGACAAATATTTATATATGGCTATTTAAACCTTTCTATACGTTTATCGGTTTGTAAAAGAGTGAATGATATGGAAAGTTCCTACTTTGGCCTGTATTTCAACAATGTAAAGTTTGTTAATATTTGTAAAGCAATCTCTTGTTATAGCTTTGATAGACAATTTATGTCTGTATTCTGCAATGTCTAAACATGTTAAGGTCTTTTTTAGGTAGAGCACCTCTTATATATATTTAAGTATATAATAATATGTGTATGTACTTTGTGGGCTCTGGAGATCAGACTTAGGACTTGTCTGCTTCCGCTTAAGGAAATTCTCTCTGTTAAACTGCCTCTATTTAACTGTCTTGATAGAAAACGACCAGCAGAGGTCAGTAAAATACCAGAATTCCTTTAGCATTCTCTAGATTCCAGTCCATTGAAATTGTCTTCCACAAGCACCCGTAGACAATATTTTTTTCAAATCTTGTATTTTCAGTGATATTACCACTGAAGGCTCTGATTTTATGTTAAAAACAGAGCTTTGGACTGTACCATTTCCCGCTCAAAGGCAATATGTCTCTCTGTGTTCCCATACTTGGCATGTCACGCAGTTTGGTGCTTACTTTTCCTCCATGTTAAAGAACAGTAGATGTTTCAGCACCCAGGCTAATGTGAGGCATAGCTAAATACATATAAGGTCCCAAAGGCGAGACCGATTGCATTACAAATGCTTGTTTTAATGTATAATGAATTGATATTGTATGATTGCACTGAATTGCATTTGTTTATCTTGAAATTTTGTACTAACTACAAACATTTGTTCAGACATATGATGTGCACCAAGTAGGAAGATTAAGTGTTTTTTTAATAGTAAAAGCAATAACAGTATCCTTTTGCACATCTCTGTTGCCTGTTGACACTTCAATCAATGAAGAACAATCTGATAATAGAGAGGGCTGTGGCATTAATTGCCATAGACGTTTTTAGTCTGTTCAGTAATATGAAATAGTCTGTGGTATGAAAGTAGCACAGATATTTTTAAGCTGCGTTGAAGGGCTTTTCTCTACCAATATGAAGTGTGATTCAGTGCTGTGGTTAAGCTAAAACATCATTGATTTAAATCCAAGAGTTCATGGAGTTTGAGATACAGTCACTGTTGTTATTTAGTTCAGTAGGTTGTGCAAATTCAAGATTGGGCCTGTAATTAATTAGATCTGTGGGATATTATTTAGTTTTTGGGGGGATTTATGTGACCTTGGCATGTTTAAATTAAGGTAGTACTATTACTTCACTAAATAATCTGTTGATTATCTGAAATTATCATGTATATGTGTTTAATCACATGCTTTTTAAAGTTTTTCATGTCAGGGAATGCTTTGGAAAGCGGCACACTTAAGAAGTTTAATGATGCTTAAAGCAGCTTTGAGAGAAATTGGTTAGAAGTTGTAAAATAATTCTTTAATCCACTCTTTTGAAGCAGTTTCATGCCTTCGTGTGGATAGTAGTTCATCGGTAGAGTTACTGTTATTCACAGTTGGACTGAACTGACGTAGAGTGTCATGGGCCTTTTAAGACTGTTCCAGGACCTTGGACGTTTTAAATGTGTTCAGCATTTTAAAATTGAATCAAAACATGTAGAGAGTTCTTTTTTTTGGTTATTGAATTTCATAGTGCCATGGGTCATCCAGGCAATCTAAGGTAAAGAGCAGCTTTACAAAAGAGCAGAAACATGAAACTGATGTGAAGATGTACTTTTCAGGTTATTATGTTACCACGTGCACTTAATGGGATGTGTGCTAGAGGGTTTTTCCTGTGTAGACTACTGGACAAGTGGAGTTGCGACTATGATATTCTTTATACATGATTTTCTAAACTGATGTTCGAATTATGTGGACCATTGATGTTAATTCAATTGTATTGCATATTGGAATACATCAGGAAAAACTACAAAAAAGTTTATTTTTTAAAACAAATAGCCTCATCAGAGGCAAACAAGACTAGAAAAAAAACAGTTTATGTTAATGATACCGTATGCCTGTTTTCTCATTTGGATCTGGGATGTAGTTTGAGCGCTATTACTGATTCATATATTGCTCCTGCATACAAAGCTTTCTAGCAGCTGAAATGTAATATAAAATTGCTTCCCAGAGTGCTAAAGAAGAGTGTAGAGGTACACTCTTAAATGTGCATCAAGATTTGGATGTAGGGTTGTACATTTGTAGTATTCTGAAACAATTCCATGAGCACTCCTGCAAAGTTGCAACATTTCTACTATCCAGGAGTACTCTCAAGTGTAAGCACTTACAAATGTGGAATGTGTTTTCTTGTGGTAAAACCTTGCCCCCTATACCTTCACCCTTTTCCGTATCTCCTCTGCTGTTTCCACATTAGGAACTGATTTTTTACTGCCTTTTCAAAGAGTAAATCTCTGATCAATTCCAAGGTGAGAATGGGTCAAGAGAAGATTTATAAATACCTACAATATCTGAGGGTGCAAACTTTCCCTTGCATCTCACAGACTCTCAACAGATGAGAGGAAATGGACTGGCTTTGTTTATTTTAATATATATTTATGGATGTAAATGTTTTATCTTTTCATGTATAAACTGATGTTAATCCTTTAATGTTTAAAATGTGTTATTGAGGAGTTTTGGAGCAAATAAAGATAAAGATTTATAAAGATTTATTGGATTTTGGCTTTGTGAGTCAGGCCTCTAATCTAACTGACTGCATCTAGAACAGTAATAGCAAGAATGATTAAAAGAGAAATCAAATTAGCATTTTCAATTAGTAGCAGGTAGTTCATACATGACCGTTAGGTTAGATAATTGTTTGCTATGTTTGGAAGATTAAGCTGCCTTAGATATCATGTGCTGAAATGTATATCTAGATTTATTACTATTTAAAGATTGCTTACACAGAAGCATCCTTTAATACCAAGCTAAATTGTACAACTATAAAATCAACCAAATGGGAAACAATAATGTATTATTTTTCCTCCATAGTAGAAAATCATCTGATTCACAAGAAAATCTAATTGATTCACTACAGATATTGTACTTTTTAATGCACTTAGCCTTAATAAACCAGTGACCCCTTTCTCCATGCAGTGGGGCTGTGCTGAAGGTGAGAAAAATATCTTTTGAAAGACATAAAACTGAAGACAGAGAAAGGAATGCAAATTCATAGAGACCAAACAAAATATTTAGTTAATATAATAATCCTGCTCAAACTGTAAAAGGACTGACTAAAAACACCCTTCTCCAAGTAATAATAATATCTGAAAAATGACAGTGGCATGACAAGGTGAACAAAACTCATGCAAAGTCATATACAAAAAACGTTCAGAGTGGGGCTATGTGCTTTAATCTGTTCTAGAATTGGATGGCAAATGTCCTGCAATGGTAGCATCACTCATGAGAAATTTCACACCTTAAATGAATACAGGGGAAACAAAGTGATCTATAAAAGTGTCAAAAATAATATGAACTGCTTACGCACAGCTGTAAAGGCAGTTAATATATTCCAAGAAATCAAAATATTATCTTTGGTTACAATAGAAATTGGGGCTTTCCCACATCTATACATCTCATTAAAACATGTAATTTATCTGCCTATGTATTACTGAAAGTCAGATTCCTGTTTTGCTCTCTTAGTTAGAAAATATATCATATTGTTGTTACTTCTATATTTGTGTTTTCAAGTATCTGTCTAATCATTTGTTTTTTTATGTAGACATTGATGAATGTGAGAACAGGGACGCATGCCAGCATGAGTGTAGAAACGTGCCTGGAAGCTACCAATGCCTTTGCCCAATGGGATATCGCCTGATGCCTAATGGCAAAACATGCCAAGGTAAGAATTTAAGAGATTTTCACATTCACCAGTGAATCTACCGGCTGCCCACTGGGTAATGTTTTCGTTTTGTTTGTTCTTTTCCTAGAGAAGGTCATAGTGTTATGAGATGGGTGCATATTGTTGAAAAAAAGAACTGTAATGTTGAGCCACTATTGCTTGTCTCCATTTTGTTTCAATCAGTTTTCCTTTTCAAAAGTAATAGTGCCTCCCTTCCAGTAAAGGTCAGGGGAATCAGGTGTTTGGCCACTTCAGACAACTTCCTGCTGAATTATGTCGGTTCGAATCCTTGAATTCGTTTTTAACTAGGGCTTGACACAAGCGCAAGGGATCAGCTAAGATTGCCTTATAAATTCAGCAATCTTTCTGGGTTTGACTTAAGATTTATTGAATAGTTAATCCAGGTTTTCAAGGAATTTGTCTACGTTTGTGAGGTTGAATTAATCAGAAAGCAACCAGACAAACAATGAGGCCAATTCACAAAAGTATTTATGTACGGAGGTAGTACAACAGGGGTACTCTTTTACGTACATGTCTTTGTGAATCGGTTCTGAAACATCCCACTCCATATTAGAAAAAGTGAGCGCACACTATCTGCATGTTTTTCAAACACTGTACCACGTTCATGCAAAATTACGAGGCACATTTCCACTAAGCAGATAAAGCCATTAGCACTTTGGGCCATACCAGCATGACCCAAGCGTGGCCACAAAAATACGGATGACATCACTTGTTATACAAATACTTTCTAATATTACTACATTCAAAAGTAATCACTTATTCACTCCTTGCATTGATCACAGCATTTGATTACCAAATCAATAGAGATTTGTTTTTACCATTCAATACCGCACTTCCATAAGGGGGACCACATAGTTTAATACTTCATAATCACTCATACCTAAATATTGTATTATTTTGCTCATACTTTTGTCTACTTTTTTCAGTTCTGTTGATTAATGCTAACGTCAAAATCTTAAGACTTGGTTAGCGCATTAAGCTTTTTCTAGGAGCAATAACATCACTCTACCACAACTTACACGGCAAGGCAACATAGAGTAAAGTGATCTATCATGCAACTAGAGGTCATTTATCCGCAATCCACTGTTAATAGTTGAGCAAATAGAAAGGTTGGAGGGTTCGGGAGACTCGAATTTCAGTATAAATAAGCAATCCCTGCACTCCAATGGTAAACCACAATACATACACTATATTGGGTTCGGTGATTACTAACTAACCCAAGAAAACGAGTTGCAAATATCAATTTTTTAGGATCTCATAAGAATCAATTTTTGAGTGTCTTAGACCCTGGCAGTGATTTAGGCCCAGCATACTTCCTTTGCTACTGTTACTGATACATTTGTGTCACAGTGCTTGGAAGAGTATTGCAAACAGCAATTTCAACTGGTATTACCTACGGTGTGATTTAGCAACTTTTTATCTGAAGTTTTCTGCCTATTTGTTTACATGTTGTGATGTAAGAGGATCCAGGCACAGCTACATGAAAACAGATGAGTACAAATTTCTTTTGAGTCAAGTTTCGCATGGATATTTAATCTTTGTCTAGTTTTTGGTAGATTTGGGAGTAGTATAAGTGCCTTCTCCTTGTATTCCTTGTGTACAGACAGTTGTACAGATTGGTCATAGGATACATTTCAGATGTTAAGGTTCTTTAATTTATGTATTTAATTAAACAGTGTTAAACTATTATCTGCTTTGGAGAGCTATATGCCACATAAACCAATAAAGTAAAGAGTCTTATAGGCAACAAAATTCTATGAATAATGTAAACAATTTGGTTTGGCAAATACTCTTAGAAACATAATGAGGATGGATTGGATTACACAGATCACAGACCTTTTTTTCTGTCTGTCTGCACCTTTTCTCAATCAACAAACAAGGGAATGAATTCATATTAGAGCAACTAGGCATCAATTGTAAAGATGTCTAGTTAGTGCAGAATCAATAACCACTTAACAAAAATGAAGATGTACAATAATCCTTGGATGCCAGTAACTGAAATGTGCCTGAGCATCCTCATTCTAAACCTCTAGTAAATCGAGGTGCTCAAATCTTAATCAGTGCATCAACATTTCTTGAATGTTTGGTCAAGAATACCTGTTGGCCTATTTACTGTACTAAGACTTGGTAAGCTGTCAAAGATGAACCTACTTCCAAAAAAAGTTTAATATACTCTCAGTTCATAGCACCTTAAGTGCTAGACTGGCATATGTCCCATATTTACTGGATCTATCTGAGTACTAATAAGATCATCCCTCAACAGTATTTGCTTAAATGTATTGACAGAGTCAGTGTAAAGCTTTGATGTTTCCATATATTTACAATTAGATATTGACGAATGCCTCGAACAGAACATTCAGTGTGGTGCAAATCGCATGTGCTTTAACATGAGGGGCAGCTATCAATGCATCGATACACCGTGCCCACCCAACTACCAGCGGGATCCACTCTCAGGGTAAGTTACAAGAAAATTAGTGAAACATTGAAATTGTTGGAGTGGAAATAATTATTTTGCTTTTCTCCTTTTTCTCACTGTGACAACAGGCAAGGGTCGGCAAGGTATCTAGTCTTAGGAAACCATGTGCTAACCATCAACACTTCCCACAGCCAGCTGGCTAGCCTCATTTTTCCAACCAATGGATAACTCATCTGCAGGAGATTTAATCTAAATTCCCACCACACCCCCAACTTCCTCAATAAATACACCCACTCTTAATATCCTTTATTGGGTCTTGGAGCTCCTTCAAACCTCACTAGGTTAATAATTATGTAGCAGCTTGTTTAGCAAATGGGCAACATGCATGCGTTTCCACGACCTTTGCGAAGAGGAAATGGTTCTTTGTTTGATAACATTATCTCCTTTATACACTTTAAAGGTGATATACGGAAAGGTGCAATTTCAATCTGACTCATCCATTGATTGACATTGTTTTGCTAATACCCAAACGTCCAGCATCATTGCTCTCAACAGATGGGAAGTATAACAGAGACAAGTCTACAAATGTCTAAAACCTGCTTGCAATTGTTGAGAACTTTTCAGGGATGTTTGTCTATGCTGGGAAGGCCACATGATTCTTCAGTTAAAATGTGCATAGACATGGCTTCCGATTCTGCCTAAAAAAGGATGCATGATGTCACATGGTGTGTAGACCATAACAGGAAAAGTATCTCCTCTGATTCTAGAATTGTTTGCCACATAGTTCAGAATTTTAGCAGACTTCCTGAAGGTGTATTGGCAGATGGCACTTTTAGACAGTTTAGTTCATATTGATTTACATCACAGGATTATAAAGTCTCCTTTTTGGATGACTATTAAGATCAGATGTTATAAATTCTCAAGCATGACTAAGTGACCTCAGCGAGGCTAAAGACAGACAACCACAGATGATGCTTTGTTCAATAGTGAATAAGAGACTAGGCTTTTATGAAACAGAACCAGTATTTTCCTGCTCAAGCTTATAAAAGGATCACATTAAAATTGAAGAGGGAATTTATTTTGAAGAATTTGAAATCACTGTTTGAGAAATTTGCTAGTTGTGCTGGAAACAGTTTTATTTCATGTCCCTCGCTTCATCGGCAACAATCAGCAGTGCTGTAAATATGGTCCAATTAGGCACAAGGCAATGCGTTAGCGTTATCAGTGGTGGTGGAACAATTTTCATTGCGGGGGTGCTGCCATCACTGTTACATCACTGAAGTCACTTGGGTTGTGAAAAATCCAAGCGTTACAAAAAGAGCAAGTGTAGGAAAACAGCCATGTTCATTTAGCAGGAGAGTGGAAAGTGTATTGTATGCAGCTGCTGGTGCATTTTGGAGCACAATGTCACAAATATTTTAATGTAGAATGGCATGGAAGTGCACTGTTATTCACAGACAGCACAGTTTCCATTGAGAAGCCATTACATTTTTGCAAACACAGTTTTTCATATCAAAACTGTATAGTGCACAAATAACAATGTCTGGAAATCGGGTTTCAGTGACTACTTACCATTTGTAGATCACTAATTGTCTTAATTTGTTTTCATCCTATTAAAAATCTTTGTTTCCATCACACTCCGAATTACGTTAAGTGCTTCATTTGTTCTTTCTTAACTAATGGTTTATTTTGAAATTATTTAATTGTATTTAAATTGTATTGTGTTAAAACAAAATGTCATCCTACTGCCTTTCTTTCTTTTCACACTTCTTGTACTCCATCAAGATTGCCACATAGTTCACTTTAAAAAGTCATCTCACTTTGCAGTCAGAATATTAAAAGAAAACACCAGTCTCTATGTTAAACAAATAAGCCGCAATTTCTCAGAAGAAGGGGCCTGACAGCTGACCTCGGGCTTTGAACGCTGCACAAATGTAACAAGCTAAAGACACAATTTCAAGGCGTCTTTATTGCTCATTCACCTTCTGAACTTAGCACAGTTATTTCTGCACCCCCTGCCCCCCTACTTCCAGCGCCTATGAATGTTATGGCCCAGAGTCAAACGGGAAGATGCATAGAGGTGTGTCTATACATTGTTCATGTTCTGCGGTTTTGGCAAAAGCGTTAGACATATGCCTGGAAGAAGTACGACATGTGTAACATGCCTGTATTTATTAAATCTGTGTGTGAGAATTGTCCACACATTGGGCAACTTGCATTTGTAAAGTTTGGCAAGTTTTGATATTTCAATGGTATAATTTTTCTTATTTATTTCATGTGGATTTTTTTTCTTCCTCTTCCATCACATACCCTCGAACAATGTGGGGTATTTTGTGTACATTCTGTCACTTTCTGTCACGGTTCGCTGACAAAATGTCGACCCTCAATGTATCCCCAAACAAAAATACTGTTACATAAATATTGATATCGTAATCCTATACTTATTATTATAATTACAAAAATATCTAAAAAAAAACGCAGTCAATAATATAGTTGTCTAAAATATTGTTTTTAGATATATATAACTTTAAATAGTAAACATTACCTATATCAAATAATAACACTAATATAATAAAAAGTAAAATATATTGATTGCTTTTTACAGCAATATAGCAACTATAATTATTTTCAAAGAGTAAAACACACATATGTATTAGCATATATATATATATTTCTTTGCATATATCTAATTCAGAAATGTTATTTCATTGATAATTTTTATTAATACTATAATTTAATATATTTTTTAATGTAATAATATAATATATATATATATATATATATATATATATATATATATATATATATAAATGTTCATTTATCTAATAACGTGAAAAATGTAAAAAAAACATTTTAATTACAAATAAAGATTTTACAAAATAAAAATTTACAATTTACTAAAAATAAATAACACATTAAAAGCATTAATAATTATAAGTATAATTTTAAATAAAAAAATATATTTAAACGATATAAAGCCAACTATAACATTTTATAATTAATACAAATACTATTCCCACTACAATTCATACAAGAGTAGGCAAAGTGTTGGACTCAGGAGGGGTACAATTTACTACTCCCACTCCAATCAGTGCAACAGTAGGGAAAGTGTTATATTGTGGAGGGGTAAAAATTACTATTCCCACTCCAGCCAGTGCAAGAGAAGGGAAAAACTTTTGATTGCGGAGGGGTAAAATGTATTATTCCCACTCCAGTCAGTGCAAGATTAGGAAAAGTGTTGGATTGTTGGGGGGGGGTCAAATTTACTATTCCCACTCCAATCAGTGCAATAGTAGGGAAAGTGTTGGATTATGCCGGCAGTAACATTTACTATTCCCAATCCAGTCAGTGCAATAGTAGGGTGTGTTGGAATGCGGAGGGGTGCAATTTACTATTCAGTGCAACAGTAGGGACAGTGTTTGATTGCGAACAGGTGACAATTTACTATTCCCACTCCAGCAAGTGCAAGATTATGGAAATGCTGGATTGTAGTGGGGATCAATTTACTATTCCCACTGGGGGGATCAATTTACCATTCGCAGTCAGTCCAACATTAAAATAAAATATTTCAAAAACATAGTAAATAACAAAAAATATAAATATGAAAAAAACATTTTTGGGAATAAAATTATATAAATTAAATATGTATTGCAATGTTTAATACATATCTTAAATTACCACAAATATTATTATAATTAAAATACAAAACTGAGGGGATCATTAGGATGTCGGTGGGACCGACACCTACACAACGTCGGTGTCGGTCCCACCGACATCTGAAGCAGCAGTCAGACTGCTGCATTACAAAGTGGTAGGTCAGACCGCATGTGTGAGAGACTGATTGCTTTGGTTCCGATGGCCTTTCAATGGCAGTCTGACCACCATAGAAATAATGTCGGAAACAGACTCCATGTACCACAGGGTGCTGGGATGTTTAAAAACATGCCTTTTGGCATTGGGGCTTGTGCTCTGGCCCTTTTCTGGGCCACAGCACAAGCCCCAATGCAAAGAGGCATGTTTCCGACTGCCTCCTTGGCGGTCAGATCCTAATTAGGTGGTCAGGACTGCTGACTACCTGTCAGCCAATCCCTTTACCACAACGCTGCCAGTCGAACGCTCATCCGACTTGCATCGTAATCAAGGCCTATATTCTCAAAATAATATTAATCAATAAATACAATGTTATTTACATTTAAAAACATCAACATAATTAACACATACAATAATAAATAACATAATTATAAAACATGAATGAACTATTTTTAAACTTATTATTACCTAAATAACTTTCTAACCTATATTGGGGGGGTGTTAGTTTACAGTTCAATTAGTTGGATATGTTTTCGGATATTGTTCTTCCATATCCCAATGTAGCAGGGGCGGTACAGCACTGGATGAACGATCACATATGACCTTTAGCAACAAGGATTGTACAGTTGTGTTCCCTCCTTTTTCTTTCAGATATGGGGACAGCTTGCTTGTGTACGAATTGTAATCATATTTGCTACATACTGTGCTGGTTCATGCATGAAAATTCAATAAAAATATTTAGAAAAACAAAAAAAACATTCTAATTCTATAATTTCTATAAGTACACAACACGTATCTAAAAGTCATTCTTTAAATGAAATTATTTACACGTTTCGGAATTAAATATTTACTAAAACATTAATAATAACTAACTATTACTAAAATAATTATATTTAATTACCTCTCCACCCTTTATCCATACAAAACAAACAACCCACACCTAATATATAAATTAAAGAAATTGTATTTTCATAATTTTCATAATTGAATGTCAATTAAACATTCATTATTAATAATGAACTATAAAAAAATAATGATGAATAATTAACTTCCCACCCTTTATTCCTCCAAATGCCACAACTCACATCTAATCTATAACATACTTAGGGCCTCATTTATGAGAAGTGACGCATCGCTGCGTGAAAGCAGTGATGCGTCACTTCTCAGTGTGTCCTCCTTGCGACATGATGGATGCGTCATATTTACTGTATGACGCATCATGTCGCAAGGAGTTACAGATACATCAGTATTTCTGACGTATCTGTAGGCGCAAAAGTGATGCATTGCTGGAGTGTGTCACAAAAGTGATGCAACTCCAGCAATGTGTCCTTTCACATGGGGCAAGCCCCATGTGAAAGGGCCTGTGTCAGTCTTACGCCTGCTGTGAGGCAGGCATAAGATATTGACGCATTTTCAGCCAAGAAGTGGTGCAGTGAAAGTTCGTAGATTTCAATGCGTCACTTCTACGAGGCTTGCTTAAGTGGGAACGCCCACTCTGCATATATTATACCTGACGCAGGTTCAATGTAGCGCAGGTGTTTACAAAGAGACGCATCTGCTTAGATGCGTTACTTTGTAAATAGGGCACAACTGGAGGCATATTTTATGCCACCGATGCTTCACAAAAAGTGACGCAAAGGAAGCGCAAAACTGTTGCAAGGCCTCATAAATAAGGCCCACAATATCTTAATTACATATTTTAAATAATTATTTATCATTTCAATAAGTATAATAAATTAACGTTATTAGTTAATTATTGTAATTAATTTCTTATACACTCTTTACCCATACCAAAACATACACACCCCAAAAAATAAAAAATTTGTACACAATTTACATAATTAATTATCAATTCAATTAAATACTATTAACTAATTATAATGAATTTACTTCCCTGACTATTGGCGTGTAGTCCCTAAAAATATCGAGGATCTGCGCATTTGTTGGACAACATAAACTAAAGGATCGGTGTCAAGACTGATTCCAGACACCCCCGCAGGATATGATGGCCTATAGACCAGCTAGCTCACAGTGCCACCATAAGCCCCCTAACCTTACCAAGGGGCGAATAGTTTCTGGCAACCATCGAACATGACAACCCTTGATCCTTCAGGGATCTTGGAAACAGTACAGTACTTTTCACTCAGTCACTCGTGCTCACACAGTCTCAGATACACAGAATAAATATTGGGGACATTTTCAATAAGCATTTTATTGAACCAGCGTCATTCTCATATAAGACGTGTTTGCTGTGACAATTAATAGAAAGAAGCTAACATAAGAGATTACAAGCACCAACAGAGTAAATAGAAGGTAAAATTATATCATGGTGCTAAAACAGTGAATATATGCAGGCATATAAACTTGACAGTAATCAAGCGTACTCCTAATAGGCGGACTCTACGTAAGTGTACCTAGCACTAGAGAAGGTGCACTTCTTTTATAAGGAAAAGGTAGCCTCCGGAGTTCTACCACATTCAATATGTTATGAGTATGATTATGATTATGAAGATGGGCCTAAATAAATAAAAGTAATTTATGCAAAGTAGCCTGATCGCCCTAGGATGAAAGATAGCAATGACTTTTGTACAGAGTATGTTAATCCTGTTATGTACGCCATGTGCAGGGGATTTTAATAAGAATCCTCATGCCTAATAAATGAGGCTAGTTTCAAGGAAACCAATCGACATTTATTCAGCATGTAACTAGGTAAAAGGTCACTGCTAGAACTGTTATGCAGGACAAGGTAGGACGAGTGCAGGTAAAAGGTTGCTTTGCTAATTAGGCCTAGATTGTAGGGCATAACACTATACCCCTACAAAACACACAACCCGCACCTAGAATGTAATTAAAAACAACTATACAATTAACATAATTAATTGCGAATTAAATAATTAATATTAATTTAAAAATTATTTATCAATTAATTATAATTAATGTACTTCCCACCCTATATCCCTACAAAGCACACAACCCACACCTGAAAGGTAATTAAAAAATTAATAATAAAATGAACATAAATAATTATTAATTAAATACAAAATATTAATTAAAAATTAATTATAATGAATGTACTTCCCATCCTATACCCTATAAACCCCACAATTTGCTACGATACTTAAAATTTGAAAACAAATATACAATTAAATTTCAAAACTACTAGCAATTCAAAAACTATATTAAAAACATTAACAATAATTAAACAAACATTTTATAACATATACAATCAAAAGACATACTAAAATACATAAAAATTATTTAAAAATAGAGGACCCGATTCACAAAAGTAAAGTTAGGATTTTGTCTCAGTTAAACCTTAGTTTTGGTCTTCAGAAGACCAAAACTTGAGTTTAACTGGGACAAAATCCTAACTTTACGACGGTATTCAGAAAATGCATTAAGAGTACTAAAGTTAGGATTCCTAACTTTACTACTTGTGAATACCGAAAGTCGTAAAGTTAGGATTTTATCCCAGTTAAACTCAAGTTTTGGTCTTCTCAGGTTACTTTTGTGAATCGGGCCCGATATTCTTAACAACTATCTTTTTGTAAACTATATTAATGATTTCAATACTTTTAAAATCGATATTACGTACTTTAAAAACGATATTTTTGACAACGATATTCTTGCACACGATATTTCAGTGTGATGATATTTCAACTTTATATTTATGTCTAACAATATTTTATTTCCGATATTTTTTCTGAACACCTTTTGCCACAATTATTTCTAATTCATTCAGCACTGATTAGTGTGCAAAAAGCATTGCCAACATTAGTAACTTCCCTCAAAATTTTAACTGTGGTAATCGTACCATTTGCATTGAATTTCCTTTTTACCCCCTCCTTCCCAACAAATCTCAAAGTTTCATCATTGTTGAAAAATCTACATACTTTGCGGTACTTTCACATTATATCAGATATCAACTGGTAGATCTTTGTGAACTAAAATAAAGTTTTGCAAGCAGGGTTCTAAGTTTTTGTATGTGTGAAAACTAGATTTTCGAATTGAATGGCATCCAATATATAGAGCATGGTGCTCCCATTCAACTGAATCACGTTTTTACAGGCCTTAGTTGTATGTCATTTTACTTGCTGTCCAATCTTTTCCACTCCTTACTGCCAAGGGAGACATCCGTGATCAACTTTCTTGTGGGTCTTTCTCCTTCTTTTGGGTTTTTCTCATTATAGTTGACCTTCTATTTTTCTATTCCACTTCTTCAATCCCCCTTCTCCTCACCTACTGTGAGACCTCAATAGCTCTGAGAGGAAATAAGGGCGGGAGCTAAGGGCGCAGACAGATGACGTGATCTACTATAGAGTAGGAGAGCAAAGGTAAGCCATCTGGTCTGCTTCCACCTCACATACACTGTACTATTTCCAGGTTGATACCTATCACCACCTGTGTTTTACTCTAAAATTTTGTTGGAAGATATCATAGCAAAAAAAATCTGGCATTACTGGCAAGAACCAGATAGTGCACAGACAAACCTTTAAGAACTGCGTACATTTTATGCAGAGTTTAGTTGAATTCAGTAAAATTTACAGTGCTGCTTGCTAGATTGTAGGGACTACGAATCAGAGCACTGAACATAAACAGAGTGCCATACAAGGCAGACACCAATGTTTGTAGCTGCTGTTTCACTGCTAAGGTCAGTTCTGGCGAGACACAACCTGGAGAGGATTCTTCTATTCATTTCCAAATAGTGTGGGTCCATTTGTGGTTGACAGAATCTAAAAAGTGAGTGAAGATAAACATGGAGAATTATAATTTTCCCGAGGCAGATGTATACACAAGTTCGCCGCACATGTGAGAACATCGTCTTGCCAAACTCCTATCAAACCCAGCACACTGATTCCCTAAGTGCTAGCAGAAAATAAACATATACATTAAATAATTTTTTCAAAAGTGCTCCAACCAGTGGAGATGAAGCATTTTTGCCACAACTGAAATGTCAGATGTGTTCCATAAACAACACACCAAAGCCAGGGTTTATGTCTTCAAAAATCAAAAATCAATGGCCCTGATTTGCAGGTTCTCCATTCTTGTCAGGGCCATTGTTTTGTTTTCATGTGCGAAACCATTGCGCCTGTTATGGCAGCCGCACACATAAAAAAGTACATTCAAAGACCCACCCTGAATAAGGCAGGCCTACTGAGGGTCTGAAGCACAGTGGCCACATGGCAGACATGCTGCCAGGGAAGGTTTTACCATGGTGGAGCCACATGAGGCTCTGCAATGGGAAACCTAACTGAGCATGTTAGGAAAACTGCAGATTCACTGTAATAGCCTCCTTTGTGCTATAATTTTAAATAAAGTAAATTGACTTTTTTTACTTATTATATGTCCTTAGCCCCATAATTGGCAAGTGTTCAATAAACAGCAGTTAAAAGCCTCAACAGAAGGCATTAGTAGCTGTTAGGACTAGGTATTAGCAATTATAATATATTTTTTAATTAGTTTGTCAGTTTACTAGATTGTGTTCCAGTTCTTCATAGTGATGGTAAGTACATTTAGTTGACTGCAGTAATTAGTCATTAGCAGCAGTGGTGAACCCGTTCAGTCAATTTGGCACTCGTAATAATTATATATTTGCATGCACAAGTAGTGAGCTTGGAATGGCGTCAAGATAATTCTGAGTTTTTCTGTTGATTTGCAGGTTTTGTCTAAAGAACTGTCCGCCCAATGACCTGGAATGTGCCCTCAGTCCCTACGCCTTGGAGTACAAGCTACTTTCACTTCCATTTGGGATTGCCGCCAATCAGGATCTGATCCGCCTAGTGGCGTATACACAAGATGGAGTGATGCATCCTAGGACCACATTCTTGGTGGTAGACGAGGACCTCACTTTACCCTTCGCTATTAGAGATGAAAACTTGAAAGGTGTGCTGTTCACTACCAGGCCCCTGAGGGAGCCGGAGACGTACAGGATGAAAGTGAGAGCACTATCCTATGGCGCGGACAGAGTCATTGAATACCAGACTACCTTCATTGTGTATATTGCTGTATCTGCTTATCCATATTAAATGCACTTTCAGGAGATTCTCGAAGAATTGTAGCCACATTCATGGGTGCCCATGGGGATGAACTCTACCTGCTCTACAGCAGCTACAGCCTTATGATATGATTGTGGTGCTCCGTTACTAAAGTGCCTTTCCCTAAAGTGGTAGATCAGGGTGAATGCTTCACAGAACAGGATAGTAAAGAGTGAACGAGAGATCATTATAGTTTTATTTATTACACTGGACCAGTAGTCTTTAGGGAAAAGGCACACCATACAACAACTAATACATTTTCCTTCAAAATGGTCTAATTAGTGCGATGTGTCATTGCTTTACTGAACCGTCATAATGCAGATAATGCATAGCATTCTTTTGAGCCAATTGGTGCTGGAAGTAAAACAGAATGTGTTCTTAGAGCCTACAAAATTTAGTTAGTTGGTCAGAATATCTCCCTCAACTTGTAGGACATATGAAAATTATGATCAGTGTGTGTGGTAGATGGTGTATGCTTCCCTATACATGAATGACGAGTAATTTGTTTTCTGGGAATGAGCATTGCAGTTGGGTATTTTAAAAAGGTATGTAAAAGTATATTTTCTGCTACCTCCTCTCTCTACCTTCTGTTGAAATAACATGCTACAGTAACAAATTAGCATCCATTTTAAATGTATCTTTTACATTTAAGATCAGGTTTAAGTCAATATTTAACTATGAAAGCAGTTTGAGTTTCAGAGAAAACCTTTACCTTGTGGAATTGCCCTAGTTTTGAGGTGGAAATTAAGTCTTTGATATCTTTTAGCTGGCTCTTGAAGTGATGTTTGCTCATACCCCTTGCGGACAAGCCATACTTATGGTTCATCTACTGCTGCTTTAAGGTGAGACTTCCAACCCCTGGGAATACTGTAATAGCAGTCACTGCCTGGCTGAAAAAACTGTAAAACGTGCGTTGCAAATATACATTTTTTTTAAAAGTAATATTGCAGGAAGGGCCATTCTTTCTACCTATTGTGATAGCAACTCGTTAGATCTCATCAGAATGTGGAAGTTCTCTTAAAGAGAGACTTTTGGAGCAATTACCTTTAACAGGATTTTTGATTGTGTGAATGGAAATGCATGTTATAAACTAAACTGAGCCTACCCTACACCGCCCTGCTCTCCCTTACTATGATGAAACATTATCCACAGTATCATCTACACCCAACCCAGAAGGCACTTATTGTATTGATCAGATACATTAACTCATAGAGTAGCGATGTCATTTTAAGAAATACTTGCTAAAAGACGGCTTTGCTGCTTTAATTCCTTACCACAAAGGTGGTATGGACATGTGTTGGTTATATGGACATGTTTTTGCCTTAGAATTCCACTTACACTTACACACACAGATGCCCTTTCGAAATGCACATCTTAACGCAGAGACATAGTTGGCACCCCACAAGATATATTTTTCATAACAAACCTGTGGATCATTACCCAGTGACATTGAGCTAAGCAAGTTGCCCATAGTGACTAAAGCCAATAGGTATTACTTGACTTTGGAAAGATACATTATCTAAGATTGTAAAATGGCTGCAGGTTTCCAACAGGAGAGTAATGTACCCTTATAACAACTGGGCCTGTCCGGTTTCTGCGGCTTTCAACCTTGATGCCCTCAATTTATATTTATGTGATCTGCTATTTATATAATCAGCTTTTCTAACCCTTCAAGTTAATAAGCCATAAGAACACTGACCTCAAAGCCCTTCAATGATGATTCCATCATGACGGCTTCATGGCATGGAAATAAAGTTGTTGTTGACTCTACAGTAGAATGAAGGATTTCAACGGTGGATCCAACTTGGACTTGAGAATCAATTCACCTCTGAAACAGTGTACATTTTAGCACTCTATTGTAGTACTTCTAGAAATCCATGGCTCTAGCATGGTTTGTATGCAAAGAACGGATGTGGTAAAACACAGCAACTGCTAGTTATACTAAAAGAAAAAATGTGCCGGTTAGCTCATTGACTTGGGCTTTTGCAAGGTGCATGTGCACTGCCTCTCTCCAAACAAATGTTCAATCAGGTAAACTATTTAATGTTTTTTGCTTTGGTTTTCAACAATCTTTAGATTTGTGTATGAATCCATAATCTGGATCCTTTTTATATATAAATACATATAAAATTGTTCATTAGTGCATAAAGCCGCTCAATAGCTTAACTGTGCATTAGGTTAAAGATGTGTGCTTGTGCTGAAGCATCAACTCGCCTGTCTGGATCAGCATAATGTATGGCGTCAATACACTGTAAGAAGTGGTAACAATTCCTGGCAGCCATTTTCCTAGATGTATTCAATTTGTATCAAATGTCTTGTAAAGGTTTGTCTTGTGTTGATGTCCTCTACCATATCACCAAATTGTATTTTTCAATCATGTTTTTTTTTTTACAAAACAGTGTTCATATAAAAATAATTCAAAATAAAGGTTCATTTCCTTTTGAATACCATCATCATTTTCATATTTCCTTAATAGTTGACAACGTCCTTAATAAACGCAGTTGTTATTGTATGTTCTCTACAATATAGTGATTTAGTTAATTATTATTCTATGTTTTCTAGAATGTTGAGGTTTCTGTAATCAAAAAGTGTTCATAAGAGTTATTGACAATGGAAAGCGCAAACCAGTTTCACAACCAAGTTGCCATGCTTACTGAAATAGAAAATTGTGGTAAATATAAAAAGCCACTTGACTTCTGGCTTTTATAGATATTATTTTAGTACTTTTAGTACAACCTAAGCATTGGGTACCAGACTCAATGTCAGTGACCTATTCGGACAGAAATGTTCAGAAGCCCAAAGTTACACATTTGTGAAAAACTGCGGAAACCTTTCAATTACACAAACCATTGTGTTTGTTACTTCATTACAATGCCATTCAAAAAATAAATTGTGTATGTTGTGACTAGTGATTTGTGTATTTTGAATAACTAATTGATCACATTATTGATACAGCACAGATCTCCTTCCTACTTAGAAGATTCTCAATCAAGAGCATTCTTCCATGAACACTCTCACCCTAGAATACATCACGTGTGGTAGAGAATACATTTTAAACAGAACTGCCATCTTGTGCCTCCTTTTCCATATACCCATGCTATCACACATAGAATCAGAAGATATACCAAGGATTCAGCTTAGATCTCTGCAATCCAAATCAGACATAGATGCAACCCTGGTCACTTGGAAGTCCAGAGACATGGCGTAGCTGTATTTAGACACAGAGAGGGGTTTGCCCATTGGGGGATCAACGAACAAATGAAGGAGATGGAGAAATGCCCAGCAGTTCTACTAAGGATCCCGAGTAAGAAACCACCATTCCGCAGGCCTTAAAACTATTGTCAAAAGTGTGAGAGAAGTCTTGATCATCTATTTAAAGCCCAGACTCCCCTTTCATGTTCATCATCGCAAAGACAACAGCAGACTTTGCAGCACACTTTCACTTATGTGCATGGATAATCACGCAGATTGGCTTACTATACCGATCCCCCAAAATAAGCCTTTTTTAAACTCTTCCCTTTGACTCTTTCCCTCCACATCCCCTTTTTACTCATCCCAAAGCCTCCTCCTACTGCTATGACCTCCAAAACAAACAAAAAAACAAAAAAAAGTCTATATCCTTCACTCTTCTATCCCTCCACTATCCTTTTCAATCAAAATAACAGACTAACATGTTCACTTCTCAAATTTCATATTTCACTATACTAATTCACCACTTATCCTTTATGTGTTCCAGAGTCCGTGCTACTCACCAAAGAAGCGCTTCAACACCTCATCAGAGGTTGCAAGCACTATATAAATGCACACCTTTTTCCCTCTTCTATCACTCTGCTACCCTTCTCTATCCAAATAACTGAATAACATATCCACCACTCATATTTCACTATACTAATTTTCAACACTAAACCTTTATGGGTTCCGGAGTAGCGTGCTACTCGACAATAATGAACTTCAACACTCCATCAGGGGTAACAAGTGCTATATAAATGCAAACGTTTTTCCCTTTTCTATCCCTCTAAAATCCTTCTCAATCCAAATAACTAACTAACACATGCACCACTCACATTACTTTCATATTTCACTATACTAATTCAATACTAATCCTTATGGGTTCCAGAGTAGCGTGCTACTTGCCAAAAAACCGCTTCAACACCACATCAGGGGTAACAAGCGCTATATAAATGCAAATTTTTTACTTTTTCTATCCCTCCTCTATCCTTCTGAATCCAAATAACTGACTAACCTATCCACCACTTAAATTACTTTCATATTTCACTATAATAATTCACCACTAGTCCTTTATGGGTTTCCGGAGTAGCGTGCTACTCGCCCAAAAAGTCTCCTCAACACCCCTTAGGGGTGACAAGCGCTATATAAATACAAACCTTTTTTCCTGTTCTATCCTTCTGCTATGGAGTACTACTGCTGTGCCAATTAAGGGATACCAAGAAGAATTAATTCTTGCAGGTCTAGTCAAATAGGTTTGGAAGACCCTTGGTGGCCTCTCTATTTATTTCGATATATCATCCCAATGCCTCATTACAGGCAGCAATTCTAGAACGTTCCTACATCCACAAGAAAAATCTTCCTATCTTTTAATCAACGCCTGATTATACACAAAGGTTACCAAAGAGGGAAAATTATGCCATTTTGTGAAACATTTGACTATTTAGTTTATTAGCATACTTGCCACAAAATCATAGTAACCAGTGATTTTAATAATAATTTACTGGGCAATTCGGTTTATCCCTCCTTTTAGTGCAACCAATAATGCACATTTTCAGTTCAGTTTGACCAGGAAGCCTAGAGAATCATCAAACTCATCCAGACTTTCTACCTTCATTCTTTATCAAGTAATCATGCATACATACCATTCCCACGGGTGTCCATCTACATTAGATTATACATTTGTTTCCCAGTTGTTATTTGCCAGCTGCCTAGACTTCCATTTGTTCCGTTTATGATTTCCATCCAAATCATGACATCAAAACGGCAGGCAATATGAAAACTCTGTGTGTAGTGAAGAGTTTGAGATTGAGCACTGTTTGTAAAGCAAAGCCAGATGAGTGGAAACTTTTTATTGGAAAGACAGAGACATTTGGAGGCTTTTTGAATCCAAATCGTTCTCTGTCACTCTGGGCATCAGTTACTGAATCATTAATTGATACTTTGGCTAGCAATAGTATACAATATACTTCTTCCAAGCCTAAAGATGATACATAAAGATGTGCTTTATGCCTACACTAGAAGCACTTAAACTGGCATTACCCAACAATGACATTAAAAAGACGTAAAGAAATTGAAGCCACGCTCAATTTGCAATTTCTGAGAAGAAACTTTCATAAGCTGGTTTGGGAAGAGAAAACTACCTTAAACCTCAGTGGCTACTAATTTACAAGCTCTCAAAGTAGAGACAGCAATCCAAATTCTGCCACTTTGAAAACAACAACGATTGTAACAATAGTGGAGGTTAGGGAAACCTGGTTGGCCTGGGTAAAAAACATAAATATTCTTTATCGTACTTCCTTTTTTTACTGAATGCATTATTTAGCCACAAATCAGTTAATTGTGTTGACTCCAATTAACCCTCCTCTTCTAAGATCACAGCGTTGGTTTCAAGTCTCTTCAATCTAATGGTGTCCCAGGCCAAATGGTATCCCGGGCTTCTTATTCTGGCATTAACTACAGGGTTCAGTGGTTGTTGCCAGTATACCATGCCTCTTTCCAACAGGCACCAGTGTCCGGATTCTAGCGTGGGTCTATCCTTCACCTGTTTTACAAATCTGATAGAGACATCTAGCCGCAGATTCCTTAACTTAGAATATCCCCAGGCGTCAGACTGGACCCGGAAACTTTTTTGTAGCAGCACCTCTGCGCACCGGGGGAGGGCGCCACACGTCCCCGTCCTGACGTCGTCCACATACGTGACGTCAGCGAGGTCATATAAGTCCCTCCCGGCGCGCTGACATCAGTTTCCTTCTTTACTGCGTACAACGCGGATCCGGAATGAGCGGTTCCTCTGTCCTGTTTTCAGGCCCTTTAGCGACGTTTCGCTTCTAGAAAAGTGTGCGATGCCCTCGGGCTTTAAATCCTGTACTTCCTGTTCGTGGCAAATGTCCGCAACGGACCCGCATCTTATTATGTATGTGGTGTCTCTGCGAGCACCACGACTCCACGGACTGCAAGGCCTGCCAACAACTCAAACCGAAGTACCGGCGGGAGCGCCGGATGAAGCTTCTTTCGGCACGGCTGTCCCAGTCGGAGTCGTCTCGTCTCCCGACCTCTTCAAAGCAATTCCACCATTGTTCGCCCTCTGGGGCCCAAGGGCGTCGTTCACCACTTCTTGGCGTATGTCGCCGAGGTCCTCGACCTCCCCCTCCTCTATGGTCAGGGGCTCTGGTTCCAGGAACATTGCGGTCACGCGCCCCCAACAGTCGCCCTCGCTCTACCCACCCTATCCAGGTGCGAGGGCGACCCGGGACCAAATGGAGGCCTATGCCACGGCCTTGCAGGCCTCACTTGGGTCCTCTCCCGTTCCTGGGGTGACCTCGGGCCTCCGCTATCTGTGGAGTCTCCGAAGGACTTGCCGGTGGATTCGCCCCAGGCATCAAATGAGCTCTTGCCCTCCAGGGACGTCGGAGATGTGGTATCGTCAGGGCACGGCTCGGCTGGGTCCCCCTCTATGATCCCTAGGGCGTCATCAGGGTGCGGCCTGGCTGGGCCCCCTCTGCGACCACTTGCACCCCTGCCGTGCCACATAGTCCCGTGGGGCTCCCTGTGGCGTCGCAGGCAGTTGCTAGTGCTCGAAGCCTCGCTTTGTGCACACCTCGGCCTTCCGGACAGGCGGATGCGAGTCCGGAGCCGGGGTCAGTGCCGGACCGGCGCCGTAGACTCCCCTCCCCGGCTCTGCCTCCACTTCTTTCTCCAGAGTCAGGGCCTTCTGTGGTCGAGGCCGAGTTGGCGCGGGTGCGGCGCCGGAGGCTTGCCTCCCCGGATCTAGGTCCTTGACCTTTCTCTTCTTCGGAAGCGGAGCTGGTCGTAGATTCGACGCCGGACAGAGCCGCCTCGGCGCCGGATGGAGTCGCCTCGGTGCCAGACAGAGCCGACTCGGCACCGGATGGAGTCGGGTCGGCACCGGGCGCGGCGCAGTCGGCACCGGCTGTGGTTGTTTTGGTGCCACATCGACGCAGGGTTGTTGATTAGTCTTCTACGGAAGCATTTGAAGAAAGTGTGGCGACGGATTCACCCCGTCTACGCCGGTGGTATTCTTGCCTGTGCCTCCTTTAGAATATGTGGAGCTGGCGGTATCCCCACCTCCTCAGGAGGATCCACACCCGACGGACTCCTCGCCTCTTCAGGAGCCTCGTCAGGACCCCCATTCCTCGATGCGGCTCCCCTCAGTGGAGCATTGGTCGCACCCTCACTGTCTGGGGAGGGTTAGCCTGCAGCCTTCACCTAATGATGAGCTACTGTCTCCTCCTCGGAGGACTACCGAGGCTGGTGCAGCCTTTCTGTGAGTGGTCTCTTTGGCCACTCGGATTCTGAACATGCAACCCCCTTCGGTGCCCCTCTCTGTGGACCCTTCACTTGATGTCCTTCACCGTGGGTTAGGGAACATGGAGCCACTTCTGCCCTTTGGAGCCTCTCTTTATGATGCCCTTTTGGGAACCTGGGTTCGGCCAGCTTCTGGTGCCCCGGTGGCTCATTCGGTCTTGCACCGCCACCGTCCTGCTCCACCTGATCCGGTCTGCTTATTTGTGCAGACGGACATGCAAGGGTTTGTTGTGCAAACTGCCTTCCCTTCCCTGCCCCGGCTGAACTTCCTTCCTCCCTGGAGTCCAGATGGCTTGAGTCATGGGGTCAGAACGTCTTTGCCTCCACTAGTGCCGCACTACGGTCACTAAATATGGTGTGTGTCCTAGCTCGGGCGACTTCTGCCCTCTGGGACTCTGCAGAGTCTTTGCTCTCCGCCAGCACTGAAGGCGCTCATGTTGACCTCCTTCACCTTGTCTGGGACGGTCGTGACCTTGCTGAGTTTACGATTCGCTCCACCTAGAATACTGTAGATTCCTTAGGCCGGGTTATGGATAGTTCAGTCACCTTGCAGCGCCATGCTTGGTTGAGGGGTAGCGTCTTTCCGGAAAATATCCGGGAAAGACTTGTTGATTTACCCTTTGCTGGGGTTTTATTGTTTGACTCGGCTGTTCAGCGTCCCCATCTTAGACCTGTGTTTCTCAGGCGTTTGTCCTGGAGTGGTACCCTTTCGTTCAGCATCCTTTTCATGCATTGTGTGTTTTTGGCTGGTGGTAAGCCTCAGGTCTTCTTTTCTATGGTCAGGGGTGATTACCCTTTCCTTGGCATCCTTAGGGTGCATTATGTATTTTAAACTGGCAATTAGCCGACTGTGGCAGTGTTCCACAGATTGTTCCTCAGACTGTGGCTTGTCCTGATGGATGTTCCCCGTTGTTGGGGTGTGCATACTCCATGTGGAATACTTGTTTGCTATTATATAGCTCAGTTTGGGTCCACTGGACCTAGGAGAATCCTTGGCCTCTATGCCTCCTCTGGTACTCTTGTCTGCCGATGGTACAGCACTCACTGTTGAAACTTGGTGTCATCATCTGTACATCATAGATCCTCTTGCTTATTACTTCCTTCTCCCCCTTGGAAGCTTTACAGAGTGTTTTCACGCTTGACGGCAGCTTCTGTCTGCCATTCATGTACCGGATGTGTTCCTCTACAACTATGTTCCATGGTTCTGCATGGTTTACCCGTGTTTGTTGCATATATATGTATTTATGTATACATGCAGGTCCCATGAGTACTCTTGTTCCTACCTCTTCCCCTCTCTCGAGGCGGCAACGTAGGATCCGTAGTCTCCATGTTTCAGGAAGCTATTCAGTCATGCATACAGCATTTCTAACAAAGCACTCTTTTGTGTTCCACTTACTGGAGTTGTTCCCAGTTCTTGGACTTTCTATTTTCTGGACAGAGGTTACTTTCCTTCCATTCGGAGGGAGTGGTCTACAATTCTGCATCTCTACGTCTTAGTACTTTGGTGACTCTGCTGCTCCTTCCTTCGGTGGTGCCTCCTTCTTGCAGTTCACCCTAGTTGATATCTATTTAATATCTGCTGGCCATACAGGACAACACTCCTACTGTCAGTCGTCCTACCTCTATGCCCTGCGTATCTGTATTTCATATGCTGGCTTTAATTTTGCCCTCCCAGCTGCCTGGTCGAGCGGCCTTGTGCTTATTTTAGATATGCCACCATCTGGTCTCTGAGGCTAGTTGCTCTGTGCATGTTTCTATGGTGGCATGCATCTGCGTGCTTCACATTGTCACTGTTCCCCCTATTTGTCCCCTTTTTGGGGCTGGGTGTGCACTTAATGGGGTTCTTCTCCCCGCCTGCAATTCTACAAACATTGCTGGTTTCTACCTATTAGCCTTTGGTCATTAGCCGTAGCCTTTCTGGCCTTTCTTACTTGGGCTAGCCTGGTAGGCTGTGGTCGCCTCCAGCCTGGTATGCTCTGGTCGCCTCTCTTCGTGTTTCTTCTCGACATTTGGTCGATGTTCACATAGTGCGCCATTACACTGCGAGGGTCCTTCCTCCTCTCTCTTTCTTTTGTTCGAGTATATGGCTGGTGCTGTTTCTATCTTTCATGCTTATATGGGTATAACGTAGCACCATTCTGACACTTTTGGGGATGTCTGCATCCCGTTATCTCTTGCTCTTCTGAGCTAGTTGGGTTGCTGTCTGGCTGTTCCACCACAGCCTCCCCCATTGTCCGTCACTCTGTTGCCGGCTCAAATGCTTGGCGCTTTTTGTTGTTCTGTCGCAGACCCACCTCCCCCTTGGGGTATGACTGTGGTATCTATTCTAAGTTAAGGAATCTGCGGCTAGATGTCTCTATCAGATGTACGAGTTACTTACCTTCGGTAACAATGTATCTGGTAGAGACGTTGTCTAGCCACAGATTCCTAAACGCCCACCCAGCCTCCCCGTTCTGCGATGACCTTACCAAGTGGGGTTCTCCACTGACCTCTTTCAGTTACCATTGGTTTTTCTCTCACGGGTGCTCACATTGCTGCGTCCCTTTGAGAATCGCCATATAGAGCTGACTCTCTCCAAGGGGTTTCTTCCTGTAAACCAGTGCCTTTTGATTCACCTTCACCAGGAGATTCATCTTCTTTTTCTTTTCTTCTCCTGCTGCCTTCCCTCCCTCCCACCTTCTCTATTGGCTCAGGGTTCTGGTCTCCTCTACAGTCATCCTTTGGGGATCTGTTGGCCTCTGTTTCAGACCTCCAGTACTATAGGGGCAGTGCCAGTCTTTTATACCTTCCTGCACTGGACTGTTGTTCTCTCTGTGCTCCGTTCTTGCTGGACGACACAGTTCCACATGGTAATGACAGTCTATTTCTGTCTGTTGTGATATTCTCCCCTTGTTGCACTTGGGGGAGGGTCTTCGCTTAGCTTGCGGGACTCTTTCTCGCAGCTTTTTCACTTATGTGTGGGCAGTGTCTAATTCTCTCTTTTACGATGGTGTCTTACACCACCGTCCTTCTTTATTCATGGATTTTCATTCCTCGCAAACTGTTCCCATACTTTCACAGTTTGTTGGTGGTGGCTCCTCGTTGTGCTGCGGAAAAGTTTCTCCTATGAAACTGACGTCAGCGTGCCGGGAGGGACTTATATGACCTCGCTGATGTCACATACGTGGACGGCATCAGGGAGGGGTCGTGTGGCGCTGTCCTCCGGTGAGCAGAGGTGCTGCTGCTGCAAAAACAATTCCAGATCCAGTCTGATGCCTGGGGATATTCTAAGTTAAGAAATCTGCAGCTAGACAACGTCTCTACCAGATACATCGTTACCGAAGGCAAGTAACTCGTACATTATGTCCAGCATTGAGGCTGAAGGTATTGCTGAAATGTCTATGCCCAATGTAATGTTGCGCGCCGATCCTTCTGTGGACTCAGTTCCTTGATTTACAGACTGGCCCATACTCTTATCAGGCTTAAACTTTATAACTGGATCAGAACAATCCCTCTGGTCACTCCTTATTCCGTCTGTGATATTTCCCTCATGTTCTGGTTCTACGTCACCCGTCATAGAGAAAATCCATGGGGATGAAGACAATCTTGGTTCAAAATTGGGTTCAATTTGGCTTAAGTTAGTTTGATCATTTAAGAATGATACATCTGAATTTGGGGCACAATGATCAGTAACCTCGTATTCATTTAGCCGTTCTTTGTTAATACCCGGTATTCTCACTGGGGTATGTATCCTCTTAAAGTGCTTGCCCACAAAGTCCTTTATTGATTTCGACACTAGCGTTCTCCCCTTTACTCCCGGTTGGGTGTTTCCAATTACAATTTTCTTCCTCATATTTCTCCTGGATGGCCTCTTTTCGTTTTCTTTGGGGCTTCCCATACTCTCTGCCAAAGTCCCATTTTCACTTGAGGACTTATTGACCATCGGGGACGGGTCTTTTCGCGCTTTACATACTTTTGGCTTCCTTGGAGCCATCCTTCAGTACCCCTTCTGTATCCCATGTTGTTTATGTGGTTGTTTGTAAATAGAGTTGGATTAAGGTTTGGGGTATAGATCTCAAACTTCCTTCCTACCAAAATGTTGCTCCGCTATTGGCCTCCACCACCCTTTACAGGCTTTTGGGCTAGTACCCGACATAAGTACTTCTGCAGCAATAATTACTATAGATAATGAATTTTATAATCCAAGAGTACCAAGTACAAAGAGCACTTACCTCTGGTGTGTAGTAGCTAGCTGACCGTGTCCAGTACTGGGACACTGAAATGCCTTTAAGCCTCAATTCTTTTCCTTCAAGCACCAGGTAGGCTTCAGTGTTATTAGACCTCCTGTATGCAGCAGTTACCCTGGTTGCAGCTTAACCTACAGCTATGGCTGTTTGAAATGAGTTCAGGCAAGGGGGAGTGATAACAGTGAGCTGGAGTCTTTAAGCCCCTGTGGCTCCCTTTCCCTAACACATGCCTTATGCCCCCCTTCCTTTTTACTCCTCGTGCTGGCTCCTTTAGGTCAGGCACAATGGCTGCCTGCAGCCGGCTCCGCTCACTTGAGCTCCTGGATACGGACGCGTTCACACTGCGCGTCTGCGTTTGCATCTTCCACATTAACCGCCGGTGTGTTGGAAGTATTGGATATCGTATTGAGTGGTCTCTCGTCAATTCGGAGGCTCCTCTGGCCGCATTGAGGCAGCATTGCAGCTTTCCAGCGTTACGTTACAGGAAGTGAGGCGTGAGGCGTGGCAACTCCACAGCCCGACGAACAGACTGCGTCAATAGCACGGTCAGCAGCACAGCAAAACAATGCGAATCTGTTCCAGCATTATATGCTCCAGAATTTGCAGTGGGATGATACGAATTTGGGAATGTTGCAGGCTGTTTGCTCCTGATTTATGTTGTTCCTGTATTAATAAATCACTTTTGTGTGCTGTATGGTGTTGTATTCTTTGTTATTTATTTTCTATATGAATGCTGGGCACTTGGCTAGGGTATTCTAATTCTTTTAAATTTTTTAAATATTTTTATTCATCATCGCCAAGAATAACATTTAATAGTACATTTCGACACATAATTTCATCAAACCAGTTATACAACCATATCAGTCAGGGTAATGAAAAAGAAAACTGTACAGAGATAAATCAAATTAATCCCCAAAATAATAATCTCCGACCGGATTTAATCAATTGCCAGAAACAAACAGAAGGAGGAACCTTGATTATTATTAATCATTTTGAAATCTATCTTTCCAATAGGTGATAGGGGCCCATATCCATTTCCCCATTTGCTTTGCCTTCCATCCTTTTTTTTCATACAATGCTTTTTCTAATGTATATACAGCTAGCAATCGTGACAACCATTGTTGGAAAATTGGCGGATTAGGATCTTTCCACATTGCTGCAACACATAGTCGACATAAAATCATAGCAATATATATGACCTCATATTGGGGCATTTCTACACCATCCCTCGTTACCCCCAAAACCATCACTTCATTAGTTAAACTAATTTTAATTCCAAGTCCCCTATCCAGAAATTGCTCTATTGAATTCTTAAATAAATCCAAGGCGGGGCATGCCGCGAACATATGTATAATATCCGCCTGTGCTGCCTGACTCCCGTTGTTCCTCCCCATTGAGCAATTCTGTGTGGCGTATAATAGAGCTCATACATGGTCTTATATTGCTGTGTTTGTAGGGTAGCTACTCTTAACACTGAATTTGACAGCTTGATTGCTTTTTTAACCTCATTACCAGATAAATTCATTTTGTTGTTCCATTTATCAATAACTTTTCCACAATCATCTTCTTTATATCTGATCAATTCTCCATAAATCTGGGAAATTGAGCAGCCTTCTTTATCCCGTAACGATTCCATAATTTCGAGTCTCTTATAATTAGTATCCCCTCCCTTATTTTTTAAGAAGACTGATCTTATTTGCAGATACTTAAAAAAATCCTTTCTATCTAAACTATATAGCTGCTGTGCTTGATCAAAGGTTATAAAGCACATTATGCCCACAAGATCGCCTATTATTCTTACCCACCTCGTATCCCATCTCTTCATAACTTGGTCATGGAATACAGATGGTAACAACTGATTATTAAATAGCGGGGTGTAATAGTTCATCCTCCCCATTTTCATTTTCTTCCTGACAGCTGACCATACTGCTATTGCTGCCCCCAGGGTCTTAAACTTAGTTTTTTTTATAGTAACTACCTTCATTAAACGAGAGAAGCCACTTGTTAGAATCCTTAATCAATAGCTCATATATATCCGGGACGCTCTCTCCCGCTCTCCACCGATCCTCAGTGCTTCCACCCACTAACCTTCTGATATATTGCAAGACTGTTGCCCAGTAATAAATCCTGAAATCCGGTGCCGCGAGACCCCCCCGCTCTCTCGGTAGTGACAGATATTTCAAAGGTCGTCGCGTTTTACCTTTAGCCCATATGAAGCGATTTGTGAGTCCCTCTATTTCAATAAACCAAATGTTGTTAAATTTCAGCGGAATAGTGCGAAATAAATATAACAATTTGGGCAAAAATATCATTTTTATTAAATTACATCTGCCGATTGTTGTTAAATGCAGATTATTTAATCTGTCTAGATCAGCCTTAGCCTTTTTAATTACCGGCCCCAGGTTCAATTCCACTATCTTTGAAAGATCTGAAGTTACTATTATTCCTAGGTAAATCGCTGAGTCTGTTATTCTTTGATCTACCATCATTACCTTTTTATTGATTACTATTTGAGTTTTGCCCTGATTTAATTTATACCCCGATAGTACCCCATAGATCATTGCCTCTCTTTCTATTTCTAGTAATGCTGCTACCGGATCTGTAGATGTTATAGCTAGATCATCGGCGTATCCTAAATTTTTGTTTCAAATCCGTTCAGAACTATGGATCGAATATTCTCGTTTGACTCTATCTTTCTTATAAAAGCGTCTATATAAAAAGCGAAAAGTAGCGGGGAGCAGGGGCATCCTTGCCTTGTGCCCCGTCCAATCCTTATTATCCCACTCTGCTCTCCCATGATCCTTAATCTTATCGTGGGATTCTTATATAAGGCTCTCAAGGCCCCAATGCAAACATCCCCTATATTTGCCTTCTCTAGGGTCACCCAAAGGAAGCCCCACGAGACCCTATCGAACGCTTTTTCTGCATCTAATAAAATTAGAGCCATAGGGTCTCGTGACGCTGCCGTCCCGTCAAACATTGCACACACTCGACGGATATTATCCGCTGTGCCCCTACCTGGGATAAACCCATGTTGACGGGGAGATATAATCTTGCCAATAATAGCACTCACGCGGTTAGCTAACATCTTAGAGTAAACCTTAGTGTCACTGTTCATCAGGCTTATAGGTCTATAAGACCCAGGATCAGTTGGATTTTTGTTCTTTTTAAGAAATACCACCATAATCGCCTCCCCCCAAGTGTCGGGAGGTGTCGTCCCTCTTTGTGTGTCAATCATTAATTGGTAAAGATCCTCTTGAATACTCGATAGAAATTTTTTATAAAATTCAAGTGGTATAGAGTCGGGACCCACCGCTTTCCCCGCTGGCAAATCTTTAATTGCTGCCCGCAATTCTTCTAACGAGAAATTAGATTCCAACCCCTCTCTATCCCCCGTTGTCAATTTCTCAAGTTGTGCACTCTCTAAATAGCTTTCTATTTCTCCACCTAGTACACTTCTTTCAGGATTATATAGGTTCTGATAGAACTCTTGAAAGATAGAACATATCTCCCTTGGCGTTGTTGCTATAGCCCCTGCCACTGAGTTAATCTGTAAAATTTCCCCTTTCGTAGCCACCTGTCGAGTCCGGATAGCTAGGATGCGCCCTATCTGTTCACTGAACTCATACTGGTCCTGTTTCCATGCCATATATTTGCCTGCCGCTTTAGCCGCTAGAAGCTCACCAACAGCTGCTTTTGTTATGGCCAGCCTTTGTGTTATTCCCGTAGTGTCTTGTTTAGTCTCGATTACTTTAATAAATTCCTCTTCGATAATAGCAACTATTTTCTGCTTATCCTCCATTTCCTCTTTCTCTAATTTATTTCGATTTAGCGAAAAGCTGATAGTCTCCCCTCTTATGCCAGCCTTCATTGCATCCCAAACTACTCTGGGGGAGGCAGAACCTCTATTTACCTTTAGATATTCTTTTAGCCACCTATCCATCTGGGCAGTATACTTAGAATCATAAAGTAGAGCTCTCTCGAAAGTCCAACTGGATCTCTCTTTTTGTTGATTTGCAACATTAATATCAAGTACCAGAGGACTATTGTCAAACATCACCCGTGGTAATTTTTTAACCTTTGAAATTGAAAACAACGCTGATGAGACCAAAAAATAGTCCAATCTAGCTAATTTATGTGGAGCTGAGTAATAGGTGCTCCCCCCATCCCTATCGTTTTGCTGTTCCCATATATCAATCAACCCATTATCCTGCATCATATGTATTAATGCCCTATGGCTTTTCTTCTTTCGGCCCGTGAATCTAACTGGGTCATTTTTCCACAGGCCATACAGGCCGTTGATGTTTAAGTCTCCACAAACTATGATAGGCGTAGGCCAGTTTGTCATTTGTGCAATTATATGATCCAGAACCTTTGGGTCATCAGCTGTTGAAGCATAGATAGAGCAGAGTGTGAAATCGAAATCTCGCATCTTGCATTCTATTATGACCCATCGGCCATAAGGATCTGCCTTCTGTTTTTTTACTATCATCGCCCCCCCCCGTGCTAAGATGGCCACCCCCCGCGTCCTGGTCCCTTGTGTTGTGCATATTAGAAGCTGATAACCTAGTTGTTCTAACAAATGTTTACGAGATATTTCAATATGGGTCTCTTGTATATATACAATATCAACATGCGTTGTCTTTAGATACTCCTTTAGTTCTCACCGTTTCTTAGCATCGTTCAAGCCACATATATTAATTGTAATTACCCGCATAAAAATGTATTTGCCTTTCCCCTTTTTTTCACTACTTTCTTCCTTCCCCCTCCTATATACTATCTTAACGATGAAGTTATTTTCTCTTTACTCCCTCTGAATTCTCCCCCCTTCCCACCTTTCCAACCCCCCCCCACCGAATGAGGCAAGCAGACCTAAGGTATCTATGATGGACTCTGACCGTCAGCCTCCCTTTGCCATGAAACCCTTTTATTTATTTTTCCCCTCTCTTCTGGTGCGCAATGCCTCCGTATCATCTGTGTCTTCTATTGTTATGTCCCATATATCTGAGGTCAATAAACGCTTTTTTTTTTTTTAACACCCCCATTACCAGTGTCAGTAAGTGTCCATAGACATAGCCAGAGCTGCAAACATCTAAATATTCATAATTTCCATGATTTCTTATTCAGCCTGCTTTCATGCAGTCGTACTGTCTGTTTTTAATGTGTCCAGGTACGTTTTTGCTTGTATTTCGGAAGTAAATACTCTAACCGTATTTTTATAGATAATTTTTAATCTGGCAGGATTCATCAGATATGCCTCCAATCCCATCTGATGGCACGGGTCTATCAGCTCTCTCAATCTCCATCTCCTTTCCACTGTAATGTGGCAGTAATCAGGAGTTGTAAAGAAGGACTGGCCATCGTATGATCATTTAGAATTGGGACGAGATTTAGAGTAAACTTCCTCCCTTAGTAAAAAGTTTCCAAAGTAGATCAATATGGCTCTAGGTCTCTGTGATCTCTGTACTGCTCCCTGGGCCTGTTCATGTCCCTGAGCCAATACCTGTTTCTCTTTCTTCTTCATTGTTATTGGGAATCGGTGTACTCTTTGTACTTCTTTCTCCCAATCCCATTGACTTAATTCTGGAAAAGCTCCTTTCAGCAGCTTTATAACATAAGCCCTCACATCATCTCCTTCTACTCTTTCTTTAATACCCAGAATTCTCAGATTATTCTGTCGTTGGCGGTTCTCTAAGTCTTCCAGTTTCCATTGGATATCAGAGAGTTGATGCTCTTGTCCTTTCACCTTGGCTGTCTCTTTTACCTGTTGGTCTTCCAGGATGCTAGTGCGATCCTCTAGTTGAGACACCCTCGTCTTTGTGTCCGAACAGACTTTAGCAATCTTCTTTATTGATCTTTCAAGATTCCTGGTTACAAGTCGATTTTTCCTCCCCTCGGTCTTCGTTGCATCTTGAAGCTCTTTTATCGAATTTAATATCTGCTGCAGGGGAGGAGCTTCCATCTCTACCTCTCGAGTGCCCCCCTGCGTCATCGGTTCCGGGTAAACTCCCCGGGTGGCTGAATAATCCCACTTTAAGTTTGTTATATTATCAGCTCCACTATCTCGCCTTTGGCCACCTGACGCTTTTTCCTGAGATTGTGTGTCTCTTTGCCGTCTGGAGAGCCTCTTCCTCCTAGTAGCTATTTCTCTCTCTTTGAAAGATGCTCTACTGCTCTCTGTACTGAAGCCAAGATTAGCATCTGTAGATATCTCCTCATCAGTTCCCTCGGGCTCAGATAAGATGTCCTCAGACCCATCCGTAACTGAGAAGAAGTGATCAGCTGTCCCTAGATTATCCTCCGTGCCGCTAGGACCGCTGCTCGCGGCAACCTCCTGGATCAAAACCTCAGTTAATAGTGAGACTGAGCTTGTAATGCCTGATATACTCTTCAGACTGGTTATTGCCGGTCCTACTGCGTTCACCTCTGGGGGGGCTCCTTGGTGCTTTGTCTGTTCTACAGGAGTCACTGCACTGTCCTTCTCGTGGACTTCTTCACCTTCTTCAATTTCCTGGGCATCCATCAGCGCTCCCCATTGTGCCTCAGAATTAATATCCTGTACCTCAGGAGTACTCCGTGAATTCTCCTGTATATTTACTTTTTCCTTACGAGTAGCCGCATTTTTTTCCCTTCTCTTTTTAAGGGCTGAAACCATTTTATCCATTACCTTTACTGTGTTTGCCGCATTAACTGTATTAATTGCGCTATCTTGGCAGACAGGGATGAAATAACCCGTTATCGATTTAGTACCCCCTGTATTCACTCCTGGATTCACCACTTTTGCCGTATTAGCCGTGTTAGCCTTGTTAGCCGTACATGTCGTAGTTTCTGAGCTTGGCTCCTTTAGCTTCTTCCCCCTAGTATTGCTCCAAGCCCCCGCAATTTTTGCTGCTTCTCTATTCTCACCGGGGATAATCTGGGCTTCCTCAGTAGCATCACCTCTCTCTAAATCCTTCAGGGGTGCTAGTTGTTTAATATTCACTTCCGGGGTTCTTCCTTTCCCCCCCGAATTGTTTTTGGAGCCATTCTGAGATCGCTGCTCGGTCCGTCGCTAGCTAATTTAATGTTAGATACTGCTGCGTAAACACCGCCTTGATCGCTGACTCTGCCTGAGCTCTTTCCCAGGGGGTAATCTCTTTATGCTGCCCTGACAGCTTTTCGATGATCCGCTTACCCCCCTGGCTCCTTCAGCTGCAGCAGTGATGCCTCTCTCGGTGCTTTCGGCGTTCCTGACTCCAATCGCATCGATGGCTCCACTTCCGATGCAGGTTCCGCTGTCCGCTCCTCCCAGGCTCCACCTAGCTCTCAGCCCGGTTTCCCAATCTCGGAGCTCCGCCAAGACCGCCACCGCTGCCGCCAAGAATTCGCAGATCAGTTCCTCGATGGCAAACACAATATCGCCCTTGCTGAAAGCCGCTTCCATGCGGTACGTAACTTTTTTTAATACACCGCTTCCATGGGATACGTAACTTAGCGCACCGTTACTACTTCATTACGGATTTCGGCATCTGGAGTGTTTTTAGCTGCCGCTAGTCAGACGCCATCTTGCCTCGGTATTCTCATTTTGTAATGAATGGGACGATGACAGGAGGGACCTGGGGGTAATGCACTATTACTTGCCAGTAATCTTCATTACTCCTGGTCCTGTTGCCCTCATCCTATTCATTACACCCTGCCCTCCCTCCTTCCCTCCCGGATGTCCGACCTTCATATGTGGGGGCTTGGTAGTTCAGAAGAAATACTGGGTAAGTATGACTTAAGTACTCCTGCTGGGAGGGGGTGGAGTAGGGGTTCCAGTATTCCTTTAGTTCTTTTTTCTTTCTCCGAGATAGTTTTACCTCACTTTGT
Source organism: Triturus cristatus (assembly GCF_964204655.1). NCBI lineage: Eukaryota > Metazoa > Chordata > Amphibia > Caudata > Salamandridae > Triturus > Triturus cristatus. The sequence continues at coordinate 322,971,120 of NC_140586.1, read as the reverse complement.
AATGAATGGGATGAGGACAACAGGACCAGGAGTAATGAATATTACCGGTAAGCAATGGGGCATTAAAGAATGCACTTCATAAAATTTCAGCTTAAAGAATTCAGACATAAATGGTCGAAATATTACAAAAATAAACTATTTTACATCTTGCAGTTTTTATTAGATTGCAATCTGGAATATGGAGAACAAGAAAATTGAAGCACACTAGTGTTCTGAATAAAATATCAGGGTATGAAATATTGAAAGGTAAGGGCATATAGGGAAGTAAAGATTTACTATTCTTATCTCCACATTTATGTACCTTGACAATATACATATCATTTAGGTACAAAGACATGGACTTGGGTATAGAAAATCTATTCACACGTACCATTCAATGTTTTGTCCTTCGATACTCTGTCTACGATATTAGTGTCTGACTATATTCTGTAATAGATATTCAGGAATTCGGGATCCACACTAAGGGACCAATTATGAGTCGGACTGCCAGACTCATGGGGGCACAACGGTGGGGGTCTCCCTGATGAATACAAGCCCCAGCTAGGCCCGCAAGAGACAAGGGTTCGCTCTTCTGTAACGAAATCTATAAGGAAGTTGGCACGGAAACTGCAAAGTACAAAAACAACGTTTATTAACCCTTAAGGGTGGTCCTACAATCCACACAACACTCTTCAGTATTGCAAGGAGTAGCACAAAGAACATTCGTACACAGTCCCCTTTTATACACAACAGAGGGGCTCATAAGTGGGTGGATACAACATGAGGCCGAAGAACATTACCATTTATGGTCATTCTCGATACTGAATCAATACATGGGCGGAGCTAACACACTCCTTGGACCCGCGAAAACACATGGTCAAGCAGAGCTAATTATAACAGATGTGGTCAAGTCTGGGCATGCGCCAGACGGACGAGAGAGAGCTATTTATAAACTGTTGCTAGGCAGATTACAAGAGCAACTAACACAGAGGTCGGACTCTCCTCGTGGTGAACACGTGGCAGCATGTCAATACAAAATGGAGTCCGGACTTCGGCCAACATAATGAGGAAAACACGATAAAAGGGAAGCATTAATGTTTTCAGTAAATGCTTAATCACATTCTGCTTTAATTTACAACAGACGACCCTTTCAGCATTTACTGAAGACATCTGGTTTCCAAGAATAATCATCGTATATGTCAATTATCATCATTCCTTTAACCTCTTTAGCTAGACCCTTCTGGCGGGCAACATCGGCAATAGCTTTCTTATCTGGAATGCAGAATGAAATGCATACGGAACAGCACAATGGTCCACATTGAATACACATACAGAAAAGGAACAGAATTGCTACAATAATACAGAGACCAGTTAGAACCTTCCAACCCCAGGCAGTAACCAACGCCCAAAACCATCCAGAAAAGGACCAAGTGCCGTTTTCTGTGTGGATTTCAGCTGCTATTTTATGCAGCTTGTTAATGGCGTTATAAACAGATGGCGTATGATCAGGAATGAACACACAGCAGCTACTTCCAATAATTTTACAGGCTCCTCCTCGATCAGCTAGCATTACATCCAATACCATACGATTCTGTAATGCAACAATCCTAGTAATTTGTAATTCTTCCGTAAGATTCCCAAGAGCAGCAGCAGTCTGATTAGTCACAGCTTCTACCACTCTCGTTAATCTTCGGATCTTCCTACTATTCAAAGCGGCTCCAACAAAAAAGAACAATCCTAAGTTAAAATCAATATACTGTTGCAAGCTGGTATCTGTTTGATCCACCTCATCAATTGATAAAGTACGTTTATATCTATTTACAGTCACATTATTCAACAGTTTTAAATCCTTATGATATGACGCGGGTGCTAAGAATACAGGAGGTAATAGGAATGATACATAGCATACCCCAGACCACCCAGCCGGCAAACGGTAATAACCTTTATTTCCACATACAAAGTAGGTATTATGGGATGCTAGGAAGGTACTGTTATTTAACCCATCGATGTTTAACACGGTTATGCAATCACTGACACCAACAGGGATAAAACCCACACTCTGGACACACAGGTCCGCTTGGGCTTGTGCTACTTGGATTACGAATTTGTCCTTCCCCACAGTGTCTCTGGTGTTCGTGAAGATATAGGGGATGGATTCATTGTCCGGTCGGTACTCTTCCCATTCCCAAATTGTCCCATTCGCTTGTGGATATCCATTCTTGTCCTGATGGCATTCTTTATTAAGTCTGAAAAGCAATCGTCCCACTGTCGGTTTCCGAGTGGCAAACAACAAAGTGTACCATGCTCTACAAGAGCCATTGTGAGAGAAAGGAAGTGGTATGAATGGCGTACCTCCTTTCTTCTGATGGGCTGGCATCATCCCACATATCCAACAGTTCGTAGCATTTGTAGCAACGTGGGTGTGATGCAGCATCTGAATGAAAGTGTTATTCAAATAGGATTGTCGATGCTTCAACTCTTGATATGGCAATGTATAAAAGTAGTGCTCCGCAGGCACTGGAGTCGTCAACACAAGTGTCTCTCGAGCAGGAGTTGCCTCCTCCACAAACCATGTGGTTATACCAACGATAGCTACTGTTAGCATGAACCCCAACGCACAAAGAATTTTCTTCTTCTCCATGTCAAAGGAAACAATACCCTGATATCTTCCTGAAACTAAAAAGGTCTGTCAGAACTCTTCCCCTTGGGCAGCGGTTGATTTCTTCACCAGCGGGCCAAGACGGGTGTCACTACACTAATGCAGGGCTGATCCCCCCCCCTTGCCTCATCGGCTCTCCGTTTCACTAACCCAAGGGCCGTTCTGACAGTATGTCCCGGTACTGGAAATCTCACTTCCTTGGTCGCAGATGATATCGCCTTCCTCCAGAAGTCGTATGGTCCGAAAAGAGCTCCTCAGTGTCGTTTGGCTCTGCAGCACGGCCTGTCTCTGCTGCTAGGATGTCTCGTTGATCGGTCAGCACGGCAGACTCCACCAATCCGGGCGGTACCTTTCGACAGTGCAAGGAATGGATCCAATTCTTCCTGTTCGAGACTCGCACTGCCGTCCTCGTTGCAAGAAGGACTTGCTCAGGTCCGACCCATCTCGGCTCCAAACTGTTCGATCTGTCGAAAACCTTTATCATTACATGATCTCCAGGCCGGAGACCATGTCCTTCACCAGTAGACCGATCAGGGAGCGCCTCTCGGACCTGTTGATGAATAGAAACCAAGTTATCCGTTAACTGTGCCAGATAATCACTCATCATCACACAAGGCACATCATACACAGCCTTAGGCCTTGGTGGACCCCAAACATTCATTGGGCGTCCAAATACAATCTCATAGGGTGTAAGGCCGGTTCGAGAGTGTGGCACCGACCTAATTGACAATAACGCCAGTGGCAAGGCGTCTGGCCAAGTCAAAGATGTTGAAGCTTGGATTTTGGCGATCTTAAGCTTCAGCGTACCATTATATTTCTCGACTAGTCCTGCAGACTGGGGGTGGAACACGGCGTGGAACTTCTGGGTGATGCCTAGGCCCTTCAAGACATACTTTATAACATCCGCTACAAAGTGAGGGCCATTATCACTCCACAGAAGTCTACAGACACCGTATCGGGGGAAAAACTCTTTCAGCAATAGCTTCGCTGTAGTCATTGCAGTATTGTCTTTCGCAGGGTACGCCTCAACCCATTTACTGAAGGCGCAAACCACTACTAGAACATACTTCAAATTGTTACAGCGCTCAAGCTGGATGTAATCCATCTGCAGAACCTCAAAGGGTGCAGTGGGTGTCGCAAATCCTCCTGCTGGAGTTCGAGTGCCTTTCCCTGGGTTATACTTCAGACAGATCATACAGGTCTGCACCACCCTCTTTGCCGTGCTAGCAATCTCTGGATGCTCCCAGACTTGGGTAAGCAATTTCACAATTGCGGAAGCTCCAACATGTGCTAGCCCATGTGCCATCTGGACCATAGGTTGTACAAAAGCCGTGGGTAATTTCCATCTATCCATCTGCTTATTTCTCCAGCAACCCTCGTCATCCAGTTCTCCTTCGCTAGCCCATTGTTCCCGCTCTTTGTCAGAAGCGGTCTTTTGTATTTCTCGCACTTCCTCCTTCGCATCATGCCATCTCTCCACCTGTGACTTCACTACATACATGGCAGTAGTACCGGGCTGCATCGCAGTCTCCCGTGCTACTCGATCCGCTAACGCATTCCCTTCTCCAACCTTATCAACCACTTTCCTATGAGCACTACACTTAACAATGGCGATTTTCTTTGGGTATGTCAATGCAGTTAAAAGATTGTGGACTAACTCCCCATGCATTATCTGTACCCCATGTGACGTTAGAAACCCTCTCTCCTTCCAGAGTAGGCCGAAATCATGCGCTACTCCGAAGGCATAGCGGCTGTCTGTGTAAACATTCACACACAATCCTGTACTGAGCTCACACGCTCGTGTTAACACTATCAGTTCCGCTGCTTGAGCTGATTTCTGTGGTATGCGTGCTGTCTCCACTATCGTCTGTAACGTGGTAATTGCATACGCTGCTGAAGTCGTACCATCTGGTAGCTTCAGGCATGATCCATCCACCCACAACTCTCCATCTACATCTGAAAAGGGCGTATCCTGGAGATCAATACGACCCTTTGTTTGTTCCTCAGTCACAAGAATACAATCATGCGCTTTCTGTGCCTCAGGCTGGGTCTCGGGGTATGGCAACAATGTGGCCGGGTTTAATGTCACGCACCTTTTTAACGTAATGTGAGGAGCTAAAAGCGTCAACTCATATCCCGTTAAACGGGCACTGGTCAAATGCTGCGTCTTTGTTTGATTAAGCAGGGCATCAACAGCGTGGGGAACTAACACCAACAGTTTATGGGATAACACAATTCCTTCACTCTGCCGTATTGACACAGCTGTCGCCGCAACCGAGCGAAAACACCCCGGCAATGCTCGGGCGACAGGATCAAGTACAGCCGAAAAGTATGCACAAGGGCGCTGCTTATCGCCGTGCATCTGCACTAAGACTGATAATGCACATCCATCTTTCTCATGCACATACAACGAAAAGGGTTTTGCATAATCAGGGGTCCCTAACACTGGTGCTAAACAAAGGGCCTGTCTCAATTGCTGAAAAGCAGCGTCACACTCATCTGACCAGGGGATCGGGATGGGCGTGTCTTTTGTCAAGAGAGCTAGTAATGGCTTAGCTATGTGTGAAAACCCCAATATCCACTGTCTACAAAAAGAAACAAGACCCAAAAATGCACGCACATCCTTCTGCGTGGATGGCCTCGGTGTATCCAAAATTACTTGGATACGATCTGGTGTGAGTGCACGCCCCTCCTTAGACAAAAGGTGACCCAAATAAGTCACCTTTGGTCTACAGAATTGCAATTTCTTCCTAGAGACCTTGTGATTGTGGGATGCTAAAAAGGAAAGTAAGGCTATCGTGCTTTTCTCGCACAATTCCAGGGTGTCAGCCGCCAACAGGATGTCATCGACATATTGAATGAGGGCGACCCCCTCGAGTAAAACAAAGGAATCCAACTGTCGCTTCAAAGCCTGACTATAAATACTAGGGCTTTCTGTATAGCCTTGGGGAATTCTACAAAAACGATAAGATCTATTGTTTAATGTGAACCCAAAAAGAAATCGGCTATCAGGGTGAATGGGAATAGAAAAGAAGGCATTTTTCAAATCAATCACTGAGAACATGGTCGCCGTAGGCGGGACCAAGGTAAGCAACGTCGTGATATCGGAAACCACCGGGTACTGAGGTATCACGATCTTGTTTACCTCCCTCAAATCAATTATGAACCGATAGACCTTTGCATCCGTGTCCTTTTTCAGAATAGGGAGAATCGGACTGTTACAAATATTATAGGGAACTTCTTCCACTACTCCTACTGCGATCAAATCTTGCACAATCTGTATGAGAGCTTCCTCGCCCTCCTGGGAAATACGATACTGTGGGAGGCGCGGTAGTACCGCCCCCTCCTGGACACTAATGTGGACCGGAGGAATCACCATTTGTCCGACATCTGTGTCCGAAGTCGCCCATAAAGCGCGGGGGAGGGTAGCCAACAACGCATCCTCTGAGATCGTACACATCCGCCCAGATCGGGGGTAGTTGTCATTTAAAATCACCCTCACACCCTCAGGGGAACAGCGGATTGTGGCCCTAAAGTACTTTAACATATCAAGGCCCATAATGTTATCCGGTGTATACGGAGCAAGCAGAAACGGACAAGGCGCAGAAAAACAATCAACTTTAAATGCAAGGGGCTGTGAAAGAGGGCTTCGGGAGAGTGTACCGTCAAACCCTACCGATGTAACTATTGAGCCGGATGGGGGAGCCCCCGGAACCAAGTACCTAGACAATGCACTACGTGTCGCTCCTGTATCCACTAGGAACTGATCAGTAGAACCTAAAACCTCAGCCGATACATAAGGACCCGTCTGATCGACCGGCACCTCAACTGATTCGGACCCCCATCCTACGCATTCCTATGCATGCTGAGAATCATGATATCCCGATCGATCGATGTCCGATACATGATACTGGTGCTGGCGATCAAAAACATTTGAGCTATCTCGGTGCTGTCCAGCAGTATCGAAACGGACATTATCGTTGGAATTCCCTCTGAAGTTCGAGAAGCCCCCTCTACCTCTCGGGCCACCCGGAGTGTGCCCCTGACGCGAAGCACGCAACGCTGGGCAATCCCTGGCCCAATGGCCCGACTGCTTGCAATACGCACACTGGTTCCTATTCAAATCAGATCGGCCCGAAGGGGGACCATAAGATCCGCCCCTTCCTCTATTATTATTACCCCGGCGGGGCGGGCCATATACTTGTGCGAACATCACTTTGGTTTTGAGATCTTTCGATTTCTTCTCCTCCTGGCCCTTCGCCTCGTGCTCCTGACGCTCATAATACTGGGCGATGGTCAGAAGGGCCGTCGGTGTCGCGGAGGACCAAGAACTCTCACTCGCCTTTAACCGGGCCGCAACTGCCAGTAGCAGGTTAGCCACATATTTGTCCGCGAAAAGGTGGCGGCCCGTGTCGTCAGTAAGCGACTGGCCACTAAAATCATGAAACGTCTCCTCAAAGCGCGTAAAGAAGTCCGCGACTGACTCGTCAACTTTCTGTTTACACGCAGCTAACATATTCCAGTCAATCTTTTTAGGGGGGATAATCGTCTTCAACTTAGCCACAATAGCCGCAGGGAGATCTAAAATATTCTGGGGTGGTTTCTGTGCGGGCTTCCGTTCCCTATCCTCATCCTCAAGGTCAGACCACCGGGCCTTGAAGGCAACCGCATCATCTACCTTTCGGACAGAGCGCCACGTATCCGGCGGTAGGATAAGGCCAAAGAACAGGTCTATATCCGCTAAGGTCATAATGCAAGAATTCAAGGCCCCCTCGACTTCTTCATAGAAGGCCGCTGGATTCTTGCGGGGGTCAGGCAGCGCATTCTTTAATGCCATAACATCGGCCCTATGCCATGGAGTATAAACCCAATTATACACAAAATATCCCCTAGCATCGACAGAATTAATATCCGAGCTAGTCCCTGCTCCCTTGGGAGGAACATACAAAGGCGCCGCCTCTCGCATTGGTTTAACATGCACTATGTCATCCTTATCTGACTGGGAGGCGGATGGGTGGCCCCCTGCTGCAGACGAATCCGACTGCTTCTCCTCCTCCGTTTGTTGACGTGCTTTCTCTCTAAGGGCCAGCACCTCGTCCCGCAAAGCGAACAGCCGCCGAGCCGCCTCAGAAGTCTTAAGGGGAGAAAAAACACCATTACGTAATGCTCCGGCATCCGAAGACACTTCGTCAGGCTCAAGGATACTAGAATATTTTCGGAAAGCAGCAATTACTTCTTCTGAAAAATGAGACAGAAAATACACCCTCTCTCTATCTTGCCACGACCCCCAAGTATGGAACAACTCATCCTTAGACATCTTGCCCTTAAGTGCACGGAGGGAAAGTTTCCGAAGACCAGCCATATGCTCGGTCGATAACATGGACCGTGTGTCGACCTTACCCGGAGCCGGACCAGAATCTTGCGGCCGCGGAGCAGATGCGCCAACATAAGGGGGCGGAGAGCGATCTAGTAAATGAAAATCGTCATCAGGATTATTAAGGACAGGATAAAGTGGCTGACGAACAACATATTGACCCGAAACTTGTAGCCTACGCTCTTTCTCTTGTCTGTCCGTTTGCTCTTTGTCCTCCCGACGCTTCGCTTCCTGAGCTCGCACATGATCATTCTTTCGCTGCTCCTTATCAAACAGCGCTTTCTCACGTTTCTCTCGCTCACGCACTTCCTTCACCCATAATCGCACACACTCAAACATATCCTGACGAGCACGTCGCTTACACATACACTGTTCCACATACTCAATCTTACGTATATCAAACGATCCATACAAAGGCCATCGCAACTCAGGATCCTTCCTCGTATATTTCCTCCATAACGTGCTGTACATTATGGAAGAAAGACCATGCTTCACGTACATATCCCTATTAGGAGTCCCCTCTGGGGGAGCTGGAGCAGATTCCTCGAGGTTCAACCGGTTCCCAAAACAGCAGCACCACTTACGAAGTGCGCTAAAAGAAGGCATGCTAGGAATAATGCAAAATATGCAGTATTATCAAGAAAAGTGGCACTTAATCGTTGCGCCGTTCAAAGTTTACACAGCTCCGGAGAAATTTCTCCACATTACCTGCCTATATGTGTTGCAACGCATATATTTTCACAAAGACAAATTCAAAATATGACTAGTCACCATCAATCAAACTCAAATAGCCAGACCAGGCTTCAAAACTCGGAGCAAGTACCGTACAACGGTTCTTACCAATCAAGAGTCCAGGTTCCAACTGCCAAGCTCCACAATCGCCCAAACGGCTCTCACGGCAGGACCGACAGAAGAGGTCTCAGTCGATGACCGGCGCCACCCAGACGGTCAGCTCGGAAGGGAAGGAAGAAAAACCTCGGGATGCCAAGGCTAAGACGCCGCTGGCAGTGATCACGTCCCCGGCCAAACTCCTCACCTTCGTCGCGACCAGTCCTTCGAGCATCCGAGTCGCCGATGAGCCCCACGTGACGGGCGCCAATTGATGAATACAAGCCCCAGCTAGGCCCGCAAGAGACAAGGGTTCGCTCTTCTGTAACGAAATCTATAAGGAAGTTGGCACGGAAACTGCAAAGTACAAAAACAACGTTTATTAACCCTTAAGGGTGGTCCTACAATCCACACAACACTCTTCAGTATTGCAAGGAGTAGCACAAAGAACATTCGTACACAGTCCCCTTTTATACACAACAGAGGGGCTCATAAGTGGGTGGATACAACATGAGGCCGAAGAACATTACCATTTATGGTCATTCTCGATACTGAATCAATACATGGGCTGAGCTAACACACTCCTTGGACCCGCGAAAACACATGGTCAAGCAGAGCTAATTATAACAGATGTGGTCAAGTCTGGGCATGCGCCAGACGGACGAGAGAGAGCTATTTATAAACTGTTGCTAGGCAGATTACAAGAGCAACTAACACAGAGGTCGGACTCTCCTCGTGGTGAACACGTGGCAGCATGTCAATACAAAATGGAGTCCGGACTTCGGCCAACATAATGAGGAAAACACGATAAAAGGGAAGCATTAATGTTTTCAGTAAATGCTTAATCACATTCTGCTTTAATTTACAACATCCCGACCACACTATTATGCCCTGCCGCAGTCACCAGGGAATGCGGTGTTGCGGCGGTCAGGAGACTGCAATATGCTTGGCGGGACCCCCATGGTCCTTCCAAGCATAATACGAGTTTCCTCTCCTCCGAAGGTGTCATGTAGATTCTTACTCCAGAACACCATGGCAGAGAAGAAACAAAGAGCCTCCTCTGCATGGGTATGCACACGGGACACACAACATGTGCCAAATGTGTGCATGCACTTCAGTCCATGCTGTGCGAAAAATGTCTTTGGTGTTCCCATTGCTGTGTCCTAAAAATGGCACCACTGTGGGAACATCAAAATAAGTCTGCCAGACAGGAGGAAACTCCTAATCTGGTGTCGTTCTGACCGCGTCTTTGGCGGTGAGCGGCAGGGCGGACTCCACGCCACACCGCCAAAGTCGGAAATTAGGCCCTAAGTTATTAAAGTCAATCTTCTTCTAAAATGGGGTTTTTAGATGCCACGATGCTGTGAATCATTGCTTAAATGCAGAGAAAGTCTTAGAACTGTCACACTCAGCCTCATTTTTTAATATTTTGGAGAAAATGTGGTTTGCTGCTCTATGGTCGAATGGTAAGTCATGGCCATGTCTATAATCTTCCTTCTAACTCCTATCAGAATGGTAGAATATGGCCATACTACTGATATTTTGCTTAATATTTACATACTCAGTTTATTATTGTAATTTTGTCTGTACACAAAGTTGGATAGTAACTACATAGAGTGTTCACTGTTTTGTAATCGTTTTTTAATAGTCATATACTATAAAATTATTATGTTCTATTTTATTCTATTCTATTATATGCTGATATAGGACATTAACTTTTGAAACAGTCCTGAAATTAAAAACAGGAAGGTGTTCCATTCAGTCATTTGTGGTAGTTGGTTCACCCAAATACCCTAAGTAATAGCAAGGACATTGCATGCCATTAGAGCCGATGAAATGATTTCACATGACCTTTGAACTTCCTGATATCACAGGAATTACCGTATTGAACTTAAGAAAACATAGACTAGGCACACAATTTTTTTTTTTTTTCTAAAGCACATAAAGAGGTATTTTAGCTGCCACTATTACAAGAGCACAGCCTTAATATGCCGAATGGGCAGTTCTCACATACCCAGGTACAGCATCATATGGTCATGATTTACCCAAGTACAACCTCACATGCCCAGTTACACGCTCAATTATCTATGTACAACCATCAAATGCCACGACACAGCATCAAACAACAGAACTTGTACATTTTTTCAAGGCAATGCACGCAGGTGGTAGCTGATTCAGAATGCTTTTTGTGTTGTAAGGCGAGATACAAGCAGAATATTACTAGTGCAGTTGGAAGCTGTAAAAAGACCTGGAGTTCTAGGTCGCCCTAGACCCAGGAGATTGCAAAACATTTGGACTGAACAACATTAACATTTTGCCTGCCTGCAACTTTTGCTGTCCATCTCTCTTGAAAGCAGTGGAAAATTGACTTCAGATTCTACTTCTCAATTTTTCCCTTGCCTTCCTAGACCTTACAGAAGCGAGAATGATTGGTCAAGACACAAGATGGCCTCTTAATAATGATGGTTTTGTGACATCACTGAGATAGAGTAAGCAGAATAATGATTCCTCAGATTGTGCACAGTTTCGAAGCATAGTGTTTGTTGCATGTGTAGCTGTAGATACACATGCTGTGTATACTCCTGCTATGTAGTGGGCTCGAACATGTGCAATGAAAATGTTTTTTCAAGTTGCAAGGTACAGTGACTACACCTATAACTGGTAATGCCATCCGCCATCGGGTCTAGCCGTGTTCCTTCACGCTCCAGGCTGACGCTGCATGGTGTTCTTGCCAGGCCCGTTCAGTTCCATCTACATCGTTGGTTGAGGAAATAGTGCATCTATCTCAGTTCATAGCATTCGAGTCGTCTCTGCTTTGCATCCGCAGTCAACTACTTTGGCGCCCGTACTGGGACCCTTCCATCCCCCGACATTGGATAATGTGCTCATAATGGAAAGGACTCCAATCCACTACTTGCCAAAGTGTTGAACAAAGTACCCCAGGACAGACCTACAGCAGGTTTGCAACCTTTGTATGTCCCCAGACCATCAGTAGTGCTCTTGCTCTGCATGCCTTGCCTTTCAAAATTATAACACTCTTCGATGCCGGTGTATCGGCATCCATGGTGCACAGATGTCATGAAGACACTCTGGACCTGTTCAGAGAACAGGAGACTGAGGCCGAGCAGCGACCGAGGCTTTCGAGGCAGAAATCCAACTTTCAGAGCTGGATTAGGACTTGGACCTCCAACAATGAGCCTCCACCTGCCCAATACTCCTACCAAGATGGCTGCAGTGACTACCATTGCCCCGCCTTCCATGTCCCAACGCTACTCGAAGCTGAGCATTGCCCTCGAGAGAGTCGATCATAGAGCTCACAGGCTGGCCATGAGGCCTCCAGTCCACCACTGCCACACGCCATGAACGGCACAGAGATACTGAGTTGGAGTCAACTGAAGTACAGCACTCTGCATCGGAGCATGGCTCTAAGACAAGCCCTTCCTTCTCAGCAAGATTTTCGGCTGTGACCTCACCACCGCCCTCAAAGCCGACCTCGCCACTGAAGACTTCGAAGCTGAAATCCAGTTTGGTGCAGGCAGCCCATAAGACTCAATCAGCTCTGAGGAAGTCAACATCCAAAGCAGCATCCTCTTTCACCTCCAAAGTTCAGAAGCAACCTATCTTCCAGCGGCTTCAAGAGGACCTAGACAGGCAGCAGCATATTCATATTCAGAGTTGAACTTGGCAAATCTTGGCTACACCTGTTCTTCAGGTCAAAGACTCCCTCCTGCCAAAACGGAAATTGACTTTTGAGGAGGTCCTCAATCTACCTTTGAACATGGCATCTAAAAAACATCGATACCACGATAAGAGCATACCACCGCCACCACCATTGCGCACTTCACCTTCTCCTCCCCAGCCCTGTTCACCACAAAACAAACACCCAGTCTCCCTGCTGCTACCAGTGGACCATCCACCAGAGTCCCCTCAGGGTTTCCTTGCTTCACGGTTTGGAAAGGATGACCCTAGGTCTCCATATGATGTACCTTATGAAACTCACCCACATGCTGATTCATTGGATGATTATGCTGTGGATCCTCAAAGTAACATAGATCTGGAGGTATGTTCAGCAAAATGTTCCCCTCCAGATGATGCTACTGCATATCATGAGGTACTGCAAAGAGTAGCTGCTTACCATAAGGTTAAGATGCATAGGCAGCCTGAGAGGTATGATTTCCCCATGAAGACTTTCTTCCACACAAATATCCATGCAGTATCTTCCGATGTCTAAGGGGATGCTCAAGCCAGCTACAGACATCTTTAAGAAGCCAGTTAAGGCATGCGTCATCATGCCAAGGGTGGACAAGATATTTAAAAATTCCCCCATCCCTACTTACACCAGGGAACAACTGCCACCTGATTCTTTTGTGGTGCACACTGCACGGAAACATGTGAACTTACAGAGCACGGGGATGCCCCCCCACTGGACCAGGAGAGTAAGAAGGTACAGCTGGGGCAAGAGTGTTCCAAAACCTCCCGGACTAGTACAAAAAGAGGGGCCTCGAGTTGGTATCAGGGGGAAATTATGTCCAAAACCAACATTAGGTGTGCCTTGGATACAGCAGACATTGCTGCTTGGGGCATCAATACTAGTATCCTTCTGCGTAGGCACGCCTGACTGTGTTTTTCTGGTTTAAAACTAGAGGTTCAGCAGCATCTGGTTAACTTGCCTTTCGATGGTGAACATCTCTTCGGGCCGCAAGTTGCCTTTCGATGGGGAACATCTCTTTGGGCCGCAAGTTGACCAGATGCTGGAAAAAATGAAGGAGGCCACCTTCATGGGTGCCTTGCAGACCCCCACGGGTCTCAGTTCCTTTCGCTGGTCACACTTCCATGGCAGAGCCAAAACAACAACTCCTGAGGCATCCACCTCCTTTTCCAAACACCAACAACAGCAAACACCTTCACAAGGTTACTTCAGGGGAGGATACAAGCGCAATAATGATTGTGGTAGGGGAAAAGGTGCAGCCAAGCAGTGACTCCCTTACCCTTCCACCAACCATTTAACACATGTCAAGGGAAGGTTGTAGCGGTTCTGCCCTGCTGGGCGGAATTCCCCATTTGACCAGTGGGTTCAAGATATTTTAGCAGAGGGGCATTTTTTGGAGCGCACTCAAACACCACCAAACATCCTTTCCCGCAGACACCGACTCACCCCAGAAAATCAGTGTCTGCTTCAAGAGGAGATGCATGCAATAGCAAGCAGGGGTGCTATAGAACCTGTACCACCACAACACCACAGCAAGGGGGTGTACTCCTTATACTTCCTAATCTCCAAAAAGGACTCGTCACTCAGGCCTCTCAACAAGAACTTTCTGTCAGAGCACTCCCACATGGTCCCGGTCCAGGATGTCATTCCCTTACTACAGCAAGGCGACTGGATGTCTGCCTTCCACCTGAAGGATGCCTACTTCCCCATACCCATCCACACTGCACATCGAATGTTCCTCCGGTTTATGGTGAGTGGTCCACATTATCAATTCAAAGTGCTGACCTTTGGAGAAACCACAGCTCCCAGGGTGTTTATAAAGTGTCTTGCAGTGGAAGCCGCTCACCTCAGAAGGAGAGCCACCCATATGTTTCCTTACCTGGACATTTGGCTGATCAAGAACGGCAGGAAGTAACAATGCCTAGTGCACACCCAAGCCAACTTACATCTCTTTGACAACCTGAGCTTCAACATCAATGGAGGCCAGGCAAATCCACATTTTTCTTGAGGCTATTCTAGATTCTCTAGTAAGGAAAGCATACCCCATCCCAACAAAGGTGCAAGCATTCCAGGCCCTGCTACCTTTTTTCAGCCAGATCACCAGGTAAGAGTCAGAAAGGTCATGCACTTCTTGCAGATGATGGCCTCTTGTACTGCCATAGTCCCAGACACCAGGTTACACATGCATCCACTGCAGAATTTCCTAGAGGCACAATGGCTGCGAGCATTAGGTCAGTGGGAGTATCTAGTGTTGATCTGGGGCCGTACTCATCGCTCTCTGGAGTGGTGAAACACCAACAACCTGTTGCACGGATGGCTCTTCATGGACCTAATTCCGCTAGCAGCCATCACCATGGAAACCTCGCCCACTGGTTGGGGAGCATACCGGCATGAACTGACCATCCAAGGTATGTGGACATCCTATCAGAGGGATCTCCACAGCAATCATTTGGAATTACTAGCAATCCAGCTAGCCCGCAAGGTCTTCCTTCCTCTCATACAACATAAAGTGACTCTTGTCTGGACGGACAACACAACTGCCACATTTTACTTGCAGAAAGTGGGCAGCACACACTCCCTTCAGTTGTCTGCTCTGGCCCAGGGCATCTGGCTGTAGGCGATACATCACGGAGCCCATCTCCTCATACAGCACGCACCTGGGGCAGACAATGATTTTGCATGCCTCCTCAGCACAATGCATCAAAAAGTGCTTGAGTGGGAACTACACCCCCAATGTCCTACTCCCATACTTCCAATATTGGGGGTTCCACCACATAGACCTGTTCACCAACGCCGACAAATGCTAACTACCCAAACTTCGCCTCCAGACTCCAGCACCCACAGTCTATAAGCAATGCACCATGGATGAACAGGTCAGGGATATTTGCCTACGGTTTCTGCTTCTCCCACTTCTTCTATTTGTGGGTCAGCCTCTCTGACTCTCATTTTAGTAGCCCCAACTTTGGCTTGAAAGCCCTGGGTAAACCCCCTCCTCACCCTCTCTATAGTGCCTCACAAGAAGCTGCCCAACCGGCTGGATCTTCTCTCCCAAAATCAAGGAACTCTCAAACAACCCAACCTCAGACATCTAAATATTGTGATTTGTCTCCAGAAGTCCTAGAATTTGGGTTCCTTAATCTGTTTGCAGAATGCATGGCCATTCTTAAAGAGGCACGCAGACCTACTATCAGAGTATGCTATGCGGTGAAGTGGAAATTGTCACCCTAAAGAAATTGATCCTCTCAAAGCAACAGTTTGTTTTTTGGGGGTTTTTTTCAGCATCGCATGATTTATTTCTCAATACCGTCATGACAGGGTTATGAAAAAACATCCCTTATGGTATATTTTTTTATCAGTAGTGATAACCATAGATATATTTAAAATGTGTACTTTTGAAAACTGGAAGATAGAGTGCAAACACACAGACATAAATAAATAACTGCATTGATCTAAGACGTCACACTCACCCGTATTATTTCACTATAGAACCCACTTAACTAGCTCTTGCACAATCTCAAAGGAGATGTTGATGGCCTTGCAGAGGTGGGGTGCCATGGTGGCGCTAGCTTTGTTGAAGATGTGGTGTGGGCATGGGTCCGACGGAGAGCCGGAGTGGATGGTGTTCATGATTAGGATGGTGTCGTTGTCGTTTATGCTGGTCCAGGTGAGTAGGGGGTCGATGTGGGTAGAGGCCGTGGGGTCTGAGGTGTCGGTGGTTGTTGTGGTTGGTGGGGTTGTTGAAGATGTTGTGGATGTCTTCGATCTTGCGATGGAAGAAGGTGCAAGGGAGTCGCACAGGTCTTGTGATGGTGGGATGTTGTTGGTGTTGGAGCTGGGGTTGGAGAGTTCCTTCACGATGTTGAAGAGCTCTTTGCTGTTGTGCACGTTGTTGTCGAGTCGGTCCTTGAAGGAGGCCTTTTTGGCGGATCTGATGAAGTGATGGTGTTTGCGGATGGCATTCTTGTGGGCTGCGTAGCTTTTTCGGGTCTGTTCGCAGTGCCATTTCTTCTCTAGTGTTCGGCAGATTTGCTTGGAGGCCTGGAGGTATGCGGTAAACCAGCTGGCTATCTTTTTAGTGTGTCTCTTGGAGGGTTTCTTGATAGGGGCGAGAGTGTTGGCGCAGTTGTTGATCCAGCGTCTGAGGGCTGCGGTGTCGGCGTCGGTGGGGTCGGCGGGTGGGCTTCGGGCGAGGGTGGTGTTTAGCTGGTCTTCAGTGATTTTGCTCAAGCTGCGGTGGGGGATCTGTTGAGTGCGGTGGTGTGTGGGGGATTTCGGGAAGGTGAAGTGGATGCAGCGATGGTCGGTCCAGTGGAGTTCGGTGGTGTGGCTGAATGTGACGTGGGGGTTTGCGGAGAAGATGGGATCGAGCGTGTGGCTGGCGGAGTGGGTGGACGTTGTGTCTGAGTCCAAGGTTCGCGAGGTTGTCAATCAGGGTGGTGGAGTTGGTGTCGTTGTTGCTCTCGAGGTGGAAGTTCAGGTCTCCGAGGAGGATGTAGTCTGTGGAGGCAAGGGCGTGTGTGCTGACGAAGTCGGCGATGGAGTCGCTGAACTGATGCTGGGGGCTGGGGGTCTGTAGACGAGAGTTCCTCTGAGGGTGGTGTTGGGATCGGTGTGGATCTGGAAGTGCAGGTGATCGTGGTGCTGAGGGTGTCGTTGGTGCTGGTCGATACCCTGAGGGTGTTCTTGTGGATGATGGCGATTCCACCTCCTACTCCGTTGATGCGGTCCCTGCGGGTGATCTTGTAGCCGTCCGGGATGGCTATGGCGATGTAGGGTGCCGAGGAGGCGTTCATCCAGGTCTCTGTCAGGAAGGCCACATCCGGGGAGCATGTGTCGAGCAGGTCCCAGAGTTTGACGGCATGTTTGCGTGGGGAGCAGGTGTTCAGTAGTATGCATCTGAGGAGGTTGCGTCCTGTCACGGTGGGTGGTTTGGCGTCTCGGAGGCTGGTGAAGTCGCAGCTCCTGCAGGAGAAGGGCCCTTTGGTGTGCTTCCGGGCGGCCAGGAAGCAGGTGTGCGGCCGTCCGGTGTTGAGTGCGTGGAGGGTGTTGGAATGGTAGCGCCGTCGGGTGTCATGATGATCGCGGGGGCAAGGGGGTCTAGCGCTGGGCGTGGTCCAGGCGCAGACGGGTGCAGATGGGCTTGCCTTAGGCGCCCCAGCGGCGCGGCCGCCATATAAAGGGAGGTGGGAGGGAGGAGCAGCTGGGAGGCGGGAGCAGGGTGGCGAATGGGCGAGGAGGGGGCGGGGCTGCAGGGGATGCAGTAGCAGGAAATGGGTGAGGCAGGGGTTACAGAAGGCAAATCAGGGGGCACAGGGGAGAAAACGAGGGAGACAATACACAAGGCAGTGGGCAAAATAATGAGCAGGAACACAGGAATGCAAAAGAAGACAAGAATTCAGCAGTACTTGCCTACTGATGCAGAGGAGACTCAAACCTGCGGCAGCGGTGGTGAAAGCAGCAGGGACACACCATCCCACTGGTGGAGCTGTGCGGTGAGGGGTAGCGACCGGCCTGAAGACAGGGTCATGGGTTGCTCTCTTCACCGCGAAGCGGCTGCCATATAGAGGGAGGTGGGAGGGAGGAGCAGCTGGGAGGCGGGAGCGGGGCGGCGAATGGGCGAGCAGGGGGCGGGGCCGCAGGGGACGCAGTGGCGGGAGATGGGTGAGGCAGGGGTTACAGAAGGCAAAACAGGGGGCACCAGAAAGAAAACGAGGGAGACAATACACAAGGCAGTAGGCTAAATAATGAGCAGTAACACAGGAATGCAACAGAAAACAAGAATTCAGCAGTACCTGCCTACCGAGGCAGAGGAGCCCCGAACCTGCGGCAGCGGCAGTGAAAGCAGCAGGGACACACCGTCCCACTGGTGGAGCTGTGCGATGAGGGGGAGCAACCTGCCTGAAGACAGGGTCAAGGATCGCTCCCCCCGAAATGGTTTGTCCCATTCGAGACAAGCTGGAAAGAGGAGGGAGTAGTAGATGTCTAATTCCTGCATTCGCCTCCTGACTGCTAGAAATGTCCCTCTCTGTCTCTGCACACCTAGAGCGTAATCCAGGAAAAACAAGACCAATGTATTGTCCACTGTCACCTCCCCTAGTCTCCAGACTTCACGAAGTACTGTGTACCGGTCTTTGAAGTTAAAGAGGCAGAAAAGGGAGAGCCGAGGTCACCCTGTGAGCTCTTTCCACTGTGAAGAAAGTAGGGATTTGGGGCAGTAGGGATTTCAATCAGCTCTCATTATATACCATGTAATCCGGGCCCTCCACACCCTCGGGCAATCCCACCACCCAGAAGGTGGTGCAGCGAAAGCGGCCTTCCACATCATCCATTCTGCGCTCCAGGGCATGTGCTCGCGCTGTGAGTTCCCGTACGCCAGTTGCTGTGGTCTTGGCAATTGGGTGAGCCCCGTCCATCTCCGCCTCCGTCTCGTGGACCTTGTCTACCAGCTTCCGGTGGTCTGCATGCAGCAGAGTAAAATTGGAAGTCATTTTGTCTATGCGCCCCTCGCGGGGCTTGCGCATCTGCGCTAGGGAGACTACAATCTTTTCAACTGCCTGGAGTACAGAGTCTTAGTGGGATTCCAGTGTGAGGGTTGTAGAAGAGTAAAGGGCTCCTGATCCTGCCCGCGGTGCTTGGCGCTGGTGGTTTGCTGCAATGTTACAGCTCCCGGCCCAGAACATTGTCTGCCCATCTTTGGGCTGCTCCAGGGCGAGGCACCCCCTGCCTGCTGCAAGTGTGTGGTGCTGATCAAAGTTGGTATATAGTGATTGACACCAGGCTGTATAGTAGGGGGAGGGGCATCTCATGGGTCATGTAATCTGTGACCCCATCAGTAGTGAGAGGTCAACACCACCAAGTGCTCAGGAGGGCATGAATTCCAAAAGGAGCTAGCAGAGCATGGGTGAACTTGATCAATCCCATGTGTGTAGGCACCGCTGTAGACCAGGAAGTGATGCTGGCTGCCTTGTCCCTGCATGTGTGGCAGTCAGCGATTGGTCTAGGCCCAATTAGGCCCCCGAATCTCCACCAGATACTGCTGCTCATCTCTTCGCTATCAAAATAGTCAGCTAGCTCCTTCCCTGCGCCCGCAGGAGCTCACATAATTGTTGTGGTGAGGTTTTGTGGGGGAAGCATGCGTCTTTGGTGCTAGGTCTGCGTGGATGATCTTGGCACGTAATGGCAAGCTATACTGCAGAGGGGGTATCGTGCACTTCTCACCTCCTCACTTTCTCTGCTCAGGCCCCAGAACTAGGACGCACTGCGGGTGGGAGGGGGCCTCCACGTACAGCCTTCCCTCTGTTCCAGTCCCAGGCTGGGCAGTGGCTATGCGCACGCCTCAAGACAGAGGTGTGCAATCCAGTACCCATTTATGGATCTGGCACACCGTTGAGAGTGTGAGCCTGGGCTCGATACAGCCCCCAGGCCCAAGTGCTGTCGCGAAACTCCCGCCTCACCTGGTTTGACCGTTGGTCACCAGCACCGATTCAAGTCCCCAGGAATCCCAGGGTCATATCTCATGCCTCCTGTGCATTAATGGCACCCTGGTGAAGCTGCAGGCCTGGGCCCAACAGGATCCACAGGACTCTAGACCGTTCCAGTGCACTCACCACTAATGGCAAGTCCGGCAGTGTCTTCCGCTGTAGGACTCCAT
The DNA here is from genome assembly GCF_964204655.1 of Triturus cristatus. NCBI lineage: Eukaryota > Metazoa > Chordata > Amphibia > Caudata > Salamandridae > Triturus > Triturus cristatus. The sequence continues at coordinate 322,950,920 of NC_140586.1, read as the reverse complement.
GGAGCGTTTCGCGCCTCTTCAGGCTCACTGTTTTACATGTCACCAGTGTCGCGGGCCTGGTTTTCGACAATACCCCGGGCCCATATGAGCATAGTGTACCCTGGTTTCGTCCAGCCTGTGAGATGGCACCCGGCTTTAGTTCGGGCCCTCGCGGGGCATGGGGACCACCACAGATCTTCTCTTGTGGCGGCGGCTATAGGTCTGTGTCTCAGGACGCTGCGCAGGTTGCTGCTCAGCATGGCACACGTCTCTCTCCCTCATCTCCGTCAAGGCACTGACCGTGTCCTGCACCGGTACAGAGGCTCGACTTTGCTCTGCTTGTGCCGTGGATTACTTCTCCAGGTCCCACAACTTTAGGTCCTGACTCCAGGCTCACATCTCATCCTGATCCCTGGTGGTGTGTTTTCACTGCTGCCCGCCCCGGGGCTCAGCTCTCTACCTCTGTCACCACACGAGGTAGCAGGTGCCTGCAGAAGGGAGAGGGGTCTTCTTTTCTGTGTTCTGCTCCGTGCGGCCCCTGATGGGACCGCGGCCCGCAGTATGCACAAGCTCGGAGGCCGGCTGCCTCGGGCACTAGACTGCTGCCTGGCTCTCAGCAATTCGCCCCTCTGCTGCATAATAGTGTCTGCCACACAGGGCACTTGGTCAAATGTACGGATGGCGGTGCAGTTCGGGTTATTGTGGCGGATAATAGGGCCAAGATGCGGAGCCTCGTTAGAGTGCGACCGCCATCTTGGCTGGCTCACCACACCCCCTCAGTACAACTTTTTATACTTTGCAATTGAGTTCACGTTTCTCTATGCAGTAACAGTTCCACACTTAGAACAATTTCAGCTCCAAAATCTTATAAGATAGGTTCCCATGGGAGAAAAATGGTTATTGGTTTTGAAGGTAAGTACTCGAGTCATAAGGGTGAGATTTGGAGGTTAGGACCAAGGTTCCCCAAGGTCTAGATGGGCACACAATTTGCACCACCAGCGGCACTTGGGCGGCCGGGTGCAGAGTGCAAGGGCCCAATGTTAGCCAATGGGGCTAGGGGTCCTTCGGTTGGGGACTGCTGACGAGCAGGCCACTCGGCTGTGGGAGCCAAGCTCCTAGGGTTAAAGTCAGCACTGCAGGGGCCAACGACCAGCACAGGAGCTGCACCACCAGTGGAACTCAAGCAGCCAGGTGCAGGGTGCAAAACAGACTTAGGGGACCCTGAGCTTTACAGTAGAGACCTTCGGTTGCGGAAAGATGCTGCAGGCTCGAGCAGGGAGACTTCCTGAAGGTGACCACTGGCTGGAGAGGTAAGTTAGGATCTTGGAGGATGCCTGGACACTGTTGGTTGGGCCACCCAAGGCCATGGGGCATCGGGCTCAGGGGTGTCTTCTGGTATCAGGTTTTCTTACCAGCTCCGGTCGCAGTCGGGGGGACCCTTCAGGTTGAAGCTGGAGACGTCGTCGAGAGTCTTGAGGGAAGTCGGGGATCACAATATCCCAGGTCAGGATCATCGGGGAGACCTCCTTGGGGTGTTGGGCCACTCGAACTCGGGCCATGGGCATCGGGTGCACAGTGGTGCAGAATGGCAGAGTCACCGAAATCCGGATTATGGAGGTGAGTCCTGGGTTGAGCAAATCCGGTTCTCACGGGAGACAGAGTCTGTGGGAAGGTCACAGGGCAGGTCCTCTGGACTCCGGGTGTTGCTAGCTTCTGGTTACACCAGGGTTCTTGCTTTAGGCAGGTCGTAGACGAGAGAGGCCGGTAGGGCTGGTTCCAAGCCAGTTGGCGTCCTCTTCTCCATCCTGGGTCAGCACAGCTCTTCGATCCTACTTCTTTCTTCCTCTAATCTGAGGAGGCAAGGTTCAGGGTTGCCCCTAAATACTAGATTTAGGGGCATTAAAGGGGTGTGCAGGTCGGGACCAATAGGTCCCTTCCTTGGGGAGGGTACACCCCCTATTATGCTACCCACCGTGGGAGGGGGCATGAGCCTCTTCAGAATTGGCTGAGTCCCCTCATCTTCAAGATGGAGGAGACCGAGATGTGTACTTCACCTCGCCTCCTGCACCTGAGGGGTGGGGTTGGCAAAGGTGGGCACACTTCTCTTCCTAGCTTGGATTTCCCGACGATTCTCCCACCCAAAGTGGGATCCAGAACCGATGGGTGCCATTTGCTGGGAGCAGCAAAAGGCAGGAACAGCGTCCAAAGGAAGCAGTACTTTGAAGCTTCACCTTTTGTGGTACCAGTCCATCCTGGGGGAGGATTCATGACACCTCTGCCTAGGATGAGCTTTGTTTCTGGACCCGGAGAGCGGAGGCTCTCCACCCAGGAGGCCAGAAACCTGTCTAGTGGTGGCAAATGGCGAGCAGTCATTCAGGAACCACACAATTGCTGGTCGATTTTCAGGGTCCATCTCTAAGATGCCATCTGAGTGCTTTTTACATTAAATCCCATACTGGCATCAGTGTGGGTTTATTGTGCTGAGAGGTTTACTACCACACTTCCCAGTTTTTAGTAAAGTCATTGTGGAGCTCTGGAGTTCATAATGACCAATTCCCAGACCATATATTCTTTATTGCTTTACTACACTTACAATGCCTAAGAATGGACTTAGACACTGTAGGGGTACAGGGCTCATGCCCCTGTACCCTCACCTTAGTGATAGTGCACCCTGCTAGAGGGGTGACTTACCTAGGCCTCAGGCAGTGCATTGCCGGCATGGCACACAGGGCTGTGTTCAATTTTCTCTGCACCAAAACAGACAGACTGCAGTGGCAGTGTGTGTGTGTTAAGGTGCAAGGCTTCTAAGGGTTTCACCTTACCTGGATAGGTTTTTCCAGTTAGGTATTGCTCTGGGAAAACCAGTGTATCTCTCACCATAGTGACACTGGCACCTGTGTCACTCAGGGCTACTATCTCAGTCCCATCCACTGATGGGTACTGCAAGGTATTTCTTTAAATTAGGAGGCCAGATAGTCAAAGAGGCTAACCCTCTCTCCCCTTCAGAGACTAAAACAGCCTCTTATCAGCCAGGACACAAAATGTGCCAATTTTGGATACAAAGGTACAGTCTTTTGGAAAGAGCATACGCCCTGGGAACCTGATTGGCAGGGACCCAGGGCACATCAAGTCAGGTTGCATCAGATGTCAGGCAAAAAGTGGGGGTAACAATGCAAAAATTAGCACTTTCCTACATATGGGTCCCGGTATTTTGAAAGAGTGAAGACCCTAGAGGTGAAAAAAATATACCTCTACAGAAAATTCATCGAAAGACATTTTGTGGTGAAAGACAAAGATGGAAGGTTCAATGCTGTGGCTCCAGATATGAAACTGCAACAGACAATCCAGAGATCACAGAAAAGCTCCAAGGGAATTGTTGTTCAAACATGTAAAAGTGAATATGTTGCTCAATGGCAGCTAGTTTACCAAGTGGCTAACCCTCCCTCCCCTTCAGAGACTAAAACAGCCTCCTATCAGCCAGGACACAAAATGTGCCAATTTTGGATACAAAGGTAAGGTCTTTGGAAAGAGCATACGCCCTGGGAACCTGATTGGCAGGGACCCAGGGCACATCAAGTCAGATTGCATCAGATGTCAGGCAAAAAGTGGGGGTAACAATGCAAAAATTAGCACTTTCCTACATATGGGTCCCGGTATTTTGAAAGAGTGAAGTACCTAGAGGTGAAAAAAATATACCTCTACAGAAAATTCATCGAAAGACATTTTGTGGTGAAAGACAAAGATGGAAGGTTCAATGCTGTGGCTCCAGATATGAAACTGCAACAGACAATCCAGAGATCACAGAAAAGCTCCAAGGGAACTGTTGTTCAAACTTGTAAAAGTGAATATGTTGCTCAATGGCAGCTAGTTTACCATGAAGTCCTTTCTATTTGCAATGTTTTCAGACAGATGACAAATTCAAAATTAATGGACCATCGTGAAATTGTTTCTCACCACGAACTTGTGGGAAGGAGAGGAGACCGTTTTAATAAACATGTTGACAGCCTTCTTCATTTCATGCAGCAGCAAGGAAATCCTTTTGAAATAGCTGAGCCTGTGTGACTACACCACTTCATGACCAAACAATATGTGGCTAATGATATAAATATGGATTAAAACAATACACAGAACTGAAGCAGGAGAAAGAGAAAAAGCTGTTTGACATAATCACTAAAGCTAAACTTCCACACTTTAATTGCCATAGTAAGAGTTTCGTACAACCAGCCTGTGGTAAATAATTTAATTACCGGGACTTAATTTGGTACAGAAACATAATAAAATAGCTCAGTAAATAAGAGGCAGAATCCGTGGTATTAGAGGTTCGGAATGGGCTTTATTCCAATGGTCGATTATAATCGGTTGCTCCAAGTTCCATCACCACGAAGGTTCAGGAAGTGAAGTACATACGTTATTGACAATCAATTACTTTTATACAATAGGCATTACAGTGAAGCAAATACAAGAGGCGTAACAATTGATAATACGGATAATATATTCGTGCGTAGCAAAAATAGGCGTAACTGGGAGTGATGAAAGAACGTCATTAGATGTGATGTCATAATAGGGTGGTTCTATGAAAGAATTTCGCAATGTCAGCAGAAATGCTTGGCAGAAATGCGCGCGCAGCAGCATGACGTGTAATTGACGTGCAACTAGGGGGTGAAGGGGACTTGACATTTAGCTCTACATGTGGCGACAGAAGTCTGGAGGGTCAAGTCAACCTAATCCCAAATCATATCTAACATCCCATGTTTAAAGAACTACGTTATCCAAAAGAGAGGTCTCTTCGAGTAGAATCTTATTCTATACTGACTGTTAGTGCGTGTACAAGCGTCTAAGTGTCTATACTAGATGCGAGGGCGGAAATCTTCCATAGCAATAGGGCTATGAATTACTTGCATAAAGACAGAGAAGCCGGGCCTTTGCTCGGTAGCTGGAAGAATGTTTACTTAAACTGCTAGACAGGAATGCATCGGGCAGGGAACGGAGCAGATAATTTCGAAGGTGAAATACAGTTTTTGGCAGGCAGCAGGCTGATGTCAGGCTTCGTGAGCCGCGCAGAGAATGAGACAAAGTTCATGGTTACAGATGCAGGCTCAGACTGGAGCTTTCAGAGGCAGAAGGCAAGAAGAGTTCGATGACAGAATCAGGGCCTACTTGCCTGGACTGTAAAATGGCATAAGTGAACCATATAAAGCCGGTGGCCTTTCATACTTAGGAATGGAATATCCGGCCTATTCATGGCGGATCTGACAGAGGACATGTTGACGGTGGACGCACATGTGTTTGCGTCTTCATAACTGGAACTGGAGGAAACATACATGTACTTGTGATTCATACATGGAACCGTTGGGGTCCAAGATAGGGGACATAACTGATCAGAAAAATCCATATTTCCACATTCCCTCCTTGTCCCCTACTTGCCCGTTAAGAGATATCAATCTTCATCAATCCATTGATCTGTTCATATAGCATCATTTGTTCTTCTTTCTTCTTCCGTGATGAATGAAATCCTGGTGGTGGAATACACGATGTGGCACACAGACCACAGATCGCTGGTCCACATTGTAGACATAGACAGCAACTGAATAGTATGAGAAGGCCAATACCTAGGAAAGATAGGACCTTCCATCCAAAGGTAGATAATACACTCCAAAACCAACCGGACCAAGTCCAGGTGCCTGGGTTCTGGTGTATCTGGCTTACAATCTTATGAAGGCGAGTTATGGCTTTATATACAGATGGCGAATTTTCTGGTATGAAAATGCAACAGCTTGATCCGATGACCCTACAAGCTCCACCCCTATCGGCCAGGATGACGTCAAGGACAAGACGATTTTGAAGCACAACAATCCGCATAGCAGACTGCTCTTCTGTTAAATTGCCTAAGGCGGAAATAGTTTCGTTCACTACTGCTTCAAGGGTTCTAGTTAATCTACGTATCAGTTTACTATTAGTAACGGTACCTATATAGGGAAAGAGACCTTTATTGAAATCTGTGTATTTTTCCCATGCTGTTTCAGTGTAATCGACTATTGGGAGATCTCTCCTTACTCTATTATTTACTAAATGAGTGTTTCTGTGATAATCAGGAGGAGCTAGAAAAACAGGTGGCAAAAGGAATCCAATGTAGCAAGTACCATCCCAATCTAGAGGCAAACGTACATATGCCGTCTGACCACATATGAAATAGGAATGGCGAGAAGCTCTACATGTAGACTTGCCTTGATCACTAAATTCTACTACAGTGGTGCATCTACTGTGGCCCATATGTATGGAACCATTTTTTCTTACACATAGTTCACCCTTTACTGGAAATATTGACATAGCGGGCAAAATTGGAGTAGCTTCGGATTCGACATTTAGGATCATAAGATTAAGCGTAAAATTACCTAATCCATACACTTCATTTTCTAGATCAGTTCCTGTTCTCTGGGGAAGTCCCTCCTTGTTAGGGTAGCAGACCTTAAGCAAAACTAAGTTCAAATTTCCCCATACCCAGTTATCTTGATAAACTGCAGAATTCGAATCTAGAGAATGAATTAAACTAAACCATGCTCCACAGGAGCCATTGTGTGTGAACGGGTATGGGAAGAGAGGTAGAATTCCTTTATAATTCTGATAGGGAGGGAGTCGGCCACATATCCAACAATTTGTAGCATTGCTAACCTGATGGGAATGATGTAACATACTAATAAACGTGTTATTGCGCAGCGCAAATCTATAAGACAACTCAAGCGGAGGTAATTCACTAAAAGAATGTTCAGCAGTAATATTATAAACATGTCTGGAAATAGGATAATATATGTGCAACAATATACTTGCAGTAATTATTAAAAGACTTAAGAAAAACAAAATTAATAACGTCACTATGCAATGACTACGCAGTGATTTACAGTACGCCTGTCGTTTCAACATTTTTCGGGTGTTTTCTCTATTCAGGTCCAAGGGATACATGTCAGAGACAATTCAACCGCTTCACCTTGGAGAGGACTTAAACAATCAAATTGCTTGACTGATTGGACCTAAGTTTCAGTTTATACAGTTCGGATTTACTCTTTTCAACAAAAGGAAGTTTTGAGTCAATGGGTGAAGACACACAAGGTGTGGTATTCACATCTGATTGTAGTCCATGAAACTTCTTGATATGACTTGAATGTATCCAGCCTTTTCTGCCCTCGATCTTCACGGCTGTCCTCGTGGTGAGCAAGACCAGCTGAGGCGACTTCCACCTAGGTTCCAGCTGAGTCTTTCGATCAAAGTTCCTCACCAGGACCAAGTCCCCCGGGACTACGTCATGGGGTTTCACCTCAGTGTTGTCAGGAAAAGCTGCAGCTACCTGTGAACGACAAGATTGTAGTGCAGACATCAAGGAAGCCAAGTAATCTGTCAGCATATTACAGTCAATATCAGTTATTTTGCGTGGCATAGGCGTCCCCCACATATTTGGTGGTCTGCCGAAGATCACTTCATACGGGGATAGCCCTGTTCGAGAGTGTGCTACCATTCTTGTGTAAAAGAGTGCAACTGGTAATGCTACTACCCAGTCGACACCTTTCTCCCTGCATATTTTGGACAATCTAATTTTCAGGGTCTGATTATGTCTTTCTACGAGACCTGCTGCCTCGGGGTGTCGGACACAGTGGAATTTCCACTGATAGCCTAACAAAAGTGAAACGTGTTTCATTAATTCGGATGAGAACGGCTGGCCGTTATCTGAGTGAACAACACGTGGTAAACCGTATCGTGGGAAGAATTCTCGAACCAACTGTTTGGCAGTAGTCGGGGCAGTGTAATCTGAAACCGGGTATGCCTCCGTCCAACGGGAAAGAGCACAAACAACGACGAGAACATATTTGAATCCTCGACATCGTTCCATCTGGATATAATCCATCTGGAGGACTTCAAAAGGGTGATCAGGAGGCTGAAATCCACCCTGTTCTACGGGGACGCTTTTTCCTGGGTTGAACTGGCAACAGATCATACAGGTACGAACTTTTTGTTTGGCTGCTGCTCGCAAATGTTTATTGAACCAAATGTGTTGAATGCTATCTAACATAGCTTTTTCTCCTAGATGTGCTGGACTATGTATAGTGTTAATTATAACTTGGACCATTGAATCAGGAAGGAACCACACAGACTTTTCCTTCATCATCCATCCTTGATCCGTTTGGATCCCTCCTAATTCAGTCCATTTCTTTATTTCGTCTGGTGTAGCATGTGTCTGTATGTCAATTACGTCAAGAGTAGGATCTTTAACTGTCATACAATGTGTTGGCATCGGGACTATTGTCTTTGTCATGTCGGATGTTTGAGTTTGAGCAGTCTGTTTAGCTGTTCTGTCGGCTAGATCATTGCCTTGAGAAATGACATCAGTAACTTTCGTATGAGCCTTACATTTCAATATTGATATTGCAGTCGGTAGATGTATTGCATCTAATAAGGCATGGATAAGGGGTCCGTGCTGAATGTGGGCACCGTGGGAAGTTAAATAACCTCTCTCTCGCCACAGCACGCCGAAGTCATGTACAACTCCGAATGCATAACGTGAATCCGTGTATATGTTGACTTTTTTATTTGTGGCTTGAATACAGGCTTGTGTCAGAGCGATGAGCTCTGCGGCTTGAGCTGACAAGGTATTTATGCAATTTGTTTCAATGATTTCAGTGTCTGTTGTGACTGCGTAAGCGGCCACTAAGTCTCCTGTACTTGTTCTCATACATGAACCATCTACATACAACGTCAGGTCTGGGTCTGACAATGGGACATCGGTTAAGTCTTGTCTGGGTTTCGTCGTTATTGTAATAACTTCAATACAGTCATGGGCTAGTGGGTCTGTTCCGATTACTGGCAAAAGTGTGGCAGGATTCAATGTGTTACAACGTCTGATTTCTATATGTGGTTGAAACAATGTTAACTCGTACCCTGTAAGTCGCGCTATAGTCAAGTGTTGTGTTTGCGTTCTATTTACAAGAACCTCTACTGCATGTGGTACTTGAACTGTCAATGGATGTCCTAACACTATGGCATCGCTTTGTCTGATTGCTAAAGCTGTTGCTGCCACTGATTTCAGGCACGCAGGTAAAGCCTGAGCTACGGGATCTAATGTACTAGAAAAATAAGCACATGGTTTGTGTGCTCCTGCTTGTTCCTGTGTGAGTACTGACAAGGCAGTACCTTCGCGTTCTGTAACAAAAAGTGTAAACTGTTTCCTGTAACATGGCGTTGCTAAGACAGGTGCTTGACATAAAGTTTTCTTTAAGCTTTCAAAAGCTTGTGTATGTTCCTGAGTCCAAGGGAGAACAGTCGATGTGGCTGCCTCCTGTGTTGTCAACTGAATGAGTGGTTTAGCTAGAAATGCATACTGAGGGATCCACTGCCTACAATATGAAGTGAGGCCTATGAAAGCCCGCACCTCCTTTTGTGTCTTGGGTATTGGCATGTTAGCTATTAACTGAATGCGGTCGGGTGTAAGCTGCCTTCCCTCCTTGGACAGCGAGTGTCCAAGATAAACTACTCGCTGGACACAGAATTGCAGCTTAGAAGGGGACACCTTGTGCCCCTTTTCGGCTAGAAATTGTAAAACTGTCAGTGAGGCTTTCTCACATTCGGGTTCGCTTCTCGCGGTGATCAGCAGATCATCGACATATTGAAGCAGAGCAGTGTTAACTGGCATGTGGATACTGTCGAGTTCTCGTTTCAGTGCTTGGCTATAGATGCTGGGGCTTTCTGTGAATCCTTGAGGTGCGCGGGAGAATTTAAAGCTACGTCCATTTAAACTAAATCCGAACAAATATTGGCTTTCCGGATCTATTGGGACGCTGAAAAAGGCATTCTTGAGATCAATTACAGTAAAGAATGTTGCTTCGGAATCAATAGCTGTTAGTAATGACGAGATATCTGGGACCACAGGGAATTGTGGCACAATGCATTTGTTTAATTCGCGCAGATCAATAACCAATCGATATACTGGCGGGGCCTTCGGATCTGTTCGTTTAAGAATCGGAATTATCGGGGAATTACATACATTGGAGTCTGTTTCCACAACCACTCCTTGGGCAATGAGTTCATCAATGATTTGCAGTAAAGCCACTACAGCATCTTGTGGTAACTTGTATTGTCGCATTCGTGGTAGTACCACTCCTGCCTTTAGTGTGACTCGATATGGTGTAATATTCATGCAACCAACGTCAGTAGGGCCTTGTGCCCATAGATGTGTAGGTAAAGTCTGCAGTCGGGGATCCATGTCTCTAGACACATAGTGACCCTTAAAATCACGTAAAAACAATCTTACTCCTTCCGGAGAACAACATATTATAGCTCCTAGAGCTTTCAGTGTTTTTATTCCTAACAAGTTTTCTGGACATGATTTAGTAAGCAATAAATCTGTAGTACGGGTCAAAGGTCCTATCGTAAGTGGAAGAGGTTGTGACACTTCATTAACAATAGGTTTTCCTGAAAAACCAAGGGAAATATTCTGTGAGCCTGAGAGGGGTGCCCCTGGAACTTCACTACGTTTTATGGTTGTTCGACTTGCCCCTGTATCGAGTAAAAATTTTCTGTCTTGGCCTAATAATTCACTATGTACATAAGGTCCTTCTTGGTCTACTGGGATCTCGATAAGGGGTAGGTCAACTTCCCTCTCTAGGCTGGTTCATGCGTATCGCTGATAATCAGGATAGTCATACTGTGCGGTCTGGTACAGCTGTCGTGTCGTGGTTTGTGTGGCAGCAACAGGCAGCGCTGGTGCAGCTGGCACAAATTGTATAGACTGTGGTGGAGCTGGCATGGACTGTGCATGCTGCGGGGCTCCTTGTTCATTCTGATCCTGTCTAGGTGGCCGTGGTCTTTCTTTTGTATTACCTATGGCGATATTATGTTTTAAAACTGGACAATCGTGTACGTAATGACCTGGCTTTTTACAATAATTGCATGTCCCTTTTACAGGTCCTGTTGAATCACCGGAATGTGTCATACCCTTTTTATGTCCTTCAGCTGGAACTGTCTGGGAAACTAGCATTTTCATTTTCGTGTCTTTCATGCGTCTTTGTTCATGTTCTTGTTCCTCTCTAATTCTATTGTGATGGTACTGTAACATTTGTAACATTTGTGATGGAGTGTTACCTTGCCATGTACTCTCGAATTTTAATACTCTATTCTTCACTTGAGGCAAGGCATTCTCTACTAATTTTGTCACAAACAGGTGTGGGTATGATTCGCTACTTGCTTTTATGCCACTATTTATACCAAAACATTTTTCAAATCGGGCATAGTAATCACTAGTGTCTTCATCTTGCTTCTGTTTACAGGCTGAAATTGTACCCCAATCTTCCTTTTTCGTAGTTAATAAACGTGGCAGTACCTGTACTAGTAAACCTGGTAGTGCTTTAGTTTTATCCCCAAGTCCTGCTCCTGCAGTTCGGGCCTTTTCTTCTGCTTCTAATGCTGACCATTCTATCTTTTGGTCTCCTACCTCCCACTCTTTTTCCCTGAGTTTTTCATAAATGCCAGCAGGCATCAATACCTTTAATATTGTCATAATGTCGGGATAGGTATACTCTCCCATGAGTAACATGTCTTTAATTTCTCGGTGAAAACCCGCTGGGTCTTTGTCATGACTGGGTACCACTTTCTTCATTTCTAACAACTCTATTTTCGATATGGGCGTATATACAAATACGCGTTTAAACTCATTGTCCTCGCCTTTTATTGGGTGCACTTCTCGTAAGGGATTCTGTCTGTCCATGTAATACGTGGTTCTTTCCTTAATGGGCAGTGATACATGTTCTGAACATACAAAAAGAATATACTGTTTTCTTGATTCTAGTATTTCTTTAATTAATTTAGTACCTGAACCTCTCCATCTATTCATGAGTAATTCAGTCAATATGTCAGGTAAGGGACCAGGGTCCGAATGCTGACTCTGATATAGTATAAGGAGTTGTTGAATCATATAAATCCCAGCTAAACGCTGTTCATCTGGGGTGAGATTCAAAAATGTGCGTGCTACTGTATCATCACTGTACTTTCCGGGACTGTCAACCCAATGGACAGCTGACCTGGCTAATTCTTGTTCATCCATAGAATCGAGAAAATGATAACCCCTTCGTTCTCGGAGTAATTTGTCAGCGGCTTGGAACGAATGCTCGTTAGACCTTATATGAACTATAGGTGTTTGGAAATTCCTGGTATTATCTGGACATATCGGACGTATCGGGTCAATAAGACATCTATTACTATTACAAGATCTTCCTCTACCTACGTAGGCTATGGTGTCTGACTGTCCTGTGGGTAGTCCTGATCCTTCCTCCTCGTTTTGTTCGAACTGGTCTACCGCTAATCTTTCTTCGTGTAGGCGTTCTATTTCTTTACGGATCTTTCGGCACATGGCTATTATACAATTTTGCTTATCATGTCTCCCTTCTGATATATTCTGGCTCCATCTGGTAAGAATTTGCATTGCTTCCGGGTCTACCCCCGGTCGGTCTTGATTTCTGATCACACAATTTATGAGGAAACGTAACAGTTCCCCCTGTATCTCCACTTTCTGGTATTCCATAGCTCTGTTAATACATTCTGAACCTCGCCCTGTTTGAACAAAATGATATATATTGTCTAGATGCGCAGTCATTCCTGGTAACTTCCCTAAATACACTGCGGCTCATCTGATACGTAATGATGCCATGATCATTTCGTCTTCTTTGCCGGGCACAGGGTCATATCTACAATCTACAAGAAGTTCCTTAAGCGTACGGGCATTTATGAGTTTGGGGGTACGTGAATGTGCTGACTCTTGAAAGGTAAGTTTATTTATTCTGGGTGGCGTAGAGAAAATGTTGCTAGCACCTCCCGTAGCCCCATCTGGGGTATCGGGCGTGAAAGGATTCGTTGAACGCGACACAGCAACTATAGGTGTGGACACAGCTATAGAAGTAGCTGTAGGAGCAGAGGTAGAAACAGATGTGCTTGCCGGAACTTGTGTCAGGACTTGTTGCTGTAGAGATACTGGATCTTGGCGTTGAACCTCCCTGGCAGGCGGCCTATGTGGGGCGGAATTTGCATACTCGGGAGCTGCGTCATCTAAATATGAGGAAAGAAAAACGTCTTCTGCGGTTCTAGGATGCCCCTTAGGATGTACCTTTATTGGAAACAATGGGGGTGGCAAGTCTTTTGGTATCTCCGGAGTAGCCTTAGGTAATCCTTCGGCCAGAAGGGGATACATACCATTCATAAGGGCATTTCTTTGTCTGTCTACTTGTTCTGATTTCACTCGGATACCTTCTTCAATTAATGGATTTTCTCGGACTTTATTTGAACTCTCTCTATTTTTCTCTTCCTGTCGGAGTGCTTTTTCTGTACGTCTATGAGATTCTTTACGCCATAACTCAACGGCGTCTTTCTGTGACTGTCTGACTTTCCTTTTCCATAACTCTTCCTCTACTTTCATGATGCACTCTGCATCCCAGGTTCCCGCTGTGGGCCACCTCTGACTTTCTGGTAATTCCTTGGTGTAGTCTACCCATAAATCAAGAAATAATATAGCGTCTAAGCCATGTTTATGATACATGAAGTACCCTGGAGTGTCCCTAGGAGGAATAGGAACGGCTTCTTCGAGTACCCCTTTTCTTGTTGTGATCTGTCTTAATTTCGAAAAGAGCGGCATATTGAAAACTGATCTGATACTTGATTTTGAACAAAACTTAATACAGTAAACACGATAATGAACAGTCATTCACACCACAATATGCAGAACGTACTTAAAACATTAAACATTTAACATTTAACTGAGCAACAATGATGCTTATGGTCTAAGGAAAACTTAATCACTAAACATAATACTCGACATTAACTGATTTATTCTGAATTTATATACTTGATATACTAGATATACTGCTAAACAGTACAGATACACTGCTGAAACAGTGCAGACCGGATTTGTGTACCCAAACCCGTCTTGACCGGCACAACCTATGTGCACGTCAGAACGCCTCCCCAGTAATGGTACTCACCGGGTAGCTCGGAAACGGAAGGCCTCGGAAACTGAACTGAACTTGAACCGGACTGGACTCGACTCGACTCGAACACTTCGGAAACTGGACTCGACTCAGGACTTCGGAAACTGGTGGGCCTCTGTATACCTCGGATCTTGCTCTCTCAGCTAGGCTCTGGTCGGGATACTTCGCACTTCTCACCGCCTCGTCTGGGTGTTGATCGCAGCCTCAGTCGCCCCCGCTTGACCGGAGGGAGATACAGGAAATCCTGCTGGTACGCGTAATTGTCCGTCCAGCTGTGGCAGGAGACCGGACCTGCAACTCACCGCCGGCGCGTGAGATGAGAAAGTGTCCCTATTCGGGCGCCATTCATGTGGTAAATAATTTAATTACCGGGACTTAATTTGGTACAGAAACATAATAAAATAGCTCAGTAAATAAGAGGCAGAATCCGTGGTATTAGAGGTTCGGAATGGGCTTTATTCCAATGGTCGATTATAATCGGTTGCTCCAAGTTCCATCACCACGAAGGTTCAGGAAGTGAAGTACATACGTTATTGACAATCAATTACTTTTATACAATAGGCATTACAGTGAAGCAAATACAAGAGGCGTAACAATTGATAATACGGATAATATATTCGTGCGTAGCAAAAATAGGCGTAACTGGGAGTGATGAAAGAACGTCATTAGATGTGATGTCATAATAGGGTGGTTCTATGAAAGAATTTCGCAATGTCAGCAGAAATGCTTGGCAGAAATGCGCGCGCAGCAGCATGACGTGTAATTGACGTGCAACTAGGGGGTGAAGGGGACTTGACATTTAGCTCTACATGTGGCGACAGAAGTCTGGAGGGTCAAGTCAACCTAATCCCAAATCATATCTAACATCCCATGTTTAAAGAACTACGTTATCCAAAAGAGAGGTCTCTTCGAGTAGAATCTTATTCTATACTGACTGTTAGTGCGTGTACAAGCGTCTAAGTGTCTATACTAGATGCGAGGGCGGAAATCTTCCATAGCAATAGGGCTATGAATTACTTGCATAAAGACAGAGAAGCCGGGCCTTTGCTCGGTAGCTGGAAGAATGTTTACTTAAACTGCTAGACAGGAATGCATCGGGCAGGGAACGGAGCAGATAATTTCGAAGGTGAAATACAGTTTTTGGCAGGCAGCAGGCTGATGTCAGGCTTCGTGAGCCGCTCAGAGAATGAGACAAAGTTCATGGTTACAGATGCAGGCTCAGACTGGAGCTTTCAGAGGCAGAAGGCAAGAAGAGTTCGATGACAGAATCAGGGCCTACTTGCCTGGACTGTAAAATGGCATAAGTGAACCATATAAAGCCGGTGGCCTTTCATACTTAGGAATGGAATATCCGGCCTATTCATGGCGGATCTGACAGAGGACATGTTGACGGTGGACGCACATGTGTTTGCGTCTTCATAACTGGAACTGGAGGAA
Source organism: Triturus cristatus (assembly GCF_964204655.1). Classification (NCBI taxonomy): domain Eukaryota; kingdom Metazoa; phylum Chordata; class Amphibia; order Caudata; family Salamandridae; genus Triturus; species Triturus cristatus. The sequence goes on along the minus strand of NC_140586.1, from coordinate 322,935,489 downwards.
ACATACATGTACTTGTGATTCATACATGGAACCGTTGGGGTCCAAGATAGGGGACATAACTGATCAGAAAAATCCATATTTCCACAAGCCACTACAAAACAGGTTAAAAAAAACAACTTTTGCAAGCACATATAGAGATGGGTGAAGCAAATGAAAGGGGTGAATTTCTGAAGGACATTCTGTTGCATGATCTTCCTCCAAAAAAAACATTATTTGATGGAGATGCTACAACCAAACCAGTGAAGCACAAACTCATACAAGAGCTTGGAAAAAAACTTTCACCTGAACAATTTCAATTCGAAAAGTTGTCCTCATTGAAAACTGCTGTTTTTATGGACTATATGTCACAATTGCGAATGGTCAAGATTTCATCCATGCAAAACTTTGGAGAGGTCATGCAGACTGTTCTACAGATATCAAAGTCAGTGTGCACCTTGAAAGAACTGCTCATTGTGTTTGATAGTTATCTTGAACTATCTATCAAAGAATATAAGAGAATCAGACAAATGTTTACAAGTGGAACAATTGACTTTGCCTGTGTCAAAAATTCAACAGCTATACCTGTGCAACTTGATGAATTCTGGTCATCAGAGCTTGGAGATTTTAACTTGCCAAAACATTGCTGATGCTTCAGTGAACACTGAATTTCCAATTATTGCAAGTGGAATGATTGTCAATGAGGAGTTGGTGCCTGCAGAGATATAGTTAACAGGTTCAGGGCATATTGTTTGAAGAAATTAACAGCAAAGTGGAGGAAGCTGACCTTCGTGTTGTGCCACATGTTGCGTGGGCTGTTCGAAATGGTTCCAATCGAGTCAGCGTGCTATCAAATGACACAGATGCTATTATTGTGCTACTTAGATCTGTTGCAATGTTCAGAAGTCAAGGATTGTTTGAATAATGGATGGATACGTTATGGAAGAAATGAGAAAAGACACTTAATCCTGCTTCGAATTCTGTACAAGAAACCTGATCCAGAGATGCCCAGTGTTTTTATCAAATGCAAAAACAACAATTGATGGACAGAATGCTGAACGATGTCATACATTCACCCCAGTACAGAGATCTGGGCCTAAATCCATCATTTTTTTGCTCACCGTGCCATTCCAGTTTGAACCCAGCCATTTGCAAATCAGTCTTGACCTTGTGCCTCATGGGAACAGTCCAGCCCGAACTGCCAAGCTAGGTCCTCCCTGGACTGGGAACAAGCATCCTAGGACCAGTTTTGGAGTTTCACCCCTCTTCAGCCAGGATAGCTTGAGTCCAGTGGAATGGAGAGGACGGGACCCATGTCTGGGCATACCCGTCCTACTCGGGGTGACAAATACAAAAACAACAGTTGATGGACAGAATGCAGAACAATGTCATACATTCACCCCGGTACAGAGATCTGTGCCTAAATCCATCGTTTTTTTGCTCACCCTGCCATTCCAGTTTGAACCCAGCCATATGCAAATCAGTCTTGACCCTGTGCCTCATGGGAACCGTCCAGCCCGAACTACCAAGCCAGGTCCTCCCTGGACTGGAAATAAGTATCCTAGGACCGGTTTCTGGGTTTCACTCTTCTCTTCTCTCGTACTTCTACACTCCAAATCTATGAGGTGGGCCTCTCTCTGCATCAGCTTCTTGCGGCGCTGTTTATGCTATGCAGTGCAGAATGCAATATCCACACCCCTGAGTGTAGGTTTCATAGCCTCCCACAAGGTTTCGGGGGATTCTACTGTGCCTGTATTGTGGGAGCAATAGTCTGAGATGGCTGTATGCATGTGTAATCTGTACTGCTCATCCTGCAAATGCCATGGCGAGAGCCGCCCGTGGAATGGAGAGCGTCTGGGGCCTAGACACAGCTGCAGCAACATGGGAGAACGGTCGGAGAGGCATCTAGGCAGAATTTCTGCTGTCTCAAGTCTATGGAGGTGGATTGCGGATATGAAGATGTAATTGAGACGAGAGAAAAATTCATGAACACCGGAGAAGTATGTGGATTTGTGATCTGTTTTGTGAAGTCTCCTCCAAGTGTCTACCCATCCCATCCACTGAATCAGTGACTGTAACCTCAACTCCCACGTGTCCACCGGTCGCCCTGTACTGCGCCATCTATCGCTCAGTGGGCACAATACATCATTCCAGTCTCCCCCAACTATCGTCTGGCCTGAGGGAATGTCCGCCCAGAGTGTCATTAAGCACTCTACAAGGTTCTAGGCTAGAGGCGGGGGGCATATACGCTACCAAGAATGAGGCGTTCACCATATAATGTACCTGATACTACATTGTACCGGCCCTGGGAATCCTACCATGTCTTGTCATGAACGTATGGAACCCTACAGTGAATAAGAATTGCTATGCCGTGGGAACCCCTGGTAAACTCAGAGTGAAAAGTCTGATCGTAACCAAACCGTGGCATCTTATTACCAAACAGGTGAGTTTCTTGTAAGAGCAAGACGTCTGCTTTATAACTTACTTGACGAAATATGGCTTCCCATTTGATGTTATCTACAAGACCGCAAACATTCCAGCTGATAATTTGGAGCCCACGCTCCAGGGTATCTGTCATGGCTGGTGGCATGTTTGGTGGGGGGACATATTGATGAGGGATGGTGTACGTGTGGCATGGTCCAATGAGGAACTGTGTTTGTAGTGAATAGTCATGACACTGAACACAAACAACAACTTCCCATAACCCCCCTACCCTTCCTCCCACCCCAATACCTCATAAACATTGAAGCATCTGTTGTGGCACGATGAGCATCCCACCCCCTCTGGGGGGCAGAGTCAACTCCCTGTCAATGGATCCCCGATAAAAACAAGCGAGTATATGTATAGAGGTAGCCCTTATGTTCTTGCCGTCGAGTTTGGTATGTCCATGTACAGCCCTGCAGGTGTTGGTTAGGATGTTGTCGGCACCGGCTGACCTCCCATCGAGCGCATGCAGGATTTTCTACGAGACTTGGATCGTCTCTTGGAGCGTGACCGACGGCATTGCTTGTCGATGACCTTGGGGAGATTATGACTTGGGTCCCCAGAAGAGGAGTCTATCCTAGGTGAAGTATGGGGCTTAAGCTTCACAACTTTGTGTGTCCAGTTGAACACCTCTTGTGTTTTGAAGAAGTGTGTTCGTGATTGATAGGACACCCTCAGACGGGTCGGGAAAAGCAGGGAGTACTAAATCTTCAGGCCATGCAGGCGGGCCTTAGCTTCCACAAAGGACTGACGTTGCTGTTGAACCAACCTGGTGTAATCTGGGAAGATCAGAATGTGGTGGGAGATGTAGGTAAGGGATTCCTTCTGCCTGGCTTGTTGTAAGATGACGTCTCTGTCCTTATAATTTAGAAATCTGGCAATGATTGGTCTGGGACGGGCTCCGGGTGGTGGTTTCTGCAAAAGGGATCGATGTGCACGTTCAATTATGAAGCATCGAGACATTGAGTTGGATAGAAGCCAGTCTGTCAACCATTTGGTGAGGAAGTCCTCCACGCTATTTCCCTCGCAGCCCTCGGGAAATCCCACAAAGCAAAGGTTGTTCCTGCGGGCCCGTCCCTCCGCATCTTCCACGTGTGTCGCCAGGCTCTTTGTGAGTGTCTCTAGAGTGGATACTTTCTTTTGAAGAGTGGTTATCATGACCGCCACTGTTGAGTTTTTTTTTTAAACTTATTTTTATTGCCATTTTCATATTTCACACATTGTCCATCATACATAACCGTCAGATAGTTATAGCAGATTATACATCCAGTAGTGGGACAGAGCAACTGTATATTTTCCTGGTACGTAAACAGGGAGCATAAACAATGTATAGAGGTAGCATGATGTTCATCTCCTGTTGTCTCAAGTGTCCTCCACTGTTGAGTTTCGAGATTTGGACTCAGTAATGTGCTGCACCGCACTAGGGAGGTCCTACCGGAGTAAGATAACATCTGAGCCCACCGCTCCAATCTTGGCCACCAGCATAGCTCTAGATTGCTTGATCGCTGTTAACAACGCTGCATTATCTGGCATGGATGTTGTCTGGTCCCCAGAGTCGGGTGCTTGGGCCACAGTGCTGGTGTATTTATCCATTGTGCTTTGCTTTGTATTGGCACCGGATAGTTTATCCTTGACCATTCTTTATAGGGTTTGTAAGGGGGCTGCCTCTAAGCGTATGTCTCTAGGCGCACACTGGCGCATTAAGGCCGCTGTGGAGCCGATGACTCCGGTCAGACCCAGCACTACACCCACAAGCCGCACCAAGTCCTAGCTCAGCCGCCTCTGCGAGCAGGCACACCCCACCCACTCTAACAAGTATCGTCACTCACCCATGTGCTTTAGCTCGAAGGAAGATGGATCCGGGATGCGGAGGAGTACAGTCCCCACTCGCTGCCAGTCCGTGGCTCCCCACCACGGGCCTCAGGGCAGACAGGCAGCGCACGGACAAGGCACCCAGGGCCCACCCAAGTTTAGGCCGCCCGTCTTCGCATTCACAGCAGGCAATTCCAGATGCCACCCGGTGGTGATCCGACACCCCGTCTCACCAAGAGGAGCTTATGTCTAGCAGGAGAGCCCGCATTGATAAAGGTGATGTAGGGCCGCATGGCACGTACCACACCACTGCCGCCATGGCCCGAGCAATCCACGCCGACTTTCAGGTAGTCCCAGTTTCTGAGGCCAAGGCCGTGGAGATGTACCAGTATATTACCGAGGGGGCCAGATCTTCCAATGTCTGGGACCACCCTCAGCAGGCACCCCAGTGCCAGGCGGGGCACTGCACCATGGCAATTTGGGCCTCCTTATGCCGCCGGATCCACCCGGAGCTCCACTCATTCACGGCCAGAAGGAGTGAGAGGGGAAAGGCAACAAACAGGCCACACCAATCAGCCCACGGGCAGCCTCGGGTCTTCCCATTGGGGAATGTGCATCGGCAGGCCCAACAAAGGAATTGCGATCGGGGCCTCTTCTCAGACTCCAACAACGACATCTCAAGATGAGGAAGCCGTGGCCTGATATGACCGCTGAGGTCTGGTTGCAAGGTGTCAGTCAGTCAGGGTGAGGGCAGCCCACAACTCCGGTCCAACCGCCCTGCACCCTCGACCGGGCACGATCTTGCCCATCAGGGATCACAGGGCAGGCAAACCTCCAGCCGGGAAGTCAAAGTTGGGGCACCACCTAAACCGTTTGCTGCGAGGCAAGTCCCGGGGCGTCCGGACCATGCCCGTGCCGTGGCCCGATATAGTCACCAAGATCTGGATGTACGGCGCTGATGAGGGCAATAGCCCCCCGCATCCCCAGACCCGCTGCCCACCACACCGTCACATGAGAGTCGCCCCTCTCCGTCGGGGATGTACAGCCCAGCTCCGATCTCCCCTTGGGCATGCGACTAGCCCTCACGGCAGCGCGCCGCCCACTCTGGCGCATCTTCTCTCTAGCCCGCAGTTTCGTCGCTGCTGCTGGCCGTGGGACACCCTACGGCAAGCGACTTCAAAGAGGTCTCAGGCGGAAGCAGGGCAATGCGAAGAGCTATACGGGGTCTAAAAAGTAAATTTATGAGCCAATGCGGCAGGATTAATAAAGGATTTCTGCAGGGCTGCAGGAGCCTCGCTAAGGTGTCTGCCATGTTGGCCCGCCAGGACACGCCCCCCAAAAACCTATGTTTTGACACCAAAATGAGGTATATAAATCTCATGATTCCTGAAATATTACATCATCACTGCAACACATACGCAACTTTTAAAAATGTCATCCAGAATAATTCGGCTCGGATCAGCAATGTCTACCCAGGCTAAATTACTTCTCAAATGATCCACAATAACACACCAAACATGAAAATCTCTGGACAACAATTTTTGTACAGAGGCATATCAGGGGGCAGGGATTATTGGTGAGGTTATGCCATTTTTACTGTCACTTTGAACTCAAAGAATTTTGAAACCTATAATGATGTGCTTTGTCCACACTCAGAAAACAAGGATACTATATATCAGGATCCACCTTCTGCAATGACATGTTCCTTTGTGACAGAGTCAAAAAGAGAAATTTCAAATTTCGGGAAATATCGTGTATTGTCTTCAGAATGCCTGAACAAAAACAATCCTTCCTATAATGCAGGCATCCTTGCCTCATGACGCAATCAATGGTGCTTGCATTGGCGCTAGGCATTCAAAAGTGCACCAGCGCCAGAAAAGGAAAAGGACGCTCCAGATAATGTTAAATACAGCATAATGCTGTCCTTTACCATTCCTGCAGTGCAGCAAGGTGGCTAGCTGTGTTGCGTGAAACATTGATAAATATGCCCCCAAATCTCCCTACTGCTGCAGTCCCCTATCTATCCCCATTTGGCCTTTCCCTTCTTTACATGGCTTAGGAATGTTACATAGTTTGTACATTGTTTTATAAGGTCATGTTCCAGTCAACAATTGTAAAATTATTTAACTCTCTGAAAAAATGTGATGTGTTAGGGCCACTAAAACTGATAGTACTGCTAACATGGAGCTGGGGCTTAGGTGTTTTACTGATGGGAGATGGGGAGAGAGGGAAAGATAGAGCGAGAGAGAGAGAGAGAGGAGACTAGACAAAGGGGGGATAGGGAGTAACGAAGAAAGAGAGAAAGCAAGAGAGGTAAGGAGATAGAGTCAGAAAGAAAAGGGAAAGTGTGAGCACAAGGGAAAATGATAGTGACTAAGAGGAAGGGAAAGACAGGGAAGCAGAGAGGAGGAGGAGAAATAGGCAGCACGAGAGAAAGAGAGGGGAAACATTGAAAAAGTGTAATAGAGAGAAAGAGACAGAAACTGAGACAAAGGGGGAGATAGAGAATAATAGAGAAAAAGTGAATGGGACAGGGGTGGAGAAGAATATAAAAAGAGAGAGAGAAAAAGCGGGGAGAGAAGGAACGAGGAAGGAGAGAGAAAAAAGAGGCTATAAAAGAAAGGAGTAATAGAGAAAGAGGCAGCACGGGAGAAAGAGAGGAGAGAGAAAAAGGCAGAGGACGACAGAGGGAAAATGAGCTTTATTATTTATTATGATAACTTCAGCTTCGTTTCTGTGACTCGTCCAGAGCTAATAAGCAGATAAATAAAGCAATTGGAGGCCCTGCTACACGCTCTTCCGACTCATCAAGAAGCTGTGCGAGAAGGTAGTGTGTCAACATTTACTTGGAGACATTACCTCATTATTAGGGGCTCGGATCACCATTACTTTCCGCTCACTAAGTCATGTGGTGCGCGGACATCTGTGGACGGGAAGGGGACACGATTTGTTTGGGCAGCCATCACTGCGCCAGTGACATCACCTGCAACTGAGACAACAAGCCATCGCTCAATCCGGTCATTTCACGCATGGCGTGGGACCTTCAGTTCTAGAACACTCCCTCAGTTGAATAATGTCTACGTTTTCCCTGTCTAAAATGCACTTGATCTTCAAAATATTTTGATTACAGACGGTCTTTGATTATTTTTGGGCCGGTCTACACAGCCGTGCTTAATATAGCAACATGGAGGTAGATACGAATATTAGCCGGGGAGGTGGGGTGATGGAGTCAAAGGGGTCTATTCACAAACTGCATTTGTAGAACTTAAACTAGTACTGCAGTAGTATTTTTCACGTATTACAAAAACAGCGAGGCTTATTTGCGAGCCCCCTGCGCCGCTCTAGCATCACTGGGGCAGATTTATGAGCCCCTTGCGCCACTTTTGCGTCACTTTTAACATGGGAAAAGTGACGCAAAAGTGGCGCAAGGGGCTCATAAATCTGCCCCACTGTTTTTTACGCTCCGGTGGCGCACGACGCTCAATCATATCTATGAGGCCGCGCAGAGCCACCCTGCGCGGCTTTGTATGGACTCATAGATATGGAGTAAGGCAAGGCAGCGCAAAGAGCTGCTTTGCCTTACTCTGCGTCAAAGAGGTATTTCTTGGGTGTTACAGTGGGTGTTCCCACGCAGCACCCATGGATTTTGATGCTTGCCCACATTTACAAAATCACGTAAACCTGAATCTTAAGTCTCTCCCCAGACCAGGCATAACAAGGAGAAATATTTTCATTTCTCCTCGTTTTTTCCTCTGTCCTTGTGTGCTGCATTCTACAGCACACATAGAACGAACAAAACGCCTCCATGGATTGTTTTTGTGCAGAAAGGTGCCCCTTCCTGCACAAAACAATCCTGCCAGCAGCGCAGACACCCTTGTACCATGGTTCAAGGGTGCCTGCGTTGGCGCTAGGCACCAAATTGTGTACCGACACAGACAGAAAGGACAGGAATGCAATGTATCTTGTAAATATGGTACATTCCTGCCCTATCAAAATGGAGTACGGCAGAGCTGCAAAAAAACTAGTGGCACTGCCCTACGCCATTTTTTTGTAAATGATGCCTGACAGACATAAACCTATAGATGGAGACCTCTTCCTCCTCGGTCTTTTCTGTGTGGTTGGCTTTGTCCTGACGGCAGAGAACTCCGCACACATAGTCCAGCCCGAACTGTCAAGCCAGGTTTTCCCTGGACCGGCAACAATCATACTGGGACCGGTTTCGGGGTAACACCCCTCATCAGCCAGGCTAGCTTGAATCCAATGGCAAAGTGAGGAAAGTTGCCCTAAGTTCACAGGGCATGCCCAGACGTAAGTCCCATGCTCACTTTGCCAATGGATTCAAGCTAGCCTGCTGATGAGGGTTGTTACCCCGAAACTGGTCCCAGCATGCTTGTTTCTGGTTTAGGGAAGACCTGGCTTGGCAGTCCGGGCTGGACTGTTCCCATGAGGCATAGGGTCAAGACTGATTTGCATATGGCTGGGTCTGAACTGGGGTGGTGAAGTGAGCTAAAGAATGATGATGGATTCAACCCAGATCTGTGTCTGGGGGGGTAAGTGTCTGAAAAGTTTCAGTGCTCCGTCCATCATCTCCTTGTGTTTACTTTGATATCAAAATACCTTTTCATAACTCTACGGACTAATGGAGTTGCTACTGTTTAGTGGCATTTTGATGTTCTGACACTGGCTGTCTTTTGTATAATAATTTTTTTGCAACATAATTTTTTAGTAAAGGAAATTGTGGGCATTTCTTCCTAGTGTGTTCAGTGAATGTGTCATAGAGGGGTTTAGCTGAATGTTGTACAACTCAGGAATACTTCAGTTCTTTCAACCACCATGAAAATTAATTCTTTCAAGAGGGTGATCAGTGACAGACCACCTGTTGCCAATTAATTTATGCAAAAATATACCCCAAGGACGACCATTTTGTGGTTTGAAAATGTACCAGTTGGTATGAGTTAAAAGGACAACCCTTTCAGGGGTTACACACATATATACAAAATTATTTTACTCAGTACAAAACAGTGGTGGCGCGCCAAGGGAATAAAGATTTACATTACACACGCTGCATCACCGAGTTGGCGTTTCAGCGTACGCAATGTAAATTGTTTTATTTATTTACTTAACTCCGTACCGCCTTATACCGGAGTTTACTACCCCCCACCTCGGCCCTCCCCCAACCCGCCTCACAGCACTCCCTCAGCGGGCCGCTACTGGTACAAAATGAGATTATTTAATTACACGGTAACAATAAAATACAGCAAAATCATTAAAATACATTTCACAACAATATTTACACAAATGAAATGGAAATCAACAAAAAATAAATAATGAAGCAGTCACAAAAGGAAGTTCAAAGAATCACAATTAATGTTTCAAAACGTAATAAATAAATTGTGTGAATAAATAACATAGAACATTTATATCAGCATAAAATAAGCTCATGGAGCAGTCTAAAATAAATAGATGGAACAGCCAGTAGACATTGATGTTTCAGTCCCTTCCAAGACATCTATAAACGGGACCCTCAACAGGACACACATGTACTCCATAAAACTACAAAGCAAGCATATATAAAGAAAGTTACAAAAAACCTATTACAGTATTTTTATATTGCCATATTACTTTTTCTTATCATGCAAGAATGTAAAAAGATTGTAATTCGCCAATTAACTCATTGGAATGGATAGACATCCCTCTTCTAAGGCAACCATTGAGGAGACTTATCAGATGGAAACAGTTGACTGTGATTCGCATGAAAGTGCTCCTATTAGCAACAAACAGCTATTGATAATAACATTGAATAAAGACAAATTCACATAAAAAGGCTATGGGTCCTATTTTATAAATTTACACGGAACAAGCTATGAATTCCACTGTATAAAATAATGAATTCTATAAAGCCAGCACAGCACACCTCCATTAAAATTCTGCAATTAACAAAGTTCAGAAAAGTGCACATGAATAATCTTCCCTTATAGAATGGTACTTAAAGCATACAGCATAAATTCTCCTTATCTCATCAAGGTTGTTAGCTTTTCATCCAAATAAATGAGAGGGGGGTTGAATAATTAAGCAACAAATCACATGTTTAAACCTACCACCAATTGGGATCAAACATATTTGACCAATAATCCATGATAGAAAAAACAAATACATATAGTGATATAAATCACATAAGGTGACTACGCTAGCAGTAACATGAGTATGGTACTTCTACTCCTCTTGGAGTATATTGCAATGTCATCTGAAAGCTGACATGAGCGCAGTGCTGAAACATCATTTGTGTCACGTGACCCGAAACCCCAGATAATCCATGCTAAGAGAACGTAACTAGGTGGGGGGTACGAGGCAGCGAGCACACCTCTAGGAGTACACGTAACTAACTAAAGTCACACAAAGTAGGATGACCTGGTTTTGCCTACAATTCTTGTGTCAAATGAAAACAGGTGCAAACAATGAGCAAAAGATAATTTGCATGATATTTCCACACACAAATTGTGCAATTTCTTTGAAAGTATACCGTATGCATTTTACACTTGAGCAGTTGCGTGCACTTAGGTCTCATTTATGGCTTTGTGGCGTAGGGCAGCGCAGCAAGGCAGCTTGCTGTGCTGCACTACGCCAAAATGAGAGGCAGAAATGCACCGTATTTAAGCAATACGGTGCAATCCTGTCCTTTCTGTCTACGCTGGCGCCGTTTTGGCAGCCTAGCGCCAATGTAGGCACCCTTTCACCATGGTGCAAGGGTGCCTCCATTGCAGGCAGGATTATTTTTGATTTTTGTGTAGGAAGGGGCACCTTCCTTCACAAAAACAAGCCTATGAGGCGTTTTCCTCAATCGCAGCACACATGAAGGAGACAAAAACAAGGAGAAATTAACATATGTCTTTTAATTATGCCTCACCTTGGAAGGTGTACGGGTTTGACGCTTCCACAGGTTTACATCACTTTGTAAATCAGGGGCAGCGTCGAATTCCATGGGTGTTGTGTGGGAAACCTCACCGCAATGCCCGTGGAACGCCCAAGGATGCAAATCGCTGCGTCGCCTTACTCATGATTTATGAGGCCACTCAAAGCCAAGCAGAGTGATTTTGGGGGGTTTTATAAATCTTTATGAGACCCCGGCATCATGCATGTACCACTTTACATGATGCAAAAGTGCCACAGGGCTCCCATTAGTAAGCTCCTTAAAGGTTTGTACTGAAGGGTGTGCCTTGAGTACAAAACCCATGCAAGGCATTGCTCAGTCACATTTGTGCAACAGAGTAGCACTAAATTCCATTCATCGTTATGGCAACAAGGCATTTTTGTCATGATCGTGCCCAGTGACATCACAGGTGCACGACACATGATGTAATTGTTAGTGTAGCTACTGTTCTGCAAGTTCTTGACTGTTTACACTGCAGTGTAGCGTTCTGCAAATCTTGGTAAATATTGGTTTATGTTTGTCTTCCATAGACAAAAATAGATCATTTGGTGGCATGCACTAGTAGTGCTCTCTCTTACTACTGCATTTTGCACTAATAGTGCTAAAGCACCACTATGTCGAAATGGAAAGGGAGTGGTTAGGGCACTAGAAATGCATACTTCGAGTGAATGTGGGGCCTGGTGTTTATGGATGAAAGTTGACCAACTCATGGGCAAGTATGGGGCTGGTACGCTAACAAAATATTGAATGTTACAAAACATGCAACAAAAATATTGTAGCCATAATATTACGTAAAAATTAATAGTACAAATTTACTATACTAAACAGTGGTGGCTGGTAGAGTATGGTGGCAGGGGGTGGGGGCGGGAGGTTGTTAGGGGAAAAAAAAGGAGACTTACCTGCTGGTTGCCAGCCACTGCGTCTCCTCCATCCTCCCTGTTTCCCTGGCTCCTGGCAGCACCCAGGCTCACAGCCCTCCATAGCCAATCATGACCCTGCTGTCACCAGCATAACAGCAGCGTTGTGATTGGTCTGAGCGGCCTGGTTCGTCACTCAGACATGGAGTGGTTGCATATTTTCCACCCAGGCTGTGAAATACAGCAGGTTGGAAAACATGCTAAGTGCGCATGACAGTTTGGCCGGCCCAAGTCAGCCGGCCAACCCGCCATGCGCACTTATGGTGCACCAACCACTCCTCCTCCCTCTAACACGAGACCAGCCCTGCTCTGCCCTAACCTGGCTCCAGACTAAAATTAAAATGATAATAACGTTCTGTTATTATCATTTTATTTTTCCTTTGCACTGTTCAGAGAGCAGTGGGGTGACGCTCCTCCGCCATGGCAGTAGAGCCACCGATGATGCTGAACAGGGCTGGACAGGCCTTTTCTTCCTCTGGGCATTTCCTCGGAGGTCTGGAGCCCATGGGGAGCGGTTGTGAAAGCCCAGGTATGCTCCTGGTGCCTCTGTCACTTTCCCATGCTCCTGGAGGTTAACTGCAGCGAGCACAGGAGGCTTTCAGAAAGAGAAAAAGAGAGGCAGGTAGGGGGACGGTAGAGAGAAAGCAATTATAGAAAGAGAAGTGAGAGAGGAGAGAAGAAGAGAGAATGGATGAATGGAAAGGAAGAGAGTGCGAGGAGGCAAAGAGGTGAAGAGAGCAGGGCTGGTTTAAGCATTTGTTACAGGACTGCTTATGATTCTCCAGTCCGGCCCTGATACTGAACTCCAAATATAAGTACTGGTGATATTCTGGTAGCATAACATCCATATTCTTTTCCTTCTAATGCAAAATTGTAATGAATTCGTTTAGTCCTTTGGTCTTTGTCTCCAACGTTTCATGTTTCGTTGAAAAGACAGATGTCAAACATTGTTGAATAAATGGAGGACCTCAAGACACTACTCCATCAAGCAAGTTTCCCACCGGTCCTTACGAAAGATGAACAACCATAGAAATCATTGAATCGATGAATGCAAACTAAGGAATGAATGTGATATGAAGGGTAGCAGTGGAGACTAGCCAGTTGATATTTTGGCACTTGAGGGAGAAAGGTCAGAGAGGTGATGATGCATCAAGAAAGAATCTAGCAGCTGTGCAGTGAGCTAGAGTAGAGCGCCATGGTATACCAGTTCCAACCTGCATGTCAGCCAAGCTAGCTCATGAGCACAGTTGGGATAGCTCGAACCTGCATCAGGATGGACGCCAGCTGCGGTAACCCATGAGGAGAGTAGGCTTAGCTCTGACCCGCTTAAGTGAGGACAATGCCTGAGCTAGCACACAAACACACTAGTTCTAGCTTTGACATGAATCAGGGAAGATGACAGCTGAGCTTGCCATCTTCAGGAAGTGCAGCATAGCCCGTAAGGAAAGTAAGCTAGTGTTAGAAATGGGGGTCTCTAGCTGGCAATGGTTTGAACCTTGTCCAAGTAGGGACCCTTCCTTCTAGTCAGGATAAGGGAGTTACACTCCTATAATAACCCCTGCTCATCCCTTTGGTAGCTTGGCACAAGCAGTCAGGCTTATCTTAGAGGCAGTGTGTAAAGTATTTGCGCATAACCAACAGTAACACAGTGAAAGCGCTACAAAAGGACACCACTCCAGTTTAGAAAAATATCCAATATTTGTATATACTCAAAACAAGACCAAAACGATAAAAATCCACAATACAGTAATTAAAATTCTCCAGTAATCAAAATAGACTTCAAATATAGTTCCTTGAAGTCGCTAGCTCCATCTGGTGCTATCACGGCGTCGTGAACAACAAATCCAAACAGTTCTGGCTGACCGCGGAGTCGCCGGCCAGCTACAGTGTCGGGAAGACCCGGAAAACAGTACCTTTAGAAATGCAGGGTATCATCAACCTCTCGATGAGCCCCGAAAGACCGGTGTCTGCAGGCATCAGTTCCAGAGGTCGCTGCAGGAGTCGTCGGGCCCTTGAAGTCACACACGTTGCAGATCGAACTCCTCGCAGTTGAAGTCAGGAGCGCAGGTGTCGGCAGGCATCGGGGCTGCGGTGCGAAATGCAGCGGTGCGGAGCCCTCAGGTCGCGGTGCAGGCAGCAGTTCGGTGACGGTCATCCAGAGGCGTCGGTGAGACCAGGGCTGCGGTGCAAAGTGATGCGGTACTCACCAGGGTGCTGGCAGGTCATGGTGCAAACTGCATTGTCGTCGTTGCTTAAGTGCTGGAGTCGATGGCGCCGGCATCATTAGTTCAAGGCTGCGGTGCGAGATGAGGACGGTGCATCATGTAACTTACGAACGGTGCGCTCGAACCATGGTGCAAGCAGCGGTGTCGATGTCAGCATGGAGCGGCGATGACGGGGATACCAGGGCAACGGCATGAAGCCAGGTGGTGCAGAGTGCGGTACCCACAGGTTGCGGTGCAAGCAGCAGCTCGGTGCCGTCAACAGTTGGTGTTATCGGTGAGACCACGGTTGCGGTGCAGTGTTGTGGCGGTGCCCTCAGGACACGGAGTCAGCAGCGGAGTCATAGACGCCGTCGGGTTGTTTTTCTTCTGTTGCAGCAAAAAAAAACACTGTCCCCATTGCTGATGGCAGAAGAACTTGACATCTTTGCTGTTCCTGAGACTTTTTGAACAGGGGGCAAGCTCTACCTCAAGCCATTGGAGAAACTCACAAAAAGGAAGTTTCAGAAAGTTCAGTCCAGTGCTTTCACTGCCCAAGACAGAAGCAGCCACTGCAGGCCAACACAGCAAAGTGCACAGCAAAGTGGTAGTTCTTCCTCACAGCTTCTCTGGCTCTGCTTCCTGGCAGTCTTCTTGGTTCCAAAAGAGATCTAAGGTTCTGGGGTCTGAGCCCCAATATTTATACCGCAAATTCCTTTGTCCTCTCAGGCAGAGAGTGTCTGTGCTTAGTCCAAACCAGTTTTGTCCTCTCTGGCCCAGCTTCCTGGCAGGGGGTGGTGACAGCATTGTGGAAGGCAGACCAGGCCCATTCAGGTGCAAGGAAATCTTCTCCCACTCCTCTAAATGCAGCCCAGGTCTATTCAGCCAAGCCCTGACCCATCAGACTCTCTGGAGCCACTGCACATCCCCAGCCCCTGTCACTCCAAAGCCAGACAGTCAATCCACATCCTAGCAGAGGCACACAGGATGGCTAAGCAAGAAAACACCTACTTTCTAAAAGTGGTATTTTCAAACACAGAATGTAAAAATCACCTTTACTAAAAGATTCATCTTTAGATTCTGAGTTCAGGCATACTAAACTTTATTTTCCTATCTGGTCCCAAAGGGAAGTTATATTTATAAGATGTTATAAATTCACTCACATGCTTTCCTATGGGCCAGATAGCCTTTAAATATTGAAAAACAAAATTGGCAGTATTTCACTATCAGGACATGTCACACACATCAGGGCATGTCCTACCTTTCACATACACTGCAACCTGCCCACAGGTGTACCTAGGGACTACCTTAGGGGTGACTCACATGTAAGAGAAGGGAAGGTTAGGGCCTGGCAAGTGTGTGCACTTGCCAAGTCGACATGACAGTACTAGACTACCCACAGATACTGCGATGGCAGATCTGAGTTACCTTTGAAGGGCTATTTGGGTGAGTGGCACAACCAGTGCTGCAAGCCCACTTGCAGCATTTGATTTACCGGCCCTAGGCACACACAGTACACTGTACTAGGGACTGATTAGTAAATCAAATAACCAATCATGGAATCACCAATTCACAACAACAATTTACAACAGGAGCACTTGACCTTTAACACTGAACAGCAGTGAGAAAGTGCGCAGAAACACTAAACTAGCAAAAACAGAGTCAAAACCGGGAGGTCAGAAAGCAAAAAGACAGAGGAGACACACCAAAAGATAGCAAGTCTAACAGCTAACTTTGACTTTGCTAAGAGAGGATGCCACTGAAGCTAGCCCATGAGGACAGTAGGCCTAGATCTGACCTGCATCAGGAGGGACCAATAGCTCATCTAATCCATTCGGACACTACGCTAGATCTTAGCAGGATCAGGCAACAAGGCAGGTGAGCTAGTCTTTGAGGACAATAGGGCCAGCTCTGTCCAGCATCCGGCAGGACGACAGCTGAGTTGGCCTTTCTGGACAGTAGGCTTAGATCTGACTGGCATCAGGGAAGAGCAATAGCTGAGCTAGTTCATGAGGGCAGTGAAGCTAGCTCGGGACAAGGATCAGATGAAGACAGCTGAGCTAGCCCATGCGTGTGGCCTGCATGGGCTAGCTCACCTGAAGAGAACAGGAAGGTGCCCGGTTGGGCGGGCGGGGACTTAGAAATGGATGATGATTTGGAGGTGTTGCTGGAAAGAGCGCGCTGGCTGGTTTCGAGCCGAGGGCACGAATGGGCTCTTGGTGTTTTTGGAACTTGCTCCCTTGACTTTCTGACTTGGACTCTTATGCTCCGCGCCATCTTGTGTCTTTCTTCTTTGACTCCCCTGTCCCTGATCCCATCACTCATCACCCCCTCCCCTACCTCTTCCCTCCCTCGCTCTTTCTACCTCCCCTATTCCTTTCCTCTCTCCCCTGAATTTCTCTCCCCTTGCCTGCTTTTTCCCTATGCCTGAGCCATGCTTCTGTAACTCATAAGTATATATATATATATATATATATATATATATATATATATATATATATATATATATATATATATATATATATATATATATATATATATATATTAACACCCTGATCGTCCTTCCACAAACAGGCACCAACACCGTGAAGAATTATGGCACAGACGGCGATTTATTTCAAATTCAGGTCAGACGCGTTTCGGCGGTGAAACCGCCTTGCTCACTGCATGAAATGTTCTGTCAGTGTCAACCAAACAAATACCTCCACCATTTACCTGTGGTTGCCAAGGCAACCGGTACATGTCATAGACATAGAAGTTTATACACCGTGACTTGGCAAAATGCAATTGTGCGTGAAAATATGGTATAACATACACTGGTAATATAAACAAATTATAATCACATATGTAGGCAAATATATTTCCTAAATTAAAGATCGAGTTCAAAAAGTCACTCTAAAAGTAGAAAAAAGAACTCAAGAGATGATTAGGAGTGCCGCTCGGAATGGAGCGGAACAGCCCGTCTCAGTGTGTGCCCCGTGTAGTGTGTTAAACCCATGTGGCAGTGTTGGCATACAGAGGAGGGGATATAGCTAATGTATATCTGATAACCAAAATGGCGAGTTTAAACAGCCTGTTTAGTCTACATTAATATATGCAGTATCAGGATACGAGACCACAAATATATCGAAATATGCAGTAAACGAAGTGGGGACTTCCACTTACAGAAATTCCTTACATCCATAATAAGGGAACACAGTAGATGACAAGTGCCACTACCTGATGAAGATAAAAGGAAAACAGGGGGGGGGGGGTGGTTTAAATGTCACCACTACGGGAATATACCGCCCAAGTGGGCAAAAGGATACACATGATCTATAATGGCAGGCCGAAAAGAATTAAGTTACCTATCACCCTCCTACTCTACATTAACAGAAAATATATGTGCTTTTTCCCTATGCCTGAGCCATGCTTCTGTAACTCATAAGTATATATATATATATATATATATATATATATATTACCTACTGGCGGTCGCCAGTAGGTAGTTATAGTTAGGACCACGTTTCCATAGGAAAACCTCAACATTCTATTTTGAATAACTTTGGCGCCGGTCGACGAATCCTCGCGAATTTCTCAAAATAGGTGGGGCGCTACGCTCCGCTCCTACCCTGAAAGTCTCGGGGGGATTCGTCAAGCGGGGGCTGAGATAAAAGGGGGGTCCCAAAACGCGTTTTTCCCATGCATTTTTCCATAGGACCTTTAGACAGGGCTACAGCCCGAACGGCTGAACAGAATTACTAGAAATTTGGCAGAGAGGTAGTCCTCAGGTCAAGGAAGTGCCTTTTGTAGGTTTGGTGTAAATCTGTTCAGTAGATTCTGAGAAAATAGCCTTTAAATCAATATATATATCTGAGCCCGCTTACGGTACGCTTACCGTACGCTTACGGTAAGCGTACGGCGGCGTGCGCGAGCGCGATTCTGATTGGCTGTTAGATCTTAGTAAACATTCGAATCGGTCGAAACCAGGAAGCGGCGGCCGCCATTTTGTGTATTTCACTCTGAAAAAAAAGAGTGAAAACAAGGAAAGGGGGCAATGAGGAGAGTTACAGACCCCCTAACATTTGTAAGGGGGTCAAAGAAGGACAGAAAAGTACAAAAAAAACATTTATTGATTTAAAAAAAAATCACGGGGTACGCGTACGGTAAGCTTACGGTAAGCGTACGGTAAAAAAAAAAAAAAATAGATAAATGAAAAGCAGATTTAAGAGTTTAGAAATTAGGGAGCTCTAAAAAGAGCTGTTGTGTTTATGAAGTCATTTTTTTAGTGGTACCTACAAGTAAGTACCGATGCAGAGTCTAAGGTTCAAGAGGAAGACTCTGTTCCCTTCATCATTGAAGTGCACACCATCTCCTCTATAAATGTCTTGCATGTCATAACGCAAGTTGTTGTGGTAAATGGCACCCATACCATAGTCACGGAGGAAAGCAGAAACAGATTTGTTGACGTGCTTTCTTGCTTTGTCAATCTGTGGACAGAAATGATTGGACCAGTTCCATTTTTGCCTTTGGCATATGTTGGAAAACACAAAGGCAGTTTTAGGGAAAAGTGTAAACAGTTGTGCAAATGTGTCCTTCGTAAGCATTTCCAGACCTACCCCAGTCAAAGTGCCTAGGTCATTGCCACCACAGTGCACTATTATGAGGTCAGGGTGTTGGATTTGAATGAAGGATTTCACCAATGGCATCAATTGGTGCCACTTTAACCCTCTCTGACCAATCCATTTAATGTCTACATTTGGCAAAGCAAGGTCTCTCACCATATCTGTTTTCTCTGCAAACTTTTCACTCCAGAAGACATAGCTGTGCCCTACAATCCACACTGTGAACATCTTCAAAGGAGAACTGGATGCACTCAGGAGGTGTCTTTCAGTAGAATGGCAATAAGAAAAGAAAGACAGTTTGGAAATGGAGGCATACATATTTTTTTAAAACAAAAAGAACTGATTGGCTGTTTCATACCATTCTAGAATAAAAACTAGGCTGTATGTGAAAATTAATAGAAGCATGTTTTGTATTGGTACAAAAAAATGTGTAACCAAAGAACAGTACTATGGATTTGCTGTAAGGTTTGAAAAGTCAAGCACTCTTGCTCTGTGGAATTGAAACATTGTGTGTCGAACTTCTGACCTAACTGCACACAGCAGTGTTCCATGAGCTGTTGCTATGGTAGCAGGCAGAAGTCAAGTTGGGGGAAGGGTACTAGGCAGAAGTCAAGTTGGGGGCAGGGTACTTTTGGAAAAGGGTTGGTTTTCAACCAATAGAAATGTGTGAATACATGTGAAAAAAAGGGGGAAGCACTGAGATTTGAAACTTACATGTATATGTGTGGAAAAATAGAGGGAAAGTTTGCCATTATCTGGTTCTGCTGAGAGGAGAGAGGTGAACAGAACAGAGATCCTGGCTCTGATAATCTGCTGTTTGAGTGTCACATTTCTTTCACAACTAACTAATTTTAAAGGTGAGTTTACAGTTTGAGAGGGGATGTATGTGGTAACTTAAGAAATGAATAATAGAAATGGGAATTGTTTTTGTTGTAGTTACACATGGTGGTTTCATAATGTGTCAGTGTGTAAAAGTGATTTACACTTGCCCCGAAAAAAAAAAAGAGCAGTAAGTGTGCTTTCAAATTGGCAAAGAAATTTCGTTTTGGCACTAATGTGAAAACATGACTCTGTGTGCATAGAAGAATTATAGGCAGAGATTTATTGCGTCTTGCTCTGGTGATTTCACAGTTGCATTAGATGGAAAGGGGGAGCGAATTTTTGGGGGAAGAAGCAGAGGCTTAGCACACACCCATGTCCTTGCCGTGTATAGTCATGCACAGTATTTACAAGCGAGTGGGGTTTTCAGGTTTAAGTCTGTAATGCAAATACATTCAGCATCACTAAGTCTGGTTGCCCTTGGTGGAGTGTAGGCAGTCACAGAGAATGCACATGGTGGTGGTCTTAAAAAAAAACAGCTTGGACACGTGCAATTAAATAAATCAAAAATAGTGGTTTCATAATGTGTCAGTCTGTAAAAGTGATTTCAAATTGTAAAAAGAGATTTTCACTTGGCCCGAAAAAAAAAAGAGCAGTAAGTGTGCTTTCAAATTGGCAAAGAAATTTCGTTGTGGGACTAATGTGAAAATATGACTCTGTGTGCATAGAAGAATTATAGGCAGAGATTTATTGCGTCTTGCTCTGGTGATTTCACAGTTGCATTAGATGGAAAGGGGGAGCGAATTATTGGGGGAAGAAGCAGAGGCTTAGCACACACCCATGTCCTTGCCGTGTATAGTCATGCACAGTATTTACAAGCCAGTGGGGTTTTCAGGTTTAAGTCTGTAATGCAAATACATTCAGCATCACTAAGGCTGGTTGCCCTTGCTGGAGTGTAGGCAGTCACAGAGAATGCACATGGTGTTGGTCTGAAAAAAAAACAGCTTGGACACGTCCAATTAAATAAATCAAAAATAGTGGTTTCATAATGTGTCAGTCTGTAAAAGTGATATCAAATTGTAAAAAGAGATTTTCACTTGGCCCGAAAAAAAAAGAGCAGTAAGTGTGCTTTCAAATTGGTAAAGAAATTTCGTTTTGGCACTAATGTGAAAACATGACTCTGTGTGCATAGAAGAATTATAGGCAGAGATTTATTGCGTCTTGCTCTGGTGATTTCACAGTTGCATTAGATGGAAAGGGGGAGCGAATTATTGGGGGAAGAAGCAGAGGCTTAGCACACACCCATGTCCTTGCCGTGTATAGTCATGCACAGTATTTACAAGCCAGTGGGGTTTTCAGGTTTAAGTCTGTAATGCAAATACATTCAGCATCACTAAGGCTGGTTGCCCTTGCTGGAGTGTAGGCAGTCACAGAGAATGCACATGGTGGTGGTCTGAAAAAAAAACAGCTTGGACACGTGCAATTAAATAAATCAAAAATAGTGGTTTCATAATGTGTCAGTCTGTAAAAGTGATTTCAAATTGTAAAAAGAGATTTTCACTTGGCCCGAAAAAAAAAGAGCAGTAAGTGTGCTTTCAAATTGGCAAAGAAATTTCGTTTTGGCACTAATGTGAAAACATGACTCTGTGTGCATAGAAGAATTATAGGCAGAGATTTATTGCGTCTTGCTCTGGTGATTTCACAGTTGCATTAGATGGAAAGGGGGAGCGAATTTTTTGGGGAAGAAGCAGAGGCTTAGCACACACCCATGTCCTTGCCGTGTATAGTCATGCACAGTATTTACAAGCCAGTGGGGTTTTCAGGTTTAAGTCTGTAATGCAAATACATTCAGCATCACTAAGGCTGAATGCAATTGCTTTCACAATTAATAGTGAAATGCAATTTATTCTGAAAACAGCAAAAATAAGGCAAAAATATTTTTTGGTAAAAAATGTAAATATGTGTACTGTATTATTAAATGGTTTAAAAATATTAATACTTTTTTCTTTATTTTCAGATCGATATAGAAAATTTTCGGAAACTACAACCATTTTAAAAACTATTTTTTAAAAAAACAAATGAATAAATATTTTTTTGAGTGAGTATGGTAAGTCAATAATAAAAATTGTAGTCTCTCAAGGACTTTATAATGTGATAAATGATTTTTAGTGTTTTTTTTTAAAAAATAAAAAAAAGGTACGCTTACCGTACGCGTACGGTAAAAAAAAAAAAAAATGTTTTTAAAAACAAGTAAAAAAAAGATGGAAGATAAGGTTGGCTCTTAAAAGAACCGTTGTGTTCATGCAGGGACAGAGGAAAGGAAGCATGGGAAAATCATTCAAAGCTACAAATGTGCTGATCTATTTTGTTGTTCACTAGGGAAACACTGGTCTCCCTATGACAAATTAGACCTTTACAAAATGTGCAATGAATATCAACCTTCCGAAATCGAAGGTTCATTTCCAGAGGGCCAGCAAAAGGAGATTCTCCCCCCACAGATGAAGGGCTCACCTGACCTGCAGAAGAAGGAGTAAGCCCTGCAGGTGATGGTCCAGGCTGAGCTGCTGTGGATGTACTGGCTCGTCTTTCTGAAGAGTTACCTCCAAAAAGATGACCATGTGTCCTTCTGTGTACATCCTGGAGGTGTCTCTTCATGGTGTGATTCCCAAAGGAATACTTCCTGTTAGGATTACCTCTAGAAAGTACACGCTTACACAGCTTGCAAGTAACTAAGGGTGCATTCACCTTTTGCTGGCCTTCTGGAAAAGTAAAATAATCCCAAACATAAGAAGGCTTTACTTTCCTCGCTCTCTGCCTCAAGACAGTGCTGCTGGTGCTAGCCTCACTCTCAGAAGAGCTCTGCTGTTCTGCCATCGTATCCCAAAGACAAACCAGCTCCTTCTCCCAAGGGATCACAAGCAGAAATGAGGGGAATGGGTGTGGTGTAGGAGAGTTCTAGAACTGAAAGTACTTTCAACCAATCAAAAGTTGTGTTTCATGATCACATGACCTACCGTACGCTTACGGTGCGCTTACGGTGCGCTTACGGTACGCTTACGGCAAAAAGTACGCGTGCGCGTAAAAAAGACACGCGCTTCCGCGCATGCGCATAACAGTCACTCCCCGGCACTTCCGCGTAACGTGCGCGTGTGGCGTAAGCGCGCACGCGTCCCACGCGCAGTACGCGCGGCTACGCAAATTGCGTAACTATACGCAAGCAGCGTAGATAGATTACGGACGTTGCGTAAACCGTACGCTTACCGTGAGCTTACGGTACGCGTACTAAAAAAAAATAAATAAAAAAAAAAAAAATCTGGTAATAAATTTTACATGTTTATTTTAAAAAATATATTAAAAAAAAATATTTAAGGATTTTAAAAATTTAAGCATAGTCTTTATAAAATGAAAGAAAATTAAATTAAAAATATGTTTGAAAAAAATGAAGAATAAAAAAAAAAATTAGCATTTAAAAAACCTTGCAAATTCAATGAAAAAACCATGGGTTACACACACGTTATAGTAAGGAATTAGCATTTAAAAAACCTTGCAAATTCACTGAAAAAACCATGGGTTTCACACACGTTATAGTTAGGAATTAGCATTTAAAAAACCTTAGAAATTCACTGAAAAAACCATAGGTTTCACACACGTTATAGTTAGGAATTAGCATTTAAAAAACCTTAGAAATTCAGTGAAAAAACCATAGGTTTCACACATGTTATAGTTAGCTGGACATTTTACTCGTAAAAAACCAATGAAATTGCCCCGTTATAGTTAGTTCAGCTAACTATAACTCGCGCGCCCGCAATGCACTGCTGATGACGTCACATATTACATCACTCATGACATGGTCAGTGACATCACTCATGACATCACTGATGACATCTCAAATGACATCACTGATGACATCACTGATGACATCATCCTTGTGATAGAGTGGCAGACCTCCTCTCACCTTAATATAAGCTTTGATACACACATTCAAAAATAGAGACTAAAATTTTCAAAACAATGGACATACCAATACCAGTTACAACAACCTCTTCAGTAATTCTAAGATCAACATACACATCCACTCATTCACCAACAGTCCTATACAGTCACTCATACATGTACTCACTCATCATATGTACTCATACACCTATACATCCTGTTACATAATGCCACTCATCCATAGAGTTACTCAAACACATAGTCACTCATGCTAATAAAGAATCAAACATACATTCACCTGTATATACAGTTATACACACACCACCACACTTACTTCTACGGAAACTTACACATACTTAGTCTTTTAAACAATCACTTATAGAAACACATACTTATTCATACAGGAACTCTTTCAATCTCTCCCTCTCACATATACTCACATATATACACCAATAGTCACATATACTAGTTTAAAACATATGTAGTTACTCATAAAGACACTATTCAGACAGTCATTCACTCACTAACACACCAATACACATACGCATCCACCCATGCAGTCCTGCACACATGCTCTGTTCAACACATACAAACAGTGAGTCACTCATTCATGCACCTATGCACTACGTCATACCCCCCACCGAACCATGCAGACACTCAGACTAATACTCAAAAAAACCAACTAATAACCTATATAGCCACCCATGTAGCTACTCACCAACCCATGCAGCCACTTATACACAAAGTGAAAAAATGATACAGATATTTACATATTTAAATATTACTCACTAAGCCATGTATTCACCATGATACACTTAATCAGTCAGTTACACAATCAATTTTTCAAAAAGAAATCATCCATTTAGACAGTAATATACCCATTTATTCTTCTATCAACCTTGAGATATACATATATAAAACATATTTAATTTTCAGAAAAACACACATTCACTGGATGATGTCATCAGTGATGTCATCAGTGATGTCATTTGAGATGTCATCAGTGATGTCATGAGTGATGTCACTGACCATGTCATGAGTGATGTAATATGTGACGTCATCAGCAGTGCATTGCGGGCGCGCGAGTTATAGTTAGCTGAACTAACTATAACGGGGCAATTTCATTGGTTTTTTACGAGTAAAATGTCCAGCTAACTATAACATGTGTGAAACCTATGGTTTTTTCACTGAATTTCTAAGGTTTTTTAAATGCTAATTCCTAACTATAACGTGTGTGAAACCTATGGTTTTTTCAGTGAATATATATATATATATATATATATATATATATATATACCTTCGGTATATACCTTCGGGTAACGTTCGCGCTATATGAAATCACCTGAAATAAAATAAATAAATGGGGGACGGGGCTATAGCTGAGCTGACCTGCAAGATCAATGCGCCCCGCTCTGCCCACTGAGCTGGTCTTCACGGGGAGAGGAGGCCGAGCTATGACCCTCATCAGCGAAGACAGTAGCACAGCTGGCCTTCAAGGGCAGTAGGCCTGGTTGGCACCTGCATCAGGGAGCGCCCAGGAGAACGGAGCAGAACGTACAGTGCATGACGTAAACACTTCAAATCAGTCATGAATATGAGACATTGCAAGCATTGCTTTCATTTTCCACCCACATCTGTCTCAGGACAAAGTTTTGGGTTCGCCCGACATCATTGCTCGTAAATGTATCGAAATCACAGAACAGCAGGGCACTGAAGGTTTTTTTTTTGTCAGAAGAGGCTGCCAAAGTAAGTGTTTCCACGACTCTTCCTGGTGTTTCACCAGCCCCACCCAAGGATTACTTCCTGAACCATTTCGAAGTTTCAGATTTGGGAGTGTTTTTGACATGAGACGTTCTGAATTACATTCCCACAGAGTGACTGGAAGGCTAGTCGAAGACACGAGACGTGGTATGTGTCATATGTCCTGCAGTCATTCACACACATTGTCATTTGGAGTCTGAAGGAAACAAATAAAAGACGCAAAAAGTGGCCAGACTAGGGTGTTTTCACATCTGTTTAAAAACTAAACAGCAAAATTACGGCCAAACTACATGTAATTATGTGAAATACAAAGCCGTCATTTCGCACCACATTTTAGTGCAAAATGCATTCTCGCATCAATTTTTGGCCTAGGGATGCCTTTAAAAAAGAGCACTGTGAACCACAGCTGTTCATTTTCTTTTGTTTCTGTGCATTTGTGGTAAATTTTAACCATGAATTACAGCAAATTGTGCCATTTGCATTACATTTTGTATCGCAAATGGCGAATAACTACACATTGTGGTGCAATGGGAAGGGAAGGGGGGAAAAGATTAGTCATTTTGGGGAGCACATGCCAAAAAGAGGGGCCACTTTTCTACTCTGTTTTTCCAAGTGGAAATAAACTTATCAAATGAAAATAAAAGCATTGAATGAACATTTACCACATTGGGATACTGTAAGTAAGTGGCTCTGTATATACTGTTCCCAAATAGGTACAATGTGTACAGAGTCCACAGTCCCCAGAGGTGTGGCAGAGGTTAAAGTCAGATATAACCTTACTCTCTAAAGTGGTAGCTTGGTCGAGCAGTAAGGCAGTATCAGAGGACAGTGTAAAGCAATTGTTGTGCACACTCAGCCAGCAAATGGTCTCACACACTCAAGAACTGGACTCTAGGCCAATGGTTTGTATAAAAAATATATGGTTGTTTTATTTTAGAACCAACAATAGGTATCAAAATAAAATTTCTCAGAAATAGATGCTTTAGTTAAATACTTTGCAATAGTCAATTGACTTTTGCAGATAAAAGTTACAGTTTGTTGCAATAGGCAACACAATTTCAAACCCAATAATACATTGAGCTCAATGGGAATTTTAAGTTGTGTGCAATTGATTACTTACAGGATTACTTTTCTAACTCCAGGACTGGATCGTAGATTCAGTCCTGGGACAGTTCTTGGAAAGAAGTGATTAAATTCGTTTTAGTTACTGTTGTGATTTTTAAGCAATATTTTGCTATTTTAAAAGTTGACACAGAAACTTTTTCTAATCAAATTACCAATGTTATCCTATGGAAGGAAATTCACTTAGCAGGTAAGTGGGGTTATGGTTACTTTTTGTAGGTCAGCGTTGGATCCTAGATCCAGGACTAGTGTACCACCTGTAAGCAGTTGAGAAACTGCGTTTAAGTTACACAGACAATTTTTAAGGAATATTAATAAGTTTGCCAAATCGACACAAGAAATTTCACAGAAAAACAGTCAATGGTTTCCTATGGAAGAAAATTCAAGTTATGGGTAAAGTATGCTCTTGTTATTTTTGCAATCCAGTGCTGGGCTCCTCGGCTCAGTACTGGGGCATCTATCTAAAACAGGTAAGTAATTACGTTTTCACAGTTGGTACGATTTTTAAAGAATATTTGTTGTTTGCAAAAATCGACACAGAAGAAATTTCACAGAAAAACAGTCAATGGTTTCCTATGGGAGAAAATTGAGTTAGTGGTAAGTACTTTTCAGGGTCAGTGCTGAGCAGCAAGATCCAGCACTGGGATCTCTCCTAATAGCAGATGAGTATTTCCGTTTTCGTTACTCGGTTGATTTTAGGTGAATATTTTAAAGTTTAGAAACTCCACACTTAGAAGAAATTACAAGAGGAACCAGTCATTGTTACCCTATGGAAGAAAAGTGAGCTATCGGCTTTTGGGTAAGTACTCGACTGGCAGAGTTAAGGTTCTGGGCATAGACTCAGGGGTCTCCCAGGGTCAGGTAAGTACAGTTGTTGCACCCTCAGCGGCACAGGGGCAGCCGGGTGCAGAGTGAGTTAGGCCCAATGTTATCCTATGGAAGGCAGGGGGCCCTTGGTTGGTGGCTGCTGACCAGCAGGCCACGCGGCTGTGGGAGCTGGGCTCCTGGTCACTTGCTCAGGGCAAATGGGGAAGTAGATAGGAGTAGAAGTTGCACTGCCAGAGCCACTCGGGCGGCTGTTTGCAGGGTGCTTTTGAGCCTTCGGGCGCTCAATGGATTGCTATGGAAAAGCTCAAGGACGAACAAAGGCTGCAAGCTCGGGGACGAAGATTCTTCAGGTGCCACCACCACTTCGAGAGGTAAGTTGGGTAGTTGGAGGATAGGTAGGTAACCAGGAGTCGGGCACAGGGGGCCGCAGGGCGCCGGGTGCAGGGGTGCCTTTTGGTGTCGGGAAATCTTACCCTCTGTTGATCGCGGTTGGGGGGGTCCCTGGTTCTAAGGCTGCAGGCGTCTTCAGGAGCGTCGAGGGGGGTCCTTGGGTCCTGGATTTGGGGTCACAGTCGCCGGGGGGACGTCCTCGGGGTCTTTGTCCACTCCGGCACATGCCAGGTTTGGTGGGTGCAGAGTGTGCAGGGTTCGCGGTTCCGGGCTGATGCCAGGGGTTAGATACTTGCTTTGGGCAGAGCCAGTGCTTGTGGGAGTCCCAGGTGCTCAGAGTCACAAGGTAGCCAGGTCCTCCGTGGTTTGTGAGGTTGCTGGCCACAGGAGGTGCCGGGATTTAGCAGGAGCAGGTTCGAGGGTCGACAGGCCGGTAGGGCTGGGGCCAAAGCAGTTGGTGTATTCCTCTTCTTGATCTTCTTTGCTGTTTTAGAATCTGGAATCTAAGGAAGGAAGGTTCAGGGTGGCCCTAAATACTAAATTTAGAGGTGTTACAGGTAGGTAAAGGGCGGAGACCACTGGGTCCCTGTCCTGGGGTGGGTACACCCCCTATCCTGCCACTCTCCTGTGGGAGGGGGGCAGTGGCCTAGTCCTGATTGGGTAGGGCTCTCCATCTTCAAGATGACGAGGGCCCGGAGATGTGCTTCACCTCGCCTCCCCCACCTGAGGGGTGGGTTTGGCAAGGCTGGCACATCCCCTGTCCTTACTTGGAGTTTCCGGCCAGTCTTCCCGCCAGAGTGGGGGTCAGAGCAGGTGGGGGCCAGTTGCTGAGTACAGCAAGTGGCCTGGAGAAGCTCACAAAGACGGCATGCCTTTGAAACTTCCCCCTGCCCATCCTGGGGGAGGAGAGCAAGCACCTCGCCCAGGATTTGCATTGTTGCAGGCTCAGGAGAGCGGGGGCTCTCCACCCAGGGGTCCAGCAACATGTCTGCTGTCTGGCAGCCTAGGCAGCCTCTCAGACAAGACGTGGATTGTAGGTTAGGTTTCAGGGGGCATCTCTAAGATTCCCTCTGTAGTGCTTTGTACATTAAATCCCACACAGGCATCAGCGCGGGTTTAATGTGCTGAGAAGTTTGATACCAAACTTCTCAGTCTAAAGTGTTGCCATTATGGTGCTGTGGAGTTCGTGTTTGACGAGCTCCCAGCACCATATACTCTTAAATGGCAGGACTGCATTTACAGTGCCCAGGAATGGACCTGGGTACTGTAGGGGCACAGGGCTCATGCTCCTGTGCCCACACCACTGGCATAGGGCACCCAGCTAGAGGGGTGGATGATGTATGCCAGGGCAGTGTAGGTTGTGGGAATGGCACACAGGGATGTGTGCCATGTCGACTCTTTGTTTTGTCTTGTACCCAGACACTCAGCCTGCAAGGGCAGTGTGTTTGTGTTAGGGTACAGGGCCTCTAAGGGTGGCACAATAAGTGCTGCAGCCCTTAGAGGCCTTTTCTGGTCACGAGGCCCTGGGTACCTAGGGTACCATTTACCAGGGGCTGACATGTGGCCAGGGTTTGCCAATATGGGTTTTATGTTTTAGGGAAGGAACATAGGCCCTGGGCACCTGATTGGCAGGAGTCCAGGGCACACTCAGTGCCCTGTTTCAGTCTGCACCTGGAGCACCCACACCAAATTAAGGGTATACTTCCTACAGAATGCGACAGTGCACATTATCAATTCAATTCAATAAACTTTATTCAACCTAGTTGAATGCCATAGATCATAAAAGTATACAAGTTTAAAAAGACAATTTAGACATCCTTTTGTAAAATTAATGAAAGCTACTTATTGGGGCAAACCATGACGACTCTAACACAGTAAACTTCAATATATAGTAGATGCATTAATTGATCATGCAACAGTCCTTGCCCAGCCCTCTACCACTTAGTTAATAATAACATAAAAAACAGTCAAATAGAGTAGGCTATTAAAAGTGAACATTTAAAAAATAGCAATGATTTTATCTACATTATGAAGATCTCAAATCTAGGTCACATGATTAGTGTTACAGTTACCAATAAAAACTTTAAAGAGTGGATAATTTAAAATGTACACATTTCTCCCTCATAAAAGACTTCTTCTACGCAGGCAGGCCCACAAAGAAGATGCTACGCAGAGACAGTCATACCTTCTTCATAAAAAATAAAGCCGTTCGACATTGGTTAAAATTGTGCCGCCTTAAAAGAGGTAAAAGATATCTAGATCTCTGCTCCATGTAGTATTGACAGAAGAAAAAGTGTTGAAGGTCAGATTGCGATGACAAATTATCACAGGGACATTGTGCCAAGTTGCTGAAAGAGTAATTTTTGGCTGGAAAGCCCAACATTAAAGGTATTAAGTTAGTGCAAAACCTTAAAAGAATAAATCTATGCTGTACATGTTATACACCCTCCAAATACTACTGTTTTTGTTTTATGTATCTCCTTCCTTACATAATCAGCATTGTCCAGAAATAGGGACTTAAGTTTTTTGGGGGGGAATTTGGAACAAAAGCTCGGGTTTGTATACAATTCCAGGAAGCCTAAAGAGTTTAATTTGGATTTGACATACTCTGATCAAGCAATTTTGTGGGCATTGTCTAATGACAAACAATTTCGTATTATGGCCTGATTGACATCCACAATGTTTCTTCTCCAAATTGAATGCCACAGCATATTCGGAACAAGTCTTACTATATCTGTTATATTGGGTAAACCCAGTTCTAGGTGACAGACATAGTTAGAAAACGAGGCGGGAAGAGAGGCGACCCTTTTTAAAAAACCATCCTCTATCTTCTGCATGGAATCTATCGGTACCATTCCCCACAACCCAGGCCCGTATGTTGCTGCCAAAATTGTTTTTGCATTATAGATCTTCTTTATCGTCGCCATAGGTTTAGAGCCCAATTTTTAACAAAAGCTGACAATTGCAACCAGAGATCTTTTCATTGTTAATGCCCTACACTTTACCATGTGTGCCCAAGTTTGTTTATTATCAAATAAAACTCCCAGATATGAGAAAGTCTCCACTATTTTTAATTTCCTTGTCCCTATATAAAAAGATGGTAACCTATTCGCGGGTAGAGCACCTGACACCATAACAAAGGATTTGGACTCATTGACCTCTAAATCCAGTGATGACATGTACCCCACATAGGTGTTTATTAAGCATTGAAAAGCGACTCCTGGCCTGGCTATTAGGACTGCATCGTTTGCATAAGCCAGGATCGGTAGTGAAGCTGGGGGGAAGGTTGGGATGTCTACCGTAGATCCTGTGAAAGTGGCTTCCACCCCCTTTGTGTATAAAGAGAACAGGAATGGGGCATGCACACAGCCTTGCCTGACTCCTCTCATAATCTGGAAGGGTCTCGTGCATTTCCACTCTCTGCCATACCGGATGCATGCAGTAGCCTGTGAGTAAATTTCACAGATTATATTAAAAAGCTGAGGGTGAATGCCCATCTCCAGTATTATAGACCATAACTTCACATGGCTTACGCAGTCAAAGCCTGCTGTTAAGTCAATAAAAGTCATGTAGATGTACCCTACCTTGGCTACAGTATACTTTGCAATGTCAAACTAAGGTTTAGGCATTGATCAAGCGTGCCTCGATCCTTCTGGAAACCATACTGAGTTGGCATCAAGATGTTTTTTTCCCTCGCCCAGTCTTCTAACCTGTTCAGTAAGACATGGCCTAACAATTTTCCAGTGCAGTTCAGAAGGGAAATCGGGCGATAATTCTGGGGGGTTGGATTTGTCACCTTTCTTGTACATTGTGACTATGATGCTTGTTTTCCATTAAGGAGGCGGCCCCTTCTTGGCAATTTCATTGAATATGTTGTTTAACAAAGGGGCCCACAACTCTTGATGTTCCAGGAAAAAATCAATGGGGAGCCCATCTGGGTCGGGTGCTTTGGTACGACTACACTTAAGCAGTGCTTTTCTCACCTCTTCCAAATTAAAAATCAAAGACTCACTAGATAGTACCATGGAGTCGAAGGGATTGTCCCTCGTCATATTCTACTCCCAACAATGCCTTCAAAATGCAGCACCCATGTATCTTCGTCTACATGATTATCCAGAGTTTTGTCTGAGCTGTTCTTAAAATAAGAAGCATTCACAACATTCCAAAAGTCCCTGCAATTATTGGAGGAGGCTGCCTCGGTTAGATCTTCCCATGCATTGTCTTTCTTCTCCACTTCCCTGTTCTTCCTAGATTTCTTATATTTCATAAGTAAATCCTTAATCAGGGAATGGTCTCTGGGAGATGCCTTAAGGGCCCTATGAAGATCTTATAGGGCCTGGGTGCAAGCCTTGTCGAACAAGCCAATTTCCTGTCTCTTCTTATATACAGTAGGCCGATTTAAGGATCTTTTAATTTCCTTAAGTAGTTCTAGAAAGTTTGGAATTAAGGTGGCAGATTCTGCATTCGGATCTAGACACTTCATGATCAGATCTAATTTATTAGTTACGACCTGTTGGATGATTTGCTTCTTATCTATTCTGTTCCATTTCAGCTGACACCCATTTTGTCTAGCTAAAATTGGTTTAGGAACCTTTACTGTCTTCCTTGGGTAAACTCCTACACCAGAGACCTGAAAAAACAGTATTGCATGGTCACAAAAATTAGAAAAGTTTGTAATAGTGTGAACAATACTTCCATAGGAATGGGCAGAGGCAACTAGGAAGTCGATTGTCGACCCATAGTTGCTGTGGAAAAAGGTCTTATCGAGACCACCTCCATCTGGATCTCTTTTGTTGGAGACTTCTAGATTCCAAGAGGTTAGCAGCCTATTTAAGCTGTTACCATGTTCATTGTGCATAAAATGCACCAATGGATCCCCCTGCATATCTTCTACCCCACAGACCATTTCTGATAGGTGGGAGCATATTTGAGCATTAAAGTCCCCTGCCCACAAAATATTGATATCCTTGACTGTCAATACCCTTTTTAATTTTGTCAACTCACTCTTCAAGGAGTCTACAGTTGATACCATGCTACCCCCAAAGTTATTACTATAATAGTTTACCATTAACCATACTTACGCACATTCTACTCTAAAAGCTAAGAGATGAAAGTTGGGAGATGAGTGTTCAAACTTTATAATTTTGACATTTAAGGTAGTTGAAATTAAAGTGGGCAAGCCTCTTTTTGCTCTATCTGCTGGAGATGAAACTGCATTGGTTTGATAAGATTGGTAACAATTAATTGAAATGGGGTCTGTTGCCCATGTTTCCTGGAAACAAATAATGTCTCTACCTTGCCATATTGATACCCACTCTGGTAAGGCCTGCTTGGTGGTGATACCTGCAACATTCCATGTGGCTATTTGCACCACCTGCTTCTGATGTCCTGTTCTTTCCACACAGGTCGGTGCACTTGTGTTACTAATTCGTTCAAGATCACCTATTACCTGGTGGGCCAACTCGCCCCACACATGCTTGATATGTTCCTAGGGGCAAGAGAGGAAGATTAACTCCTGGAGGATGTGAGGATGGCGACCATGGTGGTCATCCTTAAAAAATGGAAACCCCATGATCTCTGTAGCTCCTACAGACCTATCTCCCTCTTGAACTTTGAAGCCAAAGTACTGGCCAAAGTTATTGCAAGTCGCTTGAGTCCAGTTAGTCAATCCTTAATACATCCAGACCAATCTGGCTTCATGCCACATAGGAGCACCAGGCTTAATCTGCGGCATCGTTCTGGCATAATGCAGATGACCCAAAAACAAATGGATGTGCCTGCTGCCCTCCTGTCGTTCAACGCGAAGATGGCATTCAACAGCATCGAATGGGCTGGGCCCAAATCTATGACAATGGATACGCATACTATATACCGCCCCAATGGCACGAATTAGTGTCAACGGGAATATAACCCGAGCTTTCATGCTTCATCGGTGCACGAGGGAGGGCTGCCCGTTGTCACCGATGCTATTTGCGATGGCATTGGAACCGTTAGCGGTCTGGATACGGAGGACCCAATGGTAAGAGGCATTGATCTCGGGGAAGGCTGGGAAGAGCGTATATCTTATATGTGGATGATACTCTGCTCTATGCCAACAGACCACGACAAACATTCCACCAGTCGTTCGGCACATACTCGGGATACTGTGTCAATTGGGATAAATCCCTAGTGTTCTCTTTGGTGGGGGAGCTCCCACCCCTGATATCGGTATGCTTGGAGCTGGTGCGAAAAGAGATGTTCAAATATCTGGGCATATGGATAACAAAATCAAAGGGCGAGTTTCTGCGGTTAAATGTGCAGGCACAATTAGATAGCCTTAGAGACGACATTACTCACTAGAAACGGTTGCCTGTCTCCCTTGCTGGTAGAGCTGTTCTTTTTAAAATAATGGCCCTCCCACGTTTACTATATGTGGTTCAGAACACCCTATATAGGATACAGGAGACATTCTTCCAATTAGTCGAGTCTGAACAGCGTACACTGCTGTAGGGGGTTGACTGCCCCAGGATCGCGCTTAAGAAACTCCAGAGAGTAGTATATGACGGGGGACTGGCCATTCCTGATATGAGGAAATACTATTGGGCCTCAAAACTTGTCAATATTAATGGATGGGTTTTTTCACCGCTTGAGCAGCCAGCATATAGAGTGGACCGACTAGTAATGAGCACCGGAAGCTACTTGACGGAGCTGTATCTGAGAGGGAGAGGTAATTCACTCCTCCCGGTACATACTCGGACAATCATTGAAGTATGGCATAAGGCAACAAAAATGACAGGATGGGAGGCTAAGCTCACGGAGCAGACTCCTGTATGGGAGGGAGAACTGAAACAATTGAAGGGCTTCCGGAAGTGGAGCCTTATTGGGATTGACCTATTGGGAGCTGTCTGAAAGGTATTAAAATGATAGACTTTGATATTTTGCAGGAGGTGCTCCAAAAGGGGGGGGGGGGGCGTACCTTCACTATCGACAGTGGCGCCATGGCTTCATTTTCACCTGAAGGAGGGGACTCCGATCCCGGAGTATTCACCACTCGAGGTCAGTCTCCTCCTAGACCCCAAGATTGACAAAGCAATATCCCTCACATATAAAAAACTCAGAACAACTCCCCAGTCTGCATGGGCCCTCTGCGAGAGGCCTGGGAATTGGATGTGGGCCTATTCGAGGACGATGACTGGGCCCAAGCCTTACAGAGCCCCAGAGAAATAGCTATAAGGGCACGCTTTAGGCTTGTCCAGCTCCGTATTCTCCATAGATCCTCTGCATCACGAATGGTTCAAGTCCGAATGGGTAATTGTACGACTGATGAGTGCATAAGGAGATGCGGCGAGAAAAGGTCCTTCTTTCACATACTGTGTTCATGCCCCATAATTCAAAAGTACTGGGAAGGTATTGCCCGAGTGATGACGGCGGTAGTGGGAGAGAGTGTCCTGCTAGAGCTGAGATGGCATATCCTGGGAGTAACGGGAGAGACGACGTAGCCTCAATGGGCCAAGACCTGGCTGGCCTTGGCAGGGGGGGTGGCCAAGAGGAACATCGCCCAGGCATGGGGGGCAGTGACGGCCCCCACTGTGAAAGCCTGGAAGAAAGATATGGACTGGTAGCAAGGGGCGGATTGAGTGATATATCAGAGTTGGGGCTGCCCGCGTAAAGGAGAAAAGATATGGGGGGCGTGGGCAAAGTATAGAGGCCAATGGACAATGCCATAATGAGCGTTCCAAAACTGCCAGGAGGACAAGATGTTCATATATCCCTCGAATGTAAGGATGGCGTTAGCTAATAATTGAGATAGATATTTGCCATGTTTTGGAATACCTGTAACAAATGTGTATCCTGTGATGTACATACGAATATGATGCTTCTCTGAAGCTTGTTTTCATGTTTAATAAAAATAATTAAAAACAAAAAGATGCCTATTACCTTATCAGTGTTTCCTCCCACTGGTGATTTGATCTGTCTCATAAGGGCCAATACCTCCGGGATATTAGCTAACACCTTAGGGCTACTGATAGTTCCTAATGTACCAACATAAGGTAGTCAGTCACAGGACTCTAAATCAACCAGGGGTGCAAATCTATTCGTCAGCTCATACATTCCCTCAGATCTATAATCACTTACACTGTCCTCTGTTGCAGAGATAGGGGGGCCTAAGGGTTGGTTTAAAGCTCTCCAGTAACCTGAAACCAACTCTCCAGGTCTTGGATTGTTGGGGCAATTGAAGTGTGGGTCACAAAATGGATCTATAAACATTTCATAGCGGGAGGCAGTGATTTTTTAATTAGGAGAGGGAGTGTTAATACAAACCCTCAGCAGGTTTCTTACCACATGCTGGTTATTAAAATTCAGGACCACACAATCCCCAGTTATTGCTTTAGAAAAAGGCCCCACCCAGCATACTCTCCTGGCCATAATAATGTGCGTGTCTAATCTAGTGCCCCATAAGCCAAACCCTTTGGTGCTAAACCAAAAAAGGACTTTCGCCATTAGCTGGGCAGTAGATTCCCTCTGACCCCTGTTCAGTGGGGGCACACCACCCAGAACCAGGATATACGGAAGATCTGTTGGGGGAATTTCTAAAGTGTGGAGCTGTTTCGCACCCGCTAACAAGGGCTCTAGACTATGAGTTGTCCCACCCACTGGTCGTTCTCTTAGACCTGTCGGATTCTGGGAGTCCTGGGGTCCCTGTCTAACCTCTGTATAAGTATTGGTAGTGCCCTGAGTATTACTATTTACATACACCCCCATTGATGTAGTTGGAATGTGTGGGAGACAAGAGATGCGGTGAGAGGTGTTTTGTGGCATTGGGGGTTTTTAGAGAGCTGTGGGGATTCTCTTATTTGACTCCTCCTGCCCCCCCCCTACCAAATTTACCAGCGCCCCTAGGGTTAGATCAGGTGAGGGAAAGTGGTCCGCCCTCAGGGTGTTACTGCCATTTAAATCCCTTTTAGTAAGGAGATCCAGTTTCTCCTCAATCCTTCCCAGTCTGCTAAGAACCACTTTTTCCAGTTTCACAAAAATATCCTCTCTAGTGCCCACCCCAGAGTCCTCTCCAGGGTTTGGTGGCTCTGCAGTCCCAAGTTCCTCAGCCGGTTTGTTTAATCTTGGGACACTCTGTGATCTTGGCATCGGCTTCTGTTTCCCCTCAGGCTTTTTCCTTTTTACAACAGGTTCAACTGCTGAGTCATTGGGCACAGGGGATGCAGAAGAAGCGGAATGGGGGAATAGGTTGGGGGATGCAGCCACAGACACAGACACACAATGATTAGAGATAACACGTGGCTCATCACCCCCAAGTACTGTTGGCTGTGAAGGGATTGCAACATGGGGCCAGATCGCCTTCCTTCAGGAAAAGACATCGCTCAGTAACCTCAATTTCTTTAGATAACACATTCACAGCTCTCACCAGGAAGCACTCTAGGGTAATTACTATCTCCCCCCCTGTCGCTTGTGCTACGGCTTTGCGCATACCCATTATGTTAGCGTCTGCCGGCCCTGGGGTATTTTAATCCTTCAGGAACTTCGTACCGATGATTGACACGGCATGGCTAAGGGGGGGGGGGGGACAACCCAGCCTCTTCTGGGCTCTGACGGGCGTGGACGGGCCCACCCTGGGCCTGGGCTTTGCCTGGGCGCGTCCCGTGCCGCGGGATCGCAGCACGCTTTTAAGCGCATAGTAGAAGCAAAGGAGTTTGGGAGTTGTAGTCCTCCCCAGCGGTGATGTCACAGCTTCTCCCCCGGCTTCTGCAGCAGTCCCCTGGCAAGTAGCAAGCAGCACATTATCCTTAACATACCCGGTTACACAGCTGAATGAACAAGATCACTGTCCCAGATAGCAAAGAACAAATCTGCCCAGAATAGCTATACCAGCATGTACTTGGGAAACGTGGCTGCTATAAACTAGTAGGTGCTAGAAGAGTCTTGGAGAACAGTCCTGGCTGAGGGGTCCCACTGACTTCAATTAGACCTTACATGAAATTTTCTGCCCCAAAACCTCCCATTGAGATCAATAAAAACCCTTCAATCCTTGCGCATGTGCTGTAGCTATCCTGTCTTTTACAGAGTGCTTAATACTGGGGGAACACCCATTTCTAAGCACTCTCAACCTTGGCAGATAATAGTACTAAGGTGGTTCTAAGGCCCAGATTTACTAAAGGTTTGGATGGGTGCATGCTTGCTCTAAGGTAAATGGCACTAAATGGCCTAAAACAAAAAACACACTGGTCCCTAGTAACAAAACTTTTGATGCATAGAACCAAGGGCCAGATGCATGAAGGCCCTGTTTTGCGCTTTCCTAATTGCGAATCTTTGCGATTCGTAATTAGGAAATCGCAAAACGGAATGCATGAAAGTGTGTTTAACACTTTTAGCGATTATTAGGGGATCACAAATGACCTACCTCATAAATATTAATGAGGTAGTTCGCAATTTGCGGCCCCCTAGGAATCGCAAAAATCACTGGGATGGTGGCCTGCTGGGCTCAGCAGACCACTATGTGTGTGATTGCTTTATGATAAAGCAATTCTTTTTTTTAAATGCAGCCCATAAAAAAACTGAGTGGAACTGCTTAAAATCCTTGTAATTGGTAAGGCAGGTAAATATGAGAGTGTGCAGTAATATGAGAGGCACTAAACTGAGCTGGAAATATGCTTGATACCCATGAGGGCTCCAAGCCCGCAGTGGGAAGCACGTTCTGCGCGTGGGTTCTGTGACTCATCGCTGACTGGCGGTTTCACTAACGGGGCTCGAATCACCCCTAAAACGGAGATGCGCCAGTAGCGCTAACTGGCAGCATGGAGTCCTTTTTGGACACTAAGTTCTCAAGGGGGATTGTAAAAGGGTAGCATGTCAGTTAATGTAGGCTAGAGAGAAGGAAAATACCATGAACTGAAATAAAGAAACTGAAAAAGGACTAAGCCCAGAGACAAAAAAGGGAGAAGTAGTGGGCACCATTTTGAAGTGGTTTAAAATACATTGACAAACCTAAAATAATACAGTATAAGTATACTTACACCAAAATACTCGAGACAGTAAAATAAAAAAGTGAGACAGTGCAATAAAAGCATATGCACATTGTGAACAAAAACTAAAAGACAAACGCAACAAGATTTGAGAGTTCATATTGTTTCTATATTTGGTTCTTTGCATCAAAAGTATTGTTACTACGCAAACTGAGTGTCTACACCTGGCTGACAAATCACACTTGTCGAGTCTGATGATGACAGAGCAAACATGTTAACACCAGTTTGTACATGGGTGCAACCGCTTTATCCTTTATTCACTATTAATTAGAATGGAAAAACTGCCGAATATGCTGGAGTTGGCTGACCAACATGACCTCACGCCATGGAAAATGGCGGGACTGGACATCTGAGCAGATCTATTTCATAAGCGAACCCTCATGTTCTTTGAGGACATTATGGATACGCATGCCTTGGGTGCAGGCCACTTTCTAACTTACCATGCCATTCAACACATGGTGAGAACTACATAGGGAACTGGGGAGGCGGAACCACCTCAATCACCTGTCCTACACATGCTCCTTACATATGGTGGGACAAACCGGACCATATCAACATTATATGTAGCACTGACGACTAATGCTTTGGTCGATGTGGGGAAGGAGCATATCCGATGTAATGAAGTTCTCCCTCAGCCATTGACAAACAAGGCTTGGGCGCGGGCTCTACAACATGTAAAAGAGGTATCCAGGAACCTCTTGTTCCACTTTACACAATTTAATTACACACACAATGCCTACATCTCCCCCCAACATATCAAATGCATATTTCCTATGACCACACTGAATGCCCGAGATGCAAGCTGGCAGAAGCTGGATTCTACATAAATGAATAAATTACAATGGCGCACTCCTTATTCTGTCCAAATTCTTTGTGCGTAAACCTAAATGTCCTCTAGCTTAACAAAATGTTATGCGTGCTATGCAGTATCTGGAGGCTGCCAATCCTCCATATTCAATTGAAAGTGAATGTTGAAGTAACCATGTACCTGATTTACACACAGCCATGTATGTCAAATTTTAAATAATACTTTTTCATGAATCACAAACAAATATTCATTATTACTTTGTATTTCTTACTTTTTTCATTCTTCTCAAATTACATTATATATGCATGAAGAGTCTCATGAAATCGTTCCATTAACATTGTTCTTACAAGTGTACAATCAAACAACAACAAAACAGAATAGTTGTACAAATAAAAGTTGTTTTAACGTGACTCCATCTTTCCTCGTGTTGCCCTATGCATTTTGGGACACAACGGTCCCTTCCTCAGGGGCTTCTAAAATAAATAACAAAAGCCATCATTATTCCATAAAACATACATGTACTTTACAGCCCTACCAATCTCTAACTACACCATCATGATTCATAATGTTGCATTACTACAATCTCACTAATATTAATTCTCAGAAAAAAAATAATAAATCAACCGCTTGCATAGCATGCCATCAAATTACCAGTTCTCATGTGCATGATTTCCTGCGGTATCCCAAGACTTCAATCCCCATGCCTATGCCCATTGTGAGCCTTTAATAGCTGATAAAATTAAGATTGAAAGCCACCAGTGATTTAAACAAGCATGTGCAAAGCCACAAAAAATACTCACTTTAAAAACAGAGTCTCGAGTTAATTGTTGTCAAGCCCACAGCTTCAACGATCAAGGATCTCGAGTAACTCGTAGATGAACCAGCGTCTACTAGGTGATCACGGCTCTGCAAGGTGCATGAACGAAATGAATACCCAAACACTCTCAATATACCCGACACCTCACCCATAGTGTAATAGTACGTGATACCTTGTATATCTTGAAGATAACCCAGCGTCTGCTATTCTACATACGCCTGCAGTCAAAACATAAACCAAATAGTAAAGCCACACGCCTTCAACATGCTTCATCAAAACTCATCTTATAGCCACCGCAGCAAATGGCTTACCAAATTCAATCCAGAAGCTCCCAACATCAGCAGCTCAACCCTTCCAGTTTTCGCGAAATTAGTACAAATGAACACAAACAAATCTGGTGCTTTTGCAACAAACGCGACTGCGCCCCCGGTCGTCCTGAAGACTAATAACAATCCCGACTCACTATGGTGGCCATCCTAAAGTTCCCAATTCAGGAAACACTACAACTTAAGAAAACCTTTTCTATTTTCTCCTACAATTAAACACTAAACCGTTTGTGAAAATATAATTTGTATGCCTCATATAACCACAGTCTAATCTCAAAACATAAATAAATAAAAAATAAATCATGCATAAAATCACGAGAACTCATGGTTACTGATCCTTCATGATCATTTGAGATGGAGTGTCAATATAATTATATCCAACTGGAATGACGAAATCATTAATAATAACAAACACATCTTAATACATGTGTGTACATCTAACATGTTCTTATAATATTTCTGCATCTTAACTCATGCTTATGAAATTGTAATTATAAACATTACAAAACCTGCTCATTTAAACTTCATGGCAGACTGCAATGGAAACATTTGATTCATGTTAATAAATGTACACAATGTGTGGTTCTACATCACATACTCATATTCTTCATGTAAGGGTTTAAAGATGTGAAGTACTGATGGGTGTCACTGGCAGTGTTCTAACTGTAAATTTCTCAAAAAGTATACTTACTATTTCCTGATGCATCCTCATTGGTGTTTACAGTTGGCTTCTAAATATAAACGATGTTCACTCACAAATAACAACTCATATCCAGTTTATTATTTAACCCTGAAGGCATTCTAGCGTCAAGTTTTTTAATCCATTGCATTTCTTTTTGTAAAAGTGTTTTGTGTGGATCCATGCCCTCCTTTGGTTTCAGGACTTCTAAAATCAAGAAATGTAATTGTGCTATATTGTGGCACTGTTCCAACCAATGTATCACTAAACTGGAGTTTGTATTTTCATTCCTTATCATGCTCTTATGTTCTCCCATCCTGATTTTTACCATACTCTCAGTTTTCCCGATATATAGGAGTCCGCAAGGACACTTAATACCATAAATCACATACATGGTGTTGCAGTCCGATGAGTACCTCATGAATTCTTTCACCAGTATGGGGATGAGTGATGCTCTCAATTACATTGTTACAATGTATGCAATTCCTGCATTTCTTCATTCCTAGTTGGTTCGTTATAGACTTCTCATTGATTACCAGAAGCTGGATTCTACCACATGGTGTGGGACTGCCATCCACTGCATCTAATATGGTTAGAAATCACAACCACCACGGTGGAATTAGCAGCCAAACACTGACACCCACACCTGAATCCTGCCACCTTGGCCTCCGTCAAAAGTCAAAGGAGATAAACACTTACACCTGTTCATTGACCTGGCGTTTGTTCTTTTCAAATGACAAACTGCAATGCAATGGAAAGTGCTCTCGACCCCTGATACAGGTAAATGGTTGACTACACTACTACAATGGCCACATGTGGAATCCAGCATGCGTACAGTGTTACATGCCAAGGGAATAGCGTGTGTTGAGGGTGAAAATTGGGACACCTATATAGGCCAAGAATGACACATGCCCACCCTGACGGGTGCACACTGCTACCTCAATACCCACACTACACAGCGGTGACACAACTGAACTTCAGGCCCCCCACACTGTTAGCACCCAGTGGGCGATGGATATTAAACACATGGACAGGACCGTACAATAGGGAATACTATTGCCTTATTTCATGTTTGTAAATTGACAATGTCTGATGTACCATGGACCTCGGGCTCTATCTGATGTATGGCTTACTCACTCCCTACTGCTTCCCACTGCTTTTGCGCCGGAGATATAATGGACACTGTTTCTATGTCATTTTTTTTATTTCTTGGAAATGAATAACATCCTGTCTATGTATCGTATACACACGGAAATGTGATGTGCGTGCCTTTTAGTGGCTTCACTTTTGTTGTTGCTATATGATGAGAAACAATTTTTTTTTAAAGTATTGTTACTAGGGACCAGTGTGTTTTTTGTTATAGGTATTACCCCAGGTCATCAGTGATCCTTAGGTCACCCTTGTTGAAATATTATTACCATTGTGCAATTCACTCCAATTTGTTTGTGTTTTCTTCAAATACTAGTGGCTCTCAAATCTTTCAGATTTCTACCATAAATTGGCTAACTTCTGCACCACACAGTGCAAGGCTTGCTAACTATGTCAGATTTTACACCAGTATACTCAAATGACTATATAGAAGAGATCCTACAGGGACCCTCACTCTCTACAGATAAATGTGACAACTCCTTAAATTAAACCCTACCACCAGTTTGACAGACCAACTCGAAAAATGTTGGAAAAAATATGCACGTGAAAAACTGATGATAAAAATACTAACTGAATATTTGAAATCAGACACTGTTCCATTAGGACTGCAGGTTTACTGAAGATAAAAAATATAGACAGGGCTTTAGTTTTATAAACCCTACCTGTTCTCGACACTGGATGGTGTTGAGAACACAATAAGAACTCAGAGAATCAATGGTAATATGGAGAAACACATTCAAAAGCCAGATGTAATTAAAGAGGCGAAGACAGTCTTAGAACAAATTGAGAAGACGGGACTGTGATTTTTATCTTCGTGCTCCACAATGGATGTCCCATTTCAAGATCGAAGAGAACTAGCACTACCACATGTGCTCCTGGGCCATGAATGCATGGTACAATGTTTTGGCACACCCTTGCTTCAGAAATTGAATGAGCATTGGTTATTATCATATCGACCCGTGTGGCTTCACTGCATGCAGCCCGTATTCCGCTGTTTGCTGTGCACTTTCTAGTGTGCCTTGGACTTGTGCCTAGGAATGGACAGTGGTGCTTCAAGCAGCAAGATAAGTTTGCTATGGAAGCATTGCAAGCCCCATAAAGCAAAACCTCCTAGCACACTAAGGAACCACTCAAAGCATTCTCACAACTGCTGAGAAAAACTTCAGTGTCCTTATTCTGACACCAGTATTTGGAAGGTAATTCCCAATACTTATATACATACCCTTCCTCCAAGGCTTCATATCTGCTCACTTGAGGGTGTTCTTAGCAGTATTGGAAATTGAATGTTGAAATCTGCAGAATGATGAACCCATGGATTATCCAATCTGCAGAAGGTGTGTCAGCAACAGTGAACAGCAGCCTCTCTAATTTCTCAATTTACAACATAGTGTATGTTGCATCTTTGCATGCCATGAGTGTTTGCAGTTTCGTCAGTTAGTAAGATGAAAACAGGCTTCTGGCATTAATTGATCGTCATGGTATGTTTCCAGAACAGGGTGTCTGAAGCATCCAACTCAATAGCAGTATGGATCTAAGTTGTGATTGCCCATATTGTAATGCACACATGTCGTGATGTATGATGTCTATTGCTGATAATACTGTGTTACCCAGGGAGCACATTCTAGAGGACAGGGTGTTTAAATCATTGTCAACTACTGCTAG
This sequence comes from Triturus cristatus, assembly GCF_964204655.1. NCBI lineage: Eukaryota > Metazoa > Chordata > Amphibia > Caudata > Salamandridae > Triturus > Triturus cristatus. Next base: position 322,891,258 of record NC_140586.1, on the reverse strand, counting down.
AGCCTTATCTAAATTAGCCCTGTCAAACTCGTGCAGTCTTTCAGCAGCTTCCTGCTGAAAAACTTTCCATATTTCATTGTGTATTGCATACAAGAAGCATTTTTGACGTGGTTTTCAAGGACCTAATAAGAAGTTGCGTAGTTCGAGGTCATCCGAAAGAAGGGTCAAGTATTGTATTTAACCTGGGACAACATTAAGGTTTTTAGCCAATCAAGGCACAACTTCCCAACACTGTACATTGTTACCACCCCCAAGTGTTCTGTTTGCACATTACGCAGGTCAGGCCTGCTGCTCTTAAAGCCCTCGGTGTTACCCAGGAATCGTGCTTGACATCCGTTACTATCTAACGGCCACACCAACCATCCCCTCAAATTGGTGTCTGATGTATTGTATGTTCCATTGCAAAGCATAATGCTGCCAGTTTTCAAAACATGTGCATGTGGGAATGCATGATGTTTTCAAATCTTTTATATTAGCTAAACCAAGACAAGACGTTTGTTGCACAGTTGCGTTCAGAAAAATTATTTGTTGTGGTATTAGGCATGCTCTAAATAAAGCCTCTGTCCCCTGAACCTGCCAATTATTTTTTCCCCCAAATTGATTTTATATCAATAGTGTCCCTCCAAAAGTCAAACCCTTGTGTAGCATATTTTTTTTGCAGGTGATGGTGCTAGCTTATAATAATAATAAGACACTGGGTCTAATGTATCATAACCTGAAAAATAACCAAACTTCTGCGCAAATATCTTTGAACTACCCCGTGGTGGTGTAGGGCAATGTTCCCACTGTGTGTAATTAAAGACAGCACGTGGAATACTTATTCATGCAGGAAATTATAACCGTAATGTTGAAAATAGATCATTTCATCATAATTAGATGTACCTTCATACAGTTCATCAGACGAAAAAACAGTAGAATGCCATAGATCTTCTAGCATTCCATGTACTGTGTTTACATCTCAATCATCAGAGATAGTACTAGGCGTGAAAATATAATTTAGGGATAATTTAACCCCTTCGATGCGTGTGACGGAGCGGTTCCCTCATGCGCGTCGGTTGCGCTGTGCGCATGATGGAACCGCTCCGTTACGGCCCCGCCCGCGCACGGATCCTTCAGCGCGGCGCGGTAATCCACGCCACGGTGAAGGGGTTAAGCAAATATAGAAGTTGTAAAAGTTCAGTGGGGCCATACACATCATACAATACCCTATCCCAAACAATCCCATCAGGAACTGGAACAGCTGAAATGTTCACCAGAGAAAGGTCTCTTTGTTCTGTGTGTGATGACAAGTGTGGTTTGAGAACAAAGTTCAGCAGTTGTACTGTAAAGCGTTCTAGGAGAAAGTTTGTTGAGAAGCAAGAAAAAGACTGCTACAAAACCAATCCAAAAGACCAGGAAAAGTAATGCAATTGTAATCCACAGGTGTAACCATGGAGGCACAAAGTAAGTCTTTTTCAGCCACAGATAGAAAACACTCAGGGGCATACTTTCAAGGCCCTTTCACCACAGGAACATCACTTTTACTGACGTTCCTGTGGCAAAAGGGGCTTTGCCTTATTCACAAGGTGGCGTTAAGCCACTTAACATGGCTTAAGACTGCCTTGTGAATAAGGCACCATTTCATGCTATTTTTAGCGTGAAAGGGTTGGGCAATGGGTGTTGCAGTGGGCGTTTGGCCGCAACACCCATTGATTTTGACGCAGCCCCATATTTACAATTGTGGCGTAAATATGGGGCAGCGTCAAAATTAAGACCAGGGAAAACCTGGTCTTAAAACAGGTAGCCGAGGAGAAATGCTTTATTTCTTCTTGTTTTTGCTGATTTTATGTGTGCTGGATTGTGCAGCACACATAGAAACAGCAAAATGCCATGTATGATTGTTTATGTGCAGGAAGGTGTCCTGCACATTTTAAAAATGACGAGTTGCAACTTCTATGTGTGCTGCACAAGCAGCACACATAGAAGTTACAAATTGGCATTTATGATTGTTTATGTGCAGGAAGGGACACCTTCCTATACATCAACAGTAATTTACCACAACACATTATGGTGCAAGAGTGCCTGCATTGGTGCTAGGCAGCAAAATTTAGCTCCAGCGCAGGTAGGACCGCAGGGCTGAACCATATTGATGTAAATACAGTGCAGCCCTGCGTTTATAAAGTGATAAAGCGCGGAGTTAGCCTTCTTAGCTTAACGCAACGCTCCGCCACTTTCATTGTCAATATGCCCCTCAGTCTTAGCTGAAACGGTAGAGGTGCTGGTTCTGGTGGATCAGATGAATATGGGGAAAGTCATCAAGTCGATGAAGTAGCCATATGCAGTCTGATCTATTTTTGGCAGCTCTGAAGATTTCATATAAATGGGAGATGACTCGATCTGTGGTACATTGACGTAAACAGGATTCATGTCAGATTCTGAATTGAAATCTGTGTTTCTGTTTTAATTGAGAGTACAGTTGTTGTAATAATTGGTAGAAGGGATACTTCATTGTTGGTTACTGTAATTCTCCCATTTGGGAGAGGATGCTTCATCAGTTATCAATGTTTCCATCTGAACTTTCTGTATGGTAGCGAGAGGAGTCAGGTAACTAACCAGGAGCCCACATGGACTACTGTTGAGAATCGGCCATATAGTGTGGTTTGATCAGAACAATGGAGGTGGCTCTCTTGTTTTTGCAGCCGGCAAGGAGCGTAAGAAGTACAATTATATTACCTTCAACAGCCTGGACAGGCACAGGCGCTCTGTAGGATGGCGCAAATTCTTCCTTGTCTACAATTTTTTACCTGACCAGATCCTCAACCTTCGGTAGCCAGGCCTCACCAGTACTTCCTTCACTTACCCAGTGGTGGTGTGTTTTACTCGGACGTTGCTTTGTTCCCAGAAACTGTTCAGCTCCTGTAAAACAGCCACACATTTGTTTAGGTCAAATGGTGTTCCTGCCACTCTGTGCTGGGATTGTCGAAGTCTGGAACCCACATATTTATCCCACTCTGGGTCTCATAGGGAGTTCAAACACCCAGGGATTCTCTAGACAGATTGTTAAGTGCCATTTGGACCCCATATAGATGATGGACCCAAGTACGACCTGAGCCTAGTACCCTAGCTGTTAAAGACTGGTTTAAGTCCCTTTTTTCTCTCTCCAGGACCAAATTTCCCTCAAGATGATACAGGGAGGAATACCGCAGGGTCACACCCAGACTTCCCATGGTATCTTTGTAGGCCCTGGAGGCAAACGCAGGACCTTGGTTGGAATGTAGTGTGGCAATTGAATATGTAGTGATAAAGACTCGCTGATCCTTTGTAACAGTTAGGGCATCAGCCAACCGCTGTGGCCATACCCATAGGAATCGAGAGCAGGAATCCACTGCAACCAATATGCAATTGTATGCCCCATCTGATGACATGATTCAGGTAAACATAAGTGAGTGGCTTGTTCGAGATCAGTAGAGGTGTCTGTGGTGGACGTGTTACGGTGGAACCTTTCATCTGCTGGCAGATGTCGAATTTAAGGACAAAGTCCTTGGACTGTTTATAGAGACCTGGCCAGCAGTAGCGTTGCTGCAATAGTGAAATTGTAGCAGCCACCCCTGAGTGTGCGGAAGCAAGACCCTCATGTGCAGCTAGGTTAATCCTAACCTGCGCTTGGATTTTGGTATTACTCTATCCCCCACTCCAGGAATGTGTGAAAATTGTATATTTGGTGCATCTAACTTGTAGGAGTACTTAAGTGGAAAGCTTTTGGCAGATGGGTGTTTTGCATGCAGCATTGACAGCCATCATGATGTCATTGTCTATTTTCATACTTGAACGAGTTATTGCAGCGAATACAGCAGTTCGCACTGTTGCTTTTGCAGCTTCATCAGCCAGTGAATTCCCTGAAACGTGTACGCCAACACACTGATTACCCAATGTGTGAATTACATGAGTATGTGGCCAGCAGACTCTCTGCTTTGCCACCTGTTCCCAAAGCATTTTATGCTTTATTGTGCACCCTTTTGAATCTCTGTATCCATTCTGCCTATAGTAGTGTAAATATTCATAATAAGACTCGACATAGTAATACGAGTCACACACTTTGAGTGTGGGGAATCCGGGATCTGTATTCTCCAGTCGTAGTATAAGCGCCCTGAGTTTGGCCACCTGTGCGTAGATTTCTCAGGATGGAATTCTCCATCTTGCATGCGCCCCTCCACAATAGCGCACGCTGCTGAATATCGATGCTTTGTGCCTATGGCAGGTTGTGCAGAACCTTTAGTATATATGACGTAATCATACTGTTCTAGAGGCATAGTTTCATTAGGCAGAGGATATTCTTGTTCATATTGCAGAAAGGCTTATGTTTGTAGTGTAGAGTCAAATCTGTAGTCTACATCTGTTGCGGTGAGTGAGTTATCCCATTGTATCCAATGGAGGGTGCAACGCTTTCGTGTTTGTAACGCTTGCTTGTGTGATGGTCTTTAAGGTCGGCACCGGGGTCACGACAATAATTTGAGTCAGTGCTCTCTCCCTCACCACAGCAGTCTGTACCTCTGTCTGTAGGTACAAAATCCATTTCAGCATTAGTATATAAATGTGATTTATATGCAATCAGTACAGTGTCACCTTCATTGAATGTCACATAGGTGTACCTGGATGTACCCGCAATTACGCGGATCACCAGGTAAGTTGTATTCACACATGTGTGTAAATGTTTGGAAGCTAGCATATCAGCTTGTACTGAACATAATATTTTTGTGTGTTCAGTGGTCCGGTGTGCACGTGAGAAATCTTGATGGATCAGGTCGTAGAATGATTTAACCCGTTCTGCGTAATCTGGAATGTCACTTCTGAAAAATGTAGAAATCCTAATATGGATTATAACCTCTTTAATGTTGTTGGAGGCTGTAGAAGCGCACACTTCTATAAGAAGTGGGTCGCCAGGCTTTTGCCTTCCCTTGGCGACTTATATTCCAGAAACAGGACATTGAGGTAGGCAATTTTTGATTTTTTAAATTTAAATTTGTAGTGCATGTGGGTAAATCCCAGAATTATGCGATCCACTCTTGTCAAGTGTACTGAAAGGTCCATCAAATATATGTCATTGACATAGGGCAAAGCCTTGTCGTAAACTTTTTCTAGAAGCTCTGTTACCCTGGCTGAAAACAGCCCAGGGCTATGCTTTTACCCTTGTGGCAATTGACATAACTGTTTTTGAGAACCAAGTGCACTGAATATGGTCAACTACCTGCTTCCAGGTGCTATATGTTGGCAGAAAAATCCATTCGAGATATCTATTGTAGTTTTGTATTTTTTACCCACTATGTTGTTCATAGTCGACATCTCCTGAGGCTTGAGCCGGGAGATCGAGGCTGCTGCGCTGTGCGTGGTGTCTGGTGTACTGTTACTGTGAATATATGCGGCTTCATATCTGTTTTTACTGCGTATATTTTTCTTAGCGTGCTTTTACCTGATAGAATCTTAATGGATTTTTAAGTTCAATACAATATTTTTAACACTGTAACATTTTGCACATTGGGGCTGATCCTACCGTTCACTTGCTTTTGAACGTGCTCTCTGTTCTGCACTCCACGACTCCCGCCCGCCCACCCGCCATCTTGAAGGTATTGCGAGGAGCAGTCTAGCGTCTGCTCCCCGCATACTACTTAGTGGGCCATGGCGCAAGCGCGCAGCGGGCGCGTCGGCGGCGCGCCAAAGGCAAGCCCGTCTGCGCCCATCCGCGCCAGAACATCGCCAGGCGCCAGGGACTATGCCGCTGCGACAGCTAATCCTAGTAAGTGTAATATAGTATTTAGCGGCGCCGACCTTAGACTCATTTGTGCTAGGTCATCTTCGGCCAGCCTGTCTTGCCACAATGCGGTGACTCACTTCCTGGAAGGTCCCTTTTCATGCACTCAATGCAGATTCCAGAGTACTGGGGAAAAGGAAATTGAAACTGAAATTCCCGCCAAAATTCCTTTAGAACACACTCCTGGCCTGTACGATAACGGGTCCCTTGCGCCCCCTGACATTCATAGGATCAGTACATACCGTCTCCTAATACTCCACAATTGAACCACTGGAAGGGCTTTTTAAGTAACGTGAGATCGCTGCCCAAACACGCATTAGAAATCTGGGATCTACTTACGTCTGACTTACCCGATGTGGGTTTCCTGACGGAAACCTGGCTGAAACCCTCCAGTGGTCCAGATATCAAGCTTGCTATCCCTGATGGTTATAGGATTCAGCGCCTCGACAGGCCGCTGAAAACCGGGGGGGGGGGGTTGCAATCCTTCACAATGATCACGTAAAAGTCTCTATTTTAGACCAACGCTCTAATGCCCAAATTGAAATTTTGATCTTTAAAATGTGAATGGGCACCCACGACTTTTGGAGAGGGGCTCTGGTTTATCGCCCTCCTGGCCCTATAAAGGACTTCTCTTCTCAATTAATGGAACTAATAGCCCCCCATGTGATTGCGTCAGAGAACTTCCTATTATTAGGCGATTTTAATATACATAGCGAGAATTTCTCGCTGCCTGAAATATCAGTTTTTATCTCGGATCTATCCACACTGCACCTTAAGAAAAAAAATGAGGGCCCCACACACACAGCCGGCCATACTATAGACATTGTTTTTTCTAACTCTGACCGGCTTGTTTGTAAAACTCCTCGCCCGCTGTGTTGGACTGATCATGCTCTCATCAATTTCCTAGTGCAGTATCCCCGTACGCCTCCTACTATGACAGCACATATCCAATTCTCTTATAGACAATGGTCAAAAATTAATCCGGAGTCTTTTTCATTAGCCTTCTCTCCTCCCAGGTTCCCCCCAACCAATAATACCATGTGGTCACCAACCTGGTGGCCAACTGAGCTGGGGCCTATCCCGCTGCCCAAGCTCACAGTAAAAAATCTTGGCGCCCGCTTCGATCAGGCTATGTCCATGAAGGATCATGTCTCTCATACCGTTAGTGTTTGCTTCTTTACACTACGCCTTCTGAAGAAAGCTCTTCCCTACCTCCCGGACTCCTTTCGTAAGACAATTGTTCAGACATTGGTAATAAATAAACTGGATTACTGCAATGCACTAATGGTTGCTGCCAATGAATCCGCCTTTAACCGTTTACAAGTGGTGCAAAACACCGCAGCGCGACTGGTCACTAAAGCCCCTGGCAGATCTGCCTCCATTCCGCTGCTTCGGCAGCTGCACTGGCTACCAGTGAGGAAACGAGTTAAGTTTAAACTTTGTTGCCTGACTCACAAAGCACTGTGGGGCCCTGGTCCCCCTTATCTGACCGAAAGGCTCCACCAATATACTCCCACTCGCGACTTGAGGTCGGGCTCTAAATCACTGTTACTCATTCCAAGGATCAACAGAGTACGGTTGGGTGGTAGATCTTTCTCCTACCAAGCCCCATTGGTTTGGAATCAGCTGCCCCTTCCGCTCAGACAGTGCTCCAACTACCTAGGGTTCAGGAAGAGATTAAAGACCACCCTTTTCTCAGAATGACACTGCCCCATTCCTCCGCACAGCTTTGCTAGCGCCGAGAGACCCCTGCGGGGGTGATTTGTGCGCTCTACAAACTATTTAACATAACATAACATAACATTAGTGCCACACTGTGTGCATTTTGTACTGTAAATGTGTGAGTAGGTGTGTTTAGGTGTCTGTAATCTAAAACAACGATATGAATGGTCTGGTTTCATCACAGGAAACAATAGATTATTCATTGAAGTGGTGCACCTTCTATTGCACCCTGGTATTCAAGTTGATTTAAAATCTTCCTAAATAGTTTTTGGGCCTAATTTTTAATGGGGTATTGTCTTTGAGGTTGTGGGGTAGTCCTAACTAGTATTTCATGATAAGGCAAACCGGCATCCCACCCCACATGTCTGCAGTATAACGCAGGAGCAAGTGCTAATGCCCACTCCTTGGCGTACACATTTTTAACTGATTCTTGAACGAGGTCGGAAAAAGCAGGTAAAATTCTGTTTCTCCATTGGGGCAGTCCATTATGAAATCTGATGGCCAATACTTTTCGACCAGAGAATATCGTATCCATATGCAAGTCCTCCCAAAAGAGAACATTAGTATCCCTAGGTATGCCCCCCTACAAGAAGAGTTGCATTTTATATAAATGATGTGGGACACTTGCCCTAGTTTCCGGTGTCTCCACCTGGATATATTCACTCAGTGCTAGTCCTACCAGACAATCCATCAGGTTCTGGCAAACTATCGTGACCGCTGCAGCGCTGTCCAGCATGGTCACTACCCACCCCCGCTCAGAAGCAGTGTCCTCAATATCTGCGGCATGACTGACCTTAAGTCGAGCTACCTTCTTCTTTTTTAATTGAGGTTTTGATGTTTTAGGTTTGTCTTCCTGTTTAATGATGTAGTCAGATAAGCGTTGTGAGTCCTTCTTCGGTTTCACATGCTCCTTCAATCTGCTCTCTGACCGTCCTTCCTGTGGAGAAAACCCACCCCACAATTTAGTTTTGTCTTTTTTTATTTTTTATTATCACACTTCTTTGTGGAAGAATCGGGTGCTTGTTTAGAGTTACCCTTTTCAGAATTACCCTTTAGTTGTGGTTTACCAAGTCTGGCTCCCAAATTATCTCATTATTAATTTCAGGCAATTCGCGTTCCTTTTTTCCCATAGCCAAATCCCTTAGATGCTGGCGTATAGACAATGCTGCTGCTTCCCCTTTTATGTAACTTAACATAATGGTGGATTATACAGCAAAATTGCCCATCAGTTTCATTCCAAATCCAGGGCAGGTGCTGCCCCATACTCATTTTGAATCTGTTTAAGCACCTCTGGCAAAATCGCTAATTGAAGGGGTACTGTGTGTTCTGCAGCACAGGCTGTACCCCACGTGGTAGCCATTCCCCATCGGCAAGAAAATCATTAATATTCTGTGTTTTCCCTGTGGTCCCGATTGTGGAAACACAGATTCAAGCTGGCTTGTTGTTTGTGCAATCCAGAACGGAATCTCCTACTGTCTTACCCATTACTACATTCAGTGTTTGTGGGCTGATGCCCAGTGTAGTCAATTGTGGTTGTGCAGCATGAGCAGTCCGAGCAGGGTTAAGTGTCAATGTTGGCATTATGAACTGAGTAAAACATCTGTATATTGTCACTAAGGGCCTTATTACGAGTTTGGCGGTGCGGCAATAGGTCCGCTCCGCCACTGCACCGCCAAAGCCGTGGTCAGGCCAGCCGCCAGATTAGGAGTTTCCTTCTGTCTGGCGGGCTTTTTGTTGGCATTTCAACAACAATGCCTCTAAAAATGGGCACCACAAAAAACAGTTCATGCACGGCATGTGTGCATCCACATGGCATGAGGCACGAGGGGAGCCCTATATTTACTCTCCACCACAGTTTTCATGGAGGAGGAACCGCCATGAAAACCGTGGTGGAGAGGAAGCCTGTAATATGCTTGGTGGGACCACAGCGGTCCCGCCAAGCATATTACTGCCTCTACACTGCCACACCACTGCCAGGGAACGGCAGTTCCCTGGCGGCTGTGGCAGGGCAATGGAAGTCCAACCGCCCTAATTGTAATAGGGCGGGCGGCAGACTGGCACCACTGCGCCCCAGCAAGGCTGGCTTTTCAAGCCCTAAGTGTTTGTATAATCTGTGCAATTGTACTGCTGATATATCTGTGTATCCAGCTAAGACTGCCCATGTTACTCCATCATTATTAAGGGGACCTAGTCTAATGTCTTCTGTTGTGTGCAATAGGGCGCCATCAAAACCAATTTCTGTGTTCTTTGTATGTTAAAGGTATTTCTATTTCTTCGTATGAGGTGTAGTTATTTGGAACTACATCTTCTTTATATTTGTGAAAATGTCCTGGTTGTGTTGTCTGCTGCCAGGAATGTAACCCATGAATAGAACACCTCTGTCCTATATGCTTCGTGAGCCTTAACCACGAAGGTAACATCTCAAACAGAACGTGCAAGACCATGTTGTAATAACTTCTGAGTATCAGCATGTCTGTAGTTCTCAGCAATGTTAAGTGTCAGTGTCATCATCTCCTGACATAATTTTGTATGGATTACAGTGAGGGTACCGAAATGCGAATAAATCCTTTGAAAGTTTCAAGCTTGAACAACCTACAGCCAATACATTGGGGTCACCTACTCAACTGAAGAGGATAGTCACTACCACCACGGACGTCTTCGTTTAGGAGGTGTGTAGGGGTCTCTAGGAATGCAATCTTGGCGAACAGGGCTACTCCATCACAAACGTGATGGATATCCCTTCCGCCGTCTTACAAGTCCATTATATCCTATGGAACTTGTAATACAATAATGTAAAATAATGTAAAATAATTTCTAATAGGCATAGAATTCAACTAATGCAAAGATCATACTTAAGAATAATCCAAAAACTAAAATAATTGAAACAACTACGCTAAGGACAACTGCACAACATGAGCCTAGACTTATTACGACATACAATTCAGCACATGCCAAAGTGAGACAAACCTTACAAAAACACTTGCATCTAATTTAACAAGACCCATGGGTCCGGAGAGAATTCAAAAATAGACCCCTGATTACTTACAAGAAGTCACTTTCAATTAAGGATACTTTAATGAAAAACCAGATTATGAGCCATAATACTTGGCTCAAACCAACTAATGGGATAATAAAATGCTGTAGATGCAAAGCATACTTACAATGAGTGAACATCACAGAGATTCCTACTGACTTACTAGGGAGTAAAAATACCAATTAAGAAATCCCTTAACTGTAAATCAGATTTTGTGATCTATGTTCTATCATGTCCCTGTAAGAAAATGTATATAGGGAGTATTATCTTACAAGTACATAAACGCATCCTACAATACCGACGAGCAATAAGAAATGTGGATGAGACATACCCAGTAGCAAGACATTTTCAACAACATCATGACTGCACCCACAACTTTTGACCTATAGTGTGATTCATCAAATAGAAAAATCACCTTGAGGAGACAGAGAAAAGATATTGAGGCATATAGAATGTAGATACATTTTGGGGTCGATTCCGATCCTGTATTTTTTTTTTCCGTACGACTCGTATCCGTAATATTTCCCGTACGAATCGTACAAGTCCCGTCCGATCCGTGAAGTACGATTCGTACGGGAAAAATACATATGGATCGGCCTGATCCGTACGAATTGGATCGGCAAAAAATGTTGTCCGAGACGGACCCGGACACTTTTCCGTACGAATTCTAAAAATACAGTCCGACCGTACAAGTACGATCCGGACCGGCTTTCCGATTTAGGATTCGTATGGAAAACGTCCCGTACACGGGGAATGACTTTACCCGCTACGAAGCAAACTTTGTACGACTCGTATCCCGGGAAAAGTTGTTCCCGGGGTGCGAGTCGTACAGGGGTATGAGTCATACAGGCCCCCCCATGCATATGTATGCACCTTACAACAACATCGCGTATGTACGGTGCGTACCCCAACATCGCGTATGTACGCACCTTACAACAACATTGTGTATGTACGCACCTTACAACAACATCGCACATGTACGGTGCTACGCCAACATTGCGTATGTACGCACCTTACAACATCGCGTATGTACGGTGCATACCCCAACATCACGTATGTACGGTGCGTACGCCAACATCACGTATGTACGCACCTTACAACAACATTGCGTATGTACGGTGCGTACCCCAACATCGCGTATGTACGCACCTCACAACAACATCGCGTATGTACGCACCGTCCATAGGCAATGTAAAACAGCACAAGGAGGGTCTATTAGACTCGCACAACACCACAAAACATGTCTACAGTGCACAAAACATGGAAATGACTGACCTGGCCACATCCAAACAGGCAAACAGCGGGGCAAACTCACAACCACCCCTTATAACACACCCACCAAAAATTCTAACTGAGGCCCACCCACAAATGGACCAATAAAAAGGGCCCACACACACAAACCATGAGCTTTTGCAACAGACTCACTGCAGCTAGAGAGCACACACCAACAACTGCACCCATCCACCTTAACATATACACCTTCACACAACCTCCTTCACACATACCCCCTCTTCACATTCAGACCCACACACCCACAACCATCCACACCCTCAACCCACAGCATGCCCACAGACAAGAATCTGAAGTTCACAATGGAGGAGCTGGAGATCCTTGTCAATGAAGTCATCAGAGTCGAGCCACAGCTGTTTGGAACATTGGTCAAACAGACCAACATAGCTGAAAAATCACGGCTGTGGCAGAGGATCGTCGATAGGGTGAATGCTGTTGCACCCATCAGAAGGACCAGGACTGAATGCCAAGCCAGGTGGTACGATCTGTGGAGGTCAGTCACGCGAAAAATGAATGACGACTACGCCCAGAGCAACATCACTGGAGGTGGTGTGCCCCGCAGACCAGTACATTTCCATCCCTGGGAGGAGAGGGTGATGGCCCTGCTTCCGCCGGTGGGAGTACCTGGACTTCAAGGAGTTCCAGAGCCTGGTGAGCACACAAACAACTTATGTAACATGGGGGTAATGGCATCCACACCCCAACTACACAAAATGCACGCAACTACCCCCAAACACTCACTGGCCAGAACCACAGTCAAAAACAACGCTAATGCCACTAACATGTGTATGCCCCATTGAGAAAGCAAAGCCATGCTATGTCCCATGCTACACGAAGCACTAACCCAAGAATGGATGTCCGGTATGCTGGGAGGGTGGGTGTCACAAATCGCATTGTTTAACTCTAAATCAGACACAATTGCCCTCATCCCATATGGCCCAGGTACATACCCATGCACCATGCTCAATGCACAGGGACTGTGAAAGTACTGACAAGATAGCTGACACTGGGCCCTGGTGTAGGCAGCACAAGGCCCTCCTGTGACCAGTGCAAACACAAACACCAAGACAACAAGGTCAGATATCTAGGACAGGAACTCACACTCACTGTCATGGCAGCATGCTCCATGGGGGGACAGCTACATCGCCTGGGAGCCCCAGTGCCAAATCACACTACACCCACCAGCAGGCCCTGTCACATACACCCCTTACACAAGCAGACACCCCCGGGACAGGCAATGGATTTACCCACTGTCACAATGGACATGTAACACAACAAGACCAATACATAGCCGAAGAAGCATCCAAGCCAAAAATCAACAAGTCAAAGACTCAGGAACACATATCAATCTTCCCCCGCAACATACCCATCCACAAGTGAACATTGAGGAGAATGCTAGGCACATACAACTACCTGGAGGAACAGTGCCAACTAGAATGTGTATGAAACATGAATGTTGCATGAAACAGTATTAACATTGTCTGTCTCACACACAGGCCAACGTGATAAATCTACCCCCAACAATGGAGGTGAAGAATCACAGTCCCAGGCTCGGGAGGAACCTGATCCCACCGGCAGCGACGCCTCTCAACACTCCGCGGATGACCCCGACTGACCTGGACCCTCTGCTGTCCAAGCCCCTGCAGCACCTGGTTCAGGAACATCTGTGCCAACCACCACCCCCATTCCTGCCATCCCAGGAGACACCAAGGAGCCCTGCCCGCAGTGAACAACTGAGCCAGTCAGACCAGGAGGGACAAGGTTCGCCGGGTGACCAGGAGGAGGCAGACAACACCACCACTGCCATCCCTCAGGGGTCCCGTAGACCCGATGTGCCCACAGCGGTAGGCCAGGCTCGTGTGGGCAGGGGTTGTGGGAGTGGAGGCAGGCAGATGCGAGAACCTGACCAGCCAGCTGAAGAGACTGGTATATCACACATACACAACATCATGGAGGCATACCATCGTGACACCAGGGAGATCAGCCAGGTAGTTGGGACACTCACAGAGATAAAGGAGACCATCACAGAGATGAAGAACCAGCAGGCCGAGCAACACGCCAGTCAACAAGAACATCAAGAACGGAAGGAGGCAAGACTGGCTGAGCTCCTGGCGGTGCAAAGGGACATAAGCAATTCACTCTGTCGGATCACAGACAACATGGGCAACCCTCCGTGTGCCACCAGGGGAAGACCACCACCAGCCACAGGGAGGGAGGAGGAGGAGGATTTGTCCGAAGGAGCATCCCAAGTATCGTCAAGGACTGCATCTGAGGGTCCCCTGAGGAAGGTGGGTCATCCACGGAAAAGACCGTGAGAGGCAGCGGCCCATCCACATCTCCCAGGTCACCTGGCCTGGCACCTGGCCTTCATCTGCAACAGCATCACCTCATTGACTGACATTCTCTGCCACATGGACTTGCTGGTGACAGTCTGACCAATGATGCCAAACACTGTGGTCTGGACTCTGCTGCTTTCAAATGCCAAGGATCCCATCTCCCCCTGGCAACTTTGGATTCTATGGTCCCGGTATTGCACCTTTTTCTTGCACAAATCACGCCCCAGACCTATAATAGAAATAAAAAAAAATTTGATGTTGCAGTCATTTCGCATGAGTCCACAACATACGTGTGGGGATATGTCAAAGTATGCCTGAGTGTGGAACTAACTCCAGCCATCCATACACTGTGATCTGAGTCCGGTCGAGGACACACATGGGTCATAATGTATCATCAAATACAGACATGGAGCCCAATACTCACACGTGATGGCCTCAAGCTGCTGAGGGAGGGCTTGCAATACTGCTCGGACAGACCAATTTGGAAGAGTATCATGAAGGCGTAGAGGTCATGGGTCATGTGGAGGTGCCCGGGAGGGAGTCCCAGGTCTGTTTGGTGAGGTGGGAGAACTATCTCTTGCATGCAGTTGTTCTGTGGATGTGATGAATGGTGTCCAGGGCAAGGTTGTCTGCACGGAGTTGGGCCAACGGGGTGTTGGATGACAGACGTCCAAGGTCGGTTTTGGGTCTGGGGTTGTGGACTGCCTCCTGAGTGTGGGTGAGGAGTCTGAAGGTGATCCTGCAGTAGACAGTGAGCCATTGTAGCTATCTCAGGTGGACGGTGATGTGGCTGGGGCGGGGGATGTTGAAGATGAGGTGTGCGGATGCACCCTGGATGTGGACAAGTTCTCCTGCAGTTTTGCTGTTGTTCCTCCGTAGAGGGCGTTGCTGTAGTTGACCCGGCTGGTGTCGTGGACCTGGGGGACGGTCTGTCTTGCCTTGGAGTGGATCTATCTGTGGATCATTTGCAGCATGCGGAGGGTGTTGCAGCATGAGGTACAGATGGTGTTGAGTTCCATGGTAATTGTGAGCGATGAGTCCATGATGAACACCAGCTTGCGTCCGTGGCCACTGGGTGCTGGTGCAGTGCCCAGGCCGGTGGGACACAAGGAGTTGACCCAGCCGTAAGGGGACAATCCTCAGATGATGACCTCAGTCCTGTCCAAGTCCAGCCTCAGGTTACTGATGTTCAGCCATTCGTCAATGGATCTCATGCCTTCTTGAAGGTTGGATCTGGCAATGGCTGGGTCTTTGGTGAGGGTGAGGAGCAGCTGGGTGTCAATGGCATACGAGATGATGATGAGGACGTGTGCGCATGTGATGGTGGAGAGGGGGGTCATGGAGACATTGAAGATCGTCATGCTGAGAGATGTGCCCTGGGGCATGGGCCAGATGACCCCAGTGTACCACATGCTGAAGGGTGGAGGCCGATTCCCTGGGCCTTGCTGGTGAGCTACTTGGTGATTTAATCCTGGGCCCTCCTCTGGATACCAGTGTTGGAGATGTGTGAGTTGACAGTGTGGTAGCACATGGTGTAGAATGCCGTTGAGAGGTCAAGGGGGGTGGTCTCACCATTGTTGAGCAGGGCAAAGTTGTCGGTGGTGGCAATTATGACGGTTGCAGTGGTGTGATTACTGTGGAAGATGGTCTGGTGCCGGTTGCCTGGAGCCATTTGCGTGGAGGAAGTTTATCAGTTGCTCGTTGAGTGTCTTCCTGATGACATTTGCTGGGTAGGGAAGCAGGGTGATGTTCCAGGACATCCGGCGGTACTGCTGTCCGTTGTTTAAGAAGGGCCTGGGTCTCTGCATACCTCCAGCTCCCATGGAATGTGGCAAACTCAAAGGAGACATTCATGACGTGCTGGACGTGGGCTTCAAGGATGGGGAATGATGTGGTTGAGATGTTGTGTGGGAAGGGGCCTGATGGAGAGCCAGAGTGGATGCTGCACATGAGCCAGGTGGGTGTATTTGCTGCTGACGGGAGTCCAGAACCTGAGGGGGGTTTGTCCCGCGGATAATAGTGCTGTCTGCCTCTGTGTGCCAAGGCTGTCGTGTATGTCCATGAGCTTGCAGTGGTAGAAAGTTGCAAGGGATTTGATCTGCCTTGCAAGGGTGGGGTGTCTTTTGGATGGAGAGCTGCTGTCAGTTCACTCACAATGCTGATGAGCTCCTTTATGTTGTGTGTTTTGGTGCCTCGGCCCTATCTGAAGGATCTCCACTTGTCCTTGCTGATGATATGGTGATGGCTGTGTGTGGCGTTTTCCAGGGCTGTAAGATAACTGATGGTTCTTTGTGTTGCAAGGTTTGCACAAGAGTCCGGCTAGATCTGTATGAGTCCAGTAGGTCTGTCTTGTCCCAGGTGGCTTAACTGTTGTTGTGCTTCACAGGAAAGTCCGTCAATGTGGCAAGATTGTTGGATCAGTTGCTGATCCAGTGTGTGAGGTTGCAGGGTGTGGCGGGGGTGTTGGTTCGAGTGTCCCACACAGCTTGTATGTGGTGACTTACATCAAACATCTTTGGGGGATCGGTAGCGGGGTGTGGGGCAGTGTGTTGCTTGTCGGAGACGTGGATGCAAATGTTGATGGACCAATGATGGATGGTGGTGTGGTTCTTCTCCAGCAAGAAGTTACTGGCCCCCAGCCACATGTAGCCTGTGGAGGTGAGGGCGTGCGTGCAGATGTACGTGTTGATAGCTTTGCAGAATTGTGGATGTAGGCCTGGAGATCTGTAGATGAGTGTTACTCTGAGGGTTGCCAGGGGGTTGGTGCAAAACCGGATTTGTGACTCTGAGGGTGTACTTGTGAATAAATTGCAATTCATCCTCCGGGATTGTTGGTGCCGTCCCTGCGGGTGATCTTGTACCCGTCAGAGATGGCAATGAAGAAGTTGTGTGCTGAGGATGCTTTTATCGTCATGAAGGTGATGTGTGGGGCTGTTGTGTTGAGGAGGTAACAGAGTCCAATGGCGTGCTGGTGGACGGAGCGGGTGTGGAGTAGGAGGCACATGACCTGGTTGTTCTGACAGGGTCTGGTAGGCGGGGAAGCGCTGTGTAGGCAGTTGGAGTTGCACACTCAGCATGCAGAGGTGTCATGTGTGCGCTTAGGGGTTGCCTGATAGCAGGCGGTTGCTTGTCTGGTGGACATTGCTAGGAGGGTGGCTGCAGCATGAGCCTGTTGTGTGACGTGGGTCATGCAAGGACCAGAGGGTCGTGCACTGTGCACGTTGCAGGCACAGACGGTCCTGCCTTTGGCACAGCGTGGGCGCAACAGTGGCACAGACAAGCTGCTGGCTGCATTAAGAATGGGTGGAGGGGGTTGCAGAATCAGGGCACTCGGTGGGGCGGTGCCGCAGGTGAGGCAGCAGCAGGCGGAAGGGGTGAGAAACTAGGCAAAAAGTAGCACACAAAGACAAGGAGGTCGGAAAGGCACAGGTGTATGTAAAGGAAGGAGTGTCAGGTTACTCATGGGTCACTCCGAGAAAATGTTTGAACAATCACCAAAAATGTCGGCCACAGGATCAGGCAACAAAATGCGGAGCTGCGCACAGGAGACACACCGTCAGCAGGCATTGACGTCCTGTTGTGGGGAGCAACCTGCACAAATACATACACAACCAGGTACTTCATGCACAATAGAGATTATTAGCCATGAAGAACTGCATGCATGTTGCCGAAGTACACATACACTCATATGCTCAATCTTTGACAATTATGCCATAGATGATGCATGCAAACTGGCAAGAGATCTGCAGTGACAGAGATGAGGCACTTTGGATTGTGCTGAACACCTTTATTACACAAACTCACACTAAGGGAAATGCATCCATATGAACAGACTCACAGGTCAGTTGACAGAACATGTGGGACATACGCTGGACCCCCCCTTCACAACACGGATGTTGTAAATCCCAATGAATTGGCACACAAGTTAAGGGGATGAGCCAAACACATCCTGCTGCACACGGAGAGGCTGCAATTCACCATAGAGCCTGTTGTTGTGATGTCCCACACTATGTCCACCCGTAGCATCCGCAATGTTTCAGAGGCAAGGTTTACGCACATTGATGCCTTCATCAGACTCCACACTCCACTACAGATGACTGTCAAGAAGGGTGACTATCATGTCATGGGAGTGATGCTACATGTTATATGCTCCATGGTGAGAAGACATGTATGTATGGTACCACAACATGCACAGAAGCAGTCCCCACACATTCCCAACCCGTACCACCACCAAAAAGCCTTGCTGCAATCCTTTCCCAAACTGACATTTCCACATGTCCGTGCATGGAACTCTGATTCAGCACACGTTGCAATCCTCATGAGGAATAGCAGGAGGACAAAGATGACACAAGCAGACAACAGGCGCAAAAACCTGGGAATGACAGACACACAAGAAGTCACCTAAAACAAATCTCGCCGCACACATGGTCAGTTACGAAACATGAACAATGTTGGACACATGCAAATTTCAAAGAAAGTCTCTCCGCAAAACTGTGTGGCATGACAAGTCACTTTGCATTCAGTCAGCTGGACACACACATTGCAACACATGCCACTCACTGCTACAAGCTTGCACACTCATACCCAGTGGCTCACCGTTATGAGAAGAAGTTGCGTATGAGCTGACTCCGTATATCATCCTCCTCCTCCTCATCACTTGCCTCGTGACCAAGCCCTGGATCCTCCACGGGTTGATGTTGCTGCTCATCAGGATCGAGGATGAGTGGCACTGCCTTCTCAACGGCCATGTTGTGCAGCATGCAGCACACAATAAAGATTTTGCAGACCTTCTCCGGTGCATATGGGAGGGACCGGCCTGTCTTGTCAAGGCACCGGAATCGGCTCTTCAGGAGGCCAAACGTCCTCTCAATCACTCGCCTGGTCTGCCCATGTGCATTGTTGTACCGGTGATCTGCAGCTGTTCTTGGGTTGCGGAGAGGTGTCATTAGCCATGGCATGTTGGGATATCCAGAGTCCCCTACATGGAAACATCATGTAAATAAGTGGGTCAGGAGATGCCGTAAGAGCCAAAGATACCGCAACACACAGGACAAACAGAGTATACCCACCAACAAGACATGCTCATTCGTTGTGTAGCCGCAGCATCATTTGTGGCACCCTGCTACGCCTCATGATGTAGGCATCGTGTGCTGATCCTGGAAAACGTGCACAGACATGGGAAATCAGAATGTTTGCATGACACACCACAAGGGCATTTATTGAGTGGTAATGTTTACGGTTGCGATAGGCTTGCTCCTGTGCCTGTGGTAGTACCAAAGTCACATGTGTCCCATCAATAGACCCAATGACATGGGGCATCCCTCCCAGGGCATAGAAATCACCCTTGACATCTGTCAACTCCTCAGGAGTAGGAAATTTGATGAATTTATCAAGGTGCTCCAACATGGCTGCTAAAACATCACGCAGGACTGGGCTGAACATTGTCTGTGACATCCCACCAACATCAGCTATGGTCAATTGAAACGTACCTGTGGCAAAAAAATGTAGGGCTGCCATCACCTTCATCTTGGGGGTCAGCGCAGTAGGATACCTGTGTCGCGGTTGGAGGTGTGGTGCCAGCTTGTCTGTCAAGTCCTCAATCAACTGTCGAGTGAATCTGTAACGTCGGATGCAGGCACGTTGCCTCATGGCAGCCAAGTCTGGCATTGGTCTTGGGAGAGGCGGTGCCCTGCAGGACATTGTTAGGAATAATGAAGATTGAGAGTCTGCCAACATCAATGTCAATGAACATAGCACATGCTAAACTGCTACTAAACATCAGGTAACTATGGAGTCTGGTGTGTGCAATACATCCAGGACACATATGCCAGCTTGCTGGCACTCCTACAAAAAGCCAGATACACCTGTTGATTGTCAAGTCTACATGACATGCCCTGAAATGAGCTGGGGGCAAGTCTGAGTGAACAGCCAGAGATATCACCAGAGTGACACACATCCACATTGCTGCATTGGAAGGATGTCATCTCATCCAGACAGTTGACTCCAAGGCACACGCACAGGTCACATGGAATGTCCAATGTACATATGAAACACATTGCGATGAAGGGGTACACGTGACAACAAAAAAACACAGCCATTGAGACGACGCAGACATGTATGCCTGGGAAAATATGATATCCGATGCACACAGACCCTACAGCCGTGGGAATCCACATGTGGCATGGTGTGCGTAGATGTGTGCCATGCCCATCTCCACACAGACCCATGTTGGATGCACCAAAAGCAGATGCAGTTGACGGAACACTAACAGCAAGCTCATGGGAACACATGACACACACCTGACATAGTCACATAGGGGCACGCTGATCGTGACATGTCAGTTGATAGAGTGTCCCTGTCCCTGGCCTTAGGAGACAGGTGCGGGTGTTGATGACTGTGCCATCCCACTGCTGCTGTGCATGACTCAGTTGGACTACAGACACACATGTGGCAAGTATCAAGGTGATGTTTGCCACATAGTGCCCCATCACACATGACATGTGTACACAGGTCATCACACATCAATTGTGCAACTAGATGAGATGACCTGTGCAATATTACTGGCTGACACACCTAGGGCCTGCACATGAAAGTATGCAATGACAAGTACTTGATGGACATCCTTGTGCGACTCGTAGCCCTCCATTCATTGCGTGTGTATGGTCCGTATCACTGTTCTACTGGTGCCGTAGGGGTACGTGTGAAACGCACTGTACCCACTCATTCATTGCGTGTGTACGGTCCGTATCTCTATTCTACTGGTGCCGTACGGGTACGTGTGAAACGCACCGTACCCCCGCATTCATTGCATGTGTACGGTCCGTATTACTCTTCTACTGGTGCCGTACGGGTGCGTGTGAAACGCACCGTACCCCTGCATTCATTGCGTGTGTACGGTCCATATCACTGTTCTACTGGTGCCGTACGGGTACGTGTGAAACGAACCGTACCCACGCATTCATTGCGTGTGTATGGTCCGTATCACTGTTCTACTGGTGCCGTACGGGTACGTATGAAACGCACCATACCCACACATTCATTGCGTGTGTACGGTCCGTATCACTGTTCTACTGGTGCCGTACGGGTACGTGTGAAACGCACCATACCCACGCATTCATTGCGTGTATACGGTCCGTATCACTGTTCTACTGGTGCCGTTGGGGTACGTGTGAAACGCACCATACCCACACATTCATTGCGTGTGTACGGTCCGTATCACTATTCTACTGGTGCCGTAGGGGTACGTGTGAAACGCACCGTACATGTGTGTGGATTTCACAATTACATAGGGGACACATAGGGGACAAGTATTAGGCCCAAAATGCATGCTGGTTGTCATGGATACAGAGTTTTCATTTGCAATGTGTCCATCAGGTGTCCTGGAACAGTCAGTTGGCCAAATAATACAATGTTGCAAAGTGGTTGTTGACTTGACATGATGCTCAAAATTTGAACGATGCGTGTCATTGGTGTATGTTTAAAGGGATTGGAGTAAAGGTATGATGCGAATGAGTCTGACCAATCACTATGTACTCCTCTAAATGAATGCCTCTCAGCAAGACAGATATAAGGCAGCCAGAATCCATTAGAGGGCACTTGCCTGCACAACTTTCGAGTCAACCACACTGCTGCTGTCTCTGCTTCCTCTGGACCATGTCGCGTACTGTGGAGAGGGCCCAGCCATTCACCCTAGAGGAGAATGAGGCATTGCTGGACTGCCTCCTCCCACAGTACCCCAAGCTGTATGGGAGACCAGGGGAGCAGGTGAGTGCTGACTCCACTACCTTTCCCTATGCACCTGTTGTGTGACTGTCAATATTGTGTCCAGGTGAGACAGACATGCTACGTGAAACGAAGCATACACCTGCATTCATTGCGTGTGTATGCATCGTACCCATGATGTAGCTTAGAATCGTATCACTGTTGTAATGTTGCCATAAGCGGTGTAAAACACTACCTTTGACTGTGCACCAGTTGTGTGACTGTCACTTCTGGCATTGTGTCCAGGTGTGACAGACATGCAATGTTGTTTAGAGTGGGTCCCAGGGGGGGACATGCTTATGTCTCTCATGCAGAGCATGAGGTAGTTCCTGTGTGCACTCCTCACTTGCATTGTGATTACTGTGACATTCACTGCATAGTGCATGACACATTCAGCCTGGCAAATCCTTGGTGGCTTTTTTTCCTATTGTCCTGAGGTGATTCAGTGGTCCCCCCGGTGTGACAGGTGACTGTACCCACAGATGTGTATGAGTTGAGTGGACCTGTGGTGAGAGTGTCCAAATGATGTGTATGACCTCATGGACTTTGATGTGTGTGAATGTTCCTTGTCATGTGGGTGAGTGTCTATGTGAAGTGTTGCACCACAGCTGCATGGAGGAGGCAACAGCTCTACCCATCTGATGTGACAAGTAATCCGTGCTGTGTGTCTGACTTCCAGAGCTAGCATGACACCTGTGACACCCCACAGGCAAGTGGCACATGTGCAGAGTGAGGGTTGTATCCGCTGTTGTGACTAACAAGCGAGTGATCTGTGCCTGGGTGTGTCTGTCTAGTCTGCTGAGGGTGCATCAGTGGAATGGGACATGTGACTGCTTGGCACGTGCTGTCCATCAGCCTGCTGTTGCATGTGCTGCACAGTGTGTGCCATGATCAGTGAGTGTGTCGCACCCCTTATGCCACCTGTTGACTTTCAATGCCATGTAGTGCATTGGGGCTTGCACACAGGCCAATTTCTCATTGAGAATGATGCAATTCCTGTCAGCATCTTATGCCCTGTTCAACATATCAAAGATGTTCAAATGTGTGTCTCTGGGACATGGAGCAGGTGTAGTGATGTTGTCTCACTTTGTCATCCTGACAGGTAACTGCCTACGAGAAGATGGTGATCTGGCAGGACATCGTCAGGGCCGTGAGATCGGCGGGGGATCGGAGTCGGCGCCTACCACAGGTCAGAAAATGGTGACAGGATATCCGGTGCTGGACCCGAAGGATCGCCCGGGTCCAGCTGCGGCTGGACCCTCCTCGCCCCCATGGTGGGCGCCGACGCCTGACCGCCCACATGACCCGTGTCCTGGCGGTGGTCTTCCGTGACCTCGATAGGCAGTTACAGGAGAGACTGCAGCAAGGAGGGGGTAGGTACATGGCTGTTTGTTGTGCTATGTGTCACCAGCTTTTGGAAGTGCTATGTAGCCTGGATACACTCCCAGAGTTTATATGTGCAGTGCATTTTCTGTTCCCCAATGTCACCTGGTGCTCTTTTTCATCCCTTCCACTCCTTGACATGTGTCCCCTGGTCTGTGTGTAATCACATTTGCACATGGTCATCTAGGGTGCCAGAAAATCAAAGTGCACATTGCTTTCCGCATCATGTGGGAGGGTGGTCTGTGACATGTGTTGGTACCTTGCCTGTGCCATGACCTGTTCACTATGTTGGGGGGCCAAATTTGTTGGCACTGATGATGAGTCTCAACATAGGAGTGTGAGGTTTCAACTGAACACCCTTGCACCATGCATGACCAATGTTGTGGCCTCAGACATGATGTGCATGAGTGGGAGATATGCATAGTGCCATGACGGTTGCTCATGGTACAGTCAGCTCATTCCAGGAACACGGAGCAGTGTGCCCACTACAATCCCCTGATACACCCTGACCTCCTAATCATGTGTGTCATCCAACACTGTGCACATTCTCTGTGGGTTCAGCATAGGTCTGCCTCTGTGGCATTGTTCCCTGGCCTAGTTTGTATTTTTCCAATGTGTGCTACATGTGTCCACTGGACAGGGATACACCATTTGGCTTGTGCATATTCACACTGGGCAGTGCCTGTGTGGCTATTCACAACAATCTGTTGATGGTTATTTGTCACAAATATGTGTTGCCAGCCCCACGAGGTGATGTTGTGTCAATTTAGCAATTGTTGATGCACAGTTTTTGAAACCCTGATTAAGAGGTGTCACCTCTTGATCTGTATCAATCACATTGACTCAGGTATGGGGGGTTGTGCGGGAGAGGCCTACATGGGCACCCCTGATTTTTCCTTGCCAGTGTGTGAGAATTGGCTGTACAAAGAATCACCGTGCAGTGCTCCTGTGATGGTGGCCAGTTCTTAATGTTCGTGCTTTGCAGCCTGTGTCATTTTTTTAAAAACATGATTACTGCTCATACATTTTTGGCACATGTGTGTGGTTCAGATGCAACGCAGTTTGGTCTTTGTGTGCTGACATCTGTGTGGACATTCTGGCTGGTCATGAGAGTGTCTCCACAGTACAGCTATGTTTTCTTACAACACAATTGCAGGCCCATTAGCTTATGCATTGTCCTGGGTTTGGACATGTGTGCCACTCTACATGACAGGCAGTGGGTCATATGTGTAGCCAACTGTGTCATCAGGTAACGGATGGCCATGTGACAACTGACATAATTCAAGTTGTTAGTCAAAAATGTTTGTACCTTGGCACTCACAGCACTTGTCGACAGTTCTTCATGTTTTAAATGTGATAATTTGATGATTTGTGTTAAGAACACTAATGTGCCTGCATGAAAGATGTCTCCCAAGGAAGTGCACACCAAACGACATTTCCACTTTCATGGAACACGCTGGCACCTTTTGCAGATTCTCCATATACATGTTCCCACAGTGGTCTTGATTTTGTGAAACTCCTTTGTTGTTGGTGATACAAACTAATGTGTGTCAAGACATCAAGACCTCCGTGGGCCCATGTATATGTACTTTCTGCAACACCATTTATTTCTAACAGTGGCTTCTTTGAAAAAGGTGCCAGCTTCTTCAATGACAGTGTAAATGTAGTTTTGTGTGCACTTCCTTGGGAGACATCTTTCATGCAGGCACATGAGTGTTCTTTTCACGAAATGGCGAATTGCCACATTCAATACATGTCGATTGTGTAAAGTATTGTGAGTCCCAAGGTAACAAACTTTTTTCGCTTTGTGTTACAAAGTACTTACAGGTCTCTGAGTGTGGTGACACCTTGAGTAGTGAGGTGTGTTAGTTTATCTTGGGTGCACCACTACTGTTTCTTTCAGGGTAAACAAGAGGTGGCATGACTTCATTGTATTGCTGTGCTCACCTGTTCACAGACACTAGCTTCTCAGTGTATTTCTCATTCAAGTTGTGGCCTGGTGTATTCTTTTTTTCCTTGTGTCCAAGTGGCATAGTGGGTCTACTAACTGGGCAGTACAGGGCTTACATATGTGCGGAGTAATCTAGCTGTTACTCATGATGCATTGCCTGATATGCACTGTGACCTATTGTTTTTGTGCTCATGTGTCAGATGTATACAGGTGACTGATGCATTTCTGTTTCTTCTCCTTGCCCACAGCATCATCATCCGAAACAGAAGGAGACACCTGCATGGACCCAGCGACAGTGCCACCATTGCTGGCGAGTCCGAGGGAGCCAGTGGCACGGAGGGCGAGGGGAGTCAGTCCGAGGACCTGTCTGGAGGCGATACCACCTACGACGCCGACGGGTCAGACGCTGACTTCCTCGAGGAGTCGGAGGCTGCTACACCACCTAGCAGCATCCCCACATCTGTCCCGCCTCCTCCGTTACCATCTCCACCCTCCCAGTTGCTCCCGTCCCTTCTGTCCGTGCAGAGGCCCACCATGTCTCCTTCGGCCCAGGCACTGCACCCCCTGCCCCTGTCACCCCTGCTGCCCTCAGTGAAGAGTCTGTGGACATACTGCTGCAGGTTGAGCAGGCATCGGTGGTGAATGTCCTCCATGGCCACACTAAACTGTTCATACAGATGGTGTCGTTCATGGAGGGCATGTCAGCAATGATGTGTGACCAACGCAAGATTTTGCGGTCCATGGACTCTTCCCTGACGGCAGCAGTTACTCTCCTGCAGTGCTCCGTCCCACCCCCTACCCCGGACCCATCCACACTTCCCTCTCCCATACCTGTCCAACGCACACCCAGACAGTCACGACCACACACCCCACCAGACACAGGCAGCACACCCCCAAGTAAGGCGAAGCGCACACCTGCTGGCATGCACACTCAGGGGGATGTAGGCACACCCACAGGGTCTGGGGACAGATGACATACACGCAGCCACAGTCGCAGACCACAGTCCTCACAACCCTGTCCCTCCAAAACCACTCCCCTTGGCTCCCCTGCCAAACGCTCACCCAAGCAGCTCTTTCTGTGTGGGCTGGACCTCGCCCCCGTTGAGCCACCACCCCACAAGCGGGTGAGCAAGTCCATGGGCACGGGAGTTGAGTCCCCCACCACGTCAACCCCCTCCCCCAGGAGCACTGCACTCCATCCCTCGCCCACCACACCCTCCCTTGACCCCGGGGAAACCTCAGGTGCAGGGGTTCGGATGGACGTACTAGCAGCGGTGTGTAGCGCCTAGCTCGCCTCAACCTTTGGCGCTGCCCCACCCCCTGTGGTGGAGACGTCCACCCCTGCACCCACCACACCTACCCTTCCCCCTCCTGTCCCTGTGGTGCCTGGTACTGCCACAGATGATGCCCCACACCCGTCCGACGAACCTGGAGGTTCATTTGTGCAGGCAAGCTAGGGGTAGACGCGGTCCCCTACGTCCCCCCTTGGACTTTACGTATGGACTGGCCATTGGCCTGTGTAAATAGTCTATTTTTTGAAATTTTATTTTGTGCTGAAGAAAGCCTTTATTTTTACTTTCAACACTATTGCATTTCAGTTACTTGATGTTGGTGATGAGGCTCCTGGAGTTGGTGTTCTGGTAATGTGTTAGGGTTCTGAGAAATGTTTTTGTATGATGGTAATGAGGTGGGCCATGGTATCTGTGTGCCATCACAATGTCTCTGCAAAAAATCATTGGCAGTGTGTGTTCATTTTGTTTTGAGACATTGTCCCAAGGAGTGTTCCTTCCTCTGTGGCACCTGACATCTTCCCTGCAAACAGTTGCACAATTGTTGTGCTTACCTGTGTCAACATTTCCTTTGTTGGTGAAGGATCCCTTCAACAATGGCCATCCCTGCTCACCGATGTCTCCTGCTGAATCGTCTGTGCCATCCTTGCTAGTCACTGTACTTGTGTTTTGAGTATGTCCCCTATATGGCTGACCACTGCTGGGAATCCTCTACAGCCACCCCCATATGTCTGGACACTGCTGGTATTCATCTGCACACACCCCTCATATTGCAGACCACTGCTGGTAGTCCTCTGCACCCACGCCCATATCTCTGTCCACTGCTGGGAGTCCCTGCACCCACCCCCATGTCTCTGTCCACTGCTGGGAGTCCTCTGCACCCACCCCCATATGTCTGGACACTGCTGGTATTCATCTGCACCCACCCCTCATATTGCAGGCCACGGCTGGTAGTCCTCTGCACCCACACCCATGTCTCTGTCCACTGCTGGGAGTCCTGTGCACCCACCCCCATATGTTTGGACACTGCTGGTATTCATCTGCACCCACGCCTATATGTTTGTCCACTGCTGGTGTTCATCTGCAGCCACCCCCATATGGCTGGACACTGCAGGTATTCATCTACAGCCACCCCTATATGGCTGACCACTGCTGGGAGTCCTCTACAGCCACCCCTACATGTCTGGACACTGCTGGTATTGCTCTGCAGCCACCCCCATATGACTGGCCACTGCTGGGAATCCTCTGCACCCACCCACCCACCCCCTTGGAGCAGTACACTGCTCGCCTGGAACTACACACACCAATATGAAGGTAACATGCAGGACCAGACCGTAACCCCACATTCCTGGCGTGTGTACGCCTCGTATCCCAAATGTACTGGTGCCCTACGGGTACGTGTGAAACGCACCGTACCCCCGCATTCATTGCGTGTGTACGGCTCGTATCAGTATTGTACTGGTGCCGTACGGGTGAAACGCACCGTACCCCCGCATTCATTACGTGTGTACGCATCGTATCACTATTGTACTGGTGCCGTAGGGGTATGTGTGAAACGCACAGTACCCACGCATTCATTGCGTGTGTACGGTCCGTATCACTGTTCTACTGGTGCCGTAGGGGTACGTGTGAAACGCACCGTACCCTCGCATTCATTGCGTGTGTATGGTCCATATCACTGTTCTACTGGTGCCGTAGGGGTACGTGTGAAACACACCGTACACACGCATTCATTGCTTGTGTACGGTCCGTATCACTATTGTACTGGTGCCGTAGGGGTACGTGTGAAACGCACCGTACCCACGCATTCATTGCGTGTGTACGGTCCGTATCACTGTTCTACTGGTGCCGTAGGGGTACATGTGAGACGCACCGTACCCACGCATTCATTGCGTGTGTATGGTCCGTTTCACTATTCTACTGGTGCCATAGGGGTACGTGTGAAACGCACCGTACACACGCATTCATTGCGTGTGTACAGTCCGTATCACTATTGTACTGGTGCCGTAGGGGTACGTGTGAAACGCACCGTACCCACGCATTCATTGCGTGTGTACGCTCCGTATCACTGTTCTACTGGTGCCGTAGGGGTACGTGTGAGACGCACCGTACCCACGCATTCATTGCGTGTGTACGGTCTGTTTCACTATTCTACTGGTGCCATAGGGGTACGTGTGAAACGCACCGTACCCACGCATTCATTGCGTGTGTACGGTCCGTATCACTATTCTACTGGTGCCGTAGGGGTACGTGTGCAATGCACCATACACGTCCACTTCCGTTGTTGCAGTACGCAGGGGTTGCTGGACATGCCCCCCAAGTGACCAGAACCTGGTGGTAATGTATGGGCTCCATATTATAGGTTTGGATTTGGGTATGGGGTATGTTTCCTGCCCCTCACCCCCACCCTGGCCCCTGGGTGTTGTTCTCACCTTCTGCAGCGTGTGCGTCGGGTCCGGTGCACCAGGTCGTAGGCTAGGAGGACCGGGATGACACTTACAATGGGGTTCATGGCGTGTACGTCGTGTACCGGGGCTCCGTTGCGTAGCGGGTCACGTAGGACTCTGCTTTTCCGGCTGTGTTTGGCTCCCGTAAGAAAAGAGCCGTACGGAGTGACGTAGGGACGAATCGTACTTGCTGGGCTGGAAGCCGCTGCTTGAATACGTCCGGACGTCGTGTACAAGCTGTTCCGGATCAGAATCGTTGTTTTTTTTTACCCGTACGGTCTTTTGAACGAAACGTACGGAAATAGGCTTTCTGTACGAATCGTACTTCCTAGGTTGTATGGAAAGTTTACCGGGTACGAGTCGTACGGAGAAAACGCTCCGTACAACGATTCGTACAGCCTTTTTCCAGGATTGGAATCGGACCCTTTATGTCTGAATACAAAGGAACAACCAGCCAATGATCTCTTTGAAATTAATGTTGTGTTTTTAAATTCAAACAGTGAGAACATGCACTAAGGGGAATTGGGTGAAAATGTGCAGCATTTATGCTGTGTATACTTTATTCAATAATGTAAAATCATTTCTTATCTATTTGTCTACAGGCCTACTGTTTACGAACACGATGTTGTGGAAGGTGGACTTCCTTAACTACACGAGATTGGTGTCATGTGAACGCTAACGAGCTAAGATATCGAATTTCAGTTATTTTAGTTTTTGGTTTATTCATAAGTATGATGTTTGCATTAGTTGAATTCTATGCCTATTAGAAATTATTTTACATTATTTTACATTATTGTATTACAAGTTCCATACAATATAATGGACTTGTAAGACGGCGGAAGGGATATCCGTCATGTTTGTGATGGAGTAGCCCTGTCTGCCAAGATTGTAATCATGCTCTATGTCTCTCACTCTCTTCGGCTTCACCTGCTGGAATGAGGGATCACAACACCACTGCCTACAGGAACTGTTTGGTGTATATGAAACCCGTTTAACTATAAAGTGAACCTGGAAGGTTTGGAGGGGCGGGGAGAGAGATTGGATAAAAAGTCATAGGTATTGTAACCATTTAAAAAAATGTGGGCATGAAATTTGATATACCCTCTGAACATTTTCAAAAAGTGAAAAGCTTCTCACTTACCATTTATTTTAACTTTCTTCCAAGAAAATGCTGCACAATATATTATGTCTCTATTTGAAAAGCGAGAACAAAGAAGTGCCAATACTGATGAATCAATTCAAAAAACCTTTTTCTCAGCATGGAAGAAAATCTCAAACAACCATGGAGGTACTACTTAATAGTATTTATCATGAAAATTCTTCCTCTAATTTGTGTAAGGAAAGTTTTTTTGGATACAAAATTCAGAAGCCGTCAAAGCCACTTGAAGTACAAAAACATACAAACATTTAAAACAAACTTTTTGGAAAAGAAAAAAATTATTATTGAAAGAGAAACTGCATTACATTCATCTGCCAAGGGGACAGACTAGAAATCAAAAACCACCATTCATACACCACTCCTCATACAACCACACAACCAATCACACGTTTTTTCTTTCGGTTTATTCAAATTGACCCAAGGGTCAACCAAAACTGGTGAAACTTTAGCGAAATTGTTTGAAGGTGCATATCCATGCTTGTTAATCTAATCGTTCACAGTTAAACAAAATTCATCTGGATGCACCAAGTTTTAATTACCACCAGTGTTTGAAAACACAGAAACTAAGTTGAACACAAAAAAAGCAAAAGGTCGACGCGTTTCGAACCCCTAATCCTTATTTACAGGTGGGGGGTTCTCCTCAGGACCAAGAATCTACAACAGAAAGGAGAGAGAAAAGGGTGTAACTGAACCTGAACTGTCAATGAAACAGCGCTCACAGCCTCAGCTTCTAAACGCTCATGTGTAGTATCCAATATGCACAAGTCTTACCAGAGTGGGAGCATGAATAAAGTTTCTTCAACGAAAGACAACTCTATAAAAAACCAACAAGCACTAAATTAGCACTGGCAGTCATACAGAGTGTATAGGACTATGTGAAAAATGAAAACAATGGATGTCAAAGTCAGAGAGGTCAAAGAACTTACGTCATAGACTCACAGCAAAAGCGCAAGTGATTGCTTGAAAGGCGGATGGATATCTTTATGGACTGGCGACGAGTCACCAAGGTAGAAAACTTGTTCAGAACGTCTCTAGGCAAAAGGGGAAAATGGAACTGGGATGTGATAACGGCTGGACCTGACGAACAATGCGGGTGATTAAAATTCCGTTCCTTGATGTTGAAGTATTCCCGACAGAAGGTCGTCTAGTGACAACCTTATATACCAAGCCATCAGACAGAAATAAGGCACTCTTATTCTCGAGTAATCACCCCAGGAGCCTAAAAGAAAATCTACCATATGGCCAGTTCTTGAGAATAAGATGCCACTGTTTCTTCAAGGACGACTATAACACCCATGCGAATAATCTTGTTGGAAAATTACAAGATAGAGGATATCCAAAAAAATTGGTCAAATCAGCCAAGAAGAGAGCTCTCTGGACCCCCAGAGAAACATTACTGATAAAAAAAGAAAAATCTTTCACAGAACGCCAGGTATTTGTCACTACTTTCTGTCCCAATTCGAACCAACTGAAAAAGGTAATCCATCAAAACTGGCATCTTATTCAGAATCTGGATTCCACCTTGGGATCTGTCCCCTTATTTGCTTTCAAAAGAGACAAGAATGTGGCCAACCATATAGTCAGGGCATCATTGGACAAAGTCTCTCAACCTTCGCTGAGGCAGATGTTAGGTCTTACACCTATACAAGGTCACCACAAATGTGGTTCCTGTGCTTGTTGTGATCAAACGTTCGGTGGATCTTTATTCTCTCACAAAGGCATCCATTGGAAGCATGAAACTTTCTCTAACTGCAGGACTAAATATGTGATTTACGGGATTTTATGCCCGTGTGGAAAGCTATATATTGGTAAAACCAATCAGGAAGTACGTCACCGGATAACGCAACACAAATCCCGCATAAAGAAAAACGTCGAGACAGCTCCTCTGGTGAACCATTGGTACAGAATGGCGTATACAGTAGAAGATCTCCGTTGGACGGTTATCTCAAAAGTTGAACGTGACCCTAGAGGAGGAGACCTAGACTTGCGCTTTTGCTGTGAGTCTATGACGTAAGTTCTTTGACCTCTCTTACTTTGACATCCATTGTTTTCATTTTTCACATAGTCCTATACACTCTGTATGACTGCCAGTGCTAATTTAGTGCTTGTTGGTTTTTTATAGAGTTGTCTTTCATTGAAGAAACTTTATTCATGCTGCCACTCTGGTAAGAACTGTGCATATTGGATACTACACAGGAGCGTTTAGAAGCTGAGGCTGTGAGCGCAGTTTCATTGACAGTTCAGGTTCAGTTACACCCTTTTCTCTCTCCTTTCTGTTGTAGATTCTTGGTCCTGAGGAGAACCCCACCTGTAAATAAGGATTAGGGGTTCGAAACACGTCGACCTTTTGCTTTTTTTGTGTTCAACTTAGTTTCTGTGTTTTCAAACACTGGTGGTAATTAAAACTTGGTGCATCCAGATGAATTTCGTTTAACTGTGAACGATTAGATTAACAAGCATGGATATGCACCTTCAAAGTATTTCGCTAAAGTTTCACCAGGTTTGGTTGACCTTTGGGTCAATTTGAATAAACCGAAAGAAAAAACGTTTGATTGGTTGTGTGGTTGTATGAGAAGTGGTGTATGAAAGGTGGTTTTTGATTTCTAGTCTGTCCCCTTGGCAGATGAATGTAATGCAGTTTCTCTTTCAATAATAATTTTTTTTCTTTTCCAAAAAGTTTGTTTTAAATGTTTGTATGTTTTTGTAATTCAAGTGGCTTTGACGGCTTCTGAATTTTGTATCCAAAAAACTTTCCTTACACAAATTAGAGGAAGAATTTTCATAATAAATACTATTAAGTAGTACCTCCATGGTTGTTTGAGATTTTCTTCCATGTTGAGAAAAAGGTTTTTTGAATTGATTCATCAGTATTGGCAGTTCTTTGTTCTCGCAGTTATTGGGCTCAGCCTTGCTGATTAGAGCCACACCCAGACTTGTTCACATTTCTATTTGAAAGGGGCAGGATGGGGTATTGGAATGTTACACGGAAATCTTTCCTTATTACTTGCCTTGCAATCGGACCCTTGACCTATGAAAATATTTTAAAAAATTCTCATACCATTACACCTGCACTCACTCTTGTGTGTAATGTCTCCATTTCTACATATGATGTTTAGAAAAAAAGCTTAGGTCCTCATTGGAAGTGACGATTGCGATATGTGTGGTAACTGATTTTATCACACATATTGCAATAATTAGTTTGTTATAAATATCAGCAGGCCGAACCTGCCGATAAATAAATTAGGTAAAGTTGCCTGGTATTTATCAGAACATACAGATTTTGGTGTGGTAAGCACCAAAATGCCCTTGTTATTCCCAAAACCCCTTATTGGGTGGTAATTATGGCACCAGATAAATTCAGACTCTCTGGAGGCTGACTTCATCATTCACCATAATATCACACCAGTGTCCGGGCCACTCTTAGCGGGGCCTTTAGTGGCTTCACTCTTAAAAACTATTTTGCCAATCCCATGGTTTTGGACAATCATGAGCTAATTTCCCTGAACCTTCTTCCAGAAAAAGATGTGGAGAGGTTTGTCAGCTCTCGCCTAACTACTTTTCTAGAACCAGTCTCTGTCTTGATGATCATCAACGCTTTTTTGGTACAGTCAGTCTTCACCCATTTTTTGGTACAGCCTTGATAGCGTAGACAAGTGAAATTCAAATGAATCTTGTTAGTTGAAAGGAAGTGACCATGATTTTGATTTTTCCACATCCTTTGACACCGCCTCCCACTCTATGCTCCTGAATAGACTTCAGGAGGCGGGTGTGAAGGGTCTAGCCCTTGAATGATTTTCTTCCTTTGTCAGGAATTGTGTGCAGACTGCCTTATTATTTTCCAATCAATCCAGTTACAAAGCCATCAGCTACAGAGGGATTGAAGGCTCTTCTCTGAGTTCCACCATGTTCAATCTGCATTTTGCCCTGCTGGCCACCCTAATTGACCCATTTGGTCTAAGTTTACTTGGTATGCAGATGATGCACAACTCATACTGCATTAAAATTGTGAATGAGCTGTATTTCACAGGCATATTAGAGGCTTGCTCTGCCCTGTTGCACAATGGATGAACTCCAGCTCTTTTCATTTTAATTCCCCCAAGCCAAGGTGTTAACATTTGGTCAGTTTCCCACAGTCCTGACTTTTGGCCCATGGAACTGGATCTTGCACCTTCAATATCTGCAATGTGTGCAATCGAGAAGTAATTTGTATCCTTAACTAATGTTTGAAAAACATATCTCTAACCAAACTGACCTCGATCTGTTTTTTTTCTTTTTAAAACACTCAGATAAGTCCTTTCTCCTCACCAACTTTAGTATGACAGTAGTTCAGGCTTTAACTCTGTCTCAACTAGACAATTGAAACTCCCTTTTTTTGGGGCATCCTAAACACCTGCTCAAACAACTTCAGCTTAATCAAAATTCTGCTGCTTAATACTTCCTGGCCTCTTCTCATCTACAATTCCTTCATTGGCTACCCACCTCAAAGCATAGCTTATTAGAATCACTCTGCCACTGTGTCATCCATCTTCATCTCTTGTTATTTCCCCTCCTTTAGTTTACACTCTCTATCTACAAATCTGTTGCTCATGCCAAAAATGTTCTGTACAAGGCAAGTTAGCAGGTCTTTCACCTTCATCACGGTTAAAGCCCAAATACATTTCTCTGAACTCCACTTACCTTTCTCTCTCCTACAAAATAAGATTATTACAAACTTACATATTCTTTTTACCATAACTGGTGTTCCCTCTAAATATTCAGTCAAAAATATCACTCATGTCAAAAAGTTCATTTGCAAGGTTGCAGATCTTTCGGTTAAATCACAGTTAAAGCTTGAATACATTTCTCTGAACTACACTTACCTTTCTCTCTCCTACAATATGAGACTATTAAAAACTCACATACTATTTTTACTAAAACTGATGTTCCCTCTAAATATTCACTCAAAAATATTGTTTGTTCATAATGTTGTGGTCAAACTATTGTGACTCCAAAATATTGTACACAAAAATATCAAAGGTAAGTACATCTTTCATTAACTTTTTACAATAATATTGATGTTTAACATATAGTGAATCATATCATTTTTTATGTTGTTTCATTGTATTGTATTGTGTTTTTATTTCATTATTTATTATTGATGTGTAACTTACTCACTAATGCATAACTTACTCAAGCGTATCTTACATATTCATGAGTGCGTAAGATATGCATGGGTGAGTAAGATACACATGAGTGAGTAAGATATGCCACGATCAACCATTTAATGGCATTACATATTAATTGATCTATAATATCAATAAAATGTAATAAAATAAAGTAACAAAATACTAGAAAAATGTATTTTAAATAAATTAACTACAAGGTTGATTATATCATCAATACTACCTTAGGATTACATGTTGGCAGTGTTTTAAATATAAACTATATAAAAATGTAAACTGTGATAATTAAATTATGTTATACTTCACATTTAAATTAAAAAAACAAATTTACATATGTATTGCAATACAAACACATCATGTATGATATTAAAGGTATTTTAAAATGCCAATTTTTATTTTTATTTTAAAATTCAAAGGTGAAATGGAATAAGTTACACAACGTGTAGGCAGCACATTTTTCATATAAATATTCACAAAACTTTAAAAAGGCACTTACAAGATTTCAAACCAAATTAAAGCCTGTACAAAACATAAAATACTAGCTTTTTCATGCTTATGACTCTCTTAGGTTTGTTCTTATGTTCAGTAAATCTCCATCCAAATGTTTAATTTTATTTCATTTCTCAATTTGGGGTTTATTGGGGGATTGGGTGGTACTGTTTAAGTAAAATATATATACATTGGTAATAGCTGAATAATGTATTCATTATGTTAATTTTCAATTTTTAATGTTTCTATATGTTTAAATAGCTTTAATTTATAAAAAAAAATGTTGTGTGTATATATAAACTATTCTTTTATTTATGTGTATATATAAACTAGTCATTCATTTATTTTTTATGGATAGTGTTACGTGTTGGGGTTTGGGTACATATTTTTATTTTTATAGTGTATACTAATTGATATTACTTGTTTGATTTTTTTAAATGTAATTTTAGTGTTCTTAATATTCTAAAATATTTGATAATTTATTTTTGTATACAGCATATATTTGGGAATATTTTAAAATATTTTAAAATAGTGGAATTCTAATTGTACATATTTTATTACTTTTTACTGTTGTGTTGGGGTGGTGGGAGGCTGTTTATTTGAATTATTATTCATAAATTGAAACAGAAAATAATTTTGTACAAATCTGATTTCTTTTATGTATTAAGATTTTTTTAATGTTTTATATATTTAAGAATTTTACATTTTTTATTTGCACTTATGAATTCATTTGTAATATTTATGGAGTTTACGATGTAAGCACTTTACTCAATGTTTGTTAGAGTGGAGGTAGAATGGTAACTCTGAGCCTATCAAAATATGTACCTTCCACAGTGTTTGTTAGACTGAATATAGACTAGTATGTCTGCCTTGCCCAATCTATGTTCTTTCTTCAATTTGTGCTAGACTTCATCCTTCCCCCTTCTCCCATGCCATTTATACACTTTCCACAATATTCGATGGCTTGGAGTTAGGATAGTGCATCTTAACCCTCCCCCTAGCCATTTAGCATTTTCCTTAAAATGTGTTAGATTGGAGTTAGAATAGTACATCTGACCTCTCCCCACCAATGTGTGCACTTTAACCATTGATTGGTTTGTTGGACTACTGTTAGAATAATAAATCTCACCTCCTCTATGCATGATTGTGAGGGTCTGTGTGTACTATATGATATGGCTTTGGGGCATTATCATGAAGGACGCTCACAGATGCCTTCCTGGGTCCAGTCAGTATCATTTACTTAACCTTAGCTCAACCCTGGGTAGCTGTGGATGTGAGCAGTAAGGCTTGGTAAAGGAACTTAGTGTAAAGCATTTAACAGCACCACACAACAGCATAAGAAAATCACACACCAGGAAAAAGACACTACCGTAATTTATAAAAATAGAGCGTATGTTGTATGAGTTGTTAGAGACCCTGATCATTTAAATCCACCGGAGGGTTTCAGAGATACAGATTTTACAACTTTTTATCTATCCTAAAAGCATCCCCAAAAAAGCATTGGCAAACGTAAAGTTTGAAAACTTTTGAAAAGTTTGGAGGAGTTAGTGCGAGTGTATCGGCCTGGCTTGGGCAACCAAATTCAGCAGGAACAAGGTCTAGGGGACCAGAAAGGATACTTTAGACAGGTACCTGACCACCAGAGCTTTTTTAAAGCAAGATCCCAACTTTATTGAACTATCACCATAGCAGTCAATTGAGTGGTACTGATACTGAGTGATGCAGGCAAAGAAGCTCAAAAGGATGCTCCGTTGTGGTGTGGTCAAAGGAGGTGTCTTAGTGATGTTTCCTTGGACCACGGGTGATGTGGGGTGACTTTGGCCATGGAGATTGGGGTCCCTCAAAGTACTCTATGTTGCAGTAGTCAGACAGCTGATGTACTGTTCACGTTGCACTGCAGTTGGATGCAAAACATTTGGTGGAGGGTGGTTTCCTTTGAGTACAACCAGTTCAATTTTGCACAGCACTCCATGGTCTGCCAAACTCAGATGCAGGCTTTGGCTATCTCAGATTCTTCCTTTGTCGCACCTAGTGACTGGTAATGGCAAATCTTATGCAGGAGCTACCACTCTGTCAGCTCTTGTGTTCTTGGAGCTGGTTCCAGGGGATCAGCATCCTGAACCGTGGAGTCACTGGTCTTGGCAAAGCTGAGAAATCAACTTTTCCCATGGTCAGGAGCCGCAGGCACAGTCCCAATCTTGCTAGTCCAAAAGTGCAGCAGGTGCAGCCCTCTCTATGCTGCAGCCTCTCTTTGCTGAGTTCGGGGGCAGCAGGGCAATGCTTCTTTGGTCCTCTATTCTTCACAATGTGAACTAAAGGTTAGGGTGCCAGTGGTGTCATATTTATCCCAGAAACAAGCCCAGAGGGGACCACGCGGTTCCTAGCCAGTGGGCTACTGGTTCCCTCCTCTCTAGTGATGACGTTCTTGTGATGTGTAGCACCTGGTTATCCCAGAGTACCCATTCTTGCTCCTTTCAGGATGGCATAACCCTTCTTTGGTTGTGAGGAACACAGTAGCCCATGCTAGGGGTGTGGCTATCAGTGGGCTACACGCCCTCGGAGAAACCGGTTTGGGCACTAGTTTCCCTCTGTTGGCCCTGACTCCTAATTGTCTGCAAGAACAAAAGGCATCCTGCTCAGGGATGTTGTTACCAGCAGCCCTTCAAAGGTGGCTTCACCTTTGAAGCCTGCTTTGTGGGCTAACACCCTGAGTGGCCATCCTGGGAGAGGAGGTAAAGCCTTTCTCTGCAGCAACAGCCTTTGTTTCTGAGCCTAGGAGTCATTCACACATCTCCCCAGGTGGACAGAAATATGTTTATGTGTCATGGCCTTTGTGAGGTCATTGTACTAGGTGGAGTGCAGGGTAGCAACTTTCTAAAGTTGATTTATTTTAATAGTGACCTTAAATCTGATCTGGCCGTCAGGTCGGATTCAATGTCACAATTAATTTGATACCTTACTTGACTTTGTTAGGCGGTCCCATTCAGGAGTTAGATGGGTTAGCCAATGGGGTTCCTAACCTTCCCCAGCAAAACAACAATTTGTAAGTATTGCTGTTAAAACATATTAAAACATATGCATAACTTAATAATATATAGCTCCCTGCCAAAGGACTCTATAGGCATTCTTTAGGGGAGACATACATATATTACTTAAGGGAAGTGGTCCCTTTGCCATTAGGTGTAATGTCAAAATTGAGTTAGCAGTGTGACACACTGCTCTGTAAGTCTGCAGTGGCAGACTAGGGTCCATTTTACCTCTGTCACACACAGGATGGCACAAACAGTGCTGCAGTCATGTGTGAACACTCTGCCTTACAGGTCCTGGGTACCCTGGGTATCATATACCAGGGACTTATTAGCATGTCAGTACTTGCCAATTGGGGGTATCCAAATAAACATAACTTTTGTATAGGGTTAAACTCTGACACTGAACTCTGGTTGGTAGGCCTCAGTCAATCTCAGATTAAAAAACCCAGCAGCATCAGTCCCAACATTTGGGGGTGAGCAAGCATTTCCTTACAATGATCTTTCCCCAGTGTTTGTCAGAATGGAATTAGAATATTAAATCTGCACCCCACCAAATATATACATTTTTCTCAATATGTGTTAGTCTGGAGAGAGAATAGTAAATCTAATCCCTTAATGTATGCAATTTCTCCAATGTTTGGTACGCTAAAGTTAAGAATAGTAAATCCCACCCTCCCAATGTACAAACTTTCCCCAATGTTTTAGAATGGAGTTAGAATGCTAAATTTTAATCTTCATTGTTTGCATTTTGTCCACTATTTGGGAATTTAAGTATAGAATAGCACATTTAGGTTTAAAAAAAAAATCGAATTCATTTATCAGTGTTTTTGTCAGTTATTTGGAACATATTTAATTTACAATTATATATTTTTTTTAAATCATGTTCTACTGTGCTTTGTTTTATAAAATGATTTACAAAATCTTTAATTTTGAACTATTTTAAAAATATTCAGTTATCCTATATATTTTAAAATATTATTTATAATGATTGAAAACTTTTTAAATATGTTGTTTGTATATGTTACTGTGCCGTTTTATTCTTTAATGTAAGATACAATTATTAAATTTGTATTCATGAATCATGTTTATGTGTATAATACATTTATTGTATTTTATTATAATACTAGTAATTAATTAAAATGCAATTAAAAGTTATTTGCATTTTCTAAAAAAATTAAGTTAGCAAATTAATTAAGCGTGGGCGTAGTGCTCTGCTCCGCCCGCGGAGTGCGTGTAGTGCTGCCTACTTCGCGGTCCGCGAAGTAGGTGTAGCAGGCAGGCTACGCACACGCCATGGCGGAGCAGACTTCCCTGCCACCCGCCTCCCTCCCGCCCTCTTTTAAAATCCCTTACAATGTTTAAAAGCATGTAAAAGTAATGAAAATGACTTACCTGAGCTGGGGCGTCCCGGGGCTCCCTCTTCCTGCTCTATCGCCGACTTCTTCCTCACAAATGCACTTGCTGGGGATGTCATGCTTCCTCATCAGGCGTACTCCTCTTTTGGCCGGCACTGCAATGCCCTACAGGCCCCATGCAGGGTCGCTTTAGCGGAGATTTTTTAAATTTGTTTGCCATATGATGAAAGGAACGTATATAAGGGTGTTAGGAGTATATACAGTGGAGTGGAGTGAGTGTGTTGAATCAAGTGAAGGAAGAAACTGGCAAAGAGATGCCAAATTAGAGTTTAATACAGTGACTTTCTTGGCAGGGTTATTAAATAGGAACAGTACCTCCCCAATTTGCCACTTCAACATTTATTGTCATATATACTTCATCACATCAGAGTGTGACACAGGGTGCGCCAACTCTTTTCCTCTATGGGGCAATACTCCAGTCACTATAGGGTAAAATAGAATTGAGTGTTCGTTCCCCTTTCCATAGATTTTTTTTCACATTGCCTAGAGTTTGCATGTAATCACTTGGGTGTAGGATGTTTTGCAGTGGGTTCACTATGTATCTTACATAGTGTATAATTCAACATATTTTTAATGACTAAAAGCAATATTGGATTATGTTAGCATGGTAATTACTGCAGACAGGTTAAGTTCAACTGCAAGTATTATTACTTTCTTGAACTGTTTATAAATGTAATCACACCGTACACCACACTCAGCTTAATCTTTGCAGGTATGGGACAGTGTTTATTTATTTATTTATTCAGTGTTTTGTATAGCGTGAACTAGACCCCGTAGGGTATCAGAGCGCTTCACAGTACAGGACTGTGTAGAAGTTGACAAATTAAAGTACAATTCAAAACTGTCTTAGTCACTTCTCTTGATAAATACTATAACACGTTCACAGTAAGTAAGATTATAGGGATCATGTTAGGGATCATTAGGCCCTGAAGAAGGCCACAGACCCAGATATGGCTTTTGAGTTTGGCCAAAGACTTTGGACCAGTGAATGTCGGGTTTGACTGAACTTGAAAACATTCAACTTTGTTTCTTGTTTTAACCTTACGGGGGTCAGCCATAGTAAAATTCTGTTGGTTGACTACCAGATAATGTTAGTTATAAATGAATTTGGATCCAATTTTCTCCAAATAGAGGCATTACACCAGGAGCCCTTTCAGCAGGAATGCTACTTGAATGAGGAGTGGACCCTATGAAGAAGCACAGCACCTTTGGTGAGTGAGTCCTGTGACACTTTTTTGGATTGGTCAGCGATTTACCAAAACCTATGTTCATCCAATGGGGAAGATGAACAAAAAAGAATAATCAGACCCCCCAGTATATTGCGGCATGGATCAGCAAATTTAGCGGCACAAATATGGAAATTTAGCGGCACAAATATGTAAATTTAGCGGCATTTTTGAGGCACTTTATTTTACTCATAATCATCCATTTTCAGCTTTAAAACAATGGAAACTGTTTTAGCAGAGTATTCCACTTTGAAATAGGCAACCTGGGATATGCCTTAAACCTGAATTGCAATGTTTAAGCCAATAGAATGGGATCTTTTTAACACTACACTTGCAATGTGAAAATTAAACTCCAAGTCCCAGAATGCAGCCTGTTATTGGTTGGAAAAAAAACATACTTACGGTGTTACGGTGACACGCTTAACACGAAACTCGTGCCACCTATGACAAAAGATACTGAGAGGATAAATAGAAAATCAGTACAAAATATATAAGCCCATGATGTGCGACTTTCCCCATCAAAGTGGTCGGCAGTATAAGTGTTTAATTAAGATACATTAAATTTTCGGAGCACGTAGCCTGAATGGGCTGTACTATGACGTGGCACCCTTTATGTAGCAGCTACTTACAAAATACCTTCCCTACTTTGAGCACACATAGCAGGCCCGCCTCCAGCCTCCACATGTCCCTTTACACACAGCTAAAATGAACGCGAAGCCTTTGAGAGGAGGGTGACCGTCACCGTAGTAACAGGGCCCGTCCCCTGCTT
Source organism: Triturus cristatus (assembly GCF_964204655.1). NCBI lineage: Eukaryota > Metazoa > Chordata > Amphibia > Caudata > Salamandridae > Triturus > Triturus cristatus. The sequence continues at coordinate 322,849,011 of NC_140586.1, read as the reverse complement.
CCTTCCACTCCTCGCTCTTGACACCCGGCTTTATTTGCCTGCGCTGTGGGTTGCTTTGAGAATAAAACGGGCAAAGGGAGGTCAGAAGCCTGTAGGATGTTGGACGGGATGGGACATATGGAAAGCAGGAAAAGCTACTCCTTGGAAGATGTTGCACAAAATGAGCATCACTGCACCCTGGAACGGCGCACACTGTGGTTTTTGATTTTGCAGTTCCCTAATTATTTGTGCTCATTATTGGCAGTTGTTAGTCTTATGTTTTGGGAGAGAGGGTGGACTGCTGTTTGCAAACACGGGTGTGCTCTTTGTGGCGTGGCGAGGCTCTGTTTACAGGACTAGCCGGAGCATCCTTTTGCTGCTGAGCCGCTTCAGCTTTTCCCTGCATTACTTCATTTTCGCGGGCACTTATGTAAAAATCGCAGCAAACCTGGAGGGTCTGAATAATATGCAAACCCTGAAAATTCAAGTCCTAGCCATCAAAGAAATCTTTCAAATGAAATGGAGCTCAAGAAAGCAATGTTTTAGCAGGTGTACTGCCCACCTTCATAACATATAGAGTTGGGAACTGACTTTCCTGCCTGCCTTTCATGATTTACTAAAAGGCTCTCAAGCTCTAAAAATATGATGGAAAGGGTGCACAATCATTAGTGGATATAACACCAGCAAATTGAAACCCACAAAAGAACCTAAGGGAACAAAGGATGTCAAAGAGAAAACATGGTTCAGTTCAGTTTTAATTCACGTTTATTTGGACCATAGATCCATAAACAAAAACACACAATATTTAAAATTACATCTTACAAAATTCATTCCTTTTAAAATGTTAAAATACATCTAAAAAACTCGTTTAAACGCCTTTATAACCTAAGTTACACGTAATCTATTTGCTACAATTCAATAAAGGTATTCAAAAATACTTTCACTTTTTGCATAAACTTCCCTATAGCAACAGGTATCTAAATTAGTCATTTCGGTTAACAGTGCGACAGCCTGTGTCCTAGTTTTTATCTCATATAACTTAAATAATGGTTTTAAAAACATGCATCGTAATTCTAAAAGGCTGTGGCAGTCTAATAATATATGTAACAGATCACAGTGTGTGTGCAAAGAGCAAGTACATCTTGTCGAGCATGGTGCTTTTTACCATATGGTTTGTATAACATGGGTTTACCCCAATTCTTACCCTAAGGACCTCCCTCCGTAATCCACAGTCTGGTAGCCTATCAATATAAGGGAAACATTAATTATCTTCCCAGGCAGTAATCATGAAATCTACTGATGGTTTAGTCCCAAGGTACTTTCGATCCTCTACAATAGATATTTCCTTCCCCAACGATTTGAGGATCTTTTTATCAATCTTTACCACAGAATCGTTAGGGCCCAGGGTAACCTCCATCCTACGTAATAACTTCTTCATGGTTGCCCTGGTCTCTTTTGCCCATCTTAACTCGCTTTTCTCTACTTCTTTTTTACACCATTGGGATACTTTTATGTTTCCATCGGCCCCTAACCGTTGCCAAAAGCGAAGCAGGGCCATACCAGCTAACATACCCCATGAAGTCAGTCCTAATTCCAATCTTACGGCCTGAACCATTGACGATTGAGGGAGCGTAAATACGTTTTTTAAGTTTTTACATTCCTCAAGGTCCCAGGTCATCTTCCCACTTAGATATAACAATTCAGCACCATACAGAAATTGTGGGGGTACCATAGCTGAATAAGCTTTTAACACTGGGCCATCCGACATTTCACAATATGCTTTGTTAAAAAATTTCAGGCCACTGATTGTTGTTGAGGGTCTCAATTTTAATGCATCTAGATGGGTTTTCCACTTCATGCTCTTCTCAAACCATATCCCCAAGTATCTGTATTCGGAAACTGATTGCACCTTCTCAGCCCCTATCCACCAAGTAAAACCGTATTTCTTTCGACCAAAAGTCAAGGTTTTGGTCTTATCCATATTAATCACCAGTTTTTTCTTCAAACAATAAGCTTTAAAAGAATTCAGTTTCCTTTGCAGGCCCACTTCGGTCTGGTCCATAATTACCAGATCGTCAGCATAGAGTAAGCAGGCAATATGCTTCCCATCTAGTTTCGGGCTAGCCCCAATTGGTTCCCCTAAAATCAAAGGTAGATCTGCCAGGAACAAGGAGAACAACAGGGGGGCCAATACGCATCCCTGCCGTAGCCCATTTCCAATCTCTATTTTCTTGGTTAAACTACCGTCTATATCTAGAATTATCTGGGCCCAATTTTTGGTATGCAGGATTTGTATCAAGCGTAACAGTTCATTTGGGATCCCATAGCTAGTTAGGTCCTCCCATTGCAGCTCCCGATCCACCAGATCGAAAGCTGCCCGGAAGTCTACAAAACAACAAAATTAATTTCCCCGTGTTTCCATTGACTTCCGTACTATTGCCCATAGCGCAAAACAATGATCAATTGTGGAATGACCGGCTTTAAACCCCCCCTGTTCCGGCGGGATAATCTGTTTTTCATCTGCCCAGTCTTTTAATAAATTCAATAATGCTTTTGCGAAGACCGTTTCCCCTATATCTAGGAGATTTATCAATCTGTAAACATGGGAAAAGATGAAATTGCTTGCTCATCACATTTACAGAAGAAGGAGGTTTCAGAATTGCTCAACAGAAGGATAAGTCACCCTATGTGGCTTACTGACATTCATTCGCAGTACGTGCTAAAGAACCTTTACACAAGGTACATATTTCCAAGTCTAAAAATGACTCCATTTATTACACTACTCATCTTCATACCAAGATGTCATTGAAATATTGCTATGTTCAGCCCAGATGGCATTGCACACCTACAACACCTCGAAAATGTCATCCTAACTCTCAAAGCAAGCAGTCATAAAAAAAATTCCAAAGTTTCTAAGGCATACCACAAAACACAACCAATGTCTGGGTTTGACAACTAACAATACATTGATCAAATCCCAGAAAGTGGGACCCTTCAAAAATGTTTATATCTGCCATGAAGAGACATTTCATTTTCCTGGGCTTTGGGGTACTATAGGCTTCGTATTCCCATATACATTAGACATCTCTGCCCCCCAAGTCTAAAAGGATGCTTCAATGTGAGGAAATGGATGGAAGAAGCAGGTGGGGCATTCTGTCATTTAAAGGACATTGTAACAGAAGAGCCAGTGTTGGCTTGTCCTGACTGCACAGCTCTTTTCTTCAGTACTCTGAAGCCTCAGGATGTTTGCAGCACCACAGGCTATGGCCCAATGTGATGGAACACCCGCTCTTTGGCTGAAAATTTGAAAAACCTTAGCTTCCATTTCAATGTGATTTATCAATGGTAGAGCAGGTAAACACAGTGGCAATGTCATCTTTCCACCCATTGTGAAAGGTCCTTCCTTTTCTCCCCTCCCCTATAGTAAGTTCAAGAATTATTTTCCTGCTGGACTACACCAAAGCTTGTTTTCTCCGCTTGAATTATCCAGCAACTTCCGACAGATTCAAAATATGGTAGCATGTTTCTGAATATGACCACATTTCTGGTGCTTATCACTCTCTTCACTGGTACCCTGTTTTACAGAGAACACATTTTAATATTTTGGGCCTGATTCACAAAGGTAAAGTTAGATCAAAAGTCCAACTTTAGACCTGATTTCTCAGTTTAGACCTAAAGTCTAACTTTACACCTGAAGTCTAACGTTATACCTGAAGTCTAAGTTTAGACCTGAAGTCTAAGTTTAGAGCAAAAGTGTAACTTGGACCTAAAGTCTAACTTTACTCCTTTTCATTATTCACAAAGGTAAGTTAGTACTAGTAACTTTACTACTAGTAACTTTTTTACTAGTAGTAAACTTACTAGTAGTAACTTACTTTTGTGAATATCGAAAAGTAGTAAAGAGCTAATTTTCGTCTAATTTAGACTGTAGGTCTAAACTTAGACTTCAGGTCTAAATTAAGACTTCAGGTGTTAAGTCAGACTTCAGGTTCAAAGTTAGTTTTTAGGTCTTAACTAAGGGCCTTATTATGAGTTTGGCGGAACCCGTGATGGCGGTGCTGCTACTGTCGCACCTGCAGCCTGACTGCTGTATTAGGACTTAGGCGGTTGGACCATCACAGGGCCGCTGCTACTGCCGGGATTCATGATCCTGCTGCGGTGTTGCAGGTGTCAAAGGCTGCAATATGCTGGTGGTGCTGCTGCACCACCAACCAGCATATTTTTAGTTTACTTTCCGCCGTACATTACATGGCAGTGAGCCCACCTTAAAAGGGATGGCAGTGAGTAAACACCCCCTGCTGCTGCTGTGCACGGGGTGCATGCAGGGGGACACATGGTATGCCCCCTGTTTGTCTGTACTCTCAGTGCCAGCACGGAGGGAATGCACTACATGGTGCATTTCTTTCCATGCTGTAACGTGCTCTGACGGTGCAGCCTTTCTAAGGCTTTCCTATGACCCTTTGAAAGGCACATCCATGACACCACTGCAGCATGCCCGCCCGCCAAGGATTGCAATCGTAATTCGGTGGGCGGTGTGTGCAGGGCTCTGGCGGTCCTTCCATGGAGCGGGGCATGGCGCTCCGCAGGAGGACCTCCAGTCATAATAAGGCCCTTAGACTTCAGGTCTAAACTTTTGGTCTTACTTTACCTTTGCAAATTGGGCCCATTGTGTATATCACATTGAACCTGCAATGGGGGAAACCCTCAAGTCTTCTCTTGAAACTTCACAGACAACCCGTCTCATGACCTTTGTTGTGTTTTTTTTTTGTCCCTTAGGTTTAGTGTTTCAAATGCATGTGTCTTGGGGGTTGGACTTTTTCTGTTCTTGGCCTTTGGGTCTAGAACAGGCTTCATTTGGCCCTATGAAAACTGGCATATCTTGAAGCCTTTTGTAAAGCAGATAATCACACTTTTCCCACCAATGATCTCCTTTCTTAATTTAATTTTCTTTTTGCAGCCTTTCTATCCTATTGTCAAGAAGGCCTTTAGCATATGTACACAAATAAGCACCCTCACTCAATCCATTACTCCTTCACCTATTGGATCAGGTGTGCTCCTGTCTCAGGTGAGCCCAATAGGATTGGGTATTTGTCAGAATGTTGTGTACATAAATATTGAGAGACACAAATATCCTGTCAAAAATATTGTTGACCACAATATCATCTCCGATGCTTATACTGGGACCAACAAAACTTTCATTAAAAAAATATTGTGGAGGGGAAAATTGCCCAAAAGAAGGTAAGAATATGTTTCTTCTAAAACAATATAGACTATAAATTAAAATGTTTATCTTATTAATATAGTTAAATGTAATATAACTCGCAGTGGCGCAGCGGTGGTGGCCCTGCGTCCACTGTATTATGAGGCGGCCATTCGGGCCTACACTGCTGCGCCGGCTGCACCAGGGAACTGCTGTTCCCTGGCGGTGGCACAGCGGACAGGGATATACAATATGTAAGGCTGGACCGCCGAGGTCCACCGAGATTATTACAAGTGTCCCCACCAGCAGCCTTTTTATGGCAGTGAGCCCGCCATGAAAAAACTTGCGGTGGGGAAAAAAAGAGGGCCCTGCAGGGCCCCCATGCCCTCACTGCCATGGGAATGCATTCAGGGGGGCACAACATGAGCCCCCCTGCTTGTATGCACCCCAAGTTCCAGCACGGCATGGACTTCACAGTCTATGCCGTGCTGGAATTGCTTTTGTGTTCCCATTGAGGTGCCCGTTCTCAGGGCATCACTATGGGAACGGCAAAAGAAAAGCTCGCCAGACACGAGTGAAACTCATAATCTGGTGGGCGGGCCATGCACAGCTTTGAGATGTCATCAGTGATGTCATCAGTGATGTCACTGAGCATGTCACGAGTGATGTAATTTGTGACGTCATCAGAAGTGCATTGAGGGGGCATGAGTTATAGTTAGCTCAGTTAACTATAACGGCTGAACTTCTCTGGTTTTGTATGAGTGAAAACTCTGACTAACTATAACGTCCCTGAAACCTATGGTTTTTTCAATTAATTTTTAAGGTTTTTTTTAATGCTAATGCCTAACTATAACGTCCCTAATACCTGTGGTGTTTTCAATGATTTTCTAAGGTTTTTTGAATGCTAATCCCTAACTATAACGTCCCTGAAACCTCTGTTTTTTCAGTGAATTTCAAAGGTTTTTTAAACACAAATTTCTTACTATGCCTACATAGGTAGAACATGTGCAGAAAGAGGAAGAAAGGTGCAGAAAGAAGCAAGAGAAGTGCAGAAAGAGGCAAGAGGGGGGCATAAATAAGCAAAAGAAATTCAGAAAGAGGCAACAGAAGTCCAGAAAGAGGAAGAAAGGTGCAGAAAGAAGCAAGCGATGTGCAGTAACAACCAACAGAGGTGCAGAAAGAGGCCTACTTTGACTGTACCTTACAACAGACTCATACAAATTACCCTAATCACTAATCCTTCTCTGAAGATGTCTTGAACCTCACTTTTCTCTTGAAGGTTCACTATTAATCGACTGCTCAGAATGTTAGGCCTACCAAATATAAAACAGCAATCGTAAGCATATCACTGTTGTAAGTCTGAGGGGTGCAGACAAGCAAGAGAAGTGCAGAAAGAAGCAACAGAGGGGCTGAAAGAGGCAAGAGGGGTACATAATGAGTCAAGTGAAGTGCAGAAAGAAGCAGCAGAGGTGAAGAATGAGGCAAGGGGGGTTCAGGAAGAAGGGTGCAGAAAGAGGCAAGAAGGGTGCAGAAAGAAGCCAGAGCAGTGCAGAAAGAACCAAAAGAGGTGCAGAAACAGACAAGAGGGGTGCAGAAAGAGGCAAGAGAAGTACAGAAAGAAGCAATAGAGGTCCAGAAGGAGGCAAGAGAACTGCAGTAAGAGGCAAGAGAATTGCAGAAACAGGCAAAAGAGGAGCAGAAAAAAGCAAGAGCCGTGCAGAAAGAACCAACAGAGGTGTAGAAGGAGGCAAGCGTGGTGCAGAAAGAGGCAAAAGGGGTGCAAAAAGTTGCAAGAGGGGTGCAGGAAGAAGCAAGAGCAGTGCAGAACGAAACAACAGAGGTGTAGAAAGAGGCAAGAGGAGTGCAGAAAGAGGCAAGAGAAGTGCAGAAAGAGGCAAGAAAGTTGCAGAAACAAGCAAGAGCCGTGCAGAAAGAACCAACAGAGGTGCAGAAGGAGGCAAGCGTGGTGCAGAAAGAGGCAAAAGGGGTTCAAAAAGTTGCAAGAGGGGTGCAGAAAGAAGCATGAGCAGTGCAGAAAGAAACAACAGAGGTGCAGAAAGAGGCAAGAGGGGTACAAAAAGAGGCAAAAGAAGTACAGAAACAAGCAACAGAGGTGTGGAAAGAGGCAAGAGGGGTGCTGAAAGAAGCAACAGAGGTGCAGAAAGAGGGAATAATGATGCAGAAAGAGGCAAGAGAGCTGCAGAAAGAAGCAAGAGAGGTGTAGAAAGAAGCAAGAGAAGTGCAGAAAGAAGCAACAGTGGTGCAGAAGGTGGCAAGAGGGGTGCAGAAAGAGGCAAGAGAAGTACAGAAGGAAGCAACAGAGGTGCAGAAAAAAGCAAGAAAAGTGCAGAAAGAGGCAAGAGAGTTACAGAAACAGGCAAAAGAGGTGCAGAAAGAAGGAACAAGGGTGCAGACAGAGGCATGAGAGGTTCAGAAAGAATCAACAAAGGTGCAGATAGAGGCAAGAGGGGTGCAGAAAGAAGCAAGAGAAGTGCAGAAAGAGGCAAGAAGGGTGCGGAAATAAGCAAGAGAAATGCAGAAATAGGCAACAGAAGTCCAGAAAGAGGAAGAAAGGTGCAGAAAGTAGCAAGCGATGTGCAGTAAGAACCAAAAGAGGAGCAGAAAGAGGCCTACTTTGATTGTACCTTACAACAGACTTATACAAATTACCCTAATCACTAATCCTTCTCTGAAGATGTCTTGAACCTCACTTTTCTCTTGAAGGTTCACTATTAATCGACTGCTCAGAATGTTAGGCCTACCAAATATAAAACAGCAATCCTAAGCATATCACTGTTGTAAGTCTGACCAAGTTTGTGTAGGTATGCATGCGTGTGTATGCTTTTATAAATAAACATACAAACACTTGAATACCTGTGTTTCATACAGCATACTCTGTAAATTTGTGTAAAAAAAGGGGTATGCATTTCTTTCTGCTCAAAATACAGTGCACATGGGTATTCAATAGTATATTTGAGGGGCTCTATAACACATATATACATAATACATGTCTGCCTGTACAACCGAATGACAGAGCAGAACTGATAAGATTTGACCACCTGTAGGAGAAGTTACCCACTTCTTAAGCTACCATCTTCAGATGCATAACACTTGTAAGAATACATATACAAGTAGACATATACCTCAGTCATGAGAGCACACAGACCTTTAAACTTGACAGCTTTCAATTCCCATTTGAGTACAGAAAGAGGCGAGAGAAGTTCAGAAAGAAGCAAGAGAGTTGCAGAAACAGGCTAGAGAGGTACAGAAAAAAGCAAGAGCAGTGCAGAAAGAACCAACAACGGTACAGAAGGAGGCAAGAAGGGTGTAGAAAGAGGCGATGGGGGGTGCAGAAAGAAGCAAGAGAAGTGCATAAAGAAGCAACAGAGGTGCAGAAAGAGGCAAGAGGGGTGCAGAATGAGGGAAGAGGGGTGCAGAAAGAGCCAAGTGGGGTGCAGAAAGAAGCAAGAGCAGTGCAGAAAGAACCAAAGGAGGTGCAGAAACAGACAAGAGGGGTGTAGAAAGAAGCAAGAGAAGTTCAGAAAGAAGCAACAGATGTGCAGAAGGAGGCAAGAGAACTGAAGATAGAGGCCAGAGATTTGCAGAAACAGGCAAGTGAGGTCCATAAAGAAGCAAGAGCAGTGCAGAAAGAACCAACAGAGGTGCAGAACCAGACAAGAGGGGTGCATAAAGAGGCAAGAGAAGTGCAGAAAGAAGCAATAGAGGTCCAGAAGGAGGAAAGAGAACTGCAAGAAGAGGTAAGAGAATTTCAGAAACAGGCAGAAGAGGTGTAGAAAAAAGCAAGAGCAGTGCAGAAAGAACTAACAGAGGTGCAGACCGAGGCAGGAAGGGTGCAGAAAAAAGCAACAGAAGTGCAGAAAGAAGCAAGAGAAGTGCAGAAAGAAGCAGCAGAGGTGCAGAAACAGGCAAGAATGGTGCTGAAAGAGGCAAAAGGGGTGCAGAAATTTGCAAGAGAGGTACAGAAAGAAGCAAGAGCAGTGCAGAACGAAACAACAGAGGTGCAGAAGGAGGCAAGAGGGGTACAGAAATAGGCAAAAGAAGTGCGGAAAAAAGCAAAAGAGGTGCGGAAAGAAGTAAGAGGGGTGCAGAAAGAGGCAAGAGAGGTGCAGAAAGAGGCAAGAGAGGTACACAAAGAGGGAAGAAGAGTGCAGAAAGAGGCAATAGGGGTGCAGAAAGAGGCAAGAGAGGTGTAGAAAGACGCAAGAGAAGTGCAGAAAGAAGCAACAGAGGTGCAGAAAGAGGCCACAGAGGTGTAGAAAGAGGCAAGAGGGGTGCAGAAAGAGGCAAGAGAGTTTCAGAAACAAGCAAAAGAGGTGCACAATGAAGCAAGAGAAGTGCAGAAACAAGCAAAAGAAGTGCAGAAACAAGCAAAAGAGGTGTGGAAAGAGGCAAGAGGGGTACAGAAAGAAGCAAAAGAGGTGCGGAAAGAAGTAAGAGGGGTATAGAAAGAAGCAAGAGAAGTGCAGAAAGAAGCAACAGAGGTGTAGAAAGAGGCAATAGGAGTGCAGAAAGAGGCAAAAGAAGTTCAGAAAGAGGCAAGAGAGTTTCAGAAACAAGCAAAAGAGGTGCACAATGAAGCAAGAGCAGTGCAGAAAGAAACATCAGAGGTGCATAAAGAGGCAAGAGGGGTACAGAAAGAGGCAAAAGAAGTGCAGAAACAAGCAAAAGAGGTGTGGAAAGAGGCAAGAGAGGTACAGAAAGAAGCAACAGAGGTGCACAAAGAGGCAAGAGAGGTGCACAAAGAGGGAAGAAGGATGCAGAAAGAGGCAAGAGGGGTGCAGAAAGAAGCAAGAGAGGTGTAGAAAGACGCAAGAGAAGTGCAGAAAGAAGCAACAGAGGTGCAGAAAGAGGCCGAGAAGTGCAGACGAAGCAACAGAAGTACAGAAAAAGGCACGAAAAGTACAGAAAGAGGCAAGAGAGTCACAGAAACACACAAAAGAGGTGCAGAAAGAAGGAACAGGGGTGCAGACAGAGGCATGAGAGGTACAGAAAGAACCAACAGAGGTGCAGAAAGAGGCAAGAGGGGTGCAGAAATGTGCAAGAGAGTAGCAGACAGAAGCAAGAGCAGTGCAGAAAGAGGCAAGAGGGGTGCAGAAAGAGGCAAGATGAGTGCACAAACAACCAAGAGAGGTGCAGAATGAGGCAAGAGGTGTGCAGGAAGAGGCAAGAGAAGTTAAGACAGAAGCAACAGAGGTGCAGAAAGAGGCAAGAGAACTGTAGAAAGAGTCAAGAGAGTTGCAGTAACAGGCAAGAGATGTGCTGAAAGAGGGAACAGGGATGCAGAAAGAGGCAGGAGAGGTGCAGGAGGAGGGAAGAGAGGTGTAGAAACAGGCAAGAGAGATGCAGAAAGAGGGAATAGGAGTACAGAAAGAGGCAAGAGAGGTGCATAAAGAGGCAACAGGGGTGCAGAAAGAAGCAACAGAGGTGCAGAAAGAGGCAAGAGAGGTGCAGAAACAGGGCAGAGAAATGCAGAAAGAGGCAAGAGAGGTGCAGAAAGAAACGAGAGGTGCAGAAACAAGCAAGAGTGGTTTGCACACCATTAGTACCAATCTAACACAATCTAACACCCACATTTAGCAATTTAGCAATAAGTAAGAGGTGACCATTCTAGGTTTGCCAAGGGTCTTCCACCACGCTATACCACTTGTCACTGCTTTTTTGGTAACATTTGAGCCATTTGAGCTGGAAACAAGGTTTTTTTGTTCAAATCTGCAGATTATTAAGCAGATGATGGATTATGTGGCAAATGCAGAAAATGTATAATAGTGCGTTAGATGGTGCAGCCAAACATTCGCATAATTCCAGTGGCCCTGCTCTTACTTCTGACTAGGTCCAGAAGTGCTTGTCAGTGGTTCCTTCTTTTTCTGTCTCATTAAGTTTGTAGTTTAGCTTCTATGGAAACGAGGAAGACTAAACCTGAGGTTACCACTCAACACAGACTACCATACCACATAATTACTCTCCATAACACATAATCCAACTCTACATAATTCCTATACACTAAATATCACATACTTTCTGTCCACATAATTTCACTGCACAACATAACACATAATTTCACTACACACAACGTACATCGGCTCCACTCCAAAAACAATTAATAACAACTTTTATATTTACTACGCCAATAGCTCTAACTCTTGCAAATGCGAGACCTATTATATTGCAAATGCTTCTTTAACTGGTAGTCATGTTTGCAGAGTGGTGGAGAAAGAGGGCTGGGCCTCCGACCAGCGCGTAGGAATTCCACTGGTAGGACTTACAGGAGGTACCAGGGGGGCTTTTTGGCCTCCAAAGTCCCTCAGTAGAAAAGTGGACTTCATCCCCCAACCCGTAGTGTGCCAGGAGGCACATTTGCAGAGTGGTGGATATAGGGGTGCATGGCCTCAGAAGACCTCTTAGAAATGCCACTGTGTGGGACTTACTGGAGATAACAGGAGGGGTAGTTGGTCCCCAAGGACAACCTTGGGGGGAAACTACTCCTCCTATTACCTCCAGTAAGTCCCACACAGCAGCATTGGTAAGTTCTCATAGCAGGCCACACCCCTTTGCCCACTAGTCTGCAAATGCGCTCCCTGGCGTGCTCTTCGATGGGGATTTAAGTCCCCTTCGCTGCTGGGGGCCATTACGGGCCAACTAGCCTACTTGTTACCTCCAGTAAGCCCCACACAGTGGGATTGCTGAGAGGTGAACACAGGCCATGCCCCCTTTGTCCACCACTCTGCAAACGCACCTCCTAGCATGCTCTTGGTTGAGGGATGAAGTCCACTTGCCTCCTGAGGGTCCCTGGGGGCCAACTAGCCCACCAGGTATCTCTAGTAAGCAAGCCCCAGGCAGCTGGATTACTAAGAGGGGTCAGCGGCCATGCCCCCTTTTTACACCACTCTGCAAATGTGCCTCCTGGCACACTGCTGCTCAGGGGATGAAGTCTACTTTAGTCCTATTTTAATTTTTTTTTATTTTCAACCCTTTTTTCTTGTGACTCGGTTTTACAGAGTCACAAGATGGCTGCCAACACTTCTTGGTTTGGAGTGTTGACAGCCAATCAAAATGAAGCTCGTGATCGGAAGGGTTCACGGATCCACCACGATCACCAGATATCAATATTTTTTTATTTATGGATTTCTCAGGAACCACTGAACAGATTTACACCATTTAAAAATAGAAAGCTTCCTGAACATAGACCTACCATTTTGCCAAATTTGGTGTTGTTCCGTTCAGCAGTTTGGGCTGTAGCTTTGTCTAAAGTTTCCTATGGAAATTAACATAGAGAAAACGGATTTTGTTACCCCCTTTTTTCTCGGCCCCCGCTCGACGAATCACCACGAAACATTCAAGACAGGAGCTGACATGAGCGAACCATTAGTTTTGAAAATTTCACGAAGATTTGTCAAACGGCGCCAAAGATATTGTCAAAAGAAAAAAACGCTTTTTGAATAGAAATGAGGTCCTAACTATAACTACCTAATGGCAATCGCCAGTAGGTTTTATTTATATATATATATATATATATATTATATATATATATATATATATATATATATATATATATATATATATATATATATATACACATTTATATATATATCTATATCTATATATGTGTGTGTGTGTGTGTGTAGTCTAAAGAATATGGCAGCATTAAATAATTCATTTCTCAAATAATGTACTTTAAAATATTACCTCTAAAGTACATTTAAAATTAACAAAATTATATATTATTATTGGGAATTGCTTACTCAACCGTATTTAAATATATTTCATAGTTGTGGGAGTAGGGGTATTGCAATAATAACTGCCCACGAGCCAGTACTAAACAGCCTAACTCCAGAACTATTACCTCCCCTTCCTTGATAACCAAAAAAATATAGGCACTTATATTACAAAATATAATACATTTACATATTACAACAAATATCCCAAAATGTATTGCAATTAAAATATATTTACCTGAAATGTAAACATTCCAAAATATAAAAAACTGAAAAATAAAAACAATTAGTATTAAATAACAATACCAAAATAATTAAGATAAATGTTATTTAATCATTAGGGAAAGTATTCGACCTGTAAATGTTTCAATTACTATTCCCACTGCAGTTCAATCAGCTGTAGGGAAATTATTGGACTTCCCAGGGGTTATATTTATAATTCCCAAACAAGTATACAACAGTAGAGTGCATACTCAATCGATCGATCACATTTTTGTTATGCATAATTAATTACAATTATTACATATACAAATCAAGATGCAAAATTTTATTTTAAAAACAGCACGTCTTATACTTGATCAAACAACAATGAAACCATTACAGTGCATAAGTGTGGGATTTGATACAGGCCAAAATGATGTGGTATATTAGAATTAGTAGTGGTAAAATTACTCATTGATTATGTTGATGTTATGCAAAAAGTGTCAGAAAACTGCAACATATTCTCGAGCCTTGGCTGAAAAATGTAATAGGCCAGGTAGGGAAAAATTATGGCCTGCAGTTCGAAGCTTTCTAGGATTCCATACTTTGATGTTCAAGTTAGATTCTTTATTCTGTTCTCAGTCCTTAAGAGGTACTTTGTGAATCGACAATTAAGGGTTTTATCTGAGGGGTCAAAACATGTTATTATAACACATCCTACATGAATGAATGTTTGTCCGAATAAAGGCCTGGCGTAGTAGCTGCCACTTGTTCTTCAAGAGAGCTGTACATATAAAAACAAGGTCAATCAAGACTTCCTTTGCAGCCCACTTGGGGCCAGATGAACGATTTTTTTTGCGCGCACAAATGGGTTTTAGACCCATATGCACACACAAAAAACCTGTGGCTCATGTACTAACCCTATTTTGTGAGTCGCTAATTATATAGCCACTTGTAAAATAGGGTTAGCGACTCGCTATTAGGTAGGAGCGTTCCAAGGGCGTGCCTTCCTAATAGCGAATCCAACACCTATGTAAGAATGTTTTGCGATTGCGGTTGCAAAACACACGCAGTTTACCACCCTCTTCAAGATGGTGGTAAACCATTTGCAAATGGGAAGGGGTCCCCAGGAGACCCCTTCCCCTTTGTGAATGAGTGCGCAAACATTTTTTTAGAGCAGGCAGTGGTCCCAGGGACCACTACCTGCCCTTAAAAAATGAACAAAAAAGTTTCTTTAAAAAAAAAAAAATGCATCCCGTTTTCCATTAAGGAACACAGGCTGCATTTTAAAAAAAACTGCTTTATTGACAAAGTAGTCCCAGACATGGTGGTCTTCTGAGCCCAGCAGGCCACCATCACTAGGAGTGCCAGCCATTTCCTATGGAGTTGCAAATTGGGACAGCCTCATTAATATGCATGAGGCATGCAATTTGCACCCCATTGGGAATTGCAATGTCTTTGACACTGTTGTACATTGATGTTTGCGACTCGCAGATTGCGACACGCAATTTAATGGAATTTGCGAGTTGCAAACATCAATGGTTGTACATATGGCCCATAACCTGCAGATCGAGGACTCAATATTCCTAAGGCATGGTGGAGTGTGTTTAAGTGTTGAAAGATAGCTGAAATGAAAATTCATTCATTTTTGTTTTAAGAAAGATGAGTATACTGCTCTAAGGTATGGCTGAGCTTTTAAAATGTTGTAGCGATTCAGCAGCATCCATGAATGTGTTGGTTTTGTCAGTGCCCCTTTATCCTGGTTTAATGATAGGTTTTTTGATAACACTATTCAGTGAAGTTTTTTAAAGGTTATGTACATGACTGGTGTGGTGCAAACCAACTTTATCTAGAGTGATTGCAGAGAGGTTTCAAGGTATGGCCTTGCAGGGGAGTGTACCGAGCTTTATATTATTTCTAAACATAGCAATTTGTTGAGTGATTTTTGTGTTGTTGCTTTTAATTTGAGGCAGTATTTTATAAAGGCCCTCTGTCTAGCTGTGGATTGTTTAAATATACTAAACTTTAAATGTGCCTGCACTGACGATTTGCTTTTTGGCAAGGCAAGCAGGTTCCTGTAGGTTTTAGGGACTATACTGTCCAGCAAGATTACGGGCCTCATTAGGATGTCAGGCGTACCGCCACTGACAGGCCATTGGTGGTGGTTGGCCCGACATCCAGTTTATCGCTCCGACTGCCAGATTAAGATGCTGGCGCTCGGAGCGATATGGGTGGGGGAAAGATTGCCACCTCTGGCAAGTTCAAGGAGCCTGTCAGGGCAGCAGTCATGGCCTAATATTTACAATGGAGGCGGTGTCTATGGAGGCACTGCTGTCAATATTAGGATGTCCCTTTCCCTCAGCCTATACATGATGGTCCCACAGCCATGCAAAGGTAGATGTAAAGGGACTTTGGGGGCCTCTTGCAGGGTCCCCATCCCCAATGGGCCTCTGCTATGGGGGCAGGGGGGCACATGAGGTGCCCCCAAACATTCATGCACCGTGTGACAGCCACCGCATGCTGCCTGGCAAACAGTGCATGGATGTTTGTAGACATACATTTTACTATTGCAGCTTGTGCTGTGGCCCTTTTCTGGGGTGCAGCACAAGCTGCAATAGTAAACTGCATGTTTCCAACCACCTTCACAGCAGTTGGATTGTAATATGGTGGGTGGAGCCATGTCGGGCGGTCTCCATCCCGCAGCAATGGTGGTTTGATGCTTGTCAGACCGCCATTGTAATGAGGGCCTAAGTCCTGACCATGCAGGCCTTCACTTCCATATATTAGCATTGGTAAGGTTTTTTCAGATATCGCTTTCGCCATTTTTTATTTTTCTTAATTTTGTTATCAATAGCTGTAAACTTGTTTTTTGCATATTTATTTCCATTCCATTAGTTTTGTACAGTGCTAGAGCATCAATACATCTTTGCAAACCTAATTTGGTTTGGTTGGCCCATATAACATAATCTGCGTATAGCAGGATAGATAGTGGTCAGCTGCCAAGCTCAGCGGGTGAGAATTATTAGCCTCTAGGTTGGTGTTAAGTCAACCAAAAATAGAGTGAATAATTGGGAGGCCACGACACATCCCTGTTTCACACCTGTGCAAATTTAAATTTTCCTAGAGATACATGAACAGTCACCAATCTATATTCTTACCTATGTGTTGGTACATAATAATTGAATGGCCCTAAGGAGGGAAGATGATATTCCTCATTGAACAAGTTTTGCCCATAACTTGTTTCATTGGACACAGTCAAAAGCAGCTTTGAAGTCTACAAAGCAAAGGAGAAAAGATAATCGCTTCTTCAACTGTTGATCAATGGAAAGGAATAGATCTAGAACGTTGGTAGTGGTGCCTCTCCCTCGACTAATGCCCGTTTAATTTGTAGGAAGGATTTACTTGTCAGTTGCCCAAGATGTTAAATCTTGCAGACGCAAAGAGGAAAAACTTTTTGGCTTCATTTTTTAGCAGTGTTATGAGCCTGTAATTCGCCCATAATGTCCTATTTCCCCCTTTGTACATTGGATTGATAATAGAGTCTCTACAGGAGTCTGGTACCACGTAACTCTGAAGAATGTGGTTAAAAACTGGGGACAATATAGCAGCCCAGAATAGCGGATTGGTCTTGTAAATAGCCTGAGTGCTCCATCACATCACCTTTTTGCTATTTCCTTTAGGATTTAAGTCAGTGAATACTATAGCGAATCTTCTTTAATACTTGGCTCTGCTACGTGAGGAGCATTATCCCAAACAGTGATTGAGCAAACCCATGTTATTCTCCTCATAAAATCTTAAGGTGAAATTCTTTAAGGTTGGTGGTGAAATATAACAGTATGGAAAGTGCAGGACTTTGGATGGTTTAGATGTAGTATTCCCACTCCAGTCTATACAACAGTAGGGAAAATGCTGGACTTCAGAGGGGTTAGATTCCCCGTGCAGCATACAGAACAGTAAGGAAACTGGTGATATTTTGAGGGGGTTAGATTGAATATTTCTATTCCAGTCTAAGCAACAGTATGGAAAGTGTTGGACTTCAGAGGCATTACATAAAACATTTCAACTTCTAATCATTTTATAAAAAACATTTACATACTTTAAAAACAAAACATATGACAACATAATACCAATAAAAAATGCATACTGTATGATTTCAACAAAATAGCAAATAATTAAAACATACAAACTACAATGTACAACAACAACTTTAAATTAAGAAAAATAAAGTTCACTTCCCTAACTACATACAAAAAACAAAACTTTTTAAAAACATAAAGTAATAAATACAAAAATATTTATTTTAAAGTATTACTTAGATAAAACTAATAAACTTTAAAAATATACGTTTTAAACATTATTTAAAACACTTACCAATAAATCAATAAATGATTTTAAAAACAAACAATTTACATAGTCAGTGAACCATTAAACATATACACAATTAATTATTAATTCAATATGATGAACAATTAATTAAAAGCATATTATAACTTCCATAACTACTCATCCTAACCCCCCAATAAAACCAATAAGCCACGAACAAAATAGAAATTACTAGCAAACATATAGACATAAAATGATAGATTAAAATGTAAAAAAAAGTATCACCAATTAAAATACATTGTTTATTCAATTATTAATCCATCAAATAATTATTTTACTATAAAAAATGTATTAACATGAACATAAAATTAATTGTAATATATTTAACATCCCATCATACTCCCCTACAAACCCAACAAACTGCAGCTAATATACTAATAGTAAACAAAAATGATACAAAATAAAATATACATTCAAATAAAAAATTCAAGTTAATTACATAAAATTTCGATGAAACAATTTGCACAATTAGGAATGAAAACAATATTTAATTTACAATAAAATAAATATTAACAATAAAATAAAATGAATTATACTTTAAGTAACTTCCCATCCTATTCACCTACATACTTACCAACCCACCACTAAAATATAAATTACTAAAGCAAATAAAAATAATTTAAATAGCCTTAACAATTATCAAATAAAACTTAAATACCTAATTTCATAATTAAACAATTACATAATTTAAATAAATATTTGTCAATGTAATATTTAATTTACAATGAAAAATCATTAAATGAAATGAATTATAATTGAAATAACTTCCCAGCCAATTGCCGTACAAACCCAACAACATGCTACTACATTATCACTTACGAATTAAATGTAAAGAAAAAAAATTACGCATCTTATATTTACAAAGTACTTTTGTTAAAGAAATAGAAACAGTTATACTAACAACAATAACTCCAAAAATTAATATTCGTATATAAATTAAATACATTTGAAAACAATATTTGAGTAAACAATATTAAAAACAACATTATTGAAAACAATATTATTAGGCTCTCCTGTTTTCAGTTTCTATTTTTGGTAAATTCTGGTGAGGTTTTTTCAGTGTTTTCAAGTGATTTCAATACCTTAAAAATAGCAGTGGTTATCAGTGGTCACACATTTTCGGGCAATTAAATACAACAGAAACAGTGTTTTTCCAGTGTTTATGGAACGTTTTGCTTTTAATATTGCTCGCTTTCTGCACTGATAGTGCATGGTATATAGGCAGTGTACGTACAAATTATATGAGGCCAAAATACATTTTTACAAATCAAACTTATTGTAGTACACCATACAATTTTTCTTCAGTGAGTCTTTGGCGATGCGCGTTCTTTCCCTCCCATGTAAAACTTTATCTATGAAAAGGGCCTCCCAACATTGCCACTTGAGAAAGGCAATGCCAAAACAGCCAGTACACAATTTGCTAACTCTGGCCACTGACATAGCTTTCTATGCCAACACTGGTGCACTTGAAGATTGCGATTCTCTGGGACAGGTTCTGCAACATATGCATTGAACTGGGTGCATATGCCCTCAGAGTTATTGAAGCTGTCAAAAATGGTGCGGCAAACAATAACAGGAGTAAACCTGTGTACCCAATTGAGACCGGGTAATATATGGCAACAATACACAATGTCTCAACAGGCAAATCACGTGAGGGGACTATTCAATAAGTAATCAATCCTATAGCACACGAAGGACAAGGGAGACCAAGAAGGGTGAAAAGTTGTTATTTCGCATATAGAGACACAAAAGCACAAAATTAGATTGCGGTAACCATAACAACCAAGGTGCACTGAAAGTGTAAAGTGAGTAAACAGCGCAGTGACAACTGTGGTAAAAAACAACGAACAGCGGCACGAACAATCCGAGAAATGGTATAGGTCAACAAAATTATTTCACATTCACAGACATAATTTCATTATTTATGGTTGACCACTGGGCCGGCCGCAATTGGCGTTGCGGGGTCGATGGCGTTTCGACCTCTCTAATTCGAGGTCATCATCAGGACAATGGTTACGTGACTCATTAAAAGTGCTCTATAGGTATAAAGAGATAGAAGGAAAATCAGTAAAGCACATCCAGGGTGATGATATAAAGATAAGGAAAGGCAATAAAAAAGAGGTACCTGTTATCAATAAATGAAGGTAAGAGAGATGGATCGGACAGTACCGATAGCCGAGAACTAATCAAACAACCAGGGTAATGACCTAAAAAGAAGGAAAGAGGGACAAAGGGCGTCAGGTCAGCGTGGTAAGGGGGAGGGGAGAAGGGAAGGGGGGAAGTGGGAAAAGAAAAAGAAAAGGGGGGATATTGGCATCAAGGACTTACCAATTCGAAGTCCAGTTTCCGGGAAGGGGGGGGTGAATGTGCGTACGGGAGGGAGGCAGAGACCTACGAGATAAGGGAAAAAAACAATAGGAGTAAGGGATGGACACCGCCAGAAAGTCAAGGCGTCTGGCAAGAAGATCGGGTAATAGCAGAGGAACTTACCGGGGAAAGAAAGCAGGATCGCGGGATAGGAATAAATCACGAATAAATCCACGCGTAACGAGTAACAAATACGAGTGCTGGCCTTAATCCAAGCAGCTAGACAGGATACTGGCCGGAAACCAAGTGTATCAGGAAATAGTTGCAGAGACCGGTCACGTGAGAGTGATGGCGGGTCTCCTAAGAAAAGACTAGAGCGTGAGGACGGGGACCAAGTTCCCCGGGGGGACCAAATTCAAGATGAAGGGAAGAGGGCAGGAGGGAAAGACAAAAAACGGACAGGAAGGAAAAAGGCCGTAATAGACCCAAGACCAAGGGAAAGACGAGGGAGAAACACCCGAGAAGTGCATAAGAGTTTCTAATTGCAACATTTTTACCATTAAGGATACATTTAAGTTAGAAATTGTAGTAAACAATACTTTGCATGGGAATACAGCCCTATTACACATCATTCGATTAAAAACCTTTGGTGGTACAAACAGTTTCAGTTCAATTAAATAAACAAAAAAGGAAAATACAGGCGGACAATAAGGATTTGAAGAAGCAATAAAACAAGAAAAAGAAAAATTATAGCACAAGCATACATAAAATTAGTTACAATGCTTATTCAATTATTTACATTTAGGAAATTTTAAACGATGCATTCGATATTGTAATTAGAGGGGACAACAATTCCAATAGGATCACAACCATATTGTAGATATGAAGTGTAAATGGTTGCTACATGAATAATATAGTATTCACAGCCTCTAGGAATGAGAATCACCAGCTAAGTGACACAGTTGGGATGACTCTTTCTTTGCACACAAAGCATAAAATAAGAAATATTTGTGTTTTAGTTCTTACACATAACAAAATAGTGCACCAGAATGGACTAAAAAGTCAATAGCATTCTTCATTAACTCTGAAAATTGTCAAGGTGCTTTCAGCATAGCATCTAACAAGACGGGGAGGATCTCTTACAGGGAAGCACTTCAGCTCCGGTATTGATTTTGACAGGTCATCACACAACCTTTTTCATATACGTAGCTGAACCACTGCAAATACAAACAATGCCACTCCAATCTTTGTTGAACTTGGAAATAACTTTTTTCAGCAGCATTCCAAGTGACGCTGTGTTCCATGTTTTCCAAAAGTCTGGTGTCATGCTTTCACCACTATCCCAGATGCTTGGTGATAGCACTCTTTTCACATATACCTGACATCTACATCTTGCATTCAATGTTTAAAGCCTGGGGTGCTTGACAATTCACCCTATCAATACTGGCTCACTAGAAAAGGGGGCTGATGCATCAAGGGTTTTTACCCAAACTCTGTGGGTAAATGTGATGGCACATATTGGAAAAGATTCTTAGGAAACCTGCCATTTTACCTATCAGCGAAAGAATCAAATGCAGCCAAAATATTAAATATGATTTTGTTATTTCCTGATTTTCTACAGTTTATAAAAAAATTAACCAAGACCTAAAACAAGCTTCTAAACCCTGCATCTTTAGACCAAAGACCACAAAACTGAAAAAAGCAAAAGGAAGAAGAAATAATATTTTTGGGACATCCCTTAACAACAAACCTCAAGCAGAATAATATTAGCCCAGTCTTTCTTGCTGCTACATTGTATAACAAAGTTACATTGTATTGGCCCCTTCAGGTAGAAATAAAAATGACTCTTTCACTCTCCTTTTCCTTTCTTTGAATTGCATTTAGTTTGTGGTTGTGCAGTGTTTATCCAGTGTTAATATGTTTACACTGGTGAGGGCTATTTACCTTTCGGTGGGGTTTTATCAGTCATTATAGGTTTAAACCTAAAACAGGACAGCCTAAATATTATATATAAAAGCATTATATTCTGGACTGTGATATTCTGTTACATTATATTTTTGTAGTAACGATATTCTTGACACACTATTTTGGTAACACAATATTTTTACTTTGAGATTTGTGTCATTTACCATAGGATTCATTTGGTCATCTCCACCCAATCTATTTCATAATAGAGCAATGAAGTTGATACATTTTGTAGATCCTGTAGAAACAGCCTAAGAATAGGCTTTCTAGACCCCTGGCACTAAGAACTTTGTCAATGTGCCAAAATGAGACAGAAAGCCAGTTGGACTACAACCCCCCAGCAACCCACTGAGCAGTACTTGAGTGAGATGTATTTATGGTAATTATCACTTATATAAAGCATCCCTAGTATATTTAGCGTAATCCACACTGTCTTTCATATTGAAAAGGCACACTCAAGAAAGCTAGGGAACGATTAATACATTTTAAAGATACATTTTAAAATCAATATCCTATCATAGTGCAACCAATATGTGAAACTATAACCCTCACCCCGCAGGCTCATCGTTCCACGGAGCCGCGGGGAGGCTGGATCGGGGAGAGGCAGTGACCTTGGAGTTGTGAATACGGCATCGCTGCTTAGCACCTGTAGGATACTATTAGACCATAGAATGACCGATAGTATATATTAACTAGCAGCATTACCCTTCATTATTATTATCTTTTTATTTTTTTCATTTGCAGTGTGTGACTATAGGCACCCTTCCTACCCGTTTTAAGGCTCATGGGGTATTATCTCCACTAAGAACAAGTACGTGCATTTACATTTTCTTCTCTCTCATGGCACAAAGGCTAATGTGAATAATGCGAATTATCAAAGGCTATTTTACTCAACCTTGATCCACTATCTTCAGTCCTTTTATATAGAGTGTGTGATATATATATTCATTGTGTGGTTGTCCTTGTGTTGTCTTTTTCTTCTATAAGCAGGACACAGCACAGGCTTAGCACCACTGATAAGCAAAATATATCACTATATATCACCTTCCTTACAGGTCACACCTATTACGATGGATGCTACATATGTCATGCTTTTAAAGGCTGTGTTTTTTCTTCCAGATTTGTGTAAAGTAGTATACCTATTGGGGTATTGTATATTGTGCATGTTTATTTGGCATGCTCACCACGTAGTAGTGACTACATGTACATACACATTTTTGATATTTTTTGGTCATTGCTTTGAGTGTAGAAGGGATCCTTTTTGGTCCTGAAGAAGAAGCCAGGGGAGGGCTTCGAAACATGTTGACGACATAGGAGGGACTGCTCATCAAAGCATTGTACCTCCAACCTATTCCCCACCTTTAACAATACCAGCTCAAAGGAATATTAAAGTTTTCTAGTCCATAGAGCCAGGTATTTTTTAATTGAGAAACACTCTTTCACTCACTCCTGACCCTTCCACTCACTTTCCTACACCACACATAGTCTTGTTTTTTAGGAACAGTGCTCCCACATAGTCGTAGGTCATAGTACTCCCTGTCCCGCAGCAAGGCGGGAAGACCCCTATGATGAAGCATGACACCAAGGGTTCTTTTGGTGTGTGAGGTGTATTTTAACAAAGCTGTGTGCCTTTTTAGATATGTCCATTCTGTGAAACTGTGCTCTTGGAATTTTGATAACAAGAAATGCAATTGTAGGCTTTCATGAAAATTTGTTCAAAATTGATAACAATTATTTTAGAACAGAGACTGTAACTCAGATTAAATATTGTGAATATATTTGAGCAGACTTGATTGTGCCGTGTAAAGAAAAATTATATTAAACAAGCATGCATTCTATTTTTGTCTTTCATATGTTAATGATTACCATATATGGCCTAAAAAGAAATACGCACAAGCGATAAAATATGATAACTATAGGAAAGTGGGCAGTAGAGTAGTTGAGATATCTTCTAGGAAGATAATTCACTCTGTAGGCGTTGCTAGACTTTTCCATAAGTAAATTAAGATCGGATTGCAATCTTAATTTCCTACCTCCACTTCGGAAAGGCTAGAAAGATTCATCAGTCATTTCCTGCTTGGCTTTTAAAATCCGAGAGAAGTAGTGACAGGGCAATGTTTGAACAAGCACAAAATAGGTTTAATAGAAGTTTGTAACTAGCAACAGGAAGAAGGTGTTGACAGATCAAAAAGTGGAGACAACTAAATACAGATAAAATGTAAACAAGAAAAAAAAGAATTACAGGCTTGAAGTAACTGACTGCAGCAGTTTAAGGGTAATCATCAAGTTGAAAAGTAAGCAGCTCTACTAGGTAAGAAATAAATCACATTAAGGAACATACTATGGAGCTTATTAAGATGTTGGGCAAAATCACTTCTGCCCGACACTGACTCGGTCATGGGATCGACCGAAACCCAGTCGGCGGTCCCGACTGCCTCATTAGGATGCGACCGAACACTGTTCGGTTGCATTCCTATATTTCACTATGGGAGCATGCATTACCCCTTAAACAGGCTGTAATGCATGCTCCCATAGTGAAATGGGAGGTGAGGTTCATCCCTGCACCCCGTGGCAGTCACCTCAAGGTCAACAAAGAGGGCACCATAGGTGCCCCCTTCGCCTCCAACCGGAGGCTGTGCATCAAAGGGGGCCCTGCTGGGGGCCCACAAACACGCTTTCTGACATGGTTTCCATGTCGGACACACCTTAATCTCAAGGGCGGAAAAGCTCGCTCTTGAGATTACAGGCCGGATTCAGACTGGTGGACGGGCTCTCTGAGCCCGTCGGAAGCCAGTCGGAATGACCAGCCAGTTTACTTTCTGATCACCTCCAACATTATGAGGCGGTCGGAAAGTAAACTGACCGGCCGATTATGATGCAGCCCTAAAGGCTCCGACCGAAGGTCAGAGCCTTTAGGAGCCGTATCGAAATTGGCCCCTATATGTATATAACAATATCTTGAAAGCTAAAGTGAACATTAGAACACTGATTTAATAGTGAAATTAGATTTTCAATAACTTAAGAAGATAGGTAACTTTACAAAAATATACTTGAGGATGCCTGAACCACAACTGGCTTAACGCACATGGCTTAAAACACATGCTTGGGTGTGAGAGTTATTGACACAGGGTCGGAGTACAATGGTAAGCAACCGTGTACAAGAAGGGCCAAGGGTTTTAACTACTGACCACTTAGCAAGGGTTAGCTCTCTGGGAGAGGGCTAGAACAGTTGGCAGAACAAAAAACAGCTTTAGCACGACATATTTGACTTAGAGATGCTAATGATGGCTCCTTCTATTCATTCCCAAACTGCCAGGTTCAAGTGACAGTAGAAGGGAAAACCAGTTTTGACTTTGTTAGCTGGGAGAAGAGCTAAAGACAGGCCTGCATGATGGTAGCTGGATTTCAACATCTTCAAACAGGGGTACCTGGGTAATTTTACAGTAAGGCAAAGAGTAAGTGCTGCAAAAGGATGTGGGGCCTGCAGGGAAATAGTTGGGATTTGGTGGGAGAATTTCTCCATTCATAGGCTAGTGCACCGGATAGATCTGGCACTTCCACCACCAATTCTTCTGGACATTCCTGGACCTGGGAAATCTCCATCTGAAGAAGAAAACTCTTGAATCATGCTTGAGGAAGAGGACATCACAGAAGGACCAAGGTCTTAAGGACTCCAGGGTTTCTCACCCCTGCTGACACCCAGGGTCTAGAACTGCTCTCCAAGGGTAAAGTGATTGACCTCCTGTTTTTCTGCTTCAGTGACACAAAAACAGAAGGACTCTTGATCCAAAAACAGCCCAGCTAACCATTGACACCTGAATCGTGTAGGAGTACTGGCTGAAGAGAGATTAGGTGCCTAGAAGCCTGCCTAGGATCACGTTTCACTCACTCAGTGGTTTCTGCCACACAAAAAACTGGATCAGCAGGCCCTCACAGCAAAGGTATCTGTCCTTGTGGAGTTCTTCCCTGCTACAGCTTCCAGCCTTGCCACACTGGAGGATTTTGGCTTCCAAAAAAGTGTCTAAGTATGAAGGTAAACATTTTGGACTAGGGTGAGGTGGTTATTATGAAGTGAAATCCAGGTTTGTCCAACTCAGAGCTTTTGGTGCCAAAACCAACAGCTTTTGTGGAAGCTCAACAATGACGTAAAGGATTTCAAGGGACCCTTGAAAGCCACAGCCTGGATCTTCCTCACTGGATGTTTTCGACTTCCATAAAAGGACTAAGGGCCTGATTACGACTTTGGCAGTCTTGGATAGGGTCGCCACACCAGTGCCCCACTCCAAGACCGTCAAAGTGTCTACAGACCACCCGGCGGATTACCAGTTAAATTCTGGCCGGTGGCCCCGCAGTGGCGATCCCACGGCGGTGCCTTTCAAAGGCTCTTAAGCGATCCTTAGAAAGGCTGAGCTGTGGGTCCATGCCAGGCTGGTACTGGGAGTGCATTAAGAAAGTGCGGCGCACCATGTGCAACCCTGCATTCTCCCACGTGCACAGAGGCACCTGGGGGCTCTGTAGGGCCCCCTTAGTTTCCTCACCTCCACACTTTTCATGGCGAGCTCACCGCCATGAAATCTGTGGGAGTGAGGCAACTCGTAATATACTTGATGGTGCTGCAGCGCCACCGCCAGCATATTATAGCCTCACACTGCTGCAAGATTGCCAAAGGATCAGGGATCCCCCGCGGTAGCAGCATTCTCATAATGGCCCGACTGCCTAAATCATAGCCACACTGCCACCACAGGTTTGGCAGTCCATCGGACCGCCAAACTCATAATTAGGCCCTAAGTCAGAAAGTAAAAACTACACTGGGACGACCTGCTTGGTGTATCCATTCTAGTCTCCATTGCAGTTAGCCTGAAATCATGGCTAGTTTCCTATCAACCATGAACAGTGACTTTTGATTGGCACTTCGCTTATTTTGGTGCTCTTTGCACTAAAATCTAAACAATCCTTATCTCCAGTGCCCCTTAACCTATTTTGATGGTCTTGGGGTCTTTTGGGGAATTAAATTGTTCTCTATTTTCCTAAATACGTATGCAAATTTTTGGTACTGCTTGAGCTTGGTACTCACCTCTCTAGGGATAACTTGCTGCTTGTTTTTGAGCTATCAGGGGCTGAGTAGAGATTCTCTCAGAACTGTGGGCCTAATTTAGAGCTCAGTGGACTGGTTACTCTGTCACATACATTATGGATTTCCCGTCCGCCATATTCCAACTGACATTGGATATAATGCACTTGTAATACGACGGACGGGATATCCCGTTAGCTGCATGCCACATCAGGCACTATGTCTTGTCCAAACCAGAGTGGGGTTATTGAGTTGGTATTAATAACCCTCATTTCTGACAATTGCGGTTGCATAGAGAGAAATCCCCAATAATGCATGCAAAGTTGGAGAAACTGTGTGGGAATCGTGCAAACAAACACAAAACTATTAATGCCACACAAAATAGCACAATTAGTGTTCAGGTTAATTCTAGTGTCAGATGAAACCAGGTGCAACGAAAGCATGTTACATGATTTTTCTATGTGTAATATGGGTAATATTATTGCAAACTACACACAGTATGTGATTAAACATCAGCCACTCATCTGCATGAAAATATTTTTACTGCTAAAAATATACAAACTACAGCTTGGTGTCAACTATTTTGCCTGTGTGGAATCACGCAATGCTACATCCAGGGCCGGACTGGGAACCCAAAGCAGCTCTGACAATATTCTCGGACCATCCCCTGAAGAAGAACTGCCTGTCCCCTGGAGGGTGTAAATACTTGCCTGCTGCTTTTCTTACTGGGGGCTGATATTGCAGCATCACTGCAGAACTGGCCCCCAAAAACAAAACCGGCCCCACCACTACGAAACCAGCTCCCACTGCTTCAAAACCAGGCCATTCCCTTCCGGACTCCCAGGGAAATTCCCAATGCCCGGTACGGGCAGTTTGGCCCTAGCTACATCCCCTTTGTCATCATGCAAACATGATATTACTTCCATATGCATTTCAAATTACATCATCAATGCACCACAGTTTGCATACGTGGCACTACACTAACTATTTTTGTTCATTCACGTAACTCATCATTTTCATGGTGTGTCGCATTACATGGTTTTTAGTAAAACTGTCCTTTGGTGTACACCTGAGCTCATAAATCTTTTGAGGAAGCACTAGAATCTTTAACCATGAAAGAAGGACAGAGAGCTCCTTAAGCTGGTTCAGCGCTAGATAAAGTCAACATGCCTGAACAAAATTATGGGTTTTGGCCAATTTTGACTTAAATAGTTCTATGACATGGAGTATAAACCAATACCTTCAAAGGTTTTTGTGGGGCATACCATTTCTTCCTCCACACCCCTGAGAAGGGTCAGGGCTATTCAGCACATGAAGAAAGTACTGGATTATTCTATAACTCAGAACTGCTGTACTCCTACATCTTTGTAGACAGTTTTTTCAAACTTTGTGCCATAAAATGGACAAAGTCCACTTATTTTTATTTCAAAATATTCTCTGGAGAAGAACTCTCTGGGGTCTATTCACAAATATTTTACATGTGTAAATTTGCTCTTACACTATGTTGTAACTTTACTACTATTGACAATTCACCATTTATGAGTGTAAAGTTACTACAAAGTGTAGACTTGCATATCTCCACTCCCTAAATTTAAGGGATGGAGCCTAATTTACAATGTTTCTGTTTTATTTATATATAATTTTATTTAAATTAGATTAAATGTATATATATTTTTACAAAGTTGTACTACATTAATTTATATTTTTTTTTTAAATAGTTTGGGATTCTATTTTAAGTCCCTGGCTCCATCAGTACGAGTGGTTGGCCATGTATGGTGCTAAACTTGCTCCAAGTCTGAGGTGGAGTGCATTTACGACGGTTTGAGTTCTTTTTGGATCAGGGACGTAACACAGGCCCCCGCATCCCCCGCAGTGCAGGGGGGCCCCCAAGCTCCAGGGGGCACCCTCAGCACTGCACTTCGGCCGGGGAGCTCCTGATAGAGTCCGTAGGGGGCCCCTCCACGTACCTTACAGGGGGGCCCCCTCAATTATCGTTACACCACTGTTTTGGATGTAGAAATGAGATTTCTGAATAGCAATGAGCTTATTCTTTGTGGGTGGGTACATGTCCCTTCCAAATACGCTCCTTAACCCTCCCTTAACCCCTTCACATCTCTCCCTAAACCCTCCCATTTAGTAAGTATTTCCCATTTTCCAGCCTCTTCTCCCTGTTCCTCCCACATTTACCAATAAAACATAATAATATGTGTGGTGAGGTCTCCGCAATCAGGGTGGAAATCTTTGCACATAAAAGATAGGAAAGAGGGAGGCAGAGACTTCTGCATGTAGGTTTGTGAATAGCATTTTGTAGTATGTGAGTAGTACTATTGTAGTACTACTAAATGCACAACAAAATGCAGTTTAGGAATAGGACTATTTGTCCTCTTGTGCGAAATTTGGGTCCTTTTTCATCAATTTGTTGACGTTTGGGGTCCTTTTAAAGCCTCTCAGCATTTGCCCCTAATCCTAAGGTTTCATTCACACCTCTGTCAGAGGTGGGAAGCCAAGAACTCAATAGTGCAATGCCTGCTACCCTATTCACCTCACTAGAGCAGACAGTGGGGATTTCTGCTTTTCAGCTTGACCAGCAGTCCATGCCAGCAGCTCCAATAACACCACCTAATGGAGGCAGCTTCTGTATCCCAGAATTTTCCAGGCCTGGATTAGAGTCACTTCCTCTCACCTTGTAAAATGCGTCTGCCAACAGAATAAACGAATACAGATGCTTATGGAAAAAAATGTAAAGGAAGTTCAAGAACTGGACAGGCTGCGCTGGCATTTTGTTCCCCTATTAAGCAACTGCCTTTACCACGAAAGGGAACACTTTCAGTCTACACGACATTAAAAAAAATGGAAACAGCACAGAAAGTGTGGTTGTTTGGCTTGTGTATCTCAAGCAGAGTAAGAGGTCTTCAATATATATGTGTGTTCATAAAAGCATTTTATGCAAAGATTGGTTTATCAGCAAAACAAAGATTGTTCTATCAAAAGCCAGGACACTGCCACACTACACCCTTACTAACAACACTGCACTGGCTTCCAATTGCACAAAGAACATTGTTTAAAACGGGCTGCACGATTTTTAAAATCCAGCAGAGAAAAAGCCCCATTTTTGTTTCCTCAAGAATAAGGAACTATACTCCTAGGCACATAGTCTCCTAGAGGTTCCCAAATCCTACAGGAAGAGGTTAGGGGGAACCAGCTTTGCTGTGTTGGCTCCCCCACTTGGAAATCTTTTCTGGCCAAAAAAAGAGCAGCAACCTCCTGTGAGCAATTCAGAACTCTACAAAAACCATGGCTCTTTAGACAAGCTTATGATAAAGCTACATCTCTGCCCTGCCGCTGGTGCTCCCAGCGCCATGAAACCTTTCGGTGAACGTGCGCTTTAGAAGTTTCCTATAACATAACATAACATTTATTGGTCTGCTAATAACTTTGGTGCCGTTAAACAAATCTTCGTGCAACTTTCCAAAAAAGTGCTCTTTTTTGATCAGCTCATTCCTGGAACATTTCAGGGTGATCTGTCGAGTGGGGGTCTAGAATAAGGGGGGTCCCAAAGTGCAAAATCTTTATGCATTCTCATTAGATTATTTTAGAACTCGATAGTGCTGAACGGAATTCCACCAAATTTGGCAGGAAGCTAGATCTTGGTCCAAAAAAGTGTGCTTTTTGTGGTTTGGTGTAAATCCATATAGTTTTTTTGAAATATAGATTAAATAATAATGTATATCTGTACTGTTGGGTTTGGGGGAATCTTGTGAGAGTCTTGCGAACTCAACTATGTGGATGAGACACAAATTAATATTTCTGGGAGGAAATGGGGTGTATTATATGGTGCGGTTGTGCGACCTCACTGTGTAGTACACTTACCAACCCCTTAAGCAGTGGTGGCTGGAATATAAGGAGGGTGGTGAGGCAGGAGGGAAAAATATAAAAGTTAAAAAAGCTCGGGTCTTCTCCAAGCAGGCTCCAATGCGGTACCAGGAAACAGCAGTAACCAATCCTGGTGCTGCTTTCATGCAGCATGAAAAAAGCACCAGGATTATAGGGACTGGCCTCCTTCCAAATTCCCATGGACACTTTAGTCCTATGCTGTCTCTAACCCAGCTGTCTAACACAGCTGGGTTAGAGAGGTTTAACCTGCGCATGTCTGGCTGGCCGTCTTGAGGCGGCCAGCCATAAAGACATGCGCACTTTAAACCTAAAGTGCCCTGCCCATCACTACTTTCTGTTGCTGCCTGACTGCCAGCATCAGAAACCAGAAAGCCCCCCAACACTCACTCCGCCCACCGTCCTGACGCTCGGCTCAGCGCGGGGTTTTAAAACTAAAATGGTAATAAATTAACTTTATTTGCATTTTATTTTGTGGGCAATTTGGTTAGTGGGGTGACTCTCCTCCACCTTAACGTAGGAGCCACCCCTGCCCATAAGGACCCCTAGGTTTCGTTTGTCAAACGTTCAGCTCAACCCTTGGTAGCTGTGGCTTTGAGCAGCAAGGCTTATAGAAAGAGACAAGTGTAAAGCATTTAACCAGCACCAAAACAACTGAAGAATAACTGAGATACTCCAGAAATCAGACACCAATTTATAAAAACAGATTATATTTTTATGTATTTTTAGACATCACAATGAAAAGATCAATTGGAGGGTTCCGGAGATATAGAATATACAAGATATAGTAACTCAAAGTACTTCATTCAAATGTAAACAAGCATTGACAAATTCAATGAATTTGACAATTAAAAATGTTTTCACTAAAAGGTTTGGGCTAGTTGTAATGCAGTGAGTTGGAGTCAATTTAGGTGAGCAACTCCCATGTGGAGGAGGTCAGGTGGACCAGCAAGGTCCTCCGAAACAGTTACCTCAGCAGGTGAAGCAGTCTTTAGTCAGTTCCAGGCACTTTTATCATTTGCAGGGCTTTCCTGTTGAAGCAGTCCTGATGGAAGGGAGTACGGATGTTGAAGTTGCTTAAGGATGCTGTGGGTAAGATTTGGCTGAAGGGGGTCTTGCTGCAAACAACTCCTTGGCCTACAAAGGGGGTGAGGTGGTCCTGTTCACAGGCTTGATGTCCCTCAAGGGCCTCTCGGTGCTGGCAGATGTTGTAACATTCTTACACCTGTATGAGTCTTGTGTGCCGGTATACAACCCTGACAGCTGTGCTCTGTATTGACAAGAAGTTAATACGAAGGGGCCGATTCCGATCCGGGTCGGAAGGGCACCGAACGCGATCCGGCCGGAAAAACTATGAGCCGTATGCGTGTTTTTACGCCCGACTCGTACAACTGTACGAGCGAGCAAGTACGATGCGAGCCACGTGAAATTCACCGACTGAGTCGTTTCAGGGTCCGAACCGCTCCGTACGGCTCGGTCGGAAGCTAACCGTGGCGTGCAATGGATGCGATTTACGACCGAGCCAGTACGATGCACGCGTCGGACAGCCTGTGCGAGCCGGAATGTCCGGCTCGCAAAACATCCGGGTGGTTGACTTTGGGGGTCCGCGTCGGACCCCCTGTCACCCGCAGCCCTACGACTCGGACACAGGGGGAGACCCAAGGGTCCCCCCAACACAGGCATGTATGGTGCGGATGGCACCGACGCGTACCCACTGTTGGGGGCGCCCTTGCACGAGAAGTACCCATTCAGTCAATGGGAGCCCATGTATGCGTCGTACGACCGGCTCCCACTGACTTCTATGGGACTGCAGAACTCCGGCTCGGTCGGAAAACACTCCGGATCCGGCTCGGTCAGAGTGCTTTCCGACATGGATTGGAATCGACCCCTAAATGTTAAAAAAAAAGATGGATAAATAGTGAAGAGTCTTTGCTATATGCATGACCATCAGCCAAGCAGTACATCATGTCTGCTATTTACCCACAGGGCAGGTATTTTTTATTTTGTTAACAATTTTTATAGTTGTAATTATTGCATAATATACAGCATATATGGAACATCTTTGCTTCATTGTATCTTAAAAGACTATAATGTCATTACTACAGTTTACAGAGCAACCTATTCAACAATTGATTACATCATTTGATGGCCGTCATCTTACACTTTCCCAAGAAAGTAAATCAGGGGTTCAATTTACATTGGAATAGCTCTGGCCACGACCCCTACTCAAGTATAAAGGTGGAGAATAATGAACGACTTAACTGCTGGAACTTGGATACTATAATAATCAGCATCAACTAATGAGCATATCATGGAGGCACCTGGTTTAAGACTTTGCAAACATAATTATATGTGTAGTACCCTCAGAGAACTTCTGGGCAAAATTCCAAGGACGCCCAACAGCCCCACTCTTGACTTCCATTAAGCATTATTTTAGGAGTGTATTGCCTTTTATGCGTAGCTATGGCACTTCCAAAAACAACAGTTGATGGACAGAATGCAGAACAATGTCATACATTCACCCCAGTACAGAGATCTGGGCCTAAATCCATCGTTTTTTTGCTCACCATGCCATTCCCGTTTGAACCCAGCCATATGCAAATCAGTCTTGACCCTGTGCCTCATGGGAACAGTCCAGCCCGAACTGCCAAGCCAGGTCCTCCCTGGACTGGAACCAAGCATCCTAGGACCGGTTTCGGGGTTTCACCCCTCTTCAGCCAGGATAACTTGATTCCAGTGGCACAGTGAGCCCACGACTCACGTCTGAGCATACCTGGCACACGTAGGGCGAGAAAGCAAAAGACACACAATTGATGGACGGAATGCAGAGCAAATCAAAACATTCACACCCAGTAAAGAGATCTGGGTTAAATCCATCTTTCTTTTGCTCACCATGCAACCCTAGTTGGCATGGTGATCCAAGAGTCTTAACCTGAGAGACTACCAGGATAATCTACCTTGTGATGAGCACATCTCTCAGTCTGGGGGTGCAATCCTCATTGATGGCTGTTCCTGGGGGTCTTCATAAAAATGTCAGATTCTCATCTGCCTTGACCCCTGCTGAGAGGCTCTTCTTGCCTGCCACAGGGCATCCGTTGAAAGCCCATGGGACTCCAGACCTATTTCAAGCATCTACCATTTTTTGTTCCAGCCGGACAAGGTAAAATCTGAGGTCCCACCCTGTGTCTTCTCAAAAGTATTGTGAGTTGTATACTGAGCCAAGAAGGCCTAAGTTGTTTTCTCAACTATTTTTATTTGTTATTGGTGCTTTTGTTGACATTTCTTTCTCTTCAATTTGTGGTATTGCACATGCACTAGTCTGACGTTGGGACATCTCTAACACCTTTTTTTTCTATGATGATAGGCGCTGGTTGCATGAAATGCTCTTCCACACATGCCTCACACTGGGTGTAGAGAGGCCAAACTAACACATTCCCGCACAAACACACACACAGCAGCCTCAATAAAACAGTTAACTCCAGATTTATTGACCTCTGATTGAGCAGCAGCTATAAAGGTTGCTTATAGGATATCTGATTCAGGTGAATTCAAGGGCAGTCATGTTCTTGGAACACATAGGCTGCATAGGAGAGGTCTCATTTTCCAGCACACTCAGGAAACTCTGCTATAATCGCATTGACTCACTGACAGACAGGCACCACTACATATGCCCATTGACACCATCATCCGAGGTCCCAAATTTCCCAGTTATAGGTGTGACTCCCTCATCAGGTCAATTGTTTCCCATGCCTTTGGGTACATGCAGTCCTATTTATCCCACTAAAAATTCAGGAATGTGAGTGCAACAATCGAAAGAAAACGTGGGCTTGATTCACTACTCACACAAGGAATCCAGAACCATCAGAACTCTGAATCATATCTGTCCACAGACACCATCGCATCACCTTACAGACGTTATCACATGCTAGCTATTTATTGCCTGAATACAATACATTAGCCTGAAGGAGGGCCCTTGGGGCAACCACAGAAGCAGACAAGATGGATACTGTGAGTTTTCAGCCATCTGCAGAATCACAGAAAACCATTTCCTATTCTGAGTTGGAGAGTGGACATTCTAGCAGGTGGAATCTTGTCAATGGTAGCATCTTCCACTGAGTCACTGTATTCAGGTGGTCAGCTTACATTGCTTACATAACCTTACATGCCTTTTCATGTAGAGTCTTGTGTACAATTCACAGTCTGAAGTTGGATTGTTGCCTTGTGGGAAGTGATGCATCAGCGCTGGATGCTGACATAAAGATGCTCCCCTTGTGGATGATATATTAAGAGTTCTTTGAAACAAACTGGAAATGTACATTCACTCCTTCCTGGTACAGCACTGCCTACTCCAGTGCATTGCACAATCTTGTCTGCTCAAGCCAACTCTTACACTTGCCATAGTATTGACTTAAGCTTCGTCCTTGCCACAGATCTAAAGAACTTGGTGTATCTTCAGCTTTATGTCTTCTTTTTTTAGAAAGATGGATTTGCTGTGAAGAGCCCAGTGGGAGTTATAGGTCATGAAAAATGAAGGCCTTTGCTGTTTGTATGTACTTTGCTCTGGCTTCCAGGACATGTTTTCTCAGACAGCTCATTAAAACTAGCCTGCAACCCACGCTGTGCCCTTCCTATTTATCATGAGGTCATCAGACCTTGGCTAGCAGTTTATTGAATGGGACACAAGGATACTGCTAGATGTTTATGAAATATTATCTGTGCAGGAACTGTGCAGCTCAGCCGTAACACTATATGTGCGCCTACCCATAGAATCTGCAATCAAATCTGCTGGATCTGAAGAGAATGGTGGGTCACATGGAGCTGTACCAATGCCCTTTAAGTTGTGATGATATTCCTAGTGTGGGCTTTATGCAACCATTGTTATGGTCTTTTACAAATATGTATGCATGTATGAATGTGGTGGGTCTTATACTGTGTGCTGTGCGCAACTAAGATTGTTGGTCAAGATTTTAATCAGATGAGGAAAGGCTGTGTATAAAGATGCAAGATAAAACAACCAGATGGAGGAAAAAGGGGCACAGTAGAAATGGTGGCATAAGCACTTTCAGCAACAAATTCCCACTCAACAAGTGGGAATAAAATTATATATCAAAGGCTCAGACAGCAAAGGTTCTGCTCCTACCACTCCAACCAGTTGATGCCTGGTCTGCTGGATCCACCTGAGGTAGCCCTGATCTCACTTCCAGGCTGCCTCATTAAAATATATGTGACATCAGTAATAATATGAAACATACATGGCTGAGCCTGGAAGATATTATTTGGCACCTGCTAAGTAAAGCCAAGGATCAGACTCATAGCCAGAAATATATTTTTAGGGGGCTTGGACCTCAACTATGACCAAAAATTAAAACTGTGCTATATAGGTGCATTCTTTCCCAAATACTGGTTGTCCTACCAAATTATGACCCTGAGAATATCATGATACAAGAATATTGAGAATAGATTACTGAAAAGTAAGTGCCTATAGGGAAGTGCAGATTTACTATTACTAACACCACATCTATATACCTGGAAGATATATATATATATATATATATATATATATATATATATATATATATATATATATATATATATATATATATATATATATATATATATATATATATACATATACATATATATATATATATATATATATTCACTGAAAAAACATAGGTTTTACAGACGTTATAGTTAGAAATTATCATTTACAAAACCTTTGAATTTCACTGAAAAAACCATAGGTTTCAGGGACGTTATAGTTAGAAATTAGAATTTTAAAAACCTTAGAAATTCACTGAAAAAACCATAGGTTTCATGGACGTTATAGTTAGTTGGTCATTTCACTCGTACAAAAACAGAGAAATTCGAACATTATAGTTAGTAGAGCTAACTATAACTCACGGCACCGCATGCACTCCTGATGACTACACATATTACATCACTCATGTCATGGTCAGTGACATCACTGATGACATCACTGATGACATCTCAAATGACATCACTGATGACATCATCCAGTGAATGTGTGTTTCTGTAAAGTTTAAATATATTTTATATATGTTAATGCCAAGGTGTATTGAAGAATGAGTTGGTGTATAAGTGTGTGCGTGGAGGATTTAATAGGTGTGTGACTGACTGTATAAGTTAGTGATTACATGTGTCTTACTGAATGCATGGGTTAGTGACTAAACTGTGTGAATGTCTGTATCAGTCTCTCAGTTGTTGTGTAAGCTGCTGCATGGGTTGATGATTAGGTACATGACTGTCTATATGGGTTACTTATTAGTTGCATGAGTATCTGTATGGGTGCCTCAGTGTTTGTGTGTGTGGGTGGGTGGTGTGTACCTTTCTGCCTACATGTGTGAGTGGATAATTTACTGGGTGTATGGGTTCAATAGTGCATGTGGAAATAGCTGTATAGGTAAGTGAGTGTGTGTATCAGTGTGTTGGTGAGTGAATGTATGTCTCATTGGTATATGTGTGAGCAACTACATACGTGAAAGTCAGTATATGTGAGTGTTGGAGTATATAAATGACTATATGTGAGAGTGAGTAATTGTGAGAGTGGCTGTATAAATGAGTGTGTGCGTGTGTCAGTGATTGTATAAGAAAGTAAGTATATGTTAGTATCTGTACAAATAGGTTAGATGGTGAATGTATAACTGTATAGGTGAGTAAATGGCAGTGTTATTGATTCTTTACATGACTAGCTAGGTGTGTCAATAACTCTATGGATGAGTGACAGTGTATGAGTGTTTGTATAGGTGTATGAGTACATATAATAGTGCTGTATTGATGAGTGACTGCATGTATGAGTAACTGTATGGGTGAATGAATTAAAGTGTGCGTATAGCTAGGGATTAGTCAGTGGGTATATAGTAACTGCTATTGATTTGTCTATGGTTTCGAAAATGGTAGTCTGTATTTTAGACTGGGTGTATCAAAGGTTATATTAGGGTGTGAGGAGGTGCATCAGATTATCATGTGAATTATGTCATCAGTGATGTCATCAGTGATGTCATTTGAGATGTCATCAGTGATGTCATCGGTGATGTCACTGACCATGTCCTGAGTGATGTAATATGGGACATGA
Source organism: Triturus cristatus (assembly GCF_964204655.1). Classification (NCBI taxonomy): domain Eukaryota; kingdom Metazoa; phylum Chordata; class Amphibia; order Caudata; family Salamandridae; genus Triturus; species Triturus cristatus. The sequence goes on along the minus strand of NC_140586.1, from coordinate 322,811,185 downwards.
TCCGCAGTGCATTGCGGGGGCGTGAGTTATAGTTAGCTCTACTAACTATAACGTTTGAATTTTTCTGTTTTTGTACGAGTGAAATGACCAACTAACTATAACGTCCCACTATAACGTTCCTGAAACCTATGGTTTTTTCAGTGAATTTCTAAGATTTTTTTAAATGCTAATTTCTAACTATAACGTCCCTGAAACCTATGGTTTTTTCAGTGAATTTCAAAGGTTTTGTAAATGCTAATTTCTAACTATAACATCTATAAAACCTATGGTTTTTTCAGTGAATTTCAAAGGGTTTTTTAAATGTTATTTTCTAATTATAATGTTCATTAAACTTATAGTTTTTTCAGTGATTTTAAATCATTCCATTCTCAACCTGGTCAAAACAGCTGATATCGCCAGTTTTCCAGCAATAGCTCCAACCCATAAAAATTGCCACAAATGAGAGCAACAACTAACGCAAATAATATGCAGAGTAGGGGTTCCTGTACAAAAATAACACGAAAACACCACTTCCCGATATTTTCAACGAGCAGTCAGCTCTGCGGTGTGTTCCAAAAACAGGCGATAAGCTGCGTTAGCAGTAGGAATGTAACATCTGCCTTTTACTGGGGTAAAGCAGGATGACTACCGACAGTCTGAAAGGGAGGCCAGCCCAGAATCACATCTGAAGACCAACACATGTCATAGAGCTACTGTTCATGTACCTCCGACACCCAAGAAGGCCACCAAACCCACTGCCACCACCCTCAGGACCTCCCCCCGGACCCCTCCCCCTACTACTACGGAGGCAGCGCACAACAGGACAACGGACCTTCCAAAAACGGCATGGCCCCTCAACCACACAATAGCTGAATGTAGCGGGCTGTGGCAACCAAACATGTGTGAAGAACGCAAGTCAACCACCAATAATAATGCACACAATACCAAGAGTACAGGATGACACATTGGCGCCTGCGGCCCGGGTTGCGGCAGCGCTACAACAGGGAAACCTGCATCAATTGATTTCTCCTACAGCCCAGGACGGAACCACACCCAAAGCTCTGGAGTCATTGTTCACAGCCTCACGCAGGACTGGCATACACCAGGCCAGCCCAATCCATTTACACATACAGGGAGGGACAAAAACACTACATGGCCCAGCTTTTCATTGTAGTGATCTGCTGCTCACAGGTCTAGTTCTCAGTACACCACAGCCACTCCCTGACAGCTGGTTTACACCCACACCACAACCATCAAGCACAGGCGTCACAGGACACGTGACCCTGCCAATAAAAACGACCGGACGCATGTGCTCCACGCCATTTCCATTTCAGACTTGGTGCACCGGATGCACTGCGGCCGGCACAGGCACGCCGCCACCGGACGGTGAATTTCGGTCCACTGAGGTAGGGGCATTGTAAGTGCTGAGCGAGTGTGCAGCCTGCGATGATGCCCCATCCCGGTGGTCCGGTCAGGTTTTGTGTGCCCTGCTGGACCGCAGAGTAGGCCTGAGCTATCGACCAGCGGGGGTCTGCCACCACGTGGCGTGGCCTCACTGGTCACTGAGTTAGTGGCACCGCAAGGGCTATGCGGGTATGCAACCTGCAATGATGGTGGGTGCACTGTTATGTCCTCTGCCATGGCAAAATCAAGACGCAGCACCAAATTTAAGACCTGTTGGCCTGCGGAGCGGGGCTGTATGATGTGGAGGGTGCTCTGTCCATGAAAATGTGAGCAGTGAGGCCTGGGTACGCAGGGGCGGGCAGATACCTCTGGGCGGTGGGAGTGGATGGGGTGCAGCAGCCTGGGAGCACAGCAGCGGGCAGACACCTCTGGGCAGTGGTAGTGGATGATGTGCAGCAGCCGGGTTGCAGAAAGGCGGTACAGCGATTTAGGTGTGCGCACTCGTATATACTCCATTCCTGATTCTGTACTTTGTTTCAGATGTGGGAGCTTGAGGGCTCCAATAGGTCCCGGCACGTGGTTGGAGACACAGCGGTGGCATAAAGGTGAGTTGTGAGAGTTTTGTCCACAGTGTGGGCACTCACTTTCCCTCCTCATCTCTTCCTTTCTCTCCCACACACTCTTTCTCTCTCTCTTCCTTTCTTCCACACTGTTTCTCTCTTTCTCTCTCTCTTCCTCTCTCTCTCACTTTTTCTTTCTCTCTCTCTGTCTCTCTCTCTCTCACAATTCCTCTGTTTCTCTCTTCCTCTTTCTCACACTCTTTCTCTCTCTCACGGTTTCTCTTTCTCTTTGTCTCTCTCACTCTTTCTCTATTTCTCTCTGTCTTCCTCTCACTCTTTCTTTCTTTTTCTCTCTCTCTTACTCTCACTCTTTCTTTCTCTCTCTCTCTTCCTCTCTCACACTCTTTCTGTCTCTCTCTCTCTCTCTGGTGGCGGAAGGTGAGTAGAGAGGCTTGTTTCCACAGCTGCGGACAGTTACCTCTGGGCGGTGGGAGTGGATAGTGTGCAGCAGCCTGGGTGCACAAGAGCGGACAGACACCCCTGGGCAGTGGGAGTGGATGGGGTACATCAGCCTGGGTGCGCAAACACGGGCAGACACCTCTGGGTGGCAGGATTTGATGGTGTGCAACAGCCTGAGTGCACAGGCCGAACAGACACCTCTGCGCGACGGGAGTCGATGGGGAGCAGCAGCCTGAGTGCACAGGGGCGAAACAGAGAATTACGCGTATGCAGTTGTATGGACTCTTCCATCACTGTTTCTATACTATGTTTCAGATGACTAAACTTGAGGGCTGCACTATGTCCCGGCACGCGGTTGGAGACACACCGGTGCCAGAAAGGTCAGCTGTGAGGATTTTCTCCACAGTGTCAACACTGTGCCTCTCCCTCTCCCTCTCCATTTCTTCGTTTCTGTCACTCACACTCTTTCTCTCTCTCTCTCTCTCACTCTCTATCTCTTCCTTTCTCCCTCTCACACTGTTTCTCTCTTTCTCTGTCTCTTCCTCTCTCTCTCATCCTTTCTTTTTCTTTCTCTCTGTCTCACTCTTTCTCTCTCTCTCAAACTGTTTCTCTCTTTCTCTCTCTCTTCCTTGTATCTCACTCTCTCTCTTTCTTTCTCTTTCTTCCTCTCTCTCTCTCACTCTTTCTTTCTTTCTCTCTCTCTTCCCCTCATCCTGGGTGCACAGGAGCGGGCAGACACCTCTAGGCAGTGGGAGTGGATGGGGTGCAGCAGCCTGGATGGGCAGGAACGGGCAGTCACCTCCGGGCACTGAGAGTGGATGGGTTGCAGCAGCCTGGGTGTACAGCTGTGGCCAGACACCTCTGGGGAGTGGGAGTGGATAGGGTACATCCGCCTGGGTGCGCGGACACGGGCAGACACCTCTGGGCGGCAGGAGTTGATGGTGTGCAACAGCCTAAGTGCGCAGGCCAGACAGACACCTCTGCGCGACGGGAGTCAATGGGGTGCAGCAGCCGAGTATGCAGGGGTGAAACAGAGAATTACGCATGTGCAGTTGTATGGACTCTGCCATCACTGTTTCTATACTATGTTTCAGATAACTAAACTTGAGGGCTGCATTATATCCGGCACATGGTTGGAGACACACCGGTGGCAGAAAGATGAGCTGTGAAGATTTTCTCCACAGTGTCAACACTCACTCTTCCTCTCCATTTCTTCCTTTCTGTCACTCACACTCTTTCTCTCTTTTATTCTCTATCTCTTCCTTTCTCTCTCTCGCACTTTCCCTCTCAATTTTCTCTTCCTCTCTCTCTCATTCTTTCTTTCTCTCTCTTCCTCTCTCTCACTCTTTCTCTCTTTCTCTTCCTCTCTCTCACACTGTTTCTCTCTTTCTCTCGTCCTTTTATCTCACTCTTTCTCTCTCACTCTTTCTCTGTCTTCCTCTCTCTCTCTCTCTTTCTTTCTTTCTCTCTCTCTTCCTCTCTCTCTCACTCTTTCTCTCAAAGGTAGAGAGCTGCGAGCCGACGGACTGCCTTCTAAAGGCATAGCTGCGAGCTGGTGATGTGGGCAGAGGGAGCGTGAAAGGGGTATAAACAAAAGTGTGTTTTCTGGACCACGACCTTTCTCCCTGCCAAATATGGCGCGTCCGCTCGCAAAGAGGCACAGCAGCGTAGTAGCTCGCAAAGGTAGAGAGCTGCGAGCCGACAGACTGCCTTCTAAAGGGATAGCTGCGAGCTGGTGATGTGGATTGAGGAAGCATGAAAGGGGTATCTCGCACAGATAGAGCTCCTGTATATTAAATTGCCCCCAGCACCTTTGTTTTATATTTTCACTCGATGCGAGGCACAAGATGGCCGCTAACACTTCCTGGTTTGAAGTGTTAGCAACCAATCAGAGGACACTTACTGTTTTAAAGAGTTAGCAGCCAATCAAAGGCAAGCTCGTGCTCAGGAGTTAGCTTCCGCCCAGATATATATATATATTTTCTTTTAATATCTCAAAAACCACTGAACGGATTTACACCATTTCAACAAAAGCGTGCTTTCTGGACCTAGACCTTTCTTGGTGCCAAATTTGGCGTAATTCCGTTCAGCAGTAGCCTTGTCTAAAGTTTCCTATGGAAAATGCATTGAGAAAACACGTTTTGGGACCCCCTTTTTTTCTCAGCCCCCCTTGACCAATCACCCCAAAACTTTCAAGATAGGAGCTGATCGAAAAAGAGAAACTTTTTGGAAAATTTCATAAAGATTCGTCATATGACGCAAAAGTTATAAGCACATGAAAAAATGCTTTTCCTATGGAAACGTGGTCCTAACTATAACTATCTACCGGCAACCGCCAGTAGATAAAATATATATATATATATATATATCGCTGCTCCGTGGTCTTTGCCTGCTGCTGCACTCGTGAGCGGGTGCCCGGTCCAGCGGTGGCAAACCGCTAAATATGAAGCTCCTTACTTTCCAGTAAATTCAAACCAGCACTCGCGTTGGGTATAAACTTGTTACGGTTTATTTACGAGACAACTAATAACAAACGCGTTTCGGCGTCAGCCTTCGTCAGTGTCGACGATCGCCGTTGCCGTGACAGCTTAAATACAAATCAATTTCATGTAATGGACGAAGGACTGCTGCTCAGCTTTGAGCGCCATCTTGTAATGTGTTAATTTTCACATAGTTTACATCAAAATCATAATGCAGTCATTAATAAACGTTTGATACAACTAAATCAAGTGCGAATCTACCACTAATACATTTACAGGTGGCGAATATTCGCGTGTGCATTTAATTATTTTGTGCAACATAATTCATCCTCTATAGGATCGCACTACTTTCCTCAGCTCCCGTTCTCAAGCCTGACATAACCCTTGGTCAGACTAGTTCATGATATGGGACCACAATTGATAATTGATTACCTCATGAGTGATCGCGCCTAGATTCAATTCATTATTTTACAACATAATTTTGATCCTCCATGGAATCGCGCTAATTCAAATCATTATGCCCTGGATGGGCAAACTCACAAACTCCAACTTATATGTAATATATACATATATGGTCATCTCGTATCAACATATTGCCCTATATGGGCATTCTCTAGTGGTTCCCATCTACGTCATGTGTTGAAAAAATCTGGCCACATTCTATTGCCGTCCAGAATTGCATGCACAAGTATACAGAGTAGGTTACTACTTCCTATGTCTCTCACAAATGGACTGCTAGTTCTTCCCCGCTATTAAGACCACCTGGATATTTCGTTTGTAGGTCTATGATATAGCGGGATTCCAGTCTCCTCAGACTCCTCTCTCTGTCACCTCCCCTGATGTTCTTTGGGACATGGTCCAGACAGAAAAATTGCAATAGAGATCTATTGCTGTTGTGAATCTTTGCAAAATGTCGTGCAACCGGATAGTTGGTGTCTACACTAGTTATTGCCCTTTGGTGTTCTAAGATTCTCATTTTCACCGGATTTATTGTGCTCCCGATATATCTCAGGCTGCATGGACATGTCAGACAGTAGACCACATATGGGGTACTGCATGTCATAAATTTATTAATCTTGCGTTGTCTGAATTCACTTGCAACTGCATAAGTTGTGACTCTTTTGCTTGTGGCACAAGCTCTACATTTGCCACACGGAAAGGAGCCATGTAGTCGCTGTAAGCCTGTGTCGGGTTTCTTGGTTTCCAAATGGCTCTCTACTAGCTCATCCTTCAGAGATCTAGCTCTACTGAAACTAATGCTGGGTTTCATTGGTAGATCTCTGCCAATGATCGTGTCTGATTTTAAGATTTTCCAGTTACTCTGTAAAATGCGCCTGACATCCGATGCCGCATTCGAGTAGCTGGTAATCATTCGAAACTTATTCTCAACATCTGTGGTGTTCGTTTGTACCTTCTCCTGAAACAGGAGCTCGGACCTAGTTTTCTGGGCTACCTTATTTTCAGCTCTTCTCAGTATATCCGTAGGGTACCCTCTCGCTCTAAAGCGTTTAAGGCTTTCTAATGCCGCCATCTTATAGTCCTCATCCCGAGAGCTGTTACGTTTGATTCGGAGTAATTCCCCATAGGGGATACTTCGAATCAAACTCGCGGGGTGACTGCTCTTTCTGTGTAGTATAGAGTTCCCTGCGGTTTCCTTTCTATAGAGTGCAGTATGTAAAGTGCTACCCTCCACAAATACTCGCAGGTCTAGGAATGACACCTCCTTAGTACTTATTTCCCCAGTGAATCTGAGATTTAATTCATTAGTATTCAGTGAGGAAACGTACTTCTCTGCTGACTCTCTTGACCCTCTCCAAATTATGAAGAGGTCGTCTATGTACCTTCTCCAGCAGATTACATTGTCAACTCCCTCTTCACTGGTCTCTGCCCAGGCCACCTGCTTCTCCCACCAGCCCACGAATAAATTCGCGTAGCTGGGGGCGAAGCAGGTGCCCATCGCAGTCCCTTGTATCTGTCTATACCTTTGTTCCTGAAATAAAAAGATATTATTATTCAGACAAAATAGTATAAACTCAATGATCATTTCATTATGATCCAAAAATTTGAGTGACCGTCCTTTCAAAAAGTATTCCACCGCTGTTACTCCATCCGTGTGTCTTATGCTTGTGTATAAGCTGGATATATCCAAAGTTATTAAAACAAAGTCTGATTCCCAAATAATCCCCTGAATCTGGCTTAAAAAGTCTTTAGTGTCACGGGTATACGATGTGAGCTGTGACACTAGTGGAGCCAAAAAATAGTCCACATACCTTGATAGGTTCTCTGTCAGGGACCCTAGCGATGAGACTATTGGTCTACCTGGGGGGTTCATATTGTCTTTATGAATCTTTGGGAGATGGTAAAAGGTTGGGATCCGTGGGTACTTATTCGATAGGAAGTTGAATTCATCCGTCGATAATATACCTTTATCGTGCCATTTGTTGATCATTCGTTCAAATTCCTCTATACTGTTCAGGTAGTCTTTTTCACTGACCGGTACATAACTCTCACGATCATCCAATTGTCTCATGGCCTCTTTACAGTAATTTTCTTTTGTCTGTAAAACGATGTTGCCTCCTTTGTCCGAAGGTTTCACTATTATTGCGTTGTCATCTTTCAATACTTGAATTGCCTTTTTTTGGTTATATGTCAAGTTCCATCTCATCTTTTTATGCTTTTGTGTTCTCAGTAAAAGGAGGTCTTTGTTGACACTCTCCGCAAACACATCTATCGCATCCAGAGGCATCTGAGGGTAAAATTTAGAGTTTGGTTTAAATGGGCTTTTCGCTCTTATTTGCATAATGTCCATCTCCTCCACTCTGTCCCGATAGCCTCTGTGTTTCAACTCCTGGGTGTTAAATTCCTCTCCAAGTTCTTCTAGGGTAGCCATAGTTTCGAGGTCTCTGATCGTCAATTGACCAGTAATTTCTTCCCCACTGCTTTCTTCCATGGGGATTCTCATCGGATCTTTCATCTTGAAAAATTTATATAATTTTATTCTTCGTATGTATCTGAACATATCGATCCGTGTTTGAGTGTATTCAAAGTTTTCAGTTGGGCAGAACGTCAAGCCCATTCTTAAGACCGATTCTTCTGTCTTAGTTAGTTTTTTACTGGTCAAATTGACAATCGTTAGATTCTCTCTCAACGCTTCGTATTCCTGCCCCGCCTGGTCCTGGTATTGGTTCTGACGTTTTCTGCCGCCCCTCCTTTTGATTCTCTTGCTTTGGTTTCTGGGGGTCTCCCTTTTCCCCCTCTCAGCCAAGTTTGTCGAATTAAATTGAATTCCTCGTGAAAAGGGGGAGTCTGGACTACGGCTCTCTGGTTAGCGCTTCCACCTTCCTCCTCGGACTGTTCGGCGCTTGTTACTTCTGATTCCGAAGTGAATTCAGGTTCAGTGGTTGGTTGGTTCATGTAGGTTGGTTCATGTATATATATATATACATGAACGCACTGGAAGCCAGGCCAGTGGCGGAAACACCACCACTCCTCCTTTTTTCGACGAGTTCAAAATCATCAGGCAATCATGGCTAAGGGGGGGGCAAGAACAAACCACCCGAAAGAGCAAACGGAGAACACGGAGATCAGGGTGGGGCAAGAAGAGGAAGAACATGGACACCGCGCAGGAAGAGATACAACAAGAAATAACTAACACGAGTAATCTCACTGTCGTTAACCTTACCCCGAGAACCCTGTCTGATAATGAAATCAAAGTCTTATCATTAGGACTTACGTTCTGTCCCACTAACCACCTAGAATTCACCCAAACTAGAATAGACTTGTTTTGCTTTGTGCGCAAATTGAAACTACACCAATATTTTAAATTACGACCCATCATGAAAGAGGTCAAAGGCATTGCATCAAGAATCACGGCAACTGATGTATTGACATGCAATGATATAAGTGCAGTGGAACTCTTGCAAAATTTGAATACCGTTGATCAAGAAAACACTGGATTGTCCATGACAGAGAGGGCAATGAAAGCTGGTATCGAACAAGGGATGTAAGAGAGTCCATTCAAACCAAAATCGTTGTTTGTCCCGCAAATGCCCTATGACTCCATCAATGTATTCTCTGAGGCTATGGTCAAAGATTTACTTGACTTTAGAGGCAAAAAGTACCGTGCGACTGAGAGAGACAATCTAACTAGAGAGGAAAAGCTGGCACTAACCAATCTGATGGAAGACAAAATGATCATTATAAAACCCTCAGACAAAGGTGGTAATGTAGTCTTGCAAACAAGATCACAATATCGTGATGAAGCATTAAGACAACTACAAGACACAAAATACTACATACCGACGACACGAGAAAATATCTAGCCAGTGTGGAAGAATATGAGACTATGCTCAAAATGTGGAATACCAGAGGAATGTTGGGTAAAGATGAACACTTATTTCTGAGGTGCCCTAACCCGGTGATAGCAACCTTTTACCACATCCTGAAGATACACAAGGACGCAGCCCATCCTCCTGGAAGACCTATAGTCTCGTCACAAGGCAGTTTGACAGAACATATGTCCATGTTCATTGATCATTTTCTCTTCCCATTTGTAGTAGAATTGAAATCGTATATAAGAGACACTAAAGACTTTTTGGGTAAAATCTCTTTAATTAATTGGAGCCCAACGTACTTAATGATGGTGCTTGATATCACCAGCCTATACACTTGTATCAGTCACCATGACGGTTTAAAAGCACTACAGCACTTTCTAAACAGAAGACAGCTTAGGTTTGCTGCACACAATGAAATGATTTTACAATTTACGGAATTTTGTTTGATGAACAATATATTCTTGTTCGAGGACAGCTACTTCACCTTCGCCCCCAGCTATGCGAAACTTTTCGTGGGCTGGTGGGAGGAGCAGGTGCCAAAAACATACGAACATGGAACATAACAGGAAGAGTAGTTGAATGGTATCGTTATATAGATGACTTATTCATAGTGTGGCAGGGCAGTATTGAATCTGCTAAAGGCTTCATTGGGAATTTGAATGATAATCATCTTAATTTACAATTCTCAGGTGTAGTTAGTCCAGTGGCAGTGGACTATCTGGACCTAAAAGTATTTGTAATGGAAGAACAATTACATACCACACTACATCGTAAAGACACCGCGGGCAACTCCACCCTGTTTGCCACAAGCAATCATCCACCAAAACTGATTCAGAGTATCCCGTACGGGGAACTCTTGCGTTTAAAACGCAACAGCTCACGCCCGTGTGATTTCAAAGTGTCAGCACAAGAATGTATACAGAGGTTTGCCTTAAGGGGATATAATCCCACATTATTGTATAACACACTGAATAAGGTGAAAGGCATTCCCAGAAAGAATGTGTTGGCAAGCAAGCAGATGCCAGTAAATGAGTCAGGGATCACCCATCAAGGTAAATTCAGGATGATAACTACCTACTCAGCAGAAGCTAATCATTTGAAACGCATGTTGAGGAAAAACTGGCACATTTTGCAAACTGATTCGGTATTAAATGAGGACATTCCAGCATATCCACAAGTCACATTCAGAAAGGCCAGATCTCTTAGAGATCAATTAGTGCGCAGCCATCTAGAGAAAGAATCCCTTGGGGTGAGAACCCTTAAGGATATGAGGGGCTTCTTTCCCTGTGGAAAGTGTAAGGCGTGCTCTAATAGTAGAAGAGTTCTCTCTCATGATTTACCAGGAACACAGGTAACAAGAATCATCAACAAATGTATTTCCTGCAGCACCCCTATGTAGTGTACTGCTTAGTGTGTCCCTGCAATTTATGGTACATAGGTAGTACCATACACCCATTGAAGATCAGGGTATTAGAACATCAAAGGGCAATTGTCAATAAAGACACGGCATATCCTGTAGCAAGACACTACGCCGACAAACATTCTAGCAACCGAAATCTATTACGATTTTATGGTTTGGATCTCGTACCGGATAATGTAAGAGGAGGGGATAGACTGAGAAAGTTACGAAGATTAGAATCACGGTACATAGTCGATTGCCAAACCAAATTTCCCAAAGGCTTAAATAGTGGGGAGGAACTGGCATCACACCTGGGTACATGAGGAATGCAAAAAACAAAATGTATGAGTAGAGATTCAATAGCAGTATTTGTACTATTTGCCATGAGATGATCAATTGGAAGTAGAGTTGTCTCCAACTTCTAAATTAAATAATTGTATTGTTATGAGATTATGAGAAGAATTTTAGCAGTTGTGTCTTATTAGTTGAGCATGTATTAAGGATGGTACAGAAAAGCCGATACACGGCGGGATGAAGACAAAGAGAATTTGATAGAAATTGGGTCTATTACACATTAATTCATTGTAGGGGCAATGTCGTAAGCCAATACATGGCGAAATTGTGATGTACAATTACAAGCTACGCATTAGATATAACGCATGGGTGGCCCTAGTGGTTATTATCCATATGGAATTTAGACCCAGAGCATTCAAGTTGTGAGGTACCGTCATGCAATATAAACATGGTCTAAGGAATGATCCACAACTGTAGGTTTATAAATGGCGTTTTTTCCGAGTAATGAATTAATCCGCTTTTTGTGATGTTACCTAGATGCCATAGCCAATACATGGCGTAAATTCTGTTGAATAGCCAGAGTGCGTGCAAATGTGTACATAGGATGTAACTTGTTTTTTGTTCTGTCTTATAATTCAGATTGGCATTACGAATGATGAAATTGTGATTTGCCATGTATTTACCATCTGAACAAGTTACTATTGCAAATTTAGCAATGGCGGACGATATATTTGTTGAATGAGTAAGTCCCCTTTCTATGTTGACATATCGCTACGACAGCTCATGCGTGCATTCAAAATGGCGACCTCCCGTTGTGCGAACAAACACAGAGGAAGGCAATTCGCCGAAACGCGTCTGTTTGTTATATCGGAATAAAATCTCTTCCGAGCGTCTCCCATGAGTGCTTATTTCCTTTGCGACAGGAGGGAGTTGGAGCGTTGATATATATATATATATATATATATATATATATATATATATATATATATATATATATATATATATATATATGGCCTTCTTGTGAAAATAAACCACTTCTTGCTTTATCCTCACGGAGTCTACGTCTGTCATCATTTCCCTTGGCAGAGTTGGTTGCATATGTTTATATATATATGTGTGTGTGTGTGTGTGTGTGTGTGTGTGTGTATGATATATGTATGTATGTTTATATATGTATATTTTATATATATTTATATATATATATTAGAGGTACATATATGTGGCATAAGGGATAGAAAATGTATGCATACTTACCTGTTGATATATTCGAATCGATATTCTGTCATCGATATTCTGGTTTTGATGTTCAGGGTACACACAGTGTGATTCTATGTGAAGGAATATGTGGATTCTTTGAGAAACATATTAAAGCACACTCAATCAGCTTCTCACAATCCAACATTAAATCCTATAATGTGGCTGGGCTTTAAAGTAGAAGGATGTAAAGTTGTAAAGTAAGCTGACTGGCAGCTTTGTGTTTTTTCTAAACTGTTCAAGCTTTCTGTAATGCAAACGTTAGTACATTTTTTTTAAATAAGCTGGACTCAGCTCAGACCCCTCTCCCCCACACCGCTTACCTGAGATGCTGGATGTACAGCCTTAACAATCAAATTGTATTTGATGGGGGCTGTCTTACCTGGGACATTCGGAATCAGGGAATCATCACACTTAGACGCCCAGAAAGGGTAAACCTCACATAAAGTAAAGTTAGGAAACTCCATCTGCTTCATAAAGTCTGGAGCTTCCTAATTCCAACCAACTTTGTAAGTGAGGTTTTAATTTAACTGGCCACTAATTGAAACTAACTTTACCTAGACCTTGGAGTATATTCATCAAGAACATATTGGGAAATTAGTAGCAAATGTGTTTTAAACATTTTAGGGATGCAACAATGGTGAAAACTAAATAGCATTTAGATGTAATGTTACAGGGGACGTTGGGAAGGTCCCACAATTACTCTCACTGTAAGTTTGTGACCAAAGATAGATACTACACTCACATTTCATCAAAAGCATCAACAAACACTGCATGAACTTAAAGCAGGCACTGACATTGGCATATACTCCTCATAGTTACATGCAGATTGTGCGAAAGGTGTTGTATAAAAGAAGTTCTTCGTTAAACATCAACCAGCAAGACAGGTAGGCATGGTATACTATAGATGGTTATGTAAGCCAGTGATGGGTCCACTTGAGGGCTGTGGCCTGACTGGGGTCAGTAGCAGCACACTGCCTATATTGCTTTGAGTGATGGATTCACAGTTTGCATGCAGTAACCTGCTCTGTAATTACTTCTCTCTTTGATGGTGCTTGAATGGAACCTCTCATTTGAATGCTACAGAGTCCTCTAATTCCAGAATTATGGACATTCTGTACTCTAACACATGCAGTAGACTCCTTGCATGGGACCCTCAAGGTGGCACCCAATATGCGGCTAAAATTACTTGGAAGAGAATACACTTTTCTGAGTGGTGAATGTAGAACGTATGGAAGTCTGCCATGCGTTCTAGAAATGGAAAATATTTACTTGGGAGTATTTGTTATTACTACAATTGCAGAAGAAAGTCAATCTTTGTGTTTTGAAACAGTTAAGAAACTGCCATATTTAAATGTACGCTAAAAAGCCAATCACCTCCTTAACCAAGTAGGTTGCACTTTTCATTGACTATACCAGCAAATGTAGACAGTGATAAGCGTTAAAAGGGAAGGTGTCAGCACCTCTCACTAAGAGCATGTAGTAACAAATAACAAAGGGGTGCCATTGTCAAGCACTTTGCAAAAAGCAATGTGGATCAAGTAACAATGGTTAAACCTTATTAAAATTTTAAAGACTACTATGCAAGGTGATTTGTGGATCTTACAGTAAGATCCCTTTTAGAAAATAAAGTGCACAATTCTGCTTTGAAATCACATTGGACCAGGTGTATTGGCCAAAATATGATAAGCTATAAATGCCACTTAAAATTGCCAATCACCATTTGCTACATGTACATATCATTTCACTCCTTTATGCTCTCTCTTACTTTCTCTATTCACTCCCAATCTCTGCCCCGCAGTCTCTCTCAATGTTTTCCCTGCTATCCCGTTCTTTTTGCTGCTGCATCTATCTTCCCATTCCTGTCTCTTCAGCTCTATCTTGATTTTTTTGTTTTCTGTCCTTTCTTTCTCTTAATCGTCCCACCTTTGTTTAGAACTTCTCCTCTCTATCTTCTCTTCTATCTTCTTTGTACTTCTCAATATATCTTACTCTCTCTCTCTTGCCCACTTCTCCATAGACCATGCATGGCAGTTGAGACTTTTTATTTGCTGTGCATTGCTATTAGTAGCACCTGCCCCCTTTCTTTGATCACTGTGATTTGCGCTGTTCCCCAGTCCCAAAAGCCTACCACCCTGTGGGCCTACTGGAATTGGAGTAGTCCCCTAAGATAATGGAACAAAGAGGTTAATACAATGTGGCCATCATATCGCCACAGCTTGTTGTCAGTTCCTGTTGAGCAGGCTGCATGAATTTGTTGGATTTTAACTGCTTTAGGGCAGATGACCCATTGATGTCCACCACACTACTTTCAAAGTGTTGTGGACTTCAATGCATCATCAGCAGTACTGGAAAAGAAAATGCTTCTGGCTGAAACACCAGAAACATTTTCTTTTCCAAAATCACAGTTGGTACACCAGCGAAATGCTTCCCACAAGTCCCAAGTTTGATTTTTTGTTTTGATGTATTGCACAGCATGCTGGGCACACTGGCGGTACACAGCAAAACAAAAATGAAAGCAGATCACGCTAATGGAATATGCGGGTATCCACACGTCTGACCACCCATTATTGCTACACTTCTCCCGATAATAGTAGTACCCCAATTGTGTGACTGAGCTATGACCCATGAAATGAAAGACTCCCTAGACACAAGGAAAGATCACGATTTTGCCTTGTAAATTGATCACTTTCTAGCTGTTGTATTTAGGCCAGGACTCGGTTGGCACCCAGAGAAACATTCCAGGTCCAAACCTTTTTTAAAACAAGATACCAAGAAAAGTCTGGTGTTGTGTAGTTTGTGTGGATTCAAACACTTTTTCTTACCTAGAATGGCCTGCAAACTCTAAACGTTGGCTATTTAGTTTTATTTTCCTTATGTTTCTATGAAGGACAATTCTGGAATCTCTGTGAATTCATAAAATTCCTACCACCCAGCATTCCCACACTTCTCCCAATAAAAATACTACCCCAAATTTTCTATTATTTTACATTTAGCACATTAATTACATTGGACTTCATAACAGCAATTTATCTGCTATGACCATAAATTAGATAAAGATAAAGCAGAAGTTCACACGAGTCAATAAATTTAAAAAACAGATTCATACTACACAGATCATAAATTATATTATACAAAAATCAGAAAATGTTAGTTGATGTTCTGCAGAGATGTCCAGAGAGGTCAATTATAATACAAATGCGTTCAACCTCAAATGCCCTGATTATGGTTTACACATTATTTGGTTCAAGGAGCTGACTCTAAAGGGTTATTTAGATATTAAACCGTTTTTGAATGATAGTCTGTTATAGCAGCTCTTTGTGACATGGTATGCTATATTGAGCCATTTCAGACGCACACTACTGTTAGTTAGTGCATTTTCACCCCTCTCCAGCAGGCACATTAACCTAACAAATATGTGGCTCCTGCAGACAAAATAACACTCTGTAGAGCAGATATCTAATGTTAGAAATTGGGTTTCTGGATGTCAGAGTATGCACCCTGTACAAGCAGGAACCATCACTCTAGTCAGGGTAAGCTAGATACACGCTAAAAGGTAACCTGTGCTCACTTTCTAGTAGCTTGGCACAGAGCAGACAGGCTTATCTGAAGAGGCAATGTGTAAAGTATTTGTGCAACACATACACCCCACAGTAACACAATGAAAACACCACGAACATGCTCCAAACAAAGTTAGAAAAATGACTATATTTTTATGAGTAAAACAAGACCAAAACAACAAAAATCCATTAAGTAGAACCAGAGTTATGAGTTTTTAAAGATGTAATCACATTATAGTGCTTATAGTCATAAAGCACCAACCGGGGACATCTGGTCACGCTACACCGGGGTAAATCCAAAGTTCAGGCTGATTGCGATGAAGGGCAGGCTAGCTACAGGACTCATGTAGATCCTGCTGAAAAAGTACCTTGGATGGAAGAAGCGTCAATGTCGAAGACTCGATGCGAGGTGTCAAGGCATCTTCAATGATCTCGTGGATGCAGGCGATGCGTCGGTTCCAAACTGCGCAATCAATGAAGGCTTCGTCTACAAACCCCTTTACGATGCGGGTGATGCGTCATCCTCAAGCTGAGCAGTCCATCATTGTCAAGCCGCACAGTCCGTCGAAGCGATGTAGTTGAGTGGCAGCCTTGTAGGCATCAAAGGGTGATGCATCAGCTACGATCGGTGCAAAGTCGTAGATGCGTAGTTTTTATGGTTCGGCACAGCAGAGATCACCTTTCAAGGGCCCAGGACTGGATTGGCATCACTTGGCAGGGAAGGACTCACCAATGGCAGAGTCCAGGTACCATTTCAGGATTGAAAGAAGTCTTTGATGGACCTGAAACTTCAGAACAGGGGGCAAGCTAGCAAGTTCTTGAAGTCCCTCTGGGATCAAGTAAGATGGGTCCGGTCCTTGTCCTCAGCAGGGCAGATATCAGCAGGCAGCAGAGCAACACAGCAAAGCAGAAAAGCTGTTCTTCCAGAGCAGCAGTCAAGCAGAGTGGCAATCCTTTTAGCACAGTAGTTTTTACTCCTGGCAGAGTTCTTCACAGGTCCAGTAGTGTACTGTCTTGGGAGGGTCAGGGAACCAGTGCTTATACCCAGTTGCACCTTTGAAGTGGGGGTGACTTCATAGAAGGGACTTTGAAGTGCACACAGGTCCTTTCTTCCCATCCCTGACTCCAAACCATCAGAAGGGGGTAGTCAGCCCTTTAGGTGGGAAACAGGACACTGCCTATTCAGGTGTAAGTGTCAAATTCCCCTCTGTTCCTGCCCAGGAGAGCTATCAGAATGCAGATGAATGCAGATTAGTTCTCTGTCACATGTACCCTTCCTGTGTTTGTGGCTGTCTAGAGGGAATGCACAAAGCATAGCTGTTACCTACTCCAGACGTGTCTTGGAGACAGGCTGTAGTCACAGAGAGCATTGAAATGTCCACTTTCAAAAAGTGGCACTTCTAAAACAATAATGTTAAATCCAACTTTACCAGTAAAGAGGATTTATTACCATTCCAAAGATCTAAAACATGATGCAGTTATTCCTTTCAAATCAGGAATTACATCTTAAAAGTGTAATAAGGAATTCCCAATGCTAACCTATGAGAGGAGTAGGCCTCACAGTAGTGAAAAATGAATTTGGGTGTTTGTCACTACTAGGACATGCAAAATTTACCAGTACATGTCCTATCTTTTACTTATGTAGCACCCTGACCTATGTGCTAACTAGGGTATACCTTAGGGGTGACTTATGTGTAATCAAAGTGGAGTTTAAGGCTTGGCAAGTTGTTTTAAATGCCAAGTCCAAGTAGCAGTAAACTGCACAGACAGGCCCTTCAATGGCAGGCCTGACATTGGTTTGAAACCCTACCTGTGTGGGTGGCATGATGAGTGCTGCTGGCCCACTACTAGCATTTAGGTTAGAGGCCCTGGGTACACAGTATACTACTTTACAAGGGACTTACAAGTTAACTAAATATGGCAGTTGTATATACACCAATGTTACCCTGATTAGGGGAGAAGCACATGCACTTTAGCACTGGTCTGCAGGGGTAAAGTGCTCAGAGTCCTAAGGCCAACAAAAAGAGGAGGTAAGTAGGCAAAACATTTGGAAGAAGACCACCCAAAGGATGACAGGTCTAACACCTAATCTCAGACAGGCTATATTTCACAACAGGCCAGTGTAGGCTAGAACAAGGTCAGTCAAATATGTCATACCTGACATGTGATAACTCTGAGTCAGCACAATAGGCTAATCAAAGCGCCATGCCATATTGGAATCAGAAGTTCCCTGATTGGACATTGCTTCTGAATGACAGAGAGGTTTGGTTTTCCCATCAGCTCCTCACATACAACACTGTGGTGTCCCACAGAAGTCCATCTTATCTCCTCTACTATTCATCATTTACCTAACCTCCTTACCCAATCTGGCTAAATCATTCAACTTCACCTTTTACAACTATGTTGATGACTGCCTTTGGGCCATAAACACATGGATAATAAATAACCATCTAAGGCTAAAGACAGAGCTTATTACCCGTGGACAGTAACAAAAATAACAGCTTACCTCCATATGGCTTAAGGACCATGAGGCCCCTCCAACAATATAAAGAGAAGCCAGAAACCTTAGGTAACCATGGATTCAGACCCATATTTGATACCACATGTTAACAATATAAACCCAAGTACCTTCTGCACAATGAAAACACTAAGGACCTGATTACGAGTTTGGCAGTGCGGCACAGAGTATGCCCAACCACTACACCTTCAAAACTGTAGTCGGGCTGCCCTCCAGATTAGGATATTCCTCCTATCTAGCAGGCTTTTTTGGGGAGATCCCACTGCGGTGCCTCTAAAAATGGGCACCGCAATGGGAACGCTAGGGAGGCACATGTTGTGCCCCCATGCATGCACCCCAGGGTGCAGAGGCAAAAGGGGGCCCTGTAGGGCTCCCTTTGCTTCCTCTCTGCCATGGTATTCATGGAGGAGGAGCCACCATGAAAACCATGGCGGAGAAGAAACTCCTGATATGGTTTGAGGGAACACGGCAGTCCCACCACGCATATAGATAACTCCTGACTGTGCAACACCGCCAGGAAATGGCAGATCCCTGGCGGCCCTGGTGGCCCTGGTGGGGCAATGGCAGTCCGACTGCCCCAAATGTAATAGGGTGGTCAGGAGCCCAAAGCCGCTGCAACCCCACAAATCTGGCGGTCCATTGAGTACCAGTCTCGTAATGGAGCCCTTAGTTGAATCCTCCCATACCTTGGATACCAACAGAAACTGCAAGCCATTGTCACATTCGTAGTCTCCAAGCTAGACTATGCCAATAGCCTAAACCTTGGTACACCCACATTCATAAATTAATACGCAAAATACAACTCATTCAAATTACTGCAGTAATATTTCTTCTTTTCCTTCACCCAAGAGAACACATGACTGCAGTCTTGCAACCAATCCACTAACGATCTATAGCAAGGAAGGCAATGGGCAAGGAACTTTGCATTGTTCACAGAGCCTACAAGGGAAAGCACCACTATACTTACAAGCTAAACTCAGCAATAAAAACAAATCAGGGCACTACACTCCAGGCTTGTACAACTTTTCATACCCCTTACCGTAAGAAATCCGTAGGAGGCACTGTTTTCTCAGTACATGCCGCCAAGCTCTGGAACACCCTACCAGCCAGCATTCAAACATCGAAGAGCCTATACACTTCAGAAGACAGTTGAAAGCATGGCTATTTCCAAGACAACAACAATCCCATACATCCCTGCAACAGAACCTAGAAATACAGTTGCAACCTCAAACGCAATCCTCATCTTATTACCCAGAGATGTGGAAACTATCCAAACAGCAAACTACTTTCGGTTGGCAGGTAAGTTAAAGGAGAGCTGACCTGCGCTTCACCGGGGTGATATATAGTTATGTAAGTTCATACATAATATTTCTGGCACACACTAATACTAATACCATAACATTCAGCGGTCAGCAGCCAACTGTAACTTACACCTCTTA
Source organism: Triturus cristatus (assembly GCF_964204655.1). Lineage (NCBI taxonomy): Eukaryota > Metazoa > Chordata > Amphibia > Caudata > Salamandridae > Triturus > Triturus cristatus. Next base: position 322,791,505 of record NC_140586.1, on the reverse strand, counting down.
CATTTAGAAGTCTCCTTTAAGGGTTGTCCCTCACAGCACTGTGCAGGCAACAAACCAGCTATCACTAAACTGAAGTAATGTGTCACACACTGTGGTTCAATATCTAAACACTATGGCCACTTCTTTGCATCTCACAATGGCTTTCAAAAAGGAGATGATAGTAACAATACACATCCCAGCATCTCTTTCCTCTTCTCTCTACTTCCAAGTTTGCCAGTCTTGGCCCAGAACTATACACTATGGATTGGATTTATTAAGATTTTGCGGCTGGCTTTTGTTTCTTTTGTGGTGTAGCCCGACGCAAAATAATGTTTGATATTTACTAAGCAATGCACAGCCATATTGCGTGGCTTTGTGCAGTTTAGTAAGGACAAAGTAACGCAAGGCAGCAAATATTGCTGCCTTGAATTACCTTGTGTTATGAAGGAGTTCCATGGGCGGAACATGGGCATTTTCATACATCCACCTATGGAATCTGGAGCATTCCTAGATGTACTAAAGCTAGTAAACTTGGGAATGTGTCAAATTTACACTTCTTCCCCAGTGAGGCGTTGCAAGGAGAAATGTCTTCATTTCCTCTAGTTACTACCTCATTAGGTGTGTTCTGAATTGCGCAGCACACATAGAAAGAGGAATATGCCTCTATGGATTGTTTTTGTGGAAGGGTGTCTACACTGACACTAGGCTGCACACAGTGCACCAACTCTGGGAGGCAGCAGAAATATGCCATATCTTTGTAAAAATGGTTCACTGGATCACAAAACAAAAACAACACCTTTCTAACCACATACCACCCTATCTGGCATAGCTTGCTGCCCATATAGGTAAGCGCTTCAGTGTCACACATATGCGTAGTAAGTGCTATGCAAATGCGCAATACAATACAATTTTTATCATTTGTGCATCACCTAGATTTGTTTTGATCCTATTAAAATCTTTCCATTACACTTCTGAAATGTGAAACAAAATGTGCTTCATTTGTGATTTTGTAACTGCTGGTATATGTTGAAATATTTGAACAGTTCATTTACAGGTATTTACATTTTATGTGAATTAGAAACAAATTGACATCCTAAAGAATTTCTATTCACACTCTCTATACACATGGCCACTGAAAATATGCAAACCTGCGGCCAGGGTGTTTACAGCATTATTAAGAATGTACCACATTTGCCACATAATCCATCATCTGCTGCATACTCTTCAGATTTTAACAAAAACACATTTTGTTTCAATTTCATATAGATTAAAAGTTACTAAAAATGCTGCAATGCATGCTGATGTTCACAGGAAGGTCCTTTGCAAAGGTTAGCTGGCCACCTTTCAGTTACTTACAGCTAGCGGTATTTGGATGTGGAACTGGTACTAATAAAGTGAAACCTTTCCCAAGATAGTGTTAACGTGCAAAAATGACAAAATAATGAAGTGATACATTTAAAAATGTGCTGCATCAAATGGATACATTTGTGTTTTCTTGCCACATAATTTAGTCAATATTGCTGCATAATTTGGGTCTCCCCGCTCCCTAATGCCAGTGGCACTGTCTGTACCACAGAGAGATTGTCACATAGTTCACTTTACAAAATTCTGTCACTTTGCAGTAAAAGGAAGAAAAGTTAACAACATATTCACAATAAAAGGATAAGCATCTATTTGTCAGAAGACAACCAGACATTTATTTAAGCTGTCTTGAAACATGCAGAAAATATAACAAGATAAAACCAAAATCTAAATGCATTTATGTTGCTCATTCACCTTCTGAACACCCGCAACACTATATTGTGCCACGAGCCAAAGATTCACATGGGCTGGCCCGGCCCTAAAATGCCTCCCCTGTGGCTATGGCCCTGCAAAGGACTAAGCAGGTAGGTATGGCTACAGGAGGAGCCACATGCAGCTATTACTGCCCCCAGCTCCTCAATAGCCATGCTCAACAGCTCTATACACTTTTCCATGGTGGTTGGAGGAATAGAGGTGTGAGGGAGATAGTAGGTTTAGCATTCAAGCTCCTCCTACCTTCGCTTCAACAAGCCTCCCACACCACCATCAGAAGAACTTAGCCAGGAGTTGGGGATATGAAGGGGAAGCAATAGGATTTTTCCTTCCCTTCCCCTCCCCTCACACACACCACTTCTTGATTCAATTTCACACTGCTCTTTAATATAACAATGCTTTCTGTGAAAGAGAAAGATTGTGGAATTAACAGTGTGTCTCTGCCCCAGCACAGAGCCAGACACTGTCTGTATATTCTTCTAGCCTAAGAAGAAATCCAAACAGTGTCTTACTCTTTTCTGGGCACAGACACACAGTTCTTTGCCCCACCAAGGAACCAGATGCTGGCTGGATTTTTTCTTAGGCTAAGAAATAAAACAGTGACAGCCTCTTTGGTGGGCCTCTGAGATGCACACCTGTGCCTCAGGAGGGGTCTGATGTCATAGAGGTCTACAGTGCTTTATTTGTAAAAACAAATTAGTACCAAGACCCTATTCGGAAGGCTAATGCAGCCTGCACCACCATTTGCCCCTATTAGCTCTGCCAATGACAGTATCAACACAACTACTAACCATCGCAATCCTACAAGTGTGACACTTCAGACTATTACAGGCCATCCATAGCTATAACAATGTTGTGAGCAGCAGCTATTGTTCCTTTTGAATGTATATTGACTTATTAAACACTGTTGTTGTGCTCAAAATTAGAAAGACAGTGTGGTGGACTGTCACTTGAGCGTGTGCTGACAATTAAGTGTTGGTGCCAAGCACTGGAAACCACTGTTTCAAATTATCACGGGAGGTTTGGCACCTAACAATAAAAATCTTAGGATTCCTAGATATCAAATTATATGGTTGTGGTATGTTTCCACATAGTGCATAGATGACTCCTGTGATCAAAAGACAGGTTGCTTTAACCAGCATTTCACTTGCAGTTGCTTTCCACGTTTTCAGATTGCACTGCCCCAAATGTATTGCCTGTGGGTACATCTAAACCCACAGAAAATTATGTCTGGTATTTCATGCTCATGAGACCCAGAGGAACAAAGTTGGTGGTCCATCCTAGACAGGGATAGGTTCCTGTGTGAGAGAAACTGGAGGAAATGCTAAAGATTTGATAGAGTTCATGTACAGTGTTTTCTACCAGCCAGTCAGTGCAGGGGAGGTGTAGCTCACACCAACAGATATCTTTAGGTCATACAAAATTAAACATGTATAGTATTTATACTTTCCGTGTAGTCATGATAGTTCTGAGTTTGATATCTGTCAAATTGAGAGAGGAACATAAATAATGATTCTGCAACATTTGTTTGATCTGCACTAATATTACATAATTGATTGTGAAGACTACAGTCCCTCTGGAAAAAAAAACATGTATTTGGTATTGCCAGACTTCAGGCTCGGGGCAGCAATTCCTTAGTTAGCCTTACAGAATTTATGTTTCTCCATTCGAGAAATGCAATGACATATTCAGCAAATGTGTTAACATGTTTTAATTTCTTCACATTTTAAGGCTACAATGACATATGTTCAGGCTACAATGATATTGACAAACAATAGAAGGAGTCCACCCTTAAAGGTAAATTAATGCCTAGGAGATGGAGAGGTGCACTGAAAAGAAAGACTTATCCTTTCTTATAGAAGACCCCTCACTCACCAACCTGGTTGGTGACATGCTTCATCATCGGGGTCCCACCCGGATAACCGAGTGTGCTGCGACACCTGACTACAGTGGAGCTGGTTTTATTTTTTTGGGTGTGGTGCAAGTGCAAGAAGTGATTTAAAAATTGGTCAGATTTAACTCACTGTCAAAAATTATTTAATCATGGAGCAACTGAACAATATTAAAAAGGATTGGCGGGATACCATGTAAGGTTGAATTGACCTAAGGTATCAAAAATAGTGAGATAGGTCTACATGTTTCAACCTTGAGGGTAGTTATCCAGGTTTTCGTCAGGACCGATGCTAACCAGGGCGATCTACACACGCTAAGGTGTACCCTACCCTTGGCTAGAATTAAAAAACCTCCTGTATTTACAGTGGGGTAATCCTTGCTCGTAATTCTCAAGGGAAAATACCTGTTGGAAAAAAGAGAAGGAAACAATATATACACAACAAAATATGTTCTGTAATCAGCTTCGTTTCAAGCTCCTCTCAATCGTCATCCAATGTTATTTGTAACGTTGTCATATGTGACTAAACTCACCAGTCATACTGATTAGCCACATACAGTGAATTAATGTCACCGTGCTCCGTTGTGTCTCACAAAACGTAAACACTGAATCGGGCTTACATTCACCCGTGATTACTCCATGTATCCGAATGAAACACACAAGTGATATTTTGCACTCACAAGGAAAATACCAGGGTACTAGTCACCTGACCACTCGTCACTTCTTTATGTGCACCCTGGTATTTTCCTTGTGAGTGCAAAATATCACTTGTGTGTTTCATTCGGATACATGGAGTGATCACGGGTGAATGTAAGCCCGATTCAGTGTTTACGTTTTATGAGACACAACGGAGCGCGGTGACATTAATTCACTGTATGTGGCTAATCAGTATGACTGGTGAGTTTAGTCACATACGACAACGTTACAAATAACATTGGATGACGATTGAGAGGAGCTTGAAACGAAGCTGAGTACAGAACATATTTTGTTGTGTATATATTGTTTCCTTCTCTTTTTTCCAACAGGTATTTTCCCTTGAGAATTACGAGCAAGGATTACCCCACTGTAAATACAGGAGGTTTTTTAATTCTAGCCAAGGGTAGGGTACACCTTAGCGTGTGTAGACCGCCCTGGTTAGCATCGGTCCTGACGAGAACCTGGATAACTACCCTCAAGGTTGAAACATGTAGACCTATCTCACTATTTTTTCATTTCACTTTTTGTTGATACCTTAGGTCAATTTAACCTTACATGGTATCCCGCCAATCCTTTTTAATATTGTTCAGTTGCTCCATGATTAAATAATTTTTGACAGTGAGTTAAATCTGACCAATTTTTAAATCACTTCTTGCACTTGCACCACACCAAAAAAAATAAAACCAGCTCCACTGTAGTCAGGTGTCGCAGCACACCCGGATGACACTCGGTTATCCGGGTGGGACCCCGATGATGAAGCATGTCACCAACCAGGTTGGTGAGTGAGGGGTCTTCTATAAGAAAGGATAAGTCTTTCTTTTCAGTGCACCTCTCCATCTCCTAGGCATTAATTTACCTTTAAGGGTGTACTCCTTCTATTGTTTGTCTAATTTGCTCTAGGGGACTAGGAGTACCCCAAGCAACAAAACCCTTTCTCTCCTATTGTTTTTCGAGTACAATGATATTGAACCAGGTTTGTACCAATAAGTAGCCCTGAATATGCTAAAACATATAGTTATTATGGGTACACAAAGAGAACAAAGGTGTACATGTGTTTAAACAACCTATCGCTGATGTTTGAAAAAGCTCAAGCACAGAGTTTGCAAATACTCCAGCAGTCAAAGGGTTAAAACATGGCATGGTGGGAAATGTCCATATATATTCTTGTTGAGGTCTATTTTGCACCCAAGCTCCTCTGTGGGTGGTATGCCACTTTGCAACTAGGTTTGGCACTGAAGTCAGGAGCTTTGGCCATGTCATTCCAGTGCTTCCATAACCGCTCTGTATCCTACTTCCAGCACACATGGGGCTGCCTCATGCATACACTTGATGATCTACCAACACCCTGCTAGTGCCCATTTGGGTCTGTGGGGAGAGAATGGCCCTTTAAATAGAAACAGGAGTATTGCCATCTTCCACATAATATTACAATTAAAGATGTTTAAATCAAGTGATATTTCTTTAATTCCATTCCTTAGGGATAGAAAAGGTAGCATGGATATGAACGTGCTCATAGCCATCTTTCATTAAGTTGAGATAACTCAAGCAAATACTCATTTAATAATCAGAAATGTGCCATAATTCTCTATAAGCGTTTTCTATATTAGAATATTTAAAGTCTCTAGATGAATGTTGATCAATCAATCAATCAAACATGGCATTTGTAAAGTGACTACATACCCGCGAGGGTCTCAAGGTGCTGGGGGGCGTGGGGGGAAGCTGCTACTGTTCGAAGAGCCAGGTCTTGAGAAGTCTTCTGAAGGTCAGAAGGTCTTCGGTCTGCCGCAGGCGGATGGGTAGGGTGTTCCATGTCTTGGTGGCGAGGCGGGAGAATGATCTCCCGCCTGCAGTCACTCTTCCGATGCGGGGGACGGTGGTGAGGGCACGGTCTGCGGAGCGGAGCTGGCGGGTGGGGGTGTAGAGGCTGAGTCGGCTGTTGAGGTACATTGGTCCGGTGTTGTGGAGTGCCTTGTGTGCGTGGGTGAGGAGTTTGAAGGTTATCCTCTTGTTGACAGGAAGCCAGTGTAGATCTCTCAGGTGGGGTGTGATGTGGCTACTGTGAGGGATGTCGAGAATCAGGCGTGCGGAGGCGTTCTGGATGCGTTGAAGCCGTTTCAGGAGTTTGGCCGGGGCTCCTGCGTAGAGTGAGTTTCCGTAGTCCAGTCCACTGCTAACGAGCGCCTGGGTGACCGACCTTCTTGTTTCGGTGGGGAGCCACTTGAAGATCCTGCGAAGCATGCGGAGGGTGTTGAAGCAGGAGGAGGAGATGGCGTTGACCTGCTTCGTCATGGAGAGGGTAGAGTCGAGGATGACCCCTAGGTTGCGTGCATGGTCGGTGGGTGTTGGGGGTGTTCCTAGTGCAGTCGGCCACCAGGAGTGGTTCCAGGCCGAGGGGGTGGATCCGAGGATGAGGACCTCCATCTTGTCCAAGTTCAGCTTCAGTCGGCTGTTCCTCATCCAATCGGCGACGGCCTTCATTCCTTCGTGGAGGTTGGTTTTGGCAGTGTGGGGTCCTTGGTGAGGGAGAGGATCAGCTGGGTGTCACCGGCGTAGGAGATGATGTTGAGGTCGAGCCGTCGTGCGATGTGGGCGAGTGGTACGATGTAGACGTTGAACAACGTTGGGCTGAGGGATGAGCCTTGGGGTGATCTCGTAGCTTCGGAGCAGAAGAGGGGGAGGCGGACGCTCTGTGTTCTGCCGGAGAGGAAGGAGGAGGTCCAGTCCAGGGCTTTCTCTTGGATTCCGGTGTCGTAGAGGCATGTTCGTAGTGTGCGGTGGCAGACCGTGTCGAAGGCGGCTGACAGGTCCAGGAGGATGAGGGCCGCGGTTTCTCCATTGTCTAGCAGGGAACTGATGTCATCGGTGGCAGCGATGAGGGCAGTTTTGGTGCTGTGGTTGCTGCGGAACCCGGACTGGGATGGGTCCAGGATGCTGTTCTCCTCGAGGAAGCTGGTCAGTTGTTTGTTGACGGCCTTTTCGATGATCTTCGCCGGGAACGGGAGCAGGGAGATGGGTCGGAGGTTCTTGAGGTCCTTGGGGTCCGCCTTGGGTTTCTTGAGTAAGGAGTTGATCTCTGCGTGCTTCCAGCTCTCTGGGAAGGTCGCTGTCTCGAAGGAGATGTTGATGGTTTTCCGGAGATGGGGTGCAATGGTGCTGCTGGCTTTGTTGAAGATGTGGTGTGGGCAGGGGTCTTCCGAGGATCTGGAGTGGACGGTGTTCATGATCTTGATGGTGTCGTCATCGTTGATGTTGGTCCAGGAGATCAGGCGGTAGGTGCGGGTGGTGGTCGTGGGAGCGGGTGTCTCAGTGGTTGCCGGGGTGGTAACGGTGTTGAAGCTGTCGTGGATGTCTGTGATCTTGCGATGGAAGAAGGTGGCCAGCAAGTCGCACAGGTCTTGTGAAGGTGGGATGTCGTTGGAGTTGGAGCTGGGGTTGGAGAGTTCCTTCACGATGTTGAAGAACTCTTTGCTGTTGTGTGCGTTGTTGTCTAGGCGGTCTTTGAAGGAGGTCCTTTTGGTGGATCTGATGAGGGGGTGGTGTCTGCGGGTGGCGTTCTTGTGGGCGGTGTAGCTTTCCGGTGTTCGTTCACGGATCCAGGTTTTCGGCAGGTTCGCTTGGAGGCCTAGAGGTCTTCGGTGAACCAGCTGGCTTTCTTGCTAGTGTGGGTGTTGGAGGGCTTCTTGAGGGGGGCGAGGGTGTTGGTGCAGTCGTTGATCCACTGTTTGAGGTTGCGGGCGGCGGTGTCGGGGCGATCGGATCTGTGGGTGGGTTCCGGGTGAGGGAGGTGGAAAGCTGGTCTTCAGTGACTTTGCTCCAGCAGCGGCGTGGCATTTGTTGGGTGCGGTGGTGCGTGGTGGGTTTCCGGAAGGTGAGGTGGATGCAGCGGTGATCGGTCCAGTGGAGCTCAGTGGTGTGGTTGAAGGAGACATGGGAGCTTGTGGAGAAGATGGGGTCAAGCGTGTGGCCGGCGGAGTGGGTGGGTGTAGTGACTAGTTGTCTAAGTCCGAGGTTGGCGAGTTTGTCGATCAGGGTGGAGGAGTTGGTGTTGTTGTTGTTCTCGAGGTGGAAGTTCAGGTCCCCGAGGAGGATGTATGTCACGTTCCGTCCACGGTCCAGTACTCCTCAGGATCCGAGCGATGCTATATGGTATCCACCTCTTGATATCCCCAACTCCTGCACTAATGGCACAGAGGATTTAGGGCAATCAAGCGAGGGAAGGGAAGGAAGGGAATAGCGGGGAGTAGAACCTGTAAAGAAAAATTCACAAAACAAACAAACCCTATTGGCACATAATGCTACTCTCATGAATTCTCGCTAACCTCAGACCCGTCTGTGGGCTATACATCTTGAAGGGTGCTCTGTCCTCCACAATATTCAATCATAAGCGTGCAGTCAAAGAACTCCTGAATACCCCCAGATACATCATTCCTTCATGGCATTAGAACATAGCATTGGCAAGAGGGTGACCTCATTCATTCATGGCATGAGAAATAGCATTGGCAAGAGGGTGACAGCATTCATTCATGGCATGAGAACACAGCAGTGGCAAGAGGGTGCTCCCTCTCTCCTATCATTCGAAATTCCCTACTACAGTAAGGACTAATTCTGATGGGCTGATCAGTGTTCTAGCAGAGTCTCTATTTAATATCCCTTATGGAAGTCTCTCAAAACGTGGTATGTACCGCTCGTAATTAACAGTAATCAAACACGCTGGTCAAATTCCCCCCCTTGATAGTGAGAAAGTGGCGTGAGGGTTTCAGGCGGGTTCTCTGCCCGCTTGGACAGCTCAACAGCGCTCAAGTAACGGCGCTCTCTGTTGCGCTACTTAACGCCGTAGAACTAAACTAACATGCTCCCATGATTCGGAGCCGAGGCCATGGGTCTGAGACAGTCCTCCCCCGTCAGGGAGGGTGGTGCACTTATCTTTCTCTTCAATATGAAGTCCTCCGATACCTTCTCGGTCGTTAGGGGAAAGCCAGCCTGCCTGCCTCCTAGAAGCCCACTGACTTGTTGCCTCGAGCTGCTACGGAACCAACGGATTCCGTTCTCCTCTCGGCGGTAGAACGCCAGTGCTGGGACGCTTCCTCTTCAGGCTCGACCACGGACGTGCTTCCGGGAATTACGCACAGCGTCACGGATGCATCTCGTCGACTTTGTACTCGTGACTCCTCCCCCTCTGGACCTCGGGCATGCTGGGGGTTGTAGGCAATGCAGGCGCACGATCCTTGCTTCCTGACAATGTAGTCCATGGAGGCGAGGGCGTGTGTGCTGACGAGGTTGGTGATGGAGTCGCTGAACTGTGCTCGTGGTCCAGGGGGTCTGTAGATGAGGGTTCCTCTGAGGGTGGTGTTGGGATTGGTGTGGGTCTGGAAGTGCAGGTGTTCGGCGGTACTGTGGGTGTTGTCGGTGTTGGTTGAGACTTTGAGAGTGTTCCTGTGGATGATGGTGATTCCTCCTCCTACTCCATTGGTGCGGTCCCTGCGGGTGATCTTATAGCCTTCCGGGATGGCTATGGCGATGTCGGGTGCCGATGCGGGGTTCAGCCAGGTCTCCGTCAGGAAGGTGACGTCTGGGGTGTTGGAGTCCAGTAGGTCCAGAGTTCCGCGGCGTGTTTGCATGCGGAGCGGGTGTTGAGAAGGATGCATCTGAGGTGGTTGGGTTCTTTGGTAGGCGGGTTGGCAGCAGGATGCTGGTGAAGCTGCAGTTCCGGCAGGAGAAGGGTCCTTGGGTGCGCTTCGGGCGACCAGGCAGCAGGTGCGTGATCGGCCGGCGTTGAGTGCGTGGAGGGTGCTGGATTCGTAGCAGCCGATATAAAACAATGGGGTAGCCCAGTCTAGTGCAGAACCTGGGGGTTACTGATGTATGTGAAAAGGGGGTTCTGCCACTCTTCAAAGTCTAAGGAATTTATACAATTTATGTCTCTCTAAATAGATGAGAAGAATCAACAAATGAGATAATAAGACATTATGTCCAAACCAAAAAGCGCAAAACTTGTGTCTTATATTAAACAATATATTTTTATCTGTTTATGAAAAATCAGTGTAAGCTTATTGCAATACATGTATTTACATACACACAGAATAGTTCTTTGGAACTAACATTTAGGACTCCATAGTGCACACACATTGAAATATTTACAAGTCACAAAACATTCCACAGAATACATGGACATATACTACATAGAAAAATTATATTTAAACACAGTATGAAATGAAGAGAGGGGAATATCAACCCAGTAAGCGATTAATCAAATTATTGGTTTAGTATCCTGGGTGATCCTCAACACTTGACATTAAAGCGTCGACATTTCGACCCCTGAAAAAAAGCGATATTTTAACCGTCTTAGTGGAGTCTTCTCATTTGTTGATTGTTCTCATCTCATTGTTCTCATCTATTTAGAGAGACATAAATTGTATAAATTCCTTAGACTTTGAAGAGTGGCAGAGTCGTAGCAGAGGCAGGCGTCGTGGCGTTCGCGGGGGCCAGGGGTCCTGGCGCTGGGCGCGGTCCAGGCATGGACGGGCGCAGACGGGCTTGCCTTAGGCGCACATTTGGCGCACCTGCGGCGCAGCCGCACAGTGGCCGCCATATATGGGGAGGAGGTAGGGAGGAGCAGCTGGGAGGCGGGAGGTAGGGGCAGCGAATGGGCAGTCAGGTGGGCAGGGCCGCAGGGGATGCAGCGGCGGGAACGGGAGCGGTGGACAGCGCGGGGGTAAGAGCACAGAATCACGGGGGCACAGAGGAGAAAACGGGGCACAGAACAAGGGGCACAGAGGAGAAAACGAGGCACAGATCACAGGGGCGCAGAGGAGAAAATGGGGCACAGAACAAGGGACACATAGGAGAAAACGGGGCACAGATCACGGGGCACAGAGGAGAAAACGGGGCACAGAACAAGGGGCACAGAGGAGAAAACGAGGCACAGATCACGGGGCACAGAGGAGAAAATGGGGCACAGAACAAGGGGCACAGAGGAGAAAACGGGGCACAGATCACGGGGCACAGAGGAGAAAATGGAGCACAGAACAAGGGGCACAGAGGAGAAAACAGGGCACAGAACAAGGGGCACAGAGGAGAAAACAGGGCACAGATCACGGGGGCACAGAGGATAAAACGGGGCACAGAACAAGGGGCACAGAGGAGAAAACTGGGCACAGATCACAGGGGCACAGAGGAGAAAACAGGGCACAGGTCACGGGGGCACAGAGGAGAGAACGGGGCACAGAACAAGGGGCACAGAGGAGAAAACGGGGCACAGAACAAGGGGCACAGAGGAGAAAACGGGGCACAGAGGAGAAAACTGGGCACAGATCATGGGGGCACAGAGGAGAAAATGGGGCACAGAACAAGGGGCACAGAGGAGAAAACGGGGCACAGAACAAGGGGCACAAAGGAGAAAACGGGGCACAGATCACGGGGGCACAGAGGAGAAAACGGGGCACAGGTCACGGGGCACAGAGGAGAAAATGGGCACAGAACAAGGGGCACAGAGGAGAAAACGCGGCACAGAACAAGGGGCACAGAGGAGAAAACGGGGCACAAATCACGGGGGCACAGAGGAGAAAACGGGGCACAGAACAAGGGGCACAGAGGAGAAAACAGGGCACAGATCGCAGGAACACAGAGGAGAAAACGGGGCACAGGTCACGGGGGCACAGAACAAGGGGCACAGAGGAGAAAACGGGGCACAGAACAAGGGGCACAGAGGAGAAAATGGGGCACAGATCATGGGGTACAGAGGAGAAAACAGGGCATAGCAGATCATGAGGGCACAGAGGAGAAAACGGGGCACAGAACAAGGGGCACAGAGGAGAAAACGGGGCACAGATCATGGGGACACAGAACTTACCTCAGCAGCAGCAGCTGGGGCAGGGACAGGACGCACAGGCAGTGCTGTGCAGAGGGGGAGCGACCTACCTGTTATGTTATGCCTTCTATAAATAGTTTTATTCTGAATAAGTCTTACATTTGGGAATCCAAATATAGCAGAGATTATAAAACTGAACATGGTAGCTGTATTGCACCTGCAAATCCATTCAGCCAAACTGCTCATGTCTTACACACAGGCACTTCAAGATAGCTGAAATGATGTTTCAATGTAAACGTGAATGGCTACTCATTAAAAATGGTGTATTACCTGACATCAGAAATATTGAAAGACCAGATTTTAGAAGTAGACTGTCTGATCCGGTGATCCCTAAGCCATGTGGCAAGAACCAAAGGCCATATGTACTAAACTTTTAAGGGCGGCAAAGCTTCAATCCGCTAAATCTAAGGGTTTGTGACCACTACAAAGCATTTTATGATTTACTGAATCCATTTAGCAAGTCGGAAACGTTTTTCAGAATTGGGAAATGGGGTTAGAAGTGCATTACTGATCAAAATTTGGAGGAACCGTGTTGTGGGTGTCCCTTACAAATTTCAATTTGTGCCCTCATGGATCAATGGTTTACAATCAGAAAATACTGTCGCCAATTATTGAAAAGTTGCCAACGTTCAAGCTAGGGTGGTAAGGATTCACAAAGTTCACAAAGGGGATTCACAAGGTGGCAGCTTCAGGGGGAAGAGACAGTGGTACAGAGGCCCACTGCCCGCTCTCGCTAAAGTTTTTCAATGTTGAAACGTTTTTTTTTTTTAAAGCAGTCCAATTCCTTTAAGGGAATCAGCTGCTTTAAAAAACAAACAAAAAACTACTTTTCAATGTTAAAATGCAAAGACAGTCTCAGTGGTCTGTCTTAGTAGCCAATCAAAGCGAATCACAATTTCAAACCGACCTATTACTACATAGATCAGTTTGCAAAATAAATGACTGGACCCATGTGCTTAATTTGCAACTGCTTTTTGCACCCAGTTCTTTAGTACATCTGGTCCCAAATTTGGTAAACTCTAGGAAAAAATGAAAACATTTATACCTAATCAAAAATGTCCTCGAATCACTTTTTTAAGGACATTTATCCCACTTCCTATTCATTTGGTTTTCCTTCTCCTAAATGTTCATATTGTTAATTTTGGGAAAGTGTTTGAACAAAGCTCAAAGAAGCTTTTTAGACTTGCGCTTTGCAAATAAAAGATAACATAACATAGCAACCTGTGACATTTATGTTACAAAGGCAACAGTTCCAGATTGCCAAATAGGCAAAGTAGGCACCGGCCTGTGGGCCCCACTCCTTTCAGGGGCCCCGTGACAATGGATCATAATTTTTTTTATTTCATCTTGAAAGAAAATTACAATCAAGCTTTCTTAAATTATTTCCAAAAGACAGAAAAAAATGGATCAACTCAAAGAAACAAAAACTTTAGGTTAAAGTCTCTATAGAAAAAAAATACAATATTAATGTAATGTACCCATCAACAGCTTAAAGTACATAAACCAGAAACACTGCATCAGATTCACATAACAGTTTGTCTCTTAAAAGTTACATGTAATGTACAGTAGTGATAGTTATCTCCAAAATTAAAAATGCATTAGGAGATAATTTGCGAGGGAGGCCCCAAAATTTCGACTGCCTAGGGGCCTCCACGGGGTTTAATCCGGCACTGAAAGGCAGGTCTAATCCATGCCAGATGCTCTGGATTCCCATTAAACATGTGTGCAAGTGTAGCCTCTCAGAGGACTTCAAGCAATTCTTCCAAAGTAGCACAAGTCCAGCAGAAGGAGAGAAGGGGGGGGTCACAATTAATGAATTAAAAGGCTTGAGAGAAGAAAAAGCCTGTGTAAAGTTGGAGACCAGGGCAGGTCAATAGCAGGCTTGTTGCTTGTATTTCAGCAGTGACAGCTGTTAACATTAGTTAGCAGTTCTTTATATTGTGTACATGTTTCCATTGCTTTTGTAATTGTCTGCTAAAGACACATTGGCACCGGGAGGCGCGCGGCTATTCAAGATGGGCGCTCCCTGAAACGCTCTCCGACACCCCACTGAAGGGCTTCTTAAATGTTTGCGGTCCCGCTTTTTAAGCATGGCTCCCTGTGTTGGAAGTGGCAGGGCACATTGAGGCAAGTTTGTGGACCTTTTGAGCGTCTTTTCCAGTGTTTTTTCTCCTGCGCTTGCCTCACCTCAGTGGCTCTGCTTCGGGTAACCGCCATTTTGCGAGTTTGCTGTTTGCTATTTTCCCCTCCACAGCAATGGCTTATTGCAACTTTTGGGATCTTTAGTCTGTTATCAGAAACAAACATAACATGGCTTATTATGTGATACCTAAATGGATCAGCAACTGTCATACATGTTTCGGACTTTCCCTTTTTCTTCATTTAACTGCCTGCCGTTTACAGCTGAGCATTAATTGCGGGCAATACGTCACAGTGATATGTGAAATGAAGGTCTCTTTTTTCTTGTGCGGACCCATTTTTGAAACCTGGCTCCCTACGTCAATGTTCTAGCGGCTCATTGAGGCAAGTTTATAGACGCCTACTCCTTTGATCTTGTTTCTCCTCATGGGCTTTTTTTTATGTGGCCGCCATTTTGTGCTTTCTGCTACCAGAGACTTGTTACTAGAGATTTCTTTCCACAGCATATATAAATGCGAGTAATTTTTGGTTTTATCTGGCAATATATGCAAGCCATTGTCTTTGGTTGATATCTGCTCATCCGAATGGTTCAGCTAACGCTACACACCTGTTGGATGGATCATCTCCTTCATATTCGAATGTTTGCTGCGATGTACTTTAATCTCTCCTCTTTTCCATTAAGGCACTGAAGCAATTCAGCACCTTTCAGCTTAGCTCTGCAAGTGGTCTATTGACATAATTTCTAATTGGCTGTACTACTTGTGACCTTGGAGGTTTTTGCCTTACGAGATCCTACCTTTTGCTGCGTTGTACACTTTATTCCGCTATGGATTCCTCACACTCAAACAAGCCCCTTGGAGCTACTGGGTCTACCCCTGGAGGTCGTAAAGATTCAGCTGCTGGCACCAACAAGCGTGCCAAAAAAGACCCGTCTTCTCCATCGAAGTCACCTCTTCCTCTGACGTTAGAGTACATCATGGATGAACTACGCCACATTAGACCTTTCATGTTGAATACTACTGCTGCTCTTCAGAGAATTGAAGAGAAATGGTCTGGACTTGAGTCAAGACTTTCGGATGTGGAACAAAAAATAAGTGATGCACAGAGTCGATATCCTCACTAAAGAAGTCACTCCACTTAAAAAGTCTACAGAGGACAATTTACGCATTTATGGAATTCCGGAAGGTTCTGAAGGCTCGGATATGATCTCCTTTTTGAAGACTCAAGTCCTGCAGATTGTTGGTCTTCCGAAATCTATGGATTTTAATATTCAAAGGGCGCACAGGTTGGGTCACAGAATGCATCTTCTACATCTAAACCAAGAGGCATCATTGCCTATCTCCTCCTGTACTCCGATCTCATAGCATTTCTTAATGCTGCCAAGCAACACAAGCAGATGCTCTGGTCTGGTCACAAAGTCTTTTTCACTCAAGATGTATCTAAGCCAACCGCCACCTGACATAAGGAATTTCTCGACCTCAGACCATCTTTGAGATCCATGAATGCCCGCTACTGTCTTATACAGCCGTGCTTTTTCAAAATGACCTATAAAGACAGAACTTTTTCTTTTGATGATCCGGCTGATCTTTGGAAATTCATCCATACTGATAAAGGAGAAGCTATGGAACTGAGCAAACCTTAATTGTTTTCATGTTTGTTCTCTTCCCCGTTTCTTAGGTCTTCCCTGTGCTGTTCCTGACGCTGATGTTCATACTCTTGTTCTCCTCATGTTTTGTCATGTATGAGTTATTCCGTTCATTGTCTTCCCATTGTCTGGTAAGTTCCCCTCCATCTTGCTTAGTATGATTACCATTTGATCCTTAATCTCTTATTTCTTCTTTTTTCTTTTCCATTAGTAAACTTATCCTTTCTCGGTGTTCCCCCTTTTTTGGAGTGGCCGTCTTGTTCTTTGCCCCCCCCCCCCCCTCATTAATGTTTCTCTTGTTTTTGACCACTATGACTAAAGCCTCCTGGCTATTCGTCATCTTTTCGCTGTTAACTCTTTCTGGGTGACCATGCTCCTCTTTTCATTTCTTCTTCTGCCCCCTTTGCTTTTTCTTTCTCCCCCTCTCCTTCTCTTGCCTCTTTTCTCTTGTTTCTACTGCATCTCCTTTTTTCCATTTCAAGCTTATGGTACGTCATTAGTCTCTTCTTCTTTTATTTTTATGGATACATCACACTTGTAATTCTAGTTTCTTTCCTCTTTGTTTCTTTCTATCTTCCGCTCCTTGTTCGTTTTTACTTATCTCTATGTTATCTATGCTTTTTTCCGACACTGGCATACCCGTTTTCTGAATGGTTTCTTACACCTTCTTTTCTACTTATTCTTTAAATTTCTCTTACTCTCATGCTTCTTTTTACTTCATTTTTTTTGATGAATGGCCTTCGTGTAATTTCATAGAATGTTGAAAGTATTCGTAATCCTGTTAAAAAACAGTGAGTCTTGTCTCACCTCCCTAAATTGAAATGTCATATAGCGCTATTACAAGAAACACACCTCAAGTTACAAGATCTGTCTTCACTGCGCAAACAGTGGGTAGGAGAGGTTTTTTGCTCTCCGGCAGTGAATAATAAGAATGGTGTTGTTATATTGTTTCATAAGTCTTTAAATGTTCAGTTACAAAATGAATTCCAAGATACTAATGGTAGATGGCTGTTTCTGAATACTAAAGTTAATAACATTCAACTCTCTTTTTGTAATGTTTATGGCCCTAATGGCATTGATTTAACTTTTTGGAGTGATTTTTCTACTCTTCTCTCCTCCCATGCCGCTGACAACTTGATTGTGGGTGGCGATTGTAACCAATTTATGGACCCCTTCCTAGATCGGAAATCTCAAACTAAATATATTCCTAACAAGATGCACAAGACTTTTCATAAGGTTATCACCTCTAGAGGACTGGTTGATTCATGGAGAACCTATCACCCTGACGTTTTAGAATATTCCTTTTTCTCCCCCATTCATAGATCTCACTCCCGCATAGACTACGGTTTTCTCACTCAACGTGCTCTTCAATTTATGACTAATGCAGAGATTGGCTCCATCCTTATTTCAGATCACGCCCCGTTATTTTAGATATGGAATATCCTTCACCTGCCCCTACATCCCGTCGCTGGTGTTTTAACAACTCCCTTCTCCTGGATTCTCAATCTGTTGAACAATTCACGCTTTTTATACAGGGATTTTTTCACAATAATCTCTCCTCTGCTTCTCAATACCATTTTATTTGGGATGCCTTCAAAGCTACTGCCAGGGGCTTCATAATTGACTTTGTATCCCGGAAAAAAAAGAAAGCACTTATGGACTCAATACTTATCCTAAAGCAAATCAAAGCTCTTGAACATAAATACTTCACCACCAACTGACCTGATACTTTGTCAAGTCTTATCAAAGCAAAAAAGCGATATAATAAACAATCTTGGGACTCAGCTTGTAATAATCTCCTTAAATTCAATGCTAAAATATACGGTGGTCGGAATAAGGCAGGTAAATCTTTAGCCAATTATCTTAAAATCAAAAAACAAAAATCTAAAATTGTGGTTATCGCAGATAACTCTGGCGTTCAGCATATTACAGATGCTCAGATT
This sequence comes from Triturus cristatus, assembly GCF_964204655.1. NCBI lineage: Eukaryota > Metazoa > Chordata > Amphibia > Caudata > Salamandridae > Triturus > Triturus cristatus. The sequence goes on along the minus strand of NC_140586.1, from coordinate 322,773,551 downwards.
CTTGACTGCTTTACTGAATATTATACTTCCCTTTACACTCCAGAATCCACCCCTTCTCCTGAACAAATTGATTCCTTTTTTCAAACTATCCCCAAACCTCCTGAAGATTTCATCGACCTCACATCTTTGGATGTTCCCATCTTGGAACAGGAAATCATTAATGCCATTAACCTATTACCCAAAGACAAATCACCTGGTTCGGACGGTTTTACTGTTCGATTTTTTCTTCATTTTAAACAACTTTTGATAAGTCATTTTCTTACTACCGGCAAATCACGAGGATCTTTCACTCAGGCAATGTTATGTTTGATCCCTAAAAAAGATAATGACCACTCCCTTTATAAAAACTATAGGCCCATTTCCCTCATTAACACAGATTGTAAAATCTTTGCTAAAATACTTGACCGCCGTATTAATAAGGTAATCCTAGACCTCATCAATATTTAGCAATAAGGGTTCATCAAAGGACGATCTATCACAAATAATTTGAAAACCTTCCTCAATATTATCCACCTTGCTTCTAAAATGGATTCACCAGTTGCTGCCATTACATTAGATGCTGAGAAAGCATTTGACAGGGTAAACTGAGAATTTATTTTTGGCGCACTGAGATGGCATGGCTTTAGCCCTTCAATTATTAAAAACATTCAATTGTTATACTCTGCCCCCTCTACCTCCATTTGGGTAAATGGCTGTCAATCTAAATACTTTCCACTCCTTAGAGGAACTAGGCAGGGCTGCCCTCTTACCCCACTTTTATTTATTCTCACTTTAGAACCCTTCTTAGAGAAACTTAGACGTTCTTCACACTATACAGGTCTCCAATTTAAAAACATCAACATTAAATTCACTGCTTATGCAGATGGCATATTGTTATTTATTTTCAATCCGTCATTTCCTCGCCGGCTCTTTTCTCTTTATTACAAGATTATTCTATAGTTTCTGGCTATAGACTGAACATCGATAAATCCGAAGTCCTACCTTTAAACAAATACTGCCTTTCTCATATGTTTCATGGCTCAGGGTTTGAGTGGAACTCCAAAAGCAAAAAATGCTTAGGCATTCTAAATGCTAATAGCATTAGGGAAACTATTAAAATCAACCTTGCTGATATACTCAAAAAGCTCTCTGTCCTTACTGAGAGCTGGTCCCCCCTCTTCTTATCCTGGTGGGGTAGATTGGCCGCAATTAAAATGATGCTCGTTCCAATTATCAATTTTTATCTTTCTATGCTTCCGGTTTCCCTCTTGCTCACCTTTTTTAGTACCATTAATCGCTTCTTGATCAACTTTTTGTGGAACAACCGCAAGGCTAGGATTACACTTTCTCGTCTCCAACAATCCAAAGATTTAGGTGGAGTCAATTTTCCTAATCTCAGACGTTATCACTCTGCATTCACCCTGAAACAAATATGGACTTTTTTAACCGAGTCCACACATACACCTAGAACAAGCTCAACACACACCTTTTTCATTTATTACAGCTGCCTGTTTATCTCAACCCCCAAAGTGTTTTTCCTCACCCACATTTATTCATTCCAAAGCACTCGCATCCTCTCTGCTTAGAACTCATCTCTCCTCTGAGGATCAACTCTCTCTCACTCCAATCTGGTATAATAAATATTTAAAGATTAATAACAGAGCATTATTCTGGAAGGAATGGATTGATAAAAGCATCATTACTCTCAACCATCTGTTGAAGGATGGATCCCCTATGGACTTTTTGGATATCCGAGAGTCTTTTGGTATCTACACCACACATGCCCTTCATTTCCCCTTACTTAGGGAGTCCCTGATTCATACCCTTTCCGAGGGTTGTTCCTCTGATACACCTGACCAGGCCTCCTCCTCCCCACTTGATTTTTCTACCCAGTATAATGCAGCTGTTATTTACAAGATGATATCCCGTTCTCTGGATGTTAGAATTAAATCCAACTTAGAACTTTTATGGGAGAAAGATTTAGCCCAAGATTTTTCGTTTCAAACATGGGACTCTATCTGGTCAAAAATACATACTTCTTCACGCTCAACTAACACTATGCAGACTTTATATTATTTTTACAATAGATTTTTTTTCACCCCTACTGATCTGCACAAAATCAAGTTGTTAGACTCCAAAAATGCTGGTCTTGTTCCCATGAGAATAGTGACTTCCTTCATATATTCTTCCACTGCCCTCTGGTTAAGTCTTTCTGGTCTCGTATATGGTTGAAATTGAATGAAATATTATCTACAAACTTTTCTTTTGATATTGTACATGTGTTTTTGGGTAGTTCTTTGCCTGTCTGGGATGTTCAGAGTAATGTGGGTAAATTTAGAGACTTGTTTTTAGCTATTTCCTTTCAGATTATCACCACCAATTGGAAGGACAACTCAAGAATTTCATATCAAGCTTGGTGTAACTTGCTTTGTCACCTTCACAGGCTTGATCATGCCCACACCACTTCATTACCTCTATTGATCAAAAAAGACTTGTTGTGGTCACCACTAGCCTCTTTTCTTTGTAGGTTGGCTTCCTGATTTCACTTGTTTTTATGGTACCAATGTTATCTTTTATCACTTCACAATGTTTAAAGTTTCCCAATATTATGCATAATTGTTTTAACCTCTCATGCATTTCCCTTTCCTCCTCTTTTCCCCCTTCTTTTTTCTTCATCTTCTCTTCCTCTCTTTAAATTCAAAATGTTAAATTGCATTTACTCTATGTACAATTTTTCCCATTCAAGGGTTTTGTTTGCATTGTTGTCATATATACATTTTGCTACTACTTTTTTTTGCTATATGACCATGTACTGATGTTTTACTTTGTTTATTATATCAATAAAGCATTCTAAACTTTAAAAAAGACGCATTTGCACCAAAAACAAGTGGTTTATCGGTGGTGTGTCTTGGTGGTGAAAAGAAGAAAGTGAGTTCATGCATGTCGATCTCTTTTTGAACAATGTCACAACAGACTTTTAAAACTTCTAGTGCTGCCATGTTGGATGCTGGCCCTGTGTAACACTTTCAGCCTGTTGCAGGATTTTAACCAACAGAGCTTTCTATTTTGGGATTTCTAGTTTAAAACTATTCATAACATGTTTGGTCATTAATGTTTCAGCACACAAAATGCTGTTGGCTGCAAACCAGGGACTGACTGTGCCACACACAGCATGGAGACGCTTGCCAGCTCTTGACAGCCTTAAGTTTTCAGAGGGTTTTGCAGCATGCGGGTAAATATGGAACTTGAGCGCCCAGAAATTCGGGTCACAAGCAATAGTTATATTTTGCACAACACTGCTTTGCAACTCAACCACAATTTTGTGTGAAGTACAAATTTGCCACAGTGCAAAATGGTCATTCGTGAGGTTTCTCAGATTCATGTCTCATTAATATTAATTAGGGCTCACGGTTTTATGGTATTTTTTTTTTACATTTCTGTTTGTATTTATCCATATTTATTTTGTGCCCATTTTATTGGTACTTATTCATATTTATTTTATGTTTAGAGAATAAATGGAGTCGTAAAATGATACATTTCCACTTTTATTTAACCGATAAACATGCACTCATACTTTGATGCCTGTCACGTTTTAGCACATTAAGCAGCCAAATATGATAAAAACTACACTAACAGGTAAATATTAGCATTATATACAAATATATGTTAAAATATGCCTGTATTTAAGAGAATCTTATCCTATTTTTAAATCCCCATGGTGTTCATCTGCTTAGCAGTTGGTCCTGAACTCATGAAGAACAACAAGAGTCATTCATAAGAAGGCCTACATCGGGGAGGAATGGGAGCAGTCGCCTAGGAACCACGCGGGAATCTTCCCTTGAGGCAGGTTTGACAACAGGGGATTCCCCTCCCTTCCTCCCATGGGGCAAGTAGCTTTGGTACTTAGGGCTTGCATTTAGAAGCCATCCAATTGTGGAGAGTGACACTGATCACGTCCACACAGTGGCATTCTCTTGCCACCAGTTGGTAAGAACGGAGCCCCTATCTATATATTTAGGTCCTGATGAATGCCCTGGACCCACCTGGGCCAACACTACAGAAACATGTCGACCTCTCACATAACGGTTAGGGGACACTAACTCCCCCACATACCGTCACCTGATTTTAATATGATATAGTTACCTTTCACATTAAACAACACAACAAGGATAACTATAATGATTTTTAACCACACTCACTTGTACATGGGCCCCCACTTAGTTTAGAAGTGAATCCCTGTCGTCAGCTGTATGCCCGCCCTCTAACAAACCAAGGTTTTAGAAGGCGAGGACTGGTCAATGATGAAGTATGACACCAGGTGGTGTGTGAGACCAGTCCGTTACATCTTGTGAGATGTCTCCACTCACAATATAACCCAAACCTCACAGTCGTCACTACTTTAGGAGCAGCTTTTTGTGGTTAACATTTATTGTTGGAGGCTGCTAGCTCCTAGAACCCCGTGCCTCTTGTTCCCTTCTCCACACAGTGTGGAGCTCACGTGTTTTTTCATTCATTTTCACAATTTTCTGTATTTTTCCACATTTAACAAAAATATATAGACAGGAAATAGATTGTTTTCTGCTGTATTTATCTGTTAAAATTAGTAAAAACGCAAAACTGGAAGTACTAAACTAAAGTAGGATTCAATTTGTGAATCCCAATGAACGAGCTGTAGAAGTAGGACTATCAATCAATCAATCAATCAGGGGGGTTTATAAAGTGCGCTACTCACCCGTGAGGGTCTTATGGTGCTGGCGGGGGAGAGCAGCTCCCCCCCAGGACTAGAAACCTACGAGTCACAGTGGGCCTCCATTTCTGTATTCAAAATTATATCATGACAACTTTCTTCTGTTATTGCATCCACTTGTCCATGTAGGGATAGTGGATACTTCTGGAAAAACCTTTGGCATGCTATAAATGGAACCAATGAAGAAATGCAGTGGTCCCTGGCCTTCTGTGTGCTCCCCTAAAAACAGACAGTGCATATCCAAAAATTGGAAGATAGCAATGGGGCACAGCTTCCAGTTTGCAAATGTGGACCACCCTTTTTTTGGATTTCGCTGTCTGATCAATGGCTTGTGACCACAATTGTGGTGGGAAAATCATTGATGCATGGTATCACAAATTGGGAGGAGGAGGGGAAGCCCCTCCCCTCTCCTTTTAATTGGCTGTGAGTTGTGAATTGGAAAGTCATTTCCAAGTTGAAAAGTATGCATTGTAGACATGTTAATGCATCCTGACGGTCACAGATTCATATCACGCATTGGTGATATGTTCTGTGTTTTACATGCATGCTATAAGCGTGTGCATGTAGTCTGTAGGTCACTGGATCAAGCCAGGTTTGATGAAATATCTCTGTCAGTTGAATCCCTCCTGTAGTCACGTGTGGGGACTTTTTCAAGAATCTCTGAGCAATCACAGTTTATTTGGCTCAAATTGCAACTTTGAGAGCGGTTTACTACTGGTGCCTTGGGTTACCTCACCAGAACCCATAGCTGGGTAGAAGGACTTGCCTTTATCACTTGACCCTCAGAGTAGCAAAGTCGAGCAATCAAAGACTAAATCAGAACTCAGCAAAACATTAAATAACAATCAATAAATCATTGTCCAATCAATGCTTTTACTGAAGAAGGAAAAGTACTTTAATTATGGCACACAACTAAATACTACACCTGAATTTCTGTGGACAAAAATAATGTACATATAATTCTCCCAGGAACATAGTGTGTGTCTGATATCACCCCTAACAAGATCCGGGTGCAAAAACATTCAGGAGGCCCCTTACACTCTTGGGGAAAGGTTTGAAGGGGATATTTCATCCTTCTATTACCCCCAGGCAGTGGTTGTATGCTAGAAATGTGGTCAGAGTGCAGTACTTCCAAGTTCTATTATAGTTACCCCAGTGCATGTATATATTTGTCTACTCTCCTGTTTTGGTGTACACATTACCTTTTTAAGTCTTGTGTGTGGTCATTTCTTGCAACCTCCATTGGCTAGGGCCAGGGATGTTGCTAATTGATCATCTGAATGCTCACATATGTAAATCGATGAACCAGAAGCACTTCTTTCTGCTGCAGACCAATGGTGTTCTACGTTGACTTCTGGGTGTGCAGAAGTGTGCAGGTAATGTTTCTAAGTTAGATGAGACACCGGCAGGGGTCTGCACTCACTTGCACCACCTGGATGGAGGTCAATCTTCTTTGTTTTGATTTTCCTATGCACCAAAACTCAAGCCTACCACACAAACAAATGAGCTGCGTGGTCTCACATTGGTGATATTGCTGAAGTGAATGGCCGCTGGATGCAGTTGCGAGTTGTGTCGTGCCAAGTCGTCTTGGTGCTGTTTCCACAGACTGAACACAGACCCCTGATTTCAGTGGCAGTGTTTATTAGTGTCATGTCATCACCTTATTTGATTATTCTGTCTTAAAGGGCAGTTCCGCCATTGCTGGTTGTTCACTGTGGGGCTGCAGTTCACGAGCCCAACACAAGCAGACATGATGGAAGCGATTTGGATCAGCGGCACAATGCTGGAGAAGTAGTGGCACAGGGCCTTACCACTAAGCCTGGCTGTGAGGAATTTACTGAGATTTATAGGGGGACAACTTTAGTCCTTCCTGTGCAACTCGTTACAGCCCTCTTTTACAAGGAGATTTCCCTGCATGCAAGGACACCTCTAGCACACCTCCTCAGTAGGTAGTAGGGCATTTCCTTTAAGGTGGCTTAAAGGCAGGTCTTCTTAGTGTGATGAAGAACTTTCAGGTTCCTCTTCCCAAACATGGCAAATAGGAGCTGGAAGTTGGTGACATCAACCATGCAGCACAGATATCATTCCCAGTCTCAAATGATTGAGGGACCTCAGACAATGGGCTAAAAGAAATCATGGAACCCTAGCTTATGGTTACTGCTTCAAACTTATGCCAAGTTTGCAGACTGATATTGTGTATTCCTCAGGTCCAGCTCTGGGAACGGTTTTAATCAGCTCTTGACTCTTCCAAGTTTGGTGAAGCCTTCTCTGTAGACAAGAGCAGTGGTAGAGGGAACTGCCTGTCAGGAGAACTCAAACTTAAAGCACAAAAGAAGCTTCCTCACTTGGCTGCTTACCATCCTACTTAGTCTGTAAAAAAGAACAAGGGTACCCTGTAAGTCAGAAGGGACCATGGGTAGCAGTATTTTATTAGAGACAACGGTCCCTATCATGGGAAATATGAGACCATAACCACAAAACTGCAATAAGCGTCGGGTGTACTATTGTACCAATGGAACTTATTACATTTATTCACTTATTCATTAAACATGAGAAAACAAACAGTAACATATAGTGAGCAAAAAGTGACTTTTAAGTGATATAAGGATTACAGTAGTCACGATAGAGAGAAAATCTTGTACTCCACAACAATCAAAAATTAAGAGTTGGAGTTAAGATGTAGTTGTCGACGACGTTTCGATCTCCAACAGCGGTTATGGGATCATCATCAGGACAAGTGAATCTAAATGCCTGAGAGGTAGCTGTGGGTCCAAGCTAAGGACCACAAATCCAGTGTAAAGAGGGACGATGCCCGCCCATGGACCCAGGTCTACACAGGAATGTAAAGTAAGGGAACAATGCTGTCAACCATTGTCAAGGTAGTGGTGTTTAATGTCTAGTCCCTGGCATGAGTATCACAGGCTCCAGATGGAGGGCAATCTATTGAAATACCTGTGGCGATATTGTGGGGTGTTTCCGGGTTGCAGGCCTGACCTACCTTGACAACGGTTGGCAAAAATTATGTACACATTACTCCCAGGAGCATAGTGTGTGTCTGATATCACCCCTAACAAGATCCGGGTGCAAAAACAAGTGAGCCGGCCGTCTTTAAGGCTGTCTCTCAAAGTGAAAGAAAACCATTCAAAGATGTCTGCCGCATATGTGTGTGTGCATGGTGGCCATCTTTGAATGATTCTTCTTTCGCTTTAGGACAGATCATTACAAAATGGCCAATGTGGATGCACATACAATTAAATAAAAGTAAAGCTTACATTTTTTATTAATCTTCCATGGTGGCGGAAGGCTAATTCGGAATAGTAAACTACAAATCAAATAATGTTTGGAATGCCACACAAATTGGGGGGAGTGTGAGGCCTGGTAGCAGCGTGCAGCTGCTGAGCCCTCACAAAATAAATTAAAAAATATATAAATTAGAGGGAGTTGGGTGCAGGGGCGAGGGGGTATAGTGTACATAAGCAAATCAGCAAATTCAAGTAGCCCGATAACAGTGTGTAGCTGTCGGGCTTTCACGAAAACTAAACTAGGACAAATAAATAATTAAATAAAGCGGAAGAACAGGGGCAATAGTGGGAAAAGAGTTGCACCCCCATGAAGTGCTGAAAGCAAAATACAAAAATCTAAAGCTGTCTCTAGGCGAGTCCGAAGAAGGCTTGTTCTGCGTACACAATTAATTGCTGCAACCACTGTTGATTTTCCACAGATAACTGTAGCAGTAAAGGAGGATGCACACGTTATGCCCCTCAAGACTACATAGCACAACCGTGGGCCACAAACCATGTCACATTGGGCTCCTGTGTGCTGAGGCCAAAAATATCCAGAGACTCAATATGGGGAACCAAGTGCTGGAGTGCACACTCATCCGAGCCATGCAGGAGCCCCTTTCCCACCTAACAACAGGCATATATAAATTGTGAGTTAGTGCGACAAATGATAGGTTGGTGATATACTTTAGTGGGTAAAGTGTTCAATTTGTACACATGTATGTAATATATTGGCCACAGGGGCTTAAATACAGACAGCATGAACTCTGCCTTTTATTCTTCCTCTCATTACTAAGGGTCTTAATACGAGTTTGGCGGTCCTCCTGTCGACCTGCAACTGCCGCACCGACAGGAGGACCACCAAGCCCGACGTGCGCCCCCATGCCAAATTACAACTGTAATCCATGGCCGGCATGTGGGGCGGCGGCCATGGGTGTACAAGACTCATAGATGAGCCTTACCAGCAGGGGCCACCGTGACAGCGCCTGCAGCACGTTCCTGCACGGTGTGGCATGCATGCCACACTGTGCAGGAACTGGAGTGCAATTCCAGGAGGGGCACAATATGTGCCCCCCCCAGCATGCACCCTCAAGCCCAGGAGCAGCAGGGGGCCCTGTAAGTGCCCCATTAGTTTCCTCTCTGTTATGAAAGGGGTGGTGGACAGGCAACTTGGAATATGAATGGCGGTCCAGCAGTGGCACTGCCAGCATATTGCTGCGTCCTGTCCACTGCGCGACCACCACGGGATTCTGAATCCCTGGCAGACACAGTGGTCCTGTGGCGTTCTGACCAACACACCCCTAATACTGCGGGTGGGTCTGCAGTGTGGCAGCGGTCCTATGGACCGCCGTACTCTTAATAAGGCCCTAAGATTACCATGAAAATAGTACCAATTATTTAAACATTAAGTGGCTCAGTCAGAATGTGAATGAAAAATTGGATGCAAAAATGCCAGAGGAAATACTATTATAGCTCTATATCAAGGGGGAATACTGTGAACTCACCTTCTGTTCAACCTGTTTTAGTGCAGGATTCCTATTCGTGCACTGTTTCCAGTTTGTTGCAGTAATTTGCCCAGTAAAAACCCAGGGGCCTATTTATGAACTTGTCACACAGTGCAGCGCAGCAGGTCACATTGCTAGGCTGCACTGCGTGACTGGGAAAGGACAGGAAGGCGACGTATTTAAGGCAATACGGTGCATTCCTGCCATTTCCTCTGTGCTAGAGCCCTTTTGGCTACCTAGCGTCAATGCAGGCACCCTTGCACCAACGGCAAGGGTGTTTGCATTGCTTGCAGGATTGTTTTTAGCACAAAAACAATCCTGAGAGGTATATTTCTCTATGTGTGCTGCACATAGAAAGAGGAAGTAACAAGGAAATAGAGCTATTTCTCCTTGTTGCGTCTCTCCTGGGAAGGCAAATCTTTTTGGGATATTCCCAGGTTTACCAGTTCTGGTAAATCTGGGAATGCGTCAAAAAACATTGAAGTTGTGTGGGAACACCCACGCAACATCCATGGAATGCCTTCCCAGGGAAGAATAAGACAACGTTGAGATTTGCACTGTGTTGCCTCACTCCAGATTTATGGAGACACTCATGGCCACGCAAAGTGGCCTTGTGTGGCTGTATAAATGTGAGTTAAGGTTTGCTTTGCTTTTGCACCACGTAGCGTGTTGCAAGAGCAGCGCAAACCATCTCTTCAATAGGCCCCCCCAGTGTCAGGTGTAATTTGTACAGTACTTAAAATTTCAAACTTTCATATTTGGCGAAAGCACTGCTTTCTCCAATTTGAAACTTACTGCAGCACTTTGAATGAGGTAAAATTGCTAATTACCTCTCTGTCTTGCTTTCTTATACCATCCATCAGAATTTGAAGTCTCTGCCTTATTTCCAGACAAATAGGTATCCCTGCTTGCCTAAACCCTTCCACTTCATCGAGAGAGTCCATAAAGGAAAATAATTTCCTTTAATTCTTTAAAAGCCCAATGACCAGCAAATAGAGTGTTTCGCTGACCTGATAGAGAGTTTAGACTCTCTGGGTTCTTGTATTTTCAAGGGTATTCTGATACTCACCCCTCCTTGGAAGGTGTTAGTTCTTCCATGAGATATACATTTGGTTTTGCACACCTTATAGCTACCTCTTTTTGTTCCTTTGGCAGCTATATCTCTGTGGATTTACTCACATACATGGTGATGTATTTCTGGTGGTTTTAAACTCCTTTAAAGCTTTGGAACACTTTGGATCTTTAGTGTATATTCCGTTCCCAATATGACAGTCATGCCTGATCATTTAATTTTGCGTTCTAGTCTTTCTTTTTGCATAAAGTATAATCTTCCTTTCATTTAAAAGATGAGGTCGTTCCTAAAAAATTCAGCAGATGATGTGGATTTAGTTGGGTTGGATGTTCATGACACAGTTTTTACCTACTTGGATGGGAAATCCTCCTTCAGGTCTTCTGATTCTCTGTTATAACGTATGGATCTTGACTTAAAGGCTACAAGCCTTATATAGTTACACTTAGTGACTTATGCCAGCTACAGTGAATGCTTATTTTGTGTACTCCTCACCCAATTCTCCCCACCTTTGTAATGTAATGTAATATAAAAGGATTTGTTGTGCACAGACTAATCACCTGTGAGCATCTGTAGGCGCTGCATAGGTGCAAAGGTTTTGGGCAACATTTGAAGAGTCAGGTCTTCAGTTTCTCTGTGGAATGTTGTGAGCACTGTGGTTGTTTTGATGTCCTGGGGGAGAGAGCTCCAGTGCTTTGCTGCTATAGAGGAGAATGTGTGGCCTCCTTACCTACTTCTGCAAATGTGAGGGATGTGTGTGAGTGATAGCGGCTAGGTGAGTGGTTGTAGGTTGTTTGGTGCTGGTGGAAGTGCGGAAATCAGTTGAGGTAAGTGATAAGGCCAGATTCTTGCCTACCTGGTTATCTCCAAGAATCCTCACAGGTCGACAGGATCTTTTTATTTGCCAGATAGTGTGGAGGGGATGAACATAATTATCAAAATATATCTACAAGCAATTAGACTTCATTTGGAAAGGACCACTGACTCCGAATCTAAAATGTATAAGATTTTATTACAATCAAAAACATCTGAATGTACAGACACCTCAGTACAAGGTGCAAAAGGTAAATGGGCACTAGCACAAATGCAAGCCTACGCAAAATTCTCATTCGGCTTAAAACAAACAGAATTACAGATTCTAAAAGCATCAAAAAGATTATCATTAGGCTGATGTCAATTTTAGGAATCATCGATTAAGGAAAAACATTTCTATCCCTACACTAACTCTAAGGTGACATCCCTACTTAGCATTCCCATCCCAGGCAAGAGAATCAAGAAAAAAGGTGTCAGAAGTGAAGACTTCCTAAGAAGTGTATTCACTTAGTCAGAGCTCGATCTAAGATGCTCCTTCTAGCTTCCCATCTAAACCTCATCTGCTCAACCCACGGGGCACTGTCCCTAATACAAAACCCCAAAATCATAGAACACGCCCTTCGGCACACCTCTTCAGCCAGGTCTTCTCTCTGTAGTTTTCCACAAAGTTGTCCTGCATCGAACAACGGTTAACTTGACCTTGGGCACCAGGCACCTTGCGCAGCAAAAGTATCTATCTCACATTCCAATGCACTCCCCTGTTGGCTTCTCACAGCATCCTAACTCCTAAAACAAAGATCTATTCTCTCTAACGAGCTAAATGTCCTTGCACCTGCAACAGAAACATGGGAACGAGAAAAGCCATTTCACATCTTTAAGATTTTACATTTCCCTGCAACCCAAAGCCTTTACCAAGGGAATCATTTTCGGCCTACAACATTAGTTAACATAAGGAATGAACAGACCTTCTCTTTCGACATATATGTGATCAGGCCTTTACAAAAGTAAACACACTATTAAACCACACTCTAAGCATTAGTTCATTATTTTCATATACGTAAATAAGGAACCTACACGGAGAACTTTAACATGACACACATTTAGCCTAATACATTGCATTGTACGAAAACTAATGATTATTCGTTTATTGAATACAATCACGATAACTTGCAACGTTGATCCTCACAGAGCATTATTACATTTCTAATCACCTCTAAGTTAAACGATTACAGCAAATACATTTCTATGACACCTCTAAACATACATTAATTAATATGTGGGTGCTGACTAACGGTGAATATGATGCACCCCTACAAATTTCAGAATCTGATGACGCTCTATCAGTTCCCCCCTTTGATGACAATTGTCATCACACCATCACAACCATATTCCCTTGGAGAAAGAACCGACCTATACAGTGCTTGTTGCCATTCTACTCTGTCGGAACCTCTCCATCCTCTTAAGATTCTGATATTGACTGTCCTGCAGTCTAGCCATTCGCCTCTCACTCGCTCTAAGAGCTCTTTCAACTCTGTTTCCTCTGTACCACTTACAGGCTCTGATGAGACCCCACAAGCAGATCACACAAACCACAACAATAATGAGAGGCTTCAACACAAATCCAAGGAATCCTTTTCCCAAGCTCACAAACCAACTTCCCACACGACCGAATCCTTTACGAATCTTCTCCCACACACCCTCTTCAGTCAAATCCGCAATCTCTTGATGAATCTTAGTAATGTTGTCTATATATTTCTCCAAATCCTTGCTGTTATCTGGAATATACGTACAACATTCCTGAACTTTCAATAATTTACAGACTCCGCCCTCTTTTGCCAATAACACATCTAAAGCAAGACGATTTTGCAAAACCATAGTTCTTATCGACAACATCTCTCCATCTACCAACAACAAAGACCTCGCCGTATTCATTGACAACTCATCAACCACAGTCGCCAACTTTCTTATCTTCACATCATTCAAAACCACACCCAAACTTGGTATCACTGCTCCAAAGATATCACCAATCACTGCTCCTGCACTTGTAGCTCTCCGCACTTTAGAATAATGTCCAGTCTCCAAAAGATTTAAGTCTTCTGTATGATAAATCTTCGGAAAGATAATAGCCAGTAACATGTACCATACCAATTCACAGGCAACCTCACATAGGCATTCCTTCCACACACAAAATACACAGTTGGAATCACTTGCACCGGACCTTGCAAAAAGTTCTTAGCAGAGTCCTCCATGGTAAAGGTATGATCGCACGTACTCTGTCCTACCGAGACTTTTTCATAATAAGTCTGAGGACGTTTCACACACAACTTCCCCTTCTGCGTCTGATCTAGCGCTATGGGTTCATAACTCACCTTAGATCTGTGCGATCTCTCCTCATCAGTCCAATCTACTGGACTCTCTCCTGTATTCCGTGTCTGGGTTAGTTTTCTATATCTATCCTCTATCTGGCCAATGAACTTCTTTTCCGTTTCCGACCAGAAACACGTTAGATTATGTCGGTGAGCATAAACCGTATCCAAACTCAAAGTCGGTATGAAATACTTCAGAAGTCTGTCCTCTGACTTATAATAGTCGTACTTATTCAAATGCTTACATGCCGGTACTTCAGGAAGTATTGCATCATAATTGGAAAAGAAATACTCAAATTGTCTTCTCTCATAAAAGATGCTAAGCAATAAGCTGCAAGAAATCCCATAGGTTAATGGAAGATGATATCTAATACCCTCATCCACGGAAGAAGGTAGCTGCATGCACACATAGCAATCTTTCACATCCATTGCATCAACTTACTCATACAACAGCTTCGCATAAGCATTAAGCTTAAAGTCACTTCTAGACAGATCTATATGAAACCTACGACTCTCTTCAAGTATCAAAGCTCTTTGAGCTCCTATAGTAACCTCTTTCTGGCTAGAGGTGGTAGGTGTAGGTGTCCCCTGTACCTCCCCCTCCTGCTCATTGGAAACGATATATGAGGCTACCACTATCGCAACTATAGCAGCTATCACTACCCCTAAAAGTGTACCTATCACTAGTTTAGTTCTACGATGGGTATTTCCAGCATCTGCCATCTTTGGAAAAATTCTCAGATTTTCAGTTCGACAACAACATGTAAAAGTCTCTTTTCTCATCCGAGTATTGCTTGTCAAACCAGTTCACACAACGCCTTGAAGCTGGAAGTCCCCTAGCAATTTTCAGTTCCTTACTTACACAGTCCGCAAAAAGACTTCCTTAGCCCTCCTTCAGTGTCCTGACAGAAAGTCCCTAACTTTATTCTTCTTCCACTCGGGCCTAGGTTATCTACTTCTTTTGGACCTTCATGTACAACAAAGGGTTTTGCTTTTAATCCAGAATGTTATTCGCTCCCAACAGCTCTAAAACTCCCTGCAAAATTTCAAGACGAAGGATCACCAACTCCTGATGTGGGGGTACAATAGCAAAAGTCGGAAAAACCAGCGTCTCCAGAATCAACTCACAAACTTTACTCAGAAGCGGTGGATTCGGAATATTGAGGGTCAGTATTCCTTCGATTTCCAATCCTGGAACTCTCAGCAACACTTCTATTTTCAAGTTCGGAGAATTGCTGATCAACGTCAGGGATCTCAGCCTCCCTGTGCTCGGTATGCCTGGCATCAGTCACAGCGTATGTCCACTCTGGTGAGGCGTACCTTTGACACTGCACTCTTGCTCTCCTTGACCTTCTCAGATTAACTCAAACTTGCTCTTCGTCGGGAAAACATGGCGGCCAGCTAGTGTGCAGGTCGCGGGAGTCCGGATCCCAGAGATGGTGTTTGCTAATTTTGGATTTGTTTCTTCAGTAGTTCTGCAATGAAGTTAGGAAAGGAAAAGAAACGGTTTCTACAGCTGAGGGCGGATTACGGAGTACGGAGAAAGTAAGACTGGATGGTTTGGAGGGTTTAATCATACTCCATTCGAGAAACTGCAAAACTGCAATATTGCGATTCGTTATCGCAGCGATGTCACAAGCTCCTCCTGTATTTAAGAGAATCTTATCCTATTTTTAAATCCCCATGGTGTTCATCTGCTTAGCAGTTGGTCCTGAACTCATGAAGAACAACAAGAGTCATTCATAAGAAGGCCTACATCGGGGAGGAATGGGAGCAGTCGCCTAGGAACCACGCGGGAATCTTCCCTTGAGGCAGGTTTGACAACAGGGGATTCCCCTCCCTTCCTCCCATGGGGCAAGTAGCTTTGGTACTTAGGGCTTGCATTTAGAAGCCATCCAATTGTGGAGAGTGACACTGATCACGTCCACACAGTGGCATTCTCTTGCCACCAGTTGGTAAGAACGGAGCCCCTATCTATATATTTAGGTCCTGATGAATGCCCTGGACCCACCTGGGCCAACACTACAGAAACATGTCGACCTCTCACATAACGGTTAGGGGACACTAACTCCCCCACATACCGTCACCTGATTTTAATATGATATAGTTACCTTTCACATTAAACAACACAACAAGGATAACTATAATGATTTTTAACCACACTCACTTGTACATGGGCCCCCACTTAGTTTAGAAGTGAATCCCTGTCGTCAGCTGTATGCCCGCCCTCTAACAAACCAAGGTTTTAGAAGGCGAGGACTGGTCAATGATGAAGTATGACACCAGGTGGTGTGTGAGACCAGTCCGTTACATCTTGTGAGATGTCTCCACTCACAATATAACCCAAACCTCACAGTCGTCACTACTTTAGGAGCAGCTTTTTGTGGTTAACATTTATTGTTGGAGGCTGCTAGCTCCTAGAACCCCGTGCCTCTTGTTCCCTTCTCCACACAGTGTGGAGCTCACGTGTTTTTTCATTCATTTTCACAATTTTCTGTATTTTTCCACATTTAACAAAAATATATAGACAGGAAATAGATTGTTTTCTGCTGTATTTATCTGTTAAAATTAGTAAAAACGCAAAACTGGAAGTACTAAACTAAAGTAGGATTCAATTTGTGAATCCCAATGAACGAGCTGTAGAAGTAGGACTATCAATCAATCAATCAATCAGGGGGGTTTATAAAGTGCGCTACTCACCCGTGAGGGTCTTATGGTGCTGGCGGGGGAGAGCAGCTCCCCCCCAGGACTAGAAACCTACGAGTCACAGTGGGCCTCCATTTCTGTATTCAAAATTATATCATGACAACTTTCTTCTGTTATTGCATCCACTTGTCCATGTAGGGATAGTGGATACTTCTGGAAAAACCTTTGGCATGCTATAAATGGAACCAATGAAGAAATGCAGTGGTCCCTGGCCTTCTGTGTGCTCCCCTAAAAACAGACAGTGCATATCCAAAAATTGGAAGATAGCAATGGGGCACAGCTTCCAGTTTGCAAATGTGGACCACCCTTTTTTTGGATTTCGCTGTCTGATCAATGGCTTGTGACCACAATTGTGGTGGGAAAATCATTGATGCATGGTATCACAAATTGGGAGGAGGAGGGGAAGCCCCTCCCCTCTCCTTTTAATTGGCTGTGAGTTGTGAATTGGAAAGTCATTTCCAAGTTGAAAAGTATGCATTGTAGACATGTTAATGCATCCTGACGGTCACAGATTCATATCACGCATTGGTGATATGTTCTGTGTTTTACATGCATGCTATAAGCGTGTGCATGTAGTCTGTAGGTCACTGGATCAAGCCAGGTTTGATGAAATATCTCTGTCAGTTGAATCCCTCCTGTAGTCACGTGTGGGGACTTTTTCAAGAATCTCTGAGCAATCACAGTTTATTTGGCTCAAATTGCAACTTTGAGAGCGGTTTACTACTGGTGCCTTGGGTTACCTCACCAGAACCCATAGCTGGGTAGAAGGACTTGCCTTTATCACTTGACCCTCAGAGTAGCAAAGTCGAGCAATCAAAGACTAAATCAGAACTCAGCAAAACATTAAATAACAATCAATAAATCATTGTCCAATCAATGCTTTTACTGAAGAAGGAAAAGTACTTTAATTATGGCACACAACTAAATACTACACCTGAATTTCTGTGGACAAAAATAATGTACATATAATTCTCCCAGGAACATAGTGTGTGTCTGATATCACCCCTAACAAGATCCGGGTGCAAAAACATTCAGGAGGCCCCTTACACTCTTGGGGAAAGGTTTGAAGGGGATATTTCATCCTTCTATTACCCCCAGGCAGTGGTTGTATGCTAGAAATGTGGTCAGAGTGCAGTACTTCCAAGTTCTATTATAGTTACCCCAGTGCATGTATATATTTGTCTACTCTCCTGTTTTGGTGTACACATTACCTTTTTAAGTCTTGTGTGTGGTCATTTCTTGCAACCTCCATTGGCTAGGGCCAGGGATGTTGCTAATTGATCATCTGAATGCTCACATATGTAAATCGATGAACCAGAAGCACTTCTTTCTGCTGCAGACCAATGGTGTTCTACGTTGACTTCTGGGTGTGCAGAAGTGTGCAGGTAATGTTTCTAAGTTAGATGAGACACCGGCAGGGGTCTGCACTCACTTGCACCACCTGGATGGAGGTCAATCTTCTTTGTTTTGATTTTCCTATGCACCAAAACTCAAGCCTACCACACAAACAAATGAGCTGCGTGGTCTCACATTGGTGATATTGCTGAAGTGAATGGCCGCTGGATGCAGTTGCGAGTTGTGTCGTGCCAAGTCGTCTTGGTGCTGTTTCCACAGACTGAACACAGACCCCTGATTTCAGTGGCAGTGTTTATTAGTGTCATGTCATCACCTTATTTGATTATTCTGTCTTAAAGGGCAGTTCCGCCATTGCTGGTTGTTCACTGTGGGGCTGCAGTTCACGAGCCCAACACAAGCAGACATGATGGAAGCGATTTGGATCAGCGGCACAATGCTGGAGAAGTAGTGGCACAGGGCCTTACCACTAAGCCTGGCTGTGAGGAATTTACTGAGATTTATAGGGGGACAACTTTAGTCCTTCCTGTGCAACTCGTTACAGCCCTCTTTTACAAGGAGATTTCCCTGCATGCAAGGACACCTCTAGCACACCTCCTCAGTAGGTAGTAGGGCATTTCCTTTAAGGTGGCTTAAAGGCAGGTCTTCTTAGTGTGATGAAGAACTTTCAGGTTCCTCTTCCCAAACATGGCAAATAGGAGCTGGAAGTTGGTGACATCAACCATGCAGCACAGATATCATTCCCAGTCTCAAATGATTGAGGGACCTCAGACAATGGGCTAAAAGAAATCATGGAACCCTAGCTTATGGTTACTGCTTCAAACTTATGCCAAGTTTGCAGACTGATATTGTGTATTCCTCAGGTCCAGCTCTGGGAACGGTTTTAATCAGCTCTTGACTCTTCCAAGTTTGGTGAAGCCTTCTCTGTAGACAAGAGCAGTGGTAGAGGGAACTGCCTGTCAGGAGAACTCAAACTTAAAGCACAAAAGAAGCTTCCTCACTTGGCTGCTTACCATCCTACTTAGTCTGTAAAAAAGAACAAGGGTACCCTGTAAGTCAGAAGGGACCATGGGTAGCAGTATTTTATTAGAGACAACGGTCCCTATCATGGGAAATATGAGACCATAACCACAAAACTGCAATAAGCGTCGGGTGTACTATTGTACCAATGGAACTTATTACATTTATTCACTTATTCATTAAACATGAGAAAACAAACAGTAACATATAGTGAGCAAAAAGTGACTTTTAAGTGATATAAGGATTACAGTAGTCACGATAGAGAGAAAATCTTGTACTCCACAACAATCAAAAATTAAGAGTTGGAGTTAAGATGTAGTTGTCGACGACGTTTCGATCTCCAACAGCGGTTATGGGATCATCATCAGGACAAGTGAATCTAAATGCCTGAGAGGTAGCTGTGGGTCCAAGCTAAGGACCACAAATCCAGTGTAAAGAGGGACGATGCCCGCCCATGGACCCAGGTCTACACAGGAATGTAAAGTAAGGGAACAATGCTGTCAACCATTGTCAAGGTAGTGGTGTTTAATGTCTAGTCCCTGGCATGAGTATCACAGGCTCCAGATGGAGGGCAATCTATTGAAATACCTGTGGCGATATTGTGGGGTGTTTCCGGGTTGCAGGCCTGACCTACCTTGACAACGGTTGGCAAAAATTATGTACACATTACTCCCAGGAGCATAGTGTGTGTCTGATATCACCCCTAACAAGATCCGGGTGCAAAAACAAGTGAGCCGGCCGTCTTTAAGGCTGTCTCTCAAAGTGAAAGAAAACCATTCAAAGATGTCTGCCGCATATGTGTGTGTGCATGGTGGCCATCTTTGAATGATTCTTCTTTCGCTTTAGGACAGATCATTACAAAATGGCCAATGTGGATGCACATACAATTAAATAAAAGTAAAGCTTACATTTTTTATTAATCTTCCATGGTGGCGGAAGGCTAATTCGGAATAGTAAACTACAAATCAAATAATGTTTGGAATGCCACACAAATTGGGGGGAGTGTGAGGCCTGGTAGCAGCGTGCAGCTGCTGAGCCCTCACAAAATAAATTAAAAAATATATAAATTAGAGGGAGTTGGGTGCAGGGGCGAGGGGGTATAGTGTACATAAGCAAATCAGCAAATTCAAGTAGCCCGATAACAGTGTGTAGCTGTCGGGCTTTCACGAAAACTAAACTAGGACAAATAAATAATTAAATAAAGCGGAAGAACAGGGGCAATAGTGGGAAAAGAGTTGCACCCCCATGAAGTGCTGAAAGCAAAATACAAAAATCTAAAGCTGTCTCTAGGCGAGTCCGAAGAAGGCTTGTTCTGCGTACACAATTAATTGCTGCAACCACTGTTGATTTTCCACAGATAACTGTAGCAGTAAAGGAGGATGCACACGTTATGCCCCTCAAGACTACATAGCACAACCGTGGGCCACAAACCATGTCACATTGGGCTCCTGTGTGCTGAGGCCAAAAATATCCAGAGACTCAATATGGGGAACCAAGTGCTGGAGTGCACACTCATCCGAGCCATGCAGGAGCCCCTTTCCCACCTAACAACAGGCATATATAAATTGTGAGTTAGTGCGACAAATGATAGGTTGGTGATATACTTTAGTGGGTAAAGTGTTCAATTTGTACACATGTATGTAATATATTGGCCACAGGGGCTTAAATACAGACAGCATGAACTCTGCCTTTTATTCTTCCTCTCATTACTAAGGGTCTTAATACGAGTTTGGCGGTCCTCCTGTCGACCTGCAACTGCCGCACCGACAGGAGGACCACCAAGCCCGACGTGCGCCCCCATGCCAAATTACAACTGTAATCCATGGCCGGCATGTGGGGCGGCGGCCATGGGTGTACAAGACTCATAGATGAGCCTTACCAGCAGGGGCCACCGTGACAGCGCCTGCAGCACGTTCCTGCACGGTGTGGCATGCATGCCACACTGTGCAGGAACTGGAGTGCAATTCCAGGAGGGGCACAATATGTGCCCCCCCCAGCATGCACCCTCAAGCCCAGGAGCAGCAGGGGGCCCTGTAAGTGCCCCATTAGTTTCCTCTCTGTTATGAAAGGGGTGGTGGACAGGCAACTTGGAATATGAATGGCGGTCCAGCAGTGGCACTGCCAGCATATTGCTGCGTCCTGTCCACTGCGCGACCACCACGGGATTCTGAATCCCTGGCAGACACAGTGGTCCTGTGGCGTTCTGACCAACACACCCCTAATACTGCGGGTGGGTCTGCAGTGTGGCAGCGGTCCTATGGACCGCCGTACTCTTAATAAGGCCCTAAGATTACCATGAAAATAGTACCAATTATTTAAACATTAAGTGGCTCAGTCAGAATGTGAATGAAAAATTGGATGCAAAAATGCCAGAGGAAATACTATTATAGCTCTATATCAAGGGGGAATACTGTGAACTCACCTTCTGTTCAACCTGTTTTAGTGCAGGATTCCTATTCGTGCACTGTTTCCAGTTTGTTGCAGTAATTTGCCCAGTAAAAACCCAGGGGCCTATTTATGAACTTGTCACACAGTGCAGCGCAGCAGGTCACATTGCTAGGCTGCACTGCGTGACTGGGAAAGGACAGGAAGGCGACGTATTTAAGGCAATACGGTGCATTCCTGCCATTTCCTCTGTGCTAGAGCCCTTTTGGCTACCTAGCGTCAATGCAGGCACCCTTGCACCAACGGCAAGGGTGTTTGCATTGCTTGCAGGATTGTTTTTAGCACAAAAACAATCCTGAGAGGTATATTTCTCTATGTGTGCTGCACATAGAAAGAGGAAGTAACAAGGAAATAGAGCTATTTCTCCTTGTTGCGTCTCTCCTGGGAAGGCAAATCTTTTTGGGATATTCCCAGGTTTACCAGTTCTGGTAAATCTGGGAATGCGTCAAAAAACATTGAAGTTGTGTGGGAACACCCACGCAACATCCATGGAATGCCTTCCCAGGGAAGAATAAGACAACGTTGAGATTTGCACTGTGTTGCCTCACTCCAGATTTATGGAGACACTCATGGCCACGCAAAGTGGCCTTGTGTGGCTGTATAAATGTGAGTTAAGGTTTGCTTTGCTTTTGCACCACGTAGCGTGTTGCAAGAGCAGCGCAAACCATCTCTTCAATAGGCCCCCCCAGTGTCAGGTGTAATTTGTACAGTACTTAAAATTTCAAACTTTCATATTTGGCGAAAGCACTGCTTTCTCCAATTTGAAACTTACTGCAGCACTTTGAATGAGGTAAAATTGCTAATTACCTCTCTGTCTTGCTTTCTTATACCATCCATCAGAATTTGAAGTCTCTGCCTTATTTCCAGACAAATAGGTATCCCTGCTTGCCTAAACCCTTCCACTTCATCGAGAGAGTCCATAAAGGAAAATAATTTCCTTTAATTCTTTAAAAGCCCAATGACCAGCAAATAGAGTGTTTCGCTGACCTGATAGAGAGTTTAGACTCTCTGGGTTCTTGTATTTTCAAGGGTATTCTGATACTCACCCCTCCTTGGAAGGTGTTAGTTCTTCCATGAGATATACATTTGGTTTTGCACACCTTATAGCTACCTCTTTTTGTTCCTTTGGCAGCTATATCTCTGTGGATTTACTCACATACATGGTGATGTATTTCTGGTGGTTTTAAACTCCTTTAAAGCTTTGGAACACTTTGGATCTTTAGTGTATATTCCGTTCCCAATATGACAGTCATGCCTGATCATTTAATTTTGCGTTCTAGTCTTTCTTTTTGCATAAAGTATAATCTTCCTTTCATTTAAAAGATGAGGTCGTTCCTAAAAAATTCAGCAGATGATGTGGATTTAGTTGGGTTGGATGTTCATGACACAGTTTTTACCTACTTGGATGGGAAATCCTCCTTCAGGTCTTCTGATTCTCTGTTATAACGTATGGATCTTGACTTAAAGGCTACAAGCCTTATATAGTTACACTTAGTGACTTATGCCAGCTACAGTGAATGCTTATTTTGTGTACTCCTCACCCAATTCTCCCCACCTTTGTAATGTAATGTAATATAAAAGGATTTGTTGTGCACAGACTAATCACCTGTGAGCATCTGTAGGCGCTGCATAGGTGCAAAGGTTTTGGGCAACATTTGAAGAGTCAGGTCTTCAGTTTCTCTGTGGAATGTTGTGAGCACTGTGGTTGTTTTGATGTCCTGGGGGAGAGAGCTCCAGTGCTTTGCTGCTATAGAGGAGAATGTGTGGCCTCCTTACCTACTTCTGCAAATGTGAGGGATGTGTGTGAGTGATAGCGGCTAGGTGAGTGGTTGTAGGTTGTTTGGTGCTGGTGGAAGTGCGGAAATCAGTTGAGGTAAGTGATAAGGCCAGATTCTTGCCTACCTGGTTATCTCCAAGAATCCTCACAGGTCGACAGGATCTTTTTATTTGCCAGATAGTGTGGAGGGGATGAACATAATTATCAAAATATATCTACAAGCAATTAGACTTCATTTGGAAAGGACCACTGACTCCGAATCTAAAATGTATAAGATTTTATTACAATCAAAAACATCTGAATGTACAGACACCTCAGTACAAGGTGCAAAAGGTAAATGGGCACTAGCACAAATGCAAGCCTACGCAAAATTCTCATTCGGCTTAAAACAAACAGAATTACAGATTCTAAAAGCATCAAAAAGATTATCATTAGGCTGATGTCAATTTTAGGAATCATCGATTAAGGAAAAACATTTCTATCCCTACACTAACTCTAAGGTGACATCCCTACTTAGCATTCCCATCCCAGGCAAGAGAATCAAGAAAAAAGGTGTCAGAAGTGAAGACTTCCTAAGAAGTGTATTCACTTAGTCAGAGCTCGATCTAAGATGCTCCTTCTAGCTTCCCATCTAAACCTCATCTGCTCAACCCACGGGGCACTGTCCCTAATACAAAACCCCAAAATCATAGAACACGCCCTTCGGCACACCTCTTCAGCCAGGTCTTCTCTCTGTAGTTTTCCACAAAGTTGTCCTGCATCGAACAACGGTTAACTTGACCTTGGGCACCAGGCACCTTGCGCAGCAAAAGTATCTATCTCACATTCCAATGCACTCCCCTGTTGGCTTCTCACAGCATCCTAACTCCTAAAACAAAGATCTATTCTCTCTAACGAGCTAAATGTCCTTGCACCTGCAACAGAAACATGGGAACGAGAAAAGCCATTTCACATCTTTAAGATTTTACATTTCCCTGCAACCCAAAGCCTTTACCAAGGGAATCATTTTCGGCCTACAACATTAGTTAACATAAGGAATGAACAGACCTTCTCTTTCGACATATATGTGATCAGGCCTTTACAAAAGTAAACACACTATTAAACCACACTCTAAGCATTAGTTCATTATTTTCATATACGTAAATAAGGAACCTACACGGAGAACTTTAACATGACACACATTTAGCCTAATACATTGCATTGTACGAAAACTAATGATTATTCGTTTATTGAATACAATCACGATAACTTGCAACGTTGATCCTCACAAAGCATTATTACATTTCTAATCACCTCTAAGTTAAACGATTACAGCAAATACATTTCTATGACACCTCTAAACATACATTAATTAATATGTGGGTGCTGACTAACGGTGAATATGATGCACCCCTACAAATTTCAGAATCTGATGACGCTCTATCAGTTCCCCCCTTTGATGACAATTGTCATCACACCATCACAACCATATTCCCTTGGAGAAAGAACCGACCTATACAGTGCTTGTTGCCATTCTACTCTGTCGGAACCTCTCCATCCTCTTAAGATTCTGATATTGACTGTCCTGCAGTCTAGCCATTCGCCTCTCACTCGCTCTAAGAGCTCTTTCAACTCTGTTTCCTCTGTACCACTTACAGGCTCTGATGAGACCCCACAAGCAGATCACACAAACCACAACAATAATGAGAGGCTTCAACACAAATCCAAGGAATCCTTTTCCCAAGCTCACAAACCAACTTCCCACACGACCGAATCCTTTACGAATCTTCTCCCACACACCCTCTTCAGTCAAATCCGCAATCTCTTGATGAATCGTAGTAATGTTGTCTATATATTTCTCCAAATCCTTGCTGTTATCTGGAATATACGTACAACATTCCTGAACTTTCAATAATTTACAGACTCCGCCCTCTTTTGCCAATAACACATCTAAAGCAAGACGATTTTGCAAAACCATAGTTCTTATCGACAACATCTCTCCATCTACCAACAACAAAGACCTCGCCGTATTCATTGACAACTCATCAACCACAGTCGCCAACTTTCTTATCTTCACATCATTCAAAACCACACCCAAACTTGGTATCACTGCTCCAAAGATATCACCAATCACTGCTCCTGCACTTGTAGCTCTCCGCACTTTAGAATAATGTCCAGTCTCCAAAAGATTTAAGTCTTCTGTATGATAAATCTTCGGAAAGATAATAGCCAGTAACATGTACCATACCAATTCACAGGCAACCTCACATAGGCATTCCTTCCACACACAAAATACACAGTTGGAATCACTTGCACCGGACCTTGCAAAAAGTTCTTAGCAGAGTCCTCCATGGTAAAGGTATGATCGCACGTACTCTGTCCTACCGAGACTTTTTCATAATAAGTCTGAGGACGTTTCACACACAACTTCCCCTTCTGCGTCTGATCTAGCGCTATGGGTTCATAACTCACCTTAGATCTGTGCGATCTCTCCTCATCAGTCCAATCTACTGGACTCTCTCCTGTATTCCGTGTCTGGGTTAGTTTTCTATATCTATCCTCTATCTGGCCAATGAACTTCTTTTCCGTTTCCGACCAGAAACACGTTAGATTATGTCGGTGAGCATAAACCGTATCCAAACTCAAAGTCGGTATGAAATACTTCAGAAGTCTGTCCTCTGACTTATAATAGTCGTACTTATTCAAATGCTTACATGCCGGTACTTCAGGAAGTATTGCATCATAATTGGAAAAGAAATACTCAAATTGTCTTCTCTCATAAAAGATGCTAAGCAATAAGCTGCAAGAAATCCCATAGGTTAATGGAAGATGATATCTAATACCCTCATCCACGGAAGAAGGTAGCTGCATGCACACATAGCAATCTTTCACATCCATTGCATCAACTTACTCATACAACAGCTTCGCATAAGCATTAAGCTTAAAGTCACTTCTAGACAGATCTATATGAAACCTACGACTCTCTTCAAGTATCAAAGCTCTTTGAGCTCCTATAGTAACCTCTTTCTGGCTAGAGGTGGTAGGTGTAGGTGTCCCCTGTACCTCCCCCTCCTGCTCATTGGAAACGATATATGAGGCTACCACTATCGCAACTATAGCAGCTATCACTACCCCTAAAAGTGTACCTATCACTAGTTTAGTTCTACGATGGGTATTTCCAGCATCTGCCATCTTTGGAAAAATTCTCAGATTTTCAGTTCGACAACAACATGTAAAAGTCTCTTTTCTCATCCGAGTATTGCTTGTCAAACCAGTTCACACAACGCCTTGAAGCTGGAAGTCCCCTAGCAATTTTCAGTTCCTTACTTACACAGTCCGCAAAAAGACTTCCTTAGCCCTCCTTCAGTGTCCTGACAGAAAGTCCCTAACTTTATTCTTCTTCCACTCGGGCCTAGGTTATCTACTTCTTTTGGACCTTCATGTACAACAAAGGGTTTTGCTTTTAATCCAGAATGTTATTCGCTCCCAACAGCTCTAAAACTCCCTGCAAAATTTCAAGACGAAGGATCACCAACTCCTGATGTGGGGGTACAATAGCAAAAGTCGGAAAAACCAGCGTCTCCAGAATCAACTCACAAACTTTACTCAGAAGCGGTGGATTCGGAATATTGAGGGTCAGTATTCCTTCGATTTCCAATCCTGGAACTCTCAGCAACACTTCTATTTTCAAGTTCGGAGAATTGCTGATCAACGTCAGGGATCTCAGCCTCCCTGTGCTCGGTATGCCTGGCATCAGTCACAGCGTATGTCCACTCTGGTGAGGCGTACCTTTGACACTGCACTCTTGCTCTCCTTGACCTTCTCAGATTAACTCAAACTTGCTCTTCGTCGGGAAAACATGGCGGCCAGCTAGTGTGCAGGTCGCGGGAGTCCGGATCCCAGAGATGGTGTTTGCTAATTTTGGATTTGTTTCTTCAGTAGTTCTGCAATGAAGTTAGGAAAGGAAAAGAAACGGTTTCTACAGCTGAGGGCGGATTACGGAGTACGGAGAAAGTAAGACTGGATGGTTTGGAGGGTTTAATCATACTCCATTCGAGAAACTGCAAAACTGCAATATTGCGATTCGTTATCGCAGCGATGTCACAAGCTCCTCGTATACTATCCTGCATAAGCAGACTCTATACAACCCTCAAAGATTAGGCAGAGAGTAATAGAGGAATATCGAAAAAAAAAAAAAAGAAATTACCCTTTTCCTCTCAGCAGCTTCCTCGCATCAGCAGTAAGGCGGGAGGTCAGCCATGGAGGTGTGCGGCGCTAGAGCTCCGTAGAGGAAGGCGCGCCGCCTCCCGAATTTCCTTCCGGGGGAGGGGCATTGGGGACAGGCAGAGTGGCTCTACTCCTTCCGAGCCCGATTCCAGGAGACGCGAAGAACGAAGCGACGCTCCGCCAGAGGAACTCAATTTTGGCAATAGGTCTGTGGGCATTTTTTGGGTGACGGCGCCTGTTCTGCAACAGAGCGTACGGGGTAATTTACCCAACAAGGTGGGGGCTCCGGGTTTCAGTTTATCTGGTCCCTTTTTGAATACCTCTTGCCCCACCTATCCTACTTCCCCCACTCACCCGGACTTAAATCCTATGAGCTCTAAATTACGAAGAGGGGGAGGAAGGGAGGGGTTGGGGGGTCCAGGCCCGACCAGGTACACCTTGAGAAGCATCCAAGCCATGAATTTCGGGGTTGAAACTGTGGAGGCATCCCAGAAGAAAGTAGACTCTGAAATTAATGCTGTAAATACACACGTGATAAGGGAGAGCCAGAGACCTGTCAGAACACTAAAGGAGCGAGTTGTTAAAGGGACACCAACATGTAATAAATTAACTAAAAAGAAATCAAGCTTTGAATGCAAAATTAAAGTTACCCCCTCACTCAGGACTTACTTTAGTGTTCTACCTAAAACTATTATTCTGAGTAATACCCTTCCGCCTGCAAGTATGAGCTTGGATGTAGCGTCTGAAAAGTCTCTACTAGAGAAGACGGATAATAGTCTGTCTGCGGCCTCGGTCTCTACCTCTCTCTCAAAATATACCCCCAGTATGGGCAACTGGTCCAAAGATGTTTCTTTAAATCGCTTTCATGCGTTGGCAGAACCTGCTCCTGCCGAGGGTCCCCCCAGTCTGGCTGGAGACACTGCAGATCTGCCTAGTCAGGGTGAAAATGAAGTCGTTACTGAAGTTATTCGAGAGGACTTGTGTTCTCCCCTGGAAAAATCTGCTAAGGGAGATATGTCTATTGCTAATCTCCTCACAACTCTCACGAAGGAAATAAAAAAATCGCATTGAAATTTCCGAGGCTAATCAGAAAGACATTAGAGGTGTCTGTGATAATTTGGAAAGAAAATTTGACGGCCTATGTTCAAGAACTGTGATCCTTGAAGGAGAAATAAAGATTCTAAAAGAGGCAGTAGAGGGTAATGCAGTAGAACTAGAGGTTTTAAAAAGGAAAGACAGAGAGCAACAGGAGAGGTTAGAGAGATTAGAGAATTTTCAAAGGAGAAACAACCTGAAGTTCCTGAAAGTACCAGAGGGCAAAGAAGGAGAGGATATTAAATCCTTTGTAGTTCGCCTGATTAAAAAAGAGCTATTGGTCGAGGAATCAGAACAGGAGATCAGTAAGGATATTCAGAGGGTACACAGGGATCCCTACAGATCTAACCCGAATAGAGTTAAACCCAGGAGAATTCTAGTAAATTTCCAATCATACTCCCTTAAAGAGAAGATCCTATTGCGTGCTTTGTCAAAAAAGGCAATGGAAATTGATGGAGTAAAGTTCGAAATTAGGTCAGACATTTCAATTGAGACTTCGAACAGGCAATGGGAATTGGGCAAAAGAATAGATCCTCTTAGGAAGTTAAGTGCATCTGTACAATTAAAATTTCCAGCTATGCTAAAAGTAATGCTTAATAATAAGATGCACTCCTTCCGCTCCGTTGAAGAAGTAGATACGTTCATGGAGGATTTTCAGTTAGGGGCCCTGTAAAGGATATATCTCTCTTGTTACTCTTTGCGAAACACTGAACTTCAGCTCTAGAATAGATGCTTCAAGTAAAGTTTCCAAAAATCTTAAGAAGGTTTATTTTTAGGGCTAATCTATACCCGTTCTCTTTTCTTTCTCTTTTCTTCTTCTTTTTTTCTTTTGTAATAATTTGATGCATCTCTGGGGGAAGGGCACTCATAGGGCTTTCCTACTTGGTAAGTCAGGGGAGGCTTTTCCTGTGGGGGTGGGGGAGGTTGTTGTTCTCAAGCACAGGGTGGGGAGCATCAAGGGAAAAAAACAAAAAATATCCTTGTTTGCCTCAGTGATATTTTATCTCCAGCCAATGTCTGACTTATTATGAAGCTCACAGATCATGTCCAAGAAAGTAGCTAAGGAAATAAGAATACTTTCCTGGAATGTCAATGGTTTGCGGGTCAGAGCTAGACGGGAGATAATACTGCAATACCTGAGGGACTGCCGTGCACAAACTATGATTTTACAGGAGACCCATTTGACAGAGGCTGAGAGTTTAGATTTTTTCAAAGCTAAAAAATGGATCTCCTGTGCACTTGTATCAAAGCAGATGGCGGTCACCAAAGGTGTAGCAATCCTAATAAAAAAAGGGACGGATATTATGGTAGAAGGTAATGTCTCAACTATTTCGGGTAGATGGTTGGTAGCAAAGTTAAAGATCTACGGTTATAAATATACTCTAGTTGGCTACTATGGCCCAAATCAGGATGACACAGGTCCCCTCGATGCTCTGTATGCAGAGCTACTGAATTGTCCGGACCCAATTATTATGGCAGGAGACTTCAATTCAGTGATCGACCATAAGCTGGATAGATCATCAAATAGTAGAGCTGTAGGCAATCCAAAAATATCTGCACTATTAATGTGATTAAACAACTGGGCCTGTGCGATATTTGGCGACATAGGATGGGTCTCCATAGAAGCTACACATTTCATAATAAGAAATATAAACACCATTCTAGGAATGACTACTTTCTAATCGACAACAGATTAAAGGATTTGGTATCAGATATCCAGCATATAGGTGTACATATCTCAGATCACTCTGCTGTACTACTCTCTATAAATTTGGGCCAGGTAAGGCCCCAATCTAGATGGACATTAGACCGTACTATCCTGTTAGACCCACAGTCTCTCGATATTTTGAAAAAAGAGAGTGTAGAATTTTTTGATAACAATCTGGGGTCCTCTTCAATGGGAATAGTTTGGGACTCTTATAAGGCCTATTTAAGGGGCAGATTAGGTACTCTCGCAGCTGCTAGGAGAAGACTATATCTGCAAAAGATTTTAGACTTAGAGCTGCAAATTCGGTTGCTCGAGACTGATTTGATCTCTACCGAGAACTTGGCACAGCAGGACACCATGTTGATTGAAATCGAGTCACGGAAAGCATCCCTGTCTGCCATCATTCAAGCAAAGGTCATGGAACGCTGGGAGACAAGCCGCTTAGAGCATTTTGAGTATGGGGAGGGTTCCAGTAAGCTACTAGCGTGGAAAATTAAGAGTGATCAGGTCAAAAATATAATCAAAGAGATCAGTTGTGAGCAAACCGGGGGTCTATTATCAGATAACCAGGCTATCGAATCGGCATTTTTAAAATATTTTGGGGAAGTTTATCAGGAGGATCTATCTGTGACTCCCGAAGAAGCTGCTAGGTGGTTGGCGCAAGACGCGTGTGCACAGCTAGCAATTGAGAAGTCTCAGCATCTGAACGTCGAGTTCAGTATAGGGGAACTACAGATAATACTAAGCAAGGGTAAGAAAGGGAAGGCCCCCGGCCCCGATGGTCTTCCCCATGAAGTTTATAGGGCCTTGGAGGACATTCTGGCTCCAATTCTGCTAAACATGTTTAACGATATTTTTATCTCTGGTCTGGATTTTCCGAATTCATGGAAAGAGGCTACCATTGCTCTAATTTTGAAAGCTGGTAAATCCCCAAAAAAGTGTGATTCATATAGGCCAATATCACTCTTAAATTGTGATTATAAGCTGTTTACAAAAATTATAGCAGAGAGGCTCAACAGGGTAATTCCTCTGATAGTGCAAGAAGATCAAAAGGGCTTTATTCGTGGTAGAATGCTCAAAGAACTGACATTCAATCTTATTAGGGCAATTGACTTGGCTACCACGTACAACCTCCCCTTAGCGGTTATGGCACTTGACGCTGCTAAAGCGTTTGACCGTGTCAATTGGGTCTTCTTAAAAGCAGTAGTCAAGTCTTTTAATCTTGGCCCAAATATATCCAAAATTTTAGAGGGAATTTATGCTGCACCCTCTGCTAGAGTACTTGTTAATGGGGCCCTGTCAGAACCAATAAAGATATCAAGGGGAACAAGACAGGGCTGCCCTTTGCCCCCTCTTTTATTTGATCTATATATAGAACCTCTAGCTAGACAGCTTAGGGCCTCCCCAGATATCCTAGCATTCCAGTATAATGGCTGGAGTAAGAAGATTGCCCTATATGCGAATGATATCTTGGTCTTTACTAGCGACATCCACACTGCACTGAAGTCCGTGTTAACAATCACTACGGATTTCGGAAAACTCTCTGGGTATAAGATCAACAAGCAAAAAACTGAGGTGATGACCTGGAACCAAACAGCAGATGGAATAAGATGTACTAAGGATATGAGATATCTAGGGATAAGGATTACACAGGACATTGCTAAGCTCACGGAAGTAAATTTCGAGATAGTTAAGAAGGAAGTGGTTACCCTGTTGAAGAACTGGGGGCATCTCCCGCTGACTTTGTTTGGTCGGGTCAACCTCATAAAAATGGTAATCCTACCGAAGTTTACTTTCCTTTTTGAGGCCATTCCTCTCCCCTTCTGCAAAGCTTGGTTTTCAAAACTCCAGGGTCAGATCAGTTCTTTCATTTGGGCCTCTAACGGGCCTAGAATTTCCTGGAAGAAGTTGAGAAGGAGGCTGGAAAAAGGTGGAATAGCGTTACCTGATCTGCTTGTGTACTCCTGGTCCTTTCTGTTAAAAAACGGCAGGATGCTTTTGGTTACTCCATCTAATTCAGAAATCGGCAGACTCTTTGAGGTTGAGTTGAGAAGTCACAGCTTGAGTGGAGGAGGCTTTATGTTTAAGTATGCAGACCCAAAATACTACAAAAAGGTCAGATAACATTTTTTAAGAGGTATGGCTGAGACATGGTATGGACTTAGAAGAGCTGTGAAATTGCCATACTTCAGTCATTTTGCTCCTATTTGGGATTCTCCAGGGTCCCCTGATTGGGTCAAAGATGCGTTGGCCACACCATTAAGGGAAGCGGGCATAGTAGTTTGGAATCATCTCTTACACGAAGATCATTTAATCTCTTGGGAGGATTGTAGGCAGAAGACAAATCTAAGAATATCTAGATTTAAATACCTCCAAGTTCTAAGTTGGTTCCAAGCATCCAGGACAAAAATGGGGGTCTATAACGAATTCGAGGAGAAATTGATCTCCAGACAGTCTCCTATCAAGGAAGTCGCACTATGGTACTGGTTCATGGTGGAGATGGTAGATGGAGATTTCAGCCTCCCGAGTCATCTATGGGGGAGATGCTTGCCATTAGCTACGCTTGAAGACCAATGGCAAGTATCTATGTCTACATTATACAAAATAGTTAAACCCGCATACCTGAGAAGGAACCATTTTTTCACCCTTCATAGGGCTTACTGGTCCCCCCAGAGGTTATCGAAGTTTGGTCGTCGAGGAGATGTGCCGTGTCCAAAATGTGGCAGCATGAAGGAAGACGATCTCCACATGTTTCTACTCTGCCCAAAGATCCAACCCTTTTGGTGTGCTGTGAGTAAAGCACTTTCCGATGCTCTGAAGATCCAAGTGGAGGTAAGCGCTTCACTAGTTATTTTTGGGCTGTTGGACACTAGAAATGTAAGCAACGAGGACCATGTGAAGTTGATCTTCTATGTGATTTTATTGGCCCGCAGGGAGATCTGCAAGTTGTGGGTATCTCTGACTCCACCAAGCTGTCAAGAGTGGCTATCGTCAGTAAGAAATGTTGCAAATCTTGATAGGTCAATTAAGGGCCGATCTAGGAAGGCATTCTGGGCACCCATCTTACTCTGAATTGATGCAAGTACATC
Source organism: Triturus cristatus (assembly GCF_964204655.1). NCBI lineage: Eukaryota > Metazoa > Chordata > Amphibia > Caudata > Salamandridae > Triturus > Triturus cristatus. The sequence goes on along the minus strand of NC_140586.1, from coordinate 322,740,392 downwards.
ACTCCTAAATCTACTAGTTCTTGGGTCCCATGCATAAGCCCTTCTCTGCCTCGGCTGACAGCACCTTTTCCATTGTGGTAGGTTTCTTCCACTTGGTTCGGGTTTGTTTTGGATTTCAGATGGTGAGAGCTATTATTCCAGGGCGTCTTTCGGCGACTCCACCTCTGGTAATCTTATGTCAGCAAATGAGGTGTTGGACATTTTGGCTCGCAAGAAAAGCGAAATGGTGCGATAGAGGCAAATGAGGACAAAAAAAAAAAAGCTTGCTCTTCGTCACTTTGCTCAGATTCAGACGTTTCAGAAACTGGGGCAAGATCTCTTCCAGGTGCCAATCTCAAGTTTACCCGTCTCTGGTTCACGGGCCAAACTCTCTCTGCTTAAGTGGCACTTCTGCTCTCCCTTCGAGTACCCTGTGCACTACTTCCTTCTTCAGCAGAATTTGACTCTACTCCACCCACAGCAACACTTTCTCCGTCTGAGTCAAATTCGGGGCTTCGATTTGCACAACCCCTTTCAGCTCGGTCTAGTGCACAACCAACTGCATCAGCAACCCTCACAGCTTGGCTTGCCCTCTCAGATGGCTCTGCCACCTGTTGGAGCCGGCCTCGTGGCGTGGTCCTGTTCCCCCTCGCTCAGCTGCACCTCGGGGCTCCTCCATCTTGGATTGCACGTCACCCCACGTGACCACCTCCGTGACCCTGCTCTACCCGGCCTCGGTCCCAGCGAGGCCCGACATCGAGGCGCCCACCCCTGGCCCGGGGGATACCACGTGAGCCCTTCCCACTCCCGGCAGAGGGCAGTATCGATGGGACCCCCAACCGTCCTTCCACACCTAGGTGCGACCGCCCCACAGCTCTCTGGGGCCTGGCGCCTCTCCTGCTGGGCGTCTGGCCGCGCCCTACCCGGCCTCTCCGCCCTCCTGGGCGCACGGGTCCGGACATCAAAGGGCTCAAGACCTATATCTAGGGCGACCCGACAACAAGATGTCAGTTGTATCCTGGAGTCGAGAGCCCTGCTGATCGGATCGCGGCTGACCCTACGGAGAAGGACTCTTCCTGAAACTACCTGAAACTACCTGCTGAGCCCTGCTGACGACGTCGCGGCTCCATCGTGCTTACAAGACCTTCACGAACCTTTGGGGCCCTGCTGACGCCGTCGCGGCCCGACCTTGTTGCAACAGACCATCAGAGCCCAGCTGACCTCGTCGCGGCTCGACCGAAGCGGACCTACCACCGGAGCCCTGCTGACTGTGTCGCGGCTCGACCCAAGCGGAACTACCACCCGAGCCCTGCTGATGCCGTCGCGGCTCTCCACGTCCGAGTCGCTCTGAGACCAGCATCCAAGGTCTGGCGCTGAGCCCTCCCGTACCTGGTTGGTACTAAGACTGTCCCGCTACCCTATTCCTTCCAAGACATTGAGACTCTTACTGGATCTCTCGATCCCACTGTACATATTGAACGTGCTCCTTGTTTTATATAAAGAACCAAGATAAGCAACTGATACGGAGTCCTGTGTGGTGGTGTTACTGGGCCTAGTACGATTATAGGAGAAGGACCTCTCCTAGGAGGCTTCTCAGCGACGCTCGGCTATAACTTGGCGGTAGGAAGGTGCCCGGAGAAGTCCCTCCGACTCCCCGGGGGTCCTCCCTCCAACATTTGGTGGCCAGCGACGGGATCCGAGCCAGACGCAATCGTACAGGCAAGTAACGCACCCACTACCTAACCAGACGGAAAAAGAAAAAGGGAACCATGGACGGCCAAGAAGCAACCGTGGCCGCAACCTTCCAGCTGGAAAAGCTGGAAGAATACACCCACAAAGAACTAAAACAATTCTGCAAAGACAAAGGGATCCCAACCACAGGATTGGGCACCAAGGAAGAAATGCAGAAAGCCCTGAAAGCCTGGGCCGAAGCCGAGGCCACTCCACCCCGCACCGAAGGGACCTCGGCCCGGGACGAAAACCTGCCGACCACAACCCCGACAGATGGGGGGCAAGGCATCCCCGAAGCCTGCCTATCCCACGAAGAAATACGAGAACGGGAGAGGGTCCGGGCACACGAAATGGACCTCGCACGACTCCGGCTGGACGGTGAGCTCCAGCTAGCGGAGAAGAAAATAGCCCTGGAGCAACTACGGCTGCAAGAGGAAATCGAGGAAAAGAAACGGCATCGGGAGCTCGAAGAGAGACGGCTAACCCTCGAGCACGAGAGGAGCCTCAAAGAACTCGAACTGAAATCCAAGACGGGGGAGACCAGCACCCCCGGGGCCCGGGACGCCCTACCACTGACCGAGCCAAAGGTTCATATCCCCAAGGATGTCGTCAAAGAGTACGAGGTAGCCATGACCTCCCATCGGGTACCCCGGATGGATTGGGGTGCCGGCCTATGGGGGAGGTTCCTCAGCGAGGGCCGTGATACCCTGCTGCAACTCCCCGACGCAGTGATGACCTCCTACAATCACATGAAGGAAGCCCTACTCACCCGCTACGGACTATCAGCCGAGATGTACCGGCAGCGCTTCCGGGACTGCAAGAAGCTCCCCGGTACCACCTGGGTCGAGTACGTGGACTTCTTCAGCCGGGCTTTTGAAGGGTGGATAAAAGGGAGCAAGGTCACCTCGTACAATGAACTGTTCGACCTCATTGTCTGGGAGCACCTCGCCAACAACTGCTTTGTAGAACTAAGGCAACACCTCCTGGACAGTAAGTTGACCGAGCCCCGGAAGCTCGCCGCCGAAGCAGACCGATGGGTCAACACAAGGGTCCCCCGGAACCCCGTGGGGGACTACCAACGGAGTACCACGGGACCCCCTCGCCAGCGGGGCGGAGGAGGGGGGTCCCACCGCAGCCGAGACTTCCCGGCCGGACCACCCAGAAGCCCGCCACGAGGCCAAGCCGCCAACCACACGTCCCCGACCCTGGGCCGAAGGGGGACCCCCATCGCCCGACCGGGACCTCGATCACCAGTGACCTGCTTCGGCTGCCAGCAGACCGGCCACTATGCGAGCGACCCGGCCTGCCCCGTGAACCGACGAAACGGGACCGCTGGGCCCCCTCCCCAACAAATAGCCGCCGCTGCCCTGGGGGAAGGAGAAGAAGAGGAGGAAAACCGCGAGGACGGGTCCCCCGAGTGGGAACCAGCTGCCATGTCGCTTGTATGCCTGGGCTCCCGAGAAATGGTGCCCCGAGCTGCCATCCCAAGCAACACCCAGAAGTACCAGCAGTGGGTCACCATCAACGGACGACGGGCCGAAGCTCTCCGGGACACTGGGGCTAGCGTGACCGCTGTCCGCTGCCACCTAGTGACCCCCGAACAAATCCTGCCACATGTCCTATGCCCGGTCCGGACCGCGGACAACACCGAAAGCATGTGCCGGATGGCCAGGATCCCCTTCGAGTGGGGAGGAGTGTCCGGCACCCTAAAAGTGACTGTCCGCGACGACGCCCCCGTGGACTGCCTCCTGGGGAATGACCTAGAGAGGTCCCCCTGGGCCCAGGTGGAGCGCCGAGAGCATCTGGGGATGCTAGGACTGCCTGAGTGGGCCTGCGCCACCACCCGGTCCATGACCGCCCAACCCGCCGCTGCCGCGGCCACCGACCAGCCTACGGGCCCAGAGCTGGCCCCCTCCTCCGGCACGGAGGAACCCGACGATGAGGCCGGGCCGTCCGAACTGTCTCCCGACGAGGCCGCCTCCCTCAGCGAGATCCCCGAGCTAGCTCAGTGGCGCCACGATGGGGGCCCCACCCGCGAACAGTTCCAGCGAGAACAGAAGGCCTGCCCGTCCCTCGAGGGGGCCCGACAGCAAGCGGCCGCCCAGGCTGCGGGGGACCCCACGGGAACCCACTGGGTCTATTGGGACAAAGACTTACTATACAGCGAGCAGAAAGTCGCCGAGCCGGGAGCCGGCCGGGTGTTGGTGGTTCCCCTCCGGTTCCGGGAGTTCCTCCTGAACCTGGCACATGACGTGCCTCTCGCCGGACACCTCGGGCGGGACAAGACTTACAGCCGTCTAGTGACCCATTTCTATTGGCCCCGAATGCGGAGAGACGTGGACCACCATGCCGGTCCTGCCAGACCTGCCAGGCTAGCGGGAAAACTGGGGGTCGAGTTAAAGCCCCCCTCCAACCATTTCCAGCCGTCCACACCCCGTTCCAACGAGTGGGGATCGACATCGTGGGGCCCCTCGACCCCCGAACCGCCCTAGGACACCGCTTCATCCTGGTACTGGTCGACCACGCCACCCGATACCCGGAGGCCATCCCACTCCGCACTGTGACAGCTCCAGTGGTGGGCCGGGCCCTGATGGGCATCTTCTCCAGGGTGGGGTTCCCCCGAGAAGTGGTGAGTGACAGGGGTACGAACTTTATTTCAAAGTACATGAAATCCCTCTGGCAACAATGTGGGGTCACCTACAGATTCACTACCCCTTACCACCCCCAGGGGAACGGACTGGTCGAGCGGTTCAACAGGACCCTAAAAGGAATGATCCAGGGTCTGGAAGAGCCCCTGCGGAGGAGGTGGGATGTCCTGCTGCCCTGCCTCCTGTTCGCCTATCGAGAGGTACCGCAGAAATCCCTGGGCTTCAGCCCCTTCAAACTCTTGTATGGGCACCCCGTCCGAGGGCCCCTCAGCCTGGTCAAGGAGGGCTGGGAGGCTCAAGTCCAAGATGCCCCTCCCGACGTCTACCGGTACCTCCTGACCCTGCGGAACCAGACTCGGAAGTTCAGGGCCCTGGCAGAAGCCAACCTCGAAGCCAGCCAAGAAGACATGAAGCGCTGGTATGACGCGAACGCCTCGACCATCGAGTTCGAGCCAGGCCAGCAAGTCTGGGTCATGTCACCAGTGGACCCCTGCGCCCTGCAGGACAAATGGACCGGGCCCTTCAAGGTGGTTGAGAGGAAGAGCCCCGTCACCTACCTAGTCGACATGGAGTCCCCGAGGAACCCCCTCCGGGTCCTGCACGCCAGCCAACTCAAGCCCCACTTTGCCCGAACTGAACTAAGCCTGCTGCTGGCTACTGATGATGGGGGCGAAAGCAACTCCGAGCCCCTGCCCGACCTCCTGGGGTCCTCGGGCCAAGACGGTTCCTTAGAGGGAGTCCACCTCTCCGACACGCTGCCCCAGAACAGTGCCATGACTGCCTGAGGCTGCTGCAGCCCTTCGCTGCCCTCTTCTCTCTCATGCCCGGGGTGACCCCCTGGTGCGTACACGACGTGGATACCGGGGATAGCCCCCCTGTGCGACATCGAGCCTACAGAGTACCTGACCGAGTCCGGGCCTGCATACAGACCGAGGTCGCCAAGATGCTTGCCCTCGGAGTCATTGAGCCCTCCGACAGCCCGTGGGCCAGCCCGGTGGTCTTGGTGCCGAAGGCCGCCGCCCCCGGTACTTCTCCGGAACTCCGATTTTGTGTAGACTACCGGGGCCTGAACGCAGTCACCAAGACCGACGCCCACCCCCTGCCCCGGGCAGACGAGCTGATCGATCGCTTAGGGGCCGCCCGCTACCTAAGCACCTTTGATCTCACCGCTGGGTACTGGCAGATCAAGCTCACTCCCGGCGCCCAGGAACGATCAGTCTTTTCCACCCCCGATGGGCACTACCACTTTCGGGTGATGCCCTTCGGTATGAAGAACGCCCCAGCGACCTTTCAGAGGCTGGTAAACAAGGTCCTGGCCGGGCTAGAAACCTTCAGCGCGGCCTACCTCGACGACATTGCAGTCTTCAGCGACCATTGGGCCACGCACTTGGGACACCTCGGCCAAGTCCTGGCCGCTCTCCAAAGGGCCGGGCTCACAATTAAGGCCAGCAAATGCCAGATCGGTCAGGGATCTGTGACCTATCTGGGCCACCAGGTGGGGAGTGGCCATCCAGGCATGGGAGCCCCCCGCAACCCAGACCGCTGTCCGGGCCTTCTTAGGCCTCACAGGCTACTACCGGCGATTCATTAAAGATTATGGCAGCATTGTGGGCCCCCTGACGGAGCTCACCTCCAAGAAACAGCCCAAGGTGGTGCACTGGACGCCCTGCTGCCAGACCGCTTTTAAAACCCTCAAGGCGGCCATGTGTGCTGCCCCGGTGCTACAGGCCCCTGACTACAGCAAGGAATTTGTGGTACAGACCGACGAATCCGAGTACGGGGTCGGGGCGGTCCTCTCCCAGATGGACGCCGAGGGCCTCGACCGACCTGTGGCCTTTATCAGCCGCTGACTGCTGCCACGAGAACACAGGTGGAGCACCATCGAGCGGGAGGCCTTCGCGGTGGTATGGGCTCTCAAAAAGCTCCGGCCCTACCTGTTCGGCACCCACTTTAGGGTCCAGACTGACCACCGGCCCTTGCGGTGGCTCATGCAAATGCGGGGCGAGAACCCCAAACTGCGATGGTCCATCTCGTTGCAAGGGATGGACTTCACCATGGAACACCGGCCCGGCAACGACCACGCCAATGCTGACGGCCTGTCCCGATTCTTCCGCCTCGGCGAGGAGAACCCCCAAGGAGATGGGTGACTCTCCCTGCCTTCAGCTGGGGGGGACGCGTGTTGGAGCCGGCCTCGTGGCGTGGTCCTGTTCCCCCTCGCTCAGCTGCACGAGGTCCCATGCACCTCGGGGCTCCTCCATCTTGGATTGCACGTCACCCCACGTGACCACCTCCGTGACCCTGCTCTACCCGGCCTCGGTCCCAGCGAGGCCCGACATCGAGGCACCCACCCCTGGCCCGGGGGATACCACGTGAGCCCTTCCCACTCCCGGCGGAGGGCAGTATCGATGGGACCCCCAACCGTCCTTCCACACCTAGGTGCGACCGCCCCACAGCTCTCTGGGGCCTGGCGCCTCTCCTGCTGGGCGTCTGGCCACGCCCTACCCGGCCTCTCCGCCCTCCTGGGCGCACGGGTCCGGACATCAAAGGGCTCAAGACCTATATCTGGGGCGACCCGACAACAAGATGTCAGTTGTATCCTGGAGTCGAGAGCCCTGCTGATCGGATCGCAGCTGACCCTACGGAGAAGGACTCTTCCTGAAACTACCTGCTGAGCCCTGCTGACGACGTCGCGGCTCCATCGTGCTTACAAGACCTTCACGAACCTTTGGGGCCCTGCTGACGCCGTCGCGGCCCGACCTTGTTGCAACAGACCATCAGAGCCCAGCTGACCTCGTCGCGGCTCGACCGAAGCGGACCTACCACCGGAGCCCTGCTGACTGTGTCGCGGCTCGACCCAAGCGGAACTACCACCCGAGCCCTGCTGACGCCGTCGCGGCTCTCCACGTCCGAGTCGCTCTGAGACCAGCATCCAAGGTCTGGCGCTGAGCCCTCCCGTACCTGGTTGGTACTAAGACTGTCCCGCTACCCTATTCCTTCCAAGACATTGAAACTCTTACTGGATCTCTCGATCCCACTGTACATATTGAACGTGCTCCTTGTTTTATATAAAGAACCAAGATAAGCAACTGATACGGAGTCCTGTGTGGTGGTGTTACTGGGCCTAGTACGACTATAGGAGAAGGACCTCTCCTAGGAGGCTTCTCAGCGACGCTCGGCTATAACTTGGTGGTAGGAAGGTGCCCGGAGTAGTCCCTCCGACTCTCCGGGGGTCCTCCCTCCAACACCACCTCAGCTGGATTTTCATTCACGAGAGGGGCTGTATCTTCCAAGGGTGCTGGAACTCTTCGGGTATGGGAGGCATGCACCTAGTTCGGCAGTCCCCCACACTTCACTGCCGTGTTCGTAACCAGTATTACCTGGTACTGACCATGCCTACGAGCATCCAGGCAACTCTTCCTTACGTGTTTACGCACAAGTACCCAATCCCCTGGGCATAGGTCGTGGCACAGGTCACTCGCGGCTGGAACAACTGCTGCTTGCACCTGCTGAGACACAGAACGGACTACATCAGCCAGGCCCTTACAGTAGTCGAGAATCAAGTCAGCAATGATGTTAATCAAAGCAGTAGCAGGTATTGCTGGTAATCGCATCGCTCTCCCCATGAGTATCGCATGAGGTGATAACCCAGTCCTTCTATCGGGAACACTACGGAGGCTCATGAGAACTAAGGGTAGTGCGTCAGGCCATTTCAGTGATATCGAAGAACACACTTTTGCCATCCGTGCTTTCAAAGTCCCATTAACTTGTTCCACAATCCCAGAAGCCTCTGGACGATAACTGCAATGCAATCTCTGATCCACATTTAAGGCAGCACAAAGCAATTTCATGATCTCACTATGGAAATGTGTCCCTCTGTCTGACTCCAAAGAGGTCGGAAAACCGAACCTCGGGATAAGCTCTCTCAGTAACAGTTTAGCTACAGTGAGTGTGTCACATCTACGTGTTGGGTGAGCCTCTACCCACCTTGAAAAGACACATACCACAACTAAGATGTACCTCAACCCATTGCACTTTGGCATCTCAATGAAATCCAACTGCATCCTATTGAAAGGCCCTCCTGACCTCCCAATGTGGCTCAAAGTCACAGCAGATTTCTTTCCTGCATTCATCTGCTGGCATGTAACACACCTTTGACATACAGCTTCAGCTACTGCCTGAAACTTCGGATTATACCAGGTCTGCCGAAACACTCGCATCATCGCGTCTCTACCAAGATGTACAGCACCATGTATTAGTCATGCCATTGGGTTCAACAAACATTCTGGCAACGCAGCTTGTCCATCATTCGAAATCCATACATCCACATCTCCCTTTTCACATCCAGCTCGTATCCAACTGTCTCGCTCTTGATCCGTAACTTCATCCTGCACCCGTCTTAGCTCCTCCCTGTATCAGCCAGGGTCAACATCATGCTGAGATCGGTTCTTTTTTGGCTCTTTTCTACATGGCCTTCAGTAAATATGCATTCATATTCTGCACAAAACCGGGCAACTTCATTTACGTAGCTTTTACCCCGTGACACGAAATCGTTCCCCTTGCTGTGCGCAGAACATTTGACAACTGCGATTTCCTCTGGACATTGCAACGCTTCCAACAACTGTCTCACATATTCCCCATTTCTGATGGGCGAACCCGAAGATGTCATGAACCCTCTCTGTGACCATAACTGCCCAAAGTCATGAACGACACCAAACCCATACTGACTATCGGTGTAGATCGTTACCCGAATCTGGTCAGCAGCCAAACAGGCACGGGTCAAAGCAATAAGTTCAGCCACCTGTGCGGAGTGTACTCCTTCTAGACAAGCGGCTTCAACCACTCCTGTGATGGTACATACAGCAAACGCTGCTCTCAGTCGAACAGCACTGTCTCTTAAACATGAACCGTCCACGAAGAAAATTTCATCAGGGTCTGTGAGCGGCTCATCAACAATGTCTTGTCTCGGTTTGGTGCACAATTCAGTCACCTCGAGACAATCATGGTCCTCACAATCTTCATCATCTACATTTGGAATAGGCAACAATGTGGCAGGATTTAAAACAGAACACCTCTTCAAAGTCACGTTCTCTGCAGCAAGTATGACTTGCTCAAAGCGAGTCAATCGATTGTTCGTGAGGTGCTGTGTTTTAGTCCTTGTCATCAACAGTTCAACAGAATGTGGTACATAAACTGTAAGCGGATGACCCATTACAATGCTCTCACATCTTTCAATACTGACACCTGTTCCAGCAACGGATTTGAGACATCCGGGCAATGCAGAAGCTACTGGATCTAAAGTAGCTGAAAAGTAGGCAACTGGTCTACGGACACCTCCATGACTCTGAGTCAAGACTGCCAATGCGTAACCTTCCCTTTCACAGCAGAATAGGGCAAATGCCTTATTGTAATCGGGCATCCCCAAAGCTGGTGCACAACACAAGGCTTCTCTCAGCCTCAAAAATGATCTCAAACAGTCTTCGTATCATGGTACCGGATCACTCACATCCTTGCACGTCAGCTGTTGTAAAGGCTTCGCTTCGAAGGAGAAATTGGGAATCCATTGGCGACAGTAGCCAACCATCCCCAAGAACATTCTGACTTCTCTCTGAGTGGTAGGCACAGGCATATTCAGAATAGCCTCAATACGCTCCGGTGACACCTTTCTCCTGCCTTTCTCAATTCTGTGACCCAAATACTGCACTTCACTCAGGCAGTACTGTAATTTACTCGGAGACACCTTGTGTCCATTCTCTGCCAAGTAGTTCAGTAGGGCAATGGTATCGATCCTGCAAGCGTCTTCAGTCTCTGACGCAATAAGCAGATCGTCGATGTATTGCACCAGAACGGAGTACTGTGGCAACACAAGACCTTAAAGATTCTTCTTCAAGATCTGATTGAAGATAGACGGGCTCTCCGTATACCCCTGTGGGATACGACACCACGTTAACACACGATTCTCCAGCCGAATAGCAAAAATAAATTGGCTTTCCTCATGTAAAGGAATCGAGAGGAAGGCTTGACACAAATCAATCACTGTGAACCATTCAGCTTCACATGGGATCTGAAACAGGATCACAGACGGATTTGTTACCACTGGACAACATGGAACGACTATCTCGTTAATCTTTCGCAGATCCTGTACAATCCTGAACTTCCCACTTGGTTTCTGTAGTCCCATGATAGGTGAATTGAATGGGCTACCCATGATCTCTTTTAGAATTCCCTGCTTGATCATCGACTCAATTACAGGTTTGATCCCTGCAATAGTTTCAGGTGACAAATTATATTGGGGCGTCCTAGGGAACTCTACATTTGGCTTAACCTGGATTTTCACTGGGTCTACACCCTTGACCAATCCGATCTCTTCTCCACTGAGGTCCCAAACATCAATGAACATGGAGTCCCTCAAGTCTAGTGGGAGTTCTTCCACTGTCAATGCTGGATACATCTCTATGCACACACGCTGATTTGCAACCTTGAAGGTCGCATCATCATCCCTCGTCTGTACTTCTACTCCCTTTGGGGTACAATAAATGGTGCAATTCAGCTTGCACAACAGGTCTCTACCTAACAGGCAAACTGGACTGGAATCGCACACCACAAACTGGTGCCGATATCGGAAATTTCCTTTCTTCACTGGAATTGGCTCGGTCAATGGGCTAGTCATTTTCCTATTTGCTACACCAACGACTTGGATTGATTGTCCCGAGAGGGGTAGGTCAGGGACTACTGCAGATCGTACAGTAGACCGAGTAGAACCGGTGTCAACCAAAAAGGTTGTAGGGTGACCATCAATGTCTGCTTCCACAAAGGGACCCCTCTGATCTACCTCTAAGACTGCTCCAAGCGCGCAGTCCTCTTCCCCCCTCAAGCACAGTCGTGCCAACGGATCTGGGCTGTATTCTTCACTCCCTTCAAACATGGGCATCTGTAGGTAAGTTTGGACTCCCTGTTGCATATTCGGCATCCTAGGTGGTTGAGGAACCTGCATCTGCAGAACACCAGACGCCCCTTTGACCATCTTCGGTCGAGTTACTGTAGGTACCATGTCCGCCACAGCAACCTGAACTATCTTTCCTTCTTGCTGTATCTGATTCAATGGGTTCAAAGGACACTCGCGTTTCCAGTGTCCGATCTGGTGACAAAGATGACACACAGTGGTCTTTTTCAATGTCGCCACATCTATTCCTGTCTTAGGATCCATTGACTTTGGCCTTCCCTGACCTTGAGCATTCTGATTTCCTCCTTGATTGTTTCCCTGTTTTCTTCCTAAAGTCCCTCCATTAGACTGTCCCTGAGCTGTTTGCATCTGGACAAGCATCAATTTGTCTTTCAACTTCCTGTGCTTCGATTCTACCTCGTCACTACAGTACCTAGCTTACCGTAAAATCTCATCCACTGGCTTATTCTGCCAACAAATCAAATGCTGCTGTATCATGAGACTAACTTCTGGCCTCAATCCCAACACAAATTTCGAAACAAACTGTCTCATGTCCTTCGTGTCTAACAAGTCCAGTCCACTGTACTGTTTAAATGCCTGCAAAAGTCTCTAATAAAACTCATGCACCGTCTCTTTTGGCTCTTGCACTGTCCGATCTATCTTCACCCAGTCAACCAGGTGATCACCTGCTCAAACTTCTTCATTACTATGGGCGACGGACCATTCGAGATTGGGTCCCTGTCAGGCTCTGAGACTGGCCACTCAACTACAATTTTACATGCTGACCATAAAGCACTCGGAACCACAATGTCAAATAATGTGTTCAAATCAACCCACAACACCTCCCAGATCTTGACAAACCGATCAACTTGCTTTTACCATTCCACGGGATTTTCCCTTAACCGGGGAAAATCATGTGTAAATGCAGCCAAATCACCCCTACTCCAAGGCACATGCACATATCCTCCATTCTGTAACTCTCACAAAGGGTAATTTCCTTCCTCCGTCATCCCCCCACCTGGAGGTGGCATCTCCCCTATTGTTCTCCTAGAACTTTTCTTCTTGGACCATCACTCTTCCCACTTATCAAGCATGATCCATACACGCATTGCTATGATCAAATCCTTGATATGAGTTCTCAAACCCATGATTCTCTTTTCTTCCAATTCTTGATCACTATACTGCAATCTATGACTCCTTTGCTTGCAATGATTTCGTTTTGGACAAATCCACATCATACTTTTTGGCCAATTCTGACAACTTCTCATGTGCAGTTCGTGCCTTGCGAGTCACATCCTTCGCTACAAAGAGTAACTCATCTTGTTCGTACATGCATGTTCTCTCAAGAGGCAAGTTGCCACTTATGATCTCATCTACCTCTGCCTTTAGCCTCACAACATCTAACATTTTCCCTTTCAGGGCTCCCTTCAGTACTTCCCTACAAGCTGCACCATCCTTTTCATCATAATCACATTCCCGTTCCTGTGATCTACTCTCTTCTGACATACTCATAGGAACTGAACGATTCACTATTGTGCCTTGTTCACTTTCTGCTGTTCTCACACTCTGATTCTGATTCCTCACTGGTGGTGCCCACATCCGCAAATCTGATCTTGACTCGGCCAAAGACCTCAGGCTCACTGGTCTCGCCTCTGTCTGTCCCCTAGAGGAGTCTGCTGTAGCTGGCAATGGCGCACTCCATTCTATAGGCTTTGGAGTTTGCTCCATTCCGCTCACTGATCCATTTCCTTCAGTCACACTCCTCGTTCCTACAACTGACTGCACTGAGCTTCCAACTTCCTCTTGATCTGGGTCATAAACAGAAACGATAGGTCCAATGGTGACCGGTACCTTTAGAGCATCCGGTAACCGTGCACCTCTCCCAACCTCTGTGCTGGCTACAGGCTGGTTTCTAGTACTCTCAGCTCCTGTCGAGATCTTCCCTTCTATTCTCACTTCCGACTGAGCCGGTACTCCACTATTCCCTTCTGACTGAACCGATTTTCCTTCGCAAAGATCGGGATTGTATGGAGGTGGTCTCTCAGACAACAGCCTCTCTAGTAGACTATCGTCTGTGTCACTATCTTCATCATCCTCTACTCTCTTTATCCTCGAGCCATCAGTTTTTACCAGTCTCCTTCTATCGTTTGCACTCTCCACCTTTTCTCTTCTGCATCCCATCTTGCATCACAGATGTCAACTGATACAGCACCTCCAATCTAAATGAGCCATATCGCGGGAAAGCTAACACTCCTTCCTTCTGGGTCATTTTATGCCAATTTTCAAGCCAAATTATAGTATACAACCCTACATTTCTTGCCATGTAATGTACTGGAGTATCTTCGGGAGGGGCCTCTTCTCCCCCACGAGTAATCACATGTTTGTCACCTCTACACAATTCTCGGAAAACATTAAAACACTTCATAATGAACAAATTTCAACCACACACAATGTTTTCTTTTACTTCCTGATGTCAAACCCCACCAATAACAGCGCGACTCACACCAACCGACCTATCGCAGCGCGGCACCTTCTGACGTCACCCGTCCTCCGCTTGCAGCAGTTCCCCTCCTTCACAGCTCACGTCTCACCCTTGCATTCATCCCATTCATACGCTGAAATAACCGTTTGTCCCAAACAAGTTACTTCTCTGACTGTCCGTCCACAGTCTCTCGAAGTTGTCGACCTCGGTTGGCAACTGACTGTTCACGTCCGGCCTGACAATCACCTCTGATAGGTTACAAATACTCAAATTCCACGTACAACAACCCACGACCAGCGTTGGTTTCTCACGCACTCACACATTCGCTCCCCCTATCTCGGTCCAGGTAATCGATGACGTCTCACGATCCCCTTTCGATGGTCAACAAAATCTACCACAATCGCTTAAGCTACTCGTCGAGCCTAAGACTTTCCCGGGCTGCACGCGCTCACAGCCTGATCTCACAATCACTCAACACTCACTCCAACTCCGCAAGACATCACACAACAAATCAACACCGCAATCTACAAACATCTCACCCTATTCATACTCACTCCTCCACGAACTGCTGCTTTCCGCCGCACCGCTACTCTCCGTCAATCTCCATCAACCGCTGTCGTCCTCTGCTCGCCATCTGATGAGTCACCATCACTTGACTTCTATGGGCCTCAAGGATCTCTTATCCTAATCTAGATCTCCCCTCACTATCGAAAATAACCATCCTACTCTGCTACCAACTGGTAAGGCCGGATTCTTGCCTACCTGGTTATCTCCAAGAATCCTCGCAGGTCGCCAGGATCTTTTTATTTGCCAGATAGTGTGGAGGGGATGAACATAATTATCAAAATATATCTACCACAATTAGACTTCATTTGGAAAGGACCACTGACTCCGAATCTAAAATTTATAAGATTTTATTACAATCAAAAACATCTGAACGTACAGACACCTCAGTACAAGGTGCAAAAGGTAAATGGGCACTAGCACAAATGCAAGCCTATGCAAAATTCTCATTCAGCATAAAACAAACAGAATTACAGATTCTAAAAGCATCAAAAATATTATCATTAGGCTGATGTCAATTTTAGGAATCATCGATTAAGGAAAAATATTTCTATCCCTACACTAACTTTAAGGTGACATCCCTACTTAGCATTCCCATCCCAGGCAAGAGAATCAAGAAAAAAGGTGTCAGAAGTGAAGACTTCCTAAGAAGTTCATTCACTTAGTCAGAGCTCGATCTAAGATGCTCCTTCTAGCTTCCAATCTAAACCTCATCTGCTCAACCCACGGGGCACTGTCCCTAATACAAAACCCCAAAATCATAGAACACGCCCTTCGGCACACCTCTTCAGCCAGGTCTTCTCTCTGTAGTTTTCCACAAAGTTGTCCTGCATCGAACAATGGTTAGCTTGACCTTGGGTCCCAGGCACCTTGCGCAGCAAAAGTATCTATCTCACATTCCAATGCACTCCCCTGTTGGCTTCTCACAGCATCCTAACTCCTAAAACAAAGATCTATTCTCTCTAAGGAGCTAAATGTCCTTGCACCTGCAACAGAAACATGGGAACGAGAAAAGTCATTTCACATCTTTAAGATTTTACGTTTCCCTGCAACCCAAAGCCTTTACCAAGGGAATCATTTTCGGCCTACAACATTAGCTAACAGAAGGAATGAACAGACCTTCTCTTTCGACATATATGTGATCAGGCCTTTACAAAATTAAACACACTATTAAACCACACTCTAAGCATTAGTTCATTATTTTCATATACGTAAATAAGCAACCTACACGGAGAACTTTAACATGACACACGTTTAGCCTAATACATTGCATTGTACGAAAACTAATGATTATTCGTTTTATTGAATACTTTTGCGATAACTTGCAACGTTGATCCTCACAAAGCATTATTAAATTTCTAATCACCTCTAAGTTAAACGGTTACAGCAAATACATTTCTATGACACCTCTAAACATACATTAATTAATATGTGGGTGCTGACTAACGGTGAATATGATGCACTCCTACAAATTTCAGAATCTTATGACGCTCTATCATACGCGAGTCCCTTCAGTTACAGCGTTTGAGTATCTTGAACTGAAAGCATTTCCAGTGGTGTTCCCGGAAGTGATGCATGATGTGGGTGCTGCGGGAAAGATTGAGAGCCAGTCTTATGGTGGCATTTTGATTGGTTTGTAGCTTGTATGTGAGGTGGGCGCAAATTTCATGTTAAAGGGTGTTGTCATAGTCTAACCTGCTTGAGATTAACGCCTGGGTGATGGTCTTCTTGGCGAGCCATTTAAGATCTTTCTGAGCATGCAGATGATGTTGAAGCATGCAGATGTGATGGCATTGATATGGGGTCTCATGGAGAGCTTAGTGTCCAGGACGATGTGTGCCCCAGTTTGGAGGACCACCAGGTGGCATCCCAGAGGAGTTGTTGTGTCCGAAAATCAGGACTTCCTTTTTCTTGGCGTTGAGTTTTAAGCAGTTGGTGCACATCCTTGTGGCGACTTTCATCATGCAGCATTTGAAGTTGTTTTAGTGTTGATGGGGTCTTCTGAGAGAGACAGAATGAGTTGCATGCCATCGGCGTAGGAGATGATGCTGAGATGGTGGGAGTGGGTGATCTTTGCAAGGGGCACCAGATAAATGTTGAAAAGGGTGGGCTGAGGATTGACACCTGTGGGACTCTGCTGCTGACGTCCTTGGGTTCGGAGGTGAATGGCGGCAGCCTGACCTGTTACGTTCTTCGGGTCAGGAAGCAGCGCATCCATTGGAGGACTGGTCCTCGAATTTTCCACGTCACAGAGGCTGGTGATGAGTGTTTTGTGGGCGACCATGTTGAATGCGGCAGCGAGGTCAAGTAGAATTAGGACTGCGCAGAGTCCTCGGTCCATGATAGTGCGAATGTCGTCTGTTGCTGCAATGAGGGCCAACTTGGTGCTATGAATGGTGCGAAATCCTGATTGTGAGTGGTCAAGGAGTTTGTGTTGGTCGATGTAGCTGGAAAGCTGGCTTTTGATTGCGTTTTCCATGATTTTCTGGGAAGGGAATCAGAGAAATGGGTCAATGGATGCTGGATCTGGGTTTACGGATGGTTCATGAGGAGAGGGGTGACAGCTGGGAGTTTCCAGGCATCCGGGAATGTGGCAGTGGCAATGGATGTGTTGACCATTGACTCTTGTACCAAGCTTATTGTGGTGCAGCCTTGGTTGAAGAGGTGGTGCAGGTAGGTGTCCATGGGGGCACCTAAGTGGGTGGATGCCATGATTGCTGTGGCTTCTTCAGTAGTTATTGAGGTCCAGTTGGGGAGATTTGTGCTCCTACGGTGAGGGCTGGTGAATGAGGTAGGGTCTAGGGAGGAGGTGGAAGATCAAAATTCTTGTATATGTTGGAAATTTTGGCATGAAGAAGTCTGAGTTGATTGCAGAGGCCCTGCAAAGGGATGATGGATTTGGATGTAGCTGCGGGGTTGGTGAATTCTTTGATAATCGTGAAGAGCTCTATAGGTTTATTGTTGCTGGCTTTGATTCTCTGGGACAAGGCCCTCTTCTTGGCCTCTTTCAGTTTGTGGTCGTAGGATCTGGGTGAGTGCTTATAGGTGCTCCTGTCTGTGGGCTTCTGAGATAATTGTCACTTCCTTTCCAGCTGTCTGCAGTGCCTCTTGGCATTTCTGAGGGTGTCTGTGTACCAGTTTGCATGTTTTTGGGTTTTCATTGGTTTGCTGGCCATGAGGGGAGCGAATCTGTTTGCGAAGGTGGTGATCCAGTTGTTGCGGCACTGGGCGTTTCTGTCGGCGGCATCGGAGAGAGTGAGATGGTGTAGGTTGATGATGTTGGTCCATGCTTGTTGAGTGATGTTTTTCCAGTTGTGGCTCTGGGTGGGGGGTCTCACTTTTGTGTGTGGGGGGATGAAAATGTTTAAATGAATGATGAAGTGGTCTGTCTAGGTGAGTGGGAGGGTGTGGCTGATCTTTGCTGTGTTGCTGGTGGAGAAGATGGGGTCCAGTGTGTGGCCTGCTGTGTGCGTGAGGCCAGTCATGAGCTGTGTGAGGCTGTTTAGAAGGTCAGATGGTGTTGGAGTCAGCGGTGTCATCCAAACAAAATTTGAGGTCGCTGAGGAGGAGAACGTTTTTGGAGCTAAGGGCGGCGGGGTGATGAAGTGGATAATGAGATTGCTGAAATTCTGTTGGGGGCCTGGTGGTCGGTAGGCAAGGATTCCCTTAGTTGTAGACTTGCGGTCCGTCTAAATCTTACAGTGGAGGTGTTCAATGAAGGTGGTATCCGGGTCATTGGTGGCGGTGCACTGTATGTTGTTTTTGCGATTTTTTGCAACACCTCCTTGCTTTGAAGTTCTGTCTTGGTACAGGATCTTGAAGCCTGCTGGTATGTCGTTGGCAATGTCTGGTACGGATGACAGTTTGAGCCATGTTTCCCTGAGGAAGGTGAGGTCTGGTGCATGTGTGTGGATAAGGTCCCAAGCATCTGTGGCGAATTTGTGAAGGGAGCAGATGTTGAGTAACATGCATGCTAGTGGTTGGTGGTGGGCTTGTGGGTGTGGAGGTCAGGAGTGGAGCTGGGTGCTCAGGCGACTGGGGTGTGGGTGAGATGAGAAGTGGCAGTGTGAGCATGAGAAGGGCCCAACCATGGTGTTCGGTGCAGCATGGAAGCAGTGGTATGATCTGCATCCGGGGTTCAGGTAATGGAGTTCCACAGAGAAATAGCTGTGGGTTGTGGGGGGATCAGGGTTTCTGATGCAGGGCATAGTTTAGGTGTGTACAGTTCAATGCGCAGTCACAATGCAGCCACCATAAGGTAGGTCCTGGGAGGAGGAGCTTGAGAGGGCTAAGAAATAGAATAAGCCGCTGTGGCGTGCGAGCAGCACCCAACCAAAATAACAATACAAAGTGAAAAAGTAAAATTAAAATTAAATGAAACTAAATTAAAGTGTAGTGGGCGCTAGGAGGCAGGCGGACCTGAGATGGGTGGTGCACCAAGCACCTACTCAATGGGGTCGCGCTACGGCCGCCTTTAAGTATGTCCTAGAGGAAGTGGAGCTCAGGAGGCGGGGCTAAGAAATGGCGGGAGCCGCTGTGGCGTGCGACCAGCACTCAAATAAAGAAGACAAAGTAAAAATGAAAGCGAAAAATTAAAATAACATTAAAATGTAGCGGGTGCTAAGAGGCAGGCAGGAGAGCGGACCTGAGGCAGCTGGGGCAACAGGCACCAACTTTACTAAGAATGAAGCAATCTGTTAGCCAAATTGCCCCTCAACTTAGGAAACCAAAAGAATACACAACATGTTTCAATTTTAAGTCAAACTCTTCATAAATAACAAAGGAATACATTTGATCTGCCAAAGGTGTGGCTACCTGTTGGGCTTCCTGCAAAGGTGTACGTACCTCTTTTAGATGTTTGTAAGACAGCCACTCCTAATACTTATTTGGTTCATTACCTGCCTCTGTCGCAAGAGGGTTCTTATGTTGAATTGGGATGTTCTATGCTAGGTTCAGCTATGATGAATAGCTTGGCTTATTTGTGGGGTAGATATTTTGTTTATTAAGTATTTTGTGCTTAAGATGTCCTGAGATCTTTATTTCAGTTTCCTCCTTCAGCTATGTGAGCTTGAGTATATCCTACATTTTTTATCAATGGTGCGAGGAAGCAAGATGGAGTGTAATCAGGGACATCTTAAGGATTTTGGGGGCCCTGGGCCAAATGCGTTTTGGGGGCCCATGTTCGGAACAGCTTTGAATTTATGACACAGTTTCAGCTCTTTCATACCTTCTTTGGCCAGGTCACTGACAGTGCACAGGCACACTGGTCCACATTCTAAATGTGTTTACATGTCATTTTCAAGAATAATTATGTGTGTTTTTGATATTGTAACACAGCAGTAGCAGCTCATCAATATAACTGCAAATAATCTCTTTGACACCCTCCTATTTCTCATATGTGAGGCCCTGTTTTGTTCTAAAGGAAACTTTTTATGGATGTTGTACAAAACATAAACACAACATGTCCCTGCAGAATGTCTGTACTGGACTCTCACACATCACCCACATTAAAAGTAAATGAAAGGAAAACAGTATTTAAAACAATCTATTTAAGAAACATTCAAGGTCATTAGGGCATGACTCTCTCCAGAACAGAGCTGACTCTATCAGGGGGCCCCTGAAAGGCTGGGGCCCTCTGCCAGAGCCCACTTTGCCCATGCATTAAAAGGTCTTTGGGTGTCATGCTCACATTGTTTCAGGTAATCCTCCTAACTACTGTTCTTGTCTTCCTTGCACCATCCACCAATTAGTGTGGAGCTGAATTAGTAAATTATCTACGTCATACTCAGGAAGTATTTGGAGGTTCGTCTTCTTTTAGTGATTCTTTCCCTTGAAGGAAGGGGTTTGAGGAACAGGAAACATCAGGAAAGAATGAAATTAGTTGCAGTCGACTTTATATATGTCTGTAAATGAAGATTACCCACAGTGATCCAAGCATTGTTAGTGGTTTGGAATTATAGTAATAATAGTAATAATATCTTCACAGGCGGTGGCAGCGTCCCATGTGCCCTCGCTTCCAGCTGTCGTAAAAGGATCAGGTTGTCACATCATATAAGAACTAAATAAAAGTTCATTGAAGGAATGTTTCAAATCGCTGGCAAAAGGATACCCCTTTTCATCCAGTTTTGGTTTCTTCCAATTATCGCCTAAATCCGTTTCTAACTGGAAAAAGTTAAGTCATATCTTTACACACGCTAAAGTACACACATTTATTACTAACAGAAGGATGACAGAACTACAAGGTGCTATCTGCCGCCCTGGCTCTCAGCAGCCAATCACGAGCAGTCTTTCATTAGGCGCTCTTGGCTGCCCCCCCAGCAGCCTGATTTATGGCGGCAAAGCTGCAGCTGCTGCCACAGTTAGGACATGTTGCTGCCTCTTTGCCAATAATATTTATTTTCATTTTCCTAGCAGAGGGAGTTGCCCTGCTAGAAGTGACACATTCCCGTCCAAGGTACAGTGACTGTAAAGCAGCTTTGAATAAATAACATTGTCTGTGTTCATCCTTCAAGTGATGTCGTTACTAGCTAGCTCTTTCCCTTGTTTCACCGTAAACTCTACTGTTTGGAACGAAAGAGGTACACTTTTTATTGGGGACGAGTTCACAGCATGTTTGTTGGGAAATTGGAGTTCTTGCTTGATGTAGTTGTTTATGTTTGACAATATTATGGAAGTGATCCTGTGGGGTGGACATTTCTAGAACCTGAAATCCAGAGAGACAAGATATGCATCGACGTTGTATTCTCTGTGATCAGCCTACCTGCAGCCTTGCAAAAAAATATGAAAGCTAAATATGTATAAAATATTAAATTCTCCTGTATGTTCAAAACTTAACTGAAATGTATTTGGTTGGGTTTCTGTAATACAGTGTTTTCGACAGAAAATGTGTAAAGGTAACTGCATTGGTTATGAAAAAATAGGAAATAAAATTAAAATATGCATGAGTATCTGTGAACTGTAGCACAAAGTTATCCAATGGCTTCACGTGTGAGTGATTGTTTGTGTGTGTACATGTATTTGTTTGCAGAGGTGTAATGTAACACCAGGTAACAATAGAAGATTCGTCAATTTTAAGTGAGTGTACTTGTTGTGAAAACATCTGTCAGTCAAAACACTTTGGGGATCATTAGGATGGCGGGCGGATCGCCACCGCCGGCTCAGCTGTGGCGATCCGCCCGCCATCCCAACTAGATTTACCCCCTGCCATATTATTATGGCGGGGGGTACCGCGGCAGACGCAAAGTGCGTCTGCCCCTTTTCCGCCTGTCGACAATCGTTCCGATTGCTGGCCAGGCGGAGCTGGGGCATAATATGGAGGCGGTGCTCCATATTATGATGCAAGGTTCAAAAGGCCTTTCCATTCGCTGCCATGGAAAGGCTGGCGGGGCATAGCTTTGGGGGCCCATTGCAGTCCCCTGGGGGATTGGGAGAATGGGGGGTGCACTTGGGTGGTACCTATGGTACCCCCCTTCATTGCCATGCACAAGGTGGCAGGCACCACGCGGTGCCTGCCACGTTGTGCATGGCAATGCACAACATGCCTCTTTGGCATTACGGCGGGTGCTGCTTGCAGCAGCACCCGCCACAATGTCAAAGATGCGGAATACGACCGCCATCCTAATTGGCGGTGCGGGTCCGCCGCACCGCTGGCTGACGGGCCCCCATATTCGATCTAAAAACACAAATCAAAATGCTTTGGGGGGACAAGATGGCTGACTGACCTCGACCAGAGCCGCTGCTGTTTCTCCCCTCTGTACCCGTGCGAGAAATGCTGGTTCAATAGTGAGCTTAACGCGAGAGAGAGAAGAGTGAACAAGGATATTGACAAGCAGAAACAAAAGGAGCATTTATCATAGTCAACTGGGACTTCTCCTTCGATGTGATATGCGGCTGTTGAGTGCCGGGATCCCGCTGAGGATTAGAGTGCTTGCCGCGGTACTTCACCTGCTTTATCGGTATGCTTTCCGCTCCTCTGGAATATCGCTCCCCCATTGCTTGGATTAGGTTATGGCTCCGAGACTGGACAAAACAGATAAGGCGGCCAAAGGGGAGCCGAAAGACCCTCCTAGTACCACAACTGGTATTAGCGCCTCTAACATCAAAGTTACAGCTGCAGCTGTCCCCGACGGTATTACTTAAGCGCCGGGGCTAAACACAGGATGACGCGGCGGCCAGGCAACAAGGGCTGATGGCGGCCTGAAAGGGGTTGGCGCTGCCGGGGGGACACGGTTACGGATGGCAGCAGCTGCCTCAGAAAATGTATTGAGGCAGCCTACTGTAGTCGAGGCGTTTTCAATGTCTTTACTACCCTTAAAGGCTAAAAACAGCAAAGAAATTTCTCTTGATCCGGTGACCCCTGGAATTGCAGTGTCAGCTGTGCTCAGCTCTGAAACAGGGCTGGGAGTAATACCCGGACCGGATCAGCAACAGGAATCAGATCTGTACCTGACCTGTCAAAGTGGGATTCTGCAGGTAAATCTTGTAGTTTGTTCAGATCTAGCTGAAAATAATGCTATAAGCGCACCATCATTACAAGTATTGGAACCTGTTCTGCTGAAGGATAGTAATTTATCAGCAACTATTACACCTTTACTGACGGAGCCTGCTGAACCACGCTACAGTGAAAGCAATGAAAATATTAATATAGATGGCATCGAGGGGGCGTTACTATGCATATGTGACGCTGATACTAATGCCATAGTTAGTGATTCCAGTCAGGCGCCCCAACCCCAGCCCCAGCCCGAGCCCCAGCTCCTGGCTACGACAACGCATTGTTCTCCTGAAGGTAACAAATTCTTCTCATTAAATGATGATACTGACTCTGACTCCCCAATTTTGAGTGACTCAATTATATCTAGTGGTACGGACTCTGGAGAATCTTCAAGAGTGCAAAAGGCCCATAGTAAATCGCAAAAGCGAAGATCAAGAGCCAAAGTCAGTCCCGCAAAAAGTACTCTGACTACCGCAAGAAATCTAGAATGGGATTACTCCGCCACAAGTATGGTCTTTGAGAATATGGGCCCCACGACAGCCGAAGGCATAGCCACACCCCTGGTGTCTGCCACCACCCCCCCCTCTGGACTTAATATACTGCTCCTTAAAACAAATACAGGGTGAGGCCAGAATAGAAAGTAGGCGGGCGTTACAGGCAACAAAGAAGCTACAGGCCTCAATCCGCAAAGCAAATAAATTATGCATTGAAATGGCTGAAAGGGTCACACATGTCGAGGACAGAACAGTGGCTTTGGAAGAAGCGGTTGATAAACTACAGGAGTCCAAAGGACAGCAGGAAAAACAGGCAATGGACATGTGCTGGAAACTCGAAGATTTTGAAAACCGGCAAAGGAGAAACAACGTCCGATTACTTGGAATTGCCGAAAATGCCGAGGGAGGGAATATAATGACCATCGTTGTTTCTCTACTAAAAGGTGCGCTCCTGGATCTTGCGCAATGGAACTGGGGGGCTGAGGTCCAGCGGGCTCATCGCTTCCCAATCATGCGGGGGGGAAATAATTATCCGGCTGGGCAAGAAGAACGCCCCAGAGCAATCCTGATCTATATTGGGAACTTTTTGCTTCGTCAAGCTATTATAGATATGGTTAGACCAGACGCTAAGAGGACCTTTGATGGCCATACCTTTTTTGCACGCCCAGATTTTTGCCATGCCACTGTGGAGCGCAGGTGGAGACTACGTCAAATGATAGCTGCATTTCAGGGGCATGGGTGTGAGGCATACTTGCTGTTTCCAGCTCGCCTCAAGGTTATCGTTAAAGGGTGTGTGCATATGTTTTTTTCAGAGGTCAAAGCTCAAGAATTTTTGACAGAGCTAAAGACGTAAAAGGGGAGGACAGGACAGGACCGATGTTACATACCGTTTTTTGATTCTGCTTAACTGCTTAACGATAGAATTGATAAAATTGACTAAATGATAAATTGCTAACTGGATAATGAATGATGAATGATGAATGAAGATTGAAGGGCAGAATAGTTGCTATCTTTGCATTATACACCTTTTAGATTTGTAAGTGGTAGGTTATTACTGGTTATATATTGTTTGTTTAGTCGCACATTAGGGTGTAGAGGGGGGGCAGCTTAGGCTTCGAGATTAGCCGCCATACATAGGTCGTGCTCGACCTAATTGTCCGCTTGGGATTGTGGGGGGGTGGGGGTGGTGGGTGGTTTGGCTCAGGAGGGGGTTTGAGGTATGGGGGAGGGTAGGTCACAGCACAACATAGCACAATGTATGAGGAAACGAGGACTGAAAGGTTGTAGGCCATTGGGATGGGTTATTAACCGGAGCGAAGATGAGACTAAGAGGGTTTAATTTGAGAAGAAACACAATAAATTTAAGATGAAGGAAAGATGCTTCAAATTATTCCAAGAGTCCATTAAACCTTAGAATTATAACCATTAACATCTGGGGGCTCAATGATCAAACTAAGCGACATAGGGCGGCAATATTAATGAAAGCTCTGCGAGCTGACATTATCTGTGTCCAAGAGACTCACATAGAAGACACAAGGAGCAGAGTTCTCGAACAGCTTGGGTTTAGGTTATTGGTGGCCACCAAACAGGGTACCAGGACAAGAGGAGTTGCCATTCTCACTAGACGGAATGATATAACAGTCAAAAGGAAGCTATCAGATAGATGGGGTCGGTGGCTTGTATTAGAATGTTGGTTTTCCGGGGAGGCTTTTACGCTATGCTCGGTGTACGGCTCGACTGCTGATGACCCAGAGGTATTTGAGTATTTGGACATCGAACTTTCTAATTGGCCCACCCCTTTAATAATTTGTGGTGACTTTAACATCAATGGGTTGGGGGGGCTATGGGGAAGAGGGGGGATATATATACAGGACGGGGGGGAAAGGGTTTTTAAAGCACTTAAGAACTTGGCCAGTAATCATGGGCTTATTGATCTATGGAATCACCTGAATCAAATGGATCCTGGCAGCACATTTTTTTCTGCTCCGCACAAGGCAGTTTCCTGATTGGATTATTTCTTTATTTCTTATACATTAGTACACTGGGCAAGGATAGAAAAATACCCTAGGATAATATCCGATCATAACCCTTTAGTCCTTACCC
Source organism: Triturus cristatus (assembly GCF_964204655.1). Taxonomy (NCBI): domain Eukaryota; kingdom Metazoa; phylum Chordata; class Amphibia; order Caudata; family Salamandridae; genus Triturus; species Triturus cristatus. Next base: position 322,714,960 of record NC_140586.1, on the reverse strand, counting down.
TGGCTTTTATTAATGGTCCACGAAATGAACGGACATGGACTTTTGAAAGGGGGCTTTTAATGGATCCTGAATATGTTTTGTATATGAAGAGATGGATCTCATCTTTTTTTAATGCAAATAGATGTAGTGCGAGCTCCGGAGTGGTGTGGGACACTTTCAAGGCGGGTATTAGAGGGGAGAATCTCAGTTTCAGCCTCTCTTGACAAAAGAGGGAAGCATGTCAGGTGGACTCGCTGTATAAATCGCTGGCTAACATTGAGGGGGAGTTGGCAACTGCAGTAAATGCTGGCTTATCCACCGACAATATTCTACAGTGGCTGGCTTGGGCTAAGGCAGAAATAGGCGACCGAGCTGCCGCGAAGGCAGCCGATCTTTTTCTAACCAAGAGAGAACATTGCTACGAATTTAGTGAACGAATCGGTCGTACGCTGGCAGTTAGGCTTAGACAAAGGAGCATTAAAAGTGAAATAAAGGAGATTGTAGATGAGAGTGGGAATCTGATCACAGAACCTCTTAAGATTCAGGACGTTTTTCAGAGGTTTTATCAGCGATTATATGGGGCTGGACCTCAGGTGCCGCAGGACTAAACCTCAGGATATCTCAATAGCATACCCGTATCATGCATTGAAGGTGATGCTAGATTAAGACTTGAGGCTATTTTGACACATGACGAGATCCACTGTGCTTTGAAAGATCTTCCCTCATGTAAAGCCGCTGGGCCCGACCAGATTCCCCTGGAATTCTACAAAACTTTCTGGGAGGAAATCAGATCTGTTTTGGCTGACAAAATTTGCCTCGCACAACTCGGGTGTTCGGTCCCCGCCTCCTGGGCAGGAGCTGACATTATCATATTTCTAAAAAAGGGTAAACCCCCTGAGGAACCCGGATCATATAGGCCCATCACTTTAATAAACTGTGCTGTAAAGATTATGCCCAAAGCATTTGCGACTAGACTAAACCACATAATCGCGAATGTTATCCATCCGTATCAACATGGGTTTATCCCTGGGAGGAGGACCACTTAGCATATCCAACGGGAAATAACTTTTTTTGATGCAGCAGAAGTCTCAGGGGACCTTATGGCTATGCTTCTCTTGGATGCAGGGAAAGCTTTCGATAGGGTCTCCTGGGACTATTTATGGCAGGCAATGAAATGGTTTGGAATAGGGCAGGAGTTCACAAAAGCTATCCGCACCATGTATAGCGCACCAATAGCTCGTCTTAGAATAAATGGGAAATATACTCCTTCTTTTAAGATCATGCGAGGTACTAGGCAGGGTTGTCCCTGCTCGCCCTTACTATTCGCTATATATATTGACCCCCTAATTCGGCAGCTGGAGGCATGCCGGGAAATCGAGCCCGTTATTTATCACTGGGTTGCCACAAAAATGTTAGCATACGCCGACGATGTTGCCTTAGTTACCCCCAACCCTGTAGCAGTATTGGCGGCAGCTGAGGAAATTGCTTCCGCTTTTGGCATGATTTCCGGATATGCCCTAAATAAACAGAAGACCCAGATTGTTGTGAATGGGGAGACAAACTGCCTTGATTCGCGGGTGACAGATTCAGCAATCTATCTTGGAATTACTATAACCTCAAATTTGAATAATTTAGTGGCTATTAATGTTGATCCTGTAATCCGAAAAGCCAAGGTAGAGTTTGACAAATTCCATAACCTACATATGTCACTAGTTGGTCGCTGCAATGTGATAAAAATGATATTTTTGCCAAAAATACTGTACTTGTTTAGGTCAATGTCTTTGGAATTTGGGAAGAACTGGTTTTCCATACTGGATAATCTGGTTAATAGATTTGTTTGGTCTCATGGTAAAACCAGGAGGGCTTTACGCTTTATGACCTTACCCCAATCCAGGGGAGGCTGGGTGGTCCCAGATTTTAAGCTTTATTATTGGGCTGCTGCTTTTAGTTACATAAGAGGATTACTGGGCGGCAGATCTGAAAACCCTAGTATGGAAGATAAGATTCCTGATGTATATAGGTTATTGGTGGGGGAAGATGCTAAAAACAGCTTTTTGAAATTTACCGAGCCAAGCTACTTTAAGCGAACTAAATTCTGTACCTTACAGGTGGCCTTTAAAATCTGGACTACTTTTAAAAGAAAGACTGGTTTAGGGAGGTTAAATTATTATACACAATTATACGGCAACCCTACGCTGCCAGAAATCTTTTCGGATCAAACTATGGTATATTGGGCGGCATGTGGCCTTACGAAATTTGGAGATCTAGTTGGCATTGATGGAATCTACCAATTTAAGGATATCCAGGAGAAATTTGGTATTAGTTTCGGGAACTTTTTTAAATACCTTCAGCTTAGAAGCTATTTCAGCAAAAAACTGGGCGGACCCAATGGGTTTGGCATGGTGAAATCCTCAGAAGTTATAAGGAGTGGGGATGGCTGTACTATAAAAGGAATCTATAGCGAGCTCATGGCACACAAATCAGATGATTTAGAAAAACATGCTAAAAAATGGGGAGATAGGCTTGATATGGATAACTTATTTCAGTCCCTAGAGTTGGGGCAGGTAGTATTGCGCTCTGCTGGGCTTCAGGCCCAGCACTACAAAACAGTGTTTTCCCTGTCCTATACTCCGGCAAAAATTTTACAATGGGGTGGGGGGGTTTGCAGGGAACAAGGTGCCCACGCTGCGATTCTGTACATGCTGATCTAGATCGCATGTTTTCAACCTGCCCCCGATCAGCTATGTTAAAAAACGCAATTACTACATTTTTTGAGACCACTCTGGGTCTTAGGGTTAAACTAACTTCTTCTTTAATTCTTCTCGGTGTCGACACTACACAGGGCCATACCATATCTCTCCGTTTTCTCTTTCTTGCCATGGCAGTTTTTCGAATTTGTGTTGCTTCAGCTTGGCTAGACCAAACTGCCCCCACATTTAACTTATGGTTAGCACGGCTCCTCTCTACATTTCATCTTGAGAAGGGAATTTATGAAAGAAAAGGCAAGAAAGGGAAATACCTTGGCAGACGCATATGGGCACCCTTATATAGTTGGAGGGAATCTTTGGGCCCAAAATAGACCTTAAGGCTGCTGTATGAGAACGGTGTTTATACATTGTCTAGATTGATGTCTGTATCTGCGTAATCTACTTGTTTAATACTCTGAATCAAACATTGTTCCTTTTTTTCCCTTTTTTTTTTCTTTCTCCTTCGGTCCTTTCTTTCTTCTTCTTTGATGAAATATTGTAAATTATAAGTAAAAATTGTAATTATGTTTCCTCATATATAATAGTAATGAATTGTCCTGTTATAAAATTGAAAAACTTAATTAAAAAAAAAACACAAATCATAAAGGTACAAATTTATATCGACAATACATCATGTAATAAAACATAATGAATAAATATTAAAAAATATATATTTATCATAAGGTAGTACAGTTCCAATAATTACTTTTTGCGATCTTGACAATATAGTCCGTCACTGCTACACCATTCCATTACCATTGTCACCACCACCAATATTGCCAGCATTACCACCGTCATTACTTTTACCCGTCATTATCCGACCACAACCATTACCACTACCACTACTGCCATTACCACCAAGACCAATATCACCACCATTACCAGCCCTAACACTGATACATTTTACTACCTTCACATCAAAATTTTCATCACCATTACCACCATTACCACAGCCTCAATTATGACAATTATCATCACCACCATTACCTCCACCCGTACCATCACAACTGTTACCAACACTACAAGCACCACCACCATTGCCATCACCACTACCAGCACCACCATTGCCTGCACCATTATCGCTACCGCCATTATTGCCGCTGCCATCACTATTGTCATCGCCACCACCACCACCTGAACCTTCACCATCATTACCAGAATGTCCACCGCCATTACCATCACTACTAATGGCACTCTACAACTGCCACCACCAAGAATGCCACTGAAATACCACCACAGAAACTGTGCCCATAAGCTTTTATAGTAATATGTAAACATATACAATTTATTGCAACACATTGTGCCACACAAGCACAATCACAAAATCTTAGTAAATAGCCCCCAAAGAGTCACTGCAGCCAAGAACATTTCTGGGCAATTTCTCTTTTTGCAAATGTGGATGTTAAACTGGATGGTACACATAAACCAGTAGTGCCACTAATGGCCCCTAAAACCTCATGTTTAATCCTGATAAAACAAAACGCATGAGGCCCGATCCACAAACTACATTTTGCATTACTTAAAGTAATACTGCATTGGTACTACTTACTCACTGCAAAATTAAGTTCCCAAACCTACAAGTGTAAATCTCCACCTCCAAGTCTCCTATCTTTTCACACACATGTAAGTTAACCACTTTGCGGCCGATTCCGATCTGGGTCGGAAAACACTCCGACCGAGTCGGATCCGGAGTGTTTTCCGACCGAGCCGGACCCCTACAGTCCGACCGAGCGAGTACGATGCGCACGTATGCTGTCGTACTCGGTTCGTCGGACTCCCATAGAAGTCAATGGGAGCCGGTCGTACGACGCGTACATTGGCGCCCCTTGACTGAATGGGTATGTCTCGAACAAGTGCGCCCCCTACAGTGGGTACGCATCGGTGCCACCCACACCATACATGCCTGTGTTCGGGGGACCCATAGGTCCTCCCCTGTGTCCGAGTCATAGGGCTGCGGTTGTCAGGGGGTCCGACGCAGACCCCCAAATTCCAACTCCGGGAGCTTTTGTGAGCTGGCACAAGCTGTCCGACGCATGCATTGTACTGGCTCGGTTGTAAATCGCATCCATTGCACGCCACGGTTAGCTTCCGACCGGGACGTACGGAGCGGTTCAGACCTGGAAATTACTCGGTCGGTGAATTTCATGTAGCGTTCATCGTACTTGCTCGCTCGTACAGCTGTACGAGTCGGCCGGAAAACACGCATACGGTTCAATGTTTTTCCCGCCGAACCCGATTCGGTGCCCTTCCGACCGAGATCGGAATCGGCCCCTCTATAGTAAATTTGGGAGAGATCGGGAAGTGGCTGGAAAAAGTGGCATACTTACTACTAAATGGGCGGAGTTTAGGATGGTGTAAGGAAGAGTTTAGGGAGAGGTTTGGAGAGGTACATGCATCCACCTACAAAAGAGTAAGCCCATTGTTATTCAAAACTACACTTCTATAGTTACTATGACCAAAAAAGACCCAAAGAGTAGTAAATGCACTCCCACTCAGAGTAAGTCCAACACCACACATGGCAAGCCATTTGTACTTAAACACTCTCCCATAGAAAATAATGGAGTTCGGGTCTTAAAAAAAAGCTCATGGAAACGGATGTTAAATTAGACCATTTAAGATATTTAAAAATGATAATAAAATTATTTTAATCTTGGACAAATTTTCTAAGAATAAAACACTTTTTTTATTTTTAAATATTTTACTAACTTTTTTTGTATTTATACATCGTTACATTAATTGTTATTAAGACATAATTGCATTGCTTTTAATTAAAGGTATGCATCAGATTATTAAACCATTAAGAAAAATGGAAACAAATTGCATAATCATTTTTTACTTTTGGGGAGAATGTTTCTATAATCAAACATTAGAAAAATAATTTACATTTAATTTAATGTATTCAAAATAATTACATTTTAAATTTAACTCAAGTTATTCAACCTGTACCATCTTTTTTGTTGTATTACACATTTAAATTAAATATATAAAATTAATTTAAATTAATATATAATATAGATTTTTTTTACTATTTTCCCAAAAAATTGAAAAACTTTTTTACTCTTCTCCATACTTTACGATAGGGAGCTCTCCACCACAGGGAGATTAATTCAGTATATTAAATTAAATTAGAATTATTCTCTAGAGATTTATTTAAAAAATCCCACCTAAAGTAGAATGTGTATATTTATTATTATCTATTATTATGGATTAAAAATACCTGAGAAGAGCACAGATGACTTGCTTATTACTGCCTGCAACATCTCCTCCCAGGGTGCGGTGGAGGAACAGTAGTGACCACTATGGGCCTGATTACGAGTTTGGCAGTCCGGAGATGGATCAGCCCCGCTGCCGTACCACCAAACCGTGGTCGGGCCGCCTGCCAGATTATGAGTGATTCTTGTGTCTGGCAGGCTGTTTTTGACGTTCCCACAGCGGTGCCCTGAAAATGGGCACTGCAATGGGAACACTAAAAAAAGTCCTGCAGGCATGACTGTAAAGTCCATGCTGTACAGGAACTGGTGTGCATGCACACAGCGGGGCACAAATTACTCTTTCAGTGCTTCCAAACATTCTGAAAGCCTCTTTACAGAAAAACGTAAAGTGATGCTTCCAGTTGCTGCTAACCTGTGGCACAGCATGATTTGACTGGGCCATTTCCGCTTCCCACCCACAATGCAATATGCAATACATCCCCAGTCCATTGTATCATGAGCATGGATGGTCTGTCAGAAAGGTACAATTGCACAGGTGACAACACAGGATACAATGTAGAAGTATTATTTCCACAAGGCTCAAATTCTAATAGTGAATTTGTAGGACTCAGGGGTGTCTTGAGAGGACATAACACTTTGAAGTCACTATCCAGACTGATAAACTCCCACCACCTCCCCATCTTCTGCAGAGATCCATTCTGCACTTCCAACCAACCTCTGGCACTTTCTTGACTTCTGGTTGACTTGACTCCATCGACCTGACATGGCTCTGAATCCACAATATCCCCGCTTTCTTTCCAAAGGCACTGGCCTGGCAGGTACTTACTTACCTGTGCTCTGGCAGCCAATCACAGATATTAGCCCTGTGTAGCCCCATGTAACTAGCTGAACCCTGCTTTATTGGTCTTTCTGCAGTATGCTCTGATGAGTAACCAAGGGGCTATGTTCTACAGCTTTAAGATACATCTACCTGCCACGAGAGTGCCTCTGATCCAGACTGGTCAGTATCTCAGAGACTGTTATTGACCACCCAATTCTTTACTTCCTTCCATAGTAAACGCCCTAACTTATAACTAACTATTTGCAGCCCTTTTAACCTCAAAGATGCATTAGTTTGTCATGCAATTAATTCTGCGGAGCTGCACTGTCCTTTCAAATACACAAATTTGGCACAGGACTCTTGGTGCCTGAGGTGCAGGTCTTATGAGTGACTTGCACTGCACCATCCATACCGGCCTTGACTAGAAGATTTGTTTTTTTAACCAGATTGTGCATTGAAAACAAGTTGATGCAGGCATTCTTTAATGTATGCAGGTGATTGCAGTTGGTCGTACTGACACTCATTTTTGCATTTGAAATTTCACAAGTAAGTTAAAAAACTGTTGTATAAGGGTGTTGTTTGTTTGATTGGGGGCATACAACAGGATTTATTTGTACTTTTATTCAATTAAAAAAATGTATTGTGATGGGTGGCACTCAGTTTCAGAAGGGGCCTAGTTATTTTTTTCATGTAATTTTTCTTCTTTTGTAAAGGAAAAATGTTCCACAGTTTAAAACATTGTTTTGATGTTTCTAAATAATTTTGCAATATTCATTTAATTCTCTATGTGACCTAGTATGCCAATGGGCCTTCAAGCCAGTAGGCCAAATACTAGTCATGAGTGAATGGAACAACTGTTTCTGTGGTGTCTGTTGAATTGAAACATCATTTAGGCCATGGATGGCATTGGATTAAATTACAAAATGGATTTTTGGGGGTATTTCAGTTTTTTTCTGCAAGCAGTGTATAGGTGGGGAAATATATTTGATGCCTTTGAAGGATGTGTGTTGTTGTAAATTTTTTTAGCCAAGTTAGGTTTCGTTTTTAGCATTGCTGAAGTAATGCTGTTTTCTCCTGTGTTGCTATTTACCAAGCCTCCTTTCTTTCTCTGGCCAGTGTGTGAGTGTGTTTGTCATAGGCCACCATTTGTCTTTGTTCCTCATGCCAAGTGGCCAGGGGTCATTTTTTGTAGAGTCAGTGTCCATAGTCCTGTATGTTTTCTTCGTTTTCCATGCCTCCTGCTTGTTGTTGTTTAACCAGGTGTCTGGTGGCCATTTTGTGCAGCCAGCCAGTGTGCTTTTGCAATAGGCCTGCATGTGTTCTTTGCTTTCCATGCCTCCAGCTTGCTGTTGTGACCATGTGGCTGGCTGCCATTTTGAGTAGCCTGCCAGTGTGCTTTTGCCATAGTCCTACATGTCTTCTTTGTTCCCCATGCCTTCTTCATCATTGTTGTTGTTTTGCCATAGGCCTGCATGTGTTCTTTGTTTTCCATGACGTCTTGCTGGTTGTTGTTGTTGTGACCATGTGGCTGGCAGCCATTTTGTGTAGCCAGCCATTTTGCCATAAGCCTGCATGTGTTCTTTGTTTTCTATGCCTCCTGCTTGTTGTTGTGACCATGTGGCTGGCGGGCATTTTGTGTAACCAGCCAGTGTACTATGCTTTTGCCATAGGCCTGCATGTCTTCTTTGTTTCCCATGCCTTCTTGCTCATTGTTGTTGTTGACCATGTGGCACTGACTGGCAGCCATTTTGTGTGTCCAGCCAGTGAGCCTTTGCAATAGGCTCGCATGGATGGATGAGGTATCAGTTTAATAATATGCTTGAGGATGACCTCACTTATTTTTCACTAAAAAAAAATGTAATTGTAATTTTTTTAATAAAATATTTTTTACATTTACTTTTATTTAATTGTTTTATTTAATTATTTTTATTTTTAGTTACATGTTTTAAAAAAATTATTTACATTTTTTTTTTTAAAGTAATTTTTCATTTTTTTAATTGTAAATTATATTTTCCATTTGGGCTCCATCATCCATCCATCCATACATACATCCTCCATAGGCACACATACGCGCAACAGCATTAATTTTTTAGGCAAATAATTCCATTTCCTCCTGGACAACCTGGCTGCTGTGCACTTCATAGTAGACATATTAGCATCATTTATTTGTTTAATGATGATGATTATTCTATTCCCCTGGACAACATTGCCTGCCATATGCACACACTAACCTCCATTTTTTTAAAGATTACTATTCCATATACTCATTCAGTTTCCCTGAGTGCCACAGGTGTCTCCTTTAGAATATATGGACATAAAGGAAAGAGCTCTTTCATTCAGTATATTGAGTGTTAATCTGATGTGGAATTATGGTATGGTGATGTGGTTTGACTTTAAAGTGGTTACCTATGCAAACAAAACAACTGCACTAATATTGCCTTTGTCTGTACTAATTCAAACTGCAAACAATGGCACATTTCACACTATGGGCTCATTACAAAGTTAGCCGGACGCATCATCATGGAAAATGGACCAACCCATGACCGCCGGTCGGCGGTCCTGACTGCCTAATTGCAATTGGACAGCACATGGTGTGGTCACATTCTCCCATTTCTCAATAGGAGCTTGTATTATGCCCCTAAACCGGCTGTAACACAAGCTCCCATTGAGAAATGGGACTCTGTGTTCATCCCTGCACCCCGTAGCAGGCATCTCAAGGTGCCTGCCACAAGGTGCAGGGATCAACAGGGTGGCACCATGGGTGCCCCCTTGGTCCCTTACTGAACTGAAGGCCGAATACAGAAGGAGGCCTGCTAGTGGCCCACAAACACACTTTCTGACAGGGTTTCCATGTCACAAAGGGTGACATGGAAACCCTGCCGGAAACCTTGCATCTTAATCCAGAAGGTGAAAACGCCTTCCATTTGTATTACGGGACAGTCTCTGACTGGCAGACAGGCTCCTGGAGCTAAATGCAGCACACATAAAAGTTACAAAATGTCATTTTTTTTCAAAGATTGTTTATGTGCAGGAAGACTCACCTTCCTGCACATAAACAATCAATGGTGTTTTGCTGTTTCTATTTGTGCTGCACAGTGCAGCACACATGGAAACAGCAAAAAAGGAGGGAAAATAAAGTATTTCTCCTTGTTTAAGACCAGTTTTTCCCTGGTCTTCATTTTGGTGCTGCCTCCTATTTACGCTGCCCTTGTAAATAGGGGGCAGCGTCAAAATCAATGGGTGTTGCAGTGGAACGCCCACCGCAACACTCATGGCCCTCCCCTTTCAAGTTAAGTACAGCATGAAAGAGTGCCTTATTTACAATGCAGTGGTAAGCCACGTTAAGTGGCTTAATGCTGCCTTGTAAATAAGGCGAAGCACATATCTCCACAGGAACATCACTAAAAGTGACATTCTTGTAGAGAAAGGGGCTTGTAAATATGCCCCTGGATCTCTTTTGTGGGGGTAAAGCAAAAGATATCTATAGGTCTTGGCCCTGAAGAAAGTTTTAAGAGTGTTCGGCGGCATGCAACAGTGGCCATGTTCACCATGGAGAAATCACATACAGCGGTAAACATTTTGGATGAATTTAACAGAAAGGTGTATGAAAGGCTGCAACCAAGAGGTCTCAGAATTGGATTAGTTGCCACCGACAATAGCAGTAACATAGTCAAGGCCATGTTAGGCGGTGGCTATTTCAGGGTCCTGTGTTTGGCCCATTGCATCAACCTGGTGGTGCAAGACTTTCTCAAGAAAGAAGACACAGTCAGTAACATACTAACCACCTGCAGAACAATCTGCACTCATTTCAGCCATTCTTTTAAAGCCAGGAAGCAGTTGTTGATTATGCAGCTTGCTAATAGAGCACCAATTAAAGCCCAGATACAGGAGGTGCCAATGCATTGGAGCTCGACCTATTACATGTTGCAACGTCTGTTTGAGCAGTACAAACAGATCAATGACTATGTCATTCTAAGAGGAGGGGATGCAGTTGGGAAAGCTATGACCATGGATGCGGACAAATGGGGCCTAGTGAAATGCCTGACACAGATGCTGCTCCAGTTTGAGGTTTTCCCGCTGGAAGTTAGCAATGAGGACAGTACGATGGGCCGAGCTATCCCGTTGTTGCATCTGCTACAGGACCAGGTAAAGAAGATGTCTGAAACGTTCGCCCCCGTAGGCGTGAACGAAAACACAGAGGCACATGCCTTTGTTTGAGAGCTTATTTCTTTTATTTGACTTGTAATCATCTCATTCAAAAAGTAGATCTGTGCCACACTACTTGATCCATGATACAAAAAGTCTGCCCACTTTCATTCTTTTTTGTGAAGGGTATGTTTCAAAATACAAGTGGTAGATTGTTGAGCAAGCTGGAGACCTGGAAGAAGAATGGCTGGAACTTAGACTCCCACCCTGCAGTTCTGAGGTGCCACCTTCAACTTCCAGAGAGGGCAGTCTTGTCTCACAGTAGCTAACAACATGATCAACCAGAACATCGGCAACAACAGCAAGCGAAGGACTGGATCCAGCCTTTGCATTGTATTGACTTCAATTGGCAGGGCTTAAGTTCAGTGCAGAGGCAATGGAAAAAGAGGTTTGAGAAGTGGCAGCACAAATTACCCTCCACAGGATGTTCCAGGAGTATCTGGATGATCCAAAAGAGGTTTATGTGGATCAAAACCCATTGATATATTGGTATGGGAAGATGCACCAAAGGCCAGAGCTCAGCAGGCTAGCAATAAAGCATCTGGCTTGTCCTTTAGCCAGGGTATATGCTGAGCATGTGTTAAGTGCAGCTGGTGCAGTTGTTACAGTGAGAAGGACCAGTAGTCTCTTGCCTCAAAGTGTAGAGAGATTGACTATGATCAAAATGAACCAACATTTCATACCACACAATTACACCGTTCCTGAAACAGCACTGGAGGAGGAGGAGGACTGATCAGAATCAAGTGTGTTAGCTGACCATTTTCTGGGTAAAATGCCTGAGTTTGAGAACAATCTTTACTTCCTGAACTAAGTATGCCAGCGCCCCCATAGAATGTTTAATTATTCGTCTTTGAACCTCTATCTTTGCAACATAAATATGTAGCTAGTGGTACATTATTATTTTTGTGTCAGATTTATGCTGACCCAACTTTTTTTAGTCACATAATTGCCAGATTGCAGTTGGACAAGTGTGCATTCAAGGAGCCACCACAATTCCTTCATGTCATTGAAGACAATACCTGACCCCCTCGCATGCCTCTCCTTTTTTGCGTCACTTAGCATTAGCAGGGCTGCTCCAGAAGACCGTTGATTTACAAGAGTGCCAGTACCAAATTCCAATGTGTTGTCTGCATCAAAGATGAATACCTACTACCTAACCTGCCTGTGCTTGGATTGGAAGCAGTAACTACAACTATTGCAATGGTGAGCAATTGATTGTGTGAGTGATGATTAATGATCCATGTGGTGGCAGACAGTAAGGGAGGGTGTTGAACTGTGATTTGGAAACTTGCTTGAGATTATTTGCAATGTTTGGTGCCTGGATGATGGGCAATAATTTATTCCCTGGAGGTGACTGGTCTTTACAAACTTACTTAGTGAAAGTTAATTAACCTATACGGTCCATGATCCTTCTGTTTTTTAATTACCTAGGAGGGTGTCAGGAACAACTTGAACGTCATCACTCTAAATAATCAAACTCAGAGAAGACGTTGAGTCATTGTGAAACCCTCTCTCTTCAATTGCTGGTCTACTGTTCATTAAAAAGATTGACCTGTTACAAGATGGCCGCCTTGTTGTCCCTAGCATTGTGATATTCTGAAGTCTAGCGAGAAGTGAGACTTCATGCTCTGTGGAAGCGCGTTCTACTGCGCACTTCAATTTACCTGAGTTCGAGAGAAGTTGTGTTTCTGAACGCTCCCTGGTATTCCTGTCAGAGCGCCTTTCGTTTGAACCTCCGCGAGTATTGACGCGGTAGGTAACTCTAGCTCCCCCTCTCTAAATCTCCGTGAGCGTAGATATCGTAAAAACGCTCCGAGAGTTAGAGAATCTCAAGTCAGAGCATTCTTTCAGTTCCCCATGTCTGGCTGATGTGAATACCGCTACTTTCGGAGGAAAGTAATTACCTGCTGAATTCTAAATAAAAGCGGGAACTCAGAATCCTGAAAATCGTCTGAACAAAGAAGCGGCAGAGAAAGGTAATACTGAGTCTCCTTTACTCCGGTAGGCTTACCGTCGAGAGAAGGAGGCTGAAGACTATCAGCGAATCCAGTATAACCGCAAGAAGCAAGTAAGCACAAGACTGATGGTGGCTGCATAATTAATATTAATTGCCTCAATTCATTATTACTTGACTGCGAAGTATATAAGCCTGCTTTCACAGAACTCCTTGCCTCCATTGCGCTTTTCCTACTCTTTCCTTCACCGTTATCCTTTCGCTGTCCCCTTTTGTGCGTCATCTATTTATATGAAGCAGAGCAACTCATTGAACTACTGGTCACAGACCAAGAGTAGAGACTTTAAGAACTGAGAGCAACTCCTCAATTGGACAAATCGTACCAATTAGTTGAAATAAGTAAAAGATAAGAAAGACCAGAGAAATAGGTAAGAGAGAGAAGAAATAGAATTGCGGTAATAAGAATAGTGTGTAAAAAATAGGATCATTTTACCTGTGAATTCTAACTCTCTGTGCATTAGGTCACATCCACTATATACATATCAGCAGTTGACAACTTGCCATTAAGAAGAGAAGCTGAAACTCCTGCAAAAACCTGGTAGGAAGGATAAGGTGTGAATGGGGGACAGCCAGAGATTCAGGTGTTAGCTGAGGTATAGAATTGAAATATTGTTCCCCTCTGTGCATTAGGTATCCTCAAATAATCTTCATCAGACCAAAGAGGGGGTCCAGGCCGGCACGAGTGTCTCTTCTCTGTCCCAATTCCCCTCCCCCCCGTCTGGAGCAGCTGCTCATACGCAGTGTGTTCCGGAGGTTGGGCAAGGGAATCCAGCGTTGTTCTGCCTCCGTGAAGAGGATTGGTGCAGCACTCTTGACAGAAGGCTGGCCTATGAAATCATTTGATTTGCGAGAGTGCCGCATTTCAATCTGTTTCATGCATCAAAGGGGAGATAGTGCACCTACCACTGTGCTTGGATTGGAACAAGTAACCATTGCACCAACGAGTTATCTGATTATTGAATGACTGGGAGTGATGATTTAGGATTCATGTGGTGGTCAGATGATTTGCAATGTTTGGAGCCTGGATGATGGGTTGTCATTTTTCCCTGAAGGTGATTGGCCCTTTCACTTTCAGACAGATTTACTTTGCTGGGTCCTCTCCTTTTCTCTGCTTCTTTAGAGACCAGAACAGTCACTTTTATTTAACAAACAAAAACCTATGAAAAATACTGCAATCCTCTTTCTCTACTTCAACAGCAGTGCACTACACGTCTATCTTGCTTGGGTCATGACTGGTCTGGGATGGAGTTACTAGGAGTCAGGAGGAGGATGGAAGAACTCAGTGCGGGAGCCGGTGAACTACCTCATCAACAAGGGGAAGCAAGAAGTTATCGACTTTAAAGGTGAGTCTGAGGCCTAGTACTCAACTATATGGAATGGGGTGGGTGCGTTGATTTGTGAAATGGTGCTGTTTGTATGTATTTGTTTGTATTGAACTGGTGTCAAAAGTGAAAGTCTGAGTCCCACTCTTGTTGTTTTGCTCTGCCTTCAAGCTTACCTTATTTCTGTCCTTCTCCTTTACTCTAAAATACTGTTTCTGTTTAACAAACTGCAGGCCTTCTAGTCTCCTGCACTAATGAAAGGTGAAAGCTGAACTCAACACTCCTGCTTACCTACCGGCCCATTCTAACAGGCACCCAAGACTGACAGACATTCTCAAGGAAAATGCCGATGCACCACCTAATTTTGCAATACAGTATAATTTTTTTTTAACAATCATCAACTGGGTGGGTAGGTTCACTCCCAAATTAGCAGACAGAAAATTTAGATATCTGATAACTTGAGTCCTGGGGGTAGAAGGGCTGGTTTCAATGCATTTAACTATACTGTGTCATACTCATTCCTTCATTTCCTTCCACAACAGATTGATGACAAATGATGTGCTGCTTATTGCCCAGATGAATGTTGTCCTCGTGTAGTGTTTGTCAAACCTTTCCCCAAATCCCCTTTCCCATCCATTCATCAAACTCCTAACCCTCTTCCTTTACACCATTAATGGATCACACACTTGGTGGGGCGGATGTGGTGAAAGCAACACCAACTCACTGCATAATCTTCTAAGCAATAGCACACACTATCCCCATTCACCCACCATGCGCATAAAATTGATCCATATTTTAGAAATAGAACGAAGAGCATCAGTCGTAAGCATCATCATTCAGGCCTTGTGTCGCGTAACCATAAGCTCGTCCACTCCAGACTTTGAGTCCATTGATTATGACTCGAGGATTTCATAAGTGACTATTAACTCTCCATGGCTGAAGTTACCACTAAATTCTTGTTGTGTCATCATGTAGTAGTCTGGTCTCAAATTATTTGTAAAGCTTTAATATTATATAACCCACTAACTCAGTGTCAGTCAGTCAGTCAAATATCTTTACTCGGTTGAGTCTCAACCAAGAAAGAATACATCTTAAAACCAGTTAATACATAAGAAAAAAAGGGTTCAAATAAATAAAAGATTCACATCTTATAATAATTCCATGACAATAGCAAAATATCTTTCCGGGGTATCAATATCATGAGTAAGTGTATCTACAAAGGAGCCTCTTTAAAAGCTTAGCACAGGATACAAATAATTTAAAAGGACAAATCATTTTCCGACAATATCCCACAGCCGCACAGCGGTAGAAATAAATCTGTAAATCATTAAACAGGTAAATGCATCTTTTAAAAGCTGGAGATGATATAATGTAGGCCGACATTTTCTTATGTTTAAAAATTGTAAAAGCGGCATTAAAAAGGCATGCCTGGGTTCAATGTAAAGTTTACAAAAGAACATGAAGTGTAAGGTACTCAGAACCGACTCCGAGTCACAGGGACAAGCGGCCAATTTATCATCACAGTAAACTTTACGTGGATATGACACAAGAAAGTTCGAGATACCGAACCTAAATCTTATTAGATAAAACAGTTTTGCATGGCTAAAGTAGAAAGAAAGATAAGGTTCAATGTCTGGCGTGCAGACTATCATTGAATGTTCAACTACCCTTTTCTTTCCTATCTCTTAGGATCTTCTGGTGACATAAAAGTGTGATAAAAAGTAGGGGTGGGCGACAATTTCCGTTCCACTCCCGGAAATTGCGACAATTCGACATTTCCGCGTTCCGACCGGAACGCGGAAATGCCGAATTGTCGCAATTTCCGGGAGGGAACGGAAATTGTTGCCTGGCCAATCACAACAGGAAGCACTTACAGATATAAATAAAGCAGGGGCCCGAGTGGAAGCTCATATTCAGTTACGCTTTAATCAGCACAAAACATTCGGGAGCTAGGTCGAGGCTGGGCAGGTGTGCTTTTCCCCCATAAGGTCGTCGTCACTTACCTGAGGCTGCGATCCTTGATGGAGCTCTGTGCATCCATGACTCAGTCTCTCTCGAGCGCAATCCCCGCGTAGTCTCTGACACCAGGAGGTTCAGTCTCCTCATCTGCTGCTCTGCTCGGTCTCTGGCCCATAAACAAAAGGCATGTGAACTGCATGGAAGCCCCGCCCCACACACCAGAGGTGGGCAACGTCTTCCACCCTTTCCCCCACTGATGGACAGCTGACTCGAGGGACCCCAGGGACATCGGCGCCGTGTCAAGTCAACGTTACAGACACACATGGTCACTGTAACGGCAGCGGCAGGCCGGAAGCACCAATTTCCGCGATCACGGAAATATCGCGCGATCGCAGAAATTGCGTGCATTCTCGCGAGAATTGGCGGAAGTGCCTTCCGCCAATTCCGCCCACCCCTAATAAAAAGTCCTTTTTCAACTTTGCTTTTGAAACCTTGACAATGATTTCTGGCTTACATAAAGAATCTACCAGGCCCACAGTCTCTAACTGATTTTTTATGTAAGTGAGCCAAGGTATTTTAGTGGAGCACTCTAATTTTAAGCAATTCAAAATGATAGCACGATTTAAGTCTGTTTTTTCCTTAGCCCAAATTCAATGCCACAGGAGTATCGGTGCTATTTGTATTAGAAAGATCAGAGGGATTAAACCCAGTTCACTGTGACAGATGGTGGCAGGGGTACTTTTGGGAACTGTCAGCAAACGCCTCAAATACAGATTTTCTGCTCTTTGAAGACTCCTTGCAAGATCCCCAGACTCCAGCAAGATCCCCAGACTCTAACTCAGTGTTTTTATTTCCATTTAGTAGCTTACAATGGATAATCCTTCTGATTAATCATACAGTTGGAGCGTACCTGGGTGGAAGTGGGACCTCACTTGTGAAGTTGTGATGCCTTCCCTACTATTGCTTCATCTATATTCAGGTAAGACAACCATGGAGTGAAGTGAACTAGTTAACTTAGTAAGTAAGTAACTAACTGCTACTGCCAGTAATCATTTATCTAAGTTGTTGTTGACAACTTCGGTCATGGCAGCATCCCCCCTAATGGTCAAATTTTTTTTTTAAAAGGACTAAAAAGGGCATTGTCTATTTGGGTCCAGAGCTGGTCCAGTTTCTGCTCTATTGGGGCAAGCCCGCTCCCAATAGTGTCCAGCCGCTGCAGGATGCGCCGCTGCAGGATGCACCGCAGCAATGGCCTGCTGTTCTTATAGTGAGAGGTGGCAGCAGCAGTTGCTGTCAGCTGGCTGCGGCACTGGAAATGTGGTAGCAGGGAGGCTGGAGGCTGAGGGGGACCGGCAGCACTGGGTCCTGGAAGAGACTGAGAAGCAGCAGTTTATGCCTCTTCCTCCTCCAGGGCCACCACCCGCCGGTATTCTTGCTGGATTTGCTCCAGCCTCTGCGGCTGCAGATGGGCCGCTATCTCTTGCCTGTTGGGTGCTACGATGGACCAGCAGGAATAGCTATATTGAGGAAAACAAAAAGAGAAAAGACAAATTGTAAATAATGCCCTATGCAAACAATTGTTTGAAATTAGTGGTTGGCACAGTAGCAGTACATTACTTGTCCCCCAGGTCCACTGGAATTTGACTTGATTATGATTAGGAGAGTCACAAGGCCAATTTTATGTTTTACCCACTCATGCCTTGCATACAAAGCACTGACTCTGTGGCAGAAAGGTGTTTGGCAGAATAACACAGGATAAAAACTACAGTGATTTGATTTATTTTTACTTCTAAAGACTTTTTAAGTAACTAAACAGACAGTGTGAGTGGAAAAAATTATTTACCTATCATTAATGAGTATCACTATGGAGTACAAGTTGTGTGTTGTGCTAAATTAATGGAGCCATGCTCATTGCTATGTCAGCGCATTGATATTTTCTACTGTCTGTAGCTGGGGCAGCTATAGTTGACAATTATCTATTTTAATTCCAATGGCCCTGATCTTCTCCAAATGCCCTTCTCTTTCCACCCTGACTCCAAAGAGGAACATTAATATTAAATAGGATCGTACATCACACACCTCACGTACGGAATGCGATTATTATTATTCTGTCTGCCGCAAGTAGACGATGGAGAAAACGATGCACTGCTCAACAGGGAAAGGAACGGGCTACCTAGATTGTATTTGACACTTTTGTCACAGTGCATACAATACATCAAATTATGCACTTTACTCACTGGCCTCACCCACCACCAGATATTATTCCAACAAATTATTGCGCTGGGCAGTAAGGAAAAGGAAATTGGCTTACTCTACTGCAGCATAAAATAGAGGGATTAAGAGGGTAGGGAAGAGCTATTGATATAGAATATAGGGGTCACTACACTGATCATCGATTCGTTATCTTTGGCTAATTCAGTCACTGTACTAGTCAATGGAAGTCGAAAGGAAAAAATCTGAACAGGCATAAAATAAGTCCGTTATGGGAAACCATGACATATATTTTGGAATCACTTCACATGGCTATAAAATCAAATATATTACTTGCCCAAGAATGGATTTTTCAATTGTTTGGAAGCTGGGACAAAAGAACTTAGGAAAAAATAAAGGAGGGAAGTACTAAGAGGTGACTGATGGGTCAAAGGGAAACACACCTTGTGTGTTTGGTTTGCAATGCATTAAAAACTTTGTATTTGCCAAATTAACTTAAGCAGATGCACATTGCACATCCAACACTGTAGTCCTGAATTCACCCATACTGCCCTTCGGTCATAGGTGGAAAATGCCATGGGCGGGGGGGGGGGTGATGAATGATGGATGGGATGCATCTGCCAGGCTTAACAAATGCCACTGCCACTGCCAGTCAAGGGAGTAGAAATTATTTCTAAAAATGCCTGCCACTTTGAACCATAGCATTGATAGCCCTACATAAACAAAGTAAGAGAAGTAGATGACCACATGCCCCTCTCCATGAAAAGAGCTGCCTTGCTTATTCATCCAAGCAATCTGTAAGAATTTCCAAGATCCCTGGTTGGCTGAGGTAGGTACCGCAGGCAAAGCAGGGACCCATGAGCCCCAACGTTAGGGAAAAGTCAGGTCGCCTCCAGAGAAAGCCCACGCTCCACCCCCTTGGTAGCTTGGCACGAGCAGCCAGGCTTATCTTCAAGGCTTAATGTGTAAAGTATTTGCAATTACGCTCACAGCAATCCAATGATGACATCACAAATAGACTCCACAAGAGTTTCATAGAAAACAAGTATATGTTTATAAAACGAGATACGATGCGACCCACACAATACTAAACCAACATATGCATCTGGGTGATGTTCCCCAAGGCCTATTATTAATGAGCTAAACTAAACAATCCTAAGTAATCCTAATGTTGTAATATGCAGTTCGATATGCAACAGTCAGGTACTTCACAACATAAGAAAAATGCAGATCATAATACGGTTATCTGGCGATTCATACTGTCACTATAATGCAATGCGTAAAGCAACAACGTGGTAAACTGTTGTGCCCCATAATGCAATGCGTACGGTCCCCCTTCAGGTACTCTGCTGGGAAAAAGCAATGCAACGTGTAATACAGTTATCAGGCAATTCGTTATGCCAAACTAATGCAATGTGGAACACATATATCCGGCAGTTTGGAATGCAACACTAATGCAATGCGTAACACACCTATCAGGCAGTTCGTTAGGCAAACTAATACAATGGGCAATACGACAAAACAGGCAGTCCGTTGTGCAGAAATAAAGCAACGGGTTAAACAATCATCAGATAATCCGCTACGCAGAAGTAATGCAAAACGTAAGTTACTCCAGCACCATTCACGGTGCCTCCGGCTGTCTCGCCGCCACTCGTGCTGGCTTGTGGTTAGTCTCCGTCCACAGTTGCCCCCACACATGGGTAAGATAGAACAGAGTAAATGCAGCTTTGCACTCAGGCCCCCGTGCTGCAACTCCCTGGGCACACGGGCCTCAATCCGAGCCGAAGCAGAGGCTCGCACAGCAGAACAGAGAGAGGCCGAGAGCGTCTCCCTCCAAGCCCGGATCCCACCCCAGGAGTCGACACACGTTACCTGGGGGGTGTGAACCCACTCTCCTCTCCACGTCCCGCGACTTGGGCCTCCGATGCAATCTCTGACTTTCCACGCAATGGGAAGATCTCAGGCTGCACACTACACCCACACTCAGAGTCCCTAAGACTCACAGGAACTCCGGGTGCACGTTAACCAGACAACTCCTCACGAGGGTCTCAGGCTACGCACGACACACGCATGCAGCGTCGCTGAGATACACTTGATCTTCTTGTGCCCACAATCACAAGGCACAACTTGTGCAGATTTCAGGTGGTAGAAAGCACACGCACTCCGCGTCGCTGAGACATACTTTATCCTCCGGTGCCCCCGATCACAGGGCCCCTCTTGCGCAGGTCTCAGGCAGTAGAAGGTACACGTACACAGCGTCGCTTGAGACACACATTATCTTCCGGTGCCCCTGATCACATGGCACTCCCAGCGAGGGTCTCAGGCTGCAAACAGCACATGCACACAGCGTCGCTGTGGCACACTCGCTCTTCTGGTGTGCACGATCACGGTCCAATCCACACAAAAGTCTCAGGCTGCCCCCAAGCACACGCACACAGCGTCGCTGAGACTTACTTGGCTCCTTGATACATACGTTCACAGGACGATCCTCTTGAAGGACTCAGGCTAGACAGAGCACACACACCCAAGGCATATCTGAGTCTTGTTTGGAACTCCGGGAGCCCAAGATCACAGGGCACAACGTGCGAAGGTCTCAGGCTAGACAGAGCACACGCACCCACGGCATATCTGAGAGTCTTCTATGGAAACTTTTGTGTTCCTGTGTTTCCAAACAGTTGCTGTTTATTCAAAATGCAGCAGCTTTACATGAATTTCGAAATGGGTGCACACCTTTCTGATACAATGAGTAGTCATTTTCTGCCAGAAGAGCTGTAACTGAAGCTTGATATGTAGTTTATTATCAATCTGGCTTTTTAGCACATAGGTGTAACCTCACACAGAGCTTGTGCCACATACCGCCCTGCAGTATGTCTTTGTAGTATGCTGGTTATGTTTGTAATCAGCATCAAGTGGAATGTTGTGGGATGATCATTGTGGGAAATCCAAGGCCATCCGTTATTTTAAAGTCACAAAGCCATGAATTCCCAGAATGCTCCCCCAAGTTTGGTGATGTTATGAGCGGAAATGCCATTATGTTACCGTGGATCAGCTGACTAATGACAAGATAAGTCCCTCACAACTGCACACGTTTTTCATGTGTGAATTGGTATGGAAACAAGGGGCTTCTAACCTCAGGCCGAATGTGTCTCACCATGGAGAGCAAAGGGCTCAGGCCTTAACCAAAACTCTTCTCTCTACAACCAGGGTACATCATAAAATACCTGGGCAAGATGATGTAAATTTGACTAGTGCCACAATTTTGCACTAGTATCAGGGAGATTTTGCACTGGTGCTGGGTAGTTTTGAGCAGCCAGACAATTGTACACCACTTGTGAACAGACATTTTTAACGACCTACTGGGGCAAAATGTTTTCACTCTAGTTTTGCAATTTCTACTATAAAATTGCCAGGCAAATATGAAACTGGAGCCAAGCTATACCTGGCTGAAGAGCCCAAACTAGGGAGAAAACAGTCCTAGGTTGCTGTGTTCCAGTTCAGGGAGGACCTGGCCTGGCAGTTCGGGCTGGAAGGTTCCCATAGGGAGCAGGGTCAAGACTGGTTTCCATATGACTGGGTCCAAACTGAGGTGGCCTAGTGTGCAAAAAACGATGGGTGGGGAAGCAGCCCACGTGATTGACAGTGTCTGAGATTAATTCAAGCATTCCATCCATCACCTGGTTGTTTTTGGACTATAAAATTGGCCCGCACTGGTGCCCGAAAACAGTACAAAAATGCAAGTCACTATAAGTTATGAATTCTGCCTATCTTAATAATAAGTATCATTTACAATAGTGATGTTTGGTCTCAGGCATTGGATCTCCTGTTTTGTAGACCAATATATTGCACTATTTCCTCTCTGGCTTCCGTCCACCTGCTGCACGCGCTGTCAACGCAGAAACTCCCCTCCCCAAAATTCCCACGTGGACCCTGCCCAGAAAAACCACCTCTTTTCCCAAATACACTACCAGACCGAGCACATTTTGTGCATTTCTCTAAAAAAACATTCATAAATGTTAATCCACTTATGGAACCGCTTTTTTCACAGTGGCTGCTTCTGGCGGTGGGTGTGTTTTCCAGATCTGTCTAGTCATCTGGGCACGTCTTGGGCAGTCATGGAAACTGCATCTCATAGGATGTCACTTCTGGTCTAGTCTGCACCGTTGACTGATTAGTTCAACCCAAACAAAATTGACTGGAGTATAAATGCCCAGGGAGGGCTGTCAGGGGGGAAACAGACACACGGCCACTCGACTACTCAGAGGTAAGTGAAGGGGTGCTTAGAAAATATTGTTAACGGGGTATTGTTTACAAACGGAGTCAAATTGTATAGTGGAAGTTTGGGGGGCGTTTCCCAACTTTTAATCAGCATGATTGAACTGTATATTTTATGGGAAAATGATGCTTCAGGTCTGCCTGTTTTATAAACCTCGGCCTGCGTGTATTCATTTTACATGCCTAGATTTGCAGTTTTCACATGGATGGCAAGGAATACTTTAATATACACCTGGTGCAGAAGTCAGAATTAAGTAATTGGGAGGCAGTCGGGGCTGTATGTTCTTAAGCAAGTTCTGAGTTCTACAGCAGTCCATGTCGCCAGGGACTCTTGTCCCAAGGCCTACGCAATCATTGACTCGATGCATTCTGGGACTTGTTATCTTAGTTTAGTTCAATGGATCCCCTTGACCTACCACATCTGAAAAAAAAACAATGATGTGTAAATGTAAAGTATGGGACTTTGTGTCTTTGTGACAAGCAGTTCTATGATAACATTGAGAAAATGCCGCCTCTAATCCAGAGCGCGAGATACATAAAAATATCCGAGACTCCATACAGAGAGATCTATTGGCATTTTTATATCCTAAATTATTGTGTTCATTTTTCGTCCCACCCATCTGTTAATTCACATATCAGATCCAGTCATTTTTCAATTTTTAAAGCGCGGTACATTTTAGTATATTGGTTTGAAAGGAAAAGACCCGCTGATTAAAAATAATTTATGTGGTCTAAGACCGTGTCAGACTCTGGAGACGGATTTTTAAAAGTAAATATCATGCAGCAATAAACTTCATGATCAGTGTAGGGGACAGAAAATCCACTTAAAGGGAAGCAGAGCAATTCATTTGAAATGACATATGATGTGTGAGCTAACATGACCTCACAAGGCTCTCCTTCAAATGATATTTAAGGAACTTTTTATGGCGCTATATATATTGTAAGTAATTTACTGTAATATGTAAAGCAATGTTGTGAACCTCACCAGTATGCGGTATGTCATACAAATAAATAAATGAACTAAGCGCTACTCGAGACACAAATACTTTTACAAGTTTAATAATGCTGGTAAAACAGTTAATAACTTTTGCAAGCATTACCTGTTTGATTGGGGAGCAAAGTAATCCATAGTGTAAGCTTTAAATGGCTGGAGCAAATTCACAAAGTAAATATTTCATGACTATACTTTGTGAATTGCTCTACTGAGACACTCCTTCTACTCAGATATAGGTAAAAATTATTTGTATTTCAAATGCTTTTTAGAGACTTTTGTTGCTACAACAGGAAAGGATGTTTGAGATGAAGAGCTCTGCATTTCATTAATTCTTGTTCAAGGCACCACATATGTTATCATCATAAAACAGACACGTTAGAGGAAAATCTTACAGGAGAGAAAGGAAGAGAGAAGTGGCAGGCATGTTGAAATTCCCTGTGTTTGGTACATAGTTTAAAGGTAAAGGATAAGGAAAAAAGTGGGTTCATGTTTATGTAAGCTGTATCTAGCCACCTGGGCAGCAGAGAACACAAGTTACACTAACAGATAACGGTGGTGCAATATGTTATGCTCAGCAAAGAACGGGTAGGAACCTGTGTAAGTGTACAAAAAGAGATGTAGTCACCAAGATGAACCATGGGGATCACAAGGGGAGAACTTCTAGAATTAGACAAATTGGTTTAGGAAACTTGTTCGAAATTCTCATCTTAGAAGACAGTCGGGCACGCTGTGAAAAGAATTGGAACATGCCGTAGAGAATTGAAGATATGTTGGATTGAATCAATGCTTCACATTTGCAGTTTACATGAGAGACAATCACACACTAAAACAGATCACAAACTGGAAATGATCCCCAGGTGTATGCAAGTTATGCTGATCCCACAAGCAATTATTCCTAGAGCAGTTTCAGGGCTTGAGACTCTTCATCTGGTGAATGCATAGGTCTTTTGTTCTTGTGCCTTCTGTAGCAGTGCCATCACTTCTCGAATAGCTGGTAGAAGCTCAGCAAATTGTCGATGATCGGGACTGATATCTACTTTTTTCCAGTAGGACTACAAGAAACAAGAACTACCATGTCTTGGAAATCAATGTCTTTCTGGTTGTTTTGTGTTCATGTCTTCTTGTGGGGGCAGTCATCCGCTCAAGGTAAGTCACATTCTTGATACTATTGATGAGCAGTGGGTGAACAGGATCAATATGTAAAGTCAAGAAAGCCTCCTCATCCCCGAGGATCTTACCTAGGAGTAAGCAGAATCCTATCATCTATGTAAAGCCAATATACATTTAGGGGGGGGGGGATATCTTTCAGGATAAAAGTCAAAGGTGTACTATGAATTCAAATCACAGTGATGGTGAGGTTGCCTCAAAGTTACCAAATGTGTAGGGATCCAAAGTCTTCAAAAAGAGAGGAAGCCACTCTAGGAGGCTGTATGTTAATATTAAAACAATTTCCATATGTCCGTTCTCGACATCCATACCAGACGTCTTCTTTTTCCTAGTCCTTCTGGTCATCTGTCCTGGTCTCTTTCTCTGCTTTATACCAAAGCAGAGTTTCATGGTCTCTAAAAGACTCATCTTCTGTCTCTAAGGAGGCAATTCTCTTTTTATTCCCATGCCTAGTCTCCTGGTAGTAGAGATGTCACTGCTAGCCTTCTACAGACTCCTCCCCTTTCTATATCCACATCCAGTCTGCTTGTCTCACACAGACCCCTCAACCTCTCTATATGATGACATTTCTTGGTCTCTGTCATATATGTCTCCTGGTCCCTAACAGATCCCCCTTCTGATTTCTCACCTACCCCTCTCCTTTACTATACCCATGTCCACGCTCCTGATATGTAACAGACCGTACCCCCTTTTTTATGTCTATGAAAATATTCATAACTCTCTGTTGACCTCTTACTTTTTCTGTGTTGAATATCCACATTCATAACTTCCTGTTGACTTTTCACAATTTTGCTCTGACCCCTTTCTTACCTTCCAGCCTATCTCTTTCTTTCTATAGGTTTCCATATTTTTAGCTGTTCTTGTTTGGAATTCTCCTGGGCAATTAATTTTACTCGCTGCTTCAAAAACATCGACCTATAAACAGGTTAAATAAATGCCAATATGTATTTCATAAACTGTTTGCAATTTGAAGAAAAACTAAATTGTAGAAGGTAGCCTGTTCAAAAGAAGAAGCAGCATGCTACACTAATTGATACACCTTTAGTCGATATTTAATGTATTTATTTTGTGTTCTTATGTAGCACATTAGCACCAGTGGGCATTTAGACACTTTACATTTAACCAGAACAAAACATTTGACACAAGTAAGAATAACAGAACTAGAAATACCATATAAAGATCACAAGTGATATGCAATGAGTAGAAGAAAGCTAATGAAGCAGCTTGAGTCACACAGCGGAGAAGTGTGGCTCAATGATTAGAGCAGCAGAGCCTGATGCAGAGGTCTAGCCCGGGACCAGGGTTCAATTCCGGTCTTGGGCTAAAAAATTCCACGGATCTGATAATTCTCGCCTCGGTGCCTATTCCAATCATGGAGTCCCACTCTGCAACTCTGGGCAATAGCTTGCTTAATCTCCACAACGGCCCCCACAACACTAAGGATGCCTGGCCTCCACCTTGGGGGTGCCCAGGAGTGGACGCCTCACAGGGAAAGCCAGGATGGGTTCCACAGTGGTATTCGTACAAGCGCCTTGAGACCCTTGCGGTGAGTAGTGCGCTATACAAGTATCAATTTACATTTACAATTTACATAGCTCCATAATAATTTATGAAAAATGGACCTAATAGGGAGTTGAAAAGCACAAACTCCTGAGGATTAAAGGAACAGCCTGATCAACTAAAATAACACAATATAGCACTACCTGAATTTGAGTGGAATCAGCATCCCAAATCAAAATGGCTGCAAACAGTGGGCAAAATGAACATTACATGATTTTCCCACGTGTAATACAGGTTATTTCTGATAAATTACATATAATGTGTAAGTATGACGTGGGTGAATGTCTCCAGATAGAGATTTGTTAATGAAGGTTATGATCCAAGTACAAATCTCATGAAAGACACCACGCGTTCACCTATGCGACACGGGGTAGTATTCAGTTGTGTTAAGCGTTGCACTAAGATGCCATTTTTTTGAGCGAAAGCAGCCAATGACATCATTGCTGTCTGAAGTATAGGGAATATTGTGATGTGCTATTTTTTGCCATTTGCGCAGTGCTGCAGATTTCTGCACCCCCGCCTGTGCAGTGGCAGCTGCGACCAACAGAGAGTGGTGGGCGGGTAAATGGTTAGTGGGTAAATGCAGCGCAAAATTACATTAATACATTTGCTGACCTGCATTATATTATTGTTAACTTTAAAACGGTAATGTAAACCATGTCAGTTATTTAGTGCACATTACCACACACATAAAATACATTTAAAACATAAAAAAGCTCACTTACTGGCTGCTAGTCCTCGCTCCATTCCGGTGTCCTTCTCTCCTCCAGTGCGGGCCCCAGCCAACACCCCTAATCAATCCTGCTGCTGCCTGTATGCTGTTAATCAGCATGAGAGCAGTGCCAGGATTGGATCGAGCAGGTCCTCTCAGCGCTCCAAAGAGCACTGGAGGCCTGCGTTTCCTCT
This sequence comes from Triturus cristatus, assembly GCF_964204655.1. Classification (NCBI taxonomy): domain Eukaryota; kingdom Metazoa; phylum Chordata; class Amphibia; order Caudata; family Salamandridae; genus Triturus; species Triturus cristatus. The sequence continues at coordinate 322,687,591 of NC_140586.1, read as the reverse complement.
CAACCCAGCTGTCAAAGGCAGCGGGGTTTACAGGTTTAAAGTACGCATGTCTGGCTGGGCGTTGTAAGAGTCATCCAAAGCGACATGCGCACTTTAAACTTAAAGTGCCCTGCCTATCACTTCCTTCTGCTGCTGCCAGTCAGCAACTGCCCCGCCCCCGTCCTGACACTCAGGTAGGAGGGGATGTTGAAAAATAAAATAGTAATAAATGAACTGTATTACCATTTTATTTTTAATCTCTGTGGCATGGAGGGCATTTAAATCAGTGGGGTGACGTTCGTCCACCTTAGTAGAGAACATACCCCGTCCACGTGTTGTTTTATTCTTGGTAAAGCTTGTCCCATGCACGGAGAGATGAGACATACTCTGATTCACATCTAAGTTACAGTGGCGTAATGAAACTTGAGGGCCCCCCTGCAAAGCACATCGTGCACCGCCCACCCTCCACCCCAGCCCTCCCCTCCCCCGAACACAGTCAGGAGCTCTCAGGCCAGGGGTCTGCCACCTGTGCACAGTGCCTTAGCTCGGGGGACCCCCGCACCGCAGGGTCTGTGAAGGCTAACATTATGCGATTGCTATGTCATGACTCCTTTTCCTGCAACCACAAATAGTTGTAGCCACAATTTGACGCTCAAATGGGACCTTGTCTTGCACATGCTTCCTCATTCATGAGATGTATTTGTTCAGCAGCAGAGAGTGTCCCTGGCATACAAAATAGTAATAATTACATGCCTGGTGCATGACGCTTTAGGGATTACTGAGCCTTCTCATATCCACCTCCCCCCCCCCCCCACCCGTGTTTGCTGTCCGGGTACACAGAGTCCTCGGCCCCTGTTGATGAGCTAGTTATTACTTACAATTATAATTTGCATGCCTATCTCTCACATGGCCTCACTCATCATACCTCTATGCGCATGTCCCATATCAGAAGAACCACACCCCAGTGGTCATCTCACACGACATGAAAACACTTCTTATAGGCTAAAAACAAAAACAACATCTGCCCAGTCACACAGCCTACTCAGTGTAGCTTGCTATCCATGTGGGTAAGCGCTTCAACACGCCACATAGGGGAAGTAAGCGCTATATAAATACCACAATACAAAACGTGATTGCATGCAGTACTGCCGATTGCATAGCATTACTCTCGAAGCAAAATCCTAATCGCGCAGCGGCGAACAGATTTCACAACAGCTTTCTCCTTGATATTGAATGATACCTTACTATCAAAAATGCTGTTTTTGAAACTGTATTAAAGTTAAAGAAATCTTACTAATATTCATGTTTATATAGAACACACCACAGTGTGAAAATACTCTTTATATTTAAATAATAAAGGGCATGTTTATGAGATTATGACGCAGAGGGAAAGGGCAGTAATATGCCATATTTAAGCAAAAGGTGCATTCTGCCTTTTCCCCTGTGTTGGCACCATTTCGGCAGCCTAGCGCCAACGCAGGCACCCTTGCACCATCGTGCAAGGGTGCCTGTGTTGCAGGCAGGATTGTTTTTGTGCAGTAAGGGGCACCTTTATGCAAAAAAACAATCCATATAGGTATTTTCCTCTTCCATGTGTGCTGCATTTTGCAGCACACATAGAAAGAGGAAAAAACAGGAGAAATAAAGATATTTCTCCTTGTTACCCCTCACCTGGGGAGACGTATCTTTGTGGCGCTTTCCCAATCTTATAAGTGTAAAAAATCTGGGAATGCATAAAAAAACCATGGGAGTTGCTTGGAAACACCCACTGCAGCGCACATTGAACGCCTCCCTTGCGCAGAGTAAGACAAATCAGCGATTTGCACTACGTTGCCGTACTCCTGATTTATGAAGCCCTTTACAAAGACTGCACTGTGGCCTTGCGTGGCTTCATAAATCTGACTTAGAGGCTTGTGTCACGCATGTACCACTGTGTGTGGTTCCAACGTGATGCAAACCTCTCATAAATATGCCCCTAAGTGTTATATATTCCCATTTCAAAAGCATTTATTCCACAGGTCTTGCATAGACACAATCCTGTGTTGACCCAATCTTAATGTAAATCAGTGGAATGCAAGTTACACACATCTTAGCAGCAGGAATTCAACCCACTAGGCTGCATCAGCAACTGGACCAGAGAAAACTAGTTTGGTTCCCACCTTTCCTCTTTTCATCATTTTGGAACAGGGTACGGCCCCTCTCAGATGGTGCCCATTGGATTTAAAATAGCTGGTAATCTTTGGATTGTTTAGCTTGGTCTGGTGATGCAGTGGGCTAATGCATCTGCTGCAGGGAGCCTGTATTTGACCTTTTCGTCATAGGTGTGGATTCTGGTGGGTTCACTCAGCCTTTCATCTTTCAGAGATCAAACAAAATTAATGCAATTGAGATGGGTAACAATACACGTCTGGTATTTCGTTGTGAAAATATCCTTCAGTGTGCTTTATATATACACGTTAGGTCATGATTAGGTCAAAATTAGTGTGGGGGTTGACATCGCAAACTTTTCTTCCTTTAAATGTTGTTTAGAATATCATAAAAGTTCACAAAACTTGCTTGCTTGTATCTAGTTTCAAAATTAAACTTGAGGGAATACTTTCAGTTCAAAAGTCACAAGAAATACTAGGAGGACACTGGTTTACTTGGAAAATGTCTCCTGTATGACATTTGCTGTGCCAATCAGTCTCTTGCAAGCATAGGTAATGTGAAATCTCATGACGCATATTTTCCGGGATTGAAAAAAATTCTCCCAGACCTACAAAGAATGGATTAAATCATTTGGGTATAAATAATGTATTCAGACAAAGTGGTCAGCCTAGAGGCAAAGTGAGCCCTCATTTGCAGTGGGTCTCCACCGGCATGGCCGGCAATTAGTAAAAAGGATCTTTTTCTACCTGCAGCTCCCATTGGCTGAATCCTAAAATACAAGTCCCTTTCACGCAGATCTTGCCAGATGACTTGCTGGAACTGGAGAAAAGGCCAGAACTTGATGGATAATTGGTGTACAAGAATAGTTTTGCAAATTCCATCTGAAATTGTGTGGATTTTATTTTGTTCAGAAAAAGCCACTTGTCATTCTTTATAGTGTTTGCATTCCCCTCTGTTCAGATTAATAATTATGGCCTTCACATAGTGAATAGTAGAGGAAAGTGCTGCCTAGCTACCTTGTACCATGGTTTATGTCTCTTTCCATCCAATGCTCACCTGGGCTTCTAATTGAGCCTGTCATTGTTAACCATCCCTGCATTAGTTGTATGTTTCATCCTGCTCTGTTAACGCTCCCTACAGCCTGTTGACAAAATGACAGCCAGAACTGTCTGCTAGGAGAGAGTCACAGCTCTATTTTCTTTGTCTCTTACCTGACCTTCTGATCTCCCTCTCATTTTGTGCCTCAGAGATCCCCAGTCTCTGAGGTCTTGCGGCCAAAAGATAAACACCATCTGAAGGGCTTCCTTGTTTCCAGCTGTGAAACATAAAGAAATATACTGGAAGTCTCCCTTTAGGTTCCACTTGACGCGATTACCTAACATAAAAGCGCCATTTGCCGTGGCAAAGATTATTGGCATTGTTTGGTTTGAGCACATTGAAGGGGCACTTTCAGTGGCACTGAAAGTGCTGCTTGTGAACTGTGTGTAACAGAGAAAGATAGAATCTGACCGCAGTTATTGACTTCCCTTTTTAGTTTCCAAGTGGTTTCATTGGTCCTAAACGTATGAACTCACAAGCGTGCAGTTATTTATTTATTTGTTTGTTTGTTTATATTAAATACATTGGGATAAAGTGCTGCTAAACCTCTGAGAGCTTTACAACAGAAAAGTTCCATTACAAAACATAAGAAAGATTGTACAGACACAACAAGGGAAGTGCAGCAACAAGGTTGGTGGAGATATATACACAATATATGTGGTATCAGTACAAGGGGGTCTGCGCGAAGCTACATGGATTTATATTCTCATATATTTAGGGAACCTGAAGGACTGTGATGTCTGCAAAAGAGTGGCTAGGTGTCAGACCAAAACAGAGGCGGAGATGAGGTCAACAAGTAGGGAAATTAGTTAGCATCAGATATATGGGATTTGCAGCACTATGCCAAAGAGCAGGTAGGTCAAGATAGCTTATGTGTAGGATATGACCAATAGTGTGAGATGTTAGGTGAGGTTTAGTAGAGAATCCTTCAGTTGTGATTTGAAGATTTGAATGCTAAGAGATTTTACAAACTCTCCTAACCTAACCTCTCCAGAATCTTCCCTACATTTCTTTTAACCATTAACACACCAACTTTCCAAACACCTCCTCAAGCAATGTCTGAGAACCTCAAGCACTGTATACAGATTTCATATATAGCAGCATATGTTGGAGTTGCACCTTTCCACTCACATAAATTAGACCTCTGGGTCCCATTATTAGAAAGCTAAGTTTTAAGGACTCAAATGCTCTCAGGCATGAGATGGGGGCTCTTAATCACCTTGACCAAGGTATCCCCTCTGGTGTGTCATCATGTAACCAATAACCAGGTTTCTGTGAAAACTGCATTAGTGCCTATCGCCTATCTGGATATCTTTCCTTTGTTAGAAGATGCTACAGATTTTCTTTCCAATCACATTTGAAAGGAATCTGTGCCAATCCTCATTTAGTCAAATACATATGTTTTGTATCTAGAAGCACATGCTGAAAAGCTATTCTTATGATGAAAGTGGGGGTTTAAGTTCTTCAGGGTAGTCCCAAGCTGACGTGTTTCTGATCTTTGCTGATGGTCTGCAGAACGGCAACATCAATCTCTCTTAAGACTTACATTTCAACAATTTGTGCTAATCCCACATGATATGAATTAGATTTCCCTTGCCTACAAAACTTCTACAGCACATACCCAATTTTATACATCTTTTTGATTTGGTTCGCAATCGGATGTTTTGTAGAGACTGTCTCCCATGTATGCTGGTGTGGTTTGTTGAGACCCTACATTATATTGTGTTCCATTGATCTAACAAAAGTTAACCATTTAGATCCCTCACCCCTATCTCATCATATTTCCACTTTTATTCATTGGCTGGTGTCTATAGGATGGACTAAATCACTGAAATCAGGTGGTTGCAATTGAATTCCCTCTTCATCAGTACTTAAAAATCCCCTTAGAGCCAGATTCTTTCATTTCCTTTGGGTATTTACCAGCTATTGTCTCAACTGTATATACCAGAGCCACTTAATTTCTTCTACACTGGAGTCATCTTGATGTTGAATACATGATTTTATAATACCCTTATCAAATATGTCTCCCAGTTTGCTACAACCATCATCTTTCAAGGTCGCAAACTCTTTTCTAACAAACGTGTTAGTGAACTCTTAGTTGACAAAGGCCTTAGGGAAGGTTATAGGTAATGTGGTACTGTGCGTATCTATGTTTATGGTGTCCCAGTCTTCTAGTAAAGAACTGTGAGCTGGGAGGCATGGAAGGCTAATGGAATGTGATATTTGGGTCCTATAGCGTGGTCTTATACATGGTTTGAATAATGATGGACCAGTGTTTTGTGGTTTTGAATTTGTTCTTCTATATCAGAATCTTTCAGGGACAGTGTGATAATCATGTACCTAATTAGGTATTACCTATCCTACCATCCATTTTCCCATGAGTATGTGCCTAGGCATTATTCTTGGTTTCTTACCTCCCCAAAAGAACTGTACTTATGTTTACAATGATTTCAATACATCGTTGATGATGCAATCCGTGCGTTTGTAGGACAGAGAGTTTATCTTCAATAATGATGTCACGGCTATTCAAACTAGCTAAAGTATCTTCTTTTGATGTTATTCCCCCATGTCTTTTCACATAGCTCTGAAAAGGCATTGTAGAGGCCTGAGCCTGTTGGACTCCCACAAATTGAATGGAATATATTGCCAGACGCAAAGGAAAATTGAAATACAGATCTTCTATTACTACTACCAGGGCTGTTAGGTTCAGACTTAGGACTTTTAGTCCAATTAATCGTAAAGACTGAAAACGTGTACAGCTACAGTTTAGCTAGTAAGTGTTTCAGAGACCTTTAAGTGAGTTGTATATTAGGCAGCATGCATTCTGAAAACATTGGTAAATTAAAGTTATCCACATCACTCTGAACTCATAGATGTTCTCATTGTTTCTTATTCTGTGGGCAGATGGTGTCATTGATATTGCAAACAGGGTAGACTCTAGGCAATTTCATCACCTGCCATTCCCTGCCGGTAGTTTGACTGTCTTTCTGCCATTAAATCCCGTACATAATGTTAAGTTGGCCTACCTTACCATGACCCAGTCTTGTATACTCATAAAAAGCATGTCCTTCATTGGGCTGGTGCACACAGCTGAACGGTTTTGCAGTGTCTGGTGATTGGAGAAGGTCTTCTTTGTCAAAGCATTGAGCACTGCCAATTAGGAGTTTCTTTAAACTAATTTCCTCTAAACATATTACCAGAACTTTAGTGTAGATGTTCATGTCTATATGAAATGGGAAATGCTCTGTAAACCCTTCCCTTAAACTTTAGGATGTTGGCATCACTGAAACATGAACTTCTAACTTTGTTTCCGTGACTCGTTTAGGGGTCTTAGAGTGATTAAATAGTTCAGTGAGAATGCTCAACCGCGAGGTATATTCTCTATAAAAATGAGCCATGTATCTTTCTTGCTCAAATTTTACAACTAGAGATAGCTTTGAACGTCAGTCTTTGTCAGTCTGGAATGAAGTTCAGTGGTTATTTTTCAGTTTCCTGTGGGAAGTTCAGACCTTGCAAACATTCAGCTTGTTGCTTTGTTAAACAGTTCTCTTCTTTAAACAGTTTCATCCAAAGACTCACAGTTTGCCTCTCTTTGTGGTCCCTATCAGAGCAGCATATATCATTCATAAAGAAGCTGCCTCCTATTGCTTTTATTCTTGAGAGCTAGCAGATTCCCTGATTTATTAGGCCCTTCGTACTATCCATGTTATATATTGAGAAGACTTTAGATTTGCTTGTTATGTTGCTATTTGATTGGCAGCCTAATGCACAGGATCCTCCTTGATTTTCTTGTTCTACAGATAGCAGCATTTCATGGAGACTAATCTCACTTTATTTATCCTAGCAGTTGTTGAATTCATGGGGCCTCTAGTTATCACCTTAGAAGTATGTACACTGTCTCCCGCTGAGTTTTAAAATGTCAGTTCATTTCTATATATTTCTTAATCTGAGCTTTAATTTCAGCCTTAACCATTAAATCGTCAGATGATGACCTCCCAGTTTCATAGATGTAAAGTTTTAGAAAGGGTTTTTACAGCTACATCTGTACAAATTGGTACATGATCTGAAATTGCGATATTTTGTAAGGTTGTATCTGACTCCTTCACTCAGAAGCTGTTATCTAGAAGGATGGAGTTGATGCAAGCTTGCTTTCCTGGGAGTTCGAGTTAAAGGATGCACCTTAAGTAGAGTGGTGGAGTGTTTGCCAGGCATTTTGCAGTCCCAACATGTGATACGTTTTTTGTTTGAAATATATCTGATCAGTGTTTCAAAGATGTTTTCTTATTCTGTTTTGAGGCATTTAGTGATTCCAGAGTCAGAGCTCATCTGCAGTGTATTCATTACTATGACACATTTCCCCACCATGTCTATTTTGGTCTCCTACATTCACAATTGGTGTGTCCATTATCCAACATAATTAATTTGGTTTTTGCTGATTTTGAGGACATGTATGGTTGTGTGCCCTGGATCTAAGTCCAGCTGGGTCACTATAAGTTAGATGTGTTGTGTAGAAGATAATAAAAGCTCTTTGTAACAATGTTATTGTATCCAGAATCCTCAGTCTCCTGTTAAATTCTGCCCTTTTGCACTAGACATATGTAACATCACCATATGGATCCACTTTGAGAGAGATAAGTGGGTGTTTGGTAGTCATTATAATCCACAATCTTACCCCCTCTTCAAAAAACTCTCATTTTGTTATATGTGCTTCCCCAAATGAATCTAACCTTCCCTACCACACTCTCTTTCCTAGACAAGTAATAACAACTGAATATTCCACAAATGCCAGTCTCACACTATCCTAAGCAGTAGATCCTGACTCCCTGCGTGAAGGGACATGCAACCCTCATCTCGCCTCTCAATTACTTTCATAAAAACCTCTTTTCCCCTATTTTTTTGAGGGGCTCATTGTGTTAATAATAGCATCCCAACATCCTAGGAGTCTAACTTGTATCAGGGAGTGTAGATCCTGAGATTGTCTACTATCCTCAAGACAAAGCCTTCAACCAAAAAGTCAAAAAAGGGAATTCTGCAGTCACTATCTTTTTCGCATAATTATAGATTTGCCACATAAACCATCTTTTGCTGCATAATTTGCAGATTTTAGCAAAGAAAATTGTTTCTAGCTCAAACGAATCAAAAGTCACCAAAATGCAGCAACATGTGTTTCTGCGCAGTGGTGGGCCCTTCAAGAAGGTTGACTGATCACCTTTCAGAAGCTTATTGCAGTATTTTTAAAGTGTTTTAATGTGATACTAATGAGTTTTAAAGTGATACTAATGAGGTGAAATATTTGCTAAAACAGTGTTAACATGGGTAGAGCTGTCAATATATTGAAGTAACGGTGCCACAAAATGTGTCACATTATCTCCCCAAGTTTGGTTTCTAGATTGTTTAATGAGATCCAAAGTCTCAGACTTCTGAATTGGCTCCAATGTTCTAGAGTTTTTGTAGCTTTATAGAGACCTGGCATTCAGTCTGTATTAGCCTCAGCTGCCATGAGCCCCACTGTGGGTAAATAAAAGGTGGAGATTGCCTGAGCTGGGGTATTTACGCTACTCAAATTTACACAGAGTGAAACAGCATATGCCCAATTTCTCATTAACCATCATGTAATCGTGATTGCTTGCATTGCTTTTATGAGGAGACTCAGGGGTATATTTTCAATGCCCCTTCGGCACTTTTACGCCACCGGAGAATCACTTTTGTGATACTCCGAAGGCACAGTGTGCCAGCCTATAATTACAAGGCCACGCAAAGCCACCCTGCGTGGCTTTTCATGGCCCTGTAAATATGGAGTAAAGCAATGCCGTACACTACGTGGATGGGGCGTTCCATGGATGTTGCTGTGGGTGTTCCCAGGCAGCACCTATGGTTTTTGGCATTGTTCCAGGTGTACAACATAGCGTGAATCTGGAGCAGCGCCAAAACTAACGCCTCCCCAAAGCATGCGTAATGAGGAAAAATGTTTACATTTCACCTTTGTTTCTCCTCTTTCCACGTGTGCTGCATTCTGTCGCACATATAGAACAAGGAAAACACCTCCTTTGATTGTTTTTCTGCAGAAAGGTGTCCCTTCCTGCGCAAAAACAATCATGCTAACAACACAGACACCCTTGTACTATAGTGCAAAGATGCCTGTGTTGGTGCTCAGCTGCAGTTTGAGCCCCAGGAGCTGGCAGAAAGGACAGGAATGCACCATATCTTGTAGATAAGGGGCATTCCTGCCCTTTTCTTTTAAGTAGGACAGCACAGCTAGAAGGCTTGCTGTGCTGCCCGATGCCAAAATATTGCAAATATGCCCCTCAGAGTGAATTTCTGCACCATTTTAATTCTGTATTGCTTGCAAGTGTCAGCTGAATTCTCAATCAGTGGCTGAACACTATTTTTGACCTAGTGTTCATGGAAGTCTTTGGGGGAGAGCTACCCTGTTGGTTAAGCATTCCCCAGGTGCACACCTAATGGTGTTATTTGTTCACCTCTTTTGCTAAAGTTGACTCAGGATTTGCTTAACTCTGCAATTACAGTCCCCCTCTTCTAGGGTTAGGAGTCCTCTGGTGTTAGTCGTCTGCCTACACCATTGCAGTGCACCCATCTTACCCTGCATCTACCAGATGTGCAGTCCACATCTGGGGCACAGTCCATCTAGTCCATCTATGACTTCTTGTCTCACTTGCTGCCGCTCAGCCTGCGTCCACATCTCTTTGGCGTTATGACCGTTGATCTTGGGTTGTATGCATTGTACTCCACGCCATTCCTAACGCCTGTGCCAGGGGAGATGCTGCCGCCTGCTGCAGTGATCGTTGATCTTCTGTTGAGTTGTGCCAGAGTTCTCTGCTTTCTTGGGTTGTATAGAGAGGTACCTGTTGGATCATCTCTTTCAGCTCCATCTTTTTGACACATCCCTTCCTACCAAGCTCAGTGAAGGGCTTGCACCATCTTGGGCTAGAAGATAGGGGGGTTGGGGGAGTGCTGTATTCCAACCTCATTTTTGGGCACTCTTTGACAGTAATTTTTACCTACATGACAACCAGTGCTAACTGTTCCTTGACCCACTCGGTATGATTTCAGCCTGGACAGGAGAGAGTTAAAGCTGTGACGAGTACAACTGCTCAGCTCCACATCTTAGCTATACCCCTTCTTTTTAGTATAACACGAATCCTACATTGGCTCCAGCTCCTGTTTGTCTGCCCCACCTCCATGAATTAGGTATCTGATTTTGTCTGCACTGCATCTGCTGGAAGGTTGCTCAGTGCTTTCATTTTTTTTTTTACCTGGTAAACCCTGCCCATCAAATCTCGTATTGTGGCCTTTACTGTCGGGGCTACTCTTCCCCAGAAAATGTCCGAAACGTCTATTTCTATCCCTAGGGTAATTTGAATGTATTTATCATCTTCGACACGGTCTCCCATGAAATTCTGTTGAAGCGTTTATATAACATCGGAGTGAGGGATCTGGCTCTAGACTGGTGCCGAGCCTTTCTGACGGGAAGATCTTTTCAGATCTGGATGCCACCATTTCAATCCCAGAGGTGTGCCTTACAACAGGGAGTGCCTCAAGGCTCCATCCTGAGCCCCCTTCTGTTCAACATCTATATGCAACCTCTGTCCCAGGTGGCTCGGAAGAGAGGATTGTCAATGGTGTCATACGCTGATGACACCAAACTAGTGATCGCCTACTCGAAAAAGAATAACGCTAATTTAGGCAGGTTCAAGGAAGATCTGGTAGAGGTGGCAGACTGGATGGCCAACAACTGCCTACAATTAAACGCCAGCAAATCTGAGGTGTTGTTATTTGGAAAAGACCGTGACCTGTGGTCTGAACAATGCTGGCCAGACAGCCTTAAGCCAGCCCCTGTGCCCAAAGAGGCAGTTAAGAACCTTGGGTTTTGGATTGATTGCAGACTGGCGTTTGACACTCAAGCCAAAGCTGTGGCTGGGACCTGTTTTGGTCTACTGCGCAGCCTAAAGCCGATACTTGGCTTCTTTCCCCCTAGAGCTCGTCAGACCATCATCCAGGCGCCAATACTATCCAGACTGGATTATGGAAATTCATTGTATCTTGGGGCAAACAAATCCTGTGTCCAGCACCTGCAAAGGACCCAGAATGCTGCAGCACGCATGCTGGTGGCACTCCCGAGTGACAGGTCCCCACAATTCTTACCTTACTGTTGTGGAGAGATCCCACAGGGATGACAAGGACAACCCCCTCCTGGACCCTTTTCCCCCTGGAAGGACCAAGTGCACTAACCAGGACAGAGAGGGAGCTGGGGGAGGCTGCCACGAAGCAGGTGAGGGTGGTGTGTCGGGATGGGGCGTCTCTCGTGAACAACCGGGGTCTTGGGTCGGACGCGAATCCCACCTAATCAGGACAGAGAGGAGAGTGGTAAGCGCGGTTTCCAGGAAAGGAAAACAGAGGCACAGGTACGCAAACACTAACCCCCTGGTTATCGCTCACTGCAAGTGTTACCTGAAGGTGGCGCTCCTGCGCAGGAAAGATGAGACAAGTCGGCCAGCGCTTCGCAAGAGAGGGTGTCAGCGTGGTGGAAGCATACGCTCCTGCGCTGAGTGCTGATGGGTACCAGGAATCGGTCCAAGGCGGGAAGCTCGTGGGTAACCTGGCGTGGCAGCGCTCCTGCGCTAGTGAAGGAGGGGCAAAGTAAGGGTGACTCCGTGCCGTCGCACAAGTCGTGGGTGCTCAAGGGGGAAGCGCGCCAGCGCTCGTGAAGGAGGGGCAAAGTAAGGGCGACTCCGTGCCGTCGCACGAGCCGTGGAGAAGCAAGGAAGATAGCGCTCCTGCGCTACGAGAAGGAACTGAAAAGGCGATGGAGACTCTACCCGAGTCTCGGTGAACAGCAGCTGTAGGCGCCCATGCGCGGTCCAAACGGAAGGTCTGGTTGCTGGTAGAGCCTTCGCTACGCTCCTGCGTATCCGGCGAAGCTCCGTGGAATGAATCCGAAGCACCGGCGTGGGCGTCCGTCGGCTTTAAGTACACAATCCGCCGGAAGTGGGGGACGGCCAATGACAGTGGCCGAGTCGATCACAGCCACTAGACCGCTACTCCGTGAGAAGCCAGTAGAGGGGAGGAGTCTCGTCCCGTGGAAGGCCTCGCTTCCGGCCGTTGGGAGCGAGGAAGCGGACGAGATCATGACAGCACCCACCCCTAAAACAGTCCTACCCGGTTGTCAAAGAGGGATAGCAGGACGGGGTTTCAGGGGTTGCCTAGCGTGGAAGGCGCGAACTAGGGTAGGGGCGTTACGGACATGTGAAAGGGGTTCCCAGGAGCGTTCTTCAGGGCCATACCCCTTCCAATCCACCAGGTAATAGAGTTTCCCTCTAGTTCTATGGGAGTCAAGGATGGCCCGTACCTCGTATTCCACGTGGTCTTCCACAGGAACTGGAGGAGGGGGCTCCGCTATCAAGCAGTCAGGATGGACAGGACGTAAAAGTGAGACATGAAAGACGGGATGCGCTTTCATGTGAGAAGGCAGTGACAGCCTCATGGCCACTGGGTTGATAACCCGGGTTATGGGATAGGGACCTATATAACGGGGCAACAGTTTCTTGGGCCCTTGTGTGTTAAGGTTCTTGATGGACACCCATACCCTGTCCCCCACAGCGTAGGTGGGTTCTTGTTGTCTGTGTTTATCTGCATGTTGTTTGTACGTTTCTTTGGCTTTGGCTAGTTCAAATCGGGCTTGCTGCCATATGGTACGGAGGAAGGCATGATGCTCCTGTATGGTAGGTACCCCACAGGTCCGCGTCTCCTCCCAGGCGGATGTTCTGGGATGGTACCCTTGGAGACAAAAGAACGGGGACACCCCGATGGCAGTGTGTTTGTTATTGTTATACGCGTATTCCACCATCCACAATACATTGGACCATTCTGAGTCCAAGGAAAGCAGCAAGCAACGGAGGTATTGTTCCATGGTACGATTTGTGCGTTCCGCCTGTCCATCCGTTTGGGGATGATAGGAGGATGACAAACGGGCTTCTATGTGCAGAACAGAGCAGACTTCCGTCCAGAACCTGGACACGAACTGAGTTCCACGGTCTGTTATCAGTACAGACGGGATTCCATGAAGCCGTATCACGTTCTGCATAAATATATTTGCCAGTTCCGCGGCTGAAGGAAGGCGTTGCAGTGGTACGAAATGTGCCATCTTAGTTAAATGGTCTACGATGGTCAGTATAGTCGTGTATCCCTTAGTGGTTTTAGGAAGTTCCACTACGAAGTCCATCGAGACCGTGTGCCATGGGCATGGGGGAACAGGAATGGGACGCAATAGTCCTACTATGGATTGGGAAGTCGTCTTTCCTTGTGTGCAGACGGTGCAACGATCTATGTAGGCCTGTGTGTCCTGGTTCAGGGAAGGCCACCAGAAGTGTCGTTGTAGCAGGTCTTTGGTCTTCTGGTATCCAGGATGACCGGAGAGGGGGTGATCGTGGCAATGAACCAGAGCTTGTTGTTGGTGGTTGGGTAGAGGTAAATAATACCGTCCCTCTTTCAGCAGGAATCCATCTCGCTCTGTAAGGTCTTGGATGTTTCCGATCCAATCAGTAGGACTTCTTTGTTGTAAATCATGGTGCAGCTGGGATAAGAAGGAGGACGAGGTCACCGTCCCCTGGAAACATCGGCTGGGAATGACAGGTACTGGGTCTGAGGTGGGCGCCTGGTCTTCGGTTTCCTCCAGTCTGGACAAGGCGTCAGCCTTGGCATTCTCCCTCCCGGGACGGTAGGTGATCTGGAAATCGTACTCGTTGAAGAACAACGTCCATCGTAGCTGTCTCGCTGTTAGGGCTCTGGCTGATCGAAGGAACCGTAGGTTTCTATGGTCGGTGAATATTGTGACTGGGTGTTTAGCGTCTTTTAAGTAGTGTCGCCATTCCTCAAACGCCGTTTTTATGGCCAAGAGCTCTTTATCTCCTATGGAATAGTTGCATTCAGCTGGTTGAAGCTTTCTGGAATAGTAGGCTATGGGGTGGAGTAGATTGGTGTTACTGTCTTTTTGTGATAAGACACCCCCTACGGCGTTCTGTGAGGCATCAGCCTCCACAATAAAGGGGCGGTTGGGATCAGGATGCTTTAGTATCGGAGCTGAGGTGAACCTGTTTTTTAGGTCCTGAAAGGCTCTTTCCGCTCCGGTGTTCCATTGGAAACGTGTCCCTTTTCGCAATAAACAGGTAATGGGGGTAACAATCCGGGAAAAGCCTGAAATAAAACGGCGATAGTAATTCGCGAATCCAAGGAACCTTTGGACTTGTTTCACGGAGCTTGGGGATGGCCACTGTAGTATGGCGTCGACTTTCCTGGAGTCCATTTGTACGCCTTCTGGTGTGAGGATGTGTCCCAGGAATTCCACGGTTGTGGTGTGGAATACGCTCTTTTCTAGTTTCACGTATAGTCCATGTTGCTGTAGTTGCTGGAGTATCGCCCGCACGTGTTGACGGTGCTCCTTCATGTCTGCGGAGTAAATCAGTATATCATCGATATACACGATGCAGCATTTGTCGATGAATTCCCTTAGCACCTCATCAATGAAAAATTGAAAGGCGGCTGGGGCGCTGCAGAGTCCGAAGGGCATGACCTGGTACTCGAACAATCCATATCGTGTTCGGAAGGCGGTTTTCCACTCATCCCCTTCGCGGACTCGGACAAGGTGGTATGCCCCACGTAGATCCAGCTTAGTATAGATGGCCGCATCCTTTACTTGATCCAGTAGGTCGGGTATTAACGGTAAGGGGTACCTGTTCTTAATGGTTATGGCGTTCATCACCCGAAAGTCTATGCATGTGCGCAGATCACCTTCTTTCTTCGCCACGAAGAAGAGCGGGGAAGAGACAGGAGACTTGGAGTGGCGTATGAACCCGTTCTGCAGGTACTGATCAAGATAGGCGCGAAGATGTTCGTTTTCCTTCTCCGTGAGGGAGTAAACACGGCTGCAATGGAGCGTAGATCCCGGTATTAAATCGATGCGGCAGTCAAAGTGACGATGTGGAGGTAGGGTGTTAGCCCCTTGTTCGTCAAACACGGGTGCCAGGTCTTGGTATTCCTTGGGGACTTTCTGGTGTGTTATCAGTCCCATTCCTTCCCGTGGTAGAGCGCAGGCCTGGATCTCCCTCGGTATGGCTTTCTTTTCCGGGGGGTAGCAATAGCGAAGACAATGGACCGAGTCCAACACCGTTTTGCCAGTCGCCCAATGAATCAGGGGATTGTGCTGAATCAGCCATGGAAGGCCCAATATGAGCCGAAATTGAGGAGCATCAATGATGTCAAAGGCGATGTTCTCAGTGTGCTGGTTTTCTAGCACCATTACCAGATCTTCGGTTTGGTAGCGGATTAGCCCTGAGGTCAAATCCGTGCCGTCCACAGCCTTCACCGTTTCGGGCCTGCTTTTGGTTCGTTTTTGCATGCCCAGGCCCGCCATGTACTGGGCATCAATGAAGTTTCCGGTTGCTCCTGAGTCAATCAAGGCTACAACGTGCCATGATGGGCCTATTGATGAGTGTAAGACAACCGGTAAGCCCATGTGATGGTGGTTGGCACAAAGGTTTGGGGTCTGTTTTTCTTCAGCCAACAGTCCCAGTAGACCGACCCCGTTCACTACTGGGATGTCCCGTTTCCCAACCCGTCTCCTCGGGTGATCGGGAGAACTGCCGAGGTCCTCTCTCGGGGTTGGCGGGGTTTTGCAGGACACTCCCGCACGAAATGGCCGCTTTTGCCACAGTAGAGGCATAGATTCTGTTTCCGTCTTTTTTCCTTTTCGTCCTTTGTCAAGGGGGCACGGATACCCCCGATTTGCATAGGCTCAGGAGTATCCCGGGGTTTTGGTGGGTCTCTAAACACAGGGACTCTGACCTCTCCTCCTTTGTTTTTTTCTGTCTTCCGCTCTTGTAGGCGATAATTCTGTTTTACTACCATGTCTATGAATGGGCCTATCTCTTCTGGTGGGTCGGTCATTTGTGAAATGTGGTCTTTTAGGTCTTCACGTAGGCCCCTATAGAACACTGATACTTGTTTATTTTCTGGCCAATGGGCTTCCACTACTAAACGGTTAAAGGTGGTGATGTAGTGGAGTAGGTCGGTGTTGCCTTGCTTTAGATTGAGTAGTTCATTGTCCGCCGCTTGCACAAACGTATGACGGGCAAACATACGACGCATGGTTTCCTTAAACACCGGAAAGTTGTATAAGAGTGGTTCGTCATTCTCAACCAATGGAATAGACCACTGCGCGGCGTCACCTCCCAAATACGATAGGATGAACGCGACCTTGGAGGCGTCGTCGGGAAAGGCCGATGCTCTGGCCATGAAGTGTAGGTGGCATTGGTTCAAGAATATACTGTATTTTGCGCTCTCCCCATAGAATCGTTCTGGTGCGGCTAGCTGGGCGGTGGGTTGAGCTATGACCTGAATGGGTGCGGAAGTAGTTGAGACTGACGGTGAGGGGCCCCCTGGGTTGAACATAGGAGGCCTTAGTATTCCTTCTTGCCGGGGACGTGCTGAAGAGGGACCCCAGGGTCCTACGTTTCCCGTACCTATTTGCCCTTGGAGGGTGGTCATGTCGTGTCGCAGACTACGATTCTCGGCTTGGATGTTAACCAACATGGCAGCTATGTCCTGCAAGGTGATGTCAGGGTTGTCCATGTTACCCGGGTGGGATATATATTCGTGGGCTTCGGATTCTGACAGGTCCCCACAATTCTTACCTTACTGTTGTGGAGAGATCCCACAGGGATGACAAGGACAACCCCCTCCTGGACCCTTTTCCCCCTGGAAGGACCAAGTGCACTAACCAGGACAGAGAGGGAGCTGGGGGAGGCTGCCACGAAGCAGGTGAGGGTGGTGTGTCGGGATGGGGCGTCTCTCGTGAACAACCGGGGTCTTGGGTCGGACGCGAATCCCACCTAATCAGGACAGAGAGGAGAGTGGTAAGCGCGGTTTCCAGGAAAGGAAAACAGAGGCACAGGTACGCAAACACTAACCCCCTGGTTATCGCTCACTGCAAGTGTTACCTGAAGGTGGCGCTCCTGCGCAGGAAAGATGAGACAAGTCGGCCAGCGCTTCGCAAGAGAGGGTGTCAGCGTGGTGGAAGCATACGCTCCTGCGCTGAGTGCTGATGGGTACCAGGAATCGGTCCAAGGCGGGAAGCTCGTGGGTAACCTGGCGTGGCAGCGCTCCTGCGCTAGTGAAGGAGGGGCAAAGTAAGGGTGACTCCGTGCCGTCGCACAAGTCGTGGGTGCTCAAGGGGGAAGCGCGCCAGCGCTCGTGAAGGAGGGGCAAAGTAAGGGCGACTCCGTGCCGTCGCACGAGCCGTGGAGAAGCAAGGAAGATAGCGCTCCTGCGCTACGAGAAGGAACTGAAAAGGCGATGGAGACTCTACCCGAGTCTCGGTGAACAGCAGCTGTAGGCGCCCATGCGCGGTCCAAACGGAAGGTCTGGTTGCTGGTAGAGCCTTCGCTACGCTCCTGCGTATCCGGCGAAGCTCCGTGGAATGAATCCGAAGCACCGGCGTGGGCGTCCGTCGGCTTTAAGTACACAATCCGCCGGAAGTGGGGGACGGCCAATGACAGTGGCCGAGTCGATCACAGCCACTAGACCGCTACTCCGTGAGAAGCCAGTAGAGGGGAGGAGTCTCGTCCCGTGGAAGGCCTCGCTTCCGGCCGTCGGGAGCGAGGAAGCGGACGAGATCATGACACCGAGATCTGTGTCGGTCTCTCATGTCCTACCCAAACTACACTGGCTGCCTGTTGAGAAACGAATTCAATTTAAAACTCTTTGTGTCACTCATAAAATTCTCAACCAACAGGCCCCTTTGGGCCTGGCTAAGCTGCTTCAACCGTATATGCCTCAGCGGCACCTCAGATCGGCCAACGGCCAATCAGATCCTGGCAAATGTCCCTCGGGTTGTGAAAGCAAAAGCCGGGGGTCGTTCATTTCGCTGCCGTTCGGCACAACTTTGGAACCGGCTTCCGCTTTCAATTAGAGAGATCCAAACTCATCTGACCTTTCATAAAGCGATCAAGACCTGGCTTTACCCCTCTGTTGCATAACGGCTTTTTGACATGCCACCCTCCTGTGTCTCTGATCGCGCTGGGACGCCCCATTGCTGGGGCAGCTATGCGCGCTATAAGTTCGATAAATAAATAAATAAATATCAAGAGCCATTCTTCTCTACTGTGTGTAGATCTTGAAGCCTCTCTTGGGAGGAGTTGTGGTTTAACCAAAGATCAATTTTAGTTACCTGTCTCTGATTATCCGCAGTATGTCTTTAAACCCTGAAGTGGAAATTAGTTTCCCAACCCAGTTGTAAGTCCTTTTTAAGCTAATTTCTTACTAGCATTCAAACCTTAAATACTCTGGGACTTATTTACAACCCCCTTGCACCACGGGTGCGTCACTTTTTGTGATGCACCGGCGGCGCATTTTGCTGCTCCATATTTACAAGGACAAGAAAAGCCGCCCTGCGTTGCTTTTCCTGTGCTTGCAAAAACAGCCCATTTACACGCAGCACTTTGCGAGAAAGGGGTGTTCCATGAGTGTTGCTGTGGGTGTTCCCACGCAACACCCATGGAACCTGACACATTTCCAGATTTACGAGAAATCGTAAACCTGGAAATGCATCTGAATCTGGGGAGGCGTAGGGAGGCGCAATGAGAAATGTATTCATTTCTCCTCGTTTTTTCCCTCTTTCAAAGTCACATGAAAATAAAATGCACCTTTAAAGAATATCATCCTGCTGGAAGCAAGTGGTGGGTTTTCTTACTTTTACAGTAGAGATATGATAACTTGCCGATCTTTTCGATAGGAGCAAAAACAATCCGAGAGCTTGTCAAAATAAAATTCTGCCTTTAGAGTTTAGCAGTGGTAAAATACATTGAAACCTTTTGAATTATTTGAGCCTTTTGTAATTCACAAAGTTGCAGCGTTTGTCACCTTTGCAAAAAGTTACGGTAAGGTGAAATTTCCTGCCAAAAATGTGGGTTATGTTTTCCTCTATCACTATTTTCACCTTCAAGTGTAGTCTTTGTAGATTTGTTTCTAGTAAAGTTAACAAACTTAATGAAATCTTCAAAAGCCACCAACAGACACAACCAGGAAACATTTAAAATTATATTTTGCAGTTTAAACAGATTTTGTTACATTGCAGTTCAATCTTTCATCATGGATCCACCTTTGGGGGTCAACATTTGCCCCTTCTTGCTACCAGGTGTTCTTTCCATCTTTCCAGGTCCTCTCATCACTCTGCGCTTCCTTTCTCTTTCTCTCCATTCACTTATCTTCCAGCCATCCATACCACATATTTAAAAAAGTTTTCTTTTATTTCCTGCGATATGTAGGAGGGAGTCACAAAAGGGCACTTTGCATTCTCATAACTGTAGTGATTCAAGACAGAAATAATGTTGTTGCAAATTGTCTACTGCATATGTAGAATATAAACATTGATTTATCAAATGAGACAATCCGCAGGCATAGAGGTTTAGGTCGAGCAAAGATACACCGAAAACATGTCTTGGATAATCGTATGTAAATATGAAGCTCAAATGGGCAGGGGCGGCTCATCGTTTGAGCGGAGGAAAGTCGCCTCACTAAGAAAAGCCCCAGGCCAGAGCTGAAACATAAACTGTTATAAAGTTCATTAATAACCGTTTTATTTTTCAGCAACCGACCCGTCCTGAACTGAGTGTCAAGACGGGGCAGGGCCAGTGCTGCCGTGCCAGGTGGCAGCAGCAGGGAGCTGTGTCCTTTAAAATGCGCATGTCTGTTTGGCCTGCTCTCTTGCGACGGCCAGCCAGACATGTGCAATTTAAACGGCTCTAAACCAGCTGTCTTAGACAACTGGGTTAGCAAAAGAGCAGGCATCCAGCGGTCTTAGGAGCACTGAGTGAGGCTGCTTCCTTCTATCCTGGCGCTGCTCTCATGCGGGTGAGGGCAGCGGCAGGATTGGTTAGGGTACTTAGCTGCTGGGTCCCACATTGGAGGCTTCCAGAACACCGAAGGAGGACGTTGCATCGCAGAGGAAGGTAAGTCTGTTTTATTTTATTTTATTTATTTATTTATTTTTTGGGCACCCGCCCCCACTGTTTGTACATAGTAGCCGCCACTGCAAATGGGTTATATCATACGTATTATTTTCATCAAACGCACTCTATCCGTAATGACATTTTAATGTGTACGTATTTCAAACGTACCTTAATGAAATTAGAATATATCAATATTTTTGGCATTGCAAGTTGCTAGTGCCTACAGCTTTGCATGGTGGTATCGGTTTTATGCATTACAAAATGGAAGAATTGATCCTTTCATTGACAATTCTGTCCTTACTGATTGTATTAAACACCAGTAGAAATTCGTATTATTTATTTTATTGTTTACTTACCTGCAATTATCCATATTCCGGTTTTTAGAACCCTCCACCCTGCCCCTCCCCCGCCCCGCCTTTCCGCCCCACGGAACTCCCTCCACGGGCCGCGGCTGGTAAATATGTTTGTGAAAAATGTGTGTGGCCTGACAAAAGACATGAGAATAATAGTTTAATCTTGTTTGAAAAAAGTATAAATAGAAGGGACAATAAACAACACACGGGCTTTAGAACAAAGCACTGAAGTCTCGTATGAGTAATTTAAAAATGCCCTATCTGGACACTGTGTTTGTTAGTAAAATATTACTTTTTATTAGCACCTGGGATTTAAGTGGCTGGCTCCTAGGCGCCCCAAAAAACAATGCAATGGCACCCCACACTATTCCCATGTGTGCTGTAAATCGAAATTTACAGCACATGCGACTTCCACCTCGCTATTGGTGAAAGAGAAACATGCACAGTGTGTGTAACATGAGAAGACTGTGCTTGCACCACAATGGGTGACCAGCATACGACAGCAAAAAAGGCAAAAACAGCCGTTGGGAGCTGTACAGCGCATACTATAAGAGTGTTCAGTCCGTGAAGTAGGGCTGTACCATTCCAGCCAGAGACTGACTCGGTCCCAGCCTTGCTGGCTCTTCTGGGCCACAGCCCTGACTGTAGAATTCCCAATGTATGTCCTCCCAACTTATGGGACCAAGCGTAGTTAGCCGTTTTGGAGGTAGTGGGCAAGAGGCAATAATAAGGTGTTTTGGGGCGAGGGGGAAAGGAGCCTAAACCCTTTGAGGCCCATCCCTTTGGACTGAATTCTATTTGCTCGGGGACCAAACAGTAGGGCATGCAGAGAAGGTCCTGTCGTGTCCAGGGCCTGGTGGACACTGGTCAGTGATACTGCCAGCACACTGCGCACATAATAAATCGACACACACAAGCAGTACTGGTATCAGCAGCGGCCTCAAGTGACTACTGGCTTATTTATTTAGCTGCACCCTGCCTTCGAAGTGCATGGAGCAACAAAATATAGTACGGGCTGGGTGGCACTCTACATCCCTTTCAAGTTTTAGGGAATTGCAATTGGTCTTCTGACCTTCCACAATGGATGTGCATGGTCTCTGGCTGGGTGCAGGGTTTGGGTGAAGATCATACCTCTGAACCCCTTCTTCACTTCCACTTCCACTCACCAGACCAGACACCTCCCTGGCCTCAGCAGATAGGGAACTTGTCGGTCCATTGCTGTTTGGAGATGCTGAACGGTGACCATCCAGACCTGTCATGGTACCTGGACTACCCACAGGGGCACCTGCTCTTGGCAAATCCAGCATGAACAGTCTAACTAGACTGCTGGTGTTGTCTTCGCCAGGTCTCATGTCGGATTCTCTTATGGGGCCATGTATCTTCTTGAACCATGACACATTTCTTACAGCAGTGTGGTGTCCATCATGTCACGGATTTTCACCACTTCCCAGGTCTCAGCTTCAAAGGTGTCTGCAGAACTTCCACCCCGGGTGATGTCCAGAATGGCAGGCTGCCACTCTGGGCCTGCCAGGATGCTCTCTTTCGTCGGTCTTTGGAATAGGAGGTCAGCTGGGGCACAATTGGCGGTGCTGTGTGGGGTCTGTCTGTAGGCTCTCAGGAACCGATGCTGACAGCCCTCAGTGTCTTACCCCCGATCAACTCTGATTCTCAAGGCTCTGTTCAGGGTGCTCATGAATTGTTTAACCTCCCCATTTTTGTGGCCACTGGGGAGTCATCTTACTGTGATGAATCGGTTAGTAATGACAGATACTCCTAGAATTCCTGCCGCCAAAACGGAGGACCGTTGTCAGAATTTATTTCCTTGGGCAGGTCAATCGGAGTGAATAACTTTTATAAGGCTGGCTTGACTTGAAAAGGCAGTTGACTGTATTAATTCCACTACTGGTAACTTGGTGTGGGAATCTGCAAGAACTACTTTGAGCCACCCATCCGGGAAGCTCCTAAAGTCCATACTCTCTCTGGCCTGGGTTTTAGGCTGGGTTCCTTTGTTATTACCGGGCCTGGAGGTGAGTCCCCGCTGATGATGGTGTAGGACTAGCAGCTTTGCGCCTTCTCATCTACTTGACTGCCCATCCCCGGGAACAAACTGTGTTGTGGAGTCTTGCCTTTGTCTTGACTATACCCCTGTGGCCTTGGTGTGCCAGATCAATCAGTTTGGCCCATGGACTCTCTGGCATCATAATCTAAGACCCCTGAGCAGCAGCCGCTCCTTGCTTGAGCTCAGCTCATTTCATACTCGCTATATCTGGTTCCTTGTTGTCTGCTCGGCATGTGTCAGCGATTGAGAGCTGTTGAGGAAGTGTTTCCACTGTCTCCGGGTAAGGTCTTCTTTTGCGCAGGAGACACTCTGTCTCTCTCAGTCGCTTCCTGGATGGTTAGCACCTTGGGGC
Organism: Triturus cristatus; assembly: GCF_964204655.1. Classification (NCBI taxonomy): domain Eukaryota; kingdom Metazoa; phylum Chordata; class Amphibia; order Caudata; family Salamandridae; genus Triturus; species Triturus cristatus. The sequence continues at coordinate 322,664,581 of NC_140586.1, read as the reverse complement.
ATGCTTCATGTATGACCATTCACGCAAAGTCCTCTGCTCCTTCAATTGTCTTCTGTTTGGTCCTTTCCTTCTGGAGGTAGCAAATGTCTTGACAGATAGTCTGCCGGGTTGTGGGCACTAGAAGGGTAGATGACCTCAAAAGATTATGACTATAACTGTACGGGCCACCTCTCAAGTCTAGGTGGTGCCAAAAGGGCTGACACAGTGAATAGCGGGACCAATGGCTTGTGGTCAATGACCACCTGGAACTGCAGACCACAAAGGTAAAAATGAAAGTGGTGACATGCCCACCAGATGGCCAATGCCTCCCGCTTGATTTGGGCATACCTTGTCTCTTTGTTGGAGTGTGCTCTGTTCGAGTAGGCAATGGGGACCCACTATCCTTCCGCCATCTCTTGTAGGAGCACTGCCCATAGCCCTGCCAGGCTTGCATCAACCAATAGCTGCGTTCTTCACCACCGGCTGAAGTACACTATGGTTGTGTCAACAAGGAAGGCCCCTTTCACTCTACAGAACACTTTTGTGGCCTCCAGTCCCCACTCTTATGGGGTGTCCACCTTCGTCAGTGTCCTCAGCAGTTCCTGCAGGGTGGCTAGGTTCGAGATGAACCTTTCCCAGTACGTTGCCATACCCAGGAAGATCCTTACTTCTATACGGTTCTGGGGTATGGAGGCACACCTTATGCCATCCTTCAATAGTTGGCGGAGTGTAGTGTGACTGCATCAATAAAAGTGCTCATTCTATCAAAACTTGATAATGTTCTTTGGCTATATCTTCTCACGTGATGGCCTAATTGTGGATCCAAACACAATTAGGCCATCATGTGAGAAGATGTAGCCGAAGAACTCTATTGAGTTTTGATAGAATAAGCACTTTCATTGATGCAGTCAAACTACAATCCGCCAACCATTGCATGGTATTCTTCTCGGTTGTCTGAAAAAATGAAGATATTTTTGCTCATGTTGAGCTCCCCAATAGCCCAGAGATGGTCTCCTTGATGGTGGTTAGGGACACCTCTGCGGCTAATGAGATGCTGAAGTTGAGCCTTTGATATTAACTGAGGCCCACATGCTTGGAGAATGTTGTAATGTACTGGATGGCCATTTCAAGCTTCAGATGATGGTATCCTGCATTTAGGTCTTGTTTTGAAAACAAATGGGCACCATTCAGGTCGGCCACAATGTCATCCATGGTTGGTGTGATGTGGCGCTCCCTTCGGATGGCCTTATTCGGGAGTCTCATATCAACACACAGATCTGATGGCTCCAGGCTCTTTCGATTTTGGTGTGATAACTAGGAGAGATAGCCATGGTGTAGGGTGGGTCACCTTTACTATGACCCCTTTTGTTCTAGGACCTGTAATTCCTGTTTCACTTGCGGCCGCAGCTGGATGGGGACCCTTGGATGCTGTAATGCCATGTTTCCCTTTCAGTCTTCTGAGGCCAGTGAACAATTGGGGAAACCCTGCCAGCATTGCTTCAGCATGTGACTTGTGCACTTGCTTAGCAAAAAACACCAGTTCCAGGTCTTCCACTGTGTGGCAATGCAGCAGCGTGTCTGTACACTCTTCAGTGATGTGCAATCTTTCCCAGGTTGAGCGGCCTTTTCTCACCACATCGACTTCTATTGTTCCTTTGAGGAGAAATGGTTCCATGCCTCCACAGACTTTTCAGGTCTTGCTCACAAATGTAACGTTGGATCCCCAGAGAAGGCAATGTTGGAAGCGTGTATTCTTGGCCATGGTGTTGATTTGGAATTGGTTTTCAGTCTTTTCTCCAGGATGACACCTAGGGATTTGGCACTGTCAACATTAGTAGGTTTTCTGTTAAGAATTTTCAGAATATCCATTCATGAGGTGAAGAGTTTGAGGTAGAGATAAGAAGGAATTTATGTTCAGAGGGATTCAGTTTTAAGTGGTAAGACATCATCCATTCTTGAATGAAGTTGAGGGCTGTGGCAAGAAGTGAGATGTAGAATGCTGCGGACACCTAGAAGTAGAGATGAGTATCATCTGCATAAAGGTGATAAAGTATCGCTGCCCCTTTTAAAAGGGCTCCTAGTGGTTCAATGTAAAGATTAAATAGGGTTGGAGCAAGGATAGAGCCTTGAAGGACACCTTGATTCACAGCCTTTGAAGTTGAGAGACAGTTTTTAATTTTGATCATTTGAGATCTCCCCGTAAGTAAAGATTCAAACAAATTGAGCACTACACCTTTAATTCTCATTCTTTGTTTTAGTGTGTTAAAAAGTGTGTGATGGCTTACAGTATCAAAGGCTGTAGAAAGGTCAAGTAGGATCTGGAGGCAGGAGCTGCCCGAGTCTAGGACTCTAAGGGCATCATCGATAACCTGTAACAGTGCTGTTTCGGTGCTGCAGCTTTGACTGAAGCCAGATTTAAATTCATCTAGAAGTTTGCTGTCCTTGATGTGTTGTGTGAGTTGCTCTGAAACACATCTTTCAGTGATTAAGAACGAAAGGCTGGTGATACGGTGAAAGTTGTAAAGGTTATTCATGTCAGCGTGGGTTTCTTTAGTAGTGGGGTCACCTGACCAGTTTTGAGGGCATCAGGAAAGGATTCTTGGCTGGGAAAGAGGTTAACCCGAATTGCCCAGAAGGGGAGCATGTGGGTGTAGAGGTCTATTGCAATGTCTCTCGGGATAGGGTCTATAGAATGGCTTATTGGTTTAGATTTCAATATGTTCTCGAGGAAGGTAACCTCAGTGATGATGTCAAAACTGTTCCAGAGGTCTTTGGATTTGCATACCTCATGTGGGGTTGGATGTCTATCATGATCAAGGAGTGATTTACCCTTTACATCAAAGAATTGTGCACATTCTTCTGCTTTCTTGGACGGGTTTTCAAATTTGGTTGTTAAAGATGAGGGGGGTTGCTGGTCGTTTTGATTAGGTCAAAGAGTTTCTTTGGTCTGTTCTTGGCAGAATCGAGGAGGGTTCTAAAGTGATTTGATTTTTCGCTAATGATGTTTGCGATGGAGCGATTTTGCATATCAGTGGTATGAGAGATTATTGACAGAGGGTGACTGTCTCCATTTCTTTTCTTCTTACTTTGTAGTGCAGCTACCTGGTCTATCAAGACAGATAGACTAGTGAAACAGTAAATAGTTAAGTCATTGATGTCAGAGTTGGGGCTGATGACTGGAAGTAACTTCTTAGCGGTGTTGCTGAGAGTTTTGATGTTCTTAGTATTGAGAAACCAGATAGGTGCTCTTTTTGGTTGGCCCAGCATTACAACATGAGAGAGGTAAAGTGAGAAAGGGTTGAGGAAGACCAGTCTACTGGTATAGGATCATCTACTGTGAACAGGTCATCTTTGGAAATAATACGGTCAAGTGTGGAGCCCCTGGAGTGTGATGTTTTGCAGTGTCATGTAAAAGATTATTTCCGGAGAGAAATGTAGCAAGCTGATTGGCAGAGAAGATTAAAGTATCGTAGAAAGATCAATGTTTCACTTTGAGAAGATTGGTCACTTGCTTAGCCAATGAATTCCTCAGTGAAGGCAGAGCTGTCACCTGGTGGGTGGTAAATGGTATTAGCCCTGATAGGGGAGTCGTGCTTCACATGAAGTTCTAGAGTAAGGCATTCAAGTGCAGAGAAAGAGCTACTGGATAGTCCCCTGCAGTTAAGGTAGTTTCTGAAGATTGCAGTAACACCTCCCCAGACTCTACCTAGTCTATTATTCCTGATCATAGAATAGTTAAGTGGGAGAAGGAGATCAAGAATGTTGTGAGAAGTGTCATTAAATCAGGTCTCATAGAAGATTAGTAGTTGAAGTGAGAGATGATATCTGAGATTCCCAGCTTGTTTTTTGTTGCAGATCTGCAGTTGTGAAACATACAACACAGCTCTGAGGTGACTGTTTTGAGGTAGGAGGTGTCAGGGCTTTTTAGTGATGATAGAAATGATGTCCTTATATGTCGGTGCCTGGATTGTAAGTGGCTGGCTTTTGGTTCGGGCCTGGGAGATGGTTGGTATACTGCATTGTTTTTTGTTCACTGGAGAGGAGATGGTGGGGGAGGTAGAAGTAGTATAGATATCAAGTAAATTAGTAATTTCAGTTTGGGAGAGATCGTGCACTGCTCTTTTGAGGTATGAGTGAAGAATACTCCTCAGGATTGAGCATTTGGGGTATTGTGTTCTCGCCAAGGAGAGTAGGAAGTCAAATACAGTGGACAATTTAGAGCTTAAGTGGGAGATGGTGACTTCAAGCTGGGAGACTGTGGAGTTGAGGTGGCCTACCTTGTTTTCGAGGGTGTGCATAGCTGTGAGGGGAATGTTATGATGCTCGGTAGGGGGGCGGGTTCTGAGGAGAGTTTCTCTTGAAAAGTGGATTGGGGAGGAGTGGGGGTAAGGTGATGAGGGAGGTGTAAAGTTTTAGTTCCTCAGGGGCATTACCCTCAAGATGCCCACCTTCTGGCAGCTCTGACTCTGGATGTTAATGTCACAGAGGATCAGAGTGGCCAGATGAGGGGAAGAGTATTAGGGAGGGTACTGCGGGGAGGGAGACCTGGAATTGAGAGGTAAGTGGTTAGAGATTAACTATTCACTAGTACCACTATTGAAATATATAACCCAGTTATCACATGCATAAACACAAGCATTGTTTACCTGAAAAGGAAAAAAAAGTTGTCCTTTGAACTTCTCAATAAGGAAGAGTGCAGAAGTCACTGAGTCTCCGAAATTATGTGACGAAGTCACTGAATTTCCAAAATCATATCTCAAAATAATAAATTATAACTGAAGAGTTTGTACAAAGTAAATAAGGTCATCACTCTTTTTCCTTCCTTGTCTTTAAACAATTGTAACTTCAAATATTCCTAATATTATCCCTAAAGCAAAATATCACCTTTAGATTTGCTCCTTATTCATATTCCTCAGAAATGCTGTTTGTCACTGTATAGTCTCATAAAAACAAATCACAAACACTGCTCTCCTCGCGGTGACCAAATAAAGCAAGAGAAAGGCCAAACGAAAAGGAGCTCTCTTGACACGGCTCTCTCCTACCTGCTCTTCAGAAACGCTGCATGGAGCACCAGCCACCTCGACCCTCGCTCCACAATCGGCACTACGTATGGGCACACCATGTTTGGCAGAGTGTCAGTTACACCAACACAGTTCTGTGTTACAGGTGTTACTGCCAACTAAAGGGCACTGCTGTTCATAAAGCACAGCATGGCAACCAGTACGTTTATGTCGAACATGATAAGACAAGATCAGTTGTAGGGGAGGAGGCTTCCTGACAGGGGGATATTAGACTGTGAGGTGGAGGGTGCAATGTCAAGTGGTGTTGGCTTTAGATAAGTGTGGGTGCTGCTGTATCGTAAATAAAATTCTCAGGGCATTCATTGAGAGAAACAGAGGTATTGTGTAGTGATTGAGGTGGGTGGTAGCTGTTGTGAGATGGGGCATGTGGGGAGATGGGGTGGAAGGTCTCAGACGTTGGAAGTGAAGAGAGGGGAGTAGGGTGGCGGCATGCAAGGGTGTATGGGGGTCAGAGACATGGACAATGAGAAAAAATGTTCAAGAGGATAGATGGAGAATGAAGATAGTTCTTCTTGATTTGAGAAAAGGGGAGGGGAAGGGTAGAGGTTAGCATGGAGAAACATCGGGTCGAGTGGCTGTACCTGACTGAAGATGGGGTTTGTCGTGTTTGGGAAATGGGATGAACTCAGGGTAAGAGGAGAGGAAGCAGGGAAAGGTAGGTATTGTGAATAAGGAGGAAGATCATATTGAGGAGAGGGCAATTTGTGAGTTGGGTAGTCTGGGTGTTGGTAGTAAGATCTGGTTAAGGGGTAATTATCTCTGTTGGAGAGGTGGTTTCCTTGACGTCCTTGGATGGTGTGTGGGAGGAGATGAGAATATTGACTGATGGTTGGGACAGGTTGAGGGTGAAGTTCCGGGTGGAGAGATTTGGAGGAGAGGAGGCTAGGGGGAGAAGGGAGTAGGTGGGCTAGAGGGGAATCCTGTACCTCCTTGGAAATTCGCCTTCAGGTACCTAGGTGGATTGGGAATGGGGAGTGTGTAGTGAGAGTGAAGTCTGTTGGCAAGTCAGGAGGGGACAGAGTGTCAGGGGGAGTGAGCAGGTGGTCACATATAAATAGGAATGTGTCTTGAATCATGACCTTACCGTTGTTGTATAAGGAGATAGAAATTGATCCATTGAAGTAGGCTGAAGGAGAGACTATTAGATGGCAGTCATGTGGAATTCTGGAGAAGGATGTCACTTTAAGTGAGTTGTGGAAGATGGCAATGCAGGATGAGATGTTGTGGGTGAAGAAAATGAGATCACTTTTGATCCTCCTGTACTGGCCGCTGTGTTACTCGTCAATGAAAAGGGTGTAAGGAAATTGTTCACGGGTGTTGTTTTTGAACTTTTCTTCAGAGGCTTTTGAATGGCTGGATGAGTAAATAATTTTGTAATAGTTGGCTCCAGCTTTTACCCGCTTGGCAGACATTTTTGTAAGGTAGTGTGGAGCTGTTAGGGATGACCATGCGGGAGGTGAGTGTGTCATGAAGGCAGTGGTAGAGCTTAGAAACAAAAGGAATCAAAGACACATTATTCAGCCCCGGACAGCCTCTGAGAATGTAAGCTGATGAGTAGCCTATCTCCCGGATATTTGTCATGGAAAAAGTGAGTGGCAGAGGCAGGGTGTGAAGGTAGTGCCAAACGATGGAGCAAAGTGCGGGTTGTGTTTGTATAGTGCTAGGCTGAATATGAGCAATGGCTACCTCTGCACAATGGTCGGATGTCTGAAAAAGACACAGTTTTGGGACATGATGCCTTCTACATCTTACCCTCATAAGTATTCCTCCCCCACTCATTCTGAAGGAACTTATATGCCTCTTAAAATAAGATGTTTAGTATGTCCTGGAATATATACACTTTGATTGGTAATGGGAATGGGCACACAAAACAGTTATATTCACTGAATAGAAGGGCAGTGGATATATGCACAATGATCCATTTATTGTGGGAATTAGCCCAGTGAACAGCTGTCCTAAATTGTGTCACTGGAGGGCTCATCTAGGTAATACTTTCAATATCCCAAAAGCCTGCATGAAGCTGACAACAATCTTACCAGACATGGAGCTACATGCGGCTTATTCCCTTGCAGCTGGAACCAAGGTGAACATAGTCCTACTGGATTTTGAGCTGAAGCACTTGTCAGGCCAAAGTGCTTTCCTGCAGACAGGACAGAGGCAGAAAGAGGAGGGGGGCAGGGCACCTCCCCCACTGTCCCAACTGCAGTCTGGATCCTGTGCCTGGACAAACCCGGGCAGCATGCATCCCCTCTCTGTGCAGGTATGGTGGTCCAGGGGCAGGAGTGCAACCATAGGCCACCCCCCCCCCCCACTAAGGCGAAGCCGCATGGAGCATTCTCTTGCTGACCGCTTCCCTCTGCCAGCTATGGGCTACCCCTGAGGGAGCCCACTGCCATCTTGAATGTATGGTTTGCTAATTTCTCCAGTGAATTTCAGGACATATGTCCTACGTCCCACCAGTCGGTTCATCCCTTCATTCCTCAACCGGTGAGAGATGGGTGTCATCCTGAGGATTCTGCATCTGGGCCAATGCAAAGCTTGCTCAGCGAGAGCTAACATGCCGGATGCCATGTTACCTGTTGGTTAAGGGTGAACATTTACTCATACTATGGATAGGAAAGCTGCACTCAGTACTTACAGGGCTATGTTTACTCATTGAAGATTGTGTCCTGATCATACAGACGGTCCCTAGTACTTGGGGATCGCAGACTCTAGTGGGCAGCTGGTGATCCACAGTACAGCTGTGGGAAGGCTCAGGGATCAGTGTGACCTCTGTGGGTCCAGCCTTCAGCTGCCTCTCTGCTACAGCTACAACCCCGCCATCACCTCCACTGTTGCTGCTTGTTGTGCTGTATGAATGTAGGGATATGCTTTAGGGGCCAAAGCGACTTGAGAGCGGGGCACCACAATGCAAGCACAAGCCCCCAGCTGAGCCACCAGCTAGCAAGTGCAGCACAAGCACCCAGCAACCTCCAAAGTTGCTCTCTGGGCCGCCCTTGTTAATGTCTCCCAGAATTCTCACCTTGTGCTTGAGTTCTACTTTGTTGGACCACTGCCTAAACCATGTTCACTGCCAAAGGCCAACCAGCAAAATTAACGTGAAGATGTGTAATGTAACTGGAGCTCTTGTAAAGCGCTCCAATAACCTTGAGTCAGGACGAGTTTTCACTATATAAAAATTGCTAAAAATAAGAAGAAAATGGTACCTCAATGACAGCGTGAACAGTAGACGGAGACTAATTAAGAGAAAGCAATCTGTACTTGGTCTATGCGCCACAGAAAGAAAAATAAGTGATATCTCGTACATTCTACCAAATTAGAAGGCAGCAAAGAAGAGTGATAATGATGCCAATGAATGGTAAGTAATGGGTGGGTTGAAAGCCCATTTTTAGATTTTTTTAGATACAATCAGTTGCCAAGAGACAGCAATGAATGCATGCTGCCTGCAGACTCAACTGAAAAATGAAGCTTGGTTCCCTAGGACGATCAGAAAGCATGCGCAGATATTTGCCTAGGCTAGCAAATTAAGTGAATAGCAAAACATTGTAGGTGTGAACAGTGCAAGCGGTGTATTGAACTGATTGATTGGTCAGGACCTAGAAACTCAAAATTCATCTTCAAGATACAAGAGTGATAATGTAATGCAGTTGACCTGTTAAGGTAACTTTTAGAATTCCTAAAAAACTGCCCGATCAACTCAGCACACTAGTTTTACATTTCAAAATGCCCCAAAGTGAGGTGATAGAGGGAATTTGTTCATAGTTGCAGCAAACCTTTTATTGAACCTCAAAGCCCCACATTTCATTACTGACAATAGGATTGTTGCTCTATATTTGTCAACATGTTTCGACGTAAACACTTGGCAGGCCTTTCTCAAAGCAAAGTAGTGGATCTGCCCATGCTGTACATGTAAGCCAATATTTTTCCCCTAGAAGCTAACATACAATTTTGTGCAATGCCTCATGGAACACTGCTTCATATTGTTGTTTTTTTTTGTCTGTTGTACATTTAGACACGCCAAGCTGTGCAGGAAGATGTGGAGAAGGCTACTCCAGGGAGGCTGTATGCCAGTGTGACTACAACTGCTATGTCTTCATGGAATGCTGTCCTGACTACAGCCAAGCCTGCACTTTAGGTAGGCACTGAGTTGCTGGAGCACGCTTTTCACTGTCCAACTGCTGCAACTCTTAGAATTACATAGGGAGGCATGTTCCTGTAAATATTGATCAAGGTGTTAGGCCTCATTTTGATTAGCTGATTAGAAAAAAAGTAAAGCAAATTAGGCCATAATTAGGAATATAGTTACCTCAAGGAATGGGCAATGGAAACTCACTGTAGGATAAAAGGCATGAACATGATACGTGTCTCATTCACGCCAGTGGTTCTCTTTTGGACCACTGTAGCTCTGCTTCTGAAGCTCAATAAAGTATTTCAACAATGAACAAGAACTGATAACGTTGCAAATGTCTCTAAGCAATAGTATATAGGTACAAATTGGATTGTAAAAAATGCAATCCAGGCAAAAATACAGTGATTTAAAACACTGTTCATTCCCTTTGCCTTTTTCATGGCCGGGCTTGACATCGCAGCTGTTGCCGGACAAATATGTGAGAACCACCAGGAGAGGGGCTTTGGCTTTGCCCACATGTTGGGAGTCAGGAGTACGGGTTTTGAGTGGGCAGAAGTTATGTACTCAAACAAAAAAGATCACACAGCTGTAATCATTTTAGTTATTTGTCCAGCTGCCTGAGCATGAACATTGAGGGACAGACACATGCAAAAGTAATGCTATTAAAGTGTCTTAGATAACTAGATAATTAATGGTGTTTTTTTCTCTGGCAGCAGCACAGATAGGAGGAAGCAGTCATTAACGTACATGGATTTTTAGTCTGGTTGACAGGGCCTTCATAAGCCAGATATATTGGCATTGCCAATGCATGTTTCTTTTCTTACTCTGTCAAGGAACCCAAAATGAGGGGAGGGGAGAAAACAGAAACATGTAGGTGTCCCTACCTTTTGGAACCCATTCCTATTGGAAGCGAGGTGCAATTCAAACTTGACTTCCTTACATAAAAAGCTCAACTCACACAGGCACAATTCACAAAAAGCCTCCCCAGTCGCGGCGGAGGCTTCACAGTCATGGCGGAGGCTCCGCAGTTGTGGCAGAGTCTCCGTACTTGTGGCGAAATCTCTGCACTCCAGTTTCTCATCTTGGTGAATCAGGCCCACAGGGTCTTTCCTCTGTAGATCATTAGACCCCTGGCAACAGTCAGTTTGTCCTATTTGGATCCGCCATAGAATCTTGATAATCTGTCGGTGGATGTGCGTACTATTTCAAGAATATATAGATGGGAGTATATCACGAAGAGATAGGTGAGGACATCTTAGTCAGGTAAGAGCTTTCAACAGCCCTGTCCTGTGCAGTAATTCTTCTAGGATCATACCATGCTTCTTTCAGGGATTGCCGCTTCTTTCAACTGTTCGTACAGTATGCACTTGATTCCTAGCTCTTTTACTTGTTATCCTTTTGCACCCTCTTTCTCCTCACTACAGTTTCCTCCATTTTTCCCGCAATACTTTCCTTGATGTCTTTCCATGCACTGAACCTCAACCCATCTAAAACTGACGCTCTCTTCTTCCCCGTGGCATCCCTCTTTCATTCCTTCCTCATTTCACCTATCTTTGTTCTTCTTCATATCTTTCTTTTCCCCCTTTGCTCGCAGTAATGGAACCATTTTCGGCTGTAGTACATTTACACTATTTCTCACTTCTCATGCTTTCAAATGTATATCCCTCACAAGATTGTCTATGTTTTTTACATTCTAGCCACAAAAACTCGGATCCTCACTCTTCTTTTGTCCTGCCTGTTCCACCCAACTGATTCCTTTTCGCTGCATATTCTCTTTCCCCTCTAAAATCAATCTTTAAAAACTCCCATGTGTCTTCCATTTATATTTTGCTACACTGCTTAACTCTCTCCCCCATGAAATTTCTTCATGGGCTACCCTTCCCTTTCTATTGTCAATTCCGCTTCCTATGCATTATCTCCAAATAGTTCAGCCCTGAATTCCTCCCTGTGCTCTGCTTTGCAGTTTAGACGGTTATCCCCTCCTCCTTGTTCCCCCTTTTAATATAAATATTATGCCATTCCTGTTCCTAAATGTGGACCGCCTTCCCTATGTATGAACGCTCTTCCTTCTCCTTGTTCATTTTCCAAGTCTTATTGAAATCCCATATTCTTCATGAAGATGTTAAATTGCCCTGTTTGTGCAACTTTACCATGTTCATTGATTTGCAGCACTTTGCAATGTTTGTCATTGTTCTCTGTTCAGCACCTAGCTGTCCCAGTTGTATAAAGAGATTAAAATGAAATTTAATGAATGAAATGTATTTCATGAAATTAATAAAAGTAACTCAGTCACTTCCATTTTTCAATGCATTGGTGCATTTCATAGAGCTGTAGCAGTAATGTGTTATTGTTCTTATTAAGGTTATAAGCTTCAACTGAGATTGAGGTTGCTAAAGTCAGTAAAAGAACCAACAGTTTCAGAGTTCATATGACATACACCATATTAGAGGAAACTAGTGATGAGGGTCGGAAACAGGAAGAGCTCTGGTAATCCCATGTAAAGTAAGACATGTGTGTACCACATCCCTCAGAAAACTCACAAGGTAGTTCTCTAAATGAAAAACAAAATGGCGGAAGGGCCACTGTCTGAGCTCCCTATGACAAAGAGGACTGAAGTTGATTGATTGCCAGGCATCCCACCTCACAACCCTGTAATGTGTATATCATACTTGACTGGGAAAATATATGAAAGGTCACTGAGAGAGAGATCCAGCTGTGAGTGTTGTATGTTAGAATATTGCAAAAAATATATATATGACTTAAATTTTGTGCCCTAAATATCATTTACAAAAATCTTGCTCCATTGGGTGCAGAAGTTCTGTTAGCAACTCCAATGAGGTGATATTTTTCTAAATGATGGTTGGCTCTATGGGCTGATTCTCCGAAATCGGGGACCTTCAGTATTGTCCTTTCAACAATGAGGTTCTTCTAGAACATTTTTCCAAAATCAGTTGTCATTGGAATTAATTTCTTACATCAAGTGTCCGAATGATTCATATTACTTTATAAAGTGAGTCTTCAAAACAGTTCTTTCGGAATCAGATGACTTCAAGTCTACTCTTCCAGAGTCATTGGTTTCCATAAATGCACAATCCATCGAGTGACCTCAAGATTCCTCTTCCTTTAACCAGTGCCTTTAGTTCCAACAGCAAAGGCCTTATTGCTCTAATGACACCGAGGGAAATATTTACAAGCCCCTATTGCCACCACAACGTCACTTTTTTGGACGTTGTGGTGGTGACAGGGGCTTCACCCTATTTAAAAGGCAGCGTTAAGCCACTTAAAGTGGCTTAACGCTGCCTTGTACATAAAGCATCCTTTCACGCTATACTTAGCGTGAAAGGGGTGGGCAATGGGTGTTGTGGTGGGCATTCTACCGCAACACATATTGATTTTGATGCTGCCCATATTTACAAGGGTGGTCTTAAACAGGCGCAACGAGGAGAAGTGTTTGATTTCTCCTCGTTTTTGCTATTTCTATGTGTGCTGCATTGTGCAGCACACATGGAAACAGCAAAAGGCCATTGATTTTTTATGTTAAGAAAGGTGACTCTTCCTGCACATAAACAATAAATAAAAAAATGATGTTTTGCAACTTCTATGTGTGCTGCATTAAGCCACACATAGAAGTTTCAAAATGCCATTTCAGATTATTTATGTGCAGGAAGGGACATCTTTCTGCACATAAACAATCTTCCCTTACATCGTAGGCTCCTTGCACTATGGTGCAAGGGTGTCTGCATTGGCGCTAGTCACCTTAAATTAGCACCAGTGCAGGGGGAAACGCAAAGCAGCACCGTATCTTTGTAAATACGGTGCAGCCCTGGGGTTTTAAGCCAAGGTGGCTAACGCCGCGCTGCGCCACTTCCTCGTACATATGTCCCTAAAAATCTTGAGAACTACTTTTCCATTATCAAGACCTTCGTGAACACTTCTCCTACATTGCGGACCACAAGATATTTTCCTGAATTGAGGACATTGAGCTTTCACAGCCTTCAATAGTCAATTCCTCACACATGGAAGACCTATGAATTTCTTGCCCTACAGTCAAGTTCATCAGTTTAATCCATTCTTACATCAACAGCCTTTAGGAGTTTTCTTCAGTTTTGGCTTTCAAAGTTGAAGCTGGAGCCAATAGTTGAAGAGTATCTTGGTTTACATAATAGTAAGTCATGCCCAATTGCTACTCCCATCTTTTATTGCACAGCAAGCTGACAAGCACATCCAGTTATGGCCATCTGCTTCGACATGGAAGGTCTCAGTAAATCGTGTACTATTTGACGGCCAGTTGAAGTTGTATAATCACTTTTCATTTGGAATGAGAGAACAGAAGAGTTTCCTTACCTTCCCAGGAGTTTATGCTGAGATAAAGCTAGTATTCCCTTGTCTGGGTGAAGTCAGTCAGCTGCATATTAATGGATTTAGATATGAATTGCAAACTTATGCTAACCATTGTCATTTCTCAGCATCTCCCATCTGCTCCAACATAATCTTCTTCTTTCTCCCATAGAAGGCTCCTGTAAAGGGCGATGCCATGAAAATTTCGAGAGAGGTCGAGCCTGTGATTGTGACGACAACTGTGATAAGTTCGATAAGTGCTGCCCGGATTATAAGGCAAACTGCATTAGTAAGTGCCATGGTCTAGATCTCCCCAGCAGTTTAATATATTTTTAATTACCTCTTACGATTATACAGATTATACATGGTTTGTCTCATTATTCACAGTACTACTAGCAATAAGTTTCTACTGTAGCCTTATGGCTTTCAATGAGAAGACACCAAAGTAAAATTAATTTGTGTTATCATTTGCATTTGTAGGTATCTAACCTTGTATGTTGATTTACCTCACTATCAAGTCATCAATATATGCATTCAATTCCTCTGCTGGGTGGGCTTTATGCAGAACAACACTACAGAAAATCTATAAAGCAAACCTCCCCAGTGAAATTCCTTTACCCTAGACATTCGTTAAACACGCCCTGAAACATCTTACCTTTATACAATTGAAAAATAAAAATATGACATACTTAAAGAGAGAGTAGCAATAAAAGAGGCAGCATTTGCAAATGGATGGTGGAGTTCTGTTCCTATGGTAATTTCTTCCCTATTTCCCCTGCGGGTGAGTTGAATAAAAGATGTTGCACATAACTTGCACCACTGGTCTATACTTAAAAATTGTCATTAATAAATGTTGTTGATGGAGTTGGTTCACTGTTTCTGAGGAGAGGCAAGAGTGCTTCATGAGATGTAGTGACACTCTGCTGGGGTGGCCTACCACTGGAGGACCTGTAGTGTTCATGGCTTACCCTAGGTGATGCCTGTTAGGCAGGAGCAGGTGAGATGAGCACCAAGTGAGAATTCCGGATAAATAGTTCCATGAAAATAGTTATTTTTTGCAATTATAAGTGCTTCTGCTCTATGTAAAGTGCATTGGTTGATGTATTTCTTGCAAGAGCACAGGGATACATGCTCGCAGCTGCAGTTCATTGTTAGTTTGCATCAATGAGGAAGGGTCAGGCCCATCTAGATTCCCATCAATAGCACAAGTTCCCCCTTCTTGAGCTCCCCTGCCCCAATTTCAGAAATATTTGGCACATGTGTGTTCCCAGACAGCACAATAAGTGTTGCCTCATATGCTTGAATTCATCTTATCCCCTGCTCAGTACAATGGGCAGCATCCTTCTTTTAGATTGTCTTTATCATCACAAACAAGAACAGTGGTATGTAAATCAGATTCACCCTTTCTGTCCAGGGGGTGATCCAGACTAATCTGCTCAGCCATGTCCTAGTGAAAGGGAGCACTAACAACAATCCCAGACCAGTTTCGGTCTAGTTGAGCCTCATCAGTGAGGTGCAGCTTGAATGATGTGGCACAGCGAACAGATTTGTGTACCCACTTGCACCCTGATATAGAAAGACGGAAGGACCTCAAATAGATGCAAAATAGTGCCCTCAAACAATCATATCAATTACTCTTAACAATTTGCATAATGCACGCCGCTAACTTGTTTCTTGGCGCTCAAAGAAAAGGCATGACTTGGCATGTGCTGCTAGCATCATTTGTTGGCTTATCTAAAGTAAAGAACAGAACATAACACAATAATGTACACAAAGCATAGCATAGTACTTCATGTCAAAACAGAATACAACACAAAAGTGTTTGGAGCAAGCACTGCCTTAACTTACCACTAAGTCTAGAAATAACACAATTAAAAATGTTTAGTGATCTGGGACCTGGTATATGTTTTAATATGTGTCCTATTTTGCACCAAGCAAAACAGCAAGCACGTCTGAACTACCCAAGGAGGGTTTTACTGCAAGACTTTTCCTTAAAGCTGGGGTGACGCAATTCATTTTAGGGAACAGTTTTCCTAATATAGTAGTTTAAAAAATATATATATTTTTATAGGTAGGTCTAATAAAAAACACTCATGAAATATTCCAACGCTTCAATGTCTGGCACAGTACTTACTTTATTTCAGAAGCAAATCATGCATGTGCAGATAAAAATTTTGTATGCCACTCCATCAGGCCTCCATTAAGGACCTGATGGACTGGTAATATGTCAGCTCCTGAAAATGTACTCACTTTACAACAGGCCATTGGGTGATATATTGTGCCCCTGTGGCAAATGACGAAGAAAAAAAAGCTTAATCTGCCCTGCTAGGAAGGAACATTGAGGGACTCTTAGCACTCTTGGCAAAAAACGATTTAGTCTGCTGGGGCTACTCCCCGTACATTATAATCCTGCTAATTTCTGTCTTTTTTGTGTGTAAAATGGCACAACATTTAGTGGTGCTATTTGGCGTCTGCTTTTTTGTGGTCTGGCAACAGACAGGTAGGGCGGTCTGTTAGGAGACAACATGGTATATCGTACTCCACAGAGCCAATCCTTCTAAAGGAATGGATGGCGTTCATGTCAATCTCAGTTGTCCTACTCCTATTCGCTGCTTTCCTCGTTTTCTGTGTATGACCCCCTGGCTGGATGTGAACACATGACTTGCATGTGACACACACTTCTCTATGGAGTCCGCTAGACTTACTGGGCTCTCATACCTTAAAGAAAAACTTCTGGCTAATGAAAGACCACTGGCCTGATTTACACTTCAGTGGTTATGGAAAATTAGGTTTATCAGCACGATGGCTTGGAGGATTAAAACAGCGTCTGCACAGATGTGTGTAGCCTGATGGATCAACTGTTCAAAAAGGAGGGTACCTTGCTTAGTGAAAACATTTTTATTTTATGATCCATGAAGAAATAATAAATTGTAAATGTTTATATTTAAAAATGTATTAATGCTAGCTAAGAAGAATCTGCCAGATTTTTTCTGCGCTCTTCGCACTTGTAAACATACCTCTGCTTAAAATAAACATGTGTTGTAATAAGTGTGGGACAGAGCCTGAAACACCTATCTTTGCAAGAAGTTTAGGAGGTGGAAGTTTCTTCATATTGAAAAATGTTCTGTATGTGAAGACAAAAGTAAAAGAAAAAACCAAGGAGCATATTTACAGAGAATTGGCGTAGGACAGAACCACAAGTCATCTTGCTGCGCTGTCCTGCGCCAATTCAAAAGGGCAGGAATTCACTCTATTTACAAGATACGGTGCATTCCTGTCCTTTATGCCTGTGCCGGCGCTCAATTTGGGGCCGAGCGCCAACGCAGGCACTCTTACACCATGGTGCAAGGGTGTCTGTGTTGTTGGCAGGATTGAGGGGACACCTTCCTGCACACACAGAATCATGAGAGGTGTTTTCCTCGTTCCATGTGTGGTGCAGATTTCAGCACATGTGGAAAGAGGAAAACAACGAGAAAAAAATGTAAACATTTCTCCTCATTACGCCTGCTCTAGGAAGGCGCAATGTTTTGGAGCTGCCCCAGGTGTACAAGATATTGTAAATCTGGGGCAGCATCAAAGTCCATAGGTGTTGCGTTGGAACACCTACAGCAACACCAATGGAACACCTCTTTGACGTAGAGTAAGGCAAGGTAGCGACTTGGGCTGCTTTGCCTTATTCCATATCTACAAGGCCATGAAAAGCCATGCAGAGTAGCTTGACGTGGCCTTGAAGATATGGCTAAGCCCTATGCGCCATTGGAACGTCACAAAAAGTGATGTTCCAGTGGTGCACAGCCCCTAATAAGTCCCTAACTGTGCTACTGCATACGTAGGCTAAACTTGTACAGATTGCTCATATTATAACACTTCATAGGTGTAGGGTTTAGTCACGACACTCATACCCCGGGAAAATACAAATGTTATTGGTTTCACTGGAGTGTTGTTAACAGCTTTGTAAAACTTTAAAAAATGGAAAACCTTAGAAATCATTCGCAAATATCTACGTCTACGTGGATTGACTTATTTTTAAAAAACCCTATGCTTTGGGCTCAATTCACAAAATCAGTTCTACAACTACATTGGGCTTGGATGTCAAATGATTGTGTTAGAATAGGAAATTCAAATTTTTTATTCACAAAACTTACATTTCAAATCACTATAGGTAAATACTACACCACAAATGTGTACATTTTGTGTTAGCTGATCTGCTCAGAGGGTAAAGAGTGGGCTCTCCACAACTTTGATTTTGTGAGAACACATAAACCCTTGTAAGATGCATTCTCCCTCTAAGGTCCCAATTACAAGTTTGATTATGCAGCGGCGGGACTGTCCTGCCGCCGCACCTCCAAACCCGTGTGAGAACGGCCGGCTATATTATAACTTTTTTAGTCATTGGCAAGCGATTCTTTGGCGTTCCAATAGCGGTGCCTATAAGATAGGCACCTCCATGGGAACGTCAAAGGAAGTTACATCATGGCATGGACTGTGAAGTCCCTGCCATGATGGAACTGGTCGTTTATGTACACGGAGGCGCAGGTTGTGCCCCCTTTCATGCATCCACATGAAGTGAGGCACAAGGGAGCCCTGTAGGACCCACTTTCTTTCCTCACACAACTGTTTTCATGGAGGAAAAACCTCCATTAAATCAGTGACGGTGAGGAAAGTCATAATATGCTTAGCGGGACCGCCGCGGTCCCACCATGCATATTGATGCCTCTTGACCACCACGCCACCACCGAGGAACAGTGGTTCCCTGGCGGAGTCAGCGCTCCCAGGGTGGCACAACCAGCAAGGTCGTAATGTGGCTGTCAGAGGTCCACCGCCTCAACACGAGTTTGGTGGTCCGAGGACCGCCAGACTCATAATTAGGCCCTAAATTTGGCCATGGACAGAATGGAAAGGGATCACCTGCACAATGTGCGTGGGTAGAGGGGAGAGGCTTTCTCTATTGGCAAAAATATTCAATATGAAGAAAACAAAAAGGAAACTTTTAATGGACAATTACATGTTTGCATTGCATTTACTCACACTTGTGGGTAACACAAAATGCACAATAAAATTCCACACCCTTTTCTGGGATTTTACCACCATTGGAGATTCCTAGGTGGCATTATGGAATCCTTTGAAGCTGAAAATTTACTCCAAACCCAGGAAGAATCCCACAGTAGTAAATTTCAGACTAAATTTTGTAATTTGGGCCCTAAATGCTGAAATATAGGGATGGACATGTTCTGTTTTCTGATGAATGATAAATTATACATGATTTTCCAAATAGAAAATACCTTCTTGTTATATGTTGAACACATTGGTATGGGGAGTTCTTGAAGCTTTTAAAGAGTAATTCAATTCAATTGAAACTTTATTGTTTCAGCTTATAAGTGCAAGCCGTACCATAAACAACAAGAACTAAAATCACATTTTTTTTACATACAATGAAATATAAAAGTTGAAACAATATCATTTGTAGGGGTAGAATGATTGCTATGGTAGATAAATCCCCCAAGCTTCTCAGTATTAAAATAAGGGGATAATATTTGCCATAGATGTTAACTAATAAAATATCGAATACTTATACCTTGACTTAAAAATAACGTTTTCACTTGTGATTACATGTATCAAACAGACTGCGATTATACAGCATTCATAAATTAGGACATTGTCAGAACTCAAATGTAATATAAGCAGAGTCCTGGTTGATAATTTGGTCAGAATCAGTATGCATGCACAAAGCCATGGCTTCCTTACAGAGTCTAATATTGTGGCTGACAAAAAGGGGATGAAGAGAATATCTTCTGACCTGCAGTGTGAGGTGGCATGGTGGCATAGTAGCATAAAATGCATAACAGATTCATCTCCCCCAACTCGCAATTGCAGCAGGTCACTGATGTAGTCCCTCTGTTAGACCAATTGCAATGGCAAAGTTCCTATTCTAGAGAGATCTTTTTATTTCTCTGTAAAGTCTATCCAGATATGGTTCAAATACTGGATTGGTTTTAAGAACTTGGAGGTGGGCTGCTAGTAGCCCCACAATGTAATTCTATACAAATACAAAATGTGGTTGCTCAGAGAATGCGCAGCCACCATTATTAGTCTCATGAAACACAGCAGGTTCGCTCAACCTTTTATCTTCAAAAGTTGATATTTTGATTTCCATCGAGCTGGGTGATACTTTCACCTTAAAGATAAGCGCTGCATAACTGTAGAAGGAAGTATTCTTATTTAAATCATCCTTATGCTGGTATTTATATTCTTGCCAACATATTATGGAGAAGGTCACAGGTGGTATGCAATTTTACGACTTCTGTGTTTTCTGCACAATTATGGATTTGCCACATTTGCCGCAATATTTATCATCAGCTGCATAATTGTCAAATTTTAATTTTAAGAAATTTTGTTTCTAGCTGAAACGTAACAAAGGTTATGTGGCTGCCTGTGTTGTCACCCAAGGAGGGCTCTTCACAAAGATTGAATGGTCACCTTTTTGTTGCTTATTGCTAAATGTTGGTTTCAACCTGTGTACTAATGAGGTGAAACATATGCCAAGACAGTGTTAAGAAGTGTAAAAGAGACAAAGTAATTACATTATATCACAAACCGTTCCGTATTACGCAGCATAATTTGCTTCTTCTTGCCACCAAAATTAGTCAGCTCTGCCACATAATTTATTCCTTCCCTGCTTCATAATCCTAGTGGCCCTGATTATGGGTAGAAATACTTCAGGACCCACATTAATCCCATGTTCTTGGAATCCTACATTAGGTTGTCTACTATTCTGTAATGTATAGGTCTCCCAGATTTCTCCAGATCCAGGATTCCACTAGCCAAGAAACTGTAGGCACTTGTTAAATAATTAGCAAAAAAAACTCAATGGACTGAATTGTAGTTCTGGCTGTTCATGATTTAGCCTATTCTTCTCTTGTATGCATGGTATTGATTCCATAAGAAGAAACGTCACAACACATGACGATCTATTGCGTTGTTATAGATTTCTGCAGGTTTGCTGAAAATATGTGTTTTTTTTAATAATGTATTTGACTCCACCCATAGCAAAGGGGTCTCTGCACTTGAAAGTGGCCTAGATACACTTTTACCTTCTATTCATACCCGTTTTGTACTCACATGGGCAGCTGGTTTTAATATCCAAGCCTGCCCTATTTCCAGTACTAGGGTCTGTGGGGTTACCAACCAAGGTGGGGCGGGATATACACACTTTTGTCAAAACGAGTATGGGGGTTCATTGAATATTGTGATCACCAAGTTTGATCAACAGTTACTTAAATGTGACTGCGATAACAATAGCAGGTCAGATTCCAACCTTTACTGGAAGAAATGCACCAACCGTCATTGACCACATTATGATTTCCGCATCCGCTAGTAAAATGTGTGGTGCCCCTAGTGTCATCCAGTTGCCATTAAGCCATCATAACTTTATTATACTGACATTTTTTTTCTGAGGTAGGAAGTGTGAAGTTCCATTTAGAATTGTTAAAAATATACCTAGTAAACCAAATGAGGTATGTATCAAGTGGGCTAGCATGGATCCCCCCAAGTTATTACATGATATAGTTTCTAGGAATTATGTCGATATCTCCTACTGCCTTAACGATGAAGTTAACCCTAACCAGTTATTGGTCAGTTATACCCCTATTACTTGCTCAATTAATTCTTTACTCACCCGCATTTGTAATCCAATACACACGAAATGCAGAGGTTGGTTTGATTGTGCATTACCAATGCCTCCCAGCAATTGAAACTGGCCCTTCACTATCAACCCAAAGATAATGAGTTAAGACCCTTCGATTTAATTACTAACAGGCACTTTCTGCCTGGGAAAAAGAGCTTCAAGAGGAAACTTGGCTTAAATTGTCTCAGGCTGCAGAAACCTCAGATAATAAACTATTCTGGGATACAGTTAATTCACCATTCCTAAAGAGTAACTGGATGCCAGAGGTTTTCTCCCATGTTCTTATGATACCTGGGTTGCCCACTTTTCAGATATCTTCAAACAGTCTGATTCTATGAGTGGACGCAAACACAGTGAGATGCCGCCGTGTTGCTGGACTCCTCTTCTATTGAATATTACAATTGGTGAGATTTTGTTAGCCCTGAAAGAAAGCATAGGGGTGAAAGCACCAGGCCCTGATGGGGTCCCCGTGGACGTCTTTAAAACAGCCATAGACTTGCAGGGCCCCATTCATACCAGGGTATTTAACACAGCTGCAACCAATGTGAATTCATCATCATGGGGTACCTCCACCATCATACTTTTTTCAAAAAGGGCAGGAAATCTGAACCAAAGAACTATCGCCCAATATCACTATTAGATTCCTCGGTGAAAGTGATGAGCAAGGTATTGATAAAGAGATTAGAGGATGGGCATCTGAACACTTGATCCTTTTACCAGCAAAGTTTGGTTTCAGACAAGGTCTGGGGACTTTAGAGCAATGCGTGAACTTGGATCTGCTAATAGGTCAATATTCTTTTTCTTTTTTAAACTATTTTTATTGAATTTTCATAATTACACAAACAATACAGTCATGGCTTTCAGTCTAAGGTACAATTACACTAGTTATTGCTTCTCATATGCAAAGACATATTCAATAACTTTAAGAAGGGGTAACGTTTTTAACATAGCAGCTATTTAATCCATTTCTCAACCGGAGCCCATATCTTAGAAGCAAGCTCCCGCCTCCGCCTACCCTTTATTGAATAGACTGAGGATTCAAGTTTATGGATAGCAAGCAGTCTAGTTCTCCAGTTGATAAATGTCGGGGCTTCGGGAGAAAGGCATTGTGAAGTTATACATAAACGGATCATAGACATAGCAATGAACAAAAACGCAGAGGTATACCATGAATTGCCCAAAGATACTACCCCATCGTAACCCATTATCACCATCTCAGGTGTCAAGGTACATTGAATCTGAAACGTAGAATTAATAAAACGTTCTATATCTGATATTAATTCAGTCAGGTTTGGACAAAAGAAAAACATATGGCTTGCATTTGCTGTGTATAACCCACACCTTGAGCAATGGTCCCCTTTTCTACTACCCCATTTTGCAATTCTTGCAGGTGTATAATAAAGATCAAACATTGACATATAACTTTGAGTCCGGAGACTACCAGAGACCAAGACTTTACTAGCGAACTCCAAGGCCGGGTTTAAATCCATACCAGTCTTCCCTAATTTATCTGCCCACCTTAACCCTTGTGCGCATAAATCATCCGGTAGGCTAGATAGTAAGTGCTGATATATCATACCGATTTTGGCTTTCTTCCGAATGAGTTCAAAAATCTCAATTTTATCGAATAGTGAGGGATTTCCTACAAGTTGTTCAAGCAAAACACTTCTAACCTGAAGGTATTTAAAAAAATCATGAGAATACAACTGATATTTATCCTTCAAGCCTAAAAAAGATAGCAGTTGTCCATCCCCCACCAAATCACCGATAACCTGCACTCCTTCTACTTGCCATCTAGACATTACCTGATCTTGAAAAATGAAGGGTGAAAAAAGTCGGGATGCTTTAAAAGGGGTATATACGTTGAACTGGTGAATAGACAATTTCCGCCGAATTTGCTGCCAGATTAGAAACATGGCGTTAATTACCTTGAATCTAGTTTTTTTTAAGTAACTCTGTTCTAGAATTTTAACCAGGATGCCCTCAGCCGCAGTGCCTAAACCAATCTCAAAAATAGTAGGATGGTTACATAACGAAGCTTTGAATCTATTGCCTAGAAGCGGCACTCCCAAAGTCTGTACTATTGCAGACCAATAATATAGCACCAGATTAGGTACTGCCCAACCGCCTCGATTCAAAGGAAGACACATCCACTTGGCAGCCCTGCGAGAGCGCTTATACCCCCACAGAAACCTATAGCAGATCCTGTCTGCCTTAGCCAGACTGCTTTGAGATATTACTAAAGGAATTGTCCTAAAGAGATATAAGAACTTTGGCAATATAAGCATTTTGAGAACACTGCATCAAGTGTAAATGATCCAATCGTTCAAGTTTAGTATTTACTGGGTCTATTACCGGAAGAATATTTAAATCCGAAATAGCGTCGACTGCTGCTGAAATTCTTACCCCAAGACACATTGCTTCCCTGACTACGAAAGTCCCAGAATATAACATATCTGGTGTTTGAACAACCTGGGTCTTAGCCACGTTTAACTTATACCCAGACACCGAGCCAAATTGTGCTGCAGACACGTTAAGTACCTGAAGTGCAGAGAAGACATCCGATGTTAACACAACGATGTCGTCTGCATAGGCAAGGGCTCGATACTCTGGGGCGCCAACTCTTATAGGTACTATACTCCTATCCCCTTCAATTTTACTTAGAAACGGATCAATGTATAGGGCAAACAGTAAGGGTGAACACGGACACCCCTGTCGAGTGCCCCTGCTAATATTGAAATAATCGGTCACCTGGCCCGAAATGCGGAGTGCTGCCTCTGGAGAGATGTACAATGCCTGAACAGCTTGGATAAATTCAGTACTAAAGCCCTTCCAACTGAGCACGGCCCAAAGAAACCCCCAGGAGACCCTGTCGAACGCTTTCTCAGCGTCCAACAGGATCACCCCGAGGGGAGAGGCCGTGGCCTGGGCCCAATCCAATAGCGCAATGACACGCCGAACATGGTCTGCTGTGTCACTGCCAGGGATAAATCCATGTTGGCGCAGGGATACTAATGGGACTATTACCTCGACTAGTCTAGAGGCTAGTATTTTCGAAAATATTTTGGAATCGCTGTTAATAAGAGAAATTGGCCGAAAAGATGATGGGCTCAACTCTGGCTTACCTTTTTTTTTAAACAAGACAATCGTAGTCTGCCGCCATGAGTCAGGGACCATTCCCTTCTGGGCAGCCCTAAAGACAGCAAGGAGATTGTGCCGAATCTCTGCTAAAAAAATCTTATAGCACTCGAGAGGCACCGCGTCTGGGCCTGTGGCCTTGCCATTGGCCAATGCTTTGACCGCTAGTACCACCTCCTCCCATGAGATAGGGGCAGATAATGATTTGTTCTGTTCAGGTGATATCTTAGAAGTGTTTTGGCTCGATAAGTAGTCCCCAATCTCTGATTCTACCTGGCTACTCTCAATATCCTCGGTCTAAAGCTCTGCATAGTATTTTAAAAATACTCCATTTACTCCTTCTGGAGTATCCTTAACCATACCATTTTCATCCTGAATTCGCGTGACACGACTCTGTACGCTTTTCTGATGGAGCCTCTTCGCCAATACCCTACCGGAATTTTCACCAAATTCGAACATCATGGCACGGTATTGCAAATACTTAGTAGCTAAGTCCACGCCGAAAGACTCCAAAAATTTAGATTTTAATATAGCTACAGCTTGCTGGGCGTGTTCTACATCACAAGCATTTTTAATTTTAGAAGCTAGTTCTAATTCTGCTAATCTAAGCTCCTCCATACGACAATTCAATTGCTCTTGCTCTTGCTTCCACAGAAATGAAGAGAAACTTTTAGTCTCTCCGTGAACTGCCGCCTTTAAAGCATCCCATACCACCTGATCAGGGGCTGTACCTCTATTGATATCGAGGAACTCTATTAACCATTTTCTTATATGTGCCTGGTAGGCCTCATCAAACAGAAGCTTCCTTTCGAAAGACCACTGCCTGGGGGGCTTCCTAATTCGAGGCCAGGAGCACTCGACAATTAATGCATTGTGGTCAGATAAAGTCCTAGGAGAGACGTAGATGGAGGATACTTTGGCAAGCTGCTCGGAGACAAGAAAATAGTCAAGCCTAACCAATTTATTATGTGGGGCAGAATAGTATGTATACCCATCATCCGATTTTTTGTGTCGATTCCACAAATCTTCCACCCCATGCTCTTGTACTAAGGCCTGAAGTGCTTTAAACACCTTGGGCTTCCTACCACTATAGTTACTATCGACTGCCAAGTTAAAGTCACTAAGTAAATTGATGTTCAAATCCCCACAGATTAAAAGTGGATAGGGCCAGGTAGCTAATTCTACATTTAAGAATTTGAATACATCCGGGTCGTCGCTAGTAGACCCATAAACCGTACAAATGGTTAGTGATCTTTGCCCGAGCTAATAGGTCAATATTCTTGTGTTAAAGGTGGCATTGTGCCTTTATTTTGCAGATCTAAGCAGCACATTTGACTTAGTAGATTCTCCCATCCTTTAGGCAACTATGCTTGCCCCTGGTGCCCCTAGACCCTTTATTTGTTTCTTGGACGGCTGTAAGAGAATTTAACAAGTAGGGTTCGGTTCAGACCTCATGGTGAGTGCACCCCAAATTTCAATGTGAACATAGGCATCCGGCAAGGTTTGTCCTTGCCCCCCTATTGTTTTCCTTGTTTATTAACAAGGTGGACAAGGCCCTTCCGGCGGTTCAAGAAGATGCTCCACGAGTCTCCGGGAGTCCTATACCAGTGCTATTATATACGGACAACACTATTTTGATTTCTAGGACCCCTGTTGGCTTGCAGAGATTAATGAACACATTTGGGAAATTTATCTCTGTGAGGAAATTAGTATTTAATAAAACTAAAACGTTTACCATGATGTGTGGTGACAAGCCTAACACATGTAAACCCTTCTACATTAACAATACCCCAGTAGCCACTGTTAACACCTTCTGCTATTTGGGTATTACATTTGCAAGTAGTGAGTCATGAGCTAGCTAATGTTAGAGCTAAAATGACTGGAAGTGCCCATGGGATTTTTAGGTTTTCAGCGAAATTGGGTAGTTGCCCAACCTGAATATGGTAGCGATTTGTAAGACTAGAGCAGTTGCTACCTCTACCTAATGGGGCTGCCGTGTGGGTTTATTTTAATAAGAAATCATTGCAGATCGAGGAAAACTGTTTTTTAAAAATGTTTACTATGTTTACTTATGCCAGCCTCTACGGAGATTGCTCACAAGGAGGTTGAGCTTCAGTTTTTGGAGGACCTGCTTATGCTACGTCCCTTGCAGCTCTGGCATTCTATTTGGGTTATATGAGATTGTCTGTCCTTGGACAAAGCCTTGAGCATCCCTTGGTTAGGTTACATCAATTCCATTCTTAGCAGTCTGTTTAAATTGCCAATCTGGTCCAACCCCGCTCAGGTGAGCTCCTTAACCAAATTGTCCATTAAAAATACTTTTATGAATCATCGAAGGGAATGTCATAAGAGATCTGAAAGGGAAAACCAACTGTTATGTTCTAGGTGTCACTTTTCCTGGAAGAAGGTTGTCAAAACTATTTATCTAGGGTTACTAATTTATTGCATCGTTTTGTATTAACTAGATTCAGATTTGGGACTGTCCATCATTTGGTGGCCTTCCCTATAATGAAATCTTAACCTCCAGATACAATTCCCTGTAACTGTGATGGGCGGAGCAAGCAAAGTACGGGTTATTTTATGTTATGTTCAGACTTGTATTCAAATTTTAGGAGCTACAATCTAAAATCCCTTCTGGTAGCACGGAACATCAGATTATTTATTGCCTCCCTGAAATTTATGCTTGATTTAAATGACAACAGTGTCTATTTTAATGTTGCACTTTTTATCTTGAAAGCATTCAAGGCACAAAAAAGTATTATGATTTAAATGTTGGAGGACTGCAGAATTATTAATCTGATTTGATGTCTATTAACTGTAACTAGTGAACAAGGATGAAGTTGTTTATTTTAGGTATTGTCTAGTATTGTTCCTACAGGTTTTAATTGCTTGTATTTGTTTTTATTCCTCTATTCACATTTATGGCTGGTATATGCTGAATAAAGTTTTGAATCGAGTCAAATCGAGTATATATCTGTAAAAATATGTCAGTTTCCACCAGTTTTGAAAAGGTGAAAATACATCTGTTTCATAGAAGATAAGGTTATTGGTGCCCTTTACAGAAATATAAAAAAATATGTGTTTCATACATTATTTTGAAGAGACAGAAATGTCTGCCATATTAAGATAATTGTTGGAAACTAATCAACAGAAAAGAGCAAGCTTCATGTCGACGCACATACCCCATCTTATGAAGATAACGGCATAAAATGTCTCTGGGTATCCTTCATCATAAGAAAAGGTTCCTGAAATTTGAATAGGCATTTTGAAAAAATTATTTAGTTGAATGTGAAAGAGGGAGTTTCAAAATCAAACATCACTGTTACGCAGAATCTGAAAAAAACAGGGCACGTCAAATGATAAAAATAATAATAAAAATGTGTAACATGTACATCTTTAAAATGCAAGACTTTTTAAAGAGGGACAGGGAAGCAGTCAACTCTAAAGACAAGAGTAAAGTTCTGGATGTCAAACCAATTCATGTGCTTGCTTATTTATTCATGTTGGGTGATTTAACTGGCACCAACATGTTGCCTTTTAGTAGATGTACTTTAACTAACACAGAACTGTTCCTGTCTCTTCAGAACCAACGAAGAAGCAGAAATTACCTCCTCCTACTCGACCTTCCACCACCTCAGCAACTCCGACTGAAAGGAACAAGGTTCCAACCAAAAAGCCATCGGAAATTCCTGACAAGAGAAAGCAAGCAACAAAACCCAAAAAAAAGATACAAGGTAAAAATATGTACGTTATTGCGGTGCTCTTCTCCTCAAATCAACCAACAGAGGGTACAAACAGTGAAGGCAAATTGAGGAAGAGAATCAAGGGGTGTGATTTTCAGCTGATACCTAAACACATTTCAATCACCTAGTCAATTAAAAGTTGGCCGAACAAAATACTGTGCTTTGCTTTCGTTCTCAAATGAGTGATGGGCCAGATGTACGACCATAGCATTTTACGACTCGCAAATTGCGTGAAATTGCGACACGCAAAATGCTATGTGCAACAGTGTCTGAGACACTGTTTGCGATTCCCAATGGGGTCGCAAATTGCACGCCTCATGAATATTAATGAGGATGGCACAATTTGCGACCCCATTGGGAATGGCTAGCACTCCCAGGGATGGTGGCCTGCTGGGGTCAGCAGACCACCATGTCTGGGACTGCTATTAAATAAAGCAGTTTAAAAGAAAAAAGCAGCCCGTTTTCCTTAAAGGAAAATGGGATGCATTTAATATATTAAAATGAAACTTTTCAGTTTTATTTTTTAAGGGCAGGCAGTGGTCCCTGGGACCACTGCCTGCCCTTAAAAAACGTTTTCGCATGCATTCCCTATGGGGAAGTGGTTCCCCGGGGGCCCCCTTCCCGTTTGCGAGTGCTTTACCACCCTTTTGAGAAGGGTAGTAAATGGCGACTGCAATTGCGGTTGCAAAACCTTCATACATAGCTTTTGGAGTCGCTATTAGGAAGGGACGCCCTTGGAAAGCCCCTTCCTAATAGCGAGTCGCTAACCCTATTTGGCGAGTTGCAAATTGTTTGCGACCTGCAAAATAGGGTTGGTACATGGGCCACACATTTCTTGCTGTCGCAAATGGGCCTAAAACCCCTTTGCGACCGCAAAAAACGGTCGTACATCTGGCCCAATGTCTTTAATGATGTCATTTGTGAGTTCATGCGTAAGCAGGGCCCATTTTGTGGACAATGACACTTTTTGCTCAAACCTTACCTTCTATGCTTTCCTTGATGTTTTTGAAAGTTTTTTATTGGGTTAGCGACGTTACATACCCTCCTTTTCACTATATTTTTTGGAGTGGCAATCAGTTAAATGACTTAAAAGGGATGTGATCTGTCATAAATCAGCTGTTCAGGTAAACGTGAGCTAAAGACTATCGGGCGAATTCACAAAAGCATTTATGAGTATGGAAAGTAGCACTACAGGAGTACTTTCTTAAAGTACTCTTGTTAACACCCGCACTTGGCCCACCCCAACAATTCCATTATGAATAACTTACATTGCAAAAACATGAGGCGTGGTTGTGCTTTTTGGAATTATTGGCTGCAGTATTAATTATCATGTATGATTGGCAAGTGTCCATCATTTGAGGGTCAGAAATCCCTCTCAAAGGTCATAAATCATTTTGAAAGGACCATAAATCTTGCTTAGTCATAAATCAATCATGTTTGGTTATAAAACATGCCATAAATCATATTACACTTCTATTGTTGCTGTGCCATCAAATATACACGTCAATTTGGGAGGTAAATAGTTTTTCCATGTTCTAATTGTCCTCTGCCCACGTAAGGGGGTAGCCTTTTACTGCTGTTAGGCTCAACTCGCTACTTTGTCCGTACATTTGTGCCCTGCCATCTGGCGGGTCTGGGCAGCAAGTCCTGTGCTCTGCGTACTTCTCCCGTCGGCCGACTTACCCTGCCAAAAGGCATCTCCAGGTAAGTGGCCTCCACCCACCACTCCACCCCATTGGGGTGTGTCCTTTTACCAACACTTGTTCTTTCACTTATCGTCATGCCACCTGCGGGGCTCACATCCCTAACCGCTCCCCTCAATATATAGGTTTCTCTTTTTCTAAGAGCAGCCTGCTATCATCATGTCTGCCCATAGGTTCTCCCAAAATACCTCGATGCCCTCATCTGAGAGGTGTACCCCATTTCCTTTGTAATACTCTGGGTGCCTCAGTTTGATCAGCCCAGGCCTGATACTCTCCAAACCGTTTAAACCATTTAACTTGCCGAATTTGCTGACTGCCATGTTAAGTTTTTGCCTAGAGTTATCCACTGCCCTATTTGATAGGGCCCCCGCTATTTCTGCCTGAGGATGATTTCCGAGCATACGATGGGGGTGTTGCCAAAAGATCTTTCCGCTTCCGTTAGCCTTATTTGGATGTCGTGCAGGAGGACCTTACTCCCCATATGGGTGAGATCGTTGCCACCAAGGTTTAGTATTAAAATATCCAGTTTTTGTGTGGTTGCTGTCTGTAGTTTGGATAGGGGGACGCCAGTTATCCCCAACTCATTCCTGGGATGCCCCACTATTTATCGTGGTGTCGCCCGGCCGCCCCCGGGTACTCTCTCTGTGGATCCACAAAGCTTACATTCGATGGATGAATGAGTGATTGACTACCCAGACTGCCCTGGGCCTGTTTCCTGCCAAAGCAACAACACTGTCACAATTTTGCCTGCCATGTGGCCCCATGCGTGGTCATGAGTTGTGCAACCTCACATATGCTTTGTACACGTTGGAACACCGTATGCCCATTGGTTTGATCCCTGCCACCAGCATTCCGTGTTTAGCTGCGGTTTTTTCTGCCCCTATCCTAAATGAGCGGGACCCGAATAGAGATGCTGGTAGGTCCACCTGTCTGAGGGCCTTGCGCATTATTGCTGTGAACTGAACGTGCTAAGCAGTTCGGCATTCTTGCGCATAAACAGGGGGCCCTCTCCCAGGGGCCGTGCTTCCATATAGATGCTTAAAGATCACACTAGGCAGTACTTGGAGTCTGTTAGGTAATGCAGTTTTACCTAGATCCCTTTACCCTGCTGGTCTTTTTTTGATCTTCTCAATAGTAGCTCCACCTGTGCTACATCTGGCTTAACATCTGATGCTTGTAGGCATGCTGTATCTGCCTCCCCTTTCGCTGGGACCACCAGCCCACTGACTCTGAGAGCCAGAAAAAGGCCATGGAGAATGCCGCTCGAACAGGGAGACCTCAAAGGTGTCTAATGCCACTGCCTCGAATGCATCCATGATTTGGGTCAACCTTTTGAAGTCCATGGGCAATCTTGTACCCTGCCTCTTCCCCTCTAGGCATTTTCAACTCTTCATTGCTGACCTTATGTAGTGGAAGGGGGTAGCAACCCAGCCCATGACCAATTTGGTGTAATGCGTCACTGCAGATAAATTCATGTGAGCCCATTACTTTGACCTTCTCCAGTCATAAATCCATTCGATGAATTGCTCCACAGCTCTTGCCATGGCTTCCATGTCCTCAAGTGTCTGTAGACCCGTTATCAGCATCACTGTATCTGTGTATTTACTATGCTACCTCGCCCAACTGGGTGTTAGTGCACGTTCAATCGGACCTGACAAGTCTGCTCTGCCAGCTTCCACATAGCTTATGGGAAAGGGGCATCTGTTGTTCTGCCTCTGGTACTAGTTTCCTGAACTTGCTCATCTCGAGCTTTGGTTCAGACATTACACCTCCTCTGGTGTGTAGCACCACCACTTCCTCCTCTGTGGCAAATCTGCCTACGCTCTGACAGACTTGTGGTTACCCCGGCCACTATGTAGCTGCTTGGTATATCCTCTTTCAGACATGGCCTATGAGTTGCCTCTGAGGGACAGGTTTCTGTGGGGTTTCTTGGTCCATCGAACCGTGTAAGCAGCACCCACATTGTCCAGAAAGAATGGAAGGAGCAGTGTGCACAAACAAACGTAAGGCATTTGTATGCATGTGTGTATGCAGGTATACATGCAAGTATGTGTGTCTATGTGGTTTTTTACATATCATGAGTGAAAGTGATGATACCTATTAAATGGACTGTCACCTCCAACCACTGTTGCAAAGGAGTCCCTGTATGGAAGAGTATCATTTTGCTCCCCTAAAACAGAGTTGGAGGCAGGGCTCTATCATATCAAGGACCTCAACTTTGGAACAATCTCCTGATGGGGCATTATATCGATCAGTCTTCTTGAAAGTCCCTAAAACATACTTATTCTATTAACTGGCTATCCAATGTTTTGTTTTTCTGCACTTTTTTCAATAGCTTGTTAGTTGTCATTAGAGCCAAGATGCCCCCCTTGACTGAACATCTGTCCTTTATATGAATCATTCAATTCCATTCCAAAAATTCAGAGAAATGTTGTTTCTCTAATTTGACACATCTCTTAAAAGGAAAAACTAGTCTTGTTCACTGCAGAATCATTTGGAAATCCTATGCTGTTCCTTGAAAACGCATGCACTACTTTCACGATAGGTGCACTAGAGCCGAGCGCCAAGACACCTATGGGTAGATGAGCGCTATAAAAGTTTATATAAGATAACAGAACTAGAGTGTACTATATAATATTGACTAATATTACCTGTTCTAATAATATGATATTCCCTGGTGACTAGTGTCACTGCACTTTAGCACTATACCTTTGCAAAAGCCATCCTCATCACCATCTTCTCCTTCCTTGTCTGGCGAAGGTGGTCCTACAGACAAAAAACGCTTACCCAACTCTCCAAAGAAGAAGGAAAAAGAGCCTGGGAATGGAACAATCCCAGAAAGTGGTGCACCAGGGAAGAAGAGCTAAGAAAGTTAGAGACGAAAGTACATTACTAAAGCAATAATAAGGCAGACATCATGCAAAAACACTAAAATGCTAGGAAGCCTTTCTGCTTTAAACCAATGCCGGTAAAGGTGGCGTCTGTAGTCTAAATGGGAGGGTGGCATGTCCTTTTGTCGCTTTCATTACCTTGAGCTAATAAATTGAGAAACCAAAAAGACTGCAGAAATAAATAAAAGATTGTAAGTAGATAAATGGGTATAAGTATAAGGGTTTGCACTAAGGAAAATGTCTCCCGTAACGGAGGGCTTATTTTAAAAGAAGGGACAGATTAATGACCAGCTCATACCTTTTTTAACAAATGAACTATTTTAACTCTAACTTTATATTTCATTTTTTGCACAAAATTATTTTTTTCTTGGATAAAACCCGTCTTTACCATAAGAGTAGCTGCCAAAATGTATCCTGTCATGACTAATGAAATAAGCACAGAACAAAGAAAATAGACTTAGAGGCTCTCCTCAATCTCTCCTGTAAGTTCTGCAGCTGGCCCTGGGGTCCCACCCACCAGGACATTTTTTAACACAAAGAGGTCACTATTTGTACCCTATGTCTATACTTTGGCCCTCCTATAGAAAATGGCTTGCCAACTGCCAAATGGCTGGGGAGGACGAGTACGTCTGGTTGTTCTTTCGACTAGGTCACCGGCCAGCATTGTTTTTCATATTGCAGATACAAATTCCCAAAGCAGTGTTTTGTTTTTGAGAAATTAGAAGTCAATGTCACTGATGCAGTGGGAGTGTGTAGAAAACATTGTTCATTTTTACCTTCCTGTTACTGCATTCATCTTTTGTGATCGTGGACAGGACAAAAATGGCTGACACAGCACTAGGCCTTCCAAAGCCATGTCACTAGTGGTAGAGCAGAGAAGTAGAGGTTCCAGACAGGAACACAGCACTTTCCAGCTTCTAAATGAGGAGGATGAACCAAGACATTGGAGGATAGGAAAGCCACCAATTTTGGTCAGCTCTCTACCACCAACCTTTAAAAGACACCCTTTGCCTTTAAGTCAAACCCCAAGTCAAAAAGAGAGGTTAGGATATCTGAGGAAAAGCCATGCCTTAGTACACTGAAAATGTGCCTGATAATGGTCATGCTGTATCTCACATACAGAAGTTAACCAGACTAAAGCTCTTTTTAGGTTTTACTGAAACTACTATTGGAATTAACTTGGAGATATATGTCATCTATACCTGGTGTTGGCTCTGTTTCTTGTATCCTTTTGAAAGGAAAAAAGTCAAAAATTCACCTTGCAGCTGTCACGTCTTCAACATATTTTATTGTGTCTAAGGTTCCCCTTCATTTTTCTGCTTTTGGCAGAGTTTGAGCGACCCCTAATCCCAAGGGTCCTCGGTAAAAAATTAATTTAGTGCTCTCTAGGGACATTCTTTTTTAACCCTAGTACTGGGAAGACCATAGCTCAGATTCCCACCCTTTAGGCTCATGGTAGGATTCCCTTTGATCACTGAAAAGAAGTTCTAGTTGATGTTTGTTTTTGGTAGCTTTGACTGCAGATATATCATGATGTGAAAGCAGGAATTAGAGATAATTTGTGTGTGGCAGTTAGGAAGCTCTTACACTAGGTGGACCACTGGATTTCGCTCCCAATATCACCTTCCAAAAAGTGGTAGTCCTTTTTAAACTGTTAGATTAAAGAAATCTAACAGTTTAAAAAGGACTACCATCACAGGATTTTTTTCAGAAATGTAAACCTGGTGGCTATAAGGCTGGCATTCACTAGTTAACAACCCAGTTAAGGATGGGACACATCCTCCATTACAGTAGAAGGGGCTTCTCTGTTCTCCAACCTCAAACTGTACTTCTATGTGGACCAGCCACACTATGTAGTGTTCTGGTTCCACGCCATTAACTTCTTTCCCAAATCACAGATGAAAGAGATAATGTATTGCTTTGTCTGTTGCCAAATAGAATATATTATGTGCTAATGTGCCTCAGGGCTTTTGGTCTGAACGTTGACAACACTTACAAGCGATGTCCTACCTCTAAGATGAACCTCCAAATTTAGCTTGGTCATGCACTATGCTATTTGACAATTGCAAAGGGATCAATTCTGAAATAAATATGTATGCCATAATTTACATCTGTTCCGCTACTAATGCTCCTGGGATATGTCTAGGTTGTCCCACATTCATTGCTTAAATATACTGCGCTAACCGTGCTACTAGCCAAGTGGAGAGTGATAAAGTGTCGAGGAAGAGGCTTGGCGCAAAAGATTGCAGCATAGTTGAGCGATTTAGTTTACTGTTTACACTATGGCCGTCATCTATGTTCCCCACACCATATCACATCCCAGAGGTATATCATGCCCACATTGAGTGCATTAAACCTGTGATTACCTACTCAGCCATAACTTGTTTCGAATTTTGATGGTTGACTCTGCTATTGTCATATAATGTTACATTCTTCGGAATGTGGTTAATAAGAATGATTTCTATGCTACAAACAATTTAGATGTTATATATGCTATATAGCTATATGTTATACAGCATATGTTATATGGGGGTATAGTAAGATATGATGTTTTACCTCCTAACTATTGTTCACTCTCAGATCTATGGTTAAAGACATTTGCCTAACTTGTCACCCTTGAAATTATGTACACGCTGTAAATGATATTGCTGACATTGTTCTGTTTGGAAAAGTAAATATAGTTTCAAAAATCCCTGCACCAACATTCTTCACTATGAGCCCTCTGAGATAGCCACGCCCTCATCCCATCATCAAAGCAAACAGCATTACTCACAACCTCAAGAGCAAGTCACCCAGCAGCCTGCCCACTCAGATTGTGAAGTATAAGATAATAACCTCTGATAAATAAATGATCATGGCCCACATCATGCAACTTTACCCTGCTCAGTACAAGGAATGTGGCCTAACAGCTAGCACGATCGACCTCGAAGCTTCAGAACCAGCTTAAATTCTCAGCAGGGACCCTCAATATCCTGTGATTCTGGGCAAATCACTTAATCTCCCTGTGCCTGACAAAATTAATTTGTCCATCAATAAAGCAACTGGTGCTCATGTAAAGCTCTCTGATACCTTCGGGTCGTGTTTCTGATATATAACCCCACCCTGCCCAAAAAGGAATTGCCATAGTGAAATGGTACAGCTGGCTCCCAGACAGACCCTTGTACACCTCAAGCTTTTGAGGACAGCTTTCTGTCAGCTAATTCTTCCTAGCCAAAATTATGATCAACAATTTTCTAATCTTCAGCATCTTCCAGAGCAAACTCAAGGCCTCCTACATCAAGCTGATCATAAAGAAGAACCTTGGTACGGTAGCTGCATATTGTTAGTGTCCAATCTCCAAAGGGCTCTTCCAATGCAAAATAATTGAAAAAGCTGCCTTAACTCAGATCTTGAACTTGATGGAAGAAACTTACCAAGTTTTGAATCACCAAACTGGCTCCTGTAAACCAAAACGACTGTGATCTCCATATGAAATGGCCAAAAGAGCAGAGTCGACAGAAATTGAGTTTAAGCCTGCTTCCTTTGATACAGCCCACCACTTAGCCCTACTGCTAAGACTAGAAGATTTCTGCATTCAAGCAATCATCATTGGCTGGATCTCTAAGTGCTCTGACAGATCAAGCAGTGCTGTTCTCCCACAGCACTCACTCCATGTAACACTGACTTTTAGGGGCAGAAAGATTCCATCATATCTCCACTCCTTCTCAAAGACTACCTCAGAATGTTAGGAAATCTCACTGTACAATGCAATATAAAAGGATTATGCAATAAGGAGACCAGAGAGTGAAGAGAAGCATCAGGTTTATTCCATACACCTCAGCCACAACATATCAACTGCTAGTTCAGGAGCGTGCTGGCTCCTCACTCTATTTTCTAAAACTTTGTGACAACAAGGTTCCACTGTTCTAGTCTCTTCTACAATGTTCTGTTATATTCTACAGTGCAAGTGCCATAGGTCACTGAAAGATATACTCAGATTCCCACCCCAGAAGGCAGAGAAACACATAACAGCGAATAGCGCATTTGAAGAAAGATAAGCACATTAAACAAATATATTAAGATAAGGATTTTCATTCATGGCTTCACAGAATTAAAATTAGACATGAGTACCACATTATATTTCCAAAGATAAGGGGAAGTAAACAATAATAACTCTTGCTGTATTTCTCGACTAAGTAATCTTTTAAGAAACTCAGGGGGCGAGTCACTCGCCTTTTGCTCTGACCCTAACCACAGTGTTTCCCCCTTATGTAGCACAGTACTGTCCTTCGTTTGTCCACTTTCTGACCTTGCTTCACTGTTGTTTTCAAATTTTTTCGCATTATGTCCTGGCCAATAATGTTTCAATACCCTCGCTAGAGTCCATATTCTACCAACTTGACCGCATTGCAAAAGAGCCTTATGATTTTCATAAGTTCAGGCAATTTTGAAAATGTTTTGTTGCCAGTTGGAGCTTTCACTCTTACCCAATGACCCACTTTAAACTCAATACCTTTGGCCTTATGCAATCGACAAAACCCTCTTTGCAGGCTGCCTGCAACTTCAACTCCTTTTTTCTCCACTGTCAACCCTCATCCAAATTGTATTCCACTTCATTCCCCCATGTACTAGTCTGGAATTGGGTGTCCTACTCTTGTTCCTAGCCGAGGTTGAGCTGATATCAGAGAACATTTTAATTTTTGGCCAGTTTGAATATGTCAGCTAATACTAGAATGTATGGGAAATTCCTTTCTTCCGTCAGTGGCCCAATAATATCCATTGCTACTTCCATCCAGGGACTTTCAGGTAGGGTGCAACACTGCATGAGTGGAGTGTGCAATGTTGCTACCTTATCATTGGTGGAACAGGCTATGCAATCCTATTTCTCTCTCTCAGGCAGTACATCCATCCCTGGCCACCAAAAGTTTAACCTCAACCGTTGGTTGGTTTTGGTGATCCTCAGATACCTTTCTGTGCTATATCAATCAGTTTTTTCCAGAGGGTTTCAGGATTTTCAATTTCATGCCTCTGAAATTATATTCATCTACTTTTGATAATTCTTCTCTGACCATCCAATCTGGCTTCAGCCGCTCTTCATACACTGTTCCACCCCTGGATTAACAAATCTCGTCCCACCCCTTTGGTGACCACACACACATTTTCTTTGTACAATCCTATATCCTCACATTGGATATAACATACTTTCTCTTTCTCTTCCTTTTACATGCCATCAACCAATCAGAACAAGCAATCTGCTGCAAAGTTACGTGTACCAGAGATATATTCTATGTAGATTAATGACCCATCTTTTAATCCTACTGCAAATTTCCTCCAGCTCTTTTTTATATATACCTCCTTCAGTGGCTTGTGGTCTGTTATTAACTTGAACACAGTCCTCCAAATAAAGTTCTTGAATTTGTTTAGTGCCCAGTATACTGCCAATGCTTCTTTTTCAATTACAGAATAGTTGACCTCAGATTGCCTAAGTGCTCTTGAGGCAAATGCAATGGTGTCCTCACCTTTTCCTGTTTCTTTTGAGCTGGCATCTGTTGTAATGAAATTTTTTTCCTGGAACAAAGTCTGGTGCAGTGGTAAGAGCATTCTTGACATCTTTAAATTCTCTCTCACAATTCCCATCCCCCTCAAAGGTTACCCTATTTTTCAAAGATTTGCACATATGGCATGTTCGACTGACAAAGTTGCCGATGAATTTACTATATAATTCTATCCTTCCCAAAAAAGATCTCAGCTCATCTTTGGTTTTGGGCACAACTAATTTAATGTTAACCAGATCTGCTTTGGGTCGTACCCCTTCAGAAGTAAATTTATGCCCAAGTTAGTTTATTTCAGTACATTGAAGTTAACATTTGTCTTTCCTTACTATAATGCCATATTATTTGAATCCGTCCAAAACGAGTCTAAGGCTTTCATTATGTTGTGTCTGAGAGTTCCCAAATATCAGCACATCATCATGATAACAGAACACCCCTGGGATTCCAGCCAGTTTATTAGACATGTCTCTCTGAAAGACTGATACTGCAGTTACCAGAGTGGCATGCTTTTAAATTTGTATGCCCCCAAGACATGATGAAAGCAGTTAGCTCTTGAGAGTCGGGGTATAGATGGATCTGGTAATAGGCGGATGTTAGATCCAATGTTGAAGAGTTTTGCTCCATCTACAGTTGTGATCATCTCTGTTATGTTTGGAAAAGAAAACTTATCAACAACTACTTCTTTGTTGAGGGTCTACACACAGACACATCTTGTTGTCTGCTTTTCTTGCCACTGCAATGGGTGCCAACCATTCAGTGACTTCAACAGGTTCTATTACATCCAGCTTACACAATTTTCCTAACTCACACTCAAGGGAAATCCTCATACTTTACTGACAGTGGAACTGCTTTTTCTTTCAATTTTATCTTGTGCACATATTGTTTGAGGCACCCTAACTTTTCTTTGAATACATTAGAATATTCTTTATCAAAATCAGATCCCACATTGACATCCTTGTTAACATTCTGGAATCTTATCTCCTTTACATGAAACATAAACTTTGCATACTGTATTTCTGTTTTTATACTCGATCTTTCCAACAAATTATCCTATCATCTTTATTGGCTGACCATCATACCCTCCTAGGTGTATATTTTGTGTAGCTTCACCCTATTTCTTGAACAGTTTATTAAATACCTCCTCTGAAATGATTGTTAGTCTAGAGAATGAATCAAAAATTAATTCAACCGAGGGCGGAGCTTGGCTCGCGATGAAGATGGCCGCTTGAGCCTCGAGCTCCTCCACGCCGCCAGTCTATCCTGGAATTATCCTGCTTCCCTTCACCACTCACCGCCATATGCGTGCTGGATCCTTGAGCCTGAGTGCCTCCGCATCCCGTCGCTGAGGCTCCGGGCCCCCTCGGCCGCCCCAATCCAAAGTTACGGAGCTTGCCTGCGGGCGAAGTGCTGGGCCTTGGCTCACCGGGCTGGAGTGCCCTTGGGGCGGAGCTGCGTCGCCCTGCGTGCGGGACGGAGCTCTGGAGCGCGCCGGTCCTAAAGAGAGCTGACTTTCGTGCCCCCTTCTCGCTCCCTGCAGGAGAAGAGACGGGGCTCTCTCTGCCTCGGCCCTCGCCCGTCCCTGCTGCACGAGCGGGGGAGCCTGCCCTGCGTGCCTGGAGCCAGGGGTCTCGGTGACCGCCCATCCCCCCTCTGGGCCTGGACGTGGCGGCCTGGCCGGGACCGGGGCCGCGAGGCTGCCTGCGCCGGGGAGGAGACAACGTGAGAGGGACCGCTGATTGAACGTTCCTGCCCTGGAACCCAGCGGGTGAGTGTTCCGGACATTTTGCGCCGGCCTTGCGGCCAAAGCGGGCCCGGTGCGCCCTGGTTGATGCACGAGGAGCGGAGGGTGAGCTGGGCGCTAGGCCACATCTAAGGCCCCGGGGAATGCTATCGGGGCCCGCCGGTCACCTGCTTGCACCATCGGACCTCTCCGGAGACGCTTCAGATGCACTATCAGAAGGTCT
Organism: Triturus cristatus; assembly: GCF_964204655.1. Taxonomy (NCBI): domain Eukaryota; kingdom Metazoa; phylum Chordata; class Amphibia; order Caudata; family Salamandridae; genus Triturus; species Triturus cristatus. The sequence goes on along the minus strand of NC_140586.1, from coordinate 322,624,400 downwards.
GCACTTGCTTCACCTTGGGCTAGTGAGATTGAACTCTGCCTGCGACTCCTGCCCTGGGACAAGTTGATTTCATTACCAGACCAACGACACGAGGGAAGGACGTCGCCCTAGTATCGACCGGCACAGCTTCGCCCTGTAGGCGACACATGATCTCCCACCGCTGGTGTGTTGGAGGCACCTGGGAAGCGGTGGATTGGGTGTAGGACTCCAGACTGATACTCTTACGGGCGCTACTGTGCCTTACAGACTGTGCGGTCCCTGACGCCCGGGGGGCCCGGCATACAGCAGTGACATCGCAGGGAGCGGCCTAGAAGCCATAGCAGATCGGCCTGCACTACATCTGGGGGCTCGGTCCGAGTGCTGCCATAACTCCTGTTTGCGACGCATCGGGGCCCCGGACGCGGACGGAGCCTTCGGCGGGCGCGCCCCCCCCACCCGTGTCTTACACACTCCGGACCTCCCGGGTCCCGGCTGGGCCTGGGGCGGACGCAGCAAGAGCCCGACACCATGGGGGGAAAGGGACACCGCGGAGGGGCACAAGCGAAGCTTGAGAAGTATGCATTCCTTAAGGACCAGGCTGTGACCCCCCCCCCGGATAAGACAGCGGAGTTTACACTTGCGGATGTCATGGCCATGCTGACTCAGATGCAGGCCTCGATCGGCACTGTCTCCACAGAGGTTACACTCCTCAGGGCCGATGTCGCCAAAATCAACTCCAGGCTTTCCGAGGTGGAGGCGACCGCTGCCACCCTCACCCACGACACGGCTGACCATCAGAAACGCATACAAACTCTCGAACAGGTGCAGAAACAGCTGCTGGCCAAGCTTGATGACCAGGAAGGCAGGTCCAGAAGAAACAACATCCGGGTCGTGGGGGTACCGGAGAGTGAGCGGGGCCCTGCTCTGGACCTCTTTGTAGAAAAATTAATCACCGAACAGCTGCAGCCTCGTGGGCTTTCAAAATTCTTCTCGGTGGAAAGGGCGCATCGGGTGCCGGGGGGGAGGCCCCGCCCGGGGGCCCCCCCGCGCCCGATCCTGGCCCGGATCTTCAACTTCCGCGACCGGGATGCGATCCTCCAGGCGGCCCGCGGGGCGCCCCCACTCCGGGTGGACAACAGCACAGTCGCCCTCTACCCGGATTACACGGCAACGGTGATGCGGCAGCGACGGGACTACACAGCGGTCAAGGCTCAACTCCGGACCCGAGAACTTAAATATTCCATGCTCTTCCCGGCGAAGCTTCGGGTGGAGGCTGAGGGTCGTGCATGGTTCTTTGCATCGCCTTCAGAGGTGTCGGAGTGGCTTGAGGGATGGCGTCCAACGAAGACGAAGAGTCGCACGGAGCGTGCCCTTGGAGGCCTCTCCGCCTCCCCTAGGGACTTGGACGTCGGAGGGTCCGGGACGGAGGATGGCGTGCCCTGAGATTGAGCTTATCCATTAACAGCCTTCATTGGGGATGGTGGTTGGGCCTGGAGTGGGGCGCATGGAGTACGTGGAGGCCGGGAGGCGAAAAAAGGGGCCTCGAACTCTTGACTTTGTCGCCTCATCATACATTTGGACAGGTGAAGGGATGAACGTACGGTGTGGGGAACGGCGTCAGGACTGTGAGCGGCTTCCCCCCACACGCAAGTATCAAGTTAATGGGAACTAAGCACTCTGCTAAGTTGGGGTGGCGGGTAGTTTTAAATCCGCTGGGCAGGGAGGCAGGGAGGGGGGTGGGGGGTATGGAGTTCCATTGGGTTGTTTGGTTATGTTTTCTTTTAGGTTTCTTCACTACTCATTGGTCCGCTAGGCTAGGAAGACATGTGCAGTTACACAGGGGCGACAATGGACCGTTCGCTTCTCCCGCACTCATACACTATCATGGCATCACCCACTATGGCACCAGAGACGACTGCTAGCTTCCCAGAAGTCCACGCACAACAGCGCGGTCGGTCTCTCACAATTCTGTCCTGGAACGTTAACGGGTTGGGGGACAAGATTAAGCGGGGGCTAGTGCTGCAATACCTTAAGCGCAGAGGGCCTGCGGTGGCGCTATTGCAGGAAACGCATTTAGTAGGCACTACCACCAAAGCCTTGGACAGATGGGGGTTCAAGATGGCGATACACTCTGAGTTTACAACTGGATCCAGAGGGGTGGGTATATTGATCAACAAGCGCTCCCCCCTGATTGTTCTTGACTCTCGTCGAGAGGAATATGGTCGCTTTGCTGCACTGACCTGCCAATGGGAGGGGAAGGTATACAACTTGGTGACCGTGTACATCCCCCCGACATTGCACCAGACCACCTTCAGGGCATTGGGTGAATTCCTTTTGGCGCTGCCTCAGGGCGAGCTGGTCATGGGCGGAGACTTTAACGCTACTATGGACCCTTCTCTTGATCGATCGACAAGTAGGGCACACGGCGGTGACACCCCCATTCTCCGAGAATTTACTGGGGCGTTGGGCCTCATAGACGCATGGAGGGCGTATAGGCAAGAGGAGAGGCAGTACACCTTCCTGTCCGGTGCACACAACACTCTTTCCCGCATAGACTACATCTTCACATCACCCGCTGGGTTCAAAGGGATGTCGGACGTTTCACACCTCCCGAGGGGCATTTCGGACCACTCACCGGTGGTCATCTCGTTTGCGGCCGTTGACCTTTGTAACCGCACCGTGTTCCCTATTCACCCTGGATTTCTAAAAATCCCTAAAATCAGTAAGGCCCTTAAAACGGCGACCAAACACTATTTCACTGAAAACACTGACTCTGTTGGGAGCCCATCAATTCTCTGGGAGGCTTTTAAAACGGTCCTTCGGGGACAGGCCATCTCCGTCATTACGGCACATAAGAAAACCCAGCGACTCGCTGTGCTCGAGCTTGAGCAGGGGGTGAACGAGGCAGAAACACTCCATGCCGCGCAGGCGGATGAGGACTCTGCGCATGCGGTTCGCCTGGCGCAGCAGGAATACAGATCCCATCTCTGGGAGGCGGCACGAGCTAAACAGGTTGCAACACACCACACCGTCTACGAACTGGGTGACAAAGCCGGTAAACTCCTGGCATGGCTTGAGAGAGGGGAACGTGCGGCGCGTTGGGTGGCCCGGATTCAGCTGGGGCCCGGAGACTCTATATCGGGGCCCAGGCAGATAGCTGAGGCTTTCGCGGCCCACTACAAAAAGATTTACACCCCGGAGGCCTCCTTTACCGTCGCAGACAATGAGCTCTTTCTCCGAGACATCGCGATGCCTCGGCTGCCCCCTTCTGGAGTAGAGGCCCTGGATGCAGACCTGACGGCTGAGGAGCTCACGCTTGCTATTCTTGCCCTTCGCCCCGGGAAGGCGATGGGGCCTAATGGCATCCCTATTGAATATTATAAACAAAACTCCTCCCTACTGGTCCCACGCTTACTAGATATGTACAGGGACGGGCTCTCGTCCGGGATCCTCCCCCGTGATCAGAGGATGGCCACGATAGTGGCGATTCCTAAACCTGACAAACCGACGCACTCTTGCTCCTCTTACCGCCCGATCTCATTACTGAATGCGGAGGCAAAGATTCTGGCTAAGGTACTTGCGACGCGACTACAGCCTTACCTCCATACCCTAATACACCCGGACCAGTCGGGATTCATGCCCCACCGTAACACTGCCCTGAACATACGACGTCTGCACGGCATTGTTGCATGCCGCTCCTCGATAGAGGAGGACGCGGCCATCCTGTCACTGGACGCACGGATGGCATTTGACAGGGTAGAATGGCCTTTCCTGTTTGCTGCTCTCCGCCACATGGGACTAGGCCCCAAAATTTGCGCATGGATCCAGCTTCTCTACTCCCAGCCACTCGCGCAAGTAGTAGTTAACGGCCACGTCTCGGACGCCTTCCCACTGGGCCGGGGGACGAGACAGGGGTGCCCCCTTTCTCCGCTCCTTTTTGCGCTGGCACTAGAACCCTTAGCTGCATGGATACGGCAGGACCCTGTGATAAGGGGGCTCAAATGGACGATGGGATGGGAGGACCGCATCTCCCTGTACGCCGATGATGTCCTCCTGTACTTAGCCTCGCCGGCACGCTCCATTGCTTGTCTCCTTGACATTTGTGCATCATACGGGAGGAGGTCAGGCTATGAGATCAACTGGGAGAAATCCATCCTTTACATGCTCCAGGGCTCCCCGCCCCGCCTTCCTAGGGGTTGTAACATCCGAGTGGCCCCTGATGGCTTCAAATATCTTGGCATTTATGTGACGGCGGACCGCGACAAATTTATGGCTGAAAATCTCGTGAAGCCCCTGCACAGGCTACGGGCAGACGTCAAACACTGGCGCTCGTTGCCTTTGACGCTGCTGGGAAGGGCTTCGCTCTTCAAAATGCTGGCCCTCCCTAGATTCCTATATATGCTGCAAAATACCCCTTTCCCGGTGGCAGCCTCCTATTTCTCGGCTATCAATGCAGAGGTTACCAGCCTCCTATGGGAAGACAAGGCACCACGAATAGCCCTGCACAAGCTCACATGCGGCTGGTACGATGGTGGTATAGCCCTCCCTGATATCAAGACCTACTACTGGGCGTCGCAACTTATGATCGTAAACCAGTGGCTCCACGCGCCTCAGGATGACCCTGCTTACCGCATGGATAGACAGCTGTTGGGGGGGGAGGGGGTGCTGGGAGCCCTATACAACCCTAAAAAAGGTCACCCTCCGGAGGGGCCCGCGTCCCACACTCTCCGGCTATGGTTCACTGCACAGCGCGCGATGGGCTGGGCCGGAAGGATCACCCAGGCTACGCCCCTCTGGGACACGAAACGGCTCGGGGTGCTCCGCACCACCAAGGGATTCCATCAATGGGACCTCATCGGTATCTCCAGGGTCGGGGACCTCTGGAAACGGGGAGAGGTGGTGGCGTTTCCTCAATTGCAGACGGAGTACGACTTGGCTGAATCTGAATCATTCCGATACTTACAAATCCGCCACGCCCTCCGGGCGGCGATCCCACCGGGGACTCGGCTCCCGGAGTCATCGCCCCTAGAGGACCGGCTCCTGGCAGAACATCTTATTCAAAGAGCGACGTCCCTCACCTATAGGAAAATAATAAATAATCGCCCTGATCCTTTCCTGACCCTTAAGAGTAAATGGGAGGCAGAACTTGGGGACTTCGAGGACTCGGACTGGCAGTCCGCGCTGTCGTCCCCCAGGGAGGTGGGCATTTCGTCCAAGCTCAGACTAGTCCAACTCAAAATCTTGCACCGCACATACTACACCCGCACACTCCTCTTTAAGTTACGGCGTGCGGAGTCCCCGCAATGTCTCAGAGACTGTGGTCACGAAGGATCTTTCTTCCACACCATATGGAGATGCCCTGTCATCGAGGTCTACTGGAGGGCGGTGATGCATACGCTCTCCCAGGTGACTAGAATCGTGACACCTCCTGAGCCCCGGCTTTGTCTCCTTAACATATGGGAACAAACTGATCATAAGAGACTGGTGCAGCTATGGGTTACGTTAGGGATTATGCTGGCAAAACGCAATATAGCCCAACGATGGGGTACGGGGCAGGCGCCCACCCTGGCGCAATGGATACGTGACATGGACCAAGTAATGGTGGTTGAGAAATCGGTGTATATACACAGGGGGTGCCCTAGGAAATGGACACAGGTGTGGAGCGGGTGGAATGTATACAGAGGGAATATTTGTGAGCCCCCACCGGAGGGATCGGACGAGGAACTCAGTGATCAGGAGTGATGTGATGGTCAGATGCACAGGTGCGGGCTGGGAGAGGCGATATGTTCCGTATTTCATGTCTTTCTGTCTAAATTGTAATACTACTGCACTGTTTAATTCCGCCTGTAGTAACCACCTGCCACACATGAAGATTGATGAGTGGTCTTTTTCTTTTGTGTTTGCAAATTCAATAAAAATATTTCAAAAAAAAAAAAAAAATTAATTCAACCTCGAGGCCTTCTATGTTTACCGCATCTTTGAGCTTGCTAGACCCTCCATCAGTCATCCACAGTACAATTTCTTTGCACACCTCAGACACACCTTGTTTCTCAGGTTTCTTGTTATCAGAGCTACTTCAATAGCAACCCTTAAAAGTTCTTTCCTCCCACACTTATTATGTACAGCTTTCATTGCTGGGCATTCCTTACTGTTTGCCATGTGGCCAACCCTCCCACATCTGTAGCTTTGCCCCTTGAAGGCACTGACACTCTTCCTGTCCTTTGCCATAGGAGTACCCTTAACTATTTGTACCTCACTTTTCTCATCCCCAACTATTTGTACATTTTCTTTACTATTGGTGTCTTGCTAATTTCTTTCACACATCTTATCATGCGCTCTACTCATTTTGCCACAATCAACACATCTTCCAAGGGAGGATCATCTTTTAGTCAAAGTTCCTCCCGTACCTTTCAATTTACATTTCACCAAAAATTGGTCCCTGATGCATTCATCATTTGGTGCTTCAAACTTACATGAGGCTGCCAATTTACGCAACTCAGACACAAATTCCTCCACTGTTTTGCCTTTCTTTTATGAGCACTTCTCAAAATGAGAACGCTCTATGATTGTACTGATACTAAGAAGGAAACAATTGTCTAGTTTCTTTATGCATATTTTGTATTAGTTTAACCCCCTGGATTCATCAGCACTGAGATCAGGTAGATACTCTAGGATTTCTTAGCACTCTGTTTCTAAACAATGTTGTAGTAGTACTATTTTCATCTCTAGACCCAAATTGGACCCACAAACTATGGAATAATTGTGAAAGACCTTTTTTCATTTATGCCACTTCAATATAGGGGATGTTAAAAAAAGCGGAGGAGGAGTAACATTCTGTATACTCATTTCTTCCTTCTGATGTCACATAAAATATCCCCCACCCCACTTTTCCAACCCCTCTACCCTCACAAACAAATTGGGGCTTAGGTTGCACAGTATAGGGCAAAGCAAAATGTATCACACACTGTGCTTCTGTTATCTTTTTATCACTGCCAACTACAATGCAGTTTTCCTCAACTCAATGGCTCTGTTTAGACAGGAAAATATTCTGAAACCCGGAATCAATTAAGCAAATACACCTTGCAGGCCTAGTACAAAACTTGCATACTCTAGGCAGTAGGTGACGTACCACAGAAAGTCTTGCCAAGACTCCTAGTAGATGCTCCTCCCTCTGTGCTCCCGCAGAACCTCAAGGGGACAAGAATGCCGCTTTCACCTGGGAAAGCAGATTTAAGGAAGGTGAGCGGTCATACTGGAATGAGACCTTAATTGAGGTTCTTGAGTATCGAATTCTCCTTATTGTGCTGCTAGCGAGGTGAGTTAACGGTTGCTAATTCTTTTGCTCAGTGAGCACCCCTTAAGCTCACAACAGTTTGTTGCTGCGTGTACGCAGCATCAAACATGCTCCCATTGGTTTGTAGCTGTTAAGTTCAGTGGTACAAAGGGGGGGAGTCCCTCATGTACAGTGATCACCCTTGTCAGAAAGCCACACACCCTTCACGCTGACGTCAGAAGTGGAGAGCAGCATCAGATAGTCATCTCTCTTTTTAATTGTTTAAGCACTCGATGAAGGTTGAAATCACTACTTTCTTCTGGCACACAGTTTCTATCCCAAGTCAATAATTTGAGTGGTGAACAGGGGTCACATTGGGATGACCATTAAGTCACCATAGGGACTTCCAACAGTAGCCAATTACTCGCTGCTGAGGCTCACAGATAGCGGCCATCCGCAAAAGTACTCACTGTGTACCAGAGTCAGTTTGACACAATGATCCCGGACCAAGTTGTGTAACCAGGGAACCTCCATGAATACCCTTCAGTTCCTGAGAGTGGCCATACTACGTCTTCCTTTTGTATTGAGTGCTTCTTGAGCCGTACCTGAACGAATCCCGTTCTCATCGCCAGTGTCCAATGCACGATAAAAGGTTTACGCAACAAGCAGACCAGAGAGTGAAGAGAAGCATCTGGTTTATTCCATACACCTCAGCCAAAGCATACCAACTGCCGGTTCTGGAGCACGTAGGCCCCTCACTCTACATTCTAGAACTTTGCGAACGTAAGATTCCACTGTTCTAGTCTCTTCTACAATGTTCTGGTATCTTCTACAGTGCAAGTGACATAGGATGCGGACAGATACCACACTCACCAAGACTTTCATCTTTAAACCACAGCTTTGAAGGTGGCACCCATAACATCTCTTGTTGGAAAACTAGATAGATGGTTGTGGAATGCTCTTGCCTAAACAACTAGAAAGGATGGACTAGCTTATTGGACAATGGGAAAACAAGCACTAGCTTGAAAACCAGGGGCTGCTTTTAGGCATGGATGAATAGATCATTAGTTATCCCATTAGGCCAAGCATTTCAAGGAATTGATCATAACTTTCCTGGAAATTTATATACAATTTGACATTCAAATTTGCCTTGCAATGGCGACTATCAATTGGTACAAAATGGGGGTGGTACAAGCACATTTTCTGTGGCTAATTTTATCTCTCAAATAACTAATGACCATTGTGTCTGAATGTGGAAATATGGATTTTTCTGATCAGTTATGTCCCCTAACTTGGACCCCAACGGTTCCATGTATGAATCACAAGTACATGTATGTTCCCTCCAGTTCCAGTTATGAAGACGCAAATACATGTGCGTCCACCGTCAACCTGTCCTCTGTCAGATCCGCCATGAATAGGCTGGATATTCCATTCCTAAGTATGAAAGGCCACCGGCTTTATATGGCTCAGTTACTCCATTTTGCAGTTCAGGCGAGTAGGCCCGATTCTGCCATCAAGCTTTTCTCTGCTCTCTGCCTCTGACAGCTTCAGTTTGAGCTCGCATCTGTATCCATGAACTTTGTCCTACTCCCTGTGCGGCTAACGGTGCCTGCCTCGGCCGGTTTGCCTGTCTGCCAAAAACTGTATTTCACCTTCGAGTTATCTGCTTCGCTCCTCAGCCGATGCATTCCTGTCTAGTAGTTTAGGTAAACATTTCCTTCAGCTACCAAGCAAAGGGCCCGGCCTCTCTGTCCTCATGCAAGTAATTCATAGCCCTGTTACCATGGGAGGTTTCTGCCCCTTGCATCTCATATAGACACTTAGACGCTTGTACACGCACGCACAGTCAGTATAGAATAGATTCTGTCCGAGAGTCCTTCCTTTGTGGATAACATAGTTCTTTAAACATAGGATGTTAGATATGATTTGGGATTAGGTTGACTTGACCCCCCAGACTTCTTGTCTCCACATGTAGAGCTAAATGTCAAGTCCCCTTCACCCCCTAGTTGCACGTCAATCACACGTCATGCTGCTGCGCGCGCATCTATGCCAAGTATAATCTTATAGATCCACCTATATATGACCTCATAACCAATTATGTTCCTTTTTACTCCTTATTACGCCCATTTTCGGTTACGCATGTGAATCGTCATTTTCCTTATCAATTGTTACGCCTACCGCATTCGCTTCATTGTAATGTATGTTCTATAAAAGTCATTTCTTGTCAATAATGTATGTACTTCACTTCCTGAACCTCCGTGGTGATGGAACTTGGAGCAACCGATTATAATCGACCATTGGAATAAAGCCCATTCCGAACCTCTAATACCACGGATTCTGCCTCTTATTTACTGAGCTATTTTATTATGTTTCTGTATCAAATTAAGTCCCGGTAATTAAATTATTTACCACATGAATGGCGCCCGAACAGGGACACTTTCTCATCTCACGCGCCGGCGGTGAGTTGCAGGCCCGGTCTACTGCCACAGCTGGACGGACAATAACGCGTACCAGCAGGATTTCCTGTATCTCCCTCCGGTCAAGCGGGGGCGACTGAGGCTGCGATCAACACCCAGACGAGGCGGTGAGAAGTGCGAAGTATCCCGACCAGAGCCTAGCTGAGAGAGCAAGATCCGAGGTATACAGAGGCCCACCAGTCCCCGAAGTCCGAAGTCGAGTCCAGTTTCCGACGAGTCGAGTCGAGTCCAGTCCGGTTCAAGTTCAGTTCAGTTTCCGAGGCCTTCCGTTTCCGAAGCTACCCGGTGAGTACCATTACTGGGGAGGCATTCTGACGTGCACATAGGTTGTGCCGGTCAAGACGGGTTAGGGTACACAAATCCGGTCTGCACTGTTTCAGCAGTGTATCTGTACTGTTTAGCAGTATATCTAGTATATCAAGTATATAAATTCAGAATAAATCAGTTAAAGTCGAGTATTATGTTTTAGTGATTAAGTTTTCCTTAGACCGTCATCATTATTGATTGTTCAGGTAAATGTTAAATGTTAAATGTTTAAGTACGTTCTGCATATTGTGGTGTGAATGACTGTTCATTATCGTGTTTACTGTATTAAGTTTGTTCAAAATCAAGTATCAGATCAGTTCTCAATATGCCGCTCTTTTCGAAACTAAGACAGATCACTACAAGAAAAGGGGTACTCGAAGAAGCCGTTCCTATTCCTCCTAGGGACACTCCAGGGTACTTCATGTATCATAAACATGGCTTAGACGCTATATTATTTCTTGATTTATGGGTAGACTACACCAAGGAATTACCAGAAAGTCAGAGGTGGCCCACAGCGGGAACCTGGGATGCAGAGTGCATCATGAAAGTAGAGGAAGAGGTATGGAAAAGGAAAGTCAGACAGTCACAGAAAGACGCCGTTGAGTTATGGCGTAAAGAATCTCATAGACGTACAGAAAAAGCACTCCGACAGGAAGAAAAGAATAAAGAGAGTTCAAATAAAGTTCGAGAAAATTTATTAATTGAAGAAGGTATCCGAGTGAAATCAGAACAAGTAGACAGACAAAGAAATGCCCTTATGAATGGTATGTATCCCCTTCTGGCCGAAGGATTACCTAAGGCTACTCCAGAAATACCGAAAGACTTGCCACCCCCATTATTCCCAATAAAGGTACATCCTAAGGGGCATCCTAGAACCGCAGAAGATGGTTTTTTTTCCTCATATTTAGATGACGCAGCTCCCGAGTATGCTAATTCCGCCCCACATGGACCGCCTACCAGGGAGGTTCAACGCCAAGATCCAGTACCCGTATCCCTACAGCAACAGATCGTGTCACAAGTTCCGGCAAGCACATCTGTTTCCGCATCTGTTCCTACAGCTACTTCTATAGCTGTGTCCACACCTATAGTTGCTGTGTCGCGTTCAACGAATCCTTTCACACCCGACACCCCAGATGGGGCTACGGGAGGTGCTACCAACATTTTTTCTACGCCACCCAGAATAAATAAACTTACCTTTCAAGAGTCAGCACATTCACGTACCCCCAAATTCATAAATGCCCGTACACTTAAGGAACTTCTTGTAGATTGTAGATATGACCCTGTGCCCGGCAAAGAGGACGAAATGATCATGGCATCATTGCGTATCAGGCGAGCCGCAGTGTATTTAGGGAAGTTACCAGGAATGACTGCGCATCTAGATAATATATATCATTTTGTTCAAACAGGGCGAGATTCTGAAAGTATTAACAGAGCTATGGAATACCAGAAAGTGGAGATACAGGGGGAACTGTTACGTTTCCTCATAAATTGTGTGATCAGAAATCAGGACCGACCGGGGGTAGACCCGGAAGCAATGCAAATTCTTACCAGATGGAGCCAGAATATATCAGAAGGTAGACATGATAAGCAAAATTGTATAATAGCAATGTGCCGAAAGATCCGTAAAGAAATAGAACGCCTACACGAAGAACGATTAGCGGTGGACCAGTTCGAACAAAGCGAGGAGGAAGGATCAGGACTGCCCGCAGGACAGTCAGACACCATAGCCTATGTAGGTAGAGGAAGATCTTGTAATAGTAATAGATGTCTTATTGACCCGATACGTCCGATATGTCCAGATAATAACAGGAATTTCCAAATACCTATAATTAATATAAGGTCTAACGAGCATTCGTTCCAAGCCGCCGACAAATTACTCCGAGAACGAAGGGGTTATCATTTTCTCGATTCTATGGATGAACAAGATTTAGCTAGGTCAGCTGTCCATTGGGTGGACAGTCCCGGAAAATATAGTGATGATACAGTAGCACGCACATTTTTGAATCTCACCCCAGATGAACAGCGTTTAGCTGGGATTTATATGATTCAACAACTCCTTATACTATATCAGAGTCAGCATTCGGACCCTGGTCCCTTACCTGACATATTGACTGAATTTCTCATGAATAGATGGAGAGGTTCAGGTACTAAATTAATTAAAGAAATTCTAGAATCAAGAAAGCAGTATATTCTTTTTGTATGTTCAGAACGTGTCTCATTGCCCATCAAGGAAAGAACCACGTATTACATGGATAGACAGAATCCCTTACGAGAAGTGCACCCAATAAAAGGCGAGGACAATGAGTTTAAACGCGTATTTGTATATACGCCCATATCGAAAATAGAATTGTTAGAAATGAAGAAAGTGGTACCCAGTCATGACAAAGATCCAGCGGGTTTTCACCGAGAAATTAAAGACATGTTACTCATGGGAGAGTATACCTATCCCGACATTATGACAATATTAAAGGTATTGATGCCTGCTGGCATTTATGAGAAACTCAGGGAAAAAGAGTGGGAGGTAGGAGACCAAAAGATAGAATGGTCAGTATTAGAAGCGGAAGAAAAGGCCCGAACTGCAGGAGCAGGACTTGGGGATAAAACTAAAGCGCTACCAGGTTTATTAGTACAGGTACTGCCACGTTTATTAACTACGAAAAAGGAAGATTGGGGTACAATTTCAGCCTGTAAGCAGAAGCAAGATGAAGACACTAGTGATTACTATGCCCGATTTGAAAAATGTTTTGGTATAAATAGTGGCATAAAAGCAAGTAGCGAATCATACCCGCATCTGTTTGTAACAAAATTAGTAGAAAATGCCTTGCCTCAAGTAAAGAATAGAGTATTAAAATTCGAGAGTACCTGGCAAGGTAACACTCCATCACAAATGTTACAAATGTTACAGTACCATCACAATAGAATTAGAGAGGAACAAGAACATGAACACAGACGCATGAAAGACACGAAAATGAAAATGCTAGTTTCCCAGACAGTTCCAGCTGAAGGACATAAAAAGGGTACGACACATTCCAGTGATTCAACAGGACCTGTAAAAGGGACATGCAACTATTGTAAAAAGCCAGGTCATTACGTACACGATTGTCCAGTTTTGAAACATAATATCGCCATAGGTAATACAAAAGAAAGACCACGGCCACCTAGACAGGATCAGAATGAACAAGGAGCCCCGCAGCATGCACAGTCCATGCCAGCTCCACCACAGTCTATACAGTTTGTGCCAGCTGCACCAGCGCTGCCCGTTGCTGCCGCACAAACCACGACACGACAACTGTACCAGACCGCACAGTACGACTATCCTGATTACCAACGATACGCATGAACCAGCCTAGAGAGGGAAGTTGACTTACCCCTTATCGAGATCCCTGTAGATCAAGAAGGACCTTATGTACATAGTGAATTATTAGGCCAAGACAGAAAATTTTTACTCGATACGGGGGCAAGTCGAACAACCATAAAAAGTAGTGAAGTTCCAGGGGCACCCCTCTCAGGCTCACAGAATATTTCCCTTGGTTTTTCAGGAAAACCTATTGTTAATGAAGTGTCACAGCCTCTTCCACTTACGATAGGACCTTTGACCCGAACTACAGATTTATTGCTTACTAAATCATGTCCAGAAAACTTGTTAGGAATAAAAACACTGAAAGCTCTAGGAGCTATAATATGTTGTTCTCCGGAAGGAGTAAGATTGTTTCTACGTGATTTTAAAGGTCACTATGTGTCTAGAGACATGGATCCCCGACTGCAGACTTTACCTGCACATCTATGGGCACAAGGCCCTACTGATGTTGGTTGCATGAATATTACACCATATCGAGTCACACTGAAAGCAGGAGTGGTACTACCACGAATGCGACAATACAAGTTACCACCAGATGCTGTAGTGGCTTTACTACAAATCATTGACGAGCTCATTGCCCAAGGAGTAGTTGTGGAAACAGACTCCAATGTATGTAATTCACCGATAATTCCGATTCTTAAACGAACAGATCCAAAGGCCCCGCCAGTATATCGATTGGTTATTGATCTGCGCGAATTAAACAAATGCATTGTGCCACAATTTCCTGTGGTCCCAGATATCTCGTCATTATTGACAGCTATTGATTCCGAAGCAACATTCTTTACTGTAATTGATCTCAAGAATGCCTTTTTCAGCGTCCCAATAGATCCGGAAAGCCAATATTTGTTCGGATTTAGTTTAAATGGACGTAGCTTTAAATTCTCACGCGCACCTCAAGGATTTACAGAAAGCCCCAGCATCTATAGCCAAGCACTGAAACGAGAACTCGACAGTATCCACATGCCAGTTAACACTGCTCTGCTTCAATATGTCGATGATCTGCTGATCACCGCGAGAAGCGAACCCGAATGTGAGAAAGCATCACTGACAGTTTTACAATTTCTAGCCGAAAAGGGGCACAAGGTGTCCCCTTCTAAGCTGCAATTCTGTGTCCAGCGAGTTGTTTATCTTGGACACTCGCTGTCCAAGGAGGGAAGGCAGCTTACACCCGACCGCATTCAGTTAATAGCTAACATGCCAATACCCAAGACACAAAAGGAGGTACGGGCTTTCATAGGCCTCACTTCATATTGTAGGCAGTGGATCCCTCAGTATGCATTTCTAGCAAAACCACTCATTCAGTTGACAACACAGGAGGCAGCCACATCGACTGTTCTCCCTTGGACTCAGGAACATACACAAGCTTTTGAAAGCCTAAAGAAAGCTTTATGTCAAGCACCTGTTTTAGCAACACCATGTTACAGTAAACAGTTTACACTTTTCGTTACAGAACGCGAAGGTACTGCCTTGTCAGTACTCACACAGGAACAAGCAGGAGCACACAAACCATGTGCTTATTTTTCTAGTACATTAGATCCCGTAGCTCAGGCTTTGCCTGCATGCCTAAAATCAGTAGCAGCGACAGCTTTAGCAATAAGACAGAGCGACGCCATAGTGTTAGGACATCCATTGACAGTTCAAGTACCACATGCAGTAGAGGTTCTTGTAAATAGAACGCAAACACAACACTTGACTATTGCGCGACTCACTGGGTATGAACTAACATTGTTTCAGCCACATATAGAAATCAGACGTTGTAACACATTGAATCCTGCCACACTTTTACCTGTAATCGGAACAGACCCACTAGCCCATGACTGTATTGAAGTTATTACAATAACGACGAAACCTAGACAAGACTTAACCGATGTTCCATTGTCAGACCCAGACCTGACATTGTATGTAGATGGTTCATGTATGAGAACAAGTACAGGAGAGTTAGTGGCTGCTTACGCAGTCACAACAGACACTGAAATAATTGAAACTGATCGCATAAATACCTTGTCAGCTCAAGCGGCAGAGCTTATCGCTCTGACACAAGCCTGTATTCAAGCCACAAATAAAAAAGTCAACATATACACTGATTCACGTTATGCATTCGGAGTTGTACATGACTTCGGCGTGCTGTGGCGAGAGAGAGGTTATTTAACTTCCCACGGTGCCCACATTCAGCACGGACCCCTCATTCATGCCTTATTAGATGCAATACATCTACCCACTGCAATATCAATTATGAAATGTAAGGCTCATACGAAAGTTACTGATATCATTTCTCAAGGCAATGATCTAGCCGACAGAACAGCTAAACAGACTGCTCAAACTCAGACCTCCGACATGACAAAGACAATAGTCCCGATGCCGACACATTGTATGACAGTTAAAGATCCTACTCTTGACGTAATTGACATACAGACACATGCTACACCAGACGAAATAAAGAAATGGACTGAATTAGGAGGGATCCAAACGGACCAAGGATGGATGATGAAGGAAAAGTCTGTGTGGTTCCTTCCTGATTCAATGGTCCAAGTTATAATTAACACTATACATAGTCCAGCACATCTAGGAGAAAAAGCTATGCTAGACAGCATTCAACACATTTGGTTCAATAAACATTTGCGAGCAGCAGCCAAACAAAAAGTTCGTACCTGTATGATCTGTTGCCAGTTCAACCCAGGAAAAAGCGTTCCCGTAGAACAGGGTGGATTTCATCCTCCTGATCACCCTTTTGAAGTACTCCAGATGGATTATATCCAGATGGAACGATGTCGAGGATTCAAATATGTTCTCGTAGTTGTCTGTGCTCTTTCCCGTTGGACGGAGGCATACCCGGTTTCAGATTACACTGCCCCGACTACTGCCAAACAGTTGGTTCGAGAATTCTTCCCACGATACGGTTTACCACGTGTTGTTCACTCAGATAACGGCCAGCCGTTCTCATCCGAATTAATGAAACACGTTTCACTTTTGTTAGGCTATCAGTGGAAATTCCACTGTGTCCGACACCCCGAGGCAGCAGGTCTCGTAGAAAGACATAATCAGATACTGAAAATCAGATTGTCCAAAATATGCAGAGAGAAAGGTGTCGACTGGGTAGTAGCCTTACCCGTTGCGCTCTTTTACATGAGAATGGTAGCACACTCTCGAACAGGGCTATCCCCGTATGAGGTGATCTTCGGCAGACCACCAAATATGTGGGGGACGCCTATACCACGCAAAATAACTGATATTGACTGTAATATGCTGACAGATTACTTGGCTTCCTTGATGTCTGCACTACAATCTTGTCGTTCACAGGTAGCTGCAGCCTTTCCCGACAACACTGAGGTGAAACCCCATGACGTAGTCCCGGGAGACCTCGTTCTTGTGAGGAATTTTGACCGAAAGACTCAGCTGGAGCCCAGGTGGAGATCACCCAGATTGGTCCTGCTCACCACAAGGACAGCCGTGAAGATTGAAGGCAGAAAAGGATGGGTGCATTCAAGTCATATCAAGAAATTTCATGGACTTCCTTCAGATGTAAATAGCCCACCTCGTGTGTCTTCACCCACTGACTCAAAACTACCTTTGGCTGAGGCCAACAGTCAGGAACTTTATAAAATAAAACTCAGGCCTAGACCGTCGGACGATTTGATTGTTTAAGTCCTCTCCAAGGTGAAGCGGTTGAATCTGTCTCCGACATGTATCCCTTAGACCTGAATCATGGAAAATCGCGAAAAATGTTGAAACGACAGGCGTACTGTAAATTACTGCGTAGTCATTGCATAGTGACATTATTAATCTTGTTTTTCTTAAGTCTTTTAATAATTACTGCAAGTATATTGTTGCACATATATTACCCTATTGCCAGAAATGTTTACAATGTTACTGCTGAACATTCTTTTAGTGAATTACCTCCGCTTGAGTTGTCTTATAGATTTGCGCTGCGCAATAACACGTTTATCAGTATGTTACATCATTCCCATCAGGTTAGCAATGCTACAAATTGTTGGATATGTGGCCGACTCCCTCCCTATCAGAATTATAAAGGAATTTTACCTCTCTTTCCATACCCGTTCACACACAACGGCTCCTGTGGAGCATGGTTTAGTTTAATTAATTCTCTAGATTCGAATTCTGCAGTTTATCAAGATAACTGGGTATGGGGAAATTTGAACCTAGTTTTGCTTAAGGTCTGCTACCCTAACAAGGAGGGACTTCCCCAGAGAACAGGAACTGATCTAGAAAATGAAGTGTATAGATTGGGTAATTTTACGCTTAATCTTATGATCCTAAATGTCGAATCCGAAGCTACTCCAATTTTGCCCGCTATGTCAATTTTTCCAGTAAAGGGTGAACTATGTGTAAGGAAAAATGGTTCCATACATATGGGCCATAGTAAATGCACGACTGTAGTAGAATTCAGTGATCAAGGCAAGTCCACATTTAGAGCTTTCCGCCATTCCTATTTCATATGTGGTCAGACGGCATATGTACGTTTGCCTCTAGATTGGGATGGTACTTGCTACATTGGATTCCTTTTGCCACCTGTTTTTCTAGCTCCTCCTGATTATCACAGAAACACTCATTTAGTAAATAATAGAGTAAGGAGAGATCTCCCAACAGTTGATTACACTGAAACAGCGTGGGAAAAATACACGGATTTCAATAAAGGTCTCTTTCCCTATATAGGTACTGTTACTAATAGTAAGCTGATACGTAGATTAACTAGAACCCTTGAAGCAGTAGTGAATGAAACTATTTCCGCTTTAGGCAATTTAACAGAAGAGCAGTCTGCTATGCGGATTGTTGTGCTTCAAAATCGTCTTGTCCTTGACGTCATCCTGGCTGATAGGGGCGGAGCTTGTAGGGTCATCGGATCAAGCTGTTGCATTTTCATACCAGAAAATTCGCCATCTGTATATGAAGCCATAACTCGCCTTCATAAGATTGTAAGCCAGATACACCAGAACCCAGGCACTTGGACTTGGTCCGGTTGGTTTTGGAGTGTATTATCTACCTTTGGATGGAAGGTCCTATCTTTCCTAGGTATTGGCCTTCTCATACTATTCAGTTGCTGTCTATGTCTACAATGTGGACCAGCGATCTGTGGTCTGTGTGCCACATCGTGTATTCCACCACCAAGATTTCATTCGTCACGGAAGAAGAAAGAAGAACAAATGATGTTGTATGAACAGATCAATGGATTGATGAAGATTGATATCTCTTAACGGGCAAGTAGGGGACAAGGAGGGAATGTGGAAATATGGATTTTTCTGATCAGTTATGTCCCCTAACTTGGACCCCAACGGTTCCATGTATGAATCACAAGTACATGTATGTTCCCTCCAGTTCCAGTTATGAAGACGCAAATACATGTGCGTCCACCGTCAACCTGTCCTCTGTCAGATCCGCCATGAATAGGCTGGATATTCCATTCCTAAGTATGAAAGGCCACCGGCTTTATATGGCTCAGTTACTCCATTTTGCAGTTCAGGCGAGTAGGCCCGATTCTGCCATCAAGCTTTTCTCTGCTCTCTGCCTCTGACAGCTTCAGTTTGAGCTCGCATCTGTATCCATGAACTTTGTCCTACTCCCTGTGCGGCTAACGGTGCCTGCCTCGGCCGGTTTGCCTGTCTGCCAAAAACTGTATTTCACCTTCGAGTTATCTGCTTCGCTCCTCAGCCGATGCATTCCTGTCTAGTAGTTTAGGTAAACATTTCCTTCAGCTACCAAGCAAAGGGCCCGGCCTCTCTGTCCTCATGCAAGTAATTCATAGCCCTGTTACCATGGGAGGTTTCTGCCCCTTGCATCTCATATAGACACTTAGACGCTTGTACACGCACGCACAGTCAGTATAGAATAGATTCTGTCCGAGAGTCCTTACTTTGTGGATAACATAGTTCTTTAAACATAGGATGTTAGATATGATTTGGGATTAGGTTGACTGGACCCCCCAGACTTCTTGTCTCCACATGTAGAGCTAAATGTCAAGTCCCCTTCACCCCCTAGTTGCACGTCAATCACACGTCATGCTGCTGCGCGCGCATCTATGCCAAGTATAATCTTATAGATCCACCTATATATGACCTCATAACCAATTATGTTCCTTTTTACTCCTTATTACGCCCATTTTCGGTTACGCATGTGAATCGTCATTTTCCTTATCAATTGTTACGCCTACCGCATTCGCTTCATTGTAATGTATGTTCTATAAAAGTCATTTCTTGTCAATAATGTATGTACTTCACTTCCTGAACCTCCGTGGTGATGGAACTTGGAGCAACCGATTATAATCGACCATTGGAATAAAGCCCATTCCGAACCTCTAATACCACGGATTCTGCCTCTTATTTACTGAGCTATTTTATTATGTTTCTGTATCAAATTAAGTCCCGGTAATTAAATTATTTACCACATGACCCTTTGACCGATTGATGCTGATAACCAATCAATTTGTCCAAAGTACAATTATGTCTCTAGGACCACATGGCCTAAGAACTTTGTAACAACTTTGCGACATTAACTTGAATAAGAAACATGGGAGTGATCATGTCTTTGACCTAACACTCTCCCTTGAAGTGAGCCAAGTTACCAGAAGCACCTTTATCATTGTCCAAAGTCTTTGAAACATTAACACACATTTAGATTTCTTATATAAGGTCCTGGCCACCATCATTAGTTTCCCGTATCATCTGGAGAGTCTCGTCTATTCAAATGAACCTTATTTTGGATCACCATGCTACCTATTCTAAAGAGTGAACAAATATATAACTGTTACAACCAAGCAATTACTGCACCTACGCCTTCACGACTGCATCACTCAAGCCTTTCAAACAACTCACTAGCTACCCAGGACCAAAAACCATTTCTATTAACTTAACCTGTCTTGCCAACAGGGCAATCTACCACCTTTTATCAAAGTGAAACCTAGGTAATACTCACTCAGTAGGATACTCTGCACAAGAAAACACTGTAATTCACAATTGAATAAGAAAAGTCCATATGCAAATGTGTTTCGCATTCCTCTTTGGTTTACTTCAGGCTTGAAGCAGCTACATGTATATCACATTATAATAACTGGGAACATCTGATCTTCACATATAACATCAAAACTCTTTGTACATTGGCTTACCCTCCAACGATGCACAATGAGCAGAGTGGTGTATTGTCATTCCAACGAGAAATGCTTAGGGGCCTTGGTGGGCACATGCAACAACAATACAATGCAATGCAAAAGAATAAAATGCAATACATCCTTCCCTTTCTGGCCTTCCATTATTGGAAGTCTTGCAATGAATGGAGTTATTTCCACTCAATAGGACCTCTTTCTGGGCGCCCACTTTCCCTTATTGAATTACATGAAAAAAAAAAGGGTTACAGGTTTAAAAAGTAATGAAGCCATTATCTACCGACCAGAAGCTGCTGCTGAAATATATGGGGTGGGTATCCAATTTAAAGAACGTATTTCTCATCACTTCAGAGTCACCTCTAAGAACATCATCACAGATACCCCCTCCTTCCGCCAAGAACTCGTCTAAGGACAGCCCGGCCACAGGGAAACAAGTACCTGAAGCCTCAAAGAAGAAACCAATCGGAGATGCACCAGGTAGCCCTCTGACATGTAATTTATTTTGCCTTAAATTTGTGATATGATAGTCTACCCCGCTCCCTGCTTTTTAAAACCATTTTATTGTTTTTTATCATATTTCTTTGTCAACGTACACCATTCCTTTATCTACAGTTACAGTATATTACAAGACCACATCTTTTTCATATGTTGTGGCTAGGAGAGTTAAGTTGCTAATGAAGAAAATAGCCCAGCTCAAAGCGAGGCTGCTAGAGGGGTTTAAACTCTTCCCATAGCAGGAACAGGTATTGTTACAAACTCGTATTTGTGGGCATTTCCACACTCTGATTTCACTCTTTCTTCCCCACTCCGTCCCCTAGGTAATGGTCGGTGATTCATTCAGCTCCAGTTCTAGGATGGTTGGGAGAACGGATCATGCTCAGATTTAGTGGGGTTGCAGGGCAAGGGCTTTCCCCAAGGGGGAATTATTTTCCCAATGGAGGGAAAAAAGGAAAAAGTATGTGTGCATTTGCACATCCAACTCTGTATCATGATACTAATTTTATCTGTCTTAAAGGATGTAAGGGTGAGTCATCTCTACAGGGATATGATCTTTAAAAAAGAATTAGACTATCTTGTTCATCTTCTGTGGATCAAATTTGCTGAACTTGTGGTGATTCCATATCACTTGCTCTCCTGGGCATAACTTAAATCACTCTGGGCAAAAATGCATATTCCTCTGTAATGCAAATTTCAAACTGGATAAAACGTCCAGACTTCCATTTGTTTCCTGAGCTTCAGTTTTCCAAAATCCTCAAAGTCATCCATCTTTGGCTGTGGAAAGTGCAAAACTGAACCCTTTACATTCTCTTCAAGGATGAAAACTGAGCCAGCCGGGCTCTAATGCTATATTAGAACATTGGAATGTCAGGAGCTCTTTCTATCTCCTCTTGGGACAATAGGGCACTAATGGCTGTAATGGGTATTCTGTTCCAACATTCCAAAGTTTGTTCTTTTGTTTCTCCTTATTTACTTGAGTATATTCCACACTCTGTCAGTGGAAACATCTAATTCTGCTATACCTCTTCTGCCTTAAGCTACAACAGAGGTTAAATGCCTCTCTTCCCATTATAGGCTTGACAAATCTAGAGATCTCCGTCTGCAACCGGGCATCTCTTTGATGACAGTGCATCCACCCATTCAGTTTCATTATTGCTGAATACTTAGCGGGTGACCAATTCACCCACTGCGGTTTCTCTTTTGCTTCTTTATCAACAAACGCAGCTGGGCGATGGGGCTCATTGAAGAAAAGCAAACGAAATCTTTCACTGTCATGGAGGCAGATTTCTCCCTGCACGTCAGGGACCTTTTGATATTTTCCTCCATGGGACCACCAAGCCTTCACTTGGGATCTTGGAAAGACAAAATGAGTGGCGGTAGCCAGGCCGCGAGGGGGCAGGGCTCCTGCTACTCTGACCTTTCTTCCCATTGGTGGACTAGACAGGTCAAGGTTTCAAATCCAGAGCCAGCTGCAAATACACCTCCGAAACAGGGGGACCATGACTTCAGCGGGATGGGAGCCAAACCAGTTTATGGTGGAGCTCTTGTTCTGCTGAACTCTGACCCCTTTAGTCCCTGAAATAGGTCCATAATTCAGTCGGTTTGATTGCTATGCTTATAAATACTTTGGCATATGTGTGAGAGGGGTTGTTCCTTGATTAGAACACCTGTGCCTTCCAGTTTTGATGGTATGCATCTGTTTCTGAGCATCATTGTCACGAAAAAGCAGCCTGAACATAGCATTTATTTTTATTTGAGCAGATTCAAAGAACCCAACCTTAGATTCTTCCTCATCCCCTAACACCAACAGCAAGGACCCAAATCACCAGTCAGCAAAATCTCCAAAGAAGAAGCCAGGGTTAATGATGGACGCTGCCGAGGAAAACCCAGGTATCCATTTTATTTCAAAGTAAACAACTTGGCCATACACTATAAAGACATTGGAAGTCACCAAGAAGTTGTGTGATTTATAGAGAAATGAAGTCAAAACCTGAGTTTCTATGCAATGCCACAGAACTCTGAGATGATTTGCAATATCCCTGTTATATGTGGCATGGAACACTTCATTGTTTATAATACATGGCAACAGTCATCCCCTTCTCAAACTTATGACATAGTACTAGTGATGCAAGAGATGTTGACAGACTGCATACCTGTTTAATACAAACTATTGATATGAAACTGAATAATATTTTTCCAACAGTAAATGGTCGTTTCCAAGCCATTTATTGTATGTCAATTTCAAATGCCGTACCATATTTCTAACTACAAACAATGTGACCCAAAGACCCATATAGAAAAACTGTACTAATTAATGCATACTAGTACATTTATTACTACCGTGCAAAGGGTAACTTCCCGTTTATTATCCATGTAAAATGAAATTCAGATGAGAAAAACATTGTTTATACAGCCTCACTGACTGCTTGCCACAAACACTTTACTCAGTGGCGGCCAGTGCAGGTTAGAGAGGTGAGGTGGGGGGGGGGCAGGGGGGGAGGGGGGAGTCTACATACGACGATGGAGGATAAAAAAAGAGAGAAAAAAACACTTACCTTGCGCTTGCCACATGGCCAAGTCGGCGATGCGGCATGCGGCAGGAAAGTGGTTTTCTTTTTTTAATTTTATTCTCCCTCGTCGATGCCAGTCGCCTCCCCCTGCCTGCCCTGCCCCACCACTCTTACCTGCACCGGCCGTGACTGACTTTACTCATGGAAACATCTCTCTTATTAGTTACAAGGCATCTTCAATGTGATTTTACCTAACAGTACAAATGTAACCACTTGCATCTCGGTTTTGTTTTCTTTTAAACAACTACACATGAGAAAAACACCATTGCATAAACCATAGATGCAGGCGTGCAAGATGTACTACGCTTGTTGAGGGAGGCGAGGGGCATCATGACCAACTGAAGGCTTTGTTTCTCATGAGTTACCGCCCCTCCCCCAACAATGATGATAAATAGACTTATCATTACACTCTGGCATTTTTTTATATATGCTATATGTGTGTTTGTATGCATGTATATTGATATATATTTATATATGTAAGAAATTGGATTATTAGTTGGGGTGGTTGTAAGAGCTTTAATTTAACCCTTAGCTCAGTCCTGGGTTGCTGTGGCATACAGGAGTCAGGCTTAACTCAAAGAAACAAGTCTAAAGTATTTATCAGTACCAAAACAGTAAATAAGTCGAAAACACAACACAATAAAAATCCCACACCGATTTATAACAATAGTATAAATTTTAACGAGAGAATGGCAAAATGACAAAAATTTGATTGGAGGGAGCGGAGATGTGAGTTTTAGAATTTTTTTGCACCAAAATTAGGAAAGCACCAATCGCAGGTATTTAGTTGTGCTAGACCGGGTTAAATTCAAAAGTTATGGCTGACCTCGATGGAACTTGGCCCGGATACAGGACCCAGGTTCGTCCTGGTGAAAAGTTTACCTCATGACTTAGGGCCTGAGTACGAGTTTGGTGGTCTTGGAGTGGCCCACCACGCCAGGGCCCCGTTCCGGGACCGCAAAACTTTACTGCCAGCCAGATTACGAGTAATCTCTTTAACCTATTAAAAAGGCACCGCAGTGGGAACGCCAAAGCCCGTTTCTGCACGACATGGATTGTAAAGTTCATGCCATACAGGAAAGGGGGTAATTGCACACAGCGTGGCACAAAATGTGCCTCCCTGCAGGCACACCATGGCCATGAAAACTGTGGCGGTGAGGAAACTCCAGATATGCTCAGAGGTGCCACAGCATATTAGGGCTCTCATCGGCATGCCACTGCTGAAGGATCCTTGATCCCACGGTGGGCCTATGGGGGTCCCACTGCCTTATTCGTAATACGGTGGGTGGACTGCCAGTTTGGCGGTCCAGGGACTACCACCATACGTTTGGCATTCCGTTGGACCGCTGAACTCGCAATCAGGCTCTAAGTCTTCTTTATGAAGAGGCAGGCTGCTGGTTGGATCCGACGCAGGGCTTGAAAGTGGCAATTTGCTGCTCAGCACTGGTACTTGTGAAATCCTCCACGTTGAGAATCAAAAACTTTTCTGAAAGTCAAGCGGCTTTCAGCAGGGTAAACTATTATGTTGAATCTGACTGCCGATGTAGGCCACTGTGAATCAGCTGTGGTCCCATTGTAGCTTTTGTTTTTTTGTAGTATCGATTTATTATAGTTATATTTTAATTGAGAGTTGCTAGGTTTGTAGTAGTATACAGTGGTAAGTTTATTAAATATTAATAAAAAAATCGTTATTAATGTATAATTTAATATTTACTGGATTAATAATTATGTAAATTGTGTAAAAATTATTTCTTTTAGTTATATTTTAGGTATGGCCTACTGCGTTTGTAGGGCTGGAAGGTGGGAGGTTAATTAAGAAATAATTCATTAACAATTAACTATTACTTGCAATTATTTATGTAATTGTTTATAAATTATGTAAATTGTGTTATACTTATTTATTTCCATTATATTTTAGGTGTGGGTTGCTAGGTTTGTAGGGGTATAGGGTGGAAAGTTAATTAAGAAATAATTAAATATAGGGGAGGAGCCTAGCGCGCAACCAAGATGGCCGCGTAGGTGCGAGGCTCCCGAGGACCTCCGCGACCTCCTATCACTATCCTGAACATATCCTGTCCCAGATGAGGGGACTGTGTTGGTGAGCCCGAGCTGAGGTGGCGCCCGTTTTCCGCTTCCAAATCGGACCTCGGACACCGACTTTAACACCGATTGAGGTTTGCGGCCTTCTCCTAGCCGAACCCCGGATTTGCGTTGTGGGGCGATCCAGTGACGAAGTGAATAACAGCGGCGGGCAGGGCTTGGTGGCTCGCGGAACCCGCACTTTCACTTTCGCTTTCGTACCCTCCTTGCTGTCTATGCGAGGTTGGGTCACGGGGCTTTGTGTGTTGGTGTGACCTCGCTGGGGGACCCTGCCTGCCCGCCGGCTGTGATCCGCCCCGCAGATCTGGGGTGGTACCCCCCCGGAGCCCGTGGACCGGCTTGCCCGCCCTTCACGACGTGGCTGGTGCGATCGGGAGACTGGGACCATGGCCACGAAACAAGATGGCGATGGGGCAAAGGTAAAATCGACCCGGCGTGGCGCAGCCCATCAGTCCAACAGCATGGATCGCTATACCCTCCAGAAGGGATCTCCTGAGGTGCCACGCAAGTCCCCTGAGGGCCCTACTGATGCCCCCGATCTGCCCACGGATCTGACTCTGCGGGATGTCATGGGCGCCATCGCCGAGATGAAGGCCTCTGTGGGCCAGCGTTTTGACACACTGGCGCAGAAGATCGACTCGGTCCTCGTAGATGTTGGCCTCATAAGGGCCGATCTCTCCAAGACCAACGACCGAGTCGATTCTTTGGCCCACACCGCATCGGGCCTTACGACAGATGTGGCGGCCCTGCAAACGGAGGTGCACCGGCTTGCTCGGGCGAGTGCGCTGATGGATCGTCGCCTGGAGGACTCCGAGAGTCGGGCCCGGCGTAACAACATCCGTATCATCGGGGTGCCTGAGGGACGTGAGGAAGCGGCGGCGGACCTTTTCGTGGAAGACCTGATCGTTACTCATCTCCAGCCACGGGGGCTGAGTAAATTCTTTGCTGTGGAGAGGGCCCACAGGGTTCCCGGTGGAAGGCCTAAGGTCGGAGCCGCTCCGAGACCTCTCATCGCCCGGATTTTTAATTTTCGGGACAGAGACGCTATCCTGCAATCCTCCAGACTACAGGGACCGATTAGACTTGATAATATGGACATTAATTTTTATCCTGATTTCACCCCTGCGGTCCAGAAGCAGAGACTGAGCTTCCTTGGTGTCAAGCGCCGTCTTCGGGACCTAAACCTCAAGTACGCCATGCTCTTCCCAGCTAAGCTGCGAGTGGAGGTGGAAGGTCGCACACACTTTTTTGATCGTCCCGAAGCGGCCGGGGACTGGCTGGATACTCTGTCTGGAGATCGGGGTGGCGGGGGGGGAGCGGCCGGGGGAGAGGGCTCGCCGGATCAAGACTGAGGGACTAATATTAGGCCTCGCTCGGGACAAAAATAATGCAACTTTTGACTATACGTCGGATTGCTTAAGTTCCCCTCCTATGGAGGTTGTGTGGGGTCTCTTGGGGGTTCTCCCTCCTCCTCTGGGGGTCTAGTTAGTTTAACTATCTATGGGGCGACAGGCACACTGCACATTGGGGGGGCTGTCTGGGCTCATGCAGGGGTGCAGGGAGGGGGGAGTTTTGTTGGGGTGGGTGGGCAGGGATGGGGCGTTGTTTGTTATTATCACAAGGCAACCCTTTTTTGTGTAGGCTCTACTGTGCTCTCGGGGGGACGAATGATGGTTTTTGTGCATGATGGGGGGTAGGGAATTTACTTTGTTGTCTTGGAACGTCAATGGACTGGGGGACAGGATCAAACGAGGTGTGGTCCTACAGTATCTGAAGCGACTCTCGCCTGATGTGGTCTTCCTGCAGGAGACACACCTTATTGGCAATTCCTTCTGCGCCATGAATCGGCGTGGCTACCGCCTCGTGGCCCACTCGGGCTTCACGTCAGGCTCGAGGGGTGTGGGTATCATGGTAAAGAACTCGCTCCCGTTAGAAATTGATGAGGTGCTCCACGATGACAGGGGACGTTACACTGTCTTGGTGGGGAGAATGGAGGGCAAAGTGGTAGTCTTTGTGTCAGTGTACGTCCCACCGGGGTTGCAGTCGACCACCTTTGCAGATCTGGGGCGCCTCCTCCTTGGCCTTCCGGGGGGGCTTCTGGTGGTGGGGGGGGATTTTAACGCGGTGGTTTCTGGGACTGTGGACCGTCACCCCCCTAGGGACCTCCCCCGGGCACAGGCGTGGCTATCCGGCCTCTTGGATACACTGGGATTGGTGGACTGCTGGCGCTTAAAACATCCCACGCAGTTGCAATACACTTTCCACTCGGGGGCCCATGGTAGTCTCTCACGGCTTGATTATGTCCTTGTCCCGGCGGCCCATGTCGGGAGGGTGGGGGAGGTGCGCCATTTGGCACGGGGTATCTCGGACCACTCCCCGCTATTGTTGCATGTTGATGTCTTTCCGAGGGCTGAGAGCAGGGTGGTCCCAATCAATTCCTGGTACCTGCGCGACCCCACCATTCGCGCTGACTTGATTACATCCCTCCAGCGCTATTTTGAGGAGAATGTGGGGTCAGTGCCTTCAGCTATCTCCCTGTGGGAGGCCTTCAAAACAGTGCTTAGAGGGGAGGCCCTATCCCTTATCTCCCACGCCCGGAGGCGTGAGCGGGAGGAGGTGACCCGGGTGGAGGCTGAAATAGCGGAGCTGGAGGGTAATCTAGAAGATGGGGTGACGGACGCTGCGCTACATGTCCTCCAGCTCAAGCAGGCGGCTTATAGGGCCCTCGTTACGGAGGCGGCCAGGGGCCTTAGTAGAGAGCAACAGGGGCGGCTGTATGATGTGGGTGATAAGGCTGGTAAACTGATAGCGTGGTTGGATAAAAAGGAAAGAGCGAATCGTGTGGTCCCGCTGATTGAGAAAACGAATGGTGTGTGTGTAACTGAGCCAGAAGAAATTGTCTCCTGTTTCGCGGAGTATTTCCGCGAGGTGTATTCCCCGGTCTCTTCTTGCTCGGAAGAGGATTCCCGTGCCCTGCTCAGAGATATCGCGCTGCCTTCCCTGTCCGGGGAGGACAGGGTGTCGCTGGACGCCGCTCCCACCTCCGACGAAATCGCCCTCGCCATACGCTCGGTCGCTTCTGGCAAGGCCATGGGCCCGAATGGTATCCCTATCGAGCTGTATAAGCTGCGACCGGATACATTGGCGCCTCACCTCCGCGCAATGTTCCTCGCGGCCCACTCGTTGGGCTCCCTCCCGCTTGACCAGCGTCTGGCTACAATCGTGGTGATCCACAAGGAAGGGAGACCTCGGAACCGGGTTACTTCTTATCGGCCTATCTCACTACTGAATGCGGAGCCCAAAATTCTCGCTAAGGTACTCGCCAATCGGCTGGTCGGTGTGGTGGGAGATCTGGTTCATCAGGACCAGTCTGGCTTCATTCCCCATCGCAATACAGCCCTTAATCTGCGGCGTTTGCATGGGGTGCTTGCGCGCGTCCCATTCATACGGGAACCGGCCATTTTGGCGTCCTTAGACGCCACCATGGCGTTTGATACGCTTGAGTGGCCATACATCTGGGCGATGCTTGCTAAGTTCGGGTTTGGCCCAGGATTCATCAGTTGGGTCAAATTGTTGTATGCGGGCCCATTGGCACAGGTGGTCGTGAACGGAAGAGTATCGGCCCCGTTTGAGCTGGGCCGGGGCACGCGGCAGGGCTGTCCCCTGTCGCCGCTTCTTTTTGCGCTTGCCTTGGAGCCCCTGGCGGAGTGGCTGCGGTGGGAGCCTTCCATCCGTGGTCTCCGTTGGACCCCCGAGTATGAGGATCGCGTATCCCTATACGCTGATGACATCCTTCTGTACCTAGCCTCCCCACGCAAATCACTTATAGTCCTAGCTGATGTTTTGCACTCGTTCGGTCGTAACTCCGGTCTCGTCATCAATTGGGCTAAATCATGTGTGTATGTTCTCTCTGGGGAGGCTCCTACTCTCCCGCGGGGCTGTCCGATCCAGATCGCCCCGCTGGGATTTCGGTACCTGGGTGTCTTCATTACTCTGGACCCGGAGGCCCGGTATGAACGTAATCTGCTTCCCCCCCTCCAGCGTTTGCGGGTAGATGTCGCACGCTGGCGGCGCCTGCCGCTTTCGCCGCTCGGCCGGGCGGCACTGTTCAAAATGATGTCTCTGCCGCGTTTTCTGTACGCTCTGCAGAACACTATGGACTTGGTCCCGGCGCGCTACTTCCGTGAGGTGGAGAGTCTGCAGCGCCGCCTGTTCTGGGACGGGAGGCCGCGTATTGCTCTGGCTAAGCTGACGCTCCCATGGTTTGATGGGGGGATTGCCCTCCCGGATATTAAACGGTACTATTGGGCCTCCCAGCTCGCTGCCATTAACCATGGCCTCTACGGGCCCGCCTTAAACCCGGCATTCGAAATGGACAAGATGCTCCTGCCAGGTGGCGATTACAATCGAGCGCTCTACTCTAGCGCGCCCGACGCTCGTCTGACGGGCCCCACGCGTGTCATGGTGCAAGTCTGGCACGCGGCCAATGCAGCTATGGGGTGGAAGGACCGTTTGACCCGGGCGTCACCGCTATACGCGTCTGAGCGGTTGGGTTCCCTGGTGACCTCTAAGGGCTTCGAGAAGTGGGACATAATAGGTATCAGTAAAGTGGGGGATCTTTGGACGAGGGGAGGATTTAAAACGTTCGATATGCTGCAGACGGAATTCCAGTTGCAGGGCAGTGAATACTTCCGGTATTTGCAGGTCCGTCATGCGCTGGGTTCCGTCTTCACGGACGTTGCCTCCATCCCGGAATATTCCCCCCTGGAAGATAGAGTGCTGGATGGGCACGTCCCGGACAGCACGATCTCACTTATATACAAAAAGCTGATAAACGACCGCTCGGGCCTGTTGACTGCCCTTCGTGCGGCTTGGGTTGCCGACGGGCTGGAGTTGGACGACGAGGACTGGACCTCCGCGGTGGCCTCCCCGAAGGAGGTGGCCATACCGGCTCGCCTTCGCTTCGTCCAGCTCAAGATACTCCACCGGGTCTACATGACGGGGCCAAAGCTTCTGCGTAGGGGCTATGCCGGAGATGGGTTATGTAAGCGTGGGTGTGGTGCTTTGGGGACCTTTATGCATATTTTGTGGGAGTGCCCGGAGGTAGAGGGGTTCTGGCGTGGTGTACATGAGGTGCTGCGTCTGGTTACGCACGTGGCGCTGTTGCCTGAAGCGAGGAGATGCCTGTTGAATGTGTGGGAACCGACTGATTACTCAGCGCCGCAGACGTGGTGGGTGACTCTGGGATATATGGTAGCCAAGCGTGATATTGCTCAACTGTGGGGATCCCAGAGGCCCCCGACGGTCTCGGCCTGGAAAGAACACATGGACTGGTGCATGTTTCGCGAAAAAGTGGTGTATGTGGCGAGGGGTAAGCCTGGGACATGGGTGAAAGTATGGGGCCCCTGGAACGACTACCGAGGGGGTATCTGCGTGCCGCCGCTGCTGCCTGATCCCTCGCCAGTCCCATCCCCTTAGCCGACTCATTCCCCCGCTGCCGGGCATTGGGTTCCCCCCAGTCCTCGCTTTGCTCTCTTCCCCCTCTTCACACTTCTGTATATAGTTGGGATCCCCCCTCTTGGGGAGCACGTGCTGCTATTTTTGATTGTGGGTTGCCTTGTGGGTGTGGTTTTAATTTTTGTTGTTCTTAATTTAAAATGAAACCGCATAACGGGGCCTGGATGATGTGGTTTTTGACATTGTTATCTACTGAGAATTGCTCCTCCTGTAATACCACGTGTTCCATGAATGTATGTCGTATGTTCCTACCATTGCTAGCGGCCGGCCGGAAGGTTGTGGGCCCATACTTGTATACTTTTAAGACCTGTAATAAACGGTTTCAAAAAATAAATAAATAAATAAATAAATAAAAAAAATAATTAAATACCATTATTTTCTTAAGAAAATTAATTATTACATTGTTTATTAATATTGTAAATTGGATAATTTGTGTTTACTTTTTTAATTCTTGTATATATTTTATATCAAATAATGTTTATATTTATAGTCTTATATTTTTTCTAAATTAATAGGGTTATTCAAGTATGTAATGTGTTTGAAGTGAAGTAGTTTACCTAATGTTGCTTAGACTGGAGTGGAAATAGTAAATTTTACCCTTCCGAAGTCCAATGCTTTCCTTACTGTTGCACAGACTGGAGTGGGAATAGTAAATCGTATCCCTCAGAAGTCCAAAGCTTTCCCTACTGATGCATAGACTGGAGTGGGAATAGTAACTCTTACCCTTCTGAAGTCCACCACTTTCCCTACTGTTGCACAGACTGGAGTGGAAATAGTAAATGTTACCCCTCCAAAGTCCAACGCCTTCCCTACTGTTGCACAGACTGGAGTGGGAACAGTAAATTTAACTCCTCCGAAGTCCAACGCTTTCCCAACAGTTCTACAGACTGGAGTGGGAATAGAACATTTTAGCCTTCAAGAGTCCAACATTTTCCCTACTGGGGTATTGCAGTCATTACTTCCAGTCATGTGACTTTGCCCTTTTTAAAAGCACGCACACGCGCACTATCTTGTTTGACTTTCACCCGTGAGCAAGGCAATTATGCCAAAACGTTGGGAAGATGAAAGCTGACATTGCTGAATTCTGAATTAAACCACGCTTCCAGTATTGGGCCTCAGTTTGTTGCTTTACACAATGGTGTTTTCATGGGCTGCTCCGTGCCCATTTCCTGAAGCCGCCCTGTAGGGTTGGGGGCTCCAGTAACGAGAGAACTGTGCTTGGTGTTAAAATGAGGAGCATGACCCACTCACGCGCCCAGCCTACCAAGGAGCGATAATATAGGGAAAATGGATCTGCGTGAGGAAGGGATTCTGGCAGGAGGACATCCTGCTTTGATCGTGCTGAGGGCATAACTTTGATTCAGTTCACATTGAAAGTATCAACATCGCGGCAGCGTGGTAATGCACCTGATTGTGTTTTAAAGGAGATCCCACTTTGGTAACAGTGCAGAAGAACTACACAGACTGGTATTGTACTCAAGAACTTTCCGAGTGATATTTTGAAAATACTAAACAATGCACTATGGGTATTGCAGTCATTACTTCCAGTCATGTGACTTTGCCCTTTTTAAAAGCACGCACACTACCTTGTTTGACTTTCACCCGTGAGCAAGGCAATTATGCCGAAACGTTGGGAAGATGAAAGCTGACATTGCTGAATTCTGAATTAAACCACGCTTCCAGTATTGGGCCTCAGTTTGTTGATTTACACGATGATATATATATATATATATATATATATATATGAATCGCTGAGGCAGACGCGTTTCTGGCCATGACGGCTTTCATCAGTGCCGGAGTCATAGGTAGGGTTCAATTGCACAAGGAGATCTTTAAAACATTCTGTGACCACTCCCAGTGTAGCAGTTACTTGGCTCCTCCTTATTTACCAGGTGAGTACCTCCTCACGCAGCGTTTCCTGGCAGGTTGCATGCTGGAACATGTTGTTTTTCCGTGGAAATCTCATCAAGTGATGAAGCGAATCTAAAGCAAACAATGTTGCCCCCAAACTTGGCGAAATGCACCATATTCCGCCGCAGCTTGCCGAGGTGGGATTGTCCGGTTCATTCCACTCGTGTCCCCTTTATCAGGCAGTAAGATTACTCCTCCTCTCTCCCCCATGCAGAAAAGTAATACCTGAATGGCAATTACTCGCTTGGGCGGGGCTCTGCGATGCAATGTCATTGCGCCAAACAAAAGTTGTCGACTCCAGCAGAGCGCCAGAACGAGAGGGCGTGTCCTTTGCCGGTGTCGACAGTACCGGCTAAACATACACCTCCAAATGCTCACTACCTTGTACGAAGTAGGCAGGACACAGCTCCAGGGATTAAAAAGTGGCTTTATTGAAGCAGTTGATGCGCACACAGGATGTCCATGAATCGCTGAGGCAGACGCGTTTCTGGCCATGACGGCTTTCATCAGTGCCGGAGTCATAGGTAGGGTTCAATTGCACAAGGAGATCTTTAAAACATTCTGTGACCACTCCCAGTGTAGCAGTTACTTGGCTCCTCCTTATGTACCAGGTGAGTACCTCCTCACGCAGCGTTTCCTGGCAGGTTGCATGCTGGAACATGTTGTTTTTCCGTGGAAATCTCATCAAGTGATGAAGCAAATCCAAAGCAAACAATGTTGCCCCCAAACTTGGCGAAATGCACCATATTCCGCCGCAGCTTGCCGAGGTGGGATTGTCCGGTTCATTCCACTCGTGTCCCCTTTATCAGGCAGTAAGATTACTCCTCCTCTCTCCCCCATGCAGAAAAGTAATACCTGAATGGCAATTACTCGCTTGGGCGGGGCTCTGCGATGCAATGTCATTGCGCCAAACAAAAGTTGTCGACTCCAGCAGAGCGCCAGAACGAGAGTGCGTGTCCTTTGCCGGTGTCGACAGTACCGGCTAAACATACACCTCCAAATGCTCACTCCCTTGTACGAAGTAGGCAGGACACAGCTCCAGGGATTAAAAAGTGGCTTTATTGAAGCAGTTGATGCGCACACAGGATGTCCATGAATCGCTGAGGCAGACGCGTTTCTGGCCATGACGGCTTTCATCAGTGCCGGAGTCATAGGTAGGGTTCAATTGCACAAGGAGATCTTTAAAACATTCTGTGACCACTCCCAGTGTAGCAGTTACTTGGCTCCTCCTTATGTACCAGGTGAGTACCTCCTCACGCAGCGTTTCCTGGCAGGTTGCATGCTGGAACATGATGTTTTTCCGTGGAAATCTCATCAAGTGATGAAGCAAATCCAAAGCAAACAATGTTGCCCCCAAACTTGGCGAAATGCACCATATTCCGCCGCAGCTTGCCGAGGTGGGATTGTCCGGTTCATTCCACTCGTGTCCCCTTTATCAGGCAGTAAGATTACTCCTCCTCTCTCCCCCATGCAGAAAAGTAATACCTGAATGGCAATTACTCGCTTGGGCGGGGCTCTGCGATGCAATGTCATTGCGCCAAACAAAAGTTGTCGACTCCAGCAGAGCGCCAGAACGAGAGGGCGTGTCCTTTGCCGGTGTCGACAGTACAGGCTAAACATACACCTCCAAATGCTCACTCCCTTGTACGAAGTAGGCAGGACACAGCTCCAGGGATTCAAAAGTGGCTTTATTGAAGCAGTTGATGCGCACACAGGATGTCCATGAATCGCTGAGGCAGACGCGTTTCTGGCCATGACGGCTTTCATCAGTGCCGGAGTCATAGGTAGGGTTCAACTGCACAAGGAGATCTTTAAAACATTCTGTGACCACTCCCAGTGTAGCAGTTACTTGGCTCCTCCTTATGTACCAGGTGAGTACCTCCTCACGCAGCGTTTCCTGGCAGGTTGCATGCTGGAACATGTTGTTTTTCCGTGGAAATCTCATCAAGTGATGAAGCGAATCCAAAGCAAACAATGTTGCCCCCAAACTTGGCGAAATGCACCATATTCCGCCGCAGCTTGCCGAGGTGGGATTGTCCGGTTCATTCCACTCGTGTCCCCTTTATCAGGCAGTAAGATTACTCCTCCTCTCTCCCCCATGCAGAAAAGTAAAACCTGAATGGCAATTACTCGCTTGGGCGGGGCTCTGCGATGCAATGTCATTGCGCCAAACAAAAGTTGTCGACTCCAGCAGAGCGGCAGAACGAGAGGGCGTGTCCTTTGCCGGTGTCGACAGTACCGGCTAAACATACACCTCCAAATGCTCACTCCCTTGTACGAAGTAGGCAGGACACAGCTCCAGGGATTAAAAAGTGGCTTTATTGAAGCAGTTGATGCGCACACAGGATGTCCATGAATCGCTGAGGCAGACGCGTTTCTGGCCATGACGGCTTTCATCAGTGCCGGAGTCATAGGTAGGGTTCAATTGCACAAGGAGATCTTTAAAACATTCTGTGACCACTCCCAGTGTAGCAGTTACTTGGCTCCTCCTTATGTACCAGGTGAGTACCTCCTCACGAGTACCTATGACTCCGGCACTGATGAAAGCCGTCATGGCCAGAAACGCGTCTGCCTCAGCGATTCATGGACATCCTGTGTGCGCATCAACTGCTTCAATAAAGCCACTTTTTAATCCCTGGAGCTGTGTCCTGCCTACTTCGTACAAGGGAGTGAGCATTTGGAGGTGTATGTTTAGCCGGTACTGTCGACACCGGCAAAGGACACGCCCTCTCGTTCTGGCGCTCTGCTGGAGTCGACAACTTTTGTTTGGCGCAATGACATTGCATCGCAGAGCCCCGCCCAAGCGAGTAATTGCCATTCAGGTATTACTTTTCTGCATGGGGGAGAGAGGAGGAGTAATCTTACTGCCTGATAAAGGGGACACGAGTGGAATGAACCGGACAATCCCACCTCGGCAAGCTGCGGCGGAATATGGTGCATTTTGCCAAGTTTGGGGGCAACATTGTTTGCTTTGGATTCGCTTCATCACTTGATGAGATTTCCACGGAAAAACAACATGTTCCAGCATGCAACCTGCCAGGAAACGCTGCGTGAGGAGGTACTCAC
Source organism: Triturus cristatus (assembly GCF_964204655.1). Classification (NCBI taxonomy): domain Eukaryota; kingdom Metazoa; phylum Chordata; class Amphibia; order Caudata; family Salamandridae; genus Triturus; species Triturus cristatus. The sequence continues at coordinate 322,588,234 of NC_140586.1, read as the reverse complement.
CTGGTACATAAGGAGGAGCCAAGTAACTGCTACACTGGGAGTGGTCACAGAATGTTTTAAAGATCTCCTTGTGCAATTGAACCCTACCTATGACTCCGGCACTGATGAAAGCCGTCATGGCCAGAAACGCGTCTGCTTCAGCGATTCATGGACATCCTGTGTGCGCATCAACTGCTTCAATAAAGCCACTTTTTAATCCCTGGAGCTGTGTCCTGCCTACTTCGTACAAGGGAGTGAGCATTTGGAGGTGTATGTTTAGCCGGTACTGTCGACACCGGCAAAGGACACGCCCTCTCGTTCTGGCGCTCTGCTGGAGTCGACAACTTTTGTTTGGCGCAATGACATTGCATCGCAGAGCCCCGCCCAAGTGAGTAATTGCCATTCAGGTATTACTTTTCTGCATGGGGGAGAGAGGAGGAGTAATCTTACTGCCTGATAAAGGGGACACGAGTGGAATGAACCGGACAATCCCACCTCGGCAAGCTGCGGCGGAATATGGTGCATTTCGCCAAGTTTGGGGGCAACATTGTTTGCTTTGGATTCGCTTCATCACTTGATGAGATTTCCACGGAAAAACAACATGTACCAGAATGCAACCTGCCAGGAAACGCTGCGTGAGGAGGTACTCACCTGGTACATAAGGAGGAGCCAAGTAACTGCTACACTGGGAGTGGTCACAGAATGTTTTAAAGATCTCCTTGTGCAATTGAACCCTACCTATGACTCCGGCACTGATGAAAGCCGTCATGGCCAGAAACGCGTCTGCCTCAGCGATTCATGGACATCCTGTGTGCGCATCAACTGCTTCAATAAAGCCACTTTTTAATCCCTGGAGCTGTGTCCTGCCTACTTCGTACAAGGGAGTGAGCATTTGGAGGTGTATGTTTAGCCGGTACTGTCGACACCGGCAAAGGACACGCCCTCTCGTTCCGGCGCTCTGCTGGAGTCGACAACTTTTGTTTGGCGCAATGACATTGCATCGCAGAGCCCCGCCCAAGCGAGTAATTGCCATTCAGGTATTACTTTTCTGCATGGGGGAGAGAGGAGGAGTAATCTTACTGCCTGATAAAGGGGACACGAGTGGAATGAACCGGACAATCCCACCTCGGCAAGCTGCGGCGGAATATGGTGCATTTCGCCAAGTTTGGGGGCAACATTGTTTGCTTTGGATTCGCTTCATCACTTGATGAGATTTCCATGGAAAAACAACATGTTCCAGCATGCAACCTGCCAGGAAACGCTGCGTGAGGAGGTACTCACCTGGTACATAAGGAGGAGCCAAGTAACTGCTACACTGGGAGTGGTCACAGAATGTTTTAAAGATCTCCTTGTGCAATTGAACCCTACCTATGACTCCGGCACTGATGAAAGCCGTCATGGCCAGAAACGCGTCTGCCTCAGCGATTCATGGACATCCTGTGTGCGCATCAACTGCTTCAATAAAGCCACTTTTTAATTCCTGGAGCTGTGTCCTGCCTACTTCGTACAAGGGAGTGAGCATTTGGAGGTGTATGTTTAGCCGGTACTGTCGACACCAGCAAAGGACACGCCCTCTCGTTCTGGCGCTCTGCTGGAGTCGACAACTTTTGTTTGGCGCAATGACATTGCATCGCAGAGCCCCGCCCAAGCGAGTAATTGCCATTCAGGTATTACTTTTCTGCATGGGGGAGAGAGGAGGAGTAATCTTACTGCCTGATAAAGGGGACACGAGTGGAATGAACCGGACAATCCCACCTCGGCAAGCTGCGGCGGAATATGGTGCATTTCGCCAAGTTTGGGGGCAACATTGTTTGCTTTGGATTCGCTTCATCACTTGATGAGATTTCCACGGAAAAACAACATGTTCCAGCCTGCAACCTGCCAGGAAACGCTGCGTGAGGAGGTACTCACCTGGTACATAAGGAGGAGCCAAGTAACTGCTACACTGGGAGTGGTCACAGAATGTTTTAAAGATCTCCTTGTGCAATTGAACCCTACCTATGACTCCGGCACTGATGAAAGCCGTCATGGCCAGAAACGCGTCTGCCTCAGCGATTCATGGACATCCTGTGTGCGCATCAACTGCTTCAATAAAGCCACTTTTTAATCCCTGGAGCTGTGTCCTGCCTACTTCGTACAAGGGAGTGAGCATTTGGAGGTGTATGTTTAGCCGGTACTGTCGACACCGGCAAAGGACACGCCCTCTCGTTCCGGCGCTCTGCTGGAGTCGACAACTTTTGTTTGGCGCAATGACATTGCATCGCAGAGCCCCGCCCAAGCGAGTAATTGCCATTCAGGTATTACTTTTCTGCATGGGGGAGAGAGGAGGAGTAATCTTACTGCCTGATAAAGGGGACACGAGTGGAATGAACCGGACAATCCCACCTCGGCAAGCTGCGGCGGAATATGGTGCATTTCGCCAAGTTTGGGGGCAACATTGTTTGCTTTGGATTTGCTTCATCACTTGATGAGATTTCCACGGAAAAACAACATGTTCCAGCATGCAACCTGCCAGGAAACGCTGCGTGAGGAGGTACTCACCTGGTACATAAGGAGGAGCCAAGTAACTGCTACACTGGGAGTGGTCACAGAATGTTTTAAAGATCTCCTTGTGCAATTGAACCCTACCTATGACTCCGGCACTGATGAAAGCCGTCATGGCCAGAAACGCATCTGCCTCAGCGATTCATGGACATCCTGTGTGCGCATCAACTGCTTCAATAAAGCCACTTTTTAATCCCTGGAGCTGTGTCCTGCCTACTTCGTACAAGGGAGTGAGCATTTGGAGGTGTATATATATATATATATATATATATATATATATATATCTCCCAAATTAATGAATTTGACGATCACACAGGGGCTATTTTTTCATCACCAGGTCTCCTTTAATTTCAGTTATGCGTTTCGCCTGTCACAGCAGGCTTGTTCACACACTGAAGTGTGGGTTAAAGTTACGTATATACTATTGACAGTTAAGACAAAGAAAGGACTTCATTCAAAATGTCCATACACCAGTCAGGTGTTTTTGGCGGCTATTTTAAGCTAGTCAGATACAAACATTATGGTGCCGATTCCGTTCCTGTAAAACCCGGCTACAAATGGTCGTACGGAGCGTTTTCTCCGTACGACTCATACCCGGGAATTCCACCGTACAAACCAGCAACTACGATTCGTACAGAAATACCATTTCCGTACGAATCGTAAAAAACACCGTACGGCTAAAAAATACATACAATTCCGATCCGGGACAGCGCGTATGTGACGTCCGCACGGAGTCAGGCAGCGTTTTACGGACCAGCAAGTACGATTCGTACCCACAGCACTCCGCACAGCTATATTTTTACGGGAGCCAAAAAGTGCCGGAAAAGCTAAGTACGCCGCGATGCACGAGGAAAAGGGGGCCCGGTACGCGCCGTACCCCCAGCCCCGTATGTACGCGCCGTACCCCCAGCCCCGTATGTACGTGCCGTAACCCCAGCCCCACCGTATGTACGTGCCGTACCCCCAGCCCCTCGTATGAATGCGCCGTACCCCCAGCCCCCTCAGCCCCCCCGTATGTACGCGCCGTACCCCCAGCCCCCGTAAGTACGCGCCATACCCCCAGCCCCGTATGTACGCGCCATACCCCCTGCCCCGTATGTACGTGCCATACCCCCAGCCCCCCGTATGTACGCGCCGTACCCCCAGCCCCCCGTATGTACACGCTGTACCCCCAGCCCTCCGAATGTACGCACTGTACCCCCAGCCCCGTATGTATGCGCTGTACCCCCAGCCCAGTATGTACGTGCCGTACCCCCAGCGCTATGCGCTGGGGGTACGGCGCGTACATACGGGGCTGGGGGTACGGCGCGTACATACAGGGGGAGCTGGGGGTACGGCACGTACATACGGGGCAGGGGGTATGGCGCGTACATATGGGGCTGGGGTACGGCGCATACATACAGGGGGGTGGGGTGCACGCACCATACATACGGGGGGTGAGGGTTACGTGCCTTACATACGTGGGTGGGGGGTACACGCCATATATACGGGGTGGGGCTTACGGTGCGGACGTCCGCGGGTTGGGTGGGAGGCTGGGGCGTGCTGTACGACTCATACCCCGGGCACAAGTGTACCCGGGGTAGGGGTCGTGCAAAGTTCGCTCCGTACAGGATGTTTTCCATACGCTAGTGTATTTGGGAAGCCGGTACGGATCGGACTTGTGCGCTCGAGCTTCAGTTGTACGACTCATACGTAAAACTGTCCGGGGATGTCTCGCAGACTTTTCCCGAGGTAATTCGTATGTATTTTTCATGTACGAATCGTACTTCGCCGTTTGTACGGGACTTGTACGATTCATACGTAAAAAAATACGGATACGAGTCGGACGGTAAATTTTTTTAACGGATCGGAATCGGCACCTATATGTACATATTCTGTTCCATTTGGTCTGTATGTGAATTAATCATTCTTTCGACATAGTGTCATATAAATTGATGATCTAATCATTTATAAAACTAAATCCATGTAGATTCATTTCTATTCAGTCCACGCATTACTTATTTACTTTTCATTTGACATAGTGTCTAATGCTTAAAGCCATCCTCATGAATAGTGTTCATTCACACTATTTTTACCTTAGGTATAAATCACAGTAAATCATTCATTTTATGTAATATGTTCTCGACTTAGTGCCAAACTCCATATGCCCTGTCAATCTTTATCTCATTCTTTCTTGTACGTAACAATTTTTTCCCCACAAATTACATTTAATTTTAAGACCAACACCAAAAAGAAAGTGAATAGATGTAAATACATACATTGATAGTGCTACCTATGTGTGATGTGTGGGGTGGGACCCCTTTGGGAACATGGGGTACAGGGGCCTACTTGGTGTTTGTATGTGTGCTGCAGTGTGCCACGGGGATCAGGGAGATGATCCAGAGTCATTGTGGGTGTGCAGTGTTCTCTACTTAATTGTGCATCTGTGCCATTGTGCCCATCTCCCCCCGTCCCCCCAGTCCCTGGTCGGTACTCACCCTGTTGATGTTGTGTCAGGTCATGTTGAGCAGTGTCTGGATCCACAACTCCTGGCACCGTATTCCGACTAATGACTGTGGCCACCATTTTCTCCATGTCATCCAGCTCCTGGTGTGCCACTGGACACCCACCTCCAATGAGTGTTGCTGCTTTCATGTTGGCATCAAGTTTCTTCTTGGTTTTGCCCTTCACATCATTCCAGCTCCTCTTGACCTCTTCCATTGTCCTCCTCAATGCTGCAACTGCATTCACATGGTCCAAGATAGTCTGCCATATTTGCGTCTTTATTGCCAATGACACGTTGGAGGTGACGAACAGTTGTTGATAGTGTTCTATCACCTCCGTGACGATGATCCTGTTTTCCTGCGGACTGAACTGCGTCTTTCTCTTCCTCTTCTCCTTGGCCTTCCCCAACCCCGAGGTTCCTTGATGGTCATCTGTGGAGCTTGTGGGGCTCGCGTTGTCCTCTGCACTCGGTCCGGGTGCATCCATGGTGTTACGCAGTTAATTTTTTTTGCCTTTTGTTTTGTTCTGCTTTTATAGTGCATTTTCCCACATGACGCGTGATAATTACAGGCCTGTCGCTGGTTATCGCTGATTTTTGTATAACGATTGGCCACATCGCAACTTTTTTTGCATTCATGTTTCGCGTTTTTTCGGTGTCGCGTTAATTTTAACGCGGTCACTTGACGCGTTATCGTGAGATTATCGCATGGTGCTACCGGGTTAAGAATACAACATTAACACGGTGTTATTTTGTAGTAATAGCGATGTGCAAAGTTCCGTTAAGCTAATTTTGCGATAATTATCACACGTTCTTGAGAATATCCCTCCATAATTTTTAAAGCACATGCAATTATTATTTTTCCAATCAAGGCTACAACAAACGGAATGATGGATGTGGAAATAATTAAATGTGAAAGAGGTACATAGAACTATTCAAAATAATAGCAGTTGGCGAGTTGGATTTATGTGTGCACTCTCTTTATGTAAGAATTACAAATACAGCAGTTCTGTTGCCTCAAGAAAGGTAAAAGAAAAGGAAATAAAGTGAAATACTTGTATTCCTATTAGTAATTGCAACAAGGTGAAATAACAATATAATATAAAAACCACGAGTCCCAGAATGCCCCTGAGGGTATAAAAGACAGTAGCATGCACTTGTAATTGAAAAAAGACTACCGCGGACAAAGCCGCAGTGGCTGAAGTGCGTTGGTGGTGTTTGTGCAATGCTGTTTGCTCATTAAAGAACATGATAATATGAGCTTTCGGATGTGCAGCTTTCTTTTTGTTTGTAAAAAAAGTATATATATATATTTTTTTTTTTCTTTTCTTTTTTTCCTCTGCTGGCTCAGTTGTGTTGGATTTCAGGCGCTCTCTGACGGTGCGGAACCCCGCGGCAGAGCCCAGCTGCAGTCAATTTTGCAAGTTCCAAGGAAATAAATTTGCTCCACTGGAGGGCTAAACTCGTTGTCAAAAGTTATATCAAAGAACTTATCAATGGATAAAATTGTAAATCAATCGAACTATAAAATAGTGTTAAGGATCAGGAAGAACAAAATAATCTGTGTCTATTTCAATCTTTGCACTTCATCATGTTATTTAATTTACTTAGTTTGGTTTTTAGTTATTTTCAATCCTATTTTTTCATTTGGCAATGACCAAAAATTTGAAAAAAATCAAGTGTTGAAAAGGCTCACTACATCTCCCAAAATGCTTTGCGTTGTTTTTGTAAACAGGACATTATCTAACTTTAGCTACAATGTATTTAGTTGGCTGGTCTAAACATCGTAGTCATTATCAAGATCAAGGTCTGTGTAGACCGAAACGCGTTGATTTGCCTTTCGCCTGGTGAAAAGAAATAAGAAAATAAAATGGAATGGACTTGCAAATATATAAATGTGGTATTCTCCTTTATAATAGAAATTCCTAGTCACTCCTTAACGCAAACTCACATTGACTCAAAAAAACACTCCAAAACTGATAACGACCCTAGTCCAATGCAGGATCAATCTGGCACTCAAACTTGGAAACACTCAAGTAAATACTCAGTACAGCAGAATAATAACAATGTTGGAGTGCATGAAACTCATAATTTCAAGGAGCATTATGATCAAAATAATACAGAGAGCATTTCATTTCTACACTCCTCCTTATTAAATATTCTACAATCGTCCATTTCAGTATTAAACATGCAATCAGATAAACTGGACCTCCGGATAGATCTCATAAATATCCTCGCAACTCAGATCGCCAGTATTATGCTAGGAAGGCAAGAAGAAATGCTAATTGTCTAGTGCAAAAAAGTGAACATAGAAAGAACCTACAGCCAATGTTCACTTTTACAAAGAAACATCAACTTCCCCCAGCAACAAGGCCCTTAAAGGCCCCTATAAAAGTTTCATATCTTGCGCCACCTGACGGATCAGTGCGAGAACTACTGACATGGTCTTAATTAAGGGCAGCTGATATGCAGCGAAGATAAGCCAGAAAGAAAAAAGTAAGCAAGATTCATGCCAACAAATTCCCCCTTTTAAGATACCGAAATCACAGCTCAAAACAGTGATCATAAGGGAACATTTGGATATATGACAACTGGAGACAAAAACCTCCGACAATCAAGATACGGTAGAAGAAATCGCATCAAACAATACAAATAATCCAGAAAATATCCAACAACTTGATAAATCAAATATATCCAATAGAAACTGTTTAAGCCTTAACAATTTGGATAGGGCCACGTCCACAAACAACAATTCAGTAGCTGTTTTAACAATACCAATGGTCTCCTCAAATAATAACATAAAAAACACAAACGTACAGTAACAACAGCCCCGGTAGATAGGACTATCTTGATCACATGCCCCTTATTAGGAAGTAACTCTGCGGGTAAGCAATATCACAAACATCACCTCACCTCTGGCCGACAGCAGCAAACCGAGAGGAACTAGCACAAATAATATAGGGAGAACTAAAAACAGAATGCAAACGCTGGACTTTATGAGGGAAACATCACATAATTCTAAAGAACTTTGTTCCCACCTGCCCGCTACGGAAAGTGACATCTGGCAAATCATTTTAACTCCCCAATACGAGTCAAGAGGTCAGCAGGACATACTAAATAGAAGAAATATAATGATACTGATAGCCGAGATACCTATACTGTGCCATATTAAAACAATAGATTTATTGTCAGTTAGGATCCTGCCTAATGAATACTATAGCCACCCAGAGAAAACCCTATAATGGAAGTTGGAGGAAATAGTCAACCAAATTAATAGTGTAAAGGTTCAATTTGAACTGTGGGGCAAACTTCTCACAAAATGCATATTACAGCAATATCCAGTACCTCTGACAATTCCAGATCAAAGACAAAACATTCATAATGGTATCCCCCCACGTGTACTCGATTCTGCAGAACAACACACAACAAGGAAATACCATACTATCAAATCATGGCTCAAAATTCAAAAAAATCTGTTGAGCCCTCTGGTCAGCACTCTATGGCAGTCCCTGATAAATGATGCAAATTCTAGCTACAACAAGTATTTATTGTCATCACTGGAAAAAACAAACACAGACAACTTATGGGAGCTAAAATTGAGTAACAAAGCAGCACAAATTCAGAATATATTTTAGCGGGGGTCACATGCCTGGATGACAATACAAACTTATCTTACTTTACAACCAGCAGCATATCTTTCTTTAACTTATCCCGTGTACCTATAGACAAGGTTAATGGCTATTCGTCTAGGAGTACTGCCGTCCTTAGCGGACAAACCATCCTGGAGATACAAAGGTCCTAACACATGCAGGCTATGTGGTGCCTTCAAAGAGGATTTCATGCATTTGATCTGCATATGTCCCGCGTTAAAGAAAGCACACCTCTCACTGCTGAAATGCATCTTCAATGAGAGGGGGATTCGTTCTTGTCGAACGTCAATAATGAGGAGCCTAGCCTCTACAGATCTGCAGATAAATTGTAAATCCTTCAAATTCTTGAAATTTACATGACAGACTACTCAAACAGATCATCAAGGAAACAGTGTCAGCACCAGATAGCGAGTTAGCACAGCAATTTAAAAAAACAGAGGACATCTCAGCATAGCAATAGGATTCTTTTAAAAAACCTGGGACTCCAGTACTTTTCACAAACAGAAACAAATATCCAATTTGTTACGTTCACGCACAATGACACTTTAACAATAACTTAGTTGAGAGTCAATGACGATTTTTACTTTAGAAAAATAATGAAACATTAACACCAGACTTGTTAAATGGTTTTAGTCCAATAAATGATTTTTATTATCCAGCACTTTAGTACTAATGTTAAAATGACATATGTATATAAATTGGAACCTTGAAATCGATACGGCAGATATGGTGCATCACAAATATGACCAAATGTCACTACAGCATAATCTATATTATTATTAGAGGATAGTAATTTACAATTTATATCGTTGAAATAACAAAGTGAACTTTTCAGAAACTGACAAAATAGACAAGTACCTACAAAGTATGTTTTACAAAGGTTTTTTTATCTTGTATGATCTGGTCATATTGTGACGGTTTTTATTAACTTATGAAAATAAATTGAATTGAATTGACTCTGACCTGCAGAGAGTTTTCTTGTGTGCATGCAGATCATTGCCTGAGTTCCCTGCCCTGGGACCTTCATACCAGGGGTTAGGGTGAGAGATTGGAAAGGTTTATGGTTAACATTAGGATCACAGAATGGTTTAGAGTTAAAGATAGGGTTAAAGTTAGGGTAAAATATTAGTGTTAATCTTAAGGGTGAGGTCAAGGGAAATAGAAAAAGGTAAATTCTACCAAAATGATTTTAGTTGAAGGGTCATTTTGAAACAGTTTGCAAATGAGCCTCTTGATTAAAATGAGTTCCTTTTTTTACTAATTAATTGAAACTCTTCACATAAAATCATGGTATCTAAAACATTACAGTGGGGTCTTGGTGGGATACAACATTTGTGATAAAATTAGCTGGAAAAGGGAATCAATCTCACTTTTTATCCATGGATTAGGTTCCAGATGAACAGTTGCAAATTGTATCTAATGGGGCCAGTCATTTAAGTAATATTTATGTCAAATGCAGTGTGATGGAAGAAAAATTCTAATTGATTCCAGCTGAACTCATTGCTGGTATTTAATGGTATCTAATGTCTTTAGACAGTAGATAGTTATGAACATCTCGAGAGAACATTGAGAATCATTTCCCACAACGTCTTGTAGCTGAAGAAGAACTTTCCTGACACATTGCGGTCTACCCACAAATTTACTCATCAGCTCATGTCTCGAGAGAACATTGAGAATCTTTTCCCACAGTATAGTATTTGGCTACTCAGTTCAAGTTCCAAATTCTATGATTACTCATTTTTACAGCATTATTAAACAATTTATTGACTTTTAGTGGTAGATTGAACTTCCAAACCTTACTCTCTTTCCTTCGAGATTTTAATTTCAGCCAGTCATCAACTTGCACCACTGTGTTGTTTACCGCCTTTCATAAGCACAGCCCCCAATCCTTTTGAGCTTGAATTAATCATTAAATAAAATGTATCTCTCGGATCAAAACTTCTCAATCTTGGAGCTTCCTCTAAACATGACTTCACACACTTAAATTCCGATTCACACTTTGGCACCAGATAAACTCTTTCCCTTTTTTTTACAAGCTCCTCATACATCATGTAACAAAAGCAGTAGTCTTGAGACATGTGGTGCAATTTTATCTGGTGAAACAAAGAAGTTAAATCGAGTGAGAAATCCTAGTTGCTAGTGTTTAATCTTCTTTCATTAAGGTGCCTTATTCAGAGACACAAGCCACAACAAGATCCCCAAGCAACTGCCACAGAATCTTCATGTCACTCCATTCCAAGCTAGCCTGCATACACATATTTTAGATCATTACATCATTACTTAGATACAGAACACCACAAGCTGTCTTTGTCGTTTTCATGTTCTGTACTTGTATGATGTCCAAATGGCTACATGCTGCATATGGATCTAGTAGACAACATTTGTAACTGGCCAATATATTTTTTTTTCCTGAAGAACAAAAGTTCCTCTGAATGAATCACCAAATAAGAAAAAAACAGATACTGTCAGAGGAAGAGTCACCAGGTGTGACTTTGTTTTGTAAACAAAATTGGTTATGCACAGGCAACAAGTGATAAACCGTTCATAGAACTAATAATGGTCACAACCATTCTATTGTAAAGAATAATATTTTCCCCCAAAGTTGAGTTTCCCCTAAAAAAAATAGATGATGCTGACGATGATCTGCATGTTAGGCATCTTGAAAAAAGACCATAGGTAACTTTCGATAAGTTGCATTTCTTAATATTTATTAAACACCTGACCATTGAATTGGATTTTTAATTGTTGTTTAATGATTTTCTAGCTAATCCCATTCCCGGAATACAGAATTAGGATTTTAATATGTATTCGTTTTTTCTACATAGGACAGTTCAGCCTGCCATAATGAAAAATTGCTTTTAGGTGCTAGCAACTTTAAGGGTATGTTAACAGAAACTTTCTACATGTCCTACTTTTATATACCATGTGCCCTGCCTTGTGGACTACAAGGCCTGTATAGGGGTGATTTATTTTTAATTTAAAAGTGAGGTTTTGACTTGTCAAAAATGTTTACATTGACAAGTTGAAGAACAGTTGTTTCACTGTTACAGTCAGGCTGCACTGGTAGACCTCAAGCAATGTTTGCACTGCCACTGTAGTGGATGGCACAATAGGTACTGAAGTCCACTTGTGGCATTTAACTTCCAGGCATTAGGTATATCTTGTACCAATTACAAGGGTCTTAAAGGTAAGTTAAATATAGCAGTTAGGAATATGCCAATTTGACCATGCTTAAAGTTAAAGGTTCAGGATAGACACGTTATCACTAATTGGCAGGATTAAAGTGCACAGAGTTCTTACGAGAACATATAAAGTCCAGCAGGAAGCAAAAAATATGGGCTGACCACACCGACAAGACTGATTGCTTATAGAATTCGACTGGCATTGTTGATTGTAGATTGAGAGTGTTGGGAACCAAAGGAGAACCTAATTCCCTGGCTGAAATAATACATCATCAAGATATGACATGATACTATGCAATTTTATATATAATATGATATGATACGATATGATATGATTTAATATGATATGTTAGGATATGAATATAGCACACTGAAACAAAAGTATTATGCATTCAATGAAAGATTTCCTCAAGGTATTCTAGAAGATTATGGTTTCATGTGGGATCTTCTCAGAACTGACAGTGATCTTTTTGAATGAAATGTAAACATATCTGAGCCTCAGTATTCATCGTTACAATCTTTATATATGTTTGTTCTCCATCTCTGCACTCTCTTTTGTGGCATAAAGGATTAATTGGCCACTCATAACACAGTGAATAGATGGGCTCACTTTTCAATCACTATATGAAACCTAATAATGATTGATGGGGGTGGGAAAGACTATGTTATTTTCCTTTAAATGATTTAGAGGGGTCATCATTGCCTTCTTCATCACCTTCTTCAGGTGAAAAAAACTCCCAAAAACGTTACATCCACGTCTCCAAAGAAGAAAAAACCTAGAGCTGAGATAAATCTAAAGGAAAAATTGCCGGGTATGAATTTGTGCTGATCCTTATCAGTGGGAATTAAATATTAAATAAATAATACTTATCATGAACAAGTACGAGTGAATGTGGAAAAGCAGAACTTCATTATCTATGGTGGCTGCCGACTTTTCTTAAGAGTGGGCTCGTATTTTCTAAACAATCTAATTAAAAAACAGAAACAGGACTGAATGTGTCACAATTCACCCTTTTTAAAATTGTTATTGAATATGTCCCAGAACAGTCTTATCAAAATTCACATTTTGAAAAATGTAATGATTGATATCTAGTCTGCTCATCACACTCTTGCCACCTATGAATACAGCCACTGTGTGAATCATCACTACAACAATGTTTACTAGTTGGAAAACCACACTTTAAATTGCATATTGCACTTTATTTCAGAAGACTTAACGAACCCATTGTCTTCTTCCTTATCGTTGCCTTCATCGTCACCATCATCACCTCCAGCTAACAGCAAGCTTTTGAAAAAACCTTTACTGAAATCGCCAAAGAAGAAACCAGACGGAAAATCAATCGAATCAGCAGAGGATTTACCAGGTATTGAGATTAATGCAAAGTAGCAATAATTAAGAATGTGGAGGACTCATCACAAAATACTGTGTCTCATGGGTAATGAACATATGAATAATCATTATTTTTTAGACAGCAATGGGGTAACATGCTCACTGAGCACAGATGTCTTTTTATAGAAAGCATCATCATGCTTGATATAGATATGCTCAGTTGTTAGCATAATCTCTTTTTTCAAATGCCACTAACTTTTAGCCTAGATCATCTTTGCTGACCCTCTAGTTGATTTGTAGATAAGTTAGATATGACAGAGAATAGGACTAGCATTTAAAACACCAGATCACATTAGATGGGTATGCCATACATCCATGTTAGGTCATCTCCACAATGTACAAATCCCCTTACCTCCTAAAGCAAATCTACAGTTTTACACTCACGCACATTGCCAAAAATTCTCTTGATCTAACTGTAGGTCACATGAATCCAACATTAATTGCCATAGTGTTAATGAACACACCAGTGCGTTCTTTTCAAGTACATAGAGTTTACTGATGCTAGAATTTCATAGCCAGTATTACCAATACTGGAAGAATTGGTATTTCTCAATTCTGTGGAATTACCAGGCCATTGCAAGTTAGACCTTGTGAATTAGGGAATAACCAGAAGAATCTGTCTCAAAGTGCAAATTTCTGTGATTTTCAGCCTGCTTTAATCCCGTACATAATGGTTGCGGTTGGTGAAAAAATGCCCCGGTGGAAAAACAAGGCAGACATGGTGTGTTTCTATCACTCATAATCTCAATTTGTCTCGTAACTTTTGCCACTATCTGAATGATGATTACCAGGCTACTCATAATAAGACCCAAGGTCTGTTAATAGTTAAAGTGTAGGATGTTATTAAGAATAAAATATGCTGTTGGGAAGGCGTGGCTCGCCAGCCAAGATGGCGGATGCTTGAGCGCACTGCTCTGCATTGGCCTGGCAAAGATCCTCACAATCCAGCACCCAGGGGTGCCATTAGCCATGGGTGGCATCAGTCACACTACCTGGACGCCAAGGGGGGAGAAGACCCAGTGGCGAAAATCAATGAAGCAATCTGCCAGAGCCACGGTGATATGAGAGGCAACGACCGGGCAAGAAAAATGGAAGCGGCGGTTCGAGATGGCAAGCGGACAGCAGGCCACATGCAGGAAACAGAAGATGGGGGCCCAGCACTGTGCCCACAGATGCTCTGAGGAGAGCTGGGGTATAGCAAGGGTGGCCTCCATGCCCAACATCCCCAGCGACTGGGAAGAGCATTACCAGCTGCGAAGAGCACATGTGAGAGGTGGCATGAGGCGAAGAACCAGGACATGGATAAGTGTCCAGAGTGAGAGCCCTGGCCGGCACTTAAGTGGGAACACTGGGCACCGTAGGGGGGTCGGCACCCCAACTGCTCGAACGTTGGGGTGTTCAACCCGGGCCCTGCAGTGGCATGGAGAGGCATCACTGAAACACAGCACCCCGGAGGTATCACAATAAAAAGCAAAAAGGTGACCCTAGAGAGAGACTACCAGGCTCAAGCCAGGGTCTGGACAACAAGTGGTTTGGCCAGAAGAGGCACAGAGCAACGGACCCAGGGACTGCAGGAATTGCCATGCAGTGCAGGCCACCATAAAAAACGATGTATTGAGTGCTGCCCCACAACTCCCCCACCCCCGTTGCTTCTATTGGACTACAAACCGGGAATACCATGTGAAGGAGGTGCGAAATGGTGGAAGGCAGGCCACAGGCACTGAGACTCCTGGAGGAGACGCGCTGACTGGACTCAGGGGGTGCAACAGAATGAGACCTGCATTTCTACAGGCAAGGCCCTGAGCTGGAGTACTGGGCAGGGTGCTTAAGGCCTGCTGAGACATTAATCACCTGTGGGGGGACCTGGCATCATCTTCTTTCCCTGCAGCGCCACAGCTATGAGCAAATCAGAGACCAGAGAGAGAGGATCACAGACTGCCCATAATGAACCAACTCAGAGTGTTGACCCAGATGAGGAGATGCTGGAATCTCTGTCACCTTCCCTACAGCTCGAACTGGACATGATTTTTGAGGCTATTGTGGACACCAAGGACACCCTCCAATGTGATATCAGCACAGTGTCTGCAGAGTGGGAGCTACTACATACGGACCACCATAAATTCACTGAGAGGGTGAAGGGAGCCAAAGCACAAATTAATGAACTTCGACCGGTCAACAGTCTCTAAAATTGCAGGTGGCTGAACTGGATGACAGGGTGCGCATACTGGAACACAGCACTAAGGATGCTGAGGTGTACACCCACAGTAATACCATATGTATTGTAGGCCTCCCCAAAGGGGCAGTGGGAGGTGAGCATTGGTTAAGAATGGAGGTGGCCTCAATACAGTTGGCCCCTTTCTCTGCTCTGGAATAAGCGCATTGTGTTCAGATCTGCCCGCCTGCTGGATAGTCCGCCTAGGCCGGTCGTGGCTAAACTGCCACATTACAAGGACAGAGATATACCTCTACGACGGGCGTGCGCAAAAGGCCCCCTCCTAGTGGGGAACAGTAGGGTGTCCTTTTTACCGGATTTCACGACGGCAGTGCAGGTCAAGAGAGCCTCCTTCCTGGAGGTAAAAAGGGCTCTATGTGAGGAGGGACTGCAATACTTTCTATTATTACCAGCACAGCTTAAAATCCTACTGGATGGTGCTACCCACTTCTATGCCTACCCGATGGAGACCTGGAACTGGCTGGAACCCTATAGACTGGGGGCAGCCCATCAGCAGACTGGGCTGCAGATGCAGATGCTAGGCACAGGTCTAGGAAACGCACCTGCTGTGCCTCCCGGAAATGGGTGCTAGTAAAACCGACCAGGTCCCAGATGGACAAGGACAAGGCTGCAGCACTCCTGGGAGGAACGGAGATTACCGTGCAAAAATCCACTGACTCTGACAGAAGTGAATCCCCGGAACAATGCTCAGGACTATCGGACTCTGACGACTCGATACTGTAAGGCAGCGGCCTCCTAATCATCACCTCGCGGATCCCAGAGAACCTCCTATATGTATGGGAAGCCTGGCGACCAAGGTACCCTGTTGGACTACATCTGGGGCTGCCTTCTCACTTAAAAGTGCCCTACTCTTTACATACCCTTGTGCAGATGATGGATAGGGAGACAAGCTGGAACGCAATGCTTACCCAAAGAGCTGGTGCTGTGGCAGGCTGAGACACATGGTAGCTGGCGGCATGGACTGATCACCTGGACTTTCTGGGGGCTTCCCCCCTGCATGGGTTGGGGACTTTGATCTGCACTGCATAACAGGATGTACCTAAGGGCTGTCGATCCACATTTGGGTCGGTGCAGAACCGATCCTCACATGCACGCCTGCCCCACATCACTGGGCTAATATAAAAGGCTGAGTGGAACTATGATTGTACTACAGTTTTGTTCTTACAGTTGGGTGGACAGCCATTGGTGGACTTGCTGTGTGAATGGGTGTTTGGGGATGGCCTGTTTGTTTTCTGTCTCAGAAACTGTCATGCATGCTGAAATGGGAGCTGTGGGTACATAGAGGGGGAGACCGAGAGGCACCGTTAGGGTGAACTCCAGAAGATCCACCCTACTGCTAGCTCACACCCTGGTCTCACACTCCTGACATGGAACATACGAGGAACGGGGTCTGCGGCTAAGCGACACAACATACACAGATATCTCAGGTGTAGTAGAGTGTACATCGCTATGCTCCAGGAAACCTACCTTCTGGGGGTAGAGGTTGAGCGCTTGCAGCACAGTTGGAGAGGGCAAGTGTTTGCAACACCACACTCCACTAACTCCTGTGGGTGAAGGTGGGGGTACCCTTTGAGAAGATAGGATAGGATAATATTTATAGAGCGTGCTTATACCCGAGGATGTCAAGGCACTGGGCGGACAGATGAGGAGAAAGAGAGTTTTTTAATAACCGGCAAGGAGTCCGCATTGGAAATGAGGAGGAATGCTACGTGTTGGTAATGGGCAGGCAATATGGTAGGCAGGTTACACTGAGGAGTGTATACGTACCGAACCTGGACCAAGTCACATTTTTGCACTCACTCTCCACTCCACTGAGTCACCTCAATGATCACCCTTTGATCATAGGTGGGGATTTTAACTGCGTGCTAGACATGTCTCTTGATCGTTCTACCCACCATTGCCTGGGGCAGCAGCCCATAAGGTAGCTGTGGGCTTCCAGGACTGGCTGCAGGTTTAGGGACTTGAAGGTTTCTGGAGGACACAACATGGCGATACGAGGGACTACTCCTGATACTCACACATGTACCAATTATACACCCGCCATGATCAATATGTCTACATGAGCTACCTGAGTCAATACATGTCTCAGACGGAATACAGAGGCCGCACATTCTCAGACCATAGCCCATTATTGATGGCCTTCCAATCGGGGGACAAATGCCTGTATATACCCATGTGGTGGCTGAACACAGTGGCCCTCACTGATGACCCCTGCAGGGAATCATTGCGGGAGTCCATTGCGGGTTATTTTGAACTTAACCATGGCACAGTGTCTGATTGTTTAGTCGAAGGAGGCTTTCAAGGTGGTGATCCGGGGACACTGTCTTGAGTGGTCTGTGAGTGTAAGGAGGGAGATGGAAAAAATGCAAGCCTAGGATGATGCCCACGCACCCTAGACACCAAAATGAATGGTGACCCAGACACACAGTTAAACACACAATGTATATAAGGGTCCAAAGGGGAAGTTTTAAGGACCATAACACCTTCAATCCCCAACAAATACAAAAAACTAACAGAAGGTCTTAAGTCCAAACATACAGACAGAACAGTCACTAGATGCTCTGAACAAAGCGAGAGTCTCTACAAATGGTTGGTATATCACCAGGCCAGAGATAAAGAGTCCATCAGCCCACCCTTATTGGCGGAGCTTCGTCATTTGAGACTCTAAGGGATCGAGGTCTGGGCCCATAGCAGCGAGCCAGCTGGCCCTCTTGGCTGCCCGACCAAATAATCCCAAGCTAGAACAGTCTCCTGGCTCAGTGTATATAACAACTCTTGAGGACTCAAAAAATATATATATGATATACCAACCATTTGTAGAGACTCTCGCTTTGTTCACGGCATCTAGTGACTGTTCTGTCTGTATGTTTGGACTTAAGACCTTCTGTTAGTTTTTTGACCCAGACACACACACACACACACACACACACACAGTTACAGGCTACAAAAAATACAGTATAATGTGTCATTGGAACACCTGCGATGGCACACAAGGAATATGTTAACATGGCGTATGAGGAGGAGAGGAGAGCTGGGAGACTGCTGGCCTCGGTTAATATGCCAGAGACCAGGCATGCACCTATTACTCACCTACTGGCATCGGATGGTAGAACGCTATATCCACCCAAAACCATTAATGCAGCCTTTAGAGGCTATTATGTAGAACTGTAACAGCACCTGACCGTGATCGCGGTCAGGACAGTGAGTGCCTATCTAGAGCAACTCCCACTCTAAACTCTGCCTCAGAAACCCTGGGAACTGCAGGGCTTGATGGGCCCAGAGATACTCCAGAAAAATAAAAGTGCCAGTAAGGTAATGGCCTTGTGCAAAACTCGGGGACCTGAGGGGCTAACCGGAGAGTTTTATATAGCCTATTCAGAGGTGCGGGCTACTAAGCTGGCAGCAGCGTACGCTGAGTTGATAAAACCGGGACCTTGCTAGCCTCGACACAGGAGGCCCTGGTAATCCCGTTTCCCAAGTCCAAGTCTCCAGACACTACACCAGCAGCGTTCTGCCCTCTTTCCATGCTAAACTTGGACTTTAAAATATTTAGCAATGTGTTGGCGACCAGGATGCCGCAGACCTGGGCTCCATACAACTTTAAATATATGGGAGTCCATATATACAACAAGTTGGAGGATCTGCAAGAAAGCAATCTCGGAGGGGCCTTTCGCTCACTAAATACATGCGTTCCCTTCTCGAGATCGCTCAACCTACCACCCATACCGCATATAGCAATCTCGAAAATGGTGATGCTCACGAGGTTACTTTACTACTTTATAAACCAACCTGTTAGCGTGCCAGAGTCTTGGTTATGACAACTAGAATTCCTTCTTAGAGAGTTGACTTGGGGTGGGGGCTGCCAAAGAATGTCCTTGTCCACCCTTGGAGGCCCGCCTAGTGTTGGTAGGCTGGGAGCCGCAGACTTTGAGCTCGGAGGTTCAGCTGCAGTAGATCACCCACTGTTTATATGGCGCTCTTCAGGAAGAGCTTGGCCCCATTGGTCTAGACCCTAATCAGAGGGCCCTGCTGGCCAAACTGCTCCGTCAACCGTGAGGATCTCGTGACCCGGACTGCTACTGGCTGCCCCGTCCAACTGCTGGCACAGATGTGTCCGACAAACTGGGGGGAAACTGCTTTACACCCCTGCACTGTCGCCTGTTGGCCTCCTCCATGGCAAACCTTTAATACACTTTACTGAATAGACATGCTGAGCAGGCTGAAGAAAGCACTCAACCATAAACTGACATGTACTGTAGAAATTTGCCTCTTGGGGGCATTTTCTAGACCCAGCAGGTGGGCAACAGCATTCAGGTTCTAGCCCTTGCTCTGGCAAAAAGGAGAATATCGATGACCTGGATGTCTAGAGTGGGCCCTGCGGTTGGGGTAGAGGTAAAAGATGTGACCGCATGGGCCAGGGTAGCTGAGAGAAGAGGCAGGAGGGGTGTGCAGGTGACCCATACTGGGACTGTGGGCAGAGGTGATGGAGGCAGGGGAGATACCCACAGATGAGGGGGAGCACAGCACTGGAGAACTCTTCACACCGGGTGAGATGGAGATGGATATTGGTTGAGGACAATGGGACAGAGGCTGTGGCTGCTTGAGGAAAGCGACAACACCGTTATCACTCAACGACTCCACCATTCACCACTGTGGCCCTAGGGCATAAGACTCCTACCAGAAGCCGCTGCTGATTGGGCTGATATATGATGAAACCCTGACCCCCAGGTGTAAAATACCCTAGGTACCTCATCCACACTTATGTACCCATAGCTATATGTCACAGTTCCCTGGAGACAGTAGTTTGGGAATGTTACTATGCCCATTGGTTCTTTCTATTGCCTGCTGGGATGGGCTGGCTTTTGTATGTGCACACTGCTCTGCACCATGCGACCACAAGTGAGAAGAAATGGCGGGGCGCTTGGAAAGAGCCAGACCCAGAGAACCCACCAGCTGCAACGATGTAGGCTTTGTGTATCTGTAACATCCATTATGCACACTCTGACACTGTCTGCAGAAGCATAACTTACCTACACAGTACCTACCTGAGCCAATTATGTTGTCTGCACATTGTTGTTATGACACTTGCAAATTGTTTACTGAGAAGAAATGGTTGCATACAATTCTACTTTAAATAACAATAAACAAAGTTTGAAAAAAGAATAGAATCTATTATTGTGCAGTGTACATGAAATGAGCAGTGATAAGCTTGCTGATGAAGCAATTGAATGTGAACAGTATACACATGATGATGCAATATTTAGGTAATGTGACTGGAAAGATAATTGTGTTGTATTCATACTTCTTTGGTAGTGGTATGGACCTATATACCTAACAAACAACGTACGCACCTTCAGTTATGTTCTTTCTGGTGGATACAGCTGATTCCTCACTTTTAGAATACTCCCTGGTGCCAGACTGGATATAAAGATTTTTGCCAGCAGCGCACCCCATGTGCCAATAGGTGCCATCATATGGCTCAGTGGTGACTTCATACCACCCCAGAAAACACTGAGCCACACATAACTACCACCCCTGTACGTTGATGTAAGATTCTCAATCTTTCTCCTTCCTCTCCCCAAGACCTGAAGCACTTCCAACAAATTGCAGGTGATAATGTTCCAAAATCTAACTTGAAACTCTAGTGCTGGGCCAATTGAAACCTCATGTCCTATCGCAGGGTCTGTTTGTGCCATCTGGCATATTTCACGGGCAGGATGCACAAGGGCATGAGCCCAAGATGACTCAAAACTACCTTGACAAAGCTGTACATGTCTAGAATGTTCCAGACTCGCTGCAGAAGTGGAAAGGGTTTGTCTAGGGGAGTCACTATGAAGGGTATCCCCTACGTAGGGTTCAAGTGGGAATTTCGCTTGTTGTTGGGACATTCAAGGAGCTCAAGAGCTTAGTCATTGCCTGGAGGTGGTCTGTGCATGAATGACATGAGCAGTAATCGAGGTGCAGAAATACCTCTGAAGATGAGCTGCTACCACCGCCATCACTTCTTTAATCACTTGAAGAGCCTAAGTAAGGCAAAAGGGTAGCACAGTGAATTGAAAATGTTTACACCCCACTTCGAGCCGCAGGTAATGTCTGTGGAACTCCAGGATGTGTACATGAAAATATACGCACAGCAGGTCCTGGGACACCATCAAGACCCCAGGATGCAGGGCAGAAATGATTTTGAGTAAGCATTTTGAATGTGTCCTTATTTAGAAAGGTATTCTATGGCCATAGGTTCAGTATAGGCCTGAAGATTCCGTCCTGGATGAGGAAGTTCTGTGAAAATAGCACCCTTCACCCCTTTCTGAGTATGGCACCCGCTCAATGGCACCTTTGACAAGCAGGATATTTACTTCCTGCATCAAGATAGCACCATGGTCTGCTGAAAATCACTCTGGTGGAGGGTAAGAGATGGGGATTGAATGAAAGGTAGGGTGTAGCCCTTTTGAACAATTTGTAAGACCCATCAGTTTAACGTGATGGATCTGCAGTTGGGGAGGAAATAGCTTATCCTGTCCCCAACTGGCTGGTCATGGAGGTAAATCCAGAGGGGCTTGGGTGCCCCTGCAACAGGGAAAGAAGGGTTGGAGGATTGCTGCCCCTGCTTATGTGATCGACCTTGGTTGCCATCATGTCCTCCGCGCATGTTGAGGCACCTACTGAGAAGGTTAGTGCTGCCAGTGAACTAGACCTCTGGAATAGCCCCTAAACGTTCTGTACTGCTGGTGAAAATGTCTGGCTGGGGACGATAACCCCAACGATCGGGCTGTGTATGACTATCTTTTAATCACCAGAGCTCAAAGTCAGCCTTGTCTCCGAGCAATTTAGATCGATTAAAGAGGATATCCATAAATAACGCTTGGACGTCCCTTGAAAACTCCATTAATCAACTCCTGGTGTGCATTCTGATTGCTACACTGGTGCCAATAGTACAGCCTATCCAGAAGGTGGTGTACAGATCTGCAGGCAACACATTATTTTCTGAGTCCTGTCCATCTTGTATCATTTGAGCCAGTGAGTGCCAGCGGTTGCCAGAATGACCAGCATGATCTTACTGGCCATGTCCCATGAGGCATGTGTATATCACGCGGAAGTCACACTGCATTTAAGGAACATAAACCTGGCTTTAGCTGAAGAAAACACTTTCTTTGCAAAGACATAGATACATTTTGAGTCCCTTTTCAGAGGGTTTGTAGGAAAAGCAATTGGATTGACTTTACTTGTGGATGCCTGTACCACAAGGCTTACAGTCGTTGGCTGTTTCATCAAAAAGTCAGGGTCACCAGAGACTACTCTTTTCCATCCAGCCACAGGTCAGCTGTCCAGGGGCTGAACATGGCTAGACCAAGTGGCCATCAGAGTGTCCAAAAGAGGCTTGTGCAATGGTAATTGTGGCAAAGAGGAAGTTAGACTGGTTGAAGAATTTCAGTCAATAAATTGGCTTTGTTTTCCTGCGTAGGCAACTGTAAGTCTATCACTTCTGCTGCTCTGCACCCTACTGCACCAAAAGAGTCACTCTCCTCCATATGTGGACCAGGTGGTAAGTCCAGCTCTGTCTCTGGTGAGGTATCTAGCCCACTAGCATTTTGCTTGTCTAAATACATCGCTCCATCACTTTAATGAGGAGGGAGCAGATAGTTTACCTCCTTGTCATCATCAGTGTTGTGAAGGGTAGTGTGTACACTTAGACCACATCAGAGTCAGAGTGTAAGAAGGTCAATTTCCTCTGATAGAACTGTAATTGAGGGGGAGGACAAGGCAAATGCTTTGACTGCATAATCACTAGTTCCCTTAGTAATTACATAACACAGCTCGGACAGAAAAGCGATTGGATCCAGTACTGATGGGGTCTGCATGGGCAGCGGCACAGAAGGAACTGCCATGGACCCTAGGGTCAGAATAAGTCTGGACCAGCTTCTGTGAGGGCCTGGCAATGAGTATTGAGGTATCATTGAGTGTCAATGACATGCCCACAGGCAGAAGGCCAACTGGAAAATTGGTAGCATTGCCTTCTTGAAAGCGGCTATCTGTTTTACGATAGAAAATTGCCTGTGATATTTGGGGTGCAACAGAACCAAATGCAGGACATACTCAAAGTAAGAAAATGCTGGGTGTTTGTGACTTTTCATCAGGCTTTAAGTTGCAGGACGGGTTGAGTCCTGCTTGGCTTTCTTATGCATATGGTGCATTTTTTACATTGACTTACGAACAGACTTGGAGCAGAAATGCTACTTTTGCGTAGGGCCAACAACCCGACCAAGATAGAGAAAGGCCCCTGTGACTTGGAGCAGGAGCAAGACCTTTGTTTCAAATATGACTTCTTCTTATGCTCTGCAGTGTAAAGACTTGTCTTCCATTACCTCATTGCCTTCAGGTGTAGGAGGGCACAAAACTTTGTGCTCAAGTACCAGAGGCACATGTCGTGCAGGACTGTCATTAACATCTGTTTCCTGCAGTCGTGACACAGCTTGAATTCTGCTGCAGTACAGCTTTCATAGTTTGAAGTTGTCAGAAAACCAACAGAGCTGTGGATCATGCCAAAGGGTGTGAAAATAAAGGAACTGATGTCAGTGTGCTGGAGTAGCTCTGCCAGTTGTGGAAATTGAGGAGTTTGCAGTTAGAAAAAGGCATCAAAATCAACAACATAACTTCACAAGTTATGGTAGCTACTGAAGTCCAGCTGGTCAACTATCCACTCTAATAAAGAGTGAACTGGTAAAACTGTATTTATGTGTGTAACCGGTATTTATATAGTGCACCCATAGCCAAAAGTCAGCAGAATGCTGCACAAGGTCAAAAGCAAGCATGCAATCAAGAAGTGATAGCTGAGGCTTCTGAGAGAAGAAGTATAGTGTTATCTAAAAAGGTGTATCTACAAATCTTTCCTAAATTGGAGCAATACTTTACGACTTTCGGTATTCACAAAAGGCATTTAGGAGTAGTAAAGTTAGGATTCCCCATTTTACTACTCCTAAACTGAGACAAAATCCTAACTTTACGACTTTCGGTATTCACAAAGGGCATTTAGGGGTAGTAAAGTTAGGAATCCTAATTTTACTACTCCTAAATGACTTTTGTGAATACCGAAAGCCGTAAAGTTAGGATTTTGTCTCAGATTACTTTTGTGAATCGGGCCGACTATTTTTTTTCTAAAGCTCATTCCTCACCCTGAGGCAAGCTCTGAAAATCACCAATAAAAATATTAACCAATGGCAAATAGAATAAGCACAATAAAAAATGTTCAATTAACAAATAATGGAAACAAACACAAAATGCAAATTCAATTAAAAAAAAGAGAAAGGATGTAAGAGATTATCCACCTCACAATGTACTGGGGAAACATGGACCTCACAGAGCAATGTTGCCTGGAAAGAGATCTCAAAAGGTGGGAATACCTATCAGATTGTTTCCACAAGATCGGGTACAGATGTATCTCATGTCAGGTCCTGGATAAAGTTAATATCACCCCCTAAAATTATCGGACCAACTGCTCCCATAGTAATATTTTAAATCTGTCTTAATGAAACAGGTCCATCAAAAACTGGGGCATAATAGTTGACCAGGTGTAGAGAATTACCATTCATACTAGCTATCAACCAAACCCACCTTCCCTGGTGATCTCTAATCACATGGAGGACCAGCCAATCCAGCCCTCTGGATAGAAAAACTGCCACTCCCCTCACTGCCAGACCTGCTGTATCAAAATAAACTTTTTAATAATACTTTGAAATAAACGGTTCCGGGCAGTTGTTTTTCAAATGGGTCTCCTGTAAAAATAATACTTCTGGAGAGAAAGAGGTCAACCATCTAATCAGTCCCTCATACCTCCGTTTGTTTGACATACCATTGGCAATGCTGGAAATATATTTTGCTTTAGTACCCATTACATAGATAGCCTTTTTTTATTAGTGACATTCCTGTATACCATGTAGCTGGAAATTTGTGATTAATAATGATTCTCCTCACTTTTGCTATGCGTGCACCCCTCTACCCGCAAACCCCCTCAGCCCCAGACCCACTCACTGATACCCCACGTGCCCTGCAGACCGACTGATTACTGCGAGAGGGGAATCGCCCACAATATCCCTCTCCCTGTTCCAAGCTTTACAGGGTGCCCTGTTGCTGCACCAAAGAAGCACTCAGCCTCCTTCCTCTGCCTCCAGTGCCCCTCTCCAAAGAAAACCCTTAGGCCTCGCAAATTCTCAACCTCCTAAATTCGGGTTTTGTTAAAGTAGACAAATAATTTACGAAAGCCATTAGACATGCCCAGTTTTGTCAGTGTGGCATGGAGGAAGGACCATTTGAGAGAATTGAATGCCTTTCAGCATCTAACAGCGCTACTACAGAGGGGACAGTGGGAGAGAGTTTGTTGATCACTGAGAATAAAGTACGAAGATTTATTGAGGTGGAACGGTGTGGTATAAAGCCAGATTGCATGGAGGAAATTATATGATCCATCAGTAGAGAAAGGCAGTTAGCTAAAACTTTCTCCAGTATTTTAGTGCTGAACTTTTTAAGGGTTACTGGGCGGTACAAGGAGCAGTGAAAAGGAAGCTAGTTTAGCTTAAGTAAGAGTGTAATGAGAGACTCTCCTAGCATAGGGGGGAGAGAGCAACATTTAAGAGATTCAGCATACATATTTAATAAATGTGGGACCGGTAGCGGTTTATAAGCTTTGTAAAATGACCCATTGAGCCCATTGGACCTGGGGGCTGTAGTTCTGGTCTTCTATGGCCTGTGAGACTTCCTCACATGTAATGGGGATGGCAAGGAATTTCTATTGGCTGGCCTTGTGCCACAAAATGGCAATTTCAGACGGACAGTTGGATAGAGCCACTTCACTGGCGCCAGGGCAAGACGTTCCCAGTGCCTTGTAGAAATCGGTAAAATCTGCCAGAATGGAGGCATCATTTGTAACGTCAGTGCCATCCAGTCGCCGCAGATGGGTGACATGTGTGGCCTGGTGTGGGGGACGAAGCAAGCAAGCCAGTGTTTGGCCGGGGCGCTCACCCTCACCATACGGGCACGCCCTTGTGTATTTTCCCTGGAAGGCTACTTCGCATTGGGCAAGGTCCTGGAACTCATGCATTAATTTGGATCTATCGTGGATCCGATGGGCTTGTGATACTCCTCCATTGGGAGAGTCTAACGCCCAGAGATTGTCCTCTATCTTAGTTAGGTTGCTCAAGATAGCACAAAGCACCCCTGCTTGCTTCGAGATACATACTCCTCTCACAAAGACCTTAAAGGCCTCCCATAGATTAGAGGGATTCTCAACAAAACCAACATTAATGGAAAATAAATAAATAATGGCCTCTCGAACTTCAGAGTGAAAGAAAGGTATGAGTATGTGCAACATGAGTAGCACAGGAGCATGATCCAACAACGTGGGGGAGAAGTGCACAATAGTGTGTAACCATAGGAGAGCGCCTTGAGTCATAAAGCAATGATAAATGCATGCCCACACATTATGCAGGGCAGAGTAAAAGTATAAACTTGCTTTGGAAATTTATGACACCATGAATCCGTCAAATGAAATATATCAAGAAGGTCTGTAAAGAGGGGGGTTTAAAAATAGATGAAGAGCCAGTGGAATAAAGTTCTGGTTGCTGAGTAAGGTTCTGATCGCCTCCCAATATAATCGGTCTGATACTGGCCGATTTGGGAAGATAAATCAGCAAAGAATTCAGGGGAGTTGGTGTTTAGTAAATATACGTTGACTAGTAACACTGTTTCACCCGCCAACTGCCCCATCACAAATAAGTATCGACCAGCGGGATCCAAGGTAGTCTGCGTCAACTGGAAGGGGACACCACTATGAATCAAGATACATACCCCTCGCAAATAGAAACTATAGTGAGAGGAATAGCAATGCGTGCCCCAGGAGGATGCAAACCTACTGTCTTATCCAGGAGCCAAATTTGTCTCTTTGAGGAAGGCCACCTGAACTCCATGGTGGTGTAAATAAGTGAGGACTGGTTTCCCTTTTCGGGGGTTGTTCAAACTGCTAATATTTCACGTCATGCAAGCGAACTATCATACCGTGTTTCTACTAGTGGCTGAGGGCATAATGTTCTAAAACAGAATTAAACATGAATAAAACCGATAAGGGTAGACTCAATGTGTACTACAGCAATAGCAACGCTTCAAAACAAGATAATTCAAACTGACAAAAAACAGACCCCCTCCCACTCCAACCGAAACGAAGGCTGGATAACCCAAATAGCCCAAAAAGAGAACAAAAACATAAACCTAGTGGTATACACCACAGGGGGTTGACAACACCTGGATGAGCAAATCCCAGAAAGAGCAATAATTGAAAATTGTCAAAAGTCATTGAGCAATTGAGTAATAGAAGAAGAAATAACATAGCACAATACAATTCACTGTATAAACAATCGGCCTGGGCCTGCAGAGGCATCACATAACATATAACAAGCTACAGCTAACTATATTCACAGAGTATCGAAATGTATAGAGTAATATACAATGAATGTATTTCGGGGGAGGCGGGCGCCAGGTCTGCAGCAGCCACAGCACCCGGACTAGTGCTAGGTGGAGAGTCACCAGTAGGGTGCTTCTTGCAGAATCCTTAAGCATCTGCAGGGGTGTTTTGAAGATATGATGCACGCCATCAAGTTCCACCCAGAGGTGTGCAGGATAGAGCATCCTGTATTTTAGTCACATCTTTTGGAGGGTGTGTTTAAAGTCTGTAAATTTGCAATGTAACTCTTGGACCAAAGGGGTGTAGTAGAAATATAGAATCATTTGAGAGCCCTGGTATTACTGTGAATGCTTGTCCTGAGCCATTCGGAGATCAGTGTCCCGGTCTCTAAAATTGAGGAGACTGGAAATAATCAGTTGTGGTAGTGCTCCCAGAACTGGCCGGGGACCGAGTGTGCAATGCGCTCTTTCGAACACAAAAGTACCAGTAAAAGGGCTTCCTGTCAAAAAGCTCCAGTAAGAGGTGTTCCCCAAAGATATCTGTGTTTTAGTGGATTCCAATATGCCATCTATACGAATATTGTTACGACAAGATCTCACCTCCAAGTCTTCATTCTTGGCTGCAGTAGACTTGAGGATGCGCTCCAATTGCTCTACGTGCATCATTGTGTCAGCATTGCCGACCTCGATCTCAAAAATTCTGCGCTCCGCATCATAAAGCCTCACATTATGATGGTCGAGCCACCCGGACATGGCATCAAAACAGCGTTCTGGAGTCTATAGAATTAAAGCTGGCTCAAAGTTCAGCCATAATTGTGGCCATGCCATCTGACAGAGGGTCAGCCATTGTATGCTCCGAGTCACTAATGGAATGAGTGGGCGACCGTTGGCAGCATGGGGTGCTAGCTGGTTCGAAGGTAAGTTGTTTCACTCTGGAGTCACCACGTCCCATTGGAGTACAAGCACTAGTATTTCCAAGGAATGAGCGCTGGAACCAGCTGTAATAGTAGGCAGTGCGTAGAAGAGCAGGCAAAATAATCTAGGAAGCTAAATCTTAGGTGCCTGTTTTTATTAAAGAAGCCAAACTCCCTAAGAAAACAAGATACAAGGTGACACAAGAAAGTAGTGCCCGACTTCAATCGCTTTACCTATCTAAACGCATACCAGTAGGCTTTGAGTATCTTACATAACAGAAGTGTAAATACGTCGGCTTGATAATATCACAAAGTCAGCTAAGATTCTGGAATCCTAATGGCTTTAAAGAATTGGGCATCTTCTTATTGACGGGTAAGTGTATTACTTGACAAGAATGCAGGCTTGGTGTGGCGATCGCTGCAAGTTGTTCTTTTTGGGGTTCCAGCAGATTACCCTTTTTTTGAAAAATCACTGTCGGGAATCCAGTTTAAATCCCTACCCAGTCATCCAATCACTTTTGATGTCAAAACTCAAGCAAATTGGAAATTTGGTATAGATTACTACGTGAGCAGGGGAGAAGGCATTATGTGGAATGTTTTTGGGAAAAAGTCAGCCTGTCCACACAATGCACTTTTTCGGAGGAGGATTGGCAGTCTGTTTCGATGTTAGGTCATAAGGCTCTAAGAGCAGCAAATATTAAAGAGGATGTCCTTCCTATCTCGCTGGATGGCTTATTACACTCCTGCAACCCTCAACAGAATGTATCCGGTGGTGGAAGATCATTGCTTTCACTGTCAGCAACAGGGGATGGGAGGTTGGCTACGTATTATTTTTACGTGCCAGAGGCTGGAACTGTTTTGGTGAAAGGTCTTTGCTACTCTTAGTCTTTGCCTCCAGATTCATACAGTCCCGGAGGCAGGTGTGGCACTTTTTGGGTTTGTTAGTAAGAATCTGGGCTCCAGTATTTCAAAGTAGGGACAGGTGTTTATATAGATTGTCTCTTTAACTGCTCGCCCATTAATTTTATAGACCTGGAGATTATCTGGGGTTCCACTATAACAAGAGTTGTTTAATTAAATGCTTAGGATAAAAATATTTGAGGAGGCATAAGCAAAATGGGTGGGGGGTTTAAAAAGATTTAATGCCACTTGGCAGTTTATTGATACTCTAGAATAGTTGAGCCCCAACTCAGCAACAGCACCACTGATGGTTCCATGAGGGCTAGCTATAGATATGAGGGATTCTCAATTCTTGTACTATGCATGACATATGTAAGGTGTGTTATTTGGCCTTTTGTCATTGATTTAAAACTACACCCTAATGAGTAAGGATGCTTTTTGCTCGCAACATGGGCTTGAAGGATCTAGATGACCTGAGCAGCTTGCTTTTTGTACTTATTGCCATTAGTATGACTATAATATCCACTTAATGGTAATTGTTGAAGAGATGAAGTATTTGTAAAAGTGGTGGGGGTTTAGTATGGCCCAATGACACTTTATTGATGACTGCTAGTATAGCTGTACTGTACAACATTTTACAGCATTGTATGAACAAAGCAAGTTGGGAGAAAGAGCCCTAAATTGTCACTTTATTGATTCTTACAATACATCTCATCATTACTGTTTTTAATGGATCGATTGTCCTAAACTATGTGACGATTTGTCTATTTATACATGTTCTCGTAATATCAATTGGTATTTTGCATAATTTTTTATGGTATGTTTTTTATATGTAATTGATCTATGATTCTGCTCAATAAGATAAAGAGTAGAACCCAGTGTAGTGAAATTGGGGGATATCTAGAAGTCTAAAGTTGTCACTCAAAGTAGTCCTGGGCCTCTTAGCAAACTAGAGACATTATATCAAATAATCCTTATGGGACATATTTTTGAACTGGGGAGTCACTGAAGAATGTAAAGAAAAAGATGGATACGTTTAAGCATTGTTTCTATTTGGTACTGAACCTCCATTGGATGATGAGCCGATGTACAAAGCCCATTCACAGCCACAAAGTCAACAGTTCGCAAAATGTACAGGTTTGTAACTGTAAAAAGACTTTTGGTAGTTACTACACCCATTTTGGTGAGTTGGAAAAGCCTTTCTGGATCACAAAATGAGTTTTATGATCCATTCTGAATTGCAGTTAGAAAGGGGCTTGTTGTGCTTTTAATTTGACACATTAGGACACTCCAAAGCCCTGCACTCCCGAGAGGAGGCAAATGTACTGCTGTACCTTTAAAACAAACGTAAAACATCACTCCCAAAAGATGAGGCGATAAAACAAGACCCTGCACTTTCTTAAGGCGGGGCAAGGAAACAAATTCAGGTGCATTTAAAGTAACACACACATGTTTATTAATTCAATATTTTGGAAAGGAAGACAAAATATATCGGTTGATGCAGACTCCCAAATATCAAGTAACTTAAGCACAAAACCAGAATAACATGTAGCATATATATACATGTAGCAAAGAGCAAATTAACTTAGAAATTACATACACAAAGTAAGTAACACCTCACCGATCGATCATGCAACATCCTTGCCAACTCAAGCTGGAGGAGCCCTTCGACAGCCCAGGAAGGAGTTTTATTGGGACTCTCCAAATTTCCGTTTTCTTGTGACAACACGTCTGTCCCACAAGTGAGCTCCTAGCTGCCCATGAAGACTCCTTGCCTTTAATACCTTTACTCAACGTGAGAAGAAGGTTCTAGAAACTTCGCCCCCTTTCTTCTGTTACGAAAAACCGAGCTGACCGTACTAGTCTGTGTCAAAGTCAAAACAGAAGCTGGCCAGCCCCTGTATTTTGACTCCGAGACAGAGCTGTACATTCCACACATTCCCTGAAAGGTACCAAGCAATCATCCCACAAAACATGTTCCAGTTCACTCTGATAGGGAGGAGCGAAAACAAGTGAAGAGCGAAAACATCCCTTCCCCCCTTTGCAGCTACGTGAGAGCACAGAAAATGGAGTCTGTTACACAAGATAGAGTCAGCACACAAAATGGAGTAAATTATGCAAAATGGAGCCAATGGTCAATATATCATTAATATCACTGCAGGGCTTCAAAGAGGTGTCCCCTCATAATTGAAAGTCACATTGATAGGTATGACTGGTTTGCGACATCAGCCGTGGTTGCAAACCATACATCAGTCACCATCACCGCAAAGGAGGCAGTAATTGATTTGCAAAGGAGAAAGTAAATCGCATCCGCAGCCTAAGGGGGACTAGGCAGCATTCCAGGGAAACACTGCCTGCTCCCCTAATGTTTCCCAATTGTTTTTTTTTTTTTAAAGCAGCACTGATTCCTTTAAGGAGCATTGGCTGGGGAATTCAAACACATGGATGTTGGTCTGTGGTTCCCTACAGATAACCATGCCTGTGTTTGAAGCCAATCTCAGGGAGCTGTAAAATACTAAGCAGCCTAATAATACAAATTAGGCAGGACGTTCTCTGACCTCCTACAATGGGACATTTTGCAATGCGACCTATTCGTTTTCAGGTCACATTGCATAATTAAAGACTGGTCGCAAAAATTCAGTGTGCAGTTTGCAACCACTTTTTCTGCCCATTCCTTTGATACATATGACTCGTTCATACAGTAAAGAAACTTTAACGAAAACACGTTAACCACTGTAAAGAAAAGTAGTTATAAGTAAATTGACATATTAGGATCTAGAAACATTTTGAGTTTTTTGGTGCTCTTTAAAATGTAATCCACTAATAACATGTGAAATTTGGAACCATGGACCACATGTACTAAAATTTTCGTTTGTGATTTCCTAATAACGAATTTTAGCGATTCGCTGTTAGGAAATTGCAAACAGCTATGTACAACAGTGTGTTTTACACTGTTTGCAATTCCCTATGTACTAATGTGTCTTTGGCCTATTAGGCGATTCCTAATGGGATCGCAATTGTCCTACCTCATTAATATTCATGAGGTAGATCGCAATTTGCAACACATTGGGAATTGCTAAAACACTGGGCTGGTGGCCTGCTGGGGACAGCAGACCACCATGTCTGATTTTTAATAAAGCAACTCTTTTTATCAAATGCGGTCCGTTTTACTTAAAGGAAAAGGGGATGCGTTCCAACCAGAAAAATGAAATATTTCAGTTTCCTTTTTTAAGAGTAGGCAGTGGTCCATGGGACCACTGCCTGCCCTTAAATGTTTTTGCATGCATTCACAAAGGGCAAGGTGTCCCTTTGAAACCCTATCCTATTTGAGAACGAATGGGTTCCACCAGCTTGAAGTAGGCGGTAAACTGCGAATGTTTCACGACCGCATTCGGGTTGCAAAACATTCTTACATATCATTGTGAGTTGCAATTAACCCGCCCCTTCCTAATACCGACTCGCTAACCCATTTAGCGAATCGGTAATAGCCTAGCACCATATCTCAGCTTTGAGCAAGCAAACCATGTAATGCATCACATATAGTTGTGTACTAAAAGATGTGCTTTTAGATATGATAATTAGTATTGTGTGTGAAGTTGGTACTTATACATAAATATGTTTCTTCAATCTAGAAGATCCAGTCGACCCCTCATCTACTACCAATAGAAGGAAAAGAGGGAAAACTCCCGATAAACAATTGACTACCTCACCAAAGAAGAAACCTGTGCGTGTCTCAAATACAGGGGAACAACCATCAGGTATCTGTGCCCATCAAAGCCTTTTTGGCACATATTGGATTTGGCACTGAGAGTGGTTAGAGTTGGGAAAGGCCATGCTTGTTTGGAAGCACTTGTGGTTTACTCTTGCAGTAGATGTGCTTCTGACTTGAGCTCTGTGTAGACATAAATACGTTTGATCCTCTAGTGATGCAGCAATGTTTTATGCATGGTGGAAGCTTATACTATGCATTTTTCTTAAATACAGAAGATCCAGAGGACCCCTCATCTCCTACCAAAGGTGATAAAAAACCCAAGAAACAATTGTCTAAGTCACCAAAGAAGAAACCCAGTCATGTGACAAACACAGAGGAAGAACCTATAGGTATGACAGTGGATATAAAAGTATTGAAAACAAATTAATAGATCTGAACGTTGAGTTTTGTAGAACTATAGAAACACATATATCTAAAACAGGGGGAACATTATTGACCCAATATGACCCAACCCAAGCCACATTCTTGAGGTAACCACTAAGTAAGTCATTAACATTGTAAATGGTTATATGCAATTGTATCTTATGTAGATATCATTAAAACATGCTATGGACCCCATGATCTTGGAACACCATTTGAACCCCCTGGTCTAGAAAATTTTGAAGAGGTTATACCAAATAAAAATAATCTTTAAGAGTTATGTTATGCTATGTTATAAATACTTATAGAGAGCACAAATACCCGTGGGTGTCTTGGCGCTAGCTCTGCTTAACTGAAAGAGGTGACCTAATAGTAGGTGAACTGCCACAATATCAATGTTTTCCTGAAGGTAATGAGGCTGGGAATGGCTTTGATATGTAAAATTTGTGAAATCCAGATTTTAGAAGTAGATAACCCAAAGCTTTTGAAGAATGTTTGAAATTGGGAAGCCTGCGTCTTTTTTCTCCCGCTGAGCATACATTTCTAGGTGGTTCGTAGCAGATGAAACTCTGTTCAGGAAAGCTGGGCCAGAATCATTCAGTACTTTAGAGGCTTCACATAAGGCTTTAAACTTAATTCTCTGTCTGACTGGGCACCAATGAAGCTTACAAAGGAATATGGAGACCAACTAATGTTTTGGGATGCCTAGCAACATTCGTGCAGCCTCATTCTGCATGGTTTGGAGTTTGTTCAAATGTAGTTGTTGCATATTGAGATGAAGACTATTACAATAGTCTAATTTTGAAGTTAATCGCTTGGGGAGTCTGCTGACCTTAGTTAAGGTACCACCGCCGCACTTGACTAAATTGGAAGATGTTAGGCAAATCATTTTGGGACTAATGCACAAAATTTTCATTAGCAAAAAGTCATTTCACATTGCGCACAAACTTTTTCTGAACATAAAAGAAATTTGGGAACTAACCAATGTACTAATAGTTCAGTACACAAATTTCCGTACAGCAGTGGGTTACAATCCAACTTACCTCACCACTATTCATGAGGTCAAAAATTGGAACTCAGTATGACTGGGCCATGACACTAACCGTGGTCAGCCAAAAACCCCTAAAAACCAGGGCAATTTCTTCTTGCCTTCTTCTGTGAAGCAGAGGGGATGCAATTTAATTTGAGTTGATTTAAGCTCAGATACGCGGTGTCCTTTCTGATGCTTTTGGTGTGAAGAGTGTTTGTCCCTCCCAGCCGCTGCTGTTCATCTTTTCTTAATTGTATTTTCGGAATTGGATGACTTAACTCCACTTAATGCGTCACTTCTGCCTTGGATGGTTTCCTTTCTTGCGATTCCTTTCCCCTTGGTTTCAGGTCGATTCCGGCCTTGATGTACTGCTTCTCCATTATTTTGTGCTATTTAGCTGAACTCTTTAGGTTGCTTTTTCCTAAATGTCTTTTGACACTCTGTCCTGATGATGCCCCTAGCCAATTTAACCTTAAGGGCTGAAACATCGACCTATTCATTAGCATTAACTATTGGAGATATTTCTTTTGTTTTGAATACCTTCTGTTTTTTTATTGACTTTCACATTTATTGTTGTTTATGTCCATCCTATTATCCTTAGCATTATGTGATTCTTGTTTGCATCTGAATTTTACAAATTTTTCACTGCGCCGTCACTTCATCACTGTATTGGATTGTGTATTTTATGTACATAATTTTTGTCAAACAACTGCTGTAATTACTTATTTATCTATCATATTCATTACATTTTGGCTTATCTGTCTTGCTCCTCGTTTTTCCAAGTTTCCCCGGCAAACCAATTGTTTGATATATTCATCCAGATTTGATGCCATCACTGGCATGGTGGCCTGCTTAGGTCAGCAGACCACCATGTGTGATCACATTTAGATAATGTAAAAAATATCTTTTATATGCAACTCCTTTTATTTAAAGGAAATGGCATTATGTAGCACTGACACTTGAGCTCTTAATTATAACATGTATATGATCCATGGAGAGACCTCCTTTGTACCACGGCAGATCATATTTAACGTATGCCACTCTAGGCAGCTTATTTCCCCAGTGGAAAGCTCTGAAGTATTTGCAACCTTTCTGGAAAAACATTGGCAGGATTTCAAAGGGGTAATTGGCACAGAAGAACAACCTTATGGACAAGGACACTATCCACAAGGGAGATATGTAGTTAGTTGTAATGGAGGACATATTCAAGTAGGGAGTCCAGTAGGGATACCAAATTTGAGTTTATCAACCAGCTGTGGATCCCTGGTGAGATATATACCTATGTATTTAAAGTTGTTTCTAGCTTCCTTCAATCAGGGTTGCTAATCCAATGCTAGTTTCCTACCCTGGAGCAGGAAGATTAAGGATTTATCCCAATTTACCACCAAGCCCGAGGACTCTCTAAACTTTCCAAGGATCTCCAAGAGCCTATTCCCTATACCCTGTGGAAACCAAGCATTTAACAACAGGTGATCTGTGTAAACGGAGGCAACATTATCCTGCTATTGTTGCAGTCTAGGCTCAGGACCAAACCGTTCTTCCTGATCCTAGTCACCAGCAGGTCAATGGCATGCATACCCCTGAAGCATTCATTGGTAAAAATAGCAGATATTACTCCATTGACACACACATGTAACACTGGGTTTATTTACAGGATTGTGACATATGCCTAGAAGCAGTACCCCAGCTCCATCCAATATAATGCCGGAATTACCTGTTAGGTCAGTGGTCAATGCCAATGAAAGACGTAGCCATCTCAGTTTGTGCCCTGTTGCTCTCAACATCATAAAGATGTTTTGTTCTGGATAGATCAGTGATGGAACTACCTTCACAAGGTGACCATAAAGGTCTTTAGTGAAGACTTTTTTGACGTGGGAGATTCAGCAGTAAGAGCCACACCTATATAGTAGATGACTTGGTTTTGGCACAACAGCAATGGTTGCCACGCAGAGATCTTCTGGGAGGATCCCTATGTGTACCGAATTTTCAGCAATAGTTCACAAATGCAGTATCATGACTGGAGACCAGCACTTACCTGCCTCGGCTGGGAGGGCAATTTGTCCCAGTGTCTTTGCATCATTCATGAATGTCAATGCCTTTGCCAGCTCATCAACCGTAGGCAGATGACTTTAGATGTAGCAGCTACTCCACCAACAAGGCAGTGGAGGAGGTAAACTCGGCACATGGGAAGCTGTAAGATGCACCAGCCTCCCCCTGTCAGTCTTTTAAAAGCAAAAGGAATACAACAAGAAATAGGATTATATGTATATTTTAAATACAGACCAATTTTGAAGTCCAGCACTGTTTACCTTTAAACTACAATATGGAACTCCAGATACCTTTTAATATATATTTAAATGAGTAACAGCCCCAATCTTGAATTAGAACTAACATGCCTCTGCCGCAATTTATGTATTTATTCATGTACGTTTTTTTTAATATGCTGTGACTTCACTAGTTAGGGTGTTAGAGCGCTCAACAGAGAACATTTTTAGCTGAGGCTGGCTCTCAGGCATACATTTAACTGTGAATGAGTAAACTAACCTCAGAAAAACAAAGCATTAAGGTAATTCCAATTTTCATTATCAACATCTTTGGAATCCCTTCAGCTCTGATTCTGGCACCTCTACGGGGACTTCCATTTAGAAGGGTGCATTACTCTCCAAAAGTCTCATTACTGACTACTGAGAATCATAAGTACCTAGCCATTACAACTGTTTTTAGCTTTCTCCACCCTACGGGTTTAGAGACGCGGTAGAAGCCCTCGCCTTGGTCCTACACTCCACGTGGTTGTACTCACATTCGTAAAACAATGGACACAAAATTGGAACCCATGGGCCTCAATGCCTTGACTATAAGATACCCCCCTATTCTCTCCAAAAATGCAGCAAAAAGACTTAAACACCAATTACTCAAAACTTACCCTGAAACACTTATGTCAGACCCATATTTCTGCTCTAGCAAGGGAACTATAACCAATGACCTCATTTTTTACACAAAATGGCGAGCTCAGTGGAGGAATATATTGCACTTCATGCTACGAATTTCCTACACCAGAAAAACACCCCATGGACTTAGACTATCTATCCCTCCCTCGCCCTTCTGCTGG
Organism: Triturus cristatus; assembly: GCF_964204655.1. Lineage (NCBI taxonomy): Eukaryota > Metazoa > Chordata > Amphibia > Caudata > Salamandridae > Triturus > Triturus cristatus. Next base: position 322,550,242 of record NC_140586.1, on the reverse strand, counting down.
GCGGATGTTACCACATCTATATACAACAATGGGAACATTCTAATACAATCCTCGAACAAAAAACTGACAGTAGTGGCCAAGATCTTTCCTATCCTCAAGAAGATAGTAGACAATAAGATCCACCTTTCCTCCCAAAACTACCCTAGCGACCTAAACGAAGCAATCTCTTCCCCTACAACTCCCATATCTACTCCAACCTCACGCAGCTCACCTCCAGTCGTCAGGGATTACTGATCCACCTTCTCTGATATTATACCCATTCTAGAGCTCTCATCTCCGACAGAGCCAGAGAATCAACCCACGACTGGGTGAATTATTGCATCAGCTACCACGCCACTACTAGGGCAAACATAGACTCCCCCATCACCAGAACCTTTCCTTCTCTCTTTGTTTCCCCTCGCCCCCCAGCGAGGCACCCTCTGGTACCCCCAAAGCCCCCCTCTCTACCACAAAAAACATTTATCCAAACCTGTATCCCCTCATCTATCTCACATAAGTCCCCCCAGGTCCCTTGACCACCCCTTATTCGGCCCTACTGCTCCCCATCCCCCAGCATCAAGTAATACTCAGCCAGGCCCTCATCAAAACCACCCTGACCCACGAGTACCCCTTGCGCCTATCAATAGCCTCTCTCCTCAGCTGGGCCTCTCATATGGCCACTCTCCTCATCTTGAACCCTCATGTGGCCTCCATCCCCACTTGGATCACGCCTCTCAACTAATAACTACATGTAAACATACCTATTGGGAGTTGTGATTTAATGAGATCTCTTATAGCTTGCTCCATCTCAAGGAAGCTCTACAGAGACTCACATCCATCACCTTGGAGCTAAGTCTTAATCATATAACCAATAGAGCCTTGATGACTCGGACCAACCCTCAAACAGATACCCTATCGAGCAATGTCCCCACACTCCCAATCCTGGTTCGAAAACAATACCCTTCCCCAAAGCCTCTTCCCGACCGAGGAGATTGAATACAATGATATCCACAACCTCCTCCTCAAAAACTCTCCAAGAAAGGTACCAATAAGGCTGGCCTGAATCAAATCCAAACTATCCAGGCTAACCCCTTCAGAGAACCTTGCTACAAACAGGTGCGGTAAACAAGGATAACCTCAAGAGTGTTAACATTTCACAGGAAGACTCACCTCGCACCAATAGCCAACTGAAATGTATGCTCCTCAATTGCAGATCGGCAAATAAACATGCGGCCGATATTTATGACCTCATCCTCACACATTAATTTGATATTGCTATCCTCATGGAACCTTGGTTAAACAGATCATCTCACCCTATTATAGACCATCTTGTCCCCCCTAGTCACAGGATCATTGGTCTGGATAGACCAAAGAAATCTGGTGTGGGAATAGCCTGCATCTACTGCAACACCCTCTCAGTTTCTCAGGCAGAATCAATCGAATTGCCTGCATGTGAATATCTGTGCATCAACATCACTAGCAATAATAAACCTAGTTGTAAACTGGACGCCTTCTACCACCCACCTGGTGATAATTTGCCCTTCATCGAACAAATCATGGAGGTCATCACAAGCAACAATAACTCTCAAGTATCCCAGATTTTCCCTGGAGACTTTTACCTCCACTGAAACGACTTGAATGTCCAGGCAGTAAATAGCCTGAAGTCTTTTATATCAGACAATGAGTTGACCCAATACTGTGACAGTCCAACTCATAACAAGGGTGAGACTTTGAATCTTATCATCTCAAAGATGGACAACATCATGTTGTAGTCCATTAGCCCCTGTGACTGGACTGACCATTACTGCACCACCCTCCTCATCAATTTAAAGAGCGCAACCAAAGAAAACACAACAATGGAAAATAAATCTTCGGGACATAAACTCCAATGATTTTTTCAACCACTGTAACAACACCTTGACTCCTCAGACCTTCATGGATGATGCCCATGACTTCACTGAATTCTACAATACCTCCATATTGAAAGTCCTTGATTCATTCACCCCCCTTCAACAAAAGAAATTATCGACTAAACTCTCCAAACCCTGGTTCAATGACAACTTGAGCTCTGAAAAACGCAATCTCAGATAAGCAGAAAGAGCTTGGAGATCTTCTCCCTCCTTTGAGCTCCGAAAATGCTTAAGATCGGTGAGGAACACATACAACAGAAGGATAAGTACTCAAAAATAACGCCTCCTGGCACACTTTCACATCAATCAATGATAATGATATCTACAACATCCTATCATCCATAAACCATCTAATCACTTCATTGACCCTCTACCTCCGACTATCTTCAAAGAGATCAAAGCCATTATTCTCCCCTTATTGGCTAAGATTGTAAATGCCTCGCTACGTCAAGGCACCATCCCTGACAGTCTAAAAGCAGGACAGGTAATCCCCACTTTAAAAATACCTAATGCAGATTGCTCAGAGCTCAACAACTACCGACCTATCTTACACATCCCAACCCTGGCGAAACTACCGGAAAAATGTGTCCAGATCCAACTCTGTAACCACATAGTCAATTTCCAACTCCTTGATCAACACCAATCAGGCTTTGGTAATGGTCACAGCACTGAATCAGCACTCATGCATGTGGTGGATGACATACTAAAAAAGCTGGATCTAAACTAATCATGCCTTCTGATACTACTTGATTTATCTTCTGCCTTTGACACTGTTAAACAAGATAGTCTACTGGCCCTACTTGAACGAAGGATGGGCTTATCAGGGGTCGTATTGCAAAGGTTTACTTCATTCCTCCACAACAGATCCCAAACAGTCAAGATGAACTAATCCCTTTTCTAAGCCTTCTGCGGTCACTCTGGGTGTTCCGCAGGGATCCACCCTCTCACCAATTCTCTTCAATCTATTCATGGAACCGCTAGTAGACTCCTTAAAATCTGCTAACATTCATTATCACATGTATGCAATTATATCTCAAAACCTCCTCCCTAGATGACATCATATCCCTCAACTCTATTCTACGAAACACGCATCTTTGGCTCACCAACACTCACCTCAAGCTCAACGCCGCCAAAACGGAATTCCTACTCATCTCACCTCCAAACAATGGGCCCGATTCACAGAACTAACTTAAGACAAAATCCTAAACTTACTACCATTTTCGTATTCACAGAAGGCACTTACTCATTTTGGCATTCACAGAAGAAACTTACTCACTTCGGTATTCACAGAAGTTAGGAGTCCTAACTTTAGGACTTCGAAATGCCTTCTGTGAATACCGAAAGTCTTAAAATTAGGATTTTTCTCAGTTTAGGAGTCCTAAAGTTAGGACTCCTAACTTTACTACTACTAAACTGAGAAAAATCCTAATTTTAAGGCTTTCGGTATTCACAGAAGGCATTTAGGAGTCCTAAAGTTAGGAGTCCTAACTTTACTACTACTAAATTGAGAAAAATCTTAATTTTAAGACTTTCGGTAGTCACAGAAGGCATTTAGGAGTCCTAAAGTTAGGAGTCCTAACTATACTACTACTAAACTGAGAAAAATCCTAATTTTAAGACTTTCGGTATTCACAGAAGGCATTTAGGAGTCCTAAAGTTAGGAGTCCTAACTTTACTACTACTAAATTGAGAAAAATCCTAATTTTAAGACTTTCGGTATTCACAGCAGGCATTTAGGAGTCCTAAAGTTAGGAGTCCTAACTATACTACTACTAAACTGAGAACAACCCTAATTTTAAGACTTTTGGTATTCACAGAAGGCATTTAGGAGTCCTAAAGTTAGGAGTCCTAACTTTACTACTACTAAATTGAGAAAAATCCTAATTTTAAGACTTACGGTATTCACAGAAGGCATTTAGGAGTCCTAAAGTTAGGAGTCCTAACTATACTACTTCTAAACTGAGAAAAATCCTAATTTTAAGGCTTTCGGTATTTACAGAAAGCATTTAGGAGTCCTAAAGTTAGGACTCCTAACTTCTGTGAATACCAAAATGAGTAAGTGCCTTCTGTGAATACCGAAATGAGTAAGTACATTCTGTGAATACCAAAATGGTAGTAAGTTTAGGATTTTGTCTTAAGTTAGTTCTGTGAATCGAGCCCAAGATTCCCAAACTCGATCTCTGGATGAAACATTTTACAGCACTAAACTGTTTTCCTCACATCATTGACTCTGCTAGATCCTTGGGAATTACATTAGGCAAACACCTGAATATTCAGGATCACATCAGCACAGTCACCAACGGAGTGAATTATTAGATGAGCATTCTACAGAAGCTTAAACCTTACCTCCCTCGGGAGGAACTCAAGCATACAGTTCAAGCTCTTGTGTTGCCCAGACTGGAGTACGGTAGTGCCACACTATGCGGCCTACCTAGATACAAATTGGCCCCTCCAAGGGCTGCCAGACTTGTTTCCGTAACAAAAAGAAACAAGCACATTTCTCCGGCTCTAAAATCCCTGAACTGGCTACCTTATGAGGCAAGAATTCAACCAAAGATAGCATGCATGATGCATAAAGCCCACATTCCAATACCCCCAGATATTTTGCTAAAAAAATACAAAACTCAGGGGGTTGCTAATCATCGCATAGTGCAAACTCTCTGCTACTGAAACCACAATGTTTCCATACAAAAAAAACAGGATACAGAGCTTTCTCGGGTGCCGCTCCCAAGATATGGAACTCTCTACCACTGGACGTTCGCCTAATCGCATCTACCGCTTCCTTCAAAAAAGAAGCAAAATCTTTTCTGATAAACAAGTTCTTACCCTAAGCTATCACTTCTGTATTTTATCGATTGTAACCATAGCAGTGACTCTTGTTATGATGCTAGACCTTTTCTTCGCTGACTACCTCTGATAACAAGCATAGTAATTTCTGTATTAGCGAGGCACTTTACTTCATTATAGATGTGAACATGTAAGTTATTTTAATTATACCCTACCCTCCCTTCCTGTAAAGCGCTCTGAGACCCACTAGGGTCATGTTCGCGCTATACAAAACTTTATAAATACATTTATTTTTAAAAACAACTGTGTTTGGGCAGTGGCTGTTAATACCAGGCCATTGTTGATTCAATGGTGGATAACATTTTTTGTTTTGTCTGCAATCAGTTATCAGAATACTAGTGGTTTAGACTCAAAGAAAAGTACCTGAGAATAGTTTAGAATCTTTCAACTCCTTCTGAGAAGTACCTTTATGTACATCAGGCACTAGCAACCTCTAAAAAACGTGGATTTTGACACATGTATCATGTAAAAAAAGTAGTCCAAACTCATCATCATTAAAATAGTAGCAACTCAGGAGCTGTGCAGTTGTGTGAGGATTTTCGGCACCGCAGTGACAATGCGTTTTCCTCTCTCAAGACCTCTTCATACATAGAAGAAAATTAATTTTCAACCTTTTGCTTCTATTTAGCAATACCACTGGGGGAAGCCCAGAGCCTTATTTTGCCATGTGTACCTTCTGAAAGTTGACAGAGTGACCATGCATGGGATAACCGGTCTCCACGTCTGTCATCAATTTTGCTTGGACATATTGGAATTGATTCATCCTCTTCCAGCTTTTACTTTGAAGTTATCTTCCTTGTTTTGATTTTTTTTTTGTAGTTTTTTTTTTTTGTAGCGTTTTATATAGCGCAAACTAGACCTGAGACATCGGGTATCAGAGCGCTTTACATGAGCACCAGTTTCGTTACAGAAAGACACATTAATTTTTGTTAGGTACAGTGAGATTAAGTGATTTGCCCAGGATCACAGGATGTTGAGCGTCATTGCCGAGACTCGAACCCGGTTCCGCAGCTCCGAGGTCGATGGCTCTAGCCGTAAGGCTACATGCTCTCCTTGCACTCAATCGCTCATTCTTGCATCTCATTTTGAAATATTGTTACAACCACTCACTTTCCCATGCACAATACCACATACACGAACTCTCTGCCAATGAAGAGGCAGTTCCAGAATCAGCAGGGACTGCAGTCTTTGAGGGCTGCTAGAGTGGTGTCAGTAGAGTGTGACTGCTAGTCTTTAAAGGGTGTGAGAGGGCTTCCGATCACGTGACTGCTAGCCTGTGAGCAGTGTGAGAATGCTGCAGGCAGTGTGTGACTCCCAGTGTGGGAGGGCTTTAAGGGTACTGCCAGTAGTTCCAGGTTGAGAAGTCTGAGAAGGCTCAAATTCGAGGGGTGGAAAATGCTTCTGGTAGTGGGCGACTGGTACTCTACGAAGGGTCCGAGAGAGCTTCTGGCAGTGTGAGTCTGAGAGAACTTTTGGTAGTATGTGACTACTTGTCTCTGAGGGATGTGTGTGTGCTGTTAGCATTTGGGGTGTTGAGGCCACGGCTGAAGGCACACTGGGCCCAATTCACAAAGGTAAACTTACACTTTTGTGTAAGTTTACAACTTTTCAGTATTCACAAAGGTAAACTTAGACCAAAAGTCTAACTTTACTACTTTTCGGTATTCACAAAGGTAAACTTAGACCAAAATTCTAACTTTACTAGTAATGACTTACCTTTGTGAATACTGAAAAGTAGTAAAGTTAAACTTATGGTCGAACTTGACCTTTGTGAATCGTGCCCACTGTATATTTAATGAACGATGAACGATTCTCATTCTTGAAAGAGCACTGCAGCAATCATGCGGAGGGATGTCCTCTTCCTCTGCTTCTTACCCTTGACATTATGCTTTCCCTAATGGGAATACCCAAACATTGGTGGGGGACTGTCCATTTAAAACATTTTGAGAACCCTTACCCAGTGACCTTGGGAGGGCTGCCCCCCCCCCCAAACTTGCAAAGATCACTGACCCTATAATATGTCCACAAACGTTATGTTTGCAGGTATCACCAATCACCCACCATCTTCAGCAGTAAACAGAGTCTTGCTCCTTAACCCTGAATCTCTTAGTGCTCACATAGAATCAACTTGTATCCCAGAACCCTCTCTTGCACCTCAAATGATCAGTTTCTAACAGCTGTTCTTCGTTAATGATACTGGTCCTGGTGTACCAACCCCCAAGTCAATCCGGCTCCCCTGTGTACCTGTATACATTGGGCCTGATTCACAAAAGTAAACTTACAGTTTTGAGCAAATTAATGTCTTTGTTGGCATTCACAAAATACGAGTTAATAGTAAGTTAACATCTGCAGAGACTTTGTAGTCAGGTGGGAGAACTACACACATGAAGACAGACTTGTCCTGCCTTTTTATGTGGAGAGTTCTCCGCCTCGACTGCAGAGTCTCTACAGACATAAACTTACTACTTCCCCTTAATTAGGAGCTGATCCTTGGGGTAACACTAAATCAATCAGTGTCCAGCTAGCGATTTTACTTTCAAAGAGAAAGAGTATTTTAATCCCCACAGCTAATTACAAAACTAAAAATCACAAATGTGCGCAGGCTGACCTATTTTCCCCTCCACAACCGGCAGTTCATAGGAACCAGCATTTCTTGTAGCAGGTTTACACAAAGCATATGGCACGTGTTTTCTGTGACTGTATGTGTAATGTGTCCTAAGTATGGCATTGGTATGTACAAAGCTCACTGTAGGCCAATTGGGGTCAAATCATAAAGGACAATGTCATTACCTAATAGAACACTTCTGGAGGTAGATCACTAAGTTTGGGAGTGTGTAGAAGGGTATTTGGCAAATCATGTTCAAGGTCAAACAAGTAGAAATTAAATAAAAATGTGGCCATGACACATCTGTTTCTGACTTCACCTTTACATGTTGACAACTTAGTTATTCTCCTATTAACCAATCTTATTGCAGAGCAGGTAACAGTGTTTATCTTGCTTATAATTACTACAAGCTCAAATTGACACGCCCATCCTTGCAAGTGTTGTTGAAATCCAAGTCCTATCAATATTGTTGGATGTACTGAAGTCTTCACTGAACTCCTGGTCCAGAGCAATAAGAATCATCTTCTCGACTACTACCAATATGGCTTCAGACCATTGTACAAGAGGGAGACCGCTCCCTCCACTTAATCAAGGACACAGTCTTTGTCAATGTAAACAACCCCACCTCATGAGCCTGCTAAACCTCTTAAGAGCCTTTGCTACAATTGACCACTGTAAGAAATTAGGTTCTGGTTAGGGGGAGACCCTACTCGGGCAACAACCACAATCCCTGTCAGGGTGAACCACAAAAACCACTAAATTAACTTAACCCCATTTGCCGCATGGCACAAAAGCAGTCAGGCTTAACTTAGAGGCAATGTTTAAAGTATTCATGTGGCACACAAGCAGTAATAAAATTAAAAACAACTCAAAAATCTCCAACCAATTTCGAAAAATAGAATACATTTTAATAAATAAAATGATAGCTGAACGATAAACACCCATTCAGTAGAAACATAGATATAAAATGTCGAATTTTTTAGTGAAAAGAGCTCCAAGAAGCAGAAAGTGTCACTCACGGTTATCTTTCGACACTAGAGTGAGAGAACATCACAAGTTAAAGCAAACCGCAATGCAGCGTGGATCAGATACAAGGACTAGGGTAGTCCATCTGAAGAGTTACCTTCTCAGGTCCAAAGCAAAGAGTTTCATTCGTGCTGGAGGAGGCCGCATGGAGGTCGTTACTGTACCATGAGCAGGCAGCCGTTGCCCAAGCTTCACCTTGGTTGATTATTGCAGATGGTCTTGGCGCAAAGAGCACATCCACTGTAGCTTTATGTTGGCGCTCATTGCGAAAAGCAGAGTTTTGATGCGAGCAGACCAAATCATGGTCGCAGACAGCCCAAACTTCAGAATTTCCACCTTTTTTTGTGCTGGAGCTCTCACTGATGCCAACCAAGGGCCACGCACCGGGTGGCAACTCTTGGGAATCAAAACTCTCTCCTGCAGAATCCAGCGGCAGGGCTCAGGCTAATCCAGGCAGGTCCAGTTTGTACTGGTCAGCTGGGCAGTTATGAGGAGCCACCGGGAAACTTGATGCGTCCCTGTAGCTCACACAGGTCAGCCAACTGACCCTTGAAACCACTCTGGGTAGTATGGGATCATTCTTCAGACAGCAAGGCAGTGCTTCAAGCAGAAGGGAAGTCTTTCTTCTAAATCTTCCACATTTCCAGGAGTGTTCTGATGAGAGGTTTTGAGGATCCCATGTTTATACCTGGTGCCAGTCTTTGGTGGGAGAATCCACAGACCTACCACCGAAACTGTTTCTTATCAGCTCTTTGCCTTCCGCTGATCCTAGCTCCAAACTGTGTAGGGTGCCAAAAGGCAGGCAGGGCTGGTGTCAGGTCCCTTTGTGTGAACTGCCTGCAGTGAACTTTGAAATGTAATCAAGGCAGGGGGTATCTCCTCCCCAGCCATCGTGTCAGGAAGACCCTGTGCCCTCAAACTTAAGTTTTCCTTGTCTATCTATGAGTGAGCAATACACAAACCTCAACAGCAGAGCCATTCACAGTCATGTGAACCAGGGCACTGGCAGAAAGGCACAAATAAAATGTCAACTTTCTAAAAGTGGCTTTTTCAAAATGAATACTTAAAATCCAACTTCACCATTAAAGAGGATTTTAAATTACAATTCATTTGCATGCAAGCAGCATATCTCTTTTTTTCCTGATCTGAAGTTTAGCACTTTTTAATTGTAATAAGGAATCCCAGTGTTATTCTATAGGAGAAATAGGCCTTATCACAGTGAAAAACAACCTTGGGAGTTTTTCACTGTATGCGCATGTAAAACTTAAACACATATGTCCTACTTTTTAAATATCATGCACCCTGCCCGGTGAGCCTTTAGGGCCTAAATTAGGGGTGACTTATAAATGTTAAAAAGGAAGGTTTTAGCCTGACGAAAGTATATTTTGCGAGGATGGAAATTGCAGTTTACAATTAAAACTACAGGCTGCAGTGGCAGGCCTGAGACATATTTTAAAAACTACTTTAGTGGGTGGCACAATGAGTGCTGCAGCACGCTAGTAGCATTAATTCACAGGCCCTGGGTATGTGTACTGCCATTTACTATGGGCTTACAAGGAAATGATAGGTTCTAATTAGGAACAGTCCAATTTTACCATGGTTTGGGGAGAGAGTACAAGCACTTTAGCACTGGTAAGCGGGGTTAAAGTGCACAGAGTCCTAATACCAACAAAAAAGAGTTCACCAAAGGGAGGCAGAGGGAGGCAAAAACTCTGGCGTGACCCTGTAGAAACGGCCAGGTCCAACAACCACCCAGATTGTCTGACAACATCCAATTAGGGTTCATCTTGTATCTCACAGATCAACACCAATTAATCCATATGGGAACCTCAATACCCAAGAAACTCCCCATTCTATTGCAGAGTGCCGCAAGGATCTATCTCTTCCCTATCATATTCAGTCTCTACTTAGAACCCTTGAATGCCATACTCACCATTGTAGCATCAAGATAAAATCAGTGTCAAATAACAACCGGCAGCCAACATAAAATGACTTGCATATATCCTCAACACAGACCTTTCCTTCAAAGAACACAGCAGCAGAAAAAGCAGAACTACATTGTTCTAGTTCTTCCAGTTACGCTGAAAATCGACCAACTCGATTTGATTTCAAGATGACCATGTCAGCTCTTGTCCTCTCTTAATATGACTGAGGCACAACCCTTTTCAATAGCCTTTAGGACACCACTCTGGCACTGCTGAAAGGCATCCTACATACCGCATCATGTCTCATCTATGGCTTGAAGAAATTTCAACCACACATCTTCCCAACCCTGAGGTATTTACTCGGTTTCCCCCTAGAAGCGAGCGTCAGCTTCAAAACCAGCTTAATCTCCTACAAGTCCATCCGGAAGGACTTCTGCATACCAGATTGAGGACATTACCACCTCTAGTGGAAAGTTCCAATTCTACATCTGGGGCATTTCCAGACAGGATGTGGAGAAATAAAAGAGGGAAAAGACCTACAGTTAAAAGTAACGGACCAAAACCCTGGAAAATGCTAAAATCAAAACTACGCTGCAGGAGGCCTGCAAATAAGAATGTGGTCAGTGGGGTATGTTTGGGTCATTGCTTCCTACCAGCTCTGAATGTAGCCTCCAGTCACGTGGGAAAATGTCTGAGTGGGTGGAATGGCCAGTCCAGCCATGGATGTTACGCATTCGCCATCTATGCACCATGGATCTGGATTAGCTCCAACCCTCCTGCAATTCCAATACAGACTTATTTCTTCAAAGAAATGTGTCCACACATTAGGATCCCATCAACTATCTGTTTGTAGTAAACAATCTGCAATTGTAAAACTGTAGCTTTGCCCACTGTATAGAGTTCTACTGATATACAACTGTAAGGGAAGGCCTCTTTTTGCATGGTCACTCCCAAAGTTTTTGACTGATGCTGCTGTTTTTTTTACTATGAAGGTGCACTGAGTTCTGCCAAACAGGCCTCAGTGCCAGGACTCTGACCCTTAAAATGTATATGTCTGCAGTGGCATAGCTAGAGCATTTGCCGCCTGGGGCTATTCCTGAGTTTGCCACCTGGTGATTGCCGGAGCAGGTAAGAGCTGGGGGGGTCGGGCTGGCGATGAGCGGGGGTGCTGGCAACAAAAACTGCCGCTCCCCCATCTAAGCCACTGTATGTCTGATTAGTTCACCCGCAAAAGGCATGTTATCTTCCTTATAAGTCCCAGGTATATGGTACCAGGGGTACTCAGGGCCTGTACGTTAAAGTGTCCATGGTGGACTGCAGCACTTATTGTGCCACCACAAGTGTGTGACAAAGCAAAGCATGACTCCCAGCCTACCACTACTGGCTGGCAGAGCACTTTTCAAACTGTTAACTCGACTTTGCCATATAAAAAAATGGGAATGTCCAGACCTTACTAGTTAATATATATCGGTCACCCCTAAGTCAGGCTTATCAAGTCCTAAGACTCAAAAGTGGAGCATGTGTTTTTACATGTTGTAACATGTTGTTTTCACTGTTAAAAGGCTAGCATTCTAATTGGCTAGTACAGGTTACATACGGACCAGTCAGCTGTGCTAACTTCTGAATGGGACTACTAAAGGGAGGGGGAGGGTGATTCAAGGTATCAAGAGAAACATTGCATTAAATGCGACTTGATGCTCAAGTCGAATTTAATGTAATTTCTGAGTAAATGGCAACTTAAGAAAGTTTGCAGTTTGTTGCCCAATATTTTCCATTGATTTTTTATGGTTGCTGGCCACAAGGCAGCCTTTTGCCCTCCTGGGGGGAGATGTTAACTATTCTCAGGAAGGATCACAAAGGGCCTTCCGTTGGGAGAGGTCTTTTGTTCTCGTAGACTGGTTGGCACTGAGGACCGAAAGGGGATAAACAGTTGCCAAACCAGTTTTCCCATGGGCATGTGGCTCTTAAGTAGTTATACATCTAGGGTGGGCTACCAAGATCCACATGCTGAGAGGGGTCCTGGCATCTTGGGAGTAGACAGAATGGTGCATCCTGGGATAGGTAGATGCCACACTATGCAGGAAGTCATCATCAGACAGGAGGGGATAAGGTAGCCCATTGGCTAGTAGTCACCGCATCCCCTGAAGGCAAGTTCTGGGAATAAAAGTGGCATCCTCTGGCACCCAGACCTCTGATCATGTCTTTACTGAAGAGTGGACCTAAAAAGGACTGCCCTGCTGTTCCGTGGACCCAGCAAAGAGAGGCTGCACCAAGACTGGACTGCACCTGCTGCTCCTTGAGCTAGCAAAGTAAGGTCTGTGCCTGTGGTGCCCTACTCAAAGAAATGTAATCCTAGAGCCACAGACCACAGACAGAAGAAGTGACTCCATGAGCCAGTTGGCTGACTTCCTGTTTCAGCTACAGGGCCACAAAAACTGAAGTACCCTGTACTGGTGAGTTGGTAGCCTAGAATGCCTGACCCCGCTGATCTCTGAAATGCAGCCTGGGAGACTGAGTCCTGACCCTCAAAAGTTACACCCGAGTCTGCTGGACCCAGGAGAGTCATCAGAGTGCAGTTTGGTCCCATAAGTTGGGAGTTATCAACAGTTAAAGGAAACCACTGGTTTGGCTGTAACCAGAGACCAGTAGACCAGTGAAAACTGGTTTTTGGCTGGACTTCAACTAGACTTTGAGGGACATCGACCCCTGTGACCAAAGTCACCCCACCATGACCGTGGACCGACGCGTAGCCCCAGGAGAACCCTGTCACTGTATCAGCATCCTCAGCATCCTTCAGCATCTTCAGAATCATGTATCCCTTGCATCAGCACCACTCCATTGAAGTCTATGACAGTTTACCCATAGAATAATGACACACCAAGTTAGGGCAAATCTATAATTCACACCCTTAGATCCCAAAAAATGGATTATCTACTATTCCTCCTCTATGGACACGTGCTGTTTATGGACAGAGAACAACATGTGCCCATGGAGGAGGAATAGTAGATAATCCAGGAATAGGAGATAACTTTTCTGGGATCTAAGGGTGTGAGTCATAGACTTGCCCTTCCTTGGTGTGTGATTCTGGTATTGGATTAGGAGACTGTGGGGCAGAGCTTTTTCTCCTACCTCTCTCATTGTGGTCCTATATAGTTTGCCCATAGAATCTGGAGCTGCACTGGAGACTGCTTTGACTGTGAGGTAAATGCCCAAGCAAGCCTCATTGGCCCCTGTGACATGCCAAAGTTGGCCGCCCAAAGTGGGCCAGAGTACTTGTTTACAACTTTACAAAGGTTTTCAAAACTAACCGCAGTAGTTACCAATGCTTGTTTATAACTTGAATGAAAACAGGGATTTATTATTTGCTTAATAATTTATATCTTCAGATTCCTCAGCTGGATTTTGTTACTTTTGTTGTCTAAATGTTAATCAAAATAAGAGCAATTTAAATAATTTAGGTCCATATTACAATGGCGGCCGGACCTAACATCGACAGGTCCTAGGTGGCGGACAGTCGCATTACAATGCTGGCAGTTGGACCCTATTTTTTTGGACGAAAAACCACTGCCTCTGCCAGGATCAGAGATCCCGATGAGGCAGCGGTTGGAGCAGTGTCCAACAATTGCGGCGGTGCCAATGCTGGTGCCGCCATCGGGATTACTATATGACTTTCCGACAGCCTTTTCATGGCGGGAACACCGCCATGTAAAGGTTGTAGGAAAGGGACATTGGGGGTCCCAAACAGGGCACATGTCCATCGTGGGCCACTGTAAAGTGGCCCTGGAAGCACATGCAGTGCCCCCACTCACCTCTGTGCACTGTGTGCCATGTACCACAGGGTGCATTGCACACATTGCACGGACGTGCATGTTGTGCCTTCACGGCATTGACATGTGCTGCTGCTCTTTCCCATGGCCACAGCATGGCCCTGTCATGTTGCTGACCGGCAAATCGGGGGTCGCATCTGAATAGGGTTGTCAGACTGCCCGCATGCATGTCGGCGGTCTGCTGACTGCTGCATTAGCAGTCGGCGGTCTGACCGTCTGGCATAAAAATGATGCCCTTAGTGTCAGAGTTCCTTTGTGTCATGTTTCTTTTTTGTTCAGCTGTTTTGGTACTTCTGAATGCTTTACACTTGCTCCTTTTTTATAAAGCCTGACTATTCAAAGCCATAGCTACGCAGGGTTGAGTGAACTTGACTGGACCCACAACAGATTAGTTAGTCTATTACATGGTAAACTGCTTTCCTCTCACCAGGTAGGGGAGAACCATATAATAACTGATACATACAAAATTAGAACTACTAGTTGTTGGAGAAGTAAAATGCCGTATCTGCCACTCTAGTCTTTAGGCCTTTAAGATGTAAGCTGGAGCACTAGTTGTAAGTCACTGATGGAGAAGAAGATGGATGGTTCAAGGTGGAACTATATGACCTCTTCAATTTTGTTTATGCCGTACCCGCTAGTAGACATTGGCATTGCTGCCATGGCTAACGTTAGTGGTCCTGATGGTTCTTGAGAATTCCCACTTTGCAAAGGTCTTATTTTTTATATATATTCTCAGTATCTTTATGTGCACGCCCCACTCTCTAGGCCAGCCTTGCCTAGGCAGGCCCACTCCGTGTCATAGTGCCAACAAAATGAAGCTCATTTGAGATGCACCTGTGAAAGATAGAGAACTATCACCATTTCCAGGAGTTTCTAAAGTTCACCCTGTCCAATCACATTATGTGTGGATACTGGTCTGAAAAAGCCAAAACCCTTGAAACTAATAAAGTGGTGCCGGTCTAAAGCCAACAGAACTCGGGCCTTGTTTAGAACCTGGTGGGCTGTTCTCCATTTCACCCAGGCATCGTACTCTGCTACCCTAGCAGACCATATCCAGTCATATTTAGAGGTGTCCGCCTGGTTCTCCAAGATCTTTGTGCCTTCAGAGCAGCTGCCTCCACAGTAGCTCTGCTGAAAGCATTACTGTGACGTCGCCAAGTTCAGTGCAGCTGCACAGCAAAGTTTTTTGTGTCACAGACTCCAAAACTGGGAGTTCGCTTTTGAAAAACCAAAAAAAAATAAAAATATGCCTAACATTCCCCGGCCCATGGGAATGATTTCTGTGTTTTCCTGTTAGAAACTGCTATGAAAAGCGTGCTAGTCCTGACCCAGAAACATATATGGCATAACATCTGCCCTAAGTCCACAAGGCCGTCAGTTTAAGGTGTCCACGGGTGAAGCCTGCGGAGGCTCTGCTGGCAGAAACATAGAGGTTCCCCCCACGCTAAAGAGAGAAGGGGCACTGCACGTTTAGTAGTGTACCCTATCCTTCAATCTCTTAATAAGGCTCTTAACATTCCAAAAATAACAAGGCAAAATGTTGGAGAGACCGCACTAACATATGTTGACATATTTTGTAATTTAACACAACACTAAACAGAGCGTGCATACGTGTTTCAGACATTCCAACATGGGGCTCTATCATGATGCGTTGAGCACGCGAGGGATCTAAAGTTCAAAAATTCAATTAATAATTTCTCTGAGTTACTGCATAAACTTTAATTGAAATATTGGAATTTTAGTAGCTCCATGGAAGACAATAAAGTGGCTCAGGGCTTTTCATGGCTGGTATAAGCCCCTGCTCCAACATTCCAATGTTTGTCTTTCTGTTTCTCCCTTTTTAATTTAAAACATTCTACCCTTAGTGGTTGGAATGTTCGAATAGCATCACAGCCCTTCCGCCTCCGCAAGACCAGTTAAAGGTCCTCTCCCTTGTTATACGCCTCCTCGCCTGCAGCTTGGGACTATAACTCGAGTTCACAGTTCTTATTAACGTACAGCCCTCTACAGTGGGCTATAAGGCTATAATAGGACAAGTTGGAAACAGTCAGGGCTTTAAGTGGGCTGGGTCCTGCCATTGCTTAGCACCGACAGCAGGAGCTGAGACGGGTCCCTATCGGGCTCTCCATTTTTGCCCTCACCCTCAGGGTGAAAAAAAGCTCTACAGCAGTGCCACCATTCACAGCCTTTGATGAACAGTTCTTTTGCAGTCTCATCAAGTCAGAACTGAAGCATTTTCAGTGTTATATACAACAAAGCCGTAGTTGGTGCTTATTTAATATATGCAACCAACAGCCATTGACAAAGCCAATAGTCCTGGCTTGTTGTAGGTGTAATGTTACTTGTTGAACTATATATCTGGATGCAATGACAGAAGCAACAAAATACCAGTCAGACGGCACACAGGGTGACCAAACGTCCGTAAATTTCATGGACCATCCATGATTTGGATCTCACGCCTGTTGTCCATGACAATCTCTTTTACGGATGCCTTTTGTCCGTAATTTTGGAGTTTGAAGAAAGCAGCGCTGTTCCCCTGTGAGAAGCCTCAGCTCCCTGATGGGGCTGCCTCGCACTCCTGTGAGCTCAAGAGCAGCCCCATCCTGCCCATTTTCATTCTGCATGTCGGCTGATGGTCACACACAGAATGACAATGGGCCAGTCTGGGCTGTTACAGCATATGGTAGTCATCCTCCTGCCTCGGTCTAGGGCAGGGTATTCAGTCATATGGAAGAAATGTCCAAAACAAATGTACAAAAACGCCCATACTGCTATGTCCCAGTTCATGAAAAGAAGGTGACGAAAGAAGTTAAAATGAAGATGTTGTAGTTCTTTCAAAGACTCATCATTTCAGAGCTCAAGCATTTTCAATATTATATATAATGAAGCCATAGTTGCTGTTTTTTTATTTTATGCAACTAACAACTATTGACAAAGCCAATAGCCAGACGTATGCTTATACTTTACAGTGATGTCGTGGGACGTAAGTTATGGTGTGTCCTAACTTGCGGCTGTAGTCATGGCTCCCGTGGCGGGTATTACGTTAGGTGCCGCGGAATTACTCGACTATGTCATTGTTGATGGAGTTTCGGTCATTTGCTGTCAGAATCGCTGGAGGAGAGCTGCCCATTCTGTGGCGACACGGCACGGCCGCACCCCCGTACGTCCTCGTTTATGGCACTGCGCATCATGCATGACTCATGACTTCCACGCTCTCAGATTGCCTATGTGCAGTAAGTGGCCCAACACACAAAATCAGCCAAGAGCTGGATTTAGTGATTACACTCAACATCAAAGTATCAAATCTAAGTGCCAGACCACTTATGGTCTGATTTATCTTCCTAACATTAAATGCGGCCCTAGGGCATTGGTACAAACGCTGGGACGCTCAAATTCCAACCAAACAGATCAATAAAGTGAATAAAGTTCCAAAAAGATAGTGTGAAGAGGATCACGAGATGCATCTAGAGCAAAAGCTCTCCACTGCCTGATAACCAACACACTCACTAGAGCTTCTCCAAAATCAAAGTCCGACCTAGGACAAAGAAGCATCTTACACACATGCAGGAACCCTATACTAGAGCTCCTCAAGACAGAATATATGCCAACAAAGTAATATCGTACAGAACATTTTATTATTTAGCAAAAAAATGCTTTGCAGTACAAAATCACATCACAGTGTTGTCATTGGTGTCTGCCAAAAGAACCCAAAGACCATTACTCACAAACATACCTCAATACAGTTGGATCTTCTGGTTGAACTCAGTAGTTCCATATGCAGTCAGTCTCATAATAGCTGTCCGTTGATATTCCAATTATCTAAACTAAATAAGTTATTCCAATCTTCCATATTGGAATTCTATGCCTACCCCACCCTACCCCTTGCTTTAGGAATTACAGCGAGGGTGGAGTTCTTGATGGGCCTCTTTTGTCTGCAACTCTGCAGACAAAGGCTCCGCTCATAATTATTGTGAGAAGGTGGGTGAGTGAGTAAGGGAAGGGACAAGGTGAATGGCTGGATGGATTAGTGAAAGGGTGAATGAATGGGTGAGTGAAAGGGTGAATGGATGGATAATGGGAGAAAGGATGGATGGATGAGTGAGTGGAAGCATGGATGAGAAAAGGGTAAATGTATGGGTTAATGGGTAGATGGATGGTTAAAAAGGTGGATGGATGAGTGAAGGATGCATATATGTGTGAAAGGGTGGATGATGGGCAAGTGAATGGGTGGATGGATGAGTGAAATTATGGATCGATTGATGAATTGATAAGTGAAAGGGTGAATGGATGGATGAGTAAAAGGGTGGATGTATGGATGAATGAGTGAGTGAAAGGGAGGGTAGGTGGACAAAAGGATGGATAGATGAGTTAAAGGGTGGATGGTGGATGATGAGAGGGTGGCTGGATGACTGAAAGAATGGATGAGTGTTAGAGGCAATGGATGGATTCATGAGTGTATGAGTAGATGGATGGGTGTGGGTGGATGGGTGAAGGGTGGATGGAAGGCTAAGTGAAAGGGGGATGGAGAGAGAAAGGGATGATGGATGGATGAATGAAAGTATGGATGGATGATTAACAAGATGGATCGGCGAATGGATGCATGGATGAGTGAAAAGGATGTAAAGATCGATGAGTGAAAGAATGCAAAGATGAGTGAAAGGGAGGGTGGAGAGCTGGAAGAAAGGATGGATGTATGGATGAATGAAAGGGTGACTGGGTGGACGGATGAGTGACTGGGTGGATGGATGAGTGAGTGAAAGGATGGCTGGATGGGTGAAAAGGTAAATGGTTGGATGGATGAATGAAAGGATTGATTGGGTGAAAGGGTGGATGCATGGATGATGGATGGATGAGTGAAAGGGTGGATGGAAGGATAGGTTTACAAATGGTTGAATAGGTTTGGATATGGGTGGGCAGACAGAAGGAAGGACAGAATAAATGGTGGAAAACTGAACGATGGATAAAAGAATGAATAGATGACAGAATGTAAATGTGAAATGGTGGAAACAGGGGTTGGATGGAAGGATGAATGGCTAGATCCTTGGACAAGAGAGCTCTTCTGGGGAGGGTTGTGATTACTTATTTTGCTTTCTTAGTGCCATAAGAGCTTTACTTCAAAGTGGGAGGTATTGTAATTTTCTGCCTACTCCCTTGTGACTTTTCTGTATTTGCTGGGTGCTTATGTTTGGGATCTATACATCAGACATATGACATTTTGAGTGACACCCAAATGCTACTTAAATGTTACACTAGTAATTGTAATTTTTTGCATGTTTTGTTTTAGGTGTAAAGTTTTAGGGAGAGCCTCATGGTGTCATAAGCTGTGCTTGAGACATATATTGTGTTTGTAGCAATAGGCATGGCATCAAAAATAAACTATGTCATAGTGCATCGACAGTGCCTTCTTTAAGAAAACTGCAGGGTAAGCCCCTTCGTCTCTTCTGTCAGCCAGTACAATTCTCTGCGAAGCCCCCATAAACAAAATCTGATTCCATATTTTAAGTTCCACTTGCTGAAACACCCATAATGCGTTCCCTAAAGTGGGTTCGTCAAAGCAATCCTCCCTTTAGTTCACCTATGTGTGACGCTTTACATCTCACAATGGCACTCAGATATGAGATGCTAGTAACAAAGTCTATCCGAGCAGATCTTGCCAACCACTTCTCTAACCAAACATGCCTGCTCAGGACCATGAATTGTAAACAAAATATTAGACTGGACAACCCAATGCAGTAACCATATAGATTATTATCATATGAAATATCACAAAAAGTCCTGCACAGTTGCTCAAAGCTGCGCGAGTACCGAAAAACCGTGAGGCGCACGATTGTCTCAACCTTATATAAACTTATTTTGACTTGTACTTAAGTGATTGTCCATTTATTTACTTATATACTATTGAGCGACCTCCTCTGATAGGTCTGTAAAACTTACCTTTTGTCCCAAAGTTTTGTCCTGAATTTTGACCTTCTGTCCTGAATTTTTGCCCTGAATTTTGACACTTTGTCTTGAACTTTTACACTCACTGCCCTGAATATGCACCCATGCCAGTTGGTCATCCTAGCTGTACACTATCTTAAGCAAAGATTTTTAGCATATGTGTTTTTAAGCCACGCCCTTAATTACATCGGCCACGCCCCTTTGGAAGACCGCCCCCCCCCCCAGTTTTTCACACCACTTTAAAGCCCTGGGAATAGTGAGCAGGGATTGCTTCACTCTGTTTCCAACTTGCTCTGTCTAAAGTTCAAGCATTAACTCGGAGCAATTTCGAGTTATGTGTATGAACTTTAGACGTCTCATACGCAAAAAAAAAACAGACCCTCCACCCCGTCATGATACACGCCTCATGGTATGTAGACTGTGGCCTCCTCAGCTTAAAGTGCGGAGCTAAACTACGTCACCGGTATCCGAGCTGAGAGGAGCACTGTCTAGATATAATGTCGGAATGTCTGAAACGTATTTGCTTTAAAGTAAGTGTGGAGTGACATACGAAAACCTAAACAACCGCGTTAGAGCAAATGTGTGCAAGTTCCCTTCTAGTTCTGTGCATTTGTGTGCCTTATTCATCTGGTGGGCTTTCGGACGGTGTCAATCTGTAACTCCTCAGCTACTAAAATGTGATTAACTTCATAAATTTACAGCCATAATCGTGGTAATAAAAAAAAAAATTCTCTCCTGTTGTCCGGAACAAGGGCGTGGTTGCGTCAGTGCATCTGCAAGCTCGTGGAGCGCAACTTCGAAAAAACACGTGTTTATGAAAAGTCCCCCTGAAGCCGAGTTGTGATTAACAGCCCAAACTCAGCCCATAATTACAAGCAGCTGCTGCTGATGTGCGAAAAGAAGAAGTACAGGAAATGATGCAGAAAGTGATGCGTTAAATTGGCGGAGTTCCAAACCGCGCGGCCGATGGCATTTCACTCCCTGCCAGCCAGGTTAACTTCTACAATATTTGTTTATCCGTAGTATTATTTTAATTAGTTTTATACTTATAAACAGCAGCATTTACATATCCAAGTTATTAAGTCGAGTTTATACAGTACCAGCAGTACACATTCCAGTCTTTTAAGCGCACAGTCTTTACGTCGTATCATGTATTATAACATTTGAAACAGGTGAAATCTACACCTCGCCCATGAACCCTTGCATCCCAGCCCTGCCCCCCTCTTGGGGGTTTGAACAGCAATTCCACCACTTCTACGTTCTCCCATGACAGATAAAAGAAAAATGATCACGGTTCCAATAAGCCTACGATCAGTTCGTCGGGGAAATTACAGTGGATCACCTGGTCCTTGTTATATTATGTTGATTTGCATAGCGCACTAATCACCTGAGAGGTTCAAGTGCTTGGGAATGGTGTGTAGACCCGAGGTGCTTATATGAAGAGCCAGGTCTTCCGAAGTGAGGAGCAGGCTCTGATGCGTTGAGGGAGGTCGTGCCATGTCTTGGGTGTGATGTAGGAGAATGAGCGGCAGAACGTAAGTGTCTGGTGGGTTGGTGAAAGTGTATGGTGCTGTTCAGATATTCTGGTCCTATTTTGTGTTTGTAAGTGTGCGTGAGAAGTTTGAAGTGGTGGCACTGGTGAATGGGGAGTCAGTGAAGCTTCCTGAGTGTGGTTTGATATGGGTGTGGGGTGGGAGGTCAAGTATGAGTCTTGCAGCTGCATTCTGGGTGGTCAGGAGTCTGTGTAGGGGTTGTCTGGGGATTCCGGCATAGAGAATGTTACCATAGTGCAGCCTGCTGGTGATTAGTGCTTGCTTGACAGTCCTTCTGGTGTTGTGAGACAACCATTTGAAGATCTTTCGCAGCATGCATAGGATGTAGAAGTAGGAGATGCACACTGCGCTGACTTGAGCCGGCATGTTGAGCTTGTCATCTAGGGTGGTCCCAAGATATCGTTTGTGGTCTGTGGGTGTGGATGCTGGTCCTAGCTCTGACAGCCACCAGGTAGAATCCTATGGAGAGGTCTTGTTGCTGAAGACCTTTACTTCCGTCTTGTTGGGGTTGAGCTCCAGGCAGTTGGTTCGCATACAGTCTGATACCATGGTCATGCAGTTGGTAAGTTCGTTCTGGTGGTGTTTGTTGTGTCCGTTAGGGAGAGGATGAGTTGGGTGTCATTGGCATAGAATCGAATGATGTTGGCGAGCAGTGTCATGTATATGTTGAAAAGAGTGTGGCTGAGGGTGGATCCCTGTGGGACACTACATATCGGTTTCGTGGTTTCTGATGTGAAGGGTGGCAGCCTGACCCTTTGGGTATTTCCTGTGAGGAAGGAACAGATTAATTTGAGAGCAGAACCTTGTATGCCAATCTAATGGAGTCTTCTGATGAGGGTGTTGTGGGTGTTGTGGGGAGACCAGGGCCGGACTGGCCGTTGTGGGCACCGGGCAATCCCCTGGTGCGCCGCACGGGTGGGGGCCGATTTTGGGCCCCTGGGGGCCGTTTTTGTTACAGGGCTGTTTTTGCAGCATAGCTGCAAAATCGGCCCTGTAACAAAATCGCCGAAAACCGGCCCTGGCAAAGAGCTCGGCGGCCCCCCAAACCCGGGCCGAGCACTTTGCCAGGGCCGGTTTTGGTTCCCAGTCCGGCCCTGTGGGAGACAGTGTCAAAGGCCATGGGAGGGTCAAGCAGGATGAGGGCCGCTATTTCTCCTACAGTCAGGATGTTTCAAATGTCGTCGGTGGTTGCAATAAGTGCTGTTTCAGGGCTGTGGCTCTTTCTGAATCCTGATTGTGTTATCTAGAAGATGGTGAAGATCAAGGTGAGTTGTGAGTTGCTTTTTAATGGCCTTTTCAATCACTTTGGCTGGATAGGGGAGTAGGGAGATGGGTCGGAAGTTGCTCAGTTGATTCGTGGCTTCTTGAGGAGGGTGTTGATTTCTGCAAGTTTTCCATTTATCCGGGAAAGTGGTGGACATGATGGAGGTGTTGATGACGTGGGATGGTGTGGGTCAGAGTGGTGTTGATTGGTGATATTCACAGATTTCACAGATTGTAGATGTGGTGGGGACATGGGTCTGTTGGGGCCCCTGAGTGGATGGCCAACATAATTGCCACTGCGCTGTTTCTGGTGAGGGTTGTTCATTCGGTCGGGTGGCTGTCTTGGTTGGTGGTGGGTAAGTTAGCATGGTTGGGTTGGTGTGCGAAGTAGTTTGTGATTTTGCTGGATAGGTTGTCGCAGAGTTTTTGGGAGGCAGCAATGTTGTTGACAGTGGCTGAGTGCGAGGTGAAATCCTTGACGATCGAGAACATTTTCTTGCATCTGTTAGAGCTTCCTTCGATGTGGTCCACTAGTCCGTTTTTCTTGTTGTTTCTAATTTGCTAGTGATAACGTCTGAGTGCAGCCTTGTCAATAGTTCTGTCGGTGGAGTTGTGGCTGGCTCTCTGTTTTCTTTCTAGCTGTTTCCAGTTTGTTGTCTAGGTGATCTTCTGTGTACCTACTGGCCTGCTTGTTTTATCTATTATGCTGGGTTTGATGGGTGCGAGGGAGTCCGCGCAGGTCTTGATTTGGCTGTTAAAGTTGTTGATGTCCTTGTTAAGGTTGTCTGTGGGGGTAGGCTGATCAGTACTGAGGGCGCAGAGCTAGTCTGTCAAAGTGATTTTTGCCCGGCTGCGGCTTGGAGTGCTGAATCTGGTAGGGATTTTGACTTGAGATGTGTTGCTTTGAAAGTGCGTGATGGAGTGGTCAGTCCATGCGAGCTGCGTGGTGGAGTTGTATTTGATGCTGTCGTTTGTGGTGATGATGGGGCACAGTGTGTGTCCTGTGGTGAGTGTTGGTTCTGGGACGAGCTGGAGGAGTCTGATGTTGCTCAAATGTTCGACGAGTGCTGTGGAGAAGGGGTTGTTTCAGTCTTCCAAGTGAAAGTTGAGGTCACCGAGGAGAATACAGGCTCTGGAATCGATGGTGAGTGGAACGCCAAAGTGGGTGAAAAGGTTGGTGAAGTTGGCTTGTTGTCCTGGTGGTTGGTAGTCAAGAGTTCCGTTAATGGTGAATTTTTCAGAGATTTGCAGCTTGAAGTGCATGTGTTCCATGAATGGAGTGGTATTCTCTATGGATGTTATGCATTTAATGGATTCCTTGTACATGATAGTGAGTCCTCTTCCTGGCTTGGGAAAGCAGTCCTGTCGAGCGATATTGAAGCCTGCTGGTATTGCAGTAGCGATGTTGGGAGCCGATGAAGGGTTGAGCCAGGTCTCTGTGATAAAGAGCATGTTTGGTGCATCTATGCTGAGAAAAACCCCTATTTAGGTTGTGTGTTTGCTGAGTGATCGTGTGTTGAGAAGCATGCATGTGAGTGGGTGTTGACGTGCAGCTTTGCTGTGGCGTGTGGTGTAGGGTGGAAGAGTAGACATTGTTGATCCTTATGTAGTGTGTGTTTGGAGGCGGTATTGAGGACGTTGGTAGTATTTGTGTCGGTGCGTTAGTGCGTGGCTGCTGTAAAACCAGCAGTGTTTGTACAGTTGAAAGCTCCTACCTTGGTGTGAGATGTGGCGTGGCAGCAGTTGGGGTAATGGCGTCCACAGTCTAGCGACCTAAGTAGTGCTACAGAGTATTTTCTCCTCGTCTCCCTTCTCCCTAGCAACAGCCCAGAATTTAGCTGCTATCTGCCATTCAGACACCTTTGCGCCATAGTGCAAGGAAGTGTACGTGAGTCTTCCAGTACAATATTCCTGGACAACTTTGAAAACGTTCCCTATTTTGTGTGTGTGCTGTACAGTGCAGCACACATGCAAAGTCAGAAATGAAATACTTTAACGCTTGCTTTCATATGGCACCAATTTTTGATGCAAAATCTTGTCTCATATTTTTGGTAGATAGGATTTTACATCAAAAAGCATGGGTGGTTGCATGGGAACGCTCATGTAACGTCCCATTGACGGCAAGTAGCGCAAAGCAACACTTTGCGCTACATAGTGTTATTTTTAGGCAGTTTCCAGCGCAAAAGAAGTCTTGCACTGGAAAGAAAGTAACAAAAAAACATTTTGTGCTGGCATGCGTCACTTTTGTGATGCAAATACAGCTCAAAATTTGGGTAAATCTGCCTCTACATCCTAAATTCCATTTACACATGAATGTAGCTACCAGTACCCTCACTGAACTTAAGAAATAGGATTGCTCCAGACTGTGGCTCATTGAGGTTTAAGTCCCTCATTACATGTAGCCTCTCAATTCCAGTAGGACCGATAATAGGTCTGGCTTTGTTTGAATTACAAGTTTTGCCGCAACAAAATAGATTTGGAGCTCTTCAGCATGACACGTCATTGCTGAAAGCAGCTTATAAGGTCCAGGTGAAACACCAGGCATACCCATGAGAGAATAACATGCAAACTCTGACCTGCATGTTATTCCCTAACAATTTGTAATAGGATGTAATTCTGCACCCCAAAGTTAACAATGCTCAAGATATTGGTATGCCAGGAGGGAAATACTGAGCTGTTTTCTGGCCAACTCGTAAGGGGACTTCAGTAGCATTTGAATTGCGTGTATCCTATTATAAGCGCCCCAGCCAATTTACCTTGTTGCACCTCTTAGACTTCCATGCTGTCTATGCACTTTTAATAAGCATTTTAATAGAAGTAAAAAAAAAAACAGTAAGCAATGGAAAGATGATTAGTCCAGTATAGGAACAACCTCAAAATAGATTGCTGTACATGTTCAAACTTAGGTATATTGTGAAAATTGGTGTCTGTAGAGAGGCTGAGAGTCGTCCGTTATATGTGCCTAATAGTGCAGGGGTGTTAGACCACAATCAATCAATCAGTAGACTTGTAGAGCACTTCTTGTCACCCGCGAGGACTCATATCCTTGGTGTGGTATTCCACCAGACGTTTTGCCTTCACTCCCCTATTTTTGCTGAACTCATTTTTGTTGGCTTTAGGACTCTGTAAACGTCCCCTCGCTAACCAGTGGTAACGTCCTTGTGCTCTCTCCTTTAAACATGGTAAAAGTGGCTTACACCCAATTGACAAATTTAATTTAATTATATGTCCCCAGTAAATTGCACCACTGTACCCAGGATGTGTAAATGAAATGCTACTCATTGTGCCACCCACTAAAGTAGCACAGTAAAGCATGTCTCAGACCTGCCACTGCAGCCTATAGTGCAGTTTTAAACTGTCATTTCGACCTGGCAAAGTAACCTTTTACAGGTCTGAACCTTCCTTTTTAATACTTATAAGTCACCTCTAAGGTAGGCCCTGAAGACTTGTAGGACAAGGTGAATTGTATTTAAAAAGAAGGACACGTGTACTTGAGGTTTACATGTCCTGGCAAAGAAAAATTCCCAAAGTCGTTTTTCACTGCAGCAAGACTACCTCTCCCATGGACTATCCCATAGGTTAAAAATTAGTAACCTTAATAATTTATAATCAATAGGGGGTTGCACTCAGCCATTCCTAAGCTTCATAGGGTAGCCTGTGGCCCCCCGTCCTGACTTCTAAAGCTGCCTTTCCCTCCACTGCCAAATGCAGCTCACAGGTAGGGCTGCCTGCCTTTGTCCCCCTAGACAGATTAGAGTCATAACCAGGAAAAGGTTAGACATAAGGGGCCTCCCCCACCCACAGGCTGGCACTGGAAATAAGGATGGCACCCTCAGTACCTCTCATCAGAACCCTCCTGGAACGAGTCTGCCCTGCTGTCTGAAGGAAGAAGAGTGGGCCTGCTTGCCTTGAATGCAGGATTCCCAGAAGTGGCTTCAAGAGTCAGTTGACTCACCTCAAGTTTGAGCTACAGGGACACAACAAGCTTCCAGGGGACTACCCTGCACCTACCCATCTGACCAGAACCAACTAGACCTCCCTGAGCCTTGAGGATGGGCCTTGCTGGCGTGAGTCTTGATCCCGAAGAGGTGGCCCACCAGTGGACCATTGACGAGCATCAAAGTTTACTCCTGCTTTAAAACTGAGCTACCAGTCACAATTCAAGAAATGTGGGGCTTGTCACAACCGCAAGCGTACTCCTCGTATCAGCAACGATATCTACATCTACCGCAAACCTTGTCTTCATGACAAGAGCAACCGTCTGCATCCTCCACCAAGTCCAAGCTCGAGTTGCAACCTCTCCTCGTGCCGACACTGATCTCCTAGCAGCCTCCGCCAACACGAACCTCCAGTTGAGACTCCTTGCACGGTTTTGGACTGAAAGAAAGTAAACTCTTCCCTAGAAAAAGTCAGGTCCCTGTATGCGATCCATGCTCCATTGCTGTAGGCCTGAACTTGTGACTTTGACACATGATCACATAGCCATGGCGCCTTGTGCTTTTTGGCACTATTTTCACCTGAACCTTTAAAAATTAATAACTATGGTTCTATTTATCAAGTTTATGTTATTATGGGGTCATTTTGCTTATTAAAATGTACTCTGTGTTTTAACTTGATTTTGGATTTTACTTGTGTTTTGTTTTCAGTTTATTACTGTTTGGGTGCTGCATAAATACTTTACACATTGCCTCTAAGTTACGCCTGATTGCTTTTGTGGAAAGCTAATAAAGGGTTAAGCAGGTTTATTTGGTGACTTTTGGAGTTCACCCTGACAAGGATTGTGCTTATTATTTGAATGCTGCTTCCATCCCCTTTAACTAAAAATCACATTTCTTGCAGGGATCTAGGTTTCACTAATGGCTATACACTCATAACTCCCAGTGTATCCAACAGTGGGACAGTGGGGCTACTACAATATACATAAATGCCAACCACTTGTGTGTGAGGCCACATTTATAAAGGGCTCTTAAACTTAACAGTGTTGAAGTTCTTCCATATAAGAAAGAAAAACACCTACTTATTTGGGATGAGTTCCCAGCCTGATGAACCTTCAAGCCAAACCTGGATTCAATGTTTCCACGAAACTATCCTGGTTTCGTGATAATTGTTTCATGGCATTCACGATTACGTCTTCATTCCAGTTCGTGCTGTAATAACGAGCACAAACAGACCAAAGTACAAACACTGTTAGTACACTTGATTATTACCTTTTGTACTGCATAATGAAGAATAACCTGCAAAAGATGTAGCTGCTGACTTTGAACTTGTTATGACTGCTGCTGCATAGTTCTATATGATCATTTCTTTCCTAGGTAGGAGCTTTTGCCAAAGTTGACTTTTTGTGCACAATTCAGAATTGTGCCATCAGTGGGTTAAACCTGACTCCTGAACAGTGTTGGAGACTGGGAAGGGTGAGGTGAAGAAAAGTTGTTTTAGAATGGAAAGAGGTTTTGTTATACCTAATATATCGTGGAGCAAAAGGTCAGCTGTATAAATGTTTAGGGGTGGTGCCCCAACTCCTTAATGGAGAAATAGAGGAATCATTTAGTTAACAGTTCCTAGAAACATCTCATACCTAAATAAATAGCAACCTACCAACAGGATCTGAGATCACCTGGCATGGTCCACATTTTCAAAAGTTATATTTCATGGTCACAATTACCCCAACCTTGGGAACATATTTGCCAAATACCCTTTTAGTATGATGAAGCAATGGGAAAATGTTGTTAGTCATCAATCAAGAATTTCCATGCCAACCTGTGGTTCCTAAGATTGTGAAGTACAGATCTTGAAAAAGTAGAAAATAATGTATTATTCATTAATGGCTGTAGGAAGCTGGCTCTTTATATGATATACCAAAAAGAGGTCTATCATGCAAAGAGTGCAAGTATTCTCTTATGAGTGGACAGGGGCTTGCTCTAACAATCCCAATGTGCTCTTCGAGGGGTTGTCTGGTCGAGCAGCCTTAGGCTACTCAAAGAGGAGTGTTAGACATTTGCAAACACTCACATAGTCAATACAAATGGTACACACGACTCAGTAAGGAAATCCACACCAATTTATAAAATAACACGTATCTTTATGTATATTTAGGCACCAGGATCAATGCGATCAGGTAAGTACGTTTCGAGAAAGAAATGCTAGGGCAGCCGGGTGCAGTGGTGCAATATAACGTCAGGTGCCGAATGATAGTCTATCGTGAAAAGAGGCTGCAAATTTGGACTGGGAGACCAGTCGGGCTGAACCAACAGGGGGACTCAGGCCACACGATGCTCAGGGAAACGTTTTGGTCCTCTTCTCCATGGCCCAGGGGCAACTGGTACAGAGGTGTCCTTAGGAGTCAGGGTTCTGTCACTAAGGGGGCCTACAAACAGAGGCAGCATCAAGCAGCAGAGAGTCCAGAGTGGGCAAGTCTAAGGGTGACTTTGTCTCTGGAGGGCCAGGGGACCATGCTGGCACAGGTGGCCCACTTCAGCTCAGGCTTGGCAGCTCAGGTGCAGTGGTGTTTTCAGGTGTCTGGTCTTTGTGGTCCAGAGCCTTCGCAGGTTGGTCTGTGGTACCTGCAGGATGGAGGAGAACAGCTCTGCTGCTCCAAAGGAGTCTCTGAGTCTTTAGAGAAGTGTTGGCAGTCCTCCCAGGTTTTGGAGGATCAGCAGCTTGCAGGGTGAGACAACTTTAGCACAGTTGTCGAGAATAGGCAAACAGGTCGGCAGGGTTGGCACCAAGTCAATTGTTTCTTCTTTCATTTCTTGCTTTGTGCAGCACTTCGGTCCGTCTTCTTCTTTTGGTTAGCAGGCTCTGTTTTCATAATGCCAGGAGTGCCCCTCAATACTAGATTTACGGGCATTAGGGGAGTGTAGGATAGTAGCCAAAGGGCTACCTACCCCTGGGGTCACTATGCCCCCTATAAGACGACTTCCTGTGGGAATTGGGCATAACCCTGTCCCAGAAGTTCTTAAGTGTGCCATCACCAAGATGGCAGACTTTGAGATTTCATCTTTATTTCAGGTAGCCCACGTTAGGAGTGGAACTAGTCTGAAGGTGAACACGCCTCTGCTACTATTCATTTTCCCACCACGTCCCGGTGCCAAAAGGGTGCTGGTCAAGGGGGGTCGGTATCCTCTTCTGTGAGGGATGCCAGATTTGCATACCAAAGGTGGTGGGCTCTTTGAAGCTCCCTGCCCTGGCAGGCTAATTCACAGGAAATCCTGTGGGAGAAGGTGTACATTCCCTCTGCCTGAGCAGGCTTTGTTTCTGACCTGCTGAAAGCAAAGGCATTCACCCTTGTGGGTCAGAAACTTGTTGGGGGTGGCAGACTGGCTAAGACCAGTCCATGAGCACACCAGTAGTTGGTAGGTTTTCCGAGGGTACCTGTAGGGTGCCCTATGAGTACATGTATTGGTAAATCCAACACTGGCATCAGTGTGGGTTTACCAATATGAGACGTTTGATACCAATCATCTCTTTTTTCAGTAAAGCCATCATGTAGCTGGGGAACTCGTTTTTATCAGTGACCAGCACATGTTCTTAAAATAGCTTCCCTGGTCACTTGTACTGGCAGCACTGGTGTATATCTGCTCATGCAGGTATGCCCACACATGTAGTATAGTGCACCCTGCCTTACGGCTGTAAGGCCTGCAGTAGGGGGTGATTACCTATACTGCATGCAGTGTTTGTGGGCATGGCACACAGAGATGTGTGCCATGTCTTGTTTTCACTTTTATCTTCACCAAGACACACAGCGTTCAGTGGCAGCCTGTATGTGTTTGTTGAAGGGTTCCTTAGGGTGGCACAGTTTGTGCTGCAGCCCTTAAGGACCCTCTTTACCCTCCTTGCTCTAGCTACCAGGGGTACAATTTACTTGGGACTTACAGGGAGTGCTAAAGTATTGCCAAGTTGAGAAACATTTGTACTATTTTGGGAAACAGATCTAGCACTGGGGACCCGGTTAGCAGGAACCCAGTCCACTTTCAGTCAAAATCACATCAAATACCAGGCAAAGAGTGGGGGTGACCATGTAAAAAAAAGTGTCACTTTCCTACAATGGTTACCGTACAAGCATGTGTTTACCATGTGTGATGATAGATTGATGGCTGATCTGCTGGCAGGGGGCCAAGGTCCACGACCTGGATATATTTCTGCCCCCGCGACTGCGGCAGACGGTGGAGAAGGGGACAATCCCAGACAAAGGCCTCCTGACCCTGAAGGGGGTGAGGCGGGGGGACCCTATTGAACAGTCGTGCACATGTGCCGAGAATTGGAATTACGCTGGTGGAATTACTATTGTTGCTAAAGTTTAATGCCTATATCCTTTGGATGCTGAACTATGTCACAAGCTGAGTACGGGAGGGGGGTAGGAGGATTTCACTGTTACTTTGTTTAATGGTATTTTATGCTAGGTTACGAATGGACCTTGCGACCTTTGGAGTTCCTCATGCTGCATGATAGGCTGTACATGGTTGGTAATAAAGCCCATAATGTGGAAATGCACGGTGTTGAAATGCCAATAAAAATATATAAAAAAATAAAAAGCATGTGTTTACAAGAGCGAATGTTGGGACAGTGATTCACAGTAATTATTTATCTTGTTTGTAAATCGTTCTAAAAACCCATATCTCTCTCTTCTTCTCGTTCATCATTTCCACCAAATGAAGGTGACCTATCACCACAGAAACGCTCACCTAAGAACCCAAAGAAGGCAGCAAATAAGGACAAGACTACTCCTGAAGTTGAGTTCCCAGGTATGAGATGGAACTGTATATTTGAGGAATAGCACAGAGCAATTTATCTTGAATTGGGTTTTTGGTGTGAGTTGTACTCATCTACTTGAATACACCTTTCATTCTTTACAACCGTGCCTGATGCACAAGTGTTTATGAACATTGATAGGTGCACTTGAAGAAGTCTTGGCATACAATATTAGAGGACACTCACTCCTTCTGGTGAGAATTGAGATAGCAGTGCTGGTGATGGCAAGTGTCCTATGACACAGATCAATGTTCGACCCTGTTTCAGCTATGATAGTAGTTTAAACGGTCATTTGCTACTGAAGCAGACACTTCTGGCAGTGGGTGACAGAGACTGTTAAGAAAGGCAACTGTTGTTTGTTTCAAGACAAAATTCCCCTAAATTCCTTGTGGACTATTGAACAGTGCTTTGAAAGTTAAATGATATCGTAGATGTGTTTCCACCCTAGCATTTAGAAAAGGGAACTGCGGCTAGTAAATAACCAAGTTCCTTATCAGGAGTAGAGACTGATCTAGCGCGAAATATGAAAAATCTTTTTACAGACATATATTAGGTTATTCAACCTATTTTATCTCAGGGCCCATAATAAAACGTACTTACAGCCATTAGATCCTCTGATGAATCTTTTATGTGAGCTAATAGGAACTTGGATATAAAGAGAACTAAGGGGCAAATCCTTATGAGGGCCTGGAATAAGAAAATGCCAATCTCATGCATAAACAAACAAAGCTTTAAATTCACATGGGTAATTAGTCAACAAAAGAATTCATGCCAAATAATGACTCAAACGATAATATAACTCATGAATACCATTTATCTATGCCTCAATTTGAATGATCAAGAAACACAAATCACAATTACATCTTTAGTTAATGAAATCATTTAGTTCAAGTCATACACAACATTAATAGATACAGGTAAATATAACACTTACTGATCACCTACAGTATTAAAAATAGAGAACATTGCAAATATCAAATTCAGCATGTAGGTTATACAAACCAAATATGCAGTGACGAAATGTAAGGTGTCACAGGATTGTGTCCACAACTCTCCAGCCGAAGACTTATACCTGCATACTTTACCAGCCGGTAAAGTGCAGGATGAGTCAATTCGAAAGTTCAGTTCAAAATGGGATAGGTATAAGAAAGTCAAAGTTCAGTCCGACAGCATGCCAGGCAAGGAAATTGAAAATGATAGCCACCAGCACTCCTCCTCCACAGGGGCAATTATACTTCCAAAGGTTCTCAGTTTACACCCCCAAAGTATCAGTTCAGTCGTATGTTATGGTTTCCATTGGTTTTCCACAGTGGGCTGCTCATGGTGTCATCAATGCCTCACTAAGAAATCTGGAAACATTAAGTAATACTTTTGTCGAATCATCAATTCCAACAATTTTATAACTTGCATCCTCTCCTCGGAAGTAAGAAAATTCGATGTATTCACTGTCTGTCCTTTCCCAGATGCTCTCTCTGGGTTTGCAATTGTATGGATACATTTTTGTCAACAGTGTTGCTGAATGAGAACAGGACTTTTTGTTCATAATCACAAGAAAGAAACTCTCAGGAAAGTTCTCATAGCATCTAAAATGACGACTTCAGCTGGGTCTCGCTTTTCTGTATGAGGAAAAAGAAGCATTCAAGGCCTACATAAAAACTCACTAAAACCATTAGCACATTAAGATTAATATAAAACACATTATCATGACTAATTCAGTTTCTTCTTAGCAAGTTCACTCACTATTCTTTTCTTCAAAGGTTACATGTCAATATTAAGCACTACTAAAAGAGAACACTTCACGCGTTTTGTTTTTCAAGCAGATTAATATGCGTGTCGCTTTTCTGATTCACATTCATGTTTCGCATAATTAATGAAATACTGTAGGAACTTTTATTTGTTAAGCATCTTTAAGCTAGTCATTTTAGTCGTATTCATTATGATTTACAATGTAAGCATTCTTTTCATTATGGCACATTAGGTAATCAGCATCACATTTCTAATTTAAGCACGTTTTATTGCTTAAACATGTTTCTACATTTCATAAACATATAACTATTTCGCTTCATTCTTTATTCACGTTTTTCTCATTTTCACATTTCAGAAACATTCCTGCATACCTTTATATATGCAGTATAGGATCTTATGTTATTGTCATCATTTTATTTCTCATATTTAATTAATACTATATCAGTAAAACAGGTCTAATGGTGAGAATTGATGGAGGCAACACTTTCTGAACTTTTACGCTCCATCAATTCCTCCTTTGATGGTGAATCAAGCCATCACACAATCTTATCTTATCTATTGATCTTAATATGATATCACTTTTAGAATGCAGTTGTTTTCATTTGTTTCAACCTTATTCGCTCAAACTTTTAAAAAAAATTTGTAGAAATTACTCCTCCTATCTTCTAATTCAATTTCTGCTCTATTTCTTTTTCGGCCTCTAGTTTCTTTAGAGCTTTTCTTATTCTTACAATATCGATATATTAGTACTATTATCAGAAAGCCAATAGCAATTGTTATTAATGGTGTTAGAATTTTTCCCGCTAAACTTTTTCCCAGTGCTGCAAACTAATTTCCCACAGAAGAAAATTCTTTCCCAGTTTTCTCCCACGCACTGTCTGATTTCAGTTCTGTTAAATCTTTTCCAAAATTAGTAATATTGCTTAAATATTTAGGATTCCTAACTTTACTACTCCTAAATGCCTTTTGTGAATATTGAAAGTTGTATAGTTAGGATTTTTCTCAGTTTAGGAGTAGTAAAGATAGGGTTCCTAACT
Source organism: Triturus cristatus (assembly GCF_964204655.1). Taxonomy (NCBI): domain Eukaryota; kingdom Metazoa; phylum Chordata; class Amphibia; order Caudata; family Salamandridae; genus Triturus; species Triturus cristatus. The sequence goes on along the minus strand of NC_140586.1, from coordinate 322,515,836 downwards.
TTACTACTCCTAAATGCCTATTGTGAATACCGAAAGTCAAAAAGTTAGGATTTTTCTCAGTTTAGGAGTAATAAATTTAGGATTCCTAACTTTACTATTCCTAAATGCTTTTTATGAATACGGAAGTCGTAAAATATGAAAGTCGTAAAGTTAGAACTTTGTCTCAGTTTAGGGGTAGTAAAGTTAAGATTCCTAACTTTACTACTCCTAAATTCCTTTTGTGAATTCCAAAAGTCAAAAAGTTAGGATTTTTTTTAGTTTAGGAATAGTAAAGTTAGGATTCCTAACTTACCTACTCCTAAATGCCTTGCGTTAATACCGAAAGTCGTAAAGTTAGGATTTTGTCTCAATTTTGGAGTAGTAAAGTTAGGAATCCTAACTTTATTACTCCTAAATGCTTTTGTGAATACCAAAAGTCGTAAAGTTATGATTTTCCTCGGTTTAGGAGTAGTAAAATTAGAAATCCTAACTTTACTATTCCTAAATGCTTTTTGTGAATACCAAAAGTTGTAAAGTTATGATTACTACTCCTAAATGCTTTTTGTGAATACGGAAAGTCACAAAGTTGGGATTTTGTCTCAGTTTAGGAGTAGTAGAGTTAGGAATCCTAACTTTACTACTCCTAAATGCCTTTTGTGAATACCGAAAGTCGTAAAGTTAGGATTTTGTCTCAGATTACTTTGTGAATCGGGCCCTACAACATCCTCATCTTTGGTATGAAATTCTATTCCTTCAGGTGTACAGTAAATAGAGCAATTAATTTTACATAATAAATCTCGTCCCAACAAATTTACTGGACTGATATCACACACCACAAACATGTGCATATCCTCAAATGTTCCAATTTGTACCTGTATTGGTTCTGTCACTGGGGATGGAATTAACTGATTCGATAGTCCTACTACTTGGATTGTATCTCCTGAGAGGGATAGGTTGAGAATTTCCACAGTTCTTCAGTGAAACTGGTTGCACCAGTATCTACAAGGAATGAAATAGGTGTTCCATTTGCTTTGCCATCCACATATGGGCTGATCTGGTCAACCTTTAAGGATGCGCCAAGCACGCCTTTCTCCTCCCCTCTCAGGCATCGTCACTGGGACTTGTCTGAGTCACTGTCATCCATCTGTAACAAACATTGTGAAGCCACTTGCACATTTGGATTTACTTGATCATTGGTATGAAAAGCCACATTCACATTGTATTTCTGCACCTGTCCATTCAAATTTTGTGTAGGAGTTTGAGGCATAATCTGATTCCGACCTCTTACATTTTCCATTGACTGGATTAACATATCACTAGTCACCTTTTATTGAACCATTCTGTCTCTACCTGTCACCATGGCTTGTCCATTCACCTGATTAGCCTGATTCATCTTACACTCGCGCTTCCAATGCCCGATCTTGCCGCAACTGTGTAAAGGAAAAGTCTTTTTTAATGTCATCCCCTTCCTTGTGGCATCAAACTTGGCATATAATTTACCATTCAATCCATTAGTAGTATGACCATTTCCCTGTATCATACCTGTAAAATCTGAATCGAAACTCACATATCTTTTTTTGGCTGCCCTCATCTGTGACAACATCAACTTCTCTTTCAACTTCTTATGTCGCATCTTGATGTCCTCTCCACAATACTTTGTATATCACAATATCTCATCTATTGATTTGCTCTGCCAGCAAATCAAATGCTGTTGAATCATTGCACTAATTTCAGGCCTCAAACCATATACAAATCTATACACAAATGTCCCATATCTGTCTCCGACACATTTTCAATTCCACTGCATTGTTTGAATGCCTGCAGGAGCCTCTCATAGTGCTCATGTGCTGTTTCTTTTAATTCCTGGGTTTGAACTATTTTCACCCAATCTGTCTCTTTCAGAGAAATATTTCCTTTCAAATATGTAATGACCCGATTGTATTACTTTGTTACTTCTGCGGAGGGTGTGCCTGTCTTTGTATCTCTAACGTATTCTGTTTCTGGCCAATCGACTGCAATCTTACATTCCACACACAGAAATCTGTAGGAACCAATATGTCAAATAAAGCATCCATATCTTTCAACAAGACTTTAGAGACCTTCACAAACCTTTCCACTTGTTTATACCATTCAACTGGTTTCTCTCTCAACCTCAGAAAATCACTTGTCAAAGATAATATATATCTTGTCTACTCCAGGGGACATGTACATAAACTCCCCCTGGAAACTTCTCTCATTGGGAAAGCCACTTCATCTGCCTCATCCTTTTCCTTTACCATCATCCGATACAGAGGCAGCGTCATTGTGGTATCTTCCTTTCATTTTAGCCCATGTGTCTTCCCATCTTTCTATCTCCCCCATCGCTTCAGAATTGTAATTAACTTTTTGATTTGTAATCACTCTCCAAATCTCTGTCACTAAAATTCAATCAATATGTTTTCTGTAAAGCTTTAGACATTTCTACAACCACCCCATATTTCTGTGCTACTTCAGCAAATTTCTCATGAGTATTTCTTGCTTTCCGAGTTATATCTTTACACATAAACAATAAATCTTCATCACAATATTTTGCTAATCTCTCGGGACTAATGGTTCCCAAAATCATTTCTTCTAATTCCACTTTTAGTTTACTTATATCTATATTTGCATTTCGATTTGCATTAGTTAATGTATTTCCTGTAGAGGCTACGTCTCTAATCCAGTCATCAAGTTCTTCTGCGGATGGCCCTATCGAAGTACTCACTTCTGATCTCTGTGGATCCCTACTAGTCTCTGCTGGCCTCAGCAATATCCATGAATCGTTTTTCTGACTACTCATTTGCAAAACTCTTCCAGTAATCAATTGTTGTCCTCTACTTGGTGTTTCAAGAGTTTTCTCTGAAATATTTATCAATGAGTTAATTCCCCCTTCCAGGGTGGAATTCATTCTATTACACTCTTCTGCACTATTCTCATGAGTCTCTGTTCTTACCAGTGTGCACATTGTTCCCTGATCTCTCACAATCTCTTTTGTTCCAGATAACGTATGTATTTCCCATACATTTTCACTTGGGACTGTTATAGCAGGAATCTGTGTAACTCCTCGCCCTGTCTGATAAAGAGGAATAACTGGACCAATAGTCACAGGTACTTACAATGCATCAGGATTATTCGTTATTGCCAAATTAGGAAATCCTGATCACTCTGGGGTCTGATTTTCAGCTAAAAATATTCTATTATAAGCCGGATTTAAATCTGCAGGTGGAGCTTTTTTCCTCATACCTACAAATGGATTAGTCTCTGAATAATTCTGCTCTTCATTATAAGGTGGAGGTCTATTCAACAAAAGTTTGTTTAACATCTCATCATCTATATCTTATAAATTCTCATCTGCTCCAGGAAATACTTGAATCTTTGGCTCCTCTACCTGTTTTCTCTTTTCCTTACATTTCTCTCCTTCCTTTTGTTTTCCTACCATTACCGGATACACGCGAGCTCCCAAAGCAACATCCTTTCTCTATATATTTTTCTGGGAATCCCATTTTTCTTGTTCATATCGACTTATTGTATTCCTATATCTTCCCTGATATTTCTCCTTTTCTCTCCCATGTGCTTCATGTTCCCACTCTTCAAGGGCTTCATAATGTATGGGTCTAGTATTAGGTTTTAAATCATTCATCTGTCTTCTCAAATTTTCTAAAATTCTAACATTAAATGTCCCATATTGTGGAAACGCTAAGGGACCATCTTTCTCAGTGTATTTTACCCAATTCTCTAACCAAATACAAGTATGATATCCTTTCTCTAATGACATCTGCAAAGCGTTTGTAACCTTCCGGAGCCGCAGGAACTCCTTCCCTAGTTGGTATTGACTCTTCATTTCTGATTAAAGCTTTTAACAACTTGAATCACTACATTCTCTTCAGTATTATTGTTTTTAACCTCCAATCACTGTTCGTTCTCGTCCACCAATACCAGCGTGGCTATATACCAACCACCAATACCAGTGCGGCACTTTATGACATCAGTCTATCTCCTCATTGTACTGACCCTCCCTTCCCAATTAGACCATCGTCTTTTCTCTCGGCCTTTTAAACAGAATTCACAAACAATACAACATAAACCAACTTTGTCTGCTCAACTAAATGAATTATAGATACCCATTCATTCAGAAAAATCTCATTCACTCCTTGTGAAAACCTCGAGCAGTGCGATTTTACTCTTCATTATGTAAGAACTCCTAAGGTCTCTCCCGATGCGCGTTCCAAAGAAACCTAAACAATTCCAACTTGTCATGCATCAAGTTCCCTTTCTCAGTACCGGCACTGACGTCTCATGCACAGTACTCACAAAACAGTAGACATACACACTTAGTGTATGCCACACTAAGACTGCCCGTAGGCTTATCCCTGGATCTTAGGCCTCGACGGAACCGTACTCCATTTAGGTCATGACGGACCACAGCAAAAACATACAATTCATCAATTTTCTGCAATCACAAGTCTATTTTAAAATCTTTCCGTCAAAGTCAGAAACTCGATCATCTGTCAAAAAACCCTATTTTTCTCCTAACCACTATAAAACTCATTCACCATTAATCTTGTCTCTTCATCTCCTAGGTTAATTAGGTTAATTAGTCAAACTAACCATCTAACAAGGTACCAGATAACAGATCCAGGGCGAATCGTGCCAAAATTGTTTTACAAACATATATTAGGTTGTTCAGCCATTCCTCCCCCACTGGGGCAATTATAGTTCCAAAGGTTCTCAGTTTACGCACACAAAGTATAAGTTCAGTTGTATGTTATGATTTCAATTGGTTGTCCACAGTGGGCTGCTCATGGTGTGATCAATACCTCACTAAGACATCCGGAAACATTAATTAATCCTTTTGTTGGATCATCAATTCCAACAATTTTATATTTTGCATCCTCTCCTGGGAAGTAAAAAAAATTGATGTTATCACTGTCTGTCCTTTCCCAGATGCTCTCTCTGGGTTTGCAATTGTATGGATACATTTCTGTCAACAGTGTTGCTGAATGAGAACAGGACTTTTTGTTCATAATCACAAGAAAGAAACTCTCAGGAAAGTTCTCATAGCATCTAAAATGACGACTTCAGATGGGTCTTGTCTCTCTGAATGAGGAAAAAGAAGCATTCAAGGCCTATATACAAATTCACTAAAAACATTAGCACGTTAAGATTAATAGAAAACACATTATGAATAATTCAGTTTCTTCTTAGTAAATTCACTCACTATTCTTTTCTTCAAAGATTACATGTCAATATTAAGCACTACTAAAAGGGAACACTTCACACGTTTTATTTTTTGAGCAGATTAATATGCGTGTTGCTTTTGTGATTCACATTCATATTTCGCATATTTAATGAAATACTGTAGGAACTTTTATTTGTTAAGCATCTTTAAGCTAGTCATTTTAATCGTATTCATTCTGATTTACGATTTAAGCAGTCTTTTTATTATGGCACAGTAGATGATCAGCAGCACATTTGTAAGTTAACCAGGTTTTATTGCTTAAACATTTTTCTACATTTCATAAACATTTAACTATTTCTCGTCATTCTTTATTCATGTTTTTCTCATTTTCACTTTTCAGAAACATTCCTGCATGCCTTTATAATGCAGTATAGGACCTCATGTTTTCGCCATCACTTTATTTCACATATTTTGTTAATACTATATTAGTAAAACATGTCTAATGGTGAGAATTGATAGAGGCAACAGTTTTTGAACTTTTACGCTCCATCAAGTCAAATTAATTTGGTGCAGAGGATAGTAATTAAACAATAACCATTAGCCTGCTTTAGGGTTGGCTAAGATTCACCTCTGAAGTCAGCATTTCCTCCAGACGTTAGAGGATTTTCCATCACCATCTAACTCCAAATCAGCCAAGAAGGCTGAACCACACACACCTTTAGTGGATTACAACTGTGGATCCTAAATCCAAATTTTGCCACACAGTTGATGGACCCTGGGCCCATTTTGCAGGTGAGGAGAAGGACACTGTCAATTCAATATCCAATTTTAGTGTTGCCAGTTTAGATTACACAATAACTCAGTTCTATACCAAGTTTCGAGTTAGTAAGTTTATTCCAAATTCCAATTAAAAGCAGATTAATATATACCAGTCTGAGCATTATTGTATAGAAATACAATTAAATTGTAAGAAGCCACATCTTCGGAAGCGATTCACCCTATATAACAAAAAGAAACCAACTAATACTGTTATCGCTATATGATTGATAAGAAAACAGAACTTTGCATCAGGTTGCCTTAACTTGTTATGAAAATAAGCATGAATCCCTATCTGTCCCTGTTCTTTCTTACCCGAAAGTGGCAACCCTAAACGAAAGACATAGAAGGAAATAGAGAAAGGGGTCAGCCACTAGAGTCCTCTGTAAAAAGGAGCTCTAACATGGATCAAGTAAAATAAAGCCACAGTAACCAAAGCAGAGGTCTGCACCTCCAGTTGTCCTAAGTCAGAAGCCAGCTATCCCTCAGTACGACGCATCAAAACATCAGTTGTACCCATAGGACGTCCCACAAACTGCATTCAGTAAAATTCCATACTAGTAGCACACATTGGCTTCCTCACACCATCTTGCGGTTCCCATAAATCGTTACTACGGCTGTCCTTGGTCTCGTCTCCATGTGCCGTGACAATTCACCTCCCATCTTATCACTCTCTTCGTACCAGTTGCCACTTCACATGCCTTACTATCTACTAAGAAGAAAGACCCCTTTCTCTTTACTAACAAAGTCTTGTCCACCTGCAGTGGGAACACAAAATACATGCAAAATTTCAATGGCAAGAATAAAATATGAATTTGAACGTTAAACTGAAAAGTGAACTTGAATCCTAATGCATCTCAGGCCCACTAGTTAGGCTAAGTTAACACGTGCACAGGTTACATTATGTGCACTTCTCTGTACACAAATAAATCAAAGTTTCTCAACATGTAGCTTTAGAATTAATACAGCACTAACGTGATCATTCGATTATGGCATCTGAGCACATACATTTTCATTTAGTAAGCACATCACTATGTTAACTCATACAAACAACTTCACAAAGAGTCACAATTCTATCAGTTACGTCTCTAGCACATATACGGCATTAGTTCTCAGGGATACTTTAAATATGTGATACCCCCTCTGTCTTTTTTCAACATTAGTCACATGGAATACGTGAGTGGAGACTACATGTGATTATAATGCACTCCGAACAATTGTTGAAACTTTTAAAAAAATTACAGCAAAACAAGGTAGCTTTGCCTGCAAATGTGCACTGGGGCTACAATATTAAACATGATGACATGTTGTGAGTCCAACATTAAATAACTGATTACAGAATTCATAGTAGTAATAGGAGGGTTAAGTATGAAGTAAAACACACTGAGCTTGAGTTTGAGTATTTCTCAGGTAGGTTCAACATGACTGATGTAAGAGCTCCGGGAGTGAACAAAAAACCTGAAGAAAAAAGTAAAGCATCTACAATTATAGAGGTGGCAAGGCTTGTCTAAACAAGCATTAGCAAAGCCATCAGGTCTGGCCTTGGTCAGAGAGCTATTGGCTTTGCCAATAACTGTTTCTTTTGCTATGGTTTATTATTAGTTTACTGCTCAAAGAAAGTCACACATTACCTATCTTGGAACTGCAAACTACTGATATATTAATAATGCATGTCTGCATGTGCCTGAATATTCATGGACATAGTGCCATCAAACCAAAGAACCAATGTTTTGAGGGTATCCTTTAAAACAATTCTAGACTAACCTTTTATATTATTGATATTGCTAGAGCATTTAAGAGGGAAGCAAATATAGGGGCATTAGGCTTTGAAACAAACATGATGCCATGGTAGAGTAAATGGTTGTAGCGGTCTGTCAGTTGAGGAAAATTAAAGTTGCTTATGTAAATTTATAAGGAGACACAGGCGTGCCAAATAACCTATGCCATTTCTCTGGAATTACATGGCAGTTTAGTAAAGTTATTATGTGTTAGAAAACAGCACCAGACTTCATCTTTGAAATATGGTTTTGACTGACAAAACTGCCAGACATCGTCTAATCAAGATAACTACTGAAGAACCGCTGGTGTGGCTGTACATTAGAGCAGATAAACCAGAAAATGTGGTGAGGGCCCTGGGGATATTTTATAGACTAAACCGGATCACTTCCCCTCAAATTTACATTTCAAACAATAAATCCGATAGTTTATTAAAGTAATGCTGAGGACTAGTCCAAACCTGTAACACAAAGAGTGCTAAACCACTAAATTTATACAGAAAATTGATCAGACCCTCCTGAAAAGGTAGGATTTCCATCAATTACCAAGATGGTCAGTGTCATCATTTGGATATCCTTCCGTCCCTCTTAATCATAGAGGAGAGCCATGCGGATATCGGTTTCGATCAGGTCAGAAGGAAAAAAACAGAGAGACCAGTTCTCAAAATCTCTAAACCATACGATGGTAAACTACTGCATTATCAATAAAGTGAAATAGTGATAAATTTCAATTTATATACAGCCTTACGACTTGTGTTCCTCTGTACAAACAGGATACTATAAAAACCTTTAATACAAAAACAAAAATGTACAAAACATAGCACTCAAAATGAAACAGTGGATCATATTCTCAAACAGCATTACGTGATTATATTGGCCTTGGGCTCTTGAATATAACCCTGACACGCAAACTTGTGTGTGTATAAAAACTTTTTCGCTCACGTGTTTTGTACGAGGATACAGCCTCACCTCGCCCGGCAACAGCTCAGGACTAAGAGGCCCCGCTCTGGGCAAAAAAGAAAGTAGAGTACAGCTATCAAACTGTCCTTCTTGTTAGATCTAAAAAGATTCCCATTATATATGACTAAAGCCCTAACATTATCCATTAGTGCGACTGAAGTCAACAAAATAGCCACTGATGTATTATATTGATATCAAAAAGAAGGAAAAAAAGAAAGAAGAAAGCATTGTTTTTTCTTTTGTTAGATAACCAGATATCAACAAATGTTATTTTTCAACAAAAGCATAGTTGTCAAAGATAGTATCCCTTTATCTTTAGGATATCTGAACCCTGTTTTGCCATATGCCCATTGTAATTGATACTTGGCTTCCTCAACATTCATGTGTAGCAAAAAATGGGGGTTTATTCTAAAGAAAGGGGAGGTTTGTTCTGAGAAAAGGAGGCTCAAAAAACATTATTAGCAATTGCACGCCATGTCTCCATCTTTATTTCCCTTTTAAAAGAAGGACAAAAAGAAATGGGAACATCTCTTAATTGTTCTTTTATGGACAAAAGTCTCTGGAATAACACTAATAAAAGCTAGTCAACATAGACTATGCACATATTGCTCGAAGGAACATGTAGTTCCAACCATGTTCAATGCTGCTCGTGAATGCACGGTTTACCACAAATGACACTCGTGTGGTTTCAAGGACCCTTACTGCTATGCGCAGTTTACATAGCCAGAGAACCAAGAAAGAATAGAGAATACGAGGGAAAAAGACCTTGGGCCTTACCTGTCCGTCGGTACCTCAAGCTCAGACTGAGCTGGATAGTGGAGGTAACGGATAGGTGGTCGGGACCTCTTTTATGTCGTATAGAACCCTCAGCTGAGATTAATTAATCTATTGCGACGCACGCAGATGATGTCTATGGAAATACAATTTGACGTCAGGAGATCTGGGAATTGTAGTTCTATTAATCTCTAATACATTAGAGCAGCCACATTGTGACTAGTGATGAAGTTTAGAACAGAGTCCATGTTGGCGGAGGAGCATCGCCCCACTGCTTTCTCTCAGTAGGAGAAGCGGAAACATAAAATGGTATTATAAATACCATTTTATGTTTCTCCTTCTCGCACTACGAGAAAGCAGAAGGGTTTGGTTGGGGGCGGGCGGATGGGCTGGGAGGAGTGGCTTGCCCATTCTGAGGGCGCTGACTGTTTGGTCGACCTCAAGGCCAACCAAACCAGTCATACACACTCTGCCTTTTCTCCATGTAGGCTGCATGCAGCATACATGGAGATGATGTCCTCCCCATAGACGGCTGTGTGGTCGGTGTACCAATCAATCACAACGCTGCCATTGCAGCGTTGTGATTGGCTTAGGGGAGAGGAGGGAGGCTGCCTGCTTCGTGTGAGGAGCAGAGAAGCAGAGATGCCGCGGGACCTGACCGGGCCGGCGAAAGTAAGTCAACTTTATTAAAAAAAAAATAATTAACCCCCCCCCCCGCGTGACCCCTTTCCACGCGACACCCCGAACCCCACCCGTGAGTCATGCTGACCGTGACTGACAGAGTTCCAGACAGTTTTACCCACAACTTCAAAGTTACCAAAGACACTGATATTTCATTCTGTTTTTTCATACCTTGGAGAAGGTTATTATCCATGGCATATTGGACCTCTGGCCCTGACATGGTCACAGCCACTCCAGCTAGATATTCTATTTACAGAGCTGATAGGCTGGATAAAAGAGGTTGCAGGCTAGCCATTATATCTGGCAGCCACTTTTCAACCAGTCAAACTCCCTCATTGTGAAGCCCTTTCCTTTTCCATTAAACTAGATAATGCACAATCCTTTGATGGGATTTTAATTTATAGCCCACCTGGTGTTAGACATACCTTTGTACCAGTCTTGAGCACAAGATTGGAATCATCCTCTCTTGTTACTGAATTTACTATAGTAAGAGACTTTATCCATTATTTAGAAGACACCACAGAATAAGACACTATAGCTGTACTTGACCTAATTTCCAGTGCAGGACTCAAAAATATAGTGGTAGGTCCCACCCATTCCGCAGGACATTCTCTGGATGGGATTTTTAAAAATAATCCCTGCCAAAAGAATACTAGAATTTTGTCAGTAACATGGTTGGATCACCATGCAGTAATCTTTGATTTACATCTGACTCTACAACCCCAAATTGAGAAAATTACCTCTAATGTACACACTACCCGACCATGGCATAAGATTTTTCTGGACCAATTGACTCAGGTCCTTATGCAGTCGCAGCCGATGACGATAGAGACTATGACCTCTGTCACAAACATTTCAGCATGGATTTGTTCTGCGGTGAACACCCTGGCCCCGGCCAAGAGATCCTATCCCAAGACACAAAAACCTGCTGCACCTTCATTCAGTATTGACCTCAGAACACTAAAACAACGCTGTAGAAAGCAGGAGCACAAATGGAGGAATGGCTATCAAAAGGCTGAAAAGGAAATATATAAACAGTATATAGCTGAGTTCAAAGTGCTACTTTCCTCAAAAAATTGAGGCTGCTAGAAATTCAGTGAAAGAACTGTATCTCACTGTTACCAAATTAACATTAACCCCCAGTAATAATTCTGCAGCTAGCAGTCAAAAATTCTGTGATACCTTAGGTAGTTTTTTCAAAACAAAGTAAAAGAAGTATACAATAAATTATTCAAGTCCATAACCTGGGAGTACTAATTGATGACAAACTTACTTTTGGGACCCAGATTAATGCGGTCACTTCTGTTTCTTTTTACATCCTTAAGATTGTAAAGAAAATTCTTCCTTACATCCTGGTAAATCCACAGAAAACGGTAGTAACTTCTCTGCTTTTGTCTAAAATCGACTACTGCAATGGCCTTTAGATAAATATGCAACAGCAACATATAAATGCATTGCAGACTCAGAAAAATGCAACTGCACATCTGATGCTGAAAATGTCTTAGTTCAAATTAGCCTCTACTGCATTAAAGAAGTTACATTGGCTGCTAGTAAGGCAGAGAGTCATTTTTAAGGCTCTTTGTATCACCTGTAAAGCCCTTCATGGAATCGGACCAGACCATTTGAAAAAGAAATTCAAATTGCATGCACCAGCCAAGACATCACGTTCCTCTTCAGCAAAAATGCTGTGATCTCAAAATTTAGACTCACCTCCTTGGGAGGAAGACGTTTTGTGATATGTGCATCCAAAATCTGGAACTCCTTTCCTACTCATATCAAATCGATCAACAATTTGCTCCAATTTAGGAAGGCTCTCAGAACATGGCTTTTCATGTCCAATGAGCATTCGTATCAGGCTTCACTCGAGCCAGCGTCAAGACAGCCCTGGGTATATGTGCACTTTAGAAATTAGTACACATATTACTGTAAGTGTATAGTGCAATTCTGTCACAGGTTATTCTGCTGCAAAACAAAGTGCTGTTTATTGTAAACCAAGTAACTTGGACACATCAGAAAGCCTAGCCAACCTTGCTGAGTTATTTGCAAAATGTAAGGTGTGAGGTCCTTCCTTTGGCTATGACTAATGCAGATAATTCCAGTGAGATCATATTCAGAGAACCACGTGCACAAGAACATACAAATCTGTAATGGCAAAGTTTGACATAGAAGAGATTTTTTTAAAGCTGGGAAAATGGCATAAACTACTATGCTTATGCACCATTAATGATACTTTTGTTCCAGTCTGGCAACTTATATGGGCCTGGCGTGTGCTCTTTTCACACAGAAACTTGTTGTGATGTGGGGCCTGTTTCAGTTCTTAGGTTGCTGCATTACTGAAAGGTGTGTGGGTGTGTTTTAGACACACACACACACACGATTTAAATGTTTTAAAACTTTTAGCACAAGTGATTAGATATATGCCTCGCCCAGATGTGAAATAGTTAGCACTTGTCTATTCTTTTATTTATGTATTTATTTTAATAGTTTTATATAGCACAAACATGACCCTTGCGGGTATCAGCGTGGTTTACAAATATACAGAGAGCAGAGCAACAATCACAATATCTTATTCGAAAAAATACAGGATAAGGTAGTATCCGGAAAGGTAGGGTAAGCGTTACAATGTTTCGGAGAGCAGAGGTGATAAACCAATAAAAAAAAAAGTATCATAGTCAAGAAAATTGCAGGAACATGAAGTGTCTAGCATAAAGAGAGAAGTGTCAGGACTGAGAAATCGAAAACACAAAGTTGTCAGTATTCCAAAGGCAGGGCTGTACAAGGCACGGAGTCCATTTGCCAGTGAGATCCGTGCTTAGAAACTCTGGCTCAGTCTGTCTGGGAAAGGACATGCATGGAGCTTACCCTTCTCAAAGGCCAGGTGCTTTACTTCAGCATATGAAAGTACTGAGTGCATTTTAGCTTTGGAAAAAATTGTCTCTGGCAGAGGGTAGAAGGAATACATGACCGGTACACTTAGAATATGAAAGACTCGCAATTCCAATCTGTAATCTGGGCACACAGAGGCCGAGCAGCCGCATTGTTTCTCATGCTTTTTGCATACTAAAGGGAAATTGCATAGTAATACATTCTCAGAGGGACTTTCATTTACTACAATGCCGTTGGGCAGATGCATGTCAAAGAAAGCCCAGTGGCTCCACCATGCTGCTTCTATGTCCCTCTCTGTGCAGGGTGGTGAGGGCGGCCAGTGAAGGGGGTGGGCATTGACAGTATGACGGCTCGGTGCTCTTGAACGGGAAGAGCGACCTAACGGAGGCAAAGGGGCAGTAGCAACAGGGGCTTGTGATGGTCTATATGGTATGCATCGATAGCAAGGGCACCCCTGATGTTTTGAAGCGGCAGGAACGGTGCGAACTCAGACATGTCTCAAAGGATAACATATGATAGCAAAAAGCAAGCAGGATGTATCATTGAGAGTTTGCTAGCAGTGAGTGAACATTTGTTCTTTGAAAAAAAACACATTGGTATATGGTCCTTGCAGTGTGAGGAAACTACTTTCTATATGGATGACAACATTGTGCTTGGACAAAATGCCGTCACTCACACAGAAAGCAACAGAAGGAAATCAGTGGATGAAGTAGTCTGGGAAAGCTCGAGCCCATACCCTCAGCAGCTTGGTCAATGGTCTTGTTTGTAGCAGAAGAGTTAATGGGAAATACTTCTTCCCAGAATGTCCAAATTCCAGAGTAACTAAACTGTTAGGCAAGAACTCAGGTCGACAACCATACTCTGGTTAGTTTGTTTATTACAAACTCTGAAACAGTTTAATATACAGCAAATTTAATATAAGGGTATAGAAATACAGAGTAAATAGGTTGAAACTAATTCTCCGGAACTGATTCATCCTAAATAACAAAATGAAAACAACTAGCTCAATTGTTTTTGTTTACATTTCCTTATTGGGTGTTTAACATTTTAGATGCTTTTTGACAAATTCTTGTACAGATTACATTTATGCACATGTGTATATGAATAGACATACATCAATAAGTATCTTTATAAAGAAAAGCGTATGTGCTCTGCATTGTTTGCGCACCATATAACATATGTCTGAGCATGAGTACTTAGAAAGGAAACAGGGTGTGTATGAACTGGGATGTTTTCATGTCGCCCAAGAAAACAACTAGCTCAATAACAGCCACAGAGGTTATAAGAAGACAAAAATTTAGTATGGATTGCATGAAGGATCCATTCAGAAACTCCTACAAATACCTAACTATCCCTACTCTATCCTAAAGTGGAAATCCTTGTCTAAGGCAAGTTTCAGAAATGATCAGAAAAGGTGTCAGCTGTCAGAGCATTTCAAAGAAGTAACTCCAACATGGGTCATGTAGCATAAAGCCACAGCAGCCAAAGATGAGATCTGTACCTCTAGGCCTCCTAAAGCAGAGTGTCAGCTGTCCCTAACTACGTTATAACATAAGCAATCGTTGAATCAAGGCACCTCCCATGTGAACAATGAATGCCTGAACGACCTCACCATCACATCCCTTCCCACATGGGTTGGTCCATGAATATGCCTCGCCATCGGATGTAGCAAACTATTTGGCAACACTGTCCTCCCATCACTCAAAACCCAAATGTCATTGTGTCTTTTTACACACCCAGCCCGAATCCAACCTGACTATTCTTCCTCGAAAACCTCCTCGTGTAAACTTTTCATTTCATACCAAATATCAGCAACTGTCATCAATAGGTTGAGATCAGTCTCATCACTCTGTTAGTTTGCTTACTCCCCACTGAAACTGAAAGCATTCAATGCACAGTAACGTGCCACTTTGTCAGAGTATCTATTTCCAAGAGTACCATAGTCATTTCCTTTACAATGAGCAGGACATTTGATGATTGCAACCTCCTGAGGCAACTGTAAAGCCTCCCGCAGTTTTCTCACAACCTTCCCGTTTCGTATAGGTGACCCTGACGAGGTCATAAAACCTCTCTGAGACCATAACTGTCCAAAATCATGCACCATGCCAAAGCCATAATACTGGCTATTGGTGAATATTGTCACCCTCAGTTGGTCTGAGACACAACATGTGCGGGTCAGGGCAATCAATTCAGCAACTTGTGCCGAGAATACTCCTTGAAGACAAGCAGCTTCCACCACCGGTACAGACAGCATAGGCAGCCCTCATATTTCCTTCATGATCAGACTTGAGACATCTGGGCAATGCAGACGCTAATGTATTTGAAGTAGCTGGGAAGTATGCAACTGGTCTATGGACACCTCCATGATTCTGAGTCAACACTGAGAGAGCACATCCCTTCCTTTCATGGCAGAAGAGCGAAAACGCTTCATTGTAATTAGGCAGTCCCAGCGTCGGAGCACGGCAAAGGCTCTCTCACAACTTCAGGAATGCATTCAAGCAATCATTGTCCCAGTGCACTGGATCAGACACATCCTTGTGTGTCACCCTCTGTAGAGGTTTGACCACTAGGGAAAAACTGAGTATCACTGGCGACAGTAGCCCACCATTCCCCAAAACATCCTGACTTTCTTCTGTGTGCGCAGCAAATTCATATGCATGATCACCGATATTCTCTCTAGTGACACCTTTCTGACACCTTTTGCAATCCGATGTCCTAAATATAGGACTTCAGTCAGACAGTATTACAACTTACCCGGGGACACCTTATGTCCATTCTCAGCCAGATGGTTCAACAAAGCAATGGTATCAATTCTGCAAGCATCCGGAGTATTCGAGGCACCCAAAAGATCTTGGAAATATTGCACCAGGACCAAATTACAGGGCATGAGCAAAGACTCAATATTTTTCTTCCAAATCTGGTTAAAGATAGAAGTGCTGTCCATTTACCCTTGTGGTACTCAACACCACGTTAAAACATGATCCTCCAGCCTAAACTCAAACAAAAATTGGCTTGTTCCATGCAAGGGGACCGAGAAAAATGCCTGGCAAAGATTAATAACA
Organism: Triturus cristatus; assembly: GCF_964204655.1. Lineage (NCBI taxonomy): Eukaryota > Metazoa > Chordata > Amphibia > Caudata > Salamandridae > Triturus > Triturus cristatus. The sequence continues at coordinate 322,499,706 of NC_140586.1, read as the reverse complement.
CTCACATGGAATCTGAAACAATATCACAGATAGATTTGGTACCATGGGACAACAAGGAACCACTACATTGTTTATTTTGCGGAGATCCTCCACTATGCGGTTTCTACTGCTAGGCATCTGTAAACCCAGAATGGGAGAGTTGCATGGGGTCACCAGGATCTCCTTCTAAATACCTTGCTCAATCAAGGACTTGATCACACGTGTGATCCCAGCAATTGTTTCAGGTGTCAAATTGTATTATGGTGTTCTTGGATATTCTGCATTGGGATTGATTTGCATACGGGCAGGCTCAACTCCTTTGATGTGTCTTATGTCCTTTCCCGTAAAATCCCAAACTACACTTGACACTGTGTCTCGGAAATCTAGCGACAAGTCCTCTACCGTCAATTAGGGGTACAATGAAGCACCCAAATTTGGATTTGACAAGTAAACACCACATCCTCATCTTTTGTCTGAGCTCACGGGGCTTGAATTACATACCACAAACTAATGGTTCTCCTCAAAGGTCCCTATCTTCATAGGGACGTCTTCTGTAAAGGGATTGAAAATTCTCTTATTTGTGACACCTACAACTTGGATTGTTTTTCCCAAGAGGGGTAGGTTTGTAGCCTCTGCTGTTCTCACAGTAGAGCAGTTAGCACTAGTGACGATCAAAAAGGTGACATTATGACCATGTACATCAGCATTGACATAAGATCCACTCTAGTCTACCTCCAAGTCTGCCCCAAGTGTATAGACTTCCTCTCCTCTCAGGCACCGTCATAAGGACTGATCGGTGCTGGAGTCCTTGAAAGCTTCAAACATGGGATATTGCTGGAATGGAGCATTAGAGATATTCTGTAGGGCTTGCGGTGGCATCGAAGGATGTGGCACCTGCATCATAGGGTCTTGGGGTCCTCCCTTATTTTGGGTTCTCAGTCAATGCACAATCTGAGACTGTACAACATTACCTTGTGGGTGATTCGACCCCCCCATTCTTGACCTGATTTGCAGGATTTACATGACATTTACGCTTCCAGTGCCCTACCGAATTGCAATAGTTGCATGGACTGGTTTTCTTTAGGGTAGCCACGCCCACTCCGGTTGTTGGATCTACTGGAACACCTCTTCCTTGCCCCTGCATTCCTTCACCCTATTGCGCTTGAACTCCTTGTTGGTATATTCCTGATATTGGGACCCCGTTTCCACTGTATGGCTGGACCCAACCTCCTCTCTGAATAGCCTTAATCTGCACCAACATCAATCTCTCCTTTATCTTTTTATGTCTCATGTCAATTTCATCGTTGCAATATTTGGGGTAATGCAGAATTTCATCAATAGACTTATTCTGCTAACAAATTAAATGCTGTTGGATCATTAGATTAATTTCAGTTTGCAACCCTGTTACAAATTTAGAGACAAACTGTCCCATGTCCTTCGGCTCAAGGGTATCTGTCCCACTGTACTGTTTAAAAGCCTGCAACAACCTCTCGTAATAAGCATGAGCTGTCTCTTTAGGCTCATGTGTGGTTATGTCAATCTTAACTCAGTAATCATCCTACGGAGCCATCTACGCCTTCAACCAGGTAATCACTTGATCATATTTTTTCATTACAATCCGTGACGGACCATGCACCACTGGATCTCTTTTAGGCTCACTATCAGGCCACTCAATAGCTATTTTGCACACTGACCACAAATCACTTAAAACCACAATTTCAAACAGTGTGTTAAGGTCAATCCATAGTACCGTTGAGATTCTCACAAAACGATTGACCTTTTTGTACCACTCCACTGGCTTTTCTCTCGGGAAATCATGTGTAAATGCTACTAGATCAACCCTACTCCAAGGCACATGTACATATCCTCCGCTTGGCACTTCTAATAAAGGAAAGGATTAAACACTCAATCCATTATCTTTAGAAGCCTTCCTTTTCACCCACCTCTCTTCCCACTTATCCAAAGCGCTCCAAATTCATATGAATAATATCAGCTCACAAATGTGTGTTTTGAGTCCTGGCACTCTCAAATTCTCCATGTCTTGATCACTAAGTGCAAGTCGGTGATTTTCCTGCAACAGTTTAGTTCTTTCAATGTCAACTTCAATCTTACTGGCCAATTCAGAAAACTTTCCGGGTGCCTCCCTTTCTCTCCTAGTAACATCTTTACTCATGAACAACAATTCATTCTGTTATTAAAAGTCTATCCAATAAAGTTCTAAAGTTTCACTTATCATTGCATCCAACAAAGTCTTCAGCCTGAGCACATCCATCAAATCCACTTTTACATCTGATTCTCGAGTCCCTTGACTTGGTTCTGTACTCTGACTTTTGTTAGTATTGCTACGTTCTTTCAACCATTTCTCTAAATCCAGAACATCAAATATGTTCTGACTCTCAAGTGATCTGTGTGTGTTAGTGGTTTCTCATGGTGTGGGGTTATACACTCTCGGAAGTGTCTCCCACACAGGTGAGTCTAAGCCTGTTAGTTCAGATAGGAGCCTAATGGTTCTAGGCCCTATTTGAACTGCAGAGAAATCTGCCGTCTCTGCACAAGGGGTGCTCACATTCATCGGTGTTAAGGGAATTAATCTTGTGTGAGGACTCTCCACTCTTTCCTGTTATGGTCTCCCCTCTATAATTATGGACATTCCCTGATCCCCATTCCCAATGGGATACGGATCGTATAGGGGAACGATAGGACCAATAGTAACCAGTACGGTAGGAGCATCCGGAATCATCGATGTAGGACTGAAATAACAACTCCCAGGGACTTCCGGGACACCTGTCTACATTTTCTCCTTCTTCACAGCTTGGGACTTCCCTGTCGAGAGGATCCCTACAACATTTGGGAGTTGAAGTACTTACAGTATTATTAGTGGCATCGGGGCTTTCCTTGGTATGATTGGTTATACAGGGTGGACGTTCTGCCAACAGCCCATCCAACCGACTATCCCCAACATCGCTGTTGCTGTCCTCTCCTCCTTTACCCTTTTATCCTCTCTCTCCTTCTTCCCCCATCTTGCCTTCATCAGTCACTAATGCAGGGTACAACCTCGCTTCCTCAATCATGTCTACCCTCTACCTATTTTGTTGATCATCCCACCTCGCCTCTGCGTATGCTCGCATCACTTTCATAATTTTCCCTTTGTATTGGTCCCTCATTTTGACCTGTGCTGCTCGCTCCCATGCATTGAGCGCTTCAAACTGCGTGGGTCTAGGTAGTGGTTTCATTGCAAACAACATTCCCCTCAAATGATCGATTATTCTCACATTGAATGTGTCATAGCTTGGAAATGTCAATGCACCCTCTTTCTTGGTGATCCTATGCCAATTTATTAACCTAACAATGGTGTGGAGTCCTACGTTCATCACCATATAGTGAACTAGCGTATCTTCCAGGGGTGCCTCTTGACCCATTCTAGTAGGAACATGCACATCTCCACTAATCGCTCTAAAACACTTGATTTTCTTCATCACGTTCGTAGTATACAATTCAACTTCAAATTTAAATTCTCGGAGTTCCAACAACAATACAATGTTGAATATTTAATCCTCAAACAAACAAGTATCCCATCCAGAGTCAAACTGCGGATTGCAGCACACATGGAAAGAGCAAACAACTAGGAGAAATAATAATTTCTCCTTGTATCGCCAGTCTAAGACCAGGTATTCTCTGATCTTAGTTTTTGCCACTGCCCCAGCCTTGTAAATATGGGGCAGCATTAAAAAGCAATGGGTTTTATGGTGGAATGCCCACTGCAACTACCATTGCATGCCCCTTTCACATTAAGTGAAGCATAAAAAGGGGATTATTTGCAAGGCAGTGTTAGGCCACATTAAGTGGCTTAACGCTGCTTTGTAAATAAGGAGAAGGGGATATCGCCACCATAATGTCACTAAAAGTGAACTTCTGGTGGCAATATCCCCTTGTAAATATGCCCCAAATCTCCAGACCCGATTCACCCTATACAACAAAAAGAAAACAACTATCTCAATAAGGGCCACATTGGTTATAAGCAGACAAAAAGGCTCCATTCAGAAACCCCTACAAATCCCTAACTATCCCTACTCTACCCTAAAGTGGAAATCTTAATCTAAAGCAAGTTTCAGAAATGATGAGAAAAAGTGTCAGCTGTCAAAGCCTTCAAAAGAATTAACACCAACTTGGGTCATGCAGCAGAAAGTCAGAGCAGCCAAAGATGAGGTCTGTACCTCTAGGCATCCTAAAGCAGAGTGTCAGCTGTCCCTAACTGCATTATGACATAAGCATACAATGCATCAAGGCATCTCCCACAACTTCTACTAGTGTTTTCCATAATGCGAGCATTCTCCAGCTTCTTTTCTCCACCTCCCTGTTTACATGTTGAGATATTCCGTACGTCCTTGGTGCCATCCTCTTTTCCTATGAGAACTCGCCCCCATTGGTTATCGCATTTCTTCTCATGCCTTTATTTCTACTAAAACAATAACTCTTTCTCTCAACTAAAAAAGTCTTGTCCACCTACAGTGGGAACACAAGATGCATGCAACAGTCTGCAATGCAAGCAAAATGCAAATTCAAATGTTAGCCGGGGAGTGCATTTTAGAAATGCATTTCAGTCCTACAGTTAAGCTAAATTAACAACCCACATGTTACATTGTGTGTGCCTTTCAAAATACTAAGCCATTCTTTTAACATTTACTCTAACATATATGAATGATTAATTCTACATTATTATTGTCATGAATATAATGTTAAATCAAATTCATAAAACACATTTAATTTGTTATCCCTTCATCAAGTACAAATACAAAACACCACAATCTTGTCAGTTACATTTCTAAAGCACACATGTGATTTGCGGTAATCATGGTGATACTTTTTACATCTCGTACCCCTCTTTCTTTTGCCATACATTAGTCACACAAAATAAATGCGAATGCAGACTACGTGTGATTATAATGCACTTCTACTGTCATTTCAAAGTAAGGCTAACTACTCTACTACCATTGCTCCATGCTGAATGCTTTGCTGGGCGGAAACAAAATGTGAATAAGAGGAGAACCGACCAATGAATCAAGATGGCTGGCTGAACGCTCCTATAATAAGTATACTGGATGTATTTTTTTTTGTGCAAAATCAATAGGTGTCTGCTAACACCACACCTAAAAAGAACAATGTGGAGTGTGGTCACAAAGAAATATCATTTGTATATTTGGCCTCCTAGAATTTCCCAAATGAAAAACATGGAGTGCTTTACGAGGAAGCGTCTACCTGGAATTCTAGATAAACCAAGCAGTCTTACTGTGCTTTAACTAATGAGAGAGAGGAATAATGTATTATTATTACACACCTTTTAACTTATATTGCCACAAACATAGTTGTGAAGGTAACTTGGGAGAAGTGGGAAAACTTGATTTCAATAGGGTTTAATCCAAAATTCTGTCAAGCTCTCAATCCCAGCAATAGTTACTTCCTTCAATGCTGAGAGGATTTGAAGTTATGCTCAGATCAAGCAACCTTTCAGTGGAATTAAGTGGCCTATTCACTTTTAGGGCTGTCAGCTCTGCCGAGTGACTTAGGGTAGGTGGGATCTTACTCTGTTGTCCATTTGCTGGACCATACTTAGGCATGTCCCTAATGTAAGTGTTAGTTACAAGTTAGTGGCGTAGGCATGCCCAATTTGTGGTGGATCTTGATGGTTTTTAGGTGAGTAAGTTCCTCACACCAACTCATATGTCTCTGCTGGCACTACACTAGGGACTGTTTCCTACTATCAGGGTTACTCCTAATTACCAGTTCAACTTAAAATAGAATGCTTTGGCTGAATCTGGATGACAAGTTTAGCGGAACACCACACACAAGTTCCCCCTTTGACTTTTCACCAGGAAAAACGTGAATTAGGTAAAGTGTCCAACACAAACTTCTTCAGGTATTCCTCACTTATAGTGAAGAAAATCACAACTGTGTAGTAATGCATCACCTGATAACTACTAACTACTGTATACCTTTGTACCAGGATCCTGGTTGCACTATTGCCTCTCAGTCATCTTGGTAACTCATAAGGCCTGTAGTGCTTTATTCCAGCTTGTACCTGGGAGATGGTTATCAGATGTGGTAACTTAAGGATGGCTTCACTTCCATCACTCACCATTTTCTGACCTACACTGGACTTTGCCTAACGAAATGTAAAGGTAATAGTTGGAGACAGGACTGGATACTTTTACCCTCCTCCTATTTAGGATTTGTTTCCAAGCTCTGTTTTTTTGTATAACAAATGTTGTTGAAGTTTATGAGTATACATATATAAAAAGAAAAAGAAAACAGCAGACTGCAGTGTGTCTGCTGGACTAGCCTCATCTTGCTATACTTATTGAACACAGGCAGAGAAAGAGAAAAGCCTAGTAAACTCTCCTCCCCCCCCCCAACACGACACCCTGTCCTTTATGTTTAGAAATGCCATAGCAATCAAGCGGTCCCCCACTTTCCAGTTGCCTGTGTATCTACCCTGGACCCTATCATTCTGAGTCATGATTGGGGCCCAAGCCTATTGGTTGAGCATATCGCGGAATGGACTGCCTCAATGTTAAAAACCTAGAAGTAGGCCAACAGAGGGACCATATTTTATCAGGTTTCTTGTGTTGTCCACTAGATTGTACGTTAGTTTTTCAATGACCATTATTTGACACAGGACCCGGACTCAACGTTCTATAGACTGAGTCACTATACGTTCCCAGTATGTTGTAATCAGTCTCTTCGCTGCTCTGAGTAAGTGCCCCAACAAAGTTCTGCTCCTCCACCCATGTTTGCCTTTCATATTTAACAGTATCACAGACGGGTTTCCTGGTATGTGTTCTCGTATGATGGTGTCTAAATGGCTCAGTATCTCTTTCTGATAAAACTGTAGCTTGAAACAGTTCCACCAGATATAGAGGATAGTGTCTCTCTCTGACCCACAACACCAGCAGCTGTCAGATGTGGCATGATATATTATTTCGAGTTTACCTGTATTAGTTACCATCTCATGAGTAGTTTGTATTTCGCCTCTCTGTGTTGAAGGCCTTTGAAAGTTTTATGAAGATTCTGAAAGTGGTGTGTCAAGTCTTTATCGCTGTAAGTAGTTTCCCAAGGCTTTTAGTAGAACCACCTGAGTTCATTAGGCTGGCCCATCAAAATGCGGTTTAGTGCCGCAATAAGTCCGTTTGTGGAGGTGTAGGTGCCCAACAGTTTCTTAAATTGTGTAGGGGATTTGGTTGAGGCCACCCTAATGTCCGACTGCATGGCTCAATGTCTTATTTGAGCATATTGCATTCTGTCTGTCTCGCTCAATTTGAAGTTCCTTTTACAGTCACTAAAGGTTTGATTTGGCAGAGCATGTCGCAGATCATGAGGTAACCACTTGTTTCTAGGGCCCAATACTCCCTGTGACCATCCTGATGAGAATTCAGGATTTAAGTGAATTGGAGTGTAAGGGTCAGGGGTGTTGATAGACCCTGTGTGGTGAATATATGATCCTGTGTCATCAAAGATGTCCTAGTCACCCCGGAGATATAAAGTGATTTGGGCCACCAGGATCTAAGTACCAAGGCAGATCCCAAAAGCCTCTGCCGGCAACTACTCTGTCCATAAAATGCCATAAAAGGCAGTAATTTCCAGCACTCTGCTGGGGTTCAAGACACTTCCATGTAAATTGTAGCCCCTCGGGCAATAGCCATCTATAGCGTATTTGACTTTTGTTTAGGCCCATCATGATCTCTTTGTATTCTCATCGCTTTTGACGCAACACTGTGGAGAGATCCTGGAACAGGGAGATTTTGCTGAAGATAGTTTTCCTTGATGTATGTGCCATCACCATTATGCACTCTTTCAAGGGGTAGCTGGAAAGCTTAATCACTATATTGCTAAATTTTTCTCTGGACTCTGCAGTTTTACGGCCCACTCTGTGCTGTCTTTTTTTAAATCCACCGGGTAGTTCGTGTCCACTTGGAAGATTGCCCTGAACAGCTCTGCGATGCATTTAGTCATGTCGTTGACCTTTGTTCCTTCCTTCAAGTTGCATATCCTTATGCTGGCCCACCAAGGTCTATTTTCTAGATCGTCCCATTTGGACATCAGCCACTTAATTTGTGCTTCCAGGTAGCAGATTGTCGTCGTGAGTAATTGGTTGATATCTGTTGCAAAGTTTATTAATTACTCAGCTCAATCTAGCGGCTGTCCCATTAGCTGTCGGTCGTGTTTCATATCAGCAACATCTTTGTCAATTCCCACTGGCACTTTTGGAGGCCTTCCTGGAACACCTTTTCCACGTCTATTTTAATTTCTTTTGAACAGGATTTAAAGGCTTCCTAACAGTGAGCCCTTTGCTGCCATGTTTGCTGTAGTATTCTGGTGTCCCTACAGCCCTTTGTTGTCTCAGAAAGTTACATTGAATTGATTTCCCCAGACTTTTTGGGAGCAAGGCATGGGCAGTTCCGTATTGTGGCAGTCAATCGCACTCCTAGTGGATGCCTGAGCTGGGATCTGCTTCCACCAGCTGCTCCAATGTCTCTCCCAAGCTGCGGGCCCAGCCGAGCTCCCTATATCAAGGGAGAGGCCTGGCTATCACTTTATAGGTCCTCCGACTCCCGCCCCGGGGGACAGCACCCATACTGTGCCCTCTGATAGGCCTATGTTCCTCACACCCTGGAGACGCTTCCTGTGTCCACATAGGGCAAGGCTGTCAGACGCAGCGCCGATGCTCTGTGTGCAAGACGCTCCTGATTGCCCATGGCTGAAACTTCGTTCAGGAATCTAGCATTGTGGAGCGGACTCAACACCCACCAAACTGGTGATCTGGAGCTGCAGCACCCAACCTCTTTGCTGCCCGGGGCTCACATTAAAGACACTTTGTGCTCAGGAGAGTAGTAAGCTGGACGGAAGCTCCACTCTATGCGGCCTGCCCTGCTGCCATCTTGACAGGCGGCTTTTCCATTATGGCGGAGGTGCATAGCCCACCCCCGCTGAAAGCCATCAGGGGCAAAGGACAATAATAAAATGATAATAACATTTTTTATTATCATTTATTATTAGACCTGCAGGCTGCGAGCTGAGGGAGGTGTTTGGCCTCCCATACCTGCTTGCAGCTGCAGCACCAGGGAGGAGGGGGGAGTGGTGGGCACTGCCAAGTGTGCATAATGGTTTGGATGGCCCTCTGGGGACGGCCAAACCGTCATGCACACTTAGACTTTCTCCACCCGAGCTTTGTTGTACAGCTGGGTGGAGAAACTAATACAGGCTCCCAGGCTATATCTGAGTGCCGCACCGAGGCACTCAGACCGATCCCAGCACTTCGCAGTGTGCAGCAGTTCCTAGAGGACGCGAGGATCCAGAGCAAGGTGGCAGCCGTCTGGGTAGGTAAGTTTTATTTTCTTTATTTATACTTCTGTTTTTTTGTGTGTGATCCCCCTCCCCGAGCCCCACTACTTCGCAATACGAATGGCCGCTCCTGCATCTTGACCGGTAGTCTAGGATATTTTCTAATGCAAAGTGTCAATTTAAATGTGGGTTCATCTATTTATTGAGGAGTAGCATGATGAAGTGAATACTCAATATAAAGAAAAATATTGGTAAGTCATCTGGGCATAGAATTTTGTTTTCCCTAATAAAAGTTTTAAAAGTGAGGAGCAGAGCACAACCTATTAATAAGAGGTTTTTATTTCACTGCAGAACTCTCCGATGAACCGCTTTCAGCTTTAGTCCCTCTTTCGTCAGGCGAAGGCCGCAAGTCCACAATGAAACGCTCACCTAAATCTCCAAATAAGAAACCAGCAAAAGGGATCCTTCCAGCTGATGAAGAAGGTACTGTGTGAGCAAAGGATCTACGCTTTGCACATTGTTGCCAACTCTAATGTAGAGTAAATCTGTTCCCTTGCTTTTCGTGTATGTCTGTAGAGGCAGTAGAAGTGACCTACTTTTTGGGCCACCATTTTGATTCACAAATACACAATTTTGAGATGCAATCCTAGCCCAAACTCATTATTTGATATGTGATTGTTGAAAGGCTCCTTCCAACTCTTTGTGGCCAAATAAGTGTGTTTACTAGTAGTCTTTCCGATAACTAATATTTTAAAATTCATTCAAATCTATAATGGACAGAAAAATGACCATAGAAATGTGGGTTCTATTTTTAAAACACGAAGAGCCATTTACATGAATATTGTTGTGGTACAAATACATTTGTAATTGTAAAGAAATTAGATTCAGGGTTTCAAATTAAAATTTAAAAAACCTTGCTTTCCAAAATCAGGACTGGAGTCCTTAGTCTAAATCCCATTCACAATCTCAGAATTTCTTCCAGATTAACAGGTTTCCTCCATTTGTAAATTTGAGATTACAGAATTTGTAGGATTTTTGTTGGAGAGCTTCAATGTTTCCAGGCATGGCCAGGGTGTGGCCACTGGGAGTTGAGCATACACACTATGCTTTAAACTCCTTAAGTGTACAAGTGTTGTGGGAAATAGGTCAATGGACCCCCTTTTTTCATAGGGTGTGTGTAAACAGATGTTTCCACTTGAAAATGGGGCCAGTTAAGACTGGCACAAATAAAAAATGGCATCCAAATGGCGCAATAGTAGGGTATTTTACAAAGAAATAACACCATTTTAGCTAAATAATACAATAATAAATAAGCCTTAGGGCAATATTTAGAGTTTGACGGTAAAATACTTCATCATAAACATGACAGATATCCTGTCTGCTGTGTTACTAGTGCATTATATCCTATGACACTTGTAATATGGTGGATGGTATATCCTTCACGTTTTGACAGAGTATCCTGTCTGCCAAAGTCTAAATAAGGCCCTTAGTAACACATGTTATCCATTATTAACAACTAGTACAATCAATGTGTATAGTAACTACATGAATTATTTTAATAATTATAGAAATAGTCATAGAGCTAACTACAATATTATTAATAACAATAATAGTTCTAATATAAATTATGGTATGCGAAAGAAAGTATTAACCAGCAATACACGATAAGTATCCAAAAAGTGCCATTTAAAGCACAGTGCCATCTTAGGTGGAGTAAGCACACAAGTACCATCAGGTCATTGCTTGCAGACACTCTTTCTGTGTTTGTCTGTACTGCTTGTTTGCAGCTAATCATACGTTCGAGTATGGCACCAGGCTCAAGACCATGAAATTGCAGGAGAGAGAATACAGGTGGCTTAGGAAATATGTATAATAAGTGCTATTTTTGACATCACTACTAGATGATTATAATAACAGTAACGAAAATTGTTTCTAATTTTTTGACTGTTTGCATTATGATATTATGAATAATAGTGTAATTGTCTAATTAATATCTATTATATTATTAGAAGTTATAAAACGATTAGCATTGAATCCCTGTTCGTATAAAAGCAAAATTCTGGAGACCAATAACCAAATATATGACAACGTAACAATCCTTCAGATATTAATAATACTCTTAATGCAAATAATATTCATATCACTTTTAATAACAAATAATGTAGACAGATTCAAGGAAACTGATGATGTTGTAAGGAGCCATACTAAGCCACCATGTAACCTGTTCCTTCCAGGGAAACCTGAGCATAGTATGGCTTTTTATCTCTATTTCACACTGTTCTCTCCCTTGGACGGAATTTTTATCTAAATAAATCTTTGCGAAATGAACAGATGAATTTGTAAAAAAACAACGTGCATGTAAATCATAAATCAAATCATTACATAGTTGTTTTTTTTAACCTGTTACATACTCTCTAAAGATGAAAACTTGTTCCTACACGGAAAATGAGTAAGCATATTGCTACTGAAAACCTGGATGCTAATCACTGCTACTAATCATCCAAAAAGGCTGCAAGAGCTATAGATGTCCACTTTACAGATGTCACCCATGTAGTTACAAACGTTTTTGGGTGTATCCTCCAGGTCACATGTGATTTGTGGGTGTTCCGCAGGTCCAATGTGCTTCTTCTTTTAGCCATAATTTCAATAACCACTCTTATTTTTCTCTTATGGTTGAGTACAATTGGTCACCATGTCTTGGGTTCATACCTACGTAACATAAGTTCAAAAGTGTATACCCAAAGGATACATTGAAAATGTGAAACAAAAAGGTAAACCAGAACTTATTTATTTGAATCAGTTTTGTCTCATCCTTAGTTATATTAGGGGCTCCCGGATCTATCCCTTTCCTCCCAGACTGTTTCACATACATTTATATACAATAACACTTCAATAATTATAGCAATAATAATACATCAGTTCTGAATACGAAATCAGTATCTTGACAAAATATTACCTGTCAATATATAAAAAACAGCATTTGTTAATTTTAAATTTGGGCCTGTTCTTTTTCAAATACTTAAACTGTTTATGAAGTAGAAACTAAAGCCTAATGTTGTTGTCACTTTAGAAGTTCAATGACTAATTTGCAAAGCTGCGGCTGAGGAATGTTACATGGAAACCATTGGATTCAATTTCTTTCTGAGATATTTGAGCATTCTCATGTTTTTATTTTAATCCTCCGAAGGTGATTGCATGAGCATCATGTGAAGCATAATGCACATGTACCTTGGAGCCTGGTAACTTAAACAAATTGATTTTGGCATCTTTCAGTGCTTCCTGACAGAAATTATATTTTTCTCAGGAAGAGTACCAAAACGTTGTTATCTTTAGGTATTTGTCACACAGATGGTACAAGGTACCACATGTAAGTATTCTCCCCTCTGCAAAGTGAAGACACGCAGCAAATACAGCTGTATACCTTTTGGCATGGATGAGAATACAATGAATAAATTAACAACTGGGGCATAAATATATTCATTTGCCAGGTAATTATGCTAAAGTTACAAATGGAAACTAATTGATATGAAAATATTCAAATTGTATTTCCCGTTGCTTTCAGAAAAAGACAAATCCAACATGGCAAAGAAGAAAAAAACAAAGAAAGCGACAGACTTAGAAGATGAAGGTAATCTTGACTATTTACTCTGATTTTATTGATCATAATAATCAGGTATTCCAGTGTCCAGTAGTGGTCTGCAGTCAAGGTTTGCACTTCAAATCCTTCTGAAACATAGAGTCACTACAGATGAATGAAGATTGATTCTCCTGAATTTCGTTGGCTTGGCTCTGCCAAAAAAATGAGAATGTCTCCTGTGAAGAACATCAAGGAATAAAGCAGGTTGATGTTGGCAGAAAGTTAAGTTGGAAGTGATAGATGTGTTTTCAGGTAGGAAAAGGCAAAAGCACGAAACCACAGCAAGATATAGCAATAGCCCCAAATACTGTGAGCTCAATGCAAAAAAAGACTTAAATTGATTTTTTAATGTCATCAAACTCTTAACTCAGACACAAACATAGATTTTTGTATGTGTTTGTTGAACTGCAGTTTAAATTGTGTGTGCATCTGTGTGTAGATATGATGACATGACACAGTAAGGGGTAGACACGTTTACCACCATTTAACCCATGGGGGAAACTGTGTGTGTGTTTGCGTAGCTATATTTGGCCTAGTCTGCAAAACATTACATACAGTATGACCTGCACCACCCTGTCCTATGGATAATACTTTTATACTATTTGACCAACATATTAAATCAAACATGATAGATACCACATCGCCTATGCACCCCACTGGACTGAATTAAATATAGGTAAATAAATGATATCAAGCCCAATATGGCATGCACTTGTCTTACACATATCACTTTATGTACAAAACACAAAAGCAAAGCAACGTGGGAACAAGGAAGAGTGTCCCCTCCCGTCTCTCATACAAACACAGTAATACACAATTTACATGCATATACACACATGTATGTTCTATGAATCCTAGATGGTAAATTTATTCAGCAGACAAGCTTCTATGTGTCTTCATTTTTACTTCAGCATTGGATTGATCTTCATTGTTCAAGTTGTTGTAAAATTCAAAGACCTCATCTGCAATTCCTTTTTCAAATATGCTTTAGTCTATCCGGCTACTGATGCACTGTTGTTCCTTTGTCCTAAACCTGAACACCAGCAGCTTCCCAGTCACCTTCTTTAAGAGTTATAGTGACTGCATTATTTGCTGTAGATATGTTTCTTTATTTATTTTAAAGGTACGTTCATTACGACTAGTTTTCTGTATAATACCTTAATGTATGTTCCTTCTTCATAGAAACTCTACTTGTGTTAAATATAGGAAACTATTCTCTTTTCAGCGTTTATTTGAATGATGTATCAGACGCTTATAACTTCCTTGATTAATTGTGGGTCTTCGAGATACCATTTATGTTTATCCTCTCAATCATTTAAATAATTTTTTATGGTTAATGTATCTTCCACCTTCCTCTCTTTCTTGGCCACACAAATGTCTAGCAGTTTACCCCCATTAACAGCTTTCATACTTTTACACCCAATAATAATGGTTGTTAAATATTTAAAGTTTTCGTGCTAGAAATAATGTATCTCCTCTATCTCTAATAATGGTTATGCACTTATTCTTTTAAATAATGTTCAAGTATATTGTATACTCTACTTTCTTTTCTGTCTTGGCCACATATATCTCTAGCAGTTCCTAATAAGTACTCATTGCTTTTCTCCACAATACTGGTTTGTGGTAAAATAATTCAAGTATTTTTTCTACAAGTGATCCATTTCCTTTTTATTGCTTTATGATTTTCCTGTTACTTAAATTCTACTCTCTACTGTTATTTGTTTGATGATTCAATCTAGAATGCTAGAGTTACTCATAAGAGTGCAATTTAGGAGTTAGCAATAGCTTTGATGTGCACATTTAAATCTTAGGAAACTATCCTTATCCTAAAAAAAGAATATAAAGTATAGTGCATTTAGATTAGAAACATAGGGTTTGAAATATTTATCAAACCTTGATCCATTTCCACACTTCTAGTGTTCCTCTCCTTTATTAATGTATTACCAATTGGATGAAATTTGGCCAATTAACATTAATATCTTCTGAAAAACAAATGCATAAACCTGCTACTCTGCTCCTCCATAAATAGCTAAATAACTTGGTATGTGTTGTCTTTGGAAGGTCCACAGTAGCCAATAACTTTTTGGTGACATTTTTATTCTACACATCACCTATCTTGCTTTTACATATCTGTTAAGCCTAGTTAGTTTCTTTATGCATATGAAAATGGCCCTACATCTTGCATTATAGGAGGGATATGGACTTTGGTACACAGCAAATTTCATTTCAATATAGATATTTTAAATTTTAAAACTTAATCTCTCAAATCATTAAAATGCCTAAACTTTGTTCACTTGTCTTTTCCAGTAGAGTATGTGCTGTTGCTCAATGGCTACCTGATTTTCTATCAACACACCAAAATCCCTGTTAGACATGTTCCACTTGTTTGAATCAATCGAATTAATAGAAATGTCAAGATAGTAACAATACCTGTAGTTCTATAGTTTCATCTGTCAAACAAATATTATTCATTGCTCTATTTTAAACTTGTGGGTATTATGTTTTTGTACACAAGAAATATATTTATTTGGAAAAATAATCTGTGTAATACTGGAAAAAGGTATATACCAGTTTTTGAAATGCATTATTTTCTAACTGCCTACAATTTCTGGATGGTAACACATTTCATACATTGCTTCCCAATTTCCAGTAGCAAATTAAAGTTTCCTGCAAGAACAATGCTAGGGCAATTATCTTAAATAGGACAATTTAAAAAAAATATTTATTAGTGAATGCCTTTTATGGCAGGAAACAAGTGAGAATCATTATAATTATTTGTTGTGCTGCCAAATTACCCAATCACTGTCTCTTGTATACACCCCATATATACAGTACATAAATACATGTAATCACTGTATGCAAGCCTTTGACATCCACAGGGCCAACCATAAGAGGAAGAACATTGTTCATGAGATAGACATTCACGCTCACTTTGCAATGTACACAGTTTTCAGAGCGATATTGAGATTTTTGAATATTAATTGTATATAATATGGATTTTAAAGACGTAAACAGTATTAGTAGAGCAAATCTCAGTAAATTCTGAGGGGCAGATTTACAAGAAACTGACACATCTGTAGAGATACGTCAGTGTCCCTGCGCCAGCCTGCGATACCCTTGCACCACCATGGATGCGCAGTATTCACAATATGGCGCACCATGGCTCAAGGATTGCCAGATGCATCAGAAATTCTGACGCATCTGTTGGCCCAAAAGTCACACATTGCTGGAGTCGTGTCGTAAGTAGGACACAACTCAAGCAATGCATGTGGAAGCCTATACTCATTGTCCTGCATCCCTCCTTACGCCTGCTTCAAGCAGGCAGAAGGTTTTGACGCAGGGCATAATAGAAGTGGCGCAGTGAAATCTTATAGATTTCACTGCATCACTTCTACAAGTTTTCCTGCGTGGGGTGGTCGACCCTGCATACATTATAGCTGACACAGGTATAATGTGACGCAGGGTTTTCCAACATGACGCATCTCCCTAGATGCGTCACGTTGTAAATTGGCCGCATTATTCACGCAACCGCTGCGTCATAAAAGTGGTGCAACGGCAACACGAAAGTTTCGCAAGTGGCTCGTAAATCTGACCCTGAATTTGGTACAGAAATTTTAGTAGTGAGTTAAGAAGGTAAAGGCAAAGCTAGGATAGGGGAATAAGCCGAAAAATGGTCAGCATAGTTGTACCATACTTCTAAGATGTAGTACAAAAAGAATGCAAATATTGTCTAACAGAAATGCTGTGTCCTTAACCCGTTCAATGCGCCCGTCGGCCAACGGCCGTCGCGAGCTCTACCGCGGAGGATCAGACCACAAGGAGGGTCAAATATGCATACAAAGAAACAGAATCTCATTTTGTTTTCCACATCTATAAACATTTGTTAACAAGTAACTTAAATTCTGGCCAGTAGTTGCTGTGCTTCGTGATTGGTGCATGAGATGCCATCACTTATATACTGGTTAGTTGTGTCTGCCATATTAAGAGGCTAAATACTTCTTCTTATGGACAGTAGTCTTTTTTTAATCATTTGTATTTTAACTATACTGCTTCTGTGATTTATAAATTGCCATTTCATGCTGAACTTACAGTCTCATTTAAGGGGCTAGGTCACAGTAAGATGTAACTGGATGGTATTTAAGGCAACAATTTCCTCCAGATCAAGGCCAAATCACCTTCTTGTCTTGAGCCATGGGGATTCCAATATTTTCGCTCCAAAAACACTTACAATTATTTCTAATATCAAGGTCTACGTAGGTATATTGAGAGTTGATATCCCTCTGGCAATAAACAGTGTAAGAAGAACAGGCCACAATGATTATGAGGGAGCATGATCAAGAAGTGCTGTTGTTGGAAGCTAGATATTAGAATCTTTTTACATAATTTACAGAAATTCCATATCAGATCTGTTGCTGTCTGACCTAATTCCATCATTGATAGGCCTTACTATCCATTTGGAATGTAAATCAGATTTTTTTGTTTGCTAGCTTCAGTGTTACAACGGCATCCTCCCTTAGCAAGTTTACTCAAGCTCCATTACAAACACCTCACCTCAAAATATCCCTTCTCACACACTGAAGTGGAGACATGGAGCAGTCCTATAAAACTGAAGAAGGTGCAGAGGGAAGAAATTGGGGAACCTCTCATACCAAGACTTCTTAGACACAAGTTCTCACATCTAGATCACACTCCAGATTTTCTTTCAGAGTTTAGGAGGCCTCCTTCAAGATTTGAAATTTTCTTTGATCTTTCAGCTTTTCGAACTCAAGGTAAGTAGAGAGATGATGTTTCCTCTGATGAGTAAACTCTACAGTGTCCCATAGTATCTCTCTGCTGCAGTCTTATATCTATCCTGCTATATATATCAGGGTATTTGATGGCTGTAAACCGATAAGCAAAGAATAAACGATTATTTCACCTAATGACGGATGGACTCTGTGCGGTGATTTGTGCCTGACGGGAGTGCAACGGTACCTGTGAGTACTTGGTGAAAATGTATGCTATATATATATATATATATATATATATATATATATATATATATATATATATATATGTATACTCCTGAGTGGGAATTGTGAATGACAATTGACAATGGATAATTTTGTGTTTTAGGGCCATTAATAAAGCCATCCAGCGAAAAAAAAGCCAAGACTGTACGGAACAAAAAGAAAAATAAGACAGCCAATGAAGAGGAAGAAACAGAAGGTATTGTCTTTCTTTGGAGCATTAATCCTCAAGGACGATATAGAGCTGAATTAGACTGTTCCCTTCTATTTCTTAGACAGTTCTGTTTATTCTGCCAGTGTCATAGTGTAGGGTCCAAATGTTGTAATGGTCAAGGAAAATGAAAATTGTATTAAGAATGTTTTACTGTGACACATTTAGTGCCTGATTCACAGAGCCCTTTGCAGGTGCAAGTCGGAGTGCAATATATTTACAAAAGGTGACTTCAACTTGCATGGAATGTTACCCCATATTGGAGCAATAAGTGGCAGTTTCCTTGTTAAGTGTGGGAAAACCCCACACACTTGAGAGATTGAATATGGTCTCAAAGGTTGGTTATTTACTTTTGACAAAGGCAGGAGTAAATCCTTTTCTAAGTTGAGAAGGGAAAAGAAGCATCGCAACATTTGGTGAGGCTGCAGAGGAAGGGCTTTCTTCACACAGACAATATTTTCACAGTGGAGAAAAGAATGTGGCATTGCACAAAGGTGCTTTTCAGCACGCACAATAGCACAATGCTCCAGTGAAAAGTCTTCCATCCAGACGGAAAAAGAAATTCACAAACCTTTGCAGGAGAACCTATGAAATCATGTGACTGCCCCTGCTTTACAGGAATACTTCCTGAAAGTTTTGTGAATTGCATAATCTGCACCCAGGCAAGTGATGTGACTTCCTTCACATATTGGGCACTTAGGGGCCTTTTACAGTGGTGCTATTCATGTAATACAAAATTCTGTTCACAAACCTACCTGCTGAGATCTCCGCCACCACTGCTCCTATCTTTTCTATGCCAAGATCTCTGTCCAGCTAAGAATACAGTTTAGGTGTAAATGTGCAGGGGACCTGGGGGAATGGTAGGAAAATAGGGAATAATTACTAAAATATGCGAGGGGTTGAGGGGTTGAGGAAAATGTAAGGAGGGGTACAGGGAAGGACATGCTAACACACACACACACACTCAGAAAGCAAACTACATTTCTGACATGCCTACAGCCCTAAAAGTCACAAGACAGATGTAAATGTACACCAGCCCAGCCTTGGAGTAAGTCTAGCACCACACATGGCCACCTACAAGTACTGCAACAAACTGTCATGGAGAATAATGGAGGCAGGGACATAAAATAACTCCCCATAGGAAATAATGGTAAAATAATAAAAATTATAAAATAAAATAATTAAATTAAATTAATTAATATAAATTTTTGCATGTTGAACCGGATGAGAAGACAGATGAACTGCTGAACGGAATTACACCAAATTTGGCAGAAAGGTAGTCCTCAGTTCAGACTCATGCCTTTTGCTTAAATGGTGTAAATCCGTTCAGTAGTTCCTGAGAAAATCAAAAGTAAAATCACATATATATCTGGGCGGAGCCTAACCACACATCTCATCATGAGATCTGATTGGCTGTCAGCACTTCATCCAAGAAGTGTTGGCAGCCACTCTTGGGACCAATATACATGATAGCACCCCATTAAAAAGCATTGCAGTTAATAGATTTTAAGGCTTTAGTTGCATTATAAATCATGTGTTGATGGTACCATACTCATTTTAGGAATTGTGGTATGTTCTAAGGTGATTTTACCATGTGAAAAAGCCTTCTGCTGGGATATCATGAATCATGTTTGAGAGAAAACTATTTTCTCATGCTTTTCCCACAGAGGTTTGGCAGGTGATCTATAAGCTAAACTGAGAGCATATTTTCTTTAAATTCACATTATCTTTCTCAGTCATGTGAGAATGAAGTCTGACATTCTCAGTAAAACATGTACATCCAACCAGGGCAGAGACTGTCAGTTAATTCCTTTGTGTTCTACTGCAGCTTCCCAGAGTGTTCCAAAAAACGACTATAGCGCTAACAGTCCTACTTATGACAAACGTATGGCACACCTGAAGCCATCTTGATTGGAATAAAGTGGTAACTCTTAAAACATTTAATTTAAAAAGGAATAAAATGAGGGAGTTCATTTTGCCATAGAAAGTATGATTAGTGCTGCAGAAAGAAAAATTAGGGCACATTTTGAGTGACTTCTCAAATCCTCTTATATTTCATTAGGAAATTCTGACATGTAGACTGAAACATGCACTTTCAATACCAGCAGCAGGCTTCCCTGGTGAGCAGCACCTTTACTACGGTGATCTAATGAGCAACTAGAGTGATAACATTCTGAATTTCTGGCAAATGTGTGACACATCTGAATGCCTTCTTGATGGAATCAAATTAAAAAACTGAAAGTATTCCTACTGAGGAGACTGTAGTAAATGAGGAAATTAGGAAACTTCATAACAAATATGTCTCCCAAGATGGCCACCAGAGACAAAATAGCCCAAATGTAGCACACATATCACCCAGATGTAGCCCAAGTATGGCCCAATGACAGAATGCCCCAGAGTGTTCTAAAGAACAACTAGAGCGCTAACAGTCTTACTTATGACAAAAGTATGGCAGACCTGAAGCAATCTTCATTGGAATAAAGTGGTAACACTTAAAACATTTAATTTGCAAAAGAACAAAATGAGGGGGTTCATTTTGCCATAGAAATTATGATTAGTGCTGCAGAAAGAAAAATTAGGGCACATTTTGACTTCTCAAATCCTCTTCTATTTCATTAAAAAATTCTGACATGCAGACTGAAACATGCACTTTGAATACCAGCAGCAGACTTCCCAGGTGAGCAGTAGCTTTACTACAGTGATCTAATGAGCAACTAGAGTGCTACCATTCAAAATTTATGGCAAATGTGTGACACATCTGAATGCCTTCTTGGTGGAACCAAAGTAAACAAGCATTGAAAATGCAAATGGTCTCGCTCTCGTTTAAGTTAAAGCAATTCTGTTTGTAATTAGGTGGCTTTTTAGCTTTGCTTTTATTAGTGT
Source organism: Triturus cristatus (assembly GCF_964204655.1). NCBI lineage: Eukaryota > Metazoa > Chordata > Amphibia > Caudata > Salamandridae > Triturus > Triturus cristatus. The sequence continues at coordinate 322,478,651 of NC_140586.1, read as the reverse complement.
TTTTCAAACTTTCATGTACATAACATGCATATGCATGCATATATGTATATGTATGCATGCATTTATATTTGTATTTATATAGATATGCAGATTATATATATGTTTATATATGTATGTATATATATATACACATGCATATATATAAATGCATATGCATATATATATATATGTGCATATGTGTGCGTGTAGAGAGAGGTGTAGAGAGGTAGAGGTGTAGAGGTAGAGAGGTAGAGGTAGAGAGTAGTAGAGACAGAGGTAGAGAGGTAGAGAGTAGAGGATGAGTAATAGAGAGTTGAGAGTGAGTAGTAGAGAGTAGTAGAGAGAGTAGCAGAGAGTGACTAGTAGAGAGTAGTAGAGTGAGTAGTAGAGAGTGAGTAGTAGAGAGTGAGAAGTAGGGAGTAGTAGTGAGTGAGTAGTAGAGTGAATAGTAGAGAGTAGAGAGTAGTAGAGAGCGAGTAGTAGAGAGCGTGTAGTAGAGAGTGTGCAGTAGAGAGTGAGTAGTAGAGAGTGAATAGTAGAGAGAGTAGTAGAGAGTGAGTAGTAGAGAGAGTAGTAGAGAGTAGTAGAGAGTGAGTAGTAGCGTGAGTAGTAGAGAGTAGTAGAGAGTGAGTAGTAGAGTGAGTAGTAGAGAGTAGTAGAGAGCAAGTAGGAGAGAGTGTGTAGTAGAGAGTGAGTAGTAGAGAGAGTAGTAGAGTGAGTAGTAGAGAGAGTAGTAGAGTAGTAGAGAGTGAGTAGTAGAGAGTAGTAGATATTGAGTAGTAGATTGTGAGTAATGGAGAGTGAGTACTAGAGAGTGAGTAGTAGAGAGAGAGTAGTAGAGAGAGAAGTAGAGAGTAGTAGAGAGAGAGAAGTAGAGAGTAGTAGAGAGTGAGTAGTAGAGTAGTAGAGAGTGAGTGGTAGAGAGTAGTAGAGAGTAGTAGAGTGAGTAGTAGAGAATAGTAGAGAGAGTAGTAGAGAGTGAGTAGTAGAGATTGAGTAGTAGAGATTGAGTAGTAGAGAGTGAGTAGTAGAGAGTGAGTAGTAGAGAGTAGTAGAGAGTGAGTAGTAGAGCGTGAGTAGTAGAGAGAGAGTAGTAGAGAGTGAGTAGTAGAGAGTGAGTAGTAGAGAGTAGTAGAGTGAGTAGTAGAGAGGGAGTTGTAGAGAGTAGTAGAGTGAGTAGTAGAGAGGGAGTATTGGAGAGTAGTAGAGAGTGAGTAGTAGAGAGTGAGTAGTAGAGAGTGAGTGATAGAGAGTATTAGAGAGTAGTAGAGAGTGAGTAGTAGAGAGTGAGTAGTAGAGAGTGAGTAGTAGAGAGTAGTAGAGAGTGAGTAGTAGAGAGTGAGTAGTCGAGAGTAGTAGCGAGTGAGTAGTAGAGAGTGAGTAGTTTAATTTAAAAGGAACACAATGAGGAGGTTCATTTTGCCATAGAAATTATGATTAGTGCTGAAAAAAGAAAAATTAGGGCACATTTTGAGTGACTTCTCAAATCCTCTTCTATTTCATTAAATAATTCTGGCATGCAGACTGAAACATGCACTTTCAATACCAGCAGCAGTGATCTAATAAGCAACATTTCGAATTTATGGCAAATGTGTGACACATCTGAATGCCTTCTTGATGGAATCAAAGTAAAAAACCTGAAAGTATTTCCTACTGAGGAGACTGTAGTAAATGAGGAAATTAGGAAACTTCATAACAAATAAGTCTCCCAAGATGGCCATCAGAGACAAAAGTGCCCAAATGTAGCACAAATATCACCCAGATGTAGCCCGAGTATAGCCCAATGACAGAATGTCCCAGAGTGTTCTAAAGAACAACTAGAGCGCTAACAGTCTTACTTATGACAAAAGTATGGCACACCTGAAGCCATCTTGATTGGAATAAAGTGGTAACACTTAAAACATTTAATTTGCAAAGGAACAAAATGAGGGGGTTCATTTTGTCATAGAAATTATGATTAGTGCTGCAGAAAGAAAAATTGGGGCACATTTTGACTTCTCAAATCCTCTTCTATTTCATTAAAAAATTCCGACATGCAGACTGAAACATGCACTTTGAATACCAGCAGCAGACTTCCCTGGTGAGCAGTAGCTTTACTACAGTGATCTAATGAGCAACTAGAGTGCTAACATTCAGAATTTATGGCAAATGTGTGACACATCTGAATGCCTGCTTGATGGAACCAAAGTAAACAAGTATTGAAAATGCAATAGGTCTCACCCTCGTTTAAGTTAAAGCAATTCTGTTTGTAATTAGGTGGCTTTTTAGCTTTGCTTTTATTAGTGTTTTTCAAACTTTCATGTACATAACATGCATATGTATGCATATATGTATATGTATGCATGCATTTATATTTATATAGATATGCAGATTATATATATATGCTTATACATGTATGTATATATATATTCACTGAAAAAACCATAGGTTTCAGAGACATTATAGTTAGAAATTAGCATTTAAAAAACCTTAGAAATTCACAGAAAAAACCATAGGTTTCAGGGGTGTTTTAGTTAGCTGGCCATTTCACTTGTACAAAGCCATAGAAATTCCTCCGTTATAGTTAGTTCTGAAAACTATAACTCGCGCGCCCGCAATGCACTGCTGATGATGTCACATATTTCATCATTCATGACATGGTCAGTGACATCACTGATGACATCACTGATGACATCTCAAATGATATCACTGATGACATCATCCATGTGACAATCTGATACACCTCATCATACACTAGTATAACCTTTCATCACTCACTGTAAAATACATTGTACCATATTTGAAACCATTGACACACCAATACCAGTTACTACATACCGACTCACTGATTCCTAAGTCTACACACACAACTACCCATTCAACAACAGAATCATTTATACATGCAGTCACTAATTAATAGAACACTATCAAATGCACTTATACACATATATAGACATTGACACATCAGCAGTCATCTTAGTCGGTAATTCAGTCATTCTACTCATGAAAAAAATTAATCACACTTACATTTACTCACTTACACAATTATCCAACAACACCTCCTTTATTCAAACACATAGTAACTCATAGTTAATATGTTAAAAAATCACCATTACAATTATACACTCATTCATATAGTTACTCTCACAATCACTGACTCCTACACATACTTATTTATATACACCAACTCTCACATACAATGCCTTTTATTGTTTTATTTTGTTGAAGATGTGCAACTAAAACATATATCCGCTCACCAACATACAAATAAATACACTCATTCACCCAAAAAACTGTTTCCACATGCACTCTTAAACCTATACACCTAGTCAATCAACCATTCACACATCTATGCATAGAGTTACACACACACCATCCAACCACACACAAACTCAGTGTCCCATACAAATACTCACCCAACTAATCAATAACTAATAAACACACTCATGAAGATAGTGACCAACTGATGCAGCATGTTACAACAACAGAGACAGTGATGCACACATTCACATAGTTTAGTTACTAATCCATGTATTAAGTGAGACACTTTTAATTACTCACTTAAACAGACAGTCAGACAGCTACTAAATCCTCCATCCAGACAGTTATATATCCACTCAATCTTCAATACAGATTGGTATATACATAATACATATTTAAATTTCAAACTAAACCACATTCACTGGATGATGTCATCAGTGATGTCATTTGAGATGTCATTTGAGATGTCATCAGTGATGTCACTGACCATGTCATGAATGATGCAATATGTGACATCATCAGCAGTGCATTGCGGGCGCCCGAGTTATAGTTAGCAGAACTAACTATAACAGAGGAATTTCTATGGTTTTGTACAAGTGAAATGGCCAGCTAACTATAACACCCCTGAAACCTATGTTTTTTTCTGTGAATATATATATATATATATATATATATATATATATATATGCAAAAAAGGAAGCTGAGAATTCTGGGTAGTTCCCAGGTTTAGATGGAGAGCGGCTCTTTTATATGGAGAACCTTACAATAGCATTGACACAATGAATCTGCTCAGCTCAAAAATCTGTTTTCTAGCTGAGTTTGTTAGCATAGGATTAGCACTGTGCCATCCATGCTGAACTAGAGAGAGACAAAATATTTTGCTATTTTTACAACAAAGTCTTTAAGCAGTCGGTGTGTAGCTTTAATCGTCCTTTAACAGAAGAAGTCATGCTGCTCTAGCGGGAGAAAAAATTATGAATTAACCCCCTATAAAGAGGCTGGATGGCTGAAATGCTTTGGGGTTTGGGGTTTTAATAATTCAAAAAGCAGAGAGATGAAAAGTGAATTAAAAAACATTCAGATGAAATAAAATTTCAGATAAATAAAAACTTCAATTGAGATTTGTGATTACCCTTGAACTAACATGGAAGAATATTGATGATATAAGGTTGAAGTATTGAGGTTTATAACACAAAGAAAAGAAGTGAAATCACGAAGGACATTACCTCTGAATGGGGAATGTGCCAATACTTTTGATGTTAATTACCCGATGGTCAGAGAGTGATACCCAAGGTTAGTACAGGAAAACAAAAGAAATGTAGATAAACATGGATTAATGAGTATAAAAAGGAGTGCTGAGGCTACTATATTTCATTTGTTATGAAACCCACCCACAACAGTGACATAGTGGTCTTCGCTATAGGATTTTAAGATGTTTTGAGGAAATAGATTATTAGTTGGGGTGGATGGTAGTTCACCACAAGTAATATTGTTTCTATTCTTGTTAGGCACAATACAAGTTTCAGTAATCTAAAACTGAGCTCAAACCCTGATAGCTACTGCACAGGGCAGACAAGCTTGAATTAAAAAAATGTGTAAAGCATTTAGCAGTATCAAAACAGTTAAAAATGTGAAAACACAAGAAAATAAAAAATCTCACACCCATTCATAAAAAAGGGAAGTATTTTAATGAATAAAATGACACCGAAATGACAAAAAAACAATAAGGGGAAGCAGAGATATGAATTTCTAAAGTTTTAATAAAAAATGGTGCCAAAAAGAACCAAGTGTCAACTGCCAGCAACTAGTCACACTAGACTGGGCTAAGTGTAAGGTTTGAGGCTAACTATTATGGAGCCTGGGTCAGATACGAGGACCAGGATGGCCCCAGTTGGAAAGTTACCTTCAGACTTATAACATTTTCAAGAGGATAGAGTCCTCAGCAGGGCGAGGATGCAGGCTGGATCAGAGTAAGGACTTGTCGACAACATGCTGACGATGGATGGTTCCTCAGTGAAGCGTTTGATGAAGGCGGGTATAGCTCAGTGTAGGAAAAGTCCAGAGTTCGCACCCAGCAAGCTGGCAAAGTTGACCGGATGCTGCTCAACGTTGGACCCTATGGAAATTTCTACCTTCAGACTTGGACTCTTTTCTGGATGTCGATTCTCCTCAGCAAGACAAGGTTGCAGACTGTAGCTGAAGAGTGTTCGAAGCAGTCATTGCCGGTCGGTCGGGCTGCTGAATCAGATTTTCCGATGCAGCGACAACAGCAGAAGCTGCAGTAAAGTCAGGCCCACTGGTGATGCACCCTCAGAGGTTTGGATGGAGTTTGCTTGTGGTCCTATGGCAGTTCTCCAGGCCATAATTTACCAAAAAGTTTCAAAGTCGCAGGTTTTAGGTTTGGGTAGAAAGAGTAACCTTTGGCAGGGCTGATTGGCAGGGAGGGGCAAGGGATTACGAGAGGCACTGAAACTACATGCTGGAGCGGACGCACAGTTCGAGAAGACGCGCTAGCCCAGGCGGAGCATGTATTGTTTTTAAACACTGTTTATTACTTAAAAATTCACTCGCTTTTACCCATTTTTATGCAACTGTTTTAAATTGCTATGTAAACTTGCTTTGAATCTGCGATAAACCTACCAAGCATAGATAGACCAGAGCTCCTACTCGGGCTGTCCAGCCCTTCACTTCCGCTTTCTCGTACGCGGTCTGGTGTCCTCAGGGGTTGTCAACTGCTGCTCAGCAGGGCTGATTGGCGGGGAGGGGCAAGGGATTACTAGAGGCACTTAAACTGCACGCTGGAGCGGAGGCGCAGTTAGAGAAGACACGCTAGCCCAGGCGGTGCATGTATTGTTTTTAAACACTGTTTGTTACTTAAAAATTCACTCGTTTTTACTAATTTTTATGCAACTGTTTTAAATTGCTATGTAAACTTGCTTTGAATCCGCGATAAACCTACCAGGCATAGATAGACCGGAGCTCCTACTCGGGCTGTCCAGCCCTTCACTTCCGCTTTCTCGTACGCGGTCTAGTGTCCTCAGGGGTTGTCAACTGCTGCTCAGCAGGGCTGATTGGCAGGGAGGGGCAAGGGATTAGGAGAGGCACTTAAACTGCACGCTGGAGTGGACGCGCGCAGCGGGCACGCTGCTGGCACGCCGAAGGCGCGCCTAAGGCAAGCCCGTCTGTGCCTGAATGGGCCCAGGGGCCAGGACCCATGGCCAATTTCGATCATACTCAGGGGAAGAATTAAGAGCTCTTGATTACAGATCTGCCCCCCTGAAACAAGAAATAGTAAATATTCTCCAAATACAAGGACTCATCATCTCACAGGAGAGGAAGACACCCAGCTCTAAACCCCCATACACCCCTAAAGGCCATAAATATGCGACAATAATAATACAAAAATGAATGTCCTCAACACGCGCTCCCTACAGAAGCACGCCACAGAGGTCTCCACCTTCCTACAAAAGGAAGCCCCACACATTTTAGCATTGACTGAAACGTGGCTCGATGATGATTCTGGACCGACCATAATCGCATCACTTCTCGATGGTTATGATGCCATCTGGCATAACAGGACACGGGAAAAGAGGAGGGGGGGTGGCGCTTCTGTACAACAATCAACTAACAATTGAGAAATCTGGAAGGAGCAGATATTTTAATGGTTAAGGTCAGTCACAGTACTTCAAGAATAGCAGTTATGGTGGCCTACCGTCCCTCAAAATGCACCCCACGTTTCGTGGACTTACTCATCGAATGTGTCACCAATCTCCGCTCACGTTTCCAACAATTGCTGTTGGTTGGAGATTTTTACTACCACTGGAACCAACAACCCAGAGGGGCACAGGCTCAACAGTTAGAGGAAACTCTGACCACTCTTGGGATGAAACAGCTATTGATGACCCCTACTCATGAGAAGGGACACACCTTAGACCTGGTCTGGGCAACTCATTCATTAGTGAACTTAGTGGATACAACTCCCTGTGAGTGGTCATACCACTACTGTATCAGCCTCCTACTCCTTCTAGCTAGGCACCATATTCGGCCTCCGCCCAACTGGAAAATGGTGCCAAGTTGGAACAAAATCGAGGGAACCAGCTTAGAGGACACATTTCGGGAAAATACCACTAGGAGGCCGGAGACAGCTGATATTGAAGAGTGGACTGAATCCATCTCCAATCAGCTATCATCTGCCATCAATAAGCTAGCACCAGCTAAGAAAATTAAAATAGAAAACAAGGGGTTCACGGACGAGCTAAGGGCTCTAAAACGTACGCTCCGCCATCACAAAAGACTGTGGCGTAAAGCCTATGAGCCGCAAGCACTTCTAGATTACAGGGCAAAAGTCTCCTTCTATAAAAAAGCGCTTCTTAGTAGGAAAGCCGAATACTATGAACACAGAATCTTGGAGGAAGCCAATAAACAAAAAGAAACATTTAAAACACTCAAGGAACTGAGACAAAAACAGATGCATGAAGCGCCGTCCAGCCATGAACAATGTCATAAATTCCTGTCATTCTTTTCCGACAAAGTACAAGATATCCTGGCAGACATTGACAACTCCCCCTTTAAACAACTTATCAAAGAAGGAGTTGAGCCACATGGAAAAAGGGTAGAGTTGATCTCTGACTTCCAAACTCTCAACCTGGAGACCTTGCGACGTATCGCGACCAGAATAAAATCAGGTTCACCTGCAGATCCTTGTCCTCTTAAACTAGCACTTCCAACGATGGAGGGAGAAATTCTCGCCATGATGAACCTCTCGCTGGAAACAGGGAATGTCCTCAGGAAATTTAAGGAAGCAAGAGTAATCCCCTTGCTCAAGAAGACAGGAGATGACATCTCTAACATGAAAAACTACAGACCTATATCTCAACTCCCCTTTTTAGCCAAAATCATGGAACAATATGTCCTGAAATTTCTGTCTAGGTTCATGGATGATCGCCAACTTCTTGGAGACCGGAAAGCAGGCTTCAAAGCCCACCACAGCACCGAATTGGTGATGTTGTCAGTACTAGATGAAATCAGGATCTTAGCTGACAGCAAAACAACGTGCATCCTAGTCCTCCTCGACCTGTCGGCAGCGTTCCACATGGTCAACCACTCCCAACTCCTGGAAAAAATCCAGGACATTGGAATTGGGGGGACAATCCTACAATGGAGCACATCATTCCTGATGGACCACACCCAAAAAATTCCAGATGGGTGATTGGGTGTCAGAGAGGGGGTCCATTACCTGTGGAGTCCCGCAAGGGTCGGCACTGTCTCCACTTCTATTCAATATATACCTGACCACTAGTGAGGGACCTAGCCCTGATGGACTGCCAGGTATTTAACTATGCAGACGACACGCAAATCATTCTACAAATAGAAAACACCCCACAAGCCCACACACGGGTGAAAGATATACTGCAATTTGTGGTTAACTGGTTCACAGCCAATTCTTTTAAAATCAATCCAGATAAAACGGAGGTATTGGCTGTCACCACGGACAGCAACCCTTGGGACCCCCAGTACTGGCCACTCGAGCTTGGAGATGCACCGTCTCCAGCTCTGGTGGTAAAAAGTTTGGACATTAAAATAGATGCCAAACTCTCACTGGCCAATCAAGTTTCCACCGTGTTCGAAACATGTGTGGGCCTACTCAGACAGCTGAGGAAACTATCCCGCATCATTTCCTTTTCAACCATGCGGACGGTGGTGGCCGCCCTGATCTTGGCTCATCTTGACTACGGGCACTCACTCTATATCGGACTGCCCGACACATTCCTGGGCAAGCTCCAGGTGGTGATGAACGATGCTGCAAGGCTAATTTTCAAGTTTCCAAGACGCTCTCGGGCCTCACCCCTACTGCAACAACTGCACTGGCTTCCCATTAAGCAGAGGGCTAAATTCAAAGGACTCTGTATCACACATAAGGCCCTATATGGGCAGGCACCCAAATATATTAAAGATCGCCTGGTGAAATGCGTCCCCGGCGGTACCCTAAGGTCCTCTTCGGAGGGCCTACTAAAATGTCCACGGCTCAACTACACCACTAAAGGCGGCCGAGCCTTCTCGGTCTTCATCCCACAATTATGGAACAGGCTGCCTGGTCGGCTTCACTCCGAAAGTGCCCTCCTTCTGTTCAGGAAGAAATTGAAGACATTATTATTCACGGAAGCCTGGGCATAGCACATCCCACTGTGAGACAACACTCACTCTGGGACTATCGCCGATCTTCTCGCAGCGCTTAGAGACCTGCAGGAATTAAGCGCTCTATAGATCACAATTAACAATAACAATAACATCCAAGGGTTCCAGCACTTCAAGAACAGGACTTGGGGGTCAAGATTCACTATCACAGAAGACACCACTAGTGTCCAAAACAGGTTCAATTGAAACTGGTCAACTTGGATCTTACATGGAAGTGGGCTTCTTGCAGTTTTTGTATCCCTGTAGCTTTACAGGTTTACAGGAGGTCAGTCAGCTGACCCTGGGAGTCCATTTCATAGTCCTGCGTACAAGGGGTAAAAGGTACAGCCCTTAGGGTTCTCCTGACAGGTCTCAGCAGCAACTACAGTCCTTCAGTCTTTGAGTGATCTGTAGTGATCTGAAGCGAGGGTCCAGAGGTGCCACATTTATGCCTGGAAATTAGTCTGTGTGTAGGAGTGACTTCTGGTTCCTCCCTACCTGGAGGGAAAAAATTCCCAAAGGTAACCCAACCCACTTTTGCAGCAGTTTCTGTGTGCCCTACTGCGAACAATCCCCACAGTGTCCCTCTCTACCTAAAACCAAAATGCAGAACCTTTGTTCTTTGTGCAGAACTCCTCTGCCCCCCTTTCAGGTGCGGCCAGGACAAATGAGCAACCCCTCCTTTGTGGTCACTCAAAGCCGTTCTTAGGGCAGCTCCTCTCCCACATAGATTGGCGCCTGACTGACTAGCAGAACAAAATAGAGGGCAAGCCCAGGTGTTAGGTACATTTGCCTGTCACAGGATAGGCCTCTTTGAAGATAATCAAGCTCCTGGGCACAGCCCAGATGGTCAACTTGTCAGGGGAACAGAATACCTCCCCACACCCAAAGCCGTCATCTGAGCTCTGGGAGTAAGTTCACACCCCATAAAGGAGCTATGCAGCTCCTTATGACAGTTAGAAGCTCATGCAAATGGCCTTCTAGAGGTTTGATGACTAGACAAAGAAGCTTTTGTAAAATATTTAGTACAAATCCAACTTTACTCATGAATTGCATTTGTAATACATATTTTAAAAGTCTAAGAATCAACTTGTAGGCAATAATATTTAATTTTAACATTAACTCTTAATGCTTTCCTATGGAACAGCTAAGTCCAACTTTTCAATACCATGCATACTGCCATATTTGGCATTAATGGTTACTTAGTAGTAACTTATTAACATTTCAAGGGAGGGTTTAAGGCCATTTAAAGGGGTCATTTTGACACGTCAAAATTTCAGTTCAAATCTGCACAGTCAGGTTGCTGGTGGCAGGCCTGCAGTCAGTTTTTTGCATTATCACTAGTTATGGCACAAAATGTACTGCAGTCCACTCGCAACATTTAACTTACAGGCCCTGGGTAGACTTTGTAGCATACACTATGGACTTATAGGTAAGTTAAATATGGCAGTTAAGAATACAGCCAATTTCTACATGTTTTAATGGTCAGAGCACATACACTGTGGCCAGGTTAGCAGAGTCCCAGTTCACAGATTCAGTGTAAGGATTTCCTTATTACCTCATGAATTCTTACGGGCTGGGCCTCAGCGGCTCCTTCCCGAAGACTGAAGCTGGGAAGCTCCTCAGTGGGCTTGAGGACGTGGAGTGCCCTTGGGCAGAGCCATTGTTTTTATTCCTCCAGCTCGTGTCAGATCCAGACTGCATGGAGGATTATGGGGTGATTGCTTCTTAATGCCGGCTCCTGGAAAATGCTGCATGCAGATAAGAAGAATTTAATCTTTTTATTGCGTAGCAAAATACTTATGGAATCAAATATACTGACATCAATAGATAGCCTAGTTTCTTGATATTTATTATTACACATTGCAGAGATATTGTTTTATATATCATTTTACAAGCAATCCAAAGTTGCTGAACCTCTTGTAAAATATGTCATGTCCTGTTTTCCACTATAAAAGGAGTTCCATTCTGAAGTCCAGTTGAGTCACAATTATTCCTTAATCATTGCTCGTTCACTGGATTCAGTGGATTCAGTGGATGCTCCACTCTCTCCAGATCCTGCTTTTCCTCTCTGCTCTTCACCTGTTATTTGACCTGCTCAGCTAAAACGTTTTTTGGGTCTCCAATTCTCCTTCTTGCTTGATTATTTTCTGGAGTATTGCCAGGCTGTAGAGATAAACATCCATTTCTTCTAATATTAGAAATATTTCTAGATGAGACTTGTTGTTGAGACGAACTAGCTCCTATAAGACTTTTCCTACTAGCTAGATTTATGAGGGTACAGAAGTTGATAACCAATGCAGGCACAGCACTGAACCCTCTTTTTAAGATGTCACTTACACAGGAGTACTAGCTCTGATGGTATTTTCCATACTGTTTAAATCTGTGGGGGCACAGATATTACTAGCCCATCCGGACATAGGAGATATTGGCTGCTAAGTCCCTGGTAACACATTCCTCTGTTCAGGGATGCCATAAACACATTTCAAATGAGTTAACAGCCTAGTCTTTCAATTCTCCTTTCTTTTTTTTTTCTTTTTTTTTTTTTTTTTTAATGAAAACATTTTTTATTAACATTTCGTTCAGTGTTACAGTGACAGTATATTTCACATGGTGCACAGACATAAATAGGATATTGTATATGGATTACTTATATGGTATTATACATCAGAGACTCGTCAGCCCAAGTCAGCGAGAACAAGCAAACCTTCAGGGTGTGTCTACTAAGCTTCATATGATACAGTGTGGTTATTCACTACCGTCTGACTCGGACTCATCCAATGGGGGGCTCACAGGTATTTCCCCGGTATGCATTCCAACTTCCCCAAACCTTGGTCCATTTTTTGGGGCATCCCCGATGAACATACACAGACTTTTCTGCCATCATCGCCATATCCATATCCTTGCACCATTGATTAAGAGTAGGGCTAAGTCTGGACCCCAACGTTGTGCAATATTTCGTTTTGCCAATGTCATACCTAGAGTGACCCAGTCCTGAGCTATAGTGTTCAGATCTGTAGGTTCCCAGATGTTGAGGAGACAGCATCTCGGGTCCAGAAGAATTGTGACATTTGTGACCTGGGAGAGTGTACGCATCACCGTCCTCCAGTAGCGCGCTATCTCCGGGCAGAGCCATATGGTGTGGTAAAATGTACCTGTGTCTCCACAGTTCCTAAGACAAAGCGGCGTAGCTGCCCGGTGTATTGTATGTAACAGTGTCCTGGTATAGTACGTGCGATGTAGGATTTTGAATTGCACTAATCTAAGCCTCAATGATATTGCAGCCTCTCTAGGGGACGCCAGCGCCTCCTGCCAGTCTGCCTCATCAATGTCTCCCAGTTCTAGTTCCCATTTGGCCTTCAATGCTGTCGTGGGGTCTGAGCGGTTATTTACTATTTTCCGATAGGTTTGTGAAATTGCCCTTTTTTGGAGATGGTCTGTTAAAAGCCTGTCCTCTAGTGGGGAGGATTCTTCAAGCCTCGTTTCTGGTGGTAGCAAGGACTGTAATGCATGCTTGACCTGCACGTATCGGAATAATTCTGACTGCGCTAATCTGTAGGTGGCCTGTAGATGGGCGAATGCGACAACTGCCCCCTTCTTCCACAGATCTCCGACTTTGGATATACCTATCAAGTCCCAATTGTAAAAGCCCTTGGTGTTGTGCAGCATTCCTAATTTCTTTGTGTCCCATAAAGGCATAGCTTGTGTGACTACTCCTTCCCAACCCAGTACTCTCTGTGCCTCAAACCAAATGTGTATCGCGTGCGCCGTTGGGCCTGTGAGGTTGTGCCTCTTCCCTTTATTGTAAAAAATTTTGGCCCAAACTCCAGATGCTCAAGAACTACAAAAAGGAAGGGCCATTCAACTAAGTCGAAACCCATTCGTGCATCCAGCGACAGAATCACTGCGTCCTCTGCTATGGTCGATCTACGACCCATCACTCCATGTAACCTTCGCAGATTTAATGCTGTATTACGGTTGGGCATAAAGCCGGACTGATCCGGATGGATCACTGCGGACAGATGAGGTTGCAGTCTTGTAGCCAGCGTCTTAGCAAGTATTTTCGCTTCTGCGTTGATCAGGGATATCGGTCTGTAGGATGTACACTGCTCTGTTGGTTTGCCCGGTTTATGTATCGCCACTATAGTGGCAAGGTGCTGGTCTCTGGGCAGGATCCCTTTTTCTAAGCTATCCTTATACATGGCCAACAAATGTGGCACAAGTTGGGGCGCAGCTAACTTATAGAATTCGACCGGAATCCTGTTGGGTCCTACCACCTTCCCCGTGTGCAATGCTCTAATTGCCTGTGTGAGTTCCTCCGGTGTGATATCTTCTTCTAGAGCAGCTACCGCGTCTGAAGCTAGAGTGGGCATTCGTATGTCGTGAAGAAATGCGAGATTGTCTTGCCTAGTTGTGGTAGCTATTGGTGTGTATACTGCCTTATAATGTGCCGCCAACGGTTCCGTGATTTGCTGCGGTGTGGTCACTACTCGTCCGTCCTCTAATCTAATCTGTGTTATCCAGTTACTCGCCCTTTCCTTCTTCCCCAACCAGGCCAGTAACCGACCCGCTTTGTCGCCAAGCTCGTAGACAGTATGTTGCGTTTTTGTGAGCGCACTAGCGGCCTCCTCCCTTGTGTAAACTTTATACTCCTGTTGTGCAAGGTGTAGTCTGTGTGTCGTCTCTTCAGTAGTGTCCGCCGCATGTGTAGCCTCTGCCAATGAGACTTCCAGTTCTAACTTATCTATGTGGTTTTGTCGTTCCCTCTTCTGTCCCACTATTAAGGAGATCGCGTGCCCACGAAGTACTGTCTTTTCTGCCTCCCATAAGGTCACTGGTGAGGGGACTGATTTTCCTCAAAATAGCACTTTGTCACCTTAATAAGGTCTTTGCTTATTTTATGATTTTTGTGGTACCCTGGGCGAATTGGAAACAGTCTTTGGTTTTGTGGGGCGAAGGGTGTATATGCAATGAGTATCGGTGAGTGGTCCGATATGCCTCTGGATAGGTGCGTGATCTCTGTTATACCTAGCATTCCCGTGGCTAGGGTAAAGATATAGTCTATTCTAGAGAGACTATTATGTACTCCAGAGTGGAATATGTATTGTCGTCCTATCGAGTACCTGGTCCACCAGACATCTAATAGGCCAAGTGCGTCTGCAAATTCTATTAATTTGCGGTTGGGTCCACTATGGTCTCTAGGGGGCTGCCGGTCTATGGATGCATTCATGGTGGTATTGAAATCGCCCCCATAATCAGTTCTCCACCGGGGAGTGTGAGTAGGAATTTTCCTAACTCTGGAAAGGCAGTCTGGTGCAGTGCCGGCGGGATATTTACTGATACATTGTTATATGTTCTACCGTCCCATTGGCATGATATTGCAGCAAATCTTCCCTGATCATCCTTGTGCGTCTCGGTTACCATCAAAGAGAAACGTCTATTTATTAGGATCCCTCTCCTTTCTTAATAATGGGCAATTTTGACCCAACCAATAAAAACCAATTGGTATACCACATCCTTTCACATCATGTTCAGAATGGTATTGCATCTGAAAGGGTATAGCACTCCCCTTCCCAACTCTCAGCTACGAACATGCACCCTATGACATTAGCCTTCTGGCAATTCAAACCCCAGTACTAGCATTCACAAATCAATTGTGCAATTGATGGTGTATTTGAAACCTGACGATAAAAATAATGTACTATCTCAATTTTTTGTTTTTTAGGAAGTGTTATATCTGTCACTGACCATCACTAGCGCCATGTTTACCTACATGTCTATGCTACTGTTCACTTTTGGAATTAATGAGTGTAGTGTACCATATTAAAGTGTTGATATTTAACCTGGAGTCACTTAGTTGTGGTGCATGGACATGGACTGCCACAACTCTTAGACGTCTGCTTGATTTATTGTTACCACAGCGAGATCGTTCATTATTCAAACCACAGTAAGCATTGATCACTCAAGCTTGTAGAACAGGGACAAAATAACTAAAATAAGCCTCTAAGAGGAAGCCTAGACCAGGGCATGGAAATTCTGTGGTCTTGGTATAAAAATGTCATCATCAATGTGTTTGTAGTAAGCTTTGCATTGTTTTGTATTTGCATTGTATTTGTATTTTCATTCCCAGTTTCACTATACTGTCTGTTCACTTTAATTTGTTCAATATTTTAAGACAATCTTGCTGACAAGTGTGTGATAATTAAACAAATTGTGCAGTCAAATGCCACCATAGATGGAACAGAAGCGCCCAATAATTCCTGATCTCCTTATACCAGTGCTTCAGACCTGAGGTGCTGATGAACTGGACCTACCCTTCACTGACACTGAACCACAACAGGCAATCATAGACATGTCGAGAGGCAAAACACCTTGCCCAGACGGCATCCATCCCAGTAGAATTTTTAAAAGGTTTTTCTCACTTGTTACGGCACACCCTCTTAAGTCATACCATCAGGCGTGGAACAAAGGTTGAACTTTCCTTCCTACATCTTATGCAGCACTAGTATTGTCAAAATCCTTAAGCCTAAGGCACCCCGCCACCACTGTGCCTCATACAGACCAATGTTGTTTAATAACATAAAAAACAAAATTCTTGCAAAGGTTTTAGCAAACAGGTTGGTTCGAAAAATCTGTGCCCTAATTGATAAATTACCAAAATGGCTTCATACCTGGCAGAAGTACCAGGCAATGCCTTCCAATGTTTCAATTAGCACTAACACGTACTCACAGACTGTAGGGTGAAGCAGTCTTACTTTCATTAGATTTCCAGAAGGCTTTTGATACTGTCCACTTGCCCTTCATGGTTGCGGTGCTGAGGAGGATAGGATTTGGTCGATGATTTTGTGGGTTTGTAAAAGTCCTGTACTCCTTCCCGTTCACGAGCCGAGGTCCGAGTGAACCGGGCTCTTTCAGCCCCATTCTGCATACCCCATGGTATTTGCTAGGGATGTCCGCTCTCTCTGCTCATTTTCACCCTAGTTGCTGAGCCTCTTGCAGAGTGGATCAGGTGGGATGCCAGCCTCTGGGATTCCAGCTTGGTAGGAGCCTTTGAGGATAGGATCTCCTTATATGCAGATGACCTCCTCTTATTTCTACAGAGACCTGAGGGCTCTATTGCAAGAGTTTTCCATATGTTAAGGGTGATTAGAGATGCCTTCAGTGTCAGGGTAAATTGGAGAGAATTGACCCACATGCCACTGGACTGAGTTCCCCCTCAAATCCCTTATATAGGGAAATTAACAATTGCTCCTACCTATCTGAAATACCTTGGCATGAAGATAACACTGGCCCCTGACTGTGCTCCCTGCAACATAGCCTCACTGCTGAGTGGACATCAGAGGGACCTCAATAACTAAGCTAAGCTTCCACTCACTATTATGGATCGAAGTGCCTTCTTGAAAATGATTGCCCTTCCCCGTATCCTTTACATTACGCAAAACATCACTTACTACCCCAACAATTATTTGACACACAGCAAATTTCCATTACATGATTTCTGTGGGTAGGCGGGTCATTTGAGAGTGGGTTGGGATCCCAAACCTCCAATTTATTTGGTTCCCAGTTATTACCCATTCACAATTGGTTATTCTGTCATAGGGGAAATGCAGCAATATATCTGGAACTATTTCTCCTACCACCACAAGACATATACACCTTACTCTAAGACGCCCGGACTCTCACTCTTTGACTGCAATTACGAAAATCCCACTTGAGTGCTGGAAAATGGCAATTAAACACATAGGTTGGCAGGGAAGAGTAACCAAACAGGCCCCGCCATGGCTTAGCACATTAAAGAGGTGGTGGCATTGCAGGCTTTAACTCTTGGGACCTAATTGGTGACTCCAGTCTTGGAGACACCTGGGATGCTGACCACATGAAATCCTTTGAACAGTTAACAGCTGAGTTTGATCTCCATAAGAGGCAGGTTTTCAGATTCCTGTAGCTCAGGCACACCTTGGACAGACTCCTTGTGGGTGGGTTGAGTGTAGTCCTGTGTTCCACTCCCTGGAGGCAAAACTTATAATGTAGGATATTGCGAAGGAGGGGGCTTTAAGAAGACCCTAATCATTAATGTACCCAACCCATTCCCAAGCGTCATAGGAAAGTGGGAGGGGAACCTTGGAGTCCTAGATGGGGACGAATGGCTTCAGGCAAAAATGGCCCCCTGATGCTGCAAATTTCTGCCAGTCTCTGACTCATACAATTTAAAAACTTACATTGAGTATATTAGCCATCCCTCCAAGCTGTGGCCGATCTCTGTCAGCCGCCTGCTGGAGATGTAGTAACATGGTGGGATCGTTCTTGTACATTATCTGGAATTGTCCTGTTGTTACTACATAATTGTATAGAAAAGACACCCAGCTGGATGGTGTAATAGGTCAAAACTTCCCACTAGTCACTGAGGTTAACTTGTTGGGCATTTTGGATGGTTGGGAGGGCGGTCATGGCGCACACTTGCTTGTAGAGCTGGGCTATTTATATGCCAAATTTGACATTCCACAGAAGTGGCAGAATGTAGGCCGCCCATCCCTTGGCAAGTGGCAGGGAGGAATGGACAGATGCACCATTTACAAGACCACAGGTTGCCCTGCACAGCCCCAGAGATTCTGGTCAGGATAGAAACAGCATAACAGTACTTCTTGATCACAGCCCTGATGCTTTTACTGCACCATAATGTACTATTTAAGGTGGAGGTACTTTGCTAATATATTTTCCAATTTCAGGTGGGTTAGTCGTGTGATGGTTCTCTATCAGTGTGTATTATTTCAAATGCTAACCTGTCTTGTACACAATATTTTATTGGTGCGAAAAAAGCAAATAAAATGTGTGATCCAAAGAAAAATTATGCCCTAGTCTAACAAATCTCATTTACTAAAATTGTAGAGGTCCTGGAAAGTGAGAATGAATCTATGGCCTCGGCGTCATCCTCCTCCTCATCACACCAGAGCAGCAAAACGTCATCCAGGCGCGTGTCAAAGAAGAAAAAAAAGGCGGACAAACTTATCAAGCCCAAGAACCCCAATACAGGTATATCGCCAGTAGAAAATCAAAATGCAGTTTGCCCTAAGGACACAAGGCCCTTTTTGGCTGTTAGCTGACAATGTGTAGTTGTTGCCATGTGCAGGAGATGACCCTTGAGTTGGCTTTGGAGAGGACTGACTGCATTATAAGGCCGCTGGGCGGGAAAGGAAAAGTGTCTGACATGGGTGGAAATAAAAATATCATGGGCCTCATTTACAAATTTACAAGGCCATTGCACTGCTGGTGAGTCACTTTTTTTGACGCACCGGTGGCGCAGTGTTCCTGCCTATTTTTACAAGACCACGTAAAGTCAACCTGCATCACTTTTCATGGCCTTGTAAATATGGGCCCCTTTCATGCATTACTCTGCGTGAAAGGGGCGTTCCAAGGGTGTTGTTGTGGGTGTTCCTACACAACATCCATGGAGCCTGAGACATTCCCGACCTGATTTACCTGCCCATATTTACCAGGCCACGTAAAGTCCCCCACGTAAAGTCCCCCTACGTGACTTTTCATGGCCTTGTAGATATGGATCACTTTCACCCATTACTCTGCATGAAACGGGCATCCATGCGTGTTTCTGTGGTTGTTCCCACACAACATCCATGGAACCTGACACATTCCCAGATATACAAAGTTTTGTAAAGCTGGGAATGCGTCAGAATCCTATGCCTCCCTTAATGGGAAAGAGAAAAATGCATCAAGCTATCCTGGCTGAAGAGGGGTGAAACCCCGAAACCAGTCCTAGGATGCTTGTTTCCAGTCCAGGGAGGACCTGGCTTGGCAGTTCGGGCTGGACTGTTCCCATGAGGCACAGGGTCAAGACTGATTTGCATATGGCTGGGTTCAAACTGGAACGGCATGGTGAGCAAAAAAACGATGGATTTAGGCCCAGATCTCTGTACTGGGTTGAATGTATGACATTGTTCTACATTCTGTCCATCAACTGTTGTTTTTGCATTTCCCTTAATGGGAGGCACAGGAGTGGTGCAATGAGGAGAAATACCTTTATTTCTCCTTTTTTTCCTCTTTTATGCACATAAAAAGAGGAAAATGGCATCAATTATGTTTTTTTGTGCAGAAAGGTTTCGCTTCCTGCACAAAAACAATCATCCCTGCAATGGAGGCACCCTTGCAACATGATGCAATGGTGCCTTCAGAGCCCCAGTATGGATTCAGGAAGGGGGTTTGGGACAGTGGAGCAATGTGTGAACTTGGATCTGCTCATCGGGAAATATACCCAGGCCAAGTCAAGCTCCCTCTGTTTGGCCGACCTCAGAAGCGCCTTTGATCTGGTTGACCACTTGATGTTTTGGCATACATTGCTCTCACTTGGGGCCCCCAAGCATATTTTGTACCTTTTTGTCCCGAATAGTTAGAGAATGTGTCTGCTAAGTTCTGCTATGGTCCCAATGGAGGATGTTCTACATTGTTTAAAATCAAGAGGGGAATTAGACAGGATTGTGTTCTGGCCCCATTTTTTTTCCTCTTTATGAATGGGGTCGATGATGCCCTTAAGGCTCTGCAGGCCAACGCACCTATTGTTGCCAGACGTTTGGTTCCTGTGTTGTTGTATGCTGACGACACAGTGCTGATGTTGAGGACCCCCGTCGGCCTGCAGAGACTGAAGGACACATTTACTGATTTTATCGAAGCCTGCAAACTAAAGATTAACAATACTAAAACATTCATGATGTTATGTGACTCAAGAACCAAAAAAATACAGAACCTTTTATATCAGGGGTACTCCAATTGTGAGAGTTAACACATTTTGTTATTTGGGCATTCTCTTTTCCTACAATGGTTCATGGTCCCAACACACACTAAGGGCCTGATTAGGATGGCGGTCGGACTTACTTCCGGCTGCCATCCCTTTGGAAATGAGACCGCCCGACTAGCTGTCGGCTGTCCCACAAATGGTATCATGATGCGACCGCCTTCAAGTCAGTCGCAATGTGTATCTTTTGTATTGTGCCGTGTGCTGCAGGACACGCCGTAAAACAAAAGATACATTCTGTACATATCCCTGCACTATGTGGCAAGCACCATGCGGTGCCTGCCACATGGTGCAGGGATATGTAGTGGGACACCATAAGTGCCCCCCAGGGCCCATGTCAGAGGGCCAGGGGAGAAGGGGGGCCCGCTATGGGCCCCCAATATCCGTTTCAGTCTGCATTTTCATGGCGGGTACACCGCCATGAAACAGCTGGCGGAAACTGACATCGTAATACCTACGCCAGTGCCTGAGCAGGCACAGCCACCATTGTGGGCGTTACACTCCGTCGGAAGAGCTCCTTGAGCCCGTCAGATCCGTGGAGGTCAGTCTCTCTGACCGCTAAGCATTGCCTGCTATCATAACGGGGCAGGAAGTAATGCAGGGTCCGATGGCTGTGGGACCGCCACCAACCTGCTGACGTGGTGGTCCCACTACCATCGTAATGAGGCCCTAAATGCTCAATCGAAAAAGAGTAGAGTTTTGTGAAGGAGTCTTTAGGTTCTCCCGCAAACTTGGTAGCTATCTTGTAAAGGAAATGACTAACATTTACAAGGCCTGAGCATTGTCTGCTGCCTCGTATAGTGAAGGCCTTGTGAGCTATACGCCCTGTCCCCCTCTTCAGGCTGAGGAGAATATCTTCCTTGGGCATTTGTTGTGTACTCCTGCCTCTGTAGCATCCTTTATTATTCACAAGGAGGTTTGACTAACTCTTGGAGGTAGGGACTGAAAATAAAACCCCATAGGAATAATGTTCAATTTAAATAAGATTTATTTTTTAAAATAGAAAAATAAATATATAAATGAATGTTAACTAATACATAAAAGAGCAATTTTTGAGTTAGTTTACTACTTTTCAGAAGTGACAAACTGCCCTTTTGTAATAACGTACACATTTGGAGTAAGTATAGCACTACACGTGGCCAGGCAGTTTTACTGCAACACCCTCCCATAGAAAATAATGGAAAGAGGGACTTGAAATAAAATCCGATAGGAAATAGTGTTAAGTTAACTGAAATTTTTTAAAACGATTACAAATATCAATAAACCAATGCTAATTAATATATAGAAATGTTAGCTTTCTATATTTTTTAACAATAATTTCTTTTTATTTATATGTGTAACAATCTTAAATAATTCATTTTCGTTTATAATTATTTCCTATAGAGATTTATTTTAAGTCTCTAACCCTATTATTTTCTATGGGAGGGTGTTGCAGTGCCAATGGTTGGCCACGTGTGGCGCTGGACTTATGTATGTTAATAGAAAAGTGTAAGTTACTACAAAAGTGCAATTTGTGAATACAGAAAAGTAGTAAACTCACTTAAAAGTGTAAACTTACTCAAAAGTGCAGTTTCTGAATCAGGCCCAATATTTTGCCATGCAATCTATTGATTACCCAAAACTTACTATTCTGGTCCATCGGTAGCTAAATGATAGTGTCATCCTCTAGAAGGCTGGATCTAACTACAATAGATAACTGTCCAGTTCCACTTTGTCCAGCCCTAGAAGTAAGTTTTCATTCATAATTGGAACATGATGGGAATTGAGTAGCAGACAAAATAGCAGTGGTTTTTACAGTGAAATATTATTGCATATTTACAATGTATGTAAACCCCTACCTACAAGATAGATGCTTCTGCCAAACACAAGACACCCAGTCCCTGGATAACAGTGTGCTTTAAAAAAATGTCAGTCAACCAACACAGCTAAAATTCTTATGCAAACCAAGTATTGAGAGGTTTTGCTGAGTCTTTATATTTCTCTCAGAGCTAGTCCCTTATATTTTTTTTAAAGTTTCTTTTTATTAACAATAGGTATCAACAACACAAGGCAGAGTACATTATTATTATCGTGTCTTATCTTTACAAGGTTCTCAGGCATTTATAAATATACAATGCGAAGGTAGCTGGTGGTTCGTGTCATGTCTGCAACATTTCATCTTGAGCTGGGATCAGTGGTGGGGTACAGAGATTTCCCCTTTAAGCGTTTCAGTCGTTCCATATGTGGGACCACTTTTTGGGACATCCCCTAGCTACATAGACATACTTGTCCCGAAACATGCACCAATCCATGTCTTTCTCCCATGCCCTCACAGTCGGTGCGTGCGATGCCCCCCACTTCTGGGCGATGTTGCGTTTGGCTATCATTAGTCCCAGTGTGACCCAGGTCATGCGTGTGCTGTTTAGGTCCGTTGGTTCCCACACATTCAGGAGAAATCTCTTAGCCTCCAGGGGGAGTGTATGATTTAACACTTTACTCAGAATCTCATGTATTTTCTTCCAGTACCTCTGGATATGCAGGCACTCCCACAGTATATGGAGGAAGGTACCTTCGTTCCCACAACCCCGCCTATAATTACCATCAGGTGCTCTACCCATTAGTACCATCCCTGGCCCCGTGACGTAGATTTGGTGCAAACTTTTGAGTTGTACTAATCTCAGCTTTGCTGCAATGGCTACCTCTCGTGGCGAAGATACCGCCGCCACCCAATCTTCCTCGTCTAGTATTATGCCATCCCTTTCCCACTTCTCCCTCAATCTCACCAGAGGGTCTCCCGAGTGATTCACTAACTTTTTATATGTGAGTGAGATGGCCTTCGTTGGTAAGTATCCATCGAGGAGTCGGTCTTCAAGGGGTGCAGCGTCAGGAGGGGTCTCTCCTTTTCGAAAACAGGAGTATAAGGCATGGCGGATTTGCATGTATCTAAAATACTCTGTAGGAGCAAGTTCATATTCTTGTTGCAGGGTGGAGAACGACTTAACCTCACCTTTTACCCATAGGTCGCCTATTTTCGATATGCCAATGAGGTCCCATTTGTCAAAGACTTTCGTAGACCAGAGGTTGCCAAGCCTGTCGGAGTCCCATAACGGCGTAGCTCGGGTGACTTTATGTTCCCACCCCATGCTCCTGGAGGCTGCCCTCCAGACCTGCACCGATTGTTTAGTTGGTCCCGTAAGTTGGCGTCTCCCAGCGTTCGAATAGAGCGCTCGGTTGTAGTTCCCCCCGGGCAGTATCCACCGGTCCATTGCATAGCCTGGGACGTCAGCCTGCCTATATGTGCCTTGGTTAATTGCTGCCAGATGCGCTGCCGAATAGTATTTTTTGAGGTTGGGGAGGGCGATCCCGCCGTCATACCAGGAGAGGTTGAGTTTGGGTAGCGCTATGCGTGGCTTCCCATTCCATAGCAGACGGCGTTGTAAGGTCTCGATCTCCTTAAAATAACTGGCAGGAACTAGGTCCAGTGAGTTTTGCAGGACATATAAGAATCGGGGCAGGGACATCATTTTAAACAGGGAGGCTGTGCCTAGCAGCGAGAGTGGGAGTGTCATCCAGCGTTCAAAGTCTCTTTTGAATCTCTGCAAGGGAGGGAGCAGGTTCCGTGCAAATCTATCTGCAGGGTTGGCGGTTATATAAATGCTGAGGTACTTGAAGCCCTGTGAGGTGATCTATATCGGGCAGCCCCTGGGGAGTCCCGTGAGAGGTCCCCTGAGGACGTACAACACTGATTTATACCAGTTTATGGTATACCCTGAGTATCTACCAAAGATGGCGAAGATGTCAAGCACTGCTGTAAGCGAGACCTTTGGGGAAGTTAGGAATAGTAGTATGTCGTCCGCATACAGTGAGATGCGGTCCTCCCAGGATTCCGCCCACCTAAATCCACAGATCATCGGATCTCTCCATATCCACGACGCCAGAGGCTCCAGGGCCAGGGCGAACAGGAGGGGGGAGAGCGGTCACCCCTGCCTCGTGCCTCTGCCTAGCTCAAACACTTCGGATATTTTATTGTTGACCACTATCTGGGCTAGTGGCTTTGAGTAAAGGAGTTGCACCCACCTGATGAATTGGGACCCAAAGCCCATTTTCTCGAGTACCGCAAATAAATATTTCCATTTGACCATATCGAACACCATTGAGGCGTCCAAAGATACCAGGACTGCCTCCTGTATTGTGGACGCCCTCCCCATCACTCCGTGCACCCTGCGCAGATTCAGCGCCGTGTTGCGCTGAGGCATGAAGCCAGATTGGTCCGTATGTACGAGATTATTAATGACTTTAATTAGTCGGTTAGCAAGGAGTTTGGCTAAGATCTTTGTTTCGGCGTTCAATAGAGAGATCGGCCTATAGGAAGAACAATCTGTCCGGCTTTTGCTTTCCTTGTGGATCATTACTAGGGTGGCCAGTCTTTGGTCCTGGGGAAGCTCCCCGATCTCCCTGCTCTCCCTGAACATGTTGCATAAGCGGGGGGCGATGACATCTGCCCCAAGTTTATAGAGTTCTATCGGCAGCCAGTTGGGCCCCGATGCCTTCCCCGAGTTAAGTCCCCTGATTGCCAGTGCCACTTCCTCTGGTGTGAGTGCCCCCTCAAGATATTCAAGCTCTGACTCTGCGAGTTTAGGAAGCGTTATGTCTCTTAGGAGGTCGATAGAGTCTTGTGTCGTGTAAGGGTTCTGGGAGGTATAGACCTGTTGGAAGTGGAGGGCAAATGCGTTAGCTATGTCCTGGGGGTCCGTGATTGTGTGTGCATCTTTGTCGATTAGTTCCGGAACCAGTCTACTTGCCAGTTTTTTTTTTGTCTAGCCATGCGATTAACTTCCCTGCTTTATCTCCCTGGTCATAGATCCTGCCCAATGTGTCTCTTCCCAGTTCTTTGGCCCTATTTGTCACTAGGGCCTTATAGTTATCTTGTTTTAAGTGTAGAGTGTGTAGGGTGTCTGAATTAGGCCGCTCCGCCAGTTCTTCTTCTAGACGGAAGATTTCCATCTCTAATGCTTCCTTCTCCTTGACCTTTTCTTTCTTGACCCCAGCTATTTGGGAGAGGGCCTGGCCTCTAACCACTGTCTTGAACGCTTCCCACAGTGTCTGGTGTGAGCTCACCGATCCTTCATTTTCTAGGAAGTAATGCTCCATTGTGGTATGAATGAATGAAAGGAAATTTGTAAACGCGCTACTTAGCCCGAAGGCATCAAGGCGCCTAACCAAAAGCGATTAAAAAAAAAAAGGCAGAAATCAAATCTAAGAGTAGGCATTGGCAAATAGCCCCGTCTTAAGGGCCTTCTTAAAAGCATGCACGGAGGGAAGAGATTTGCTCTCCAAAGGCAGAATGTTCCACAGCTTAGGGACCAGAGTTGAGAAAGCTCTGCCACCCCACTTGACTTTACGGATCCGGGGAACTAATAGCAAGGATTTATTGGCCGACCGGAGGGTTCTGGAAGGTGTATAAGGGACCAACAGGTCCCTCAAGCCTCTGGACCTATTAGTGGCCAGAGCCCTGTAAATCAAAGACAGGGACTTAAAGGATATCCTGGCCTCAATTGGAAGCCAGTGTAATGTCCTTCTAGCAGTATGGGCAGAGGCCCGTATGGGCATGTCCAAAACCAGTTTGGCAGCAGCATTCTGCACCATTTGGAGACGGGTTAACAGGCCCTTGTTAATGCCTAAATAAAGAGCATTACAATAATCGAGTCTGGAACCTATCAGTGCCAAGACAATTTGTTTCCTGGCCTGAAAGGACAGATAGTGCCTGATCTTCCGTAGGATGTTTATAAGGCCCCAGCAAGTGGAAATGGTCCTCTTTACCTGTTGGTCCATCCTCAAGAGGGGGTCGATCAAGACTCCTAAGTTTTTGGCCAGGATCGTCGGTGTCGGGCACACGCCCATAGTGGAAGGCCACCAATCAGCCGACCAGATATCCTCCTTTCCACCAAACACCAGAATCTCTGTCTTTTCCCCATTAAGCTTCAATGAATTACAGACCATCCATTGAGCGACTGCCTTCATACAGTTCTTAAAATTGGAGGCAGCAGAGATGACAGGTTGGGCAAAAGACAGCAGTATCTGTGTATCATCGGCATATGAGATTACCTCCATCCCAAAAGATCTAATAAGCCTGGCAAGTGGGGTCACATAGATGTTAAAAAGGGTCGGACTTAATGCCGACCCTTGAGGAACCCCACAAAGGACAGGAAGGGATGGAGACAAAAACTCCCCCAGCTTAACTCTCTGTTCCCTCTGATTCAGGAAAGATGCCAGCAAACTAAGTGCCGGCCCTTCCACCCCTATCTCTCTCAGCCTCGATGTTAGGACTGAGGGAGACAGGGTATCAAACGCAGCCGAAAGATCCAAAAGGATAAGGAGAGTGGTCTGTCCCTTATCAACTCTGGTGCGGATGGTGTCAAGCACAATGGTAAGGGCAGATTCGGTACTATGTTCTCTCCTAAAACCATGCTGCGAATGATCTAACCGATCAAATGTTTCCAGAAAGTCGACAAGATGCTGATTAAGATGAATTTCCAGCATCTTGGCAGGAGCTGGGAGCAGCGAGATAGGGCGAAAGTTTTTAAGCACGCCCGGATCAAGTGTGGATTTTTTTAAAAGAGGTTTGACCACCGCTTTCTTCCATTGAGAGGGGAAGGTCCCTTCCTTCATTGCCCCGTTCATAATACCCAATAAGGGAGGCAGAAGACAGTCCTTACAGTATGGACTGCTTTGTGGACTACTGGGTTGCGGAGATGTCAGGGGTGAATTGGGACCACTCTTCCCACTCTATTATGGCCTACCACTAAATGCATCCACAGCGGGGAATGATCAGATATGCCTCTCGCCATGTGCCTGACCTCCCGTACGTGTTGTAGCTGGTCAGGGGGGACCAATAAGTAGTCTATTCTGGATTGTGTGTTATGGACACCGGAGTGGAAAGTGTACTGGGTGGTGTTTGGGTGAAGCGAGCGCCATGCATCCTGTAACCCCAGGGCCCCCAGGAAATTAGGCAACCAGCTGTTGGAGGGGCGAAGTTGTCTCGGTGGGTTTCTGTCATGTGTGCCATCTGCCACTGCGTTCATGTCCCCTCCCACTATTAGGAGTCCCTCTGGGACCCTCATCAGGATGGCTCCTAGATCCTTAAAGGCTGGCTCCTGGAGGTCTGGCAGCACGTAGACTGACAGGAGTGTCAGTACCTTCCCCTCCCATTGGCCAGTGACTCCCGCGTATCTCCCCCCGGTGTCTACCCTCGTAGATTTGATCGTGAGGGGAAAGGAGTTCCTCAGTATTATGCCTGTTCCTCTCGATCCCGAAATGAAGCCCGAATGTGCTGCCAGATTGTATCCCAACCTATTAAGGGCTTTACAGGAATTACCCACCAGGTGCGTCTCTTGTAGGAGTATCACATCAGGGGGCATGCCTCTTAATATATTGTAGCACCACAGTTCTCTTGACTTTGCCCCCTAGGCCATTTACATTCCAGCTCATCAATCTGAAGCCTTTATCCCATTGCATGTTAACTGACATTCACGCCTCACCTAAGTGTTTAAATCGCCGAGTCGTGATGCCTGGATGATTCCTTAAAAACAAACAACCAAACATAAACCCCTCCCAACAGCCCCCCTCCCTGCTCCCCTGCACTCTGGGCTCGAAACTGCCCATAATTACAACTATGCAGAGTGCCTGTCGCCCGTTAACCTAGTCTAAATTAAGAAAATTGGGGGAACACTCCCTTCGATCTCTCCCCTCCCTCCCATGACCCTTATATAGTGACAACCTGTGCCATTCTGTTATATCGCAATACAATTTGTCCCATATCCAGAGTACCACATAACTGGGAGATGATCCAAACCAGGGACTCGGCCAGCACCTCGATAACCCCAGAGTCAATTGGCAGAACCTCTGTACCTCCTATTCTTGTTGAGGGCCATGACCCACCGGGTTTCTCCATTCGTCCAGCCAAGCAGCAGCGTCCTCCGGAGTCTCGAAAAACCTGGTCTTACCTCCGGCCTCTACACGGAGCCGCGCCGGAAACAACATGGCGCACTTGAGGCCTTTGTCCCTCAGACATTTTTTAACCCCAGGAAAGATCTACGCTGTTTTTGAACCACTTGGGTAAAATCTGGAAAGAAGCTGATTTCCGAATTTTCAAGTCTGATTGGAGGTACTACTCTGGCCATTTGTAAAATGAGGTCCCTGTCCCTATAGTTTAGGAGTCTGGCTAATATGGGGGGAGGGGGGGCCCTGGGCCTCGGTCTCCCCCCCCCGGCACCCGATGGGCCCTCTCGACGACGAAGATGTTGGACAAGCCATTGGGTTGGAGGTGTTTGGTGATCAGACTGTCGACAAACAGGTCTGTCGCTTGTCCCTCCGCCCTTTTGAGGAACACCAAGAATACGCACTTTGTTGCGCCTCGTGCGGCCTTCATGGAAGTCCAGCTTTCCTTCGGCATACTTCCTAAATGCTTGTAATTCACGTATTTCCATCTGGAGCTCGTTGGTGTCATCTACGAGACTCGCTGTGGTGATCTCCAATTGCGTGACTTTCTCCCTGTTCGTGGCCAAGTCTGCCCTGATAAGCATGACTTCCGAGGAGAGTGCGTCCATTCTCTGCTCCAGCGATGTTTGGATCCCTCCTATGGTGTCCAGCACGTCCTTCAAGGTGTGCTCCGTGGCTCCTGTCTCCGGGTGCTAGTCCCTTATATTGAATGCATTTCACTGGATTTCAGGGTCAAATTAAGTCACTCCAAATAACGATAGGCAAAGAATAATCACCACGTTCAGTGGAATATTTTTAACTAGGCTGTAGCACTTTCTCAGCAAAGTCCTAACCATTGGTGATCTATATCCACCATAAGGTTTCTCACATTAACCTTACAAATCGATCCTACCTTGAACCTGAGGCTTTTCCAAAGAATTATGGGTGTACTTTCAAAGCACAGCATTGGCCATTGAAATGTTCTTTTTCTGAATCCAGTTAAAATGAACCTCTTACCTCTGCCTCCTTCCAGAAGTAAGATGAGACACCTGCAGGTAAAGGACTGCAGACTTCTGTTTCTCCAACACAGACTTCACCATGTTAATTTTATGCTTTGGTAAAAGAACTTTCACATTCATTGAAACTGTTTTCATTTTATTGCAAAGTCGCTGTAAATTAGCTAAAACTAGTACCTATGTTCTTTTTTTTTTTTTTGCAAGCCCACATTTATTACCACCTTATCCCACTCCTTTCTAAGACCCTTCCCAAGATGTTTTGTGGTTTTCCCAGTTTTCTTGACTCCTCACCACCTGTTTTCCCAGAAGAGAATCTGAGCACCCGCATCCAAAACCACACCACAACCACTTTTTCATCTTTAGCATCAGAAAATATTTAGCAGATAAAATAGTGCTCCCAATCCCCTGACTTCTATATTTTTCCTGGGAATTCTTTCACCTTGGTGACTAATCAGGAGAAAGGAAAGAGTGCATATAAGAGCAATTCCATGCTTGGTCCAGGATGATAAAAACTGTAAGGGGGAACATTTTCTCTGAGTTGAGGAAGCTTCATTGAGTTTTCAACCCTGTTGTCGATTTCACAACTGGAGAGCTAATCTCTGCAGTGCATGTATCTTGTCCCATCTCTCCATTGGTGTCTCTAAGGTTGACCGGAATCTGCAATAGGAAGGTCAAGAATAGACTCACAAAAGGGACTCTGAGGACACAACATCAAATGAGTCGGTGGAAGTAAGTTCAGAGTGTTTGGAAGTCCAGGGCCCTGAACTTGAGAAGAGAAAAAAAGATAACCATAATTCAGTGGATCTCCTCCACATCGCGTGAGATCCTAGAAAGGCTGGTAGGCGGGGAGGCAAGCTGAAGGTTAGGGCAAAGGTTGGTAATCAACCATTGAAGGACGAAAACGTTGCTCCTCATAAGAATCAAAAAGGCAACTATAGCCATTTCAATGAGGATTGGATTCCTGTACCGGTGGATAAAGCACAGGAAGATAGTGGTTTTAATAACCAAAGAAGTGATTAAATTTCAGAAAGAGCAAGTTACATCTGTACAGTTAATTGGCAGGAAGGTCGACTTACTGTATATCAAAACAGAATCATCAAGCCACTTTAATGATCCCTGTTAGAAATGGGGGTCTATCGTTGGCAATGGTTTGCACCTTTGTCCAAGTAGGGACCCTTGCTTCTAGTCAGGGTAAGGAAGTTACGCTCTTAGACAACCCCTGCTCACCCTCTTGGTAGCTTGGCACAAGTAGATAGGCTTATCTCAGAGGCAGTTTGTAAAGCATTTGTCCACACATACAGTAATACAGTGAAAACACTACAAATCGACACCACACCAGTTTAGAAAAATAAGTAATCTGTATGTAAACCAAACAAGACCAAAACGACAAAAATCCATAATACATATGTTCGGATATCACCAAAAATAGGTTATTCACACAAATTAAGCTTGCAGCAAGAAATAACTCCACCTGGAGCATATATGACGTCATGACAGATGAAAATCCCATAGTACCGCGGCGATCGTGAGGTGCGCGGCGTCCTGCCCGGATTCACACAGACCCTAAAAAACAGTACCTTGGCAAATGATAAAAATAAAGACAGTGCACGGCGTAGGGGAAGTGATGCTTTGTTGGTGCCGGGTGGCGTCGGTTCCGTACGACATCAGGGGAGGTGAGGCGTCAGTTCCTTACTGCAATGCAGGGGAGGTGAGGCATTGGTTCCTTACTGTTGCTGGGGAGGTGCCGTCACAGTGGCTTTGAGGCGTCAGTTCCTTACAGCGATGCAGGGTTGATGGATTCAGGAGGTCACTCACGTCAGGTAGCGGCTCTGCGATGATGAAGCAACGGTGAGGTCGGGCCTGCGGTGTGAGTCGGGGCGGTGTGTAGTGAGCGTCACAAGCGGTGCCCATGGCTCTGGTGCAGGCAGCGGCCTCGGTGACAGTTTTGGAGTCGGTGCGGCGTTGGCAGGCGTCGGGGCCGCGGTGCAAGTTGGGGCGGTGCATTGCGCACTTCACGAGCGGTGCCCACAGCTTCGTCGCAGGTCGCCGCATCGCACGCAGGCGTTGGTGTTGCTATTTATCTCTGTGGCAGCTGATACAGCAGTTCCAGGGGCAGGAAGACGGAGGGGATGAATTCTGTGTGTCCCTGAGACTTCAGAACAAGAGGCAAGCTCTACTTCAAGCCCTTGGAGATCTTCTTAAAGCAGGATACACAGCAAAGTCTTTGTCCTCTCCTTGGCAGAAACAGCCATTGCAGGCCAACCCCATATTTATATTCTGAGTTCAGGCATACTAAACTCCATCTTTCTATCTTGTCCCAATGGGAAGTTATAAATAAACTCCCATTCTATCCTATAAGACAGATAGCCTTTCAACAGTGAAAAATGAAATACCCTGCATTTCACTATCAGGACATGTCACGCACTTCAGTACATGTCCTACCTTTCACATATACTGCACCCTGCCCACAGGGGTACCTTGGACCTACCTAAGGGTTGACTCACATAAAATAAAAGGGAAGATTAGGGCCTGGCAAGTGGGTGCACTTGCCAGGTCGACATGGCAGTAGAGACTGCAGGTCTGAGAACCCTTTGAAAGGCTGCTTGTGTGGGTGGCACAATCAGTGCTGCAGGCCCACTAGCAGCATTTGATTTACAGTACACTGTACTAGGGACTTAGTAGCAAATCAAATAAGTCAATCATGGAAACAGTCATTCATAACAACAATTTACACAGAGAGCATATGCACTTTAGCACTGATTAACTGGGGTAAAGTGCTCAGAGTCCTAATACCAACAAAAACAGGGTAAAAGACAGGAGGCCAAAAAGCAAAAAGTGTGGGGGGTAAACCCGCTGAAAAGCCAGGTCTAACAATTCCCTAAAAATATGTAACTGAAACAAAAATTAGCTGGTCTCATATTCAGCTCTGAACTTAAAAAATGACAGGCAAAGCTAAAGGACCATGAACATTCTTCCCAGCGTAATAATGTGTGGGTGGTGGGACTGATAGAAATGCTTGGAAACAACAAGTCATTGACAAATACAATCTTGGAGCTGATTATACATTCTGTACTGAATCAAGGAAATGTAAATGACTGGTTGATCAATGTGGCCCAACGGATTCCTGGTAGCCCAACTCAAACAAGGCAAAAGCCAAAGATAAATATATACTTTCAGGATTATCTGATTAAAAAAAGAGTGCTACATTTGGCAATTAAATAATTGTCACATATATTTCTTGATGGTTACTCTTTGCATATTTTTCCTGACTTGGCATTTGAGACCGCAAAAGCTTTGAGAGTTTTGTTCCCTGCTTTTAAGTAGAATGTTACCCAGGTCGAGATTATACAAAACTTAAAATTAAAGTTGTTGCATGAGGAAAAGTATCATATTTTCTAATAATTACATCTGATACAAAAGGAGGCAACAACTAATGTAGAAGGCCTGAAATGACCCTACGCAGAAAAGGGATGACCAATAAGTAAATATAATGTATGTACGTCCTGGCTGGATAATTTATTCCTGTGAACACATTTAATAAAAACAATTAATGAGGAAGACCAAGCAGAGAGCAATAGAGTGTTCATGCTGACTCATTATAATTTGTCTGATCAAATGTTATTTAAATTAAATGAGAATGCGGGCAGGTCTGAGGCACTTCAGGCTCTTGGTTTCCTAGGATTGTAGCCATTTAATATGTTCACACACAAACTGCTTGACTCTCTTTAAAAAGCAAGGGCATTTACAGTTAGGTTGCGTTTATTGCAAATATACAAAAATGTTTTATTTTTGCAAAAAAAACCTATGATAGACAGGAATAGTAAGAAGATCAGTCCTAACTATGTTTTTCTCATAGGAATCGACATACCAACTCCTTCGTCACCAACTAAGAAGCAACCAGGGACAACACCTATGAAAGGTGCTCCTCCCGAAGAAGATGGCAGTGGAATGGTGTTTTCAGAGTCTCCTACTTTGCCACCTCCTAGCACACAAATGTCAACAATGGGAGAAAAAGGTACTGATGAAACGTCTTTACCAGCAGGTCATACTGGTACAACATCTTCTCCCTTACCAGCTAGGATGTCTACACCCTTTGAAGCAGTAACTGACAAAATGGAATTGTCAACAAAGAGCATTAGCACATCAACAGAATCAAAACCTTCATTTGCTAAGGCTACAACTACAGAAACTACAACTGTTGGTCAATTATTGACAACTTTATCCACTTCTGGGACTAGTACAAAGCAGACGTTGAGTACCTCATCTAACGAGAAAACCAGTACAGAACAATCACAGAGAAATACAGGAACGTTGGTAATCAGTACAAACCAGCCACAGACAACTCCAGTTACTGAAGAAGCTATTACAGAGAAGCCATCTAAAATGATAACTACAGAGGGAGCCAGCAATGAGCCATCACGGGGAACTACATCTGTTGAGGGGACAAGTACAGAGGAACCACACAGAACTACAGGTACTGATGGAACCAGTACAAACGAGCCACAAAAAACTACCCATACTGAGGGAGCGAGTATAGCACAGACACAGATAACTACTGCTACAAAGGGAACCAGTACACAGCAGCCACCGAAAACTACAGGCTCTGAGGGAACTAGCACAGAGCTGTCACGGAAACTAAAAACAACAGAGGGAACGAGCAATGAGCAATCACAGAGATCTCTGTCTACAGAGGGTATGAGGACAGAGCCACCACATCGAACCACAGGTACTGAGGGAACCAGAACACACCAGCCACATAAAACTACAAGCTCTGAGGGAACCAGTACTGAGCAGGCATGGATAACTACAGCCACCAAAGGAACCAGTACTGAGCAGCCACTAAAAAGTACAAGTAAAGAAACTAGTACTGAGCAATCACAGAGAACTATGGGTACTGAGGGAACCAGCACTGAGCAGCCACAGCCAACTACAGTCACACAGAGAACCAGTACCAAGCAGCCACAGATAACTACAGGTACTGCAGGAACAAGTCCTCTACGGCCAAAGAACCCTACAGCTACAAAGGCAACAAATTCTGAGAATTTACAAACTACAGCAGCTCCAGAGGGAACTAGTACAGATCAGACAATGATAGCTACAAGTACTGAGGGGACCATTATAACACAACCATCAATAACTATTGCAACCAAGGAAACCAGAACAGAACAGCTTCCGAAAACTATTGCTACCGAAGGAAACAATTCTGAGCAGCCACAGGTCTCTACAAGTGCTGGAGTAACTACCAGTGAGCAACCACAGAGGACAGCATTCACAGTAGGAATCAGTACTGGGCAATCACACAGTACTACAGATACTGAGGGGCCTAGTACTGAGCACCCCCAGAGATCTGCAACTAAAAAGGGAACTAGTACTGAGCAGCCACAGACAACTGTAGCCACAGAGGGAACTAGTACACAGAGGACTACAGCCACTGAGCAATCTAGTATCGAGCAGTCACTCAGATCAGCAGTTACTACAGTAACTAGTACAGATCAGTCAGCAAATACAAAAGAGTCAGTGGGAACCAGTATACAGCAGCTACAAGCAACTACAGCTATCAAGGGTATCAGTACAAAGCAGCCACACAATAGTGCAGACACAGAGAGAGACCGTACAGAGCAGACAAAGATAACTACAGGTATGGAGGGAACTAGTACAGAGCAGCCACTAAGAATTACAACTAATAAAGGGGAAGGTACAGAGCAGCCTGAAACACCCACAGCTATTGGGAGAAAAAGTACAGAGCAACCTCTGAAAACTACAGGTATGGAAGGAACGAGTACAGAGCAGCAATGGATAACTACAGCTACCAATGGAACCAGTACAGAGCAAGCAGGGACAACTACAGTTACTGAGGAAGGTACTACTGAGCAGCTGCAGAAAACTTTAATTACTGAGGGAAGCAGTACAGAGCAGGCAATGAGAACTTCAAATACTGAGGGCATTAGAACAGAACAGCCAATAAATCCTGTGACTGTTAAAGAACATAGTGAAGGGGACCCTGAAACACCCACAGCTATTGAGAGAAAAAGTACAGAGCAACCTCTGAAAACTACCGGTATGGAAGGAATGAGTACCGAGCAGCAATGGATAACTACAGCTACCAAGGGAACCAGTACAGAGCAAGCAGGGACAACTACAGTTACTGAGGAAGGTACTACTGAGCAACTGCAGAAAACTTTAATTACTGAGGGAAGCCATACAGAGCAGACAATGAGAACTTCAAATACTGAGGGCACTAGAACAGAGCAGCCAATAAATCCTGTGACTGTTAAAGAACATAGTGAAGGGGACCCTGAAACACCCACAGCTATTGAGAGAAAAAGTACAGAGCAACCTCTGAAAACTACAGGTATGGAAGGAATGAGTACAGAGCAGCAATGGATAACTACAGCTACCAAGGGAACCAGTACAGAGCAAGCAGGGACAACTACAGCTACTGAGGAAGGTACTACTGAGCAACTGCAGAAAACTTTAATTACTGAGGGAAGCCATACAGAGCAGACAATGAGAACTTCAAATACTGAGGGCACTAGAACAGAGCAGCCAATAAATCCTGTGACTGTTGAAGGACATAGTGCGGGGGAACCTGAAACATCAATAGCTATTCAGATAAAAAGTACAGTACAGCCACATATAACGCCTACTTCCAAGAAAACTAGTGCAAAGCAGACACCAAAAACTACAGCCACTGAGGGAAACAGTACTGAGCTGCCACAGGCAGGTACAAGTGCTATGGGAACAAGTACTGAGCAGCCACAGAAGACTATAGTCACAGAAGGAGCTAGTACACTGCTGCTACAGAGAACTAGGGGTACAATTGAAATTAGTACTGAGCAGCCACAGAGAACTATAGAAAATGAGGGAACTAATGCACAGCAGCCACAGAGAACTACAACTACTGAGAGAACTACTACTGAGCTTCTGCAGTCTACTACATCTAACAAGGAAACGAACAAAGAAGAACCACAGGAAAATACAGCTAAAGAGGGAACCAGCACAGAGCAGACAAAGAGAACTACAGATACTGAGGGACCTAGTATTAAGCTGCCACTTATAACCACAACCATTGAAGGAAAAGATACAGGGCAATCAGAAACACCTAAAGCTAATGAGAGGAACAGTATAGCCACTCAAGGAACAAACACAAATCTATTTCTAGAAACTACAGCAGATATTGAAACACAGACATCACTGCAGACTCTGGCTAATAGTGAAATCATTACAGAAGAAATATTGACAGTACCAGCTATGATCGCAATGAGCACAGAAAATGTAGTGAGCACAACAGCTACTAGAGACACAAGCTTACCACATTCATCACACACACCAGAAATTGAGGACACAAGCACAGAAAATACATTGGCAACAGCAGCCGAGCAAGAGGTGGACAAAGAACTGTCACAGACACCTACAACAGACCAGACAGGTAACAACTATTTGTTGAGCGATACAACTACTAGGCAAACAAGTACTGATTATTCAATGACAAGTATTGTTACTAGGGAAACAAGTACTGTACATCTAATCACAAACACAACTACTAAAGAAACAGGTTCAGCACATGCACTAATGAATACTGCTATTACAGACAGTAGTGCAGAAGGCTCCATGTCAATTACAGCTATTGAGGAGAAAGACCTAGAACATTTACTAACAACACAAACCACTAATGGCACAGTTAAAGAACATCCAATGGAAGCCCTGCCTGCCTTGGAAGTAAATACTGATAGTTCCCTGAGAGAGTTAACTAGTATAAGAAAAGGGCCAGCGAATACACCAAAAGCTAAGGTGACCAAAGAAGTAATGAATGACCATACATTGGCAACTATATCCGCTCAAGAAACCAGTTCTGTACATCCATCCAGATTTCCTACCAGTCAAGATGTGAGAACAAAAATGTCTTCAATGACTTTGGCTCCTAGAGACAGAAATGCCACTATTTCATCAAACCCTTCAATGACTGAGGAAATTGGTACAGAGAACATTTTGGTGTCTTCAGCTGCAAAGGTTACAAGTACAGAAGATACTTCCAGCAGCCCGAGGGCTAAGGTTGACATTTTAGAGCATTTGCTAACAACTTTGTTGACTAATGAGGTAAACGTGGCATATCAATTGTCAACAATAGAAGATAATGAAGCCAAACTAGAACTCTCATCCACAATGTCACCATTCATGGAGACAAGCACTGAACAGTTAGTGGTGACCTCAACCATTAAGAAGGGAAATATTGATCATACATTAACCAATCTGCTTTCTAAGGAAGAAGGTACAGAGTATTCATCACCACCGACATCAACTAAGAAATCAAGTATAGAACATTTAGTACCCCCATCCTCTTCCAATGAAACAAGTGCTGAACTTTCATCAACACCATCACCTTTTAAGGAAACAAACCCTGGACCTTCATTGACACCTTTTAAGGAGGTAAGTGCAGATCATTCATTGACACCATCACCTTCAAAAGAAGCAAGTGTAGAGTTTTTACCAACACCTTCTCCTTCTAATGCGGCAAGTGTGGAACTTTCATCGATACCATCAGCTTCTAATAAAGCAGGTGCAGAGCTTTCATCATTTCCTTCTAAGGAGATGGGTGTAGAGTTTCCCTCAAAACCTTCACAGTTCAGGGAAGCAACTGCAGAGCTCTTATCAACACCTTCTGCTGATAAGGAAGCAAGTGCAGAGTTTTCATCGACACATGCTCCTTCGAAGGAAGCAAGGATAGGTATTTATTTGCCAACTGTTCTTTCTAAGGAAGCAATTGCAGATGTTTCTCCAACACCCTCTTCTATGGGAGCAAGTGCTGCACGTTTATCAACACCTTCTCCTTCTAATGAGGCAAGTGCAGACATTTTGTCAACACAATCTAAGGAGGTGGGTGTATACATTTCAACACATGTCCCTTCTAAGGAAGCAACTGTAGAACATTTAATGACAACTTTACCTACAAGGGAAGCACGTGCAATGAATTTATCAACACATGCTCCATCTAAGGAAGCAGAGCCATCCTTGACATCTTCCCCTTCTAATGAAGCAACTGAAGAAAATTCACCAACTGCAGAACATTCACCAATAACGTATTCTTCTAATGAAGCAAGTACAGAGCATTTATTGAAACCATCACTTTCTAAAGAAGCAGGTGCAGCGCTTTCATCAACACCTTCTACGGAAGAAGGTGTACAACTATCAACACCTTCTCCTCCTAAGCAAGGTAATGCAGAGTTTTCATTGATCCCTTTAACTACTAAGGAAGCAAGTGCAATACTTGCATCAATACATGCCCCTTCTAAGGAAGCAGATACAGAGATTTCTTTGACACCCTCTCCTAAGAAATCAAGTGCAGAGGTTTTATCAACACAATCTTCTTCTCGGGAAGCAACTGCAGAACTTTATTCGACACCTGCTCCTTCTAAGGATACAAGTGCAGAGTTTTTAGCAACTACAACTAAAGAAGCAAGAACAGAGTTTTCCTTGACACATTCTGCTTCAAAGGAAGCACCCATAGAGAATTCACCGACACTGTATCCTTCTAAGGAAGTAAGTAAAGAGATTTCATCAACACCTGCTCCTTCTAAGGAGGCAAGTACAGAGGTTTTCTCAACCCCTTCGAAGGATGTGGGGGTAGATCTTTCATTGGCACATTCCTCTTCTAAGGAAGCAACTGTAGAGCATTTGATAACACCTTTTCCTACAAAGGAAGCTAGTGAAGCATTTTTATCAACACATGTCCCTTTTAAGGAAGCAAGATCAGAGATTTCTTTTACACCTTCTCCCTATGAGGATGCAACCAGGGAAATTTCATTGATACTTTCTCCTTCTACAGATGCAAGGGCTGAGCTTTCATCCACACCATCCTATTCTAAAAAAACAACTGCAAAGCTTTCATTAACACCTGCTCCTTTTAAGGATACAGCTACAGTGCTTTCAGCAACTGCTTCGAAGGAAACAAATGCAGAGCTGTCCTTGAATTCTTCTTTGTCTTCTAAAGAAGCAACTGAAGAGCATTCAGCAACACCTTATTCTTCTGAGAAAGTAAGTGCAGAGACTTCATCGAAACCGCCACCTTCTAAGGAAAAAAATTCAGAGATTTTACCTGTACCATCATCTTCTACAGCAGCAGGTGCAGAGCTTTTGTCAACACCTTCTCAGGATGGGGGAGCAGAAATTTCATCAACTCTTTCGGATTCCAAGAAAGAAACTGAAGAGCTTTCATCGATTCCTCTTCCTACTAAGAAAGCAAGCGTAAATCTTTTATCTACACATGCTTCTACTAAGGATACAAGTGCAGAGATTTCATCGATGCATTCTACTGCTAAGGTAGGAGGTACAGAGATTTATTTGACATCTTCTCCTAAGGAAGCAAGCGTAGAGCTTTCATCAACAGTTCCTTCTGAGGAAGCAGCTACAGGGCATTCACCAACACCCAATCCTTCTAAGGAAACAAGTGCAAATCTTTCATTGATACTATCAGCGTCTACAAAAGCAAGTGTAGAGGTTTTGACAACACTTTCTAAGGAGTTGGGTATAGCTCTTTCCTCAATTCCCTCCCTTTCTACACAATCTGCTTCTTCTGAGAAGGCAAATGTAGAAGTTTCAGCAACACATTCCCCTCCTAAGGAAGCAGCTGCAGAGCATTCACCAACACCGTTTCCTTTGAAGAAAGCAAGTGAAAAGCTGTCATTAGAACCATCACCTTCTAAGGAAGTGAGTGCAGAGATTTCATCTATACTCGCACCTTCTAATGAATCCCCTCCAGAGCGTTTGTCAACAACTTTCGAGGAGGTGAGTGTAGATCTTTCATCAAAATCTTCCCATTCAGAGGAAGGAATTGGAGAACGTTTTTCGCCAACTTCACCCGCTCAGAAAGGGGCCGCTGAGCTTTTATTGACATCTTCTCCTTCTAAGGAATGGACTGCACGGCTTCCATCAACAGCTTTCCCTTCTATAGAAATAAGTATAGAACTTTCATCAACAACTCCAGTTTCTAAGGAGGCTAGTGCAGAGCTGTCTTCAAAACATTCACCCCCTAACGAGGAAAGTGCAGAGCTTTCATCTACTCCTTCACCCACCAAGGAAGCAAGTGCACTGCTTTCATCAAAACTGGCTCCTTATGCAAAAACAATGTCAGAGCTTTCATCAACTCTTTCATCATCCAAGGAGGCAAGTGAAAGGCTTTCATCAAGTCCTTCATCTTCTAAAGAAGCAGTTGCACAACCATCACCCTCTAAGGAAGCAAGTGTAGCACTTTCATCAACACTTTCATCTTCTAAGAAAGTGGCCACAGAGATTTCATCAATACCATCAACGAAGGTGAGTGCAGACCTGTCATTGACACCATCACCGTCTAAGGAAGCAAATGCAGAGCTTTCCTCCACTCCATCACCTTCTAAGGAAGCAAGTTCAGGTCTTTCATATACATCTTTAGCTTCTACGGAATCAAATGCAGTGCTTTCAGTGACACCTTCCCCTTCCACAGAAGTAACTGCAGAGTTTTCATATACACTATCCTCTCTAAGGGACACAAATACAGAGCTTCTATTGGCAGCTTCCCCTTCCAAGGAAGCAAGTGCAGAGCTTCCATCTACACCATCAGCTTCCAATGAAGCAAGTGCAGAGCTTCCATCTACAACATCAGCTTCCAAGGAAGCAATTGCAGACCTTCCACCTACACCATCAGCTTCCAAGGAAGCAAGTGCAGGGCTTCCATCTACACCATCAGCTTCCAAGGAAGCAATTGCAGTCCTTCCATCTACACCATCAGCTTCCAATGAAGCAAGTGCAGAGCTTCCATCTACAACATCAGCTTCCAAGGAATCAATTGCAGACCTTCCATCTACACCATCAGCTTCCAAGGAAGCAAGTGCAGAGCTTCCATCTACTGTGTCCCTGTCTAAGGAGACAAGTGTAGTGCTTTCATCAGCACCTTCTCCTTCTAAGCAAGAAAACACAGAGATTACACCCACACAGTCACCTTCTGAAAAAGCAATTGCAGACCTTTTGGCAACAACTTCTAATGAGGTGGCTGTAGATCTTTCATCAATTCCTTCCCTTTCTAAGGAAGCAACTGCGCAAGTTTCATTGACACCTTATCCTTCTCAGGAAACTATTGCAGAGCATTCATCCTCATCATCCCCTTCTAAGGAAACAATTGCAGAGCTTTCATCTGTTCCTGCTCCTTCTGAGGATAAAAGTGTGTCATTTTCAACAGCACCTTCTAAAGAAGAAGGAACAGAGCCATCCTCAACACTTTCTTCTTCTAAGGAAACATTTGCAGAGCATTCACCAACACCTTATTCTCCTAAGGAAGCAAATACAGAGTCTTCATCAACACGTCCACCTTCAAAAGAAACAAGTGCTGATATATCACTGTCAACTTCTCCACCCGAGGAAGCAAACTCAGGACTTTCATTGACACCACCCCTTTCTCGGGAAGCAAATACAGAGCTTTCACTGACTCTCTCCCCATCTAAAGAAGCAAGTGCAGTGCTTTCAGCAACACTTTCTACAGAAGCAAGTGCAGAGCTCTTGTCAACAGCTTCATTTTCTAAACAAGCAAGAGAAGAGCTTTCAGTGACACCTTCTGTGAAAGGCAGTGCACAACAGTCAACACCGTCACCTTCTAAGGATACAAGTGCAGAGAATGCAACACCTTCACCTTCTCAAGTAGTCATTACCATTGCAGAATGGTTATCAATACCTTCACCTTCCAAGGAAGTAAAGATAGAGCTTTCATCTACAATCCCACCTTTACAAAAAGCAACTGCAGAGCTTTTGCCAACACCTTCGCCCTCTGGGGAGGCAAGTGTAGAGCTTTCAGCAACACCCTCTAAGGAAGCAATTGCCAAGCCTTCATCGATATCTTTGCCTTCTGAGGAAGAACATGCAGAACAATCAACACAGTCACTATCCAAAGAAATAGGTACAGGGCATTTGCCAACATCTTTAACTTCTAAAGAAGCAAATGCAGAACATTCTGTGACACCATCCTCTTCAATGGAAGCAAGTGCAGAGTCTTCATCAACAGCTTCACCTTTAAAAGAAACAAGTGATGAACTCTCAGTGGCACCTTCTAAAGAAGCTAATGCACAACAATCAACACTGTCACCTTCAGAAAAAGTACATGCAGAGCATTTATTGGCACCTACTGAGGCAGCTAATGTAGGAATTTCATCAACATCTTCCCCTTCCAAAGAAGCAAGTGCAGACCTTTCATCTACACTCTCACCTTCTAAAGAAGCAAATGTAAAGCTTCCATCAACAACTTCACCACTGAAGAAGACAAACACAGAGCTTTCAGCAATTCCTTCTGAGGAAACAAGTGCAGAGGTTTCATCAAAACATTCGCCCTTTGAAGAAGCAAGTGAAGAACAATCAACACTGTCACTAACTAAGAAAAAAGATACAGAGCTTTCATCAACGCTTTCACCTTCTGGGGAAGCAAGTACAGAACGTCCATCAACACCTTCATCCTCTAAGGAATTAAGTACAGAGTTTTTGGTGACACCTTCTAAGGAAGCAGGTGCGGAGCTTTCGTTGACACTTTCAACTTCTAAGTTAGACATTACTGCACTATCCTCAACATATTTACCTTCCAAAGAAGCAAGTGCCGAGCATATATCAACACCATCACTTTCTCAAGAAACTAGTCCGGAGCTCTCATCAAATTCTTCCCTTTCTAAGGAAGAAAATACTGTAACTTCATCACCGCTGTCACCTTTTAAGGAAGCAAGTGCAGAGTTTTCATTGACTTCTTCAACTTCCAAGTTAGCAGGCACAGACTCTTCATCAACACCTTCACCGTCCAATGAAACAAGTACAGAACTCTCATCAGCATCATTGCCATCTAAGGAAGCAAGCGTAGAGCCTTCTACTGCACCTTCACCTTCTAAGGAAGCAAGTGCAAATCTTTCAGTAACAACTGCTAAGGAAGCTAGTGCAGAGCTTTCAGTAACTCCTTCTGTTGAAGCAGCGGCAGAGCTTTCATCAATACTGTCACCCTCTAAAGAAGCAAATGCAGAACATTCAACTCGGTCACCTTCTAAGGAACCAAGGTTAGATTTTTCATCAACCTTGTCAATGTCACCTTCCAAAGAATATATTGCAGAGCTTTCATCTAATCCATCACCTTCTAAAGATGAAAGTACAGTACTTTCCTCAACACTTGCACCTTCTATGGAAGAAAACGCAGACACTGCCTCAAAACCATTGGCTTCCAAAGACTCAACTACAAAACACTCAACAATGACACCATTTAAGCAATCAAGTGCAGAGCTTTTATCAACATCATTGCCTTCTACAGAAGTAAATATAGAGCTTTCATCAAGACCTTTCCCTTCCAAGGAAGCACATGTAGAGCTTTCATCAACATCGTCACCTTCTAAAGAAGCAGGCGCAGACCCTCCATCAGAACCCTCACCTTTTAACAAAATAAGTCAAGAGCTTTACCCAACGCTATCAAATTCAAAAGAAGCAAATGCAGAACTATCAACACCTTCTAATAAATCAGATTCAGAGCTCACAACAACACTGTCACCTTCTAAGGAAGCAAGTTCTGAATTTTCACCAATACCATCTCTTTTAAGGGAAGTGAGCCCAGATCCTTCCTCATGGCTTCCTGCGAAAGAAAGACCAGAGTTGAAACCTTTGCATTCTCATGAAGCAGGTGCCGAATTTTCAACACCGTCACCTGCTATAGAAATCCGTGCAGAACTTTCAACCATACCATTACTTCCTAGTACCACAAGTGCACAACATCCACCAACACCATCTCAGGGGGTGAATGCAGAATGTTTGCTGACATTGTCACCTTCTAGGGAAATAAGCGCAACACCTTCTCCCTTTACAGATGCAAGTGCAGAGCTCTCATCAACAGCATCATATATTCAAGAATCAGGTACAGACCTTTTGACACCCACACTCCCTGGGGGAACAATTGACAAGCGTTTATTGACACGTTTCCCTTTCCACAAAATAAATGCAGACCTTTTATCAACACTTTCAAATTCTTTGGAAACAAATTCGGAACTAGCATCGCCGCCGCCGCCTAAGGGATCAAGTGAAGCACTTTCATCAACACTCAAGGAAGTGAATGCAGAACATTCATCAACACCTTCTCAGCAAAAAAGTACAGGTCATC
The DNA here is from genome assembly GCF_964204655.1 of Triturus cristatus. NCBI lineage: Eukaryota > Metazoa > Chordata > Amphibia > Caudata > Salamandridae > Triturus > Triturus cristatus. The sequence goes on along the minus strand of NC_140586.1, from coordinate 322,434,349 downwards.
CCCTAATGTCTTTGCCTAACGATAAATTAACCACTGTACATTCCTTGATGGCTGGGTCTACTAAAGAAACAGACAGTGAACCTTCCCATGTGCTTCTCACTCCTGAAGAAATTAGCACTGAAATGCATCTTGTAGTCAAAACAGCAAATCTACTTGTCTCTACTACAAGCCAACCCAAAACCTCTGACAAAAATAATTCAAAGAAACATATTTCCACTCATACTATGAAACAAGAAATAGCACACAATTCCCATAAACTGTCTCCTGTCACAGCAAGTCCAGCATCTAACCTCCATGACCAAAGCATAACTACCACAAACCTATACCACAGCCCCTCTGCCTCATATAATGTGACTAGTTCAATAACAGTACAGGGGCCAAGTGAAGATACATATGCACTTCCCATTTCTCCTTCTGCTCAGTACAAGGATGAAACATTTAGTTCACATGTAGGTACAGAAAAACAACACTCAAGTCATGTACCAAAAATAACAGAAATCGCAACAGAAGTGCTGCACATAATTATTCCCTCAGTACACAGTGAAACTGACATGAACAATAGTCAGATTACCCCATCAGGAACTTCCAATAAACAAACTGATGGACCTGCAGGTACATCACAGAGCAAGGCCATCCTAAATGAATTCCTGAGTACAACCAGAATGTCCCCAAGTATTACACCACCTTCAGAGAAGATGTTTATGTCTGAAGAACTGTACACAATTCCTCTTGCATCGCTGGAAAGGATAATTGATACTAGTTCAAGTTCAAGGCTCCGAATAACCACCACGGAAACCACCGAAAGCACAACATCTATTGATCAACAATCAATTGCAACCTATGCTACTCCAGAGCAGCGTGCAGATAATGACGATTTAATTAATTCAGCCTTCACACATTTAGAAATAACAAACACCACTGTTGTTCCATCACACACTTGGACTTTGCTGTCTGGTAGTGCAGAAAATTCTTTTCATGCCAGTCCAAGTCCTAAAAACCTCAATGACATTATGGATAGGAAAACAACAGCAACACTTTCAACTGTGTCATATTTGCATCACATTTCCTTCAAGCCCTCAGTAATTCCCCTCATGACTAAAGATAATCCAACTACAGGTTCTGTCAATTCTACTGAAGGAACTCTTGCTCTGTCAAGAACATTAAGTTCAAGCAAGATTCAATCTAGCTCACTAGCAAAAGACTTAGTGAGCCACGACCCTGCTGTAAGGATGACCGCAACAACTGGAAGACATCTAGATGAGAGGGTTACGACACTTAGAGAAGGCCTAACCACCATAAAGAAATTTATGAATATGCCTTCTCAGTCTACCACCAGTGGTCCAGAAGAGAGAGAGCACTCAACAGAGAGGCCATTAATTGTTGATAGAGTTGCCTTTGAGAAGGAAGCCCCAAGGGTTATTTCATCAAGACCAAAGACTCCTACGGGTTTTCCTGCTGCCAGCACAACATTAGGTTCAATTTACCATGACACTAGAGTACTTGTAGACAGGCTGAACATAAAAAGTACTACTGGTCCCCACAAGAGTACAGGAAATAAAAACGTTTCAAAAGATTCTCAGTCTGACACTCAAAAAACAACTGTGATTCCTGCTGGATTTGGCCTTTCAGGTAGAGCTCAGAGGCTATAAATTGCCTATTCCATGAATCTTTCAAAATCATTGCTTCTACAAAGTCCAATGTAACAAGACACACAAGCATGTTCAATCATCCTACAACTAGATTTCACTTCGTCGGATGGCCCCATGACCAAATCACATGTAGTATTAAAGAAAGTCGAATGCCTTCTTTTCGTCAGGGGGATTTTGATAAAAGTGGTTACTCGAGGTGGGTGGAGGGCTATCTGGAACCTCTGTAGGAGGAGGCGAAGTTTGGGCATTGTCTCTAGCTCTCTCCATTCATTGTCTTTAGCATTGCTGTAGCCACCAGTTAGTACTTCTATATAAATATTTCTATTTGTCTAGAATGCTCAAGAGGTATCTATCCCGCAAAGCCTCCCAGGCTATAAAGTACCAAGTTGGCTTTGATAAGAGTTTTCTTGAAAGTAGCTTCACTTTTTATTTTTATTGTAAAGCTTAGCTCGGTATTTCCTGAAAAGTAGTACAAAAAAAGGTATTGCAGATTTAGATCGCTTTCAAAAGTAGAAACCTTGAAATGTCTGATCACGTACCTGAATATACATTGTAATATTCTTCATTAACTTCTAAGATTGCTTGGTCAACAGGAAATAGTAATATTTAGAGCCGGGTGAAATTTCCATTGTGCAGGTGTAATCTTGCATAATTTCAGTAATTTTGTGTTACTCTTATTATGAGAAGTAGCTGAAATAAAGCAAATATGCAATGTCCCATAATTATGCATTGATTGTGGTAAAGATTTAGCGAGAGTGCACAGGGACAAACCGAACAACAGGAACACACATCACTGTTGTTTGCGGCACTTGTGTAGTTTCCGCTATTATTTTTAGCTTGAAGAGGCATTTCTCGCTAAAATATAGGGCACTTGCCATATTTGCATTTCACGAAATCATGCGTCATTTTTAGAAAATGTCAGATAATTACACAAAAGTAAATTGCACGAATCTTGCACACCCCTAGTTAATATTCCATCTTCCATGGTCACCCATTGTGATTGTAGTGTGAACACTGAAAGACTTGCAACAAAAAAACTTGACAATAATTGAATTTTAAAAGTCTTCCAACTTTTTGTACAAGGAGAGATTGGAAATAGATTATCTACAAAGTGTTCATTAATATAAGGAACACATCAGTATGTAAGAAGGAGTGACAACTTTTAGCTTCCGATTTTTGGCACTGACTTCCAGTGTGAGGATTAAAAACTTGAATTTTTTAAGAAACGGCAGATTCTTTGAACATTTCAATGTCAAGTTCTATTAGTCTCCTCACCTGAGTGGGTGGTGCTCTCCAGAATATGTTGTTGTGATTTAAAAGGGGCCGAACTATTGGCTTTGTTGAAACTGTGAGACCTTCATGGCATGTTTCTTTTGTTCCCATCCTGCCTACAGGATGCAAGAAGTTAGGTTTCTACAACTTGTAATTGGACTGATTCCTTTCTTAAGCCAACCAATGTACCATGTCTTCTCCTTTTCCGTTAACACTATACCAATTTCTTCATTGGTTATGACCAAACATAAAATGCCAGACTTAACATTTAATTTAATAGTGAGGGATTTATAGCTAATTCCACTTTGTGGGATTCGGTGAATCCTAAAATGTTGTTCTTGTGATTTTAGCAATCATGTAGGTTTAATTGTTGAACTCTATACACTATCAATGTCATGCCCTTTTAATATAGTCTTCCTTTGCACTGGGCCCACGTTATCATATACATACAGGGCAAACTAAGAAAGAAGAGAAGTAAAATGCCTAAGCACCACTGCATGAAGTGGAAAAAGTGTGGAAACTCTCAGAAGGGCACACTGTGTCAGAATTCAATACATGGTTAGGGTGACACTAAGGAAACATATTTGGAGAACCTTAATCCAGCACCAGATACTGCTATACTTTTCAGAGTAGGAAAAGGCCATCTAAAATTGAAGGACATCAATACTTGGTTGATTTGATGAACAAGCATTGCTTCAAAGTACAAGGCTGCACATAAGACAAAATTGAATTGCTTCCTACTCTTGATAAATGCAATCCAGGCCACTGTCTCATTCACCAAGTCCTTGAACCTGTGTGCTATCGTACTGCCTAAAATGTTAGTTCTTAGGCCCAGACACCACCACTACTGAGACAAAGGTTTCAAACCTTCACTGTTCTTTTTCTGGAATGACCGACAAAAGCTTTGTCAACAACACGAGTTCTGGCTTTGTTTGTGCCAATTGTATTACTATTCTGCAAAAATCCATTTTGGTGTCTTAAAAATTGGGCCTCAGCCTCCCGGAAGTTTGCACTTCATCCGAGACAATGACAAGTCAATGACTATTTGTTGTTATTTCTTGATCAGATGGTTATATAGTAATGTGCCTGGAAAATGGCAGGAGAAATCCCCAGATTTTAATACCGTTACCGTGTTTTCCCTCACTCTTTGGGAACCAAGTCGGTACTGGATTACATCTTCAATGAATCTATTAGTTAGCTGATAAGTCTTTGGTTCCCATTAAATTACAATTCAAAATGATGTAGATTTCAAAGGGTTGGATCAATCTTTATTGAATTGCAATTTCTAACACAATATACTCCTGTGAATTCTCCATTTCTTGGATTACTTTAAGGACAAGAGGCAGCCGCGGTCCGTGCAGGTAACAGCGGTGGGGCAGTGGGGCCGCGTTGATGGGGATTTTGAGGGACGATGCAGAGGGAAAATTAAATAAATAATTAATTTTCCCTCAGCATCGTCCCTCGAAATCCCCCCAACGCAGCCCCACTGCTCCACTGCTGTTACCTGCACGTACCACAGCTGACAAGAGGTGTACAATGTGGCTTTCTGTCTGCTTTATGACTGAACGTTTCATTACATTGTAGTAAGATTCCCTCATTGCAATACTTTGCTTTCACAATACTTTTGTGTTGACATTTCTCTTTATTGTAGGCTGATCGCTTGAGTGTTTTTTATTTACAGTGAACAATAATGGAAGACTGCCTCTCTCTCTCTCGCTCTCGCTATATATATAAATTATACATGCATAAATACATGCCTTCTAAGTAGACACCTATCCAATAGGTATTTGAAGGGTCTTCCATTCCTGTACTGGTCACCCAATGATCTCTAGTTTGTTAAAATCCTTGCAGTACCCATATATATTCTTGAAACCATGAAACCACAGGTACCAGTAATGGACAATTCAAGATCTATCTCTATTACAGTCACTAAGCTATTATTGGCTGATGATGCTAGTACTACAAATTCCTGCAATGGAGATTTGCTAGGGCCCTGAAAACGTGATGCTGTTAAGCACCTTCTCTGCAAGCACCAATAGGAACGCGCTTTCTCTATTGCAACACAATTTCATTGGCTATAACCAAATCTGTTTATTGAAAGGCAAAGCAGTTATAGAGCCACGTGTTTTTTTCCTCAGGCAGTTGAACCAAGTGCCATCTTATGGTGGTGGACCAGGTAGCATGTTTCTAAGTGGATGAGACAACTATTTACAATTGCAGCCACTTCGAAGAAATTTTGCTGAGACCACAAATGTTCCAAACATCTCAAAGTAGTCTTGCACGTCTTTCAGATGGTTAAAAAAAATTGGAAGATTTTTGTGGTCAGATGAATTTTTAAGGCACCTTCAGTTAGAATAACAGTGTTTCAGTTCCACAAATCAGTAAAACTATTTTTTAAACTAGCTTCACTTCTGATTCTTCTGATGAATGTGGTCTGCAAATTCTTCCTTACACTTGCCAAGAAATGGCACGTTTCATGGCATATCGTTAAGAGGCGGTCTCATATTTTCAAGAGTTAAAACAAGCAATTTTATTTTTAAACAAAAAGCCAGGAACATTTATAAAAAACATAGGCACAATGGATTGTGTGTAGTAAAGAAAAATGTGATTTCAACAGTACTTTTAGAGATTTACAGGAACTGCAACAGATATTTTCAAAATACAAAGTTCCAGAAAGTCCTGTCTCTCACCTCCAGGAAAATTGGAGGAAGTTCCTTCAAGAACATGTGCGCCAGAAAGAGCGCCCAATCACTACAGTAAAAAGAAATGCTCTTAGCATCGTGGAACACATTAAGTGGTGGAAGGGTCAGATTATTAGGTTCCTGATTCTACCTTCTTTGTCTCAATTTCAGGTGAGCTAAACCACTTAAAGACTTACAAACACATTCTGGTTAGCCGTAGTTGGTGAGTGCTGAAATTTGTCACACAGGTTTGTTCTTGAATTGCATGTAAATGCCCTTTCCTTATTTAGTACCATAGGTGCGCAAAAGGATGCGATCATCTACACATGATCATGAAATGGCTGTGGTAGGACTATGAGCGTCCCTTTAGAAAAAGAAAATCTCATTACTCCCACTGAGGAAATAGAGCACTCAGAACATGAAAATTCAGACAGATATTGTAAAATTTCAAACTTCAGGTGCGGATATTTGATTTCAACATTAGCAAAGTATCCCATTTGATTGTTTGTGGTCAACTAGGTTCCATTATTATCAAAAGATGTTCCCCACTTTACCAACTGGAGATGGCGTGCTGTTTACTATGCTTCAAGATTGTAGATCTGCACCTTTCTATTCGTATTCTCAAACTGTGTTTGCTGAGTCATATGTTTGATTCAAGACCTGAGGCTTTTTAAAATTTCAGACAGGATTTTCCCGATTGGTGTTTTTTTTTTTTTACCAGTATCTAGTAATGACGATATTCTGCTTTTTAGAAGACACAAGAGAAATTTCTCTCACTGGAGCAGAACAGAAACTAAGGTTCATCCACAGCGGGTCGCCAAATTCGAAAGCAGGTACTGATTTTGCTTCTTTAGAGCAAGCAAAATCAAAACACTTCTTAAACTGAAATCCGCTCCCAATTTCATCTACTTGGGGACCCCGGGTATGAGCACTGAGTATTATGACATTGATATTTTATTCAAATAGGCCAAAGCTTTCTGCACTAGTGCACCACTTAGAGAAAATTATGTTTTTATGATTACCACAATACCACTTTTTGCTTAGGGAAACATTCAATGTATTTTAGTTGTGAGCCTCCTTCCTTTGTCTCAAAAGCTAGTTGCCACCAGTTCCCTCTTATCAGTGATCTTGAGGCATGTGCCCTATCATGGTCTCTTTCACTACACCTATTCAGATTAGCGTTGAGCGGTAGTGGGAAATCTCTTAGTTTCACCAATATTTCACAACAGAAGATTAATAAAATGACAAAAATCTAGCCAATGGATTCTCCTTCAGATTCAAAGCTTCCTCCAGGAATTGGAGTATATTCCATTCATAAATCAGTTTAGTCTCTTGCCCAGGCCAAACACACCTGGAGCGTGAAACCCATGGACAAACTTGTGGCAAGAAAGAGTTCATCTTGAAACCTCTCAAGCTACCTTACAAAGTCTATTTTGTAATAGCTCTTTGATGCCTAGCCCACTAAGAGGTATTGTCAGCCAATCTAGTATAAGGCTTAAGTAGCATGTTCCCTGTCTTTTGCAGCAGGTTCCAATTGGGGGCTATTTTCCACATGTCTTCCCTCAAAAGCTTTGGAAGGTGTCCTGTTTGACCTTCTGTGAAATGTTTCAATCATGTGCACTGCACTGGAAAGTTTATACTACCTGGGTCACTGCTGCAATGTCCCGTAGGACTAATTCAAGTGACAACTTAATGTGTTACTCATAGTTAATAGAGCTCGATCATATATATTAATTTGTCATATCTGGTCAAAACTCATGCAAAACAAAATGTAGTTAATCAAGGCCACACTTCTCTTAGTTTCCAATTTAGCAATTCATTTGAGTGGAATAAAGTGCAATATATACAATGAAACAATAATGCAGCTAACGCAGTACTAAAAATGTGAACATATATACAGAAATGTACCCAAACACAAAAAGTCCCTAGATGGAGCAAATATGGGCAAGAGATTGTATGAAGTAATTCACATATGCTCCTCATTCAATAAATCAAGAAGAAAAATGGGGGTGGGAGTGGTGTCGACAAATATTACATGGTCAAAACCTCGACAACCCATGTCCTTTGGGTGTTTCGTGACTTATTGAATGAGGAGCATATGTGGATTACTTCATATGATTTCATGTGTTTATTTGCTCAACCATGGGTCTTTATGAGTCTATGTATATTTCTGTATAATTGTTCAACCTTTTTACCACTGCACCGTCTGCAGTATTGTTTCACTGTATATATTGCACTTTATTCCACTCAAATCTTTGACTAAGTTGGAAACTAAGAGAAGAGTGGTCTTGATTAAATAAATTGTGCATAGCGTGATTTTTGACCAGATATGGCGAATTAATATATAGAATCGATCAGATTACCTCTGTGTAACACATTGGGTTGTCTTTCCATTAAGTCCCACAGGACATGGTTCATTATACACCATTAACCTGGTCTCCATGGGAAGATAGTGTTGTCCCTGTTTTGAGTACACAGCAATGGATACCGGAGCAGAGTTACAGAGCAGCCTCCCTCTCAGAGCTATAGATATTGGTGCTGTGCTCTCCCTCACTTTGGAGCATTGATGCAGTGTTGGATGCCAGACATGTCCGATGGGTCAGTGGAAGCTGCTCTGCTCACATTCGACTGTAGGACATGCTCATATAACATTCGATGAAGAGAGCGTCTGCCGATTGTGCAGAAGCTGCCATGCTCCTATTCCTCTTTGGAGGTATTGTACAGAAGCTGTCATGCTCCTATTCCTCTTCGGGGGACCTATCGCGATAAACACAAGGTATTTCCTTGGGGCTTTTAGGTCAGACAAGCTGTGGTTCTATTGCTGAAAGATTGCATCCAAAGTTATTGGCAAGAACCTTTGACTTAAGGTCCTGGGATATGTGGTGCTCACACTCCACTGCAAGAGTCTCCATTGTAGGGTTAAAGAAGAGCAGGGTTATTTTACTGGCCTTTGGGGTTCTGGCAGAATACACTAATATCCTACAGAGGCTCCTTTGTGAAGAAGTAAATCTCAGGTCTTCTACCATGATGTTATCTTGGTAGAATACAGTACTTACACATGCTCTGCTGCTGAGGATGTCCATCATACAGACCTACTGTCCTCAGGGCTGTGGAAGATATTTGCACACACATTGTAGTGGTGCAGTTCAGCCCCCTCACCTTTGACCTTACGGGTTGTATACCACGTTGCACTCATTTTTACTGTGATGAGAACTTGTGATGTGGGATGCGCCTAGTCTCATACCCTTTTCCCCACAGGAATATACTGTACTCACACTCTGCAGTGGTACATGCCTGGTCTCCCCCCGTCTTCTAAAGGTTGTGGATACTACTTCGCTTGCACTCTCCTGAAGTGTACATCAACAGCACAAGGGTCGTTACATGCACCGCAAAGTCCAGTTACCTTACAAACTTGGTTGAAATTCCAGTAAGCCGGTTATAAATGGTTTCTCCTGTAACCAGAAGAAATATATAGATTTTTGAACATTGGGCCACAATGAAGCACAAATTAAAAAAAAATATTCATATTAGAACCCAGTCCCAAGATGGAACTGGGATGAACTGGAATTTCCTCCAAGGAAAGCAACAGTGTATAGCAAGCCTTTTGGAACACCATTTTAAATACTATTTCTTGTTGCAGATAATGAAGAGCTCATTGCTGTTACCACACAGACGACTACTGTAAAGTCACCGACAACAACCCCAGCATTCCGCTTTCCTAATACAACAAGTCCTTGGATGATGCCCTGGCTTTCCACTACACCAGGAGAATTCAGAAGCACTTCGACTGCTCCAGTAACGGAACAGAAGAGACCGATCACTCGCTCGACACCGAAAACGTACCCAATCGCCACCTTCACTGATGCACCAGAGAGCAGGAATACGACACGGACAAGCCCAACATCACCAGCGAATGGTATGATAAAAGTTAACATATTGGTCATAAAAATTGTTTTAAAACCTCTGCATTTTAACACATTAAACTTTAGATGTGCATGATCTCTTTGTACCATCAACATGTACTGTGTGGTAAACAGGAGACCCTGACTTTGAATCTCAGTAGTGCCTCCATGAATTGCCCCTCCAGTAAAGCTCATACGGCAATATAGTATCATTGACCAGAACATGAGTGCTACTGAAAACTGTGACTTATTTTTTAGTGGGATGTGTATAAAGTGTCACCAGTGGGATCGAAATAATATAACTGTATTACGGTAATCCACATTTGCATTGCATTTTTACATTTAGGCATGCAGTTGAGGACATGTTTCTGTTTTTTTAAGACTATTCAATGCAATCTTTCTGCACTCAAATAATGATGGAAATTTGCATCTGACAATGGATTAATCCTATTTGTGTAAATTTCTAATCTTTTCCTGGAACTTTCATAAATTAGGTAGAGTAGATCTAACCCTCTGTTTACCATTCTACAATCAGTTGGAAAAAATAATTACAACATTTGTTTGGATGATTGAAGGCACCAGATCTATAAAGTATAATTTTGGGGGGATTTATTAGATTCCACACATTTATCTTGTGTTTAATAGGAAAATATAACAAATGTAATTGTTATCTTTGCAACGTGAATTGAAAGAAGGAGAACAAAATGTTAGTTCCTGACCTTAGCTATCTTAGGCAGCACAAATGCTTCACAAATCTTCCTAATATTGTGGTTAGGTGTGTCATGAACCCCCACTTTTGCAGCTTGAGTGGGGGGGGGTGCCAATGGGCAATGGGTCTGACATTAAACCTTTAAAATTGTGTGTATGTTTACTTTGGGTTTGTTTGGAGATGCGGGGGGAAATATGCTGGAGCTGTGGGAGGGGGAACAAATGCAACAAGAGAGCATGAAAGGAAAGAATGAAGAAAAGGAGGAATGGATGAAGTGATAGATGAATTGATGGGTTGATGGAGAGAAGGATGGATGATTTGGTGAACATAAAGGGGGGTGGAAGGATGAAGGGGTGGGTGTGTAGATGAGCGGTAGCCTGATGTGTGAAATGATGCAGAAAAGGATGGAATGATGTAAAGAATGATGAATTGAAGTAAGGATGAAGGATAGATGGAGAGGAGCAAGGAGGATGATTGGATGAGAGAAATATGGATGATGTACTGATGGAGCCAATTAAGTATGGATGAACGGAAGTAAGGATGGAGGGACAGAGGTAAGGATGGAGGGACAGAGGTAAGGATGGATGGACAGAAGAAATGATAGAAAGGAAAGAAGGAAGGACAGAGAGGAGGATGGATAGATGGATGAATGAATGAGAAAATTCACTGAGAATGCAGATGTAAAATGACCAATTTGGCTTCAGTGTTTTCAATATTTCAAGTTTGCATACTCAACACATCATGTCACATAGAGGTCTGGGCAGATACATGATCTCTCCAACATGGTGAGCCAGAAACACCGAACAGCGGAGAAAATAAGGATCCTCTCATGGAACGTAAATGGTGTGGATAGTCAAATTAAAAGAGGTGTGGAGGTGCAGTATATCTTTAGGTGCAGGTACTAGATGTAGTGATGCTACAGAGATCCACGTGTTGGGAACTGAATGCAAATGCTTGAACATGAGCCAATATATTTCACTGGCACATATGTTGTTCACAAAGAACTCAAGAGGGGTGGCTATATTACCTAAGCAAAACCTTCCATCTTGTATTAACTAGAGCTGGACGGACCCCCTAGGGTGGTATGCGGGTGTGCAGGGTACTTGGGGTAAACAGACCATAATGGTACTAAATATCTATGTGCCACCCAAACTACAAAAGATGGTCCTTGATGCAGTAGGTTCCACACTGTTAGAAGCATATACCATGCTACACAAAGTGGGAGGAGACTTCAGCGATGTGATATTCCACGACGTAGAGAGCACAATGTCTCTTACACAGAAGAAGTTGTGCCACACATGTGGCACAATTTGCTCACACAGTTGGCCTGTCTGGCGTCTGCAAACTCAAGCACTCATCAAACAAGCAATTCTCATTGTTATCAGGGGCCCACAAAACACTTTAAAGACTCGACTATATATTTATTCTAACAGAAGAGAGCCAGAATATCTAGTGAGAGGGATATCCGACCACTGAGCCTCCTAAGATCACAATAGGAGAGAAAGGTAGACGCACACGAACCACACGGTGGACTAGATTAATGGGAACGAAATGACATGAAGGTTACAGCTGAGATATAACTGGACTTCACCCAATATAGAATTGCCAATAGTGCTCTGGGAGGCATAAAAACCGTCCTTAGAAATAGGGCACAATAGAAGAAACACATGGCAAAGCAGGTTGTTTCTTGGGAGGAAGAGATTTTGAAGCTTAAAATACAATTTGCAAATGCTGGGTTGCAGAAATACTTTAGACAACTGGAGGTCCTAAAGGAAGAGTACTTTAATGCAAAGACAGCTTTTTTTAAATAGCACTTTTATAATCTTAGTAATTTATTAGATACAAGTTAGAGATGGTAGGGGGTTAGTTGACTTCCTTCACCACCTTTCCAAAACTCTGTCCTGGCTTTCTAGGAGTCAGAGAACTTCGTGAAATTATTTACTTTCTATTGATTTAGCTGATGTGGCTTTGTGTTGGGTTGGGTGTCATTTGGTATATGGCAGTGGGTACTGAAGGGTGCAGTTGCAGGTAGATTGAAGTAAAGGACAGCCTGGGGAAGGATGCCAGAGCTGAAGCTTCTCTGTCTGAACAAAAAGATAGCCACTTTTCAGGTAGATGAGGCTCTGTTAGAAATAAGCTCTTCAAGAATGAAGAAGTTGATCAGTGCATGATCAAACAAGGTCAGGGTGAGGTATCCAAAATTATGAGACTCGGGAGCAGAGAGATGAGATTACAGCTGTGACAAGCATCATGGGTGGGAATGTTAACTATTTGTGAGAGTCAAAGGCAGTCCGTGTCTTCAGACTTTCCTTGTGCCAGAGAATTGGATAGGTTGTCTGTGAATATGTTCAGGTTAGCTAGGAGGAGACACCTCTTTGATATGGTCAAATGCTCCAGCAAGCTTTTACAGAGGGTGGAAGACTACCACAGAGGAAGAGGAGGCCGCAAGACCTGTGAAGACGGTTTTACAAAGATTCATTATAGGGGTTGGACAGCTTCTCGGTTTGTAACGAGCTGTGGGATGCAACAGTTGTCATTCCATGTGGGAATGGGTGTGGTGGGCACCAGGAGGGAGCAACCGGGAAGTAGGGTTTGACCGTCTGATTGTTTGGCTGATAGAGTTATAGGATGATGGTTGTGCCTGTTATTCATTTGGAGGTGTTGGAAGGTGGAGTTATTCCCCTTTCACTAATTTGAAAGGTCAGGCGATATGAATAAGGTAACAAGGAAGATGCTCACGAGTAACAGTAAGTTCTTCAGAAAAAGGCACTCAATTCAAAGACCAGACCAGTCAGGATTCAAAATACCTTAGAACAAAAACAAGGTATGATCTTTGTGTGGGAACAAAACTTTGGACTACCATGACCTTTTGTGTATAATAGATAAAACCTCAATTACAGGTAAAATGAAATAAATAAAAATGTAAATACAATTAATATAAAACAGTTGTTTAAACAATGTATTATAATGGAAACATTGAGGAAATTGTATGGCAACATGGATGAAGTCTAAGTAGTGGTAATGGTGCTAAACTAGAAATGGACACATGAGCATGGTTGAACTTAATCTATCAAACATTAGAATGTATTTCTCTGTACTTCTATACATACGAAAGGAAATGTTTGCTATCATAGGGCCAGGCAAAAGTAAAAACATAATTGTAATTATTTGTATTAAAAAGAATTACATAGGCATCCCTGATAAAGCTTAGACAGACCACGGGAGAAATATACAAAATTTAAGAAGTTAGTTCTATACAGAGTCATGAATCAAGATAATGACATTCTAGTATGTGACCCCAGAAAAATGAAATTAAATATATTGTGATGACTGAATGTTGCTGGAGCGTTTGGGAGCAAGTGAGACCCTATTCATAGCTGGTGGAATTGGGCCAGTAGTAGGTATCTTTTGGAAGGAAGTGATGGCTGCAATAAAAGAGGTAGTGGGCATCCCTATCCCAGTGGTTCCGGGAACAGCAGTGTTGGGCATCAAGTCCTGGTGATTGGATGTGTGGGAAACAGAGACTAGTCACTTATCTTTCAGCTGTTGAAGGCAGCAAAAATGTTTGTAGCACATATGTAGAAACAGAAACCTCCTCCAACATCTTTTCTAGTGATTCTGTGGTACAATAGTGAATAGTATCCAATGGTGGTGAAGCATGTATCCAAACACCTAATTAAGGATAGGGGCGACTCCCTGGTGATTTGGCAGCCCATCCTAGAATCAATGGACAAAGCATATACTTAAGCAACGTCCTCCAAGATGAGGAAGTGTGCTTGTTCAACTGACTGTGAATATACCCTCTATTAACAACTGCAAAACTTGCAAAAGACCTGAAATTTGTGATATAAATCGAATTGTTCATTGTTGGAGAATGTATAAGCCAGATGAGAAAATCTACCAGCAAACTGGGTATTCAACATAGATGGAAAATGTTGCTCTTCATAGAGGGAATGTTCACTGGTTATTTTCATTGTCACACCCACCATGGGCTACTTTATTTAATTGTATCGCAATGTAAACACCAATCAAATGTATTGTTTTTAAAAGCAACAAGAATTTGGTTTCCTGATGGTGAAGATGAGCCACAATTCAAACTTTGGTTGAACATTCAAACATTGATCTTGTTTCAGTGACCGAGCAAAGCACAGTGGGCACTACAAACATTAGCACGGTGCAAGCAGTGACGCGTACAACAACAAAATCCGCCTTCATTTTCAAGCTGACCACAGCCCCCGCCCGAGCAACAAAGCGCTCCACCACACCACCTGCATTCTGGTGTCTCACTACTACCGCAGAGTCAGCGCAGAGGAGACCAACGGCTCGGCCAGCAAAAAAACTGTGTACCACCGCAGTGTCATTGGCGAAACCTGAGAAGACCACCAGGAAGCCAGCACCGCCATTTCATGGTATCCAGATCGTCAATGCAACACTTTTAAGAGGTAGGTGTTTGATTTATGATTGCAAAATTTTAGATTAATGTTGGTTGCTAATTAAAAAAACAGCCAGTAGTTTATTGTGTGTGCACATGGGTCGGTTCAGAAATGTATTTACTAATCACAAAATTACTGGTTGCAAATTACTTCCAGTATATTGGAAGAAGTAAATAGTACATCTTGCTCTTTGTTATGTGTAGGGGAAATCGTGACGTAAATGAGGTATCCATTCAAAATGCTGGACTTTAGAGAGTGCAGAAGAGGTGTTGAGATTCTGACTACAAAGCAAACAGTATGATACAACCTTGAGAGACTGGAAAAGATCAAACAACCAGTGAGAATCTTTTAAGTGCTGTGGTGTTATTTTGGCATTTCTTTGGATTTTGAGTTCGGTTTTTTAACTACAAGACTAGAAGCATTGCAGATAACACTGTCAATTCAGGTTACATTTCCACATTTCTGAATTTGAAGTAAAAAGCACAAGAGAAAATGCTCTTGCTGTATCACCGAGCAAGAATCGAAGGTGCAAGCAGTCACCTTGCCTGATGAAACAAATTTCAGCAGAAATCCAATATGGCCGCGTTTCTTCACGGGGGAGACTCCATCTCCCGCCCTTCATCGTCACGCTGGAAGTGCCTGGACTGCCCAGTGAGAGGAAGGGGCATGTGTACTGCCTTTTAGCCTTCATTAAGCGCTGCAGGAACCCACAGCGCAGGGCGCACCCGCAGTGGAGTAGCAAGGTCAGGTGGTAGCCGGTGCGGAAAATTTCTTGTCACCAACGGCCTGACAAAATGGCAAAAATATGTGTTTAAAACACATATTTTTGCCATTTTGTCAACCCCCTCATTGATGACACCCGGGACGGCCCGCCCCCTCCGTAACCCCCTTCCTACGCCACTGCGCACGCGGCAGTGCATGCGGGTCCGTATTTGCCTGTCATCAGTTGGTAGAGGCTGGGCCGGGCCTCCCTTTTCTCAGTTGATCCTTTGAAGGTACGGTACATTTTGCTTTCTCCTACTCGATCTGAGGTGGTATAACGGTATTTATGACCGTGGCTATTGGTTCCGGAACAAGCAGCAGCATCGCTTTGACAAACACACGGTGCATATACAAGGGCTTATCGCCACAGGAACGTCACTTTTTGTGACGTCCCTGTAGCAATAAACCCATCGCCTCATTTACAAGGCAGTGTTAAACCACTTAGCATGACTTGACGCCGCTATGTAATTAAGGCCCCCTTTTGCACTACACTTAGCGGGAAAGGGACGGCAATCGGTGTTGCAGTGGGTGTTCCACCACAACACCCATTGATTTTGACGTTGCCCCCTATTTACAAGGGTGGCATAAATATGGGGCTGCGCCGAAATTAAGAACAAAAATAAGCTGGTCTTAACATGACGAAACAATGAGAAGTTATCAATGTATCCTTGTTTTTGCTGTTTCTAGGTGTACTGCATTGTGGAGCACACATAGAAACAGCAAATCGCCATGAATGATTGTTTATGTGCAGGAAGTATGCCTTCCTGCACATAAACAATCATTAACAAAATTAGGATTTGCAACATGTGTGTGTGCTGCATAATGCAGCACACATAGGAGTTACAAACTGCTTCCTGCAAATAAACAATCATTCACTCAATGCAGGCACCCTTGCACTATGGTGCAAGGGTGCATGCGTTGACACTAGGCAGCTGAATTTAGCACCAGCGCTAGGGAAAATGCAGGGGTGTGCCATATCACTGTAAATACTGCGCATTCCTGCATTTTCAGAATCGTGGAGTGTGTTGTTAGCCATTTTAGCTTAACTCCGTGCTCCGCCATTCTATTGTATATATGCCCCAATGATGGGGAAACATAGGGCTACTGCCGCTAAAGGCACACTGCGGTCTACACTAGATGGTTTTCTACAGTGTGCGGTGGCCTAATTGGTAATGAGATACAGCTTGTTGAGCGACGTCTGCCTTTGTCATCCTGGGCCACCTCTTACGACCGGGACCAACAGGGCTGCCTTGAATGTTACTTCTCCAAATCAACCTGCATGTTCGGCTGTGGCAGGGGCCATCTCAGTTCGTCTCCTCTAGTTTCCCTCTGGTTACTGGGGTCACGGAGGTTGTGGCCGAAGCCAGGGAACCCCACATTGGGCCATCACCTGTTAGTAGTCTACGTGAAAAAGTAAAAGGGACTTCAACAAATGTCAGAGCAAAGAGAAAGAGAGTGGAGATGGGAACTAAATCTAAAAGACAGTGCCCAGGTTCTTCATTGGTCCCACCCAGCTCAGTCCCTGTGTCCAATTCCAGCCCGGACAGTCATTAATCAAGTATCCCTGATCAAATCATCCCTGACAGTCTGGATAAAATCTGTGAGAGGGTTGTTGAGAGGGTGGCTTCAGCCCTCACCTTTGCGTTGAGCCCGATATGGGGCTGATTAGAAAAAGTGGAAGCAGCCCCAAGGGACCTGAAGACTTATTTGTCAGCACAGCCTTCTGACCGGGACCTGCCACTGGGCCCGACTAGGGTGTCCCAGTCATCACTCTGTCTCAGCAGACCCTGGGCCAAAGAGCCCTAGTGTCTATCCCCTCTGTCAGTCCTAATGGATCTGGGCACCTGCCGATTGACAGAGACGAGGTCCGAGGCATTGTCACTATGCTCCTGCAACCTTAGATCGGTGACAGGGTGGCTAGGACACCCCGGGAGCCCCAACTTGTTCTAAGATTTCTCCACTTCAACTGAGTCCTTAGGAAGCCCCATATGTGGTCATATTGAAGAATGTGCCCCCACTGAGAGGCGATTTAAAGGAGGAACAGAATCAATTAGTCAAGAAAGTGGTTCATTGGACTTATGGCAGACTGGACAGTCAGGAGCTGTCGCATGACCAGATCAACCTTGTACGGAGGGTTGCTTGGGTGGGCAGCTCACCGAAGTCTGAAGAGAATGATTGCGTAGTAATTAACTTTAAGAATGGTAGAGTGGCAAAAGAGATCTAGATGAAGATCAACTTTGCAATGCCAAGCCCTGCAGCCATGAAGGCCTGCTCACTCGGGTTCTTTTATAAGCCACAGAATGGCCAGACTGCTCCATCATTGTCGGCCCAGTCCATCGCTACTGCCATTAGATTTGAACCTATTTGATATCTGGATGAGATGGATTGAGTATCCCCTGCCCGAGCAGTTCAGCAAAAATAAATCAGCTGGCAGGGAGTGGACCAATCAAGGGGAAGCAGCGAGGATCCACCTTGACGAAGTAAGAGTGTGGATGGATGTATGATGGGACACAGAAGGATGAAACTTTCGTTTTTCCTTTATAGTTTATGCAATTTTTAAGATCTTACTGCACTTTTCCAGAATTTTGACTCGAAAGTATTTTGACAACTTGGTCCCCAGAATTTGACTACAGGGATCCCTCTACTTCCCCCTTCCCATGGGTAATGCCCACACCTCAAATAGGGTAAGTTTGTGAGCTGGTCTCACAACTACTTGGATCTTGGTGCACTACGTTTGCAGTGACACGTGTGCCCACCACATGCACTTTCAATTTAGTTTTGTGCAAGTCTTTCAGACTGATTTCTTTTTATAGTATGACTTGTATGCAACCTTATTTACAATGTCATATGCCATTTTTCTTTACAGGTGTCCTGAAACTTAGATAAAAGAGTTGGATTAGTGCCAACCTACAAATAGTGGATTTCTCTCTGTCTCCTTGAGATGAGATAGGAGCCCTTTTTCTCTTCACGCACTGATGAATGCCATGGACCCTCCGGGCTGTATAGGCAGAAACATGTTGGCAACACAGATGGAGATGGGGTACTACATCCCTCCCCCCTCCCCCCGAGTCTCCACTACCTATTTTTGATATCGAGCAAAAGCTGCATCACTAAAATATTTCACGTACTATTGTGCATCGGTTTTTAAAATCACTCACTCACTCACTTTTCCAGTATGGGCCCCCACTTAGTTTTAGAAGTGCCTCCCTGTCTCCAGGTGCAGGCCCGCCCTTTATCAAATGTGGTTTTTAAAGGGCGAGGACAGCTGATGATGAAGCATGACACCTGGTGGTGTGTGAGGCCAGTCCATACAATTTTTGTAATGTACAACACCACCTAAATCATTGGCATAATGTGCCTCTATATGTGTTAGAAATCAGTTCCGTGAATAGGGTAGCTTTTTCTTGTGCGATACATGTAGATTGGAGGCCAGCTTACCCTGTTTACCCCGTTGCCTCTTGTTCCCCCACCCTTTTTCAATAAAAGGGTTTTGTGCTTTGAAGTGGACCAATCAAGCCTGACTTTGTGGCGTAATTGCCTTTAGTGTCTGATGCTGGATTAACTTGGAAGGAGAGGAATAGACCAAGGACTCTCTGGGGAGACGTCAACCCACCTCCAACCACGGCAAACAGTAGTGGCCGAATTGGGGGCCTCATTACCCAGGGGGGCACATTTCTTGCTCTGGCCTCAAGGAATGTTGTAGGCCTGGTCAGTAAATTGGGCAGGACTGATTGGCAGAATTTTGTTAACCCTTATGTGGTCATATGTCTGCAAGAGACATGGCTCACTGAACCCATGCATATGGATGGTTATGCTACACATTTCACATCTGCCCTTCCAGGCTCGGTAGGCAGGGCAAAAGGTGGACTTATAACTTTTACTTCCCTTACTCTCCCTGCTCATCAACTCATACTTGTGCAGTGCCCATCAGCGCATCTGCTTCTAATTAATGTGTACAACAATGTTTTTGACATGTCTAAGGTAGATCAGCCTAGTTTTCAGCTTGAAGATGTCGATGAATGTATTAGCAATATATAGGGGCATTATGTGGTTTTGCTCATGTAGGACTTTAATTTGAGACCTGGTCAGTTTTCCATGTCATCAGTCTGTGGGTTGGAGACAATGCGGGTCCCCAATTACTCATTTTGCCCATCCACCATTTGGGGACGAATTTAATTAGGCCATTATAAAGTACAATTTGATGGGGTTTTTTTTAACTCTTTGACGTTGGAGCCTATTGTGCTACCCACTTACAGAGGAAGGGGCATGCCAAGCCATATTGACTTTATTCTCTTCTCTCTTTCTTTAAGGAATTTGGTAATTGAGTATAGCTTGAGGGATTCGCCGCTCAGTGACTACAGGCTCCTGGTCTTCTCCCTGCATGCTTCTTTTCTGGACATTGCCCCTATTGTGTGTAATCCACTCCCTCTCCAATACATAAAGAATAAGGGGGTACTCCAGAGGTGGTCTAAGGTGGATGTAGCCATATTTACAACTAATCTGGTAGCTCCTTTACTGCTGAGTTTTTTAGCTGTTTGGCTGACGTATTGTGTACAGCAGCACACAATCGGATGCTGGCGGTCTTGAAAGAGACCCCGAGAGACCAGGAGAAGGTGTGGGTGCATAGGGCCTGTTAATAACATGCCATGTGAGTGTGGAAAGCTACCTTAAGGAGCAAGCCTTTTATTCCCTGCTTCAGGCCAGTGAGATTCATGATGGTAAGACACATAGCCGGACTCGGAACTGAGACCGGCCCTGGCAAACAAATCGGTCGGCCTTGAGGGGGGGGGGTTGCAAGTTCGAAGCACTACTCCCTGACGCTTTTGTTACAGGGGACGATATACCAACCCCTGGTAACAAAACCGGCCCTCCAGGGGTCCAAAACTACACCCCACCCTGTCAGCCCACCGGGGAAATAGTAAGGCATTTTGGGTGACGGTCAACTGCAATTATTTTAGCAACACCAATGATTCGGTGATCGATGTTGTTATCCCCCCAGACATCTGGGTCACCCATTTTGCAAAACTTTATGCTGACCCTGATGTTAGGACTACAGTCTTTCATGGGGCAGTGGTGGATAGTTTGCCTTGGTCTACGTCAGAGCATTTCCCTTGGGTAGCATGTCCGGCTGGCCCAAAGATTGAACTTAATGAGGATTTGCTAGCACTGGATAGTTGCCCTGCTGGGAAAGCTCCAGGCCCTGATGGGATCCTCGTTGACCTGTTCAAGGTCAACATCAAGCTGTGTACTTCACTTCTGATGAATGTCCTCAATGCTTTCTTAGCCACAGGCCCGCCTGAATTGTGGGCCCATGCCATATTAGTCCCCATATTTAAAAAGGGCTCAAGGGGCTGGACTGTTATCGGCCAATATTGTTGATAAACTCCACTGCAAAAAAGTAATGGAGAGAATTCTGTTGGAACGACTGCAGTCATGGGCCGGGGAACCTAATGTCCTGTCGGAGTTGCAGTTTGGTTATAGGCTTGGTTTAGGGACGGTGGAGCAGGCCCTCAATCTGTACCTTTTAATTGGCAAGTACACTATGGCCAAGAAAGACAGGATATATTTGGCATTCATGGATCTAGGCTGTGCGTCATGTTGTGGAGCATTCTGTCAGACATGAGAGTGGAGCAATTTTGTTAACTTTTTTAGGCAACTGCATAATGATCTCATGGCTAGTGTGAGATATGGCATGGGGGAGACCACGGGTCCATTCTGTTTACCAGGGGCGTGCTAACAGGGGTGTGTGATGCCTCCATTTTTGTTCTTTCCATATATTAACGGCCTGGAGAAGCATCTGGTGGATCTTGGGGCAGAATGTTCACGGGTAGGTTGCTGTAGTGTTCCAAGCTTAATTTAAGCAGATGATCCGTGTAGGAAGCTGGGTTTCTGTTGCAGTAACCCCCTCCACACACTTTTTGCCAGATTTCTGGTGCACTTTAACTTGATGTGTCCTGGGTCCCTGCCAATCAGATTCCCAGGGCCTGTGTTCTTTCCCAAAACTGTAGCTTTGTACCCCCTGGTGGCAACTCTCTGGCCACATGGAAGTCCCTTGTAAAAGGTACCCTGGGTACTAAGAGCACTGTGACAAAAGAAGGCCTCTAAGGGCTGCAGCACATATTGTGCCACCCTTAGAGGCCCTGTACCTTACACACACACACACACACACACACACACACACACACACACACAGTTTTGGTGCAGAGAAAAGTGAACATGGACACATACATACATACCGGTGTGCCATGCCTGCAACCCACTGCCTATGGTATAGGTAAGACACTCCTCTAACTGGGTGCACTATACCACTGGTGAGGGTACAGTTGCCTGAGCACTGTACTCATATAGTGTAAGTCCATTCTTAAACATTTTAAGTGCAGTAAAGCCATAAAGAGTATATCGTCTGGGAGTTTGCCATTAAGAACTCCACAGCACCATAATGGCTTTTCTGAATTCTGGGAAGTTTGGTATTAAACTTCTCAGCATAATAAAGCCACACTGATGCCAGTGTGGGAGTTATTATACCATGCACTCAGAGGGCATCTTAGAGCTGCTCCCTGATGGGGTCCTTGACTGGTTAACACCAGCCTACCACCACTTGACCTGTTTCTGGACCCGTGGGGTGGGAGCCTTCGCTCCCTGAACACAGAAACAAAGCATTTCCTGGGCGGAAGTGGTCACACCTCCCCCAGGCCATGAAGAGTCATCTGTGGCAGGGGAGCTTCAAAGGCCTTGCCACCTTTGTAAGTGACCCATAGGCTCTCTTGCTATCAGGAGCAGTCCCCTTCCTGTCTCCCCTTCTTTTCGGCAGAAAGACAGGCAGGAAAAATTAGTACAGCCCAGACGGTGTGCCCACCTCTGCCAACCCCTCCCCTGATGTCGCCTGCAGCCTCTGCACGGAGACCCCCCCCCAACCTCAAGTGGCCTGGTAAGGTGAAATCGGACCTCAAAGACATCCTTGCATCCCAGTGCCCTGGAGAAGAGAACCAGAGGTGCACCTATGTCCTTGAGCCCTCCAACTTACCTGCCCAGCTGTTGGTTCCTCCCGGAAGTCTTCCTGGAACGAGCCTGCAGCCAAAATCCAAAGCCAGCAACTCCCATTGAAAACAACAGGGCACCCGACACCAAATCAACATTCTGCACCCAGCCGCTCCTGTGCCACTGTGAGTGCACCTTGTGTGCCACCTCGGATCCCCCTTTGCCCTGAGCCAAACCCCAGGAGATTTGTTCCTACAACCTTCTGGCCTGCTCATGAGCAGCCACCAACCATAGGCCTCGTATCCCCCATTGGATAACATTGGGCCTCAGCAATCTGCACCTAGTGCCGCTGACGGTGCTTTGAGAGTGCATCCTTGACCCTGGGGGAACCCTTGTTCTAACCCCCAGAAAACCAATTCACAAACCTAAGTTCATTCAGTTAAACCGATAACCTGATTTTCTCCCATAGGACAGCAGTGACTGATTTCTTGTGAAAATGTTTGCGTGCTCGTGACCAAAAAAACACAAATGTCAGTGAAAAAAAGCCGTTAAATGAGTTTACACCATTACGGATTATTAAATATGTATTGGCGCACAGTATTTCCAACACTCAAAATATGATCGCTTTGATGATTATTCAATGTGATAATGCCACGAACTTGCTTAATGAACACGATGTTTCGCCGTACATGTGGTGCTATTAACAATTTATCAAAATTGGCCACTTTTCTCACTGGGTGCAAACCGTCAGTTGGTCAATTAATTCAGCAAATGTACAACAAGGGTGATGGGATGCACACCATTATATTCCAAATTAATCCATCTTAATCCTAGAAAATCCTCCAAGGGTGTGTGCTCACTGGGTTAGTGCCTTGCCCCAATGACACGCTGATAATAAACCACGCTGATAATAAACATTTCGCCCCAGACCCAGTCGCACAGCCAAATAGTAGATTTGCAATAATGCTCCAAACTGTTTCATCCACTTTTCTCCATTTACTTAGTGCTTAATTCCAATTGGTATGCTTTTTCATCTTTAGTCAACAAGTAACAGTCATGCACTTTCAAAAGCTTCCAATGCTCAAGAGATCTAGGCATATCACACTAGAGAAAGTAACTTAAAAAGCAATCTAAAAGTAACATACACAGTAATCTGAAAAAGTAACTGAAAAGTAATTCTAACTGTTTTATGAACAAATGGCCTACCTGTAATCAATCCAGTTGCATTCAACTGCATTCAAACTGTATTTAACTGCATTATTCTTGCAAAGTATTATTATACTTACCTGTACCAGGCCTGCCTTGGTTCTAGAAAATAAAACACAATTAAATAATATTTCTATACAAACAAATTGTTCTGAGTTCAGTCTTTGAGTGTGTGACATAATTTCTTGCCTGCGTGTGTACAATAAATGCTTAACACTACCCACTGATAAAGCCTTACTGCTTGACCACACTACACACAAATAAGAGTAAGGTATTATCTACTTTTACCTCTGCCTACCTTTGGGGATCCACTGGACTCTGTGCACACTATACCTTACTTTGGTATCGTATATACAGAGCCAGCCTCCTACAAAAAAGTCCTAATAGCCAGGACAGCTAATTGGTGTGCAGCGTTTACTGGATGGTTTTTGTATATTTATGACGAGTCTCGATCTAAGTTCGATTCACTGAAAAATACATGTCATGGTTTATGGAGCGAGAAGGAAAGAGAACCCTGATTTTATAGTGAATAGGGACAAAGTATGTGCCGTCCCTACTTAGGGGTCCTTTTTGATAAACATCTGTCATGGAGACCGTTGAAGATTAGTAGAGCAGCGATCTACTCTAAAACGGTGGAGGCTGTCTTTAACTTTGGCAGTAGACTGGGACAGAAGCCGGCCAAGGAATTCATAGCTGTTTACAAGGCCAAGCGCTGTAGTGGCATCTTAGGGGTGTGGGGTAATGGGGCCCAAGAGGAATTGGAAACCGTAGAGACTGGCTTCCTTAAAATGTTATTGTCTATCACCATTAGCACTGGCTCCTTTACTTGCCACCTGGAGATGGGGTTGCGCTATATTGAAGATGTTATAAAAATGCAACTGTTGCTATTGTGGCTTCGAATCTGCACAAGGGAGCAGACAGTTTTTAATGGGTTGTCCTTCGTGTTTGCAACTGGATCACTGCCTGTATATTCCTTGGTTAAAGTACATCTATCACACTTCCCAGAGTTTGGAGCTTGACAAATTTTCCAGGTCCCCGGGAAGTCTCAAAGCAAGTTTTGCACTACACTGAAGAGCGCATTTTTAGCGTGCTGTGACGACCATAGAGCGCAGAGTGAGGCTAGTAAGGAAAGTGTACAACCATACATTGAGATTACGACTAATCCTGGCTTGGCTTCATACCTAATGTGGGTGGGGAACCAGCATCATAGGTTTTTATAGGTCAGGCTCAGGTTTGGTACGGTCCATTTTCTTGTGGCCTTCCCCACTATTTTAAGAACATATGTGCTTGTCTCTGTGATAGCCATTCTGAGCAAAGTACTCTGCATTTTATGTT
Organism: Triturus cristatus; assembly: GCF_964204655.1. Classification (NCBI taxonomy): domain Eukaryota; kingdom Metazoa; phylum Chordata; class Amphibia; order Caudata; family Salamandridae; genus Triturus; species Triturus cristatus. The sequence goes on along the minus strand of NC_140586.1, from coordinate 322,409,422 downwards.
TTTTTGCAAATGTTAGGTCTCCTTGACAAGGTTCTATCTTTTACCATTTTTAAAACTAGCGAACATTCGGTTTACTAGAGCAGCTTTTATTTATTTCCAGTCGCTGCTGAATCCGCGGATCACTTATCTCACCACAGTTTATATACAAAGGGGTATTAGGCAGTGGACTGCTATTGTCGTTTAATAAAGATGACCTTTGCATACTTTTATGGATAGCTGGTCAGGGTCTGGCGCGCATGTCATTTTATGATGTTACGCAATGTTTTAATATGTTGTATGTTTTTTTTAGTTGTTGTTATGATCACGCTTTTAATATTTGTGTTTTGTGCGGCTTGCCCCAAATCAAGTGGAGAACAACTATCATTATTTACACTGTGCACTTTATAGCTAGCAGAGACTAGTTTAAGGCCCCCGAAATTTGCAACTAACTTAGACCTTTCAGATAGCATGCCGGTCCCTTTTTCTGCCAATTGTTAGGACTTTCTCTGAGGTCTCTGTTTTTTTGGTTTTGTGCCTTAGCAGGAAGGCTCCTTATTGCTTACAGATCTCTTATGCTTGAAGTTAATTTTATTCAATTAAATGACCATGATTTATTTATTTTTAACTGTTTATTATCCATTTTAAGTATTCTTATATTTCAATTGTGCACTTTTTATGGTTCAATGTACCGAAATGAAGTTATTTTTGATTAATAATATGCATCTAACATTGAGTTTAATAAATCAATATTTATTAATTTTAATTAGATATACATCCAGTCAAATTCAAAAGGAAAGGACACAAATTTAATTACACTTAACTTAAAAAAACATAAAACTTCACTATACTAGCAGAGAAGATTTGGAAAAACAAAGAGAAAAACATATAAAATATAAGACTGACGCTTTGGATAACCCAGGTGAGCCTTTATAAGCATCATTTCCCTAAGCTATTCCCATACAGTTCCACAGTGCATAAAACAATGCCATATATCACCTATATCATGACGGAAATTCTGGATTCTGTTATGTACATCTGGTGAGCAATATGATTTTACACTTGTTTTACTACTGACAGCAACAACTATGTCCATGCTACGGAATACTCCAAGAGAAGGATAAAAAAAATCATTGTACTTTACAAAGTTATTATTGGTGTTAATGGGTCACGTTATGGTTAGTTTTTGCCTGGGTGTAGGAAGATGGAGTACTAAGTGGTGATGCTGGTTAGGCTTCACCATGCAATATTATCACAATACCCCAAAGATGGTCTTTAGATTCACAATATTAAATCCTTAGCTCAGTCCTGGTAGAGTGACAAAGCGCAGTCAGGCTTTACTAGAGGAACATGTGTTAAGCAGTACCAACATGGATATTGACATGACTCAAAAGAATCCAACACCAATTTTAGAAATAAAGAAGATGTTTATATAAATTTAGACACCAAAACGAAGTTAATCGGATAAGTATATCCAAAGGTATGGGTTTTCAAAGCAAAATTCAATCAGTGCAAAACAGTACTGGAAATCTTTAATATTGAGGTCAATGGAAAAAGGCACTAGTGACAATTGGTCACTTGCAGGTCGAGTTGTGTGGAACCCAAGGAGAGTAAAGTGATGCGAGTTTCAGGATCAAGCCACAACAGTCAGTTTGATTTTACCTGGCACAAGAAGCTTAGTTGCAGAGTTGTTCTGGCTGTCCTTGGTGCTGAAGCGGGAGCTGCCGGGGAGCTGCTTTTACCGCTTACACAGTGCTAGTGGGGAACAGGGTGCAAAAAGTTGACAATGAAGCCACTGCTGACATCATATGTAGGTTTTGCGGAGTTCCCTCGAGGTGCAGCGTTGAGTTAAGGTGATAGTTGGTGGATTGGCGATCAACATGTCTTGGCACCAGTAAGGTCAGAAGAAAGTTATTTCAACACCTAGAGGTGCTTGGGAACATGATAGCTGCCTGAAATTTGTCGGAGGTCAGTACTACATTTCCCACAATGCACTGGACCATCTACTTTTGGGTGATCCCTCGAAGCTTTTGATGGCCAGTGATTCTTTGGTTCTGGGATGTTGTTTTTACCTGCGGTGTGCAGGGGACTAGTGCAACTAGTCCTGGGAAATCTGGAGTTGCCTTTGACTCTCAAAGGGGTCCCTCTGGCCTTTGTTGCAAGTCAGATCAGAAGCTGAACTGAGGTTCTGGTGTCAGGGGTGGCCCTTAAATCCTAGATTTTGGGGCGTTATTGGTGTGGGTTCAAGTGGCCAATGGGCTACTCTCCCCAGTGGTTAAACAGCCCCCGAGGTGGCCACATGAGGTGGGTCACCTTTTAAAACCAGAACCCTTCATTCTACCACTTTTAAAAGTGGCAGATTCCTTCCTCAGCTGTACAGACCAGGCTGCCCACCCTAGAGGTGTGGCTAGCCTTCTGAGGGTGTACAACTTCAGAGTACCTAATTCTCCACCTGCCTGGTGCAAATGTGCCTGGGGCAGGGGGAAAGCGGTTTCATCCTTTGGGAGGCAGCCTGGCTGCATATTACAGATGGTGATGGCTTTGAAGCTCACCGCCTTGATGTTCTACTTCACTAGCCGTTGTCAGGGAAAGTAGTGTGACCTCCTTACCATCCAGGCCATTGTTTCCGACTCCTGGGATAGGTCACACCTCTTGGCAGGAGGTCAGATTCCTGTCTTGGCTGCAGCAGCTGCAGGATGGTAGCCAGGGCACAGAAAAGGCTGGGGCAACCTCTAAGGTAGCCACCTGGGTGCATGCCACATTGTCCTTGACACTAGATTCATGTCAGGGGTGATGAAGCACATTGTTTGATACCAAACATGACATTTTTCGGCTGTACCATAATGGAATTGCGAACTTCGGGTTTGCGCGGGTACCAGTCCATGTTATCTTATGGATACCCTATCACTTATATTAGCCCTTAATGGCAAAGACCACTATAGAGACATATAAGCTTGCACTTACATGTCCATACCTTTAATATAGTTCACCCTGCCTCCTAGGCTCAAGAATCCTTCCTTAGGGGTGACTGGCATATGTTAAAAAGAGTGCATTGACTTGTCCTTTTAAAGGAACATAGTCTTCATGTTCACGGAAAACCTCAGTGGTTTGCAATCACCATTTAAGGTATGGCAGAGGAAGTATATATATCACGACTCGCTCACTGAGGATACAGGGAATGCATTGGGTGGAACTCGGTGTACTCTACATTACTTCCTAAAACAGTGGTCTTTCTGTTCTTATTTTAGATGAGACGAACCTGTGTAATGGGCGCCCAATTGATGGAATGACTACTTTACACAACGGATCATTGGTCGCATTCCGAGGTGGGTTTTTCAGAGGAGATCCGTTTCTTACACCACTTGTTAAAATTTAAAATAATTGAGCATATTTGATTTCTTAGAGTATAATGCAGCAAAACAGCTAAGATGTTTGTGGTAATGGTTTTGGGGGGCCGCTTTTTTCTTGGACTTCTAGGTCCTTACTTCTGGATGTTAAACCAGTTTGGGAGACAGTTGGGAAATCCTCGTAGGATCACAGACGTATGGGGCATCCCCTCTCCGATTGATACCGTCTTCACGAGGTGTAACTGTGATGGCAAGACCTTCTTCTTTAAGGTAAGCAGTCAATCCATAGTTCTTCTTTAGGAACCTACTGGTAGTATGCATTAACTCTATCAGGTCTGGCAGATGAACCTTGATAGCTTCATCTTTGAGGCATACTTCCCTATAGTGAGAGATTTTGTAAGTAATAGGATAAGCTTAATTCACTTCCTTCAAATCTGAGAAACAGACCATCAATATACTGGGCCTCATCACAACCATCTTTTGCTTCTCATCTTGCACAATGACGACAAATTAGAAGGACCAAAGGAGAGAGAGAGATGTGCTTTGCTTTAAATAGCCCATTATATTTCCCAATACATGGGTGCCCATGCTATGATTTTTATCTTATGTGGCACAGTGGTGCTTAGTAGTCTGCTTTTCCCCATGCATATATCCATGTTTACGTAATGTCCAATTTGGTTGCAAAAGCATGAATCTGAAGTGCAGAGTCAAAGAAGCCAAAGGCTTTTTTCCCCACAATGGATTGGTCTAGAAAATACATTTCAGACAAAGAGGTAGGATGTTTGTTGCATTGCTGACAAAGATAGAAAACATACTGAGGGTAAAACTAGGGGAGTACGAAATTTGCGTCAATTGCTTTCACTTAATTATGCATAATGTTGGGAAAATTATACAAAATGACATGTGCTCCTTACTGCAAGCTTTGACACAAGGACACATTTTGCTCTAAAAAAAAAGGCAAAATAAAACCACAATTGCTCCTTACATTCTATTAGTTTATATTGTTCCCATTCTATAATTTTACGGCGAACTGCAGAGTAAATAAGCAATGTGGCATTGTGGCATATTTCCGGAGTTTTGGGTAACAAGCTTAATACAAAACTCCCAAAATGACATTAATTACGCTGGCATAATTTAAATTTCCACTGGGCCTAGGCAAAGCCAGCTTTGAGTGACAATATAAAATGACATGGTGGCAGATACAGCTGTACTATCATTACTTATTGGCATATGGTTCAAGCTCTCTCTTACCCCACTAGAGAGGTTCCACATGGGTACCAGTTCTTTGAATATCTGATAACTAATCTGAGCTGAAAACTGTGATCCTACACTGTTTTTTAAACGGATTTTTGGGGGAAAGGGGGTGTTGAAAAGCTAAAATCCATGTTGCTGAACTATATGCCTTTTGTGAGATAGACCTTTGTCTAATAGTGCTTTTATCTACTCAGGACTCTTCATACTGGAGATTTTCCAATGATGTAATGGATCGAGGATACCCCAAACTCATCTCGAAGGGTTTTGGTGGCCTTAGCGGTAAAACGACTGCCGTCCTCTCTGTGGCTTCATACAAGAAAAGGGTGGAATCTGTATACTTCTTCAAAAATGGTAGGCTTGCCACTTTGGAAATATTAGTTGTTTGTACAGCAGTAGAATCTATTTCATTTAAACCAATAAATATTTAAAGCCGCAATAGAGACATTTTAGAAACTTCAATGAGGTGCTATCCATAATGTTGTGCCCATGACAGGAATAAACAGCAGAACATGTATCCAAGTGAGTGATAATGGTAGCAGAAAGTAGGTTTTTAATGTTCTAAATATCCACTTTTTATGTTCGATGACAAACTATGACTGATCATTGGGTAATTATGGTTGATCATGTATGGGCAACATTTAATTCCGGCAATGCTCTTAACCCATTTATCAACTTCCTAAGAGTTGCTCTTCCCTTCAGTTTTAGTCTTGGCTAGTCTGGCAGCATATACAAGGGTGTTCCACAGAATATTCCACTCATTTCCCTAGAGGAGGTGATGTAAGATACTTGTGGGGCCATTACTGTGGGATTGTTCCGATGTGATTAAATGGTAAAGGACTGGTACGTAAACAGTAATTCATAGGGACATACTCTTGATTTGGACATTTTTCAAAAATTAGCCCACAATTCATTTTGATTAAATATTCCCTAATGTCACTCAACATGTCTTCATCGTATCTGTACACCGGTCAGGCATCTCCTGCTGTTCTGTGTCGATTTCTGAAGTTGACATACCCAGAATAAGTTACACAGATGTCTCAAAGAAAATTCCCTATTGTACTACAGAGATTTTTCAAGTTTCAAGATTGGCCCCACACATCCTAAGAGCGATCAAAGGACATAAATGTATCCAAAGTGGATAGAAGGAGGGTGCGTGATGATGTGGTATATGGGATAAAGTATCCAGAGCAATGTATTATCATTTTACAAGTCAGAGAGGAGTTTTGTGATAGGACAAAGGAATGAAGTTAAAGCCCAATTTCCTTTTTAAGGTCACGGAAATCCAAAGGAGCTTGCAAAATCTTTTTTAGGTATAATATCTACTTCGGACCGGATTTAAAATTTGGTGGACAGTGCTCCGTCCATCCGGGTATCAGAGGACATTTTGTCTGTCACTCTGACGGACGACTGTCTGCCAAATCTAGAGTTCACCACTGGTTCAGTGATGAGCTCTGTACCTTGATTGGAAATGCAGTAATGGCGGTTTCAGCCTAGATCTAAAATGTTTGTGAGAGACATGAAAAAAGGACATCACACTGTCCTACCGAAGTAGGGAAAGCAGTGAAATGCCCTTCCACCGATGCCCCCTACTCTGTTGGGTGGTCAGGGAAGCTTTCCATTGAAAGAGGCAATAGGGGATCCACAAAGTAAATATGGTGGTCCTCCGGCCCCTATATAGAGTGTGCGGACCGTCATTTTGGCCGACAAGGTACTCCGTTGCATTTCTGAAGTAGTCCCCTGTTTGCCAAAATCTAAATATGATCCTTAAATCTTGTACTGCCCTCCCAAATTCAATGCCAGTGGCCGGATTTGAAGTTGTGTTGAATTGGGAAATCCTTCAATTCTTTGAGCAAGTACTAACTGGAGAGAAGATTCTATACCAGAAATGTAAGCAATTATTTACAACGGCAATCAATTAAGCTTTATTCGATCGCAATCATGATCATAAAATAAACAAATAAAAAACAAAAGCAAAACAGATAAAAAAAACTTTCCATCACATTATAAAATTGAATAAATATCACACCCTTGCCAGATATCCATAAAGTAATAGTGCAGAAGGTCAAATTTATTAGGCAGCAATTACAGTTCTCTGCCTAATGGCCCTTTGAATAGAAACTGCGGTAAGATAAGAAATCTGTGGATTTGGCAGAGACTGTAAGTAAGTAAAAGCTGCTCTAGTATGCCAAATATTGGCTTGTTTTAAAAAAGGTAAAAGACATAATTAAAAAAAAAAAAAACATAAAATGCAAAGTGCTTAGCACATAACACTGTCACAGGGACAAGCAGGTAGATTCTTGAAATAAGGGCCCTGAGCAGGGAAGGCCACAAGAAAGTGAACCGTACCAAACCTCAGCCTGACCAACCAAAACCTTGGATGCTGATTTCTCACCCAGATTAGGTATGAATCCAGGCTAGGGTTAGCTGAAATCTCTGCATGTGCTTAACGCTTTGCTTATTAGCTTTCCTCTGCAGTCTAGGGTCCTCAAAACGAGCTAAACATTTAGTCTTCGGTGCGAAGCCACAACTTGCTTTGAGACTACCCGGAGTTTAAAAAAACAAAACAAAATCATTACGCTTCAAACTCTGGGAGATGTACTGTACCAAGGAATATACAAACAATGATCCAATTGCAAACAGTCAATAAGGATAGCCCTATTAAAAACGATCTGCTCCCTTGTCAAGATTCGAAGCCACAATAGCAGCAGTTGCATTTTTATAATATCATCAATAAGGCATAACCCCAGCTTCAAGTGACAAGTAAAAAAGCTAGCGCTGATGTGGACAGACAGTAACCTTTTGAGGAAGCAGTTCTCTACAATTCCCAATCCCCCTTGGTCACCAATGCCCCAAAACCCAGTCCCCATAAGATGCAACCATGCAGCGCTTGACCTTGTGAACAGCTAAGAGTTACTTGGCTGGCTTCTGTCCCAGTCTACTAGTAAAGTTAAAAACAGCCTCCGCCTTTTAGAAAAGGCTGCAGCTCTATTGGTCTTCAAAGGACTCCATGTAAGATGTTTATCAAAAAGGACTCATAAGTAAGATAATGTGGGGAGAGCACATTCTCTGTCACCATTTACTATAAAGCAAACACAACAAGCTGATAGAGTGCCGAAACTTTTCAATCACTCACCCCCAGTCACAGATCTGGGTTTAATCCATCGTTCCTTTGCTCATTATGCCACCCCAGTTTGCATCCAGCCATATGCAAATCAATCTTGACCCTGTTTCTCATGGGGACAGTCCAGCCCGAAGTGCCAGGCTAGGTCCTCCCTGGACCAGAAACAAGCATCCTGGGACCGGTTTCCGGATATTACCCCATATCAGCCAGGCTAGCTTGAAACCAGTGGCACAGTGAGCATGGGACCCACGTTTAGGCATACCCTTTGCCAATTAGGGCGAACATAGCAAACACAACAAGATAATGGATGGAGTGCTGAAACTTTTCACCACTCACCCCCCAGTCACAGTTCTGGGTTTAATCCATTGTTCTTTTACTCACTATGTCACCCCAGTTTGTACTCGCCATATGCAAATCAGTCTTGACCCTGTTACTCATAGGAAAAGTCCAGCACGAACTGCCAGGCCTGGACCTCCCTGGATCGGAAACCAGCATCTTGGTACCGGTTTCGGAGTGTAACCCTTCATCATCCAGGCTAGCTTGAATCCAGTGGCAAAGTGAGCAAGGGACACACGGCTGGGCATGCCCTTGGCCACTTAGGTCAAACATAACAAGATGATGGATGGAGTACTGAAAAATTCCAACCTCTCACCCCCAGTCACAGATCTGGGTTTAATCGATCGTTCTTTTTCTCACTATGCCACCCCAGTTTGGACCCAGCCATATGCAAATCACTCTTGACCCTGTTCCTCATGGTAACAGTCCAGCCGAACTGTCAGGTCAGGTCCTCCCTGGACCGGAATCAAGCATCCTGGGACCGTTTTCGGGGTATTACCCCTCATCAGCCAGGCTAGCTTGAATCCAATGGCACAGTGAGCCAGGGACCCACATCTGGGCATACCCTTGCCCACTTAGGGTGAACATAGCAAACACTTAGCTGCCATCTCCTTAAACAGAGATCAGTGTCAATTCTTTCCATGTGGAAAAATCTTGTCGTCGTGAAATATACTCTGTGGAGTATTTTTAGTTGGAGTCATTGGAATCCCGCCTGTATGACAACCTCAAAAGTAGCCGCAAGCCGCTCCCCAGTCATTGTCTTCTAGCCTGCCAAGGTCTTTCTCCCACTTACCCTTAAGGCTGTCTAGTGTAGGGAGGCTGTTATGGAAGAGTGGAGTGTAGTCTCGACACTGGTTGGTCAAGGGCGGCCCTAGAACTTTGTATTACAGTGGTGTCTCATTGGACACCTCCAGTAGCAGCTTCACGTGTCTTTGCAAGAGATATCGTAGTTTCCCAACACTGGAGGTATTGGCTCCCTGTCAGCTCATATTGTTCCTGTAATTCGGAGAAGGTTGTTATTTTGTTTTCTTAACAGGTGTCGCCAACAAGAATGTTGTTCCTTTCTACAGCTTACATTCTCCGATTGCTTTCTATCTCAGGAATATATCTCCCACTATACTCACAAAACCTTGCATGAACAATTGACCTTGATGTACTTCCTTTTCTCAGAGTGACCCTTTTCCTTACCTTCCATCCTCTGCATAAACTCTATTTCTGAGTATAGCCTTGTTGAAGTCACATGCCTGCCTTAATCATTCTTACTATAAATCTGCAATTGGCTGATACCTAATTTCATAGATTATCACCTCTACTTTTCAAAACCCTACACCTGTCATCTAATATTACCTAATCCCCGCCAGACTATCAATCTCACCAACCATTCACCTGAAACCACATAGCTGTCACTGATCACGCCTACCTGAATATATATCACAAAGTAAATTAAGTATATGCATTCAAGTTTTCTTGAGAATTCATTAATGGCAGTAACCAACATTAACCACTATCCAAAGATATTGGAGTAGTGCGCTACTCCCCGTAAAGTGCTTCAACGCTTTGACAGGGGTAGAAAGCGCACTATGAATACAATTAAAATGCAAAATCATGTGGTCATGAAAGGAATACTCACCTAGAAACGTTAGTGATATTTGTACTGTTATGTAGCACAAGACAACCACTGTATTGAAAATGTAAAATATACTTGAATCCCATTGGCTGAAAGAACCTTTTTTTCTGCTCAGCCAATGGGGTACTGCAGAAACTGGGAAAGTACTGTGGTTCCTCGGGATCTCGTTGGGCAGTGGCACCATGTCAGCAAAATATTATAGTGGCCATTACAGGATCTGGGACATGTCCTAAAAAAAGGTTTAAAAAACCCACAAACACAGTGGGGCAAGGACATCCTAACTCCCCCTGCATTTGTGGTGGAAATCCAGAGATATCCCCCTGAGATAACATTTTTTTTATAATATTCAGGCAGCGGGCAGGTACCCAGAAAAAAAGGGAATATGACAATGTGGGTTGGCATGCATGGCCGTTGGGCAAGCATGGCCAAAGGCCATGCACAGTGATTATTGTCCACATGCGTAGGGTTGACTGCAGGACCTGGCCCAAAGCAAGGCAATGAAGCCATCTTCTGCTGTACAAGTCCAAAGGCTGTGCACAGCAGACGTTGGCTGTATGCGAAGTGTTGCAAAAGAAACCGGTCCCAGGATGCTTGTTTCTGGTTCAGGGAAGACCTGACTTGGCAGTTCGGTCTGGACTGTTCCCATGAGGCACAGGATCAAGACTGATTTACATATAGCTGGGTCTGAACTGAGGTGGCTAAGTGAGCTAAAGAATGAGGATGGATTCAACCCAGATCTGTAACGAGGGTGAGTGTCTGACAAGTTTCAGTGCTCCGTCCATTACCTCCTTGTGAATGCGAAGTGTTGGCCATTGGTCGAATTTAGAATACGACAAAAAAAAAAGCCAGACATTCACTGAAAAAACACAAACATTTGTGTGACGGTATAGTTTTGTAAGTTTCTAAAACCTTAAGATACGTTAGAAGAAAAACCCAGAAAAAGACTGAAAAAAACAAAGGTTAAAATGACGTTATAGTTACGTGTTGGAATGAGACATGAGCCAACGCACAAGTTACTTAAGTAATGATATATCTGTAAGAGACATTACTTAGCGATAGATTCCTTACCTTAAAATATCCCCAGGCGTCAGATTGGATCCGGAAAGATTTTGTCAGCAATACCCCGGCACGTCGGTAGGCATCGTTGTACGGCTCGTCGTACGGCTCCACGTACGTCACTGGCGTCGTAGCTGCCGAGATGACGTCGTCAGAGCTACTTAGACGCGCCCACGTGTGCTGATGTCAGTTCTGTTCACAACGTTTCCGCGCCAGGAGCGCAGAGCTATGCCAGAGACGACTACTGGTGCAACAGAACTAGGGCCCTGAAAGGGTTGACCTGAACCCTAGAGAACAGTTCGCAGAACGGGGAGGATGGGCGGGTGGTAAGGAATCTATCACAAACTAATGTCTCTTACAGATATATTGTTACACAAGTAAGTAACTTGTGCATCTGAAAGAGACACGTTAGTGGTAGATTCCTTACCTTAGAATACATACCCAAGCAATACCAACCCCGGTGGTGGGTCTGCGAAGTGAGATTACACCAGAAAGTCACGGAGAACTGAAAGGCCAAAGAAGCTGTCTCGCCGGACCTGACTGTCAAGGCAATAGTGCTTAGTGAAGGTATGCAACGAGGCCCAAGTGGCCGCCTGACAGATGTCTTGCAGGAGGACACCGCATCCCAATGCTGTAGTAGCTGCTGTCGCCTTGGTAGAATGGGCGTGCAGCCCAACCGGAGGTTCCTTTTTAGCCAGAGAGTAACAGGTTTTAATGCACGAGACAACCCATTGGAAATAGTTCGCTTGTGCACAGCCCGGCCTTTCTTGGCGACCACATACCCAACAAAGAGCTGGCCATCCACCCGGAACGGTTGTGTGTGGCTGAGATAGAATGAAAGCACACGTTTTGGGTCCAGATGGTGGAGCCTCTCCTCTTCGCTTGAAGGTGGAGAGAGTGACAGTTTGCCCGAGATGAAACGCAGAGGCTACTTTTGGTAGAAAGGAGGGACGTGGTCGAAGCACAACCTTGTCCGGATGAATCACCAGGAAAGGAGGTTTACAGGAAAGAGGTTGGAGCTCACTCACCCGCCGAGCGGAGGGGAGGGGATGGCCACCAGGAAGACAGTTTTCAAAGTCAATAACAGCAAAGGACAGTTATGAAGAGGGGCTCAAAGGGAGCGCACATCAAGTATGTGAGAACCAGGTTCAAGTCCCATTGAGGCATCACAAAAGGAATAGGAGGGAAAAGGTGAGTAATGCCTTTGAGAAATCTTTTGACAACCGGGGACTTGAAAAGAGAGGGCTGATCAGGCAGCCTAAGAAAGGCTGAAAGAGCAGAAAGGTAGCCCTTGATAGTGACCAGAGCAGAGCCCTGCTGGGCCAAAGAGAGAAGGAACAATAGGACCTCAGAAAGAGGGGTAGTAAGAGGATCTACAGCTTTCGCTGTGCACCATGCCATACATTTTTTCCACCGACAGGTGTATACCGTTTTAGTGGAGGGACGCCTGGCTGCCAGAATCACATTACAGACTTCAGGAGGCAGGTCAAATGTAATCAGCTGTCACCGCTCAATCTCCACACAAGGAGGTGGAGGCTGGACAGGTTCGGGTGGATGATTGTCCCCTGTAGCTGCGACAGTAGATCCTCCAGAAAAGGAAGTCGGATCGGGGGATCCACGCTCATACTGAGTAGCTCTGGATGCCAATCTCTTCGAGCCCAGTCCGGTGCCACAAGAATGACTTGGGCCCGGTCGCGTCTGATCTTCTTCAGCACTCTGGGCAGAAGTGCTATAGGCGAAAAGGCGTACAATAGACCGCAACTCCACTCGCGACGAAAAGCGTCTCCGAGCGAGTGCCGCCTTGGAAACTCCAACGCGCAGAACTGCTGACATTGCGCGTTCTCTTCGGTGGCGAATAGATCTAACCAAGGTTTTCCCCATTGCTGAAAGAGACCTTGTGCCACCTCAGAGTGAATACGCCATTCGTGATCCAACATGCACCTGCGGCTGAGTTTGTCCGCCCTGGCGTTTAGGGTACCTGCCAGGTGTTGAACCACCAAGGAAATGCCTGGTCGTTCCAGCCACGTCCAGAGACGTAGAGCCTCCTGACATAGGGTCCACGACCCCACCCCGTCCTGCTTCTTGCAGTACCACATGGCGGTGGTGTTGTCTGTGAACACCTGCACTACTCTCCCCTTGACAGAGGGAAGGAATGCTTTCAGTGCAAGTAGGATCGCCCTGAGCTCCAAAAGGTTGATATGGAGCTTGGACTCCGTCAGAGACCAGAGGCCTCTGATCTCCGCCACTCCCATGTGGCCGCCCCATCCCAGGAGGGACACGTCCGTCACTACTGTGTGCTCCGGTTGGGGAAGAGAGAGGGATCTGCGGCGGACCCAACGCTGGTCCGTGAGCCACCACTGCAAGTCCTGTGCAGTGCCCTTCGAGATCTGGACGTAGTCGGACAGGTTTCCCCGATGCTGCGTCCACTGGAACTTCAGGTCCCACTGGAGAGCCTGCATATGCCTTCTTGCATGATAGATCAGCAGGCTGCAGGAGGCCCTGAGGCCCAGCAGCCTCAGGGTCTCCCTGACCGGAACCCAGGACCAGGGCCGAAAGATCGGAATCATAGCCTGAATGTCCCGGACTCGCTGTTCGGGAGGATAAACCCAAAACTGCACCGTATCCAGAACCGCTCCGATGAAGAGGAGCTTCTGAGAGGAAATCAGGTGCGACTTTGGCATGTTGATGGAAAAACCCCAGCAAATGCAGGAGGTCGGCCGTAGTCTGGAGGTGGGAGACAACTGCCTGGTGCGAGCCTGTCGTCAACAGCCAGTCGTCGAGATGGGGGAAGACTGAAACCCCTGATCTGCGCAGATGAGCTGCGACCACCACCATCACTTTCGTGAACACCTGAGTGGCGCTGGTAAGGCCGAAAGGGAGCACCGTGAACTGAAAGTGCTTGTGGCCTACCGTGAACCGTAGTTAACGCCAGTGGACCGGCAGGATGGGGATATGAAAATGAGCATACTGCAAGTCCAATGCTACCAGCCAGTCTTGCGGGTCTAGGGCAGACAAGACCTGAGCAAACATGAGCATCTTGAACTTCTCCTTCCGGAAGAAGTGATTGACGTTCCGGAGGTCTAAGATAGGACACAGGCCCTTGTCCATCTTTGGAACCAAGAAGTAGTGGGAATAACAACCACAACCTACTTCTGGCATCAGAACACGATCGATGGCCCCCTTGGCCAAGAGGGCCACAACTTCCTGCTGGAGAAGTGACAAGTGATCCCCCGACATGCGGTGGTACTGAGGTGGCATGGCTGGAGGGGTAGACTTGAAGGGGAGGGAGTAGCCCCTTCAGACTATTTGTAGAACCCACCTGTCCGAGGTGATGGTGCGCCAGTGGGGAAGGTGATGGCGAATCCTGCCACTCACTGGCATCTGGTGGGCCTGAAACACCACACTAGGAAGGTTTTGAGGTGGCGGCAGCAGGGGCGGTGGTATATTGACCCGCCCGCTGTCCTTGGGACCCACCAGGGCAGGTCCCACATCCGCTGCTGCGCTGAGACTGCGGCGGCGACGGCCTGCGGGTCTGAGAGAAATGCGCTTGGGAGCCTCGACCCTGACCTCGAAAGGAGCGAAAAGCAGACCCCGTGGGAGTACGCGTGGTGGCGAGACCCAAGGACTGAGCCGTAGTCCAAGAGTCCTTAAAGCGTTCCAGGGTGCTATCTGCCTGGTCACCAAAGAGGTGTGGGCCATCAAAGGGCATGTCCAACAAAGTGTTCTGGACATCGTCAGGGAAGCCAGTAGTTCTGAGCCAAGCATAACGGCGGAGCGCCACCGTTGTGGAAAGTACCCTGCCGAGGGAATCGGCCGTGTCAAGCCCACAACAGATAGTAAATTTAGCAGCATCTCTCCCTTGGGTAATGGCCTGGGAGAGCACCACCCGAGCTTCCACAGGGCACTGAGGCAGCACCTGTGCCACACAGAATGTGAATAGCGGCCCAACAGGCATGCAGTATTCACCGCTCGCAAAAAATCTTTTTCCCCAACGGCTCCAGTTTCTTAGATTCCTTGTCCAGAGGAGCAGAAGGGAATGTGCTTGGCGAGGCAGAAGCCTGGACAACCAGACTCTGAGTCGTCAGGTGTTGTGTGAGAAAGCTGGGGTCGCCTGGTGCCAGGCGATGGCGGCGTGCCACACCCTTATCTACAGGAACCCCTGTGTTAGGTTTGTTCCAGGTGCTCAACAGGAAGTCAGTAAGCGCCTTGTTGAAGGTCAGCAGCGGCTCCGTGGAGGAGGCCGCTGGCTGCAGCACCTCGGTCAGGAGATTGGTCCTGACAGGCACAGAAGGGAGCTCGAGGTTAAGAGCCTCAGCCGCCCTACGCAACACCACTGAAAAAGTCCCGACCTCCTCCGCAGCCACGGAAGAAGGGGACAGTGTACCAGGGTGGGGAGAGAAATCCGGATCCACTGGACCTTCCATGTCACCTTCCCATTCAGGCTCATCCTCGCATTGAGCTGCAAGAGGGACCTCAGACCCCTCCCAGTACTCCCCTTAATCTACCGCTTGTTAAAGAGGCCGGTAAGAACGAGGTGCCTGGGGAAATGGGCCAAATTCTCCACAAAGAAATGGAATTGGGGGGGTAAGAGACCAATCCTGGTACGGCACCGTCCAGCGTCAGTGGCCGCGTTGCACTCGGCACCAAGGCCGGCACCGGAGGCAGCGCCGAGGCCGGTGCCGACGCCAGCGCTGAAGCCGGTCTGACGCCAGCACCGAAGCCTGCAGCGCCGCAGGGTATGGTGTCGGCGTAGCCGAGGCCAAAGGTGGCGGCACGGGGGCAGATCTACCCAACGGGTCCGCGGGGCTGACACGAAGGCCTGTACCTCATCCGGAGCTGCGTGTGGGCCTGGAAAGGCGGTAGGCCGTAAGCAACAACGGAGGCTTCATTGGAGCCGCGGGAGAGTGACCGCCCGCCCCTTCCACTGCGTCCGCGACCAGTGAGGGGTAGAGGAAGAGCGACGTCGCGTCCGACTTTTTATGGCGCCGTGACTTACCTGTCCCCGATTCCGGCGAGCGATGGTGACGGCTCCGCTACTGGTCCCTTGACCTCCCATGGGAGCGGGACCTCGATCGACGCGGAACCAATTGCCGGACCTCCAATAACGTTCGGGAACACTCCCGCAAAGCTTTCGGCACCATGGCCCGACAATCGGGGCATGCCTCGGGGTCATGGGCATGCCCCAAGCAGAAGAGACACACGTTGTGTGGGTCCGCTACTCATATGTTCCGACGACAGGCCCTACAGGACTTAAACCCGGGCATCCCTACTGCACCAGGCGTTGAGTACTCAACAAAACAAGAGAAACAAGTTCACAGAAACCAAGTTAAAACTTTTAACTAGGGGTACCGCTCTCTATCGGATCTGTGCTGCTGGCGCGGAATAAGAAAGATCTGACGTCAGCGCGCGTGGGCGCGTCTAAGTAGCTCCGACGACGTTATCTCGGCAGCTACGATGCAAGCAGCGTACGTGGAGCCGTACGACGACTCCTACCGACGCGCAGGGGTACTGCTGACGAAAACTTTCCGGATCCAGTCTGACACCTGGGGATATTCTAAGGTAAGGAATCTATCACTAATGTGTCTCTTTCAGATTATAACTTACGCACCATCATGCACTGTTTAAGACTTCACATATTACATCACTTAGGACATGTTAAAATTTAAAAAAGAAAAAAAAGGGCAGAGAATTTGCATTTGAGCAGGGATGAGCGCATGGCCAGGCCGAATGTGAAGCCTAGTAGATAACCCATGATGAACTTGCTGCAAACAATGCACAGCAGGGGCTGGGTGTTGGCCTGGCTGAAGATCTAACTATCAATTTAGGTTGTTGTATCACTCGTCTTCAGAAAGCGTATAGAACACTAATAATCATTGAATAATCTCATTAGTAATATCAATATTGGTCTTTAAATTTAATCTGTAATGTCAACAATGATGTCATTTAACATGTTATGAGTAAAGTACTATACCAGGTTATACGTAGTGAGTAATGTGGGCGCACGTTATAGTTAGCTGACTAAACTGTGATTGTTTTTTTTCTGTGGTTTTTGGGTTTAACATTAGCTCATTCAAATACCTAACTATAAGGTCACCTAAACCTTTAATTTTATATATACAGTAGTGAACGCCAAATATATCAGAAATGCCAGGTTATAAAAATAATTGGGAAAACAAATTTGCTTCAGAATGAGGAATGTCTTAAACACCATTGTCAATTTCAATGAAAAGAAGCATTGGCTAAGATAAGAGGTCTCACCTTTGAGACATATTGGCTTTGTTAATGGTTTTTAGCAATGCTGTGCAGCATGGCTTAAGAAGAAATAAGAAATAAAATATATAGTCTATGAGGTGGCTATCCCATGGCATTTTGTAGGTGCATACACCGCAGATGTGTGTACCTACAAAATGACATAGGCTATTATTTTTATTTACTGATCAGAGTTGGATCGCAACCAAAAAAAAAAAAATTTGCTAAGGGAAATGGGAAGAGGAAAGCAACAATGAGGAAGCGGTGATTGCAAGCAACATGGAGGGCGGGGGCTGGGGACAGGGAAAGGCAATGGGCAAGAGAAAGAGCGACGTGGAATTGTGGGGAGAAGCACACAGGGGAGAAAGAAACGCGGGGGAGAATCACATGAGTGCAAGTGCATCACGGCAGAGGAAAAGTACATAGGCAAGAGAGAGCAACATGGAGCATGGAAGGGGAAGCAAAGCACACTAGGGAGACAGCTGAAAAACATGCACTCTCATGGAGTGCTTAACACAAAAAAGGTATTCCCCAGAAGTGAACAGTGAAAGAACACAAGTTAATTAGCAATGTTTCAGGGAAGGGACAGACACGAGATGAACAAGGCAAGCCATTGAATAACAAGCATTTGCAATGCAATCGGGCTCGCCTTTGGGGCCTTGTAAGTATTTAGCCATACAGTGCATTGTTTGCAGCTGGGGGGCCGGTAGCGGTTCCATTGGTAAGCAGGGAAGGGAAACAATGGTCTAAAATGGCCATGCTTTTTGTTTTTAATAGCCAAATAAAGAAAGGACATAATGAAATGCAAGGCCGGAACAATGACAAGGAAAATGGATTAAATGTTTGCGTCTGTAGGAGAAAATCATCTATCAAACCACAGGGGGTCTACCAACCCAGCCCCAATCTCTGAAAAACAAAAGAAATGTGTTGGCTATAAACGTAGAATCAAAAGTACACTAACCTGAATGTCTAATTGGCTTTACAGTGATAAACTCTGAAAGAAAAATGGGGCACAGAAGGAGGTAATAGCTGGACCAAAAGGGAATCCACTGGCCCTTCAATAAGGGGGAGGGAGAAGCTTGCAGCAGCATTGGGAATAAGGAGTGCCTGGGGTATGATATGGAACATTAGAGTGTTTGGGCTGTGGTAGGGAGGTGCAGGGAGTCTGAAATGACCCAACGGCCTCATATGGAATGGAGTGACTAGAGATTAAACAAAGCCATGAACTCCAACACACCCCAGTTAAGGACATGGTAATGGATAGGACCGTGAGGTTCAATTATTTGAAAACCTTTAAAAAGGCCAGTGGGTTAATTCCCAAAGAAACTGTATTTCAAACTCAAGAGCTGCCTTCTAGGTACAACCATGCTATATGAAGCATCGGTCTCCGTGGTCTCACAACTGCATTCATGGAGCTCTGGAGCTGCAATGCCTCTGCTTTGTACCTGAGCCTCCTGCATACACGGGTACCCTGATAGAACCCGCAGTCCACCCTTCTACTTCCCGCAGAATCTGGGCAACTCGGATTCCCAGGCACAGAAGAAAAACACACTGCCTCTTAAACACGCCCCGTGCTGGCAGCGCAGATCAAGCTCACACCACTGGCAGGCTGACACAGTCATAGGAGTGAACCAGCGAATCTATCAGCAGCTGCAGCAAAGCATGCAGCCATCTTTGAATGGAAGTTATTCAAAACAAGCTCCCACTACTGTGTACTACAACTAACAGACAACTGTTAAAACCGAACAGAATTAGTGATGCGCAACAAAAGTAAATGCTAACGCCTCACTGCTGATGATTCAAACCTATATGTAGTTACTTAAGTTTTGCATGTGGCTGCAGGGAATATGAACAGGTGGGCACGATCTAAGCTACTGCCAAGGTGATGGTGGGCGGTCCGGCCAGCGCAGTAATATACACCTGTGAGACATGGCCGTGGGACAGAGGAAGCTAGGGCTGCGACTGCATCCCGGTCAAACTTCATGAAACCAACTTAGAGCAAAAGAGCCAGCATATAATGGGTCATGTGGGTGGAGTCAGGCTGGCAAAAGAGAGGCAGAAGAGGCCCCGGCATGGTCGGAGAGAGCGCGCAAGTGTCTCCAAACGTTTGAAGGCCAACAGGACAAAAAAGAAAGATCAAATCGAGAGTTTGTAGAGAAAATAAAATAGCAGAGAGGATCACGCGGAGGACCAGAGGCTGCAACAGTAGTGCAGAATGGATGAGGGGGGCAGGAGAGGCTAGCAGCTGAGGTGAGAGGGCAGAAGCTGAAGAAACATCGGTATGTCTCAAGTTGTTTCAGAGTTGGAATAACAGAGTGCACTGGACTGTGTGAGCAGACGAGGAAAAAGGATAAAATGGATAGAAAAGAAAAGTGAAATGTTAAGGGGGGGTGCTGGAAGAGACTATTTTACCTGAAAATGCTTTTGTTCAGTTGAATTGTTACAGTATATTTTTGTAAAGTTGTGTCAAAGATACAGTCACCTCAATACCGATCTTTTCTGAAATGAGTATTTCTGTGTGGGGAATCACTCCGCCTAGGCACTTGATTGAAAAAAAGTATATATTAGCTGTGCGAATAGTGCAAATAGAAGTCTTGTATCATTGAGCAGGCCACACGTCCTAAACGACTACATGTATATACCATACACAGTCTCGTGGAGGAGGCAGGGCTTTAGGTCTGGTTGGTGGGGGGAAGAAACAGACATGAGGGCCTGTGTTATTGAAAACAGGCGCCCGTGTTCTAGGACGCCCATGTTGTTAATTTAAAAACACATAAGATAAAGCGCTGCCATGCTGCTAAAAAAAACACAAGCGTTTCCAAGTGATGCAGCGCACATCCTGCCAAAAGTAAGAGAAACTCAATAAAGAAAATAGTGCTTACAGACTAATTAACACATACCGTGTAACAACCGAAGTAAAAGGCCCAGTAGCCATGGGAGGTTACAAATGAAGACAAGGTGGTACTAAGCAGGGACTAACAATCAGATTACTGAATCGAAAGTCTGCATTTACGAAGGACAAAGACAGAAGACAATGACAAATATGGGCAGGGATTGGGCGGGGCTTCTATTCCATACTCCAGTACAGCAAGTCTCGCAAAGCAGCGCATTTGTGCGGACTATAGGCTCGACCTAAAAAGCAGGAAAATTAAAGTTACAGGAAAGCCAACCAGTGGTCGGCAGCAAGACTTCTATGTTCTTCATAAGGCTACAATATGTCTTCAGAAACCAGCCAGCTGTGCTGCCTTTTAGGCTTGACCTAAAAAGCAGCACTCGGTTCAAATTACACAGCTCATGTACAAGTATTTCTCTACAAATAGACCAGATTATATAATCAGGATATTTTATATCTCCAGGTGGGACAGTTCAGCAATACACTTACAAGCAAGAACCCACAAAGAAATGCGAGAGAACAACACGCCCGAAGCTGCACTACCCAGTTTACACCCACAGAAATCAGAATGGGAGATATCGTACTGTCCGCGACCTTTATACAAGAAGAATAGTGGAAAAGCGAGTATACACCAACGTACGAAATAGATATATTGTTCAACCAGGTAAAGTTATACATTTTTCATTAATCATCAACAAATTGGGGGGGGGGGGGGTGGGGGGGTGGAGGTGGTACTTTACTTATTGGTAGACCAGTATTAAATCAATGAAAGTGGCTCTAAAACGTTTCTGCTTAGGTGTTGCATAAAAGATTTGTTTTTTAACTGAGGTTACATTAATCTGTCAATTTTCCAAGCCTTCTTTTCTTTATTAATATAAGAGGATGAAACCTGTGTGTCAATCTGTGTTCAATGGAGCAGTAAATGGTGGGTGAAATGCATGCAGATACATTTTAAACTGTGGGACCGATTCTCAAAAGCATTTATAAGTACAGGAAGTAGTTACGCAAGAGTACTCTTAAAAGTACTTCTAAATGCCTTTCTGAATAGGCCCTAAAATGTGCAACTCCCTATTGGTAAACGTACAAGGAGGGTACAGAGCTTTCTGTTTCTACAAATTACCTATGAATATTCCCTGAGCTTTCCCATTGTAGATGTTTTGAGGCCATTTGATAAAGGGTCTTAAGAGTACGTAAAAGACTGCTACAGTAGTCAGGGCTTTAAGTGTGATGAAAAAACTTGGGGGGGGGGGTGGTCTCTCAAAGGGTAATGGCCAATGTAATTAAGGGAGTGGCTTAAAAACACGTAAGATACAAATCTGTGCTTAGAATAGTGTGCCGCCCGACTGGTATTTTGTTGCTTCTGTCATTGCATCCAGATGTATAATACAAGTAGCATTACACCTACAATAAGTCAGGACTGTTGACTTTGTCAATGGTTATTAGTTGGAAAAGATAAATATGCAACAACTTCGGCTTTGTTGTATATAATATTGAAAATGCTTCAGTTCTGACATGATGAGACTGTGAAAGAACTATAATGAGTCTCGTTGAAGTTACATCAAAGGCAGTGAAGCGTGGCACTACTACAGAGTTAAGATTTTTTTCCACACTGGTGGTGAGGGCAAAAATGGAGAGCCCGATAGGGACCAGTCCCAGCATCTACTTTTTAGAACTGCTGAGCACCGGCAGGACCCAGCCCACTTTAAGCCCGGACAGTAGTACTACTTTACGTACTTTGAAATGTCTTTATAAAAAGGCCTCTGTGGCTTCCTTGCCAAATAGAACTCATTTTGCATCCTGATATCTTTGTTCCTGCCTCCAACACTAATCCACCCCCCCTCAACCTCTCCCTGTGCATTGGAGTTTAGGCTAGAACGGAAAGATTATGCCCTTCCTCCAGCATTTTCTGTACAGCACACAAACCCTCCATTTCAGATGACATAAAAGACATACTTTGCTATCTTAAAACTAGTGGCTTGTTTAATGTGATTGCAATGCAGTGAACATTGTCTCACGAGTGGAAACCCTGCTACTTTGTACTCTTTCCTGTGGGTTTATAAATCCAGCTTTGCCGTAATAGTTTTAAAACTTTCTAAATCCACACCCAAAACAGATCTCAAAGGTTTTCTACTTGTCCATTCTTGGATAAGTGACCGGCTCGAAGCCAACCTGCAACAGTCCTATAGCTCCTGTCAAGGCGAAAAAATGGGGCTTCTTTTTATTTCATTTCCCAAAAAACAAAGGTAAATTGCTTTACTGAAAAGAATATTGGATAAAACCAGTGTTAAAGTCTGCCTTTATTTATAGATATGTCACAGAAATTGAGAGTATAAGGGCACAGACATCTTCATTAAGTCTGTCTATTTTAAAACCTACAGACCAAGCCTAGTACCCAAATCATATAGTGCTTTGTGAGTCATATTTTTAAGTCTGGCTTGACAGTTTAGCTGTCACAGAATGGGTTTTAACTCAATCACCTAGAGTAATGCTCTCTCACCTCTTGCTATAAGGGGTAGCTCCTCCGTAAAGGCGGAGGAGCGTCGCCTCACTGGTCAGTCAGCGAAAAATAAAGTGATAAAACAATATCGTAATTTGGTTTCCGCTAACTGACTGAGCAGGGGAGTATTGAGTGGGGGCGGAGCTGGACTATGGCAAGGAGGAGGAGTGATGGGCTCTGTAAAGTGTGCATGTCAATTTGGCCGGCCGTCTTAGGTTGGCCAGACAAACATGCACACTTAGGTTTCCCCAACCCAGCTGCGTTGACAGCCGGGTTGAGAAATGGCACAGGCTCCCTGTGCCTGAGCGAGCGTCAGACCAGCCCGCTCAGTTCAATCCCCACATTGCTCTCATGCTTGGTATAGCATGAGAGAATCGTCTGGATTGGGTGGGGAGCCTGTGCTTTGTGCCCCAGTGACTACCGGGAAGAGAGAAGTATCAAGGCTACCGGCAGCTCCAGAGTCAGCGGCAGGACAGGAAAGGTTTTTTTTTTTTTTATTATTCCCCTAATCCCCTATCCCTCCCACCCACCACTTTAGTTTTACAGCCGCCACCACTGTTGCTATTTACTGTTTGGTGTATCATTCGGCTTCCTGTTGACTGCTTAGACTGTAAAAGAATTACTAATTCAAATTTCAAAAGTAATACCATGCCTAGGATGGCAGAATGCCCCTGTCATTTTGGATTGGCGTGGATAGCACTTGCTTATCCTATGTTTAAAGTATTGTTAAAAAATAGCAAATGGCTTTGGCATTTTTTCTAGCAACTGCATGGATAGCATTGGGCTTATCCTATGCTTGAAACGTCTACTAGAAAAAACAGACAGTTGATGTGACCAGAGTGTTGGTGGAGTTGTAGAGGCGCTTCATATAAAAGAGCAGCTCTTCACCTAAATATCAGAAACTACCTAGAGTTCCCTTTTCTATAATTGATGAGGCACTCTAAGCCTGCACGGTCATGGTTTATATATATATATAGATATATATAAAACTTACTGGCCGCTGCCAGTAGGTAGTTATAGTTAGGACCTAGTTTCCATAGGAAAAGCATTTTTTGTTTTGCTAATAACTTTGGCGCCGTTTGACAAATTTTCAAAACTGTGGTTCCACTAACAGCAATGCTGTGATTGGCTGGCCGTAACCAGAGAAAAGTTGCAGCTGCCATTTTGTCAATCAGGACACGGTTCCCTAGGGAGTGAGTGGGGCAATATTGTGGCAGAGCTGCTTATTTGTTTTAAGCTATATTGACAGCGTATGACTGAAGGGCTGGCTTAACTTAGCCCACTGGGGTGCCATAGGCCAAATGTGTATACCTATTAGGATCGCACAATTGCATGCACCAATGGAGTCATATATATTGACTTGCACAAGCTTGGAAAATTATGTTTTATGACTAAGCAATATCAATGGATCGTTGTAACACAGACATGAGTGCTCCATTCTCGGATTTAAAAACATCTTACTTTATCTCTGCTTAAGATTTGTAGCAGATCACGTGATTATTTAAGTTCGGCAAAAAGACAATTTGTAATGAGACACAGGCAGGTTCCCTATCGAAACGCGTCATGCAACTAATGATGCAGCAATAAACGGATTTGCAAAAACACACGCTTGGAGTATCATTTCCTCTTATACCATAAGAAGCAGCGTGAATTTAGTGGGCGCAGAGGGGTGAGATGCCCATTAGTGGCAACCTCAATGATCAGGTAGCGGTCCGGCAACCACCACACAGAGAGGATATGTGTGCGTGTATATGTACATATATATATATATATATTTTTTTTTTACTGCTAAAACCAAATGTTAAAGTCATTTTATAGTTCGGTGAATATGTCAGTGATAAACGTTAATGTTTTTAACTAAAAACAAAAACACAGACATTACCCTTCTAACTATAACTTGTTTACCCGCCATGCACTGCTTATGACCTCACATATTAGAGCATTCATTACATGTTTCATGACATCATTTAAGACATCACTTATTCAATCAGCCAGACTTATTTTGCACCCATTGCTCTATAAACCAGTATAATAGCTAAGAATACTACGAAGCATCATTAATGCCATCACAGATACAGCTCCCTTAGATGTAGAAAGCATGTGTTATGTGCAATAATGACCCTATACCATACACTTCACGGGTAGCCTAGTTCTCATTAGCAATGAAACAGGTATATGGGATACCCTCATTGCACACGGTGTTCAAATTTATGCAACTGTTTAGAGAAAACCAAGTTCCTGAAAATACTCAATGTATGTTCTAAAATTGATGCCCTACTATGGACAGCTTTTATCTGTATCAAACCCCTGACAGCCACCAAACCTACACTGAGAAATGAATTGTACATGAGTAGAACACAGGGTACTGTAAAGAGTGTTCACTCTATGGAGAGAGTTTACTAAGAACAGTGTATACTCTATGCAACCCTTGGCAAAAAAAGACACTATTCATTTAAAATAACCAAGGTCTGAAAGTGCTAAAGATCATACTGCCTACAGCCCTCACACTGTGGTGAAAACTTTACAGATAGCCCATCTTCTGAAGCAAAAGAAGCACATATACATAGATTAGTACCTGGTGGACACAGTCTTCTGTGTTAAGTAGAAATTGGCATGCTGAGATGGTTTTGTCTAATAACACAAGGCTGCATATATTACTTAGCAGATAGTACGTAGAATCTTTGCCCCGTTGCAAACTTTTTCTTCAGAGCCAAAAAACTTGTGTGGAACATGCTGAACACAAGTTGTCAATTGTCACTTGCACACAGGGTTGGTTACTCGTCAATGCAAATGTTTATAACGTGTTCAATACCTCGGCACATGTATGATATATTATGAGCACATGCGTTTTGTGAACACTTACAGCCATTAGCTGGACAGTCTGTACAAAATTAGGTAGACAAGTACTATGGTAGTTATCAGTCTCTATGTGACCTATAAAACAAACACACTCATTGGATGATTTCATCAATGTTATTTGAGATGTCATGAGTGATGTCATAAATTATGTCATAGAACGTCACGAGTGATGTTATATGCAAGGTCATAAGCAGTGGTTGGCTGCGGCGCAAGTTATAGTTAGTTCTGCTAACTATAACTGGTGTATTTCTGTGTTTTGTTTAAGTTTAAAATGTTGATGTTATCACTGACATTCACCTAACTATAATGTTACAATAACCTCTTGTTTTTCCCCCGACAATTTCTAAAAAATATTTAACAAAAACAGATGTTTTTATTAGACGTAACTATAAAATTTCTTAACCCTTTTTGTAGCGAACGGCCTTTAAGCATGCACTGCAGGGGGCTGGCTACAGAGAGTGGCCGGTGGCCAGGCCGTGGAACCAACCCACCCGTAGGTAGCCAACCCCTCACACTGCGCACGTTTCGTCACTTGCAGTGTTGGGTTGGCCGGGCCGGGCCTGGGCAAGGAGAGTAAGCACCCCTAAGCCGAAGATTCAGGTTAGGTAGATCAAGATTTCCTAAACGGTCTAAGTAAAGTAAGCTTCCCTATATCTTGAAGCGGACACTAGACAGAGCAAATTTCTGTGAACCACAGGTGCAGAACATGCAGAGTTAGCTTTTCTAAACCATAGGTGCAGCACAGTAGGACATCCATCTTTAAACTGCACATATAAAAGCAAGCTCCCCCTACACCCTTCCCTAAACCACAGCACAAGATGGGCAGAGCTAGTTTCTCGGATCTGCTTGTGTTGGAAATACAGCGCAAGTTTTTCTGAACTGTACGTCCTGGGCAGGTGAAGCAAGCTTCCCTTAACAGTAAATGCAGGAAAACCAGAGTATGCTTTTCTAAAATGTAGGTGTAGTACAGGCAAAGCAAGCTTCATTAAATTCTATACCATGTAGTTTAGGCATCTGTAAACCGCACACACAATAGGAAGAGCCATATATACCCGGGTGTTAGCTGTAGTGAACGCTTTCATGAACCACAGGTACAGAACAAGTCTCCATGAATGGCACACAGAAGACAGCACAGCTTCTTTAAATGGGATCGAAGTGTCAGGGAGAAACACGTTGCTAAACCCGGCATGCAGGACAGACCGAGCAGGCTGCTCTAGCTCGATGTCAGCCTTGTATTTTGACTGCACAGTGGTTGAAATGAGCAGTCATCAAGGCCAAATACAAGGAGGCGCTGTAAATGTTGGTACACAGTGTTGACAGGTTTGACACTCCAGTAACCTTTGACCCCCGCTCAACCCAATTCAGATGTGGGGAACACTGGTTGCAATAGGAGCTGGGTAGCAATAGAAGCTGCCAGACTCGTTCATATGTCAGCAGCGTGCAGCGCCATAGATTAATATCAGTTATTTGGAAACTCTTGGAGACACTTATTTCGATGGATTGTCCTTTCTAATAGTCAGCAACTTGGTCTCTCATTCACTTGACTATCTCAAGTCCCTGCTTTTGATCCAGTGGCTTTCCCGACTACTCTTATGTGTCCCCGCCCCCCGGGAGTACAGTGATCCTCTGCCGTCAGACCTTGCACTGTAGTGTATGAGGAACTATTTTTTGTCTGCATATATTCTTCTAACTCCTTTCCCACCCCTACTCTCTATTAAAAAATAGCTTCCATGAGCCCCTGCGTGCCCCTACAGACATCTCATACTCTCTGTCACTCTTTTGTAAGAAGGCTAAAAAGTTTTTTTTAACCATCAGAAGATGTCTGCCCAGGTGTGAGTACGTGTACACATCCATGTGAGACAGCCATCTTAGAACAGTTTCTCATATACTTTACGAAAAGTCATTTAAGGGTGGCTGCCTTGTCAGTATATGGGGCAGTCAACTTTAAATGAATTTTCTTAAAGAGTATGAGAAACGATCCAACAATGGCCACTAAATATGCATTCAGGGTTGTCAATCTAGAATGATTTTTCTTTTGCCGGAAGAAAAAACTATTGAAAGATGGTTACTGCTCATGTGTGTGCACTCACATTGACCATTTTGAAATAATAGTTTTCCTTTCTTGGAAAGAAAAAAAAAATACATAAAGATGGCCATCAGCCTACACATGAAAGCTGGCCATCTAAGGAAAAGAAACTAGCGCTGAAACCAATAGACTTCAGGGGCAAGACCTGTTGGCATTGTCAGTGCTCGTTCATTTTAGAACCCATTTTATGGAGACATTGTCACCTCATCTCTTTCCAAAACAGCCAATATTCAGTCCTTCCTTAAAGTATCACAGCTTGCCTCAAAGTAACTTGCCTTATGTCTCGGGTGATCTGAACTGGGAGAGGCGCTCTGACCTGCAGTGGTTTGTCCACTTTAATTAATATATTACCTGACCCTCCTAAATCATGTTTTATTTTCAACAGGTGTTTTACATGCAGAGGTTTCGGTCCGTGAATCCTGGAGAGGGATTCCGAACAACATCATTTCCGCAGTGTCGCTACCAAATCCGCAGAAGCCAGATGGATACGATTATTTCGCCTTTTCGAAAGGTAAGCGGAGATTGGTGTAGGAAAGATTAGTCTAATATACAAAACCTACCATGCCTGTTAAGATATTTTATTGTCCAAACTTCGTGTGGGGATGTTAGATTGAAACTGATGTTATTGCAGAAACAACAGCAATGTACCGGTTATTAACAACCATTACAAATCACAACATTGCAAATAAGGCACTTTGAGACTACAAAGAAATGGGTAGAGGTCAACATTCCAAACCGGGGAAAAGTACTTTTTTGACAGTGGTTCGATAGGTAGGGTGCTTTGTAATGTTAACGCCTTAAATGTGGTGAGTGTTCTACAACACAGTGCCTGCCACCCAGAATCTAAAGACCAAGTTACTTATCTTTGGTAGAGCCTTCACTGGTGGATAATCTATCTAACCGCAGATTCCTCACCTTTAGAACATACCCCAGTCGCCAGACTGGATCTGGAGATTTTGTGCAGTAGGGCTCGTCGTGCCACTATGTAGCGTCATGCAGCTCTGCGCTGACTCCTTACTGCCCCGGAAGGGACGGAACATAGACGCATATAACAGCCACCCCTGCATGCTGACAGTGTCTTATCTTTTCCCTATCTACACCCGCAGACGTGTAGCATTAACAATTGTTAACGTGTTTGAATACTAATTTGGGACTTTAGTTGTTACAAAGAAGCAGCTACAGAGACCAGGGAGGAGTGATGGCAGTGAGGAATCTGTGGTTAGAAAGTGTGTTGCAGAAGGTAAAAACTTCTTCTGATGGATACTTCTCGCCACAGATTCCTCACCTCAGAATAAATACCAAAGCAGTATCTCTTCAAGGTGGAAGAACTGGGAAATGGGCTTAGACCAAAAAGTCTAGCAGAACTGACCATGTTAAGTAACCTTCCTGCCAGACGTGGCTTCTTTGTGAACATATGCACTGGCGCCCACGTCGCAGCCTAGCAGACATCAAGGACAGGCACCCCTCATGCTAAAGCAGTATCAGTGGCCTTGGGGCAATGGGCTCTCAGACATTCTGGGGAGCTGCTTCATGACCAGGGCATAGCAGATTCTGCAGAGGACTATCCACATCTACAAAGTGCTCTTCTGCATATCAGTCCCTTCCTTTGCTCCAGAGAATCCCACAAAAAGTCCATCATCTACTCCATTGTGCTTAGTACGATCTATGTAAATGTTTAAAGCCCAGTTGGGGTCCAACTGATGGAGCCTCTCCTCTTTCAAGGGGTGAGGAGGAGCAAAAACACTGGTACAGTGATGGATTGCCCAATGTGGAAGGGAGTCACAACTTTTCAGAAAAAGGCCACCTGAGTCCTTTGTGAAAAATATGGTGTAGCACTGTTGCACGGATTGTCTACAATTCACTCATGCGACAAGCCGACAATCACAACGAGCAAGAAAGTCTAAGTCAAGAGAGACAGCAAGCAGCTATGCATAAGCTCAAAAAGCATACACATGAGGAATGTTAAAACCAAATTGAGGTACTATTGTGGCATCACAAACAGTTTAAGAGGGGAACATGTGTCAAACATTGAAGAAACCACATAACCGGTGATTTAATTAAAAACGACTTGTCTGACAAACATAGAAAGGCCAATAAATAACCTTTTACAGTGTCCACCGTAAAACCCTGCTGGCCTGAAGACAAAATAAACAAAAGGATGGCCAACAGCATTACCTGCAGGGGGGTCAGTGTGCCGGGCACCACACCAGTTTACAAATCTGTCCCAGTGTTGACAGATTTAGTGGAATGGGCTTTGACACCTACCGCCTCAGGTGGCAGATCGAAAGCAGTTAACTGACGCTCAATCTTCACACAGAGGTGTAAGTTGTGCAGATTCTACTAGAGATCTCTGCCCTGCTGCTGGGACAGGAGATTCTCCTGTAGTCTGGGCCTGATCACAAGACAGATGCTCATGGTTCAGGATCTCCGGGTGCACACTCCTGGCCCAACCCAGAGCCACAAGGATGATTTGGGCACAGACATTCTTGATCTACAGAACTCTAGGCAGGAGAAACAGTGGTTGGAAGGTGTAGAGGAGCCCTTTGTTTCATTCCATTTGGAACGCATCCCCTAACAAGTGTTCTTGCAGAAACTCCAACGAGCATATTCTTGACACTGTGGGTTAGACATAGCTGAAAAGATATACCAAAGAATGGCCGCCATTGGTGGAAGATGATCTGTGCCATCTCAGGATGCAGACGCCACTCATAATCTGGCATGCGACGTTTGCTGAGTTAATCCACTCTGGCATTTAGTGACCCTTGCTAGGTGGTTGGCTACCAGAAAGATGCCCTGGTGCTCTAGCTGCCTCCAGAGGTGCAAACACTTCTGGCACAGGACCTAAGACCCTCATCCCGCCCTACTTGTTGCAGTACCATATGGTGGTGGTGCTGT
The DNA here is from genome assembly GCF_964204655.1 of Triturus cristatus. NCBI lineage: Eukaryota > Metazoa > Chordata > Amphibia > Caudata > Salamandridae > Triturus > Triturus cristatus. Next base: position 322,379,226 of record NC_140586.1, on the reverse strand, counting down.
CCACAAGAACCTGACCAAATGTGAGCATTGGGAATTTGTATGAGTATGAAAGAAAAGATAGTGCTCCGACTACTTGTACAATTGGCAAGACCCATCTGTCAGACGTGATAGATTGCCAACGAAGGAGGAAGTGCCATATCCTGCCTCCCACTGGAAGGGCATGCACCACAAAGGCGAAACTAAAGTGCTCTGTTGGCTGTTGTAGCAGGTGTGAGAAGTTGGCCTGATGTATGATGTCACTAGTTATAGTGTACACCTTATATCAGTCCAAATACCCTTATGGTGATTGGTTGTAAAGTCAACCTTATAGACCAGCTATCCTAGTGGTAGCATGGACAAGAGCAGTCTTAGGCTAAACTCTGAATGGCATGTGAAGCCAGCTGTGATACCATATATAATCCCTTGAATACCAAATGAAAGGACACCACAACAGATATATATATAAAATAAAGTGTATTTATTCTAAGCAAACCCTCAGCACTCTTTATGAGATTAGAGGTAAGTACAACACAGTCTTATTAATGCATACAGTAAGTCACACAGGTAAGTAATACAGTTAGGCCCTAGGGGCCACGCAAACCATATACTAAGTAAGTGGTATAAGAACCACTGTCACGGAAATAGAATAGGCCTAGGGAATCGCTGGGGCTACACTACACTAGCGTTAGTTAGGAAGTGGGAGGCCCACGGGATTCGTGTGCAGAGTGGAAACACTCACGCGTAAAAGTCAATAGCAATAGTACAGTTTAGAAAACGGTAGATTTAGGACACTTCCGGAGTAGCTAGGAAGTTGAGACTTGAAAACTAGACACTAGGATAGTCACTATCCTGATGAGCGCCGGAGTACCCAAGTTACCTAGCCCACAGGCTGCGGGTGCATAGGGGTGAAGATGCGTCGTTTTCGTCGTCGACTCCTATGGATGCCTGAAGAAAGATGCTGACAGGCAGTCAGTGAAGAGTGTCCGGTGGATCCCAAGGCTGGGATCAAGAAGAGAAGAAACCTGCAAGCAGAAGGGACAGAGTCAAGGTCACTAGCCAGTGACCACGTGGAACCAGGAAGGAACCAGGCGATGTCGTGAAGAGTTGCAGGTGAAGGTGAAGCTTGTCGCTGCAGCCAGGAGGACCAGGAAGCGTCGAGGACGACCAGGACCAGGAGGCGAGCTGTCCCACGAAGGCTCTTGCTGTCGGCGGCGTCGAAGTTGGACTAGGACTCACCAAGCCTTGGCAAGCGGAACCCACGAAGAACAAAGGACTTGCTTCTGGTGCAGACCAGGAAGGTCTGGGGTGCTTCTTCTTTGCAGAGAAGCGGGAGCCAGTCTGGAGGAGCCAAACCAGCGCAGAAGATTTCAGGGTGCGTCGTCACAGAGGCCACTAGCCAGCGGGCAAGCAACCGGACAGACGCGGCAAGCAGGAAAATGCTGAAGGGCCCCACGCAGGACTTGTGGAGTGTGGGGGGCTGATCTTCGAGGGTACCTCAGAAGCTGCGCTGTAAGTTACTAGCCACTTTTCCCAGGTAGCCGGTCCCACGTCGCTCGTCGCCTCCACGGATCTCAGCTCTGCTGCAGATGTGGATGAGGGTCGGAGAAGTCTGGAAGTCAAGGCTCTGGTCGGGCTCTGCAGTCGGTTCCTCGTAGAACGGTCGCAAAGCAAAGGGTAGTCTCTTGATGGTGCCTGTTTGCACAGGGTAGCCACTCCTTGGCTACAAGGGAGATTCTTCAGTCTTCTTCTTTCGTCGAATGTCGAAGGTCCAGAGTTTCTGTTCAGTTTTGCAGGTTCAGGATAATCTAAAGTCTTGAGGCCCAACTCCCACTCTTATACTAATCTGGGGGGCTGGGATACCTGCTAGGTCACGCCTTATGGGTGGGACCTGGGAGGGGGTGGTTACACCCACTTCCCTTTGTCCAGTTTCGCGCCAGAGCTGGGGCTGGAGTGCCCCAGCGCCGGTTTGAACTGGACTATGCAAGGAACACCTTGTGTGCCCCAGGCATGTCTCATTCCTTTCAGCCCACCCTGCCCCACTACACTAAAGGCTGTCTGGGGAGGTGCTAGCACCTCCCCAAGCAGGAAACCTATTGTCCAGGCCTCCCTGGCTGGGATCACTCCCAGCTGCAGGAGGTCAGACTTGTGTCGTGGCAGCAGCATCCATTTTGTGATGCTGAGGCTTTGGTCAGAGGCGAACAGTTGAAGTATGATTTTAACATGTCTTTCCCTCTAGAAGGGGGGAATAATATTCTCATGTCCAGAAATGGCATGGGGGTATTATTCCCTAGTGTTAGACACCTTACACGACATGTTTTGATAAAGCCAAACCATAGTTACCATAACCGTCTAAGATTATAAGGCACTTTAAGAGTATATGGTAGGCTATATCATAGAACAGCTATAAGGACAAGGTTCCGAAAGCTGCAGACAGGCTCAGCTCATGCTAGATCACCATCTCACATGTTACCAAGCACTCTGCCTCCAGGATTGTCAAGGCCTGCCATAGGAGTGACTGATAGGTACACATGTGTCTATATGTAAGTTAGGTATAGGAATGCTACACCTAAGCAAGGGGTGATTACACGACCTTGCCCCAGCTGAGTGATCAGCCAGTTGTGTCAAAATGGAAGGCCAGGCCAGGGGTGGCATAATACATGCTGCAGCCCCTGGTAGGCCTAGGGTACACCTATGCCCTGGGTACCTAGGGTACACTATACAGGGGCCAATAAGGTGATCCTATCCAGATGGGTTATGCACCTAAAGTACATAGTATTAATTTAGAGAGAGAACAGCAGGGCTGTGGGTCTGATTAGCAGGCCCACAGCCACATCTAAGTCGAAAACCAGTAAAGCAAAAGCAAAAAGTGGGGGTGAACATAGAAAGCAGACCCTACTCTCCTACAGCAGGGAAAGAGGAGTTAAAGGACTGATGACCGCACTGGCATACATTTTGTCTTTTGCATCACTCAATGTGAAGGCTGTCTCTGCTTACCCCATCCCTTTGGAATAGCCCCTACATTTTCTGAACTAGTTTGGAAATTGTTTAGCAGAGGCCAACACCCCCAAGGAACGTATTGCAGCTCTGCTGTCTTCAAAGCATTCTAAAGCTAGGTCAGCCTTCTCTCCAAAGAGGCAAGACCTATCAAAAGGCACATCTATTTGCCTAAGTTTGAACATTTCCAGAAATCCCAGCCGGCTTCAAGGAAGACCTACAAAGAGCAACACATGTACTGAGCGCCCTGCTGAGACAATCTGAGGAATACAGACCAGCGCAGACAACATGCCTGGCCTCACCCTGCTCACCATGTATCCTTCGAGTCAGAGAGGCCCCAAGGTACTCTGGAACAGTCAGCATGATCTCACTGGTCCTGTCCCAAAGGCTGTGTGTGTATCAGCCCAATAGACAGGCCGAGTTTACAGATCCTAGTGCCAAAGTGGGAGAGGAAAACGTGTTTGCTGTACGAAATTGGATTATTTGGGGTGGGTGACTACCTGCCTCAAGGAACAGTCACAGCCATTCTCAGGGTGAACCCTCAAAGTCACTAACTAATCTGAGCTTAATATTCTGGTGGCTATGGCACAGAGCAGAACAGGCTTAACTTGGAGCAACGTGTAAAGTATTTATGCAGTACCAAAACAGCAACAGTCAAAATGCAAAATAATAAAAATACCTAAGTAAATTACGAAATAAAGTAAAATGTAATAAACAAATGACAAAAATCCAATTGCAGAACCAGATATATACATTTTTAAAGTTTTAAGTAGGAATGGTGTCAAGAAGCATAAACGGACAGTGATAAACAATGTTTGCAGTAGACCAGGATCTAGGCACAATTTGACGTGGACTGTGATAGAGCGCGTGTTAGATACACCAACCAGGTTTGTTATAGTCAAGAAGTTACCTTCTGACCTACTCCTTTAAGTCCCAAACCATCAAAGGAGTACACTTCTAAAGCACCCCAGGACTGCAGGGGAGGCACTTGGAGACTATCAGCGTGTCAGGTCAACAGCAGGGTACAGTCCATGTCCAGTTGCTGCTGTTCTGGGCAAATGCAAGAAAATTACTCTTATAGTAAGGTGCAGGTCAGCCAGAAGACCCTTGGAGCCCACTTCTTTGTCCTGGGTTCAAGAGGGAGCAGGCCCAGTCCTTCAGAGATTCTCTCAGGTCGCAGAGAGTAGGCTCAGTCCACTGCTGACTTTCCTAAGGTCCAGAAGTGTTCTGAAGTGGTTGTCTAAAGGCGCCACATTTAGGCCTGGCACAAGCTTGTGGGTGGGAATTACTCATGGGCAAGCCATAACCATTGGGGTAAAAGTTACTGGGACCAACATGAAGTGTGTGTGTGTACACTTTGGTAATTCTAGGGTCCTCCCACATCTCAATAAGAACAAGTTACTTACCTTCGGTAACGATGTATCTGTAAGAAACATTAGTTAGTTAGATTCCTCACCTTAGAATATCCCCAGGCGTCAGACTGGATCCGGAAGATTTTTCGTCAGCAATACCCCTTGCGCGTCGCTAGGCGTCGTCTGCGGCTCCGCGTCCGTCGTCGGCGTCGTGCGCCGGGATGTCGTCGGAGTACTTAGACGCCGCCCTCGCGCGCTGACGTCAGTTCTTGTACATAGCCTTCCGCGCCAGGAACGCAGAGCCATGCAAAGACAGACACTGGTGCCAAAAATAAAATCTAGGGGCCTGAAAGGACAACCTTAACCCTAGATGTCAGTTCGCAGAACGGGGAGGATGGGTGGGTCGGTGAGGAATCTAACTAACTAATGTTTCTTACAGATACATCGTTACCGAAGGTAAGTAACTTGTTCATCTGAAAGAAACACGTTAGTTAGATTCCTCACCTTAGAATAGATACCCAAGCAATACCATCCCCGGTGGTGGGTCTGCGAACCAAGATCACACCAGAAAGTCCTGGAGGACAGAACGGCCAAAGAAGCCATCCCTCCGGACTTGGCTGTCAAGGCAATAATGCCTGGCAAACGTGTGTAGCGAAGCCCACGTCGCCGCCTGACAGATGTCCTGCAAAGGGACTCCCCGTCCCAAGGCAGTAGTAGCCGCCGTGGCCCGAGTAGAATGGGCGCGCAGCCCAGCAGGAGGGTCCTTTTTAGCCAAGGAATAGCAAATTTTTATACACAAAACGACCCACCGAGAGATGGTCCGTTTGAGCACAGCTTTCCCCTTCTTAGCGCCCACGTACCCAACAAAAAGCTGGTCGTCCACCCGGAACTGTTTTGTGCGGTCCAGATAAAAGGAGAGCGCACGTTTTGGGTCCAGACGGTGGAGCCTCTCTTCCTCTTTGGAAGGATGCGGAGGCGGAAAGAAGGTGGGCAAGGTGACAGACTGCCCAAGGTGAAATGGAGTCACCACTTTAGGAAGAAAGGAGGGACGAGGCCGAAGGACAACCTTGTCCGGATGAACAGACAGAAAAGGAGGCTTTGAAGATAAAGCCTGGAGCTCACTCACCCGTCTAGCCGAGGTGATGGCTACCAGAAAAGCAGTCTTAAGAGTCAGAAGACGAAGAGGGCAATTGTGAAGAGGCTCGAAGGGAGCGCACATCAAGAATGTCAAGACCAGATTCAAGTCCCACTGAGGCATTACAAAAGGGACCGGAGGGAACGTGTGTGTAATGCCTTTGAGAAAGCGTGTAACCACAGGGGACTTGAAAAGAGAAGGCTGATCAGGAAGCCGCAAGAAGGCGGAGATGGCAGCAAGATAACCTTTCAGGGTGCCCAGGGCAGAGCCCTGCCGGGCCAGAGAAAGAAGAAAGAGGAGAACCTCAGAAAGAGGGGCGGAAAGGGGATCCACAGCCTTTGCTGTGCACCATGCCACAAATTTGTTCCACCGGCAGGCGTATACCGACTTTGTGGAGGGACGCCTGGCTGCCAGAATGATATCACAGACTTCAGGAGGCAAGTCAAATGGCATCAACTGCCGCCGCTCAATCTCCACGCATGGAGGTGGAGGCTGGACAGGTTCGGGTGGAGGACCGTCCCCTGCTGCTGCGACAGAAGATCCTCCCGAAGGGGCAGACGAATCGGGGGATCGGTCAACATACTGAGTAGCTCGGGATACCAGTATCTTCGTGCCCAATCCGGAGCCACCAAGATGACTTGGGCCCGGTCGTGCCTGATCTTCTTCAGCACTCTGGGCAGAAGTGGTATAGGCGGAAAGGCGTACAACAGACCGCAACTCCACTCGTGACGAAAAGCGTCGCCGAGCGAGTGCCGCCTTGGAAATTCCAACGCGCAGAACTGCTGACATTGCGCGTTCTCTTCGGTGGCGAATAGATCTAACCAAGGCTCTCCCCACTGCTGAAAGAGACCTTGCGCCACTTCGGAGTTCAGACGCCATTCGTGATCCATCATGCACCGGCGGCTGAGTTCGTCTGCTCTGGCGTTCAGAGAGCCCGCCAGATGTTGAACCACCAGGGTGACGCCCTGGTGTTCCAGCCATGTCCAGAGGCGCAGAGCCTCCTGACAAAGGGTCCACGACCCCACCCCGCCCTGTTTGTTGCAATACCACATGGCGGTGGTGTTGTCCGTGAAAACCTGCACGACACTTCCCCTGACAGAGGGAAGGAAGGCTTTCAGTGCAAGCCGGATCGCTCTCAACTCCAACAGGTTGATGTGGAGACGAGACTCCGCCGGAGACCAGAGGCCTCTGATCTCCGCCTCTCCCATATGGCCACCCCATCCCAGGAGGGACGCATCCGTCACTACGACATGCTCCGGTTGGGGAAGGGAGAGGCTCTTGCCCTTGACCCACTCGCGGTCCGTGAGCCACCACTGCAACTGTTGTGCAGTGCCCTCCGAGATCAAGACATGGTCGGACAGGTTGCCGTGATGCTGGGCCCACTGAAACTTCAGGTCCCACTGCAGAGCCCGCATGCGCCGCCTGGCGTGATGCACTAGTAGGATGCAGGAGGCCATCAGCCCCAGAAGCCGCAACACTAGCCTGACCGAAACCCGGGATAGAGGCCGAAAGATGGGAATCAGGGCCTGTATATCCCGGACCCGCTGTTCCGGTGGATGGACCCGGAACTTGCGCCGAATCGAGAACCGCCCTGATGAAGAGGAGCTTCTGAGAGGGACTCAGGTGTGACTTCGGCACGTTGATGGAAAACCCCAGCAAATGCAGGAGATCCGCCGTAGTCTGGAGGTGGGAGACGACTGCCTGGGGCGAGCCCGCCTTCAACAACCAGTCGTCGAGATAGGGGAAGACTGGAACCCCTGATCTGCGCAGATGAGCTGCGACCACCGCCATCACTTTCGTGAACACCCGAGGGGCACTGGTGAGGCCGAAGGGGAGCACGGTAAACTGAAAGTGCTCTTGGCCCACCGTGAACCGCAGGTAACGCCGGTGGGCCGGCAGGACGGGGATATGGAAATATGCGTCCTGTAAGTCCAACGCTACCATCCAGTCTCCAGGGTCTAGGGCAGCTAAAACCTGAGCCAACGTTAGCATCTTGAACCTTTCCTTTCGGAGGAAGGCATTGACATTCCGGAGGTCCAAGATAGGGCGTAGGCCCCCCTTGCCCTTCTTGGGAACCAGAAAGTAGTGGGAATAACAACCACGACCTACTTCTGGACTCGGAACGCGCTCGACGGCCCCCTTGGCCAAGAGAGCCGAAACTTCCTCGCGGAGAAGATTCAAATGATCCCCCGAGATACGGTGGTGCTGCGGTGGCATGGCTGGAGGGGTCGTCTCGAAGGGGAGGGAGTAGCCCCTTCGGACGATTTGCAGCACCCACCTGTCCGATGTTATGGACCGCCAGTGGAGCAGGTGATGGCGAACTCTGCCGCCCACTGGTGTGGTATGGGCCTGAAAGCTCGGACTAGGAGGGCTTTGAGGCGGATGCTGCCGGGGTGGAGGTGGGCTGACCACGTCGTCCTCCATTTCCGCCACGGCGGAAACCACGTCCGCGCGCAGGTTGGTTCTGCGGCTGGTGGCTTTGCGGACGCGAGGAGGCGCCCCTTCCTTGGCCACGAAAGGGGCGAAAAGCGGAGGTGTGCGCCCGCGGAGCCGAGAGGCCCAAGGACTTGGCCGTAGCCCGGGAGTCCTTGAAGCGGTTCAGCGCACTGTCCGCCTTCTCACCAAACAGGCGAGTGCCATCAAAGGGCATGTCCATGAGGGTGGACTGGACATCCCCGGAAAATGACGTGGACCGCATCCAGGCGTGGCGCCACCGTGGTGGAAATCGCCCGACCCAGCGAGTCCGTGGTGTCAAGCCCACAGCGTATGGCGTGCCGTGCTGCATCCCTCCCATCGGCCAAAGCCTGGTTAAGACGTGTCTGGACCTCCTCCAGACACAGGGGCAGCACGTCCTCCACCGTATCCCACAGAGAATGGGAATAACGGTCCAAGAGACAAGCGGTGTTTAAAGACCGCAGGCCCAAACTAAGGGACGAGAACAGTTTCTTGCCAAACTGCTCGAGTCTCTTGGAATCCCGGTCCGGCGGAGCGGTCGGGAAGGAGGATTGGGAGGTAGAGGCCTGGATAACCAGACTCTCGGGGGTGGGGTGTTGGGACAGGAAACTGGGGTCGCCCGGAGCAGGGCGGTGGCGCCTGGCGACGTTCCTATCCACAGGAGGAACTGTGGAGGGCTTGGACCAGGTGCCCTGCAGAACGTCAGTGAGGGCCTCATTGAACGGCAGCAGAGGCTCAGTGGAGCTTGCTGCGGATTGAAGCACCTCAGTGAGGATGTTAGTCCTCACAGCCACGGCAGGCAGCTCGAGCCCAAGGGCTGTGGCTGCCTTGCGCAGCACCACAGAAAATGCTGCACCCTCCTCCGAAGCCACAGTCGGAGGAGAAGTGAATCCAGTGTCTGGCGAGGTGTCCAGCCCACTGGCCTCCCCCAGTTCATCTGCCCAGTCCTGTGAAAGCTGTGACTGAACAGCCAGAGGGTCCTCGAACCCCTCCCAGTCGCCCCCGTCTTCCGATTCCTGATAGACAGGAGGAATGATCGGAGCCGGACTGTAGAGATGATAGGTCTCAAGCGGCGCCGGCCGCGGCGTCGGTCGACGCCGTTGCGGCGTCGGGTCCGGAATAGGGCTAAACTGGGTTTGGACGCCGTCCGGAGTCGGCGCCGAAGGCGTCGGCGGCGAAGGCGTCGGTGGTTCATTCGTCAGCGCCGGTGGAGGAGTGATTAGGTTAACCGGCGTCGACGGGGGCCCAGGCATGGGCCCCGCGGGAACCTGCGGCGTCGAGACCGGAGTCGTCGACGGTGCCGGGGCCGGAGCCGCCGGCAGGCAAGGTCGCCCAGTCGAGCCCGCGGGGCCCGAAGGCGCGCCAGCGGGCGTCGACGGCGGGGCCAGTCTCCTCATGGCCGAGAGGTAGGCACTGATCTCCGCCGACGTCGCGTTAGTCCCAGGGACCGGAGGGTGTGGGGACGAACGCAGCGCCTGCGGCTCCGCTGGAGCCGCGGGGGTGGAACCACCCTGACCCTCGGCCGAGTCGCGCGAGGGGAGTCCGAAGAGCGATGTCGCCTCTTGGACTTCTTAGAATGTTTGGACTTACCCGACGACTTGGAGCCGGACGATCGGTGGTGGCGTCGGCTAGGGCTCCGCGAGCGATCCTTGGACCTCCTCCTGGACCGGGATCGCGCACGACGCGGAGCCGAGTGGCGAAGCTCGAGAAGCTTGCGGGACCGCTCCCGCCTAGCCTTCGAAGTCAGGGCCTGGCAATCGGAGCACGACTCCGCGTCGTGGTCGGGGCCTAAACAGTAAAGGCACCGGCGGTGGTGATCGGTCACCGACATCACTCGATGGCAATCCTCGCAAGCCTTGAACCCAGGCATCCTACCGGCACCAGATGTCGACAGACAAGGATCAAAAATGATCAAAAAAGATTTAGTCAAAAAAGACTAAAAGGGGTAGCTCTCCCGGATCTGCGCTTACTGGCGCGGAAAAAAGAAGAACTGACGTCAGCGCGCGAGGGCGGCGTCTAAGTACTCCGACGACGTCATCCCGGCGCACGACGCCGACGACGGACGCGGAGCCGCAGACGACGCCTAGCGACGCGCAAGGGGTATTGCTGACGAAAAATCTTCCGGATCCAGTCTGACGCCTGGGGATATTCTAAGGTGAGGAATCTAACTAACGTGTTTCTTTCAGATATCAGCATTTATAACGCATGGCTAATCACCCGATAGGGCATCCAGGTGCTTGCAGGTCCCGGAGGCTTATTTGATCAGCCAAGTCTTGAGAGCCATTCGGAATTCTGAAAGTGAGGTGATGGTCCAGAGGTGCGTGGGGAGGCTCTGCTGTGATGTGGGAGAAGGTCCACTTCTGCTTCGGTATGGGCAAGTGAAAGGGAGGCAAAGCATAGTCTTCTTGATGGTAGGTGGAAGTTCAGGCGGTGGTTAATGTAGGCGGGTCCTTGGTTATGTTCAGCCTTGTGTGAGTGGGTCAGTATCTTGAATAGGAATCTCTTCTGTACGGGGAGCCAGTGTAGCTGCCCGAGATGGGTGTGATGTGGATTCGTCGAAGGAAGGCGGATGATGAGGCTGGCTGCGGCATTCTGTATGGTCTGAAGTCTCTCTGTAGCAGGTGCGCGGCGATTCCTACATAGAGGTCGTTGCCATAGTCCATTCGGCTGGTGATGAAGGACTGTGTCATGGTCGATATCGTTTGTAGGAGTAGCCACTTGAAGATTTTACATAGCATGTGTAGAGTGAGGAAGCAGGCGGAGGGGATGGCTTTGATCTGTGATTTCATGGTGAGCTTGTTGTCAATGATGATTGAGGTTTCTGGTGTGGTCGGAAGGAGGGGGTGCGGGTCCTAAGTCTGATGGCAACTAGGAGTCGTTCCATGTGTTGCTGCTGTTGCAAAAGATCAGTACTTCGTTTTCTGTGTTCAGCTGCAGGCAATTGATCTTCATCTAGTCGATGATGTTGGTCATGCATCTGAAGATGGTTCTAGTGGTGGTGGGTTGTCGGTGAGTGAGAGGATGAGTTGGGCATCGTCTGCGTAGGAAATTATGTTCAGACCGTGGGATCCGATGATGTTGGCCCGTGGGGTCATGTGTTTAAGAGCGTGGGGCTGAAGGATAAGCTCTGGGGGACACCACAGGAGATCTCCTTGGTCTCAGAGGTGAGAGGCGGATCCTCTGGATTCTTCCTGTGATAAAGAAGGTGATCCATCCGAGCACGTCCCCTTGGACATCTAAAATTAAAACCCAACTTTGAGGCTGCCACTGTCCCCCCCCCCCCCCCCAATAAACCCAAAGACAAAAGCCTGGTAGAACAAAAGTAGGGTTTACCCGTAACCAGACAGTGGATACACAAGAATTGTTTTTGTATCCAGTTTCCCTAACTTTTAAGAGAGCCGGTGTTCTATGTAAACTCAGCAGACCGTTCAAGCATGAATTGACACTGACAAAAAGGATGGTCCAGCCCTCACCCTGCATTTTCTGGAAGGTTGGAAGGGGGTCACCTCTGCCCATTCGGGACAGTGTATGGTTTGCTCCTGGGAAGGCAATTTTGCCTCTAGGAACGTCAGGCAGGGAAGAACACGTTACTTACCTTTGGCGACGCCTTATCTGATAGAGGCTATCTAGGTGCAGATTCCTTAGGGCCCCACCCATCCTCCCTGCTCTGAAGAGGGATGGCTGATCTGGCAACCGCAGAAAGGCTGAAATGGCAGATAGACCTTTAAGGTGCCCAAAGCAGAGCCCTGCCAGGCAAGAGAAAAGATAAAGAGGGGGAGCAGAAAGAAGGTCAACCTGTTTCTTTGCACACCATGCCACAAACGGCAGGCGTATAGAGTCTTGGTGGAGGGACACCTGCCTGCCCAGATACCATTGCAATAGTCGGGCGGAAGGCTGAAAGCCGTCAACTGCTGGCGCTCAATCTACACACATAAAGGCAGAGCACTGACAGATTTGGGTGAAGAACCCTCCCCTGCTGCTGCGACAGAAGGCCTCCATAAGGGGCAGCCTTACCGAAGGACTGATGGCCATGCTCAACAGCTCGGGATACCAAACTCTTCGAGCCCAGTCCGGAGCCACAAGGATGACTTGGGCAAGTTTGTTACCGATCGTCTTGAGAACTCTGGGCAGGGGTGATATTGGCAGAAAGGCGCACAGGAGGCCAGAGCTACAGCTACACTCAAGAAGAAAAGCGTCTCCGAGCAAGACACGCCTCGGAAACTCCTGCGCGCAGAACGACTGACATTGTGCGGTCTCTGCGGTGGTGAACAGATGTAACCAAGCCTCTTCCCACTGCGGAAAGAGACCTTGGCACCACCTCCTGATGGAGACTCTAATCGTGATCGGCTAGGCATCTTCGGCTGAGTTTGTCCGCCCTGGCATTCAGAGATCCCATCAGGTGTCGAACCACCAGGTATATGCCCTGACGTATCACCCATGTCCACAAACGCAGGGCGTATTGACAAAGGGTCCATGACCCCTCCCTGCCCTGTTTGTTGCAGTATCACAAGGAGGTGGGGTTGTCCGTGAAAACTAGCTTTACCTTGATGGAGGATTGAAAAAGGTTTTAATGCCAACCAGATCGCCCGGAGCTCCAGAAGGTTGATGTGGAGTCCCGATTCCGCCAGAGGCCTCTGATCTCCACCTTTCCCAGATGGCCACTCCATCCCAGGAGAATCGCATCCTCCACCACTGTCATATCTGTTTGTTAACCACCAGTGCAGATCTTTTGCTGTTCCCTCCGAGATCTGGACCATGTCGTAGAGATTCCTCTGATGCTGCGTCCACTGGAACTTGAAGTCCCACTGCTGAGCCCACATATGACAGCGGGCATGTGTCACAGGCAGGAGGCCCAGCAGCCTCCCCGAAATCCATGCTCCAGGCTGAAACATCGGTATCAAAGCCTGAATATCCCGGACTCACTGTTCGGGAGGATATGCTCGAAACTGCACAGTTTCCCAAAACAGCTCTAATGAAAGGGAGCGTTTGAGAGGGAGTCAGGTGCCTAACTTATAAAGAGCCTTAAAATAAATATTGCATTTGTTACAGAATCCTGAACAGATGGGTCAACAGGACCGGATTTGGTCAAAGCCACTCTTACTAGGTTTATCTGTCATACGCTGAATAGGCCTATCAGGAGGTGGGGGCTCTATTGAAGACCAACGCTCTACTACTATGTCACAATTGCTCAACGACTTAGAGGCTGCCACGACATGGTATACTGACTGGATTGAGTCAGTGTGTAGGAATGTGGCACCTGAAAAAACAACTAAACGGAAACACTCCTATCCAACCGCACCTTGGTACTCTGAGAAACTTAGGGAACAAAAACAAAGACATAACAGCTCAGAAAAAGAGAAATATAAACAAAGCCTAACCTCATATAAGGCTCTGTTAAAACGGAAAACGTTTTTGGGCAACCTGATTACAATGGCCATACATTCCACCAAAGAACTGTTCAGTACGATATCCAGACTAGCTTCTTCCTGCACTCCAAAGATCTCAAGCAGCCAGACTCTATGCGATGAAATCGCATTGTTCTTTTTAAAGACAGTCAAACAAACCTTTTTTACATTCATCCGTTCTTCGGTGGCGACGAGAGGCCTCACTTATCCCGGGTGGCCAAAATACACATTATCTCTGACCCACCCATGCCCTTGACTCCCTTTACAGAAATTTCTCAGCTCTCTACTATTCAATCTGTATCAGCTTTGGCACAACTGATTAGAACTTTCGGCTTTCACTTAACACATTATTCGGATGACACACAAACAGTGATGTCTCTGCAGCCAAATCAGGAATTAGAGAGAGGAGGTAAATTCCACTATTGCATGCAGTCCGTAAAGACTTGGATGAGTAAAAACTGTTTAAAGTTGAACTCGAGTAAGACTGAAGTGATTATTTTGGGACAGAACACAAATTTTCAGTCACTCAGATGGTAGCCTGACGAGTTAGGTACCCTACCGACTCCGGTTAGAAATGCCAAAAACCTAGGAGTAGTAACTGACAACAGGCTCATCTTTGGGGAGCAGGTGAATGCAGTCACTTACTCTACTTTCTGGACTCTGTGTGATTAAAAAATATTACACTTACTGCCCCAGGAAAGTCAAATAGTTACAACCTCCCTCATCCTGCCCAAACTTGATTAGTGCAATGGTCTATATTTGGACATGCAGCAGCAACATATGAACATAATGCAATTACTGCAAAATGCGGCAGCTAGGTTGCAAGAAGGCACACCTAAATGTATATATGTACAAAATGAAATTAGAAAGCTCCACTGGCTGCCAATGTGGCAACGGGTTAGATTTAAATCCTTCTGTACGGCCTTAAAGGCTCTGCACAACTATGGACTGGTCCATCTCAGGCAGTGTTTTAGATGGTACACTCCCAACAGAACTCTTCGCTCCCTAGGAACGAAGACCGCGATTGTGCCTAAATTTAAATGAGCCAACTGGGGAGACAGAAGCTTTGTTACCTGCACGACCAGAGCATGGAATGAACTTCCTTTCCACATATGGGCCTCCCTAACCTGCTGTCATTTAGGAAGGAACTGAAAACATGGCTATTAACCAACAAGATTGAACTCTGTCCTCCATGCTTATCCTGTTATCGCTGTTGTTTTTTAGTTAAGCGCCTGGATACCCGAGGGTAATTGTTGCGTAACGTAACGTAGTATAACATAACTTTGGCAGGTTGATCGTGAACACCAGCAAGTGCAAGAGGTACGCCGTAGTCTTGAGGTACCTGGGGCAAGCCCACCCCTACAACAGCCAATCATCGAGATAGGGCAAGACAACAACTCCTGATCCGCGCAGATGAGCTGCGACCACTGCCATCACATTTGTAATACCTGAGGGGCACTCGTAAGGCCAAAAGGGAGCACGGTGAACTGAAAATGCTTGTGGCCCACTGTGAATCCCAGGTAACATCAGTGGGCTGGCAGGATGTGGATATGAAAGTAAGCACCCTTCAAGGCCACCATCCAGTCTCCTGGGTCGAGTGCAGACCGCTCTTGGGCTAGGTTGATGGGCCTGGAACCTCAGACTAGGATGGTTTGGAGACGATGGCAGGAGGGAAAAGGGTGGACTGGCCCGCCTCTGGCTCCATGGCCCACGAAGACTCTGGGTTCCACGTCTGCGGCCACACAGAGGCTGGACAGCTTGCTTAACTCGGTGGCTAGGCTGGACAGGACGTCATTGGACGCCCCTTCTGTAGCCATGAAAGTGATGAAAGATAGACGGAGGTGGACGAGAGGTAGCTGCGGGGCCCAAGGATCTGGCTGTAGCTCAAGAATCCTAAAAGCGCTCCAGCACGGAATCCGCATTGTCGCCAAAAAGGCGAGTGCCACCAAAGGGCATGTCCATCAAAGAAGACTGGACATCCCCCAAGAAGCCAGAAGTCCTCAACCAGGACTAGCGTCTAACAGCTACTGACGTGACAATCGTTCTGCTCAGTGAGTGTGTTATCCAGTCCACCTCTTATGGCTAATTTAGGTTCCATCTTCAACTGCTTGAGAGAGAATGGGCCGGGCCTCCACTGCGCACTGAGGCAGCAGCTGCGCAACTGTATCCCAGATAATATGGGAGTATCGGCCCAAGAGGCATGCGGTAATGCCAAGCTGGAGGAAGAAAACCATCTTGCCAAGGTGGTCCAGTTTCTTGGATTCCCTATCTGGGGGAGCAGAAGGGTTATGCATCTTTTGATGAGGCTTGGACAACCAAGCTCTAAGGGGAGGGGTATTGGGTCGAGAACACTGGGTTGCCCGGAGTGGGGTGGTGGCGGCGGCAGGCAATCATCCTATCCACAGGAGCCCCTGTGCTGGCCTTGGACCAAGTGCCCAGAAGGACATCCGTGGGGGCTTTATTGAACAGCAAAAGGGGTTCAGAAGAGGAAGCCGCAGGCTGAAGCACCTGTCAGGTGGTTAGTCCTGACTGTCACCATAGGGAGCTCGAGGCAGAGGACCTTGGTTGCCCTCCTCCCCAACAAAGCATAGGAAGCTGCCTCTTCTGTAGCCACGGTAGGGGGAGAAAGCAAGTCAGTGTCAGGGGACGTGTCCACACCACTGGCATCACCCAGGCCCATTCGCCAGTCCAGTTCTTCAAGCTGGTCAGTTAAAGGGTCTAGCATCCCCTCCCAGTACTCTTCCTCATCTTCTGGCCCAAAAGGAATGCCAGGAATGTACACAGCGACGAAAGTCCCTTCCAGCGTAAGAACCGTCTTCGGTCTGGCTCAGTGTCCAGGATGAGGATGGGGTCAGTGCCGACTGGGGGCACGGTTGATGCCGGGAAAGGCCGAGCGAGATCGACCGACATCGATCCGGATCCAGACCTGTATACATGGGGACCCTCCGTAGCTGCCGGTGTCCAAAGTCCCAGTGTCCCCGACCAACTGTGGGGCCCGAAGCGGAGCCGGGCTGCCCAAAGATGAGGTACAGGGCCTCAGAATTTCTGAATTTGGAGAGACGATGCTCTGTATCCCGCGTCAGCCGACTGAAGGGGAGATGTTGAAAAACACTTGTGCTTCTTTGACTTCTTGTGTTTTCCTGACTTACCTGAAGACCTCCCAGACTACTTGGAGTGCGAAGAGTCTGTGCTTCGCGACAGACACGAGAACGGGAGCGATGCGGAGCAGAGTGCTGGGCCTCCAGCAGCATTGGCACCGCTCCTGCAAAGCTTTTGGGTTCATAGCGTGGCACTCAGAGCACACTGTCGGGTCGCAGTCGCGCTCCAGACACCAAAGGCATACAAGGTGAGGATCCGTCATGGACATCGCCCGATGACAGGAGCCTCAAGGCTTGAAGCCGATCCGACGCTGGGACATACCAGGAGGTCGAGAACTCGAAAAAGAAGTCGGCAAAAAGTCTAGCCAAAAATCAGCTAGGAGGTAGCCCTCTGCGGATCTGCGCTTAGGCTGGCATAGAAAAAGAAAACACCGACATCAGGGGCGCATGGGCGGGATCTATGTAGGTCCTGCAAAGTCATCCTGGCGCAGACGACAGATGCGGAGCCGACTGATGCCACCTGAAGACGCACAGGGGTACTTCTTGAAGAAAAAAACTCTGGATCCAGACTGATGCCTGGGGTAAATTCTAAGGTAAGGAATCTACAGCTAACAGCCTCTATCACATTAAACAGGCACTCACTCCAGCAGTTTGAGCCCTACATGTATCGTGGTCATCGCATTTTGGGCTTGTGAAGCTGTGGCTGAATCCACATGGCGCCACCTGGCAGTGGAGAAAGCAATTTCTGGATGAAATAATTGTTTCTGGGTGCTGTCTGGCACTTGGAGGCTATTCAGAAAGGGAGGAATCTAGAGTGAAAAGATCAGCCAGAATATTTATCGGCTAGGATTTAGAGGTACAGTAGTTTTTAGAGAGGTCACCTACTTGATGTGATCACCTATTCTAGGGGAGTAGTTTCAATGCCTGTATTTGCCACCTCTGCAGTCAATTTGAGATATTACCAATGCAATGCTTGTGTTTTGACACTAATACTACTCCACTTTGTGTGTGTTCTCCTAGTTAAATGATAGACAAACATATTGAAATAAAAATCAATTGTAAATCAAGAATCCCCCAAAACAAGCTGTTTCAAAGCTTTCACAATAGTCAATGAAAAAGGAAATAGTTAGAGGTGTGGAAAGGGTCCTCTTCACAGTGGGAGGACAGTTTGTGTGGAGTAGAAGCTTAACCGTTTAAGTAATTACTTCAAACATTCTCTTTGGCGCAAGTAACAATGACGAGAAGGTGTATCATGTACCCCTTCTCGTGCTCATCATGGCATTGGGGACCATGGTAAGATTGTCCATGAAGCCAAGGCAATTTCTATTTGTATATCAAGATAAACAGAAAGAAAGGGAAATTTGGTAGATTAACAGTGGGGGATTTTCAATTTACAAGTTGCAGAATCTATTACTCTTGACGCATCCCAGTTGTTGCTTACTTAGTTGAAAAAAAGAGCATACTTGAGAGAGGAATAAGGGCTCTATAAGCTTGTTTAGGGACATATATATATATTCAAGATGGCACAGAAAGCCAAGAGTATGATGGGCATGCAGTCTGGCTATTGAAAAATACACAAACATCCAGAATCACTACCAGTGAACAATGAATGTATGACCACAAAAGTGTATTACAAATTAATAAATTCAAATGGTTCTTTTCTTTAGATAAATACTACAACCTGAACCCATCAAGTAGAACAGTGGTGAGGACAGCATCGCGGACACAGCAGAACACAGCCAAAGACTGGTATAAGTGCTGAGATGGATCGCAGAAAATGACTTTGGGAAAGAAAAGAGACTGATGGACTCGAGACATTTTACATCTAATTTTATTAATAAACACTTAAATTTCGCGCAAAACAAGTGAAGTACAAAAGTTCTATGAGCAAGGTCAATATTACACTGAAGGGACAAACGCAGGCTTCATATTTATTCACAGCTGCAGACAGAAAAGCGAACACGGATCAGTCAGCCAATATTGCTTCTGTTCAAGCCTCGTCCGCCCATCGCATGGGTAATACCTACAACAAGATGAAAATTATTAAATAAATGCCTTTTATACGGAGTCATCTTTTTATTTTTTACTTTTTGACTTGCAGCAATGTTTTCTTTAGCATACTGTTTCTTTAACGTTTGTCTATGCATTATAATTAACATGATATGCCCTCTGATCGTGGTCTACGGTCAACTTGTCTCCATCTACCTACAGCCGCTCACTCATCCCCTCAAACCCACTGCCTCTCAGGGGATGTGCAAGTCCGAGGCGCTGCAAAGAAAAAGCAAAACTCCACGGAATTACACAGGGCAAGATATTGGACAGATTTGTTCCAGTCCACGCCTCAGCCTCTTGCCCTTTATAAATCTCTCAATGCTCCTCTCTTCATCCCCCTATACTTCTACATAACCACTATCTCTTGCATCAGTCCAGCATGTGAATTTGTAGACACTTAAAATGTTGCTTTTTTCCAGGATAGACAGAGAGAATGGTCCGTCAGTTGTTGCTTTTCTTGGTGTCCTCCCCTCAAAACCTCTCTCCATACTTTTACCTGAATGTGCCCCCACCTGTAAGATCTGATGCATTCAGGGTCCTGGGGGCAGCTGGGATTGGTAAATCACAAGGACTAGAGCTTCTGCTTTTGATGCATTATACATTGCACAGTTTCATATTTAGTAGAAGGGGTCAATTCATGTACCATAACACCACGAGTAAAGGGACAACAATTGTCCGGGAAAATACCATTATAAAGATAATCTACAGCCAAGTAAAATAAACACTTTCATCCCCAAAGAAACCCACCAAACCACCGATTTCAATGAGCCATTTTCCGTATTGAAAAGTTAAGGTGTGGGGGTTTGGGGTAGGCATTATAGTGAGGCTTAGGTTATGATTTTACTCTGAGTTTACTGTGAGCGCCAGAATAGGGGAAGGGTTAGGAAAACTAATAATGGTTTGCATGGATATGGTTTACGGAAAGTGGCATGGTTAAAAATAATATCAAACATCATACGGTAAACAATGGAGGGTCGCAAGATACCATCCTCAATGTGATGGCTCATTGGACATGGTCATTCTACTTCAAGAACCAGACACCTTGAATTCAAAAGATGTGGGGATTTGAGGTTCTGGGTACATTGTGAAGAAAATGTGTTGGTATGGAATTATTGGACAAGACACAGCTCCTCTAGTCCCCTCCCCTCCATAAAGCCTGTAACCACCACTGCTATATACGAAGATTGCATGCGGCTTTGGTCAGCGACATAAGCTCACCTCTTTGTCGGTTGAATTGCCGTCCACGGATTCCAGTCCTCAATGTCTGGGGCTGAAGTCTTACTCGTCTGAAAGGTTTCGGGTGATTACTGATGGGATCTGGGAAACAGTAAAGAAGAAGTGAATTTGCATGGCATAACTCCTCTTCTCATGCTTGAAAGAGTTTAAAATAAATCATCTTAGTTTGCAACTCTAACAACCTTCCAGATCGAAGAAAATGATGTTAATCTCTACTGTGGCACGAGCTTGCTATTCTGTATTTGACCCTGAAATAGTCAATGTAACAATTTCTGCAGAATATATCTATATATACATATATACGCACACACACCAACGTATGTAAACATATGGCCATAGAACAGGCAAAAGGCATTTTATGTATGCTAACTGCTTTTGCAACATGTTGTGCAGTCACAAAGACAGACGGATATCAAAAAGTGCTGAAATGCCATCCCCTGGCAGGACGTTAATCACCACCGATTAACAAACAAACTTTGGTGCAGCGCAGCCAGTTTGCTAGTCTTTAATGCCCTGTCCTTTTCAAAACTTTCATACTATTAATTAAGATATCAGATAAGACTACCCCATGAAGAACTCTTTACAGTGGGACCAAGCGCTAGAGATGTACCAGATAGTGGGTGCACCGTCCCTGTCTGGGCTGCAAAACACCCCCAATAGTGTGCGGGGTGCAATGCCCCTGCCTGTGCTGCGGTGCACCTTCAATTGTATTCGCCAAGAGCAGACAGTGTGCCAGGTTACTTCAAATAGGCAATCTTCCCCAGTCAATGAGTTTGCATCTGTACTGGTGAGATGCCATCTATATAAGAATGAGAAAGAAGCTCAGTCTTCAAATGGGAGTGGGCCAGGCCACGTTTTAAAGCCAGGGCAGAGTTCTCCCAATTTCAGACAGGCAGTGTGACATCATTAGCCTTGGGGGGAGGGGAGAGGAGAGGATGACGTGGTGCGGGGGGGCTGCAGTCAGTGTCCCTGGTTACCTTTGTTGTACTGTTTACTGTGCACATCTCCCCCCCCCCCCCCCATCTCAAATCAGGGAGCACGCCTGTGCAGGAGCACTGGCAAGATCCATATCAGAAGGATCTTTGAAGGCATCTGCAGGTACATCAGGTAATCACAACTGCATAGAAAACACCTCGTGCCACCACAAAACCACACATTTGGGGCAAATTACGTACATTGCCCTGGGGGCACAACTAAGAGGACACCTCACTCCATGTCATTCCAGTCCTGGACTATTGCGTGCCCAAGTATTCTGGGCGCTGTCGCTCTGGTCAGTGTGTTCTTAAGTGCCATGGAGTGAGAGTGACCCTAGTTGTGCCTGAGGGGCGCTAAGTGTATTATAGACCCAGGACTCCAATATCAACAATGTTGTAAGTGCCAAGGATGCGTATTTCATAAGCCTCGGCACACGGAACTCCATGCAGATCATGAATACTAGGGAAACTCACTTAATCATTTGAGCGACTGAATTAAGGCAGCAAGACCAGAATCAAGAGAGATGGAGGCACAACACCTTTTTATGATGATTCATATTAGTGAAGGGTTAAGGTTTTGGGGGGGTCTTTAAGAGTTTGGTAGAGTGGGATGGGAGCACTGACGTAAACTGATGCCCCACTGGCCAGACTCAGTTCTCCTGCTCTATTTAGAGTCTGGTGAATTAGTGGGTTTATCCAGTCACAGCTTACTCTGGTGCCGCAAACCCTTCACCTGGTGGGCAGTCCGCCACGAGGTTGTCGGGTCACTGTACCCATCATGCCGCCCTATTTCAGGCAGAGCGACTGTCACTCGTTTTCCTTACACAGCACCGCCATGTCAGGCATGGCAGCCCCTGGTAGGGAAACTGCACAAAACGCCAACGCACAGGGATTAAAAACGCTGCATGGCAGGGACATTGTTTTCTTTTCTGAAAATAAACTCCCACTTCTGGAGTTTACTTTAAAAAACCCTCATCGCAGAGTGAACGTGTCAAACAAGATGCGCCTTCAGTAAAAAAAAATAAAAGCAGTACCTTCAATGCCCGTCTGCCAGGTGAGTAGGTCTTCGTAAAGGAGGGGTGGGGGTCTGCTACAGTAGCCGACAGCACTGCCTCCACTCACCTGGTAGGCTGTTAGGCCCTTAGTTCAGTGCCTCCAGCACAACCCCTTACTGATTCTACACACGCCCAAAATATCTAGAAATGGATGTCGTTTAAGAACAAAAAAACTGAAACGCACTCCTCTATAATAAAAGTATTATTGCCATGGCACCAGAGTACACACTTTAATTTTTCAATCCGAAGGCTCTTTTCTTGTGCTAAATACAAGAGTAAGTACATGAGACATACAATTTCAAAATAAAACACAAAGGCAAGCAAGGTCATGCAAGCCCTTTTTAGGTCTCGCCTACGACCTTTAGCCATCGTACAACTCTTTTTCCAAGCAAATACTCGTGCTTGTGGCGGCATACAGCGTGCAGGAGTGCGCAGCGGCGCGCCACAAGCACGAGTGTGTGCTTGGAAAAAGAGTGCACTCCCCCACTTGCGCGCGCACGCCCCTTCGCCATGCTTTTTTTTTTTTATTCCTTTTAGAGCGCGCGCACCACTCCCGGGCTTGTTCTGTTTGTAAATGCACTGTGTTTTCACAAACGCCGATCGTTGCCTTTCTCAATGCCCGCGCATCTTTAATTTCCTTTTCCACTTCAAAGCTTCACAATCTCCCTTCGTGCCCGTCGCCCCATAATCCCTTTATACCTTTGATGCCAGATCTTCAGAGAAGGCAGCGCATAACCTGCTTTACGCCGATCCTTGTGATTTAACGGTTAAGTAGGGGTCAACCCCTCCCCAATTTCATTAATTTAAATCTGCCTGCATTGTTTATTAAAATCATGCAATTGTTAATTTTATTTGTTACAATCAATATTTTTAGTTCACATGTTAAAGACTCGGCAAGACTCGAACCTGATCCTTTCCCTCTTCTACTCCGCATCGTAAACATCAGGATTGAGCCACTGTTTCTTTTGGGGTTTGTAATGTAATGCGAGCTCTGGGCCTTCCATACCCCCTCCACTCGAGCAGTGCCAAGCCCAGCCCGTCGCCCCATAGTTTATACCTCTGCGGCCAGATCTTCAGAGGAGGCAGCGCATAACCTGCTTCACGACGATCCTTGTGATTTCACAGTTTAGTAGGAGTCAGTCCCTCCCCATACCACAAGTGCAGTACCGACAGCTGACTCAGAGAGCCACTCGCTCACATTTTTAAGAAAAAAAACGTACGTGATAATACGAGCACACAAGCCAACATTGTTCTTAAACCATCCCATGTTTATTACACGGCTGCATGGCAATTAAGCAGAGGCTCAATTGCATTATGCGAACAAAACTGCAAACTGAACTATATATCCTAAAAACCACATGCACCACTCCACCTTCAAAATAAGATCGACCTAAAAGCATCTGCTGTGAGACCACCAGTACTCCAGGGGCTGTGACGACACATTCCAAACATGCAGTGCTGGTCTTATTGTGGCTTTTATGACCAGGAAGTGGGAGATTTTACAGTGGAGTTGATGTGTTATCAGGCACACCCGACTCACATGAGTTCATTAGATTGCGCCCTTAAACTTTGCAATGAGCATCGGGCCTTGTTATTTGTTTCCTCTTCATGATTCTTTAGTATTCCACCCCTATTCAGAAATTCACCACACGCCACTCAGCCATATCAGCAGAAACTATGTGTTCCTGCATTCTCTACCAATGTGTCCTTAGGATGGGTCCACCCAAGCCCTGCCAGGCTTGAGAGGGCGGAACGAGTGACCAAAACTAGCACTGGCACTTTGTAAAACATTCGATGGGTGCTGCGTTGTGACCTAGAAAGGATGGGAACATGTCCTTCTGAAACAACACACCATCACTCTTCTAGGGCCCTTTAACACACCACTCCCTCTCCCATCCATGCCCTTTGCGCACACACACAATCATTGGCATAGCCAATAGGTCTTGCCTTTGGGACCTTATAAGTGTTCAGCCAGGCAACAGTTGAAGTTGTTACACAAAAGATATTCTGCTGCATAACTAAATACTTATAAGGCTCCCCAAAAGCGAGACCTCTTGGCTATGTCAATGCTTGTTCAATTGGTCGCTCAATCATGACAAACCAAAACACCAAAAAGTACTCTTAACTGTTCAAATCTTTAGAACTTTTTTTTTCTTTTTCAAACATGTTGACAGTCGTACCAGCTGTTTGATGAACATTCCCTACCGGAGAGGAGGTGTACGAGCAGCGTGGGTCTCAAAATGCACCTTCACTGAGCCTCTATAAACGGTTTCCAAATGTTAATCAGAAATGTCAACAGCAAAGTCCACACGACCCAACAAAATGGAAGGTGTTTTCCACACAGGTTTTGCGAGGGTGGCAGGGTTATGACTTTTAGAGACGTTACTTGCATGACGCCATGTATTCACAACACCTCATGAATTTAAAAGCAGACTCCAAACCGACCTGCAAGGAGCACACACAAGGCCGTGGTTTAAACACTGCACAAAGAAAACACTGACAGGCCTCACCTCCCGAGGAGCTGGTAGGAGGGTCTTGGGTGGTTGATGGAAGATCTGCATCCTCTGAGGCCTGGGCAGGTTCTTCCTCTTGCTGGCTTTCCATCTCAAGAGCAGCCTCTGAAGTAGCTCTGCAAAGCAAAGGAAGGCAATGTGTTCATGCTGTGTAGACAAGGGTGACTGCACTTCACAGCGACTGACTGCAGCCTGCTTGGAGACTCATTGTGAAAAGGTTTTTGGTATTTGTACACTGCTCATTAACCATTTGTGCAACTTCAACTTTGTGGGTCAAAAGCTAGGATTACACAGCACTCGCCTTTTCACATGGATCAGCCTAGTTATGAGTTAGTACAATTCAACTTGGAAGGATGGTGTTGGGAGTAATGGGTACAAGAGAAAGTGGAAAATTACCATGTTAGGTGCCGAGTTGTTCACAAAGTGTGCAGGGGTGATGAAAGACCTAATCTCAAAGGGTGTTGGCAGGACATGTGGACCAGTCCCTTAAAAAAAGCCATCACAATAGATGACTTGAAGAAGGATGGCTAATCAGGTAAATGTAAAGCGGCCGAAAGGGCAGAGAGGTAACCTTTAACTGTTGCCGCAGCAAGGTCTTGCTGAGCTAAAGACAAACAAAACAGAAGAACAGCTGATCGTTGCGGATGAATGGGTTCGATGTTTGTGGCGAAACAGCAAGCAACAATCGTCTATGAGCGACCTGCATAAACAGATTTGGCTGATGGATGACTGGTTACCAAGATTACACCGAACACTTCAGGAGAGAGATGGAAAACCATCTACAAATCTCCAAAAATTAAGATGTAGATTGAGCAGGTTTGGATGCAAGGCTCAACCATGTTGTCGCGACAGGAGTCCTCCCAAAGAAGCAGCCAGTTTGGAGGACATCTGCTTATGACCAAAAGTTCAGAGTAACACTCTTGGGCCAGTCTGGGGCTTTTTCAGTACTCTGAGCAGGAGAGGTAGGGGCGAAAAGACATACAGGAGTGCCAACCCCCAGACCGGGTGGAAGGTATATTCGAGGGAGAACTGGATTGGGAACTACAATGAGCGAATGTTTTGACACTGCGCAGTTTGTGGTGGACAAATAGACCACCATTGTGGAAAGATGCCCTATGCCACATTAGAGTAACTGCCATTAATGAGCCATTAGGCAATAGTGGCTTAGTTTTTTTTCCCTGGCATTCAAAGATCCTGCTACGGTGTTGTGCAATCAGGGATATACCTAGAGTGTTCGGCCAAGTCCAGAGAGGTAGAGACTGTGGATAGGGCACACAACCCCACACTGCCCTGTTTGTTGCAGTACCACATGGTGGTCGTGCTATCTGTAAGCACCTGTAGCCATTCACCCTTGACGGTTGGGAGGAACTCCTTCAATACCAAGCGAATGGATTGAGACTCCAACAAGTGAGCCTCTGCTTGAGACCAGATTCCTCTGATCTGCATCCCCTCAATAACCTCCTCAACCAGCAAGGATTAATCAGTCACGACCACTAGCTCTAGGTGGGGTAGGGAAAGAAGTCTGCTGCTGGTCCAATTGTGGTCTGGCAGCCACCACTGCAGGTTTCACGCAGTCTCCCTTGACACCTGGATGGAATCTGACAGAGTGCCTTCGTGCTGAGAACAAGGAGTCTCCAGATCTCACTGCAGAGCCTGCATGTTCCACCTGGAGTGGCCCACAAGCGGGATGACGGAGCATAAGGCCTTAGAGCTGATCTCACAGAGACCCAGGCTGCCAGTTGAAACATCGAGGTCATGGCTCAAATGTCTTGGACTCGTTGAGGCAAGGGGATAGCTTGTAAGAACAAGTTACTTAACTTTGGTAACGCTCATTCTGAAAGGCTCTTTCTGGTAGACCTCGGATTGCTCACCTTTTGAATATTATCCAGGCATCAGCCTGGACCTGTAAACTTTTGAGCACTACCTTTGCAAGCTGGTAGGTTGCCCAGGAGGTCTCCATATAGATGCCACTCCGATCTACACGGATGCCGTTCACTCTGTAAATGTAATGCAGGGCCCATATAGACTCGCCACTCCTGCACTCTGACATCAGTTGATTTTGCGGCCATATGCGCCACCAGATGCAGAGCCCTAACAGCAAATTGGCTTTTACCAGTTTGCAGATTCCTAGACTATTAATAGATACAGCCCAATTCACAGAACAGGGAGAATGGGAGGTTCAGTGAGAAACGTGTGGTTGGTCTCTACCAGAAAGAGTGTTACCAAAGGTAAGTAAACTGTTCTAATATAGACTTCTAACTGCGGATTCCTCATCTTCTAACTAGACATCAGAGCAGTTCTTATTAGGAAGAGAAATAAGGAAATGCCTCTTTTTGTATGGTTACTCTCAAAGTTTTGGGATGATGCTGCTGGTTTTTCTACTCTGAAAGTGCACCGAGGCCTCATTGCCAGTACCCAGGCTTTAAAGTGTATATGCGGGATTGGCTTACACTTAATTGGCTTAAAGTAGCGTACTTGAAAGTCCCTAGTATATGGTACCCAGGGCCTGTATGTTCCCCAGGGACTGCAGCACTGGTTGTACCACCCTGGGTGTGACAAAGGCAAAACATGGCTCCTAGTCTGCCATGGTAGACTGGAAGGGCAGTTTTAAACTGCTAACTCGACTTTGTCACAAAGTAATAGCAAAGCAAAGTCCTCGCTTCTTAATTTACGCAAGTAAAACCCGACAGGGTGCTGTGTATTAAGAAGTAGAACATGTATTTTTACATGTTCACAGTAAAAATCCGCAATTGTCGTTTATACTGTAGAAAAGGCTAGTAGCCCCACTGGCGAGTGCACATTCACAAGTTGACACCTCAGTGTTTAACTTCTGACTGGGGCTACTAAAGTTGATTCTATAACGTATCAAACAAAAAAAGTTCTGTTGGATTGCAGCATCTCGCAATCTCTCCACAAACCTGGCTGTCCAGACAGTAGTGCTTTATAAACATATGGTGTGATGCCCATGTAGCCACTTGACAGATGATCAAAACAGGAACTACACATGCCAAAACAGGAACTCCAGCCGGAAAAGCTTTGGTCCTGGTGGAATGAGCTTGCATTCCTTTTGGAGGCGGCTTTTTGCCCAATGCGTAGCAGATCAAGATGCAGGGAATGATCCAGCAGGACATGGTCCTCTTATGCACGGTCCTTTTTCATTCCAGTGAACTCCGCAAACACAAATTGTTCACATGGTGTTTTTTTGGTGCGATAAAAAAAATCTCGGGGCTCTTTTGGGGTCTAAGGGATGGGGTCTCTCCTCCTCCTCAGAGGGTTGAGGCAGAGCATAGTTCCTGGCAGGGTCATGGTTTGACCTATGTGGAATGGCATCACAAGTTTTGTGAAGGATGCTCTCATCCCCAGAACCAGTTTGTCTGGAAAGAAGGTGGAGTTTGGCCGATTGATGTAGACAGCCTGCAGCTCACTCAATCGCCGCACCAATGTTATGACGACGAGGTACACTGTTTTGGGGGTAGGAAGCCGCAAATGTAAGTGACTCAAAAGGAGTGTACATCAAATATGTGAGGACCATGTTAAGGTCCCAATGTGGCAGGACAAAAGAAGTGGGAGGAAACAAGTGCTGTAGGTCTTTCAAATAACGCATCAGATCCAGGGATTTAAATGAGGGCTGGTCCATAGGCCGTACAATTGCTGAAAGAGCCCAAAGCAAACTTGGCCAGGCAAGAGCCAAAACAAACAGTCAGATAACATGGCCTGGAGGGAGTCAATTTGACATGTGCCGTACCAAACCCCAAATCTGTTCCAACAACAGGCTTATACATTTTTTTGAGAGTTGTCTTGCTGCCAAGAAGACATCAACCATCTCAAGAGGATGGTAAAGGTGTTCAACTGTCGCCGCTCAATCTCCAAGCATGAAGGTGGGGGTTGCAAAGGCCAGGGTGCAAAACTATGCTCTGCAAAAGGAAGTCCTCCCGGAGGGGCAGCCTGTACGGAGGACAGACGCTCAAGTCCAGGAGCTCTGGATACCGTAATCTCAGTGCCCAATCTGGGGCCACTAGGTTGATTTGGGCCCAGTCAGTTCTGATCTTCTTCAGAACTCAGGGTAGAAGGGATATTGGCGGGGAAGGCATACAGGAGTCCTGACTTCCGAGCTAGGTAGAGTGAGCCTTCTAGCAAGAGATGCCTTGGAAACTCCAACGTGCAGAGCTGCTGACATTGTACATTCTTGGAGTTGATTAATAGATCAACCCAAGGTTCTCCCCCATTTGCGGAAGAGACACTGCACCACCTCCGGGTATAAATGCCAATTGTGACCCATTAATCGTCACTGACTGGGTTCATCCACCCTGGCTTCCAAAGATCCTGCAGCGAAATCCTTTGATGGTCCAGCCATTTCCAGAGGCATAGTGCCTCCTGGTGCAGGGCCCAGGACACCATTCCACCATGTTTGGGAAAATACCACATGGAGGTGGAGTGGTCCATGAGTACCTGTTCTAACCTCCCTTTGATGAACGTAACAAAGGCTTTTAACACCAAGCAGATGGCCCGGAACGTCAGGAGGTTGATACGTGGCCGGGCCTCCACCAGAGAGCACAGGCCTCTGATCTCCACCTCTCCCAGATGGCCAATGCACCATAGAAATGACCCATTGGTCACCACTGTCCACTCTGGGTGAGGTGGGGAGAGGAGTCGGTCGCTGACCCATTCTTGGTGCAATAACTACCACTACAAGTCTTCTGCTCCCACTGCTGAGCTTGCATAGGCACCTGTCGTGCTGTTGCAGCAGAATGCCACCAGTCCCAGCAGCCACAAGGTCGATCTTCACTGAGATCCAGGACAGAGGTGAAAAGACGGATCATAGCCTGAATATCCTGGACTCTTTTCTGGGGGAAAAAGCACAAACCCGAACCGTGCCCAGAATGATTCGTATGAAGGGGAGTGTGTCTGAGAAGAGCCAGGTGTGAATTCAGCATTTTGATAGTGAACCCCAAGGATAACAGGAGGCTTGCAGTAGTCTTGAGGTGGTTGACAACTGCCTGGGGCGAGCTTGACTTCAACAGCCAGTCCTTGAGGTAGGGGAAGAAATGTACCCCTGATATTTGAAGATGTGCTGCTACCATCGGCATCACTATATCCAAGGCGAGGACAGTGAACTAAAAATGTTCCAGTCCCACTACAAACCGCAGGTAGTGCCTATGGGTCTACAGGACAGATATATGAAATTAGAAGTCTAATATCACCATCCAGTCTCCAGGTTAGAGGGCCGACCAGAACTGGTTCAGTGTGAGAAATTTGAATTTGTCTTTCCAGAGGAAGGCGAAGAGAGGGTGCACGTCTAAAATAGGAGGAAGGCCTCCTCCTCTGACACCAGGAAGTGGCAGGAATAATCAAAACCTAATTCTGGTGCAGCACCCTCTCAAAAGGTCATTTGGCCAAAAAGGCTAGCACTTCCTGGGGTAAAATGGACAGATGGTCCTCAGTCAGTCATTCTAGGAATGGTAGAAGGTGTGGCAGAGTGACAATGAAGGGCACCTCTTTCAGACTATCTATAGAACTCACCTTTCCGATAAGCCGGCAAGTATTGCTGGATCCTGCTCCACTAAGGGCACGCTAAAGGGCTTTGGAAGGTGGTGCTGTGGGGAAGGCGGGGCTGTGGGGGGCTGGAAGGGGGTTGGCAGTGGACTGAGTGGTTTACTGACCGTGACCGCTGGGGTGTTGGATGCCGTGGCCTCTTCCATCAAACTGCTGGCCACCCTGCTGAGGTTGAATTGGCTGCTGGTATGGAGCATCTCTGCTGAAGCTGCTAAAGAAACGTTAGAGATGATGTAGCTGGCGAGGCAGATCGGTCCAAGGAGTATGCTGTGGCACTGCTTTCTTTGAACCATTCCAGAGCAGAACCATACTTGTCCCCAAAGAGGAGAGGGCTGTCAAAGGGCATGTCTAGGGACGATTGGACATCGCCTGAAAAAAACTTTGCCTGCAGCCTAGTTTGGCAGCTAATAGTGGCACTGGTGCCAATAACTCACCCGATGGAATGGGTGGTATCCAAGCCACAAGAAATTGTGAGCTTGGCTCTGGATGGCTTGGGTTAGGACAGGTCAAATATCCTCTCGGACCACTTTAGCCACCGTATCCCAAAAATGTTGCAATAGCAACCTAGCAGGCAACTGGCATTCATGGACCGGAGGGCAAAGCTGGTGGAAGAAAATACCCTCTTCTCAAAGGTCTCCACTCATATGGACTCTCTATTGGGGGGGATGGGGGGGGGGGGGGGGGGGGGTTTAGTAATCGGAAAGGTATACAGGTTTGTCTGACTGGTAGATGCCTTCACCACCAAGCTTTCAGGGGAGGGGTGCTGAGACAAAAATGCAGGGTAATGGTGTCTTGCAATTTGGTGATTGACTGGGTGCGGCCAGAGCAAAAACTGGCCAGGTCCCTAAGAGTACCTGCAAGTGCCTCACTGAAGGAGAGGAGAGGCTAAGTAGATGTTTGCCCCAGATGCAGACTTTGGCAAGACATTAGTTTTGACCTCTAAGGTGGGAAGCTGGAGGTCAAGAACTTCCGCTGATCCACACAGGACAATTGAGTAAAATGCATTTTGAAACTGTCCTTCTACAGTAAAAAGGTTCAGAGGAGAAAGATCTAGGATGGGATTAGCAGCTTGTTCTGATCTCTGACACCGGTTCCCTCGCTACTGCTCCCTTGACCAAGATAGCCAGAACTTCTCCTTGAAGTATTGAATTGAAATAACATTTGTAAAGCGCATGGTTACCCGGAGGCATCCCAGCACTAGGGTCGAACCGCACTAACTGTGGCAATCAGTTTGGAAAAAGCCAGGTCTTCAGTTTCTTATGAAAGGTGAAGTGGGCTGGCTCTTTGCGCAGCTGCAGTGGCAAGGAATTCCAAAGTTTGGCAGCATTGTAGGAAAAGAGCCGACCACCGCTTCTGGACCTCCTAATTCTCGGGACAGACGCCAAGTAAAGATCATTTGAGCATAACTGTCTGTTGGCTTGTTAGGCCTGGACAAAAGAAGCAATAAAATCAGATCCCTTGCCTCCTAGCATCTTATGGGTAGTACAGAGGGCTTTAAAATGGACCCTTTACTGAATAGGAAGCCAATGTAAACACCGAAGGGCAGATTTAGCTGACTGACAGCTAGGGACACCCTCAAGGAGCCGTGCGGCGCAATTTTGCATGGTTTGAAGTTTCTTAAAAACCGCAACGGGGACGCCGAGATAGAGGGCGTTGCCATAATCAAGGCAAGATAAAACAAGTGCCTGGACCGCGAGCTTTCTTGCTAAAAGAGGAAGCAGAGGCAACACTTTCCGCAGCGTTTTTAAGATGCCGAAGCAGGAATCAACAACTTTCCTTGCTTGAGTTTTAAAGCTAAGCTCATAGTCCAGTCAAAAACCCAAACTCTTTATTTCAGGCTTGGGGACAGGCGGAGGGCCCATACATGCTGGCCAGATGAAAGCAATCTCGATGGGGAGGGACTGCCGAGCAACATAAGCTCGGTCTTATCACCATTCAATTTGAGATGGGAATGGCACATCCATCTCATCACCTCCTCGAGACAAGGACCCAGAAAGGTTGGGGAACTGCTTTTGGAATTAAATGCCACCACTAGTTGGGTGTAGTTGGCATACGTAATTATATGCACCCCAAAGGGTAAAACAATGTCCGCAAGAGGGGACATATAAGCATTGAAAAGAGTGGGGCTCAGGGATGACCCCTGAGGAACCCCACAATAACGAGGCCTAGGAAAGAACGCAGCCAATTCAAAGCTATTCCTGACAGACCCAACTCATTAAGTCAGAGAATTAAGATACGGTGATTCACTGTATCAAACGCCGCACTCAGATCCAGAAATATCACGGCTAGAGAGCCACCTATGTCCAGGATCCTTCTAGCGTCTTCTAAGACTGCCAATAACGCTGTCTCAGTCCCTTGATAGGGGCGGAACCCCGTTTGTGATGGGTGTAAGTTTACCAGTTTCGAAGTGTTTGGAGAGAGCCATATTAACAAACTTCTCCGCGATTTTGCTGACCCAAGCCAAAAGTGAAATGGGACGATAGTCAGGGTCTAAGCCAGGATTCTACAACAAGGCCTTTACCAATGACTTCTTCCATGCAGAGGGAACCATTCCAGAGGATAATGACAGATTAATCACATCTGCGAGAAGACGGCCCACCAAGCCAGCAATGGAACTCAAGTATAGACAAGTGATCCTCAGGCAGATGTTGCGGTGTCGGTGGCTCATGTCTTGTGTAACAGAGGAAGGGAAAAGAATAGCCATGTACGATATGGAGCACCCACTGGTCGGATGTGATACTCCTACAACCGGGGAGGTGAAAGGTGACCACCTCTTTTTGGGCAATCTTGATCCAATGACAGTTAACTAAAGCCGTTTTGCTGCAGCTGTGTGAGCATAGCTTAGGTTTGGTTAGAGGATTGTCCATCAGAGGAATGGACGCTGACAGTCTGTTACCCTGCCTCTACGTTGAAAGGACTAGGAGGCTTGCTGCTGCTGAAGTCCACATTGGCACCTCTTCTGGTAACCCTGTCAAAGCCTCAAAAAGGGCGAGTGGTGTGGAGAAACTGACATGCAGGTGGAGCTAGGCCTAAGGGGCAGGTTGTGGCCTGGCTCTCTGAAGCATTCTAAGGCTTTTACCCAAATGGGAGAGAACTGTGAATGACACTTCTGAAGTGTGAACCGTGAATTACCAGGCGTGGCAACTTAGTACCACACTTGTGCTGACTGCCTTATCCAGTTGGTCGTGTCCAAAAGAGTTGCTGCAATGTGACTCTGATGTCATCTGAGACAGGTGGCAAAACCTCTGCCACTTTGTCTCACAGTGCGTGCCAATACCTGCCCAGGAGAAAATAGATGTTCACTGATCTTAGAGCAAAGCCGGTGAATGAAAATATGAGTTTTGGCAAATGTTCCTCTATCAGGAGGAGTTGTTGGGAGTCATTTGGGTTTAATTGGCTTAAGATGCCTGCACTACTAAAATTCTGGTGTGATATGCATTAAAAATCTGGGCCCCCTGGAGCAGGTCTATGCCGCCTTCCCACTTGCCTCCTGACTGGTGGGCAAGATCCTGTCTTTGCCCAGGTGCCTACCAGCACATCAGTAAATGCCTCACTGAAGGGCAGAAAAAGGCTCCTGACTTCTTTGTTCTGGGTTGAGGACTTCAGTAAGCACATTAGTTTTGACCTCTGTACTTGGCAGGATGAGTTGTAAGACTTCCATTGTCTTCTTAATCACTTTTGTGAATGAGGTGGAGTCCTCTGTTGCCATATCCAGGTTGAGCCAATGTCTGGAGAGGTATCTAGACCACTGGCGTCTGTAAGGTCTTAAAATGTTTTCCCATCATAGTAAGTATCACCCTGATCATTATTATTAGCATAGGGTGTATAGTCTGGGTCAGTGTGGTGTCTCAGTAAGAGATGTATTTCAGAGTCCCATAAAACTATTGGATCGGTGTTCAGTGTTGATGACATCGGGCCTGGTGTCAGGATGTTGCTTGGGTGTGTCAGGGTCTGAGAAGTTAATGTCGTAGCCGGTTGTGTACACGAATCTGAATGAGGGATCAGTGTCGGGTCAAGCACAAGTTGAGGGTTTATGCTAGTGATGGATCTGCCGGTTGGAACCTTACTGGCCTCCAAATTGGGGTATGAAACAGAGCTGGAGGGACCCGGTGAGGCACCAAAAAAGTGTTTTCTACGGTGAAGACCAGATTGGGGAGCTGTTGTGGCGTTGATGTCCATTGTGGATCAGACCTGGTCTGGACCAAGGAAGTGTCAGCTCAGAGTGCAGAGACAGACTTCAGGTCCTGGTAGGGCAAGGGTGGTTGTGCAACGAGTGGTTTGAGGAGTGGGAAGAAGGGGACTTGTGCTCTGATTTTCTTTTAGGGATTTCCTAGACCAGTGTTTCCCAAACTGGGGTCCGAGGACCCCCAGGGGTCCGTAGCACATTCCCAGGGGGTCCGCAGGCAGCAGCTTTAAAAGCACTGCAAAGTTCCTTGTAAAATTAGCAGTTTGAGCAACTATAAAAGTGTCAAGAAAATGCCAGTGATTAATGTACCTGCTGGAGAGAGAGGAAAGTTTTGTCTAGTGGCAGCTTTGACTTATCTAATCCTAATGTGACACAGAGGGTTAATATGCCTACTGCAAAGAACGTGTACAATGCATTTTAAAAACAGTATTTTATGTGCATAGGTCAGTGGGCTACTGATTTTGTCACAGAGATTCTTTTGTCACTGTGCAATTCATAAGGGAAAAATCGTAATCTAGCACAGTGTCCAATAAACTGTCAAAGAGCTGCTTGCAAACCTCATGGTAAAAGTTAGAAACATGTTTATTCCCAATCTATCGTTATCCTGATGCCGCTATGTTCCCACTTCCTGCACATGAACAATTTTGTAATGCCTTTTTGTCACTTCTATGTGTGTTGCCTAATGCAGCACACATGGAAGTTACAAAACGTCATTTTTATTAACCCCTTCAGCGCTCATGACGGAACCACTCCGTCATGAGCCACGGGTGCCGTGTGCTCATGACGGAGTGGTTCCGTCATGCTGCGGCCGTTGGCCGCCGCTCCTCCCACGCTGCGCTGATTCCCCGCCTGTGTGGGCGATTAGCGCAGTGGGCGGAGTCATGACGGACCACTCCGTCATGAGCACAGCTCAACCGTGGCTCATGACGGAGTGGCTCCGTCATGAGCACAGCGCCACCGCGCTGCCCCCAAACCCCCCCCAGCGCTGCGGCGGAATTCCTGCCGCAGCCAAGGGGTTAAAGATTGTTTATGTGCAGGAAGGGTCACCATCCTGAACATAAACAATCAAAGGTGTTTTGCTTTTTCTGTTGGAAAAAGCAAAAACGCGGAGAAATAAGGCACTTCTCCTCATTTCGCCAAGTTAAGATCAGGTTTTTCATGGTCTTAATTTTGGTGCGGTCTCCTATTTCAGCTGACCTTGTAAATAGAGGGCAGCGTCAAAATCAATGGGTGTTGGAGTGAAACGCCCACTGCAACTCCCACTGCCCACCTTTTTCACGCTAAGCATTGCGTGAAAGGGGGCCTTATTTACAAGGCAACGTTAAGCCACAATAAGTGGCTTAACGCTGCCTTGTAAATAAGGCAAAGCCTCTATTGCCACAGGAACATTGCAAAAAGTGACATTCCCATGGCGATAGGGACTTGTAAATATGCCCCTAAAATCCTTAGTAATTTGAGTATTTGTTTTGAGTGCACACGTTTGTTTATTTTTTTCGAATTACTGTTTTAATGTTTGAAATTTAAATCCTACAAATTGCTTGGGGGTCCCCGGCTTCCAGTGGTGACTCAATGGGGGTCCTCAGGAGTCAAAGGTTTGGGAACCACTGTCCTAGACTTACCTGAGCTTCATGACCGTGACTACCAGCCACGGGAATGACCTTGGAAGCGAGACCACATCTGCACTTGTATCTTCAACCGCAACCTCATCTTTAACTTTTTTAGTTTGACAACAGCAAGTTAGACCTCTTGATCCCAAATGACCTTCTAATTCATTTTAACAGAACAGTTGACAAATTCAGGTCATGTTTGGTGCAGAGGCACTAGAAACGGTCCTTGTGGGTGTCAGTGGCTGACATCTATCGATTACTGGCATGGCATGGTTAAACTGTTGATTGAAGAGGGTTTCATGCTGCACACTGTAAAGTTTTAAGGGAACAGGGTTTGGAGGCTTCGTATCCAAGTCAGCAGGAGCAGAAAGAGGAAATTATGTCAGCATGTGGATGTGACACATTTATGGGGGCCAGCCGCCCCATTCAGGATGGGCGGATTATTTGGACAGCCGCATGATGCCACCTACCGACACTAAAGGTAATTGAAAAAAAAAGTTTTTGGATCAAGTCTGGCACCTGGGGATATTCATAAGATGAGGAATCTGAAATTGCAGCAAGAATGTCGCTTGACGGAGAAAGTATCAATAGAGAAGCTGTTCAAGTTACATGAGTAACCAAGGGATGACTGGGTGAAAGTTTGAGCAGGTGATATGGAGAGCAACATTGGATTTAACAAAGAAGTCTCTAACTATTTGCTAAAAAAATATTGTTTTTGTTCACCCTGCAAGGAGGTTAATCTTTGGCTTCCCAGTCTTTTATGCACTGAGCCTCTGCTGTCGGGTTGCTTAATTTTCTTTTCTAGTATACACCAATGAAGCTACATAAATTGTTTGCACGCAAAACAAGAAAGCACGACTTAGGAGATGGGATGATGCATAAAAGAGCCAAACTAGTTAAGTGATAAATCAAGTGTTATAGGGCCAATCTACAACGAGAGGCGGTTTTAATATTACCAAGATCTCAGGAAGCTGCACAAGGTATAGAGCCTTTATGTGCTAAATGTGTACTGTGATGCTTGTGTGTAGATGTTAGAGAACTGGCCAAATAATGGTGCGATTACATGGTGGTGTCCCGGAGGGCAATATTGGAAAAGGATACATTAACTGCAGCCCATGAAAGCAAGTAATGGAAACAGGAGTGCAAAAAACATCACAAAATCCAGACTTTAGTCCAGCATCTTGGTCTATACATGAAAAGACACCTTATATCCCAGTGCCATGCTTACCCTTCTGACTCAGCCTCTGCAAATACATCATCACCTTCATCACCACCAGCCCCAGCTTCTGTCACAGCAGATACACCACCGCTAGAGGTTGTTACCATGGGAACAGACTGAGAACCATGCTCCGATGCATCTGCTGGGGCAATATCGCCAAATACAGAGACTGAAAAAGAAATTTCTGGTCATAAATTTCAGCCTTTTCAATTGGGTTGCAGCAACTGTTTGATTCAGACAGTATTGAAAAGAGCTAGTGGGTAGAATGAAACATCTAGTATAGAAGCCCAGTCACATCTAAACGGGAGTTTCAAAAGCTTCACACCTACCTGGAGCAGCCACCTGCAGAGGCGTTGTAGGGACACTGCGACCGCCTGATTCTTCTTCATGAGCGAGAAAAAGGGGAGTTTCATACATTCCTAAACCTGAAATAAAATGCAGTGTCAAAAAACAGAATAGGACTGTTGATCTAACCAGCTACTTTGCCAGCCTAATCCCAAAACTGGTCTAGCAAGGCTTCCATACTAGCATTCTCAGACGGCCTTTTCAAATTAATTTACTCTTCATCCTTTACACTGTTGGCAGGCCATTTTTTCCATGCATTCACAATCCAATCTGAGAAAAAGTGTCTAATAGTAAACCGGAGGATCTTGCTCATGCTCCTTTCACATCTAATTCTGGGGAGACAATTATTGAATAACACTAAAAGCCAAGCATTAAAAAAATAACATTTTTAAAATCATTCACTTCAACTTTGCAAGTATGTCCACTGTGTCCATAAAGTGTGCATAAAATGAAGAATTGTTATATGATCCAACGTTTGCATGATTTTAGTAACACTCACGCAGACTGACTGTAAACATTACTATGGGGAATGCCAAACGCTGCTAATATTGCTAACCTGATGCGGATATAATATGATGAATCTACATCTGGGCGACCCAGTTATCCTGGGACACTTCGCTTGAAG
Organism: Triturus cristatus; assembly: GCF_964204655.1. NCBI lineage: Eukaryota > Metazoa > Chordata > Amphibia > Caudata > Salamandridae > Triturus > Triturus cristatus. The sequence goes on along the minus strand of NC_140586.1, from coordinate 322,341,444 downwards.
TCAGATGAGTAATATCAAATACTGATAACTAAAAGGCTTAATTTTTAATGACCAGGCTAAAAGTCTTAAGAGCAGATTTAAACCCTAGTGGACGGCACGTTGGTCTGCTGGGGCGAAGGAGTAGATTACTTGGTTGCCCTGAGAAAGCAAGGCCTTAGCATTGCGTTATGATAAAAAGTGTTGCTTTTACTCGTATGAATGTAGAATTTTAGGATATGTTTTAAATTCAATGAATGAAGAATCCTCTCAGCCGGATTAGCTGGCCGTCAGAAGACTGGAAGATAAAATCTTTGGTTCAAGTGGAAATAGGACAGTACTTTGAGCATGACACTGGGGTTCGTTATTGATATAACCCTAGATTTTTCAAACTTGAGGTACAATGCCTTAATGGGTAGAGTTTGAATCTCTTCCACTCTCCTGGCTGGTGTAATGGCCAGTAAATAACCACTTTACATGGCAAAACTAGCAGAGAGGCTCTGTGAATGGACTGCAAGGGACTAGTCATGAGTGTCCCCAGAACAGCAGCTGTGGTGAAACAATGTCATCCCAATGTTATGTCACTTGCTGCAACTGGAGATCTAGTTGCCTTTGGAGAGGATGCCTTCGAAAGCTTCAAAACCTCTGTGGGATAAGAGGTATGTAAGATAATGTCACTTGCATTGTGTTGCATCTGTGAACTAAATGCTGTGAGCGCTTGATATCAACAGCTTGTTCCTTCTTTCCTGCAATGGATAAGCTTTGGGGGCAAGCGTGCAAATGAGAAATCTTAGGCACATGATCCTTCGCTGTAATATCCTTTTCCTGATTAGAGTCAGACAGTGCTTGTTTAATAGGTATACCGTGGAATTGACCACTTGGCTCACGTGTGGGCGACTGGTATTTGATAAGCCATTCTAAGTCGAGAAGAACACCTTTACTCCGTGCCACTCCAGGTGCACTGTCACCTGACTCAGATACTTGGAAAAGACTTTGGACCAAAAAATACAAAAATGGAGTGCCCTAAACTGAAATTGTGGGCTGTTGCCATAACAATAGGATTCTCCTGCGCTGGGGGTGAATTGGGATACAAAATTGCATCCTTCACGTTGAGGAATGCAAGGAACACGACCTGGTGGACCGATTGTAGTTCGTCGAGAAGAGAAACAATTCTTAAGGATTGTTTGTTTATGGTTTTTAAGTCTAGAATAGGGCACCATTCGAGATTTCATTCCGGCAGAAGGACAAGTTACTTATCTTTGGTAACGCCTTATTTGGTAGAGACATAATCTAGCTGCAGATTCTTTACATTTGAATTTTCCAGGTGTCAGGCTGGATCCGAAAGACTTTTGCTCCCGCAATAACCTTGCGCGCTGGTAGGGTACGTCGGTTGGCTCCGCGTGACGACATACGCACAGGAAGTGACGCTTGCGTTCCCTATATAGGTGCCAGGTCGGCGCACTGACATCAGTTACTTTCCACGCCAGGAGAGCAGAGCCATGAGGTCCACTGACAGTGGTGTTTTTAGAACAACTAGGGCTCTGTAAGGGATCAGCCCTAACCGTAAAACCTGTCCGCAGTGCGGGAGGATGAGTAGATCGGTAAGGAATCTGCATCTAGATTATGTCTCTACAAGATAAGTCATTACCGAAGGTAAGTACCTTATCCATCTGATAGAGCCATTGCCCTGCAGATTCCCTACATTAGAATAGATACCCCAGCACTACCATCCCTAGAGTTGGGACTGCGGACAAGTTTAGAACAGGATGTACTGCAGGACAGAGCAGCCAAAAAGGCCTTCCCTGCGAACTTGACTGACTTAATAAGCTTATGCAGATATACCCATGTTGCTGCCTGACAAGTGTCAAGGACTGGAACACCATGTTGCAAAGCTGTGGTCGCAGCCTTAGGTCAGGTGGAATGAGCTCTTAAGACTTCATGAGGTTGTTTTTTGGCCAGAGTGTAGAACATTTTTATGCCAACATCGCAAGATAGTCCTCTTCTGCACTGCACAACCTTTCTTTGATCCAACATACCCCACGAAGAGATGGTCGTCCACCTGGAACTCTACTGCGGTCAAGGTAGAAAGACAATGCTCAGAGTGGAGATGGTGGACTCGATCCTCTTAAGAGGTGTGCAGAGGAGAATAAAAAGTGGACAAGGTGATTGCTACACGTGGAATGGCGTTACCACTTTCGGGATGAAAGAGCCCGTAGTGCAAAGCACCAACTTAGCAGAGAAGATAGGTAAGGTGGCGTGGACGACAGAGCCTTCAATTCGCTTCCCCTTCTGGCAGAAGTTATTCCCACTAAAAAGGCTGTTTTGATGGTAAGAAGCTAGAAGGGGGAAGTTGTGCAGAGATTCGAACGGAGCACACATCAGGAAGGTGAGAACCAAACTAAGGTCCCACTGAGGCATGATGAATAGGGCAGGTGGGAACATATGTAAAAGCCACTTAAGGACTCTGTTTACAATAGGGGATTTAAATAAAGAGGGTTGATCTGGCAGCCTCAAGAAGGCAGGCAAGGCTGAAAGGTACCCTGTAAACGTGCCCAGAGCACAGCCCTGCTGGGCAAGGGTAAAAAAGAGAAGGACTTGTGAGAGGGAAGCAGAAAGAGGATCAATAGACCTTTCTGTACAATATTTGAGACATTTCTGCCTTCAGCAGGCGTACACTGTCTTGGTAGAGGGACACCTGGCTGCCAAAATAACTTCATAGACTTTGGGAGGAAGGTCGAATGCTGTCAACTGCCGCCTCTCAATATCCACACAAGGTGGCGTAGAGTTGACAGGTTCGGGTGGAGGACCCTCTACTGCTCATGCGACAGAAGATTCTCCTGAAGGTTGGAGAAGCTCAGGATACCGGACTCTTCGTGCCCAGTTTTGAACCACAAGAATGACTTGGTCCCAGGCGCTCCTAATCTGCTTGAACACTCTGGACACGAGTGGTATTGGGGAAAAAGCATACAGGAGGCCTGAGCTCCACTTGTGACAAAAAGCATTGCTGAGTGTGTGCCGCCTTGGAAACTACAGTGCGCAAACCTGCTGACATTGCACATTCTCGGCAGAGGCGAACATATCTAAGCAAGGATCTCCCCACTTCTGAAAGAGACCGTTTGCCACGTCTGGATGGAGAAGCCATTCGCGATCAGCTACGCATCAACGGCCGAGTTTGTCTGCCCTGGCATTCACGGAACGTGCCAATTGTTGAACCACCAGAAATATGCCCTGATGTTCCAGCCACGTTCAGAGATGCAGGGCCTCTTGCCAAAGAGTCCAGGACCTCACCATGCCCGGTTTGTTGCAGTACCACATGGCGGTGGTGTTGTCCGTGAACACCTGAACCAGCATTCCCTTGATGGAAAGAAGAAAAGCTTCCAATGACAAGTGAATCGCTCGCAGCTCTAGCAAGTTGAGGTCGAGCCCAGAATCCGCCGGAGACCAGAGTCCATTGATCTGCACCTCTCCCAGATGGCCACCCCATCCCTGGAGTGACACATCAGTCACTACTGTGTGATCTGGTTGGGGAAGGGAGAGGAGTCTGCCTCTGACCCATTTGCGGTTGGTCAGCCACCACTGCAGATCCCTCCAAGATCTGGACCATACCAGAGAGATTCCCCTGATGCACAAGTTACTTACCTTCGGTAACGATATATCTGTAAGAGACATTAGTTAGTGATAGATTCCTTACCTTAGAATTACCCCCAGGCGTCAGACTGGATTCGAAAATTTTGTCAGCAGTACCCATGCACGTCGGAAGGTGGCGTCGTGCGGCTCCGAGTCCGTCGTAGGTGTCATGATCGCCGGGATGACGTCGCGGCAGCTACTTAGACGCCGCCCTCGCGCGCGGATGTCAGTTCTGTACACGACTTTCCGCGCCAGGAACACAGAGCCATGCAAGACACTGACCACTGGTGCATTGAAACTAGGGCCCTGACAGGGATGACCTTTACCCTAGAAATCAGTTCCACAGAACGGGGAGGATGGGTAGGGCGGTAACTAATGTCTCTTGCAGATATATTGTTACACAAGTAAGTAACTTGTGCATCTGAAAGACACGTTAGTGATAGATTCCTTACCTTAGAATAGATACCCAAGCAATACCAACCACGGTGGTAGGTCTGCGAACCAAGATCACACCAGAAAGTCATGGAGAACAGAACGGCCATAGAAGCAGTCTCTCCGGACTTGACTGTCAAGGCAATAATGCTTAGTAAAAGTGTGCAGCGAGGCCCACGTGGCTGCCTGACAGATGTCTTGCAGGGGGACACCACGTCCCAATGAAGTAGTAGCTGCTGTTGCTCTGGTAGAATGGGCGAGTAACCCCCCGGAGGTTACTTTTTAGCCAGAGAATAACAGGCTTTGATACACAAGACGACCCAGTGGGAGATAGTCCTCTTGTGTACAGCTCGGCCTTTCTTGGCGCCTAAGTAGCCAACAAAGAGCTGGTCATCCACCCGAAACTGTTTTGTGCAATTCAGGTAAAATGAGAGCGCACGTTTTGGGTCCAGACGGTGGAGCCTCTCTTCCACTCGGGAAGGATGTGGAGGTGGAAAGAAAGTGGGCAAGGTGATAGTTTGCCCAATGTGGAAGGCAGTACAACCTTTGGCAAGAAGGAAGGACGAGTGCGAAGCACAACCTTGTCCAGATGAACAGACAGAAAAGGAGGTTTACAGGAAAGAGCCTGGAGCTCACTCATGCGCCTGGCGGAGGCGATGGCTACCAGAAAAGCAGTCTTTAAAGTCAGTAAACTAAGAGGACAGTTGTGAAATGGCTCAAAAGGAGCGCACATCAAATAAGTAAGAACCAGATTTAAGTCCCACTGCGACATCACAAATGGAATAGGAGGGAAAAGGTGAGTAATGCCTTTGAGAAATCTATTTATAACAGGGAACTTGAAAAGAGATGGCTGATCAGGGAGCAGAGAAAGGCTGAAATTGCAGATAGGTAGCCCTTGATAGTGCCCAGAGCAGAGCCCTGCTGGGCCAAAGAGAGAAGGAAGAACAAGTTACTTACCTTCGGTAACGATGTATCTGTAAGAAACATTAGTTAGTTAGATTCCTCACCTTAGAATATCCCCAGGCGTCAGACTGGATCCGGAAGATTTTTCGTCAGCAATACCCCTTGCGCGTCGCTAGGCGTCGTCTGCGGCTCCGCGTCCGTCGTCGGCGTCGTGCGCCGGAATGACGTCGGAGTACTTAGACGCCGCCCTCGTGCGCTGACGTCAGTTCTTGTACATAGCCTTCCGCGCCAGGAACGCAGAGCCATGCAAGATACCGACACTGGTGCCAAAAAATTCTAGGGCCCTGAAAGGGATAGCCTTAACCCTAGAAGTCAGTTCGCAGAACGGGGAGGATGGCTGGGTCGGTGAGGAATCTAACTAACTAATGTTTCTTACAGATACATCGTTACCGAAGGAAAGTAACTTGTTCATCTGAAAGAAACACGTTAGTTAGATTCCTCACCTTAGAATAGATACCCAAGCAATACCATCCCCGGTGGTGGGTCTGCGAACCAAGATCACACCAGAAAGTCCTGGAGGACAGAACGGCCAAAGAAGCCATCCCTCCGGACTTGGCTGTCAAGGCAATAATGCCTGGCAAATGTGTGTAGCGAAGCCCACGTTGCCGCCTGAAAGATGTCCTGCAAAGGGACACCCCGTCCCAAAGCAGTAGTAGCCGCCGTGGCCCGAGTAGAATGGGCGCGCAGTCCTACAGGAGGGTCCTTTTTTGCCAAGGAATAACAAATTTTGATGCACAAAACGACCCACCGAGAGATGGTCCGTTTGTGCACAGCTTTCCCCTTCTTAGCACCCACGTATCCAACGAAAAGTTGGTCGTCCACCCGGAACTGTTTTGTGCGGTCCAGATAAAAGGAGAGCACACGTTTTGGGTCCAGACGGTGGAGCCTCTCTTCCTCTTTGGAAGGATGCGGAGGCGGAAAGAAGGTGGGCAAGGTGACAGACTGCCCAAGATGAAAGGGGATCACCACTTTCGGAAGAAAGGAGGGACGAGGCCGAAGGACAACTTTGTCCGGATGAACAGAGAGAAAAGGAGACTGATGATAAAGCCTGAAGCTCACTCACCCGTCTAGCCGAGGTGATGGCTACCAGAAAAGCAGTCTTAAGCGTCAGCAGACGAAGAGGACAATTATGAAGAGGCTCAAAGGGAGCGCACATCAGAAATGTGAGAACAAGATTCAAGTCCCACTGAGGCATTACAAAAGGGACAGGAGGGAACGTGTGAGTAATGCCCTTGAGAAAACGTGAAACAACAGGGGACTTGAAAAGAGAAGGCTGATCAGGAAGCCTTAAGAAAGCAGAGATTGCAGCAAGATAACCCTTCAAGGTGCCCAGAGCAGAGCCCTGCTGGGCTAAAGAAAGAAGAAAGAGGAGAACCTCAGAAAGAGGGGCAGAAAGGGGATCCACAGCCTTTGCTGTGCACCATGCCACAAATTTGTTCCACCGGCAGGCGTATACCGTCTTTGTGGAGGGACGCCTGGCTGCCAGTATGATATCACAGACTTCAGGAGGCAAGTCAAATGGCATCAACTGCCGCCGCTCAATCTCCACGCATGGAGGTGGAGGCTGGACAGGTTCGGGTGGAGGACCGTCCCCTGCTGCTGCGACAGAAGATCCTCCCGAAGGGGCAGACGCATCGGAGGATCGGTCAACATACTGAGTAGCTCGGGATACCAGTACCTTCGTGCCCAATCCGGAGCCACCAAGATGACTTGGGCCCGGACGTGCCTGATCTTCTTCAGCACTCTGGGCAGAAGTGGTATAGGCGGAAAGGCGTACAACAGATCGCAACTCCACTCGTGACGAAAAGCGTCGCCGAGCGAGTGCCGTCTTGGAAATTCCAACGCGCAGAACTGCTGACATTGCGCGTTCTCGTCGGTGGCGAATAGATCTAACCAAGGCTCTCCCCACTGCTGAAAGAGACCTTGCACCACTTCGGAGTTCAGACGCCATTCGTGATCCATCATGCACCGGCGGCTGAGTTCGTCTGCTCTGGCGTTCAGAGAGCCCGCCAGATGTTGAACCACTAGGGTGACGCCCTGGTGTTCCAGCCACGTCCAGAGGCGCAGAGCCTCCTGACAAAGGGTCCACGACCCCACCCCGCCCTGTTTGTTGCAATACCACATGGCGGTGGGGTTGTTCGTGAACACCTGCACGACACTTCCCCTGACAGAGGGAAGGAAGGCTTTCAGTGCAAGTCGGATCGCTCTCAACTCCAACAGGTTGATGTGGAGGCGAGACTCCGCCAGAGACCAGAGGCCTCTGATCTCCGCCTCTCCCATATGGCCACCCCATCCCAGGAGGGACGCATCCGTCACTACGACATGCTCCGGTTGGGGAAGGGAGAGGCTCTTGCCCATGAGCCACCACTGCAACTGCTGTGCAGTGCCCTCCGAGATCAAGACATGGTCCGACAGGTTGCCGTGATGCTGGGCCCACTGAAACTTCAGGTCCCACTGCAGAGCCCGCATGCGCCGCCTGGCGTGATGCACTAGTAGGATGCAGGAGGCCATCAGCCCCAGAAGCCGCAACACTAGTCTGACCGAAACCCAGGATAGAGGCCGAAAGATGGGAATCAGGGCCTGAATATCCCAGACCCGCTGTTCCGGCAGATAGACCCGGAACTGCGCCGAATCGAGAGCCGCTCGGATGAAGAGGAGCTTCTGAGAGGGACTCAGGTGCGACTTCGGCACGTTGATGGAAAACCCCAGCAAATGCAGGAGATCCGCCGTAGTCTGGAGGTGGGAGATAACTGCCTGGGGCGAGCCCGCCTTCAACAACCAGTCGTCGAGATAGGGGAAGACTGGAACCCCTGATCTGCGCAGATGAGCTGCGACCACCGCCATCACTTTCGTGAACATCCGAGGGGCACTGGTAAGGCCGAAGGGGAGCACGGTAAACTGAAAGTGCTCTTGACCCACCGTGAACCGCAGGTAATGCCGGTGGGACGGCAGGACGGGGATGTGGAAATATGCGTCCTGCAAGTCCAGTCTCCAGGGTCTAGAGCAGCTAGAACCTGAGCCAAAGTTAACATCTTGAACCTTTCCTTCCGGAGGAAGGCATTGACGTTCCGGAGGTCCAAGATAGGGCGTAGGCCCACTTTGCCCTTCTTGGGACCCAGAAAGTAGTGGGAATATTAACCACGACCTACCTCTGGGCTCGGAACGCGCTCGACGGCCCCCTTGGCCAAGAGGGCCGAAACTTCCTCGTGGAGAAGATTCAAATGATCCCCCAAGATACGGTGGTGCTGCGGTGGCATGGCTGGAGGGGTCGTCTCGAAGGGGAGGGAGTAGCCCCTTCGGACGATTTGCAGCACCCACCTGTCCGATGTGATGGACCGCCAGTGGAGCAGGTGATGGCGAACTCTGCCGCCCACTGGCGTGGAATGGGCCTGAAAGCTCGGACTAGGAAGGCTTTGAGGCGGATGCTGCCGGGGTGGATGTGGGCTGACCGCGTCGTCCTCCAGAACCGCCTCGTCGGAAACCACGTCGGCGCGCAGGTTGGTTCTTCGGCTGGTGGCTAGGCGGACGTGAGGAGGCACCCCTTCCTTGGCCACGAAAGGCTGAAATTTGCGACCGCGGGGCCGAGAGGCCCAAGGACTTGACGTAGCCCGGGAGTCCCAGGGACCGGCGGGTATGGGGACTTGCGCGGCGCCTGCGGCTCTGCTGAAGCCGCGGGGGTGGAACCACCCTGACCCTCGGCCGAGTTGCGCGACCGTCGAGGGGAGTCCGAAGAGCGGTGTCGCCTCTTGGACTTCTTGGAGTGCTTCGACTTACCCGAAGACGGAGCCAGACGATCGATGATGACGTCTGCTGCGGCTCCGCGACCGATCCTTGGACCTCCTCCTGGACCGGGATCGAGAGGGGCGAGGAGCCGAGTGGCGAAGCTCGAGGAGCTTACGGGACCGCTCCCGTCTAGCCTTCGAGGTCAGGGCCTTGCAGTCCGAACACGACTCCGCGTCAAGGGTCGAGGCCCAAACAGTAAAGGCACCGGCGGTGATGATCCGTAACCGACATCAAGCGGTTGCAGTCAGCACAGGCTTTAAAACCAGGCATCCTACCGGCACTGGAGTCGAGACAAGATCAAAAAGGATCAAAAAACTTAGTCAAAAAAGACTAAAAGGGGTAGCTCTCCCGGATCTGCGCTTACTGGCGCGGAAAAAAGAAGAACTGACGTCAGCGCGTGAGGGCGGCGTCTAAGTACTCCGACGACGTCATTCCGGCGCACGACGCCGACGACGGACGCGGAGCCGCAGACGACGCCTAGCGACACGCAAGGGGTATTGCTGACGAAAAATCTTCCAGATCCAGTCTGACGCCTGGGGATATTCTAAGGTGAGGAATCTAACTAACGTGTTTCTTTCAGATCAAAAGGAATTCTGAAAGTGGGGCAGAAAGGGGATCTACAGCCTTTGCTGTGCACCATGCCACAAATTTGGTCAACTTGCAGGCATATACCGATTTAGTGCAGGAACGCCTGGCTGCCAGAATGATATCACAGATTTCAGGAGGCAAGTCAAATGGAATCAACTGTCGCCGCTCAATCTCCACGCAAGGAGGTGGAGGCTGGACAGGTTCGGGTGGAGGACCGTCCCCTGCTGCTGCGAGATAAGATCCTCCCAAAGAGGCAGTCGGATCGGGAGACCCACGCTCATACTGAGTAGCTCAGAATATCAAACTCTTCGAGCCCAGTCCGGAGCCACAAGAATGACTTCGGCCCAGTCGCGCCTGATCTTCAGAACTCTTTGAGCAGAAGTGGTATAGGCGGAAAGGCGTACAACAGACCGCAACTCTACTCGTGATGAAAAGCGTTACCGAGCAAGTGCCGCCTTGGAAATTCCAACGCGCATAACTGCCGACATTGTGCGTTCTCTTCGGTGGCAAATAGATATAACCAAGGCTCTCCCCACTGTTGAAAGAGACCTTGTGCCACCTCAGAGTGAAGACGCCATTCGTGATCCATCATGCACCTGCGGCTGAGTTCATCCGCCCTGGCGTTCAAAGAACCTGCCAAGTGTTGAACCACCAAGGAAATGCCTTGAAGTTCCAGCCATGTCCAGAGACGCCGAGCCTCCTGACATAGGGTCCACGACCCCACCCCGCCTTGCTTGTTGCAGTACCACATGGCGGTGGTGTTCTCTGTGAACACCTGCACTACTCTCCCCTTGACAGAGGGAAGGAATGCCTTCAGCGCAAGTAGGATTGCCCGGAGCTCCAGAAGGTTGACCTGGAGATTTGACTCCGCCGGAGACCAGAGGCCTCTGATTTCCGCCTCTCCCATGTGGCTTCCCCAACCCAGGAGGGACGCATCCGTCACCACTGTGTGCTCCGGTTGGGGAAGGGAGAGTGATCTGCCGCTGACCCAATGCTGGTTAGTGAGCCATCAATGCAACTGTTGTGCAGTGTCCTCCGAGATCTGGACGTACTCGGACAGATCCCCTTGATGCTGCACCCACTGGAACTTCAGGTCCCACTGCAGAGCCCGCAAATGCCATCTGGCATGATTGGTCAGCAGGAGGCCATGAGGCCCAGCAGCTCAAGGTCATCCTGACCGAAACCCAGGATAAGGGCCAAAAGATCAGAATCATAGCCCGAATGTCACAGACTCGCTGTTCGGGAGGATAAACCCGAAACTGCGCTGTGTCCAGAACCGCTCCGATAAAGAGGAGCTTCTGAGAGTGAATCAGATGCGACTGCGGCACATTGATGGAGAACCCCAGCAAATGTAGGAGGTCGGCCGTAGTCTGGAGGTGGGAGACGACTGCCTGGGGCGAGTCCGCCTTCAACAGCCAGTCGTCAAGATAGGGGAAGTCTGAAACCCCTGATCTGCGCAGATGAGCTGCGACCACCGCCGTCACTTACGTGAACACCCAAGGGGCGCTGGTAAGGCCAAAAGGGAGCACGGTGAACTGAAAATGCTCGTGGCCTACTGTGAACTGCAGTTAACACCGGTGGGCCGGCAGGACGGGGATATGAAAATAAGCGTCCTGCAAGTCCAACGCTACCATCCAGTCTTGCTGGTCTAGGGCAGACAAGACCTGAGCAAGTGTAAGCACCTTGAACTTCTCCTTCCAGAGGAAGCGATTGACGTTCCGAAGGTCTAAGATGAGATGCAGGCCCTTGTCCTTCTTTGGGACCAAGAAGTAGTGGGAGTAACAACCACAACCTACTTCTGGCGTTGGAACGCGCTTGATGGCCCTCTTGGCCAAGAGGGCCCCAACTTCATGCTGGAGAAGTGCCAAGTGATCCCCCGACATGCGGTGGTACTGAGGTGGCAAGGCTGGAGGAGTAGTCTCGAAGGGGAGGGAGTAGCTGTGAGAAAGTGGCTCTGTATATACTGTTCCCTAATAGGTACAGGGTGTACAGAGTCCACAGTCCCCCAGAGGCTGATAGAGGTCAAAGTTAGGTATGACCTTACTCTCAAAAGTGGTAGCTTGGTCGAGCAGTAAGGCAGTACCAGAGGACAGTGTAAATCATTTATTGTACACACTCAGTCAGCAAATGGTTTCACACACTCAATAACTGAACTCTAGGCCAATGGTTTATATATATAAAATATATGCTTGTTTTATTTTTAGAACCACAAAGGGGGTAAAAATATACTTTCTCAGAATGAGAGGTTAAATATAAATACTTTTGTCTTAAGCAATAAATTTGTGTAAACAGTCACAGTTGGTTGCAATAAACAATCCTATTTCCTAAACATAACAATGCATTGAGCTCAATGGTAAATTCAGGTTATTTGTAATAAATTACTTTTCAGATTACTTTTGGAATTCCAGGTCTGGCTCCTAGATCCAGCCTTGGGTCAGTATTCAGAATCAAGTGATGAAAGTCGACTTAATAACTGTAATGATTTTTAAATAATATTTAGCTATTTCAAAAGTTAGCACTTAGAAAATATTTCAAAGAAAACATTCAATGGATCTCTATGGCAAGAAATTCAAATTGCAGGTAGAGTACTTTATCGTTACTTTAGTAATCCAGGACTGGGTACCTAGACCCAGGACTGGGGTCCTTATCAAAAACAGGTAAGTAATTTCGTTTGCAGAAATGGTACGATTTTAAAAGAATATTTCGAATTTGCAAAAATAGACACTTAGAAGCAATTTCACAGAAAAGCAGACAATGGTTTCCTATGGGAGAAAAATGAGTTAGAGGTAAGTATAGTTGTGAACACTTTTCAGGGTCAGGGCTGGGCACCAAGATCCAGCACTGGGAGCTCACCTAGGAGCAGGTGAGTAAATTCGTTTTTGTCACTTGGCTGATTTTTGGTGAATATTTGCAGTTTTGAAAAGTTCACACTTTGAAGAAAAAGCCAGTCAATGGTACCCTATGATGAAAATGAAGTTAGCGGTTTAAGGGTAAGTACTCGACTGGCAGAGTTGAAATTCCGGGCATGGACTCAGGGGTCCCCCAGTGTCAGGTAGGTACAGTTGGTTCACCCTCAGCGGTTTCAGGACGGCCGGGTGCAGAGAGAGTTAGGCCCAATGTTATCCTATGAGGGATAGGGGGGCCTTGGTTGGTGGCTGCTGTCTGGCAAGCCACGCGGCTGTGGGTGCTGGGCTCCTGGTCACTTACTCAGGGCAAGTGGGGAAGTAGGTTAGTGTAGAGAGTGCACTGCCAGGGCCACTCGGGCGGCTGGGTGCTTTTGAGCCTTCGGGCGCTCAATGAAAATCAATGGGAATGTTCCGGTTTGGAAAAAGGCTGCAGGCTCGGGGACGAGGATGTTTCAGGTGCCACCACCACTTCGAGAGGTAAGTTGGGTAGTTGTAGGTTAGGTGGGTACCCCGGGATTGGGCACAGGGGGCCGCAGGGCGCCGGGTGCAGGGGTGCCTTTTGACGTCGGGAATCTTACCCTCTGGTTGATCGCGGTTGAGGTGGCACTCGGTTCTGAGGCTGCAGGCTTCTTCCGGGATGTCGAGGGGGGTCCTTGGGTGCCGGACTCGGGGTCACAGTCGCCGTGGGGTCGTCCTCAGGGTCTTTGTCCACTCCGGCACTGGCCAGGCTGGTGCAGAGTGTGTTGGGTCCGCGGTTCCGGGCTGCTGCCAGGGGTTAAAAATAGGTTTCTTGAGTAGAGCCTCTACTCATGGGAGTCCCAGGGGCTTAGAGCCAAAAGGGTAGCCAGGTCCTCCGGGGTTGGTGAGGTTGCTGGCCACGAGAGATGCCGCGCTGGTGCAGGTTCGAGAGTCGACAGGCCGGTAGGGCTGGGGCCAAAGAAGTTGGTGTCTTCTTCTCTTTTTAGCAGCTGCAGGGCAGGTCCTTGTTCTTCTTGCTCTTCTTGTAGTTTTTTATCTGGAATCTCAGGAAGGAAGGTTCAGGGTGCCCCTAAATACTAGATTTAAGGGCGTTACAGGTAGGTGAAGGCCAGGGACCAATGGGTCCTTGTCCTGGGGTGGGTACACCCCCTATCCTGCCTCTCTCCTGTGGGAGGGGGCAGTAGCCTAATCCTGATAGGGTGGGGCCTCCCATCTTCAAGATGGCGAGAGCCCGGAGATGTGCTTCACCTCGCCTCCCCCACCTGAGGGGTGGGGTGGGCAGGCTGGCACATCCCCTGTCCTTGTATGGGGTTTCCGGCCAAGCTTCCCGCCAGAGTGGGGGGTTGCAGTGGCCTGGGGAAACTCCAAATGGCGGCCTGCCTTTGAAGCTTCCCTTTGCTCATCCTGGGGGAGGAGATTTCTCACCTCACCCAGGATGTGCATTGTTGCAGGCCTGGGAGAGCAGGGGCTCTCCCACCCACGGGTCCAGCAACGTGTCTGCTGTGTGGCAGCCTGGGCAGCCTCAGAGCAGACGTGGATTGTAAGTTAGCTGTAAGGGGGCATCTCTAAGATGCCCTCTGGGGTGCTTAGTATATTAAATCCTACACTGGCATCAGTGTGGGTTCAATGTGCTGAGAAGTTTGATACCAAACTTCCCAGGCTTCAGTGTTGCCAATATGGTGCTGTGGAGCTCGTGTTTGACAAGCTCTCAGCACCATGTACTCTTAAATGACAGCACTGCACTTACAGTGCCCAGGAATGGACCCGGGTACTGTAGGGGCACAGGGCTCCTGCTCCTGTGCCCACACCATAGGCGTAATGCACCCAGCTAGAGGGGTGGCTGACATATGCCTTGGCAGTGTAGGTGATGGGCATGGTACACAGTGATGTGTGCCATGTCGACTCTTTGTTTTGTCCTGCACCCAGACACTCAGCCTGCAAGGGCAGTGTGTGTGTAAGGGTACAGGGCCTCCGAGGGTGGCACAATGAGTGCTGCAGCCCTTAGAGGCCTTCCCTGGCCACAAGGCCCTGGGTACCATTTACTAGGGGCTGACATGTGGCTAGGATTTGCCAATTTGGAGTCTGTGTGGTTTAAGGAAGGAACATAGGCCCTGGGCACCTGATTGGCAGGAACCCAGGGTACACTCAATCGAAGTACATTCAGCAATTTAGCAAAATGTGGGGGCATACCATGCAAGAAAGATGGCACTTTCTCACAGTAGCTCCTTCGGACTATCTGTAAAACCCACCTGTCCAAAGTGATGGTGAATCCTGCCGCCCACTGGAGTTTGGTGGGCCTGAAACACCGGACTAGGAAGGTTTGGAGGCAGTGGTGGCAGGGGAGGTTGTGGCCTGACCCACCCGCTGGCCTTGTGACCCACCTCAGCGGGTCCCACGCCCACAGCTGTGCCAATACTGTTGCTGCGCAGGCCTGTGGCTTTGAAACAAACGTGTTTGGGCACCCCTTCCTTGGCCACGAAAGGAGCGAAAAGCAGAAGGAGTGTGCATGGCCAAAAGGCCCAAGGACTTGGCCGTTTCCTGCGAGTCCTTGTCGCCAATAAGGCGAGTGCCATCAAAAGGCATGTCCATCAGTGTATTCTGGCAATCCCCAGAAAAGCCAGTTGTCCTCAGCCAGGCGTGACGGTGTAGCGCCACTGTCGTGGAAATTGCTCTGCCCAGAGAGTCAGTGGTGTCAAGGCCACAACGAATCGTGAACTTGGCTGCGTCTCTTCCGTCAGCAATAGCTTGGGAAAGCACCGTCCGGGCCTCCTCCGGACACTGAGGCAGCACTTGCGCCACCATATCCCACACAGAGTGGGAATAATGGCCCAAGAGGCATGCGGTGTTCACAGACCACAAGCCTGAACTGGCGGAAGAGAAAATGTTCTTCCCAAACTGCTCCAGTTTCTTGGATTCCATGTCCGGAGGTGCGGAAGGATTAGTTACTTACCTGTAATCCTAGTTCTCTTCCAGGGGTATCCTCATCAAAGTCATAAGCATTAGAATATTCCCGCCCATGTGCGGGATCCCGGAAACAGTATATTATATGTGCCCCACATATATATATCCATACATATATACCTATATGTATACACAAGCAATTGCAGCCCATAACACCCTAGAGCTGAACCATGCTGTAAGGAATTTCCACTACACATAAGAAAATAGCATTATAAACATGAGAAACAACATTATAACTTGTTTGGAAACTGTTTTAATGCTTAGAAAACAGCAGAAATTCTTAGAAAACACTGAAAGCATAGGAAGCTCCCAGGCTGCATTGCAAATACCCAGTCTAAAAAGACTGAAAAGCTAACTCATAGCTGCATAGCAAAAACTGACACCGTGCCTTTAAGGCACACCTGACCCCCACCTTCCCATCATGCCTCAGGGGTGGCAGTTAGGTCAGTTGTTCTTTGCGGAGACTGAAAAGTCATGGCACAAAGAAAAATAATAACCTCTGAAAACTATCACACCTTTGCCCGGGGAGGCGGGAGGGTTGCTTATGACTTTGATGAGGATACCCCTGGAAGAGAACTAGGATTACAGGTAAGTAACTAATCCTTCTCTTCCAGGGGATCCTCATCAATAGTCATAAGCATTAGAATAGAATAGCGAGCCTCACCTCATCCCCCTGCGGGCAAAGGAAAGAAAAAACAGAGAGGGAACAGTATGCTCAGATAGCTCAGCTACCCAAACAGGTTCCTCAAGGAGGCTTGGCCTACTTGGGCATCCGCCCTGGAATCGGATTCGAGGCAGTAGTGCCTGGTAAAGGTATGGACCGATTTCCAAGTGGCCGCCTTGCAGATCTCTGCCATTGGAACGTCATGCAAGAAAGCTACTGTGGCCGCTTTCCCCCTAGTAGAATGAGCCTTAGGGGCCAAAGGTAAGGGCCTTTTCGCCAGCTGGTAGGCTAGGGTAATGCAGGAAACAATCCATCTGGAAATGGATCGTTTAGCCGCTGGGAAGCCTGTTCTCATGGCGCCATAGTTGACAAACAGCTGGTCCGTCTTCCTAATGCCTCTGGTACTTGCCAGGTAGAATTTAAGTACCCTCTTGAGGTCTAAGGAGTGGAGAGACCGCTCCGCCGGGGTCGCTGGATTCGGGAAGAAGGATGGCAGAGAAATGGACTGATTAATATGAAAATCAGACACTACCTTAGGGAGAAAGGATGGATGTGCCCTTAAGACCACTTTGTGCTGGTGAAAAACTGTGTACGGCTCTTTAGTACACAGAGCCTGGATTTCGCTTACTCTGCGTGCCGATGTAATGGCTACCAGAAAAGCGGCCTTCCACGACAGATGCTGTAAAGAAGCTTTGTGGATCGGCTCAAAAGGTGGGCCCATCAACTTGGATAACACTAAGTTCAACTCCCACGGAGGCGAAGGGTTTCAAACAGGGGGGTAAACTTTCTTCAACCCCTGCAAGAAGTCCTTGACCACCTGCATCTGGGAAAAAAAAGGTTGACTGGGAGACCTCCTGTAAGCTGTAATGGCAGACAAATGGACCCTGATGGATGCATACTTCAAGCCTGATCTAGCTAAGTGAAGGAGGTACGGAAGGATGACGTCCTCCTGCCCCTTTGTAGGATCATGGTGATTCTCCCTACACCAAATGAAGAACCTCTTCCACTTAAACGCATAAGACGCTCTTGTGGAGGGTCGCTTCGCTTCCTTGAGAATATGCATGCAGTCAGGCGGTAGACCTAAATGTCCGTATTGCAGGACCTCAGGAGCCATGCTGTTAAGTTCAGTGAGGGAAGGTTGGGATGCCGAATCCTCCCGCCCATCTTGGACAGCAAGTCCGGCCTGCAAGGTAGCCGCCTGTGAGGTCGAACTGAGAGATGAAGAAGGTCCGGGTACCACCACTGGCGCGGCCAGTCCGGAGCTATGAGGATCATCTTCATGTCGGATCTGAGCAGCTTGGATACCACCTTCGGATCAGAGGCAGGGGCGGAAAGGCGTAGGCAAATGTCCCTGACCAGTCCATCAAAAGAGCATTCCCCCTGGTCCCTGGACGGTGGAATCTGGACGCGAAGGCGTGGCATTTTGAATTTTCGTCGTCTGCAAACAGATCGATGTCTGGACGACCCCACCAACGGAACAGGTCCGCCACCACGTCGTCGTGCAGCACCCAGTCGGGCTGATCTTCGAAGTGCCTGCTGAGTGCGTCTGCCTTGATATTCAACTCCCCTGGAAGGTGTACTGCCACCACCGAGAGGTTCCGGGCGAGCAGCCAGTGCCAGATCGCCTGCGCCTCCAGGGAGAGGGGGCGTGACAGAGTCCTGCCCTGTTTGTTCAGGTAAAACATGGTCGTGGTGTTGTCGGTCTGCACCAGGACTGAGTCGGTCTCGATTGCTGGGAGGAACGCCTTTAGAGCAAGGTGGACTGCTCGAAGCTCTAGCATATTTATGTGGTAGCCCTGTTCTTTTGCAGACCACAGACCTTGTATCTGGAGGCACCCCATGTGTGCCCCCCATCCTTGTAGCGACGCGTCTGTCACCACTGATTGCACCGGAAGTGGCTGGTGAAACGGGACTCCCACCAGCAGATTGTTCTGACGAGTCCACCATGCTAGGGAAGATTTCGCTACCTGGGAGAGAGAGATTCGATCTCCCCAACGGCCCGTGGACTGATCCCATTGGTCCTCCAGAGCTTGCTGCAAAGGTCTCATTCGCAGTCTGGCGTGGGGAATTAGAAAAATGCAGGACGCCATGGAACCCAGCAGAGATGCTACCTGCCGAACTAACGGCCTCCGCATCTGCTGCATAAACCTGCATTTTCTCTTCATTGAAGACAGTCTCTCCTCCGAAGGATACGCTCTTCCCACGCTTGTATCCAGAACGGAGCCAAGGTAGTGGATGGACTGAGTGGGCTGCTGCACGGACTTTGCCATGTTGACGTGAAGGCCGAGAGCGTGCAACTGTCTCAGACAGATTTGGAAGTCTTTCTTCACCTGCTGCTGGGTTGGAGCCTTCAGTAACCAGTCGTCCAGGTACGGGTAGACGAAGAGACCCTGCTTGTGTAGGCAGGCCGCCACCACTGCCATACATTTGGTGAAGACTCGCGGGGCCGACTTGAGTCCGAATGGAAGCACTTTGTACTGGTAGTGCTTGCCTCCAACCACAAAACGCAGGTACCTGCGGTGATGTTTCGCTATTGGAATGTGAAAGTACGCATCTTGGAGGTCCACCGAACACATCCAATCTCCGACTTGTAGATGTGGACATATTTGGTGAAGCGCCAACATACGGAACTTCTCCTTGACGATGACTTTGTTTAGGAGACGAAGGTCCAGAATCGGCCGAAACTTGTGCTCTTGATCTTTCTTGGGCACCAGGAAGTACCGGGAGTACACTCCTTTTCCGACCTGCGAAGGAGGAACCCTTTCTATGGCTTGCTTTTGCAGAAGGGACCTCACCTCCTGCTTGAGCAGGTTTAGGTGGTGAGAACGGGACCTCTTTGGCGGGATGTCTCTGGGACGCGCTCGAAAACGTAGCGCATATCCATGACGCAGTATATTGAGCACCCAGCGATCTTTTGTGATGCTGTCCCACTCTGCTAGATGTTGTGACGCACTTCCTCCCACTGGAGTGGGCAACGGCCGTAGAGGAAGCCACAGCTCATGACTTTCCTCCTCTTGTGGTAGTGGAGGACTGATGCTGGTGTCCACCTCTGCCCCTGCCAGACTTTCCGCCTCGAAACTGGGTTTTCCCTTGGGGTTTGCTCTGAGACCACTGAGGGGTTTGAACACTCTGTTGAGGCTCCTTGCGTTGGGTGGGTCGAAAACGGCGCTTGAATTCCTTTTTCTTCTCCAAGCCCACGGCTTTGAGGGTGTCCAGCTCAGTTTTCATGCGCCCCATCTCCTCATCCGTGTGAGTGCCGAAGAGGGAGTTGCCAGAGAACGGGAGGTTTAAAATCCGTTGCTGTGCGTCTGGCTTGAGCCCTGTCAGACGCAACCAGGACGACCTCCTGGCGCAGACGCCGTGTGTGTAAGAGTGGGCCGAGATTAGCGCACCATCCGCCGCTGTGCTAATCGACTGATTAGCCACCAGTGCCCCTTCAGTAACAATCTCCTCAAAGTCCTTTTGGTCCTCCTTGGGGAGCTTGGATTTGAAACGCTCCATCGAGTCCCAGAGGGCCCTGTCGTACCTGCCCAGAAGCGCCGCCGCGCTGGAGATCTTGAGGGCCGCCGCCGCAGAAGAGCAGGCCCTGCGTCCCCATGAGTCCTGGGTTCTGCTCTCCTTATCTGGAGGGACGGAAGAGGAGGCCGACGCCGTCTGACCCTTCCTTGCAGCTGCCACTATGACGGAGTCCGCAGGTGGGTCTATCTTCACAAAGACGGGGTCAGAGGTAGCTGGCTTGTATTTTTTTAGGATACGCGCCGGAACGGCTTTGACAGTCGCCGGGGTGAGAAAAGTGTCCATGGCTGGTTCCATGATTCCTGGGACCAAAGGCAGCAGCGGACGAGAGGCAGACTTTTGGTGAAGTGTTTCAAAAATCACCGAGGTGGTGACTTGGGGGACTGACATCTCAATCCCCAGCTTCTGTGCTCCCCGCTGCAACACCTCCTGGTAGGTGTTGATGTAGTCTACGGGCGAGACCCTGGACACTGGGCTGCCCGAGAGCGTGGGAGAATAGTCCCTGATGGAGGACTTGGAGGACGAGGAAGAGGACGATGATGGAGTCCTTCTGCGCTTCCGGCGATGATCACGAGCCCGTGACCCAGGTGAACGCTCCTCCCGTCTGGGGGAGCGCGATCTGCGTCGCCTGTCGTCCGGAGATCTCTGACGTGCTGGCCTGGGGGGGACTAGCTCTGTCCACAGCCGCCACCAGCTGTTGCAGCGGAGAATCATGCACTGGACTGATGTATTCCCGCATCCTCCTTGTAGGCCCTGAGTCCTGCCAATGATGTGCTGGCAGTAGCCATCTGGGCGACAGATTAATGGTCTGAGTCTAAGGAGAAGACCTACGGGGTTGAACTGCAGGTTCTCGTGGATTTGCCGGTCGTGGAGAGGCCCCTGAGTGGGAGGAGGAATGGCGAGACGCCGACTCTGTCACCAGGACCACCGACCTGTCCGAGGCCTGCCTCGACGTCGAGCGCGGTCTTGACGTCGATCCGTGGTGTCGTCTCCTTTCTCGCCGGGACTCTCTCGACGTCGAACGCTGTCTCGATGTGGACCGGCGGCCATGTTCAGTGGGCGAAGTCTGCCGCCTCGACGTCGAGCGGCGATGTGAAGCCGACGACGGAGGCCCTCTCTCCCTCGACGCCGAACGCCGCGGGGACGCCGGCGGAGATGCTGCCACTCTCGACGTCGACACGGATGCCAACCTCGACGCCGAACGCCGCTTGGAGGACGACGGCGGAGGATCCTGTTGCCTCGACGTCGAACGCCGATGGAGCCTCGACGACGGAGGGGATGGTGCCCTCGACGACGGAGGGGTGACACTCCTCGACGCCGGTCGTCGCCTGGTTGACGACGGCGGAGGGTCCATGCTCCTCGACGCCGATCGACGGCGAGATGTCGACGGCGGAGGGTCCCTGCTCCTCGACGCCGAACGCCGCTGGGTTGGCGACGGCGGAGGCTCTCTGCTCCTCGACGCCGATCGTCGCCTGGTTGACAACGGCGGAGGTTCCCTGCTCCTCGATGCCGATCGTCGCCGGGTTGACGACGGCGGAGGGGTGGTGTCTCTCGACGCCGAACGTCGCCGGGTTGACGACGGCGGAGAGGCTCTGGATCTCGACGCCGATCGTCGCCGAGTTGACGATGGCGGTCTGGACTTCGACGTCGACGTCGTACCTGCTCTCGACGGCGAGCCCGCTGTCGAGAACCTCTTTTTCGAAACACGACCTACCGGAACATCTTTTCTCAGCGCCGAGCCCGACGCTGAGGCGGAAGGACGAGAGGACTTGCTTCTAGATGAATCTTTATGCCTCTTGGAGCCCTTCCTCACCGGAGATCGGCCTCTGGATGGTTGTGCCAGGCCATAAGCGCGACTTCGCTCTCTGTCCTTCAAAGTTCTTTTGGACAGGCTCTGGCAGTGAGGACATGTGCTGGAATCATGATCCTCCGGTAGACACAGGATACAGACCCTATGAGAGTCAGTCCTGGCCTTTTTCTTGCCACAGGCAGGGCAAGGATCGAAAAGAGAAGGCATTTTAAGATGGAAAAAATGCCCAAGAAAGCCTAAAAAAGGCAGCCTCTTACTGACTTAGATGAAAAACGTCGAAGTAAGGGAAAAAACAGTTGAAAAACAGACAATATTTTCTGACAAACTCAGAAAAAAGTGGAGCTCTGTTGCCAGGATCCTTCCAGAAGGAGCCGGAAAGAACAACTGACCTAACTGCCACCCCTGAGGCATGATGGGAAGGTGGGGGTCAGGTGTGCCTTAAAGGCACGGTGTCAGTTTTTGCTATGCAGCTATGAGTTAGCTTTTCAGTCTTTTTAGACTGGGTATTTGCAATGCAGCCTGGGAGCTTCCTATGCTTTCAGTGTTTTCTAAGAATTTCTGCTGTTTTCTAAGCATTAAAACAGTTTCCAAACAAGTTATAATGTTGTTTCTCATGTTTATAATGCTATTTTCTTATGTGTAGTGGAAATTCCTTACAGCATGGTTCAGCTCTAGGGTGTTATGGGCTGCAATTGCTTGTGTATACATATAGGTATATATGTATGGATATATATATGTGGGGCACATATAATATACTGTTTCCGGGATCCCGCACATGGGCGGGAATATTCTAATGCTTATGACTTTGATGAGGATCCCCTGGAAGAGAAGGGAATGCACTCAGGGATGCAGAGGCTTGGACAACCAAGCTCTCAGGGGTAGGGTGTTGGGAGAGGAAAATGGGGTCGCCCGGGGCCGGGCGATGGAGTCAGGCCACGTTCCTATCCACAGGGGCCCCTGTGTTGGGTCTGGACCAGGTGCCCAAAAGAACGTCTGAAAGTGCGTCATTGAAGGGCAACAGCGGCTCTGCAGAGGAAGCCGCCGGCCGAAGCACTTCTGTCAGGTGGTTAGTCCTGACGGCCACTGTAGGGAGCTCGAGGTGGAGAGCCTCGGCTGCCCTACGTAACACAACTGAATAAGTACCGCCCTCCTCCGTAGCCACGGTAGAAGGAAACAGTGTGCCA
This sequence comes from Triturus cristatus, assembly GCF_964204655.1. Lineage (NCBI taxonomy): Eukaryota > Metazoa > Chordata > Amphibia > Caudata > Salamandridae > Triturus > Triturus cristatus. The sequence continues at coordinate 322,319,055 of NC_140586.1, read as the reverse complement.
GGTTCTAGAGAAAAATCCAGTCCACCTGCGTCCTCCAAATCCTCTTCCCAGTCTGGGTCTAACTCGCATTGGGCTGCGAGAGGGTCTTTAGACCCCTCCCAGTCCTCCCCGTCCTCTGTAACCTGCTGTGCAGGCGGGAAAGAAGGAGGAGGATGGAGAAAGTGATAGAAATTCCCCATAATCATCGGAATCTGCGTTGATCGACACCGGTCCGGCACTGTCTCCATGTCGGGGTGGAAGCCGGGGACAGCATCGGCCGAGGAGCCGGCCGGTGCCGTAGACTTCGATGTTGGTGGAGGTCGTACGAAGCCAACCGACATCGGCTGGGATCCATGCATGGATCCATGGGGGCCTCGCGGCGCCGAGGCCGGAGCCGTTGACGACGTCTGGGCCGGAGCTGGCGACGAAGAAGAGCGAAGACTCCCAGTCAGACCCGCGGGACCCGAAGGCGCGCCAGCGGGGCCCAACGGGCCAAAGAGGCGGTCCATGGCTGACAAATTCCTACAGCTGGGCTGGAGTTGCAGACTGACCACGGGAAGCGCGGGTAAGGCCATCCGCAACCGCGGGGGTGGCTCCGCCCGAGCCGCGGGGGTGGCTCCGCTCGGACCCTCAGCCGTGTTGTGCGGAGGCTAGGGGAAGGCGAAGAGCGACGCCGCTTCTTCGACTTCTTGTGCTTCCCCTTACCTGACCCAGAGTGCGAAGACTTCGACGAACGATGCTGGCGACACTGCGACTGGTCCCTGTACCTCCCACGGGACCGGGACCTTGAACGGCGTGGAGCAGACTCCCAGGCCTCAAGCAACTTTCGGGACCGCTCCCGCAAACTTTTCGGAGCCATGGCCCGGCAGTCGGGGCACGACGTGGGCTCGTGGTTGTGAGAAGTTGGCCTGATGTATGTCGTCACTAGTTCTAGTGTACACCTTATATCACTCCAAACAACCCTTATGGTGATTGGTTGTAAAGTCAACCTTATAGACCAGCTATCCTAGTAGTAGCATGGACAAGAGCAGTCTTAGGCTAAACTCTGAATGGCATGTGAAGCCAGCTGTGAAACCATATATAATCCCTTGAATACCAAATGAAAGGACACCACAACAGATATATATATAAAAATAGAATGTATTTATTCTAGTCAAACCCTCAGCACTCTTTATGAGATTAGAGGTAAGTACAACACAGTCTTATTTAAGCATACATTAAGTCACACAGGTAAGGAATACAGTTAGGCCCTAGGGGCCACGCAAACCATATACTAAAGAAGTGGTATAAGGACCACTGTCACGGAAATAGGATAGGCCTAGGCCTAGGGAATCGCTGGGGCTACACTACACTAGCAACAGTTAGGAAGTGGGAGGCCCACGGGATTCAGGTGCAGAGTGGAAACACTCACGCGTAATGCGTAAAAGGCGATAGAATTACTAGCAGTTAGAAATTAACAGTTTAAGGACACTTCTGAAGCAGCTAGAGAGTCGAGACTCGGAAACTAGACCCTAGGATAGTCACTACCCTTGTGAGCACCGAAGTACCCAAGTTACCTAGCCCACGGACTGCGGGTGCATAGGTGTGAACTTGCGTCGGGTTTCGTCGTGGACTTCTATGGATGCCTGAAGTTAAGTTGCTGACAGGCAGTCAGTGAAGAGTGTCCGGTGGATCCAAAGGCTGGGATCAAGAAGAGAGGATACCTGCAAGCAGAAGGGACAGAGTCAAGGTCACTAGCCAGTGACCACGTGGAACCAGGAAGGAACCAGGCGATGTCGTGAAGATTGCAGGTGAAGGTGAAGCTTGTCGCTGCAGCCACAGGGACCAGGAAACGTCGAGGACGACCAGGACCAGGAGGCGAGCTGTCCCACAAAGGCTCTTGCTGTCGGCGGCGTCGAAGTTGAACTAGGACTCACCAAGCCTTGGCAAGCGGAACCCACGAAGAACGAAGGACTTGCTTCTGGTGCAGACCAGGATGGTCTGGGGTGCTTCTCTTTTGCAGGGAAGCGGGAGCCAGTCTGGAGGAGCCAAACCAGCAGTGAAGATTTCTGGATGCGTCGTCACAGAGGCCACTAGCCAACGGGCAAGCAACCGGACAGACGCGGCAAGCAGGAAAATGCAGAAGGGCCCCACGCAGGACTCGTGGAGTGTGGGGGGCTGATCTTCGGTGCAGATGGTGCTTGGGGTTGGGGCTTCTCAATCCCCGGTGCACAACTTCGAGGGTGCCTCAGAAGCTGCGCTGGAAGATACTAGCCACTTTTCCCAGGTAGCCGGTCCCACGTCTCTCGTCGCCTCCACGGATCTCAGCTCGGCTGTGGATGTGGATCAGGGTCGGAGAAGTCTGGAAGTCAAGGCTCTGGTCGGGCTCTGCAGTCGGTCCCTCGTAGAACTTCAGCAAAGCAAAGGGTAGTCTCTTGATGGTGCCTGTTTGCACAGGGTAGCCACTCCTTGGCCACAAGGGAGATTCTTCAGTCTTCTTTCGTCGAATGTCGCAGGTCCAGAGTTTCTGTTCAAGTTGCAGGTTCAGGATAATCTAATCTCCTGGGGCCCAGCTACCACTCTTATCCAAATCTGGGGGGCTGGGTTACCTGCTAGGTCACGCCTTATGGGTGGGACCTGGGAGGGGGGTGGTTACACCCCCTTCCCTTTGTCCAGTTTCGCGCCAGGACTGGGGCTGGAGTGCCCCAGCACCGGTTTGAACTGGACTATGCATGGGACACCTTGTGTGCCCCAGGCATGTCTCATTCCTTTCAGCCCTCCCTGCCCCAATACACTAAAGTCTGTCTGGTGAGGTGCTAGCACCTCCCCAAGCAGGAAACCTATTGTCCAAGCCTCCCTTGCCGGGATCACTCCCAGCAGCAGGAGGTCAGACTTGTGTCTGTGGCAGCAGCATCCATTTTGTGATGCTGAGGCTTTGGTTAGAGTTAAACAGCAAAGTAGGATTTTAACATGTCTCTCCCTCTAGAAGGGGGGAATAATATCCTCATCACCTGAAATGGTATGGGGGTATTATTCCCTAGTGTTAGACACCTTACACGACATGTTTTGATAAAGCCAAACCATAGTTACCATAACCGTTTAAGATTATAAGGCACTTTAAGAGTATATGGTAGGCTATATCATAGAACAGCTATAAGGACATGGTTCCGAAAGCTGCAGACAGGCTCAGCTCATGCTAGAGCACCATCTCACATGTTACCAAGCACTCTGCCTCCAGGATTGTTAAGGCCTGCCATAGGAGTGGCTGATAGGTACACATGTGTCTATATGTAAGTTAGGTATAGGAATACTACACCTAAGCAAGGGGTGATTACACGACCTTGCCCCAGCTGAGTGATCAGCCAGTTGCGTCATAATGGAAGGCCAGGGGTGGCATAATGCATGCTGCAGCCCTGGTAGGCCTTGGGTACACCTATGTCCTGGATACCTAGGGTACACTGTACAGGGTCCAATAAGGTGATCATTACCAATTGGGAATGTACCTAGGGTACATGGAGTCCATTTTAAAGAGAGAGCAGACAGCCTGAGACCCTGAATGGCAGGATCTCAGGCCAACTAAGTCGAAAAACCAGCTAGACACTAGGCAAAAAGTTGGGGGCAACCATAGTCAGATATCCACATTCCTACAGTGGTCGCGCCTCAGGCTGTAGAGACACTTGCGGTGCGGGTCCGTCACCAACATCGTGCGGGGACAAGCCTTGCAAGAATTAAAATTGGGCATCCCTATGCACCAGGGGTCAAAGACTCAAAAGAACAGAGACAAAAGCACCCAAAAACTCAGTCAAAAATTGACTGGGGGTACCGCTCTCTCCAGCACTGCGCTGGCTGGCACGGAAAAAGAAAAAACTGACGTCAGCGCGCGAGGGCGGCGATTAAGTAGCTGCCGTGACATCACCCCGGCGATCATGATGCCTACGACGGATGTGGAGCCACACACCGCCACCTTCCGACGTGCAGGGGTACTGCTGACGAAAACTTTCCGGATCCAGTCGGACGCCTGGGGGTAATTCTAAGGTAAGGAATCTATCACTAACATGTCTCTTTCAGATGCTGCGCCCACTTGAACTTCAGGTCCCACTGCAGTGCCCGCATATGCCATCTGGCATGTGTTGCTAGCAGGATGCAGGAGGCCAAGAGGCCCAGCAGCCTCAGTCATTCTCACTGAAATCCAGGATAGAGGCTGAAACATTGGTATCATAGCCATTTGTCGAGATAGAAGACTGCCCCCTTGGACTATCAGAAGAACCCATTTGTCTGATGCGATATTCTACCAGTGGTGGAGGTGATGGCTGATCCCGTCACCAACCGGCCTCCCATGATCTTGAAGGGCTAGACTGGGAAGGGTTAGATTTTGCAGGGGGAGGAGTGGACTTACTCAACCTCTGCCCGCCTGACCCACGGGAGTCAAAAGGAGGCACACCCACAGCTGTGCAGAGGTTGCTGAACCTGTGCAGTTGTGTGGCTGGGATATTGCTGGCATGGCTGAAAGCCCCTTCCGTGGCCACGAATGGGGTGAAAATCAGACGGGTGGTTACTGGGATGCCCAAGGACTTGATCGTAGCCCGCAAGTCTATAAAGTGCTCCAGGGCCATGTCTGCCTGGTTTCCAAACAGACAGGTGCCATCAAAGGGCATGTCTATAAGGGAAGCCTGGACATCCACAGAAAAGCCAGAATATCTCAGCCCGACGTGCCGTAGAAAGCCCCCCAGCGATGACATTGCTCTGCCCAGCGAGTCGGCGGTGTCAAGCCCACAACGAATAGAGAACTTTGCTGCATCTCTCCCGTCTGATACCACTTGGGAGAGAATCGCCCAGGCCTCCTTCGGGACCTGTGGCAGCAGTTATGCAACCAGTTCCCACAAGGAGTGGGCATAAAGACCCAACAGGCATCCAGTGTTCACCGACCACAAAGCAAAGGTTAGAAGAAAACTTTTTTGTGCCCCAACTATCCAGCTTCTTGGATTCCCTATCCGAGGGTGCGGAAGGGAACACGCCTTGCGGGGTAGAGGCTCAGGCCACCCAGCTCTCAGGGGTAAGGTAGTTGATGAGGAACTTTGGGTCGCCTGGTGCAGGGCAATGGTGGAGGGCGATTGTTTTTTTCACAAGAGCCCCTGTGCTGGGCGTGGGCTAGGTTCCCAGAAGGACATCAGTCAAGGACTCATTAAAAAGAAGGAGGGGTTCAGAGGATGAGACACCCGGCTTCAGGACCTCTGTTAAGATGTTTGTCTTGACCTCCACCGAAGAAATCTGAAGGTCCTGGACCTCAGCTGCCCTTCTCACTGTCAGAGCACTGAAGATCCCTCTTCCGTAGTCATGGTAAGGGCAGAATCTGGAGAGGTATCCAGTCCATTGTCCTCACCCAATTCCTCATACCAGCCCATTTCGTGCTCCAGCGGGTCTTGTAAAGGGTCCAGCGACCCCTTCCAATCTTCATCCATTCCAAACCCCTCAAAATAAGGCTGAGGAACTGACCGGCGCGTATTGACACAGATTCTGGTGCCGACAGGACCCAAGGGTGCTGTCGGCACCAGAATCTGTGTCAATACGCGCCGATCCGGCTACTGGTCGTCTGGGATGAGAATGGCGCTGGTACCACGGGGGTGAGGGGAGAGGGCAATCTGCTCCGGAGGCTAGGCCACCCAAGTATGAGGCACATGGTGTCATAAGATTCTTTAGGCTGGGAAAGGGTCTTCCAACTCCTGGAAAGCACAGAGCCGACCCAAGCACAGGGTCTGCAGAAAGAGGCCTAGGGCGTTGATACTCCATCACGTCGGCCGATGGACGGGGCGAAGTTGAAGCATGCTTCGACTTCGTGTTTCTTATGCCTCTTACTGAACGACCTGATGATTCGAGTAGGGAGACGAGGACTCAGGACTTTCAGAGCGGTGCCCGGACCTTCCTCTCGACTGGGCGGGAACGAGACCTTTGGGGCGAACGGCGTGGAACCGACTGCCGGACAACAAGCAGCTTTAGAGACCGCCCCCTCAAAGCCTGGGTGCCAAGACCAGGCAATTGGAGCGCGACTTGAGTCCTGGTCGCACTCAAGGCACCAGAGACAAAGTGTGGATCGGTCAATGACATGGCGCGATGGCAGGAGTCGCACGGTTTGAATCCAGAAGTCTTCTTAGACTGCGGAAAAAGCTACACACTAAAACTTGTTGACAAAAAATTCAAAAAAGCCTGCCAAAAAGTGACAAAGGGCAACTATCTTCACGGATCTGCACTAGGTGGCACGGAGAGAAGAGAACTGACGTCAGTGCGCCAAGTTGGTGCCTATATAGGTGACGCGGACATCACTTCCCGTGCGGACGTCATGTAGTGGAGCCGACCTTCAGCAAGGGTATTGCTTGAGCAAAATTCTTCCGTATCCAGCCTGACGTCTGTGAAATTCTAAGGTAAGGAATCTGCGGCCAGATGTCTCTATTAGATCAAAACTGCAATAAAATTCCTGGTTATGGTGGGACTTTGGCGATGGCTTCATCACCATTTTCTAAAACCATTTTGTTATTTGTGTGTAAGGCTTCCAGATCCAGCATGGTGAGCAAAAAAACGATGGTTTTAGGCCCAGATCTCTGTACTGGGGTGAATGTATGACATTGTTCTGCATTCTGTCCATCAATTGTTGTTTTTGCATTCGTCACCCCGAGTGGGACGGGTATGCTCAGACGTGAGTCCCGTGCTCTCCATGCCACTGGAATCAAGCTATCCGGGCTGAAGAGGGGTGAAACCCCGAAACCGGTCCTAGGCTGCTTGTTTCCAGTCCAGGGAGGACCTGGCTTGGCATTTCGGGCTGGACTGTTCCCATGAGGCACAGGGTCCAGACTGATTTGCATATGGATGGGTTCAAACTGGAATGGCATGGTGAGCAAAAAAACGATGGATTTAGGCAAAAATCTCTGTACTGCGGTGAATGTATGACATTGTTCTGCAGTCTGTCCATCAATTGTTGTTTTTGCATTGGTCACCCCGAGTGGGACGGGTATGCTCAGACGCGAGTTCCGTGCTCTCCATGCCACTGGAATCCAGTTATCCTGGCTGAAGAGGGGTGAAACCCCGAAACCGGTCCTCGGATGCTTGTTTCCAGTCCAGGGAGGACCTGGTTTGGTAGTTCGGGCTGGAATTTTTCCCATGAGGCACAGGGTCAAGACTGATTTGCATATGGCTGGGTTCAAACTGGAATGGCATGGTGAGCAAAAAAACGATGGATTTAGGCCCAGATCTCTGTACTGGAGTGAATGTATGACATTGTTCTGCATTCTGTCCATCAATTGTTGTTTTTGCATATATCTAACTTTAGCCTCTGCCAAAGCTCTGGGGGCTGTGGACTCTGCACACACTACCTATTTGTGAACAGTATATGAAGAGCCACTTTCCTACAGGATAGTTTTGCTGTAGTCCAGGCTGCTGGTGATGAGTGTTTACATGACCGTTTGTTTAGTGTTCTGAGGCAACCATTTGATGATCTTTCACAGCATACATAGGATGTGGAAGCAGGATGGTAGCAAATTTAATAAACAAATCTGCGAGTAATTCACATGAGGCAGTTCTTTAACTCGAAATATCTTCTGCCACTGCTTCCCCTGCATTAACTCACCATATATATATATTTTTTTTAAATAAGAGAACATTTCTTACACACACACACACGACCATTAGAGTTTGAAAAGCCTGTGGAGCAATCTATTGCTTTTAGCACAACACTGTACCTCTAGACATGCCCAGTACTGCACAAAATCACAAGGAGTGATGCACTCTTGAATATAGAAGGATATATTTAATATTTTAGGAGAATAATAATTTGTGTATGCACTTTAGGGGAATCCAGTGCCATGTACTTGTACTGTCATCGGAGGAGGCCCAAATGCAGGAGCTAAAATGCAACGACCATTCTAATTTGTGGAGTTCCTCAATGTACCCATGCGAACACATCTAAGGACATAAGCCACAAACCTCTGGGACCAAACTGCACCTTTTATACAGGTTTACAATGATATACTGAAGGTGGTCACACACGCACAGTGCGGACACATTACCATCCAAGTGCCCCTTACCCTCAGCTGCGTCGCAGCAGCCACTTTGTAAAAGGCAGACATGGGAAGTAAACATTCGCAGTCCTTTAACTGTGTGGTTTACTGTGGATGAATCACCAGTTGCGAGGCTCACCCAAAGTAAAAAAAAAAGTAAAATACCTAGGCGGATTAAATGGGCATAAACTATTACAGAGAAGTATCCCTACTCTCCTTGAAGCATTCAAAGGCAGAGTCTGTCTTGACCCCGAAGAGGGGTGTACCATCGAACAGTTGTAGGACTTTAATCACACTGGTATTCATCTCCATGGAGTGAAGCTGGAGGCAAAGGACTTCAACAGCCCTACTCATGACCATAGCATGCAAAGCAGATTCTTCCATGGCTGGGCCGGGAGGAGATAAAAGAGCCTTCTCTGGGGGTATGTAGCCCAATAGCCTCCTGCAAGTCCTCATCTCAACTGTCCTCGGCATAACCCTGAGCCAATTCATCATCTTGGTCATAGAGTCAGTGGAAGTTCGGAGCAGCAGCTGGCGCGCCTTGGTTGGACTTGGGCAAGGCATCGGTCAAAGTAGGATCGCTGTCAGGGAGGACAATATGAAACACCTGAGGAGTGTAGGTCGGCATCATCATACCCATGCCCGACATGGGTTTGGACACCAAGAGTGGCATCAGAACTGGAACAGATGGCAGAACAGACTCAGAGGGACCATCTGGCAACCAAGGTCGAACCCACCAGCGGAAGTGGAAGACCTCTAGGCTACTGAAGGCGCACCAGAGGGAGTCAGTGGAGGACTGAAGAGCCCGAGAATAGCTGTGTGGAACTCTTCAATCTGGTGAGGTGTGGATAAAGGGCCTAAAAGCTCTGTTTGTGCCACACCCAGCTGCAGAATTGGCTCAGAAGTAGACTGTCTTCAAGAGTAGGAGCAAGATGGTTGGTGCAGCCCACACAATTTGTCTTGGGAGAGTAAATGGCGTGAAGGAGCAAAACTCTGCTTCGACTTCTTGTGTTTTTTATGCTTATTGGAGGACTTGGAGTGTGTCAAAGACTGGTCTCTAGAGCAGCTTCAACAACTCCAGGCGCATGACAGGAATTGAGCCCTGGACTTAAAGTGGGATTTGGAGTGGTACCGATGCTGTGTCTTTTTGTGCTTGGAGACAAGGTTTTGCCTTGCGTTTCCTAATGGCCTTCAGGGTTCAGCAAAGTGCAGTCTCACAGGATCTTGGGGCGTGACTCAACCCCAGATATCACAAGCATACCTGGTGAGGATCTGTCACAGACACACAAGTTACTTCTTGTGTAACGATATATCTGTAAGAGACATTAGTTAGTGATAGATTCCTTACCTTAGAATATTCCCCAGGCGTCAGTCTAGATCCGGAAAGTTTTCTGCTTAGCAGTACCCCTGCGCACCAGTAGGTGGTGTTGTGCGGCTCCGCGCCAGTCACTGGCGTCGTGCGCTCCGGGATGACGTCACGGAGGCTACATAGGCGCCACCCATGCGCACTGACGTCAGTTCTGTACACAACTTTCCGCGCCGAAACGCTGAGTCATGCGAGAAACTGACCTTTGGAGCATAAAACTAGGGCCCTAAAAGGGGATGACCTTAACCCTAGTAATCAGTTCGCAGAACGGGGAGAATGGGTGGGGCGGTAAGGAATCTATCAGTAACTAATGTCTCTTACAGATATATCGTTACACAAGTAGTAACTTGTGCATCTGAAAGAGACACGTTAGTGATATATTTCTTACCTTAAAATAGATACCCCAGCAATACCAACCCCGGTGGTGGGTCTGCGTACAAGATTACACCAGAAAGTCACGGAGCACAGAACGGCCAAAGAAGCAGTCTCTCCGGACCGGACTGTCAAGGCAGTAGTGCTTGGTAAACGTGTGCAGCGAGGCCCACGTAGCTGCCTGACAAATATCCTGCAAGGGGACGCCGCGTCCCAAGGCAGTAGAGGATGCATTTTCCCTGGTGAATGGGCAAGCAGTCCCACAGGAGGCTCCTTCTTGGCCAAGGAGTAACAGGTTTTGATGCACAGAACGACCCACCGGGAGATGGTCCGTTTGTGCACAGCCTGACCTTTTTTGGCTCCCACATAGCCAACAAAGAGCTGATCATCCGCCCGGAACTGCTGTGTACACTGCAGATAGAATGCGAGCGCACGTTTTGGGTCCAGACGGTGGAGCCGTTCCTCTTCCCTTGAAGGATAAGTTAAAAAGGTGGGCAAAGTGATGGTCTGCCCGATATGGAAGGGTGTGACAACCTTTGGCAAGCAAGAAGGACGTGTCCTCAGAACTACCTTGTCCGGATGAACAGAAAAGAAAGGTTTGGAAGAAAGAGCCTGGAGCTCGCTCACTCACTCTCCTGGCAGAGGTGATAGCTACCAGGAACGCCGTCTTGAGAGTAAGAAGACGTAAGGGACAGTTATGAAGGGGCTCAAAGGAAATGCACCGCAGAAAAGTCAAGACAAGATTCAAGTCCCACTGAGGCATTATGAAGGGCACAGGTGGGAACGTATGCATAATGCCATTAAGAAAACGGTTAACAACCGGGGACTTAAAAAGAGAAGGCTGATCTGGAAGCTGTAGAACGGCAGAGATGGCCGAAAGATAACCTTTAAGAGTGCCCAGAGCAGAGCCCTGCTGGACCAAGAGTGAAGGAACAGAAGAACCTCAAAGAGGGGCAGAAAGGGGATCCACAGTCTTAGCTGTGCACCATGCCACAAAGCTGTTCCACCTACAGGCGTACACTGTTTTAGTGGAGGGACGCCTGGCTGCCAGGATGACATCACAGACTTCGGGAGGAAGATCGAAAGGTGTCAACTGTCGCCGCTCGATCTCCAAGCATGGAGGTGGAGACTGGACAGGTTCGGGTGGAGGACCGCCCCCTGCTACTGTGACAGAAGATCCTCCCGAAGAGGCAGACGGAGCGGGGGATCGATGCTCATACGGAGTAGCTCGGGATACCATACTCTTGGAGCCCAGTCCGGAGCCACAAGAATAACTTTGGCCCGGTCGCGCCTGATCTTCTTCAGCACTCTGGGCAAAAGTGGTATCGGCGGAAAGGCGTACAACAGACCGCAGCTCCACTCGAGACGAAAATGGTCTCCGAGCAAGTGCAGCCTTGGAAATTCCAACGCCCAGAACTGATGACATTGCGCGTTCTCTTCGGTGGCGAATAGATCTAACCAAGGCTCTCCCCATCGCAGAAAGAGACCTTACGCCACGTCCAAGTTCAGACGCCACTCGTGATCCACCATGCACCGGCGGCTGAGTTCATCTGCCCTGGCGTTCAGAGAAGCTGCCAGGTGTTGAACCACCAAGGTAATGCCTTGATGTCCCAGCCACGTCCAGAGGTGCAGAGCCTCCTGACATTGTCCACGACCCCACCCCGCCCTGTTTGTTGCAATACCACATGGCGGTGGTGTTGTCCGTGAACACCTGCACCACACTTCCCCGGACAGAGGGAAGGAATGCCTACAGTGCAAGGCGGATCGCCCGCAGCTCCAGAAGGTTGATATGGAGACGGACTCTGCCGGAGACCAGAGGCTCCCATGTGGCCTCCCCAACCAAGGAGGGACACATCCGTCACTACTGTGTGCTCCGGTTGCGGAAGGGAGAGGGATCTGCCATTGACCCAATCGCGATTCGTGAGCCACCACTGCAATTGCCGTGCAGTGCCCTCCGAGATCTGGACATGTCGGACAGGTTGCCCTGATGCTGCGCCCACTGGAACTTCAGGTCCCACTGCAGAGCCCACATATGCCATCTGGCATGCGGTACCAGCAGGATGCAGGAGGCCATCAGGTCCAGAAGCCGGAGGGTCATCCTGACTGAAACCCGGGATAGAGGCTGAAAGAGCAGAACCATAGCCTGAATATCCCGGACTCCCTGTTCGGGAGGATAAACCTGAAACAGCGACAAATCCAGAACCGCACCGATGAAAAGGAGCTTCCGAGAGGGACTCAGGTGCGACTTCGGCACATTGATTGAGAACCCCAGCAGATGCAGGAGGTTGACCGTAGTCTGGAGGTGGGAGACGACTGCCTCGGGCGAACCCGCCTTCAACAGCCAGTCGTCAAGGTAGGAGAAGACTGACACCACTGACCTGCGCAGATGAGCTGCGACCACCACCATCACCTTCGTGAACACCCGAGGGGCGCCGGTAAGGCCGAAAGGGAGCACGGCAAACTGAAAATGCTCCTGGCCTACCGTGAACTGCAGGTAACGCCGGTGGGCCGGCAGGACAGGAATGTGAAAATAAGCGTCCTGCATGTACAATGCTACCATCCAGTCTCCAGGGTCCAGGGCAGACAGGACCAGAGCCATCTTGAACTTCTCCTTCCGCAGGAAGCGATTGACGTCCCGGAGGTCTAAGATGGAGCACAGGCCCCCCCCTTGTCCTTCTTGGGGACCAGAAAGTAGTGGGAATAGCAACCACTCCCTACTTCCTGATCGGGAACGTACTCGATGGCCCCCTTGGCCCGGAGGGTCATGACTTCCTGACGGAGAAGAGCCAAATGATCCCCTGACATGCGGTGGTACCGAGGTGGCATGGCTGGAGGGGAGGACAGAAAGGTGAGCAAGTAACCTTGGTAGATTATCTGCAGCACCCACTTGTCCGACGTAATCTCGCGCAAGTGGTGGAGGTGAACCCTGCCTCCCACTGGCGTGGGGTGCACCCTGAAGCTCGGATTAGGAAGGTTGAGGTGGAAGCAGCGGGGGTGGAAGTGGACTGCCCCGCACGCTGGTTACCAGACCCACCCCTGCGGAACCCATGTCCGCGGCATCGCTTAGGTTGGTTCTGCACAGGCTTGCTGGAAGAGCGCACCTGGGTACCCCTTGCCTGGCCAAGAAAGGAACAAAACCCCATCGTGGCAGGGTTTTTCGAGGAAAGACCCAAAGTCTTGGCCATGGCCCAAGTCTTTAAAGCGCTCCAGGGCATTGTCAGCCTTATCACCAAAGAGTCGGGAGCCATCGAAGGGCATGTCTATGAGCAAGCTCTGGACATCGGGTGAGAAGCCAGTGGAACGCAACCAGGCGTGGCGCTGCAACGCCACCGTCGTGGAAATCGCCCTGCCCAACAAATCAGCGGTGTCCAAACCACACTTGATGGCAAACTTCGGTGCATCCTTGCCCTCTGCAATTGCTTGGGAAAGGACAGCCTGGACCTCCTCAGAGCATTGAGGCAGAACCACCGCCACCGAATCACACACTGCGTGGGAGTAACGGCCCAATAAACAGGTGGTATTAACCGATCTCAACCCCAAACTGGCTCAGGAGAACAACCTCTTGCCATATTGGTCCAGCCTCTTAGAGTCCTTATCCGGCGGAGCCGAGGGAAAGGCACTCTGCGATGTCGAGGCCTGAATGACCAGGCTCTCAGGCATGGGGTGAGTGGTCAAGAAGGCGGGATCAACAGGCGCCAGGCGATGACGCATAGGGACGTTCTTATCCACCGGCACACCCGAGGCCGGCCGCAACCAAGTACCCAAGTGGACTTCGGTAAGTGCCTCATTGAAAGGGAGCAGCGGCTCCGACGACGTAGACGCCGTCTGTAGCACCTCCGTAAGGAGGTTGGTCTTAAGGGCCACCGTAGGGAGGTCGAGGTGGAGAGTCTCCGCGGCTCGACGCAGCACCATAGTGTAGGAAGCTCCCTCCTCCATAGTAGGCGGAGGCGAGGCAAACCCCGGGTCAGAAGACACATCAAGTTCTCCCGCATCTTGAAGGTCATCCACCCAATCCTGCTCGGAGTCACATTGCCACGCAAGGGGGTCCTCTGAGCCGTCACGGTCCTCATCCGGCTCCGAGGTAGAAGGAGCCGGTCGCGGCGGCAGGACCGGAGCCGGAGAGGGAGCCAGCGGCACCAGGAGCGGCGCCAGAAGCAGCGCCGGCCGGGGCCGAACCGGAGCCGCATCCCAATGAGGATCCCAGGTCGGAACGAAGTGGTCCGAGAACCGAGGCAGGGGCGGGATAAATGGCACCCAGTGCGGCGCCACAGGCGGCGCTGGGGCCGGAGCCAAGGGCAGCACCGGGGCCGGAGCCAAGGGCGTTGCACCTTGTGGTGCAAGGGCCGGAGCCGCAGGTGCTGGATCCAGTAGATCGGGGGCTGGCTGCCGGAGGCGGTGCCGCCGGGTCAACAGGATCTGGACACAGGGCCACGGGAGGCCTTAACAGGCGGATGAAGGCAGCAAGAAACTTTTGCCGCTGTTCGGGAGTCGCCGATGGACCCGGGTGTAGCGGGTAGGATGCGGGACTCCCATGCTCCAGAGGAGCCGCAGGGGCAGAGCCCCTGTCCCCCACATCCGCCTCCGGGGAGCGACGGGGGGACATCGGAGAGCAAACACGCTTCTTAGACTTCTTATGGCGTTGCTTACCGGAATCTGAAGGAGAAGACTTAGAGTCAGAGGAGCGATGGCTGCGGTCCCGCGAACGGCCCCTAGACCCTGAGTGGTGGTGAGAGGAGTGCTGGACCTCCAGCAACTTTCGGCGCCGCTCCCGTAATGCCTTCGGGGCCATGGCACAGCAGTCTCGACAATCCCGAGAGTCGTGGTCGTTCTCCAGGCAGACATCATGGGGGTCCGCCACCGACATATTACGGTGGCACGACCCGCAAGACAAAGCCGGGCATCCCTACGTGCACCAGGAGACAAGAGAAGGAGACAAAAAAGTCTCAAAAAAGTGGTCAAAAAATGACGAGGTACGTGCTCAATCTGGATATGCGTTTTCGGCCCGGAAAAAGAAAGAACTGACGTCAGCGCGCATAGGTGTCGCCTAAGTAGCCTCCGTGATGTCATCCCGGCGCGCACAACGCCAGTGACGGGCGCGGAGCCGCACGGCGCCACGTACTGGCGCGCAGGGGTACTGTTAAGCAGAAAACTTTCCGGATCCAGACTGACACCTGGGTAATATTCTAAGGTAAAGAATCTATCACTAACGTGTCTCTTTCAGATATATGTTTGCGACAGTTCTTACAGGGTTTAAAACCTGTCGCCTTAGGAGGTAACATCCCCTGCACACAAAAATTGAAGTAACGTTCTCAAAGAGCAGATTATCAGCTCTGGATCCACATCTGGGGCCACAAAAAGAAAGGAAATGCCACCAGTGTGCAGAAGTGGCACCTATATGAGCCCAGCACATCGCTTACTGAGCGGAACAGCGTCCGTGCGGAGCCACACAGTATCACCTTCTGGCATGCAGTGGTACACTGGAAAAGTTTCCGGATTCAGTCTGACACTTGGGCTATATTCATAAGGTGAGGAATCTGCAGCTAGAAGTCTCTATCAGAAGTACACATATCCAAGAGGTGTATTCTGCTTGTCGAGCGGGGGATTGGGTCTTCGGGGCTTGTCGAAAGAAACCCAGTAGCCCCCCCCCTCCTCCCTTGGGGACTATAACTCATATCTGTGTAAGAGGAATGAGTTACCTGGGTACTTAGTTGTTGTTAAAATGACTTCAGTCTCCTCTTTGGGTGTTATCTTTTCTACAGGAGCACTGGAAGCAGATTTATGGCAAAATTTGGCAACTGACATTTATTCGCAGTTTAGAAGGGTAAACTAAAGCATATGCGACTCCAGCTGAGTAGGCACTAGCCGGCTGCACTGCCATAGTTAAGCCTGTTTAGATGGACTGGTTCCTTAGTAACTGAGCTCTTTTTGTTCCCTGGACTCTTGATCGTTGTAGTTTAAAAAGGGCGCAATGATAGCCACGCTAGATCCCCAGGAGGATGTACCGGGCCTAGGGATTAATGCGTATGCTCCAGAGAAAAAAACTGGTATTAGGACTTCTCCAAATGGCAACCTCAGCATAATATCAATGTACATGTCTATTATGTCCATAGCGGTAGACCTGGGGAGGCCCAGGATGTGCACACTCTTGTCACAAGGGCACATCGGAGTCTGCATTTTGCTTTTATAACTACAAGAACTTTTTCCTTACTCAGCAGTTGTTCATTCTGCGCATCAGCATTGTCGTTCGAGTCAGAGAAACGGCACTCCAGCTGGTCAATCTGGTAGCTATGTTTATCTATTCTCTCTTTCATATGGTTCAATCTACTTGTAGGGGAGTACATTTTAGAGTAAATTGTGCTTAAACTGCAATTCGCAGCTGGACCTGCGCACCCTTCGGCAACCACGGCGCCAATGGCAGCCACTCTCACTTTGCCTAAGGGCCCGGCATATCTGAACCTGGGCATCTCCCAGTATGTGAGCCACATGGTCTCCGGGACTGGCTTGTACATGCTGAACAGTGAGAGTCTGCACTAGCTCAAACCTGGCTCAACCTACTTACACAGCCTCTGCCACCCAGTGCCACTCATCAACCCTTCTCTGGACCTTCTCAGACAGTCTCGCCCGCAGGGACATTGTGTCTAGTCGTCCCTGGCAGTCTCAGCATGCCCCTAGGCCATCACCTCACAGTCTCTTAGCAGCTCCAAATACGCCCAAAGGGCAACTCAGTACGTTCTCTGTTTGGCGCTTCGCAGTCTCTCAAATTTGCCTTGCCATGCCACGAGTTAATGCCAGCAGACTGCACCTCTTCTCATCCTGTCGATCACACCGTAGACCGGTTTGCAGTGATCTGGCGTAGTCTGTCTAGTGTCGACCCCTCTTAATCACGGTTTTCAAAAGTTGTAAATGGGATTGGGCGCTGGATTCAAGGATTTAGGTCAGATTAAAAACTCGGCCAACAGAGCCTTACTGAGCGTGGCTAGCTTGCAGCCTGACTGACACCTCCTTCGTATAGGATCTTAATTCGCTTACTCGATTCACTAATTCTATTACCTTTTATTAAATTAGAACCATCCACATCTCACATTAATCTGTCAACTTCAATAAATATGTAATGACTATAAAATTCATAAAGTAACAGGCAGTTACCTCCTTGTGATGCCAGCTGACCAAGATCGGAGTGGCTGGAGCTACTATGTGGCATATCTTCAGGCGGTCCGAACCGGAACCTAGGAACTCCAGCAACTTGTGGGGAACTACAATTAAATTTGCATATTAGCAGCTTGCATACATTACTGTTACAGCAGAAGCACACATTTTTAGTTAGGATTTTCAGAATTACTTTTGCAAGTGGTCATATATTTGTACAGAGAAAGCATTCTGCCTTGTAACCATGATGTCCTGAATGTACCTTTACACTGGTTTAGAAAATACACAGGGAGCATGTAATCTGGGACACAAGTGAATTCCTAGAGACCTTTTTAGTGAGGTATTGATGCAGTGAGAAAGGATGGACTGACAGATTTGTACAAAATTGAAAATGTTGAAACTATGGACTCTTATGCCCACCCCCTACCCTCAAAGTAGCCTGGCTCTTTTTTTCTTTAGCAGAGGAGAGGGATTATCATTTCAGTAGGTTTGAATGACCAAAGTATAGGTGTGATAGGTCAAACATTTAATGCGAGGAACCACTGCCATGGGAATTGAGCTTCAAATGGGGGTGGCAATACTAGACTTCATTTATGCAGCTTCCTAGACCAAGGTGTGTTTATTGGGTTTAGCAGGGAGTCACAGTTTGAAATTTAAAGTAAGAGTTACTTACCTTCGGTAACGATGTATCTGGTAGAGACGATTCTAGCCACAGATTCCTTCACGTAGAATTATCCCCAGGCATGCGACTGGATCCGGAAACTTTGCCACAGCATCCCTGCGCGCCGGGGTGACATCACGCGACTCCGCCCTGGCGTCGTCCGCGTACGTGACGTCAGCGAGGTCACATAAGCCTCGCCCCTGCGCACCCACGTCAGTTTTCTTCGGAGAACTTTTCCACACCACAATGCGGAACCACCAGATAAACTGTGGAAGCATGGGAACAGTGTGCGAAGAGCAGAAAAATTGGAAAGAAACGGTGACTAACACCACCAGGGTAATGCCAACACTGCAGAACCCAAGGGCAGGGAAAAAAGAAACAAGAACAAGCAGAAACCTGCGCAGTCACCCTGCCAGCACATATACAACCTCCCATCCCTGTGCCCCGGAGGCAAGAACAGGCGTAAAAGTCATGGCACACGTAGGAAGCCCACCCCCCCATCCTGAGCAAGGAATGGGACCAGTCCCAAGACAGACAGGGACAACAAACCTCCAAGCCACCCCAACCTAGAGGGCAAGGCCAGATGACCCTTTATCAGAGGATAGCAATGGAAGGAGGGGAGGGAGGACAGGGATAGACAGCAAACCCCCCAAAACCTGGAGTAGCCAGAGCAGCAGGGCACCAGAGCACCGGAGCCCCATCCTCCAAGGACCAAAGGAGGAATGAACCGCCCCCAGAGTCACCTGCAAGAACAAGATAGGCACTCACAGGAGACACAGCCCCCCACCGGGAGGCGAGTACCGAAGACCAACCCAAGGGTCCTCGCAGAATAGGGGAGAAAGAGAGAGCGGTAACGGAACCTGCGGCTAGAATCGTCTCTACCAGATACATCGTTACCGAAGGTAAGTAACTCGTACATCTGATAGAGACTACTAGCTGCAGATTCCTTCACGTAGAATAGAGACCCTAGCAATACCCCCTGGGAAGGAGGGTCTGCGAAAGGACCACACCAGCCAATGCAGAACAGAGGGCCCCACAGGGGACCAGAGCTGTGAACCAGGTAGAACCTCGACCCTGCCAGGGCAAGGGAACCCCCACAAGCAGAACCCCACCGACCCCAAGGGGATGTAGGAGGGAAAGAAGGCTGAAGAGGCCCGTACACTCACAGCAGAGGAACCAAGAGCAAAGACTGAGAGGCCGAAGCACCCCACTACCCTCACAAGGCAACACAGCTTCCGCCCAATGCCAAGACAGGAAAGCGGAAGAAGCAGCAGCCTAGAGGACCCAAGGAAACTAGGGAAAAGAAGGCAAACCCACTCCAGATGGAAAGCAGCCTGCCAGCCAGAACACTGCTGGCAGTCAAAGCCAGAAACAGGAAGAACAGCCAGAGGCCCCAGGAAGACAGAGTAGGCGACGCCTAGCTAAGGAGAACACAGGATCATCCCAGACCTCAGGACAGGAGCAGTGAGAGGAGGAGATGCCCGGGCCACCACTACGAGTGGCGCGCACACGACCTCAGGAAGCAAAAGCAACCTACCTAAACACCATGGGGAACAGGCACCCGAAGGCGACCAGAACCCTCTAGCAGAGCGCAAGCTATATGACAGCTACCACTACCCCACAGAGGAAAAAACAAAAGAGCCATGGGGAAAGAAACACCCCCGCTGAAGGCTTGACAAGCAGCCCAAACAAAGCAGAAGACCCAATCTTAGAGCCAAGTCTGCGCAACAACTCCTGCAGAACCACACACAATCAACACAAGGGCCGAAACTCGGGATAAAGGCTGAAAGATCGGAATCAGAGCCTGAATATCCTGAACCCGCTGTTCGGGAGGATAAACCCGAAACTGCACAGAGTTCAGAACCGCTCCGATGAAGAGGAGCTTCTGGGAGGGACTCCGATGTGACTTCGGCACGTAGATGGAGAACCCCAGCGAGTGCAGGAGGTCGGCCGTAGTCTGGAGGTGGGAGACGACTGCTTGGGGCGAACCCGCCTTCAACAACCAGTCGTCGAGATAGGGGAGGACTGGAACCCCTGATCTGCGCAGAGGAGCTGCGACCACCGCGATCACTTTCGTGAACACCCGAAGGGGAGCACAGTGAACTGAAAGTGCTCGTGGCCCACCGTGAACCGCAGGTAACGCCGGTGGGGCGGCAGACCGGAAATATGGAAATAAGCGTCCTGCAGGTCCAACGCTACCATCCAGTCTCCTACGCCCTGTGTAAACAAGCTTGCTTTTCATCTTCTGCTTCCTGCTTGGTAAACATCCTTGACACCTTGATCAGGTTATCTGGACAATGGTCTAACTGACCGAGCCTTGATCAAGTTGATTGAACAATGGTCTGAATGCTGAGCCTTGATCAGGTCATCAACCATAAACACTGTGTTGATCAGGTCATCAACTACAAACACCGCCTTGATCAGGTCATCAACTACAAACACCGCCTCGATCAGGTCATCAACTACAAACATCTCCTTGATCAGGTTATCAACTGCAAACACCGCCCTGATTGAACAATGGACTGAATGCCAAAAGAGTGGAGTAAAAATGTATATAAGGCTTGTTCGCTGTGGAGTAAAGCAGCAGCCTCCTGGGTTTTGTCTGACTAGCTTGGGACTCTGTTCCATAGCCAGGGCTACTGTAATAAAGGTGGTTCTCTCTGCAGACGAAGGTTTCCGGGTCCCCTTTATTATATAAGGAGGGTAAGAGTAGACTCGGGTGATTCCTGCACCTCCAAGTCCCCACTCCTCCTTGAGGTGGGCTTTTCTCGGTTCTACAGACCAGAGGGTGTGGGGCCGGATGCGGCTCCGGAGGAGTTGCGCGGGTGGTGCCACCCGAACCCTCGGATGAGTAGCGCGACCGGCGAGGGAAGTCGGAAGAACGATGTCGCTTCTTCGACTTCTTTTTGCTGTGCCTCGACTTACCTGAAGGCGAGGACTTGGAACCAGACGAGCGGTGATAACTGCGGCTCCGCGACCGGTCACTCGACTTCCTCCTCGACCGGGACCACGAGCGGCACGGAGCAGACTGCCGGATCTCGAGGAACTTGCGGGACTGCTCCCACCTAGCTTTCGACGTCAAGGCCCGGCAGTCTGGGCACGACTTGTGATCGTGGTCGGCCCCGAAACAGTAGAGACACGGGTGGTGGGGGTCGGTAACCGTCATCAGGCGGTGACAGTCATCACACGGCTTGAACCCAGGCATCCCTACTGGCACCAGGAATCAAAGTGGACTCGAAAGAATAGACCAAAATAGTCCAAAAAGTTAGTCAAAAAATTACTAAGGGTACGCTTCTTCCCGGGTCTGCGCTTGTTGGCGCAGAAAAAAGAAGAACTGACATCAGCGCGCGAGGGCGGCATCCAAGTACTCCAGCGACGTCATCCCGGCGATCGCGGAGCCGCAGACTATGCCTACCGACGCGCAGGGGTACTGCTGACGAAAAATCTTTCCGGATCCAGTCTGACGCCTGGGGATATTCGAAGGTAAGGAATCTAACTAACGTGTTTCTTTCAGATAAGATGATTAAGGAATTAGAAGCCAGCATTTACAAAGGACAACGACACAAGCCAATGAAAAATATGGGCAGAGTGGGTAGAACTTCAAATCCCTAACTGAATACAGCATGCCTCGCAGAGCAGCGCACGTGTGGCTAGGCTCTACCTACAAAAGCAAGAGTTATGAAGAAGTGAAGGGGCAAGAGATACCTTGACCTGGCTAGGGGTAGATTTATTAGGGTATAGGCAGCGGAATATCTACTAGTGTGTGGGTATTGGTAGGGTTACTGGTGTGGAAGCAGGGCTTGCGGTACAAGGGCATATGAAGGGTTGGAGGTACTAAAGTTGAGGCATGTTAAGAGGCACTGGTGCCTAGGTACGGGTAATGATAGGAGGGTGCAGGCAAGGGTAGATGTTCTAGTTTACAGGAGGGTAGAGGTATGTGTGCAAGGTAGAGGTACTGGGGTATAGATGGAGTAGAGGTACTGCTGCGATATAGTATGAGGGAATAGTTTGGGGTACTAGAATCTAAATAGGGTAGCAGATGTGATCAACATATGGGAAAGATAAAAGGGAGGAACCTGTGAGTACTGGAAGAGGAGAGAAGAGAGAAAGGGGGAGAAGGAGGAGTAGGGCTTCCTCCCTCACAAACAAGGGAGGAAAGGTCAAGAAAGGAACCTGTGGTAATGCTCTACAAAAGGGAAACAAGAAATCTATTTGATCTTGGAAACAGACTGCAGAGAACTTTTTCAACACGCAGAGCATCCATCAAGATGGAGTTCATGTCCAGAAATGACATTCATTTGAAGAAACTATTTAGTGGAGAAAATGTTTCCATAAAGGTTTTAAAGTCTGTTTTTTTATCCAGAATTAAATACACCGATGGAGGCTTGGAAAAGGCAAGTCACTCCTGAGATGTTTTATGAAGCCCCATAGGTTTAGGTGTTGTAGGAATTGGCAAGGGCTGAGCTAATATTTAAAGGAAAGTAGTTTGACTGGTTGATGGAGGAGGTGAGCCACTCATGAGATTTTATGTGAACCACCGTGGGTCTGATTGTTGGGAGAACAGGCAGGTACTGAGTTGTACTTTGAAGGATGGAAGTTTGGAAGGTTGGTGGAGGGGGTGAGACACTCATGAGAAGTTTCCTAAAGCCTCAAAGGTTTGGGTGTTGGGAGGTCCAGGCATCTTCCAAGTTGTTTTCTGAGGATGGTAGTTCTTGGCCCTGTGGAGTTCGGTGAAAGGGGAGTGATTTTCCTAGGCCTAGTTTGCTGGTGTTGCTGTTGGCATGAGACATGAGTTGAGTTCCAGAGGTCAGCAGGTTGAATTGTTTGCAAATCCCACCTCCAGAGGATTAAGATATTTCCATGCTTCAGTTACTGAGTTTGTAAATTTGAAAACAAAGTTTGCCAAAGGAAGGGAAGATTTGGGTATCAGATGAACTCACTTTCTGTGAGTCGTCAAAAGTGTTCTTCCCAGCAAGACCAGTGCTTCAGAAAGGAACTCGATAAGTGATCTATTGTCGACCTTATGGAATTGCGAGAAGGTACAGACAACGGGTGTGCGGGGGAGGGGGAAGAAGGCATGGGCAACAGAAGTCTGGGCGAGAGGGGGCAAGAAGGCACGAAAAAAAAGAAGTGCTCTAAATAACACATCCCACAGTGTAACACTCAAAGTAAAGGGGGCAATAGCCATGGGAGGGTACAAATGACGACATGGCATAATAAGGCGGGACTAACCAGCCTCATAATCAAATCAGAAGAATTTACGAAGCTAATGAAAAATATGGGCGGATAGTGAGGGCAGCTTGTCTCCCACACTCTACTACTGCATACCTGGCAGAGCGATCAGCGCATGCGAGCTGCTGCTAAAGCTTGACCTAAAAAGGAACCAACCTACTCCCACACCATCCTCTAAACAAATGTCAGACAACCAATGTGATGGACTATCAAATGTTTTTGAATAACTAGAAAGGCAGATATTTCAGACAACATAGTGGAACTACCGAAATAGTTTAAAAACAATTAGGTCAGGTCATGATGGCTGCGTTAAGCACTAATGGCCCTAGGAGCAAAGTAATTTTGAGATCGCAAACCCTGTGATCCACAAACTCACTAGGTTTGAGAGCACGAAATAGATTTTTTTCTAATCACTTGTGAGTAGGAAAAACCTGACTCGCAAAATGGATTTTTCGATCCACTATTGAGATTGACAATAGGTTTGTATCATTGGATTGTGTCCACATTTTTGATCGCCAACAATTGATAACTTACTGATACCTCAAAGGAGGTGGTAACTGAGAGTAAAGAGGCGTTTTGGAGGTTCCCCCCCAGTTTTGGCCCTCATTTTGACTAGGCACTGGTGTAATGGCTCTGAAATGCCCTGAGCCCTGCAAATCAACATTCAGTGCATGTGCTCTGACCCGTAAAAAGGTACATAGTTTTTTGTCTTACACCCAATTGGCACAGACTTACTTACATTTAAGTCCATAGTATACAATACTAGGGGTACCCAGGGCCTGCAAGTTAGTGTGTCCCCTCGGGCCGGCAGCACTTGTTGTGCCACACTGAGTAGGATAAAGTAAAACATGGCTCCCAGTCTGCAATTGGAGACTGGAAGGGCGGTTTAACACTGCTAAACCGAATTTGCTATTTCAAGCAATGGAAAAGCCTAAAATCCTTTTCTAAAGTGTGTAGCTGACCCCTTCAACAGGCCTATCCAGTCCTAAAGGCAGAGTGCAGCATAATAGTAAAGCAGAACATGTGTGTAACATGTTCTAACTGCAAAATTTGCAACTGTCATTTTTACGAGTGCGGTTGGTAGCCCCATTGGCAAGTAAGGAGTTACACACCGACAACCTAGCTGTGCTAACTTCTGAATGGGGTTACCAAAGTTGCTACTTTAAGGTATTAAACAACTTGTTACATTAAACCAGACTTGATGCCCAAGTCAAAATTAATGTAACTTGTTGCCACATGCAACTTTTAGAAAGTTGCTCACAGTTGACTAAGTCTTTCAGTGGCCATCTGCAGAGGTTCCAGGAGACAAATTTCTGCCCTCCTGGAGAGTAGTGCAAACTCCTCCCAGGAAAGGCAACAATACAGGTCTGCCACTGGTGTTACCTTCTCCTGGCAAGAAGCCATGGGGCATTGACTTAAAAGGTATTCTTTAAAGGTTAAGCAGACTTTGAAGGACACGTAGCAAGCACACGTGGGAGGGGCTGCCCTATTAGACAGGCTGACAGAGAGGACAGAGTGGGAAACCAGTTGTGAAACCGGATTTTCCGGGTTCCTGTGGGCGTATAGTCACACCCCTAGGGTGGCTATCAAGCTTCCGAAAACGAAAGGTTCTGCCCTCTTCAGGGTGGGCAGACTAGAGTACTTAGGGATAGCAAGATGCCACATTTCCAGACACCGGAAATTGTCATCAGGCGGGTAGGAACTTGGTAGCACTTGGCTAGTGACGCCAACCTCCCCTAGGGGCACTTTCTGTCCATAAAAGGGCACCCCTGGCACCCAGAACTCAGATCTCATCGGACTGGAGAGGACCAAAGGAGGACTGCCTGGCTGTACAAAGGTCCTAGCAAAGAGGCAGCACCGACGTTGGATTGCACCAGCTGCACCTTGGGCTAGCAAAGAAAAAGGACTGTGCCTTGTGTGTTCTATTCATAGAGAAGTCGACTCCTTAGCCTAGTCAGAAGCAAGAGACTCCAAAGGCCAGTTGGCAGACCTACTGTTGCAACACAGGGCCAAAAAAGCTGAAGTAGCCTGTCTGGCGATTTGGCAACTGAAGTATCCAGATCACTGCTACTCACCCCCATGCAGACTACAGGACCAAGACCCGATGCTCCAAAGTTGCTTTGGAGTCTGCTAGATCTGGGAGAGTGCAGCTCGGGCACCCAGAAGGCCAGTTAAAGGCAAAAGAAAAAAACATTGTACTGGGCGACTGGACTTCTGCCAAGCTCTAGAGGACTGAGGGACATCGACCCCCCTGTGGCCAAGGCCGTCTCATCAAGCCTGTGAACCGAGTAGCCGCTCCATGAAGACCGGTGACCACAGAGCATTTTCAGCATTCTGTTATGTGATTTAAATTTTTTACACACGTGGATCACCCTGGGAAGGGTATCACGGCACGAGTACCAAGATAACAGGCGGAGCAAACTACTTTTAAAATAGGTTTGTCTGGAGAGATTTTCTGAGTTGGAGGTGGTCCTCGCAGATTCGCATTTTAGGAGGCAACTTATTCCAATAGAAAGCGGCAAGGAAAGAATGACCTGCCTCCTGACCGGGACTTTCTGAACCTAGGGACCATAAGCAGAGTTTTGTTGCAAGATCTTAAGACTCGGTGGTGAGGGGGGCGGGGGGGGGGGGGTAGCAAGTGAGCTTTGACGATAGATAAGTGGGCCCTTTGCCAAATAGAGCTTTGTGAGTTAAACAGCAGATCTTAAGAATATTCTGTTTCTCACTGGTAGCCAAAGTAAAGCATGTAGGAGAGGGGAGGACGCCATTACAGAAGGGAGGTTGCAAATGAGACGTGTCGCAGTGTTCAGTACCACCTCAAGTTTAGATAGCAACGTCTCACTGGCAGAGGCCGGGAGTGCAATACCATAGTCCAGACGGCTGATAACCACTGCCGGAACTTATGTTTTCCTTGCAGTGAGTGTTGGCAGAGGAAAGGCTCTTCTCAGCAGTCGCATCAGGTGAAAGCATGAGCCTGCGGTGGCCAAAACTTGTTCTTTCATGTTAAGAAACTGATCCAGACTCCCAAATCTTTTTACTACTAGTTTGGGTGAGGGGGACATGCCAAGTTCTGGTGGCCACCAATCAGGTGTCCAGAGTTGTTGGGCCTCCCCAAACAGCATAATCTCAGTTTGTTTTTGATGCATTTAACTGGGGACAGTTTTCAGTCATTCAGGTAGCGATTGCATTCATCCCAGTAGAAAAAGATGGTTTAGTTTTTACCAGATTTTTGTCTAGTGAGATTACTAGCTGGGTATTGTCTGTGTATGATAGAACATCGAAGCCAAAGGCTCTGACAATTTTGGCAAGGGGTGAAACATAAATGTTGAAAAGTGAACAGCTGAGGCAGGAGTCCAGTGGTACCCCTCTGTCCAGTATCATGGTACAAGACCTCTAGGACTCAGAATTACCGTTTGGGTCCTATTAGAAAGAAAATCACCCAGCCATGGTAAAGCTGTTTTGTGGATACCAATCTCTTGCAGCCTACCAAGTAACATGGGATGGAATACTGTCAAATGCTGTGAACAAGTCCAGCAGTACCAGCATTGATGGTATGTTAGCATCGAGAGAGCATCTGATGTGGTTAGTGACTGCTGCGAGGGCAGTCTCTGTGCTGTGTGATGGTCTAAAACTGGACTTAGATGAATCTAAATTCTATTGGCCTCCACATATTCTGTAAGTATCCCTTGCATCAAGACCACTTCAATAGAAGTCAATGGCAAGGGACCACTGACACTGGAACTGGATGGACGGCTGCTTTTTGTGAATATGTAACTGTTTCTGGGGACATTGCTGGTTCCCCTGACTAGCTCCCTGCCAGAGCTGGTCGCCTAAATTAACTGAGTAATCGCATTGCTACTTACTCAAATTTTCCTTGAAAAAAGTTTGTGTCAAAGTCACTGAATTTGCCAATGCTGGTTTACGATTAAATGAAATTGTGATTTACTATACCTTGGAAAATCTGTACCTCTGGAACCCCCCCCCCCCCCCACTGCTCTTTTTCGTTTCGATGTCCACAAATTCATAGAAAATCTCATCTTTTTACAAATTGGTGCCGTATTTCTTGAGTGCCTCATTTTTTTCTTCAATTGTTTGAGTTCTGTTTAAATGTTTTACAGTTGTTCCTTTGTGTAAGCCAGACTCCTACCCAAGGTTGAGATAAAGTTTAACAAACGAAGCCAGAGTGGTCCTAAAGAGGCTGGTACTGTATTAATTACATTGTGAGGTGACAACCACACCGCACACATGCTCAAAGCAACCGATTACCAAAGGGGAATGTATCCCCTTGCGTCACTGTGCCCTTTGTGAATGCTGTTGGCAGCCTCAGGACATAATTTTCCTGATTGTTTCTCCAAACTGATTTTTTTTTTTTTTTAAATGGAGCATCAGTTCCTTTATGTGACACTAGCACTTTAAAAAAAAAAAATTCTATTTGAAACCAAAATCTGTGATAGTTTTGCAGGCAACCATCTCTGTGTTTGTAGGCAAAGTGGGTTGCAAATCATGATTTGCTTAATTAGCATTCATTATTAGGGAGGTGGTTCTTGAACTGGACATTTGCAATGCAACCTCCTCCTCCTACATAGGTCACTTTGATGTATTAAAGACCGGCAGTAAAAATGGTTGTATGCAATTTGCAAGCAGTCTTATAGTACATCTGGACCAAGAACCTTTATACAACACCATCACGGTCCTGATGAACATTTAACAGTTCGAGGATTCATTACGACATTTTAGAAATGGAAGTCAGAGGAAATGTCGGCGTTTCATGGTTCCTCAATCTGCACCACTTACTGAATAGCTTCTGCAAATCCATCTGTGCGATGCTGAACCACAAGGGTAGGTGTACTTGGGACAGTTCTGTCCTCTTCATCAAAGAAGTGCTGCTGCTGCGAAGACAAGATAAACACTCAATAGCCACATACATAGGAAATCATACATCAAGCCATTTGAAATAGTCCCTGATGACCATTTAGATTCCAAACAACCCTTTGTGACTTGTATTGCCCCAGATCCTCTAAATGAAATCATGTCCTAGTATTCCTTGTCCAACCTAGCGAGTATGGTCAAAAGGATAGGAACGAAGGCCATTGCCAACTACTTAAACAGTCACAATCTCTTGTACAACTTAGATTTATGAAATAATCAAGCATCATACAAAAAGGACATCTGGAGAAGTCGATGAATATCCCATTAAAATAGTTTCAAACAAGTAAACAGAATATGATTAAAGATGCAAAAGAAGAAAATTGATTCCTCAAGCCGTTGAGTGATGGTGGAGCACTAGAAAAAACCCTACACCTAGCACAATGTGTAATTCTCAGTCTATAATCTTGGGATTAACAAAGAATAATTTTGGGAATTACTTAATTTCATACTGCAGGGTTGCACACTTGTGGGCCAATGACATTAAGCTGCATGCCGTAAATACTGTTGATGGCACAGGTTTTATGTATTCATATTAGATATATAATCTCAATAATAATAGTCGAAAAATTACTTGCCATAAGTATGTTGCTGATCCATATTCCTCTTTTGGCAGACACCTTTGGAAATACCCCCAAGAGCAGGTTGGATTTAGAAAACGTGAATGACTCAGAAAAGGCATTGGGCAGTGCTTAGAGTGGCAGTGCACAAAGCAAGACAGTCAATGGAAGCAACTCACTAGACACAAGAATGTTCCATATGCCCCCATTGCTTTAGTTCTACCTTATATTTTACATGTCAGACACGAAGACTATGAAAGCAATACAAAGGACATAGACCCAATTATTCCTGCACATCAAACAGAAGAAAAAGTTACTTACCTACGGTAGCGCTCCTTCTGGTAGAGACTCTACCACTAATAACTCACCATTTGATTATTATCTGATGCGTCGTGCCGCCTCCACACAGAAGCTGTTTCACTCCGGAAATGATGCGCTGAGACTATATAGGTGACACACTTGCTCGTCGACATCAGTTGCTTTCGAGGCTGTCCATATCCCCAGACGGGGAGCCCCAAGAGCAAATTGGTTGAGATCAGTGTGCAGCTGATTAATGGGAAGAGTCCAATCAGAATGGGGAGGGTCATTGCTTCGTGAACATATGGAGGGATGCCCAATTAGCTGCCTGGCATAGGTCTAAGACAAGTACTTCACATGTTAATACAGTGGCAGCAGCTTTGGCCAAGGTAGAATGTGCATGCAGTCCTTATAGAGGCTGCGTTTTGGCCAGTGCATAGCAGATCTTAAAGCAGATAACGATCCAGCAGGAGATGGTTATTTTTACACTCCATAGAACCCCACAAAAAAGCTGATTGCCCACGCGGTTTTCCTTGGTATGATTAATGTAAAAGCAGAGTGCTCTTTTTTGATCCAAGCCATGGAGCCTCTTCTCCTCCATAGAGGAGTGCAGCAGAGCATAGCATGCCAGCAGGGTGATAGTTTGACCAATGTGGAACAGTGACACAATTTTTGGTAGAAATTATATTTGTATCCGCAGAACCAATTTATCTGGGAATAAGGTAGTGTACGGTGGATTGACACAGACTGGAGCTCACTCACTCGCTTTGTCGAGGTGATGGCGACAAGGAAGAGTATTAATAGTAAGGAGCCATAAGGGACTGCTGTAACACAGCTTGACCTGAGTGCACATCACGTGAGTGTACATCAAGTGACCAGATTAAGGTCCCAAGGGGCATTATAAAGGGAGAAGGGGCAAATGTGTTTTAGCCCTTTTAAAAATCACATCACAACGGGTGACCTAAAGAAGACCTGATCTGAAAGGCTGAAAGATAACCCTCAACTGCGTTCAAAGCAAAGCCTTGCCGGGCAAAAGACAAAACAAACAGAACGTCATAACTTGGCCAGGAGGGGGATCATTCTGGCGTATGCTGCACCAAACCATAAATTTGCCCCAATGACAAACGTATGCAGTGTTCATTGATCTGGCTGCTCAGATGACATCAACCACTTCTGGAGGAAGGCCGAAGGTATCCTTCTTAGATGGGTGAGGCGGAGCATAGAATGCCAGCAGAGTGATATTTTGACCGACATGGAACAGCATAACAAATGTAGGCAAGAAAGTTGCCTGGGTCTGCAAAACTAGTTCTGGGAAAAAGTTGGTGTATGGCAGGCGGACACGAAGAGCCTGTTGCTCACTCAAACACCACGCCAATGTGCTTCACTATGATCAACACTGCATTGAGGGTGAGGGGTGGCAAAGAACAGGTGAAGCGGCTCAAATGGAGTGCACATTGTAGGAAGCTGGCTCTATATAGTGGAGCAAAATGAGGTACACAGTGTAAAAAGTCCAGGCAACCCTTATTGGTTTACAGAGGCAAAAATGATAACACAATGCTCTTTTGTCGTAGTGTGGGGGTGAGCAGTTAAGGCTTATCATAGGGTAGTGCTAAGCATTTGCTGTACTCCGAGGCAAAAAATAATACACAAGAATAAATCTGAGACCAATTTCGAAAAATAAGTCGCATGTTTTTGTACATTTTGAAACCAAGAACTTAGTTTTCTAGTAAGTACTTTTTTAAATAGATTTTTTAGAGGCAAGTAAAATGTTCACTTAAATTAGTCTTTGCTCAGCAATGCTTTCCTATGGTAAAAAGGCATATGCTGCATACAGTTATTTAAGGTCTATTTCTGGGAGTCTCCTTCGGGACAGTCGTAGGGGGCCAAGGTCTAAAGTACCACCAGCAGTTACTAGTTACCTGCCCTGGGGCATCTGGGTGCACAGGTGCTGGTTGGGTTGGTAGCTTCACGCGCTACGCCGCTGGGAAGAAGGGGGGGGCAAGCTGCAGAGACAGACTTGTGGACAAGTCCAATCCAGAAGGTCACATTGGGGGACTCTGGTCATAAGGGTCCTGGGAGCAAGGAGAGACAGGGGTTTGTCAGTACCCGAACTGGGGGGCTCGGGTGCAGAGTAGATAGGTCAGCCAGGCTCTGTGCGTCAAAGGCCCTTGCAGTTGTCGGTCTCACCGGTTGAGGGCGCAAAATCAGCTGGACCACTTAGGAAGTGGGTTTCTGCTGCGCGAACATCTCTCGACGGCTGTTCGGTCTAGGTGCTGTTAGAGTCCGACTAGACTTAAACAGGCCTTGGTTGCTGCAAGGGGTCCGTACCATGGGTATTTGTGCTGTGCAGCTCCGGTAGGTGTTGATGTCCTCTCACTCGGTTTGAGGACTGATCTGACCTTCAGGAGCACAGGTACCTCTTCCTGGGGGGCTGCTGAGTCAGGTTCACTGGGGAGCAGTTACACAGTAAACCAGATTCTGCTTCTTTGGTGCCTGTAGACTGCAGCGGAATAGTTACTCTACTCCAAAGGAGATTGCTGGCAATTTGGAAAGGGCTGGCTGTCTAAAGTGGTCCTTGGTAGTTGCTCAGCTGCAGGACGAGTCACCCAGTCACGATTGTCAAGACTGGTGGAGGCAGGAAGGGTTTGGCGCCAAAAGTCCAGAACAAGTCTTCAGTTATTCTTCAGTTGGCTCCTTTGTCCTCTTCTTCTGAGTCCATCAAAATTCGAGTTCCTGGCATCAGGGGTGCCCCTAAATCCTCAACGTAGGGGTGTTAAGAAGAGTGCCAGGTAATAGCCAATGGGCTACCTACCTTTAGGGCGACGACACCTTCTATATGACCACTCACTGTGGGAAGTGGGCATATCCCTGACCCAGTGAGCCTAATTCCATCAAAAACCAAGATGGTGGGATGATCGTTTGTGTTCACATCTGGTAGCCCCCCTTATGGGTGAAACTAGTTTGATGGGAGACACACCTCTTGACTCTGGGCAGATGGGGCATCGCCCAAGCCTGGGGGAAGCCAGGGTCGCATATCAAAGGCGGCAGAGGACTTTGAAGCCCCCTGCCTTGATATGCTGCTGCTATGCGGATTACTTGGCCACCCTGCTTTAAGGAGGTGACAACACCTCTGGCTGGAGCAGGCATTGTTTCTACACTCAAGAGCGTTGGCTTTCACCTGCAGGGGGTAGGAAACCGGACTATGGTGGCAGGCTGGTCTACACTAGTCAGCCAGTACAGGAGAGGGTGGTAGTTTTTCAGGGGGCCCCTCTAAGTTGCCCTCTGTGTGCATGTATTATTAAAGCCATCACTGGAATCAGTGTGGGCTTATTATTACGATATATCTGATACCAAACATCCTTAGTTCCGGTTAAGCCATCGGGTAGCTGGGGAACTCGTTATCACCAGTGCCCAGTACATTTACTCAAGATGCCTTCCCTGTTCACTGGCAATGCCCAAGATTCGACATGGACATCAAAGGGGCATATCTGCTCATGCAGATATGTCATCACATGTAATATAATGCACCCTGCCTTAGGGTTGTAAGGCCTGTTGTAGGGGTGCCTTACAAATATTACATGCAATGTCTGCAGGCATGGTACATAGGTGGTGTGCCATGCCTTGTCTTCACTTTTCTCTGCACCTTCAAGTAGCCTGCAAGGGAAGCTTACATGATTGTGCTGAGGTGTCCCTTAGGGTAGCCCAAGCATGCAGCCAGTAGGGACCCTCTTTAGCCTCTCTTCCCTAGGTACCAGGGGCACCATTTGCTTGGGACTTACAGGGGTGCTACAGGTATGATCATTTGGGGGAACAATGGTAGAGGTTTAGGGAAAGATCTGGCACAGGGGACCTAGACATCTGGAACCCAGTGCCCTTTTTTCAAAATTACATCAAATACTAGGCAAAAAGTGGGAGTGACTGTGTCAAAAAAGAGGCACTCTTTACACATCAGATATGAGAGGACTAAGTTGAGGTCCAACTGTGGCATCACAAAGGGAGAGGGAGGAAACCAATGTTGCAAACCTTTCAAAAAGCGTCTAACAACTGGAGACTTAAACAATGAGGGCTGGTGGAGGGGAAATCCCTCTTCCCAAAAGTCTCCAACCTTTTGTACTCCCTGTCCATGGTAGTAGTAGGGAATGGACTTGGTATAACCTTTGTCGCTGGAGCATGCGCCTCAAGACTTTCGGATGTGGGGTGCTAGGTGAGAACCACTGGGTTTCCTTGGCATAGACGGCGACTAGCAGTCTGACAGCTGACTGAGAACCCTGAACAGGTTTTCGACCAGGCCCCCAGAGCGACATCTGTGAGGGCTTTGTTAAACAGAAGCAGGGACTCTGCATTTGTGCACCCCAGCTGAAGTACCTCAGTTAAAACATTAGTTTTAACTTTTACGGATGGGCCTCTGCTGTCCTCATCACCATCGTGAAGGATGCATTCTCCTAAGTAGCCGGGCCAGGTGGGGAGACTAAACCAGAGTCTGGGCAAATGTCCAACATACTGGCATTACCCAACTCCCCATACCAGTTCTCTTCAGAGACTAGGCAATATTATTGGCGTGGTCAAAGGCCCTGTAAGCAGCTTCTACACATTTCGAATTCTGGCCCGCCAAAGGACAGGGGCACCATGTCTAAGCCAGAAGGTTGCCGCAGTCTGATTGGTGCCAGTGTCGACTTCGAGCAGGGTCGTGGTGGTGCAATCTCGGAGTTGGATAAAAGGGGTTCGCTCTAGTCGTGCTGTGCCGCGTCTAGGGACTTGGAGGGGTACGGTGAAGTTGAGTGATGTTTCGAGTTCCCTGAAGACAATTTGGACTATGAAGACAACTGGTCGCGGTAACAGCTCAGGGAATAGGCTCAACACCTTCCTCAGAACCAAGACCTTTCACCAGACCGGCAGCTTGGGGCTTCAGATGCTGGTCCGCAAGGAGCTTCATCCTCCTCTCCCGAATCACCTTTGGGTGCCACGACAAACAGTCAGGAGCAGGACTTTGAGTTGTGGCTTGACCTCAGCAGCTAAGACAGATCAAGTAGGGATCCGCAACAGACACCTGTCTGTGTCATTCTACGCAAGGCTTTAATCCCATAGGTTTTGGTGGGGACATGTCCTTAGCACACTGGAATAATTTGGCATTTTGTACCCTCACTAGTATAAGACTCAGAATCTGGATTCCACAGAACTAGCAGAGAACTTTATTGGAGAGTAGGTCCATAAGACGTGCGGACAAAAACCCATGAGTTTCTGCAGACAATGCAGGGGTGCAAGTAGTTGTTCCATTGGGCTACACTGCATGTGAGTGGAGTCGAAGTACAGAGAAACAGGCCATGCATAACCTCAGATGTTATGACCTACATAAAGTCAGACCTCACCAGAGGAAGTGCCAAGGAAGGTCAGGCCGTAAACCTGGCAATCGGAGGGCTTGCAGAATTCTCCAACAAGGTTTGCATTCAGCCCCCTTTCCACAGATGTACTGTTCACTGACAACTGTACAACACACAGATTGGGAACTCTAGAGCAGGGTAGGTTCACAGAAGAAAACCCATCCCTGTATTTCGAGAGCGACTACGTGGAAATTCTGAGGAGAACAGTGGTCAGAATCCCCAGCACCAGGTGACCATCCTGGCTACGTGACAGATCTTTAGCTCTATTGGGCAATGTTCCTGTTAGTTTCTTGATCCTAGGGCAGCCACTCATGAGGAGGTAGGATTTGGCCATTATAACAGCAGATCAATACTCCAAGGCAACAAGAGAAACAGAATGCCAAAGGTAACCAAGATGAAATCAGAAATAGATGTGGCCTTGTGCCTAGAACTGCTGACCTTGGAACATGGGGAACCAGGTTCCATTCCCGGCTTCGGCGCAATCTTCCTGCACCCAAAAAGGGGAAAAGGGTGACAGTCTGGTATAATGTCCTTGGATTGGATTTGCACCATTAAACCAAAAATAAATAAATATATAAAATAAATCCTAAAGGAATATTCTTGGTCTGAGAAATTTTACCAAAAGAACCAAAACAAATGTAAAAAACATACAACCTGCTCAGATTGGCATTAAAGTATGGTAGACGAGAAAAGAACGTCACATACAACATCCACTTTATTCTAAAATGCTGAAAAAAAGTCAGCACTAGGGTCCTATAGTTAAATCTATGAAAGAGCGTCAAATGTAGAAAAAAGATAGAGCCCTTGCAACAAAGGAGCAGGAACGAAGCCTGTCTTGAACAACTATAAGTAATAAAGAATAAATCAAACCGAAGCGGGAACGAAGGCTTACTATGAGTTTTCACCTTCTCCCTAGGAGGTGTGAGAACAGGTGTGGAGCAAAGAGGATTATCCGGGAAACTCAAGAGTGAAGGTGAGAGTTGGGGTGTGAGAAAGGGGAAAGAGAGAGGGGCAGAGGCATGAATTGAGTGAGTGGGCATGTGAGAATGAAACTAAGAGAAATAGGTTGTTTGTAAGGTCATGGCTTAAAAAGGCAGCCTATTTGTTCTCTTCAATGCTTATCCACTCACCTCCACTTCCAAGAAGTCTCTTTAGAGAAAAGGAGGGGAACTATGATTCTAATGAAGTAATGGCTCAAGGAAAAATCAAACTCAAAGTTAGGGAACTTTTCCAAAGTGAAATCATGAAGATGTTCAGTTTTATGAATAAAGGAAAGGGATTAAAGATTGAGATCTAAAATTAATACCATGCCCTGCCTTCCAATGTACCTCCCACAAGACGGATCCTTGTGAGATACCAGATAAACCACCCAAGTGATCTCTAACTGCAAGATCTTAAACATCCAATATTGTTAAATAATGGAGGATTTACAAAAAAAGTTATCAGGACAAAGTTGTCTTCTTACGCTCGTTGTTCTAGGTGAAGCATATAATTTAGCATCTTGTCCCAATGCAGCCTATCAGGAGTGCGATAGCATTTAAAGAGCATATTTGGAGTGACGGCATTTCATGAAGCTTCTGAACTGCCATAGATATATCAATGAGGAAAACCGGCTGAATAAAAGACTGAAAGTAAAGGTTTTCAGATACGGTTGGCTCATGGAGAATGAAGGGCAGAGAATGGCGAGCTGCCTTTGAGAAAGTCAAAAGTGTGGTGAAGACATCAGAATTATGATTAAATAGTTAAAGGGAAAAAAATACTTTCTTGGTCTCTTCACATTTATAGCTTTACCCTCTTATTGTATTTACATGTGCTTATTAAACATTGCACTGACTCATTGTTTTACATTTTAACAAGATAAAAAAATGTAAAGAAGTTTTGTAATCCATGACTTACCATGCCGCCTACGCCGGGTGTCAGCTGAAGTCCGCGTCCCACTGATTGCCTGCGGGTCATCTGGATTCTCTGTAGTAAAGGAAGCAAGGCCTAATTAGTGAGGAACATTCTTAAAATTACAGTATTATTAACTTGTAACATCTGTTGATTCATAGTTACAGAGCTTGCATTCATCATAAAGGCAACC
The DNA here is from genome assembly GCF_964204655.1 of Triturus cristatus. Taxonomy (NCBI): domain Eukaryota; kingdom Metazoa; phylum Chordata; class Amphibia; order Caudata; family Salamandridae; genus Triturus; species Triturus cristatus. The sequence continues at coordinate 322,283,031 of NC_140586.1, read as the reverse complement.
TGTGCAGGGAATTTTTGATTCTCCCTACCTTCAGATTTGCAAGTGACCCATCGGCTGTAAAGCAGATGGTGCTACAGGTTGATCAGAGGAAGTATATTTTTGCAGTTCTTTTGAAGTTTAAAATGCAGCAAATAAGACTACACATATACTGGGCGAGTTCAAATCCTATTAAACTGCAATCAATGTCACAGTTGAATCAGAAACTGATCAAACTGTCACACATCGGATAGTCTTCTCAGATTTCAATGATGGATACCAAGATGCAGACATAGGGCGACCACGTGAAAATGGTAGCATTGATAACAGATCCCATAACAGTCAGTTGGTAGAATTAGGTATGGATGTGTATCTACACCCTTAGACAAAAGGCTACAGCTTGCCAATGATTTCAGGCTGTGGGAGTGAGGGGCTATGCAGAACCTTATTACTGCAGTGTAAATCCTTGTGCTCAACCCATCAACTCCTTTCAAGGATGGCCTTCAATAAAGGTATTCTCAACTCCTGATGAAAATCTAGCCATGTAAGCCAGAAGGGAAAAGGCCCTAACCCTGTAGTTAATCAGATACATTTGAGGATGTGCCTCTAACCAGAAAAAAAACTTGCTTAAATAAATAAATAAATAAATAAAGAATAGATGCCCGCCCACTTTGTGACCTTGATGGTGTATTGAAAGCAACTGGTCCCTTTACACTTTTTCCAAATCATTTAACCTTTCACTGCCTTTCGAACATTCACGTCACGAAATGCACAGAAATATAAAAGACTAAAATGAAGCTTGTAAACCTTGGTAGCATCCACAATGAATCTTGGTTATTTTAATAGGACAGATTTGAAGCATGAAACCAAACTCAGTTAAAGAGGCTGAGGTTCAAAGGTTAGGCAGATGGAGATCACAGGAAGCCCATCTTTTTCATCACTAAATAGCCACGCCCTTTACTTTCTCTCCATAAATTCATCCCTTCCCCCACCTGCCCCTCATCTGTGCAGACCTTGCTTAAGTTGATCGAATTACACGTACAGTCTGAACTCTGATTGTCTTGTCTTTCTCTCCTCTTTTGCTCCCTGTGAACCCCCTTCCACCGCTGCCTATTGACACAACCAAGAGAAAGGAACTCCACAATCAACATAAGTGACGGACAAGGCTGTAATCCACCTGCCCTTGCAAAATGCATCACCTACCATGACTTCCAAACTGTTACACTTACATCCAGTGACAAAGTCAGGTAGGTGGCTAATTAGTTAATACAATGGAAGGGAAAAAGGCTTGGACAATGAGATGGACATCAGGTTTGCGTTTTACTAGAAGTGATCCATTTCATAAACCAGGATTAGCCTAAATGTAGATTTAGGAAACCAGGCATCTACCCGAAACACGGATTATGCCACACTAGGAACATATGCCCAAAATAATATGATTTTGGTTGCAAAACCTTTAACAGCCTCTCAAGCACATATTATGATAAGTCAGCTTAAACAATTATTTTTGGCAATCACAAATGGTCAATTCATGGAAAGGACACAAGAAAAGAAAAAATGCGTCAAACTGGGAAATACTAAAAATAAGTATTGGAGTACAACATGATAAACGTGACTGTAGTCAGAAGATGCAGAGTCTTCGGTAGCAGGCACATCATTTCTGAGGGAAACTACAACAAATGAAGAAGCAGTTGGAACTACACACAATAACTGCTTTTGAGGTCGCACTGGTTAAACAAGGAGAAATACACATAAAAACAAAATATTTTGTACTTACGTTGCAGCAAATGGTGGCTTACTCATAGTGCCAGAGCGTAGGCCACTCATACAAAAATATTTTGCGCATCTGCTGCCAGTCCACAGTGCTTGGTAGTACAAACGTCTTCATTTACTAAAGGTTTAGCACGCTTAAGTTAAATTTGTGTGCACACATGAATCATCTGACAACAGATCATGAATCACAAAAGCTGAATCAGTGCATAGCGGGACAGAGTAGTCAAAGATTTTAGTGCAAGAGAGAGGCAGAAAGCGTGATGAGAGTTGGCATTGAAAATTCAGTGAACACCCACAAAAGTGCACATTTGCTTTAACATTGCCAATGCCTATCCCCCATGCCTTGCTCTTCTAAACCCAACTTCAGCTTGTCTTAAGTTGTCTAAAAGATGTGGCAAAGTACCAAAAACAAACAAGTTACTTATCTTGTGAATGCTCTTTCGGGTGAATAATCAATGTAACCACAGATTGCTCACCAGGCGCCGGACTGGATCCGGCAACTATCTCTGCAATGCTTCTGTGCAACTCTAGGTGGCTGAATGCAGCTCTGCATTGCCTCAGAAGTGACAACCATGAGACGTGAATGCCACAATCAATGCATGTAAGCACCACCCCTACGTGCTGATGTCAGTTTCTTGGTTGACTCTTTACGCACCCTTGGATGCACGGACGGAAATAACTATTAGTTCCAGTGTGCCGATTCCTAACTTGTGACCTTTTTTAGATGTTACAAAGAGGCCACTCCATACAATGTGGAGATGGAAGTGCTGTGAGGAATCATAGGTTAAATAGAGTGTTCACCAGAAAGAGCGTTACCAAAGGTAAGTAACTTGTTCTTCTGATGGATACTTTTAATTGCAGAGTCTTCATCTTAGAATAAATACCAAAGCAGGAAGACCCCCAAGGTGGAGGGTCTGTGGAATGGATTCAGCACAAAAAGGCCTACAGGCCCGAACAGGCAAAAAGTCCTTCCCGGTGGACCGGGCTTTCAAGGTGTAGTGCTTCGTGAACGTTTACACTGATGCCCGTGTGGCAGCCTGCTAGATATCAAAAACAGACACTCGGCGTACCAACGCATTGGAAGGCGGCCCTGGTGTGATGGACACTCAGACCTTCTGGTGGTTGCTTCTTGGCCAGTGTGTAGCAGATCTTGAAGCAGAAGGCGAACCACCTTGACAGGGTCTTTCTGCACAGAGCCTTCCCTTTTCTTGCCCTCGACAACCCGACAAAAATCAGATAGTCCGCACCGTGTTCGTTAGTATAATCACTGTAAAAGCCTACGGTGATCAAGTCAAGACTGTCATCTCCTCCTCCTTTAATTTAACAACTCATCATACATACAACATCATATTAGGAACTCAGTGCAGATACAGTATAGCTATTTTTGCTATACTGTATTTGCACTGAGTTCCTAATATATGATGTTGTATGCATGAGTTAAATTAATTGAACCGCATGGCTGCCTAGTTTTTTTGCCTACAATTAGAATATTGCGCTGCCCTAGGAGTTCTAGAGCTACTTGCATTATCTCCTTCTCCTTTTACACAATCTTTCCATACATTCCATCGGATACACAGAAAACAGTGACAGCCTAAGATCTATCTAAAATAAACTATTGCTATGGTATCTACCTAAAAATGCAACAGCAATTCATGAATAAGCACCAAACACTGCAGAATGCCGCAGCACTCATGCTGCTAGGATCCCTAAATTTCAATCTGCATCTAAAGCTATACGAAAACTAACCGGACTACCAATCAAGCAATGGATCATTTTCAAAGACAAAAAGAACAGGAAAATATCCAACAGTTTGTCTTCTAAAGTGTCTGTCTTGCGAACAACAGAGGAGTCAGGGAGGTGTACAGGAGTCTTGTGATCCATTTCACCAGAATGCATCTCCTAGTGAGTTTCTTTGCAGAAAATCTAAAGGCAAAATGAATGGCAACCTCTGTGAAGTAGTTGGGTGTGATTTTGATTAATTGATCATGAATCCCAACGATGTCAGGAGCTCACTGTTGTCTTGAGGTAGTCCATTACTGGCTATGGCGAGCCTCTCTTCATCAGCCGGTCATCGAGGAAATGGGTAAACTTGTATATCCAACATCTTAAGATGTGTCAACCATGGGCAACACTTTTGTGAACAACCGAGGGGCAATGGTGAGGCTACAGGGATGCACTGCAATCTCTCTATCCCCGCAGCTCTGCTGTGCCGTCTCTTGCCTCCTAACCCCGACCTCCTCCTTGGGAGGTTCAAAGCTGCTGATGCTCCTGTGTCTGCTGCCCGCTCCAACTGGGACCAGACTGCCTGCAACCACCGTAACCATTCTCAGCCGTTTTTTTCCTTAATTTTTCCCTGTTGTGGCACTGTTATTGTGCCCATCTGGGTCTTGCTCTGATTCCACCACTGTTTTTTTTTCTTCTCGTGCCGGCCTGTTCCTTTCGCCACTGCTGCCCGTCACCCCTGAATTCTCTCCCGGAACTCCCCCGCTCCCGCCTACCAGCCTCTCTTCCCTCCCACCTCCCCTACTTAATGGCGGCCATGCCGCCGGTGCGCCAAAGGCAAGCCCGTCTGCGCCCTTCTGCGATCTGACCGCGACCAGAGCCAGGAACCCTGGACCTCCCACTACCCATCACTACGACACCACCACCCTCCTCGCACTCAACCCTGGAAGACTTAAAGAGTGCCAACAGGCCTCGCCGAACACGACCCACGGCCAGTTCTCCTGCCTCCACTGCCGCCAGACCCTCACCGCCACCCCGGCCTTCAACACCGCCGACGCCAGCACGAGCGACACCCTAAAATGCATTCTCCTCAACATACGCTCCGTACACAAACACGCCATGGAAATCTGGAACCTACTTGACACTCTCGCTCGACATCGCCTTCTTCACAGAGACCTGGACCAACGCACCCTCCGCCCCCGACATCAGCACCGCCATCCCAGACTGACACAAGATCCAGAGGAAAGCCCGCCCCACCCACCCAGGAGGGGGCCTCGCCATTGCTCACAAGAGCACTCACTGCCTCACCACCTCCAGTGAAACCTTGCCCTCCGCCGAAAACCTGCACTTCCAGATCCAGACCACCCCCAAAGCCACACTCCGAGGAACCCTCGTCTACAGACCCCCCTGGCACCCGAACACCCTTCGCCACCACCATCACCGACTTAATCGCACCCCACGCCATCGCCTCAACAAACTACATACTCATTTGAGACCTGAACTTCCACCTTGATAACCCCAACTCCAATATCCTTCGTGACAACCTTGCCGGCATCGGACCTAATCAACTCGTCAACATATCGAGCCACAGAGCAGGACACACCCTCTACCACATCTTCGCGGGAAGAAACAGCATCCAATCCAGCCACACAACGCAGCCGTCATGGACCAACCACCATTGTGTACACTTCGCCATCAACAAACCCAAGGCACCCAAACCAGCCCCACAACAAACCATGAAGAAACAGGAGCAAGATTACCGACTAGCAACCTAACTCCACCCTTACCCGAGACAACCACACCTGGGCACCAGACGCAAAAAATGCAGCCAGAGAACGCCACACCTGGATCTCCAACTGCGCAGACAAGCTCACCCCGCTACGCAACCCTGACAGACAACGCCCCAGGAAAGCCGCCTGGTTCACCACCGCTCTCCAAGAAGCCAGACGCACCTGCAGATGCCTGGAGAAGAACTGGAGAAACACCAAGACAACCAAAAACCACACCACCTACAAGGACGCCATGACGAACTACCACAATCAGATCAGAGCCACCAAGAGAAACTTCATCCACAACAAAATCCTGGCCAACTCCACCAACTCCAAAGAACTTTTCAGTGTCATTCAAGAATTCACCAACCCACGCAGCGAAGCCAGACATCACCCCTGTGAGAAGTTGGCCTTGCACCAGTCCAATTCGACTCTTAAGGTGATAGGTAAAAGACAACCTTTAAAGAAAGCTATCCTAGTGGTAGCTGTGGAGAGCAGCATTCAGGCTAAGTCTTGAAGGAGTGTTAAGCTTATTGTTTTACCATAGATAACCTCTTGAATAACCAAATGAAAGAGTAGCCCACACAGGTATATATATAAAATATATGTATTTATTCTAGGAATAACCCCACTAGTCTCTTTATGAGGCTAGAGGTGAAGATACAATTCAAACAAGCATTGATAGTTACAATAAATAGCACTGGAATCACAAGGCCCCGGGGAGGGGACCAAACCATACATCAAAAAAGTGGTATAAGAACCACGACAATTCTACAGACAATGCCTAGGGCATTTAGGGTCGCTGGCCCCTTGTGAAACCACCCAAGGTAGTGAGGAAGGGGACCCACGGGAGATGCGTGCAGTGACTGAAGTTACTGTCGGGATCTCTATTATAGCCTATGGAGAATGTCGCGGTTTCATTTTACAAGTTTAAAAACACTTCTAGCAGGAGTTCAAGTTCAACACTTTAGAGTTAAGCTTATGAAGGGCCCACACCCACGAGAGTACCGAGGTACCACTGTTACCTGCCCCAGGGAAGCCGGGTGCATAGGTCGTTTTCGATGTCGGGTTGCGGGCTGATTTTCAATGGCAAAACGTGAAGAACTGCTGCTAGCCACAAGCGTCGTCGTGAAGAATGAAAATGTAGCTCTTGTAGAGAAGAACCTGAAAGCAGAGGGGACAGAGTCTGGGTCACGGCACAGTGACCAGGGGGCTCAAGAGAAGGAGCCCTTCAATGTCGGGTGCTTCCAGGTTGAAGAGGTGTAGCTTGGATCGTCAGCCACGGGGTCCAGGAGGCTTCATGGAAGGCCAGCTTCTGGAGGGCGACTGTCCCACGAAGGATGAGGGTCGCTGCGGTGTTGGTGTCCGGATTGGATCCACTAAGCCTTGGCAACCGCAACCCACGCAAGAAACACAAAGCAGCTACTGGTGCAGACCCACGAGGTCAGAGCGAGGTCTCCAGCGAGGAGACTGAAGAGCAGGCCTGGAGCAACCAGGGGAACTCTTGGAATCGAAGGTTGTCCTCCGCTAGGGCCCACAAGTCGAGAGACAGGGGACCGCGGAAGGCAGCAATTTGGCGCGCGTAAAGGTGCGCCCACGGGTCGCCGGAGCAGGCTAGGGCGTCGATCTTTGGCACAGATGCTGCAGAGGTGTTGGCTCAATAATGGGCCAAAGCACAACTTCCCCACTCGTCGGGTTCGGGTGCTATGCAAGAGGTGGCCGGTGTCCTGGGGTATTGGGGATCTCGGCACCCACAGGGTTCACGGTGCAGAGCTTTGCTGTGCACACTCACTGGCCTCTGGGATGCTTGGAAACCCACCTCAAGGTAGGAAAGAGTCGTCGATGTCCGAAGGAGCAGTGAGGTTCCAACTGGGTCACTTGCAGTGTTTCGGGTGCCTGCCAAGCAGGGGGGTAACTCCTTAACCCCAAGGGAGATTTCTTCAGGTAGCTGTGCAGCAGCAAGTCGAAGGTCAAGACTGAAGTTCAAGAATAATCTGAGGCTCTGGGGACCCAGTATTCACCTTTATCCAAAGATTAGGGGCGTGTCCAGATCAGGGTCCACCAATGAGAGGTCAGGCGGGAAAGGGTGGCTACACCCTCTCCCCTTTGTGTGTTTACCGCCAGGGCAGGGGACAGGATGCCCCTAAACCGGTTCCAGGCACTGTATGCAGAATGTAGGCACTGGAGAAGCCTACGTGCGACTCTGAAAGGTATCCTATGGTGCACCCACCCAGTTCCAATCCACATAGTCTGTCTGAGGAGGTGGAAACACCTCCCTGCAACAGGATCCCTATTGTCCAGCTGCCGTGGCTGGAGTTCTGCCCAGCAACAGGCAGCCAGAGTCGTGTGGGTGGCGGGTAGCATATATTTTGTACTTCGTGTGCACTTTTAAATTGGTGTCTAAATTCTGCCGCTTTTCCCATATCGCCCCTCTAGCAGGGGGGAATCATGCCCTCCGTCCCATGGCTGGATTGGGGGTATGATTCCTACATGTTTGATACCAAACACGATATGGTTCTGTGTAGCCATTCTCAAGTTATCACGCTATCGCAATATACTTATAATGCGGTTAAGAGTATATGGTATGGCTACACTACAAACAACCCAGTAATGATTTTACGAAGGTTGCAGAGGGGCCCTACTCAGGTAGGTCGTCCCCCCTCACACATCTCAGCACCCTGCCTTGTAGGATTAGCAAGGGCTGCTCTAGGGGTGACCTATGAGGATATATGTGTTGTATTAAGTGGGATACAGGATACCTATACCCCTGTAAGGAGTGCAAGCACCACCTTACCCAGACTACAGTAGTGGTCTGGTGGTGTCATTTGGTATGGCTGTCCCAGGGGTGGCACAATAAGTGCTGCAGCCCCTGGTAGGCCTCTGAGGGACCCATGCCCTGGGTACCTAGGGTACCATCTACAAGGGGCTGGTAGGGTGTCCTCAGTATCCAATTGGAAGGTACCTAGGGTACTCACATCAGTTTTAGGGAGGAAGCAGATAGGCTGGGGTCCTGGATAGAAGGATCCCAGCCAGACTAGTCAAAAACCATCCAAATACCAGGCAAAAAGTTGGGGGCAACCATATAGTCAGATTCCACCTTCCTACAATCCCATCCCAAAACCTCTGCAAGAAGCTTGGAACCTATTTCCACCTCAAGATCAACAAGCATTTGCAATGCAATAGGTCTCGCATTTACATGAGTTTAAGCTATTGGCATTGTAAATGACAATGCCTTTTATTTTATGCTTTAAAAACCAAAACAAATATAAGGCATTGTCATTTACAATGCCAATAGCTCAAACTCACGTAAATGCGAGACCTATTGAATTGCAAATGCTTGTTTTTATTATCATTGTATTTAGTCCTTGCCTCTGCTGGCATTCGGTGACGTCTCCTCAGGGAATAGAGACAGGCTGCTGTCTTGGGAGAAAATGGCAAACTGAAATTAAATGCGTGTTGCCAGCATTGTATGAACCCTGAATTAGATTTGTTTTACACTGTGCAAGATAAAGTAAATGATTATATTTTAGTACGGTAACCAGAACACATAAAGGACCAAAAAGATATAAATATATTGAAATGCACCAGTGATCGTTAAGCAACCATATGTAAGTGCCCAAATTTCAAAAGTATCCGTTTGTTCTCCTTGAATCGAAAAGGAGGCATGTGTGCAAGTGTTACAATGTGGCTGCCTGTTTCCCGTGGAGAGATGCTATTGTGCGTTTCCCAAGTAAGCAGCGTCTCGCCAGTGAATGGGCTGTAAACGGTGTGAAGTGCTATCGACGAGCATATGTTCAAGTGGCGCCAGCAGTAAATTACTGTCTGAAATGTTCAGGGGGTGCAGCTTGGTCGGTAAGGTGGGGGGTGGGGGGAGTTTCAGATTCTACAACAATTTAATGCTAAAATACATTATATCGCAAGAAGGGCGGGTGAGAGGGGCTGTGAAAAGGGAGAGGAATGCGATTTTCGGGGTACTAATGGAAAGACATCACAATACTTTGTAAAGTATCGAACATTTTTCAAGACTTTCAAAACAGAGAGGTGGAGAGAGTGTGTAAGCGTTTTTGTCTGTGTGTATGAAAGTCCTGGTGACACCTCACCAAACCAGACTGGACGAGCCTGTACCCAATTATTTACTTGAAAATATATTTATTGGGGGTGGGGGGGGGGGGGGGGGGGTGTAACACCCAAAACATGCCCCCTGAAGCTTTGCCTCTGGGTATGTGTTTGAAGAAGAATTTGTGTTAAATCCGCATAACAGACATGGGGTTCAGTGTAATAAATCTGATGAGCTAAGACAAAGTGATGACATTAAAAAACCAAGCATTGGCATAGCCAATAGGTCTCGCTTTTGGGACATTATAAGTATTTAGTTATGCAGCACAATATCCTTGGTGCAACAACATCAACTGTTGCATGACTAAACACTTATAAGGTCCCAAAAGCGAGACCTATTGGCTATGCCAATGCTTGTTTGGTACCGTCGATGGCGTTGGACTGTCATTTATTTGATTGCATCTTTATAGTCCAATGTATTCTTTGCTGCTATTTGATCTGTGTCCACAGGTCCCTATTGGGAATCTTTTACCTCTTTATGACGCGGTTGCTTTTTTATCATACATGTATTTTTATAGTCTAATGTATTTCTTGCTGTACTTGGCCTGTGCTTTTATGGATATATTTATATCTGAATAAAGATTTCATTGATTGATCGAGTACTGGAATATTTATGAGTGTGTCCTGTCAGATAGAGCCCATGGCTTCAGCAAATTGATGTGGAATCATGCTTTAAAATGCTTTATTTGATCAGAATGTATTTAAAAGATTTCTCTGGGGGGGAGCCTGTCTCGAAGAAGCCTGGCTGTCTTGTTTCAATCACTCACTAGAATTCAGGGCAAGAATTACCCCCACCACTTTCAAAACTAGTGATCAGAATTCCTAAAGAATCGCAATGTGCACTTCGTGATGACGGCGACTTTGCCCATTAGCACAGCGCAGTCTTTCCGCGCGCAAAAACCCATTGTACAACGTGTCCATAGATATGTGTTTTCCGCCAGTGGGCTAAATGCGCACAGAAATGCTTCAAGTCGCTCGATCGAACCAACTCTTTGCCTCCGAAGAGAACGGGATTTGAAATTACGTTTGTCACTACTAACATCCGGGGGAAACAACTTCAATATTTTACACCGTAGTAACGTGTGTATTTGATGTCAGTAGTGTTTTTCTTTACGCTGCGGAAACGTTGCAGTAAAATGGCTGTAGTTTGTTTCACCGGGGAAGGGGTGATGGGGGACCGGAAATTGAGAGCTCTCCTCTCCCAACAGTAGACAGTGGGGCTGTGGAAGAGGCAATCATAGGCAATCGCTGGTTTTCTGACTGACTCTATCCCAGCCCTACCGACTTTTAAGAGGCACTGTCCTGTCAGGCTTACTTCGGATTTTCATTCACTTCAATGGGTGAGAAATGGCTGGTTAAGGGAAGGCCCGCCCCTCACAGGCTGCTTCGCGGAAGGGAAAGTTTAATTTCGCTTTCCTCCTATCAGTGAAGTTAAATTGGCCCTCCTGTGTTTTTTTTCTCTGCTTTTGAAGCCTGGGATTTTTGGCAGAGCGGATTTCGTGGCTCTGCTGCCCTGGAAATCTGGGAGAGGGGTTGCAGGCAGAAGGGAGACTGCTGGGTGAATTTAAAGTGCTTCTTTGCTAGATTTTTTAATCCAATTTTTAAAGCCTGTCCGAGAAGGAGATTAAAATGTCGGGAGGGTGTTTGGTCACAACAGAAGAGCCTCCAAATATGTCTAATGAAGCGAGTGAGGAGATAGAGCAGCTCCCAAACCTGCGAGAAACACAGCAGACTTAAAAGGACTGTTGCAGTGTGGCACCAGCTATCGGACAGAAGGGTCACCTTCACCCAGACCTGGTCTGAGCGCCTACCATCACCCACACGATAAACCGTATAGTCCATAGGTACAAGCCTAGATGGGTGGAGGCGATGTTAATGACGTAGGGCAGTGGGCAATGGCAATGTGCGCCTTTATTAATGCAGTCGAGCTACTAACCACTTGTCCGTGAAAAGGACAATAGTTAAATGGGTTGATGCACGCGTTGCACAGATCTGTGTTCAATCTGCAGAGCACATGGAGGAGAAATGGCCTCCGTTCTGAGCTGCCGACTTTAGAACTGAGGAAATGCAACATCCTTTGACTCGGGACAGATCACTTAATCTCTCTCTGCGTAAAGAAAAACAAGCATTGGCCGCATGCACGCCTCAAGTTAATAAAACAAACAATAGCAAAGCCAATAGGTTTCGCCTATGCCAAATTTATTGGGGTAGTTAATGTGTTATTTTACATGCTACACAGCAGCTCAAGCTGACTGGATCAAGAGAGCTGTGTAGAGAGGCTGTTAGCAGGGTTAAGATGTGTAGAGAAAGAGGGTTTAAGAGAGGGATAGAGAGAAAGCTGGAGAGAGAGGTTTAGAGCTAGAGGTACAGAGAGGAATAGAGTGTGAGTATAGAGAGCGATGGGTAGAGAGACAGGTATACTGTGAGCAAGAGTGTGAATTTGAGAGAGTCCGAGAGAGTTTGCGAGAGGTAGATATAGGTTGAGAGGAAGAGATACATCTGTCTCCTCCGTCTCTGCGAAGAGGTGGGGAGAGAAGGGAGGGGTAAGGTCAATCCGAGGAGCAGGCTCTGTCTCCTCCGTCTCTGCGAAGAGGTGGGGAGAGAAGGGAGGGGGAAGGTCAATCCGAGGAGCAGAAAGGAAACTGATTAGAAGGGAGGGGGTAGTGCGAAAAGAGCGGGGAGAGAAGGGAGGGTGTAATACAAACAAAGGAGCCAAAGCTATAGAGAAGGGGGGGGGGGGGGGGGGAGTGGGAGCAGCTGTGCACATGCATGTGATCGTGCACTCAAGGTTTAGGCCAGCCAAAACTGTGGGTAGCACTTTGAAAATCCCACATATAAAATGTCTCTTCGAGCCTTTGGCTCAGCGAGACCTAAAAACCTCTACAACAACTTCATCGACCATCCACTAGGTGCCACAGACGGCCCCTCCGCCCCCCAGAAACACCAGCAAGCCCACCATCTCCAACTGGACACCAATCATGGCCGAAGACACCGCCTCAACCATGAAAAGCATCCACTCGGAGGGGCCCCCACCGACGCCTGCCACCTCACATCTACCACAGAGCCGCGTCCGCCATCGCACCCGAACTACAGTGCACCATCAACACCACCATTAAAACAGGCACCTTCCCAGACGACTGGAAGCGCGCAGAAATCAGATCCCTGCTCAAGAAGCCCAGAGCTGACCCCACCGACCTCAAGAACTATCGACCCATCTCACTCCTACCGTCACAGCCAAAGTTGCAGAGAAAACAGTCAACAGGAAACTGACACGATTCATTGAAGAGAACGCCGTCCTCGACACGTCTCAATCCGGATTTCGAAGCAATCACAGCACAGAGACCACCCTACTCGCCGTCACAGATGACATCCGCACCCTCCTGGACCAAGGCCACTCCACAGCCCTCATCCTACTCGACCTATCAGCGGCCTTCAACACCGTCTCCCCACCGCACACTAGTCGCCAGACTACACAACGCAGGCATACAAGGAACAGCCCAGGATTGGATCCGATCATTCATCACCAAAAGAAGCCAAAGGATCAGACTCCCACTCTCTCTCCGACCCCACGAAAATCACCTGCGGAGTCCCACCGGGTTCATCATTGAGCCCCACTCTCTTCAACATCTAAATGGCCCCCCTCGCAGCCATCGTCCGACAACACGGCCTCAACATCGTATCCTACACCGACACCCAGCTCATCCTCTCCCTCACCAAAGACCCCACCACTGCCAAACTCAACTTCCAGAAAGGAATGCAAGACGTCGCAGCCTGGATGACCAACAGCTGCCTGAAGCTCAATGTCGAGAAGACAGAAGTCCTCGGTACCACCCCTTCTGCATGGGACAGCACCTGGTGGCGACTGCCCTCAGAAGCCCACCTACCCCCTCAGATCACGCCAAGAATCTCGGCATCGTACTCAACTCACTCACCATGAACAGACAGGTCAACGCCGTCACCTCCAGCTGGTTCAACACCCTACGCATCCTCCGCAAGACCTTCAGGTGGACCCCCCCTGAGTCAAGGAAGACAGTCACACACGCACTCATCACCAGCAGACTTGTCTATGGCAACGCACTCTATGCCGGCATCAACAAGTCCCTACTCTGCAAACTCCAGACAATACAGAACACAGCCGCCAGACTCGTCCTCTGTATCCCCCGAAACGAACATATCAGCCAACACCTACGAAGTCTCCACTGGCTCCCTGTGGAGATAGGAGTAACTTTCAAAATACTCACTCACGCCTACAAATGCCTACACAACAACAGATCCAAATACATAAACGACAGAATCAACTTTCACGTACCCAAAAGAAACCTACGATCCGCCAACCTCGCACTGGCCGAAACCCCGCGCATCCACAGAGCCAAAGACGGTGGACGATCCGTCTCTCACATTGCAGCCAAGACCTGGAATGAGCTACCGGCAGACATCAGACGTGCCCCCTCGCTGAACACCGTCAGGAAGACCCTCAAGACCTGGCTCTTCGGCTAAACATATCTGTGGCCCCCCCCCCCCCTCAGCGCCTTGAGAACCTCACGGGTGAGTAGCGTGCTTACAATTCCCTGATTGATTGATTGCTGGTCAACCTTGAACCACAGGTAACGCCTGTGGTACTATAGAACGACTATATGAAAATATGTATTCTACAGGTTCAAGGACAGTATCAAGTCTTCTAGGTCCAAAGCAGAAAAGATCTAGGCCAACATGAGGATTTTGAATGTGTCCTTCCACAGGAAGGCATTCAGAGGTTGAAGGTGCAATTTAGACAGAGGCCTCCATCTTATTGCAGCACAAGTAAATAGTGAGTGTAAGAACTCTCCACTCTTTCCAAAGTCTGGAACACTCTCTATAGCAACTTGAGAGCAACACTTGCGTCTCCTGCAGCAGAGTGCCCTGACACATCTTTCTCCCCCACATCCAATCAATTTTCATAGGAGAGCCTGCCCAAACAGAAGAGATAGAAGATAACAATGAGGAACAATCTGTATAACCCATCTGCCAGACTTGGATTGCCACTATGGGAGGAAAACAGGATCCCAACGCCTCCTCCCACCATCCACAGGATGGCTGCATGCCGCTAAGCGCAAACTTACGCGGCTTAGAGGCTTTTGATGTAGGGAAGTAGGACTGGTGCTCCTGCTGGACTGTGCAATGCCCGATAACCCTAGTCCTCACCCTCTAAAGGACTGAGGTGACTGCTGCATTGGTTGGAGTGGCTGATGCTATCTGTAGGGCAGCCACCAGGAGTAGCCCCTGAATTTGCTAAAATAATTGAGGAACTACTTTGTGGGAGTCAACTGTTCGAGGCAGCGTACCGTGGCCCTACTGTCTTAAGTGCTACAGGGCGGAATCTGCTTTTTCACCAAAAGTACCGAAGCATGAAAGAGCATATCCAGGAGAGAGGCATGCACATCTCTTGAAAACCCTGTGTAGTAGAAGCATGCGTTGCAGAAGAGCACAACACTAGTGCCAATCACCGTCCCCCAGCAATCCGTATCTAGGCCAGCATGAACCACATACTTGGCTGGTGTCCTGTTCATCATGAATTGTTTGACCCAGAAAGGCCGTAAGGGCCTCCATAACTGTTGGCAGGATCTTGCTGGTCATATCCCAGAAGGCATGCATATAATGAGGCCAGCAGACAGACTGCATTGACTGTTCTCAGCATCAAGCTGGCCGAAGAGAACATTCTTTTTCCAAATGCCTCAATCCTCTTATACTCCCTATCAGAAGGAGTTGCGCTGAAAGATTTGGGAGATTAACTTAATGGTTGACGCATGAACCACAAGGCTCTCTGGAGTAGAGCGGTTTAGAAAGAAAATTATAGTCACCAACAGCTGGTTTATGATTTTGGTCCAGCTGCCTATTCACAGACGAGCAGGAACAAGGTTTTGACAGAGTGTCCATCAAAGTGGCAGTGAGGGTCTCTTTGAAGAGGAGTAAGGGCTCAGATGTTGCAGGCCCTGGGTATAGAATTTCCATAGAGACCTTAGTCTTGCTCTTGACAGCTGAAATCCAGAACCTCGGCAGCCCATCAGACCACACCTGCAAGTGACACACTCTTCAATTTATGGTCCTAGTGGAAAGCCCAAATCTGTATCAGGGGCAGTATCAAGCCCACTTGTAGCTTGTGAATCCATATAAAAACTGTCATGAAAGAGGTGGAAGGCCACCAATCCCCTACTCACCATCAACTGCCTTTGGTGGTGTACCTTGTTCAGAACTGAAACTATAACCAGGCCTCTTGGCACGACTGCCCTGGTAGATGCATCGGTGTAGAATCTGTTGGTATTACTACCAAATGTGCTTTAGTCATTTTATAGGGCAACATCAGTTGAGATAGTGCTGAAGTCTGTTCAGGGTCACACATCGGGACCAGATTCTGATCCTCTTCAGGTGCTGTCAGCACCAGCTTTGACAAGTGTCAGCGTGGTGTAGACCCAGCCGCTGGAGTAGATGTCTGCACTGGAGTTGGTACTGGACCAGTTATGGGTCTTAAGGGGGCCAGTTAGTGTCAGGGAAGGGTTCGCCAGTGATAACTTGACTGGAGACCTCAGTGCATCCTTGGGGCTTGAAGGCACACCAGAGGCAGCTGGAAAAGCTTCAAAGATCTGCAGCAAGGACTCTTCAAATGATTAGACATTCTGCTGTCACCGATGGCTCGGGAAGCCCTGGACACACCAAGATCAGCTGGGGAATCGGTTCTGCAATCAATGACTCTGGAGGAGACAGACTAACATTGTGACACCCTAGCACCTTCTCCTTGGACATGGAGTGGCGTGATGGGATAGAGTCCTGCTTCGCATTTTTAGGTTTGCAGTTAGACTTCGAATTGGACTTGCTGGGGGACTTCGATCATGAGGTAGACCACTTGCAAGTACGGTCCCATGAGCGAGACCACATCCAAAAAAACTGGTGCAGGAGCAGAACCTATGCAAGTGTCTCAACAACTGCTTACCTTTGGTGATGTACAGGTTTGCCTCCCTATGGTGGATCAACCTTTGGGTCCATGAGGAAGGAGTAAAACAGACGGACATCATGCGGGCCCACGACAAACATCTGTTTTCTGTAATCACGGAATGGCTTGAAGCTGGTCATTTTAGAAGGGGAATTTGTTCCCTAGCACACTGGTTTTAGCAATCATCTTAAGGAAGACCAATGTGGGCGCAGAGCTTCGGATCCACATCGGAAAGTATGGAAAGAAAGGAAATGACATCAGCGCACAGGGATAGCACATATATACGACTCCCCCACTATGACTTCAGAGTCAGTACGGCACCAGCACAGAGCTGCACTGCACTACCTAGAGGCGCGCTGGAGCTTTGCTAGGATAGTTTCAAGATCAAGTCTGGCACCCGAGGAGTATTCTAAGGTGAGGAATCTGCTGTCAGAATTACCGATCAGCAACTCCCTTTTTCTAGGTGGTGTAGGGAAAAGGACTTCTTGTTACAAACATGAGAGGAAAGTAAACTGCAGATGTACCCATACCATAAGCATGAGTATTCTCTATTCTTAAGACTATTTACTAGCATATGGTTAGGGCTGACAGTAAAAAGTCCAGAGAAACTGCAAAAGTTGTAATTTTCCCTGTTGTTTCATGGCAGGTTGATGTATCACAAAAAAAGCGGAAAGCAGTTCAAACACAAGTGTATGCCTAGGTATGCATGGTATTTCTCTTTTCTGGTTTTCAGGTATTAAAGTTAATCTGGATGCAATACAAAAGAAAGTTTCCATTGTCAAGTAAAGGTAACAGGGTAATTGGCAGAGTTTACAAGTGACTAGCTGATACAGGGATTGTTCCAAACCATGAAATACTGGGTTCTTGCCTGCAGAATTGCACCATTTAGTAGCCAGCTTGTAGAAACAGGGGTTCACATTGGAATGAGAAGTAATCAAAGCAGTTGTTTTATTGCAGATGATTAAAATGCAGTGGCTGCTTCATTCAAGTTCAGGAGCATAGAATGGACAGCCTTGTTGCTAGCAATGGAAAACCTCAATGATTAACAGTCGTGTAGGGATATATACAACGTTTGGCTAACTAGAAAACAGGATTTTTAGAGGCTAGAAGGGTGGGTCTCATCCCTCGAAGCTACTGAGCTATAGAATGGCACAGACCCAGAGTGCATATCAAAACGCGCAAAATGAGCTGTGACACTCCACAACATAAAATCAATGTTCAATTAGGCCTGGGAGAAACTGTTAAATTATCCACTTCAGTGCTCTCATTATTAAAACACACACCCTGGCAAACAGGTTAACAGATATACAGAGGGTGATGACTGGATTTCGATGAAAACATTTGGCATTTATGAAAGATTTATGAAATGTTGCACTAATAAATTAGGGATTAGCACTGTATTTTGATATGGTCATATAGAGCATATGCGTGCATAGTTTCATGACTGAATACTTTAAAAGTGCTAATGGAGGGTAAACGTTGGCTTTGTGTACAGTTCATTACTGAATCATCAGAATTTCACTTAGGAGTAGATAACCAATTAATACCTCCCCGGAGGATGTTCTGCGAACTGATTTAGACTAAAAAGTCCTGTAGGACAGCACTGGCAGAGTGCCCGTCAGGATGGACAGATCTGACCAGGCGATAGTGCTCAGTGAATGTGTGCAGACGTGCATGATGCCCCCTGACAGATATTCAGGACAGGGGATCCAAGCTAATGCAGTAGTTGCAGCCTTGGCTTTGGTAGAATGAGCCCGCAAGCATTCAGGGTGGTTGGTTCTTGGCCAATGTGCAGCAGATTTTAGTGCAGAGCACTATCCATCTTGAAATAGTCCTTTTCTGCACATGATATACCCAATGAAGAGATAATCGTCCACCGAAAATCTCTAGTATGATCAATGTAGAATGACAAAAGCTCTTTTTGGGTCCAGTCAATGGGGTCTCTGCTCTTCTTTAGAAGGAAGAGGTGAGGCAAAGAAGGTAAGCAAGGTGATCTGTTAGATTACATCAAAAGATGTCACCACTTTTTGAAGAAAGGAGGCACGGGTTCTCAGTACCAGTTTTTCTGGGTAGAACGTCATGTAGGGAAGGCTGCACTGAAAGTGCTTGCAATTCACGGACCCTCCTGTCCGATGTTATTGCCAACAGAAAAGCCATCTTGATGATGAGTAAACAGAGTAGACAGTTGTGTAGAGGCTTGAAAGGCTCACACATTAGAAATATCAAAACCAGATTGAGATCCCACTGGGGCCTAATGAATGGTTGTGGAGGAAACAGGTGTTGGAGTTCCTTTAGAAAATGAGTCACAACGGGTGACTTGAACAAAGAAGGTTGGTCCAGCAACTGCAAAAAAGCCTAAATGGCTGACAGGTAACCTTTTACAAAGGCAAGCGTGTACCGTCTGGGTTGAGGGATGCCTGGCTGCCAGAATAACATTGCAGACTTCAGGAGGAAGATCGAAAGCTGTCAGCTGTCGCCGCTCAATCTCAAGCATGAAGGCAGAGCGTGAGCAGGTTTGGATGCAACACTATGCTCTGCTGCTGCGACAAAAGATCTTCCTGAAGGGGCAGCCTGAACAAAGGACCGATGCTCATGATCAGGAGTTTGGGACCCCAAATTCTGTGCCTGATCCACAGCCACACTAATGACTTGGGCCCGGTCGCTCCTGTTCTTCTTGAGAACTCTGGGTAAGAGTAATATCGGCGGAAAGGTGTACAGGGAGGCCTGAGCTCCACTTGAGACAAAAAGTCTCCTAGCAAGAGCCGCCTTGGAAACTCCAACACACAGAATTGCTGATATTGCGCGTTCTCTACTGTAGCAAACAGACATAACCAAGGTTCTTCATAGTCTCTGAAAAAACCTTGCTCCACATCTGGATGGAGACAACATTTGTGATCGGATGGAGACATTTGTGATCTGCTAGCCATCAATGGCTGATTTCTTCTCCTTTGGTGTTCAGAGAGCCATCCAATTGTTGAACCACTAGGGTAATGCCTCGACGTTCCAGCCATGTCGACAGACGCAGGTACTCTTGACAGAGGGTCCAGGATTTCACCCCACCCTGTTTGTTGCAGTACCATATGGAGGTAGTGTTGTCCATGAACACCTGCACTAGTTTCCCCTTGATTAAAGGAAGAAAGGCTTTTAATGCAAGTCAAAACATGCTCAGCAAGTTGATGTGGAACCGGGAATCCTCTGAACTCCTCCTCTCCCGGATGTCCCTCCCAACGCATGAGTGATGCATCTGCCCCGAGTCAGTTCTACATGGGGTAGGGAGAGGGGTCTGTCGAGGACCAAATTGCAGTTTGTTAGACACCACTGCAGGTCTTTTGAAGATTCCTCCAAGATCTGGACCAGGTTGGAGAGACTGCCCTGATGCTGTGTGCCCAATGGGACTTTAGAGCAGAACCCACATATGCCAGCAGGCATGTGTTACCATCAGGGTGCAAGAGGCCATGAGGCCCAGCATCCTCAGAGGCAGTCGCACCGTAATCCAGGATAGAGGCTGAAACATTGGAATCATAGCCTGAATAGCCTGGACTTGACATTTGAGTGGACAGATCAGAAAACTGCACTGTGTCTAAAACAGCTCAGACAAAAGGGAGCGTCTGAGAACAGTTAGGTGTGACTTTAGCAAGTTGATAGAGAACCCAAGCAAGTGCAGGAGGTCATTCTAGTCTGGAGGTGGGAGATGACTGCCTGGTGAGCACCACCTTCAACAGCCAGTCGTTAAGGTAGGGGAAGACTGGAACCCCTAACCTCAGGAGATGTGTTGCAATCAACGCCATCATGCTGGTGAACACCCGAGTGGAGCTGGTAAGGCCAAAGGGGAGCAAAGCAGACTGAAAGTGCTTGTGGCCCATTGTGAACTGCAGGTAACGCCTGTGGGTGGGCAGGACAGATATTGAAGTAGGTGTCCTGCAAGTACAGCGCTACCACCCAGTCTCCTGCGTCAATGGCACACAGGACCTGAGCTAACATGAGCATTTTTAACTTTTCCTTCACTTTTTGCACCATTTTGACTGCTAAGCACTGGTGTAATGGCTCTGAAAGTCCCCAGTATATTGGACCAGGGGTACCCAGGTCCTGAAAGTTAGTGTCCACTCAGGGACTTGCAGAACTTGTTGTGCCACCCTTTGAGGGATTAAGGTAAAACATGGCTCCCAGTCTGCCACTGCATAATTGAAGGGCAGTTTAAAACGGTTAACTCAACTTTGCCAATTAAAGTAACGGGAAAGCTTCGTCCTCTCTTTTTAATATATATGAGTCACCCCTAAGGTAGGCCTGTTGAGCTTGAAGGTAGGGTGCCATATATTAAAAGGTTGAACATGTACTTTAACATGTTCCAACAGTACAAACCCTAAATTGTCACTTCTTTACTGTGGAAAAGCCTAGTACCCCACTGGCGAGTGCAGTTACAGGCGGACACCTCTGCCACGGAACTTCTGACTTGTACTACTAAAGTTGGTACTGTCAGGTATCAAAAGATTCAGTACATTTAATCAGATTTAATGTTTAAATCGAATTTAATGTCACTGGGGAGCAAAGTGCAAATTCATAAGTCACCACTTCAGTTGCCCAAGGCATCTATAAATCAATCAATCAGAATATATAAAGCTTGACTAATCACCCGATCCAGGCACTTGCAGGTCCGGGAGGCTTATTCAAACACCCAGGTCTTGAGTGCCATTCAGAATTCCGTAAGTGAAGTGATGGTCCGGAGGTGCATGGGGAGGTCGTTCCAGGTCTTTGCTGCCATGTGGGAAAAGGAGAGTCCTCCGCTACTGCTTCGGTAGATGCCGGGAGTATGGGTAAATGAAAGGGAGTCGGAGCATAGTCTTTGACGGTTGGTGGAAGTTCAGGTGGTGGTTAATGTATGCAGGTCCTTGGTTGTGTGTGGGTCAGCAGCTTGAATTGGCATCTCTTCTGTACGGGAAGCCGATGGACTTGCCTGAGGTGTGGTGTGCTGTGGGTGCGTCAAAGCAAAGGAAGTGTCTGGCTGCGACGTTCTGTATGGTCTGAAGTCTCTGTAGGAGGTGTTCGGGGATTCCTACATAGAGGGCGTTGCCGTAGTCCAGTCGACTGGTGATGAGGGCCTTTGTCACAGTGCGACTCGTTTGTGTAGGGGTAGCCACCCGAAGATCTTGCGTAGCATGCACAGATTGAGAAAGCAGGCGGAGGAGATGGCATTGACCTGTGACATCATGATGAGTTTGCGGTCAATGATTGAGGTTTTTGGCGTCGTTGGAGGGAGTGGGTGCGGGTCCTAGGTATGATGGCCAACAGGAGTCGTTCCATGTGTTGCTGCTGTTGCCAAAGATGAGTACTTCCATCTTGTCTGGGTTCAGCTGCAGGCAGTTCTTCCTCCAGCCGGCTATGCTTGTCATGCAGATGTGGAAGTTGGTTCTGGTGGGGTAGTCTGTGAGTATGAGTTGGGTATCGACTGTGTAGGAAATTATTGTAGTGTGCGTTTACAGTTACAAACAAGGACAGTCCTCACAGACCGCCATCTCCTGGAAAGATGTATGAACTCCCAGGAGAGGATACAATAGAAGCCTGCGTGAGGGAGAGGTATTACCTCCCCCTGGCAGGAAGTCACATGGGTGTTCGTCCAATAGGCTAGCTTCAAAGGAGAAGCCGCCTTTGAAAGACAAATGGAAAGCATTTGGGACAGAGGCTGCTCTATTGTTTAGGCAGACAAACTAGCACTAGGGACAGACAGGGTAAGTCAGTGGTTTTTTCAGGGACGTATAGCCCCCCATCTCCCGCCCCGGTAGCCATACCTATGGACTGGGATAGGGAGCTCTACGAGCACATAGAGGGGTTCTGCCACATTTGGAGGTGGCAGAATAGGGGGATAGTCAGATGCCACACTTCACAGAAAGTAGCCATCAGGAGGGAGGGAACCTGGTGGTAGCCTATTGGCTAGTGAGTGCGACCTCCCTAAGGGCATTTCTGGGTATCAAAAAGGGCACTCTGATTTCATTGGACTGGAGAAGAGGACCGAAGAAGGACTGCCATTCTGCACCAAGGACCCAGCGAAGAGAGGCTGCACTGAGCAAGACTTCACCTGCTTAACTTGGGGGCTAGCAAAGGAGAAGGGACTGTGCCTGCTGTGCTCAGCTTGTTGAGCAACTCACTCCTGATCCCAGCCAAAGCAAGACACTTCAAGGGTCAGTAGGCTGACCGCCTCTCTACACCACATTTACCAACCCCTTTAGGACCAGTAGGTTTTGTGTGTTAAACCTTTAGCTCAATTCTGGTTAGTTGTGGCTCTGAGCAGACAGGCTTACACAAAGGAACATGTATAAAGTATTTAAACAGCACCACAACAATCAAGGAAGGAATACACAAGAAACTAAAGAAATCCGGCACCAATTTTTAAAAACTGGATTGATTGTTATATAAATTAGGACATGAAAGCGAAAAAGATCTACCGGAGGGTTGCGGAGATGCATAATTTACAAGGTAAAGTAAATCAACACTTTTTACTTAACTGTGAAAAGCATTGGCAAATTCAATGACTTGCACATATTGCAGGGGGGAGCTTGGTTTTGCCATTGCCTTAATGGCATAGTCGGGCTAGTACTTTAGAACTGCTCTTCCAGTCTGCAAAGGCAGGGTGGGAAACTAGTTTTATCTGTGTCATTCCTAGGGTGGCACAACCAGTGCTGTAATCCCTGGAGTGACCTAACTTAAATACCCTGGGTATTCTTGGTACTATATACTAGGGACTCCTAGGTAAGCTAGCTTATGCAAATTGGGTGTAAGCCAATTCAACATACTTGTTTTAGAGTTTTGGAGCTGAGGTCTGGTTAGCAGGCCTCAGGTAACTCGGAGTCGAAAAACCAGCAGCATCAGCCCAAAAACTTGGGTTGACCATACAAAGAGGCCAAAAGGTGATAAGCAACTAACCTTTATCCTGGCCTAAGTGGAATAACCTAGAAAAGCAATCCGCATTAGAATGGTCAGTCCCAGGTTTCTGTTCCACTGTAAAGTCCACACCCTTAAGGGAAATGGACCACCTCAAAAACTTGGAGTTCTCTCCTCTCGTCTGCATCAGCAATCTGAGAGTTCTGTGGTCAGTTTGAACTCTGTAGTAAGTCCCAAACAGGTAGGGTCTCAGAATTGTTAGGGATCAAACAACAGCAAAGGCTTCCTTCACAATGGCACTCCAATACTGCTCTCTGGGGAGGATGTGCCTGCTAATGAAGGCAACTGGCTGCTCCTAGCCCAAATCATTCACTTGGGACAACACTGTCACAATCCCATGTTATATGGGCATCTGTCTGAACAATGAATTCCTTACTAAAGCCAGGTCCCTCCAGGACGGGTGCTGAGCATAGTTCCTTGAGGGTGTCAAAAGCCTTTTGACTCTAGTCAGTCTATATTACCTTTCTGGGTTGTTGCTAGGTTAGTTCAGTTAGTGGTGCTACTCTTGTGCCATAACCATTTACAAATCTCCAGTAGTACCCAGTCAGGGCGAGAAAGCCCTTGATTTGGGTCTGTCTCTTAGGAGATTCCCAGTCCAGAATTGTCTGGATCCTAGGTTGAAGATGCACATGGTCTCCACCAACGTAGTGACCCAAGTACAAAACAGAGCCTTGCTCTATCTGGCACATACTTGCATTGATAGTCAGGCCTGTGGCTGCTGCAGGGCCTGAAGCACTTCATTGAAGCAGACAACGCAATCCTAAATACAGTTATATCATAAAGATAATCTCTACTGAAACTTTCTAGACCGGAAAGTACAAGATTAACCAACCTCTGGAAGGTAGAAGGTGTATTTTTCAACAAAAGGTCATCACTTTAAATTGAAATTGGCCTTCAGGTGTGGCTAAAGCAGACCTCTAATTAGCTCTTGGGTAAAGGGCTATCTGCCAATAACTATGTCAGGTCAAATGTACTCGAATATTTAGCTACCCCAGCGTATCAGCTCTTGGTATAGGATAGGTATCAGTCTTAGTGACACACTGAAGCTACTGCAGTTCACACAAAACCTCATCTCAGGCTTCCCTCATTTGGGCTTGGGCACCAGTGCTACTGGGCTGGCCCATGATCTACTAGAGGGCGCAATCACCCCCAGATCCAACAATTTGGCAAACCCAGTCTTAATGCTGGCCTTGACCTCAGTCAGGTTTGGGCTCCTTCTGGGCCTGTGGGTCTTTGGCAGCTAGGTGGCCAGTCTTTCTGCCCCTCTTCTTGGCTTAAGAGACGGGGTCCATAGTTTCAGGCTACAGTATCCCTCGACTCTCCCTCAGGACCTTCTGTGCTCTTGTGGTAATACACACCCATTCAGGTAGACCTAGCATTGCTGCATGGTCCCCACCCCCAGAGTTTTATATAGTGCGAACTTGACCCCAATCGGTTATCAGAGCGCTTTACATAGCACCAGTTGCATTACATGAGAACACATTCCTTTTTGTTAGGCACGGGGAGATTAAGTGATATACCCAGAATCACAGGATGTTCAGCGTCACTGCAGAGACTCAAACCCGGTTCCCCAGATTCGAGGTCGACCGCCCTGGCCGTTAGGCGAACTTCTCTCCCCACTTCTGACTAGATAGAAGATTCCAAATCATCACCCAGTAGTCACTACTGGGGTGGCAGGGCACGTAGGTACCTTCTTTGGGCCAGTAAACCCCTCCAACACTCAAAGTCCACTAAGGCCATTGGATGGGACTTTGTCTCCTTTTCAGCATGGACTCTGTGGTGCAGCTCTTCTTGAAGGATCGGGTCTGGGAAAACCAGGTTACACTGGCACCTCTATTTCTCAGAGCTTTGACTTCCATCCCATTGATTTTTAGCCACTGCCTGTACATCTCCATACTAGGAGGCCAGTGAGCCAAAGGTTCAACATTCTCCCAATCCAGGGACACTAAGGTGGCCTCTGTGTATCCTTAGGGGTTCTAGGGGCAATTCCCTACCCCAACCCTACACTAGCCAACCCCTTGGCTGGTCACCAGTCGGTACTTTCTTGGTACACACTGACTTTCCCCTGTGTGTCCTGGCAGATGGCAGTCAAAACACCCAGCCTTTGAGGGGTAAAACATCTTTCCAAGGTACACCTTACCCTTTGAACAGGATGTGACTCTGGGTTCCCCCCTTTGGCATTTTGTGGGGGCTCATAGGGGCTGTCCTTTTTATCCTTACCCCCTCTTTACCCTCTGGGGGGTGGTAGGGGGCGGGGAGCTTACCATTTTGCTTCTCTTTACTACCCTGAGACGTTTTGGGTACCATGGTACATTCCCACTCATCAGCTGTCTTGCCCAGTGCCATGGGGCTAGTCAGCTTAGAGTTGCACCAGATGCTGGTGCAACTTCTCTGACGTCCGGCGTCATTTTATAATCAGCTGGGAGACGCGGAACGCGAGGGAATCGGGACTCGCTGACTTACACATGAGAGAATACTGATAAGAAAAACGCCTGGATGGAACTTATCATGGCTCCATATTTTCTGAAGTGATTACTTTAAGAATTAGAAGATTGTGTTGTTCAAGAATTATTGGGATAAACACAGTGCACGGATACAACTCTTTAGCACTTTCTGGACTTGAGATTGACTTGGATCAAAAACAGAAAAAAACTCATCATATTGACCGCTTATATATGAGTCATACAGGACTATTAGAGAGCCTTGAGGAAGCCCCTTTGGGGCGAAACGCACATCGGCTGTTGTATTTGACAAAAGAAAAACTGGAACGATCTACAGCTGCGTTGCCGTCCAATGATGTTGAACCATCTAAGTTTGTGAAATGTGATTAATACATTAGAGGATGAAAGTAACATATATATGTTGTGCTCTGGTGTCATTGTTTTGATTGTAACCTATATCACATATTGTGTATTTAGGAACCAATGCTCTAGGTGGATGAGCATTAGACACCAATGTTGCACCTGATATTTGGTCTGATGCTTTTTGAGTTAACGTATTACAACAAGGAGACACTATTGATGTGCAGATTATTATAAGCATATCCACTATATCTTATTCAATCATTTTATAAAGTGTACTTGGGTAGCTTGGAAATCCTAACTCTATTGATCGCAGCAACAGACTACAGATGAACACCAGGTTGATGATCACTGCTGTAGAAAATTGTTTAACCATGGGTGAGGAGGAGGCACAGTCTTGCCGTGAGCTGTGGCAAATTTCCCATAATATCAAAACGACAATATCTAATAAGTAAACCTGCTTCTGAGAGGAATACAAATATTAACGCTGGGCGCTTAGCACAAGCAGCCAAGCTGTCCTAAAAAAAAAATTAGGTGATAAAGGAACAGCAGCATCAAAACATTAAACTGAAATAAACAAAAAAAATGCAGATACCAGTTTAGATAACATTTAAATAATGTAAAGCCAAAATTAAAGCAAATCTAAAGTAAGTATCTGTATTAAAAGATATGAGATGCTTTTAAATCAAAACTCCGTTCAGGTAAAATGAATCCACCAAATGGTTGATATTGGTTCTCCAAAATAGGCTCAAGAGGGCATAAATTATTTGCACCGACAGAAAAAGTACCCATTTTAAAACTGAAGATTTTTATCTGGGAAAATCCAGACCTTTAACAGATTCATTTCCTGGCAGCAAATATCCTGATTTAAGAAGTACTGGATAAATTAATGTTTAGATCTTTTGCCTGGTTATCCAAGCACAATCCGCAGTGTCCCGTTGAGGAAGCAGAGGCAGTTCTGCTGTTTCTTGAATCTTTCACATTTCCCAGCTGCAGAGGCAGAAATGCTACAGCATATAGGCTTCAGGATAGACCTGAATCCACTTAGTCTTTAAGTCAGCAAGAGGGAAGCTCCTTTTACCATCAGAGAAAGCGTTCAGGTCCAAAGATTGCAGTTCAAATAGGACTCTTCGCTCCTCTGTCCTTCATCCAGCAGAGGGAGTTTGTTCAGCGAGTGGGTCCTTCTCCATCCCAAGCAGTTTTATGCCTTAAGAGTGGTGGTACAAAAACTGCTAAGATTAACTCAACAGTCATTGGTGAATGCCCCTTAGTTATAATTACCACTCATTTGCCTTCCTTTTACAGAATCATAACGCAGTTCCTATTTCCCCGGGCCCACTATGGATTTTCCAGTTTTACAATATGGCAAAATCAAGCTTGATTTAGGTTTCGCTAGGGTTCTCTCTCCATCTCCTATCTCCTCAGGCTAACATCTTCTAGCCCCTCTACGACTAAATAAGACCCCTATAAAGTGCATATTCTTTTTAGCATGTGAGGAGAAGAGATTTCAAGCTCCTCAAAGTCGATAGCATTTCTTTTTTTCATAGCACTCAAGTGTCAGGCATTTTCAAATCAGAAGAGCAGTGTAAGGCACTTCCAAAACAAAACGGCAATAACAAAGAATAATGTGTAGGAAAAGGGTTTGCTCATCCCTTTTGTCAGGTAGGAATCAATGAAAAAGGGTTGTTGTGTAGTTCCTATAAAACCTATACAGGATCTGCACGTTCGGACAGCATACACTGAAGGTTTGGTGTCAGACTGATAATGAACACCCCCACCGGGTATGTTGACCTTTTGTACCAACTAGCTCACAGTGCCACTAGAATATCCTTCTCTAGTTCTTGGCAACCATCGAACATGACGACCCTGATCCCTCAGGACCGTGGAAACAATATACCACTTTTCGCTCAGTCACTCGTGCTAACTTAGTTTTTCTTAGAGATGTACACAGAATAAACAGGCTTAGCGTTTTCAATAAGTATTAATTGAACAGTTGTTATTCTGGTGTAAAATAGATGAGCTGCAACAACCGTAAGACAGTAGCAGATACATAGGATTAGAAGCACTATGAAAGTAAATAGATGGTAAAGCTCTACCATCTTGCAGTAATCATGAATACATACAAGTATATAAAATACATGATAATAAAAAGATGCGTACTCCTACG
The DNA here is from genome assembly GCF_964204655.1 of Triturus cristatus. Classification (NCBI taxonomy): domain Eukaryota; kingdom Metazoa; phylum Chordata; class Amphibia; order Caudata; family Salamandridae; genus Triturus; species Triturus cristatus. Next base: position 322,254,810 of record NC_140586.1, on the reverse strand, counting down.
ATGCCTCCCTAGGTGTACCTAGCATGTGTGTAGGTGTTAAGCCAAGAATCCCTCTAGGATAAAGTCAACCCCACTACCTGAATTGAAAGACTGTGGGACCCCGTTCTGGTCTCGAGTTGGACACCCCGCGAGGGATGTCAGACCACTGCGAGCTGGAGTATCTGCATGCAGGAACCTCAGCGTCTCTGGTCAGTGTGTCGGCCAGGAAGTCCTGGTCTCCTCTGTCTATCTTAGCAAGATGTGATGTATATATACCCATAGGTCTCCCCAGGGGTCCTACTTCGCTGTATTACTGTATCAGCCTAAGGATAACGTCGGGCATGAACTTTATACATAGATATTATACAGGAGGTGGTAGTCCTGCTGTGCTTTCAAGAATCCTCATGCATAATGAATGAGATTTCGAACTAGGGAAAACCCGCGTTCTGGATGCAGCGTTGTATATAGGTAAAAGTTCAGTCCCTGTAAACCGTTAGAAGTGTAATGTAGGGAAGAATATAGGTGAAGGGTTATGAAGTTACCTGGGCCTATATCGGGGTACCTATATGGAATATAACAGGGTCTTGAGTTTAGGGAAAGTTTTGATTAGTGACAGTAAGGTATCTCTCTAAGGAGGAGAGCAGGCAAAAAAACAATTAACTGGTTAGCCACAGTGGGTTTGGCTACTGGAAAAGAATTAAGGTCACCAGGACAAACTCATTTCTGAAACAAGAGAATGACAGCCCTATAAATATCATCAGTGCAGCACATAAAATAAAAACCCATTTCGAGTAATGACTGTTTTCCTTAATTATTTACATGTAACAATTGCTTTCTTACCATTTACTAACAGAAGTTATATGGAAACAGGTTTATGAACTCTGCACAAGCCTAAAGTGTAGACTGGCTGCAACCTCACTTGTAACACATCTTAGTCAGTGCTATTACTTTCAAAAGGCAAGTACTAGAAAAGCTTAAATTTTGAAATGAAGCACTAAACTTCTACGAATAACGTTTATCAGGCACAGTAACAGCTGCCTTGCATTATGTTAAATTAGCATTCCAATTGTAAAAACCTAGTTTTCACTTTAGAACTCTGTGTCTAGCCTGGAGTAAGATTATAGCTGTTTTCCAGCCCAGGTTGCACGAAGTGCACCAAACTGGAGTTGCAAACACTGCTGTAGGCTCATATTTGGAATGTGTCTTAAGAAGTTTGCACTTATTATGAACATTTAATATCAGTCTTACAATGAAATGTCAAACCAGTAGAACAGTCAAAACAGTTTATGCACATGTAAATGTAAATCCAGTATTTGTAAAGCGCACAGCTACCCGTAGGCATCCCGGCGCTGGGGACCGTCAGGAAGATTAAGCGAGCTATTGCCCAGAGTCACATGGTGCTGGTCTGACCTGCCACCGGTGCCGGGGATCGAACCGTGATCCCCAGAGTCCGGCGTCAGTTCCCCTGGCCACTGCGCCACACCTCTTCCCATGTAGATAGGGCCTTTTCCGCAGCGCAAAGTTACCCAGAGGTCAAAACATTAGCTACATGGAGCCATGAAAAACTCTCTGAAGCACAGCAATCAGATAGACTTCCTTACAATAGTTCTATGCAGAAGAGGCAATTTAGGCTTTAGTGGTAACAGCTGTAAAACAAAGAACTTTTGTGATGTTCTTGACCTGGCTGGCTGAGGGTAAGACGACAGCACCATGAAATCTCAAAAGGTTTTCTCGTACGAGAACAGTGAAGGCGGTCAATATCATGCATTGTTCATGTACCCTTGTATGGCTGTAGTTGGATCTGGGAGTGGAGATGAGAAATGAATGGTTAACAGGATAGGTGTAATAATTAGAAGCAACCTACAAAGGCAGATCTGTGTCGATTTCTCCTCAAGGTGACAGACTTCCTATCGACATGAACTAGGCAATAACGCTCAAAGGAATGTCTAGTGGAAGTTGGGCATCAGAATTCAGTGCTTCAGGCTTAATAATTAAGAAATATAGAATTGGGAGTTTGAGTACAACCCTTTTTGGGTACGGTCCCTTTCCACAGTTGATCTTGATCCTCCCATATCAGAGGGAACAGCCAACACATGTTTCGCCCCCCGCATGGTGTGCAGGGCTGGGGCTTTTTCAATGCTTTCAAGTAAGATTTGATTAGACATGAGTAAGGAATTTAGGTCTGATCATTGTCACAAGTCTCACAAGAATAAGATAAAGAATTAAAGCTTAACAAGGGGGCTAGTATAGTCTTACTGCTGTCCGTGATCATGGTGGGGATCCAAATGGATATGTGCAAGAGGGCTAAATGGAAAGTTCAATTCCGTCTCTGGCAAGTATCTAGACTACTAGCATTTAGGAGGTCTGAACATAATTTATCATCAATGCAATGAGAAGGAAACAAATAGTCCACCTCCTCGTTTAAGTCATATGAAACATTCTGCAAGTTGTGTATGCACACTGAGTTTCAGCAAAATAAATCCTCAAGGCTGGGATGGTATTGGTGTAGAGTGACTGTCAGAGTGCTCAAACCCCATTGGATGTGCTTTAATAAACTGATACTGAAACACTGGCTTAGATCTAGTCAAACTTTGCTCTGTATTCAATATTAGCATTGGGACCTACAACTGGTGTCACTGGAGTCAGAGCCACTAGAGCATGCCTCTGGCAAAGGAGTGGAGGTGTTACATAGCATCGGTGAGAGGCCTGGAACAGATCTAACAGGGGCAGTCAGCACCTGTCCAGGACTGTTAGACCTTGAATCCTTTGCATGTTTCCCCTAACTTTTTGCTTTCTAACCCGTTGTTGACTGTTCTGCTGAACTTCGTTTTTGCTGGTTGTAGAACTGAACTTTTTCACTGCTGCCCAGTGCTAAAATGATTGCGCTCTGTATTTAAAATGTGATGACAAATGGCTTATCCATGATTGGCATATCTGATTTAGCTATAAGTCCCTAGTACAATGCAAGACGTGTGTCCAAGGCCTGTAAATCAAATGCAACTGGTGGGTCAGACTGATTTGCATATGGCCATGTTTGAACTGGGGTGGCAAAGTGGGCCAAAGAACGGTGATGGATCAAACCCAGATCTGTTGACTGGGTGTGAGTGTTTGATTGGTTCTGATGCTCCGTCCATCACCACCCCCTTTTGTACCACTGGTGGGCCTGCAGCACTGAGGGTGCCACCTATCTAAGTAGCCCTTTCCACATGTCTCAAGCCTGCCACTGAAGAGCCTGTGTGTGCAGTTATAAACTGCCATGTCGACCTGGCAAGTTAACCTACTTGCCAGGCACAAACCTTCCTCTATATTACACATGCCATCCCTAGAGTAGGTCCTGAATAGCCCATAGGCAGGGTGTAGTGTGCGTACAAGGTAGGAAAAGTACTTTTACGTTTTACATATCCAGGTAGTAAAATACTCAAATGTGCGTTTCACTACTGCACGGTCTCTCTCCCCCATAGGGTAACATTTGAGCTGCCTTGTAACATGTTTTAGGTGTAGCTTCCAATTGATAAAAGATAGGAAAACCAAATTTGGTGTCTCTGGACTCAGAATTTAAAAACACATCTTTTAGTGCAGATGGTTTTTAAATTGCAGTTTTGAAACTGGCACTTTTAGAAAGTTGGCATTTTCTTATTTACATAATTTGGTGGCTTCTGACTGTCTCTGGAATACACACCTGGGGTGGGTTAGACAGCCACACACAAAGGAAGGGTAGGTGTGCGTGACTGGTCATCTGCATGTTGATGGATCTGCCTGAGCAGGATAAGAGGGAAGGGCTGATACTTCTACCTGAAAGGGCTTTGTCCTGTCCCCACACAAAGGGTTGAATACCCCCCTGTAGTGAGTCTGAAGCCAGGGCAGAGTATGTCACTACAAAAACCTTTCTTGGAAGTCTCCCTACTTCAAAGGCTAAAATGGGTATAAATACTGGGCCCCTGACACCATGTACTTCCTCAGAAACCTGCTGGAACTAAGGACATTCTGTCAGGAAGAAGAGCTGCTGTGCTGTAGGAGGGGCGGCCACTTTGCTAACTGCTTTGCTGTGTTGGCCTGTTACTTCTTTGCCTGAAAGTGAGGCAGACTGGACCTGCTCTCTACATGCTAAGGACTTGAGTTTCTCCAAGGGCTTGTTGGCTTGCCTGCTGTTGCTGAAGTCTCAGGGATATCAAAGACTTCAACGTTCAAGTTCATAACCACCTGGACTATACTTGCTTTAAGTCTTGCTCTGCCAAGTGGTTCCAATCCAGTCCAGGGCCCTTGGATGAGAGTTTAAAGTGCTGCATCTGCCAGAACCTGCGCTTTGACATCTCTGCACTGATTGGACACCTATGTATCGCCTGCCGCAACATCGCGATCGACTCCTCACCGCTGCTGCGAAGTTGGGACCCAGCGTACTGCACTTTACATCATCGCATTGACTCCAAAAACACCATGTTCAGGGGTCAACGCATCGCCACAAGCTTAAATGAATAGAAAGAGACAGGTAGACATCATCTTAGAAAATACCAGCATACAGGGGTAGTTGCTGGCAGTTTCCAAATCCAGTCTAGCACCTGGGCACAATTCAAAAGGTGAAAAATCTGTGGTTAGAAGTATCCATAAGAAAATGGCAATCAGAAAAAAGCAGACACAGGAAGCTCTGCATGGACTTGAACCGAGCCACCCAACCCCCCACACCCCCCTGTCAGAAAAGTCAGCACTAAGTTACTGCTACACTGTGGGACTATACAGGGCAAAGGAAAACACATGTAAGTCAACCCTGTAAGAAACATTATTAAGACATGGGACAAACAATGGTTGGTCTAAAGAAAGCCATTATAAACAGCCTTTAACTGCACCCACTGCAAAACCATGCCCGGTCTAGGACAGCATGAATCACCTGAGAAACGAACTTTAAGAGACTCAACCATGTCCAGAGTGTACCTACCAACCAAATAGGACTGACATCAAGAGTAAACCAAATTGGCGGAGAAATGGTGTGCTGTAAATATGATGTCCACAACCTCTACAGTTAAATCAAGCTCTAGAGGGGATTGTGGCTCTGAACTCTGGGATGCAGAACCTGAACCCAAGACTCAGAGCCCCATCAACTCAAAGAGCAGAACTGCCCTTACAGGGAGTAGAAGTGGAGAACACAAGGGTAAGTGGAACAGTTCCCAGTACAATAAGCTCTACAGTCAGTCTGGTGTGACCAGAATCATCTTTGTGTGGCCTATCTCAACTTGAACACTTGAGAAATTGGTGAAATCGCAAAGTGTAGAGGAAAATCCCACGTTACACAAAATGCATTTCACAGCACTAGAGGAAAGTGCAATGGAAGCCCCAGGGCAGAGAACAGCAGCTGTAAGGCTTTTTTAAATAACTGAAAAGGTCCCCCAGAGGAGTGCCCAAGAGGGCAAAGATTTTCCGAATCATCTGCTGGTGAAGTCTTCACTCATGGTCAGCAAAGTGGTGCTGTCTGAGGTACTTAGCCCTCACATTCAAAGAACTCCTCGCCATCTGCTTGAGGACCAGCCAGATTTCAGGAGCTCGAGCTCAAACCAACAACCTCTAAGCCATATGACAGAGGACATGAACCCAGGCCACCCTGCTTAATGGCAAAGCAGATCCTGGTTGTGTTGTCAGTAAGAGCCTGAATAAACCAACCTGGGATAGAAGTGTATATATATATATATATAACGATCACGATTTTCTGGATCAAGAAAACAGGTACGGACCTCCAACGTGGTGAAAATTATTTTCTTTTATTGTGCAGATTTAAAAGTGCCAGTGCAAAGTAATTTCACAGCAAGTGCCCAGCCTGACACGTTTCAGATCACACTTAAAAAACCATAGTTCTCACACACGTTATAGTTAGGAATTAGCATTTAAAAAATCTTGCAAATTCACTTAAAAAACCATAGGTTTCACACATGTTATAGTTAGCTGGACATTTCACTCGTAAAAAACCAATGAAATTCCCCCGTTCTAGTTAGTTCAGATAACTATAACTCGCGCGACCGCAATCCACTGCTGATGACGTCACATATTACATCACTTATGACATGGTCAGTGGCATCACTCATGACATCATCCTTGTGATAGAATGGCGGTCGCGTGAGTTATAGTTATCTGAACTAACTATAACGGGGGAATTTTCATTATTTATTCAGCCTTCGGGGTCCTTCAGGGACCCCCTGACAAAGGCTAGGGGGTCAGAAACTCTCTACCCTGCCCCCTTTTCACGTTAGCCACCTTCCTTTTTCCCTGTCGCACACAAAACAAACAAAATGGCGGCCGACACTTCCTGATTTCGACCGATTCGAACGTTGACTGACATGTAACCACCAATCAGAATTACGCTTGCAAACGTTAGGGTGCCCGCACCGTGCGCTCACGGTGCGCGCATATAGATATATATGTACGTTTAACTGCAATTTTCTCAGGAAATACTGAACAGATTGACTCCATATATGCAAAAGGCACATGCCTGACCTGAGGACTACCTCTCTGCCAAATTTCAAGTAATTCTGTTCGACTAAAAGGTCCTATGGGAAAATGCATGGGGAAAACGCGTTTTGGGACCCCCCCTTTTTTCTCGGCCCTCGCTTGACGAATCACCCAGAGACTATCAGGGTAGGAGCTGAGCGGAGCGCCCCATTAGTTTTGAAAATTTCGCGAAGATTCGTCAACCGGCACCAAAGTTATTCAAAATAGAATTTTCAGATTTCCTATGGAAACACGGTCCTAACTATAACTATCTACTGGCGACCGCCAGTAGATTATATATATATCTATATCTATATAAACTATCACCAGGTAGATCTCTTCTCTGCTGTAGACCAAAGTCCACTGATACGCAACACCTCCAGAGGATCAGCCCTAACAATAGTGGGAACATCCATCTCCACAAGGCCACTGCTGGCAGTGGGCAGAGGAATCCTGAAGGCGATGTTCCCCATTAGAGAATGCCACTGAAGATCCACTGCTGCCTGCTGAGAAATCTGAATAGTCAGCACACCCCAGCATTGAGCCCACTGGACATAGCATCAACGATAGGCCTGCATGTACCAATGAGTATCTTTTAGGAGAGGATATGGCCTAATGGCTAGAGCGGCCGATCTCAAATCTGGGGAACCCGGTTAGAGTCTCGGCAATGACGCTCAACATCTGTGATTCTGGGCAAATCACTTAATCTCCTTGTGCCTAACAAAAATGAATGTGTCCTTGTGTAACGCAACTGGTGCTCATGTAAGGCGCTCCGATACCTTCAGGTCAAGATTGCGCTATATAAAACTCAGTCTATCTTTTGGTGTTAGCTCTATTAGAGAGACGGATTAAGGAAAACGGAGTACGGTTTCCATGAATCTCAAGGTATTATTCTAATATTTAACTGTGCAAGGTGGGGTTAAGCCCATGTTTTTAAAATAATATAGGCATCCGGTGTGATCTCTTCTTATTCGGACTCGACCTATGTAAAGCCTCCCTTCCTTCAATATATTAATATTGTGTAGAAAAATGGTAGGAATATGGTAGAAATATATTAGGCATGTTGCAGATAAAGGGGATTTTTTTAATGTTGGAGAACTGTCCGTCAGATTTTTAACAGTATGTTACCCCACGAAATATCATTCAATCCTCTAATGTGTGTGGTTAATTTATAAATCGACCTTTGTTCTGTTTCAAAGAGGATTTTTTCTATATTCCTGTTTTCTGCTGTAACATGTTCTAAAACCATCCATCTCATGTCATTGACGGTTTGAAAAACAGGGTAACATATGCTGTGCGTCCAGCATATGGTCACAAGTCATATCCATTATCACTTGATTGGCAATAGAAAATTGAGTTGAAAACAAGGGGAGGGAAACCCAGTTCCACCAGACCATACTGCTGAAAGGTTTCTATGCAGTGCGTGTCTGTTATGTGCCACATTAACAACCTTCCGTAATTTGGTAAAATACACACTCACATTCTTGAGATGGCAAACAACCTTCGAGCTATGCTTACAGCCCCAGTGCGAGTTAAACCACTTCTAAGTGGCTAACCCATAAAGTCTGAACTTCTCAATTCTTTTCAACAGGCTTTTGCGTGAAGCCAAAATTTACTTTGAAACATGCCTCTGCAAACCATATCCGGTGCACTGAGCTTTTACCTAATTATCTACTTGTCCTCTAAACTTACATGGTGAACCACATAACTTACAACATGCACAACCACATTTGTGAGCAGAGTTTATGCTATTTCCATTCTAATCATTCAGACGTATGCACACAGAAATCTATGCTGTGTATGACTATCGGACCTTCACTAAAATTATTATTATTTTTTTAATGATGTAAGGGCGTATGAGTAATGTGAAAAGTAGTTCACTTCTCAAATGATAAAATTGTTGATACTAAGTCATCAGTGTCATTTAGCATGTCACGAGCGATGTAATTTTTCAAATCATAAGCCATGCATGACAGGGGCGCAAGTTCTAGTTTGTTCACAAAACTATAATCTGCAAATTTCAGGGTTTTTTTAGGTTTCTAAACATTGGTTCTTAAATAATTTCAATACATAACTACACACACAGCTTAGATTTGAGACATTGTAAAGTATAAAAGGCAGCATGTCAGATGGACGTTTACCAGAAACAGCTCCACAGTCAGCATGGAATCTGATAAAAAAAGTCAACGCTCAAATAATTGAAACCAGAATCAATTGTACTGTAGGACTGATCTGACAAACTAGTGCATGAAGTGAAATTTGCTTAGGCATCAACGGACAAGCACAATTGTGGAAACAGAACACCACATCAGCAGTCTTGAAAATACTACGAGCAAGACAAATTTTCAACTCTAGATCAGAATTTTCAGTACAAGAGACTATTCTTGGCTCATCAGATGCCGAATACTAAAGGAACGGGTCTTCGAGTTGAGGATATCCTGGAAACTGCACACCATGCTTGAGCCTGAAGAAAGTCATTTAACTTCAGTAACAATCTTTTGGGTGTAATGTACCTGCAGATTCCTCACCTTGTGAAATTCTGGAATAGCTCTTCAGCACTTGTACTCTGATACCCATTCCTTTTTCTGAAGCTGCCGTTTCAGATCTCATGTGCCTATTTGTGAAGTTTTCTTCTATATTACACGTTTTGCAGTGATGACGATCATGCTACTTGTACCCTAGACGATACCCGTTCCGGGTGTTTTCCTCCAGTAGTATGCACCACATAAGGCCCTAGTAGTGCAGGCTTCTGGCTTTGTTAACTCTGGTGGATGGTAGGTGTTCAGATGGACTGAGGAAGAATGCATTCGGTCCCAATCTCTCTCTGGATTATGGCCCGAGGATGAATTTGTGAAGGTATTCTTTGTTGGGTTTGCCTTCCCTCATACCCTTACCATCAGAATGTGTTTCTCCTGTCCAATATGGTTATTGACCTCAAGGCAGCTCTTTTGTTTGGGGGTTGCCCCTCGACTCCATCCCCAGCATATTCTTCAGACTGTTCAATTCCCCATCTGGATTAAGGACCAGCACTGTACCTAGTGCTGGTGTGTTCAGATCCACTGCTGTTTTTTTTCCCAACACTGGATACTGACCCCGCTCACGTAGTGCCATTGACCCAAGCTATGCAGTCTAGGCTCTGGTTCGCCATAAGAAGCCCCATGGGAATGTTTAGGCTCAGTGTCTGCCCATCTGCCAGCAGCTGCGCCCCGGCACCAGTCAACTTCGATCAGCTGGTTAGCTACATCATGGCTCTGATGGTTTCTGCTTTGCTGTTGAAAACCTTGCCAGTTCTCATCAGTGTCCATGATGGTGCTGCGGAAGCCTCTGTCCACTCAGATATCCGCTTTTACATTGGTCAGGGTTATTTGGACTTTAGACTTCTCCTAGCAATATGCCTCCTTAGACCTCATGTTTTCACCCTCAGAGTCCATGCACTCTGCTTTCCCTTGTGTCTTTTGCTGCTTTTTTATAGCTTTGGAGACAGTGTGACAGTCTAGGACTACAAGGAAGCATTTTGCATCTTTTCTACAGAATCACAGTGGTTTTTATAATGCTTTTCAGGATGCTAGAGACTGGGAGTCAGAGTGTGAGTTGGCCTTAAATGAGCTGCAAGTCCTCCTTAGAACATCTTATTTTCATGAAATCCTGTGTAAAACTCTGGTGTGCTTACATTTTGGACTACCCATGGCAGAGGTTAAAACTAACTTGTTAACTGAAATTCTCTCAGACAGATCCAACGTCTTCAGAAACGTTCTTGTCCTTTAGTTAGGCACTGAATGGAGGTCATTAAGCGGCTGAGCTACACTGTTACGTTTGGCTACTTGTGACCAAGATGTTCTGTCTTCTGATCTGAGTGTTACATTGCTGTACAGTGATCGACCATTTGATAGTTGGGTTTATGTCACACCTTTGCGTTCATCTGCCACATTGCATGCATTATGGAAGCGATTTGATAAGACGGGGAAGAAAATGTTGGCACCCGTAGCTTTACGTTATAGTAACTACTTGTCTGCATGCCTGCTACCAATGTTCTTGGGGTTGGCGGGTGGAGATGATGGTTCTTATGCTTTCAGCACAAGGCTTTAATAACAGTTTTTGTGCAGCTAAATATCTTGTTGCATCGGGTTTTGATATGGTGGACTCGTTGGCCAGTTCATTGGGCTCGTCTAAGTCCCAATGCAATAGTGCTGGCTTCAGTTCCTCTAGTACTGAGAGGGATGGCTAGGGATACTTGTTAAGACTGGACTTTTGATGGCTCCCTGAGCAGGTTCTACAGAGGGACAGACGGGCAGATTTTTTTCCAGCCCTTAGTAGTCGATTCTTGTGGACAGGGATTTTGGTGGCCAACAGTTGTTGATGGTTTAGGCTGTATTGTTTTGTTTGTCTCCATTATCCATCCACATTTGCTGGTGCTGGAGGGCTCTTCTCCAGCTGGGCTTGAGGGCCTTCCTAAAAGCCTCCATCTTGCTACTTTAACTAGTCTGGTGCTTCTGCAACTGTGTACGTTGCAGAGGTATTCACCAGTTTTTCCTTTGTTCTTAAGAGACAGTACGGTGGCTTTGGTCGAAGGTCCTGTCATAGGTCCATCTCACATGGGCTGGCATGAGGTGCCATGACTTGTTCCTTTTGATTGGTTAGTTTTCAGAGGCGTTCAATTCCGCCCTTTTGAAGATATCCCTGTGTTGGTAGTACTGGTGATGTTTGCTTTGGGCTCCAGTTTGTTTTTTCTTGGCAGTAGAGATTATGTTCTTCTGCCCTAGCAGCTGTGGTTTGTGGTCAAGTCCTATGCCCGACAGGATGATTTCTGTTATGAGTCTCGCGCTGTCCATAGCGCCTACCTCTGGTGATGTTTGCCCTTCTACTGACTGTATAGGTAGAATGCGCTGGATGAATGCGGACTGGTTGTTGGCATGCTGCTTATTATGGCAGTCTTCCCACTTTCCAGTCTTTTCTATATGTTATACGGTTTCTACTAATCTAGTAGGACTACATATTTGGAAAAAAAAGTCATAATACAGAGACTGAGTCTCCTATGTAATCCGTAAAATTTGGTCTGTTCGCCGAGCTCACAGTACAGCATCCAAACCCCTAAACCTAGAGTTATAGATGTTGTCAGTAACCTAGAACATGACTTAGATTCCCAATTAAATTGTGGAAACAGATTTAACCCTTTCTTTCGTCATTCTTGCATGTCCAAAGTGTCACAAAGAAAAGTTACAAAATTGCATTTTCAAACATTTATTGAAAAGCTCTAATCTTTGCTAATAAAGCATATACTGCTTTTATAAAAATGACATTATTGCAATAAGCGTTGTTAGAACAGTTATACATGCAAACAATTCAATCATGGATATTGTTCCTAATGTTTCTAATGTTACTACTATCTATTGCTAGCCTCTATGCTAAAGAGAGCCTATCGCAAGTACCCATCTGGAAGGTCTGCTGGAATGACCGAACACCATACCTTGGTGCTGTACGTCAGGAAGCCATGATCAGTGCATTCACGGATGCACCTTCGAGTGTACTGCTATCTTCCTTTTCAGGAGGAAGGTCGGAGACAGAGGGAATGTATATTAACGCAGTGTTCCGTGATGGCTTAGGCAGAAGAGAACTTCTCACCAACTTCAGCTTGAACGCGATTTAAGTATAAAACGACTAGCTTATTAAACTGTGCCAAAGATGTAGACCAGTGCCTTAATTACACTAAAGCAGAAAAGTTTTCTTCTTGTGAGCACAAAAAGAAAAATACCTCATGTTCAGATTTTGTACATCCCTGGAACGGACTACGCAGACTACAGGGTGGCAATGCATATCAAGATTAAGTGCGTAAAAGGACCATTCTCGCAATCAAAAAACATTTGTAAACCACCATCGGAAAAGAGGCTGTTAAAACATAAATAAAATGGAAGCTGAATGCACGCCGCAAAACACTTTGATATTTTGGTTATTCTAGACCTCTTTTCCCTCTACAAGGGATCTGGGCTTTTGTGCTTCATGGCTGAGGAAGTCTGTTGCTGTATTTCACCCTCCTTGGTGGCTAGCCTCTTTACAAATCCAATTACCTTGTGTTGGTACAGAGTTTATTGAAATTTCTGCAGTTCTGGTGGTTCTCCATTGCTTGAGGTTATTCATTGTTGATTAGGTGCCTCTTAATTTAATTATTTCTGCATGTGTGAGAAAAGCCTCTTTTGGTTAATGCATGAAAGGGGATTACTTTGTTAGTTCTACGAATTGTTGACTGGGTTTCACACGTTTTACAAATTCTGTCTTTCAAAAAACAAGAGCAACCCATATGTCCTTGTGAACTGGGTAAGCACTAATGCTAAAGTAACAAATGTTCACAAGGAACTCATTTAACCATTTTTAAAAATATGTAAAATAAAATTGTTTGCTCGGATTTATTATTAGTCACACTGGTAATATAAAATACGACCTCTAGATTTGGTCCCGGTACGTTTTACCTTAAGTTATGTCTAAAAAGAGCCCATCATATCAGTTAGTCAACTTTTACTTACTTCAGCCGAAATAAGTGACATTTATTTAACTTTTTCAATTTGCACCACATAAGCATTTCATTATATATAAAGCATTTGAAAATTATGCATTTAAATACATTGTGAGTGATTTGTGAGTCCCAGTGGAGTGACCATAACCGAACTTAGTGAATTATAAGTGAAAAAAGTGAAAAGTAGAGAACTGGTTATTGGAAAAACATCAGGCCATCTTTGAATGGCTGCAATCCGTTGCCTGTCTATCTCTGGCAGGCCAATAAACTTAGTTTCCACTATTTCAAACAAATTATAATATTTATTTACAGTCAATTTATACGGCACTTGAGTCTAATGTCATAATGAACAGTGCTAAAGAATGATATAGGGCGAGGGCCATATTATGATGTATATAGTGGCCAGAATTATTCCACGAGTGTTGTGAATTTTCTTCTTAATGGGACATTGCTGTGGTGGCACAATAGTCATACTGGGAGGCCTGAGATCGTCACTGGATCAGGTAATGTTAAGGGGACGCTATTTGTAACTAATTCGGCCATCTTGGATAGGTATGATCCGTTTAACCAATTTGATGGAATTAACATGCGTACAGGTTAGCTAAATTCACCAGCACAGGTTATAGTGGAATACATGAAGGAATTCATATTGTGGCATATTTACTAAACCATATTTATAGGAGCCGTTACATGGGGCAGCTATCACAGTCCATAAATTGGGTGACTATCTCAGTCATGATTGAACATGATCGGTCTATGGATCATAGTTGTACAGTGATTGCAATTAATTCACATTTAGAGAGATTTTTGAGAAATTTTTTATACAGATGTCTCATCATTTATATTAAATTTTTTTTTTTTACATGAAAACAATTTTAGAACAAAGTGACAAATATATACAGTGGAAATACAATGAGACTAAACGACGGCCATTTGAGGACATGTTGGAATATAATAGCGAATCGTATTTTATACATTATATTTTTACAGTGTTCATAAATTAGTAGGAACAGGTCCCTGTCCTATTCTGAAATGAGAACAATGCAATGTCTTAGTGTAAGCTGATGAATCTGCGCCATTCTTCAAGACTATTCAATCCTTTCTGAATAGACCCACACTTATCAATCCATTTACACTCTAGTGTTTGTAAAATAAGTGAAATGTCTCCACCTCTAGTAGGCACTGTAGCCTTTTCTATCACTTGCCATTTCAAATCATCAGCAGAGTGTGCTTTCTCTTTGTAGTGTTCTACCAGAGGGGCATTTTCTACCAGGCACCGGATTCGGCTTCGATGTTGGCCAATACGTGCTTTCACTGGTTGTGTGGTCTGGCCTATGTATAGTAGGTCGCATGGACACCATATACAATAGATCACATTGGGTGTTAAACAATTAGTTAGATCACGAAGTTTGATTTTGGTATTGCCATGACTGAAATATTTAGTTTCTAGTGTAAACCTACAGGCTACACAATTTCCACATTTGTAGTGTCCTGTCAATGGGGGAAGAGACCAAAGTTCGTGAATGGTGCCTTTGGCCTAGATGAGACTGGTGTCTGAATGCACTAAATGATCTTTAATATTCTTGCCTTTCTTGAAAGAAAACAACGGTAATTCTTTACAAGAGTTCAAAGTAGTCAATGTGGGCCAGTGTTTTTTGATGGTTTTCTGTACCTGGGTACTCAAAGGGCAAAAGTTGGTAATGCACACATTCCGTTTAGTACAGTCTTTTTCAGTTTTGGTGAGTAGAGCCTCTCGTGGGCTAAACCATGCCCTCTTCATTGAAGTCTTGACTAGTCTTTTGGGATACCCCTTTTCACGTAGTCTTTTACTTAGTATATTAGATTCTCTGAAGATGTCTTCTTTCTCTGTACAATTGCGGCGCAGCCTTAAAAATTGGCCATATGGTAAACCATCTTTTAGTGCCCTAGGATGGAAGCTATTGTACTGTAGCAGCGTGTTTCTGTCTGTTGGTTTACGATATAGTGTTACATTCAGATGGTTATCACAGCATCTAATTTTGAGGTCTAAGAATGGGACAAAGACAAGAAATTGGTCCCAATCTTAGACCTCAAAATTAGATGCTGTGATGAATGCCCCTCTGGTATAACAATACAAAGTGAAAGCACACTCTGCTGATGATTTGAAATGGCAAGTGATAGAAAAGGCTACAGTGCCTCCTAGAGGTGGAGACATTTCACTTATTTTACAAACACTAGAATGTAAATGGATTGATAAGTGTGGGTCTATTCAGAAAGGATTGAATAGTCTTGAAGAATGGCGCAGATTCATCAGCTTACACTAAGACACTGCATTGTTCTCATTTCTGAATAGGACAGGGACCTGTTCCTATTCATTTATGAACACTGTAAAAATATAATGTATAAAATACGATTCGCTATTATATTCCAACATGTCATCAAATGGCCGTTGTTTAGTCTCATTGTTTTTCCACTGTATATATTGTCACTTTGTTCTAAAATTGTTTTCATGTAAAAAATATTTTTTTATTATAAATGAGACATCTGTATAAAACAGGTCTCAAAAATCTCTAAATGTGAATTAATTACAATCACTGTACAACTATGATCCATAGACCGATCATGTTCAATCATGACTGAGATAGTCACCCAATTTATGTACTGCGATAGCTGCCCCATATAACGGCTCCTATATATATATATGCCACAATATGAATTCCTTCATGTATTCCACTATAACCTGTGCTGGTGAATTTAGCTGAACTGTACGCATATTAATTCCATCAAATTGGTTAAACGGATCATACCTATCCAAGATGGCCGAATTAGTTACAAATAGCGTCACCTTAACATTACCTGATCCAGTGACGATCTCAGGCCTCCCAGTATGACTATTGTGCCACCACAGAAATGTCCCATTAAGCAGAAAATTCACAACACTCGTGGAATAATTCTGGCCACTATATACATCATAAAATGGCCATCGCCCTATATCATTCTTTATCACTGTTCATTATGACATTAGACTCAGGTGCCGTATAAATTGACTGTAAATAAATATTATAATTGGTTTGAAATAGTGGAAACAAAGTTTATTGGCCTGCCAGAGATAGATAGGCAAGAGATTGCAGCCATTCAAAGATGGCCGATACAGTAACAAGCAGCCTCGCACTGAGCACCGCGCGATGACGTGACATGGCTCCGGTCTCACACCGGAGTTATTATGCCACAAACAGTTGTCCCGTGACTAGGAAACACCGATTCAGTTAGAGGTCCATGCGGCGATGCTTAAGTAAGTTACTACAGGCTAGAACTCTAACGAGATTCTAATACACCGTTAATACGCTTTGGGCAGCATTAGTATGACACTGGCTTTTGCATGGTTATTCTTTGCAGTTCGTCCCGAAACTGCAATAAATAAGCAGAGCAACATAAGACTCCATCGGAAGGGTTCATCATTTAACTCAGAAATGCCTCTTCGTTCCATGGAACCCTGAAATAGTGAGTTCCACTTTCCAAACTCATAATTTACATCATGCTAATTTTTGGGACAATATTGAACCATCATTCATGTTACAGGTTCAGCTATTATGCGATCCCCTTCCATCTACATGCAATCTTCTGCACTAAAGAACAAGTTACTTACCTTCGGTAACGATGTATCTGTAAGAAACATTAGTTAGTTAGATTCCTCACCTTAGAATATCCACAGGCGTCAGACTGGATCCGGAAGATTTTTGTAGCAATACCCCTTGCTCGTCGCTAGGCGTCGTCTGCGGCTCAGCGTCCGTCGTTGGCGTCGTGCGCCGGAATGACGGAGTACTTAGACGCTGCCCTCGCACGCTGACGTCAGTTCTTGTACATAGCTTTCCGCGCCAGGAACGCAGAGCCATGCAAGAGACCGACACTGGTGCCAAAAAATCTAGGCCCAGAAAAGGATAGCCTTAACCCTAGATGTCAGTTCGCAGAACAGGGAGGATGGGTGGGTCGGTGAGGAATCTAACTAATGTTTCTTACAGATACATCGTTACCGAAGTTAAGTAACTTGTTCATCTGAAAGAAACACGTTAGTTAGATTCCTCACCTTAGAATAGATACCCAAGCAATACCAACCCCGGTGGTGGGTCTGCGAACCAAGATCACACCAGAAAGTCCTGGAGGACAGAACGGCCAAAGAAGCCATCCCTCCGGACTTGGCTGTCTAGGCAATAATGCCTGGCAAAAGTGTGCAGCGAAGCCCATGTCGCCGCCTGACAGATGTCCTGCAAAGGGACTCCCCGTCCCAAAGCAGTAGTAGCCGCAGTGGCCCGAGTAGAATGGGCTCGCAGCCCAACAGGAGGGTCCTTTTTTGCCAAGGAATAACAGATTTTTATACACAAAACGACCCACCGGGAGATGGTCCGTTTGTGCACAGCTTTCCCCTTCTTAGCACCCACGTAGCCAACGAAAAGCTGGTCGTCCACCCGGAACTGTTTCGTGCGGTCCAAATAAAAGGAGAGCGCACGTTTTGGGTCCAGACGGTGGAGCCGCTCTTCCTCTTTGGAAGGATGCGGAGGCGGAAATAAGGTGGACAAGGTGACAGATTGCCCAAGATGAAAGGGGGTCACCACATTCGGTAGAAAGGAAGGACGAGGCCGATGGACAACCTTGTCCGGATGAACAGATAGAAAAGGAGGCTTGGACGATAGAGCCTGGAGCTCACTCACCCGTCTAGCCAAGGTGATGGCTACCAGGAAAGCAGTCTTAAGAGTCAGAAGACGAAGAGGACAATTGTGAAGAGGCTCAAAGGGAGCGCACATCAGAAATGTTAAGACAATATTCAAGTCCCACTGAGGTATTACGAAAGGGACAGGAGGGAACGTGTGTGTAATGCCTTTAAGAAAGCGTGAAACTACAGGGGACTTGAAAAGAGAAGGCTGATCAGGAAGCCGTAGAAGGCAGAGATGGCAGCAAGATAACCCTTCAAGGTGCCCAGGGCAGAGCCCTGCAGGGCCAAAGAAAGAAGAAAGAGGAGAACCTCAGAAAGAGGGGCGGAAAGGGGATCCACAGCCTTTGCTGTGCACCATGCAACAAATTTGTTCCACCGGCAGGCGTATACCGTCTTTGTGGAGGGACGCCTGGCTGCCAGAATGATATCACAGACTTCAGGAGGCAAGTCAAATGGCATCAACTGCCGCCGCTCAATCTCCACGCATGGAGGTGGAGGCTGGACAGGTTCGGGTGGAGGACCGTCCCCTGCTGCTGCGACAGAAGATCCTCCCGAAGGGGCAGACGTATCGGAGGATCGGTCAACATACTGAGTAGCTCGGGATACCAGTACCTTCGTGCCCAATCCGGAGCCACCAAGATGACTTGGGCCCAGTCGTGCCTGATCTTCTTCAGCACTCTGGGCAGAAGTGGTATAGGCGGAAAGGCGTACAACAGACCGCAACTCCACTCGCGACGAAAAGCGTCGCCGAGCGAGTGCCGCCTTGGAAACTCCAACGCGCAGAACTGCTGACATTGTGTGTTCTCTTCGGTGGTGAATAGATCTAACCAAGGCTCTCCCCACTGCTGAAAGAGACCTTGCGCCACCTCTGAGTTCGGACGCCATTCGTGATCCATCATGCACCGGCGGCTGAGTTAGTCTGCTCTGGCATTCAGAGAGCCCGCCAGATGTTGAACCACTAGGGTGATGCCCTGGTGTTCCAGCCATGTCCAGAGGCACAGAGCCTCCTGACAAAGGGTTTGTTGCAATACCACATGGCGGTGGTGTTGTCCGTGAACACCTGCACGACACTTCGACCAGAGGGAAGGAAGGCTTTCAGTGCAAGTCGGATCGCTCTCAGCTCCAACAAGTTTATGTGGAGGCGAGACTCCGCCGGAGACCAGAGGCCTCTGATCTCCGCCTCTCCCATATGGCCACCCCATCCCAGGAGGGACGCATCCGTAACTACGACATGCTCCGGTAGGGGTAGGGAGAGGTTCTTGCCCGTGACTCAATCGCGGTCCGTGAGCCACCATTGCAACTGCTGTGCAGTGCCCTCCGAGATCAAGACAAGGTCGGACAGGTTGCCGTGATGCTGGGCCCACTGAAACTTCAGGTCCCACTGCAGAGCCCGCATGCGCCGCCTGGCGTGATGCACTAGTAGGATGCAGGAGGCCATCAGCCCCAGAAGCCGCAACACTAGCCTGACCAAAACCCAGGATAGAGGCCGAAAGATGGGAATCAGGGCCTGTATATCCCGGACCCACTGTTCCGGTGGATAAACCCGGAACTGCGCCGAATCAAGAACCGCTCCGATGAAGAGGAGCTTCTGAGAGGGGCTCAGGTGTGACTTCGGCACGTTGATGGAAAACCCCAGCAAATGCAGGAGATCCGCCGTAGTCTGGAGGTGGGAGACGACTGCCTGGGGCGAGCCCTCCTTCAACAACCAGTCGTCGAGATAGGGGAAGACTGGAACCCCTGATCTGCGCAGATGAGCTGCGACCACCGCCATCACCTTCGTGAACACCCGAGGGGCACTGGTAAGGCCGAAGGGGAGCACAGTGAACTGGAAGTGCTCCTGACCCACCGTGAACCGCAGGTAACGCCGGTGGGCCGGCAGGACGGGGATGTGGAAATATGCATCCTGCAAGTCCAACGCTACCATCCAGTCTCCAGGGTCTAGGGCAGCTAGAACCTGAGCCAAATTCAACATTTTGAACCGTTCCTTCCGGAGAAAGGCATTGACGTTCCTGAGGTCCAAGATAGGGCTTAGGCCCCCTTTGCCCTTCTTGGGAACCAGAAAGTAGTGGGAATAACAACCACGACCTACTTCTGGGCTCGGAACGCGCTCGACGGCCTCTTTGGCCAAGAGGGCCGAAACTTCCCCTTGCAGAAGATTCAAATGATCCTCCGAGATACGGTGGTGCTGTGGTGGCATGGCTGGAGGGGTCGTCTCGAAGGGGAGGGAGTAGCCCCTTCGGACGATTTGCAGCACCCACCTGTCCGAAGTAATGGTACGCCAGTGGAGCAGGTGATGGCGAACCCTGCCTCCCACTGGCGAGGAATGGGCCTGAAAGCTCGGACTAGAAAGGCTTTGAGGCAGATGCTGCCGGGGTGGATGTGGACTGACCGCGTTGACCTCCAGTACCGCCTCGGCGGAAACCACGTCCGCGACTGCGTGCAGGCTGGTTCTGCGGCCGGTGGCTAGGCGGACGTGAGTGAGGAGGTGCCCCTTCCTTGGCCACGAAAAGGAGCGAAAAGCGGAAGGTTGTGGCCGCGGGGCAGAGAAGCCCAAGGACTTGGCAGTAGCCCGGGAGTCCTTGAAGCGAGCCAGCGCACTGTCCGCTTTCTCACCAAAAAGGCGAGTGCCATCAAATGGCATGTCCATGAGAGTGCTCTGGACATCGCCTGAAAAGGACATGGACTGCAACCAGGCGCGACGTTGATGCGCCACAGTGGTAGAAATCGCACTACCCAGCGAGTCCGTAGTGTCGAGTCCACATCGGATTGCATGGCGCGCTGCATCTCTCCCATCGGCTCGAGCTGAGGAAAGCTGTGCCCGGGCCTCCTCCGGGCACAGGGGCAGCACGTCCTCCACCGTGTCCCACAGAGAGTGGGAATATAACGGTCCAAGAGACAGGTGGTGTTCAAAGACCGCAGGCCCAAACTGAGCGAGGAGAACAGCTTCTTACCGAACTGTTCCAGTCTCTTGGAATCCCGGTCCGGAGGATTGGGAGGTAGAGGCCTGGATAACCAGACTCTCGGGGTGGGGTGTTGGGACAGAAAACTGGGGTCGCCCGGAGCAGGGCGGTGGCACCTGGCAACGTTCCTATCCACAGGAGGGACTGTGGAGGGCTTGGACCAGGTGCCCTGCAGAACATCAATGAGGGCATCATTGAATTGCAGCAGAGTCTCAGTGGAGCTTTCGGCAGACTGAAGCACCTCAGTGAGGATGTTAGTCCTCACAGCCACGGCAGGCAGCTCAAGCCCAAGGGCTGCGGCCGCCTTGCGGAGCACCACAGAAAAAGCTGCACCCTCCTCCGAAGCCACAGTCGGAGGAGAGATGAATCCAGTGTCCGGTGAGATATCCAAACCACTGGCCTCCCCCAGTTCATCTGCCCAGTCCTGCGAAAGTTGGCCCTGAAGGGCCAGAGGGTCCACGGACCCCTCCCAGTCGCCCCCGTCATCCGATTCCTGGTAAACAGGAGGAATGATCTGAGCCGGACGATAGACAAAATGTGTCTCTAGCGGCATCGAGCGGCGCCGCACCGGCGTCGGGTCCGGACAGGGGCGGAACCGGGGATCGTCGTCGACCGGAGTCGGCGTCGGAGGTGGCACCGGTGTCGACGCCAGCGGAGGAGGCGTGACGAGGTCGACCGGAGTCGACGGGGGCCCAGGCCCGGGCCCCTCGGGGACCTGCGGCGTCGGGGCCGGAGCCTCCGACGGCGCCGGAGCCGCCGGCGCGCAAGGTCGCCCAGTCAAGTCTGCGGGGCTCGAAGGCGCGCCAGCGGGCGTCGACGGCGGGGCCAGGCTCCTCATGGCCGAGAGGAAGGCACTGACCTCCGCCGGCGTCGCGTCAGTCCCAGGGACCGGCGGGTATGGGGACGTGCGCGATGCCTGCGGCTCCGGCGGAGCCGTGGGGGTGGGACCACCCTGACCCTCAGCCGAGTCGCGCGAGCGGAGTCCGAAGAGCGGTGTCGCCTCTTGGACTTCTTGGAGTGCTTCGACTTACCCTTACACTTCGAGCCAGACCGATCCTTGGACCTCCTCCTGGACCAGGATCGAGAGGGGCACGGAGCCGAGTGGCGAAGCTCAAGAAGCTTACGGGACCACTCCTGCATAGCTTTCGAGGTCAGGGCCATACAATCAGAACACGACTCCGCGTCGTGGTCGGGCCCCAAACAGTACAGGCACCGGCGGTGATGATCGGTCACTGACATCAGTCGGTGACAGTCGTCGCAGGCCTTGAAACCAGGCATCCTACCGGCACCAGAGTCGATAAAGTGACCAAAAAGAGTCAAAATATTTAGTCAAAAAATGACTAAAGGGGTAGCTCTCCTGGATCGGCGCTTACTGGCGCGGAAAAAAGAAGAACTGACGTCAGCGCGCGAGGGCGGCGTCTAAGTACTCCGACGACGTCATTCCGGTGCACGACGCCAACGATGGATGCGGAGCCGCAGACGACGCCTAGTGACGCGCAAGGGGTATTGCTACAAAAATCTTCCGGATCCAGTCTGACGCCTGGGGATATTCTAAGGTGAGGAATATAATGTGTTTCTTTCAGATAGGAATCTACATGAACTAGATGCCCTGTGTTGTACTGGTAAGCCTAAGTACACACATTTATGTAGCCCTAACCACCGCCACCTCGCATTTCACTTCCATAATGTACTATCTCCCACTCATTTAGTCCACAGAATCGCTGTCCTGAAGAGACCCCGTATCAAGAGAGGGTCGAAACGCTGTCGACAAAAATAGAAGAGAGCCTAAAATAAATCTCCTTCTATTGTATATAGCTCTCCTACTGATGTTTCCAATAACCAATTCCCTACTTTTCACTTTTTTTAACTTATAATTCACTAAGTTAGGTTATGGTCACTCCACTGGGTCTCACAAATCACTCACAACGTATTTAAATGCATAATTTTCTAATGCTTCATATATAATGAAATGCTTATGTGGTGCAAATTGAAAAAGTTAAATAAATATCACTTACTTCGGCTGAAGTAAGTAAAAGATGACTAACTGCTATGATGGGCTCTTTTTAGACATAACTTAAGGTAAAATGTACCGGGACCAAATCTAGAGGTCGTATTTTATATTACCAGTGTGACAGAGATTAAATCCGAGCAAACAATTTTATTTTGCATATTTTTAAAAATGGTTAAGTGAGTGCCTTGTGAACATTTGTTACAAATTCTGTCAACATATTGTAATTTCCCTTGTTCCACCAACCTCTGCTGGGTGGGTCAGTTTTCAGTACTTAATGTTCCTTCCAGGCAGTGGTGTTGGTTTCCTTTTGTGACATGCTTTATGTCTGTAGCCTTTGCTTGATTTGTCCTTTTGTTTCCTATGGCCTTTCACTGTTTTGGATGTTGTGGTGTCATGGATTGATACTTCACTACCATTGGGACTTCTGAGGCACCCTTCTAACGTTTTGTTTCTGGATGTGGTACTTGTGTTCAGATGCCTTTTGTTTGTCCTTGCCAATTTCTTAATCTGAGAGGTAGAGAGCCTGCAGCTTGCCAATTTTAATTCCTTTAGAGTGACTTCACTTGTGTTGGTGCCCATTCGTTTGTCGCACAAGTTGGTTCTGTGGTGTTGAGCACTATGGTCTGTATGTGACCTTTTTGTAAGTTATGATTCCTTTGTTGTGTTAGTCAGCTTGAGCTCTGGGAGTTATGTGATGCAACCCTCAAGTTTAGTTTCTGCTCTGCTTAAAGAACTGCTGCTATTGGGTTGCTGAACAAGTAACTTACCTTCGGTAACGATATATCTGTAAGAAACATAGGTTACTTATAGATTCCTTACCTTAGAATTACCCCCAGGCGTCAGACTGGATCCGGAAAGTTGTCAGCAGTACCACTACGCTTTGGAAGGTGGCGTTGGTTGATTCCACGTTTGTGGTTGGCGTCGTGGCCGCCGGGATGAAGTCGCGGTAGCTACATAGACGCCATGCTCGCCTGCGGACGTCAGTTATGTACATGACTTTCAATGCCAGAAGCGCAGAGCCATGCAAGACACTGACCACTGGTGCACAAAACTAGGGCCCCTGAAAGAAGTCCTTAACCATAGAAGTCAGTTCACAGAACGGGGAGGATGGGTGGGGCGGTAAGGAATCTATAACTAACCTATGTTTCTTACAGATAAATCGTTACCGAAGGTAAGTAACTTTAACTAACTTTCATATGAACAAGTTACTTACCTTCGGTAACGATGTCTCTGTCAGAAACATATGTTAGTTATAAATTCCTTACCTTAGAATAGATACCCAGCAATTGCAACCCCGGAGGTGGGTCTGCGAACTAAGTTCACACCAGAAAGTCCTGAAGAACAGAACAGCCAAAGAAGTCATCTCTCCAGACTTGGGAGTCCAGGCAGTAGTGTCTTGTGAACGTGTGCAGCGATCCCCACGTAGCTGCCTGACAGATGTCATTCAGGGGGACTCCACGTACCAAAGCAGTGGTAGCTGCTGTCACCATGATGGAATGGGTGCGCAACCCTACTGGAGGTTCCTTCTTTGCCAAGGAATAACACGCTTTGATGCACAAAACGACCCATCTAAAGATGTTCCGGTTGTGCACGGCCCAACCTATTTTGTCGCCCAGGTAGCCAACAAAGAGCTGGTCATGCACCCGGAGTGGTTTTGTGCAATCCAAGTAAAAGGAAAGCGCACGTTTTGGATCCAGACTGTGGAGCCTCTCTTGTTCTTTGGAAGGATGCGGAAAGAAGGTGGGCAAAGTGATGGTCTGTCCAATATGGAAAGGAGTAACCACTTTGGGATGGAAGGACAGACGAGTTCGAAGGACAACCTTGCCCGGATGAACAGCCAGAAAAGGAGGCTTAGAAGAAAGTGCTTGGAGCTCACTCACCCTGCGCACAGAAGTGACAGCCACCAGAAAAGCCGTTTTTAAGGTCAGAAGCCTGAGAGGACAGTTATGTAGCGGCTCAAAGGTAGGGCACATGAGATATGCAAGAACCAAGTTCAAGTCCCACTAGGGCATTACGAAGGGAACAGGAGGAAAAAGATTAATGCCCTTAAGGGAGCGATTTACAACAGGGGACTTGAAAAGAGAAGGCTGATCACGAAGCCTAAGGAAGGCTGAAATGGCCGAGAGGTAGCCCTTCAGAGTGCCCAGAGCAGAGCCCTGCTGGGCCATAGAAAGGAGGAACA
Source organism: Triturus cristatus (assembly GCF_964204655.1). Taxonomy (NCBI): domain Eukaryota; kingdom Metazoa; phylum Chordata; class Amphibia; order Caudata; family Salamandridae; genus Triturus; species Triturus cristatus. The sequence goes on along the minus strand of NC_140586.1, from coordinate 322,230,015 downwards.
AGAGAACCTCAGAATGAGGGGCAGAAAGAGGATCCACAGCCTTTGCTGTGCACCATACCACAAATGTGTTCCATCTGCAGGAGTATACTGTCTTAGTGGAGGGACGCCTGGCTGCCAAGATAACATCACAGACTTCGGGAGGCAGGTCAAACGACGTCAACTGCCGTTGCTCAATCTCCACGCAAGGAGGTGGAGGCTGGAAAGGTTCGGGTGGAGGACCGTCCACTGCTGCTGTCATAGAAGATCCTCCCGAAGAGGCAGTCGGATCGGGGGAGCGATCGCCATGCTGAGTAGCTCGGGATACCAGTATCTCGTGCCCAATCCGGAGCCACAAGGATGACTTGGGCCCCGTTGCGCCAAATCTTCTTCAGCACTCTGGGCAGAAGTGGTAAAGGCGGAAAGGTGTACAACAGACCGCAGCTACACTCGAGATGAAAAGCGTCACCGAGTAAGTGCCGCCTTCAAAATTCCAACGCGCAGAATAGATTACATTACACATTCTCTTCGGTGGCAAATATATCTAACCACGGCTCTCCCCACTGCAGAAAGAGACCTTGCACCACGTCCGAGCTCAGACGCCATTTGTGATTCATCATGCACCAGCAGCTGAGTTTGTCCGCCGTGGCATTCAGAGAACCTGCCAGGTGTTGAACCACCAAGGTAATGCCTTGATGTCCCAGCCATGTCCAGAGGTGAAGAGCCTCCTGAAATAGGGTCCACGACCCCACCCCACCCTGTTTGTTGCAGTACCAAATGGTGGTGATATTGTCCGTGAACACCTGCACTACACTTCCCTGGACAGAGGGAAGGAATGCTTTCAGTGCAAGTTTGATCGCCCGAAGCTCCAAAAGGTTGATATAGAGCCGGGACTACGCCGGAGACCAGAGGTGACTGATCTCCGCCTCTGCCATGTGGCCGCCCCATCCCAGGAGGGATGCATCCGTCACCAATGTGTGCTCCGGTTGGGAAAGGGAGAGGGATCTGTCATTGACCCAATTGCGATTCATAAACCACCACTTCAATTGTCGTGCAGTGCCCTCTGATATCTGGACGTGATCGAACAGGTTGCCCCGATGCTGTGCCCACTGGAACTTCAGGTCCCACTGCAGAGCCCTGCTTATGCCATCTGGCGTGTTGCACTAGCAGGATGCTGGAGGCCATTAGGCCCAGGAGCCGGAGGGTCATCCTGACTGGAACCCGGGATAGAGGCTGAAAGATCGGAATCATAGCCTGAAAATCCCGGACTCGCTGCTCGGGAGGATAAACCCGAAACTGCGTCAAATCCAGAACCACTCCGATGAAGGGGAGCTTCTGAGAGGGACTCCGGTGCGACTTCGGCACGTTGATGGAGAACCCCAGCAAATGCAGGAGATCGGCCGTAGTCTGGAGGTGGGAGATGACTGCCTGGGGCGAGCCCGCCTTCAACAACCAGTCGTTGAGATAGAGGGAAGACTGGAACCCCTGATCTGCGCAGATTAGCTCCGACCACCACCATCACTTTTGTGAACACCCGAGGGGCACTGGTAAGGCCGAAGGAGAGCACGTCAAACTGAAAGTGCTCTAGGCCTACCACGAACTGCAGGTAACGCCGGTGGGCCGGCAGGACGGGAATATGAAAATATGCGTCCTGCAAGTCCAACGCTACCATCCAGTCTCCAGGGTCGAGGGCAGCCAAGACCTGAGCCAGAGTCAACATCTTGAACTTCTCCATCCGGAGGAAGCAGTTGAAGTTCCTGAGGTCCAAGATGGGACGCAGGCCCCCTTTTTCCTTCTTGGGGACCAGAAAGTAGTGGGAATAACAACCACGTCCTACTTCTGGCCCAGGAACGCGCTTGATGGCCCCCTTGGCCAAGAGGGCCGTGACTTCCAGCTGGAGAAGCGCAAAATAGTCCCCCGACATGCGGTAGAACTGAGGTGGAGGGGCAGTCTCGAAGGGGAGGGAGTAGCCCCATCGGACGATTTGCAGCACCCACCTGTCGAGGTAATGGAACGCCAGTGGGGAAGGTGGCGGCGAATCCTGCCGCCCACCGGCGTGGGGTGTGCCCTGAAGCTCTGACTAGGAAGGCTTTGAGGCGGATGCTGCGTGAGCGGAGGTGGACTGACCCGCACGCTGGCCCCCTGTCCCGGTGCGGCGGGCACCACATCCGCGCGGAGGTTGGTTCTGCGCAGGCTTCTGGCTGAACGAACGTGTCAGGGAGCCCCTTCCGTGGCCACGAAAGGAACGAAAAGCAGACGTGGCCGGGCGCGTGGTGGAGAGACCCAAGGACTTGGCAGTAGCCCGGGAGTCCTTAAAACGCTCCAGCGCACTATCTGCCTTGTCGCCAAACAGGCGAGTACCATCAAAGGGCAGGTCATTAGAGAACTTTGTACATCCCCTGAAAAACCAGTGGACCGCAACCAGGTGTGACGATGGAGGGCCACTGTTGTGGAAATCGCCCTACCCAGTGAGTCCAGTCCACACCTAATGGCGAACTTTGCTGCATCTTTCCCCTCAGCAACAGCTTGGGAAAGCACAGTCTGAGCCCTCCTATGGACACTGAGCCAGCACCTGCGCAACAGAGTCCCACACACCATGGGAATAGCGGCCCAAGAGGCATGCGGTGTTCACCGACCGCAGCCCTAAGCTGGAAGATGAACAGTTTCTTGCCGAACTGATCCAGCTTGTTGGATTCCTTATCCGGCGGTGCGGTAAGGAATGCGCTTTGGGAAGAGGAGGCCTGGATGACCAGGCTTTACAGGGTTGGGTGGGGGGACAGAAAAGCAGGGTCACCCGGGGCCGGGCAATGACGCCGGGCCACATTCTTATCCACAGGAACCCCCGTGGCCGGTCAAGACCAGGTGCTCATCAAGACGTCAGTTAATGCCTCATTGAACGGAAGCAGGGGCTCCGAAGAGCTGGTCGCCGGCAGAAGTACTTCACTGAGGAGATTAGTCTTGAGGTTCACAGTAGGCAGGTCAAGGGCCTCAGCTGCTCTACGGAGCACCACAGTGTATGTGGCGCCCTCCTCCATAGCCTTAGCAGGAGGAGAAAGAAACCCAGGGTCAGAGAAGTCAAGGCCACCAGCATACTCTAGCTCTTCTGTCTATTCCTGTTCTGACCTGCACTGCCATGCGAGAGGGTCCTCAGACCCCTCCCAGTCGTCCCCTTCCACCACTGCCCGTGGAACAGGCTGTGGTGGTGGGGGAACAGGGGGATACAAATGGTCGAACCGGGGCCAGTCCGGCTCCGTGTCCCAATTAGGGTACCAACCAGGAGCAAAATTGTCTGGGAAACCGGGATCGGAGCCGCGGGCAGCACCGGGGCCAGAGCCGCCTGTGGAGGTCCCTGTGGCGCTGGGGTCGGAGCCGCCTGTGGAGGTCCCTGCGGCGCCAGCAAGGGAGGGCCCTCGAGGCCTGAAGGCGCGCCGGCGGGAGCCCGAGGCCTGAAGAGGCGGTCCATGGCTGCAAGAAAATCTTGCACCTGGGCAGGAGTCTTCGACGGACCTGGTTAAGGTGGGTAGGCCGTGGGACTCACAGGCTCCAAAGGAGCCGCAGGGGTGGTACCTCCAGCCCCCTCGTCCGGAGACCGACGAGGGGACGTCAGAGAGCGGAAGCGCTTCTTCGACTTCTTATGACGTCTTACCCGAATCCGAGTGGGAAGACTTCGACCCCGGGGAGCGATGAAGATGGCTCCGCGAGCAGTCCCCTCGAGCGACCCCTGGACCTCGAACGACACGGAGACGTCTGCCGGGCCTCTAGTAGCTTACGGGACTGCTCCCGCAAGGCCTTCGGAGCCATGGCCAGACAGTCGGAACATGACCGGGAGTCATGGTCGCGCTCCAGACAGTAGAGACAGGGGTCGGCCACCGACATCGTACGGTGACAGGCCCCGCAGGATTTCAATCCAGGCATCCCTACGTGGCACTAGGAGTCAGACTCAAAAATGGAAGACAAAAAAGTGTCACAAGATGAGTCAAAAAGTGACTAGGGTACGTGCTCTAACCCAATCTGCGCTTGCTGGTGCGGAAAGTCATGTACAGAACTGACGTCAGCGCGCATGGGTGGCGCCTAAGTAGTCTCCGTGACGTAATCTTGGCGCTTACGACACCAGCGACTGACGCGGAGCCGCAAAACGCCACCTTCCGACACGCAGGGGTACTGCTGACAAAAAATTTCCAGATCCAGTCTAACGCCTGGGGATATTCTAAGGTAAGGAATCTATCACTAACGTGTCTCTTTCAGATCATAGAAGCAACAACGCAAACACCCTATGATAGCAGACACTCCAAGTTTGCCGCACAGCGGCTTTTTCTTGATGCAAAACGATAACCGGGGCGTCAGCCGTGAAAGAACTGCGCCTGAACTGAACAGAACAAGGGCCCCAAGAGGCAGTGGTCGGCAAAAGAAGAGTAGCCATCACGGACAAGAGGATCACAAGGACGCTGAAAAAAGACCCCGTCAAGGCAGGTGAGGCAGAGGCCGCACTGTAAGGAACCCATACTGAGGCTTAGACGTACTACAGACAACTGGAGCCAACTGTAACCAAAAGTGCATTAGAGCGATGCTAACATTAGGATCGCAGAACAGCAGAAAGGATGGACAGCCTGACCCACAGAAGGATGCCTGTGAGGAAGACTCCATAGGAGCGTGCTAAGGCAACTACCCAATAGTCAGCAAATAACCCACATAGGGTAAGTTTTAACCCCTGTTAGGGGAGTCCTCTTGGGCAGAGGACTGAAAAGAAGACAGAACCAGCAGTCCGGCTGTACTGAACAAATACTGAGATGGCGGAACAACCGCCTTCACTATCCGGGAACTATGCAAAGAACCCGGAACATTTTCGAAAACCAAACCAACAAGGCAACATCGCCTATGCAGAAGAAAAAGATACTATAAGGCAGAAAGTTGAGAGTTACGGTAGTCCAGACATGAGGCGGGAGACCGTTGAATCTGCGTGGCTGTCAAAAAGTTCCACGCCATTGATTGGTAGATCTCTAAGAGTATCCCGAACATTGTCTGGAAAACTACTATCGTGCAGCCAAGCATGGTGGCGCAAAACCACAGACCGAGCAAGAGCCCTACCCACAGAATCAGTTGCATCAAGGGAAGATCGAAGGGAATATTGCGCCATTCCCCTGCCATCATGAAGGCGATGTAATTCTGCCAGTGGCCTTTCTGGAAGAGAAGGAAGAAGAACTCTACTAAGTCCCAAAAGGACAAAGGAAGCGCATGCGAACACGCAGAATGTATTTAATGTGCGGATGCTCGCACTGGCAGAGGTAAAAAGCTGGCGACCACACATGTCCAACCACCTAGACTCCCTGGTGGGAGATAAAGGTACAGCGGAGGAAGACTGCAAGTCAAAAGCCGCCTGAACAACCAAACCCTGAGACCTAGGGTGAAGGGACAGGCAGAGTGGCTCATCCGGGGCAGGACGGTGTCAGAGCAATGGCCCGATCAACAGAGTCACCAGAGGAGGGCCTCGCCCATGTGCCAAGCAGAATGTCAAATAAAGATCCCCCAAGGGGTAGCAAAGGCTCCACCTCAATAGGCTCCATGTGGAGAAGATCCAGTAAAGGATCAGAAAGCAGGGAAACCACAGGAGGCTGAAATCGAAGATTAGCTGCCGCCCTGTGAATAGCCCGTGCGTAGGCAGCACTAGCCTCAGTCGCCATTCTGGGAGGCGACAAACCATCGGTAGGAGACGGTTGGAGACTAATCCGTCCACTAGACGGTAGAAGTGGAGGAGCCTGAGGCTGGTCTGAAGGCCACGCTACCCTAGGTACCTGCACCATGGGGCGCTGAAACATCCTCGGACCCAGGGAGTCCAAAGGAACGTCAACCTCTTGCAAAGGAGGAGGCGTATACGCCAGCACCCGTGTCGACCGACACAGAGGGGGAGTCGTATCGACGTCCACGACCTCCAGAGGGGACTTGGCCTGGTCGCCGCCTGAAGGAGATCCCACCGCAATATGCGGGGAGGAAAGACGTCGACAGGGCGTCGAGGCCGGCACCGCCCCAGACGACAGCGCAGGAAGCCGCGCAGGGCTATGCGGTTACTGGGCGGGTGGGCTGGACGGGTGACTGGGATGGCCCTCTGGGCCATGTCCCGTCAGCGTCGTATCGACTCCGGAACTGGAGTCGACGCACAAAGCCGGGGCCAAGGACGAATCCGCCGGCGAGGACCCGACATGAGTGCCTTCCACCTCTTTGGGACCCGAAGGTACACCAGGGAGAGGGGGTGACCCAAAGAAAGAGTTGAGTGCCTTTGAATAAGCCTCCATTTGGGTCTGCGTCGCTCCAACTCCCGGGAAGGCAGGGTATGGAGGAGACTACTGCCGGATGCCCGTGCCTGGCAAGGAGCGAGAGGAACGGGCCCCAGTGTCACACGTATGGGAGGAAGACCTTCGCGACTTACGCTTGTCCTTACCCGCCTCATAACGACGTCTGTGGGAACGACCTCGGAAACAAGCCCAATCCCGAGAGGGAGAGCGGCAGCGCAAAGGTGCCAGGCTGGACAGCAGTGCGGCCAGCAATTTCATACGATGCTCCCTCAAGGACTTGGGTTTCATTTGTTGCCAGGCGTCGCACTCTTTGGAGTCGTGGTGTACTCACAGGCACCATACAGATGGTGTGCAGGTCTATGACAGACATCTGGCGCGCACAGGTCTCGCACGCCTTTAAGCCCGAAGGCATCGCACACTGTTCCACGACGCCGAAGGCGTCGCAAAGGCCCAAAAAACAGGCCAAGGAACCGCTGGTTTTCCAGGATCCGCGTTGGGACGGGGAAAAGAAGAAAACTGACATCAGCGCGTCGGGAGGGGCATATATGGCTCCGCTCACATCATGCCTCCATTTGCCATGGGGTTAATGTGTATCATGGCAGAGGGAGGCCCGGATTCAGGAATTCTGCGCCGCACATGATCCAAGATGTCGAACAGAAGCAAAGTCTTCACCACCCAACCACACCAGTCACAATTACAATCGCATATGTTGGCACACATCGCCACATCATACACAGCAGCAATCTTCGACAGACTGCATCCCTAAATGAGCAGTGTCTGGTGGAATCAATGAGGAAGAGTATAAGTTGGGAAGGGACTATGTCCTCTGCATGGCAAACAAGTGTCTATCCCTACCTAGAGCCCCCACCACATATGAAACTGGAATCCTGACAATTTGTTTGGTCATGGCACCACACTAGTCTAGTGTATTGGCAGAGAGGGCTATGCCTCTCCCTGCACAAAATGCAAGGTCCCGAACCGGTTCTGCAACCAGCAGGAGTGCACAAAGTATGCCCACATAGAGGGCCTAGGACTACCATGCCTGGGTGCGTTGCATAAGGTGGTGCTGACAGTGTACCAAGTATTTGTGAATACGTGTGACCAGACCTTTCTCTCTGACAAAAAGAGAATGGTCGACTGACTCCTTTGTGTTTGCAGTTCAGTGAAACCCAGATTCTTGCACCAACATTCTGCATGTTTGTTGAGTGCAGTGGGTGTGGCACATGTATGTTGATAGGACTGTGTGCAACCTGTAACCAATGGGACCCATTTTGAGTGGTCTCTAGCTTCATTAGAGGATACAGTTTGCTCAGACTATGGAACTGTATTAACTGCATTCTTTTCAGTTACTTTACAGATTACTTTGTATGTTACTTTTTAAGTTACTTTTTCTACGCAGTGTGATAGGCCTAGATATCACACAGACATTTTCTAGAGAAAAGGCAAGTAAATCAGTTTTAGTACATTTGCAGTTTTTCTGTGTTTCATCCAAACCAACTCCATACTTGAAACAATTTAAGGAAAAACCGTCAATGTACTCCTATGGACAAAAATGAAGTTAGCGGTTTACAGGTAAGTACTTGTTTGTGGGAGAGCATAAGAAGGTGGAAAGACGTTATGCCTCCCTGGTGCTTCTCCTAGCCAAATGGTGCATCACCATGCACTGGAAGACATCGGAGGGGCCCCCCCCCTAGCGGCATGGGTAGGCGCTGTCAAAAAGTGGGGTAAGGCGGAGGAAACACAACTCAGAACGGAGGAGGCCCAAGGGATTCGCAAACACCCGATCTCCCTGCCATGGGCCATGCTAATGCATTCCTTTGCGCAGGAAACAACAGTAGTGACGGGCCCACGAATGATCGATCCCCCAGGGACCTCCACGAGCCGGGAGCCCACCCCGGGAGTCACACGAGAAGCCCAGGCACCCGGCGGGTCGCAGATGTAGACAACGCCAGTTCCACCATCATGCCTCCATATAGGCAGTGATCAGCGCCCCCGCCTCCCCCGACTCCCATCCCCCCCCCTCCCCGCATCTGCGAAAACCCCGACATCATCCCATACGAGGGTCCAGCTTTCAGGCGTAAGACTACTATTGCTCATTATCCGCGACATAGTGCACTCCCTCCCCCAGTTTACCTATCCCCAGTTCGTTGATGGTTAATTCATGGCTGCAACCCCAAATCCTCTATGATACACCTCACAGGGTATTAGACACACTGCATGGTCCCCATACGGCGCGGCGACCACCATGCGCACTAGTAGGGCAAACCCAGACGCAGGCCCCGGACACCTGTCTGCAGCTTAAAACAGTAGAGACGCACACCCCACGGGCCCATGAGACCAGGAATCCACATGGGGTGCGAATAGGCGTTCCCGCTTAGCTCACCTATATACCAACTGCATTACCAAACGTGCCTATGCATGTAATGTTTATAAATGCCGATAAAAAGATCTTTAAAAAAAAAATGTTATCCAATGGGGGATAGGGGTCTCCGTTTTTTGGCTGCTCACAAGCAGGCCACAACGTTGTGGGAGCGAAGCTCCTGGTGTTAGGCTCAGGGCAAAGGGGGATCCTAGTTAGCACACAAGGTGCACCTGCAGCGGCGCAGGTGAGCCTGGGTGCAGGGTGCTTTTTGGCGTCGGGTGCCCTGCTGTTTTCAATGAGAGTTGCCGGTTTTGGATTTTGGCTGCAAGCTCGGTCCAGGAAGACTTGCGGAAGGAACCACAGCTGGGCGGGTAATATGGAGGGCTCGTGGACGTAGGTGCACCTCGGGGACTCTTCTCAACAGCACAGGGCGGCTGGATGCAGGGGTGTTTTTGGGTCAGATTTCACCTTACTGGGGGGGGGGGGGGTGTGAAGGGAGAAATCGGGCGGACGGGGTCTAAGTGCAGAGGCTACAGGCGACCGAGGAATCCTTGCAGCCTTTGAAGCTCCCCTGCCACTGATGGCTCTTTCTGGCCTAGGGGAGGAGTGACCACCACAGCCAAGGAAAGGCTTTGTTTCTGGGCTAAGGGAGTTAAGGCTCCCACCCCAGGGGTCCAGAAACATATGTTGTGGTGGCAGGCTGGTGTGTACCTGACAGGGAACTCACCAGAGGCGGGTCGTTTTTAGGGGGCATCTCCAAGATGCCCTTTGAGTAAATTTTTCATTAATTCCCACACTGACATCAGCGTGGATTTAATGTGCAGCGATGTTGGATACCAAACTTCCCAGTTTCCAGTAAAGCCATTATGGTGCTGTGGCGTTCGTAATCACAAACGTCCTGCACCATATACTCTCAATGGCATTATTGCACTTACAAGGTCTATGAATTGGTCTAGACACTGTAGGGGTACAGGGCTCATGCACCTATACCCTCACCACTGGTATAGTGCATAGTGAACCCAGCTAGAGGGGTGGCTGACCTATGCCAGGGCAGTGGGTTGTAGGTATGGCACACAGGGATGTGTCGACTCTTCACTTTGTTCTGCACCAAAACACGCAGCCTGCAATGGCAGTGTGTGTGTGTAAAGGTACAGAGCCTATACGGGTGGCACAATAAGCGCTGAAGCCCTTCGAGGCCTTCCCTAGCCAGTGCCCTTGGTACCCATGGTACCTTTTCACAAGGGACTGACATGTGGCCAGAGGTGCCGATTGGGGGTACAAGGTACAGTTTTGGGAAAGAACAAATGCCCTGGGAACCTGATTGTCAGGGACCCAGGGTACATCAAGTCAAAGTGCATCAGTAGTCTGGCAGAAAGGGGGGGGGGGTTACTGAAACAGAAACCCAGCTTCCTACAACGACTGATTAGTTCTGAGCACTGCCATTAGCTAGATGGTAGGGACGAGGTTCGGAAATGAAGAAAATGTCACCTATCCTCGGTAATGCTTTTTCTGGTACAGGCTAACTACAGTTGCCAGGCTGGATGTGGAAACGTTAAAGCAATTCTCTCATGCAGCACTGTTCCACCTTGAATATGCACCACAACCACGCAGATGTCAGTTTCTTTCTGGTCTCTGGTCATGTCGTTGGGCAAAGAGCCATGGAAATCAACAAGCAACATCAGCTGAATTGGTCTGCCTTTGTGTTTAAAAATCCTGCCAGGTGCTGGGAAATCAGAGATACCCTGATTATTTTGCCACTTACAGAACCCCTTAGCACAGAACCCACAACCCCACACCACTCATGCTTGATGGAATACCACAGGGAAGTTGTGTTGTCCGCGAGTACCTGCACCTGTCCCCCCCCTATGGTAGTTGGGAGGAAAGTTTTCAGTGCCAAGTGAACTGCTCACAACTCCAGCAAGTTGATGTGGAGGGGAGACCCCGCCAGATACCAGTGTCCTCTGCTCTCCGCCTCTCTGATGACCTGCCCATCTCCGCAATGATGTATCCCTCATGACCATTAGCTCTGGGTGGGGTAGGAAGAGGGTCTGTCACTGGTCCACCTGCGATCAAGCAGCCACCACTGCAGGCATTTTGCATACTCCTTCGGCACCTGGATTAAGTCTCAAAGGTTGTCTTGGTGCTAACCTTCAGACTTCACATTGAAATTGCAGAGCCCTCATGTGCCACCTGTCGTAGTGCACAAGCAAGATACAGGACGTCAAGAGTTCCAAAAGCCTCAGAGCAGCTCTCACTGAGATTAAGGCAAAGTTGAAACATCAGGATCATAGCTCAAATGTCCTGAACTCACTGAGGTGGAAGGAGGGCTTGGAAAAACACTGTCTCCAGGATAACTCCGATGAAGGGGAGCCATTGTGACGGAGTAAAGTGTGGCTTGCCAGATTGATGGAAAACCACAACAATGTCAACAGGTTGGCTACCGTATGGAGATATCTTACAAGTGTTTAGAACAAGCTGCTTTCGGTAACCAGTCGTTGAGGTATGGGACAACAGGTGTTTCCAACTTCTGCAGATGGGCTGCGACCACCACCATCTTTGTTAACACCAGAGGTGAACTGGTACAGCCAAAGTGGAGCACAACACTAAGTTCTTGTGGCCTACCTGAAATTGTGTATAATGCCTGTGGGACTGCAGGACAAGTATGTGTCATGCTAGTCCAGTGCTACCCTCCACCTCCTGGATCCAAAGCAGACAGGACTTGGATTAAGGTGAGAATTGTGAACTTGACCTTCCAGAGAAAGCAGTTGAGAGGGCAAAGATCTAGGATGAGACGAAGGCCCCATCATTTATCCAGCAGCAGAAAGTAACTGTAGTAGCAACAAGTCCTGTTCTTGGATGGAGGCACCCTCTTTATTGCTCCTTTGCCCAGTAGAGCCTGAACTTCTCTGCAGAGTATGAACAAGTGATCCTCTGGGAGTTGCTGCAGTGCTGGTGGTATGTATAGAGGGATAGGAAAGGAAAGGCAGAGGAGTGTCAGTGTTCCACAATCTGTAGCAATCATTGGTCTAATGTGAAACTCCATCATCCATGGAGGTGAAAGTGACACGACCACCTACTGGGTGATTGTGGCCCACCAAGAACAACTTAAAGCAGATTTGCAGCAGGTGCAGGTCAGGGGTTGGGGTAGTGAGTCTCCCCTCTGGCCTGAACATTGTTGGCCAGCTTCATGGCCTCACCCTTGAAAGGCCTCGGAGGCCTGTTGAGGGCCCATACTTACAATGCTTATGCAGGTATCCCCTACCAAAGTCTCGAAAGGGGTGCTGTCGAACAGGCTGAGCTAGAGCCATACAGCAAGCAGTAATTTTGCTCCCTAAATTTTAGGAGGGCAGTTAGCCTTTGCCATGGAATTGAACCATTGAACGACATGTCTATAAGAAATGGCGTGGTGTCCAGCAAGAAGTCTTTCAAACGAATACAAGTGTGGTGCCTAAGCAACATGTTGGTCCCAACTGCCCTACCCCAACAGTCAGTTGCATCCTGGCCAGAATGGATGGTGTATATTCCAGAATCTTGGCCATCGAGGATCAGACAGAGGATTTGTCTGACATCCGCTTGGACAGCTGGTAAGATGTCCACCTCTGTCCCACAAGCTGTGCGAATACTGTCCCAGGAGGTAGGAGGTATTGACTGATCACAATGCAAGGCTGGCACTGGAAAAGACACGTTTCATGAAATTTGCCATTCTTTAGGATTCCTTGTCAGTTTAAGGTTTGGGTTAAGGAAGCTGGATGATGCCTGAACCACCAGATTCTCCTGGGCACAGTGCTGCAGTATGAAATCAGAGTGCCCGGGGAAGGGCCTGTGCTGTCTTGCTACCTGACTGATGGGGAAGATACTGGTTTTGCCCAGTTGCCCACCAGTATATCAATGAGAGACTCATTAAAAGGAAGTAGAAGTCCCTGGGTGGTAGCTGCATGGTTGAGGAGTTCTGTCCACACATTGGTTTGACCTTTAGCATGGGCAGTGTAAGATCAAGAACTTCCGCTATCCTTCTGATAACCGTATCAAAGGAAGCAGATTCTTCAGTGGCTATGTGGTTTGTGGAATTCAGGCCAATATCAGTGGAAGTTTTCAACTAACAGGCATGTGGAAGGTCTTAAAAAATGTTAAGATTCTTCATTAATAAATCACTATCATAATACTGTTCTGGGTTTGAGAAACTAGAACTACTTTGTTCAGGGCACTGTTGAGCTTTTGAATCCGATAAAACTATTGGTTACAGAGTCTGTGACAGCGTCGAGGCTCAGGCCTACTCCATTGACTGTGGATCGCATTGGACATTGCACTGGGGTGGGGGGGTGGTGGCTCCACAATTCTTGACGCAGTCAACTTTGGGTGGAAGCCAAGCACAGTGGTCGGCATTTAGAACGGATCCGCCAAAGGGACACAGACAGGCCGCAATCTCGAATCCTTTGGGCCTGAAAGTGCTTTCAATGGATTCAATGGGGTACCAAAAGCCCAGGCGTCAGTCTGGATCCGGAAAGTTTTCTTTTCAGCAGTACCCCTGCGCACCAGTAGGTGGCGCCGTGCGGCTCCACGCCCGTCACTGGCATTGTGCGCGCGGAGATGACGTCACGGAGGCTACTTAGGCGCCACCCGTGCGCGCGGACGTCAGTTCTGTACACAACTTTCCGCGCCGAAACGCAGAGCCATGTAAGAAACTGACCTTTGGTGCATAAAACTAGGGCCCTAAAAGGAGATGACCTTAACCCTAGTAATCAGTTCGCAGAACTGGGAGGATGGGCGGGGCGGTAAGGAATCTATCACTAACTAATGTCTCTTACAGATATATTGTTACACAAGTAGTAACTTGTGCATCTGAAAGACACGTTAGTGATAAATTTCTTACCTTAGAATAGATACACTAGCAATAACAAACCCGGTGGTGGGTCTGCGAACAAATTATACCAGAAAGTCACAGAGCACAGAACGGCCAAAGAAGCCGTCCCTCCGGACCGGACTGTCAAAGCAGTAGTGCTTGGTAAAAAAGTGTGCAGCGAGGCCCACGTAGCTGCCTGACAAATATCCTGCAAGGGGACGCCGCGTCCCAAGACAGTAGTGGCTGCAGTTGCCCTGGTTGAATGGACACGCAGTCCCACAGGAGGCTCCTTCTTGGCCAAGGAGTAACATGCTTTGATGCACAGAACGACCCACCGGGAGATGGTCCGTTTGTGCACCGCCCGATCTCTTTTGGCACCCACGTAGCCAACAAAGAGTTGATCATCCACTCAGAACTAATGTGTACGCTGCAGATAGAATGCAAGCGCATGTTTGGGGTCCAGACGGTGGAGCCTCTCCTCCCTTGAAGGATTTGGAGGCGGAAAAAAGGTGGGCAAAGTGATGGTCTGCCCGATGTGGAATGGCGTGACAACCTTTGGCAAGAAAGAAGGACGGGTCCTTAAAACCAGCTTGTCCGGATGAACAGAAAGGAAAGGAGGTTTGGAAGAAAGAGCCTGGAGCTCACTCACTCTCCTGGCAGAGGTGCTAGCTATCAGGAAAGCAGTCTTGAGAGTAAGAAGACGTAAGGGACAGTTATGAAGGGGCTCAAAGGGAGCGCACATCAGAAAAGTCAAGACAAGATTCAAGTCCCACTGAGGCATTATGAAGGGCACAGGTGGGAACGTATGTGTAATGCCCTTAAGAAAACGGTTAACAACCGGGGACTTAAAAAGAGAAGGCTGATCTGGAAGCTGTAGAACGGCAGAGATGGCCGAAAGATCACCTTTAACAGTGCCCAGAGTAGAGCCCTGCTGGGCCAAAGAGAGAAGAAACAGAAGAACCGCAGAAAGAGGGGCAGAAAGGGGATCCACAGTCTTAGCTGTGCACCATGCCACAAATCTGTTCCACCTACAGGCGTACACCGTTTCAGTGGAGGGATGCCTGCCTGCCAGGATGACATCACAGACTTCGGGAGGAAGATCGAAAGGTGTCAACTGTCGCCGCTCAATCTCCCAGCATGGAGGTGAAGGCTGGACAGGTTCGGGTGGAGGACCGTCCCCTGCTGATGCGACAGAAGATCCTCCCGAAGAGGCAGACGGATCAGGGGATTGATGCTCATACTGATGAGCTTGGGATACCATACTCTTCGGGCCCAGTCCGGAGCCACAAGAATGACTTGGGCCCGGTAGCGCCTAATCTTCAGCACTCTGGGCAGAAGTGGTATAGGCGGAAAGGGGTACAACAGACCGCAGCTCCACTCGAGACGAAAAGCGTCTCCAAGCGAGTGCCGCCTTGGATATTCCAACGGCCAGAACTGATGACATTGCGCGTTCTCTTCGGTGGCGAATAGATCTAACCAAGGCTCTCCATCGCAGAAAGAGACCGTGCGCCACGTCCAAGTTCAGGCCTCTGATGTCCGCCTCTCCCATGTGGCCTCCCCAACCCAGGAGGGACACATCCGTCACTACTGTGTGCTCCGGTTGGGGAAGGGAGAGGGATCTGCCACAGACCCAATCGCGATCCGTGAGCTACCACTGCAACTGTCTTGCAGCGCCCTCCGAGATCTAGACGAGATCGGACAGGTTGCCCTGATGCTGTGCCCACTGAAACTTCAGGTCCCACTGCAGAGCCCGCATATGCCATCTGATAATGCGGCACCAGCAGGATGCAGCAGGCCATCAGGCCCAGAAGCTGAAGGGTCATCCTGACTGAAACCCTGGATAGAGGCTGAAAGAGCGGAACCATAGCCTGAATATCACAGACTCGCTGTTCGGGTGGATAAACCCGAAACAGAGTCAAATCCAGAACCGCTCCGATGAAAGGGAGCTTGTGAGAGGGACTCAGGTGTGTCTTCGGCACATTGATGGAGAACCCCAGCAGATGCAGGAGGTCGGGTGTAGTCTGGAAGTGGGAGACTACTGCCTGGGGCGAGTCTGCCTTCAACAGCCAGTCGTCGAGGTAGGGCAAAACTGACACCCCTGACCTGTGCAGATGAGCTGCGACCACCGCCATCACTTTCGTGAACACCAGAGGGGTGCTGGTAAGGATGAAGGGGAGCACGGTAAACTGAAAATACTCCTGGCCTACCGTGAACCGCAGGTAACGCCGGTGGGCCGGCAGGACGGGAATGTGAAAATAAGCATCCTGCAAGTCCAACGCTACCATCCAGTCTCCAGGGTAGACAGGACTTGAGCCAGAGTCGGCATCTTGAACTTCTCCTTCCGGAGGAAGCAATTGACGTCCCGGAGGTCCAAGATGCGGCGCAGGCCCTCCTTGTCCATCTTGGGGACCAGAATGTAGTGGGAACAGCAACCACTCCCTACTTCCAGGAGGGACGTGACTTCCTGACGGAGAAGAGCCAAATGATCCCCCGACATGCGGTGGTACCAAGGTGGCATGGCTGGAAGGGGGGGGGGGGGGGGAACAGAAAGGGAAGCGAGTAACCTTGGCAGATTATCTGCAGCACCCACTTGTCCGAAGTGATACCGCACCAGTGGTGGAGGTGGTGACGGACCCTGCCCCCTACTGGCGTGGGGAGCCCCCTGAAGCTCGGATTAGGAAGGCTTGGAGGTGGAAGCAGCGGGTGCGGAGGTGGACTGCCCCGCCCGCTGGTTACCAGACCCGCCCCTGCGGAAGCCACGTCCGCAGCCACAGTGAGGCAGGATCTGCACAGGCTTTGCGGAGGAGCGCGTCTGGGTGCCTTTACCCGGGCCACGAAAGGAACGAAACCCAGGCGTGGCAGGGCTCTTACTGGAAAGGCCCAAAGACTTAGCCGTAGCCCAGGAGTCCTTAAAGCGCTCCAGGGCACTGTCCGCCTTGTCGCCAAAGAGGCGAGAGCCATCAAAGGGCATGTCCATGAGCGAGCTCTGGACATCAAGCGAGAACCCGGTAGACCGTAACCAGGCATGGCGCCGCAACGCCACAGTCGTGGAAATCGCCCTGCCCAAGGAATCAGCCGTGTCCAGACCACACCTGATGGCAAACTTCGCCGCATCCTTGCCCTCCGCAATCGCTTGGGAAAGGACGGCCTGGACCTCCTCAGAACACTGAGGCAGGACCTCTGCCACCGTATCTCACACGGCGTGGGAGTAACGGCCCAATAAGCAGGCGGTATTAACTGACCGCAACCCCAAGCTGGCCGAGGAAAACAGCCTCTTGCCATATTGGTCCAGCTTCTTAGAGTCCTTATCCGGCGGAGCCGTGGGAAAGGCACTCTGCGACGTCGAGGCCTGAATGACCAGGCTCTCAGGCATGGGGTGAGTGGTCAAGAAGGCCGGGTCACCAGGCGCCGGGCGATGATGCCTAGCGACGTTCTTATCCACCGGTGCCACCAAGGCCAGCCGCAACCAAGTACCCAAGAGGACTTTGGTGAGGGCCTCATTGAAAAGGAGCAGCGGTTCCGACGACAGACGCCGTCTGGAGCACCTCCGTAAGGAGGTTGATCTTAAGGGCCACCATAGGGAGGTCGAGATGGACAGCATCCATAGCTCGACGCAGCACCATAGTGTAGGAAGCGCCCTCCTCCATTGTAGGTGGAGGGGAGCCAAACCCCGGGTCAGAAGACACATCAAGTTCGCCCGCATCTTGAAGGTCATCCACCCAATCTTGCTCGGAGTCACACTGCTGCGGAAAGGGGTCCTCGGAGCCATCCGAGTCCTCATCCGGCTCCGGGGTAGAAGGAGCCGGCCGCGGCGACAGGACTGGAGCCGGAGAGGGGGCCAGCGGCGCCGGCCAGGGCCAACCCGGAACCAGATCCCAATGAGGATTCCAGGTCGGAACGAAATGGTTCGAGAACCTGGGCAGGGGCGGGATAAACAGCACCCAGTGCAGCGCCAGCGGCGTTGCACCTTGTGGCGCCAGGGCCGGAGCCGCGGGCGCTGGATCCAGTGGCTCCGGGGACGGCACCAGAGGCGCCGGGTCAACAGGATCTGGACACGAGACCCACAGGCGCGCCGGGGGGAGCCCGAGGCCTAAACAGGTAGTCCAAGGCAGCAAGAAACTCTTGCCTCTGTTCGGGAGTCGCCGACGGACCCGGGTATGGAGGGTGGGCTGCGAGACTCCCAGGCTCCACAGGAACCGCAGGGGCGGAGCCCCTGTCCCCCTCTTCCGCCTCTGGGGAGCGACGGGGTACGTCGGAGAGTGAACACGCTTATTCGACGACTTCTTATGGCGTCGCTTACCGGAATCTGAAGGTGAAGACTTAGAGTCCGAGGAGCTACGGCTCCGGTCCTGCGGACGGCCCCTAGACCCGGAGCGGCGGTGAGAGGAGTGCCGGACCTCCAGCAACTTTCAGCGCCGCTCCCGCAAGGTCTTCGGGGCCATGACACGGCAGTCCCGACAAGGAGTCATGGTCGGTCTCTAGGCAGTAGAGGCAGACATCATGGGGGTCCGCCACCAAAATATTACGGCGGCACGACCCACAAGACTTAAAGCCGGGCATCCCTACATGCACCAGGAGACAAGAGAAGGAGACAAAAGTCTCAAAAAAGTGGTCAAAAATTGACCGGGGTACGTGCTCAATCCGGATCTGCGCTGTCGGCGCGGAAAAAGAAAGAACTGCGTCAGCGCGCACGGGTGGTGCCCAAGTAGCCTCCGTGACGTCATCTCGGCGCGCACGACGCCAGTGATGGGCGCGGAGCCGCACAGCGCAACCTACTGGTGCGCAGGGGTACTGCTCAGCATAAAACTTTCCGGATCCAGACTGACGCCTAGGGAATATTCTAAGGTAAGGAATCTATCACTAAGGTGTCTCTTTCAGATATGACAGCTACAGCCTCATTCAGATGTTGCATTTTGTCTGCTGCGGTTGCTCGCTGAGGCAGGAGGTGGAGTAGTACCCAGGGACTCATGCTTCTTTGAACCGTGTCAGTGGCAGGATTTCTGGCGACCCGAATTTGTACTTCTTGTTCGATTTGGAACTGACCTGAACTTCTAGTTCTCAATGTGGAGCGATACAGACTGCTGGAGTGAGTGCATCCACGCTCTGAATCGACCACGACAGATTGCTTCTGTTACTTTTTCTGGAGTTCAGCAGCGGCAAGCTTGCCTTTATAGTTTTGAATTTCCTTTTGGTTCCTGTTTGCACAAAAAGAGCACAACTGTGTAATGTGAGATGTCAGGGAACCAGAGGCAGATGTCCTGGGTGTCAGTCATGGACATCTGTAGGTTACAGTCGTGATGTAGCATGAAACCTTTCATTTTGGTGGCCATATGTGCACTAGGAGAATTAAAGAAGAATTTTTAAGAAAGAAAAGGTCCGTCAAAGACAGGAAAGGTCAGCGTGCAGTGGTGACGCATTTATAGGGGCCCCCCCACATCATATCTGAAGCAGGTCGGAGCAGACTCACAAGGGAATTGCTGTCAAGTTTCCGAATCCAGTCTAGCCCCTGGGGTAATTCACAAATGAGGAATCGGAGGTTAGAGGTCTATCAAAAATGTCTCTTTAAGGTTAGGCAGTTTCTAGAAAAGCTCAGCTGTTGTCATTGAGCCCTCTTATTGTATACTGCTTGGAACTTCAATCATTGGTACCTGCCATTATGGCGATCACCTTGCACAAGGGCAGTATCTGAGGAACAGCCAGAAAATTACATTTGAAATAAAACCACCCCAAACTGGTTCTTAGACCAGGGATCCACATCTTCTGACTGGAAAATGCATATGAAAGCGGGATTCAAACCACTGCACTTTATTCCACTTTCAAGTTCTACATGACCAAGGACGGTAGTGCTCTGAAGAGTACTCCAAGGACTGCTTTGTAACAATCTGACTGCATAACACGCAGCCTCATGAGGGGACATCACCTGAAGCCTGCATTTCTTGCGGGAGGAGCAGAGTTTCTGCCTATTGCCTAGAACGTTGGCTACGTCTTGAGAGTTTAAGAGTGTGCCTGGCCCTGCAGGAGGAGAAACTGTCCTGGAAGAGCAGCACAGCATTCTGGTGTGAGGAGCAATCCGATGAAGTGAGTGAATACAAGTACAAGTCAGGAACAATGCATGCATTAAGGGGTACCCTCAAGCTCCTGGAGTAGTTTTTACTGTGACCTATGCAAAGGCCTTCAAACGGCCAAGCATTGTGTGGTACTGGTATCCTGCTGTGGGTATGGGTGCTGCTAACATCTTTTGTCACCCCCGATGAAGAAGGCCGAAGGCTGCAATTGCCGAATATACCCACACAATGAGGTGTTTTGTGAGCCTGTGAGTTCTGAGAAAGGTAGCCGAGCAACCACCACAATACAAAAGTGCTAAAGGAGGAGGACCTCTGACTGGACCTGTTCCACACTGCCAGAGCTGCATCTACAGTAATGCATGTTACCCCAGATAAAAATCCTGCTACAAGAACTAGGAGATCTTGAATTGGTGAATGCTAACTGAACTGCTGTGTGGAGTTAAACTATGGGGGAATTTTTAGGGAACTGCACCTGTACCTATCCCCATGTTACACATGGAGTGCTGTAGATCCTAGAAAATGTTCCATGGGGGCCGAAGTGGGTTAAAACGAAGGCGTGTAGGGCCTCGCTTAAGAACTCAAAGAGGATTACAATCCTGTAATTGCACTAGTTAGTATAACATTTTGCAGCGCAATTGAAGTTCTGGACAATATGTTCTTGTGTCTGTTGCGTTCCAAGCTATTGCCTCCTCCGCCCCCCAATCAATCTCCCCGAGATGCCTTGGACAATTTACCCTCACTACCTTAAATCTCAAATATGGAAAAGAGTGCTTGACCAGCAGAGCCATAGTAGGACGGATCGGAAGGGGGTCCAGTAACCCATCTGATTGTTGTGCCCCTTTCTCCCGACCACCACATAGGGTCCGACCACGTACAAGCTTTAATGCAAAGTTTGATTTTCCTTAAGTCACATTACTGGTTTAGCCAACTGTCAGTTAAACAGTAAAATAATGAGTGTTCATATTAACTAGGTATCAAAATATTAATAGAGAAGCACACCACTCCTCAAAGAGATTAACTTGAAACAATGAAACACTCATGATCTAAGTAAATCTAATTTGGTGGAATGACACCAAATTATGGTCTTGGACATCAGAATCATATTAAAAGCTCGATGCTGTTGAGGAGAAGAACCCCTCCCCACATTAAAAAAAATCCAATACTAGCATTTTTCAACTCAAATCATCTACTAAGTCAAGTTTACCAACAGACTCCTACAAAACAACCAACCACTAGCACATCATCAAGTACAAAAAAAACACCCCTTTTCCGTCTGGAATGGAAGAAACTGTGAAAATACAAGCCTGAAGTACGCACTCTAATTTCAAATCAACCTACAAACTATTTTTTAATGTGCTGTTTTAACCCAGCAAGTAAAACATGGAAAATGTCATAACCTTAGTAACAAGTATTGGCATAGCCAATAGGTCTCGCCTTTGGAACCTTATAAGTGTTTAGTTATCCGGCGCAATATCCTTTGTGCAACTACATCAAAACACTTATAAGGTCCCAAAGGCGAGACCTATTTGCTATGCCAGTGCTTGTTGTTTAAGTTAGGACTCAAGTTTTTTACTGACATTTCGTTTTTTAAATACAGGCTTTCATTTTAAAGGTAATTTTTGTATTTTTTTTTTTTTAAAAGACATGAAGAACATCCAAACAAAAAAGTAAACCGATTCTCATTTGAGCCAACTTTATTGGCCAAAATGGCTTTTTTTTAAAAACATGGAAGCATGAATGCCGTTTCCCACAAAAATCTTACATATTTATCATTCTTTGACTCCTGCTTCCCTTACAGAAACAAGACTTCCGAAGTAATACGTGACACGCTCTGGCCATAGTTTATAGATGCACTCTCCAGACTAACGGATAGCAGTGACTTTGTGGTCATATGTCCTAAAGGAATATGCTACTTACCAGTATGCATCTGTTCTTGGCATGTAGAGCTGCAGAGTTGTACACTTAGCATAGGTCGCCATCTGGTGTTGGGCCCGGATGTTTGCAGTTTGTTTTTCTTCTTGGACAGTCTTTGGAAGTCACGAGTTTGGTGACTCCTCCTTCGGTCCGTACTGCGCATGGGCTTCGGCTCCATCCTCAGATTGTTTTTCGCCAACAGGGAAATGATGGAGCGTAGTAATAACAGTGAGAAACCCATGTGTTGTATCTAAATAAGATGTACTGGAACGGATACAGGTAGCCGGGGAGGCGGGTGGGCGTGTACAACTCTGCAGCTCTACATGCCAAGAACAGATGCATACTGGTAAGTAGCATATTCCGTTCGAGGCATATGAGCTGCAGATTTTACACTTAGCATAGATTATATAGCAGTACCCAACCTTAGCGGCGACCACCGGTATCCGTTGCAGCTGTTTGAAAAAGTGTCTTTAGTACAGCCTGGCCCACCCTAGCTTGCTGCTTGGAATGCACATCTACACAGTAGTGTTTTGTGAAGGTGTGCGGTGTAGACCATGTGGCTGCCTTGCAGATGTCATCTAAGGGTATATTCCCTAGAAAAGTCATAGAAGCCCCTAACTTTCTTGTAGAGTGGGCTTTAGGGGGAACAGATAATGTTCTCTTTGCCTTTTGATAGCAAATTTGTATGCATTTTACAATCCACCTAGCTATCCCTGATTTTGAAATGGGGTTGCCTTTATGTGGTGGAGAGAAGGAAACGAACAATTGTTTAGTCTTCCTGAAGGGTTGCGTTCTTTGTATGTAGTATAGTAACGCCCTTTTTACATCAAGTGTGTGTAAGGCCCTTTCTGCAACAGATTGGGGTTGCGAGAAGAAGACAGGTAATTCCACTGATTGATTGAGGTGGAAGGGAGAAATGACTTTGGGCAGAAACTTCGGATTTGTGCGAAGTATGACCTTGCTGTGATGCATTTGTATGTAGGGTTCCTGTATGGTGAACGCTTGTATTTCACCAACCCTTCTAAGGGAAGTGATAGCTACAAGGAAAGCTGTTTTCCAGGTGAGAAACTGTAGCTCACATTTGTGCATTGGTTCGAAGGGCGGACCCATTAGTCGTGTAAGAACTACATTTAGATTCCATACAGGGGAAGGTGGTGCCCTGGGAGGAATTACTCGTTTAAGGCCTTCCATGAAGGCTTTAATAGCGGGCACTCTGAAGAGTGATAAATGCTGCCTGTTTTGTAGATAAGCAGCGATCGCTGCTAGGTGTAGGCGTATGGATGAATATGCCAGGTTACACCTGTGAAGATGGAGCAGATAGCATATGATGTGCTGTATGGATGCATCTAGAGGGTTGATTGTATTGTTACGGCAGTAAATTACAAATCTTTTCCACTTTGCGGCATAGCATGCTCTAGTGGTAGGACGTCTGGCTTCCATGATGATGTTCATACAATCAGGGGGAAGGTTAAGGTATCCGAATTCTAGGATTTCAGGAGCCAGATCGCCAGGTTGAGCTGAGCTGGGTCCGGGTGCCTGATTTCTCCATGGTTCTGGGTTAGGAGGCATGGGGATAGATGCAGTTTTTGATGTGGTACCACTGACAGTTGTAGTAGCGTGGTGTACCACGGCTGCCTGGCCCACGTCGGAGCTACCAGAATGAGTGTGAGGGAGTGCTGTTGTAGCTTCCTGACCACTAATGGAATTAGTGGGAGAGGTGGAAAGGCGTATGCAAATCTGCCTGACCAGTTCATCCATATCGCATTGCCCTTGGACAATGGGTGTGGGTATCTGGCGGCGAAGCTTGGGCATTTTTTGTTTTCGTGGGTGGCGAAGAGGTCTATCTGAGGATGCCCCCACTGTTGGAAGAATGGGTGAAGAACTTGTGGATGCAGTTCCCATTCGTGTATTTGTTGCGTTTGTCTGCTGAGCAGATCTGCCATGGTGTTTTGTACGCCTGGAACGTGCTGTGCCAGGAGAAAGATGTTTTGAGGAATTGCCCATCTCCATATGCTCTGGGCTAAGCGGGAGAGCTGGGGAGAGTGTGTCCCCCCCTGTTTTTGGATATAATACATTGCAGTCATATTGTCTGTGCGGATGAGGACTGCTTTGCCCGAAATCTGTTTTTGGAAAGATTTTAGGGCTAGAAAGATCGCCAAGAGCTCCAGATGGTTGATGTGGAGCGATTTTTGCTGTGGCGTCCATAGACCTTGCATGGTGAGGTGTAGAAGGTGCGCTCCCCAGCCGGAGAGCGATGCGTCCGCTGTTAGAGTCACTTGAGGAACCGGGTCCAGGAACGGCCGCCCTTTGGAAAGGTTTGTGGTGTTCCACCACTGCAGAGAGTGATGTGTGCGGCCGTCCACCAACACCAGATCCGTCAGCTGACCCTGGGCCTGGTTCCACTGTTGTGCTAGGCACTCTTGAAGTGGACGCATGTGGAGTCTTGCATGGGGCACTATGAAAATGCAAGACGCCATCATTCCTATGAGCTTCATAAACACTCTTGCTGGAAGAGAGTGCTGAGGAAGGAATGTTTTGCGTAAGGCTTGAATGCTTGTGATTCTGGCTGAGTTTGGATAGGCAATACCCTTGGAGGTGTCTATAGTGGCCCCGAGGTATTGCTTTGTGTGAGATGGTATGAGGTGGGACTTTTGGTAGTTCACCGTGAAGCCTAGCTGGTGGAGCAGTTGGATGGTGCTGTTTGTATGCTGCACACATTGGTCGTAGGACGCGGCTTTTATCAGCCAGTCGTCTAGGTAAGGGAAGACGTGAATATGTTGACGTCTGAGGTGTGCTGCTACTACTGCTAGGCATTTGGTAAACACCCGTGGTGCGGTGGTGACCCCGAAGGGGAGAACCGTGAATTGGTAATGTTGCCCGTCCACCACGAACCTGAGGTATTTCCTGTGAGAGGGGTGTATTGGAATGTGAAAGTATGCGTCTTTCAGATCCAAGGTTGTGAGAAAGTCTCCCTGGCAGAGGAGTGGGAGGACTTGTTGTAGAGTGACCATGTGAAAATGGTCTGAGTGTATGTAGGCATTTAGAGGCCGGAGGTCCAGAATGGGTCTGAGGGTCTCGTCTCTCTTTGGTATTAAGAAATATAGAGAGTAGACCCCTAGATTTCGTTGGTTGACGGGGACCTGCTCTATAGCATGTTTTTGCAGGAGTGAAAGTACCTCTTGTTTGAGCAGTGTGGAATGTTCTTGAGACATTGGACGGTGCCTTGGTGGGATATTGGGTGGGGTAGATGTTAGCTCTAGACAGTACCCTGACCGAATGATTTGGGTCACCCATTTGTCCGATGTTATGGACTCCCATACGTGGATAAAGTTTTGTAGTCTGCCCCCGACCGGAGTGGAATGGTCTGGGGGGAGCGGAGGGGAGTCATTGTGCGGGGGGGTGGCAGAACGGGTGTTGTTGGTTTTGCCCCTGCCCTTGTTGTTACCCCTGTAACCACCTCTCTGATTGCCCTTTGAAAAGGTATTTTGAGGAGGGGACTTGTAGGAGGTAGAGGCGTTATCGGTGGAGGAGCCTCTACCTGTGCCACGAAAGGACGAGCGTCGAAAGGAACGTTTGGAGGCTTGTGTTTGGAGTGCCCCCATAGACTTTGCTGTGTCTGTGTCTTTCTTCATCTTTTCGAGCGCTTCGTCTACCTTTGGCCCAAAGAGTGTTTCCTGGTCAAAGGGGTGATTGAGTATGGATGCCTGGACTTCAGGTTTGAACCCTGAGATCCTGAGCCAGGCGTGGCGACGAAGCAGGACACTGGTATTTATGGCCCTAGAAGCAGTGTCGGCTGCATCGAGGGCACACTTAATGGAGGTGTTTGTGATTAGTTTACCCTCCTGTATGAGGTCATGAGCCTTGTGCTTGTATTTTTCTGGAAGGTGCTGCATAAGAGCCTCTAGTTCGTCATAGTGTGCTCTATCATATCGCGCAAGCAGTGCTTGTGTGTTTGCAATGCGCCACATGTTTGCAGCTTGGGAGGCGGTGCGTTTACCAGACGCGTCCAGAAGTTTAGATTCTTTGTCTGGCGGTGGGGCATCTCCTGAGGATTGGGAGTTAGCCCGCTTTCTAGCTGTGGAGACAACTAGGGAATCTAGGGGAGCAGGGCCCTTGATGTAAGCAGGGTCTGTGGGTGCCGCCTTGTACTTCTTCTCTATTCTAGGGTTCAGTACTCTGGCTCTGACAGGGTCTTTGAACACCTCTGTAGCGTGCTTGGTGACACCCTTAAGCATGGGTAAAATGGAAGTAGATTTGTCTTG
The DNA here is from genome assembly GCF_964204655.1 of Triturus cristatus. Lineage (NCBI taxonomy): Eukaryota > Metazoa > Chordata > Amphibia > Caudata > Salamandridae > Triturus > Triturus cristatus. The sequence goes on along the minus strand of NC_140586.1, from coordinate 322,204,309 downwards.
TATATCAAATGTATCCAGTAGGAAGTCTTCTTCTACTGGTTCACTGTGCATGTCCACCCCATGGTAGTGTGCTGCTCTCTGCACTAAATGATGAAACCCTAAGGAGTCCTCTGGAGGAGACGGCCTTGATGGGTATAGGTCGTCCTGAGGTACATTGGGTATATCAGGGTTATTGTAATCCTCCCATGGATCTGGGGTCCCTGGTGGAGTGGGATCCATTGGGGCGTCCGCCGGGTAATTGTCCGGATCCCCATCATCCGGATCTGGGGATGGGGCCGGATCGTAGTGAGGTAAAGGTGGCGGAGACCTGTGAGGTGGAGGCGGTGGAGGAGTTGGAGTGGGTAGGGGAGGCGGTGGTGGGGAGGGCACTCTGAGGGGAGAAGTAGCAGAGTCCTTCCTTTTGGGTGGAGGAGGAGCCGGAGCATCAAGGCGTCTTTTCTTGGTAGTTAAAGTCAAAAGCCCAGTGTTTGGATCTTTGGACAAAGTCTTTTGTAAAGGGTCTGGTGTAAACAGAGCCAACGGTGTCGAGTCGTCTGTCGGCACCGGTGATTTCGGAACCGGGGGTTTCGATGGTCTGTGTGCGCCATGCTTTTTTGAGGTCTCCGGGTGTTTCGGCGTTGAATGATGTTTCGGCGCCGGAGCGTCGGTGCCGACAGATTTGTGTTTGTGTTTGGTCGGCGCCGAGTGTCCAGGCTTCGGCACCGGTGGTTTCGGAGTCGAGCTGGATTTTGCAGTCTTCGGTGCCGGATGCTGTTTTTCGGCACCGGGTGTCGGCTGGCTCGATCCCGAGCTGCCATGAGACTTTGGGTGCTTCGACACCGGGCCCGAAGGTGGGGTGATCGAAGTTTTGGTTTTGGTTTTGCCCAGGCCGGCAGGCGAGGGAGTAACCTGAGTCTCTTTGGTTTTCGGCGCGGGGGTGGGAGGGGGCATAGTACTCACGGCCCGCTGCGCTGGTGTAACGTCCTCCACGTCGGAGTCGTCGGCCTCGGAAGCGCTGACGACGTCTTCCTCCTGCTCGGTGTGTGTTTGCCCCGAAGCTTCGGCGTCGTCTCCGAAGATGTCCGGTGGAGCTGCCGAGGATGAGTGCGCCATGGTGCGTCGAGCTCTTCGATCTCGGATGGTCTTCTTCGATCGAAAAGACTTGCAGGCGGGGCAGTCTCTAGCCTCGTGTTCCGGAGAGAGGCAAAGGTTACACACCTGATGGAGGTCAGTGTGGGGAAATTTAGACCCACATTTTGGGCACTTTTTGAATGGAGTCCTTTCCATCGGCCGGGACCGGAGTCGCGGAGGGCCCGAAGGCCGGTGTCGATGTACGGGATGGAGAAAAGTGCCGCTTCGAGAGATGAAGATGATGAAGGAACTCGAAGAATCGAGGATTTTCCGTCGAGGCTGGAACCGTAGAAGTTCGAAGCCGGAGCACGAAGTATCACATCCGAGCCCGATGGCAGAAAAAAACAATCTGAGGATGGAGCCGAAGCCCATGCGCAGTACGGACCGAAGGAGGAGTCACCAAACTCGTGACTTCCAAAGACTGTCCAAGAAGAAAAACAAACTGCAAACATCCGGGCCCAACACCAGATGGCGACCTATGCTAAGTGTACAATCTGCAGCTCATATGCCTCGAACAGCAGTGTATTTAAACCATGTGACCAGTGGCACGGTGCAGGTTGGACCCCCATGTAAGTGCACAATGCCATGCCTAGTGGGGTGCACCTCAGGTCCATGCCTCACTGGTTCAGTACAAACAATATTTGTAGCACTCAGGTCTTCAATCTGCGGCAGAAACTCCAACTGACAGCGCGGCGGCCTCGCCGCCCGGATTTGATCAATTTGCCGTCAGATGTGGAACAATGTTCTGCAGACTCGCGCGTACGGACGGGGTTTTATGATGGCGGAAACTGGCGCGCGCCCAATGCCCATCTTCAGTTCCGTCCAAAGCAGGTTTCTGTCCACGAGTTATATTCGCAGCCCCTTTTCTCTGCTGCCTCTTGCGACATAGGTGTTAATGCTGTGTCCGCGCTGCTGATGAAACATTGCTTCCAGAACTCATTTCGGGTAAAACAGATTTCTTTCACATTTCGGGTACAATGAATTGATTACACATTTCGGGCTAAATTCATTGCTTCCACACTTATTCAATAAAATGTTGCTAATTACTAACAACGTTTGTAAGATGGTGGTTCTTTGAATCGCCTGCCTTTTTTATTTAAAATGTGTAAATTGGTTGCTTAAGGTCTCTGAGCTCCAAAACACAGGGTCGCCTCTAAATGCAGTTCTGAGCTAAGGACTCGGAGCGGAAGCCCTCAGAAATGTGTAGAACATATCAGTTGTTAACCCGTTCCAGACTGGGGCTTTTGAACTTAGGATGAGGGGAGCACAGCATGCTGGTGCTGCAGTGTGAGCGGGGGTGTAAAGCAGGGCTGCACAGAATGCTGGCTGTGCGGTGTCAGTGGGGGTGTAAAGCAGGGGTGCACAGCATGTGGCTCCGTGATGTCAGTGAGGGTGTAAAGCAGGGGTGCAGTGTATGCTGGCTCTGCAGTGTCAGCGGGGTTGTTAAGCAGGCGTGCACTGCTAGCAGGCTCTGCAGTGTCAGTGGAGTGTAAAGCAGGGGTGCACATAATGCTGGCTCTGTGTTGTCAGTGGGGGTGTAATGCAGGGGTCCATGGTGTACTAGCTCTTAGGAGTGTAAGCAGGGGTTCTCATCCAGGTTCACAGCCAGTGATGCAGAGTCTGGAGCTGGGGAACCAGGTTCGAATCTCGGCGTCGGCTTAACATCCTGTGATTGAGCAAATCACTTAATGGGTGAATAAGCCCTTGTGTAACGCACGCATTGCTCATATAACGTGCTCTTATAACTTCTGGTCAAATTCGTGCGATATAAAACTGGAAAAAACGCAGTCTAGGCGGTGGCAGCTCAGCTGGTTCAGTGCTAATGGTGCCAGCTCAGAGGGTGCTGCCCACGGTCTCAGGCAGGGCTAACACTGGGGTGCTGCTGCGGTACCTGTGGGTGCCTGCGCCAGCCCGCTCGCCCTCTCTCGTGGGGGTGAATGTGTCTTTTGTTGGTCCTGAGCCAGTAACAGGTGAGGCGAGACGGCCCAGCATGTTCCTTCCAGACACCCTGGGAGGAGAGAGCTTGCTGCGGGTCAGACACCTTAAAATACCTTCCGTACAGGTGGCGTGACTCACAAGGCGCGCCCACGCTGTGAGGCGGCGCCAGGAGCCGAGGGTGGGCAGGTCTGTAGGTCAGCAGAGGTCAAAGAGGTCATCCATGGGGGTGGGGGGGGTGAGGTTGACACTGGTGGCTCACTAGCTGCCAGCCCCTTAATTCGGCACAGAAGTCCATATAGGAGTCCTGTATAGCACTGCCTGCTGGGAAGCCAGGAGTCTGGCCGCTAGGTGGGTACCCTGGACACCTCTCACACCTCTGCAGTCTTTCTGTGGACACGAGCACTCCTCCTTGGCACAGTAACACTTCGAGTCAGCTAGTGAGCTGCGCTCCGCATCATGCGAGTCTTAGAACTCTAAGCAGAGAGGCTAAGATAGCTCGCCGGGTTGGAGCGCCTGCTGCTACCTGAAGGCTGGCATACAGAGCCCAGGTTTGAATCCTCAGACTTGAAGACTCTGATAGCAGAGACGGGAGAGCTCAGGACCCCTCCGTAGAAGGGAAGTCTAGCGCTTCAAAGATCACTGGGTGCTAGTCATAGATACATACAGGCCGATGGTGTGCAGCCAAAGAGGCCTTTCCTCTGTGAGGACCCACCGTAAACCAGTGCCCATCCCACTCTCCAGGTGCAGACCGCCTCACCCACGGGGAGGTAAACACGGAGGGAGGGAAAAGAGACAGAGAGGGAAGATAAGACTGGGAGAGGGGGGGACGAAGGAAACCGGCAGGGAGAGGGTGAGACGGAGAAAGGGAAAAATAGGGATCAAAGGAGAACAAGCGTGCGCGCCGCGTTAAAAGTAAATAAAACAAAAGTGAAAGAGTTTCCCTTGCGGAAGCGAGCAGCACCAGGAGCGATAATTGCTAACACATGGCGCCAAAGCTCTCTCCCGCAAGGGAATCGCCAAACGTGCACGCGTTGCCATTGAAAGCAATGCAACGCGTGCACGTTTTTGCCTGAAAAGTTGAAGCAATTACTAAAGGTCTTTTTCCTATACAGTGCATGCGTGCTGTGTAGGCGAGACCTAAAAAGGATTTTCAAAAACAAGCTAAAACAAAAAAAAATAGTGAAATACCTTTATTAAGCAACAAACCATTAACATTGTATGAATCCGTAAAAAAGTCTAAAGATACAGATCAATTTACAATACCCAAAACATGACAGTCCCCACCATAAACAACTGACAAATGCATCAAAAACTAGTCAACAAATAATAGAAGGTAGCTTACAAAGATACGCAAATATTGCCAAAGTGATGATCCAAACAATACATGCTGAAGCAAACCACCTTTCAAAATGTACTTTTTTTGCTTAATTTGTGATCCCCCATTATCTACTTCAGTCTCACCTAAAATAAGTCAGTATCTTCAAGTGCCCCAATGCAAATCATAAACCAGGACTGCAAAGGACTAGTTGTTAGTCGAGTATTGGTCAATGCAATTCAAAGACGACATAGAAGTAGAATTTAGAATTGCATGTTTTCAGATCTCTATTCTCCTCCGAGCCCGACTGCTGAAACGTGAACCACCTACACAACTTAAAGTTAACAGAGTTCCAAAAGTGCATCAAAAAGGACTGCTTTGCGTCAACACTCCCACATCCCCAACAATTACAAAGGAGGTTAACATTTCAATGAACATTGCACAGAGACACTCAAACGCTTTCAAATTGCATTAGGCACCTGTGCTGGTGGTCCTAGCTCCTGGGGAGGAGCATGAATTGTCAGCCGTGGTGGCAGCGGATGAGGTGGTCTTCGTGGAGATTGTGGGGGTCGAGGTCCGGGTCGCTCAGTGGTAGCTGAACTTGGTTGTTCCCTGGTTTCATTAGATGCTGTGGACTCTGCAGCACTTTCACCTGAAACAGGCAACGGGTTATAGAGGTCATTCAAAACATTCAGGCAACAAAAAAGACCTTTCTGATGACAGAAGAGCTCATGCATCTGAGGCAAACCACAATTTTCCTTGTTAAGAGTTCAAATTCAATACATATTTTATTTTAGGTGGAATTTTATACAGTGCCAAATAGGTCTCTGGTTAGCATCTTCGGAGGGCTTGTGAACAAATGTAAGGAGATGCAGGAGACAGCAGTTAGAAGTGGACACATTGGAGAGGCAAATTTCCTTAATCCTGTCAAATTCTGCAAAGGAGGATTTTAAAATGTAGAAAACAAACATCTGATTGATGTAGTGAAAGAATCCCAAATCACAAAATGTTGCCTTATTCTCTACAGGAGAATAATTCTCCACTGGATCAATTTACCAGACAGACAGTCAGTGGGACTAAACAAGCATTTGCAATGCAAAAGGACTCGCATTTCCGCGAGACCTTTTGCACTGGAAACGGGAGTGCGGGTGGACAAGAAGGCACGAACGGGGGGGATGGGGGGGGGCGTTTAGCCAGAGAAGTCACGGACTGGGGGGGGGGGGGGTTCTCCAGGACGGGAAGAAAATAGTGTTCAAAGTAAAGGGGCCAGTAGCCATGATGGAAGGATACAAATGACGACATGGAGTTATGAGGAGGGACTAACAAGCCTAAAACCAATCGGAAGGCAGCATTTAGGACCTAAGCCAATGAAAAAGATGGGTGGAGAGTGGGAGGAGCTTCCACGCCATACTGAATACTGCATGCCTCGCAAAGCAAGCAGCGCATGCGCGCTGCCGCTAAAGGCTCAACCTAAAAATTGTTGAGGGCAGCAACGGGCTGCATTTAACATTGTTTAGTGAAAGGAAAGATTAGTGCCGAAACCCAGAAGATAATCAGGGCAGGATGATGCCCTCAATCAATTAGTGGTCACATACCTGTGCCTATTTATTATATTATAGGTCTTTGAGCAATGTGACAGACGCAACAGCATATGAACGTTTTGCAAAAAGGGGCAGCAGGTGTGAAGAATGCTGGAATCTTTAAGTATATGTCTATAATTACTATTGGAAAACGCGTCAATTTACAGGGTAATAATGACCTGTTCTGCATCACTGCAAGTGCCAGAAAACAATACAAACATCCCAAATGGGGGAGTTTTTAAAGATTGCAGGCTTGTGCTAATTTCCCAATCATCCTTTCAATAGCATTTAAGAAAGAAGAACAAGTTACTTACCTTCGGTAATGCCTTGTCTAGTAGAGATTCTGTCTAGCCGCCGATTCCTTATCATAAAATGATTCCCCAGGCATCAGACTGGATCTGGAAATTGTTTGTGAGCAGTAACAGTGCGCGCCTGTAGGTAGCTTCGCTTAGTTTCATTGGCATCTGCACCTGTAGGTAGCGACACTTGGGTTTGCGTGGTTTAGTTGGCATCCATGCCAGTAATGATGTTTGCGTGCCTATATAGGCCCCACCGTTACTTTTTAACTTTCTACGCAATAAGAATGGACCCGAGTCCACTGATCAGTGATGTGGAAAACTAGGGCCCTGAAAGGGGAAGCCCTGTCCCTACAAATCCATTCGCAGAGCAGGGAGAATCTGTAAGGAATCTGCAGCTAGATAGAGTCTCTACCAAAGGTGTTACCAAAGGTAAGTAACTTGTTCCTCTGATAGAGACTTCTTGCGGCAGATTCCATAGCTTAGAATAGATACCACCCAAGCAATATCTCCCCGGAGGTGGGTCTGTGGACCAATTTCACATGAAGTCCTGCAGGACCGAATGGGCAAAATGCAGATCCCTACGTACCGGACTGGCCACGCAGTAGTGTTTGGTAAAGGTGTGCAAGGAAGCCCACGCTGCCGCCTGGAAGATGTCCAGGACCAGAAATCTGTGTGCCAACGCAGAGGTGGCATGTTTAGCTCTGGTGTAATGACCACGCAAACCAGAGGGTTGCTTTTTAGCCGATGCGTAGCAGATCTTTATACAGAGCACAATCCAACAGGGGGGAGGGGGGCGCTTCTGCATGGCCCGTCCTTTCTTCGCTCCGACATACCCCTCACAGAGGTGGTTGCTCACCTGGAATCTTGTGTGGTCAAGGTAGAATGACAATGCTCTTTTTGGGTCCAGAAGGTGAAGTCGCTCCTCTTCCTTGGAGAGAGGAGGCAGAGTGTAAAAAGTAGGCAGAGTGATGGTTTGGTTTACGTGAAATGTAATGACCACTTTCGGACTAAAGGAAGCCCTTGTACGAAGCACCAGTTGTCTGGGTAGATGTTCAGGTAAGAAGACTTGAACAACAAGGCCTGAATCTCACGGACGCTCAGGGCAGATGTAATCGCCATGAGAAAGGCCATCTTGATTGGACAATTGTGCAGAGGCTCAAAGGCAGCGCACATAAGGAAAAGGAGGACGAGATTGAGGTCCCACTGGAGCATAACGAAAGGAGTGGAAGGAAACATGTTCAAGCCTTTCAAAGACCTATGTACAATAGAAGATTGGAAAAGGGAAGGTTGGTGAGCCAAACAAAGAAAAGCAGACACAGCAGAAAGGTATCCCTTCACAGTGCCCAGAACCGAGCCCTACTGGGCAAAGGAAAGAATGAACAGGAAAACCAGAGAAAGGGGGGCAGGAAGGGTATCAATGTGTCTTTCTGTACAACATGTCACAAATGTTTCCTAGCAGCAGGTGTAAATAGTCTTAGTAGAGGGATGCCTGGCTGGCAAGATAACGTTACAGACTTCGGGTGAAAGGTTGAAAGTTGTAAATTGCTGCTGCTCAATCTCCACGCAAAAAGGTACTGGTGGAGAACCCTCTCCTGCTGCGACAGAAGACTCGCCCGAAGGGGCAGCCCGATTGGAGGACAGTTGTCCGTGCTCAACAGCTCAGGATACCAGACTCTCCGTTCCCAATACGATGTCACAAGGATGACTTGGACCCGGTTGTTCCGGATTTTCTTGAAGACTCTGGGCAGGAGTGGTGTGGGGAGAAAGACTTACAGGAGACCCGAGCTTCACTCGAGATGAAGAGTCTGAGTGACAGCCGCATTGGAAAATCCTGCGTGCAGGACTGACATTGCGTATTCTCAGCTGTATCGAACAGATCTAACCAAGGCTCCCCTACTGCTGAAAAAGATCTTGCACCACCTCCAGATGGAGACGTCATTCGTGATCAGCTAGGCATCTTTGGCTGAGTTTGTCCGCTCTGGCGTTCAGAGAACCCGCAAGATGTTGAACCACCAGGGATATCCCTTGGTGTCCCAGTCATGTCTAGAGACGCAAGTACTCTAGACAAAGGGCCCATGGCACCACCCCACATGTTGTAGTACCGTATTGCGGTGGTGTCTGAACACCTCCACTAGCCTTCCTCAAGGTTAGAAAGGCTTTCATTGTCAATTAGATAGCACAGAGTTCCTACAAGTAGATGTCAAGTCCAGATTCTGCCGAAGACCAGAGGCCTCTGTCCTCCACCTCTCCCAGAAGGCCACCCCTTCCCAGGAGAAACACATTTGTCACTACGGTCTGATATGGTTAGGGAAGGGAGAGGGGTTTGCCGTTGACCTCATCGCAGGACATACACCACCAATGCAAATCCTTGGCAGTTCCCTCTGAGATCTGGACCATGTCAGAGTTTCCCCTGATGCAGTCCCACTGGAACTTCAGGTCCAACTTCAGAGCCTGCATTTGCCAACAGGTGTGTGTCACAAACAGGATGCAGAAGGCCATGAGGCCTAGCAGCCTCAGAGTCAGTCTCACTGAGATCCAAGATAGAGGCTGAAACATTGGTATCATAGCCTGAATACATGAACTCGCCGTTAGGGAGAACAGGTCTGAAACTTCAGTGTCCAGAACAGCTCAGATGAAATGGTGCATCTGAGAGGGAGTCAGGTGTGACTACGGCTTGTTGATCATGAACACCAGCAAATACAGGAGATCTGCCATAGTCTGAAGGTGGGAGATGACAGCCTGGGGCGAGCACGCCTTCAACAACCAGTAGTTGAGCTAGGGAAAGACTGGCATACCAGATCAGTGCAGATGAGCTGCAACCATCATCTTCACCCGGATGAAGATCTGAGGGGCGTTGGTGAGGCCAAAAGGGAACACAGCAAACAAAATGCTTGTGGCCCACCTTGAACCGCAGGACGGAAATGTGGAAGTATACGTCCTGCAAGTCTAACACCACCATCCAGTCTCCAGGGCAGACAGGACCTGAGCAAGAGTGAGCACTTTGAATTTCTACTTAAAAAACAAATTGAGAGAGTGCAGGTCATGGATAGCATGAAGGTCTCCGTCCTTCTTGGGCACCAGAAAATAGCAGGAATAGCAACCACAACAGACTGCTGGCATCAGCACTGTCTCTATGGCTCCTTTGGCCAAAAGAGCTGTCACTTCCTGCCAGAGAAGAGATAGGAGGTCCTCAGTCAGCCTGTCGTAGGTAGGTGGTATGGAGGGTGGAGTAGTCTCGATGAGGAGGGAGTAGCCCCTCCAGACAATCTGCAAAACCCAGCCCCAGCAGGGCAGGTGATGTTGAATCTTGCCACCACTCGGTGCCCAGGATGGCAAACGGGCAGAGTAGGAGGGTTTGGAGGTAGTGGCTGCTGGGAAGGGTGAGAGGTGGTTGGTGGACAGACAAGACTGCTGGCTGCCTGACCCACAGGGCCGGTAGGAAACCCAATTGTAGCCACTTAGAGGTTGGAAAGCTTGTGCGCCGCAGTGGCTGGGCTGGTAAAGACTCAGTTGTGCGCCCCTTCTGTGCCACAAATGGAGTGAAAGACTGAGGGTGACGAGGGGCCAACGAAAAGGCCCAAGGAACTGTCTGTAGCCCTTCTGTCCTTAAAGCGCTCCAACACCGAATCAGACTTGTCTCCATAAACTTGAGTCAAAAAGTGACTAAGGGGTAGCTCTTCCCAGATCTGAGCTGACTGGCCCAGAAAGAAATGTCAGCGCACCTGGTTGGCTCCTATATAAGCACCGCAAACGTATTTTCCAAAATGGAATGACGCGGAGCAGAACTACACCATCAGGGGGTACTGTTCATGAAAAACCTCCGGATCCAGTCTGACACCTGGGCATAATTCTAAGGTAAGGAATTCTGCAACTAGAAGTCTATATCCAAATTAAGTTAGTATTTATGCTGTTACTTATGACTGGACAATAAAATCTTTATCTCTGTACTTCACAGCATTTGTGCTGGTGGATTCCTTCACACAACACCACATCTGCCAAGTCTCATTTGGGGCATGTTTATTGTGGTTTACTCCAATTCCCTAGTTTCTGGGATCTAAGCAAGTCCTCAAACCCTGCCACCACCAAATCCTCACATTCAATCAGACAGGGAGTAGACTAAGAATTATCCATCTTGGAATTTTCTTTTAATATTCATAAAATGAAGACTATTTCTGGCTAGATGGCTCCTTCTGGACGCATTCAGAATACACATTTTCAGAAGGATTTCATAACGAAATTCGGCCTGTCTTGAAACAACATTTTCTGCTTTGTTTGATTTAATTCAACTGGAATTAGAAGCCAATACTAGCACTACCATCTAACAAAACAAATGTAACTTGCTGGGATGATTTTTTTCTAACGGGTTTAGTTGATGTCAAGTTAGGGGTAAATTCTAGAACTATGGAAAGGATCATTATTGCAACTCCTACATGTAAAAGGTGACTGCAGCATTTCCCACAAATATTGGTCTTAGAAAATACATAGGCAAAAGAATCGGCTGAAAATATTGTGAGAGGAGCATTCTGTCTCAGGAGCACAAGTGGCTGATGACCCAGCAGTTCAGCCTCTTCCAGAGGTGCAAAGCTCCTGGTATAGGACTCGGGACACACGCAGCTCTGTTTGCTGTACTACCACACACGATACACAATTACAGATGGTGGTGCTTTTGTTGGAGGAACATGTGCGAGCCTCCCCTTGGATGGCAAGATGACCTTCAAAGCTAGAAAAATGACCTGTAGCTCCAAGTAGGTTGATGCGGAGCAGGCATTCCAATGTTAACTGGAGCCCTCTGATCTCCACCTCACCTCCCACCACCAGTCAACAACCTAACAACAATGCATTTGTCACCACCATCAACTCTTGGTGTGGAAGGGATAATGGCCTGCAATAGGAAATGATGTGATAGGTCAGTAATCACTACAGATGTTAATTTGTCTACTTTGAGACATCGATTGTGTTAGAAAAGCAGCCTCAATGCTGTGCCCAGTGGGATTTTCAGGTTCTCCTGCATGGCTCACATGTGCCAACTAGTGTAGCAAATGTCTTGGATTTGCTGCAGTGACAAAGCTGGGAACGCCACTGTATCCAGGGTTGCCCCAATGAAGGGAAGCCTCCTTGTGAGGGAATCAGGTGGGACTTACGCTAGTTCATGGTGAAACCCAATTGTGTTAAAAGTTTCACCCTCATCCATAGGTGGTGCATGACGGAGGTGAGTCTCCTTCAACAGCCAGATATTGATGAACAGGAATGAAAGAACTCTAGACCTCCAAAGATGGGCAGCAAACACTGCAATTACTTTTGCATACACCAGAGGGACTCTGATAAAAAGGAGGCAGGAAGGGCAGAAAGAACAAGTTACTTACCTTCTGTAACGTTCTTACTGGTACACTGTATTGCAGATTCCTCATATTTTGAATATTCCCCAGGCATCAAACTGGATATGGAAACACTTCAGCAGTACCTCTAAGCGATGGAAGACCGCGCCTTGTGGCTCTGTACTGACTGCGCTTTGCTTTGGAAAGGATGTGCGGAACCTACATAGACACCGCTCCTGCGTGCTGACATTTGTTGCTTTCAAGACTGTCTGCACCTACAGAATAAGAGCCCAAAAAGAAAACTGGTAGACAGTGTGTAGATTCCTACACTTAGGATCTTATTATTGGACAGAGTGAAGTGTCAAAATGGGGACTATGAGTTGAACAGATACGAATCTACGGCTAGATAGATTCTCTACCAGAAAGACCATTACTGATAAGGAGAGGCAGACAGTGTGAGAAAGTGCCATCTTTCTTGCATGGTATGCCCCCACTTTTTGCTGAATGTACTTTGAGTGTGCCCTGGACTCCTGCTAATCAGGTGCCCAGGGCCTATGTTCCTTCCCTAAAAACCTCAAAGCCAAATTGGCAAACCCTGGCCACAGGTTATCCCCTGGTAAATGGTACCCTAGGCAGGCCTCTAAGGGCTGCAGCACTCATTGTGCCACACTTGGAGGACGAACACACACACACACCCACACACACACCCACACCCACACACCCACACCCACCCACACCCACACCCACCCACCCACACCCACACCTACCTTGAAGGCAGAGTGTCTGGGTACAAGACAAAACAGTCGACATGGCACACATCCCTGCGTGCCATGCCCACCACCTACACTGCCCTGGCATACATAAGCCACCCCTCTAGCTGGGTGCCCCTATGCCAGTGGTGTGGGCACAGGAGCATGGGCCCTGTACCCCTACAGTACCCAGGTCCATTCCTGGGCACTGTAAGTGCAGTGCTGCCATTTAAGAGTACATGGTGCTGAGAGCTCGTCAAACACGAACTCCACAGCACCATAATGGCAACACTGAAGACTGAAGTTTGGTATCAAACTTCTCAGCACATTAAACCTGCACTGATGCCAGTGTGGGATTTAATGTACAAAGCACCACAGAGGGCATCTTAGAGATGCCCCCTGAAACCTAACCTACAATCCACGTCTGGCCTGGGAGGCTGCCACACAGCAGACATGTTGCTGGACCCCTGGGTGGGAGAGCCCCCGCTCTCCTGGGCCTGCAACAATGCACATCCTGGGCGAGGTGCTAGGTGTCCTCCCCCAGGATGGACAGGGGAAGCTTCAAAGGCATGCCGCCTCTGTGAGCTTCCCCAGGCCAATTGCTGTACCCAGCAAACTGGCCCCCACCGGTTTTCACCCCCACTCTGGCGGGAAGACTGTCCGGAAACCCCAAATAAGGACAGGGGATGTGCCAGCCTGCCAACCCCACCCCTCAGATGGGGGAGGCGAGGTGAAGCACATCTCCGGGCACTCGCCATCTTGAAGATGGGAGGCCCTGCCCAATCAGGACTAGGCTACTGCCCCCTCCCACAGAGAGTGGCAGGATAGGGGGTGTACCCACCCCAGGGCAGGGACCCATTGGTCCCTGCCCTTTACCTACCTGTAACGCCCCTAAGGAATATGCTACTTACCAGTATGCATCTGTTCTTGGCATGTAGAGCTGCAGATCTATACACTTTTGCATAGATCGCCATCTGGTGTTGGGCCCGGATGTTTGCAGTTTGTTTTTCTTCTTGGACAGTCTTTGGAAGTCACAAGTTCGGTGACTCCACCTTCGGTCCGTACTGCACATGGGCTTCGGCTCCATCCTCAGATTGTTTTTCGCCAGCAGGGAAAAGATGGAGCGTAGTGATAATAGTAAGAAACCCATGTGTGTTGTATCTACATAAGATAGACTGGAACGGATACAGGTAGCCGGGGAGGCGGGTGGGCGTGTATAGATCTGCAGCTCTACATGCCAAGAACAGATGCATACTGGTAAGTAGCATATTCCGTTCGAGGCATATGAGCTGCAGATTATACACTTTTGCATAGATTATATAGCAGTACCCAGCCCTAGCGGCGACCACCGGTATCCGTTGCAGTGGTTTGAAATAGTGTCTTTAGTACAGCCTGGCCCACACTAGCTTGTTGTTTGGAGTGCACGTCTACACAGTAATGTTTTGTGAAGGTGTGAGGTGTTGACCATGTGGCTGCTTTGCAGATGTCATCGAAGGGTATGTTCCCTAGAAAAGCCATAGAAGCCCCCATCTTTCTTGTAGAGCGGGCTTTAGGTGGAACAGATAATGTTCTTTTTGCTTTGTGATAGCAAATTTGTATGCACTTTACAATCCACCTAGCTATCCCTGATTTAGAGATGGGGTTGCCTTTATGCGGTGGAGAGAAGGAGACAAACAATTGTTTAGTCTTACTGAAAGGTTGCGTTCTTTGTATGTAGTACAGTAAAGCCCTTTTAACATCAAGTGTATGTAGAGCCCTTTCGGCAACAGATTGAGGTTGCGAGAAAAAACCCGGTAATTCCACCGATTGATTAAGATGGAAGAGGGGAAATGACCTTGGGCAGAAATTTTGGATTTGTGCGAAGTATCACCTTGCTGTGATGTATCTATAAAAAGGGTTCTTGTATAGTGAACGCTTGTATCTCAGTAACCCTTCTAAGGGAAGTGATAGCTACGAGGAAAGCTGTTATCCAAGTGAGGAACTGTAGCTCACATTTATGCATTGGTTCGAAAGGCGGACCCATTAGCCTTGTAAGAACTACGTTTAGATTCCATACAGGGGAAGTTGTTGCCCTGGGTGGAATTACTCGTTTAAGGCCTTCCATAAAGGCTTTAATAGCAGGCACTCTGAACAGTGATAAATGCTGTCTGTTTTGTAGGTAAGCAGCAATTGCTGCTAGGTGTAGACGTATGGATGAATATGCCAGGTTACACCTTTGAAGATGGAGCAGATAGCATATGATGTGCTGTATGGATGCATCTAAAGGGTTGATTGTATTGTTACGGCAGTAAACAACAAATCTCTTCCACTTTGCGGCATAGCATGCTCGAGTGGTAGGACGTCTGGCTTCCTTGATAATGTTCATGCAATCAGGGGGAAGGTTAAGGTACCCAAATTCTAAGATTTCAGGAGCCAGATCGCAAGGTTGAGCTGAGCTGGGTCCGGGTGCCTGATTTCTCCATGGTTCTGGGTTAGGAGGCATGGGGACAGGTGCAGTTTTTGATGTGGTACCACCGATAGCTGTAGTAGTGTGGTGTACCACGGCTGCCTGGCCCATGTTGGGGCTACCAGAATGAGTGTGAGGGAGTGCTGTTGTAGCTTCCTTACCACTAATGGAATTAGCGGGAGAGGTGGAAAGGCGTATGCAAATTTGCCTGACCAATTCATCCATATCGCATTGCCTTTGGACAATGGGTGTGGGTATCTGGCGGCGAAGCTTGGGCCTTTTTTGTTTTCGTGGGTGGCGAAGAGGTCTATCTGAGGATGCCCCCACTTGTGGAAGAATGGGCGAAGAACTTGTGGATGCAGTTCCCATTCGTGCATTTGCTGCGTTTGTCTGCTGAGCAGATCTGCCATGGTGTTTTGTATGCCTGGGACGTGTTGTGCCAGGAGAAAGATTTTTTGTGGAATTGCCCATTTCCATATGCTCTGTGCTAAGCGGGAGAGCTGGGGAGAGTGTGTCCCCCCCTGTTTTTGAATAGAATACATTGCAGTCATATTGTCTGTGCGAATGAGGACTGCTTTGGCTGAAATTGGTTTCTGAAAGGATTTCAGGGCTAGAAAGATCGCCAATAGCTCCAGATGGTTGATGTGGAGTAATGTTTGCTGTGGCGTCCATAGACCTTGCACTGTGAGGTGTAGAAGGTGCGCTCCCCAGCCGGAGAGCGATGCGTCCGTTGTTAGAATCACCTGAGAAACCGGGTCCAGGAACGGCCGCCCTTTGGAAAGGTTTGTGGTGTTCCACCACTGCAGAGAGTGATGGGTGCGGCCGTCCACCAACACCAGATCTGTCAGCTGTCCCTGGGCCTGGTTCCACTGCCGTGCAAGGCACTCTTGGAGTGGACACATGTGGAGTCTTGCATGGGGCACTATGAAGATGCCATCATCCCTATTAGCTTCATAAACACTCTTGCTGGGAGAGAGTGCTGAAGAATGACTGTTTGGCGCAAGGCTTGTATGCTTGCGATTCTGGCTGAATTGGGATAGGCTATAGCTTTGGAGGTGCCTATAGTGGCCCCGAGATATTGCTTTGTGTGAGATGGTATGAGGTGGGACTTTTGATGATTCACCGTGAAGCCTAGCTGGTGGAGCAGTTGGATGGTGCGGTTTGTATGTTGCACACACTGGTTGTAGGACGCGGCTTTTATCAGCCAGTCGTCCAAGTAAGGGAAGACATGAATATGTTGTCTTCTGAGGTGTGCTGCTACTACCGCTAGGCATTTGGTAAACACCCGTGGTGCGGTTGTGACACCGAAGGGGAGAACCCTGAATTGGTAATGCTGACCGTCCACCACAAACCTGAGGTACTTCCTGTGAGAAGGGTGTATTGGAATATGAAAGTATGCGTCTTTCAAGTCCAGTGTAGTGAGAAAGTCTCCCTGGCAGAGGAGTGGGAGACCTTGTTGGAGGGTTACCATGTGGAAATGGTCCGAATGTATGTATGCATTTAGAGGCCGGAGGTCTAGAATGGGCCGTAGGGTCTCGTCTCTCTTTGGTATTAGAAAATACAGAGAGTAGACCCCTAAATTTTGCTGATTGACGGGGACCTGCTCTATAGCGTGTTTTTGCAGGAGGGAGATTACCTCCTGTTTGAGCAGTGTGGTGTGTTCTTGCGACATTGTACGGTGCCTGGGTGGAATATTGGGTGGGGTAGATGTTAGTTCGAGACAGTAGCCTGACTGAACAATTTGTGTCACCCATTTGTCTGATGTTATGGTCACCCAGGTGGGAAGAAAATGCTGTAGTCTGCCCCCGACTGGAGTGGAATGGTCTGGGGGGAGCGGGGGAAAGTCATTGGGCGGGCGGTGTGGCAGAACGGGTGGTGTTGGTTTTGCCCCTGCCCTTATTATTGTTTCCTCTATAGCCACCTCTTTGATAGCCCTTCGAGAAGGTAGTCTGAGGAGGGGACTTTTAGGAAGTAGAGGCGCTATCGGCAGAGTAACCTCTGCCTGTGCCACGAAAGGAGGAACGACAATGAACGTCTAGGGGTATGGGATTGTAATGCCCCCATAGACTTTGCCGTATCAGTGTCCTTTTTCATTTTCTCCAAAGCTTCGTCAACCTTTGGACCAAATAGGTGTTGTTGGTCAAAGGGGTGATTTAATATTGATGCCTGGACTTCTGGCTTAGACCCTGAGATTCTGAGCCAGGCATGACGAAGCAAAACACTGGTGTTTATAGCTCTAGAAGCTGTGTCTGCTGCGTCGAGGGCACATTTAATTGAGGTGTTGGTAATGAGCTTTCCCTCCTGTATTAGCTCATGAGCTCTGTGTTTGTTTGTCTGGGAGGTGTTGCATGAGAGCCTCCAGCTCATCGTAATGTGCTCCATCATAACGTGCAAGCAGTGCTTGCGTGTTGGCGATGCGCCACATATTTGCAGCTTGCGAGGCAGTGCGTTTACCAGACGCATCTAAGAGCTTTGACTCCTTATCTGGTGGTGGAGCCTCCCCTGATGATTGAGAGTTAGACCACTTCCTAGCTGTGGATACCACTAATGAGTCTAAGGGAGCAGGTCCTTTAATGTATGCAGGATCTGTGGGGGCTGCTTTATATTTCTTCTCTATCCTGGGGCTTAATACCCTAGCTCTGACTAGGTCCTTGAACACCTCTGCAGCATGTTTTGTTACTCCTTTTAGCATGGGCAATATTGCTGTGGCCTTATCTTGTATGTCAAAAGTGTCCAGTAGGAAATCGTCCTCAACTGGCTCGCTGTGTAATTCTACCCCATGGTAGTGTGCCGCCCGCTGTATTAAGTGGTGGAACCCCAGGGAGTCCTCTGGAGGAGATGGCCTGGATGGATAAATATCATCCTGAGGCATATCTGGTACATCGGGGTTGTGGTAATCCTCCCATGGGTCTGGTGTCCCTGGAGGTGTGGGGTCTAGTGGGGCGTCTGCCGGATCATAATCTGGATCTCCATAATCAGGGTCTGGAGATGGGGTTGGAGAGCGGTGAGACAAAGGTGGCGGAGATATGGGAGGTGGAGGAGGTGGTGGGGAGGGTACTCTGAAGGGAGATGTGGCAGAGTCCTTCCGTTTTGGCGGTGGAGGAGGATCTGGTTTATTTAAATGTCTTTTTTTGGAAGACAAAGTTAAATGCCCAGTCTTTGGATCCTTTGTTAAAGTTTTTTGATAAGGATCTGGCGTAAATAGTTCTCCTGGCACCGAATTGTCTGTCGGTGCCGATGTTTTCGGAGCCGTGGGCTTCGATGGTTTCTCCATGCCATGCTTTTTCGGGGCCTCCAATTTCTTTGGTGCCGAGGCAGGCTTCGGCGCCGGAGCGTCGGTGCCGAGGGGTTTATGTTTATGTTTTGTCGGCACCGAGAGTGCAGGTTTCGAGCCCGATGGCTTCGGAGCCGAACTGGGTGTAGTTTTCTTCGGTGCCGAACTGTGTTTTTCGGCACCAGGAGTAGGCTGGCTCGAGCCCGAGCCGCCGGGAGACTTATGATGCTTCGACACCGGGCCCGAAGGTGGGGTGATAGAAGCTGTATGTTTGGTTTACCCTAGGCCCGGAGGCGAAGGTGTAACCAGAGTCTCTTTCGGTGTGGGTACGGGAGTGGGAGGGGGTAGAGTACTCCCGACCCTCTGCGCCGGTGTGATCTCCTCCAGGTCGGAGTCGTCGGCCTCGGAAGCGCCGACGAGTTCTTCCTCCTGCTCGGTGTGCTGCTGCCCCGAAGCTCCGGTGTCGTCTCCGAAGATGTCAGGTGGAGCCGAAGTCGATGAGTGCGCCATGGTGCGTCGAGCTCTTCGATCCCGGATGGTCTTTTTCGATCGAAAAGACTTGCAGGCGGGGCAGTCTCGGGCCTCGTGTTCGGGAGAGAGGCAGAGGTTACACACCTGATGCAGGTCGGTGTGGGGAAATTTAGACCCACATTTTGGGCACTTTTTGAAGGGAGTCCTTTCCATCGGCCGAGACCGAGGCGAGGGAGGCCCGAAGGCCGGTGCCGATGTCTGGAATCGAGAAGTGCCGCCGAGAGAGAAGAAGATGATGAATTTTGTCATAAGAATCTCGATGGACGAGGATTTTCCGTCGAAGGTCGAACTGGAAAAGTTTGAAGCCGGAGCACGAAGTATCACATCCGAGCCCGATGGCGGAAAAAACAATCTGAGGATGGAGCCGAAGCCCATGCGCAGTACGGACCGAAGGAGGAGTCACTGAACTCGTGACTTCCAAAGACTGTCCAAGAAGAAAAATAAACTGCAAACATCCAGGCCCAACACCAGATGGCGATCTATGCAAAAGTGTATAATCTGCAGCTCATATGCCTCGAACATCTAGTATTTAGGGGCACCCTGAACCTTCCTTCCTCAGATTCCAAAAAACTAAGAAGTGCAAGAAGAAAGAAGACCTGCCGTGCAGCTGCTAAGAAGAGGAAGACACCAACTGCTTTGGCCCCAGCCCTACCGGCCTGTTGACCCTCGAACCTGCTCCTGCTACATCCCGGCACCTTTTGTGGCAAGCAACCTCACAAACCCCGGAGGACCTGGCTACCTTTTGGCTCTAAGCACCTGGGAATCCCATGAGCAGAGGCTCTGCTCAAAACCAGCTTCTAACCCCTGGCATCAGCCTGGAACCGCGAACCCAGCACACTCTGCACCTGCCAAGCCTGACCTGGCCTGTGCCGGAGTGAACAAAGACCCCGAGGACGTCCCCCCGGCGACTGTGACCCCGAATCCGGCCCCCAAGAACTCACCTCGACGCTCCTGACTCCTGCAGCCTCAGAACCAGGTACCCCCCAACCGCGATCAACAGAGGGTAAGATTTCCCGACACCAAAAGGTACCCCTGCACCCAGCACCCTGCGGCCCCCTGTGCCCAACTCCTGGGTACCTACCTATCCTCCAACTACCCAACTTACCTCTCAAAGTGGTGGTGGCACCTACCTGAAGAATTTTCGTCCCCGAGCTTGCAGCCTTTGTTCAACCAGGAGCTTTCCCATTGAAATCCATTGAGCGCCCGAAGGCTTAAAAGCACCTTGCACCCAGCCGTCCGAGTGGCCCTGGCAGTGTAACCTCTACACCTATCTACTTCCCCATTTGCCCTGAGCAAGTGACCAGGAGCCCAGCTCCCACAGCCGCGTGGCCTGCTAGTCAGCAGCCACCAACCAAGGCCCCCCTGCCTCCCATAAGATAACATTGGGCCTAGTATTTCTTCGGCATTCACAATACACAGGGGCACTAGACAGGGCTGCCCCCTATCGCCCCTGTTATTTGCGTTGGCTGTGGAGCCCTTGGCTATCCGTCTCCGAAGGGAGGGGCAGGACTGGGGCATACCGCTAGCGGACGCCACGCACTGTGTCTCACTGTATGCCGACGATCTCCTCCTGTATATACGGGACATCGCCGCGGATCTAACTCCACTCGGACTCATCCTGACCGAATTCGCGGACGCTTCAGGCTTGAAGGTGAACTGGGAGAAATCTGTGGTCTATCCCCTCCACCCCGACTCTGCCCCTCGGGAAGTGTGGATTGGTGATCAGCGATTAAACTGGACGGCAGAGGCCCCTCGCTATCTAGGGGTTCGCCTATATCACTCACCCACTGACATCTTCGAGGGTAACCATCGTAGGGCACTCGCCTCCATACGTTCCACCATCGGGTTTTGGTGTCAGCTCCCACTAGCCCCGATCGGCCGCGTGGCCTTAGCGAAAATGGTGCTGGTCCCGCGTCTACTCTATTACTTTACTAACCTTCCAGTGATACCACCTCGTTCTTTCTTCAAAGATCTGGACACCCTCCTTGGCTCCCTAATATGGGGCAAGGGGCGACATAGAATCGCACTGGCAAAACTGAAATTACCCACGACACAAGGCGGTCTCGGAGCTCCCTCATTCGAAGCCTATTTCCTAGCGGCGCAGCTCCAATGGCTTACCTATTGGACCGCCGGCAGGCACACGTCCGAAACGACACCGGAATTATGCCGTTTGCTTGTGCCGGGATCCCGCCCGACGGGGACTTACCCCCTCCAGATGGAGGTGGCCCGGGGGTGCATCCGGCGCATACACAGACTCGCACCAGATAGGCCCTCGTATTCACCGTTGCTCCCGCTGGTGGGCTGGCCCAAAAACACCCGGTTCTTCACCCCTGCCATGCTTCAGGAGTGGACATCTCGGGAGGTCACCGAGGCAGAAATACTATTCGCGGAGGGACACCTCCGACCATTCCAACAACTCATTGATGAATACGATCTCCCCCCGGGACAATTCTTGCGGCACCGCCAGCTCCTTAGTCATTTTCTGCCGCACTGTGATCTCACACTAGGAGAGCCCCCCACGCATCCAGTCCTCCACACGATACTGCGAATGGGACGGGGTCGTCACCTCACCACCTGGCTGTACAAGTCCATTCGAGAGTTGACGCCCCTATCATTGGCGCCCCTGCGGACCCTTTGGGAGGAGGAGGTGGGACGGGCGTTTCATGACAACGAATGGGACAGGGCCCTCGAATTTCCCAAAAAAGTGTCTCGGAACGCCCGTTTCAAAAATATACAATATTACATTCTCCACAGGGCCTACTTGACCCCAGCGCGCCTCCAGCGTTTCTATCCCGATACAATTTTCCTCTGCCCCCGCTGTCAGGCGCAGGATGCAGATTTCCTCCATATGTTTTGGTCCTGCCCGGGGATCCAAATCTACTGGTCGACTATCCACGAGACCCTCCGTGAGCTCACGGGGTTGCCCCATCTAGACACCTGGGAGTACTGCGCACTGGGAATAATGGGTCGGAAGCAGCGGCACAAAGTACCTATACGATTTGTCTCATTAGCACACCTCCTGGCTAAGCGATGCATAGCTATGAATTGGCGCTCCCCTACGGGCCCCCCGATGGCGGCATGGAGGGGGGCGGTGCTCAAGTGGTCTGCGGCTGAGGAGGACGCTCTGCGGGAGGAGGAGGCGAAGGGCATACGCAAAACCCCGATCTCCCTGGAGTGGGCGCTGATAATGCATCAGTTTAAACAATCCCAACCCCTAGCTGACCAGAACGCGACCGCGACTACCCATACTGCCACACAGCCACCCCCCCCCCACCCCCCCCCCCCCTACAAAAGAAATACTGAAAGTAATCTATTGCAAATAACTTAAAACTTCCATTTAGCTCAATGCATTATGGTGTTTGAAAGTGTGTTGCCTATTGCAACAACCTGTAACCTGTATTTACAAAAGTCAATTGCATATTGCAAAAGTATTTACCTAAAGCATCTCATTCTGAGAAAGTATATTTTAATACCTATTGTTGGTTCTAAAATAAAACAAACATTTTTTTATATAAACCATTGGCCTAGAGTTCAGTTATTGAGTGTGTGAGACCATTTGCTGACTGTGTGTGTACAACAAATGCTTTACACGGTCCTCTGATACTGCCTTACTGCTCAACCAAGCTACCACTTTAGAGAGTAAGGTTATATCGAACTTTAACCTCTGCCAAACCTCTGGGGACTGTGGACTCTGTACACAATGTACCTAATGTACCTATTTGGGAACAGTATATACAGGAGCCACTTTCTCACAAACAGGCATCACTGCTGTGCGCAGAGGCAAGTTTATTCATTGTTTTATCCACAACCTCAAATGCAAAGCGTGACTGACAGATTAGAAATACTGATGGTGTGCAAGATTTTACTTAGAACCTCATTAGCTCCTAAAAGTTCACTTCACAAAATGGTGCGGAATTTGGACAGTAAGGAATCTGCAGTTAAAGTATCCACAAGAAAGAGCAATAACAAAGTTAAGTTACTTAATATTCTGATGGATACTAATAATTCCACATTCTCACCTTGAGAGTGGACAACAAAGCAAACAACTTGAGAGGTTTTGGGCTTCGGAAGTGGAATTTATATCAGGAAGTCCTAAAGGACCAAGAGGGCAGAATGAACACGAGAATACAGTAGTGCTTAGTGATTGTACAGCTGCCTGCCCACTTCGCCACCTGGCAGTTGTCCAAAACACAGACCATTAAAGCCAGATCAATACTGGTAGAGTGAGAACTAAGGATCTTTTTGGCAAAAGAGTAACAGCTTGAAAGAGAGGGCTATTTATCAAGCTAAGGTCCGGTTTTTTAACTGCCTTTTCTTCCTCACAGGCAAAGCTAACAAAGCTAGTCACCAACCGAGCACCTCTTAATTCTAGCTCTAGTTCTAGCTCTTAGTTCTACGTAGAAGCTTAGGGATATATATATGGCACTTTAAATAATTTGGCTTTTACCTCAGGCGTCATGTGATCAAGGCCTCCGTGTTGAGGCTGAAACGCGTCATGGTGGTACGTGTTGCACTTATGGATTAAAAATATCTTCACGCACTGAATTGCTTGGGTCCGTGTTCGTCCTTCCAGAGTATGTGGCAGCAGCGGCGAAGTTCTTTTCATGTTTGATACACCGAAACGCTTCCTCGGTGTTTCACGGACCCCTCTTTCCAGTGGACCAAGCGGCAGGAAGCCAGCCTCCGGTAACCCGGAAGCATCTTTGTGTTCCGGTGAGGTTCAGCTGCGGCAGCCCCCGGTCAGCCGGACTTACACCTACCGCCAGCTGCGGGCAGGAATTGGAGGATTATACCCAGGAATAGACCCAGCCCCGCAAGTTGCAAAGGTAGGCGCCGACAGGCTTTAGCCGGTGAAGGAGTGTGCTCGACCTGGCTGACACCGCTATTTTATCGAGTGTTCAGCTAGTGGTCGGTTGATTATCATTAATCGAGCTTTAGTGCACCATGGCCGCCGACGCTGTGAGAAGCCGCGAGGAGGTGGCAGCTCAGTTGTTTGATGATGCCCCAGTCATTGAGACTTTTAATACGGTGCTGACAGACACTGGCAAACCTGGGGGTAGTGAACTGAAGGACACTTTCAGACAGTTGGAGAAAGTAATGCGTACAGAGCAATCGAAATGGTGGGAGCACAAGTCACTCTCACGGTACTTAGAGGTGGGTTGCATTCCACGTGGCCTCCGCATAATGCTGGCTCCAAGCTACGAGAACCCCGACCCCAATATGTTATCAGAGTGGGCCGAGTGCAATCTTGATTAATCTTGTAGACTGGTGAGAATTCTAGTTAAATATGCTGAGTGTGACATGATTGCAGCACAGATCAAAATTGCAGGACTCAATGAACAAATATCAAGGATTGGAGACTCGGAATCAGAAAAAAGATTCCGTGATCACATGCATCTCCGATTAGCTAAAGAAGAGGACATCATAAAAAAAAGCGCAAAGTGTTCAAGTTTCAAAGGGATAAGATGGATTATCAAAATGGACAGGTTTTTACATTTGCTAAAAAGTTTGATTCTTTTAAAAAGACCAAAGCATCGGCGATTATGCAAACAGCGCCACCCAATGGTAATTCTCTAGTTCAGTCATACTCCTACGTCTCGGATTTAAGCTCTGTACCCGGCAGTGAGTCTGAGAATGAACAAGCTACCGCTAGCTCACGGCTGGGGTTTACAAAATTCTCCCTGGGCCAAGAGCTAGATTGTCTGCGCCAGGACCGTAGACAAACCCTCAGACCCCGGGCAGTAAATCGCAAGCCAGACAAAGAGCAAACCTCAAGTGGCGTGAGTGCAGAGAAAGCTGTAAGAACAGACAACGGCGGCAAACCGACCTCCAAAAAGCAACAGAGGAAATGGGTTCGTAAATGAGCCCTTTGGGTGACAATTCATTTTCCATCATTAACCTCTCCGATATCCATCTCACTTCCGCTGAAAGTAAAATCCTCTCCTTAGGTTTATCTTTTGGGCCACCTAATGACTTCAACTACACGCAGACCCGCATTGATCTATATAAATATATTCGCAAACTCAAACTGAGGAAGTTCCATCTTCAGAACACATCCAAGCGCGCAACTCCAGTTACTAGCATGGTTGCTAATCTCAGTCCTTCTTGCCCTACGATAGGGGAGTACGAGTTACTTTGTAATTTACAGGA
Organism: Triturus cristatus; assembly: GCF_964204655.1. Taxonomy (NCBI): domain Eukaryota; kingdom Metazoa; phylum Chordata; class Amphibia; order Caudata; family Salamandridae; genus Triturus; species Triturus cristatus. The sequence continues at coordinate 322,179,602 of NC_140586.1, read as the reverse complement.
TTTACACAGGGAAGGCACGATTGATGAAAATCCCCCTGAGTATGATACACAGCCTAGACTGGACATGCCTGGTTGTTCAGGCTTCAAACCCAAGTCCAAATTTAAACCTATTATGGTACATGATAACATTGACATCTACAACGATTTGGTTATTAGCCAGCTTAAAAAATTACATATTTCAACTTTAAAAGCTCAAAAACATCGCCGAAGACAGAACAGCAGCTTTGGGAGTTTAATGAAGAAGCTGCAAAGCAATGACAGTGTGGTAATTCGGCAGTCTGATAAGGGGCGCAACATTGTCCTCTGGCCAAAATCAATGTACATGACAGAGGCCCTTCTCCATCTGAACAACCGTGATTGTTACAGACGAGGCGATTGGACAGCTGTCAATCGAGCCTGGAATGACCTCAATGCCAAGCTGTTATCATGGAACAGCATGGGATTACTCAGTGGTGACGAATTCAAATTTTTAAAAACGAACTATCCAGTCATCCCTGTTTTTTATTTAATTCCAAAAGTTCACAAAGACTCTGCCAAACCCCCGGGGAGACCTATTATCTCCGCAAGAAACAGCATGATGGAGAACATCTCACGATACATTGATTTTTTCCTTCAGGAACATGTTAAGAACTTACCCTCTTATCTGCAGGACACGGGGGATTTCCTAAGGAAAATAAGTACTGTTTCATGGCAAGATGATTACCTTCTGATAACACTGGATGTCACTGCCTTGTATACCAGTATCCATCATCTGGATGGAATAAGAGCAGTTGAACATTACTTGCGAACTCAACCTGTTCACATGCTGCAGCACAGTAAAATGCTGATTGATATGATTCAGATTTGTTTAATTAACAATTACTTTCTCTTCCAGACTCAGGTGTATCAACAACTGAGAGGTGTGGCTATGGGGGCTTGCTTTTCCCCCAGTTACGCCTGTTTACACATGGGACTGTGGGAGGAGCAAGTCCTCAGGGCCCGCTTCGGTCATGTTTTGGACAACCATGTTGTATCTTGGTATCGTTTCATAGACGATTTGTTTATAATCTGGAGAGGCTATGAAGCCTCAGCGAATGCCTTCATTGAGGGAATTAATGTAAACAATCTGAACCTGGAATTCACTGCATCTGTCAGCAATTCTTCTGTTAACTTTTTGGATGTAGAAGTGTTTATCAAGGATAATCACATTGAGACTAAACTACATCGTAAGGTCATGGCAGGCAATACGGTTCTGCATGCCTATAGTCATCACCCAGACCATCTGGTGCGCAGTATCCCATACGGGGAAATGCTGCCCATCAGAAGGATCTGTAGTAGGGATACTGACTATGTAGAGGCTCAATTGAAGAGTAGGCAACGCTTCATTGACAGAGGTTACACAGCTAAAGTGCTAGATACAGCAATAAAGAAAGCCAATTCCATCTCTCGCTCAACAGCACTAAAATGCAGCTCTGACTTGACTGCACTGTCTAATGCCACCAATCCCATGTTCGAACCACCAAGGCTAATTACCACCTACAACTGTGAACACAGCAAGGTGCGGACTATTTTTAACAAAAATTGGCCGTTGGTTCGCAATGACCCAGTAATTGGCGAGTTGTTGCCTAAATCCCCAGCTATCACAGTCCGCAGATCTCGCTCAATGAATGATATGCTGGTGCAAAGCAGTCCAGAGATCAGCACGAATAACTATTGGTTACAGAGCTCTAAGGTTTTTTTTTTTTTAAGTGCGCCAGCTGCAAAGCCTGCAAACTTGGTCGGAACAGGACATCCTATATGACTCCCTTTAGTGATGTTCCCGTTTTGATTTCAAAGAAATTAACGTGCAAAACTGAATTTGCCGTGTATGTGCTGGAGTGTGCGTGTGGCCTGCAGTATGTTGGTAGCACCAAACTGCAGGTTCACAAACGCATTCTCCAGCACATGCGGGCTATCAATAACAATGATGCAGCATACCCTGTCGCCAGACACTTTAAAGAGATCCATGACAGTTGCCTAGATTTTTTAAGCTACTTTGTAGTAGACACAGTCCCACGGTTCTGTCGAGGAGGCGACCGGGAATCTCTGCTCAGACAGTTGGAGGCTAGATATATCCTCATGTTGGACTCTAGAACCCCCAACGGGCTTAATTCTAGTGAAGATCTCTTTACCTGTCTATAACAGTCAGCACCCCAGGAGACAGTGGACCACTGTGTTTCAATACAATGGCTACAATTGGATTCAGTTCCGATGCCCAATTTTGTTTTAGCGCAGTTCATCCCTGTCGACCGTTGTTGAGCATATAGCAATACTATCTGAAACATCAACTTCTGAGTTGCTAATGTAATATATACTTTTTTGCAATGATTTTTATATTACTACTTTCTCCCCTCTTTTTATATATACATATTTCACTGATGCGTGATTCTCTCTGGGCAGATTAGATATGAGACTCTATAGATTGTCCAACACAATATAATCGCAGGCTTTTTTTAATGGTTGATAACATCTTTTGAATATTTATGATGTAATAGATATTTCGTACAAGTTATTCCGCATGTTTAGGAATCTGGTTCTCCTAGCAGGAAAGGTTGATATATTTTACAACCAGCTCGGTATCCAAATACATGAAGTGGGGAGCTACATATGATGGACAATCATTGAATATGTGGTGACGTTTCAGTTTTTTTGAAAAGTAATTGATTATTAGTTGGGCATCTTAAAGACTTCTTTGACTAAACTCGTGACCATTAAGACTTTGAACATTGTACTGTAACTGTTTTTTGCACTAAAAATTGTTGGCATTTGCACTTTAGCATGTTGCATAGTTTGATGGCATCACCTCACTTTGAGGAGCATCTTTAACATGCTGTTTTCTTGCACTTGCAGTAATTTGCACATTGCACAATTTGCACATTTGTTTTTATCCGAGTAGTTGGCGTGTAGTTTTTTTTGTATAAATTAAGCAACAACCAATTAGCATTTTGCATTAACAAATCCTAAATATCGCTACTCGTATAGATGACCTACTGCTACCCACAGTCTGTGTTTTCAAATGTTGCTGCATTTTTATACCTTGCCAATCTTGCTATTTTGCACATCTTGTTATGTTGTACAATGAGAAGAATTTGTATTATCGTATTCTGGTTTCATTGTCTCATGGCCACACTCTGTATTCTACATTGATATAACTTTTATGTCTATTGGCCCAGATATCAAGTGTTGCAGACACTGGCACTTTAAATAATTTGGCTTTTACCTCAGGCGTCATGTGATCAAGGCCTCCGTGTTGAGGCCGAAACGCGTCATGGTGGTACGTGTTGCACTTATGGATTAAAATATCTTCACGCACTGAATTGCTTGGGTCCGTGTTCGTCCTTCCAGAGTATGTGGCAGCAGTGGCGAAGATATATATATTCACTGAAAAAACCATAGGTTTCGCACATGTTATAGTTAGCGGAAATTTTACTGATAAAAAACCAGTGAAATTGCCCCGTTATAGTTAGTGCTGGCAACTATAACTCACGCGACCGCAATCCTCTGCTGATGCTAATACTGTATTTAGACACTTATTTGCCCATGTCTTCTTCCATACATTTTTAGCTATACATATATTACAAATATTTTTTTTTCATAAAGACACATATGTCATCAGCAGAAGATTGCGGTCGCGTGAGTTATAGTTGCCAGCACTAACTATAACGGGGCAATTTCACTGTTTTTTTATCAGTAAAATTTCCGCTAACTATAACATGTGTGAAACCTATGGTTTTTTCAGTGAATTTGCAAGGTTTTTTAAATGCTAATTCCTAACTATAACGTGTGTGAAACCTATGGTTTTTTCAGTGAATTTGTACGGTTTTTTAAATGCTAAGTTACTTTACGCCATTCGAGGCGTGCGCGCCCACTTAACGCAGTTCGTTCCGTGCACGGTTTTTATCAACTTTAATAAGCCCTGTACATTTGGTGGCCTTCGGCCACCAAAAGCACAGGGGGTGGGGTCAATGTGGATAGTGTTTTTTTTATTTCGATTTTATAATTTCATGTTGCCAAAATTTAGTTTTTTTTACCTATTAATAAGCCCTGTACATTTGTTGGCCTACGGCCACCAAAAGCACAGGGGGTGGGGTAAGTGTGGATAGTGTTTTTTTTTTTTTTTTTTTTTACCGTACGCTTACGGTAAGCGTACGGTAAGCGTACTCGGCGAAATTGCCGAAAAAAAAATAAAACCGTTTTTGCTCTTGGGGGATGTTTGGGGACTCCCTCAACATGACTATGTGGGAGGGAGTTGTCAAAACAGCCCCGTAACATGTTTTTGGCCATCTTGTTTGATAAACAACACTCAGTGCGAGAGACAAAATGGCGCCCGCCGCTTCCTGGTTTCGGCCGATTCGAATGTTTACTAAGATCTAAGAGCCAATCAGAATCGCGCTCGCGCACGCCACCGAACGCTTACGGTAAGCGTACGGTAAGCGTACCGTAAGCGGGCTCCGATATATATATTGATTTAAAGGCTATTTTCTCAGAATCTACTGAACAGATTTACACCAAACCTACAAAAGGCACTTCCTTGACCTAGGGACTACCTCTCTGCCAAATTTCTAGTAATTCTGTTCAGCCGTTCGGGCTGTAGCTCGTTCTAAAGGTCCTATGGAAAAATGCATGGGAAAAACGCGTTTTGGGACCCCCCTTTTATCTCAGCCCCCGCTTGACGAATCCCCCCGAGACTTTCAGGGTAGGAGCGGAGCGTAGCGCCCCACCTATTTTGAGAAATTCGCAAGGATTCATCGACCGGCGCCAAAGTTATTCAAAATAGAATGTTGAGGTTTTCCTATGGAAAAGGGGTCCTAACTATAACTACCTACTGGCGACCGCCAGTAGGTAATATATATATATATATATATATATATATATATATATATATATATATATATATATACACACATACATACATACACAACTGCTGTGACCTCTCCCCTTTCGTTTGTGGAGAGAAGAACCTGGGGAGCATGATGGAAGGTGGTGTAGGAAGCTGGCTCTCAATATAGTGGACCAAAACGAGGTACAATTTGTGTAGGGTTCAAGCAACCCTTATTGGTTTAAAGAGGCAATATGAGAACACTAATTGCTCTTTTTTGGTAGTGTGGGTAAGCAGCGTAGGCTTATCAGAAGGTACTGCTGAGCATTTGTTGTACTCTCATCGGCAATAAATGAGATTCAAGAACAAATCAGAGATCAATTTAGAAAAATAAGTTGTATTTTTATATGCATTTTGATACAAAAGGAATATGCTACTTACCAGTATGCATCTGTTCTTGGCATGTAGAGCTGCAGAGTTGTACACTTAGCATAGATCGCCATCTGGTGTTGGGCCCGGATGTTTGCAGTTTGTTTTTGTTCTTTGGACAGTCTTTGGAAGTCACGAGTTCGGTGACTCCTCCTTCGGTCCGTACTGCGCATGGGCTTCGGCTCCATCCTCAGATTGTTTTTCGCCAACAGGGAAATGATGGAGCGTAGTAATAACAGTGAGAAACCCATGTGTGTTGTATCTAAATAAGATGGACTGGAACGGATACAGGTAGCCGGGTGGGCGTGTACAACTCTGCAGCTCTACATGCCAAGAACAGATGCATACTGGTAAGTAGCATATTCCGTTCGAGGCATATGAGCTGCAGATTGTACACTTAGCATAGATTATATAGCAGTACCCAACTTTAGCGGCGACCACCGGTATCCGTTGCAGCGGTTTGAAAAAGTGTCTTTAGTACAGCCTGGCCCACACTAGCTTGTTGCTTGGAATGCACGTCTACACAGTAATGTTTTGTGAAGGTGTGCGGTGTTGACCATGTGGCTGCTTTGCAGATGTCATCTAAGGGTATGTTCCCTAGAAAAGCCATAGAAGCCCCTAACTTTCTAGTAGAGTGGGCTTTAGGTGGAACAGATAATGTTCTTTTTGCCTTTTGATAGCAAATTTGTATGCACTTTACAATCCACCTAGCTATCTCTGATTTAGAGATGGGGTTGCCTTTATGTGGTGGAGAGAAGGAAACAAACAATTGTTTAGTTTTCCTGAAAGGTTGCGTTCTCTGTATGTAGTACAGTAAAGCCCTCTTAACATCAAGTGTATGTAGGGCCCTTTCCGCAACAGATTGAGGTTGCGAGAAAAAAACAGGTAATTCCACCGATTGATTGAGATGGAAGGGGGAAATGACCTTGGGCAGAAACTTTGGATTTGTACGAAGTATCACTTTGCTGTGATGTATTTGTAAGAAGGGTTCCTGTATAGTGAACGCTTGTATTTCACCAACCCTTCTAAGGGAAGTGATAGCTACGAGGAAAGCTGTTTTCCAGGTGAGGAACTGTAGCTCACATTTATGCATTGGTTCGAAGGGCGGACCCATTAGCCGTGTAAGAACTACATTTAGATTCCATACAGGGGAAGGTGGTGCCCTGGGAGGAATTACTCGTTTAAGGCCTTCCATAAAGGCTTTAATAGCGGGCACTCTGAACAGTGATAAATGCTGTCTGTTTTGTAGGTAAGCAGCAATCGCTGCTAGGTGTAGGCGTATGGATGAATATGCCAGGTTACACCTTTGGAGATGGAGCAGATAGCATATGATGTGCTGTATGGATACATCTAAACGGTTGATTGTATTGTTACGGCAGTAAACAACAATTCTCTTCCACTTTGCGGCATAGCATGCTCGAGTGGTAGGACGTCTGGCTTCCTTGATAATGTTCATGCAATCAGGGGGAAGGTTAAGGTACCCAAATTCTAAGATTTCAGGAGCCAGATCGCAAGGTTGAGCTGAGCTGGGTCCGGGTGCCTGATTTCTCCATGGTTCTGAGTTAGGAGGCATGGGGACAGGTGCAGTTTTTGATGTGGTACCACGGAGAGCTGTAGTAGTGTGGTGTACCACAGCTGCCTAGCCCATGTTGGAGCTACCAGAACGAGTGTGAGGGAGTGCTGTTGTAGCTTCCTTACCACTAATGGAATTAACGGGAGAGGTGGAAAGGCGTATGCAAATCTGCCTGACCAGTTCATCCAGATCGCATTGCCTTTGGACAATGGGTGTGGGTATCTGGCGGCGAAGCTTGGGCATTTTTTGTTTTCGTGGGTGGCGAAGAGGTCTAACTGAGGATGCACCCACTTGTGGAAGAATGGGCGAAGAACTTGTGGATGCAGTTCCCATTCGTGCATTTGCTGCGTTTGTCTGCTGAGCAGATCTGCCATGGTGTTTTGTACGCCTGGAACGTGCTGTGCCAGGAGAAAGATGTTTTGAGGAAGTGCCCATCTCTATATGCTCTGGGCTAAGCGGGAGAGCTGGGGAGAGTGTGTCCCCCCCTGTTTTTGAATACAATACATTGCAGTCATATTGTCTGTGCGAATGAGGACTGCTTTGGCTGAAATCTGTTTTTGAAAGGATTTTAGGGCTAGAAAGATCGCCAAGAGCTCCAGATGGTTGATGTGGAGCGACTTTTGCTGTGGCGTCCATAGACCTTGCATTGTGAGGTGTAAGAGGTGCGCTCCCCAGCCGGAGAGCGATGCGTCCGCTGTTAGAATCACCTGAGGAACCGGGTCCAGGAACGGCCACCCTTTGGAAAGGTTTGTGGTGTTCCACCACTGCAGAGAGTGATGGGTGCGGCCGTCTACCAACACCAGATCCGTCAGCTGTCCTTGGGCCTGGCTCCACTGTTGTGCTAGGCACTCTTGAAGTGGACGCATGTGGAGTCTTGCATGGGACACTATGAAGATGCAAGATGCCATCATCCCTATGAGCTTCATAAACACTCTTGCTGGAAGAGAGTGGCGAGGAAGGAACGTTTGACGCAAGGCTTGTATGCTTGCGATTCTGGCTGAGTTTGGATAAGCAATACCTTTGGAGGTGTCTATAGTGGCCCCGAGATATTGCTTTGTGTGAGATGGTAGGAGGTGGGACTTTTGGTAGTTCACCGTGAAGCCTAGCTGGTGGAGCAGTTGGATGGTGCTGTTGGTATGTTGCACACATTGGTTGTAGGACGCGGCTTTTATGAGCCAGTCGTCTAAGTAAGGGAAAACGTGAATATGTTGACGTCTGAGGTGTGCTGCTACAACTGCTAGGCATTTGGTAAACACCCGTGGTGCGGTGGTGACCCCGAAGGGGAGAACTGTGAACTGGTAATGTTGACCGTCCACCACAAACCTGAGGTACTTCCTGTGAGAAGGGTGTATTGGAATGTGAAAGTATGCGTCTTTCAGATCCAAGGTAGTGAGAAAGTCTCCTTGAGAGAGGAGCGGGAGGACTTGTTGTAGGGTGACCATGTGAAAATGGTCTGAATGTATGTATGTATTTAGAGGCCGGAGGTCCAGAATGGGCCTCAGGGTCCAGTCTTTCTTTGGTATCAGGAAATACAGAGAGTAGACCCCTAGATTTTGCTGATTGACGGGGACCTGCTCTATAGCGTGTTTTTGGAGGAGGGAGAGCACCTCCTGTTTGAGCAGTGTGGAATGTTCTTGAGACATTGGACGGTGCCTTGGTGGGATATTGGGTGGGGTAGATGTGAGCTCAAGACAGTACCCTGACCGAATAATTTGGGTCACCCATTTGTCCGATGTTATGGATTCCCATGCGTGGATAAAGTTTTGTAGTCTGCCCCCGACCGGAGTGGGATGGTCTGGGGGGAGCGGAGGGAAGTCATTGTGCGGGCGGGGTGGCAGAACGGGTGGTGTTAGTTTTGCCCCTGCCCTTATTGTTGCCTCTGTATCCACCCCTTTGGTAGCCCTTTGAGAAGGTATTTTGAGGAGGGGACTTGTAGGAGGTAGAGGCACTATCGGTGGAGTAGCCTCTGCCTGTGCTACGAAAGGATGAGCGCCGAAAGGAGCGTTTAGGGGTCTGTGATTGTAATGCCCCCATAGACTTTGCTGTGTCTGTGTCCTTTTTCATTTTTTCTAATGCTTAGTCTACCTTTGGCCCGAAGAGATTTTGTTGGTCAAAGGGGTGATTGAGTATGGATGCCTGGACTTCTGGCTTGAACCCTGAGATCCTGAGCCAGGCATGACGACGAAGCAGGACACTAGTATTTATGGCTCTAGAAGCAGTGTCGGCTGCATCGAGGGCACATTTAATGGAGGTGTTAGTAATTAGCTTTCCCTCCTGTATCAGGTCATGAGCTTTACATTTGTGCTTTTCCGGGAGGTGCTGCATAAGAGCCTCAAGCTCATCGTAGTGTGCTCTGTCATAACGCGCAAGCAACGCTTGTGTATTCGCAATGCGCCAGATGTTCGCGGCTTGCGAGGCGGTGCGTTTACCAGACGCATCTAGTAGTTTGGATTCCTTATCTGGCGGTGGGGCCTCGCCTGAGGACTGGGAGTTAGACCGCTTTCTAGCTGTGGACACAACTAGGGAATCTAAGGGAGCAGGGTCCTTAATGTATGTAGGGTCTGTGGGTGCCGCCTTGTACTTTTTTTCTATTCTAGGGTTTAAGACCCTGGCCCTGACAGGGTCTTTGAACACCTCTGCAGCATGCTTGGTGACACCCTTAAGCATGGGCAAGATAGCTGTGGACTTATCCTGAATATCAAATGTATCCAGTAAGAAGTCGTCTTCCACTGGTTCACTATGCATTTCCACCCCATGGTAGTGTGCTGCTCTCTGCACTAAGTGGTGAAACCCTAGTGAGTCCTCTGGGGGAGATGGCCTGGATGGGTAGAGGTTGTCCTGAGGCACATCCGGTATGTCAGGGTTTTGGTAATCTTCCCATGGGTCTGGGGTCCTCGGTGGAGTGGGGTCCATGGGGGCGTCCGCCGGGTCAATCTGGATCCTCGTAATCCAGATCTGGGGACGGGGTCAGGGAATGATGAGGCAAGGGTGGCGGAGACCTGGGAGGGGGAGGAGGTGGAAGAGGTGGTGGAGGAGGAGGTAGTGGGGAGGGCACTCTGAGAGGAGATGTGGCAGAGTCCTTCCGCTTGGGCGGTGGAGGAGGAGCTGGCGTGTCAAGACGTCTTTTCTTGACAGCTAAAGTCAATAGCCCAGTCTTTGGATCCTTAGATAAGGTTTTTTGATAAGGATCTGGTGTAAAAAGGTCCAATGGCGTCGAATCGTCCACTAGCGCCGATGTTTTCAGAGCCGAGGATTTTGGTGGTTTCTCTGCGCCATGCCTTTTTGGAACCTCCGGTTTTTTCGGCGTCGAGGTAGTCTTCGGCGCCGGAGCGTCGGTGCCGAGGGATTTGTGTTTGTGTTTTGTCGGCACCGAGAGTCCAGGCTTCGGCACCGGTGGCTTCAGAGTCGAACTGGGCGTTACTTTCTTCGGTGCCGAACGATGTTTATCGGCACCAGGCGTCGGCTGGCTCGAGCCCGAGCTGCCGTGAGACTTGTGAGGCTTCGACACCGGGCCCGAAGGTGGGGTGATAGAAGCTGCGTGCTTGGTTTTACCCAGGCCTGCAGGCGAGGGTGTAACCTGAGTCTCTTTGGTTTTGGGCGCGAGGGTGGGAGGGGGTAGAGTACTCCCGACCCTCTGCGCCGGTGTGATGTCCTCCACGTCGGAGTCGTCGGCCTCGGAAGCGCTGACAAAGTCTTCCTCCTGCTCGGTGTGTTGTTGCCCCGAAGCTCCGGTGTCGTCTCCGAAGATGTCCGGTGGAGCCGCGGTCGATGAGTGCGCCATGGTGCGTCGAGCTCTGCGATCCCGGATGGTCTTTTTTGATCGAAAAGACTTACAGGCGGGGCAGTCTCTAGCCTCGTGTTCTGGAGAGAGGCAAAGGTTACACACCTGATGGAGGTCGGTGTGGGGAAATTTAGACCCACATTTTGGGCACTTTTTGAACAGAGTCCTTTCCATCGGCCGGGACCGGAGTCGAGGAGGGCCCGAAGGCCGGTGCCGATGTGCGGAATGGAGAAAAGTGCCGCTTCGAGAGATGAAGAAACTCGAAGAACGAGGATTTTCCGTCGAGGCTGGAACCGTAGAAGTTCGAAGCCGGAGCACGAAGTATCACATCCGAGCCCGATGGCGGAAAAAAACAATCTGAGGATGGAGCCGAAGCCCATGCGCAGTACGGACCGAAGGAGGAGTCACCGAACTCGTGACTTCCAAAGACTGTCCAAAGAACAAAAACAAACTGCAAACATCCGGGCCCAACACCAGATGGCGATCTATGCTAAGTGTACAATCTGCAGCTCATATGCCTCGAACAAGTCATTATCAAGTACGTGCGAGAAAAGGTATAGATAGCATACAGATGTAGGAAGGAAAAATGCTACTTACCAGTATGCATCCGTTCTTGGTATGTAGAGCTGCAGATTCGTATACTTTTGCATAGATCGCCATCTGGTGTTGGGCTCAGATGTTTGCACTTGTTTTTGTCTTGGAAGAAGTCTTTGTAGTCACGAGGTAAGCGACTCCTCCCTAGGACGATAGTGCGCATGGGCATCGACTCCATCCTTAGATTGTTTTTGCCACGAAGGGTTACGATGGAGTAGTAAGAAGTAGAAAGAGATGTCCATGTGTAATGTATCCAAGTAAGATAGTACTGGAACAGATAGAGGTATCCGGTGAGGCGGGTGGGCGTATACGAATCTGCAGCTCTATATGCCAAGAACAGATGCATACTGGTAAGTAGCATTTTCCGTTCGAGGCATATGAGCTGCAGATTGTATACTTTTGCATAGACTGTACAGCAGTTACCTCCTTAGCGGTGGCATCTGTTGCAGTGGTTTGAAAAAGTATTCTTAATATAGCCTGGCCCACACTAGCTTGTTGTTTTGCCTGCACAACTACACAATAGTGTTTTGTGAAGGTGGGTGGTGCAGCCCAAGTTGCTGCTTTGCAAATGTAATCTAGGGGAATGTTCCAGAAAAATGCCATAGAAGCCCCTAGTTTGCGTGTGGAATGTGCTCTAGGGGGAATGGTTAGTGTGCGTTTGGCTTTGATATAGCATATTTGGATGCATTTAACAATCCACCTTGCAATTCCTGCCTTTGAGATGAGATTGCCTTTATGAGGTGGGGAGAAAGCCACAAAGAGTTGTTTGGTCTTTCTAAAGGATTTTGTCCTTTCAATGTAGTAGAGTATTGCTCTTTTAACGTCTAACGTGTCAAGAGCTCGTTCTGCCACTGAGTCTGGTTAAGGGAAAACACTGGGAGTTCCACAGACCGCATAAAAATTTAGGGTTAGTCCTAAGAACCACTTTGTTATGATGGATTTGTAAAAATGATTCTTGTATGGTTAATGCCTGGAGTTCACCAACTCTCCTGAGAGATGTGATAGCAACCAAAAAACCTACCTTCCAAGTGAGGAACTGTAGTTCGTATTTGTGGAGAGGTGTTGGACAGGCCACACGAAGGGCTTGCTCCCTCCCCGCACGACAGGGCCCGAGCTCCGGCCCACCAGGCATAACCCACGAAAAGCACCTGTACCCCGTCTCCCGACGGATCTTCTGCCCTCGGACCTCTACTCATCACGGGGCCCAGCCCCACCGGCTCCCCCGGCCGGTTCAAGCCGCCATCTTGGGCCCTGCACCACGAGGCCGCGTGGCCTCGCCCCGACCCTAACCCCGGGCCTGGCCGGCCCAGACATCCCGGCACCACCATCCACCCGGGAGGTGAGCGGACCACTTGGCAGGTCAATGGGAGGACGAAGTGTCAAGAGCTCTTCCCCCCGCCAGGTGCCGATCGCCTCCAGCTCCCCCAGGCGCTGGCTCCACCCCCTGCTGGGTGTCTGGACACCTTCATCCCGGGCCCTCCGACCTCCAAGTGCGAGGGTCCGGACATCAAAGGGCGCCTGCCCTATAACTGGGGCAACTCCGGAGCAGGAAGGCAGTTGTATCCTGGAGTCGAGAGACACCGAGAGAACTCAGCCTTGACGGACTACTGGCGCTGCCGTAGCCCGCTCTTGTGAACCATCGTCCTGCCTGCTGGCGCTGCCGCGGCCTTCTACAACATCCATCCTCGTCGGGACCTGCTGGCGCTGCCGCGGCCCGTTGTAACGACCATCCTCACCGGGACCTGCTGGCGCTGCCGCGGACCGTACATCGACCATCTTTCCGGGACCTGCTGGCGCTGCCGCGGCCCGTACCAACTAAGCTCGAGGATTGTGAGCTAATCATCATCTCATCCAAACTACCTGACTGGTAGACAGACTGTCCCGCTACCCCTTACCCTGCTTTGAGAGACTTGAATCGAGGGGACCCCTGAGTCCAGACCTCCTTGTACCATTCAACCGTACCTTAAGAAGTGCTTATAAAGAACACTGAACCTTATCCGTGTGTGGTATCTGTCTGTGGGGGGGGGAAGTTACTTGTCTGTACGATCGCTGGAGACTGCTCTCCCCGGAGACCTCTCCTCCTGACCCCGGCCGACCCTCCCGGTCCGTCTATCCTTTCTAACATTGGTGGCCAGCGGCGCGATCCGAATCAACGCGTAATCGTACAGAGAGTAGCTCACCCCACGACAACAACACGATGTCAGCCAAAGATAGCAACTCCACCGAGAAATTCCAAATGGATAAATTAGAAGAATACAACCACCGCGAACTGAGACAATTCTGCATAGAACTTGGCATTGCTACCACCGGCCTGAGTACCAAAGATGATCTAAAGCACGCCCTAGAGTCGTGGACAGAAACTGGGGTCGCCGGACCCTCCGACCAAAGCAGCATCACACCAGAGGGGAACGCCACGGCTCCCGAGGAGCGGGGAACGGGCCTCTCGCAGGAGGAGATCCGAGAAAGAGAAAGAACCAGATTGCACGAGTTGGAAATGGCACGACTCAAGATGGATGGGGAACTCAAGTTAGCTGAACAGAAACTCAACCTCGAGCACATGCGGCTCCGAGATGAACGAGAAGAGAAGCAGAGACAGAGAGAGCTGGAGGAGAAAAAAATAACGCTCGAGCACGAGCGCAAACTGGCGGAAATAGAACTTCGGAAACAGAGTAAAGAACTGGGGGTGCCTGAGCGACCACACACCCCGGGGCCAATCGAGAAAAAAGTCCACATCCCCAAGGATGTTGTCCGCGAGTATGTCCGAGAAGACGACATACAACAGTGGTTTAAAGCCTACGAGATCGCCATGACCTCCCACCGGATCGACCGGAGTGATTGGGGAGCCGGACTCTGGGGGAGGTTTATCAACGAGGGGCGCGATGCCCTACTGCAGCTCCCAGATCACCAAATGTCGTCCTACGACCACATGAAGGCTGCCCTCCTCACCCGCTACGGCCTCACACCCGAGATGTACCGCCAGAGGTTCAGAGATAGCACCCGGATCCCAGGTACAACTTGGGTAGAATACGTGAACTATTTCAGCCGTGCCTTCGAGGGTTGGATAAAGGGGAGCCAGGTCACCACCTACGAACAACTCTTTAACCTGATGGTATGGGAGCACCTGTCGAACAACTGCTTCGTCGAGCTCAGGCAGCACCTCCTCGACAGTAAGCTGACTGACCCCCGGCAGCTCGCCGCCGAAGCTGACCGATGGGAAAGCACCCGAGTGGGCCGGAGGGGGCCACACGAACAGAACAGAAACAACCAAGGCCAGCACCGTCCTCGGGGAGGAGGAGGGGGCCAGGGGCGAGGAAGAGACGCCTTGCCCGCAACACCCGTGGCCAGCACCCCGGCTCCGGCCGGTCGGGGCAACCCCCCGTGGCGTCCTGGGGTCCGAGCCAACGTCACGTGCCACCGATGCCAGCGAGTCGGCCACTACGCCAATGACCCGAGCTGCCCGCAGAACCAAACACCCAAGCCCCGCCAGGTAGCTGCCGCCGCCCTGGGGGAAGAGCGATCATTGGAGGAACCAGAGGAGTATGAGCCGGCCCAGCAAGAGTGGGAACCGGCCGCCATGGTCCTGGCGTGCTTAGGGGGAAGAGACATGGTCCCGCGGGCTCCCCTACCCGCTAACACCAGGAAATACGGTCAGTGGGTGACCATTAATGGACAGCGAGCCGAGGCCTTGCGTGACACAGGCGCCAGTGTGACGGCCGTCCGCTGTCACCTGGTGAAGCCCGAGCAGATCCTGCCGAACATTCTCTGCCCCGTCCGCTCGGCAGACAACTCTGAAAGTATGTGTCAAATGGCCTGCGTTCCATTCGAATGGGGAGGGGTCTCCGGCCTGTTGAAGGTGACGGTCCGGGACGATGCCCCCGTGGACTGCCTCCTGGGGAATGACCTCGAGAGTTCCCCGTGGGCCACCGTTGAGAGAAGAGAGCACCTGGGGATGCTGGGCCTCCCGGACTGGGCCTGCATAACCACCCGGTCCATGGCCGCCCGTGCCGTCCCTCGATCAGAAGAACCAGAATGGCCAGCACCTCCGCCCCCAGTCGCCCCAGTAGAAGACAGCGACGAGGCCAGCCTCCCAGACCCGACGGCCGAAGGGGACGCGCAACCCCAGGACCTTCCTGACCTGGCTCAGTGGCGTCAAGAGGGGGGGCCCACCCAAGCACAGTTCTGCCAGGAACAAAAGACCTGTTCCTCCCTCGAGGGACTCCGCCAACAAGCCAGCGCCCAGAACGCAGGGGACTCCACCGGAACTCACTGGGTCTACTGGGATAACGACCTGCTATACAGCGAGCAAAGAATCGCCGAGCTGGGGGCCGGTCGAGTACTGGTGGTACCTCTCCGCTTCAGAGACTTTCTGCTCAACCTGGCCCACGATGTCCCCCTGGCTGGACACCTGGGCCAAGATAAAACGTACAGCCGCCTAGTGACCCACTTTTTCTGGCCGAAGATGAGGAACGACGTCCTGAACCACTGCCGATCTTGCCCCACATGCCAAGCCAGCGGGAAGAGTGGTCGGAAGCTGAAAGCCCCTCTGCAACCCTTCCCTGTGGTCACCACCCCGTTCGAGAGGGTGGGGATAGACATCGTGGGGCCTCTGGACCCCCGCACGGCACAAGGACACAGGTTCATCTTAGTACTGGTGGACCATGCCACCCGCTACCCCGAGGCGGTGCCCCTACGGACCGTGACAGCTCCGGTGGTTGGCCGGGCCCTAATGGGGATCTTCTCCCGGGTAGGCTTCCCCCGAGAAGTCGTCAGCGACCGAGGCACGAACTTTATATCCAAATACATGAAGTCCCTCTGGCAACAATGCGGGGTCACCTACAGATTCACGACCCCCTATCACCCCCAAGGGAACGGACTAGTGGAGCGTTTTAACCGCACCCTCAAGGGGATGATTGGGGGATTGGAAGAGCCCCTCCGTCGCCAGTGGGATGTACTACTCCCGTGCCTCCTCTTCGCCTACCGCGAAGTTCCCCAGAAGTCCCTCGGTTTTAGCCCTTTCGAACTCCTGTACGGGCACCCTGTGCGAGGGCCCCTCAGCCTAGTAAAAGAAGGTTGGGAGATGGCCCCCCTAAAGACCCCTCCAGACGTCTTCAAATACCTCCTGGCCCTACGCAATCAGACCCGGCGCTTCAGAGAGATGGCCAAGGCGAACCTCGAGGCCAGCCAGGAGGACATGAAGAAGTGGTATGATCACAATGCCTCCTCCGTTGAGTTCGAGCCTGGACAACAAGTATGGGTGATGTCCCCCACCAAACCATGTGCCTTGCAAGATAAGTGGACGGGGCCCTTCAAAGTGGTCGAGCGCAAAAGCCCCGTCACTTACCTCATCGACCTGGGGACCTCCCGGAACCCCCTTCGGGTCCTCCACACCAACCGACTCAAACCACACTTTGTGCGCTCAGAACTCAGCCTCCTGATGGCTACGGACAGTGGGGCAGAGGAAGACTCCGAACCCCTCCCGGATCTTCTGAAGACTCAGGAGAATGACGGCTCCGTGGACGGGGTCCGGCTCTCTGACGCCCTCACTTCGGAGCAACGCCAGGGCTGCCGGAACCTCCTGCTGCAGTTCGCTACCCTGTTCTCCCTCACCCCCGGGGTCACCCCTTGGTGTTTGCACGACGTGGACACCGGGGACAGTCCCCCTGTCCGACACCGGGCCTACCGCGTACCAGATCGGGTACGGGCCTGCATACAGGAGGAGGTGGCCAAGATGCTCACAATCGGGGTCATCGAGCCCTCGGACAGTCCCTGGGCCAGTCCGGTTGTATTGGTCCCCAAAGCCGCTGCCCCCGGCACCGCACCTGAACTGAGATTCTGCGTCGACTACCGGGGCTTGAACGCTGTCACCCGGACCGACGCTCATCCGATCCCCCGAGCAGACGAGCTGATCGACCGGCTGGGGGCCGCCCGCTACCTCAGTATCTTCGACCTAACAGCGGGCTACTGGCAGATCGGCCTCACACCCAGGGCTCAGGAACGGTCAGCCTTCTCTACCCCCGATGGCCACTACCAATTCAAGGTCATGCCCTTCGGCATGAAGAATGCCCCCGCCACGTTTCAACGCCTCGTGAACCAGGTCTTGGCGGGGCTCGAAGAGTTCAGCGCTGCCTACCTGGACGATATCGCTGTATACAGCCGCCACTGGCCCGACCACCTCCGTCACCTCCAAGAGGTCCTACAGGCCCTCCAGCGGGCCGGCCTCACAATTAAGGCCGGCAAGTGCCAAATTGGCCAAGGGTCTGTGACCTACCTTGGGCACCAAGTGGGAAGCAGGCTGGTGGCCCCGCTACAACTTAAGATTGCTGCCATCCAGTCCTGGCAGCCCCCCGTCACCCAGACCGAGGTCCGAGCCTTCTTGGGGCTCACCGGCTACTACCGGCGGTTCGTGAAGGACTACGGCAGCATCGTGGGGCCCCTCACGGGTCTCACGTCCAAGAACCAACCGAAGCGGATTAACTGGACCCCCGATTGTCAAGCGGCCTTCGAGAAGCTGAAGGCCGCCCTGTGCACCGCCCCGGTGCTCCAGGCCCCCGATTACGGTCGGGAATTCGTGGTACAGACCGACGCCTCCGACCACGGCATCGGAGCCGTCCTTTCTCAGTTAAACCCCGAAGGTCATGACCAGCCGGTGGCCTTCATCAGTCGACGTCTCCTGGCCCGAGAACAGCGCTGGAGCACCATCGAGAGGGAGGCCTTCGCAGTGGTGTGGGCCCTCAAAAAGCTCCGGCCCTATCTCTTCGGTACCCACTTCCGGGTACAAACCGACCATCGACCCCTGCAGTGGCTGATGCAGATGCGGGGGGAGAACCCAAAACTCTTGCGCTGGTCCATTTCCCTGCAGGGAATGGACTTCACTGTGGAGCACCGACCAGGCCAAGACCACGCCAACGCGGATGGCCTGTCCCGCTTTTTCCGCCTCGACGAAGAGAGTCCCCAAGGAGATGGGTGACTCTCCCCGCCTTCAGCTGGGGGGGACGCATGTTGGACAGGCCACACGAAGGGCTTGCTCCCTCCCCGCACGACAGGGCCCGAGCTCCGGCCCACCAGGCATAACCCACGAAAAGCACCTGTACCCCGTCTCCCGACGGATCTTCTGCCCTCGGACCTCTACTCATCACGGGGCCCAGCCCCACCGGCTCCCCCGGCCGGTTCAAGCCGCCATCTTGGGCCCTGCACCACGAGGCCGCGTGGCCTCGCCCAGACCCTAACCCCGGGCCTGGCCGGCCCCGACATCCCGGCACCACCATCCACCCGGGAGGTGAGCGGACCACTTGGCAGGTCAATGGGAGGACGAAGTGTCAAGAGCTCTTCCCCCGCCAGGTGCCGATCGCCTCCAGCTCCCCCAGGCGCTGGCTCCACCCCTTGCTGGGTGTCTGGACACCTTCATCCCGGGCCCTCCGACCTCCAAGTGCGAGGGTCCGGACATCAAAGGGCGCCTGCCCTATAACTGGGGCAACTCCGGAGCAGGAAGGCAGTTGTATCCTGGAGTCGAGAGACAGCGAGAGAACTCAGCCTTGACGGACTACTGGCGCTGCCGTAGCCCGCTCTTGTGAACCATCGTCCTGCCTGCTGGCGCTGCCGCGGCCTTCTACAACATCCATCCTCGTCGGGACCTGCTGGCGCTGCCGCAGCCCGTTGTAACGACCATCCTCACCGGGACCTGCTGGCGCTGCCGCGGACCGTACATCGACCATCTTTCCGGGACCTGCTGGCGCTGCCGCGGCCCGTTGTAACGACCATCCTCACCGGGACCTGCTGGCGCTGCCGCGGACCGTACATCGACCATCTTTCCGGGACCTGCTGGCGCTGCCGCGGCCCGTTGTAACGACCATCCTCACCGGGACCTGCTGGCGCTGCCGCGGACCGTACATCGACCATCTTTCCGGGACCTGCTGGCGCTGCCGCGGCCCGTACCAACTAAGCTCGAGGATTGTGAGCTAATCATCATCTCATCCAAACTACCTGACTGGTAGACAGACTGTCCCGCTACCCCTTACCCTGCTTTGAGAGACTTGAATCGAGGGGACCCCTGAGTCCAGACCTCCTTGTACCATTCAACCGTACCTTAAGAAGTGCTTATAAAGAACACTGAACCTTATCCGTGTGTGGTATCTGTCTGTGGGGGGGGGAAGTTACTTGTCTGTACGATCGCTGGAGACTGCTCTCCCCGGAGACCTCTCCTCCTGACCCCGGCCGACCCTCCCGGTCCGTCTATCCTTTCTAACAAGAGGTTCAAAAGGAGGACCCATGAGTCTGGTAAGGACCACATTTAGGTTCCACACTGGAGAGGGCGGGACTCTGGGTGGGATTATTCTTTTAAGTCCTTCCATAAAAGCTTTGATAGCGGGCACTCGAAACAATGAAAAATGTTGGCTGTTTTGGAGATAGGCTGCTATGGCAGCTGGATGTAGCCTAATAGATGTATATGCTAGGTTACATTGTTGTAGATGCAGGAGGTAGCAGATAATGTTCTGAATAGTAGCGTCTAGTGGATTGATTTTGTTGTTTGTGCAATAAATGGAAAATAGTTTCCATTTTGCTGCATAGCATGCTCTAGTGGTAGGGTGTCTAGCTTCTTTAATGATCATACAGTCTGGCGGAAGATTTAGGTAGCCAAATTCGAAGACCTCAGGTGCCAGATCGCAAGGTTGAGTTGATTGGGATCTGGATGTCTTCTCTCCATGGTTCTGAGTGAGAAACTTGGGTGAGATGTAGTTTTTAATGAGGAACTACTGATAGTTCCAATAGGGTTGTGAACCATGGTTGTCGGGCCCATGTTGGAGCAACTAGGATCATTGTGAGGGAATGCTGTTTGAGTTTCCGAACCACTAACGGAATGAGTGGGAGAGGCGTAAAAGTGTAAGCAAATTTGCCTGACCAGTTCATCCATAGCACATTGCCTTTGGACAATGGGTGTGGATACCTGGACGCGAAGGTTGGGCATTTTGCGTTTTGGTCTGTGGCGAACAGATCTATTTCTGGGTGACCCCACATGCGAAAGAATGGAAGAAGAACTTGAGGATGAAGTTCCCATTTGTGGATCTGCTGGGTCTGCCGACTGAGCAGATCTGCTATCTGATTATGTACACCTGGCAGGTGTTCTGCAAGGAGATATATGTTTTGCGGAAAGGCCCTTCTCCATAAGCTCTGAGCTAGGTGTGAAAGCTGCAGAGATTGTGTTCCCCCCTGTTTCTGTATGTAGTTCATTGCTGTCATGTCTGTACGGACCAGGACAGCTTTGCCTAAGAGGTGGAGTTGAAAAGATTTTAACGCTAGGAAGATTGCTAACAATTCCAGGTAGTTTGTGGAATTGTCTTTGTTGGGGGTCCATATGCACTGGATGGTATGGTTTTGCAGATGAATTCCCCAGCCGATGAGCGATGCATCTGCTGTTAGCACTGTCTGTGGAACCGGGTCGAGGACCGGCGGCCCTTTGGAAAGGTTTTGTGTGTTCCACCACTGCAGAGAACGATGGGTGCGGTCGTCCACCAACACCAGATCTGTTAGCTGACCTTGAGCCTGGTTCCACGGACGCGCCAAACATTCCTGTAATGGACGCATTTGGAGTCTTGCATAAGGGACAGTGAGAATGCAGGTTAACTGCATGAACACTCACGCTGGTAGTGAGTGTTGAGGCTGGGATTTTTGGATTAGAGCCTGTATGGCTCTTATCCTGACTGGATTGGGGTATGCTAGAGATTTTGAAGTGTCTATTGTAGCCCCTAGGTATTGTTGTATGATGGACGGTTAGAGATGGGATTTGGCGAGGTTTATTGTGAATCCCAAGCTGTGAAGCAGCTGAATTGTCTTGTGTGTTTTGCACACAGCTGCTGTGTGATTTGGCTTTTATGAGCCAGTCGTCCAGATACGGGAAGACATGAATGTGCTGTCTCCGTAAGTGGGTTGCAACTACTGCGAGGCATTTGTTGAAGACTCTGGGTGCTGCAGTGACGCCGAACAGGAGGACTTTGAATTGGTAGTGTTGACCATCTATCACAAACCTGAGATATTTCCTGTGAGCGGGGTGAATGGGAATATGGAAGTAGGCGTCCTTTAGATCCAGAGTGGAGAAAAAGTCACCCTGTTGAAGTAGTGGAAGCACCTGTTGTAGAGTGACCATGTGGAAGTGGTCTGACTGAATGTAGAGGTTTAGTGGCCTGAGGTCCAGTATGGGCCTGAGAGAGCCATACTTTTTGGGAATTAGTAAGTAGAGGGAGTAAACCCCTGTGCCTTGATGAGGCAAGGGGGCTGGTTCTATTGCGTGTTTTTGTAATAGAGAGCGAACCTCCTGTTTGAGAAGTGTTAAAATGTTCTGAGGACATCGGGTGCTGTCTGGGAGGAATGTTTGGGGGGTAGAAGTGAGTTCCAGACAATAACCATACTGGATAATTTGTCTTACCCACTTGTCTGTTGTGATGGAATTACAGACCGGTAGGAACTGTGAAAGATATCCCCTGACAGGAGTGGGATGATCGGGGGGAAGTCACTGTTTAGTGGTAGGGGAGGTGCGGTTGTTGCCGCGACCTCTTCCCTTATTATTGTTGCCTCCGTGTCCTCCGCGAAGGTATCCTTTGGGGGATATTTGAGTGGGGCTTTTGTAGGAGGTAGAGGACTGTTCTGAACCCTTGGTTTTTGAGCCAGCTCTGTAGAAAGATCGGTGAAAAGAGCCTCTAGGGGAAGGAAACTGTAAGGCCCCCATAGACTTAGCAGTCTCTGTGTCCTTCATCTTTTCTAGGGATCTCCGGAAATCCGGAGCCAGGCGTGTCTGCGCAACAAGACACTAGTATTAATTGCGCGAGATTCGGTATCGGCCGCACCCAACACACATTTTATTGAGGTGTGGGTAATTAATTTGCCCTCTTGGATAAGGTAGTTAGCCTTTTGCCTGTACTGGTCAATAAAGCTTGGGCATTGGCGATGCGCCAATGGTTTGCAGCCTGTGACACGATACGTTTCCCTGATGCGTCAATTAATTTGGATCCCTTATCAGGAGGTTGGGTGTCGCCTGTACCCTGTGAGTTTGCACCGCTTGCGTGCATTAGTTACCACAAGGGAATCCAGGGGGATCTGACCTTTAATATAAATTGGGTCATTAGGAGCTGCCTTGCATTTTTTATCCACCCTGGGGTTGAGAAACCTGGCTCTGACAGGGCCTTAAAAACCTCTGGAGCATGTTTTATCAAGCCTTTTAACATTGGCAGGGTGCTTGTTTTTTGCGAGGGTGCAAAGGTTTCTAGCTAAAAATCCTCATCTAAGGGGTCGGAGTGTAAGAGGACTCCATGGTATTGGGCAGCTCTGGTGATTAGTTGAGCGAACCCAGTGTTGTCATCTGGTGGCGACTGCTTAGATGGATAGACATCCGGGTCATTATGTGGGTCGGGGTCTATATTGTAGTCCTCCCAAGGGTCTACGTTATGTGGGACGGTATGTGAATCATTATCATCCCTCTGTGGATCTGTATCCCCACCTACGTCATGCTCAGTATCTGATGTCTGAGGTGAAACTATAGGTTGTGGGGAGTGTGGTGGAGAAATCAATAGGTGTGGATTGAGTGGAGGAGAAGGAGGTGGGGAAGTGTTAGTGCCCATGTCCTGTTTCTTAGGAGGTATTGAAGGGTCCTCTGAAGTGTCCAGTTACCTCTTTTTTGGAGGCTTGGCGACTAGTTTGCCGGTGTTTGGATCAATAAACAAAGTTTTTTGTTTTGGGTCCAAAAAATAAGGCTGAGTGGGCAAATTGTCTTTGTTCAGTGCCCAAGATTTCGGAACCTGGCCTTCCTTGGACTGCTCAGAGGCTTTTTTCGGCTCCGACGACTTTGCAGTCGGAAGCCTTTTTCGGCTCCACAATTTCTTCGGTTCAGAGTCTTTTTATTTGGTATGCTTTGACACCGATAGCTTAGACGTCGACGAAGAATCTTTGCCTTGTGGCTTCAGTGCTAGTGAGGACTCCCCGGTGCCGGAATGGGGTTGACTCGAGCCCGAGTCGGAAGGCTTACATTTCGGTTTCATAGCCGGGCCCAAGGACGGGGCGTCTGAAGTATGTTGTCGGTGTCGACCCGAATCGGAGGGTGTTACCGGTGTCTTCGGTTTGTTTTTGGGGAGAGGGGTTTCGGTACTCAAGGACCGCTGAGTCGGGGTGACTGTCTCCTCTTCAGCGTCTGAGCCATCCGCTTTGGAGACGTAGATGTCTTCTTCGTCACCCGAGTGTTCCGGCTGGATTTCGGGATCGCCTCCGAAGCGGTCTGGAATCGAGCAGCATCCGCGAGACATTTCGTGACGTCGAGCCCGACAATCAAGGATGGTTTTCTGCGACCTGAACGACGCACAGGCCTTGCAGTTCTTTTCTTCGTGCTCTGGGGAGAGGCAGAGATTGGACACCTCGTGCAAGTCTGTGTGTGGGAACTGAGCACCACACCCGGGGCATTTTTTGAAAGGAGTCCTTTCCATTGACTGCAGGCATGGATGGCGCGGAGAGGCCCAACGGCCGCGTGGAAGATGAAGGTCGAGAAGTTTGTTTACAAGATGCGCGTTGAAAAGGTAAACACGATCGAGACAATACCGTCGAGTGGAGAGAATTGCGCGTCGAAGGGGGATTCGATACAGATATCGACCCAGAGCGCAGCAATGGTCATCTGAACCAGATAGACGGAAAAAAACAATCTAAGGATAGAGCCCATGCTCACTGTCGTCTTAGGGAGGAGTCACCTACCTCGTGACTACAAAGACTTCTTCCAAGACAAAAACAAGTGCAAACATCCGAGCCCAACACCAGATGGCGATCTATGCAAAAGTATACAATCTGAAGCTCATATGCCTCGAACAGTGGGTTTCTATTTCAGTAACCCTCCACTTTTTGCCAGACTACTGATGCACTTTCACTTGATGTGCCCTGGGTCCCTGCCAATTAGGCTCCCAGGGCCTGTGTTCTTTCCCCCAAACTAACCCAATTGGCATCTCTACCATGGGTCAGCCCCTGGTAAATGACACCACAGGTACCCAGGGAACTGTGACCAGGTCAGACCTCTAAGGGCTGCAGCACTTATTGTGCCACCCTTAGAGGCCCTGTGTGCGCACACACACACTTTGCAGACTGCGTGTTTTGGTGCAGAACAAAGTGCAGAGTCGACATGGCACACATCCCTGTGTGCCATGCCTACAACCCACTGCCCTGGGATAGATCAGTCGCCCCTCTAGCTGGGTGCCCTATGCCAGTGGTGAGGGTACAGGTGCATGGGCCCGGTACCCCTACAGTATCTAAGTCCATTCTTAGACATTGTAAGTGCAGTGCTCCCATTAAGAGTATATAGTGCTGTGAGCTTGTCATTACGAACTCCACAGCACCATAATGGCTACACTGAAAACTGAGAAGTTTGGTATCAAACTTCTCAGCACATTAAACCCACACTGATGTCCGTGTGGGATTTAATGAAAAATGCACACAGAAGGCATCTTTGGGATGCCCCCTGAAAAACGACCAGCCTCTGGTTGGTTCCCTGACTGGTACACACCAGCCTGCCACCACAAGACATGTTTCTGGACCCCTGGGGTGGGAGCCTTTGCTCCCTGAGCCCACAAACAAAGCCTTTCCTGGGCAGAGGCGTTCACACCTCCCCCAGGCCAGGAAGAGCCATCTGTGTCAGGGGAGCTTCAAAGGCCTGGCAGCCTTTGTAATGTGACCCCCCAGCCTCTCCTGCTATCCGGAGCAGGCCCCCCTCTTGTCTACCCTCCTTTTCAGCGGGAAGAGAGGCTAGAAAAACTAGCCAACCAATAAGGTGTTCCCACCTCGGCCAACCCCACCCCTCAGGTGGGGGAAGAGAGGTGAAGCCCACTCTTCAGTGCTCGCCATCTTGCAGATGGCAGGCACTCCCCAATCAGGATTAGGGATTGTGCTCACTCCCCCACGTGGGGTGAGCACACCAAGGGGGGTAGTCACCCTAAGATCAGTAGCCCATTGGCTATTGACCTCGAGACCCCTAAATACAGTATTTAGGGGGCAGTCCTGAATAAAGGAGTTCCCGCAACCTAAAAAGAAAAAGGACGAAAAAAAAAAAAAGAAAAGACGCCCAGCAGAGGAGACTACAGAGAACAACTGACTTCGCCCCAGCCCTACCGGCCCGTCTGCAGTTTCCAGAGATGCTGCGCCAAAAAGTCTTGTCCTGCAGCTAGCGACCTCCAGAACCCCTGGGAGGAC
This sequence comes from Triturus cristatus, assembly GCF_964204655.1. Lineage (NCBI taxonomy): Eukaryota > Metazoa > Chordata > Amphibia > Caudata > Salamandridae > Triturus > Triturus cristatus. The sequence goes on along the minus strand of NC_140586.1, from coordinate 322,154,183 downwards.
TGACTGCTTCAAAAAACACTGGATCTCCTGTGAACAGCAGGTCTGTTCAGAAAAGAAACACCAAAGAAAGACTCGGAGCCTGCTGAGGAAAAAGAAACCCCAACACCTGGAATCACCACTGCACCCGTCACCTACAGCCAGAGTTCGTGTGGCCCACCGGTCACAGCAAGGTCCACCAGCGCTCCAGAGGAGTGCAGGTCCACTGTGGGTTGACCCCTCCAGGACTCCCAGATGTCGCCTGCAGCCTCTGCACAGAGATCACCCCCAACCGCGAGTGGCCTGGTAAGGTGAAATCTGACTTCAAAAGACACCCCTGCATACAGCCACCCTGCGCCCTGGAGAAGAGAACCCGAGGTGCACCTACGTAACGAGCCCTCCAACTTACCTGCCCAGCTGTTGGTTCCTCCCAGAAGTCTTCCTGGTCCGAGCCTGCAGCTGAAAACCAATACCGCCAAATCCGCATTAAAAAACAGGGCACCCACGCCAAACCAGCACCCTGCACCCAGCCGCCCTGCGGGTGCACTTTTTGTACTAAACAGGATCCCTATTTAGGTCTCGCCTACGCAGTGCGCATGTGCTGCATAGGAGGGCCTTTAGACGTCGCTCTTCACTTTTTCAAGCACTGCACTCGTGCTTGTGGCGGCATCCACCTTGCGGGAGCGCGCAGCGGCGCGCCACAAGCGCGAGTGCAGTGCTTGAAAAAGTGAAGACTGTTCTCCCAAGTGCGTGCGCACCCCTCCTGCTACCCCTGGGTCAGCTACAACTTTGTGCGAAACCCAAAACGTGCTCCAGGGATTAACTATTTCAGCTTCAGCTGCTCGCCTTCTGTGAGTAATCCAAGCTCAGCAGCCCTTCTTGGGAAGCACTGCGGTAAAGGCGGCTTTTGTTCACCCTCGCGCTCTGCACGGTTTCGAGGAGGCTGCTGGTTTCCTTGCCAGCAAGCAGTTACACATTTTTTCATTCCTTCCTACTGGTATTAATATTCTAATGGTGTAAAACAAAGCGCAGTGAAAGCAAACGTTTGCAGCCCCCTTTCTGCGTGGTCTCAGTAGAGATGCATTTGCTCCTAATTGGGAACTTTAATATTAGAAATAGTATTCTTGTGACTTCGCAAAATGTTATTCGACATTTGGAACGTACTCAGTACTGCCAGGTGACCCACAACTGACCCGTAACACATATTGGGACTGTTAAGAAAACTTTTTCTTACAGCGTAAATAAATGAAACTCCAATTCCCAGAATGCAACTTCGGTGGCTAAAATAACCTGGCAAACAGAGGGTGTCAGACATGGCAAGAGGCAACGTGGCAGTTATGGTAAAGCTAAGCAGATCCCAAAACAGGTTTAAGTAGGATTAACGCTGTTAAAAAAAAAAAAACCTTTTTTTAAATAAAAGTAAAAACAGTCAGAATATGAGTTCATAAAAGTGAACAAAAGGACGGAATGGATGAATACACAGCTTTGTAGTGGGCACAAGAGACCAAGAGCACAAGAGAGTGCTTGTTCAGGCTGTGGCTATGTTGCTGATATGCATGCGGGTCGGAGCTCAGTGCTGGCTGCTCCAAAGGCGGAGAGGGACAGGTTTCAGCTTTTGGCGACCTAAATACTCAAGGGGCTTGAATAATGAAACCCGAAGCCGAGGGCACAAAAAAGAGACAAACCTGCTTTGCACGAGGATCAAACATTGTCCGCAGGTCATTGTCCTGGTGATCTCTGGGAGGGGGGTACAGAAATCCGTGTCTTAATTGTTTCAGTGGCTCAGGGAGTCTGAGGCGCAGGAGAGGTGTTTACATCCTGTCTGGATATCTTCCATTGTGTGTGTTCGATCGGTGATTAGTGCTATCATATATGTACCCATTACAGATGTTATCTTGTTTGACATAAATAATCAATTGATGTTTAAATGTTTTCAGCAGCTTCGGTATGGGTTTCTGGGTTAGCAGGCATAATCTCAATGTCCCTGTGACTCTTGGCATCTGACAAAATCACATTGTAGGATTCTCTGCTCATTATCCTAATCTGCTAGCTCGGTTGCTTAATGCACATGCTGCAAAGGTTGATGTGCGACCTGAAGGAATTTACTCCCAGTGGGTCCTATGCGTCTGTCACGCATACAAGAAAGATACTTAAAATTAGCACCTTCGAGTTGTGTGACATTAATTCCTGTGATCAGTGCATACATTTTAATCACTTGCCAGTATGCCACCTGTACCCATTATGTATTGGGTCTAGCTTGACAATGGAGCTGTCAGCAAGACCTATTGTTACCAATTAATTAAAATATGCATCTAGTAGGCGATGGCTCTGCCCAGAGGAGTATCACTCATCTTATGCTATTTACTGTGTTTTGTATAACATTCTGCCTCCTACGGAGAGCTTACATTAAAGTGCATGAGGGACTATTTTGCTTTCGAAAAGCATTGAATCAGGGAGTAGTAAAATTTTTTATCTCCTCTACACAGAAAACAATTTTTACTTTGTTTTTCGCTGCATTGGGTATTTTAGTCAATCAAGCCCCGAGCTGGCCTTTGCTCAGAGGGCATCCTCTGCTAAACCAAATTTGATGCCCACATCCCATTTTTCCTCTTTAACTATGTATTGAAAAGTATGGGTGGGGTGTAGGAAGGTGAGGGGGCAAGAGAAAGAAGAGCGGTGAGAAGAAAAAAAGTCAAAATGCAGACATAGGCACCAGCAGCCTTTGGAAATAGTGTTTAAACGCACTTTTCTTTGGAACCACATCAGAAGGCTCGTGCAGGCAGCTTCTGCACCCTTCTAAAGGTCTGCCTCCTGGGAATGGCTGCAGCTTGCACATGCTAAAGGCATGCCCAGATAAAGACTAAGAGGCTTATTTAGAAGCCCCTTTCGCCGCCAGTACGTCACTTTTTCCATTTAAAAAATGACGCATCGGCAGTGCACGTGGCTTGTGAATAAGCCCCATATAATGCAAGCCAGGCCCATTAGCTTTACCAATGCTTGTTGATTTGCTTGTAAGCAGGATATGAGGATAGTGGCAACTTGTACACTGTACCAATGACCAACACGAAGGTGTGTAGGGACCGGTCCGAAGAAAAAGCAGTGCACTTAGAGCAATACTAGGTTAAACAAGCATTTGCATAGCCAATAGGTCCCGCCTTTGGGACCTTATAAGTGTTTAGTTATCCAGCACAATATACTTGGTGCAACAACATTAACTGTTGCATGACGAAACACTTATAAGGTCCCAAAGGCAAGACCTATTGGCTATGCCAATGCTGGTTTTTCCCTGAGCCTAACACCAGGAGCTTTGCTCCCACAACCTTGTGGCCTGCTCGCCAGCAGCCACCAACCGGAGGCCCCCTATCCCCCATTGGATAACATTGGGCCTCAGCACTTTGCACCCGGCAACCCTAGTGCTGCTGAGGGTGTAACAAGAGTACATCCTTGACCCTGGGGGGCCCCTGAGTCTACCCCCAGAACCTCAACTCCCACTACCAAAAACTTACCTCAAAACCGATAACGCTATTTCTCTCCATAGGATAACATTGACTATTTTTCTTGGAAACGTTTTTAAGTGTGGAGTTTGAAAACCTAAAGAAATTCTTTAAAATTGCACTAACAAAAACGATTTTACTTACCTGTTTGCAGGAAATCCAGGTATACTACTGAGTAAGAAAAGTAATCTCAGAAGTAACTTACCTGTAATTTTACTGAAAAGCCCATTCAAGTCTATGTACTGTATTTACAAAGTATTGCATTTCTCTAAAACCATACTGCAAGTCAAAACAAAGTGCATATACATTTACAATTCAAACTGTTTACAAACTGCATTACTGCTGTAAAGTATTTATTGCTTACCTGTGCCAGGCTTGCTCGGTTATAGAAAAAAAACAACTAAAAGAATATTTTTTATACAAAAACAATTGGTCTGAAGTTCAGTCTGAGTGCGTGAATTCATTTGCTGAATGAGTGTCTACAACAAATGCTTAACACTGTCCTCTGATACTGCCTTACTGCTCAACCTCACTACCACAAAGACAGAGTGGGGTGCTATCTAACTTTACCTCTGCCTACCTTTGGGGTTCCACTGGACTGTGCACAGTACACCTCACTTTGGTATAGTATATATAGTATATGGTATGGTATAGTGTACACAGAGCCAGCTTCCTACAACAGCTATTTACGGTCGGCTTCTGTGGGTCTCCTTCAGGTCTTAAGGTTGTAGGGGGCCAAGCTCCAAAGTACTACCAGTAATTGCTAGTTTCTTGCCCTGGGGCATCCGGGTGCAGAGAAGCTGGTCGGGTTGGTAGCTGTAAGCGGCATGCCGGTAAAAAACAAAGAGTGCCGCTTAGAAACAGACTGCAGAGGTAGACTTGGGACAAGTCTGAGAGCTCCCAGTGGGGGGTTCGGGTCAGAAGGTTCCGGGGCACAGCCAGCTTGTCAGTACCTGGGGTGCAGAGTAGAAAGGTCAGCTAGGCTCTGTGCATCCTGGAGCTTTGCAGTTGGTCTCGCTGGTTGAGGGTGCAGAAATCAGGGCTGCTGAGCCACTCTGGAAGCGGGTCTCTGCTGTGCTGAAGTCCCTCGGCAGCTGCTCGGTCTTGGTGCAGTGGGAGTCAGGACTGGGCCATCACGGGCTGTGCTTGTGGCAAGGAATCCTAGACCCTGGGAATTGGTCCTGTGTAGCTCCGGTTGGTACCTCTCACTGGGTGGGGAGACAGATCAGACCTTCAGGAGCACAGGGTCGTCTTTGTGGGCGGTTGCTGAGTCAGGCTGGAGGAGGAGCGGCAAATTGGCTGACCAGACTTTGCGTTTTGGTGCCTGCAGATGAGTAGCTCCTCTACTCCAAGGGAGGTTTGCTGGCAATATGTGACGGGTTGGCAGTCTTCCTGGGTTCTTGGGAACTGGTCAGCTGCAGGATGAGTCGCTGGTCATGACTGTAGAGACTTGGTGCAGGCAAGCAGGGTTTGGCGCAAACTGTCCTCCGCCATCTTCAGTTCTCGCGGATCTTTGTCCTCTCTTCTTGATTCGTCGAGTCTAAGTTTCTGGTATCAGGGGTGCCACTTAAATACTCTATTTAGGGGTGCTACTGGGAGTGACAGCTGGTAGCCGATGGACTACTTACCTTTAGGGTGTCTACACAATTTATATGACTACTTTCAGCGTTTCTGACCGCCTGCAGGTGAGAGTCCATGCCCTCCGTGGTTGGAAACCATGCTTGCTCTGGTAGGAGGTGTCGCATCCTCCAGCCAGGAAGACTGCTGATCTGCATGTCAAGGCTGGAGGCTTAAAAGCCCTCCACCTTTGATGTGCAACCCTGGCTTCTTCAGACATAGGAAATGGCCCCTCCTGCCCAGGGCCATTCGGCACCCAGACAGGTATGTTCACCCTCAGTCTAGTACCAACCCTAAGGTGGGCTACCTGACGTGAACAAGACTAGGAAAATTCCACCATCTTGGTTTTTGGTGGAATTAGGTCCTCTGGGTTAGGGTTATGCCCTGTTCCACAGGAAGTGGTCACATAGAGGGTGTCAAACAAGTTACTCACCTACGGTAATGATATATATTTAACAAACATAGGTTAGTTAAGCATTCCTTACCTTAGAATTACCCCCAGGCGTCAGTTTGGATCCGGACCCCAGCACGTCGGAAAGTGGCGTCGGTTGACTCCGCGTTCGTCGCCGGCGTGGTCGCCGGGATGACGTCGCGGTAGCTACATAGACACCGCACTCGTACACTGTCAGTTCTGTACACGAATTTCCACGCCAGAAGCGCAGAGCCATGCAAGACACTGACCACTGATGCACAAAACTAGGGCCCTGAAAGAATGTCCTTAACCCTAGAAGTCAGTTCGCAGAACCGGGGAGAATGGGTGGGGCGGAAAGCAATCTATAACTAACCTGTTTTTCTTACAGATACATCGTTCCCGAAGGTAAGTAACTTGTTCATCTGAAAGAAACAGTTTTACATTCCTTACCTTAGAATAGATAGAATAGTTCACACCAGAAAGTCCTGGACAACTGAACAGCCAAAGAAGCAGTTTCTCAGGACTTGGCTGTCCAGGCAGTAGTGTTTAATAAACCTGTGCAGCGATGCCCATGTAGCTGCCTGACAGATGTCATTTAGGGGGACTATTCGTCCTGTAGCAGTAGTAGCCGCAGTCGCCCTGGTGGAATGGGCGCACAGCCCCACTGGAGGCTGGTGGAGAGGCTCAAGGACCTAGCCATAGCCCGAGAGTCCTTAAAGCGCTCTAGCGTGTTGTCTGCCTTGTCGCTGAAATGGCGACGCCATCAAAGGGCATGTCCATAAGGGTAGATTGGACATCCCCAGAAAAACCAGTTGAACGCAACCAGTTGAAGTTTCCACCTCCGGGCACTGAGGCACCTGTGCCACCGTATCCCACACAGAGTGGTTGTATCGGCCCAACAGACATGCAGTGTTCACTGACCGCTGTCCCAAGCTGGCGGAAGAAAACATTTTCTTTCCAAGGTGGTCCAGCTGTTTGGATTCCTTATCTGGTGGTGCGGTAGGGAAGGCGCCATTAGAAGTAGAAGCTTGAACCACCAAGCTCTCAGGGGTGGGGTGTTGGGAGAGGAAAGTGGGGTCGCCCGGGAGCGGGCGGTTGGCATCGGGCAATCATTCTGTCCGCAGGACCCCTGTGTTGTGCCCGGACCACATGCCCAAAAGGATGTCTGTTAGAAATGGGATTTCTGGTTGGCTAGGGCTTACGCCAAAGCCAGGCAGAAACCACCACTCTAGTCAGGGCCGGGGAGTTACACGCCAAAGATAACCCCTGCTCACCCCCTTGGTAGCTTGGCACGAGCAGTCAGGCTTATCCCGGAGGCAATGTGTAAAACATTTGCGCGCGCACCCAGCAGCAACACCCAAGGCCCACCACAAAGGAAACTCCACACAAGGTTATATATGAAAATAGCCTTTGTATTATACCAAAACACATTAGATAATATTCACACAATTTACACTGTGCCAACTGGCACTGGGCAGAATTTTACAAGGGACTATTTACACGGGACAGGGCCACATGGGCCACACGGGCCACTGTCAGAATTAGCACAAATCACCAATTGTACATGTAGAACATAACACAAATTAGCACTGTAGAACACAACCAGTAACTACTGGCGCAATAATGACCTCCGTGTCATCACACTAGCATCAGGTATAAAACCTATCCTGCATCCATCACAGGGGCAAAAACACATTATGCAATTTCTCGTTAGTCTAACGCATTAGACCTAACCACCTAAGTATAACTACACTAGGGGCGTACATCACACAGGGAAGTACAATCTCCCTAACATCCACATAAACGGGTAACACAACCGCCTAGGCAGAAATTACCACATTTAGAGGTATAAAACACAGGGTGCGCAAACCATACTATACACCAGGGGTCTCCAACCAGTCGATCGCGAGCTACCGGTAGCTCGCAGGTGCCCTGTCAGTAGCTCGCGATCTGACTTCCACTTTTGTAGCCTATCATTGGCGTTTTGTTTGTTTTTAAGGTCTTTTGAAGTTGCTTCTCTCCCGCCGTAGGAAGCAGCTGCTATTTGAGCCTATCTGGGGTGGGGTGAAGTGGTGACGTCCGCCAGCGCATGGGCAGTGTTTGCTGCCCTCGGAGAACCACGATGCGCGCCTTTTGCTGCATGCTTCTATGATCCTGTGCACTTTTGCGGCCGGAGCGGCAGCCTTGAAAGCATAATTGGAACTCCATGCTCAAATACAGGAGATGCAGTGTCCGCCACCTTAAGCAGAACCAGACAGACAGCAGGTATGTGGGCAAGAGGAGCTTTATTTTTTTTCAATAGATGCCTGTGCATGCCGTTATTAGAGGCATCTAAAATAAATAAAACATGAGCAGTACTTCAAGCATGTACATTTGGACCGAATTCCTTCCGAATGGCTTTGGCTGTTATGTAGCTCTTGTTGAGCTAAATTGTTCATTTTTAACTCTGCTTTGCCGCCGTATTCTTCGGGTAATAAGACTGAGCATACTATCTTCCCCACGTGACTTTCCGCAAAGAGAAACCGAAAATCCAGATTCCTCTCTGGCTCGAGATCGCGGGGTGCCTTTTCGCAATCCGTCCTACTCCTGACACGTGACGGGTCTTACCTGACAGTGTCTTTTGTCAACATCTTTCATTTTGCCGAGCGTGGGGTGCCCTCGCTATATTTTATTTATTATACCCTTTGTTCTCGTTTATTAATTTCCCAAGCTCAGATTTGCTGCTTCGTGGCTCTTTGCTACAAGATAAAGCAAACTTAAATCACTTTTCTTATGATACCAATCTGAGCACGAGGGAAAGGCGAGCTGTTGTGATTCCTGAACAGCAGTTGAGGAGCAATGAGTCCGCAGCTGTCTTCACGGCGGTCCTGCAGTGTGCGGGGTCTGTGAGTGGAGTGGAGAAGAGAGCCCCAGTCTTTGACAGTTCTGCCTCCCCTGGCTCTCATTGAGCAGGCAGTGCCTCTCTGCTGGGATGCAGCAGCCTCTGGGTCTGGCTGGGCTCACTCCTCCCTCCCACCTCCTTCCTCGGCCACATAGGAGCGCGCAGGGAGAAAGGGGCTGGGGCAGGAGATGTCACCTCCAGTGAGAGATCACACCACCACCTGCTGCTGTGAACCAGACATAGAAAGGCGGCAGAAGCAGATGAGGGGAACCAGGGCTTGTCAATTTTACAGCATTAACACATGGCTCAAAGATTCCCTCCACAACTTTAGGTTCCTGCAGCTGGCACGGCGTGCTAGAAATAATTCATTTTCAGAATCCAAACATGGAAACTGATGATTTGTTGTGCCATTCAGAAACATTTCTACCCACACTGTGCACCGTGCGCAAGGCGCCCATTGATACAGATAAAATATGTGTACAGTGTGCTGCGTAGCATTCAGATCACTTTCCGATCTATGCTGCCTCGTGCCTGTACATTCTTAGAGTAACTATGCACCTTACAAATAGCTATCATCATCTCTCGTGTGCATGTTCCTACCCAACCTTCCTAAGCATATCTTTGTTCCTGTAATCCAGTCTGGACCGGACCCCTCAGACCCCACCTTTCTGTTCTGTTGTGTGTTTTGCACCGTTATTTCGAGGGCCTCCTGCTACTATAAAAAACCTGTTTGTAAAACACAAAACCGATTCTTCCACCTCGCCTCCAGCTTATCAAATTCACATAAAGTACATTTACATCTAGTTTTTGCATCACTCACCCATGCATGGTTTACGTAGGCTCCCAGGTGTAAATTGCTTTTGTCTTAACATATGCCTGGAATATAAATTTTATGTGAATCTGGCACTTAAAGTCACCTGAAGCAGTGTGTATTTCTTCGAATCCTGCATCAAACCTGCTATGGTAGTTATAAACGTATTTTGGTGCCATGCCCATTCTGTCTTTGGCCTTTCTGCTAAGGTAGCTTTTTCATTTACAGAGGCAAACACTTGCCTATTGGTTACTGGAAACCCTAGATACCAATTAATTTCACACAGGCTTTCCAAACATTTAGAGAAGAGAATAAATAAACGTAGACTTTTTTTATCATTCAAACTTTGTATCTCTGTCCTGCACTATTGGTCCACCCAGTCCCTATGTTTTTTTTTTCTATTAACTGATAAGTATCACAATTAGTTTTTGGTATATTATTACACTCTGTTCCTGAATGGTTATGGAGCAGTTTATTATCAGATGATGTGGAGTGGATTAAGGATTTCCTGCATCCCAGGTCCACAGTTATATTGTAGTGACCATTTTATTGCTCAAGAACCAACTTTTATAATCAAGCTGGTGAATTGGTTGAAAACATTTTACCAAATGAAATTTAAATATGATTTAAAGTACAAAATTTGATTCTGCGCCCAGGACCAGAAATCCTTAAGCAAAATAATATACTTATTTGCAGCAATGTACACTGTTTCTGTCCATTTATTATTTGATGGGCAGGAAGTGGAGCTATGAGAGTTCAAGAAAAATGCACCTCGTTTCGAATAGGAAGCATATTTTTATACAGCTGTATGTTCAGGACTCTGGTGAGTATCATGTGATCCAGTGACCAGGATTTGAAGATTAAGAGGCATTTTTTTGAAGCAATAGCTTTTAATCATGAAATAATCATGGACTCCCACCATCCTGGATGACAATTCTATGATAATGAACTAAGTGGCAAGTCATGTGAACCATACATGTGGAATAGGTTATTATTACATGGACACATTTATGGTCTGTTAGGGGAGAATTTGTACAGTGCAAACCCTGAACTCAGGCATTTCAAGGTCTAGTCCTGTGGTAAAGTATAAAAAGTAGGTATGATGTAATAAAATAATTGTATTGCAGCATGTGTTACTTTATACTGCTTACTACCCTGCAAGCCAATCCATGTGTAGGGTTTGTGGTGGGAAAGGTGTTGTCTTTATTTTGTGAGCCTATGTGGGAAGTGTTCCATGTTGTGCAAGATGACCACCGAGGTTCGATTACCGAGTTATGGAACGTAGTAGTTTGGTGAATGAAAAGGTGTGAGAGACAGATGTGCAGGTTATGGTTTTTTGTATGATTGCAGTTTTGAACAGCACTGCACGTCCATATGGTTTCTTATGGTTGTAGTCTTCTTAGCTGGTTATGGCAGAGGTCAGGAGTATGCAGTTTGTTGAAGAGGAAAGCCAGAACTTATACCTGGCTCTCTGGTTACATATTGTGCATTGCAGACACTTAATGGGTATCTGTTTATCCCTTGTCAATGAAGCTGCGCGTGAAGGGACTTTGGGAATGATTCACAAGTTGCTTGGCCTTTAGTAGCTCACAATCATTTTCACGGATCAGAAGTAGCTCTCACTGCAGAAAAGGTTGGAGACCCCTGCTATACACAGTACATTTCCTAACACCCAATCACGTTAGCACATAAATCACAATAACACCTAAATTCAATTAGGGTCCAGGTTGCTCCAAAACAGGGGTCTCCAACCTTTTCTGCAGTGAGAGCTACTTCTGATCCGTGAAAATGATTGCGAGCTACTAAAGGCCAAGCAACTTGTGAATCATTCCCAAAGTCCCTTCACGCGCAGCTTCATTGACAAGGGATAAACAGATACCCATTAAGTGTCTGCAATGCACAATATGTAACCAGAGAGCCAGGTATAAGTTCTGGCTTTCCTCTTCAACAAACTGCATACTCCTGACCTCTGCCATAACCAGCTAAGAAGACTACAACCATAAGAAACCATATGGACGTGCAGTGCTGTTCAAAACTGCAATCATACAAAAAACCATAACCTGCACATCTGTCTCTCACACCTTTTCATTCACCAAACTACTACGTTCCATAACTCGGTAATCGAACCTCGGTGGTCATCTTGCACAACATGGAACACTTCCCACATAGGCTCACAAAATAAAGACAACACCTTTCCCACCACAAACCCTACACATGGATTGGCTTGCAGGGTAGTAAGCAGTATAAAGTAACACATGCTGCAATACAATTATTTTATTACATCATACCTACTTTTTATACTTTACCACAGGACTAGACCTTGAAATGCCTGAGTTCAGGGTTTGCACTGTACAAATTCTCCCCTAACAGACCATAAATGTGTCCATGTAATAATAACCTATTCCACATGTATGGTTCACATGACTTGCCACTTAGTTCATTATCATAGAATTGTCATCCAGGATGGTGGGAGTCCATGATTATTTCATGATTAAAAGCTATTGCTTCAAAAAAATGCCTCTTAATCTTCAAATCCTGGTCACTGGATCACATGATACTCACCAGAGTCCTGAACATACAGCTGTATAAAAATATGCTTCCTATTCGAAACGAGGTGCATTTTTCTTGAACTCTCATAGCTCCACTTCCTGCCCATCAAATAATAAATGGACAGAAACAGTGTACATTGCTGCAAATAAGTATATTATTTTGCTTAAGGATTTCTGGTCCTGGGCGCAGAATCAAATTTTGTACTTTAAAATCATATTTAAATTTCATTTGGTAAAATGTTTTCAACCAATTCACCAGCTTGATTATAAAAGTTGGTTCTTGAGCAATAAAATGGTCACTACAATATAACTGTGAACCTGGGATGCAGGAAATCCTTAATCCACTCCACATCATCTGATAATAAACTGCTCCATAACCATTCAGGAACAGAGTGTAATAATATACCAAAGACTAATTGTGATACTTATCAGTTAATAAAAAAAAAAAACATAGGGACTGGGTGGACCAATAGTGCAGGACAGAGATACAAAGTTTGAATGATAAAAAAAGTCTACGTTTATTTATTCTCTTCTCTAAATGTTTGGAAAGCCTGTGTGAAATTAATTGGTATCTAGGGTTTCCAGTAACCAATAGGCAAGTGTTTGCCTCTGTAAATGAAAAAGCTACCTTAGCAGAAAGGCCAAAGACAGAATGGGCATGGCACCAAAATACGTTTATAACTACCATAGCAGGTTTGATGCAGGATTCGAAGAAATACACACTGCTTCAGGTGACTTTAAGTGCCAGATTCACATAAAATTTATATTCCAGGCATATGTTAAGACAAAAGCAATTTACACCTGGGAGCCTACGTAAACCATGCATGGGTGAGTGATGCAAAAACTAGATGTAAATGTACTTTATGTGAATTTGATAAGCTGGAGGCGAGGTGGAAGAATCGGTTTTGTGTTTTACAAACAGGTTTTTTATAGTAGCAGGAGGCCCTCGAAATAACGGTGCAAAACACACAACAGAACAGAAAGGTGGGGTCTGAGGGGTCCGGTCCAGACTGGATTACAGGAACAAAGATATGCTTAGGAAGGTTGGGTAGGAACATGCACACGAGAGATGATGATAGCTATTTGTAAGGTGCATAGTTACTCTAAGAATGTACAGGCACGAGGCAGCATAGATCGGAAAGTGATCTGAATGCTACGCAGCACACTGTACACATATTTTATCTGTATCAATGGGCGCCTTGCGCACGGTGCACAGTGTGGGTAGAAATGTTTCTGAATGGCACAACAAATCATCAGTTTCCATGTTTGGATTCTGAAAATGAATTATTTCTAGCACGCCGTGCCAGCTGCAGGAACCTAAAGTTGTGGAGGGAATCTTTGAGCCATGTGTTAATGCTGTAAAATTGACAAGCCCTGGTTCCCCTCATCTGCTTCTGCCGCCTTTCTATGTCTGGTTCACAGCAGCAGGTGGTGGTGTGATCTCTCACTGGAGGTGACATCTCCTGCCCCAGCCCCTTTCTCCCTGCGCTCTCCTATGTGGCCGAGGAAGGAGGTGGGAGGGAGGAGTGAGCCCAGCCAGACCCAGAGGCTGCTGCATCCCAGCAGAGAGGCACTGCCTGCTCAATGAGAGCCAGGGGAGGCAGAACTGTCAAAGACTGGGGCTCTCTTCTCCACTCCACTCACAGACCCCGCACACTGCAGGACCGCCGTGAAGACAGCTGCGGACTCATTGCTCCTCAACTGCTGTTCAGGAATCACAACAGCTCGCCTTTCCCTCGTGCTCAGATTGGTATCATAAGAAAAGTGATTTAAGTTTGCTTTATCTTGTAGCAAAGAGCCACGAAGCAGCAAATCTGAGCTTGGGAAATTAATAAACGAGAACAAAGGGTATAATAAATAAAATATAGCGAGGGCACCCCACGCTCGGCAAAATGAAAGATGTTGACAAAAGACACTGTCAGGTAAGACCCGTCACGTGTCAGGAGTAGGACGGATTGCGAAAAGGCACCCCGCGATCTCGAGCCAGAGAGGAATCTGGATTTTCAGTTTCTCTTTGCGGGAAGTCACGTGGGGAGATAGTATGCTCAGTCTTATTACCCGAAGAATACGGCGGCAAAGCAGAGTTAAAAATGAAAAATTTAGCTCAACAAGAGCTACATAACAGCCAAAGCCATTCGGAAGGAATTCGGTCCAAATGTACATGCTTGAAGTACTGCTCAATAACGGCATGCCCAGGCATCTATTGAAAAAAAATAAAGCTCCTCTTGCCCACATACCTGCTGTCTGTCTGGTTCTGCTTAAGGTGGCGGACACTGCATCTCCTGTATTTGAGCATGGAGTTACAATTATGCTTTCAAGCAGGGCTTTAAGTGGGCCGGGTCTGTCCGGGTCTGAGCACCGGCAGTTTTTTTTTGGGGCCCTCGAAACGGGTCTCTATCGGGCTCTATTTTCGTGGCTACTAAAGGTAGTCCGTTCTTTATTTTTATTTTTTTCGGACCCGTTTTGAGGGCCCAAAAAAAAACTGCCGGTGCTCAGACTCTGCCCACTGTTGCTGCACTGTTAGGGATCACATAACAAACGTCCTCCTGCACAATCACCAGAATTAAATGTATCTGTCATTTTTAAGGGATTGGTTTTACAGCCACAGGGGCTGCTTGTAAGCACCAACCCATGCCGAGGATTACACCAGCTGTCAGCTGGGGGATGGGACTCGAGCAGATGAACACCGGCCCCACAATGAAGAAAACAGGACTGAAAATGCTGCTTGCATAGTGCACGGCTGACAAACTTTTGGAACTACGTGGTCATCGCTTTGTATGCAAGCATTACACACCACCACAAAGAAGCAATGAATACAAAGGCAGGAAGCCGCGGCTCTTTCAGCATAACTGGGCCGTACGTATTCTTTTTTTAATGTAGAACCACCCTTTACAAAAGGTGTTACAAAAACACCTGTTCTGGAGCATTTGTGCTTTCTACTACATTTATGACACGACTGTAGAAGACAGAATTGAGCGTCATTTGCCAAGGATCGCACCATGCAGGCAGGTAAAGATTAAGACGTGCGATTACTGAAGCCATAATGAACAGCCTAATCACTCAGGTCCCTTCTCTACAAAAGAAATATGCTGTGTCACCTTCTGACCTAAAGCTCATAACGATTTGAGGAACATATACATTAAGCCAATGCCTCCTGACCACGACTGTACCGCGCCAGGCAGTTGTGTAACAACTATATTGTTCATATGCTTACACTTGCAATGTTTATTTGCCAACAACATTGAACCGTTTTTTCCTGCAGTGGAAAAGGGGCGGCCCGAAATAGTAGGAGATTCCATGTCCGAGGCCACTGGAAACATTAGGCAGCGAAAATCTAAGTATGATCATAGATACTTGGCAATGGTGTTTTTCCTGGCGTGGCTGCAGCATTCATTTTCAAAAAGTGCTTTTCCATTACTGCTTTAGTAATCATACTGTTGGCGTGATATTATGCACTCAGTCACGCTAAATGATCTGCGCTTTTTAAAAGGACATCTTTGGTGTCATTACACTGGGTAGAGAAAACCCCCATTATTTACAGTGTGTAATGACAGAGGATGCGACTTCATGATTTTCTTAAGCACACAGTGCTAGTTATTTTGATTTAGACCACGCCCCTACTCGGATAGGCCACGCCCCTTCAAGACATTAACCACGCCCCTTTTAGAGCACCCACAGTTTTTTTCCCCCACTTAAAGCACTGCTTTCAAGGCTGCCGCTCCGGCCGCAAAAGTGCACAGGATCATAGAAGCATGCAGCAAAAGGCGCGCATCGTGGTTCTCCGAGGGCAGCAAACACTGCCCATGCGCTGGCGGACGTCACCACTTCACCCCGCCCCAGATAGGCTCAAATAGCAGCTGCTTCCTACGGCGGGAGAGAAGCAACTTCAAAAGACCTTAAAAACAAACAAAACGCCAATGATAGGCTACAAAAGTGGAAGTCAGATCGCGAGCTACTGACAGGGCACCTGCGAGCTACCGGTAGCTCGCGATCGACTGGTTGGAGACCCCTGCTCCAAAACCTAAACGTAGCAGCTGCCCACTACTTGCTGGGCAGCTGGGGATAAGGACAGGGCCTAAGTGCTGCGCAGCTGGGAAAGTAAAATGAGGCATGGGCTCTCAATAGCCCTTGAAATGATATGCCAAAAACGTTGGGGCCACTTAGGCTCTAAACAACATGTCCCCCAGTACTGTGGAGCGCACTGGCGCTTTTAACATGAAATATGGCCCCCAAACGTTGGAGCCATCGGGCTCTGAAAATAACCATGTCCCCTGGAGCACACTGGCTCCTGAAAGTCATATGCGCCAACCGTTGGAGCCATCTAGGCTCGGAGAACAAACTTGCACACGTGTTGGAGCCACTCAGGGCTCTGAAATACCTAACAGACTTGCCCCATCGCTAGAGCCACATGGGGCAATTTAAGCATACATGCGCCCTTCGTTGGAGCGGCCCGCTGCCATCCGGGGCCGCTCTAGCATGTATACAGCAGTTTCTGCTGAGCCCCCCCCTCCCCCCTCCAGCCCAGTCACACTCACCGGGCTGTTCGAGACTTCCTGCACTCCTCGCGCTTCTCACGGGGCTCCCAGCCACTCAAGGTAGCCCCGCTGGGACGCGAGGCAGCTTCACCTGGGTCCTCTCCTAGGGCCCAGGACTTCCCTCCGGTGCGGCGCGCGGGGCTTCCCTTCACACCTGGGAGCCCCTCGCGACCCGGCACTGCCTCTCGCTTTCTGCTTCCGGTTCCGTCCGGCGGCCCCGCCCACAACCAGGCGGGCCGCGGACGGCAGCGTGGATCTCGGGGGCAATGAGGGGTAGGCTCCCTCGTAACCAAAAGTACACGACGGGGCGCCGCCATTAAGGCTGAAGTCGTGGGGTGGGCACCCGCGCACCACAAATACGTCAAAGTCGCGGGGTGGGCACCCGCGCATACAACTAATTTAAATAAGCGGGGTAGGCACCCGTATTGGACTCCCATAAGCGGGGTGGGCACCCGCATTAATTAGGAAATAAAAACGAAGACGCAGGGTGGGCACCTGTGCATCAAAAGCAACCAAATAAGCGGGGTGAGCTCCAGCAAGGCCGGCATCATGGGGGAATCCCTAGTCTGGGGATTCCCTCGCTCTCAGCAGCGCGACGCTGCACAGTCCCAGCTCCTCTCTCTGGGGGAAATTAGGATAAAGCGCTCTCGAGGCGCTATGTTCAGGACAAGCAGAAAATCCTTGATAGATCCAGGAAGCAGAAGCAAAAGGTCCCACAAAGTCCATCAGGCATCCAGGGGCTGGGCAGGGCCCAGGGAGGCAAGCCTTCCCCTGGGCGCCAGCAGCAGCACGCCCCTGGTTGTTTCAAGTTAAGCACAAGAACATTTTCATGGGGTCACAGCCCCTCTTTTATACACCATTTCCCTTTGTCTCAAGGTGCAGGGAAGGGGTGAACCAGATACAACTGGTTCCTGAATACTTTGTTTTGCTCAGCCCCTCTCCCTATTCACAGAACAGGCCAGGGTCATCAGTCGCACCACATGGGGCAGAGCCAGCATTGTGTGGGGAAAGCCCAGCCCTATTCAGGTCCGAGGTATCCTCCTCCCACTCATCAACCTGCAGAGCTCTCCACCCACCACTGGGGCAGACCCACTCTGACTCCTGGAGCCAGGTACACCAGCCAATCACACGCCAGACAGTCACTGCACATTTATGCCAGTGTCTAGAAGTGGCGCTTCTATACTAGCTACAGTAACGCCGCACACATCATTGCGCAGCATTCACTCTCACGAGTTTGCACATATCAGACTCGACCCTGCACTCCCCACGCATCAGGAACTAGCACGGTCACTCAGATCCCCCATGCATTCCTATGGGAGGGCAGGTCAGTCTCATAAAACCACACAGAGCGCACGCGCTTTCCACTGGGACACAGTGTGAAAGCGCCTAGAGGCCTAAAACCACTAGTACAACACAGGAAAAAGGCTAGGATACTGCAAAAAGTTCTAGGGGTGAACTTGCCAGAAGGGCCAAGTCCAACAAAGTCCATGAGGGCTTCATTAAACGGCAGCAGGGGCTCCGAAGAGCCTGCTGCTGGTTGAAGGACCTCTGTCAGGTCAGTCCTGACTGCCACTGTAGGTAGCTCGAGGTGGAGAGCCTCGGCCGCCCTACGCACCACCACTGCGTATGACACTCCCTCCTCCGTAGCCACTGTAGGAGGAGACAACATGCCAGGATCTGGTGAGGTAGCCAGACCACTGGCTTCCCCCAGTTCCTCTCACCAGTCCTGTTGGTACACCAATTGGTAGGTTAAAGGGTCCCCAGACCCCTCCCAGTCCTCCTCAGCCTCCTCTGGCTGCCAATCTGGTCTCAAAGAGCCATGGTAGAACAGGGGCATAAAAGTACCCGCAAGTGTCGGTCCGGTTCCGTGTCGAGGTGGAGGCAGGGGTCGACGTCGGCTGGGGCGATGTGGTGCCGGGGGAAGGCTTAACTAGGTCGACCGGCGCTGATCCAGGCCTGGATGCAAGGGGACCCTGCGGCGCTGAGGCCGAAGCCGCTGAAGGCCCAGGGTCCCCAGCCGGGTCCGCAGGGCCCAAAGGGGCCCGAAGGCGCACCAGCGGAGTCGGGCTGCACAAAGATGGCATGCATCGCTGCGTAGAACTGACGAAGCTGGGCAGGGGTCACTCCCGCGACCAGTACCTCGAACGACAGGGAGCAGACTGCCGGGCCTCGAGTAGCTTTCGGGACTGCTCCCGCAAAGGCTTCGGGGGTCAAGGTTCGGCAGTCGGAGCACGACTTGGGGCCGTGGTCGAGCTCCATGCAGTAGAGGCACAAGCAGTGCGGATCCGTCACCGACATCAGTCGGTTACAGGAACCGCAAGCCTTAAAGCTGGGCATCCCTCGTGCACCAGGATTTGTATGGACTCAAAGAACAACAAAGTCGAAAAAAAGCTCAGTCAAAAAAGGACTGGGGGTACTACTCTCTCTCCGGATCTGCGCTTGTTGGCACGTAAAAAGAAAGAACTGACGTCTGAGCGCGAGGGTGGCTTCTATGTAGCTACCGCGATGTCATCCTGGCGACCACAACGCCACCTTCCGACGAGCAGGGGTACCGCTAACTAAAAACTTTCAAGATCCAGTCTGACGCCTGGGGGTAATTCTAAGGTAAGGTATCTATAACTGTTTCTTTCAGATACCATAACAGTAGGTAGGTTGGCTACTACCCAACACTCCCTGTAACACCCCTAAATACATTATTTAGGTGGCACCCCTGATGCCAGGACTTCAGATTTGATGGGCCAAAAGAAGTGGACGGAAGTTTGCTGATCTGAGAACAGAGGAGCACAACTGACTTGGCGCCAACCCTGCTAGCATGCCTGCTGCACCAGACCCTCCTGGAAAAACTGACTCATCCTGCCGCTGTACAGACTCAAAGAAACCCGGAGGACTGCCAGTGCTTCACAAATTGCCAGAGAACTCCCTTGGAGTAGAGGAGCTACTCCCCTGCAGTCGCAAGCACCAAAGAAGCAAGACACGGTTTACCGTCCTACCAGGACTACAGACGCTGTAGCAGCTCAGGAAGAGGTCAATGGGCTCCTAAAGGTCACGTCCGTCCTCCCTTCAAGTGTGGGAATGCCAGGATTGACTGGAGCTGCGTGGTACCATCACTTGGGGTACCAGACCCCTTGCAGCAACCAAGACTGGTTGTATCCAGTGCAGACGCCAAACCTGATGAAAATCAACTTGCAAGTCAAGGGATTTTAGGGACAGTGAGGTCCTCATCAAGAGTGGCCCAACGGTCTTGTTTGCCCCCCTTCCGCAGCACCAAAGACAAATAGTGAGTCCTCGACCGCTGCCACCAGACACCTCAAATTGCCTCTGCACCCGCACCCCATAGCCCAAGTTTGAGCGAGGTGATGGTGGCCACGGGGTCATGAGACCCTCAAAGGTTGAGCCCACCATTGGGTTTGCCCAGCCTGGACTCCCAGTCACTGCATGCAGTTTCTTTGTGTAGGCCTACTCAAACACAAGTGTTTCCCGCAGCACAAACTTAACACCGAAAATCACCACTACACCCGAGCCCCACAGCCCGAGGAGAAGTGGACCAACAGTGTCCTTACATGCCCGAGCATCTAAAGGACAAAGCCTCCCTGGGGGTTCAATGGCCTGGCCTTCCAGTCCCACCTTGCAGCCTCTTTCTGACCGGACCATTCCTCATTGAAGTGAACAGGGCACCAGACGCTTAAACACTTCTGCACATGGATGCCCCATCACCCCTGAGTTTGTACCTGGCCCCATACTCACCTTAAGTCCAGAAGAACAGTCCTGTAAGTCGCTGTTAAGTGCCCGAAGTCTGTACATGTTTTTCAAATGGTATCGCTCCCAAAAATTGCACTGTCAACTTTTGAAACACACACAAATTCATATCTCAAAAACTACTAACCCGATACCCATGATCTTGGTATCTCAATGCATATAAAAAGAAGTGTTATTTTTTATAAATTGGTGCCAAATTTCTGTATTGAGTGTTTGTCTCACTTATTGCCTGTGTGAACAATGAATGCTTTGCACTACCCTTTGATAGGCCTAACTCCAAGCCCACACTACCACAAAAGAAAGCATTTGGGTTATCATTTGTGCCTATGTTAGCCAATTTGGGTTTGCCTGAACTCTTTAAAGTGTACCTCATTTTGGTTAACTATACAAAGAGCCAGCATCCTATAGCCCTGGATAAAGGTAGGCCTCTGAGAAGGAGAGGAGATTGAATCTGATCATCCTTGCACACTTTTAAAATGTTTTAGGTAGGAGACTTTACAAAACGTTGAAAAACAGAAGAAGGTAAGAGCCAAATCAGCATCGAATGGCAGAAAGGGAGGAACTATCGTCTGAGCAGGAGTGGCTCCTTTGTGTGGCTCCCAGTTGTCATGTGTAGGGGTGGGATGGTACCAAACTGAGGTCAGTGGCTCGAACAGATGAAACACAGGTGCAACTGCATGAGTTTTCAGATCAGTTTACCACCTGTGGAGATTTACAATATAAGGAATCAGCTAGTTAGAAGCATCAATCAGAAATAGGCATTACCAAACAGCAGTTTTGCAAATTTGCAATGTTGCTGTGCCACTCCCGTTGAAATAGAAGCATGTGCATAGCTGGACCTGCATAGTTAAACTTTATAGCGATGGAATATTTTAGATTGTTTCTTTTTTTTCACCTTTTACACTTCACATGGCTGGCTGTTTCTAAATTCAATTTGGAAGACTTGTTCTAGGTTTGAGTGGAGAAAACATTATCAGTATATCCACATTTGAAATGTGACATTTAGGTAGCGTGCACCATTACTGCACATATTCTGCTGACTTCAATATAAATCAAACAAGCCAATCCAATTGTAAAAAACTGTTTCCATGTGTAAGAATGGGACGTGTGGTTTTCGGCCCGCTAAATCGGCCTAAACAGCCTACGGTCCAAATACTAGTTATCAGCAGTGGATCAATTTTAGCATTTTCAGGAAAATTAGAGCTCCCTGTATATTGTGGTTTTTTTTTCTTAAAGGAAGGAACCTTTAAGCCAAAACCAGACAGAACTCTATCAAATTAATACTGTACCCATTCTGCTCAAAATATATTTTGGAAATGCTTTGGCTGTGCATAAAGATACAACCATCATTCATGTGCACAGTTTGCCATTTGAAAAATAACACTCTGTAACCTTACCGCCTTTTTGAGAATCTGCAATTCTCTGCGTTCCTTCACCAGCTGCTGTGTTTCCCTCAGTTTCTGTCCCAGGGTCATTGCCCGCAGTATCCTAAGAATTAAACAGTTTGATTAAAATGGTAGCTAATGTGAATTCAAAGATCAACACAAAAGAAGCTTTAACAATAAAACGAAGGGAAATAACTTATTAGCCATTTACTTTTTCAAAAACAAGCACTAGCAAAATAAACTGACTGACCTTCAGCTTGGTCGATGCTTGTTTGGTTATGTTTTTTTTTTGTGTAAAAAAAAAAAAATAATAATAATAATAATAAACACTTGTTGAGACAGCTGGACTCCATATATTTAAAAAAAAATAATGGTCATAAAATAAAGCACACACATTGCCATAGTAGCCCCTGGCACTGAAGGGATCTACTTTGAATAGGTTGATGTGTCCCTTTGGAAACAGCTGAATGAAGTAACTCAGTGAAATTAGCCAATGGCTGATGGAAGCGGACCCACTGTCCCATGCTGTCTGATGTGGTGGGAAAAAGGAGGGGAAGTGTGAAAAACAAGTTACTTGCATTCGGTAAGGCCTTATCTGGTAGAGACTATCTAGCTGCAGATTCCTTGCCTTAGAATTATGCACAGGCGTCGGACTGGATTCAGAAATGTTTTATGAGCAGTACCCCAGCACACCGGTAGGTGCAGTCATTCGGCTTCACGTGGCAATGGTGTTTGTGCTGAAAGACTTGCATGGTGCTTCTATAGGCACCACACCAGCACGATGAGGTCAGTTTCTTTTTGGAACTTTCCAAGCCAGGAGTCATGAAGAACACCGACCACTGGTGTGGAAAACTAGGGCCCTGAAAGGGGAACAGCCCTGTCACTAGAAATCCGTTTGATGAGCAGAGAGGATAGGTGGGTAGGTCGGCAAGAAATCTGCAGCTAGATAGTCTCTCTACCCATTAAAGCGTTACCAAAGTTAAGTAACTTGTTTTTCTCAGGTTTATCTCAGACTTCTAGCCACAGATTCCTTACCTTAGAATAGAAACCACCCAAGCAATGCCTCCCCGGAGGTGGGTCTGCAAAACTGTTTCACACTAGAAAGTCCTGCAGGACCGAACAAGCAATTCTTCGTGAACGTGTGTAGTAAAGCCCACGTATCTGCCTGGCAGATATCCAGGACCAGAACATGTGCTATTGCAGTGATCGCAACAATAACTCTGGTGGAATGAACATGCAAACCCTCAGGAGTTGCTTCTTGGCCAACGCACAGCAGATCTTAATGCAGAGCAGGATCCATAGGAGGATGGTCTGTTTCTGCAAAGCCTTTTCCTTCTTCGCTCAGACATACCCAGCCAAGGGTTGACTTTTTGGTCCAAGATGGTGAAGTCGCTCCACTTCCTTGGAGGGATGCGGTGGAGCGAAAAGCAGGCAGAGTGATGGAATGGCCTACATGAAAGGGAGTGATAACTTTCAGGAGAAAGAAAGCTCTAGTGCATAGCACCATCTTGAATGGGTAGATCTTCAGGTATGGAAGACAAAGTCTGAAGCTCACTGACACTCCGGGCAGATGTTCTTGCCACCAAGAAGGCAGTCACAATGGTAATGAGCCTGAGAGGACAGTTATGAGATAGCGCGAAGGGAGCGCATATCAGAAAAGTTAGGACGAGATTAGGGTCCCACTAAAGGCATGATGATAGGCGAAGGTGGAAACATGTTGCAAACCTTTCAAGAACCTATTTACAACAGGGTATTTGAAGAGGGATGGCTGATCTGGCAATGCAGAGAGGCTAAGATGGCAGAAAGATAGCTTATTCAGGTGCCCAAAGCAGAGTCCTACTGGGCAAGATAAAGGATAAAGAGAAGGACCTTTCGAGAGGGGAGCAGAAAGAGGGTCAACCTGTTCCTCTTACCACCATGCACCCAAATTAGACCCAACGGCAGACGTATACAGTCTTAGTGGAGGGAAGTCTGGCTGCCAAGGTAACATTGCAGACTTTAGGTGGAAGGTCGAAGGCTGTCAATTGCCGTCGCTCAATCTCCACGCATGAAGGTGGAGCGTTGACAGGTTTGGGTGGAGAACCCTCACCTGATGCTACGACAGAAGTTCCTCCTGAAGAGGCAGTCTGATGGGAGGACGGATGGCCCTGCTCAACTGCTAGGGATATCAAACTCTGAGCCCAGCCCAGAGCCACAAGGATGACTTGGGCCCGATCGTTCCTGATCTTCTAGAGAACTCTGGGCAGGAGTAGTATTGGTGGAAAGAAATACAGAAGGTAGCAGCTCTACCCGAGACAAAAAGTCTCTTGAGTGAGAGCCACCTAGGAAACTCCAGCCCGTGGAACTGCTAACATTGCGCATTCTAGGCGGTGGCGAACAGAGCTAACCAAGGCTCTCCCCACTGCTGAAAGAAACCTTGCACCACCTCAGGATGGAAATGCCATTCGTGATCCGCTAGGCATCTTCGGCTTAGTTTGTCTGCCCTGGTGTTAAGAGAGCCTGCCAGGTGTTGAACCACAAGGGATATGCTCCGAAGTTCCAGTCATGTCTAGAGACGCAGGGTCTCTTGACAAAGTGTACTTGATCCCACCCACCCAGTTTGTTGCAGTACAATATGGCAGTGGTGTTGTCCATGAACGCTTCCACTAGCATCCCCTTGGAGGGTAGAAAGGCTACTAATGCCAGCCAGAATGCCTAGAGCTCCAGAACGTTGTTGATGAGTCTAGACCGGAGGCCACCTCTCCCAGATGGCTGCCCCATACCAAGAGTGACGTATCCGTCACCACTGATAGATTAGGTTGGGGAAGGGAGAGGGGTCTTCTGCTGCACCAATTGAGATTCATTAACCACTTCAGATATTTTGTAGTTCCCTCAGAAGTCTGAACCATTTCAGAGAGATTTCACTGATGCTGCACCCACTGGAACTTCAGGTGCCACTGCAGACCTGTGGGCATGTGTCACAAGACGGATGCATGAGGCCATGAGACCCAGCAGCATCAGAGTCAGTTTCACCAAAACACAGAATGGAGGCTGAAACATCAGTATCATAGCCTGAATATCCCGGGCTCGCTGCATAGGAGGATAGACCCGAACCCGACCCGACCCAGATGCTGTGTCCAGAACCGCTCCGATGAAAAGGAGCTTCTGAGAGGGAATCAGGTGCGGCATTGATAGTGAACCCCAGCAAATGCAGGAGCTCTGCCTTAGTCTGGAGGTGGGAGATGACAGCCTGGGGCGAGCCCGCCTTCAACAGACAGTCATCGAGATAGGGGAAGACTGAAACCCTTGATCTGCGCAGATGAGCTGTGACCACCGCCATCATTTTCGTAAACACCGACGGGTGCTGGTAAGGCCAAAGGGGAGCACGGTAAACTGAAAATGCTTTTAGCCTACCGTGAACCGTAGGTAACGCCGGTGGGCAGGCAAAACGGTGATGTGAAAATAAGCGTCCTGCAAGTCCGACGCTACCATCCACTCTCGAGGGCAGACACGACCTGAGCCAAGGTTAAAATTTTGAACTTCTCCTTCGGGGGAGGAAGCGGGTGATGCCCCTGGGGTCTAAGATAGGACACAGGCCTTTGTCCTTCTTGGGTACCAGGAAGTAGTTGGACTAAAGAACAAGTTACTTACCTTCGGTAACTATGTATCTGTAAGACACATTAGTTAGATTCCTCACATTAGAATATCCCCAGGCGTCAGGCTGGATCCGGAAAGATTTTTGTAGCAATACCCCTTACGCGTCGGTAGGCGTCGTCTGCGGCTCCGCGTCCGTCGTCGGCGTCGTGCACCGGAATGACGTCTGAGTACTTAGACGCCGCCCTCGCGCGCTGACGTAAGTTCTTATACATAGCTTTCCGCGCCAGGGACGCTGAGCCATGCAAGAGACCGACACTGGTGCCAAAAAATCTAGGGCCCTGAATGGGAGAACCTTAACCCTAGATGTCGGTTCGCAGAACGGGGAGGCTGGGTGGGTCGGTGAGGAATCTAACTAATGTTTCTTACAGATACATCGTTACCGAAGATAAGTAACTTGTTCATCTGAAAGAAACACGTTAGTTAGATTCCTCATCTTAGAATAGATACCCCAGCAATACCAACCCCGGAGGTGGGTCTGCGAACCAAGATCACACCAGAAAGTCCTGGAGAACCGAACGGCCAAAGCGGCCATCTCTCCGGACTTGGCTGTCCAGGCAATAGTGCTTGGCGAACGTGTGCAGTGAAGCCCACGTCGCCGCCTGACAGATGTCCTGCAAGGGGACTCCCCGTCCCAGGGTAGTTGTCGCCGCTGTGGCCCGGGTGGAATGGGCTCTCAGCCCAACAGGAGGGGCCTTTCTCGCCAAGGAATAGCAGAGTTTAATACACAACACAACCCATCGCGAGATGGTCCGTTTGTGCACAGCTTTACCCTTCTTAGCACCTACATATCCAACAAAAAGTTGGTCGTCCACCCGGAACTGTTTTGTGCGGTCCAAATAAAGGACAGCGCACGTTTTGGGTCCAGACGGTGGAGCCTCTCTTCATCTTTTGAAGGATGCGGAGGCGGAAAGAAGGTGGGCAGCGTGACAGATTGCCCGATGTGAAAGCGAGTCACGACTTTAGGAAGAAAAGAAGGACGGGTCCGGAGGACAACCTTATCCGGATGAACCGAAATGAAGGGAGGCTTAGCTGACAGAGCCTGGAGCTCACTCACCCGCCTAGCGGAGGTGATAGCCACCAGGAAGGCAGTTTTCAGAGTCAGTAGACGAATGGGACAGTTGTGAAGGGGCTCAAAGGGAGCGCACATCAGAAAAGTGAGAACAAGGTTCAAGTCCCACTGAGGCATTACGAATGGAACAGGCGGGAACATAGGAGTAATGCCCTTGAGAAAACGTGAAACAACAGGGGACTTGAAAAGAGAAGGCTGATCAGGAAGCCTTAAGAAAGCAGAGATTGCAGCAAGATAACCCTTCAAGGTGCCCAGAGCAGAGCCCTGCTGGGCTAAAGAAAGAAGAAAGAGGAGAACCTCAGAAAGAGGGGCAGAAAGGGGATCCACAGCCTTTGCTGTGCACCATGCCACAAATTTGTTCCACCGGCAGGCGTATACCGTCTTTGTGGAGGGACGCCTGGCTGCCAGAATGACATCAGAGACTTCAGGAGGCAAGTCAAATGGCATCAACTGTCGCCGCTCAATCTCCACGCATGGAGGTGGAGGCTGGACAGGTTCGGGTGGAGGACCGTCCCCTGCTGCTGTGACAGAAGGTCCTCTTGAAGAGGCAGTCGTATCGGGGGATCGATGGACATACTGAGTAGCTCGGGATACCAGTAGCTTCGTGCCCAATCCGGAACCACCAAGATGACTTGGGCCCGGTCGCACCTGATCTTCTTCAGCACCCTGGGCAGAAGTGGTATAGGCGGAAAGGCGTACCACAGACCGCAACTCCACTCGCGACGAAAAGAGTCTCCGAGCGAGTGCCGCCTTGGAAATTCCAACGCGCAGAACTGCTGACATTGCGCGTTCTCTTCGGTGGCGAATAGATCTAACCAAGGCTCTCCCCACTGCAGAAAGAGACCTTGCGCCACATCCGAGTTCAGACGCCATTCGTGATCCATCATGCACCGGCGGCTGAGTTCGTCTGCTCTGGCGTCCAGAGAGCCCGCCAGATGTTGAACCACCAAGGCGATGCCCTGATGTTCCAGCCATGTCCAGAGGCGCAGAGCCTCCTGACAAAGGGTCCACGACCCCACCCCGCCCAGTTTGTTGCAATACCACCTGGCGGTGGTGTTGTCCGTGAACACCTGCACGACACTTCCCCGGACAGAGGGAAGGAAGGCTTTCAGTGCAAGTCGGATCGCCCTCATCTCCAATAAGTTGATATGGAGCCGAGTCTCCACCGGAGACCAGAGTCCTCTGATCTCCGCCTCTCCCATATGGCCCCCCCATCCCAGGAGGGACGCATCCGTCACTACGACATGCTCCGGTTGGGGTAGGGAGAGGGATCTGCCGCTGACCCAATTGCGATTCTTGAGCCACCACTGCAGCTGGTTCGCAGTGCCCTCCGGGATCAAGACATGGTCGGACAGGTTGCCTCGATGCTGGGCCCACTGAAACTTCAGGTCCCACTGCAGAGCCCGCATCTGCCACCTGGCGTGAGGTACCAACAGGATGCAGGAGGCAGGAGGCCATCAGCCCCAGAAGCCGCAGCACCAACCTGACCGAAACCCAGGACAGAGGCCGGAAGATGGAAATCAGGGCCTGAATGTCCCGGACCTGCTGTTCCGGCGGATGGACCCGGAACTGCGCCAAATCGAGAACCGCCCCAATGAAAAGGAGCTTCTGGGAGGGACTCGGTGCGACTTCGGCACATTGATGGAGAACCCCAGCGAGTGCAGGAAGTCGGCCGTAGTCTGGAGGTGGGAGACGACGTGCTGTGGCGAGCCCGCCTTCAACAGCCAGTCGTCGAGATAGGGGAAGAGACTGGAACCCCTGATCTGCGCAGATGAGCTGCGACCACCGTCATCACTTTCGTGAACACCCGAGGGGCACTGGTGAGGCCGAAGGGGAGCACGGTGAACTGAAAGTGCTCCTGACCCACCGTGAACCGCTGGTTACGCCGGTGGGCCGGCAGAACGGGGATGTGGAAATATGAGTCCTGCAAGTCCAACGCTACCATCCAGTCTCCAGGGTCTAGGGCAGCCAGAACCTGAGCTAAAGTGAGCATCTTGAAACGGTCCTTCCGGAGGAAGGAGTTCACGCTCCTGAGGTCCAAGATCGGGCGTAGGCCCCCTTTGCCCTTCTTGGGAACCAGAAAGTAGTGGGAATAACAACCACGACCTACTTCTGGACCAGGAACGCGCTCGACGGCCTCTTTGGCCAAGAGGGCCGAAACTTCCTCTCGTAGAAGATGCAAATGATCCCCCGACATACGGTGGTTAGGCGGTGGCATGGCTGGAGGGGTCGTCTCGAAGGGGAGGGAGTAGCCCCTTCGGACGATTTGCAGCACCCACCTGTCCGACGTGATGGAGCGCCAGTGGAGCAGGTGATGGCGAACTCTGCCGCCCACTGGCGTTGAATGGGCCTGAAAGCTTGGACTAGGAGGGCTTTGAGGCGGATGCTGCCGGGGTGGATGTGGTCTGACCGGCACGTTGACCTCCAGTACCGCCTCGGCGGAATTCACGTCCGTGACCACGCGCAGGTTGGTTCTGCGGCCGGTGGCTGGGCGGACGTGAGGAGGCGCCCCTTCCTTGGCCACGAGAGGCGGAAGTTTGCGGCCGTGGGGCCGACAGACCCAAGGACTTGGCCGTGGCCCGGGAGTCCTTGAACCGAGGCCAGCGCACTGTCCGCCTTCTCACCAAAAAGGCAAGTGCCATCAAAGGGCATGTCCATGAGGGAACTCTGGACATCCCCCGAAAATGACGTGGACCTCAGCCAGGCGTGACGCCGAAGCGCCACAGTGGTGGAAATCGCCCGACCCAGCGAGTCCGTGGTGTCAAGTCCACACCGTATGGCGTGCCGTGCTGCATCTCGACTGTCAGCAAGTGCTTGAGCGAGTCGTGCCCGGGCCTCCACCGGGCACAAGGGCAGCACGTCCTCCACCGTATCCCACAGAGAGTGGGAATAACGGTCCAAAAGGCAAGCGGTATTTAAAGACCGCAGCCCCAAACTCAGAGACGAGAAAAGTTTCTTGCAAAACTGTTCCAACCTCTTGGATTCCCGATCCGGAGGAGCAGACGGGAAGGAGGATTGGGAGGTTGAGGCCTGGATAACCAGACTCTCGGGGGTGGGGTGTTGGGAGAGGAAACTGGGGTCGCCTGGAGCAGGGCGGTGGCGCCGGGCAACGTTCCGGTCCACAGGAGGAACTGTGGAGGGCTTGGACCAAGAGCCCTGTAGAACGTCTATGAGGGCCTCATTAAACTGCAGCAGAGGCTCAGTGGAGCTTGCTTTCGGTTGAAGGACCTCTGTGAGGACGTTAGTCCTCACGGCCACAGCAGGCAACTCCAGCCCTAGGGCTTCGGCCGCCTTGCGCAGCACCACTGAAAAGGCTGCACCCTCCTCCGAGGCCACAGTCGGAGGAGAGATGAAACCAGCATCCGGGGAGGTATCCAGACCGCTGGCATCCCCCAGTTCGTCTGCCCAGTCCTGTGAAAGTTGACCCTGGAGGGCCATAGGGTCCTCAGACCCCTCCCAGTCGCCCCCATCATCCGATTCCTGATAAACAGGAGGAACGATCGGAGCCGGATGGTAGATGAAACGGTCATCCATCGAAGTCTGGTGCGGCGCAGGACGGCGCCGTGCCGGCGTCGGGTCCGGACAGGGGCTAAACTGGGGAACGGCGTTGTCCGGAGACTGCGCCGGAGGTGGAACCGGTGTCGGCGCCGGCGGAGGAGGCGTCGTGAGGTCGACCGGCGCCGACCGAGATCCAGGCCTGGATCCCTCGGGGACCTGCGGAGTCTGGGCCGGCGCCATCGACGGCGCCGGGGCCGGAGCCGCCGGCACGCGAGGTCGCCCAGTCGAACCTGCAGGGCCCGAAGGCGCGCCTACAGGCGTCGACGGCGGAGCCAGGCACCTCATGGCCGAGAGGAAGGCACTGACCTCCGCCAGAGTCGCGTCAGACCCAGGGACCGGCAGGTATGGGGATGGGCGCGGCTCCTGTGGCTCTGACAGAGCCGCGGGGGTGTGACCACCCTGAACCTCAGCCGAGTCGCGCGACCGGCGAGGGGAGTCCGAAGAGCGATGTAGTCTCTTGGACTTCTTGGAGTGCTTCGACTTGCCCGAAGACGCCAACGAGCGATGACTATGACTGCGGCTCCGCGATCAGTCCTTGGACCTCCTCCTGGACCGGGACCGAGAGCGGCGCGGAGCTGAGTGCCGAAGCTCGAGAAGCTTACGGGACCGCTCCCGCCTAGCTTTTGACGTCAAGGCCTGGCAATCGAGGCACGACTCCGCGTCATGGTTGGCACCCAGGCAATAAAGGCACCGGCAATGGTGATCCGTCACCGACATCAGGCGATGACAGGCATCACAGGCCTTGAAACCAGGCATCCTACCGGCACCAGAGTCGAGTCGATAGACCAAAAGAAGTTAAAAAAAAAGTTAGTCAAAAAATGACTAGGGGTAAGCTCTTCCCGGATCGGCGCGGAAATAAGAAGAACTGACGTCAGCGCGCGAGGGCGGCGTCTAAGTACTCAGACGACGTCATTCCGGAGCACGACGCCGAACGCAGAGCCGCAGACGACGCCTACCGACGCGCGAGGGGTATTGCTACAAAAATCTTTCCGGATCCAGCCTGACGCCTGGGGATATTCTAAGGTGAGGAATCTAACTAACGTGTTTCTTTCAGATCCACAACCTACTTCTGGCACAGGGTCTCGTTCAATAGGTCCCCTGGCCATGAAAGCTGCAACTTCCTGGCAGAAAAGGGCCAAGTGATCCTCCAACATGCGATGGAGCGTCGATGGCATGGAGGGAGGAGTAGTCTCGAATGAGAGGTAGTAGCCCCTTCGGACCAACTACAAAGCCCACCTGTCCGACGTGATGTGCCAGAGGAGGAGGTGATGGTGGATCCTGCTGCCTTCTGGCAACTGGTGGTCCTGAAAAGTCAGACTGGCAGGGTTTGGAGGCTGCTGCAGGGGGTGCACTGGTTGACGAGGGAATGACAGATGCCCAGAGGTGCAAAAGTACCCTCCAGCGCCGGGTCCAAGTCAGGGGTGAGGCTGGGGTTGACGGCTGTTGGGGGCACAGCCGGCGTCATCACAGGAATCGGCACCGGAGAAGGTACTGTGAGGTTGACCAGCACCGATCTGGATCAAGGCCTGGATCCTCGGGTGCCCTCCAGCGCCAGAGCTGAAGCCCTGGCCTTGAATGCCCAGGGCCCCCAGCCGAGGCCTTGGTGCTAGAAGGCACGCCAGCAAAGTTGGGCTGCCCAAAAATGCTATGAAACACTTCGTCCAAAGCTAAAAGCTGGGCAGGGGACGCTCCGGGAAAAGGAGTGAAGTGCGGAGTCGTCCCAGAAGCAGGCTCCAAAGACAAAGCAGGAGAGCGACGACGCTCCGGGGCCCGCGTCGAGTCAGACGATGGTCAGGGAGAAGGCGAAGAGAGACAGTGCTTCTTCGCTTTCTTCTTGTGCTTCGACTTACCGGAGGAGTGCAAAGACTTTGACGAGGAATGGTGAGGACTTTGCGACCGGTCTGACTACCTTCATCTCAACGGGGACATCTAACGGCAGCGAGCGGACTGCCAGGCCTCTAAAAGCTTTCAGGACTGCTCCCGCAAAGACTTCGGGTTCATGGCCCGGCAGTCAGAGCACGACTTAAGATCGTGGTCGTGCTCCAGGCACCAAAAGCACAAGAGGTGCGGATCGGCGACCGACAACTTGTGACAGGATTCACAGGGCTTGAAGCCGGTCCAATGATGGGACATCCCTCGTGCACCAGGAGTCGAAGACTCAAAAAAACGTCAACAAAAGTCGAAAAAAGGTTAGGCATAAAGTGACTAAGGGGCCCGCTCTCCGGATCAGCGTTGGCTGGCACAGAAAAATAAAGAACGGACATCAGCGAGCAGGGGCGTCGTCCAAGTACACTGACATCCCGGCAACCACAACGACGAAATCGGAGTCGACCTATGCCACCTACCGATGCACAGGGGCACTGCCACGAAAAAATCTCTCCAGATCCAGTCTGACGCTTGGGGGTAATTCTACAGTAATTAATCTATAACTACGGTCTCTTTCGGATATTACATGCAGTGTTAGGGGACATGGCACACACGTGTGACGTCGTGTTTTCACTTTTTAGACACCTTGTCACGATACAGTGGTAGTCTGTATGAGTTTGGTGCTGGGTCCCTTAGAATGGCACAAGATATGCTGCAGCTCTTAGGGACCCTCTTTAGTACCCATGCCCTAGGTACCATTTACTAGGGACTTAAAGAGGTGCTAAAGGACTGGTCACTTGGGGATCAAGTGACCAGTGGTCTTGTTTTGGGGAAGGAACACTTGCACTGGGGACCTGGCTAGCAGGAATCCAGTGCACGTTAGTCAAAGTTGCATTGAAAATACCAGGCAAAAAGTGAAGGGGATTACTGCAACAAAAACCCAGTTTCGTACAAAGGGCATGTCCTTGAGGGAATTTGGAAGTCCAACAATAAGACCATGTAGTGAATTGCGGAGTGCTGCCACAGCACCATGCTGATTCCAGACGGCCCAAACCACGAAGTAAGTCTTGTCGAAGTCTGAATAGATGGAATATTTTGCTACGCCCTGGCCATCTGTCATCAGGCATCAGGCATTACAAGTAGGGGCGGCTCCTCCGCTACAGCAGAGGAACATCGCCCCACTGCTCTTAAGCAGTGCAAAGTAAAACTAAAATAATAACAGTCGTTCGTTATTATCATGTTATTTTTACTATTGAAGTTCAACAGCAGTGCATCCCTGCTGATAGGGTGGGCCGGAGGAGGAGTGCTGGCTGCACCTAAAGTGCGCATGAAGGTTTGGCCAGCCATCTCGACAAGCCAAACCGTCATGCACACTTTGCCTGTTCTCCAAAGGCTGTATTATACAGCCTTAGTGGAGAACATGGCCAGCCACCAAGCCCCCGTCTGAGCGCTGAACCACAGAGCTTAGACCAATCACAATGATGCTTAAGGCAGCGTTGTGATTGGTCAAGGGATTCTGTGAGAAGGGGGGCTTCCTGCTGGAGAAGACGCAGCGGCTGCGACTGCGAACTCCAGGTAAGTTTTCTTTTTCTTATTTTCCTCCCCCCTCTGCTCACCGCCCCCCTCCCTGCCCTCATACGCCCATTCGGTAGCAGCCGCTACTGATTGCAAGGTGGGTTGGATGTCCTCTGGGACAGATGTCAAGATGTTCACCCCTTTGCCCAATAATGCATGCAAATATCTGCCAAGGAGGCAAGATGAGTTGACGGACCTGGGGGGCAGGGCTGGTAGAGGAAAATGTATGTTTTGAGAAGGTTGCTATTCGCTTAGACTATCACAAGTTGAAGGTATTCGAGTTTAGTGCATGCGTGCATGTCTTAGCGCTCCAGGGTGGGATGCTAATGTAAGAAATCAGGTTCCCCTGAGCAGTCTATGCCATCTTGCCACTTGTCAGTTTACCAAAGGATAAGATCTCAGCTTTGTCCAGGTACCTACTAGCACATCAGTGAGGGTCTCATTGAAAGGTTACAAAGGTTCTTATTTGGTTTGTCCTAGGCGGAGGACCTCCGTAAGAAAATTTGTTTTTACCACCATCGTGGAAAGGGTGAGGTCTAATACCTCTACCATCTTCTTAAGCCCTGTTGCAAAGGAAGCAGACTCCTCAGTAACCGTGGCTGGTTTTAGGGAGGATAACCAAATGTCTGGGGAGGTGTCCATGCCACTTGCCTCCTGTACATCATCAAACAGGTTGCCATTATAAGGGTCATCGTAGGTATCTTCCTCATGGTCATGGTGAGGAGCATAAGTTTGTGTCCATATGGGTGTACTACTGTGGTCTCTGTAGAGAGGGGTGGCTTTAGAGTCCAATAAGGCGATCAAATCAAATTCCAGCATTGGTGCTGGGAAGATGAGACTGTTGTCGATCGCAGCACAGAGGCCTGTGTTGCATGTTGTGCCGGATCCTGAGTCGCCAGCACCATAATGAAGGAAGGGGCTGGACTTGGATTGAGACTTGGTGGCACAGCCTGTGTCAGGGATGTATTTGCCGGCGGTATCCTGACTGGAGGTCACCTTGGGTACTTGGGGCCCCAAACCACCCCAGATGGACCCTGCGGGGCACCAAAGATAGAGTTTGAAGGTTTTTTTTAAGCTCCTGGACTTGTTTGGCTTCACAGATTGTCTGGAAATGTGGGGCACTACAGGATCAGCACTGGATTCTATTCCAAAGCAGGAAAATAACTCTGTGGCCTAGAAGTGTCCGGGGTGTTGCACGATTCCCAATGATGAGAGTGGCGGCATGATGGAGACCCATGTTTGGACTGCTTGAGGTTCTTGGACTTTTTGATCTACTAGAGGCCCATGACTTCAAAGAGGACAGGTCACGTAACTGGCTTCAGGAGTGAGAGACAGTTGTCGTGCCCTCGACTGTGACCAGGACCATATCTTCGTCTTACGAAGCTCGGAAATGGCGAGTTTTGATATGCGGATGGCTTGAGATTCTTCTTCATGCAGCACTTGAATGCAGTCATGTTTGGATCCAAAACATCAAAGACCGATGACATGTTGTTGGTGTAATTTTAGGGGGAGAAATGCCTACACACTAAAAAGGAGGGAAAAAAATCCTGCCAAAATGACAGGATTCGAAAAGCTTCGGATCTGTGACAGTAGGCATGGAAACACAGCAACAGGTGGGGGCCCTAACATCACATCAAAGGCAGGACGGATCTGATGCAGAGTTACACAACGCCACCTGTCGATGTGCAAGACAACTGCTTGCAAAGGTTTCCAGACCTAGCATGGGGAAATTCTTGGTAGGAGGAATCTGTAGTATAAAGTCTCCATCAAAAAAATGGCTCTCATTGGTAATATTTTCTTTTTCGGTTTATTTCACCAGTTAGTGTTCAAAGTTGTATGACCTACCTCGGTTTCATCACCTTCATATGCATCATTGCCCTCTGCGCTACCGGTTTCTTCATTACTTTCACCTTCTTCGCCCATCCCTGTGTCTTCATCATCTTCCTCATCATCATCGTCCTCTTCTTCCTCTTCATATTCCTGTGTAATGTAGACAGCAATATAGGTAAGCCTTGTGATTGCATTTTAATACACAGGAGAAATATTCATATTGTTAAGGTAGCATAGCACTTAAGGTTGACAGAGTGAGTACCAGGTCCTCTAAGGGCGAGGAAAAATCAGCAGGAGATGCTGAAGCACCACCACCCCTCTCCAGCCATAACTTTGCTCCTAGATGGACCACTAGTTTTAAGGGAAACTCACTTTGTACCCCCATTTATGAGCGTTAAATACATTCAAATCTTGGGAAAACTCTACTTACTTGCAGTAGTGTCGAATAATACTGTAAGTGACATGTTTGACCAACCAGAGTACTCCAATTACATACCTTCGCAGCAAAATAATCCAGATGATCCACATAAGCTCCTTCGATCTTCTAGTCTTCTATAGCCCACCCTTCTCAAACTAGAACTGGCTGTACTCTGCTATAGATGATTCCTGGGCTAGGTTGCTACTCAGTCCAAGTGGCATTGACTCACAAGTTACTACTTGTGTAACGATATATCTGTAAGAGACATTAATTAGTGATAGATTCCTTACCTTAAAATATCCCTAGGCGTCAGACAGCATCCGGAAAAGTTTTTCATCAGCAGTACCCCTACGCGTCGGTAGGTGGCGTTGAGTGGCTCCGCGTCCGTCGCTGGCGTCGTAAGCTCTGAGATGACGTCACGGAGACCACTTAAGCATCACCCATGCGTGCTGACGTCAGTTCTGTACACGACTTTCTGCACCAGGAAACTGACCACTGGTGCTATGATACTAGGGCCCTGAAAGGCGATGACCTTAACCCTAGAATCAGTTCGCAGAACGGGGAGGATGGGTGGGGCGGTAAGGAATCTATCACTAACTAATGTCTTACAGATATAGCGTTACACAAGTAGAAACTTGTGCATCTGAAAGAGACACGTTAGTGATAGATTCCTTACCTTAGAATATATACCCCAGCAATACCAACCCCGGTGGTGGGTCTGTGAACAAGATTACACCAGAAAGTCACGGAGAACAGAACGGCCAAAGAAGCCGTTTCTCCGGACTGGACTGTCAAGGCAGTAATGCTTGGTAAACATGTGCAGCAAAGCCCACGTTGCTACCTGACAAATGTCCTGCAAGGGAACGCCGCGTCCCAAGGCAGTAGTGGCTGCTGTTGCCCTGGTAGAATGGGCACGCAGCCCTACAGGAGGCTCCTTCTTGGCCAACGAGTAACATGCTTTTATGCACAGAACAACCCACCGAGAGATGGTTCGTTTGTGCACAGCCCAACCTTTTTTGGCACCCACGTAGCCAACAAAGAGTTGGTCATCCACCCGGAACTTTTGTGTGCGCTTCAGATAGAACGAGAGCACGTTTTGGGTCCAGACGATGGAGCCGCTCTTCCTCTTTTGAAGGATGCGGAGGCGTAAAGAAGGTGGGCAAAGTGATGGTCTGCCCTATGTGGAAGGTCGTGACAACCATTGGCAAGAAAGGACGGGTCCTTAAAACCACCTTGTCCGGATGAACAGAAAGGTAAGGAGGTTTGGAAGAAAGAGCCTGGAGCTCACTCACTCTTCTGGCAGAGGTGATAGCTACCAGGAAAGCCATCTTATGAGTGAGAAGACGCATAGGACAGTTATGAAGGGGTTCGAAGGGAGAACACATCAGATATGTCAAAACAAGGTTTAAGTCCCATTGAGGCATTCTGAACGGCACAGGAGGAAATGTGTGCGTAAGGCCTTTCAAGAAACGGTTAACAACCGGGGACTTAAAAAAAGAGAAGGCTGATCTGGAAGCCGTAGGAAGGCGGAGATGGCTGAAAGATAACCTTTGATAGTGCCCAGAGCAGAGCCCTGCTGGGCCAAAGCAAGAAGGAACAGATGGACCTCAGAAAGAGGGGCAGAGAGGGGATCTACAGCCTTTGCTGTGCACCATGCTACAAATTTGTTCCACCTGAAGGCGTATACCGTTTTAGTGGAGGGACGCCTGGCTGCCAGAATGACATCACAGACTTCAGGAGGAAGATCGAAAGCTGTCAACTGTCGCCGCTCAATCTCCACGCAAGGACAGGTTCGGGTGGAGGACCGTCCCCTGCTGCTGCGACAGAAGATCCTCCCGAAGAGGCAGTCAGATTGGGGGATCGATCGCCATGCTGAGTAGCTCGGGATACCTGTATCTTCGTGCCCAATCCGGAGCCACAAGGATGACTTGGGCCCGGTCGCGCAGAATCTTCTTCAGCACTCTGGGCAGAAGTGGTGTAGGCGGAAAGGCGTACAACAGACCGCAACTCCACACGCGACGAAAAGCGTCACCTAGCGAGTGCCGCCTTGGAAATTCCAACGCGCAGAACTTACGACGTGTTCTCTTCGGTGGCAAATAGATCTAACCAAAGCTCTCCCCACTGCTGAAAGAGACCTTGCACCACGTCAGAGTTCAGACGCTTTTCGTGATCCATCAAGCACCGGCGGCTGAGTTCATCTGCCCTGGCGTTCAGAGAACCTGCCAGGTGTTGAACCACTAAGGTAATGCCTTGATGTTCCAGCCATGTCCAGAGGTGAAGAGCCTCCTGACATAGGGTCCAGGACCCCACCCCACCCTGTTTGTTGCAGTACCACATGGCTGTGGTGCTGTCCGTGAACACCTGCACCACACTTCCCCAGACAGAGGGAAGAAATTACTTCAGTGCGAGTCGGATCACCCGAAGCTCCAAAAGGTTGATATGGAGCCGGGACTCCGCCAGAGACCAGAGTCCTCTGATCTCCGCCTCTCCTAAGTGGCCTTCCCATCCCAGGAGGGACGCATCCGTCACCACTGTGTGCTCTGGTTGGGGAAGGGAGAGGCATCTGCCATTGACCCAATCGCGATTCGTGAGCCACCACTGCAATTGTCGTGCAGTGCCCTCCGAGATCTGGACATGATCGAACAGGTTGCCCTGATGCTGCGCCCACTGGAACTTCAGGTCCCACTGCAGAGCATGCATATGCCATCTGGCATGTGGCACTAGCAGGATGCAGGAGGCCATCAGGTCCAGGCGCCGGAGGGTCATCCTGACTGAAACCCGGGATAGAGGCTGAAAGATCAGAATCATAGCCTGAATATCCCAGACTCGCTGCTCGGCAGGTTAAACCCAAAACCGTGTCAAATCCAGAACCGCTCCTATGAAGGGGAGCGTCAGAGAGACTCAGGTGCGACTTCAGCACGTTGATGGAGAACCCCAGCAAATGCAGGAGGTCGGCTGTAGTCTGAAGGTGGGAGACGACTGCCTGGGGCAAGCCCACCTTCAACAACCAGTCATCGAGGTAGGGGGAAGGCTGACACCCCTGACCTGCGCAGATGAGCTGCGACCACCGCCATCACTTTTGTGAACACCCGTGGGGCGCTGGTAAGGCTGAAGGGGACCACGGCAAACTAAAAACGCTCCTGGCTTACCGTGAACCGCAGATCACGCCGGCAGGACGGGGATGTGAAAATATGCGTCCTACAAGTCCAACGCTACCATCCAGTCTCCAGGGTCGAGGGCAGCCAAGACCTGAGCCAGAGTCAGCATTTTGAACTTCTCCTTCCGGAGGAAGCGTTTGACGTTCCGGAGGTCCAAGATGGGACGCAGACCCCCTTTGTCCTTCTTGGGGACCAGAAAGTAGTGGGAATAACAACCACTTCCTACTTCTGGCCCAGGAACGCACTTGATGGTCCCCTTGGCCTAGAGGGTCGTGACTTCCTGCTGGAGAGTTGCCAAGTGTTCCCCCGACATGCGGTGGTACTGAGGTGGCATGGTTGCTGGGGTGGACTGAAAGGGAAGGGAGTAACCCTTGCGGATGATCTGCAACACCCACTTGTTTGATGTGATAGCGTGCCAGTGGGGGAGGTGATGGCGGATCCTGCCCCCCACTGGCGTGGGGTGCCCCCCAAAGCTCGGATTAGGAAGGTTTGGATGTAGAGGCAGCGGGGGCAGAGGTGGACTGACCCCCACGCTGATTCCCAGACCCGCCCCTGCGGAAACCGCATCTGCGCTGAGGCTGGGTCTGCAGAGGATTGCTGAAGGAAAGTGCCTTGGCGCTCCTTCCGTGGCCACGAAAGGAACGAGAACCAGGAGTGGCTGGGCTTTTCGTGGAAAGACCTAAGGACTTGGCCGTAGCCACCAAGTCCTTAAAACACTCCAGCGCACTGTCGGCCTTATCGCCAAACAGGCGAGTGCCATCAAAGGCCATGTCCATGAGTGAGCTTTGAACATCTGGCGAGAACCCGTAGATCTCAACCAGGCGTGGCGACGAAGCCACAGTCATAGAAATTGCTCTACCTAGCGAGTCTGCAGTGTCCAAACCACACCGAATGGCGAACTAAGCCGCATCTTTACCCTCGACAACAGCTTGAGACAGCACAGCTTGGGTACTCTGGGACTCTGGGACGTCGAAGCCTGGATGACCAGGCTCTTGGGCGTAGGATGAGTGGTCAGAAAGCCAGGATCACCCGGCGCCTGGCGATGACGCCTGGCAACATTCTTATCCACCGGGGCCCCTGTAGCTGGCTGCGACCAAGTGCCCAGTAAGAAGTCAGTGAAGGGGGTAATTAAATGGCAGCAGGGGCTCCGACAAAGTGGACGCCGTCTGGAGATCCTCAGTGAGGAGATTAGTCTTTAGGGCCACTGTAGGGAGATCAAGGTGGAGGATCTCAGCGGCCCGACGGAGCTCCATCGTGTACGAAGTGCCCTCCTCCATGGTAGGTGGAGGAGAGGCAAACCCCGGGTCAGAGAAGAGATCAAGGGCGCCAGCCTCCTCTAACTCGTCCGCCAAGTCCTGCTCGGAGTCACACTCATGAGCAAGAGGGTCCCAGTCGTCCTCCACCTCCGCCGTATGTGGGACAGACTGCGGCGGCAGGACAGGGACCGGGGAAGGAACAAACGGCGCCATGTCCCAATGCGGATCCCAGGTAGGGGCAAAATTGTCTGAGAACCTGGGCAGGGGCGGAACAAATGGCACTCACTGCGGTGCCGGAGGCGGAGCCGGCAGCACAGGAACTTTTCCGGATCCAGTCTGATGCCTAGGGATATTCTAATGTAAGGAATCTATCACTAATGTGTCTCTTTCAGATATAGCAAATAATGTTCAAATGTTGTCTCCAGGAAATCCTTAATATGGTTTGTCACGCCCAATGCCTAGTTAAATACACCCTCCAACCTGCAAAACTCCAACTTCAAGAAGAGATTTTTTGTGGTGACCATGCTGTAACCGGGGGTGAGCAAGGCTAGCAATCTGTCAGACTGCGATGTCAAGATCAGAACTTTGGAATGCTGAACGGTCAACTGAAGACAATTAACTTTGGGCTGTAAACACTAGTTTACATCAATATTTAAATTGCCTAACTCGTAGCGTTTAGCACTCCTTCACCACTATCTTTCAAGGATACGTGGACTTGTGCAGATGAGTAATGAAGTTTGTTGTGGAAAAGAAAAAACACCCGCTGTTTCTTCAAATGGCTCACACATGGGAATTGTGACATTTCCTGGCATTTATGCAGATGCAGTGATAGTCAGGACTGCAGAAGACGGAAGTGGAAAATCTCCACCACTTCTCATGCACCAACAAATGACGCAAATCAGTTTTGAATAGCTGAGGTCCAACAACTGTATAGGATCCCCCTTCCTCCCTGCCGAGGTCCTGATGACCATTTTTGTCAGTGCTAGGGCTTTCATGCATGCTCCACTGACACAAATGTACTGTCGAAGTTGAGAAAATGGAGCAGAAAGCCACAAGGATTTATCATTTACTCCATCTGGTTTCTTTTTTCTTAAGAGAGTACAATGTACTAATAGCCTTACAGTCTGTGGCTTGGGACAAAAACGCTGGAATGAACTTTTAATGGATATAGTCTGATCTGAGCCTATATTAATCTCCTTACAATTGGACCTAGACTACCTAATCAGATGGGCAACTTATCACAGTGGCATTTTTTTTTAGTATGCAAAAACCTTAACAGTTATTATTGAGCAAATCATTTGCTGGTCCATTGAAAGCCTAATCAATTGACCTCTCTTTGCAATGAAGCAAGGCGTCCTAGTACACCAACTTTACCTTAAGTGTAAAGTTAAGAAAAACAAAGCCTAGACATCATACCTCTTGGTCACCATCTTCATTTTCCTCATCATCTTCCTCTTCATCACTGTCTATGACAATCACATCAGGCCCTTTGGGTTGATCATCCTGGGATGACTGGACCTCCTGCTCGGATGACTGAGGAACAAGATCCAAGAGAAGGGACTGTGAGGCCTCTTCGCTGTCTTCAATGTGAGGGTAAAAACTCTGAGAGCCCCCCTAGAATAATTGAATCATTATTCAGGTTTTCTACACACTTTCGCAGCCGGACAAATTGCACAAATTTGAATGAGAATATTTAGAGGACCCCATTAGTTCTGAACTCACAAAAGAACCAATATAACAGCTAATGCATAAAACAAAGACATGTTCAACTGCGCTGCTCAAGTTATGCTAAAGCAATTCATATTTTTTCAACTGACTTGCCATAAGCTCATTTAAGATTCCCAATCATTAATCAGCTAGGCAGCATGAAGTAAAAAAAGAGGCTGTAAAAGTCTAAAATTACTTAAGAGGAAGCCAATTGTAAAAATCAAATGCATTACATATCCACAACATTATTTTTACAGATTCTGCCACCTGGAAGATGAACCCAGAATATACCTTCAATGTAAGAAACACAAACTATAGGCATTGCAATACAAAATCATACCCTCAGAATTAACTGTAGAGTCTCCTTGAGTTACTGCCCATTCTTTGACGATATTTACCATTAAATATCAAAAATGTTAATCTAGTCTCCCTGGAATGATCTTTATCCTTTATGCGCGGTAGTATTGCAGTTCCTTCAGTTGCTGCAATACTTATTCCCCATGCCATTTTGCTGTCACTCTTGTGCTTAATATGCTATGATACAGTTAGTGCTACAAAAAGGTTCAGGGCATGGGGCCTCGAAAAACAACTTTAAAGGATATATCAGTCGTACCCATGTTTCCTAACTATACAAGTGCAGCCTTTTGAAGTTCTCTTCGTTTTTCACATGGTTTCATCAACCTCCGGGGCGTAGCTGGTACAAAAATGTATGCTAGACTGTATGGCTCAGAAATATCACTGTACAAAGACTGGGGTGAGTTTTTTTGACAAGATTTGCCAGTAAAGGTGTGATAGCTGGTTATGGGACTATGATAAATCTGTACAAAAAACAGTCATGGTCAGTAGAACAAAAAGGCACTTCCACCAAAGATTAATTCTACACTATTGGTAGATTTAACAGATTAACATGAACATAATAAATAGACCGGTATATTAAGTTGGACTTAATATCACAACTACCCTTTGGTAGCTCAGCCATTAACTTAACCAAGTGATGTCACAGACGCTAGGGCAAAGTCTTGTTTGTCAGAGCAAAATGCACCATTCCAGAGAATTTGAGGAAAATCACGAATGAACCATGGACTGCCTCTCTGAGAAGGGATAGCCAAATTCTAACAAAGATATTTGAAACAAATTAATTACCTACAGTAGTGCTCTTTCTGGTGGGTACTCTAACCATAGATCATTTATGGCAGGAATACACCAAAGCCCCAGACTTTATCTGGAGAACATTTTCAGCAGTGCTCAAATGCGCGGGAAGGTGGAGCCATGTAGCTCCATGACTGTTCCACCCTAAAAATACAGAGTGGGGCTTCGTATAAGCCACACTTGCACCAACCTCAGTTTCTTAATCTTTCACCCACAGATATGTATCACTATACTAGACAAAAAAAAAATTGCAAGAGACAAGTGTGCCAAAACACAACTTGGAGCCATATCGTTATGTCCAGGAGTCCACTTCACAGACCTGTGAGATAGAAAGGCAGGAAGGAAGGAATTTGGAGTTAGGTCGAGTCTCCCCCAGAAAGAGCTTTACCGAAGGTAACTTGTTCTGATGGATACTTGAAGCGATAGATTTATCAACTTTAGAATAGATATCATAGCAGGATGTCCCAAACATGGTGGGTCTGGGGAGAGGACTCACAGCATTGCAGGGCCAAGCAAGCAAAATGGATCTCACATCAGACCGGTGTAGGAAGCTGGCTTTTTATGCAGTATACCAAAATGAGGTACAGTATGTAGAAAGTCCAGCTAACCCTTATTGGCTTACAGGGTTGAACCCCTTGAATGCCCATGACGAGATGGACTCGTCATGGCACACAGTTCTCGTGTGCCCATGACTAGTCCAGCTCGTCATGAGGCAGCCCCTGGGAAATCCCTCTGCTTTCCCTGTAATGACGATCGGCGCGCACGTCGCGCCGACGTCATTACAGTGAAAACGAAACTGAAATGAGCCAAGAGGCTCCTTTCAGTTTCACTTTCTACGTGCTCAGGGGGCTATCTCAGCCCCCTGAGCACGTAGAAAGACAGGAGAGGTAACGTTGGAAAGGGAAAAATCGCCCCTTTCCAATGGTACCCCTCCCCCAGTGCATCCCTGCTTGGGGATCGCCACAGGAGGGCGATCCCCAAGCAGGGATCCACCCACTAGATACCAGGGAGGGGGGGAGCAGCCCCTTGGGCAAGGGCCTTTGCTCCCTCCTGATTATTTTGGCAACATGGGGGGAGTAAAGCCCACTAGACACCAGGGAATTTTTTATAAAGTAGAAATAGGGGTGGGGGCTGCCCAAAACGGGCAGGCCCATGCCCCCACCCCACCCCCCAATTATTAGTCTTTCTGCCCCTCCCCCCCCCGGGGCAGAAAGCTCACTAAACACCAGGGATTTGTTTTTAGGTTTTTTTTAGGGTGGGGGCTGCCCGAAATGGACACGCCAATGCCCCCACCCACCCGCCACCATTACAGCCTTTCTGCCCCCCCCCCCCCCCCCCGAGGGGC
Organism: Triturus cristatus; assembly: GCF_964204655.1. Classification (NCBI taxonomy): domain Eukaryota; kingdom Metazoa; phylum Chordata; class Amphibia; order Caudata; family Salamandridae; genus Triturus; species Triturus cristatus. Next base: position 322,110,200 of record NC_140586.1, on the reverse strand, counting down.
AGAAAGCCCACTATCCATCAGGGATTTTTTTGTGCAATTGTTTTTAGGGTGTAGGCTGCCTGAAACGGGCACGCCAATGCCCCCACCCTCCCCCCCCCAAAAATGACAGTCTTTCTGCCCCCCAGGAGGCAGATGAGAGATTTAGCCCCCAATCTGGCCCCCCGGGGGGTGCAGAAAGCCCACTAGAAACCATGTTTTTTTTTGTTTTATTAGTGATGGGGTAGGGGCAATACACCCACCCCACCCCCAGAGAAATTCCAGTCTTTCTGCCCCCCCCCCCCCAGGAGGGCAGATGGTGGCAGTGGCCCCTGATCTGCCCTCTGGGGGGGCAGAAAGCCCACTAGGCGCCAGCGAGTACGCAGGCTTTTTTTTATGCGTGGGTGCTGCCCAAAATTGTCATACCAATGCCCCCACCCCCACAACAAATAGCCACAGTCTTTTAGGGGCATATCGGGATGAAACCCCCTTCCCCGATTCCCCCCCAGGGCCGCAGAAAGCCCACTGGGCTCCGACTTTTTTTTTTAGTAATGTGCCTACCTGTGGATCTTGGGCCCTAGCGCAGTTGGCACGTAGAGAAACCTAGCAAACCTGTACATTTTTGAAAACTAGACACCGAGGGGAATCCAGGATGGGGGTGACTTGACTGGCTCTCACCAGGTTCTGTTACCCAGAATCCATTGCAAACCTAAAAATGTGTCCAAAATAACACATTTTCCTCACATTTCTGTGGTGGAAAGTTCTGGAATCTGTGTGGGTCCACAAAATTCCACCCACCCCGCGTTCCCCAAAGTCTCCCGAGAAAAATGGTACCTCACTTGCGTGGGTAGGCCTAGTGCCCGCGTCAGGCAAGGGCCCACAACCTATTGAGGAGACATCAAAATTACCCATCACAAAACAACCTGGTTTTGCAAAGGGGGTCCCATGAGTTTTTGGCCCCGGGCTTGGCGGCCATCTAGGGAAACCTACCAAACCCACACATTTCTGAAAACTAGACACCCAGGGGAGTCCAGGGAGGTATGGCTTGCGAGAATCCCCCAAAGTTTCCTTACACAGAATGCCCTGTAGACCGGGGGGACTTAGGCCTCCCACAAGAGTGAGGCACCATTTTTATTGGGAGACCCGTGGGAATGCTGGGTGGTAGGAAATTTGTGTCAGCCCGGTGATGCCACAACTTTCCCACACAAAAATGTGTGAAAAAGGTGATTGTTTCAGCTAAATGAGATTTGCAGGGCATTCTGGGTAAGGAATTGCTGGAATCCCCCGGGTGTCTAGTTTTCAGAAATGTGTGGGTTTGGTAGGTTTCCCTAGGTGCCGGCAGAACTAGGGTTCAAAAACTACAGCTAGGCACTTTGCCAAAAAAGGTTCATTTTTCACAGTGAAACTGAGGTGTGTCCACGATGCGTTTTGCGCAGTTTCCTGTCGCAGGCACTAGGCCGACCCACACAAGTGAGGTACCATTTTTCTCTGAAGATTTTGGGGAACACGGGGTGGGTAGAAATTTTTGGATCCACGCAGATTCCAGAACTTTCCACCACAGTAATGTGGTGAAAATGTGCTTTTTTTGGCAATTTTTTAGGTTTGCAAGGGATTCTGGGTAACACAACCTGGTGGGATGCAGTCAAGTCACCCAATCCTGGATTCCCCAGGGTGTCTAGTTTTCAAAAATGTATAGGTTTGCTAGGTTTACCTAGGTGCCGGCAGAGCTATGGTTCAAACACTACAGCTAGACACTTTGCTAAAAAAGGGTCATTTTGCATTGTGAAAATGTGGTGTGTTCACGTTGGATTTTGAGCCATTTCCTGTCGTGGGCACTATGCCTACCCATACAAGTGAGGTACCATTTTTATTGGGAGACTTAGGGTAATACAGATTTGTAAAGGAACTGTTATTACCTATTGATTTTCGATGCATTTCTGCCTTCCAAATGAAAGACAATGTGTAAAAAAGAAGTCACTTTGAAAAACGTCCTATAATTCTCATGCTATACGAGTATTACCAATTTCGGAAATGTACAAATATCTACGGTTTCTAAACTCTACATTTTGTTCCCATTTCAGAAATACATAGGTGTCTTTCATACCGATTTTTCCATGTACACATTTTTACGGATTTTTTTTTTTTAACTTTATTTTTTACAATTTTTTGTTTTTTTGGCACATTACAACACGACAGTATAAAGTCAAAAAGCAAGGACATCATGCAAATAAACCCTGATCACAGCTCCATCTGGCCACCGATTCCACAGTGGACCTCATATCCGTTCATTTTTATATAGGCTGTACACATCTCTCTCAGGTCCTTGGGATCCTTACATTGTATGGACCGGATAGTATTGTATTTTTACGGAATAATTACTATATACCCGGTACATAATAAAAAACCATTGCAAGTTGCTGCTCAGTTTTTGGCTCTGGGTTCATCGGGTTCTTGGTGAACCTACAAGTCCTATATATCCCCACAACCAGTAATGTCCAGCGGATGTAAAGGTATATTGCTTTCAAACCGCTGTCATGATTAGAAGAAGTTACAGGTGAAAACGTTGACACAAAAGGCTGTTTTTTTCAACAAATTTTCAATTTATTCTATATTTAACTGTTAGTTTCTATATAGAAACCTTGATGGCTCTACACAAATTACCCCTTGCTGAACTCAGAATTTTGTCTACTTCTCTAAAATGTATAGCTTTCCAGGATCCATTATTGCTTTTGCACCCATTTCTACCATTAACTGGAAGGAGGTCGAAAGCACAAAAAGTAGCAAAAATAGGCTATGTCCCAGAAAAAGGCCAAAACTGTGTAAAAAAATGTTGGGCTTCTGACAAAAGTCTGGTATCCCCTAAAAGCGGGGAAAATGGTGATTTCAGCCCCACAAACGTTTGATAACATTTGCAGGGAAAAACCCAGATGCTTTCATTTGCAGCCCGTTTTTCCCATTTTTCCACAAACAAAACAAAATTTTGATGTATTTTGGCTCATTTCTGTGACCCCTCCAGGGGAATCCACAAACCCCGAGTACCTTTAGAATGCCCATGATGTTGGAATAAAAGGACGCAAATTTGGCGTGGATGCCTTATGTGGTCAAAAAGTTACAGGGGCCTCACTCTGCACTACCCCAAATAGCCAAAAAAAGGCATGGCACAGGAGGGGGAAAGGGCCTGGCAGCGAAAGGGTTAAATGAAGAATTCCAAATCTCTTTTGTGGTAGTGTGGGCAAGCATTTCATGCTTATCAGGGGGTAGTGTTAATCATTTGTTGCACACACACAGTCAATACATGAGAGACACACTCAAGAAGAAACTCAAGACTAATTTAGAAAAATAACATGGATTATTATAACATTCAAGAACTTCGTAATCGGGTACGTTTTTTCAAGCTATCAATTTTTATAGCCAAGCAAAAAAGTTATATTAAAGCGTTTACGTTGTACTGTTTTCCGATGGAGAAAGAAATATATACTGCATATGAGTATTTGCAATTGTATTTCGGGGGTCCTCTTTAGGACTGATGATGCTAGGGGTTCACTGTCACAAGATCAACCAGCAGTTACCCGCACTGGAGTGTCCAAGTGCAGCAGTGTTGAATGGATTGGTAGCCTTGTGCTACACCCTTGACAAATGGGAAGGGGGGGAGGAGCGTGCAGCTAAAAACAGTGTGCAGAGGGGGACGTGGGGATAAGTCCGGAAGCTCAAGACGGGAGACTCAGTTTGTGAGGGTCTTGGAAGCAGGGGAGCACAGTCAGTGTTCGTGGACCCTGTCGGGGGAGCTTTGGTGCAGAGGTTTAGGTCGGCTGGTCTAATGCTTCAAAGTCACTCACATCTCTTGGTCAGGACTGCAGAGGACAGCTGGGCCACTCTCGGTCCTGGCCTCTGCGATGCGGACACCAAGTCAGCTGGTGGGTCTTGGTTGTATCAGAGTCCGGATTGGACAACAAACAAGCCATGGATGTTGCAAGGGGTCCAGTACCCCAGATATTGGTGCAGGGCAGCTCCTGGGGGTCTTGGTGTCTCCAAACGTGGTGAGGAGACATATCTGACCTCCTGGAGCACGGTGGCCTCCTGCTGAGTGGCTGATGAGTCAGTGGATGCAGTGGCCAGCAGAATAGTGAACAGAATGTTGGGGTTAGTGCCTGCAGGAAGCAGGGAAGTGGCTCCTCCACTAAAAGGGAGATGCTGGCTGGTTGGCCAAGTGCTGGCAGCCCTCCGCTTTTTTTGGAAGATGCAAAGCTGCAGGATGAGTTAGGTTGTTGCAATTTTCGGGACACGAGCAGGTAGGGTATGGTGCCAAAGTCCACAGTTCTCCCTTATTCGACTCTTCTTTTTCCTTCTTTAGTCAGGCGAATCAGTTTCCCTCGTGTCAGGGGGGCACCTAAATACTGAATTTAGGGGTTTTAAGTGGAGTGAAGGGTAGTAGCCAATAAGCTACTTACCCTTGGGGTCCTATATGACCTCTTCCTGTGGGGAGTGGGCATATACTTGTATCAGAGTTCCTAATTACACCAAAATCAAGAAGTTGGAATCTTTCTTTCGTGGGGCACATAAGGGAGCCCACCTTAGGGGTGTGACTGGCCTGGTTCTGCAACACGCCTACTTGCATATGAATATTACCACCTGTCCTGGTGCCGACTGGACCTCAGGGAAGGGAGTGATATCTGCCAGGTCTGGGGGACACCTGGATGGCATATCATAAGCGGCAGGGGGTTTGAAGCACATGGCTTAGCTATGCTAAATCAGTAGCCATCCTGCTGGAGGAGGTGTGAACACATTCCTCCAGAGCAGACATTGTTTCTGGCCTCCTAGAGTGTGGGCCCTCACCTGCATGGAGTTAGAAACAGGTTTGTGGTGGCAGGCTGAACGGTACTAGTCAGCCGGCACACTAAGAGGCTGGTAGGTTTTCAGGGGGCCCCTCGAAGGTGCCCTCTGGGTGCATAGCTTAATAAATCCAATACTAGCATCAGTATGGATATATTAAGACATGGTGTTCGATACCAAACACCCTAGGTTTCAGTGAAGCAATCAAAACTAGTGACCAGTGCCCAGTACATATACTTAAGATGGCTTCCCTGTTCACTTGCATTATCTATTAATTGAACTAGACAGCACAGGGGTATATCTGATCATGCAGATATGTCTTCACATGTAATATAATGCAATCTGCCATAGCGCTATAAGGCCTGCTGTAGGGGTGACTTGCATATATTGCATGCAGAGTCTGTAGGCATAGCACAAAGGTGGTGTTCCATGTTGTGTCTTCAGTTTTGTCTGCACCATGTCACGCAGCCAGCAATGGCAGTTTGCATGAGTGTGGCAAGGAATCTCTTAGGGTGGCACAATACATGCTGCAACACTTGGGACAAGGGTACTAAAGAGGATCCCCAAGTACCAGAGGTAACATTTACTAGGGACTTAGAGGTACTAAAGGTCTTGAATTCACACTAAGAGGGCTAGAGGAGATTTAAGGACCTGCGTGGGCTACCTCCCCACTCATAATCTTCAACACAAAAAAGGCCACGGGTCCACGAGAGCAGTGCAAAATGTAACAAAGTGTAATCAACCTCGTGCTAAAGGGGGATCCCTTTTAAGGATGGTTCTCCTCACACACCAGAGGTGTCATGCTTCATCATAGGGGTCCGTCCCCACGTAAAAGACCTAGTCTTTATGCGGGCTACGACCCCCTCGCAACGAGGGAGGAGCTAAGGGATGTTTTGCAGTATAGATGAGGTGGGTTTGACCAAAACCCTATGTGGACTTGGTGTTTGATAAGAAGTGCAGTGCTAAAGTGATTGTGATTAAAACTGGTTACAAGGTTAGCTTTGAAAAACTTTATTCTGCTACCTTGTGACAGGGTTAAAAGCAACAAATAGCTGAAAACACAGCTGCCATTGTTAGAGTGTAAAGCATTTGTTGTACACACTCAGTCAGCAAATGGTCTCACACACTCAATAACTGAACTCTAGGCCAATGGTTTATATAAAAAATATATGTTTGTTTTATTTTAGAACCGGTATTAAAATATACTTTCTCAAATGAGATGCTTTAAATACTTTTGCCATATGCAATTGACTTTTGTAGGTAGTACTTACAGGTTGTTGCAATAGGCAACACAATTTCAAACACAATACTACATTGAGCTCAATGGAAGTTTTAAGTTATTTGCAATAGATTACTTTCAGGATTACTTTTCTAACTCCAGGACTGGATCCTAGATTCAGTCCTGGGACAGTTCTTGGAAACAAGTGAGTAAAGTCAACTTAGTTATTGTTGTGATATTTAGGCAATATTTTGCCATTTTAAAAGTTGACACTTAAAAGAAATTTCATAGAAAAACAGTCAATGATTCCCTATGGGAGAAAATGCAAGTTACAGGTATGGTATGTTTTCGTTATTTTTGTAATCCAGTACTGGGCTCCTAGGCTCAATACTGGGACCTCCATCTAAAACTGGTAAGGAATTACGTTTTCACAGTTGGATTAATGGTAAGTACGGTTGTGAGTACTTTTCAGGGTCAGTGCTGGGCACCAAGATCCAGCACTGGGATCTCTCCTAATAGCAGGTGAGAATTTTCGTTTTCGTTTCTCGGTTGATTTTAGGTGAATATTTTAAGATTTAGAAACTCCACACTTAGAAGAAATTTCAGAAGAAACCAGTCAATGTTACCCTATGGAGGAAAATTGGGTTATCGGCTTTTGGGTAAGTACTCGACTGGCAGAGTTAAGGTTCTGGGCACAGACTCCGGGGTCTCCCAGTGTCAGGTTGGTACAGTTGTTACACCCTCAGCGGCACTGGGGTAGCCGGGTGCAGAGTGAGTTAGGCCCAATGTAATCCTATGGGAGGCAGGGGGGCCTTGGTTGGTGGCTGCTGACTAGCAGGCCACGCGGCTGTGTGAGCTGGGCTCCTGGTCACTTGCTCAGGGCAAATGGGGAATTAGATAGGAGTAGAGGTTACACTGCCAGGGCCACTCGGGCGGCTGGGTGCAGGGTGCTTTTGAGCCTTCGGGCGCTCAATTGATTTCAATGGGAAAGCTTGTGAATGAACAAAGGCTGCAAGCTCGGGGACGAAGATTTTTCAGGTGCCACCACCACTTCGAGAGGTAATTTGGGAAGTTGGAGGATAGGTAGGTACCCAGGAGTATGGTACAGGGGGCCGCAGGGCGCCGGGTGCAGGGGTGCCTTTTGGTGTCGGGAAATCTTACCCTCTGTTGATCGCGGTTGGGGGGTGGGGGGTACCTGGTTCTGAGGCTGCAGACATCGTCAGGAGCGTCGAGGTGAGTCCTTGGGTGCCGGATTCGGGGTTACAGTCTCCAGGGGGACGTCCTCAGGGTCTTTGTTCACTCCGGCACAGGCCAGGCTTGGCGGGTGCAGAGTGTGCAGGATTCGCGGTTCCGGGCTGATGCCAGGAGTTAGAAACTGGTTTTGAGCAGAGCCACTGCTCATGGGAGTCCCAGGTGCTCAGAGTCACAAGGTAGCCAGGTCCTCCGGGGTTTGTGAGGTTGCTGGCCATAAGAGGTGACGGGATACAGCAGGAGCAGGTTCGAGGGTCGACAGGCCGGTAGGGCTGGGGGCCAAAGCAGTTGGTGTCTTCCTCTTCTTAGCAGCTGCACGGCAGGTCTTCTTTCTCTTTGCTTTTCGGAATCTGGAATCTGGGGAAGGAAGGTTCAGGGTGCCCCTAAATACTAGATTTAGGGGCGTTACCGGTAGGTAAAGGGCAGGGACCAATGGGTCCCTGACCTGGGGGTGGGTACACCCCCTATCCTGCCACTCTCCTGTGGGAGGGGGGGGCAGTAGCATAGTCCTGATTGGGCAGGGCCTCCCATCTTCAAGATGGCGAGCGCCCGGAGATGTGCTTCACCTCACCTCGCCTCCCCCACCGGAGGGGTGGGGTTGGCAGGCTTGCACATCCCCTGTCCTTATTTGAGGTTTCCAGCCAGTCTTCCTGCCAGAGTGGGGGTTGGAACCGGTGGGGGCCAGTTTGCTGGGTACAGCAAGTGGCCTGGGGAAGCTCACAGAGGCGGCATGCCTTTGAAGCATCCCCCTGTCAGCCTGGGGAGGTGACCTAGCACCTCACCCAGGATGTTCATTGTTGCAGGCCCAGGAGAGCGGGGGCTCTCCTACCCAGGGGTCCAGCAACATGTCTGATGTGTGGCAGCCTAGGCAGCCTCCCAGACCAGACGTGGATTGTAGGCTAGGTTTCAGGGGGCATCTCTAAGATGCCCTCTGTAGTGCTTTGTACATTAAATCCCACACTGGCATCAGTGTGGGTTTAATGTGCTGAGAAGTTTGATACCAAACTTCTCAGTCTTCAGTGTTACCATTATGGTGCTGTGGAGTTCGTGTTTGACGAGCTCTCAGCACCATGTACTCTTAAATGGCAGCACTGCACTTACAGTGCCCAGGAATGGACCTGGGTACTGTAGGGGCACAGGGCTCATGCTCCTGTGCCCACACCACTGGCATAGGGCACCCAGCTAGAGGGGTGGCTGATGTATGCCAGGGCAGTGTAGGTTGTGGGCATGGCACACAGGGATGTGTGCCATGTCGACTATTGTGTCTTCTACCCAGACACTCTGGCTGCAAGGGCAGTGTGTTTGTGTTAGGGTACAGGGCCTCTAAGGGTGGCACAATAAGTGCTGCAGCCCTTAGAGGACTTCCCTGGTCACAAGGCCCTGGGTACCTAGGGCACCATTTACCAGGGGCTGACATGTGGCCAGGGTTTGCCAATTTGGGGTTCGAGGTTTTTAGGGAAGGAACATAGGCCCAGGGCACCTGATTGGCAGGATTCCAGGGCACACTCAGTCAAAGTACATTCAGCAAAAAATGGGGGCATACCATGCAAGAAAGATGGCACTTTCTCACATCCAGTGCCAGAACTCTTTCCCTAAAACTGTACAACTATTCCCCCAATTGGCAATATCTTTAGCATCTGTGATGCTATGAGGAATGGCCATCGACTCCATTTTGTATAAATGACTCCAGTTTGTGGGCCCCTGCTGCTGTCGGGAGATGTTTTCACAGTACAAAGCAAAGCAGTGTCTGGAACATATAATGTGGGATGCGTCTCTGATACAGTTCACAGCCTTGACAAGGCTAAGGTTGTTTTTGCCAGAGAAATGTGCGGAATATACAGCTCTGCCTCAAAGCAAACACTTGCGCCTGGCCAGCTCCTGTGAGTGACCCAGACAAGTACAGCCAACCTTGATTTCATAACAGAAGGAAAGAGTTTCTATAACTCTCTTCAGATTGATTAAAGGTATAAAAGATGGGGAATCTTGGCGCCGAGACAGGAGCTCGTATGTCAAACGGACGCTTTGCCCAGGGCCTTTATGTGAGCTCGATCGATACACCTGCCTGACTGAACTGAGGGCTTCCCAGTCATGCTGGTCCGGATGTTGTCTGCGACTCAATGGGTGATGTATCCCAAGTCTTGATTATTCATTGTGTGTACATATTTTTCTATGCTGGTTTCTTTTATATGATATTTGGGAAACTGCCTGAATAAATTTGTTTACCTTGCATTAAGCGTGTCAAGTTCCTGTTGAGTGGTCATATTGTTAAACTGTGAAGCAATACAGCATCCCTGTAAGCCTCTAGTGAATGGTACCCCTGGGACCTAGGGCCTGGGTACTAAAGAAGGTCCTTAAGGGCTCCAGCATGTATTGTGCCACCCTAGGGGATCCCCTCACCACACTCCTGCAAACTGCAATTGCAGGCTGCATCGCATAGAGAACACACAAGTGAAGACACCACATGGCACACCTGTGTGCCATGCCTATAGACACTGCATTCAACATGTGCAAGTCACAGGCCTCACAGCCATAAGGCAGGGTGCATTATATTACATATGTGAGCATATCTACATGAGCATATATGCTACTGTGATGAATAAGCGGATTCTTAGACACTGCACGAGAACAGGGAAGCCATCTTGAGTATATGTACTGGGCATTGGTGATTACCAGTTTCCCAGCTACACGATGGCTTCACTGAAACCAATAATGTTTGGTATCAAACATCTCATTTAAAAACTCACACCGATTCAGTGATGGGTTTAATAATACATGTACCTGGAAGTTACCTTGGAGGTACCCCCCGAAACCTACTAGTACACTAGGGTGCAGGCCGACTGGTCCGGTCCAGTCCAGCCTGCCACCACAGATGCGCTTCTGACCCCCTAGGAGGTGAGAGCCCTGTTCTCAGAGGTCAGGAACAATGCCTGCTCTGGCAGGAGGTGTTTACATCTTGTCTAAACAGGATGGATAGTAATCAGCACACCATATCAAAGGCTTCAAATCCTTTGGCGCCTTTGATATGCGACCCCAGTATCCCCCAGACCTGGAAGATGACACCACCTGCCCAGAGATCCAGTTGGCACCAGAACAGGCGGGAAATTCGTATGCAAAGAACGTTTGGAGCACTCTCAGGTCAGTCATGTTCTTAAGGTGAGCTGCCAAATGTGCCCCACTCTAGGAAAATTCTGCCATCTTGGTGAACGCAAAATTTAGGAAACTGGGACAGGGTTATGCCCATTTCCCACAGAAAGTGGTCATATAGGGGGCGTAGTGACCCCCAAGGGTAGGTAGCTCATTGGCTACTACTCTTCACTCCCCTAACACCTGAAAAGTTTGTATTTAGGCATCCCCCTGAATCCAGAACTTCAGATTCCACTGACTAAAAAGAGGAAGAAGACACTGAAGAGCCGATCTTCGCAATAACTCAAGACTGCTGTGGACTTTACCCCAACTACATCACGGACGTCCAGCCGACGAGGGACGTTCGCACCACAGAGGCCAGCACTGAGTGCGGCCAGCTGTCCCGTTTTTGTCCCACTTGTTGGTCCTGACCGACAACACTGAGCGATTTAATGCACGAGAGCCAGCTAACTACAAATACTTTGCACACTAGGTATCCGTACGGGGACCCTCACGACCCGAGCCTTCTGTTGGGAGCTCCCAGACTTGTCCCCAAGACCCCTATGCAACCCATTTCCAAGGGGCCCCCTTCTTGTGGCACTTTTACATAATACAAGCAGGTTCAGACTCGAGAGTCTGCATCTATTAATACTGGTGTGGGGGTGTTTTTTTAAATAAGTGAGCTTTAAAGTGTGCTCTTAAAGTTTTTACCTTGATGAATTTGTATTCACTGTTGATTGCAGTACTGTGAGCTGTTTCATAGCTCCAGGGGGGTAGAACAACATTGTTAGCAGAATTCAGGTCAGCGTTGCAGATATCGACACGGACGCAACGCGCGCTCGTCCGATAGAAAAGGGGCGGATGATGCGACCACGCTGCTGGCGTGCTGAAGGCTCACCTAAGGCAAGTCCGTCTGCGCCCGACTGGGGCCAGAAACCCTGCCGGTCTAACAAGGGAAAAGCAATCCTATACTGCATTACAGATTCATCTATGGAAAGGGGCAACTCAAAGCAAGTGCGCTCACCGACTGGTGTCCGATAGCAATAACAGCTACTGCCCTTACTGTCCTTTTGAAATTTGTACTAGGATTAGGACTCCTACAGTGTAGCCCTACCAACACAGGGCTTAAAATGTTTTTATTTAATTGTCGGTCAATTCAGAAACACGCTATTGAAATTCGGTTATTAATGGAGGAAGAAAGCCTGGATGTGTTGTTTTTAACAGAAACTTGGCTCAATAGTAAGGCTGACACCGCCATTGTTCAAACACTCCCTTTGGGCTAGGCTATTCAGAGGCTTGATCGAGAGTCGGGAAGGGGAGGCGGCATAGCAATCATCCATAAAAACAAGCTTAATTGCCGCATTTCTGTAAGTCCCCTACCGGACTGTGAAAGACTCATTTGCAATCCGTATATCACATGTATGTACATTCTCGGGGAATCTGATTAACCGTCCCCCGGGCCCCTTCGCCAAATTTAATATGAATCTCCCAGAGATAGCAGCCAATCCTGCGAGCTCTCTTCCAAACTTCACGCTTTTAGGGGACCTTAATCTCCACTTTGAGGATACCTTACAATAAGCTATACGTGAATGGATTGAAAGTTTGGATGCATTTCAATTTGCGCAAAAAGTTGGTAGTCCTACCCACCCAGAAGGCCATTTATTGGACCCTATATTTTCCAACCTCGAGAATCTCTCGGCCGGGGACCCCATTCCGGTGCCCTGGTCCGATCATTTCGTAATTAGTTTCACAATGGCCCTGCAGGCTGTCTCTACGTCGGCCACGGGAGCCAAAAAACAGGCTTATACATTGTCCAAATTACCAATAGAGTCATGGGCAACGACCCTTGAAAACTCTAGACCAATATTTGACCCAAATCCTATCACCGCAAATGACAAATTCAATGAGTGGCTTGAATCATCACTAAATATGATCCTTCCAAAAAAAGGAACATATAATGAGGCAGGAACCAAGCATAACCCTTGGTACTCCCCAAATCTCTGAACTCAAGCAGGCATGCAAACGATCCGAAAGGAAATGGAGGAATGACTTTTCTGCTAGTCATAAAGAGAACTATAGAGGCTATAAAAATCTATAAAGCCGAAATAAAATCCGCTCAAGCTCTCTATTATGAAGAGAGGATCACAGCAGCTGCCAATTCTACACGCGAAATCTTTCGCATTGCGAAAGCTCTGCTCACACCCCCCTCTCCTCCCATTGTATCTGAGAATACTTTAGTTAGCTGCAATAAAATGGCAAAGTTCTTTTCCAATAAAATACAAATCATATATACCTCCTTCCCTCAGGTGATAGCTCAACAAAATGCAGTAGTGAGGGATAATAGGTCCCAAGACAGTTGGTTTAATTGAAAAAATCCCCCCTCTTAACCAGACTACTTTGCAAGGTATTCTAAGTAAATTAAAATCTGGCTTCCCTATTGACCCGGGCCCTCCCAGTATTTTAAACAGTCTCAGAAACGCTGTCTCCAGCCATTCTTGACCTGATTAATGCCTCATTTTAATCAGGACTTGTCCCCCCTTTGTGGAAGTGGGCAATGGTCAAAGCACTTTTAAAAAAAACCTACTACCTATGTATGCAGTGAATGTTCTTTCTCCCATAGAAAAGCATTATGCGTAAAAACGCACTGTTGGTTAACATTGCTAAAACTGCAAAAAGTATTACAAAAAAGTACTCACCACTTTACGAAGTTCTTGGAAATATATATTAAAAAAGCGGTTATTTTTCTAAATTGATTTGGTTCTCTGTGTGTCCGCATTTATTGACTGTGTGTACAACACATGTCTAACACTCCTCTCTGAAAAGCCTAAGGCTGCTCGACTACACTACCCTAGATAGAGCACCTTGACATTGATAGAGCAAGCAGGTATAAGGGATACACACCATACCTCTTTTTGGTATACTATATAAAGAGCTAGTTTCTAATACAATGCGATAGTGTTTAGTGAGCATATGCACCAGTGCCCACGTCGCAGCCTAGCAGATGTCCAGAAGTAGCAACCCCACTGGCACTTTTAGTGGTCTACGCTCCAGTGGAATGAGCCCACAGGCCTTCAGACTATTCATTCTTGGCCACAGCATAAAAGATTTTAAAACCGAGTAATATCTATCTTGACATGGCCCTCTTCTGTACTGCCGTTCCCTTCTTTGCTGCAAAAAATCTTATATGGAGCTTGTCATCTGCACAATAGTCCCTTCTACAGTCAGTGTAAAAGCTCAACGCAGTCTCTGGGTTTAGTCTATGAAGCCTTGCCTTCTCTTTCGTAGGATGAGGTGAAGTGAAAAATGTAGGCAGAGTGATGAACTAACGTGGAAAGGAGTCACAACTTTGGGCAAGACCACCACCCGGGCCCTCTGTTCCAACTTGTCCAGAAAGGTGGTGATGTAGGGCAGTTGCACTGAGAGCGCCTGCAGTTTACTCATGGATAGTGCAGAGGTAATGGCAATTGGGAAGACAAGCGTAAGTTGCAGTGAGCAGCTCTGCATTAGCTACAAAAGGCTTGCACATAAAGTCAACACTACGTTCAAGTCTCATGGCAGCATGACTAACTGCTTCAGGGGGAAATATTAGCCTGCCCTTTAATAAAACACAAAGTAATTTAAATAGAGATTGTTTCAGTTAAACACAGAAAGGACAAAAAGGGTAATTGATAACCCTTAAATATGCCAGTAATAAAACAAACATCACCACATCTGAATATTTGTGTTGGACCCGGCCTCGTGGCGTGGTCTTAACCCTCTTGGATTGTGCTCGTCCCCCGCACCGGCCTACACGGGCCGCCATTTCAGGCCGCCAGGGACCCCTCCTCCCTTCGAGGTCCCCCTTGGATTGTACCCGTTTACCTACACCCGCCTCAGCGGCCTCCTTTTCCAGGCCGCACAGGGACCCCTCATCCCTTCGGGGTCCCCCCCATGCTTGCTCCACGCACCAGCCCACACAGCCCGGCTCCCAGCCCGGCCTCTCCGCCCCCCCAGGCGCAAGGGTCCGGACATCAAAGGGCTCCAGACCTATATCTGGGGCAACCCCGCAATGGGACAGTAGTTGTACCCCGGAGTCAAGAGCCCTGCTGATGGAATCGCGGCTGACCCTACGGAGAAGAACTCTTGCTGACACTACCACGAGCCCTGCTGACTGCGTCGCAGCTCCACCTTATTGAGACAAGGAACCTCACGGAACATCGGAGCCCTGCTGACGCTGTCGCGGCCCAACCTCGCTGAAACCTCCACCAGAGCCCTGCTGACGTCGTCGCGGCTCGAGCTGAACTGAACCACCTTAAGAGCCCTGCGGACCTAGTCGCGGCTCAAGCTCCACGAACTGATCGCCCGAGCCCTGCTGACGCCGTCGCGGCTCGACCACTCTGAGACCCGGAGTCCCTCCAGCTTGAGGATCAAGAACTGGGCCTAAGGTACCCTCGTACCCAGCTGCTACTAAAGACTGTCCCGCTACCCCGTCCCTACCAAAGACTTTGAGACTCTTGCGGATCCCTCGATCCCCCCTTGTATATATCGATAACCGTAACTTCCTAAATGCTGATAAAGAATTGCTCGTCTTGATAAACATCCTCGAGTCCTGTGTGGTGGTGTTACTGTGCTAGTACGGAATAGGAGAAGGACCTCTCCTAGGAGGCTTCTCAGCAGCGCTCGGCTACTTCGTACAGTGTGAGGGCCCCCCTGGGTGGTCTCTCCGACTCCCCCGAGGTCCGCCTTCCAACATTTGGTGGCCAGCGACGGGATCCGAGCCAAACGCAGATCGTACAAGCAAGTACCTCCACTCGCTAACCATCCAGACGAACAGAGACCATGGAGTACCAACCAGAACGATTGGAAGAGTACACGCACACAAAGTTAAAACAGTTCTGCAAGGACAAGGGCATTACGACCACCGGCCTAGGTACCAAGGAAGAGATGCAGAAGGCCCTGAGAACCTGGATAGAGCCCGAGGCGGGTCCCTCCCAGAGTGAAGGTCCCCTGCCCCTGAATGCAGCCACGCCACCAGCACCGACCCCAGCGAACGGAGGGAGAAACAGCCTGGAAACCGGCCTCTCCGCGGAAGAAATACGAAAGCGAGAGAAGGTCCGGACCCATGAGCTAGAGCTCGCACGACTTCGGCTGGACGGCGAACTCCTGCTGGCCGAAAAGAAATAGGCCATGGAACAGCTACGGCTACAAGAGGAGATAGAGGAGAAGAAGCGGCATCGAGAGCTGGAGGAGAAAAGGCTGACCCTCGAACACGAGCGGGGCCTCAAGGAACTCGAGCGGGGCCTCAAGGAACTCGAGCTCAAGGCCCAGAAGGGGGAGACCAGCACCCCCAGCAATAGAGACGCTCTGCCGCCCACCGAAGCCAAGGTCCATATTCCCAAAGATGTCGTCAAGGAGTACTATAAAAACGACGACATCCAGCAGTGGTTTAAGGCGTACGAGGTGGCCATGACCTCCCATCGGGTACCCCGGAAGGATTGGGGTGCCGGCCTATGGGGTCGGTTCCTTAGCGAGGGCCAAGACACCCTACTCCAGCTCCCGGAAGAGGTGATGACCTCGTACGACCATATGAAGGAGGCCCTGCTCACCCGCTATGGACTAACCGCGGAAATGTACCGCCAGCGTTTCAGAGACTGCAAGAAAATCCCCGGTACCACGTGGGTAGAGTATGTTGACTTTTTCAGCAGGGCCCTAGAAGGTTGGATCAAGGGGAGCAAGGTCACCACCTACGGGCAGGGCAGCTGGTCGACCTCATTATTTGGGAACACCTCTCTGACAACTGCTTCGTGGAGCTAAGACAACACCTCCTCGACAGCAAGCTGACCGAGCCGCGGAAGCTCGCCGCCGAGGCCGATCGTTGGGTCAACACCAGAGTCCCCCGGAGCTCAATGGGAGAGTACCAGCGAAACCCCACCAGACCCCCCCGCCAGGGGAGGAGGGTCGAACAGGAATCGGGACCTCCCAGCCGGGCCGCCCCAGAGTCCGCCTCGGGGGCCGCCTCAGCAACACCTCCCCGAACCTAGCCCGAAGAGGGAAGGCGCCAGCCAAAACTGGACCCCGGCCCACGATAACCTGCTATGGCTGCCAACAAACAGGACACTATGCCAGCGACCCTGCCTGCCCCATGAACCGACGAAGTGGGACCTGCGGGCCCCCGCCCCGACAACTAGCGGCTGCCGCCCTGGGAGAAGGGGAGGAAGAGGAAGAACCCCTCGACGGGGGGTCCACTGAGTGGGAGCCGGCAGCCATGTCCCTGGTCTGCCTGGGCAGCCGAGAAATGGGGCCCCGAACACCCATCCCGAGCAACACCCAGAAGTACCAACAGTGGGTCACTATCAATGGCCGACGGGCCGAAGCCCTCCGTGACACCGGAGCCAGTGTCACTGCTGTCCGCTGCCACCTGGTGGGCCCCGAACAGATCCTGCCGAATGTGCTATGCCCCGTCCGGACGGCCGACAACGGCGAGAGCATGTGCCAGATGGCCCAGATTCCCTTCGAATGGGGAGGGGTGACGGGCATGCTGAAGGTGACCGTCCGCGACGACGCTCCGGTGGACTGCCTCCTGGGGAACGACCTCGAGAGTTCCCCCTGGGCTCAAGTGGAGCGGCGAGAGCATCTCCGAATGCTAGGACTACCCGAATGGGCCTGCGCCACCACCCGGTCCCTGGCCGCCCAGGCCCCCCGTTCGTCCATGGCTGCCGACACCGTCGAGCCCAAGGGGCCCGTGCCCCCACCTGCCTCCAGCGAGGAAGAAGCGGACACTAATGCCAGACCCGCGGTGCCCCCCCCCCCCCGGACGAGATCGCCTCTCGGCACACTCCCAGAGTCTGCCCATTGGCGCCACGACGGGGGCACCACCAGAGAACAGTTCTTGCGGGAACAGAAGACCTACCCCTCCCTTGAAGGAGTCCGGAGCAAGCGGCCTCGCAGGCCAACGGTGACCAGACCGGAACCCACTGGGTCTATTGGGCCGAAGGACTACTGGACAGCGAGCAGAAGATTGCAGAACTGGGGGCCAGTGGAACCTTGAAAGGCATGATCAAGGGCCTGGAAGAACCCCTACGGCGGAGATGGGATGTCCTGCTGCCGTGCCTCCTGTTTGCCTATCGGGAGGTCCCGCAGAAATCCCTGGGGTTCAGCCCTTTCGAATTGTTGTACGGGCATCCAGTCCGAGGACCCCTCAGCCTGGTCAAGGAGGGCTGGGAGACGAAGCCCCGAGATGCCCCTCCCGACGTCTACAGATACCCCCTGACCCTACGAAACCAGACACGAAGGGTCCGAGCCCTGGACGAAGCCAACCTCGAGGCCAGCCAAGAGGACATGAAAAGATGGTACGATCAAAACGCCTCTACCATCGAGTTTGAGCCGGACCAGCAAGTCTGGGTCATGTCACCGGTTGACCCCTGCGCCCTCCAGGACAAATGGACCGGGCCCTTCAAGGTGGGGGAAAAGAAGAGCCCTGTCACCTACCTGATCGACATGGAGTCTCCCCGGAACCCCCTCCGGGTTCTACACGCTAACCGGCTCAAACCCCACTTTGCCCGGACCGAACTAAGCCTACTGCTAGCGACAGACGACGGGGGCGAAGGCCACTCCGAGCCCCTACCCGACCTCCTGCGGACCAGCGACCACGACGGGACCCTCGAAGGCGTCCCCCTCGCCTCCTCCCTGACCACGGAACAGCACCACGACTGTCAGCAACTGTTGCAGCCCTTTGCGGCCCTCTTCTCCCTCACTCCGGGGGTGACTCCATGGGGTGCCCACGATGTCGACACTGGGAACAGTCCCCCCCGTGCGACACAGAGCCTACAGAGTACCAGACCGGGTGCGGGCCTGCATCCAGGCTGAGGTGGCGAAGATGTTGGCCCTCGGGGTCATCGAGCCCTCCGACAGCCCGTGGGCCAGTCCCATCGTCCTGGTGCCAAAGGCCGCCGCACCAGGCACCCCCCCCGGAGCTACGATTTTGTGTGGGCTACCGGGCCCTGAACGCTGTTACCGAGACCGATGCCCATCCTCTTCCCCGGGCCGACGAGCTCATCGACCGCTTAGGGGCGGGCCGACGAGCTCATCGACCGCTTAGGGGCAGCCCGCCACCTGAGCACTTTTGACCTCACCGCCGGGTACTGGCAGACCCAGCTCACCCCCGGTGCCCAAGAGGGATCCGCTTTCTCCACCCCTGATGGGCACTACCACTTTCGGGTGATGCCCTTCGTCATGAAGAACGCCCCGGCCACCTTCCAGAGACTAGTGAACAAGGTCCTGGCCGGGCTAGAGGCCTTCAGCGCGGCTTATTTAGATGACATTGCCGTATACAGCAGCCACTGGGCTGAACACCTGGGGCACCTCAAAGCAGTCCTGGCCGCCCTCCAAAGGGCCGGGCTCACGATCAAGGCCAGCAAATGCCAGATAGGCCAAGGATCGGTGACCTATCTGGGCCATCAAGTAGGGAGCGGTCAGGTGGCTCCCCTCCAACCGAAAGTTGATGCCATCCAGGCATGGGAACCCCCCACCACCCAGACAGCTGTCCAGGCCTTCCTGGGCCTCACCGGGTACTACCGGCGATTCATCAGAGACTATGGGAGCATTGTCGGCCCCCTCACTGAGCTCACGTCAAAAAAGCAGCCCAAGAAGGTACACTGGACCCCCCGCTGCCAGACGGCCTTCAAGACTCTCAAAACGGCGATGTGCCCTGCCCCCGTGCTACAGGCCCCTGACTACAGCAAGGAGTTCGTGGTGCAGACGGACGCCTCCGAATATGGAATTGCGGCCGTCCTGTCCCAGGTGGATTCGGAGGGACTCGACAGACCCGTGGCCTTCATCAGCCGACGGCTGCTGCCCCGGGAGCAGCGGTGGAGCACCATCGAGCGGCCGGCCTTCGCTGTAGTGTGGGCCCTCAAAAAGCTCCAGCCCTATCTCTTCGGCACCCACTTCCGGGTCCAGACCGACCACCGGCCCTTGCGGTGGTTAATGCAAATGAGGGGCGAGAACCCCAAGCTGCTGCGATGATCCATCTCGCTGCAAGGGATGGACTTCTCTGTTGAACACCGGCCCGGCAATGACCACGCCAACGCCGACGGCCTGTCCCGCTTCTTCCGCCTAGACGAGGAGAACCCCCAAGGAAATGGGGGACTCTCCCTGCCTTCGGCTGGGGAGGGGACGCCTGTTGGACCCGGCCTCATGGCGTGGTCTTAACCCTCTTGGATTGTGCTCGTCCCCCGCACCGGCCTACACGGACCGCCATTTCAGTACGCCAGGGACCCCTCCTCCCTTCGAGGTCCCCCTTGGATTGTACCCGTTTTCCTACACCCGCCTCAGCGGCCTCCTTTTCCAGGCCGCACAGGGACCCCTCATCCCTTCGGGGTCCCCCCCATGCTTGCTCCACGCACCAGCCCACACAGCCCGGCTCCCAGCCCGGCCTCTCCGCCCCCCCAGGCGCAAGGGTCCGGACATCAAAGGGCTCCAGACCTATATCTGGGGCAACCCCGCAATGGGACAGTAGTTGTATCCCGGAGTCAAGAGCCCTGCTGATGGAATCGCGGCTGACCCTACGGAGAAGAACTCTTGCTGACACTACCACGAGCCCTGCTGACTGCGTCGCAGCTCCACCTTATTGAGACAAGGAACCTCACGGAACATCGGAGCCCTGCTGACGCTGTCGCGGCCCAACCTCGCTGAAACCTCCACCAGAGCCCTGCTGACGTCGTCGCGGCTCGAGCTGAACTGAACCACCTTAAGAGCCCTGCGGACCTAGTCGCGGCTCAAGCTCCACGAACTGATCGCCCGAGCCCTGCTGACGCCGTCGCGGCTCGACCACTCTGAGACCCGGAGTCCCTCCAGCTTGAGGATCAAGAACTGGGCCTAAGGTACCCTCGTACCCAGCTGCTACTAAAGACTGTCCCGCTACCCCGTCCCTACCAAAGACTTTGAGACTCTTGCGGATCCCTCGATCCCCCCTTGTATACATCAATAACCGTAACTTCCTAAATGCTGATAAAGAATTGCTCGTCTTGGTAAACATCCTCGAGTCCTGTGTGGTGGTGTTACTGTGCTAGTACGGAATAGGAGAAGGACCTCTCCTAGGAGGCTTCTCAGCAGCGCTGGGCTACTTCGTACAGTGTGGGGGGCCCCCTGGGTGGTCTCTCCGACTCCCCCGAGGTCCGCCTTCCAACAGTTTGGAATGCAAAAGGTTGGTATGATGAGCACCACAGAAGGCAACAAACTTCTCCCCGCACCCAATAAAGATGAAATTTGCTGAAGGACATTGAGCTGCAAAGATAACATTGACTATTATGGCTAGCGGATCGATCACAGCTAACTGACGCCTCTCAATGTCCACATACGTGGCACGGACTTTGGTGTGGGACATTTCTCTGTTGCTGAGACAGGAGGTTCTCCCCAAGTGGTAACCGGATCAGTATGCAAATTCTCATTATTCAGAGCAGGGGGTACTATACTCTCATGGGGCAGTTCACAGCTATTAAAATGACCTGGGCGTGGTCTCACTGAATATGCTCAGAACCTGAGGCAGGGGCAGCAAAACGTACAGTCAAAATGGGTTTCTAGGTGACTTAGCCCATTGGTCGAAGATACCTCTGGCTACCGCAGGGTGGAGAACAGACATTTGTTCAGCTCGCCAGCTCTTGCAGTCAGAGACCATGCCAGATGGTTGGCGATCAGAAAGATGTTCTGTTGGTCCAGCTACTTCCATGGGCATAGGACCCAGGACCCCATTGCTCTGTGTCTGTTGCAATATTACATTGCAGCAGTGTTATTCCAGAGAACCTGCACTTGCCTCTCCTATGCTGGATGGCTTTCAAAGTCAGACAAACTGCTCAGGCTCTAAAAGGTTGACATGGAGCTGGTTCTCCAACAGAGACCAGAGGCATCAGATCTCCACCTCTCCCAGGTGACCTCAGCAGTAACGTGTCAGTCAGAACTGTGAAATCGTGCAAAGTGGAGGGTTGTGTTTGGCTGCTACTACAAAATATCCTGTGCAGTTTTCTTAGAGATCAGGTTGGAGTCAGACAGACAGCACTGATGCTGGGCCCACTGAAGCTATAGGTTCTACTCCATATACCTTCCCGGCGTTCAGGAGGACGATGCTTAAGGATAGGAGTCAAAGAAGCCTTCAAGCTGTCCTCACCAAGACTCGGGTTCATGAGATGAATGCCTTGGGCTCTTTGCAGTAGAAAGGCCTTGAAGACCAGTGTCCAGAACAGCCCAAATGAAGGGAGTCCTCTGCCTTGGGAGCAGGTGGGACTTCAGCACATTGATGGAAAACCCCAAGTTAGGGGGAGAATTAGGAACTCTGGGACAGGTAGTGGTCATAAAGGGGCAAGTAGCCCATTGGCTACTTCCCTACACACCTCTGACACCACTAAATCAAGTATTTAGGGGAGCCCCCGACACCTGGAAATGAGGTCCTACCAACCTGAAAGGAGGACACTGAAGAGCCACAAAAATCAAGACTGACTTGGGTCTCAATTGGCTGATGCTATGGGGTACCTCTGCCAAAGCTGCGAAAAAGGTAGAGTTAGTATGACTGGAAGGGCACATAAGCCCAGGGAGAGTGCTGTGGACAAATGGTGACAGATAATTTTTAGAAAATAAAGATAACTCCAGTTCTTCATATTACTTCACCA
Source organism: Triturus cristatus (assembly GCF_964204655.1). Lineage (NCBI taxonomy): Eukaryota > Metazoa > Chordata > Amphibia > Caudata > Salamandridae > Triturus > Triturus cristatus. Next base: position 322,088,162 of record NC_140586.1, on the reverse strand, counting down.
CACAAAATCAATAGTTACTTCAGATAAATTAGACTCATTTGATATGATGCAACATAAATAACATGAGGAGCAATGACAATGAATCCTAGAGAATGGACAGAATGAATAACTATGGGATTATGCATCAGAAAGTTATTCAGACATCCACAGAATCTTCACAAATAAAAAAAAATGCAAAAGCAGTGAGTAACAAAATGATACATACTTCGAAATATTCAAAACAAATTAACCAACTTTTAAAAAAAGTAATTCTTTGAACTGGAAGCTATCAAATGGATGACAAGCTGCGAACACATTTTTAGAGACGAACATCTACTTATGAAAGTAAAAAAATTCAATGTTTTAATAGTAACGTTGTGGAAAAGATAAAAAAAAAACTAAATAGTTTAAAGGGGTATCCTCTTATGCTTTTGCTGCAACTACATAGACATCTTTCACAAAGCAGCAAAAAGATTTCCTTGCACAAATATGTAACTTGCACTTCAACCTGTTGTATACACCTAAAAAAGCCAATTAAGGTTGAACTATATTCGCAAGACAGAGAAAGACTAAGGTCCCCAGCAGCAAACGTAAACGTAACATCAGCAGTGTTAAGTCACCAGAAATTCAATAACTTAAGGCACAGCCACATAACTTGAACCAAAAATATTTTAGAATGGTACGGTCTTAATGTTCAAGGGGGTTGGTAGAACAAATACATAGAAAAGCAAAGTTGATAAAGCATTAATACGCTCTAGATGCACAAATTTATTTAGAGACCGAATTTGTTGTTTTTTATTAACATAGTTGGGATAATGTTTGAGCTGTGTAATATAATTGCAACATCTGGATTCCTAGAATGAAAAGAACCAAGAAGGAATATGCTACTCACCCGTATGCATCTGTTCTTGGCATGTAGAGCTGCAGAGTCACAAACTATGCATAGGTTGCCATCTGGTGGAGGGCCCGGATGATTACACTTTGTTGTTGTCCTGGAAGAGGTCTTTGTAGTCACGAGATAGGTGACTCCTCCTATGGACAATAGTGCGCATGAGCATCGACTCCATCTTCAGATTGTTTTTCGCCATGAAGGGAAATGATGGAGTTGTGTGTGAACAGAAAAGATGTCCATGGATGGTGTAAGTAAGTAAGAGAATACTGGAACAGCTAAAGGTAGCCAGGGAGGTGGGTGGGCGTGTGTGACTACAGCTCTACATGCCAAGAACAGATGCATACTGGTAAGTAGCATATTCCGTTCGAGGCATACGAGCTGCAGATCACACACCATGCATAGATTGCATAGCAGTTCTCTCCCTTAGCGGCGACCACCAGTATCTGTTGCAATTGTTTGAAATAGTGTTTTGAGTACAGCCTGGCCCACAGTAGCTTGTTTTGCTTGCACATCTACACAATCATGTTTTGTGAATGTGTGTGGCGTAGACCATGTAGCTGCTTTGCAAATGCCCCTATTTTATGGGTGGAATCAGCCCCAGGGGGAATGGATAAAATATGTTTTGCTTTGTGGTAGCAAATCTGTATGCATTTTACAATCCACCTTGCAATACCGGTTTTCAAAATGGGATTGCCTTTGTGTGGTGGAGAGAAAGACATGAAAAGTTGTTTTGTTTTAAGGAAGGATTTTGTCCTATCAATATAGTAAAGAAGAGCTCTTCTAAGGTCTAGCGTATGAAGAGCTCTTTCAGCCACAGTTGTAGATTGTGAGAAGAATACTGGCAACTCAACAGATTGATTGAGGTGGAAAGGTGAAATGACCTTTGGTAGAAATTTTGGATTAGTTCTTAGATCCACTCTATTTTGATGTATTTGTAAGAATGGTTCTTCAATTGTTAGTGCCTGGAGCTCACTTTCCTAATTGATGTGATAGCCACTAGAAAAGGGACTTTCCATGTCAGAAATTGAAGCTCACATTTGTGTAGGGGTTCGAACGGAGGACCCATAAGTCTAGTGAGAAAAAGGTTTAAATGCCAAACTGGTTAGGGTGGTACCCTGGGAGGAATTATTCTTTTGAGGCCTTCCATGAAGGCTTTGATGGCTGGAATCCTGAAAAGCGACAGATTTCTGTTTTGAAGGTACGCTGCTATAGCAGCTAGAAGTAACCTGATGGATTTATAAGCTAGATGACATCTGTGAAGATGTAGTAAATAGCATATAATATGCTGGATGGAAACATCTAGTGGATTGATATTGTTATTATTGCAGTAGATAACAAATCTATTCCATTTGGCTGCATAGCAGGCTCTAGTAGTGGGAGGTCTAGCTTGTTTGATTACGTCCATGCAGTCAGGTGGGAGGTTTAGGTAGCCAAATTCTAGGACCTCAGGAGCCAAATAGCTAAGTTCAGCTGCATGGGGTCCGGATGCAGGATCTCTCCATGGTTCTTTGTTAAGAGGTGTGGAGAGCGGCGTAGTTTTTGATGTGGTACCACTGATAGTTGTAGTAGTGTGGTGTACCACGGCTGTCTTGCCCAAGTTGGTGCGATTAAGATGAGCGTCAGCGAGAGCTGCTGCATCTTGTGTACCACTAATGGAATGAGTGGAAGAGGCGGAAAAGCGTATGCAAAGATGCCTGACCAATTCATCCATATCGCATTGCCTTTGGACAATGGGTGTGGGTACCTGGCAGCGAAGCATGGGCATTTTGAGTTCAGGTGTGTGGCGAACAGGTCTATGTCTGGATGTCCCCACCTTTGAAAGAAAGGCTGAAGAACTTACGGATGCAGTTCCCACTCGTGGATTTGTTGTCTGACTACTTAACAGATCCGCAACTTGATTGTGAAATCCTGGTAGATGTTCTGCTAGGAGAAAAACATCTCCATATGCTTTGCGCTAGCTGTGAGAGCTGTAAGGAGCGCGTCCCCCCTGTTTTTGTAGATAGTACATGGCTGTCATGTTGTTCGTCCAGACTAAGACAGTCTTGCCTGAAAGATGACTTTGGAAGGATTTTAGGGCTAGGAATATGGCTAGTAACTTCAGATGGTTGATGTGGAGTAGCTTTTGTTGAGTTGTCCATTTGCCTTGTACTGTATGGTCTGTTAAATGGGCTCCCCACCCGGTGAGCGATGCGTCTGTTGTTCGCACTACTTGTGGAAGCGGGTCCAGGAACGGTCGACCTTTGGAAAGGTTTTTGGTGTTCCACCACTGCAGAGAGTGATGTGTCCGACCGTCCACCACCACCAGATCTGTTAGCTGACCCTGGGCCTGGTTCCATTGGCGTGCTAAGCATTCCTGTAAGGGGCGCATCTGAAGTCTTGCCTGTGGTACTACGAAAATGCAAGAGGCCATCATTACTATGAGTTGCATGAACACTCGAGCTGGCAATGAGTGTTGTGGTTGGAATCTTTGTACAAGAGCTTGCATGCTGTTTATCCTGATTGGGTTGGGGGTTGCAAGTGCTTTGGAGGTGTCTATTGTGGCACCTAGATACTGTTGACAACGGGACGCCAGGAGATGTGACTGTTTATGGTAAACCAGAGTTTGTGTAAGAGCTGAATAGTTTGGTAAGTGTGCTGTATGCACTGGTGGCATGACTTGGTTTTTATTAGCCAGACGTCCAGATAGGGTTAAACATGAATTTTCTGCCTCCTTAAGTGCGCCGCTACTACTGCGAGGTATTTTGTAAAAACTCGGGGGGCTGTGTGGACTCCGAATGGGAGGACTTTGAACTGGTAATTCTGACCGTCTACCACAAACCGAAAATACTTCCTGCGAGCTTGGTGAATGGGAATGTGGAAGTAGGCGTCCTTGAGATCTAAAGTGGTAAGGAAATCTCCTTGTGTTAACAAAGGAATTACTTGTTGCAGAGTGACCATATGGAAATGGTCTGAGTGAATGTAAAGGTTTAGTGGTCTGAGGTCTAGTATGGGCCGGAGGGAACCGTCCTTCTTTGGTATGAGGAAATAGTGAGTAAACCCCTGCATTTTGGTGATGCATTGGAACTGGTTCTATTGCATGCTTTTGTAGGAGAGCATTGACTTCCTGTTTCAGAAGTGTTAGATGTTCTTGTGACATGGGATGCTGTCTGGGTGGTATGTGTGGAGGAGTTGAAGTGCGCTCCAGACAATAACCTGAATGAATTATTTGTTTTACCCACCTGTCTGTTGTGATGGAGTTCCAGACAGGTAGGAACCTTGACAATCTCCCCCCGACTGGAGTGGAATGGTCTGGGGGGAGGGGAGGGAAGTCACTGTTTGGAAGTGGAGGCAGTACGAGTGTTGGCGTCTCTACCTCTACCTTTGGTATTATTGCCTCAATAGCCTCCTCTGTATTATCCTCTGCTGGGTGAGGACTGGGTGGGAGTTTTGAAAGAATATGAGGCGTTGTCAGTGTGGAAATTCTTGGCCGCGCCTCTGTAAGAGGAGCGACGAAAAGACCCTTTCGCAGTTTGGGTTTGCAAGGCCCCCATTGACTTGGCAGTATCAGTGTCTTTCTTCATCTTTTCTAAAGATGTATCGACACTGGGGCCAAACAAATGCTGTTGATCAAAAGGCTGATTTAAATTAGTGTTTTATACCTCTGGTTTAAATCCGGAGATACGCAGCCATGCATGTCTACGTAAGAGCAGACTAGTATTTATTGCCCTAGAGGCTGAGTCTGCAACATCTACAGCACAACGAATGGAGGTGTTTGTGATAATTTTACCTTCTTGAATTAGGTCATTAGCCCTGGTTTTATACTTATCAGGGAGAAGTTCTCCAGCTCATCATAATGAGCCCTATCATACCTTGACAGTAATGCCTGTGTATTGGCAATCCTCCAAACATTAGCCGCTTGGGATGCCATCCACTTACCTGAGGCATCCAATAATTTAGACTCTTTTTCAGGGGGTGGGGCATCCGCGGAGGTTTGTGAGTTGGCTCTTTCGTGCGTTAGAAACAACCAATGAGTCTACCGGGAGCTGGCCTTTAATATAAGCTGGGTCAGAAGGGGCAGGCTTATATTTTTTCTCAATCCTAGGATTGATAACTCTGGCTCTTACAGGGTCTTTAAAGACCTCTAGGGCGTGTTTGATGACCCCCTTGAGCCTAGGTAGTGTTATTGTGGACCTTTGCGAAGATGTGATTGCGTCCATAAGGAAGTCATCATCTACGGGGTCAGTGTGCATATCTACCCCATGAAACTGAGCAGCCCTGTGTAATAGCTACGAAAATCCTATGGTGTCGTCTGGAGGGAATGGTCTGGAGGGAATGGTCTAGAGGGATAAAATGTCCTCCTGAGGCATATCAGGAGCACCTGGTGCTTCATAGTCTTCCCAGGGGTCATGTGATGGTGAAGTAGGGCCCCTGGGGTCTTCGAATGGTTCATTATCTCCGTCCCCAAAATCGTCATCTAAAGGTGGAGTGTTTTGGGGAATTTATAGGAGAAATATCAGGGTCAGGCACAAATGGAGGTGGTGAGATGTCCCTTATTGGAGAAGTTTGGGCACTTTTCTTCTGAGGAACTGGAAATGAAGCTGGAGCGGCCAGTTTCCTCTTCTTAGGCTGCAGTATTTGACCTGTTTTGGGGTTTTGTAGAAGTCTTTTGCAATGGGTCCGGCTTGAAAAGTTCTTCACCAGCAGTGTCCTTTATGGGAACAGACTTTTTCGGGTCCGAGCGTTTGTCTGGTGTAGCTTTTGGAGGTCTTTTTAGCTCCTTTTGCTTTTGATCGGAACCTTTCTTTGGTTGGGGACCGGAATCTTTTTTCGTTTCGGAAGGTTTAGGTTCCGAATATTTCTTCGGTAAGGGTTGTATAGGTCTCGGATGTTTTTCCGGCCCCGGTTGATTCTGATCCGGATGTTTCCTTGGTTCTGGTTGCTTCGGGTCCGAAATGTTCCTCGGTTCCCGCTGCTTTGGTTCCGAGTGTTTTTTCGGTAGGGACTTGTGTTCCGATGATTTTTTCGGTTCCGGGTGGCTAGGTTCCGATACCTTCTTCGGTGGGAGTTGTTAAAGACCGGAACGTGGTCAGAATGGTGGGAAGGTTGGCTCTATCCAGAGTCATCTGAAGGCTTCAGTTTCGTCTTCTTTGCCGGGCCAGAAGGCGGGGCGACAGAAGTGTGAGAATGGCGTCCACCTAGGCCCGAGAGTGAAGGCGTTACCATATCACTGTCAGACACAGAAGGGTGAGAGGGGTCAGTAGGGTTGACGTCTGTACTTATGACCCGTTGACTTGCCGGAATGCTGTCGCCACCGTCCGCTTTGTCATCTGCCTGCAGATCATCTTCGGAATCGGGGTCTTCGGCTTGAGAGTATGACGAGCTGCCCCTCGATGTCTTCGGACTTCTGTTGATCTGGAGTCTCTGGGACAATGTTGTCGACTGGAGGTGCTGAAGCTTGAGCCATGGCCCTTCGAGCCTGTCGATCTCTGATGGTTTTCTTCGACTTGAAGGAGATGCAGGCCTGGCAGTGTCAACTTTCGTGTTGTGGCGACAAACAGAGGTTGCAGACTTGGTGCAGATCAGTGTGGGGGAATTTGTGTCCACACTGAGGGCATTTCTTGAAAGGTGTCCTTTCCATCGGCCAAGGGCCTGATGGCGCAGGTGGGCCCGACGGCCCGCGTGGACAACCGGAATTGAAATGTAGGTTTTAAACTAAGCGCGTCTTAGAGGGATCGCTATCGAAACACAATATCGACGATAGGGTTAAGGATTGCGCATCAAAAGGTCGATCGGTAACAAACTCGACCGAGAGCACGACTAACACATCCGAGTCCGATGGCGGAAAAAAACAATCTGAAGATGGAGTTGATGCCCATGCGCACTATAGTCCATAGGAGGAGCAACCTATCTTGTGACTACAAAGACTTCTTCCAGGACAACAACAGTGTTATCATCCGGGCCCACCACCAGATGGCGACCTATGCATAGTGTGTGATCTGCAGCTCATATGCCTCGAACAGAAAACTTTGTCAGGAACTAAGATGTAAGCATTGCGAGGAAAGCACTGCGAGGAAAGCACAGTAACGGAGAGAGGAAGTTAATAGCATGAGCCATTTAAAGAACTTCATCGTGCAATCACAACGAAAAAGATATGGACTTGGTTATACAGCGTTAGGAACATGTCCGACCTGTCTTACACAATGTAGTATGCATTTTAAAAATCAAGGGTTATTGTTGTTTGGTTTGAAGATTTTTGAAAATGATGAATTCTAGGGTACATAATGAAAAACAATCAAATGACCAGTAAAGCACCATACAAAATTAACATACAACTAATCAGTCCAAGAACAAACACTGGATGTCAGGACAAGCCAACAGAGGGACTACCCCCATTCTTAAATGCTGCAAGTCATCATTCCCAGCTCACCTCTGGGACAGAATTAGATTCCTGACTGAAAACCTGCTGCTCCGTTTCAGCATTCGGGCCCTCTTCTACCATAGGGGATGTTTCCTCCTACCAAACAAAGAAGAAACAAAATAAATTAATACACACATTCACAGAACTTTGACATTTTACCTTTCTTTAACATCCATTCACATTGCATGCTTTACATAGAGTATAGAGAGCTTTTTGAGCAATTTATATTTGGTAATGCCTTGTCGGATAGAGACTATTTAGTAGCAGATTCCTTACCTTAGAATATTCCCCAGGCATCAGACTGGATCCAAAAAGTCTAGAGCTCACTTGTAGGCAGGGTCGTTCGGCTCCGTGTTGACGTTGTCGGCACTGCCAAAAGTGACATGCATGGTGCCTATATAGGCACCAACCTAGCGCACAGACATCAGTTTCTTTTTGTGACATATCCACGATAGAAGCACGGAGCCAGGACAAAATGCTGATGGACCAGTGTGCAGACGCTGGGGACCTACAAGGGTTACACAATGTAGAGAAATCCGTTCGCAAAAAGGGAGGGGGGGGGGGTGGGGGTAGGGGAGGAGGATTGGCAAGGAATCTGCGGCTAGAGGAATCTGCGGCTAGATGGTCTCTACCAAATATGATAGAGACTTCTAACCGCAATTTACTTGCTTTCGATTAGATACCCAAGGAATACCTCCTCTGAGGTGGGTCTACGATCAGATCTGGAAGTCTAGGAGAACAGAACAGGCTAAATGCCAGTCACAACAGACCTAACTGTCCTGCAATGGTGCTTGACAATCATGTGTGAAGACCTCCACGTCGTAGCCTGACCGATGTCCAGGACAGGTACTATGCGAGCTTTGCCTCCGGTGTAATGGGCATGCTAGCCCTCAGGGGATTGCTTTTTGAGGTGGTCCTTGTGAGAAAGTGCCATTTTCTTGCATGGTGTGCCCCCACTTTTTGCTAAATTGCTGAATGTACTTTTACTGAGTGTACCTTGGACTCCTGCCAACCAGGTGCCCAGGGCCTATGTTCCTTCCTTAAACCACACAAACTCCAAATTGGCAAACCCTGGCCACATGTCAGCCCCTAGTAAATGGTACCCTAGGTACCCAGGGCCTTGTGACCAGGGAAGGCCTCTGAGGGCTGCAGCACTCATTGTGCCACCCTTCGAGGCCCTGTACCCTTACACACACACACACACTGCCTTTGCAGGCTGAGTGTCTGGGTGCAGGACAAAATGAAGAGTCGACATGACACACATCTCTGTGTGCCATGCCCATCACCTACACTGCCAAGGCATATATCAGTCACCCCTCTAGCTGGGTGCCTTATGCCCATGGTGTGGGCACAGGAGCAGGAGCCCTGTGCCCCTACAGTACCCAGGTCCATTCCTCGGCACTGTAAGTGCAGTGCTGCCCTTTAAGAGTACATGGTGCTGAGAGCTCGTCAAACACGAGCTCCACAGCACCATAATGGCAACACTAAAGACTGGGAAGTTTGGTATCAAACTTCTCAGCACATTAAACCCACCCTGATGCCAGTGTGGGATTTAATGTACCAAGCACCCCAGAGGTGATCTTAGAGATGCCCCCTTACAACTAACCTACAATCCACGTCTGCTCTGAGGCTGCCCAGGCTGCCACACAGCAGACACGTTGCTGGACCCCTGGGTGGGAGAGCCCCTGCTCTCCCGGGCCTGCAACAATGCACATCCTGGGTGAGGTGATAGATCTCCTCCCCCAGGTTGAGCAAAGGGAAGCTTCAAAGGCATGCCGCCTCTTGGAGTTTCCCCAGGCCACTGCAACCCCCCACTCTGGCGGGAAGCTTGGCCGGAAACCCCATACAAGGACAGGGGATGTGCCAGCCTGCCCACCCCACCCCTCAGGTGGGGGAGGCGAGGTGAAGCACATCTCCGGGCTCTCGCCATCTTGAAGATGGGAGGCCCTACCCTATCAGGATTAGGCTACTGCCCCCCTCCCACAGGAGAGAGGCAGGATAGGGGGTGTACCCACCCCAGGACAAGGACCCATTGGTCCCTGGCCTTCACCTACCTGTAACGCCCCTAAATCTAGTATTTAGGGGCAGCCTGAACCTTCCTTCCCCAGATTCCAGATTCAAAAGACTACAAGAAGAGCAAGAAGAACAAAGACCTGCCCTGCAGCTGCTAAAAAGGGAAGAAGACACCAACTGCTTTGGCCCCAGCCCTACTGGCCTGTCGACTCCCGAACCTGCACCAGCGCGGCATCTCTCGTGGCCAGCAACCTCACCAACCCCGGAGAACCTGGCTACCTTTTGGCTCTAAGCCCCTGGGACTCCCATGAGTAGAGGCTCTACTCAGAAACCTATTTCTAACCCCTGGCAGCAGCCCGGAACCGCGAACCCAGCACACTCTGCACCAGCCAAGCCTGGCCAGTGCCGGAGTGGACAAAGACCCTGAGGACGACCCCACGGCGACTGTAACCCCGAGTCCGGCACCCAAGGACCCCCCCTCGACATTCCGGAAGAAGCCTGCAGCCTCGGAACAAGGTGCCCCCCCCAACCGCGATCATCAGAGGGTAAGATTTCCCGACACCAAAAGGCACCCATGCACGCGGCGCCCTGCGGCCCCCTGTGCCCAATCCCGGGGTACCCACCTAACCTACAACTACCCAACTTACCTCTCGAAGTGGTGGTGGCATCTGAAGCATCCTCGTCCCCGAGCTTGCAGCCTTTTTTCTAACCGGAACATTCCCATTGATTTCCATTGAGCGCCAGACTGCTCAAAAGCACCCTGCACCCAGCCGCCCGAGTGGCCCTGGCAGTGCAATCTCTACACTAGCCTACTTCCCCACTTGCCCTGAGTGAGTGACCAGGAGCCCAGCTCCCAAAGCCGCGTGGCCTGCTAGTCAGCAGCCACCAAACCAGGCCCCCCTATTCCTCATAGGCTAACATTGGGCCTAACTCTCTCTGCACCCGGCCGTCCTGAAACCGCTGAGGGTGAACTGACTGTACCTACCTGACACTGGGAGACCCCCGAGTCTACGCCCAGAACTTCAACTCTGCCAGTTGAGAACTTACCCTTAAACCGCTAACTTCATTTTCCTCATAGGGTAACATTGACTGGCTTTTTCTTGAAAATTCTTCTAAGTGTGAACTTTTCAAAACTCAAAATATTCACTAAAAATCAGCCGAGTACCAAAAACGAATTTACTCACCTGCTCTTAGGTGAGCTCCTAGTGCTGGATCTTGGTGCCCAGCACGGACTCTGAAAAGTACCCACAACTATACTTACCTTTAACTCATTTTTCTTCCATAGGAAACCATTGACTGCTTTTCTATGAAATTTCTTCCAAGTGTTGATTTCTGCAATTTCTAAATATTCCTCAAAAATCGTATAACATCTGAAAACGTAATTACTTACCTGTTTTGGATAAATGTCCCAGTACTGAGTCTAGCCACCCAGTACTGGATTACAAAAGTAACGATAACCTACTGTACCTGTAACCTATATTTCCTTCCATAGGAAACATTGATTGTTTGCTCTGAAATATTTTCTAAGTGCTCACTTTTGAAATAGCTAAATATTAGTTAAAAATCACTACAGTACCAAAGTCGACTTTCAACAGCTGATTCTGAGAACTGACCCAGGACTGGATCTAGGATCCAAGCCTGGAATTACAAAAGTAATCTAAAAAGTAATCTGTTGCATGTAAATTGAATTTAGCATTGAGCTCAATGTATTGTGTTTAGAAATAGAGTTGCCTACTGCAACTATTTGTAACCGTTTACTAAAAAGTCTATTGCCTATACAAAAGTATTTTTATGAAACATCTCCTGTCGAGAAAGTATATTTTAATTCCAAGTGTTGGTTCTAAAATAAAACAAGCATATATTTTTTTATATACAAACCATTGGCCTAGAGTTCAGTTATTGAGTGTGTGGAACTATTTGCTGACTGAGTGTGTACAACAAATGCTTTACACTGTCCTCTGATACTGCCTTACTGCTCGACCAGGCTACCACTTTAGAGAGTAAGGTTATATCTAACTTTAACCTCTGTTAAACCCTTGGGGTCTGTGGACTCTGTACACCCTGTACCTATTAAGGAACAGTATATACAGAGCCATTTTCTCACAGTCCTCTTCTGCACAGTCTCTCTCTTCTCGGCTCCAACAAACAAGATAAAGTTGATCATCCACCCAGAACTCTTTGGTACGATCAATGTAGAATGATAACTCTTTATGAGCCTTTCTTTTTTTGGAAGAGTGAGGTGGAGCAAAGAAGGTCTGCCGAGTGATCGCCTGGCCTACATGAAAGGGTGTCCCTACTTTTAGTAGAAAAGAGGCTTCTGCTCTCAGAACCAGTTGGTCTGGGTAAAAAAAAGTTGTGTAAGGAGGGTGAAAAGAAAGTGCTTGCAGTTCGCTAATCCTCCCGCCCGATGTAATGGCCACTAGAAAGGCAGTTTTCATGGTCCGAAGACGTAGAGGTGAGTTGTGCATAGGCTTGAATGGCAAGCACACAAGAACTTTAAAACGAAATTCAAGTTCCATTGGGTCGAGATGAAGGGTTGTGGAGGGAACATGTGTTGTAGTCCTATTAGAAAAATGGTCACAATAGAGGACTAACAGGGAGGGCTAGTCCAGCAACTGCAAGAACGCAAATATGGCTGAAAGATACCCTTTAATTGTGCCCAAAGCAAATCCTTGTTCAGCTTAGTAAAGAACAAATGCCTCAGACAAAGGAGCAGAAAGGTAATCAACATTTTAGGTAGCACACCAATCCACACAGTCCAAACGGCAGACATATACAGTCTTGGTCGACTGTCATCTGGCTGCCAGAATGACATCAGACTTCTGCAGAGTGGTAAAAAACAATTGCTCCCACCCAATCTCCATGCACAAAGGTGAAGAGTGGACCCTGCCTTCTTTCTACAACAGTAGTTCCTCCCATGGGGACTGCCTGACCAGAGGCACAAGTTACTACTTGTGTAACAATATATCTGTAAGAGACATTAGTTAGTGATAGATTCCTTACATGAAAATATTCCCCAGGCGTCAGTCTGGATCCGGAAAGATTTCTGCTTATCAGTACCCCTGCGCGCCAGTAGGTGGCGCCGTGCGGCTCCATGCCCGTCACTGGCGTCGTGCACGCCGGGAAGACTTCACGGAGGTTACCTAGGCGCCAACCATGCGCACGGACGTCAGTTCTGTACACAACTTTCCGCGCCGAAACGCAGAGTCATGCGAGAAACTGACCTTTGGTGCACAAAACTAGGGCCCTAAAAGGGGATGACCGTAACCCTAGAATTCAGTTCGCAGAACGGGGTGGATGGGTGGGGCGGTAAGGAATCTATCACTAACTAATGTCTCTTACAGATATATCGTTACACAAGTAGTAACTTGTGCATCTGAAAGAACCAGTTACTTACCTTCGGTAACGATGTATCTGTAAGAAACATTGGTTAGTTAGATTCCTCACCTTAGAATATCCCCAGGCGTCAGACTGGATCCGGAAGATTTTTCGTCAGCAATACCCCTTGCGCGTCGCTAGGCGTCGTCTGCGGCTCCGCGTCCGTCGGCGTCGGAATGACGTAGTCGGCGCGCTGATGTCAGTTCTTGTACATAGCTTTCCGCGCCAGGAACGCAGAGCTATGCAAAGACCGACACTGGTGCCAAAAATAAAATCTAGGGGCCTGAAAAGGATAACCTTAACCCTAGAAGTCAGTTCGCAGAATGGGGAGGATGGGTGGGTCGGTGAGGAATCTAACTAACTAATGTTTCTTACAGATACATCGTTACCGAAGGTAAGTAACTTGTTCATCTGAAAGAAACAAGTTAGTTAGATTCCTCACCTTAGAATAGATACCCAAGCAATACCATCCCCGGTGGTGGGTCTGCGAACCAAGATCACACCAGAAAGTCCTGGAGGACAGAACGGCCAAAGAAGCCATCCCTCCGGACTTGGCTGTCAAGGCAATAATGCCTGGCAAACGTGTGTAGCGAAGCCCACGTCGCCGCCTGACAGATGTCCTGCAAAGGGACACCCCGTCCCAAAGCAGTAGTAGCCGCTGTGGCCCGAGTAGAATGGGCAGGCAGCCCAACAGGAGGGTCCTTTTTTGCCAAGGAATAACACATTTTGATGCACAAAACGACCCACCGAGAGATGGTCCGTTTGTGCACAGCTTTCCCCTTCTTAGCACCCACGTATCCAACGAAAAGTTGGTCGTCCACCCGGAACTGCTATGTGCGGTCCAGATAAAAGGAGAGCGCACGTTTTGGGTCCAGACGGTGGAGCCTCTCTTCCTCTTTGGAAGGATGCGGAAAGAAGGTGGGCAAGGTAACAGACTGCCCAAGATGAAATGGAGTCACCACTTTCGGAAGAAAGGAGGGACGAGGCCGAAGGACAACCATGTCCGGATGAACAGAGAGAAAAGGAGGCTTTGAGGATAAAGCCTGGAGCTCACTCACCCGTCTAGCCGAGGTGAAGGCTACCAGAAAAGCAGTCTTAAGCGTCAGCAGACGAAGAGGACAATTATGAAGAGGCTCAAAGGGAGCGCACATTAGAAATGTGAGAACAAGATTCAAGTCCCACTGAGGCATTACAAAAGGGACAGGGGGGAACGTGTGAGTAATGCCTTTTAGAAAGCGTGTAACTACAGGGGACTTGAAAAGAGAAGGCTGATCAGGAAGCCGCAAGTAGGCAGAGATGGCAGCAAGATAACCTTTCAAGGTGCCCAGGGCAGAGCCCTGCCGGGCCAAAAAAAGAAGAAAGAGGAGAACCTCAGAAAGAGGGGCGGAAAGGGGATCCACAGCCTTTGCTGTGCACCATGCCACAAATTTGTTCCAACGGCAGGCGTATACCGTCTTTGTGGAGGGACGCCTGGCTGCCAGAATGATATCACAGACTTCAGGAGGCAAGTCAAATGGCATCAACTGCCGCCGCTCAATCTCCACGCATGGAGGTGGAGGCTGGACAGGTTCGGGTGGAGGACCGTCCCCTGCTGCTGCGACAGAAGATCCTCCCGAGCAGCTCGGGATACCAGTACCTTCGTGCCCAATCCGGAGCCACCAAGATGACTTGGGCCCGGTCGTGCCTGATCTTCTTGGGCAGAAGTGGTATAGGCGGAAAGGCGTACAACAGACCGCAACTCCACTCGTGACGAAAATCGTCGCCGAGCAAGTGCCGCCTTGGAAATTCCAACGCGCAGAACTGCTGACATTGCGCGTTCTCTTCAGTGGCGAATAGATCTAACCAAGGCTCTTCCCACTGCTGAAAGAGACCTTGCGCCACTTCGGAGTTCAGACGCCATTCGTGATCCATCATGCACCGGCGGCTGAGTTCGTCTGTTCTGGCGTTCCGAGAGCCCACCAGATGTTGAACCACTAGGGTGACGCCCTGGTGTTCCAGCCATGTCCAGAGGCGCCGAGCCTCCTGACAAAGGGTCCACGACCCCACCCCGTTTGTTGCAATACCACATGGCGGTGGTGTTGTCCGTGAACACCTGCACGACACTTCCCCTGACAGAGGGAAGGAAGGCTTTCAGTGCAAGTCGGATCGCTCTTAACTCCAGCAGGTTGATGTGGAGACGAGACTCCGCCGGAGACCAGAGGCCTCTGATCTCCGCCTCTCCCATATGGCCACCCCATCCCAGGAGGGACGCATCCGTCACTACGACATGCTCCGGTTGGGGAAGGGAGAGGCTCTTGCCCTTGACCCAATCGCGGTCCGTGAGCCACCACTGCAACTGCTGTGCAGTGCCCTCCGAGATCAAGACATGGTCGGACAGGTTGCCGTGATGCTGGGCCCACTGAAACTTCAGGTCTCACTGCAGAGCCCGCATGCGCCGCGTGGCGTGATGCACTAGTAGGATGCAGGAGGCCATCAGCCCCAGAAGCCGCAACACTAGCCTGACCGAAACCCAGGATAGAGGCCGAAAGATGGGAATCAGGGCCTGAATATCCCGGACCCGCTGTTCCAGTGGATAGACCAGGAACTGCGCCGAATCGAGAACCGCTCCGATGAAGAGGAGCTTCTGAGAGGGACTCAGGTGTGACTTCGGCACGTTGATGGAAAATCCCAGCAAATGCAGGAGATCCGCCGTAGTCTGGAGGTGGGAGACGACTGCCTGGGGCGAGCCCGCCTTCAACAACCAGTCGTCGAGATAGGGGAAGACTGGAACCCCTGATCTGCGCAGATGAGCTGCGACCACCGCCATCACTTTCGTGAACACCCGAGGGGCACTGGTAAGGCCGAAGGGGAGCACGGTAAACTGAAAGTGCTCTTGACCCACCGTGAACCGCAGGTAACGCCGGTGGGCCGGCAGGACGGGAATGTGGAAATATGCGTCCTGCAAGTCCAACGCTACCATCCAGGCTCCAGGGTCTAGGGCAGCTAGAACCTGAGCCAAAGTTAACATCTTGAACCTTTCCTTCCGGAGGAAGGCATTGACGTTCCGGAGGTCCAAGATAGGGCGTAGGCCCCCTTTGCCCTTCTTGGGAACCAGAAAGTAGTGGGAATAACAACCACGACCTACTTCTGGGCTCGGAACGCACTCGACGGCCCCCTTGGCCAAGAGGGCCGAAACTTCCTCGTGGAGAAGATTCAAATGATCCCCCGAGATACGGTGGTGCTGCGGTGGCATGGCTGGAGGGGTCGTCTCGAAGGGGAGGGAGTAGCCCCTTCGGACGATTTGCAGCACCCACCTGTCCGATGTGATAGACCGCCAGTGGAGCAGGCGATGGCTAACTGCCGCCCACTGGCGTGGAATGGGCCTGAAAGCTCGGACTAGGAAGGCTTTGAGGCAGATGCTGCCGGGGTGGATGTGGGCTGACTGCGTCGACCTCCAGAACCGCCTCAGCAGAAACCACGTCCGCGCGCAGGTTGGTTCTGTGGCTGGTGGCTAGGCGTACGTGAGGAGGCACCCCTTTCTTGGCCACGAAAGGGGCGAAAGGCGGAAGTTTGCGACCGCGGGGCCGAGAGGCCCAAGGACTTGGCCGTAGCCCGGGAGTCCTTAAAGCGATTCAGCGCACTGTCCGCTTTCTCGCCAAAAAGGCGAGTGCCATCAAAGGGCATGTACATGAGAGTGCTCTGGACATCACCCGAAAAGGACGTGTACCGCAGCCAGGCATGACGTCTAAGCGCCACCGTGGTAGAAATCGCCCTACCCAGCGAGTCCGTAGTGTCAAGCCCACATCGGATAGCATGTCGTGCTGCATCCCTCCCATCGGCCAGAGCCTGGGTAAGTCGTGTCTGGACCTCCTCCGGACACAGGGGCTGCACGTCCTCCACCGTATCCCACAGAGAGTGGGAATAATGGTCCAAGAGACAGGCGGTGTTCAAGGACCGCAGGCCCAAACTAAGGGAGGAGAACAGCTTTTTGCCAAACTGTTCCAGTCTCTTGGAATCCCGGTCCGGCGGAGCGGTCGGGAAGGAGGATTGGGAGGTAGAAGCCTGGATAACCAGGCTCTCGGGGGTAGGGTGTTGGGACAGAAAACTGGGGTCGCCCGGAGCAGGGCGGTGGCGCCTGGCGACGTTCCGGTCCACAGGAGGAACTGTGGAGGGCTTGGACCAGGTGCCCTGCAGAACGTCAATGAGGGCCTCATTGAATTGCAGCAGAGGCTCAGTGGAGCTTGCTGCAGACTGAAGCACCTCAATGAGGACGTTAGTCCTCACAGCCACGGCAGGTAGCTCGAGCCCAAGGGCTGCAGCCGCCTTGCGCAGCACCACAGAGAAAGCAGCACCCTCCTCCGAAGCCACAGTAGGAGGAGAGATGAATCCAGAGTCCGGAGAGGTATCCAGACCACTAGCCTCCCCCAGTTCATCTGCCCAGTCCTGTGACAGCTGAGCCTGAACGGCCATAGGATCCTCGGATCCCTCCCATTCGCCCCCGTCATCCGATTCCTGGTATGCAGGAGGAAAGATCGGAGCCGGACGATAGACATAATGTGTCTCCAACGGCGCCGAACGCGGCGTCCATCGACGCCGTAACGGTGCCGGGCCCGGAGCGGGGCTGAACTGGGGATCGACACCGAGCGGAGCCGGCGTCGGAGGTGGTACCGGAGTCGACGCCGGCGGAGGAGGCGTGACGAGGTCGACCGGCGTCGGCGGGGACTCGGGAACGGGTCCCTCGGGCACTTGCGGCATCGAGGCCGGAGCCGTGAACGACGCCGGGGCCGGAGCCGTGAACGGCGCCGGGGCCGGAGCCGCCGGCAGGCAAGGTTGCCCAGTCGGGTCCGCGGGGCCCGAAGGCGCGCCAGCGGGCGTCGACGGCGGAGCCAGGTTCCTCATGGCCAAGAGGAAGGCACTGACTTCCGCCGGCGTCGCGTCAGTCCCAGGGACCGGCGGGTATGGGGACTTGCGCGGCGCCTGCGGCTCCGCTGGAGCCGCGGGGGTGGAACCACCCCCGCGGCTCCGCTGGAGCCGCGGGGGTGGAACCACCCTGACCCTCGGCCGAGTCGCGCGACCGGCGAGGGGAGCCCGAAGAGCGGTGTCGCCTCTTGGACTTCTTGGAGTGCTTAGACTTACCCGAAGACTTGGAGCCAGACGATCGATGATGGCGTCGGCTGCGGCTCCGCGACCGATCCTTGGACCTCCTCCTGGACCGGGATCGAGAGGGGCGCGGAGCCGAGTGGCGAAGCTCGAGAAGCTTACGGGACCACTCCCGTCTAGCCTTCGAGGTCAGGGCCTTGCAGTCCGAACACGACTCCGTGTCGTGGTCGAGGCCCAAACAGTAAAGGCACCGGCGGTGATGGTCCGTAACCGACATCAAGCGGTTGCAGTCAGCACAGGCTTTAAAACCAGGCATCCTACCGGAGTCGAGACTAGATCAAAAAGGATCAAAAAAGTTAGTCAAAAAAGACTAAAAGGGGTAGCTCTCCCGGATCTGCGCTTACTGGCACGGAAAAAAGAAGAACTGACGTCAGCGCGCGAGGGCGGCGTCTAAGTACTCCGACGACGTCATTCCGGCGCACGACGACGGACGCGGAGCCGCAGACGACGCCTAGCGACGCGCAAGGGGTGTTGCTGACGAAAAATGATTATGCTACTTACCAGTATGCATCTGTTCTTGGCATGTAGGACTGCTGACATTCATATCTGTGCATAGATCGCCGCCTAGTGTTGGGTCCGGATGATTGCACATTGTTGTCCTGGAAGAGTCTTTGAAGTATCACGAGATAGGTGGCTCCTCCCCTGGACTACAGTGCGCATGGGCATCCTCTCCATCCTTAGATTGTTTTTCGCCATTGCGGCAGTGATGGAGTAGATACAGTAAGTGATAACCATGCTATACAGTAATTCTGAGTGCTGCAGCCGCGACAGGCGCCGGGGAGGAGGGTGGGCGATATGAATGTCAGCAGCCCTACATGCCAAGAACAGATGCATACTGGTAAGTAGCATAATCAGTTCGAGGCATGTGGGCTGCTGAATTCATATCTGTGCATAGAATATATAGCAGTACCTCCCCTAGCGGCGGCTACCTGTGCCAGCTGCAGCAGTCTGGAAAAGAGTTTTGAGAACAGCCTGTCCTACAGCTGCTTGCTGTCTTGAGTGTACATCTACGCAGTAGTGTTTGGTAAATGTATGTATAGTGGACCATGTGGCTGCTCTACAAATTTCGTGTAAAGGGATGTTTCCTAGGAAAGCCATGGATGCCCCTAACTTTCGTGTTGAGTGGGCTCGTGGGGGAACCGTTAATGTGCGTTTAGCTTTGTGATAGCAAATCTGAATGCATTTAACGATCCATCTGGCTATTCCTGCTTTGGAAATGGCGTTGCCTTTGTGTTGTGGAGAGAAGGCAACGAAGAGTTGTTTAGTTTTTCTAAAATCCTTTGTCCTGTCAATATAGTACATGGGAGCCCGCTTTACATCTAGTGTATGGAGCATTCTTTCCGCGACATTTTGGAAGAAAACGGGCAGTTCGATAGTTTGATTAATGTGGAACTGTGATATGACTTTGGGCATGAACTTGGGGTTGGTGCGTAGGACAACCCTGTTTGCGTGGACCTGAATGAATGGCTCCTGAATGGTTAGTGCCTGGAGTTCACTAACTCTCCTCAAGGAAGTGATGGCCACCAGGAAAGCCACTTTACAGGTGAGGAATTGAATCTCACATGAATGGAGAGGTTCAAAGGGCGGACCCATCAGTCTGGTGAGGACCAAGTTGAGGTTCCACACTGGTGCTGGTGGGTGTCTTGGGGGAATTACTCGTTTGAGTCCCTCCAAGAAAGCTTTGATGGCAGGTACCTTGAATAAGGAGAGGTGCTGCCTGTTTTGGAGGTAGGCTGCTATCGCAGTCAAATGGATGCGTATTGAGTTGTATGCCAGATTACAGCGGTATAGGTGTAAGAGGTAGCATATGATGTTTTGAATAGATGCGTCCAGTGGGTTAATGTCATTGTTGTTGCAGTAAATGACAAACCTTTTCCATTTGGCCGCATAGCAGGCTCTAGTAGTGGGTCTCCTGGCTTCTTTGATGATAGTCATACAGTCAGGTGGTAAGTTTAGGTAGCCAAATTCTAAGACCTCAGAAGCCAGATCGCCAGGTTCAGTTGCTGGGGATCTGGGTGTTGAATTTCGCCATGGTTCTGCGTTAAAAATGCTGGTTTTATCCGCAGTCGTTGATGAGGCAGTATTGAGGCGGTATTAATGGTGCTGGGGGAAAAGCGTACGCAAATCTGCCGGACCAGTTCATCCATATTGCATTGCCCTGCGACTGTGGGTGTGGGAACCTGGCGGCAAAGCTTTGGCATTTTGCGTTTTCTTTTGTGGCGAATAGGTCTATCTCTGGATGACCCCACCGCTGGAAGTACGGTTGGAGAACTGATGGGTGTAGCTCCCACTCGTGCATCTGGTGGCTGTGTCTGCTGAGCAGATCCGCCATCTGGTTGTCCTTGCCCGGGAGGTGTTCTGCCATGAGGAATATGTTCCTCTGAATGTCCCACTTCCACATGCTCTGAGCCAGATGAGACAACTGTGGAGAGTGTGTTCCTCCCTGCTTCTGTATGTAGTACATGGCAGTCATGTTGTCCGTCCGGATCAACACGACTTTGTTGCACAAGTGTACTTTGAATGCCTTCATGGCTAGGAAGATTGCCATCAGTTCCAAAAGGTTTATGTGCATCTTCTTTTGTTGTGTTGTCCATAGTCCCTGCACTGTGTAATTGAGTACATGAGCTCCCCATCCCTGGAGAGACGCGTCCGCTGTCAGTATGATTTGTGGAACAGGCTCTTGGACCGGTCGGCCCTTGCAAAGGTTTTGGTGGATTCCACCAATGCAGAGAGTTGTATGCCCGACCGCTCACCAACACTAGGTCTTTTAGTTGCCCGTGAGCCTGATTCCATTGACGTGCTAAGCACTCCTGAAGTGGGCGCATATGTAGTCTCGCGTGTGGGACTATGAAAATGCAGGAGGCCATCATGCCTATCAACTGCATGAACACTCGCGCCGAAAGGGAGTGTTGAGGTTTGAATTTTGAGATCAGCAGTTGCATGCTGTTGATTCTCACTAAAGTTGGCTGAGCTGTGGCAGCCAGAGTGTTGATCGTTGCGCCTAAGTACTGTTGTACGTGCGCAGGTTGGAGATTTGATTTTGGGTAATTTAGTGAGAATCCCAGATTGTGAAGAAGGTGAATGGTGTGGGACATGTGGGTGGCACATTGTTGTGCTGACTTGGCCTGAACTAGCCAGTCGTCCAGATAAGGGAAGACGTGAACGTTTTGTCTTCGCAGATGCGCGGCCACTGTTGCCAGGCACTTGGTAAAGACCCTGGGTGCTGTTGTTACTCCGAAGGGGAGAACTTTGAACTGATAGTGATTCCCTTGAATAGTGAATCTGAGGTATTTCCTGTGTGAAGGGTGTATGGGTATGTGGAAGTATGCATCCTTCAGGTCTAGCGTAGCTAGGAAATCCCCCTGACTGAGTAGTGGGAGAACCTGCTGGAGGGTGAGCATATGGAAATGCTCCGACAGAATATATAGGTTTAGGGGTCGCAGGTCTAGAATAGGTCTGAGCGAGCCGTCCTTTTTGGGGATTAAGAAGTACAGAGAGTACACCCCTGCGCCCTGCTGGTCGATGGGCACTACTTCTATTGCCCCTTTTGCGAGCATAGCAAGCACTTCCTGTTGGAGTAAACCTAAGTGTTCGGCTGACATAGGACGGTGCTTTGGTGGTATGTTGGGTGGAGTTGAAGTTAGTTCTAGACAGTACCCGTGCTGGATGATGTCCCTGACCCACCTGTCCGTGGTGATGTTCTTCCACGCGGACAGGAACAGCTGGAGTCGTCCCCCGACAGGTGTTATGTGGTCGGGGGGTAAGGAGAGGGCGTCACTGTTTGTTCTTTGGAGAGGACCTGGTGTTGCCATAGCCACGTCCCCTGCCCTTGGTGCTGGATCCACGATATCCACCCCTGTTGTTTTTGTCATAGGTGCTTTGTGTGCCACTTTTAGCATACTGCTGTTGTGACCCCTGACCCCTTGTTGTTCCCCTATTTCCGGTGCGATGAAAGGAGCCACTAAGAAATTGTTGCTGTTGGAAGGCGGACCTCGGGGGAGTCGGAGAGACCACCCAGAGGGGCCCCCACACTGCACGAAGTAGCCGAGCGCTGCTGAGAAGCCTCCTAGGAGAGGTCCTTCTCCTATAACTTACTAGCACAGTAACACCACCACACAGGACTCGAGGATGTTTATCAAGACGAGCAGTTCTTTATCAGCATCTAAGAAGTTACGGTTATCGATATGTACAAGGGGGATCGAGAGATCCACAAGGGTCTCAAAGTCTCGGGTAGGGACGGGGTAGCGGGACAGTCTTTAGTAGCAGCTTGATACGAGAGTACCCTGGGCCCAGTTCTTGATCCTCAAGCTGGAGGGACTCCGGATCTCGGAGTGGTCGAGCCGCGACGGCGTCAGCAGGGCTCTGGCGATCAGTTCGTGGAGTTCGAGCCGCGACCAGGTCAGCAGGGCTCTTAAGGTGGTTCAGTTCAGCTCGAGCCGCGACGACGTCAGCAGGGCTCCGAGGGAGGTTTCAGCGAGGTTGGGCCGCGACAGCGTCAGCAGGGCCCCGATGTTCCGTGAGGTTCCTTGTCTCAATAAGGTGGAGCCGCGACGCAGTCAGCAGGGCTCGTGGTATAGTCTCAAGCAAGAGTTCTTCTCCGTAGGGTCAGCCGCGATTCCATCAGCAGGGCTCTTGACTCCGGGATACAACTGCTGTCCTATTGCGGGGTTGCCCCAGATATAGGTCTGGAGCCCTTTGATGTCCGGACCCTTGCGCTCAGGGGGCGGAGAGGCCGGGCTGGGAGAGGCCAGACGCCCAGCGGGAGAGGCGCCAGGCCCGGGGAGGCCGGAGGACGATCGTACCTAGGTGTTGAGGGACGGTGGGGGGTCCCATCGAAACTCTCCTCCTCCGGGAGTGGTGAAGTGGCCATGCGGTGCCCCCTGGCCCGATCTTGGTGCCACGATGTCGGGGCTTCGCTGGGGCCGAGACCGGAGGGAGCCGGGCTGCGTGGGCTGGTGCGTGGAGCAAGCATGGGGAGGGGACCCCGAAGGGATGAGGGGTCCCTGTGCGGCCTGGAAAAGGGGGGCGCTGAGGCGGGTGTAGGAAAACGGGTACAATCCAAAGGGGGCCTCAAAGGGAGGAGGGGTCCCTGGCGGCATGAACGGGCGGCCCGTGTAGGCCGGTGGGGGGGACGAGCACAATCCAAGAGGGTTAGGACCACGCCACGAGGCCGGGTCCAACACTCACCTTAGAATATCCCCAGGCGTCAGACTGGATCCGGAAGAGTTCGAGGCATGTGGGCTGCTGAATTCATATCTGTGCATAGATCGTCGCCTAGTGTTGGGTCCGGATGATTGCACATTGTTGTCCTGGAAGAGTCTCCCTAGTGCCGCTGAGGGTGCTTTGAGAGTGCATCCTTGACCCTGGGTGAAGCCTGGTTTTAACCACAGAATACCGACTCCCACAAACTTGTACTTATCCACAAACAGTTAATTTAATTTTTCTCCATAGTAATACATTGACCGTTTTTCCTAAAAAATGTTCAAAGTGTGGAGTTGGTTTTGCATGGATCTTTGAAAAACTGCAAATAACTAAGCATTGCCTATTTACCCTTTCGCCAGGAAATGACCCAGTGTGATAAATAGGTATATCACATGGAGTAGAAAAAGTAATCAAGAAAGTAATCTGTAAAGCAATCTAAAGTAATCTAACAGTAATTTCCAGATTATTGAAAGCATTTACAACCCTGTATCAAAGTCATTTTCATTCAGCATGCTTGTATTGTTCAACCTGTCTTGAAAAGTATCATAGACACTTACTGTTGGAGCCGGCCTCGTGGCGTGGTCCTGTTCCCCCTCGCCAAGCCGCACGAGGTCCCCTGCACCTCGGGGCTCCTCCATTTTGGATTGTACGTGACTCTGCACACCAGCCTACGTGACCCCGCTCAACCCGGCCTCGGCCCCCAGCAAGCCCCGACATCAAGGCACCAACAACTGGCCAGGGGGTACCACGTGAACACTTCCCCACTCCCGGCGGAGGGCAGTATCGATGGGACCCCCAACCGTCCTCCCACACCTAGGTGCGATCGCCCCACAGTTCTCCTGGGCCTGGCGCCTCTCCTGCTGAGGGTCTGGCCGCTCCCGACCCGGCCTCTCCGCCCCCCCCGGGCGCAAGGGTCCGGACATCAAAGGGCTCCAGACCTATATCTGGGGCGACCCTGCAACAGGACAGCAGTTGTATCCCGGAGTCAAGAGCCCTGCTGATCGGATCGCGGCTGACCCTACGGAGAAAGACTCATCCTGGAACTACGCTTTGAGCCCTGCTGACTACGTCGCGGCTCCACCGTGCTTAAAGACCTTCACGAACCTTTGGGGCCCTGCTGACGCTGTCGCGGCCCGACCTTGTTGAACCTACCATCAGAGCCCAGCTGACCTCGTCGCGGCTCGACCCAAGCGGAACTACCACCCGAGCCCTGCAGACACCGCCGCGGCTCTCCACGTCCGAGCTGCTTTGAGACCAGCACCTGCCGCTCCGATCCCAGGAGCCACCTTCGGCCTAACTCAAGGTCTGGCGCAGAGCTTCCCCGTACCAGGCTGGTACTAAGACTGTCCCGCTACCCTGTCCCTACTAAGACATTGAGACTCTTTCTGGATCTCTCGATCCCCCTGTAAATATTTCGAATATACTACTATTGATAAAGTACCTAGATAAGCAACTGATACGGAGTCCTGTGTGGTGGTGTTACTGGGCCTAGTACGATCATAGGAGAAAGACCTCTCCTAGGAGGCTTCTCAGCGGCGCTCGGCTATAACTTTGCGGTAGGAAGGTGCCCCGGAGTGGCCCCCCTGACCCCCCGGCGGTCCTCCCTCCAACACTTACCTGTGCCATGCTTGCTTGGTTCTAGTAAATAAATCCAACTAAATAATAATTGTATACAAATCAAATTGGTCTGAGTTCAGCCTTTGAGACTAACATCATTTGCTGATTGAGTGTGTACAACAAATGCTTAACACTACCCTCTGATAAATCCTTACTGCTCTCCCACACTACCACAAATGGAGAGTAAGGTGCTATCTACTCTTACCTCTGCCTACCTTTGGGGTTCCACTGGACTGTGCACACTACAACTCATTTTGGTATAGTATATACGGAGTCAGCTTCCTACAGTCACTGGAGCTGGCTCCAGGAAAGGTTGTGACCTTTTGCATGGAACCTGTCATGATCCAGCATAAGATCCAGGGAGTACAACAGGCGTAGAGGGCAGACTGGCAGGCAGAAACCAAGTGGGGCGCCCACCAAACCCATGAGGCCTAATGGCGCTCCAGAGGGGTCCGCCCACCAAAATATGAGGTGGATAGCCTGTAGGAAGCTGGCTTTTTATGCGTTAGTGCCAATGTAAGGGCACACCATGCAAAAATACAGACAAATTGGTTTACAGGGCTTAAATTAATAATCCTAAGTGCTCCATTTCTGGTAGTGTGGCAGAGCAGGTAAGGCTTATCAGAGTAGTGCAAAACCCAAAGGGGGGGGGGGCGGGTCTCTGGGGCAAGGGGACACAGACCGTATATGTGAGCTTTGGCTGTGGGGCTTGGGTGCAGAGGTGTTTCGTCTGGCGTTTTGCTTGCGTTGGAGGCTCTCACTTTGCTTGGGTGACCTGTAGAATAAAAGAAAACTGAACAGCAGTGTCGCGCTCGGTGTAGGTCTCAGTTATCTTGAAGTCCCTCATCGGCAGGTTGGATTAGGCATCGTTGGCAAGGCTGAATACTCAACAAGCCTTGGTTGCGGCAAATTCTCAGTACCCATGGTATTGGTGCTGTTAGGCTCCTAGAGGGTCTAGCGTCTCGAGAGATGGGGCAGACCTCCTAAAACCACAGTAACCTCCACTTGGCAAGATGCTCCCTTGGTGAACACAGTGGTCATTAAAATCGAGTCCCGGACAAGTGCATCGGTGGCTGCAGCTACAGGGGAGTGGCTCCTCCACCCCAAGGGAAATGCTGCTTGGTTGTTGAAGCGCTGGGCAGTCCCTCAAGATTTTAGAGGATCACAGCTTTTGGTGCCAATTTTGGAGCCGAACCACAGTTCTTGCGATGTCGGCTCTTCTTAGTCCATCTTCAGTTCCAAGGTAGACATCTGAAATCCTGGTGTAGGAGAGAAGGATCTGCTTCTTATAGTTACCCCCACTTTTTGCTGATGTTTCACTGTTTTCAACTTAGTCTGGCTGGGATCCTGCTATCCAGGACCCCAGCCTACCTGCTTTCTCTCTAAATGGATTGCATGTATTTTAGGTACACTTCAGATTAGATTCTGGGGTACCCTTATACGTCCCTAGTATATGGTATACCATGTACCTAGGGCATAGGTACCTCAGAGGCCTCTCAGGGGCTGCAGCATGCATTATGCCACCCCTGGGAGACCATTCAAAATGACACAACAGGTCTGCTACAGCAGCCTGTGTAAGGTGGTGTATGCACCCCTTACTTAGATATAGGTTCACTATATCGATCCATATCACTGCACATATAAACCTATCAGTCACCCCTATGGCAGGCCTTATCAATCCTGAAGGCAGGGTGCTAGGTTTTATGTGAGAGGGTGCCCGTGCATGAGCAGAGCCCCTCTGCAGCCTTCAGAACCTCCATTCCGGGGTTGTTTGTGATGCAGCCAACCATATACTCTTAAGTTTATTACAACCTCGCGGTAAATGCTAACTTTAAAACGGCTGCATGGAAACATGTTGTGTTTCGTGTCAAACACCTTGGAATCATACCTCCACACCAGTAACTGGTGTGGGAGGTATGATTCCACCCTACTAGAGGGAGAAATAGGACCGCACTGGTACACCCGGTACCAGCTTTGCAAACCCATCACAAAATGGATGCTGCCAGCCACAGACACGAGTCTGCCCTTCTGCTGCTGGACGAAACTCCGGCAGGGGAAGGCTGGACAGTAGGTTTCCAGTCACAGGGAGGTGCGACCACCTCCCAGACAGGCTTTAGTGTATTGGGGCTGGGTGGGTGCACTCAGTGTGTTTTGATGTTTGCACTGGGGGCACATTTGGTGTCTCTGAGCATAGTCCAGCTCAAACCAGTTTCAGGGCTATCAGCCCTTGCTCTGGCGTGAAACTGGACAAAGGATATGGGTGTAGCCACCCCTCTGTCCTGACCCTCCCATAAGTGGGACCCCAGAGTTTGTCCCACCCCTTCCTTGGGTATAAATTAGGAACCCCTGGCTACAGGACTTTAGATTTACCTGGACAAAACTCTGCTACAGAAACCAAGTACTTCAACTATCTACACTACGTTGGATGACCGAAGAATTTCCCCTGGAGTAAAGGAGTTACTCCCCTGCAAGGCAGGCTCCAAAGACACATCTGACCGGTTTGCATCTACGCAGCTCCTGACGGACTCCGAAGACTTTGCAACACACAAGGTGGGTTCCTAAGCTTCCCCGAGGCTGATCAGTAACCGGAGACCTAAAGTCCTCGTGGGGATCGTGCAACCCAAACCCCTGGACACCGTGCACATTTGCAGCAGCCTAAGCTTTTTTGCCAACCCGGAGGTTGTACTTTGGGCTACTTGTAGTCCAGACCCTGGGCAGTGATTCCACCGAAGATTACTGGCCTACACTCCACAAGTGTTCCATGGACTGGTATTTAGTGATTCTCTCGAGGTCCCTTCGAGATCCCTGGTCCGTCGACCTGTGGGTCCCTGAGAAGGGAACTTTAACTTTCAGTGGGCTTTCCTGGTTGCTCCAGATGTGCCCTGACTCTCCATCGCTTGTGGGAGTCCACAGGACCTTGCTGGTCCACACTGAAGCATCTTTTCTCTGACCGCGCAGGTTGCAGTTGCCAAGGCTTGTTGGTCTCCAATTCGGACACGGAGTGCTCAGTGCATGGCCTTAAGATGGCAGCCTGATCACTTGCAATATCTAGCCACTAGAACTAGACATCACAGGGGCCAGTCTGCTCATGTAGATGTGTCCTCACATAACATAATGCACACTGCCTTTGGCCTCTATGGCCTGCTGTAGGCGTGGCATACATATAGACCATGCAGTGTACCTTGGCATGGCACACAGGGATTGTGCCATGTCGTGTTTTCAAAATGGTTTGCACCATTTCACATATCCTGCAATGGCTGTCTGTATGAAGTTTGTGTGGGTCACTTTGGGTGCCTATACAGCCCTCTTTAGTACCCATGCACTGGGTACCATTTACTAGGGACTTACAGCGGTGCTGAAGTTTTTGCCAATTAGGTTACAACTAGACATTTACCTTATTTTAAGGAAAGAGCACTGGCAGCCTAGTTAGCAGTGACACAATGCACTTTCAGTCAAAAGACTGTCAAAACGGGCACTTGCCTAAAACATCATGTAACAGGGCAGGGGTCGGCAGATGAGGGGTGCAACAATCTTCACAAGCCTTGGACTCTTGGCCCGGCACCAGAGGCAAGCCAGATGGGGGTTCACAGAAACCACAAGGTTCAACCACACAGGCTTTTTTGTAACATCCTTAGCACACTGGGAAAAAGAATCAAATGTCAAAAAATGTGTCCACAAAGAGGACAGAGGTAGCGCTCTCCAGATGTGAGCTGATGGTACTAGGGTGGTGCCTATATAGCCTTTACAGCGAGATACTGAGGAGCAGAACTATGGCACGCCTAGGTACTGCTCAAGAATTTCCAGATCCCGTGATGCCTGGATCATATGGTAAGGAATCGGCAGCTAGGAGTTTATCAGATCTATATTTGTTTGGGCCCTCAAGCACCACAAATCACTTGACACAATGTTCTGTGTATCCTGGTGCTGAGCAGGTATGTGTGCCTAACCCTGCCAGTTCTGGTCGTGTGGTTTATGGCTGAAGAACCACTTTGGTGAGTGGAATTTAAAATCTATAAAATTCATGATTTATTGACTGTAAACATCTAAATATGAATGTACATACTGTATAATGAACAAGTTACTTTCGGTAATGTCTTTTCTGGTAGTGACTCAATGTAACTGCAGATTCCTCACCTTCTGAATTTTCCAATGCATCAGACTGGATCCAGAAGATTTTCAAAGTAACTCCCTTGCATGCCAGCAGGTGGCCTTGTGTGATTCCACGTCTGACACGGATATTACATCAGGCCTCTACATCTGCACCACCTCCGTGCACGGACATCGGTTTCTTTCTGATCTTTGTCTGCGCCGCTGGACGCAGAGCCCATGGAAATCACAATCGTCGTCCTCCTCCTCCTCCTGTCGGTCCTCTGCTGCTTTATGGGCAGCGTTGTTTGGTTGAACCATCTGTCTGTTGGCATGCCATTGTGTCCTTAAGTTAACCCCCTTGTGCTGTTGGCTGCTGGTACAGCCCCATCAGATTGTGTGGATTTTTTTTTCTTGTGGTCAACCCATGTGTGTCCTCAGGTTGGGCCTTCTCTGTGTTTTTTTATTGGCTGATTGACAAGCCGTCTGTGGTTCTATCTGCAGGTCCTTTATGTTCTGTCCTCTGCTGCGGGATTTTTCCCTAAGAGGTGTTCCCATGTTTTCGTGGGACGTAGCCTACCCTATGTGGGGTACTTGTAGCAATTGCACAGCTTTGTCCTGCGCTGGGGAGGTATGGTTGCCCCCCCCCCCTTTTTTGGGCTCCCTACCTTTCTTGGCAACGCTGGTGCGGTCTCTTGCATCTTGTCCAGGCGCAGCTTGCGCTGCTCCGGGTTTCGTCTTTCTCGGTGTTCATTACATCACTTGATAAATTGCCCTGCTGTCTATGGTGTCGTGTTGTGGCATTTCCACCTTCTGGTTCGGCGCTTCGGCCTGATCCTCTGTCTGGTGTTCCGGGGGGAGGGGGCTCGGTTTCTCCTGGCTTTCCTGTGTTATGGTGGGCGGCTTGGTCCGTCCTTCATGTTTTCCCCTTTTTCTCTTCTGGCTGGCTCCATTTCTCTTCGTGGGTCGGTGTGTGTCTATTGCACGGTCCTCCTTTGGAGCTTGCTCTGCATTTTCCTGGCTTCGGCCCTCAGCCTGCGCCTGGTTTGTTCTGGGTGCGCTGCTCCATGGTGCTGTCCACTGCCGGCTGTGCGCGCCCACTTATGCTGGGCGCCGGTATGGCTTGGGTATCTATTCTACGTTAATGAATCTGCGGCTTGTAGTCTCGATCAGATGTACAAGTAAGTTACCTTCGGTAACGATGTATCTGGTAGAGGCAATTCTAGCCGCAGATTTCTTCACGACCCGCCCTTCCTCACCGTTCTGCGAGGACCTTTTCAGCCTGGTCTTCGGCACTCGCCTCCCTTTGGGTGGCATTCGTCTTCTACGGGTGCTCTTTCTCTTCATTCCTGGCGCGGTGCGCTGTTCTGTTTCATTGTTCCCCCTCCTTTTCTGGTGGTTGGAAGGTCGGTTCATTGGACGGTCGGTTCATGTGTACTTTTGCATCCCTGCACCCTGGTTCTTCCAGTGTGGGCCTACTCATACTCTCCTATGCAATCCTCTGGGTTGGGGTTTCTAGGCTGTGCCTCAGCCTTTAGTTGTTACAGGCGATGTGACTCCTTGGCGGTGTTGCCTTCCGATGCTTGTCGTTGCTCCTCTGCTCCAACCGTGTTGCCTTTCACCTTTATAGGTTGTGGTTGCGGCTTTTCTGTCGTCTGCCACGTCATTGTAACATGTTTTTTTTGCCTCCCGGTGGTTATTGCCTTCGCTTTGCAGGGTTGCTTCTCAGAGCGGCGCTCTGCTCTTTCCTTTGCCTGACTTTCAGTAACGCAGTGCTTGGCACTGTCCCTAATGGTGCTGTTCCTCACCATTCACTGCTTCCCTTTTTTGTTTAACTGATTTTTCGCACACTTTGTGATGGCTCCGCGTTGTGGCGTGGAAAAGTTCTCCGAAGAAAACAGACATCACCACGCCGGGTGGGCTTATCTGACCTCGCTGACGTCCGCGGACGACGTCAGGGCGGGGTCACGTGGTGCCGCCCCCGGCGCGCAGAGGTGCTGTGGCAAAGATTTTCCGGGTCCAGTCTCACGCCTGGGGAGAATTCTATGTTAAGGAATCTGCGGCTAGTAGTCTATCAGATATGTGGATCAGCCTGTTCAAGAAACACATCAGGTGATCTGAAAAGGGATGGCTGATCTGGCAAACTCAAAAAGGCAAAAAATAGGCAAAAGATCACCTTTAACTGATCCCACAGAAAGGCCTTACTGGGCCAACGATAGAAAACATAATGTCGGACAATTTGCATTCAAAGCTCAGATGGCATGGTTGGGGGGTGGGGGGGGCGGGGGCGTACCAGGCAGCAAACTTCTTCCAGCAATCTGTGTAGAAAGTTTTGGTGGATAGATGCCTGGATACCAGGATGACACCAACCACCTCGGACAGGAAATCAAAAGCCATCAACAGTTGCTCTTCAATCTCCATGCATGGAGGTGTGAGTTGTGCAGGCTCGGATGAAGGACCAACGCTGTGCTGCTGCAACAGGAGGTACTGCAGCCTGAGCTGGAAGTCAACCGCTCATGGCCTGAAGTTCCAGGTACCACACTCTTCTCACCCATTCCGGAGCCACTAGGATGTCTTTGGCCAAGTCTTTCTTGAACTTTTTCAGCACTATGGGCAGGAGAGGAAGTAGCCGGAAAAGCATACAGGTGTCCCGCGCCCAGTTCAGACATAAGGCATCTCTGAGGGTGTACTGTCTAGGAAACGTAATAAAACATGTATTTGTAAAGCGCACGTCCACCCACTAGGGTATCTTGGTGCTGAATAACAGATGTTTGACACCCAACTCAACGGTACTCTGACCTCTGAAGGATGAAAGGCTGAGTGGACACGCTGGGATTTTAACCTGTGACCACGAGGTCAAACACATGCCCCTACAATAGACGCATTAGTCCACTAAGCCATGCGAACCGGCTTCTCTAAATGTGCAAAAGTCTGGAAGCTGTGCATTCTCTGCGGTAGTGATAAGTGTGAACAATGGTTCTCCCCATTGCTAGAAAATACCCTGCGCCGCCTCAGATTGTCGCTGCGATTCATGATCCACTGTTTGATTGGTCTTCCTTAGCGCTGGATCAAGGAAATGCTGAGTGTTTAGCCACTTCGAGAGATATAGGGCCTCTTGGCACAGGACCCAGAACCACACTGTGATCGGTTTGTTGCAATACCACATGGTAGCAGTGCTGTCTGTGATAACTTGCAACCTTTAACCCTTAAGGGTCAGTAGGGATGCCTTCAAGGCCAAGCAAATTGCTTCCAACTCCAGCATGTGATGTAAATGCAAGCATCCACTGGAGACCAGAGTCTTCTGATCTCTGCCTCACCCAGGTGACCTCCTGGACCCAGCAACAAAACATTGGTCATGACCCCACCTCTCCTGAGTGGGGTATGGAGAGGTGTCTACAGCTGGTCCAATTGTGGTCAAGCAGCAATCACTGCAGGTATGTCGTAGTCTCCTCCAACACCCGGAAGGACTCTGATAAGTCCCTTTGGAGATGAGCCCACTGAGACTTCAGATGCCCCTTCAGAGCCCGTATGTGCTATCTGGCACGGTCCACAAGCAAGATGGATAAGGTAAAGAGGCCCAGAAGTGTCAGATCCTTTCTCTCCAAGACCCAGATTAAGAGTTGAAACATCTTGACTATAGCCAAAATGTGAGGAAATGGGGTGTATTATATGTAATACACTTACCAATCCTTTCAGGGTCAGTATGTTTAGCTTTTTAAATCTTAACCTCAACCTTGGGTAGCTGTGGCTCTGAACTGTAAGGCTTACACAAAGGAACAAGTGAAAAACATGTAAACAGCACCAAAACAATAACAAAAAAAAGAAGAAATCTGATACCAATTTATAAAAATAGACTAGATGTTTTTTTATTTGTATTTGTAGACACCACAACAAAAAAGATCCGATGGAGGGTTTTAGAGAACACAATTTACAAGGTAATTTTGCCACCTCTTGCTTGCATGCATGAGCTATTGCAAACGTTTCCAGATAGTCTGCGAGGACCCAAAAAGTGAGGAATCTGAGGTTAGGAGACTTATTTTGTCAAGATCTAAGCAGAGCATACTCCTTTAACCCCGGTCCTCTCCTCCACGTGAAGCAAATTTAGTCCTTCCCAGATGAAGGGCCCTCATTTTTAAACACATGGACAAAACATACTTTCCAACGGCAATCTTGAAAGGCCATTAGATAAGCCAGAAAGGTGAACATAATTTACATTATGAGCCCCCAAGGAGAGCTGGTAAAACATGTCCAAACATCAAATCACCTGAATTTTCAGGCGATCCAAGGTTTTTGTAAAGACGAGCTCTCCAAGCTTTTTCATAGGGCTAATATTTGTTCAAAACGCAGAGAGAAAGTACCTGTAGGTCTGTACATGGACCCCATTCTATAGTTTTATGGAATGCTCTCCACATAACACTGTCCCCAGGCTAGATGCCTGTATTGGGCATAACATGATACATTATTCTTGTGTTACACCTAATAAAAGGTTTTTACCCTAGCATTTGCAGATTTAAAATAAATGAATAAAAAGTTGCTATGACTTCTCCATGAGCCCTACACTTTAAATGACTTCTCCATGAGCCCTACACTTTAAACAAAACTTAACGCCTCTTTGTAAGCTATGGAACCACTGGTACATGGCTGTACTTAAGCGTAAAAAAGAAAGGCAGTTTTTGAAAGATTTGAATATTAATAAAGACCCCATGATTGAAAAAATGTGGCTTTCCCGAGCTACAGCTTTTGGCCAAAAATCATCAAAATTACAGATAAAATCCAATATTGTGGTTTAAATAAGGAACCAGCAAGAGAACTGTATATTGTTTTTTGTGGAAATATTGTTGCAATATAACGCATACATAATAGGAGAATTTGAAATGCACATTCTTTCAAAACACCAGAAGGTAATTCACCTACTGCGAACAAACTTCCATTAACTTGCATCTAAAGAATGACAAATGTTCGGACCAAGGATACCAATTACAGGATCCTTGCTGCACACTTTTTATTGCATCTCTGTGACTAGACGTTTGCTGCAAGGTACTCTGAAGAGATTTAAGGGCAAGATATTTTGAACTAAATTAAACTTATTTTCAACCATCATGTTTGGTGACCTCTCTTTAGAGATCCTCAACCAGCACAGTCAATTAAGAAGGTAACCAGTTTCCTTCATTCAGTTTGGTTCAAGGGTAGACTAGGGTGCCTTACGTACCTCAGGCTCAACACGCTGCACACTTCGCTGTTTCTTGGTCACCGGCATGTCCGCAGGTTCTTCTGACACATGCTCTGTGCTCTCCACTGTGCTGCTCTCCTCCTCTTCCTCCCTGGGACGTTTGGGAATCGAAGGCCCAGGAGTGGCTGAAACTGGAAAACATTCTTGTGATTCCCAAGATAGCAGTGGGTCTCCAAGCAATGCTAGCTTTAATCATTGACTATTATTAATGTGCCATTTGCAAAGCATTACTACAAAATGCTGTTAAAAAAATGCTTCCTCATTTTTTAATTAAAGAAAGACCAATATATTTCAAATTCTAAGAATGTGCTTTAAACGTCCAAAAGAACAGGTTGCTTACCGTTGATCAGTCTTTCTGGCGGATACTCTAACCCCAGATACCATATCTTAGAATACTCCCTAGGTACCAGGCTGGACTCGGAACCTTTATTTCAGCAGCGCTCTCGCATGTTGCTAGGTGATCCTGTGTGGCTCCTTCTTGGCTCTGCACCACCCAAGAAGCGATGGAGCCGAGCCACATACATGTGCCACCACTCCGTGCTGACGTCAGTTTCTTATTTTTCCCTTACCGTGCACTCAGACACATGAACAAATGTTAATACTAGTGTGCTGAATAGTAATGTGGGACCTTTGTAGACGTTGAAAAGAACCCACTCCACAGAACAGAGTGCAGTGGAGAACCTGCAGTTAGATTAGAGTATCCACCAGGAATTTATCGAAGCTAAATAGGAGGTGGCAGAAGGAGGGTCTGTGGAGTAGACTCAGACCATAGATTTCTGCAAGACCAAGGGACAGATATATCAAAGATTTTTACCAATTCTGTATCTATGGGAAAATGTGTTCG
Organism: Triturus cristatus; assembly: GCF_964204655.1. Taxonomy (NCBI): domain Eukaryota; kingdom Metazoa; phylum Chordata; class Amphibia; order Caudata; family Salamandridae; genus Triturus; species Triturus cristatus. The sequence continues at coordinate 322,053,385 of NC_140586.1, read as the reverse complement.
TACATATGGCCCCAAGTGAGCAAACTTCCCTTCTTGTTTTTTTGGCTTGCAAGACAGTAGTGCTTTGTGACTGTATGTTAGGATGCCCACGGCGCAGCCTCACTGATGTAAAGAACAGCGTTAGGAAACCAAGTTTTTGCAAGTTCACACCAGACGTTTTGTCCCCATTTTGACAACCAGCCACTGTTGTAATGGCTCTGAAATGCCCTGAACCCTGCTAATCAGGACTCTGTGCATGTGCTCGGACTCTTAAAATGGTATAGGTGTAATTGGCTTCCATGCAATTGACATACCTCAACTTGCTTGTAAGTCCCTAGTATATGGCACAATGGGTGCCTAGGGCCTGTAAGTTGAAGTCTCTCTCGTGGACTGCAGCACTAGTTGTGCCACCACGAGTACGGCCAGGTAAAACATGTCTCCCAGATTGCCACTGCAGACTGGTAGCACAGTTTTAAACGGCTAACTCGACTTTGCCATTTAAAGTAATGGCAAAGCCCAGTCCACCCTTTTTAATACAAATAACACTCACGGCTAAGGTAGGCCTGTCGAGCCCCAAGGCAGGGAGCTGTATATCAAAAGGTCCAATGTACTTTTACATTTTCCATCAGTAAAATCCCTAAATTGTCACTTCCTGTGGCAAGGCTAGTAGCCCCATTGTCAAACACAGATTTACAGGCTGACATCTCAGCTCTGCTAACTTCTGAATAGGACTACTAAAGTTGGTACTGTAAGGTATCAAAAGAATTTGTGCATTAATTCCAATCTAATGGTTAAATCCAATTTAAAGTCACTGGTAGGCAAAACACAACTTTAGAAGTTGCCACATTAGTTGGACAAGGTATCCAGTGCCCATTTATGGGTGCACTCTTGCACTGCCCACACAGACCACCTTCTGCCCTGCTGGAGACAAGTGTGAAAGACTCCCAAGAAAGGACACACTAGAAGTCTGTGCAGAGGAGAGGTGTTACCTCTGCGTACTTCTCCTTGGCAGGAAGCCTCACAGATGTTCGCCAAAAAGGAGAGCTTCAAAAGAGAAGCTGCCTTTGAAGGACAAATGGTAAACACTTAAGGGATGAGCTACTTAATTGTAGTGATAGATTACGCAATGAGAGAAAAGAGTCATGACTTTGGGCAAGAATGACGCAGACTCCTCGGCACCAAAAGAGGTGGTGTAAGGTGGTTACACAAATAAAGCCTGTAGCTCACTCACGTGGCAAGCTGAAGTAATCTTGATGAGGAAGACGGTCTTCAAAGTCAGGAGGGCAGCAAGCAACTATACATCAGTTCGAACAGCATACCCATGAGAAATATCAAGATCAAATTACTTCCAAGTTACTTACGTTCTAGAACGCTTTCTGATAGATGTACGAGTTCCTTACCTTCGGTAACGATGTATCTGGTAGAGACGTTGTCTAGCCGCAGATTCCTTAACTTAGAATATCCCCAGGCGTCAGACTGGATGTGGAAAACTCTTTTGCAGCAGCACTTCCACGCGCCAGCGCCACATGAACCCGCCCTGACATCGTCCACGTATGTGACATCAGCAAGGTCATACAAGTCACCCCGGCGCGCTGACGTCAGTTTTTTTCAGAGAAGCTTTTCCGCGATACAACGCAGAGCCACCAATAAAAAAAAACTGAAAGTATGAGAACAGTGTGCGATGGATGAAAATCGGTGAATAAATAAGGAGGATGGTGCAAGACACCATTGTGAAAGACAGAATTAGACACTGCCTACATACAAGTGAAAAAGCTGTGAGAAAGAACCTCGCAAGCTAAGCGAAGACCCTTCCCAAGTGCAACAAGGGAGGAATATCCCAACAGACAGAAATGGACTTAATACCATGCAGAACAGACAAAAATAGACTGTCAGTACGATGTAAAACTGGGCCGTCCAGCAAGAACAGAGCACAGAGAGAACAGTCCACCGCAGGAAGGTATGAAAAGTCTGGCACTGCCCTATAGTAATGGAGGTCTGAAACAGATCCCAAAAGAAGACTACTGTAGAGGAGACCAGAACCCTGAGCCAATAGAGATGGCGGGAAGGCAGCAGGAGAAGCTAAGAAAACGAAGAAGAATCTCCTGGTGAATGTCAATCAAAAAAACATAATTTTACAGATAAAAAACCCTTGAGAGGGAGTCGACTGTATTATGGCAGATCTCAAAGATATGCAACAATGTGAGCACCCATGAGAGAAAAAAACCAATGTCAACTGTAAAAGGGGGCCAGCGGAGAACCCCACTTGGCAAGGACCTCGCAGAACGGGGAGGCTGGGTGGGCGTTAAGGAATCTGCGGTAGACAACGTCTCTACCAGATACATCGTTACCGAAGGTAAGTAACTCGTACATCTGATAGATACATCTAGCCGCAGATTCCTTAACTTGGAATAGATAGATACCACAGCCATACCCCAATGGGGAGGTGGGTCTGCGACAGAACAGAAAGCGCCAAGCATTTGAGCCGTCAACAGAGTGACGGACAATAAGGAAGACAGCAACCCAAATAGCTCGGCAGAGCAAAAGATAACGGGTTACAAGACATCCCAAAAATACCATAATGGTGCTACACCATACCTATATAGGCATGAGAGGGAGAAACGGCACCGGCCATATAACAGAACAAAAGAAAGAGGAAAAAGGACCACTCAGCGTAATGGCATACTATGTGAACACAGATGAAAGATTCAACCAGAGCCTACCAGGCTAGCCCCCGGAAGGAAGGCCAGAGAGGCTACAGCCAAGAACCAAAGGTCAAGACTAGAAATCAGCACGCCAAGTGCACACCCAGTCCCAAAAGGGGGAATCAGAGGCTTACAGTAACAATCTTAAGCACGCTGATGTAGGCCACCACAGAAACATGCACAGAGCAAACAGCTACAGAGACCATAAGGTGGCGTAGCTAAAATAAGTATACGGCTGCTCGACCAGTCAGCGGTAAGACCAAGGTGAGAACCAACACACGAAATACAGATATGCAGGGTGGAGATCTAGGACGATTGACATTAGAAGAGCCGTCCCGCATGACCAGCTGATACAATATAGCACAGCCGAAGGAAGGTGCAGCAGAGGCACCAAAGTACTAAGGCGTAGAAAGGAGGAATAATCACAGAATTTCAGACCACACCCTCCGACTGGAAGGAAAATAACCTTTGTCCAGAAGAGAGAAGCGTTCAGTACTGAACACAAAGAAAGGAGCAGTGAAAAACCGGGGAACCACCGCAGTATGCAGAACGCAAGAAGGGCCTTATTGGTAATGCTGCATGCATCATTGGAAATGTTACTGAAACACGGAGACTTCTGACCAGACCTTGTAGCCTCGAAGTGAGGTGAAGAGTTAGGAAGCCATGGAACTTGTATACACACACACACCTAATTACAGATATATATATAGCAGAAACGGGTAAACTAGCCACGACTATGCAACCTGGTTGTAAAGGAACACACTTGGTGCCGTAATGGCAGACGGAAGCTGCCTTTAAAGCATGACGAACACCCGAAAACCTCAGAAGGAGGAGAATGAAGCAAATAAGCAAGATGACCATTGACGTATCGAAGATGACGCCAAGGCACAACATTGAGCACCGTACAACGGCAGATAAGAGCACTAAAGGACGCTTAGAGGCCAAAGGAACTCGTAGGCCCAGTTGACATAACAGAGCTATATAATAGCGAACAAGTACCCCACACTGAGTATGTACACCCAAACAACGGGGAACATGTTTATTAGGGCAAGCCACAGTCAGAGGAACAATCTGTGGAACACTGCCACAGTTGGTTAATCTAACCAGGGGACAAGGAAACCCTACTCACATAGAGCCTGGGTAATAGTTTATAAGAGGAAACAATGGCTCACGTGGGTTAATAAATCAATGATATAATATACGTCAAAAATGACAACAACAAAAAAAAAAAGGGGTTAAACGTGTCGTCAGAAAGAGAAGTTGGCCACACACATCGGACATTAGGTAGAAAACATTTATGTATTTATAATGAAGGAGCACATTGAAAATTAAAAAATCTCATAGTACATAGTCAAAACAAATAACAGTCTTAATACATAATTATGAAGAGTGTCCGAAACCAGTGAGTGAACCAAACAAAAGAAAAATAACACAAAATACAACATAGAAAGGTTTCAATCAATCATTACAAAGGCGATCAAAAAAAGGAAGGGTTGAAATAATTAACAACACTTGGTCGTTTTAAGTGTCAAAGAATGATTCGCCTATCTCGTCAACGGCGTTTCGACCCTGTCTGAGAGAACGGGTCTCTTAAGGACAATCTAATGTAGGGACACCAAAAAATTAAATATAAATACTGTCAGGGTGAAGTGCTCTCTTTTATTGCAAAATGACATTAGAGCAGTAATGTTTAAACTATCTACCTGATCGGCAAGCGTTTCGATTAATATGAATATGTAGTGTCACCGTGCTCAATGTGAAAAGTAATAACTCACAAGGCGCCCAGGCTGGGTGCTGTAAACATAAGAGTTAGAACATTGTTAATACTGGACATGGAATATAAGAGTACACAATATTCCCCGTGTGCACCTTTATAACTTACCCCTATGAGGGACGACTCAGCTGGAAGCCGATATTCAATAATTTTAGTCCAGTTCTTGTAAAATAATAGTAAGGACTTAGCGTAAAAATCGATTGATTTTCGGGAAAAGGACGGAACCTCAAGGTATGGACTGCATGGTAGCTGTCACTTAATTTCTGGAGTTTCAATGAACTGTTTCAGAATTAAAGAGAAAAAAAGAAACGGGGGTCTCTGGAAATGATTTACATTTAAAAACACTTATTGGGAATATGAGAAAAACGCCCTTACCTATCTCCGAATTCTGCAAGTGTGTAAGTTTACCGCATTACGCTTCAGCAGGAGAACGACATTCAATCTGCGTGGTACAGTCACAGCGATTGGTGGGGAATGAACTATATTTAAAGGTGATTGGATGTAGAGCAGCCAATCAAAATGCCGCATCTACGTTAACGAAGCGGAATGGAGCATAGCGTGTTGCTGAGCAACTAGAGTGACCCAGTCAAGCGCGAACAATTGAATTCAAACTTTATCAATAAACTTCAAACAATGTTACATTATCTTTTCAGCCTGGTCTACGGGGACAGTCAAATCATAAGACAAAATGAAGAAACCCATAATCAATTATAGAAAAAACAGAGCAACAATGTGCGCTACAGACAAAATATGAAGGGGGTCCACAATTGTTGTGGCAATCATGTTTTAAACAAGGAAATCCTTGTCATTATGGTTAGATTTGTGAAGAATAAACACAAATATAGTATATGTTCTGTACAGGATCTGAGGGTGCATTAGTTATATTCTACACAAAATAATTCCTGTCATTGCCTACAAATGCAAGAATCCTTTCAATGGAGCCTGTGGCAGAACATCACCTGTTCTGTGTAAGGGATCATTGTATTTTTGTATGGTTACATATTAATCTAAGTACAACACATCAACACATTAGCCTAAGATTTGTTATATGGTCACCAATACTTGGCAAAGAAACAATGGAACAAGCATTTTGGCTACAAATGGAAGAGTGTATATATACATGAATCAGGATTGTAAATAGCACGTTTTTTGATGTGTTTAACTGATATGATGTTCGAGAAGAACTAATGATAGATGTGTTGTACTTAGATTAATATGTAACCATGTGAAAAATACAATGATCTGGACTCCCGGGAGGGAGGATGCAATAGCAGGGGCAAGGAAGTGAAGGCAGTTTGCAAAACAAACCCTTGCACGTCGGGTTGCACAAATAAGCAGACCGAATCATGTGGAGCAGGCCGGTGGCGGTGCAAGACTGAACGAGCTACCGGGTCACCGGAATTAGGTCGAACCCAGCTAACACAACAGGTCATCATAAAGAGAAGCTTCAAAGGGCAGAAGCGGCTCCACATTCCCCGACCCACGGTGAAGGACATCAAGTAATGGGTCCACAGACAAGGGCGCGGAAGGGGGTTGCATGTTCAAAATCCGAGTGGCCAAAGAGACCACTCTGAGAAAGGCTGCACCGGTCTCGGTAGCCCTCCGAGGAGGGTATAGTAGCTCATCAGTAGGTGACAGCTGTAAGCTAACCCTCCCAAGACAGTGAGGGTGCGCCCAATGCCCAACTGAAGGAAGCCCCATTGACGTATGGGGGTCCTGATGAGGCTCTTGAGGAGGAGAGGAGCCTGCCGGGTGAGGATGCTCTTGAGGAGGTGGGGAACCTGCCGGATCCACATACTCAGAGGCACAGACAAGAATACATCCGACGACGCCGGGCGTGAGGGCGATGCCAAACTCTCTCCGGACGCCTCTGGAGAAGAGTCAACAACCCGGCGTCAATGCGGCGCCAACACCACTTTAGTAGGCGCCGACCGAGCTTAGTCTGGCGCCGACTCGACTCCATCTGGCGTCGAGTCGGCTCCATCCAGCGCCGAATCCACAATAAGTTCCCCTTCCGAAGGAGAAGGCGCCGAAGCCAGGGATGCAAGCCTCTGGCGCCGCACCGGCGCAGACTCAGCCTCAACCAGAACCGGCTCCGACTCCGAAGGAAGAAGCGGAGGCAGAGCCGGGGAGGCGACGAGTCCTCCTTCCGAAGAAGGAGAAGGTGTGGGAGCAAGCCTCCGGCGCCGCCTCAGCCTCAACCACAACAGGCTCAGACTCCGGAGAAAGAAGCGGAGGCAGAGCCGGGGAGGCGAGTCTACGTTGCCGGAACGGGGCCGACAAAGGACAAGTAGCCGCCTGCCCAGAAGGCCGAGGCGTGCACAAAGCAAGGCCTTGAGCACCAGCAACCACCTGCGACGCCACAGGGAGCCCCACGGGGCTATGCAGCACGGCAGGGGTGCAATGGGTCGTAGAAGGGGGACACAGCCGGGCCACGCCCTGATACCACATCTGACATTCCTGGAGGGTAAGGGCTCATTTGACGCCGGGGGCGAACCCACTGGCGAGTTAGTCGAGGACCCCACCGGTAGCGGAGGCCCGAGGACGCCCCAGGGACAGGAGAGGACCCAAGGGAGGCCTGCAAAGCCGTGGCATAAGCCTCCATTTGGCCCCATACCCGGATAGAGGGGGGACGACTGTCGGGTGCGCACATCCGGAATGTTCCGGGACCCAGTGCCCCGGACAACAGAAGAAAGTGAGGTCGAGGACCTCGGCGACAAGCGCCGCAACTTACCAAGAAGTGGTAAACGACGGCCCCGGCCCCAGTGGGCGATCGACGGCAGAACTGTGTTTAAGAGGCCGTAGGACGAGACTGATCGGGACAGCCGTGCCGAAAGAAGCTTCATTCGGCGCTCCCGCGGGGCTTCGGCTTAAGGTGTTGGCAGGCTTCGCAATCCGTGGAGTCGTGGTGCTCGCCCAGACACCACATACAAATAAGATGCAGGTCTGTCGCGGACATTTGCCGCGAACAGGGAATACAAAATTTTAAAGCCCGAGGGCAACGCACACGGTTCCAGACGCGAAGCGTCGAAAAGGGTCCTGAAAACAGGCCAGAGGAACCGCTCACTCCGGATCAGCGTTGCACGCAGAAAAGAAGGAAACTGATGTCAGCGTGCCGAGAGGGACTTATATGACCTCGCTGACGTCACGTACGTGGACGACGTCAGGGCGGGGTCGTGTGGCACCGTCCCCCAGTGCGCAGAGGTGCTGCTGCATAAAAAAAATCCGGATCCAGTCTGACGCCTGGGGATATTCTAAGTTAAGGAATCTGCAGCTAGACGTCTATCAGATCGGAAGACTGATGCTCATACACAAGTTTCAAGATACCACACTCTCCTGGCCCACTCTGGAGCCACTATAATTGCTTTGGCCAGTCATCCTTGCTCTTATTCAGAATCCTGGGCAGGAGAGGTGGGGTGAGACGAAATACTTGAGACCTGCGTTCCGTTCAAGCAGGAATGGATTTCCCAATGGAATGCCTCTCCTGCCCAGAATTCTGAAAAAGATCAAAGGTGGGCAGTGAACATGTCTATCATCTTTGTGAACACCTGAGGGGATCTGGTGAGGCCAAAGGGGAGTACAGCAAATGGAAAATGTTCCTGGCCTACCTTGAGCCACAGGACGGGTATATGGAAACATGTATCCTGCAGGTCCAAGGACCCCATCGAGTCGCCCAAATACAGTGCCGACAAGACTTGAGCCAAGTCTTGTCAATACAGTAAGGGGTAACAATAGTCACAAGTCCCAGGTGGCAAATCTAAGGAGTTATGAATCCTTGGAACATCCTCCAATAGATTTCTATCTACAGAGGACAAATTAATTGCTGTCTGCATCTTGAATGGACAAGAAAATTCATCGAGGGCATGTCTAATGGTATCTGATGTTTTTGTAGGAGTATCCTTGAGACTTTAAGCCCACATAGCTTCACAGGTGGTGAAGGACCCATTGCAATTAGTCAGGCATGCTACTACTGAAGGGGCATAGCATGGGTTTACATACTGTATTCCCCTAGCCATACACTTTTCAACGGCAAATCAACAGTATACCTATATTTAGGCAGAATAGTGGAAACTGATTTGCCCAAGGAAAACATTGGGACAAGTGTGGAAAGTGCCAATGGACATCATGCCCTGTTTTACAATTGGAGTACAAGAGGTTGTACCTGTAAGTTGCTAAACCTGTGTGAAAAACTAATCATTCTGTGGTGTTACACAGAAGGAAAACTGTCAAATACAAAAAATAAACATGGTGTCACTTTTTGTTCTACTGCATAACCAACCTGTGCCAAAGACAGCATTGGAAGTCGTAGGCCTCTCAATGGGTGAACTCTGTACAACCTCAACCGTGGCAGGTGTTGGTTCTTGCGTCGATGGCTCTATTGGAGCATGGCTCTGCTGAGTAGGCTGCACGAAAGCGGTTGTTTGGCTCTGCTGTTGGACATTCAAGATGGGCTGAGAAATAGATGCCTGTACATTCGGACTCGTTGATCGGACTGAGCCGCTGGTGCTGCCAAAAACTGGAACATGCTCAACAGGCCCTTCCTGTTGCATCGCTGAAAAAAGATCCAACACAGCACGTCAAACATTACTTCAAACAAGTCTTACTTGCAGAAAAGTAGAAGGGATACAGCTCTTTTCAGGTAGACCAGTCATGAAGTCTTCTTGGATTCTTATCAAGCACATTAAAGCCATACACTACAGGTGCAAATGTTTAACAAACTGATATCAGCATGCAGTCATTTAGCTTACACAACAGACTAAAAAGAACGAGGTGGTTAACTGATGAAAAGGCATCCTTAATCCATGGAACATTGGGAGTTTACAGGACCAACCAAAATCATAGAAACGCCTAAAAAAACTATGAACTAGCACAACATTTAGAAAGTCCAGGATGTTAAACACAAACATTGCAAAAACCATTCCCATTGAAAAATAAACTAGGATACTTGTATAGGCTCTTTGGCTAGATCTTACGGTGCAATGCAAGAAATCAAACTGAAAAGAACCTTGCCATTTGCTTGCAACTTCTCCAGAAAGTACATTTTAAACGACAACTAATTAACTTCAATAGACAGGACTTTTTTTTTTTTTTTTTTTTAATTCTACAACAAAATTATAAAAAAATATTTTTGCTGACTAGTACAAAATGTGGCATACTATGTAAGGCACTCCAAAATATCTGAAAGTGAAAGAAGGGCTTGGGGAAAGTTTCAATTTATACAAAGCAATTCCCTATTGCAACCAGCAGGTGGTAAAAAAAAAAAAAGTCTGAAATCGGAAAAGAGACCTGCACAATAATGCACAGTTTGGTTTCTTGCCAAGCAAACAGCCAAAGGCACTACTGAAAAGGCAGTTAGCCTTATCCCCCGCTGGCTAGTATCTGTCAAGATAGCGGAAGCTGTTGAGATGGAGAAAATAAAAAGCCCAGAATCTTCAAGAAAGCTACATAGCTACATGGCAATATCGAACAGGTTGATAGCTGCTATGGAGAGGCGATGTGTGTCTAAAAATATATTGATGAAAACTGCATACCTTCTTGGGTTTCCACCTGGGTGGTAGGCATGACTGTGGCTGTTGGCGTGGTAGTAGGTGTGCTAACTGTGGCTGGAGTAACCATTGGGCGGATACTGGCTCGAGGTGTTGGCTTATTTCCTGGTAAGGCAGCAGCAGTGCCTTTGCTTGGAGTTGCCACGACGGGTGTTGGTTTGATATTTGCTGTTGGGGGCTCAGAGGTACTTGCTCTAAAAGGTAAAACAGTAACCATGATTAAAATCATTCAATGCTATATTTCCAGCCACAAACATTAAATTATAGCTGAAATTCCTTGCTTTAAGCCCGTCATACTTCACAAAAGGAATCTCATCAGGCATAATGGGTTTCCAAATCAAGCAACAGATGGGAAGTAGGCAGAAAAAGGCATGGTTAGCATTGTGAGTTGATGAATGGAATACTTCTATTGACTGGAAGGCTTTGACCTGAAAGTGGATTTTTGCTAGACTCTGACCGGGACTGTAACTTGGTGCGGGATCTATGATTCAACTGTGAACTCTTCTAGTGATTCAAGACACTAATGCCCCTGGCCCTGAATAGCCATGGGATGCATGAGGCTCCAAACAGCGCATGACTTGAATGACAAAGTCTTGTCCGGATCCCCATAACCACATACAAACCTTGTATAGTCCATGAGAGGCCTGTTCTTCTTGTAGTCTCGGCACCCGGCTTTCAGTAAGGCCATCGTTCCGTAGCACACTTAGAAATATTTTGAAAGCAATTAAAATAAATGTATAAATTAATTTGGAGGAAAATTCTACTTGCCAGTATGCATCTGTTCTCGGCATGTAGAGCTGCAGAATATCATACTTTTCCATAGACCACCATCTGGTGTTGGGCTTGGATGCTTGCACCTTATTGTTGTCTTGGAAGAAGTCTTTTGTAGACACGAGATAGGAGACTCCACCCTTGGACGATAGTGCGCATGGGCATCGACTCCATCCTCAGATTGTTTTACGCCATGATGGGAAATGGAGTTTGTGAGAAACAGAAAAGAGGTCTATGTGAATGTTTCTAAGTAAGATAACACTGGAACAGATCCAGGTTCTGGGGAGGCGGGTGGGTGTATGAAATTCTGCAGCTCTACATGCCAAGAACAGATGCATACTGGTAAGTAGCATTTTCCGTTCGAGGCATATGAGCTGCAGAATTCATACTTTTGCATAGACTGTACAGCAGTGTCTCCCCTTGCGGTGGTCACCTGTATCCGTCGCAGTGGTTTGGAAAAGTGTCTTAAGAACAGCCTGGCGTACAGAAGCCTGTTGCTTCGCCTGCACGTCTACACAATAGTGTTTGGTGAAGGTGTGAGTAGTAGACCATGTCACTGCTTTACAAATGTCTTCTAGGGGTATGTTCCCTAAGAATGCCGTGGAAGCCCCTAGTTTGCGTGTGGAGTACGCTCTAGGGGGAATTGTTAATGTGCGTTTTGCTTTCTGGTTGCATATTTGAATGCATTGGACTATACACCTGGCGATCCCAGCTTTGGAGATGGGGTTTCCTTTATGCGGTGGAGAGAAAGCTACAAACAGTTGGTTTGTCTTTCTAAAATGTTTAGCTCTGTCAATGTTCTAAAGTATAGCTCTTTTGACGTCAAGTGTGTGAAGAGCTCTCTCTGCTACTGAATCTGGGTTTTGGAAAAAGACTGATAATTCTACTGACTAAGATTAAAAGCAGAGATTACTTTGGGAAGGAATTTTGGATTTGTTCTAAGAACCACCTTGTTACGATGTATTTGTAAGAATGGTTCTTGTATGGTTAAAGCCTGGATCTCACTTACTCTCCTGAGAGGTTATTGTGACAAGGAAAACTACTTTCCATGTAAGGAACTGCAGTTCACATTTGTGTAGAGGTTCAAATGGGGGACCCGTAAGGACAGTGTTTAGGTTCCACACTGGGGAGGGTGGCAGTCTGGGAGAAATTATCCTTTTAAGGCCTTCCATAAAGGATTTAATTGCGGGTATTCTGAACAATGACAAATGTCTGTTTTGCAGGTAGGCGGCAAAAGCAGCCAGATGTAATCTTATTAATGAGTATGCTAGATTACATCTTTGTAGATGCAGCAAATAGCAAATGATGTTCTGAATGGAAGCGTCTAGCGGGTCAATTTTATTACAGTAAATGACCAATCGTTTCCATTTGGCTGCATAGCAAGCTCTAGTAGTAGGGCGTCTGGCCTCCTTGATAATGTTCATACAGTCCGGTGGGAGGTTAAGGTAACCAAACTCTAGGACTTCAGGAGCTAGATCGCTAGATTCAGTTGTGGTGGATCTGCGTGCCGTATCTCTCCATGGTTCTGCGTGAGCAGCTTTGGGGAGGGACGTCGTTTTTGGAGTGGAACTACTGAGAGTTTTGAAAAATGTCGTGAACCATGGTTGCGGTGCCTATGTGGGAGCAACTAGGATCATTTTGAGAGACTGTTGCTTGAGCTTGCGTACTACTAGTGGAATGAGTAGGAGCTGCGGAAAAGCGTTACACAAATCTGCCTGACCAGTTCATCCATATCGAATTGCCCTTGGACAACGGTTGTGGAAACCTGGCGGCGAAGGATGGGCATTTTGCGTTTTCGTGTGTGGCGAACAGATCTATGTCTAGGTGGCCCCACATCTGGAAAAATGGTTGAAGAACTTGAGGATGAAGTTCCCCATTCGTGCATCTGCTGTGTCTGACGACTTAGCAGATCCGCAATCTGATTGTGCACTCCTGGGAGATGTTCTGCCAGAAGATATAGGTTTTGCATTATGGCTCACCTCCATATGCTTTGCGCTAGATGAGACAGCTGTAAAGAATGCGTTCCTCCTTGTTTTTGTATGCAATACATTGCTGTCATAATGTCCGTGCGGACCAAGACAGTCTTGTTGAGGAGGTGTGGCTGGAACAACTTGAACGCTAGAAATATTGCTAGTAATTCTAGGTGATTCAGCCGGTAGGCGATGCGTCGGTTGTTAGCACTATCTGTGGAACTGGCTCTAGGAATGGCTGCCCTCTGGAAAGGTTTTGTGTTCCACCACTGCAGAGAGTGATGTGTGCGGCTGTCCACCAACACCAGATCTGTAAGTTGACCTTGAGCCTGGCTCCACTGACGTGCTAACATTCCTGTAAAGGGCGCATCTGAAGTCTTGTGTGAGGGACAATGAAATTGCAAGAGGCCATCATTACTATGAGCTGCATAAACACTCTAGCTGGGAGGGAGTGTTGGGGTTGAAATTTTGTGATGAGGGTTTGCATACTGGTTATCCTGGCTGGACTGGGGTATGCTAAAGCTTTGTAAGTGTCTATTGTGGCCCCTAGATACTGATGTAGGTAGGAGGGCTGTAGATGCGACTTGGTGTGGTTTCTTGTGAACCCCAAGTTGTGTAGCAGCTGAATTGTTTGATAAGTGTGGTGGGCACACTAGTTGTACAACCTGGCTTTTATCAGCGTCGTCCAGGTATGGAAACACATGAATTTGCTGTCTGCGCAAGTGTGCGGCTACTACCGCAAGACACTTTGTGAAGACCCTGGGTGCTGTGGTCACTCCGAATGGGAGGACTTTGAACTGATAGTATTGGCCGTCCACTGTAAACTTTAGATATTTCCTGTGAGCAGGGTGTATGGGAATATGAAGGTAGGCGTCTTTGCGATCTAATGTGGCAAGGAAGTCACCTTGTTGAAGCAGTGGAAGGACTTGAAGAGTGATCCTGTGAAAATGATCTGACTGTTTTGATTGAACGGTTGATTCAAGATAGTAGTTTGCACTACTTGTTTGAAACCAGAAGTACGAGTTACTTACCCTCGGTAACGATGTATCTGGTAGAGATGATTCTAGCCGTAGATTCGTTCACGTAGAATAGAATTATCCCCAGACGTGAGACTGCGTCCGGAAACTTTTTTGCCACAGCATCCCTGCGCGCTGGGGGCGGGGTGACATCACGCGACTCCGCTCAGGCGTCGTCCGCGTACGCGACGTCAGCGAGGTCACATAAGAACCGTCCCGGCGCGCCTACGTCAGTTTTCTTCGTAGAACTTTTCCGCACCACAACACGGAACCACCAGATAAACTGTGGAAGCATGAGAATAGTGTGCGAAGAGCAGAAAATTTGGAAAGAAACGGTGACTAACAACACCACCAGAGTAGTGCCAACACCGCAGAACCCAAGGGCAGGGAAAGAAGAAAGAAGAAGCAGCAGAAACCTGCGCAGTCACCCTGCCAGACCCCTCCCATCCCTGTGCCCCGGAGGCAAGAACATGCGTAAAAGTCATGGCACACGTAGGAAACCCACCCTCCCCATCCCGAGCAAGGAATGGGGCCAGTCCCAAGACAGACCGGGACAACAAACCTCCAAGCCACCTCAACTTAGAGGGCAACCACCCACAAGGGACAAGGGCAAGACAAGGCCAGATGACCCTTAAGCAGAGGATATCAATGGAAGGAAGGGAGGGGAGGGAGGACAGGGATCGAAAGCAATACCCCCCCCCCCAACCTGGAGTAGCCAGAGCAGCAGGGCACCGGAGCACCGGAACCCCATCCTCCAAAGGACCAAAGATGGAATGAACCGCCCCCAGACGGAGCCACCCGTCAAGAACAAGTAAGGCACTCACAGGAGACAGCCCCACCACTGGGAGGGGAGTACCGAAAGACCAACCGAAGGGTCCTCGCGGAATAGGGGAGGAAGGGCGGGCCGTGAAGGAATCTGCAGCTAGAATCGTCTCTACCAGATACATTGTTTCCGAAGGTAAGCAACTCGTAATCTGATACACTACTAGCCGCAGATTCCTTCACGTAGAATAGATACCCTAGCAATGCCCTCCGGGAAGGAGGGTCTGCCAAAGGACCCCACCAGCCATGCAGAACAGAGGGCCCCACAGGGGACCAGATCTGTGGACCAGGTAGAACCCTGCCCCTGCCAGGCCAAGGGAACCCTACAAGCAGGACCCCACCGACCCCAAGGGGATGTAGGAGGGAAAGAAGGCTGAAGAGGCTCGTACTCATAGCAGAGGAACCAAAGGCAAGGACAGAGAGGCTGAAGCACCCCACTCCCCCACAAGGCAACATAGCTTCCGCCCAATGCCAGGACAGGAAAAGCGGAACAACAGAAGGAGCCTAGAGGGCCAACCCATTCCAGATGGAGAGCAGCCTGTCAGCCAGAAGCAAGAAGAACAGCCCGAGGCCCTAGAAAGGGCGAGTAGGCCACGCCTGGCAAGGGAGACACAGGATCATCCCAGACCTCATGACAGGAGCAGGAAGAGAAAGAGATGCCCGGGCCACCACTACGAGTAGCCGCACATAAGACCTCAGGAAGCAAAAGCAACCTACCTAAACGCCATGGAGAACAGGCACCCGAAGGAGACCAGAACCCTCCAGCAGAGCAAAAGCCAGATGACAACGTTCCCTATATGGGGTAGTGGTAGCTAAATCCCAAGAAATGGGAACCCTCTTTGGAAGAACTTCCACAGCAGAGGAAAAAACCCCGCTTAAGACGGCTCAGAATCAACCCAACTCAGAAGTCACTGAGGAGGGGACGGAGGAGGAGGAGGAGGAGGAGGAGGATAAGGAGGACGGAGCCCTGCCAAGAGACTTTGGATGGCGGTGTCGACCAGGGCATGGTACAGGCTGCCATCAAACGGAAGGTCGCTGAATCGCTCCTGAATATTCTCATCAGGGAATACTCCGTCCTGAAGCCAAGCATGGCGAAGGAGAGCGACTGAGGAAGCCATGGCCCGGCCCAGCACCTCTGAGATGTCCAGAGCAGAGCGGAGAATAAACGCCGCAAGCTCCCGGCCATCCAATGCATGATGCCGTAAGTCCACCAGGCCCGACTCCTGGGACGCTGCAGATCCCAGAGACTCCACCGAGTCCCACAAACAGGAGGAGGCCCAAGCCAGCACACACAAGGTGTTAAGGGCCCGCAAGGCCGCGCTGGTTGAGGCAAACATGTTGCGTCCCCAAAAGTCCAGCCAGCGGACCTCTCAGGACGGCGGAGTCAACAGTGGAGGCAGGGAGGGAAAAGCAGTCCGCAAAAGGGGGCTGGCGGCTGAGGGGTGAAGGGAAAGATACGCCGGGTCACGCGGCACCGGGAGGTGCCGGTGCAGAAGATGCTGAGGCACCGGGTCCCCTGAGGCAGGACGTCTCCAAGCCCCCGTCAAGGAAGAAAGGAGCGAACCCTCAAAGGGAAGTAAGATTTCCCTCCCACCAGAGCCCTGGTGGAGGACCTCAAATAGATGGTCCGCTGGAAAGTGAGCCACCGGGTCACCCATGCG
Source organism: Triturus cristatus (assembly GCF_964204655.1). Taxonomy (NCBI): domain Eukaryota; kingdom Metazoa; phylum Chordata; class Amphibia; order Caudata; family Salamandridae; genus Triturus; species Triturus cristatus. The sequence goes on along the minus strand of NC_140586.1, from coordinate 322,037,144 downwards.
CAGAATGCCCACAGCCGTGGACACCGCGTGAGCGTAGGCCGCACCCGCCTCCGTAGGGCCCCGCGGTGGAGAAATCAGCTCCTTCGTGGGCGACGGCTGCAAACTAAGGCGGCCGTCCAAGGCCAAGCGGGGCGGGCAAGGGCCAGACCTGGAAGTCAGAAGGAGCCGAAGGAGGGACCTGCCGCTCCTCCGACGAACACCTCTGCCTCAGGAGCCGCCCTTCGACGCCGGTGAAAAAAAAGACACCACACGGCGACCAGTCTCCGGGGAGGACAACACCAATATACAGCCTGCCTCCGGAGAAGGAGCGTCCGAAGACGAATCCACGGTACGACCCCTGCGCGGAGCCGTAGAGTCCGCTGCTTGAGTTAGGACGTCGGCACCAGCTGGCGTCGCCGGACAAGGGACCTTCAAGTCACCCCGCACCGGGGAAAGGGGTGATGCCGGAGTGACGCCGGCCCGACCCCCACCAAGGCAGCCACCTGAGTGGGGGAACGAGATGGGCCTGGGGAGTGCCACGAAGCCCTCCGATAGCCGCGGCCCAGAATGAGGCGAAGATCGCTCGGCAACCCATGTGGCGGCGCCAGGGACGATTCAACCTCCGACTCGCCCTCCGACGAGGCAGCCACCTGTGGGGAGGGATGAAAGGGGCCCGGAGAGGGACCAGGGGTCTTCCCTCTGCCTCGACCCAGAGCGGGACGAGGAGGGTCCACCGACCCCTGTGGCTCCGCACGGTCCAGCTGCTGCCGGTGCCGTAGCGGCATCACCTCAGCCTTAAACAGGACCACCATGTCAAAGGACCGAGAGGGGCTCGGGGATGCGAACCGAGCCCCGGCGACCTCCCGCTACACCACAGGAACCCCCGTGGGAGTTTGCGGTGAGGCAGAGACGCCGTGGCCTGAAGGAGGTGCCCCAGAGGAGCCGCACCCCAACAGTACCACATCCTCCAAGCCTGGATCCGAACCAGTCGGCACTGGGGCTGGAGCCATGGCAGCGCCGCAGAGGGCCCTGCGCAGAGCGAGGGATCCACCGACGCCCCAGGAGGGGAAGGAGGAGGAGACGCCAGCGAGGCCTGCAAAGCCGCCACGTATGTCTCCATTTGGACTCTTGACGCCCCAATACCGGGAAACAGTGGATAGGACGACATGCGGGGCCGCATCACCCGCGGAGAGTCCCCGCCCCCGGGAGGCCGTAAACCAGCCCCTGGGGACAAACTGCGACACTTACCCACCGGGAAGCGACGCTCATGTGACATTGGAGAAAGGCGAGGACGACGACCACGGCAGAGTCTGAACCTGTCCGTCGAAGCAGACAGAGGGGAGGACGTCGACCTGGAGAGACGCGCTGAGAGAAGTTTCATCCGGCGCTCCCGCCGCGACTTCAGCTTCAACTGTTGGCAGTGCGTACAGTCTGTGGTGCTGTGATCCTCCCCCAAACACCACATACAAATGAGGTGAGGGTCCGTCGCCGACATAAGATGCCCACAAGACGTGCAAGTCATTCGCACACTGTTCCACTAAAAAAAAGGAAGAACAAGCATTGGCATAGTCAATAGGTCCCGCCTTTGGGATCTTAGAAGTGTTTAGTTACCCAGCACAATATCATTGGTTCAACAACATCAAGTGTTGCATGGCCAAACACTTCTAAATGTCCCAACGGCGAGACCCATTGGCTATGCCAATGCTTGTTAGAGAGGGTCAGCTGAAAACACTGGGAGGTATCTTTTTAAGTTTTGCAAAGCAGGGATAGTAAACTGCTGTTATAAAAAGTCAATTTAATTAACAGACATGCTACTGGCTTTAAAAATAGCATTTTATGTACGTTTTTACTGCCTCTTATGTAATTCTCTGCTAAGGAGCACTGTCATTTTGTACGCTGTGTGGAAGTAAAATTGTAGTTCTTCTATTCAGGGCTGGACTGGGAACCAAAACCGGCCCTGGCAAAGTGCTCGGCCAGCCCCCCCCCCACCACCGGGCTTGGGGGAGCCGCCGAGCTCTTTGCCAGGGCCGGTTTTCGGCCGATTTGGTTACAGGGCCGATTTTGCAGCTATGCTGCAAAAACGGTTCTGTAACAAAATCGGCCCCCAGGGGCCCAAAACCGGCCCCCACCTGTGGGAGAGTAGGGTCTGCTTTCTATGTTTACCCCCACTTTTTGCTTTTGCTTCACTGGTTTTCGACTTGGATATGGCTGTGGGCCTGCTAATCAGACCCACAGCCCAGCTGTTCTCTCTCCAAATTCACAATGCACTTTAGGTGCATAACCCAATTGGTAAGGATCACCTTTTTGGACCCTGTACAGTGTACCTTAGGTATAAAGGGCATAGGTGTACCCTAGGCCTACCAGGGGCTGCAGCATGTATTATGCCACCCCTGGCTGGCCTTCCATTATGACAACTGCTGATCACTCAGCTGGGGCAAGGTTGTGTACTCACCCCTTGCTTAGGTGTAGTATTCCTATACCTACCTTCTATATATAGACACATGGGTAACCCATCAGTCACTCCTATGGCAGGCCTTAACAATCCTGAAGGCAGAGTGCTTGGTAACATGTGAGATGGTGCTCTAGCATGAGCTGAGCCTGTCTGCAGTTTTCGGAACCATGTCCTTATAGCTGTTCTATGATAAGGCCTACCATATACTCTTAAAGTGCCTTATAATCTTAGACGGTTATGGTAACTATGGTTTGGCTTTATCAAAACATGTCGTGTAAGGTGTCTAACATTAGGGAATAATACCCCCACACCATTTCTGGCGGTGAGGATAGTATTCCTCCCTTGTAGAGGGAGAAGACATGTTGAAGACCTACTACCCGGTTAAAGTTAACCAGAGCCCCAGCGTCACAAAATGGACGCTGCTGCCACGGACACGAGTCTGACCTCCTGCTGCTGGGAGACCTTCCAGCGAGGGAGGCTTGGACAATAGGTTTCCTGCCTTGGGAGGTGCTAGCACCACCCTAGACAGGCCTTAGTGTATTGGGGCAGGGAGGGATAAATGAAACGAGACACTGCCTGGGGCACACAAGGTGTCCCATGCATAGTCCAGTTCAAACCGGTGCTGGGGCACACCAGCCCCTGTCCTGGCGCGAAACTGGACAAAGGGAAGGGGGTGTAACCACCCCCCTCCCTGGTCCCACCCATAGGAGGGACCTAGCAGGTAACCCAGTCCCCCAGATTAGTATAAGAGTGGGAGCTGAGTCCCTAGGACTTTAGATTATCCTGAACCTGCATCTTGAACAGAAACTCTGGACCTTCGACATTCTACTACGGAAGAAAACTGAAGAATCTCCCTTGTGGCCAAGGAGTGACCACCCTGGGCAACCAGGCACCATCCAGCGACCGCTGCTTGCTTTGCGACTGATCCTACGAGGGACGACTGCAGAGACTGACCAGCGCCGTGACTTCCAGACACCTCTGAACCAGATCCACATCTACCGCAAAGCTGAGACCCGTGGAGGCAACGAGGGACGTGGGACCGCCGACTTGGGAAAAGTGGCTAGTAACTGACTAGCGCGACTTCTGAGGCTTCCTCGAGGCTGTGCTTGGGGAATTGAGAAGCCCCAATCCAGAGCACCATCTGCAAAGAAGATCAGCTCCCCACACTTCAAGTGTTCTGCGTGGGGCCCTTCTGCACCAGAGTTGCTCGATGTGTTGTCCGGTTGCTGGCCCGTTGGCTAGCGACCTCTGTGACGACGAACCTTCAATTTTGCCTTGCTGGTCCAGCTCCTCCAGACTGGCACCCGCTCCCCTGTGAAAGGGAAGCACCCCAGACTTTCCTGGTCTGCGACAGAAGCAAGTCCTCCATCCTGCGTGGGTTGCGCTTGCCAAGGCTTGTTGGGTCCTAACTCGACATAGACGCCGCCGACAGCAAGAGCCTTCGTGGGACAGCTCGCCTCCTGGTTCTGGTCGTCTTCGACGCCTCCTAGTACCCGTGGCTGCTGCGACAAGCTTCACCTCTTCACCTGCATCTTCACGACATCGCCTGGTTCCTTCCTGGTTCCTTCCCGGCTCCTGGCTGGTGACCTAGACTCTGTCCCTTCTGCTTGCAGGTATCCTCCTTCTTGATTCCATCCTTGGAATCCAAAGGACACTCTTCACTGACTGGAATAGGATAGTGTAGCCCCAGCTATTCCCTAGGCCTAGGCCTATCCTGTGTTCGTGACAGTGGTTCTAATACCACTTACTTAGTATATGATTTGCGTGGCCCCTAGGGCCTAACTGTATTCCTTACCTGTGTGACTTATGTATGCTTAAATAAGACTGTGTTGTACTTACCTCGAATCTCATAAAGAGTGCTGAGGGTGTTTTGACTAGAATAAATACATTCTATTTTTATAATATATCTGTTGTGGTGTCCTTTCATTTGGTATTCAAGGAGTTGCAAATGGTATGACAGCTGGCTTCACATGCCATACAGAGTTTAGCCTAAGACTGCTCTTGTCCATGCTACCACTAGGATAGCTGGTCTATAAGGTTGACTTTACAACCAATCACCATAAGGGTTGTTTGGACCGATACAAGGTGTACACTAGAACTAGTGACATCATATATCAGGCCAACTTCTCACATTGGTGAGCAGCGGTTGGGATCTGAGTTTGCTGTTGTAATACCATTGCAATCTTGAGATATCAAATTGAAAGATCACAAAGATATTTGTAAGGTACATATAACATAGCTTATAAATACTTAAGTTCTACTGAACTTAGTTGTTGTAGGTTGAAGGGCCTAGCACACCCTGACTACAACTACTAGAGAGGTTTTAGTAGATACAACTAGTGTAGGTAGGTGCACACACCACACCCTCACTAGATCATGTCTCAGAGGAGATCAAGTTGATTCTCTCTCAGGAGGGGGATATCCTAGAAAGATACCCTCTAGCTATGATACCCTAACTTTTCAGGAGATGAGACAATTGTGTACCTCCAGAAAGTTAAAACAGGGTTCAAACTCTACCCTCATTTATCTAGTGGAGATCTTAGAGTATGATGCCCAGAGAGCCTCCCAGGATGGTGCCTTAGGTACCAATGAGGGCCTGCCCTCTGCAGAAGATTCCCCTCACAATACTGATCAAGAAGAGTCAGCAGGTACTTCAGAAGATGAGGTAGACGGCCAGGTACCAGTTAGGAGACTTAGCCAGGCTAACTTAAGCCTACTTGGGAGTCTGACTGGGGTCCTCCCATTCAGACCCTCAAGTGGACATAACCAGAGAAGCAGGAGAGGAAGATCCCCTTCAAGGGAATCTATCCACTCCCATGTCTCTAATAGCTCCAATGCCTCTTCTCACAGGGGAATGACTTCTCCACAGAGAAAAGAGCATCAGGCCAGAATGAGGGAAGTCAATCTGAGGATTAAAAGTGAAGAACTTGCCCTTGCCAAAGAGAGACTTGCTCTGGCCAGAGAGCAAAAGTTAAGTGGGCTAGGACCCACTGGTGGCAGCAATATCCCCAAGGATAAAGACAGGGCCTATGATAATAGAAACCTGAGCAAGATTGCCCCTCCCTACAAGTGTGGGGATGACATCCACAAATGGATAACTGCTTTGGAGAGAGCTTGCAAAGTACAGCAGGTGCCCCAAAGTCAGTGGGCAGCTATCTTGTGGCTCTCCTTCTCTGAGAAAGACAGAGACAAGCCCCTCACAGTTGGTGATGAGGATGCTGACAATTACACTGTCCTGAAGAGTGCTCTGATTGATGGGTTTGGCCTAACCACTGAACAATACAGGTTGTTGTTCAGGGATACCCAGACTCAGGACTGGACTGACTTTGTAGATTGTGCCACTAAGGCTTTGGAAGGCTGGTTATTGGGTAGTAAGGTTAAGGACTATACAGGATTGTATAATTTGATCATGAGAGAACAAATACTTAAAAACTGTCAAAACCAGCTGCTGCATCAACACTTGATTGACTCTGACCTAACTTCTCCCCAGGAATTGGGAAAGAAGGCAGATAGGTGGGTCAGGACTAGAGTTAAGCAGAAAAACCAGAACCAGGGCGGTGATCAGAAAAAGGCAGACCAGAAGGGTAATGAGCAGAAATCAAAAGACCAGAAGTCTTCACCAGGCCCCCAAAAGGCTCAGGGGGAGGGTGGTCCCAAAAAGGATAAAAAGAAAGATGGCCAAAAGAAACCTTGGTGTAACTATAGTAAGTCTAATTCACATTGGTTTAGTGAGTGCACCAAAAAGGACAAGCCCGCAACCACCATTGCCCCCAAGGCAACTGTACCCCCTAGTCCAGCTTTAAGTGGTGGTTCCCAGCAAAAGGGAGTAATAGGGTTAACCCTGGGAACTGAAGTGGATTCTGGCCTAGTCAGAATACCCACTCAGGCTGTTCTGATCTGTGATGGGGACATAGCTTTGTCCTCTACTGTGGGTCCCAGTAACCTGGGCAAGTACAGACAGACTCCTTTGATCAACCAAAGAATGGCTCAGGCCTACAGGGACACAGGTGCTAGTGTCACAATGGTGACACCTGCCTTTGTGGACCCTGGACAGATCATGCTAGGTGAGAACTACCTAGTGACCAACGCTAGCAATGCCACTACCTCCCATAGTGTGGCAATTGTTAACTTCTCCTGGGGAGGGGTAACTGGCCTCAAGAAAGTTGTGGTGAGTTCAGATCTCCCTGTAGAATGTCTGTTGGGAAATGACCTTGAAACTTCAGTGTGGGCTGAAGTGAAGTATAGGACCCATGCAGAAATGCTGGGGATAGATGCACATGTCCTTGCTGTGACCAGGTCACAGGCCAAAAAGTGCAACACTGAACGAGTGGTGGATCCTGGGACAATGGACCAGACAACCCAAGAGAAGGAGCAGTAGGGTCAAGGCTGTGCCTTCCCCCCCTGCCTCAGGTAGAGTCAGCCCTCACAGGAGGATGATTCTGGGAGCCCTGAAGGAACTGTCCTAGAAGAACTGGAACCTGACCAGGTTGAGTTTCTTGGGACAGGGGGACCTCCAAGGGCAGATCTGAGGCAGGCACAACCAGACTGTCCTTCTCTTGAACCCCTCAGACAGCAGGCTGCTGCTGAGGCTGCAGGGAATGCTCAAGGTACCCATAGAGTATTGGGATGAAGGGCTACTGTACTCAGAGGCTAGAGACCCCAGGCCTGGTGCATCCAGGAGGTTGGTCATACCATTGAGTTTCAGAGGCTTCCTTCCTACCTTGGCTCATGATATTCCCCTTGCAGGACACTTAGGCCAGAATAAGACCTGGGACAGACTTGTCCCTCACTTTCACTGGCCTCACATGTCAGAAGATACCAAGGAGTTTTGTCGCTCCTGTGTCACCTGCCAAGCCAGTGGCAAATCAGGTGGCACCACAAAGGCCTCCCTCATACCACTACCTGTGGTGGGGGTCCCCTTTGAGAGAGTGGGGATAGACATTGTAGGACCAATGGACCCCCAAACAGCATCTAGGCACAGATTCATACTGGTGATAGTGGACCATGCCACCAGGTATCCAGAAGCTATACCCCTAAGGACCACAACAGCCCCTGTTGTGGCAAGGGCCCTACTTGGAGTATTCTCCAGAGTGGGCTTTCCAAAGGAGGTTATTTCTGACAGAGGTGCCAACTTCATGTCAGGATATTTGACTGCAATGTGGAAGGAGTGTGGTGTGAACTACAAATTCACTACACCCTATCACCCACACTGCAATGGGCTTGTGGTGAGATTCAACAAGACCCTAAAAGGGATGATAAATGGTTTACCAGACAAGCTTAGGCGAAGATGGGACATCCTTTTACCCTGCCTTCTGTTTGCTTACAGAGAGGTCCCACAAAAGGGGGTTGGCTACAGCCCTTTTGAGCTTTTGTTTGGGCATCCTGTAAGGAGACCCCTGTGTTTAGTAAGGGAAGGATGGGAGACACCTCTCAGACAACCCAAACTGGACATAGTGGATTATGTACTTGGCCTCCGCTCCAGGATGGCAGAGTATATGAAGAAGGCTTCTAAAAACCTTGAGGCAAGCCAAGAACTCCAAAAAGCCTGGCATGACCAAAAGGCTGTGCTGACTGTGTACCAGCCAGGACAGAAAGTGTGGGTGTTGGAGCCAGTAGCCCCAGCAGCACTCCAGGACAAATGGTCTGGACCCCACACTATTGTTGAACAGAAGGGAGAAGTCACCTACTTGGTAGACCTTGGGACTCCCAGAAGCCCCCACAGGGTGCTTCATGTCAACAGGTTAAAGGCATATGTTGACAGGGCAGACATGGGCTTACTCATGGCTATAGATGAGGGGCAAGAGGAAGAGAGTGACCCTCTCCCAGACCTGCTGACTCAGAACCCTGATGGTTCAGTTGATGGTGTGGTCTTTTCTGACAGCCTCACTGACCATCAGCAACAGGGCTGCAGACAAGTTCTGCAGGCCTACAGACATATGTTCTCTCTGACCCCAAGTCAGACAAACTGGTGCACCCATGAGGTGGACACTGGTGACAGTCTGCCTGTGGAGAGTAAAATCTACAGGCAACCTGACCATGTCAGGGACTGCATAAAGATTGAGGTACAAAAGATGTTGGAGCTGGGAGTCATTGAACCTTCAGAGAGCCCTTGGGCTAGTCCTGTAGTTCTTGTGCCAAAACCTCACACCCAAGATGGTAAGAGAGATGAGGTTTTGCGTGGATTACAGAGGTCTCAATGCTGTCACTAGGACAGATGCCCACCCAATACCTAGGGCAGATTAGCTCATTGACAGATTGGCAGCTGCCAAGTTTTTGAGTACATTTGACCAGACAGCAGGCTACTGGCAAATCAGATTAGCTGAGAATGCAAAGGCCAAAACTGCTTTCTCGATCCCAGGAGGACATTATCAATTTGTGGTAATGCCCTTTGGTTTGAAGAAAGCACCTGCCACTTTCCAAAGGTTGGTGAATCAAGTCCTTACAGGTCTGGATGACTACTGTGCACCTTATCTTGACGATATTGCTGTCTTTAGCTCCACCTGGGAGGATCACCTGGTCCACCTGAGGAATGTTTTAGATGCCCTGCAAAAGGCAGGCCTCACTATCAAGGCCACTAAGTGCCAGATAGGGCAGAGCAAGTTTGTGTACTTGGGCCACCTAGTAGGTGGGGGTCAGGTTCAACCACTGGAGAGCAAGATCCAGACCATAAAGAACTGGACTCCTCCAATTACCCAGACTCAGGTCAGAGCTTTCTTGGGCCTGACTGGGTACTACAGAAAGTTTGTTAAGAACTATGGGTCCATTGTGACACCACTTAATGACTTGACCTCTAAGAAGATGCCAAAGAAAGTTCAGTGGACAGTAAGCTGTCAGAAAGCATTTGATGACCTGAAGCAGGCCATGTGCACTGCACCTATTCTGAAAAGTCCAGACTACTCCAAAGAGTTCATTGTCCAGACAGATGCTTCTGAGTTGGGTGTGGGAGCTGTTCTTTCACAACTGAATGTAGATGGTCAAGACCAGCCCATTGCTTTTATTAGTAGAAGGCTGACCCCTCGAGAGAAACGTTGGTCAGCTATTGAGAGGGAGGCCTTTGCTGTGGTTTGGGCCCTGAAGAAGCTGAGGCCATACCTGTTTGGCACCCACTTCAAGATTCAGACAGACCATAAGCCCCTCTTGTGGCTAAATCAGATGAAGGGTGAAAATCCCAAACTTCTTAGGTGATCCATTTCCCTACAGGGGATGGACTTCACAGTGGAACATAGACCTGGGACTGACCATGCCAATGCAGATGGACTCTCCAGATATTTCCACTTAGAACATGGAGACTCAACTGGTCAAAGTTAGTTTAATGTCCCTAAGTTTGGGGGGGGGGGGGTTGTGTAGGAGAGTAGGGTCTGCTTTCTATGTTCACCCCCACTTTTTGCTTTTGCTTCACTGGTTTTCAACTTAGATGTGGCTGTGGGCCTGCTAATCAGACCCACAGCCCAGCTGTTCTCTCTCTAAACTCACTATGCACTTTAGGTGCATAACCCAATTGGTAAGGATCACCTTTTTGGACCCTGTACAGTGTACCTTAGGTACCCAGGGCATAGGTGTACCCTAGGCCTACCAGGGGCTGCAGCATGTATTATTCCACCCCTGGCTGGCCTTCCATTATGACACAACTGGCTGATCACTCAGCTGCGGCAAGGTTGTGTACTCACCCCTTGCTTAGGTGTAGTATTCCTATACCTACCTTATATATAGACACCTGGTAACCTACAAGTCACTCCTATGGCAGGCCTTAACAATCCTGAAGGCAGAGTGCTTGGTAACATGTGAGATGGTGCTCTAGCATGAGCTGAGCCTGTCTGCAGCTTTCGGAACCATGTCCTTATAGCTGTTCTATGATATCGCCTACCATATACTCTTAAAGTGCCTTATAATCTTAAACGGTTATGGCAACTATGGTTTGGCTTTATCAAAACATGTCGTGTAAGGTGTCTAACACTTTGGAATACTACCCCCACACCATTTCTGGCGGTGAGGATAGTATTCCTCCCTTCTAGAGGGAGAAGACATGTTGAAGACCTACTACCCGGTTAAAGTTAACCAGAGCCCCAGCGTCACAAAATGGACGCTGCTGCCACAGACACAAGTGGCCTCCTGCTGCTGGGAGACCTTCCAGCGAGGGAGGCTTGGACAATAGGTTTCCTGCCTTGGGAGGTGCTAGCACCACCCTAGACAGGCCTTCGTGTATTGGGGCAGGGAGGGATGAATGAAACGAGACAATGCCTGGGGCACACAAGGTGTCCCATGCATAGTCCAGTTCAAACCGGTGCTGGGGCCCTCCAACCCCAGTCCTGGCGCGAAACTGGACAAAGGGAAGGGGGTGTAACCACCCCCCTCCCTGGTCCCACCCATAGGAGGGTAACCCAGCCCCCCAGATTAGTATAAGAGTGGGAGCTGAGTCCCTAGGACTTTAGATTATCCTGAACCTGCATCTTGAACAGAAACTCTGGACCTTCGACATTCTACTACGGAAGAAAACTGAAGAATCTCCCTTGTGGCCAAGGAGTGACCACCCTGGGCAACCAGGCACCATCCAGCGGCCGCTGCTTGCTTTGCGACTGATCCTACGAGGGACGACTGCAGAGACTGACCAGCGCCGTGACTTCCAGACACCTCTGAACCAGATCCACATCTACAGCAAAGCTGAGACCCGTGGAGGCAACGAGGGACGTGGGACCGGCGACTTGGGAAAAGTGGCTAGTAACAGACTAGCGCGACTTCTGAGGCTTCCTCGAGGCTGTGCTTGGGGAATTGAGAAGCCCCAATCCAGAGCACCATCTGCAAAGAAGATCAGCTCCCCACACTTCACGAGTTCTGCGTGGGGCCCTTCTGCAACTGAGTTGCTCGACCTGTTGTCAGGTTGCTGGCCCGTTGGCTAGCGACCTCTGTGACGACGAACCTTCAATTTTGCCTTGCTGGTCCGGCTCCTCCAGACTGACACCCGCTCCCCTGTGAAAGGGAAGCACCCCAGACCTTCCTGGTCTGCGACAGAAGCAAGTCCTCCATCCTGCGTGGGTTGCGCTTGCCAAGGCTTGTTGGGTCCTAACTCGACATAGACGCCGCCTTCGTGGGACAGCTCGCCTCCTGGTTCTGGTTGTCCGACGACTCCTGGTACCCGTGGCTGCTGCGACAAGCTTCACCTCTTCACCTGCATCTTCACGACATCGCCTGGTTCCTTCCTGGCTCCTGGCTGGTGACCTAGACTCTGTCCCTTCTGCTTGCAGGTATCCTCCTTCTTGATTCCATCCTTGGAATCCACCGGACACTCTTCACTGACTGCCTGTCAGTGACTTTCTTCAGGCATCCATAGGAGTCGACGACGAAACCCGACGCAAGTTCACACCTATGCACCCGCAGCCCGTGGGCTAGGTAACTTGAGTACTCCGGTGCTCATAAGGGTATTGACTATCCAAGTGTCTAGTTTCCAAGTCTCTAACTCCTAGTTCCTTCCGAAGTGTCCTAAAACTCTTCATTTCTAAATACTACTATTTCTATCGACTTAAACGAATTACGCGTGAGTGTTTCCACTCTGCACCTGAATCCCGTGGGCCTCCCACTGCCTAGCAACTGATAGGATAGTGTAGCCCCAGCGATTCCCTAGGCCTATCCTGTGTTCGTGACAGTGGTTCTTATACCACTTACTTAGTATATGGTTTGCATGGCCCCTAGGGCCTAACTGTATTACTTACCTGTGTGACTTATGTATGCTTAAATAAGACTGTTGTACTTACCTCGAATCTCAAAGAGTGCTGAGGGTGTTTTGACTAGAATAAATACATTCTATTTTTTATAATATATCTGTTGTGGTGTCCTTTCATTTGGTATTCAAGGGGTTGCAAATGGTATGACAGCTGGCTTCACATGCCATACAGAGTTTAGCCTAAGACTGCTCTTGTCCATGCTACCACTAGGATAGCTGGTCTATAAGGTTGACTTTACAACCAATCACCATAAGGGTTGTTTGGACTGATACAAGTTGTACACTAGAACTAGTGACATCATATATCAGGCCAACTTCTCACACCACCCGTGCGGCGCACCGGGGAATTGCCCGGTGCCCGCTACGGCCAGTCCGGCCCTGCTTCTATTTTTGGGAAATATCCCGGTTTTTGGCTTTAAAATTCTGGTCACCCTAGTCAATGTGCACGCACTATTTACCATGAAGATACCCGAAAATCCTTAGAGGGAAACCTGCCAATTTGGTATTTTCAGCGCTCCAATTATTATTATTTTTTTCCTCCCAGTTCTGTGTTGGTAAAATATTCTGTGCTCACACGACTATTTTATGATTTACAGCACCACCCGGAATCTCCTGTGTACCGAAGGGGGTTCAAATCCAGTGAGCATATGACTATTTTCTTGAAAAAAAAAAAAGAGGACAGGTCTTAGGGTTCCCATATTTTTCTAACAAACATACCGGCCCAATTATATATACATTGGTGTTCATGAAGGTCCGATAACGATATTGTAATAGCAGTTTGTGTAAAATTCTGCTCCAAATCGTGATTGATAAAGGGGAGGGACTAGCAAGCAACACACCAATCGAAGCACAGACATGGTGAGAATAGCTTCAGCCTATGACGCAAGGATCTCTTTCAATCACGTGACATTCACTAATGAAGCTGCTTCGGCCATTTTGGTGACTGGAGAAGGGCGTCTTTCCCTTAACTCAATAAATAAAGACCCAATTAAATGGTAGCCAAAAACGAGGTATTCATTTAAACAAAAAACGCACATATTGATGTTGTTCGTCCTCTCTTAAAAAGGCGCAGCAGTCTTAGTGTTCAGCGTGAAGATGGTGCAGTCCTGCTCAGCTTATGGTTGCAGGAACAGATACGACAAGGAGAAGCCCTTCTCTTTCCACAAGAGAGAAAGCATTCTTGCGCGCGCGCTTTGACCATGGCACTCTTACTTTCGTGTGTGTACAACCGTTAAGAGAGGCAATGTTCGGCAGAGTCAAGATGTTGCCAGACATGGTTCAGAGTTTAGCAACGTGTTTACAGAGATGCCTCTCGCGCATGCTTGGAAGGGAAAGGGGGGCAGTATACCATAGAGCAGAGGTCATCAAACTTTTTGGCTTTGAGCCCCCCTACTCAAGTTGTTTTGAAGTCGGGCCCCCCTCCAAAACTTTATGAGAAGGATTGGGAGAGCGGTAGAGATGGGCTGAGCACAGGGGGCAAGACTTACGAGATCATTTCAATGGTACTGTAGTTCAAAGTCCACACTGAATGTGAGACTTATAAAACAGCAAATACATCGAACAAAACCACCAATTGACCCAAAAATGTTGCTCCTCCTAATTGGGGTGCTGTGAACCCCTCACACTCCTGGGCCCTAATGCAACTGCGCCTGCAGCACCAATGATAACTGCGGCCCTGCGTAGCAGGCTATCACCTCTGCTGCTTTCACCTCAAGAGCAGTAAGGGTGACCCAGGCTCTAATGCTAGCAAGGACCATGGGCCCCCACAGCACCTTTTTCATAGTAAGGAAGACATAATTGTGGGACAGTTGTCACTTACACCCTTGCCTCAGTACCAGTTACACTAATGATGGCCCTTTTATAAATAAAAAAATAAAAAGCCCCTATATACCGCACCCTTCCTAGGGGGGTATCTCTCTGAGGAAGACGTCTGTTCATTTGTAAATAAAAAAGAATTAGCCCCCACATAGTGCCCCTTGTTCTGAGCCATATCTGACACTACCCATGGATCTTGTTCCTTTTGTGTTTCTCCTCTGTCGTTACTAATTATTAATGACACATTCACAGTGCTTTCTGTCACAGGCTCGGACTTCATAGCACTATAAATACATAAGTCAGTATTCCACACTGCCAACTAGGATTCAATTCTGTGCCTGTCTGGTCTCACACACAAACACACAGACATCTACAGTGATCACAATAACCAACTGAGATGTCGCATTTGGCACAATAAGATTACTTTTTTTATGGTAGCTTTATATAGCGCAAATGTGACCCGAGATGTTGCAGCGCTTTACATGAGCACAAATTACTTTACACAAGGTCACGTTCGTTTGTAGGCACGGGAGATTAAATGATTTGCCCAGAAAAACAGGACCTTTAACTTGCATTTATTTTTTATTTCATTGTGTGCGAGTTACTTTTTTTCCTTTGTAACTGTGTATAAAATAACACAATCCTTACAGAATTGTTTGTTTGTAATACAGGAAACCAGGGCTACCTTAAAAAGTTTTATCCCTCTGATCACTAGCAGTGGAAGCTTCTTCCAGTTTATGATAGCATTTCAGGATGCAGATAGTGTCTTCCTGATAATTCCATTTAGCTTGGACCTATAGTAGTATACTTGTATGCCCTGGTACTTAAAAATGTATAATTTCAAGTCATGTGGCGTTGCAGGTAGTGCATCCACTCATATTGAGAACTGGCCAGATCATTAACAGATATGATTTCACCATGTTCACTTATAGTCCTGTCCAGTATAGATCTTGACTGCTCTAGCATCATGTCAGATAACACTGCAGAAATCCTTTCACTAACACCTTATTCAATATCTGGCATTCTAAGTTTAGCACTTAACGGCAACATGCCTATATCAAGTGGGTCACTGCCAAATTTAGTGGTAGTCCTCACAATTGCCTCCTTGGTAGTGATGGGCAGAAGGTCACATTCTTTTGCAGCATGGCATAATTCTAATAAGGTGGTCTTAAGATTCAGGTGTCAGTTCACTACTACCCACTGTTTTGCCTAGCGCCAAGCCCCTAGCGGCTTTTGCCCCACCATCTGTGTGTCCAGTTACTTAGCCTAGCGCTGAAAATCTGTTCACAATGTGTAGATCTTAAATAGGTCAGTATTTACCTTTGCCACTTTCTTTACTGCCGCAGTGAAGTTTCTGTACTATGCTGCAAATGTGTCAGTAACCCCACAGTGCCCACAGGGGTCAAAAGAACATGGTTGTATGCTGTTTCCATCTATATTAACTTGGAAAGAAGTCTGACAGCACGGTTACTTGCATTAAGTCTGGCCATATATTCTGTCTCGCAGCCTCCGTCTCAAACACTTCAGAGTACTCCGTTTCTTCCTCAATAGTTCCCATCTCTCTATGCAGACATTTTCTGAGTCACACATGGATCTTCTGCACATCCCTCGTAACACAACTTTTAGCAATTCCCACTCGGTCAGGACGTGCTCTGTAGACCCTGCATTTTCCCAGAAGAAATTCCAAGCCACCTCCCTCAGTTCCTCACTAGAGGCTCCATCACTAGTAGATCCAGCCTGCATTTGCTAGGAAAGGCTTCTTGTGTTGGGCTTACTCCTTGTAGTCCATAATGTTAAAGGGCTGTGATCCTAGAGTTCCCCCAAATATTCTGAATCATTAAAGTCACCCGGTGGATAAGTGTTGCAAAACCTCAATATTTTACTGCTGGGGTGCGGGTTGACAAGCGTTCAGTGACACACCATCACTAACTGAACACAGATGTTCCATAAAGCCATTCCACCTTATCATACAGCTGATGAATGAATTGTAAGGAAGTAGAGGAAAACTTAGTAGGTCTAGGTATGGAAACCGTTATTAAAATACATCCCCGCTCAAAAGTACATCATCAATCAGGAATACGTCACTAGAGGGATTCAGAGCAAACAAAAAAGGCATGTAATTCAGCTGAATGATTTATACTTCGGTTTTCTAATGTAACAAATTAAACGTTAATTATAGTAGTAAAGTGCATAACTTTAGTACTCTGAATAGTTCACACCTGAGTTTTAACCAAGAGTTATATTTTCTACACTAGGCTAGCTTTCACAAAAAAGTGACCTTTTGGGGAAAGCCACTTCCCTACCTTTGACCAACAGGAGAGATGTGAATGAAGTCGGGTCTCTTTAAATACACTGGTGGTTCTAGGGGACTGCTAATTTTATTAGAACATGCTGAGATATGTATTATCAGGAAGAAGATGGAGATCAGAAGTCTTGTGTCCACCAACAACAGGAGAAGAACACCTCTTGATGGAACGAAAACCTAAATCGGACATGCTACCTCCAAACACTGGAAGATGGTTAAATTATTTCCAGAGCCTGTACTAACCAGAAATTGGAATTCTAATGCGGTCATGTAAAATGTGTGTTACTTACGTTCCCCTTTCACCAGAAGTTGCTGTAGGCTTGAGTGTTATCTGGCGTTGCTGCTCTTGAGGCTATTGGAACAAGGTTTATCAAATATATTAAAGGCTTCTAGAGTACATTTATCAGCATGTGTTAAATATTTAAAGTTAGCTGTAGCAAGTGTTAGAAGAAAGAAGAATTCAACATGCCTATTAAAAAGAAGGACTACAACACACAATGTTTTTGCCCTGATGGGCCAATGAGGATTACATAAACTGATGAATACATTCAGGAGCAGGATTCCACATTTAAAGGCCTACTATTTGTACAGCATTTATTCGATTAAGAAATGGGTGTCAAGCTAAAAATTACATTCAGGATTAAAAGATTTCAAGCATGTTAATGTAGATAATGCGAAAGTTCATGAGGTAACCCAACAACTTATCACAAGATGCAGTCAAAGAATCAATCATTTGCATACTGAATGAGTCTCTTATTCATAAATCACTGAGGCACCTCTAAAATGCTAAACAGCAAACCCTCTGTACCTTGCTTGTGGATTCTTGAGGCTCATCTCGCTGCTCATGATGCCTCTCTTGCTGCTCCCGCATCTCCCTTTCCAGGCGGCAAATGCGTCCCTCGTACTGAGATTTAAGCGCACTCATCCGCACATCAAGCTCCTCCTTCTGCTGGTCCATAGCAGTGATCTTCTGCTTCAGCTCCTCAGTTTCCTTCAACAGCTGATCTTTGGCTCCTGACAAAACACAGTTGAGGGTCTCAGTAAATGCAAGTACTTAATCTCAGATCACTACCTGTGAAAGGCCAAAGATTAGGTTTTAGATCTCAGGGGAGCCAGGGATAAGGT
This sequence comes from Triturus cristatus, assembly GCF_964204655.1. Lineage (NCBI taxonomy): Eukaryota > Metazoa > Chordata > Amphibia > Caudata > Salamandridae > Triturus > Triturus cristatus. Next base: position 322,019,753 of record NC_140586.1, on the reverse strand, counting down.
ATTATATAAAGTGGAAATGTACATGTGACAAAGGTCATCAGGAAGCCCTTATTACCGTTTAGGACTGATGAGCGACCAACAATTTCAAACTGGGATTGAGGACTTGGCCCTTGCATGGTCAGGATAATCGGACAGAATTTTTGTTGTAAATATTTGTATTGCCATTTTAGAATTGTACATCCCCCAAAGCATGCACAGTAACATCTCCCATAATGCCCATTTATAGGGTGGGGGGGTAACCAATTCAGAAACAGTATACACGCTAGAAAGTATGCCCAAGCAGTTTGTGTTTTATTACTTTAGAAAGAAAAATGATTTAATGACATGCAAGTAAAATGTTTTAGACATGAACTGGAGCTCTGAAAAAATTATATTCTGGGAAGCACATAAAAACTCACTAGTGTACATTGTCCCTTCGTACTAGGCGCTATATTATTGAAGTTCTTCCTATTACCCATGATATCGGATTAAAGGACTGTAGAGAGAACCAGTGTGAGGTACGGAGCGTTCAGGTTCACTAAACAGTCAATGGAAAATAGTCAAACAAAGATAATTACCTTCGGTAACACTCTCTCGAGGATATTCAACATGACCGCAGTTTTCACAAAATAATGTTACAGTTGTACAGAAGGAATATGCTACTTACCAGTATGCATCTGTTCTTGGCATGTAGAGCTGCAGAGTTGTACACTTAGCATAGATCGCCATCTGGTGTTGGGCCCGGATGTTTGCAGTTTGTTTTTCTTCTTGGACAGTCTTTGGAAGTCACGAGTTTGGTGACTCCTCCTTCGGTCCGTACTGCGCATGGGCTTCGGCTCCATCCTCAGATTGTTTTTCGCCAACAGGGAAATGATGGAGCTTGGTAATCACAGTGAGAAACCCATGTGTGTAGTATCTAAATAAGATGTACTGGAACGGATACAGGTAGCCGGGGAGGCGGGTGGGCGTGTACAACTCTGCAGCTCTACATGCCAAGAACAGATGCATACTGGTAAGTAGCATATTCCGTTCGAGGCATATGAGCTGCAGATTGTACACTTAGCATAGATTATATAGCAGTACCCAACCCTAGCGGCGACCACCGGTATCCGTTGCAGTGGTTTGAAATAGTGTCTTTAGTACAGCCTGGCCCACTCTAGCTTGCTGCTTGGAATGCACATCTACACAGTAATGTTTTGTGAAGGTGTGCGGTGTAGACCATGTGGCTGCTTTGCAGATGTCATCCAAGGGTATATTCCCTAGAAAGGCCATAGAAGCCCCTAACTTTCTTGTAGAATGGGCTTTAGGCGGAACAGATAATGTTCTTTTAGCCTTTTGGTAGCAAATCTGTATGCATTTTACAATCCACCTAGCTATCCCTGATTTAGAAATGGGGTTGCCTTTATGTGGTGGAGAGAAGGAGACGAACAATTGTTTAGTCTTCCTGAAGGGTTGCGTTCTTTGTATGTAGTATAGCAAGGCCCTTTTTACATCGAGTGTGTGTAAGGCTCTTTCTGCAACAGATTGAGGTTGCGAGAAGAAGACAGGTAATTCCACCGATTGATTGAGATGGAAGGGGGAAATGACCTTGGGCAGGAACTTCGGATTTGTGCGAAGTATGACCTTGCTGTGATGTATTTGTATGAAGGGTTCCTGTATAGTGAACGCTTGTATTTCACCAACCCTTCTCAGGGAAGTGATAGCTACGAGAAAAGCTGTTTTCCAGGTGAGAAACTGTAGCTCGCATTTATGCATTGGTTCGAAGGGCGGACCCATTAGTCGTGTAAGAACTAAATTTAGATTCCATACAGGGGAAGGTGGTGCCCTGGGAGGAATTACTCGTTTAAGGCCTTCCATGAAGGCTTTAATAGCGGGCACTCTGAAAAGAGATAAATGCTGTCTGTTTTGTAGATGAGCAGCGATCGCTGCTAGGTGTAGGCGTATGGATGAATATGCCAGGTTACACCTGTGAAGATGGAGCAGATAGCATATGATGTGCTGTATGGATGCATCTAAAGGGTTGATTGTATTGTTACGGCAGTAAATAACAAATCTTTTCCACTTTGCGGCATAACATGCTCTAGTGGTAGGACGTCTGGCTTCCATGATGATGTTCATGCAATCAGGGGGAAGGTTAAGGTATCCGAATTCTAGGATTTCAGGAGCCAGATCGCCAGGTTGAGCTGAGCTGGGTCCGGGTGCCTGATTTCTCCATGGTTCTGGGTTAGGAGGCATGGGGATAGGTGCAGTTTTTGATGTGGTACCACTGATAGTTGTAGTAGCGTGGTGTACCACGGCTGCCTGGCCCACGTCGGAGCTACCAGAATGAGTGTGAGGGAGTGCTGTTGTAGCTTCCTGACCACTAATGGAATTAGTGGGAGAGGTGGAAAGGCGTATGCAAATCTGCCTGACCAGTTCATCCATATCGCATTGCCCTTGGACAATGGGTGTGGGTATCTGGCGGCGAAGCTTGGGCATTTTTTGTTTTCGTGGGTGGCGAAGAGGTCTATCTGAGGATGCCCCCACTGTTGGAAGAATGGCTGAAGAACTTGCGGATGCAGTTCCCATTCGTGTAGTTGTTGCGTTTGTCTGCTGAGCAGATCTGCCATGGTGTTTTGTACGCCTGGAACGTGTTGTGCCAGGAGAAAGATGTTTTGGGGAATTGCCCATCTCCATATGCTCTGGGCTAAGCGGGAGAGCTGGGGAGAGTGTGTCCCCCCCTGTTTTTGGATATAATACATTGCAGTCATGTTGTCTGTGCGAATGAGGACTGCTTTGCCCGAAATCTGTTTTTGGAAAGATTTTAGGGCTAGAAAGATCGCCAAGAGCTCCAGATGGTTGATGTGGAGCAATTTTTGCTGTGGCGTCCATAGACCTTGCATTGTGAGGTGTAGGAGGTGCGCTCCCCAGCCGGAGAGCGATGCGTCTGCTGTTAGAATCACCTGAGGAACCGGGTCCAGGAACGGCCGCCCTTTGGAAAGGTTTGTGGTGTTCCACCACTGCAGAGAGTGATGTGTGCGGCCGTCCACCAACACCAGATCCGTCAGCTGACCCTGGGCCTGGTTCCACTGTTGTGCTAGGCACTCTTGAAGTGGACGCATGTGTAGTCTTGCATGGGGCACTATAAAGATGCAAGACGCCATCATTCCTATGAGCTTCATGAACACTCTTGCTGGAAGAGAGTGTTGGGGAAGGAATGTTTTGCGTAAGGCTTGAATGCTTGTGATTCTGGCTGTGTTTGGATAGGCAATACCTTTGGAGGTGTCTATAGTGGCCCCGAGATATTGCTTTGTGTGAGATGGTATGAGGTGGGACTTTTGGTAGTTCACCGTGAAGCCTAGCGGGTGGAGCAGTTGGATGGTGCTGTTTGTATGCTGCACGCATTGGTGGTAAGACGCGGCTTTTATCAGCCAGTCGTCTAAGTAAGGGAAGACGTGAATGTGTTGACGTCTGAGGTGTGCTGCTACTACCGCTAGGCATTTGGTAAACACCCGTGGTGCGGTGGTGACCCCGAAGGGGAGAACCGTGAATTGGTAATGTTGCCCGTCCACCACGAACCTGAGGTATTTCCTGTGAGAGGGGTGTATTGGGATGTGAAAGTATGCGTCTTTCAGATCCAAGGTTGTGAGAAAATCTCCCTGACAGAGGAGCGGGAGGACTTGTTGTAGGGTGACCATATGGAAATGGTCTGAATGTATGTAGGCATTTAGAGGCCGGAGGTCCAGAATGGGCCTGAGGGTCCCGTCTTTCTTTGGTATTAGGAAATATAGGGAGTAAACCCCTAGATTTTGCTGATTGATGGGGACCTGCTCTATAGCGTGTTTTTGGAGGAGGGAGAGTACCTCCTGTTTGAGCAGTGTGGAATGTTCTTGAGACATTGGGCGGTGCCTTGGTGGGATATTGGGTGGGGTAGATGTTAGCTCGAGACAGTACCCTGACCGAATGATTTGGGTCACCCATTTGTCCGATGTTATGGACTCCCATGCGTGGATAAAGTTTTGTAGTCTGCCCCCGACCGGAGTGGAATGGTCTGGGGGGAGCGGAGGGAAGTCATTGTGTGGGCGGGGTGGCAGAACGGGTGTTGTTAGTTTTGCCCCTGCCCTTATTGTTGTTGCCTCTGTAACCACCCCTTTGGTTGCCCTTTGAAAAGGTATTTTGAGGAGGGGATATGTAGGAGGTAGAGGTGCTATCGGTGGAGAAGCCTCTGCCTGTGCCACGAAAGGAGGAGCGTCGAAAGGAACGTTTAGACGCTTGTGTTTGGAGTGCCCCCATAGACTTTGCTGTGTCTGTGTCCTTTTTCATCTTTTCCAACGCTTCGTCTACCTTGGGCCCAAAGAGAGTTTGTTGGTCAAAGGGGTGATTGAGTATGGACGCCTGGACTTCAGGCTTAAACCCTGAGATCCTGAGCCAGGCATGGCGACGAAGCAGGACACTGGTATTTATGGCTCTAGAAGCAGTGTCGGCTGCATCGAGGGCACACTTAATGGAGGTGTTTGTAATGAGTTTACCCTCCTGTATTAGCTCATGAGCCCTACGCTTGTGTTTCTCGGGGAGGTGCTGCATAAGAGCCTCAAGTTCATCGTAGTGTGCTCTGTCATAGCGCGCAAGTAGCGCTTGTGTGTTTGCAATGCGCCACATGTTTGCAGCTTGAGAGGCGGTGCGCTTGCCAGACGCGTCTAGGAGTTCGGATTCCTTGTCTGGCGGTGGGGCTTCTCCTGAGGACTGGGAGTTAGCCCGCTTTCTAGCTGTGGACACAACTAGGGAATCTAAGGGAGCAGGGCCCTTAATGTATGCAGGGTCTGTGGGTGCCGCCTTGTACTTTTTTTCTATTCTGGGGTTCAATACCCTGGCCCTGACAGGGTCTTTGAACACCTCTGCAGCATGCTTGGTGACACCCTTAAGCATGGGTAAGATAGAGGTGGATTTGTCCTGTATGTCGAATGTATCCAGTAAGAAGTCGTCTTCCACTGGTTCAGTGTGCATGTCCACCCCATGGTAGTGTGCTGCTCTCTGCACTAAATGATGGAACCCTAAGGAGTCCTCTGGAGGAGACGGCCTGGATGGGTATAGGTCGTCCTGAGGAGTATCGGGTACATCAGGGTTATTGTAATCCTCCCACGGGTCTGGGGTCCCTGGTGGAGTGGGATCCATTGGGGCGTCCGCCGGATAATTGTCCGGGTCCCCGTCGTCCGGATCTGGGGACGGGGCCGGAGAGTAGTGAGGTAAAGGTGGCGGAGACCTGGGAGGGGGAGGGGGTGGAGGAGGTGGAGGAGGTAGGGGAGGTGGTAGTGGGGAGGGCACTCTGAGGGGAGAAGTAGCAGAGTCCTTCCGTTTGGGTGGTGGAGGAGGAGCCGGAGTATCAAGGCGTCTTTTCTTGATAATTAAAGTCAATAGTCCAGTCTTTGGATCTTTGGACAGAGTCTTTTGTAGAGGGTCTGGTGTAAACAGAGCCAGTGGCGTCGAATCGTCCGTCGGCACCGGTGATTTCGGAACCGAGGACTTCGATGGTTTGTGTGCGCCATGCTTTTTTGGGGCCTCCGGTTTTTTCGGCGTCGAAGGAGTTTTCGGCGCCGGAGCGTCGGTGCCGACAGATTTATGTTTGTGTTTGGTCGGCACCGAGAGTCCAGGCTTCGGCACCGGTGGCTTCGGAGTCGAGCTGGATATTGCTTTCTTCGGTGCCGGATGCTGTTTTTCGGCACCGGGCGTCGGCTGGCTCGATCCCGAGCTGCCGTGAGACTTTGGATGCTTCGACACCGAGCCCGAAGGTGGGGTGATCGAAGCTTTGGTCTTGGTTTTGCCCAGGCCGGCAGGCGAGGGAGTAACCTGAGTCTCTTTGGTTTTGGGCGCGGGGGTGTGAGGGGGCACAGTACTCACGGCCCGCTGCGCCGGTGTGATGTCCTCCACGTCGGAGTCGACTGCCTCGGAAGCGCTGACGACGTCTTCTTCCTGCTCGGTGTGTGTTTGCCCCGAAGCTTCGGCGCCGTCTCCGAAGATGTCCGGTGGAGCTGCAGACGATGAGTGCGCCATGGTGCGTCGAGCTTTTCGATCCCGGATGGTTTTCTTCGATCGAAAAGACTTACAGGCGGGGCAGTCTCTGGCCTCGTGTTCTGGAGAGAGGCAAAGATTACACACCTGATGGAGGTCGGTGTGGGGAAATTTAGACCCACATTTTGGGCACTTTTTGAACGGAGTCCTTTCCATCGGCTGAGACCGGAGTCGAGGAGGGCCCGAAGGCCGGTGCCGATGTACGGGATGGAGAAAAGTGCCGCTTCGAGAGATGAAGATGATGATGAAGAAACGAGGATTTTCCGTCGAGGCTGGAACCGTAGAAGTTCGAAGCCGGAGCACGAAGTATCACATCCGAGCCCGATGGCGGAAAAAAACAATCTGAGGATGGAGCCGAAGCCCATGCGCAGTACGGACCGAAGGAGGAGTCACCAAACTCGTGACTTCCAAAGACTGTCCAAGAAGAAAAACAAACTGCAAACATCCGGGCCCAACACCAGATGGCGATCTATGCTAAGTGTACAATCTGCAGCTCATATGCCTCGAACCTTGTTTTTCTGATGTATACTTCTAACCACAGGTTCCTAAACTATGGATTAGATACCAAAGCAGTACATACAAAGGTGGAGGTCTTGGGGTGGGCTCAGATCAAAAAGCCTTGCAGGACCACACATGCGCAATGCACTTACCATCAGACGTGGCCATCAAGGCAGTAGTGCTTCAAACGTGTGCACAGATGCCGACGTTGCGGCATAGGCACATTTCAAGAACAGGCGTCCCACATGCTTACACAGTGGTAGCAGCCTTGTGGAATGAGCCCCCAATCCTTCCAGATGCTGCTTCTTGGAAAATGTGCAGCAGATCTTAATGCAGACTACTATCCACTTTGGCAGAGTACTTTTCTGCATTGCCTTATCTATATTTAGACGCCACAAAAAGCTATTTATCCACTTTATGGCCTTTTACGCCATCTTTGTAAAAGTTTATGGTTCTTTTGGGGTGCAGCATATGGAGCCATTATTCGAGCGTCAATAAAGTGTCAACTACAGGCAACCCTGGTCCTCAACACCAGTTTTCCTGGGAAAAGCATAGAGGAGAGTGCTGCACCATAACAGCCTGGAGCTCACTCATGCGCTGAACTGAAGTGAAGTGGACAGTATGAGGAAGACTGTTTTGAGAGTCTGAAGACGCAATGATCAGCTGTCCATTGACTCGGAAGGGGGCACACACACAGAATGTAATGACCAATTTAAGATCCCACTTTAGCATCAAAAATGGGTTGGGAAGAAACATGCATAAGACCTTTACCTGCATCTCAACAGGGGATTTAAGCAAAGACAGTTGGTCCAGCAAACGTAAAAAGGCCAAAAGGGTTGGCTAATAGCCTTCAATGGCGACCCCCTCTAAGAACTTGCTGGGGCAATGATTCAAACAACAAAACATCCAACAGCTTGTCATGCAAGGGGTCTGCACTGCGGACCAGTCACCAGGATAAAAATGTATTTGAGTGTCATGCATAAATGGACTCTGTAGAGAAACGCCAGGCTGTGAGGATGACAACTTCAGGAGGGAGATAGAACGCAGTTCACTGCCACTGTTCAATCTCCACGAATGGAGGTGTAAATTGTGCAGGCTCACCTGCACAACACGGCTTTGCAGCAGAATAACCTCCTGGAGCACTAGCCTGAATGGAGGACGAATGCTCAGAAGTTCTGGGTACCACCCTCTCCTGATCCCCAATCCTGAGCCACTAGAATTACATGGACCTCCCATTCCTGACCCAGTCAGCAGAGGCAGTGACAACTAAGAGTCCCGTGCTCATCTCTAGCCTGAATGTGGATCCTACAAAGGGCGGTCTTTGGACCATCAACACACAGATGTTTAGACACTATGTTCTTGACAGTGGCGAAAATATCTAGCTAGGGCTCTCCTCACCGTCTGAACACATCCTGCGACACCTTGGGATGTAACCGAAATTCGTGATTTATCAAGCATTGCCAGCTGAGCTCTTACTCTGTGGCACTTCAATATCTTACCAGCTATTTCACAATGCCCTGATGCTCCAGCCAATTCCAGAGGTGCTGCGCCTCTTTGCACAGAACCCAGGACCCCACTCTGCCCAGTTTGTTGCGGTACCACATGGCGATTGTGGTGTCCATGGGAATCTGCTTCGGCCTTCTCCTGAAGGATGCAGGAAGGTCTTCAATGCTAGACACATGGTCTGCAATTCCAAAAGACTGATAAGCAGCCAGGTTTTTGCCAGAGACCAGAGTCATCTGATCTTCACCTCTCCCAGATGAGCTTCCCAACCCAGAAGGGACGCTTTTCTCACCATCATATGTGGGTGGAGAAGGGAGAGGCTTCTGTCGCTTGTCACGTTTTTGGTCAACCAGCGAAAACTGCAGGTCTTGTGGAATATTCTCTGAAACCTTGACACACAGCCGATTTTCTTTGGTGCTGAGCCCACTGAGCCTTCAGATCTCACTGTAAAGGCCACATATGCACCCTGGCGAAGTGGGAAAGCAAGATGCATGAGACCAGCAGGCCAAGAGGCCTCAGACGCTCTCACTGAGATCGAAGACAGAGGGGGAACTATCAGGATAATAGCCCAAATGTCCTTGACTGGACAGGCCCAGAAATGCACCATGACCAGAACGGCTCTTATAAAGGGAAACCTCTTTGAAGGAGTTGGGTATGACTTTGGCTCATTGATTAGGAACCACAACAATGTTGGGAGGTTTGCCATAGTTTCAAGGTGGTCTACGACAGACTGTGATGAGCCCCCTTTAATAGCCAGTTGTTGAGTTAGGGGAGAACTTCAAAGATAGGCAGCAACCACTGCCATGACTCATTAACATCTGAGGGGCGCTGGAAGTGGAGCACAGGAAACTTAAAATGCTCCTAGTTGAACATGAACCACAAGTAACAGCTATGGGACTTCAGGATAAGCACATGAAAGTATGCTTATTGCAGGTCCAAGACAACCAACCAGCCGCCTGGATCCAGGGCTAGTGTATGCATTTTCAATTTGTCCTACTGAAGAAAGGTATGCAGAAAGTGACGACCTAAAATTGGACAGAGGGCTCTGTTCTTCATCAGCAGGACTATATGACAGCCCTCTGGAGTAGCCTTCAAAGGATCAAGGCTGCTGAGGGGGAACAGTCCAGCAGGGCTTGAGAGGCCCGAGGAACATGTTCTGGCTCTGCTTTCTCTAAAGCATTTGAGGACAGAATCAGACTGTGTGCCAAAAAGGCGAGACCCATCAAATGACATCCATTAGAGACGACTGTAGATCCTCAGAAAAGCCAGAAGACTGCATCACCCTGTGACAGCAAAACACACTAGTGCACACTGCACGCCCCAATCAGTCAGTATTTAAGCCAGCCCTAGTGACATTCAACTGCATCCTGGCGGTCTTGAAAGGTTTGAGGCAAGAAGACCTGAAACTCTTCAGGGATCGCCAGCAAGACCTCACTGGCCATTTCCCAAAGGGGGGCTTAAGAGTTAGGCCACACTGACTGAACGCCAAGTTGGAAGAAGAGAACATCCTCTTCCGGAACCCTTCAATTCTTTTGGACTACTGTAGGAAGCTGGCTCTGTAAATACTATACCAAAGTGGGGTATAGTATATACAGAGCCCAGTGGAACCCCAAAGGTAGACAGAGGCAAAGATAGAATCTTACTCTCTATTTCTGGTAGTGTGGTCGGGCACTAAAGCAGTATCAAGAGGACAGTTAAGCATTTGTTGTGTACACAGTCAGGAAATGAATTAACACTCAAAGACTGAACTTCAGACCAATTGTTTTTGTATACAAATATTCTTTGTTATTTTATTTCTAGAACCAGGCAAGTCTGGCACAGGTAAGCAATACATACTTTACAGTAGTAAATGCTGATTGTAAAAACAGTTCAATTGCAATTGTAAATGTACTAAGGTTTGACTTACAGTATTGTTTCAGAGAAATGCCAATCACTTGTAAATACAGTACATATACTTGAATGGGATTTTTAGTAAAATAGCAGGTAAGTTACTTTTGGATTACTTTTCGTACTCCGTGCTGTATGCCTGGATGCAGCACTGGGACATTTCCTGTAAACAGGTGACTGAAAGCCTTTTTGTTAAATCGTACAATTTTAAAGAATTTCTTTAGGTTTCAAAACTCCACACTTAGAAACTTTTTCAGGAAAAAGTATCAATGTTATCCTATGGAGGAAAATCTGGTTATCCGTCTTTGGAGCTGAGGTTCTGGGGGTAGACTCAGGGATCCACCAGGGTCAGTGATGTACTCTTGTTACACCCTCGGCGGCACTAGGGCAGCCGGGTGCAGAGTGTTGAGGCCCAATGTTATCCAATGGGGAATAGGGGGCCTCTAGTTGGTGGCTGCTGGCAAGCAGGCCACTGGGTTGTGGGAGCAAAGCTCCTGAACATTAGCTCAGGGAAAATGGGGAAACAAATTAGCACCAGAGGTGCCCCCTCAGGGACACTAGGGAAGCCGGGTGCAGGTTGCTGTTTCGCAGTCAGATGCCCTGTTTCCAATGGAGAACCTCCGGTTTGCAAAAGCACTGCAGGCAGAAAGACAAAGGACTTCTCGGTGCAACCACCACTTCGGGAGGTAAGTTGGGAAGTTAGGGGTTGGTTAGGCACAGACTGTTTGGGCACAGAAGGCCGTGGGGCGTCTGGTGCAGGGGTGCATTTTTGGGTTGGATCTTCTTAGCAGCAAGAACATAGGCCCTGGGTACCTGATTAGCAGGAGCCCAGGGCACACTCGGTCAAAGTACATCAGCAATTCAGCAAAAAGTGGGGGCAACCATGCAGAAAGAGGGCACATTCTCACAACTACCTGTTGTAAGGGGGTCATGGGGATTGCATTAGGTTTGACTCTGCTAATGGAAGCTTTCAGGAAACTCGTGTGCTTCCTGAGTCCTGGCTGCTCTTTGCTGGTCTGTGGCACCAGGTCACCTCTGTGTTCACCGATGGACAAGAGGAATGCTTCGCCCAAGTACCCATATTGGTGTCAGCAAGGGCTTAATTAAATTGAAACAAGGGTTCAGATGAGACGCCAAACGTGCACAACCTCAGTGAGGACATTTGGTTTTGACTTCAGTAGAAGGCAGCTGTAGATCCCTAACTTTGCTGCATGTCTAATTTACCACAGCAAACGGGGCACTGTTCTCCATTGAGGGCTCAAGGGGAGAAACCAACCCTGTGTCCAGCACACCGTCCTCCAGCGAGTCCATGTAGATATTGTGAGGGGGTAAATAATCCCAATCATCACTATTCGACTGATCAGAGTGAGAAAAATGTGAAGCCTCTGAGAAAGTCCTCATTGAAGAAGTGCTGTAAGAATTGTACGGGTAGCACTGGAGTGGAATGAAGACACAACCTCAGTAGGTGGGCAAAGCTGATTCGGCTGCAGGTCAGACACCAGATTCAGCAAAGGTTCAACCTCTGATGTTATGGGCATTGTCTTTGAGAAGGAACCGGTGCCGATCTTGGGACCTGAATGGAAGTCAGTACCAGAGTCAGGGTAGAAGCAGGCATGGGTTCAAGAGGCACACATGGCGTCGAGGACCAATATGAAAGTGGTAACCCAATTGGAAGCTCTTGCAACTGATCCTTGGGGTCCAAAGGCGCAACAGAAGAAGCTGGTAAGAGTGCCAAAAATATGCAGCATGGCCTCCCAACAGGCCTCGAGATTTACTGCAGCGTCACTGATGGCCCCGGGGAACTTTGGACACATCAGGATTGACTTGGATCGGCTCCTCAATCAGATCAAGATTAAGGTCAAGTGGCACTTTAAGGCACTCAGGACGTCTCTCTAGCTAGAGAGTGGCAGGATTGGGTTAAATTCGGATTATCTTCTTGGGTTTCCGTTTTTGATTTGGACTTCCAATTACCAGATGACCTTGACAGCGAAGAAGACCTTTAGCAGGATCAACTACAAGAGTGGGAATGGGCATGCATCCACTACTTAGTGAGGGGCTTGCATTTCTTATGTACGGGAAGGTACAAATTTGTTTGTCTGACCTGCCTTTGAGTGCAGAAGGGCACATTGTTCGAACACAGTGTTGCCCCAAGCCAAAACATCAGAAGCACAACTCCTGCGTGTCGGTCACCGACATCTGCTTGCAGGAGTCATGGTACAGCTTGAATCCTGTAATCTTCAGTGGGGACTGCATTCCCTTACACACTGGAAAAGATTTTGGAGGAATTTGTCAATTGACAAAAAAGGAGTAATGCTCCAATTCTGCATTTTAAGGTGTGAAAAATAGGAACTTATGTCAGAGTGCGAGGATAGACCTATATTTGGCTACAATGTCACTTCCAGGAAAGAACGAGGTTGACGTGGAGCCACATAAAGCCACCTAGAAGCACTGCTATATAAACATATGAATCCAATCTGGATGCCTGAATATTCTAAAGGTGAGGAATCGGCAAAAGTATCCATCAAAAAGGGCAAATCAGAGCAGCTTGGAGGCCACTACGGCCAGGAGTGAGAAGTACAGGATTGCTGCTCTTGCTGGTGCGAAGGGCTTAAGCTGCTTCCGTGCCCCATGTAGCAACAAAAGGTTTAAACTGTCTGGGAGAGCTCCCATGGTCAGTATGCCCGACCCAGTGAGTAGCCTCTAAACTCACAATAGTGCAGATGAAACTTTATGGCCATGTAGAACAGCCCTAGGGAGCCAGCTGTAGCACAGCTGTCTTTAGACCTTTATAAGGTGGAGTCTTTCTTCTTCCTGAAAAATCTATAGCCATCTAAAGGCATATTTATCAGGGAGGCTGCTAGGATATCACACAAAAATCCAGCTGCAATTAAGCGTGCCGCCTGAGCAAAATGCTGGTACCCATGACACAGCCTACAAAATCTGTGGTATTTAGGCCATCATGTAGGATTTACTTTGCCATGCCCTATCTATACTGGATGTTCTGGCAAAAGGTTGCCATAAGATCTTCTGGGATGGCTGGTAACATTTCTATATAACACCCTTCCTTGAAGGTTGTAGCGTACACCACACAAGGAGTTGGCGTAAGGAGGGGCCTGATTAAGCATACCACCCCAGGGTGGGTTAGGACTAACGTCCTCTAATTTAATGGGACAGGCTCCATACAGATTTACCGGTCTTCCGTTAACTGACCATGATCTCTCATTGTGATGTACTGATTAGATTAGGAGGTCCAGCTGTGGGGGTCTTTCAGCCCTCCTTATTCTCCCTAGGTGTAATGAACTTTCCTTTTATTTCACCTTCCTTCTCAAAAACACCCACACCATGACATCTTCTCAGACATGACAGAGCACACAGAACTAGGGTTTTATGAAACTGTGGTGCAGTCGATATCAAATACACAAAGGATCTTAGAATTACAAACCACAAAGATTCACACTCAGACCGACTACTAAGACACTCTTGAATCTTAAAAAAAATAATAATCACAAGTAAGGACGACTGGCACCATTATGACAGAGTAAGAAGTGATGCTGGTCTGATTGCAATGAATGAATCTAGGTTTTTCTTAGCAGACCAAACCTTTACGAAAGATTGATATCGGATGTCATGGCTATACATGTGCAACTGACTGATCTGTTCATAAAAATGAGCCATGCATCTTTGACAATCTAATTGAGATCCAACATTAAAACCATTACTGAGAATAGAGATTTAACACAGAATAAGATCAAAGTTGGCACAGAGACACCCAGGATTAGACTTTCAATTTAGATGAATGGCGCACTAGTAGTGAATACTAAGACCCAGAGCGGTGTACAACGTTCCAAGCCAATAGGGGGCATCATTTCCAGGCTCTGGTATACTGGTAGGGCCCCTCAACTAGTGGCAGCCATCACAACCTTGTGTTTAACTCCAGGCCCCATTACAAGATAATGTCTTCCCACCATCGATAACTAGGTTTCCCTCTTTAGGAAAAGGAAGAGGAAAAGATAACATAAATAGGCACACAGGAACCCTTCTTCCCCCGACAGACAATAAGCAAGACCAGGGATCAACAGACTACAGCCAATCACAAGACCAACTAGTGGTAACTCTTTGTTACAAAGTCCTGACGTTTACGGGACTAAGCGAACTGAATACAGGACTTGGTTTCGTTTCTACAAATCTAGGTAATTAATTCACTTTCTAGACTGAAAGGACAACATTGTAGAGGAAGATCACTCCTCAAGTTAGTTCACTTTGCACTGATCGAGGAATCCATCCCAGCTGATCAGAACACAGGAGCAAAAAATAAATCCACCTTCCAACCTCGTGATCAGAATGTTTCCCAAGAAATACACACGTTTGACCAAGCGGACATAGCCCCAAGGCTGGTATCGGACCACTCGTGTATTAGCCTAAAACTGGCTGGGTGTCATAATGAAGCTGTGCCAAAGAGATGGTGCTTTAACAGCAATCTACTTTCGGATCCTGCGGATATAAAAAAAGGTCGAGGAGGCTATAATAGACTACCTTAAACACAACAACACTCTAGAGACTAGCACTAATACGCTCTGGGATGCACTGAAGGCCACCATCAGGGGTACAATAATTGGAATAAAGACAAAAATCAACAAGAGTACCAACCTGAGACTAAGCCAACTTGAACAGGAGATCAAAAGTTCGGAGCAGTCCCACGCTACTTCCCTACACAATAGCGAGCTCCTCACATCACTAACACAAAACAAATATGAATACAACAAAATCCTAACAGAGGGCAGGGTTATGGATTAATAAATATAAAGCTCTTAACCTATGCAAGGCTAACAAAGTGGGGAAACTGCTTGCTTCCTATCTCAAACACAAACGGAACCAGTTCGTCATCTCATCCATTACAACCCTAACAATAAAAGACGCACTAAACACAAAGACATCCTTAGAACCTTCAAAGAATTCTATCAGGAACTCTATAAGAATGACCAGCCCCTAAACTTATAAGATTGTACCGAAAACCTCAAAAAACCCGACTTGCCGCAACTATACATAGAAGAGAAAATTGAACTAGGACAGGAAATTAACTATACAGAGATTGAAAAGGCAGTCAAATCCCTAAAAGACAACAAAGCTTCTGGCCCAGACGGGTTCACAGCCTCTTTTTACAAAACCTTCTTAGACCAATTAAAACCAACCATGAAACAAGTTTTTAACTACACAACATCTAAAGGGTCCACGCCATACACTATGACGGAAGCTAACATAATAGTCATTCCGAAGGAGGGGGAAGGACCAACTCTCACCGAAAAACTATAGGCCTATATCACTGATTAACGTAGACTGCAAAATATACGCTAAGATCTTAGCGGTCAGACTCAACTCGGCCCTACCAAAACTAATAAGTAACTCCCAAGTAGTCTTCCTCCGTACTTGCATGTCTAACAATAACACCCACCTACTGTGCCACATCATAGAGCATGCCGCCGTTAAGGCTGAACCAGCAGTAACCATCACCTTAGACGCCGAGAAGGCCTTCGATAGGGTTTCCTGGGCATTCTTGGGACGCTGCATGCAATCTTTCAATCTAGTTGAGGACTATTTACGTATGGTTATGGCCCTCTATGGAAACCCATCAGCCCGTATTGTCGTTAATGACTTGCTCTCTGAGCCCTTCACACTACAACAAGGTACTAGACAGGGATGCCCACTATCTCCATCCTTATTTTTACTAGCATTGGGACCCTTTTCAGGGACATCATATCAAACACTAACATTAAGCGGGTGGATATCAATGGCATCCAAATAAAACTAGCCGCCTACGGAGACGACATACTAATTGTAACAGAACAACCGAGGGCATCAATTGCTGCCCTGATGGACACAATAGCTAGATATTCCGGCCTTTCAGGGTACAAACTTAGAGAGAAATCAGAACTCAAACCATTAAACATCCACTGTACGAGGGATATCCTGGGAGAGTCTGGGCTAACATGGCAAACAGGCTACATCAAATTTGGGAGCAACAGGATAGATACCCTAACACCAGAATGAGAAAACATTACTAGGGAAAATAAAGAAGCTTCTGGAATCATGGTCACCAAAATTCATTACGTGGTGGGGGAGAATCGAGACTATCAAAATGATGATCACCCAGATTAACTGCCTCATCAGTATGCTCCCACTCCTTCTTACAGACGACTTCCACTGCAAAATAGATATCCTCATATCTAAATTCCTTTGGCGCAGAAAAAAAGCAAGGATGAGTATCAAAAAATTAAGACTAGATAAAACACTAGGAGGGGTGAACTTAGCGGATTTCAGACTATACCAGCTGGCGTTCCTGGCGAAACAAGGCTCATACTGGATTACTCCACCTACCGGCTACACCCCGGCATGGCTAGAGGTAGAGAGGGCCATTCTTATTAACCTAAGCCCCCTTGCACTTCTAACAAATAGACTATACCTACATACCTCAAATTCCATTTTTAATTACACAAAAAAAGCATTACTTCAGGTCGATAAAAAGCTGGAGCATAGTATTAAAGGGTCTAAATTGGAATCACTCTGGACCAATAGCAAGATAAAGTACTAAGGCAAAAGCCTAACCCTAGACACATGGATTAAGAAAGGAATCCTCTTCCTTTATCAACTAGAAAACACATAACCAATTACATTCTCAGACCTCCAAGCGAGGTATGGCCTTGCGGACATTGAGTTCTACAACTTCTTAAAAATAAGATCGGCCCTTACAAAATCCATATTATCTACCGTCCATCCATCAATCTCCTTATTTGTGACAAACATTAACAAACTGGGCCACCAGGTCTCGCAGATATACAAACTCCTCCGCCCAAAACCCTCTAAACTTAATGATAAAGTTATAGCCTTTTGGGGGCAACTGCCCCCAGAGCCACCAAAGGAACAGGAATGGCCCTCAATATGGAGATCCGTCTCACGAAATAAGATCTCCCCGGTTCTCTCCCAAACCAAATACTGGCTACTACACAAGGCATTTTGGACCCCTGCCCGTTTATTTGCACTAGGGTTCAGAAAAGATGCAACATGCTGGAACTGTAATCGGGAGACAGGGGATTTAGCCCACCTCATCTTTCAGTGTACTGTTCTTAAATCATTTTGGGACAAAATCTTTGCCTTCATAAAAGGTGTGTTTAAGTGTACTACTGTCAGAGACTCCTTCAATTTGCCCACGGCCTGTATAAGCACAAACTTGAGAAATGATTCTGACAAAGATCTACTTGACCGGTTACTAACTTCGGCAGTGAAAATGGTTCTGGCCAACTGGAAGGACACGGGTAAGACTTCATATAAGAGCTGGATAAACTGGATCATCAATCTCAGAGGGGCAGACAACATAGCATTACAAAGCTCTCCATGGAAACCATCATCCAGGACGCTGTGGAACTCCTTAGACTTGTTTCTAGACTCTTATGAACCCCCATGAACAAGTCCTCACCACGGAGCCATATCTGGTGACCTTACTGTCGTTCCATCTGAATAATAGTATTTAAGTGAAATATTCATTGTTACAGGTACTAGAGCGCCATATTATGTAAAGTTGCCAATATCTGGCACCCCGTGAACCAAAATATGCATAGATATGGAAATCGATATTACAGCTCGCCCAGTCGTGGCTCCCCCTCTCTCCTCCACTCCTTTTCTTTCCTTTTTCCCTTCCTTTGCCTTACCTTTTTCTTCTACCATTGGTCGCCCGATTTAGGCTCATGGTATCCATAAAGGCGCATTACTCTCACGCTAAGTATGCACATGTAAACTTTGCCTTGGACACCCTTGCTTACCCTATATGCTTTCTGTATACCTTGTGAAAATCAAAGTATTTTGAGGAAAAAAAGGAAAAATGCATTGGGATTGAAAAAAACTTGTATGAAATACAAATCTGTGAGGAAACTTAAAACTAGTCTAAATAAATGCACGCCAAGGTAAAACAATTAAATTGTGATGATCGAATGGCATGTAATGTGCGGATGAGTGTGATGCACTGAGCCCTACCAGGTGATGCACTTAAGAACTTTCTTCCAGCGTTCGATCACATGTACCATTCTGTTGGGCTATTTCCACCAAGAGTGGACTTTCCTAGAGGCCCGAGGGTTCTAGTCCTACCTGCTATTCAGAGAACCATCAATGTATTGTTCCATTCAGCAAGAACATACTTGGCCTTCGCCGACAAAAGAATAAAACGAGCAGTTAGACCTGGAATCTTAACACTTCCCAAGGCATTCCATGAACACAGCTCATGAACTGTGATAGGGGGATGGGTGAGCTGGGTAAGCCGCTTAAACACCCAAGGCGGACAAAGGGAAAGAATGGAAACACGTTCTGTCAACACAAACTTAGACACCATGCAGCATTAGTGTTTCAAAACAATATTACTCCTTTACAGCATAAAGATGCCACAAATGCTTTCGTTCAATTTCACAAAGCATAGTTCACTAGAGAGGACATAACTTAGCCACAGGAGTCTTTTCTCTCAAACTTTTTAATTCATTCAACATTCAGCCCATTCGAAAAGCCACAAATGTAGACTGAATAAGATGGAATCGGATTCAATTTACGTCTTACATAATAAGGGTACTCACAAAATCAAATACCTAATTGGAAAATGGTGTGCCCGAAAATTATAGTAATTTAAGCAAATCCATGCTTCTGCATAATTATAATTTAGTAATTAACTAATACTGTAAAAGCCATGCACCAACTAGGCACAAGGTTTGCTGCTTTATAGTGAGTGACTTACGCCAATAGATGCCCCCTTTATTTAAATGATAACACTGCCCAGCACTCTTCTGAAGCTCTGAAACTTCCTAAAGGTTAATGCTTCTCTCACACAACTTGATTTTACAAAATGCAACACTAGACTGAGGTGGCGGTACAAAGCCCAGACCACAGCAGGGGATGTTCCCCTGACAAAGATTCCATGATAGTATAAACGTTTCCAATAGAATCCCTGCTAATATGATATTATTTGCTTACATGAGATAAAAAACAATTACCGAATAGACAATGTACCTGGCTAGCACTTACCAGTCAACTGTGCAATTCTGGACTTCGCAGCGAGCAGAGTTTTCCTAGTTTTATCATCCTTCTCAGACACCTGCTGCCGGAGCTGCTCTTCTTGGGTAGTCTTGTTCTGCAAGTCTTGTTGGAGGCGAGTCACCTCTGAATGCAACTGAGCCACCTGGTCATGAAGAGATTTAGATTCTGCTTCCTTTTCACCGATTGTCTGCATAAAACATTAACACATTTATCAAATAAAGAACTGGAAACATACCCTGGTCGACAACTTACTACATTTACTAGGTTTCCTCCAGCACCTCTATGATCATCAAAAGCAAATGACCGACAGTGATCCATACCAATTCAGGGCACAGATTTGAGGTTTTTTGAAAATGGTACAACCACACCCCTTCCACCGCCCCCTCTTCACCGGTTGTTCCTATATTTAAATTTTATCAGGGTGAAGCATAGAACACTTGTTTTAAGTGAGAGTATACAACATAGGCTGCATTACAACTTTGAAGATAAATGCCAAAAAAGCAGAAATAATATTGGCAGTAGTGGCTCTACCTCATCACACTGGTTTATTACTCAATTTATCCCACTATGGGTGCTCCTTCTCTCTCTCCCAGGTCCAACTGCCCACAAACCTCCTATAATAAATCACTGTCAACAAAACAAGTTAAGGGACAGCACTCCAAATAACTAGTAATCATTATTTTATACTGACAAGTTCACAAATTGTATTACTGGGTGATGGTCACGAAGGTCCACATTCAATCCCTCAAAAATAGTATACAGGACAAGGATGCTTTCTATTCTTTTATTCTTGTCCTTTGGATTGCAAACCTGCAAGGTATTATCCCAACCTTCTTTTTATTTGCAAAAATGCAAGGTGTTAGCCCAGCCAATGTGTTTCGTCCCTACCATGGGACTTCATCAGGCCAATCATTCATGGAAGTATTTCATTATTAAAAGTCAGTTTTCAACAATTCATTTTACAAATGTATTTCTACTTTGAAAGCTCGAACAGTGACTGTAGGAGGAACATGAATATCCAACTCCTTGAGTTACTGCTAGTGAAGGACTATGCTTTTCAGTGCAAGGACCCCTCCTCCCCGAAGGTAACTATTTACAAAATTGATATAATATCCTGTTTACCTCAAATAAGAAAAGCTTGCCTTGCCAAATTAACAAAGCAGGGTTACTACCTCACCAAGTAGGTTTCATACACTCGGGCCTCATACAGGCCTTTTTCCTGATTTCTAGTTTACTTGAATCTGGGACACACTAAACCGATGGGCAAAGAAACCCTTCATCTTGACCAGGCTCTTTCCCTCAAGTAGGGTCTCAAGCCGAGATGGCAACTGTGCATCAATTCTGGTCCATTAAGCCAGGGTTAGTTCTAATACAATTACAGCTGTAAACCATATCTTACCCACCTGGTATAGGAACCGGGGTACTCGTATACTTGTAGGTCTCATCCTGTTCCTAAAATGCAGCACTATTGGGCCCTGAAAGGACCACAGTCTGCCTCAATGCAAGTACACAGCAACTTCTTCAGATGACAAGGATACCCTAACGTTATGGCCCATTGTGAAGGCCTTTTCTTGTGGTCTTGACAGAGAATGATCAGTGGTTTGTTTGACAAGTTAATGTTATAAATCTCCCGGGCCGGCGCGGACGTTGGGTAGGATTCGAAGTGTCCCACACTACGGACATATAACACTGCACTATTCAGTGTTAGAATCCAGCGCCTACCCGTTGAAACCTACAAGACATCACTATAGGGTGCTTTGAATTTTATCCACGTTCGTAACCACTTATTAGGGTGCTGTAATAGTGGTAAGTGCTTTAGGAGGTGCTACCACTACCAGTAAGTGTGTGAATTTTCTTTCCCTTTTTGGTCCTGAAGAATTGCGGTTAAATCTAGCCTTTGCAAGAAACAGGTTGACCACTGACCATTACAGCGTAAACCAGACACCTTCACTGTAGGGTTACGCACTTGTTCTTTTTTAATTAAGAGTGGGACCTACTTTATTAAACTTTTGTTATTTAGGGTTTTAACTACTTATTTTAAAAATATCTTTCAGTACACACTACTTCTTGGGCCCTCACCCGCACTGCACCAACCGGCATAAAGGAAAAAAGATCTCCATTAAAAGGCGCCACGTTGGTCGCCGATCGGGGATTGCAGCGCCTCCCCGATTCTGAGCAGACCTGATGATGAAACATGACATCTGGGTCGCCTGATGACGAAATATGACATCAAGCCTGCTGGATGTGTGAGGGTCTTTTTCCTAAAGGAGGTAACTCTTCCTGACTTTACTAACTCACTCAACATTTTTTGGCCTTTTTTCATTTCACTTCATGAGGAACGGCATACTTCTTTATATTTACTATAAATCTTGTTATATCACTTAAGAAGCACTGAAGTGCCTTTAGACTCTGGAAACATTTTCGACCATGAGGGAGCTCACTCGGATAAATATACCCCATATGGATCACGCCCATCACACTACTCCCTTTAACAACACCCCCTCCACCCCCAAACTCTTTCTGGGAAGCCAAGTTGAGCAGGCAAAGCACAGAAGGCAATAGAAGGCAACAGAGGACAAAAAAGTTAGAAGCAACACAACAGCTAACACTCAAACACTAGGCCTCGTCAGCACCATACCTTCAAATATAGCTATGTTTTGAGGCATTTTTCTACAACACTTGACCGATAACTAATTTTCTCTTTTGGGACAGTCCTCGCGATCACTGGAATGCTTAATACCAGCCTGCATTTTACTATAAGGTCTAAAAGTAAATTGAAGTTCTACAAATAATACTATGTAGCAACCTTACTAGGACAGCACCCTCTTAATTGGCTCCAGCTTACTTTGCAAGACTGGATAACTTGGTTTGCACCGGAAGCAGTAAAAATGTCTCTGAACCTAAAACCCCCCATGAAAACACAGGTCCCAACCATGGAACTTGGTGTACTTCCAACATTCCTTCACAGTCCTAGTCCAAGTTATTAACGACTGGGGATCCAGTTGCGTCCAGCTGGACGCAATTCAATAAATCCTTAATTGGATTTTTGTTTTTGAAAAGGCAGGCCAGTGTGTTGTATTTGAGGGGGGCAAGTTGGGGGGATGGGACAGAGTTTAGAGTCCTCTTTCCTTGCTCTAGAGGGGGGGTTTGTCTGCCACACCTGCTTTCCAGACGGCGGGGTTCAACTAGTTTGCCCCCTTGCCTAGCTCAAGTGGGGTACAGGTGATAACTTTGAACCCGCAAACATGGCCAATTAAGCAGTGGCTGTGTTGAATGTTTATTCTGACCACATTGGCCACGAACAAGTAGGCAGCATTTTTGAGTTTTGTTTCCTACTCTGTCGTACCAAAGGGCAGAGTGTTTTCTGTTCGCTCTCCAGACCAAACACCTCCTTACAATGTTGGTGAAAATGGGGGAGATGAGAAAAAGAAACAGGCATGTCTGGGCACCATCTGACAAATAAAATACCAGTTCTTCACAATGTATGTAGTCTTCAGTCCTAGGACACCCTCCACTAGTTCCAGGTTAGGAGGCCAATTTAGAAGCTATGGAATAGATATTTGGTTCCTTACTCAACATACAAAATGGAAACCTTTTATCTAAAAACAAATTCTCGGTCCATCAAAAAGAGAAAAAGATGGCGGGGCATTTTGTAACCTCCCCATCTTGTCTAAAAGCGAGTGGTATTTAGTAATATTTAACCTCTCACCCAACTTAACCAAGGATTGCGGGTAGATTTTAATCCCTAATCCTGCATTGCTCAAGGTTGTGGCGCTTCTTTCGCCCCTTAACCACTATTGATGTGCCAAAGAACAGGGGTATTTAACAAGTTTTTAGACACTTCACCGCGTTTGAAATTGTCGATAGGGCACAGGGGCAGCTTTTAACTATCTTAGACTTCGAAGATCCACAGAACTAGTTGAATAAGGCAAGGGTCAGCACAGATAATAGCTGCAACAGCACACTGAAAACAACTCCGAAGACTGCATCCGGCCAGTTGCCTTGATTTATTTCATTCTGTTTTGTGCAATCTCCTTTGGGCAAGGCAGGGGAGGGGGCGGATATTTTATTCAATGCGAAGAGTTCCCTTGTCTTTGAGCAATGTAATCAAAACACCGAACCTTGGGAACTAGCGGGGTGGGAAGGGCTATAAATGTTCTTGCAATTGAGTAATACAGGGGTGATGCCATTACCACCTATTAGGTAAGACAAGCACCTAAATTGAGTATTTAGGTGGCCCCTGAAGTAGAGGAGCTACTCCCCTGCAGTCCCCAGGCACCAAAACAGCAGACTCCGGTTTACCATGCTGCCGCTTCTTGGTCACAACGCAACAACCACACAGGAAGAAATCACCGAGCTCCAGAAGGGCAGCTATCTCCCCACCAACTGAAGCTGCATAGCACCAATACCTGTGGTACCGGACCCCTTGCAGCAACCAAAGCCTGCTTGAGTCCAATCCGGACTCTGGGACACCATCAAAGATGTCAACACCGCAGAGACCCACTTCCAGAGTGGTCCAGCTGTCCTGATTTTTGCACCCTCAACCAGCGAGACAGACAACGGCAAGACATGCAACACCATCCCAGCCTACCTAGCCACTCTGCACCAGAGCACCATGGCCCAGGTTCCCAGAGGATTGACTTTGCTTTCTTCCACCCAGGCTTCTTGTGAATTGAGCCCCCAGTGGGAGTTCCCGGATTTGTCCTAAAGTCTCCCTCTGCAGCTTGTTTTTAGGTTTCGTGTAGCGCTCAAAGCTACTAACCCGGCCAGCACCTCTGCACCAGATGCTCCAGGGCAGGTAAAGACTAACTGCTGGTGGTTCTTTGGACCTTGACCCTCCCACCACCTTAAGCTCTGAAGGGGACCCCCAGAAACCTATTGCAAGTACCTGTATGCAGTATAGCTTTTTCTCCCATAGGTAAGCAGTGCGCCTGAAGATGCATTTGAGTGAACATTTTACTTACCCGTGAAATTCGATATTATAAAAAATACTCGTTTACAAAGTTCTTGGTATCAAACTTTTTATAGAAATAGGACTTCTTTTCTAAATTGGTCTCAGATTTCTTTGAGCATGTGTCTCACCAATTGCCCATGTAAGTACAACAAATGCTTACCATTACCCTCTGATAAGAAAAACTGCTCGCACACTACCACATGAGAGTATTTAGTCTGATCATTTTTGCCCCTGTAAAGAAAAAAGGTTTACCTGGATGCATTGCACAGTGTACCTCGTTTTGGTGCACTATATAGAGAACCAGCTTCCTAAGCTCGGAAGCTCACAAACACAAACTCCCCTACGATCAAGGTTCAGTGCTCAGCGCCCCCCTCAATGAACCAACCAACCAGAGGCAGGGCTAGGTTTGCACACACACCAGGACACCCTTAAGGGTCACAGTGCACAATGTCTGCAATAGTTAATGTGCAGTTATGGTTACACTCATTCATTCACTCATTCAAGGTGATATCTGAAGGGGATTTAAACAGTTTCGCAACTTCTGGTGCTTTATGGCACACATTTAGAGGATTAGAGAAATGCCATTCACAATCAGGGTAAAAATGGTGCATGCATGGACTAATCCTTACCATCTACACTATTCGATGAGGAGAAAAAAATGCAAAAATAGATTTTGCTCTTTAAACAACAACAGTAACCCTCTGCACTTCCTCTCTGTGCCAGAGGCCAGAACCTCCACCATAAACAAAGATAAAAGCTGGATGAATGCAAACAGAAACAAATATATGCATAGTAATTTTACCTTCTGTAGATTTTCTGCTTGGCTCTCCAGGGCTGCTGTCTTAGCCGTAGCCTGGCTAAAGGAGTTTTTAAGTTCTTGCATTTCCTGAAGCAAAGCAGGATCTGGTTGAGGTTCAAGAACAGCTGCAGCGGCAGCATCTGCAATCAACTGAAACAGAACACTTCCCTCAATGATCATTTCAGTTCACAAAGGCATATTGAACATATGAAGGGGCTATGCTACATTAAATTGCAGTCCCTGGAGTAGTCCCTGCAATGACCCTCTGGTAAGAAACCTGCTACCTTGCACATTAGTTTCTTAAAAAAACATTTTGTAATTGAAACAGAGTGGAGCATAAACTTATACTGTGAAAATTACAATAGGTACTGCAATGGTAGGTTTTACAAATAAAATAAAAATCGGGAAATACAAACATTACAAAAAAGTACATCAGTCAACAGGGAAGGTCGCTTCTCCATCCGGTACCCTGTGTCTGTCAAACAGAATAGTCTTTGCCACAACAAAGGCACACAACTGTATTGTACTGGCTGCTGATTAGAGCAATATCTTGATATTGGCCCACGCACCCAGTATATTTTTGTAGATATCTTCTAGCCTCAGATTGGCTTCTCAGGCAACATGGATTCATCCATACCGTGTTTCCATTTTGCAATGCCAGCAATGCGCAAACATTGAGCTATATCACAAGTGGGAAGGAGTAACACTACATCGAGGAACAACCTCTTGCACCTTGACAAGGAGTAGTTTCTTACCTGTAACTCCAGTTCTGTAGTAGGGGTATCTCTGATAGTCATAATCTATGAATAGTTCCGCCCATGTGCGGGGACCCCGGAGCAATCAAAAATATCTCTTAAGCTGTCCTGCATTTGCAAACCTGCAAAGACACTTAAGAGACAGACAAAATAATACAGCCTAATAACAATATGGCTGCATTGGCCAGCACTTCATCTGAAGTGAACACAAAAGCCAAAATAAAGTTTAAATGACATTTTTATTCACATCTGACATGTTCCTTTATTAGCTCACACTCCCTTCACCAAAATCCCTTTAAACAATAGAGAGAAAGGGGTGGACAGACAAGCCCTATAGGCTGTCATTATGTGTCTGCTAAAGGGATACCGTGCCTTTAAGGAACTCTCCAGAGACCCCCGGTATCCCAGGATGCATAGCCAAAGCAAGTTACTTTCAGTTCTTTTTGAAGGTGTATAACAGGCCTGATACTGCCAGTTTACTCCACCGGGGAGGAGGGAGGGTCGCTTATGACTATAACAGAGATACCCCTACCACAGAACTGGAGTTACAGGTAAGAAACTACTCATTCTGTAGTAGGGGATCTCTGTGTATAGTCATAATCTATGAATAGAATGGCAAGCCCATCCCAACCAACAAACAGCGGTGGAGTAAAAAAACCAAACACCAACAAATTACTGTGCAAACAAATTCCTCAGCGAAGCCTGTCCAACCTGCGCATCTGCCCTAGCATCAGAATCCAGGCAGTAATGCTTTGTAAACGTATGGACCGACTTCCAGGTGGCAGCCTTACAAATGTCAGCAATTGGAACATTCCTAAGCAAAGATGTAGTCGCTGCTTTGCCCCTAGTCGAATGCGCTGTAGGCTTACCCCCTAACGTCTTATTAGCTTTCTGATAACAAAGCTGAATACAGGACATAATCCATCTGGAGATGGACTGTTTTGAGGTAGCTAGACCAGTTCTTACTGAACCATAATTTACAAACAGTTGATCCGACCTGCGGATGTCTTTTGTCTTATCTAGATAGAATTTCAACACCCTACGCACATCTAGTGAATGCAGAGACCTCTCCGCCGGAGAGGAGGGATGCTGAAAAAATGTAGGCAAAGTTATCATTTGATTTACATGGAAATCAGATATCACTTTAGGTAAAAATTTAGGATGAGTACGCATTACTACTTTAGAAGCATGGAATACAGTATAAGGCTCTTGACAACACAGAGCCTGAATCTCACTTACCCTCCTGGCCGATGTAATGGCCACAAGGAAGGCAGCCTTCCAGGACAAATGCTGCAAAGAAGCCTTATGAATAGGCTCAAAAGGCTCCCTCATTAATCTGGACAACACCACGTTCAATTCCCATGGTGGAGAAGGTCGTCTAACAGGGGGAAACACCTTACGCAAACCCTCCAAAAAATCTTTAATCACAGGGATTTGAAAAAATGAGGTTTGGGAAGGGCCCTTTCTATACGCAGTCAAAGCTGCGAGATGAACTTTAATAGACTGAAAATTAAGCTCAGATTGAGCTAACTGCAGCAGAAAAGGCAGAATAACATCTTCTTTACAAGATGTAGGGTCAATGTCCTTTGCCGTGCACCATAAGCAGAATCTCTTCCACTTATAGGCGTAAGAAGTCCTCGTGGACGGTCTCTTCGCCTCTTTCAAGATCTCCATACAGTCCTGAGGTAGGTTCAAGTGTCCATACTGTACTAGCTCAGGAGCCATGCTGCCAAACTCAAGGACGAGAGATTGGGGTGAACCATCTGTCCCCCGAATTTCGTGAGAAAGTCCGGCCGACACGGCAGGCGCCGGTGTGGTAGAACAGACCGGTGAAGGTCGGTGAACCACCATTGCCTCGGCCATTCCGGCGCAATCAGGATCATTCTGGCTCTGGATTGCGACAGCTTGATCAGCACCGCCGGAATCAGGGGAATGGGTGGAAAGGCGTAGAGAAAGCTGTTCGACCAGCTGATCCATAGGGCATTCCCCAGCGTCCCTGGTTGGTAGTACCTGGACGCGAAGTCGCGGCATTTGCTGTTTTCTGCCGTAGCGAACAGATTGATATCCGGAGTGCCCCACTCTGCGAAGACGTCTCTTAGCACGTCGTCGTTTAGCACCCACTCGTGATTTTCTTGAACGAGCCTGCTGAGCGCATCGGCTTGGGCATTCTGCACTCCCGGCAGATGGGTTGCCGTGATCGTCAGGTTCCTGGCCACCAGCCAATTCCAGATAGTCTGTGCCTCCCGAGACAGCGTGCGTGAACGGGAGCCCCCCTACTTGTTGAGGTAATACATGGTAGTAGTATTGTCCGTCTGAACTAGCAGGGAGTGCGTCTTGAAGGAAGGATGGAACGCCTTCAGGGCCAAGTGTACTGCTCCGAGTTCCAAAAAGTTGATGTGGTAAGTCATCTCCGTCTGCGACCATATCCCCTAAATCTGAAGAGGGCCCGAAAGCGCTCCCCAACCCTGGAGAGACGCATCGGTCACTATGGTCTGGACCGGAATATCCTTGTGAAAGGGAGTCCCCTTGCAGGCATTCCCTGAGGAGCACCACCATTTCAGAGACTGTAGAGCGTGTTGGGACAGAAGAATCTTGTCCTCCCAACGCCCCCGTCTCTGGTCCCATTGATCCTCCAGACATTCCTGCAGAGGCCTCATATGCAGACGTGCATTGGGGGTGAGAAAGCTGCATGAAGCCATCGACCCCAGTAAAGAGGACACCGTCCTCACTGTAGGAGAATGGGCTGTGAGGAGGTGCAGGGCCTCCCAACGGATAGATAAGCGTCTCTCCTCCGAAGGACACACGCTTGCGTTCAAAGTATTGACTGAGGCCCCCAAGTACTGGAGACACTGCACAGGGATCGGCACTGACTTCGACATGTTGATGTGCAGTCCCAGGCGATGAAGCAAGGCAGCTGTCCTGTTGAAATGACACTGGGCTTCCTGGTACGTGGAAGCTTTGATCAGCCAATCGTCCAGGTATGGATACACAAACACTTTGTTCTTCCGCAAGTGTGCTGCCACCACTGCCATGCACTTGGAGAACGTCCTTGGTGCAGACTTCAGACCAAACGGGAGTACTGTATACTGGTAATGGTTGTTGCCTACCAGAAACCTCAGGAACTTGCGATGCTTTTGTGCGATCGGCACATGAAAGTAAGCGTCCTGCAGATCTATGGCGCACAGCCAGTCTCCTCGATGCAACTGAGGGTAAATCTGATGCAGGGACAACATACGGAACTTTTCTCTGCGGATCCACTTGTTTGCTTGACGCAGATCCAGAATATGTTATGTTATGTTATGTTACGACTATTTATTGTGCGCACAGATACTCCAGCCAAGGAGCGTCCTGGCGCAAAGACAAGGTAGCACGTAACACAACCACAGGCTAAAAACAAATGCTAAGAGACAGCTAAAACAAAAAGGTTTTTATGGCCCTCCGAAAAGTCAGAAGGTCCTCCAGCAAGCGGATTTCAACAGGCAAGGAGTTCCATGCTGACGCAGCCATTACCCTGAACGAGCGTCCTCCCATGCGGCTAAGCCTGAATCTGGGAACCACCGCAGGGGCCAGACCCTGAGAGCGAAGGCTACGGGCAGGGACATAGAAAGACAGACAACTCGACAGGATTTCCGGGCCTGTACCTCGCAAGATTTTAAAAGCAAGGCACAATACCTTAAAGAGGATGCGCTTCCTAACCGGAAGCCAGTGTAGGGAGCGAAGGACACCTGTAACTGAGCAGAATCTGGGCAAGCCAACGATCGCCCTCGCCGCAGCATTCTGAACCCGTTGTAAGCGGGTTAGTTCAGCCTGGTTAGCCCCAGCCAGGAGAGAGCTGGCATAATCCAGGCGGGAGATGATAGTAGCCTGGATCACCAGCTGCCTGGTCGGGGCGTCAAAGAACTTGAGAACAGGTCTCAAGCCCCTCAGGAGACCGAAACAACAGGCCGCGGTTCTTTTAGTATGGCCTGCAAAGGAGAGGCCCGCATCCAGCCATACCCCCAGATTTTTCACTTCCGATACCGGGATCGGAGTAGGTCCCAACTCTGAGGGCCACCAGTGGTCACCCCACAGCTCCACTCCCTTCCCGACGACCACCACCTCTGTTTTAGTGGCGTTTAGCTGAAGGCAATTGCCTGTCAGCCAACTAGCCACCGCCTTCAGTCCGGACTGAAACCTGGGGGCCTCAATCTCCGCATCCCCACTGAGAGTAACCGCCAGCTGAGTGTCGTCAGCATATGAGACCAAAGTAAGGCCCCACTGCCTAGCGACATCCGCCAGCGGTCTCACGTAAAGATTAAACAACGTGGGACTCAGCGAGGACCCTTGCGGAACCCCCATGGCCAGTGGTTGGTAGTTGGACTTGAAGGGAGGGATGGCAACACAGAAGGAGCGGTCATCTAAAAAGGAGTGGAACCATTGCAACACCTGACCGCCAATGCCAGTCTCCTCGAGCCGACGCAGGAGGATGCTGTGGTCTACCGTATCAAAGGCGGCGCTAAGATCTAACAAGATAAGTGCCGCCGTTTGACCAGCATCCAACCTTGCACGGAATCCGTTTTGTGTGGGGTCGAGGGCATTGGTCCGAGTCAGATGTTCAGACAGGGCCAGGTTGACGTGGGCCTCCGTGATTTTGGCTGGCCAGGGTAACAACGAGATGGGGCGATAGCTCTCAGGCTTGGAAGGGTCCAGGGTAGGCTTTTTAATGATCGGGGACACCACAGCTTGTTTCCACTTAGATGGAACGATTCCCGTTTCCAAGGAGAGGTTGATAAGGGAGCATACGGCTGTACGCCCCATAAAAGCCTGATCTCGGAAGAGAGCAGGCCTTACTGGATCGGATGGGGACCCAGATTTGACTTGCAGCGCAAGTTTGTCAAAACCATCCAAGGTAAAGGGGGGGAAAACAAGCAGTGTAGTCTGATGATGGACCCCATTTATACTTTCCTCAGTGAACCCTATGCTAGGGAATGTCCTATATATAGCTTGGACCTTCCCCAAGAAGTAAGATGCAAGGGATTCACAATGGGAAAGGGAGCTCACGGTCATGGAGGTAGTCCGCTTCGCTGTGAGATCTTTTACGGCCTTAAAGATAGCTTTTGACGGATTCGGACTGTTCCGGAATTCGATGGCATAAAAAGCCGCACGGGCTCGGCAGATAGCTCGATGGTAGAGCTTAACGGACTTGGCGTATGCAGCTTTTAGATCAGCCCCATAGGTTTTCCTCCCAGCCCTCTCTGCACGTCTACAGGCACCCTTTAGGGCCCGAAGAGTGCCATCGTACCAGGGACTCGACTCTCTGGGATTGATTTTAGTTGAAACGATGGGTATCAGAGAGTCCAAGGCCCTAGTTATCCATGAACAGAAGAGGTCATACCCCCTTTCCACATCCGTCAAAGGACCCAGCGGCTCCTCTAATAGAAGACGATGAAAGTCCTCTAGCCGAAGCTTTTTCCAAGCCCTCTTCTGGACCCTTCTAGCCGTAGAGATGGAAGGAGTGGCCGAGACCGGGCAGAGGATGGACACCAAAAAGTGGTCTGTCCATTCCACCGGAGAGACAGAGGTAATTTGGATCCCCAACAGATTGGTAAACAGGGGATCCAAAATATGCCCCCCCAGATGGGTAGGCTGGGAAACCATCTGGGGAAGTTGAAAGGCCTCCAGGTCAGAAGAGATGGAACGCACTGTCAAGCCGGAGAGGGTGTCGAAATGTAAGTTTAGGTCACCCATGATAGAGAAGTTGGCACAGTCGGCAACCAAAGGGCCAACAGTGTCAGGGAAAGCATTTCTAAACGCCACCTCACTGCCGGGTGGGCGATAGACGACCATCCCGGACAGGGTAAACTCAGGGCTGACCGAGACCTTGAACATGGCGCTTTCACACCCGGAGATGTCTAGGGCACCCCAGACGCAAGGGTAGATAGATTTTACCACTAACGCGATACCTCCACCCCTAGACAGCCTATTCAGAGTATACATAGAATAGCCGGGTGGGCAGGCTAGATTAGTAATAGCGGTATCAGCGTCCTGTAGCCATGTTTCCGTCATGGCAAATACGTCTGGAGCTTCCTCCTTAATGAGGTCATAAATATGCTGATAGTGTTTCAGCGCAGACCTAACGTTTAAATTCAAGATCTTCAGAGTAGTGCGAGTGTCTGTAGTACGGCGGGTCTCCGCGGAAATAAACCTTGGAAGAGGATGCGGAGAATCGAGAGCCCACCCATTACAAGGGCAATGATATGGGCCACGCAATGGGTGTACCGGTAGAAGGGTGCAGCAGCGGCTTACCTGACCGATGGCATACAGGCAATCCCGCGAGTACGTCAGCATGGTGGACCCAGGATGGTATGATAGTCCTTGCACAGAGTACCGCGACGGCCAGTGCGTCCTTAGCGCGGACGGGCGCAGACGGGCAGGACTCTGGCACGACTCCGGCCACGCGAGGACACGCCCGCTGCGCGATCCCGCTGCGCTAGGGGAGGAGCTTTAAGTAGGTGTTCCCAGGCTGCTCCTGCGCACTGAAGCGCTGGAGGGTAGAGACACCTCTATCCACACACCCCACTCCAAGATGGCTGCCAAAACGAACAGGTCACCCACCCCAGAGCCAAATCCGCCAAAACGGCAGTGCGGGGGCCAATTAAAGTGCAGGTAAAGGGCGCTATCTAAAAACAGATAAACAAACAAATGACACACAAAAGTTATTAAAAATCACAGAGGTAAGAGCACATGCGCGCAGAGCGCTCACGCAGCTATCTTGTCAGGGGCGGTTTCAGGAGGGACTCGCCTTAAGTAGGTGTTCCCAGGCTGCTCCTGCGCACTGAAGCGCTGGAGGGTAGAGACACCTCTATCCACACACCCCACTCCAAGATGGCTGCCAAAACGAACAGGTCACCCACCCCAGAGCCAAATCCGCCAAAACGGCAGTGCGGGGGCCAATTAAAGTGCAGGTAAAGGGCGCTATCTAAAAACAGATAAACAAACAAATGACACACAAAAGTTATTAAAAATCACAGAGGTAAGAGCACATGCGCGCAGAGCGCTCACGCAGCTATCTTGTCAGGGGCGGTTTCAGGAGGGACTCGCCTTAAGTAGGTGTTCCCAGGCTGCTCCTGCGCACTGAAGCGCTGGAGGGTAGAGACACCTCTATCCACACACCCCACTCCAAGATGGCTGCCAAAACGAACAGGTCACCCACCCCAGAGCCAAATCCGCCAAAACGGCAGTGCGGGGGCCAATTAAAGTGCAGGTAAAGGGCGCTATCTAAAAACAGATAAACAAACAAATGACACACAAAAGTTATTAAAAATCACAGAGGTAAGAGCACATGCGCGCAGAGCGCTCACGCAGCTACCCTGTCAGGGGCGGTTTCAGGAGGGACTCGCCTTAAGTAGGCCTGAACTCGTTCTTGTCCTTTTTTCTGACGAGAAAGAACCTTGAGTAAAGACCTTTTCCTTTTTGCCTCAAAGGAACAGCCTCTATCGCCTTCTTCTTTAACAGAATGTCCGCCACCCGCTGGAGCTCTCGTACCATGTAGGGAGAGCGCACTGGTGGAATCTGTGGAGGCGGGCTGGTGAAACGAAGACTGAACCCATTGCAAACAATATTCAGCACCCACTTGTCCCGAGTTATTGTTCTCCACTCTGCCAGGTAGTATTGAATACTTCCCCCTCATCCGTTACCCGCTCCGGTGGGGGGGGAAGTGACCTTTCAGGGCTTCGACCCGGCCGGGCCCTTGGTCCCCGACGAGCATTGATGTTGCCCTCTGCCCCGCTGGCGCTTTTGAAAGGACTGCCTCGGGAACTGTTGTTGTTGCTGGTGCTGCTGTTGGTGACCAGACGGACGCCCTTGTCCGCGTTGCTTAGAAGAACGCCTACCATAGGAACGGAATGGTCTCTTCTGTTCCTTGGGTTTCTCCAACCATACGGCCTTCAGGGTTTCTGCTTCGGCCTTCATGCGGGCCATTTCGTCATCCGCATGAGACCCGAACAACGTCGTGCCAGAGAAAGGCAAGTTAGCAATCTTTTGCTGCGCTTCAGGCTTGAGAGGTAAGTCTCAGCCAGGAATGTCTCCTCATGTGTACTCCATGACAGTACCCATGGGCCGCCAGCAACGATACATCCCCCGCTGCACTGATGATCTGGTTGGAGACCATCATGCCCTCATTCAACACCTCCTGGAAGTCCTCCCGTTTATCCCTAGGTAGGGAGGCAGCAAACTGTTGCAGGGAGTCCCAAAGCGATCGGTCATAGCGACCCAGCAGAGCGGAGGCGCTAGCAGCCTTCATAGTCGTGGCCGACGTAGAGCACATT
Source organism: Triturus cristatus (assembly GCF_964204655.1). NCBI lineage: Eukaryota > Metazoa > Chordata > Amphibia > Caudata > Salamandridae > Triturus > Triturus cristatus. The sequence continues at coordinate 321,985,961 of NC_140586.1, read as the reverse complement.
CTCCTCCCCAAGGAGTCCATCTTGCAACTCTCCTTATCCGGAGGAGCCGTTGAAGAGGGCGTCGTGGAGTGCTGTTTCCGAGCCGCAACCACAATGACAGAGTCCGGGGGAGGGCCCACCCGGGGGAGGGCCCACCCTGAGGAACGCCGGGTCCGAATCCGGGGCCCTGTACTTTTTCTGCAACCGTGAGGGAGCAGACTTCACCACGGCTGGTGTCAAGAAGACCTCCATGGCTGGTTCCCCCAAACCTGGAACCAAAGGAAGGAGGGGGCGTGATAGGTGAGCCTTGTGCAAGGTCTCAAATATCACAGAGGTAGTGGGAACCGGTACTGCCACTGAGATTCCCAATTTCGCCGCCCCCCTCATCAGTACATCCTGGAAAGTGGCAATATCATCCACCGGCGAGATTCTAGTAGGCGGTGTTTCCGACAACGTGGGGGAAAGCCATCCATTGCCCGAAGAGTCCGTATACCTCGTGCCTCTGGAACGAGATCTATATCTCCGTCGGCCATGCCTTGTGTGAGTGGACGATCTGTGTCTGCTCCGTGACCTTCGGCGAGATAGAGAGTGTGATCTCAGTCTGCGTGGGGTCTTAGGAACCACCGGTAGCCGAGGAGATGGCGGGAGCTGTGGTGGCGGAGGTGGCGTAGGTCGCTTAGGAGGAGGAGGAGAAGGAGGAGGCGGAGGAGGCTTCTGAGGCAGCGGCTGAGGGAGAGGCTACGGAGCTCCATCACTCCTTGCAGGAGAACCCGGACCAGCACTGTCCGGACTTCCGTCCACCCTTCTCTTCTTGGCGGGTCTATCCCGTGCTGAAGTAAACGAGGGGGAGCGTCCTCTTCTCCTAGATCCACGACTGGATATCGTAATCCCCGAAGAAGTGTTACCAGATGTCCTCGACGGCGAACTGAGCGTCGACCTCGTACGGCTTCTCACCGTTTACCGCAAACTGCGTCCCCTCGGCGTCGAATGGTGGCCCCTCGACGGCGAACGGCGGGTCGACGGAGAGCCTCTCGACGTCGTCGGCGATCTCCTTCACCTAGACGGCGATCTCCTTCGCCTCACCGGTGTCTCGGCGTCGGCGTCGATCCATGAGCCGACGGCGAAGGAGACTAGCGGGTTCGCCTCGACGGCGAGCTGCGCTGTCTGTGGGGCTCGGTACGACGTCGATGGTGTGTCGACGTAGACTGCGAAATCCTCGACGGCGACCTAGTCCTAGGTCTCGCCGGCCCCTCTCTCGACGTCGAACGTCGAGAACGCCGAGATCCAGAGCCCTGGATCGACGGCGAACACACCGGTGCTTTACCTCTCGCCGTCGTCGCCTTCGATGTCGAACGCGATCTACCAGCCGGTAGGTGTCGTTTCTGCTCCTTTTTCTGCCCAGAGGTCCCTCCAGGGGCTGAAGCATGGGCAGAGGAAGGGGAATGAGATCCTCCATGCCCCGAAGTCCCACCTGTTCTCTGCTTCTCCTGTCCCTGAAGGCTAATCTTCTCTCTGTCTCTCAGGGTCCTCTTGGAGAAGGTCTTGCAGATGTCACATGTAGCAGGGACATGTGAAGATGATAAGCAGAGAATACAGACATCATGTGGGTCCGTCTTGCCCATTTCCCCCCCACACTCAGGGCATTTATCAAATAAAGCCATGCTGCTGAAAAGAGAGTGGGTCAAACTGCACCAAGCAGCAGAGAAAGGCTCTAGACGTCGAATGAACAAACTTTTATCAAGAAAAAACCAATTTTAGTCACAAAAACCACCCAAAAGGTTAGAGCTCAATGCTCCTGGGTCCTGCTAGCAGGAGCCGGAAAAAAAGAACTGAAAGTAACTTGCTTTGGCTGTGCATCCTGGGATACCGGGGGTCTCTGGAGAGTTCCTTAAAGGCACGGTATCCCTTTAGCAGACACATAATGACAGCCTATAGGGCTTGTCTGTCCACCCCTTCCTCTCTATTGTTTAAAGGGATTTTGGTGAAGGGAGTGTGAGATAATAAAGGAACATGTCAGATGTGAATAAAAATGACATTTAAACTTTATTTTGGCTTTTGTGTTCACTTCAGAGGAAGTGCTGGCCAGTGCAGCCATATTGTTATTAGGCTGTATTATTTTGTCTGTCTCTTAAGTGTCTTTGCAGGTTTGCAAATGCAGGACAGCTTAAGAGATATTTTTGATTGCTCCGGGGTCCCCGCACATGGGCGGGACTATTCATAGATTATGACTATACACAGAGATCCCCTACTACAGAAGCAGAGTTAGTCTGTTCTATTTAAAATAAAAATATGTGGATGAAGCAAAACATAGGAACACATCACTTTGTTGCAGGTAATTTCTACTGTTTCTCAGAGCTTTTTTAAAACTCTGTGCTAGACTGTGTGAAGAGTACCAACTTCTGTGTGGAAACTATAGCACAGAGGGGATGAGTCATGTTCAATACAGCAGAGTTTTTCTTTGTGTGTAGCACACTCGGGTAAGTTACTTACCTGTAATCCTAGTTCTCTTCCAGGGGTATCCTCATCAAAGTCATAAGCACTGAATATTCCCGCCCATGTGCGGGGACCCCGGAAATAATAAAATTATATATGTAAAAAACATACATATATACAGCTCTGTATATGTATAAACATATATCATTTTTTCCAAGCAAATGCAGCTCCCATAAAAGGCTAGGCAATGTAAATATACACATCCAATAACACAAATATATATATATGTATATATAAAGGTATAACAATACACCTAAATCTCTTTTTTTTTTTTTTTTTTTAATGAGGTAAACACTCATGAGAAAGCAAAAAATAAAGAGAAAAAACTGTGGAAAAACACAGATGCACAACACATTGCCAGCCTGCAGGCTGCATTGCAATATAATACCATAGAGACTAAAAAGCCCTGTACAGGTAAAAACTGGCACCGTGCCTTTAAGGCAGCCCTGACTTCCATATCCCATCATGCCTCAGGGGTGACAGTTAGGTCAGTTGTTCTTTGCGGGACCGTAGTCCTAAACACAAAGATATATCCTTTCCATAATGAATAATACACTTCTTCTCATTTGCCTGGGGAGGTGGGTGGGTTGCTTATGACTTTGATGCGGATACCCCTGGAAGAGAACTAGGATTACAGGTAAGTAACTTACCCTTCTCTTCCAGGGGATCCTCATCAATAGTCATAAGCACTGAATAGAGTAGCAAGCTCCCCTTCCACCTGCAGGCAAATGAAACAAAGGTTGTACCACCCATGGAGAAAGAGAATCATGAAAATGATTATGCATGGAACAGATTCCTCAAGGAGGCTTGTCCTACTTGAGTGTCTGCTCTGGTGTCCGAATCCAGACAATAGTGCCTGGTAAACGTGTGGACAGATCTCCAAGTGGCTGCCTTGCAGATCTCGGAGAGTGGGACATTATTGAGAAAAGCCGCGGTAGCCGCTTTTCCTCTTGTCGAATGCGCTTTAGGGCGCGCCCCCAATGGTTTCTGAGCCAGTTGGTAGGCCAATGTAATACTTGAAACAATCCACCTAGCAATGGAACGTTTGGAAGCCGCAAAGCCCATACGGACAACCCCATAGTTCACAAACAATTGATCAGATTTCCTGACATTCTTAGTCCTATCTAGGTAGAATTTCAGGACCCTTTTGACATCTAGAGAATGCAACGCCCTCTCTGCTGGAGAGGAGGGGTTGGGAAAAAAGGTTGGTAAGGAGATGGTTTGGTTTACATGAAACTCCGATACCACCTTGGGTAGGAACGAAGGATGAGTTCTCATCACAACCCTATTCAGATGAAAAATAGTGTAGGGCTCTTTAGAACAGAGGGCCTGTATCTCACTGACCCTCCGTGCTGAAGTGATGGCTATTAAAAATGCTGTCTTCCATGTGAGGTGCTGTAGGGTAGCCTTATGAATAGGCTCAAAAGGAGAACCCATGAGCTTCGACAGAACCAAGTTTAGCTCCCAGGAAGGAGAGGGAGGTCTAACAGGGGGATAGACTTTCTTGAGTCCTTGCAAGAAATCCTTCACTACCTGCACTTTAAAAAATGACTGCTGTGAAGGCGAACGCCTGTATGCTGTTATGGCTGCTAGGTGAACCTTTATGGATGAAAATTTCAACCCTGCCCTCGCTAAATGTAGAAGATAGGGCAAAATTACATCCTCCTGGCATTTAGTGGGATCATAATGATGCTGAGCACACCATATATAAAACCTTTTCCACTTACAGAAGTAGGAGTGTCTTGTCGAAGGCCTCCTGGCTTCCTTCAGTATGGACATACACTCCTGGGGAAGGTTCAGATGGCCATACTGGAGGACTTCAGGAGCCATGCTGTTAAGCTCAGCGAGGGAAGGCTGGGATGGTAAATCTTCCCCCGCATCTTGGACAACAAGTCCAGCCTGCACGGCAGCCGCTTGTGGGGGCGGATCGACATGTGTAGGAGATCCGTGTACCACCACTGCCTCGGCCAGTCCGGTGCTATGAGGATCATCTTGGCAGATGAATTCTGCAACTTGGTCACCACCTTGGGGATTAGTGGGAGAGGCGGAAAAGCGTACACAAATGTCATTGACCAATTGATCAAAAGGGCATTCCCTAGGGATCCTGGTCGATGGTATCTTGAGGCGAAGCCTTGGCATTTTGTGTTTTGCTCGTCCGCGAAGAGGTCCACTTGCGGACGCCCCCATTCCCCAAAGATGTCTTCTAACACCTCGTCGTTGATTACCCAGTCCTCTGGCTCTTGAAAATGCCGACTGAGCAAGTCCGCTTGCACGTTGAGTTCTCCTGGTAGGTGCACCGCTTTCAATGAGATGTTCCTTGCTAGGATCCAGTGCCACAGGGACTGAGCTTCCAGCGAGAGCGTTCTGGATCGAGTACCCCCCTGCTTGTTCAGGTAGTACATTGTGGTGGTATTGTCCGTCTGCACTAGAATGGTACTCGTCGTTATCGCCGGTAGGAACGCTTTGAGGGCTAGGTGGACTGCCCTGAGCTCCAGCATGTTGATGTGGTACAACCGCTCGCTGCTGGACCACTGTCCCCGAGTTTGCAGGGGCCCAAAATGCGCACCCCATCCCTGAAGGGATGCGTCGGTGATTAAGGTCTGAGTTTGAGGCTCCTGATGAAAGGGGATCCCCACTTGTAGATTCCTTAGCTTCAGCCACCACTTGACTGACTGTTTGGCTGCAGAGGAGAGACAAACCTTTTCTTCCCACAGGGAGTGCCTTTGATCCCATTTGTCCTCGAGATCTTGCTGGAGAGGACGCATCCTTAGCCTGGCATTGGGCACTAGGAAGATGCAGGATGCCATGGCCCCTAGCAGAGAAGAGATTTGCCTTGCCGACGACAGATTGTTGGATATAATCTGCCTGCCTTTTAGCATAATGGATGACTGTCTTTCCTCCGAAGGAAACACTTTTCCTACTACTGAGTCTATAGTTGCGCCCAGGTAGTGGATCCTCTGTGTTGGTGAAAAATTTGACTTTTTGGCATTCACTCTGAGACCCAACTTGCAACATAAGTTTAGGCATAGCGACAGCTGTGACCGCACATTCTGTGGTGATGAGCCCTTTATTAGCCAGTCGTCTAGGTAGGGATAGACGAAGACTCCTGCGCGCCTCAGAGCAGCCGCTACTACTGCCACGCATTTTGTGAATACTCGAGGAGCTGACTTCAGGCCAAATGGGAGGACTTTGAACTGATAGTGAGAGTTGCCTACCACAAACCTGAGAAATTTTCGATGATTCCTTAGGATGGGAATATGGAAATATGCATCCTGAAGGTCCAGTGAACACATCCAATCGCCCATCCGGAGGAGGATATATTTGGTGGAGCGCCAGCATGCGAAACTTTTCCTTCCTTATGTGTTTGTTCAGTATCCGTAGGTCTAAAATGGGTCTGAACTCTACCTTCACACTCCTCTTTTGAATGAGAAAGTATCTGGAGTAAACTCCTTTTCCCCTTTGGTTTATGGGTACTTTCTCTATTGCAGATTTGAGTAGAAGCGTAGCTACCTCTTCTCTGAGCTGCTTTAGATGCTGGGATGAATTGACAGGAGGAATCGATGGGGGGTGACTTCTGAAACGAAGCGAGTACCCATGACGCAGTATATTCAGTACCCACTTGTCCATTGTGATGGACTGCCACTCTGGAAGATGATGTGCAACACTTCCTCCCACCGGAGCGGTGGACAGCATCGGAGGAAGCGGCTTCTCATTGCTTCCCCGGAGCTTTGTTTCCAGCATTAGACTGCCTGTTGTTACCCCGTCCCCTGGATGGCTTGCGGGACTGGTATTGCTGTTTCTTTTGACCTTGCTGGTCCTGGTTCTTTTGCCAATGAGGGGTTTGAACCCTCTGTTGGTAACTGCGCCTGTCATTTCCCTTGCGGCGTCGAAACTCTTTTCTCTTTTCAAGCCCGACAGCTTTCATGGTCTCCAGCTCTGCCTTCATACGGGCCATTTCTTCGTCTGCATGGGACCCAAAAAGAGAACTACCGGAGAAAGGCAGATTTAATATTCTTGCCTGCGCTTCCGGTTTCAAGGCCGTTAATCTAAGCCAGGATGATCTTCTGGCTGTGACTCCGTGTGCATATTCATGCGCTGCCAGTGTTGCCCCGTCCGCCGCTGCACTTATGATCTGGTTAGAAACCAGACTTCCCTCATGCAAGATTTCTTCAAAGTCCCGTCTGTCCTCTGATGGAACTTTGTCGATGAACCTCTGAAGAGAGTCCCATAATGACCTATCATAGCGCCCCAGAAGCGCCGAGGCACTGGCCACCTTTAAGCTTGAGGATGCTGAGCCGCAAACTTTTCTCCCCCAGGAGTCTTGTGTCTTACTGTCCTTATCTGGTGGCACCGTTGAAGACCCAGCTACTGCATGTGTCTTCCTGGCAGCGGCGGTGATGAGAGTCCGGTGGTGGATCTGATTTTAGGAATAGAGGATCCTCCGGAGCTGGACGGTACTTTTTTAGAATTCTCGCCGGCGCCGTTTTGGTGGTTGCTGGTGTGAGAAAAATATCCATTACTGGTTGCAACAAACCAGGGACTAATGGCAAGAACGGGCGTGACACTGTGCGTTCATGAAGAGTTTCAAAGATTATGGATGAAGTGGTCTCCTGAACCGGCATAGGGATATTTAATTTTGTAGCTCCTCTACACAACACTTCCTGAAACGTAGAAATATCATCTACCGGAGATACCCTAGAGGGTGGCGTCTCCGAGAGTGTCGGTGAATAATCCCTTTTGGATGATCTGGAAGAAGGGGAGGTAGAAGGGGTTCTACGGCGCCTTTTCTCTGATCTGGTCGACTGTCTTCTGCGGGAGGAAGACCTGGATCGCCTTCTTGGTGCTCGAGAGTGACCTCGGGATTCTCTTCCCCGAGATCTTGGTCTGATCGGTGTCGCTGGGAATTCCATGCCCCTTAATCTTGCTAGCGATGCCTTTATTGCGTTGGGCATAGCAGAGTCCTGAGGCATTTCCCTTACGGGACTTTGAGGTACCGCATTGTCCTCCTCCTGCGAACTTTCTCTTGCAGGTACTGGAGATTGATGCACAAGCTCTGGCGATTCGGATCTTGAACCTGAGCCCTCTGATCCTGAAGGCGAGATCGATATGAGACGCGGTGACTCAGGAGTTGTATATATCAGTCTATGAGGAGATTTTCGCCTTGAGACTGGTCGAATCGTGAGGCGAACATGTGACACCTCCTGCGTACCCTCAGCAGAGGTCTGCCTCGACAGTGATAGGCCTATCACCGGAGATCTTTGACTCGAATCCTCGAGGCTCAGAGCTTCTTGTCTCGACGTCGAGATTATCTTCGACGGAGGCTTTATGTACCTCTCCAAAGCCTTGGAGACCTGTGAGGACGGAGGCACCTGCCTCGACATAGACTCCGACGGAGGCCTCTGCCTCGACGTCGGTCTTGACGGAGGCGCTTGCCTCGACGTAGACTCCGACGGAGGCTCCTGCCTCGACGTCGGCCTTGACGGAGGCGTCTGCCTCGACGTCGGCCTTGACGGAGACTTCTGTCTCGACGTCGAATGCTCCGACGACGTCGAATGCTCCGACGACGTCGAAAGCCTCTTCGCCGACGAACGATGTTTCCTCGACGGCGATCTTGATCTTGGCGGCGATCTTGGTCTCGACGTCGACTGTGGTGGAGATCGCATACGTACTTCTTGCGACGTCGACTGATGTCTCGCCGACCTCAACGTCGAACGATGTCTTTCCTTCGACGACGAACGATATCTCTGTGCAGACGTCGATCGATCTTCTCTTGACGTCGACAGATGCTTTATCGAAGTTGAACTGTGGCGCCGAGTCCTCGACGCCGAGCCTTTAGACGCCGTCGAACGCATCCGCTTCGACGCTGAATCTAAAGTCGACGATGATTTGCTCTTTGCAGCATGACTTCCCCTTGACTCCTCACCTCTCAGCGACGATCCCGCCGCTGGAGTCTTTGACGCCGAGCCCGACGTCGATGGGGAGCAAACAGGGACCAACTGCTTCGACGTCGACCGTTCTGCTAGGCCGTACAGCCTAATCCTCTCTCTCTCCTTTAAAGTCCTTTTGGAAAGGTCTTCACAATGTTGGCATGTTGCTGGAGAGTGAGAGTCCGGCAGACAGATAATACACACCTCATGTGTGTCTGAAGCAGTCTTCTTTTTTCCACAAGATGGACATGGAATAAATAAAGAAGGCATTTTTCTGACAAAATAACAAAAAAATCAGTCAGAAAAACACAGGATACCAACTTCCTCTCAGATGTTATAAGAAGAAGTCCAAAAAATCTTAAAGTTGTAATAATTCTTGACTAAAGAGTCAAAAATTTAGAGAGCTGAATTCCAGGGTCCTGACTGAAGGAGCCGGAAAGAACAACTGACCTAACTGTCACCCCTGAGGCATGATGGGATATGGAAGTCAGGGCTGCCTTAAAGGCACGGTGCCAGTTTTTACCTGTACAGGGCTTTTTAGTCTCTATGGTATTATATTGCAATGCAGCCTGCAGGCTGGCAATGTGTTGTGCATCTGTGTTTTTCCACAGTTTGTTCTCTTTATTTTTTGCTTTCTCATGAGTGTTTACCTCATTAAAAAAAAAAAAAAAAAAAAAAAAAAGATTTAGGTGTATTGTTATACCTTTATATATACATATATATATATATGTGTTATTGGATGTGTATATTTACATTGCCTAGCCTTTTATGGGAGCTGCATTTGCTTGGAAAAAATGATATATGTTTATACATATACAGAGCTGTATATATGTATGTTTTTTACATATATAATTTTATTATTTCCGGGGTCCCCGCACATGGGCGGGAATATTTAGTGCTTATGACTATTGATGAGGATCCCCTGGAAGAGAATGTGCAATTACGTAAAATGTTCCACTCAAAATCTGGGTTTGATTGCCATTTCCCTAGGAGCGTCCAGTGCCTTTCTTCATTCCATGTCTTCTCATGCCTCTGAGGTTTTTGAATATATCAGGCGTTGATGTAGGAAAGAGCCCCTTTTTGCATGGTTGCCGACCGCTTTCTGACTAATGTTGATGTACTTGAGTGTGACCTGGCTTTCTGCCAACCAGGTACCCAGGGCTTATGTTCTTTCCCCGAACTGTACTGTTGCAAAACCCAATTGGAAACTCTGGCCACATGCAAGTCCCATGTAATAGGTACCCTGGGTACCAAGGGCCCTGTGACTAGGGAAGACCTCTAAGGGCTGCAGCACTTATTGTGCCACCCTTAGAGGCCCTGTACCTTTACACTCACGGCCATTGCAGGCTCTGTGTTTTGGTGCAAAACAAAGTGACGAGTAGACATGGCACACATCCCTGTGTGCCATGCCTACAATCCACTGGCCTGGCATAGGTAAGCCACCCCTCTAGCTGGGTGCACTGTACCAGTGGTGAGGGTAAAGGTGCATGAGCCCTGTACCCCTACAATGTCTAAGTCAGATCTTAGACATTGCAAGTACAGTAATGCCATAAAGAGTATATGGTCTGGGAGTTTGTCATGAGGAACTCCACAGCACCATAATTGCTTTACTGAAAACTGGGAATCTTTGAATCAACATTCTCATCACATTAAACCCACACTGATGGCAGTGTGGGATTGGAAAAATGAACTCCGAGATGCCCCCTGAAAAACAACCTAACTCTAGTGTCCTGGCTCAGTGACTGCTCGCCAGCTGCCACTACCAGACATGTTTCTCGACCCCTGGATCGAGCCCCTACCGCTCTCGGGGTCCTGAAACAAAGCACATCATGGGACGAGGTGCCAAGCCTCCTCCCCCAGGATGGGCTAGGTCCACGAAGAGGAAGCTTCAAAGGCCTGCCGCCTTGGTGAGCTCTCCCCCAGCCATTTGCTGCTCCCAGCAACTGGCCCCCCACCGGTTCTGACCCACACTTTGGGTGGGAGAATCGGCAGGAAAACCAAGTTAGGAGGAGAGGGGTGACCACCTTTGCCAACCCCACCCCTCAGGTCGGGGAGGTGAGGTGAAGCACAACTCTCAGTCCCCACCATCTGGCAGATGGGAGGGGGGGGGTTTATGGGACCCAGCCAACCAGAGAGGCTTATGCCCGCCCTTCCACTGGAGGGTAGCCTAATGGCGGGTGCACCCACCCCAAGGAAGGGACCCAATAGTCCCAACCTGTACCACCCCTAAATTTAGTATTTAGGGGCAACCCTGAACCTTGCCTCCTCAGACGGGTAGAAACGAGAAGGACCAAAGACCCGTGCTGAAGGAGGACACCAACTGACTTGGAACCAGCCCTACCAGCCTGTCCCGACCTCGACCGACTACAGCAAAATCCCAGTGTCTCCTGCGGCTAGCACCCCCTATGAACCCGGAGGACCTGGCCTGCCTACCCAAACCAGACTGTCTCCCGTGACCACCGGATCTGCCCACCTAAATCCGCAAGTCTGCACCACTCTGCACCCCACGCCCAAATTAGAGTGGCCCAACACCATGAGGTCTCCCTGGCAATCCTGAACTGGGATCTGGTGAGCCCTGACCTGCTTTAAGTCTCCAACTGTTGTCTGCAGCCCCTTTATGGAGGATCCACCCGACTGGAGCCGGAAAGAAAAACCAGACGCCAAAAGACACCCCTGCACCGGATGTCTTACAGCCTTGGGTGACCCAACCAATGGTGACCCGGCATCCCAAGACATCCCAACTTGCCTCTCCAACTGGTGGTCACCTCCAGAAGATCTTCGTCCCCGAGCCTGCAGTGTTTGTGGCAACCAGGGAATCCCCATTGAAACGAACAGGGCACCCAATGCCAAAACAGCACACTGCACCCGGACGCCGCTGTGGGTGCACCTAGTGTGCTAAATCAGATTCCCCCTTTGCCTTGAGCCTAAGTCTAGGAGCTTGGCTCCCACAGCCTTGTGGCCTGCTCGTGAGCAGCCACCAACCGGATGCTCCCTATCCCCATTGGATAACATTGGGCCTCAGCACTCTGCACCCAACCACCCTAGTGACGCTGAGGGTGTTTTGCAAATGCATCCTCGGCTCTGGGGGAACCCTGGTTCTACCCCAGAAAAACAACTCCCAAACCCAAGTACTTACCGTTAAGTCGATAACATTGTTTTCTCCCATAGGACTGCATTGAACTGCTTTCTTGTGAATATAAGTGTGGAGTTGGTTTGTATGAAACTCCAAGAAACTGGAAAGATACAAAAACTGATGTACTTACCTTTTCTCTAGAAGTGTCCCAGTGTGATATCTAGGCAATTCACACAGAGCAGAAAAAGTAACTTAAAAAGTAATCTGAAAAGTAACTAAAAAAGTTATCTGTAAAGTAACTGAAAAGTAATTTAAACTGCTTTACAAACAAATTACTTACCTGTAACAAATCCAATTGCATTAAAATGCATTTAAACTGTATTTACCTGCATTATTCTTGCTAAGTGTTATTATACTTACCTGTACCAGGCCTGGCTTGGTTCTAGAAAATTAAATATAACTAAATAAAATTTTTATGCAAACAAATTGGTCAGAGTTCAGTCTTTGAGTGTGTGACATTTCTTGCCAGAGTGTGCAGAATAAAGGCTTAACACTACCCTCTGATAAAGCCTTGCTGCCCGCCCACACTATCACAGATAGAGAGGAAGGTATTATCTACTTTTACCTCTGCCTACCTTAGGGGTTCCACTGGACTCTGTGCACACTATACCTCATTTTTGTATAGCATATACAAAGCCAGCTTCCTACAGTTGTTAATTATTGATTTGTAAATGTGGGAAGCTGGCTCTTTATAGAGTGTACCAAAATGAGGTGCCCTCTGTAGAGAGTCCAGGTATCCCATACTAGTGTACAGGGTCTTGCTAAAACAATGTCAAGGTGCTCGATTTTTGGTAATGTGGTCGAGCAGCCTTAGGCTTATCAGAGCAGTGTGTTAGGCATTTGTTGCACACACAGAGTCAATAAATGAGACACTCAAATAAGGAAACCAGATACCAATTCATAAGGCAAATGCTACTTACCAGTATGCATCTGTTCTTGGCATGTAGAGCTGCAAATCAACCAACTGCATAGATCGCCATCTGGTGTTGGGGCCGGATGTTTGCAGTTGTTTTTCTTCTTGGAAAGTCTTCGGAAGTCATGAGGTATGTGACTCCTCCTTTGGATCGTATTGCGCATGGGCTTCGGCTCCATCCTCAGATTGTTTTTTTGCCAGCAGGGGAATGATGGAGCGTAGTAATAAGCAGTGAAGGTGCCCATGTGTGCTGTATCTAAATAAGATAAACTGGAACAGATAAATGTATCCGGGGAGGCGGGTGGGCGTGTGTAGATCTGCAGCTCTACATGCCAAGAACAGATGCATACTGGTAAGTAGCATTTGCCGTTCAAGGCATATAAGCTGCAGATTACACACTATGCAAAGATTATATAGCAGTACTCGCTCCTAGCGGCGACCACCAGTATCTGTTGCAGTGGTTTGAAACAATGTTTTGAGTACAGCCTGGCCCACACTAGCTTGTTGCTTAGTTTGCACATCGACACAATAGTGTTTAGTAAAAGTGTGCGGTGTAGACCATGTAGCTGTTTTGCAGATATCATCTAAGGGGATGTTCCCTAAGAATGCCATGGAAGCCCCTATCTTACGTGTAGAGTGGGCTTTAGGGGGAACAGATAGCGTGTGTTTTACTTTGTGGTAGCAAATCTGTACGCATTTAACAATCCACCTAGCTATTCCAGATTTGGAGATGGGGTTGCCTTTGTGTGGTGGTGAGAAAGACACGAACAGTTGTTTGGTCTTGCGAAAGAATACGGGCAGTTCCACAGATTGGTTTAGGTGAAAGGGAGAAATGACTTTAGGGAGGAATTTTGTATTAGTGCGGCGAACCACTTTGTTAGGATGCATTTGCAGAAAAAGGTTCTTCAATGGTAAGTGCTTGTATCTCAATGACTCTTCTGAGGGAAGTGATGGCTACAAGAAAAGCAGTTTTCCATGTTAGGAATTGAAGTTCACATTTGTGCAGAGATTCAAAGGGAGGCCCCATTAGTCTTGTGAGAACGATGTTTAGGTTCCACACAAGTGAGGGTAGCACTCTGGGGGGAATTATTCGTTTGAGGCCTTCCATGAAGGCTTTTATGGCAGGTACTCTAAAGAGTGACAGATGTTGCCGTTTTGTAGATAAGCTGCTATGGCTGCAAGGTGCAGTCTAATAGACGTGTAGGCTAGATTGGATCTTTGTAGGTGTAATAAATAGCCTAAGATGTGTTGAATGGACACATCTAGGGGATTGAATTTATTGCTGTGACAAACCACAAAATGTTGTGGTAGGTCGTCTAGCTTCTCTAACGACGTTCATACAGTCTGGGGGAAGATTTAGATAACCGAATTCTAGGATTTCAGGAGCCGGATTGCAAGGTTGAGCTGAGCTGGGTCCGGGTGCCTGATCTCTCCATGGTTCTGGGTTAAGAGGCGTGGAGAGAGGTTAACTTTTGGTGCGGTACTACAGATAGTTCCAGCAGTGTTGTGTACCACGGTTGTCTGGCCCAAGTTGGAGCTACTAAGATGAGTAAGGGAGTGTTGCTGTAGTTTGCGCACCACTAATGGAATGAGTGGGAGAGGCGGAAAAGCGTACGCAAATTTCCCAGACCAGTTCATCCATATCGCATTGCCTTTGGACAATGTGTGTGGATACCTGGCGGCGAAGCTTGGGCATTTTCGTGGGTGGCGAAGAGGTCTATTTGTGGATGCCCCCACATTTGGAAGTACAGGTGAAGAACTTGTGGATGGAGTTCCCACTCGTGGATCTGTTGAGTTTGTCTGCTCAGCAGATCGGCCATAGTGTTTTGGACTCCTGAGACATGTTGGGATAGGAGAAAGATTTTTTTTGGGGTATGGCCCATCTCCATATGCTCTGTGCTAGCTGAGAGAGCTGCAGAGTGTGTGCCTCCTTGTTTCTGTATATAGTACATGGCTGTCATGTTGTCCGTGCGGACTAGGACAGCCTTGCCGGATATCTGTGTTTGAAATGCCTTTAGTGATAAGAATATGGCTGGTAACTCCAGATAGTTGATGTGGAGTAACTTTTGTTGAGATATCCACCTGGCCAGCATGGTGTGATGTAGATGAGCTCCCCAGCCGGAGAGCGATGCGTCCGCTGTCAGTACTATCTGAGGAACAGGCTCCAGGAACGGTTGCCCTTTGGAAAGGTTTTTGGTGGTCCACCACTGCAGAGAGCGATGGGCACGACCGTCTACCAACACCAGATCTGTCAATTGACCCTGGGCCTGGTTCCATTGGCGCGCTAAGCACTCTTGGAGAGGACGCATCTGGAGTCTTGCGTGAGGTACTATGAATATGCAAGAGGCCATCATTCCTAGAAGTTGCATGAACAATCGCGCTGGAAGAGTGTTCTGGTTGAAATTTTGCGCGTAGAGCCTGAATGCTTGCTACCCTGACAGGACTGTGGTAGGCTAGCGCTTTTGAGGTGTCTATAGTGGCACCTAGGTATTGTTTTATGTGGGACAGTCTGCAGATGGGACTTCATGCGGTTTACTGTGAAGCCCAGTTCGTGAAGTAGCTGGATAGTGGCGTGAGTGTGTTGTACACACTGGTTGTATGAGCTGGCTTTTATTAGCCAGTCGTCTAGGTATGGGAAGACGTGGATGTGTTGTCTCTGCAGGTGTGCTGCCACGACCGCTAGGCACTTGGTAAACACTCGCGGTGCTGTGGTTACTCCGAATGGGAGCACTTTGAATTGAGTGTTAACCGCCCACTACAAACCTGAGAAACTTTCTGTGAGCTTTGTGAACAGGAATGTGGAAATAGGCGTCCTTGAGGTCTAGGGTGGCAAGGAAGTTGTTTTGGGAGAACAGGGGAAATCCCTGCTGGAGTGTGACCATGTGGAAATGGTCTGAGTGTATATAGTGATTTAGGGGTCTGAGGTCCAGGATGAGTGCCTTAGAGTGTCGTCCCTTTTTGGTATGAGAAAATAGAGAGTAAGCTCCCATATTTTGTTGGTGGGCAGGAACCAGCACTATCGCACTCTTTTGTAGGAGGGAGATTACCTCCTGCTTTAGAAGTGACAAATGTTCCTGTAACATTGGGTGTTGTTTGGGTGGAATGTTTGGGGGGATAGATTTTAGTTCGAGGCAGTAGCCTGACAGAATTATTTGTGTTACCCATTTGTCTGAGGTGATAGTAGCCCAGACATGAAGGCAATTGTGGAGTCTGCCCCCGACTGGAGTGGGATGGTCTGGGGGGAGTGGAGGGAAGTCATTGGGTAGGGGTTGAGGCAGAGCGGGAGGTATTAGTTTTGCCTCTGCCTTTATTGTAGTTACCCCTGTAGCCGCCTCTCTGGTAACCCCTAGTGAAGGTGGATTGTGTAGGGGCTTTATAGGAAGTAGAGGCGCTGTCGGAGGAGTAGCCTCTGGAGGTGCTTCGAAAGGAAGAACGGCGAAAGGAGCGCCTAGGAGGGTGTGACTGTAAGGCTCCCATAGACTTCGCCGTATCGGTGTCCTTTTTCATTTTCTCAAGGGCAACGTCAACGTTTGGGCCAAAGAGATGTCCTTGGTCAAAAGGGTGGTTGAGGATGGAAGCCTGCACCTCTGGTTTAAATCCTGAAATTCGTAGCCAGGCATGCCTACGGAGGACGACGCTGGTGTTAATTGCCCTAGAGGCGATGTCAGCAACATCGAGGGCGCAGTGTATGGAGGTGTTGGTGATGGTTTTACCCTCCTGGATTAGCTTGTTGGCTCTATTCTTGCATTTGTCAAGGAGGTGTTGCATTATAGCTTCTAGCTCAATAACAATGTGCCCTGTCATATCGTGCTAAAAGCGCTTGGGTGTTTGCGATGCGCCATATGTTAGCAGCCTGGGATGCAGTTCGCTTGCCAGAGGCATCTAGGAGTTTGGACTCTTTAGGGGTAAATGTCATACTGCGGGACGTTAGGGATGTCTGGGATGTTTTAGTCGTCCCATGGGTCTGGGGAGCCTGTAGGAGTGGGATCCCCTATGGGTTGGTCATGGGGTCCGTCCCCTGTGTCATCGTAGACATAGTCATCATCCTCATCCGGAGAGGGTGTGGGGGAGTGATGAGGTGGGGGAGGCGGAGGAGCTGGAGGAGGAGGAGGAGGTGAGGGTAGTCTCAAAGGGGAGGTAGCAAAGTCTCTTCTCTTTGGAGGTGGAGCTGGGGCAGGCTTGTCCAGCGGTCTCTTTTTGATGCTGAGCATCAACTGTCCAGTTTTTGGGTCTTTGATAAGAGTTATTTGGAGTGGATCGGGCTGAAATAGTTCCTCTGCGAGGGGCCGATCAGTCGGCGCCGAAGGTGTCGGAGCCGTAGGTTTTTTTTAGTCTTGGAGTCATCAGTTCGTTGTTTTGAACTGTGTGGTTTAGAAATGTCCGGTTGTTTCCTCGGTTCCGAGATGACTTTTGGCTTCGAGGTGTCGATGGCTTTTTTGCTCGGTTCCGGGGATGGTATTTGTACCGAGGAGCTAGTGGTTGTCTTCGGCGCCGAGTGCTTCGGTGCGGAGCGGAGGAGGAAGAGGAAGCCATCTTCTGTTTTTGGTGCCGGTGCAGAGGAGTGTTTCTCGAGCCCGAGCTGCCAGAAGGCTTGGTGGGCTTCTTAACCGGGCCTGAAAGCGAGGTATGTGAAGCAGTGTCCTTGGTCGTGCCTAGGGCTGAGGGCGAAGGCGTGACCGAAGCCTTTTTCGATGCCGTTGAGGGTGGGGATCGATGTTAGTACTCAGGCCCCTATGCGCCGCAGTGATGTCCTCGACATTTGAGTCATCGGCTTTGGAGGCGCTGACGAGGCCCTCTTCGGTGTGGTGGTCCTCGGGAACATAGACGCCTTCACCTAAGATGTCGTCGGGGATTGCAGTCGACGAGTGTGCCATGGTTCTCCTCGCCCTTCGGTCTTATATGGTCTTTTTGGACCGGAAGGATTTGCAAGCCTGACAGTCTCGTGCCTCGTGTTCTGGGGAGAGGCAGAGGTTGCACACCTCATGGAGATCGGTGTGGGGAAATTTGGACCCACATCGAGGGCACTTCTTAAGTGGAGTCCTTTCCATGAGCCAGGACCGGAGCGGAGGAAGGCCCGAAGGCCTGCGTCGACGACCGGAATCGAAGATTTCTAATGAGTCTCGTCGAGTGGGGAAGAGCGTGATCGAGAACAATACAGCGGAAGGGAAGGAGGGCGAAGAATACATCCAAGCCCAATGGTGGAAAAAAACAATCTGAGAAAGGAGCCGAAGCCGATGCGCAATACAATCCAAAGGAGGAGTCACATCTCGTGACTTCCAAAGACTTTCCAAGAAGAACAACAACTGCAAACATCCGGGCCCAACACCAGATAGCGATCTCTGCACAGTGTGTAATCTGCAGCTCATATGCCTCGAACATATATCTCTCAGATTTTTATATTAATTTAGACACAAAGATCTTCTAGATCAGGTGAGTACTTTGAGTTAGCGATGTTCATAAACACAGGAAAAACAGTGTCCGATTTGAGGCAAGAGCCTTGAACGCAGTAATGTTATCCTAGGGGAGAAACATACACTGAGCATGGTCACTTGAAAACTACTTACAGGTGTGTTCTTCTGAACTTACAGTAAGTAGGGAACAATGTCCAAGAAAGTACCAAGAGTTCATGTTTACCTGCCCTGGGGTGCCCTGGTGTAGAGGTGCTTTTTGTTGTGGCAGGCTCAAACGCTACACGTTACAGTCAATGGGGATAAGAACCTGCAGAGAAGGCTGCAAGTGGGGACTGGGTACCAGTCCGGCCGAATCAAAAGGGGGGGCTCAGCTGTGGAGGGTGTCGGTTTCAAAGAGACTCCTTCAGTTTTAATAGACTGGCTGGGGGTCTCAGGTGCATAGGTGTTTTGTCCGGCGGGTTGGCGAGTTTAAGGCTGGCACAGTTCTCGGTGCACCTGCAGAAGAAGAAATACAGCAAGAAGACTTTTGGTGTGGAACTGGCCTCTGTGCAAGTCCCTCGATGTGCAGATCTGTTTTGGTGGTGGTTGTGTTTGGTCTGAAAACAAACGAGCCTTGGTGCTTGCAACAGGCTCTGGTTCTGCAGGTACTGGTGCAAGAGCCTCCGGAGTGGATCAGTGTCTCGAAGACTGGCTGGATCAATGGGGCTGACCTCCTGAACACACTGGCCTCCTCCTGGGCTGCTGCTGTGTCGGTGAACCTGACTGTGTGGTCGGTGCCTGCAGGCAAGTGGCTCC
The DNA here is from genome assembly GCF_964204655.1 of Triturus cristatus. Lineage (NCBI taxonomy): Eukaryota > Metazoa > Chordata > Amphibia > Caudata > Salamandridae > Triturus > Triturus cristatus. Next base: position 321,967,310 of record NC_140586.1, on the reverse strand, counting down.
TCCACTTCAAGGGAGATGCTGGCTGGTTGGCGAAGTGCTTCCAAACCCTTCATGGATTTAGGAGGATACCCAACTGCAGGACGTGTTGGATCTTTGTAATTGTTGGGATAGGAGCAGGTAGGCAGGGTTTGGCACCAAGTCCACAGTTATTACGTTCTTCGGCTTTTTGTTCCTGGTGTCAGGGAACACCTAAATACTCAATTAAGGTGTGTTAAGGTGAGTGAAGAATAGTCGCCAATGGGCTACTTATCCTTGGCGCCACTACACCCACTATATGACCACTTCCTAATTCCATCAAAAAGAAAATGGTGGAACCCTTCTTTCATGGAGCACATAAGGTAGCCCGCCTTAGTAAGCAATGCTGCATAAAGACACATGTAAGTGAACATTTTACTTACCTGTAAAAATTGAAATTGTAAAAGGTACTTAGTTGATAAAGTTCTTGGTATCAAAATTTACATAAAAATGGGAAGTATTTTTCAAAATTGGTCTCGGATTTATTAGAGCGTGTGTCTCATTCATTGCCTCTGTGAGTACAACAAATGCTTAGCACTACCCTCTGATAAGACTAAACTGCTGGCCCACACTACCACAACAGAGAGCATTTAGTGTTATCATTTTTGCCTCTGTAAACCAATAAGGGTTGCTTGGACTCTCTGCACAGTGTTATCTTGTTTTGGTACACTATATAGAGAATAGGATTCCTATAACAACCATGACCTACCTATGGTGCCGGGACCCTCTTTATGGCTCCTTTGGCCAAAATAGCCTGCTCTTCCTTTTGAAAGAGGGACTGATAATCATCCGCCAGCTGTTCGGAGAAAGGTGGTAGGTTTGGCGGGGTTTAAAAAAAAATGCTAAAGCGTAACTCGGCGCTGCACAATTGCACTACCAGTCTCAGGGTTCATGAGAGCGCATACACTGTGCAACTTTGAGTCGTGGTCAGAGCCCAGACAGTACAGATACAACTCATGCAGGTCCGTGACAAACATCTATTTTCTGCAGTCGCGGCATGGTTTGAAACATGTACTTTTAGGTGTGGACTTCGTTCCTTAGCACACTGGAATTCGTTTTTAGAAGTGGCAGGAAACATGAAATTCGGCGCAGAGCTCCAGATCAGGGCAGTGCGGAGCCATGCAAAGCCATACAGCTCAACGTAACATGCGGGAGCAATGCCAATGAAGTTTTTCAAATCCATTTAGTCACCTGGGGAGCATTCTAAGATGAAGAACCAACAGTTAGAAGAAGCCCTCAGAACCACCTTTATTCTGACTGGGAAGCTTACATTTAAAACCATGCATGCCTCTGTATTTGATACCATTTTAATGTGTTATTTGATGGTACTCACCTTATCATTCTGTACCTTGAGCTCTTCATACTGAGTCTTGTATCTGCGACCTATTTTTTTGACCTGTGTAATGGTCTTGATCTTCTCCTGAATGTCGGTCACTTTGGCTTCGAGCTCCCGCTGAATCTGCTCTTTTTCCGTTTTCACTTTTGTCAGCTCTTCCCTCAGGCTGATAACTTGACTCTGGCTCGTGTTCAGTGAGGCATTGGACCTAGATGAAAAAATTGCAGAAACCCATGACTATGAAAAAGGTGAAACTCATTCCTTATAAATAAGTCAACGACAATTACTGATGTGTTAGAAACACGTTAAATAAAACAAACCATTTCTGACAGACCACAGTATTTGTTGTATGGTATGAAAATTACGCTTAATTATGAACAAACATCTTGCATACTACAGCAAATCGAAGCAATATTTTAAGAAAATTATATTGCTATTTATCTGAAAAAAAACCAACAAATCAGATTCTGGACATTTTTGTCAAATAAACAGAAAAATATCTGTACCCCAGCTATCTCCAACAAGAGTAGGTTTTGTGAATTTAACTTCGGTTGTCTCAGTGTTCTATATCAACTCTTTACCTGCAATTAATGCAACTTAGTAACATTTACATAGGTGAGATTAGCACAGAGACTTGTGACAGCCACTAAAAGAATCTGAAATTTACCACATCAGTAAAGCAAACAAAAAAAATGAATGCTATAGAATGTTCACGCACAAAACATGCAGCACAAAAAAAGACCAAAACTATTCTCCATTTGGTGTGAGGTTCATGAACATCAGACTTCTCAGATTTTTAAAATGTTTTCCAAAATGTAAAAATCAAACAAAAAATGTTTGCTTGAAGCACAGGATCTGAAACATCTGAAAGATTTCCACCACACGTTACTTTCTAGTATGAGGACAGGCATGCTCACCTTGCAATGTCGGCCTTTAACTTGCCAGTTTCTTCGGTCAGCTGCTGTATGCGTTTCACATTCACCTCCTTATCTGAAAGTAGTTTGCGGTACTCTTCCTGATCAGAATCTTTCTGCTGCGTCAGTAGATGCTGAAAAATATATAAAATATTTTTATTTTAAAGAAAAGTAAAATATTTTTCTTTACTCTAAGAGACACTGAAAGCTAGGCTCTAAGAAATGAAACATCTCTCACACACTAAGGTGCACCAAGAAGGTGATGTAAGCCCTAAAGTCAATATTAAAGCTGCTGCATTATTCATATTACTCTGCTAGGAAACAGTCCTAACATGAACCGAAAGGCCATGGTTAAAAAAAAAAAAAAAATGTAAAAAAAATAATCACCAAACTTTTGACACCAAGCTTTTTAACTCAGTAGGGGACAAAGCCTGAGTATGGTCAAGGTTTCAAGCATCTAAAAAAAATTGGCAAAGGGAGGTGCAATTTCGGTACTGCAGCTTGACATCCCCTGAGCTCAAACGAAGAGAAAGGAGTAGTTTACCTGGAACTCCAGTTCTCTTGTAGGGGTATTTCCTTGATAGTCATAATCATGTGAATAGTCCCGCTCATGTGCGTGGACCCCCGGAGCACTTAGATAGATCTTCTTAAGGTGTCATCGTCTGCCTTTCTTCAGAAAGGCGTGTATGGACACTTGAGAGATAAAAAGACAATAACGCAGCCCAAGAAACTAGGCTACACTGGCCATTACTTCATCTTGAAGTGAAAAAGATAGCCAGTTTAATTTTAAGTTTAGTAATTTACTGGGTTTTACACATAGAAAACTCTCCTTCACAAAACTCCTTTTTCATGATAGAGATGAAAGTAATGGATAGAGAAGCCCCCATAGGCTGCTATTATGTGTCTGCAAATGGGTACCGTGCCTTTAAGAGCCTCCAGAGACCCCCAGTATCCCATGACGCACAGCCAGAGGCATTTACTTTCAGTTCTTTTTGAAAGCGTAAATAAGCAGAGCCTGCGGAGTCTTGGGGACATCTGTATCTGCCACCGGGAAGGAGGGCTGGTTGCTTAGGACTATCACGGAAATATCCCTACAAGAGAACTGTAGTTACAGGTAAGAAGCTACTCCTTCTCTTGTAGGAGATTTTCGTGTATAGTCAATCATGTGAATAGACCAGCAAGCCCATCCCCAAAACAACTCACCAGCGGTGGCAGAACAGAGAACAACCACACTATTGTGCAAATAGATTTCGAAGTGAAGCCTGTCCAACCTGAGCATCTGCCCTAGCATCAGTATCAAGGCAGTAGTGCTTAGTAAATGTGTGGACTGACTTCCAAGTGGCAGCCTTCGAGATTTCTGAAATAGGTACATTACGGAGTAAAGCCGCAGTAACTGCTTTACCTCTAGTAGAGTAAGCCCTAGGCTTACTAATCAAAGGTTTGTTTGCTTTTTGATAACACAGCTGAATACATGAAACAATCTACCTAGAAATGGATTGTTTAGAGGTAGCTAGACCAGTTCGAACTGAGCCATATTTTACAAATAGCTGGTCTGTTCTACGGATATCCTTAGTCTTGTCTAAATAGAATTTCAAGACTCTAACGCCAAGAGAATGCAATGACCTCTCCACGGGAGAAGATGGATTTTGAAAAAATGTAGGTAAAGTAATAGTCTGGTTTACATTAAACTCCAACACAACTTTAGGAAGGAAGTTGGTTGCGTCCTCATAACTACCTTAGAGGAATGAAAAACTGTATAAGGTTCTTTACAACATAAAGCCTGAAGTTCGCTAACGCTGCGAGCAGACGTAATGGCCACAAGGAAAGCAGTCTTCCAGGACAGATGCTGAAGAGAAGCCTTAAGAATGAGTTCAAACGGTTCCTTCATTAGTCGTGAAAGGACTACATTCACCTCCCAGGGAGGCGAAGGACGCCTGATGGGAGGAAACACTTTCTTCAATCCTTCAAGAAAATTTCTGATGACTGGGATTTAAAAAAAGCAAGTTTGTGAAGGACATTTTCTATAAGCAGTCAAAGCTGCCAGATTAACTTTGATCGAATGGAACCGAAAGCCAGATTGCGCCAAGTGTAACAAGGAAGGATGACATCTTCCTTACAGGAGGTAGGCTCGAAGTCCTTAGAAGCACACCAGATGCAAAATCCCTTCCATTTATACGCATAGGATGTGCGTGTAGATGGTCTCTTGACCTCTTGCAGTATCTCCATACAGTCGTGAGGGAGATTCAAATGTCCGTACTGTACTAGTTCAGGAGCCATGCCACCAAATTCAACGACGAGAGGTTGGGTTGCACCATCTGTCCGCCGAACTTTGTCAGAAGGTCCGGACTGCACGGCAGCAGGAGATGTGGCAGGAGAGACCAGTGGAGTAGGTCTGTGAACCACCACTGCCGGGGCCACTCCGGAGCAATGAGGATCATCTTGGCCCGTGATTGGGAGAGCTTGATCAGCACTGTCTGAATCAGGGGAATTGGCGGAAAAGCGTAGAGAAAGCTGCCTGACCAATTGATCCATAGGGCATTCCCCAGAGGCCCTGGTTGGTAAAACCGGGAGGCGAAGTCGCGGCATTTGCTGTTTTCTGCAGTAGCAAACAGAATGACTTCTGGAGCACCCCATCTGTCGAAAATGTCTTGCACCACGTCATTTAAGACCCATTCGTGGTTTTCGTGAATGAGTCTGCCGAGTGCACCTGCTTGAACATTCTGAACACCTGGAAGGTGAGTTACCGTGATTGTCAGGTTCCTGGATAACAGCCAGTGCCAGATGGCCTGGGCTTCCTGAGACAGCACTCGAGATCTGGAGCCCCCCTGCTTGTTGAGGTAGAACACTGGTTGTATTGTCCGTCTGGACAAGCAGGGAGCTGGAGCAAAAAGACGTCTGGAATGCTTTCAGCGCCAAATGGACTGCTCGAAGTTCCAGAAAGTTGATGTTGTACTTTGTTTCTTTCAGGCTCCATGCGCCCAGTATCTGTAGGTGGTCGAAATGCGCACCCCATCCGTGGAGAGTAGCATCCATTACTATGGTTTGTGTGGGTATCTCCTTGTGGAAGAGAATCCCCAGGAGGAGATTGCGTGCAGAACACCACCATCGGCTGGACCGACGAGCCTGTTGCGACAGTTGAATCCTGTCTTCCCAGTCCCCCAGTGTCTGGTCCCACTGATCCTCCAGACATTCCTGCAGGGCTCTCATATGGAGGCGTGACTTCGGATTGAGGAAGATGCAGGACGCCATCAAGCCCAGGAGAGACGATACTTTCCTCACCGTTAGCGCGGGCATGATCATAAGAGCTTGAGCCTTCAGAGGAGAGATGCTTATCGATCCTTCGGAAGGACACGCGCTTGCTGTGCGTGCCGATAGTAGCTCCTAGGTACTGAAGACACTGAACAGGAGTTGAGACAGACTTTGTGAGGTTGATGTGAAGTCCCAAACGAAGTAAGAGATTGGAAGTCCGATTGAAATGCAGTTGCGCTTCCTGAAATGTAGCTGCCTTGATCAACCAGTCGTCCAGATATGGCTAGACAAATATTTTGTTCCTCCTCAGATGCGCAGCTACCACTGCCATGCATTTGGAAAAAGTCTGAGGTGCTGACTTCAGGCCGAAGGCAGCATGGAGTATCGATAATGGTTATTACCCACTTTAAAACGCAGGAACATGCGAGGTTTCCTCGCTATGGGCACATGAAAGTATGCGTCCTGAAGATCTATTGCACATAGCCAGTCTCCCTGATTAAGTTTAGGGTAGATCTGATGCAAGGACAACATCCGAAAATTTTCTCTTAGAACCCATTTGTTCGCTTGTCATAAGTCGAGAATGGGTCTGAACTTGTTCTGATCTTTCTTGCGAACTAGAAAGAACCGTGAATACAGCCCTGTTCCTTTCTGATTTAGAGGGACAGGTTCTACCACCCTTTTCTCTAGTAGGGTGTTGGCCTCCTTCTGCAACTCGCGCAGCATGCATCTTGATAGAGTTGGAGGGATTGATGGAGGGCTTATAAAACGTATCGAGTATCCATTGCGAACAATATTCAGCACCCAATTGTCCTGAGTTATTTTCTGCCATTCTGCCAGATCTTGAATACTTCGAATCAGGCGGACGATACTTCTTCTGCAACCTCGAGGGTGCAGACTGTATAGAAGACGTTGTTGGGAACAGTTCCATAGCTGATTCCTCCAGACCCGGCACCAACGGAAGCAAAGGACGCGATGTCCGTCTCTTCTGCAGAGTCTCAAATATCACAGAGGTCGGCTGCACAGGGGTAGACAGGGGAATGCTGAGTTTCGTAGCCCCTCTGACCAGAACCTCCTGGAAGGTAGAAATGTCATCAACCGGTGACACCCTTTGCGGAGGAGAGTCCGTGAGAGTAGGAGAGTACCTCCCTGTACTCGTGGAAGATGTATCCCTTGTATGCCGGGACCGAGACCTCTCATAATGGCGATGACGTGATCTTGTGGAAGACCTGTGGCGTCTGTGACCGATGTCTCGAACGAGACCGTGTTCTTGGCCGTCGGGGTTCCACAGGGCATGTGGGCTGAGAAGCCACAGGCCCAGGCTGAGGTGGTGGTGGTGGGGGAGGAGGAGGAATCGCTGGAGGAGTAGCTGGAGGCGGAGGACTCTGTGTTGGCTGTGGTATTCCTGGTGGGACCACAAGTGGAAGCGAAGCAGGAGGAGACCTAGTTGGTGAGTAGGTACGTGAATACTCCAAACGGGGAGATGAGACCAACCTCCTTTTACGAGCGTGCCGTGAGGAAGGGACCCTGGATACTCCATCAGTCCCCCTCGATGTCGATCCACTGCTCAACGTCGAGCGTCGACAGTCTGGAATGCAAAGACCCTGTCGACGACGATAGGCTCACCACTGAGCGAGGCCCGGAACGGGACCTCGAATGCCGGTATCGACCTCTCAATATCGACCTTTTCCTTGATTCTCTCCTCAACAGACTTTCTTGTAGACGATTGCCTCTTCGACGTCGATCTTCGTGTTGACGTCGATGGTGAACGGCAACGACGCTTCGGCGGCGACCGCCGATTGTGAGACCCAGATCGACGCCGATGATGTCGACGCCGATGTTCGTTGCATCTACGTCGAACGCGGGGAACCCCTCAACAGCGATCTTGCCGTTCTTCTCCTAGACGATCGTCGACGTCGCTTCGACTCAGAGCCCTGGGTCGACGGAGAGCATATCGTAGTCATACCTGCTCTCGACGTAGTCGTCGCCGTCCTTGACGTCGACCGGGAACGGCATTGTTTTTCCACTGGGGAGCCCCCCAGAGGTCGAAGCATGGGACTTGGTAGAGGTCTTACCCACTCTTTTCCCAAAGGCTGAAGAAGCTGCCTTCTGTCTCCTCTGCTCCATGCCTTGGAGCCGAATCTTCTCCCTGTCACACAGGGTGCGCCTAGAAAAGGTCTCGCAAATGGCACAGGTGTCAGGAACATGGGACACAGGCAAACACAGGATACAAACTCTGTGGGAATCCGACTTGGCCTTCTTCCAACTGCATTCAGGGCACTTGTAAAAATAGAGATGGCATTTTGACAAGAAAAACAGCAGAAATACTGCCAAAAAACTACAGCAGTAGTTAGCTAAAGGCCAAAGACGTCGAAGTTAAACTGCTAAGTCCAGAAATAATCACCAATTTTTATGAAATACCAAAAAAGGTAGAGCTCAATACTCCAGGGTCCTGCTAGCAGGAGCCGGGAAAAAGAACAGAAAGTAAATGTCTCTGGCTGTGCCTCATGGGATACCGGGGGTCTCCGGAGACTCTTAAAGGCACGGTACCCATTTACAGACACATGATGGCAGCCTATGGGGGCTTCTCTATCCATTCCTTTCATCTCTATCATGAAAAAGGAGTTTTGTGAAGGAGAGTTTTGTATGTGTAAAACTCAGTAAATTACTAAACCTAAAGTTAAACTGGCTATCTTTTTCACTTCAAGATGAAGTAATGGCCAGTGTAGTCTAGTTTCTTAGGCTGCATTATTGTATTTTTATCTCTTAAGTGTCCATACAGGCCATCCTGCAGAAAGGCAGAAGATGACAACTTAAGAAGATATATCTAATGAAGTGCTCCAGGGTCCACAAACATGGGCGGGACTATTCACATGATTAGGACTATACACGGAATCCCCTACAAGAGAACTAGATGCACCAATACAGCTTGGTGTGCTCCAACCCTTCAACATAATGCACCATATCTGTGTTTGAATGCGCTCTAATCACTTGAAAACTAACCCCATACTCCAATGCTTTGAATGCACTTGACAAAAGCCATGTTAAAGGTGAAAAGAGTAAATCAATCCATGCGGAGACCTTCGCGCATTGAGTAACTGGTCCAAACATCATAGAAGCCTCTTCAGAACCACGTTTGTGTGTAGACTGAAATGAGCAACCAAAAGTAAGATTTGGCTTATAAGCAGCATGAACCAATCTGTTCATTTTTGGGAAAAAGGGATATATCACTGCATTTCTACATGAAAGCAAAGGAGCTCAGATATCCTCCTCCTGAACATTTTGTATAGAAGAGGAAGCCTTAAAAAGATCAATGGGGCCATGTCTAGCACAGGGGCTTTTCTGATCGAATTAAACACCCCGCCTCCAGCTACAAGCACTATAAATAAAATGCTACTAACTGCTACTGCAATTGAAATTCAACAAACCACACTGCAGGAGCAGACTGAAATGGACTTAGATACTTTCCTTTTAAGGGTTAAGCCAAAGAAGAAAGTAACGCTATAGGTAAGGCAGCAAGTAGGAAAAGAGACATGCTGTGTCAATTTAAGGAAGTGGATTAAGTGGTGTGGTTGTGAGACCTAACCATGTAATAAGGTCAGACACTATATGAGGTCCAAACAGGCTTCTTTAAAAAATCATTTAGCTCGGTCCTGGGTAGTGGTGCACGGAGCAGTCATGCCTAGTCAAAGAAACAAGTGTAAAACATTTAGAAGTACTAAAATGGGTGGTTAAGAAACACAACACTAAATATCCAACAATATCCAAAACCAGTTTATATGAATAAAGTGCATTTTTCTCTTGAATTGGGTACCAAAATATATCGAGTGGAACTGGAAATAGGATTCTTAAAAACGTAGGCAAATTCTATTAAGTTCAATAAATCTTTATAATCTGCGTTGCAGTTCCTAAGCCAATGGGGTAGCACGACGGTCAATCCTCTTTTGGAATAGCCACAACAGGTTGTGAGCCAATTACAATTAAGGGGCCCACTTAAGTCCAGAGAAACAGGTTACCTGTCAGGTCCAGCAGTCTGAGTCCTCACAAAACTTTTTACTGGGATCACGATTCCAGCAAAAAAGTGGTCCTGTTGCTGGGGATGCAGGATGCCGAGAAGATTATAAGAATGCTGAAGATGCTAGAGCTGTGGAAGAGGTGCGGCGATTGGGCAACTCAGGGCTCCACGAACTTCAGATGTTGTCTTCGGCCTCAGGAATCTATATCCCACGATAGCCTAGTAAAGTCAAGTGCAAGTCCAGTTGCCAATGGTCGACTGGTCTCCAGTTACACGGTCTTCATCGGGTGTCCACAGGCAAGTGTCTCTCTTGCTGGAGGACCAAGCTCTACTTCGATGCCCATGGGTCCCAAGGATTTGGGAACACACTAAGGCAGGTCAGGGATGTTTCCCAGCTGGCACATCAGCATCCAGGTAATCCAGGGCAGTTGGGCTCTCACAAGGCAGGCTTCCTTCAGCTGTTGTGCCCCAGGTGCTGAACAGGGGGCTAGCCACCTAGCCCTTGTAATAACTTTTGGCCTGGCACACGTGGATCCTTTGTCCACAAAGGGCCACGGCAGGGTCAATCCTCTTTGAGAGCCATTCAGGCTCAGCCGGTGCAATCCAGTATTTGCTGGAGCCTCCTTGCTGGGTCCAGGAAGCATCAGGGAACTCTTCCTTCAGTTCTGGGCACAAGTAGATCCCTTCTTCCATGAGTGGGTGCAGCAGTCACAGTCCTCTTTGCCATTCCCTTGAGAGCTCAGTATGTGCATTCCTTCCTTGGTACTGCCTCTTTGGGACCAGGGAGCTGCAGGGCATTCCTTCTGTCTTCTTGCCAGTCCAGCAGCGAGCCGATGATTGTGGGCCTAGGGTACCACTTTTATGCTTTTCATTTGTGGTAGGGTAGGACTTAGTAGCCAACTGAGCAATAATTACCACAAAGTTAAGCTTCCCACTTTGTGTCACTTCCTGGAAGTGTGGCTCTCCAATAATCCCAGGATACCCCTCTATCCTAAACAAAGATGGTGCAAGCTTTGGCCTCTTAGGAAACCTGGGCACACACCCATGGGTTGCACCCAGCATAAGGAGCCGCTCCTCCTGGAAAACTGGGTCTGCAACAGGTTTTCCCTCTCTGGAGAAAATGCCAGTCTGTATCCACAAAGGAGATACAGCAAACAAACGATGGACGGAATTCTGACAATGCAAACATTCTCCCCCAGTCAAAAGACTTGGGTTAAATCCATCGTTCCTTTGACCACTACGCCACCCCAGTTTGGACCCAGCCATATGCAAATCAGTCTTGACCCTGTACCCCATGGGAACAGTCCAGAACGAACTGCCAAGCCAGGTCCTCGCTGGACCAGTAACAAGCATCCTGGGAACGGTTTCAGGGTAAGTCACCCTTCTTCAGCCAGGCTAGCTTGAATCCAGTGGGCACAGTGAGCAAGGGTCCCACGTCTGGGCATACCCATCCCACTTAGGGAGAAAAGTGGGACAGCAAACAAATGATAGACTGAATGCTAACCATGCAAACATTCTCCCCCAGTCAAAAGATCAGGGTTAAATCCCGAAAACGGTCCTAGGATGCTTGTTTCCAGTCCAGGGAGGACTTGGCCTGGCAGTTCGGGCTGGACTGTTCCCATTGGGCACAAGGTCAAGACTGATTTGCATATGGCTGGGTCCAAACTGGAATGGCATGGTGAGCAAAAAAATGATGGATTTAGGCCCAGATCTCTGTACTGGGATGAATGTATGACATTGTTCTGCATTTTGTCCATCAATAGTTCGTTTTGCAATTGTCTCCACAAAGGAGCAGGCAGGCGAAGGAGTGATACTTTTTGCTTCACTGAGGAAGTAACCACTTTTAAACTGGGTCATCTGTGGCCACCACCCAGTAGTCATCCTGTAGGAGGTCAAACTTCCTCCTTTCAGTAATTCTTTGTTCCCTGATCCTGGAAGCACTCTGCATTTCCTTGCAATGGGACAGCATGTTGTCTTGAGTGTCAACTGTGGCAAGTAAACAGGACAGGCTACCAAAGGGTTGGGCAACAAAGTGGAGACTCCTTAAAGTTACCTTTCTATTAAAATGTACCTTAAATCCGATCCCTGCAAAGAGGCTGGCTCAATGTAAAGATTAATTTGATCACTTGGAGTATTATCTTTGGTGCTCCCACATGAGTCACCCCATTTGGTGTTTTGGCCATTGAAATTCCATGTTGGCCAATGGGTCCACCAACCTTGCCACCGTCAAAAGAGCAATTTGGTGTTTTCACTATTTGTGCATGTTAAATACAAAAGAAACATGCCCTTCTATTTAATATTAAGCACCCCGCCTGGTGGATTACCCGGCCTTACCTAGAGGTTGCTTACTAATAATAAAAAATGAAGTTTTTGACCTGATAAATGGGGTTATTTTACTATGTTGAATTGGCAGGTTTAAAGCTGCCCTACTAGGATGCAGTGCAGGCCTACAGTCATGTTTTCACCTCATCCTTGTAGTGGAGGCACAATTAAGGGCTGCAGCCAACTAGTGGCATTTAACTTTCTAGGCCTGGGTACCTATTGTACCATATGCTTATAAGTTAAATGAGCCAATCCGATTTTAGCCGATTGTACACATACTTTGAGGGTCAGAGCACATGCACTGGGGCTTGGACAGCAGGGTCCAGTGCACCACAGAGAAAAAAACAGCAGCATCAGTCTGAAAACTTGGAGGGGGGGGGCGATCATACAAAAAGAGGCCTTGAAAGTGATACAACAGATACATTCTGTTTGTGTGTTTTAGAGAAAGGGTGGACTACAGGAGCAGATGCCACAGACCTCAGTTCAAAAGTGCAGACAATATGATCACTTGGGAGCAATATGCTGAGCAATGGCTTATCAAAGTTGCCATGAGTCCTAACAAACTAGGGAAAGAGGGCTCCATGCACCTTGGTACAGCCATAATTAGGGTGCAAATGGGCGCTCACATCCCCTCACCGCTGCTGCTGAAAATGCATACAAGATAAAGAGATATCAACTCCACAAGTTAGTAAAGTTGTCGAAATTGTCAAACAACCTGGTGGCACCTGCTCTGCCACCCAATATGGCTCTATGACGAAGGAAGGCAAGATGTCAAAGGGGCATCTTTTCATGAAGCCCAATACTCTTGGTGGTGTAACAAGCAGCCTTAAAACACCAGCCTTGTGACAGGTAAAGTCTGCAGGTGCTCACCTGAGTGCGGTTTCGCCATCGTTTAACATCTTCCTCCAGAAGCTTCTTCTCAGCCTGCAGCATGCCACTCTTCTCACTTAGTTCCGCATTGGACTCCTGAAGCGGCAGAATGTTGGACTCCAGCTTACGGACCTGAGAGGGAGCAAAAAGGGTAATATGGTAATGTGTCACCACATTTGAGTTCAAAACTATGTATTATAAACGGAGCACAAACAGATGCCAGAGGTCTTGCATTCACAAAGCACATAGTGCCCAACTCACAAAGTTCAGTTTAACAGCCAAATTAAATTATACAGAGTGCAATCCTGGTGCGCTTCAGTTGATGCAACTGAACTAATAGGCTTGAGAACAATTATTTTTTAAAGAAAAGCTCAAGAATGCAGCACTGTGTCCTTGGTGACACAAGTCAATTGATATAAGAAAAAGAAGCTTAATGTAGAGAACCTACTCTATTCTTTAGAGTATGCTTCTAACATAGTAAATGCTGTGTTAAACGTTTTGAGCACCGACGAGAGTTGTGCCTAAATGAAGAACTATGAGGGTACTATTTTAAATGAACAGATTTTACTACACCTGCTGAAGAAGCTGCAGAATAGACATAATAAAAACAGCTAGATCACTTGTAGATTAAATTACCACAAGCATATTTTTACAAAAAATAAAGTTGTTAACACTACAACTCAAATTGAGTCCGAATTGCTTACTGAGCCAACCACAACTGGAGGACTAACTGAACCAAGCAAACCATCTTGCCCATGTCAACCAATGTCAGTATACTATCCAATAAACATTTCCCTTAGTTTATAGGACATGTGTATATTGTGCATCTTAAAACTAGTTCCAGAAAATCATTTAATCATCCCTTAAGGCAATCACAACAAGCAGAAGAGAAAACGTGCAGTTCACTGGTGCCCAATCCAATCAAAGAACGCATTGCAAGGGGTGGCTAGAGGTTCAATATCCATTTTCATGGGCACAGATTTGTTATGTTCCAGTTCATGATTTATAGAAATGTAGTAAATTAAGGCACGTGAAAACCTATTTTTAATTTTGTTCAACAGTTTATCTCCAAGAAGTCACTTTATATAATCCACATACTAGAGGACATCTGTATAGAAACCTTCAAACCACCATTAAAACTATTCAGGAGTTGTGTTTACAAGTATTGACATTTTGAGAATATAGAAGCCCTACTAATGAGTCTATGATAATATTGTGTTGAACCAGCCCTTCAGGGCATGGAGGTTCTGGGAGCACAGAGTTTCGGGAAGGGGTAAAGGGGAGCTTACCTTATACCTCAATTTACCTGTGTTAAGGCAAAAATAAAAGATAAAGTAACCAGGAGCATATGTGCCTGGGGTGGAGCTTGGGGGTCAACGTGTATTGAATGAATTAAAGTAAATGAAAAACTAGAGCATACAGGCCTGATAATGTTAAGATACTGTACATCATTAAAATATATGAATCCAAAGAACTTAAACCACAATTAAGGTAAAGCATTAAAAATTAGGACTTCCAACATGTTACATCGACTAGATATCATTTTGCTGCTCTCTGGAGAATCGTCACTTTCCATGTCTCAGATAGAACAGTATCAGACTGTACACAAAAGAAATACTGTCAGTGCAGTAAGACAACTTTGGATCTGGTCAGTGACCACATGTGATCAACAGAGAAATTCTAAGCTGACCTTGGCCTGCAGCTGCTGCAGCTCTTGCTCCAACCGCACTTTTTCCTCTCTCAGCATTTTGTTAGTTTCAATCAACACATTCATGGACTCGGTCTTCTTCATTAGGGATTCATGCTGCGCCATAGTTTTAGCTGTAACCTGGAATGCAAAACATTTACTTCAACGATTTATAAACCAGCAAATATAGGCGTGATATGGTCTCACAAAGGCGTGATATGGTCTCACAAACCAGAAGGCAAAGAAATCTACACAGCACAAAGTCAAAGGTATACATAATCACTGACAGTTTGAACCTCAAGTAATATCCAAGGCTGGACTGGGAGCTAAACGCAGTTCTGGAAAATGGTGTAACCTCAGTCTCATATTGCAGCAGGTCAGCAAGAACATCTCTGGGTTAATAAATAAAAATACAAAAAGCTGTAGGGGAGTTTTTATAAACAAACATTTTCTTTCAGAGATTTCAAAGTACTAATAGCTATAATTTTAGAGACCGTTGCACTGTTTTACGAGTTTCACTTTACAACACGCCATTCTAGCAGAGTTACTCGTGGGACTGGATAGTTATAGCATCCACATACAGTCAGCTTTGAAATCAACAATCTATTCCAGTGTATCACTTGTCGTTGGTAGATGTGGGTGACCGGCAAAAGTAGCTGGGGGACTACGGATGGGGCTTGGAGACAGTTGAGCAAAGTGTCCCACAACAAAGACCCTCATGATTGATTTATTTATTTATTTAGAAAGTTTTATAGAGCGCGAGCAAGATCCTTGCGGATATCAGAGCGCTTTACATAACAACCAGCTGTAAGTAGAACAAACAAAAGTATGCAAGTAACAATCATATAAAACCATAATTCGTGCAAATATAGTAGGAGGATTAAAGCATGGTGAAGTATATTATAACAGGATCTAAAGAAATCAGGTCTGAGTAGATAGTGCTCATGTAAATGTTGCCATGAGAAACGCTTAAACTTCTTTTTTGAAAGAGGCGGTGGAGGCATTCAGTCTGGTTTCAAGGAGAGGAGTGTTCCATATTTTGGGCGCCATCCCTGAGAAGAACCTTTTATAAGTTTTCTTTTTGTTGAACCTTTGTGGTTTCAGTAAAAGGTTTTCAGCACTCCTAGAAGACCTTAGACCACCAGAGATTGTCAGTTTCTGCACGAGGTAGCTGGGAGAGCTGTGATGTAAGGCTTTATGAGTCATGCACGCAACTTTTAGGGGGATTCAAATGGTAGCCAGTTCAAGGTTTTTAAGTCCGGGGTAATGTGTGCACTTCTTTTCGAGCCAGTGATGCGTCTTGCTGCAGTGTTGAGACGCTCTTAAGGGCGCTGTTGATGCTTTTGGGAGGCCACATAAGGAGACGCTTCCGTAATCCACACAAGGGATAACTAGAGCTTGAACTGCCAACTTGAAGTCCTCAACTGGCAGGAAGGGTTTCAGCTTCCTTAGGGTATTTATCTGGAAATTAGCTCTCTTTGTAGCGTTACTGATGTGTTTTTGCATCGTGAGGTTGCTGTCGAGAGTGATCCCCAAGGATTTTGCTGAGTCCACGATAGTTGGTTGAACGTTGAAAGCGGTGAGCTGTTTGATCAAGTCATGCATTAAGGGGATCTTGGCCGGTGGTGCTATGAGGAGGAATTCTGTTTTTAGTGCGTTCAGTTAAAGATGATTTTCTGATAGCCAAGACTGGGTGATCTTGAGTGTGGAGTGGAGCATATTAATGTCTTCTAGGGAGTTGATCTTGAGACATAGTTGTGTGTCGTCCGCATACATTTGAAATTGTACATTGGATGTCTGCAGGATTTCAGTGAGAGGTTCCATGAACAAGTTAAATAAGGTTGGTGAGAGTGAGGACCCTTGCGGCACCCCAAGTGTTACAGGAGAGGAATGGGCGAGCGCGTTGTTGACCTTGAATTTGTGTGTACGGTTATGAAGGAAGGATGTAAACCATTTTAACACTGTGCCTGACAGACCCATCCTATGCTCCAGGAGATCTAATAGTTTCTGGTGTTTGACCGTATCAAAGGCTGAGGAGAGGTCTAGCAGGATGAGTAGGCACGATCCATTCTGGTCAAGGATTTGTAATGCATCATCAATAATGTGTGTCATGGCTGTTTCAGTGCTGTGACCAGCTCTGAAGCCTGATCGGTGTTTATTTAGGAGGTCTAAGTGACCTATGTGATTGGTCAGTTGTTGGTGTACACATTTTTCCAGCAGTTTGGCCAAGGTGGGAATATTGGAAATGGGACGGTAGTTGTTAAGGTCAGTAGGGTCAGCTGTGGGTTTCTTTAGGATAGGTGAAACTTTGCCTACTTTGAGGGAGTCCGGGTTGCAGCCTTGTTGAAGTGAGCTGTTAATGATTTTTTTCCAAAGTGGAAGAAGCCAAGGCGAAAGGACTTTGACTGCATTAGCCAGGAGAGGGTCAGTGAGGTGATTGGCCAGTTTCAGGCTGTTGAGAATCTTGCCTAGGGCGTCTTCAGTTTACGTCTCGAAGGAAGACCATACTGCCTCATTTTTAGGGCAAGGCTTAGGGGGGAAATGGCATGGCGCAGGTGTAAATGAGGTGGTGATTACCGTATGAGGAGCAGTGTGTAGTAGTCGGTCATTAAGGAGATCCTTTATGATGTTGTCAGTCTTCAGAT
The DNA here is from genome assembly GCF_964204655.1 of Triturus cristatus. Classification (NCBI taxonomy): domain Eukaryota; kingdom Metazoa; phylum Chordata; class Amphibia; order Caudata; family Salamandridae; genus Triturus; species Triturus cristatus. Next base: position 321,950,260 of record NC_140586.1, on the reverse strand, counting down.
TGAAGAAGGTAGAGAATTCTTCACAGTTAGGTTGTTGGCAAGCTAGGTCTCGAGGCCGTTGGGGTGCTTCCTTGGATTGATTTTTGACTAATTCGAAGAGTTTTTTCGGGCGGTTTTTAGCTTGGTCTAATTGATGGCTGAAGAAGTCCACTTTAGTGCGCTTAATTTTTTTGTAGTATGCATTTCTTTTTCCTAAGCAGTTTGAGGTGGTGAGCCGATGGGACTGATCTCTAATTGCGTTCTAAGGACCTGAGGGCTCGTCTGTCCTCATTAAGTAGAGCGCTGTACCAGGGCTTGGAATCTTTAATGGGAGCTCTCTTAAGTTGCAGAGGGGCTGCCTCATTAATTATCGAGGTCATAGTGTTGAGATAGTGATTGGTGAGATCATGGACGTCAGAGGTGCCTAAAGGGGGCTGGAGAAGGTTATAGCTGGTGGAGGGTAGTGAGTTGGGGTTGATTTTTTTCAAGTCTCTTTTCCAGATCTTTGGTTTTGTGGAGTGCGCTGAGTTGAGTTTAGTTGTTTCTTTGATATGAAAGGCAATGATGTGATGGTCCGACCAGTCACATGGTTGGATTGAGTCCACCTGGATGACGTCAGCTTTGGAGATAATGAGATCAAGGGTTGATCCTTTATTGTGAGTCGGACTATTGCAGGATTGGATGAGGGCTAGATCATCTAGGAAGTTTTTGAAGCTGTTGTACCCGACCCCCCCCCCCCCCTCCCCCCCTCCCCCCCTCCCGAGTCATTATTGTCATTCCAATGGAGATTGAAGTCGCCAAGGAATATTTGGGTGTTTTGCCGCCCGTTGTTAGAGGAGATCAAATCCACGAGGTGTTCGATGAAGAGGAGGTTGTCTCCTGGGGGATGGTAGATGGTGTGGAGTGAGCATACAGGTTTGCTCTTGCAGCTGATGTTTAGGCATAAGTATTCACATGAGGGGAAAGTGGGCGAAATGGCTCTGTTTATGGTGATGCTGCTGCGATGTATACAAGCTATGCCACCCCCTATCTTATCCGTTCTATCTAGTCTAATGATGTCGTAGTTAGGTGGTAATAGGATGTCGAGGAGAGGGGTGGAGGATTCGGTTAACCAGGTTTCGGTAAGAAATAAGATGTCCAGCTCCTGAGAGATGATGAGGTCAGCTATGTCGGCTGCATGTCTGGAGGCTGATCTGCAGTTTAGCAGAGTGCATTTCAGATGGGGTGCAATGAGGGAAGAAGGGGGGTCATGGAGGATATGTATTCTTCTTAGGTTCTTATCACAGACTCCTCTGTTGTGTGTAGCGGGTCTGCAGGGGTTGAGGGGGATAGTCGGGATGGTTATCTGAGAGGACGTAAGGGAGTTGGGGAGGGAGGGTTCGTAAGAGTGCAGAAGAGAGGAGATCGCTCTCCGAAAACGGATTGGTGCTGTGCATAGGGCGTGTTAGTGTGTTGTGGGAAGGAACTGTTTTCCAACTGGGAGGTGGCATTTTAGAGGCAGATGAAATGAGGTCCAGGTGCTCGTGTGATTTATAGGTCTTTGAGGGCGTGAGGCGCAATGAATGTCTCGACAACATAGCTATGAACGAATGAAGCTCCGCTTTAATTTGGTGCAAGGTGATCATAATTTCGTGTAGTCTAGGATCTGGTGCGGATGAGTGAGAGGTAGGAGGGTGTGTTGGGCCTGAGGGAGGCTGTGTGGGAGGGTGTAAAGTCGGGGTTGCTGGCTGTTGTAAGGGAATAGGGATAGGGTGGAGGGTGGATTGCTCAGAGGGAAGCATAGTATCAGAAAGGGGGTGAGGTGTGACATTATTAGTCCGCAGTCTGCGTGAGGGTGGGTGACTGCGCTGTGGGGAGTATGTGTCAGGAGAGGCCGTGTCAGGCAATGGGGAGGTGGCGGAAGAGATAGAATCAGAGGGGTATAAACTGTAAGGGGGAGAGGAGCGGTGGGCTTCAGAGGAATAGGTTCCTCATCTAAGGGAGGCATGTAGGCTGTCGCAGTCGTGCTGGGCAGTAGAGTTAACGGGTCAGGTGCAGTGACGGGGGTGTGTGGATGGTAGGGGTGGACGGGGGGGGGGGGGGGGGGAAGAGTCATAAGGCACCGGTGTCAGCGGTGGCTGGGGAGTATGCGGGGACTGGTGTCAAGCGAGCCGGGTGGTGAGGGTGAGGTTAAGTGCTGTGTGGGAGAGGGGGGTAAATTGTGTGGGGGACAGACTAGAACCGGGCGGAAGCAGGGAAATATTAAGTCAGGGTGGGGGAGTTAATCCAGTCTGTGTTGCCACAGGGAGCGGGTTGAGAAGGCAGCTGTGATTAGATATAGACACCCGGTTTTTAATGATGGGGAAGATGTTGTCTAAGATTTAAATTATGATCCGTGGCTTAAATGAGGATAGTGTCGTTATTGTATATGGTGATGGTCGCTGTCGCATGAAAGAGTTGGGAGGGGGAAATAACGAAGGCTGTCCCATGTGCGGTTTTCCTCGTAGAGGAGATCGAGAGAGAGAGAGGCTAGGAATGCTTTTCTCCACTGGGCTCTTCGTTTAGTGTGGAAAATGAAATCTGTGGTAGTGACTCCACTACGAGGTGAGAAATAAGGGTCCGCGAAGAGAGTTTCAGGGTGGAGTTTAATACAATTATGCTTGAAGCGTTTGGCTGATTGTTTAGATAGGTTAGGGGGGATAAATGATGCTGTAGGTGTGTGTACCTGCACAGTCCATGACGCCCACCCCCAGCGGTGTGACGCACGATAGGGGGGAGGCGATATGGGGGGTGAGAAGCGTGAAAGCTGAAGCCAGGTCTAAGTGGAAAAGGATTGGAAGGAAAGGTGGGGGGAGACAGACTGGAATAGGATGGTAGCCCTGGGTGCAGAAAAGGAAGAGGCGCAGGAGGGGGGGGGGGGGGGGAGGAAAAAGAACAGGGTTTAGAAGAGAAGAGGTAAACGATATGTTGAGTGAGGGCTAAAGAGAGAATCTGAAATGTGGAGAGAAGAGGCGAAGGTCAGTCAAACAGTGGTAATGGAAGGGGGCAGTCTAAGATGGCCGCCTCATTGGGACTGGACTAATGGCGCAAATGAGTGGTCCATTGTCAGTTTCCATTGCCCAGAGGAGCAGCCTTGTAGTCCTATGTTACTGATTATAGGGGAAGGTGAGAGCTCTTGGTGAAACGGGGGACCAACTATGAAAATAGCAGTAGGACTACTGGGGGTGGGAAAGGTCCTATGTCAGTGCTGAGACATTTATGTCTCAGCCATTTTAGGTAAGCATAAATGTGGTTGCCGCCATCTTAAGGACATCTAAAGGGACAAAACGAGCACACCAAGATGGGGTGGAGGAGTAGGGTACACAAAGGGGGAGAGGTAGCCTTAGATGAAAAAGTTACCTTAGAAGTGAGAAAGCCCTGCGAGAGTGGAGATAACTTCAATAAGCCGAGTAGACATCCGATGGCTTCGGTAAGGCTGAGACCTTTACATTAGAGATAAACAGGACCATCAGCGGTGAAGTAACAAAAGGACAATGAACGCGCTATCAGCGTTATGTGGGTTTCGGTTTTTCCGTTTTCTTCGTCAGTAAACTTCATAAACTTCATAAGATGGGCGGGGCAGGGGGTACGGCATGAGTCGGTATCCGGGGAGTCCCTGCCGATCCACCTACAATGACACGGAGATCTTTGGGGAGAATAGTTTGCGAGGGAAAACCCAGACTCAACATCCAGCTATAGTTCAATGAACCCCAACTATGTTATGTTATGTTATAATTTGGTAAAGCGCAAACAGCTGCCCCAGCAAAGAGGCGTCCCGGCGCTAAAGAACCACGCAAACTCAGCGGAGGACAAAAGAGAAAGCAACTAGGAGACCTAATAGGAGGGGAATAGGTGAGTTTTGACGGCTTTCCGGAAGGCAGACAAATTTTCCAATAAACGGATGTGAACTGGCAGGGAGTTCCAAAGTTTGGCTCCCAGCACTCAAAGAACGTCCACCAGTGCGGGCGAGCTTAGTGCGGGGGACCATCAACAGATGTTGGCCTAGGGAGCGTAGATTACGCTGAGGCACATAAGGTGAGAGGAGTGATCGGAGAAGATCAGGGCGTCCAGTTTTAAAGATTTTAAAAATCATGATAAGGGTTTTGAACTGGATACGAAATTCAATGGGAAGCCAGTGCAGCTTACGGATTGTGGCTTTGGCTGAACAACTGCGTGGAAGACCGACCAAGGTTCTGGCCGCAGTGTTCTGTACACGTTGCAATCGTGCTATCTCTGCTCTGTTGGCGCCCAGAAGTAAGACATTGGCATAGTCCAAGCGGGAGAGAATAGTGGCTTGGACAATCACTTGGCGAACCTTGGGGTCGAAGAAACCGAGTATAGGTTTGAGGCTCCTCAACAGTCCCACACAGGTGGCCGCTACTTTTTTTGTGTGGGTCTGAAAATTGAGTGAGGAGTCCATCCATACGCCAAGGTTTTTGACCAAGGATTTAGGGGGTGGAACGGCGCCCAACGACGAAGGCCACCAGTGTTGATTCCAGTGGCTGGGGTTCTTTCCAAGGAGCAGCACCTCTGTTTTGCCTGCATTAAGCTGCAGGCAGTTGTCTGTCATCCATTGGGCCACCGCAGCCAGACCATCTCTGAACCTAGCGGCTGAGGTGGATGGGCCTTCGCTGAGAGTGATGGCTAGCTGTGTGTCATCAGCGTATGACACCAGCGTAAGGTCCCATTCTCTAGCCACTGCCGCAAGTGGTTGCACATATATGTTAAAAAGGGATGGGCTGAGTGCAGAGCCCTGAGGGACTCCCTGTCCGATGGGGTGGGGCTGGGAGAGGAATGGAGGAGCTGATACCCGGAAAGTTCTGTCTGTCAAGAAGGAGCGGAACCATTCCAGTGCAAGACCTGAAATTCCCGCCATAGCCAGACGATGTAAGAGAATGTTATGAGATACCGTGTCAAAGGCGGCGCTGAGGTCTAGGAGGATCAGCGCAGCACTTTGACAGGCATCAAGTATCGTCCGGAGATGTTCCGAAGTGGCTAGGAGGGCAGATTCCGTGCTGTGGCCTGGTCTAAACCCGTTTTGAGAGGGATCTAAGATGTTATTTTGGTCCATGTGTTTAGCCAGGATGATGTTTACGTGGGCCTCTGCAAGTTTGGACAACCATGGGAGCAGTGAGATGGGTCTAAAATTCTCCAGTTTGGAGGGGTCAAGGGTCGGTTTTTTAATTATAGGAGAGACCCATGCTTGTTTCCAGGCAGTCGGGACACTGGCGGAGGAGAAAGAAAGGTTCAGTATAAACGCCAGGGTAGGTAGGAAAAAGTCTAGAGATTCGACATAGTGAGTCGGTCTCCTAGGGTCTGCCGGGGAGCCTGTTTTGACCTTTCTACATAATTTAGTACGGTCCTCATGAGAGATTTCATGTATGTGCCTCAACATGGTGCCGTTGCTGATGGATGTAGAGAAGCTGGACGAAGTAGCGGAGTGCAGTGGGAAGGATCTATAGATTTTTTGCACTTTTTCAATAAAGAATGTGGCAAGGTCCTCACATGGTGGTGAGAGATGAGACTGCTCCATAGGTGCCAGACTCCAGTGTGTCTCACTGTAGAAACTGTTTCCCCACACAACTGATTGATCTTGTATCACTACTGAGGAAGGCATAGAAAATGCCCTTGCCAGTTACATTACCATAATGCCAGAGATTGAAAACAGATATGAAAGATGACCAGCAGGATGGTACCACTGGAGTTGCAAATAATAATATGCGAGGGATCAGGCTTGTAACTAGCGGTAGGCATAGAATTCCACTCTGCCGGCAGAGTTCTTGGCATTTTGCCCACTCTGCACGGGAGTTCCGAAAAACCCCAAGAAGTGACACGGAGCAGCGCTTTTTCCCTCCAGCAGCTCACCAACCTTAAGTTGGCGAGCACTTCAGAGAAAAAATTGCGCGCTAGACCTCGTCCCAGTGAGATTTCTTAATGCAGGCGGTGGCATTGAGAAATCAGCCACTCGCCTTAAGGAGGCTGACACTCAAGTAGAATGTCTACTTGAACAGAAGGAAGCAGCAGCCCCTTCTGGCGCGACATGTAGTGTTGTATGTGCTGATTTTAGAAAGCGGGATTAACCCCCAGGACTAAAAATGGCTGTGAGCAGCGCGATTTATCAGACTCTGCTATTGGCGGAACTCCACAGAGCGTGGCAGAGTTTTTATGGCACTTCAGCTGAGTAAAACTCTGCGAACTCCGCCAAGCCCACTTATAACTAGGAGGAGCTTTAATCACGGAGTAAGCAAAAGTACATAAAGACATTTTTCTACAGGGTTATTTTATGTAGGTGCAAAAGGGTTGGATCCATGTCACTTTAAGCATATCCACTTAAAATAACTCCAATGCAATTAATCTAAATGAACTTCACTTGCATTTTCGTTATTCTCCTTAAAATCTAGCCTTGATGGGGCCTATTTTGACATCCCTTTCCAAGACTTTATATAGGAGCGTGACTAATTGAAAGGGATACGACAGGAAACTGGAATTTTGTTGCATTGTCCCCCCACTTTGCCACCTTTGGAACTACTAGATGCTGGTTTTTGACTGACAGTGCACCGAGGAATGCTAACCAGACCTCAGTGCCAGTCCTCTTTACCCTAAAACAAGTAAAGTGTAATTGTAACCCAATTGGCAGGACGTAAGCATCTATGCAAGTCCTTAGTAAATGGTACCCCTGGTACCTAGGGAATAGGTACTAAAGAGGGTCCCCAAGGGCCGCAGCATGTCTTATGCCACCCTAAGGGACCCCCCACACAAATTGCATTCAGACTGCGTGTCATGGTGCAAAACCAGGAGTGAAAACACGACATGGCACACTCACTGTGGGCCATGCCAAAGTCTCTGCATGTAGTATATATAAGTCAACCCTACAGCAGGACTTGTAGCCCTAAGGCAGGGTGCCTTATATTACATGTGAACATATCTGCATGGGCAGCTGTTTCCCTGTATTGTCCTCCAGTTCAATTACTAGATGATGCAAGTGAACAGGGAAACCATCTAAAGTGTATATATACTGGGCACTGGTCATTAAGAGTTCCTCAGCGACAGGTTGGCTGCACAGAAAATACTGGTGTTTGGTATCAAACCTGTTGTCTTAATAAATCTGTACTGATGCCATTACTAGATTTATTAAGACATGCATCCAGAGGGCACCTTAGAGGGACCCCCTTAAACCAAACCTTATTAGTCTTCTAGTGTGCTGCTGACTGGATCATTCCAGCCTGCCATAACAGATGCGTTTCTGACCCCCCTGCATGTTAAAGCCCATGCTCTCAGGAGGCCAGGAACAATGCCTGCTCTGGCAGGAGGTGTCATCACCTCCTCCAGCAGGATGGCTAGTGAATCCGCATACCAAGGCCTGAGGTTTCAAAGCCTCTGCCACCTTTGATATATGACCTCGACATCCCTCAGACCTGAGAAAGCCACCCCTGCCTTGAGGCCCATTTGGCACCAGGACAGGCGGGAAATTAGCTACACAAGTAGGAGTGGTGCACTACCAGGTCAGTCACATCCCTAAGTTGGGTTGCCTGATGTGCTCCACGAAAGTATTCCACCGTCTTGATTTTGGTGGAATTAGGAACTCTGGGCTAGGGTTATGCCCACTTGCCACAGGAAGTGGTCATATTGGGGGCGTAGTGACCCCAAGGATAAGTAGCCCATTGGCTGCTACCCTCTACACCCTTATATTCAGTATTTAGGTACCCCCGCTGCCCCGGACACTAGGAAATCAGAACAACCTGACAAAAGAAGAGGGCCCAAGAAGAGCAGAAGGAGAGAACTGCAGACTACTGGTGGACTTTATAATTCCAGCACAGTTAACCCCATTGCATTCTGGTAAATGCAGTACGCTTACTTCAAAGTTGCTGTCGTCTTTACACCAAAGTTGGTGCAGGTAGTGCTGTTCTATCTAGACACATGTTTCTGGGTATGGCCCTTTATCAGCAGATAGCAGAAGTAGAGAACAGAGAAAAGTCATCAAAGAGTTGCTGCCTGCTTGCCTGCTCCTGTCCCAAGAATTATGACAAACCAACTTGTCCTGCAGCTGTGCATCTTCCAAAAGCCTCGGAAGGCCTTGGGCACTTCGCTAAGCAGTCAGTATCTCCATTGAAGTGGAGGAGCCACTTCCCTGCAACCTGAAGGCACGGACCAAAACTTCTGGTTCACTGTTCTGCTGACCACCAGGTCCACCGACGCAGCAGCCGCCCCGGAGGAGGTCACTGTGCTCCTGGAGGTCAGATCAGTCTCCCCACAAAGTGTGAAGACGCCAGGACCAACCGGAGCCACCCTGCACCAATACCCAGGGCACCAGCCCTCTTGCAGCAACCAGAGCTTGTTTGAGTCCAATCCGGACTCAAACACTTAAATGAACGGCCAGCCAATGAGGGGTATCAGCATCACAGAGAGTGGCCAAGCTGTCCTGTTTTGCCCCCCTCTGCAGGTCTACCCGAGAAACTTAAGTGCCTTACACGCACAGACGACCAAAAACCCTCTGCACCAGAGCTCCTTGGCCTGGGTCCAGGACAACAGACTGTCTCCCTCCCCCCTCCTCCCCCCCCCCCCCATTCCCAGGAGCAGAACAGAGCCACTGATTGGCAGCTCCCAGACTTGTCCCCAAGTCCCCCTTTGCAGCCTGTTTCTATGTGGCCCCCCTCTGCCTACGATGTAGCACACAAAGCTACCAACCTGTCCAGCACAGCATCTCTGCACCCGGACACTCCAGGGAAGGTAAACTCAAATTGCTAGTGTTACTTTGGACCTTGTCTCCCTAGCACCCAAGTCCTAAAGAAGACCCCCGGCATATGATTGCATGTCCCTGTATGCAGTATATGTTTCTTTCTCCATTGGAAAGCATTACTGCGCAACAATGCTTTCTGTGCTACAATTTTAGTTACCTGTAAAAATTGATATCCTGAAAAGTTCTTGGTGTTAAAATGCATATAAAAATACCTGTAATTTTTCTAAATTGGTCTCGAGTTTGTTCCCAAGTGTGCGTCTCATTTATTGACTGTGTACAAAAAATGCTTAACACTACCTTCTTAGAAGCCTAAACTGCTTGCCCACACTGCCACAAAAGTGCTTTTGGGATTATTAATTTAAGCCCTGTAAGCCAATAATGGGCGTCTGGGCTTTCTACATAATGCACCTTTTTTTGGTACACTACATAAAAAGCAAGCTTTCTACAACTACCTTATACAGTTTAACAGCAGTCTTAACATAACAAAAGACACACAATTGACGGACGAAATGCATAACAGATCAAAACATTCACCCCCAGTCATGAGATCTGGGTTAAAACCATCATTCTTTTGCTCACCATGCCACCCCAGTTTAGACCTGGCCATATGCAAATCAGTCTTGACCCTGTGCCTCATGGGAACAGTCCAGCCCGAACTGCCAAGCCAGGTCCTGCCTGGACCAGAAACAAGCATCCTAGGACCCTTTTCAGGGTTTCACCCCTCTTCAGCCAGGATAGCTTGATTCCAGTGGCACAGTGAGCCCAGGACCCACGTCTGGGCATACCTGGCGCACTTAGGGTGAGAAAGCAAAAGACACACAATTGATGGACGGAATGCAGAACAAATCAAAACATTCACCCCTAGTCAAGAGATCTGGGTTAAATTAATCATTCTTTTGCTCACCATGACACCCTAGTTTAGGCCTGGCCATATGCAAATCAGTCTTGACCCTGTGCCTCATGGGAACAGTCCAGCCTAAACTGCCAAGCCAGGTCCTCCCTGGACCGGAAAAAAGCATCCTAGGACAGGTTTCGGGATTTCACCACTCTTCAGCCAGGATAGCTTGATTCCAGTGGCACAGTGAGCACAGGACCCATGTCTAACATAACAAAGCTAATTTTAAAGTGTCATCCTACTGCAACTTTTGAGCAAGCCACTAACGGTGTAAAGCAAAGACCAAATGGACATTTCTCACGGAACTCATCTAAAAATACTGTGGATAAACCTGAAAATGCTATGAATAATCATCATTACAAAATGTTTGGACTATAGGAATTTCCTACTGGATGATCATCCTGCCAGGGATAGATGACCATTATTTAGTCATTTTATCTGATCGAGTGGTTTGGATTTAAAAGCACTGAAGACTTCTCTGTTTTGTTCGCAAAAATGTATGCATTTTTTTTTTTCTCTATTCATGCAAGTGACAGGTAGGCAAAAATCAAGGGTCCCTGAAGAATAGATTTTAGTCTTTTTGAAGGCTACACAAAAGGAATATGCTACTTACCAGTATGCATCTGTTCTTGGCATGTAGAGCTGCAGAGTTGTACACTTTGCATAGATCGCCATCTGGTGTTGGGCCCGGATGTTTGCAGTTTGTTTTTGTTCTTAGGACAGTCTTTGGAAGTCACCAGTTCGGTGACTCCTCCTTCGGTGCGTACTGCGCATGGGCTTCGGCTCCATCCTCAGATTGTTTTTCGCCAGCAGGGAAATGATGGAGCGTAGTGATAACAGTGAGAAACCCATGTGTGTTGTATCTAAATAAGATCGACTGGAACGGATATAGGTAGCCGGGGAGGCGGGTGGGCGTGTACAACTTTGCAGCTCTACATGCCAAGAACAGATGCATACTGGTAAGTAGCATATTCCGTTCGAGGCATATGAGCTGCAGATTGTACACTTTACATAGATTATATAGCAGTACACAAATTTAGCGGCGACCACCGGTATCCGTTGCAGCGGTTTGAAATAGTGTCTTTAGTACAGCCTGGCCCACACTAGCTTGTTGCTTGGAGTGCACGTCTACACAGTAATGTTTTGTGAAGGTGTGCGGTGTTGACCATGTGGCTGCTTTGCAGATGTCATCTAAGGGTATGTTCCCTAGAAAAGCCATAGAAGCCCCTAACTTTCTTGTAGAGTGGGCTTTAGGTGGAACAGATAATGTTCTTTTTGCCTTTTGATAGCAAATTTGTATGCACTTTACAATCCACCTAGCTATCCCTGATTTAGAGATGGGGTTGCCTTTGTGCGGTGGAGAGAAGGAGACAAACAATTGTTTAGTCTTTCTGAAGGGCTGCGTTCTTTGTATGTAGTACAGTAAAGCCCTCTTAACATCAAGTGTATGTAGAGCCCTTTCCGCAACAGATTGAGGTTGCGAGAAAAAAACAGGTAATTCCACCGATTGATTGAGATGGAAGGGGGAAATGGCCTTGGGCAGAAATTTTGGATTCGTACGAAGTATCACTTTGCTGTGATGTATTTGTAAGAAGGGTTCCGGTATAGTGAACGCTTGTATTTCACTAACCCTCCTAAGGGAAGTGATAGCTACGAGAAAAGCAGTTTTCCAGGTGAGGAACTGTAGCTCGCATTTATGCAGTGGTTCGAAGGGCGGACCCATTAGCCTTGTAAGAACTACATTTAGATTCCATACAGGAGAAGGTGGTGCCCTGGGTGGAATTATGCGTTTAAGGCCTTCCATAAAGGCTTTAATAGCGGGCACTCTGAACAGTGATAAATGCTGTCCGTTTTGCAGGTAAGCAGCAATCGCTGCTAGGTGTAGGCGTATGGAAGAATATGCCAGGTTACACCTTTGAAGATGGAGTAGATAGCATATGATATGCTGTATGGATGCATCTAAAGGGTTGATTGTATTGTTACGGCAGTAAACAACAAATCTCTTCCACTTTGCGGCATAGCATGCTCGAGTGGTAGGACGTCTGGCTTCGTTGATAATATTCATGCAGTCAGGGGGAAAGGTCAAGGTACCCAAATTCTAAGATTTCAGGAGCCAGATCGCAAGGTTGAGCTGAGCTGGGTCCGGGTGTCTGATTTCGCTATGGTTCTGAGTTAGGAGGCATGGGGACAGGTGCAGTTTTTGATGTGGTACCACTGATAGCTGTAATAGTGTGGTGTACCACGGCTGCCTGGCCCATGTTGGGGCTACCAGAATGATTAGTGAGGGAGTGCTGTTGTAGTTTCCTGACCACTAATGGAATTAGTGGGAGAGGTGAAAAGGCGTATGCAAATCTGCCTGACCAGTTCATCCATATCGCGTTGCCTTTGGGCAATGGGTGTGGGTATCTGGCGGCGAAGCTTGGGCATTTTTTGTTTTGGTGGGTGGCGAAGAGGTCTATCTGAGGATGCCCCCACTTGCGGAAGAATGGGCGAAGGACTTGTGGATGCAGTTCCCATTCGTGTATTTGTTGCGTCTGCTGAGCAGATCTGCCATGGTGTTTTGTATGCCTGGGACGTGCTGTGCCAGGAGAAAGATGTTTTGTGGAATTGCCCATCTCCATATGCTCTGTGCTAAGCGGGAGAGCGTGTCCCCCCCCTGTTTTTGAATATAATACATTGCAGTCATATTGTCTGTGCGAATGAGGACTGCTTTGGCTGAAATCTATTTCTGAAAGGATTTTAGGGCTAGAAAGATCGCCAATAGCTCCAGATGGTTGATGTGGAGCAATTTTTGCTGTGGCGTCCATAGGCCTTGCATTGTGAGGTGTAGGAGGTGCGCTCCCCAGCCGGAGAGCGATGCGTCCGCTGTTAGAATCACCTGAGGAACCGGGTCCAGGAACAGCCGCCCTTTGGAAAGGTTTGTGGTGTTCCACCACTGCAGAGAGTGATGGGTGCGGCCGTCCACCAACACCAGATCCGTAAGCTGTCCCTGGGCCTGGTTCCACTGTCGTGCTAGGCACTCTTGGAGTGGACGCATGTGGAGTCTTGCATGGGGCACTATGAAAATGCAAGATGCCATCATCCCTATTAGCTTCATGAACACTCTTGCTGGGAGAGAGTGCTGAGCAATGAACGTTTGGCGCAAGGCTTGTATGCTTGCGATCCTGGCTGAATTGGGATAGGCTATACCTTTGGAGGTGTCTATAGTGGCCCCGAGATATTGCTTTGTGTGAGATGGTATGAGGTGGGACTTTTGGTAGTTCACCGTGAAGCCTAGCTGGTGGAGCAGTTGGATGGTGCTGTTTGTATGTTGCACACATTGGTCGTAGGACGCGGCTTTTATCAGCCAGTCGTCTAAATAAGGGAAGACGTGAATATGTTGACGTCTGAGGTGTACTGCTACTACCGCTAGGCATTTGGTAAACACCCTTGTTGCGGTGGTGACCCCGAAGGGGAGAACCGTGAATTGGTAATGCTGACAGTCCACCACAAACCTGAGGTACTTCCTGTGAGAAGGGTGTATTGGAATATGAAAGTATGCGTCTTTCAGATCCACGGTAGTGAGAAAGTCTCCCTGACAGAGGAGTGGGAGGACTTGTTGTAGGGTGACCATGTGGAAATGGTCTGAATGTATGTATGCATTTAGAGGCCGGAGGTCCAGAATGGGCCGCAGGGTCCCGTCTTTTTTCGGTATTAGAAAATACAGAGAGTAGACCCCTAGATTTTGCTGATTGACGGGGACCTGCTCGATAGCGTGTTTTTGGAGGAGGGAGATCATCTCCTGTTTGAGCAGTGTGGAATGTTCCTGTGACATTGGACGGTGCCTTGGTGGGATATTGGGTGGGGTAGATGTTAGCTCGAGACAGTACCCTGACCGAATAATTTGGGTCAACCATTTGTCCGATGTTATGGACTCCCAAGCGTGAATAAAGTGTTGCAGTCTGCCCCCGACCGGAGTGGGATGGTCTGGGGGGAGCGAGGGGAAGTCATTGTGCGGGCGGTGTGGCAGAACGGGTGGTGTTGGTTTTGCCCCTGCCCTTATTGTTGTTGCCCCTGTATCCACCTCTTTGGTAGCCCGTTGAGAAGGTGTTTTGAGGAGGGGACTTGTAGGAGGTAGAGGCGCTACCGGTGGAGTAACCTCTGCCTGTGCTACGAAAGGACGAACGTCAAAAGGAGCATCTAGGGGTTTGGGATTGTAATGCCCCCATAGACTTTGCTGTGTCCGTGTCCTTTTTCATTTTTTCTAATGCTTCGTCCACCTTTGGCCCAAATAGATGTTGGTCAAAGGGGTGATTTAGTATGGATGCCTGGGCTTCTGGCTTAAACCCTGAGATTGAGCCAAGCATGACGACGAAGCAGGACACTAGTATTTATATCTCTAGAAGCAGTATCCGCTGCATCGAGGGCACATTTAATGGAGGTGTTAGTAATGAGCTTTCCCTCTTGTATTAGGTCATGAGCTTTACGTTTGTGTTTCTCCGGGAGGTGTTGCATAAGAGCCTCAAGCTCATCGTAATGTGCTCTGTCATAACGCGCAAGTAGCGCCTGTGTATTCGCAATGCGCCAGATGTTTGCGGCTTGCGAGGCAGTGCGTTTACCTGACGCATCTAAAAGTTTTGATTCCTTATCTGGCGGTGGAGCCTCACCTGAGGACTGGGAGTTGGACCGCTTTCTAGCTGTGGACACAACCAGGGATTCTAAAGGAGCAGGGCCTTTAATGTATGCAGGATCTGTGGGTGCTGCTTTGTATTTTTTTTTCTATTCTGGGGTTTAGGACCCTGGCCCTGACAGGGTCTTTGAACACCTCTGCAGCGTGTTTGGTGACAACCTTAAGCATGGGCAAGATGGCTGTGGATTTATCCTAAATATCAAATGTATCCAGTAAGAAGTAGTCTTCCACTGGTTCGCTATGTAGTTCCACCCCATGATAGTGTGCTGCCCGCTGCACTAAGTGGTGAAAACCTAGTGAGTCTTCCGGGGGAGATGGCCTGGATGGGTAGAGGTCATCTTGGGGCACATCTGGTATGTCAGGGTTTTGGTAATCCTCCCATGGGTCTGGGGTCCCTGGGGGTGTGGGGTCCAACGGGGCGTCCGCTGGATCATAATCTGGGTCCCCGTAATCCGGTTCTGGGGATGGGGTTGGGGAGTGATGAGGCAAGGGTGGCGGAGACCTGGGAGGGGGAGGCGGTGGAAGAGGTGGAGGAGGTGGAAGAGGTGGTGGGGAGGGCACTCTGAGAGGAGATGTGGCAGAGTTCTTCCGTTTGGGCGGTGGAGGAGGAGCTGGTGTGTCAAGACGTCTTTTCTTGACAGACAAAATCAATAGCCCAGTCTTTGGATCCTTTGATAAGGTTTTTTGAGAAGGATCAGGAGTAAAAAGTTCCGTTGGCGCCGAATCGTCCGCTGGCGCCGATGTTTTCGGAGCAGAGAACTTGGGTGGTTTCTCTGCGCCATGCTTTTTTGGAACCTCCGGTTTTTTCGGCGCCGAGGTAGGCTTCGACGCGGGAGCGTCGGTGCCGAGGGATTTATGCTTGTGTTTCGTCGGCACCTAGAGTCCAGGCTTCGGCACCGGTGGCTTTGGAGTCGAGCTGGGCGTCACTTTCTTCGGTGCCGAACGGTGCTTATCGGCACCAGGAGTAGGCTGGCTCGAGCCCGAGCTGCCGTGAGACTTGTGATGCTTCGACACCGGGCCCGAAGGTGGGGTGATGAAAGCTGCAGGTTTGGTTTTCCCTAGGCCCGAAGGCAAAGGTGTAACCTGAGTCTCTTTGGATATGGGCGCGGGGGTGGGAGGGGGTAGAGTACTCACGACCCTCTGCACCGGTGTGATGTCCTCCAGGTCGGAGTCGTCTGCCTCGGAAGCGCTGACGATGTCTTCCTCCTGCTCGGTGTGTTGTTGCCCCGAAGCTCCGGTGTCGTCTCCGAAGATGTCCAGTGGAGCCGAGGTCGATGAGTGCGCCATGGTGCGTCGAGCTCTTCGATCCCGAATCGTCTTTTTTGATCGAAAAGACTTGCAGGCGGGGCAGTCTCTGGCCTCGTGTTCGGGAGAGAGGCAAAGGTTACACACCTGATGGAGGTCGCTGTGGGGAAATTTAGACCCACATTTTGGGCACTTTTTGAACTGAGTCCTTTCCATCGGCCGGGACCGGAGTCAAGGAGGGCCCGAAGGCCGGTGCATGGAATCGAGAAAGTGCCTCTACGAGAGATGAAGAATCTCGATGAACGAGGATTTTCCGTCGAGGCTGGAACCGGAGAAGTTCGAAGCCGGAGCACGAAGTATCACATCCGAGCCCGATGGCGGAAAAAAACAATCTGAGGATGGAGCCGAAGCCCATGCGCAGTACGGACCGAAGGAGGAATCACCGAACTGGTGACTTCCAAAGACTGTCCAAAGAACAAAAACAAACTGCAAACATCCGGGCCCAACACCAGATGGCGATCTATGCAAAGTGTACAATCTGCAGCTCATATGCCTCGAACACATGTTTTAGAAGATGAAGACCATGTTTGGGTTGTACGACGGTACAGTGCAAGAAAATACCTAGCACGCCTTGACCACACATTTGTTACCACGGATAAGCTTTTACAACGCCTGCCATTACCACGCATTATTTTTATATATAAAAACAATGTGTTTGTGCGGGGGTGACCTAACTTAGCTTAAATGCTTGGTGAAGGCATGTGTTGTAAAGGCATGCACGTTGTAAAATTATGTGTTGTAAAAAATGCTTGCTAAAGGCACAACGAGGTAAAAACCTCATTGTAAAGGCTGTTTCCCTTATTTATTTAGGGGAAGGACTGATTTGCTGCACACCTCTTACAAGCTGACCAGGAGCCAATTGCCTTCAACGCTACAGGAAAACACACAACAGCAGTTTAGTCATTAAATGTTCAACAAAAAAAGGAGAATTGGAGTAGGGAATATCTATGGTTTAGTGGAGGACCACTTGTGGAACACAGAGGTAGGGGAGAAGGTATACAAGGAGACTGATTTCCCAGGGCTAATCTTACATAGCTCTTTCAAGCGCAGCACCAGAAGTTCATAAAAACATCTACTTAATTGACAACACTTCGAAATTATTATTAATGCGTTCTTAATATAGCGCATGGCTACCCGTAGGCATCCCAGCGCTCTACGCCAACCATCAACAGAAAACAGGAGACTTACTGCAAGTTCATGAAGAGCCAAGTTTGTAGCTTCTTCCTGAATTCGAGGTGGTTCTTCAAAGAGCAGAGCTGGGTTGGTAACGTGTTCCAGAGAACAGAGGCATTGACTGAGATCAGGGGAGCGCCCGCTCTTGGTCTCTTGATCTTGGGGACCCTGGCTTGATAGAGTTTGGAGGTTCTCAAGTTTCGAGATGGAAAGTAGGACAGCAGGTTTTGTAGGATTTTAGGACCGGTACCCCACAGAGTTCTGTACACTATGCAGAGTGACTTGAAATTTATTTGTTCTAAGATCAGTAACCAGGGCAAAGCCCTAAGTGCTGGCTTGGCCGATTGTTTCCTGGGGACAGTCTGGCTGCACAGTTCTGAACCACCTGCAATCTCCTCGTGGTAGCCTCAGGGGTACCCAAATATAACGAGTTGCAGTAATCCAGTCGCGGCAATACCAGGGCTTGGACTAGTGTCCTGCAGGCTGAGTCTGGAAGCAGCGGCAGAATTTTCCGTAGTTGTCTTAGAATTCCATAGCTGCTGGCTGTACTGCTTGATGATTAAGATTTAGGGATTTGTCCAGCCATATTCCTAGGCTTTTGATTCTCTCTTTAGGAATCGGGGGCCACCTAGGCTGCTGAGCCATTTCAATTTGGGGGGAGCCGTTATTGTTCCCCAGAATCATAAGCTCCATTTTTTCCCCCATTCAGTTTGAGGAAGGAGTGGTTCGTCCCAGTGGCTACTGCACTCTAACAGGATTCTGGGTCATTATCATGCTTTTTAGGGTGGTTTAGGGACAGTACGAGCTGTGTGTTGTCTGCGTACGAAATGGAAGGCAAATAAATGACAGTAACATTACTTTGCCCCAATAAATCTGCTACGAGTTCCTCTGCATCAAAATATATTACTCCAAACCTACACAATTCTTCCCCATGCTCTAACTTCAAACCAAATCAGTATTCAAGGCCAAGTATAAACCTGCTAATGTTTAACCTTTCCGGTAGCCCTAACACTAGCTATTACTTGCACAACTCCCACCCCTAAAACTCTACCTCGCCTTAACTACAACAAAAACAAGGCATCAAGGGTAGAAATAACTTGATAAGGAATATTCCCAGTCACACTTCATCTCTGCATTTGTTTTTCTAAAATAACCCCCATATGGGGCATCTCATATTGAGACACCTCAAAGCAGAAACCAAAGTGCAAAGCTTGGGCAATCGACTGCACCTAATGACCACAGACATGAGGGTATACATTCCACTTCTAGTCTACAATGAACAGGTATTAAACTGTAAGGTAAAACGTTAGGATAAAGTATACATTGAAGGTAGGATGGTTTTCTTGCATATACCCGGTCTGTCCATAAATATCGTCTCCTGTGATGTAGAATAGAAGTTTTTTCAAGGTACTTCTAAAGATAGTTGCGAGTACATGTAGGGTCGACCTGTTCAGCAGTATCCCAAACCCTGGTACACACCTGAACCTTCTCCCGCTCTGCATTGAGGCTGTCCTGAAGCTCATGCAGCTCCCTTTCCAGGTGCTCCACTCGCTGCCGGTGGCGCAAGCTCTCCACTTGTGCCACCTCAAACCGGGATTCTGCAATTTCCTTCTCACGACGCACAAACCTGAAAGAAAAACCTAGGTTAGTTACTTTGTTAAAATTCTTGGAAACTGAAATGAGGTTTCCATCTTGGCCTAACCACCGACATCAGTACATTAGTATGTGCATTTTAGTAATGTTTGTGTTAATCTGAGCATGACTTGAATTGTGCCAGAACACAGCATTTTAAGTGGAGATGCTGAATCTGAATGTAGAGATAACTACATTAGTGCG
Source organism: Triturus cristatus (assembly GCF_964204655.1). Classification (NCBI taxonomy): domain Eukaryota; kingdom Metazoa; phylum Chordata; class Amphibia; order Caudata; family Salamandridae; genus Triturus; species Triturus cristatus. The sequence continues at coordinate 321,931,648 of NC_140586.1, read as the reverse complement.
GTTAAGGCCTACAGCACCAGCCTCATAAGATAATCACCTCTAGAGGGAATTGGCCCAAATAGTATTTTGCCTTAGTTTACCTAGAACATGGAAGATAGGGGGTCTGGCTGTTTCTCATCAATAAGACAGAACAAACACATATTACAAGAACCTGGGTGAAGTATCCCCAGGTATGGAAAGGGGTAACTTTCAAATGAAGAGAAATGTTTAGATGTTTGCCTGAGTGGTAGTGACCAGCCAGAGAGTAATAGCCCTGCAGGGCCAAAGGCATGTGCAAAAGTTTACTCTTGAACACAGCACATATTTCCCCCACCTCCTCCTAATGTTGTAAATTTGTGGTTCGACTGAAGTGAATGTCATGACATTGAAAGCCTCCTCTTCTTCAGGCTTGTATGCCACAGTGAAACAATCTTAGAAGCTACCACTCCGGTAGGAGTTGATTAGGAACAAGTAGTTCAAGCCATCAAATTGGAGATAGCATTTATAGTACCATTAAGCAGTATTAATTGCATTCAAGGAAAACCGAAAGCTAACAAATTCAAGGATGCTCTGACCATCACAGAAAAATAGAGTTGAGAACTGGAGATCAAAAGCAAATCTCCAGACTCTAGATATTCACAAAATATTGTGGCTAGACAACTGTACTGGTAAAGGGAGGCACTTAGCAGGGTAAACATGTTAAGCACGAGAAGTAGGTTCTATCGATTGTTCAGAAGACAGGCTCCAGCAGTATATATGCACGCACTGAAGGGAAGCACATGGTATAATGCAAGAAACAATTAGCAGTTTTTAAATCACATTAAGGTACAGCCAGTGAGTGGTAGGAGAACAACAACCAGAAATGAATTTAGGCATAACATAGGAGCAAAATAAATATACATTTACATGTTGTACTTTAGACATAATGGAGTACTTCTCTAAAAGGACAAGTATTGGCAAACCTGTAGGTTTGACGTTTGTAACTTGTCTGCCCCGTGTACAAACGTCAAACCTTTTAGATTTGACAATGCTCATTTTCATACTGAGGAACACTCACAGACAAAAACATCTGACAAAAATGGACACTAGAAAAAGAAGGGGTTGATTTTGTAGCATCCATTCTTCAAATGCTTTTGTCAGTGCATGCTTCACAGTGCTACCGGGTCGCTAATAGACTACTAAGCATGGTGGTCATCTTGTAACGGTAAAATCATGAGTCTGTAGAATAGCGTTCCAAGATGGTTACCATATTTATAAACATTTCATGAGCTACAATAAGGAGCGAGTACTAATGAAAGCATCTGTAAAATGGTTCCTTTCGTCAGTGCTCTCTTGCTAGATACCTGGCTCCTTGCAGACTTCTGATGTAGAATAGCCTCTCATGCATTCCAATAGAGGTGGAAGGACACCCCCAAACAACCAACAGAAATATGCTCGCCCTGTGGGCAGACTGACTATGAAATTGACCTATGTCTCAAGCCAATATCCAGACATAGATCCACCAAATGCACCTCTTACAGGCCATTGTCCCATTTGAACTGAGACAAAAACTTTGGCTAAATTGCTAGTGCAGCATCTGTTAATGCAGTTTTTAGGTCACGCTGAGTCAGCGCGCATGCGCTGCTCGGAGAGACTTTAGTAAGGGCTTTAAAAAATGCTACCGCCGGCTACAGCTTGCAGTGCATGTGCGCGGGCTTCAGCAGAGGCGCCATATGGCGTGATTACTGCTGCGCGCGCGCACCACTCGCGCACATTCACTGCAAGCTGTGGCCGGCGGTAGCATTTTTAGCTTGCTAATCGCGGCACCGGTGCTTTACTTTTCACATTAAAAGTAAAGCGCCGGTGTCGCGATTATAGCAAAAGTAAGGAAATAGAACCAAACCTCTATTTCTTTACTTTTGCTATAATCGCGGCACCCGCGCTTTACTTTTAATGTGAAAAGTAAAGCACCGGTGCCGTGATTAGAAAGAAAACAAGCATTGGCATAGCCAATAGGTCTCGCCTTTGAGACCTTATAAGTGTTTAGCCATGCAACAGTTGCATAACTAAATACTTATATGGTCCCAAAAGCGAGACCTATTGGCTATGTCAATGCTTTGTTAGTTTCCGAACAATCAGTATTCATTGCAGAGATCCACAGTATATAATTTACAAACTTAAATGCACCAGCTCGATCCCTCCTTGCCAGCAGCAGCAGTGCTGCTCGATGCGGAGAATGCAAAAACAAAAATTGATGGATTTAATGCTGAGCAATGTCAAACATTCACCCCAGTACGGAGATAGGGGCCGGACTATAGTTTTTTTGCTCACCATGCAATTCCAGTTTGGATCCAGTCATATGCTAATCCGTCTTAACCCTGATCTCCAAGGGAACTGTCTAGTCTGAACTGCCAGGTCAGATCCTCCCCAGACCTTGCCTTGTGCATCTTTACCCCAAAGATAAGCAGGCGACACACAGACAGCCTCATTACAGCGAACTCCTCACCACGATGCATAATTCTTTGAGACAATCAAAGGTCTGTGCGCAATTTAGGCAAAAAAGATCTATTCTAGCCAAACTCTCAAAATGTTGCTTTAATCGTGATAGTGTGCTTGTAGGATGTGCTTTCATGGTTACCTCCACTTTTTGCTTGATACAATGCTGTTTCTGACTAGTATCCTGCTAATCAGGACCCCAGTCTCTGTGCTTGCTCCCCTAAATTGGTTTGGTAAGTACTTGGGTACATCCTAGATTGGACACTAGTGTACCCTTATCAGTCCCTAGTATATGGTACTAAGGTACCCAGGTCATAGGTACATCAGGGGTTGCCCATGGGCTGAAATATGTATTATGCCACCCATGGGACACCACTGAATTTGTAGCAACAGGCCTGCCATTGCAGACTGTGTAAGCTGGTGCTAGTACCACTTACGAAAGATATAGGTATACCTATATCTAGGGTTACTACACTTAAAACCTATAAGTCACCCCCAAGGCAGGCCTTACAATCCTGAAAGCAGGGTGCTTGATTCTAAGTGGGAGGGTGCTCCTGCATGAGCAGGACACCCCTATAGCCCATGCAGTCTACTCTCCCGAGTTGTGAGATAGCTATTTGACATATAGAGGGGCACCGAGTCATTACGCGATGACCATCTCAAAACTGGCTGTAACGAACCCTAGCATGTTTGGTATCAAACATGTTGGAATCATACCCAAAAACACTCAATTCTGTGAGAGAGGTATGATTCCATGCACCGTGAAACTCCTTTGCGAGGGCCTCAGTGCTCCTGGTATCAGTCTTCCAGACCCGGACAGCACGCTAGTGCTGCTCCCGGCCAGAGACCTGTTTCTGTCCTCCTGCTGCTGAGCCAATCTCGGGCAGAGGAAGGCATAATAGGTATCCTGTCACAGGTGTCACCACCTCCCAGACAGGATTTAGTGTATTGGGGCAGGGTGGTACCACATAGTCTGCGTGCAGGGTACACTTGGTACCCTCCATGCATAGTCCAGTTCAAACCAGTTCAGGGAGCTGTTGGCTCCCGCTCTAGAGCAAACTTGGTCAAAGGACAGGGGAGTATCCTCCCCCCTGTGCAGTCCCTTCCTTGTAGTGAAGGAGTCACTTACCTGCATCAGCAGGCACCGCAACTAAGCTGACCGTCTACTGATCCTGAGCTCCCTCGGACTATGAAAGGCTCAGCAACACAGGTGGTGGTTCATCTGAGCTGCAAGAACCGAACCCCTGTGCCCCCGTGTCGACTTGCAGTTGCAAATGCTTTTTGGCTTCCTTCCACCAAGATCTTCGGGCTCCAAGTAGCCCCAACCTCAAGCATCTCCAGTGACCAAGATTTTCATCCTCACCACATCTTCTTGCATCTTTGGTGAGCTGCTCGAGGTGCTCTTGCAACTCCAGTGCCTCCAGCCTATGGGTCCTCTTTAGGGTCATCTTAGTATTCTTTGGGCTCCCCTGCTTGTGGCCAGTCTCCTGGACCTTGCTGGTTCAGACATTGCACCTTTAACTTCCACGCTGGTTTCAGTTGCCAAGACTTGTTGGTGCTCCGGCCGGAAACCGACTCAACGTCCAACGTGGGACAGCTCGTATCTGGGTCCTGGTCATCCTCAACATGACCTGGTCCGCACAGCTGCAGTTCGAAGGTCATTGTCAGCTTCACTGCAACACCAGACATCGGTGGGCATTCGTCTTCCATGCCTCCTGGTCAATCCCGAGTGGCCTAGACTCTGTCCCCTCTGCTTGCAGGTTCTTCACATCTTGAATCCACCTTTGGGTTCTACCAGACACTTTCAACTTCTCCAGCAGCTGCATTTTTCGGACGTCCTCCATCGGGTTCAATTGCAGTTTCCGACACCACTTCACACCTATGCACCCAGCTTCTCTGGGGTAGGAATCCTCGTTCCCAAGGTATCCACAGGTGGGGTGGCTCTCCAACCTTCTGTCTTCCACAGGATTTCTTCAGGGCCTGCTGGGAAGGGTCCTTCTTTAAAATTGCAACCGTGACTTACATTGATCACGCGGTTGTGTTCCCACTTCGCACACGACCTCTGTGGGGCTCCTAGTTAATTCCCTCGGGTGGATGCTTGGGTCCCAGACACTTCTACGTCTTCCGGGTACAATTTCGTCTCGAGTCGTGGTTCGCATTCCACTTATTTAGGATAGGGTTTGCCGCCCCTGCTGCTCTCCACAGCTACCACTTAGAGAGCTTTCGAAGGTTGTCTAAGACCAATAAAATAACCACAAGGGTTGTCTGGATTTGTGCAATGTGCCAATTACATAAGTGTACACAATATACCAAGCCATCTTCTCACAGTGCGGTTTTCTTTGGGCTTAGCATAGCGCAAGATCAAAAAATGAGGTAAGGTTTTGAACGTCTTCTGTGTGGAACAATGTGCGCCTTTCAGAGGCGAAAATCACAGAACAATCCGTGACAAAGAGTAGGCTGTTCGACCCTTCAGCAATTATTTCAATGGGTTACAGAGAGAAACCATTTTAGTATCAGAACGCATTCATTACTAATTCACCTGACTTGGAACGCATCGTGCTCCAAGCCTTGCTTTCAACTTTGAAACTCGTCCACCGCAAAGCCTCAGCGATTATTTTTCATTTTGCATGTTCAGTGGCACAGACCATGGCTTTCACGTTCAATACAGTTAAGATGCCTTTTGCAGTTTAGCATGCTTTTTCTACTGCTTGCAGCAAAATTGTGCTCATCAGAACCAGCTATTCTTTTTAACATGCTGTTCGTGTGAATGTTTGGGGCGTGGAGTACAAGCATGCCCTCACAGCTCATGAAAGCATATTAGACTTCATTAGTTAATTGCATAGACGCTTTGTTGTAGTGTGAAGTGATCACCTCTTGTGTGTTCTTGCTAACTAGCCATTGTGTAGCGCTTTTTGTTAATTACAGGCAAAACCAATGCATTACCAATGCTAGTAATTTATAGAGGTCGTCTTGCACGCTCTAGCCACAATCTACCTCAGCACATCGGAGTGGGAGGAGGACTTCGGGTTCCGATCTCCAAAAAATGTTGGTCTCGCTGCTGTGCACAGGTGCATGAAGCTCCCCTTACCCATCGTCACAAATTCATACACATCAAATTCTTTCATGGTCTCTACATTATGCACCAATAACTGGCCACATTTCTGGCACTGCTATGGTGCCATGTAAAAAGTGTGGAGCAATTAATGTGTACTTTCTGCAGGTCGCATGGAGCTGTCCCAAAATATCCGAATAGTGGTCTGGGGTATTTGGACTATTCAGCGACATGGTAGGCTTTGGTGGGTGTTCCCACAGACTTCCCCAAGAGACTGCATTAACGTGGCGTTCGCCCCTCTTACTTGCCAATAGGCCAGTGGCCTACACTGGATACAAAAAATGGTGCCTAGGCATGAACGCTGGATACAGGACATGATCTACTTCAGAGATCAAGCTGAAATATATGTTCAGGAACTATACCCTGCATCCCCTCCTAAAGACTTTTGGGAACCACTTTAAACCTACCTGCTACAGCACGCGAACTCGGACGCCCCCACCACAAACAGGGTAGTGGCCTATGTCTCCCAGATGCACAGTATCACCTAACAATGTTCTAAACTATCACTGTTGTGATGCTCTAGAATGCCATTTGATGTGTGTCACAGATATACTCTAACTGAATGTACCTTTCATAGTTGTACGCTGTCATTTAACTGCCATTGTAAAACGTATTGATGTACCACCAAACTGCAATTCAAAAGTTTTTTTAAAAAAAAAGGTCTTGTATGGGCTAAATTACCTGAGAATTTCCAATATCTGTTCATGAGACTTCCCTTCCTCGTTGAGCGAGACATTAAGTGTGCTCTGAATGCCTTCCTGAACAGAGGTTACCATCTTGTTGCTCAGATTTTCTATCTGCTCATGCAGAAGCCGGTTTTGTTTATCCAAGTTGTCACAGCGAGTCTTGTTGCTGACCACTTCATCCTGAAAATAAAAAGGTCTCAATTACCAAATCTGCATGCCTTAATCAGAAACCTAAAAAACCTACAGTGAAGTCACAGTAAAACCCATTCCAATCCACACCCCTCAATAGGCCCTTCCCTCTCTGAACACACCTGGCACTGAGATATCTAGCCTGCCACTTGCCTGTGGCTTCCAGTTCCTGCTTGTTCCAGATTGATCCAGTGACACCGTCGCTGCCCGGGTTTTACCACTCACCGCTCTGCCCACCAACAGAAGCGCGCCCACCCAAGACCTACATAATGCAGACCGCCATAGGCACGCCAAAGGCAAGCCCATCAGTGGCCAGTGCTATGATCCTGACCCTCTGCCCCCCAAAAGATGCACCATCGCAGAGATCTCCACCCTCGACCCTGAAACCAGAACCTCAGTATATTGGTCCTACTCTTCCTTTCAGCTACTCTGGAGTGATCCAACATCCACTATTGTTAAAGGAGTGGGCATGAGTAGAGGAAAGAATAACATTGCTCCTCGGTCTGATCAATATAGAAGCTAATGGCTATCTTGGGGTTCAACCCCCCCTCTCCTCTGAGGGATGTGGCTGAGAGAAGAAAGAGCATGGAGTGTGATGGATTGTCCCACATAGAAGTACTAGACCACTTTTGGAAGAAAGGATGTCAAGATCCAAAATTCCAACTTATCAGTGAAGGAGGAGGCTGTACAGATAAAATCTGTAGCTCATGGACCCGAAGAGCAGAAATGATTGCGCTGAGGAAAAAGTCTCACAGGTCAGTATCCTCAAAGAATAACTCTGCATGAGTTCGAGAGGCGTGCACATTAGGAACTTAAAGACCAAGTTAAGGCCCCACTGCAGCACTGTAAAAGACACAGGATGAAATATAAGTAAGCTTCCTTACAAAGTGTATTTGGACAGAGAGGGCTGATCAAGCACAAGCATAACTGCCAAAGCGGTTGACCAGTAATCTTTAGAAGTGCACATAGCAAAAACTTGCAGGGCCAAGGAAAGAACATTTAGAAGTGCACTGATCAAACGACCTTTGCACCAGGCCAGAAACTTTGACAATGGGTCAGAATAAATAGACTTGGTAGATTGAAATTGACCGACCAAAATCCTATCAATGAGTTCACAGACAGGTCGACTTCAGTATTCGTTCATGGAGGTCTATGTTGTCGATGTTCAGGTGCAGAAGAGCCGTTGGTAGAGAAGGTCCTCCCCAAAGGATAGCAGGAGAGGGGGCTGGAGGGAGGAGGGGGTCAGACTTCAAAGATGGGAGTATAAACTATGTAAGCTTAGTTCTGGCCACTCGGGATGAGCTGACAATGTTCCTTGCTGACATTCTTCAGCACTTTGAGAAGCAGAAGTCGAAACACATAAATGAGTCAGAGCCTCTCTTCCAGGGAGCACCGGGGTGGAAGCCCAGGGGACAAAAGGCATGACATTCAGTATTCTTAGCAGTAGCAAAAATATACCTGATGCACAGCACACAAAGTGAAGACTCCAACAACCTCTAGGTGCAAATTGCACTCATGATGGGCTACACAGCATCTGCCAAATTAGTCTGCCCTGGTGTTAAAGGAGCCTGACAAACAATTGCCAGTCATAGAAACCCTAAAGGTCTATCGAGCTACAAAGAGTGCTGTGCCAGGAAGTGCTGAAATATAACCACCCTGCTTGTTGCAGTACCTCATGGCGGTAGCCTTTAGTCAAAACTGTGCCAGTGTCATGATCCAAGGGCCGACGGCGCGGTTCCGAGAGCAGAGGACTCCAAATCCCAGCAGTCCCCGCGGCCACCCGCCGGAAGTAAACATCACGTCACCGCGGGCGTTCATAAAAGACGCGGCAACCTGGAAGGCGGGGCCAATGATTCCCGTCCAAGCTTGCAAAGACCAACGGCTCCAAGCAGACCCTCGCAACGTCCCTGACTCTCTGATCCGCCTGAGACCCGGCGAGGATCTCGCAGAAGCAGACTACAAGACGACCCCCACGGAGGTAAGCGCGCCTCGGTTTCTCACTCTGCGCCGCCGGAACCGGTGGGGCTCTCCCTGGCCCGTACGGTACCCCGTGGCCCGGACCAGCTGCGGGGCCGGTTCTCCCTGGCGCCTCCCGCACCTCCAGACCTCTCGGCGCTCCACCGCCCCAGGAATTCCCGGGCGTGAGTGGCAGCGCCACCCGCACCTACAGACCTCCCGGCGCTCCTCCGCCCCAGGATTTCCCGGGCGTGAGTGGCAGCGCCACCCGCATCTTCTGACCTCCGGGTGCTCCTCCGCCACAGGATTTCCCGGGCGTGAGTGGCAGCGCCTGGTTCCTCTGGCAGCTCCGAGCCCTTTCCCTTCGCCTCCTCGTGAAGTAACGAGGAGGGCGATTGAGGAAGGCGCATTGAAACCACCCGCAACAGCAACATTCAGAGCGGACTTCTATGGGGGAGTAGGACCCTCTCACTCTTAGTCTCTCCCGTGAGGTAACGGATCAGGGACTCGTAGAGAGCGTCCTAATTGGACTCATCAGCACCAGAGACCCCTCCAGCGTCCACGTGAGGACCCTAGCCCATCGTCCGTAGCAGGAAGGAAGGAATTCCAGGTAGGGGGAAGGACTAGTCTGGGGTGTGTCGGGGAGGTAGAGGTGCCTGTGGCTAATCCGTCTTCTTGTCTCTTCCAGGTCTCTCTCCCCGCTGTTCCTTCCCTCACCCACCTATCTTCTCGTCCGAGGGTATTACACGTACACTGGACAGGGGACGGATGGGCGGGGGACCCACACATAGCATCGGCGTTATCCTGGGGAGAGGAATCACTGGGACCGCGACAGAATCATTGGCCCACGAATATTTCTCCTCCTGATCTCGTCGATGCGAAAACATGGCCTCACTGGACGATGTGATGGCCGCATTGACCCAAGTTCAGCTAGAACTAGCTGCGTCCAGAGCAGACTCCGTCGCCCTGCATGCTCGTCTAGACCGCATGCAACGTAATGCCTTGATGCAGGGATGCCACCCCAGTCAACCACACCGCAGGTAGTAGTTGAAATGCCGGCTCACATCCCCTTGGCCCCCCCGGAGAGGTTCCACGAGGACATCCAGAAAGTGCAGGTCTTCCTAACACAGGTGCAACTACACTTCCACTGCAAGCCAAAGCTTTTTCTCACGAACCAGGCCCGAGTGGCATTCTTGATCTCCTACTTAACCGGGGAAGCAGCACAATGGGCGGTCCCCATAGTACGGACAGATGACGCCCTCCTATACGATTGGGACACCTTTCGGCAGGAGTTCGAGAAAACTTTCGACCGCAGAGCAGACACCTTCTCCGCCGATCGCGACCTTCTAGACCTACGGCAGACCCCCTCCGATTTCCTGGGGTATGTCAACAGTTTTCGCCGCTTGGTAGCCGAAACCGATTGGCCGGAGACAAAACAATCCGCGATCTTTTACAGAGGGCTCACGGAGGAGCTGAAAGACGTCATCGCCCAGATCGACCCGCAGCCTCTCACATGCTCGGCCATGATAGAATTAGCTTCCAGGCTCGAATATCGACTCAGAGAACGAAAAGGCGAACACAAACGGAAGGACAAGGCTTCCTCGCCGTTCGAGCAACCCCGCTTGTCGGAAGCAACGTCGTCCAGGCCCGACCCCATGGAGATAGGGACGGTGAGAGCATCCTTAACCCTTTCGGAGCGGGACCACCGACGAAAACAGGGCCTCTGCTTATACTGCGGGAAGAAGGGCCATTTCTTATGCGAATGCCCGGTGCGCCTGAAGACCGGCAGGCCCCGAACAGGTCAAACAACAGCCAGCCTCGTCGAGGGACCGGCGGAAAACCCCCGTGCTTGAAGGAACGGGAAGGGAAGCCTTCAAGCTGTCAGTTCATCCCTTCACTGGAGGCCGACGTCACCAAGGAACCTGACCATGTGTTTATCACCGCACAAGTGACTTGACAACAGCCCTCTGGTCGTCAGAGCCATGATTGACTCGGGAGCCACGGGTTGCTTCATGGATGTCGAGGAAGCGGAGAGGTTGCGAATCCCCCTCCTTCTCAAAGACGTTCCTGAATTGGTGTATGCCGTTGATGGCAAGGAGTTGGAATCTGGTCCCATTCGGCAAGTCACTCCGTCCCTGTGGGTGACAATAGGGAAGGAACATGGTGAGTGGCTCACCCTGAATATTATACGAGCCCCTCGATGTAAGATCATCCTGGGGTTGCCTTGGTTGCGGCTGCACGAACCCAAGATACATTGGGCGACGAACACGGTAACGTTCACTTCTCCCTTCTGCCAGACCCATTGCCGTCACAGCGAAGAACCACTGGGGAGATAAGACGGAACCACGCACCATGTGGCCACGGCAGCAGAGAAGGAGGTGGTTCTCCCCGACTGTTATGCACCATATACCGGAGTCTTTGATAAGCAAAAGGCCAAAAAACTGCCACCCCATCGTGACTTTGATTGCCGCATTGATCTGGTCCCAGGAGCCACCGTTCCGTGCAGCAGGGTGTATGCTCTCACTGGTCCTGAAACCTGTCACCTGAAAGAGTACTTAGAGAAGTACTTGAAACTGGGATTTATACGCCCCTCCAGCTCTCCGGCGGCATCCCCCCTTTTTTTTATCCCCAAGGCCAACGGCGAGCTACGCTGCTGCATCGACTACCGCTCCCTCAATGCGATGACCATCAGGAATCAATACCCTTTGCCGCTCATTCCCGTCCTATTGGAACAAGTCCGGGAAGCGCGGATCTACACGAAATTAGACCTCTGAGGGGCGTACCATTTGGTTCGGATACGCGCGGGGGATGAGTGGAAAACCGCGTTCAAGACCCGATTCGGCTTGTTCGAGTACTTGGTGATCCCGTTCGGGCTCTGCAACGCCCCGGCCGCTTTCCAATACTTCCTCAACGAAGTATTGAGGGACTATCTGGACAAATACGTTGTGGTCTATATCGACGATATTTTGATCTTTTCGTCTGATTCCAAGGAACACGTCGGGCACGTACGATCAGTGGAGAGCCCTGGAACGAAACCAACTGTTCTGCAAACTCACAAAATGTGAGTTCCACGTTACCACCGTTGAGTTCCTTGGCGTCCTGCTCACCCCCGAAGGACAGATCATGACCGACCGGAAGGTGCAAGCCGTGGCCACTTGGCCACAACCGACCACAGTGAAGGAAATACAGAGCTTCCTCGGCTTTGCGAACTTTCACCGGAGATTCATTCACCACTTCTCCCAAACGGTAACACCACTCACCAAGTTAACCCGCAAAGGTACCTCCTTCCTTTGGTCTCCAGAAGCCCAGACCGCATTCGAACAGCTCAAGAAAGCGTTTACATCAGCCCCCATCCTACGTCATGCACAGCCGGAGCTACCGTTCCTTGTGGAAGCCGACGCGTCCGGCGAAGCGGTGGGAGCTGTTCTATCTCAGCGACAGCCGGATACCGGGCTACTCCATCCGGTGGCCTTTATGTCCAGAAAACTAAGCCCTGCCGAACTCAACTATACCATCTCTGAGAAAGAGCTGCTCGCCATACGAGAAGCCTTCTTGGAATGGCGGCACTGGTTGATGGGGGCTCGTCATCAAGTGACCGTGTTCACGGACCATCACAACCTCCAATTCCTACGTTCCGCCCGTCATCTGTCACCTAGACAAAAGAGATGGATGCTCTTCTTCGCAGAGTACCATTTTGTGGTGACGTATCGTCCCGGGGCACTGAACAGAAAAGCCGACGCCCTCTCACGCCAATGTCCTCCGTGTCTCCCTACGGTGACTCCCGAGCAATCCATTCTTGCTCCAGAACAGGTCATAGGCAGTCTGAAGACCGAATCCTTTTTACAGGGGGTATGGAAAGGAATCCAGACCTTCGCCTGGTCGTCATGGTTGCGAAGCCACAAGGAATGGCGGCTACACCAGGGTCTTCCTTTGTGGGGGTCCCGGGTATTGGTTCCCACACTTCGGCTACGAAAACTCGTCTTCTCATGGTGCCATGACATCCCCAGCGCAGGGCACATGGGAGGGACCAAAACCCTGGAAAGGGTGTTGAGACAGTTCTGGTGGCCTTCCGTTCGACCGGATGTGTTGCTATGGGTGAAAAAATGTGCGGTATGCGCACAGATGAAAACGGACCATCAACGACAACAAGGACTGCTGATGCCGCTTCCTACCCCGATGAATCCCTGGGAGCGGATCTCCATAGACTTCGTGGTGGGGCTGCCGAAGGACCAGGGATGTTCCGCCATCATCGTTGTCGTCGACTATCTCACGAAGATGGGACACTTTATCGCCTGCAAGCAAGTCCCCTCAGCAGGGGTATTGGCGACACTCCTGTTGAGACACGTGGTGCGTCTTCATGGACTCCCGGTGGGGATCGTGTCAGACAGGGGGTCGCAGTTTACCGCCCGGTTCTGGAGGGTGTGGTGTGAGCAGCTAGGCATCTATTCCTCCCTTTCCACGAGCTTCCACCCCCAGACGGATGGGCAGACAGAGCGACTCAACCAAACCCTTAAACAATATCTGCGTTGTTACGCAGATAAAGCAGCGGACTCTTGGGTTGATTTGCTCTGGGTGGCCGAGGTGGCTTATAACAACTCGCAACATGCCTCAACACACCACAACACAACACACTTCCTTCTTTCTCGCTTTGGGGTTCCACCCCCGGTTTGTTCCCTTCCTTCTCCCCCGGGAGGCGGTGTCCCTTCCTGATTTGCAGACAAGACTCAGCACCATACACTCCGCTCTCAAACAGGCCAGGGCTAGCTTACAGGTAGCAAAGACACGTTACAAAAGCACAAGCTGACAAGCGGCGGAGACCCGCACCGGTGTACCACAAGGGCGAAAAAGTGTGGTTGTCCACGAAAAACATCCGCTTCCGCAAACCCAGCGTTTTTCACCCGAAGTACATAGGGCCATACCCGGTGGTACGACATGTGAACCCGGTGGCGGTGCTACTGCGGTTGCCCCCGCATCTGCGCATCCACCCGGTGTTCCACGTGTCGCTGCTCAAACCCTCTCTGGGCCCGGTGAAGAAGCCCCCGGCACCTGTTTGGGTGCACCACGAACAGGAGTACGTCGTTCGCCGAGTCCTGGATTCTAAGCTGGTGAGGGGCAAGCTCTGGTACCTTTTGGCCTGGAAAGGTTACGGACCCGAGGAGAACTCGTGGGAGCCGGCTACGGCGGTGCACGCGGCCCGACATGTGGCGGCCTTCCACCGTCGTTCGCCCTCCAAGCCCGGGGTCTCCGGCGGTCCGGTAACCGGGGTGAAGAGGGGTGTGCTGTCATGATCCAAGGGCAGACGGCGCGGTTCCGAGAGCAGAGGACTCCAAATCCCAGCAGTCCCCGCGGCCACCCGCCGGAAGTAAACATCACGTCACCGCGGGCGTTCATAAAAGACGCGGCAACCTGGAAGGCGGGGCCAATGATTGCCGTCCAAGCTTGCAAAGACCAACGGCTCCAAGCAGACCCTCGCAACGTCCCCGACTCTCTGATCTGCCTGAGACCCGGCGAGGATCTCGCAGAAGCAGACTACAAGACGACCCCCACGGAGGTAAGCGCGCCTCGTTTTCTCACTCCGCGCCGCCGGAACCGGTGGGGCTCTCCCTGGCCCGTACGGTACCCCGTGGCCCGGACCAGCTGCGGGGCCGGTTCTCCCTGGCGCCTCCCGCACCTCCAGACCTCCCGGCGCTCCTCCGCCCCAGGAATTCCCGGGCGTGAGTGGCAGCGCCACCCGCATCTTCTGACCTCCGGGCGCTCCTCCGCCCCAGGATTTCCCGGGCGTGAGTGGCAGCGCCTGGTTCCTCTGGCAGCTCAGAGCCCTTTCCCTTCGCGTGAAGTAACGAGGAGGGCGATTGAGGAAGGCGCATTGAAACCACCCGCAACAGCAACATTCAGAGCGGACTTCTATGGGGGAGTAGGACCCTCTCACTCTTCGTTTCTCCCGTGAGGTAACAGATCAGGGACTCGTAGAGAGCGTCCTAATTGGACTCATCAGCACCAGAGACCCCTCCAGCGTCCACGTGAGGACCCTAGCCCATCGTCCGTAGCAGGAAGGAAGGAATTCCAGGTAGGGGGAAGGACTAGTCTGGGGTGTGTCAGGGAGGTAGAGAGGTGCCTGTGGCTAATCCGTCTTTTTGTCTCTTCCAGGTCTCCCTCCCCGCTGTTCCTTCCCTTCCTTCCCTCACCCACCTATCTTCTCGTCAGAGGGTATTACACGTACACCGGACAGGGGGCGGGGGACCCACACAGCATCGGCGTTATCCTGAGGAGAGGAATCCCTGGGACCGCGACAGCCAGGTGGAAGGCAGGAAGCCGTTGAGGGCCAGCAGGATGGCATACAGTTCCAGAAGATTGATGTGGTGCCTCTGATCCATTGGAGACCAAAGGCCTCGGATAACTATTTTCTGCAGGAGACCTCTCCAACAGCCTAGACCTGATATACCCATCACCATCAGGAGCTATAGATGGGGTAGAGAGAACAGTCTGCTGCAAGTCAGGTTGACATCAGTCATTCAGATCCCACATCATGTCGGTGTGTGGATTGGGTCAGGCACTTCATCAGGAATTTTGCTTTCCTCCCGTTAATCGCCAGAGTACTTATCCTCATGTCAGAGACAAAATGGGCCTTGAAGATGGAGGTTCACCAGTTGCAATTGGTAATCTAGGGCAACCTGCTGAGGGGCTGGTCATTGGTATACCAGATGCTAACTGGCAAGTATGAGCATGTATCCCTGGTGATGCTGCTTGCTCTGGGAATACTTTATGAAAGTCTGCAAGCATTAATTGTAAGTCTTTTACTAATGGTCTGGGTCCCTGCATCATAGATTTGTCCTAATAATGGCAACTGTCTAAAGGTTCATAATCTTACATCTACGGTAACGATTCCACTTCCCTGGATTTTTGCATGCCTGGCTGAGACCTTCCATGTACTAGCCGTCATGGTCTTCTTTCTGCTGTTTGAAATTCAGTTTTAAGGAACTGTATGTAGTCCCAAAGGGACAGTAATCACCCATGTGTGCTCTGCTGAATTGGCACTGGAAATTAAAAATTACCTTCGGTCTCATCAACTAGTCATTGATGGTGGTTTTGTCTTTGATATCGGGGGACTGGCATCAATGGTCTTGTCAATAATCTCCGTCAATGCGGTTGACAACGTGGTGAGCTTTTAAAACACTGTTCACCAGTCAGCTTCAAGTTGTCTAGTCGACTATTTTAGTCAACTGCGTTAACGATGTGCCAACCAACAGTCGTTTATATTTTGAATTGCTTTAATATGTACCATCTAATTTGGAGTGGAAGGTTCAGATTGTTCCTTCAAGAGGCTCTAGGAGGTATTCTTTTTCTTTGGACGTTCTATGGCGTGTGAGGCAGGCCTTTGAGGCCCAGGTGATTATACCTCAGTGCTCGTGCCTCTTCCTCCTTATTTTGCCAGAATTTTTTCCAAGAGAGGAATATCTTGAAATATGGTCCACCGAATGGACATAGATTTTTGGGGAAATTTCGTACCTTTCTGCTCTTCTCCTGAAGATAGCAGGTCCTTGATCTTTGGCAGCCATAAAAGCAGACTACCTTCATTGTCCTTTAGTGCTTTGGCAGAAAAAAGTGTGATGAATCCGGCAATTCTTAGGCTTATGTCTGGAATGCAGACAATAAATTATCTTTGTGCGGGTCCTCTGAATGTAGCCTTAGCGTCTCACAGAAGCCACAGTCTGAAAAGACCTTTTTTAGGATCATCTGTCATGATTCCCGTTGATTCACCAAGAGGGAGACAGGTTATTACAGATTAAAAAAAGAGTTGGTTTCAAAATAATAAACAAATGGGTCTCAGAGAAAAAATAAAACAGCAGCGCTCAAGAAACTCAATTCATACGACACGCAATAAGAAAAATGAGGTGTTGAGGTCTGGGTCCCAAGGAGAGTGGTGTTGGTTCTGCTCTGTCCAGACTAGTGGAAATTTTTATTTTTAATGGTGGCGATAGGCTAGTAAAGTACTCACTTTAAGCTATGAAAGCTCAGCTTCGCTTTCCACTGCTTACTTAAAATGACACAGTGAGTCTGCTGCCTCGATGACGGCGGGGAGGTTTCAAGCATGTGAATCTATGAAAGATCCAATTCCAGAAAACCAATAGTATCCAGTAGGCCACGAAGACAAGCCGATGTCGCACCTGTATGACCTGGAGAAGCGCTTGAGTGAGAAACCATCTCACAAATACTCATGATTTTCAAATGAGGAGGACACTATGAACACCATCTCTGCATTGGAAGGAGGTGAGGCTTTTGGGCATGGAGGGTAAAACCAAAAGCCATGGAGAAGAGCTCTTGTGCACCAAAGATGTTCCGTACCCACCAGCAAGGAGCATAGAAAATCAGGCACTCCCGACTGTCCCAGTGATAGCACCTCAACGGCAAGCACTTTACTAAAAACAGTCAAAGTTGCTGAGGTGTATGACTTGTCTCTGCTGGGACACTCGAGCTATGAAATAGCCCCAGAATTTTCTATATTATTGATGCAACCGCCTCACTAGTGACCAGCGAGCAAGCAAGGGTCCCTACTATTTTTTTTTAAGTCATCAATCAGCAGCACACCACCAAAGTGTAAGTCAGGGTGGCCTGGACATTTCCATAAAAGTCAGCAGAGCACATGAAGGTATGGCTGGCAGTGATAGCCACAGAAAACAAACACACATGAGTGTAGGCATTAAAGTGTCTCAGCCTTCAGTGACCAGATTGAAGAGCCAGTTTAGCCAATTCCTACAAGACACCAACACAGCAGGGACTGTTGGTTATCTAAGAACTCCCATTACCAACTATGGTTGAGTCCGCCCTGGCAGTATCATCGGACCAGGGTGTGGATAGGTGCCAATGAGGAAGCATGTCACACTAAGTGAGTGAGTGAGGCGTCTCCTCCAAAATCTTTGAATACCCAATCAGAAGAAAACAATTAAGCAGAGAGTACACCTGACATCCTATTACAAAGAGGGAACTGGATATAGTTCCAAGAAACCCCTCCTTAATCAGTTGCCTATGTGATTTAAATGTTCAGTAGTGGGAGAGTGCAACCGATTTCACTTTCCCTCGCTCTTTTCGTGATTACAAGCCTCCAAATCATTACATTCTCTGTGGCCACAATCTTTCAGGCTTAGATATGGCCTCAAAATCCTGTTACAAACCCAGCTACTCCATAAGGGGAAACATCTGGGCCCTAGGAAGGGGCTGTTCACCAGGAGAAGCCCTGGTATTTTTTTTAGCCACCTGGATCACTTTAGCAGACTGAGGGAAGTGCCATGATCGGCTCTGGGGTGGCAGTGTGGAGACCCTAGACGGGCGGTTTGTAGTACAGTGTCTGTTATTTCTTTCTAGGGAACGAATCAGGCAGCTGCAGAGCATCATGTTCGGAGTGACTAAGCCTGAAAGAGCAGGTGCATTCTTCAGGAGTGTTCCAGAAGTTACTGGAACTATCCTACATATATCAGAAATGGCTAGAGGGAAGGCCTTGGCCAGGAATACCAGCAGGATCTGTTACAGTTTTGGAACTGGCTCCTAGGACAAGCCATGCATCTGGTTTGGCATCGGCCCCTTAACAGACCCAAGAATAGGATTGTTTTCTAGAGGATGAGATTTTTCCCATTATGCTTTGTGGTTTTTGTGTGAAGCCCTCTTGGAAGAGCATTCCAAATCAGGAGAAGGGGTACACTTTGGTGTATACCTGAGGCCCAAGGCCAGAAGTAATTTGGGCTCCAATTCCGATGGCCTTCTGTAGCACCATTGGCACAAACTGCAAGCCACAGACTTCTGAACAGAGCTAAGACACGATATGAAGATGTCTTAAGAATCTGATAGCTTCATCTGCTTGGAACAGTTAGTAAAAGGAGACATTTAACCTAGTCTGTCAAAGCTGAGGAATGTCCATCAGTGAAGAACAGCGAGAGCTCCATACCATGTAAATGAGGTGCAGAAAAACAGGAACTTGTCGGTGCCTATTATATGCCTGTGTCACATCACCTGGCAGGGTGAGCTGCAGTTAAGGCTGCATGGAACCCCTAGTGGTTCTGGAGAGGTGCTGCTCGGTTAAAGGTTTCATGGACCAGTCTGACACCTGGGAGGATATTTGGAAGGTGAAGAATCTGAAGGAAGAAGTACCCTTTAGAAGCAATAATTTGTGAAATGTGCAAACCACTGTTCACCATCGTTGCTATGCCTAGAGCTTGTAGATGAAAGACAGATTTTTACCTGTAGCTTAAAACATCCGGCCTCCCTATTCATAGGGGAAGGTTAACTTTACCCCTGAAGGAAAAGGCAGCCATCAACAAAGATGAGGTAACTAGGGACAAAAATACTGCCCTTACCTTGCAGGCATGAACTTTCAAATCCCAGATTCAAAGTTCAGTGTCTTGCAAAAAGACCGTGTGTGTGCATGAGGACCTGGGGTTCTAACAGAAGCATCTTAGAAGAGGTTTCTGAGCAAGCCCCACACTTGCTCATTCTAAGGGAGAGTGGAGCTCTCAATCGACAGACTTCCGGCTATTATCAAACCGTTCTCCCGCCATATGGGATGCAGGTCCTTCTTGTTACTAGTGTCTACAGGCCAGCATCTAAATCATCATCATCCTCCTTGGTTTTGCAAAGGGGTGGCTTGCAAGCATATTAGCCAGGTCATTCCACTGTAATTTGAAGACGTTTGTAGTTACGGGCCCAGTCTCCAAGCGCTGCTGCTTCACAATTTAATTCTCCACTCCACGCACAGCAGGTAGATTTTCAGAGACACTAATCTAATAGTTACAAACACACACATAAGATGACTGATGGGGGGTGGGGGTGGGAGGGTGGTGTCAAACAGGATGAGTTTGGCAACCACAGGACTTGTTCAAGATGGTTGACTAACATTTCAGAAAGATAATGGCGTGTCTACAATTTTTAACAATACGGTCAGCTTTTCAAATACATTTTGGCTTGGTCATTTGCTTGAATAGTATATTCATTAACAAAATCTGCAAGAACTGAAAGCTTTGCATCATCTGATAAAGTACCTGATCATATTCATCTCAGCGGCAGTTATAGTGAGATTTACCATAACCATGCTAAGAACATTTAGAATATGGGTGACTAGAAAAGTCAGCACTTGCTCTTGATCTTCTAGGTGGTCCTCTTCATTGGTCTCTTGGCATTTTACATAGAGTGGCAACCGGACTAGATTCAGGGCCAAAGGAACCTTCATGCAGAGATTGGCCCTCAGTGCCCAGAATCTTAGCTGGCAGGAGCAATGGCACCTTGCTGGTGTCTGCCGGCAACATGGAAGAAAGGGCTACTTTCTATGCTTTTCCAGGGGTTGCCAAGACAGTTTTGGTGACAGTGGCTTTTTTTAAAGATTGCTTTGTCAATGGTATCTAATCAATGATGGCTTCTTAACGGATATTACCTTAGCTGATGGAATGTTCGACCGTCATACAGTCGCACAGCGCTGTTGACGGCAGTGCTACAGGATCAGGAGTAGTTGCAGCCAATTCAGGGGGAAAACGCCTAGAGGAAGGCACACGAGGCATCATAAAAAGAAGCATTTATGGTAGTAATCAAATGCAGATGGTGCAGAAAGTGGCAGAGCTGAGGATTCCCAAGCAGGAGAAAATGAATATTTGCATTAAGCACTCTCTTGAATGACCTGCAGATGTATATGCAAATTCATTAGTGAAAACCCTTTTCTAGTGCATCTCACCTTTGTCTGAGCAACGGTTTTGCATCTTTTTTGATGCTCCAGAATGAGAAGTATCACTTGAAGATGGGCCATCCGTATAAGTCTTCTGTGGCCATCTCAAGAGCCGCCGTTTGCCATTTAAAGCTTTAACAGAAGATTTCCTGCAGATTTTACAATAAGAACTTACAATCTCTTTTCTTGTCCTTAGGGTAAAAGTAATATAAAAAACAGTTCTTCTGGGTGTCCTCCACTTAAATTCTTTGTTAAAATGTGAATTAAAGGCTCTGAACGGAGCCCTCTTGATACTCTGTCATTTATTCAAGAAATGTACCTTCTGCTGGACCAAAATCTAAGGCCATGAAGCAGCAAGCCTGCGCCAGAAGAGAGGAGATTCACAGAGATGAGGTAGAAACCTGAAGAGAAGGTCAAGCAGACCTCTATAAACCTTCCTTCCACACAACATGCATTAGAAATCTGCACCAAACTACCACCATACATCAGACTGCTTCCGTTTGATAGGTTCAAGATTGGGTCTTTTTCCAAGTACAAAAAGTTAACCTCAAGGGTCAGTTTGTCAGGCCTTCTTTGCAGAAAACTGCGGTTTCAGATTGGAGATTAAGTGGTAGCTCTGCGACACTGAATGTTTCAAGCATGTGAATCTATGAAAAATTAAATGCTAGAGAATAAGCACTGAAGGAAGTTAAAACTTCCTTTAGAGCAGAACTACTAATCACGAAGCATGTCCACCAATCATAGCTGAACTAAATGACTTTTCGTAGTCAAATGTAAATCACTGCACAAATGTCTTGCCAACTCATTTGCTCTTTCCAGACAATTATTGTAGAGAAAAGTCCTAAACTCTTCTCCATATCAGAACAAGCCACTACCCATTAGGCCTTCATTTAATTCAATTTTAAACTCCCTTACCAAATTGCATCTACTGTACTTTTCTATTCTTGTTTAGCCGGTGAGAAGAACTAGGTAGCAAGTCCTTGAAAGCAGTCAATGAAATATTGAGGCCTCATCAACAAAACATGAGGCAGAGGGTGACTCACTGAAGGTTCCCTAGGACACTGGTAAGAGACCTGGAGTATCCCCAGCCAAGCAGGACTTTACCTTTATCATTCTCTCACGTTCTTCCATCGACGCTTTGAACTCCAGCAGCTGAGATTCTGCCTTCTGTGCTTTTTCCTCAAGTTTCTGACACACAGAATTGTTTTTGGCAACTTGATCCTTCACAGCCTGCAGGACCTCAACATCAGCAGCATGAAGCATGAGCTCCCTTTCATACTTATTCTGCGCTTCAGAAGCAATCTTGGCCTTTGAGAAAGGAAGAAAGGAGAAATCAGTAAATGACCATTGAGTGATTATCGAAGAAATGAACATTTCCCAATACCTTCCTAAAAGTTCACAGTCGGCTACCCTGTTGACGTTTACTTGATAAACAGGTTTACACTTTCAACAATTAACAGGTTTACAGTATTTTATCAACAGAAGGGAAATAGTAAATTTAGATCACACTGTACAAACAAATCAAAAAGGGGCTTCAGCTGCTAGATACTGAACAGTTCAGATATACGTGGACACGGAGTATCCCAGCTGCAAAGGAAAGTATAAGACCCCTAGGTTTGCATGGACTACAAGTAAAGGGCGAGGACAACCATTTAGAGTCAGTTTTGATATGTAGTGGTGTAATATGTTAAAAGCCCATGGGTCAACCAGGAGTGTAGCGGATAGAGAAAAAAACATTCTTTCAAGTTCCCTTTGAGATAGTGGCATGGCTGCGACTTGTCCAGTGGGACAGACAACTCAAACGTATGGAGTAGGTTGAGGACTACCTCAAGTGCTCTAGACAAATCCGAAATCTATGAAATACTGAGAAACGTTTCTGCAGACAGAGGCGCAATGTTTGGTATCATGCTACCCATAAATTCAGAGGTGGTTATAGCGGGCATACCTGTGGAGGGTTCTTCTCACTGTATTCTAATGGGGCAAACATGTAACTTAACGATAACCAGGCACAGACAAAGGTCTACAGCAATGAATGGCAATGAGCCAGATTTAACAAGATTAGAACACAGTATTAGCATTTGTATCACCATAATTTCAAGAGCTTAACAGCACAAGAATAGCACAGATCTGATCATACTGATAGCGAGTCACACCAAATTTTAACCCAGAAAAAACAGTAAACTAATGATTTATACAGTGCTTTGTTCGTTCGACAGTGGCTTCATATGCATGCAGTAATACCAGATCTACTAGTTCGAGGGCCAGTTGTGTTTCCTTTAGGAGCATGTTCAAGGAGTGACAATATCAAAGTTTGAGTCACTATATAGTGAAGTAGCATTTAACTACAGGCATTTTATACTTTAGATAGGCTAGCTAACCAAAGAATTGTACTTTAAATAAAGAATCAGATCAATCTGGGCCACTCCATGGGACACTAGTGGTGTTTGATGATTAGAGTGT
This sequence comes from Triturus cristatus, assembly GCF_964204655.1. NCBI lineage: Eukaryota > Metazoa > Chordata > Amphibia > Caudata > Salamandridae > Triturus > Triturus cristatus. The sequence goes on along the minus strand of NC_140586.1, from coordinate 321,909,090 downwards.
CAGGCCAGTTCTAGGGGACTAAGAATGTTGGAGCAACTAAGCAATCCTTAGTATTGCCGGTTCTCCCCGGAATTCAGGAACCTGACCGTAATACGAGCTTAACAATAGCCAATAACCTCTTTCCAAGTTTTGGCTCTGGTGTAGCGTGGGAGATAGTCTGAGGTAGAGGGGAAGGGTGTTTCAGGACTTGGCAGCCAGGAAGGAGAAGGACTTTCCACTGGTTCTGGTCTGGCGGATCCGTGGGATAGAGGCCAGGGTGAGCCGGGCGGAGCGGAGGTGTCTTTTGGATGCGTGGAAGGAGAGATGGCTGTTCAGGTATGCTGGTCCGGTGTTGTGGAGGGCCTTGTAAGCATGGGTGAGGAGTTTGAAGGTTATTCTTCTGTCTGCCGGGAGTCAGTGGAGTTCGGGGAGGTGTTGAGTGAAGTGGCTATTGTAGGCAGCTGGCTCTGTATATACTATACCAAATTGAGGTAAAGTGGGCACAGAGTCCAGTGGATCCCCAAAGGTAGGGAGAGGTAAAGTTAGATAGCACCTCACTCTATTTGTGGTAGTGTTATCGAGCAGTAAGGCAGTATCAGAGGACAGTGTGAAGCATTTGTTGTACACACTCAGTCAGCAAATGAATTCACACACTCAAAGACTGAACGTCAGACCGAATGTTTTTGTATAAAAAATATTTCTTTAGTTTCTCCAACTCCACACTTTCTGTTTTTCTGTGAATAGTTTCCATGTTATCCTAGGGAGGAAAATAGGGTTATCGGTTTAGAGGCAAGTAATCAGTCTTTGGAGTTGAGGTTCTGGGGTTATAACAAGGGTTCCCTCAGGGTCAAGGATGCACTCGTGTTACACCCTCAACTGCACTAGGGCGGCCAGGTGCAGGGTGCTGTTTCGAGGTCAGATGCCCTGTTTCCAATGGAGAACCTCCGGTTTGCAGAAATACTGCCGGCAGGGAGACGATGGACTTCTCGGTGCGACCACCACTTCGTGAGGTAAGTTGGGAAGTTAGGAGTTGGTTAGGCACCGTTAGTTTGGGCACACAAGGCTGTGGGGCGTCTGGTGAAGGGGTGCCTTTTGGGGTCTGATCTTACCAGCTCCTGGTTGCGGTTAGAAGGGCCTTCTGGATTTAGTCTGCAAGCGTGGGCTGGAGGCTTGAGGCAGGTCAGGGGTCGCCGGATCTCGGTTCAGGATCACTAGGGTGACCTTCATGGTGTTTGCCCACTCGAACTCAGGCCGTGGACGGCGGGTGCAAAGTGGGGTGGATTTGCAGTCTCAGCCTTCTGCCAGAGGTTGCAGTTGAACAAATTCGGAGTACACGGGAAAAGCAGTCTTGGGAAGTGAAGGCAGGCAGGCAGGTCCTCCGGGGTTTTTGAGTTTGCTGGCTGCAGGACACACAGGGATTATGCAGGAGCAGGTTCGAGGGGGGAGACAGGCCGGTAGGGCTGGGGTCTAGTCAGTGGGCGTCTTCCTCGTGTTAGCTGCTGCGCAGCTGTTTGGTCATCCTTTCCTTCTTGTCTGGCTCTGAGGAAGCAAGGTTCAGGGGTGCCCCTAAATACAAGATTTAGGGGTGTTACAGGTAGGTAAAAGGCAGGGACCAATGGGTCCCATCCCCTATTAAGCCACCCTCCAGTGGGAGGGGGGCATGTGCCTGTCCATGGTTGGCTTAGTCCCCCCATCTACAAGATGGCGTGGACAGAGTTGTGCGTCACCACGCCTCCCCCACCTGAGGGGTGGAGTTGGCAGAGGTGGGCACACCTCTCTTCCTCGCCGGTTCTCTTGCCCAAAGTGAGGGTCAGAACCAGTGGGGACCAGTTGCTGAAAGCAGCAATTGGCCTGGGGAAGATCACAAAGGCGGCAAGCCTTTGAAGCTTCCCCTTCGTGAACACTGCCCATCCTTGGGGAGGAGGCTTGGCACTTTGTCCCAGGATGTGCATTCTTTCAGGCCCCGGAGCGCAGCAGGCTCTCGACACAGGGGTCCAGAAACATGTCTGGTGGTGGCAGCTGAAAGCAGCCACTCAGCCAGGACACTAGAGGTGGGTTCGTTTTCAGGGGGCACCTCTAAGATGCCCTCTGTGTGCATTTGTCATCAAATCCCACACTGCCATCAGTGTGGGTTTAATGTGTTGAGAAGTTTGATACCAAAGTTCTCAGTTTTCAGTGTAGCCATTATGGTGCCGTGGAGTTCGTAATGACAAACTCCCAGCACCATATGCTCTTAATGGTAGCACTGCACTTACAATATCTAAGAATGGACATAGACACTGTAGGGGTACAGGGCGGGGGGGGAGGGGTGAATAGTTCCTAGCACAGAGGGCCACCAGGTATCGTTCCATGTGGTGTTCTGGTTTGTCTGAGTTGAGCTTAAGGCAGCTGTTCTTCATCCAGGTGGCGAAGGCTTTCATTAATCCTTGGAAGTTGTGCCTGGTGACGTTGGATTTGTTAGTGAGTGAGAGGATCAGGATGCCAGCAGCCACCAACCGCAGGCCCCCTATCCCCCATTGGATAACATTGGCCTCAGCACTCTGCACCCAGCTGCCCTAGTGCCGCTGAGGGTGTAACAAGAGTGCATCCTTGACCCTGCGGGACCCCTGAGTCTACCCCCAAAAACTCAACTCCGACTACCAGATATTTACCTCAAAACCGATAACCTTATTTTCCTCCATAGGATAAGATTGACTGTTTTTCTGTGAAACGTTCCAAGTGAGGAATTTGAGAAACTAAAGAAAATCGTTGAATTTGCATTATCTAACAAAAACGATCTTACTTTCCTGTTTGCAGGAAATGTCCCAGAGTAGTACCCAGGTATACTACTCTGTGTAAGCCTAGTAATCTCAAAAGTTACTTACCTGCTATTTTACTAGTCTGTGTACTGCATTTACTAAGTAGTGCATTTCTCTGCCTCCATACTATAAATCAAACCAAAGTGCATATACAATCTTCATTCAAACTGTATTTCAATTGCATTACTACTGTAAAGTATTTATATCGTACCTGTGCCAGGCTTGCTTGGTTCAAGAAAATAAAATTAAGAATATTTTTATACAAAAAGATTTGGTCTGACGTTCAGTCTGAGTGTGTGAATTCATTTGCTGAGTGTGTACAAGAAATGCTTAACACTGTCCTCTGATACTGCCTTACTGTTCGACCACTCTACCACAAATCAAGAGTAAAGTTCTATCTAATTTTTACCTCTGCCAACCTTTGGGGTTCCACTTGACTCTGTACACACTATACCTCACTTTGGTATAGTATATACAGAGCCAACTTCCTACAGATCCACAGACAATATTTAGCATATTAGGTGTTTTGCAATGAACGTAAAAATGGATACTTATGTCATGCTGATGGGGGTTACCACCAATTACAAGAAGAAATTGGATCCTCTGGGACAGTGCTTTCTTTTTTCTCTGATCTCAGAGTTTGGGGTGGAATTACTTGAATAAAACAATTTAAAAAGGGCAAGAAACTTTGCATTATAAACTGGGATGAGATTATTCCCAAGAAGAGCAAGAGCAGATAAGAATTTGATTAGGGCAGTGGTCAGAGTTCATGATGGGGCTTGTCGAGCGGACTAGATATTAATTCACTAACTTTAATAACACTAGATTGTGTACTGCTTTCGGTATGTGCCAAAAAAATGTTTCTGCTGTGAATGATTCTCCACACACCTGTGGGTAGCAACCTGAATGCATGTGTTGTCTACTATTTGAAAGAGCTTAACAAAGCAAGAGATGCCACTTTAATATCCGTCAATGCATCTATCGATACCATTTGAGGAGCATTTCAGCTACAAAGTTGCAATAACTTTCAGTAACATCAATATTTTATGCATTTCCTTTAGTGATCAGCTACCTCATTGATTATATCACTGGATGCAATAAATAAGAAAGATCTAGTGGAATTAAAGGCTCTGGATTACCCAAAAAGATGAATACACAATCAACTTCAAGTACACTGGAGGCAAATAACCCCTACAGTACTGCAGAATGATGGGTTAAATGAGGTAGCAACCACGATGGAGGTTGGGCAAATCCTAAATCTTGAGATCAAGTGTAATTTGGAAAAACTGGAAGCCTTTAAGGTTCTTTCTGTCAAGACTTGTAGAGTTCTCCCCTGTCGTAATGTTATAATGCAGCTGTCAAGCTGCCTGCTTCAGACAGGTAATGAAATAACTTTAAAGACCATAATAGATCAAACAAAACAAGAATATACATTACCTACAATTGTAAAATTACATTTTGAAATGATGGCAGAATTGCAAGAGCAAAGCTACATCTTTCAGTAAAGCTCATGGTATACGTACAAACTTTGGCAGGTTTTTGAACATACTGAAGTTTGAAAAGAGCTCACAAGTGTAGTATAGTGCCACTCACTCACTTTTTTGTGGTTCAGCAATGTGTGTGAGATTTTAGAGGACGGGCAATCTCCCAGAGTGGGTAGGGTTCAAATTAACACATCGATGTGAATGGGCATTTGTTAATGTTTTAGCACTGGAGAAGGTTTGTGAATAGAAACCACCTTCTGGCTTCTTTCCATTATACAAAGTAGAGAACATCGACCGCAATATTTCAGCCAACAGTTCCCACAGCTCACCTGTTCCTTGCTGTCCTGCACAGCCGCTTGTTCGTTCTTTGCTGCAGTGCTGGCCCTCTGAAGAGCTTCCTGCACTTCTGACTGCATGTTAGAAAGACTCTTTTTCAACTCCGACAACTGGTAGTGTACAAAACAAGAATGCTCCAAATAAGCACTTTCAATCACCAAAAGTGTTCAGAGTCAATTATTAACATACGTTTACTCTCCAAAAGATCCTTTGTTCAAATAAATAAAAACAACTCTAAACATTATACCCATTTTCATACGGACTAATTGCACATCAGAAACCAACTGCAGTTTTCCCTTAATCAGAGAAATGGACTACCCAAAACTTCCTGGTGCCTTAAAGGATGGCAAATTAATTCACCTCTAACAAGAGTAACTGGAAGCTCAAAACCTATGGTATTAAAAGCTCGGTTTGCACTCTGCTGAAAGCAAAAGTATCAGTGAACGTTTAAACGTTTAGAAACTGGCATGCCTTTTCACATTTCGGTCAAAAGGGTTATTTTTGGGATCATAGCAGTAGAAAGAGGGTTTAGGATGAGTCCGAGAGTGGAGGTAGAAGATATATTGAGAGAGGTACATGTGAGAAATAGGGTAGTGCATTGGAGATAGTATGAGGTTTGGGATGAGTCAGAGGTACAGGATATATTGAGAGAGGTATAGGGTGAGATATAGGGTAGTGCATTGGAGATGCTGAACTAGGAGTAATCGATATAAAAATACATAAGTGCATGGAAGGTATACATGTATAAGGTAATATATCTAGATTTAAGTTGTTTTTAATAAACAAACTTTCAAGTGTTGCTGTACTTTTAGGTAATTTTTTTTGTCCTTTTAATAATTCAATAGTTTAGCAATTGTAGATAGTTATGATAAAAAAAAAACGGTACTTATGTATGCAGTGACCTAAATACAAGTTAAACATCGCATAATAACCATAGGTAATATGTACATTTGTTATCCAGATCTAACTAATATCTATACATTTATAAACACTATTATACACATTTATACAGAAGAATACACATCTAGATACATTCATATAATTCAAATAAATGTTTATATACACAGGGATATGTTGTACATTTATGTTCGAGGATGATGGTTATTTGGGGAAGAGCAAACTTTTGAATGGTCTTTTGAAGATAAGATAGTTATCCGTAGATCTTGTGTTTTGGGGGTCGAGAGTTCCATAGTTTGGTTGCTTGAACAGAGCCTATTTTTTTCCCCTTGTATGGTGGGATTTTGAGGCGAGGTGCCAATCTAGAGCGGAGGTTCCTTTGTTGTATGTATTTGGTGATTTTATTCCTGATGAAGAGCGGCAATGTTCCACGTATTGCTTTGCGATACAAAGCAGCTTGAATGTGGATCGGTAACCAATGTAGGGCCTTCAAAGCAAGGGAAATGTGGGCTTGTGGCTTTACATGTAGGGCCTTCAAAGCAAGGGAGATGTGGGCTTGTGGCTTTACATGTAGGAGTAGACTGGCAGCAGAGCTCGAAATTATTTGTAGTATTTTAATAGTTATTAAAGATGATCTGTTGTAGAGTTTTTATAATAGTAAAGCTTGATTGTTCACTGGGGCATTAACTAATAGCTCGGAGTTCAGGGTAATTTTGAAGTTTCTTACTTCCCTAGATACTTTAGACGGTGTTTGCAGATAGTCAGACTAGGCGGCGAGTGGGTCATAGTTTTTCCAATCGCCACGTGAGTATTTCAGTTTTGGTAGCATACAATTTGAGATGGCGCCACATCATCCACTGATCAATGGCTGAGGCAACTGAAAATGTGTGAGTTTAATATCTTTGGGGCTTTCCAGTTTAAGGAGTATTCGTGTGTCATCTGCATAGTTAAGTGGTACAAAAGGGGGTGGTGATGGACGGAGCATCAGAACCAATCAAACACTCACACCCAGTCAACAGATCTGGGTTTGATCCATCACCGTTCTTTAGCCCACTCTGCCACCCCAGTTCAGACATGGCCATATGCAAATCAGTCTGACCCTGTGCCTCATGGGAACAGTCCAGCCCGAACTGCCAAGCCATGCCTTCCCTGGACCGCAAACAAGCTTCCTAGGACCGGTTTCTGGCATTTCAGCCATCTTCAGCCAGGCTTGCTTGAATCCAGTGGCAAAGTGAACAAGGGACTCACGTCTGAGCATACCCTGCCAACTTATGGCGAACAAAGCGGTACAAAAGGGGGTGGTGATGGACGGAGCATCAGAACCAATCAAACACTCACACCCAGTCAACAGAACTGGGTTTGATCCATCACCGTTCTTTAGCCCACTCTGCCACCCCAGTTCAGACATGGCCATATGCAAATCAGTCTGACCCTGTGCCTCATGGGAACAGTCCAGCCCGAACTGCATAGTTAAAGTCTGCGAGGTGAAATTGATCAGTGCCTGTAATGACTTCATGTATATGTTGTAAAGCATGGCGAGATGCTAGAGCCTAGAGGGACCTATTTTGTCAAGTACGGTTTGGATGAGAAAGGGAAGGGGGTGAAGGGATGACTTTTGTTCTGTTATGAAGGTAGGATGTGATCCAGTCAAGTACAGTCCCCTTTATTCCGGCTTCGTAGAGTCTTTGTATTAGAGTTGTCATGGTCTACTGTCAAAGGCAGCGGAGCGGTCCAAGAGAAGTGAAGCAACCCCATTCCGGTCAACTGTGTTCTAAGGGTCATCTCAGATGGCTTCTTCCTGGATGAAATCCTGTTTGGCAGTCTAAATGTATGGAATTATCTTCAATTAAATGTGACATCTGGGAGAATGCTGTTCTTTCTATCAATTTGCCCAGGAAAGGTCAATTTGTAATTGGCCTGTAGTTGTCGGGGTTAAGCGGATGCAGGTTTTTTCCTTTAATAATAAGACTATAGACCTCACCACACGAGAAGGACAAATCCCTACTCCTATATTAAGGAGATGGAAAAATCCTAATCAAAAATAGCTTGAAGGGGTGTAAAAAGGAAGAAAAGAGAAAGAAAACCTACTGGAAAATCCAAAAGGTTTGCGATTTACTTCACCCACTATGTAGTGGCAGGCGTCGTCATAGGGCAGCTGACACCCTGGTGCAGACCAATACTCAGAGTGGAGCGTTTTTTGTGTGTGTTTTTTTGAATACGTAAGAGAAAAAATATATTCTGTATGAGGGATCCCTATTGGAGAACGTATCATGTATAAGACTGACTAAGTAGGTGTCTGTATATTTATTTATTATTGCGGCCCCCCCAGACCGGGTTAAAAATATATAATGGATCCTCTAGTTTTTCTTGGGGCCTGGAGAGGCTGAGCCAACCTCCAGGTACAGTTTTAAGTAAGAGGTTTCTACGGTTATCCTCTTTGATACTGGAAGGGGAATTATCGCCATGAGAACTGTTAGCAATCTCCTCTTCACGGACATGGTCAGTCAATGTTGTCAGAATGTTCATTTGCCAGGGCTCAATCAGACACAGCAAACTACTCCTGGAGCTGTGCTTTAGTTGGTCTAGGCCTCTGCGATGCGGACATCCCTAGTCGGCTGGTCGATCGTTTCGGCACTGAAGTCCAGATTGGGCTTCAGACAAGCTTTGTTTGCTGCAAGGAGTCTGGTACTGAGGGCAGGGAAAGGCAGCAAGGCTAAAAAAAACTGCACCACCCAGAATAGTCACTCATGTGTTTCAGCTCTTGTATTGCCCCCCTTAAACGACCAACTTCCACACGGTCATAAATTAAATACAATTTCAACAGAAAGATGAGGCAATACAATCTTAAGGGACGTTTCAAAGTTCAATAATATTCCATTCACTGAATTTTTGTGTAAGCAGAAAGGTTCTTTATTTCGTTATCTTCAATAACAAGTAGGCACAGCCAACGCATTTCACCATACAAGGGCTTCTTCAGGGCAACGTATTGCGTTAACACCATCTTAAAATCCTAAAAAGCACTGACTGCTTCTTCGTCCTTCATGGAATAGTCATTCCTCATGTATTCACAGAAGTACCTTCAACTGTTGGGCTATAATCAAATCAAATGTCATTATCCATACAGCTCCCAACATTTTTAATTCTTGTGCAGGTTAAAGTATTCATAATGGGTTAGTCCCACGTCTAAAAAAAAAAAAAGTCATCCCTCTGGTATTGATGCAGGGTGGCTCCGGTTGGTCCTGGCGTCTTCACACTTGGTGGAGAGTCGCATCTCACCTCCTGTAGCATGGTGACCTCTTGGGCAGCTGCTGCGTCAATGGACCCAGTGGTCAATATAACAGTGAACCAGACGTTTGGGTCAGTGCCTGCAGGCAAGGGCTCCTACACTTCAAGAGATGCAGCCGGCTTGGGGTAAGTGCTGGAGGCCCTACGAGGCTTCTGGAAAATGCAGAGCAGCAGGACGAGTCGGGTTGTCGCAATGTTGGGACAGAAGCAGGTAGGCAGTGTGGGCACCAAAGTCCACCAGTAGTCCGCAATACTTGCTTCTTCGGCTCTTCTTGTTCCTTCTTCTGTCAAAGTAATCAGAGATCCTGTTGTCAGGGGGTTCCCTAAATACTGAATTAAGGGGTGTTAAGGGGAGTGACTGGCAGTAGCCAAAGGGCTACTTACACCTGGGTTCACTACACCCCTTAGATGACCACTTACTTTAGGATGTGGACATCACTGTGTCCAGAAATCCTAATTTCACCACACACAAGATGGTGGAATCCCTAATTTCGGGTTCACTTCAAACCAGTCACTCTAGAGGTGTGTTCAGGCTGGCAGTGTAACAAGTCTCCTGCATAGCTAATGTATTTGCCTGCCCTGGTGCCAGATGGGTGCAGGGCAGGGGGATGCAATTTCCCCTTTCTGGGGAAAGTGGGGTTGCATATCAAAGGTGGCAGAGGCATTTGAAGCCTCCTGCCTGGATATGCTGATATCCCCGCCTTTCTGAAAGAGGTGATGACACCTCTCCAGAGCAGGCATTCTTCCTGACCTCCTGAAAGCGAGGGCTCTCCCCCCTGGGGTTCAGAAGCTCATCTGTGGTGGCAGACTGGACAGAACCAGTCAGCCAGAACACTAGAGGGCTGGTAGGTTTCAGGGGGTACCTCCAAGGTATCCTCTGGGTACATGTATTAATAAATCCAACACTGGAATCAGTGTGGGTTTATTAATATGTGGTGTTTGATACCAAACATTATACGTTTCAGTGATGCCATTATGTAACTGGGGAGCTCGTTTTGACCAGTGCCCAGAACATATCTTAAGATGGCTTCCCTGTTCACTTGTATTTGAGCTAGCAAGCACAGGGGGCAGATCTGCTCATGCAGATATGTCCTCATGCGTAGTATAGTATACCCTGCCTTAGGGCTGACTTATAAATGTTACATGCAGTGTTAGGGGACATAGCACACAAGTGTGTGTCATTTAGTGTTTTCACTTTTGGAGCACCTTCTCACGCAGAGAAAGTCTGTATGAGTTTGGTGCTGTGTCCCTTAGAGTGGCACAAGATATGCTGCAGTTCTTTAGTACTTATGCCCTAGGTACCACTTACTTGGGACTTACATAGGTACTAAAGTCCTGGGCACTTAGTAATCAAGTGACCAGTTATCTTGGTTTGGGGAAAGAACACTGGCACTGGGGACCTTGTTAGCAGAAACCCAGTGCACTCCAGTCAAAGTTGCATCAAAAACAAGTCAGCACCAATCCCTGAAGGGCTCCTTCTGTGACACACTACCTGTGCACAGATACCAGGCTGTGCAAGTCCGTAGTCTCACATGGGCAGCCTACACAAACATGTGTTTAGTTAGCAGCCCAGAGCCTCTTACTCCAGCTGCACAGCAGTGGCCTGATCTTAAATGGTAGACATGGCGGTTAGCACTTTGTCCATTTACCATGAATTTACCTTGAGTGCGACTCTGGTATTGAGGATCACTCATAGTCTGGGTAGTCAAAAGCGAAAAATCCAGGTGATTACAAAGTATGAACCCACTTTGCAACACTAACGAATTGTGAAAGAAAATATAGATTAATGAGAAGCCATTATTTGTAGGTTTAACAGGCTTTATGAGGAAAATAATGGGTGCTATAAATATAAAGCTGCGCAACCAGAGGGACAAACTAACCAGGACAGGGTGAGCGCAGGTGCATGGTTTATTAGAGTCTAGAGGCCAGTGAGACACGTACCTCATTTGCACATGCACTGCATTAGAAGGTTGGCTTAAAAAGGAGAATGTATGGAGAGAAGCACACTGGGAGTGCCAATCCAAGGTTCTTCTAGTACAATATTATGATTTTAAGCTCATGAGGCTCTGCCTTCCGAGAGGACTACAAAGAATCTGGGGCAGACAGGTCATATCAAACTCAATACAGTTTCGTTGTTTGGTACCTTTACTTCATTTGGGGCTGGACATTAACCATAATGAACCTGAAGGCTTAGAAAATTGAAGAGAACACCCAAATTCTTTTATCCAACAGGACAGCATTTCCAAAAACCTGCCCTCAGCATAAAAATGCTATAATAGTTTTAGAGATTGTATTTTAGCCTTCGGTGCTAGAACCTTGCAACTTTTGTTTACATCACAACTAAACACCCTTCCTTTACTTGCAAATAAAGTTTCTTCAAAAATAAAAAGACTAGATTATGTGTCAATTACAGGGTTGTTACATCAAAGTACCCGACAGCAGGAGTACTTACTACAAGAGTGGAGTCTAGCCCACAATACCCGTGGAAGTAACATGGAAATGTCACTGGAGTTAACGAGCAGTAGCCTCAAAAGCAGGTTTTGTGTCCGAAAGTAGGTAAAATGGCATCACATTTGAGAATACATATCAAGTCCTGGAGCAAGTGCTGCCGTCTGCTCATCGCTGCTGACCACACTATCCTGAGACAGTCTATGCAGCTAAAATCTGCAGGAGGACTTTTCAACCAGATCCTCTTTACAGACTACTTGGTTTACCACATCATCCACAAAAGCCACTCAGAGCACTTACAAATTAGATGGATAGAAATTCAATGTTCAAGTATAGATTAATATTGCACAATATTCAAATACCGCAATGCATAAAATTACTGTGGAATTTAAAGATATAGTGTCATTTGAGCTATCGCACTGTGCATTACTTTAGCTGTGAAAGTCCTAACAAGTCCATGCATTCCATCAATAAAACCCCATATGGTGTACTAAATATACCTGCTGTTCCATATCCTGCACAGCTTTGTGTTTTTCATCTTGAATGGCTTGTTTTTCTTTTTCTGCCTCCATCAGTTTCTTTTCCAGTTGTTTCTGATACTCCGCAGATTCCTTCAAACGTGATTCAACTGTTTTACGGACATCTTCAGTTACCTTTGCAATGGAAAAGAGGAAACTGATCTTTGAAACAACGTAAACATAATGTACGGATGAAACGCAAATAAAGTACTCTCATTTCCTTTCTCTTTCCAACTCATTACATGGAAAATACTGCCACCTCTACCATAACCCTTAATTTGAAAACTGCTTCACACTTCTCATCCAAGCAGGACTTCTTTCCCTATCAGGTCTCACTACCTTCTCAGCCCAAACCCTCATTCCTTTAATAAAAACAAGATCACTAAAGGTTTGCATCTCAGGTGTAAAGTCCACTCATGCATACTATAAAGACTGAAGTCCTAAAAGCTGGTGGAACAGAAACATGGACTGATCATGCTTCCAAATTCTTGAGACAGAGCTCTACTGTGAAAAAATGTTTACCTCAGGAGTATTGTGCAAAGGTAATAGGCAATGGAAATAAGTTACAAACAATTTCACACAAGAAAACACTGCACAGTCATACAGCAGGGCTCATCGGGCAAACCAGGTCCAAAAAGTTATTAATCTTACTTTTGAAAAATAAGAGCTAAAGCAGTCCAGCACTCCACGTATTTACTACCCACCTGTTTCTCCTTGTTAATGGATTCCTCTAGCCCAATGACCACAGACTTGTATTGCTCCACGTTACTAGTGGCAGTTTTCAACCTCTCCTTCAGATCATTTACTTGTTCTTCAGCTTGTCGTAGGCGAGCAACCTGCTGATCATTTGCTTCATCTGAAGTGGAAACGTCCATTAATTTGTTTTTTAAAATTTGTGACCAAAACATTGAGTGCAAGTTTAGAAACAGTAAGACAAGAATGATTCACATTTTATACCGTCTCCTTACAAGAAATGACCCTCATATGAATGTTTGCCTATAATTTATGACAAGCCAGCTATTTTTACTGAATAGCAAGGTCCTATACATCAAAAAGTGGGCCACCAAGCTGAGAACGAAGAGGTGGGTGAGGAAGCTATAAATGCTCCCTAAACCAGTCCATCTAATAGACTGCTTTACAAACAAACTAATATTATGGCACTATTAAAGTCTTGCTTCAAGTACCTGTACACCATACCACAAAGTAGGGAGGGGAGGGTGGAGGAGGGTATGGGGGGGTGGGAGTATGGGGAGAAATTAGATGGTCTTAGTAGCTCAACAAATCTAGTTACTTGCCTTCTATAACCATCTTTCTGGTGAATACTTACCTACCTACAGATTCCTCTCCTGTTGAATATACCAGATGCCAACATTGATCTGGAACCTTCCGATATAGCTTTCCTGCATTGGAAAGTTGCATGGACTCCAGACAGTCACTAGCAATGGAGTCATAGGTGACGTCAGTGGAGACATAGCACGCACCCCACGCCCTGATATCCGGTTTCATTTCTTTTAGCCATGACTTTCAAGGGGGACCGGAGTTAGGACATCAGTTGTAATAGCGCAACAATCTAAATGAGGCTATGACCTTTCAAAATGGGGTAGAGGGCAGGTTCAAGAGGAATGTGCAGGTACATAAAGTATCCTCCAGAAAGATCAATAAAGATAAGGAAAATCCTGCTTGGTAAACTGGAAGTACAGAGAGTACAGTATGTGCAGGTGGACCTCCAGTGGAAGGGACTGTATGGGGCAGAGTGTTGCTCTGTGAAGGACTGAGATTACACCTTTTTGACAACTTGCAGGCCCCACTGGTCCAAAGTAAGGCCTGCACATAAGAGACCCATCCTCCAACTGGTACACTTTCCTTCCAGGATGAACTACTGTGACGTCCCACGTGGTGCTAAGAGAAAGCAGGAGGAAGTCTGGGTTTTTTGGCATTTACATAGACCTAGTCTGTTCCTTTGTATTGCTTCACAAAATATTTTGCTGCTGGGAGATTTTTTTGCAGTCTGGTGTAGTCTGCTTATAAAGCCTGTTGAAAACTCCTTGTATTTTCCACAGGTAGAGTTCTTGGAGGAGGATTGCTAACCTTGGGTCTGGTGGTTTCTCTTCAGGACTTGAATCACTTATAAGTGACATCTGCTTTGTCTTCAAAGAGATGCTCCACACCAATGGTCATGTCCACAAGAGTATTCTGGAAAGCCCCAGAAAATCCAGTTGAACATAGCAAGTCATAACAGCTCTGTGCTACACATGATCCAAATCAATCTGGCCACGGAGTTCACAGAATCCTGTCCTGCCTTTATAATAGGAAGATACTCCAAGGTGCTCGAATATCTTTCCACTAGTTGGCTGACAGCAGGAGCTGTAGTCTGCTTTGACCACGCCTTCTTTACTGCCTCTAAATGAGCGTCAATAAATATAAGCAATGGCTCTGAAGAAGTTGTTGCTGACAGATCATGGTCAACAGGTTAGGTCAAAATGATAAAATATCTGCATTGTTATTGAGGACTGCAAGGAAGGATAACATTTGCTGGGTAGGTACAGGGACCCAGGTCTATTTCTAGCCATGTGACAGGTCTGCCCGAGTTCTGTGAACCAGGGAATCTCCTAAATCAAAAAAAAAAGGGAGAGGCGCTGACATGCTCCTGTCTGTTTCATGGGCCTTCCTTATAGAGGCCAGGTCTGAGTCTGTTCGCCCCATACTGCTAGAAATCACCAACACATTCCTCTCTACATTGCTCTTCTGAAAGCAGGCCCAAGTGCTCTATTCTGAATCACTGAGGAGGGCCAGAAGGATCTCTGGATCAGGTGGCTGAAATTGCACTGCTGCAAGAGTCGCAGACAAGGGTATCGGCATTGTTACACCGTAAGGCACTGGAGGAAGGTTCTAAGAGTCAGGGGAATGCTCAGCGCCAAGGGCGAAGCTACATGGTCCCAAAGGGCCCAATGCAGTTCCGAAGGGAACAGCCACCAACCTAAAACCTCCAACATTGACTTGAGGAACATAGCCAGGTCGATTCTCAACACCAGAATCTCCAGGTAGGCTGGCGTCTGAGGTTTGCAGGATACTGGAGGAGGAAACTACACCAAAGCTGGTGTCTGTGCCTAGGGCACCTGCAAAATCTTTTAAGAAGGCTCGCCTTCTGCCAATTCTGGTTCAGGGAAGGAAGGAGTCGTGAGAGGAGCTGGTTGCTAGAGGTGGAGACCTATCTCTCAACCTTAACTGCCACCGGAAGAATCTAAAGGTTTGTGATTTTCCTTGTGTGCCTTCTCTTCTCCCTGGAGAATTTGACAATGGCGAGGAGGGCAGAGGCAATCTGGTATGGGACCTAGACCAGCACCTACCTAATCAGTCATTTCTGGCTCCAGCCATAAACACTGATCTCAGTCTCCATTAGGCTTTCGAGTTAGCACAAGTCACAGGGTGACAACTGATGTCTGGAACCTAAGCTCCACAGAAAGTCATCATGTGAGAGTATGATAAACATTCAGCAATCACACCCGTGTCAGGGTTAAAACCCTGAGTTTTTAGGAGGGAACCTATACCTATGCATGGAGTTGAAGCATTTTTTAGAGCAAAAATCACTGGAGAAGCTCAGGACCTGCATCAAAATGAAAGTGAAAAAAAAATAAGTAAGAGCAGGGTGCCAGGGTAGGCACTCCAGTAATGTCAGCACAACTCCCCTTCCAGGGTCAAGATGGAGCCTGGTGCCCCTACTGACGTGGCACAGCTAGATCTGAGGTTTCCAGATCAAGCCTAGAGTTTGGGGTATTCAGAGGTGAGGAATAGCTAGCAGTATCCATTATAAATATAATGCATACAAGTAGCTTAGAGCATAATCCATCTTGCGGTTCTGCATATTCAATGAGGTGAGATATTTGAAAGAAAGTTTATGGCTGCAACCGTAACTCACGAATAGACATGAATACCTTTCGGTAAAGAGATGAGGCACTTTACAACTTTCCATAATGCACAAGAGTTATTAAACATTCCCACTAAAACAATTAAATTTAAGATCATTTACATGGTGTTTATGGCTCTGCATCACGGAGGCCTGTCAAAACTTGAGTACCGTTTAGAAGCTGCTTCAATCATGAACCAGAAGATCAAACACCCTAAACTGCTAAGTTGTTCACTCAACAAGGTAGAAGTATTTTTGGCATGGTAAGGGGGGAGAGAATTTCAGGCCAAAGGTTTTCACTCTGATAGAGGATTCATTCCCAAGAGCCAAAAGTAACTTCCTCACATTCAGGAAATTACTGACAACTCCACCTTATCTATAGGCATTTGTGCGGCACCCTTTCCAATAAATTATGAATCTCAACAGACTTGTCTCACAGCACATTTCGCATTGTGACTCCTTTATTCCCCCCCTTTATGCTCTTTAAACTAAGCTTCAGCCCCGCATCATAGAAATGCAATAAACAAATTATAGCTTTAGCCTCTTCAAAGTGGGAGTTGATGTTAAAACTTTCCAAAACCTGAAAGACAGACTTTTTAGTCCTGGGGAAGAACACAAAGTTCTGAAACGCAGTACCATGCAGAAGGGGACAGGAAATCAGCAAAGGACACTGATGGTTCAGACCAGGAAAACCCACAAACTAAACCCCTGGCATAGGTGCAATCCATACAGTACCTTTGATGAGACCCAGAGGGTACACTCCAAGAACGATGAATCCCTTCAATAGAAATTTAAACAGGTTGGCCAACGTAAAACAAACCACATCTTCAAGGGTAGATAAATAAACCTCAAAGACAGGGGGAATAAATAAGCCATATTGGCAAAAGAGTGGCTACCATGCACATAGGCCTGGTCAGATGGGATATCTGTTTGTTAGGAGAAACACCTGTGCAACTAGCAAGTTGTTTGGCACTCCATCCCACCATGGTGTAAGGGCATGTAGGTCTCATGAGTATCAGGCTGGTGAAGAACTGACATGCAAGAAATTAGGCCTGGTTAAAGTTTATTACTTTGAACAGGCAGTAGAAACTATTACAGTGAAGGAGGATGGCTCGTGCAGAGGATTCAGTGTCAAACAGGATTAGAGAAAAACCATAGAATTTCATCAGGTATATTTCAATGAGAATCAATCTTATGAAAGACTATGGGAAAACACGAGAGACCTCAGTAATTACGTACCGTGTAAAAGACTGCAGAACATCAATAAAAGTTAGAAGATCTAGTTAAAAATTCTTCAATGTGTGAGACAGAAAAATCACCCTGGGCACCTATGCATAAGTGCATAGAAAAACAAAAAGTTACTTAGTGCACAGAGGTAGTGCATCAAGGTACTTTCACTAGCAAATTGCCCCTCCCGTATTTAAGACTCCAGAAGTATTGGGGATCTTGGCAAGCTTTCTTAAAATCTAGGCCTCTTTCTGTGTAATATTGTTGAGGGGTGTTGTAGAAAACGTTATCTTTCTGCAAGCTTATCCTGGATTTTTCACCTTCTACTGGACACTATATGTTTGCTGGCTGTACAGCTCTAAGCACTTTACCCCTGCTAACCAGGGATAAAGGGCTTGTGCCATCTCTTAAAATATGGTGTAAATGGCATACCCCTAATTGACATATTTAAAGGACCTTCAAGTCACTTTAATGTGGTACAATTGCACCCAGGGCATGCAAGTTAAATATCATTAATGAACTGCAGCACCTATTTTGCCACCTACAACAATGACTGGACATTTGACTACAAGCTTACCATTTGTAGCCTAGCTGCTGCTAACTGCAAATTCATCCTCTCAAAATATCCCTGACAGCAATGGAGGAGTGCAGTGGAGAGCGTTATAAAGTTGTTACACTCGCTTGTGAGGTGAGTAACGCAGTTTCAAATTTGCATTGTACAAAAGGGAGATGAAAACTTTTTGAGCGGTGTTAGTGGGGTCAGAACTCGGGAGCACCACTGCTGCACAGTGTCTGCGCACGAGCCGAAAATATAATGTCCTGTCAGGTCCCTTGGCTGGGCTAAACTTCACGTAATTCCACAGTGTTTTTATGCAATTCTGGAGAAAACTCCACAAGTTCCGTCCCACCCGACTTATTTTTTACTTTAGAGTCAAAACGTGCTGGAGTGTCAAATTCTGTTCAACAGGTCTGCTGGCGTTTACATACAAAATTGGGGTGTACTTGGAAGACCGGGAAAGAGGATGCCAAAGCAATTTGGGTATACACTGTCTGGTTGCTGGAAACCCTGCTTTGTTCTACCAGACTTAAGTCTATGGGTTTACTAGGGGTACAGCAACTGCCCTAAACTGCATTTGTGTGTTGAATGTGAGACACCACTAAGATTATCATAGGCTCGTAGTGCTGGGGAAAGGGATGTGAATTGTACTATGTTTAGAATGGCCGAAAAAACCAATTAGTTAGGGCATGCCAGGAGTCGTTCCCGCCCGCTAGCTCGGCCAGGCATAAATGTGGCATCGCCAAGCACCCACATCAGAACACTTCTGGACTTCGGGAAGGTCAGAAGACTAAACCGGGTTTCTGCGACCTAAGTGCCCTGAAAGGACTGGACAGGCCCTCTCTCGTACCCAAGACAACCAAAAGGTTATAAGGCTGACTACCTGTTTATCCTACAGTGACACATCCAGCTACAAGAGGCCTTTTCTTTCCCCTGCCCAGCGGCACCTGGACTGGACTCTCCTGTTTGGCCTCTGCCGGACAAGACTCTCCAAGGTCCAGGAGAGCTTTAGAAGTGTACTCTTTTGATGGATTGGGACTAAAGTCAGACGGTAACCTTCTTTTACCAGGACAAACCTGGTCGATGTATCTGACCAAGCCCAGTCATGGTCAGCATAAAATCGCACCTAGGTTCCGGTCTACTGCTTCCATTGACTACCATTGTCACTTGGTGCTTCTTGGAATCATTTCTGCTTAATTCTATAAAAAAAACATCTCTCTGGTTACCCCAATTGTATTTGTCATTTTGGTGTCATTTTTGCTTTTTAAATTTGTCTATCTCTAATTTGGTTTGGGATTTTTAAGGTTTTGCATCTCATACTTATTACTGTTAGATACAGCAAACATGCATTTTAAATTGCACTAGGTTAGGCAGGTTTGCTCTGTGCCGTAGCTACCAAGGGATTGAGCTCAGGTTTATTTAGAGACTTTGAGGGCTCACCCTGACAAGCGTTGTGACTTTGAGATGGATAGTCACCCACCCCAAATAATCCAATTTCTTTCTGGGACGAACAAGGTTAACTGTCTTTGAGACTAACCGGTTACCCGCAGACAAGGAATAGAGGCCTAAAAGCCTTTATCTACTGAACTGAAGAATTTTACTATTTAACTTTCGACAAGCTGCCCAAAATGTGTCACATGGTGTGAGAAGCTGGGTTTCTGTTGCAGTAACCCCCCCACTTTTTGCCAGACTACTGACACACTTTGACTTTGTGCCCTGGGCCCCTGCCAATCAGGTTCCCAGAGCCTGTGTTCTTTCCCCAAAACTAACCCAAACCTATTTGGAATCTCTGGCCAGTGGTCAGCCCCTGGTAAATGGTACCACGGGCACCCAGGGCACTGTGACCAGGGACGATCTCCAAGGGCTGCAGCACGTATTGTGCCACCCTTATAGGTCCTGTACCTTTCACACACGCTGCCTTTGCAGGCTGCGTGTTTTGGTGCAGAACAAAGTGAAGAGTCGACATGGCACACATGTGTGCCATGCCTACAACCCACTGCCCTGGCATAAATCAGTCACTCCTCTAGCTGGGTGCCCTATACCAGTTGTGAGGGTACAGGTGCATGAGCCTACAGTGCCCAAGTCCATTCCTGAGCACTAAGTGCAGTGCAGTCAGTCAGTCAACAATAGCTTTATTCGGTTAATAATTAAAACCATCAAAGCATACACCAAATTTCATTTGCAAATAGTTACATATAAAAATAATTAACAAAGGAATTTCAAACAATACACAATGCACAAATATACATAAAAATATGTTTAAACAGATAATTGGCGAATGTGGACATTAAAAAGTAAGGCAGGCCAAAATTTATAAAACTATCATGATTTCAAAAGAAAAAGATAAAAAGGCCCGGTCTCGGACTGTCAGACATGCTAAAAGATAGAGCTAAAATGTATTAAACTACATTCGATTTCTACTTCTAATTGCCCCCGAAAGGTAGCTGGCAACTCCAAAACAGACAAAAGGAGAGCCCAGCATTTGCAGAAATACCAAGGCGGGCCTTACTTGGTCAAAGTGACAGTTCTTAAAAATGGGGCAAATAAATTTTACGTAACAGAGTGTAAAATTTACAGTAAAAAAATCATATGCAGCATATTTTGTTCGGAGGCGTTATCACAGGGACAGGGGCCCAAAGTCCCCTCTTTAAAAAAGCCCTTCGGGTGTGCTAAGAGCCAAGGTAACATGTCATGTTTAAACCTAATCAATAAAAACAGATGAAAAGGGTTATTTATATAAGTCAAGTATGGCTGAATCTCATTACCCATACTTAGCATGACAAATCTCCTAACAGACGGTTTACACACTTCCTCGCCTTCTCTCTGCAACTTTGCCCTGCACATGAACTGAGACTAAGTCTTTTATTTCCAATTTAGACAGCTCACATGGTCTCTCAAATAATTCTAAGCAGCCAAGAGTCTCCATCTTGGATTTAATATATCGTAGCCAAGGAATACACATGGCTTTGTCAAGGGCCAGGCAATCTTGTATAATGAGCTGGTTTAGGGTTGGTGGTTGCTGCACCCAAACCCTTAACCAACCCATTAATGGGGCAACGGAAATCTGATCCACTAAATACTCAGCCCCCAAATCTTCATGGATGTTAAAAATTGAAGTAGAAACAGGCAATGACAAAAGTTTCCGAAAAAAGGCATTCTCAATTAATTGAATCTCCACTGCCGACGCATAGCCCCAGACCTCACTACCATACAGGGCCATAGGCACGCACTTAGCGTTATATATCTTCAAAATCGCGGGCAAGGGCTTGCATCCCAGCCGTTTTGCAAAACCCAACAATGCTCCTGTTGCCCTAGCGAGAATATTCTGTTTCTGTGCGCGTTGCGCGACCCATGATCCTCGGTCATCAAAGGTGACCCCCAAATATGGAAAGGTCTGGACTTTTGTTAGCTCCTGCTTATTGCAGAAGAATTTAACCTTTTTCGCAGCTCCATCTCCTATTGTCATTGAGTGTGATTTTTTAAAATTTATTACTAAGTCCAAGGAGACCATAAAATCGTTAAAACCATTTAAAAGGGCTTGAAGGCCTCTTGCAGTTCTAGCCAATAAGACCGTGTCATCCGCATACAACAAAGCGGGAATCAACTTAGTACCTACTCTTGGGATGTCTTTACAAGATGGGGACAAAACTTCCCCAGGTTATTAATATAAAGTGAGAAAAGCAGGGGGGCAAGAATGCACCCCTGTCTTACCCCACGCTTCACCTGCCAGGCATCAGTTAGATTCCTGTCCTTATTATAACGGACCGCCGCAGTAGTGTCTTCATGTATAAGTGCTAAAAAGGAAATCAGCACAGGGTCAAGACCCATAGTTGCCAGGGATGCCCATAGTTTTTGACGATTAACCAAATCAAAAGCAGTAGATAGGTCCATGAATGCTAAGTGTAGGACCCCCTGCTTCGCAATCGTATACTTCCCAATGATGAGATGCAAATTAAGGCATTGACCTACCGTGCTCCTTCCCTTTCTGAAACCATACTGAAGGTCCGAAATAATGGAGTTGTCCTCCAGCCATGATGTTAACCGTGCTAGGACAACTTTACCCATTATTTTCATCGCAGAATCGAGAAGAGAAATCGGCCGATAGCATGCCGGATCCTCTCTAGCACCTTTTTTAAATATTGGTACTATCACGGCCTTACCCCAAGAACGGGGAGCACCCTCCTTTGCTGCCGCATTAAAAACTAAGGTTAGAAGTTTCGCCCAGTAATTTGAATCTGCCTTGTACAAATCCGCGGGGACACCATCGGGGCCGGGTGCTTTGCCCTTAGCCATTGATTCAATGGCGTCCTGAACTTCAGCCTCGGTAAAATTAATTTTCGATGACAGATTAGTATCCCCAAAATTTACAGGATTCTGGTCGGGAATCTCAGAATAGAGCCCACTAAAATGAGACACCCATTTATCTGGGGCAATAAGACAATCATTAATAGTATTTTCCATTTCATTAAAAAGTGGGCTGTTAATTACTTTCCAAAATTGGGAACTACTTTTTAAGACACTAGCGTCTGACAATTCTTCCCACGCCAAGTTTTTCAGACAAGTTTTCCTTGCCTTAAGTGTTTTCTTAAAGGATCTTCTTGCCTCCACAATCCTGCTGTTATCTTTAGCGCCATCTTTTAAAGCCAGTAAGAGAATAGAGTGCGCGCTACTACATGCCTGATCAAACCAGTTTGTGCTTCTTAGGTCTTGGTTTCCCTACGAGGGTTAGATTATCCATAATCTGACTGGTTATTCGTTCAAAGGCACCAAGAATATCCCCTGGTTTAGATTCTATCGCTAGGCAGATATTAAAATCCTCCAACTTACTGTGATACAGTTTCTCAAGAAAATCACTAGGAGTAATAACCTCCCATCTCAAACGAGTTCCCTGTTTAATAGGGACTAGGTTTGAATTAGAGATTGTAGACATATGATTAGGCCTAAAGACATCATTAATGTTTAATTCCAAGGATAATGGATTGTGATCACCAAGGACGTTTGCAGTAACACAAAATGGTCCTATCAGTCCCTTCATAGTACAGGAAATTAGTATATGATCAATAATAGTGTTGTGACCCTGACCAGTGAATGTAGGAACAGGAGATACTAGGTTCTGCATTGGCACAAATAAATTAAAAGCAGATACAATACTGTCTAGAAACATCCCACCTTTTGAAAGTTCAAAGTGGGCTTCCTCCTGCGGGCAATAAGCCTGCTTAAAATTTCCAAAACAATTGGATTGTCTTAAATGAATATTAAAATCGCCAAACAATAACAAATAAGGGGTAACATTATTTGCATCAAAATCCTCTAAAAAGGTGAATAAGACCTTTAAGTGCTCCAATTCGTCCATCCTCGTAAATGAATTATAAAAGTTCACAACTAACATTGATGGAAGTTTGACACCTACAACTTTAACCGCCAATATATTGGGTGAACTAGTCTTAACAAGTTCTGTGCTATACAATAGCTTAAGACTAAATAATAACAAGAGACCACCCCTGGGTCTCCCCGAGGATGAAGGCACAGCATATTTAATAAAAGACTGGAACCCATCCAAATAAAAGGAATCTCTGGCCTCCCACGTCTCTTGTAAAGCAATTATATGGAAGGAAGAGAGAAATGACTTCCAACATGTATCCTCTCTTTTTGCTCTCAACCCAGCTATATTCCATGACAAGGCAGTAACCCTATTTGCTAATACGTTAGCCACACTATTACCCATAACCGAAAGTTGGGAGGAGGAGTCCGCTACCTCCTCCCTAGCAAAAGCCCTTACAGGCACATAATTAAGCGTGCCAACGGGAGCATTAACCCGGTCATCTTGAGTGAACTTAATTTTTGGCCGATTGATACCATTAACCCGATAAATCATTCGGGTGGCGGGACTAACACCCGAACCATAAGAAACGGTATTATCATTGACAGGCATCACACTTCCCTCATCTTCCATACACACCCCACTGGCTTCAATGACCAAAGACTGGCTGTGCGCTACATGAAGTCAGTCATTTGTGTCCAGAGAACTAAGGACCTCGTATCTGTTACTCAAGGTCAGTGTTCTGATCGCAGGAACAGGTTGGGCGTTATATCCACTATTCCCGCCCCGTCTCTGTAAGTGAGGTGGATAGAAGAACCCCAATGGAAGGATGTTCACATATTCATCATGTAATCTAGACGTTCCTGCCTGCCTAAAAATGTTAGCTACCAAATCCGGGGAGCTAAAACTCACGACTACACAGTCGCCCTTAAGTGTCTTATTTAACTTCCCCACCCAGGAAACCCTTCTTACCATTTTAAAACACTCAAAAAGGTGGCTCCCCAAAACTGTCTTTTCAGCTAAAAAATGTAAAGCTTTGTTCCTCAAAGAGGACCAATTTTCTTCCTTTCCATCAGTAGATGGAGGGACATTTGCCAGAATGACAGTATACGGACAAGCCTCCGGTGGCAAATGCAAAGGGTATTCTTTAATTACCTGTGTGGGGGGCAAGCTTACTCTCCTTGGGACATCCCGAGAACTCAAGTTAACACCCCCAGGTGGTTCGGCTGCCACTGCAGATTGGTTATTAGCACCTACAGTGGTAAGTATCATGGAATCAGCTAGGTCGGATACTCTGGAAATAGCTCCAGCTAAGGTGGGTCTCTCCAGTAAATTACGATTTGCTAAGATTGTTTCCTGACCAGCTATGTGGCGCTCAATCGAAGTAAGTCTGTTCTCAATTTTATCAAGTCTATTCAAAACCGGGGACAGAGAAACCTTCAATTGCTCATCCATAAGTTTTAAAATTTCAATCAAGTTAAAACCAGCAGAAACAACAGAAACCTGAGCAACGTTCGCACCTGCCCCAAGCGTCTTATTCCCCTGAGCCAAAGGGGCCAATGTAGAATCCTGTGGAACTAACTCAGTAACAGACTTTACAGTCCTAGATTGTTTTACTTTTTGACGCGTTCCATTTGGACCCTTGGTCGCTTTTCTTTTACCATTTTTTAAATTAGTAGTGGCGGACATTGATACTCGAGATTGTCCAGAGCGAGTGGTTCGAGGTGAGAGAGGAGGACCGTCAGTACAATCTACTACAAAAGGAACAACAATATCTCTCACTTCTAGTGCAGGCTCTACAATAGATGGACAACTAGGCAAGCTCACATCAATGTCATCAATAAGGGCATTCGATTGCGATCCATGGTTAGACAATAGTACTGGTTCCAGGGAAAGCCTCCTCTCAACACTTGCGATTTCTCTGGCAACAACAGTTTCAGCTTTCTTCAAGAAGGCATCCAGGGTCCCCACGCCCCCCTTGGCCACAACTTTGATAATATTTTTAGCCATAGAGGCAAGCGAGCCGGACCAAGGAACAAAAACAACCAGATTAAGCAGTAGTGCACACAGATACTGCAGCAGATATCGTCACAATCCTTAGAAGCACAACGAGCGTGGCAGTGCTCCCATTTACCTTCAGAGTAGCAAGCACAGTTGGTAAAAATCTCCACGAGAGGGCCGTTCAGTGGTAATTTCAGGCCCAGAGTTAGGGGGGCGGCCCAGCCCGGCCTCCTTTGGCCCCTGACGGCCACAGACGGCCCGCCCTCTGCCCGGGCTCAGCCCGGCGACACCCGCGCGCGTCCCGCGACGCGGAGGGAGTTCCTTGCGTTTAAGCGCCTCCGGGCGCGAACTGGCGGCAAGTGGGCGTGGCAAACCCCTGGAGCACGCTGGGAGCTGTAGTCTCCCCTGCAGCGGCCGTGCGAAGCTGGAAGCTACGGCGGCAGGGGAGGACTGACAGCGTCCGGGACCCAGTTCCGACAATGGCCGTGGCAGTAACAGGGAATCGCAGCAGGTTAGAAAAGCCTCCCGCTCCACCGAGGGAGCTCCTTGCGTTTAAGCGCCTCCGGGCGCGAACTGGCGGCAAGTGGGCGTGGCAAACCCCTGGAGCACGCTGGGAGCTGTAGTCTCCCCTGCAGCGGCCGTGCGAAGCTGGAAGCTACGGCGGCAGGGGAGGACTGACAGCGTCCGGGACCCAGTTCCGACAATGGCCGTGGCAGTAACAGGGAATCGCAGCAGGTTAGAAAAGCCTCCCGCTCCACCGAGGGAGCTCCTTGCGTTTAAGCGCCTCCGGGCGCGAACTGGCGGCAAGTGGGCGTGGCAAACCCCTGGAGCACGCTGGGAGCTGTAGTCTCCCCTGCAGCGGCCGTGCGAAGCTGGAAGCTACGGCGGCAGGGGAGGACTGACAGCGTCCGGGACCCAGTTCCGACAATGGCCGTGGCAGTAACAGGGAATCGCAGCAGGTTAGAAAAGCCTCCCGCTCCACCGAGGGAGCTCCTTGCGTTTAAGCGCCTCCGGGCGCGAACTGGCGGCAAGTGGGCGTGGCAAACCCCTGGAGCACGCTGGGAGCTGTAGTCTCCCCTGCAGCGGCCGTGCGAAGCTGGAAGCTGCGGCGGCAGGGGAGGACTGACAGCGTCTGGGACCCAGTTCCGACAATGGCCGTGGCAGTAACAGGGAATCGCAGCAGGTTAGAAAAGCCTCCCGCTCCACCGAGGGAGCTCCTTGCGTTTAAGCGCCTCCGGGCGCGAACTGGCGGCAAGTGGGCGTGGCAAACCCCTGGAGCACGCTGGGAGCTGTAGTCTCCCCTGCAGCGGCCGTGCGAAGCTGGAAGCTACGGCGGCAGGGGAGGACTGACAGCGTCCGGGACCCAGTTCCGACAATGGCCGTGGCAGTAACAGGGAATCGCAGCAGGTTAGAAAAGCCTCCCGCTCCACCGAGGGAGCTCCTTGCGTTTAAGCGCCTCCGGGCGCGAACTGGCGGCAAGTGGGCGTGGCAAACCCCTGGAGCACGCTGGGAGCTGTAGTCTCCCCTGCAGCGGCCGTGCGAAGCTGGAAGCTACGGCGGCAGGGGAGGACTGACAGCGTCCGGGACCCAGTTCCGACAATGGCCGTGGCAGTAACAGGGAATCGCAGCAGGTTAGAAAAGCCTCCCGCCAGTGGTCAGCCCCTGGTAAATGGTACCACGGGCACCCAGGGCACTGTGACCAGGGACGATCTCCAAGGGCTGCAGCACGTATTGTGCCACCCTTATAGGTCCTGTACCTTTCACACACGCTGCCTTTGCAGGCTGCATGTTTTGGTGCAGAACAAAGTGAAGAGTCGACATGGCACACATGTGTGCCATGCCTACAACCCACTGCCCTGGCATAAATCAGTCACTCCTCTAGCTGGGTGCCCTATACCAGTTGTGAGGGTACAGGTGCATGAGCCTACAGTGCCCAAGTCCATTCCTGAGCACTAAGTGCAGTGCAGTCATTAAGAGTATATAGTGCTGGGAGTTTGTAATTACGAACCCCACAACACCATAATGGCTACACTGAGAACGAGAAGTTTGGTATCAAACTTCAGTACATTAAACCCACACTGATGCAAGTGTGGAATTTAATAAAAATTGCACTCGGAGGGCATCTTAGAGATGCCCCCTGAAAAAAGACCAGCCTCTGGTGGGTTCCCTGACTGCTACACACCAGCCTGCCACCACAAGACATGTCTCTGGACCCCAAGGGTGGGAGCCTTAGATACCGGAGCCCAGAAACAAAGCCTATCCTGGGTGGAGGTGTTCACACCTCCCCCAGGCCAGGAAGAGCCATCTGTGAAAGGTGACTTTGGCAGCCTTTGTAATGGGACCCCCAGCCTCTCCTGCTATCAGGAGCAAGCCCCCTTCCGGTCTCCCCTCTTTTTCGGCAGAAAGACAGGCGGGAAAAATTAACCAGCCAAGAAGGTGTGCCCACCTCTGTCAACACCACCCCTCAGGTGGGGGAGGCGAGGTAACACCCACTCTTCAGTGCCCGCCATCTTGCAGATGGCAGGCACTCCCCAATCAGGATTAGGGATTGTGCTCACTCTCCCATGTGGGGTGAGCACACTAAGGGTGTAGTCACCCTAAGGTCAGTAGGCCATTGGCTACGGACCGAGGCCCCTAAAACGCCCACTAAATGCAGTATTCAGGGGGGCAGTCCTGAACCAAGAAGTCAGACAAGTACCTGCAACAAGAAAAGAAGGACACGAACACCCGTGCCAAAGCTAACAAGAGGAAGACGACCCCTGACTTGGACCCAGCCCTAATGGCCTGTCTCCACCTCGAACCTGCTCCTGCAAAATCCTGGTGTTTCCTGCAGCCAGCAACCTCAAAAACCCCGGAGGACCTGCCTGCCTTCAACCACAAAGACTGTTTCCCGTGAACACCGGATTTGTTCAAACAGACTCCAGTTCTGCAAGGATCAGCGGGTCTGCACCACTCTGCACCCGGTGCCCACGGCCCGAGTTAGAGTGGCCCAACACCAAGATGAGGTCCCGCAGCAATCCTGATCCGAGATCCAGCGACCCCTGACCTGCCTCAAGCCTCCAGCCAACACCAGCAGCCTCAAACCAGAAGGCCCCCCAACCACAACCAGGAACTGGTAAGAAGATCTGACCCCTAAAAGGCACCCCTGCACTAGTCACCCCACGGCCTTGGGTGGCCCAACCAACGGTGCCTAACCAACTCTCAGGATCTCAACTTACCTCTCCAAGTGGTGGTCGCACCCAGAAGACCTTCGTCCCCAAGCCTGCAGTGCTTTTGCAAACCAGAGACTCCCCATTGAAAGCTACAGGGCTTCTGATGCCAAAACAGCACTCCGCACCCATCCGCCCCAGTGCCGCTGTGGGTGCATCTTTTGTGTTGGCCTAAACCCCTGTTTGCCCCGAGCTTAAGTCCAGGAGCTTTGCTCCCACAACCCAGTGGCCTGCTTGTCAGCAGCCACCAACCAGAGACCCTATATCTCCCATTGGATAACATTGGGCCTCAGCACTCTTCACCCGGCTGCCCAAATTCCGCTGAGGGTGCAACAAGAGAGCATCCTTGACCCTGGGGGACCCTAAGTCTAACCCCAGAACACCAACTCCCACAACAAAGTATTTACCTTAAAACCGATAACACTATTTTCCTCCATAGGACAACACTGACTATTTTTCTATGAAAAAGTGTGGAGTTGGAAAACCTAAAGTAATTCTTTAAAATTGTACTAACTAACAAAAACACTTTAACTTATCTGTTTACAGGAAATGTCCCGGTGCAGTATCCAGGCATACTGCACTGTGTAAGAAAAGTAATCTCAAAAGTAACATCTGTAATTTTACTACAAATCCTAATCAAAGTATATGTACTGTATCCTGTAAAGCATTGCATTATCAGTAACATTATTGTGATCAAATCAAAGAACATTTACAATTCCAAATTAAACTGTTACAACTGTATATTTACTGCAAAGTATTTATCACTTACCTGTGCCAGGCTTGCTTGGTTCTAGGAAATAAAATAACTAAAAGAATATTTTAATACAAAAACAATTGGTCTGAAGTTTAGTCTGAGTGTGCGAATTCATTTGCTGACTGAGTGTGTACAACAAATCCTCTGTTAAAGTCTTACTGCTCGACCACACTACCACAAATAGAGTGAGGTGCTATCTACTTTACCTATGCCTACCTTTTGGGTTCCACTGGACTCTGTGCACAGTATACCTCACATTGGTATAGTATACAGAGACAGCTTCCTACACATGGGCCTTGAGGCTAACACTGGTTATAAAACTGATCAAACCAAATGATCTTTAATTTGATGAACGAGTTGAAGTCATTTAGAAAGTGCAACTGCACCCTTAAAGGGGGTCAACGCGCAAAGTCCTGGGGGGCAGAAAGATCTTTAGTTACTTTAAAAGAATAAAGGCCTGATTAAGACTTTGGTGGTCCTGGAGTGGGGCACCACGCCGACGCCCGGCTCCAGGCCCGGAAAATCCATATGCACACCACCCGCCGGATTACGAATTAAAATCCGGTAGTCAGTCCTGCAGGTGCTGGCCCACAGCGCTGCCTTCCTATGACTCATAGGTGAGGCTTAGAAAGGCATCGCCATGGGCCAGCAAGAGCACGTTTCAGTACAGCATGGACTGTAAAGTCCGTGCAGTCCTAGAACTGGGGGTGCAGAAAGACGGCGGGGAAAAAAACCCTGTGCCCCTCTGCATGCACCACCATGCACGAGGGCAAGAGGGGGCCCCCCTTTCCACACTGCCACCAGTAACATGGAGGAAGAACCTCCAGGACACCACTGGCAGAGAGGAAAGTCTTCATATACTTGGCGGTGCCTTCAGGGCACTGCCAAGCATATTGCGGCCCTCAGACTGTCACGGGACCGCAGCTCTCTGGCGGTTGCAGTGGTCTTGTGGCGGTCCAACTGCCACAGTTGTAATACTGTGGGCGGTCCAGCAGTGCAGCGGTTGTCGGACCGCCACCGTGACTAAGACCTAGTCGGAATTAAGCCTTTAGTGATTTGTTTGGGCTCGGAGAAACAGGGGGATGTTGCTCCAGTCTGTAGCCATCTGAAAAGGGAATACTAAAAAGGACAGACTGACCTATCTTGATAGAAGCAGTCACTAGAAAGAATAGGTACAGAGCTTCAAGCAGAAGGAACAGCACATGGTTTTGAAGAAAGGCAGGCTATGGACATCTGTGACATAGGCAAAGGTTTATGAAATCACACTGCTATGCTACAAGAAGCTAACAAACGTTTCTCAAACTGAAATAAAGGCAGTCCAGTGATTACACAACAAAAAGGACTGAAGCAGAATTTTGCATTACACTGGAGTTGAAATAAGAGGTATTTGAGAAGACCAGATAAAAGTTCTAGTAGAGTAAAAACAAACAGTGGTGATCTCTCTCGCAGTTTTGGGGTATGAGGCAGGGGAAGAAGAGGTAGAATTCTTAAACAAGTAGGAAATTACTTGGATGAGAAATGGGTTTTGACAAACTGCTGACAAAATCCAGAATGCACACACTGGTATCAGTGGCAGGGTGATGCCCACAATAAGAGCACCTGTTTCGCCAATAACACTGAGGAAATTCCAACTCGCTCTACCATTTTACATTTAAAACAGTCATCCACTTTATAATCAGCAACAAATGCTTGAAATAAAGCCTGCCTGGCTAAACTGCTACCTAGCGCGCAGTAGGTGCAAGAAAAAATAAATACTGAATGATCAGAAGAATGAAAGCAAATGGGCATATATATTAAGAAGGGTAGTGTGGCAGGGGGGGGGGGGGGGGGGGGGGAGAGAACAAATTGATGTTTCCATGGTCCATAATCTTTCAAAAATTAAGAATCCATAGTGTTTACCCCAAAACTCACACACAGTCTCTCTCTATGGTAGAGCCTAAAAACAAAAACGACAAAGACACCAAGTACAAAGGAGAAAGTCCTTTTTTGATTCTCACTGGAAATATTCTGGTGTGCTTCACTGTGAGCAAAGCAGACACTAACAAAACAAAAAATACTGATGCTTTGGGTTCACACTTGAGGAGCCATTACACAATAGCATAAACCAACAAGGCGAAAAAAAAAAACATTGGACAGAACCACAAGAGCTGGATATACACATCCCAACACTAAATGAAAGGCAAGCCTGTGGTGCTGATAATTGCAAACTCTTTCAAGCTACTAAATCTCTTCAAATGGTGGAGCTATTTCTCAGATGAAAATAGAAAGAAAAAATAATGGTCTGCTATAACTATTGTTTGAGAAAATAAATGCTCTCCATGTGCAGATCAGATAATTAAAAATCTAGTTGTTAGAATAAGAAACTACTACTACAAAACAAAATGAATTGCTTCCATCTCTGTCAAATACCTTTGCCAGGAGTTAGGGGTGAAGCCTGGGAAGCCCGTGATGCAAGCTGTTCCTCAGTGTTACCCAGCTGCTGCTTCAACGTAGTTATCTCCTTCTGAGCATTCTTTAATAACTCCTTGGTGATACGGTGAAGGTTTACTTCAGCATCATGCTGCTTCCTGCTGTCCAACAGCTGAACCTGCAAGACCGAAACAGAACTGTTTATTACAACTCCTGAAATCAAGACAATTAATATGATCAGACTCAACTGATAAGATCCTCCTTAATGAAGCAGGTTCCCATATAACATGCATGCACTGTAAATGTGAACCCATATAAACACAGGAACACAATCCTGTGGCATGATGTTGGCAACAGTTTCACGGAACACCTGAAGTATGACCATAGAAGAATGAATGCATCTATGCTGCATAGTAAGTACTAACCCATCTTTGCAAATTAACTATAAAAACCTGAGGTTTATCAAGTTTCGGTGTGCAAGATTACCACCCAGAATAGAGAAAAACTAAGAACAAGCACAAAGCAATTAATAGCTTTAGGGAGTGAATGTCCATGTAATCATTTCGATGCATTTCATATTCTAGATGTAGTTAGCAGATGTTTCTTCTGGACTTTAGTAGTTAGTTCAGATCTGTATGCTACATTTTCAGCCTCATACCCAAAATAACAGACCTGTGCAAGGTTTGTTTTAAACAGTAAAGGGCCAAAGAAGCATGCATCTATTACACACAATGGGAATTCAATCTCTGAAAGGAAAACCCTAGTGAGTACTCCTAGGACAGGGCTTCTCCTTCAGTCTTAATGGAAGGAACTTCTGCTGGGTGAATGTTAGGCCATACTGGCAGTGACTTCACTGAAAGTAGTCAATGCTTGTGAACAAAATCAGCTAGCTCTGGTCTGCTGAAAAACTTACAATGCATATATACACCAAAAGGTCTGTGCATCTTCATGCTCTCTAAGCCCTGGATGCCAAAGGAAATGGAGGTCTGAGATAAAAAATAAAAACAGATGGAGCAGTCAAGTGTTGCCTAGAAAAGGGAATTTGAACGCAGCCTTCTTGATGTAGCCATCAAGGTTTGTATTTGCAGTCTTTAGAAGACTAGGAAAGTGTTTGGAAGAAGAAAATTTGATGGAGAACTGTCGCGTCATGTGGATTAACTGATATCATGGGGGGCTTTTACATCCAAACACCATAGGCAATGAAAAGGTGGGAAAAGGCAATAAAGCTGAATGACGGCTAAGGAATTTCATTTGAGTTTCAGCTATTAAAGGGCCGAGGTATGACAATGAAGGTGGTTTTTGGTAAGGATTGAGGATACATTATGAGGGTATTTTAAATGTTAGGCCTCATTAAAGCTCTTGGCCTTTTGCAACACAATCAGACGGCTTAGGTCCCTTTCCCCGCCCTTAGTAAGAGACCATGTGAGCTTGTCTTGGGTGCTCAAGATGATATTACTGAAGACCTACCAATCTCCAACAAAGAAAGAAGCAGGATGCCTTCCTTCTCCTGTATACAAATTCTACCTGCTCTTTGCTTCATAGTTGTTTAGCAGAGTACTGATAAGAGGTGCAGCTGTTGACATAGTAAAGGCAGGCCATTCCATACACCCGACACATCTAAATGTATTACTTAAAAAAAGACTGAAAACGCTAAAGTAGATTGGTAAGAACAGCAAAATTAGGATGAAAATCAACCAATCCAGAATTTACTAGAATACACATTGTTTAAGATTGTTTGAAATGTAACCCAGAACCCTCAGGGCAATAAAGAATTTGAGATCGAAAAAACAGGCAGAGTAAGAAACTTCTGTTATGGTATATGGCAACCACAAATTTATATGGATTTCATAAAACCTTGAGTCACAAAACAGTTTGACAGGCTGTGATATGAGGCTTACAAAGCCTTTCAGTGTCAATGTACTCATCTGTGATCGAAGATTCCACTACAACCATGATTGGACTGTGCATGCAATATCTAAAACTAGCAGAAGGCACAACCATGTAAACACAGGCCTCAGTGGTCCATCTGGGTTACCTTGTAACTAACTGGAAAAACACATCCACTGTGAAGAAAAGGATGACATTTTGGTGCCTAGATAACTCATAATGAGGACATATGTGGTTTTAGAAACCTGGTCTGTCAGAGCTGAACATTTACTAAGGACTTTGTAAATCAACTCTACTTTCTGTACATTATTAAAAAAGTAGCTGACACAGAGCCAGCAGCAGAAGGATTTGTTTAAATTGCATGCCATCATTTTAATTGCCTTAACTTTTCTTCCACATTATTTATAGACTGATTTCTCACATCCATTATGCCACTTTATTCTGAAACTGTTGCTAAGAGAATACCACTATGCTCTGGTGGAGAAAGAAGCTGTAAAATGGGCAAGAATTGCCCTATTTTGAATTGCCTTATCAAGGTTCTAACCAATCATGCTTTTCTTACCAACTGATTTCAATAAACACTGTGGGAGTCTGGGCACTGTATGCTTTCCTAGCCTTAAGAAATGCAAACTCCTTTACTATTTTTCGATTAGGTAGAAGAGTTTACAGCAACAGATGTCCTTTTCTGCAATGCCTGCTTTTCAATATAGTAGCTTAGAGTGGTGTTATGGAAAAAGGCGTTGTTTCTTCCTTAACATACCTTGTCCGGTCTTTCTATAACTGTATAGAAATCCCAGGCTTTCATGGAGATCTCAAGATGAAATAGCACCCTCAAAAGTCAAAGGCAACACTGCAATAGTGCCACCAAAGAAAATGTTTCAGAACTCATAACTTTGATAGGAAGTTTCAATATTTCATGAGACGCTTCAATACTCCCTGGCACAAGCACAGATAACTGCTGCATTAGTTACAGACAAAAAATGTTAGCGGTTGCATGACATGTCACCCCAAAAGGATCAAAATACTGCAACGCGACCTTGCTGGGTCAGTGGCAGGAGGAGTGGGGTAAATGGTAGAGGGGATTTGAGGAAGATGAATGTGAGAATCCCATCCAGAGGCTGCGTATGGGCTTCAGGTGCTCATAGGGACCACAGCGTAGGCAGTCATTACTTGCATCCTGGGAAGGCCTGCATTGTCATTGCTCTTTGAATTACAGGCTCAATTTCTCAGATACAGGACAGCAGGGGGCAAGGTGAATGGGAGTTTTAGTATACCTGTGTGCAGCACATGACAGGTTGTTTCAATACATCGGACTACCACAATGCAACTAGATTGCAAAAGAAGTAGCGGTTTCTTCATCAACTGAGTAATGGGAATGAGCTGCCTGCATGGGGATTCTCACTTAAATCAGCAGTGCAACAAATGCATCACTAAACTGGTGTGAGAAAGTGGCTCTGTATATACTGTTCCCAAATAGGTACAGGGTGTACAGAGTCGACAGTCCCCAGAGGTTTGGCAGAGGCTAAAGTTAGATATAACCTTACTCTCTAAAGTGGTAGCTTGATCGAGCAGTAAGGCCGTATCAGAGGACAGTGTAAAGCATTTGTTGTACACACTCAGTCAGCAAATGGTCTCACACACTCAATAACTGAACTCTAGGCCAATGGTTTATATAAAAAAAAATATATGGTTGTTTTATTTTAGAACTAACAATAGGTATTAAAATATACTTTCTCAGAAGGAGATGCTTTAGTTAAATACTTAAGCAATATGCAATTGACTTTTGTAGGTAACAGTTACAGGTTGTTGCAATAGGCAACACAATTTCAAACACAATAATGCATTGAGCTCAATGGGAGTTTTAAGTTATGTGCAATAGCTTACTTTCAGGATTAATTTTCTAACTCCAGGACTGGATCCTAGAGTTAGTCCTGGGACAGTTCTTGGAAACAAGTGAGTAAAGTTGTCTTAGTTACTGTTGTGGTTTTTTGGCAATATTTTGCTATTTTAAAAGTTGACACTTAGAAGAAATTTCATAGAAAAACAGTCAATGATTCCCTATGGAAGAAAATTCAAGTTACGGGTATAGTATGTTCTCGTTACTTTTGTAATCCAGGGCTGGGCTCCTAGGGTCAGTACTAGGACCTCCATCTAAAACAGGTACGTAATTACATTTTCACAGTTGGTACGATTTTTAAAGAATATTTGTAGTTTGCAAAAATCAACACTTCGAAGATATTTCACAGAAAAATAGTCAAAGATGTTCTATGGAAGAAAATTGTGTTAATGGGAAGTACGGTTGTGATTACTTTTCAGAGTCAGTGCTGGGCACCAAGATCCAGCACTGGGATCTCTCCTAATAGCAGATGAGTATTTCCGTTTTCGTTACTAGGTTGATTTTAGGTGAATATTTTAAGTTTTAGAGACTCCACACTTAAAAGAAATTTCAGAAGAAACCAGTCAGTGTTAAGCTATGGAAGAAAATTGGATTATCAGCTTTTGGGTAAGTACTCGACTGGCAGAGTTAAGTTTCTGGGCACAGACTCCGGGGTCTCCCAGTGTCAGGTTGGTACAGTTGTTACACCCTCAGCGGCACTGGGGCAGCCAGGTGCAGAGTGAGTTAGGCCCAATGTTATCCTATGGGAGGCAGGGGGCCTTGGTTGGTGGCTGCTGACTAGCAGGCCACACGGCTGTGGGAGCTGGGCTCCTGGTCACTTGCTCAGGGCAAATGAGGAAGTAGGTAGAAGTTACACTGCCAGGGTGTAAGAAAGTGGGTTTCTGTTGCAGTAACCCCCACCCCCGCCTTTTTTGCCTACATAGCTGATGCACTTTTCCTTGTTGTGCCCTGGGCTCCTGCCAATCAGGTGCCCAGGGCCTGTGTTTTTTCCCTAAAAACTGCCTAACAGTCAAAACCCAAATTGGCAAACCCTGGCCACATGTCAGCCCCTGGTAAATGGTACCCAGGGCCTTGTGACCAGGGAAGGCCTTTAAGGGCTGCAGCACTCATTGTGCCACCCTTAGAGGCCCTGTACCCTAACACACACACACACACTGCTCTTGCAGGCTGAGTGTCTGGATACAAGACAAAACAGAGTCGACATGGCACACATCCCTGTGTGCCATGCCCACAACCTACACTGCCCTGGCATACATCAGCCAGCCCTCTAGCTGGGTGCCCTATGCCAGTGGTGTGGACACAGAGGCAGGAGCCCTGTGCCCCTACAGTACCCAGGTCCATTCCTGGGTCCTGTAAGTGCAGTGCTGCCAGCTAAGAGTATAAGGTGCTGGGAGCTTGTCAAACACGAACTCCACAGCACCATAATGGCAGCACTGAAGACTGAGAAGTTTGGTATCAAACTGCTCAGCACATTAAATCCACACTGATGCCAGTGTGTGATTTAATGTACAAAGCACCACAGAGGGCATCCTAGAGAGGCCCCCTGAAACCTAAACCTACAATCTACGTCTGTTCTGAGGCTGCCTAGGCTGCCACACAGCAGACATGTCGCTGGACCCCTGGGTAGGAGAGCCCCTGCTCTCCTGGGTCTGCAACAATGCACATCCTGGGCGAGGTGCTAAACCTCCTCCCCCAGGATGGGCAGGGGGAAGCTTCAAAGGCATTCCGCCTCTGTGAGCTTCCCCAGGCCACTGCAACCCCCCACTCTGGCGGGAAGCTTGGCCGGAAACCCCAAATAAGGACAGGGGATGTGCCAGCCTGTCAACCCCACCCCTCAGGTGGGGGAGGCGAGGTGAAGCACATCTCCGGGCTCTCGCCATCTTGAAGATGGGAAGCCTTGCCCAATCAGGACTAGGCTCCTGCCCCCCTCCCACAGGAGAGAGGCAGGATAGGGGGTGTACCCACCCCAGGACAGGGACCCATTGGCCCCTGCCCTTCACCTACCTGTAACGCCCCTAAATCTAGTATTTAGGGGCACCCTGAACCTTCCTTCCCCAGATTCCAGATTCGAAACTACAAGAAGAGCAAGAAGAACAAAGACCTGCCCTGCAGCTGCTAAAAAGAGGAAGACACCAACTGCTTTGGCCCCAGCCCTACCGGCCAGTCGACCCTCGAACCTGCTCCTGCTCCAGCGCGGCATCTCTCGTGGCCAGCAACCTCACCAACCCCGGAGGACCTGGCTACCTTTTGGCTCTAAGCCCCTGGGACTCCCATGAGTAGAGGCTCTACTCGAAACCTATCTCTAACCCCTGGCAGCAGCCCGGAACCGCGAACCCAGCACACTCTGCACCAGCCGAGCCTGGCCAGTGCCGGAGTGAACAAAGACCCTGAGGACGACCCCACGGCGACTGTGACCCCGAGTCCGGCACCCAAGGACCTCCCTCGACATTCCTGAAGAAGCCTGCAGCCTCAGAACCAGGTGCCCCCCCCAACTGCGATCAACTGAGGGTAAGATTTCCCGACACCTAAAGGCACCCCTGCACGCGGCGCCCCACGGCCCCCTGTGTCCAACCCTGGGGTACCTAGGATAGGTAGGTACCCAGGAGTCGGGCACAGGGGGCCGCAGGGCGCCGGGGTGCCTTTTGGTGTCGGGAAATCTTACCCTCTGTTGATCGCGGTTGGGGGGGTCCCTGGTTCTAAGGCTGCAGGTGTCGCCAGGAGCATCAAGGTGAGTCCTTGGGAGCCGTATTCGAGGTCACAGTCGCTGGGGGGACATCCTCGGGGTCTTTGTCCACTCCGGCACAGGCCAGGCTTGGCGGGTGCAGAGTGTGCAGGGTTCACGGTTCCAGGCTGATGCCAGGGGTTAGAAACTTGCTTTGAGCAGAGCCACTGCTCATGGGAGTCACAGATGCTCAGAGTCACAAGGTAGCCAGGTCTAGGTTTGAGGGTCGACAGGCCGGTAGGGCTGGGGCCAAAGCAGTTGGTGTCTTCCTCTTCTTAGCAGCTGCACGGCAGGTCTTTTTTCTTCTTACTCTTCTTTGTTTTTTCGGAATCTGGAATCTAAGGAAGGAAGGTTCAGGATGCCCCTAAATACTAGATTTAGGGGCGTTACAGGTAGGTAAAGGGCAGGGACCAATGGGTCCCTGCCCTGGGGTGGGTACACCCCTATCCTGCCACTCTCCTGTGGGAGGGGGGCAGTAGCCTAGTCCCGATTGGTCAGGGCTGCCCATCTTCAAGATGGCGAGAGGCTGGAGATGTGCTTTACATTGCCTCCCCCACCTGAGGGGTGGGGTTGGCAGAGGCGGGCACATCCCCTGTCCTTACTTGGGGTTTCTGGCGAGTCTTCCCACCAGAGTGGGGGTCAGAACCGGTGTGGGCCAGTTGCAGAGTACAGCAACTGGCCTGGAGAAGCTCACAAAGGCGGAATGTCTTTGAAGCTTCCCCCTGCCCATCCTGGGGGAGGAGACCTAGCACCTCGCCCAGGTTGTGCATTGTTGCAGGCCCAGGAGAGCGGGGGCTCTCCGCCCAGGTGTCCGGCAACATGTCTGCTGTGTAGCAGCCTAGGCAGCCTCTCAGACAAGACGTGGATTGTAGGTTAGGTTTCAGGGGACATCTCTAAGATGCCCTCTGTGGTGTTTTGTACATTAAATCCCACACTGGCATCAGTGCGGGTTTAATGTGCTGAGAAGTTTGATACCAAACTTCTCAGTCTTCAGTGTTGCCATTATGGTGCTGTGGAGTTCGTGTTTGACGAGCTCTCAGCACCATATACTATTAAATGGCAGCACTGCACTTACAGGACCCAGGAATGGACCGGGGTACTGTAGGGGCACAGGGCGCATGCTCCTGTGCCCACACCACTAGGGCACCCAGCTAGAGGGGTGGCTGATGTATGCCAGGGCAGTGTAGGTTGTGGGCATGGCACACAGGGATGTGTGCCATGTCAACTTTGTTTTGTCTTGTACCCAGACACTCAGCCTGCAAGGGCAGTGTGTTTGTGTTAGGGTACAGGGCCTCTAAGGGTGGCACAATGAGTGCTGCAGCCCTTCGAGGCCATCCCTGGTCACAAGGCCCTGGGTACCTAGGGTACCATTTACCAGGGGTTGACATGTGGCCAGGGTTTGCCAATTTGGGTTTTAGGTTTTAGGGAAAGAACATAGGCCCTGGGCACCTGATTGTGCCCTGGACTCCTGCCACTCAGTCAAAGTACATTCAGAAATTCAGCAAAAAGTGGGGCCCTTCCATGCAAGAAAGATGGCACTTTCTCACAACTGGCCAACAGCATTTGTGAGTCACTTATATAAAAGGAAAAGATTTGTGTTGGGAAATAATCTGAACACCCAGCCAGAGATACAATATCCCATTTTATAATGCAGATTGACGTGTGGAATTTTTCCGCCAACTGAAATGGGTTTCCAAAGGAATATATTGGACAAATGCTTCATTCCTCGGATGGGAGGCTCCAGCTTTAGTACATGAAGCACTAGCATTGATAGCCGCTTCATATTATTTTCATATGCATACAAGTGCAGAGCATTAGCTTGGTACAAGAGCATAAACCAAGTTATCCTGTTTACTTTCTGCCAAAGCCCAATCATAAGTTTTAATTTGCAAGATGAGAGGTAGCAGGGTGGATGCAATGGGACATCAAACACAAGTCAGCCCACTATGTTCTTCCAAGTCCTGCTCCCCTCAAGCCATTGTGCCCAAGTTCCTGATTTATCATTGCAGCCACAAGCCAGACAGCAGCCAGACATCCAACAACTATAGAACTTACATCTTGGTTTTTGCTGAGTAAATGTTTCTGCTCCACTTCATGCTCCAGTTTCTTTTTAAGCTGTGCTATCTCCCGTTCCAACTTCTCAATCTGGTTGTTGTATCTTTGTTTGATCTCAGTCTCGGATCGTTCCAAGGTCAGCTATTGGTAGGAAAGTAGAATATTTAGGGTTCAGATTAGGACATGCACACCAAGCACTGAAACACAACATAATTCATTTTCCTAAAGCACAGGATATTTATTTTATGACTTTAAAGCACAAAAAGGCAGAGGCAATCACAAAAATCTAAATACTCAGTTATTTGGAACATCCGGATTGGAGAAAGTTTGTGTTCCTGGTAAGTGTCATAAGAGTCTACGCAAGGTGCCATTTTTAAGACAATTGCAGAAATATTCAGCTAATAGGCATATGTCCACCAAAAACCTATAATATCACACTTGACAGCATTGGCAAACAGCAGAAAATGACTGCTGATCACTAGGACTTTTATGTAAACCATTTGTCATTTTTTCCAGACCCAGATATTGGCTATTGCAGGAGGTGCTGAAACACCATAATGGAGAAATGTTACTGCAGAAAAACCCAAACCACTTGCATCTTGCAAATCGTAAATGGCTTGTGCAGCTATATCTTCGTTTTCATGTTCTCCACACACACTTGACTTTTTTCATCCATTCTCAAAATATTAAAATAATACAGCCCCCCCAAATTTAAAGGAGCTTCATGACTGGTATGGATCTAGCACATCAAAACTTTTACTCCCATAGTCCAACCCACATCAGCCTCGCAAACAATAATCTCTATGTGAGGCCTTTTCTTGGGGGTTTAGGGCAATCACAGGTTGATGAGCCCTGTGCTGTGTGTTAAGAAAGCTTGCCACTGATGTCCATGAATGGTAAAACTGTTGTACACTTGTTACAAAGGCCACATTTTACCCTTCTAGCATGTGCTGCTCTCAGGGGAGCAAGGATGGGCAGTCAGAGACTACTTCAGAAGACAGACAGGCTCAGCAAAATAATATGCTGTGCAATACCTTAGATAGTGGATAGTAACATGTCTAGTAAAGAACTTACTTTTGTAAAAGCAAAATAACTTTGTCAGTAAGTAAAAAGGGCACTTACAATTGTGGTCAACAAAGAAAACAAGGTGGATTTAAACCTTCCGGGCAAGAGAAATGACCCCAACACTATTACAGCTAAGTTTGATAACGCAGTGTAACACTGGGCACTAATGTTAGCTTTATCTTATAAGGGATGCTAGGAGTCCGCTCTGTAAATTTCAAGATTGCCTTGCTATGCATGCATATCTCAAAACCTTGCAGCAGTGGTAGAGATTTTCTAGTAAACGGTACTGGGACACTCACTGGGAGTCACATGGTACAGGTGGCCAGTAGTATAATGAAAGACAAGCGTGACTTCAACTGGAGAGATCTCTGGGTTTGTTGGGGTAGATCCATGCTCACTCTTTCTAGACTTCTAAAAAGGTAATGGAGCAGCTCATCAATCCTAATTTCTTTTTGATTTTCTAGGGCAGAGATCTCAAAAGTCGCTCCTGGAGGGTCGGATCAATGCCAGATTAAGAGAACTACATTTATCTAAATGAGGATATGCTAAAAATCTCATGGATCCAGCCCTCCAGGACCGACTTTGGAGAACCCTGCTCTAGGGCATGTGTACTAGGGTTGGCTTCACTTCAGCAGTGGGGAACCCACAGCTACACAAAGCCCCTGGGATAGCTACTTTTCCCCCAACAAACAACTAATTTTTGCAGGGAGATGTGTATGTGAAAGCGGAGGTGCAAAGAGATTAACAAAGGCACACAAGCACAAAGGAGAATCTTTTTGTGCAGAAAATATGAAGCATTCAACCGCTTCCAACACTCACCATTCTAGATATACAAGTGATTTATGCTGCATCTTACCGGTTCGGTGACTGCACTGTTCAGAGCTACATAGCTTTGTCAGTGTCTACAAAGTCTACCAGGCTGACCGAGGCTAAAGCAGACAGCCACCCTGGAGGTTGCAGGGGCTGATCGAGCCGCGTCCTTTCCCCAGCATTTACTGCTGGCTGTGCAGGAGGTCACGTAAGTGCGCCTGAAGCGAGTTGGCTCACCGGTTGTATGGTGTTTCTTAAAAGCTGAATGCAGCGGATTAATTCTTCTGTGTTTTTGTTGTTGTGCTACTACAATGATTGTCTGAATTTAGCTGCTTAAAATTTTGCTTTTTAAAACCAATTTGAAGTGAAAAACTCAAGGCCATATTTTCTTTGTTGGGAGAAGATTCCCAGAAGTTGTATTAGTTTGTTAGCGATTACTAAGGTAACATGATAGATTACTACTTCTTGTTTCTTGCTGCAACCAGTCAGTTATTCATATATATATATATATATATATATATATATATATATATATATATATATATATATATATATATATATATATATATATATATATATATATAGGAAACCAGAACAGGTTCAACTTGCATTGCATTTGCTTCCATGTTTGTTGCTTGATTACTGGTTTCTTTGTGCCCAGCTCTTCCCAATTAAACTTTGAACTTGGTCTTAAAGACTTCCGCTCATCTTGGCATCTAGTAGGTTTGGTTGGAAGGTTTTTTGTTTCCTGCGCTTAAGACTTTTTCCTTCCTGGGGTTGTGGCTGAAGGTAACAGGCATTTTTAACTGTTTATTAGCAAACAGAACTATAGTGTCCAATATAGGCATAGAGGGCCCTCTGTGTCCACACCTTGCTTATTATGATATTGTGATTTTCTTTATCTTAGTGCTCTGCTTCAGAGTCAATTCTTCAACAATCGATGAAGAAAAAAAAATACATTATCCAAAGGCAGGTGAGAGGAAGGAGCACAGGTCGCTCTCGGCTCCAGACGCATTACTTGAGCCCTTATCAAGGAGGCTCTTCATTGCCTTGGAGTCTCAAACATATTTTTGTGACCTCCCCGCCACTCTGATATGTTCCAGTCCCACAAGGAGACCGTTTCCACTTTGGTTCTCATCACCAACTTTTGATACAAACACACGCCCTGACGAAGTTCAATTCCTTTGAACGAAAGGCGTTGGCTGAGGCTTATTGCACCTATTTGTTGCATCACATAATAAAGAACATTTTACAAAAAAAAGAAAACAGACCATTCGCGTTACTGAAACAGTCGATTGGGGTAGTGCATCATTTCATTTGTTCACATCTTCAAGAATCGATGCCTTATCTTTCATCTGTCCTGCCAACGAGTAATTTGGTCCAACTGTTTTCCCTGCTGACACTAGACTTTTCACTGCAGCCAAAATCTGTGAAAGATTTTTCAAAAGAAAAACCAATCTCAGATCATCGCACATGTGCACACATGCAGGAGGAGTGACCTTCATTGAAGTATAAGTACAGTCCAGAACAATGACAATGTGCACACCCGCACACCATGCCAAGACAGTCAAATATCTTGAGCTTGCTTTCACTAGCGAGTCGGCCAGTTAAGGGTAGAAATGTATATCCTGTCTTAGGTGTGTGGCTACTGCCCCTAGGCATTTTGGAAACACTGTGCTGATTTTACTCAGAAGGGTAGCACTCTAAAATGGTTGTGTACTTTCTCTAAGATGACTATGAGGTACCGTATGTGTCCTAGGTTTATTGGAATGTGCAGGTAGGCATTCTATAGGTCAATGATTCCCATCCTTAGGAGCAGGATTACCTCCTGTAGTGTTGACATCTTGAAGTGTTGTGCTCGTATGAACTTGTTCAGATATCTGAGGTTTAGTACTACTCTCAGTGTTAGATCTAGTTTGGGACTAGAAAAAATACCTAGTAGATGCCTCTGTAAGAAACTGGCTCTATATATACTGCACCAAAGTGAGGTACAGTGTGTATAGAATCCAAGAGTCCCCAAAGGTAGGCAGAGGTTAAAGTTAGATATAACCTTACTCCCTAATAGTGGTAGCTTGGTCAAGCAGTAAGGCCGTATCAGAGGACAGTGTTAAGCATTTGATGTACACACAGTCAGAAAATGAATTCACACACTCAAGAACTGAACTCTAAGCCAATTGTGTTTGTATAAAAATATACTGATTATTTTTAGATCCAAGCAAGCCTGGTACAGGTAAGCATTAAATACTTTTCAGTAATAAGTTACTGGATATAGAACAGTTTGAAAAGGCAATAGAAATTGTACTTTGTTTGATTTACAGGGGAGCATAAGTATGCAACACTAAGCAAATACAGTACATTGAAATGAAAAGGCTTTTTCAGTAAATTGCAGGTAAGTTACTTTTCACGTTACTTTTCTAACTCAGTGCTAGATACCTAGATTCAGCACTGGGACATTTCCTGCAAACAGGTGAGTGAACAATTTTTGGTTATTTGTGCGATATTTAAGGAATATTTTTAGGTTTCAAAACGCCACACTGACACTTTCTCCAAAATGTTTCTGTTATCCTATGGGAGGAAAACAGGTTAGCGGTTCACAGGTAAGTAAACGGCTGTGGGAGTCAAAGTTCTGGGGTTAGACTCAGGGGTCCCCCTGGGCTACTGATGCACTGTTGCACCCTCAGCGGCACTAGGGCGGCGGGTGCAGAGTGTTGAGGCCCAATGTTATCCAATAGGGGATAGGGGGCCTCCGGTTGGTGGCTGCTGGCAAATGTAAGCCAT
Organism: Triturus cristatus; assembly: GCF_964204655.1. Lineage (NCBI taxonomy): Eukaryota > Metazoa > Chordata > Amphibia > Caudata > Salamandridae > Triturus > Triturus cristatus. Next base: position 321,864,751 of record NC_140586.1, on the reverse strand, counting down.
TTTCACAACTTTTTTTTCCCCTTAAAGCTTAGCCTTTAGCCCTCTCTTTATTCCTTTCCTCTCACTCAACGATGGCATCCATGGCGAGCAGCTTCTAGTACTTTGCATTGGTGGCTCACATCACCTCGGTTACCTGATCTATGAGTTGACTGCAGTCAAAGTATCCTGATGTTAACAAACTATCCACAAATCTTTTGTCCAGTGCAGTCTTTGCTATCTTCTCGGCGCATTGCCTAAGCCTGGTTCACTGTAATAGCATAGGTTGGTCACTCTAGTGGTATAGATCTGTTAACATCGTTAACAAGCTTTTTCACGTGGTTTTCAGATTGTCTGAGGAATACTTTGAAATGGAAACTGCTTTGCCAGTAATGGGCTTGATTGGCACGAACAATTAGAACTCTTCCTTCCAGATAGCATAACATTTCCCTCAAGAAAGTGTTTTATCGTGCACTATTGAGTGATGACCACAGGGATTTGTGTCTTTTAAAGCCATATGCAAGTTGCCAAAGCCGCTTTTAAAGCTGAAGGTGATGTCATGATTGAGACTTCAGAATGATTCAATACAAGATTCAGAGCTGTCAAGTTCTCATATGCCATGCGTGTAGCATTTTTTGTATTTGCCACTGAGTGACACTATCACAAAATTAGCATATCGCTTACTATTAATTTCAGAAATGACTGCTCTTGTTGTTTAACTACTGTGTTCTGAGAGACTGATTGCCTAGGGACCGGTCTGGTAGTAGCAGGAGCCTAGCAAGTGGGGCTTATATTGTTGACACTTTTGTGGACATTACTGGAGCTACAAAACCCTGTCAAGGGAGATGGGGAGCAGGCTGGGGGAAACAGACAACCTCAGACGAGGCTTGAGTCCCACTCTGTAGTCACTGGAGTTTGTCAGACAAGTTGTTGCAATGTGACTTTCAGGGTTTTAATTGCTCAAAGGCAGATTCAAGTCTAATTTTTATGAATCAATTCAGACACATCTCTTGTGGTTCTACTTTTAAGAATAGAACCCCTTTGTGAAGAAAGTGGAGGAGTTGAAAATCCTTTTTCCTCACAGTCTGTCTTTTGAGGTCGAGCCTGTGCAACGTATGCGCTGCTCTGCAAGGCATGCTGTATTAGAGTATGGACTTGAAGCCCCGCCCACTCTCCGACCATATGTGTCATTGGCTTGTGTCATTGTCCTTCGTAAATGCGGACTTCGGATGTGTTAATAGGCTTGTTAGTCCCTCCTTAGTACCGCCTTCTCTTCATTTGTAACCTCCCGGGAGGACTGGCCCTTTTACTTCTGTTACACAGTATGTCTTATTTAGTCTGTAAGCACTATTTTCTTTAAGGAGTTTCTCCTACTGCAGGCACAACATGCTCTCGGGCAACATTCAGCACGCAATGCGCGTTTTCACTTTCCAAGCAGCCCGGTACAATGGCAGCCGCTTCTTTGAAATGAAATAGGTCTCGCATTTACAAGAGTTTAAGCTATTGGCATTGTAAATGACAATGCCTTTTATTTATGTGTTAATTATCAAAACAGATGCATAAGAGGTATTGCCATTTACAATTCCAATAGCTTAAACTCACAAATGTGAGAGCTATTGCATTGCAAATGCTGGTTCCGACTGTTGCCATGATTATGGAATCTACAGGGTTTTTTTCCCATGCTGTATTGAGGGTCGTGTGGAGTGTTTGTACTTCTCCACTCTAGGGTATCTCTTGCTGTGGCTGGCTCTCAGAACACCTCCTTACCTTGGTCTAGGATGCTGGGGAGCAGAGGCAGATATTGGTTTGCGTTCTGTGACAGCACGAGTGTTTCGAGAAGGAAGAACAAGAGTTGAACCTCTCTTCCTTGAGCTAACTTCATATGTCTGCCACCCTCTTGAAACTATTGTACAGCGACAAATTATCTGGTGGCGAGGGCCTAGAGTGTGGTCAACACCCTCTTCAGAGGATTTGTTACTGACATCCTGCCACACATCGTTGAGCTGCCCCTGGCCTTCAAGCGAGGCTGATTATTCTTAGTTGTAGTAGAATAATTCCGCCTGCTCCTACTCATATGGCTCAGGTGTCAAGGGTGCCATGATGTCCGGTTGCTCGGCCTCCATCTCTCTCGGTTCAGAGGGCTTTTTCTGGGATGCAAACCCCCTTTAAATGTGTCGTCACGCTCTTTTCTTTGCAGGAGAACCACCATTGGAGTTGTTTTTTCCCCTCTGGTTGAAGTGTTCGTTGCTAGTCTTTGGTCATCGACGACTGCTTTCTTTCTGCGGGCTGCAGCTCTTTGGCCTTCGGCTCCTTGCTCTTTCTCACGTGTCTGCTGGCGTTGAGGGTTGGCTAGAAGGTTTGCCCCCATTGGAGTCTTTGTTCAGGATCTGTGTGGCTTGTTTATGCTTCCCTTTGGTCATTGAGTGCGTCGAAGCCATTGTAGCCTTATAGGACCTAAAGCCTGTGGCTTTCGGCAGTTTCATTACTTTCTGCCACTTCTTGCTGGCATCTCTCGTCACCCTTCTTGCAGCTTCCATCCCTTCAGTGTTCTCCTCGGCATTCAACTCGCTTACCTAACCAGTCCCGTGTCTTCAACGTTCTTGTCCTCTTCCTCTCTGGAAAGGCGCAGATCCTTCAGGGACTCTTGTGTTCTCTGGACGTCGGCCATGGTGTGGTACGCTAGACGTAGCTAGAATCTTGCTTTGTGTTTTTGGGACAAATTTGGCACAGGCTTCCCAAACTCTGGCGCTCTAACCCTTTGGGAGGCACAAGTTGCAAACCATATGGGTGATCTCTGTGTGAACTTGAGGTGGTAGTTTGGGGCAGAATTTAAAGGGAGTGTTCTCCATGTCCCTTCAGTGCCTCCCTTCTATGCCTTCTTCGGTCACATGGTGCTCACCGGCGGGGTCCCCAGTCAGGGCCGAGAAGGCTCCCCCTTCCCAGTTCTTCAGTTTCCTTGTAGTCTCCAATGATCTTTGATGACATCGTTTGGTGGGTGGGTCGGTGTTGGGGGGGGGGGGGTGGTTGGAGGATTGGTTTTGAGAAACTGTTTTCGGATTTTGCAAGAATTCTTCAGAACTCCTTCATGTCTGACGTCACACAGGGAATGGACTTACCAGCAAATGGTGGTCAATGACACCCACAAGAGGAGGACAAAAAAATGAAAAGAAAAAAAAAAGACAGACAAGAAACTATTCCAGCCACACCACTAGAAGGCATAAATCAATGCACAGTATGTGAATACAGAAAATGATCCATGCTACAAAACTTAAAATACATTTGGGGACCAAGTACATAAACACTGGTAAAAGGTAATTATCAAGTAATTTGTCTTGCTGCTCTGGCAGTAGCAATGTGCAGTTTATAGAACATGTTCATTCAGCAAAGTTTGTACTACTGACTTCCTGTTGGGTAGGACAAATAAGCAAATGTATTTCAAAGTGACAAGGATCCTTAGACAGGCAACAGGTTAATTTGACATGTTCACATTGTGATACTAAGAACATATCTGGATGGTCACTGCTGACTTCTATTTCACATCTTTTCTATGACCTTACTCGCCGAGTGATGTGTTACTGTATAGGCTATGTGGGGTGCTTATTTGGAGTGAACGCAGGAGGCATGAATAGCTTTAGGTTATCTGCATAGGATTATGTTCTGTCATCCTTTCTTAACTCAGAGTGGATCGCCCCAATATTAGCTAGTATTGTGTAAACTTTACCACAACTTTTGTTCCCTTTTCTCCTTTTACAGGCTCAGTTTTTAAATGTGTATGAGGGATGTAATGTCTGTAGATTATGTTTTGCTACTTGTTGTAACGGTAAAATGAATAACGCATTAACATACAAAGAGACATGGAGTACAGGGTGCATTCACTATTGGATCTTAGCTTAACGGTCTCTGATATTTCTGGCCTATTCATGAGGATTGGCTCCCACAACAGTGGTGACCTGGAGCACGTCTTTCTCAATAACTCCTTCCCAGCATCCCACAGTGCACAGTTTAAATCTTAAGGGCACTTTTAGAGCTACTCAAAGTGTATATCTAACTCCAATAAACAACGAATCACTGGCTAGTTGATATCAATTTACACCCAAAAAAATGCAGTGGAAAGGGAAGGTGGAAACAAGTGCCAGACAGAGCACAACTTTGTTTTTTCCATAATACATTTAAAATTGAAAGCACAAGGAGATAACCATTTGCAACATTTAGCACAATTTTGTAGTCAATCGTTAAGGCTGGGTTAGAAGCCATGCCTTCAGTTTATAAATTGCAACAACTTTGCTTCAATTTCCAATGCTGTACTATGATCTAGTATCAACAAAAGGGACTACTTCTGAAGGGGTTAGCAGACTAATTTGCTGCAATTATATTGCATACAAGAGGTTTCAAAATTCTTACAATGAAAGCAATTATCAATGCCAGGAAAAAGTAGTACCCTTTAAAGGAATACCTTGTTCTGACAAGACTCAGTCACCAGTATTGCGACAAACTACTACATTGAACACATACACTTTTATAGTTAGAACAAACCGTAGATCAGCAAACCTCGAAATGTCACCTCTAAAACCGTGAAAAAAACATGGTTTGCAAAGGACAGCAGAAAGGATAGTGACAAAAAAACGTCCAGACTAGATGACTGATGTGCTGGGTCCAACAACAGACTGGTTTGACTTTTTCTCCAGTTGGATCCTGCCCTGGCAACTGAGCGATGAGCTATTGGCTATAAGCACGGCACACTTTCTCCATTACCTTTATGGAGGCTGTTTATTGTGTCCACTTCCTCAGGTGACGAGGCAGGTATTGGAATGGGGGTGGGGACCTCTATGGCTGGGACCACATTGGTACCCTACAACTCAGTCATCCCCTTCACTCACACATTACAATTCTTGACAAGTTGGTGGACTTCAAGCCTCTAGAAGCCAGGTTACAGACCGGCAAGTAGGATGGAAACAAATATCATTGATATACCACACAACTGTTGCTAATTAACCAGTTGTTTTCGATTCTCTGCGGGTGACCTGGGAGAGGGATCTATGGAACCTCTCAGACGAGGACTTGCAAGATGTCACGATGGCCCCAGGACAGTTGCTGTCGCCATGCAATTCAGGACGGTACAGATACGAGCATTGCATAGGACCTACATCACAAAAACCAATTCCCCATGCCGGACTGTCTTCGATGTGGAGGCAGAAGGTGTGATTTCCTTCACACTATTAGGGCAGGTCCCATGCTTAGTCTCTTATGGACAGGAGTGCTCAGTACCTTTGGCAGGGTGTTAATTGGCCACTGGCCCTTGAAATCAAACTTGCACCACTCCACATCACTGAGGATACGGACTCCAATAAATATAAAGAGTATTTCCTTCATATAGGTCTACTACTACCAAAGAGGGAGATTGCACGAGAGCTGGGGGATTTATCAGACCCATCTTTCGAGCAGTGGGCCAATGAACTGGACCAATGCATGGAATTAGAGCTATTCACTTATAAATCTAGGAGCTGCCCAAAAAAAAGCATGACAAGATCATGGATAACTGCAAGGATTACAGAAGGATTGTTTTGGGGGCGGTGGAATGTTGGTTCTTTTGTGACTACTAGATACTGCTGGATTTTGTGCCTTGTTGTTGGTTGGGGTGGGACGTTGACTCTGGAGATTTCACTTTGAATAGTGCATTAAGAAATCCCAATTAAATAAGATTATAAAAAAAAACAGCCTGCTTCAGATAAAAAAAAGGGAGCACAATAATCCATCTCAATTACAAGCAATTAAATCTTGGGGGAAGAAGGAATAAAGTCAACACTAAAGTAAGACTTATAAAAAATAAAAATATATATATTAAAAGGACGGATGTAGAAAACTTCAGAAAAACTGAAGGAAAGAATGCAGAGGATCCATCTGTGAAAAGTCCAAGGGGACTGCAAGGGGCTTGGTTTTTGACAATATGTGTTCACTCAACACAAATGTTGCTGCTGCCCCCGCACCCCCCCCCCCCCCCCCTTTCCGGGGCTACTGCCTGGGCGCCCGAACTAACTTTGCGGCAAACCATATCGACGAGTCTGCTGCCCCGAACGCGTGCATGTAAATGACAAGAGTTTGATCGGCAACCCCCTGCCCTTCTGTTCCGGTGGCTTTCAAATGCACTTGATCCTGACCCAGCTTTGAAGCTAGCCCTTGAGCAGCTGAAGTTAAAACGTACTTTTGTAATTTCTATTGAACTTTAGAGGCTGATTTACCATGAAAACCTACACCTCCATGCACTTAATCAGGTAGGTGGTGTACAGGAAATCAAGTCAGATTTTTCTATCACAATGGATGAGCAGTTTAGTGCGCAATTAAGGTACATCCTAATTTCACTCTCAGATGCCATGCAAAACGAAGTTTAAAAAAAAACACCCTGAACATGCTAAAGCATTACTTTAACTCACCTGGATAGTTTGTAGATTAGTGTACAAGAGATTCTGCCCTCTCTGGCCAGCTATTAAGGACTCCCTCTCCTGGTTCAGACGGGCTTCTGACATCTTCAGCATATCCTTCTCTTTCCTCAAGTTTTCTGCTCTCACCTGTAGTAAAATGAACAACCAAAATGCTAACAATTTTAAAAGGAAATTTAAGGATACATAGCAGTAACCTAAATCATTACTAATATCGAACCACTACAAAACACAAGTAGGACGTGTAAAAATATTTCAATCCCACGTAGTTTAAACAAGATTTTCCTAGCACTAAACTCGCTGCTTAATGAACTCCATTCTAGACATTACCTTCTCTGGGTGTCCGAAATCCACATTTGACCGTATGAACAAATTCCATTTCTGAACGCTCAAACCCCTCGCTTATCAGACTGGTAGAAAGTAATACCCCCAGATCACTAACTAGGCTACCCCTAGTCATGTCGCCAGACTACTCCATCCCACCCAGGACCATGCATACAATTTTCAGTTTACACCCTGCCTCAAATCTAGGTCAGTCCCTCTCACAGCGTGCCTATGGCAGAGTCAACGCATGCCTGATAAAAAAGATGCATAAACATCCATATTCACCAGCTCAGCCCCATTGAGTACCAAGGCTGCTCGCCAATACTTGTAAAGCAGCCCCACCTTAAGTCACCCGGTCTTTGGCTGTGTTGCTCTTTTCACTCGAGGCAACTTGATGACTAGCACACAAAGCCCATCAACATATGGTCCCAGTAGACCCCTGGGGAGAATGGAGTTCATGGAAAATAAGAGTCAAGGATGTAGGCATAGTTTTAGCCAGAGAAGCGGAATCATTTTTGACTGCATGCTTGCACTAAAGAGTGTGCTCTGACAACGTTTGTAAGTTCTGACTCCATCTTCAGGCAATTTTTAGGGACATGAATCTGACTGGTTTTCAATACCTCAAATTAAGAGAATGTGCCGGCCTCGGCCTCCAGTTACAAGCTAGTCATATTAATGTATGGGAGAATTCCGGATTAACCGAATTGAGACATTTCATAATACAGAATAGACCGATTTCCTGGCAGGAAATATTGGCCAGGATAGGGGCTCGTCGGAAACCGGCCTATTTTGAATATCTGCGGTTAGTCTCCTGGTTGAGAAGTAATGGAGGTATAACTGAATCTCCCAATCATTTGTCAACTGCCCTTTATGGAGCCAAACTACGAGGGATAGGCAACTGGTATAAGTTGATGCATAAAAAAATGCACCCTCCTTTAATCCAGAAACATCTGGAAAAAATATTTCGGGTGACTGACTGAAGTGTATCCGAAAGGGAGTGGGAGTGGATCTGCCACTCTGGTGGCAGAGCACTGCGTGCTGCCAATTATAAGAGGATGGCCTTTCTCTCAAGGTGGCTGGCCTATTTAACACCTTCTACTTTAAGTAAAAGGTTTCCCGACGTAGAAGATAAGTGTTTTCGGTGCGCCAAACCTGGGTAGGTGGTTGGCACCATATTTTTTTTGTATGTCCCGGTCTGAGGTCTTTTTGGGAAGCTATCTTTATGGATATCGAGCGTGCAACCGGTAACACTATTCCGATTGCAGCCGAGACTGTACTATTTGGCTATTGCAAGGGAGACTTACAATTGTCTAACCCAGAAAGAGTTTTTATTTTTATTGCTAGTGCGGTAGCTCGTTCTTTAATTTTGCAAAATTGGAGATCTAATGAAGCCCCCTCCCATTTGAAATGGATTAATAAAATGAAAAGGGTTAAAAAATTCGAGGAGGCCTATGCCAGGAGGGTTGGAGCTGTACAAAAATATGAGCGAAATTGGAAGTTTTTTGAAATATTGGAGAAGACTTAATAGTTAATGCATTTTGGAAGCGATATATCCAGTGGTCTTCTCCATTTCCGATTCCCATTTGAAAGTGAATCTCCTTTTTTTCTTTTCGTTTTGCCCGCTAAGAATGCACTTGCACTTTCTAGCAATTATATTTTAAATACTGGAAGTGGTAAATCATTCGAAACCGGCTTTTTATTGTGGTGGTTATGATGTTGAATTCTCTTGATTTCAATATTTTTGTAATTAGCCATGTCTCGCACCTGCACTTTAATGGTTTAGAGTACTGTATTTTTTGCTATTTGTACATGGCATATTGCACTTTCAATTCGAAGTGATTTACTGTCTTGATTGGCTTCCCTTGGGAACGCACTCAGCACTTTATAGATCTTATACCACTGAAGCGGTGAATTGTCTTAATGTATGTTTCTGTATTGATTTTTATCTGTTAACGAAGATTTTTTCATTGCAATACTATTGTTACTATTCATGCTTAGCACTCGCACTTTAGTGGTTTTTTGCGTATATGTACTTTTGCTGTTATGCACTAGGCACATTGCACTTATTAGTGTTTCTCTTTCTTTGTACTTTTACATTTTAAAGTCATACTATCTATGAAATGAATGCTAATTGTACTTTGCAATGTTTTTCTTTATCTACCTCTTGCTCTGCTCAATAAAAAAAAAATATTTAAAAAAACAAAAACATATGGTCCAAGTAGACCCCTGGGGAGAATGGAGTTCATGGAAAATAAGAGTCAAGGATGTAGGCATAGTTTTAGCCAGAGAAGCGGAATCATTTTTGACTGCATGCTTGCACTAAAGAGTGTGCTCTGACAAAGTTTGTAAGTTCTGACTCCATCTTATATAGGCCTCAACTCTATTGTGACTAATGGGGGCCACCATCTTCCCTCTCAAACAATGGAAGACGCCATTTTTTCCGATTTTTGCAGAATCACTGTCACGTCTGATATTAGTCGCATATGTCGCCTGGCCTCATCTTTCTAAGAACTGTGAAAGTGTTCGATAGAACGATCAATGTAACATTTGTCTGGGTAAAGGTCTACATTCCATCATGTCAAGGTGAATTAAGAACCTACCAGACATATAAAGCAAATAATATAGTCTGAATTTAAGTCCTTTTACCTTATATGTTCATAAGCAAATGTCAGAGACCCACACCATGTTGCACATAATGTATGTCAGACATTCTTGAATGCATGTCAGACACTCCCATTTCTGATAAGAATTAATACACAAAGGCTTCCATTTGAGCACTTGTCAGGAGAGATCTTTCTCCCTGATTATTGCCAGAGATTCTGCCAGAGACGGTCGCACCTGTCAGCACACTTCGCAGATGCTACATCTCGCTTGACGCTCATAACACTGAGTTTCGGAGGAACTACCGAAGCGTGCGTTTGCCCTTCGCAGGGAATACGGTCTTCATGCCTCCTCTGATAAAGACAGCCTTTGCTGTCAACAAGGTATGCAGTGAGTCTCTTCTTCCTAAAAAAAACTCTAGACTGCAAGTTGTTCTGTCTTCCATGCTCTTTTAGTATAATATAGAAATAGATATGAAGTTGTTCAAGACAACATTTTAAAGGACATTTTAAGAATGCTAGAAATGTTCATTTTATTCTCGTTATTTATAATGTGCCTTCTGGCTGTTTTTATAATCTGTGTAGTTGTTTTAGAAATACTGAGAAACAGATTGTTTCTGTAGTAATAAATACTTTTTATTTAAGTGTTCATTCTTCTTAGTACAGTGTGTGTGATACAGTGAACAACAAAATTTCTTTTTTTTTTTTTTTTTTTTTTACTGTTTCCACGGTGCCCCTGATCCCTTTATGATATGGTTAGTAACCCAAAAGCAATGTCTCTATGTCAATTACACATCAATTAGTGTTTTGCAGGGCTAATCTGTCTTTCACACTCATTACTGGTGTATTAAACAAAGTTCACCCGTGTGTGGGAAAGCACACTGTCGCAAGGCCGCAGACCAGTCCCCTATACATGAACTAGAGGACGATACACTCCCTGATCATGCCATGCCTTTTTTTAATCCTTTCAGGACAGTCTTGTGACAACTGCCTGCAACATAGCACCACAGGATTACGGGCCCTTTAAGAATCACCAGGTGTTTTTGACTAGCCCCGACCCGAGGGAGTGGGTTAGGTATAGCGTCTTCCCTGAAACGGCGGTGAAGTACGTAAAAGAAGAAGAACTCAGAAGACGCGGTGTGCACGCGGGACTTCAGAAGACACCGGGAGAAGACGCCGTCAACAAGTCCAGCCAGTGGAGTTCCCTTCTTACACCGACGCCGGAGCCCGACGGAACCAACGGAGCCACCTGGATCTCGTCTGCCGTTCCAGACCGAGAACAAGGACTTCAGCGACACCGCGCAGAAACCTGCCACGCTCCTGGAAGAGAGTGGCTTACAGAGGTACGGGCTCGATTAGGGGCATAAAAGGGGAGGCGGGTTACTGACACGGAGTGAATCTTGCACGTCAGTGTGTAGTCCTGCCTGTTCTCCCCCCCCACCACTCTCTCACAATTGGTGACCGGCTGGTGCATACTACCTCACTCCCTATCCCTGTAGAGATAAGCACTCGAGAAAGAGGTCTCCGATTCTGGTTTCTTTGTGTTTTTTTTTTTTAATTCTTCCAAGCATCCTACAATCAAGAGGATCCAAGAGCAGAGTGACACGAGCTAAAAGACGTATGAGCCTGTTCCCCTGCATATATTACGGAGAGTGCTTGTCTGCCAAATTGTCTGAATAAAGAAGTTCAAAGAAATAGACTAGTCTCGATCTGTCCTTTCCGCCTGAGAACTTTAACACACGCCTTGTAGAGTTATGCCAAAGTCGTAACTTAAGCAACAACTCATATGTTGTCCTCAAAATAGGTCCAGGTTTCAGTAAGAGTCTTTCCTGCTCTCTTACAAAGATCAGGCCTTCTGGTTCTAGCCTTTTCAATCAGAAGGATTGACATGCTGCAGACACTTGCTGCCCCAGAAATCCTTGAGTGACAGGCAGAGTTCCTCACCCAGTTTCTTTTTCAACATTTTTCCTGCGTCATATACAGGATGGACTACATACAATAGTACCAAAATTATAATTTTTTGATTTGGTTAGAGTTCAAGTAACCTGCTCTGCAGAAGTCTATACTTCTATATTTAGGGAATGAGGCGGTGAGTTTAGAAACGTTCACTGGTTCGGAGGTTAGCATCTAATCATAGGGCAATGCAAGGTTTACTTATCGCAGCAACAAAGGTATGTATGTGTATATCTATACATCTATATAAAAATGTTAATATGTCAGAAGCAAAACCACTATGAAAACCATGTGCCATATGCATCATACCATTCTTTCACAAAGTATAGGGGGCATGTACACAACAACATTTCTCCCCATTATCAAAAGGTTATATCCACATTTATAAGATGTTGTGCAACCCTTAAAATCAGGATTTAATTAACCAGTACTTTCAATGAGATTCCCCAATATCTGCACCTCAATTACTGCCACAATTTTATTTTGACTCAAAGGAAAGACAAATCTCCACCAGGAGTTAGGGCTCTACCTTCTCGATTAAACCAGGTTCCTGTTGAACTATCAGGACTTTAATCATAAATAGTGGTTAAATTTTTATAAGTGTTTGCTCTGAAGCCAGGAAATTGGAAACAGAAGAAACCACCCTTCACTTAAGTAAAAATTCATTTGCAAACGTATTTGTCAACTTTACATTTTGAAATGTTTTGCAAACCAGCAACAAGATACTAAAAGGGAACTGTAAAATCACCTCAGCTATGGCAAGCTTCTCGTTGGCCGCTCTTAGATCCTGGGTCAAGGTGTTGATGATCTGCTCCTGTTTTTGGGTGGTGGCTGAAAGCTTTTGAGATTTCTCATGCAGGGAGGTTATTTCACGACGGTATCCTTCAACATTATCCTGCAGCATCTCGTACCTTCATGTTGCAACAAAATGTGGATTAAGAGAGGATCATAAAACAAGGTAAATTAAAACATGGCCAACACAAAGAGAACCTTCTTTGAAAACAATGTTCTTAGTGATTTCTTTTGTATGGGAAAGCAAGAAATTGAGAGCCAAGTCTTAAATCAGTAACCAAGTAGTCCAAATTGGAGTTATATGCCCCGGGGGAAAACAAGGTTTCTAAAGGATACTTTACCATGCTTAAACTGAAAACAGATAGAAGGGTGTCTCCCTTAGAAGCAAACGGGAACAATTAAGTGGGAAAGATTCTTATTCTGTACAGCGTAAAATACCTGGCCTTTAGAAAAGACAAAGGGGTCTTCAGATGTTCCAGGATGAGGATTAAAAATTGGAAAAAGGTGGTTCTCATTACCAATAAGTCTACAGAAAGGCAGTGACTATACAAACATACCTCTTTGCAAGTATGAACACCTTATGATGAAATACTTTAATCGAATTGCAGTCCCCAGATGGGTCACTATGAATGCTCATACCAATGGCTGGCTATACACAGTGCAGGAACAAGCATTCACTGATTTGACAGGTGTTACAAGCACCCCTGGAAACAAATGCCAGAATGGACATCCAGGATTAAAAAGGTGCATAGATATTTTAAAGAATTAATCAAAAGGACTAAGTAAGATGGTTAAGAAGAAAATGGGACCAAGTGGGCTTTATTGAAAGGAATATTAAGGCCTTTTGGACTCTGATTGCACATTGCTTCTGGAAGGGTAACAAAACCAAGTCAACCTTGATTAAGAATGAACCACAGGTTGAATACAAACATTTGAAGGTCAATCCAACAGATTTCCCAAGCTGTGAACTTCACTGGGAACTATATGTAGGTTGTAAAGACATTAATGAGGTTGTAGGAAAGTGGATTATTATAAGTGCGGTCATGAAACCTCACCATGTCAGGTACAGTTGGGTTTCTTTAAGAAACCTTTAGCTCCATCCTGGGTCGCTGTCGCACAGAGCAGGTAGGCTTAAGCAAAGATACAAATGTAAAGCATGTAGTAGTACCAAAACAGTCAACAAGCCAGAAAAATAAAAATACCCGACAACAATTTATAAAAATAGTCTAGGTTTCTCTCAAAATAGACACCAAAACAACAAAAATGGAATAATAGAAACCAGAGATTAGTTTTCAAAGGTAAGTAAAGCACTGTAGTTCTCTAAAGAAACACAATAAAGCGCTTTAAGCAGTTTAGCAGTTAGTAGCCAACTGGCTTGAACAGTCACTTCTCTTTACTTGAACGGGTCACAACAGGTCAGGGAGCCAGTCACAGGGACCACTTCGGTTCAAGGAGAAAGCTACCTACCAGGTCCAACTGTCGTCGAGTCCTCGGTGTACTTTAGACCTTTACCACGGGTGAAGCTAAGAAGTGATCCCGATACTGGGGATGCGGATGATCCTGAAAAGATGCAGTGAGAATACCTGGGGCCATCCAGCATCCACAAATGTGAAGGCCTCAATCTCCCACGATACAGCAGGGAAGTCCAGTGTAGGTCCAGTCGCCACCGTCAACTGGTCTCCAAGTAACAGCAGGTACAGCGGTTGCTTACAGGCAAGTAGATCTTTTCTTTCTGTGGACCAGGGTCCAATTTGACTTCGGTTATCGTTTACACAAACTTTAGGGCACCTTGGGAAGGTCAGGACTGTCTGTATCTATCAACAGGCACTTCGGCAGCCAGTCGGAGTTCCTTAGCTGTTGTTGGTCCCGATGCTTACCAGGAGCCCTTCGAGTCACTTCTTCCTGTCCTGATGTAGGCTTTTCCATGAGAGGGAACCGCAGGCATAGTACTCTTTGCAAGTCCCTAAAGGTCAGCAGATGCAGAGTCTCTGTGCTGGATCGAGGGAGCAACGGGGCAGTCTATTTCTGCTTTATTTGCAGTCCATTAGTCTAATTTGTGACCTCGGAGGAGTCACTACCCATTAGAGCAATAGTTCCTGTGAGGTAACCCTTCCCACTTTACATCACTTTGACCACCAAACAATCCCAGGATACATTTCTCTACCCAAATCCAAAATTGTGCAAGCCTCTCCCTGTGAGGAACACGGGTCATACCCCTGGGGTGTACCCAGTATGAGGCACTCCTCCTGGAAAACCGGTTCTGCAACAGTTTTACCCCCTCTGGAGGAGATGCCGGCATGTTTGCCTACACAAAGGAACAGGCAGGCGATGGCCCCTTAGAAGCTGGGCTACCGGTGTCCAGCACGAGGTAGTCAAACTGCTGAAGGAGGTCACACCTCCTCCCACCAGATATTCTTCGTTTCCTGCATCTGGGAGTGCTAATCGCAGTAAGGAGTCCATTTTAACATAACTACTTTGATATCTTGGAGTAATATCTTTGGTGGTCCCAAATGGAAGTTAGCACTTAGCAGGGTAGCTAGTGAAAGGCTATATTAGTCAAGACTACCGAAACATGTCCTTTTTAATATTAAACACCCTGCCAAGTGGGCTACTGAGACCTTCCCTAGTGGTAGCTTTTTAGTATTAAAAAGGAAGCTTCTGACCTGGCAAAAGGGTTTATTATTCCAGGTAGAGTTGGCAGTTTTAATGCTGCCACACAAGGCTGTAGTGGCAGGCTGAGTCACGTTTTCACCTTTTGTCCCTATAGTGGTGGCACAATTACCTGCTGCAGTCCACTAGTGACAGTTACCTTAGTAGCTCTGGGTACCTCTTGAACAATATATAGTAGGAACTTCTGGGGAAGTTCAGGAAGCTGGTTCTTTTTGCACACTATACCCCTTTGGTGTACTATATATAGTCCAGGTCCCCTTATAAATGGACAGGAGCTTGCTCTAGCAATCCCAGGGTGCTCTCTTAGGGGGTAGTGTGATCAAGCAGCCTTAGGCTTAACAGGGAGGAGACTTTGACTTTGTGTATGCAGCAGATGTCTATCAGTGATGCACACAACTCAATAACAATCAACACCAATTTATAAAATTAATATGCATCTTTATATATATTTAGGCACCAAAATCATCACGATCACATAAGTACGTTTCGAGTTAGAAATATTTTCAATTTTTAAAAGTAGACACTTGGTGTAATTTCTGAAGTGGTAATGTTATCTTTAGGAGGAAAGGCCAATATGCTGCATACAGGTACCTTAAAGCAACTTTCAGGACCAATCTTCTGCACTTAAGGTGAGTAGGGGGCAGGGTCAAGGCAGCACCAATGGTTTACCTCAGGCAGCACTGGGGCAGCTGGGTGCAGAGGTGCAATATACAGCGCCGGGTACCCGGTTGAAGTCAATGGGGGTCGGTCCGATATAAAAGAGGCTGCAGGCTGAGACTTGGGGGCCAGTTTGGATGAACCAACAAGGGGGCTCAAGTCTCACAATGCTCTGAGAAGTGGACCAAATGTGTCTTTAGTCCCAGAGGTGTCCTGAGGAGTCATGTTCCTGACACCGGAGACACTCGCGGTAGAGGGGGCCTGCAGGCGATGTTCGGAAGTCCACAGCTAGTAAACCCAAGGTGGACTTCAGATCTCGAGGGTCTGGGAACCTCGCAGGCATCATATTCCCACTTCAACTCTGGCTAGAGAACATAGGTGCAGTGGTGATTTACAGTGTTGGGTTTTTGGCGGTCCGGAATACTCCCAGCTCTTTTGGGGTGCCTGCAGGATGTAGAGGAGCAGCTCCGCTACTCCATGGAAATTCCTGGGTCTTGGGTGAAGGCTGCAAGCCCTCCCAGGCTTTTGGAGGTACAGGCAGCTGCAGGACGAGTCATCTTTTGTGCAACTGTCGAGGACAGCAGACAGGTTGGCACCAGGTCAGTTGCTGGTCTGTTCTTGCTTTTGAGACTCTTCAGCGTCAGATTTCTTCTTTAATGTCGACAGGTTCTGATTTCCTGGAGGCAGTTTCTCCCCTAAATACTAGATTTAGGAGAGTTTAAGAGTAGTAGTAATGGGCTACTTACCCCTGGTGTCACTAGGCCCCATAGGACCACTTCCTGTGGGAAGGGTGCATAACCCTGGCCAAGAGTTCCTAATTCTGCCATTACAAAGATGGCAGACTTTTAAATTTCGTGTTCACATCAGGCAGCCTAACTCAGGGGTGGAAGGGCATCAGCTCTGAGGGAAGCCAGATACACATACCAAAGAAGATGGACTCTTTGAAGCGCCCTGCCTTGAAAGGCTAATTTACTGGTCATCCTGCTGCAGAATGTGTAAAACATCCTCTACTGGAGGAGGCTTTGTCCCTGACCTCCTGAGAGCGTAGGATCTCATCCCTGGCGCTGAAAAACTTGTTTGTGGTGGCAGGCTGGTCAAGAACAGTCAGCACACGAGTAGTTGGCAGGTTTTCAGGGGGCACCTCAAAAGGTGCAGTCTGGGTGTATGTATTAATAAACCCAAGCCTTCATGTAGCTGGGGAACTCGTTTTACACCAGTGGCCAGCACATGTGTTCAAATGGCTTCCCTGGTCACTTGCAGTAATTGAACTGCCCAGCACAGGGGCATATCTTCCCAAGCAGATCTGTCCACACATGTAGTATAGTGTACCATGCCTTAGGGTTGTAAGGCCTGCTATAGAGGTGACTCATCTATACTGATTGCAGTGTCGGCAGGTATGGCAGTCTGCACAAGTTAGGTGAGGGGTCCCTAAGGGTGACATAATACATGCTGCTGCTCTTAGGGAAGCTCTTAAGTGCCCTTGCCTCAGGTACCTGGGGTGCCAATTACTAGGGACTTATAAGGGCGCTAAAGGTATTGCCAATTAGGGAATAACTGTACAGCTTTAGGAAAACAAATCTGGCACTGGGGACCTGGTCAGCAGGAAGCCAGTGCTTTTTGTCAAAACTGAATCGAATACCAGGCAAAAAGTGGTGGTGATCATGCCAAAAAGGGGCTCTTTCCTGCAGGTTAAATAAGTCAATCAGGTTTTAGCCAACTGGACATCTGTGGCCAGTATACTAGAGTCAAAAAAACAGCAGTAGCCGGTCCAAAATCTTGGGTGAGCTGATCATATAAAAATATGTTTTTTCCTACAGAGGTCATAAAGCTTTTGAAATCAAATAAGGCCATTGATCTTGATGGGATACCCAATGTAGTCTACAACAGATCTAGAGCTGGCTAAACTTATTGTAAATACAGAAACATCTTCATCTAGTTGGAAGGTTCCTCCGCAAAAATCCTGCTTTTGAAAATAAAGTCTAGATGTCCCTGCAGCCTACAGCTAAAATATCGCTCAGTTAATGCTGCTGAAGGATACGGAGGACTAGGCCAAAGATAATCAGCCAATCGCCCTGAAACAGGCAGGATTTAGGCCGAACACTGAAAAATCAACACTGC
Source organism: Triturus cristatus (assembly GCF_964204655.1). Lineage (NCBI taxonomy): Eukaryota > Metazoa > Chordata > Amphibia > Caudata > Salamandridae > Triturus > Triturus cristatus. Next base: position 321,847,227 of record NC_140586.1, on the reverse strand, counting down.
ACCAGACGTTTGCACAGAAATATATAGCACGCAAGTCAATCAGAGGGGGAAATGTAAATGTATCTTTTTTTTTTATAATCAGCTCTTGACAGATCGATGGGTTTTGCAGCACACACCTGCATAATTGGAGATTTCAGATGGTCTATTGTCACTTATTGAATTTCATTAGGAAAATTTGACACAGATCTGCCTTGTCTCACAGGGAGAAGTCAGCACGGCTTTCGAAACATAATGGGTGAAACAAGGCTATGCCGTGGTGCCATTATTGTTCTGTCATTCTAAACAAGCTAAAAGTCTGTAAATAGTATCAAGGGTAATCCATCAGAAATAAATGGCTGCCAAGTAAATTTGCTTCTTCATAGAAATGATTTAGCCATTCTGGATCTCAAGCCTTCAGTGACAGTGAGTTGCCTCTAACATGTATTTTAATGAACATAAAATAGTAATAAACATTTTAAAAAGTGCAGTATCGGAGTAGGAAAAAGTCTTACATTGTTATCTTGATCCCACAAACTAGTAGAACGACATCCTATGGGTAACTGAGGGTTACTTTTGATAAAAGATTTATTTTTATCTTTTTAACCAACTTGTTCAACATTGTTTAGCTAAAGATCTGCAACTGTCTCTGGGCTGTATCAAGTTAACAAATTATATGGTGGATTACAATCTTAAACTAAAACTATCCAGATAAATCACAGTGGACCAAGGTTGCGGATGAAGGATGTAACAGATTTGAAAGCTTGTGATGGAAAGTGCTCTCAAAGGTTCTGGAAGGAAGACAATTGGTGCAGAGGCACCGAGATTGAAGTTCCAAATTAAAGATTTAATTCCAAACATGGGTAACCTAATTACAAACCTTTTAAAGTCCCCGTCTAACGTAAATGTTAATTCTATGGCAGCAGAGTGTTTGAAGGTTCAATGTATTAACACATCTGCTGATGTACAAGCAAGCCAGAGACCTGCTTGCTTAAGTGCAAAATATTGCATGAAACTTGGCAGCACATTTCCATGATAACACTGTAAATAAGATAACGCTTGGAGAAAAAGTGAAGGAAATACCTTGTAAATCTGCTGTTCATTAAAAACAAAAGTGAGCGCCTTGCTTCAACTGCAACACTACCTAAAATGGCCTCCAAAAGAATTGTTCACTTAGCCCATCTACCTCAGGACTATTTTCTTTTGTCTGTTTTTGGCCTACAATATTGAACTTGTTTGGTATCAGCGCTCCTGTGGACTTCCTTGTTTGATGACCGTCATTTTTACCACACGCACTCTATATACACTAACTTGGCTTCTAAATTGGACATATTTGCTTGTGAATACTGCCTGTATTGACCGTTTATATTATTCCTTGTTTGATGACCATCATTATGCCTCACGCGCCCTCTCTATTTGCACTAACTTGGTCACTTTACCCCTGATGTGCTATTGATAACCTACATTTTCTCATGTGGCTCCCTCCCCCATCTTCTGTACTGAGCACTCGCCTCTACCTACTAAGTCCTCCCCCCACCCCTCCTTGTCGCCAAATTCCTTCTGTCTCTTTGTCTCCCATTCTTTCTCCCTCCGCCTACCCCTATTCAACTGTACTATTATGTCCCTCCTCAATCCATCCCGCTCCTCCAAACACCCCCCACCCCCCTCACCAAACATGGCCCCAATTCTTGGTCCATCCCTTACCCTCCCAACCTTTCTAAAAATGCCCCAAAAAAGTTTAAACACAATCTACTAATCCGTCATCCCGAAACCCTGATTGGTCGACAACTACCACAGCCTCATATCCCTCATTAAAACCAACTACATTTTCTACACCAAACGAACCTCCAAATGGAAAAGCACCTTCCTGCGCAGCCTACCAGTATCTAAAACCGTAAGGGATTTTGCTTGGTTTAAACTATCCACCACTCCCTCATCACTTTTCCCTGGGGAAATTGACATTTCCAATTACAAAACTGGCAACATCCTGATTCAAGCCTCTGAACGCCACCTCTCCATTTTCAAACACCTTTTCAACACCTTTTCCCACCAGTTGTCCACACACGCTCCTCTCCCCTCACCTACGCATCCCCAAGACCCCCCATTTCCACCCCCTGCCTCCCGACGCTAACCCCTCTCCCTCCGGTCATACCCAACCCCAATGCCACTCCCCTTTCTCGGTCCTACATTCTTTCACCTACTCCTGAACCCCTCCTAGAGTCCTTTCCTACTCTTCCCCCTTCTGCTCACCCGCAATACCCCACTGAGATCTCCAACGCTAACGCTCCTTCCTGTCACTCCAGTCCTTTATGATTCTCCCCTTTCTTTGTCCTCCATTCCTACTCCCCCTCTTGAATCTGCCCCCTCCAACTCATGTAACTCACATTCCTTACCCCAAACCACCTGGCTCCCTAATGTCCAACCCCCTCCTACCCCTAATCATTCTTAAACTCCCCTCCAGTCCAAACCCCGGATACAACATGCCTCCCCGCCCTCCCTCCCCCCTCCCCAAACACCCTACCCCCAACTCGGATATTACATCTCCCTACAACCCGTACGACCTTTCCTCTCCTCAGTCCCCATCTCCTACATCCATTATTACGTCATCCTTTACCTCGCCCCTCTTTAATTCCCAACCCCGGACCGCACGTCCCGCCCTTCCCCTGACCTCCCCCACTTACACAATCACAGTCCTACCCTCACTGCCCCCCCCCCCCCCCCATGACCACTCTCCCTCTCCGAACAACAAACCTCCACCCATGATCAATACTGACCCCACCTCCTCCCCTACTTCTACCACAACCTCACCCCTCCACACTCTCTTAACTCAGACACTTCGCAACATCGACTGCAATATCTCTACCTTGGTTTCAGAACTTGCCCGACTCGGAATAGATTTCAATCAATTCAAATCTCTCAACTCCAGAACCCGCCCCTCTTTGGCCTCCTCTTCATGCTCCAGCCCCCCAAAACGCCCATATCCTAAGCGTTGGCCAATCACGCCCCTACACAACCGCACACTCTGGCCTCTTCGCTCCTTGAGAGACTACTCCGCGTCTGACCTCTGCGACTCTTACCTTGACAAGTTCCCTCCTAATGACCCATCCCTCCCACACTATCATCCCCGTTATCATGGGGACCCGCAGAATCCACTCTTCCCTCAGCTCCCCCAGACCTCCCCCCTCAACTTACTACCATTCACTTATGCCCTCCTCCCAATAACATCCCCAAACCCCTATCGTGCATGCTCGTTAACTGCCGCTCGGCTGTTCGACATGCAACCGAAATATCAGAAACCATACATAACGACGATCTTGACATCGCCTTTCTCACACAAACCTGGCTCAAAGATCACTCTACACCTATCCTTGACCTACTCACCCACCCCTGGATACTCCATACTCAGAAAAGACATATCTGAAAGAAGAGGGGGTGATTTAGCAATTATCTATAAAAACGAACTACAACTCTCCCTCACAAACACAAACTTGACTACCTTCGAATATCTTGGAACCAAACTGAAGTTGAAAACCTCCCCACCAATTCAACTACACAATATCTACCATCCGCCTGGTGAGCCTCTCCCCTTTGCCGAACTATCGGACCTTATCACACAATCGTCACTCTCCAACACCAAAAACCTTTTCCTAGGAGATCTCAACCTTCACTGGAACGAACCAGAGGACCCCGCAATCAGCCTTCTCACTAATCTTCTTGAGACTATCGACCTCAAACAACTTTGCCACTCCCCCGCCCACGCCAAAGGAGCCATCCTTGACGCCATCATCTCTAACACGGATTTGGCGTCCCTTTCCAACATCATCCCTATCGACTGGTCCGACCATCACCTCATACTATTCACGATCTCCCCCCAACCCCGCCCGCACCAGCTAAATACACTAAGGCCACGACAGTGTCCAGAAATCTTAAGAAAATCCCACCTGGCACTCGAGTCCAAACTTCAAACCCAACTTAGTCTCATACCACCCTCTCTCAATGCAAACGATCTTACTGAGCACGTTAACAAAACTTTTGTTTAGGTCTTAGATCAACTTGCCCTGCTCAAACTTAAAACGCAAAAAAATTTCCCCTCCAAATCATGGTTTACCTCTGACCTTAACAAGGAAAGACGCTCACTTAGACTTGCCGAAAGAACATGGCGACAACACCCTTCTCCCTCCCATCTGGCCCTCCTTAGAAACGCTAGATCCACCTACAAAAAACAAATTCTCTCTGAAAAAGCATCTTTCTTTCGCTTGCAACTCTCCCGCGCCAAAAACAGACCCAGAGAACTGTTCAATATCGTGAGAAACCAATCCACCCCTGCACCCCATAACCTGACAGCCTCCACAAGCAAATGTGTAGAAATTGCTAACTTTTTCTCTGAAAAAACATCGCCAAGATTGATCTATCCTTCCATGCAAACCAGCTCCCTCCCTCCCCCAAATGTCCTTCGAATACTACTCTATCACCACACTCACCCGATCCCATCCCCTATCTCTATCTCTATCTCTTTCACCCCCCCCCCCCCCCTCCTGAACCACACCACTCCAACCCACTGCTTGAAAATAAAGCTGCCTGGCTGAATTTCCACCCTGTTTCTGAACTTGAAGTCTTTAACATCCTATCCAAACCAAAACCATCCTCTCACACTAAAGACCCTCTCCCATCTGCTCTCACCCAATAACTAAAGCACGTCATTGTCCCTTATTGGACCAACATCATTAACGCCTCCCTCTCTACTGGATGTGTTCCTATCTCACTCCAACTTGGACAAATCACGCCCATACCCAAAAATCCTAAGGTCGATCCCAATGACCCTAACAACATCCGCCCTATCTCCAACCTCCCACTACTCTCCAAAACCCTTGAAGAATGCACACTACTTCAACTGGATAAGCACATTGACAAGAACAACCTGCTTCACCCCCTTCAATCTGGCTTCCGCAAAGGTTGCAGCACTGAAACCGCACTGCTTAACATGGTCGATGACATCCACCTTACCCTGGATAAGGGTGAGTCTTGCATACTCATCCTTCTTGACCTCACTGCTGCATTTGACACAGTTAACCACTCAACCTTACTCAATGCACTCAAAGATCATTTCGGCCTTAGTGGCACTGTCCTAAACTGGTTCACCTCATACTTCCATCATAGAACCCAACAAATCAAAATTCAAAACTGCCTCTCCTGCCCTACATCGGTCTCCCTCGGTGTACCCCAAGGATCTATCCTCTCTCCTGCCCTCTTCAACCTCTTTATGGAATCACTCACCCTCATACTTAAACAAGCCAAAATTAACTACCACTTGTATGCTGACGACACCCAACTGTACTATAAAATCAAATCCCACTCAGATATCATACACCTAAACACAGCCCTATCCAAGATTCAATCCTGGTTTTTCACAAACCATCTCAAACTTAATCCAAACAAACTGAAATCATTCTCTTCTCTCCCAAAAAGAACCCTCTCCCCTTTCAAGCATGGATAGCTGACCTTAATGCCCTTAACTGCTCTCTCTCTCCTTAGCCAAATCAGTCAAATCTCTTGGCATCACCATCAACAATAAGCTTGCGCTCAATACCAATATAAACAATTCGGCAAAAGGAGCACTCTTCTCACTCCGGCTTCTCAAAAAAATCAAACCGTTCATTCCTGCAGAAGATTTCAAATCGGTTAGCCAATCTTTAGTCCTTTCTAAGATTGACTACGGAAACGCTTTACTCTCCGGAACACCCAAAGTTCACCTTGCCCCCCTCAAATCTGTCCTCCACTTAGCGGCCAGACTAACAACCGACTGTAAGCGTCTTGAACACATCTCTCCTGCCCTCAAAGAACTCAAATGGCTTCCCATTGAAGGCAGATCCTGGTATAAAATTGCCGGCATTACACACAAAGCCCTTTATCAAAAGACACCAAGTTACCTCTCCAACAAACTCACTAAAGCAGGATGCTCCCGGACGTTGAGAAGCTCAAACGCACTTCTTCTCGTCCCCCCGCTATTAAAGAAAAAAGCCTCGCAGTCACGCTCCTTCTCTAGAAAAGCCCCCAGCATCTGGAATGCCCTCCCCAAAGTTCTTCGTTGTACCTCTTCCTACATCAGTTTCGAAAAAAGGCCTTAAAACACACTTGCTCAATCAATATTAGGGTACTTAATCACTCTTACTATACTTGTGCTACCCACCCCTCCTCCCTTAAACACTACCGCTCTCCCCCTCGCCTCACACTTCTACAGCCCCACTCCTCTCCACCCTACTTCCCTCTTTTCCTATCCTAATTTTTCCCCTCCATCGCCTTCTCACATACCCTATCCCTCCATGCGCTATTTTGTCCACTGAACCTACCCTTTTGCTACTTTTACTGTTATTATTTGTATGTGCCCAACTGAATCTTTTAGTCCTCCATGTACAATTGCCTCACTATTTAACAATTTGCTCCGTTTTGTCCTAAATAATTTTTATGCAAATGTAAAGCGCTCAGATACCCCCGGGTGGAGCTAGCGCTATATAAAACTTAAAATAAATTAAATAAATAAATGTGAGTGGCACATTACAGGTTTCGGGTACCCAGTCTAAATCTGCATCAACATCTACTTCTTTCAGTTTGGTTTGCTTTTCCAGCTAAACATTCTGTCAGAGGAAGATTCCCAACGAACCAATACAATACATTAATTTGACCAAAAGCACTGAATGAAGGCAGACAGTATTTAAAACAGTATTGAAGACAGAAGGTGGGCAAAATGCAATGTTCGAGGCATATGAGCTGCAGAGTACACACTATGCATAGATCGCCATCTGGTGTTGGGTCCGGATGTTTGCACTTGTTTTAGTCCTGGAAAGTATTTGGAAGTCACAAGGTATGTGACTCCTCCTTAGGATCATAGTGTGCATGGGCATCGGCTCCATCCTCAGATTGTTTTTTTCCGCCATCTGGTTCGGATGTGTTACCGATTCCTGTTTCGACGCGCAATCCTTCACCTTTGACGGTATTGTCACGAACCCTAATCGGAGCGCATCTCTACCAGTCTTAGATTCCGGTCCTCGAAGAAGGCCTTCGGGCCGACCGGAGCCTTTGCATCTGGGTCATGGAAAGGACGCCTTTCAAAAAGTGTCCTCGATGTGGGTCGAAGTTTCGCACACCGATCTGCAGGAGGTGTGTAACCTCTGCCTCTCTCCCGAGCACGAGGCCAGAGACTGTCCCGCTTGTGCCGCCTTCCGCTCGAAGAAGACCATGTGGGATAAACGAGCTCGAAGGACCATGGCTCGCTCGTCGAGTTCGATCCCAGACGACATCTTCCAGGAGGGCGTCGATGTGCCAGAGGAGCGGGTCGAAGAAGAGCTCATCAGCGCCTCCGAAGCAGATTACTCCGACGTCGAAGAAGTGACACCAGCTAAACTGGTTGCAAGTAAAGACGTCGACCCCAACCTATAACAACAAAGGCTTCGGTCACACCTTCGCCTTCGAGCTCAGGTGCACAACGACACACTGCTTCCCATGCCCCGCCCTCGGGCCCGGCAAAGAAGCCGACGAAGCCTTCCGGCGACTCCGGCTCGAGTCTCCCTGCCACCGGTGCCCAAACACAGTCATCGGCACTGAAAAAGAAACCGCACCCATCCTCTGGGCCGACTGCTACTTCCACCCCGAAGCCTTCGGCACCGAAGACTGCAACCAGTGACTCCCCGGCACCGAAAAACCACTCTGAGCTGATGAAGAAGCCACTCCCCAAAAGTTCGGACTCACACTCTGAGACGAAAAAAGCATCGACACCGAAGAAGCACACAGGGACTGACAAATCGCATGGCTCGAAGCCCAAACCCGCTCCGCAGCCAGCACCGAAAAAGTCCTCGATGCAGACACCGAACACCCAACCTTTTTCAGAAGAGCTTTTCAACCAGACCCTCACCAAAAAACTTTAACTAAAGACCCTAAAATCGGTCAATTGACTTAGTTCCAGAAAAAGACCACTGGACATGCCTGCACCAGCTCCACCACCTCTTAGGGTACCTTCTCCACCACCTCCCCGACCGCTTTCTCCTACGCCATCCCGTACACCCGTAGAGGACGACGACACATGATGACACAGGGGACGGTGACAACATGCCACTAGATGACCCCAGTACACCAGGCTCTCCTGACCCCTGGGATGACTATAATACGCCTGATGCTCCACAAGAGGACATCTACCCCTCTAGGCCTTCCCCACCAGAAGATACCATGGGGTTTAATCAGCTAATACACCGGGATGCCCAGTACCACGGGGGTCAACCTACATACAGAACCGGTCGAAAACTATTTTTTAGCGGACACTTTCGAAACCATCTAAAGGTCCACATCCAGTTTACCCATGCTCAAAGGGGTGATTAAACACGCTACAGAAGTATTTAAAGACCCCGTCAGGACTAGGATCATCAATCCTAGAATTGAGAAAAAATACAAAGCTGCCCCTACAGACCCAGTTTACATTAGGGGCCCTGTTCCATTAGACTCCATGGTCGTCTCAAATGCTAGGAAAAGGGCTAATTCGCAGACAACAGGTGATGCAGCTCCACCCGACAAGGAGTCTAAACTTCTGGATGCCTCTGGCAAAATAACAGTGTCCCAGGCAGCTAATATTTGGCGCATCGCAAATACTCAAGCCCTGTTAGCCAGATACAATAGGGCTCACTATGATGAGTTGGAGTCCCTGCTCCAACACCTCCCGGACAAATACAAACATAAGGCCAACGACCTAATACAAGAGGGTAAAGTTATCACCAACACCTCTATCCGGTGTGCTCCTGATGTAGCAGATACCGCATTCAGAGCAGTGAACACAAGCGTCCTTCGCAGGCACGCATGGCTACGCATTTCCGTGTTTAAACCGGAGGTGCAAAGCTCTATCCTCAATCAACCATTCGACCAACACCACCTTTTTGGCCCTAATGTTGATGCGTCCCTTGAGAAGATGAAAAAGGGCACAGATACAGCCAAATCAATGGGAGCCTTGCAATCGCAAGCTCCCAGACGTTCTTTTCGTCGCTCATCCTACAGGGGCAACTCCATGGGATACTTGTCTGATACCCCATCCACCTCCTACAAGTCTACCACCCAATCCACCTTCACCAGAGGTTACCACAGAGGAGGATACAGAGGCAACAATAACAAGGGCAGAGGCAAGACTAACACCTGCTCTGCCTCAACCCCTGCCCAATGACTTCCCTCCACTTCCCCCGGACCATTCCACTCCTGTCAGGGGAAGACTACAGCAGTTCCTTCCTGTCTGGACCAACATCACCGCAGACTGGTGGGTGCCACAAATAGTGCAATCAGGTTACTGTCTCAAACTTGCCTCTACTCCCCCAAACATTCCACCCAAACAGTGTCCAATGTCAGCAGAACATTTGTCACTCCTCAAACAAGAGGTAATTTCCTTACTACAAAGTGCAATAGAACTAGTTGCCCTGCACCAACAAAACACAGGAGTTTACTCCCTGTATTTTCTCATACCAAAGAAGGATGGCTCTCTGAGACCTATTCTAGACCTCAGGCCACTAAACCTGTACATACAATCAGACCACTTCCACATGGTCACACTTCAGCAAGTCCTCCCTCTACTTTCACAGGGCGACTTTCTGGCCACCTTAGATCTCAAGGACGCCTATTTCCATATTCCCATACACGCTGCTCACAGAAAATCTCAGGTTTGTAGTGGACGGGCAGCACTATCAATTCAAAGTACTCCCTTTTGGAGTCACAACAGCAGCACAGGTATTCACAAAGTGCCTAGCAGTAGTCACAGCCCATCTAAGAGGAGAACACATTCACGTCTTCCCATACCTCAACGACTGGCTCATAAAAGCCAGCTCGTACAACCAGTGTGTTCATCACACTCACGCGACTATCCAATTACTCCACGACCTGGGGTTCGTTCATAGTAAACCACACCAAGTCTCATCTGCAACCCTCTCACACACAACAGTACCTCGGCGCCACAATAAATGCCTCAAAAGCGTTAGCCTATCCTAGTCCAGCAAGGATAGCAAGCATTCTTGCTCTCCTACCCAAGTTTCAGCCGCATCCCTCCCTCCCAGCTCAAGTGTTCATGCAGCTCATAGGGATGATGGCCTCTTGCATATTCATGGTGCCTCACGCAAGACTCCAGATGCGTCCCATACAAGAGTGCTTAGCACGCCAATGGAACCAGGCTCAAGGTCAGCTAACAAATCTGGTGATGGTGGATGGCCGCACTCATCGCTCTCTGCAGTGGTGGAACACCAAAAACCTTTCCAAAGGGCGACCATTCCTAAAGCCAGTTCCTCAGATTGTCATGACAGCGGACGCATCGCTCTCCGGCTGGGGAACTCACCTATTACATCACACCATGCACCTCAACAGAAGTTATTCCACATCAATTACCTGGAATTACTAGCCATATTCCTAGCCTTAAAAGCATTTAAAAAACAAATATCGGGCAAGGCGGTCTTAGTCCGCACGAAAAACACGACAGCCATGTACTACATCCAAAAACAAGGAGGGACACACTTTCTGCAGCTCTCCCAGCTAGCACAAAACATATGGAAGTGGGCTATACCTCAGAACATATTTCTCCTAGCCCAACACGTCCCAGGAGTCCAAAACACCATAGCAGATATGTTAAGTGGTCAAACACAACAGATCCACGAGTGGGAACTCCATCCACAAGTTCTTCAACCATTCTTTCAAATGTGGGGGCAACCACAGATAGACCTCTTCGCCACCCACAAAAACGCCAAATGCCCAAACTTCGCCGCCAGATACCCACACCCATTGTCCAAAAGCAATGCGATATGGATGAACTGGTCACGCAGATTTGCGTACGCCTTTCCGCCTCTCCCACTCATACCACTAGTGGTGCGCAAACTACAGCAACACTCACTGACTCGCATTCTAGTTGCTCCAACTTGGGCCAGACAACCGTGGTACACCACACTGCTGGAACTGTCAGTAGTCCCGCACCAAAGATTACACCTCTCACCACGCCTCTTAACCCAGAACCGTGGAGAGATCAGACACCCGGACCCAGCTCAGCCTTGTGATCTGGCTCCTGAAATCTTAGAATTCGGTTACCTTAACCTTCTTCCTGACTGTATGAACGTCATTAAGGAGGCTAGACGCCCTACCACTAGAGCCTGTTATGCAGCCAAGTGGAAACGATTTGGGATATATTGCCATAACAATACCATCAATCATCATAATCTACCTACTACACCTACAAAGGTGCAACTTAGCCTATATGTCTATTCGGCTACACCTTGCTGCTATAGCAGCATATCTACAAAATATACAACATTTATCACTAGAGTACCCGCCATCAAAGCCTTTATGGAAGGACTCAAAAGGATAATTCCTCCCAGAGTTCCACCCTCACCTGTGTGGAATTTAAATATCGTTCTCACACGACTAAGGGGAGCTCCTTTTGAAGCTCTACATAAATGTGAGCTACAATTCTTAACATGTAAGGTTGCTTTCCTAGTGGCCATAACGTCTCCAAGAAGAGTTAGTGAGCTACTAGCCCTAACTATTCAGGAAACATTCTTACAAATGCATCACAATAAGGTGGTTCTCCGCACTAATCCTAAATTCCTCCCTAAAGTCATTTTCCCCCTTCCAGCTTAATCTATGGAGTTGCCCATTTTCTTCTCGCAACCACACGCAGTCGCAGAAAGAGCTCTTCATACTTTAGATATTAAAAGAGCATTGCTCTATTACATTGAAAGAACAACCTTTTCGCAAAACCAAACAACTTCTAGTTTCTCTCTCACCACCACACAAAGGCAATCCCATATCCAAGTCCGGGATAGCCAGATGGATTGTTAAATGCATACAAATTTGCTACCACAAAGCAAGGCGCAATTTAACTTCACAAAACACTTTTGTGTAGATGTGCAATCGAAACAACAAGCCAGTGTGGGCCAAGCTGTACTCAAAACCCTATTTCAGACTACTGCAACAGCTGTTGGCCGCCGCTAAGGACTGGGACTGCTATACAATCTATGCATAGTGTGTAATCTGCAGCCCATATGCCTCGAACGGAATATGCTACTTACCAGTATGCATCTGTTCTTGGCATGTAGAGCTGCAGATCTACACACACCCACCCCGCCTCCCCGGTTTCCTTTATCTGTTCCAGTATTATCTTATTTAGATACTGTATACAAGGGCATCTTCCTGTTTCTTACAAAGCTCCATCATTTACCTGCTGGCAAAACACAAAAACTGAGGATGGAGCCGATGCCCATGCGCACTATGATCCTAAGGAGGAGTCACATACCTTGTGACTTCCAAAGACTTTCCAGGACAAAAACAAGTGCAAACATCCGGACCCAACACCAGATGGCGATCTATGCATAGTGTGTAGATCTGCAGCTCTACATGCCAAGAACAGATGCATACTGGTAAGTAGCATATTCCTTATATAACCAATTACTTATTTGAACTAGAATCGGAAAGTATTGCCTTGGCAGTTGCCCTTTTTAGGCCTCGCGCCTAGCCTTGCAGTGCGCAGCCCATGCTCGTGCAGCACGAGACCTCTTGTAAGGGGGGGTTCTGATTGCTGCTCACAGGCTCGTGCATGTGAGCATGCTTTCACGGCCCCCCCCATTGGCTTTAGCGTGTTTTTTTTTGTTTTTTTAAAGCACGCGATTGGGCAAAGGCGGGCGCATGTCCCGCCTTTCCAACGCCCATTACCGTCGGTGGCCAGCACGCGCAGCAGTGCGCGTTCGCCTCACTCCCGCGCTCCCTCCCCCAGCTCCTCTGTGGTGCGCACGCACCACTGGTTTCCTTTCGCTTTTGCGCAGCCATTGCTGATTTTCCTCCGGGAATGCATCCATTATACAGCAGAGGGTTCTGGATCGGGCATGAATGGGGCGTGCGGGGATGCCGCCAGCAGCAGCGCTGGTCCAGGCCAGCGCTGTGAAGCGGCGCTGTCTTAGTCACCCACCTGTCTCGGGCAGAGGTAACCGGCAGCCGTTTGTACTCCAGGCATTTCTGCGGATAGTTTATGTTGTGAATCACCCCGTTCACAGGCAGCTCTTGGAGGTGGGAGTGGCAGCTCATTCCTGGGTTTTGCTTGCTGTGTGCTCTCGGTGCGTTTGTGTGCCTTTGGTTTCTGCAACATTTTGCTCTCCGCTTTCCAGCAGAGGTGCAGGACAACCGGACTCGTGGGACCGGACGCGTGGGCGCCTCACCTGCGTGCAGTCTGGTATGGGCTCTGTCTATTTCACACTACACTTGTGGCGTGGGTGTCTGTACTCTGCTTGCCCGGGCTCTCTGATCATGCCATACAAACAGGAGAGGCTGCGTGGGTTGCATGGCACCAGTGTCACGTCTCAGTTGCATGAAGAAAGAGACTGCCTGTGCATGATTGTCTTAACCAGCGTTACATTGGTCTAGGAAAAAGTATGCTACCACTTGGCAACATTGTGAAAGTTCTCATTTGCGGCAAAGCTCTACACACACTGCTTTGAAAACAAGTTTACCAGATGTCATCGAGTAATGGTGTCCCCCATTACATGGCTGCGTCTGGTGGTTCCGTTCACTAATACGTGATCGTGTGACTCCTCCCACATCGCATGTTGGCAGTCCATACAGCCCGTCAATGAGACAAGAGTGGTGACTGACAGGCTGTGGCCAGTATATCACGTTTTTGCATAGTGGTGCTGTTCAACCAATGTTAAATACTGGAAGGAAAACCAGAATGAATTGTGCAGGGGCACAGGAATGCAACTAACTCTTGTGGCACCTACTGTGTTTAGATCTTTCATATCTGCTACCATTAGTAGTAAACATTTCCAGTCCGTGTCAACGACCTATATTCGATAAGTTTATCGGGGGGGGGGCTTTGTTTTTTGTAAAAATGAAGGTGTTTCTTGATTTTTCTCCACAATATTACTTTGTCTCATCAAAATCAAATGTCTGAAACTGAAAATGACAGAAACGAGCAGCGTCATTCAAATAGCCTTTACTGTTAAACAATTTAAGACTAAAGTACAACAGTACGGGCCAGATATAGGTAAATGCAGGTTTGCGATTCTTTAATAGTGATTTTTAGGGAATCTCTATTAAGGAATCGCAAAATACCATGTAGGTAGGAATCTCAATATTTTTTGCGATTCCTTAAGATTCCTTAATTGTAAATCGCAAATTGCTATACGGAATTGAGGAATACCTTCCCATTCATTTCTATGGGTCAAGCGGCCCATAGGAATGAATAGGAATTGCTCCCGCAATTTGCGAGTCACCAAGAGGCACTCGCAAATAGCAGGAGCAATTTCAAGGGTGCCAGGGTTCCAAAAGGACACCCTGTTGCACCCCTGAAATGTGCATGTGTGCCCTAAGGGCATGAATGTGTGCCACACGGCACTAACAAAAAACAAACAAAAAAAAAGTGGTTTTTTTAAAGAAAATCGCTAATTACCACCAACTTGAAGTTGGAGGTAATTAGCGATTCCTTAAGGCTCAAGTGCACTTTCTTTTGTGCTACTTACATTGCATTTAAGGAATCGCAACTTGCGATTCCTTAAATGCAAGAGCAAAATAATGAATCGCAATTTTGCAATTCCTTTTTTTGCTAGTAGGTTTCAACTTACCTACATTGCTCCCTGCCAAACAGCGAGCACCAATGCTGAAATTCTGCAACTTCCAGCAATAGTGCTCGCTATTTGGCCACCTACATCTGGCCCTAAGTGCACACTTTTCCAACTAACATTTCGCCAAGCAGCCGGTCAAAGTCACAGATTAAAACAGGTCATTTCTAAGAATGGGATTTGGTCAATACAAGAGAGTAAAAAGCTAACTGGATGAAATATTGTGGGCAAAATCATTTAAAAACAGTCAAACTGTTAACAAATATGGATTACAGTGATGGAAGCTCAGGAATTGCAGCAAAGTGACTCAGTGGCTTGATAATTTTAATTGCTTGAAGTCGAAGTTGATTTTTTCCTTTTCAACATGCTAAAACGAACCCTTCTTTCGTGGTTTGCATTTCTTCCAATTAACACTTAAGACAACTTTATTGATCCTGAATTCACTACTCCCAGGATTTCCTTAACATTACTGCAAGTGTTTCATAGCCTGTAAAAGTTTCACTCGCATCCTCTCAACCACATCCATTGCAGTTGTATTTTTACTTTATCTTAATATAGCCTCATAGTAGCAAAAATATTGGAGAAAAAAAATGAGAACGAGTCATTACCGTTTTGAAGCAAATTCAAGTTGGGTGGATATTTTGGTGTTCTGTGATCGCAATTCTGTGACTTGTTCCTGCAGCTTTTCGTGCTGCTCATTTTGCATTTTGTCATTCTCTGCTTTTTCCTTTTTGTAACTGTCAAAGACTTCACGTAGCTTGAGGTTTTACAGGGAAGTTAAAATATAAAAAAGAAAAAAGGGTGATCAGGCTCACGTCAAGCAAGAGGCAGAGAGTACTTTACTAACTAGAAGCCACATACCTGTTTAAGTGCAGCCCTAGCTTCCGCTGCACCAGTGGACTCTACCACCGGCACAGGTGTTGGAGTCGATGCAACCTTGGCTCCACCCGGAGAACGTTTTGGAGTTGACAACAGAGTTATTTCCTCTGAAAGAAAATATAGGCATTTAAAGGTTAGCAACAGTCTTGTGCAGTATGATTTTTTGGAAGTAAATTATATCCAGCATCAGAGTGATATTTACACAAGCAACGATGAAGTTCTATATTGACAAGTAGTGACCGAGGTTTTCTTTTCCATCACAGAAAGTCACGTTGGCAGGAGGAGGATAGTTGTGAACGCCTGCAATAGGATTTTATGGTGGGTGTGCGCATTTTGCAGATCGTGGCGGGAAAAGAATAGAATAAGCTCTGCAGCACAAAAAAAGATGGTAGAGAATGCCTGAGTGTGGGTCAACTTGTGGTACACCTAAAGTTCAAACAATGAGACTGTTGAACATTTATAAAATCGGGAATAATGAGGGAGCAGCACAAGGCCTTTTAAACAATAATGGACATTTTAGTAAGGTTGAAGGGGCAGAGGTGGGTGATAGCCACAACTCTTGTTCCCACTATAGCACCTACGGCTCTCATATGCCCATGCTGGGTAAAACAGAGAAGTTCAGCCATCAGCAGACCCCATGCTGCGATGGCCAGCAGTAAAGAGAAGGAGCAACAGAATGTCAAAGAAACTTGCTAGTGTGGGCCAGTAGGCGAGGTCTCCATAACACCTCTTATTTTGCCAAAGTTAGTGACTCCAATCGCACACAAGCTTTGGTCTTCTCCAGCACCTGATAAACTCAAGAGGAAACTACATTTAGGTCTTCGTCATCTTATTGACCCAAAGGAGCTCTGGTGTCCATCCGGGTGTTGCTCTGCATGCTCTTTCCAGACCTCTTTGGGAAGAAGAGTAGGTGTCATGTTAGTACAAACAAAAATGGTGCCTGGCTCATGTTTGTTTCACTTGTCAGATGAGAACACACATCTCGCACTGTTTACTCAAACTCCTTGCCAAGAGACTGCCAGAGTGCTACCATAAAATTTAGATATTTGGGTTGGGGGGGGGGAGGGGGGGGGGGGGAGGAGGGGGGTGGTTGAAGGCTTAATCCAGGTTGCAATTGCTGATTCAATCATTGTATATGGCTCGATGTAATTACCAGAATCCAAGCCGGAGGGCTGCTATACCATAATCTTTACACTTCCAACCTCTTAAATGCACATTCCTTTCTGGCACCGTTTACACTGCAGATTGCCTCAAGCCTAGAGACAGACACCACTGCATTCATATTTACCACCTATGGGTAACAGGCCAAACTATCAAGAAGTGCAAAAACAACAGTAGATGGACAGAACACAGAACAATGTCATACATTCACCCCAGTACAGAGATCTGGGCCTAAATCCATCATCCCCTTTGGTATCACTTTGTTCGCCCTAAGTTGGCAGTGTATGCCTAGACGTGGGTTCCGTGCTCACTTTGCCACTGGATTCAAGATAGCCTGGCTGATGAGGGTTATGAACCCGAAACCGGTCCCAGGATGGTGGTTTCCAGTCCAGGGAAGACATGGCTTGGCAGTTCGGACTGGACTGTTCCCATGAGGCACAGGGTCAGACTGATTTGCATATGGCCATGTCGGAACTGGGTTGGTGGAGTGAGCTAAATAATGAGGATGGATTAAACCCAGATCAGTTGACTGGGGGTGAGTGCTTGATTTGCACCAACACTTCATCCATCATCCCTTTTGGTATTGGTATATATCAGAATAAGAGCCTGCAGTCGTATACCCACTTCTCAATGTACAGGGAAGCAGATGGTATTTGTTGTTCATTGTTTACATCTTCTCTATTGACCACTGATAAGTACGTTTTGTGTGTTTGGGTAAAGGCAAGCTGTATGCCATTACTCTCCAGCTTAAGCGCCCAGTACCAGTGCAATTCATTGACTGCTAGAGTACTTCAGCACTACCAGGTGAGGGACCCAAATATCCATTCACGGATTCATTATTACGAGGTATTGTTTGCAAACTGTGAAAGACTTTTATAGGTATAAGCATTATACTCTCCCCTATAATAATCAAGGGGCAGCGGAAAGAAGGAGGCAGGGAAGGCAAGGCTGGGAACGACATGAACCGCAGGAGTGCTTGTGGAACGAGATTGGAATGAGTGTGTATGCAGTAGAGTTGAAGAGAATATGAAGAGGCATTCTTGGGTGGTTACAGGAGTTTCATTTACAGACAATTGCTGTTGGACTGAAGCAGGTGCGACACTGTTCTATTGGAGCGGTCCTTCAGTCACATTACTCAGCTCTGGACGTGGATACAGTACCTATCAAGAGTACATATAGACACACAAAAGCCACCCAAGAATGCACACAAACGGAAATGCAATATCATCAGATCTGCATTAGTCAGCCTATATTCCACACAAACACTAAACAAGATGGAAGACTCACCTTGAGTTGGAATAGGAAGGCCTGTGGTCTGCGCTAACAAGATACGGTACATATCACGCTGGCGGACAATAGACTCCACAAGCTGCATTTGATGACTTCGGGCATCACGGAGCTGCTGCAATTCACTTAGGGCTTTTTCAAGCTCAGTCTGAAGCTCAGTAACTCTAATCAAGAAAAACATGAAACGATATGGATATGGAGAACCATCAAGAACCACCATTACCCCTACTGCTTCAATAACATATTTAACAAGTTTTCCCCAGCTACATGTTTTTAATCCATGACCTAACCGGCCAATACACACAATTTTCTTCCACCACCATCTTTAATTGAGTGTCCCTTACCTACTATGCATATCCTCAATCACCAAGCCCTACCACAACTTTAACCCTATTCATGCCAAAGCTCTCATTCACACAGGTATGCAACCCTTAAGTTCCCTTTATCGCAGTCCAGGGGCACAACTTCCACCAATACAAAGTACTTGCCTTTAATAACCCACTATCCAATGTCAACCCACTTCTTTCTACAGATCGCAATACCAATATCCAGTGTACAAAAGTTTAATTTACACCACTCGGCCTAATGTTTTTGTACATTAGCCAACATTCATCATTACTATACAACTAGCAAATTTTCAAAGCAAAAGATTATGAAACATATGAAAAAATGTTAATTGAAAGGTTGAGCAAAAATGGAGAATAGAGTTTTAAGTTAAATATTCTGCCTTGAAATCAGCTCGCTCAAATTCCAGAGAGTTTTGGGGATAGACAGCAAACCAAAATGCAGAATAAGGGAGCTGGAAAAAACAATCTAAAATGTAGTTCAGTCTCAAGATGGCCTCCACAAACTTCAGGGAGTAGTGTTTGAGTGTCTTCAATACAGAGGGACACACGTTCAACATCACCAATGGATTTTCAAGTGTTTTGGGTGGAATAAGAGCACAATTAAATTTTAGATTCAAGATCATTAGGGGAGGGAATAGTAAGGAAAGGAAAATACTGCTTACCAGTATGCATCTGTTCTTGGCATGTAGAGCTGTAGATCCACACACTATGCATAGATCGCCATCTGGTGTTGGGCCCGGATGTTTGCACTTGTTTTTGTCTTGGAAAAGCCTTTGGACATCACAAGATTGGCGACTCCTCCTTTGGAGGATAGTGCACATGGGCATTGGCTCCATCTTCACATTAATTTTTCGCCAGCAGGGAAATGATGGAGTTTTGTGAGAAACAGATATGATGCCCATGTATGCTGTATCTAAATAAGATAGTACTGGAACAGATCAAGGTAGCCGGGGAGGTGGGTGGGCGTGTGTGGATCTGCAGCTCTACATGCCAAGAGGAGATGCATACTGGTAAGTAGCATTTTCTGTTTGAGGCATATGAGCTGCAGATCACACACACTGCCTAGGTTGTATAGCAGTACCCATCCCTAGCGGCAACCACCAGTATCTGCTGCAGTAGTTTGAGATAATGTCTTGAGTACAACCTGGCCCACACTAGCTTGCTGTTTTGTTTGCACATCCACACAATAGCGCTTTGTGAATGTGTGCGGTGTAGACCATGTAGCTGCTTTGCAGAGGTCATCTAAGGGAATGTTTCCTAAAAATGCCATTGAAGCCCCTATCTTTCGGGTAGAGTGGGCTTTAGGGGGAACTGATAATGTACGTTTTGCTTTGTGATGGCAAATCTGTATGCATTTGACAATCCACCTAGCTATCCCAGATTTTGATATGGGGTTGCCTTTATGTGGTGATGAGCAGGACACAAAAAGTTGTTTTGTCTTGCGAAAAGGTTTTGTTCTTTCAATGTAATAAAGCAGTGCTCTTTTTACATCTGGAGTGTGAAGAGCTCTTTCTGTGACTGTTTGTGGTTGCGAGAAGAAAACTGGCAACTCCACAGACTGGTTGAGGTGGAAGGGAGAAATAAACTTTAGGAGGAATTTTGGATTGGTTTTGAGAACCACTTTGTTATGATGGAGTTGTGAAAAAGGTTCTTGAATGGTGAGTGCCTGTAGCTCACTGACTCTTCTAAGTGAAGTAATGGTCACTAGGAAAGCGACTTTCCATGTTAGAAAAATGTTCTGAGGAATAGCCCATCTCCATATGCTTTGCACTAGTTGAGAGAGCTGTAGGGAGTGTGTCCCGCCTTGTTTCTGTATGTAGGACATGGCTGTCAAGTTGTCGGTGCGGACTAGGCCAGCTTTGCAGGATATTGGTTTCTGGAATGCCTTCAGGGCTAGGAAGATGGCTAGCAACTCCAGGTGATTGATGTGGAGTCGTTTTTTTTGAGGCGTCCACCTGCCCTGCATGGTGTGATGTAACAGATGAGCTCCCCAGCCGGAAAGCGATGCGTCTGCTGTTAGCACAATCTATGGAACCGCCTCGATGAACGGTCGCTCTTTGGAAAGGTTTTTGGTGCTCCACCACTGCAGAGAGGTGTGTGCGACTGTCCACCAACACCAGATCTGTCCGCTGACCTTGAGCCTGGTTCCACTGACGTTTGAGACATTCCTGCAGGGGACACATCTGGAGTCCTGCGTGTGGTACTATGATTATGCTAGAACCATTATCCCAATCAAATGCATGAACACTCGAGCTGGAAGAGTGTTGCGGATGAAATTTCGATATGCTTTGTATGCTTGCTATCCTGGCAGGGCTGGGATATGCAAGTGCTTTTGAGGTGTTTATTGTGGTTCCGAGGTACTGTTGTATGTGGGACGGTTGTAGGTGAGACTTTGCGTGGTTTACTGTAAATCCCAAGTCGTGGAGCAGTTGGATTGTGGCATGAGTGTGATGTACACACTGATGGTATGAGTTTGCTTTTATGAGCCGGTCATCTAAGTATGGGAAGACATGGATGTGCGGTCTTCTTAGGTGAGCCGCAACTACCGCCAGACACTTGGTGAAAACTCTGGGTGCTGTGGTGACTCCGAATGGGAGGACCTTGAATTGGTAGTGCTGACCGTCCACTACAAACCTGAGATATTTCCTGTGAAAGGTGTGAATGGGAATATGAAAGTAGGCGTCCTTGAGATCTAGAGCGGCAAGGAAATCGCCTTGTGAGAAAAGAGGAAGGACCTATTGAAGCGTGACCATGTGAAAATGGTCTGAGTGTATGTACAGGTTCAGGGGTCTGAGGTCTAGGATAGGTCTTAGGGAGCCGTACTTCTTCAGAATGAGGAAGTACAGGGAGTAAACTCCTGTGTTTTGCTGTTGCAGGGGAAGGAGTAGTTTCTTACCTGTAACTCCAGTTCTGTAGTAGGGGTATCTCTGTTATAGTCATAATCTATGAATAGTCCCGCCCATGTGCGGGGACCCCGGAGCAATCAAAATATCTCTTAAGCTGTCCTGCATTTGCAAACCTGCAAAGACACTTAAGAGACAGACAAAATAATACAGCCTAATAACAACATGGCTGCACTGGCCAGCACTTCATCTGAAGTGAACACAAAAGCCAAAATAAAGTTTAAATGTCATTTTTATTCACATCTGACATGTTCCTTTATTGTATCACACTCCCTTCACCAAAATCCCTTTAAACAATAGAGAGGAAGGGGTGGACAGACAAGGGGTAGGCTGTCATTATGTGTCTGCTAAAAGGATACCGTGTCTTTAAGGAACTCTCCAGAGACCCCCGGTATCCCAGGATGCACAGCCAAAGCAAGTTACTTTCAGTTCTTTTTGAAGGTGTATAACAGGCCTGAGACTGTCAGGTTACTCCACCGGGGAGGAGGGAGGGTCGCTTATGACTACAACAGGGATACCCCTACTACAGAACTGGAGTTACAGGTAAGAAACTACTCCTTCTGTAGTAGGGGGATCTCTGTGCATAGTCATAATCTATTAATAAAATGGCAAGCCCATCCCAACCAACAAACAGCGGTGGAGTAAAAAACCGAACACCAACAAATCACTGTGCAAACAAATTCCTCAGCGAAGCCTGTCCAACCTGCGCATCTGCCCTAGCATCAGAGTCCAGGCAGTAATGCTTTGTAAACGTATGGACCGACTTCCAGGTGGCAGCCTTACAAATGTCAGCAATTGGAACATTCCTAAGCAAAGCTGTAGTCGCTGCTTTGCCCCTAGTCGAATGCGCTGTAGGCTTACCCCCCAACGTCTTATTAGCTTTCTGATAACAGAGCTGAATAGAGGACACAATCCATCTGGAGATGGACTGTTTTGAGGTAGCTAGACCAGTTCTTACTGAACCGTAATTTACAAACAGTTGATCCGACCTGCGGATGTCTTTTGTCTTATCTAGATAGAATTTCAACACTCTACGCACATCTAGCGAATGCAGAGACCTCTCCGCCGGAGAGGAGGGATGCTGAAAAAATGTAGGCAAAGTTATCATTTGATTTACATGGAAATCAGATATCACTTTAGGCAAAAACTTAGGATGAGTACACATTACCACTTTAGAAGCATGGAATACAGTATACGGCTCTTGACAACACAGAGCCTGAATCTCACTTACTCTCCTGGCCGATGTAATGGCCACAAGGAAGGCAGCCTTCCAGGATAAATGCTGCAGAGAAGCCTTATGAATAGGCTCAAAAGGCTCCCTCATTAATCTGGGCAACACCACGTTCAATTCCCATGGTGGAGAAGGTCGTCTAACAGGGGGAAACACCTTACACAAACCCTCCAAAAAATCTTTAATCACAGGGATTTGAAAAAATGAGGTTTGGGAAGGGCCCTTTCTATACGCAGTCAAAGATGCGAGATGAACTTTAATAGACTGAAAATTAAGCTCAGATTGAGCTAACTGCAGCAGATAAGGCAAAATAACATCTTTACAGGAGGTAGGGTCAATGTCCCTTGCCGTGCACCATAAGCAGAATCTCTTCCACTTATAGGCGTAAGAAGTCCTCGTAGACGGCCTCTTCGCTTCTTTCAAGATCTCCATACAGTCCTGAGGTAGGTTCAAGTGTCCATACTGTACTAGCTCAGGAGCCATGCTGCCAAACTCAAGGACGAGAGATTGGGGTGAACCATCTGTCCTCCGAATTTCGTGAGAAGGTCCGGCCGACACGGCAGTCGCCGGTGAGGCAGAACAGACCGGTGAAGAAGGTCGGTGAACCACCATTGCCTCGGCCATTCCGGAGCAATCAGGATCATCCTGGCTCTGGATTGCGACAGCTTGATCAGCACCGCCGGAATCAGGGGAATGGGTGGAAAGGCGTAGAGAAAGCTGTTGGACCAGCTGATCCATAGGGCATTCCCCAGTGTCCCTGGTTGGTAGTACCTGGACGCGAAGTCGCGGCATTTGCTGTTTTCTGCCGTAGCGAACAGATCGATATCCGGAGTGCCCCACTCTGCGAAGACGTCTCTTAGCACGTCGTCGTTTAGCTCGTGATTTTCTTGAACGAGCCTGCTGAGCGCATCGGCTTGGGCATTCTGCACTCCCGGCAGATGGGTTGCCGTGATCGTTAGGTTCCTGGCCACCAGCCAATTCCATATCGTCTGTGCCTCCCGAGACAGCGTGCGTGAACGGGAGCCCCCCTGTTTGTTGAGGTAATACATGGTAGTAGTATTGTCCGTCTGAACTAGCAGGGAGTTCCGTCTTGAAGGAGGGATGGAACGCCTTCAGGGCCAAGTGTACTGCTCTGAGTTCCAAAAAGTTGATGTGGTAAGTCATCTCCGTCTGTGACCATATCCCCTGAATCTGAAGAGGGCCCGAATGCGCTCCCCAGCCCTGGAGAGACGCATCGGTCACTATGGTCTGGACCGGAATATCCTTGTGAAAGGGAGTCCCCTTGCAGACATTCTCTGAGGAGCACCACCATTTCAGAGACTGTAGAGCGTGTTGGGACAGATGAATCGTGTCCTCCCAACGCCCCCACCTCTGGTCCCATTGATCCTCCAGACATTCCTGCAGAGGCCTCATATGCAGACGTGCATTGGGGGTGAGAAAGATGCAGGAAGCCATCGACCCCAGTAAAGAGGACACCGTCCTCACTGTAGGAGAGTGGGCTGAGAGGAGGTGCAGGGCCTTCCAACGGATAGATAAGCGTCTCTCCTCCGAAGGACACACGCTTGCGTTCAAAGTATTGACTGAGGCCCCCAAGTACTGGAGACACTGCACCGGGATCGGCACTGACTTCGACATGTTGATGTGCAGTCCCAGGCGATGAATCAAGGCAGCTGTCCTGTTGAAATGACACTGGGCTTCCCGGTACGTGGAAGCTTTGATCAGCCAATCGTCCAGGTATGGATACACAAACACTTTGTTCTTCCGCAAGTGTGCTGCCACCACTGCCATGCACTTTGAGAACGTCCTTGGTGCAGACTTCAGACCAAACTGGAGTACTGTATACTGGTAATGGTTGTTGCCTACCAGAAACCTCAGGAACTTGCGATGCTTGTGCGATCGGCACATGAAAGTAAGCGTCCTGCAGATCTATGGCGCACAGCCAGTCTCCTCGATGCAACTGAGGGTAAATCTGATGCAGGGACAACATACGGAACTTTTCTCTGCGGATCCACTTGTTTGCTTGACGCAGATCCAGAATAGGCCTGAACTCGTTCTTGTCCTTTTTTCGGACGAGAAAGAACCTTGAGTAAAGACCTTTTCCTTTTTGCCTCAAAGGAACAGTCTCTATCTCCTTCTTCTTTAACAGAATGTCCGCCTCCCCCTGGAGCTCTCGCACCATGTAGGGAGAGCGCACTGGTGGAAGGCGGGCTTGTGAAACGAAGACTGTACCCATTGCAAACAATATTCAGCACCCACTTGTCCTGAGTTATTGTTCTCCACTCTGCCAGGTAGTATTGAATACTTCCCCCCCCCCCCCCCCCCCCCACCGGAGCGGGTAACGGATGAGGGGGAAGTGACCTTTCAGGGCTTCGACCCGGCCGGGCCTTTGTTCCCTGACGATGATTGATGCTGGCCTCTGCCCCTCTGGCGCTTTTGAAAGGACTGCCTCGGGAACTGTTGTTGTTGCTGGTGTTGGTGTTGTTATTGACCAGACTGACGCCCTTGGCCGTGTTGTTTAGAATAACGCCTGCCATAGGAACGGAATGACCTCTTCTGTTCCTTGGGTTTTTCCAACCCCACGGCCTTCAGGGTTTCTGCTTCGGCCTTCATGCGGGCCATTTCGTCATCCGCATGAGACCCGAAAAACGTCGTGCCAGAGAAAGGCAAGTTAGCAATCTTTTGCTGCGCTTCAGGCTTTAGAGAGGTAAGCCTCAGCCAGGAAATTCTCCTCATGTGTACTCATGTGTACTCCATGACAGTACCCATGGGCCGCCAGCAACGATACATCCCCCGCTGCACTGATGATCTGGTTGGAGACCATCATGCCCTCATTCAACACCTCCTGGAAGTCCTCCCGTTTATCCCTAGGTAGGGAGGCAGCAAACTGTTGCAGGGAGTCCCAAAGCGATCGGTCATAGCGACCCAGCAGAGCGGAGGCGCTAGCAGCCTTCATAGTCGTGGCCGACGTAGAGCACATTCTCCTCCCCAAGGAGTCAATCTTGCGACTCTCCTTATCCGGAGGAGCCGTGGAAGAGGGCGTCGTGGAGTGTTGTTTCCGAGCCGCAACCACAATGACAGAGTCCGGGGGAGGGTCCACCCTGAGGAACGCCGGGTCCGAATCAGGGGCCCTGTACTTTTTCTGCAACCGTGAGGGCGCAGACTTCACCACGGCCGGTGTCAAGAAGACCTCCATGGCTGGTTCCTCCAAGCTTGGAACCAAAGGAAGGAGGGGGCGTGACAGGTGAGCCTTGTGCAAGGTCTCAAATATCACAGAGGTAGTGGGAACCGGCACTGCCACTGAGATTCCCAATTTCGCCGCCCCCCTCATCAGTACATCCTGGAAAGTGGCAATATCATCCACCGGCGAGATTCTAGTAGGCGGCGTTTCCGACAACGAGGGGGAAAGCCGTCCATTGCCCGAAGAGTCCGTATACCTCGTGCCTCTGGAACGAGATCTATATCTCCGTCAGCCATGCCTTGTGAGTGGACGATCTGTGTCAGCTCCGTGACCTCCGGCGAGATCGAGAGCGTGATCTCAGTCTGCGTGGGGCCTTAGGAATCACCGGTAGCCGAGGAGACGGCGGGAGCTGAGGCACCGGCGGTGGCGGCGTAGGTCACTTAGGAGGAGGAGGAGGAGGAGGAGGAGGAGGAGGAGGCGGAGGCGGAGGCGGAGGAGGAGGAGGCGGAGGAGGAGGAGGAGGAGGAGGAGGCGGAGGAGGAGGAGGAGGCGGAGGAGGAGGAGGAGGCTTCTGAGGCAGCGGCTGAGGGAGAGGCTGCGGAATTCCATCACTCCTTGCAGGAGAACCCGGACTAGCACTGTCCGGACTTCCGTCCACCCTTCTCTTCTTAGCGGGTCTATCCGGTGTTGAAGTAAACGAGGGGGGAGCGCCCTCTTCTCCTAGATCCACGACTGGAGATCGTAATCACCGAAGAAGTGTTACCCGATGTCCTAGACGTCGAGCTCAGCGTCGACCTCGTACGGCTTATCCTCGCCGTTGACCGCAAACGGCGTCCCCTCGACGTCGAACGGCGTCCCCTCGACGGCGATCTGTGCCTCGATGGCGATCTCCTTCGCCTCGACGGCGATCTCCTTCGCCTCGACGGCAGTCGCCGGTGTCTCGGCGTCGATCCATGAGCTGACGGCGAAGGAGACGAGCGGGTTTGCCTCGACGGCGAGCTGCGCTGTCTGTGGGGCTCGGTACGACGTCGATGGTGTGTCGACGTCTACTGTGGAATCTTCGACGGCGACCTAGTCCTAGGTCTCGCCGGCCCCTCTCTCGACGTCGAACGTCGAGAACGCCGGGATCCAGAGCCCTGGATCGACGGCGAACACACCGGTGCTTTACCTCTCGCCGTCGACGTCGTCGCCTTTGGCGTCGAACGCGATCTACCAGCCGGTAGGTGTCGTTTCTGCTCCTTTGTCTGCCCGGAGATCCCTCCAGTGGCTGAAGCATGGGCAGAGGAAGGGGAATGAGATCCTCCATGCCCCGAAGTCCCACCTGTTCTCTGCTTCTCCTGTCCCTGAAGGCGAATCCTCTCTCTGTCTCTCAGGGTCCTCTTGGAGAAAGTCTTGCAGACGTCACATGTAGCAGGGACATGTGAAGATAAGCAGAGAATACAGACATCATGTGGGTCCGTCTTGGCCATTTTCCTCCCACACTCAGGGCATTTATCAAATAAAGCCATGCTAAGAGTGGGCCAAACTGCACCAAATTGCAGGATGCAGCAGAGAAAGGCTCTAGACGTCGAATGAACAAACTTCTTTATCAAAAAAAACAATTTTTATCCAAAATATCCACCCAAAAGGGTAGAGCTCAAGCTCCAGGGTCCTGCTAGCAGGAGCCGGAAAAAAGAACTGAAAGTAACTTGCTTTGGCTGTGCATCCTGGGATACCGGGGGTCTCTGGAGAGTTCCTTAAAGGCACGGTATCCTTTTAGCAGACACATAATGACAGCCTATAGGGCTTGTCTGTCCACCCCTTCCTCTCTATTGTTTAAAGGGATTTTGGTGAAGGGAGTGTGATACAATAAAGGAACATGTCAGATGTGAATAAAAATGACATTTAAACTTTATTTTGGCTTTTGTGTTCACTTCAGAGGAAGTGCTGGCCAGTGCAGCCATGTTGTTATTAGGCTGTATTATTTTGTCTGTATCTTAAGTGTCTTTGCAGGTTTGCAAATGCAGGACAGCTTAAGAGATATTTTGATTGCTCCGGGGTCCCCGCACATGGGCGGGACTATTCATAGATTATGACTATGCACAGAGATCCCCTACTACAGAACTGGTTCTATTGCATGTTTGTGTAGGAGGGAGATTACCTCCTGCTTTCGCAGCAATAAAATGTTCCAGTGACATTGGGCTCTGTCTGGGTGGTATGTTGGGGGGGGGGGGGGGGGGGGGGGGGGCGGGGGGCGGGGGTAGAAGTGAGTTCTATACAGTAACCCGATTGAATGATTTGTCTCACCCACCTGTCTGTGGTGATGTAGTTCCAGACAGGTAGGAAATGTAGCAGTCTTCCCCCGACCGGAGTGGAATGGTTTGGGAGAGCGGAACGAAGTCATTGGGTAGGGGTGGAGGCAGAGCGGGTATCGTTGGTCTTGCCTCTACCTTTGTTATTATTGCCTCTGTAGCCTCTTCTTTGATAACCTCTGGTGAATGTGGTGTGGGTGAGAGTTTTATAGGACGTGGAGGGATTGTTAGAGGAGTAGCCTCTGGAGGTGCCCTTGTAAGAGGGCCAACGAAATGACCGTCTGGGAGCTTGTGATTGTAAGGCTCCCATCGATTTAGCCGCGTCGGTGTCATTTTTCATCTTTGAGAGATGAATCCACGGCAGGCCCAAATAGATGCTCCTGGTCAAATGGCTGGTTAAGAAAGGAAGTCTGTATCTCCGGTTTAAAACCTGAAATGCGTAGCCATGCATGCCTACGCAGAAGGACACTTGTGTTGATGGCTCGGGAGGTGATGTCTGCCACATCTAGAGCGCAACGAATGGAGGGGTTTGTGATGAGCTTACCCTCCTGTATTCGTCAGGGAGGTGTTGCAATAGGGACTCTAGCTCATCGTGGTGTGCCCTATTGTATCTGGCTAACAAAGCTTGAGGCGATGTGCCATATATTAGCTGCTTGTGACGCGGTATGTTTACCAGAGGCATCCAAGAGTTTGGACTCCTTGTCCGGGGGTGGAGCGGCCCCTGACATTTGCGAGTTAGCCCTTTTTCTGGCATTGGAGACCACTAAGGAGTCCAAGGGTATTTGGCCCTTAATGTATGTGGGGTCTGCTGGGGCAGCTTTATATGTTTTCACTATCCTGGGGTTTATAACCCTAGCCCTAACAGGATCTTTGAACACCTCAGGTGCATGTTTGATGACCCCTTTTAACATAGGGAGAACGGAGATGGACTTTAGTGAAGTGTCAAAAGTGTCCATTAACAAATCCTCTTCCACAGGGTCTGTATGTAAGGTAACCCTGTGGTATTGTGCAGCTCTGTGAACGAGCTGGGTGAAACCTATGGTATCCTCTGGAGGGGAAGGTCTAGAGTGGTAGATATCATCTTGTGGTACGTTAGGGACATCTGGTGTGTTGCAATCGTCCCAGGGGTCTGGGGTATAAGGTGGACTAGGATTCCCCTAGTGGTTAATCGTCTAGCCCCTCCCCAGTGTCAGAGGTGTCATCATCGTCCCTTGGTGGAGGAGATGGTGTAGGACAGTGGTGTGGTGGGGGAGGTGGTGGAGGAAGTGGAGAAGGGACTCTGAGAGGCGATGTTACAATGTCTCTTAGGCGGTTGAGCCTGTGGAGGCGTGTCCAGTGGTCTCTTTTTAGAACTGAGTGTCAGTTGACATGCCTTTGGGTCTTTTAGAAGAGTTTTGTGGGTGGGATCCGGTTTAAAAAGCTCTTCTGTTGGAGGTTGGTGTTACGGCGCAGATTTTTTTCGGTTCCGAAGGCTTGCGTGGCACTGATTCTGGAGTGGACTTGTGCTCCTTAGGCTTTGAAGAGTTACATTTTTTATTGTATGCAGGAGTTTGCGGAACCGTTTGTTTTTTCGGTTCCAATGGTTTTCTCGGTTCCGAAGGTTGAGAATGTGAACTCTTCGGTAGTGTCTTTGCTCGGTTCCGACGACTTTTTCAGAGTCGAGGGATCGATGCCAGTAGGTTTGGGTGCCGAGAGCGTGGATGTGGAGGCAGTGGTCGGCACTAAGGTGGAGGAAGGTTTCTTTTTCGGTGCCGGGGCTTGAGTTTGGGCACAGAGGGCAGGCTGACTCGATCCAGAGTGGCCTGAAGGCTTAGTTGTGGACTTCTTTGCCGGGCCCAAAGGCGGGGCATGAAAAGTATTGTCTTGGTGTGCACCTGTGCCCGAAGATGAAGGTGTTACCGAAGCCATTTTTGGTATGGGGGTAGGGGGTCTGGGGTCGACTTCACTACTTACGACCCGCTGACCAGGAGTGAGGTCTTTGAGGTCGGAGTCATCTGCTTCAAGGCACTGACGGGGCCTTCTTCGACCTGTTCTGGCACATAGACGCTCTCCTAGAAGATGCCATCGGGAATGGATGCAGACGAGCGAGCCATTGTTCTTCGAGCTAGATAATCCCGAATGGTTTTCTTGGAGCGGAAAGAGGAACAAGCTGGACAGTCTTTGGCCTCGTGCTCTGGTGAAAGGCAGAGGTTACACACCTCATGAAGATCTGTGTGGGGGGGGGGGGGGGGGGGGGGGAAACTTCGACCCACATCGAGGACACTTCTTAAAAGGAGTCCTTTGCATGAGCCAAATCGAATGGCCCAAGTAGGCCCGAAGGCCTTAGTCGACGACTGGAATCGAGGACTTCGAAATTGAAGAGATGCGGGACAACTAGGGATCGCGAGCGAAAACACCGGAGAAAGGGTGAGGATTGCGCGTCGAAAGTTGGATCGGTAACGGCACCGAACGGGAGCGCGATAAACACATCCGAGCCCGATGGCGGAAAAAAAACTATCTGAAGATAGTGCGCATGGGCATCGGCTCCATCATCCAAAGGAGGAGTCACCTATCTCGTGACTTCCAAAGACTTTTCCAAGACAAAAACAAGTACAAACATCCGGGCCCAACACCAGATGGCGATCTATGCATAGTGTGTGATCTGCAGCTCATATGCCTCGAACATACACGTTTGTCCCCAAAACATACAAGAGCAGGGCGACTCAGCTTTGCAATACCACATACAGGACTTTCATCCCAATAAACACCATTTAGGATACCACACCATCAAATAAGCCTCAGGTGGTGGCATCTCCCAAGTCTAGGGTTAGCCAGGGTCACATTTCAAAGGCGGCAGGGACTTTGAAGCCTCTGGCCTTGGTATGCTAAATCACTAGCCATCCCGTTGGAGGAGGTAAACACGTCCCGGAGCAGTCATTGTTTTGGGCCTCAGAGAGAAGGGGTGCTCTCCTCCAGGGGGTCAAAAACTAGTCTTGGGTGGCAGACGACTCAGTACCACTCATCCAGCACACTAGAGGACTAGTAGGCTTTCAGGGGGCACCTCTAAGGTGACCTCTGGTTGAAAGTCATAATAAATCTTCTACTGACATCAGTACAGATTTATTAAGACAAGGTGTTTGATAGCAAACAGCATAAGTTTTCAGTAAAGTCATCATGTAACTGGGGAACTCGTAATGACCAGTGCCCTGTACATTACTTATGATGGCTATCTCTATTCACTTGTACTATCTAGTAATTGGCCTAGACAGCACAGAGGCATACCTGCTCATGCAGATATGCCCTCACATGTAATATAATTCTCCCTGCCTTAGGGCTACAAAGCCCGCTGTAGGGGTGACGTACCTACAATGCATGAGGTGACTGGTATGGCCCACAGTTAGCATGTCATGTCGCATTTTAACTTATGATTTGCACAATGACACAGTCATTTGT
Source organism: Triturus cristatus (assembly GCF_964204655.1). Lineage (NCBI taxonomy): Eukaryota > Metazoa > Chordata > Amphibia > Caudata > Salamandridae > Triturus > Triturus cristatus. The sequence goes on along the minus strand of NC_140586.1, from coordinate 321,815,936 downwards.
ATGGGGGTGGCATAATACTTCTGCAGCCCTTAGGGACCCTCTTTGGTACCCATGCCCTAGGTACCATGGGTACCACTTACTAGGGAGTTACAGGTGTGTCAAAGTGTGTGCCAATTGAGTTCTAATTAGACCATTTTACCTTGTTTTAGGGAAAGAGCACTAGGTCCTGGTTAGCAGGGACCCAGTGGACATCTGTCGAAAAACATCAGTACCAGTGGCAAAAAGTGGGGGTGAGCATGTGGAAAATAAAAGCACTTTCCCACACGTCCTATACTAGAACCACTGTCAATATGCAAATCTAGTTCGTAGCACTTCCTTACAGCCATCACCCTAATAATATGCGCTTTACATTAATGAACCATAAATACAAGTTCTAACAGCATGGACATATGGATACTAATCTTAACTATAGACCATGCTCTTTCACAGATCCATGATGTGGTACTGTGAACTGGCAGCCAAAGGGTTTGTACTGCAACAGGGGTGGGCCTACGTGTACTAAGAACAAAATAAACATGAAAACTTGTTGTCTTTGAACAGAAACAATGTGTCCTAGTTGTCGGTGATTGGAATTTCACATCCCTGCATCTTTCTGCCCTCTTTCGGTCCAGCAGTGATCCGAGGACTGAGTCTTGAGCACCACTTTTAAACAGTCTTCGCATTTGTGGAAGAGGAGGACTCATTGGCCAATGAGGCAATAGCTCCCACGAGGCAAGCCTTCTCGCTTTACACTTTCCCGACAACCAACATGACAAAATCCTTCTTCCCCTGTGAGGCGCCCTGGGTATAGTAGGGACGTATAGGCAAGTTAAATGCGCCAATTGGGTATTAGTCAATTGTGCAGGTACTTGGGGAGTAAAAGCCCATGCACCGGGGCCTGGACAGCATGGACCCAGTGCATTAAAGTCGAAAAACCAGCAGCATCAGTCCCAAAAACATTTGTGGGGGGGAGCAATCACACAGAAAGAAGTCATCTCCTAAACTAAGAAACACGCCTGATATTTAGGAATCGTTGCAGATGTTAACTTATTCATGAAACCCTCAATTGATGCAGCAATTTCTTCTTGTATCTTCATACTGACAAAGATCAGGAAGGTTGGCATGTTTCTCACACAGGATGCTTTGAAAACAATAATGGCCTTAGTCTTATCCAGATTGGATTATGCAAATTTAATATACATTGGCCTCCCTAAAACTCTGCCCTATAGACTACAAATCATCCGGAATCAAATAGCCACACTGATCTACAAACTGCCAAGGAACTCTGTCACTCTAAGAGACTTCCACTGAACAGAGAATCAGTTACATTTTGCTGCCTTGCTTAAGGTTCATTCGGGTGACGGCCTCCAATTCTTCGTTAAATTAACTAAGTACTCTCCTGCATAGGAGCTTCGCTCTTCATTTAATCTATCAACAATATCTAGATTAAGGTAAAAAGGTACGGGTAGACTTAGTTTTTCAGTACTCGAACCCACAATCTGGAACTCCTTACAGACATTTTTAAGATTACAACAGGACCTCAAGTACTTCAGGAAAAATCTAAAGGCCTGGCTCTTCAGACAAGCCTATTAACAGTGCCATTTTTCCAATTATTCTAATAGTTGCACCATAGCACTATAAAACTAGTTAACATAACGTGCAAAACCTAGCGGTCATTTAGACATTATGCAATGTAGACGAAAGGTTGGTAAACCCTTACTTGGATGCTGTGGTCTCCTGTTCCTCCTTTTCTTTCTCCTCTCCCAGCTCCCGCAAAGCCACCAGAAGGCGTTGGTTCTGCTGCTGCAGCTCTTCTATATTTCGGTATGTTACCAGATGCTGGGTTATTACTTCTGAAGAACTGCTGATGTCAGTGGAGGTGACTTCCTCATCCCGGAGCACGTGATTACCCCTGGCTTCTTCCAGCTCCATGAGGAGCACTCTAATCTGAAATGGAATCAGAGATGAAGTGAGCCACTGGCGAGAGAAATCACCCAAGATGCACATATTTAAAGAGAAAGAACAGCTCTGAAACTATTAAAGAATAAATGGCTGTGTGACCAGTGATATGCTCTCAATCACTTTGTACAGGTAACCTGGTCAAACAAGCATTCAAGATTGATCATATCCATGAGAACCATACTGTTTTTACTACAACATCACAGTTTGATACAACCTTCACATTCCAGGAAGCGTGAACAATGTAAGCACTGCAATTGAGGCCAATAGCTCCAAGATTTTAGCATAGACACAAGAGGATAGTATAAACATTACAACAGACAAGGTCAGCAACACTAACAAGAGACGTTTGCCCTATTTTTAAAAACGTTATACTTGCAACACCCCGGGTTTGCAACACCATGCTGCTTTTAATAAAGGCATTGAAGTCAACTTTCAGAACCCCCCTCTCCCCCATAGGCTCCAAGATTGAGAGTTTACATTGAAATGGAACCCCTGAACAAGAATTTACTCTTTAACTACTCCAACTTATCATTCTTACTTACCTGTTTGGATAAATCTTTAATTTGTGATTCCAGCCTTTGATTCTCCCGCTCAGATACAGAGGCGCGTTTATTGGCTTTATCTGTGTCATCTTGTAGTCTGTGGATTTCCTGAGGCCAACAGAGACAACATCAAAAAACATAATAAAACTGTGCATTCTTTTACAAAGAGGGACAGAATACTATGGTTCTGAGGGGGTTGAATCTAGGAGGTGTAGTGCATATATCCGACCTCTTAGAACAAATCAAAATCGAAACAAAGGCATCCAAGAGCTACTCTGTGTAGGGACAATATGTCCTGTAATTATAAGTCCCAGGCAATTTATATTACATAAACAATATAATAGCGCAGACGGTACTGTGCTTAAAATGGTGTGGATTAATGAATACCTATATGAAAAGGCTCCAGGTTGTCAAATACTAAAATGCAGAGAAGTCTTTCATGACTTTTAGGTCTCAATTTCAGACAATCTTTAGACAACCTAAGGTGTGTCATAAACGTTTACTGAGAATCATGGAGGAAGCAAAGCCACACCCTTTTAATTATTGAAATGAGTTATGCCGAGTGTCTTAGATCAAGGAATGAGCCACCCTACAAACTAGTGATGGGCTGCAAAAAATGCTGAGACTTTTAGCAAAGCAAACATAAGGAGATGGACGGAGAGCTGAAACGTTTCAGACACTCACCCCCAGTCACAGATCTGGTTTGAATCCATCATCGTTCTTTAGCTCACTTGGCCACCCCAGTTCAGAACTAACAATATTCAAATCAGTCTTGACCTTGTGCCTCATGGGAACAGTCCGGCTTGAACTGCCAGGCCAGGTCTTCCCTGTACCGCAAACCTTGAGCAAAGCAAGCACTAAATACACAAAATAAAGGACTATGGAAGGGAACACAAAAATACCTTATTTACATAGAGGTCTCCACATCTGCAACACAGATCTGCATAATTAGCAGAAATCAAGGATTGTTGGTTGAGAAGCACATGCAGAATAAAGTGCTTTGCGAGTCACTATGCTTTTAAGCCAAAACGGAAACCTGTAGTCTATTAAAAGCCCATTTCAATTGAGAACGATATGAAACCAATAATTACATGCAAAATATGATCTTCAAAGAGTGTCTAGATCAACAGCATGTCCTCTAGCACCTAACGTCACTACCCAAAGGTCAAACATGTAGATAAGCAAATGCAAAGGGTGTGAAGCACTTCAAGTGTAAGCGCAGCCAAAGAGCTGTATGGAGAAGAACATTTCAGCCAGCAGCATATGCTACTTCCAGTATAACCACCTCAACTAGATTATGAAGGCACATCACTCACAATGAGAACCTATCAACCCTGAGGCTGCAGTCTAATAGAAAATTGCATAATACCAGAAGCTGTATGGTTGGCAGAAGCACCAGTCAATACAAACCTGCATTGCTTGCTCAAGTTTGGCAGATAAATTAGCCACTGATTTCTGCATGCGTTCGTACTCTTCACGCTGGCGTTTCAGGATGGGTGCTTTGGCCTCCACTTCCTTCACAATTTCATCCAGATACTTGTTAATCCTCTTATTTTCCAGCTTCTCAATCAGCAACTCGTCTTGCGTTTCTACATATGCATTGTAGAGCTAATGAGACATGGTCAATGGTTAGGTTTCAAAAAGTTATCTGTAGGACTAGGTTCAAGGATGGGAGGACCCACTAGGTAACACATGGGATGCGGAGAGGAGTGTCAGTGCCGAAGGCTTGCTCATTTCATTAACACCACCTTCTAAATGTGGATGAAAGCAATGTTTATGTTGAAAATATTGATGCTGGCTAACAAAACATGCAAGTCAAGAAACTAAACAAACAGAAGTTTGTAGCGCTCCATTTAGTGCAGTTGGTTAGCATTTAATATAACTGGTCATCAGGATATCCAAAGTCCCTTTTGTACAAGACATGAATCCATGGTTGATTCACAATTAAACCCTCCAGTTCCTTACTTATGCAAAAGGCAACTCAGGGCATGGTGAACCTGGACAGCTGCAGCTAACATTGCGAGTAGGCATCAGAATACATTATTTGCAGCCCTGCAAACCATGCAAGATGGAGATGGAGCAGTACGTACCAGCAAAGGTAAATATTGAAGCTGGAGGAAAGTGATCCTACAATTCAAATCTTTGTGTATACTGATAAATATGGAGAAGTTGTAGGGAAAGAGCGCAGTGTCAAGCAATACATTTAGTAGTATTCAGGATTACTAAAGAGAAGTACATGGTCTTCGGTCACCACAAAGTTCACCAGTACAACTGAATCTGCTGCAGAGGTGGACCTGGGCTGAGGAACTGAAGATTTCTCGGAGAAGGCGGAATCAATGAACAAAATGAGGAAAAAAACAAAAATCACAGAACACACGCCACACCTTAAGGAAGGTTCCATGCAAACAGAAGACCGAGATAATCATTAAACTGAATACAGCAGGAAGTTACCGTCAATGCCAGGAAAGCCTCAAGAATGACTTTTGGCAAAATTGTTGGAAAAATAGACATATATGTGTACTTTATATATTTGTGTACATTATGAATGTGTCACCATAACCACCACTTTTTCCAACATGTTGAACTGTTGCAAATTGTACAAGCACACGATCACGCAAATTGATAACTTCTCATTCTATTGTGTGTTCATATTAATTAAAAAGCCTAGAACTGACCAACTGGAGGGGTTGAAAGGATAAAACAGAAGCACCAGTGTTGAAAACCATTTGGAGGAAAACATGAATTCTTACTTCTGTTAACTTCATTCCAGGTTTGATGATTTTAGCAACTGCAGCAGCTGTAGGAGACATTGCTGTAAGCTCTTCCTCAGTCATCAAAGCACCTGAAATAAAGATACAACTTAAGTGACTGAGAAAAAGAAGTTGTCCCTAATGGAACACACTTATTATCTCCCAAGACATTAGATTATTTCCCCTTTCAGTATAGGTGTGCATATAGTTTTTCAAAAACCTACCATTAAATTTTAAAAGTTTCAAATATTATCTCATGCATGGGTTTCTCATGCAACCTTGCATCTTTACCCCATAGAGTAACCGTGCTTTCTTGCGTACCTGTTCTTCAGTCTACTAGCCGTTAGTTGTATAGCTACCAGACACTGGACAGCTCTCATCTTACCAATCATGATCAAAAACAGGAACAGTCTATTTACCTCCTTCAGCTATCACAACCACTCTTCCATCTCCCTCCCACACCCTACCCTCCTTGATGACACCCCTACACCTCTTGTATTAGGATCAAAGTTCTTCCAATCAATTCCTCATTAACAGGAAAAAACTTTACCTCCCATTGTGAAGTGGAAACCCCTGCCCAACTAGGCTCTAGCAAAATGTAAAATGGATTGCATTATGAATCTTACTCGTCTCCCAGAATACCTTTTCTACCCCTCTTTGGCCAAATCACGCCAAGAGGAACTCCAGTTTAGCCACTAAAATACTATTCAACTAATCGTACCACTCGCCTACCCTAGCCCACTGACACCAATTAAAATGACTACACCAAACATCCAAACCACTCCGAGTAACTAATTCTGGTGTTCAAGCCCACTCACGACATGGCTCCTGATTAGAGATTGGTCCTTACTGAATGGCACTGTCCCAGACATACACTACATTCAGCCAACCTCACACTACTTGCCATATCAAATCTATCCAACTACTAGTATCCCTGTTACTGCATGCCCATACTGAATCAAGTCAACAAAAATTGCTCACCTGAAGCCCCATATCTTATTTATCTGCCCTCTCCCAATGGCTAACAACCTTGACACCTTCACTCAGCTGCTATTATCCCTCAGATGTGCCTATACATATTAAAAGATGTGGTGCCATACTGTGCCATACTGTGACTAGTTACATGTGTTTGTTGTACAATCGTTCAGAGTCTGCATTGCAACTTCCAGCTCACCTTTGCCCAACTTATCCACATGTAACCAACAAACATATACACTTTGTTACAATGTACTGAAAGTACGTTCAAAGAGCTCACGCAACTAGATAAATATTTTTTAAATATTTACCAGGTGTAGGAAGCAGTTTCTTTATATAGTGGACCAAAAAGGGGCACACCATGTAAAGAGTCCAAGCAAACCCCAGAGGAATTACAGAGGCACAAATGACACCCCAAATGCTCTTTGGTGGTAGTGTGGGCAGCCCGTTCGGCATATCAGAGGGTAGTGCTAAGCATTTATAATACACACAAAGGCAGTAAGTGAGATCCATTCAATAACAAATATCTGACACCAATTTATTAAAACAAATCCATCTTTTATATAACTTTAGATACCATGTTCATCAGAATCGGGTAATTTTTTAAGTTTTCATAAATGGACAGTGCATTTTCTGGATCAGCGATGTTATCCCTTGGAGGAAAAACATGCATTGCATTCGGGCACTGGTCAGCGACTTACAGGACTGTTCTTTTGTACTTAAGGTGAGTATGGGGCAAGGTCTAGTGCCACACCAACAGGTCACCTCGGGAGGCTCTGGAGCCTCTGGGTGCAGAGGTGTGTCATGGAGTGCGGTGTACTATTCACTTCAATGCGAGAACGGTCTGGTCAGAAAGAGGCTGCAGGAAGGGACTGAGGCACCAGTCCGGCATAACCCAAAGGGGTCCTTGACCCGAGAGATCCTCTGGTACGCAGTGACACATTGGATCCACTTCTTCCTGGGCTGTGGAGCTCGGGTACAGTGGTATATTTTAGGGTCGGATTATGGTGCAGGAGTCTCTCGTGGTTGGAGGGGACCTGCAGAAAGGGACTGAGGCAGCAACAAGAAGTCCCATATTCAATTTAGGGGTGTTGAAGACAGTGAGGGTTAGTAGCCAATGAGTTTCTCACCCGTGGGGTCACTACGCTCCCTATATGACAACTTCATATAGCTGGCAAGAAGCCTCATTTAATCCCAATTTGATTTCCTTGTACTAGCACACTTTTGCTCTTCGTTTGAGGAGGTTGCCTGGCTCCATTCAGCTCTGGAGCTAGAGCAGAAGGGCTGGAAACCCTTTTTTATTCCTTTTAGGATTTTAATTTCACACATTTTTTACATTTTTCCATTTGATTTGCCAGTACTTCATGCAGCAGGGGAGCCTCCTTGCATGATTCGGAGTTGCTGGGCCTCTGTTATTCTTTCCTTTGACTCATCTGTTTGATTGCCGATCCATCGCTAATTTGCATTTTAGCATCGCCTACGGCCAAGCCCCTTCTGTGGCAGGATATTTTAATGGGGAAACCGCGCCTTCGTACGCGCCAAAGGCAAGCTGGTTCTGCCTCAGATTTTACTCCCAGATTCAGTTATGCTAGAAATGAACTTTTAGCCCACAATGTCTCAGGTAAGAACATTGGCTGCAAACACAAACTATTGGTCTGCTCACTCCACGTTTTCTTGTAAGGACTGGTATCTTCATATAGATAAGAAGGGTGGCGAGAGGATGAGCTGCTTTCAGGACAATTCCTCACTTGCTACTACTCAAACCCATGTACGGTGCAGAGTAGACTGGATTTCTGTAATTCTCTCCTTCTAGGGATCCCAGAATATCTGGGTAAGCAGCTCCAGAGGTTACAAGTATTGGCCACTAAGTTAACATTAATCAAAACCAGATTTGACTCGCATTTGGCACTGCGACAGAACTCCACTGGTTACCAGTGAAGGAAAGAAGAGTCTTTAAGGCCAAGTGCATAATGCACAGAGCCTTGAACGGTAGCGGACCCAGGTCTCGGTCCCTAAGATCATACTCAGCCTGTTTGGTCTGTGTGCTCTCCTTCAAAAAAACAGGAATAGGTGGGAGATCCTTCCGAGTGAAAGCGGCACAAATTTGGAACACACTACCTACCACCCTGAAAGCAAATACAAACCTGTTGAGTTGCAGGAAAAGTCCAAAACCTGGTTATTTCCTAGTTAGTGACACAACTACAGCCCCACCCCCCCACATTGCAATGTTGCCTGAATACTTATATTGACTGAGTTGAATCTGTATATGATCTACCACTAGGTGGTTATACCGTGCAGAGTCTCCAGGTGTTCCCCGAAAGTGTACAGGGCTCAATGTAAAATCCAAAGTGGCCTATACGTGGTAGTGTGGGTGAGCAGTCTTAGGCCTAACAGAGGAGTGCAAGACCTTTATTGCACAACATTGACCCATAATGGACACTTGACTCAAAAAGGAAATCCACACCAATTTTAGAAAAATGAGCTTGGTTTATATTTTATTTTAAGAGCAAGATCTTCGCAATAAGTCAAGTAAGTTTTTAGCTAAAAATACTTTTCACTTTATTTTCAGAACACTTTAATGTTATCCTGTGGAGGAAAACAATGCGGTTTAACAGGTACATACAACACTTATAATTACAATCTTCAGGACCAAAGGACAGCACGTGGCAAGGGTCAGGCGAGTACCAACACTGCACCACAAGCGGCACAGGGGTGGCTGCACCACCAGCGGCACAGAGGTCAAAATTGTTCAGCCCAATGTGTTTCAATGGAGGCTGGGGTGCTCGAAGCCACACTGCATGAAAGTAAATTGGTTGCAGGGGCCAAGCTTTGGGGGTTAGTTTAAGCACGGGGTACCACAAAGCAGCACCAAAACCTACAGCAGCACAGGGGTGGCCAGGTGCAGGGTGCAATTTCAGCTTCGGGCACCCTATGCTTTTTAAGGAGAATTCTGCTTCGACAAACAGGCTGCAGGCATCGCACTGGAGGATGCAGAAGGGAGACCAACAACAGCAGAGGTACATAGAAATGTAGGGGGTCGATTCAGCTCACCAAGGCACAGGGGCTTTGGGTGCAGGGGTGCCTTTAGACGTCCGAGTCTTCTTACTGGAGCCAGTCATGGTCAGTGGGAGCCTCTGGATTCAGACTGCAGGCGTCGTTGTGGAGTCTATGAGGGGTCAGCCAACGCTGGACTTTAGGTCAGGTTCGCTGGGGAGACTTCATTGGACAGGTGAGCCACTCAGATCTGGGCTGTGGGAGTCAGGTGTGGAGTGGACAGGACTCACGGTTCAGCTGAATGCAGAGTCCTTTCTGTTAAATTCTTCTGGACAGGGCGGCTGTCCTCGGAAGATCTGGTGTTTGTTGAAGAGCAGTCAGTCTTCCTCGGGTTTCTGGAAGTCACTGGCAACAGGACAGGCGTGGTCTTCTTTGCAGAGTCTTTAAAGCTGGAGACAGGCCGTTAGGCCTGGGGCCAAGTCAGTAGTTTTCTTCAGACTTTGCTGCAAGTACTACATTTAGGGGGCATTTTAGGGAAGTAGCAGGTATGGCCAATGGGCACCATACCTGGTGTGCTACACCTGCTATTCTGCCACCCTCATGTGGGCTGGAGCATAGACCTAGCCCTGATTGGAGGAGTCCCTTCATCTTCAAAATGGAGGGGACTAAAACGTGTGCTTAACTAGGTCTCCTCCACTTGAGGGGTGGAGTTGGCAAAGGTGGGCACACTTCCTAGCCTTTCTAGATTTTCCCACCTAAAGTGGGGGTGAAATCGGGGGCTGCAATCTGTTGCTAGCAGTAGAGGCTGGCTTGGGAGGGGATCTTCCATTACAAAGACGGCAGGCCTTTGAAGCTTCTCCGAACAGTGGGCACATCCTGGGGGGGAGGAAGTGCAACACCTTTTCCCAGAATGTGCATGGTTTCTGCTCCCAGAGAGCAGAGGCTCTCCACACAGGGGTCCAGAAACATGTCCGCGTGGGGCAGGGTGCCTAAACATCAGTGGCCACACCAGGGATGGTACGTGTTCAGGGGTCACCTCTTAGGTGCCCCTTGAATACATGTTTTAATACATCTCACACTGGCATCAGTGTGAATTTATTACATGGAGTTGTTTGGTACCAACCACTCCTGGTTTCAGTGAAGCCTTCATGGTGCTGGGGAACTAGAGTTGTCAAGTTTCCTTCCCATGTACTCCTTATGGCTTCCCTGGCACTTACAATATTTAAGAATTTACTTAATTATTCTAGGGCCACATCTACTAATACAGATATGCCTTCACCTGTTGTATAGTGCACCCTGCCTTAGGGCTGTTAGGCCTGCTAGAGGGGTGACTTATCTATACCTTCAGGCAGTTCTGGCTGGTATGGCACCCAGGCAGGGTGCCATGTCGACTGTTTTTATCCCCACAAAGCCATGCAAGCTGCAAGGGCAGTGGCATGGTCCTAGTGAGGGGGTACCTGGCCATAGGTACCCAGGGTACCATTTACTAGGGACTTACAGAGGGGCAGAAGTTCCAATTAAGGATATGTTTTAGGGAAGAAACACTGGCACAGGGGACCTGGCTGGCAGGGACCCTGTGCACCAAGATCAAAACCACATCAATACCAGGCAAATAGTGGAGGCTAACCATGTCAAAAGAGGCACTCACAAGCATCAAGATGTCCGCTGTGCCTTAATCAAGGCAAGATCCCTGATCAAACAAACTCGAAGTTGCTGACTTTGTTGATTCCCAAGCGCTAGCGATCTAGCGCATTACAGAAACCTAGGCGGATCAGTCTGTAGACCAGATTTTGCCCCCGAAACTCCCCCAGGCTTTATGTCATACAGGGTGGACCAACCACTTAAAAGGAGAGGCGGATTAGCAATCATTTATCGATCCAACATTAAAGATGTTTTTCATCCTGTTCACCTCGCACATAGTAAAGTGCTCTCCTTCAGTATTGACCTATCCAAAACTTATTCTTGTAACGGGTTACCATTTATAGCCCACCCGGCCCCAGGCAATTATTTTTCCAAGACTGGAGTACCAACTTGGAATCTTCTGCTAGCAAATAAGACTTTACCTTGCTGGGAGAATTTAATTCCATCTGGAAGACCCTACTGATAAAGACACAAAGATTCTTCTTACACCAGTTTTGGTCTTCCCCAGGTAGTTGTAGGCTCAACTCAATCTGCTGGGCACTATCTAGATGACATTTTAACCAGCACTTTTTCCTTATTAGATATCTCTACTTTACCACTTCTCTGGACAGACCAATTTGCAGTAAGATTTGATCTTTCTCTAGCGCAACCACTTCAACATGCCAGAACACTCCTCAAGGAATTGCATCGGTGTCCTTGGCACAAGATACAGCCTGACCAATTCAATAAGGGACTGGCAGATTCTTTACCCTTAATCTGAGGACCTTGCGGTCGCGGTAGACAACTATGTTTTGTAGCTAATTTCAACCGTCAACTGTTTAGTCCGGGTAAAAGGCTGACTTTAGCAAGATACACCTTCCCTCAGCACCCTGGTTTACCAAACAAGAATGCGGAAAGCGGAGGAGCCAAGATGGCGACCGGGACGGCAGCGTAGATTCCCGGCTCCGTGAACCTCCGCATCCCGCACGGATATCCTGCATGAGATCCTTATTCTGCGCTATGAGATCGTGTTTGTAAACGAAAGTGGCAAGCGATCGTGTGACTCCGAGGTTTCTGGCTGCCGTACCGCCGGAGAAATCAGCGGTTGAACTTTGCGGCCCGTGCGGCCCCGGAGCCGGGACCTCGAGTGGACGCCTTGGCCGGGTGGCAGTTTAACAACAGCGGCCTGTGGTGATTGGGTGGAGTCGGTCCGCCGGAGTGGTGCTGCCCTCGGCCTGCATTTTGCTGTAGTCGCTCCCCCTGCTGAGCGTTGCGGACCGAGGACACGCCCGGGGGAGCAATTCTCGGATTCTGTGGTGTTTGCCCCTGCCTTTGACGGTGAGCTGCCCGGACGCCGTCCCTAGCTCGCCCTGATCCTTGCGGGCTGCTCCCGGCTTTTCGCGGGAGCTGGTCCGTGGCGGAGACGACTGTTGCCCGTGACCGCGCAACGGCTGAATTTGTGCCTGCCCCAGGATCCCTGTCTTCAGCGACGTGGACCTCAAGGCGCTTGTCCCGGGGTCCTGGCCCCAATACGAGTCTGGCCTTCCCAGCGGCCATTTTGTTGCTATGCAGCCTACCATCCTGTCCACTGGGTCGCAGCAGGATTGGGGGTGTGTGACTTTTGGGAGTGTGGCAGAGCGATCGGAGAGAGCTGCTCTGGGGTACGGTGACCTCCTGGAGGCCCTTGGTGCCCTTCATTTCTCCTTGGCTCATGGCGCCGGGGTCCTGGGGAGGAAGCTAGATGGGGTGGCATCGGCGTTGGGACAGTGGCGGCATGCTGGTCCACAGGTACACAGTGGCTTCCCACACTGCACACAGGAGGAAGATGTTGCGGCCCCCCTGCGATTAGTGCACAGCAGGACACTCCGGACAGTATGCTACCGTGTGGTCGGCTAACTGTGGGCTTGATCTGTTCCGGAGGTATTGGACCTGAGTGGAAGATGGTGGTCTTGTCCCGTGCACGGTCTCCGGCGACCCAGGGACAATTCCAGCAACGTGTGTCTCCTTTGGCTGATTCAGCCTGTCTGGACCTTGTGTGCAGTGCAGATCCTGGGGCAGCACTGGAAAAGACGCCCCTCCATGATGCGGTCTGTGCTGGTACTCAGAGACTTCCACCCCACCTGTGTGCGTCGCTTCCCGATTGTTTTTGGACACTCCTGTACCTTGGAACATCGGACATGGTGCTGGGTCGAGGGGCAGGCATGGGCAGAATCGCAAAGAGTGGTCAAGGCTGAGGCTGATCCTTCGGGGGTGGTCACCTAGTAGACGGGCGGACTCATGGTTGCGTGCTCTCATGGTTATTCGCATAGTTGGTGCATAATGTTCCCCATTCCCCCCCCTTTTTTGATATGATCGACTTGGTGCTGCTTATTGTTTGTTGTGGGGAGACTTCACCGTGCGGGAGGGAGAAGCCGGGGGTATGTTTTGAAGGCCCTCCTCCAGTTTATTATACTCTCTCCGCCCCCCCGTCTGGTGGGGTTCTTTCTTACTCCTTTTTCCCCGTTTCTTCTATATTTCGGGTCTAGTTCCAGGGCGACAGGCACACTGCTGGGGGGTGGGGCCATACTCATTCGCAGAGGTGCAGGGTGGGGGGTTGGGGGAGGGGACTCTTTAGTCTTTATCTCTTTTTCCATGGCCTCCTTTTTCTTCTCTGTTTCTTCTTGTTTTCCTTTTTCTGGGATCAGCGCGGTACATTTCCCTTATTGTGAATCGTTGCCTCTTCATGTGTGCCACAGTTTCCGGGGTGTTCGCTGGGCGTTAGGTATTGGGGTCTGCAGGCGCAACGGTTTTTGATATTCTTCCCCATCCGGACTTTCCCGTGTCTGCGCCATTGATTCAATATATTGCTGCTTATTGCTTACGTCTCTTATCCTTGCCCCTTATCGCTGTTGGGAAATTGTTTGGCACCTGATCCTACTGTTTTGTCTTATCATAAAATGAAAAACCCTTTTTCTCCTGGTGTCCTACCTGCGCGGCTCATTGGCCGGATTATATTGGATTGAAGATTTTGCTCTCCGAGGTGCCGCCTGTGTTTACATTTGCTTTTATTGTTCTGATTACTTAGCGGCCGGCCCCGGGGGGTTGTAGGCCCATACGTGTAAATGATTGAAACGTCAATAAAGGTTTTTCAAAAAAAAAAAATAAATAAAGAATGCGGAAAGCAAGAACGTGTCTGGAGGAAGCAGTATCTTGATTTAGAAATAATCAGATACAATAATGAGCGCGCCACCTACAAAGCATTGATAGTGAGAGAAAATTCTTCCTAATCGAGGACGCCAAGTATTCAGTTAAACAACTTTTTCTAACGGTAAAGAGACTTACAACTATAGAAGCAGCAAGAGCATATCTTCATAATGAAGACTTTTGCAATGACTTGGCGGGCTTCTTTCAAAGCAGAATTAAAGTAGTATAAAACAGGTTTTCTTCCATCAAAGCCCCTGCTCTGACAACATCGCCATTACCCTCTAAGCATGCTGGTACCACAGTTCTCTAAATTCATCAATCCAGCTGTAGAGCAGCTTACCTCTCTCACACTCTTCTAAATCCAGCTCTCCCCTTGATCCCTGCCCCCCCCCCCTTTGGAGGCCAAGCAGGCACCAGAAATAATTGCCTCTTCTCTCATGACTATCTTCCACCATAGGCTTGCCAGTGGTGTCTTTCCTTCCCAATGGATGGCGACAGAAGAAATCGGAGCGACTCTGGACCAGGGAGGCAAAGAAGCCTTTGATACAGTGAATCATGAGCTGCTGGCAGGTTGACTATTTGGCATCGGAATTAGAGGAGAAGCTCTGGCCCTGTTAAAATCTTTCTTGGACAAGTGTAAACACTCTTATTAAATGAATTCACCTCGGATCCCTTCTTGCTGCTGTGGAGTGCTGCAGTGCTAGTCATTAAGCCCGACTCTGTTTAATGTTTATGTGTCTAATCTGGCAGATCTGATCAGACAGTTCGGATTTTCGCTCACATCTTATGCCGATGATACTTAAATAGTTGTTCCCTTGTCAGAGAAGAATGTTGATGCCGACTCAAGGTTTTGGGACTGTATGCTGGCAAATCAATAACTGGATGGCCAACAATTGCTTACAAGCTCAACTCAGGAAAAACTGAGGTCATTCTATTTGGGAACTCATCTTCATTCTGGTCCCATTCCTGGTGGCCACCTGAACTAGGAACCCTTCCTATCCTGGTCAAGGCGGCACGCAATCTTGGAGTGATCATGTAGGAGAAACTTACCAACAGGGATCACGTACATATGGTCTCCTCATCTGGCTTATACACCATTTGAACGCTAAAAAAGGTTCTTTCTTCACTTCCATCCTCTGTGCAAAAACCTGTTGTCACTTCTATGGTACTCTCAAAAATTTATTATTACAACGGCCTATATTCCAACCTGCAACACCTGAGTAAACTACAGACATTGCAGAATGCAGCTGCACGCCTCCTTCTAGGCATTCCAAAATACAAATGGGTGGCCATGGGACTAAAGCAGCTACACTGGCTTCCAATAAGATAGCGAGTAGTGGTTAAGGCCCTCTGAACTGTTTTAAAGCCCTGCATGGCATTGGACCAGATTACCTCGAAAAGAAAGTTACCTGATATAGGCAATCGAGAATCGAGATCATCTGCAGTGAACAATGTAATTATCCCCAAATTCAGACTTCAATCTTAGGGAGGCAGAAGTTTTGTGAATAGTGCACTACGACCATGGAATGCTCTGCCACCTCATCTAAAAAACACAAACAATCTCTTGGCTTTCAGGAAAGCCTTAAAAACCTGGTTATTCAACTCTGCTGGATTCTAACATCTGCTAGCTATTTCGATTAGATTCATTTGAGCTCAGATGAGATTGCTGTTCTAGCTAGCGCCAAGACACCTCCAAGTAAACGTGCAATTTATACTCTTATTTAACATAACTTACTGTGGCATGTGGGCATAGCCCTGTTCCAGAATCCCTAAGTTTGCCAACACAAGGATGGCTAACTCTGAAAAGTCGTGTCCACCTCAGATTAGGCCATCCTAGGAGTGGTACTAGCCTGGGGATGGGCACGCCTATCTCACTAGCTAAATTTCCCACCTGTCCAGGTGCCAAAGAATTCTAGACAAAGGGGGAGGGTGGGTCTGCTTCCTCACCTGTGGGGGAAGCCAAAATTGCATTTCAAAGGCAGTAGCTTCTTTGACGCTCCCCACTTGCAATATCTAGTAATAGAACTAGACATCACAGGTGCATATCTGCTCATGCTATAACAAAATATAATGCACCCTGCCATTGGGCTCAAAAGTCCCAAGGCACTGAGTCAAAAATCAGCAGCTAGTAGCTAAAAAGTGGGAAAAAAGTGTGTGAGGGATAACTGCAACAAAAGCCCAGTTTCCTACATCTGGAAATTAATTCACACCCACCCCTGCCTTGAAATGCGTACACAACCCAACCCCTAGGCTTTCTCTTTGACAACATTAGGATTTCTCACGCAGCTTCCGTCATTTGATTCCATAATGTAGGAACTCGTTTAAATTGTTGTTGCTCACATTCATCACCTGATGAGCAACCTGCTCCCTAGAAGTCAAACTTGTGTTCTGAAACGACAGGGTCACAACAAAACGAGAAGTGTGATCTGCCTTCCAAATAAACATGAGAAAATGTTAGGAATACAGATCTTCAAATGAAATGCCTAATTTCTTTAAAGAGAAACCATGGGTTCAAACCAAAGTAACCTGGTTGAAAAACTGCACAAGGTTCCTCAGGCAACAAAGCCTGTGAACCACTAATCCTTTGGATTGAAGAAATAAAAAAAAAAAAGTCACTGCCTGAAAGGGATCCACTCAAGTTGCTGGCCACTTCCTTGATCGTTTGGTCCTGACAGGGATCAGTTTAAACCACTGAGTGTATTCCCCTTCACTGGGGTAAGAATGACTATTGTAGCCTCCTATCATTCCATTGCTAGGAGCAGTGGAAGGAAATTGCAAGCCATTCAGCCTTACACGTAGCTTCACTTTTCAGTCAGAAAAGAAAGGAGCAAGTCCTTTTAGCCATACAGTCGCCTGGTAGCACAAACTTTAACATTGTAGAAGGGGACAAGACAAAGATTGACGTATGGACTCCCCATTTGAAGGGGTAAAATATTAACAGTTTATACACTACTGGTATTACTCCAACATCCCAGGCGAGAGGTTAAAGACAGGCAAGCGACCCATTTCTGCAGATCTGTGTCACAGAAGAGTTGACACAGGGTTTAAAGTAGTATAATATTTAATCTTAAATCAACTCCTGCATGCCAGAGTCCCAGAAGGCATGGACACGGCAGTCAATAATTAGCTAACAATAGAAAATGACAATGTTTAATTCTTCTTATTGGTTGATAAAAAAAAATAATAATCGTATCACCCAACCTAAAAATGGAAAGTAAGAACTATAAGGATAGACTAAAACATTTACATTTGGGACACAATTATACACAAAACATCAGAAGAGACTAAGTGCACACTTTACAATAAACTGGTAAGAACTAGATCAAAAGATTAACTTCAGCTGGAACTATACCTTTGCGTTTCGTAGCAGTAAGTAAATTGTTGGCGTTCTCAATTTCCCGGTCCATCTTCCCAATCTTGTCCTTCAGCTCTTTAATTATTTTGTCTTTACATACTTCCATTTCACACAGCTGCTCTTTAGTTGCTTTTTGAGCTAAAACAGATTTAAAAAGGACTACTTCATTAGACCTTAAACCAAAGCACCAGGGAAAGCAACATTAAAAAAGTAAAAATCTGACGCTGAACAGTGTGTGCTAATCACAAATACCTCATATCCAGGTACCTGGATAACCATCCGCAAACCCATCACAGCCCCTTTAGAGTCTAATATTGAGCTTATTCAATTCTGCACAACAACTGACTAATACACCAAGGTAAACATGCTTTTGATATACCTTTCTCATCCACCTATGCCAGCAACTATATAACTTACCCCTAGTGAAAATGCAGACAGCAATGCAGTTTTCATCCTAATTCTCCATTATTAGAAACTTCACTACATTCATTAATTTTGCAAAACACTGGCTTTAGAAAGAAATGTATGTTTCCAAGAAACATACATTGCAACAGAAAAATAGTAAAAGGCAACATTGTCTTTGATAAGTAAGTTTCTGTGATGTCCGTCAGCAAGTCCCAGCTAATTAGTTTGCCATTTGGGATTAGAGCCCCCCAGGTCATGATACCTGCTCTCATTAACGGTAAAGCCAGTTGATCTTTGAGGCAATCCGGAGTTCCAGGAGAATCCCAGAGTGGGGCATATTGACTGTAATAAGGAATTTTGGTGGATTTCCTAATTTGCAGCCATAACCTTGCTGCCGACTGGAGAATTTTCAGTTTAATCTTTTTGAAAAACTTTTGGTGTCCAAATTTGTATAGAAAGTGTCCCCCAGTATCTACCATCGCTTGTAAGTGTGGTGGATATGCCTCATAATTTTGTAGGAGTATCCTGGTGTATTTGAATTGGAAGGCCTTGCAATATTCTAATATGTCTGGGCTTGCTATTCCGCCTTGGGTTTTTGTTCTTCTGAGTTTTTTCCAGGCTATTCTTGGGCATTTGGAATTCCATATGAAGCTGTTTATTTCTCCCTGTAATTTGAGTATGGCAGGTTTGTTAAATTCCAGGGGAATTGCACTGAATAGAAAAGTGAATTTTGGGAGTATAGCCATTTTAACAACATTGGATCTACCTAAGAAAGTTAAGGGAAGACCACTCCAAGTTCTTAGGAGCTTCTTTACTTCTGTTGTAACTCTATTAAGATTGGTTTGTGAGATCGTATTTATATCCTTGATTATATCCAACCCAAGATATCTAATCTTTGATTTTACCAGCAATGAGTAGCTCCTAGTATTCCATTCCATGATTTCTGATTTTGATTGGTTTATTTGATAGCCTGAGATAGTTCCGAAATCTTTTATCATTTGATCAATGTTAGGGCTTGCTTCGGCGAAATGGTCAGTGAAAATCATTAGATCATCGGCATACAGTGCGACTTTTTTTGTCCAATTTTTGTAACAGAATGGTTTTATCTTCATGTTATTTCTAATAGATAAGGCGAGGGGTTCTATGTATAGGTTGAAGAGAAGGGGGGGAAAGCGGACAGCCCTGTCTGGTGCCTCTTTTGATGTAGATTTTTTCTGATAGGCTGTCATTTACGAGGATTTTAGCTGAAGGGGAACTATAGATGTTTCTAATGGCCTCCAAGAAATTTGCCCCTAAATTGAATTTCTCTAGGACGGCGTGTAGAAAAGCCCAATTAACTCTGTCAAAGGCTTTCGCCGCGTCTAGTGTTATGATTGAAAGAGGTATCTTTTGATGGACTGAAATGTCTATTGCCCCAATAAGTTGATGAGTGAGCTCTTGTAGCTGTCTACCTTTTATGAAACCTTTCTGATCTTCGTGGATTAAATTCACTGCACATTTGCTCAACCTTTTTGTGAGGATCTGAGTATAAATCTTGTAATCACAGTTCAAAAGTGATATGGGTCTGTAAGATTCACATTTACAAGAATTTTTGTCTGGTTTTAAAATTAGAGTGATTGTTGCTTCATCCCATGAGCCTGGTTGTTTCATTTTATTCACAAAGATCTTGTTAAATAAAAGTGTTAAATGAGGAAGTAAGGATTCCTGGAGAGCAGTATAGAATTCATTTGGAATGGAGTCTGGGCCTGCCGCTTTAGCTTTTTTAAGGTCTTTTAGAGCTTGGGTAATTTCCTCTTCTGAGATTTCTTCATTTAGCTCTGCGATCTGGGCTGGCGTCGTACTCGGGAGAGTTAAATTTTCTAAATATCGATCGATCTGAGATTTAGTAGGAAAGCTATCTTCCAAGTAGAGGCCCCCAAAGAATTGTCTAAATTCCTCCTTAATGATTATTTCATCTAGGGTTTTTTTAGGGGGATTCCCTACTAAAAGTTCTTTGATTTTATTTCTAGAGTGATCTGATTTTATTTTCCAGGCGAGTAGCTTGCCACATCCTTCGCCATATTCATAGTGAGCCAGCTTACTCGTCTCCCACTTTTCTTTTGCCCTCGCCTCCAGGGAATCTCTTAAGAATGCTTCTTTCTCCTTCCTCTCCTGATTAAGGGATTTAATTATTGGATCAGGATTGGTCCTGTAGAGCTGTATGTCAATCGCTTTTATTTCACCTTCTAATTTATTTATTAATTGTCTAGCCGTTTTATTCTTATAAGTAGCAAAGCTCTTAATGTTTCCCCTCATCACCGCCTTGTACGTGTCCCATACTACCCGGCTACTCATTCCATCACTATTCTGGTTGAAGAACTGAGTAGTTTCTAACTTCAAGTGATTTATAAATGATTGATCTATAAAAAGGGATCTATCCATCGTCCATCTCTTGTGTGTACGTAGCTGCTCTAACTTCAAGTCTAATCTGACAGCAGAGTGGTCTGATAAGTGTGCTGGTAAGTGTTCCACTTTTTCTACTTTTACGGCTAGGGTGCTATCGAGGAGGAAGAAATCAATCCTAGAAGAATGACCCAACCTTTTATTTTGGAAGGTGAACCTTGCTAGTTGGTCCCCTTTGAGGCTCCAGATGTCCCTGAGCGCTAGATCTTTCATTGCTATTTTCAACCATTCTCTCATTTTCGGGAGAGAGATGCCTTTTTTAACTGGAGTTCTATCCATTTTCGGATCAATAATGATATTAAAGTCCCCCCCCCAGATTATAGGTGATGTAAAATCGAGTAACTGAGTATAGACTCTGGAGGGGTTCTGGATCATCTAAATTGGGGCCATAGTAACCCACTATAGTGAATAATTTTTGGTGTATGATTGCCTCTGCTATTGCCCATCTTCCCTTACTGTCTGCTCTTGAAGAAATTATTCTCATATTCAAAGACTTTTTAAAAATTATTGCCACACCTTTTATGTTACATGTCTGGTTTGTACAAATTGAGGTGTCTATCCACCTTAGATTTTTAGTGAAATCTTCCCATTCCTGCTTCAACAGATGGGTTTCCTGTAAAATTAATATTTCACTTGCCGAGTTTTTAAGATATTCGAATATGATTTTCCTCCGTTTTTGTGTTCTTAGGCCATTGACATTCCAAGATAGAATGCTAGTCTTTACATAATTGGCCATTTTTTATTTTTTTTCCGGCCTTGGTTTTCATAACAAAGTGACTATAGGACTGGTTTCCTGCGGTCTTTATAGACTCTGCAACTTGAGGACTAATTTTGTATGGTTTTTTCCCTACTTTGCACCCCACCCTAGTGAAGTTTTTTTTTTTTGTGTTTTGTATTTTGTGTTTTTTATACTTCTTCACATTTGCCCACCCATGGGGGACCTCCCTTTTTCCTTTGGTGGGCCTCATACAGGCCCTGTTCATGCTCCTTGGCTCCGGACCTTAAACTCATTAATGCTGTAGGATTCTGCTGCTTCTATTTTTTTTTTTTTTTTTTTTTCTATGGGTCTTTCATCTTCTCCATTAGCGAAATGACTTCTCTGGGTTCTCTTATATTAAACATTTTATTTCGCCACATAATTCTCAGACTAGCTGGAAAGCGCATCTGTGCATTGGCCCCCAGAGCTTTTAGTTGGGGTATCAGCTGGCCCAGCTCCCATTGTCTGTCCTGCGTAGCCTTCGAAATATCCGAGCGTATTTTGTAAGTCCAGTCACTGCTTCTGAGATTACCTTTTTTCAGAGCCTCCGAGAGTAATCTCTTTAAGAGTGTAGGATTTGAAGTTTACTAATATTTTCCTTGGGTTCTTTTTTAACTTATTTCTTCCAAATGGATCTCGGTGTACTCTCTGAATGTCTTCAGCTAAGTTTTCTGATTTAGCCCAAGGGAAACTCTCTTCCAACAAAGAAAGGACAAATTTTTTTATGTCTTCATTTTCCACCCCTTCTGGAATGTTCAGGAGTCTTAGATTATTGCGTCTAGAGTGATTTTCCAGCGACTCAATCTTTTCTCTTAATGCGCCTTCGTTAAGTTTTAAGGCGTCAATGTCTTTCTGATGTGTTTTGGTCTCTTTGTTGAGGAGTTCCATTTCCCTTTCTACTGCTGTGACCCTCCCTGTGAGGGCAGTTAGTTTGGTGTCTAGAGCTTCACAGGTGTCTTGAATCTTTGACTGGTTTTTTTCCGAGACGTCAAATCTGTTTTTGATCTCAGTCAATAGTAGAGCTAGAACTTTATCTGAATTTGATTTGCCCATTCTCTCGGGGGTACAACCCTTTTCTTCATCTTCAACCTCCATTCTCGTGTTGGATGTCTGACTAGCTTCTCTTTCTTTCTCACTGGTTACTCCCCCCCCTCTGTTCGTTTCCTCATGCGCGAGACCTGCGTCAACATCTGGCGCTACATCTCCATTTAGGGCCATTTCTTGATATGGGGGCATCAGGAGAGATTGTGGGGCGAGGGAAGGCGCAGGAATATCAGGGGTAGTCTTTGGGACCCTGGGCTCCGTTGGCGGAACCGACTGAGCCGGCCCGCAAGAGGTTTTGCTAGAACATGACGAAGAAGGCTTCGTAAGATCGAGTAGTGGGCTTGACCCCTGAGGTGTTACGCTGAGAGGTGACGTGAAAGGCATCACCGCCCCGGAGAGTGGAGACGTTTCTGTCAGTAAGTTCATCTTTCCTGGCCCTTCGACCTTTTGAAGCTTGAAAAAGGTTCTGAGTGACGGAGTTATTCGAGAGCTTGAGTCAGTAGATGTAGAGGGCGCCTTAGGTCTGTTTCCTTCTTTAGATAAGGATTTGAGTGTTTTTCTCTCAGGACCACTTAGTTTTTTAGTTTTTTTCTTTGTATTCAGGGGCGTAATGCCCGAATCCGTGGTGTTCAGAGGATTTTTTGCAAAAAACTGTTTGCTTCTAAGGCAATAGCTTATCCCCTTAGGTCCTTTGATTCCACTGCCCTTTTCTGCGTTTACAAACTGACTGTTTGGTTCCCCTGGGGTCTCACTATTTAGTTTATGGCTCTGATGGTCTACTACAGAGTCAATCCGCCCTTCTACCACCCCACGTGTGTTTTCTGATCGATGCATGCAGGCTCGAGGGTTCTGAGTTCTCTTTTCCACCTCTATTATAGAGCTGGGTAGAGGGGCTGGATTGGGATACCGCCGAGGGAGAGGGGAGGCTAACGGAAACGCTGAAGCTGCTGAGATCGCGGCTCTCCCCTGCCCAACCCGGAAGGAAAATCTCCCCGTTGCTAGGCGATAGCTTCGCCGAGCATAGAGCGCTGCTGTCCAAGCGCTAATGGCAGACTTCGTCACATATGCAGTGGCAGGAGAGGACGGGGGCTTACTAACAATGGTAGAGAGCAGTACCGTGGCGTTATCGCGCATCTCCGTTCAAAAATACTCAAGACGACGAGGTGAGTGAGTTCTGTGCTTCTCGCTCTCGCTAGGTTTTTTTTTTTTTTTGTTCTCACACACCCGTTCTCTCACCTCTGCTCACCTCGGCTCATTCGACTCCAGCGTTCTTCACCCGGTCTTCATCCGAGTAGCTGTGTTGAGAATGGCGGCTCCCGTTTTTTCATGATCTCCCGTACACTCTGCCCCAGGGACCCCCAACGCTGGCTGGAGACGTTTCCACCGGTGATTAGGGAAGAAAAGCTCCTTTTGATTTTGCCCAGCCGTCTCACGAAGTTTTTTTTTTTTTGGAGCACACATCGGCGCGATCTTTTCAGTTATCAGCAGCTAAGCAGTTTCGCTTTTTAAGGTTAAGCAATTGTCAGGCAGAAATCCTGTATAGTTTTCAAATCAATCGTACCATAGGACCGGAGCTTCAGGAGCGTCCGACCGGACTCCTTAGCCGGCCGCCATCTTCCTTATCAAAGTTTAAATATTACCAACTATCAAGTTGGATAAGTTCAATAACAGAACCTCTTGAGGGAAACCAGCAATTGGAACTTAAGATGATTGGATCTGCCCCCCAGAAAAAAGAAGTCTCATTGTGGTACTGGTCTCTAATAACAGCAGGAGAAGAAAATTTCACGACTCCAGAATCAACCTGGGGAACCTCTCTGCCGACTACAGATCTTTCATATATATGGCATGCATCAACGAGAAAATGTTGGGATATTATCCAGTCCGCCGCACTAAGGAGAAATCATATTTTTACTATCCATAGAGTTTATTGGACCCCAAAGAAACTTTCAAAGTTCAAAAGCCAACAACAACCGAAAAAATGTCCAAAATGCGGGGAAGATAAGGCAGACGATATCCATATGTTTTTGCAGTGCCCCCAGCTCGAAGACTTCTGGATAAAAGTTGGTAAGACTCTGACGGATCTCTTCGGCAAACAAATTCCTGTAAGTATGGAACTGGTGTTTTTTGGGATTCATAAAACAGAGGTAAACACAAGTATTTTAAGCCTAAAACAAGAGAACCTTCTTTTCATATTAATACTTTTGGCGCGTAGAGAAATATGCATAAACTGGGTTTGCACTACTCCACCTAACCATTTAGATTGGTGGGAATCAATAGCTAGAGTTAACAAATTGGACAGAAGTGGAAGACCTAGAAAAAAACATAACTTTTGGGAATTATGGGAGTGCTTTCTCAATTCTTATGACCAAAATCAAGTCCAATGATTTTACTATTGGCAATACCCCAATCGATTAAGGGCTATCGATTTCCTTGAGGTGTCGAGGTGATAAACAGATCTCCAGTTGCAAGGAAAACTCACTATTGACGAAACTTTGAGTCGTGGCCTTAGGAACCGAAAACGACAGCACTGGTCTCCCATATCATAACCTGACACATGTATTGCAAAATGAGGACAAGAAAAAAAAAAAAAAGAAAAAAAAAAAAAAAAAGGCAACATTGTCAGCAAAAAAAACACAAATTACAATCAAAGGCAACTGGCATGAAAAGACCCTTAGTTATTGCCCATAGAAAGTATGAAAACTTCAAGAAATGTGGCAGATAGATTCAGAAAGGAACATGATAGTCCATCCAAGGCATCAAGTCTTCAAAATTCACTTCTGGCCTTTACCAGTTGGTTATGAAGCTGGGAGAATTTTGTGAATTTAATGAACATACCTGGACTGCAGAACAAAGATAAAAGTATGGTTTATTTCTCAATGGAGGGATCTTTATTAATAGATTTGCAGACTAGAACTGTAAGCTCTTTCGTTATACCAACAAAATTAGGAAATTGAAGATGTAAAGTGATTAACCAAATTAAATAAAACCCAGTTGATGTGCCAGTCACAATACTGTTTAGCAAAGGTATTTGCCGATATCCAATTGATAGCCCACCATTAAGAAACAGCAACATTCCACGTGACAGTCCTGATCAGCCTTGCCGGTTGGGAAATGGACACTAGAACTAGACTCCAGGGTTCTAGAAGGGGGAACCTCATTAAAACTGCAGGTTGCTCATGGGAACAGAGTGTCTGTATTTCATTCATCTTCTTGGTCGAAATAGAAGGCACATCAGTTTGTAAATGAGGTCATGGAACTTCCAGGGAGGAGTGTCTACTTACTTGAAGGTGGTATAGCGTAGCTCTTGCTCATGGTGAAAATGAAAGTTGCAATCACTGCCAGCTTAAGATTTATGGGAAATCATTGTATGCTGGATTAAGCCAAATAAAGAAACCATAGTACCAACCCTTCACCATGACCTTAGGTTACATAGATTCTGGAGGCATCAACTAACAAACCGGCTTGATTCCAAAGCATAAAAGTATCTTGCCCAGGACATTTAGTCTTTTAGAATATTCCTGCAGTTTGGAAACCAGTTCAAATGGCAGTACTTGATGCAGGAGGCTGTTGGTCAAGTTTATCAATGATGCAGTGATTCAGTATGTTGCTACCCATCTTGGAAAGGACACCCAGTGAGCACAGCATCCAATAATATGGTCTCCTCACCCGTGGCGATATGCCCAACACTCTAGAGGCACCATATTAAAAAAAAAAAAAACTAACAAATGAAAAACGCAAGAGGAAAACGTATTGAGAGGAAAGTAAATTGGCGGCCATCCGCACCCAGGACGTGCGAGTCGGATGCCATTTCAACAGATTGGAAATACTGTATCAAGGACTATGGGGTGGCCATTTTAATCTATTAGCAAACTTGCCTGTGACGCCTTATTAGAATTCTGCCAGTTGTAGCCCGTTTTTGAGGTCCCAACTTTTTTTCTCTCCAAACAGCGGCTTTATCCTTAGCCCATCTTTCCTAACAGATTGACTTGCTTTGAACCTTGTTTTTTTTGGTTTCCCTGGTTAACTTGCACTGGCAACATGTCTGAGGAACCATTGGGTGACAGGATGGAGGGGATAGATTAGAAGACAAGGTCAATGGGGTCCTTGGGAAAATGGTGTCGTCGCTACATGACTCCATCAAAAGAAAATGGAAGTAGGATTTTAAGGGACACAGAGCCTGAAGGCTCAGGATGGGTAGCTAAGGCCTGAAGAAAGAGAGTGTCAGGTGATAGCTTGCCTATAAAAAATAAATAAATACATAAATAAAAGTCTAAATCTACCAGGGAGGTTTTATTACGCGAAAATGGCAGTAACAAGATCAGTGCTTTGGGCACTACGGATGGGCAGGAGAAAGACCCAGATGTGCCCATTTGCATCAACAGTGATGAGGCTTTTGAGCCCTTGAATGACCTCTCCTATTCTTCTGATTTTGACTCGGACCACAACAAGCTCGAAGTCAAGAGGAAGGGAACATCAGAGGAGGCATCTAAGGCCTCAGGATCCAAGATGGGCATTGTTGACCCTTTTGGGGAAGATATGTTCAACTCCCTCTTAATTAAGCACCCCTTATCTTCCGAATGAGCACCGTCTCCGCATGTTGCTGAATAGATTGCCTTCTGGTTTGGAAGGGAGATCCCTAAGGAGGTAAGATCTCGATTGAGATCTGAATGCCCCTGCCCTTCCCTCCCTGACAAGGTTGCAATGAACCTGTATGCCAAGGTGGTGACGTTTTTTAGCAAAAGATCCAAGGAAAGGGTTTGAAGTCCTGCTAGGATCGTCTGCTCAACATTACTGGTCTTCTGACCAAGATGTTCATCATGCTAGTGGTAGTCTGTCAATGAGGCATTAGTCGACCTCAAGGAGCTGCACCAGTGGTACCCAAAGGGCCGTCTGTCTCTTGGGAAATGAAAATACTGCTCTCTCCAATGAAGGAGGAAGAGCATCCTCCATAAAAATCGATCTCAAGCTGATCGAACTGGCCAGCAAGGAAGGGGGCCCTTCTTCTCTTGGACACCTCTTCGGAAATGATGTAGATGTTATTAGGGACATGGCCAAGTATGTGGGAGTTTTTAGCTCTTTTCAAAATTACCAGAAAGACAAAAATAAGGTTATCCAGGACAAGGTTGCTGGTAGGATCGAGAGAACAATGGGGTGAGGGGGGGCGGTCGATTCCTCAGCAGAGGTCAGGCTTCATTCAGACCCTTCTAGGGACGTTGTAGGAAAGTACTACTTTTTGACAAGGTCGTCACCCCCATTTTGTGCCTGGTACATGATGCAAGTTCAACTGGAAGTGCACTAAGTTTCTGCTAACCATCTCCTCAGTGCAAGATCTCTCTCCCAAAACAGTACAATTGTTCCCCCAATCGGCAAACTATTTGTACGCTTTATAAGTCCATGGTAAATTGTATCCCTGGTACCAAGGGGCTGAGGTACTAAAGAGGGTCCGCCAAGGGCTGTAGCACAAAGTGTGCCACCATAAGGGACTCCTCACGAAACTCTTCCAGGGCTGCTATCGCAGGCTGCGTGTTTTGGGGCAGATAAAACTTAAAACGTGACCTGACCCACGTGTGTGTGCCAGGCCCCCCAACGCTACATGTGGTACTTGTAAGTCACCACTACAGCAGCCTTACCAGTCTTAAGGAAGGGTGCTGGATATTACATTTGAGGGTACACCTGCATGAGCGGCTATGCCCCTGTGCTGGTCAGTTCCATTACTACCAGTGCAAGTGGACACGGAAGCCATTTTAGAACATGTGGTGAACACCGGTGAAAACGAGTAACTCCGCTACAAGATGGCCAAACCCACACTGATGATAGTGGTGGATTTACCAATACATGCACACAGAGGGCACCTTAGAGGTTCCCCCTTCTGGTGTGCTCGCTGACTGGTTTCTGCCAGCCTGCCACCTGAGACACAGTTCTGACCGCCTAGACTGGGAGCATTTTTCTCTCGGGAGACCCAGAACAAATGGCTGTCCAGGCAGAGGATGTCACACCCCCTCCTACAGGAGGGCCTGCTGATTAGCCTTTTAAGGCCAGCAAGCTTCACAGAGCTACCGCCTTTGAAATGCGAATCAGATTCCCCATCACAGGAGAGGAAGTTGACCCTCTTTGTCCAGAGCCCCTTTGGCACCTGGACAGGCGGGAAAATTAGCTAGTCACATAGGCGTGCCACTATCAAGCTAATTACACCCCCCACCCTCAAGGTGGGCTAAAGTGCGGTAAACACTACCTTTCAGAAGTAGCCATCTTTGTGATGGCATACTTACCAATTCTCGGACAGGGCTATGCCCACTTACTACAGAAAGTGGTCATATAGGGGCATACTGACCCCAAGGGCCCATTGGCTGCTACTTCACACTCACCTAACGCTCCTAAATTCAGTATTTAGGGGAGCCCCGGGCACCAGAAGAACAAATCCTGCCAACCTCAAAAGACAGGACGAGAAGAGTTGCATCCTGCAAAAACAGAAAATCCAACAACTGACTTGGTGAAACCCTGCCAGCCTGCTGCCTTTGCCAATTGCACAGAAAAGTCAATTGTCCAGCAGCTGCTGAGTCCCCAATGCCTGTGAGACCTGCCAGCACTTTACCCAGGAACCAAGACCACCCCAGAAGTAGCAGACCCGTTTCCCTGCATCCTCCAAGCATCCAAAGACCACTGGAAGGACTCGGACCACAGAAACCAGCCGCCTGAAGACACTGTTGCACAAGTCACTCCAGCCCTTCAGAGACAGAGTCCAGTGTGGAGACACCTCTCGTGGACTCCCAGACATCACCTGCAGCCTCTGCACGCAGGCACCCTCTACCGCAACTGCACCTGGTAAGGAAAACCTGACGCCCAAAGGAACCGCTGCACCCTTCGCCCCATGGCCATGGAGAAGAGGACCAAAGGTGTCCTTACATCCAAGAGCATCATGAGGCCTGAGCCTCCTCTGTTGGTTCAGCCTGACCACCGCCATTGCCACCGCCCACCACGTTCACCCACCCCCCAGCTCCCCAACCTGGCAAAGCCTGAAGCCTCCTTTTACCGTAACCACCCTCCGTGGAATAACACTGGGCACCCGCTGCCGTTTGGCAACTCTGCTGGTGCTGCCATGGCCTTTGCCCACCACTCACCTTAACTCCTGGAGAAGGGTCCTGTAAGTCGCCGTACTATACTTGAATGACACATTGGCTTTTCCTGCCATAGGATAACCTTGCAGTCTCCAGTATTTGAATTGTCGACTTTTTGAATTAAAAACAAAAAAAAAAAATCATATTTGAAAACGTACGTACCTGAACGATTTTCTTCTGATGCCTAAACATAGATAAATATACTTGCTACTTTTATAACCTGGTGTGGATTTCCTTCTTGAGTTGAATGTCTCATTTATTCAACACTGTGTATTTTCAGATGTGTTGCACTCCTCTGTGATAAGCCTAAGGCTGCTTGACCACACTACCCCCAGCAGAGCACCTTGAGATTGCCCCCTGTTCATTCAGAAGGGAACCTCTGGACTCTTCACACAATATCTCATTTTGATAGATCATATAAAGATCCAGCTTCCTACAGGCATGGCAGCATAATCACCTAAATGAGCTTTGGTACCCACCAGGGCTTCTAACCCCAGAGACAAAGGTTCTGGTACTCCAAAGGAGATGGAAGGCAGAGAGGTTTTTCCACAGGTAAGAGTTTTGAAAGATCCTACAGGTACCCCTATAAAGGTGGGAGGCAGATTGGCAACATTTTGAGGGAATTGGAGGTTGGTGACTTTGGATCCCTGGGTTCTGGACACTGTCAAGGGATATAAGCTAGAGTTTGTAGGCCTCTCCCTTCAAACGAAGGTACATCAGGAAATGGTACTCAGATGAAGACTCAAGACTAGTGACACTAGAGGTAGAAGACTTATTGGCCAAAGGAGCTATTTGGGAAGTATCGAACCCCAAGTTAGGTTTTGTCAGCATTATTTTCCTGGTCGAGAAGAAAGACTAGGGTATGAAATTGGTGGTAAACGAAGGATCTAAACTTGTGGGTGGTCTAACACCACTTCAAAATGGAAGGAATTGACCTATTAATGGATGCCTGAGAACGGGGGGACTGGCTAACGAGACTAGATCTCAAAGATGTGTATGTGACTATTTCAATTTGGCCTCCCGGTAAGAAATTCCTTCAGTTTACCTGGAAGGGCAAGCTTTGGCAGTTCTCCTATTCGGCCGCTCTTCAGCACCTTGGTGCTTTAGCAAAGTCCTTCACCTGGTAGCAGCTTGTCAGCTGACAAGAGGAGTGATGCTAATTATTTACCTGGACGATATTTTAATCATGGGTCAGTACAGGGAGGTGCTCCCTTGTCATACACAATAGCCCATTCAAGTACTAGAGCACTTGTAATAAACCAATAGAAGTCTTGCCTGGTCCCAAGTCAAGGGAGACAGTTTTATGGCTTTGTGGTAAGCACAGATGAGGTGGAACTGAAGCTACCCAGGGAAAAACTAAGGAAGCTAAGCAGGGAGCTAAGAAAAGTGCTAGGAAAAAAGGAATTTCCCCGAAGGGTTTTGGCAAGGATGCTGGGCCTGGTGTAGTTTACGATCCAGGCAATATTCCCATACCCCTTGTATTACCGGGGCCTTCAAAGACTCTAAACGATATGCTTACGAACAAATCAGTTGTACTCCCAAATGATGTCCTTCGATCAAGAGTCAAGGAAGGAGCTGTGTAGTGCTAGAGGCACTCGTGGTTTGAGACCCTGTGATGACCTTTGACAACCATTATTTTAACTGACTTTAGCATGGTATTTCATCCTAGCCTGGATGTACAGTGTCCTGCATATGCCTGCTTCTCTTAAAAGTTTTGTTCTTGTAATCTTGCTGTCTTTCAGTGGGAACTATCACGGAGTAGAATAGCCTTGCCAAGAGCAGAGCATGTGGGATGTGCATTTGAAAGCGTGAAAGGGAGAGAGAGGTGTGGAATGTACTCTTTGGTTTCGAAGTGCAGTGTTGTGGGCAGTGATGCTTGGTGTTGTAAGAGAATTATGAAGTGCTTACTATTGGCTTTGACATGGCCTCATGTCATCTGGTTTTCTGACTTTGTCTTGCTTCAGCTTTTATGAACTTCTTACTATTGGCTTGGACATGGCCTCATGTCATCCTTTTTCTCTGGCTTTGCCTGGCTTCAGCTTATCTGCGTGCACACCAGCGCTTGGAAGTTACTTGGGTTATTCACGTTCAAGGTCTTTCTGTTTTGGTTAGGAATGGTTTATTGTATTCTGAAAGCCTTGTGAGCTTCGTCAAGAGAGAGGCTGGAACATGCGAGATTTGAAGAAGGGGACGTGAGAGCTCCTTCCTGCAGTGGAAAGGCTTGCTTGGAACCTGGCCAGTCCTGGTAAGATTCCTCTGGCCCAGGGGGAGGTCTTTCTCGAACCTTCTAGTGTATTTAAAGCAGAGGGTTGTGGACTTGGAAATTAGGAGTTTGGAATCAGAGCGAGGACGGACGCGTCCATCTCGTAGCGTGGACCCTGGTTGCTGAGGTTCTCAATCACGGCTGTTTAATTCCCCAGTCTGAGATGCAGTGTTTTGCACCAGGTGATGTATTGAGTTTTGATTATTGCCATTGTGATGTGAGCCAGTGGCTGTGATCATTTGATGTGTGTGCGCGCGTTTTCTTTGTGATGTGTGAGTGAGTCAAGGTGCACCTCCAAAGTACTCATTTGATGTATATATAGCTTTCTGATCTTTGCAGGACGTCCAGTATATTTGCTTCAGTCTTCTCATATTATTTGCTGCTTGTTAATTCATCATTATTATTCATGCATTATATTGACCAAGTGTGTTATTATTGCTTGCATATAAACATACATGTATCGCTTTGTGTATTTGAATCTTTTGCATTTGGCATCTGGGAAAGCTTTTGTTAGAGAGCATTGTGTAAAATAAACCCCAAGCCTTATTCTACGAGAGAGTCCTTGCATTTTGTAAAATAAAACCCTTTACTAATGGTGCTGTATTAAAGTGTTTGGACTGCGCCGGGTGTTGGGCTACCGAGTGGAAGATTCTGTATTATCTGATAGGTGCAATGAAAACAAGCTGCTGTGGGGGCTCTGGGGTACAAAAGGGGGTGGTGATGGACGGAGCATCAGAACCAATCAAACACTCAACACCCAGTCAACAGATCTGGGTTTGATCCATCACCGTTCTTTAGCTCACTCTGCCACCCCAGTTCAGACATGGCTCTGGGAGGCAGAAGAACAGAATGGCAGAGGAACCAGAATTAGCAATAGAATCAGTTGCAAGTTTAAAAGCATGGGGAGCAAGATATGGGAACTCATCAACGGGAGATGTTGGACAGATCAAGAGAAGAAATGACACATCAACTGCTTGGAATTGTTGGCAGGTTCATTTCCTTTTTTTAAGTTCAAAATATTTTATTAAATTTTTCCATAATATTAAACAAATACAGACAATACAGAAAAAAAATTGATCATAAGCGAAAATACCTATGTAAAATAAGAAATTTCAAAAAACAATTCTAAATACAATAGGTAAAGAAGTATAAATAATCAAGTAAAGGAGGGATGACAAACTAAAAAGAAGGGAAGGAGCCATGAAAAATTGCGATGTCAACTTATTTAGAAAAAAGAGCTATAATCATCATAGAAATCTTGAAGTAGAATGACTATTAAACGGTGGATCAAGTATAAATAAACAATTATAAAGATAAATATATATCTATAGGTAACCAGAAAGAGCGAAACAACTTCGAATTATGATTGATCCCTTGCAGGGATAATTGAGCACCTCTTCTTGTAAAAATGACCCATGACCACCAAGCATGAACCGATAAAGACGAAATATCCTTCCAGCAAAAAGTAATGGACTTTAAAGCAGCTGACAGTAGGAAATTAAACAGTTTACCTTCTAATTCAGATAAGTTATGCAAAAGACCAACAGATTTACATATTAATATTTCGTAAGAAATAACATCATGAATATGAAATATTTGTTGAATAATATCCCAAACATCAGACCAAAATTTAAAAATTAATGGACATTCAAAAAGCATATGTCGTAATGATCCAGAAAGTAATTTACAATGCCAACATAGGTCGTCTTGCATCAATTTAGCACGAAATAAACGCACTGGGGTCCATAAACAATTAAATAAAATATAAGAATTGGTTTGGTAAAGTGAAACAGGCAGCCATCCTGAAATACTATTAAGCCAAACAGCCGTCCAAGTATCGTTGGACAAAGAAAGTGAAAGCTCAGCATTCCAGAATGTTGAAATAATATTTAAATTGTTTCCTATAGAATTAGATAATTTCTTATATAAAATAGAGGCAGTATGCGATGACATAGAGATAGTTCGAATATATAGTGCTAAATCTGCTTTAAAATTAAACGGAATACCATGAGGGAAAGAGTCTAAAATTGAATTACATAAAAATTCATATTTAATCAAATCAGAATGAGGTAAACTAAATTTCATTTGTAAAGCTTCAAAAGAAATAAAAACATTGTCAAAATAGATATCTTTAAGATACAAGACACCAGCTTTAATCCAAGCATTCCAAAAATTAACATTTCTATTCAATTTAATCATATTACTATGCCACAATGACAGATCTTCAGTATGATTCATAGGGGTCAAAAAAATTGAATCCAGGTCATTAAAAATGAGTTTAGCGGATTTAATAATAACCGACTTATGCACATATGTTGACCTATTGGACATTGTTAGTAAGGCGGTCAATGGAAAAGGAGCCACAAGAGACTGCTCTATATGAAGCCATGTAGGTTGGTTATTTAAAGAGGAAGGAGGAAACCATATGGAACTTTGTTTCAGTATAAAGGCCTTGTGATATAGAAAAAAGTCAGGCACGCCAAATCCAGCATTGCATTTAGGTATTTTTAATTTCTTATAACCAATACGAGCTGGTTTATTGTTCCAGAGAAATTTGGAAAGAAGTCTATCAATGTCTTTATAGAATTGTAATGGGAATTGAATAGGAATCATAGCAAGTGTATAGAAAATTTTAGGAGCAATAGTCATTTTAATGGAGTCCATTCTACCCCACCAAGAGAGGTGCAGTGAAGACCATTTAGATGTTTTATCTTTGATATAATTCAGAATAAAGTTACTATTTAATGTTAATGTTGCTTTTATGGAGGACGCAAATAGAATCCCAAGATATTTTAATTTATCTTTTTGACACACAATATCAGCCATGGGTAACATATCAGGAGTACAAAAAATGTTTAAAGGGAAGAATTCAGTTTTATTAATATTAAGTTTATAGCCAGAAACCATGGAATATTTTGCAATAATGTCTAATAAGGCAGGCATTGAGGATATAGGTTCACTAATAAATAACAGCACA
This sequence comes from Triturus cristatus, assembly GCF_964204655.1. Lineage (NCBI taxonomy): Eukaryota > Metazoa > Chordata > Amphibia > Caudata > Salamandridae > Triturus > Triturus cristatus. Next base: position 321,781,573 of record NC_140586.1, on the reverse strand, counting down.
TCATCAGCATATGCTAAAGTTTTGATATTAATCTCCTTAATCTTAATACCTTTAATATTAACACATTGTCGTATATGAGTAAGGAAAGGTTCAATTCCAATGAGAAATAAAAGTGGAGAGAGGGGACAGCCTTGTCTCGTGCCTCTAAAAAGAGAAAACTGACTAGATACTTGGCCATTGATAAATAAACGAGCAGTAGGGGCATAATACAGAGCAGAAATCATGCGTATAAACGAAGTACCAAAATTAAATGATAGTAAGGTTTGAAATAAAAATTGCCAGTGAATTTTGTCGAAAGCTTTCTCTGCATCCAAAGCCAAAATTCCTGCAGGGGAACTTAAAGTGGAACTCTGTTCAATAACATGTAATAAGGTTCTTGTGTTATTTGTAGAATATCTATTCTTCATAAAACCGGATTGATCAAGATGTATAATAGAATCCAATACAGGAGCCAGTCTGGAAGCAAGTATTTTAGCATACAATTTACAATCTTGATTAATTAAAGAAATAGGGCGGTAATTTGAAACAAGAGTGGGTTCTTTCTCTGGCTTAGGAAGTACAATAATTAAAGCATCAGTAAAAGAACCGGAGACCGTTCCCGAAGAACCAAAAAAAGTAAAAAGTTGAAATAAATAAGGCAAAAGTTGGGATTGGAACTCTTTATAAAACTCAGCTGGAATACCATCTGGGCCAGGGGATTTATTTTTTTTTTTAATAGCAGCTAAAATTTCATCTGTAGTAATGGGTAAATCTAGCCCAAGCCTGTCCGAGTGTGAAATTTTGGGCAAATTACATGTATTTAAAAAAAAGAGTCCAGTATGGAGGGATCATGAGGATCAGGCTTATTATATAAAGTAGAATAAAAATCCAAAAATTCCTTAACAATATCATTATGAGATATTGCAATATTACCATTAGGGCCGTGAATTGAGGTAATTTGCGTTTTATCTTTTTTTATGCGTAAGTAATTAGCTAAAAGCTTCCCAGACCTGTTGGCATTAAAACGGAATTTAGCCTTAGAGTTAGAAATTTGGATGCCAGCTCTTGTACTAAGGATTGAGTTAAATTCATATCGAAGTTTTTGTAGCTTGACTTTAAATTGAGGATCATTTGATGAAATAAAAAGCCTTTCAAATTTCACAATTTGTTTTTCCAAACATCTAATACGAGCGTTGAATGTTTTATTTTCATAGGCCATAATTGAGATAGTTACACCCCTAATATAAGCTTTAAAGGCGTCCCATCTATTGACCATAGAAGTGGATCCTTCAGGATTGAGTAAAAAATAGTCTTGAATAGCATTTAAGATTTTAGGCTTATTATGTTCATTAAGAATAATTCCAGTATTCATACGCCACCTAGTTTGGTTTGCAAAAGTTGAAGTTAAGTTCAGAACAAACGAAATCAAGGCATGATCTGAGATGTCAATATTACCAATCTTAGGAGTCTTAACAGATTTAACTAGTTGTGTGGAAATTAAAAAATAATCAATTCTAGAATGTGAATTATGTGGATTAGAGAAAAATGTTTAACATTTTTCCATAGGGAAGTGCAAACGCCAAATGTCAACTAACTTGGTGGTATGAATAAATGATTTAAAAGCATGAAAAACCTTAGGAGGGCGAAATTTAGTACTGGACATTCTATCCAATAATGGGTCAGTAATAACATTAAAGTCACCTCCAACAATTAAAGGAACTTTTCCCAGTTTTAGAACCTCAGTGGTAATATTAGACCAAAAAAGAGGGTCATCCGCAGTAGGACCATAAACATTGAGTAAAAATATGACTGAATCATGAATTTTAATGTTGGCTATAATATATCTTCCATCTGTGTCCGAAATTTTGTTTAAGACTTGGCAATGTAACTTTTTTGCAACAAAAATAGCCACCCCATTTTTTTTACCAATAGCAGGTGATGAAACAATAGTATCTACCCATTTTTTCTTCATATAAGTTAAGGTTTTGTCATCTATATGAGTCTCTTGAAGAAAACAAATATCTGCCTTACAACTACCTAAATAGTCTAAGATTTTTGTACGCTTAACTGGATGACGTAAACCTTTAACCTTTAGTGAAACAACTTTAATATTGTGATTATCAGCCATAATGAAGAAAGAAGGAATAAAAAGGATCAAGAAGAGGAGAAAAAGGAGAACAATAATAAGAGAAGATAATAGCTCCAGAACAAATAAAAAGGTGGAAAAATTAAAAAAAAAAGAGAACAAACAGGGTACAATACAAACATATCAAAGATGAGACGCACATACGCTCAACAAGCATGACCGAACCGTTGGAGCCCAATGTAGCATTGACCCATTAACCTGTCAGAAAATACGTAAATTAGCTATAATCAAGTATTAGAGTCATGAGTAGCCATGGACTGCTGTGAACGCTGATCCAAAAACTGACGTAAGTCATCAGGATGATGAAAAGATTTTGACAGATTGTCTTTCCAGATACGCATTGTTGAAGGGTCAAAAAGACCATATTTGAACCCAAGACTTCTTAGCTGAGGCCGAAGAGCAGAAAATTCCTTGCGGATTGAGACTGTTTCCTTGGCAAAGTCTTGGTGAATAAAAATGTTATTCCCATTAACCATCAAAGAAGGAATCTCTCGTGCTGCCTTGCGAATCAAAACCAAATGATGATGCCTGAGGACTTTGAAAATCATTTGACGAGGTTTTGTATGTTTAGGATTGCGGTGTGAAGGAATTCTGTGGGCCTTGTCAATCTCAAATTTTTCTGGAAATTTAATTTGTAGAAGCCCAGGAATCAAATTTTCCAGATACAATCTACAGTTACCACCCTCCACATCCTCTGGTAAATTAAAAATGCGTAAATTGTATTGTATGTTACGATTTTCCATTTCTAGAAGTCGGGTAGACAAAGGAGATATTTTAGCTATCAGTGGAGCGAAAGTCTCAAGCTTAGCCTTATTATCGTGTATTTTAATTGTGTTATCAGAGATTTTCATTGACAGACTCGCCATTTCCCTTCGAACATTTTTAATCTCTGAGGCAATGGAATCTGTGTTGACACGAAGCGCTTGAATTTCCTCTAAAATTAAGGCTAATGAGGGTTCTGAAGACTCTACCGCCTTTGATTTAATTGGCAGAGAGGCGAGACCTGTTGCCTCCTTTTAGGATGAATATTTTTATTATCCATGTTGATGTAGTATAGTAATAATAACTTATAAAATAAAATTGCGAAAATATCCACAAAGCAAGAAGATGAAGGAAAAAATATTGCAGCAGTGAGAAAATCCTTAATAAAGCTGGTGCAGCAGCTATAACTGGCTATGGGAGTGGCTAGGCCCAAGCCAGGCCCTTTCCTGAAGGCTTGCTCCGCCCCCTGACAGACAAGGCTGGGAATACCTGAAGGTAGAACTGGAAGCAGAGGCTGGGCACCGAAAAACGCCTCCAACACCGTCCAAATCCAGAACAAATCACAGCAATCGGCAGGTAAGACTTTCAAAAGCCAAGCGACCTCATTTGCGCCGCAAAACTGACAGGATTCGTCGTTTTTAATCAAAAAACGGGCGAAAAAGCGCCGGAGCTCTCTAAACGGCGGCCATCTTGTTTCGCGCGCTCCCCGGCAGGTCCATTTCCAATTCGTTGCTTTACCCAAGGTATGATGAGATGTGTGATGCTGCGCATGGACAATGTGTCGGCCATGAGGTATGTCAACAAAATGGATGGACTTCATTGGAAGGGTCTTGCAGATTTAGCAAAGGACTCTTGGGGGGGGGGGGGGGGTGTACTGCTTGAGCAAGGGGATTTCTGTTGTAGTGAAACATTCCTAGATTAACCAATGGTGTGATGGACTGGTTTTCTCTGAATTTCAAGGATTCAACAAAAGTATGTTGGACAGGAATAAGTTGGGTATTCAGAAGGGATGTGGTCGCTTTGGGTGAACCTCTCTGCGGACAGACTGAACAGGCAGCTGAGGAGATTCTTGAGCTGGAAACTGGCTCCTCAGGCTTGGAGGGTAGATGTCTTCCTCCAGCCTTGGAGGGGTTTGACACCCTACGCTTTCCCTCCGTTTGCCATGCTGCCAAACGTTCCCTTGCATGTACACATTAACAGCATTGCTAAATTGACTTGAATGCTCTTTCATGGATAAATATCGTTTGACTCCAAGGTAGAAAAAGAATGAGGAGTTAACACCCCATGGATGTGAGTACCTAGCTTCCAGCCATCTAGACAACCCATATTCCCCATAACCTAAATATGAGGGGGATGTTCCCCTGCCAAGAGCGGTTCAGGGTAAGATGACCTGCTGAGACAGCTGAAATGAAGAACCTGCAGGCCAGTCCAGCCTTTGCTAATTCCATCAGAAAATGTAGTATATTGACAAGGTTTGCCACAAAGGATTCAGACAGCATCTTCAACTGGACATAGAACTGGAAACCAGACTTGAACCCCCCAGAAAGGTTATCAGGATCGAGCCCGCTGCCTTTCTCCGCAACTGGGTGCCGCCATCCTAGCGACCATAACAAGGGGAGTGGGAGATGCTGAAGTTCCAACTCTTCCCCTAGTCCTGAAGGAAAGCATCCACTGTTAAAGTTTCCAGATCTGGGCACCAGCAGATATATTTCTGTAGCTGGTAGGTCAAGCATGAAGCTCACATGTCCCTCAACCTGGTCATCTGATTCTTGAAGACTATTGGAATCTGTATCCAGACATTTGAGTCCAGCAGATGCCTGGTGATGTGTGCAACATTTCTTGCAACCCAAGAGATGTTCTGCCATGAATTAAATTTACTTGGTCTTCGGCCATTTCTACCAACATCTTTGACATGGTACCACCTAGTTGTTTGGTATATCTGACCCCTGAGATGTTGTCTCTTATGAGAAGAACATAACAGGCCACCTTGCTCCTCATCAAGAAATTCAAAGTACCCAGCCAGTAGCTCAAGTCAGTTTTTATGAAACTGGATTCCTTCAGCAGATCTATCTCTACATCCTCAAAGTCCAAGGTTGGGATTCAGCTCTGTGATGAGATCCTCAAAATGGGCTAACCATTCCAAACTTACCTGTGGTTATCCGCCACAACATTGCTGCTCGGCTTCCTTGAATAGAAACGCAAGTTCTGAATACACACGTTTCTGTATTTGGGCTATATTTGCCTTTAAAGAGCCTCATAGCTAAGGGGCCTGGAAAGATCACAAGGATCGACTGAGGTAGGAGCTTCACTATCCAGCCGTGCAAGTGTGGTGAAATCTTGTCCTTGAGGAGCAGCTGCTTTAATTTTCCCTGGTTATTCCCTACATTCTTCCATGGATGGTGAAGGGAGGTTGGCAACGAGTCTTCTCGTGAACCACAGAAAGGTCATGGACCAGGAAAACACCAATTCAGATTTTTCTTTATCCAAAATCCAACCCCCAGAAAAGAGGTCAGTTGTGCTCGCTATATGCACTTTTAACCAGTTTGGAGACTGGTCCAGCAAGATGATATAATCAAGGTAGGGAATGAGTCTCAGCTTCTGGCCATGAGATATTCTGCTACCAGTCGGAGTATTTGGGAAAAAACATGATGCTAAAGCGAGGCCAAAAGGAAAAACTCTGAACTCAAACATCTGGGACCACAGATATTAAAGCTGTGGCCCAATGAATGGCATCGTGAGTTAGGTGTCCTAGGTCGACTCAACACCCAGCTCTTTTCCCGGGGATGTTCCTCAGGAGGCAAGTCCTTGGCATTTCGACATCTTGAAATATTACTAAGTCTTCCACTCATTGAACTCTGAGTTTGATCACTGGTTGGAGCCTTTTATGCTTCTTCTGGACTAAGAACAAATTACTCAAGAAACCCCTTGGATTGAGTCAGGTTAAAATAATAGCCACTTTTGCTTCCAGATCTGTGATCAACATGCATTCTCCCACATTCCCAGATATGGTAAAGTAGTGGAAAGTCGATCTTCTAAAACATTTTAATCATGTACATTAGCTGCTCAGACCCAACAACCTCCTGATGAGCTCAAACTCTTCATACAATCAATATTGGAGTGTGGGTGCATTGTGAGTTTTGAATTTATAGTCATAAGCCATTTGTGGCACTCTTGATACTGAAAGTAGTCTTCGAAAAGAACCAACTTGCAATATGCCGGACCCAACACACGATGGAAAAAGAGTGCAAAGCATGTGAACTGCAGCACTACAAGCCGTAAACAGTGTTACAGGTAAGTAATGTTCTCTCTCAAGGGACTTTCATTAAAATTCTTAAACACTGAATAGTCTTGCCATATTTCAGAAGCCCAGTAAACTTTTAAAAGTGGAGAGAAAGAACTGTACACAGAAAGCAAAATGAAAAAATGCCTACTTTTTTGGTTTTGATGTTATAGGACTAATTGGTGACAATATCAAATCGCATTGTAAAGTTAAACATGCTATCTAAAAACAATTAACAGCTTTGCTGACCTGAAACAGGTCTTTCTTTCAGCTTTTTAAAAGCAAAAAAGTAAAGGAAACTATTGTTATAGGCATATAACCTTGTTTAGAGGAAACTTTAATGCACCTTTGGACCACCTCAATCTCAGCATGAAGCACAGCGACACTTAGACTCGGTTCTTTTTTCCTGCTGTGAAAGGATCACAGAACAAAGCTCTGCCCTTTGATCTCTAGCCATTAAATGAAATGCTTCACTTGACGTCTTTGATATTTATAGAGGTTTTAAAAAAAGATCTCTTGGGAAGTGTTTTTCCACTCGTGACTGTTACTGCGGGGATTAATGTGTTGTTTCCCCACATGGTAGATTTTGAGCGAACAGCATATGCAAAAGACCTTTACTAAGTAGTTGGATCTGCATTAGCAAATCCAGAGGTGAGCCCTAGAGGCTTTGCCAACGCTTTGTTTTATTAGGGCTTTTTTTTAACCCCTATCAACAAACATGTATTTATTAATGACATAATGGAGCAATACGCTTTAACCCCTGGTAAATTTGGGTTGTTGTGTTGCACTAACAAGTATCAGCCCTGGCATGTTTCATTAGGTCTCGCCTCCAGATGGCTAGCAGTCTGTTGTTGAAGGCATACTGTGTACAATACTGGTACTTAGAGGGGGCTTAGGGTGAGCCTGTGGCTTACTATTATTTGCATTCCTTGTCAAGATTATTAACTTGCTTGTTACTCAATCGCTTTTTTTCTCTTCTTGTCTATGTTCCTCTCCTTGAGCATAGCTTCTTTATTGATTGAATGAGTGAGATCCTTTCATGGCTCCAAACTATGTAATATGTAATATGTAATATGTAATATGTAATATGTATATATGTATATATATATATATATATATATATATATATATATATATATAACACACACATACACGCACCCTGTGGAAGTGCATGTACTTTTTTCTCTCTCCCATGTGTTTTGTTTTTTTTAATATATTTTTTATTTTACTTTCCACATCGCACATTTATATTCATTAATACATATTTCCCCCGATAGAGGTATCATACACAACATTGAGACTTATCCAACAAATTTAAATTATCATATCATAGTTTAACTTAATGGAGAGAAAAAACAAACAAACAAAACCCCCTCAGTCTTCTACTCTCTACCCTATCCCATCCCTCCACCGTGATAATGGCTTCCATATTCTTAAGCCTAGAGCTCTCCCGGTTCTTCCCTTCCTAGCATATATAGGTTTTTCTAAATTAAATGTGGAGATTAAATTCGCCGGCCATGTTTGCATGGGAGGGGGGGGGGGGGGGGGGGGGGTTATCTAACCATGCCCTAGCTAGAGTTAATCTATACACTGCCATAGACATAAATAAAAATTCTTTGTCTAACTCGGTATTTCCAATTCCCAATAAAATCGACAATGGGTTTAGAGATACCTGTAACCCTAATGCCCGGGCAAAAAAACTCTCAATATCCCCGATTAGCGTGTATAGTTGAGGGCAGGTAGCAAACATGTGAATAATATCTGCATCTGTTGAGCATGTGTTCTGAGTCCCCTTTCACATTAATGCTCCTGCACTCTGTGATGCTCTTTTCATGGCATGCTCAACCTTTGCTTCCTCGGTCCTCTCAACCTTTTTTTTTTGTCGCTTAAACCCTAATCTCCTTAACTAGCTGCTCCCTTGCTCACCATAACCAGTCTTGGACAACATAAAAGATGATTATAAAAAAAAACCATTAAAAAAAAATATGATCTTTTTATCTGCTATTAGAGAGCTCTGAAACTCGCCATATCTCACAATATCGCATTCAGAGTCCCGATCATTAGAAAGCACATTACTGTTAGGAATTTGCTGCCTTAATAATGGTTATATTTAGTGTCCAATGGTCACTCAATAAGAGTAATTTAAAATCCTTTATATTTAAAACTAAACATCCTCATGTAAATGCTTATGTAGTCCCCGATTCATTCCTGTATTCCCTACACCTTAAAATGGCATTCTTGTTGGTCTCTAATTTTCAACCTTTATATAAATCTTTACCTTCAAGACGTATTATGTTCTATAACAACAACTCCTCGAACGTCCTATGTCTAGCTCGGTGGTTCCCAAACTTTTCACTCCTGAGGACCCCCTTAGAGTCACTATTGGAAGCCGGGACCCCCAAGCAATTTGTATGAATTAAATTAAAACTAATTCGAAAGAATAAACAAACGTGTGAACATCAAACAAAGACTAGACTTCAATTACTAACGGTTTTAGTATTTTTATATTTAAAATATTTGCAAAAATCGAAAAACCTTAATGGGAAGGTTGGTGCTGCATCATGCGACTAACTTATTTGGTTTTATTTCGCTGCCCGAGGCTCCTGCTCCTGCCAATGGCTGGACTGGAAACCTAAAGCTGCTCTGGCAAATGTTGTCACACCAGTCACTGTACAGTGCACACCAAGTGCAGCGAGAGAATCTGACCACTACAAACTGGGCTTTGGTGGGCTCTCCCCCAAGAAAATTTTGGGGAAAATGGGGCATTTTACAACACATTTGTCATTATATATTGACTTGTATTAGCTTTTAAAGAATAGTAAATAATGAGCTGACTACGCACCAGAATACAACAATCTTTTGGCAATCTTCAATGATTGACAATATTCAAGGATTCCCTCACTACTACCCTCCAACAGTGCCTCTCATCTTCTCACCCTCTGAGCTATGCACAAAAAATACTGCTTTTTAAAAAATGCATTGTAGACATTCTTCACAACAGGCATATTAACCATCTGCGCTTCCTTAGATTAGTCAAAGCTGCCACTGGGCAAAACCCCCATCTCTCTCCAGCAGGTACATTAATCACCGGAGTTATCTTGACACTTTTATTGCTGCCCAAAAACTGATTATACAAGGAACTTTGCAGTGCTTTTAAAGAACTGCTGCCTGCGGACCGGACCCCCTGGGAATGTGTCACGGACCCCAGTTTGGGAACCACTGGTCTAGCTTATCCCAATTCTGTAGGCTGTAACAGCTTTTTATATTGGTATATTCACATATGCACATCCAAACCACATGTATATAATAGTGTATTCTAGATACTCAAAACCCAGAACATATAACAAATTGAGCCTGTAACTTTAACACTTTACAAAGTTTGCTGCTAAGAGATCTGTTATCCTTGTTTTTGTGATCTTTTAACAGCTACCTGTCGAAGTATATACTAATATCAATGTATTTTTTACATTCCACCATAGCTAGACAGACTCCGCGTGAAGTGGCAAATTTTATTTTTCTCTACATAGTTCGAGACCAGATCTGTCGAAGTAGGTTTCCAGTAAATGCATGAAATATTCAAATAGTCATTAACAGCATAAAGAAAACAAACTAATGATCTGTTCTCTGCTGGTCTTATTAATTCCCTTTATTACAATGTTTTGTGGTGTGCTGTTTGCCAAGGTCACCTTAACCTCAAAGATCATGCTGGACAAGATGAACATAATTATAAAGTATGATAGATATCCATCTACCTATCTATATCTCTATATATATCTATATCTCTACATATCTATACTTTTTTCCCCATGTATCCTGGGTTTCACCAGAATCCAACGAAGAGGTTTGGGACATATTGAAAGGGTAGAGCTAAAATCCATACCATACTTCACTACAACCTATCCAGATACACACTCCCCACTAATTACTCCTAAAAGGCCCCCTTTTATCATTAACAAACCCATACTCTGCCTTCCATCATTTGTCTAACCAACACCCTCCTCTTCTTTCTACCACAATAACACAACACGTATATGCCACGGCACCACACATTTTAACTCTTACAGCAAACGGGTCTAAAACAAACAGTCTTAAATCTACTTCATCCCCTGATACACACAAAATACACTACTCACAAACACATAACCACCCCCTTTACTTTACAAATTCCACTCATGAACAATAGCATATAAACAAATCCATCTGATAAAACAAATACATCAGCACCTCTTTTCACTACTCCTCAAAAACAAAACATATCTCACATCAGCACAACAAAATCTCGAGCACAACACCTCATAATACTTAGTCACACAATACAATCATACACCCAGCTTTCAAACTAAACAAATGAACAAACTACAATGCAAAGCTTTCGCTCTTTCACCACACCGAACACACATACAGCAACACAGCAACTCTTCTAAGCGCCTCTCATCCATTGGACAATTTAGAAGCTTACTACATGACCCACATGCTGCACGACCCACATGCTGCTCCACCACCACTGACTCATACACCTTCCGCCCTAAACATACGCAAGCAATATAAGTAACGTGCCACATCACAAGTTTGTTTCTCCAAGTCTACTGCACAACAAGGTTACACCACAAAAACACAGCACACCATCTCCACCACCTGCGCACGCAGACCCATCAAAATGCCTTCTTAGCCTGCTGGACGAGGAACACATTACAGAACAGCTACATGATTGCTTTCCTAAAACAGATAATACCAGCACTAAAAACACACCTGCTACTAACCCACACAATACTGATCATCCTTCTACAAAACACTCAAGTCTCACTAACCAAAGCACATTCTCTAAACTGTCTACTAATAAATCCTCAATCGCTCTCTAAAAACAGAAAGCACATCTACGACCTGCTCACCGATGCAGAACCAGACATACTATTCATAACTGAATAATGGTTGGAAGAGGATATGGCTCCAGTCCTGCATGAAGTCATTCCTCTAGACTATCAAACGATCACCAAAAATCATATAGGCAAAAAAGGAGGTGGTCTAGCTGTTGTGTTCAGGCAAACATTACATATCACTAAAGTTGACGACATCTCCATAAAGAACTGTGAGGCTCTTCTCACCAGATGCAATCCTACACTGTCTTCCTACTGTAACTTCCTGCTCCTTTACAGATCTCCACCTAGCAAGCTGACATTCCAAGATGCACATCTAGACACAGTTTCAAACCTGATAACAATACACTCCAACCTATGCGTTCTGGGTGACATCAGCATTTGGTTTGACAAACCCAATATGACCCATCCAAAAACAATCACTGGCCTAGATGCACTGAACCTGCATCAGATTGTACACAAACCCGCACACATTGCTGGACATATCCTAGATGTAATTTTTGCTAATACCAAACTAGTTACCTTTCAAACTATAACTCGTCACATGTCAGACCACTTGCTTTCCAACATAAAACAACACTTAGCAACTCACCTAAAACCACCTTACATGCATCCACCTATCGACCGTGGAACAAACTCCATTTGGAACACTTAGAAACAAAGCTTACATCCAGTACAGATCTGGAAGCAATACATTCTGTCCAAAAACTACGAGTGGCTACAAGAAGCTTTTGATACCACTCAAAACCACACAACAGAACAAAAGAAATCAAGTGCCTTTGAGAAATACAGAAATAAAAGACATAAAACTACAAATTATAAAGCTGCAACGTACCTGGCTCAAAATAAATAAACAAGGTAAACTTCAACTACAGAAAATTAACAGATTATACAAGTCAGCTATCAAAAAGCAAGAAAAAGTTGGCAGCCCCAATGTAAATGGTCTGTAGGCATTATGGGATTTCAGATGTATAGCGAAGCCTGTACTAGCACAAATTCAGGTATTTGTAAATTCATACCCGACAACTGTGTATGCTCCTTGTCTCAAATAAGAATTTTGATTTAAAAAAAAAAAAAAAAAAAATTTAAGAAAAGAAAAAGGTACTATTCAGACAGAATTCAAAATGCTAAAGGTGCAAAAAAAAGCATTCTATAAAATACTCAATGAATTTCGTAAACCAAATTGCCTAAAATAAACTCATCCCGTTACTCAAGATTTCACAGACAAACTGGCAAATCATTACAAGGACAAAAGCAGACACGTTGGACTCATACTTAAAACAGAGACAAAGCACCAGCACTAACCCTTTTACAAAACACCAATCCAAGAATACTCCAACTCAGCCTCTCCGGTCCTTCCAACACATTTCACACTGTGAATTTATGGTCCTGGTCAAAGCAAGCAGACCTACCGGCAGCCGTTCCGACCTGTTTTCATCGCAAACTTTTAAGACAATTCTTCTAACAACCTCTGCTGACACTCCAGTAAGAATCATCATCAATGATTCATTAACTACCAGAATATTTCCAGAAGAACTCAAATAGTCATACATACGCCCTTTACTGAAGAAAAGTAACTTGGACCAGCCGAACCCCGACAACTACAGACCCATTACAAATGGACCTTTCCTGGGCAAACTGATAGAAAGAGCAACGTTCGCCCAGATGTCACAATTCATTTAAAACAATGCCATACTTTAAGACTTCCAAACAGGATCCAGTCTGGCAAGAGACACAGAATTTGCTCTTTGCCATCTGGGATGACCTGAAGAACATTTGACCGCAACAGGGTTGCTGCGTTACTCCTCTTGGACCTCTCGGCTGCCTTCGATATAGTTGACCATGACACTCTGATACAAAGCCGGCACAGAGGGGACTTCTTTAGACTGGATCACGTCCTACCTTGGAAACAGAACTAATGTCATCCATACCCCAACTTTCTCATCCAAACCGTACACCACAAAAGCTGGGTTCCCTCAAGGCTCTAACATCTCGCCCATGCTTTTCAACATCTACAATCAATTTCACCTCACTTGCTAGAACTATGCAGATGATGCACAAATAATCTTTCAACTGGAATGCCCCAAATACATTGTAACCTCGCCAATTTCCAGTTGTCTCAAAGCCGTGGATCAATGGATGACTTGGAGCCATCTCAAATTGAAAGCTTCCAAAACGGAAATACTCACATGTGGCGATTGGAAACATTATGACCCGCTTACCGCCTGGCCATATGAACTGGGATCACATCCTAAAGTATCGAAGGAAGTAAGAAACCTCTGAATGACCATGGATTCCAAGCTATCGATGAATGCCCAAGTGGACAAACGAGCAAGATCAAGCTTTGTTACTATAAAAACTCTGTGACAAATCTTCCCCGATTTGGGATTTCCACACAAGTTCCAAGCTACCATCTACCTTGTTCTGTCCAAACTCGATTACGCCAACAGCCTCTACCGCGGATCACCTTTAACGACTATGAAGACTACAATGGATTCAGAACTCGGCTGCCAGACTGCTCTTGCATATTAAACGAGACCGCATCTCCCCTGCCTCGAAAGCCCTGCATTGGTTACCGGCTGCCAGACGATCTACGTTTAAGCTGCCATGTATCATCCAGAAAAGTGATACATGGAATGGGACCGTTCTTCATCACGAATAAAATCAAACACATTCATCATAGGAACCTCTGCTCTAGATTGGCACCTCGCCTCAAAATCCCAAGATACAAGAAAAAAACATGGGTGGCACATCCTTCTCTGTTCAAGCACCCAAAATATGGTACTATTTTACCCCCCCCCCCCCCCCCACCCAACATAAGATCCACCAACAACCACCTTATCTTCAGAAAACTACTCCAGCATTGGCTCTTGCCCACATAAGGCCCATATGCAAACAAATATACAGCATATCCCTCTGTATATAAGCATTTAAAAAAAAAAAAAAATTAAATACAACACTTGAAAACCAGAGTTAATCGAATGCATCTTTAATCTACTTATACTTACTTTATGCATCTATATACACTTTCCATGTACTTGGATCTATATATTTATTACTTTCCTCCTAAAAAAATAAAAAAAAGCATATTCAGTACACTACCCAATTTCTCACCCCATACCTCTATCAATATCTTTAATCTACAAATACTTACTTCCATTATGCATCTATAAACTTTCCATGTACTTATGGATCTATACATTTATTACTTTCTTCAAATTCAGCATATCCAATGCACTACCCTATTTCTTACCCTATACCTCTCTAAACATATATTTTACCTCAACTCATCTCAAACCTATTTCTACAACTCTTTCCAATGCACTACCCTATTTCTCACCCTATACCTCTATCAATATATCCACTACATCCACTCTCTCATTCATCACAAACCCCATATCACTACTATGACCCCCAAAATAGCCCTTTCTAGATTCTACCCAACTCTACCCCTCCTTGCACCATCTGACACCTTTGACTAAACTGATCCCCCAAAACAAGCCTTTCTAAACTCTTCCCTCCGACTCTTCCCCTCCACATCCCTTTTTACTCAACCCAAGCCTCCCACTACTGCTATGACCTAAAAAAAAAAAAAAAAAGAAAAAGAAAAGGCTAAATCCTTCACTCTATCCCTCCACTAGCCTTTTCAATCAAAATAACAGACTAACATGTAATGTAATGGGACACTTGTAAAGCGCAACTCACTCAGCGGAGCATCATGGCGCTAGGCAGATCGCTGAGTTGGAACAAAACTGCGTGGCTGAGGGAGAAAAAAGGAGTTAGATATGTATTCTGGATAAGGCGTCGGAGGCTAAAAAGAACCACGTTTTTAGGGCCTTCCTGAAAAGCGTTTCAGATTGGATATGACGGAGGTGGTTTGGGAGTTGGTTCCACACTTTGGAACCTATCACTGAAAGCGATTTTCCTCCTTTTGAGACATTTCTAAACGCTGGTGGTTTTAACAGATTGGCGTTAGATGATCTAAGACTCCAGGGAAGTAGAGAACGCGCAAATCTGGACCGGAGATAGTGTGGCCCTGAGGAGTGAAATATTCTGAAGGTGATTATCAGAATCTTAAACAGGACTCCTTTATGGATAGGTAGCCAGTGTAATTTTTAAGGCCACCGATGCAGATGATCTCCTGGGACATTTTAGCACTAAACGTGCTACTGTGTGTTAGACCATTTGGAGTTTATGTAAGACTGACTTGTTGGCCCATGCATAAAGGCTATTGCAGTAGTCCAATCTAGACGGGATTAGGGCCACAGCAGCTGCCGGTCTGGCCGAAATGGGAAGCAAATCAAAAAGCTTGGAGTGATTTTATAATAAGAAAGCAAGTTCCAGCAACTGCTAATTGTTGGTTGAAGGATAGTGTAGCATCAAATTATATTCCCAGGTTTCTGGCTACTTTTACTGTATTTGGAGGAGGGGGAGCGACAGCTGGTCACCTTATATTAGGAGCGAAGGCGTTCAATTGTCCCAGTAGTAGGATTTCCGTCTTTTCTGAGTTGCACTTAAGATGGTTGGTTTTCATCCATTGGAAAGGTGCAGTGGGATATAAGCGGAAATTTTCTTCCGCCTGTGTGGTGTTTTTATCTAGGACCAGGATTAACTGCGTATTGTCCGCATATGAGATAGTCTCTATGTTAAAGGACGATATCAGACTGATCAATGGGGTCATGTAAGGATTAAAGAGCACCGGGCTAAGAATGGACCCCTGGGGGACACCGGAAAGCAGGGGTTTTTCTTTTGACTTGTACTGACCCCTGAGGGACACCGGAAAGCAAGGGTTTTTCTTTTGACTTGTACTGACCAAGGGTGGTGACTTGTCTACGGTTCTGCAAGAACCCTTTAAGCCAGGCCAGGGCTATGTGGGAGATGCAGTAAGATTCTAGACGGTCTAGAAGAATAAAATGTGAGACCGTATCCACTTCTCAAATTTCATATATCACTATACTAATACTTTATGGGTTCCGGAGTAGCGTGAACGTGCCGAAAAAGCACTTCAACACCCCATCAGGGGTAACAAGCACTCAATAAATATATATTATTTACACATATACACACACACTTGTCCCTCTTATCCCTCTACCCTTCTCAATCCAAATAACTAATATCCACCGCTCAATTTACTTCCATATTTCACTATACGAATTAAACACTAATCCTTTAATGGGTTCCGGAGTAGCGTGCTACTTGCCAAAAAAGCGCTTAGACGCCTCATCAGGGGTAGTAAGGGCAATATAAATGCAATTACAATACAATACAGGTCACAGGCCTGGTTTCCAATCATGTCAGAAATGACTGTCGACTTCCCTATCCTTTCATCGACTTTCAGGAATGTATTCCTACGGCCAGGAAGAGAGTTTTAACCTCTTGTGGAACAGGGTCTGCTAGTTCCGATGGCCTGGATCATTTTGGAAGACCGTGCAAATCCCACGCTTTTGGCAGACGCTTTCCAACTCACATCTGAGCCGTGGGCATCTGGGACAAGGAAAGCATTTTGACTGGCTTGGAGGAAATGGGGTTTGTTGGTGTGTACAACAGGGTTACAATCCAGTTTCAACTGATTTAGTGAATGTGATTAACTATCAGAATTGTTCGCCTTAGGTTTACCTTGCAGGACACAATGCTTACAGATCGGCTATAGCGGCCAGTCATTGCTTGGAGGATGGACTTTCTGTTGGCCAGAATTTGCTGACAAAGAAAAACAGGCGAAGTATGCGGGTACAGGATCTGCCTATAACAAAGTACACCTCTTTATGGGACGTCAGAGATGTCCTACAAGTCTTAACAGGTTGGGGTGAGAACACTAGCCTGTCAAAGCGTATCTCTTACAAATCAACAGTTTTACCCTGTCTGTAATCATTTAGAATGACTTCGGACGCAAGAGCCCTAGATGTCACTAGGAGGTTTATCGGCCTGTTTTTATATTAAATGAAGAACACAGACTGCCAACCTCGGTTTTCTACCCCTACTTTGAATTAAACGAAAGGCGCTGCATTGTGAAATGGTTCAAAAAGTATGAGAAAAGAACAGCAAGTTTAAGACAATGTGGCCCAGTTGTTGGTTACACACAGATGGCCTCATAGGGCCGTTTCTCCCACTACCTTAGCGAGATGGGTGAAAGAGGTTATTAGTGAGGTTGGTGTGGATATTAGTAGATTTGGGGCTCACTCCCATTGGGGTGCATAAAAGTCAAAAGCTTTTGCCTTGGGAGGTGATCTGCAGGATATCCTTAGAGCTGCAGATTAGTCTATTGAAAGTATGTTCAAAAGTTGCTATTTTAGGCCTGTCTGAAATGCAATTGAAAATGTGTTAACAGCACTTTAAACTTGCATAATGTTTGCCTTCGTGTTCAGATATAAAATGTAGACTTTTCACAGCCTGGTGGGCAGAAAATCTGGATTTTAATAATGACACGGAGGCTAAGATTATCCCACCACATTTATACCCTCCCTAGTGGGGCGGAGGAATGTTGTCTTAAGTTTTGTTTCTTATTTCAAATTGAGAAGATGTCTCTGATTTGGGATTCCATTAGTGAAACCTTAGTTGCTGAAGTTTAGTCTTCTCTTGGAGTGATCTTGTTCGCAGTGCTGGAAGAAGGCGGTAGCATGTTCAAGGACTTTAGGTCACCAGAATTTTCTTGAAGTTCTGAAATCTTTCAATTGCTGCTGTTGTGAGCAATCAATAAATGAGTTTTGCATAATCTTAATCTGAATTTTGTTATAACATGGAGGCTTTCTACCCGCGCTGTGCAAAAATAGACAGACATTGTCCTCCAATAGGCAACAAATAATAAAACCTAAAGGCAATTCGGGAGCCTTATTGCAACTCACAGCAATTCAAAAGATTCTTACCAATTATCTATCGCGGGGTCAGATTGGATTAAATAGGAGTCCAAGCTTTACTCTGATAAACCATCTCCCAAAACAAACAACTGGCTACTAGATTTTGCGAAAATCAGGTTGAATTTGTGATGCCCCCAACAAGTAAACAAATAGCGGCGTATATAAAAAGCACAAGACCCTCTGCAGCAGTAGGCCCAGGCAGTGATCCAACCAGTAGATCGTGAGCTACTGTGGCTCTCCAGCTATCACGGATTAGCTCACCTGTGTGCAACTCAGCATATTAAATTAAAAAAAAACTTTTGCTTGGTTGAATTATTTATACATATAAAAAAATAACTAATATAACACTAATAATATTAGTAGCTCTCAAAGCGTTTAATTGAAAATAAGTAGCTCTCAGTACAGAAAAGGTTGGAAACCCATGGGTTCTGAGAAGCAATCCTGAAGGATGAGGCAATTTTCTTCTTCCTCTTTTTGGATATCGTAACCATACTGGTAAATCCCCTCCTCTTGAAAGAGGAGCATTATTATACCACTCCACAAAAAAGTTCACAAACAACAACCGCCAACTATCTGCAGAGAGTTCTCTAGGATGAATCGGGGAAGGTCTTGCAGCCAGCATATTAGAACATCTGCAGGGCAGGGTATCTACTTGAGGAATTATTCCATGTTAGCAGGCAGGTTTCAGCTCTAACCACTTTGCAACAGATAATATTGAGAATGTCAAGACCATAATAGACAACTGTGTGGTAAGAAAAACACAATGATGTATAGTGCCTTAATCGACTTTGACAGCATTTGATAACGTTGATAGACCAACCCTCCGGGAAGAAATTGTGCATGTTGCGCATCCCTTTGAATTTAATGGGAGGAAGTAAAGGCCTAACCTTAAAAATACAAAGAATGGCCTACAAAAAGGCTGCCAATTGGCCCCATTACTTCTCTCCATACCTCTGATTTGCCAGCCCAATTTACAAATGCAAGTAATTTCCTTCCAAATGTTGCAATTTATATATAATAAATTAGGCAGATGATGTGGTGTTATATGATCTAGCTCCAATACGTCTACAGCACAATCTGGAAGCTCTGATTGAGTACACAGAAAAAACAACTTTAAAATGTACATCTCAAAGACTAAAATAGCTTTTAAGGGGAAAAAAACACTGCAGCTCATTCAGTTGGCATGTAGGTGGAACTTCACTAGAAATAGTCAAATCCTATCCCTATTTAGGAAAATTTTTACCCACAATCTGGATAGTAAAACTTCATTATACACACTTCGGAAATAAGGTGATGGGGCACGAGCCGGTCTTAAACAAATTTTATAACTCCTCGGGCAAAAGACATTTTAAACATCTATTAGAAATCTATACTGCAAAAATTCCTACAGCCCTCACATGGACTAGAATATACACCTACAAGACAATGGTCATTTTTGGACCACTATGAAATGAAGATTCTTTGCAAATTGGCCCCAGTAAGCCAATCAGTCCCTGTTCAGGCACTGGGACTTGAATAGGACCTTACAAGCTAATTTGATGCTACAATGGCAAATATAGTGCGCTGGGCTCACAGCCTATGCCACGCAACAGAAGGCACACTCCGACATCTTAAGGGTAGAAAACCCTTAGCATATTGTAAAAAGAAAACATATTGAAAATTTAAAATAGTCTTAAGCAAACTGGAATATCTGTCTGGTCACCAGCACAAATTAAGCTTTTAAAAAAATAAAAAATAAAACTATCCCGAGATTAAGTCACTTAAACAACATTAATTGTATGATGATAAAACTGTATAAACCCTCGCTGGTTGCGCGGGAGGATACATAACTACATTAGTAGATATCGTTTAGCTTAGATCACGGCATTAGGCGATTTATATTGTCTCCTACGTTAGGTGTGCTTCCACTAGATGCCTCCAAGTGCCACTGGTACAATTCCTCAGTATTGTGTGACCTGTGCCAGGGAGGGATCGAGGACCTAAGACATATTCTCACTATCTGCACCGCAATCTCAGCAGCGCACCTCTGATATACAACTTCTTTATATTTGAAGTTCAGTGTAACAAGTACAGAAGAAGTGTTACATTTTAGAAGGTCACCCCCAAATGAACGTGTGTCAAAATGTATATACATTTTATTAAATCTTTTCTGAAATTGTTTTAAGTAACCTATGTATGTGTACAATAGAATTTAGAGTATGGTTCCTTAAAAGTTATTATTTACTGTACATTCTTAATGGGGTCTTAACCCCTTCGCCGCGGCAGGAATTCCGCCGCGGCGCTGGGGGGGTTTGGGGGCAGTTGCGGTGGCGCTGTGCTCGTGACGGAACCATTCCGTCACGAGCCACGGTTGAGCTGTGCTCATGACGGAGTGGTTCCGTCACGTCTCCGCCCACTGCGCTAATCGCCCGCACAGGCGGGGAATTAGTGCCGCGTGGGCGGAGCGGCCGCCTACGGCCGCAGCATGACGGAACCACTCCGTCATGAGCACAGCGCACCCGTGGCTCATGACGGAGTGGTTCCGTCATGAGCGGGGAAGGGGTTAAAAACCTTTTGACTGGACTAAGCAAGAAGGGCAAGTAAGTGCCCAGAATACTTCAAGCAGAATAGGGAGATCATAACACGGACGCTGATGCACTCAATGTGGAAAAACAATTAAAATACTGTGACGTAAAGATGCAAGGGCCACTAGTAGAATTTGTCACTCAGTAATTGGCTGCTTTCAGATTCCCTCATGTTCCTGGAAAAATAGCTAGAGTATTAATAGAGCACCCTGCAAGTGTTAGATAGGAGAGGCTGGGACTTCTAGGGGTAATAGTTGTTTCCGAACCTTGAGCAATACACCGCATGTATTGACAAATTAAAACCAGATAAAGTATTTGTCAGATAGATTGGTGTAATACATTGTTTGGAATTATCTTTACATACCAATGCATCTAATACTGGAACTCTAAATAATTTCCATAAAAATCTGGCTGTATGCAACAGCTTTTGGTGGTGTAAATTCACCCGCTAAGCACACTCCTACCTTCTAGTATTAGGCTAATACCTCCCATGAAATCTACAATGAAGCAGGACACAGATTCCACCTCAGATTATTTTCTTTTTCCCCCCCCACCGTAGAGTTCAGAGATGTATCAAGTGTTCCATGAAATCGGAAACTAAAGAGATATTTTAACATTGAGATAGAGGAACTAACAACATTTGTCTTGGCATCGAGCACGCTGGCCAGCACCAACCAAGAAGCGATCATGCTGAATAGCCAGGATGTATGGCAGTAACTGAACTGGAGGGAGGTTACTGAAAATACATTCTAAATTAAAGCACACGTAATAAGAATTTCCATGCTTGGGCCAACACAGTCTGAAACCTTTGTCTTCAAGGGACCATGACAAAAGTACCTTCTGGGTGGGCAGTGCCTATCGTTGCACAAAGACCACTGGACACCAAAGGGATAGAAGGTGGGTGCACTATGCAATCATGCATCACTAAGACTCTACCAAGTCCCCAACAGGTGTTGTTGCCAGAGACAAAGCCTCTGAGTCTGGTGACAATTTGAGGTGCTTGTCCTGTAGCATGAAGGCACAATAAAAGAGGTGCCAAACAACCATCACCAGCAGACTGACTCCTTCCACCAAGGTTCTTTAAACACCCTCAAAAAACACACCTCGGAATAAGACGACCCCCCCCCCCGCCCACTTCGGAATAAGAGCCCTACCTCGAAATAAGACCACTCTTGGACACAAATTACATGTTGCAACACCCCACTTTAAAGGACACTGGCCACATGCATGTCGAGGACCACCCCCTGGGGACCAAACCAGCTTTGAAAGGAGTCTACACTCCAAAACCAAGGATTGGCATCGGCTACAAGAGTAACATTAAGTTTCTTACCTTCTCCGCTTTCCTTCAGGAGTCTTTGAAGCTCTTCCATTGCACCAGTCAGCTCCAAGCTCTTTGCTTCAGCGTCTTCAGCAGCGCTCTACGGAGAGGCCAGGAATGGGGGCTTGAATAAGTTGGTATTACATGTAAACAGCAGAACAATGGTCGAAATAGTTCTGTAACACCAGTAGTGATTCAACATCAGTAGTGTTGCAAACTCAGATTGATGAAAGTCCCTCAAGCTCAAATATATAAACACTGTTTACTGCTCAGGAAGTTGGCTTTACCCAAATCCTCTAAAGTGCACATCACAAAAGCGCACAATTATTTTGCAGAAACCATACCAGGTACCAAAGATGGTATGAAAACCAGCTACATGCTTAGGGTGATTCGGATCCTGGCCACTGTTGTGCACTGTAAAATATAAATCATATTTCAAGGTGTCTCATTTATGGACACATATAATTTCTGGCAGGGACACTAATAACCAAGCAGCAGATGCCACTCAGGTGCTGCCTAAAGCACACTGTTGAACTGCTGAGGCACACTCTTTAC
This sequence comes from Triturus cristatus, assembly GCF_964204655.1. Classification (NCBI taxonomy): domain Eukaryota; kingdom Metazoa; phylum Chordata; class Amphibia; order Caudata; family Salamandridae; genus Triturus; species Triturus cristatus. Next base: position 321,759,244 of record NC_140586.1, on the reverse strand, counting down.
AGGATGTTAACATTTAAACCTACTTAAACAGCTGTGAACCATCCCCAGTGCCCCTAGTATGTCTGCATAGAAGTTCATTCACAAAGCTTTGCATAAAGTAGTCACCCAGTTATGTACGTCAATAGGGAACAGAACCACTGCTTACCTTATACAAATTGGACAGCTTAATGTTCGCATTGAGTTCATTGTGAAATCGCTCTTCCATGCCAGCCTGTTGTTCTTTAGTCTGTTAAGGTAAAAAGAGCACACAAAAAAACAAAATCATGACACTTCACAGGACGCCTTACAATGCCACCCTACCTAGCAATGGACTAAAAGCCCTCACAGCCACAACACTATACAGTGTACACAAGTATCCAGGATAGACAGAATTAGAAGAGGTAGGGACGACTGAACGAAGGCCAACATTGAATATTTACAGAACAGGCACCGGTACAGAATTATCCATTGCATAGCACACATATGCATACCCTTGCCCCAAGTGCATGACTACGTGTATATCTGGTATAAAGACCTATATTGCCCCTTGCATCAGGCCAATTAGCATAAACACAGAGGCCTAGACCGGTCCCTGATAATGCAAGATCCTCAACCTGCCCTGTGACCAGGAGCAGTGCAACACATCGTGGACACAGGACATCTGTCGATGTCCTGAGTTTAGCACTTACGGTGGTGGCAGCAGGTCATGTTTTGTGATCAGGTATAGTTGATCAGACCTTTTAATCTACAGGAATTTTGCCCATAGACTGCTCTCACATACAGTTCTGTTAAGTGAAACCCAGAACCTCATGCTTACATCTTGTGTAGGTTAAGTGAGTGCTTGGTTAGTATGCTTGTGGTACATGTGCAGAAGTAGGACTATGTATGGGGTTGTACTGAACTCGGTGGGATCTATTTTGGATGTACTTGGATTGGCATGGCATGAGATGGAGGAAGTCGACAGCATCCCCAGACAGTAGAAGTGTATTGCCTGCATTCCTGTGGCTGCAAGGTGGAGATCCAGACAGTAAAGAGAAGAGGATGGAGACAGAACTACCTTCAGAAGTAACACAAAACTTTTGTTAGCAAGAGGCTGATATGTTCCGGAGCACTGCCATTTGGTTGATTTTACAGGTGAAGGGTGGAACTTCAGTTGGTTGTTCAAGGAATTCCTAGGTCTGTCGCCACTTTGTCAGGCCTGGACTACTGTTTCAAAATTTGATGACAGCCAGGCCAAAGACCTAATTTCCTAAAAACCCAATTTCCTTGCGCTCATGTTGCAAATGACCCATGTTGGACACAGCACAAGTGCTACCTGCTATGAGACGCATCTGTCAACACAAAGGCTGTATTTTGAGTGACCGGAGAATGACACTAGAAAAGAACCACATTCCCCTTCTAGAAAATGTATACAAAAGTTGAATCCTAACCATGCCACGTTCTTCTAGTTCCAGGTTTTTCATAACTAAGAAAAGGAGTGCTCTGCAGATTACTCAAAAAAAGACTGCGGTACAACCATGTCTGGTAACTGCTAGTATAGTCTGCCATAGGTGAGAAGACATCGTCTAAAGACTGAACTTTCTGGAGCAGAAGAGGAGGTTCTGCCTTGCACCAGTCAGTCAGTCAGTCTGTCAGTCAAGACTTCTTATCCAGGTGCTGCAAACCCTGCGGCAGAGGGAAGGTTCAGTTGAACAGCCAAGTCTCAAGTCCTTTTCTCAATTCCAGCAGAGAGGGCAGGTTCGGAGGTGAAGGGGAGGTCATTCCAGTACTTGGCAACAAGGTAGAAGAAATAGCATCCTCCATTGTGGTTTAAGCAGATGCAGGGGTTAGGAGTAAGTGAGAGGGAGGTTAATGGAAGTTCAGGAGGTAGTCCATGCATGCTGGTCCTTGGCTGTGTAGGGCTTTGTAGGTGGGGTTCAGCATCTTGAATGGACATCTCTTCTGAATGGGGAGCCAGTGGAGCTTCCCAGGTGGCACGGGGGTGGGGTGGGGTGGGTGAGTGTGGGGAGGTCGAGGATGAGTCTGGCAGCGGAGTTATGTATGGTTTGCAGCCTTTTCAGGAGGTGCGCGGTGACTCCTATGTAGAGTGTGTTACGGTAGGCCAGCGGCCCAGGGCTCGAGTGACTGTTTGTCTTGTTTTGACAGGAAACCATTTGAAGATCTTATGGAGCATATGAAGGATGAGGAAGCAGGCAGAGGAGACTGCGATGATCTGGTTCTTCATGGTGAGTTTGCTGTCCAGAATAAAGCAAAGGCTGCGGACATGGTCTACTGGAGTTGAGGAGGGTCATAGTTCGGAAGACAACCATAAGTCATTCAACGGCGAGGAGTTGTTTCGAAAGATTAGCACTTCAGTTTTGTCTGTGCTGCATTTTAGGCAGCTGTATTTCATCTAGTCGGAGATGCTGGTCATGCACCTGCGGACGTTGGACAAAGTGGTGGAGGGGTCTGCTGCTTGCGAGAGGACGAACTGGGTTTCGACTGCGTAAGATAGGATGTTTAGTCTGAGTTCTGACTATGTTGGACAACAGGGTCACGTAGGTTTTGAACAATGTAGGGCTGAGGCCGCAGAGAATGTTCTTTGGTTCAGAGGTGAAAGGAGGAAGGCGGATTCTCTGGGTGCTTCCAGTGAGGAAGGAGGCGATCAATTTTAGGGAGTTTCCTTGGATTCCAATGTATTGGGGTTTCTTGATGAGTGTGGTGGGATACAGTGTAGAAGAACACATCTGAGGGGGTCGAGGAGGATCAGGGCTGCCACTTCTACCCAGTTGAGGAGGGTTCGGATGTCATCAGTTGCAGCAATTAGGGTGGTTTCGGTGCTGCGATTGGTACAGAATCTGGATTGGGAAGCGTACGGAAGATTGCTGCTCTCCATGTGTTCTATGGGTTGGGAGTGGATTGCCTTGAGGACTTTGGCAGGAAAGGGGAGCAGAGAGATGGAATTCTTGAGTTCGCTGGGGTAGGCGGAGGATTTCTTGAGAAGCAGTTTGCCTTCTGTGTGCTTCCATTCCTCGAGGAAAGTGGCCGGGGTGATGGATACGTTCAAGATGGCGGAGAGCTTGTTGCTGATCATTTTGCTCCAGATGTTAAAGATGTGGTGGGAACAGGATTCCGTGGGTGCTTCAGAGTGGAAGGAGTTCATGATGGCTGTTGTGTTTCGAGTGGTGAGCTGGTTCGAGGTGATCAGGGTTTGTATTTGTGGGAGCGAGGAGGTTGATGGTGTCAGTGGCAATGGGTTGCGGTTTTAAGTTTTTGTAGATGGTGGCGATCTTGTCATTGAAGAAGTTGGCCAGAGTGTCGCAGAGTTCCTAGGAGGGGGTTATGAAGTTTTCGGTGGCAGAGAGGTTGAAGAACTCAGACGATTTTTAAGAGTTCTTTGCTGTGGTTGGAGCTGGCCTCAATGCAGTCGGCGAGGGATGCTCCTTTTAGTCTCTCTCAGGAGTTGGTGGTATTGGTTGAGGGATGTCTTGAAAGTGGCTCAGTCTGTGGGTTCCTTACTGGTGCACCACCGCCTTGCCTTTCAAGATGCTTGCAGTCTCATTTAGTGGCCTATAAGCCTGCCTGCTTAGAGAAGGAATGAATCTGCATCGCCCTGCAGGAGGGAATGGTTTGAGAAGCAGCCAGAGAAAGTGGACTGCCTGAAAGAGTATAGCCAGAAGCTACCCATGCTGTAGTTGGTCTCCTGGTCCTTCTCCACGTTTTCTAGCGAGAATTGCAAAAGACTACGTACAGGTCAGGCCTGCAAGTGCCTCGGCATGTGCGTCAGACCGATTGGGGCTACAACCTCAGGACAATGGGACTCTCGCTGAGGAAGTCTACAACTATCCTACTGTCCGCATGGCACAAGATGGTGTGATCTTGCCTTACAGTGCATCCACATGGGTCCAGAAGCAGACTGACACTTCCAATGACGCTAGTACAGCATCACCTGGGGCCCCCCAAGCAGCATCTGTCTGACCAGGGAAGGAGCAGCTGCTGAAGACATGAGCAGCACCTGAACTTCAATAAGGTTGATACTAACACTGCACAAGAGTAGTGCGGGCTCCCACCTGCAGTCTACCCAGACCACTGCAACGAGCTAACAGGAGTCTGAAGCCTTGGGACTAGTTTCTGCCCAGTACAAGCACAGGCATAGGAGCACAAAATAAAGCAATTACTCATCTAAACTTTGGGGGAGGGGGGGGGTGGAATGTAATCTGTACTCAATCCCAATACATGATTCCATCAGTGCTTACTTGGGGGCTCTACTAAACAGGCTTATCCAAGTGGAAAAGAGCACAGAGGAGACTTGTGACCTATATTTACAACTGAACTGAGTTTTATTCTGCATTGATGAGTGATTAAAATACATATTATTCTAAAAGCCAAGCCCTGGGCATCAAGGTATTGAGTCTGCTATTTGATTGTTGAAGTCCAGGCTCCTTCCCCCCCACCCCCACCCACCCCACTCAGAGTCTCAGAGAAGCCTATGAATGCTCCCCCTCCATACCAGAGAGTGCCGAAAGGGTTGTACTTGACCAGTCTACACGGCAATCATAAGATGGACCAAAGGATATCTGTGCAAATGACTTGAGCTTAGAGAGTGGAACATGGTGGTTCAAGACAGTTCCGTCAGAGGTTCGTTCCAGAGAATATTCCTTCGGAACAATAAAGTGCCTGGATCGAAAAGGTCACAGAATATGATTTGGGGGGCACATTAAATTAGCAACTGCAGTCAACTGTGTGCCCTTGTACAAAAAGAGAATGCTCGAACATCTTACCTCCTTCAACTTATTCAAAAGGTCTTCTGTCTGCTTCTGCAGCTTTTCATTGGACAATTTCAGATTGTTCACCTGCTCTTCCAGGCGGGTCACCTGAGTAAAAAGTATTATTTTAAAAATAAAAATGGTTTATTATTTTCTCCACTTACTTTCCCCTGGAAAGCTTCCAAAGCCAAAATTGATAGATATGGTGGTTAAATTCAAACCCAACTCCCGCTTGCTCAAGACGGACGAATAATCAAACCTCCTAACTGAGGAGCCTCCCAAAAGCATTACTCAATACATCAAAGAGACCAATTCAGCTCATGCTGCAAAGCTCTTCACCTGCTCATCCATTCAACCAAAACCTTTAATCTTAGTCACAAATTCTTACATAAACCAGGTATTAGAGGAGGACATTAACTTTCTAATCCATTACAGATGGATGTCACATCTGGTCTTTGAAAGTCCAGTGAGAATCTGGAACTTGAGTTGCAGTACATGGACAATTAACTAATGCAAAACCCACCTCTTCCTTCTTGTTCTCCAAAGTGCATTTTAGCTCCAGTATCTCATTGCCCCTCTCTCTGCTAAGGGACATAAGCTCTTCAGTTTTGGATTTTAACTCCCCGTTGAGCCAGTTGTTTTGATTTTGCACCAAGTCCCGCTCTTGCTCGATGCGCTTCTCACGATACTAAAATGAAAAGGATAAGTAGAAGACAAAGCAAGAACAGTGCTTTTAAAGTTTTTCAGCTGGTATCAAATTGTTTTTGCAGTGAAGTTATTTCCCGGCATTGATGATCAGCACAGCTAAGGTTTAGTTTTCTATAATTTATATTGCATTTTGTCTTGGAGCTAGAGCAAATACAAAATATTCTCGATGACATAACTATCTACACATAAAAAGAAAAAAAAATGACAATGTATTTTGCACTAATTTCTTGGAATACGACTGCACAACTTGCTCTGTAAGTTGCCTACCGGTCAAAATTCTCTTTTCTAATATGTTCTCAAGCATGGAGAATACTTTTCCCTTATGATGCATGGACAGTTAGTATTAGATGCAACTTTAAGGCAACCGCTCTGAAAGCAACTATGCAAATTTTGAGGTGGTCGTCAGTGGTCTTATGTTGAGTTTTGCATCTGTCAATCTTTGACAGAGCATTTCAATATTTGGGTCCACACAAGTTACTGGGTGCCTGTGCACTGGTTTAGCTGAATAATGGTGCTTTAGTTATCCTATTAGCTTCAGTGGACTACTTTATTTGTGGCACTGGATCCGACTGTAGCCAGCACACAACTTTCTTTTTGCCATTTATAGTACCCGGAGTGATCATTACACTTGAACGTCAAATTCCAGTGCTTGCTTCAGATCGGGTACCAATAAACTGGCAGACATTCTGGTCTCTTGTAGGGAGGAGGAGTTAATTAGTGAATCAGTAGTTTTCTCCTTTGCGAGTATACGTTCAAGGCATATAGCATTGCTGTAATTTCTTTAGCCAGTCTGATTTGCAATACTTCATGCATTTTAAGTCCTCTGAGTGCCATTGTTTTGGGTGGTAACAAAAATTATAAAGAATAAGAAAATTCAACAGCACAGTAGCAAGTGCAATACAGGTTAATAAGGCATAATGAAACATTGCTGAAGGTTGTAAAAAGCTGGCAACAAGCACACACAAAAAGCTGAGTTGCTTCAGCACTCAGACGACTGCATTCATGGTTCGCACAGCCAATGCATCCCTAAGCATGCACACTATTGAGGGAATCCTTTTGGGTACAATCAAAACGGGTAGATAGCATACAAGATGGCTAGCACAGAAATGCACCAAATCCAGCAACTGGAAAGAAGCCCTGGTGTGGCAGTCTTACCCATGCCACAAAGGCAACACAGCCACCATGCCACCAACTTTCACAGCTATGATGATAAAGGGCAGAATGTTTGGACGGTCGCACAACCCACATAGCTACTTACACAAACCAGAAAAGCAAAGCTACAAAGTGTTCCCACATCAACGCAAGCAAGTAAATGGAATACTACAAAGTTTATGGTTTTTTTGCAACAGTGTCCAATTACTGCAAGGTTCAAGACATGTCTCTGGAGTGTCATTTGAAACAATGCTTTAAGTAGGTAGGTCTGTGCCCTCACCTTCACTGAAACCTCTGAAGACTGCAGTTCGTCCAGCTTCAACTGAAGTTCAAACTTAACAGTGTTTACTTCAATCAGCTTAGCATTCAGACGTTTAATGTCCTCTAGTAACAAGAAGAAAACATAAATCAAAGCAAAAACTGATTCACTTCAGAGCTTAAACTACACTATGGAAAATAAAAAAAGTTTCTTGATGAAGTACTCCTCAAATTAAGTGCTGAATAGTATCCTATCTTTTGTGTATAAGAAAAATGTAACAAATTGACCCTGCTTCTTCCACTGCAATGGTATTAAGAAGGGTAGTCATTTCTTGGACTTGTTTACACAAATGCCTTGAGCTTGATATTGAGCTGCTGAAGTACTTCCAAAGCTAAAAGTATCTCAGGACAAAAGAGCCTGAACAGATCTTGATTAGGAAAACAAGACCGTCTCCAATGCAAAGACATCTTCACTGGCTTGAGAGTAAATGTTGCAAACTTAAATGTCAGTCTAATGTACAATTCCTTTCTGCAGAATGTTGTTTAACAAGTAATCTGACCTGGTTGCAGAAAAGGGGGAACTTACGGGCCTAATAAAAGTGTGCTGTGTCCAAGCCAACTGATTAGCAAGTGCTGGGCCTAACATTTTTTTGTTAAAGGCACTCTTAGGAACTCTCGGCTAGTCAAGCTACTGCAAAAACCTTCTCCAAAGTGTAGAGTTGAATTAAATGCACGTCTAGTTTCTTTAAACCTCTTAAATTCCTTGTCTGGAGGGCATATAGGATAATTTCTAAGAAACATTAAAGCATAGCGAACCTGGGGGCATTTTTATTCTTTTCTATTGCTGGTTGTTCCCAGGCTGAAGCACTGGATATCCAGTTGGAGCCTTAATATTGATTGTACCACAATTTTGTTTTCATTAGATAAAATATAAATAATAGACATCCCAGTCATCAAATGGCTACTCCTACCTAGCACATTCTCCTGGAACTAACAGACAAGGACCCAACTCTAAGGCGCCAATACTAGCCTTTACCAATGGTACGCTACAATCAGGCTCAAGTGCATGAGGTTTCGTCAAAACCCAGGATGTTGTTCATGTCTTACCACTCATGTGATCCAGCTCCTGATTTCGGCGTTCATTAGTCCGGATGAGATCTCGCTTTTCAGCCTCCAACTCATCTTTTGCCCTTGTAAGTTGACTCTAAGGAAGAAAAAACGATTACACAATTTTACTATGTGCAAGAATAACCAAGTTAGTAGTGCTCACACAGCTCAGTTACACCGCAGGGTAGGTCACAACTTTGAGCTTCCAAACTTGGTTTAAAATCGCACTGGGATGAAATCTTTTTGTGGATTCAACACCGGAATGTTGGTGATGCAAAAAATGTTGTGTTTGCAGAAGGTATCATTTCATCTACTGCCTTCAAATTGACCATGTCAAAATCTGATGCGGAACACATTTTAAGCTGCACTAGACAAACGATTATGAGAAAACCATGGGCAATTCTATCACACAAGAGTAAAGTCAGGTTGATTTTTTTCATTTATTCTGACCGTTCTTTTCAGCATGACATTCAAAAAGAAAACAATTTTATGTCTTTTTTCGAAATGGATCATTACGAAGTCACAACTTCAAAGAGATGAACTTCATAAAACAATGCTCCAAATAGAGTACAGAATCAACGGAACTGGAAGAATCAAACCAATTTACCAACAGGGCATGGCTCCATTTCTACTAACATGTTGACCAGAACAGAACAATTAACACTTGAGAGAAATCATGAACAGTGTTATGAACCAGACATTCTGCGTGGGGACGCCGCTGCTCCATTTCCGTACACCCGTGGGCATTAAAAGTTCCGCACATCAGGGACGCTCTCCGCAAGGACACGGAATATTACTTTGCAGAAAATGTTGGCTCAGTCGAATCTGCAGTGACGCTGTGGGGGGCCTTCGGGCGGTCATTAAGGGCAGGGCTCTATCACTCATGGTGGGACACAGGGCGGAGCGAACCAAGAAGGTATTGGAATTGGAGGCTGAGGTCTCGAGTTTGGAGGAATCGGTCGCCCAGGAACCTGACCCCGCTACACGCCACAGCTTTGCGCTTAAGAGACAGGACTAATAGACAGCTTCTCTTTGAAGATGTTGCGGCACGCTCGTTAGCCTCCCGGTACAGGATCTATGAGCAGGGTGAATGGACAGGTAAGCTCTTGGCGTGGCTTGAATGACGGGAACAAGCTGCTAGATGGCTCCGCGCCATAGCGAACTCTGAGGGTAACCTTATTACCGACCCTCAACACATAGCTAACATATTTGCAAGTTATTACGAGGAGATATACTATAGTTCTCCCACGTCTCAGGCCTAATTGTCTGCTGACCTTTTGGTTACGCTCGATATTCCCGCTATTTCTCCGCAAGACAGTGAGACCTTGGAGGCAGACATCACAGTGACAGAGGTCCAAAAGCCCATACAAAACGTCCGTTCCGGGAAGGCTTTGGGCCCTAACAGGCTTCCCATTAAGCAATTTAAGCCCATGTCAACGCTATTGGCTCCCCACCTGTTAAATTTATACACTGAATGTTTCGAGTCGGGTGTCCATCCCGCAGAGATCCGCACTGCAGCTATTGTGGTCATCCATAAACCTAACAAGCCTGTCGAGGAGTGCAAATCGTATCGCCCCATCTCTCTCTCGACGGTTGAGGCCAAGATTCTGGCCAAACTCCTGGCGAATCGCCTCCTCCACTATATCGCTGACCTGGTCCATCCGGACCAATCCGGTTTATGCCGTGGAGGAATACGGCCTGGAACTTACGTCGGGTACATGGGGTCCTCGGCAGGCTCCACACCATAGAGGAAGACGCGATTCTCTTGTCGTTAGACGCCTCTATGGCTTTTGATACCATCGAATGGGACTTTCTTTTCGCTGTTTTGGCTCGTCTGGGGTTCATACCCAAACTTATCCGTTGGATTTGGTTATTGTATACTCATCCTACTGCCCATGTCGTTAATAACCATCGCTCCGCCACTTTCGCGCTCCATCGGGGCACAAGGCAAGGCTGCCCCTTGTCACCGCTACTTTTCGCCCTGGTCTTGGAACCGCTTGTGGTATGGGTCCGGGGTGATCCGGAGATATGGGGGCTCAAGTGGACGGCATATCAGGAGGATCGCATCTCGCTGTATGCTCACTATATCCTCCTATACATGGCTTCCCCTGCGCGGTCGCTGCGACGGGTGCTCCACATTTTTGGCACCCACTCTGATCAACTGACTAAGTCCCAGATTTATGCGCTATGGGGTTCCCCCCCCGGCGAGTCCTCAGGGCTTTAATATTCCGGTGGCCCCAACGGGGTTTTCGATATTTGGGCATTTGTCACTCCTGACCCCGATCTCTTTTTCAAACACAACTTACTCGGACCGCTGCAGAGTTTTAAATCCGACGCGGTACATTGGCGCTCTCTCCCTCTCTCTTCTTGGACGTGCGTCTCTGTTCAAAATGTTCGCACTTCCGCGTTTTCTTTACGCCCTACAGAAAAGTCCTAACCCGATCCCAGATTCTTATTTTTCCCCAAATCGACAGTGTATTGCAGGGACTGCTATGGGAGGGCCCGCACGCCGCGCATCGCAATGAACAAGCTCACCATGGGTTGGTATGACAGGGGGATTGGTTTACCAGATCTCAGACTATATTATCAGGCGTCCCAGCTGAGTGTAGTCAATCGCTAGGTGTTTGAGCCTTATGATGAGCCTAATTTCCGTACGGATCATTGGCTCCTGAGATGTGGCGGTTACAACAGAGCACTTTACACCAACCCCCGCAAACAATTTACCAGGCCCCACGGCACGCACGGTTGAGATTTGGCATGAGGTTACCAAAAAGTTAGATTGGCACAGGAGCCTGATTAAGGCGACCACCTTGTGGGAACCCAATATTTTAGGTCATCTCAGCACTTGTCCGGGGTTTGACGAGTGGGATTTAATCGGAATCTTCACGGTTAGAGACATCTGGGTTAAGGGGAGGCTAGCATTGTTTCCAGAGCTCCAGGCTAAATACCAACTGGCTCAATCAGGGACGTTTAGGTACTTGCAGATCACTCACGCTGTGTGCCCTCTCCCCGACTCGTCCCCTCTGGAAGACCGTCTGCTGTTGGATCCCATGGACCGCAAGGCCATCTCGCTCACCTATAAGAAGCTGGTCAACAACCGCGCCAACCCGATGATGAAATGGAGAGAGGAGTGGAAGAGAGACTTTGGGGTGATGGAGGATATGCGGCGGGACGCTCTAGCTTCACCCCGAGAAATAGGTATCCCCATGCGCATGCGACTTCTCCAGCTCAAGATCCTCCATCGGGCATACTTTGATGCCAAACTTTTGTTCAGGCTAGGCAGACGCCCTGATCCACTCTGCCTCCGACATTGCAATCAGGAGGGTCTTTTTTTTTTTTTTTTTACACATTTTATGGGACTGCCCACATATTCAGGACTACTGGGTGGCAATTGCTCTGCAAATTGGGAAGGCGGGAGGCAAACCCCTGGAGTTATCTCCCCAACTATGCTTCCTCAACATCTGGGGAGCGACTGACCTCACACATGCTGAACAGACATGGGTCTCTATGGGCTTCATTTTAGCGAACCCCAATGGGGGGTTGCGACAGTCCCGCGCCTGGTTGACTGGTCAAAGGACATGGATACGGCCATGGTCGCTGAAAAGTCAGTATTCAAAGGACGAGGTTGCCCCAAGAAATGGGATCGGAAGTGGGGGACATTGAATAGGTACAGAGGGGACATCTGCATCTCCCCGACGGTGGAGCTTCGGAGAGAAAGACGAACGTTCATGGCCCAGTTGACGGCGGAGGTGCTGGCTTCTCCCCCTTAGGGGTGGCGCTCTTGTTCTCTCCATCCCCAGCTGCCTGTTGCTATCCATTTGTATTTTATGGAGGCACTGGTCTCTTATTACTGCCTGCGAAATGTATAATGAGTATTGCTCTGCGTGGACCCCTATTCCACGACGGGGTAAATGGCACTATGATAATGTATGTATGTACTGGAGGGGGTACTCTTTACAATTACTTCACTTTGTATGTACCGGTGTTTGCTTGGTGCTAAAATGCAATAAAGTTTTTTTAACTTTTTTTTTTTTTTTTTTTTTAAAGGAATACGCAAAAGGATTGCTGCTGAAACGGATAACCATAGCTTAAGCAGAAAAATGTAGTACATTTCTGCAGAGGTTAGCATTGTTGGTTTAAAACCCCCTAGGACAGCCTCCCCACGTGATAACGTCACACAATATGGTTCTTGAGGCATGTCTGTTCTCTCAAGCTTGTCAATAACCCAACATCTACTTTCATATTAGAATGCATGGCCACTCTTTGACAAACTGGCAGGCTCTAGGAAGATACCACCACCCTGAATTCAACCCATAAAAAGAAGGCACTCATCATGGCCATTTCTTAGAATACAAAATATCAAGACGTGCTAGTCTTTTCTTCCTGGCTTTATGGCAGTTTACCCTACCTTTACTGCTTTATCCAACTAATATACGGAAAAACCTAATCATTATCATATCAATATATATATATACATATATACACACATACATACACACATGCCATCTATTAACCCGCAAGAGGCAACCATCAGTTACTGATCTGTGTACCATTTTTGGATTTCTGCATAAATTCCAAAAACATGTCTTTTTAGGGTATGTCCTGCCTTATCTTTAAATGTTCCCTCCAATAGCCTATGTGTCTAAGGAGCGAGCAGCGGCGCCATCTGTTTCCTATTATCGCGCCCGAGCTTGTTTACATTTGCCTGTCTCGTGGTCGCGTTAATTGGAAACAGATGGCGTTCACTTTTGCAGCCGCACGTTTCTTTTTTCTTTCAACTTCACTCCACAACTGAGATTGGCTTTGCATTCTTCAGCTGGGGATTAGTAGGAGATCTGCCATTTTAAGGTAACTAGGAACCATGAGGCCTATGGTAGTGACATCTACCTCGTTCACCTCGCAGCTTCAAGGAGCTACGTTGCTCTCCTGCGCCCCGGCTCCCCCATCTTAAAAACGCCACAGCCCACCTCCCCCATAGGTAGGTATCACTACGAGCACGTCAGAAGCGGAGCACCAAGGGCATTCTCTCACGTCGAGCCCCTCAGGGCCACCGTACCCCTTACAACACGGAGGCCCAAAGGAATACTTGTAACTGATCTGTGTGCTATTAGCCCCCACCCCTTGATCAAGGGCGGGGGGCCCTAAAATGCCTGCTTGATGGATCGCATTAAGTATTTTGGTTGAGTGACGACCCCAATTATATAATCGGATGCAGGTCACCCTTGCCATTCAGCGCTGAACCCCAATATTGACCTACAAGAAATAAAGGGCGCATGTTCCAGTGCTTCGAAGTGGCGGACGGGACGCGTAGCGCTTAAACTAACAGAACTACAGTGGGAAGTAACGATCAAAGTGGAGCGGCCGGTGACAGGAAAGACAAACACCAGCATGAAGAGGTTATGGAAATGTGATCCATGCATTGAACAAGCGGGGCGACTACTCTAATTGCGGTTGTGTGAACATGAAAACAAAACACTTCTGTTAACCAGGGCATGGAAAGGTGTGGGGCTCGTAAACGCGCGCCACCACCCATCAGCTTTCACCCTCTACGAGACCCCTGCGTTACCAGCTAATCAAATATAACAGAACAATGGAATTTATTTCACCTAGAGGTCACTGCTTTTAAAATATAGTACGCCTCAAATAAAAAAAAATCCAGGACAAACTAATATTCTTTCCTTTGAACGCATGGCAGTCATTAAGCGCGCGGGAACGTTTACTGGGTAACTAAAAGTAAAGGAACTGTTTAAAGCTGGGGAACGTCGTTCCCAACAGATCGCCTCCATTGCGACTTGTGAACAAGACCCCAAAGCCTACACCTAACAGAAGCACCCTTCTTCGCCCAGAGTACTCACGAAGATACAGACCTACCAGATGTCCTCTCTTTCTCCCTGGCCCCCGTATACCCCGAAACTCGCTCCTCGCGAGTTTTCATTCACCCCGTATTGTCCCCCTTAGTCGCCTATTACCCACTGCCCCGCTCTCTATGGTAAATTCAGACTTCTTACCTAGACCCTTGTGACGCACTTGTTCTCCTCTGCAGTCTTCTCAATCCTGTGAATGTGACACACCCTGTCCATGAAAGGAGACTGCTGAGACACCACCCAAGGCCTGCATCCACTGACCATCTCAGAGATTGAGGCAGAATTTAATCACCTAATACTCACCAACCCCCCTTAAAGAGTGTACTAGACAGACAGGTACCATCTAAGCACCTTCTTGGGGGGGGGGGGTCTCGGCACTCTGTATTGCATCCGTCTGCACAAAACAAGATTTGCTCTGATCCATAAATTACTTAATCCTCCGCTACATGGGTACATGTTTAAGCGCTCGTTTCTACGTGTGATCCGAGTTCTGATCCGCCTCTCACACTTTACCAAGTTTTGAGATTCTGGTAAATAATTTTTTTACTGTACCAGAGTTCTGAATATTAAAAAATATAAGATCACCTAGGAAAGGTATTCCTGTCAATATTTTTATATTTCTTAGCTTCCAGTTGCAGCAAGTTGAAATGTTTGCTTTTGTTCATGCCACAATGAATAGCACAGCCAACCCTCCTCGCAGTAAACATAATACACACAGGGGACGCGACTGTTCTGCTACACGGCTTCGGTGCATCTGAAATAAATGATTGTCATAAACCATTAGGAACCATGTCCTGGTTTTGAGACATTCTGCCTTGCTCTGGTATTTCAGCTGTGGCATAAGTGCAAGCAGGTGATGCATGCAGTGGGATTTCTTTTTTTTTTTTTTAGAATTTTGTTAAATTATTTTTTTTTTTTAAGGGGGAGTGAAACAGAGGGGATATTTATTTTAATTTTTGCATTGATGTCTGGGGCATTAATGTGGCACACCAGGGCTGCTTGAAAGTACCAAAAGATATTTCTGAGTGACTGTTTTTATAAAATGTATTATACACAGCCTATGAAGGGAATGGTATTGTGATACTTCAAAAGTACATGCGATTCTGCTGGGAAAAAGAAGAGCACAATACTGTTCGTCATTCAGTTATTTGACTCTCAGCTGTAGGGTATGAAAATAAACCCATTAAGTGTTATTTCGATTTTTTTATAACTTTGTTTTTTTTTTTTTAGATCCAGTGGATCGTTAGTTTTAACAAATTGTCATAATTACTGCATTTTATTTTCTGATATCATTGCTCCGACAATAAAAGAAGCATAACACCATATAATATATACGTTAGCACCAGCAGGCGTGGTTTCAAAGCTACTGCTGCAGACTTTAAATCTGGTGATGCAGTTTCCTGTCGCCATTAACATATGTGAGCAGTTCAAAACCTACAATGCTATGAAAGGTAGCCTACAGGCTTACGTTTGTTTTGCATGCAATATCCCCAACACCACCCACATAGCCACCTAGTGCTACACGTAGTAAAACCTGTAAATGTTAAGCATCCAGAATAATAGGCGAGACCTATGGACTATGCCAATGCTCGTTATTTATAGGCGCTCACACTGCAGGATTCAAGAAGTCTGCTTTTGAAACTGCAAAATCCTACACATTTATTGCATAATTTTTATAGAATGATATTATCCATGAAATAGTGCGTTAGAGAAATAACTTTGTTTCGAGGCGGTTTCTGAAGGTAACTTATTTATTCAAGTTGCAATACCTAGTATTGCTCATCTTAAAGCCGTTTGTGTCGGAGTTTAATTTTTGGAAATTCAGTTTATAAACCTATTTACCACGTTTTAATAAGATACATAATTATAGTACAATTTATTATGAATATAAATCAAAAAACGATTGAATTGGACTACATTGGATTTATCTCTATAGGCGGGCCACTATCCATGCACTTTGGAAACTATCATTTCAGCCACAATTTATAAACTACTTTTGAGTCAGAGGTGAGCATGTGTCACATACTAGTTTATGTTTCAAAGTCATTTTATTGCAGAGACTAATTAGGATAATCTATAGTTTATATTTAGCACAAATATTTTGAAATGTAAATACAAAGTTATCTTGCAAAAAGTGTTTCTTCATTGGTGTAAAATTGTAATACTGAATATATTATCATGGTACTGTTGGTAAACTGAATTCTACTCCTACTCTACCCCTATAAACCACTGCTGAATAATATAGGACATACTGTACTATGCACTGCTCTACGATGTATTCCTCAATTAAGACGAACAAATGAAACTGATTGAGAAATATGGCAAGGAGCATACATAATTTCACTATATTAATCTTTGGTTTGCCATTCAACTGTTTTTCTATTTTTTATGCTAATACTTTTGTCCTTGACCTGATCAGTTATTCTGATTGAACTGAAGCCTTTAGAAAGCATGTTAGTAGTCCATACATGTGTCAGATGTTAGAAGAGTAACTGATGTTGCTAGAGAACTATTTTTGAAGCTATTAACTTTTGATTGTAAGCAAGAAGAACAATTGTCCACAATTACTGGATTGGAGCATGCGCAATTTATTAAGTTACATATAAACTGAAAGCTGTGCTCTCTGAAAAAGTAAAATAGAAAGAAAAGGAAAAAAAAAAAAGACAAACACCAAATTGAAAACAGACGGTATCAAACAGGAAACCCTTCCTCCTTTTCCATGCTAGCAATCTGTTACCAGCCCTAACTCCATCTCCTTAGACAGTTGAAATTCTACGTGGGACCTTGGACTGACTGCAGCCAAGAACCACAAATCAACATAGTACAAACATGTTTCTTCACCTCTACGGAGTACATTTCATCAAGCTTTGGCTATCATCCCACCATTGAGACTCTTCCTCTACCCCAAGCTCTGCATAACCCCCATGCCTCCCGAACCCTAAAAGGTGGACCTTTACCTTCTGTTTGTTTCTGCAGACTGGCCATTACATTATCTCCCTGGGACTGTGATTTGAAAGCTCTTGGATTTCAGCAGAAGTACCCTGGTCCAACAAGGCATCTTACTGGATGGCACAAACATGACGAATGAAGATAGATGGATACTTGGTCCTTTTTTCTGTACCATTATTGACATCAGCTGATTTGACATCACCTTTGTGATGATAGTTTATTGTGAGGTACCTTACTGCTGAGTTATGCAGCACTGAGTAAACCCCCATTGGATACTCTGCATGGGGTGTCCATACTCTTCCCGTTTTACTCTGAATATTTAGCTTTTTGCAGAGCTCATTTAGGATTAACCATTTTACAATTAAGTCACCACATATGACCAAGCTTCCGTTTATCAAAACAGTAAAGAACCTGTGCTTTAACATAGACTGGACTCTGAGATATGCTAGCTTTTCACTGCTCCAGGATTTCTCTATTCTTGGGTTCTAAGGTTAGTGAGAAAACCCAGACAATGATTTGGAATACTGCTTCAGAGTTCAGTATATCAAAAATTCTAACCTAAAACTCAAACGCCTAAACCTCATAGTCTAGATGAAGTCACGCTTATATCAGCAGTACACTAACAATTAAAAGGTACTAGAAGAATAATAAGGGAAATATGCTCATCTTATCAAACTACTTCTAGGTTTTCCTAGCACTAAAACACAGATTTGCAGATAAACTCTAAAGCCCTGCCCTCATTCCCTTGAAAAACAAAAATACTTTCATAAATAAAAAAGCAAATAATGGTACTTTTCAATTAAAAGATAATCAGTACTCAGATTGAAGACCCTCTACACAGAATTTTGAGATCCGATAATGATCGAAATTACTAAACCCCTCTGTGGTTTGTACTTGGACATGGCGTACAGCCATTCCTAAAAATAATGTACTGAAGAACAGATTGAAGACTTAAGAGACTTGGCTTCTAATCAAGTAACAAATCTTTAGTCGGATAAAAAATATCCATAAAAAAAAAGTCATAAATAAAATACAAAGATTATGATAAAACATTCATATTTAAAACTAGATGACTGAAATTCATACAAAATGGCCTCAGAACAGACAGATTGAATACACAGAATACCAGACACAGAGCTAGGTATCAAACTCAATGGCCAACGAGTGAGTAAACATTATCAGAAGCATCAGATAGGGGATAATTGACATATATCACCACTGTTCAGGGTAAAATGACCTTGGCTACTCATTTCCATATCTTAAAACATCCAGGTATCAGAGCGGTTTTCTTCTTTGGATGGTATAACAAACAAACAGAAACTCTATAGCATACATTGACAAGGTTATGGATGAAGTTAAAAGCATCTACATAATTAAAAAAATGTTTCTTTTAAAAATAACGGCCTAAATATTGGTTTCCTCAGGTCCCTACAAAAGTTACAAAAAAGGATAAAGTGCATTGTGGACTGGTTGGACAAAAGCCCCTCTTGGGGGAAAATAACCAAAAGGTGCAGTGTGCCTATTCGCAATCTAGTATGGTAGGCCCTATGTTGGATGTTTGATACTAGGATAAGGTAACTCTGGACACTTGGGAGACCTGAGAGGTACATGGACACAGTTGGTTTAAAACACCATCTTCCCCATCAGCCATCCTTTTCCCCAATCAGAATGGCTTTTAAATCTTGCTTATTAAATTGTCACTCTCTACCCGGGTCCTGAATGTCCAATTTCCCACCCACCTCCTTTAGCAGGCTGTTTACATTGGCCAGCCATGGTATTCTTGCTCTGTGTTCCAAGGGTAGGCAACCTAGACCTGGCTACTAATGCACAGCTAATTATACGTTACGTATTCCTATGTGGGTCATGACTGCAAAGTGTGGAGTTCTTGAACAACCATGACTTACTTTAGGAGGTAACAACCACTTGGAACTCTTATGCAGCATGAAAAAAAGTAAAATAAATATTTTTAAAAACGCCCATCTACAACAGGAACTGTAAAGGTACTAAAGATAAACCTATGGCAACAGATCAGAATGTCCTGCTGCCTCTAGGGCCCATATGCCTCTACAAGTATACTTATAACGCTTAAGAGATCATGCACAGTACATGATGTGCTACAATGCAATCAACATTATGCATGTTGGAGGGAGCTGGAGAAGACTTTACAGCCCTGGTCAACTATTCTCGTAATTTGAGATGAAATCAGCTACTGGTTCCCATGCTTTCAAAACTGAAACTAAGGTGCCAGACAATGTCCTACAAGATATCCCTTCGGAAGAACCACACTGCCCCACTATTGTCTTGGTTTCTTTCTAGTCCTTCATTCAAGAGAGGAGCAGCTTAATTGTGAAGAGCCTTCTGTGTTTATGCCCAGAAAAACATAACACCCAAAACATTACTAAGGTTTTAACCAAAATAAAGAGGAGATGACTGGGTGGCAATTGAAATAGGACACGTACTCTAATTTGTGGATATCTGCTATTATATCATTTGAGGGGGTCCAATGGAGAAAACTCACGCTACCACACAGACTAGGAAGCCAGTCCAATGATAAAATGGTCAAGCTAAAAAGTTAGTTCCTAAAGGATCGTTTGGAACATGGTGAAATATCGCAGGAGACACCTAATAGGTTCCAAACTGTAAGGGCCTGCATTGCATAAACAGCTAGTTGTAATCACAATTTCTTGCCGGTAGGAGGCACCCACTGGTCTGGTCAGCTTCCACCGGAAGCAAGGGGACACTTGATCAGATTAAGGGTGCACCTTTAACTCCAGACTGCAGCAGCAACGGAACCAATTGCCATACATGAACTGTTATATGGATTCAGTCATCAGCAGGATCCCAGTTACGGGAGATTACAGAGATTTTAACAAGATGGTCAACAGACACTTCAACAATCGGGAGAGGTGATAATACTCAGCTGCTGCATAATGAAAACAGCTGCAACAAGAGTGCCACAGCCTGGTGAAGAAAAGATTTGTAATAATACGCTATAGAGGAGTCATCTTTGGATGTAGCTCAGTCATACCTGTTGGAGCAGTTGCAAAGTACTGAGCATCTATGATCTCATGATGTGAAGTTAACAGGTACAAAAACCAGACTAGTCAGCAACGCCGAGACTTCATGAAACAGATAGATCATCCTTAAAAGCGAGGACACCCAACCACTTATGGAATTTTTAAAGTATTTCGGCACGTATCCTTTATGGACTTGCTGCACAAAAATAAAAGTTCCATTGGGGGAGCATTTTCAAAGCAAGTTGTTAAATACCAAAATTCACTCCTGTGTATGCAATTGTAGGGCTTTAACAAAATACTTGATTGATACTGCATGTAAAAAGACTTGAGTA
Organism: Triturus cristatus; assembly: GCF_964204655.1. Lineage (NCBI taxonomy): Eukaryota > Metazoa > Chordata > Amphibia > Caudata > Salamandridae > Triturus > Triturus cristatus. The sequence continues at coordinate 321,739,133 of NC_140586.1, read as the reverse complement.
ACCATAAATGAACAATAGTTGTATGTACTGCATACCGTCAGGTGGCTCACCGTGGCTATTTGCACCAAGTGTATAAAAACATAGTGAGACCCATAAAAAAGGAAAAAACACAAACTTAAATACCTGCAGAGAGGTGAAACTGTTTTTGGCATTTTCCAGTTCTTTGTTTCTCTCAGTCAGCGATTTTAACTGTGCATCTGGAATTAATACAAAAATAGCAATATATAGTTAAACCCAAGCCAACGCTTCCAATAGAGAAGCAGTAATCAGGTCACTATCATCATGCAAAGAGCTAGCGGGATAGAAGAAGGTACTAGAACAACACAAACACAAGATCCAGAGGAAGCTTTCACATAAAGATATGCAAACAGAGTAAACTAATTTCAGGATTAACAGACTGCTGTGGATAATCTGCGCACGGCTTTCCTTTTTCACTGTATTCCATTGGCTCAAAGGACTTAAAATATAACTACCAGAATAAATAAAGTTCGTAAACGCAAGTTAGAAATGATCTCAACATTTGGTTAACTTAACCCCCACTGTAGAATAACAGCAATGCTCCATTGGCATCTAAGTGAAGGAAGATACCACATATGCACCGGTCCAAACTTTGGCAGACAAAGTGGGAATTACCCAGATAGCCTACTATGCAAAGGGACTTGTGCTATACCTTGATGCAGTATCAGAGCGCTCTCAAGAATAAAGAAGTAAAAATAGGAGTTCCTAAGTGGAGGACCAAAAATACCCATACACACAAGGACAAGATGGCTCATCATGTCAATCTGTTTGAGGAAAGCTCCACATGTGTGCCTACATACCAAGAGAACTCCACACTGGATCAAAGCCTTGGAAATGCTGGTAAGGCAGTCGGGGATTTCTGAGATGGACTACAAACTGGGGGGATGGGGGATGCGGACTTGCATAAACTCTAGTCCAGCATAACCCCCACTTTCCCCAAGCCAAGAGTCTCGAGGAAGACCAAGCTTGCAATTCAAAAGACAAATTTAAAATTGCTTTTATATCTTGTTACAGGATTTAAAGATTCCAGGCACATGCAAAGGAAAAATAAAAAAAAGTCCCCACTGAATTCTAAACATACAAAACAAATTACAACCCAGGATCCAAAGTCTATTTGTGTACTGAAAGAAGATAAACTCCAAAAGGAATTATATTTGGCTTACAGCACAGGTAAAACCCAAAGTGTAATGGCAATGTGAACAAGTTACGAGACTCAAAATATGGCATGAGGCCGACAGAAAATAGACAAGATAGCAATAGCCAACTTGTGCCCATTCATGTCAAAGCTTGGAGAAACATCCAACCTTTTATAGAACGGGTAGCGAGTTTGTCAACAATATACGCCAACTAAACCAGGATTTAAAAGAGGGGCGGGTGAAATACTACAGTTATCTGTATATATGAACGGGATATTCTTGCCAGTCAAGATTAGTACATATATCGTAGATGGCAGCATGACCACTTCGGAGACCAGAGGGTACATAGTAAACATAATCCTCATGAACAGAACTGATGAAGATCATGTGGTGTGGGTGGGGTCAGAAGGATTTTTTGAAATAGACACCATGAAGGATTTGGGTGGAAAAAGTACTATTAAAAATGCCCAGCCACAGATAGGCTGGAAAAAGCAATGAGTAAGTGTAAATAGTAATGGCTTATGATCAAGATTTTACATAGGCTTTATGAATGAGAAAACTAAATTACTTAAAAACAAATTGGTTGCACTAGAGTGGGTGTTTCAGGTCTGGACTCTTGGCGATTGAAGACCTGAACAATATAGTCCTTCAGTGGACCAGCCGCAAGGCTAAACCAAGCTATGGTGATTTTGTTGTTCTTTACTGCAGGTAAACGGTACTAGTGTGATGAATTAGTTCTGAGCCATTTCCATCATATGTCTGCAGTCAGGTACCAGGAGCATGCAAAACCAGGTAATGTTTGAAAAGGAAGGAAGTTACCCTTTGTGTATGAACAGTAGTAAATGGCTGGATGTCAAAGTAGTATCAAACAATTTTAATACTTTACTTGGTACAGTGCTATAGTGAGCGAACCCATAAAAATAGTGAGTTGCAACCATTCACAAATCAAAGTAACTGCACAGGTGAACAAGCAGGTAAAATTTTTTTGCATTAGGGATAAGAAAATGGAAATTGACGCACTTTCTGGGATGCAAGACTGTTGATAAGAATTTGTAACTACCAACTAGTTCACATTCATGCAAGAAAGTGATAAAATGTCCCATTTATTCTTTAACTACCGTGCACATTACTACTCGTGTACAGGACAAAGCCAACTAAGAGTGTTCCCAATAAAAGCCCAATAGGAAAGCACCCCACACAAACACTTGCTTATTAGAGTATACTTACTTAACTTCTTAAGCTCTTCCCTTAGGTTCTGACACTCCTTCGTCTCAGTCACAAGCCTCTCCTGACTCTGGGCCAAGCGCTTCTCCACTTCAAAATACTGTTGTTCTGGAAAGCAAAGAGGTTATTGCTGGTGTTAAATATATTAATAATAAAGCATGTTTGGAAAAAATTATGGAAACATTTTTTCACCCATCAGAGCATACACTAAAATACATAAGCTTTTTTCTTAATGGTTTCAGATGTTTTAAATAAGGAAGCAGTGCATCTGCTGAGTGCACCATCATCAACAGCATTTACAATACATGGAGCGTGCAACCCTTGAATAAAAGCCTGCTTCAGATTTCATTATCACAGGCGACTTCTGGAGTCGCCTATAATAATGAAATAACGAAGCTGCTTAACTGTAATAAGTTATCAGAGTGGAGTTCTGGCGTCACAATGCCTCAGTGAGAGCCAGCAGACAAGGGGAAAGGGAGGTCACGGAGCATATTTAAAGCTGCGGTTTAAACAAAGCACAAACGAAAATTGGCTTTTAATTCTTTTGGTATTTTCCCACAAATGATTAGCAGAAAGGAGATATTTGTAACAACGTGTTTATTGTTTGCACACTATAGGTCACTACAGGAAGTTAAAAGCTCTGCCTTTATCTATATATTTTAAGTATCTGCACTTTTTAAACTTCTGAACTGATTCGAATATCTTTCTGCAACAAACTTCTAACTCCTTTTTATGTGTTTAATTTCACATTTGTTTAAATAGGTTCTACATGTCTGCACCCTAATGAAATAACAAAACACTAAAGATTTCTTTCAGTGGTTTGCAGCAAAGGTGACTGTATGACTGTATGACCATTTATCATAAGGAACACAATATATTCAGCAGTACATTAAAAGGATATTGCAAGTGACCTCGGAATTCCATGTCCTTAAAGCAACTTTGGCTTCTGCCTCGTTCCTCTATACCGTCACTGAACTCGTCCACATTTTGCAATATCCTTATAATGGACGGCCGCGGATACTTTATTCCATATATAAAAGTCAAACAAAGCCACATAAGGTACCGGTGAACTAAATACTTGTATGAAAAAAAATTGAAGTGTTTTTATTTTCTACTTAAACGACATTATCTGTTGACATCATGCAGCTCAACAAGGAGAGGGACCTACATGTGGCTTGAACCCATGAGTCCCAGGAAGGACCAGTTTTCCCTCTGAGTGCACCAAGCACCCACATTTATGAAGCATAATCCGGGACTTTAGGTATAGGGAACGCAGGCCCAGGTAGTACTAAGGACAACTAAGGGACAGTAAGCAGTGCAGTACTGTGCCTAAGAAAAAAGGGTGCTCGCAAGCAGATTGATTAGGTCGGCATCAAAGAACAAGCATTTGCAATGCAATAGGTCTCGCATTTAGGAGAGTTTGAGCTATTGGCATTGTAAATGACAATGCTTTTTATGTATGTGTTTATTTTTAAAACATACATAAAAGGCATTTCCATTTACAATGCTAATAGCTTAAACTCTTGCAAATGCGAGACCTATTGCATTGCAAATGCGGGTTTTTAACTTGGTTATCGTGGCTTGTGGTGGAGGATTATGTTGCAGGGACCTGAGTGAGCCACGGCTCAATAGTGTTGTGCAGTATGTCAATTGCTGGTGTGCTATTGCAGTGCTATTGTGCCTGAACTGGTGGATGATCAGTGTTGGGGGGGGGGGGGACTTTGGACTTTGTTATTTACTTGTAGAGCGTGATGTGAAGCTCTCTGCACACCTACGACCCATGTGGCACCAGACTTTTCAAATGGCAGCATGGCTCTGTTTGGCGACTGTAGAGTTGCCCGCGTGCTGCAGGAGAATGACCCCCCCATTGGGCTTTTGGGGGGGTGGGGAAGAGTAAGCAATTGCAGTCTGTAAGGGGCTGAGAAGCAGCCGCCACAGTTGATTTCAAGCAAAAGGTAGTCAACCTACTCCCACCCGGCTTCGATTTAACAGCTCTGTTTACAGCGCAAGGAACCAGTGCTTCAGAGGCGTCCGTCCCAGGCAGAGAGCGATGGATAAATAAAACAAGATCTATTGGTCTATTTTTTCAATATTATATGCTTTTAGTAGCCAGCACGGCACAGGCGGCATGCTGCGCCGATTACTGAATACATATAATATTAAAAAATATTTGTTTGGCAAGCCGCGCCAGAGGAAAGAAGTGCGGCTCGTTAATCCTTTCTTTAGACACAGCTCGTCTAAAGAAATGGACGCAGCCAACAGTAAAGTTAAAGTGTTGCATGGGCGTTTTTACAAACTAGCATTTGTAATGCAATAGGTGTTGCATTTACGAAACTCTCGTAAACGCGAGATCGAGTGCATTGCAAATGCTAGTTTACCCCGGTCTTGGGCGCTGAAGGGACTGGCAAGAGCAGAAAGTAAACCTCGAAGAGCCAAGTTTACTTTCGCTCTTGATTTCACTCTAGGTACGTCACGCAGTACTTCAGCAGCAAACATGAGAGATTGCACGGCAAGGCAGGGACAAAGGAGGCAATGGGTGCTTGACGTCACTTCCGCTAACCTGGTATTTGGTGTCCCGATACACTAGGGAGTTCCCTCCTTCCTGGGAACAGAGACTCAGTTCATTTAGCACTTTATTGCATGGATATGTGTTAATATCATGCAGGAAAACGGAGCATCTAGGTTTTTAGACATCCCGGTATGGCGGAAGCTGCGTTATGTAAACTGCCTTGCTCAAAGGGTGCTCCTGCCCATCAGGGCCGGACGGACGCGGACTTCTCACTTGCAAGGATAATTCACTCTTCATACTCAATTGAACACGAGCAATTTTCTTTCCGGCTGGCAGTCGTGAGGCGCACTATTGTGGATCTCCAATATATTCTTTTGTACATATGGTAATACGTAGGGACGGCTTCTCTGCTCTTTTGACCCCTGCTTTCAGGTTTAAATGAAACAGCTAGTTTAGATCGTGTACATAATAAGCGGGGTTTTTGGGGGCTTGTCAGTTTGGTAGGCCATTTCTGCATCTTTGTTTCAGAACAATTTGAGTTTCAAAACTTAAATATCTTTGCTTATAACGAGGGTCATGGGAAGTCCCAAACTGTGTCTTTGTGTGCAGTTCGTGCCACTGATGTGAAATTGCTGCAGGGAAATGAGCCCCAGTTAACTGGACAGGGCAGCGGCTCTGGTGTACTTGTGTGTACAGTTCACAATGACGGGAGTCCGTACTGCCGTGTTGCATCCACCTTTCTTTGGGTATGTAGAGAACAAGCAGCTGAGTTGTTGCTTGAAAGCAGCTCTCCAGAGTCCAAGGAGGGCTAAAACAACCTGGCACTCTTTCTCCTTTTAAACCAAAGTGCACATTTTTGCAAGATTCTTGGGTAGGGGGTGGGTAGGAGCCCATGCAAGGCTTCCGACTGCAGGTAAATGTTACCTGGCCATGCTGAGCTTCAGGAGCCCCGCCGCACCAACCATGTGGTCAAAATACTGGAGGATGAGAGACCATCAATGTTTATGAGAGAATGTGTGCCTTGCTGACTTTGCATAGTTCTGTGTCGTATAACGACCTGGTCGGGGTGGGTAGGGATTCTACAGGAAACGCCCAGCGGGGTCAGAAAGTGTTTGTTGCTTTCTCAGACCTGGAAAAGATTTGGGGAAACTGTTTGATGCCTTTGTTAGACACAGCGAGTGATTTTTGAGAACGTGCTATTGTCGGTACTAATGTTTTAAAAGCTGCTTGATTGGACTTTTTAAAATAAAGTGTGTTGTTGTTACGAAAGTAAAAGCCCTTTTCCCCAGTGGCCACGTTAATGGAATGGCGATAGAAAGTGGGGGCATACTTAAATGAGCATTCCTTTTTCCAACTTAAATTTTAAGGCTCCCTTTAGTTCAGTCGGGTGTTTGTATAGCGCTGCTAGTCACCCGTGAGGGTTTCAAGGCGCGCGGGGGGGGGGGGGGGGGGGGGGGGGGAGGGCAGGGGTGCTGAAACGTCTGGGCGCTTGAGAGTTGGCTTTGTTTCTCCAAGGTAGGCTCGCGTTTGATGCATTTCGTTTTTGAAATACGTAATTTCACTAATCAGTTTTGTATAAGTTGCGCTCTCGTTTTGTCTGAAAAGTTGGGTTGAACCTGTGGTAAACTGGATTTAGAGGCCCAAAGCGGTGTACGGTTTCTGGCTGAGCTCACTCCTAAAGCACGCTAACATGTGGAAAACCACAGAAGCAGGAGTGGGTTGGACACACACAACACATGTTGTGTGTCTCTAAGTAGGTGGGAACGCTTGTGCTCGGGCTTGGAGACTTCATGTTAAATTACAGTTGAGCCGACAACAGCCTGGCAATTACACTTTGAATGAAGGGACAAAATATACTACTTGAACGTAATCGCACATTTCTTGCACCCATACAAAAGGATCACAAATTAAACTGAAAATGCCAAAGTTAAAACGCGCCGGAGCTGGTCTTTATGGGGCCATGTGTTTGAAACACATGGCCCCATAAAGATAGGAAACCTTTTGCGACTCACGGAAAGCAGGCGAGCCCGTCCAAGTGGGCAGTCTGAAAAAGCCAAAGGGAGGCAACATGGAAAGCTCTTTTCCAATGGCTGGCCACCGTTTAGCATAAACAGTGACACCAGCCAATGGAAAAGAGGGGCAGGCTTAAAGCCCTTTACTGAAGCTACTCTAAAACATTAAATCTCGCCGAGCGAGCTGCGCATGTGCGCAGCCACACTAGGCGAGACCTAAAAAGCAGCGCTTTTTCACTTTATCTAATTGTCAACAAGGATTTCCCTACCAGAATATTCTTCCAAAAATAAATTTTCGCCACCTAGCTTCTGCAGCAATGAGGAGAACAACTGTTTTATCCTCATTCAGACTGAGCTGCAAGCTCAACCAGCAGTGAATTCATTACAGTGTTAACTGCACTCCAAGTCTTAAACTTAACCTTACAAAACGAAAATAAAAAATAAAACCCTCACCACTGGCGTAATGATAGAAAGGATCAAAAGTCTGTAGCAATAGATAGAGGGGATGTGCATGAATTTTCTGGCCTGCTTCAGTTGCTGACTTTGTGTATATTACGCAACAGTTCTAGGGTTGCGCTGCAGGGTCGGATTCCCATTGTCCAGAAGCAGTCTGGACTAGGATGGCAAGGGGTAATCCTTGCATTCATCCAGCAGCTCTGGCTTCATGATAATTTCCGGATTAATCTGTACCACTCACCCAAACAAAGTTACAGGTAATGGCCATCTGTGCTACCAGTTATTGTGCTGCTTCGTGTAACACACCTTCATACAATTCTCTACCGTATGATCATACTCAAGGTAGTCTTTCATAATCCGTACAATTCACAAGATCCACTCGGGGACAAATATTGCTGTTAATGACCATATGTGGTGCGCCAGCTAATTGTGCATTCCTTTAATGTGACCCTGTTGTAATATATAAAACTTAGATTATTCAGCAGATAGGCAGGCTTCTTTAAGACCACAGTGTTCTTAGACTGTCTTGCGTTTTTTTTTTTTCAAATACCAGGCTCAAGAATATGTTAGATTATGGATCTGCTAAAACAGCAGCTTTATACTAGAAACCAAGGGCTGAATATAAACATACATTTTTATGTTCCAAAATGTAAGCATTTTACACAAACAACTCGCAAGAAGAAGAACACTAAAATGATAAAAGGGGAAATCACAAGTGGAAAAAAACTCACAGGGAAACAAAAAGTCACTATGTATATATATTTTTCGTCCTCGCCTAGGCAGCGCTTGCGCTGTCTCTTTGAGACACGCTGTATACAGGATATGTGGATAAAGCTCCACTTTCTTCCCACTAATCTTTTTTTTGTTTAATATCAGTTTATGGAGTACAATCAAGTAAAAAAGTTACACGTCGCAGAAATTGGAGGGAAAGGGTGGGGAAGCAACAAAAAGTGGGTAACCAGTTCCGGACCCCCACCAAGGGATAAATCCAGCTACATAAGATTGAAAACACAAATGTAATTAAGGCACAGGGACTTCCGAGAACACTAGGGACAACCATAAAAAGAGAAAAGGCATTCACCATGCCCAAAGGGGAAGCCATGGAAGGGGCCAGAAGGCATAGGCCTAGCTAGAGTTCCGTTGCCCAGTATAAGGATCATACAACAACACAGCCAGAGAGTCAAACAGTTGGACAAGGCTAGCAAGGTCCAGTCAAGGCGAGGCTCCCCACCCACTTGGAGAATGCAATTCGTACTGCGACAATACCAATATACTTTGCTATGTATAAAACAAAAACCATCATAACAAGAGAAAAACAGAAAGAGAAACCGGAGATAGATGAGGACAGAAAGAATAAATAAATAAATAAATAAATAAATAAACAGCGGAAGGTACGTCCCTCAAAGAGGAAGAGAAGGGAAAAGAGGTCATAAGTGGATACGCCTGGGAGCTGGGGAGGGGGGGGGGGGGGGAGAGAGAGCAAAAGCCCAGGGTGGGGTCTAGTAAATCGGAAGGCCCGAAAGGTTTGCCCGACAGACCAAGCAGATTACTCAAGGGAGACCGGTCTCTTGCCACAAGAGAAGGGCACCAGAGGATCCACGAACAGCTGTAGAGCCCGCAGTCTAGGAGGCATCAGGCGGCAGTGTTCAGTTTTAGTGCGATAGTCTATAAGTGGGCGCCAGATGCGGTCAAAGCATCTGTCAGTCTGAGTGGGGCGGGCCGTAAGCAGTTCCAGTGACAGGACATCGCACAGCCGGATAAACCATGCAGCAATAGGAGGAGGGTGGGGTCGCTTCCAACAGGAGGCAATGGACTGTTGTGCTGCTCCCAATAAGTGGAGAATGAAATACCAGTGTGCCGAAGTCATGGCCTTCAATGTGCCGGGCTGAATGCCCAGAATCGCTAAGGACGGGGTAGAAGGAACCGGGAAGCCCAGCAACTCTTTGATGTGACTGAGAACTTCCTTCCAGAACATGGTAAGACTCAAGCAAGACCACCAAATGTGCAGGAAGTCCCCTCTATCAGTCCGACATCGCCAGCAAGTCGGAGGAGTGTTCAAGAACATCTGATGAAGACGGCTAGGGGTATAATACCAATGCGTCATCAGCTTCTAGGCAGATTCGCGCTGTGAAATGCTACGGTACACCTTAGGAATGTCCTTCCACAAGCGGTCCCAGTCCTCCGGGGGGATGTCAACAGCCAGATCAGAGGCCCAACGCGCCAGGTAGCCATGAAGCGGAAGCTGTTGAGTGTTGAAGGACAGAGAAGGTTTTAGAGATTAAATCCCTAGACCCCTCGAATCTACGAACCAGGGACTCAAAGGGGATGAGCTGTCGAGTCACCTCCCGGGAGTACGCTGGGGAACACAGCTAATGACAGAACTGACAATATTGCAGAAGCGTGTTATCTTGGAGATGGAAAAATTGTTTGCATTGATCAAAGGTGCGGAGGGCAGAGCCCTGAAAAAAAAATCCTGGAGAACACGCCGACCCTCTATGGTCTGAGGCTGCAAAGCAGGGAGAGGGGGGGGGGCAACGCAGGTTTGCGTGATAGCGGGGTATTGGGGGGAAGAGAAGGTCATAAGGCCCCAGGAAAGCGCCAGTTTATCCCATATCTCCCAAGACCGGTCTCGGAGTCGCTAAGTAGGCACTGCAAGGGCCACTCATTTTAAATGGCTCCTGTCCCGGTCCTTTGTGAAGGGTGGCTTTTAATTGGTCATTAGACTTTGTAGTCCCTCCTTAGTACCGCCTTGTCTCTTCTTGTAACCTCCCATGAGGACAAATCCTGTTACATGTGTTGTTACGCCCTAGGTTTTAATTACAGCCTCAAGGCACTACTTTAACCCCTTGCGTGCGTCGGCCAACGGCCGTCGCGAGCATAATCTCGGTAGTGCTGCGCACGTCCGTTGGCCGACGCGGCCCCACCCGCGCAATAAATCACCTACACCGCGGCGGAATTTACGCCGCGGTTAACGGGTTAAAGGCCTTCAGACAGGACACTCACTTAGTCCTAAACTAGATTGGCACTGATTACTTTACTCGCTCCCACATCTCACATTTATATTAGACCTTCTATAAATTTCCCTTCATAAGCTCCACATAGAGTACAACCTAATCTGGAATGAATATAATTATTTTGGCACATTTCAAAGCTACTAATTGTATACATGGACATAACTATTTGAATGTTCTTGTGGTATTGTCTTCCATGCAATGCATTATGGGTAGGGTAAGATCTACCATATCTTCAAAGTTTATGATGCTCACTAGGGACCTCGAGAAACAGCTTGTGCTACTCCACCTAGACAAGCAGTGCTGGTGCCTTGCTCACTAGGGACATCTAGGCGCAGCTTGTGCTACTGCACCTAGACAAGCAGTGCTGGTGCCTTGCTTACTAGGGACATCTAGGAGCAGCTTTGTGTACTGCACCTACCACATCTCATTCATATTAGACCTTCTATAAATTTCCCTTCATCAGCTCCACATACAGTAAAACCTAATCTGGAAATATCATAATTATTTTGTCACATTTCAAAGCTACTAATTGTATTTGTACTCATAGTCATTGCTTATGAGAAGCAAGGCTGGCAGTAACTGCGCTTCTTTTACTGCCAGCCTTGCTGTTCATAAGCAAGGTCTATGTGCACAAAGTGCGTGTTTAGGCACCGCTTACAGGTTTTCTAAACACTTTTATAAAGGACATGGTCATTTACAATGGCAATAGCTCAAATTCTCGAAATGCGAGACCTACTGCATTGCAAATGCTTGTTTTAAACTTGTTTGAATGGCAAACAATATTGGAGTGTCGCCAACAGTGTTCAATATAGGTTTCATGTCAAGCCCAGCAACACTGGAGTTACGGACTATGAAATGGCTGCTTGTGTTCCAGTTCAGGGAGGACCTGGCCTAGCAGTTCGGGTTGGACTGTTCGCAGTTGGAGAAGGGCCAAACTTGATTTGTATATGGCTGGGTCCAAACTGAGGTGGCATGGTGTGCAAAATAATAATGGACTGGGATGTGGCCCGAGTAATTACAGTGGCTGAGATTAATTCAAGCATACCATCCACCACTTCTTTGCATACTTCACTGTGAAATGTATAGGGCAATGCAATATTCCTCAACTCAACTTAAAGCAGTTCATCTTTTAAAATGTGTGCCAGATACCTACAAAAGCATACAAATTATTTATAATTATTAGCTATAGATGCATGTAAGTTTTTTGAAAATGTGGTAAGAGGCCATACCTACTAATGAATGTTTTCATGAAATGATTTAGGACATTTGACTGCCTTATTAATGTTCTATTCAACCTTTATTGTATTCCCCACTAAAAATTCACCTATACATGTGTATTTTAATTTCTGATATTAATGCTTTGAATTGGTGTACTTCTTGAAGCCTGCAGGTTCACATTACACCTTGGGAAACACCACTACCCAGAGTGATTATCAGTGGCATACAATATATACCAGCACTATTCCCTTCACCCTTTGTGTATTTCCTAAAACCTAAATGGCCATGAGCATGCCCAGATGTGGGTCCCTTGCTCACTGTGCCACATCATTCAAGTTATAACTTACTGATGAGGTATAGCAAGACTGAAACCAGTCTGGGTTCCCTTCTGGATGGGACTTAGCCTGGCAGTTCGGGATAGACACCATGAGGTGAGTGGGGCTGGCCGCGGTCTAGAGTGGCACACTGGGCTAAAAACAGTGGGTCAGAATGCTACCTTGAGGGATTGTCCATGGTTCAGAATATTTGCAAGCATTCCAACCAACACCTTTTGTGTGTTTGAGCATTCCACACGTTGTACCATTGCTCCTTCTTTAGTTTAAGAGGAAGCTCTTGTGGATTGCCCTGGGAAATATACTTTACTTACAGTTATATTTTAGCTTAAATTCAGATGCCAATTGCAAGCCACTGCCTGGGCTGCAAACTGCAGAGCAAGGCTATGCCCCCCAACTGGACATTCTCCACTTCATCACAGTGTACTTCGGAAAATAACAGCTTCTCACTGTGAAGCACTTTTCTAGGATGCACAATGAATGGATGTTTATATTTTACAGTTAGGTGAACTCTGCAAAGACTTGTCAGTCAAAATGTTATGGTTTACCTCCGTGTGCAAGTTTGGATTACATTAGCAAAAGTTGGTTTTGCACTGAGAAAAGGAGTTACATGAATGAAGATTTTTGTGACAGCAAACAATCACAGGGACGGAAGTAGGCTATTAGTGATTGTTGAGGCGCTGATGTTCACAATTTTGTGCACATTCACAAACTTACAAACACGTTTTTCCACAAACTGTCCTCCAAAAGGTAGACATTTACTGCTGACAAGGGAGGGTGTAAAACATTTACCTTAATAGACAAGGGCTTTCCAAAGGGGAAGAAAAACTGTAGTGGAGTAGAGAAATTGGTTTCTCAATGGGGAGGGAGGGGCGCAGCGGAAATACTTTACCTCCGGAGGAAACAAAGTAATTATGACTGTATTTATACCCCAATAAGTATCAACAATGGTTCATGGTCCAATCTGAGAGACCACCAAATAAGAAGAAGCTTAACCAATTACCTTATCCAACTTTTCATTTATCAAACACAACCTCCTCTGCTCGGAGGAAGGGAGTCAAATATTGCTTAAATTAGAGCATATATAAAACATTATCAACTCTTATCACACATAAAATGGTAAATATATATATATATATATATATATATATATATATATATATATATATATTTTTTTTTTTTTTTAAATATGAAAACCAACAGCATCAATGCATTATTTACACTTGAAAATTAGAGAAAAGATTGTTCAAAAAAAGTGCCCGTGGGTGGAATTGAAATAAAGAAAAGGAGAAAATAGATCTCTTACGTATATCAATCATTACAGAGAAGCCTGTCCATTACATTTATTTCACAGCATACATGTGATCTCAGTGATCCGGGCAATTGATTAAATCATAATTGCCCCTTTAAGTACCAAATATACAATCCATGCTGTATAAAGGGTCGACATTTCGACCTGGCGAAAGGGAAAGGGGCTAGTTTAAGACTCAACAGCGGTCATCAGAACTTGGTGACTAATGAAAAGGGAACAACCTGCAATTATCAATCATTTTGTGAGTGGTCTGATAAATTAATCAATTGGTGACGATGGCCAAATAGCTCCTCATCTGCATGGAAACGAATGAGAGCTCTTATATAAAGCGGCAATGAAGAAAGACTCAAGAGAAAGTTCCTGCTTGAATTCCCGATTCTCCCAGTAAATCTACATGTAACTGTAGTGTAGAAAGAGGACTTAATTGCACAAATCCCTTCATGCTCTCCATCTAATAGCAAATTCCTCTCTGACTGAAAGACGCCGTTGGTTTTCATATAATAAAACATTTTTTTTTAAATCATGCATTTACTGATTTTTTTTGTGTGATAAGAGTCAATATTGTTATACATGCCCTTCCGTATTAATAGAAGCACTATTCTACTCCCTTCCTCAGAGCAGAGGAGGTTGTGATTGAAAAATTAAGTTAGATAAGGTAATTGGTTTAGCTTTTTCCTTTTTTGGTTGTCTCTCCCATTGGACCAGTTGTTATATATCACAATTTACCCAGGTCCTTCGGGTTATTTATGGGTCACCCCATTGTTATGTAATTGTGTTTATACTACTGCAATAAAGTTATTCACATAAATGTTTGTTTGGAGAACACCTGGAACTGTTGCTGTTTTCCAGACCTACGTCAGTAAACTCTTATGCATTCCTGAAAGTATGCAAGGTCACTGACATGCAGATTTACTTTTGTGACTAATAATGTAGACCCATTTTTTAGATGTGGCACATAAAGGTTCTTACTTTTTAAAAAATATATATTGCATGCCTTAAACACATGCTATTAGAGGATACAGTAGAGAAATTCATTTTAGTTTAGTCAGTAAAAAAAGCTGCTCAGTAGTTTTGCAACACTGTAACCACTCTTTATTCGTTAAATTGCAAATATTTCTTGGGCGCCTTTTATTTTTACAGCAAAAAAAAAAAACTGTTTGCTAGTTTAGCAACCCTGGTTACAATCTTTTGTCCATTTTACATTCCAAATATTTTTGGGTACACGGTTTGTTTTCAATACATAATTAGTAACATTGCTTCAATTCTTCTGGGTGCACTTGCATTTAATAAAGAGCATTCTGGGAACATAAAGAGCCCAAAATTGTTACACCTTGCAAACATGAGTATGTGTTTACTACTGGAGCTAATGTAACGGTTTTACCTTAATAAGCCACATACATCATTTGGAACATCTACATATGGCTGCATATTGTGAATTATCAGCAGAAAGTACTCTTTCCTACAGCTATACCATGGCACAGCAAATTAGCAGTCAAAGGGTCTGTAGTGCAGTGTGCTGAACCTACTTGTCCAAGGGAAAAATAAACATGAAAAACTTGTTGTCCTTGACCCATAACATTTATAGGCCCAGGATGCTGGGCGGTATGTTGGAGGGATTTGATCTCTTTTTTTTATTTTTTTATTTTATTGATTCAGCAAGGAAGCATTACATATATAAGACAAGTAAAACTGAGAATCCCAGCCACAAATCGCAAATAAAAAAATAAAAAAACCTGATAACACATCAGAGTATAAAATAAACATCATTCTTGTAGCCAGTTTCTTATCGGCTCCCATATCACAGCCCCTAGTTTTTTCTTTGACATACCTTTTAATTTGTATAAAGCCGATTCCGTGTTATATATTGAAATTATCTTAGCCCTCCAATTAAGAAAGGACGGGGGTTGCGGATCCAGCCACTGTGACGTTATACAGAACCTCAAAATCGACATACAAATAAACTTCAAGCCTCTATGAAGTGCCACTCGTCCACCCGAGTCTAGACCAGATTCAGATTCTATTCCAAACAGAACCAGGGTTGCTGTAACAGATCGGTATTCCCAAAGATTGCCGCATAAAACCCTCGATCTCCGACAAGAGTGGACGAAGTGCAGGGCAAGAAAAAAACATATGAATTGAGTCTGCTGCATAAAGGCCACATCTTGCACATTTGTCTCCCCTCCCTCCCTTCCATTTTGCTATCTTTGCTGGCGTATAATACAAATTGAACAGAGCCATATATGACTGGCTCCTAAGACTACCAGACAACAAAATAGAGCCAGCAATTTGCGTTACCAATTTTAACTCCAAATTAGTTACCGATAATTTCTCCTTCCATATTGCTTCCTGTCTGGCAATATCGTCCGATTGTGTACACATAATCTCCGTATAAATTTGTCCTATTTTAGAATTCTGTTTTATTAAATCCAGAATACGGATCTGTCGGGTCTGACATCTACCCCCCGTGACTGCACCCTGAAGAAAGCTTCTTAACTGCAAGTATTTGAAAAAGTCAGCGTTTCTAACCCCCAATCTACCTTGCAGTTCTGCAAACGAGATCATCTCTCCCTGCACCATCAAATCCCCAATTACTTTAATACCATAAAACGCCCACCTCCGCATAACCGCGTCATAGAATACAGCAGGTAAGATATTAATCGAATCCAATGGTGTATCCAATAAAATACTAGGAAAATGAAACTGCTTACATAGCCCCTTCCAAGCTGAATATGCTGCCTGAACAATTTTGAACTTAGTTTTTTTGTAATAGCTTGGCTCCAAAATTTTCAGCAATAAGCCTTGTGCTGAATCACCAAGACACCATTCGTATATTGAGGGTGAGAAGGCAGCATCCAAGACCGCTGTCCTGCCACACCCCAATACCCCCATAAACTGAAGTAGCGTAGCACAATAATATAAATAAAAATTTGGAAGAGCCAGACCTCCCCGTTCCCTTGGCAGATAGAGCCATTTAATTGCTCTTCTAGATCGACGGTAACCCCACAAGAATCGTGAGCACATTCGTTCTATTTTAACAAATATGGATTTAGGAAAAAGAATTGGGATAGCCCGAAAGAGGTATAAAAACTTTGGAAAGATTGACATTTTCAAGACGTTACCCCTTCCATACAGTGACAGATGCAGCCGGTCTAATCGTTCCAAAGTTTTATTAACGGAAGAAAACATCGGTTCCACATTTACTTTTGGAATATTTTGAATTTGAGGTGAGATAATTACACCTAAATAGGTTGCCTTTGTAACTACCTCCATCCCAGGTACTAATCCACATTGTGTATGTAACACCTGGGTTTTCTCTAAGTTTAATTTATAGCCAGACACTGCCCCGAACTTTTTTGTAATAGTCTCAATACTCTGCAGTGCCTTATACATATCACTAGACAGTACAGCCAAATCATCAGCGTATGCTCAGACTTTAACTGAGTATGAATGCGCCATTACTGGTCTAATTTCCGGATCAGCCTGTAAGCTGGAGATGAGAGGGTCAATAAATAAAGCAAACAGAAGTGGAGAACAGGGACACCCCTGCCGGGTGCCCCTGTTTATTGAAAACCTCTGTCACTCCTCTCCAGACACCCGAACTATTGCCCCTGGAGTGGAATACATTGAGCGTATCGCCCGTATATAACCATCAGGAAATGACTTCCACCTCATCACTGCCCATAAAAACTCCCAGGAGACCCTGTCGAAAGCTTTTTCAGCGTCGAGCAGAGCCACCCCTACAGGGACACTCATCGCCTGGGCCCAATCAAATATAGAGATAACCCGTCTAACATGGTCCGTGGTCCCCCTCCCTGCAATAAACCCATGTTGATGTAGTGACACTAATGGGGAGATGACTGCACCCAGTCTCCTTGCCAAACATTTCGAGTAGATTTTATTATCCGCATTAATTAAGGAAATTGGTCGATATGAGGACAACTCATGAGGATCCTTCCCCTTTTTTTTAAAAACCACTATTACCGTTTGAGACCAAACACCCATTGGAAAACTAAAGTCATTATCTCCTCTAAAATCTCTCTAAACTCAAGGGGAATCGTATCAGGCCCCGTCGCCTTCCCTGGAGCTAGCGAAAGCATAGCAAATTTAATCTCCTCCCAAGAAAGAGCTTCCAACAATAAGTCTTTATCCGCCTCGTCTAAACCTACGCAAGGTATTTCATAGAGATACCTCTCTGAACTTAGAACTGGCTCAGCCGTGTATAATGTTTCATAATATTTTTTTAAAGAGAGCAGAAATTGGCTCAGGAAATAAATGTGGGGGTAGGGTCAAGGAGGCGCAGGCGGAAGTAGCTGTCTGTCGAGCAAAATTATATCAAGGCTATGCAGATGAGGCGGCCGCTAAGTATCAGGTGTTGGACCCGGCCTCGTAGAATGGCCCGACGTGCCCCCGCGCCACCGAAACCTGGTACCTGCAGCCCCAAGCACACGGCCCAGCCGACCCTCCCCGCCGGGACACACGCACCGACCCGGACATCCCCGTCCATGGCCTCTCCCCTTTCGGCCACCACGGGCCCGCGTGCCCACTTCATGCACCAAGATGGCCGCCCGGCCCCAGCGCGACCCGGGCCTAGAGGCGCCACTCCGGCTGGAGGACATCACGCTTCCAGGGGATGAGAGAGGGAGGAGCAGTTTCTATCGCACCTCTGAACTCCCCTGGGACGATGGGTTTCGATCGGCCCTCCGGCCTCCCTGAGGGATGGCTCCGTGCCTGCTGGGTGTCTGGGACTCCTCCCGACCCGGCCCTGAAAGGATCAAAAGACAATAGCAGGAAATCCCGACAAGCGACCCCCAGGTGACAAGACCCCTGCCTGCACAGACTCCGGACATCAAAGAGGGGTCGACCTATAACAAGGGGTGCTCTGGGTCTGTCCGGCAGATTCGACGCTGGAACAACGAGAGCCTGCTGACGTGGTCGCGGCTCCTGGAACTTAGAACTACCTGAGCCCTGCTGAGTGACTCGCGGCTCCCCGAAGATCGTAAGACCTCCGAACTTGTACCTGAGCCCTGCTGAGTGACTCGCGGCTCCCCGAAGATCGTAAGACCTCCGAACTTGTACCCGAGCCCTGCTGAGTGACTCGCGGCTCCCTGAAGATCGTAAGACCTCCGAACTTGTACCCGAGCCCGCTGAGTGACTCGCGGCTTCCACAGACTCCACTGGTCCCGCCGGACCCCACGACAACCAGCCTACCCCCCAGCTCGAGGATTGTGAGCTGTGCGCCGGGTACATCCTTACCTTGAACTTTTGTGCCAAAGACTGTCCCGCTACCCCCTATCCCTTCCGAGACTCATTGAGCCCACGCTCTCCTTGTACATATTTGCAGTGCTAACCTATTTGATAAAGATTGGTTCCTGAGAACGCACGGTGTGTTGTTTCTGGGTCGTGTGGTGCCCGAAGTACGATCCTCGATACGAGACTTCTCCACCTGAGGAGTCTCCCGCCAGTGCCCGGCTACGATACTCGAGGGTGGGTCTCAGGGTAGTCAGGACTCCCTTCCGGGCTCCTCTGAGGTCACCGTCTAACATCAGGTATATAGGAATCAATGCTATGAATATGGGGAGAGGATCGGGAGAGTCCTTGCTAATAGACTACGTCAAAAAGAGGTCCATTCTAGGATAGTTAAGATTAAAGATTTGGATGGGAAATTTGTAGAGACTTTGTCTCTGGTCCAAGATGCCTTTAAAAAATATTATGAAACATTATACACGGCTGAGCCAGTTCTAAGTTCACGGAGGGATTTGATCTCTAAAGATAATTGCGGCTATAGAGGAAAGGAGCAGTGTTCTGAGGGTCATTATTCTTAGACAAGACTTATACGAGTAGACAGTCGTGCAGCAGTTGAATTCACCAGGCAAGACTGTATATGTGGCCATTCCACATACTCAAAATTACTGGAATGGGATACCTGACCGTCGACAGGATTCATGCAAACTGGACAATATCCTGTGTTTTGCATTAAAAACAATTGAGTTCTCAACAGAATACTAAAAACATTAAAAGGAACACAAAATGCAAAGGATATTAAAAAGGAAGACAAGATGACAATGTAATTAGACCTAGGGACTCATACTTCCTGCAAATCGAAATCTAACAAAGTAGTAAGTGAAATAGGCCAAGTAATATTGGCCCCAGTTATGGAGAATGGAAGAGAGGATTGATTTGTGACAAAATCGGCCTTGCCAGGCTTTAAACCGGTGACCTAAGCATTAACACATATCTCAGTGCCAATCCTTTAAACTGCCTGAGCAGTCTTGTATCAAAACAAATCACAGGCAAGTGCATGGCTTTTGACTCAAGAATGCAAGGTCCTGCTACAGTTACCCAGTGCCTGGCATCTAGTTGTTAAGCCTATTAACAGACCACCTAAAACAAGCAGCTTAAGCCTCAGTTTTTGTGGGCAAAACAAGCCGGTTCCATTTATAATACATCATATAAGAGAGCACTCTTTGCTATCGGATAAAATTATAGGATTAAAAAAAACTTCATTTTTAATCTGACAACAGACCTACATATAGGGAATGGGTGAATACAGGAGCGAGGACTGAAGGTCCCTTCGTTCTATGTGAAGGAGACATGAATTTTAGAGATTGGTTTCTCAATCCCACGAAGCAGCAAACTCCTTTTAGGGGAGATGCCTCAACTGGTAACCTGCTCAGTCCCTAATGCTCAACATCTACCTACTAGGTAACTGTCTCCAGTGCTTAATTTGAGCCTGTGGTTTACGGTGTTCAGCACCGGCACTTAATTGTCAACACTAGTGCTTGAAACAGTTTGCCACATGGTGGCGCTGTCTGGCTAATTTAGCGATAACCACAACAGCAGTTAATAATTAATTCAATATACATAAAAAATGACAATTACCTACCGCCCAAGCCATTCTTCTAGTTATGGGGCCCGGAACAGTCTGAACTGTCACTCTTGTAGGAGTGTGATGGTTAGTAGTTGTTTTGTTACTGTCATTGGCAGCATGGCAGGGGCAATGTGTGTTGCAAGCTGCAGTGGCCTCCTGACAAGAGTCCTGGCACTTAGGGTTTTTTTTTTTTTTTACAACTTAAGCGCAACTGTCTAATGTACTGTCGTATGTTTCCACGAGTTACACCTGGATGACAGCACTCTACACTCGTCTAACATGGAAGCAAACTTAATACTGTGTGTTCAACATAGATACCAACTACTTATTTACTTTTACTCTGGTAAGATGTACATAAACATTAACCGAAGTGCTAACTTTAATAATTTGCTAAAGCCATAGGAGAAATTAACATTTTCTAGTAACTAATAAATCACCGTTCCTATAAAGATGTCCATCTAAGTGCCCTAGTTCAATATTACCTCCGTTACAAAGAGAAGAAAGGCAACAGAAACAGAACGAACTCACTTTAATTTTTTAGCCCTTTCCAAATAAAGAGTAAAGAAAAAAACGTGAACTAAGTTGACCATGTCCATCTAAATAATATAGTCGAATAACATTATTAGAAAAACAAAGCCACTTAAAAAGAATAAATGTGATATCAAGTAATAGGTCAAAAGACCTATGACATACACACACTATTGCATATTCACAAATAGCAAGCACCACAGCATAACCAGTCACGTGTTCAAGACTCCGACCCTGGGAAATACAATGACTAGAACAGACTTCCATTACCCTGCTAATGATGGAATAAATGTATTCAACATCACAGCTACCAAATCAAAACAAGCACTCGATCGTGTGTCATCACCCAACAGTTGTTTCCTAATGTCTCTCACAAAGGACTGCTTATCCAAAGATTTCAAACATACCTTGCTCAAATTTACAACATTCTTTCCCTAGGTAGGAAAGAGGGCCAGTGACAATACATAGTAGGCTTGGAACAATCAAATGAAATATGGCGTCAATTTATTTTAAGGACCACCCCAAAGGAGCAGGCAGGTTCAGGCATGGGACAATCACTGGACAGCCTGCTCCCCTCCTTTCCTTTATCTTTAGCAGGTCCTCATTTTAACACATGCACAGTGCGCTAGAATGTGGACCAGATGCTCTTGGACTACCGTAAAGTGCAATGTACCAATTAGCTCAGACTTATACAGCTGACAAAAGGTCAAATTGACGAAAAATACTACTGTGTGTTCTGCTCGTGTATTAAGTGTATATGATCACTCCTGATCCTTCCCTCACAAGCAGTGCTGTAAGAAATTAATTAGGGTAGTAACTTCTCATTTAAATGTGTTTTTTTGCACGGAAAATACCCTAACTCACAAACAGTGAATAAATACTTGCAAAATGCTAAATCCAGTCTTAAGACTGCTTTAAATGTTGCATTTGAGACAGACATTTGTAAGAGCACCTATATTTCGCACACTGACATCAATAAAGTGATTACTCTACAATTCTAATTTTGGGTAAGAGGTTGGCGGGTGCCTGGACACCAATCCATTATTTCCCCTTCCCAAATCAGTAATTTAATTCCATATGTCTTCTCACCTCCTTACTCGTCTTCAGCTGTCTCCATCCTCCTTTTTTTCCCCATCTTTGGACTTCCTTCTATTGTCTCCTTTATGAAAGCCCTTCTCTTACTTGTGTGATAACTACATTAACTTCTTCTCTTTGCTAATTTCTTGATCAATCCCATTACATTAATCCACTCTTCCCGTTTCTCAGTTTTTTTTACATTCTTCCATTCTAACTTTCCTATTATCTCTTTCTTCATTTTCACAAGTGATCAGAAACTACTTTTGTTTCTTGTCTTTCTCTTCGTGCTCATTCAAACCTGCCAAATTACTGTTCTCGTGTCAGTTTTCTAAATTTGGCCCTTCATCTTTCTTCATCCCTCCAAATATATATTTTTTAAATCTATGCTCTTACATTTGTTCCTTCCTTTTCACCAGTCATTCCTAGATTCCTTTCTCTTTTCCTTCCTTTCATTAACAGAATGCAGAACATTGCAAAGCGTGTCTGCATTTAAAACATTTGTGCCCGCTACAAAGATCAGTCATCAGAGACTAGGGCTCAAACCCCATTTAAGTCATACTGATCTTGTGCGACTGTTAAAAAAAAAAAAAAAAAATTAAAACACAGGACCAGGCATACTATCAATTTTAGTATGCACATAAAACAAAGGCACGTGTGTACTTAAAACTACAGTAAGCCAATGGTAGAGTGTAATATTTTACCTAGTCTAGTCAACAACAATTTGAGAAATGTTCTACAAACCCATCCCCGTATGTTTGGAAAGGGAGACTAGATGGAGGGTCGTCTTTCTTCAGCGTCACCACAAAAAGTAGCTTCCATTAGGAACCTTATCACCCAAAACCGGAGTAAAGTTTTGTCATTCATTTGCCCCTAGGTTTCTGAAAACGTGCCTCTTTGAATAACAGATGTATATTGCACAAATAGCACTAGCTATAGGCAGAGACCTGAAAACACAAGCCCAACCGTTATGTCATCTAGTCCTGAAGACTTTGCATTATCATTTCGTGACATGGGCGCTACATTGCCAAAAAGAAAGAGAGATCAACAGCATCGTTGCTACTTGATAGGTCATTACATGTCAAACGGACACGAGGTGGTTTCCTGGCAGTTAAAGAGAAACAAATACGCCAATGCGAACAACACACTTGACAATCTGTAAATGAAAATCTCTGTGCTGCAAACGTGGTGTGCTACCCACAAGCAGCATCTAGTAATGGCAGTGCATAAAATCAAGAACCTGTTTGCCCCCGACAGGAGGAAAAACATAACGCTTCGGCAAAAGTTAGCAGAGAACTCTTGCCGGATGAACTTTTTCTCAGTCATACATATAAAGAAGCATAGATGTAACTAGAGTACATCGCGTGAAATTGACACAACAGGGTCGCCTCCGCTCGCATGCTCACCGCTGTCCACGCGACTCTTCTCATGGCGTGCGCGCAATGCCTCGATCTCGGTCTGCTGGTCTGAGAGAAACCTCTCGAGCTTGCCTTGCACCCCTTTGGGTAACTTGGCGAGCTCAGCGCGCTCCAGAACCTGCTGCAGCACAGCCGCCATTTTTGCTTGAAGCCGGACAGGAAGTAAACTGAAGTGAGCGGGAGGAACAGAAATAAGCTAGTACGCTGCGTGTCAGGGAAGTTTCGGTGCGAGCTGTACCATGGGAATTGTAGTGTGCTCTGTGCTCTACTGAAGCCGGCCTGTCACACTCTTGATGGAGTTTGACAGGTCACCTTGCGGCGACAGAATGATAGATGCAGGATGCAAGGGAAGGCATTCCAAATAAATGTATGAATTCGTCATTGGAGTGCGTTTATTATGCTCTCAATTTCATAATAAAATGAGTTTCCAAACGTCAAAATGTGCTACTGTTCTGAAAAGAGGACCTGATAGTGCAACACAGAGTTTCCCGTTGTTTATTTGTCATTCAACAGTTTGTTACACATTCTTTTTGCAGTTTATATAGTGCTAACTAGACCCGAAGGTATTAGAGCGCTTTATTGAACACCAGTTACAACACACAAGGACGCATTCATTCTTTTTATGTATGCACGGGCAATAGTAAGTTATTTGCGCAGAATCGCAGGATGGTGAGCCGACGCCGAGATTCGAACCTGGTTCCTCACTTTCAAAGTCGGCAGCTCCTGCCTTTACACCACATCTTCTTCCCCATCAAAACCGCTAGCGGTCATAAAAAATTAAATCGCAAGTTAAAACGTGCAGTTTAAGGACGTTAATGCATTCTTTCTGACAGTTTCACTAACCGAGCTGCATTTAAAGATGGCGACCTTGTATGCACTCATTTGAGGGAGTTTTCGCTAATATAATCTGGGTCGGAGGTATAGTTTATTTATCAATTGAGAAGGGTCCCTCTGTTGTACGAAAAAAGAGAAATGACTTTAGCGAGAAGCAATCTCCATCTAAAACAAACAGTACCCATGTTAGTAACGTGGCCTCTATTGCTGTGACATTACTGTTATCATTCCAACGTGGCCTCAGCATTTAAGAGCGTGAAATGGATGTTACGCAGGCCCTTTTCTATGTTAGTGGTGTGTTGGTAGTGACAACTCAGCCATGCTTAGAGTGGTGGCAAATGGTGAGTATTGGATTTATGATGGTGGGAGAAGTTGTGTGTGCTAATTGAATACACGAGCGCACTATCTTTTAATTGAGGTTTTCTCGTGGGGGCGATTTCTAAGGTTTTGTGTCGTATATTTTGCACCTGGGTTAGCGACTCATTTAACAGCTGTTAATGTTATCCCACTTATTGCTCCTTCGATGTTGGAATGTTAAGAGACTGATCTCCGACCCTCGTTGGAGTTCATCTATGCAGACAGACGTACTGCCAAGTATTCAGATTTCTTAATCGTGACATTTCCATAGCTTCATTGTATGTATGACTGACATTCAGTAGCCGAATGTGTGACACTTTATTACAATGGACCGTCCACAATATACATTTTACTCCGGTCACTTCTTCGAGAAACGATGTCAGAAGTGTACGTGCACTTCACACAGAGGCTCAACTAGACCCTAACTTCGATGGTGAGGTGGGGGGACGGGGTGGGGGTGCTGAGGGGCGGTGGTCAAGTAATTAAGCAGTGGTGGTGGGGCTACAGTTTCGCACACGGGGGCCTGACACGTTTGGAAGGTCCGGGTTTAATGTGCTAATGCATGGAAAAGGCATATGTGCATGCCTGCTCTTTCCTGTTTTAACACATTAGCATTAAAGCCTGCTCTTTCATCTTCCACAATGCATTTTCTTGACATACTGCGCACTGCTGGAGTTCAGAGAGTGTACATCAGACCGGCAAGCATCCGATGTCTGCAAGATGGTTGGTACCAAACGAGTCCTGTGCATGTCTGACGAAGTAGTGTAGCAAGGATGCCATAGGCCCAAGTGCAAGCGGGGGGAATGGCCACCTTGAATGCTGGTATGGTAGTAAATACAGTAATTATCAGATTTCAATTAACCTCTCAGGGGTCTGGGCTCCGGTGCCATGCCACTGCACCTGCTCCACCAATGGTAGCTGTGCCCTCTGGTCTGACGCATAGAATAGAACGCACTGAAGGCTTACTTGAAAAGTGCCTTATCTGATTAAAAGGAGCATGAACTTCATATTGAGAAATTGCTTCCAAGGAATAAGAAGTGTGTGGGAGGAATGATATTTTTTCTAGCTAACTTGTCAAGAATTTTTCATTATGTTAAGGACACAGAGGCAAGGAGTATGCTTCTCTTTTCTGTACTACCAAATTTCAGCAGCCAGTCACTTTAAAATAGTCAAAACTACATTACCTATGTACCCCTGTATGTCATATATCACATGCTCAATCATAGGCGAGCAACCCCATGTCACCATTTTGTGTCCTCTTGCTTTGAAGCATAAGATTATAAGTACAGAGCACTCCAACAGGATACATAGTAATAGTCACCAAAGTCCAAATCGATCCAAACATGGACTCAACAGATTCCACATGATCCAACAGGGATGTCTAACAACAAGTCAGGGGCAGCGACAGATCCCTGAACTGGACCTCCAGAGGCGAAGAAGGCAACGAGCCATACACAACACACTCTCATGGAAACTCAGCTAACCAGACAGGAATCAGTTGCTCAACTGTTCTGGTTGTTTCCTGAAATGCAAAAGAGCAAACGTAAAGCCTGCAAATGGAAATTGGGAATACAGAATACTGCAAACATTACAGGATGGGAGAAGAAATCACTACAATTTTATATCAGTACATTGTTATGAAACATCTAAGATGTACGAATGAGCATAAAAAATGAATGAATCTTATGGGTGGGATAATCCTTGCCTCCTTGTCTTTAAAAAAATGAAAATTCTCGACGCCTAAGCCAGAAAGATTTTCATTCTATGTCAGGACGAGAGGCCCCAGTTATGCTTGTTCAAAGCTGTGTTACCTCCACAGATGCCACATCCACAATTGGCTTATAGTAAAACTTCCGAAATGTAGATTCTGTAGACCAGTCTACTACTCTCACAATGTCCTCTGTGCAAGAACCTAAAGCATACAACTTGGATGCCATGGCTCCAAAAACAGAGATGTCATCACCAGCAAACTTCTCATCCATCTGACTAACGTAGCCGAGGACACTGGTCTAAAAGGTTTTTGTAAAGCAATGAGCAGTTGGCCACCAGACTCCTGTCTCACAC
Organism: Triturus cristatus; assembly: GCF_964204655.1. NCBI lineage: Eukaryota > Metazoa > Chordata > Amphibia > Caudata > Salamandridae > Triturus > Triturus cristatus. The sequence goes on along the minus strand of NC_140586.1, from coordinate 321,712,759 downwards.
CACTGATAGGAGCCTCATAGTCTTTTAAACATTGAACAACACATCGCTAAGTCTTATCTGGAAAAATCGGGCAGGTTACTGACCTGGTATTAGATTTGGTACAAGTGACAGTGAATGTAACACCTTCTGGGAAAAAAACTCTGCCTGCCAAATCCAGAGCATGAACATCGGATATCCTCTTACATGATATCAGACATAACTGCATAGTGAGCTTAGCCGAAACCTGTTTGCCTGACAGATATCTGTTTGCCGGCCATTGTTCCAGGAATCTGAGGACAACATTCACATCTCAAATGGATGAGCACTTGGGTCTTGGAGGATTGGCCATACGAATGCCCCTCATTAATTTGCAGACTAACTGGTGTCTACCCACCGGTTTACCTTCGACCGGGAGATGTCCTGCGCAAATCGCTGACCTGTAATTATTCACATTCCTGTTTGCCAAACCAGGAGAAGCCAGATCAGAAAGGTAATTTATCATCATGCAACACTCTGCCCCCACGGGATCAACACCCTGTTCGTTGCACCAAGCACACCATCTCCAAGCTGAGGTATAGCGTTTGTGGGTGCTACTTGCTCACGCTTGTCTGATGAAAACCAGCTTGTTGAAAAATGCATGGGGTATACAATCTTTCCCTGAAACCATCCAAGCCATCAACTTGAGTTGATTCGACAGGACTTAAGGATGAGGGAATCCCACTGGGTCCATAAGTAGATCCAGACGGGTTGGAAGTTGAACCAGAGGAGTACTCACTAGAGATGAGGTGTAACCCCGGAACTGAGACCAGACCAGGAGAAATACATCCGTAGCTTGTGCTTCCCGATCTGGTTGCCAACTGAAAAACATCACAAGCTGACAATTTAGCCGAGATACAAACAAGTCCACTCTGCACGGCCACCACAATTTGTGAAGATGCTGGAACACGAAGGGGGTTCAGCTTCCAATCACTGAAATTCCGTAAATGATGTGAATTCCAATCGGCTATCGTGTTGCTCTTGCCTGGGAGATATTCCGCTGTGATGGAGATGCAATGACTGAGACAGAAATGCCAGAAATCCTTGGCAATCTCAACTAGTAGACAGGACTTTGTCCCCCCCACCCCCAGTTTAATAATGTATCAAACAGCTGAGATGTTGACCATCCTCAGCAATATGCAACAATCTGTCTTTAAGAGAGAAAGACTTCTGATGGCGAACAAGTCCACCAGGAGTTCCAGGCAATTGATATGGAGACTCAGCTCCATTTCTGACCAACGACCGCCTATCAAGAGTGTTCCGCACCTCACCCCCCAACTGCTGGCATCCAACTCTTATCACTACTTCTAGGGAGGTGCCAAATAGTGCTCTGCCGTTCCAGGACTCTGTGTGCTCCAACCACCACATTATCTCCGTCCTGGCTTTGTCTGAAAGGGGAACCTGTTCCATGTAAGAGGGGACCTTCATTAAATGTTGGATTTTTAGCCTCTGAAGGGCTCTGTAGTGGAGGGGACCTGGAAAAATGAGCTGGGCCGAGGAGGCTAGAAAACCTACAATCCTGGCGATCGACCTCAAGGATACAGTCTGTCTGCACAATGCAGACCTCAATTCCTTCTTGATGTTGTGAATCTTCTGGGAAGGGAAAATCAATTGTGTTTGGACCGAGTCTATTTGGAATTCCAGAAATTCCATCTGTTGTGCAGGAGACAATGCTGACACCTGTTCGTTGACTGAAAAACCCAAACTCTGCAGAAGCTGAATAGTCCAAGAAAGGTCAGTCTTGAGTGTCCTGAGGATACTGAGCCATCAAAAGTAGGTTGTCATGATACACAATCAGAGGGACTCCTCGAGCTCTCAGTGACTCACATCCAGTGTCATCAGTTTGGTGAAGCACCAAGGGGCTGATGAGAGTCCAAAGTGAAGAGACGTGAATTCCAGACAGTGACCCCATCACAGGAATTACAGAATCTCCTGTGAGGTAGGAAAATGGGGACAGTAAGGTAGGCATCCTTCAGGTCCAGCTGGACCATCCAGTCGCCTTCCTGTAGAATATCCCTTATCAAATGAATGCCCTCCATTTTGAAATGTCTGTATAATATCCGGATGTTGAAATCTTTCAGATTGAGAACCAATCGGTATCTGCCCCCTTTTTTTTCGACTAGAAAAATTGGGCTTATGAACTCCTTGGGGTGAGGCACTGAAAGACAATTGCCCCCTTTTCTAACAGAGTTTGAATTTCTGAGTCTATAAAGGACTGCTTTGTTTGGGAAAATACATTTTGTTTTGTGGGCCACATAAACAAGTGTGTCGTAAAATTCTAGTTTGAAGCCTATAATGGTCTCTGAGACCCATGGGTCCAGGGTAATCTGCCTCTAGTGGTCTGGGAACAAGCCCACTCTCCTCTCCCCCAAGGTCTCCTCTCACCAGAATATCCTGCGTCTTGGGTCGCTCCTTGTTGTCCTCGTCGGTTGCCACGGCGGAAGCGGGGGCGGCCATCTCTGGAGTATGTGAGATAGAAGTTGGGTCCTGTTTGTTCTCCATACCAGCCACCTCTACCCCTGGAATAGTACCCTTGTTGAGAGCCTTGAAAGGAGCCCCGGCCTAACGTACACGCTTCATAACACCCATCCCTGCCAAAAAGGTTTCTCCTGAACACTTTTTAGAGTGACATTGGGCCTTATCAAGAGTGGAGAAAGGGGAGCAAAATCGGGCTAGCTCTTTAACACACGGGCCTCTGAATAACAGACCTTTGGCCACTGAACCGGCTTCCGAGGTGGCCAAATTGTTAAGCTTGGGGTCTATCCACATGAGGATAGATCTCCGATGTTCTGTGGAGATAGCACAATTGGTGTGTCCTAGCTGGCAAAAGGCTCTCTGCGCCCAGCCTACTAGGACATTAGGATCCATTGGGGAGTTGGAATCTTTTGCTTGGTATGCCAGCTCGAGTATCTTTGTCAAGGGGCCAGATATGTCCAGGAACTCATCCTAGCAATTAAGCCACTCCCGCTCAAGGCCATTCTTAGGGTCCTTTGCATGGCAGGGTCTACTTCTGTTGTATCTGCTACTTTACCCACCATATCTGGATGAGGACATTCTGTTCAAAGGCGAGCACGGACGTCTTTATCGAAGTTCTCGCGGCGGTGCGACTGGACATATTACTCAACCTACTGGCGAGGCCCTGGATGAATGATTTCTGTGGGGTCAAAGGTAAGTACCCGAGGGGTCTTGGAGGAAGAACGTTTCTTCTTACTGGGACCAGGTTTATCTCCTTAATCGCTGTCATCAGAATACAGTGATGTATCTGACTCCCTGGGTATCGGCGTAGGAGGAGCTGGATGAGTGAGAGGGCTCTCCCTGATGGGGAGCACAATTATCATGTTTGGTGATTCTCTCACAGCACAGTTCTCACATGTATCTGCATGTACATCTTGCTGGGCCTTTGCTTTGGTCTTGTCTTTTTTCGAAGAGGGACAATCTTGTTTCCTGCTAGAGGGATCAAGGGTTGCCAGCCCTGCTGATGTGCATAATCATGTAAGTGTGAGGTAATGGGACCAAGTGCCCGGACGAGGGCCTTATTGTCTGATTGCTGCACACTGCTATCAAGTGCATCTACCAAATCCTTCTCCAACTGGTTAACAGCATCACCCTAGTAATACTCCACATCAGCCTCCCATTGTGCCATTCTCTTGATGTGATATAGTAGTTTAACAGAAAGATAAAGTGAGAAAAGGGGGAGTGTAGCCCCTGGCAGGCGAATATACTCATCCTCCGATCAGGTGTGGAGGGAGCTGCCTGAAAAAACACTCTAGGCCAAACCTGCATTTATTTATACAACACTGTGCTGTTTTTAGCAGGCAGGGCGTAAGCACCATGCTAACTAAGAGGGACATGCGATATACAGAACTACTGCAAGTGCTCCGAAAACTCCTCTGAGCCTCTGGTGTGATTTTTCACATGCATGCTGTGGTGCTGATGCAGGCAATAGACATAGGACTACGCTCGTCCTAGACAAGCGTAGTCCACTCCCCGAACCCGCTCCACTGAGGCTTATACCAGCATTGGAGACTGCCGGTCTACACGCTGCCACAAATAAGAAAGATGTGGGAGGTCACAGGTATTGCCCTGTCGTGCTGCTGTACGCTCAAGCAGACAACACAGCAATGAGTGGAAGCGTCGCAATCCGCCTCACAGTGCCGCAATTGCAGTCAGCGAAGATCATAAAAGACAGGCACACGGCGCTGTAGTAGTGCGGCACATGTATTAACAAGTAATTAACAGTAAGCATCAACCATAAAGATTACAAGGTACTTATCTGTCTGCGAAGCAGCAAAGAAAGAGGACACAAAATTGTGAATAGCAAACAATTGTAACCTTACAAAAGAGTGTAAGTTTACCTTTGAGAAACATGCCCACAGTGATAAAGTGATTTCCCACAACTGCAGAATTTTCAGTTAGTGCCAAGCTGGATGCAAACCAAAGTCTTCAGATCGACAGCTTAGCAACTAAACCACACCTCCTTCCTTAGTTGATGTATTAGAATGTTCAAAAAAATCTTCAAACATTTGATTGCACCACTCTTTCTGAACGCTCATTTTCTGTTGATGTTTTAACCTAGCCATTAGGCCGTATTCCTCATGCTGTCTAGTAAGTCGACTGAATTTGTATGTGTTATACATGGGTAGCACCTAAAATAGTTGTTTCTTCTTTAAGGTTGAGTTTTATCTTTTTGCATCTACACAGTGGTTCAAAGTCAAGTACATACAGAGGATATATAATGTGTAACTGTGTAATCTGGTCTGGGTTCTCGTTATATTTTTGGCCTTGTGGTTTGTAAATGTCACCAGAAGCCCGAGATGGCAATGGCAAGGTACGCATTAAATGTTTTTTTATAGTACAAACTGTATTTTTTCATAGTGCAGCTACAAATGGGCATTGACTGGAATTAAAATGTTGAGGTTTTGTTTACCTGTCACAAATAGATTCTTGATAAAACAATAGGCAATGATGATATCAGTGGATTTATGTGAATGTGTGGCTGCAGAGTTTACAGCAAAATAAATTATGGATTTACTGAATTTGCCACATAATTTCCCGATTTCACCAACATTGTTGATTCTAGCTGAAACTGCTGAAAATAATACCACCAGACAGTGTGTCAAATAATGTGCAATATTTGCAGAATCTTTTCGATAACCTTGGTCCTCCAAGCTGCATATTCTCAGTAGCCTGAACAATGTAAAACCTCTACACAGTGGTTTGGGGACTACCATTATGATGACAAAATGTGTATTTCACACGTAACGGAAATATTTTCCATATTTCCCATCTTGTACTACATGGATCCTATAATCAGGCCTCGATAAATCCACTCGCCCGCTCACTGTGGTGAGTCCGATTTTATCAGGACGCGCTATATTTAGGACCTACTCACCCTTCCTCACGAGCTAACAACAGGTGTTCTGTTCACTCACAAAGTGAAGGAGCATTAAAGAGGCCTTTAAATCTTGTTTTTATCTTGTCACATTCATTCTGTGTTCAGACAGAGATCAAAACTCACTTTACATCTACAATTACTTTTCTTTCTCTGACTGTGTTTTGTAAAGTCAACTGTCTCACAAGCTTTTTTTAAAAAAAAAGTGTGAAAGGAAAGGCTGTATGGTGTCATTTTTTATTATTACGCACATTTAAATAGCTATAAAGTGAAGTGTACAAACATTTCAAAATAAATCTCAGTAGTTATAAAAGCCCTTGTTTTGTAATTCTGAGTGATGAAAAAAATATTTTATTAGGATGGAAACAAATCAGAACACTTTACTTGGTGATGTGCAAATAATAAATATGTTTGCTGTAAGTTACTAGACCTACAGGTCTAGTAATATGTTTATGATATTTCGAGGCTTCTATATCACTGCTTTTCATGCAATACAAGCACCAAAACATGAAATCATGCTTCTTTATTTGAAGATTTAATGACTTCTCAATAAACTTAAAATGGCTATGCACTGCTGTGAGAGGAGTGAGGCAATATCGTACATTACACCTATACAGCCAGTTCTCATTTTATTAGGTATAGGTTAATTTTCTTATAAAAATTCACACTTACGCCTAAGTCAAACTTTTTTCTCTCCAACTGAAAGAAGGTTGGATGAAGACGCACAGATTTAAATGTGTGCATGCTGGAACAGAAATTCATCATGGGAAGTAGTGAAGGAGCTGAAGCCATGGAAACATTACATTTATTCTTGTTTTGGTGAGCATCGGCAGCATAGGATACCTCTGTAGGATTAGATTGAGAAAGCCAGGAGACCTGTGAGTAGACCCATGCATGTGAGAAGTGTGTCCATGTCCATAACTGCTTCACTCCTTTCAGTGGGCTCCAGTTGCTCCCACCGGTGCACAACACCTGCACCCTCAGCCGATGTGGAGCTCATATTCCTTCACCTGAACAGGTGCCTGATTCTCTCTTGTAGGAAGAAGGAAGGTATAGGTAGGAGTATAAGGGGGTGTGCAGAGCTTTTGTCCACTGAGGCGACCACGATTTGAGGGAACTATGATTGGAACTCATACATTCACGATTAGCGTACATGCATTAATGAAGGATCCAGTGACGCAAACCAAGCACAAAATATTTGTTCATCTGGACCTAAATGTGAGAGGGAGTGAGTCACATTTTGAAAAAAATGGGTTGAACTCTTGGTCGATAATACCCCCCCCCCCACCACTTTCATATATGACTAGCAGCCACTGACACTAATACCAACCGACGAGATGTGGCCTAGCAGACTGAGCTGCCGACTTTGGAACTGGGGACCAAAGTTTGAATCCCAGCGTCAGGTCAACATCCTGTGATCGTGGGCAAATCATTTAATCTCCCTATGCCTAAGAAAAAAAAATATGATTGGGAATGTAATCTGGTGCGCATGTAAAGCACCCTGATACATTTGCCCCCCACTCCAACCCTCCCATGAAAGATGATATTGACAGAAAAGCCTGGTCACTCCAATTAAAAAATCTCTTTTTTTAGCATTTATTTAGCGCTTATTACCAATCACATGGGTAGTAGACACTAAATAAATGCAAATACAAATCAAGACAATTTGTGATTTCTGTCTAGTTGGCTTGAAAGCACAGGAAGATGGAAGAGAGTACCTTTGAAGTGCTGACACAGTTTCTCATGCCAGCGTTAATGGGCAAGTATTGTCTCTCTTTAAAACAATGGTGATCAGTAAAGCATTCTGCCTTGCGCAGTTAGAACCCTCACTGTGAGGTTTTTGTCTTGGATGTTGTGATTCATCTGTGACCCCTAGGACACTGGAGAAGCAAGATAAGCTGAAGGTGTCTGTTGGAGAAAAGAGAATGTTTGTTCTGATGCCCTCTTCTCCAGCTTCTTCAGCCCTACTTCGCCTAGGCTTTCCCTGGGTCAGACACCCGCATTGCTGCAGGCCTGTAGCCTAGGTATGGGACATGACGGGGGTAGGGGGGGGGCATGGAGACTGAATCCCTTTCTACCCAGTAGGCATTGCGTGCCTGACTTCACTTGAGCAATGTTGGAGGTTACTTCACCAAACTGCACCCTGTAATTCTGCTGCATGAGGCAGTCAACTAATTTTACTTTACTATACCTAGAGTGACCATGCAGACGTCCTGGATTTGCTGGGTCGGGCCTACGTTTTTCACCATCTGGCAAGGCAAACTGGAGTACATTAAAGCAAGTCCGCGTTGTCAGAGAGGGTCATCTGAACTTAGAAGGAGGCGAGTTTTCATGAATTCCAATGCAGCATTATTTAGCAACCCATGACAGTAAAAAATGTAGTTAACACAGATGACACAGTTTGTGAAAGTTGCATCTAATTGCCATTAGTTCCTCACTGTCTGCATTTTATATTTTAGTGAATACTGATTCTGTGCCTAACCATCAATGTACAATTGTAGTCCTAGCTTTGTTTGGGGAATTTCCCAGTTTTTATGGTTTGTCTTGACAGCGCAGCTGTCGCCAGACAATTATGTGAGCATCACTAAGGAGGGGCTTTGGGTCCGCCCACATATTGGGAGCCAGGGGAATACATGTTTTGATTAGGCAGAAGTTGCATGCTTCCACAAAAAGTGCTTGCACTCCACACAGGTATGAACATTTTGTTTATTCATCCTACTGCCTGAGCTTGAGCTTTCCTGGGCACACACATGGCATTGGTGTGCTATTAAAGTGTCCTAGATAACTAGATCATTAATGTTGTTTTTCACTGGCATCAACACAGATGGGAGTAGGGCAATCATTAATCTACATAGATTTGTAGGTCTGGCTTGACAGTGAAACTGTCTCCCAGTGGCGGCTGGTAATTTTAGGAGGGGGCCGGGCGGGACACACACGCACATATACACTTAACAGCCGTGCTTTCATACACGCACACACATATATCCATTTATAACAATCATGACCAAATATTCATTTATACACTCACGCATGCACCAAACATTAACTTAAGAGAAAATCACACATACCTGCAGCTCTGCCTTGGAGGTCCCAGGAGGCTTGGGACTGCAGCCTTCCCTCATTGGCTGACCTAAGGTCAGCCAGTGAGGGAAGGCAGCAGTCTGAACGTCATCAAAGAGTCGGATGGGTTCGGTGAGACTGCTGACCCCACCCCACTCTGTGATGAAGCGTCACTGTTTGACACTTGCCCGTGGGCGCTTCATAGCTTAAATTTGAAGAGCCCAGTTGCGAGGCAATCAGTAGCACTTCCCCTCGTCACTAGGGAGAGGGCCTTGTGGTCCTTTGCTGAGCTGAGAAACCCACTACAACAAGAGGTGTGACTTCCTCAGCCCAGCAAAGTTCAATTCAGGCAGCCAGGAGCCTGCACATTGAGCACATGTCTAGCTCCTAGCTGCCTGACCTGAAAATGAACTGCGTCCGTCAGGCCCACCTTTACTCTGACTGACAGACACTGTTCTAAGGGGCAAAAAGGTGAGGAGGCGTGGCACCTCAGCCCCGATGGATCGGCCACGGCTGCTGTCTTCTGACATTTTAGCCTACATCAATATTATTCTACAGTGCTTTTCTTCCACACAAATGCACATCTATTCCCATTCTGTTGATTTGTAATGCTTTACGTTGCCATAGAAGATTCCTTTAAAGCCATGCCTAGTCACTTTAATGCTGGTTGTCCCCTGCCCCAAGGAGTTATAAAAAAAAGCCACACTGTATTTTGTCTGACCAGTGTTGCAAATGCATCACTAAACAGCACTTTGTGCATCACATGGGCATTGTTGCTGGGGGCCATTCAAAAACTGTACTGTACTCCAGCAAGCCTCTCTTGCTCATGTTTCCTTCCTCACTCCACACTAGACAGGTCCCACAAGCTTGACTTATGTCTAGTCAAGACTGATATAATTATAAATAAGACTGAGCGGGGAACTCCGCCCTGCTCGCGGAGTTTGTAGAGTATTCCGTACTTCGCTTTACACGTAGCTCGCGAGCTCTTTTCCTCACTCGCGTTCGTTAACGCCAAGCTTGCGAGCGCAGCAGGAAAATCCACCTCCCGGCGAGGTTTTTCCTCGTTCGCGATCGTCAACATCAAGTTGGCGAGTACGAGCGTGGAAAATCAACCTCCCGGCAACATTTCTCAATGCGGGCGGTCAGATTTCTCATTGCGAGTGGTCACGTTGAGAAAGCTGCTGCTCGAGTAAAAATCTACGCGAGCGTCAGAAAGAAAGCAGCGTCCGCTTGCGCTATGCATGGTGCTGTTTGCGATGATTGCACAGTGTGGACAAGCATCTGGCACTGGAAATCACCATGAATGGCATTTATCTAATGCACTCTGCCACTTGCGGAGCTCCGTGTAGCGCGGCAGAGTTTATTTTGCACTTTTACTCTGCGAACTCCTCCCAGGCTTAATTATAAATCAATATATATTTTGCACAAACACACTAAAAGCCGAATCTAATTGTGCTGTGCAAGTCACACTCTCTCATATTTATATAGGTTGCTTGCATGCCCTGTGAGCCATCTCTGCGTGACACTCTCATCTTATATATTCATTTAGATTTGGTCAGTATTTGATGCAGTGATAATCGGAGAGAACACTTGTTATTTCTTGCTACCGCGTGGCTGACTGATACTGGCAGGCAAGCACCTCCCCTTTGGAAGGTAAAACAGGATCCTAGGAGTACACGTATAGTACTTAATGTTACCAACAAGAATAAGAAACAGGAAAAGTATGTTTAAAAAGGCAAAGGTAATCTTAATATTGTATGCTACAGACTTTGCAGTAATATGCATGTTGGAAATTCTAATAACTGTCCAGCAACAAATTTTGTAATAAGTGTAGGAAAAAGGGGCATTTTGAACTCATGTGTATGGGTTTTAGAATCAGATCTGTATATTATGAAATTGATGCAGAATTTAAGTTGGATCCTAATTTTGTGTTGGGTGTGGGGCGCAAAGGAGATGCAAGGGTCTTCCAAATTGCCTGATTTCACTTGATGGTGCCCAAGTACAGATGATGGTGACCATCATTCTGACATGACCACACCAGGAAGAGTTTTGGATTAGGTTGAGTCAAGAGCTGATTCACCAGTTTATGTTGTAGATCCTAGCAGTAATGAAGTATGTTATAATGATCATGTTGAGACTGCTACTTACATTTTGAGCCTAACAAAAGACTTCAAGGAAGTTTTTTCAGATACCGTAGGTCAAAAGAAGGGGATTGAACTTCACATCAAATTGAAAGAAGGGGCTTTGCCTGTAAGACATAAAGTTTGTAGGGTGCCATTGCCTGTTAGGAGAAAGTTGAAAGAAACCTTTCATGATCTGTGCAGGAAGGGTGTTGTAGGACCAATTGAATCTTCAACCGGGGTGGGTCCTGTGGTTCTTTTACTTAAGGGTACAGAGGAACTTCGTTTATAGTAGGCTTACATAGTCTTAACAATGTTATATGGATTGATAGGTATCCTTTACCGAATATGCACGAAATGATTGTGACCGTGGGCAGTGCTGCTGCATATACAACTTTAGATCTTGCTAATGCTTGTAACTAGGCGGTATTAGAAGATAATTCTTGACACCTTACTGCATTTGTAACACCAAAAGAGATGTATGAGTTTAAACATATGCCTTTTGGCCTTGTGAGTGCAGCCACCATATTTCTGTAAATTTATGAGTTAGTTTGGAGGGTCTAAATTGAGTCACTGCATTCTAAGACAATAGCCTTGTCTTTGGGAAGGATATTCAGCAACATAATTTACGGCCCAGGGTGCTTCTTCATGCTTTCAACTCTCAAATTCAACAAATGACATTTTAAAGCTTCTGAGTTTGGATATATTGGTCAATCCATCACCAGTGAGAGTATTAGACCTAAAAATAACCATGAGTAGCCTATTCCGAGGGTGTCTGAACCAACAAATAAAGAACATCTCATGTCATTTGTAGATCTTATTGAATTCCACACACAAGTAATTGAAGATTATGCCATGAACGTTGAACCTCTTCGATCTTGCTGAAGAAAAATCTTTGTGTAAGAAGGTGAGCAAAAGAGTGCTTCTAAGTTGCTTAAAATTGCTGTAGTGAATGTGCCTTGTTTGAAACCATTTGTTATAGGTAAGAGGTGTATTGTGTCAATTGATGGTAGTAGTTGTGGTTTTGGTGCAATTTTGCAATAAACTGATGAGAATAAGTTCCATCTGTGGTTGTTTGATTCAAAGGCATTAAGAGACTAAGACTTTTTTTTCAGTGATTGAAAAAGAGTTGTTAGCTTGTATGTGGGCAGCTGAGTAATACCTTGTGTTTTTGTGAGGAATAAAATGTACTTTAAGGAATGACCACAAGCCACTGGTTAATATATTCACTCCAGGAGAAGGGAGAGTGATGATGGCCAGGTGCCGCTAGATTACAGAACTTTCAGTTTGACGCTGAATATGTTGCTGGCAAAAGCATGCCGATTGGATGTTACAGCTGCCTTTGCCAATATAACCCATATTAGAGAGCGAACAGGAGAGAGAGGTGGTTTTTAAAGGGTCTGGTAGTTGATTTAAATGATTAGTTTGTGCTCAGCGGAAAAGTGGATCAGAAGATCATCAGACAATCGAGTTTTAGTGAAGTTCAAAAGTACTTACAGATGGGTTGGGCAGATGAGAGCAAATAAAGCTGTTTAGTTAAATCGTTTGCAAAGATTAAAGGTGAACTAGCTTGGGTTGATGGTTTGCTGATGAGGGGGGATAAAGTTGTTCCTCAATATTGTCTGAGGCTTGCTATTATATTTCACAGCTATGACTGGCATTTAGGCATGCCTACTACATAACAGCACATTTGTGAATATTTTTGGTGGCTGGGATTAGATGAGAATATACATTTGTAAGAGGTTGTGAACTTTGCAGAGAAAACGATAACTCTACTGTGTCGTGTATCACACCTTCTTTTCTGATGGTGGTAACAGAAGGTCCTTGAAGGAAGTTAGATTTGGACATTTTGGTTCCTATCTGTGCACCAACTAAAAGATGGCCTTGCTCCATTGTTCTCGTGAATTATTTCTCCAAATGTCCGGAGATGAGGTTTGCGGAAAGAATTCTGAAGTATTAATTTGTTTCTTTGAAGATCTATTTTGAAGGGAGGGAACCCTGGAATTTGTGGTTCCTGCAATGGTCCACAATGCACCAATGATAAGTTCAGAACTTATTTGGGGAAATGTAGTGGAATGCAGAAAAAAGGAGTGTGTCATCCAGAATCCACTGGCCAAGTGGTACATTTCAATTGGATAAGGAAAGAGTTGTGCATCTGGCAGTTAGGCAGGGTTTAAAGTGACAGAAAGGATTAATGGCCACTTTACTTTCTTACTATTCTATTCCAAATTATTTTAAAGGGTTTTCTCAATTCAAATTGTTAAGAGGCTGAAAACCCAGCACGTTTGGCCCCATTGTGGCTTAAGAATTAAGTGGGACAGGGTTGTAGAGGAAAATCATGATGCCATCTTTCAAGAAGTGCGTGAGAGAGCTAGCAAGCATAAGCAAGAAATGGCTTTGACATTGGATAAGAATAGGAAGGGTGTTTCGTAAGTAAGATTTGTGTGGGAAGGTAGATGCGAGTCATTCTATCAGCGGGACCTAAGGAAAATTGTTTTAACAGGTCGAAATCACTCAAAGTTATTGAACTTTTAAATGTACCATTACGTGTGGAAGGTGGTTCCGTGTGGAATCTCAATCAAGTATCAGTTTTTGGCCATAAGGAATAGTCTTCTGTTTTATGTGATAGTGGAGATATGAATGCAGTATTTTTTCTCGTGAGTCCTTCTCCAAGAATGGGTGATTGAATTCCTTCCTTTATTGATGGTGGTGGTGCAGATCGTGTTCCAGATTGAGGTGATGTATTTGATAGCAACCATGATTCCAGATTAAAAGTTGACTCCAATGAGATTTCTTTAAGGAGGAGTCAAAGAAGTTAGAAAACACCTGTGCATTTCTGTTATGACATGTTGGGAATGTTTTCAATTTATCCTTTATTGTTTTGTGTTTTAGCATTATTTTAGGAATGTATAGCACAATTTACTGTACTGTGGAGATTTTGCATGGGTTCTGTATTTATTTAGGTCTGTATTGGTGCAATGGAATGTTCCATTGTTTGCTGGAAAAGGGTTGTGTGTGGCATCCTGTGTTGTGTTCCATCTTTGGATTCCAAACAGTTATGGAATTAGAGGGCAGTTAGAAGCAGGCAACAGCAAGACAGGATGAAGTTTTCCAAGTAAACAGTTTATTTATTTTAATACCATTCTTTCAAAAGTAAAGAGAGCACTCAATGCCACCTGCTCTATCCATTGTCCACTTCAAACTGCCCCTCACATTTCATTCCTTTTTGGAATCCAAAGGTTGAAACACGACACAGGATTCCACTCTGTCCCTGCAGTGCTGCATTTTCTCAGCTCAGAGAACACTGGTTATTTACTGCTACCATGCAGCGTAGTCTGATAGGGTCTGGCATGCGTACTAGGCGCTAAGACTCTGCTCCTGCAGTGTTTCTGTTTCTCAGCTCAGAGAGTTCTGCTGGACTCAGCCCAGTAGACGGAGCAGGGAGGGCTTGGGTTACCATGGCTGGTTCTGGTCAGGTTTGGCAGTGTCAGTCATGGAGATGTGTCAAGTGTCATTGGTGGCTGCGTGCCTTAGAAAGCTGCTTGACTGCTACTACTCACAGCCACCTGGGCACAGACATGATTACTGTGATGATCCCTATACTGTAGGACACCCGCCTGTCTGGGCATCACGCAGTCAAGAGAATAGCCATGACTTCCTGCGCACAGTCAGTCAGCGCGGGACAGTGGGACAGATGTCATGGTAGGCCCAGGGCAGACTGTGAATGAATTGCTGTATCCATCAGTGGCTACTAGGGCATCTCTCATTGACCATGGGTTGTCACTGCCTCGAGCACCCAGCAGTGGTTAATTTATGTAAAAATAAAAAAATGTAAAAGAAAGTGACGGGCTTTCGTCAGGAGGCAGCTTCCACCAGCCCTCCTGCATCTCCTGTTAGCGCCGCCTAAAACAAAGCCAACTACTAACCATGAAAGTGGGGAGAGGGTGTGGCGTAATGGCCAGAACTAAGAAGCTGGTGAACCAGGTTCCAGCCTCCTCGTCGGCTTCAACATCCTGTGATTCTGGGCAAAGCACTTAATCTCCCCACGCCTACCATAAATAAAGGTGTCCTTAACTGGTGCTCATGAATAGCGTTTGTGTTGATGATACAATGCCGGTGCTGAACACCGGAAACCACCGGCTCACATTCAGCACTGACATTCAGCAACTCCTTCAGAGACTTCAAGCGCCTCGCGCAATGAATGCCAAAGCAGAGAGGCTAGGGGCTATTAATTATGCGCAACACTGAATTTGATGATGTGAGGACAGGCACTAACTGCATTAGTTTAGCCCACAGCATCGTGGCACTTGCCAGGGTTGTGCAGCAGTAGAGTTTGGAGGCACAAATATGGTAACCATATAATGACTTTGTTACCTGTAGATCTAGTTTCAAGTTCTGTGCTTTCATTTAATAAATCAGGCCATTCTGTGACGTCGGGTTTTGACATGCTTCAGTTCATCTGAGCCACTTGAGCACAATAATCTGTAAATATAAGCTTAGAACAGGAAAAGTGGTGCCACAGTGACTTAGAGCCATCTGGGACTTGGAGGACAGTGGTTTGTAAACAGAAAAAATCTTTGTATATAACTATATAGATCAGTGCTTCCCAAACTCTTTAGACACGACCCACTTTGTACAATGTCAAACTTTCGCAATCCACCTAGCTTTATTGGACATGAGGGCTGCGAATTTTTAATGTAACTAAAGTATTGTGTGATAGCGTACTGTTATTTGGAGACAGCACATTTACCATTGAAATGGAAACTGAATTTGCACAGATAAACAGTTTTAATGAGAAAACTATATTGCACACAAATTGCAATGTGTGGAAATCACGTTTCCATTAATATTTATCATTTGTGCATCCCCGAGTAAATTATCTTGATTTGTTTTGATGCTATTGAAATCTTTGTTTCAATCACACTTCAGAATTACAAAAAAAGTGCTTCATGTATTTTTTTGTTTTGCTTTACTAATTGCTGAACGTGTACAGTTGTTTTCAAGTATTGAAAAAAAAAATTGTTACAAAAGTGATTCGCTACACCCTTTCCTTTCACACTCCCTATACCCAGCAAGACACACATAATTCACTTTACTTTTCTTTCTTTGACTGCAGAGTTGAAGAAGTTTGTAAACACCAATCGACACATTATTAAAAAAATAAGCAGCAGTTTGTCAGAATACATAGCCTGACATTTGACCTCTCTTTTAATATCCAGCAAATGTAACAAGATAAATGTAGAATGTAAAGGCATCCATATTTATTGCTTCAACTTTCACGACTCACCAAAAAATCATTCCGTGACCCACAGTTTGGGAACACTGATATGGATATTGAGGTAGATATCGTTTGTCTGGTACAATCAAATTCACCTGCCTTCCTTGTGCTTTAAATCTTTTTGTCCAAAACCAGTATTTATTTGTTGTTGTCTTATACAAATCCAAACTCTCTCGGGAATATATTTCTGACATCTAAAAGATGTCAGCGCTTTGGTTGGTTTACTACAGCAAAATGTTTCAATTTTCCCGACATGATAAACCATGGGTGGGAAGCAATAAAATAGTGGGATTCATTTGCAAGGGGAGGGCATATGGTGACTATTGCTTGTACTTCTCTGTCTAGATAGAGATAGTAAGTGTATGAGTTCTTGTCACCAATGATACCATGTTTTGGTTCTGAAGATTAATTTAATACATCTGTGGATTGTGGGGGTTGTGACCCTGATTTGTATGATTTAAAATAATTTAAGTAAAGTTCTAAATTTCAGTGTTGTGTAGAAGAATACATTGCCTAGAATATGAAGTCCCTGATGACACTGCCACATAAGGTCATCTGTTACTGTTAAGTAAGAGAGGAATAATAAGATTTCTAGTGCCGCATGACTGAGATAGTGCCCTTTCCATGCCACAACACTATCAGACACCACTTAACCCACATGATCAGGTTTGAGACACCAAGGGTTTGGGGCTATCACTCCAGTGTCCAGTTTAAGTTAGTAGCAAGCCATACGGACATCAACAAATGACTTCATGTGGTGATTCACCAAACTGTTAAGCAAGTAACTTAGGACCGCCGGCGACGGAACTCTACAGACACTGTAGAAGCCCTGCACATGACGGCGGCACATGGCGAGATGCCAAGAATACGAAGTTATCAGTAAAAAGCGTTGGCTACACTAAGTGTCAACAATTTGAAAAAAAAAGGAAAAAGTCTTTGCCTTGGGTTCTCTACATGAATCGATATCATTCCAAGTCCTGAGGAGAACTCTTAGTGTTAGAGGTCGAAACAAATCAACAGTCTCAGAATCAAGGAATGTGGACTTTTAATGTTACTAAAGAATTGTTGTAAGGGCTTTGTATTTAATTAACAAGGCTCTAGCATATTCTGTTGTCCATACCTTGCCCATTTAGACATTCTGATTTCATTTAGTCATTAAAGGTGGGAGACTAATCAATGTGACAAATTCTTCCTACGTTTTTGAAATGAAGATTTTTTACTCGTAACTCATTAGAATGCAAACACAAGGAGATGATGGACGGAGCGCTGAATCTTTTCAGACACTCAGGCCCAATCACAGAGCTGGGTTGAATCCATCATTGTTCTTTAGCTCACTTCACCACCCCAGTTCAGACCCAGCCATATGCAAACCAGTCTTGACCCTGTTCCTTATGGGAACAGGCAAGCCCGAACTGCCAAGCCAGGTCTTCCCTGGACCGGAGACATGCATCGCGGGACTGGTTTCGGGGTAATAACCCTCATCAGCCAGGTTAGCTTGAATCCAGTGGCAAAGTGAGCAGGGGACCCAGGTCTGGGCATACCCACCAACTTAGGGCAAACAAAGCAAACACAAGGAGATGATGGATGGAACGCTGAAAATTTTCAGACACTCACCCACAGTCACAGATCTGGGTTGAATCCATCATCATTGTTTAGCTCACATCGCCACCCCAGTTCAAAAGAGGTATTATCCAAGAAGGCTAAACATTTCTGAAAACTAGACAACATTCTGAATTTGCACAACTCTAACTTTAAGAATACCCAAATTGTATGATTATTTTGAGGGCAATTTTTAATTGTATTTTTTGTGCTCACTTACAACTAAAAGCCGATAATATGGAGAAATTCAGTGTAAGATAAAAATTGTCCAACCATTCTGTGTTCACACACTTCTTCCAATAAAAAGGGTACCCTCATTGTGTGTGTGAGTCCATTGCAAGGGGCTAGGAAAGGCCCAAAAATGGGACGCTGTGAAGAGAGAAAATGATGTTTGGATAACTAAGACTTTTGTTGGAAGGTTGCCTGAAGTATTTGGGGCCAAGATGTTCCTGCCAAACCTACCAACCCCAGACATTTCTAAAAACTAGAGACGCATGAAAAGTCCAGGGTAGAGTGAGTTGCATGGCTTTCACTACTTTTCTTACCCAGAATTTAGTGTAAATGTCACATCAAAGAATTCCCTTGTTTCTGTGAGGGAATATTCCAAAAACTGCACTGAACAACAAAAATGCTACCACCTAGTGCCCCTGTACACCACTTGTGTGGATAGATCTATCACTCAGTACAAGAAAGTACCAGGAACGAACCATGGAAACATAAAAAATTTAGCTTTGAAGTTATATCAATATTCGGGATGTGGGTAGATGCAATATTTGGGACTGAAGTCGACCAGCACTTTTGTTTTTTAACCACAGATGATTCCTCTACTTCTAGAGAAATCTGTTAACAAACAGCTCTCTGCTTTCCTTATAATCTAATCATTTCCTGGAACTCCTCTTAATCTGGATTTCAACCTTCTCATAGTACCGAGACTGCCCTAGTGTTGTGCGTAATGATCTCGGAATGCTGGCAGACCAGGACTCTTCATCAGCCTTGATTCTATCAGATCCTCCATATGCGACACTGTCTCTCGCTTTCAGTTGTTAGATCATCTTTGTGCAGCAGGCATTCAAGGCCCAGCGTTTGCTTAATTTAAGTGATTATCTCCTTAGCAAATCTCAAGCTGTCTGTTTGGCCCATTACTATTCTGGGTTCATCAGGGTTTATTCCTGACCCCCCTTTCTTAAATTTGTATGTCTGTCCTCTTGCTCAACGCATCTGCTCCGTTGGATTAAAGTTTATGAACTATGCTGATGATATGCACATCCTACCCTCCTTAGGCACAGAGATCTTTTAAAATGTTCAAACCTGTGTGATGTGGGAGATTGGATAAGCATTAACTCACCTAAGTTGAACAAAACAGAGAGCCTCATAATCACCTGCAATAGTGCTCCCACATCACTTCCCTCTGATCTCGGGCCTCCTGAATTCAGGCCTGCCCCCTGTCCACCTTGATTTGCAATCTATGTTTCCACCTAGCACATAAGCTCTCTGTTTCAACTCATGTTATCAAGCTCTCCACTACATGCTTTCTGTTGATGAAGCTGCTATGTAAGTAGGATCCTTCCTATTCTCGCGCCTCACATCCGCCAGACTGTTGTTCGGACTTCCATCTTGAGTAGGTTGGACTACCTTAACACTCTGTTTTTGGGGTCTCCGACCTTTATCTTAAATAGGCTTCAGTATATCCAAAACATAGTAGCATCTCTAAAGGGGGGACATATGGGTCTCACTTACCCACTCTATATCCCCAAAGTCATAAATGTTTCATGACCGTGGGTAGCGAGGGGAGTAATTGGCATTATCCAGAGGACTGCCCCAAATAAAAACAATTCCCTGATCCCTAATAGTCTCTCTAACCACCTGTACAGCTATATAGGGATAAAACCCCAAATTGTCCCCTCACCTGGTAGGGCAAAATATCTGTTGATGCTCTCAGTCATTTGTAATTACTCTGTTCTACAACCCAGACCATCAATGTTTTGCCCTCCATGCCATCTCAGACAGGAATTAGCCCCAGGCCTGCTCTAGTAGGAACAGTTTATTCTGAACTGCCAGGCCCATCTTAGCAGTAATACTAGCAACCCCGGAGAGGTTTCAGCATATTTGACCCTCATCAGTAGAGTGCAGCTTTAGTCCTACAGCGCAGTGAGCATGGGATCCTTGTCTGGGCATATCTATCTCCCTGAGGAAAAACAAAAGTGTTGGATGGCTTGCTTAAATTAATTTCAGCCAGGGTGTGGCTTGTTACCAATACAAGTTGTCTATCCACCTCATACATAATAAAAATAAGTCATC
The DNA here is from genome assembly GCF_964204655.1 of Triturus cristatus. NCBI lineage: Eukaryota > Metazoa > Chordata > Amphibia > Caudata > Salamandridae > Triturus > Triturus cristatus. The sequence continues at coordinate 321,692,997 of NC_140586.1, read as the reverse complement.
CCAGGTGTCTTGTAGTGCTTTCTGCCTATAGGTGTACCTATGGCCGGTAATCACCCCATCTTCCTCCCAGGAGGAGGTGGGGGGCAGAAAGACTGTGGGGACTCCTGGGTTGGAGGGGTAAGGCCTGATACCAATATGTGCTGTGGGTTGGCTCCCCACGCTAGACATAATATTAAAAAGTGTTCTGGGGCATAAGGTTTTGATATTTAGGGCACACAGTGTAGGAAGCTGGCTCTGTATATACTATACCAAAGTGAGGTATAGTGTGCACAGAGTACAGTGGAACCCCAAAGGTAGGCAGAGGAAAAATTACATAGAACCTTACTCTCCATTTGTGGTAGTGTGGTCGAGCAGTAAGGCAGTATCAGAGGACAGTGTTAAGCATTTGGTGTACACACTAAGTCAGCAAATGAATTCACACACTTAAAGACTGAACTTTAGACCAATTGTTTTTGTATAAAAATATTCTTTTATTTATTTTATTTTATAGAACCAAGCAGGCCTGGCACAGGTTAGTTGATAAATACTTTGCAGTAATTATACAGTTTGAAATGCAATTGTAAATGTACTTTGAAATGGTTACAGTTTGTATTACTGGTAATGCAATACTGTGAAATGCTGTACATATACTTTGTATCGACTTTGCAATGAAAATTACAGGTAGGTTACTTTATGTTACTTTTGAGATTACTTTTTAGATCACTTTTTCTACTCAGTGTGATATGCCTAGATATCACACTGGGACATTTCCTAGAGAAAAGGTAAGTAAAATCAGTTTTGCACAAACATTACTTTTCAGGTTTCCATACAAATCAACTCCACACTTTGACATACAAATCAACTCCACACTTTGAACATTTTTCAGAGAAAAACAGTCAATGGATTCCTATGTAGAGAAATTAAGTTAACGGTTAACAGGTAAGTAATCGGACTTTGAAATTGAGCTTCTGGGGTTAGAACAAGGGTTCCCCCAGGGTCAAGGATGCACTCTTGTTACACCCTCAGCGGCACTAGGGCAGCCGGGTGCAGAGTGCTGAGGCCCAATATTATCCAATGGGGGATAGGGAGCCTCTGGTTAGTGACTGCTGGCTAGCAGGCCACTCGGCTGTGGGTGCAAAGCTCCTCGTCTCTAGCTCGGGGCAAATGAGGAAACAAAGTAGCACCAAAGGGGCACCCTTAGGGGCACTAGGGCGGCCAGTTGCATGGTGCAGTTTCGGCGTCGGACGCCCTGTTGGTTTCAATGGAGATCTTCCGGTTTGCAGAAGCACTGCAAGCAGGGAGATGAAGGTCTTCTGGGTGCAACCACCACTTCGAGAAATAAATTGGGAAGTTAGGGGTTGGTTAGGCACCGTTGGTTTGGGCACACAAGGCCGTGGGGCGTCGGGTGCAGGGGTGCCTTTTGGGGTCAGATCTTCTTACCAGCTCCTGGTCGTGGTTAGGGGGGCCTTCTGGATTTAGACTGCAGGCGTCGGCTGGAGGCTTGAGGCAGGCCAGGGGTCGCCGGATCTTGGGTCAGGATCGCCAGGGTGACCTTCTTGTGGTGTTTGCCCACTCGAGCTTGGGCCGTGGACGGGGGGTGCAAAGTGGTGCAGATTTGCGGTTTCCGGCCAAGGCCAGAGGTTGCAGATGAACAAATCCGGTGTTCACGGGAGACAAAGTCTTAGTAGTTGAAGGCAGACAGGTCCTCCGGGGTTTTCGAGGTTGCTGGCTGCAGGACACACCGGGATTTCACAGGAGCAGGTTCAAGGTGGAGACAGGCCGGTAGGGCTGGGGCCAAGTCAGTGAGCGTCTTCCTCTTGTTAGCTGCTGCACGGCTGTTCAGTCCTTCTTCTTGTGTTTTTTTAAAATTAAAATTTTTATTGATCAAAAGAAAACATCAAGCAGCAATACAGCAGTGTATCAAGGTCACGGTGCACATATACATATCTTCAGTTGGTTGGTATTCGGGAATCACATTGTACAACCCCATGTAAAATCACATTGTCATTTTCAGATATGTCCACTAATTTGAATAACATAACATAACAGGTGTATTTGTAAAGCGCACGATTACCCGTAGGTGTCCTGGCGCTGAATAACAGATGTTTATTGTTACCCAACTCAATGGTACTCATTTTATTGACCTCAGATGGATGAAAGGCTGAGTGGACCCGCCGGGATTCGAACCTGTGAACATGAGGTCGAACACAGGCCCCTGCAGTGGCTGATTTAGTCCACTGAGATATATATACATGTCATGTGTTGGTCGGTAAATAAGTAATCAAGTTACCCATCCCCATGCAAAATCACACTATCAATATCAGATATGCCCACCAGTTTGAGTCGTTCATGTCGCAATCCAACTGTCGGAGGCTGGCATATGTCCCCTCTGTATCTGTTCCACCCACCCCATTTGCAATCCCATTTTCTGGGGCATCCCCTGTATTTGAAGATGTCTTTTTCAGCTATCATTGCTCTATCCGTTTCAACTGCCCCTTCGCGCACAGTCGGGATTACCCCCACTTCTGTGCAATATTCCGTTGTGCAGTGGCCCATCCCAGTGATGCCCATGTCTTCTCAGTTTGCGTACGGTCAGTGGCATCCCAGATGTTTAATAGGTAGAGCGGTGTGTGGGGAGGCCTTCAGAGTCTTACCTCCGGCCCTTTCCATTTGCTTGGTGACACCATCCCAGTATGTTCGCACAGCTGGGCAACCCCAGAAGATGTGGAAAAAGGTTCTCTTTTGTTGGCATTGTCTAAGGCACAGAGGGTCAACCCATCTACCCATTTTGACTAAGACCCCGCATCTAGGTATACGCGGTGAAGGATCTTCAATTGGACCAAGCGTAATTTCATGGGGATAGCCACCTCCCTGGGGGATGCCAGTGCGTCTCGCCAAACATCATCATCGAGCTCGCCCAGGTCCGTCTCCCAATATTGCCGCAGGCGTACCAAGGGGTCCAAACGGTTATTTAGTAACTTTTTATATGTGAGGATATGGCTTTTTTAGTCATGGGGTCAAGTAACAACCTGTCTTCCAATGGAGAGGCCTCAGACAGTGGGTCATCCTTGGGCAGCACCGCTTTCTTGTGGTTTCTTCTTGTCTGAGGAAGCAAGGTTCAGGGATGCCCCTAAATAATAGATTTAGGGGCGGTATAGGTAGGTAAAAGGCAGGAACCAATGGGTCCCTTCCCTGGGGTGGGTACACCCCCTATTATCCTATTATGCCACCCTCCAGTGGGAGGGGGGCATGAGCCTGTCCCTGGTTGGCTGAGTCCTCCCATCTTCAAGATGGCGTGGACTGAGAGTTGTGCTTTACCTCACCTCACCTGCTTTATTAGCAGTAACAGAAGGAGCTAGAAAGATCGTGGATCAGGGCGGCACTGCGGCCATTATCTTATTGGACCTCCGTGCCCCCTTCGACACTGTGAATCATGACATCCTACGCCACAGATTGTCAGAGCTAGGGATAACCTCCACTGCTGCGGCCTGGCTACATTCCTTTCTTTCAGACCGCTCTTTCCGAGTCTGTGAGGGTAATACCACCTCGCCCAGCAAACCTCTCAGTTGTGGGGTTCCCCAGGGCTCGTCCTTGAGCCCCACACTGTTTAACATTTATATGCTCCCCCTCGCAGAAATAATACGCCCTTTCGGCGTTCAAGTCGTGTCCTACGCCGACGATACGCAACTGGTGGTTACCCTGACTCATCCCTCATCTTACTCCAGTGATCTCAGAGGCTGCATGGAAGCAGTATGCTCCTGGATGAGCCAGTCTTATTTGAAGCTGAACGGTGACAAAACAGAGCTAATGGTGCTGGGCAACTCCCCCCAAAAATCCATTGACTCTCTGTGGCCGCCAGCACTAGGCCCAGCACCCCCAGCCAGGGATACCATCAAGAGCTTGGGTATCTGGCTGGATAACGCATTAACCTTCGGCCATCAGGCAACCAAACTAGCAGCCACCTGCATGGGCATTATCAGACTCATACGAAAGATCCTACCGCTCCTCCCTTTTAAGGCCAGACAGATCATGGTCCAGGGTCTAATGCTCTCCCGGCTGGACTTCGGAAATGCCCTATACCTAGGAGCCCCCGATTCCACCCTGAAAAAACTGCAGGTTATTCAGAACTGCGCTGCTCGCACTCTCCTGCGCATTCCCCGCCGGCAATCAGTGAAATCTGAACTAAGAGCACTTCACTGGCTGCCAGTAAAGGATAGAGTCAACTTCAAAAGCATGTGCATCGCCCACCGTGCTTACTGGAGGAAAGGAGCAATCCTGAATCACACCCTGATCACCCCCTACCATCCCAAAAGGCAGCTGAGGTCGACCCTCGCCTTCCAAGTCATCAATCCCAGGTTCAAAAGAGAAAGAAGTGGAGGAAGAATGTTCTCAACAAACGCGGCAAGGCTCTGGAACTCCCTTCCACTCTCTATCCGCTCAGAACCTAACATCCTGCTCTTCTGAAAAAAACTAAAAACCTTCTTCTTCAGCCGATAACCTCGACCCGTTTCACCCACCTGTATTCTGCTAAAGCGCTGGGACGCCTGCGGGTAGCTATCGCGCTATATAAAAACCTATTCCATTCCATTCCATTCCCCACATGAGGGGTGGAGTGGCAAAGGTGGGCACACCTCTCTTCCTCACTTGTTTTTCCTGCCGTTTCTCCCGCCCAAAGTTGGGGTCAGAACCAGTGGGGACCAGTTGCTGAAAGGAGCAAGTGGCCTGGGGAAGCTCTCAAAGGCGGCAAGCCTTTGAAGCTTCCCCTTCGTGAACCCTGCACATCCTGGGGAAGGAGGCTTGGCACCTCGTCCCAGGATGTGCATTGGTTCTGGCCCCAGAGAGCAGCAGGCTCTCGACTTAGGGGTCCAGAAACATGTCTGGTGGTGGCAGCTGAAAGCAGCCACTCAGCCTGGACACAAGTGGTAGGTTAGTTTTCATAGGTTAGTTTTCAGGGGGCATCTCTAAGATGCCCTCTGTGTGCATTTTTCATTTAATCCCGCACTGGCATCAGTGTGGGTTTAATGTGCTGAGAAGTTTGATACCAAACTTCTCCGTTTTCAGTGTAGCCATTATGGTATTGTGGAGTTCGTAATGACAAACTCCCAGCACCATATACTCTAAATGGCAGCACTGCACTTAGAATGTTTAAGAATGGACTTTGACACTGTAGGGGTACAGGGCTCATGTACCTGAACCCTCACCACTGGTATAGTGCACCCAGCTAGAGGGGTTACTGATCTATGCCAGGGCAGTGGGTTGTAGGCATGGCACGCAGGAATGGGTGCCATGTCGACTCTTCACTTTGTTCTGCACCAAGACACGCAGCCTGCAAAGGCAGTGTGTGAGTGTCAGGGTACAGGACCTCTAACGGTGGCACAATAGGTGCTGCAGCCCTTAGAGACCTTCTGTGGTCACAGTGCCCTTTACCAGGGCCTGACCTGTGGCCAGAGATGCCAATTGGGTTTAGGCTTCAATGCAGTTTTAGGGAAGGAACAAAGGCACTGGGTACCTGATTAACAGGAGCCCAGGGCACTCTCAGTCAAAGCACATCAGCAATCCAGCAAAAGTGTGGGCAACCAGGCAAAAGAGGGCACTTTCACACACATAGTCTTAGGGAGTACTGTTAGGGTGGTATGCCAACTCATATTGTGTGTTTATAAATGGGGCTCCCGGTTTTATGTAATTTATTTTTTGAACATTTCCGCCTATATTTATCCATATTTATTTTCTGGCCAGCTTATTGGTATGTTATCCATATTTATTTTGAGTTTTGTGAACAGATGAGGTGATAACTTGTATGTTTCCACAATTTTTTAACAGATTAACGTGTACACATACTTTGATGCCAGTTAGGTTTTAGCACATTGCACGGCCAAAAATAATAAACCCACATGAAAAAAATAGCACAAATACATGTTGAGACATGCAGTAATTTAAGCAAATCTCATTCAGTTATATACCTCTCCATGCTGCCGGTATGTAAAGCTATTGGCCTGAAAAGTCATTGATCTCAGAATGGAGAGTCAATCAAAAGAAGGCAAATTATCTGTTCTTTCCCGCTTTTAAAAAAAAATACAGACAGGAAACGCAATTTTTTTTGTCTGTATTTATCAGTGAAAACCGGGAGCCCTATTTTAAATCTCAATAAAGATCATTGTAACTTTTAAAAAATCGTTCTTTGTGGCTTCTACCCACACAACCCTGTGTGGGCAGATTGGGGGAAAACGCCCAATCTGCCTCCCAGTGGAAAAGGAAAACTATCTAGACCCCCTGAAGTGGAGGTTTGCAATCCAATATTTATCTAACGGACCCGACTCAAATACATAACAATACAAAAAGTAATCAAGCCACTAGTGATACTTTTTTCTCTCCACTCACCCACCCCTGGTTGGACTGATGGGGGAATGAACTCTGCAGTTTGCCTCTTGTGTGTAGAAAGACTGTGTTCCCCTGATATCAATGCAGGCAGCCATCTATCTACACCTCTATTCTTGCCCTGGAGTGAGCAGATTGGGAACCTCGTTCATGCCACCCTCCTGGAGGCGGAAGGACTGTTGGTTTTGTGGGAGGGGCAATTGCATAATACATTCAGGTGAAGACTCCAGACCCAATTGTTCTAACCCAGTGAAACAAGTATCGTACCCTCTTTATCCAAAGCCATTATGTCTTAATGCTGAAATGTCTTGCTTAACCAGTCCTAAATTACCGCCTCTAACAATGGCACTGACAGTCAGCTCTCTACCTAAAAGCAGTTCAGTTCTGCAGTTCAAGCAGAATAACACAAATAGTAATGTATACCCATATTCCCAAAATGCAACAATAATTCTTGACATATCTTGACTAACACAGCTTGAACCATCTGGAAGAGTTATTTTTTTATAAAGGCCTGGTTGGAAATTTTTGCAGAATTTTCTTGTGTATTATTTAGACCGTGTGAAGAAAATGTTGAACTATAACCAAAATTCGAAGCAAAGTCTTTAGAAAGCCTGCCAAGGTGTTCAGTTTCCCATACAAAGTTCTCAGACTGCATCATGCTCATGTAGGCTGCAAAGTCAGGAAAAGTTTGGTCAGAAATCGTTTTCAGGGCTATTTTAAGCCACGTACAGTATATACTGGATATACTTTGTGAATATGTGATTTTGTAAATAAGCAATGTATTATTTTAATTTTATTATGCAGATTCGAGGAACTGGATCCATAGCGGATTCTCATAATGGGGAGAAGTTACTTTGTGGAAGAGGGGGTCGAACTCTACCTTTCAAGGCTTATAGTTAAAGAGAAGGACTATGTCACTGGGCTCTTACTAGGACAAGTAAGTGTACTTTATTATGTTTTTTTACACGTTTTTACTTTGTAATGTAATGTAATAGTGTCTTTTAAAGCGCACTGCAACTCAACGAGCATCCTGGCGCTAAAGAGGGAAAAGCAAGGAATTAAAAAGCAGATAGAAGGGCATTAAGTTTTGGGAAAGAGCCAGGTTTTAAGTTGTTTACGAAAGACCATAGGGTCTTTCACCTGCCGCAGCTCCAGTGGCAGTGTATTCCAGAGTCTCGCAGCTGCAACACTAAAAGCTTGACCCCCAAGCCTAGCTCTATTAATTCGAGGTGCTCCCACCCAGCAGGCTGTGGAGGATCGAAGGCATCGAGAAGGTGTATACCAGCTAAATGTACTCTGCAATGGTATGTGACCCAGACCATGCAGTGCCTTCAACACGACACAGAGGGACTTAAAATAAATCCTCTGTGCTATGGGGAGCCAATGCAGCTCCGCAAGGGCCTGATTGGAGGCGCATCAGTGCCAACTTGGCTGCCATATTCTCAACTCTCTGCAATTTCCCGATCAAAAATCGAGGGGATTCCAGCAATAGTGAGTTACAATAATCCAATCTGCTCAGGATCACACTCCTAACTACCAAGGGGCGCACATGAGCTGGGAGCTGGGGGAGAATCTTCTTCAAGATTTTTATTGACATGTGATTCCAAAGACAGCTTTCCATTAAATATGACTCCCAAATTGCGGACTGCCCCAGCAGGTTGTAATGGGGGGTCTGGAGGAAGAGGCCAGAAGTTGACCGGGAGGGGAAAGGGAACTTTCCCGCCCTTAGTACAAAGGATTTCAGTTTTTGCATTAAATTGCAGCGAATTAGTTCTTAGCCAACAAGCCACACGCTGCTTTCATGCGTGAAAATTCTCCAGGGAAGATGACTGCTCTCCCTCCAGTGATAAAATCAACTGGGTATCATCTGCATAGTTTACCATACCTATTCCATAAGATTTAATAATATCCACCAGGGGACGCATGTAGACATTGAACAGAATGGGGCTTATTGCAGACCCCTGCGGTACACCATGCTGAATTTTGGTGAACTTAGACTGAAAGGGGGAGAGCTACGGCCTGGCTTCTATCCGAAAGATATGAGTGGAACCATTTCAATGCCAGACCGGTCACCCCCACTCCTTCCAACCGCTCCAGAAAAACCCTGTGATTGACCGTGTCGAATGCAGCAGACAGATCTAATAGGATCAAGATGGCATGTTGACCCTTGTCTGCACGCAAACGAAGATCATCCAACACGGTCAGAAGGGCAGCCTCTGTCCCATGCCCCGGGTGGAAACCAAACTGGACCTCGTCCAGTAGGTTATTTGTCTCAAGGAACTGGGAAAGTGCTTGACTCACATGGCGCTCGATGATTTTTACTGGGTAAGGGAGGAGTGAGATAGGTCTGTAGTTTTTGAGACACTCCGGATTAAGTGAAGGCTTCTTCAGAAGGGGGGAGACAACTGCTTGCTTCCAGCAGGAAGGGACCGTCCCATTAAACAGGGATTGATTACACAGCTGTCTAAGTGGAGGAAACAGTTCAGATTTGAACGCTTTCCAGACCTTATGTGCAAAAGTGTCTAAGGGTGAACTGGAAGAAACCCCCATAGCAAGTTGCTCAAATACCTCCGTGGAAAGAGCATCAAAATGGTCCAAAACGGAAATGACAACCGGAGCCTTTCTCGGCGCTCTTGTTTCCTCCTGTTTATCCTGTATGGGACCATCGGTCTTAACAGACCTATTATTTTCTTCCAACCCTTCAATAATTTTTATAATCTTGCCTGACAATCTGGCCTGACAATTTTCCATTTTGATTGGTTAAGCATGTTATTAATATTAATTGAAATTCTGCCGTAACAACTCTGTTCTTTAAAGACACATTTTGTTTGTTTGGAGTGCTCTGAATTTTCTTCCTTATTTGTATATTTTAAGCTTTTGCTGTATACTGTAGATCTTCATTTAATGCCCTGTAAGTGAGTTGATTTTTGCGAGTCAAAATGTTCGGCTCCTGAAAAGTGGGAGAAATTAAGAGATGACTGATCCATCTAGATTGAGGTTTCTTAGAATACCGGTGGCTCAACTGGTGAGACTAATTCTCACTTTTTTAGAGCAGGAAAGAAATGTTAATTGGAGACCTGTGTACATGGAGCTGAAACCCAACACATATACATTACTTTGGCAAACCTCAAAAAGTGTTTAGTTCTTCTTGCCCACAACAGATAATAAGGAGCAATCATGGGGACGTTCGATGTAAAAACTAGACATCTGGCAAGACCATTCTACAGCATGGTTTTCCCCTAAATTGGGAGTATTTCAGACATGCTCCTTTAACATATTTTCCAGAAATGCCTGGACTACATCACTCCCAAACCATCACCACGTATCCCACCCAGTAGGAGGCGCCCACTGAAAGGTCAAGAAATAGAGAGGTATCTACTTCATCATCCAAGGACACCATTCACCGCCAGATGTATGTCAGTCCCAGTATTTAAAATGAACTAAACCAAGAAAGATATTTACATAAAATCTCATGTTTCTCAGTAAGTGTCTTAAGCCAAGTAGCCACAGTTTTCTCTAGCATAAAATTCCAACCAGAAGGAAATTCAGATTGGACAGAAATGACTTAAAATAGAACTACCAAAGTTATTTGGAGAAGTTGGGAAAAAAGGATAAGAGAAGCAGTAACATGGCAACAAAAACAGGGTGAACGCTCCTCATGAATCTTTCTGAGATTATATCACACACACATGCAACTAAACAGATTTAAATGAAGCCTACAATTTACAAATAGAGCGAGACCTGAAGCAGACAGTGAGTTAAGGTAGTCAGCCATCTGCTTGTGTGAGTCTCAACAACTGGGTGCAGTTTGCTATGCTTACAAAGTTGTCTGTTTCCAGCCCAGAAAATCTGATTTGCCCAATGTAGACCAGCAAAGACAGGTCAGCCCCCTCCATGACATGACAGGGAGTGTAATAAAGTCTTCTACCATAATTAACACTGTTTGTTTGTGCCAATCAAGAACTTGCTACAGAGGAACGATTTATGAATTATGTCAGCAGTTAATTAAACTGAGTGTCTTACATTCAATTGTGTTTTTTATGTTTTAAAGCACATTTTATTGATGTTAACACATAATAGCAATAATACTTTACAGATCAGTTCACATAGCCCCAAGACATCCCCTGTCCCGGTCCACTAACGTCTAAATACAGGTCCCTACTATTAATTTGCCATGTGGCACATAATACTTGATCCCCCTCCCTGCCCTCAACCCACTCAGTTTTAGATTAGCTACTTTTTCCTAAACCAATCCTCTACTTTGTTTTCCTTGCTCCCATATTTTCCCAAATTGTTGAGGCCCCCTCAGGGCTGTGTATGCCGTCCTTTCTGTCACCATGCACTAGTCCTTATTTTGGGCCCATGACTCAATTGTGGGGAAGGGCTCTCCCACCTGTATTTTAGCTATGTCTCTACTGGCATTTATCATGGACAAATCGCAAAAAATTATTTCATATCTGATGGAGACATCTAGCCGTAGATTCCTTACCTTTAAATTACCCAGGCGTCAGACTTGATCCGAAAGATGTTTCTTTGAGCAATAGCCCTGCGCGCCCGAACGTGGCATCAGTTGGCTCCGTGTGATGTCATCATCATCTGTGCCATAGTGATGTCCGTGTCACCTGTATAGGCACCACATTGACAGGCTGATGTCAGTTCTTTTCTTTCCACGTCAGTCAAGTGCTGATCCATGAAGAAAGCTAACCTTTGTCACTTTTTGACAGGCTTTTTTCAGCCTTTGTCGACCCCACCTCCTTTTTGGTTTCTAGGATGACTTCTGGGTTCAAACCGTGCAGTGCCTGTCACCGCACCATGTTAGTGACGGACCCTCACCTGGTTTGCCTGTGGTGCCTGGAGCGTGACCACGACTCAGTCATGCTCAGACTGTCATGCAATGGCTCCAAAGGCTTTAAGGGAGCAGTCCCTAAAGCTACTTTCGGCCCGGCAGTTGTCCTCTTGTTACGTGACTCCTTGGGGATCTCATTCACAGTTCCAAGTCCTCTTTGTCCCCCTCCAAATCATTGGGACACTCAGGTAAGAGGCGCATGAAGCACACAGAGTCTACCACTAGCCTGACATTGCGGTGGGTGAACACTGCATGCTTATTGACCCGTTCTTCCCACTCCCTTTGGGAACAAGGTAGCTAAGTGCTGCCACAGGTCCCGGAGGAGGCCCCGGCCATCCTCTCCCTAGCAGGGTCAGATGGGAGAGATGCGGCACAGTTCACCATCCGTTGTGGTCTCGACACACCTGACTTGCTGGGCAGAGTGATTTCATCGATGGTGGCTGTTTGACGCCTTGCCTGGTGAGAACTTCTGACTTTTCGAGGGATGTCCAGGGCTCTCACTTGGACATGCTCTTTGATGGCACCCGTCTCTCGGAGGCAAGGCGGACATGGTGTTGGAGCGCTTTAAGGACTTACAGGCTATGGCCAAGTCCTTGGGCCTCTCAGTGGCCACTCGTCCACAGTCTGCCTGTCACCCCTTCATGGCTATGGAAGGGGCTTTCATCCGGGCAAGCCCTATCACAGTCACTGGACCGTACAAGTTCCACAACCTCCGCCCGACCGAGGGCATGGCTTGTTCCTACCCCCCGAGTCAGGCAGCCATAGGTTGGGTCAGTCCACCACCTCCCCTGCAGCCTCAGCCTCAGCCTCCAAGTCCTCCTAGTATTGCACTTCTCGATCATGGCCAATTGGCAGGATCAGCCATCACCTCCATCACTGGCAGACCATCACCATCAGACAGGTGGATCCTCCAGATAGTCCAAAGTGGCTACACCCTCCCCTTCGAGTCTACCCCCAAAGCCTCCATCTCACAACCGGCTGACAGAGGATCATCTTTTTTTTTGTTCAAGGAGGGTGTCATGGCTCTCTTGGCCAAGGGAGCCATAGAGAGGCTTCTGGTGCCAGGATAAGTCTGTGGTAGTTATTCCCGCTACTTTCTGGCCCCAAAAAAGGGCAAGGGCCTTCGTCCTATCCTAGTTCGACGAGCCTGTCAACTACTTCCTCAAAAAGGAAAAGTTCAAGATGCTCACATTAGCTCAGGTCTTGTCTGCCCTGGACCTGGGAGACTGGCTGGTGGCGTTGAACTTGCAGGATGCCTATTTCCACATTCCCATCCTACCTTCTCATCGATGCTACTTGCGGTTTACGGTAGGCCACAAGCATTTTCAGTTCACCGTGCTCCCCTTTGGCTGTAATAGCGCCCCTCGGGTGTTCACTTAGGTGTTGGGCGGTGGTCGTAGCTCATCTGCGCAGCTTAGAGGTGTCAGTCTCCCCCTATTTCGACTCCTTGCTGTTGAAGGCGGGCTTGCCCCAGACTACCCTCTTAGACACTCTCTTTCACCTGAGCTGTTCTGGACACAGTACGGTTTTGGGCTTAACCTCCCGAGTGGCAGATCCAGGATATTCCGGCTATGATGCTGATGTTTCAGCCTCTTTCGTGGATTTCGGTGAGAATGACTCTGAGGCTGCGGGGCCTCCTTGCCTCCTGTTAGTGACTCATGCCAGATGGCATATGCAGGTTCTGCAGTGGGACCTGAAATTCCAGTGGGCGTAGCTTCAGGGGAATCTCTCTGACATCGTACAAATCTCAGAGGGAAGTGCACAGGAATTGCAGTGGTGGCTGACAAACCGTGATTGCGTCACCAGCAGACCTCCCTCCCTTCCACAACCAGATCTCACAGTGGTGACAGATGCTTCACTTCTGAGATGGGGCGGCCATCATTTGGGAGAGATGGAGATCAGAGGACAATGGTCTCCGGCAGAATCCGCACTCCACATCAACTTGCTAGAGCTCTGAGCGATTCGTTTGGCATTGAAAGCCTTGCTTTCTTCCTTCAAGGGGAAGCTAGTGCAAGTGTTCATGGACAACACTACCGCCATGTGGTACTGCAACAAACAGGGCGGGTGGGGTCGTGGACCCTTTGTCAAGAGGCCCGGCGTCTCTGTACTTGGCTGGAACAGCAGGGCATATCCCAGGTGGTTCCACACCCGGCAGGTTCGCTGAACGCCTGGGCGGACAAACTGAGCCCCCGATGCCTATCGGATCACGAATGACGTCTCCACCCGGAGGTGGCTCAAAGTCTTTTTCAGCAGTGGGGAGAGCCTTTGTTAGATCTATGTGCCTCCTCTGAAAACACATTATGTCAGCAGTTCTGCACACTGGTATTTCCAAGGCACCTCTCGCTCTGAGATACTTTTCGTCTTGAGTGGAACTCCGCCTTCCTCTACGCCTTTCCGCCCATACCTCTCCTGCCCAGAGTTCTCAAGAAGATCGGGAACGACTGGGCCCAAGTCATTGTTGTGGATCCAGACTGGGCACGAAGAGTCTGGTATCCCGAGCTTCTCCAACTGAGCATCGATCCTCCGATCAGGCTGGCCCTTCGGGAGGATCTTCTGTCATAGCAGCAGGGGAGGATTATCCACCCGAACCTGTCAACTCTACACTTTCTTGCGTGGAGGTTGAGCGATGGCAGTTGATAGCATTCAACCTTTCTCCCGAAGTTTGTAATGGTATTTTGGCAGCCAGGTGCCCTTTCACCAAGACGGTCTACGCCTGATGATGGAACAGATTTGTAATATATTGTACAGAAAAGTCTATCGGCGCTCTTTCTGCTTCCCTTTCTGATGTTTTGTTTTTTATTTTAACCCTTTCCCAGTAGGGCTCTGCTGTGAGCACTTTCAAAGGGTACCTTTCAGCCCTGTCTGCCTTTCTGCGGCTGCCAGACCAACCCTCATTATTTAAATCTCCCATTGTAAATAGGTTCCATAAGGGGCTTGTACATGTGTCCCCACCTTCCCTTTTCATTATGCCTCAGAGGTACCTTAATTTGGTTCTCCCCTTCTTAATGTGCACTCTATTTGAACCTCTGCACAATTGCCCCCTCTGGCTGCTTACCATCAAAACAGCCTTTTTAGTGGCAATCACATCCACCAGGAGGGTGAGTGAATTGCAGGCTTTATCATCCAAGCCTCCTTACCTGACAATATTCCCTGACAAGTTGGTGCTTCGCACTAGGGCCTCTTTCCTTCCAAAAGTGGTAACACCATTACATGTGGGGCAATCAGTCACCTTGCCCATTTTCTATGCTCCGCCGCATACCTCTAAGGAAGTGGAGAGACTCCACCACTTGGACGCAAAAAGAACTTTGTCATTCTACCTTGGCCGCACTAAAGAATTCCTGGTGGACAACCGACTCTTCGTGGGTGACATCGGGGCAAAGAAACATTTTGCAGTGCAAAAGAGGACTATCTCTCAATGTGTCGACCTCGGTATCAAGATTTGCTACTCTCTGACAAAGAAACAACCTCTTGAAGGCTTAAGAGCTCATTCCACTAGAGCCAAGGCTGCTACCAGTGTTGCAACTTGGAGTTCCGGTCCTCGACATTTGTCAGGCATCAATGTGGGCATCCCTACACACGTTTACTAAGCATTACTGTCTTGGCGGTCAAGTAAGCAGGGAAGGCCTCTTTGGTCGTTCTGCCTTGCAGGACGTTCTGGTCTAAACTTGTCCGCAGTCCCTCCTCCAGGGATGGTATTGCTTGGGCATCTATTCAAAGATAAGGAATATATGGCTAGATGTCTCTATCAGATGGACAAGTTACTTACCTTCAGTTATCCCTAATGTGGTAGAAACATGATCTAGCCGCAGATTCCTTACCAACCCACACATCCTTCCATGCACTGTGGACAGGTTTCTAAGGCCAGGGCTGATTGCTTTCAGAGTCCTAGTTAAAACACACCAATGTCCGTGCATTTCATGACTCCGCGCTTCTGGCGTGGGAAGTCACGAAAAGTAATTGATGTCGGTAAGCTGAGGTGGTGACTATATAGGTGATGCTGACGTCACTATGGCACCGACACCGTCACGCGGGAAGCCAACCGACGCCATCTACTGGCACACGAGGGTATTGCTCACAGAAAAATCTTCTGGATCGAGTCTGACTTCTGAAAAATTCAAAGGTAAGAAATATGCAGCTATATCATGTCTCTACCGGATAGGGCGTTACCGTAGGTAAGTAACTTGTCCATCTAAGCTTGGTATCATCTTTCTATATACCGAGCAGTGCAATTTCCATTGGTATTTCAAACTCAGTCCCCATGGTTCTGTGAATTTGCTTTGTAACTCCACACCAGAAGGTTTGTATTTCTGAGCAAGTCCAAATAATGTGCATAAAGGTGCATACATGTCCCCATCTCCAAATGTTGATGCTTCCCTGAGTTCTGCCAAATTTAGCCAAGTTCAGCTGGTATAATTTATTCAGCTGGACAGCTCAACAGCTTGATCTAATGGTTACTCCCTTGGGCATCTACATGCCTCTTTCAAATCAGGATCATCCAGGTCTTTTCCCCACTTATTGTAGTCTATCAAGTGTTTTTTGTAGGTAATTCATTTGAGTACTGTACTCTAGGGATGTTCTATGCTTCTGTAGAGGGCTCGAAGGACTCTCTATTCTAGCAGCGATTCCTGTTCTATCTCTCTCTTACGTACGTTTCCGTAGTGCATTCCCATATTTAAAGATGGCAGTAGTATTGGTAATCTGCCAGCTGGTATTCTTCTTGCAGTACCCTAAATATTTTCAGTTCTCCAAAGAACCATATATCCCCTAGTTAGTTTTGAGATGTCAATACATTTCTTATTTTTGGAGTCCTTCAAGCTTTCCTGGTTCTTTC
The DNA here is from genome assembly GCF_964204655.1 of Triturus cristatus. Lineage (NCBI taxonomy): Eukaryota > Metazoa > Chordata > Amphibia > Caudata > Salamandridae > Triturus > Triturus cristatus. The sequence goes on along the minus strand of NC_140586.1, from coordinate 321,676,966 downwards.
AATGTTACCGACATTCATAATGATATCCAAAGGGAAGTTTCTAGTATATGTTGACCTTCTGATCCCATTAGTCCGTAGGTTTTTTGCTATATTTTAACCACCTGTGTTGTGTGGGTTGGGCATGTCGCCAGAGTATGTCCACCATATTATGGCGTTAAATAAGCTTTCTCCCACGTTGCCCTGCTATCTGCCAGTATAGATGGTTCCTTTTGCGTAGTTTGGCCAGTGATTGATAACTTTTAATTTGCTATGCCCAATAATATTTTTTTTAACTTGGTAGAACAATTCTGCCCTCGTAGACTTCTCTACAGAGAAAATTCAGTGTTTTTTTGGTGACTGCCATCTCACAGCAATGTGCAAACTACACCTTCTATTCTCCAAAAGTACTCCTCTGGAATTATATATGGTGCATTCTGGAATGCGTATAAGAACTTAGGCAGAGTAAATATTTTGTATAGTCCGGCTCATCCCATTAGGGGTAGAGTTTCCTCCAATGTTTAACGTCTTCCTTGAAGTAGTGTTCCATCCAATGTTTAACGTCTTCCTTGAAGTAGTGTTCCATCCAATGTTTAACGTCTTCCTCGAAGTTTGTCAGCAGTCTCATTAAGTTCTCCCGTATAAAAGTGTAACTGCATTTGGCCCCCTGGATGCCAGGATAACGGAATCCCTCACTAGACACTTTTGGTAGGCATTTTAAAATTTCTGGTGGGTTCAAATTCGTTAAGGGATACAGAATTAACTTGGACCAATGTACTTTTCTTTTCATAACAAATTTTATTAGGTTTCTATGGCACATGATGGGCAGAGCCCAAAGCTTACATTATAAATACAGTTCAGATTAGAGGATACCGATTATTTTTAAACATCAAACTAGCCTGCGAAACAACAGGCCCAACAACTGAAAATTGACACAGGTTACCACACATTTCACAGCATGGTTAGATATATATGTGCTGACGACAGAGCTACTCATCTTGGGCATCCTAACAGTCAGAAAAATGTACAGGCCAAATTTATTGAGGGTCGGTTTGTGGCGGGGGTAGATCTATGCTCCGGTATGTCGCCAAGCGGGACCAAATCTTCCTGTGTTTCTGCAAACAGTCCCGTGCCTGATAGATTGCTATCTCAGCCCCTATGCATCTGTCAATGGCCGTCTTCCACCCACCCATTGTTGGCAGGGAGGTCCCTTTCCACACTTGGGAAATGTCCCGGTTGGCAAGTGTGAGGCCCAGTAACAATAAGTGTTGTTTGTAGCGGTTCCCGCCAATCCCTTCTGTGCTATGGAGCAGGAACAGCTTAGGGTCGAATGGAAGATCCCAGGACAAGACGAAATGTTATGCCAATACGGCTGCAACGCCCCACAGCTCCAAACTATATGAAAGAAGGTTCCCTCCTCCTCCCCACATCGGAGACACGTAGGGGACTGGATGACACCCATCTTCCAGAGGCGGGAACGGGTGAAGTATGCTTGGTGGAGATATTTAAATTGAATGGGACGGTATCGCGTGGAAACAGCAGCGCCGCGGGGGTTAGCGAAGGCCTCCGTCCAATAGTCATCCATCATGTCTGGCAGGTTCGCGGGCCAGTTTACATTAAGTTCTGAAAACTTCCCATATAATTCAATCACACTTAGCACTCTGGGAATGGATTCCTCTGAGTCTACCGCATAGAGAAGGAGATCGCGTAGGGCAAAATTTCATTCTCCTAGCCCTGATCACATTTCAGTCCATTATGTATCCAGCAGGCTAAGGGCTATGTGACTAAGGCAAATCGTTGCAGGGACATAAGACATGCCTACCTTGTCCCCAGTCCCAAGCAGTTGTGTCTAAGGCTTGATCTGCCCTAGGTGATGTCCCTGATAAGATGTGAAATAAAAATAAATGAACTGAGCATGTTATTTTGAATGATAGGCTTCAGTGCAGCAAATGTCAGTGCTTATGTCTGCATGAATTTTCAGGAAAAGTTCCTCATGAAAGCGGTTTCAAGTCACTTAATGGGAGTTTATATTGCCAAGTGGCGAAGGAGTGACCTGCCAATAAAGGAAACATGGCTTCTAGTCCAAGATGTCACACTTGAACACATTATGTGAACCTGAACAAATTGTGTCATCCCACAGCTGAGAAAAGTGGAATCAGTTTAAACCCAAGTACTTTATACGGACCTGGATGGAATGACCAAACATTTTTTTAGTGAAAGCTCCAATTTAATAATTGTTGGTGCAGCTGTGCTTTCACGGTGTGTCAGAGCATGACTCGTTATAGACCTTTATTACACTTTTAGGAGAGATGATGAGGTCTCGTTGGTAAGTTGCCAACTGTGTGTCCCAGGGTTATGGCACTAGCAACCAGATAATGAGCAATTACTTCATCTCCCTATGCATTAGTTTCTTTCTCTCTCAAAGTGGATGTGCTTGCATAGGGGCTAAATGCTACAGGGCTATTTTGACGACTGGAGTGGTGGATATAATTTGCTTTAAACCTCTTACATGCTAAACTATAATACCTTTAGCTGTGTTTTGCCTTCACGAGTTTACAGGGCTCATGGCAGCAGCTTTAATGCACTTTTAGACAATGGTTGCTAAGTTGACAATCGCCAAAGAAAACATATAAATGAAGCATAAAAGGTACCGCCCTAATTGAACAATATAAAAGTGCAGTCTCTAGATACATTTTTTTTTTTAAGTGACACAGACTGTACATCCTACCAGTGTTTGCCAGGTGCAGACAGGCCAGGGCACTGCATGAATTAGTACCCTGACTCGAGTCCCACTAAAAGCACTTGTCACCTTGTTTAATGGATAGGGTGACGAGCATTGATCCCTTCACACTATCTGCTGGTACACTTGTGTCAATCTATGAACTCAGCAAGGCGCAAACATTGCTTTTCTGCCTGCCCACCTTTGGCTTTGCTTACTCCATTTGCTATTCTCTGATCTGAGCCTTCCTACAAGTCAAATGTTCTTAGCTGCCCGTGCTCTTCTTTTCCAGATGTCCTATGCAGTCTACTTATGTTAGTCATTTTAATATTTTGCAGTGTTCCCAGCAAAGGGATTTTGTAGTTCTGGCTGTTCGCACACCAGCCAAAGATGAAGAAAGTGATGGTCCCCAAAGAAAAAGTGGTCAGTCAAAGTTAGACGGCATCGATGAAGAGTGGGCCACAGAGCATGCGCGCCAGGTAAGACCAAATGGCCACCATTACAGTTCTTATAACTCAGTCAAACAGTGGAGAAACCAATTTCTTTAAAATCCCTCTTCTTTTGCGAGTTATTGCACAACAGCATGAAGTCAATTTGATAAAGTATTAAAGTTCAAATTGTTCATTGATCAGGGCCTGTAGATATTTGGGGCAAAATGTACGACCATCAGGGTTTGCAATACGCAAATTGTGATTTTTAACGACTCGCAATTTGCAAGTCGCAAAACTTGATGTACAGTAGTGTCTTAGACACTGTTAGCAATTACCAAATGGGTCGCAAGGGACCTGCCTTATTAATATTCAGGAGGCAGGTCGCAATTTTCTACCCATTGGGAATGGCCTGCACTCACAGGCATGGTGTTCTGCTGGGGTCAACAGACCACCATGTCTGTGACTGCTTTTTAAATAAAGCAAAATTGGATGCTTTTCAAAAATAAAAATGAAAAGTTTTCTTTTCATTTTTTTAGAGCAGGCAGTGGCCCGTGGGACCACTGCCTGCTCTGAAAAAATGTTGGCGCCCCCATTACCAAAGTGGAAGGGTTCCCTTGCGGACCCCTTCCAATTTGCAAATGGCTTACCACCAATTTCAAATTATAGCTTACCACCAATTTCAAATTGTTGGTAAACTGCGAATGTTTGGCGACCGCATTCATTGTGGCAAAACATTCCTACATACCAGTGTGACTCGTATTAGGAAGGGACACCCTTGGCATGCCCTTTCCTAATAATGACTCCCAAACCCTATTTTAGTCGGTAATAGGTCACTGACTCGCAAATTAGAGTTGCCCCATTTGAATATGCAGTCTACCGCTGTCGCAAATGGCCCAATCGCCATTTGCGACCAGAAAAGTGCGTTGTACATCTGGCCCTTAGTAATCTGTGTGAGCAGATAGAAATCTTTTTAAAGCAGGTATTTGAGCTCCCAGTATGTTTAGTGGTAAAGAGTACATTCCAGGCAGAAGCAATAGGTTGCTGCAGGACTGGAACATTTGTTACCTCTGAGAGTTGGCACTCATGTTTCCAGTATGTTGTTTGTATGGGGGTGCGAATCTAGTAAATGTGCCTAGTAATTGGGCTCTAGAGGTGCACTGTTTGGACAATTTAGCGAGGGCCTAAAAAGGGGAGTGGAGTCTGAGGATGTAGAGAGATGTGGGCTGCGCCCTTCCCTTTCCTCCCATTATATTATAGATGATAAACAGTCGCACTCTAGTTGTAGGATGCTAATCAAAGTATCCTAATGGGGTCAGTTGTTTGAGAATGGAAGTTAATTCCACTATGCACGATAGTTGTTTACTGATTACACCATGAGGTAATTTGTAATCTGGCTCCTCTCCTGCACTAAAACCTAACTGGTAGAAAACATGTCAGCAGTACTAAAATCACAGGACCATGGGCCCCTATCTACGACACTGAGAACTAGTGAAACAAAAGTAGGACTTGAGAAGAAAAGGCCCATGACAAGGTGAGACGCTTGAATATTTAACTGTTGGGAGTGCTTAATTTGTAAAAGGAAGTGTCAGTGCCGAAGCTTTGCTCAGAAGCCCGCGGCTGCAGCAATTAAACATTAACGCATCTATTACAAAGCCTAGTAGTTTTAAATCCACCTCATGCCTCTAATCCACTACCAGACACTTCCTATCTATTTATCTCACTGTTGCAGGTTACTGCTTTCCCCTTTTTTGTGATGGTCTTTCTCTGCCTCAGCCTTTCCCTATTTGTTTGTTTTTCCCTCTCTTGCTATCGGTAAATATCTGATGCAGAAAAATAAGTTCTTATCCCCAAAAATAGGTGCCGGTGTCCCCCACCGGCAAACACTGACTCAAATTAAACTGGGGTGGCTTTTCCATTAGAGTGGAGGAGCGTCGCCCCACCATTGAAATGCCCTCAAAAGCCACAGGGATGAAAAATAAAATGGTAATAAAGTTAATTTATTACCATTTTATGTTTCATCAAACCGTCACAAACCGAGTGTCAGGACGGGGCACAGTCTGCTGAGTGGCAGCAGCAGGGAGGAGTAGTGGACTGAATATGCACTTAAGTTTTAAGTGCGCATGTCCCTTTGGCTAGCTGTCTTGCGACGGGCAGCCAGACATGCGCACTTTAAAGCTCTCCTAAGCTGGGCTTCCAGTGTCCTAGGGAGCAGCGAAAGGCCACCCCCTCCAATCTTGGTGCTTCTCTCATGCGAATATATGACGTTACAACGCAAACAATTACAATGTATGCCTTTGCAATGCGGGTTTTACTTCGCAGCTACTTTTACAACGCATGATTTTACAACGCATGCCATTACAACCCATTTTTAGAAACTACCTTTACAACGCATTCCATTACAACACATACCATTACAACGCATACTACTTTTAGGGTAACAGTGGGGTAAGTGTTGGATAGTGTAGGGGTAAACATTACTATTCCCATGTACCCCCAAACCCATACCCACCCTAAAACAAAAACAAACTCCATTACTTACCTTATAATGCGTTGTAATGGCATGTGTTGTAATGGTATGCGTTGTAGTGACATACGTTGTAATGTCTGCGTTGTATTGGCATACGATGTAAATGCAGTCGCGTTGTAAGAGCCACATAGTAAAGGTAGTGCGTCGTAATTACTGTGTTGTAATGGTTGTTTCCCCTCTCATGCTGATCATGCTGATTAACAGCATGAGAGCAGCACCAGTACTGGTTAAGGGAGTTAGCTGGATCCTGCGCTGAACACTGCACTGGAGCGAGATGGAGGATGCGTTGTGCATGCAGCATGTAAGGTAAGTGAATTTTTATTTTATTTGCGGCCCGCGATAGTGCATGCACCCACCCACCCACCAACCATTTGCTGGCCCATCACTCTCGGTAGATGCCAGCCACCACTGAAATTAAGCACTGACTGTTGGAATCAGGTCGTTTCTTGGAGAGGTGGCCCATCATTGCAGCTGTTAATGTGAGGAAGGACCACAACAAAAATAGGCTGATTTGTTGTGGAGTAAGAAAACTTGTAGGATGCAAAAATGGAAAAGTACTGATTTTCGTGACACTTTACATGTGGAATAACTTTACAGTCGGTGTCAGTCGTGACTCTCAGATCGCAAACATTGTGGGAAGGTTTCAGAGGGAGACATTTGATATAGACTATTCATGACTAGTTGTCAATCTCCTTCATTGGTTACCTTTGTAATTGTTGGTATCACTAGGGTAAGCGTGGAAGATGCGGTTGCAGTTGTTACTTACACAGACTTGAGTATTCCCAAAGTCTAATCGGCTGGGATGATTATAACAAAGTAGACTTTAAAGCTTGTTCTGACTTTTTAGAGTTTGCTTTCTCAAATTCGTATATTATTGTATACTTTTAACAGTTATCCCGCATGCTGCCCGGAGGACTGTTGGTGCTCGGTGTGTTTCTTATCACATCTCCAGAACTCAGCAAAGAGGCTCAAAATGTACTTCGCAAGGTATGTTTCTCAGGCTGTTTTGAAGAAGGAACATAAAAAATATTTGAAAATGTCAGTCCTTAGATGTAGTGTTCAAGGAGCTATTTATCCTTTTTGTACCTCATATCTCCTTCTTTACTACTGCTTCTCCTTTTACAGCTCCCCTCATTATATGTTGCCTGTTTATTTTGCTTCCTTATCATGTCTGGTTTGAAGTTTGTTCCTTTAGGTATTTCCATCTCAATACTTCACCCTGATTTTGTTTATTTTTTTACTGATTTTTATGAGTTCATCCCTTTTTGGGTTCATCCCTTTTCCACCTACAATAAGTAAGGTTTTTTGTGTCGTTTTACACTTTTCTGTAGCAGATTTCTAAAAATGGCAACTTGGATTGTTTGCTATGTTAAAGAATGTTTATCATTTTAATGATGTTCCAACTTTTTAAATAATGTAGATACAACATATATTTGCATGGTCAATGTAAGTGCGAGGTTTTAATAAGAGTCCTCTTCTAAAGTTCCCTATAATACAACTAAAGGGCACCAATGTTCTTGAAATGTTAGATTTCATGAGCGATACAACGATATGCTGCATTGAGAAAATCTTAATTCCATTCAGATATTTTCAAACTGGACATTAATTTGCAGGTTTTGTTACAACTATGCTGTGATAACAGTTTTCTTTCAGCTGGCAACTTGCCAAGTAAGGGAGATGCCTAACTAGAACATGGTTTGCTGCCTACAGTGGTGTAGCAAGGTCAGGTGGTACCCGGGGCGGAAAATTTCTTGTCACCCCCGGCTTGACAAAATGGCAAAAATATGTGTTTAAAACACATATTTTTGCCATTTTGTCACACCCCCACTCAGTGATGACACCCGGGGCGGCCCGCACCCCCCTTCCTACACCACTGGCTGCCTACTTATTCAGGAGGAGTGGGTAGGCCTGTAAGAAATGTCACCAGATCTTTTGTTGCACCATTAGGTTAGTGGGCATTGTTTCATGTGTGTGTGATTCATATATGGCCACCGCACTCGTGGCAGAGGCCGCGCAGTCGTGGCGGGGGTCCCACACTCGTGGCAGGACCTCCGTTCTGCAGTTAACCATTGCGAAGGTTCCTTCACGAGTGTGGCCCCCCGCCACAACTGCGGGACCTCCACCATGAGTGCGGAGGCCGTTTATGAATCGGACTCTAGGTTTTGCTCTCTCTGAGATTTATTCTATTGAGTCTCTCTTGCTTCAGAAGAAAACATACAGTGTGATAACACCGCTGAGTGAGGTGCCAGAAATAACTCTGCAGTTAGAGTGACTTGACAGATGATGTCTACGCGGGAGCCCCAACCAAGCTCATCAAACGACTACAACGCATCCAAAGCACCTCGACACAACTGATCCTCGACGTACCACGACACGGCCACATCACCCCCCACTTGAGAAACCTGCACTGGCTCCCCGTCAACAAGAGGATATCCTTCAAGCTCCTCATCCATGCACACAAAGCACTCCACAAGACCGGCCCAGCCTACCTCAACAGACGGCTCTCCTTCTACATCCCCAACCGCCAGCTACGCTCCGCCGACCTCTTACTCGCCACCGTCCTGCGCATCCGAAGAACAACCACCGGCGGAAGATCCCTCTCCCACCTCGCTGCCAAGACTTGGAACACCCTCCCACCTCGACAGACCCAAGACCTGCTGACCTTCAGAAGGATACTAAAGACCTGGCTGTTCGATCAGTAGCGCCCTCCGCCCCCCCCCCGCCCCCAGTGCCTTGAGACCCTCGCGGGTATGTAGTGTGCTTTACAAATGATTGATTGATTGATTGATAAATGATACTAGTGTAACATACTAAATACTTAAAAGGCTTGAACATGACATCACTGCTACGTACAAAGTTCTGTAACTCTCTCAAGATGTTTACATATCCCACTTCTGGAACAGAAAGACTCATGGCATCGACCAGATACATGAGGAAGTGCACGGAAGAGATAAACATATTAACTCAGGCCGCAGTCATTGTACACTAATAAACTTACTCTCCATCCTCAATAACCCGGCTTCCAGTTAAGGCAAGGATTGATTTCAAAATTTTGAAATCGATTTATTAGTGTCACCGAGGTGCAACCCACTTGTGCCTCAAACACAAAATCAACTAGTACCAACCCAGCACATCTTCGAGATCAGCTCATCTCATGACTGACAATCCTCCATGCAAAACGAAAAACTTGGGAAGGCCGAATATTGACTGTGTTCCATGATCCTAGATTACGGAATACACTCCCTATCCATATTAGAAAGGGACATTTGCGCCTTTTATTTCACAAGACTTTAAAGACCTGACTTTCCTGCTTATTCCTCTCCTTTGTGTGGCCCCACAGTCAATATCTCGTCGACACCTGTGTATGTTTGCGTCCCTTTTGAGTTTGGTATAATACATATTTTTTAATAAATGTAGTAGTAACCTAATGTGGTATTTGCATTTTCAACATTCCTGTGAGTCAGAGGCCCCGGTTAACCATTGAGGAGACAGTAACCACGAGCCAGAACAGTTGCAACTCGAAGTATTCTGACATTGTGTGTATGAAGCTGAAACAGGAAACGTGGACGAAGCCCTGATATGGCATCTACCTTGTGTCAGGCTGCATACCAGATCAGTGTATATCAAACACGCATTGGTGTCACTTTCCTTCGCTTCCATCACTGCTTCCAGTTGTCTGTTGACACAGAGTTATCTTCTGGCTCTTCCCAATTACTTTGAAAGCGGACGGATTTATGCATTTTTGTCATAAATAGTACAGTAGAGCGTTCTGATCTTTATCAGTCCAGTGTGAAGTTTAGAGATTTTTGCATCGGTGTATCAGGAGCGCACATAGGAAGGTGGATATCATATGTTCCCAAACTTCATCACAGTATTTGTACGCTGTCTAAGCTGATGGAGAGACGTGCAATTCCTTGGAAAGAGTACTAAAGCGTGTAATAACAGAGGAGCAACCTGATCCTGGAGATGGTACTGAGATTCCTTCACAAGGAAACATAAATGACCTCCATAGTGCACCTTAGAACAATTGCTTATCCTGTCCTAAATCAACAGTGCTCATAACATTCTTGCTTGACTTTCTAAATCCTTAGTTGCCCTGATTAAATGCATTCTTCCTGCATCAGCATGCATCAAATCAAAGGCAAGACATCCAGGTCTTGTTTCTTAAGGTCTCTAAAGCCTTTCTATATGTCACATTTTAAATGTTGATACCCCACTCGTGCCCGCTTATACCTCTCCCTGCATTATAAAAACTGATGACAATTGATCTTAATTTGTTAAGCAGGCTTTTTGTTCTCTGTAAAGTGCACTGCTAGTTCTTAGGTTAGATCCAAACTAAATAAATAACACACATATAGAAATTTACTTTCTGCTCTCTTATTACAGAATAACCAGAAGGTTCCTTTACTATCATTGTGATAATATGAGGCTCCTGCTTTCATATTTTGTCTCTGAATTGTGTGCTCCCCAGTTTGAACACTAAGGGCGGGTGGAGGTGCGGTGGCTGTCGGGGACCGCCACATCAGCGGTCCGACCGCCGTAATAAGAGTATGGCAGTCGGACCTCCATCAGACCGCCGTAACCGCCAGGGATCCACAATCCCTGGCGTTGGGACAGTGGTCTTGAGGCCGCAATATGCTTGGTGGTGCCGCTGCGGCACTAAAGGGCATATTACATGTTTCTTCACCGCCAGCAGTCTCATGGTGGTTCTCGCAGCATGAAACTGCTGGCAGTGAGGAAACAAAGGGGGCCCTGTTGCCCAAGTGCATGGGGTGCATGCAGTGGGGCACATCTTGTGCCCCTCTGAGTACATGCACCACTGTTCCTGCACTGCATGGACTGCTCAGTCCATGGCTTGCAGGAGCCTGTATTGGTGGTCCAGCGGTGGTGCAGGTCTAAGGCTCACTTATGAGCCTTTAAACGGCACCGCAGCGGGACTGACTTGCCACCCACCTGCCAGACCATGAATCAACTAATCTGGCAGGCAGGCGGTGGACTGGTTTGCAAGTGTGAGCAGAGCGGTGGTGTTGCGGCCGGCTCCCACACCGCCAAACTTGTAATCAGGCCCTTAGTCTCTGATTATAAATGGCCCAGTTCATTTTGATGTAGTTGGTAACTACTGTTACCAGACATTGAAATCACGAGTTTCTCACCAGACACTGCAACCCCTGCCAAAATGTTCCTAGGTTAAAAGTCCCCAGTAGGCACTAGGGCATGTAGATTTTGACGCGGAAGGCATCAAAATTCATGTTATGCCCCATTTTAGAGGCAAACTCGACACAGGTACTATATATCTCACCTGACAATTTCCAGTCCCTTCAGTCTTGTATTTTATCAGGTGCGATAAATATTGCACCCTCCTCCAGGGCACTCATAATCAGAGTCATAAGAGTGAACAATATTTAAATAAATTAAATTGAAGGAATTACTTGATGTTTTTTGTGCAAACCAGTGCAATGGTTGCTTTTAAATCTTTTACATTTTAATTAAATGTAACTTTTTCTTCAGCTGGTATTCTCGGTGGACAAGACTGTTATGAAAACAAGGTTATGGAGCTATGCCGAGGACGATGTAACGGACAGAGTAGCTCTGCACTTCTGCTCTGCTACAAAGAAGTATCCTTTTTCATACAATTGTGATAATTTAATGCAGGGCCATCGTAGTACTGTAGTGGTAGTTGAACCGACTTATGCATAATCAGAACCTTCCAAAATGAGTGAAGTCTTTGGGTACAGCAGAGGCTCATAATTTTGAGGTGATTTGTTTAAAAACTGCTACCATTAGGGCCGGACAGGCCTTTTATTCGCCTGGGTATTTCCCCGGTGGGCTGGGGCAGATTTTAAAAGCCCAGGGCTGTTCTTGGTGCCTTTGTCACTTTCCCCAGCTCCCCCGGGTTAATTGCTGCAGGCACCAGAAGCCTTAAAAAGAGAGAGACGGAGGGAGGTGAAAGGTAGAGAGAAAGCGATCAGAGAGGGAGAAGAGAGAGGAGAGAGAGAGAATGGTTCCCAAGTCCCTCCCTGATTACCATGGAGTACCAGAGCCATTTTCCAACAAATTGCTAATTACAAGAGCAATGACCTTAAATGACATAACATCGTCTCTCCTCAAACATGTTTAAGAAATTAACAAAGTTAATTAAATCGCTATCAAATTATATTAGTCCATTAAGAAAGAGAGTGTCAGAGGAGAGTTAGTGGGGTTCTCTTGAGGGGGCTGTACAATTGCTCTTGTCTTAATAAAGTTTCACTGTGGTGCTACAAAAAAGAGCCCTGTAAAGTCACATTATTTTATAATTTGCTTCGGAAGGACATACTCAGTGACACACATAACAAGCATTGACAAAGCCACTAGGTCTAGATTTAAAGTGCTGCAGCTAAAGCATGTACATGCAAGCATACACAAATAATGCTTACTTATGTTCGAATAAGAAACCAAACCTTTTGGCTTTGTCAGTGTGTGTTAGCTCATAAGACTGAGCTATATTATGGTGTATCTTGTGACAGATTCTGTCTGGCAGCTCACCTAGGACCAGACTTATGAACATTCTATTCGCTAAAAGCATTCGCAATTTGCGCACCGCATTTTAGTAAATCCAGTGGTATTGTGCAATCCTGACCTATATACTAATAGGTTGGGCGCAAGATACCGAGTTGTAGTGGGTCATAATTTGACCTACCTCATGCATAATAATGAGGTAAGATGTAAACTGCGACCCACGATTCGCTGCCATCACAAAGATGGTGGACTGTTGGATCAGCAGACCACCCTGTCTGTAATGGATTTTAAATTAAGCATTGTTTTCTAAATGCAGCCCATTTTCCTTCAAGGAAAACAGTATGCATTAAAAAAAAAAAAAAAATGTAACAAATCTTTTTAAGACTAGGCAGTGGTCCTTGGCAGCTTGTGTTCCTGTCTCCCATCGGAACCTCTCCTACCCCAGTTTGTACCAAGCTGCCCTCTGCAGAACTGGATATCAAAGTGCTTGCAGAGTGTGGACGAGAACAAGAACGGTGTGGCAGGTTTTGATATCTTCTCAGTATACTGTATTTCGGAATTGGACTAGGACGCGCCATGTACTTCTTCCCTAAAAAAGCTTACTAGTGGAGCTTTATGGTGTAAGCGGACGGCCTGACTCCACAAGGCTGGCTGGAATGTATTACTTTAAATCACACAACTTATGTTGGAGTGGAGGTAATGCATTTGTAAAATGTGGTCATAGGTTGATTTTTTTAACGCCTCATTCATGGAAAGTTTGCACAATTGTGCTCGCCTAAAGAGGGTGCAGAATACTTTTTTTATTTCTTAGGGATACATTCTAATTATATTACGCTTGTGCATATGCAGATAAAGCATATCTGTGCAATTACAGCATTGTTTAATTTCATTATGAATGGATTTGCTTTCTTTAAACCGGAAGAATTACCTGTCGAACGTATGACGTCCGAGATGCCAAGGTAAGCTTATTTTTAAACATTTTGTCTTACTTGCATTAAAAGTCCATGATTTTTTGCCTTGTTCAAACCACTTATTAATTCCATTGGTTTAGATGAATCAATGCTACGATATTACCAATTATTGTAAACACATGTAGTCTACCTGTTAATGTTAAAAGAGCCCTGTAGTAACCTGTGTCTCAACGTGTCTGAGCTGGTTTCTGCAATGCTGAGAGTGAATGACGTCATAGAATGGTGTGGTGTGGTGTGGCGTGGAGATAGGCACAGTTGAGGGGAGGATGGAAGTGTGGCAGGACCTATTGGCAGTTGCTAATACCTACAGGCCTAAAAATGAAATAAAAAGCTTACCTCCTTCTTGAGTGGCTATAGATGCCTGTATGTATACCCTGACCTCGAACTGCAACAAGCACAATGTGTGCTAGATGTGGCTATGCGTGTATTTATCGTCATTATTTGGAGTTTTTTAAAGCTCTGTGTGCTGTTTTTGGCAGCTTCAAAGCACTTCGGGAGGCTCAGAGAAATAGGTACAGGAAGTGAGGCATTCAGTTTAGTTGGGGTTTGCTTGAACTAACCGTTAGTCAGACTTGCTAATTAGGAGGTTTCCCTGTCTGACCTTCTGGGGTTTCCACTTTTGTTTTAAGCTTTCTGTTTATGATTGTGTAAGGAAAAAGACCACCCAAAACTGGGCACCAGTGTAGGTTTGTGTCATCTCTGCAGGAAAATAGAATGATGCTGCCATAACACTCGCCTTCTGCTGATAAAAGGCTGTTATCAAAGTTGTGTTGTGATTCGTTGCCATCGGTGGTGGCATAAGGCCTTGCTTATGGAAGCGGTTCTATTCTGTGTTTTAAAGTTGCCCTATTTCATTGTGCTACCCCCTCTCTAAAGCATGCCAGGAATTTTACTTTCCCTTCTCCCTGCTTTCAGAAACTATGGAAAGGCTTCTGAAAATTCTCTTTGCTTATCTGTTCGAAGATTACAGTTGGAGTATTGAACAATATTTGTGCATATATCAATGCATCTCCTCACCCTTCGTGGGGCAGTATGGTGACAGAAGCTACTTCCAGGAGGCAGGGATGTTGGGAGGAACTTACATCGTTAGAGCACAAGTCCTGGCACAGGGGACAGGGCACTGATCTTACCTTTCTTATTGGCCAGTGTGCCATTTATAGGTTTTGGAGCAAGGGTTGACTGCAGATTTGTGCTGTCTGTATCCCAACCAGTAAAATGCAGAGACCGACCTCCTGGCAGACACTTGAGTGTAACTTTTCAATTCAATGCAATAAATCGAAAATATATATATATATTTTTAAGTCCTCCTCATACTCTAGATTAAAAAAAAGATGGTGAAAATGCTTTTTAGAAGAGGTTTGTAAACAAATAAAGGACAGTTCTGGACAATAAAGTCTGTATGTTATTCCCCGGCTCCCTGAATGTCCATTAAGAGGTTAGCAATCATTTATCTCCTAAAAGCTAGAAAACATGTTTTTTCGCATAATAATCGCATAGTGTTTACACAAAACACATTTATATTAAGCATCTGTAGTTGGTAAAACGTGGTTACTTCATTGGTGGTTTGATTTGCGATTGTTAAATCTGCATATAGGCTAGGGTCTCTATGCAGTTTCAAAAGCTGGTTGCTGCGTTCTTGTCATCACCTTCTTTACATTTGCAGAAGCCTTCCAGGGCCGGACTGGCCGGAGCGGGCACTGGGCGTTTCCCTGGTGGGCCACCAGGGTAGGGGCCGGTTTTGGGCCCCTGGGGTTCGTTTTTGTTACCGGAGCTGGCAATATCGGCCTCCTGTAACAAAATCGGCCCTGGCATATTGCTCGGCCGCACCTCCATCCTCCCCGCCAGGGGGCCCAGCCGAGCAGTCTGCCAGGGCCGGTTTCTGTTCCCAGTCCAGCCCTGAAGCCTTCTACCCTCTGCCAGTATCATATCTATGCAATACACTTCCAGGCCTATTCACAAAGGTAACTTACACTTGTGAGTAATTTATACATATAAGTTTACTATTACACTTTTGGGAACCATCACTATTTTGGGCTATTCACAAAATCCTGATTTATAGTTACTCAAAAGTGCTGATTTACACGTCTCCACCCCTTGAAATGGGTGGAGCCAAATGTAGGAGTGTAATTTACTACTGACAAAAAGAAACAGTAGGAAGTCCAGCATCACACATGGCCAATCACTAATAATGCACCACCCTCCCATATGAAATAATGGAGGTAAGGTCTTAAAATTAAACCCCCTAGAAAATAATGTTAAATGAAAATATTTAAAAAGTAACTTTTAATAAATATAGTTACATTTAAATATTTTTATGCACCACTTTTAATAATTATTGATGCATTATAAAAACTATATTTTTTTACTTTGTGACAACTCATTTTTTAATTTACTTATAAATAATGGTCATGTCATTTTTAAAAATTAATGAATGATTTAATTCGAAATTGAAATAATAGCGCTGTAGCATTTTGTTACTTTTCTACTGCTTTTAAAATAAATGTATACAATTAATTTACAGTATTATATACTATAAAATATTTGTACTAATGCGTTCCAAGTTTAATAAACCTTTTTACATTTCCATATACTTTACCATGCGGAGATATCCACCCCAGCTGTGGAGTTTCTCTATAGGAAAGTGCATAAAGGTTAGTATAGGCAGTAGCCGTGGATACCACTATCTCTGGGTCCCACATTTCTCCAGAATCTCTCAAATATAGGCCCATTTATAGGTCGCGATTAAACGTTTGGCCTTGCCAAGGGCTCCAAAAATCTTTTCACTGGCTCCGGTAATTGCTCAAATAAATAACTTTATATTCCAAAGAAAATCAGAAAATGATTCATTTGCTTTCATATGCCTGTCGGATAGGAACAGGAAAGTGCTGGACTCATGTAGACAAGTTGTGTGACAGAAGAGCCTGCTTCTGTTATTGGAAATCATTCTTTTCTCACATGAATATTCTCATCAGTGAAGTTGAACCTGAGTCTGTACTGCAGTCTGTTTACATTCTTCTTATTGGGTTTGAATAAATGCGCTGTAAAAAAAAAAACCTTTGTGCTCAGTGGATCCTCGCCGAAAGGCACTACTAGATGGTATTGTGAATATTCGCATTTTTAACAAATGTCTTCCGGTTCTTTTCCTGCCAGTGTTCCGCCAAGCCTGCAGATTGGAAATACCAAAGCGGGGTCTCCTCCTCTTGGGTACCTCTAGAGTGCACCATCAAGGTTGACCTCCATATCCCGTCACCCGCTGCCTCCGTCAAGCAAGAGCTTCAGAGAAGTATACGGGTGAGCAGGTCCGTAAAGTACTTGCACATGGGCACTGTGTCCTGTTTGGGGGTGAACACATGGAAGGTTCTCTCAGGGACATCCTAGGTGCAACTCTAGATGCAGAAGTATGTGATCATCTGCTTAGAAGTTGGGTCTGAATAGAAGGCTTGTAACTGTTCTTCTGATCGTTGTCTCCCTTAAGCCTTTTAATCTACTTTAGTTGGTGGGTTCCCGGTGGGTCAGGATCTTCTACTCTTCACCGCTGCATTGTGATTAGATTTCCTTATCCAGTTGCTTTGGGTGATGGTTTCCAATTGTAGATTAATATTAGGCTCTTTTGTAACTTAACAACTGACTTGATTTATATTGGATAATAAGGCTCTGATGTATAATGGAATAGAGTATATAAAACTAAGTTGGTCATCAACTTTTTCCCCCCAGTTTTGCAGGTTTGCTGTCTCCTGCTATAATGGCCTTTTACAAAAGGATGGGGTACACTAGAAGAAAGCAAGTGGTGAGATGAGTTAGATATAAAATATACTGCGAAGGTGCACTTACAGTTTGTTCGACCGACAGCCAGCAAACCAGCGCCAGAAAGCAAGCTAGTCGAAGCACTGCTAGTACAGTTGAATTGGAGATGATCCTGTGTTCTAGGGAAGATCGTTTAAATCAGTGATCCTGTGTTCAATCCTGCTAGGCGCCCAATGAATGGCACTGCATTCAATGCACATGCAAGTTTATCTAAAGGTCTTTCGCTGATTGGCTTTTGGTGCTGAAGAAATATAAGTACACAATCAATAAACTGTAAAAAAAAAAAAACACACATAAACGCTGTCATCTAGAGGTGGCGTGCGTATGTTTGCAAATAAAATGAACCATTGCACAAATACATTCAAAAAACATGCAAGAAAGCAGAAATAAAAGGAGGGATTGACCACCCAGTCATGGCACTTAAGTGCACTTATTTTGGGTGGATTGTACATGCTTTCTTGTTACCCAGAAGAAGAAAAGCCAAAACAAAAGCTGCCAGTGGTACATTGATCAGACAGGCATGACAGTACCACGCATTTCTGTAACACCATAAATGAAAGCGAAAGTGAAAGTTCCCCTGCGCTGCTCTCTTCGATTAGGTGCGTCTTAGGCCTCCAGCCAAAACGTGCCACATTTCAGGCCTTCAAAAGAAGGAAAATGACTGCACTGCGAAGAACTTGCCACCTATTTCATTCAAAAAGTTGAAACTATATATAAGTCCTTTTCCAACTGCCCCCGGGTGCCAGAACGCCTTTCAATTCCTATATCTTATGCCTCCCTGGAGAGCATTCCCCCGATCTCTCAGGAGGAGTTCCTTGTTCTTAGCACCAAAGTTAAATCAGGGTCTCCCCTTGACTCCATGAGACCAGCTCAATTCCGAGAGTGCCTTCCGGTTCTTCTTATGCCATTACTCTCGACCATAAACTCTTCATTTAGTAAGGCACGGGTTCCCCCAGCTTGGAAACAGGCCAAGGTGCTTCCACTGCTGAAAAAACCTCTTCTGGACCCCACCAAACCCGAGAACTTCCGTCCGATCTCTCTCTTGCCGTGGGTGGCTAAAGTGGCGGAGGCACATGCCAATAAAGTTCTCTCTGACCATATAATTAAAAA
The DNA here is from genome assembly GCF_964204655.1 of Triturus cristatus. Classification (NCBI taxonomy): domain Eukaryota; kingdom Metazoa; phylum Chordata; class Amphibia; order Caudata; family Salamandridae; genus Triturus; species Triturus cristatus. The sequence continues at coordinate 321,658,933 of NC_140586.1, read as the reverse complement.
TAAGATCCTAGACCGATCTCAGAATGGATTCCGTGCGGGTTACAGCACTGAAACAGCACTTCTAGCGGTGTGTGAAAACCTGCGCTCCATCCTAGACGAAGGTCAAACAGCGGCACTCGTATTGCTCGATCTGAGCGCCGCGTTTGACACGGTCTCCCATCGGATCCTTCTGCGTCGGCTAGAAGAAGCTGGAGTAAAAGATCTTGCCCTTGAAGGGTTCCGCTCCTTCCTGTCAGACAGATCTTTTCAGGTTTTTGCCCCCCCTTTCGCTTCCTCCATCAAATCCATTGAGCAGGGGGTTCCTCAGGGCTCGGCGTTAAGTCCGGCCCTGTTCAACCTCTATGTACAACCCTTAGCAGCAGTCGCCCATCACCATGGTCTTTCCATGGTCTCTTACGCAGACGACACCCAGCTTATAGTGGCTCTTTCGGACGACCATGCTCACGACGCTTCTCAATTTCGGACAGGTCTTGAGGCTGTCGCGTGCTGGCTTACAGAGAATTGTCTCCAGCTCAACGCCAGCAAATCCGAGGTCCTCCTGGTGGGCAGGGACGTGGGGCTCTGGAAATACCAATGGTGGCCTCCGTCCCTGGGTCCTGCCCCTTCCCCCAAACCGGTGGTAAAGAACCTCGGGTTTCTGTTCGATTCGACCTTGAGCTTCCAAGAGCACACCAAAAAAATAGCTGGCACATGCTTCGGTCTTCTACGTGGCTTAAGACCTATTCTTCGGTTCTTTGCCCGACTACACGTCGACTCATAGTCCAGGCCACTATTCTCTCGAGACTAGATTATGCCAACTCTTTGCTGCTGGGCGCCAATAAGGCGGAATTGAACCGTCTTCAGCGTGTCCAGAAATCAGCAGCCCGCGCCATCCTTGGTCTTTCAAGATCATGTTCGGGAGCTGGGGCTGTTCAGCGCCTCCATTGGCTGCCTATCTCTAAAAGGGTTGCCTACAAATCTCTTTGTCTCACCTTCAAAATTCTAAAGCTCTCTTCTCCTGAGATCTTGTCAGGCCTGATCACCCCCTACATCCCTAGCCGTATGTTGCGCTCCTCTGAATCGATCCTAGCCCCTGTTCCCAGAATCAAGCGATCCAGAGCTGGGGGCAAGTCTTTCCGTCTCTTGGCGGCCAAGCTGTGGAACTCCCTTCCTTTGGAGATCCGCAGTTTGGAATGCTTGACCTCCTTCCGCAAAGCTATTAAGACCTTTCTCTTTCCCATGGCTTAATCATATCTCCTCTGGAAACTGCTTTTAGCGCCGGGACGCCCCTTCGTTGGGGTAGCTGTGCGCTCTATAAATGATTTTAACATAACATAACAACAAATACACATTAACATGTGTTAGCCGGCGGTGCTGAACTATTAACCTTGCATTGATTACAAAGCACAACACTTGGGTTAGGCCTGATTACGATCTTGACGGATGGGACCCTCCATTACGAACGTGACGCCAAATTACAAGTTCCATAAGATATCATTGAAGTGTAATTTGGCCGACGGGGTATCGGTCACTTTTTGTCACGGAGTACCCCTATCTTCCAAGATCGTAATCAGTCACTTAGGGCCTGATTACAATCTTGGCGGACAGGGTTACTCCAGCACAAATGGGACGGATATCCCATCCGCCAGGCTACAATTCCATTATATCCAATGGAACTTGTACTAGGGCGGACGAGATATCCGTCACGTGCCTGGCGGAGTATCCCATCCACCAAGATGGTAATCAGGCCCTTTGTTTCCAAATCCTTAGCAGAACTCAGCTCATGTATTTTATATACAGTGGCATGAGATGGACAGAGGTGTGGGTGTTTTTAAAAAAAATAATAATAATTTATGGCGTCACTGGTCAAATAAGCACCAACTTTTATAATGCATTGGCTGCTGCGCAAGATTTAGGTTGCAACTTTGCCAGGAATTTTGTATTTAGGCCGGTAAAAGAATAATCAGCTTCTTTGAAACTCATAACAGCAAAGAGAAATCCCTTTAAAAGTATTTTAGAGTGAACAAGGCAAACAGATGCAGCATGCTGTGTTATTTATACAAGCCTTGGCGAAGCCAGTACGTTTGGCCTTGGCATGCTGGTGCAGTGATTGCCGTTTTATATATTTATTATTGTATACATATGTAACAAAAAAGAGGACGTAAGTAATAAAACATGCTGCCACCTATAGGTGTTACAACAAACAAATGATGGACGGAATGCTGACAATGCAGACATTCTCCCCCAGTCAAGAGATCTGGGTTAAATCCATCGTTCTTTTGCCCACTACGCCACCCCAGTTCAGACATGGCCATATGCAAATCAGTCTTGACCCTGTGCCTCAAAGGAACAGTCCAGCCCGAACTGCCAAGCCATGTCTTCCCTGGACCGGAATCAAGCATCCTAGGACCGGTTTCTGGCTATCAGCCGTTATCAGCCAGTATAGCTTGACTCCAGTGGCGTAGTGAGCACGGGACCCACGTCTGGGCATACCCATCCCACTTAGGGCGAAAAGCGTTACAACAAACAAATGATGGACGGAATGCTGACAATGCAGACATTCTCCCCCAGTCAAGAGATCTGGGTTAAATCCATCGTTCTTTTGCCCACTACGCCACCCCAGTTCAGACATGGCCATATGCAAATCAGTCTTGACCCTGTGCCTCATAGGAACAGTCCAGCCGGAACTGCCAAGCCATGTCTTCCCTGGACCGGAATCAAGCATCCTAGGACCGGTTTCTGGCTATCAGCCGTTATCAGCCAGGATAGCTTGACTCCAGTGGCGTAGTGAGCACGGGACCCACGTCTGGGCATACCCATCCCACTTAGGGCGAAAAGCGTTACAACAAACAAATGATGGACGGAATGCTGACAATGCAGACATTCTCCCCCAGTCAAGAGATCTGGGTTAAATCCATCGTTCTTTTGCCCACTACGCCACCCCAGTTCAGACATGGCCATATGCAAATCAGTCTTGACCCTGTGCCTCATAGGAACAGTCCAGCCCGAACTGCCAAGCCATGTCTTCCCTGGACCGGAATCAAGCATCCTAGGACCGGTTTCTGGCTATCAGCCGTTATCAGCCAGGATAGCTTGACTCCAGTGGCGTAGTGAGCACGGGACCCACGTCTGGGCATACCCATCCCACTTAGGGCGAAAAGCGTTACAACAAACAAATGATGGACGGAATGCTGACAATGCAGACATTCTCCCCCAGTCAAGAGATCTGGGTTAAATCCATCGTTCTTTTGCCCACTACGCCACCCCAGTTCAGACATGGCCATATGCAAATCAGTCTTGACCCTGTGCCTCATAGGAACAGTCCAGCCCGAACTGCCAAGCCAGGTGGCCATAATATGCTTGCAATAAAAGTTTTTACATTTAACAGAATCACTTTTGTGGATGTTTTACTATTGATTAAAAAAAATAGTCTTTCAGTTGTTGTGCCATGCATTTTACTACCATTGCTTGAGAAGGCGGCAAAAAGAAATTATCACCCAATCAAGCATTCAAATTCAAGGCAGCTACAATGTCACTTAAATTTATAACAGCACCTTAAAAGGGACACAGGAAATAAGTCTCACCTGGCACCCAAAGTGCAGGCAAAATAAATACATGTTTTTTAAAAGATAGTATACAAAAATACAATTTTAAAAACACACTATAAAAGAACTTTGTCACTGAAGGGAAAGGAAATATTTTGAAGCAATATGAACAATGTGCACAGGCTTTGTGTAGTCCCTCAAGTGAATGGAACCAGTCCGTAAAGTGGATTGACCCATTGTATCTGCTGTATGGTCTGAAAGTAAGAAGCAAAATTTAAATGGCAATTCAGCAGACCAATGGATGAAGCCTGCTGACCAACAGCCCCTTTATGGACATATATATATATCATGTTTAGGCAAAAAGAACAAGCTACGGCTGACCATAAGTTAAGCACTTCAAATCCCAAATTTTTGAATTAAAGATTCAGTTCCTGTGCACAAATCTTCCGTAGCACGCCGTAGATCGACTCCACTGTAGACCAGTTGTATGAAAGAAAAGCAAAAACGGAAGGTGCACCAGTAAGAAGTCCAGGTCCAAACAATATCTTTGATATATCCTTTTAATTTTCTTGTAAAAAGACTCACAGCCAACGCGTTTCGTTCCACACTGGATCTTCTTCAAGGCTGAAAACATGCAACGTAACAACATATAAATACCATAAACACCACAGAACGTCACGTGACACAAAAGTCCATTCTTTCTGATAGTCGATTTTTACAAAGCTGCCAGAGACAAATAATACATTAATTGAAAAAATTGTAAACAACATCAATTAATTCACAAAAATGACAAATGTACCAAGGAAAAAACAAAACGACATTTATATCATAAAGGAATAAAACACAAAACAACATTTATATCACATATATATTGCACAATAAAAAACATAAACAATACTGCATACACGTATATGAAAAAATATAAAACATTCAAATGTCGACAACACATATTTTTAAGTACCTATCCCTAGTATGTGGCTAGGTGAAGTTGATTTTTATAAGGCAAGAAGACATTCCCCAAAAATAACCACAAGCTTCTATAAGAGAGGCGAAAAAGAGAGAGGGGAAGAGAAGGAAGAAAAAACGAGAAGGGGGGAAGGGGGGGGGGGGTTGGGGGAAGAGTTAAAAACCAGTAGAAACGGTCAACCAATAAGCAATATAAAATATTGCAAGAAAACTCACCAAAACAGGATTCCGTAAGACAAACAACGTGATACGGGATGCAACGTAATGATGTCCCGCATGTGTGAATAAATATTCACAATCAGTATTCTGATGGTAAGTATATCTGCATACATTTTTTTTATATATGAAAATTTTTAGGACCAAGACAACCCGATATCACAGGTCAAACGTTCAAAAAAGAAGCAAAATAAGATGTACTAACAGTACCTCAAGTAATAGGCGTAGACTTACCAATAATAAGGATATAATATGGCTTCGTCTTTTGAAAAAAAATCAACTTCGCCTAGCCACATACTAGGGATAGGTACTTAAAAATATGTGTTGTCGACATTTGAATGTTTTATATTTATACTTCTTACTGGTGCACCTTCCGATTTTGCTTTTCTCATATATATACCATGTGTACATTTTCAGAAAATAATAGTCTAGTGAGATAGCGAAAGCTTCAGGCCCGTAGACAGAAGTATGTTTTTAGGGGTCATGACCCTCAGCTGTGACCAAATTTTAAAGTTGTGCTCTATAGGTGTATTCGTTCCCATATGCTAGTTGTAGCACTAAATATCGACCCCCCCCCTCCCCCAAAGAATATCGTGAGATGAAAATATCAAGGGCAGAATATCAAAAGATATGTGTATATAGGGAAGTATAGATTTACTAATCCTAACTCCCCATTCCGTTAAAGATATATAAATATATATATATATATATATATATATATATATATATATATATATATATATATATATTACCTACTGGCGGTCGCCAGTAGGTAGTTATAGTTAGGACCACGTTTCCATAGGAAATCCGCAACATTCTATTTTGAATAACTTTGGCGCCGGTCGTCGAATCCTCGCGAATTTTTCAAAATAGGTGGGGCGCTACGCTCCGCTCCTACCCTGAAAGTCTCGGGGAGATTCGTCAAGCGGGGGCTGAGATAAAAGGGGGGTCCCAAAATGCGTTTTTCCCATGCATTTTTCCATAGGACCTTTAGACAGAGCTACAGCCCGAACGGCTGAACAGAATTTAATGAAATTTGGCAGAGAGGTAGTCCCCAGGTCAAGGAAGTGCCTTTTGTAGGTTTGGTGTAAATCTGTTCAGTAGATTCTGAGAAAATAGCATTTAAATCAATATATATATCTGTGGCAGCTTACGGTGCGCTTACGGTGGACTTACCGTGCGCGAGCTCACATCTGATTGGCTGTTAGATCTTAGTAAACATTCGAATCGGAAGAAAGAAGGAAGTGTCGGCCGCCATTTTGTCACTCGCACTGTCAGGGGGGTGAATAAAAAAGGTGGATAATGTGAAAAGGGGGCAGGCTCGACAGTTCCTGACCCCCTAGCCTTGGTCAGGGGGTCCTAGAAGGACCCTCAAGGGCAAAAATGAAATTTTTTTTTTTTTCGAAAAATCGCCGAATGCGCGTAGCGTACGCGCACGGTATAAACTGCGAAATTCCGCGAAATTCGCGGAATTACACGTACCGTGCGCGCACGGCAAAAAAAAATTTGCAAAAAGGAAAGCTTAAAAAAAAATAAAAAAAATTGTGAGGTAAGGTTGGCTCTTATAAGAGCCGTTGGGTTAATACAGGGATAGAGGAAAGAAAGAATGGGAATATTATAAGGGTCTACAAACATGCTGGTCTATCTTATTGTTAATAAGGGGAAGACTGATCTCCCCATAAACAATAAGACCACCACATCTTGTACACCTCATTTCAACCCTCCCAAATCGAGGGTTAATGTCCACAGGAAAAGAAGAAGGTGATGCTCCCACCTCAGAGGAAGGGCTCAGCTGAGCTGCCGATGATGTACTCGGCTGAGCATCTGAGGTTGGGCTCTGGTGACTTACTGAAGAGTTTTCTCCAGTATGTCGAGCAAAGGTCCTGGGATGTCTATCCTGCAGGTGTCTTTTCATAGAGTGATTTCCAAAGGAATATTTCTTCCTTGGATTTCCTCTAGATAAAACACGGCCACAAAGTGTGCAAGTGACCAATTGAGCATTCACCTTTTTCTCCCCCTCTGGAAAAGTAAAATACTCCCATACAAAAGAAGTCTTTTGTTTCCACCTTCTCTGGATCATGGTGGTGCTGCTGGCCTCACTCTCAGAAGAGCTCTGCTGTTCTGCCATTGTATCCCAATGTCAATCCAGCTCCTTCTCCTAAGGGATCTCAAGCAGTAATGAGGGGAATGGGTGTGGTGTTTGAAGTTTCTGGAACTGAAAGTAGTTTAAACCAATGAAAAGTGTTCCTTGTGCGTCACATGACCTACCGTGCGCGCTCCGTAAGCTTACGGTACGCGCTCGTAAAAAAGTGCGCATGCGCAAACGTAACGCTTACGGAGCGCTTACGGGGCGCGTACGTATGACGGCACTCGCGCATGCGCATTACATGCACCCGCGTAAGCGCGACGTTGGTTCCGCGCAACGCGCATGCGTGTACGCGTATGTCGCGTACGTATTACGAAAACGCACCGTACGTCATAAGGACGGTGCGCTTACGTGATACGTACGTGACGTACGCGTAACGTCAGCTTACCGTACGCGCACGGAAAAAAATGCAAAAAAAAAAAATAAATAAGCAAAACCGTGCAAAATTAAAAAATCCATAGGTTTAACACACATTATAGTTAGGAATTAGCATTTAAAAAACCTTGCAAATTCACTGAAAAAACCATAGGTTTCACACACGTTATAGTTAGGAATTAGCATTTAAAAAACCTTGCAAATTCACTGAAAAAACCATAGGTTTCACACAAGTTATAGTTAGCTGTACATTTCACTCGTAAAAAACCTATGAAATTCCCCCGTTATAGTTACTGTAGGCAACTATAACTCACGCGACCGTAATCATGTGCTGATGACATATGTGTCTTTATGAAAAAAAAATATTTGTAATATATGTATAGCTAAAATTTAATGGAAGAAGACATGGGCAAATAAGTGTCTAAATACAGTATTAGCATCAGCAGAGGATTACGGTCGCGTGAGTTATAGTTGCCTACAGTAACTATAACGGGGGAATTTCATAGGTTTTTTTACGAGTGAAATGTACAGCTAACTATAACTTGTGTGAAACCTATGGTTTTTTCAGTGAATTTTATATATATATATATATACACACACATATATAGCAGAGGTTCATATATGTGGAGTAAGTTATAGAAAATCTACACTTAATTACCTGTCGATATTTTGGATTCGATATTCTGTCCTCAATATTCTGTGCTAGCAATTTTCTGGTTTCGATGTAAAGGGTGCACACCCTGTGATTATGTGTGAAGAAATAAGTGGATTCTTTTTAAGGTACATATTATAGCACACTCAACCAACTATCCACAATCCAACTTTAAATCTTATCAGTTAGATGGAAGTTATATATTCAACTCAGTCTTGACCCTGCTCCAGTGGGAAAAGTCCAGCCCGAACTGCCAAGCTAGGTCCTCCTTCAACCAGAACACAAGCAACACAGGACCGGTTTTGCCCTTGTTATGGGCTCATCAGCCGGGTATAACTTGGTTCCAGTGACACAGTGTGCATGGGACCCACGTCTGGGCATACCCGTCCCACTTAGGGCGACATACTAAATTACACAAAAAGTGATGGATGGAATGCTAGAATTAATTTCTACCGATGGAAAACAGAAAGTTGTGTACAGAAATTACCTCACACCATGTACTCAGTAGTAGCTACATCCCTAATCCTTCTTTCCATTTCTTAAGTGTGAGCTGTGCTTTCACATTGACAACTCTTACCTTCCTAAAATAATTCCTCACACTTTCTAGCTTGTCTTTCTCTGTTCAGGACGGGTTGACTAGGTGGGCACTGCAAATCGAGAAAAGTGTTTTCCTGCTCAATGGACAAGTAAAAGAGGAAGGCAGTGAGCTGCTGTGCGGACAGGTGAGTCTGTTATTGTACACTATGTTCTATATTTTTCTCTGCTTTGTTAATATGTAATGCTTTTTTGGCTGCATTCCTTTTTTATAATTCTTATTACTGCTATCATAGTTATCATGTCACAGCTATCATACATTGCAATGCTTTCAAGCTTACAATTTCTTTTTGTTGAAAATCTGTTTATTGAATACAAGCAAATAAAAAATTACACATGTCGCAGAAAATGGAAGGCAAGGTTGGGGGGGGCAACAAAAAGTGGGTCACGGATTAAGCAGTCAGCTCCGGGGCCCTGCAAAGGGGAAAATCCAGCACCATAGGATTCAAAACACAAATGTAATGAAGGCACAGTGACTTCCCAAAAAACAAGGGACAACATCAAAAAGAAAGCCCTTGCAATGCCCAAGGGGGAAGCTATGGAAGGGGCCAGAAGACAAAGGCCCAGCTAGAGTTCCATTGTCCAATAGAGGGATAACACAGCAACACAGCCAGTGAGTCAAACAGTTGGTCAAGGCTAGCAAGGTCTAATCAAGGTGAGGCCCCCCGCCCACTTGGAAGATACAATTCGTACTGCGACAATACCAATACACTTTACTATGAATAAAACAAAAACCATCATACTACAATAAAGAGACAGAAAGAGAAACCTCAGAGAGGTGAGAACAGAAAGAAAAAGAAGAGAGCAGAGAAAGGTGCGTCCCCCAAAGAGGAAGAGAAGGGAGAAGAGGACACAAGAGGATGTGCTGGGGAGGAGGGGGAAGGGCTAAGGCCCAGAGAGGGGGCCAGTAGTCGCAAGGCCCGAAGCAAGCAGATTACTCCGGGGAGACCGGTCTCATGCCACGATAGAAGGGCTCCAGCGGGTCAACGAACAACTGTAGGGCCCACAGTCTACGGTCATCAAGCGGGCGAGTTCGGTTTTAGTGAGATAGTGTATAAGTGGACGCCAGATGCAGTCAAAGCATGTGTCAGTGTGAGTGAGGCAGGCCGTAAGAAGATCCAGTGACAGGACATCCCACAACCGGATAAACCACGCAGCAATAGGAGGAGGGTGGGGTCGCTTCCAACAGGAGGCAATGGACTGTCACGCTGCTCCTAATAAATGAAGAATTAGATACCAGTGTGCCGAAGTCATGGCCTTCAGCGTGCTGGGCCGAATGCCCAGAATCGCTAGGGATGGGGTAGAAGGAACCGGGAAACCCACCACCTCTTTGATGTGACTGAGGACCTCCTTCCAAAACATGGTAAGACCCGGGCAAGACCATCAAATGTGCAGGAAGTCCCCTCTATCAGTCCAGCATCGGCAGCAAATCGGAGGAGTGTTCGGGAACATCTGATGGAGGCAGGTAGAGGTATAATACCATTGCGTCATTAGTTTATGGGCAGATTCACGCTGGGGAATGCTATGGTATACCTTAGGGATGTCCCTTCACTAGCGGTCCCATTCCTCCGGCAAGATGCCAGCAGCCAGATCAGAGACCCAACGCGCCTGGTAGCCATGAAGCGGAAGCTGTCGAGAGTGTTGAAAGACAGAGTAGGTTTTGGAGTTTAGGCCCCTAGACCCTTCGAATCTACGAACCAGGGACTCAAAAGGGGTGAGCTGTCGAGTCACCTCCCGCGAGTATGCTGGGGAAGACAGCCAATGACGTAATTGACACGCGTTGTCTGTGAGATGGAAAAAATGTTTGCACTGGTCAAAGGTGCGGAGGGCAGAGCCCTGAAAAAAGTCATGCAGAACCCGTCGACCCTCTATGGTCCAAGCCGCAAAAGCCAGGGGCTGCAAAGCAGGGGGGAATGCAGAATTGTGCGTAAGCGGGGTATTGGGGGAAGTGAAGGTCGTAAGGCCCCGAGAAAGCACCAGTTTATCCCATATCTCCAAGACCATTCTAGTTGGAGTCGCTAAGTAGGCACTGCGAGGGCGTGCCTCTCGCGGGAGCCAGGCTAAATTCCACAATGGTCTACAGGCCACCGCACGGTCCATATGGAACCAGTGTTTCTCGCTTTCAAGAACGATCCATTCCGATATAAACCGAAGATGACAAGCCCAATAATATTCCAGTAAATTGGACCTGGCCCTGGCCACCCCGAGATCTGGGAAGCATGAGTATTTTATGAGAGAAGCGGGGGCGGGACTTCCCCCAAATGAACTTGGTGAAATCACGTTTTAGAGCCTGGATGTCAGCATGCGAGATGGTAGTAGGAAGAGACTGGAACAGATAAAGGACTTTAGGGAAAAGGGACATTTTAACAGCATTAAGGCGCCCCAACCATGCCAAGGGAGGCCCTCCCATCGGTGCATTTCATCACGGATAGATGTCCGGTATCTAGGCCAATTAGATGAGGTCCAAGAATCGAGCGTAGGAGTCAGATCTGAGCCCAAGTAGCGAATCGACTCGTCAGTCCACTGCACCGGGAGCAGGTCCCGCAAACCGTGGACCTCTGAGGCCGAAAGCGTAAGATTGAGAGCATGGGATTTCACAAGATTAATCCGATAGCCTGAAGCGGCCTCAAAGGACCTCAAGAGTTCAGCCACCGCAGGGAGAGAGGCCGATGGAGAGGACAGGGACAAAAGCAGATCATCGGCAAAGATGAAGCATTAAGTTCAGTACCCCCCATATGGATACCCCGTATATTCTGATTACGGGGTATAGCAATAGCTAAGGGCTCAACGACCAGTGTGAATAATAGAGGAGAAAGCGGGCACCCTTGGCGAGTACCTCGGTGGATAGAGATAGGAGCAGTGGTAGAGCCATTTAAATGAACGCGAGTGGTAGGTTTCGCATAGGGGGCCATCAATTTAGAAATAAATCCAGGTCCCAAGCCAATCTTCTGGAGAACTGCCCGAAGGAAGCACCAGTCCACGCGAACAAATGCCTTCTCGGCGTCAAGGGAGACCAGGGAGGCAGGGATATCTCTGATACGCGATTTTTCCACTAAGTGGGCAATCTGCCGTATGTTGCCTGCGCCCTGACGGTAGTTAAGTATACAGGGGTAACCCTATAACCCGAGGAACCTGGGCCTCTTAGATATATATGAACAATGGTTCCGTAGGGAAGATATTATTTACAACAAAGAAAAATCAATTAAACATAAACACAGCAATCGATGATCTAGAAAGCAATTAATCTTAAAGGATGATTAATATTTCAAAAAACGTCACAATTTATTTTTTAGTATTTCAACTGAATTTCAAATCATTCATCAACTCCTTTAGACATGTATAAAAAATGAAAAGGGCTGTATATACAATGATATTTACAAAACAACGACGCAGTGACAACGTGAATAAAGTGACTTTGTGTGATTGTGAAAAAGTGAATATGTACAGTATCTAATATAGTTCGAAAAAAGTTTTTTACACGAAGAGTCCTTGACTAAATTATAGATAGGTAATGGGCCTTGTATGGCACAAGTCCTGTAATCTGTATGTACAAGGAATTCCAATTCGTGTAGGACTATGAAACCGTCAACGTTTCGACCCTGTGTCGACCAGTTGTTCTATGCGGTCATGTCGGGTCTTCTTCAGGACATTGGGAATGTATAACAGCCTGCAGAAAATAGATATAGATCAATATCTCTGCTGTGTTACAAATAAAAATAAAAAGGGGGGAAGGTATAAGTTTCCCATAAACTCACCCAATTAAAGGCGAAAGGACGAATGTCCGACTGTATGGCGTGATTACTGCTCAGTGCCAGTCAGAGGAGAGTACCTATTGACATATGTGCCCATTAGTACTCAAAATTTAAAACGTCAGTCTAATTTCAGAACCATATGGGACATGTAAAAATGATTTTTACCAGTATCGTAGGAAGTCTATATTCTTCTTCGCCTAGTAATCTACTCGTTAGCTTCGTATATCATTCTGATTAGCGTGTCCGCTGTGAATCACTGTAAATATGAATGCAAATAAGGGTATTCAGAATAATGATTGTAGAGTCAAATTAGACGCCATTAGAGCTAAGTGATCCATGTAGTAGCTCACCTGATTTGAGGATAATTTATTTAGCGCTGCTGGGGTCAAGGTCATCAGGGTATCAATTCAGCTAGAATAAACCATAAATGAGCCCTCATTAAATATTGGTGTAATTCGTAAGTTTTTTCAAACCTTCTAAAATATTGAATCACAGTATGTTCCGATTCATAAAAAGTGCAACCCTATTTAAGCAAGAGTCCCATGATGGCGATATCTCAAAAAATATATACTCATAAGAGCAACTACGATCTATGCGCGCTCATTATGTATATTCATTAAATATTTGACAAATGTGAATTGTAAACCTTTAAAAACCTTCTAAACTATTGAGTCACAGTATGTTCAGATTCAATTTAAACAAGAGTCCCATATTGGCGATATATCAAGAATATACGCTCATAGCAGCAACTATGATCTATGCGTGTTCCAACTAGTGTTGGGATTCCCCTCCCAGAGGCTTAGACATGTTACTCAACGGAAGAGAGAATATTAGGAAGTCAGCGAATGATTAAATATACTAATTGCTTGTTTGTAGTACAAACGTTACTACGCGCGCCATCCGCGGCGCGCCCCACGTCATCCGAATGAAACAGATCAACTATATAGCAATCGTTGCTTCACGCACTTGTAAATGTCAAGCGATGCATTTCGGAGAATTCCCTTACCTGATGTATAAGTTATATTCTCCTAGTTTCGCGAAGTCCGTCTGAAGCACGCCACCAGCCAGAGTGAGGGGCGTGCAGCAGCTAAATAGTAGCTGCTGTGGATATAGAAATAGGACTGGCGTCGATGTAGGTTACAATTTGTTAAGTATCCAATTGTTTAACATTTTCACTTTCTAAATATTAAGGTAGATGGATAAATGAAGTGGATACCACAGTTATCAAATTCGGAACTAGCTAAATCGCGTGCGATGTTGGTGGTAATAGGGCGGGTAATCCGATCGCTCGTACCGCTTGGTTCTGTCTAGTGTTCCAATGCGCTAAAGAATCATAGGCGCGTTGCATTTAAACAAAGATCAAACAAAAATTAATTAACCTATAGGCATTTGAATACCATATAGGTGAATTCACAATGCTTAAAACCACAAAAACAGAGCGTGTTTTGCATGTTTGGGAACAATAAATAACCAATATCATTAGATTTTGCCATCTTCTGTGTCCAAGAGCGGTTTTTCCAAAAGAAGTCAGAGGTCATGAATACAGTTTTGCCGAAGCGATTTTGGACCTCTAGAGCAAACCAAATATGTGTATGATAGTGTTTGGTGGCATTACAATTGTTCTTAACTAGATTGCATTTTATATTACATGTAAGGTCATGGATACAGTTTAGCCTAAGCGAGTTTTGGACCAATAGAACAAACCAGATATATGTAGGATGGCATTTGGTGGCATTGTGATTACTCCTACAGACATTGCATTTCAAATAACATGTAAGTGACATAGAAAGACTGTCAATGTATATGCGTTTTTTGACATTTCATCGCACCTTGCTTGATCGGGGTCTAGAAGGCCCGGAAGGTGGGGCTCCAAACGGTTCGCCAAGATTTTGGTGAATATCTTGGCGTTGGTATTGAACAGGGCAGTGGGGCGGAAAGAAGCCGCTAGGGTCGGGTCTTTACCAGGCTTGGGAACAAGCACTATTTACGCTTCGTTCATCGTAGGAGAGAGGCCCGTATGATCAGAAAAGCTGTTGAAAAGATCTCGCAATTGCAGGTAGAAGACCCGATAAAAAGTGACTGGTAGACTGTCGGGCCCGGGGTTTTGCCCGTCGGGAGCTGTTTCAATGCCTTAGCAATTTCATCGTGGGAGATAGGCTCATCGAGTAACCCCGTGAAGTAGGGGTCAATAGGGTCCCAAGGACAAGTGTCGAGGAACATCTCGACCGCCTCCAGTGGACAAGGATCATGGGCATAAAGATTGGTATAAAAGGCCATCAATGTATGACCCTTGTCCGCCTCCGAGATAGCCCAGGAGCCATCGGGCCACTTGAGCTTCGAAATGTGGGATCGGGCAGTCTGGGTCCGCAGACGGCGCGCCAGGTAGGCCCCGACCTTATCACCACCCACGTAAATTTTTTGTTTAAGATTAACAAGAAGCCGTTCGGCTTTATTAGTGCGCTGTAAGCGCAGTTGACCGCGTGGGGTAGCTAGGCGCCGCTTGTTAGCACGGGAGGGACAGGCATGATCCTCGCGCTCCAAGTCTTTAATATCCCGAGAGAGGGTAGATTCAACCAGACGTGCCTCCCTGGTCCGGGCAATGGAGATTGAGGTGATAACCCCCCCCGGACAGTAGCTTTGAAGGCATCCCAACTGACATCCTTGGGAGTATCAGAAAGAGAGTTGGCAACAAAGAAGGATTCATTCTCTTTACGAATGTCCTCCACATCTACCGGGTCATGGAGGGCTTGGGGCGGCAGACGCCACCGAGGGAGGTGATCGCCACAGGCAGTGGGAGGTTGGAGCGTAAGAAAGGAAAAAATAGTCAATACGCGAGTAGGAGCGATGAACGTGAGAGAAGAAAGAGTAATCTCGAGAGTCCGGGTGTAGGTATCTTCAGGCATCGACCAAACCGAAGTCAGTAATGGCATTCCTTAATGGCGCTGAAATCACCCCAGCAACATGGTGCGCCTGTGCAGTGCGATCCCGCTCAGGGTCCCAACCCAGGTTATAGTCACCTCCAAGGACAACAGGGGTAGAGAGGGAGCGAAGTAGAGCCCCGCGGTGCTGGCGCAAGAACACATCTTGTTTCTGGTTGGGGGCGTATACATTAACAAATCATGTCAACCTTAAGATACCTCCCTCCTTCATCAGCCACACACTGAGAGGTCGCCGTGCGCCAACTGGGTTTAAAAAGAATTGCCACACCACTAGTCTTGGATGGGGAGCATGCCCGAAATTGGGTGGGGTATTTGCGGTGGGACATGAGGCGGGTGTCAGAGGAAAGCAAATGGGTCTCCTGTAAGAAAACCATATCAGGATCATGCTGCAGTAGATAGCGCCATACCTGCCGACGCTTGTTAGGAGAGTTGAGTCCCTTCACATTGAGAGAGAGGAATGTAACAGTGTGTGTCATGGTGAAAGAGAGTAAGGACATCGCGACCCAGCCACCCCAGCAGATCTCAGAGCATACCAGACCCCGAACCCAGTCAAGCACACCCCAATAAAGCGAAGGGAGACAGACCCCAAGACCGGGAAACAAGCAGCCCCCCAGGATCGCACAGGGGAGGGAGAAAAACATGTTGTCAAGAACAGTGGCAAAGAGAGTGGATAAAGAACAGGAGCAAAGGGCCAGCCGACCCCACACAGTTGCCAACATCTCCTCCATACATTCCAAGAGTAACACCACAACCCAGCCTCTGTCAAAGGTGCATCCGAAAAGAACCTGTAGAAGGGGAAACGGTAGGGAGAAGAAAGAAGAAAGAGAAAGAAGAAAGAAAAAACAGACCAACTGGGCCAAGTCAATGTAGAGTCTATTCGGAACAGCCTAGGCACCCAAAGGCGGACCATTTCGGAGAGATCACTCTCCTATAGGACTCTGGAGAGGGGGGGGGCGGCAGACACACAGGAGGTGGAGAGTCTCCGCCGTCAGCATTCCTCTGTAGCAATGAAAAAAGCACAGATTGTTCCAGCCACCAGGCCCGGGCCATGAGGCCCAACAGGACTAGGCCTGAGGTAGTAACACAGCCAGGCACATCATAGTACAGAGGGCGACTAGTTAGAGACTGGGAGGCACTCAAGGAGCGAACGTGGTTGATGGCATCCTGCTTGGCTTGTGACGATTCAGGTTCCTTCGAGATGAAACGAGGAGGGAGGATAGTGGACCATTCTGGTCTGAGTGGGCCCGTAGGGCGTGTGCGAGAGGATGGGAGGTCATCATTGTCAGAGTCTACAGGGAGGTAGAGGAGACGCTGTGCCTTCTGTAGGGACCGGTCAACTCGTCGTCTCCACTCCCAGGTGAACATCAAAGCAAAGGGATGGCCCCATTGATATTTAATCTCAAGGTCCCACAATTTATCCGTCACAGGCTTGAAGTCCTTCCTCCGGCGAAGCGTAGAAGGTGCAAGGTCTTGAAAGATTTGTATGGAGAGCCCATTGTAGGAGACCACTTGAACTCCCTGCACCTTTCGAAGGATGCCTTCTTTGCTCACAAAGAAGTGGACTCTCGTGATGATGTCCGGGACAAAGTTAGGGTGGTTGCGGGTGCCAGGCACACGATACGCTCGATCAAGCATGGTCGGTGAGGTGCCCTCACCCTCGCGAATGGCATGTAAAAGGTCCGCTGTGTACGACAAGATGTCTTTCCCTTCCGTTCCCAATGGGACACCTCGGATGCGAAAGTTGTTCCGCCTACTGCGGTTTTCCAGATCCTCCTGCTTCAATTGTAGGGTGATATTTTGGTCTTCCAGTTCGGTTACCTTCTTCCAGAGGCCATCAATATCCTCCATCCTGGCGTCCATTGTCTGTTTTAGACCATCAACCCTGTTGCCTATCTCAGTAACCTCCCTGCGGATATCCTGCAGGCCGGCCTTAAAGTCCTGCCAAAGGGACCCAATTTTGTTCTTGATTTCCTGCAGGAAGGATGACATGTAGGCCTGGGTGATTGGCACCCCAGAGGCGGATGACCCAGAGGGCGCCAAAGAAGCGGTAGGGTCCTCCTGTGTATGCAAGGGCGTTTTGGACCATAGGGAGGTCACTGGATTCTCGCGGGAAGCTGCAGAGTTGGCCTCTTTAGCACCTCTATGCTTGGGAGGCATGCCTGTGAAGACCAGGAACGTCAAGGACCCATCGTAGGAAGAACCAGAGTACTCCAGCCAGTGGCAGGACCTGGGAGGGGTGGTAGCAAGATAGCAGTGGAGCGAAGGGCCACTCAGCGCGAAGGTGGCACGCCCTGCAACACACAGGACGGGGACAGGAACCAAAAGCTTCCGAGTGCGTGGGGTCATCAACAGCAGGGGGGTCACAGGCAGTCGCACCCCTTCGGGTGGGAGAGGAGTGTCCTATCAGTGACAGTGGAGAGCCAACACACTCCCCAACAAGCAAGGGTCCCTCACAGGCTGTCACCACAGCCCCGTAGTATCAGCGGGGTCCTTGACCAACGGGCTATCCAAGTAGGCCAGGAGGGGGGGGCACACAAGTTGAAGGGGCAAAGAAAGTCTCTGGATCTCTCTCAAGCGCCTCGCAAGCAGTGAGCAGAGCAGTCTCTCACAGTGTCCGGAAGACCCCCAGGGCCCTCAAAAGCCAAAACTGCAAGAGCATGGGGCCCAGAAACTAGGAGGGTTGGGCCAGGCGATGACGGATGGGCTCCCGCAGCGTGTGCGCCCACCTGGATCTCGTCCTGAAGCGAGAGTCTCACGGGATGTTAGGAGTGGTGGAGCAGGGGCGGGGAAGTCGTAGGCCGCTGAAGGAAACAAGATGGCGGGCCCGGCGTCGAATAGCCAGGTGAAGCTCAATCGAACCGGCCGCCTGCGTGCAGATGTTCCCTCCGTCCTGGTATCTCCACTGCCGGAGCAGTCAGTCGTGGTCCGATTCACCCTCAGGACTCGGGGGGGAGTCGTTCGCTCACACAGCCAGGCGTCCCGGGCAACAGGGGGACCACCGTCCGTCTCTGCAAGCGCCGGAGACTTGAGGAGGCTCCAGCAGCAACCCGGGCCCCAAGCAGATCAGCGTAGGCTGGGGTGTCCAGGATCTCTCCGATGACACCAGCGTCACTCCCCACCAATAGACAAGGCCACCAGGCGCAGCAGCGGCCGGCGCTCAAAATGGCGGCAGGAGGTGTGTCGGGCCGTTCCCGGCCAAAAGCTCGGTCTAGATGGAGCCTCAGAGCGGCCCCTGCTGCACAAGGCGTCGCCAAGAAGTCCCCCACATATGCCAGGCTTCCGGTGACCTGGAAAAAAGGCGATTACAGGAGGCGACGGAGCGGAGACTCAATGGGACACGTCTCACTCCATGCGCGCCCAAGCTTACAATTTCTATGTTCTTCATAACAAAATATCATTGCATGCTATACAGTACACAACCACTCATATCGACATAATGCAGCACCAGACTGGGAAACGGATACAGAAGAAGCATGTCAAATAAATAATCTTCAAAATTAAGTGTAAAAGCCGAACTTTTTCAAAATGATTAACCGTTCAGCTGTCATAAAAGAAAAACATATACCCTCTATTTAACTTCTGTGATGATCCCAGTTTGGTGACAACATTAACTAATATCGTACAAGAACTCGGACCCAGATGTGTAAAGCCATTTTGAAGTTGTAAAACCTACAGTTCGCAAAAATACATGGTTTGCACCCACAGAATGGCTTTTTACAGTGCACAAAAGCCCATTTAGAAGTTGAAGAGTCTTTGTGATTCATACAAGTGCTTCTGTGACACTATCTAAACCAGAAGGAGGGTGGCATGAAAAAGGAACTACCTCCTACTTGTGATTTGGAAAGGGAAGGCTCAGTGGTTCATGAGCTCAGTTCAGACAGCAACCTATTGATCAGTTTCTGATCCTCCAGTTGGGGTGATAACTAATATGCAAATCGGAGGCTGTTGCGCAGAGGCGAAGTTCTCCTTAGGGGACAGCTTCCAATTTGGGAATCATGTTGGAGGCCTAAAGGGATGGAGGTTTGTTGTCACTTGCAGGCCTTCACCCCTGCAAGGGGATTGGGTTGCTAATTGCAACCTCTAATTTATATGCGTTACACAAATTGTTTTGTGATCCCTTGAAAATAGACAAATTGTGACACTATCTACTAGTATGTAGGCCCCTTTACAAACTACACTTCTATTTCTAAATCAGTAGGCGTGCAAGTGCATATCCCTGGTTTACAAATGGAAATAGTACATCTGCACAAAGTATGGAATGCTACATGCCAAACAAATGATGATGATTCTGAGGCTAATAACCTCTTCCCTTCTTGATTTGCAAAATGTGAGTGACCTGGATACTTCACTAGAATGGGTCCTCACTTGCCCCCTTGGCCCTCTTCATTCTCAGTAGTGGTGCAAAAAGCAGCATAAGCTTCAGGGATAGTCTGCTCCCTGCCTGAAGCTAAATCTAACATTTTGACAGATATCTTGCAGTTATCTTCTACAGCTTCGGGGCCCTTGCTCCCATTGAGTGAGGATCTTCTGGAAAGTGTTCTGGCTGTGTGGAATTAACCCTTTCTGGACCAGCAGGCCACAATCAGCCAACAATGTCCTGCCCAGTTTACCCCACATATCTGTCACTGCACACTTCCCTGGAATGTTTAGTGGTCCAAGTTTCTTACTCAAAACTGAACCCAACCACCATTCCGAAGACCCCTCCTATAGGTGGTTAAGTCTTTGCCCCTGTCAGCCTTGTTCTTTATACTGCGAATGCCACATGTCTCCAGTAAATGCCCTGTGGTAGGTGGCACAATTTATAGTCATTCGGCCTCCAAAAACATATCAAGATTGTCCAATGACTGTACGGATGCCTGCAAACAGATCCAGCAGCACAGCCTGGATTCTCCGGACACTGTGGCTCAGTCCACGGGCATGGCCACCATGGTGTACCGACAAACTTGGATACATACCACTGACTTCTTGGGAACATGTTGGCAAATTTCAATGGCAAATAGCTACTCTGAGAGAAGGCTGACTCCACCCTGGAATGCTTCCAAAACAGCTGAGCTACTGTTTTCTCTAAGGACCCAGCCTCCTCAGTGAGACAATTCCACCAACAATATAGGATGTTTTACAGGCTGCTCCAGGCCGCAAGCCTCATGGCAGCTGTTAGACCTGTCATTCTTGGTGTGGTCTTCTCCCAAACATTTTGCCTTTACCCCTCCTGTTTTTTTTTTACTTGTTTTTGTTGGCTTTAGGGTTCAGTGCACTTTTTCACTTCTAACAAGAGCTAAAGAGCTTGTCCTCTCTCCTTGAAACATGGATGCCTTACATCCAATTGACCTATGTAATTTACTTGTAAGACTCTAGAAAATGGTACTACATGTGCCCAGGGCCTGTAAACTAAATGTACGAGTTGGCCTGCAGCACTCATTGTGCCACCCACTTAAGAGTGCTATAAAATGGGGGGCATGGCCAACTACCAAAGGAAATGGCCGCGCATTCACTCTGCTCCGGTGCACCACTCCTGAAAATCGGTCAAAAAACATCATGCCCCGAGAATAAATCATGGTAACAGTGGACACACAGTCCCCAACAACTCCGGAGTTCAGTCCATTGGGCGTCGCAGGGATTGAATGTCTGTAAGCGGAGCCCACGCCTGATCCAAAACGGCGAGGCGTGGAGTGCGTCACGGTCAGGCCCGGCTGATTACTACTGTGGAAACCACAATCGCGGTCACAGTAATGCTACTTTTATCGTGGTGGTGATAGTGGAGTCCGGAAGCACTGTACTACCTGCTTCCCGGCGTGCCGGCCCCTGCAGTCACCGGGAAAGCATTGTGCCCTGCTGGCTCCCCACCTCCGATCCGTGCGGCTGGTGGCCGCCATAAGAATGATCCCTTGACTCCCGCGGGTGGCGCACAGGACTGGCAGACAAGGGACCGCGATTAAAGTAAGGAGAAGGCAACTTCCACTGCGGGGTGGGACAGCAACTCAAAAAACACACAATTGCCTGCCTTCCTGAGGGCTGGCTCTCGAGACCACCAAGAAACCACCACGCCCTGTGGACTTCCAGTCTCTGATCTGGGTGGCCGCCATTTAAACCACACTCTGACTCCCGTGGGTGGCGCCCGGGACTCTAGCAGCTACTAAGGTGCGTTGGGACTACGAGTACACCTCCGGTAACGACCGGTGGGCGAACACAGTAGTGGGGGGCAACTATCGTGCAGCACACAACCAACTGCCTCCCCCCCCCAAGACTCCGGACAAGACAATCTGGGCCGCCTTTCCAGAGAGGCCTAGCTGGTGAATCTAGACAGGGCCTCGGCCCTCGAGCAGGCAACGGTTAGTAGCCAGCACGGCCTGAATTCCACTTACGGCATCACAGCACTCGCCGCATAGAAAATGGCAAGCGGGCGTGGCGGCCGCAACATGATACAAGCAAAATTGGATAAATATGCCTGGCAGAAGGGCCAAGACGACGCACAGGCAACCGCAAAATCAACAAGGGACCAGCAGGATCCCACGCTACAGGACATTTTGGTGTCCATAATGACCTTGTGCACATCCCTAGAAAACCGGATCGATACCGTAGCATCAGAGGTCTCACTGATCAGAGCCAACATGCGGAACATGAATTATCGCATTAAAGAGGTAGAATCCAAAACCAAGCCTTAACAATGGACACCACCCTCCTCAAAAGCCAAGTCGCAGATCTTCAAACTGGCCGAGACATAATGGAACACCAACGCGCGACTATGAAGGTAGGATACGGCGCAATAACATCCGCATACTGGGGGTGCCGGAACAGGTGGAGGGGCAGGCAGTGGATCGGTGTGGAGTCATTGGTGACGCAACATCTCCAACCCATTGTCCTGTCTAACTATTTTTCAATCGAGAGGGCACATAGAGTATCGGGTGGAAGATCAAAACCCGGCGCGCCTCCCCGACCTATCCTCGCAAGAGTGTTTAATTTTCAGGACAGGGATATAATACTCCACACAGCGCGAATGGCCCCCCCGATTAGCCTCGGCAACAGCAAAATATTTTTTTTTCCAGACTTTACCCTGAAAGTGCAAAGGCAGCACCACAGCTTCCTGGAAGTGAAACATGCCTTGCGTGATCAGGAAATTAAGTACGCCATGTTGTTTCCAGCAAAGCTACGTGTCGAATCTGAATGAAAGACATGGTTTTTCACTAGTCCGGAGGACGCCCGGGACTGGCTCAATGGATGGCGCACTGTCGAAAAGCAAAACCGCAAAGAGAACTGTGGCAGTGGAAACAAAGACCAGATAGGCCGCCATGTGAGATCCCCGACGGAAACCACTACTGCGCGAGGCTTGTCGGAGTCAAACCAGACGGATTGAACAGTACGTGATATTGGCGTGGCCAGCTGTGTCGTATGCCAACTGCCTGTGCCTTGCATACAGTTTAGCCTGGTGTTGATCTGCACCATACCCTGACTCTGTCTTTGCTTGGCGCAATTGCTGGACACCTCTAAGATATAATTGCAGCCTGATATGGAGTACATATATTTACTTGTTTTAACTAATATGATGTTGCATTCAGTCTTAATAATGAGAGATCTAAAGAGTGAGGTTAGATCACGTTCCCTAATATTCCAAGGGTGGGCGATAGGCACTCTGCATGTTTGGGGTGGCGGGAGGTTCAAAGCCCGCAATGCAGGGAGGGGGAGGGGATGGGACATTTTTGGGGGGGATTTGTTCTGTTAGTCATTGTAGTTGTTTTCTTGTGATAGCAGTGAAGGATGTGACGTCATTGACGCAAAGGCGATCGAAGCTTCCATCAGTTTCGTACCAACGGTTGGCATTTGCACACACGGCCGGAGCGAGAGGCGAGCCACATTACCCGAACTAACTATGTCTGACCATAACATGAATAGAACGCTCCGAGTCATCACTTGGAATGTCAACGGGTTGGGGGACAAATTAAAAAGAAGCGTTGTGCTCCAATACTCAAGCGACAGGCCCCCGATATTGTCCTACTGCAAGAGACACATCTGATAGGCAGCAAATGTAAGGCTTTAGATAGATCAATCGATCAATCAATCAATCCATGACGTATTTATAGAGTGCACTAATCACCCGTGAAGGTCTCAAGGCGCTGAGCAGGGGTGAGGGGGCAGCTACTGCTTGAACAGCCAGGTCTGGAGAAGTCTCCTGAAGGTCAGCAGGTCCTGGGTCTGTCGCAGCTGTGTCGGGAGGGTGTTCCACTTCTTGACCGCGAGGTAGAAGGATCTGCTGCTGGTGGAGGTCCTGTGGATGGGGATACAGACTGGCTGCTCATGCGGGCTTCACTTCTGGTTCGAGAGGGACTGGTATCCTAATTCGTAAGCAATGCCCATACATAATAAATAATACATGGGTCAACACCCTGGGGAGATTTGCTGCGGTGGCTGGGTCATGAGTAAGGAGGCCACTTAACGCACTGTCGATTTATGTCCCACCTGCTTTTAAAGAAACTACATTAGCCGACCTGGGCAAGTTTTTGCTTAACGTCCCCGAGGGTATCCTTGTGCTGGGAGGTGATTTTAACCTGACGGTGGATGGTCAAGTTGACCAGTCTAGAATCGACCATTTGCTCACAAATGTTGGCGATCTATCTAATTTTACTGGAGCTAGGTGCTTGGCACATGGCATTTCTGCTCACTTTCCTGTCCTCACCCAGATAACACTGCCACATGCGGATAGACGCACTACCCTGACGATAAATCCATGGTGTTTGAAGATTCTACACGTCAAGACTGACATTTTAAAAGGGTTGGACCACTACTTCACTGAAAACACTAACACAGTAGATTCCCCACAGATCCTATGGGGGACTTTCGGAGCAGCTATTAAAGGCCAAACACTCTCACTAATGGCAGGTCTCAAGAAGGAGCTGAGGGCGCGGTTGGAGGCCCTAGAACATGAGATTCGGGGGCTAGAGGACACAGTGGCAAACTCGGATGATGAACTAGCCATACACATTCTCAATATGAAACAACAAGACTACCGTCCGCTCGCATCGGAGGCCACTACATCAAAACAGAAAACCACTTTGCACAAAGTCTATGAAATGGGTGACAAAACGGGGAAATTGCTTGCTTGGCTTGAGAGGCGGGAAGCTGCACAGAGATGGATGCCCCTCATTGAGGGGGGAAATGGAGAGCTATTGAGCGATCCGCAACAGATTGCTGAGGCTTTCGCTTCCCACTTTGCCTCAATATATTCCTCCACTGCCACCACCACCCTTACTGACTCCAGGTATCTCCTGGCCACCATTCCTGTCAATACTCTTACTCCAGAGGATCGTGACTCCTTGGAGTGTGAGCCTACAGAGGAGGAAGTGTCACTTGGCATACGAGGGATGAAATCGTGGAAAGCCATGGGACCCAATGGGCTCCCAATAGAGCTGTTCAAACTTGTGACCTCCAAGATAACACCTGCTCTCCTAGCTATGTACCTAGAAAGTTACCAGAAGGAGTCCCTGTCTACTGACTTGATGTTGGCCTCGGTGGTCGTTATACACAAACCGAGGAAATCAACGACGAAGTGTGACTCCTATCGCCCAATCTCACTGTTAACTGCCAAAGTTAAAATCCTCGCCAAGGTGTTGGCCAACCAGTTAATCCCTATTATCTCTAAGCTTGTACACCCGAATCAATCGGGCTTCATGCCTGGCCGGAATACAGCGCTCAACCTTAGGAGACTACATGGGGTGATGGGGACGATTAACACTATCCAAGAAGATGCCACCTGCTGTCATTGGACGCAAAAATGGCATTCGATACAATCGAATGGCCGTACCTATGTGCTCTCCTCGAGCACATGGGTTTCGGCCCCATATTCATAAAGTGGGTGAAACTACTCTACACAGAACCGACTGCCCAAACTGTCGTAAATCTGCATATCTCCCGGCGATTCTTACTAGAGCGGGGGAACCAGGCATAGCTGCCCCTTGTCGCCTCTTATGTTTGCCCTGATTTTGGAACCATTAGCGACCTGGGTTAGGGGCGACCCCATGATCAGGGGGCTAAGATGGACCGAACATCACGAAGATAGAATCTATGCCGACGATGTTTTATTATATGTTGCGGGTCCTTCAACCTCGATCCACAGTATCCTTCATAACTTTGCAATTTTTGGCACACATTCAGGGTATACTATTAATCGGACAAAATCCATACTATATATTCTTCAGGGCCCTTTACCATGGATGCCCAAAGATATAACAGTCATGGTTGCAACTGACGGATTTAAATATCTAGGTATATATATAACCCTGCAACCCTCCCAATTTTATGACATCAGTCTCAACGCCCCCCTGACCAGACTCTATAATGATGTGCTCCTTCCGGGCAGGGCAGCGCTGTTTAAAATGTTGGCACTACCTCGATTTTTGTATGTATTGCAGAACACACCTTACAAGGTCCCAGACACATAATTCACAAGCATAAAGAAAGAAGTTAGAATTCTATTGTGGGATGGAAAAAAACCACAAACTGACATGAGGGTGGTACGATGGAGGCATCGCATTGCCTGACCTCAAACAATATTATTGGACCTCCCAGCTTGCAGTTATTAATCAATGGGTCTACACCTCGCCGTCTGAACCGGCGTATCAAACAGACAAATGGTTAATGAGTCTGGGTGGCTATCGAAGGGCACTTTACTCTAACCCCAGTCGCCAATGCCTCACAGGTCCCACGGTCCAAACAGTTGCAATCTGGCACCGAGCCACAAAAACACTGGGGTGGCACAAGAAAATAACGCTGGCTACTCCTTTATGGGAGACTGAGCAACTCGGCACGTTTAGTAAATGCCCGGGCTTCGACAAATGGGATGTGATCGGCATCTCTTCGGCTGGTGATCTTTGGAAACAAAACAAGAGAGTCCCATTTAGCGACCTACACGTAGAGTATCAATTGAATGAGTCGAAGACGTTCCGATATTTGAAAATATGCCACGCCATAACTAACGCTGTAACGAGCAGAGAGGCCCTACCCAAGGCAGCTCCATTAGAGGATAGACTCCTAACGGAGCCCATGTCACGTAAAGCAATCTCTCTTACCTACCGTAAATTAATTAATAACAAGCCGGACCCACGAGTACGTCTTCGGCAGCTGTGAGAATCAGATATTGGGTATTTAGAAGATGACGATTGGCAGGAGGCACTTTCTTCCACAAAGAGGTGGCTATTCCAATGCGGCTTCGGCTCATCCAATTAAAAATCCTACACTGGTTAAAATGGGACGAAGACTTGACCCGGGGTGCCTTAGAGGGTGCGCAGAGGAAGGCACACTCTTTCACAGACTGAGACTGTCCAAACATCCACCCATACTGGGAGAGAATTGTCTCCACACTTAAGGAGGTGGGTGGGAAGGACATCACCAGCTCTCCACAACTCTGCCTACTAAACATATGAGAGGCAACTGACGTAACTCAGACAGAGCGGACGTGGGTCTCACTGGGATTCACCCTTGTCAAGAGAAACATTGCTCAGACTTGGGGAACTGAAGATTTGCCAACATATTGGAGGTGGGCAAATGACTTGGACAGTGCAACGATTGCAGAGAAAGAGGTATTTAAATGCAGGGGCTGTCCCAAGAAATGGAATCGAAAGTGGGCCAAATGGAATGTATCGAGAGGTGATCTCTGTGTTTCCCCAGCGGAGGAACTGTGGAGGGCAGGAGTGGGAAATTACCTTGACTCGAGCTAGGGTCGTAAGGATAATGTGCTCAATTTGTAATGCTGCATTTACTATTTATTGAACTACTATCATATGTAAATGTTATATGGCCTCGATATTTACCTCGCTGTTCTGTCACAAATGTTCAATAAAAAGAATATTTTTTTAAAAGAGTGCTATAAAACATGTCTCAGGCCTGCCATTGCAGCCTTTACTGCAGTCTTAAAACTTCCATTTCAACCTGGCAAAATAAACCTTTTGCAAGGGCTAAACGTTTCTTTTTAATACAAATGTCACACCTAAAGTAGGCCCTAAACAATCCATAGGGCAGGGTGCATTGCCTTTAAAAAGTAAGATATGTGTTTTATAAGTTTTACATGTCCTTGTGGTGAAAAACTTCTAAATTGGTTTTTCACAACTGCAAGGCCTATCTCCTGTTGAATAACAGTGGCTTACCGTATTACATTTAATAAGTGCTAACTTTTGATTAGGACCAGATATGAATGCCAAGTTTGGACTCAAATGAATTGTAATTTAAAACCCTATTTAATGGTTATGCCAGATTTTAAATCACAATTCAGAAAATGCCACTTTTAGAAAGTTTACAATTTTATGTCCTGAACATTTGGTGCTTGGGGCCTGCGTCCTGGTCACAACTGTGAAAAGCTTGGCAGTTGGCCTTTATGTATTCCTCCCAGACAGGGAGACAGAGGGAACTGGTTGGTGGCAGGATGGGCTATACTGCTACGATGGCTGGGGCTGAGCTGTTCCCTGCCCCACTTACATTTCAAAGGCCTCCCTCCTGCACATGCAAAAGGGACGTGATACCAGTCTTTTGTCACCCTATGCTACTTGGAGCCTTGGCAGGGGAAGGAAGGAACTTTCTAGAACCAGATGTGAGTGTAGCCAGGATGTTACTTCCACTTCAAAGGCTGGCACAAGGTATAAATATTGGATCTCCTGAACCATCTCTTCTGTCCACTCCTGGACCTGCGGACTACAAAAGAAGGACTGCCTTTTTCCACATAGCAATGCCCTGCTGCTTGAGGCCTGCCTTGTTTTCCAGAAGACTGCCCTTTTACCTAAAGCCTTCCCTGCTCTCTGTGAAGGAAGGCTAGATCTGCTCTCATTATAGGGTAACCTGAGTGAATCTAAAGGTCAGTTAGCTGACTTCTGTTCTGAGCTACAGGAACACAACAACCTCCAGAGGTCTCCCTGCAGTTGGCCAGCAGACCTGCTGTAACCTGATCTGCTAGGACCTACAACTGGACCTGCCTCTGCTAAATTGAGTCCCTGATCCCCAAGAGGTGCCTACCCCGGTCCCGGACCCTTGACTGGCATCCTAGTGCACTCCCCTGTGAGGAAAGGAGAAATCCTGAAGTTTTGGACACTTTGCATCAAAACACTGCTGCCTGTGATGACTGCCAATGCAAAGCTTCTGTTAACCTGACTTTTCGCGGTACAGTGATCTTCAGCAATGACTAGCAATGTGTGACACCCAACTGGAACTTCACACTGCAGTGATGACCTGCTCCTCAATTATAGATAAAAACATGTCACATATTTCTATTTTTTTCTTTATTTTTATTTTTTTATTTTATTGAAAACAATAAGCATGACAAACACATGGCCTACATACAGTTAGTCTCCATCTGCATCAATCCTTCTCTAACATTGTCAATGAAACAGTTATACGTGATTTCAGGAGCATCCACCGCGACATTACACTACAACAACCCCGACACTTTCCACCCCATACTCCTAATCGGACACTTGAGTCACCTCCAGTCTTGGTGGTTCGCATATATACCCTCTGAATTTATTCAATCTTCCCCAGATTCTTTCCCATTTTTGAGGACATCCCGATGCACATACACCGCCCTTTCCGCCACCATAGCTTCATCCAGATCCCTACACCATTCCTGTAACGTGCGAGATTCACCTGATCCCCACCTCCTCGCAATATTTATTTTAGCAAACATGATTCCTAGTGTTACCCAGTCCTGTGTCGGGTGGGTTAGATCATTTGGTTCCCAAATATTTAATAAGCACCGTTTCGGCTCCGGAATCAACGATTCCTCCACAGTTTGAGACACTGTCCTCATTATCTTTACCCAGTACGCCCTGATCTTCGGACATTCCCGCACAGTATGGTAGAAAGTACCCTCCTCCCCACAGTCCCGCAGACAGAAGTGATGTACAGCCATCCCTATTTTGAGGAGGGTCACTCTAGTGTAGTACGTGCGGTGAAGTACTTTGAGTTGTATCAACCGCAAGCGCGCCGGTATTGCGACTTCCCGAGGAGACGACAGTGCCTCTTGCCATTCTGCATCATCCAATTCTCCCAAATCTGCAACCTATTTCTGTCTAAGCGCCAATGTGGGGTCACCGTGTTTACTAACTTACGATAGGTGAAGGAAGTGGCTCTTTTGTGCATATAGTCAGTCAATAACCTATCCTCCAGAGGTATAACCTCTGCCAAGATGGTCCCTGCCGGTAGAACCGCCTGCAGCGCATGTTTGACCTGCGTGTATGTGTAAAGTTCGGACGTGGCAAGTTCGTATTGGGTCTGCAGGCGTTCAAATGGAATTACCTCACCCTTCCTCCAGAGATCACCCACCGTTGATATGCCTATCGCATCCCATTTATCAAAGCCTTTGCTATTCTTTAGGCGCCCAAGCCGCTGAGAGGTCCAGAGTGGTGTCATTTGTGTGATAACTCCCCTCCATCCCAACCTGGCATGCGCCTCATGCCATATGTGAACTGTGTGCGCTGTGGGCCCAATCAATAGTCTGGATTTATTTCTATTATACAGCACTGACATGACCCCATCCTCTCCTAAGCCTTGCCTATCCACCTGAAACGCTGGGTCGGTATGAGGAGCGTGCAACCAACTATTAATTACCTTAAACTGGGCCGTCCAGTAATATAACTGTATATTAGGGTGGGCTATACCACCGTCATACCAGCTCCTGACCAACTTCTCCTGCCTGATGCGCGCTGGCTTGCTCCCCCAAATCATACCGGAAACTTCAGACGCGATTGTCTTAAAGTAGCTCAGTGGTACGGGAAACGGAGTATTTTCCAAGACATACAAAAAGCGTGGGAGCGCCATCATTTTAAAAAGCGCTGCCTTTCCCAGCATTGACAACGGCAGACCGCGCCAGACCAACGCATCACGCTGAAACCGCTCCAAGGGGGGCCCAAGATTTCTCCGAATGAATGAATTCATCGTGTTTGGGTGTAATATGAATGCCGAGATATTTAAAGGTGGCCACCGTGACCTGCAGCGGGCAATCCCTCGGAAGCGACGGCATCGGACCACGCAGTACAAACAGAACCGACTTGGACCAATTAATGGTGTAGCCAGATAACCGACCGAAAATCTCACAAATATTTAAGAGCACTAAGATGGAGCGGCCAGGGGATGTCAGATACAGCAGCACATCGTCCGCATATAGAGAAATGCGGTCTTCCCAGTCTGACGTCTATTGGAGTCCACGAATCAGTGGCTCCCACCTGATCCATGCCACCAGTGGTTCCAGCACTAGTGCGAAGGGCAACGGGGACAGTGGACACCCCTGGCGCGTTCCCCGCCACTACATGTGCCAACGGTTTAGTGTAGAGCAGTTGTATCCACGCACAGAATTTCGGGCCAAATCCTAAGTGTCTAAGGACTGCAAAAAGATATGGCCACTCCACCATGTCAAAAGCCATCCGCGCATCAAGGGAATGGATAACCGCTGGCTCCTGAATAGAGGACATCCGAGCCATTACGCCCTGCAGCCGCCGCAGGTTGAGAGCCGTGCTCCTATTAGGCATAAACCCAGATTGATTCGGGTGAATTAGGGTCGTGAGATGTGGGGTCTGCCGCGTCGTCAACAGTTTGGCTAATATTTTAGCTTCCGCATTAAGTAAAGATATCGGACGGTAAGAGGCGCACTCCTCAAGGGGTTTACCGGGTTTTGGGATCGTCACAATGGTAGCCCTGCGTTGATCTTGTGGGAGCTCCCCT
The DNA here is from genome assembly GCF_964204655.1 of Triturus cristatus. NCBI lineage: Eukaryota > Metazoa > Chordata > Amphibia > Caudata > Salamandridae > Triturus > Triturus cristatus. The sequence goes on along the minus strand of NC_140586.1, from coordinate 321,628,079 downwards.
GCCTCGAGGCTCTCAAGATACATAATTAAAAGATAAGGGGCAGTCGTAGCGGCCGTCTTTTTATACAGTTCAATAGGTAAACCATTAGGTCCCACCACTTTCCCTGACTGTAGGGAGCTGATAGCCACTTGCAGTTCTTCGACCGTTAAGTAGGCTTCTAGGGTGACGGCTTCCTCTGAGGATAGTTTAGGCAAATTAATATCCCTAATATACGTTTGAGCCTCTACCGTCTCTATTGTCGTCCGCGACTCGTATAGTCACTATTTCTTCCGGTGCAGCCGCCAATGAGCCATTCGGTTTCCGTAACTGCGCTATCGTTCTTTGTGCTCGCTCCTTTTTATCAAGCCAGGCTAAAAGTTTACTAGCCTTATCACAAATCTCATATATCGTATGCCGCGTGGCTTGGAGCCGAGCCCTAGTTGCCTCCAGCTGATATTCCCTGAACTCACATTGCTTAGCACGCAGGATTCGGGACGTCTCCACTGATGGATCCTGTGCGTGCTGATCTGTAGCATTAGTCAGGTCGGACTCTATGATATCCAGATCAGCTTGTTTTACCCTCTTGTGACCTGTTACAGAGGAAATGGCCTGCCCACGGATCACCGTTTTATATGCTTCCCAAAGAATACTTGAGGACTGGACTGATGAAGCGTTCTCTTGGAAGTAATGTTGTGTTGCAGCAACTATGTCTTTTGAAATCTTAGGGATTTGCAAATACCCTGGATACACGGGATAGACCCTCTTCCGCGCTTTATGATGGTTTGTGTATGTTAGCATTAAGGGCGAGTGACACGAAATACCCCTAGGGCGGATCTCAACGTCCACCACATTCGTGAGGTGGTCTGCGGCTGTAAAAAAAATAATCGATGCGGGAAAGACTATTATGTACCCCCGACTGAAACGTGTATTGCTGCACTTCTGGATGTCTGTATCTCCACACATCGGTAAGCCAGAGGGCATCCAAAAAGCCCCCCATACGCGTAGTACCTGCCGTGTGCTGCCTAGGAGGATACCTATCCCTGGTCCCATCAATGACCGCATTAAAGTTCCCACCAATCAATATCATACCTGCCGGAAGACCTAATAAAAATGCGCTAAGCGCCGGAAGAGCTATTGAGTGAAGGGCCGGGGGGATGTATACTGACACGATATTAAACAGTTTCCCTTCCCATTGACAGGAAATTGCCGCAAATCGACCCTGGTCATCCGTATAAGTATGTTGTACTATTAGTGGGAACTGTTTACGCACTAAAATACCTACACCCCTTGAACCAGAGGAGAACTCGGAGTGTACCACCATACGGAACCCCCATCGATCCATAGCCCTACAGGCCGAACCCACTAAGTGTGTTTCCTGTAGCAGGGCCACCGCCGGCACGCATCTCTTTAGATACTGTAGGACCAGACCTCTCTTTATTTTATCCCCCAGTCCATGTACATTCCATGTATGCAGCGTTAGTGGGTTAATCGGGGACACCGGAGGCAATTGTGAATTAGACTCGATGGGTGTCTGCGTCATCCTTGTCCATCACGCACAATCTGTCTTCTCTCAGGATCATTTACATAGTGCATCCAGAAATCTTTTCTAATCATAGACTGGAAGTGTGCCATGTTTGCCCATATAGAAATCAAAACCAAGAACAAAGAATACCAACTCAACTTTTCCCTCTCTCCCATCCACCCCCTCTCCTCCCCCCCTGTCCAAGCCAAGCTTCCGTTAATGAACGCCTGGTCATCATAGTCTCGAGGTGGGCGTGCGTGAGTGCAGACATTATTTAATGGTTTCCCTTGTAGGAGACACAGCAGACCAATAATTCATTTTAGGGAAGACCGCATCCAGTATACCCATTCTCACATACTCACCACAATTTGGCTAGCCCACAAAAAATAATAAAAACCGGAACAAACCCAAAATGAAGAACGACCCCCCCCCCCTACCACCTCCCTCCCTGCTTCCCTGCCAGACGGATCCCCAACTATCCGCCACCCCAACTTAGCAGAGTGCTTTAATCCCAGTAACAGTACTTGCGTGCCGGGGGGAGAAGTCCGTGGAGCGCTGCCGTCCATCCCCTCCTCAAAGACAGGTTATCAACAAGAACACGCTACAGCCCATTCTTCAATTATGTTACTCTGGTACTTGTGCCCACCACCGTCATGTGAAAGGACCACGTTGTTCATATCTTGGACATGTAGCCACTGTCCTCCTCATACATTGCGAAGCCATAGAGCCTCTCTCCACCTTGGCATGTCCCAAGTATGTAACATCTCCGTACTTCAGTCCTTAACCGCAGTCTGTTTCGCACGGTCATCCTCACGCTCCCGTCCGCGATCTCTGAGTCATCATCTTCTCTGTGCTGTTGTTGACGTCTCTCCGTTCTTCCGGATCCTTCCACTCGCCGCCATCCCTCGAGCCAGTTGTGGGCCTTCTCCGGGCTTTCAAAAAAACAGGTTTTGCCATTCACCACTACTCGCAGCTTCGCCGGAAACAACATGGAGTATGGTAGTTCCCTACGTCTGAGTTCTTTCTTAATCTCAACAAAGCTCCTGCGACGTTTAGTTATTGCCGCTGTGTAATCCGGGAAGAAGGACACCACTGAGTTTTGGATGCGCAACGGTGGAGCCACCCTTGCCGTTTGTAGTATAGCATCCCTATCCCGGAAATTGAAGATACCGGCCACGACTGGTCTAGGGGGAGCCCCGGGTTTGGGCCTGCCCCCCGGAACCCTGTGCACCCTCTCCACAGAGAAGAAGTTCGAAAGTCCTCGGGGTTGAAGTCTGTGTTTTATGAGATCCTCAATGTATAGATCCATGGTTGGACTCCCTTCACTTTCGGGGAAACCTGTAATTCGGACGTTATTGCGCCGCAAGCGCCCCTCTTGGTCGTCCAGCTTCTCTGCCATAAGTCTATTTTCTGCTTCCAAATGACTGACCCTCTGAAGCAACGCAGTGGTGTCCTTTGACCCAGGATAGCTTGATTCCAGTGTCACAGTGAGCCCAGGGCCCACGTCTGGGCATACCTAGCGCACTTAGGGCGAGAAAGCAAAAGACACACAATTGATGGACGGAATGCAGAACAAATCAAAACATTCACCCCCAGTCAAGAGATCTGGGTTAAATCCATCATTCTTTTGCTCACCATGCCACCCCAGTTTGGACCTGGCCATATGCAAATCAGTCTTGACCCTGTACCTCATGAGAACAGTCCAGCCCAAACTGCCAAGCCAGGTCCTCCTGGACCAGAAACAAGCATCCTAGGACCGGTTTCGGGGTTTCACCCCTCTTCAGCCAGGATAGCTTGATTCCAGTGGCACAGTGAGCCCAGAACCCACGTCTGGTCATACCTGGCGCACTTAGGGCGAGAAAGCAAAAGACAGCTTAAAATGCTCAGTTTCACATATTGATCTTTCATAAGCTTTAAATGGAAGGGAAACTTTAAATTCTGTACTAGGCTTGTTTGGAGGGTTTCCATTTTAATAGCTCCATTCAATTATTTAGTACACTTGTTTTAGATTTTGCAGTGCATTTAATTTTTTCTGATTTGGTCGCACATTTCATTTTGCACATTTTATTGCACATTTTAATTTTACTCATTTCACTGCACATTGCTTTTTCCTTATTTATTGTAAATATATTTTTGTGCATTTTGATGTACATTTCATTTTCTACATTGCGTTCCACAGTTTATTTTGCAAGGGATATTGGTTTTTACTGTAAATCATCCTATTCCAATCTTTTTTTTTTTTCAGAAAAAGTCAGCGAGAGGCACTTTCCAATTACCCACCTTCTTGGTCCAGGTTCTTACACCAATTGTAAGTACTTAAGTGAGACATCAGACATTTGTTATGTTGGTATGCTGCAAGGACCTTCTGAATTTAACAGGAATTGAGATAGCTTTAGCGAACACTCATGTGAGTCATTTTTCTCTTAATACACAAGTAAAAGAAATTCCAGCTCAGAGGATCAGTATTGCCCATGTTTATTAGTATAAAACTACAGAATAGGAAACCTGTCATGTGCTCTCAGCATCATTTAAAGGTTTGTTTCTTTTGTCCTTTAGCACTGTGTTCAAGTTTTATTTGAGAATTGTAAAAGCTAACAATACAATCATATAGCTCAATATATCTTAAGTGAAACATTATAATATCAGCAAACCATAAGTAAGAGCAGAGCTTAGTTATTATTTATTGAATCTAAATGTGATGGCATTGAAAAAGAGAAAATATTTTAAAAAGAGAAAATAGCATTTTTAAATATATCCAAAAGTAATTAAGATAGAAACAATAATGGTAGGGGAAATAAAGATATATTGAAAGAGAGGGAAAAAGGAGAACGGTGAAGAATGCGCCCAATGCTTCTATTCTAATAAATCTTTTTATATGTGCATTATAAATATTATTCTTATAATATTAACCTAGGGAGATTTGGGAACATCAGTATATTTTAGTGATTAAACCAAATGTTCCTGATGAAAATAAAACAATCCAAATCCTTGGAATCTGCCATCCCTTTAAAACTGTGCTTTGCATTTCCTTTAAGGTTTCACCAATTTAGTATTTTGTTCCACGCCGAAGAATTCTTTGTCACCTTACATTTTTTGTCCCTACTCAGCCTCAGAGCTCTGGTGACAGATCCACAGCTACCGTTCAGGTCTGCACAGGTTCAACACATCTTCAAGGCGCCGTGAAATGCAGAGCCTACATTCACAGCAACAAGCCCAAAGTGAAGGACGCAGTTCAGGTACCCAAAGTTGTGAACTGCTGCTGTGGTTTCTCAGTGTTATGGTGGATAATTTGTAGTCTGTCATCCTAGAATGGTCAACCTCTCTACTGTTCCTCTTTTTTGTTTAGCTATTAAGACTACATCCACACATTGTTTAGATACAAATACAAAAATACATATAAAAGCATGTATAAAATATACTGGAGAACAATTACATCACAAGTAACAAAACACAGGAAGGAAATTGGAGTCGATTCATAAAGCCTTTTACTGCCATGTGCCTACGATTATGACTGAACATTGCACTGTTTATGCTTCTCAGGCATTCATAAAAGGATACCTGGGAGACATAAAAGGTTTTACTACAGCATAATTATATACCACAACTGTGTACAAGTATGCAGCAGTGAATCCCCTTTCCAAGGGCTGAGGAGTACACACATTAAGGCATGTTTTGCCTTTAGAGTTTGTGAAGGCCCAACACGCATGGCTTTGTTGGCACCCTTCTCTGACCCTTTCACAAACTGGAAATGGTAAGCAAAGGTGTTGTGCTGGTTTCTCCCTCAGGAAAACATTTGCTCCACGGAGGCAAAAAAATGTCCATTTGCGCAGTGGCTACTTTGCACTAGAACAGATTTGTATGGTGTGTTCAACTACACTCTGGGGAAATAGCAAATGTCACATGAAATTCCCAGCCATTGGTCAGGAAAACTGCCACTGGCACGCCTTAGCATGCATACTACTGGGAAAGTATGTGATTTCTCAAAATTCATAAATGTACAGCTTTGCACCAAAGTATGTGTATGGATGCAGATTTACTAGATTTAATTTTAATGTTCCTCCATTCATTTTAGGTGCCAGAAAAATAACAAAGCAACGTTTATAATTTATATCTGCATTTAAGTTATGTGGCAATAACTGCACTATCCATAAGACTAACAAGGAAACAACATAAGACAATTATACTAAGTTATGCTTATACCAAAAACGCACCCCCTACATTTGATAGTATTCACATTCATAAAATAATATTTTTAGGAATCTGCATATTCTGCTTAATACTTGAACCATATAGGGTTAGTAGTACATGTTGTTTTCCTTACATATTATACAAGAATAAGTATGTTGTAAGAATTAATTTTGTAATATTTTTCTTATATTTATTTTTAATTCTTAATTTCTATTGAAGATTACTCTTTTCTTTTAGGCCACTATGTTGCAGGCCATACATTTCATAAGATTGTATCAAATCCCAAATCACAATCTGTGAATGGCTTTAAATTGTTTCTCCAATGTTAGAAGTATTAATTCCTCCATTTCAGTCCAGAATAAGAAGGTCGATTCAGTTCCCCAGTTATATGCCCTGCACTTGGTATCTCCATAAGACACAATTTGTGTATTTTCGTTTGGGAGAAATATTTCATATGAAGGAAACCCAAGATAACATTTACTTCAGTTGAGAAGTGAGTGGAAATTTGTTAATTGTTTCAAAGAATCTGCATTGAAAGTTCCATTCTGTTCTGATGCGCAAGCTGCAAAAGTAAGATGAATGAGGACAAAATAATTTGATTGGGGTCTTAAATATCCAGGATTATATTTCCAGCTATGTAACAAGTGTAAATAGGTCAGAATTTGGAATGACAAGTGGTCGGTTTCCATGACAACAGATGAAATAAACCAAAATACCAGATTGTACAATGTTTCACCTTTCAGATTTCATCACCTTATACTCAAATAACGTTTACAAATTCCACCATATTGTCATTAACATAAACCTGATGTAATGAGAAGATACTAGTTTTAGTCCAGGTTTTATGTTGGTGGTAAAATCTGAATTACTTTATACAGTCTTATATTTAGGTTATCAAGCATTTTGGTCCATGGTGCATGGCTTCATTCTATATTTCAGGCCTCTTGCAACTGTTTCTTTCCAAGTTAACTCTTGTGAAGCAGACAAAAACAACCTAATATTAATTGAGATTTATTCACAAATATTGATTGGGTTTAAATATTTATTCTTTATCCCATGTGATAGATGGTGTAAAGGACAACGCCCCAATGTACCCAAAAATTGTTTATGCTCCTAACACAAAACCTAATGGTTTGAGCGCTCATTTAGCTTTCAATGAAGTCATTTTTGAAGGGGAACTAACCAAGTAATTGACATGAAATTGGCAAAAAGATCTTCAAAAACAAATGCCTGTAAATATTTAGTAAATCTGTTTAAAGATTTTTTTATTAGAATGGAATATGGAAATGCGGTTGCCTGAATGAAGTAGACATTTTTCGCCCATGCAGTACACATATTTAATGGTTGGTAGTATATTTTGCTGGGAACCTTTTGTAGAGGTGATATTTATAACGCTGACATTAAGTGCCCTCAGCTTACAGAAAAGTTCTGGATTTAAAGGTAGTGAATACCAAGAAATGTAGGGGGCACTAGGCCTGTAGCTCCTACTTTCTGATGGGTAAAAAAGTCGGACACATATCAAAGCCCTGCTACAGTCTGTTGTAGTGTATTGTATTGCAGAATTTCCGTAGCACTTTACTATCACTTGCCGCAATCCAAAAACATTTTGTGGACCACAGGCAATGATATTGTTTCTGAGGTGGATGGGTCCTCTTCTCAGCCTCCAAAGCAACCAGCTGTCCCATCCATGCTAGCGCACAGGTGCAAGCGGTGTTTCATCTTCTTCTCTTACTTTTCCCTCCTGCTCTCCTTTTTCTGGCCTGACGGCAACATTGTTTCCAGTTAGAGGAATGCTGTGGGTGACCCGCTTCAGTTTCCATACTGTCCAGTGAACGAGCAGCAGTCACAACCTTACCTCACCAGTGTTTTAGGGGCTGAGAGAGGGTACTCCTAACCCCCATCCTTTAGATTTCATACTACTAGTGAAAATACTAGTATTTATTAAATACATTATTAAAAAGTGCAGCTTCACCTACCACACGAGCTAAGTCTTTTACCATTAATGAATTCAAATGAATTAAACGAATTGGAAGTTAATGCAGCCATTTTGCCTTGCATCCAGTCTCTGAGGTGTACAACTTTCAAGAAATGCCATTTTTTATTCATTTTCAAATCAAACTCTAATTCAAATATTAAATGATAGATTAAACCCATTGCATATATCTTACAAACAAATAATACTAAATGATGCCTCTGCATTTTGCATTTCCATTGGCTAAGACTCTTTCTCTAAAAGCTTTTACTAACGCTATTTTGGTTATTACCCTTTTTGTTATATTTGTCAACGTGAGATTGATTTAACATATTTCTTGGCACCCCATCCTCTTGTTCAAAATATTTTTGTGCTCGTAATATCTTAAATATTTTTCTCCTTAGAAGAACTAACAAGGTAGGATATTCTCATTAAGAGTCAATAAAAGCGCCAAATAATATACCCTTGACTTGTAAAGGAAACGAGAGTAGGAGAGTTTTATACGTTGACATAGCCATATATGCGAAGATATATTGGTATTGGCTACATTTTATCACGTTAAAGTTGCACTCCGTAGATTCTTTTATTTTCATACGTAATGCCCATTTTTTTTAATTTATAACTGGAGATTAGTTCCCATTAGTTCTTGGGGGCCCTGGTGCTAACTTTTCGGAAAGTAAACTCCATGAGCTCAGTGTGCTTAGAAATAGTCTATTTCTTGTACTGAGTCCCTTACAGTGTGTGAGCCATAGTAGAAGCTCGCATTAATGTTCCTGCTTGCAATCAGAAGACTGCTTCACGCCACTCCACGCGTTATGACATTTTCTTATGTCCCTGTTACTGTAAACCGGCCATGACGCCCATTCCGATAGGTTTCCTGTCATGATGCCCAATAAAGGACGAATATATAACAGTCGTAGGGTACTGCTTTTTATTCAGCTTTTTACAATTGAGAAATCACCAAATAACTGTTTCATCCTTTTTATCTCTGTAGGCTCTGAAGAGAGATATCCTCAACACAGTTTCTGATCGTTGTGAAGCCCTGTTTGAAGATCTTTTACTTGATGAAACACTTGACCAAAAAGGTACGAAAAAGTAGGATTTCAAAAGGAAGACTAATTAATTACCTGAGTATTTTTTCTGGACACCCCACTCAGACTTATTTGTTTGACAAAAGACCCTGCATAGAATTTGTGGTTTCCTCTAGAACAAAAAAGACCCTGAGGATAGTGTGAGCTTCTACATCTTTACACGACATTATTCCAATGACAAGCTGCCTCATATAGTGTTTCTGGAGGAGATTCTTTATCACCCTCACGCCTCTGCTGCTGTTTCTTGCATATTTTAATAGATATTGTTTTCCCCAAGATGTCACCTGCTGGCCCCCCTACTCGTTTCGCCCTTATTTTAATGGCTTTTGTGTTTCCTGTGAGGATCCTTGTCAGCTGTCTACCTCCACTTGTGTTTCCTTCCTATATAATAATTATGTTCTTTTTTTATGTAATGGGTATTTTGTTTCTTGTAATACTTTTAATGCATAATGCCAAATTTGTAATCAAAAACGCGTGCAGTGGCCTAAACAGTTGGTTTTATGGGCTGTCTGGCTTATTTGAGCTTTTGTTTTCTAATTATACTGATTAAAATTTCTGGTTAGCTTTCATTTTATAGTTTGTGTTTTTGTGTAGGTCATTGTGTGACACCTCACCAGTGGATTTGTTAAACAAACACATAGAAGCTGTGGAGCGATAACCCTATTTCGAGCTTATCCCTACCTCCAGCATGCTTCACATGTGTACCTTTCAGTCATTTCCATTTTCCTCTGGCTCTCACAGACTGAAATTTATCAAATAGTCACAAATATTGCCAGGTCAGTGGTGGTGTTTTTTTTGTTGTGGTTAATACTTTCTATGCAGTAGAGTTTTCTCACTGCCTTAGGTCTGTCACAAAATGCTTCTTTTCTGCTGCTGCTAGCTTACTCCCAGGGAATCAATATTTATTAGACGTCTGCGCTTTGAGTTTTTTTCCCCTTGCTTCATCCTCATAGATATTAGCTCCTCCTACCTTCCCTGGAGCCAGTTCCTAAACAAATATGTCTATTATTCACTGCTAAAGATGTTTTCATGGGAGAAGGGTGCAGTAAAATGTCAAGCTCCTAGGCCCTATGAATATATCAACTTCCTCTGATATGGTCATCCTGGGTAAGACAGTCTGAGTTCCGAGATCACTAGTGCTTCTTTGGACAGGATCGAGGAGTGGATGCTTCATTAAACAGAGTCCATCTTCTGCCCTTGTGTACTTCCTCACCTCAAATCTGTGGACACTCAAATCCAAGAAAGGCTAGCAATCTTCGCTAGTACCACATCAATGATGTCTCCAGATTCAGACTATTTTTTTTTTTTTAACTTTACTTGGCTTTGGGATTGGGCAAATTATGGCCAAAACCTGGGGTATATCTGACTTGACACAATTGCAAGAAACAGAGTATTCAGAAGTGAAAATCCTTCTAAGAGTTGCTGACATTTAGGGGTACAGACTTCACAGTATTTACAAGCATTGTACCAGTTGTTCCATAGATTGGCTCAGCATTGTCCAAGTTTCTTTATAAAGAACTTATAAATGGCTTGCACCCCTTACACCTTCTCTCCGGAAGCCCAACCCTGTCCCTATCCTCTAATTAATATTTATTTTTTGCAGTTTGTAACATAGCACAAATGAAGCTCAAGCACATTGGAGCAAATTACATGATCAGTAGATTACATTACACAAGGTCACGTGATGGATATTCCGTCCACTGAAATATAAATCCCATAGGATATGATATTATTCATGTTTCAGCGGACAGGATATCAGTCACTGTTGTGACAGAGTAACCCGTCTGCCAAAATCTAAATCGGACCCTAAGTGATTTGCTCAGAATCAAAGGACGTTGAGCGACGCCTGGACTTGAACCTAGTTCCAAACTCAGCATCTGTGCCCTTTCTCATTTAACTGCCTTAATAAATGGCACGATGATTCAAGAAAGAAAAAAGAGCTATTGAAAGAGACTTTTGTAAAGGTGGCCAGAGATAGAAAAGTCATATTGTTTAGCCTCACAATCATAGCCGTGTTTTTTATTGCAGATCCCTTTATACTCAGAAGACCATGGGCTAAAACTCCATTCCACCTCCCTCCTTGACACCGTAGACATTACTCGGATTCATAGACAGGTTAAAGAACTGTTTGGACAATGGGTTAACTTGGCTTTAAAAGCTTTGAGGGTGCATGGCGACTTTCCTCACCGCCTCTTTAATGGACACCAGCACCCACCTAAGTATTTTTTCCTTCCTATGGTCAGTCATTAGGCTCCACTGCCTGACCCCCAGAATCCTCTTAAAAATTGAAAATTTTGTTTCAGGGAGTGGTACATCATTGAGTCTGCTTTAAACTAAATCAGAAGTGTCCAAAACAGGCTCCTAAGGGTCATGTCTATGCCATAATTCAATTATATCCATCTACGATAAATGTACATAAAATTAATATAAATAAAACTCCATTAAGGAGCGCTAGGTGGCGCCTGCCGGCATGGACGCCTTTCCGTGAGGCTCCCGACGCCGGTCCCCGCAAATCCGTTGGACTCCCCCCTGGACTGCCCTGGCCGGCCCGCTCTGGGCGCTGGGGTGTGTGTGAAGCTGCCCTGCTGCCCCACGCCTGCTCCTGGAGCGCTGTGATCACCGGGGGCCTCCCTAGACGACGCGAAGCCCGGCCGGAGGCGGACGGTGGCGGATGCGGAGCCGCGGCCCGGGCAGGCAGCAAAATTTAGTCCGCGGCGCCCACGAGGGGCGCATGCATGACCCGGCCGGAGACGAGGACGCGGCGGCCGCGAGGCTGCCGCGGGTGCTGTGGATACCGGCTGGGCCCTGTCCTGCTTTGCTGCTGCAGTCCGGAGCCCCTGAAGTGCTGTGACAGGCCCCCCCCCGAGTGGATTCTGCTGGCAGATTGGGCGGTGAGTGCGGCGGCGTGGGACCGTTTCACCGGGGCGGCTGCGGGTGCGGGTGCGGAGGGGAGACCCCCCCATCGGGCCGTGCGTCGGCGGCCGGGGGACCCGGACCCCTGCCCCCCCCCCCTCTTTCTCCTGCTTCTCTGCTGCGGTCCGGAGCCCCTGGAGTGCTGCGACGGGCCCCCCCCATGCGGAGTCTGCTGGAGGATTAGGCGGTGAGTGCGGCGGCGTGGGACCGCTTCACCGGGGCGGCTGCGGGGGGCGGGTGCGGAGGGGAGACCCCCCCCATCGGGCCGTGCGTCGGCGGCCGGGGAGCCCAGACCCCTGCCCCCCCCCCCTTTCTCTCTCCCTTTTCCACCTGGTTGCGGCGCGGACCCTGCCCCATCGTTCCGAGACTGGCTGCTGGTTCCGGGTGTGGGGGGGCCCTCCTTGACTCGGGCCGCACATCGGCGGTCGGGGGGGTGTCGGTGCTGTTTCCCCCCCCCCCCCTCTCCCCCCCTCATCGTTTGGGGCTCCAGCCGAAGATATCCGACAGGCGGCACTGTGCCCCCCCCTGGGGGTGGCGGGGAGATCGCACTGGCGAGGCGTCCCCTTGGAGAGGGGGGCTGTGCGCAGCAGTGGTGGCCCTGTTGACTACCGGCTGTGGGGCTCTTGAGGGACGATCCGCTGGCCTGGGACTGTGAACTGCATTGCTGGACCTCGCCTTGCCGGAGGAGGCCTACGGACGCGACTGCGGTGGGGGATTCCACCGGCTGTCCCGCTGCGGAGCTCATCCAGGATTAACCGCTGGGGCTGGTGGTGCCGGGCCCTTTCCGACCGCGGGTTCCCCCCGCTGACCCCCTGCTGGTCCCACGTCAGCCCGAGCACCCGCCGACATCCTGCTGGTGTATCTCCAGTCCGTTGCCCGGCATCGCGGACTGCCGCCCCAGAAATGGGTAAAGACAAAGCCAATAAGCCGGCGCCCGGGGCCACCCAAACCAGGATGGACAAATTCACGACCTCCGACAAGGGGTCCGGCTCCGCGGCCGAGCTGGCCTCAGCCCCCGCCACAGACCTTGCTGCCATCCTGCAGGCCATCAACTCCTCCCGCACCTCCCTCGAGGGCATGGTGGGAGAGGTCAAGGTGGACATTGCTCTTCTCCGGCAGGATCTGCGGAATGCCGCCGCCCGCATTTCAGAAGCTGAGTCCCGGATATCCACTGCTGAGGATGACATCCGCCACCTACAAGACCAGGTTCGGGAGCTGACCACCCACTCTAAGGAACTACACCGCCGGGTCGAGGATGCAGAAAACCGTGCTCGGCGCAGCAACCTACGCCTAGTGGGATTTCCGGAGGGGGTCGATTAGGGCCGAGCGGACGATTTCATGGAGCGCTGGTTCCGGTCCTGGATGCCGACGGATAGCCTATCTACTTCCTTCGTGGTGGAGAGAGCCCATCGCTCCCTGGCCCCCAGGCCCCCAGGCGCGCCCCCCCGGCCGTTCATCCTTAAGCTCTTGAACTTCCGCGACCGGGACGCCATTCTCCGCGAGGCCCGCTGCAAGGACACCCTCCACTATCAGAACCACAAAATCATGATATTCCCGGACTACACCCGCAAAGTCCAAGAGCTGCGCCGCTCCTACACCGAAGTGAAACAAAAGTTGCGCTCCCTGGGACTCCAATACCAGCTCCAGTTCCCGGCCCGCCTCCGGGTCGTCTTCCAGCACAAGACCCTGTTCTTCGATACCCCGCGGGCAGCCTGGACCTGGTTGACAGAGGAGCACCCCCTGCAGCGCTGTGGGCACGGATCGCCTACGGGTACGCGGGGGGGACGAGGGAGGCCCCGGACATCGAAGACCCGTCGGAGGCACCGCACATTACCCCGGGAGCGCACAACGAGGGAGGCGATCACCACGCGCTCTGGGGGACGGCCACGCCGGGGATCAAGAACCTCTTCTGCTTCCTCGGCCGCACGCGTCAGTCCCGTGGCAGATGGGCGGCGGGCCGGTTCACCCCGGCTCACGGGCCCTGAAACCCAACCGGCCACGTTGGTGGACACTTCGGACCTCTCTCGCAGCCCTAACATTTGACTTTCTTTGCCTTTTTTTTTTGGGGGGTGGGGGGTGGAACGCTCCGCTGTCAGTGTTGCTCTTGGCCAGGGCAGGTAAATCAGGCTTGACTTTCGATGTATCAGGGGTCCACTAGCGCTCAAGCCCAAGCGTTTTAGCTTGGTGGTCCTTCCATTTGGTTCGGGCGACAGATGCTTCCGTTTTCGAAGTATAGGGTGGGGGGTGGGGGGTTGGGGTTGGTTTGGGGTTGTTTCTTCCTCGTTGGGGAGATTTTGTTGGTGGGGGATGACTCCCTCCTATCTGTTGTGCTAAGGTATCATGTACTGTTTGATCTGCTCTCTCGCCCGATGCTCCGCTGTCCTTCCTCTCTAGGGGCCTGCTCAGATGTGCCTCCACTGGCCCCCTCTTCTGTCCTAGACTATGGATGACCCACCTGTCCCTAGGGCCGCCATGCGCATACTATCCTGGAACGTCAATGGTCTTCTGGACCGCTTTAAACGCATGGCGGTCCTCAAATATGCACAACGTGCAGAGATTGATGTGCTCCTCCTCCAGGAGACTCACCTGTTGGGTAACAACTGCCCCTTCCTTGGCCGTTACGGTTATGACAGGGTATGGCATTCAGGTTTTGCACGGGGATCCCGAGGGTTGGCCATTTTGCTTCGCAAGTCCTTCCCCTTTGTCCTGACCCGGGTGCTTTTGGACCCCCAGGGTATGCTAGTAGTGGTATGTGGCACTTTGGAGGGGCGACCCCTTACCCTGATGTCCCTCTATGCGGCGCCGTCCCTCCTGCCGTCGGCCCTCTCCCACGCGGCGGATATCCTCCCGACACTCCCGGCGGGTTCCCTCATTCTCGGCGGGGACTTCAACGCTGTTTCCTCGCCCCACCTGGACTCGACGGGTCCGGTCTCCCTGACCCGCGTCGCCCGTGCAAAACAGCTCTCTTCCTGGGCTGAATCACAGGGCCTTTGTGATGTCTGGAGGATCTGGCACCCGCAGGCGCGCCAATACACCCACACGTCGGCGACCCATCACTCCCATGCCCGGATCGACCTCATCTTCGTACCGTCCACCGATTGCGCAGGGGTGCGGCATGTACGCATTCTCCCGAGGGGCCTCTCGGACCACTCGCCAGTGCTCCTCGCTCTCGCCCCCCCCCCCCCTCTCTGCCCGTCCGATGTGGCGTTTGAACGCATGGTTCCTCCACGACAAGGCTTTTCGGAAGGCGGTCGGGGGCGAGATAGTCGATTATTACTCTCACAATGAGGGCTCTGTCATCTCCCCTGCCGTCCTATGGGAGGCCGGCAAGGCGTCCGTTCGGGGCGCCGCCAAAGGGCATCTGCAACGCCAACGGCGGGCTCAATCCCAGAAGCTCGCGGAATGCGAGGCCCAAGCCTTGGAACTGGAGCACAGTCTGGGCGACTTGGACGATGCCGCACGGTCTCGTCGTTTGGCCTTCCTGCGGGACGAGATTCGCCTACACTCCCTGGAGGCGGCGAAGATTCTATGGCGCTCCTCGGTGGCCCGGGTGTACGGCTGGGGACACAAAAACGGCACTCTTCTCCACCGTCTGGCGACCTATCCCCGGGCGGGCAGGATCATTCCAGCCGTCGCGGACCCTGCGGGTGGCGTCCACACGGCCTCGGTGGCGATTGCCCAGGCGTTCGCTGACTATTATTCCCAGCTGTACCGTCTCCGGCCGTCCACGCTCTCCCTAGAGGAGTTGCTGGGGACGAACGGGCGACGCTTGCGCGGCTGCAGCCTGAGGTTTCTGAGACCCTTGATTCGCCGATAGAGCTGCAGGAGATTGAAGAGGCGATCGGCCGCCTGGCACCTGGGAAGACCCCGGGACCCGACGGGTTCCCCCAGGAGTATTACGCTCACTATCGTGAGACTCTGGCCCCGAGGCTTCGGGACCTCTTTGCGGCCGTGGTGGAGACGGGCTCGTTCCGGCCTGAAACGGACACAGCAACCATAGTTGCCCTCCCCAAGACACAACCTCCCTCGCGGTCCTGCTCCGACTACCGGCCGATATCCCTTATCAACACCGAACTCAAAATCTATGCTACGGTCTTGGCGCAGCGGTTGCGCCCATCGCTCGCCTCCCTGGTCCACCCGGATCAATGTGGCTTTATGCCGGAACGGGGGACCAGACACTGCCTGCGGCACCTACACCTCGCGATGGCGCACCGCGGCCGCCTTTCCCCCTATCTGGCCCTCCTCTTGGTCGACTTTGAAAAGGCCTTCGACTCCGTGGGATGGGCGTATTTAGGAGACGTCCTGGAGCGTATGGGCTTCGGTCCCCGGTTCCGTGCCATGGTAGCGGTCCTGTATGCGCACCCGCGGGCCCGTGTGTTGGTCAATGGGGCTCTATCTCGCCCGTTTCCAATAGGTCGGGGGACGCGCCAGGGATGTCCGCTCTCGCCCCTCCTTTTCGCTCTGGCCATGGAACCCCTGGCGGTGCTGATTCGCGCGGATCCCGCTCTTCGCGGGTGGGAATGGCCAGAGGTGGCCCCCGATAAGATCGCCCTCTACGCGGACGATGTCCTCCTTTATCTTTCGGACCCGGCGACCTCGGAGCCCCAGGTCCGCCGGATCCTCCATCGGTTTGGCCAAGCGTCGGGTCTTCATCTGAACCCCAAAAAATCTGTTTTGGTCCCGCTCCACCCGTCGCGGGAATGTTTCGACTGGCAATCGGATATTCCCCTCCGGAGACTCTCCTTTAAGTACCTGGGCATCTGGGTCACCCTCCTTCCGGAACTCTGCTGGGCTCTCAACGTGGCTCCAGTAGTCAACAAAACCAGATCAGATATGCTCCGGTGGCAGTCCCTCCCATTGAATCCGCTAGGGAGAGTCGCTTTATATAAGATGATGATCCTCCCCAAGTTTCTCTACATGCTACAGAACACTCCATGCCCTTTTCCGCGCCCGTGGTTTCGAGACCTGGATAAGATGGTGACCAAATTCCTCCGGGGCGGCGGTAGGCCTCGGCTGGCCTTGGATCGCTGCAGGGTCCCCTCCTACGATGGCGGCCTGAGCATGACCAACCTCTACCTTTATTATCTGGCCACCCAGCTGCTGGTGATCCATGACTGGTTCTCGGGAGGCTGGGGCGACCCGGCTTATCGACTCGAGGTGCACTGTCTCGGGTTCTCCTCCATCCAAAACATGCTCTATGGCACAACGATCCCCCTGTCACTCCCCGACGTCGTGCGGGCTCCCTTTCTCGCGTGGCGCGCGGCCTTGCGGCACACCAGATGGTCGGGGACGTCCACGCAACTTACCCCGCTTTGGCACGGGACATGGCTGCGGGAGGTGGTGGGACTAGCGGGCTTTCGGCAGTGGGATCTTCTTGGTATCTCCTGTCTGGGCGATTTATGGCGTGGGAGCCGCATGTGTTCCTTCCAGGAGCTTCAGACCCGCTTCTGGCTGCAGCCCTCTCAATTCTACCGCTACCTTCAATTGCGCCACGCGGTCCGGGCTCACGTCCCTCTAGACTCCAGACTGCCTTCCCATAGCCCACCTGAGGCTCAGGTGATGTTTGGGTATCTGGGGACGGGGGGTATATCCCGCATTTATAAATCCCTGATTAACAATACCCCGGTGGACTGGAGCGGGCTCAAACAGCGATGGGAGGCCTGGGTGGGACCCCTGGATGAAGCGGACTGGAGGGACGCCCTTATGGGCCCTCGGTCGCTTACCACCTCCGCTAGGCTGCGGCTCATCCAAATCTATTACCTCCACACTGCCTATTTGACTCCGGACCGCCTGTATCGTGCGGGCCTCCGTGTGGACGCCTCCTGCACTAGGTGTGGGGTGGCTCCGGCGGATTTTTTCCATATGGTGTGGTCTTGTTCCCGTCTGGAGGACTACTGGGCAGCGATTGAAGCCGAGCTAGCGGAGGTCCTGGGCTGGGAGGTTCCCCACGAGCCTAGAATGGCCCTGCTGGGCATCATGGACGGGATGGACGGGTCCCGTAACGAGAAGTACTTCCTCGCCACTGCCCTTATGGTGGCCAAGAGAGATATAGCGGCAGTGTGGTCACAGCCGGACCCGCCCAGAGTGGCTACCTGGAGTAGAGGGGTGGATTGGTGTGCGGCCCAGGAGCGGTCGCTATACGCTGCACGGGGTTGCCCCAAAAAATTCCGCAAGATATGGGGGAAATGGCTGGGGGGCCTATGTTGAGGGGTGGGGGCGCTGAGGGTGGGGACGGAGGATGGGGGAGGAAGGGAGGGTCTTTGCAATTGTTTATTGATGCTTCTCCAATTGAAGTTACTGATGCCTTGCTCAATGCACTGATGTATATCATTCTTGATATTGTTCTTTATGCCGCAAAACACAATAAAAATTTGTTTATCAAAAAAAAAAAAAAAACTCCATTAAAAAATTGGTGGTTGTAATGAATACCTGGAATGGGCTCTTACCTCCTAGGCCCACACTCCTCACCCCTGCAATAGGGAGGTCTAATTAGAAAAAATGTAAGATGAGCCCATGATCCCTGAACACAAAGTGCAATGCTCAGCTCATATAGCTGAGGAATAGCTCTTGCGTTTTCTTTGTGCGTTATGTATTGCCTTGCTTGCAACCATGTTCCTCAGCTATTGGAATTGGATGTTGTTTTTCCTGTGCCTATTGTTCTTCACTTTCCCACCTCTGTCCGTTTCTCAGTTGGTTATGTAGGTATTATGTTACATCTAAGGATCCTTTATTGCCTGTCTATCTCCACTCGTATTTCACAATCATCATAAGTCTGTCTGTGGCTAGAAATTGAGATCCAGGCCTAGCTACGCCATTTACACCAGACAGGATCGTAAGTAAAGGTGTGTGAAATTCGCCTAATTTGATGTATTGTAATTACGTCAAATGTTGGTATACTTGCTCAGAATTACATGTAACTAATCAAAATTCTAATCTCTCATTTAGCACTATATTTTAGCATCCTAGTGTCAATATTTGATTCCAAGAACGCCTTTTGCACTAAAAAAAATAGAGTGAAAAACACAATTTCCGTGAACAATTGCTGTTTACGTTCTGGTTGCTCGCATTGTTCCCACGCTATATTATATGACGACCAGCATAATTACGCGTAACAAGCATAACGAAAACGCCCCAAATTATGCAGATTACGCCGGCATAGTAACATTTTTGCCCGAGCATATTTATACTGCCGGGATGCTGCACATTGGTGTGGATGAAACGTTCTAGTGTTTGCCCTGCTGTACCACACACTAAACACCCACCCACCAGAGGCGTCACCAGTCAGGTGACCCTGATAATAAAAGGGGCCGAGCGCACGTGCTCTGGGCCAGTTATATGTGTCTGTGTAATCCTTTACACTAGCATGTGGGCCTAGCGCCCGCCACCACTACAGATGCCTATGCGACATCTAGGGTGACCAACCGTCCATAAATTTCACGGACCGTCTGTAAATTGGATCTCACGTCCGTTGTCCGTGATTATCCCTTTTATGGACGCCTTTTGTCCGTAATTTTGGGCATTGCAGGGAACAGCACTGTTCCCCTGCATGAAGCCTCAGCCGCCTGATGGGGCCGCCTCGCACTCCTCCTCGGAGCACAAGAGCAGCCCCACCTGCCCATTGTCATTCTGTATGCTGGCTGATTGCCACATACAGAATGACAATGGGGCAGTCTGAGCGGTTATAGCATGTGGTGGCCTTCTCCAGCCTCAGTACTTTACAAACATACATGCTTAGTAAGCACCACTTAATCAGAGCAGGTGTCTATCACAGGACTAAACTGTGATGTTTACAGGGTACCTAACACCTGATTCCTCAAGAAAAGTATTTGCTACTAAGTGGTCTGTGATACAATTTCTTATTTATCAATGGATACCAAGCCAGATTAATAGGAATATAGTCTGACACACCGTGGACACCGACCTATTGCCACCTTGTGTCTTTCATCATAATTACCCAATGGGAGGCAGAGGCTCAGAATGGGGCACCCTTAGCGTGAGCAGTAACACACACACAAAGATAACAGGCCTGAGGAAAAGAGGGGTGACGGGAGAGCTACGGGGGATGTCCTGATAGCAAAACGGCCCAGCCAGTCCCTTCAATCTGCAAAGCCCCTAGAACTTCAGGTTTATTCATCGAAAGGATGCAAAAGATTAGAAGCATCTCCCGACGGCCCAAAACTCTAAGTTGATGCTAGGATAGGGGAAGCTCTGAAACCTGCCCCCCTCCCCCTCCCCCCCCCCCCTCCCTCCCGGTTGGCAGGATAAAGTGGAAACAGAGGAAAGGAGGGAACTAAACTGCAGAAGAAAGGGAAACCCCAAAAAAGTATCAGGATGCTAAACCGTCTTGAAGTGAGATGGAAACGGAGGAAGTTCAACAACTTCTGTTTCCAAGCACAATCCTCAATGATTGCTGTCCTTTTAACTGGCACTGCCAGTTCCCGACTTTACTGACCTGAGCTTCACAGCCCCAACCGTAAAGGGCCATCCCCTGTTTGTGCCAGACGCTACTGTGATTTGCTAAGGCCATTGGTAAAAGCTGTCCTAACTTTCTACAGATATTTTCCTGAAGAACCGATCGCTAGAGAAACCCGAGTCTGAGGCTGATTCCTGAGACATTGCTGCAGGACACAAGTTGGGGGTACACGTGGGTAGAGGGTGCCCACCCACTATTTTCACAGGGTGGACGCCATCTCCCCTAGCAAGATGTTGGGCCCAAGTAAAATATGCCAAAGTTAAGTTGCCATCCTTTTGTTCCAGTTTGATACTGGCTTGGAGTTATCTGGAGCCTAACAACTAGAATCCAATGCAAAGGAAATAAAGGCACACAGCTTATCACTTCAGCACTTCACAAGTACTTCGGAGGAACTACTATTTGAAGGTAAGCTTTTCACATTGTTCAATCCCTGTATATAAGAGATATGCCTACACCTTCTGAAGGTCAGATGTGTCAGTCTGTACAAGTATTAACACAAATAACAATTTAAATACCACTATTTATTTTTCTTTTATAGCACTACTTATCCCAGTGTAGGGTGTCGGCGCACTTTAAACCACAGGCACAAGTTCTACACTGACAGTAAATCTTACAAGTGTGTAAATCAATCTAGAGGTCATGATGTCACTTCTTGTGATGCCTCACACGATGACATGCAGTTCCTGTCATGCCACATACAATATCACTCACTGTGAAATTACACACCATGATGTGCAAACATAATTATTGTCGGCTGGTAATCTTTGCCACAACTGATGTTGTGACTGCCTCTATTTCCTTTGCTGAACATGTTTCCATGCTGCTGTGGAGAGCAGAGCAGCTGAACCCTCCTGTCACTCTTGACATGGCAGAGTATAAGGTCCACTCTGTGAAGCGCCGCGGTGACACCGACAGCACGTGGGCATGCGCAGAGCAACACAGCGAAGAAGGGAAAAAATATTACTGGGCGGGAAATGTAAACAAACGTAAGCGATGACGTCTCTACCACCTCAGAAATGTGCGGCCATAGATGGAGTACCCCTGATAAGTGAATAGGTGTCACTCAGATCATACACTGGAATTAATCGATTGTTATCGAATGATGGTGGATTAGAAACACCAGACATTGGTGATGAGGAATATGTTAGTGAGCAGGCTGCTGGAATGGAGTGTTCGCTCGGGCAGGGGGCTCCCTGCAGCGACTTGAGGCTTCTCTTTAACCTGGGCTCTTGATTCCACTGCACACATGCCGTGACTTACAACCGGACAGCCGGGCCTGACTTCACCCTCCAGTGAGATGTAAAAGTGTCTGAAGAAACTTAGGGCCAGATTTATCATTGTATTCCGTTGCCCTTGTGTCATGCATAGCGTTGCAAGTAGGATGACCAACCGTCCATAAATTTCACAGACCATCCGTAATTTGGATCTCACGCCCGTTGTCCATGATGATCCCTTTTACGGACGCCTTTTGTCCATAATTTTGGGCATTGCAGGGAACAGCACTGTTCCCTGCATGTAGCCTCAGGTCCCTTTTGGGACCGCCTCCCACTCATCCTCGGAGCACAAGAGCAGCCTCACCCGCCCATTATCATTATGTACGCGGCTGATTGCCACATACAGAATGACAATGGGCCAGTCTGAGCTGTTACAGCATGTGGTGGCCTTCTCCAGCCTCGGTCTAGGGCAGGGCATTCTGTCAGATGAACGCCCATGCTGCTATGTGAGACTCCAGTTCATGAAAAGAAGCTGGTGAAAGAAGTTAAAAAGAAGGGGCTAGAGTTCTTTCACAGTCTCATCATTTTAGAACTGATGCATTTTCAATATTATATTCAACGAGGCCATGCGTGCTGCTTTTTTATTTTATGCATCTAACAAAGATTGGCAAAGCCAATAGTTCTGGCTTGTTGTAGGTGTAACATTACTTGCTGTGTTATATATCTGGATACAATGACAGAAGAGGCAAAATACCAGTCGGGCGGCACACTATACTAAGCACAGATTTTTAGCCTAGGTGTTTTAAGCCACACCCTTAATTTCATCGAACACCCCCTTTGGAGAGACCCCCAGTTTTTTCATCCCACTTAAAGCCTTGGAAACGACACCATGTCACACCATGTCACAGTCACTTCATGGCCTGGCACTGTGCATCATGCATGACTCATGACTTTCACATTTTCAGATTGCCTATGTGCAGGGGCATAGTGAACCCTATCCCCACCCCACCCTTTGCTTTAGGAACTACAGCATGGGTGAAATTCTTGATGGGTCTCTTCTGTCTGCAACTCTACAGACAAAGGCTCAGCTCATAATTAATATGACAAGGTGGGTGAGTGAGTAAGTGAAGGAATGGGTGGATGGCTGGATGCATTAGTGAAAGGGTGAATGGATGAATGAAAGGGTGAATGGATGGATGAGTGAGTGGAAGCATGGATAAGAGAAAAGGTAACTAGATGAATGGGTAAAAGGATGGATGGATGAGTGGATGGATGGATGAGTGAGTGGAAGGATGGATGAGTGAAAAGGTAAATAGATGGATGGGTAAACGGGTGGACGGATGAGTGAAAGGATGTATGGATGAGTGAAAGGGTGGATGATGGGCAAGTGAATGGGTGGATGGATGAGTGAAATGATGGATGGATTAATGAATTGATAAGTGAAAGGGTGAATGGATGGACGGAGTAAAAGGGTAGATGTAAGGATGGATGCGTGAATGAAAGGGAGGGTAGACGGACAAAAGGATGGATAGATGAGTGAAGGAGTGAAAGGGTGGATGGATGAGAGAAAGAATGGATGAATGAGTGAAAGGATGGATGGATGAGTGATAGGGTCAATGGATACATTCATGAGTGGATGAGTAGATAGATGGGTGGGTGGATGGATGGAAGGAAGGATAGCTAAGTGAAGGGGTCGATGGAGAGAGAAAGGGAGGATGGATGGATGACTGGAAGGGTGAGTGACTGGGTGGATGGTTGAGTAAGTGAAAGAATGGCTGGATGGGTGAAAGGGTAAATGGCTGGATGGATGAGTGTATGGATGGACGGGTGGAAGAGTGCATGGATTAGTGTACGAATGGATAGGGTGAAAGGGTGGATGGAGGGATGGATGAGTAAAATGATGGATGGAAGGATACATGTTGGATAGGTTTGCAAATGGTTGAATATGTTTGGATATGGATGGGCTTACTTATATACTATTACGCAACCTCCTCTGATGTGTCTGTAAAACGTCCCTTTTGTCCCGAAGTTTTGTCCTGAATTGTGACCTCCTGTCCTGAATTTTGACCCTTTGTCCTGAATTTTTACACTCACCGTCCTGAATTTGCAACCATGGCAGTTGGTCACCCTAGCGACATCCTGGGGAAAAACTGACTTCCTCTGGCACCTAGAATAATGAAAAAAAAACAATGGTCTGAAAACTGGCAGCGTGGTTATTTCCACGATTAAGTGTATGCAGAGGAAACCCAGTATCCCTCCAAACCAGTGTTCATGAACGAGTTCGTTGAGGCACATTCGAGTGTTTGATAAAAAAACAAAAAGTCAATAAATACCAATTCATTTTCAAAATATTACCGTCTACCTCTACAAAAAGCTCTAAACGGCATGCTGGTTATGGTAACTAATTGATAGCTGTTCAATTTCACTGACGCAACTGCATGGGGTCAAAAAGTTATGATGTTATCACTACGCGACAGTTATCTTGAGTAATTGCACCTCCCTATTTTCTACGTTACATCGTTGGACACCTTTTTCTCCGAATGCACACTTTACAGATGTAGAGGTAGCCTATAGCTTTATTTCTAAACATAAAATAGTCTTTGCTTTTCACTGCACCTGTGAGCGAACACGAACGTCTTTTAAAATGTAAACTGACAAAGAGGTTCTTGTTGGAAGCTTGAATGTCTGCAGTATTCACTTTTGCCTTTTGGTGGCGGTACTGCTCCACTGCATAGAATACGCGTTGATTCCACACGTGATTACAATCGCAGCACATCTTGGTTATATTGCAACAACATTGTGAGTTGGGATGTTTAATGATGGCTCTCTGGATTGATGCACCCACGGAAGAAGGATGTCTTTTGTCGCATGCTCATATTCCTTTCCTTTCCTTTTCTCTTCCTTCTTTTCTCTTCTGTTCCTTTGTTTCTGTTGTTCTTCGCTTTTATGTAGCCACATCATTATAACCCAAAACAGCGAGAAAACTAAGCGGGTATGCATCATGGCGAAAGTCTCACCGAGCAGAACTTGGCAAGGAGCTCACAAAAAAGTATTTTTTAAATTGTGTTCCATCTTAAATTTGAAGGTGTTCAGGCAGGTGGTGGTTCGTAGATTTTGGGAAGGAAAGTTCCAAATTCGAGTCGTACTCCAGGGAAGGATTGTGCCATCGTATGTTTAATTTTGATCTGAAAGTAGTGTTCTGAGCTCTGCAAGGATCTGGACCCTTAAACATTTCAGTTTACCTACTAGGTGTAGCGCGGCGGGGTCCGGCGAACGAGGACCGCAGCGGCGCTCAAATGAGGCACGACACACCAGTTACTGTTAAGTTGGCCGGAAGACCTCGAGCGGTCTCCTGCTGTTTATTTAACCCCTCGGGTTGAGCCTGCATCAGGGGCAGCCTCTTCACTCCCCTTCTCGCGAGCTTCTTGGTGGGGAAATCAGCCGCCCTGGCGAGCCGGGTGGAGCGAGACTTGGGGTATCATCCGGACTCTCTAACTCTTCGTGGCCAGAGTTTTGATCATAAGTTCTCTTAAAGCTGGACACATTCCGTGTGACGACCTGCGACCCTCGTGGGGCGGTGACCGTGGTTCCTTGTACCTTCCCAACAGTCCACCCTTCTGGCTCATAGGGTGTCCTGAACTTGAAGCCGGAGTGTCTGTCCTTGACCACAACGCAGTCACCCAGTTTCAGTTGTGGCTCTCTTGCCCTGCGGGCTTCACTCGCTTTCTGATTAGTCATTGTCCTTCTCGCTTGGATGGCGGCGTAGTCCCGTTCTGGGGGCTTACACGTTGGATCCGTCGAGATGCTATCCCGTGGGGGCCTTTTGAAGTGAGAGGGAGCACACTTGGTTGTGCTATGTGGCGTCTGCCTGTAGGCATCAAGGAATTGGTCGAGTGCGGACTCCGCATCTTCCCATTGATCCACGGCGATGCGCAGGGCCCAGTTGAGTGTTTGCATGAGACGTTCCACCTCACCGTTGGCTTGAGGCCACAGAGGGGTGAACTTCCTGTGGTGGATCGCCCTTTGCTCCAAGTACTCTTGGAATTTCCGGCCTTGGAACAGGGGTCCATTATTTGAACGAATCTCTTCCGGCAAGCCCATGAGTGCAAATGTCTTGTCGAGGACTCTCCTGGCATGCATGAATGCTGTCGACGCCACTAACTCCACAATTGGAAACTTTGAGAAGGAGTCGACCATCACTAACATGGTGCACCCATCCGGGAAGCTCCCGAAATCGAGGCTGATTTTGGCCCATGGGATTTCACTTGGCTCTTCAGTGATCACCGGCGCCGGGTCTCCCCCAGTGATGGTGCAAGTGTGACATTGCCTCACCATGTCTTCTACCATGGAATCCATAGCTAGGAACCAGACTTTGTTCCGTAGTCTGGCCTTTGTCTTCGCCATCCCTTGGTGCCCGACATGCGCCAGCCGAAGAATCCGTTGTTGTAGTCTCTTTGGGATTATGATGACATGTCCGCTCAGAACAACTCCTTGTTCTCCCACACTCAGTTCGTGGCATACCTGCCAGACCTGTTGCCGAGTGTGGCTGTCTTCTGCTCTGAGTGCCTGAGTCCCGTCCATGACGTGCGCCCATCCATTGCTCAGTAGGGTAGATTTCACTCTGGTCAGTGTCTCATCTTCATCCGTTGCTTGACCAATCTCCTCTACCGTCATGGCTGTGGGACATGCTTCCTGCGAGATCATTTTCACAAGCGCATCGGAGTATGCTACATCCGTCAGTGAACTTCGAGGCATCATGGACCCGGGATGTCGCGAGAGGTAGTCTGCCGGGTTGTGTGCTCCAGGGCGGAAGACAACTTTGAAATTATATGCCTGTAGCTGCACGGCCCATCTCTCTATTCTCGGGGGCGCTAGTCTCGATGACCCTGCAAAGAGCAGGAGCAGTGGCTTGTGTTCAGTGACCACCTGGAATTCCTATCCGTACAAGTGCAGGTGAAAGTGCTGGCACGCCCATTTTATTACTAGCACCTCAATCTAAATTTGGACTTACCTTGTCTCCGTGTCTGTTAGTGCCCTGCTGGCATACGCCGCGGGTCTCCAGGTCTCTTGATCATGTTCCTGAAGGAGGACTGCTCCAAGACCCACTGGGCTGGCATCGACGCCTAACTCAGTGCGCCGTCCCGGGTGAAAGTAGGGCATCACTGTCTTATCCTTGAGCGCGGCCTTGATGTTGTTGAATGCCGTGTTGGCAGCCACAGTCCACTCCCACTTGTGGTCACTGCAGGTGAGGGTGTGGAGCGGTTCTGACAAGGGGGCCAGATTCGGAATGAACCTGCCACAGTATGTGGCCATGCCGAGAAAACTGCGAACCTCCGTGGGGTTCTTTGGAGTGCCTGGCCTCTCGTATGGCTACGGCCTTCTTGGGGTCTACCTGTAGTCCTTCTCTGGTGAAGGTGTATCCCAAGAAATCAACAGACTCCTGGTAGAACGAGCACTTTGCCTTGTGAAGGGTCAGTCCGCAGTCCTCGAGTCGCTGGAGGGTGGCCCGTAGGTGAGTGTGATGGTCCTCTAGGGTGTTCGAGCACACCAGGATGTCGTCGCTCAGGTTGATGTCACCATGCAGACCCTGCTCAAGATTTATTTATTCTCGGTTGGTCTTGGGCTAAGGTTGTTTTTTAGATTCATTTGCACTATGAGAAAGGTAACTACTTTGGTTCCACAACATAAGAATTTAAAATTTTAAATTATTATGCTTGCTTTATTTTGATTTGATCATTCTGAATATTGCTTGTAGTTGTGCCACATTTAAATACAATTGTATTGTTTTTCCAATATTTACTCTTGATATTTTGCAAAGCAACTTGTTTTATGTTTTACGCCAACTTATTTGCAATATAAATGGGGGTATTTTCTCAGTTGTGTTGCTATCCCTCCTGTCCCTTGCTACACCGCCTTGTGCTCTTTCTCCCTTGCCTTAGCAAGTGTTTAGTGCTGGCGCTCAATACTGAAGGGGTTCATTGTGTTCCTCTATGTAGCGCTCAGGAAGCTAGACTAGGGCTCTTCAAACGTGTTTTCAAGGAAAATCATACCAAGCTACTGATAATTTTAAGATGGGAATACTAAACGCGACATCACGTATAGCGATCACATCAGTTAATCGGGCAGGGTTACGGGCAGTAATGGAAACAAGCATTTGCAATGCAATAGGTCTCACATTATTAAAGTTTGAGCTATTGGTGTTGCTTTATTTAGCAATGCCAATAGCTCAAACTTTAATAATGCGAGACCTATTGCATTGCAAATGCTTGTTATGTGCTTGTTGTTAGCTGTGCACTTTTATGTGCCTGTGGTTAGCTGTGGCAGATGAATTCGATCTGTTGGAATGTCTGTGATTCACCCCGTGGTTGTAGGGAATGTAGACTGGTCTGTGAGATGTAGTCATCTCATCCTGTCTGTGGAAACCTCTTTTGGTGAAATATATTTCAGTTTGGGTGTAGTCTCCCTTTCAGGTCTCCGACGATAAGGGGTCCAGCATACATTAATTGACCAGTAGCCCCCTACCGGCTCTCCCTCTCAGGGTTGAAGGGTGCCCCGTACATGGATGCACCCCTCCCCGTTCAGCTCCGGAGTGAGCGCCAGGGGTGAAAATGATTAATTTCCCATAAAAGGCGTTATTCCGAGGGGGCCAGTAGCACGAAGAATATATAGCGCCTACCACCCCTGACCACGCTTTACCGGTGTGTAACAGGGTCACCCAATCCCACCGCCTGAACAGAGTGTGCTCTATCTAAAAGTGCATCTATTTTGCAAGGACTTGACATTGCTGTAACCCGAGGCGGCAAGCAGAAAAAAAAGTTAATGAAAAGAGAGATCCATTCTAGAAAGTTGGGTGTTTGTTGGGGGGCCCGCTCCCTCATCTGTCGTTTCAGCTTTACTTTTTGTGGCCCTTAGGGAGTAGTTGTTCAGCGGCAAAATATAATATCGACAGGGGGACAGGAATTCCCACGAAACAGATGTGAGGCTTGAAAGGGCGTTGGGGGAGCGGCATCCCTGTGCGGGAAGTCACAGGTGGGAGGACGTGGGTGGGGGTTGTGTGGGAAGTAAAATGTGGGGAGGGCGGTGTATTTGGGGTAACGGGGGTCTTCTGTGCGCGAAGAAGGTGGGGGGCTATCGGAGTGTTCGAGCGGAGTTCTTTGTGAGGAAGAGGAGCCATGTGTGTGGAGGATGGGGGTCTGTGTTTGTGTCTGAAGGGGTGCCTCTGTGTGAGGGGAGAGTCACTCTGTGTGGGAACTTTCGGATGGAGTGGGAGGAGGAGGCGCTGAGTGGAACTGATGGGACCTGTGCTTGCGAGGAAGGGGAGCAATTGTAATTGCATTTATATATGGCTTTCTACACCTGAAAAGGCATCAAGGCGCTTTTCGGCGAGTAGCACGCTACTCCTGAACCCAATAAGATGGCAATGTTAATATTTTAAACAAGGGGCAAATTCGAGTTATATGTAAGAGGATGACTTAATGAGGCTGCAGCTTTCCAGAAAGAAGTCAAAGTTGTTCATGTTTGCTTCGCGTAAAATTCAAACCGTTGCTCCCGCCAAGGACTTCTTGGTAATTGCAGATCCCTTGTGATCTCATTGCTGAGCTTGTAGAATGAGCTGTGTAACACCGTCAGCAAGACGAACATCCAACCTGTACTCACTGCACCAAAGGCAGCCCAGAATCAGATGCTCAGATTAAAGATTCAGTTCATTTTATTAAATTTGTATAGTGCTTGCGCTGTGGAGGGAGAAATAATGCAAACAGCAACAACGGGACATAAACAACAAGTATACAAACGAGTGGTGCGTGTGCCACAGCGAGCGATCTGTGTTCAATTACAGCGCACGTGTCTTGGCACGATAATTGAAAACAGATGTCGGAGCGGGTAACAGACACCAATAGGCCATGGGCAGAGCAATGCGACCGCCTTTGGCCTATTGCGTGCTGCCTTTCTAAAAAAGATGACCGCAAACGCCAATACCATGGACCAAAAGGAATCGCACACGCACGAGCGTGTGCGATTCCAGGATCTGTTTTGAAACCCTACATAAAAGGACTCTCGCTGCGCGAGCAGTGCCGCGCACTGCATCGCTAGGCGCGAGACCTAAAAAGGCTCTATCAATTTGGGCATTCCTCTACATGGTTAATGTATGACAGCCATAGTTGCAGTAAACCTGGCACCAAGGCAGTATTATGAGCAAAATGTCCCCCCAATGCCTCATGATTTATCACTCAGATATCAGATTCAAATAATTTAAGATCCAACCATTTTTCTCCAAACATTAGGTTATGAGTTCTGAAAATGCACAAATCTTCGTCTGGAATACATACATTCAATTTTTGGAAACGTATACTAATTCAACCAAGCCAAACCTTCTACCTTAGTTGGCTGGGCTGCACACCGGAGAGCCAGTGGTGTAACGAAACTTGAGCAGGTCCCCTGTAAAGTACATGGAGGGCCCCCCTAGGCTCCGGACTCAGTCAGGAGCTCTCAGGCTAGGGGCCCTCCGCCTGTGCACAGAGGGAATGTTTTAGTTCTCTAAGGCAGTGCTGAAACGGTCGATTCTCCTTCCTATGAAATGTACACCAGTCGTACAAGCGCCATCCTGATTGTATATTAGTATTAACAACTACGTGTTGTATCTTTCCTCGTTCAATCTGAAGAGTAATGTTGTATACATGTCCTTTATAATCTGTACGGTGAGCTTTGATTTCAGATAAAGAGTTAAAAAAAAAAAGATTTATAGTATGAGCTCGGATTTCATTCAAGTTATTATATGTAAGGTTTTCAGCTCAGCTTAATTGATATTAAATGCATGCCAACTGAAGTTAATGTGGTAAAACAGATATGCAAGCAACAATTTTTTGTATTCCTATCCATTCATACTACCGATATCAGGCTGACTTTACTGTTCAAGTTTAAATCATTAATTCACTCCAGGCTTACATAAGGCTTATGCAAGCAATAGATCCCAGGAAAAATTACCCTCAAAGTTGGATAACAGTTATATTTATGGTATATTTGCCAAATGGAACGACCTTGTATATTACCGTGAAAAGAAAAAGAATATAATTAGGTGTGCATTCAAAAATCTGTTTATGTCAAATCTATGAAATATGTAACCGGAAATATGTATTGGTGTGTTATGTAGAAATGTAGGCGAATTCATTGGTGAGGAAGGAATGTATGATATATGAAGACTATATGTTGCACCATTTTTATAGCATTCCTCATGCCATTTATTCGTTATGCCAATGAAGTGTCAGTCCTGATCCTTGAAGAATGTCAGGTCTTTTCTGTAATTGCTTTTGTGCATTCACAGCATATGTGGCTGAAAGAAGAAAAGTGTATGATTTTCTTTTCCTAAAGCCTGTTTTTCGCACAAGTAAGAAATTTTTTTAGACTGGCTGATATCTGTCGAATGCTATATTTAAATGTTTTTGTATGTTGTGCTGCTAGATGTTCTCAGAGCAGGATAAACATTAGAAACATGCTTCAGTTTTAACACATTTTTGTACAGAATGTACAGAAAAGTGTACCCAAATTTCTTAACTGCTGTTGCACCAAAAGCTGTCACAAAGCATCCAAATAAGAGCCAGATCATTCACTTAAAAGCAGCTACAAAAAACAGAGCGCCAGCATTCTAAACGTAAAATGTTAAAGTTTTTCTTTAAGCTAACTATCTGCCCACTCATTACATGATTCACAAATGCAACCTTCATCCATCCATGCTTTCATCTGTGTATCCACCCACACTCTTGAACTCACACTTCTCACATTCTCTTCCGGCATTGCCTCTACCTTGTTATGAATTAATTGTTGTTCACATTCAAAATGTTGTGTGTGACTGTATGTGCATTATTTATATGCTGTGGTTCATCTTTACACAGCTACCTGTCTGTTGAATGTGTGAATGATTTTCTTTAAGCATACTGGTCACTGTGCATGGATGCCTCTATGTTTCTTTGTGCGCATGTGGGGGTGTGTATATATATATATATATATATATATATATCGCACACTGTGGGAACTGGCTCAGTCCTCATTGCGTGGGTTAACCTTGACAGAACCAAACAAACGCTATCTTTGTGAGTGCCGGTCCCAGGAATGTGTTTAGGTACTTTCAAGTGAGTGTATCAAAAAACATAAAAGTGCAGCAAGACTTGCTTCGGTGTGCTATATAACCTATCCTACTATCAAAGCGCGTGTGGAGTTAGAATAGTAATTACACACTTCATTACTGCCAATGGCCGGTCCTCATAAGTATAGGTATGTTATGTTTGTGTGTCTGTGCATGCGCATTATTTGTTTTTTTTTGCAAGTAGATCGTGTCTGTGATGGTCTGTATGGAAGTTCCGTCTTTGTGAAACGCTTCTTTGTGTACGGATTTACCATGTGGCAGTTTTGCCATTGCTTATGTTTTTGCTTTTTTTTCCCTGATTTGCTATTTCTATAAGAAATGGTGTTGAGTATGACTTACATTTGAAAATCAGCATCTGAATTACTAAATAATCCTAGTGTGTTTATTTGGTAAACTGGGATTTCAGATTTGTACTTACCTATATCTTAATTACCCCTCAAAACAGACTAATCACTTGTTTGGTCTTCATCCACTATTTCACATTACTTTTTAATTTTCTAGAGTCTGTGAAGATGTCCCACTCCTTGCCTCGAAGAGTGTTTGCTCCCATTGTTGGATCGGGCGTGAAACTGGGTGATTATATCTTTGATGATGAGGCTGCAGGTGAAATTCTGGAGCGTTTTCTGGAGATTTTGGATCAGGATCTAAAGGAGGAGGATTTGGATATTGCAGAAGAAATCACTACAGGTAAATTAATCCAACCAAAAATAAAACTCTACTATTTACAATCTTGTATAATGAGTCTGGATCTCCTTGAATATTTTTGAAAAATGTAAAGTCTCCTGAGGGTGGTAAACACCAGTGGTTATGATATTTATTTCACCACATTCTCTTGGTTAGAGGATATTGGGCCATATGTATCACAGAAGAGTTTTGCGATTCTCAAATTGCGATTTTTAGCGAATCGCAGTTAGAGAATCGCAAAATGCAATGTATGTAGGATTTGCTAAAAATGTTGGGAATCCTACATATTCCTTATTTTCGAATCGCAAATTGAGATTCGCAACTAAGGAATACCTTCCCATTCTTTCCTATGGGCTAGGAGGCCCATAGGAATGAATGGGAAGACATTCTCAATTTGCGATTACCAATTAGAGAATCGGTAATTGAGAATAAAATTTCAAGGTTGCAAGGGTGCAAAAAGGACATCATGTTGCACCCCTGAAATATGCATATGTGCACATTTTGCCTAAGAGCATGTATGTGCGACATATGGCACTTTTAAAAAATCAAAAAAGTGCTTTTTAAAAGAAAATCGCAAATTACCACCAACATGAAGTTGGTGGTAATTTGCAATTCCTTAAGGCCAAATAGCAAATTTCTGGTGCTTCCAAAATTGCATTTAAGGAATCGCAATTTGCAATTCCTTAACTGCATTCGCAAAGTAGAGAATCGCAAATTTTGCGATTCTCTATTTTGCGATGGCCTTTTGGGATGATACAGCCCAAAAGGCTTTTTCCCATTTGCAAATGGACAGATTCTGAGATTCTGCCCGTTTGCAAACGGGAAAAAGGCTTGATACATATGGCCCATTGTTCACTCTCAAAGGGAATTTGGTGAACATGGAAACTTCTCCTCGATTTGCTAAATGCAAGGAAACATATTAATTATACACCAAAATTATATAAAATACATTGGTGCTCTGAAGGATAAGATGTTAATATGAGGAAAATGCATGTCTTCAATTTAGATAGGGAATTCTTCCTGTTGCTGTATTAAACCAAAAAATAGAGGAGGAGGCAATAAATGTATTATTGATAACACCAGAGGAGACACCTTAGAACATTGGATGTTTGTATGTCCAAGGTACAATGTTTTGTGATCTGTGCGGTTCAAAATCATTCTAACTGCCCAATGTGTTTGAATACTAAGACCAGCTTATAAATTGTGTCTCTCAACAGAAATGCTGTTAGTACAGATAGCAGTTACTAGGTATATCCAGAAAACTTGAATTAATTAAACATAATTTGATTGAAAATCAGTGGAATTGTATTATGTTTTAGTAGCAACCCCTAGGTAGTAAGGTGTGCTTGTAGTATATTGTAAGCATCTTAACATAGTAACAAATTGTTTTATTGAATGGTGTTTTGTCTAATTTCTACCCAATGGACTGTCTTATTTTCTTTTCCTTAGCATTTAATACAATAAGTTTGTATAGGTTTGTATAGGTTTCATGATTATATAATGAATCATATTTCTTTATACATGACGAACAGTGAATCCGGAATTTAATTTAATTTAAATTCCTTTGGTCAACTAACATTTAGTATAATTAGTTGAGCACATTTGCAGCACTTGGGATCCTGGTGGAAGGAGATATCTTGGTGGCAGTTCCTGGACAGCAGGAAAGTGCAGCCTTAAGCTGCTGCGTCACAGTTGGGGTATGTGTCCAAGTAGTGCAACTGATGGGACAACGTTTGTGGTTCTGTGGAACTGAATAAAAAAGAGTAAACAACTTAAAAATACACAAACATGCAATACATGTAGATCCGGTTGGGTATTTCATTGATGGACAGGCAGTCTGAGTTTGTTTGGTCAGGATATTGTGGTTCCTGTTCAGTCTGGAAGAACAATGGGAGGCGCAAGAACACATCTGGTGCTGTTCTGTTGCCTCTTTGCATCTACTGCCTGTCCCGTGCCCAAGGGTGAAGATCTCTACTATGCTATGCCTGATGGATGGGATGGTGGACAAAACACTGGTGGCAGTTATAACTGAGATTAGGGCATAGAGGAACCCTTTGCATGACTTCCCGTCCTCCTTTGCTGCTTTTACCCTCATTCTTTGGGTTTGTTGCAGTGGAAGCCTTTTTATTCAAATTCAAGTTAGCTATCCCACTGGCCCCTTATGGGTGGAATTTTTACTCAGATTCTATACTTTACTTCGGAGGCGATGATCCTCTGATGGATCTTTCTTCGTTGTAGTGAGAGGTGAGAAATCAGGATGTCCCACTTTCGGCCACCCAATGAGGACCATTAATTGGTAGCCAACTCACAAATACAAACAAATAGCTCTGCTGTAGCTACACAGAACAAGAACAAAATAACATGTTCTGAAAACCATCTATGACACTCTCTATTAAGCATTTAAAAGTCAGATAATTGTAGGTACAGTTTCTGTGAAATGAACATCAAGACACAATAAAAGACTTAGACAAACTTAGATAATTTGGGTATTGTATTAAAGAGCCAAAATCAATGCATATAAGTAACATTTTAAGAAGCTCAGTCATGAGTCTTGCAGTTTGAAATATAAAATCACACATCTAGCCAAAGTAAATCTTTTGCTAAATACAGTCATCCATGAGAGGATCGTTCCAAACGTTAGAGATTCCTACCACCAACAAGGGCCGGAGGGTAGTTCACAAGGGCTCTGTTAGCATGCGCAAAGGGATCAAGTTAAAATCTAATAGGGAGAATCCATGGGCAAGGGGAATGGAGCATAAATGAGGAAAGTTCATGTCGGGTCTCTCACCAAACTGCACCAATTCGTCCAACAGGCATGTTTATCAGCAAGAGCAAAAAGACATGGGGTACCTTAGAGAAAGTCCGCCACGCAGGTTGGAGGCAAGGAAAGTGAAAAGGGGCTAGCCCCCCTCCTTCTAGGACAGTCATTTTTTATAGCCCAAATTGTTCATGGTTACATCAATAGTCACCCTACAATGGTCTGATCATCATTTGACCATTCTTCCGTTCTCCAGGTAAAAATTGATACTCCAGCATACTTTCCCATGCTCATCATGAGAAACGACTGTCCATTCCGTCCTCACAGGTTAGTTGACAAAGAGCTAATTTACTTTGTAGCTCTCCATGGATATAGTCCGAAGGTCAGGTTACCACCATTCATACATAAAGAAATGCTGTAACAAAGCATGTCGCATGAACAAGAACAAATAAAGCAACATTTGTGGAAACGTCTCAAAGTCCATTTCACATCAGGCTATGAAATAATACAGTCTAAGGAAAAAATCAATTCAAATGCTTTTTAAAGTTCAAATTTTTTATTTAGTAAAATAAACTCCTAATTAAGTACAAACATAATGAAATAAATCAAACATATCATATATGAGCATTCTGTAAGGTTGTCAGTGATTGCTACACAGAAATGTTCAACTCTCATTGTGGCCTCCTACCACAATTTCAAAAAGTAGCAACGTGTAAATTATTTCTAAAAATCATTAAAATAAAATAGTTTCTATAAGTAAAAGATCTTTGTAATGTTAGGCACTTATACTGAAGATTTCAATCATATAGCACACTACTTGCATGAATTGCACCATTGGCAAGTTTTTTATGGCGTTCTACAACAAAGTCAGTATAAATGCTTAGTTTCATAATTAATTTTCATGACATCTTTGTTAAGAATATAAAGTAATCAGTTACTAAACATTTCAAATTCACTATTTGGTTAATCATACTGTTTCTACCTAGTCAAACACCCTTTTATGATGCCGGTACTTCAACTTTTCTCAGTTTCAGTGTCGTTTTTCTAGATGTATGCAAAGTGCACATTTGTGTATTTGTTGTCAAGATTGCTTTGTGTGTCATGTAAAGCATGACCAGCTTTTAACCTGCATCAGGTTTGTATACAAACCGAGTCAAATTAGTCCCGTCCTTGACCGCTTAGCAGTTTAATTGAGCTTCTAGGCCAGGGGGCTGATGGAGTACTCCACTTCTTTCTGCTCCTCTGTCAGGTCTGACAGTTGTGTTTGATCTGCCTTTGCTGCGTTGTAAGCAGGATGTTCTCCATGCATGTATATAAGCTTCTCTACACTCCCTTTTTGAAGGTTATTACACTCCTTGCCCTGACTATCCAATCATAAAGAATCTCTATATTTTCTGAGACTTATCTCATATCTCTCATCCTGGAAACCTCTTCCTTTTTTTCATTTTTTTTACAAAGAAAAGATAGAAAAGTTATCGTCATTGAGTTCAGTGGGCGCACCCTCCAACTTCTCACTCTTACCCTCCATTGAGAGTTATGGGTTATTGGAATGGTATAATCGTTAAAACCTTTTATGTGCTCACATCTCTACAGTGCATACACACCCTACGTGAGGCTGAAATGGTAGTAATCCTGTTTTTTTCTTTCCGTACTGCTGTTCTTTGGAATCTTTTCAGCTGCCATGATGTTGGAGTATGAAGTCTTGTCTGTAAAGGGTGGTGCATGTGTTGCGTATGTTGTTCAGTCTTGGAGTTTGCCTTGATATTTGGCCGGAACCTGTAGTAGAAAGAGACTGACACAGGCTGTTGTCAGTTTGAGAAGCAGCCACTTTAGTCTATGACATTTTCGGGTCTGGTTTGCCTGCCTCAGTTTTCTTTGGTTGGTGCATTCAGTGGTGGTCCATTGACTCTTATGAGTCAATGTTGAAACATAGATGACAATTTTAGCTGTCCATTCTGAGTCTCAGAATGTTTTGCCATCAATTTGATTCATTTTGAGCCTTTCACCACCCTTAAGCATATCCTGTGATTTAGGGTTGAGCATGTGTTTCTACTCTTCAATACATTAAGTGATTGGTAGTTCCTCTCACTTTCCAGTCCTGTGGGGAGGTTGTCAGACGAGTTGGTTTTGAGTTATTTTCAAGCCTGTGGATATAGACTTCCTCCTTTCTGCCTTCCACGGGTAGTAGGTAGGTCAAGGTAGCAGTTTTATGAGCGGAGTGGTGTTCTTGGTTCAGTTATTCTTCTGTCGCTCCTTTGTAGGAAGGTAGGATCCTTCTGCATAGTTACCCCCACTTTTTTGTCTGATGCTAAGCTGGTTTTTGACTAGTATAACTGGGATACTGCTCATCTGTACCCCAGTCTATCTGCTTTCTCCCTAAATTATTGTGTTCAGTACTTAGGTACATCCCAGATTGGATACTGGAGTACCCTTGTCAGTCCCTAGTATATGGTACCCATGTACCCAGGGCATAGGTCCCCCAGAGGTCTCCCATGGGCTGCGGCATGTATTATGCCACCCATGAGAGACCATTCAAAATGGAACTACAGGCCTGCAATTGCAGCCTGTGTTTGTTGGTGCATGCACCACTTACTAAAGATCTAGATTTACTATATCTAAGAGTTACTGCACTTAAAACGTGTAAGTCAGCCCTATAGCAGGCCTTTACAATCCTGGAGACCGGGTGCTTGGTTCTAAGTGAGAGGGTGCCCCTGCATGAGCAGGACACCCTTGCAGCCTATGGAGTCCATTCTCCCGGGTTGTCAGTGAAGCAGCCATATACTATATAGAGGGGCACCGCATAATCACGTGATGACCATCTCGAAAATGGCTGCAACGAATCCTATCATGTTTGCTATCAAACATGTTGGAATCATACCCCCACACCAAAGCACTGTAAGAGCCCTCCGTTAGGCTCTCAGTGTTCCCGGTACCAGTCTTCTAGTCGCAGACAGCACAAAATGCTTGCTGCCGACCAGAGGGACATTTCTGCCCTCTTGCTGCTGAGCCAAGCTCGAGCAGGAGAAGGTAGAACACTAGGCATCCTGTCGCAGGGCTGTGTGACCACCTCCCAGACAGGATTTAGTGTATTAGGGCTGAATGGGTGCGCTTGCCAGCTCCTGAAAGTCTGCATGAGGGGCATATTTGGTGTCCCTGTGCATAGTCCAGTTCAAACCAGTCCTGGGAGCCGTTGGCTCCCGCTCTGGCGAGAAACTGGACAAAGGACATAGAAGTAACCTCCTCCCTGTCCAGACACTCCCCTGAGAGTGTCCCCTAAATCTTCCAAACCCTGTCCTTAGGGTACTTAAGGGCTTACCTGGGTGTAGGTGCCTAGATTCATCGTGGGATAAGATTTAGAACTGAAACCACTGCACTCTTACCGTCTGGGCACTCTAGACTTCGCTGGACTTTGTATGGGCCTGACTTCTTCTCCCTTCCAGTCTGCTGCATCGTCTGTGCATGTGCATCATACAGGAACCTTCCAAGGCCTGTGAAGCATCAAGGACTACCGAAGTAATCTCCCTTGGAGTGAAGGAGTCAACGCAACTAAGTTGACCGGTCTGCAGATCCTGAGCTCCTCCAGACTCCGTGGGGTCTGCGACACAGGTGGTGGTTTTCCCCAGCTCCTGAGGCCTGCTCTACCCTCTCATCAAGTTTGAGGCCAGTTGTCCTCGTGGTGGTTGCAATGACTGAACCCCTGAGTACCGTGTCCCCTTTGCAGTTGCAAAGGCTTGTTGACATCTTTACAAGAAGATCTTCGGGCTCCAAGTAGCCCCGACCTCGAGCACCTCCACTGACCAGAATCTTCAGCCACACCGCATCATGTGCATCATGGCCTGCATATGTTTGTGAGCTGCTTGAGGTCCTCTCGCGATTCCTGTGCCTCTGGCCTGGGGGTTCATTTGAGGGTCACCTTTGTTTTCCTTGGGCTCCTGTGACTGATCAGGGCCTGCCTTGACTCCTGTGCTAGTGGTGAGTCTCCTGGACCTTGCTGGTCCCAACCGTGCACCTTCTTGACTTCCTGCGTGGGTTGCATTTGCCAAGGCTTGCTGGTGCTCCTGCCGGACACCAACCCCTCAGCACTCGACATCCTCCGTGAGACAGCTCGCCCCGGGTCCTGGTTGTCCTCCGCGTCGCCTGGTCCTCGCAGCTGCAGAGTCAAGGTTACTGTCATCTTTCCTGAAGCACCTGACATCAGAGGATATTCATCTTCCAACTCTCCTGGTCACCCCTGAGTGACATAGACTCTGTCCCCTCAGCTTTCAAGTAATCCTTCAAGAATCCACGTTTGGATTCCTCTAAACACTTTCTTCCCTTCCAGCATCTGCACTTTTCTGAAGTCCTCCATAGGTTTTGCCGTCGGTTTCAGACGCACCTTTATACCCGGCTTCCCTGGGATAGGTAACTTGAGTACCAAGGTATCCATGGGTGGGGTGGCTTTCCAGCCTTCTGTCTTCCATGGGCTTTCTTCAGGGTCCACTGGGAAGGGTCCCTAATCTTTAAAAATCCAACCCCGACTTGCACATAGACCTGTACGGAGCACGCTGTCGTGTTCACACACTGTACATGCCCTCCGTGGGGTCCCTATCTACCTACCTTGGGTAGTTCTGTGGGTCCCCCTCTCGACATTATCTTGACTCAAGTCGTTCTTATACCAATTTCTTAGTATATGGCTTTGTCCCCCCCTGGGGCCCACTGTGTATTAGCTATTTACTGTGATTCCTTTGCTAAAGTATTGTGTGTTTTGTGTCTATCTCCATGTGGGAGATACTGTAACGTATTAGGCAGTGTTATATAACAAATACATATTTTTATAACTATTTTGTGTGGTTCTTTTTCATTTAATCTATACTTTAAGATTGCATTCTGGTAAAACAAGCTGCTTTATTCTCCTTCAAGAATAAGCCTGAAGGCTACTATCCACAGCTACCACTTGGATAGCTTTCTAAGTTTGTCTGAGACATCCTAAATCCCCATAAGGGTTGTCTGAATTGGTGCAAGGTGCCCACTTACATTAGTGACCATCATATACCAGGCCAGCTTCTCACTTCCTGGCAATATGGTGTTCAATGGCTTGTTCGTTCCAGTGTTTCGTCATGATCACTAGAAGATTTCAGCTGGTTCTGGTTTGAGTCTCCCCAAGGAGGGTTGAGCGAGCTGTGTCCTGCTTGTTGCGATGCCTCCATGGTATTTACTTTTGATTTAGTCTTCAGGGATTCCGGGCGCCATTTAACTTCCTCATTGCATTCTGGCCTCTCCCAATCCAGGATTTCACTAGTGATCCGGAGATGTCCAAGGTTTTCCCTTTGCAATAAGTTTCCAGTGGAGATGCTCTTTTTTTGGTCACAATTAAGCCCCTTGTGGTACTGGCGCTTGGGGTTCACTTCAGGAGAGGGGCCTCTTTTGTCTTGACCTTTGGACTGTTTTTCCCATTCTAATTATAGTTTGTTCGGGTCCTGTTGCTTTGGTCTTCGGTTTTGAAATTTCCAAATGCTCTCAAAAACACACTAGAAGGTTCGAGAGAGGCCTCCCCTCGCACCAGAGGAATCTTACCAGAACTGGCCAGCTTCCAAGCAAGCATTCCCTAGCAGGAAGGAGTTCTCACGTCCCCTTCTCCAATCTTGCATGTTCCAGCCTTTATCTTGACGAAGCTTACAAAAGCCTTCAGGGTACATTAAACAATTTCTCACAAAAACAATCCTTGAACTTGATTAACCCAAACAACTTGCAAGAGCTGCTGTGCACGCAGATAAAGCTCAAGCGAGGCAGAGTCAGAATTCAGGATGACATGAGGCCATGTCAAAGCCAATAGTAAGAATTCCTAATACTTATCAATGTACAACACAATGCACATTTGTGCACACACTGCTCATAGATTCACATACTTCATCTCTCAATGTATAACACCGAGCACATTTGTGCATCACTGCACTTCGAGACCAAAAAGTACACTCCACACCTCTCTCTCCCTCTCATGCTTTCAAATGCACATCCCACACGTTCTGTTTTTTGTCAAGGCTGTCCTGCTCCGTGACAGCTCCCACTGAAAGACAGCAAGATTACAAGAAATAAACCTGTAAGAGAAGAAAGGCATATGCAGGATGTTGTACATTCAGGCTAGGGTAAAATAACATACCAAAGTCAATTAAAATAATGGTAGTCAAAGGTCATCACAGGGTGTCAGACCACAAGAGTGCCTCTAGCACTACAGTTATCTAGTGGCTAAGTTACCAATCTGGCAACTCGTAGACTTGGGTTTTATTCCCTGATTTGATGCTTGACTGAAAGCCCGGTGATTCTGTGCAAATAACACAGAGCCTCATTTGAATGTTTTTGTAATCTTATGGGGCCAGCCCCATTGGTAATTTAGACCGAATGGTAACATTGCTGTACCAATTATTACCCCAGGCGGAGTTTCAAAGTGAAGTACTAGGGAAAAAAGAGGAATAAGCAGAGGAACTCTCTAAAATACTGATTTAACTTGTGACTCCTCATTTCTAAAGGAACTCTCCAGGGTACTAGGGTACCCATCATAATCGGTCAGTAACACTGCCTACCATCTCCTGGGAGTAGGAGAGTTACCTGTGCCTAATAAAATCCCTCAGGCCTCTTGGCCTGGTGCCACTGCACCTGCTGCACCGATGGAGGCTGTGGCCCCTAGTGGTCGTGCCCATGCTAGTTGGCATACAACACATTTTGGTAGAGTGTGAGGCTGAAAGGCGCTACCAGTGGAGGCACCAGGGAACAGTACAGCTGGCTCTTGTTTTAGTCTACCGATGTTATGTCCATTGCGTGGGAAAGACTTAACAGACAAATTACAAGTACCAGTCCTGTGAGGCAGTACCCACTTTGAGAGCTTTGCCTGCTGTGTTTTTGTGCTGACTAAAAGCTGTGTTCGTCGATGTGCTTCCATATAATTTTGAAGAGCATGGACGTAAACACAATCCATGCAGGTCTTGTAAAAGCAATTCTTCCATGGTCCATAAAGAAAATATGCATCCTTTATGGAGTATTGCAAGCTGGACAGCAAATCAAAATGGGCTTTTTGCAGTCCATACTTGCAATTATAAACCTGCTTAGGGCGCATTCAGTGGCTGCTAACTTCCTGTGCCACTGGTGTGCCCTAGCCAATTGCATTTTTCTTTCTTCACAACCCCACACCGCTAACCGAATTTTGTGAGTGATGAATCCGACACATCCTCTGAAAAGGTACAAACCTCTTCTCGATACTGCACAGCAGTAGTGCAGTTTGGCTATGTAAGTTCTAGCAGCCCTTATATTTTAAAAAAATAAAACAAGCATTGGCATGGCCAATAGGTCTCGCCTATGCAAGACTTATTTGCTTTGCCAATATCTTTTAGTTTTGTTGTACAGCAGCGT
Source organism: Triturus cristatus (assembly GCF_964204655.1). NCBI lineage: Eukaryota > Metazoa > Chordata > Amphibia > Caudata > Salamandridae > Triturus > Triturus cristatus. The sequence goes on along the minus strand of NC_140586.1, from coordinate 321,585,767 downwards.
TGCAGCTATACAGCATGGCTAAAATGTAGCTGTGTGGCGTAGAATGGCTTGAAGGAGAGTGCAGTGGAGTGGTGTAGAGTAGTGTTGAGTTCTGTGATGTAGAGTAGTGTGGAGTAAAAGTGGAGTGAAGAAGAGTGGCTTAGAGTGAAGTGGTGTACAGTGGACTTGCGTAGAGCGCAGTGGTGTGGAATAAAGTGGAGTGGAGTAGAGTGGCATGGAGCAGAATAGAGTACGTGGAGTGGCGTAGAGTGGCGTAGGGTTTAGTGCAGTGGGATCCAGTATAATGGCGTAAAGTGGCGTGGAGCAGAGTGGCGTAGAGTTTATTGAGTGGAGTAGCATGGAGTGCCATTGAGTGGCATGGAGAGGAGTAGAGTGCCGTAGAGGAGAATGGAATGTAGTGGCATGGAGCAGCAGAGAGTAAAATGGAATGAAGTGGCATGGAGTGGCGTAGAGTGGCATTATGTGGAGTGGTGTGGAGTTGAGTGGCATTGTGTAGAGTGGTGTGGCGTGGCATAAAGTGGTGTAGAGTGGTATGACGTAGAGTGGAGTGCTGTAGAGTGAACAGGCATAGGGTGGCTTGTAGTGGAGTAGAGCAGGGTTCTCCAAAGTCGGTCCTAGAGGGCCGGATCAATGCCAGATCTTTAAGACAGCTTCATTTATCTAACTGGGGATATGCTAAAAATCTGGCATGGATCCAGCCCTCCAGGACCAACTTTGGAGAACCCAGGTGTAGAGTGATGTGACGTAGAGTGGAATGGCGTAGAGTTGTACCGTTGTGGGTGTAAGAAATTTAAATAAGGAATTTAAAACAAATGCATTTGAAAATTGCACGAATGGAGAAAGCAGCACAAGAACTATCATGAAACACATACCTTGTTCACAGCTCAATCAGCAGAAGGGCACCAATTAAGATGAATCAATCTGTGCTTGGTCCATGCTTCACAGAAAGAAAAGGAAGTGATGTCTAGCATGCACTGGCCAAAAAGGAGGCAGCAATGAAGAGTGACAATGAAGGTAAAAAATGGTAAGCAATCAGCTGGCTCCCAGTCCTTTTGTAAACAGTACCCCTCGCAAGTGGGAACACATGCACGCTGTTGCAGGCTCTTCATAAAAACTGACATGTTTATTCATTTGGGCATTACATGCCCCCATAGCAGCGGAACGGGAGATGCCGGTGTATCAGAGATAGCAGCTGCATTGTTGTGGTGTTACACATGAGACGTTTGTCCCTTGTCTCTGGTGAGCTGAATTCACTTCTCTGTAAGGAGGGTGGCAACAGCTCTATTTTCCTGACAGGGCAATAATACATTTTAATTACCCAGCTCTCATTATGGGCCCTAGCTGTATAATTGTAGAGGAGAGTAATTATCAGCAGCTGGTGTGGGCAGTACTGCTTAAACAATATGAACCTAAGCTGTAGGGTCAGTGTAGCAGTAAGGAAGCTAATGAATATATTTGTGATTGTATTATTTAACTCAAAATAATATATTATGATACTGGTTAAGTCCCAGTTTTGTTGTTCTTACTTACCGAATTACTGATGACCAGTGCTGTTTTCTTTATATGTATTTTTTTTGCCTGTGTGAGCAGGTCACATTCTGGTAATATCTATTTGCGATTATATCCGAATCACAATTAGGAAACTGGTATTCCTAATGTACAAAATTGTTTATTTTTAAATAGCGATTGGTAGTAGGTCGCAAATCAACCTACCTCATGACCAATAATGAGGTAGATCGCAATTGGCTACCAATTAGGAATAGCAGCCATCACAGGGCTGTTGGCCTGCTTAGGTTGGCAGCCCACCATATCTGTGATTGATTTTTAAGAAAGAAGGACCACATGTATCATGCATTTTTGCTCAATCAGGTCGTTTGCGACCAGTAAAATGCTTTTTGGGTATGTATGAATTCCAATTTATTATTCGGTAACGTTACCAAATCTCAGTTAGGAATTACATATACATACCGATTCGGTATTCGGAAGGGGCGTGTTTAGGGCATCCCTTCCTAATACTGAATTGCAGCGGTATGTAGGAATGTTTTGCAACAGAAATGCAGTTGCAAAACATTTGCATTTAAACACCTACTTCATGTAGGTAGTAACCCATTCGCAGTTGGGAAGGGGTCCCTAAGGACCCCTCCTCCATGGGGAATGTTCGTTAAAATGTTTTTAGGACTCTTAAAAAAAGGGAAAAAAACATTAAATGTTTCTTTTCCAAACGCAACCCGTTTTCCTTTAAGCAAAACGGGTTGCAATAAAAAAAAGATGGCTTTATTTCAAAGCATTCACAAACATGGTGGTCTGCTGACCCCGGGAGGCCACCATCCCTTTGATTTTAGCGACCTGCCTCAATATTTATTAATGAGGTAGGTTGATTTGCGACCTATCAAGAAAGGATATATGAAACTAATAGAGTTTCATACATTCAAATAGCGATTACCTAATTGTCTGGGCAATTTGTTCATTAAGAAAAAGCATTTTTTTCCATCAGAAACGGTGCAATGGGGCCGTTTCCAACCGAAAAAATGGTGTGTACATACGGCCCTTAGTGTTTTATATACACGAAAAATAGACATTTTTAGTGTAGTTAAGCAGATATGTGTCACATATGTCTCAGGTCAACATCGGGAGATGTATCACAAACCCATTTTCTGTTCTGTGCTGGCGTGGAAGGGGCCTCTGCATTTCTCCACCATATACATGAAATCATAAAACCTCTGAGTAAATGCAAGTGATGCAGACAGCGGAGCTCAGAAACACAGGTCTATAATTGCCTCTGTGTTTCTGAGCTCTTCTGTCAGATAAAAACATGCTCTAGGTCGAGTTTTTTAGAGATGGAACAAAGGAAGCAACTGAGCCCTTCTGCGCTGGAGTAATGCAGGCAATAGTATGGTACAGAGAAATCAAACCAGACATAAAACTGCACACATCCATCCATCCATCCAACACTACACGTTAGACACAATGTTCCACATACAGCCAACAGGGCACCTATATGCCCATTAGTGGGCTGCCATGTTGTTCCAAATAGAATTTGTAACCAAGATAGACAACGGCCAAAATTCCACTCAGCCAGCAACAGCAGGTCTAGTCTTTCTCTAAACGCCAGAAAAAAGATGAGTTGCATATGGAAAAGACACAAACAAAACTGGTGGATGCGCTCCAGCAGACCTCTGGAAAACCTACTTCACACACCCACAGGTATGAAACTACTACCCAACCACAGATGGGCAAGAACCCATTACCCATAACATATCCCCTCGGAATGACTCCGAATCTGGTCTGCAATGGAAATCTTCGGATTGCGTGCTAAGGCACCTCAAAACAGCCATCCATGCCACTAGACCATAGAAATTTTAGACTGTATACTAAACAAATGCCAAGAACAACACATGTGTGGCGAGTCAATATAAATGATTATTTATTGTGTGCTACATTTGTTGTAATAGTTTGTCACTGTGAGATGTCATTTCAGATAGTTCAGTTAGTAATTGCTGTGGATGTCTGTTAGACACCATTGCTATGCGGATTAAGCACATGGCAGTTCAGTCCTTTATGTTATTTTGAGTAATTGGTCATATAACAGAATATTGGAGAGGAGCAATCATAAGACCCATCCACAAATGAGGAGATACAAAAGCCCCGAAGAATTATAGATTCAGTAACCTACTGGACATAGGAGAAAAAGTATTTGCCAAAATAATCTTGGAAAGACTTGAGGACAGGGCAGAAACAAATCAGGTTGTGCCCCCGGAACAGGGGGGATTTAAAGAGGGGCACTCCACAGTCCATCACTGCTTTGCGCTCTGGTCCATTGCGCAAACGTCTATCGAGCAGAGGGGACGTTTGTTCTGCTGCTTCGTGGACTTCCCCAGCAGCATTTGATCTAGTGGACCGTGAGATTCTATGGGAGACGTTGATTGGATATAACATCCCAAGGAATTTGCTAAGGTTAATTCAAGCACTACACACGTATAATTGGGCGCAGATAATTTTGGACATAGAGGGAAGCCTATCGCAGAAAATCCCAATTGTAAATGGGTTAAAGCAGGGGTGCTTACTGTTCCCCCTACTCTTCTCCTTATTCATGGTATACTTACCTTCAGTCTTAGGCACTGCAAGGGGGGCCAGCCCAAAGATAGATGGAAAACATATTTCATGTCTACTATATGCAGACGACCTCGTAATAATGGATCAAACAGAGATCGGTCTGCAAAGAAAGATGAATATGTTTAACGGATACTGCAGTCTTAAAAAACTAGTAGTAAATATGGATAAGACAAAGGTATTAAGCTTTGGAAGAAGAAAAATAAGTTTCAACTGGTTTCTGGGCTCCACGAAGTTGGAAAAGGTAGATGAATATAGGTACCTTGGGATGTGGTTTGAGAAGAATCTGAACTGACACACCCATCTAGAGGCATTTAAACTGAGGGCATCAGCTTCGGTTAGTGGGCTAAAACAATTTAATGGAGTTTACAGGGAAAAGACGGACAGACCGGTTTTAAAAGCATATTCAGCCATGGTACCCCCACAATTCCTATATGGAGCCGAAGTGTTATATCTGAGTGGTAAAACGGATGGGAGGTCGAAGAAGGAAAATGTCTGAAAAACTTACTATCATTGCCCAAGTCCGCAATTGTCCAGGCAGTGAGATTAGAAACAGGATTGACATCATGGGGTATAATTGCATGCATGGCGCTATTAAGATTCTGGCAGCGCCAGGGCGATGGAAGAAGATCATAAAATCTCGCAGTGGTGTAGAAACAAGATATTGAAGAGTGAGCTAACATGGGCAAAAGGGATAAGAGAAACTATCACTAAAGCTTATAGAATTATGAGAATCAGGCTATTCACCCCTGACTTTCCAAATTGAGGTGGACAAGAGAGAACTCAGGGCCCTGGGGAGTAAAATCTCTCGAGCCCAGGACCAAGACTATCCCTTGGGGCAAAGATCTGTACACCTTATTATTAACTTGTGGTAAAAAGAACGTCATTGCTTGTACCCTGTTTTTAATACTATACTTTTTTTTTTTAATTGGGCATAAAATCTCTTTCCATATATCCAAAACCTTCTGACAATCCAATAAAATATGTAGAGTATCACACGTTGTACCCAAGGTACAGACACATTTCCCCTTGCTATCGATCATTGCTCAAGCGTTAACACCAATTCTTAACCTTAGTAATTTGCTTCTTAACTGATGACAGGGTAGTCTATCCATATAAGGGATCCCTTATATCCCTTGTATGGATAGACTACCCTGTCATCAGTTAAGAAGTGATCGATAGCCAGGGGGAATGTGTCTGTACCTTGGGTGCAACGTGTGATAATCTACATATTTTATTGGATTGTCAGAAGGTTTTGGATATACGGAAAGATATTTTATGCCCAAATTGAAAAAGTATGGTATTAAAAACGGGGTACAAGCGGTTGATCTTCTAACTGAAATGAGTAATTTAGACACAGCTTGCGCTATGGGGAAGTTCATTCGTAAAGTAAAAGAAACTCTTAGATGTGAATAGAACCGAACTTCTTGTTCAGATGATATAGAGTACAAATGTTGGCAGGATCAATACATTTTAAATATGTGAATGTTATGAAACTTTTTATTATGAAATGTGATTTTAGGTGTTGGTTTTATGGAGATTTGTAATGTTTTAGGACTATTTAGCCCAAATAAACTTTGTTTTGAACTGAACTGAACTAAGTAATTGTGGTGAAATAGTGCTCTTGCAAGTGGGTGGCCATAGCTGAGCAAATCGTGTCGATATAGGCTTTGGTACCCGTGGGTGTGCCTTTTTCTATCTGCTGTGTATTGTCTGAGGGATTCAGTGTGGATTATTGTGACAGTGTGAGCATTATGTGCTTTTACCACAGTATTATTCTGTCAGTTGTAGTGTTTCATGTGAAGTTGGCATGGGAAAGTAGTCCTATGTGTGTGATGTTTACCATGGTTTTGGAGTTGACTAGTAAGGGAATGGAGTTTCTGTGCCTGCGGCACTGCTGCAAGACAATCAAGTCTTGAAAGGCAGCAAGCATGGAGGCACCTGCAGTTGTGACAAGTGGTGTTTGTGGTTCAAGCTTTGGAAGTTTGGTTTGAAGTAATAAGAATCGTGATGCCATACATACTTATTTGCTGGTTCTCTGTTTGACTAGACATGTATTTGTGTGATGTGGTTCTGCAGGTTTATCTTGTGGCGAAGTGTGTGTGGATCTATTTCAGATGTGAGTCAGTGCATGTGTGTATAAACACAAGTGTTGGATTCAGTGTAAAATCATGCTGCTTGTATTTGTGAATGGGTGGGTGTGTGCGTGTGTTTGTGTGTTTTTATTTTGTAGCGTTTATAGTGTTTTATGAGTGGCCTTTCAGTGTGAAAGGAGGTGTGTGGAATTTGGATGTGCTATGCTAAGCATATTGTGTTAATGAGCCTCATTGCAGAGTAATGAATTATGTGACAAAGGCGTGTTGCCATTGAGTGAGATCCCTGCCAGGAATCAGAGGGAATGGCCTGCTGTCTGTGTGACATTGCACTTCTATGTTGACTTTTGACTGTATAATAATGAATTGAGCTAGGGAGAAAGAACATCATGGGTACTGGTGGGTTGTGTTTCAAGAAGAATATCTGAAGCAATTAACTGTACATGTAGATACCTTATAACCCTGCTGAATGAAGCTGTTTGGACAATGCTCTTGACAGTCTGCCATGTGTCTGTGTGGACAGTGCACTTGTGAATTCGTCTGTATATGTGTGGACATTGGTCTGGACAGTCTGCCTTTAACTGGTTGAATGAAAAGTTCTCTTAACAGTCTGCCTATAATCAACTTTCAGCTTGATTCTTCTAACCACAGATTCCTCACCTTTAGAATATTCCCCTGGTGCCAGACTGTACCTGGATTGTTTTTACGCACCGCTAAGTGGTTTGGTGCAGCTCTGCGTTGACTTTGTTGACTTTGTTCAGTTACAGAAGTGATAAAGCAAAGTTGCATATAGGTGCCACCCCTGTGTGCTGATGTCAGTCCCTTTCTTTCTGCACCTTTGACTGTGTGGACAGTGCGCTTAATGTTCCGCCTGTGACAAACTTTCTGTGTGGACAGTATTCTTGTCAGTTTGACTGTACCTGTCTGTGTGGACAGTGCTTGTGACAGCCCACCTGTAACTGCCTTTCTGGAGAGTGCTATTGGGAGTCTGCCTGTAACCAACTATCTGTATGGGAAGAGTTCTTGTTACTTTGCCTGTAACTGGTTGTGTTGACCGTGCTATGACCGTCTGCCTGTACCTCTGTGTGGACAGCGCTCATGATTGTTTGCCTATATTGGTCTGTATGGACAGTGCTCTTGACAGTCTGCCTTTAACTATGTGTGTTTGTGGACAGTGCTTGTGACAGTGAGCCTGTAACTGTCTTTCTGACAGTACTCTTGAGAGTTCGCCTGTCACTACCTAAGTGGACAGTACTCTTGACAGTCCGCCTGTAACCCTATGTGGACAGTTCACTTGTACATGCCTGTATCTGTCTGTTTGGACAGTGCTGTTGACTGCCTGCCTATAACTGTCTGCGTGGACAGTGCTCTTGGAAGTCCACTTTAACTGTCTGTGGGAAGTGGTCTTAACAGTCCGCTGTAACTGTCTTTGTGAAGAGCGCTTGGGAGAGTCTGCCTGGTCTTGTCTGCCTGAACAGTGCTTGTTGCAGTCCTCCTGTCACTGGCTGTGTCTCTATTGTGCTGTTGTCAGTCATCCTATAACTGTCTGTGTGGACAGTGTGGGAGGATTGTGGTGTATTATATGGTGTGGTTGTGCAATGTTACTGTGTAATACACTTGCACAACTGTCTTAGGGTTAGTCAGGCCAATGTAATTATTACTTTCCTCTGTTCCGTCGTATGTCCAAGTTTACTACCCCCCCCCCCCCACCCTACCCTTCCCCCGCCTCACCACCCCACTGCACGCCCTATGCGAGCCGCCACTGCCCAGAACATATCCCCTCAGGATGACTCAGAATCTGGTCGGCAATGGAAATCTTTGGATTGCGTGCTAAGGCACCCCAAAACAGCTAACCATGCCACAAGGCCATAGAAAGTTTAGACTGTGCACTATACAAATGCCAAGAACAACACATGTGTGCTGAGTCAATATAAATGAGTATTTATTGTATGCTACGTTTGTTTTTATAGTATGTGATGTCCCTGTGGATAGTTCACTTAGTGATTGTTGCTGATTTCCGTTAGACCAGTAGCGGCTGCTAGCGAATGGTGGGGGGGGGGGCAGGGGTTCGGAGGGGGTTTCGAAAAAAATAAGAAAATACCGCTTACCTGCTGCCCGCCAGTCACCAGCCGCCGCCTCTCCACCGTCCTCCCTCTGTTTCTGGCTTTCAGCAGCACTCAGGCTCCCAGACTCCCCATAGCCGGTCACAACGCTGCTGTCCCTGCATGACAGCAGCGCCGTGATTGGTCTGAGACGCTTGTTTGGCCGCTCAGGCAGTGCCTGTGAGCCTGGGACAGTTCTCCACCCGACTGTGCAACACAGCCAGGTGGAAAGGTTCCAAGTGTGCATGATGGTTTGGCCGGTCCAAGACGGCCGGCCAAACTGTCATGCACACTTAGAGAGTGCCCACCAGTCCTCCGTCCCCCTCAGACGAGAACCCAGGCCCACCCTGCCCTAACCTGGCTCCATACTAAAAATAAAATGATAATAACGTTGTGTTGTTTTAATTTTATTATTCCTTTGCACTGCTCAGAGAGCAGTGGGGCGACGCTCCTTCACCATAGGGGAGGCGCAGCCTCTGCATTAGACACCATTGCTGTGCAGATTTGGCACATGACAGTTGAGTCCTTTGGATTATTTTGAGTAAATGTGCTGAAATAGTGCGCTTGCAAGTGGGTGGCCATCACTTAGTAAATCGTTTCGATATAGGCTTTGGTGCCCATGGGTGTGCCTTTTTCTAGCTGCTGTGCATTGTCTGAGGGATTCACTGTGGATTATGGTGACAATATGAGCATTATGTGCTGTTATCACAATATTATTCTGTCAGTTTTAGTGTTTCAGGTGAAATTGGCATGGTAAAGCAGTCCTTTGGGTGAGGTGTTTACCCTGGTTTTGGAGTTGACTGGTAAGGGAATGGAGCTTCTGTGCCTGCAGTACTGCTGCAAGACAAACGTATCTTGAAAGGCAGCAAGCATGGGAACACCTGCAGTTGTGACAAGTGGTGTTTGTGCTGCAAGGTTTGGAAGTTTGGTTTGCAGGAATGAGAATCGTGCTGCCATACATACTGGTTATCTATTTGACTAGACATGTATTTGTGTGATGTGTTTGTGCTGGTGAAGTGTGTGTGGGTCTATTTCGGATGTGAGTAACTGCATGTGTATATAAACATAAGTGAATGACTCAGGGTAAAATCATGTTTCTTGTATTTGTGTGTGAGTTTGTGTGTTTTTATTTTGTAGTGTTTATAGTGTTTTATGAGTGGCCTTTCTGTGTAAAAGGAAGTGTGTGAAATTTGGATGTACTATGCTAGGCACTTTGTGCTAGTATGAGCCTCACTGCAGAGTAATGACATATGTGACAAAGGCGTATTGCCGTTAAGTGAGATCCCTGCCAGGAATCAGAGGGAATGGCCAGCTGTCTGTGTGACAGTGCACTTCCATGTCCACTTTTAACAGTCTAATGATGAATTGAGCTAGGGAGAAAGAACATCATGGTTACTGGTGGGTTGTGTTTCAAGAAGAATCACTGAAGACATGAACTGTATATGTAGATACCTTATAACCCTGCTGAATGAAGCTGTTTGGACAATGCTCTTGACAGTCTGCCATGTGTCTCTGTGGACAGTGCACTTGTGAGTTCGCCTGTATATGTGTGGACATTGCTCTGGACAGTCTGCCTTTAACTGGTTGAATGAAAAGTTCTCATCAATTCAATTCAATAACACTTTATTCGGTTACAAAAATAACCATAAAAGTACATAAAAACATGTTAAGAATGTTAAAAACATACAGTTATATTAGCGATGCAGTAAATCAGCCAAATTAAAAAGACACTATTTCATTTCTTTTTACATCATAATCGTTTTCCTACATTTAAAAATATTTTTAAAAAAGGCTGTAACAGAGGCTATCACAAATTCTGTCTCTAACTGTTGAAGGGCCATAAAAGCTGGGCGGCTTTGCCTTATACCAAATAATTTTACAACAGGGGTTCCATATTAAATTTAAAAATATCAACCGGAACGCCATCCGGGCCTGCAGCCTTTCCCCCCAGGCTTTTAACAATGGCCAGATTTACCTCACTGAGGTCAAAATACAATTGTGCCCCATAAACCTCTGGAGGTTTAACTTGGACGACCTCATTTTCAGGAGTAGTTTGGAAAAGTTCTCTTAACAGTCTGCCTATAATCAATTTCTACTGGATTCTTCTAACTGCAGATTCCTCATATTTATAATATTCCGCTGGTGCCAGACTTTATCTGGATTTTTTACAACAATGGACCTACGAGTCACTAAGTGGCTCAGTGCAGCTCTTCGTGGACTATGTTCAGTTCCAGAAGTGACAAAGCAAAGCCATATATAGGTGCCATCCATGTGTGCTGATGTCAGTCCCTTTCTTTCTGCACCTTTGACTGTGTGGACATTGCACTTAATGTTCCGCCTGAAACAAACTTCCTGTGTGGACACTATACTTGTCAGTTTATAGCTGTCTGTGTGGACAGCGCTTGTGACAGCCCACCTGTAACTGCCTTTCTGAACAGTGCTATTGGCAGTCCACCTGTAACTAAATATCTGTATGGGCAGAGTTCCTGTTACTGGTTGTGTTGACCGTGCTCATGACAGTCTGCCTGTACCTCTGTGTGGACAGCGCTCATGATTGTTTGCCTATATCGGTCTGTTTGACAGTGCTCTTGACAGTCTGCCTTTAACTATCTGTCTTAGTGGATAGTGATTGTGACAGTGAGCCTGTATCTGTCTTTGCGACAGTACTCTTGAGAGTTTGCCCGTCTCTACCTAAGTGGACAGTACTCTTGACAGTCCGCCTGTAACCCTATGTAGACAGTGCTCTTGATAGCCCATCTGTAATCACTTGTGTGGACAGTGCTCATAATTACTCAAATTTAACTGCTTGAATGGACAAATATCATGGCAGTTCACTTGTACCTGTGCGGACTGTGCTCATGACAGTCTGCCTGTATCTCTCTGTCTGGACAGTGCCGTTGCCTGCCTGCCTGTGTGGACAGAGCTCTTGACATTCTACCTGTAACCAACTGTCTGCGTGGACAGTGCTCTTGGAAGTCCACTTTAACTGTCTATGGAACTTGCTGTTAACAGTCCGCTGTAACTGTCTTTGTGAAGAGCTCTTGTAACAGACTGCCTGTACTTGTCCGCATAAACAGTGCTTGTCGCAGTCCTCCTATAAATAGCTGTGTCTCTGTTGTGCTGTTGACAGGCCTCCTGTCTCTGTCTGTGAGGACAGTGTGTGAGGATTGTGGTGTTTTATATGGTATGGTTGTGTAACGTTACTGTGTAATATACTCGCAAAACCATCTTGGGTTCAGTCAGGCTCGATTGCAAAACCTTTAGCTCAAGCCTGGGTAGCTGTAGCTTCGTGCAGCAAAGCTTAAACACAGGAACTAGTGTAGAGCATTTAGAAGCACCAAATGGCATAAGAAAGTCACCCAACATGAAGGAACTCCGATTAAAAATTTATAAAACTAGATTATATTTTCATGCATGTTTACACACCAAGATAAGCAAAATCCACCGGAGGGTCCCATAGATATACATTTTTAAGTAGAAGGTAAATCTCAGCTTTTTAGTCCAAAGCATAAACAAGCATTTATTAGCGTAAAGTTTAGAAACTTTTGAAAGGTTTGAAAAAGTTGTTTTCAGCTACTCCGCCCCAGATGGGCGAATAATTTCGGCATGGAGAAAGTCAGGCGGGCCAGTAAGAAGTATTTGGACAGTTACCTGTTCACACCAGCAGTCTCAAGTCCAGTTCCCCACTTTAAATCAAGACCGCCTTAGTCTTCAATGGAGTGGTCCTGATGCTAGGGATGCAGACTGCTGAAAGATGCTGGGTGCTGTGGACTCAACGGGGTTTCCTTGCAGTTATTCCTCATTCCATGAGTAAGATGAGGCAACTTTGGCCACAGTGATCGGTTCCCCCTGAAGTCCTCTTTGAGCCAGTAGAAGGTCTGCTGCGTTTGGCTACCATTCTCCATACACAGCGGGTCCAGCGGTATCCTTTGGCGAAGACTGGTATCTGTCTTTGGTGACCAATCTGGTTTCAGAGGACACTCCCGGGTCCAGTAGAGTCAGGTGCTACTTTTGACAGTAGAGAATCGGTCTCTTGGTTTACCTGTCTGTGGTCAGCATTGATTTGAAGAATGTGGCTACTGACTTGCCGTGATGGACTACCTCAGCTTTGATGGCCATGGTTCTAGTTCCCGGGGCTCAGCGGCCAACCCTTGGAGTCAATTCTATGGCCTGAGGCTCTGGAGCGACTTTTCCAAGAGCCACATACACTGTTCTCTCTTTGCTATCCCAAGGTGCAGCAGGTGAAGTCAGTTAGTCTGTGTAGCGTTTCTTTGCCAGGTACAAAGGACAGCAGGGCAATACTTTTTCAGTCCTTTCTCCAGTTCCGTTGTGATTTGACGTCCAGGGTGCCATATTTGTGACCAGAAAGTGCCCTTGGGTGGATTACACAGTCTCTAGCCAATTGGCTACCAGGATCCCTCCCACCCTATGACGACTTCCGGCTATGTGTGGCATCTAACCATCCCAAAGTGCACTATTTTGCCCACTTTCCGGATGTCTGAACCCTTCCTTGGATGTGAGGATCGTGGTAGCCAACCCTAGAGGTGTGATTACTTGTGGGCTACACGCTTACGGGAAAACCGGTTTGGCCACTCACTGATGAAGGTGGTGCAATATTTGTTAGCACACCGAAACGCGTCAACGCTCCTGTGGTTTTAAATTCGAGGAACTATTGAGTCAGAAATCTTTCCGAATGACATGACTCCGATATAGATTCAAACAAATTAATGTATTGTTGATGATTTTTAATATGTCACTTTTTGTTGATTGACCTATTATATGAATTGTTTTTATGAATTGTGGACAGTGTTTGCTTTTTGAAAGAATTGTATTAGTGATCAGTGTTGATGTATATTGAATAAATCTATGTGATTTTTATATGAAATTGTGATTTTGTGTTTATAATTATATGCTGGGTTCTCTAAAATACACATCTATGAAAGTGATTTATATTACGTAGGGTTGAATGTGGCTTATTGGTTGATAGTTGATTCAAAGGGCAAAACTTTTTAGGTCTCGCCTGACACAGCGCATGCGCTGGTCTGGCGAGACTTATTGAGAGGGCTCCAAAAAGTACTACCAGGCCAGCCTAGAGCTACAGTGCATGTGCGCGGGCGCGCGCGCCGCACTTTACCGCGGCTACTTTCGCTTTCGCGGCCGCAGGGCTGCTTGGCATAGCCAATAGGTCTCGCTTTTGGGACCTTATAAGTATTTAGTTATGCAACTGTTGCATGGCTAAACACTTATAAGGTCCCAAAAGCGAAACCTATTGGCTATGCCAATGTTTGTGGATTAGTTGTGGTAAGGTTCGTTGTTTGAGCTCGTGAGTACTTGTGAATTTATTTACTTTAGTGTTTTGAAAGGAATAGATTAATTTCCGTTTGCAACCCTCGACTTTTTTTCTTTCTTTTAGAAATTAGTACCGTTCTTCTCATTTTGTTTGTATTTTTACTGCTTCAGAATTCCTCGGACAGTCATTTGTCAGTTTCTGTGCCAGATGTTGTATGATCGAATAAGCAACCTTTTTAACCCCAGTCGAAGAGGCCCCAGGAAGTTCAGGTAATCCTCACTATAGGTGAGGCTGTCGAGGGTAAATTCATGTGCCTTACTTTACACTTAGGGAATCCTTACCTGGAACGTTTTTAAAGCGTTCTCTATTCCCAGTTTTATAACGGATTAAACAAGACTATTACCAGTTTGCGTCATGTGACCTTGGAAATGATACGGCACCCTATTTTACTGCATATTATCCTGTCTATATTGGAAAAGATAAAAGGCAGAGGGAGCATTCTGAAGACAGAGGGAACAGAGTGAAAGAGGAAACTTGAGGGAGAAAGTCAAATGGGAAGTGTAGGAGGAAGGAGGGAACAGATGGTGAAAAGGGAAGGTCACAAGTGGACTGGCAGTGTGAGAAACTTGCCGAAAGGAGTCACCAAACTCCACGTGCTGGTAGCTGTTTTGCTCATTGTTATAACGCTTCTCGTAGCGTACATCGTACAAGGAAGTGTTGCTAAAGATTTAAAGGGCAGTGAAAGGCTGCCACCTTGTGGCTACGGATGGTTCTGGTACTGGAACAAGTGTTACTATTTTTCTACAACACAAGGAAACTGGACTGAGGCCAGAGACTCGTGCGCTGCAATGAACTCCTTCCTGGCGTTGATTGACTCTCAGATCGAAATGACACCTTTGTAATTTTCAACTAGTGCCGCTCGCCGCATTTGACCGCAGGACACTTGGAAGCTGGTCATTTTCCCTACCTGGGACCGCAGATCCTAAAAGACGCTGCATTTGGGGAGGCTGCTTTCTACCATCGTCACCCCGGGACTGCGAGGACCAGGGTGCTCGCTGTTGCGCTGATCCAGCACACCTGTGTCCTCTTCCCGGCCCCTCCCCCATCAAGGATTTCACCTCTCGCGGCCCCCGCTTCGCGGGAGCCGCTCGCCGCATTTGACCGCAGGACACTTGGAAGCTGGTCATTTTCCCTACCTGGGACCGCTGATCCTAAAAGACGCTGCATTTGGGGAGGCTGCTTTCTACCATCGTCACCCCGGGACTGCGAGGACCAGGGTGCTCGCTGTTGCGCTGATCCAGCACACCTGTGTCCTCTTCCCGGCCCCTCCCCCATCAAGGATTTCACCTCTCGCGGCCCCCGCTTCGCGGGAGCCGCTCGCCGCATTTGACCGCAGGACACTTGGAAGCTGGTCATTTTCCCTACCTGGGACCGCTGATCCTAAAAGACGCTGCATTTGGGGAGGCTGCTTTCTACCATCGTCACCCCGGGACTGCGAGGACCAGGGTGCTCGCTGTTGCGCTGATCCAGCACACCTGTGTCCTCTTCCCGGCTCCTCCCCCCTTTTTCTCGACATCTGACCAGCATATGAGCCCCGCCCTTACGCGCTAGCGGAACGCGCCCGGAGCGAAGACCGGGCAAAGAGCGGGCCGTTTGAGGCCGTTCGAGGACGGGAGTGGTCGGGCCAGGGCCTTACCCCTTAGAACTTCTTTGGAGCAAGAGGGATATCATAGGTCCTATCCTGCAGAGATGTCGACAAGAGAGACAAGGAGCAAAAGTGCCACGGCCTCCGCGACCACCTCAAAGGGAACTTTGGACAATTACTTCGTGAAAGCCGGGTCACTGTTAATCGAGGATATCACGCTCCTTGAGAGGCGACTATCCCAAGAACTGGACTGGGTGCGGAGATCGTCTATGGGCCCCTTGGCTCAGGCAAAGTCTCCTTTGGTAAGCTCAGAACTTATCACGTTGGACACAATGGTGGATGACATTAATGATCTTTCTGAGTCACTGAATATATTAAATTGTATTTCCCAGGCAAGTAGTAAGGACCCTAGTGATTCTGTAGATTTTAGTATGCTAACTCTTCCCCCAGCCCAACCCCACCCTACAACTATTACAAATCCCACGCCAGACCCTGAAACTACCAACCCTTTAGGCTCTAAACCAAATAAGCGAAAGGGAATTAGAGAAGGAGCTATTCCGAAAAAACGCGGAGGGCTCAAGGGTAAAAGAAAGCAAAACTCCACAGCTACATCCACGAACACGCCACCAAAAAGTTCCCGTTCAAACACTAGGGAAAAACCACAATCATGCAGAGCTGAGGTTATGTCCTCGAACTCTACAAAGAAGATAAGAAACCAATCCAATTTAATTTCACCTGAACATATTGAGGAGGATGCTACCCTCGCGGACATAGGTGCCCTTATAAGAAACCTCTTAAGTCCGCTGGAAGAAAGGCTAATAAAAATGGAAGCTAGGCTAGTGATTATAGAAAAATCAACAGTCCAACTAGCCGATAGTCTGAAAATAGCCAACAAGGGTAGAATAAAGGCTCCCGATAAGGTAGCACAAAGGGGACCCCCTCAACCTATAAATCAGGTCAAATGTGCCTCACATACACTCCATCAGGTAGTACCCACCTCGCCCACGAGTAATATTACTGACCCGATGGTAGATGCCGTAAATAAACATGCAAATCAGTTTAATCATGTATCTTCCTCCCTAATGAGGGTAGTTCAAACTGGGGAGAGCAAATCTGCTCCTACCAATTCATCTAACAATGCGAAATTAATGATGAAGGGTGCGAATGAAAGAACAGATCCTGGACCAATACACCTCCCTCCAGAGGCAGCCCCATATACTGTTGTGTTGGCGGGAGTTCCAGAATTGAACGTTACCTCTAAAGAATCCACTATCTCTCTCAAGAATAAGGTGATAAATTGGCTATGTACATATAGGCCGCTCCCGGAAGGTGTAGTGAGCCCTGTTCTCATGGTACGTAGGGTCCCGTGGCTGGGTAATTTAACTAAATCCATAAACGGTGACTGCGTTATAGTCAATTTTAAAGACCAAAGGGCCGTCCCGCATATATGTGGGTGGCCCACTGAGGAAGAGGGGACCAACATTCAATCTTTACCCCTCTCCTTCTTTTATCCTCCTCTAGCATATGATAGAGAGGATGAGACTTGGGGAGCACAGATACAAAGACCAATCAGGTGGGGAGATGCCAAGAAAAGGGGAGTCACCTACTATCCCAGAAGCCAATATCCAGGGAACCCCGAAATTAATATACACCATACACATTTTGAGAGATTGGGTGAGGGGCTGCAAAGAGGATGGAGAGCACCATCCAATCCTCGTAGGCAGGAGCTTGCCCATTATACTCCCAGTATGGCAGATGAGGGATGGGAAACTAGCCATGGTAGAGGCGGTAACTGGGGCGTAGACATGCAAAACCATCATTTCCGGAGACCCCCCCAGTATTTCCATCTCCCACTCCAGAATAGATACAGCCAATTAGACATGGTAGATTGACTCCCCATATATACAAGTGGGAAGTCTAATTCTGCAGCAGGGGAGATTGTGGATGAAATTAGCCAAGAAATAAAGCCGCCCAATCCCCCCGAATACCATGTGGCTTTGAGTAACTCGGTTGACAAGGTATGCCACAATGTGGGGGAAGATATGAGCACCCCATTAACAAACATAGAGACAACGACCAGTGACAAAGGGGATGCTCGTACCCTCACCATTACTCGTAGTACTAGGTCCAACTCACTAAAAATATTATCTTGGAATGTGGCGGGTCTGGGAAACAAGCTTGATTCCCAGGATTGGATTGAATATACCGACTCTAAGGATTTATGTATGTTTCAGGAAACATGGGAAAGAGAGGAACATACGAGGCTGGGCTTTGCAGTATTTTCCATCCCTGCGAAATGGGGGGGGAGGGGGCGCCCATCAGGCGGACTAGAAACCTGGGTTGGTGTCCACTTGGGATGTAAGGCCACGCGTTTCCCAGTGGAATCAGAAGATATACTTGTGGTATTATTGGAATGGCACCATTCTTGCAGACTGGCGTTGGTAAATGTTTATTCGAGGCCGGTTACTATCTCACAGGAGTCTCCTACCATTGATAAACTAGCGGATCTCTTGGCGGAGCTCCCCCAGGGGTTCCCTCTTGTAGTAGGTGGGGACTTGAATTCACACTTTGAACCTTTACCAGGTCTTTTAGATGGGGCCTGTCTAGAGGAAGAGGTAAGATGGCGAGTACCATCAATAGTATCTACCCCACCAAAAGCTTGGAGCCCGCTGGCTGTGCAGATTACAGCCCTAACTATGAGATATGGGCTTAGGGCTTGTAATGGGCGAACTAAATCCGACACCCCGAGTAAACCTACATTTAATCGAAAAGGCAGGGAATCAAGACTAGACTATATTCTAGTGCAGCTTTCTTCCTGGTCGTATGTCGTAGACTTTAGGGTCATTGACAGACAAGACAGCGATCATAACGCTTTGGAATTGGACTTTCTCCTCCCTGCCCGGTCCGGTGGGGAAGTAGAATTGCTCAAGCTAAACTCCGACCTAGTTCTCGAGAGTAACAGAAAAAGAATTAAGTGGGAAAAATTAGCAGCAAGTAAAGATAAGCTTCCTCGGTTTTATAATAATCTTATCCCTACCTTGGAGAAGATGGCGCTTTTAAGCGATAAACCAAGTTCAGAGGCCAATAATGAACAAATTTGGCTGCACCACGAAGAACTTGTAACGTTTTTATCTGTAGATTTATTTAATAACGGTCCGAGGAGGGGGGGTGGAAGGAATCAGTGCACTTGGTATAATGCGGCGTGCCGTAGTGCAAGGAGGGATCTCCTGCTGAGTATTAAGAACCGCAAAGACAGGTCGGAGATTCAAACTAGGAGACGAGAATACAAGAGGCTCATTACTAACGCTAAAATTGAATGGGACCAGAATAAATGGGAAGAACTCGCTAGATCCTTAGCCTCTATGGACTCAAGGAAGTTCTGGCGAATTGTCAGTTCAGGTTCTGGGGAATTAGCTCCGGCAATAGAGCCAAACATTTCCTCTAAGACCTGGCAGGAACACTTCCAATCTTTGTATACAGAGGCCCCAGGATGTGGGGGCTGTAGCGCCATCCCGTTAGTCCATAATTGCATGGCAGGGGATCCATTTACAATAAAGGAAGTTCGGGTTGCCATAACAGGTCTATCAACCGGAAAGGAACCCGGACTGGATGGTCTCCCTGGTGATCTTTTTAAACAGGAGCCAGACATATGGGCCCCCTATTTCTTGGTTTTATTTAATGCGATTTTAAAGGGCATGCAGGTACCCCGTACTTGGCTGGGCGCAGAGGTGGTCCCGATTTTTAAGAAGGGTTCGCCCCTGCTCCCATCCAACTACAGGCCCATTAGCCTGATAGATGTTTCGCTAAAACTCTTCGGAAGGCTTATCCTAGACCGCTTGGAGAATTGGATAGAGGAAACTGCCACTATGAGTTCTTTTCAGGCTGGGTTCAGAAAGGGGGTATCTACTACGGCCCAAATTTTTCGCCTTAGTCTTATTTATTGGAGGACGGCACTTGTGGAGAGGGGGTGCCTGTACACGATATTCGTGGACTTACGGGCTGCCTTCGACCTGGTGCCCAGATCCAAACTTTGGAGCGTCCTGGGCGATTTGGGAGTCCCGCCAGACATCCTGGCCATTCTGATCAAATTACATCAGGACAATTTTGCGCAGGTCAGGTATGGCAGGATGGGAGGCCTAACGGAAAGATTCCCCGTTGACAGGGGGGTGAGGCAGGGATGCGTGCTTGCACCCACCCTGTTTTGCCTCTTTGTCAACGGGGTCATCGACCACTTGTCCAGGCTAGATGATATTGATGCTCCCAAATTGAATGGCAGCAGGGTGCCCGCCATAATGTTTGCAGACGACACCCTGCTGCTTTCCAAATCCCCCATGGGAATCCAACGGATACTCGATGGGTTTCTAGAGTTTTGTACTGAGAGGGGCCTTGAAATAAACGCCTCCAAGACAAAATTCATGATTTTAAACCCCACCCCATCCACACACCCCAATCCTTTGTTAGGCACGGTGCGTCTGGAGAGGGTTACCACATTCGAATATCTGGGGGTAACCCTGAATGAGAAAATGACATGGGGGACACATACGACTAAGGCAAATTTGAAATTATCCCAGAAGGCGGGGGGCGTTCTGAGAATGGTGGGCAAATCCATTTACCGCCCACTGGGCCCTATGATACAGATTTATAAATCCCAAGCACGGGGCTCAGTTGTATATGGGGCGGAACTTTGGGGCCATGTTTCTGTAAAAACTTTATCAATTACAGAAAATAAATTTCTTAGACAGTTAGTGGCCCTTCCCTTGAGCACACCATTGCTCCCCCTCAGACTGGATCTAGGTTTAAGGCCAATTGCTGAGGAGTTAGGTTTAAAGCCCTTAGCTTTTTGGCGACGAATATGGAGCAGCCAGGATCTTGGTGACTATAGAAATGAGCTTCGAGAGTTCTTGGCTCTACCAAACACCAGTAACATTCCCTGGCTAAAATACATAAGGAGCACCTGTGAAAGTTTGGGTCTCCCGGAATTATGGACTGACCCTGCGACCTCAAGTAGGAGGATTTCCCGGAAGGCACTCTCACAACTTTATTACCAGCAGAAGTTGACTATTGATATAGATAATACACGGGTGGGATCATTGACCCACACATTTTTACAATTTAAAGACTCTTACCAAATGGAAAGTGTATTAGATGGCATGAGTCCTGTGCTGGCAAGAAAGCTATATCTTCATTGGAGATATGGCTCTCTGCCATTGAGGGCCTTCACTAGCTCTTGGTCCAATTCATCAGCAGCAGAGCAGTGTCCAGCATGCACACATCCTTATGAGAGTGATCTACATGTGCTCTTCTTCTGTAAAGCTTACCAAAGAGCGAGGAGGTACTGGCTCCTGCCTATTCTCAAAAATATGGGCTTCAGGAAATATCTCCCCGCGTTCAGAATCCTCAAAACTGACATGTCACCTCCAATTGTCTTTGCTGTAGCAAAGTATTTAATGGCTATGTGGCACACACGATCTCGTGTTTTAAAAGAGGGGGATATTGCATAAAGTTCTAAGATATTGGTTTATCTTTATTATGGATTTTAATGTCTGAACCATGCAATTCTTAAGTTTGTGTGCAATTTAAAATCTTTTTTTAACATTGTAAATGTTATATTTCAAATAATGTCATGTATTTTTATCTTTGATGGTCTAAATGACCGAGAATAAAGATTATTGAATTGAATTGCATATTATCCTGTCTATTCCAGAACTTTTTTTAATGAGGAATTTGTAGAGTGATACCCCTGAAAAGTGCATTTCTATGTATGCAGCTGTTTTTTCCAGACTGCACCAACCCCTTACAAGCTGCTTGAGAAGTTGGGCTCATTACTCAGAACTATCTCACACTGTCGCTCCAACTGAAGACTCGCAGAGAGATCTCTCTGAGCCAGCAGCTCCCATCTGTCTGCTGGCACCCAGCCTGTTGTACTCCTGCCAGTATATATACCTTATGCCGTCGTCGCTTCTTTCTGCTACTATCTGCTTATCATAAGCACCACACATGATATCCTTCTGCCTCGAGCTTTGAGTGATAGAGGGGGTAGTTCCTAAAATGGGTGTTGCCTAAGCAGAATATCAATGAAATCTCTACAAGAGGTGTGGCCTGATACATGTGAAATGTAATCCTGTGGTTGACAAAATCAGCAGCAAAAGCACCAAAGTGATATAGGGAAAGCTTGAATTAATCTTCGTCACTGGCGGTAGCTGGCAGCAGTGTTCCAGTCCATTGTTTGAAAGAGGCCTGCCTTATGCAAATCAGTACAGATCCTGGGAATTTTGGGAACAGTCCATAGTGAACTGCCAGACGAGGCCCCACAAAAGGAAGCAGAAACAACTCCAGACTGGCTTTCGCCCCGTCAGTTGGTGCAGCTCGAGTTTTATTGCACATTGAGCATGGGAAGCACATCTGGTCATACCTGTCGCATTTAGGGACCCGTCACACTTAGGGCATCAACAACAAATAGACATGGTGATCGATGTAATGGTTTAATTAACCTCACTCTCTGATGATCATTCCGGCCAAATGACAGTCCATCCCTTCGTGTCCACCATGCTACTCTAGACAGAGGCACATCTTATACAAATCAGGATTGACCCTGCTCCTGATGGGAATAGTCTGTCCCGAACTGCCAGGCAAGGCCCCCTCCAGAAGGGAGCACAAGCTATCCCGGACTGGGTTCACCTATTTGCGCCTCGTCAGTCAGTTTGAGTCCTGTGGAACAGTGAGCACAGGACCAATGTCCGGGCATACCCATCGCACTTCGGGCATCAACTGTAACAACCGACAAGGTGATGTGTAGAATGTTTGAATGAATCTCAACCATAGGCGATCTTTTGCAATCACATTCTAGGCAATCGTTTTTCTTCTACGATGCTTCTTTAGACAGAGGTGCACCTGTTCCTCATTGAATCAATCTATCCTGAACAACCAGGGAAGGTGGTCACCTTCAGAAGAGAGCACTAACAACCCCAGGCCAGTTTCGCCCATTTGGACCTCGTTACTCAGGTGCAGCTTCAGTCCTGTGGCACAGTGAGCATGGGACCCACATACAAGCAGACTTCTCGAAATTATGTTGTGCAACTGTAACAGAAGAAAAAAACAAGGCGACGGATGGAATGGTTCAATTAATCTCAGCCATTGGCAATTGTCAGAGCTGCATGCCCACCATGTCATTGGAGACAGAGTCCCACCTTATGCAATTCAGTACTGGCCCGTTTCTTAATGAGAACAGGCTTTCCTGAACTGCCAGGTGAGGCACTCTCCATAACAGACTAGAGAACAAGCATTCCCAGACCAGTTTCAGCCTATATAAGCCCCATCAATAGAGTATAGCTTGAGTTCTACAGCACAGTGAGTACCAAGAGCCCCTCTAACTTGAACACAGTGAGTGAATAGCCCCAGAACTGCATGCCCACACGAAGCAAGAGACAGTGACAGAACTAACAGCAAGCACCCCAGAAGAGAACAGGGTCCAGTAGCCCAGTATGACAACATTAATTACCAAGTGCACAACATTAATTGCCAAGTACTGGAAAGGAGTATGGAGTAGCGAGTGCCAAGCTTACTACCCTACAACAACATATGACTTCTTTTAGGTGATGCTGGGGTTCGGGGTAAAGAAATACAATATAAACACAAATAGAATACAGCCTGGCCTCTCTGCAGACGTGCATAAACAGCGCGTCTCTCAATATGGAAATCAACAAGTCTTCCCTGGACGTCTATTGACAGATCTGGACTCATCTGTCAACTTCTGCAGTGAAGTAACATTTTATTTATTCGGTCTAGCTTCAAACGGTGATTCATAAACCAATATAGTGGGATTTACTATATCTTTGTAACGGTGATTCGCACAACTGTACAGTGGGAATCACTACTCAGCATTCTATTCACTGCTCAACAAACACTTCAGTGCAGTTAATCACTACATCATCAACGGTGATTCGCACACCTGTGGGAATCACTATTCATCTCGTTATCCGTGTGGCATATAATGGTGATTCACTCCCCTTTTTTTTTACATGGATCACTTTATTGTTCAGCATTACATCGGTGATACGCACACCCTAATGAATTAATATTGAGGTGCATGTATTAAGAAAGTGTTAATTATAATAAAGATGCAAGTTAGTTATGCGCCCAGTGCCATTTTTAGCATTGCTTGGCTTGCCTACTGTGGGTGGGGGAAGAAGGGAGAAAAGGCTCTGAGGCATATATAGAAGCCATAGAACGTGAGGTATTCACTCAAAGGAAGATGTTTGCTTTATTACGCCACTCCTTGGGTACTGAGGGTAGGAAAGTAAGTAATGAAAGCTTTAGATTTACGATTTAAGAAGAAAAGAAATGTTATTGTGGTACAACACAAATTTTATGTATGGCAGCAGTTACCCGGGGAATCTGTGGAAAATTTTGTAAGTGAACTGAGAATGTTGGGCTCTACATGTGATTTTAAAGCATTTGAAAAGGAAGTGATTCATGACCAGGTTGTAGAGAAATCCAACAGTAAGAAAGTGCAAGAAAAGTTGTTAGCTGTTGATAATCTCATTATGGACAAAGCCATGGAAATTGCGAGTGGTATTGGATCTACTGTTAAATGTATGGAACAAACAACTCCAAACTTTCAAGTACATGTTGTGCAGTCTCAGAATGAGACTAAGGAAAGAGAAAAAAAGAAGGCATCCTTATTTGAGGAAAAGTGAAATCTGCTTGAATGCTATCGTTGTGGGGGTAGAAACCATTTAGGGAATGCTCCTGTGTGTCCAGCCATTGATTAAGTGTGTAGCAAGTCTAAAACAAGCATTGGCATAGCCAATAGGTTTCGCCTTTGGGACCTTATAAGTGTTTAGCCATGCAACAGTTGATGTTGTTGCACCAAGGATATTCTGCTGGATAACTAAACATTTATAAGGTCCTAAAGGCGAGACCTATTGGCTATGCCAATGCTTGTTTAGGTTGCGCATGTGCTGTCGACCAAATCTCTTATTAACAAAAAGCTTAAAGCATGCTTAGAGACTGTCCATTACTTACCGCTGGCTTCCATGTGACTCATTTCCTTGCTTCACATTGGTCAGCGCCTCCCGCTTCCTGCCAGGGCTTCAGTGTATTTCCGCACCTCGCAAGGTAATATTTTAAGACTGAGAATCCAGTTGGAAGGGGCTGAATGGAAAAATTAAAGGAAGTGCATGGTAGAAGTGAAAGAAATGTGTTTGCCAGTATGCGTAACTAGGTTAATTAACTTTTGGCAAACATGAGAAGAAAGATTCACAATTTGTACCCATTTTTCAAAGTTATTCCAGTACCAAACCGTTCTAACGTCAATGGCAACATTAGTATTGCTCGGCACCCTCTCCACTGGTAAAAAAAAACGCGTGAATGCCCTTTCACAGCCTCTTCTTACCGTGTGGAGCTTGCATACTTTTCCAGGCACTTCTTCTTTAGCAGTACTCCTGTGGCAGAGTAGTTTCAGGTTTCTGTCAAGTCCAGGGTGACACAAAGCATCAGTTCTCTGCTTCTAGATATTTCACTGTTCAGGCATGTGTTCTTCGCCTGTGGAATTCCCTTCCCATAATGCCGTACACTTTCAGAAAAGTCGTATAAACATAATTTTGTTTCTTGCAGCCTTTCCAGTACTTCAAGCCAAATTACCATTCAGCCATTGTGATCTATTTTAGTTTTTGGCGTCCTTTACAGTCCCCTAGGGTATGGAAGCCGCTGGTCATTTTGCATGGTCTAGCGGCCTCCGCTTTTCTGATATCTTTTTTGTAATTGTATCTGTGATAGTTACTGCCTACATATTTTTCTTCTATTGTTTTAACAGTTGTAATTGGCCTTTTACACTGTTTGTACAAGGCCAAACTCTACCTGGGGATGCATACTCTGTAAAATGTTAACTAAGTGTCCAATGATACGCAGCCATCAATATTAGAGAACGGTGCCCACTGATGGTGAGCGAGACATTAATATTATTTTAATATTGTTTCCAGCGATTGCCAGACACTGAGCTTGATTATGCTTCTGGGTAATAGCTCCACATCAGTCTAGAATTACTTTGTCCAGCGATTGCCGTCACATGATGATTCATGACTTTATTCAATAATAGCCACACATTGATATCTGAAAATTGTGTGTTGGTGGTTTTCCATTAATATCTGATCAGATTATTCATATATAATGATGTTTGACAATTGTAACCTCTGAGCATTAGCCAAAACTTTATTTGGTCCCGATAACTTTAGATATTGAGCCTGCACGAAGGGCACTGGAGTAAAGGGGTTTTGCTTAGATGGTTAAAATAACATTTGCTTTTTTTATTCCTTCTCTGTCTCTACTGCGGGCTTGCAGAGCTGTTCTCTTTTTGCAGTTGGTTACAAACCAGCTCATCTATGCATGGTTGTGTGTGTATGTGATTGAAGGCTAGCAGACATAGGGAGTAAGTGTTTCATCTTGCGTGTGAGTTTCCCTAGACTACTCCGTAATTTTCACAAATGTGCATAAGAGAGATTGGGTCAAGAAGATGAGTCAAATCGAATGCTTAACACATGAAGATAGTGAACTGAATACATTATTAAAGGTAAAGTATGACAGATCTTTGTAAGTTTGGTGAAGGGGAGATCGTGGAGTTTGTATTGAAGATGTTTACTGGTCATAGCGGTGTTGCAGTGCAGCCGACCGAGTAGAAGCGTTAATGAACTGCTAGTTGCAGGAGTGGCACACCCACAGGTTGCTGAATGTGGTTGAGCAATCGCCTATTTTCTTCCTTGTAGTGCTAAATATTGCAATTGCAGCAGATACGTGGAATCACTGTGTGGTCACCTGATAGAGGTCCAAGGATGTTCAGAATCTTGTGTGGCATGATCTGTTACCCACCTGCAATTGACAAGCCCGCTACGCACAGGGTGGATATGCCTGGGACTCAGTCGCCAAGTCTGTGGCTGACTGTGGCAATGCAGCATGTCTCTTCAGGTCTACTCATTTTGACTTTTATGCATCTCCCTAAGTGAAATATTGGTGATCTTAGGTGCATTCTTAAAGGTGGCCAAGATTCATGTTGCCTAATATTTGGTGTCTACACTGGTTCTGTCACATTACTAAGAACCTAGTGCATATCGGGGCCATCTGTTTAGTATCTGTTTTCCTAAAGATGGGAGTCAATTCTCCTTAGCTTCCAGTTCAGAGGTCTGCCAAGTACAGGAAAATTACCAACGTATTATCCCTGGAAAAAATGCTTTGATTTATACCACCTGCAACTACATTCTAAATCTTTAACCGGAATTGATATTTTTTTTGTTTCCTCATACCGATTTTAGGGAGGAGATTTAGGTTCATCAATGTTGATATTGTAATTTTCTGGAGAATGGGATCACAGTTGTAGCTGAAGGAGAGAGACAAGGAGATGCAAGTCAGATCTAACAAAATGTTTCAATCTTACTCTATTAAGTTGGAGGTTTTCAGAGGGCTTTTCTCTCTATTGCACTATAATGGGTTGTTCTTCACTAGAGTTTGTCCATCAAAGGATTCTGTCCAGCTTAATTCACCTTCTTAAAAAGGAGGGAAGAGTTATTTAACCACCAATTGTTTTCTGTTGCTGAACCATTTATACAGTATCTCACGTTATACTGCATGTAATGTACTTCAGAATTCGCCAAATTGATTAGTTCAGTTTATGCCTCCGATTTCAGTGGTTAAGGAGACTAGCGTTAAAGGCACCCTGAGATAAGAGTAAGGCTATTGAGAGAAAAAGAAAAGCATTTATTTGCCAGAAAAATCCTACTGTCATGGATGAGCAACCAACATAGTTACCTTAAAATCCCCTATCGAATATTCTTTCAAATAAATATAATCATACTTAATCCCACTGGATTGTGAGTTTGATTGTACAACAAATGATGCCTGTGTGAAAGGTTGACTCTTTTATCCAAAGTTGTTAAACACGGTACTTTTGACAGAGCTTTCAAATTTTTCTGCTCACCCATATTAAGTAAGAAACTATCTTAGTGATGAACTTCAGGCGGACATGCAAGAGGGGATGTGGGAACATATTGTTATTGGTACTTGATAATGCACTTGAATCACCAGTAGGCATCTCAGCGCTAGAATAGCGCTAAAACAAAAGAGCTTCTGACTGAGGGGGTCGCCATTAAAAGAGGGAAGCTTTCCAAAGTTTCCTCAATAGCCGATAGTTGGGACAAGTATGGATGTGCATGGGCAGATCGTTCCAATAGACCGTAGCAGGTAAGAAAAGGCTTTCCCCTTGCATTTCACCTGACAAATGCAGCGGACACAGCAAAGCTTTATCCTTTGATCTTAAACGTCTGGTGGGGAAATACGTTTTGACTCTTTGCTGGAGATACCCAGGGCTAGTGCCTTAAAGGATATCATGAAGCTGCTTCTTTTTAGGTCTCGCTTGACCCAGCGCATGCGCTGGTCTGGCGAGACTTATTGAGAGGTCTCCAAAAAGTGCTACCAGGCCAGCCTAGAGCTACAGTGCATGTGCGCGGGCGCGCGCGCAGCGCTTTACCGCGATTACTTTCACTTTCGCGGCCGCTTTGATGTTTAATCGCGATCACTTTCACTTTCGCGGCCACACGCCCGCTTGGCATAGCCAATAGGTCTCGCTTTTGGGACCTTATAAGTATTTAGTTATGCAAGTGTTGCATGGCTAAACACTTATAAGGTCCCAAAGGCGAGACCTATTGGCTATGTCAATGCTTGTTTGTAATAGTGTGATCATTATTTGCCCACCAAAGGTGGTTTGGACTTTGAAGCACACCGTTTAGGCCACAACCCTGAGTGACTTTCTGCAAGGGGGCGGTAACACCTCTGTACTGCTCGATTTTCCCGGCCTTTTTGTGTTAAAGGGTGACTAGTGTGACTTCAGTCTCTTACCATCCAAGTCTAAGGGTTAGAGTAGTGAATGGAGCCTATTTACTAGGCACTTCGACATGATCCTGTGTTCTTCCCTATAGATCAGGGCTTGCACACATATCCTAGGGGATAGATTCGTTAGTATTAGGGATAACCTGTCCTGTAGTGAGGGTATTTCATGGAGCCGTGCTGAATTCAGGCCTGGTAGGCCTCAAACGGGAGAGACTCCATCTTTCTTCCTGCTCCGGCAGCTTGAGATGATTCTAGGTTAAGGGTAATGTTTTAGTTATGAGGTGTTATTCGCTTGGAGAGAACCGGTTCAGGCCGGCCCTTATCGAAGGATTGTATTTTTCTTCATGCCGAAGACACTACATCAGGCCGGCCGGCTGGGAACGTGTCCTTGGTACGGGGAGGTACAAGAATTTGGTGGGCGGCAGGTTACGGGCCGGAATTTTCCATGAGGAAATGCACCTCTATATTAGTGAAAGTCTGAGGCAGTTACATGTTCAGTCCGTAGGCGGCATCTAGCCGTTAGCAGTAGAGCTACTACTTATTCCAGGGAAGACAGACGCCATCTTGAAGGCGAAGAAGAATCGAGAGACAGATGCTTTCCTAACAGAATAGCCAGAGAGGAGAGAGTAGCCGATAAGGAAGAGGTCCCAGTGACTCGGAGAAGGGTGATTCCAGGCGAGCCGAGGCACAGACGAGAAGGGAGCCTAGATGACCACTGAGTGCAGGCTACATACTACTAAGGTGATGTCGACCCTTTCTTATTAGAGTGTACAACTTAATCTTACACTTTTCCTTGCAGGTTATGTGTTATATCGTAATGTTATGTGATTGTATGTGTAATGAGTAATAAAGTATCCAGTTTGTAGTGAATCAACATGTGCTGCGTGTTCTTGTATAAGAGGGTAGCCTATTCTTCTAGTCAGCTGTGACTTGACATGAACAGATGTTAACCCTGATCAGGTAAGTGGTAACTGAATAAGGGAGAGAGGAGCCCCTCGAACCAGAGAACAGGTTGTGCTCAAACTGGCAGTTCTTGTGTAATCTGATAAATAGTTGTATGTTATGGTAATCATAGGATGAACTTGTGCTGAGGCTGCCGTCTGGGTAGGAAGTCCTGGGTCCGTCTGGGACCGCGAGGCTGAGGCTGCCGTCTGGGTAGGAAGTCCTGGGTCCGTCTGGGACCGCGAGGCTGAGGCTGCCGTCTGGGTAGGAAGTCCTGGGTCCGTCTGGGACCGCGATGCTGAGGCTGCCGTCTGGGTAGGAAGTCCTGGGTCCGTCTGGGACCGCGAGGCTGAGGCTGCCGTCTGGGTAGGAAGTCCTGGGTCCGTCTGGGACCGCGAGGCTGAGGCTGCCGTCTGGGTAGGAAGTCCTGGGTCCGTCTGGGACCGCGAGGCTGAGGCTGCCGTCTGGGTAGGAAGTCCTGGGTCCGTCTGGGATCGCGAGGCCGCCACTTGTATTATAAGAGGTCTAGATATATATATATATATATATATATATATATATATATATATATATATATATAGTAGGAATTCCCTGTCCTTAGGTGGTATATATATATATATATATCTGTGGTTACTTGTTGTGAATAGGCCCTAGGGAGAGGGTAACGTTCTGGCTGGGTTAGAGGGGCTCTGATGAGCGGGTTCTATCTGATCCGAAAACCCAAGCAGAACAACCTCCCTCTGTAGTAGGCTTTTATTGTTCCTGAGCCTGGGAGTCATTCAAACTGCTCCCCAGGAGGACGGAAGCTTGTCTGATGGCCAACAACTGTGCGTGGCCATTGTGGCACAAACTGGACAACAGAGTGGCCATTGTCTAAAAGTTGCCTTTCCTTACAAGTGATTTTTTTATTCCACTTGAGCATCAAGTCGGGTTTAATGCCATGATTAATTTGATATCTTGAAGTACCATTTTAGTAGTCTCATTCAGAACGTAACCTGACGTAGAGGTCATCTGGTAAGTCTGTGTTAGCCAATGGGGCTTCTAACTTTTCCACAGTAAAAATGACAATTTGGAGGTTTTGCTGTTAGGACGTATTAACCGTATATATCCTACTTGATAATATACAACTCTCTGCCTTAGGCCTCTATAGGCCTTCCTTAGGGGAGATTTATATGTATTGTTATGGGAAGTGGGAACTTTGCCATTGATTTAAATGGCAAAGTTGAAATAACAGTTTTAAAACTGCTTTTCCAGGCTGCATTGGCAGGCTGGGAGCCTTTTTGTATCTTGTCACACACTGGGTGGCAGAATCAGTGTTGCAGCCTTGGGTGGACACTCTGCCTTACATGCCTTAGGTACCAAATACTAGGGACTTTTAAGTAACTCAGTTTATGCCAATTGGGGATTGCCAGTTCAACATACACTTTGTAATGGGTTAGAACACTGGCATTGAGGTCTGGTTTGCAGGCCTCAGTGTTCTCTGAGTCGAAAAACCAGAAGCATCAGTCCAAATGGGGGCAAAAAGTGGGGGGAAACCTGTACAAAGCCTGTTTCCTTACGCAAAGCTTTCTGTGCCGACAGTGTCCTTGATGGTTTGTCTGCCCCCGTACAGTTATTCCTCATCACCAGATTTTAAAGGTTAGTTATGCAGCCATGTTCACTAAATATGTACTAGACTTTATGTTTGAATGCATAAATGTGTTCTTTTTTAACTGTTTCTCCTCCAAAGGAGCAGTTGGAGGCCAGACAGCAAAGACACTGCTGACAACACTGATGTTGTTTCGCTCCATAAGAGTTCGTAGTGCAGCAGGGTTAGAAACATTTGTCATTTAGTGACTGGTGTCGCCTCCTCCATCCATGCTCCATGCATAGCTCTTTCTCAAGACTGCCCTGTGAGAATACTCTAATGGTCTATGCACGTAGACCCGGGCCTTATAGGTTTTTATTCCCACTATACTAAAGAACGGAAGGCCTACTAAAATACCCTCCCGCGCAGTATTCCGCTACGCCAGCATGATGAATAACAAAGCAAGTCTGCACAATTGTTCTTGTAAGCTCCCAGATCAAAGATGTAAATCCCCTAGATTATTTGAGTCAGCAGAAACTAAGGATGCAAATACTACTATGACTTCTGCTCACAAAGAGTGTTCCTCTTGTAGTTACAGTTCAAAGCATATTGTTGCGAGTTGTGAGTCATCCACTAGCCCTGAAATAACTATAAGTCACATAAGGTTTTGGTGAATGCTAGTGCCTCTATAGAAAGTTACAAAACTACCTTCATTATGTCAAAAAGAGAGGTGTGTTGAAATAAGTTTTATTTTTGTTAAGGAAATGAATTGATGTGGAGCAGAGCTGGATCACAACGACCTGCACAACCGCCTCCTCTCTACACCATTGCCGGAATCTAGTTTGTGGTTCTATTTCCTCTACATTTGATAGGCTACCCATCAATCAAGATTAACACCATAAAAACTGTTTGAAAGCCTACCCACCACCAAGCACCCCACGTTCTGTTTTCTAAATCACCAAGGAACCTACACTCCACTAATGACCCTAAACTTTACCATCACTTGATGGCAGGAGCTGCGCTGTGGAAACAGTTATCCATGTCCTACAGAGATGCCTTTGAACTAAATAATACATTGATAACTCTGAAAAAGCATTGGCAGAGCCAATTGGTCTCACCTTCGAGCCTTTTAGTTTTACCAATCGTTTTAGCCATGCTGCACAGCATCCATGATGCTCTGCAGCATGGCTAAGATGGGAAAAAAGCTTAAGCGTCTTGGTGTGTTATTTTGTAGGTGCGTGAATCGAGCTTGCGCGCTCCAAAAAAACCATGAACACTTTTTTTTCTATTTGGTAAACACAAAAAAGTATTGCAAGCGAGTGGGAGGAAGAACACAGGTGGGGGAAGCAACAACATGGAGGCCGAAATCATGGAGGCAGTATCATTCAGCACCACCTGAGCACCAGAGCAGCACCACTACCACAGCATGACTTAGCACCACCTAGCATCACTTAGCACCACCTCAGCATCACTCAGCACCACCTCAGCATCACTCAGCAGCACCTCAGTGTCACTTATCATCACCTTAGCACCACCTCGGCATCAGCACAACACCATTTCAGCATCAGAACACCACCACCAGTGCAGCACCAACTCAGCACCACCTCAACATCAGCACAGCACCATCAGCATAGCACCACCTAAGCATCAGTGCACTACCCCCAGCGCAGCTCCACCTCTGCATCAGCGCAGCACCACTTCAGAATAGGTCAGCACCACCTCCACGCACCATCACCTAAGCAAATCACCAACTCAGCATCACTAAGCACAACCTAAGCACCACCACCACAGCATCACTCTGCACCACCACAGAACCACCGAGCATCACTCAGCACCACCCAGCACCACCTGAGCACCACCACAGCACCATCTCAGTATCGGCACAGCACCACCTCCTCATCAGTGCACCACCACCAATGTGGCACCAACATAGCACCAGCACAGCATCACCTCAGCAGCAACTCCGCACTAACGCAGCACCACTTAAGCATCAGTGCAGCACCACCTCAACGCAGCACCATTTCAGCATCACCGCAGCACAGCACTAACTCAGCATTACTCTGCACCACTTGAGCACCAGTGCAGCACCAGCACATCTCCCATCCCCTCAGCATCACTCAGCACCAACGCAGCTCCTTTTCATCACTCAACATCACCACAGCGCCACCTCAGCATTATCACAGCACCACCTAAGCATCAGTGCACCACAACCAGCACAGCACCAGTGCAGCCCAACCTCAGTGCATTACAAACTGAGGACCAGCATAGCACTACCTCAGCACCAACGCAGCACCAACTCAGTACCAGTGCAGCATCACCTCAGCACCAGCGCAGCACCAACTCAGCACCACCTGAGCACCAGCACAACATCACCTGAGCACCACCAAAGCATCACTCAGCACCACTTCAATATCCCAGCACCACTTGAGCACCACCTCGGCCCAAGCACACAACCACATCAGCACCAACTCCGTAACAGTGCAGCACCACATCAGCGCAGCGACAACTCAGCATCAGCGCAGCACAACCTCAGCACCACTTCAGCACCAGCACTGCACCATCTCAGCACAGCACCACCTCTTCATCAGTGCTCCACCACCAGTGCAGCACCAACTGAGCATCATCGCAACACCACTTCAGCACTAGCGCAGCACCACCTCAACATCAGCACAGCACCTTCTCAGCATCAGCACAGCACCTCCTTCACATAAGTGTACCACCACCAACTCAGCCCAACCTCAGCAGCAATTCAGGACCAATGCAGCACCACTTCAGCATCTGCACAGGACCACCTCAGCGCAGCATCACCTCAGCATAGCACCACCGGAGCATCCACATGAGTACCAGGGCAGCACCACCACCTCAGCATGACTAAGCACCACCACAGCATCACTCAGCACCACCTCATTATCACACAGCATCACTTGAGCACCATCTCAACATCAGCACAGCACCATCTCAGCATCAGCACAGCACCACCGCCTCATCAGTGCACCACCAGTGCATCACCAACTCACCATCAGCCCAGCACACCTCAGCACCAGCACAGCACCACCACATCAGCACCGCTCCATCTCCGCATCAGCACAGAACTACCTCCACATCAGTGCATCGCCACGATCGCAGCCCCACCTCAGCAAAAGCGCAGCCCCACCTCAGCAGCAATTCAGAACCAACGCAGCACTACTTCAGCATCAGCGCATCACCACCTCAGCATCATCGCCACATCTCCTCAGCACAGCACCAACTCAGCATCACTCAGCACCACCTGAGCACCAGCTGAGCACCACTTGAGCACCAGTGCAGCACCACCACCTCAGTATGACTCAGCACCACAGCATCACTCAACACAACCTCTGCATCACTCAGCACCACCTCAGTATCACTCAGCTTCACCTGAGCATCACCTCCACACCAGCACACCACCTCCTCATCATCAATCAGCACCACCTGAGTATCATTCAGTATTACCTAAGCATAACCTCCCCACCAGCACACCACCACCTCAGCACCACTTCAGCATGACTCAGCACCACCTCAGTCTGCCCTCGGAATCTGGCATCTGTTGATTCTCCCCCAGTGTCCGTCCGCTGCTTGAGTTGTAATTCAGGTACTAGTTCCCAACCTCCACCCTCCTGTTGTTTAAGCCCCCCCCCCCATTACAAAAAAAGCTATAACAAACAAGCATTAGATCAGGGAGATAGATGTTGCCAGCACTGCAAGGACATATAAACTAGAATACATTTTTTACGTTAATCCTTTTTAGGTCTCGCTGAGCCAGCGCATGCGCTGCTCTGCGAGAAATTTAGTGTGTGGGTTTTCAGCCGCCATTTGGGTTTCTGTCAAGGCTCATTAAGCCTTGCGTGCCTCAATGAGCTTTCACTTTCGTGCTTGTTATTTTAAGCATCGCACCGCGAATACTGGCACGTTTAAACGCGGTAATATCAGGAGTTGCGGCTACATGCAGTAATGATGCTGACATAGCATTTGAAGATAAAAATCTGGGAAACGTTTTCATGAATTCCAGTCTTATGACCAGCAGGTCATATCACCAGTTTCGGTTCTAATCGATTTGTTTATTTTCCTTTTTAAAGCCCGAACCCACATATACCAGTTGTAAAATAGATTAGGATGCGCTATAAAAAAATGATAACTCGTTTACTTTAAAGCACACACATCTCTGGCAGTCTCAGCCCTAGCAGCAGTCCACCCGGGGCGCCAGAGCAGAGCCTGTCCCAGGAACCCTCCCTCGTTTATTCCTGGTCCGCAGCTGTGCTCAACTCTCTGGACACCCAGCCAGGGGGCAGTTCTAAGCAAGACCAGCGTCTCACCAGCCTGCAGGTCATGAACATCGCCCTACCGGGCGAATCCAGGAACAAATCCTTCGAATTTTAGCCATGCCATCACAATGTCTCCCATCAGGCTGCAGAGGCACTCTCTGACCTCGGTTCGTTTTTGGACTGTCTGCTTCAACTCTGATTTGCTCACTGTCTCCTTGCAAATGAGTTTCACTTCTCCGACAATGCCTTTGCCCATTCCAACTCAGGACCCGCCACAGAAACTCCCAATCTTGTTAGAGGCCACATTTTCCTCCAGATTACTTTGATCAGACCACCGCTCCCCTCCAGATTACTGTGCTGAAACCACTTCTCCCCTCCAGATTACTTTGATAAAACCACTGCTCCCCTCCAGATTACTTTGATAAAACCACTGCTCCCCTCCAAATTACTTTAAGAGCACTGCTTCAGACCACTGTTTCCCACCAGGGTTACTTTGATCAGACCACTCATTCAGACCACTGTTTCCCTCCAGATTACTTTGATCAGACCACTGCTCCCCTCCAGATTACTCTGATCAGACCACTGCTCCTCTCCAGATCACATTGATCAGACCACTGCTTCATACTAATGCTCCGCTCCAGATTACTTTGATGAGACCACTGCTTCCCTCCAGATTACTTTGTTAAGAGCACTGCTTCAGACCACTGTTTCCCACCAGGTTACTTTGATCAGACCACTCATTTAGACCACTGCTTCCCTCCAGATTACTTTAATCAGACCACTGCTCCCCTCCAGATTACTCTGATCAGACCACTGCACCGCTCCACATTACTTTGATGAGACCACTGCTTCCCTCCAGATTACTTTGATTAGACCCCTGCTCCCTTCCAGATTACTTTGAATAGACCACTGCTCCCCTCTAGATTACTTTGAATAGATCAATTCTCCCCTCTAGATTACTTTGTATAGACCACTGCTCTGCTCCAGATTACTTTGATGAGACCACTGCTTCACTTCAAATTACTTGGATCATACCACTGCTTCCCTCCTGATTACTTTGATTAGACCCCTGCTCCCCTCCAGATTACTTTGATTAGACTGCTGCTCCCCCCTGGATTACATTGAATAGACCACTGCTCCCCTCTAGATTACTTTGAGTAGACCAATTCTCCCCTCTATATTACTTTGCATAGGCCAGTGCTCCCCTCTAGATTACTTTGAATAGACCACTGCTCCCCTCCAGATTACTTTGAATAGCCCACTCCTACCCTTTATTTTACTTTGTCCAGACCACTGCTCCCCCCCAGATTACTTTGAAAAGACCACTGCTCCCCTCCAGATTACTTTGAATAGACCACTGCTTGTGGCATAACCCACATTTCCAGCCATCAAAAAGTAAATCAGTCTACTCTGTTATGAGGCAAACAACAGACCTGGCTCTGTCCTAGAGGACACAAAAGGATGGATGCTTTCAGACCGAGCGAGCCCTGAGCGTAAGAAGGTTTTATGAGGGGGGCTAGGGTATCACATATGCACGAACTTGCTAAAGCCACCATTACGATAGTCACTTCCTTGCTTGCTCTGGAACCCGCTTCTATCTGCATCAAATGAAGCCCTCAGAGTTTTACCCTACAGTACTGAATCCCATATATGCCTGACTTATCCAGTTGTTATTGGGCCAAGCTCTTAACTCCCCAAGCCATATTGCCAGCATCACAACACATGCCTGGTATCTACAGGTCTAGAGCTAGGATGGGCAGTACTCTTGGCATGTGGGCCGTAGGTGGCAAAGGTCAGACTGCAAGTAGCTCCAGGCTTGGACTTAGCTCAGCAGTCTATAGTTCTTGGCTTTTGCAGCAATACTCGTGATGCTGACCGAGGGAGGCTCATCAAACATGTCAAATGACCATCCGGGCCAGTCCTAGCAGGTGCCTATGAGGGGCGCAGATCCGGTCCAAGGATCTGGTCCCCGAACCTCATTCTCTGGTGTCCCACTATCTGCACATCTTCAAAGGGTGCTGCTTAAATTCCACCAGAGTACCACTAAATACATTTGAGATTATTTGTTATAGCTCTAAAATCTCAGCCTATGCAGAGGTGTGGATAAGCGGCCAGAGTGGCTGACTCCGGAGCGCAGGGATCACGGTTCGATCCCCAGCACAGGCGGCAGGTCAACATCATGTGTCTCTAGGCAAAGGCTCACTTATCTCCCCGACGGCCCCAATGCCTTGAAACCTTAAGAGGTGATATGTTCACACTTTATAAATATGGATTATTATTATGCACAACCATGGTAACTGATGACCTGGGCAGTGCATGTAAGTCGGACAGTGTACTTTGATTTTAGGGTTGGAATTATAAACTTCACTTGTGGCAATCATATCCAACATCCTTTTGGAGACACAAATAGTGTGACGAGTGAAACTGATGGCTTTGTAAGCAGTTGAGCAGCCAGCATCATGTTTCAGGAATGGAGATTAGCCTCTGGTTAGTATTGATGTGGCATCTGTTATTTTCAGTGGCCTGGCACTGATAGATGCCAAGCCTCATATGGGTGAATATCAATCCCACTTGACTGTGGTAAAAAGTACTGCACTTGTAAGGTCTGTTCGAAGCTAAATGTCCAATTCTCAAGATATATCGCGTGCCAACCACACTCTGCTGTGAAAGTAAACAAACACAAACTCATGCAAATGTTTTACAGCCCACCACAGAGGGAGCTTAAAGGTTTCAACGTTTTAGCTTAAAGTGAAATTATTCTTTTCAATCCATCCAAGCAAGTAAAGTTAATTGAAACTTGTTGCATAGTAAACACCAAATGTGTGTTTAGTGAAAAAATATAACTTCACACAGTAAATGCATGCAAATTGCAGTGAGCAACAGGAATTGCTAAAACAGGCCATAAACACTAAACAACACGTTTCTATTGATGCATTTTCGTTCAACTAATTAATGTGCTCTGGAAAATGTGTTACTTCTTTGCCCAACTTGACCCAAATGAACAAAACATTTGATAACAGGGATTTGTGTAAGGACAGCCTGGAATGGGCATTTGTTGTTTCGGGTAGATATAGCCATATGACAATCATAAGTGTGTAGTGTTAATCCTAGAGAGAGACGGGTAATTAATTACAAGGTTACTTTTCAATAATTGTATCAAAAACGCTGATTTTGGAAACAGGTTAGTAGAGTGCACAGCACTCTTACCTATAACTGATCACTCCGAAGAGGGCAAGGAATGACCGGGCCTGGGTACTGAAGTTTACCATAACCCAGTGCAACTGATATCTCTAATGAAAGACCATGGGATGTGACCCTGCATGACTGAGTCTAGGTCACCACTTTAGTATGCGAGGGGTTTGTGCCCCAGTGGATATTTCTGTGTTAAGACTGGCGACATGACTCGTACGTCGCTGTGGCTAAATAAGAATTTCTTATTATAGTCAGGTGTCCCTAGCACCAGTGCATGTTTTATCTTGGTTTTGAGTTTACAGAAAGTATTGTGTATATTGTGTGCCCACTTTAGCTTCTTGCTGTCAGTTTTTGCCCTTTTCATAGCCTCTAGTACAGGGGGGGATGAGCGTGCTGTAGTCAAAAACCAACCGGGGAGAGGAGTTGGCCTAACGGCTAGGGCGGTCGACCTCGAATCTGGGGAACTGTGTTCGAGTCTCAGCAAA
Source organism: Triturus cristatus (assembly GCF_964204655.1). NCBI lineage: Eukaryota > Metazoa > Chordata > Amphibia > Caudata > Salamandridae > Triturus > Triturus cristatus. The sequence continues at coordinate 321,547,188 of NC_140586.1, read as the reverse complement.
TAGAAAGTACTTTTAATTGTGTTCTATGGCTGCCTAAATGATCCACGACTGATAATTAAAGGGTACAAAGACAGAAAAGTCACATTGCAAAGGAATACATACGTTTTTATTTATAACCCTATTTAGTGTCAACACGAGGTCTTTGCAGGCTCTTTAAACAACACACGGCTGGCATTTTTCTTTAGCAACCCTACTTTATATTCCTTTTCATGAAATGCATTCTCACACTACGGCAGTAAATGTAAAATACAAATGTAAGGAATAGGCAGAGTGGGGGCCCCAGGAGGTACTGGAACCAGAAAAAACAAGCTTTGGCATAGCCAATAGGTCTCCCCTTTGGGACCTTATAAGTGTTTAGCCATGCAACAGTTGATGTTGTTGCACCAAGGATATTGTGCTAAATAACTAAATACTCATAAGGTCCCAAAAGCGAGACCTGTTGGCTATGCCAATGCTGGTTTAATAGAGTTGTTCAGTTGTACATAATGTCTTCTTGGTTATATATTGGATAACAAAAATGCTTATAATACTTTTTTATTATAACTTTTCAACATGCTGCACAGCAGCCAATATCGCTGGCTAAATGCTTATAAGGTCCAAAAGGCAAGACCTATTGGTTATGCCAATGCTTGTTTCATAATAATTTCAATGTTACGTATCGAATGCTGTGAAAGCTAGATTCCAGAGTATGGTTTAAATTGTTAGTGGCTGCAGCCAGGTAATTTAACCAGAGATTGGTTTTTTGATCAAGGATAGCATGAATCTTCATCTTAAGTGTATCTTAATTCATTTTATGATAGTATTTAATCAAGGATGACACATAGTCCAAATTTTGTCTTAAAAGTCCAAATTCTAGGCGTGTCTTTGCCTGAATTGTGTATTGTGGTAGGCAAAAGATATGCAAATAGGTTTTACACTCAATTTTATCCATCAGTGGAGAAGGTTTCGAAGGGAATGGCAAGTGTCCATAATAGACCATTGAGATACGCTTTGCTTTTATTACACTAAGTATTGCTTCTGCTGTTGGACTATGAATCTGTGAATTGAGTTGGCAGAGGGCGAAAGTTAACTTGCTAGCCTTTTTTCCATAATTGTTTTGTGGGTGATCGCCGTAACTTTTGTTGAAAACCATATACCTAAATAGTTGTATGTTACAGCAAAGCCTATCTTTAATTGTCCTATGTTCGAGTGTTGTATCAACTTATTCTTCAATTTTCCAAAAATTATCACCTTGGTTTTGCCTGCATTTACTTGCAGTTTTTTGTCTAGGTGATGTTTCTACAGTTTGTCCAAGGTGCGTTGCATGCCTATTTTGGTTTGATCAAGAATAGCCAGTTCATCTGCTTAGTGGATGAGTTGAATCGCATGAGAACGAAGTATCAGTGAGAAGCTGTTGGATTTCAGTATTACGGTCCCCCCGTTAAGAACAAAATGTAAAGGTCTGTTTACAGAAAGAGAGCACTTGTGTAAGAATATAGTAAAAGGCTATGGTCCACGGGAGGGTCAAAGATATCCTGAACAGCCTAAAACAAATAAAGCTAGCAAATAGAAGACAAGCAAATGTGAATTACTAATTCTAAAGCCAGTGGTAAGCAATGGCCGAATGCATTCCCATGGAACCTTTCCAAATGTCCCCAAGAAGTCTTTATAAACTGCGCTATCTTGTAGACTTTGACTTAAAAAAATACAAAAAGTAGTGCAGAAAGTGGGCTTTGGGTTATCCGTCAACAGCCATTGGCTTTGATGTATTTTAAGGGTTTGTTATTGCATGGCTGAGCGGTCCTTCAACCCAAATGACATTTCGAGTATAGTTATACTGTTGCATTTGCCTTGCTATTAGGTATTGGTGGTACGTCTTTCAGTAATCCTATGTTACACTACAACTGTGTTATAAAAGCCCGTAGGCGTTCTTTGCTGGATTTAATTTGCTGACACTACATTTTATTTGCTGATTTGTGAATTTTTGTTTGGCACTTGATGCTTGGAAGCTTTAGCCTATCAAGTCACAGTACTAGTCTAATTAGTCTTGCATGTTTATATCCTTTACTTTGCTGCTGTTATTGCCTTCTGTTGGATTTAAAGCATTTTCGCCATAATGTAAAAATGTGTGTGCACGTAGGCTGTCTCAAAGATGTATTGAAAATACTGTTGCTTTGACAAAAGTACTTATTACACAAAATTTTGCTGTGCAAGCTTTGTAAATTCATCACTTACAACTTAAACTTCATCTTCAGACTCTTTTTCGCAACACTCTTCTTTGAGGGTACAACTTAACTCTGTTATTGCTGTCTGTTCAAAAAGGGGCCCTGTTCCCAGCTTCTATATTGTTGTAGCCCAAGAGGTTGATTGATTCTGGAATTTTCTTTCTTGGGCCATTGGGGGCTACACAGACAAAGTCGCCCCCAACTATCAACAAATACTTTCCCTAACAAAAAGCCACACCTCTTAGCATTGTCAGTGCTCACCTATATATAGACTGTGGCCATATACTGTACTCCTCTTGCACACTTTCCCAAGACCTTTGTGACTCCTTAGTGTCCCCTCTTCATGGAGGGGTGACAAGGAAGGCTAGCCTCTGGCACAGCAGTGTCCATTGTTCCTACTTCACTTCTTTGATCTGTAGCTGCCATTTTCTGTGTACGGTGTGAGAAAGAGCCTCTTTTGCACATTTAGCCCCCCCCCCACTTTTCTTTGGTTTTTATGTGGTTTCAAATGTAGTGCACAGGGTCCCTGCCAACCAGGTCCCCTGCGCCAGTGCTCCTTCCCTAAAACAAACACCCAATTGGTACCTCTGCCCCCTGTACGTCCCTACTAAATGGTACCCTGGGTACCTAGGTCCTCCCCCACCCCCACTGGGACCATGCCACTGCCCTTGCAGCCTGCATGCCCCTGTGAGAGAGAAAATGACAAAGTCAACATGGCACCCTGCCTGGGTGCCATGCCTGCTAGCGCTGCCTGACAGCATAGTTAAGTCACCCCTGTAACAGTCCTCCCAGCCCTAAGGCAGAATGCGCTATACTACAGGTGAGGGCATATCTGCATGAGCAGATATGCCCCTACAATATTGTGTACCATTTCCTAATGTTGTAAGTGCCAGTGAAACCATAGAGAGAACATGGGCTGGGAACCTGACAACTCGAGTTACACAGCACAATGATAGATCCACTGAAAATAGGAGTGTTTGGTACCAAACTACTCCTTTCAATAAATCCACACTGATGCCAGTGTGGGATTTATTGTACCGTGTACCCAGAGGGCATCTCAGAGGTGCCCCTGCAACTGTATCAACTCTGGTGTGGTCTCTGACCAGCTATAGGCAGCCAGCCACCACCCGACATGTTTCTGTACCCCTGGGTAGAGATCCCTTCTTCTTTTTGGGACTAGAAACAATGCAGATCCTGGGCAGAGGTGTCATGCCTCCTCCCCCAGGATGGGCCGGTGCTTGAAGAGGGAAGCTTCAAAGGTCTGCCGCCTTTGTAATGCAACCCCCAGCCTTTGCTGCTAGCAGCAGATGGCAGCCACTGAGTTAAACCCCCACTTTGGGTGGGAAAACCGGTGGGGTATGGGAGGTGAAGCACATATTTCATTCCTCGCCATCTTGACAATGGGGGGACGCCTCCAATTAGGGCTAGGTCTATGCCACCTCCCACAGGAGGGTAGCAAAATAGAGGGTGTAGTTACCCCAGGTAAAGTGCCCATTGTCCCTACCTGCTACTCCCCTAAACGCCTCCTAAATGTAGTATTTATGTGGCTACCCCAGACCTGGCACTCAAAATCAACGGACCGAAGAAGAATGCGGAAGACGACCACTGAAGGACCAGAACCTGATCCGATGCAGATAAAACTCGGCATGACCCCCGCCACCTGCAGCCGGTTTGACCCCCGGGCCTGTTGTTCTTCTAGAAACTCTGCAAGGCCTCCAAGAAACCCCAGAGACCTTCCAACCTTCGACAAAGTGCCAAGAACCTGCCTTTGGACTAGAGGATCTAGTCTCCGGTGTCTGCTGGTTCAAGAACCTCAGCAGTCGACGTGACTCACTGCTACAAAATAACTCCACGACCATGGTGAGGGACCAGCACTTGTGTCGACGCGACTCTGCCCTGTAAGAAGAAGGCATCCCAGCCTGGCGGCCTCCATGACCTCGGAGGATCCTCTCGGCTCAATGACCCAAGCTGTTCCCAGCTCCGGGCCCAAGAGCCCATACCCTCCTGTAAGTGGACCTGTAGGTCTCCTGCACCTCATGCACTGCCTGCCCGACCACAACCTCTCCATGACGGTCTGATAATGGAGAAACTGCTTCACTGAAATCTACTTCAGCTTGCTGCCGGTGACTGCGATGGTAACTGTGTTGGCGTTCTGCAGAATACCATCCCGCTTCCTTGCTAACCGCGGACCGTGAGGGCAAATATCATTGCCGGTATCGACCGCCACGGCGTAGATACTGAATCCCGCACCTTCTGGGATCCTCCAGTCCCCTGCAACCAACATTGTTATGAGTGTCGGTCTGAGCCACCTGAAGACTGTACTGGAACTGTAATTGGCGTACTTGCCTGTTACACCACATAATTGTTTTCCTCCACAGGATAATATTGAACTACTCTGAAATTGCACTGTCGACTTAACTGATTGCAAAGATCTTAAAATAAAGTACAAACATAGTATGATTTTCTAAAATTGGTCTGGATCTCCTTCTTGAGCCTTGTGTCCCTTATTAATCAATGTTGTGCAATAAATGTCTTACACTTCTCTGTGTTAGGCCTAAGGCTGCTCACCTACGCTACCACTAATGGAGCACTTTGGTTTTACATTGAGCACTTTTGGGGAATCCCTGGACTCTTTGCACTGTATTTTCACCTAATGGCAATATGATATGCAGGGCCAGCTTCTTACTTACAGCAACACCATGATAGGACTCAGTCTGTATTGCAGTGGGGTCCATCCTTGTGGAAACCTCTCTCTTGTTCCTTTCGAGTATGCATTCTAAAACATATCTCCAGTTTTAATATGTCCGAGATTCTCGCTTTGCCTCCAAGTGTGCACAAAGGCACCCCAAGTTTTGAGTTGATTCCATCTACAACGTCCTAATGTTTCCCCCAGTCACCCTGGTGAACTCGAAGTGCTGCCTGGACTCCCTGTTTCTGGGGGGCATGTCACAATCCTTTGAACCTTTTCCTCTTCTCCCATTGTTTACCCCTCGATGGTGCCCTCTGCGGCTTGCCTTCACGGAACATTTTCCTTTAATTCCTCCAACTTGCCAGATAGGGCCCTCCTCTGTGGCATCTAAAGGTCTGCCACCCTACGAGCATGTCCCCAAGAGAGACCCTCAAAGCGCCAACCTCAGCCTGGTCAAACTGTGCATCCCGTAGCAGGAGTGTTCTGTGGCTCTTAACCGACCAAGTACTCCTACCAGTTACCAGTGCTTAATTTGAGCCGGTGCTTTCCGGTGCTCGGCACCTGCACCAATTGCCCGCACTTGGAACAGCTTCTCATTTAAAGATGAGCAGGAAAACAGTTATTTAATAATTCAATGCATGTTTAAAACAACTACTACCAGCCACCCAAACCATTTTTAAAGCTTGGGGGCCTTGAACAGTGTGAATTCTCACACTCGTAGCAGTGTGATGGTTCTTAGTTGTGTAAGTTCTGTTGTTGGTAGCGCTGGCACTGGAAATGTGTGGTGCAAACTGCGGTGCATTCATCACGAGGGCCCCGGCACTTATTTGTTTACAAATTAAGCACTGCCAGTTACCATTCCTCAAGAAAACTATGCCCAATGGAAGATCCTGTGAGAATTCTTGCAAATGTTTAATCCATGTGTCAGACTGGAGCTTCATGGCGCTGTGGTCTATGCTTAAAAAATCTGACGTTTCAAAATTCAGGTATAAATGTAAGAATTCTTACTTCGAAAGTGAAGCAGTTGTGAAACACGACTGGGCTCTGTCATTTAACCCTACGCTTTTGGTTAAATGACAGAGTCCGTTGGTGTTTCGCAGCTGCCTCACTTTTGAGGGATCATGTGAATTCATTCCTTATGAAATAATTTTAGCACACAGCCCTACCTACAGTTAACAGAACGCTGAATGACTGGACATCCAGACTGTCCTTTTAAATACACGGCCCCGCCCTCCATTCCATGTAAGGTTCAGGATGCTAGCCTCGAGCCCGAGAGTGAGACTTTGTGAGCATTTGTGGTTTTGTTTGATTTGCACGCTTCGCATTCCTGTGTCGTCATCACCAGGTTGTTGGGTATGAATGGAAACCGCGCCCCATCACTGTTATTCATCAGCTGCTAAGCTCCAAATATACTTCTCTCCCAAAAATATTGACTGGTGTCCATGCACCGGCCCAGGTTTGCGTGTGAACAGCTACTTGGGTAGTTTGTTTGAGGCGAGTGAGTCACAGCATTGTTTCCGTTTTATGGCGGTAGAACCCCTGCTGCGGTTGTACTTTCTCTCGAGTCATCATGGTAATAAGAAGGCAGGGCCCACCCCAATTTCATCACCCTGCCTTAAAGCTTACCTCACCTTATTGTCTGTGGCGCCTGGCTGGACTTCAATGAACTAAAACTAACATTCTGTGCTATTTTAAAAAATATTACCGTGGAGGTGGTCGAACGAACTCATTGGGTAGGCGTATAATACTTTCTTTTTTTTTTTTTTTTTGGCAGATGTATATAGCGCGAACTTGACCCAAAGGTATTGGAGCGCTTTACATGAGCACCAGTTAACGTTACACAAGGACACAGTATTTTCTTTTCCCCGGTAGGAACGGGGAGATTAAGTGATTTGCCCAGAATCACAGAGTGTGGAGTAGACCCCGAGGCCCGAACCCTGGTTTCATGACCTCTTCAATAACTATATATTTGATATTGCACATTATGCTATGAGATAACAGATTGTATACTGAAGATTTTTTTCTCAGAGGGTTTCAAAGATGTTCTAGAAAGATCTGCATCTTTATAAGATATTATATGACCTTTGCTCCCTCTTTCAAATTAGATTTTCGTCACAGCTACTTGTTGCAAAAATGAAAAGGAAATTGAGATTTGTGGGAAAATGGTATGCTTGGCAAGTCTATGTTTTGTTTTAATCTCGATGTTGAAATTTTCAAGCCGAAAGGGGCTTCTGATTGACTTTTTTGCCATAAATCCGAAGAAGTCCCAGCTATTTATCTTATAACAGCCCAGTTGTTCATTAAAATGGGAAAAGTAAAGTATATTGGCGTGATTGTTGGCTCAGACTTACCCGCCAAATTTATTCAGTGGTCAAGTCCACCACTCTAAGAAATGAAAGACAGTGTCGAGCTTGGTAGATCCCCAGTAATGCAATTTTGAGTGTAATTTAACTGACGGGCCTCCCGAGGAATGGTCAGGTTGAGGTTTAGGCTGTTTAGAATTGAAAAACGACAAATTGATAAGTGTCACATCCAGGTTCAGAGGGTTAAAAACAAGTACACATCTTTAAAATTCCCAAAACATTAAGATTAGGGACAATCAGTTTTTACTTTTCTGTTTTTTAAGGCCAGTAAAATGGTTTGGGCAAAAAAAAATGTTTGTCTACCTTGAAACCCACGACGAAGACGGAAGAGAAAAGAAAGGCATACGGGGTCATAAAAAGGAATAGATGTAAAGATGGAAGCGAGGGAGAGAAGAGAAAGTGGGTAGTGGATTTATATGCGATAGGGTAAAAAAGAAAGAGGTAATGAGGAGCAGGCCAGGGGATACACTTATGGCTTGCTCGCTCATTATTTGGTGAGGTAGAAATATGCTGTTTCGTGTAGGGCCTGTGCTTGAGACTCCAACTGGTGCTTCTGTGCATGAAAACTATGGAGTTTTTTAGGTTTCATGCAGCATACAACCTTTGAATTTGCACGTGGAATCAAAACGTGGTGTCAAACACATATCAATCTGCCAGGAAACAGTTGTCCATCAGAGCTTTATGCTGTCTTTTGGGTCCATATTCCACAGTACCTTCTGTCAAACAAAAGGGTGTTCAAGGTAGTACGTTATCTTGCGCTTAAAGACTGCGACTGCATGTCCGCTGTTGGATTAGGTCTCTCCTGGCCTGCAAACAAGCAGTAACCAACTGACTACCTTGTCATTTCCCTGGCTTTGTGATGTGACATTGCTTTTTATACCAAGGATGTCTTTTAACCTCACCCGACCCTGCTAGAATCACCATATGGCTTTTCACTTGCACTTTATTAATTAATGTCGCCTATATGCTTGCAAATTATATGTGGGCACACCTCATTGATGAGAGTCTCCGCTCATAGCATAGGGGCTCAGTAGACTAAGGCATCCACTTCAGGAGTCTGTGTTTTTCCTCTTGGTCAGAGGTTCCAAATCTGGTGGATCCACTCGCCCTTTCATCCCTTCGAGGTCAATAAAACGAGTGCCATTGAGTTGGGTAAGGATAAGTATGTTGTTCAGCACAAGATGCCCTAATTTGTGTTAACCTATAGCTGGTGGTGCCCAGAGAGGCAGCAGTATCGAAGGTAGTATTTTCAGTGAAAGTTGACCAGTACAAAAGCAGACATTGAGGGCAACGATTATGACCGTGTGAATTTCAAAGACATCTTGGTCTTGCTGTATCTGAGACACTTCAGAGTAATTGTGCTTGTAGTCCTTGTTTTTCATTTCCCTTTTTTGCTTATTTAGAGACGGTGAATTCAGATACAGGCAACACCCTCAGACTTGACAAGATCAATGTGGAGCATCAGGAGAGCATTAAGACACCCACAATCACCTTCAAAGTTCAACAAAATCTGGGTAAGTCTCCAACAGAGGTCATATAATGTGTCACCTTTGTTGATATTCGTTGAGTTGACTTATAACTTCAGTGCTCATGACTCGAGTAACACACGCCATAGACTCCAGGATTTCATCATTTTTTTTTTTTTTACTTTGTTGCTTCTTTTTAGATAGCTTTTGTAATGTAATGTCACTGCCTGAATCGAGTGTTAAGGCTTGCACAAAAAACTGTCATAATATGTTGGCCTCTGATTTGGAATCAGAACATGACACTGTGGATTGTGATTTTCCCAGTTCATTCATTCCAAAGTCCTGACAAGTGAGAGGCTAATGCTTTTTCTCGTCCTCACTGAGATGTACTCCCAATCTTGCTTACCCTCCTAGGTGCAAGAGAAGTGGCTCAAAAGGATTCAGTCTACACTTGGTCCTCCGACCACTCACAAGAGCAAAAAGAAACACTACAACTCGCCTTCAACGTCCTACTTGTGGCACTAGACCTCAGAGCTCGACAGAGTCTGGTGTTGGAATCTCTAGCGCTGCATCCTTCGTTCACATTTGAGGGTCTCAGTGCTGCAGCCTGTTCAGGTATCCTTTTCCACCTCAACTGGTTCTAAACAGGTGGCAGCTTACATAAATTATGACCTTGAACTTTTTCAGTAGAATGCAAAGAAATCACAGCACAAAGTGCTGCTTTGCCATTGACGCCTGTGGCTCCAACCCAAACAATCATTTCTCGCGAGTGTAAGTTGAAGGTGCCATTGTTGGCTTCAGTGCCAGGCAGTTGCAGCCCCTGTGCCTCACCATCAGTGAATCTTTCTGGTTCGGAACTAATCTTAAAGCTGTTTAGAACACAACCATTCTGGATTGACTTCACTAAGATGGCTAGAAGAAAGAAAGCTTCTGAATAGCTACATGAGCTAGTGCCTTCACTTGAGACGCTCTCTAATCAGAAGTGATTTGTGATGTTTGAAGAGGCGTTTAGTGAATCCCTATTGCCTCTTCGCCTCTTTGTCAGCTGTGATACAGAAGAATCAAAAGTGGATCTTTTACTTCCTCCCACGAACTCTAATCCCATCCTGCTCGGTTATTTACAGACCTCAAGTGGAATAGATCCCTCACCCGACTTCCCTGTTCGATACGACACACTTTACGAGAAATCCTCAGTTGTAGCGGTCTGCCCTTATGAGGATTCTTGGTTCAGTGGCCATGCATGGAGAATGTCTTGCTCTCTTTAAAGAGACTCTGTTGAAGGTGATTCTTGCTGCATGGCAGAAAATGTCTGGCTTTCACCATTAAGAGGTGAAATGTAAACAATGCCCTTCCTCTGTGGATCCAGCCTTTGACTTTTGACCCACCTTTCTCATACTCTATCTGACGATCACACATTCGTTTTAAAAGGATTTTCGATTATTACTTGTCTAAAGATATGTTTTTATTCTGATCTGTGTGGAATTAGGTGAATTAATTAGGGGAAATCCCTAGAGGAAGAGCAGTACAGAGAGAAAGGAGGAAAGGGGTACAGTAAGTACTGCATTTTCCACCCAACTGCTTAGAAAAGCTGTTTACTTAAAGTCAATACTTTGCTGAGGATTTACATGAGATAACCACAACATGAGGAAATTAAGATGAACTTGCATCATGTGCGCTGCCTCGTGTTTTAATGCAGTGGATGTGTCACGTCCTGTGGTGTGATGTTTGTTTAGCTGAGCGGCCCTGCAACTATTGCGCACCTCTGACCCTTCAGCGTGGTTGAATATTTGTACCCAGATCCCATCCAACCCCTGGAGTAGTGTCAAAAGATGATACACTTGTGGGATGATGGAGGACAGAGCAAAAACAGTTATTTGGGTGAAAGGACTGAAGTCCTTACAGAGGTTTTAGCAATGGGCAGTCATCCATCGCAAGTGTGCTTAAATGTCATGCAAACCTTCAGTCTTGAAAGTGCCTTCCGGGTCAGACCACCCATTTTATGAATATCCACTAAGTAACAGGTGTACCCCTAATATGATGTAGGAAGAGCAATAGGGGAAAATACCAGTAATGCAAAAGATTTGCTCTGCCTTTCTAAATTATAATAAAGAAGCTAAATTGTCGTGATATCAAAAAATCACTCAGGCTAGACCGAATGAAAAACACAGGAAAGATGGACCAACTAGGATTGACAATATTTATTTGTGTCTTTGTTGATATATACAAAAGTAACTAAATATCAAAATTCATTGATATAATGTAAAAAACATATACAAAATCAATTATGGCCCCATCAGAAAGGTCATTTAAATGGACAGCCTAACGTATCTCATTCGTACAAACATGCATACGATACAACCATTCACAACCTAATTCTGTGCAACACATTCATCTCCAAGGCATACAATCTATGTCAACAAAATAGTCTCAACAGTAAGTTGGTATACATTGTTGGGGTCGATCTGAAAGTCAAAGGAAACAACAGGTCCTGTTTTTACATTACATTATATCAATGAATTTTGATATTTAGTTACTTTTGTATATATCAACAAAGACAAAAATAAATATTGTCAATCCTAGTTGGTCCATCTTTCCTGTGTTTTTCATTCGGTCTAGCCTGAGTGATTTTTTGATATCACGACAATTTAGCTTCTTTATTATTATTTAAAAAGGCAGAGCAAATCTTTTGCATTGCTCACCCATTATATGAACACTGTAGGGAAGTCTGCTTTCTCCTAAAGAAATGGAAAATGTAGGTGTCCTGCTGCTTTATTTATCGATATACATTGGCTATTAATAGCCTATCAAGGATTAACTATGGATGACCATGTTTTGGCTGTGTTATTTAAAGTACATGTGATTGGAATTAACTATGATTGGCGAGAGTACGTGAAATAATTCAAAAGTGCCATGAAAGAAAATGAAGCTTGAAGATTGATTGGATCAGAGCTGTGGTGTGATTTGGTGAATGATTGCCTGTTGCGTGCTACCTGTAGGCTTGACAAGAAGATGTCTCATGGCCTGCCTAACATGGCATGGGTGTCACCATTTCTGTTTCCTTTCTTTGCTTCCTAAGCCTGACATTCTTGCGAATAATCTTGGAGGAGTTCCCAAGTCCTAACAAGAAGATATTTTGCTTCCAGGCTTTGAAGTCTCCTCCTGATGTCATTCACGACGAACCAATTCTACTATTAACCTAAAACATGTTTTTTTTGCAAGCTTACTCTCATGCCTAATAGTTATTCATTCTGTGTTAAGGTTTCCAATATCAGCTGTGTAGCACCAAGAAAATGGGTGTCTGAGCACTTTACAAATAGTTATAAGAAAACAAGAGATAGTTTCTGACAAACTTCACCTTCAGACCATGTTAGCTGCGTTATCACTTTTGAGCGCGCTTATTCAGAGTGTAGTTGAGTGACAGGTCTGATAAAGTATTCGCTTCACTCACTATGTACCTCCCTGATAAATATTTGAACAGTAGCAAGTGACTTATTAATGTGGTTAGCTTGTCAGATTTTTAAAAGTATTTACATCTATTCACATATCTCCAGGGTGTGCATGTGTGATTGCGTGCACACGTGCATGCATATAGTTTCCGTTAGTATGGGATAGAAGGTTAATTGTAACCACTACATTCAGATTTGGTCACACTTTGAAATTCTAGTTTCACAGAATTGAGTAATTTGGTCTTGATGAACTTTCCTGCTGCAGTGAAGTATGTTTTCTGCAAAGAGTGCTCTAAAATATAATGATTATGATGGATAATGATAAATGTGAACATTTGGGGATCACCTAATGTGATGTTGACCGTAGTTTCTTATTTGCTGTTCAAAATATGCATGTTGAACGCGGGTAGAACGTTATTACAAAAGCTTTTTAATCAGCTCCAAATAAGAACCTGTATGCAGGCACTGATCCACAGCCTCAATGGGCACAATATCAAGCTGAACTGCAAATTTGTTAAATTTATGGACCACTTTCTAAAGCGAAGTGAGGCATATAGGGCATGTGTACGAACGTTCTATTTTGCATTTCATAAATAGCGAATCCCAAGAATTAGAAAACAGAGATTTTCTAATAGCGATTCCTTCAGAGTAAGAATCACTATTAGGAAATCGCAAATGAGGAAATGCAAAGCCAAGGGTGCCTATGGGCTTAAGGCCTCCCTTGATGCACCCCACAACAAGTGGTGGACATGTAAAGTGCACAAATGCCCTAGGGGCTTGTGCGCTCTACATGGCACTCTAAAAAATGCATTTTGGGTGCGTTTTTTAGAATTGCACATGGTTACTATCAACTTGGAGTCGATGGGAATAGCATTTCCTAAATGCCCGTTTCGCATTTAGGAAATGCTTTGTACATGTGCTTAGAAAATAGGAAATCGCTATGTGCGATTTCCTATTTAGGTAATCGCAAAATGCTATTCCCTGCCTGCCTTTGTACATATGGAAAGGCAATTTAGCATTTCTTAATGAACCAAAACCGCGATTCAGTCTGTTATGAAATGATGAATCCTTTCGTACATATAGCCCTGAATCTCTATCCTCCAAACTAATCATGTGACTTTCAAAACTTAAATCCTGTTAAATGAATTGGTTTAATCCCATCCTTTCTTAGACTTATTGAAAGATATTGATAATTATTTTAATGAAGAGCTTTACAATTTTACCTAATATTATGCAGTCAGTTTTTTAAAACTAATTTTGATAAATATATGTTGTAATGGTTTTTATCAGCCATCCAGTATAAAGCTGATGTAAGTACAGCTGTGAACGCAGTGTCAATGGGTTATAAATGCAAATGATGATATCTTGGTTCAACATCCATTGAATGTTATGTATTTAGCACAATGCGCTGTTACAGAAGACTGTGCCTATGACAAGGGATAACGATGACGATCCTCAGGAGGATAATTATTCCCACAGTAGTCTGTTAGAATTCTCTGTTTTAGCGGTAGAGAAAGTTAATGACTTACTACTCTCCACAAAATCTGGATCGCCTTTGGACCCGTGTCCTCCATCAATTCTGCACTTGGTTTCTGACCTAATTAACACACATATTACCCCTCTCCTGAATGAGGTAATTAGCACCGGTGTTTACCCTCAGCAATGGAAAAAGGCCTGCATCAGGCCGATCATTAGAAAGCCACCCTAGATCCTGCTGAGGTAAAGAACTACCGCCCAATATCTTGTCTCCCATTACCATCTAAAATTCTAGAAAAGGCCATCAACATAGAACTTATGAATTATCTGGGTGATGGCCTCCTCCCAGCATGGCTTTAGAGCAAGACATTCCACCAAATCGGCTTCGATAATGGCGACAGATGAAATTCACAAAGTGGTGAATGAGGGGGGCAGAGCCGTCCTCATCCTGCTAGATCTATCGGCAGCATTTGACACCGTGAATCACACGGTGTTGGTGCGGCGGCTGAAGACAGCATGTATTAGAGGAACGGCTCTAGCTCTCCTGTCATCCTTTCTGGCTTCTAGGGAACAACTGATCCACTGGGAAGGTTTGAAGTCTGCAAACCTGTGCTTTCCTTGTGGAGTCCCGCAGGGGTCAGCTCTGTTGCCAACACTTTTTAACATCTATGTTACCCCTCTTGCCAAATTAATTAAACAGCATGGATTTAACCTGGTGTCATATGCTGAAGACACACAGATAGTGGTGTCGGTCTCACAGAGGGTGGACATTACAGCGGCACAGTTCTATGGATGTCTTACTGGAGTCATGGCCTGGATGAACGCAAACTTCCTTAAACTTAATACTGATAAGACCGAGGTTATTCAGTTTGGGAAGGGCCCCTCAATCTGGAGTCAACATTGGTGGCCTGCGGGGGCTGGGCGTTGTCGAACTCCGGTGATGAAGGCTAAGAATCTAGGCTTCACATTTGACTGCGAATTAAAGGTCGGGAAGCAAATCAACCAAGTAACCTCTGCTTGCTTTTTCACCCTGAACGTTCTGTCCAAAATCCTGCCGTTTATCCCATTCACGTTAAGGAAAACGGTAATTAGAGCCATGGTACTTTCTCGAATCGACTACGGGAATGCACTATACCCAGGTATAGACAAAGGTCAAATTGCAAAATTAAAATCCATACAGAATGCGGCAGCCCGTGTGCTGCTCGCTCTTCCCTAATACCATCCCACGTCTACCAGCATCAGACAGCTCCACTGGCTTACCATCCCAGAAAGAGTAAAATTCAAAGCCCTCTGCCTAGTGCAAAAGGCGCTATACGGAGGTTGTGCTATTGACATCCAAAACTATTTTCTTAGTACAATCCTCTGAGTAGCCTGAGATCCGCCAACACAGGGCTGGTACTCGTGCCCAGAATAAAAAAGGCTAAATGGGGTGGTAAGAGCTTTTCTCATTTAGCTGCAAAGTTGTGGAATTCCCTCCCCCCACAGCAGAGACTGCAATCCAACAGGAATATCTTCAGGAAACAGGTTAAGACCTGGCTGTTTCCTAAGCGCTCTTGAATAATTAAAAACACCCGGAGTAGTATGAACCTATCTTAGCGCCAAGACACCTCGGCAATCGAGCGCTTTATAAATACATTAGTCAGTCAGTCAGTTACAAACTTGGTCTTGGATGTTCAGGTAATGTCATCCATGGTAATTCAGGCTTATTGTAAAGGTCAGCCTATCTAAACCTTTCATAAGAACAGACACTTGTTCCTATTTACTAGGTTAGCGCTCTTACCTAGAGCCATTATGAGAGATGATTGTTGAGCTGGGGAGATAAACAAGATATTTTCTCTCTGTAATGTCTTCTTTTTGTCTAGGAGGCTTTTGAAAGGAGATGTTATGCTAATTGAAACCCCATAAATAGCTTCAGGTCAGCCTTTCAGTAAACTGGGGCTGGTTTGCTCTCTCCTGTTTACAGATCAACAGCAAAAGCCTACCACATATTGTGCTATAGTATTCCCTACATGCCCAAACTCATCCTGACCTTTGAGGTACACAGTTATCCAACAGCAACGGGTATTCTGCCAACTATGTCCAGCAGGCTGGACTGGACTACCACATCAGGCTGCAGAATTTAGGTGATTGAACAATAAAAGGGCTATATTTGCAGTTTTCTACGAAAAGTTAAAGCTGTTGGAATGAGGTAAACATGGGCTGGAAGTGGCTTCTCCAGTCTGGGACCCTGTTTTGAAGTTTGCCTTAAAAAGGAGCCCGTCATGAAAGAAAACAGAAGGAACTCTGGGCAGATTTAGAGTCTGGTAAAAGCCAGACATCTGCCAAAAACCTGAGGATGTCTCACCCACTCTGTTTAGAGTGTATTGATATCTATGCACAGTAAATAGGGTGCATGGAACCTCTGCTTCTTTTTGGCAGATGTCCTGCATCTGTCCGACTCTAAATCAGGCCCAATGGAGAGCCTTCAAGGAGTGGCAGATGTGGGTGCATGGGTCTAGAGATAGAAGTCAGCTTTGCAGTTGAGGTCTGACTTCTCTGGGGCCATCACATGGTTGAGAATGGAATCCTGTGATACAGACCATTTGTGTAATCATACTTATTGATTCACAGAATATGAATTTCCATTCGAAAATGTTTTTAGTATGAACAAATCTACTTACAGAGGTGGGTTTTGAACGTCCAAAGGTGGGGACACCTGCCCAGGTGTAAACACTCACAGACCTATCTTTGTGTGCATTCCTTAACTTTTGTAGGGTACTTTTCCAACCTGTACACAGTTGGAGTTTCACTTATGTCAAGGGGCACATGAATTCAGTGGAACTGGTGGAATATAGAACAGGGCATTCTCTATGAGGACAAATACTTGCTTGTGGCGAAAATAGATATTTTATAGTCCAGATGCACTTCACCGTGCCATTTCCACGTGTGGAAATATACACGTACATTTCTATGTGCAAAAATATTTACACTTTTAAGGACTTCTGGGAATCTGCAACAGTCGCAAGTTCTCAGGGAGTACTTCTGGAACCCTTTGAGAATAACAAAAAAGTGGAAGTTTACTAAAAAAAAGCTTTGTGTGAAACTTTGTGAGTAAATGTCTGGCGGGCTTTGTGCATGAGGCCATAAGATTTTACTCGTCTTTTACGATCCAAGTAATTCGCTACACCAAACCAGGAAGAGAGAAGCAAGTAGGCCTTGCCCTGTTTGCTCCTAGTGTACAACAGTTGTGCTTCCATGCCACACATACCTTTTCAGGCTTCAGAGCTACTGTGTTTGTGAAACATTTGCAGAATAACCTGTGATACTGACACGCTTCCAAAGCAAGCAGAGATACTGCCTTGATGCTTTCCCCACAGGGAAGGATTGAATTGTCTGTTTCTTTTAACGATTAATGGAGTGTGTAGCTTTTTGAGAAGTGTTTCAGACAGCTTGTAATGTGAAGCTAATTATAAAGCTTACATCTCAGCGAGGAGATTTAAGGTTGCATGTATGTCATTCCTGAGTGATAACTTGTATGCCTTTCCTTGGCTGACGTCTCTCTCTCTTTTGTTCTTTTTTCAGGTGTGGTTCTAGCAGCTGCATGTGCCCTTCTGGCTACAGCCATCTCTCTGCATTACTACATCAACTAGACTTCCAGGCCAAGGAGGGAATCACCATGGCACGGCTGACCAGTCTTTACATGCCCGTACATCTGATTGCAGGAGTAACAGCTTTCTGAAACTCGAGCACTAGCAACCAGAGTGGGTGGCACAAAATATTTGCTAGGTGTG
Source organism: Triturus cristatus (assembly GCF_964204655.1). Classification (NCBI taxonomy): domain Eukaryota; kingdom Metazoa; phylum Chordata; class Amphibia; order Caudata; family Salamandridae; genus Triturus; species Triturus cristatus. The sequence continues at coordinate 321,529,774 of NC_140586.1, read as the reverse complement.
TCATGGTGAAGCAACTAGCTGCTTTCTCGTTAGAACTGACGGAAACTATTGGTGACTGTGCGCCAGGCATTTGCTGCTCCCAGGAAGGCATATTTTAACTTGTTGAATGGAGAGGTGCGCTCTCTACCACTCCAGCAGCCTTCAGAAACAAGAACTCGAAGTGAAACTACTTGGTTACCTGTTTTCAAAATTCTGAACTGTACTCTTGCACCAGAAGAGAGAGCATGTCTATGCCTCATTACTTAAAGATTGTTTTAAGACGGCGAGTGATAAAGTTCTCCCTGTGTGCAATGGTGGCAGATGACCCTAGTTGTTTATGGTATCATCTGCAGACCAGAGATCTATATGGTCACAGCATGTCTGTCTGACGGTTCTGGAGAATCTTGATACTGAGACATTGTGTACTGCTAAACAGGGCTGGACGCTGCTGGTGACCCATTCTCACAACTAGCAGTGCATCTTCATAAGTATTTAAAACCTTTCTAATGTAATGGCAAATTAAGATTATGGAAAAGGTGGTGACAAAATAGCATTAAACTGCTTTAAATAAAAATCTGAATATAATTTAACTATTTTTACCCACCTAATACAGTGCATGATGCTATAACTTGCTGCGGAGTTGCAGGTAGTGTCTGGCTCTTACTAAGTGGCTGCTTTTGGACTCCCAATAGGGTTGACACTTTTCAATTTCCTTTGAATATCTCGAGTGGAATTTTCCAATGAGCTAAACTCTAAGAAATAATCGGAGCATCTATTTTCTAGTGGGTCGTTCAGTTGGTTGTAGACACTGCATATCACTTGCTACGCCAACCACCAAGGGCATGAGTGGCAATGACCAAAGTTGACCACCTTTCATCTATTCTGTAGGCCAAAACGGTGTGCTTTGCATCATTGCCTTTGGAGGTACTGAAGTGGTTCCTCAAACACATTAACATGGTATTTTATTCTAGAATCACTGGGGAATGGATGTATGCCCTGAAAAAGCAAGTCCGAAAGAGACCAGTCTGTCTTCTGATTGCTCATCAGAGATTGGTTGACATATTGCTTATAATAACAGTAAAAATGTATTAACATTGTAGGAAGTTAGCATACTTTTTTGATATGCAGAGGACATGGACACACAGTTTTTGATAGTTAAGGACATGAAGACCACCCAATCTGGCATACTAGCTTAACCTACCGTAAGGCTGTAGAGCCTGCATTCTCTGTAGCTGTGACTGTTTCTTTACTCTATAATCACTCCCCACTGTCTGCCTAAATCTGTTTTTATTTATGTGACTAGGTTTGTCTGACCAGTTTTACAAGGATGCTGTGCAAGGCATTTTCGTGATCCTTGATTCACTATGGTGCCACGTGTAGACAAATTGACATTACAGACCCCATGAAAGGGGAACTTCATGTCCCGTGTTTATCCTCTGAACAGCATCCGATTTACTGCTGAAGGCTAGGGCATGGGAAAGGAATGCAAACTTCAGAAATGAAACAGGGCTCTTTAATGACTGGTTTGCTTCATGACCACTAAGACCAGGCTAGCAAGGACGTGTAGTTAAGATGGGACCAAAAGCAAGCTAGGCGCTGCAGCTGCTGCCCCTTTCTACTTCTAATTTGTCCTGTGGTATTTACCACCATTTCTTGTACAAACTTGGATGTGTTGCAAAAAAATTGTAAAAACTGAACATTTACACAGGTCAGTACTGTAAAGCGTGCAGTAGTAAATACACAGGAGCCATTACTGCAGTATGTGGGATGATTACTGCCATCTCGAAGACAGTACAACTGGAGAATGTTCTGTAGACATATCCCTCTCTTTCACCGAATTGACTTCTCAACTCATGCTGCATGGTAAGTAAGTATTTTAATAGTCCTAGACATAGGTCTGTTTTGCAAATATGGTGTAAATGTTATGTTTTTTAGAAGATTCTTTTGACAATATCTTGCTCTGTTATTTAAAGTCTACCCTTTCTTCAGGATATAGTGTTTTATCTGCTGCATCAATGATAGATGTGGTGGGCGTGTGCGCACGACGGCTCTCAGCCGTCCGAATCCCCCCCCACTAATACAAACGCCCGCACAGCGCGGAATTTCCCCGCGCATGGAAGGGGTTAATGATTTGCCATTGAGCCAAGAGACTGAGTGTGAGGGACAACCTCTCCTTTGATTCCTCTACTTAAGCTCAAAGTCCTCTTTCCTAGTTTAGAAAAATACATATAGTGTTGCACCAATAGCGAATAACAATGTAAAAAAGTCCAAATCAAAATGTAGACTGTTCCATAGCTTCTTTATTTTACTTTCACGATAATCATATGAATCCAAACATTACAGCCAAAAACAAAACCAACGCATTTCGTTCACTACTGTGAACTTCTTCAGGGCAGTAATACAACAGAAACAAATCATTCATAAATAAGAATACAATGTATAAAGTAGCAAAGTGAAAAGATACACAAACTAAAACCAAACAAAATTTCACTTCCAAAAAAAAATTATAAATGCAGTACCACCAACATTAATAAACAAAACATTTTTTTTTTTAATAAAGTTTTTATTGTATATATAATTTGGCACAAGTTTAGCATACAGTACACAGAAACATTATATCCATACATCTGTGGTTTTGCAGTAAATGGCACAGTGACATTACATGTATCGTAACTGTGGACAACTTCCCATCCATTAAGTTCCCGCCACCCCATCATCTCCATCTTCAGACTCCCCCTATACTCTGCTCCACTTCTTAGGACATCCTCGATGGGTGAAAATTGCCCTTTCGGCCATCATAGCAGTATCTAGATCTCCACACCATGCAGTGAGCGTTGGTGATTCTACCGCACCCCACTTCTGTGCGATGTTGCGCTTCGCTATCATTATCCCCAGTGTGGCCCATTCCTGCGTTGGGCGCGTGAGATCGTTTGGCTCCCACATGTTTAGCAAGCATCTCCTGGGTTCCGGCGTTAATGACACCCCCACCGCCTGTGATATGGTCCTCATTACTTTTACCCAGTATTCCCTGATCTTAGCAGACTCCCACACCGTATGGAAGAATGTGCCTTCCTCCCCACAACGTCTCAAGCAGTATGGATGCGGCGCAGACCTTATTTTGTGAAGAGTGTGTCTCGTGTAGTAGGTTCTGTGTTAGATTTTAAGCTGTACTAATTTAAGTTTAGAGGGGATTCCCACCTCCCGCGGTGAGGCCAGCGGCTCCCGCCATTCAGAATCATCGAAGTCGCCCAAATCCCGGGACCACCTCTCCCTGAGCGCCACATGTGGGTCGGGTAAATTGTTTACTAACTTCCAGGGGGGTGGCCTCCGGAACCTCAGTGCCTGATGGCAAGACCGCCCGCAATGCATGTTTTATTTGCAGGTATCGAAAGAGTTCAGAGGGTGCTAAGTCAAACTGCGTTCGAAGGCGCTCAAAGGATATCACCTCCCCCTTGTGCCACAAGTCCCCCACCGTGGAGATACCGATTGTGTCCCACTTGTCAAAGCCTTTGTACTGTCTTAGACCGCCCAAACGTTGTGTATCCCACAAAGCGGTAAGTTGGGTTATCGTTCCATTACAGCCCAGTTTAGCGTGAGCTTCATACCATAGGTCGGCCGTCTGTTTGGTGGGTCCGATCACCGCCGGTGTACGCCTTCTGTTATATAGTGCAGACATCATGCCCTCATTCCCCAGCCCATGCCTATCTGCCTTGAAAGCGGGATCTGCCTGCGGGCCGTGTATCCATTGATTGATTACTTTCAGTTGGGCCGCCCAATAATATAGTTTTATGTCAGGGAGTGCAATGCCGCCATCATACCACCCTTTAGTCAATTTGCGCTGCACTATGCGTGCCGGTTTGTTCCCCCATAACAGTCCGGAGACCTGAGTCGCTATCTTTTTGAAATAATCAGCTGGCACGGGGTATGGTGTATTTTCCAAAGCGTACAGGAACCGAGGCAGCACCATCATTTTAAATAGCGCCGCCTTCGCTAGCAGCGTCAAAGGCAATGTCCCCCAATGAGTTGCATCCCTCTTTAAGCGCTCCAGGGGAGGCAATAGATTTCTTTTTAGAAAGTCACCCGGATCAGCCGTGACATAAATACCCAGATACTTAAAGGCGTCATCAGAGATCTGTAGAGGACAATCCCTTGGGAGTTGCGGTGGTGGGCCCCGAAGCACAAAGATTATCGATTTGGACCAGTTTATTGTATATCCCGACGCTCGACCGAACTGGTCACGTATATTCAGGAGCACTAGAATGGATCGTCTGGGGGAGGTCAGGCACAATAGGACATCGTCTGCATACAACGAGATGCAGTCTTCCCAGCCGTCCGTCCACCTAAGACCCCGGATCATTGGCTCCCATCTGACCCACGCCGCTAACGGCTCCAAGACTAGGGCAAATAACAACGGTGACAAGGGGCAGTCCTGACGCGTGCCCCGGGACAGTGGGAAGTCATGGGATATGTGACCATTCGCCGTCACGTGCGCCAGTGGTTTTGTATATGAGACGCACCCATGCGCAGAACTTTGGGCCAAAGCCCAAGTGTGTCAGCACAGCGAACAAGAAAGGCCATTCCACCATATCAAACGCCATACGGGTTTCCAGTGATAAGAGAACGGCTGGCTCTTGAAGATATGGTATGCGGGCTATCACTCTGTGTAGACGCCTCAGGTTCAGTGCCGTATTTCTATTGGGCATAAAGCCAGACTGGTCCGGGTGAGTTAGGGTTGTGAGGTGCGGGGTCAGCCTGATCGCGAGAAGCTTCGCGAGAATTTTGGCCTCCGCATTGATTAAGGAAATGGGGGGGGGTAGGATGTGCAGTCTTCCGGGGGCTTCCCGGGCTTTGGGATCACCACCACCGTGGCCAAACGTTGATCCGGCGGGAGCTCGCCTATTTGTAAGCAATCGCAGTACATATTGAGCAGGTGCGGGGCCACCCTCCCCGCCAGCCTTTTATAAAGCTCTACGGGTATACCATTTGGCCCCAACGCTTTCCCAGATTGCAGAGCACCAATTGCCACCTGCAGCTCATCAGTGGTAAGGTCAAGCTTCCAGTGTAATGGCCGCCTCCGGTGTTAGCTTGGGCATTGCTATATCTTTTATATAAGTCCGCGCCTCTTCCACGGACATCTCAGAGAGCGATGTGTAAACCTGTTGAAAGTGCTGCGCTAACATTTGCACTATAGCGCGCGGATCGGTCACTGTTAGGTTATCCCTTGTGCCAAGCTGCGCTATCCACTTTCGGTCTCGCTCCCTTTTATCGAGCCATGCCAGGAGCTTTCCGGCTTTATCGCCGGCCTCATATACCTTGTGTCTCGTGGCCGTGAGCCGGAGACGAGTCCTCTCTGTGAGATGTTCCCTATGTCGTGTTTGTTGTAGGTGCACGTGCCGGGTTGCGGCCGGAGTGGGTTGTGCAAGTGCTGGGTGTCAGATTTCTGCAATTCTAATTCAATAGTAGTGAGCTCTCGCTCCCGTTCACGCCTATATCCCGTGATAGTGGCGATGGCCTGCCCCCTCAGCACGGTCTTATATGCCTCCCACAGGTGGGTCGGGGATTGGACAGACGTGACATTTTCTTGGAAGTAATGTCGTTTTGCAGTGACCATAGTTTTCAGGATCTTGGGGACTTCAAGCTATCCTGGGAGTATGGGGAAAAGTCGCTGCCGTCCCTTTTGATAGTATGTATAAGTTAAAAGAATTGGGGAGTGGTCAGATATGCCCCTAGGTCTAATTTCAATCTTGTTCACATTCTTCAAACTACCTGGGGATGCAAGAAAGTAGTCTGTTCTGGATAAGCTGTTATGCACTCCAGAGTGAAAAGTGAATTGTCGCGCCATACGTCCGCCAGCCCCAATGCATCCAGAAAGCTCCCCAGTTGCGATACCCCCTTAGTTTGCTCCCTCGCAGGGTGTCTGTCTAGTGTCCCATCTATCGAGTGTGACTGCATGTAATGCCGGGGGAATGTAAACTGACACTATATTGATAGGGTGTCCTTCCCACCGACCGACGATAGCCGCAAAGCGACCACCCCTGTCCGTTGCCGTTCTATGTATTATGAGTGGTGACTGTTTTCGCACTAGAATACCCACTCCTCTGGAGCCTGTTGTAAATTCCGAGTGGGCTGCCATCCTGAACCCCCACCTGTCCAATGCCCGACAAGCGGTACCAGTGAGGTGCGTCTCCTGCAGCAGGACCACCGCCGGGGAGCAGCGCTTAAGATATTGTAGGACTAAACCTCTTTTAATTTTGTCCCCCAGTCCATGCACGTTCCACGTCACTAGCGACAAGGTGGCCATCTGTGTGTTGGGGACCTGCTCTTGCTCAGAGGTCCGTGAATTTGGTGTTGTCTCTGCTGATATCGTGTGTATTGAGGGTATCAAGCTCACTTGAACTGTGCCGCTGCCACCCCGTGTCTGGGAAAGTGTTGCATACTTGTGCCTGCGTGGTACATACTAACAAAAAAACTCGTAACCAAAACAACAAGTCCCTTCCCTCCGCCCCCCTCCCTGCCTCCCTGCTCGATGGATTTAAAACTACCTGCCACCCCAACATTGCAGAGTGCTTAGTACCCAATCCCTATAACAGTACTTGCGGTTCGGGGGTGAGAAATCCGGGGAACACTGCAACCTCCCCCCTCCTTGAAGTACACTGTTCACTTGAGTTTCGCCGCCGCCTCTCAGCTAGGCCCCTGGCCTCGGCCCATCCCCTTGTTGTCAAAGGCAGTCCCGGCAAGCGGGGGCCGCCCGGCAGAGCTTCGTTTTGTTCCTTAGTGTTAGCCCTTGGGGACATCCCGGAAGGCCGGCGTTATCAATCAGTTCCCTGTCCCTTGTGGTCAGTCTTTAGCCTCCGGCCCAGGTGCGCTGTCTTCGTCCTGTTCTTGACTGCGTTCCTCGGCATGCCCCTACGCCATCCGCTGTTGCTGGCGTCTCCCAGATCGTCCGGATCCGTCACTCCGTCGCCATCCCTCGAGCCAATCATGGGCCTCATCCGGAGTATCAAAAAACCAGGTCTTTCCCTAAGCCACCTCACGCAGTTTTGCCGGATATAGCATGGAGTAAGGAACTTCTCTGCGCCTGAGCTCCTTTTTTACCTCTAGGAAGCTCCTACGGCGTTTGGCAACCGCCGCTGTATAGTCCGGAAAGAAGGAAACCACTGAGTTCTGGATGCGAAGTGGTGGGGTCACTCTTGCTGTTGTAGTATTACATCCCGATCTCGGAAATTAAAAATCCGGGCCAGGATTGGTCTAGGAGGCGCTCCAGGTTTAGGCCTACCGCCCGGCACCCTATGTTCCCTTTCCACTGACAAAAAGGCCGAAAGCCCCCTTGGCTGGAGTCTTGTCTTTATCAGTTCCTCGACATAAAGGTCCATGGCCGGGCCCCCTTCGCTTTCGGGTGCACCCGTGAGGCGGACATTATTGCGACGGGAACGCCCCTCTTGGTCATCCAGCTTCGCCGCCATTAGTTTGCTTTCAGTCTCAAGGTGGCTAACTTTTTTACGCAATGTGGGCGTATCTCCTGCCAAGGTTTTCGTTACATGTTCCACCTCCGTGACCCTAGCAGACATTTTCTGGAAGTCGGCTCGTAGGAATGAGACATCTGTTGAAATGGTGCCCACCGTTGACTGTACATCGGCCAGAGCGGCCATTATGTCTTCCAGCGTCACTTTAGCCGTCTTTTCTGCCTCCGGGGCTCTATCTGGCACCTCTCTGCGGTCCGTTGATTCTTTCGCGTAGGCATACTTGTCCAGCTTGCCCTGGGTGGCCGTGCAAGGGCCCCTGTCCCCCATTTATGCCTGGATGACTCTGCGCCAGCCGGTAATCGCCGCTGCCTGCTGTTGGAGGTTCCCTCCACGTGCGGCCTGTCAGTTTTCCCGCTGCGCAAGTATCTATATGGGGATGGGGTCCGGTGTTCAGAGTGGTCGTTGCACTCGAATAAATGCCGTCCACGGGGGTGGGCACTCCACCCGAGCTGGTGACCCTCATCGGCCGCCCCGGGCGCCCCGACTGCCAAGACTCAGTCCGTAGGGAGTATGTTTGGTGGAGCCAGGGTTATCCTGCCTGGACTGTGATATGCTCCGCGCGCCTAGTCAGCCGGCTCACCCCGAGGCCAATGCCTGGTTATCAAGTCTTGGTGATTGCGGCTCTACTTGACCCCCAGGGTCGCCCTTAGTGTCCTTGGTTTCTCATAGATTGGTCCATTGTGCCCAGCTGGGGCCCTTAGAGAAGAGCACGCATTGATGGGGCCCGGGGGAGGCAAAGGCCGGGTCTCTGCTATGCCCACTAGGCCCTATTCTGCAGTAGGTGGGCGTCCTCACTCTTTTTCACACCTCGCCCCCCTCAGCCGCAGATCTCTCCCGGGGCCGGGGTCTGAGTCAACCCCCGATATGCCCTCACTCACCGCTGGGCACCGCTGCAGCAGGCCACACGATCGTCATGGATTCGAAGCCTCTCAAGGCCCACCTCCTTGCGGGACTCGCAGGATCGAGCGCCGCAGGCGTTTCTCCCTCAGCCGCTTTGCATCAATGCCTCCAAGGGGGGGGGGGTGGAGCCAGCACAGCCGACCGCAGGCCCTGCCCGTGCCCCACTGTCCCCTGCATGAGTTAATGCCGCTGCCGGGCTCACTCACGCAGCCGAGGGCCGCGCGCCCCCCGCCGGGTCTATATCTCAGGTTAGTCCCCGGCTCCTGTTGCTCAGGCAGGCCGCACCGCCGCACCCGGTCCCTCTGGTGTTCTACGCGGCACAGTCACCCGGAAGGCAGACCGATCGGCGCACCGGCGACTCCGGTCGTTGTTGGTCGTCTTCAAGGTCGGATAAAGCCCCGGATAATATGCCGGATTGTGAGGGGAGTCTACCTCGTCCTCGGAGTTACTCTAGTATGCGGCCATCTTTAGACGGCGGCAAGCCATGCCCCAACAAAACACTTTTTAAACTTTTTCTTCACATTAAAACCAATATCCACGTGCAGCCAAGAGTAAGACACAAGCATGCTGCCCATCATGATGTCTCATATGGCACAGGTTACAGGTGTATCAAGCACATAATACAATACATTCCGTAGACTATAAACCTTAGAAGAATATATCTCAAGAGGGAGAAATGTGGGGATTCCAAAATCAAGGAATACATATCAACAATCTAACAGTTTAGACAAAGAAGTAAGACAGTTACCGGATCTAGGAAAATAATTCCCACAATACATAACAGTTTAGAGGGAGTTCCAATATTTACACAAATGCCACTGTCATGCAGAGAGGAGGGATTTCATATAGTGTAAGTGGTCAGACATTAGATAATCAATAAATGAACCCATGCTGGAAACCCATGTGTCCATACTACATTCTTGAAAGCCATGTTTCCATCCTACATTCATATGTAAAGTATATAGTAATTATTAATACATACCATTCACATTATGTATAGCCAACATGCCACAAAACAATTCCTGTGACTATATGTTCCTCCGTTAAGGGATTTCCATGAATGTGCGGGATCTCCGGGTATATTTTAAACCCTGGGTCCTTTATATTTCAGGCCAGATGCCCCATGGTCGACACCTAATTAAAAAACGTATAACCTACATAAATAAACTGTAAAAAACATTATAATAATACCAAAAAAGATAAATAAGATGAGGGAAAAGATTAGGAAGTACCTTTTTGCTTACTCTCCTCCCTAATCTTTTTCCTCTTCTTATGTATCTTTTCTTATTAATAGTTTTTCCCCCCAGTTTATTCACTGTTGGTGCACCACTATATGTCTTTTTCTAAATTGTTGCCATATGGCGCACCCTTGAGCAGCGGGTGTTTATAGTGAGTGCAAATAATTTTCTCTCAATTCCAAATTTTCGAAGTGGAGGTGCTGTTAGCTGGGGCTTGCTGCTCAATTTGTGCAATTGTGTCCTTTGTTCCAGGTGTTCGATAGCAAGTACTTGTAATGATACCCACAAACATTTACCCCCTTACTATGTGCCAACTAGAAACAGAGGTGCAAACTACAGCGATTGATCTCACAACTGAAATTCAAGCTGCATAGACCTTGAGCCAAGTCTTTCTGTACAAGGACCTAGGCAATGGAGCACATTAGTTCACTTTTGGAAGCACAGTCATATGACCTTCTCTTCCGAAAACTACTGACAGACAAGCTACTCCAGCCGTCTTCTGAAGTGTTACCCAAAATAATGTAAAGCATCAGCAGAAGCAGCTATAAGGGTGTAGTCTACACTGTTTCTGCCCAAATCAAACTGTGCTATTCATTTTCTTTCTCAACACCCCAAATTGTAACCCAGACATTGTCCCACACTACCTTTTTTCACCTTCACCCATCTCAACTAACTTAATACTTGTCGTTTGTTTAGCCAAAACAACCACAAGATGAAAAAGATTTTCTTTTCATACCATTTTTTTGGGTTGGTTTGATAGTGCAAAAGTTCCCTCGAGTAGCCACAAGGTAACAAGTTTGATCTTCTATACAGTACAGAGAAAAATGAATGAATAATATTCTCGGTCAGGTTGATGCTGTGACTGAAAAGCTTGTTATCCGCAAGATTTGATATATTTTCTCCTTGTTGTCTGAGACACCATCTTTACCTTACACCCAGCAATTAGCTCTTCAGAATGTTGTGGCTAGAATCAGACCCTCATAGACGTTTTATAGCAATCTGACATCATCATCACCTGTTTCCCAGAAGTATGAACAATATTGAGTTATGTCTGATCAATATATGTTGCAATGTATCTTACTTTAAACAGATCGTTCACCTTACAAATAAAGGATCCACAAGTTTTACATTGTTCCAAAAGAGGTGCTAGGTGCTACCAAAACATCTTCATCCACAGAGCCTCATATACATCACTGTTGGCTCCATAAAGGCCTCATCAGTACCATTGACAGCTATTCCTTTTAAGGGATGTATTTTTTTCTTATTATCACAACATCACCTTGTCAATTTTTAAGCCCTGTACTAAATAAAGGAATAGGGAGTCATTATTGGACCCTGTGATCAATAATTGTGGTCCTTGAGGTGTGAGCCTGACTCCTCAGTCTGGAAATCTTGCCACGTGCACTGTAAAGCTATTTGAAGGTCTGAATCTTGCTATATGGTTTGAAGCCCTGAGGAAAAATCAAAGACGATTTGTTCCACACATTCTAAAGACAGTGGCCCCCATCTTTGTAAGAAAAGAAGCAGAGTTAAGATCCAACCGTTCTCTTCTTCTAAACATCTCTTTGATTCGTAGAGGGCCCATCATAGGAAATTCTCACATGGGACGTCTGAGGCCATCTTCTTCTTTGGGCTGTGACCATTCTTAAGATGAAATTACTACATTTTCATTCTTCTTCTTCTAACTCCAAGCAGGTTTAATCGTCCAGGGAGGCCATGTTGAACGTATCTGAATTAAAGAGGCTGCCATCAAGACAAGAAAGCTTTAAGTATTTCAAGTACATCCATAGCACAGCATTTCGTGGTGTTTTCTACCCTAACCTATTTGATGATAGGGATGACAACTTGGAGACATTCAGTTTCTTTCCATCTAGTTATTCTAATAGGAGGTTCTATGCTGGTCCAAATATTGCTATCAGATTGGATTGTCCATGTAGCTCTCTTTACACACCACATATTCTGCTCGATAGTTTTACGCTCTTCCTCTAATGTGATGATAAATACACTGAGGAAATGCTGGAAATTAATCTGCCTTCTCTTGAAGATGAACCTCCTAACCTGACCTCCTGGATCAACCCAGCAATATTCTGACCCATTGTTCCCTTCAATGAGGATCTCAGAGAACATTTCATGGTCATTCAGAAGAAGCCTTCTTCTACCTCAGCTGTGAGTAAACAGGTGATTTGGAAGAACTATCCTATGCCTAGAGTCCCAAGAATCTGAAAGGCATATCTTTCTCAAGAAAAGCTTGCTGTCTAAGAAACTCTGAAGAGGAATGTTTTGCCTTCGGTTGTTCTGCCCTGTTCTATAAGTGGGTCTTGCTTCCGGTTTCTCTGGCTGCTTCCCACTGGTCTCTCTGTACAGGGGTTGTGTGATCAGATCCTAAACAATGATTTGTAAGTCTCAAACTACCTTTTGCGACCATTCATAACACTGTTTTTGAATAAAATAGGTTTTATTGTGATTTTCAAACTTAACACATCATACTATGCATTAGTAGTCAGTGATCAGTCGCACATGGCGAGCATGGAACTAGGTTTACAGATAACATTACTAATAACATGCAATTGCATAGAGGAAATTAGTCAGTTGTTTACAATTGGAATGTGAAGAACAGTTAACATTCCTTTAACCTATCCTCACGCCTGAAGAGTCTATTCCATTGTTTGTGTCTGCTAGAGCATGCTTCAGTCAGTCCTTTGGGTGGTCTTCATACACAGTGGTGTTATTACCAGTGGGGATGGAAATATTAATTGCTTCAGACATTATATGTCTTAATTAGGAAAACGGTAGAGTCTGCATCTGAAGTGTTGTAACCCGTGGCTAGCGGATCACTCGTGATCCCAATCTTGTGAACCGCATCATTCACAACACTGTTGATACCTTCTCATGATCCATGAAGCCAAATCGTGTCTCCTGTCTGCTTTGCTTGGGAAACTCACCTTATCTAGCAATGTCCAGGTATACTTTACCTGCATGTTGTTTTTTGACATATGTCCATTTGGAAGCAAAACATGTCAATTCTTGAGTAAGAATAGGCAGATCCTGCTACTTCTCTGGATCTGTCATCCCCTATACAAATGTGCATTAGCAGAATGTTCCTTTAACGATGTTCAGTTGAGTTGGGCAGGTTGGATTCTTCTGACACCAACCTGTGTACATTAATTTATACTGCTCTGTAAATTATTCCTTCAGTTTACATATCCAGTCTCTTGGGGGATTATTGGGCTGTATTATCTTGTGTTTAATTACCATTAGCAGAACAGCACTTTCAGGGGCTATGATGGTTCTACCTTAGTAGTGCATAAGATTTTTCTCACTTCACTTTTTCCTCATCATATTTTCTAAGCCCTGCCTTAGGTAAAGGAACCTCAGAGAGATGCCAGGAATCCCACTCAAAAACCTATTTTCCTGCAAAACCAAAATCTCTTTAGGAAACAGGTATTGACATATTACTCCCCTGCGGAGCGAAGAGAGTGAGAATTCCAGAACGAGTTGAGAGAGATTACTTCAGACATAGTCTTGCAGATTCACTTTGAAAAGCCTCTTCTTTGCTCGGGGTCCCCCCTAAAATTCCACATCTATCTCCTTCCATTCATCTTAGAGGTTGTAGAGAGGAATAGCAGTCCTTATTTTCAAGGGTGCAGTGAAACAAGTGCCATCTGTAGAACAAGGAAAGAGGTGCTTTCTCCAGTACTTCCTGGTCCCAAAGAAGTGCATCTTTATTTGCTCTGTCCTAGACTCAAGGGTATTCAGCAGACATCTGTGAACGCACAAACTCAGAATCCTCATCTTGGCAAAGTTACTCTAGGATCTTGAGTTGCACTATTGACTGACCAGGTCCCTACTTTCACACTCCTTTTCTGCTTTGCCACCACTGTTTTCTGTGATCTTGGCTTGCGAGAGAGGGTTCAGTTTACTGTCCTCTTTAGTCTCCCCTTTCCTTCATCATTGTTTACCATGGAGTGGTATTTACATCAGGGACAGAAGGACATTTACATCTTCCCCCCAATTGGATAGCAGGCTCATCAAGTCAAGCATGTCTAAAAAAAAATTGCATTCCGTCTTCAAATGACTGGTGCCATTCTTCACAAACTAGGCATTGCTCACAATTTTCCTAGTACCACAGCAGCAACGGAATGCTTTTCTGCTTCATGAAATAGTTCCCAGGAATCTTCAGGTGGTTGCCTTTTTCTTACATGGTGCTTCCTTTGTGACACCACTCCAGGTTCGGCATGAGGTGCCTTCATTTCTGCCTTTGCTGTGATGGTGCAATCTTTCATATGTAGTTTGCCTGATGTAACGCTTCCCTGGTTGGCTGTGGTGTCCACCTCGTGGATGTTCATCAGTGGCCTTTGTGAATAGAGAAGAAGAATTACATCGCCCGTTGTGAGGTGAGGACCAGACATTAACAAACAACTTACCCCATCTACCTCACAATCCAGCAATTACCGAGCCTGGCATCCGTAAAAGATATGAGAAGAAGGGGTTAACTCTGATTGAAGCCTCTTGCACACAGGAAGAGGTGGAGCGTCTGCAATGTAAGGAGAGGGAGGCAGGAAGGGAGGCAGCAGGTAACCCTGAAGACGCTGATGACCTCGAGGGAGCAGAGAGCCCAGCTGAATCTAGGAGAGTAGACGCCAAACCGAGCAAAGAGGAGAGCCCAGCCGCACCGTGAAGAGATTATGCCATGTCAGAAACAGAGGATAGCCCAGCTGAGACAGCGCGAGGGGATGACAAACCTGATGGATCCTCCGAGGACTGGTGTGAGGACTGGTGGACGCTCTCGGGGATCGCCTTCACACCGCCGCAACTCAGGGGAGCGGCTGCCATTGCAATATGTAACCCGGATGGGGGAGGGGAGTAAGGGGTTGGCATTGGTATCGCGGGTGGTGCCACCAAAAGGGGAGGGGAGGTTACAAGGGCATCACCAAAGGTGGCATGTAAAGTCACAAGTCTTTTCCTTATTTACTTCTCACCCCACCATCTATGCAATAACCGAAGGAGATTGACTCTTACTAAAGGGAAGGGGGGGAGGGGAACCCTCACAGCACTCGGACTACACCCCTTTACCGGGGTATCCACCTGTGTGAATTTATCTACTCCTTGAGAAAAGGGAATAGCGAACATAGGATAGGAAGTGGCACGTTATTATTTCTATTTGTTTTCCGTTCTATCACAACTTGCTTAGCACTATGCCGTGTGGTAACCTAACACTACCAGGTGTGGTAAAAGAATCTGTCCTGAAACTCCTGACAAACCTAACAGTTATACTTACCGCCCACATCTTCTTTTCTTCCTGAGACACCTGGGGGACGTCCTCCTGTCGGAAGAACCACCTGGAAAGGAAGAAGACGCTAAGTAAACCATGGGAAGAGGAGAAGACCCTGGATGTTTCTGTTTGTACAGTTTAATTTATGCGCTCCTAAAATAAAACTATGCCAAGATTGATCTGCATATCAAGCCTCCGAGATTCTTTTTCCGCCTGTCTCTCCCACACCCGTATAGTGCTGTTTCCAAAGTATGCCACATCCATTGTAGACTCTCATGGGCAAAAAAAATGCATTTCACTACATTAACAAGGCAGGGGCAGTTGTCTTCTTTTGCCTTTGCTGTGAGGTGATACCCCTGTGGGTTTGGTACATCTCTGCCGCTGCCATTTAATTTAGTTGGAAAGAAAATTCACATTGAGATGCTTTTAAAAGATTAAACGTGGGGACTCATAAATGTGGGTTTTACCAGGAGGTTGTGTTCTGATATTTGACCCTTTGGAAGACCTGTTTCAAGGACCTTTTTCCAAAAAGGATAATATAAAGTGGGACATATTTTGATCTGGAGAGCTCTTCCTGCTTCAGGAATCCAGAAACCTCAGGATTTATTGATCAAAGGTGTCCCCGATAGTCCTCGGCAAACTGATGAGACGTGGTACTCGGACGCCTAGTGCTCTGCCCTTGCCCCCATTTTCTCCCTGTCTTCTAACTGGAGGTAAGCTATTGCATCACAAAAAGTTGCAAGAGTTGTTGACTTCAATGACCTTGAGGGAAATGGTCAACCTACAGAAGCGTCTTAACGTAGGCACTGTGAGTACTTGCAAGGTGTACTTGCCGTCCTTTTCACTTTTGCAGATGTCTCCAAAGTGGTTCTGCCTATTTGAAGTATCTGTTGTGCTACTTTTCTTGAAAGGCCCTAAGAAAGTTTCCTCTACTTCTTATTTTGATTCCAGTGATATGACTTTTTATAGTGCTCAATTCAAGATCATACATTTATGATTAATGGGGTTGCTTACTTTGAGAACAATTTTTCATACAATAACCCTTTTAGCTTGAAACATGGGGGAACTGCAGGCTCTTTACACAGATAACCTTTTTATTTAATTCTTGTCTGAAAAGATTGTTCTGATGATGAAAGTTGGATTTGAATTACATTTGTCTAAGAAGCTTTAATTGCTCACCCTTTTCCTCCTTCTCATCCTTCTAAGTCTGAGGACTGTTTGCACTAGCTTCTATATTTCTCAGGCTAAAGTGTATAGACCAGATCCCTAGCTGTGTCAAAACTATCTTTATATGAACTGTCCTCTGCATTCATTCTTGCAAAAACGGACTAATTACGCTGCCTTACACAGACTCCTCCGCATGGACCAACTACCGCATCATTTTCCTCCTTCCCATTGAAATTCTTTGAATCCAAGGCTAATAGACAACGTTCACACTTTATTGAAAGTAACACTTTTTTCAAACTGTCGCAATCAGGTAATTGTTCTTTACAGGGAACATAATCTGCTCTTCTTGCTATCACAGTTCATTCAATCAGAAGATGAAAAGCTACTTTTGCCTTGCTGCCTGAGGTTCCTATTTCTTACTTAATGCTCTTTCTGGTAGATACTAGAACTAAAGATTCATCACCTTGTGCATCTCCCCGGGTGGCAGACTGAATGAGGAAACTCTTGCACAGCTCTGGCATGCTGAAGGGTGGTGCTTTCGCCCTCCAATGAGCCTCCATCATGACTCTTAAAATGAGAACACGGAAATGCTTTAAGTCGCCACCTTGTGTCCTGAAAGCAGATTAATTATTAGACTCTCCATGCATAGGAACGCAGAGTGGAGCTAAGAGAATTGATATTTCTATGGCAGTTTGTGGCAGCTATCATGGGACTTTATTAATACTCTAACGACTACTCCCCAGAAAGGGGGAGGTGAGTGGGCGGTGAGGAACCTGGCGTTAGAGTATCCACCAAAAGAGCTTTTACCTCAGTCTTCTGATGAATGCTTCTAACCGCAGATTCCTCACCTTGTGAACTGGTACTAAGGCAATGTCTCTCTCACAGGACGGGTGTTAGGACTGGATTTTACATCTAGAAGTCTTGCAGGACTAAGCTGGCTAACCAACCTTCCCTTAGAAGTTGTGAATGGATGTAGGAGTACCTGGAAAAAGTAAGGACAGATACCGAAGTGGCTGACTCGCAGATTTCGATGTCCAAAACCAGAATGTGAAAGCAACCTTTATGGCCAGGGCATAACAACATTTGATGCAGAGGAGAATGCATCAGGACAAGGCTTGTTTCTGGACTGCCTCTCCTTTCTTAACTCCAGCGAACCCAGTCAGCTGGTCACCCATCTAGTGTTCCTTAGTTCTGTCACTATAGAAACTATGAACATGCTGTAGATCCAAACAATGTAGCCCGTCTTTCTCTTTAGATGGATGATGCAGCGAAAATAATGTAGGATGTGTGACGTATTGCCTTATGAAGGATGACTCAACTTTTGGGAGGAAGGATGCATGTGTCCTAAACACTAGTTTGTCAGGTAAAAGGTGGTAAACTGAGAAGGCCTGCAGCTTGCTACCTCAATACGCAAAAGCGTTGGCAATAAGAAACAGTCTTGAAAGGAGCACAGATCAAGCAAGTTAGAACCAAATTGAGGTTCCACTGTGGCATAATGAAGTAGGCAAAGGAAATGTGTATGAAAGTTTTTTTAGAAAAAGCACCACAATGGGTGCTTTGAATACATATTTATATATTGCTAAAGCGCATTGTTACCCTGGAAGGTGACCTGGCACTGAGGGATCATGTGCTCTGAATACTGCCAAGTAGGTTTACTCAATCGATGATGTGAACAAAAAGGGGAGACCTTCTTATTGGTTAGCAGCAGTCACAGTACAGAGCAGCACAGAGCACTTTACCTGCACGTTGTCACTTTTGCAGTATCGGCAGGTCCATCGGGACCACATTGCCCAGCAGTCTTCACGCCAGGAGGTGCCAAAGCGCATCGCTCGCGCTAGGTGGCGCTTTTAAGCGGCTGCGGGCTCCTGCGGGGCGGGAGTCCTTCTTATCGGTTGGCAGCATTCACAGGACAGAGCAGCACAGAGCACTTTACCCGCACGTTGTCACTTTTGCTGTACTGGCAGGTCCATCGGGACCACATTGCTCAGCAGTCTTCGCGCCAGGAGGCGCCAACGCGCATCGCTCGCGCCAGGTGGCGCTTTTAAGCGGCTGAGGGCTCCCGCGGCCCATCTGCGTCTGTCCGCGATTGGACAAGGCTGAGCTGGGCCAGGACTCTTTGTTCCACGCCAGAAGGACAGGGTCATCGTATTGGGAAAGCTAGTCCACCTAAAGGTAGGGAAAATGGGGAAGCGTAAAACTGTCATGCCTTCTACAAAGGACCACCCTCTAACAACATCAATTACTAGCTTTTTGACAACAGCAGTGGGGGCAATAACAAGTGAAATAGAGTCTGTGGAGGAGAGATTGGGGGCCACACAAAGAGCATTACACAGTGGTACACTGGCTGAGTTAGACCCTGAGCTGGAGCGCGCGTTGGAGTGCAATGCTGATGGCGAAAGTTCAAGGAGTATTGATCAAGCCGTGGGGGCCCCAGCATCAAATGATCCTGACCTAGGCAGGACTGTAGCCAATACTAGCAACATACATCAGGGGGGTTTTCTAGACACTTTATGCCCCCCTCCATCGAAAAAACCTAAGGCATGTGGTAAGGCTAAGAAAGACTCATTGCCCCCGGCAACACGAAAGAAATCCCTGGTGCCCCTTACAAGGAAAGCAGAAAGGGCGACAGTCTTAGATACTGCTTCGGGCTCTAAAAACATCGAGCCTATAGGGGACTCTTTGTCATTGACACATCTTACCAGCACACTGGAGGTTACCATCAAGTCACTCCTTGAACCACATTTGGGAGTACTGAACAGCATGGATACGTCTTTAAAAATATTAATTGGCTCCAGCATTTCCAAGCTACTTTCTGGTTCAGGTATTGTGCCTAATCCTACTTCTAATAAAATCAGGATATACCCAAAGTAATGTCTTCCCATTTGGCACCCCCAGCTAAAGAGTGTTCTATCGACACCCCTCAGATTTCACTGCAATCAGCGATGCTGCAAACAGCTGAAGCTAAATTATTGGGTGATGGTCGGACATGTACAACATCCAGGCACAGGGAGAATGGAGTGTTAAATTCCGCAGAATGGCAACATAATACACGCTTAGGTGGTAATCGAAAAGACACTAAAAGAACACTTCATCTTCCGCCAGATACTACCCCTCATTGTTCTTGAAAATGTTCCACCCTTGCTAACTGATAAGGAAGAGAACTGGAAGCAGCTCAAGAATAAAACTGTTCACTGGTTGGCAAAAGCTGCGGACTGGTCAAGTAGCGATTAATTCTATTACAATATAAATAATGTTGAACGGGTGTCATGGGTGGGCTCACAGGCAAAAACAGAAATAGACAATTGTATTGTTGTCAACTTTAGGGACAGGTCCCTATTTTACTGGCTCATGGATAGGCTTCTCTGGAGTGACAACTCGAGGGGCCCCATTGAGGCAGTACCACTGGGGTACTTTTATAAGCCATTAACAAATAGCGGTCCTGGGTTTGACCCTATAGCTACTAATATGTCATCTGCATTTGTTATTCCAACTTTTAATCGTTTCTCTCCTTTAGATCATGTAGATGGACTGCATTCTTCGGCCTGGAGTTTGTCTGGGGTTAAACGGGACCCATCACATATACTACCTAATGTCCAGGTGTCAGGGATGGTTAACTCACCATCTGCCTTTATGACCGTGATAGATAATGTCAATTAGGCAGGGAATCTTTCAAGACTTCCCAATGTCAGACTTCAAGGAGAGATGCCTCATGTTCATGCATGAGGTTCGGACAACTTCGCATTTACCACTAGAGAGCATTGTATCACTATCAAATGTTATGCTGTGTGGAGAGCTGTAACCTCCCGCGGCATCAACTGATATGGCACCCAAAGACAGCCTTGTTCCACTTTTGCCTCCCACAGCGGAGGGGTCTATTTGTCACAATAACATGACCGCCTATGTAAGTCTTTTTTTGGAACATTGCAGGCTTGTTGCAAAAATTAGAAATTAATTTCCATTAAAAATTATAGCATAGTATGCCTCCAGGAAACATGGATGCAAGATATTGCACACATAAATGGTTTTCTCTCCATTCATACTCCAGCTAATGTTTCGCTAGGCCGACAGGCAAAGGGAGGACTATTCACCGTTGTTTCAAAGACACTGAATGGCAGTTTAGGACAGATTAAGGCAGATTCATCGCATTTTTAGATTATTAATATCTCCTTTAGGGAAAATTTGACACTGGTTCTTGTAAATTTTTATCATAATAATTTTAATGTTACAAGCACAAGTATTGCCCAAGAGCTGGAAAATGCATTGTCAAGCCACGTGGTGGAGATAAATACGGATTTTGAAGTGCTTTGGGGAGGCGATTTTAACTGTAAATTATGTCCCCTTTCGAAACAATCTGCATGCTGTTTAGTAGCTGGGGTCACAGACGGTAGTTGTCACTTTAATCATAATCCCTGTGGGAATATTTTTAACTCATTATTGTCAAAATCTTTTCTTTTACTTACCGTGGATCTTATTAATTCAGTAGGCATTGATTTAGTAACATACATTGGGAGAGGCCAAGGTACTTTAATTGATTTTATTGCATTTTCTGAGTATTTTAAACCTCACTCCTTGATTTTTACCATTCATAATATTTGTTACAGTGATCACTACCCCTTATCTTTAGAGCTGGTGTCCCAATTCGATGATCAAATTGCATCTGCTAGATCAGGTCCATTAACTTATGTCAAGAACAAGGAGTTATTACGGAAGTGGTCTACCAAAAACCCTGACCTGGTTTTATGTAAAATTATAACAACTAATTTGACTCAAATCCTAGACTGCCTAGAAGACAACTTAAACCCTTTAGTTATGGTAACATCTTTCGAGGCAATAACAGAGACCATAAATGTTGCATTAACCAAGAAAACTAAGTCAAGGCCACAGAGCGACAAAGGTGGTTTAACAGTGACTGCACTTTTTTTCATAACAAATTAATCAAGACATTGAAAACCAAACCCCGAAATATACCCGAGGTAAGGCAGTCACGTCTTGGTTATAAGCAGGCGCTAGAGAAACGCAAAATAGAAATTAGACACGAAGCTTGAGAACAACTTTACGTAGCTTGCCAGAGTAGAGACTCTAACATCTTTTGGCAAACTGCTAACCAGGACTATTTTAATGATACCAACAGTGGTAAAATTGATGTGGCAATTCTGCCCGAGAATTGGGTCGAACATTTTTCAGGTCTTTATAAAATCGGTAGTGATCCTGATTTTAGTATTAACACTAAATATGGGGCAATAACTATGGCACCCCCAACATTAGATGAGGTGGACAGGGCGTTATCCCAGACTGTGAGGAACAAGGCCTCTGGCCCTGACGGTATCCCGCGGATCTGTTCTTTGCCAATATACCCCTATGGCTCCCACTGCCAACAAACATCCTATGTGGCTCAGGGACCACCCCCCCCCCCCGATTCCTGGAGATCTGTGACAATAGTGCCCATCTTTTAAAAAAGTAATAGGGCGGATCCCAAATGTTAACAACCAATATCTTTAATTGATGCACCTGTAAGATCATGGGCAAAGTAATTTTAGAAAGGCTGGAGGCCTGGGTAACAGAAAACGGTAAGTTTTCTGATACCCAATATGGTTTCAAGAGAGGCCTGGGCACGGTAGAACAGTGCCTTATCCTGCATCTGGTCATAGCCAAGCCTGGATCCCTTTATTTTAGGTTTCATGGACTTGACGTCTGCCTTTGACTGGGTGCAGAGAGGGAGGCTCTAGGAGAAGGTGCTGGTAATGGGTATTGAACCGGCTATTGTGTATTTTTTAGCAGCTATGCATCGGGATGTCATGGGGAGAGTTCGCTATGGAGCAGGCTGGGAACAAACTGCCCCAATTGATATGAGCCGCGGGGTCCGCCAGGGCTGTGTTCTTGCCCTATTTTTATTCTGTCTGTATATAAATGGCTTAGAAAGTTACATTAAAAATGGGAATGTGGGTGCTCCCCAGATAGGCCGAAGGTTGTTACAGGCATTATTATATGCAGGCGATTGTGTTTTAATGTCAAGAACTGGGGTGGGGCTGCAAAGGCTTTTAACTAGTTTTAATAATTTTATGAATTACCTCGGCCTGAAGACTAATGTAGCGAAATCCCACATTATGGTGGTGGGCAAATCTCCCACAATTGTAAAGACATGTTTTATAAACAATGAGAAATTGCTTTATGTGCCTACCTTTTCCTATTTAGGAATTCTTTTCGATTCTAAAAGCACTTGGCTTCACTTAGTAGAGACAAGGACTAGGGACTTCAATCAAAATCTGTAGGCAATCTTTAGGTTTACTAAAAAACTAGGCTCCCGTCCAATAAAAGTAATTATTGAAATCTATAAGGAACACACGTGTGCTGCTACCTTGTATGGTGCTCGAGTCTGGGGTTTTTGTAACACTGCAGGCCTACAGAGAGCTGAGAATATGTTTTTGAAACACTTGTTGACTGTTCCAATAAGTACTGCCACCACTATTTGTCACAGCGAACTTGGCGTGATTCCCCCTGTCCTTTCGCATCCTCTATTATTGTGGTATAACGTTTGGGTAAAGGAAGAAGCAGTCCTGAACCGTGCTGTTATCACAGACTGTTTAAAATTGGAGTGGGTGAATAAAATCCCCTGGATTTCTTGTGTCAAAGCCCCGCTAAAGAATTTGGGAATGTCGGATTGTTTCGAAAATCCAGGAAATATTGCTAAAATATCAAGGGCAAAGTTGAAGAGAGAATTTTTGGCTTACTCCTATTTGACAAGAGGCACTCGGGAGATGGTAAAAAAAGGGTAATTGAACACTCACTTCTAGTTTGCTCTCCAGGCGTTGAGAGCCTTATCTCTCCTTTTATTTTGGCCATGCTAAACTGCATTATCTTATTAGGTTCGGGTTTGGCATCTCTCATCTCTTCGTTTCACACCCACGTAACGTATACTCTGATGCCAAATTGGAAGCATGTCCATGCGATTCAGAATCAGTCCAGAGTACGTTGCACTTCATGTTTTTTTTGTAAACTTTATATCAAGCCAAGACATGCTTTTTTAATACCACTTTTAAAATTCCTAAATATAAGAAAATGTCAGGCTGCCATGCACTATCTTCAGCTTTTAAAAGATGAATTAATTTGCCTAATGGTTTATAATTATATCTCTTCTGCAGTTTGACTTCGGAATATTGTTGGAAAATGATTTCCATGTATTTTACTATAATTTGTGCCTAGGACTTAAGATCCCTTGTCATGGGATTGCTTCCCACAGTGACCTATGATGATATCTGAAACTGTTGCCAATAATTATTATCTACATAGACGCTTCCTTTGTGTCCATTTGTACCATCTCCAGTTCAAACATCGTTGTGCTTATATGCCTTTGTAGTATTCATTTTAAGAGATTGATATCTGGACATTTGTAAATTGTTTCTTTTTACTTATGGAATTTCTATTTGATGTTTGTAACTCTATTAATTCCATTGTGCTTTTAACTAGAAATGCTTTTCTCTTTTATGATGCACTCTTTTATGGCTGGTATACAGCCGAATAAAGATTTTCTGACTGACTGACTGAACTTCCATACTATTCCAGGAGATATAAAAACGCTGACATAAGAAGTTGAGCTGAGCACACAGCGGTCTGTTAGGTTAATACAGATGTTTGTGTGGTGCCCACTGTCAAATTAAGTGAGTTTTCAAGAGGATACATTTAGTGATGGGTAGCCAATATAAAATATCCAAATGTTTGGAGATCAAGGATCTGTTGAGGAGCTTTCAGACCAGACAGGCTGTCGATCTTTGGACCAATTGTAGATGTTTAAGAAGAAAAACCAGCAACTGAAAAGAAGAAAAATAATCATAATCTATTTGAGGTAAATATGAGTGAATGACCAAATGATCTGTTGGTGAAGGTTAGTAAGGTGAAATGGGAGAACTTTCTTAACTAGTTTATTAATAAAGAACCCGACCAATGCAGTTTTATTGATGTGAATCTTAAAAGGAAGAAAAGAATCAAAGAGAATGACTTGGTTGCAGACCAAAGTGACAGTTGGGTGTTTGGCCCAAATCTGAAGGCCACTATGCTGGCCTCTAAATATTGGAGATGTTGTTGGAGAGAAGGACCTTGTTTGTTTTCTCCATTTAGCTTCAGTGAATTAAAACTCATTGTAGTATTGTGTAGTTCTGTTCTGAGTCCCATGTGAAAGTGTGACGTCTAAAATCTGGAATGGAATGTTAGTGGAGCAAGGGAGATGTGGCAGTTGCAGGCTAGCCATCTTGGTGTTGAGACTGGTATATTCTTTGCTGAATAAAGACACTACAGACGTCATATGGTGACTTGTAAATATCCCGGCAGTGCATATGCCCGAACACTGTAATACACACTGCCAGATACTTCCAAGACCATTCCATGGCTGAAGAAAGAGAGAGTCGTTGTTGGCATCTGTGTCACCTTATGACTTATACATGGTTGCCAACGGCCTTTTTCAAGGTGGTGAGAAACCTTGGATGGTGTATGGTTCACTGTCCCTCAATGGAAGCACTCAGTGTTTCCAAACTGCCTTTGTATGGAGGGCCACATCCTACATTGCACATATACTTTTTAAGCTCCAAGAATGTCTTCCATGTGGAATATGTGCCTGGTATCAAGACCATCACAGCAGCTTTTTTGTTGTCTTGGTTTGGAGGCTGTGGAACTAGAAGCTTGGGCAGAGGAGTGTGCATTTGCACATGCGGGTAATCATTGCTGGGGCAGGAATGCCTTCAGGGTAACTGTGTCCAGACTGATCTTGAGAAAGAGAATCCTCTACACCAGTTGAAAAAGGAATTTGGACTCAGTGATAGAAAACCCTAAGGTGGATAGTAATAACACAGTTGTCTGTAGGCAGGCAGAGACTAGGTGCGGGGACCCTCCACCAGCAGCAATTTTATTAACAGCTTTTGACTTCTATGTTGTGATGATATAACATTGACAGTGCATTTATAAGCTTGACATACCATTTTATCATGTTGTTTATCCCAATCACACTTTGCGGTTACCAAATATTGTCAAGTAGTATGATGATTTGACCAAATATGTTTTATTTTCATAAGCAATATTTATCTACTATGTAGCAGGGGTTTATTTAAACATGCATTTTATGTCATTGCTCAGAGGTACGTGCATCCAATTCTTAAAATACCAGTCCATCTTTTCATCCCAATGATATAATAGATGGAAAACTGCATCAGTCTAACAAAACAAACTAAAACCAGTCGGCTGTGGTGCATACCAGGCTAATATTTCTGACTAACAAGAAGTGCATAGTGTCAATTAAACTATATAATGTTATGTTTCCAGTAGGGGTTAACTCATTCTGGTAGTGTCATACCATCCTTCATTAGTAATATTCATTTACTGGGGATCCAATTAGTGGGCTCACCATTCATGCGTACCATTTTTTCCAAAACGTAGGGGTTTGTTTTACCAATGGAATCCAACATATTACTTGCTGATTGCACTAAATGGTCATGGACTCTATGCAAAGCCTGGAGCCAATGTTCTCCAAATTCCTAGGGGCTCCGCAGTGGGTTGTGGCCAAGTTGCAAATATTTCATCCCAGTTTCTGAAACTGTGAAGGATCTAGAGCTGGCACCAACTGCATTATAGCCAGATTTGATGAAGTACTTGAAGGCAGGGCCTGCGGCATAAAGTGGAGAAATGGCCTGGTGCATTTGGCACAAAGGCTGGCTTCATCCGTGGTCAGTTTGTGCTGGAGAAGGTGCTCTGGTAGAAGTTCAGCTGAAGGTGCCAACATGTCCATGGGAAGCCGAGATGAAAAATTTGCCACTTGGCCACAACCTGCTGCGGAGACCCTAAGAACTTGGAGAACATCAGCTCCATGCTTTGCATAGAGTCCAGGTTTGACACCAAACACAGAGATGGGTGCCACAGCTGCCAACAGTCTGACCTCCCCCTGTAGTGGGTGTGTCTGGATGTCGAGGAGCTTTGGGTGCACTTATTATCTTTCTTCCTTGATCTGTCTTTTAACTTCACCATTGACCGACTTGACAAGGGTGACTTCGTCCTAGACAGTATTGTTTCTGTGTTCTGTAAAATAGAGCTTAGCCTATATTTCTCTAATGGCCTTAGGGTGCATCAAAAACACTTGCCGCATGCCTTTTAGTCCGTCTTGGTCCTGTGGCATGTAAGTGGACATTTTGAGGGTCTGTCACTGACATTTGCTCCAACATGCACTGCACAGCTTGAAACCTATCGTTTTCGTGGACGAAATCAATGCAGACTGTCAAAGTTACGAGTATAACAATTTATCAAGCAACTGAAATTGGTAGGAGTGGATCTTTAGGTGTGGAAAAAGGGGAACGAACGTCAGCATGCAGTAGTTGCACCTTTATGTATTTACATATTATCTCTGGAGGTGGAATGGAGTCACAACAGAGGTCTACTGCAGTACCCTTCTGCATCCTGAAGCTATTGCAAGTCTCCAGAGGAGGTTTGGTGCTTGGGGAGCTTCACAAGGTAAGTTATCTACAGTTTGAAGTATTCATCAGGAAAGAAAAACATTTAAGGTTGTGATAAAGGACAGGGCAAAAATGTGGGTTGGGCAACTGGATGAGGCAAAGATAATCGTAGCGAGGCAATGGTAAAATATTCATAAGAGGCAGACAAGGTAGTAGTTGACAAGGTGAATTTGATGAGTAGTGGTTGAAGTGGTACTGAAATAGATCTACCGAAGGTATGTGGGGTACCAAACGACAGCACCATATGTTCAAAGCCATTTAGTGGTAACAGACACTGCGATTCACTAAATCACAGGGCTTGCAACTGGTAATTGGATTTTTTACAAATTCTAAATCCATTTTGCGATTCAGTAAGTGATTACTGAAGTGCAAAATGGGTTTTGAAATACATATTGAATAGCAATTTGGAAGAGGCGGGTTTAGAATGTTCATTCCAAATTTGGATTCGGAGTGCTATTCATCAAAGGCTTAAGATCT
The DNA here is from genome assembly GCF_964204655.1 of Triturus cristatus. Classification (NCBI taxonomy): domain Eukaryota; kingdom Metazoa; phylum Chordata; class Amphibia; order Caudata; family Salamandridae; genus Triturus; species Triturus cristatus. Next base: position 321,502,731 of record NC_140586.1, on the reverse strand, counting down.
AGGGGAGCACTGCCAACTCTTAAGCAAACTTTTTTTTTATATATATATATATTTTTTTTTAATCCAGCCTCTTTCTCATTAAGGAAAATGGGCAGTATTAAAAAAAAAGTTTATTTAAAAAACTATCACAGACATGGTGGTCTGTTTACCCCAGCAGACGACCATCGCTGCGATGGCCACGATGTGTAATGAGTCACAATTTTCGAGCTACCTCACGAATAGTTATGAGGTAAAACAGATAGCAACTCCACCCTGAATGACAATTTTGGGAACCAACACATATACTTTAGGTTGGCTCACAAAATTCCATTCCATTTGCAAAACATTAGTGCACAATTTTCACAATTTTTTGTGAAGGGAATTTGTACATATGGCCCTCAATGTATTTTGGTCTAACCAAGTACAAATTTCCATTCTATATAAAATAGAAGTTCAGGAATTGCCATTGTGAAACACAATCATGAATTGTGTCAATCTCCTACCTGTTGTGTCTGCTAGTGACAGCAGGTTAACAATTGAAAGGGTCTAGAACATAATCTAGAAAGGACAGGAATCTTGATCCAAATAACCCTGATTTATAATAGTGTTTAATTTTTGGCTTGAATTTTATTGCTGTCTTCTCTGACTTCTTACTTGAAGCGACCCTAAGAATTATGCTTACTCGATTGAGAGCATTGCAGCAACTCCCTATTTGCTTTCCAGGACTACAATGCTTGAAGCCAACTTTGAATCGTTCCGCCACAAGAGATTTGAAGAATACATGGTTGTATTATACTAATCCCCTTGTTATTAATAGATACCGGCCTTATCTGGCCCAGTCTGGATGATATACTGTCTTTTGTCTGGATGATATCCTGTTTTCTGTCTCAGCTGAATAGGTCACACTCATGAATTCTGATGGTATCCATATCCCTTTCTTTTCTCCTTTGGCCTTATCTACACAGGAAGAATGCCTTTAGGATAACCCCAAATTGAGGATTCTATCTCTCAGAAAGGGAACTCACCTCCCATGACTGTTAACTAAGCGGTCATGTTATTCTGGTCCTGAAGAAGTGTCGCTTTACCTTGAAGCACATGACACGAAACATGTTGACCTGACTTAGTCCACCAATGGCTACTAGAATACCTTTAATTATCACACGTAGCCTCACTGTTTTTAACAAAGTCCCATCCTTGAACATTTAATAAAGTGAACCGAAAAGGTTAGGGGCCTTTTTTAATAATCACAATCTACACCTTCACCAAACAATGTTTCTCCTATAGCCCCACACACCGCACTCACCATACGGCGTTCACAGATCAAAAGATCTCCGATAAAGATGCCACCAGGCCCGTCGGACATTGCAGCGCCGGTCCGACGAGGAGCGCCCAATGATGAAGCATGACACCCTAACAGGTGTGTGAGGGCATTACGATCTGGATTTGCAGATCCCCCCGGATACCACTCGTAATAGTGTAGTAGGTCATTGTAACCCTCTACCCAGGCCCATAGAGAGGAACTGTTTCCCTTTGTGATATTAATGTATTATACTAATCATCAGAACTTGCTAACAGCGATATCCAAAATGTGTAATTGGCGCTTGGTAAAAGTGCTCACAAGAACTGGGGCTTCACTTCGTCAATAAGATTTGGGGTGGGGGGTGAGGAGGTGTAAGGTTCAGATTTCCCAACAACCTGCACCTGCATCACACTGCACCTGTGCAAGCTGCACTGGCTCCCAATACAGAAATGCATGCAGTTCAAAATCTTCACCCATGCCTACAAAGAACTACACCAGAAAGGCGCTGCCTCCCTCAACCACCGTCTGCAGTTCCCCCAACCTCCTCAAAACCTCTGTTCTAGTTACCTAGCCCTTGCCCGGACCCTGAGCATTCACAGCAACAGAGCAGGTGGACAATCCTTCTCGCAGCGAAGACCTGGAACGCCATCAGCTGGACATCAGGACAGCCCCATATTCTACAACCTTCCGCAAGAAACTGAAGATCTGGCTTTTTCGAGTGACTCCCTGAGCCACCAAACCTACTCAGCCCCTGGATACCCTCACAGGTGAGAAGTTCACGCTCTACAAATCGGAATTCATTCATTCATTCAACCACCCTGGCATAGCTTGTTAAAATACATTATGAGAAGAAGGACACAAGGGGGGCTTAAGAGGCAGGGAAAAGAGATAGGTGTGCGGACTGTTAGAGGTACTTAAAACACAATCGTTTTCAAAATAACCATGATTTAAGGCAGAGATGAGAGGGGGGTGTTTTTGTCAGCATGGGCATGTAAAAATCTAGGATGGAATCCGACAGACACCTCACCATACCCGACTGGAAGCACCTGTACCCAACTATTTACTACAGAATACATTTTTCAGGGGGGGTGTAACACCGCAAACCCCCCTCCCCCCCCCCCCTGAACCTAAGAAATATCTGTAGCAGAATAGGTGACTTTTAAAAGGAGAAATATAGGATTGATCTAACATATTTATATCAAAATATTTGAGCTTGTCAGCAAGCTATACCTATGAAAACCAAGTTGATACGTAAAGGCTTCCCAGAGACTGTGAAGACCGACCAGGAAATGGACTGAGTTTTCATGCATTTGGAGTAAAGAAGAAACTCCGTGGAATTATTTGTTGCTTTGACATCTCGTTGATGTCGATATACTTGGATATCTCCGTAGATCCAGTATGCTGAGATTGCTCTCTATTCACATATTTTTCCATGACCTCTTGTTATTTATTTATATGTATAGTATCTGTTTTGAAGCGCCACTTTCCTATTAACTCTGCCATTCGCCCACTTTGTTTTGCCTACATTTAAGGCAGAATCTTATACAGGGACTCATTCTTCAGTGAGTTTTTTGGAGAACTATGGCCTCTTCCTCTTTTGGATCTTGGTATACCTATTACATTTGTCACCCTGAAGAAGGTTGACCTCAGATTGTGGTCTACACCAAAACATGCGTCAGCGCTTCTGTTAAGAACAGTAGACCAGGACCAGTAAGGCAATTTAGCCCTCTCCGGATGTAATAAATACAGGCAATTCTACAGCTGCAAACTATAATCAATTGAAAATATTTATCCAATATGACGTTCATTTAAAGAAATATATATTGTTTTTGCCCTTCTTTTCTACTGACAATTATTGTGCTTTGTATCTTATTTAAGAATGTTTTTGTCTGAATGAGTGAAGTTTTGGGTTTTGTGTATGCCTAAGTAGAGTATATGCGGGTTTGTATGAGGTATCTTTCTTGAGGGATGCTTCCTGGCTTTTTGTGAACTTTGGTGTTTATCATCTGTACTATACAAGTACTTTTCTATTTTTGTCAATGTTTGTGTTATATTGTATTGTATCGTCGTTGCCTACGTTATGACATAATATTTATATAAAAAAACAAGAAACAGAAAAGAATACATTTTGTAAAAAAAATTAATATTGTGTTATAGAAATCATTGTAAGGGATTTTTTTTCCTGTGGTTTGGTGGGCTTTTTTGAGACATTATTGCGCGCTTTAATGTATGATTTTTTTAATTAGAAGTGTATTTGTGCACCAGGCAGGAATTGCTCTTGTTTGTTGTTGTCATACCAAGCTTAGACACGTAGCTGTGTTTTTGGCTGGCACTGCATATGCCATCTTTACTTTAATATGGAGTAACTTGAAGCTGGCTGAATGATGACGTGCCGTTTTTAGCTGCTAATAATGGCTATTTATTCTGTATCAAAACGAGCATGATTTAGGTATATTTCAAAATTGCAGTTGTTTATTTCTTTTTTATATTGGTTGTAAATGTTTTCTTGGGATGGCAACCCAAAAACAGGTGTGATGATGAAAAGTACCAGGAGGCAAGGTTCATTATGTGTTCTGCATGGGTAGCCATCCATGAAATGAATGGTGGCGTTTTCTGTGCTCTACATCACCTGATGTCAGATTAGTTGTTATGGAGCATACTGTTTTTCTGAATATCTGATGGAAGAAGTGAGATGAACAATTGAACAATAGTTGCTGGTGATCTGGGTTTTAGGCTGGCTTTTGTTAGAAGTGGGGGCTCCATCCTGTCGGGAAGGTCAATAAGAAGACTCTGTGTATGAGGGAGGTGTTGTCCATTTAAGGCTTAGGAATATGTGTGTCTTCTGTGAGGGATTGTATAAGCAACCAGGAGGTGACTTTCAAAGCATTGAGGATGTGGCTGAGGCCTGTTAATATGAGTAGTTTGAAGAGCTGTTATGAAGAATGTTCACCAGGGGCTATTTGAGATGGAGAGCATATATGTATCCTGGCTTTGATGAAATGACACCTTGTGACAGGCATCTTATAGAAGAATTTGATGATGGGTGTGAATTTTTCAATGGCATGGGGTGTATTTGTTTCAGAAAATATGTAGACACGATGTTGAGCAGCCTATTGTTTACTTCTGCAAGTGTACAGTGGTTAATTTGTGTTTGCTTGTGTGGCAAGTTTTGCTTATATTCATCTCTTGTATGTATCATTGTGCAAATGTCTTTTCGATGATTTGATGATCTTGAGATTTTGTAGTATGTGTTTGTCAATGTGCCCGCTTTAAGGCATACATGAGCATCAGGTGTGTCTTGTGTGGAGAGTGTCAGCAAAAAAAGGTATTGACACAACATTTCAAGAGAGCAGCTCATGAAAGACTGAACAAGCTCTTCAATGACATGGTTGTGACTATGTCATGAACTGTCACAAAGGATTTCTTTACTTTTTGGCCTCTGGTGGCCTGCAAAATTGGTGGAAGGTGACTCCTGCAGAGTATGAGTGTGGAAAGTGGCTGCCAAAGTTGTCTCTGTATTCAAGCATCTGAATTGAGGTTGGATTATGGCTGGATTCTGTGAGGAATTAATGAATATGGTACTTTTCAAACTCACTATCACGCAAACAAGAGTATCCTGGCCCTAGCTCAGTTCCTTAAGCTGTGTTTGCTGTGTTCGCCCTAAGTGGCCAAGCGTATGCCCAAACATGGGTCCCTTGCTCGCTGTGCCACTGGATTCAAGCTAGCTTGGCTGATGAGGGGTGAAACCCCCAAACCGGTTCTAGTTTGCTGATTTCCGTCCGGGGAGGACCTGACCCGGCAGTTCAGGCTGGACTGTTCCCATGAGGAACAAGATGAAGACTTATTTGCATATGGCAGGGTCCAAACTGGGGTGTTATAGTGAGCAAAAGAAAGATGGATTAAACCCAGATCTGTGACTGGGGGTGAGTGGTTGAAAAGTTTCAGCACTCAGTCCATCATCATGTGTTTGCCCTAAGTGGCCATGGGTATGCCCAGACGTGGGTCCCTTGCTCGCTGTGTCACTGGATTCAAGGTAGCCTGGCTGATGAGGGGTGAAACCCCCAAAACCGGTCCCAGGATGCTTGTTTCTGGTCCAGGAAGGACCTGCCCTGGCAGGTCGGGCTGGACTGTTCCCCTGAGGAACAGGGTCAAGACTGATTTGCATTTGGCTGGGTCCAAATTGGGGTGGCATAGTGAGCAAAAGAACGATGGATTTAACCCAGATCTGTGACTGAGTGTGAGTGGTTGAAAAGTTTCAGCACTGCATCCATCATCTTGTTGTGTTTGCACAGTTCCTTAAGCAACCATTGCAATAAAGATAAAAAAAGAGAGACTTATTATATTAAAGACTAACAGCCAGGTCTTCAGGTTCTTCTTGTAACTGGCTTCATTCATGATGGGCTGAAGTGAACCAGGAAGTTGGTTACAGCCTCTTGATCCTAGGAGCATAAATGATTTGCCTCCTATGGATTTGAGCCTGAAAGAGGGAGGTTTTAGCAAATTAATGTTGCAAGATCTGACAGTCCTCTGAGTCCTGTAAAGGCAAAACCTGTCATATAGATATTTGGGGTCTGTAGCATAAAAGGTCCTGAATACCAGCACCAAAGTTTTAAATAGAACGCTCTTATGAATAGGCAACCAATGAAACTCTGAGTGCCTTGGATGCAGAATTATACCTGGGAAACCTGAGCACAAGTCTGGCAGCCGAATTGTGAACCATCTGGAGCCTATGAAACACTTGCTTTGAAATTCCAACATAGCGGCTATTGCAGTTGTCAAGCCTTGAAGTTATAAGTGCAAAAGCCACTGTTTTCCTTGCGTCTAAAGATGACGATTGAAGGTTGTGTCTGATTTGTGTGTGATGATGATGTTGGTAATGCCTGCAGCATGGTACGCGATGGAGTTGATATTGAGGATTGTGAAGAATAATATTCCCAGTGGGTGGGCTGTATGGTGGGGAGAATGAATTGTGAATGTGGATATTCAGACTGGATACGAGGGAGACACATGAGTGTGTGGTAGGTATGTGTTTTCATGTGAAGACACCTATTGTATGGTTAGCGGTTGTTTTTGAGCACCTAGTCATAAAAGTGCCAGGCAGGGCAAAAATGGGGATGGTAACCCTCAGGTCTTCCAGACACTAACATGAGTCACCTAAGGTTTGACATTCTATTCTTTAACCTTTCAATTCAAAATGCACCTGGCGAGATTATCTCAGGGATAGCACTGAAAAGGTAGTGACATTTGTATCATCTCATCAGTTCTCCACAAGTTCTCTGTGGGCCTCACTAGTGTTCTTGATGCCAATACTGGGTGTGAGCCTTCACTTTTGGCCGCAGGGTGCAAAGTTGATCACATCAGGTGATCGGCTCTCCAGCAATCCTGTCTAGGCCTCACTCTTGTTCCGGAACGCGGTCTTTGGTTTTTGAGCATTTGGACCTTTCTTTATTATCTACGGACCTTTCTGGCCCCACCATCCATTATGAACTACTGCTCATCACAATAAAATGTTGATTAAAAAAAATATATAAATTGGGGAAAGGATGACAAGTTTGTAATTTAGTACACAGCTGATATTCATAAAAAGCAATCATTCAATTGGATTTTTTTTAAAGTTATCTTCTAAAAGCAATTGTGGTGTTTTACATTTGTTTACCATTTTGTAACTAAACCTTAAAGTCTGTGCTCTGAGGTGTCTGAAAACAAACCATTTTAGATTTGATGTCCTTGATATCCTAGTCTTGTGATTGAATCACATTTTGCTTTTCATTTCTAACATCCGAGATCATCTCTTGATAGGTAAAGTCAGGGTGTCAAACCAACACCCAGATTGAGATTGAGTGTGTGCCTTTTGGAGACTTTAATGATCCTTTGCATGTGAGTTGTTAGTTGTGGATGTTGGAATGCATAAAACTCTTAATTTCTCCTCTTGTTGATGACTTCCTCACACATTTTAACTGCCCTTAGATGAATTCATTGCAACCCATACATTACATGTCTTTTAATTACTAAATAGTAATCCGCTGTTATATTGCCTTCACTGGACTGCATAACAGCTCACACATTCAATGCCTTCATGTTGCCAAATAGTGCATCAGAGCAGAAATGCCTTCTCGTTACTAAACTGTAAGATACTCCTGAATTGCTTGTACATATGAATTAGAGACCAGTGTGTTTATAGATGCTGTATAGTACCGGTAGCGTAGATTTTCTATATTTCACAGTTTTTGTTAATAATTGAAATTTTGTGTTTATACCTGCTTATAGCCCATATGTGTAATCATACTTTGTTTTAGCATTATTGCACATGTATACATATTTTAAATGTACGCCCATTTGGTATCCTATGCTGTACATTACACATTTTAGTGTGGAGTTGGCTAAATGAAGCAGGGATTGTCTAAATTAGTGAATTCAGCCTTTTACGCAAGAAAATTATTCTCTCCCAAGATCTTCTTGTATTCTTCCTGAAAGAAAAACTTCATACGAGCTCATTAGTGCCCATAAGCAGTTTTGGGCAATTACGTTTCCCTGCCTAAATTAACTTTTACTGAGATAAAGTGCATAAATGTAGCACCAAAACATATCAATTTTAGCTTTACATGCTCCAACTGACGGGGGGAAGTGGGGGTGAAGCGTCAATTTGTCATTTTGTCTTTGCTCATTTTGAGTCTGGCTGGCTATTTCATTAAACGTGTGTTAGATGTCTATGCACTATCCTGAATGTCTGTTTCCTTTTACAGTATATATCATCAACATTTGATGGCATGGATTGTCTAACATGAATTTCATTCTATAGACACTATTCAGAAAATGCTGCAAGCACATAACATTGTGAGACTACACACCAAAGTTACCTTGTTTAAGAGTTTATTTGGATTTTTTGTACACAAGTTCAAAAATACAACACGCAATCCGGAATACCTGTTCTACTTTATTGTCACCAACAGTAACATCCTACATTAGTAGTTAGCAAACAAAAAATATAACATTACTCCTCGCGGCCAAAGCTAGCATGTGACACTTAGGTGTATGCATTGTTTTGGTGGCTAGGATCTATGTTGAAATGAAGAACACTTGTAAGAAGAAATACTGTTATAAAGAATACACTATGATCTATATGAGAAAACAACATGATTGGTTATAACTAGATGCACTGCAATCACAAAACCTCCATAATGTATGCTTTCATTAAAAAAATGCACTTCTGTCAGTCTTATCCTATCTTCAACTTTGATCCTGATTTCTAGCCTTTGATAATATGGCATTAGCTAAACTGTCATATGATTAGATCAGTCACTAAGCGTTCAGTCATTCTAGAGTCTTTAACCATGATAAATGTTGTGCACAGTTTAGCAAATACCACAATAGCAAATCTTCTCACTGGATTAGACTCACGAAGAAGACGACTATGTAACTACAAGATTAATGTTGTACTTTGAAATAGCTCAATGGAGTATAGGCATGAGCAAAACAAATGTCAGCAGAATTTTGTTTAAAACAAGCTGAGCTTTGAGAAATCAGTTGGACAGCTAAATGAAAGGTGTGTGTTAAAGTGCTTTATTTATGAATTAAAAATGCATTAAAATACTATGGGGCATATGTATCAAATGATTTTGTATTCACAAACGCTGAGATTCGCAAAAAAACAGCGTTTGCGAATACAAACTCGCGATGTATGAGACATTTTCACCTCGCATAATTAAGGAATCGCTAATTTTGCGATTCCTTAATTTTGCGTAAGCATTTAAGGAATCGCAAATTGCTATTCCTTAAATGCTATGTATGAAGCACCCAAGTTGTGCGATTTCTCCTTAAGAAATCGCAAATTACCACCAACTCCAAGTTGGTGGTAAGTTGCGATTTCTTTGAAAAAATGCACTTTTTGGCATTTTTCAAAGTGCCAAGTGGCGCACATACATGCCCTTAGGGCATGTATGTGCGCCATATGCGCACACATGCTCATTTCAGGGGTGCCTCAGGGTGTTCTCATGACACCCTTGCAATTATTCTCAATTTGCGATTTTCTAATTGCGAATCGCAAATTGAGAATGACTTCCCATTCATTCCTATGGGCCTTCTGGCCCATAGGAATGAATGGGAAGTTATTCCTTAATTGCGATTTCGCAATTTGCTAATCGCAATTAAGGAATAACAAGAAATCGCAAAATATTTGCGATTTATTAAATACATCCCATTTTGCGATTCTCAAATAGCGATTCTCAAAATATCGCTATTTGAGAATCGCAATCACGGATGTTGATACATATGCCCCTAAATGACTTTATTGACAATGAAACTTTACAAAGCCTACCTTGTGTGAAAGATCCCATTACTCATTACATTCATAATTAGTTATTTTTTTTCTGGTACATTCTTCATAATGGTATTTCTTCATAGGCATTTATTCAAAGTGAATTAATTCCAGGAAATGCACCATTTAGAGTATTGACTTAAGTAACTTCAGAAAATATAAACAGCAGAAAAAACATGAACATCATTATGAATGTTACTTGCAGCTGTAGGTTTTTCCCTAGTTCAGGAGAGGGCAAAAGAGGGCACAGATAAACTGTACATCTAATTCAGCCAGTGTTTTTGTGATCTCATTTTCCTGGCAATGGAATACAAAATAAATATAGATTAATTGTGGCAAAATGCTTAGAATAAGAAATGGAGTCTTGTTAATAGAAAAAGGATGCACAATATTCCCTAGATTCTTTTTTTAAAGAATATTCTATTTGCATATCACTGAATAGTCTCATGTAATGAGTGTGTATACAGACAAGAACCTTAATCACCATCCTTTGGGCAGTGATTCAAAGGCCTCCTGAGGACAAATAGTAACTCTGTAGTAGTAAATAGCCTTAGAAAGCTTTAGAAACTCCTAGAATGACTCACTATTATTATGTGTATTATCCATTGTTTTGGTTCATTGATGGGCTAGTTTGAATTATAGTACTTTTTAAATATTTTGTGCCACATGTACAAAGGGTTTGCAATTTATGAACAAATTGTAAACTCAGCAAATAAGAAAATGGCTCAGGAGATACAGATCGCTTTTAAAGGAATGATTTACAAACTTCGCTTAGAGCTGAGTACTTCATTTTCCAGGTCTTCAATAATGTGTTGTAGATGTACCAAATCACTCCTGGCAAATACAAAACATGTAACATTCAGAATGATCACGCAAACGTGGAAAAACGTGCATGTTGCTTCATTTGGTGACGAGGGGCAAAGTATTAAACTGTTCTATGATGCACCAAGGACAAAGGCTGTCCTCTATTCAATAGTGCAATAGATGGACCTATTGGAACCAAAGGAGGGGACAGATCTCTATAGGCATATTTGGCCAAAGAGAGAAGTAAGTGTTTTAACCTCATCAATCAGATAAAATATATACTCTTTCAAGATCTGCATCCACTACTAGAGAGATAGCCCAGTCAGGATGTGTTTACATATGCTGGTTTTATATTCTTTACGCACATCAGCACAATGGACGTTACATTCATAAGTTGGTGCTGTGGTATGTGGGTGATGAAAAATTAGAAGTCATGTCATTAGTCTGGCTCCTGGATCTCATGCTTATGGAAATTAAATCCGCTCCTCTGCCAAGTCTGCGGAGTTCGAACTTACACAGGAGGAATTTTGTATTGTAGCTAGTTTCCTAAATGTAGGACACATCTTGCTCTGGCCAACACCATCAATCATCCACATATACTATAATGGAAAGGGGCAGCACTAATTTGCTACAAGATCAAGATAGAAGGAAATGCAAAGCACATACCGGTCATTGTGACACAGAAAGTGGAATCCATGATGTCTCTTTCATACTTGTTCAGTAGCGCTAGCTGTGATTGATTAGATGGATGTGAGCTTGGATATGGACGGCAGCTCGCTAGGTTTGCACTACACATCCTCTAACATACCACAGGATGAGCTTCTGCCCAATGCTGATTACTCTTTGTACATATTAGTGGCAGTTCCATTAGCGTCCGAGCAAGAACCATAATTGTGCCCTAACAAAGTACAGCAAAGCACTTCTTGACATTGGTGCACAATGTCCGCATTCAAGCAAACATTCAGCATTGTAAAATACCTATTTACATGACAGGTTCGTCTTGAAAGGACAAACCTGTTTGACCAATATTCGCCACATGTGTAACATTACACAACTGAACAACTACGACAGGATTGCATATACAAGTTGTTGATAATTTACACAACTATGTGCCTTTCTCACCCATTCATGGACAGAACAGAACACCAAAGAAAAGGTCTTGGAGGAAGTTGGTGACCATCAATTTTTTCAGAGGTTAATCTCATGCACACTGAGAACATAAGAGTCAGACAGAGGATTAGAAAATTTGACTAAGGGCCACTTTGCTAATGCAGGAAGAGGGGCACTGTATCTATACTAGTGCCCCATGTTGGTATCATTGCAAAGGTATCTATGCTTTTTACTTCTTGTACTGGCTCAGAGGTCTAAGGTCTTCCTACCAGTTGGCCTGTGTTTTTCAGGTGTTTTTGCTGGGTCCTCCACGAGTTCGAGTTGCCTTACACCAGCACCCGGTTTGCCTTTTTCTGATCAGGGATATGGATGTCATGCTACCTTTATAGATGATTCCTGAAATCACAGATGTCTCCAACGCTGGATTCTTACATTGTACCATGCCGAGGCTTTGTATACCTGGCACATACTCTGTAGTCACTATTGTTGAGACACCTGACATTTTCTGACTCAACTGTGCCAGTGGTCTTAATGCTCTCTACTTGGGCTGCTCCAATTGATCTCAGAAGCTCTCAGCCAGTGCTTCTGAATGATGTAGTTGTGAAATATCAAGACGGCTTATTTGTGATTTGTCAGGTCTCTTTCTTACACCACCCCTACACTTCTGTCTCTTTATCTCACTCTTGTGGATTTTTTCCATTCCTGACGATTTTCCTGTCTTTCTCTTCCTCCTCCATTTTCAAATTTCTGGCTTTCCCTCTCTTGCTCTGGGCCAAAGTCTGTTGTTGAAAAATCAGTCCTGGACAATGAAGAACTGAGAGACTATGACCTGAATATGGAACTCTTCCATTTAACCCTCAGAGACCAGTTAAGGCAGATATAATTGAGAAACTTGGGAGAGACCAAACAGTCAAAAAAGTGGACACACAAGAATGATCCTATTGAGAACAGCTCTGTGATATACAGAGGGTTATGTGTGGCAGCCGCTAATCAGTATGACACAAACAGCGATAAGTGGGAAGAAGGGTTGGGACTTTCCATTCCTGAAGATCTATGGTCCATTATATGGACAAGATAAGCTGGCTTTTGGTATTGAGTCCAATAGGATGAGGACACACCATATGATTGGTATCTGTTCTTCTGATCACATTGCCCAATAGTCTCTTTCATTCAAACTAACACATTCCATTAAATTTATAGACCGTGATTGCTGAGTTTAGTTGCCTTTGGTCAGACTCTCCAATCCTAATAGCCAAACTTTTTCCTGTCTGACAGCTGCTTCTTCCACCAAGCAGAGGTCTAGAGATGTGGTTGTGACGTAGATTAAATTTGGCTGCTCTTTGTGGCCTCCACTTTTTTGAGCAGCACTAATTGTGGGTAATAAATGTGGATAAATGGTCCTTTCAACATTTGTAATAATGCTTTGTTTTGTATGTAGTGTTTTGTTCCACAGTGTTACTATTTCAGAGTGATTTAAATACAGCTGCTACAGTGAAACACTGCACAGTGAAATTACCCACTCTTGTGGAACCTACGGTGTTCCTATACTCCAAACCTAGCGACCCCGCTGCAACCTCCACTCGCAGGCTCGTTCAATGACTAGTTTAATGACTAGTGCAGTAAGCTCCCTCTAACCAGGACAGCCTGCATTCATTAGTTTTCTCAAAAGTGCCTGAAGGATAACAGATGCTTAGTTCAATGTCTTCATAGGGATTCCTAAATCTGTCATTCATGTTTCTTCGTTAGAAGCCCTGAATGACACACACAGGCTGGGTGGGCCATAGGGTGTCCAACGCTCCAGGACCCATTGCTTGCTCTGGACAGATTCCTTTCCAAACAAAGTGTCAGATTCTAGAAATGTTGTCCCTTGCTAAGGGTACAACAGCTGCGTGTGCTGCCTGTTCCTCCCAACTGAGATTTCACACACTGAAAACCATATTCTCTCTAGGATTTTTTTTAACTCATTATAAATGTACTCATTATGCAACAATTACTTAGTAAACAGACAGGTGTTCATTGCTTGACCCCTACTGTGTGTCCTTGACTAAGCCAAGATCTGCTTTGGTTTCATGTATGCGAGAATCTACTCGGTTACGTATGCTCCCCACGAGGCTATTTTAAAATAAACTGCATTTGTTGGCAGTTTTGGTGGACCCCTGCAGATAGCAGTCCAGAGGTCAAAAACTGTTTCCTTTGAAAAGTGACACCACAGCAGCCTTAATAGATACAGAGAATACATTATTTAAATCTATTGGAAATCAGGCCTGATATGACTTTCTTGAAAGACTCCTTGCTATAGTAGTTGCAACATTTATTGCAGTCTTCCGAGTCAAATGTCTGTGCTTCTGTCACACGACGGGGGCGCGAATGTTGCATTAACAGTTTGTTTTAATAACTGATTTAAATGATGAAATGATAAACGTATATTGCTTAGAAAATCGGCAATAAATTTAGCACCCCGTTTAGATTGTTCGGGTCACCCGGGTGTAAACTGTTCTGCCCAATGCATGACAAGCAAGATTTTCTTTTGAAATTTTTCAAAGTGATTAATTACTCAATGTCCCCTCCCTCCCCATTGCCATTTCCAAGGGCCCGGGTCTCCCGCTCGGGTAGCAGCCCAAACTCATTGAGATAGGACTCTACATCCACAGCAAAGAACTCCTCGTTGAATTGTTCGGTGATGCTGATGAAGTTGCTGATCATTTCCCCGGCTTTGTAGACGAGCAGAGTAGGAAGCACTTCTTTGGAGAATCGGTCCCCTGCCCCAGTGTCCACCGCCGTGATCTTGCAGAACTTCACGGTGGGATGCTCCAAGGCGAGGCAGGTGAGGCAACTATTCAGGGCCTCACAGCCCTTGACGCTGTCGTCATAGATGTGTACGATTACCGTTGTGCTCTTGTGCTCCTTCTCTATGGCTTCCAAGAACTCCTCCCCACTCTTGAGCTCGAAAAGGCAGCCATACTTGGGCCCGAAGCTCAACTTCTGGTGCATTTCCTGCATGCACTGCTTACGGTATATTTTTAGGCAGTTCTCATCCTCTTTGTCGTGGATCAACTCATACTCTTGCATGCTCATCTGCAATGATAATAAACATACATTGTTACGCCTAGCCACGGAATAAAGCATTGTGGTAACTGTGCAGTCAATTCAAAAACATTATTAAGTGCTTGAGTTACAGTGTAGGCTGTTGGAATTGCATTCTTTCACCCAAAATGCCTAAAACAATTTAGAAAAGATACAGGCGTGTCTACCCCTGCATCATGAGGACTATATCCATACTAGGTTTTCACCTTATCAGCATGGGATAAATGTACATGCAATGAATACAAATGAGCATCATTGACATCATTTCTTGTTATCCAGAAAACACTGTATGAATCAGGCCCTTATGGACCAATGTTAGGCATCACTGAATTAGTTAATTAGACATAATTCAATTACTTAAAAGACATACACATTCTAGGAAGAAGCACAATTAGAATTTATGTCATAATCCTATAAAACACCTTCTATTATAATGTTATCAGTTATATTAATATTTAAAAAATACTTGCAGTAATGGTTATTAAGGTAAATCATAGTTAAGTATTGTTGTTCACCGTTGATACTTGAGTTGGCAAACACCCGTAATACTCTTAATAGAGAGAGGCTGGGCTGAGAGAATAATGAACTAGTGGAAGGTGATGGTGCTCACATGAGGTGGGCCGAGGCAGTGCAATGGAGACGGGTATTTATTGGTTTGAAAGCAAGGAGATCCTAGGGGCTGGGAACTAGAACAAATTTGACTAGAGGGGAAACTAACTTTCTTATGGTGTTGTTGCTACGTGGAAGCCGGGCTAGGATGTGTTCAAGTCCACAGATGTCCATGGTGGAAGTGGCACCAATAGATTGAGGAATTTGGTACATGCTCACAATAGTGCTGCAAAATTGTTGGCTTTTATAAGAGAAACAGCTGTCAGGGTCATGTGATGGGAAGTAGCTGCTTGGGTCAGAGGAGTGAAAGCCATTAGATGCACCATTTGGAGGGTATGGATGTGGAATCTGGGTGGAAAGAGCAACCAGCAAATACAAGACAGTCCTAATGACTGGTTGTGGGTGGCACCAGAAACCATGCTGCCAGATGCCCAGGTCCCTGATGAGCAGCAGAAGCTGGGTTAATTGGAAGGGAAGTCTCCAGAGCCAACCAGGACGTAATCCCTGGTACAGGAAAGTAAGTGAGATTATGTTTTGGAAGGTTGAAAATGAGTTTAGAGAAAAGGAAACCGGCAACTGTCCTGAATTGTTGAGGCCAGGCAAAGAGCTAGAAAGTCCAGGAACTGCTAAGATGATTCAATATGGTGTAGGGCCTGGACAAGGTGGTGGGAAAAATAAATATGCTCAAGGGTGCTGTATTTAGATAATGCTTTCAGTTAAAGAAATTGACAACCTCATCTGTATAACCCTAGCCTTCTTTAACAAACAGGTAGAGTGTGGAATGCAAGCCAATAATTGAGGAAGCTGCTCTTTCTTGAAATACAATTGCATTGCTGTAAAGGATTTCATCAATTTGGAAGAGCTGTGTTGCAGTCTTTTTTTTTATAGTCATATATTGAATTCCTCAGCCAGTGCCATTTTGGACACTGTGAGAGTGGTTCAAGTAAAAAATCCATGGGAGCTCTTATTCATTCAAAGTAGTAGTTACTTTCCTTCGGTAAATCTTTTAGCTGATGGATAATATGGCTGCAGGGGATTCCTTAACGCTCTTCATGCTCCCCTCTTGAGGTGATATGATTGGTAATTTTTATTTATATTTTTCCTTTCTTTTGACTCCATTTTCATGTCCCAACAGAACAGATGTCACTGGCATACTCAGCACTATATATTGGACTCTCTGGTTATGCTACATATATAAAGACACTTCTGATGTGTGGAGTTGTGAAACGCTGAATCTGACATCAGTGACTCCCCATGATACCAAAAACCGCTTGCCAATATGACAGTATTTTCCTGCCCGGAACTTCAAATACACCAGACACATTGGTTTCCAGAACCAAACTTTGGGTTTGAGCAGTTTGTTAGTAAAAAACAAAACAGAAAAAATGCTCCCAGTCCACATGGTGAGCCAGGTGGCATTGAGGCACGTCAGTCGGCTCCGCGTCGCTCGAGGTCCCGGTCGCATAGGAGGTCGAGGGACCGGTCGCGTAGCCACCACCATTCTTGATCCAAGTCAGGTAAGTCGAAGCACAAGAAGTCGTCGAAGAAGCATTGTCGCTCTTTGACTTCTTCTTGTCAGTTGACTGGTGCGACGAGGGATGCGGGTGGTGCCCCTCCCTCGGATCCACGTGTGGAGCCCGAAGGGTTGGCTCTGGGTTTTCTCCCATTCCCGGGACTGGGTGCGACCCCTGCCCAGCTTCATCAGTTTTACGAAGCGATGCACGCCATCTTTGGGCAGCCCGACTCCGCCATCCTGCCTTCGGGTGCGCCAACTTGGCTGGGGGCCCTGAGCCTTCGACGCCGGCAGCTTTGGTGCCGCAGGGTCCCCTTGGATCCAGGCCTGGGTCTGGATCGGCGCCGGGCGACCTGTTTACGCCACCCCCAGCACCGATTCCACCGGCACCATGTCTGCAGCTGGCGTCGGCTGTGTCCCCAGCCAATGTCGACCCCAGCCTCCACCTCGAGGTAGACACGGAGCTGGACCGGCGTCGACAGACTTTTGTACCCCTGTTCTACCCTGGCTCTTAGAGACCAGATTGGCAGCCAGATGAGGGTGAGTAGGACTGGGAGGGGTCTGGTGACCCTTTAACTGACCAGTTAGGTTGTGAATCGGACTGGAGAGAGGAACTGGGGGAAGCCAGTGGTCTGGATACCTCCTCAGACCTTGGCATGTTGCCTTCTACCGTGGCTACGGAGGAGAGAGCGTCATATGTTGCGTAGGGTGGCGAGGCTCTCCACCTCGAGCTACCTACGGTGGCAGTCAGGGCTAACTTAGAGGTGCTTCAATCAGCAGTGAGCTCTTCGGAGCACCTGCTGCTATTTAATGAATCCCTCACAGACATCCTTTTGGGCACCTGGTCCAGGCCCAACACAGGGGCTCCTGTGGACAGGATGATTGCCCGACGCCCAACACCCCACCCCCAAGAGCTTGGTGGTCAAAGCCTCCACCTCCAAAGGTGCATTCCCTAACACACCACCTGATAGGGAATACATAAAGCTGGACAACCTTGGGAAGAAAATGTTTTCTTCCTCCGGCTTGAGACTGCGGTCTGTTGGGCCGTTACACTCACTCTGTGTGGGATACGGTAGCGCAGGTGCTGCCCCAGTCCCTGGAGGAGGCCCGGCCGTGCTCTCCCATGCAGTTGCCAAGTTTGAGAGACGCAGCAAAGTTTACCCTCCGCTGTGGGCTGGATACCGCCGACTCATTAGGCAGGACGATTTCCACGTCGGTAGCCCTTTGACGCTACGCCTGGTTGAGGTCGACTGGTTTTTCCGGGTATGTCCAATCCACTCTGGATATGACCTTTGACAGCCGTCGCCTTTTTGGCGACAAGGCAGACAATGCGCTGGAGCGCTTTAAGGATTCTCGGGCTATGGCCAGGTCCTTGGGTCTCTCCACCGCAGTCTGCCTTTCGCCCCTTTCGTGGCTACGGAAGGGGTGCCCCTCCATGCCCCGCCCAGAGCCACAGGCCGGCACAAGCTGTTCAGCCTCTGCGCGGCCGGGGACATGGGAACAAGCGCCGTGGTTCTGGGGGCAAGCGGGCGGGCCAGTCCACCACAGCCCCCACTACAGCAGCCTCCAAACCCTCCTAGTCCGACCTTTCAGGGCCACCAAACGCCAGTGGGCGGCATGATTCCCCATCACCTCCCCCACTGACTCACCATCACGTCGGACAGGTGGGTTTTGCAGATATTCTGAAGGGGCTACTCCCTCCCCTTCGAAACTACCCCTCCCTCCATGCCACCTCAGTACCATCGCATGTTGGAGGATCATGTGGCCCGACTCCAACAGGAAGTTTTGGCACTCTTGGCCAAGGGAGCCATCGAGCACGTTCCTGTCCTAGAAGTAGGTCGTGGTTGCTTTTCCCACTACTTTCTGGTGCCCAAGAAGGACAAAGACCTGCGTCCTATCTTGGATCTCAGGAACGTCAACCTCTTCCTCCAGAAGGAGAAGTTCAAAATGTTGACGCTCACTCAGGTCTTGTATTCACACAAGGGGGCTAGAGGATATTTAAGGACCTGCATGGACCACCTCACCACTCATTAATCATATCACAAAAAAGGGTCACGGGTCCAGAGGAATAAGAGAGGTCAGGCAAGTGATTGGGTGTACTCCACCAGACATTGGTGGCAATCCCTTTTAGGGACGGTTCCCCTCACACACCAAAGGTGTCATGCTTCATTATAGGTGTGCCTCCTTGGGTGAGAGACCTAGTCTCTAGGCGGGCTACAACCCCCTCGCTGCGAGGGAGGAGCTCAGGGATGTTTTTATGAAATGAGGCAGGAATACTAAAACCCTATGTGAGTCTAGTGATGGCGGTGGTAGTAGCTCATCTGCGCAGATCAGGGGTTCCAGTCGTCCCCTATCTCGACGACTGGCTGTTGAAGGCAGGCTCGCCCCAGGCTGTCGTCTCCCACTTCCAGACTACGGCCGACCTCCTGCATTCGCTGGGGTTCTCCATCAATGTGCTGAAGTCACACCTAAAACCCTCTTAGAAGCTCCTCTTCATCTGAGCGGTTCTGGACACAACGCAGTTTTGGGTTTATCCTCCTGAACAGCGAGTCCGGGATATTCTGGCTATGATTCCGATCTTTCAGCCTCTATCCCGGATTTCGGTCAGGATGACCTCAGGCTGCTGGGTCTGATGGCCTCCTGCATCATGCTGGTGGGTCAGATGGCATATTTGGGCTCTAGAATGGGACCTGAAGTTCCAGTGGGCACAACATCAGAGGAATCTGTTCGATTGTGTCCAGATCTCAGAGGGCACTGCATACCAATTGCAGTGGTGGCTTACGAACCAGGATTGGGTCAACAGCAGATCCCTTTCCCTTCCTCAACCTGAGTTCACACTGGTGACCGATGCATCACTTCTGGGATGGGGCAGCCACATGGGGTAGGGGGAGATCAGAGGCCTCTGGTCTCCGGCGGAGTCCGGGCTCCACATCAACCTTCTGGAGCTTCGGGAGATTCGTCTTGCACTCAAAGCATTCCTTCTGTCTGTCCGGGGAAGAGTGGTACAGGTGTTCATGGACAACACCACCGCCAAGTGGTACGGCAACAAACAAGGTGGCCTGGGGTCATGGCTGGAACATCAGGGCATATCCCTGGTGGTTCAACACCTGGCAGGGTGGGCGAACTCAGCTGCGGGTGCATGATAGATCAGGAATGGCGTCTTCACTCGGAGGTGGTGCAAGGTCTCTTTCAGCAGAGAGAAGAGCCTTGGTTAGATCTATTCACCACCAAAGAGAACACGCAATGTCAGCAATTCTGCGCGTTTGAATTTCCAAGGCGGCACTCGCTAGGCGACGCTTTTCGTTGTGAGTGGAGTTGCGGTCTTCTATACGCCTTTCCACCTATACCACTTCTGCCAAGAGTGCTGAAGAAGATCAAGCGTGACCGGGCTCAAGTCATTCTTGTGGCTCTGGATTGGGCACGAAGAGTCTGGTATCCCGAGCTGCTCAACATGGCCATCGATCCTCCGATTCGACTGCCTCTTTGGGAGGATCTTGTGTCGCAGCAGCAGGGTACGGTCCTCCACCCGAACCTGTCCAGCCTCCAACTCCTTGTGTGAAGATTTAGCAGCACCAGTTGACGTCAATTGACCTGTCTCCTGAAATCTGCGATGTTATCTTGGCAGCCAGGCGTCCCTCCACTAAGACGGTATACACCTGCAGATGGAACAAATTTGTGGCATAGTGCACAGCAAAGGCTGTGGATCCGCTTTCTGCCCCTCTTTCTGATGTTCTCTTGTTCCTCCTTTATTTGGCACAGCAGGGCTCTGATCTGGGCACTCTAAAAGGCTACCTCTCAGCCATTTCAGCCATCCTTAGGCTTCCTGATCAGCCTTCTCTTTTCAAGTCCCCTGTTGTAAATAGATTCCTTAAGGGCATTACTCATATTTTTCCTCCTGTTCCCTTCATAATGTCCCAGTGGGACTTGAACTTGGTGCTTACCTATCTTATGTGTGCTCCCTTTGAGCCGCTACATAACTGTCCTCTCAGGCTTCTTACTTTGAAAACTGCCTTTCTGGTGGCCATCACCTCAGCATGCAGGGTGAGTGAGATAAAAGCCCTTTCTTCCAAGCCTCCCTTTCTGGCTGTTCATCCAGACAAGGTCGTCCTTAGAACTAGACCTTCCTTTCTTCCCAAGGTGGTTACTTCTTTCCACATTGGGCAAAACAGCACTTTGCCCACTCTCTTTCTTCCTCCGCATCCTTCAAAAGAGGAAGAGAGGCTCCACCGTCTGGATCCAAAACGTGCGCTTTCCTTCTACCTGGATCGCACAAAGCAATTCCGGGTGGACGACCAGCTCTTTGTTGGTTACGTGGGCGCTAAGAATGGTCTGGCTGTTCACAAATGGACCATCTCCAGGTGGGTCATTCTGTGCATCAAAGCTTGCTATTCTTTGGCAAAGAAGGAGGCTCCAGTGGGACTGCGCGCCCATTCAACCAGGGCGACGGCAACCACCACTGATTTGGGACGGGGAGTCCCCCTTAATGACATCTGTCAGGTAGCTACGTGGGCTTCGCTGCACAATCAATCAATCAATCAATCAGTGACATTTATAGAGCGCACTACATACCCGTAGGGTCTCAAGGCGCTGGGGGTGGGGGGGTGCCGCTACTGCTCGAACAGCCTGGTCTTCAGCTTCTTCCTGAAGGAGAGGTGGTCTTGGGTCAGGCGCAGGTCGGTCGGGAGGGAGTTCCAGGTCTTGGCGGCCAGGTAGGAGAAGGACCTTCCTCCTGTAGTCGCTCTTCGGATGCGGGGGACGGCGGCGAGGGCGTGGTTGGCTGATCGGAGGTGGCGTTTGGGAGCGTAGAAGTTGATTCGGCTGTTGAGGTAGCTCGGGCCTTGGTCGTGTAGGGCTTTGTGTGCGTGGGTGAGGAGGCGGAAGGTGATTCTTTTGTTGACGGGGAGCCAGTGCAGGTTTCTCAGATGTCCGGAGATGTGGCTGGTTCGTGGTATGTCGAGGATGAGTCTGGCTGAGGCGTTCTGGATCCTCTGGAGTCTCTTCTGGAGCTTGGCGGTGGTACCGGCGTAGAGGGCGTTGCCGTAGTCCAGTCGGCTGGTGACGAGGGCCTGGGTGACGGTCTTCCTGGTCTCGGTGGGGATCCAGCAGAAGATCTTCCGTAGCATGCGTAGGATGTTGAAGCACGCCGAGGAGACGTTGTTGACTTGCCTGGTCATGGAGAGGGAGGAGTCCAGGATGAAGCCCAGGTTGCGTGCATGGTCTGTCGGTTTGGGTGCGGTGCCCAGGGCGGGAGGCCACCAGGAGTCGTCCCAGGCGGAGGGTGAGGATCCCAGGATGAGGACCTCCGTCTTGTCCGAGTTCAGTTTCAGGCGGCTGGTCGTCATCCACTCGGCTACCTCTTTCATCCCTTCGTGCAGGTTGGCTCTGGCGGCGGCGGGGTCGTTGGTCAGGGAGAGGATCAGCTGGGTGTCGTCGGCGTAGGAGATTATGTTGAGGTTGTGTTGGCGTGCGATGGCCGCGAGGGGGCTCATGTAGACGTTGAAGAGGGTGGGGCTCAGTGAGGATCCTTGAGGGACGCCGCAGATGACTTCGGTGGCCTCTGACTTGTACGGTGGTAGACGGACTCTCTGTGTTCTTCCGTCGAGGAAGGAGATGATCCATTCCAGCGCCTTGTCCTGGATTCCGACGTTGCTGAGGCGCTGTATCAGGATGCGGTGGCAGACAGTGTTGAATGCTGCGGAGAGGTCTAGGAGGATGAGGGCCGCTGTTTCTCCGTTGTCCATCAGGGCTCGGATGTCATCGGTGGCGGCGATGAGGGCGGTCTCGGTGCCGTGATTGGCTCGGAAGCCGGACTGTGAGGGGTCGAGGGATCCATTCGTCTCGAGGAAGGCGGCCATCTGCTTGTTGACGGTCTTCTCGATGACTTTGGCTGGAAACGGGAGGAGCGAGATGGGGCGGTAGTTCTTGAGTTCGGTGGGGTCCGCTGTGGGTTTCTTGAGTAGGGCGCTGAGTTCGGCGTGCTTCCAGCTCTCAGGGAAGGTGGCGGTGTTGAAGGATGTGTTGACGATGTCTCGCAGGTGAGGTGCGATGACAGCGTCAGCCTTGTTGAAGACGTGATGAGGACAGGGGTCGGTCGGTGATCCGGAGTGGATGGAGTTCATCGTGCGGATGGTGTCTTCGGTGCTGATCGGGGTCCAGGCGTGGAGGGTGGTGGTGAGGGGTGGTTGTTCGGTCTTGGTGTGCGTTGGTTGGTTGTCGAAGCTGTTGTGTATGTCCGCGATCTTGTTGTGGAAGTGTGAAGCGAGGGAGTTACAGAGGTCTTGCGATGGGGTGATGTCGTTGTTTCCTGCGCTGGGGTTGGATAGCTCTTTCACGATGTTGAAGAGTTCCTTGTAGTTGTGTGCGTTGTTGTCCAGCCGGTCCTTGAAAGCATTTTTCTTGGCGGCGCGGATCAGCTGGTGGTGCTTCCGGGTGGCCAGCTTGAAGGTGGTCCTGTTGTCCGGTGTGGGATCCCTTCTCCAGACTTTCTCGCGGGCTCGGCAGTTCTTCTTGGAACTCTTGAGTTTGTCGGTGAACCACGGGGCTTTCTTGCTGCCGGGTCTGCTGGGCGGGGTCCTCATCGGGGCGAGTTCGTCCGCGCAGTTGCTGATCCACTTCGTGAGGTTGTCGGCGGCCTGGCTGGGGTTCGCTGAGCTCGCAGGAGGGTGCTGGCTCAGGGAGGTGGCGAGCTGGTCTGCTGTGATCTTGTTCCAGCTTCTGCGGGCGGCCTGTTGCTGGTGGTGGTGGGTCGTCTTTCTCTTGAAGGTGAAGTGGACGCAGCTGTGGTCCGTCCATTGTAGCTCTGTGGCGTGGCTGAAGTCGATGTCTGTGCAGGACGAGAAGACTGCGTCAAGTGTGTGTCCGGCGAGGTGGGTGGGGGTGGACACCAGCTGCTTGAGTCCAAGATTGGCGAGGTTGTCGAGCAGGGTGCTGGTGTTGCGGTCGTTGTTGTTCTCCAGGTGGAAGTTGAGGTCCCCCAGGAGGATGTAGTCGGCGGAGGGGAGGGCATGCGGGCTGACGAAGTCGGCGATGTCCTCGCTGAATTGTGTGCGTGGTCCCGGGGGTCGGTAGATCAGGGTGCCTCTGAGGGTGGTGTTCGGGTCGGTGTGGATCTGGAAATGCAGGTGTTCGGCGGTGGTCAGGGTGTCGTCGGTGCTGGTCGTGATGCGGATGGTGTTCCTGTGGATGATGGCGATGCCTCCTCCTATCTGGTTGGCGTTGCGGTCCCTCCGGATGATCTTGTAGCCCTCCGGGATAGCGATGGCGATGTCGGGAGCTGAAGAGGCGTTCATCCAGGTCTCTGTGAGGAAGGCAACGTCAGGGGCTGTGGCGTCTAGGAGGTTCCAGAGTTCGACGGCGTGTCTGTGGACGGAGCGGGTGTTGAGCAGCATGCACTTGAGGTGGGTGCTGCTGGTGTTCGACTTGGCGGCTGCTGGTGCGAGGCAGGTCTGGATGCAGGTGAATTTGCAGGCGTGGCAGCAGAAAGGGCCGTGAGTGCGTCGTGGTGTGGCTTGGTAGCATCCTGGGAGTCGACCGGCGTTGAGTGTGCTGAGGTTGGCGGCGGTGTACGTCAGGCGGGTCGGTCGGGGTCTTCGTGGGCCAGGGGTCCTGGCACTGGGCACACATTCACCAAACACTACTGCCTGGACAGTCAAGTACGGAGAGACGGCTTCTTTGGCCGTTCTGTTCTCCAGGACTTTCTGGTGTGAACTTAGTTCGCAGACCCACCTCTGGGGTTGGTATTGCTGGGGTATCTATTCTAAGGTAAGGAATCTATAACTAACTGTTTCTTTCAGATGAACAAGTTACTTACCTTCGGTAACAAGGTATCTGTAAGAAATATAGGCTAGTTGTAGTTTCCTTACCGCCCCACCCATCCTCCCCGTTCTGCGAACTGATTTCTAGGATTAAGGACTTCCTTTCAGAGCCCTAGTTTTGTGCACCAGTGGTGAGTGTCTTGCATGGCTCTGCGCTTCTGGCATGGAAAGTCATGTACAGAACTGACGTCAGCGTGCGAGGGCGGCGTCTATGTAGCTACTGCGACGTCATCCAGGCAACCAAGACGTCGCCGACGGCGAATGCAGAGTCAACCGATACCACGTTCCAACGCGCAGGGGTACTGCTGACGAAAAACTTTCCGGATCCAGTCTGACGCCTGGAGGTAATTCTAAGGTAAGGAATCTATAACTAACCTATGTTTCTTACAGATATATCGTTACCGATGGTAAGTAACTTGTTCTTCAGTTATGGACTTGAAGCACTGCCCACTCTCCCCCCATATTTGTAATTGGCTTGTGTCATTGTTCTTTGTAAATGTTGGTTTCTGATTCATTAATAGGCTTGCTAGTCCCTCCTTAGTACCGCCCTGTCTACATTTTTATTCTCCCATGAGGACTGGCCCTTTTACTTGTGTAGTTACACTTATGTTTTCTTTACAGTCGGTCAGCACTATTTTCTTTAATGATTTTCTCCTACAGTGCAACACAGGCGCCATGCTGCGCTGCTTACCAGAATCTTACAATATTGAAAAAATAGACTTTAGCAAGCTGCCACAAAGAAAAGACATTCACAGCTCGCCCAAGTATATTTTTCAATATTGTAAGCTTTTAGTAAGCAGTGCGCTGAAGGCGGTGTGCTTCCAGTCACGGCTAGCAATATTAGCGGTTTGGGGGGCGGGGGTTCGCGCTGGGGTTACCGCGGGGGTTACCGTGGGAGGGTTAAAAGAAAAAGTTTAGAAAAAGGAGCAGGCAGGGTCCCATCCCTCCTGTAAGCAAATCACAATGCTGCAATGGCAGCGTTGAGATTGGTGCAGAAACGCGGACAGCGCCCAGCCGGTCACCTGCAGGGAAGCCATTTTCTCTGTGTAGGCTGCATGCAGCCTACATAGAGAAAATGTAGAGTGCGCATGACTGCTTTGGGCAGCCCCAGAGGTGACCAAACAGACAGGGTACTCAGAGTGGTGCAAGCTAATCCTGCCCGACCCAATCCAAACAACCCGCCCCCAAACAGGCATACCCTCCCCCCGCCCCCACCCAGGCATACCCCTGTCTTCTGCTTTCTTGCACCGCGAGAAGCAGAAACATAAAATGGTATTAAAAATACCATTTTATGTTTCTGTTTCTCGCACTGCGAGAAAGCAGCAGGGCAGCGCTCCTACGCCCTAATGGAGGAGGCGCTCCTGTGAGCTGCCCTGCTTACCAAGGCCTTACAATATTAAAAATATAGACTTCGGCAAGCCGGACATTTCATTTCTTCGCCGCAGCTCGCCGAAGTCTATTTTTTCAATATTGTAAGCTTTTAGTAAGCAGCGCGCCATAGGTGGCGTGCTGCACTGCTTACCAAAATCTTACAATAGTAAAAAACAAGCATTTGCAATGCAATAGGTCTCGCATTTGATATTGATCGCATGATATTGTTTTTGTCTTAAGTTTGTTGTTTGGAGTGGAGTGGATGTATGTTGTTTGTAGTGGAATTATGTGGTTTGGATTGGAATTGTTGGTTGTGAAATAATGTGGGGTTGAATTGTGTGGTGTGTAGTGTATTTATGTAGTGGAATTATGAGGTATGGTGAATAGATAGGGGTGAGAACTGTATAAAATAGATAGCAAGTAAGATTTCGAGGAATAGGTAGTTTGTGTGTCAAGTGGCGAATGAAGACTAGATAGAGTAGTAGAAAGAGTGTGTTAGAGAGAATGAATGGGAGAGAAGGTTATAGACACAAAGAGGCTGCGTTTGTGTAAACACCGAAAGAAGTGGAGGAGAGTGTGTGTTTGCAGTTTGGATTTTTTGAAAAGTTATGGTAAAGAAACTGTGCTGTAAGACCTGAAGTGAACCAATATGAGAAATGTTGGTTGAGGGTATGCTTGTACAATGGAATTATGTGGATAGTAATTATGTGGTATTAACTGGAGTGGACTGATGTGGTATTGTGCGTTGTGAAGTATCATGCATTGAGTGGAATTATGTGTTGTGGAGTGGAATTGTGTGCTGTGGAATTGAATTGTGTGGAGTTGAATTGTGTTGCATGGAATTGTGTGGGACTGAATTAAATTATGTTGAGTAGAATTATGTGGCACGGTGTGGAGTGTGTTTATGTGGAGTGTTGCTGTGTGCCATGGAGTATATTTATGTGTGTTGTGATTATGTGCTATGGAGTGGAGTGTAATTTTGTTGTGTCGTATGGAATTGTGTGGCATTAAATTGTGTGGTGTGGCATTGTGTGGAACAGTGTGGCATGGTGTGGAATTAATTGGAGTGTAAATATGGGGCGCGTTGCTGAGTTTACTTTTGTTGAGTGTAGTTGTGTGTTTTGGAGCCAAGTGGATATATGTGGAGTGTAATTTTGTATTAATGTCTAATGAGCAGTGTAACTAAGTATGTGCCTTGGCCACGAGAAAGTCTGGAAAACTGCAGTATGCAGATGTACTTGGTTAAAAAGTCAGAACTGGCTGAAGGCACACGCATGGCATGGGGCCACTTGGAAGGTAACCCCCGCATGTTTACTTCAAAATGGATCCGGTTGCGAGGAGATTCAAACGTATCCTGCTTTATATAACTGCAATGACCCTTCCTTTCAGGAGGCCCCTTCCTCCACCGCCCTGCCACTTCCCACCAGTGCCTTTCCAGTCAGGATCCAGCTGTTGGTAGGAAGCTCAGAGAAAGTCACAGTGGAGTATCTCCATTGCATCGTCTTCCCCTTGACACCGTTCTGTTTAGAATAACCGGGCAGTGTATGCAGGCATCTCCAAAATATACAGATATATGAAGGGGCGGGAGGAGGGTGCAAGGGGAAGCCAGGAAGAAGGCTGCACTCTTGCGTTTGTATCACGACATCAAACTGTCATACCTGTCAACAAGAACAAATTACTTCTTCTTAGCTGTGCCTGCTGACTAAAGCCACACAGCGCGTGCAGGCCTGTGAAGTGAGCCGCGCCGTTGGTAATTTTGAGTGTGAGAGAGAACGCAGAATGCTGCTGAGGAAAGCAGCTTCCAGGGCTAAAGTAAACAATCGAGAGACATGGTTGAGTCTCTCTGCCTGCAACTGCACGCACAATAACATTTCCTGCCGCTGCCTGCGAGCTGAGTGCAGCTGAACTTCCTAATTAGGTTGTCCACAAACCAGATAACATTGTATTCAGCT
Source organism: Triturus cristatus (assembly GCF_964204655.1). Classification (NCBI taxonomy): domain Eukaryota; kingdom Metazoa; phylum Chordata; class Amphibia; order Caudata; family Salamandridae; genus Triturus; species Triturus cristatus. Next base: position 321,474,881 of record NC_140586.1, on the reverse strand, counting down.
AATCCGGTACAATTAGGCACTTGAAAGGAAACCCGACGCGACCAACATGATGTGCAACGTTACAAAACATGAGTATTCCCGCACCCATCACTCACCCACCCTGTCACACCAAGTCCTGTTACCGGGGAGCCTTCATACATTGCGGGGCATGCTTCGCTATCACGGGTCCGCCACACTGCCGAGCTCTGCCCCAGTAAATAATGCGCCGCATGTATTATTCTAAATAGAAAACATGAATGCGTACTCGCGCCTGTCTTACCAGCTGGGGTTCTCTCCTTGCAAATCTGTGGAAACGGGTGAAAGCAGCCCCAACCCTCCCTTTCTGACATTGTACCCTTATCTTGTTTATTTATATACGTGCTACAACGCCGCGAGCAAAAGAGACGCCGTGCGCGTGCACATCTCCTGTCGGGGCAGGCACGGCAAGCAGCAGACAGGGAGGGAACAAACATGCCTCCCTTCCAATCTAAAGCACGCATTTTGGCTGTGAGCCAATTAGAAGCATGGGTGGAGCTTCCACCCCACTTCCAAATTCAAACCGACGACAATAGTCTCTCAAGCGGGCAGCGCATGCGCTGTGTTGCTAGGCGAGACCTAAAAAGACTTCAGCAATCAATGATGAAAAAAAAGGAGCGGCTCACCAAAGTCTATTTTTTGCAAAATTGTAAACATTTTGTAAGCAGCGAGTCACAGGCTGCGTGCTGCGCTGCTTACCAAAATCATACAATATTGAAAAAATAGACTTCAACGAACCGTGCCTTTCTGTTAATTGATGCGGCTCACTACAGCTGACTCCTCCACCTCCCCATTCACTCCCTCTCTTCTTTTCAGGAAGCAATGCAATCTGTCTCGCATTTGCGAGAGTTTAACCTATTGGCATTGTAAATGACAAAGATTTTTATCTGTTTTGAAAACAAACACATAAAATAAAATGCATTGTCATTTACATTGCCAATACCTTAAACTCTTGTAAATGCGAAACCTATTGCATTGCAAATGCTTGTTTCACATACTAATTGGTGTAAAAGCTTCCCTGTCTTGTCCTGTGACACCGTCAATTACGATTTGTCTTCATTCCTTGTGATGGGACACAGAGGTTTACAGTATATTCTCTTTCTATGAAAGTGACTTCACTCTCCGAGTTATCTAAGGCTTATTGCCTTCAATCATCTTACTTACATTTAACAAGCTCTTTGTCAGATTATGGGATTTGGGGCGAGAGGTGCTTTCAGCTCACATCTGCTCCAGGGTGTTGCTGGTCACGTCCCCATGCCGTTTAAAGATCTGAAAGCTTTGAAGCTTAAATTAAAGGTCAATTTAGTGAATATATATGTCCAATTAAATCCTTAGGGTCAGATAGTCAAAGTCCTAAATTAAAATGCCAGAGAGCTATGCCCAGAAGTTTGTTTCTATGGAGTAGATTATTGACATGTTGGAAATTAATACAGAATCCTAAAAGTACCCCTGGACATCTACAACAACTGTAAATATCCAGGAGACTCTCCCTTCCCAAAATGTACTCTTGTAAAATTGGGAACAATGCATGAGTAAGTCATGCAGAAATGTACATTTGCAAATTTAACGTTTATGTTTTTCCCACAGGGAAAATATGTGTAATGTGCAGAAATCTATTCCTGCAACCCATGTAAAATATAGGGGCACTCCTTTCTCCTTGCACACTGCAACAACAGCTTCTATTGTCCTTGGCAGGATTAGTTTTATATCAGATTAAATTTAGCAATTTTTACACACTGTATTATGGTGAATTTCATATGCAATCAAAAAACGTAGGGCCTCATTAGGATGGCGGAGGACCGGCCACCAACAGCCCATCGGAATGAGGTTTTCACCCGCCAGATAACTATGGTGGGCGGACAGGTGGCGGTCGGAAAGACAGACCGCCACGCTCCCGACAGGCAGTATTTCTCCGACCGCCTGTCGGACCCCCCCGGAAGGGCAGCATTGCGGCGGTGCCAGCAAGGCACCTCTGTAGGGATTATAATATCCCTTCCGCCAGTCGTTCTGCGGCGTTCAACCTGCCACAAAACGGCTGGCGGAAGCAGATTTGGGGGGCCCCCCGTAATCCCTGGGGCTGGGGTAAAGGAGTTCAGCCAACACCTGTTCTACTCAAGTCATGAAACTTTCTCAAGGCTTCTGCGAACGGAATAGCTTATTTATATTCCAGTGTTTTTCTGCTATAAAATCACAATAAACAGTCAATCTGCGGGAATTAACTTTAGGTCAGATGTACAAAATTTAGGGAAAGTGATTTCCAAATAGCTGTTTTTTTTGTATCGCAATTAGGAAATCACTATTTCTAAGGTTTGAAACTTGTTGAGTTTCAATATGCCTCAGGAATATTAATGAGATAGGTTGCAGTTTGTGACCCATTAGGAATCACAGGGATGGTGGTCTGCTGGGGTCAGCAGACCACCATGGCTGTAACTGCTTTTTAATAAAGCAATTTTTTTTTCTTTAAGATGCAGCCCATTTTCCTTATTGGAAAACTGGAGGCGTTTAAAATGAACAATGAAACTTTTTTGTCTAATTTTTTAGGAGTAGGTAAAGGTCACGGGACCACTGTTTGGTCTTAAAAAAGTTTTTTTTAACATTCTCAAAGGGGAAGGGGTCCCTTGGAGACTCCTTCGCATTTGCAAATGGTTACCAACTTCTTTGAGGTGGCAGTAAAAAATATATGTGTTGGAACCAAAATTCAGTTGTAAAACATGAATACATACCACTGCAAATCGGTATTTGGAAGGAACCCCCTAAAAACAGCCCTTTCAAATACCCAACCACAAACCCAAATTGCGATTTGGTAATAAGTTACTGAATCACAATTTGTCTTTTGTACATTCAAAAATGAGTTTTTGTGGCAGCAAACTGCCCAATTCTGAGAATCGGGCTGTTTGCGACATCCAAACAAGATTCATACCTTAGGCTCTTTGATATTTCAGCCACCATTATGTCTTGTTCCTTCGGATTCAAGTCCTTAATGTGTATTCAAGATGGAAAACCTTCTCCAAAATGCTTGTGAATGCCCACAGGTGTATGTGTCCGAGGGTACCCTTTTGTAACTAGAAATCGTTAAAACCCTTTATCTGCGAGTGGGTAAAAACCATCATACTGCCAGATCATCAATGCACTTTTTACTTGTAAACCTGAAACTAGGAGTTAGTGTGTGAAATTGCAAGTGACTTTTCTAATGCAATTACAATCATGCATGCAAAATCCTTTGCAAATTGTCCCTGCAAATGAGTACTTCAACATCTCGTCATGGGTAATAAGCGCTATATAAATTCAATTTAAATGCAATACTATAAATGCAAATATAATAATTGAACTATTGGCTCACCTACGGTGACGCTGTTGCTGTCATAACAATTTTAGGAGTAGATTTTTAATATTGTTACCTGCTCAGTTATGCTGTTGAACTGGTGGCAGAATGATGCTGACTTGTGCCACCCCGCCCAATACTTGACATGTTCTCGCCAGCCCGGCACACACTTGAGTCTATTAACCTTGACCACTCTGCCTTTATTTAGGCAGCAGACATGCTCAAATCGCACCCCAGGCCCAATCCTTGACATGCTCCTTCCTGCCTTCACACTCTTGAGTTTTCGCACCTGAACTTCCAATTTAAAAAGAATCAATCAGCCTTAATTCAAGTAGCAAACTAGCCCACAAGCAGCTGCCCCTCAACATGCTCTTTCCGACCCAGCTAATCAGCAAACATCAGAGCTTTCCTGTCTCAATCTCCATTCAAACAAGCATTGGCATAGCCAATTGGTCTCGCCTTTGGGACCTTATAAGTGTTTAGCCATGCAACAGTTGCATAACTAAATACTTATAAGGTCCCAAAAGCGAGACCTATTGGCTATGCCAAGCGGCCGTGCGGCCGCAAAAGTGATCGCGATCAAACATCAAAGCGGCCGTGCGGCCGCGAAAGTAATCGCGGTTAAGCGCGGGCGCCCACATGCACTGTAGCTCTAGGCTGGCCTGGTAGCACTTTTTGGAGCCCTCTCAATAAGTCTCGCCAGACCAGCGCATGCGCTGGGTGAGGCGAGACCTAAAAAGGAATCTTGAACTTTCATTAAAGCAGCACACTCACCCCACAGGCAGCCACACAAACCAACCCCTCAATGTATGCTCCTTAGTGCACAATCAGCAATTGTCCAAGCACCTGAAATTGCTGACATCATCACACTTTACAACCTAGATGTACTTTTTATCAGAGATGCACGGCTCTACCTATTTCTACATCGTTCCTATATATCACTCCCTTCCTTAACTTCTCCTAAAAAAAGGACAGATCTTAAGCCTGCTTAAGAAATCTACCCTTGGCCATTGTAGTCTCTTCAACCACAGGGCCATCACCCACACACATCTCATTGGAAAATTAATCGAGAAAGCAGACTCCAATCAACTACAGAACCAGATTACCAAGAACCAGCTCCTACAAGACTAACAACCCAGTTCCAGGCTACACTGAGACTTTTATTCTTCAAGTAACCAACAACAAACCACTTATCAATGGCAAAGTGACTGCTGCCTCGATCTATGCAGCTTTTGACAGAACTGAACAGCAAGCATTGATACAACCCCAGGAAACATGCATGGACTTCTCTGGTACAGCCCGACATTGGTCCACCTCGAACCCCATTAACCACCATCAACTCAGCTAGATGGGAATACCGAGCTCCAAGAAACTCCCTGTGGAGTCCCCCAATGGTTCATACACCTCCATCAACTTCAATCTTTATATGGAACTCATTGACTGTATAAATGGCGACAACAGCATCGGGATCCACCAATTCATTAACTAACTCTCACAATCTCATCGACTGACCAGAGTCATCATTTCAGAACCTACGGTATTCCAGTCCTGAGCTGGATGCCAGGCCCCTAACAAAAGATTAACTCAACAGAGACCAAAATGACTGCTGGGTGACAGTGAAGGTCTTGGTGATCTCTCATATTGATGTAGGCCAAACTCTGTTTAACTGCCTTCCTGACACCACTATAAGCATCCTATATATTGCAGCTCAGCTCATCAATTGCTGAAGAAGTTCGGCTTCATCGCACCACCACTGAAGAAGCTATATTAGCTCCGCCTTTCCAAACCTGGATATTCTTCAAGACCAACTGTGTCACCTACTAGGCCCTAAAACATGAAACTCCTGAACACCTGACCTTTGAAATTGACCACCTCAGTTTGACAGCACCAAACCAAGAGCCAGAAAATTACCAAATTGAAGAACTGCAAGAAAGAAAACACTAGCAGGCGTGGCACCTCTATCTATACACAAAGGATCTGGTACAACATCCTCATCAACAAAAGCCTCTATCCGCATTCAGTTCAGAAAGAACTCTAAGGCTTGTTTCTTCAAAGAGCACTAAATATTCCCACGCACCACAATTATCAGTGGGTTGAAGTTCCTGCACCTGGATTTTCCAAGTGTGAAACCACTAGACTCAATTTTAAATGCCATAAAATCGTGTATACACACTAGCATTGGGAAAGGGTTGCATTGGGGCCCAGGCCCATTCCCTGACCACCGCAAGACCCTCTGCCAAGGGACAAGGAACCATATATTTGCCCCGGCCGCCTGAACAGGCAACATCATTCCCTTCCGAATCTCACCTTCCCCACCTTCCACCTTCTTTTCTGCCCCAGGCAGCATTCTGAGTGGTATTCAGTTGTTCCCCATTCAGAGGCGGGGTTTTGGCTTGTACAATGTCCTGTCTTGAAGATGATCATGAATTGTTTACTGGCCCACTATTTTGCTTTCTAGCTAGGTTTCTCCTATATAAATATCAATGTAAACATACATACATTTTATTTTGCCAACTGCAGACATGGACAGCTATCTGCACAGATTTATTTTAAAAGGAATGTTTAATGCAAAGTGTAAGTAAAAAAGGTTATATGTGTAGTTTAATGATTATGCTTAAATACTATTATAAATAAGCCTCCTAGTTTTCCATTTTAACTACTTCTTACACATCAATATGGGCAGAAAACAGTCTGATGAAAGAATTGGTCTTTTGATAAGTTTTCTTTACCGTCAATAAGACACCGAGCGAATGCCTGCGCAGATTCACTGCATGGGGAAAGTTGCGCTATCGCAGATGACTTCAATGAAATCGGAATCTGCAGCTCAGGCTATTGGTTTAATGAAATGTAAAGACAATTATTCCGGATTGTCTTGCTTGAGCTCTAATGAGGGTCTGAATGAACCAAATGTTTCTCACAATGATGACATAACTACCGTCCCACCTGCAAAAAGAAGTTCTCAGGATGTGTGGCATGTGAGTTAACTCGCACTTATTTTGAGGATATGACTTTTCAGTACTGTTAGTCCAACAATGTTTACGTCATCACTTATGTTCACAGTGCTTGTATATCTTTGGGCGTAAGAGCTACAGAAAACAATAAAACTCTAATTTTCTTTGGCAAAACTGTAACTAAACGTATTGTTCCTAATTTACTGCAAAAAGCAGCATGCCCGTAATTTGTCATGTAAATACATATGGTAAACGTGTCTCAACTTTATTTTTCACAGAACACAATATGTGGATAAATTCAGATAAAATGACAAATGAGTATAAATACAAATGCCAAATAAAAAAGAAATATCATAAAACTGTGAGCCTTAATTATCATTTGTATTTGCTTATATGTGTAGACCTGGTCAGGTCAACAAAAACTAAAATAATTGGACTAAACAAAAATACAACATGCATGAATCTCTGTTTCTTTTTGATACTTGCTGACGTTATGGCAATGCTTAGCAGTGTGCTTATTTTTACGTGTTTATGAGTATTAGAAATGTTGAAATACAGTGAGTGCTCTTTATCTGCATGTCAGCTTCTCTCGTGTTGGCTTAATGCCCTGCACCCTGCTGTTTCTGTTGTGCATGCAGCACAGTGCTTGCTTCCCGGTCACATGTCCTCACCTTCCGGCTCAGCTTCTCCCTTGTGTCTTTTTCCTCTTTCCTCTGCGCTTTGTATGGAGATGACATTTGCCTGAGGATCTCTTTCTTGCTGGGAGGGATGGAATGAAGGTCTTCGCTCTCCAACTTAAACTTTCTCCAGTCCTTGATCACTCCCTTGGGGCCTGTATTGAGAAAACAGCATTAATAGTCACTTCCTGTTCAACATATCATTTATTACAAGTGCTCTTTCCATGTACCTCGGGTAGCAATGATGAGGAATAGTTTGTTAACAGAATCGATGATATTATCATATTAGGTACCAGGGCACCCAATCTGGAAAACACAAGAATCGCAGTCGATGCGTGCTTGACGTGCGCTACCAGAGCTCTTAGGTAGACAGCTCAGAGCTCCAAACCTACTCTTTAGGTTTCAACTACGGGCAGTGAGACCTCCCTGTGGGTGACTTTTTTTAGTTCACTGGTAAAATCATAGATCTGCTCCGAGGTCATCACGCGTGCCAAGTAAGGACTCAAAAATCAACATGGAATACGTGCCATACTGAAGAATATTGATCACAGCAGCTCACTCTGGCCCACTAGTTGCTAACTTCCCCTTCCGATAAGCAAGCTTAACTTCATTTCCTTGCCTTCAGCCATCTGAAGTTGCCAAACTGTGATGCGCAGGACAATATAAAACTCTTAAATTAATAAATACATAAATAGAACTGTGTCTTTGATACTGAGAAAACCCCTCAGTCTACGCTACACTTTATATTATTTTGCACTCTGTATAGTGATATAAGGAAATCAATTATAAAACCCCTCTTTCTTGCTAATAGATTGTATAATTACAAAAATGCTTTTAATTATTTATGTAGCCTGGATAATATGAAGACTATGTGCACTGTTGTACACTTTATCGGATGTGCAATTAGGAAACAAAAGGAATTGGCGCATTTAGACGCATTATTATACGAAATCACTGATGAGGACAATTAGAGCTGTCACAACATATGTGTAGAAATTACATTTTATAGTGATTTTATTTATATGCGATTTTTGCACATTATGCATCTGAGTTGCACAAGGCTTACCACACTACATAACCATTACATTCTTGTAAAAACTAATAATACGAAATCAGATTGATTGTAAATATGAAACATAGATTTTCATAATTCCCTAGACTAATATATTGTATATAGAATTGTTTTAAATACACAACGATAACACTTGTATTTAATAAGGTCTTAAGAAAAGTAGTAATTCATTTTTTGTAACCCGTCCCCCGCTTATCTTGATTACCGATCATGTGGTTTCTTTGCAAATAATAATGGAAATTGTTTGAATTTTTAAAATGTACATATTGTACTTTGGATCAACTTAATCATGGTTTGTTTTAGAATGCTTTTATGGATGTATATTTTACTCCGAATAAAGCTGTTTTGAATTGAATTGAATTGACTACTCCACACATAATATCTATTGGGAGGAGTAATACTACTCAGCAGTGGAACTTCATCAATAGACTGTAGAATGTTCCACTCGTAAAGAAGGTGGGCATTTGGATAAAGCAAACATATTTGGTCCTACCAAGCTTTTTAAAATGAGACCAAAATCCCTCTTTGATTTGAAAAACCGGTGTCTTTCTTATTGTTCATAATGCAGAGGTTTAGTTTTTAGAACTCTCCAGTGCATTTGCTTATTAGACTCTTTAGTGCATCAAGGTGGTGGCCTTATATGAATTTTGGCCACATGGGATAATACAGTGATGAAATAATACTTTTAAAGAAAATGATGACCTCACTTAGGTAGCCTCATGCTGAGATGTCTAACTGAATTATTTAAGGCATTTGTTTTATACTGTAGACAGCGTTTTTTTTGCCAGCTCTGTCAGAGAGGTTAACAGCATCTGGGAAATATTGTCACACATTTAGATGCCTGAAGAGAGCATTTATTAACTGAAAAGTGACCATTTATCTTTTGAAAAGTATAAGGCATTGCCATGGAACCCATCTGCAGAGTTGATAACTTTTGGTCATTTTCTTTTGTTTACATTTGCAAATTATGCAATAGATAGTAGATTATGACTCAGATTCACTGCAATGAGGAAGTCTGTGTGGAGATACCGCATAGCTGTAATTTATATTACCATGATGGAATCTACACACATAATCCATTCTATTCCAAGCCAAAACCCCGCCTCTGAATGATGAACAACTGAATACCACCCAGAATTCGGCCTGGGGCGAAAAAAGAAGGTGGAAGGTGGGGAAGGTGAGATTCTGAAGGGAATGATTTTGCCTGTCCACGCGGCTGGGGCACATATATGATTCCTTGTCCCTTGGCAGAGGGTCTTGCAGTGGTCAGGGAATGGGCCTGGGCCCCTATGCAAACCTTTCCCAAAGCGAGTTTGTATACACGATTTTATGGCATTTAAAACTGAATCTAGAGGTTTCATACTTGGGAAATCCAGGTGCAGGAACACCAACCCACTGATAATTGTGGTGAGTGGAAATCCCACACAGAAATTCTACTCCAGACAACTGGTAATTGTTTCATTTGTAGTAAAGGCAGCAAATGCCTATTGATGTGGAAAGGGCCCAGGCAATTAAACTGCATAATTATACTGGACCTCTTTAGTGAAGGGTTTGTAGTATGTAGCTGAGGTAAATTATACATTTCCTTAATCTTGGATGCCCCAAAATTCCAGAAATAGAACAGTTCCAAGAAACTAAAAGAAATCATTTGATGCTGATCTGATGCCAATTAAAGTATGTTAAATAGAATTGGTTAGTAGATTTTACAAAATGGCAGCCCAAGTGGAAGAAGTTGAGTACAGTTGCTTTGCATGGAGGAATAGACAACAGAAGTGATAAGGCCATACTACTACAAGTTGATAAGGCGGTTTACTTGCAAATGGAGTGTTGAATGAAAAACATGTGCCCGGCAATCTAAGTTTAAGTTCTTTAGACTCATGGGGTTGGCACTTTTAGGAAGGGATTGTGTGTTCTGGAACCTGCAAGGAAGGAAAAAAGATCTATATTCTGCCACTGCTAAAGTAGTAATTACCAAAACTTACAAAGTGGCCCCTCAATCAACAAATACATAGGATGCAAAGGTTGCAGTTTACGAGTAATAACCAATCTATGATTCCCCAGCCAATAACTGTTTGTCTATACAATTTCATGTTCAAAGAGAAAATTGCGCCTTTTACTAAACCATTTTTAATGCTGGATGAAAATAGCCTAAAGGTTGGTACCTGATGAGCCAACAGCAAAATGCCTCAAATTTAAAATAAGAATTCAAACAAGAGAGACTGCAGCTGGGTGATAAACTCAACAATTCACATAAAAAATTCTTCAGACTAATAGATGGCCTGCTCATTTAAAAAGAATGGCAGCAGAAAAAGTGTTGTACGTATATTATGTCTTTAAAGCTAACAGATGTTACTTTTGTTTCTGATCACTTGCACTGAAGAATAATGCTTGGTCTGTGATAGTAAGCTGTTATGGTTTACTAATCCTCTTAGTTATATCCAGGAATGCACACCTCATTGAAATGGTATTAAAACAAATATTATTTATTCCCGAAACATAGATACATATTTGGATCTTTGTCTTGATGGTACTATGATGTCTGTTCTTTATCCTTTTTAACAAACTTAAATGTACTGAACTCATTTTAAAGGGAAATGAGTGACTTTGTGTTAGCAAGCACAATTGGTTTTAAAGTCCAAGGAATCTAAGCAGATAAGCAGATAAGAGAATGACTCTGATATAGAAAAATCTGCATGCAGTCCTTCTCAGATGATCCGAAGATATATGGATTGATTTAGATTTCAGACGACGGGTTACTCCCATAAGATATTATTGCATGTATATTTTGGCAGACGGGATATCCATCACCATGAAGTAACCCGTCCGCGGAAATCTATACTAGGCCCATAGAAGCAACTGCATTTTAAAAAATGCTCATGATTGGAATTTAAATGTAAATTATTTAAGGGAGAGAATGCTGCTCTTCCAAAAAATAATACACTGTATGAAGGTAAAATCTAAAATATAGGTAACAAATTTAGTTCGTCCAAACAGAATAGTAAGAAATTAATTTAAAGCCTTAAAATGCAGCAGGGTTGCATGGCCAGTCACACCATAATTGACACATGCTTCAGCAATTTTGAGGGACAGATATTAACCACTACTCGTGCTAAGTTACTACTGTCACTCACAATAAGCTCTGAGATCTTCTCGGGTTAATAAGAACCTTCCAAATAACAATGCTGGTGGTGGTAATAGGCTCCCAGCAGCTGTGGCCCGTGCCGGTAAAAGCGGTGGGGCAAGCTTGGGGCGGATTCGACAGGCGACCAAGAGGGAACATTTTATAAATAATCAATTTTCCCACATCGTCTGTCACTGTCAAAATCCACCCACCCAGCCCTACCATTCTTACCTGCACGGGCTCCCAGCAGCTTTTTTTTTAACGAAAAATGCATCAAACGCTTTGCTCCATGACAAGAAAGGACTACATGTTGTTCATATCATCTGGTTTCACTATTCATGAATCCAGATGTTAAAATGTCTGTAAAGATCCTAACTCTTTATTCGATTAAAGTAATTTCACATATTTCTCTAGAGCAACATATTTTTATATGATCGTGCCACCATAGCCATTACTGTAATAGATAATGCTCACATTGAAGATCAATTCTTTGCTTGCAGAAATAATCCTCAATGTTGACTCAGGCTTCAGTAATGTTTAACTTAAATTTTTATATTCATTCCTTTAGAAATGTGGCAGAAATAACACCATTATAAAATGAATAAAACGTACATACAGTTAACCAGGTACCACTGTTTATTTGGAGATAAAGTGAAATTAAACTTAGAATCTAGCTTTTATGCATATTCTTGTGAGTGAAATCGTAGTTTTATTCTGGTAGTATTGCTGTATTTAGATCTTAACTTCACAATTCAAAAAAGTTGCTAAGGAGTTTGTTTCTCAGTTATCAGTTACACATGGAAAATAATGATATGTGTTAATAAAGCAACCCCTTAAAGTCCTTTGGCATCAATTTCATCTCTTGTGTAAATGACATCTGAGAAATGCCTATTAACCTTCTAGTTATCAAGTTTTGATCGCAAGATTCTTAGAACATTTTAAGACTTATTTTAGCAATAAGAGGCTCGACTTTCCTAGACTTTAAATGGTATTACTGGGCACCTAAGGGTGGAAGAAATATTAAACTCTTGAATTCTAGTTTTGATGTCTGCTTGAGGTTGTCTTAATAGCACAGAAGAAGCATTCTGCTTAAATGTAGATGTTCAAGAGCCAGTTCTCCCAGAAAAATTTAAATCTACACTCATAGGTTTGCTGTTATATATTAAAAAAATTAAGGAGTACTCCTAGAAATCTCTAACAATCAGCACATACCAGGACATACACATGATTGGCATAACACATGAGTAAATGTAGTTGGTGTATATTTAGGCTGGGAAAGCTTTGGTGCATTTGCATTTTAAAACTTTTCTCTCTGAAAGCAGTTGAATTATATGTCTTCTAAGTTACTTATGTTTTACTTATGTATTTACTTCATCATATAAAGAAACATAAGTCCTGAAGTAAATTCTATTTATTAGACTTTATAGGTCTAGTGTTAGACTCTCTAGGCTAATTCCAACACACACTTTTGGGAAAGTATGCCGCAGACTCTTTTTTTATTTTTAAAACACGCAAACAAATAAGACGGTATGCAGTTAAATACAGACATTCAATATACAATTTTAGAGTACAGAAGAACCTTTTTAACAATATATTCATACACACAGATTTGTCCTGCTTTTTAAAATCTCTTTGGAGTTACCATGTTATAAAAAATATGTTACTTTCTCAATAGAAGCCAGCCTTGCCAACTTTTGAAACCATTTTCCCTTAAGTATATAGGCACTTACCTAATGTGTTATAACATTTAGTTTTTCCACAATAAAGGATTTCTGTGATAAATTTCTGCTTATATTTACTGAGTAGAAGGTCAGCATCTTTACAGCGAAAGATACATTTGGGTTCATTTCTCATTAGCTCGGTGTTTAGTACCAGCTTTTATTTTTTTTAAATTCCTTTTACCAGAATTATTTGTATCTTTTGATCTCATATTTCTTTTTAAAAATTTGATCAATGGGCACCTATTTGGACACACAGGCATAATATTCTACTGTATATCCCGTCAGTTTTCATTTAATTCCTTTAACCTTTTCATCTTCCATACATAATCTCATGTTCTCTGGGTAACTTAACATTGTCATGTGTAGCCCTCTGGTTTTGCCCCCTCTATCCAAATATCACTAGAGATTGAAACTGTCTACGTTAGCTCTCCTACGGGAGAGGCTACATTGCACCCTGCCTCGAGAATTTGAATAATGAGGAGTGAAGATTATGAGACAGAAATGCATTATACAAATGGAAACTTGCCTGTTAACATAGTGAATGTGTAGTGTGCATAACATCTGTGATAGCAGGTGATATTGTGATCAAAATGCAGCCATCCATATTTTTGAAACATGAGCAGTGGGGGCAAATTATGAAACTGCTGGTGTGCAATAGCACAATACTTTTCACTTCGACAAAGTGATATAATAAAATCTTCTTATTTTGGAATATAGAATATTTTTCATCTCAAACTTTGGACTTCTCTCTAACACACCTAAACTGAGACGGACCGGGGAACAACCTTTACAACGCAACTTTTACAACACACTACCATTACAACGAAACTGTTGCAACGCAAGTGGATTTACAACGCATGCCATTACAACGCAAGTCTTTACATCGACTTGCGCTAGATGGCGTGCTAACATTACAAATAGTGTAGTTTACTATCCCAACACCTTCCCTACTGTTAAGTGGACTGGAGTTGGAATAGTAAATTACACTTTTCTAATGTTAGCACGCCATCTAGCACAAGTCGATGTAAAGACTTGCGTTGTAATGGCATGCGTTGTAAATCCACTTGCATTGTAACAGTTTAGTTGTAACAGCATGTGTTGTAACAGCACGCGTTGTAACGTCATACATCCAGACGGACCTGCACCAATCCTTTCTAAGGGTATCATTACAATGCCGTACGGATCACTACCAACTTGCTGTCGGTTTGTCGGTGGCGTTCCGCCCAACAGTCAGGTATTTGGGCCGACCACCAAATTATGATGCCGGCATTTGGAATAGAAACTATAGGGGAGAAAGACCATCACCCGCGACAGGATCTATGATCACATTGGGATGGCGCTCATAATCATATTCCCTTTATAGCAGCAGTGCCGAATAGGCACAGCTGTTGGGATTATGGTTATCATTTCCCACAGCTTTTTCATGGCAGTCCCACCGCCATGGAAAGGCTGTCGAAAATGGCATTTGGGGGCCCAGAACAGGCCCCCCCTCCTTTTTTGGGTCACTGAAAAGTGATCCTGGGGGCACATGTAGTGCCGCCACACACAGCCATTAACTGTGTGCTATGCACCACATGGGGCATTGCACATAGTGCATGGATGTACACATATTATACTTTTCAATTGCGGCATATGCTGCAGCCCTTTACCTGGGTCATAGCACAAGCCGCAATGGAAAAGGACAGTTTCTAACTGGCACGCCGTTGATCATAATTTGGTAGTCAGAACGACCGTCTGCATGTAGGGTGGTCTTCAGACCGCTGTTATGTCGGGCGGTGGTCCAGATGCCAGACATCATAATCAGACCCTTAGTATTTCCAATTTTCACTAACTACAGGTGAAAGGAGGAAGAATCTTCCTCAGACTTCAAAGCTCCAATCTCATGGCCACAGTATTTACTTCTTTCTCAAATCAAAATGTGCCATGATAACAGTTTTAAATGCTTCAGAGTTCCAGAAATCTTTTTAATAGTGTTTGTTTCTATAAACAATAATTTATTAAAACAGCATAGGTACACTGAATCAAATGTGATGTTTTCCAAACATATGACACTATTGATTATCATTTTTATTGATCTGTGATTATTACTTTTAAAGAAGAAGCATCAGTTTCAATATAAAACTTCTTAAAATTGCCTGGTTTCTGTAAATCTGACAATGCAAAGAATATTTTCTATAACAATGTTACATCACACAAAAAGCAGGGTTCTCATTCACCTGCAATAGGAGATGATACTGCCAGATGGAATGCTTCACTCAATGCAGCAGGAGCTGTGGTAACTGGTGGGCTCTCCTAGTGGTGGGGAACCCCTTCAAATGGGAATTCCCACCAATCACCAGTAATAGGAGCTAATTTCCCCAAAAGAGTCACAATACCAGATCCATAAAATGATTTGGTATTATAGAACCTGTTCTTTGAGGGCATATACAGTTTTCATGTAGGCCAGATGTAGGTAGTGTACAAAGGATGGCACCAACAAGTCTGAGTGCCACTAGCTTGTGGGGTCCAAAGGCATCCCATCCAACCTTTGGGAAAGTGTCCCAGTGAAACCAACCCTCTTAAGGTTTGGAACTATACAACCCTCTTGCCCAGCGGAGACATTTCAGCCTAGTGTTTCCTAGGAGCCAGACAGAAACAGATTAAAGAGTGAGGAATGGTCCACTCTGCCATCCCAATGGAAGGGATTACTTTGATGAAACTTCCACCCTGTGTAAGAACAATACCATTTGCTACTACCGATTGTATTTTTGTGTAAAAAGAACCAATATATGTTTTGAATCAGTCTAGGCATGGGGACTATCCACAATGCTTGGCCTTGATTAAAATGACCATATCTTAAGAGGCTTTGAATATTTCTGACATCTTTTGGCTTATCCAGTCTTTAACTGCCTTATGAAACACTCAACATTTCCTACAATAAATCATCCATAAAACAATGAAAGGCAATGACATACAATGGCTGGACATTATATTGAGAAGGTGTTAAACAGCCATATATACAGCTTTCGATGGGAGGGGATCACACATCAATGGGCAGGGGTAATAGATCTGTAACAGGATGTTGGCACAGAAAAGAGATGGGTTTAATAGTCCTTTCAGTTTTTGTACTTGCGCATTGTATATGACAACGGTAAAATGCATAAATAAAGAATTTAAAAAAAACATAAATGGAGTTTATTTTTTATTTTTCTACAAACCATATCACAAACTATCATAGATTCAGTTTTTCAAATATGGAACACCTTGGACCTAAGGCACTCATTTTCTAATCAATGACACAGAGTAAACATCTTAATGTTTATTTCATTCAGTCTACCATTTTACATAGCTAGACAGAAGAATAAGACCCTAACAAGTGAAGATAACTGATGCATAAATTTTTCCTATGTACTTGGTTTCAAATGCGTCGTTAGGACCTCTTGTTAATTCATTGTTAGCACACAGACTTCGCCACAAGGAATTTCTTTTCAAGATACCAATTGAGTTAAACAATCATAAAGGAAATGTGGCTCCAACTATTTGTCCCCTTGGGATTAAACGCATTGGTAGATTCTTGATAATAACCCATAAATTGCCACTTCTGCAACTCCAACATGCTTTATTATCTCTGGTGTGTCTAACAATGTTATTCATTGTTTTGTGCCAGACAAACACCATACAAAATGTTAGGAAAGAACACCCATTTTTTTTTAGCTAAAATCTATGTATTTAGACATTACTTGGAATTACACATCATAAAACATATTTTTCAATGTATGGTAGGACCAGGTACAATATTACATTAAATATTGGTACATCAATTACATCCATCTGAGTTTTCTTTTAATGACATGGATTTTTAATTTCTGGTTTTTCAGTATGATATGTCACTACCCAAGTCATCAGATTAACCACCGTATAAACTCCATGATTAAGTAATTATTTTCATCCAAATGTATTTTCTATACAAGTCTAGTGTCAATGTTACTTGTAGTTTCTGAATCCACTAGCCCTTTTTCATTGTTAGGGAACAGCCAAACTTAAATTATATTTGAAGTATCAAATGTACATGCCAATTCAGTTTTTACAATGGCAACGTAACCATTTCATGGTCCAACGACTGGTCCTCTTTATCCATGTGGCCTTTTGTTTTGTGGATGTATTTTAAAAAGTATCTATTCTCAGTATGGTGCAATCACAAACGTTTCACAGGCTATCCTTTCTGCCAAAGAAGTTAGATTTAAAAGGATTCCCCCTGCATACATCCCACCTCATCATTCAATTTTCTCCTCCTTCCACTCGCAATTCTCTCTGAATTCCTTTTCCGGGACTCTGAAATCATCTATCTATTCTGTCTATCAAATGTAGGACAAGGGTTAAAAAGGTAAACAAAAATGTGATGGGGTGAATGCTTTATATAATCTAGTAATTATTCAGGTCCACATTCCAATCCATCCAGACAAGAGTCATCATCATGTTATACGACTCAGTCCTACTCCAATTGGAACAATCCAGCCTGAACCGCCAGGTCCCGTCTGTACTGGTGGTACTCCTCTTGTAAGCCCTGCACCATGCCTGCTAGAGACAAGCTCTGCTGCACTCTGAGAGTCCATGACCTCCCCATATGTATGCCTGACTTTTGACAGCTTTCACTTACCTCTCCTAAGGCCTGATTTAGATTTCAGCAGACGGTTTACTCTGTCACGAAAGTGACAGATATCCGGTCTGTGGAAATATATGTTCAATAATATCCTACGGAGTAAGCCGTCTGACAAGATCTAAATCAGGCCCTTAATGTTCTTTTCATACAGTGGTGTAGAGCAACACAGCCCTTTTATTAGCGAAAATCTCCATCCACCTCTAAAGCTTGCAACCTCAGTTGTGGGGATGCTCATCTGGCTCCTCAAAAGAAAACTCACATTTGGGTAATGCAAATTCTGGGTTTATATTTATGACTGACAATAAAACATTCTCTCAAGATCATATCCTTTTCACTCAATCATATAATACAAACAAGCACATCCTTAAAACTGTGAATTAGAATTCTGGGGAACCTTCTGCAATGATTGAACCCTAAAGACACTGCCATTCAATTTCTCACTCTCCAGCAGGAGTCAGTGAAGATTCATTGAAAACAAAATGCACTTTTGTATTGTCGGGAAATTCCACTATTCCACTATCATGGTTCTAATATATTTCTGAGGCCTGGGACTTGATCAATCCAGCAATCTCAAGCTACCTTTTCTAGTGTCAGGTCAACTCCTAGAGGTTTAGTTGGCATAAGCAAATTGTCTGCAAAACTAAAATATACTTTCTTTAACTGACACTTCATATATTTTACTCCAGTTAATAGACTCAATACTGTAATCATTGAAAAACGTCATGGTTGATGAGCTTGTATGCAGAAAACTGAAAATACCCCTGAAAGTGCCATTGAAAAGAAAAATTCAACCATCATTAAAACTCCAAACAAAACAAAAAAAAACGTAGTATTTTTAAAGAATTAAAAATGCATCATATAGTGAAAATAACCCTTCCACAGCTCAACAACATTGCTAAGATCTTCTATTCTTTTAATCAAAAATAAATATACACCTCTATCTTGGTCAAACAAATCCTTTCGTCAGCCAACATCTATAACTCCTTAACAGCAAATAAACAAACTCACACTATTCAAGCCCATGAAAGTGGTGGATATCCTGAAGCATGCTCAAAAAATTTAATATTTTAATCTACTGGTGGAGCCAAGTACTTCCTCCTATTTCAAACAATTCCTTCCATCATTAGCTACCAATGTCATGAACCTAAATTATGCTTTATTCTGAACACAGCTGGCAAGCACGGAGAAACATACAACTGTTGCCCCACTTGTGAAGACAGCCCTTCCTATCTTGTGAAATTATCATCTGTTTTCATATCTTTTTTACCTCAGCAAAAGTCTTGGGAAATAATTTCTGGAATACCTTGAACAAAATGACACCCTTCACAACCAACAGCCTGTGGTCACACAAAAAGGGGGTATTCAAACCACCTTAGCTTAAATAAGAAAATAAGTCCTCACTACTCTGGATGACAGTAAACCAACTTTCCTCATGCTAGATTTCCTAATTATGTATGATAATATAGATCACACAACTCTCTTAAAGAGACGTAAGGGGTCATTTCAAGTGCGGTGGCTGGGCTGCCAAACCACTGGCCTTGCAGAGAGACCATCTTTGCTAGACTCGTGACCACCTCTTTCCATGGTCACAGTTCTCTGCTGCTCCCAAAGTGTTTTAGGGTAGAATCACGTGCACAAAAAATAGAGGAGATACTTACTAGTATAGCTGGAAAGGCGTATGGAAAACACCATAAATATGCTAACACAAATAAAATAACACTATTCACCATGTACATGCTCCCATTTATGCAGGTGCAGGGTAACTGTCAGGTCCACTTGCAAATTTAGGCAGTTTGCACCCATATTTTAATCACTTGGCTTTGCTCAAATACCTTATGAACCCAGTAGCTTTGCAAGCCCAGTGGGCTGCACACTTTCTAAAATTACACCAGGCTTTAACTAGAGTACTTGAAATAGAATGGACATAACACCAGCATCACAAATCAACTACAGAAACAGTACAGAATAACTGACCAGCCAATCTTTTTCTGTATCTTTGGAAACCTCAATACCTTGTTTGGCTAAGTAGAAATGCATCGCACTACACTGGCATAGTTTGAGAATTCTTAGAAAAAGAATGCGCTAAAGAAATAGCAGCAAAAATATTGGCTACCAAGATATTCTCAAGATAAATATACATAAGGAAATGTAGGTTTACTATATTTAACAGAATGGACCTTGGCGTTATTTATATATATATATATATATATATATATATATATATATATATATATATATATATATATATATAAAACAGTTCTTGCTTTTCAGCAAGGTAAAAGAACGCACTCACTCGTTTTTCAGAAGTAATAAGGCGGATTTATTCAAAGTCTGCCATGCCCTACGCGTTTCGGTCAAGTTGCTTTGACCTTGATCCCGTGATCTGTTTCATTAATACCGGCGGGGCTCTAGCGGAAGAGATGCACCGCCCCTTACATTTGCAGCGCCAGCGTCAAACACTTGGGCCGAAAACTGACATATATGTATATATATATATATATATTTTTTTTCAAGGTATGAGGATATGAAGTTAAGAATAATAAACGTATTCTTCCCTTCATATACATACCTTAATGGTATTTTGATGCTCGACAGTTAGGTCTCGATATTCTGGCATACAACCAACCACATTGCTGATCTTTTTTAATCCTTTAGCCCCCACCAACTGGCCACTGTACTTACCATGATGGGCATAAGCTTTGGCAATCATAGTCCCAAAGGGACCTATCTTAGTCAAATGAAACAGCCCCACAACCTTGAGTGATCTTTGTACTATCAACTTCCATCTCAAACTTCCCACTCCACCTTGACCTTGGCCTGCCTGAAACACAAATGCATTGATCAGACACTGAAAAAAATAGAATCTAGATGCCTTTAGGGTACAGCCGTTCGGCAAATAGCCACGGAACCCTCAGATGACTGTCAACCACTTTCACCAATTTCTTTTGAAGACTTTCAACAAAGTGGTTATGCTAAAAATAAAAAAAAACTCACGAAATTGAGAACATTAGGAGGATGGCAGGCTCAACAAACCATTAAAATTGCAAAAAGTCTTAGAACGAAGAATTAAAGTTCAGTGGAGCAAAAGTCAAAACACTAATGTAAAAAATCAGCAGCCGAAACAGCACAGGGTATATTAAAGAGCTACAAAGAAAGCTAAGAGATCAAACTACTGACTGCGCAAATTGGACTAAGCAAGCCAAATCAAGGATCTCTTCAAAATGATATCTGTATTATTTAACCAGGGATGCAATTCAAACTGCAATAACTAAGCTCAAATGCCCTGCAACTTTCTAGCTGAACACTTCTTCGAAATAGCTATTATTCTGAAGCCTCACTTCAGTTCCAAGACTATCGATATTTAATGTACTTTGAATAAACTACAGAACTAATCAAATCTATCTCCATTCCAAAAATTAAAATCATCCTAACTTGGCATGCTATCACTTTTGGCAGAGTAAGCATTAATTAAATCCTCTTAACAGGACAGCTTCCCAATAAACTAAAATCTTCACGCTTTAAGCCAATACTTTAAAAGCAAGGCTTTGATGAATATGACCTGGCAAACTATAGGCCTACAGAATAATATTAATTCCAAGGGAAGCTCAATGAAAACTCGCTTCCATACATATCTTGTATTTCCTCAAACAAAACTACTTTCTGTCTGACAAATGAATTGGTTTCATCTGTGAAAGAGACAGGAATCATTTTGTATATTTCTATGACTCGTGAAATGCTGTAATTATCCTTAGGATTTGGGAATTTAAATGTTCTTATTCCTTCATTTAGGCAAATTCGTCTTTCAATAGTGACTATAAAACTATTCAAAGAACAAATTTGTCATTGTAGATCTCAGCGTCACTGTATTAACATGTTACTCTTTTTTTTAAAAAACATGAAAATTCCAGCCTATCATTTAATCCATTTAGTTGTGTTGTTTGCAGTAATATATACACCAACATTCCCAATGCAGCAAAACGTTTCTAATGCTGCCTCCTTATCTTTACTTGTTCACATACTTAAAATTGAATTCTTGCTCTTGAGTGGCGCATTTCACAAATTGATTGTGTATCTATGTTCCTTTTGCATCCATTCGGTCTTATTCAAATTTTTTGTGATATTTGTCACATGCACTTTTTCCTACAAGTACGCGTAGTAATATAAATGCACGTTATTATTGTTGCATGTCAGTTGATGCTTTTAATAACATTGTTGCAATTGGCACAATTTAAACACAGGAACATCCAATTTTTAGGTTCAGAATATGTAATTTATATATCTCTGTTATCTCATTTTTGGGTGCAGATAAGGAACTCTGAACATCTGTTTTGTGTTTTTTTCAGCATGTATCAATATTTTGAGTAGATTTATTTTTCTTCTGTATACCGCCATAGGTTTGATTGTACTCTAATATTTAAAATATAGTCCTTTTCAATAATATACCAGCATTTTTAATCACATTATAGATTTTGTGACTTTGACGACTATAGGATAATATTTATTTGATTCATGGATCCTCCTTTTTCTGGTTGTTTTATAGTCAATAATTCAGTTCTTTTAATTGTTGTTAGTCTGTTCGGTGAATACGGAAATGGGATTATGTAGAGGCAGGCGTGATTTTGCCATTCATAACAAACTTCAAAGTGTCATGGTGTCTTTAGGGTCTGTGACATCGGATTCACACTAGTGTTAAGAATTATATATTGTAGTTTGTAAAGGCAGAGTTCTGTGCCTCACTAAAATGCCCTCTAATCGGAGGGTAATTAAAACAAAGGGACATCCATGGTTTGACAGAGACTGTAGATAAGCCAAAGGTTCCCTCTTGAAGGTTATAAGGAGTAATATTCTACAGGTTATAAAAGCACGCATAAAACTTTATAAAACTTTGCTGATCGAGAAAAGAGAGCGTAGCAGCGTTGTAGGAGCTTGACCTACTCGATGTAGTTGGTTCAAGAGATGTGACGTTATTCTCACATATAGCAGCAAATGGTAGCAAAATGCAGAACCAGAAAAGCATATTGTGTAAAATTATACAGTGCATTTTATTTAAGATTTCACGCAAGCACACATTTTGTGTCTGTATTATGATGTTGTCAATCATGTGGGAGATGACCCTCATTGCAAGACATTTTCTGCTGATATTGTCGATCCCTAACTATTGGTACAGCGTAAAATTGCCCACTCTGAATGCTTTACTAAAATCTAATTACGAGCTGATATGCAAAATGAATATGCACTTTGCACATTTTTTTCTGCCCTCTGTTTTGCCTTTTCTGCTTGCTCGTTCCTCTGCCCTCTGTTTTGCCTTTTCTGCTTGTTCCTTCCCTCTTCCCACCGTTTCCTCAAGAACTGACTTTTTGACCGAGACCTCGCACCCTAGCGCCCAGATACCCCCAGTGGAGACAGTGCATCACAGTACAAATGCTGATTGATTGACATGAGTCCTACATGTCTTCATGATTCCTGCATGCGTTACATCTGACACTGCTGATGTAGAGAGTTGTTGTTATAGAATTTATGGTTGCTCACATAGAATGCTCACTAAGAAATTAAAGAGAATGCTTTACATGTTTAGCATATATATATATATATATATATATATATATATATATATATATATATATATATATTAACCATTCGCTAATTGAGAATAGCATTTGATGTTTAACTTCTAACCATCCTCTATTGAGAGAAATGTATTAATCCAAATGAATTTGAGATAATAGAGTGATATAGATTTGTAAAATGACTGATG
The DNA here is from genome assembly GCF_964204655.1 of Triturus cristatus. Taxonomy (NCBI): domain Eukaryota; kingdom Metazoa; phylum Chordata; class Amphibia; order Caudata; family Salamandridae; genus Triturus; species Triturus cristatus. The sequence goes on along the minus strand of NC_140586.1, from coordinate 321,451,608 downwards.
CATTAATAAAGATTATATACTTTATTATCATTAAAGAACTAATTAACATTTGCTAGAGTGCATTTTACCCACAAATCTTGTCTGCTCCATTTCACCAATGAAACTTTACATGTGATGTACAACAGGTGCAATTCTGTCTGTGTAGTTTCTAGAAATGTTGCTCTTAGCGCTAAAGGATCCTTATATGTGTAGGATGCTGAATTAGGTTGAACGATAATATTTCATAAATGTATACACATATGTTGCACATTTATACTTTAAAGAATGTAGCATGTAATCATACCTGGCATTGTGCAATGTGATTATTAAATGTATATTGATTAACTAATGCCAAAATGGACTAAAAGTACTAAAGAACCTTATGCTCAATGTATGTTTGAATATGCACACCTATAAAAAATTGTGCATTATTGATTCAATCTCTTAATTTATCAGGGTTTCACTCTAAAAGGCTTGAATCTTTGTCTCGTGGTAATCACCTGAATTCAGTATTTTGTGCTGACTTGCTTCCTTTGCAGGTATTCTCACACTTGCTACTGTTAGAAATGATACTTTATAGTAACAATGTTAGCTACTTTGCCTGGGACCGAATGTCAAACGAGGATTACATGGAAACTTGTACATAAACAAAGGACTGCTGTATTCTGTTGTGCGAGATGAAAATGTTTTTTAAAAGAAACACTAACCTTGCCGTGCTGGTCCTGAGTCTCTGCTCCTGCTCTCCTCGTCAGACCGAGGCACTGGAAGCATAGAAAAGGTTCCCCTAACCAACCACAATGCTGCAATGCAGCATTGTAATTGGTAAGCACCCAGGCTCCCCTGATCAAACACAAAGCTGCAATGCAGCGTTGTGATTGGTTTTGAGCATCCTGGTTCGATGCTCAACCAGGGAATGAGGGCCCTGGGCTTGTTCTCCAGGCAAGCTGTAATGCAGCCTGCATGGAGAACGGGAAAAGTGCGCATGACTGGTTTGGGCGGTCCGAGAGGGTGGACCAAACAGTCATTGCGTACTTAGGAGTGGGCAAACCACTCCTCCCCGGGCCTGCTCTGAGAGCAGAGCAGCCCCGCCCACACGCCCGCTCGTCCACAAAGCAGCAGTAAACATAAAATGATATTAACTCAAAGTTATTATCATTGTATGTTTCCTTTTGTTTGCAGTGCACTGCTTAATAGCAGTGCGGCGATGCTCCTCCAACATAGTGGAGGAGCCGCCCCTGGTAATCTTAGTTTGCCTCAATTTCTTCTGAAGACTAGGTTTACCTATTGCTGTATAGCATGGTCCTAAGAGTGATCTATCTGAATCTTATTGTTAATCAGTAGCCAACCCTAGGATTGGCTACTGATTCATGGCCCTGATTGTGTAGCCAATTGTTTGTACTATTAATTGATTTGATTTGAACGGACAAGAAATATTAACTCTCTTTCCCCTGCGATGGAGATAGATTCATTAGAGTACCAAATTATCAAGCAAGTAAGTGAGCGTAAATGATCGTAAGTGAGCGTAAATGAGTTTATCCTCAGTATCCAGAGGGCCAGGAACAAAATGTTTTATCTGCTGGCTCAGAACTAGTAGCATGTCAGATGGTTCCGTCCACTGCCGAGAGAGAGTTAGGGTGTCCGCGCTAGAAATTCCCCAATCCCAGTCCAAACCACAATGTACCTGGTTCGGTCGGACGGAGGAGTGATGGAGTACTGCCGATGCGGGGGCGACTTGTAGCAGCGGAGGAGCGTTAGTATTAATAGGGTTGCGCATTGTGATTGCTTATGTTTAGATTGCGTTGTCTTGTAATTGCTGTGTGATGTCATTTGGAGTTGATTTAAGTTGATGTGTGAATGTGGCCCTTAATGCATAGAAGTTGAAGTGATTATCGGGTCCTCCGCGGCCTAAGATCCCAGGATACACACCTATGTGGTGGTCCCAGTACAGAACACACTGTGGGCCTGATTACAATTACGGCATAGGAACCGACGTATCATCGATGGCGGTCCGACCGCCGCCACCATGGCGGTCCGACCGCCGCCACCATGGCGGTCTTACTGCCCTATTACAAGCATGGTGGTCGGACCGCTACGAGACGTCCACCACCACCAGAATCTTGGATTCTGCAGAGTCGGCAATGGGGAAAGCAGCGGGCCATGGAGGCGGTGCCGATGCCGGCACTGCTGTGCTGATTAGGACCTGCCTTTCTGCCGACCTTTTCACAGCGGGACCCTGCCATGAAATGGTCGGCAGAATAGCAGGCAAGGACCTCAAACATGGCCCGGGCGATTTTGCTCATCTGAGACTGTGCATGGGGGCACATGTTGTGGCCCCCTCTGTTTGCACTGTCGTGCGTGCACTGCGTGTTATGCACAACATGGCGCATGGTACACAGTGCACCCCATGTGCAAGTGGCCCTGCACTTCGACGGTGATTCAGGCTCTTTCTATGAGCCGAAGCATGCCGCAGCAGTGGCACCGCTGCTGCAACAATGCCATGCCAGTAGCAATGTCGTAATGTGGCGGTGGGGATGCTGCCGTCTTGGCAACATTTTTGTGACCGCTGCAACTATGGTGCATTTGTTGGACCGCGAAACTCGTAATCAGGGCCTGAGTGTAGTTGTCTGCTGTGTTGTGATGTTTGTCATGAGACGTCGTTGATAGCTAGTGACTTTACTTTGTGTGATAGTGAGACGTGGTTGGTATAGTTGATCTCAGTGAACAGAGAATAACTGTATCAGTCTGGGTGAGATCCTGCTGAGCGAGGTTTCACTTAAATTGATTTGTAGAATAAGTCAGGAGTATTATTTTAATGTGGCTCTTATGTGTGGGAATAATCTTTCTATTCTTTAGTGGCGCAGACAGACTTTGTTGTTGATTTTGCTTGCATTTGTGTGTGTGAATTGCTTGGGAAATGGAAAATTATAAACAAGATTGAAATGCTGCAAAGAGTAGAATTGGCTTTACAGAGTGCCACGCTGGTATAGGTTAGTTGGTGTAAAGCCATGTTTGGATTGGTTGCATATGTCGTAGAAGCTGGCATTGACTGTGTTTGCCAAACAAGGGAATTGTGGGTGAAATGTATTTCCTGGATTTAACAAGAATTCATTTGTGAACGATGTTTGACAAATTAGGCAAAAATGAAATTCTTAAAGGCTATACAAAATATAGTTAGGGGCGATGTGACTGTACCCATTATGGAATGAGAAGAAACACCACCTGAAGATACTCCAGGTTGCTTTATGGTGACAAATTAGGGGTTCCACACATCTTTAGCTTGCAGAATGGCATACGATCACTGAGAAAGATGATGAATTGCAGTTTCCCTCTTATGGGACATTCAATTTGAGAATTATTGAGAATTTGAGGAGGAAATTATATGAGATGAAACCACCTCCTAGACCTACTTAGTTTGAAGCACTTAGTTGTTGGGAACGTGTTGTGCATCTCAAGGGATGGGAGATATATCAGGGAAGAGTTAAATTAACAATACGCACATGTGCAGATGCTGGATGGGATGCCCAACACAAAGCATGGAGAGCTGACATAATAGAGGGAACCAGATTATATCCTGAGAAGAAAAACGTACAGAGACAGAAGAGACAGGGAACAATCCTGAGGATAGCAATAGTGACCTAGATGAGGATTTTGTGACTGAATTATTGTTAAACCATCCGCCATCATATAACGAAATACCCATTGCTGGACCAAGTAGTGCACCTGTTGGTGGAGCCTTTGACGCGCCTTTTGCACCCTTTATTGTAGATCCAAAGGTGGTAGACTCCCACGGGCCAGACTCATGCGAGCACTTTAAGTGTTCCAGGTGCAACCTCCACTGCAAATTATACAGGGATTGACTGGCCCAGAGACCGTCACCCCTTTTCACACCTAAATCAAGTGCCCCACAGATGATGAACTATCACTCTCCTAGGGTATTAGCACCTACAGGAACAACAGCTTCTGACATGCCCCTTTTGCATTTACCGCCTGCTTTAAGCAGTGGTACTTACAGTGGAGAAATAATTTTGAATACTATGGCAGAACAGCCAAGTTTTTCTGCACGAGAATTCAATGATTGGCTTAGAGGCTTGGATACCCCAACGAATAACTGAAGTGTTTGGACAAATGGAGGATCTACTGTTCAGACTTCAGAGAGAGAGAGAGTCATGGATGTGGCCAAACTGAAAATAGACATGGAGGAAATCCTAGTTGGACGTCTTAGTCCAATTCGATTGGAGGTGTATAAGGAAGATGAGCTCTTGTTCCAACGCAAAGACATTACCAGGGCAGACTTTCAGAATTTGCACAGAAACACGGAATTGACATTTAAAGATCCAAAGTTTTACAGAGAAGATATAGATTGAGCTTTAGCAACTGAGATATGTGCCCACCTGGAATGAAGTTACAGATTAGGGAGTTACTACCCTATGTGGGGATATGGAGTGAGCTGGATAAATGGGAAGGTAGGTGGTCAAAGAAAAAAGAGGCAAAGAAAATCAGGATACAAATGCCTCCATCTAGAACAGAGGAGGATGATGAAAATGTACATATTCTTCCCATGAGAGACGTACCTGGTGGAAGGTATATACATGTACGTTGGAGCAGAGCTGATATCATATCCAAGAGGCTGATGAGAGGCAATACATAAGATCAACCAGACAATAGTGCACAAAAAGCAAAGTTCATTCCATAGACGTAGTTAGTTTTTTTGCAAATCTTTTATTCTCTAAAAGTCCTTTGTACATATGGAGAGAACAGCCAATGTGTTTCACCCTTCACAAGGGCTTCTTCAGGGCAACGGTAAAATGACTAGAAAATTGCATCAGTTTGTAAGGTCCAGCAATAATTTAGATAACACCACGTACTCGGTAATGGACGTGATCTTCATACACGAGGCCAAAAGCCAGTAATGGATATCCTGATTTACAAGATCCAGTATGGTCCTACTCAAGATCCAATGGTGAAGAACTGAGTGTTAAAGCAAATCCAGCCTCCAGTGTGGTCAGGAATGGTACCTGTGTAATCCGTATGGGTAGACAGAGAAGTCCGTGTCCGGCAACAGCAGTGGATATTATATCCTTTACAAAAGATTTCCCAAACTTGAGAGAGAATCTAGTGCAATGGTACAGAACGGTTGAACGATTTGTCAACAAGATTTTGTAGAAGGATTTGGATACTCTATTTGAAAATGTGGTTCAAAGTGACTTGTGGACTGAATGCAAGGTTGCTGTTGATTGGCCTGATGCAGAACTGATGAGACATCCTTATTCACAAGCTGTGTCCCCATTGGTAATGAAGAAATACCAACAGGTGATTACCCATTTGAAATCGAAAATCTCTCCTAAAGAGATTGGGTCAGAATTGACAGGATGACCCAAGAATCTAAAGAATCAATTCATGCTTACTATGAGCGATTGTTGCAGGCATTCAAGAGGTTTAGTGGAGCAGAGAATATCTCAGCTAAAGAGAAGGCCATTTTGTCTATAGATTTGTGCATGGATTGAGACCTGATTAAGCTCATTGATGAAATCCTGTAATATGCAAAATCTTGCAGTAATGAGATGGAAATAAAACATAAAAGGCTAAAGGAGAAATTGATGATTGCTAAAATGCAAGCAGCGAGCCATTTGATGCCATTGTGGGTCCTGTGCAGGGAGGATATCAGCATGTCCCTATGATGCAAGGTCTTAATGGCATCTAGCAACAGAGGTTTCCCCCACAAGGTAGAGGATGCGGTGTTCTGATTGATCTGAGAATGGGTGTTGATGTGCCAACATTGAAGAAAACCAACCCTTGCCACACCCGCATCAGTTTGGGGCACTGGAAGCACGAAATGTCAATTTAATGCTGGAAATGTGGGAAATGGAAATCAGGTTCAGAATGGTGGATTTGTGCAGTTTCAGGGAAACAATATGGTCCAACCCCAACAAGCACAGAGACAAAGATTACAGAATCCTCACGCCAAAATGAAGCAAAATTCCCAAGCTCCCATGCCACAGTAAAATGCAAATGTTCAAAGGTATAATACAAATCAGGCTCCCAATGCAAAATAAATCCCTATGTAAATCAGAACATGTCCTAACAGTATTCCATGCTTCAAATGGATGATTTCAACGCATACCTGTCATAATGACAGAGCCTCAGAGAGGAGGAGGATTGCATGCTTGGCTCAACCTTAGAGGTAGACTAGAGTGGTCCATATGTGGATGGTGAGGTAAATTAGAATCCTATCTCATTCCTCCACAACACTAATGCTACTGTGAGAACAACAGAGGTTCCCAACCTACCCCTCTCTGGGAAAGAATCCAACTTGTAGGAGTTGCAAATAAACAAATGGCCAGCCGTGTTTCATAAGCAGTACCTATCAAAATAGGGTCTTTTGAGGATTGTCACAAAGTTGTGGTGTGGGATTCGAGTCCTGTCAACCTACTTAGATAGGACCTGTTGTGTAAATTCAATTGTTCCATCTATTCTACTCCCAAAGGAATCAAATTCCATACGCATGATGAGGACATTGTCTTCCAACTTGTCAGGCGGAGATCAGACATTACGATGTACCCTTTGCTGACCAAAGATTATTTGCCACCGGAGTTGAGAGACACAGTGATACCTGAAATTTGGGATTTTTCAGGGAAGGATATTGGACTGATCAAAGGTGTTGAACCTGTTCACATTACTGTGAAGCCAAATGTGGAGTTCTAGAGAATCTCACAATTTAATTTGAAACCATTGCTGGGATTACTCCTGTGATTGACTCTGACTGAACAATGCATCCAGAAACGGATCATTGGGAGTCCATGTAACTCAACCATCAATTGTTTGCAGAAACTCAACGGCAAGTACCGCATTGTTCAGGACCTGCAACAATTCAACACAATTATGGTTCCTTGTTGCCCTGTGGTACCAAATACAGCTGTGAAACTTTCAGATTCAATGTGAGGCTGAATGGTTCTCTTTCATTGATTGATGTCAAGCCTTCTTTTCTATTCCATTGCAAGAGGATAGCCAGTTTGTCTTAGCTTAGCTGAGAATGGACATAAAGTGTCCCTGACCAAATTGCAGTTATGCAAAAAGGAAGGCCTGTATTTAGGACACCACATCGAGAAAGGAGTAAGAAAGGTGTCCCAAGAAAGTATGTTGGAAATTCTGAAAATTAATCCGCCAACAACACAAAAGGAAGTCTAAATGTTTTTGTGAATGGTGGGCTGCTACTAAATTTTCCTTGATGGCCAAACCCCTTCAGAGGTTGACACACAAAGACATTTCTGATCCAGTACCATGGGATGACAGCTGCATGCATGCCTTCACAGAGCTGCGAAAATGTCTCTGCCATGCTCGGGCTCTGTGAATACCTGATTACAACAAGTGCTTTGCCATATTTTGCAGTGAGAGAATGCAAAGCACTTTCAGTGCTTACGCAAATTCACAGTAATGCTTGCAGGTCAGTGGTCTATTTGCTGCCACACTTGACCCTGTAGCCACAGCATTGCCTGGTTGTTTAAAAGATGTTTCTTCCTAATGTGTGAGCCTGGAGCAATGCAAGAGCATTGTGATGGGTCACCCTCTCATGTTGTCTGTGCTCCATTCAGTCGAGAAATTGTTGATCCATACGCGCACACAGCATTTTACCAAATAGTCAGCTGACCTGGTATGAGCAAATCATCCTGGGTGCCGAGAATGTCACCCCTAGGAGGTGTACAATTCGGAACCCGTCAACATTATTGCCCTACCTGGAAATGAGACTGTGGGTGATGAAACTGAGCATGACTGCCTAGATGTTACTGAGCTATGCACAAAGCCAAAACCTGACATAGTAGATGTGCCACTAACTGAGTCAGATCACGTGCTGTTTGTTGATGGCTCCTACTTACGTAACCAAGATGGAAATTTAAGAGTTGCTTATGCAGTTTGTACTGTTACAGGTGTGGTCAAAGCCTCCTGGCTTCAAGGGGTCTTTTCACCACAAGTGGCCAAATTGATTGCTCTTACTAGAGCATGCTGTGTTTCAGACCAGCTGAGAGGGACGATTTTCACTGATAGTCAGTACGGCTTTGGTGTCGTTCATGACTTTGGGCAGTTAAGGTCTCAGAGTAGATTTATTACCTCTTCAGGGTCACCAAATCGAAATAGGGAGAGCGTTAAAAATCTTCTCAAGTCCTTGCAACTGCCTGACCAAATTGCTGTGATGAAATGAACTGCCCACAGATCAGGTACAGACCATGTGACGTTCTGCAATAAGTATGCTGATGGGATTACTTGTTACTGTGCATAATTAATTCATGCATCTTTATTGGGAAATACATAATTAAAAGTTCAGATCTTCCAAATTGCAGTTGTTGTCTGCTGTTTATACTTGGAGGAAGTCAAGAGATCATAGGAAGAAGTGCCAGAAGCAGAACAGCAAAGTTGGATCAGAGCAGGTTGTATCAAACGTGAAGAGGATGAGGTTTGGGTTTTCACAGATGGAAGACCTGTGTTGCCTGAAAGTTTACCACCTCCTATAGCACGGCATTATCAAGGTCCCACACATGTAGTGAGAGAGGCTATGGTGCGTCTTTTAGACAAACCTAGTTTAACCTGAAATTTAGGCTGGTGGCTGAAATTTTATGTCACAGATGTGTGGTGTGTCAACAACAGAACGCAGGGAGGAAAAACAAGTTACCATGAGTCACATAGGGAGATCAGGAAGTTCTTTCAGTAGAATGCAAATCGACTTTATTGAGATGCCCATTTGCAATGGCTTGCGAAATGTCCTAGGGATTGAGTATATCTTTTCATTGTGGGTAGAAATTTAAACAACTAGGAGAAATGACCTCCTCAAATTAACAAGACTCTTATTGAGAGAGATTATACCGCGGCTTGTTTTCCGGACTTCTCTAGAGTCAGACCGAGGAACTCATTTTAATAATGAGGTGCTGAAGATGTTGTGTGCAGCATTGCACGTTGAGCAGAGACTACATTGTAGTTATCACCTGGAAGCTCCTGGAATTGTGGAGCAGGTCAATGGAACACTAAAATCCTGACTGGCGAAAGTGTGTGCTTCCACATCTCTGATGTTGCTTGATGCATTGCCTCTTATGTTTATGAGTCTGTGAAGTAGCCCAGACAGGAGAACAAGGTTGTCGTCCCATAAAATCATCACGGGGAGGGCTATGAGACAGCCAGCTGTGCCTGTGAATGCGCTTGTGAACATTACAGATGACTTTATTCTTGATTACTGTAAAGGACTGGCTGACGTGGTACATTCTGTGTCTCGCCAGGTTGGAGAGGCTACTGCCACAACTCATCATAAGCAGTGCCATGACCTCAGTGCCCGCGTCTGGGTTATGGTGAAGAAGCACATGTACAAGTTGGTGTGGGCCATACCAAGTGATTCTGATAACCACTACTGCTGTGAAGTGTGGAGGTTTCCTGAATTGGGTATATGCTGCTCATACTTAGAGTCCCATGTCCCCTGGATGATATAAAAGCATCTGTTCCTAATGTGCCGGTGGTTACAGTGAGCCAGAGGAAGCAGGTTAGTCAATCTGTTGGGGATCAGCAAGCTGCTGGGACAGCACTCATTTGGCCTGAGGGAGGTTCGAGAGAGTCCACTGTTGTTGGTACAGAAGGGTCAGGTTCAGGAGAGTTGACTATGCAAGGTTTAGACCCCAGCAGAGGGCCTAGTGAAATATTAATGCGAGTTGTACCCGGAGACCGATGGCTCAGAAGAGAGGAGAGCGGAAGATCCTCTCTGACTGAAGTTCAAGTGCACCGCACTATACCAGAGGGTACTGACAAACCTGGCCAGAGGGGCAGTGAAGAAGAAGGGCCAGTAGTGAGAAAGTCAAAGAGAGCTAGAGTACCCTGCCAAAGGTACTCCTCACCTGAATGGTCTTATTTGACAGACAATGATTGGAAGAGAGCATTTTACAACTTTTGCTATAACAATTTGCATCCACTTGAGCCTCCTTGAAGTGAACCTTATGGATGAACTGAGATTTGAAATTGCATTGCCACTTGAAAGACTGACTCAGCTTGTTCGGGAAGTGATCATAAGCGAATTCAAACTGCACCTTTACTAAAGGTTACACTTGTACCTGCGAAAGAGAAAACTGAACTGTACTTTGCTGCTTGTGCCCCCTAGAACTAACTGCAAGAATGTATTATGCGACTATCTTCTAAAGCTAACAGTCCGATCCTAGTGATCTCATGGAGGCTACCCCAAGATCCCTTAGATGCAAACACATGTGTGCTGGAGTGTTTGCTGTTGCCACTATAGTACTAGTTATTCTGCTTAGAATTCTTAGCTTGCCTCACGACATACATGATGATAAGCGTACGTTTACTCGCACCCCTCCAAAGCCTAATCCTACTAGTAATAGTTTACCTGCATTAGATGAGCAAGATTGCACGCAGATGCTTCTAGAGGAGATTACTCACTGAACGTATATACAAAGCTGCTTTAAGAGTATGTAGATACTATGGATGCTATGGATTGCTACATTTGCATGGAATTGCTTGCGTCAATTGCCGAGGGAATAACTCATCATCGTCTTCCATTGACATATGGTGTCTCTTGTAGTTTGCTATTGAGCTTATTTTATGGCAAAGGTCATTTCCAATATTATTACTCGAATCCAGATCTAGTTCTTCCCGAAGTTCCTGTGCTGAAACACTCAAACAGATAACATAATGCCACAAATGCTGAAATAACGGGTCATTCCTTTTGACAATGTCCCCAAACACATTCTCTAGACCTCATTATGTGATCCGGACATCCCTATCGTCCTCTGAATATTTTGGTTACATTGAATGATGGTAGTTATGCAACAGTGCGCAGGGGATCAGCAGGGAAAAATACAAGGCCATTTCCTGAACACAACAGCAAGCGCCATTGCTGCTCACTCGTCCTACTGCTTTTGTCATTGTACATCAATCAAGTTGTTGAGTTCATGAGCAGTGGCTTCGATGACTCACCACTGCACTGGTTCCACAATGGCAAACCTTTTATTAGCTGCAGAAGTCCTACTGGTCTGAAAGATGTCAAGAGGCATGCAGAACTCACTACACAGATTTGACAAATTCTGCAGACTGAAAGAGCTAGTCCTCACTACTGCCTACACCAAGCTAATGACATTAGACCACACAAGAACTTTAGGACTACATTTAGGTTGGCCAAGCTCACCTCTTGAGCAAGTGCAAAAATGTAGGTACTTGGGTCTCCACGTATGGCCGGACGTAAAATGGAAAAATCATATCAGGGTGTCCAGGAATCTCTTAGCACAGACGGGGATGCAACAGTGCGCTTTGCAAAGGAGAATGATAAGCAGATACTTTACCCTGCCCTAGAAGTCTATAAGGGCCCAAGAAGTCTATATGGCGTGCTGTTAAAATGCTTTACTCTATGGAGTGAAAATGTGGGGTTTACATAAAAGCATAATAATAAACACACGTGAGAATGGCTTTCTAAAATGCCTTTTGAGTCTCCCGCCTGGTACCCCCACAGTTCCATTGTTTAGGGGCCTTCGTATTGTTCATATATATCGCTTTTCTATGTTAATACTGCTTGGTTATTTGGTAAGGGTTTAGACGATCTCTGAGCTAAGTCAATTGAGGGAGTGCTTGTGTGACATTCTAGACTCAGTGGGCAAGAGGTTTCTTGGCTGGTTTAGGCATGTTTGCGAACCTTTGAGGAAGACAGGTATACCTCATCTCTGGTCTTTTTCCACTAGTCTAGCATCTGAAGCACCTGAAGCTACAGGAAAGATGAGAAATGTGCTCAAGATTCAGTCTTACTCGGGTGAGGTTGAGCCTAGACTGGCAATGGTTGCTAACATTAAATTAGGCTTTGCATTTTAGCTATGAAACTTTTTCTTGATAAATGGGGTTCTCCATCCAGTCAGACCATGTGTTGCTTCAACTGTAATAATTGGGCAGAAGATGATAAGCGTTTCCTGTTTCTGTGCCCGAATTATGCTATCCCAGGGCAAACTGGCTTCGATGCTTGATGAGGAATCTGGTTGTTTGTAACGAGGCAGACTCCGGAAATAAGTGAGGCAGACACCTCAAGAAATGTCCCCTTCCTCCACTGTCACGTTACCTTGTCTACTGGATAAAGCGTCCCTATATCTACCTCCGATTGTATGATGAATGTTGTATTGTTTTATAAATTCTTGTTTTATTGTATATTGCTTGATTTTTTTTATGGGTTGCTATCCAAAATAAACGTAAAATGACAGACTGCCATCTCAACATCACATGAGCGACTGCTGAGGGGGAGCAGCCATTTTATTTCTGAGGCACCGCGAATCTTGCAGCAGCGAAACATGCAATTATACTGTCCACCCACACATAATCCAATGAAAACAGACAGCTGGACGGGCCTCTTTAATTAAAAAGATGGAAAATCTGAGATAACACAACAGAAGTCTCATGTTCACACAGGCTTTGCAATACAGTTTATCTATTTTTAACTTTCTCAATTCATCGTGCCACTTCTTGAAAGTAAGAGCAGTGCTTGGGTCTGTGTAATGTGCAGGTGTGATATCTCAACTCATGAGCCACGGTAGAAATCACACTATACGGATTCTGTTCACCAAACTGGTAATTTTTACGCAGCATTTAAAGGCTAAATAAATAAAATAAATCCAGTACTTATATAGCGCACGAATCACCCCCGAAGGGGTCACTCGGCGCTGGGGGCCGTTGGGAAGATTAAGCGAGCCATTGCCCAGAGTCGCATGGTGCTGGGCAGACCCCTGCCGCTGGAGCCAGGGATCGAACCGTGATCCCCAGCGTCCAGCGTCAGTCGCCCTGGCCGCGGTGCCACACCTCTCCCCAAAGGATACTTTTCAATGCACAGATTACTGTTTTTTTCATGGTCATTCTTGCTTTCGACGGTCACAAATGTTGAAAGACTGGGTTCAGAAGGAGCTGCGGGTGCCAATCCACCTCGAAGCCCTTAATAGACATTGAGGCTCTAGACATTTCTTGGGCTGTCAGGTCCTACCACAGCAGCTTATGGTAAGCCTTAGGTCACCCAGCCATTTCTCAGCTGCCCAAGATGTCTTGTGTACTCAAGCCTTTCATCGACATCTCCATTCAATCATCACTCAGGATTTATAGAGCGCAGCTAATTACCTGATAGGGCATCAAGGCGCTTGCAGGCCCCAGAGGCTCATTCAAACAGCCAAGTCTTGAGAGCCCTTCAAAATTCTGGAAGTGAGGTGATGGTGCGGAGTTGCGTGGGGGGGCTGTTTCAGGTCTTTGCTGCGATGTAGGTGAAGGAGCATCCTCCACTTCTTCTTCGGTAGATGCAGGGAGAGTGGGCAAGTGATAGGGAGGAGGAGCATAGTGATTCAACAGAGGCTTGTGATATGCCTTAGGTTATGTAGCTTCGGGGGGGGGGGAAGTCAAAGGGTTCAGAACATGCTTCTTGTACCAAGCTATGCCTTAGAGAATCAAAACGTGTCTTTTGGGATCAAGGCCTATCCCAATGGCATATTACATGTTTAAAGCTGAAGTACAGCCAGTGCTTAATTTGAGCTGCTGGTTTCCGGTGCTCGGCACCAGCAATTAATCGTCAGCACCAGTGCTTATAGCGTGAACTCGGCCCGAAGGTATTGGAGCGCTTTGCATGAGCACCAGTTAAGGACACATTCATTTTTGGTTGGCACGGGGAGATAAAGTGATTTGCCCAGAATTACAGGTTTTGTTGAGCCTACGCCGAGACTCGAACCTGGTTCCCCAGCTCCAAAGTCGGCAGCTCTGACCCTTACGACACATCCTCTCCCCACTTGTAAGGTTTCATGGTTAGTAGCTGGTTCTGTTATAGGCCATGCTAACAGGAGTAATGGACTGGTGCAAGCTGCCTCCTGACGAGAGACCCAGCACTTATATTTTCACAAATTGACCACTGAGTACAAGCCATGGCTTAGGTCACGCCACAAGCAGACACTCATTAAGTCCATGGGTCTCAGATCACGCCTTGGCTAAAGACATATTTGAGTGTCATATCATAACTTGGGGGCACATGTGCTTAAGTCACCCCAGAAGTACAAATACTGGTTGCAAGGATGAAGGCATACCACTGCAGCTCATCACAAGTCTTGGAGACTTGAATCATAGGCAGTAACTCAGGCCTCCTGTGGGCAGCGGTCTTCATGGAGATCAAGGGTATTAGGGGCTTGGGTCTTACATCAGTCACTGAGGACATCTTGGGAAATAAAGTAACTCCTCAGGAGCTTCTCAAGATACGTCTTACATAAAATGTTAATATCACAAAACATTTCATGCGGCCCAGTTTGTTATACATATCTAGCAGGAGCATGTCTTCTAATTTAAAGCAGGATATATCTGGGGCTCCAGTCATACCTTGTGCTCAAGACATGCCTTAGAGGCCACAGTCATAAATCTATTCTCCAAGACATGTCTTCTAGACTCTGTCCATACTTTAAGGTGTCAAAGACATTTTATTAAAAAGGAATGCAAAGAAAACAAAGTGATGGATGGAATGCTTGAATTAATCTCAGCCACTGGCAACCCCTCGGGCTGCATCCCAATCCATCGTTTGTTGCCCACCATGCCATCTAATTTTATGGACACAAGTCCTTCCTCACAAGCTTAGGACATGTCTTGTACTTATGCCATACACGAGGGTTAAAGACACGTCTTATGGGCTTGTGTCACACGCAGAAACTTAAGATATATCTTTGGGGCTTGGGTCAGATGCAGGGGCTAAAGACATGTTGTTGTATCCTGTATGTGTATTGATCCTTCTCTCCTGTTGCCTTCTCCCTAGCTGCTCAGCCAGTGTGAATGTGCTGCGTGGAATGTTGGTGTGGTGATGAGGAATGGAATGTTTGGGTGCCTGTGAGGTGATCTGTGGCAGTTGGAGTAAGGGCTGAGTAGCAAGCAGGCTGCTCCTGGTGGGGCTTCTCTACATAAACTTTCCAATCTGCAACTAAGACTTAATAAAACTACTTAAACTACATCTCGGCTACTAGACTTCATCATTACACATGCTCTGGTGGTTCATCTCAAGCAGAGCTTAAGGACACATCTTGTTGGTTCATGTCTTATGCAGGGATCCAAAACATTTAAGGGGTTTAAGACCACTCTTAGAAGCTCATTTCATAAACAAGAGTGAAAGATATACCATAGTAAACCATGTCACGGAAGTCATGTTTTCGGTGCTTCTGGGGTGTCTCTTCTAAAACGAACAAGCATTATCAAGCCATTATAGCTTTATGTTCTGATGCATTCCTGTGCTTATTATGATGTTTTGTTTGGTGTTTAGTTGTCGTAAGATTCTACTTGGCAAAATGAGTAGAGCTCATGTCCTGAATGGAATAACTACTTGTTTTTGCTTTTTATGTGTGACTATGATCATTTGCAATGTTTTCATGGTGTGGGATCAAAGGTAGACCTCTCAGTTGCATTTGGGAGTTTGGTGTGTGCTGCAGGGTCGGACTGGCCATAGCGAGCATCGGGCGTTTTCCCAGGAGGCTGGAAGGCTGGGGGCTGGTGTTGGAGCAATGAAGGCCAGTTTTGTTACAGGTGGCCGATTTTTCAGCGGTGCTGCAGTATCGGCCCCCAGTAACAAAGGCAGCAGTACTTCATGTCTAACCCAACACTCTCCCACCCCATCGGGGTGGGGGCCGGTCCGACAAAATTGCCAGGGCTGCTTTATTTTCCCAGTCCGGCCCTGCTGCGATAGCAAGGAGACAGCATCAAAAGACATGCTGGTGGAGGGAAAGTAGCCAAAGTTCCACAGAGATCTCCTGCTATGTTGAGCATGCCTTTGAAAAATGCGTAAGCTAGCTATGTTTATGTCGATTGATAGTGACATATACATAGGTAAATATACTATTTTTAGACAGGTATATATAAGAAGGGAGTAGTGTTATCTAATCCTGTGGTGAACATTTTCTCTGTCCATGGGCTTACTGCATATTATTTTAAACATTCCGATAGTGAGTATTCTCATATATCAGTGTTTTATTGTGGGTGATCCAGTTTGGCCATACAATGTGTAAACTTCACTGACCAATCAAATTAATGAAATTGAAAAGTAAGGGCAATATTGTGAGTGAAACAACTATAACTGGGTCTAGAAATCCACTAATCCACTTTATTCAACAGCTATTAATAGTGCACTTCATACATAAAATTATATAAATCAGTAATCGAAAGCGGATAATCAATAAACTCTACAGTGTGCAAAAGGGGCAATGCTCAAACTTTCTCACACAATTTGCCCCATAGATATCTTTATGCAAATGGACTTTAAATTGCTCTTGATACCACGATTTTGTAGTTTTATAACCCAGCCTCCTATTAACCAATTGAAAGGTGCTTATTTTATCATCCTTGGAAATATGACAGGCTGAGTTGGCCCTGCTGGGATTTGAGCTGTACTCTTCAGTGGTTCACAAATAACTGAGGCACGTGAATGTGCAACAGCCCACTCATTTTCCATGTCATATATAATTGTAGTTATGATAATTATAATAAATAGTGGCAATTTCAGGTAGCTTCATTAGGGGCAGGTGGGATGTCGCAAAATCAGTGAACTGCCATCTGAAGCTAACAGAGCGGGGTTGTGGTCTTTCAGATGCCTGGCTACGTTGATATTTCAATATCCTTAATATACAAAGCTATCAATAATTTCTTGAAAATGCAAAAATGCAAATATCAAGAATACCTGTCAGCTCATACATTGCAGCCCTCCTGATTCAGGCAGGTGACTGGCTACTGATTTCAAGGCTAGTCTCCCCCCTCCCGATTCCTACGTGCAGAAACCAGATTCGGATTGGCGAATCATGATCTGCTGGAAACAAGGCAGCTTGAGCTCTGAAATATATATCCTGAGCCGGAAGGCTTTGCCCTTAATTCTTGAAGGGGGAGATTAGAGGGTGTGACAGGACTTAACAATTAATTGTTGGCAGGTTTACATAGTGCATACAAAAAAAGACTTTAGTACTCTGTTTTTGTTTGCGCTATGTTATTAAACTGCCAAAAATAAAATGCTGATTGTCTGTCACCATACATGCCAACAGACCCAATTGAGACAGATTGCCGCTGCCTCAGTCTAAGTCAATGGGGAAAATACATTTTTGACTATTTTTTTTTAAATTCCCACTTTCCTGCTCTAAAATGTTGCCATGTATGTAGGGTGACTAGACGTCCCCGTTTTCCCAGGACGGTCCCCGTTTTTGGAGAAGTGTCCCCGTGTCCCGACACTTTTCTCCAAGTGACTCAAATGTCCCTGTTTTCAAACAGTGTCCAGGTTAAACACAGAAATGTCCCTGTTTTTCATTGGTCCGGTTGAGCATGTGCGCACATGCTCTCTTTGCACTGTTTACGGCATGTATCGTCACTGAGGTGAGCGCTGTAGCAAGAAGGAAAATCCTTTGAAGAGAGACATTTTACACTCAGCGCCACCTACGTCATCGTGCCAGTCAAAGTTTCTACTTTGGATAAAACAATATTTCTTCGTCCTGTAGCTTGTATTCATAGCCATACAAACTTTTCAGTAGCCCTTATGCATACCGTGCAAGGATTAATGCATTGCTCAATGCATGTTTTATTCATAACCAATTCATGCATGCTCTGTGTTCTCCATATCAAAGCTGACTTGACCTTTTGACTGACCTTTTCGATCATGGCAAACTGTTTAGCTGGAAGGACTTAAAGGAGCAGTATTGACGCCTGTGGAAGAAGCGAGCAGCGCTGCTCGAGCTTTTTGCTCAGGTCTTCACACTATTGCACAATTAGATGATACCAATTGCTAGAGTACACTATACATACCCCAGTAAGGTAACATGACATCCCAGCAGTGACCACGCAAATGTGGGAGGACTGTGTGGTCGGCCAGCCTTTGACACCCTTAAGACCCTAAGGCAGTAATACCTGGAGAGAAGTGTTTTTTTTTTTACATTGGTCCATGGCTGCCATTTGGCCATTTAGCATTCCGCAGTTTACCTCCCATGCTTTTCTTTCATGAGCAACTAAGTAACATTGGTGAGTTGTACTTTACGTGGTGCTGACGCGCAGCTATAGAAACGAACATTGATAAAGCTAGTAAATCTGGCATTTGCTAGCCTGTGATGTTTTTTTGATTTTTGGCAAATATATGCTATAGTCCTTAAAAGTGTAAATGTAATAAAAAGTACTAATGCTGCTGTGCAAAGGAGAGGGGTGCCAATAAAAGACTGCGGATTTGTTGTCTGTAATGCTTCATCTCGGTCTGTGGAGGGAGCTGTCATTGTAGTCCCTTTTCTATGTCTATGACAGCTGTCAAATAGTCCTACTTTTATGTCGATGGTTACTGCAAACTGTAGTCCTACTTCTATGTCTATGACCTGTCCCCGTTTTTTGTTTTGAGAATCTGGTCACCCTACATGTATGACAACTTACGGTATGGCAGCTAGTGAAGATAGCGTTACATCACACAGAAAGTAAATCACTACCATAAGCACCACGACAAGTGACAAACATCCCCCTCTCAACTAACACCCTACATATAAAACCACATTTTTGTAATTGGCCCACAGTCAAGCAAGCTTCTGCCCAGGAAGGGCTGGGACCAGTGTCGTAATGAATAATGATGGGGCCCCTCTGCAAAATGCGATGAGGGGCCGCTGACTTTTACATACCTCACAGATATTCATTGGCCTTGGGATGAATGGGGGTCCCCAGAAGGACTGGGGGGACCCTGAAGGGTTGCAAGGATGTTCCTACACCGCAGGGGTCTGCATTACGCCACTGACTAGGGCACCAACAGGGGCCGAAGGTGTAAGATATAACTGCAGAAAACTTCTGCAATGCTTGGCAACATCTGTCCTACTGCGAGGAAGCCATTTCCTTACATATGACTGTGGGTGGAGTAGTGAGCCACCCGGCTACTATGGACTTCCCCATGACCCAGATGTTGTATAATCTCAACCCTTATGTCTGGGTGCGGCCAAGGGTATAAATAAAGGCATGTAAGACCCCTGGAGGGCAATTCACCAAAATGCCTGGGGTAGCGGAAGGGACATCACACACAATTGGCCTCTACTTTGACCGAAAACCAGGAAAATAGAGCTCCAAACGACGTCCATTAGGATGAGCTGCTCCTGTGTTCCAGGCACTGCTTTTGCTAACTCTGAGGCCAAGGGTCGCAAAGGCAGTGCCAGGGAGACCCCTAAATTATGTCATGGTAAGAACGCTCGATGTACTGCGTGCTAGTGCCATTCATCTATTCAGCATCAGTGCCCGCTGTCTATTGTGAGCATGACACTACATTGGCTAAGAGGAAGGCCATCATGCTCACTGCCGCCCATGACTCTATGTGGACGCCACACCCCCACGGCCTCACCTGCGTCACCTACCCCTGCACGCGCCTGGCCAGCACTTGAGCAGAAGCACCAACACTGACTGCCTCGCTCACGCAACAACTCAACATGCCACGGCCGTCACTTGTCTTCAGGAGCAAATGTCCTGCAGATCCAGCACGCACACATGTCTCCAGCGGCATGCAGGGCTTCCTGCTCCGGCCTGTGGGAACTTGATTTCTGGCAGCTTGTCCAAGCGACCTCTTCTGCAAAAGGCCTATGGCCCACGGGCTCCCGCTCCCTGAGGGACAAACACTCACACTTCCTCAGCCTTCAGTCCCATCACAGGCCTTAAACCTGGCCTGTTGGGCCCGCATCCTTGCTGACTGACGTATCATCAGCGCTCAACGCTGTACTGGTGATCTCTCATCTGCCAACCAGCCCTGAACAGTGAAGAAAGGCTATAGTGGCGCCAACCTGCAGGAAGGTCTCCTGACTTCACCACAGCTACCCTGCAGGCCCAGGTCAAAATACAGAAGCCCGGTTAAGGACGATCCACAGTGTACCTAGCCCCAGAGGCACAGAAGCTAAACCTTCCTCATGTGTGCTGCACCAGGTTCATGTGCAACATGGCAGATGATGCGAATGCTGAATGTGCTCCATTACCCCCGTATCACAACTCTGCAACGACGCTTCACCCATTCAACAAGCTAGCCGATCCTGCTACTGCCGCCCCCAGATGGAGGATGTGGGTTGGCTGCCTGAATAACTATTTCAGGGCAGCCCACAAAACAGATGGCACCGTGAAACGTTCCCTCCTGCGCCTCTACACGGGGAGGAGATCTACAAACTGTTTGAATACTTACCTGGTGTAGGCGCAGATGATCCACCTGTGCATAGATATGCTCCTACCCAGTAAATCCGTCAGATGGGAGAGAGACATCACACCCTCAATAGACGACCTCATTGGTGATCTCAAAGGGCCGGGTAGTTTCCAAAGTTCAACCTTAATGCCAAGAAACACCAATTACAGCTTGATGAATTATAACTTTCTCTACGCACCTAGGTCTGCAGTGGTACAACACCTGAACTTTGAAATTCGTCCGCAGCTGAGGTGTTCCAAAATGCAATTTAGGAGGATCTCTCCGTCCTCCAGGAAGTGATGAACGTCAGCGTTGACATATTGCTATACTCTCCAACAGCAGAAGAACATCACCGCCGACTCAGGCCACACTGCAGCAGCCGTGTGATCACGGCATCACCCTTCATTGGGAGAAATTCTACTTCTTTAAGACACGCTTCGATTTCTTCAGCTTTTATTAGCAAAGGTCAGTGTCCAGGTTGACCCCGGAAATCACATGCAATCCAGCAAGCACCCACGCCTACAACAGGTCTGCAGTTTCCTGGGGATCGCCACTTACTGCAGGTGTTTCATCCCTTTCCTGGTGACCATTGCCGAACCTCTCAGAGCAATAACGAAGTCCAATGGCCAGTGGACCTAGGGCACCATGTAGGATGAGACGTTTTCGATGCATTAAGAGCGCACTCCTCAGAAAGTCGACAATGGCGTACCTTGACCCCAAGCAGAGAACGGTACTCCTCATTGATGGCAGCCCAGTAGGGCTGGGGGCTGTACTGATGCAGCAGGTGGAACCGGGAGGGGGGGGGGGGGCACCGCTCACCTTCACAAGCAGAGCACTCACCACAACAGAAACCAGACACACCCAGATGGAAAGAGAAGCCCTTGCCATCAAGTGGGCTTGTGGCAATTTGAACCTGTAACTCAGTAGCTGACCTTTGAAAATTGTGGATTCATGCTGGGATTTGTAGCTACGTACAGCGGAACCAAAAGTCGTCCAACCAGCATAAAGACTAATTCAAAAAGTAAAGGGCCACTAATGTTGGATGTAAAAGTGTTATAGAGAGATGTCTGATTCTGTGAGACCTCCTCACTTGCACCTCTATATGTAAGTAAAGCTCTCACTGCAGCCAGCAATCAATGGAAACGGTGCTCTAAGTGGGCCCTGGCAAAGCAAACCAAAAAAAGTACACTGAACCAGGGCTGGAAAATACCTGACCTTGTTTGAAATAAGATAATGGTGAGTGTGTGACACTCCCTGTTCTTGTCAACGCTGTGTAACAAATGCTTGCGTGGCCTCTTTTTCAGGCCCCTTTGGACTGGCTTTTGTATCATGAACATGGACAGCTGCTGTCTCGGTTCTAGGCTTTCTCCCCCCAATCCACACATGCCTAAGTTGGCAGCAAAAGTGCACGGGAAGATTTGAGGGTAGACCATGGCTATGCAGTATAACAGTTTCTCCACTTCCCACTCCTCAACACCAGGGACCAGATTTACTAACATTTTGTGTCGTGATTGTACCACTTTCGTGGCGCAGCCACAACGCAAAATGCTTAAAGTTATTTACAAAGCCACGCAAGGGGCAATTTGCATCACTTTGCATGGCTTTGCAAAGACATGTAATGCAATGCTGTGGTTGCACTGCCTGGTGGCGCATGGGTGTTCAAATATGGCCCCAGGGGCCATATTTATAATTATTTTACGCAACCCAGAAACACACCTTGCTGCGCTCTGTGGAAGAAAGACAGGTATGTGCTGTATCTATCAAGATATGGCACATTTTTGCTCTCCTTTGAGCTGGCACACTTCTGGCTGCCTAGCACCAATGCAGGTACCCTTGCTCCATGGTGAAAGGGTGACTGCCTTGCAGGCAGGATTGTTTTTGTGCAGGAAGGGACACCTTCCTGAACACAAACAATCCTTAGAGGCTTTTTCTCCTTGTTATGCCTCCCCTGGCATTTTGACACTTTCCCAGGTCTACCACTCATGGTAAATCTGGGAATGCGCCAAAATACATGGGTGGATGCGCGGGAGCACCCTCACTCTACCAATGGAACGCCTCGCTGGGGCAGGGTAAAAGAAAGCAGCGACTTGCACTGCCTTCCATTCCTCCACATTTACCAAGCACCACTGGGCCACGCAAAATAGCCTTGCGTGGCCTGGTAAATCTCATCCAGGTTTTACGCCGCTCATGCGTTGCCTTGTATGGCCGAGAGTGAAGTAAATTTTTGATAAATATGCCCCCAGATTTACAAAGATGTGTAAACCTGGGATCGCGTGAAATCGCTATGTCTCCCAGAGGACGGCGTAATATGGAGAAAAATCTTTCTGCAGCACATAGAAAAAGGAAAATGCCTTGAGGGATTATTTTTTATTCAGGAAGGTATCCCTCTTTCCGCACAGAAACAATTCTCCTTGTAATGCTGGCACTCTCACACCCTGGTGCAATGATGCCCGAATTGGCACTAGGCTGCCTGAAGTGCGCCAGCACTATGAAAAAGCAGAAGTGCACCATTTCTTAGCAGATATGCTGCACATCTGCTCTCTCTATTTCACGCAATGCAGAACAGCAAGTTGCCTTGCGTACTGCTTTGCGTGAAAGGTGAACAAATTCGTCCCTTGGTGTTGCCTTCCCTGGCTAGCCACACAGCTTCCAGAGTTCAGCCAGCACCTTGTGTGCAGGTGTCCTGTCCATGTGTTCTGCCAGAAACTCAGTACTTTCTTCCTGGAACTCCAGGGGGTTTGTGGTGGTGCTGTCTATAGGGCAGCCCGGTCATTCTTTATTTTATGTGTAGTTTTATATAGCGTGAACTCGACTCAAAGGTATTAAAGCACTTTACATGAGCACCAGTTACATTACACAAGGACACATTCATTTATTTTTTAAGGCACAGGTAGATTAAGTGATTTGCTTTGAACCACAGACTGTTGAGCCGACACCGAGACTCGAATCTGGTTTTCCAGTGAACAAGCCCTCTGCTCTGATCATAACACCACATCCTTCCTTGGCACTGGTAGAAGAGATTGGTAGTTAGGGCCTATTCTTTTTTCTCTTTCTCTTCTGACCATTGCCTAACATGAGGCTACCTGACGATGAAGACACCAGTGAGGCACCCAATACTTTATTCTTTTAATTCTTCCACACTTGATAAGTCTTTACATTCGTCACCAATGCAGCAAAGTTCTCGGTACACAGTAAGGAGTCTGGAGTACAAGCAGGGAGCTTTTTAGTTAATGGAGAAAAGAGTGTATAGCCCGATTGGGAACCCTCCATCCATATGTACAATGTTTCCCCTTCCTTAGGGTAGACTTATTCTACATTGTACAGCAGCTTGGTGACTGAGCTTTTCATTTTATTCAAGCTTTATATTTTTTTAGAGTAGTTGAGCACATCGTTATAGGCTGAGAAAGCATCAGGTTGACTTTCAGGTAAGAGCATCTACAAGAAAGCCCACCGGGAGTATGGTACCTCACTGCTCAGCCACCAGTCCCAAATGTTGTAACTGGCAAACCAACACATTCTAGCATTCACCCAAAGTAAGACTACATAATAAATAAATAAACAAATCAATTAATAACACCATGGTGGTGCATTGACGCATGGACTGAGGGAGAGCAAGATGCAATAGGGTCTTTGTAAATGTAATGTGCTCTTTAGTTGGCTGTGGGTGAATGTGGAGAAAAACACATCAAAGGAAACGGTGCTGGCTGGAGAAACTTTCTCAACAAACCTGTTTCCTCCATTTATCGAAAAGAATGGCATTACTGTATAAGGAACATCCTTTACAGGAAGTCAAGAGTATCCTGGTGAGTGCGCTTGATGTGCAAAAATATCCTTGTGTTCAGTTTTTCCAGGACCACATAGATCCACAGTTATTTTTTTATAGAATGTGTGGCCCACCATTTTATTTTACCTCTTTTCATTAACTTTCCTATACATTGGCTAACACCTTCCCCCTAAACTAGGTATTTTCCTTTACCCCTCTCAGTCTAGCTTATCGGTCCTGTATTCATGTCCTAGTAACTTCACTAACACTCTAGAAATGTAACCCCTACACATACCATATATTATGTATGTACGTTTGTATACAGTGATTGTGAGTGATTTCTAAAAATGTATGAGTGTTAAACATACATACTAAGGTACTACACAAGTTACCTTAGTAAATTTTGTGTACTACTGAGTGATACTATTTATAACATATATTATGTGAGTGGTTGTGTGACTGCGCATCCATGTGTAAGTGGGTGTGTGAGTAACTGTATGGGTCAATGAGTGGGTATGTGAGTAACTGTATGGGTGAGTGAGTGGCTGTATGGGTTAGTGAGTGGTTGTGCTAATGACTGTATGGGTGAGTGAGTGAGTGGCTGTTTGAGTGTGCATTTGATTAACTGAGTGGGTGTGGGAGTGGCTGTGTTGGAAAGTGACTATGAATGGCTCTACGGGTGAGTGAGTAGAGGGGTGAGTGCTTGTATGGATGTGTGAATGGGTAAGTAAGAGGTTGTGTGGGTGTGTGAGTTGCTCTTGAGAGGCTGAATGGGTGAGTGACTGTGTGTTTAAGTAACTATATTGGTGTGTGAGTGGCTGTATGGGTGAGTGGGTGGCTGTGTGGATAGGTTTATGGGTAGCTGAGTGGCTGTGTGTGTGAGTGGGTGGCTCTGTTGGTGAGTAAGAGAGTGTGTGAGTGGTTGTTTGGGTGTTTGAGAAGTTGAATGGGGTGTGAGCGGGTCTGTGGTGGGTCTGTGGATGATGTAATCAGGGATGTAATTTGAGATGTCATCAGTGATGCCATAAGTGATGTCACTGACCAGGTCATGAGTGATGTAATAAATGAAGTCATAAGCAGTGCATTTGGGGTGAAAGTTATAGTTTGCTCAGTAAATTAGAATTTCACTGGTTTTGTACGAGTGAAATCTGAGCCTTATCATAACATCTCTGTAACCTTTGTTTTTTTCAGGAAATTTCTAAGGCTTTTTTAATTCTATTTCCTAACTATAACGTCCCTGTAACCTTTGTTTTTTTTTACCTACTAGGCACATTTGAAGAGTGGTGGAGAAAGGGGACGGGCTTCCAACCAGCTCTCAGCAATCCCACTGTGTGGGACTTTCTGCTGGTAACAGGAGGGCTTCCTGGCCCCTAAAGACCCTCAGCATCCAAAGGGACTTCATCCCTCAACAAGTAGTGCGCTGCGCCAGGAGGTTCGTTTGCAGTGGAGAAAGGGGGCAGTTGATCTGAGAGGCCCCCCGATTTATATAGCAATAGCCCCGGGAAGGTGGCGGTCCCCGATGCAAGGCAGGATCCATGAGACACCCCCATTTGTTTAAACAATAATAGCTGCATGCCCGCATGACATGGCCCACCAGGGGGCTTAATAATAGAGAAGAGCGGGAGCTCCTGCGCTTCTATTTTTTTTATTTTCAGTGGGAGCCACGGCACCAGCACAGGTCTCATCCAATTGGTTTTTAAAAACTTTTTTTTTACCCTGGCAGCGTCTCCACCAAGAGGCCTAGGGGTCAGCGTATTGGCACCCTGCCCCTTCTCTTTTTATAAAGTTTTTTTATGGGACACAAGCCGAGTCCCAAGATGGCTGCCAATACTTCCTTATTAGAAGCGTTGGCAGCCAATCAGATTTGAGCATGGGGACTGGCGGATTCTCAGAGGATCCGCGCTCCTATATATACAAATTTGGATTTTCTTTAATATTTCCAAAACTACGGAATGGTTTTACACCAATTTACAAAAAGGTCACCTTCTGGACCAACAACTACCTTTCTGCCAAATTTGGTGTAATTCCGTTCAGCAGTTTGGGCTGTAGTCGTGTCTAAAATTCCTACGGGAATTAACATGGGAAATGTACGTTTTGTGATTCCTCCCCTTTTTCTTGGCCCCCACTTCATGGATCACCCTGAAACTTTCCATGCGCAACAAGAATCACCGGAGCACTTTTTGGGAAAATTTCGTGAAGATTTGCTCAATGAAGCCAAAGATTGCTTTTCCTATGGAAACTAGGTCCTAACTATAACAATCTACTGGTGACCGCCAGTAGGTAATATATATAGATATATATATATATATTTAAATGAATAATCATTTAAACAAGTATATGTATACTATGTCCTAACTATAACTTCCTACTGGTGACCGCCAGTAAGTAATATATATATATATATATATATATATATATATATATATATATATATATATATATATATATATATATATATATATATTCACTGAAAAAAACATAGGTTTCAGGCACGTTATAGTTAGGAATTAGCACTTAAAAAACCTTAGAAATTCACTGAAAAAAGCATAGGTTTCAGGGGCGTTATAGTTAGTTGGACTTTTCACTCGTACAAAACCATTGAAATTCCCCCGTTATAGTTAGTTCAGCTAACTATAACTCGCGCGCCCGCAATGCACTGCTGATGACGTCACATATTACATCACTCATGACATGGTCAGTGACATCACTCATGACATCACTCATGACATCACTCATGACATCGCTGATGACATCATTCAGTGAATGTGTGTTTTTCTGAAAATTACATATGTTTTATATATGTATATCTCAAGGTCGATGGAAGAATAAATGGGTATATAAGTGTCTAAATGGATGATTTGTTTTTGAAAAATTGCTTGTATAACTGACTGATTAAGTGTATCTTAGTGAATACATGGCTTAGTGAGTAATGTTTAAATATGTAAATATCTGTATCAGTCTCTCACTTTGTGTATAAGTGGCTGCATGGGTTGGTGAGTAGCTACATGAGTGTCTATATAGGTTATTAGTTGGTTTTTTGAGTATCAGTATGAGTGTCTGAGTGTCTGTATGGTTCGGTGGGGGGTATTACGTAGTGCATAGGTGCATGAATGAGTGACTCACTGTTTATATGTGTTGAAGACAGCATGTGTGCAGGACTGTATGGGTGGATGAGTGTGTGCATGGGTGTGTTAGTGAGTGAATAACTGTCTCAATAGTGTCTTTATGAGTAACTACATATGTTTTAAACTAGTATATGTGACTATTGGTGTACATGTGAGTATATGTGAGAGATTGAAAGAGTTCCTGTATGAATAAGTATGTGTTTCTATAAGTGATTGTTTAAAAGACTAAGTATGTGTAAGTTTCTGTAGAAGTAAGTGTGGTGGTGTGTGTATAACTGTATATGCAAGTAAATAGATGTTTGATTCTTTGGAGTGGATGTGTATGTGGATCTTAGAATTACTGAATAGGTTGTTGTAACTGGTATTGGTATGTCCATTGTTTTGAAAATTTTAGTTTCTATTTTTGAATGTGTGTATCAAAGGTTATATTAGGGGGAGAGAAGGTCTGCCACTCTATCACAAGGATGATGTCATCAGTGATGTCATTTGAGATGTCATCAGTGATGTCATGAGTGATGTCACTGACCATGTCATGAGTGATGTAATACGTGACGTCATCAGCAGTGCATTGCGGGCGCGCAAGTTATAGTTAGCTGAACTATCTATAACGGGGGAATTTCAATGGTTTTGTACGAGTGAAAAGTCCAGCTAACTATAACGCCCCTGAAACCTATGGTTTTTTCAGTGAATTTCTAAGGTTTTTTAAGTGCTAATTCTTAACTATAATGTGCCTTAAACCTATGTTTTTTTCAGTGAATTTCAAAGGTTTTTTAAATGCTAATTTCTAACTATGCCTACAGAGATAGGACATGTGAAGAAAGAAGAAAAAACGCACAGAAAGAAAAAAAAGAAATGCAGAAAGAAGCAACAGAAGTCCTCAAAGACGAAGAAAAGTGCAGGAAGAAGGATAACGTGCTGAAAGAACAAACAGAAGAGCAGAAAGAAGCCTTGTTGCAAAATCATCCTGTACCCTCAACTTTTTCAGACGGATACTGGTGGTAACTGAGTCTGACTAACCAGTCCTAGAGCCAGTGCTATGTTAAAAGACACTCAGAATACAGTGAAAACATCTACATACACTAGGGAACACTATGCGTTGGGGTCCCCCTGTGATTAGCATGACGTCCTCTGTAAGCCCCTAGTATATAATAGGGCACGGGATTAAAACTACCTCTTAAAGCGCACCACAGGGCGTGTTTGCTCACGTCACCTCAGGCCCCGTCCCCTCCCTTCCCCACTGTGTAAACACGCCCTGCGGCCGTTTGAAGTTGGGAAATTAAGTCCCCTTGAATCCTGAGGATCCCTAGGGTCCAACTAGACCACTAGGTACCTCCAGTAAGCGCCACAGAGCTGCGTTGCAGAGAGATGTAAAAAGGGGCACGGCCTAGACCACCTATCTGCAACGCAGCGCAGTGGCGCTTACTGGAAGCACCTAGTGGGCTGGTTGGCCCCCAGGGTCCCTCAGGATTGAAGGGGAATTATTTCCCCAACTTACAACGTACCACAGGGCTTGTTTGCACACGTTAACTCAGGCCCCGTCCGCTCCTTTCACCACTGTGTAAACACACCCTGTGGCCGTTTTTAGTTGGGAGATTAGGTTCATTTGAATCCTGAGGGTCCGTAGGGTCCAACTAGCCCACTAGGTACCTCCAGTAAGCGCCACAGAGCTGCGTTGCAGAGAGGTGTAAAAAGTGGCACGGCCTGGACCACCTCTCTGCAACGCAGCTTAGTGGCGCTTACTGGAAGCACCTGGTGGACTAGTTAGCCGCCAGGGGCCCTCAGGATTGAAGGGGAATTATTTCCCCAACTTAAAACGCGCCGTAGGGCGTGTTTGCACACGTCACCTCAGGCCCCGTCCCCTCCCTTCCCCACTGTGTAAATACGCCCTGTGGCCATTTTTTAAGTTGGGAGATTAAGTCCCCTTGAATCCTGAGGGTCCCTAGGGGCAAAATCGCCCACTAGGTACGTCCAGTAAGCGCCATTGCAGAGAGGTGTAAAAAGGGGCACGTCCTGCACCACCTCTCTGCAACGCAGAGCAGTGGCGCTTACTGGAAGCACCTGGTGGGCTAGTTGGCCCCGAGGGTCCCTCAGGTTTGAAAGGGAATTATTTCCCCAACTTAAAACGCGCCACAGGGCGTGTTTGCACATGTCACCTCAGGCCCCGTCCCCTCCCTTCACCACTGTGTAAACGCGCCCTGTGGCCGTTCTAAGTTGAGAGATTAAGTCCCTTTGAATCCTAATGGTCCCTAGGGTCAAACTAGCCCACTAGGTACCTCCAGTAAGCGCCACAGAGCTGCGTTGCATAGAGGTGTAAAAAGGGGCGTGGCCTCAGAACACCTGTCTGCAACGCAGCTCCCTGGCGCATACTAGAGATACCTGTTGGGCTAGTTGGCCCTCAGAGACCCTCAGTATTGAAGGGGAATTAATTCCCCAACTTACAACTGGCCAGTGGGCGCGTTTGCAGAGTGCTGCAAGGAGGGGGCGTGGCCTCCGGCGCGATGCCGGTCTTTTATTGATTTTATTCTTTTAAGAAGGAGGGCTGTGTGGCCCCCCTTCTTTTTCTAATTTATTGGCCCTGGGGAACCCATCCCCCAGGGCCTGCACCCTAATTTTTTTTGTTGAAAAAATAAATGTGGCCCTCCCAAGGCCTTCATCGGCCCCGGGGACCCCAACCCCCGGGTCATGGCCTTTTTTTTTTTTTTTTATTCTTTAGGAGGGGGGCTGCGTTGCCCCCTTCCTCAGGCCACTTATGGCCCCGGGGACCCCATCCCCCGGGGCCGGCCTTTGTTTTTTATTATTTAAAAAAAATATATATTTATAGAAACACCTAGGACATGCTGGACAAACCGTATGTACCTATCACCATGACGATTTGCGTGATATTTATTAAAAGGCCACTATGCATACAATGAATCCACGTGGATTGTATTTACACCGCTAGTGAAGCTCTGACGTGTCTGACGCCCAACCCTGCCTACTCCCGGCGCCCCCGCCGGTGGGTACTCTCCAAGTAGACACCCTTGTCGTTTATTTATACAAAGATGGGTAGCTATTGACGGGCACATTTAATACACACGCACACCAAGCCATTCAAAGGGGATTCGACAAAAATTCGACCAAACTATGCAAGAAACCCCCCTCACGGTTAATAAAACACACATCCACCGCCGGATGTGTAACTCTTTTTATTTTACTCTCTGGAAAGGAGACGAACCTCACTTGAGAGTCACAGCGTGCTCCTGGCTGAGCCCAATGCTGTGTTACACCCACCAGTGCCCACCGAGTGCCACACACCTCTGTGTTGTATTCCACCAGCTAGTGCGTATGCTATGACACTCTCTAGCCCATGTGCACTGTAACACCACCCCGTGAATATGTCATGCCACACTTGCCTTCGCACGGGTTATATTGCCCCATCTAACGTGCCTTCCTCGATGCCTATGTTATAACGGACAGCGCTATGCCATACATATTACAATCTGGGATCCATATCTTTGTCACTGTGCATATGCAATGTTACACTCCCCAGCACATATTTTATATTACAACTTTAGAGACTAGTTAGGTTACACAACACTGCCCTGTGCATATTACACTCCAAGGCGCATAACGCATAGCACGCGCTAGTGCCTGTGCTATCTCGCGCTCTCCAATTAATCTGTCATTGCGCTCAATGTATTGCATATTATATTTCACGCCCCGGTTCATCTTATATCACACTTTTTGGTGCATAGTTTATACCATATACTATATCTTGTTTTCATTTTCAATCGTGCTCTCAGGACTATGTTCTATATAACACTGCGTCCACCTACCCTTTTCACGGGCATTACATTTTGCGATGGGGGGTGGAGGGTCAGGGGGTGTTTCTCGCAAGGGAGCCCAGAGTCACAGTCACAAACGTCCTCTTCTTCCTGAATAAAAGTGAGATTATGCTGCATACTTGTTCATATTTTAAGTAGTTCGCACAGACACACATTTTAAAAACAATAAAGTTCCTAATACCCACCTTCTCTGAACAGTTAGCTTGCTGCCCCATCCACCTCCTCCCTATCCTCTGTTGTCTGAATCCATGGACTAGCCTCCTCCCTCCTGCCATGCATGGTCTGATGTGCTGCCACTGCCCTCCATTTAGCATGATGTACCAGTCCACTCCTCCTGCCCTCCATTGCCCAATTCTATGGCCCATCATTGACCTCCTGCTTAGCCTCTGTGCTTAGCTTGCTGCCCCTATTCTCCTTCCCCCTGCTCTCCTATGTCTTTGTGCATGCCCCTGCTCCATCCTTTTTGCCCACCATGTACCATGGACCTGCCACTCCTATCTACTCTGAGTGTTATGTTGAGCTGCCACTCCCCTCCCACCTGCCTAGCATTGGCAGATGACTGCAACCTGTCCCTGCCACCTCCACCCTGCCTGTCCACATGCCATGCCCCTATCCTCTTCCTCCTGTCCTCCATGGTCCATTTTACTGCCACACCCTTCTGCCCTCCCTGGTCTGTTGTGCTGCAACTGCTCCTCCTGCCTGCCCCGTGCTGTCTGTTGTGAGGCCCCTTCCCCTGAACTCTCTTGTCTGTGCCCAGGTCCTGACCCTCCCTTCTATCCTCCATGGTCCTTTGTGCATGCCCTTGCACCCTCCTTCTTGCTCATCATAGCCATTGTGCTGCCACTAACCCTCCCGCTTGACATGCATGGCCTTCTGTGCTGCCATGGCCCCTCCCACCTTCCCTGTGTGGTCAGCTAGCTGCCCCTGACCCCCTCCCACCTTCCCTCCATGGTCTGTGTGTATGCCATCATAGTCTCATTGTTGCTCTCCATGGTGTGTCTTGTTTCTAGTGCCCATCCTGCCTGACCTCCATGGTCATCTTGCTGCTCCTGCCC
Source organism: Triturus cristatus (assembly GCF_964204655.1). Taxonomy (NCBI): domain Eukaryota; kingdom Metazoa; phylum Chordata; class Amphibia; order Caudata; family Salamandridae; genus Triturus; species Triturus cristatus. The sequence continues at coordinate 321,419,698 of NC_140586.1, read as the reverse complement.
TGCCCCCTTGCCCCCAGCCCTCTGTCTCCATGTGCAGACCCCTATTCCCTCCCTCCTGGCTTGTCTGTTCCATTGTAATGCCCCTGATCTGTCCCTCCTGCCCTTTATGGTCTGTTATGCTGCAGCTTTCTCTCCTGTCTGTCCATTATAGTCAGCTAGCTACCATTGCCTCTTTCCCCTCTGTTCTCTGTTGTACATGTGCATGGTCCTGTCCCCTCCCTATTGCTTTCTATGGATTGTGGTGCTGCACTCCCGTCCCGCCTGCCCTGTGTGGTGTATTGTGCTGCTGCAAACCCTGATGCCTGCCCTGTAGGGTCAGTTTGGTGCACCTCTCCATGTCCCTCCTGCCCTCTGTTATCCGAGTCCATGTCCCTACCCCAATTCCTCCTGCCTACCATGATCCAAAGTACCATACTTGCGAACATTTTGAACTTGGTAAGTGGGAGATTTTGAAAAAAAACTGGGGTATTGATTTTCCCCTTTGAGTTACATTGAAAAAGAGGAGATTGTAGACAGGAGACAGATCAAATAAAGCCCATTTGAGCTTAAAAACATTGGACGTTTCCTGGCTGAAACGGGTCTGTTGGCATGTATGGTTGTACTACCACTGCCTCTTCCTTCTGCCCACAATGGTCTATTATATTGCCACAGCCTCTCTTGCCAGTCCTGTATTGTTGGTTTGTTGCCCCTGCCACCCTTTCCACTGCCCTCCATAGTCTGTTGTGCTGCCACTGCCCTTCCTGCCTGCCCAGTGTGGTCAAATTGTTGCCTCTGCACTCTCCTACCTGCCTTCAATTTTCAGAGTCCGTGCCCTTGCCCTCGGCCTCTCAACAGTATCCCAATGAACAACTAGATTGCTAACCTTCTATATTTATTACAAAAGTGTGGAACGCCTGACGTCATCTTGATGTAATCAAAACTGTAATACCTAGAGCATTTCCTTTAGAAATTACATATATGAGAGGGTCTTATTTGCATCAAAATTATGGTTAGTGCTCTAAAAAACTAAAATGAGGACATATTTTCTGAGTTTTCAAATAGCGACAAAGAACTTTTAAATTATTTGTAATCTTTATTTTTTTTATCCAGTTGACCACTTGATTAAATGTTGCGCCTAGGGGAGAGGATGTGGTGTTATTTCCAGAGTTGCAGACTTTGCAACTGGGGAACCAGGTTGGAGTTTCTGCTTCAGCTCAACATTCTGTGATTCTGGTCAAATCACTTACTCACCCCATTTCTACAACCAAAATGAATTTGATCTTGTGTGATGTAACCAATACCTATGTAAAGCACTCCAATACGTAAAGCACTCCAATACCTGACAAGTCTGCACTATATAAAACTGCAAATACACAAAAAATGTGTTTTGCACACTTCTGTCATTGGGCTACATGTGGGCTACATCTGAGTGATATTTGTGCTGCATTTGGGCTCTTTTGTCTCTGGTGGCCATCTTGGGAGATTTATCTGTTATGAAGTTTCCTAATTTCCTCATTTACTGCAGTCTCCTCAGTAGGAAATGCTTTCAGTTTTTTACTTTGATTACATCAAGAAGGTATTCAGATATGTCACACATTTGCCATAAATTCTAAATGTTAGCACTCTAGTTGCTCATTAGATCACTGTAGTAAAGCTACTGCTCACCACGGAAGTCTGCTGCTGGTATTAAAAGTGCATGTTTCAGTCTGCATATCAGAATTTTTTTATGAAATAGAAGAGGATTTGAGAAGTCACACAAAATGTGCCCTAATTTTTCTTTCTATAGCACTAATCATAATTTCTATGGCAAAATGAACCCCCTGATTGTGTTCCTTTTAAAATTAAATGTTTTAAGTGTTACCAGTTTATTCCAATCAAGATGGCTTCAGGTGTGCCATACTTTTGTCATAAGCAAGACAGTAAGCGCTCTAGTTGTTCTGAAGAACACTCTGGGACATTCTGTCATTGGGCTATACTTGGGCTACACCTGGGTGATATTTGGGCTACATTTGGGCTCTTTTGTCTCTGGTGGCCATCTTGGGAGATTTATTTGTTATGAAGTTTCCTAATTTCCTCATTTACTGCAGTCTCCTCAGTAGGAAATACTTTCAGTTTTTTATTTTGGTTCCATCAAGAAGGCATTCAGATGTGTCACACATTTGCCATAAATTCAGAATGTTAGCACTCTGGTTGCTCATTAGATCACTGTAGTAAAGCTACTGCTCACCAGGGAGGTCTGCTGCTGGTACTCAAAGTGCATGTTTCAGTCTGCATGTCAGAATTTTTTTATGAAATGGAAGAGGATTTGAGAAGTCAAAATGTGCCCTAATTTTTCTTTCTGCAGCACTAATCATAATTTCTATGGCCAAATGAACCCCCTCATTTTGTTCCTTTGTAAATTAAATGTTTTAAGTGTTACCACTTTATTCCAATCAAAATGGCTTCAGATCTGCCATACTTTTGCCATAAGTAAGACTGTTAGCGCTCTAGTTGTTCGTTAGAACACTCTGGGACATTCTGTCATTGGGCTATACTTGGGCTACATCTGGGTGATATTTGTGCTACATTTGGGCTCTTTTGTCTCTGGTGGCCATTTTGGGAGACTTATTTGTTATGAAGTTTCTTAATTTCCTCATTTACTACAGTCTCCTCAGTAGGAAATACTTTCAGTTTTTTACTTTGATTCCATCAAGAAGGCATTCAGATGTGTCACACATTTGCCATAAATTCAGAATGTTAGCACTCTAGTTGCTTATTAGATCACTATAGTAAAGCTACTGCTCACCAGGGAAGTCTGCTGCTGGTATTGAAAGTGCATGTTTCAGTCTGCATGTCAGAATTTTTTAATGAAATAGAAGAGGATTTGAGAAGTCACTCAAAATGTGCCCTAATGTTTCTTTCTGCAGCACTAATCATACTTTCTATGGCAAAATGAACCCCCTCATTGTGTTCTTTTTTAAATTAAATATTTTAAGAGTTACCACTTTATTCCATTCAAGATGGCTTTAGGTGTGCAATACTTTTGTCATAAGTAGGACTGTTAGCGCTCTAGTTGTTCTTTAGAACACTCTGGGAAGCTGCAGTAGAACACAAAGGAATCAACTGACAGTCTCTGCCCTTGTTGGATGTACATGTTTTACTGAGAATGTCAGACTTCATTCTCACATGACTGAGAAAGATAATGTGAATTTACAGAAAATATGCTCTCGGTTTAGCTTATAGATCACTTTCCAAACCTCTGTGGGAAAAGCATGAGAAAATGGTTTTCTCTCAAACATGATTCATGATATCACAGAAAAAGGCTTTTTCACATGGTAAAATCACCTTAGAACACACCACAATTCCTAAAATGAGTATGGTACCATCAACAAATGATTTATAATGTAACTAAAGTCTTAAAACCTTCTATTAACTGCAATGCTTTTTAATGAGGTGCTATCATGTATATTGGTCCCAAGATGGCTGGCAACACTTCTTGGATGAAGTGCTGACAGCCAATCAGATCTCGCGATGAGATGTGAGGTTAGGCTCCGCCCAGATATATATGTGATTTTGATTTTCTCAGGAACTACTGAACAGATTGACACCATATATGCAAAAGGCACATGCCTGACCTGAGGACTACCTCTTTGCCAAATTTCATGTAATTCTGTTCAGCCGTTCGGGCTGTACCTTCGACTAAAGGTCCTATGGGAAAATGAATGGGGAAAACGTGTTTTGGGACCCCCCTTTTTTCTCAGCCCCCGCTTGACGAATCACCCCGAGACTTTCAGGCTAGGAGCTGAGCGGAGCGCCCCATTCGTTTTGAAAATTTCACGAAGATAAGTCAACCGGCGCCAAAGTTATTCAAAATAGAATTTTCAGATTTCCTATGGGAACTCGGTCCTAACTATAACTATCTACTGGCGACCGCCAGTAGATAATATATATATATATTATATATATATATAGAACAGGACTTTTCTTTCTGAAGCCCACTGGAGGGTTTTAATGATCCTTGAATTGTTTTTGAACTGCACGAAAAGCACTGGAGTTTATTAATTAATTTTGAGCTGAACCACAAGTTGCGGCGTGCAATAGTATTAAGCACTGAAGCAGGCACACCGGAGGCCATTAAAAGTTGACAACGCAGGGAACTGTGGGAGCCAAAATACCACTTGCAGTCAAAAAGCCTCTGAAGAAAAAGCATGAAGCTTTGAAACGCGTCAGGCTGGGGGATGAAAGAATTTGGAATGAAAATGCCTGTTCTGAAATAAAAAGGTTTGTGGTAAATCACCGGCTGGAGGAGTGCGTCTCTATTGCAAGGGCACCTATGAGATGACTAAATACACGGCTAGCCCAGCCGTGAGAGAAACGCACCACCCTTCGGATTTGAAAAGGGTCCGATTTTCCTGAACTGTTTGGTGAAACTTGATCGGCGCAGTTGGTTTCTAATTATAGAACAGGACTTTTCTTTCTGGAGCCCACTGGAGGGTTTTAATGATCCTTGAATTGTTTTTGAACTGCACGGAAAGCACTGGAGTTTATTAATTAATTTTGAGCTGAACCACAAGTTCCGGCGTGCAATAGTATTAAGCACTGAAGCAGGCACACCAGAGGCCAATAAAAGTTGACAACGCAGGGAACTGTGGGAGCCAAAATACCGCTTGCAGTCAAAAAGCCTCTGAAGAAAAAGCATGAAGCTTTGAAACGCGTCAGGCTGGGGGATGAAAGAATTTGGAATGAAAATGCCTGTTGTGAAATAAAAAGGTTTGTGGTAAATCACCGGCTGGAGGAGTGCGTCTCTATTGCAAGGGCACCTTTGGGATGACTATATATATATATATATATATATATATATATATATATATATATATATATATAATTACCTACTGGCGGTCGCCAGTAGGTAGTTATAGTTAGGACCACGTTTCCATAGGAAATCCGCAACATTCTATTTTGAATAACTTTGGCGCCGGTCGACGAATCCTCGCGAATGTTTCAAAATAGGTGGGGCGCTACGCTCCGCTCCTACCCTGAAAGTCTCGGGGGGATTCGTCAAGCGGGGGCTGAGATAAAAGGGGGGTCCCAAAACGCGTTTTTCCCATGCATTTTTCCATAGGACCTTTAGACAGGGCTACAGCCCGAACGGCTGAACAGAATTTAATGAAATTTGGCTGAGAGGTAGTCCCCAGGTCAAGGAAGTGCCTTTTGTAGGTTTGGTGTAAATCTGTTCAGTAGATTCTGAGAAAATAGCCTTTATATCAATATATATATCTGAGCCAGCTTACGGTGCGCTTACGGTACGCTTACCGTACGCGTACGGTGGCGTGCGCGAGCGCGATTCTGATTGGCTCTTAGATCTTAGTAAACATTCGAATCGGCCGAAACCAGGAAGCGGCGGCCGCCATTTTCTCTCTCGCACTGAGATTGTGGAATAAAACACAAAGCCCAAAAACATGTAAAGGGGCTGTTTTGGATGCTCCAAAACACCTAGCCATGTTCAGGCAGTCCCCAAAGATCCCCCAAGGGCAAAAACGGAATTTTTATTTTTTCGCTAATTTCGCCGATTACGCTTACCGTACGCGTACGGAAAAAAAATATATAAAAAAAAAAATTATCCACACTCTCCCCACCCCGTGTGCAAAAGGTGCCCGAAGGGCACCATTTGTGCATAGCTTATAATTGTTAAGAAAATGTAAAATATTACCTTTCAAAATGAAGTGCATCATATGTCCTCCATGTGTGCACGGTGCGCGAAGCGCATCGTGCGTAAATGGCCCATCTAACGTAACGTGGGCACGCGGTGCGCGTAGCGCACCGCGTGCCCACCGTGTGTGCACGGCACTAACTGCGTAAAGTGGGCGCGCAGTGCGCGAAGCGCACCGCGTGCTCACTGTGCGCGCACGGTGCGCGAAGCGCACCATGCGCGCACGGAACGAACTGCGTTAAGTGGGCGCGCACGCCACGAATGGCGTAAAGTAACTTAGCATTTAAAAAACCGTACAAATTCACTGAAAAAACCATAGGTTTCACACACGTTATAGTTAGGAATTAGCATTTAAAAAACCTTGCAAATTCACTGAAAAAACCATAGGTTTCACACATGTTATAGTTAGCGGAAATTTTACTGATAAAAAACCAATGAAATTCCCCCGTTATAGTTAGTGCAGGCAACTATAACTCACGCGACCGCAATCTTCTGCTGATGACATATGTGTCTTTATGAAAAAAAAATATTTGTAATATATGTATAGCTAAAAATTTATGGAAGAAGACATGGGCAAATAAGTGTCTAAAAACAGTATTAGCATCAGCAGAAGATTGCGGTCGCGTGAGTTATAGTTGCCTGCACTAACTATAACGGGGGAATTTCATTGGTTTTTTATCAGTAAAATTTCCGCTAACTATAACATGTGTGAAACCTATGGTTTTTTCAGTGAATATATATATATATTACCTACTGGCGGTCGCCAGTAGGTAGTTATAGTTAGGACCACGTTTCCATAGGAAAACCTCAACATTCTATTTTGAATAACTTTGGCGCCGGTCGACGAATCCTCGCGAATTTTTCAAAATAGGTGGGGCGCTACGCTCCGCTCCTACCCTGAAAGTCTCGGGGGGATTCGTCAAGCGGGGGCTGAGATAAAAGGGGGGTCCCAAAACGCGTTTTTCCCATGCATTTTTCCATAGGACCTTTAGAACGAGCTACAGCCCGAACGGCTGAACAGAATTACTCAAAATTTGGCAGAGAGGTAGTCCCTAGGTCAAGGAAGTGCCTTTTGTAGGTTTGGTGTAAATCTGTTCAGTAGATTCTGAGAAAATAGCCTTTGAATCAATATATATATCTGTATGCGCGCAGAGTGCGCGCTGGGTGCGCGCACCTTGCCGTGCGCGAGCGCAATTCTGATTGGTTGTTAGATCTTAGTAAACATTCGAATCGGAGGAAGTCAGGAAGCGGCGGCCGCCATTTTGTCTATCGCATAAAGAGGGGGTGATAAACAAAGGGGGAGCACTTGAAAAGGGGGCAGAGTGGGTAGAAATAGACCCAGTAGGCATTGTAAGGGGGTCAAAGTAGGACCTTGTAGGGCAAAAAAAAAGAATAATATTTTGAAAAAAAATATCGCCGAGTGCGCGCACCCTGCGCGCACCCGGAAAAAAAAATAATAAAAGAAATTTAAAAAAAATTGCATTTAAGTGTTTAGATATAAGGTGGCTCTAAAAAGAGCCCTTGTGTTTATTGTTTGTTTTTCGGTACCTACAAGTAAGTACCAACGCAGAGTCTGAGGTTCAAGAGGAAGACTCTGTTCCCTTCATCATTGAAGTGCACACCATCTCCTCTATAAATGTCTTGCATGTCGTAACGCAAGTTGTTGTGGTAAATGGAACCCATACCATAGTCACGGAGGAAAGCAGAAACAGATTTGTTGACGTGCTTTCTTGCTTTGTCAATCTGCGGACAAAATTGGTTGGACCAGTTCCACTTTTGCCTTTGGCATATGTTAGAATATACAAAGGCAGATTGAGGAAAAAGCGACATTAATTGCACAAAGGTGTCCTTAATAAGCATTTCCAAACCTACCCCAGTTAAAGTGCCTAGATCATTACCACCACAGTGCACAATAATAAGGTTAGGCTGTGGGAGATGTAGAAAGGTTTTCACCAAAGGCATTAATTGGTGCCACTTTAACCCTCTCTGACCAATCCACTTGATGTCTACATTTGGCAAAGCAAGGTCTCTCACCATACCTCTTTTCTCTGCAAATTTTTCACTCCAGAAGACATAGCTGTGTCCTACAATCCACACTGTGAACATCTTCAAAGGAGATCTGGATGCACTCAGGAGGTGTAATTCAGTAGAATGGTAAAAAGAAATGAAAGACAGTTTGGAAATGGAGGCATACATATTTTTTATTAAAAAAAAAGAACTGATTGGCTGTTTCATACCATTCTACACTAAAAACTAGGCTGTATGTGTAAATTAATAGAAGCATGTTTTGTATTGGTTCAGAAAAATGTGTTACCAAAGAACAGTACTATGGATTTGCTGTAAGGTTTGAAAAGTCAAGCACTCTTGCTCTGTGGAATTGAAACATTGTGTGGCGAACTTCTGACCTAACTCCACACAGCAGTGTTCCATGAGCTGTTGCTATGGTAGCAGGCAGAAGTCAAGTTGGGGGAAGGGTACTAGGCAGAAGTCAAGTTGGGGGAAGGGTACATTTGGAAAAGGGTTGGTTTTCAAGCAATAGAAATGTGTGATTACATTTGAAAAAAAGGGGGAAGCAGTGTGATTTGAAATTAACATCTATATGTGTGGAAAAATAGAGGGAAAGATTGCCATTATCTGGTTCTGCTGAGTGGAGAGAGGTGTAGAGAACAAAGGTCCTGGCTCTGATAATGTGCTGTGGGGTTTTGAGGTTTCAGTCTGTAATGCAAATACATTCAGCATCACTAAGGCTGGTTGCCCTTGCTGGAGTGTAGGCAGTCACCCAGCATACACATGGTTTGTGGTCTGAAAATGCAGTCTGGACATGTGCATTTAAAAAAATCTGAAAAGTGGATTCATAATGTGTCAGTCTGTAAAAGTAATTTGCACTTGCCAACAAAAAAGAGCAGTAAGTGTGCATTCAAATTGGCAAAGATTTTTCGTTTTGTGACTAATGTGAAAACATGACTCTGTGTGCAAATAGGAATTACAGGAAGAGATTTGTTGCGTTTTCCTCTGGTGATTTCACAGTTGCATTAGTAGGAAAAAGGGGGAGTCTCTCAAAAAAAAAAAAAAAAAAAAAAAATTAAAAAAACCTTGGGTGCGCGCAGGGTGCGCGCACCTCAAAAAAAATTCCCCAAAAAATTTCAAAAAAAAATTTTTTTTGGTTAAGTTTATAAGTGGCTCTTAAAAGAGCCCTTGAGTTAATGGAGGGAAACAGGAAGAGAAAAACGCAAAAAATGAAAAAAAATCTATGGCCTAGTGCATGAATGCGCATCAAATTTTCTCTGAAGGAGATCAAGACTGGTCTCCCCCACAGAAATAAGTGAACCGCAATCAGTGCACCGTGTAGACAACCTCGCCAAACAAGGTGGACCAACAAGAGGTAAAGAAACAGGTGAAGGCACCATCGCAGCTGAAGTGCTCCCCTGAGCTGCCGAAGATGTGCTCGGCTGAGCTGCTGCTGATGTCGTCGGCTGAGCAGGTGAAGAGTTTTCTTCAGAAGCTCGACGAAAAGATACTGGGTGCATTTTGTCAACATGTCTTAACATAGTGTGAATGCTAAAAGAATATTTCTTGTTAGGATTCCCACGAGATAAGACTTTTTTACAAAGTACACATGTAACTTTCGGTGCATTTACCTTTTTCTCATTCTCTGGAAAAGTGAAAAACTGCCATATAAAGCTGTCTTTCTGCTTCCTGTTCCTCTGCCTCTCAAGAGTGTCCTGGTCACTGTCTGAAGTAGGTTGCTGTTCAGCCATTGTCTCTCAACAACAGAATAGCTCCTTCTCCAAAGGAATCAGAACTAATAATGAGGGGAGTAGGTGTGGTTTGGGAAGAATCTGGAACAGAAAGTACTTCAAACCAATCAAAAGTGATGATTCTTGATCACATGACTTGCCATGAGGGGATTGGGTGTGGTATTGAAACAATTAGAAACTGAAAGTAATGATAACCAATAAGAAATGTTGTTTTATTATGTATAAACCCGAGGTGCGCGCACTGCGCAAGCTCCGAGCGCACACCCCGTGATGACGTATGCACGAACGCGTAAACGCGCAGGTGCATACGTCATATACGCGCACCTAGCGCGCATACGTTTAACACGCGTATACGCGACCGTTATTGCGCGTAATTTTAGCGTATGCGGAAGTAAACCGCGTCGAGGGCGTAGGACGCATGCGTGCGTACGTACGTACGCATACGTACTGGGTGCGCGCTCCCAGCGCGCACCAACAAGTATATTTGCGTACGTAAATAACGTACGCCGGAATTCATAAAAAACATACGAAATAGTACTACGTGCGCGCTCAGAGCGCGCACCCCAAGAAATTATAAATAAAAAAAAAAAAGAGGACATTAAATAATTTAAACAATTATAAAAAAAAAATATCCAAATTGAATTATTTAAAAAAATAATTTATAAAAAAATACAGATAATATATAAATGAATATAAAGTAATTTTATTTAAATAAAAAAAAATATCTTTAATTAAAAATACATAACTTAGCATATAAAAAACCATACAAATTCTCAGAAAAAAACATAGGTTTCAAAAACGAAATATTTAGGGATTAGCATTTAAAAAACCTTGCAAATTCACTGAAAAAACCATAGGTTTCACACACGTTATAGTTAGGAATTAGCATTTAAAAAACCTTGCAAATTCACTGAAAAAACCATGGGTTTCACACACGTTATAGTTAGGAATTAGCATTTAAAAAACCTTAGAAATTCAGTGAAAAAACCATAGGTTTCACACATGTTATAGTTAGCTGGACATTTTACTCGTAAAAAACCAATGAAATTGCCCCGTTATAGTTAGTTCAGCTAACTATAACTCGCACGCGCCCGCAATGCACTGCTGATGACGTCACATATTACATCACTCATGACATGGTCAGTGACATCACTCATGACATCACTGATGACATCTCAAATGACATCACTGATGACATCATCCTTGTGATAGAGTGGCAGACCTCCTCTCACCCTAATATAACCTTTGATACACACATTGAATAATAGAGACTAAAATTTTTAAAACAATGGACATACCAATACCAGTTACAACAACCTCTTCAGTAATTCTAAGATCCACATACACATCCACTCATTCACCAACAGTCCTATACAGTCACTCATACATGTACTCACTCATCATATGTACTCATACACCTATACATCCTGTTACACAATGCCACTCATCCATAGAGTTACTCACACACATAGTCACTCATGCTAATAAAGAATCAAACATACATTTACTTGCATACACAGTTATACACACACCACCACACTTACTTCTACAGAAACTTAAACATACTTAGTCATTTAATCAATCACTTATAGAAACACATACTTATTCATACAGGAACTCTTTCAATCTCTCACTCTCACATATACTCACTTATATACACCAATAGTCACATATACTAGTTTAAAACATATGTAGTTACTCATAAAGTCACTATTGAGACAGTCATTCACTCACTAACACAGCCATACACACACTCATCCACCCATATAGTCCTGCACACATGCTGTCTTCAACACATACAAACAGTGAGTGACTCATTCATGTTCCTATGCACTACATAATACCCCCCACCGAACCATGCAGATACTCAGACTGACACTCAAAAAACCAACTAATAACCTATATAGACACCCATGTAGCTACTCACCAACCCATGCAGCCACTTATACAAGTGAGAGACTGATACAGATATTTACATATTTAAACATTACTCACTAAGCCATGTATTCACTATGATACACTTAATCAGTCAGTTACACAATCAATTTTTAAAAAACAAATCATCCATTTAGACACTTATATACCCATTTATTCTTCCATCAACCTTGAGATATACATATATAAAACATATTTAATTTTCTGAAAAACACACATTCACTGGATGATGTCATCAGTGATGTCATTTGAGATGTCATCAGTGATGTCATGAGTGATGTCACTGACCATGTCATGAGTGATGTAATATGTGACGTCATCAGCAGTGCATTGCGGGCGCGTGCGAGTTATAGTTAGCTGAACTAACTATAACGGGGCAATTTCATTGGTTTTTTACGAGTAAAATGTCCAGCTAACTATAACATGTGTGAAACCTATGGTTTTTTCACTGAATTTCTAAGGTTTTTTAAATGCTAATTCCTAACTCTAACGTGTGTGAAACCCATGGTTTTTTCAGTGAATATATATATATATACTGGCGGTCACCAGTAGGAAGTTATAGTTAGGACCTAGTATACATATACTTATTTTAAAAAAAACACAACAACTTGCAGAAGAAAGCAAGTGATAACTCTTCATACAACCCTAAACAGATTCTCGATGCACAGAATGCTTTTAACACGGTTGCACTGGGACCATTTGTATTGGCTGCATTATAGTTTGCCAGCAACAGTACTCGCAGCAGGGTCACACACGAACAAAAAAGATCTTCCTTTCAGTCGGGTTACTATGTGCCCTCTCATACGAAATCTGTGCACAGGTTATAGCCTGGAAGAAAGATTTAGCTCCAGGAAAACATGTCTCTGTCTCTCAATCTCTGGCATGGTATCACTGCAATTTAGGATCAGCCTAATCTTAAGGAGTTGTGGGGCCCATGCAACATATTGTGTGGCCCCCTGTTTGGAGCAACTTAAATGTATTATCCCCTTTTTGTCTCATTCAAGCCCTTGTGATGCCAAACAACATTCAAATATATGTTAACAGAGCCACACATAAACAGGCAAAAGCTCAAGCTGCCTGATGTTTGCCAACCAAATAGTACCAAAAGAAGGCTTAAACAAGCATTGATGAAGCCATTTTTTTGCATTTGGTTCTGTATTTTCTTTTTACTTATAACAGTAGCATTTTATGTGGAGTTCAGTGTCTAACCAGCTTTTTAATCCAATTGTAAGAAAAACAAGCTACGGGTGGCTTGTTAGACTTTTAGTTGACTAGTGCTCAATAATAAAATAAAATAAAGACATAAGCATTAAGTACTTGAAATGTAGCTTTAGCTGCAGAATATTTGTAATCACAAACATACTTCCTTTCACTACTAGTGTTCTTGTTACAACTGGGAAAATCAAAGTAGTGACCAGCAAAATGGTGGCCTGAGGTCAGTGTGTAAATGCATCTTATGTATACTGGCTGAAAAAAAGACGTGATATTATGGTTCTCAGTGCTATTTTTGACACACCAATCAGGCATCTGAACATTTTTTGAGGATCCAGGGTCAAACATTTCATGCAGGCCCTAAATATCATGGGCATCTGTTTATTCTCCAGGGAAAGAGAGAACAAAGCAGCTTCAGATTCTAGTGCCATCTAGTGGTGTAGCCACAATATCTGCTTCATCATTAAAAACAGGGCTGGTTTGCTTCAAAATCTATACATAAATTTGGCAGCCTTGGTATGTGCCCTGAAAAGGTACAGGAGAGCTTCTCTTCAAAGAGATCATTTTTAGGTCCCTCCTATGCAGCGCTTGCGATGTCTCTTTGAGACATGCTGTATTTAGGATATGTACATTAAGCTCCGCCCATGTACCACAAATGCATTTTATGGGCTCCTTTCAGTGTCTTTTGTAATTGTGTTGATTTCCTTGGTTTGTTTACTAGTTCTTCTTTGTCCATCTTTAGTGCCTCCTTCTCTTTACTTGTAGCCTCCCATAAGGACAGCCCCTTTTACATGTGTCCTTACTCTGTATGTTTCATTAACTGCTACTGAGCACTATTCAGTTAATTTATGCTTTTTTTTGTGGTTGCTGCAGGAGGCACGACATTCTCTCCTGATTGGACACCCGCGCTGGTTTCTCACTGCATTGTGACTTCCACATTAGTGCACTGCTCAGTATCAGCGCCTGGATTAAAACATTTTACATTTTATTTTTACAGCGCGGGACACCGTGCTTCATTTTATACATGGCGGCCACGCTTTTGTTTGCTAATGTGCGGTTCATCCATATCAAATTTTCTTACATAATTTTTCCATTTTTGCCAGCTTGCCATGCCACGCTTTCACGTTCATAATAGAGGCCACTCCTTGCTTTTGTGCACACAGCGCTTGATATTTAAAATGGAGGCTGCGCTTTTGTTTTCTTCAGCGCTGCTTCCAAAAATCAACTTTTCCAGTACTATTTTTTTAATTTTTACAAGCGTGTCATGCTGCGCTTTCCCTTTAATAATTTCATTCCGCTCTTTGCTTTTGTTCTGTAATGTGTATGCAGCACTCCTGATTATTACTGGGACCTCATGCACCCACCTCCACTACTGTAAGTACATTTGTATTGTACTCGTGTCCCAGTGTTTTGTTTTACTCTTAATAAGTGTGTTTTCCTTCCTAGAGGTGTATTTAACATACTCGCACTACCTGTTACCTATGTTTCAGAGTTGCTGGCTTGCTCCCTCTTACGCAACCTTTCTTTGGTGCTGCCCCATGTACATTCATGTTAACACCCATTTTAGGTTGCTGCTCCTTGCTTCGTTGTGCTACATTTCCTATCCCTTAGGTTTTTTTGCTTACAGACCTGCGGGTAAAAGAAACATTGTCCTTTACAATGCCAATAGCTCCTGTAGTGGCCCGTGCAGGTAAGCACGGTGGGGCGGGTCGGGGGCGGGGGTAAAGTGACAAATGTTGGGATAGGGAATGTAAAATAAATAATTAAATATAGCCACTTACCTTGCGCCCACCGCATCGCCGACTCGATGATGCGGCAAGTGCAAGGTAAGTGGTTTCATTTATTTATTTATTTTACATTCCCTTTCCCGTGGTTTGTCACTTTCACCCAACCCAACCACGCTTACCTGCTCCAGCCGCTACTGGACACTTACATGCCAGTTTGGTAATAGTGCTCATTAATAATACGTGCAAAATGGGCTCAAAAATATTTCTACTCATTTCCTCTAATTTTTTAAGGTCAGTATGTAATTAGGGCAAAAAAAGACACTTGATGACCGGTACAAATGTAATTTGCAACATGATACTTTTCGCCCAATAACCCCAGGATCTCGCTGAACTCATTAGTTCTACGCTATAGTACCAAAACGCATATTGCGGCAAGTTAAGAAGGCGCTCTCAGAGCTTCAACGGGTATGGCCGAATCAATAGACCTGGCTGGTGTTTTCCTGTCAACGCTTTAGTCTGCGTGCCAAGAGGAAGGGACCAACTGCTCAACAGACCTGAAAACAAATTGCACAAATTACTATTTTCTATAGTTATTTACCTGTATTCATTGCCGAGCCTTCAAAATCGGTCTCCTCCTCACAAGTGTGGTTTTCATGGTCTTCCATCGGACTGTCTTTATTTGATATCTGGAAATAAAATAAAATACATTTACGTGAAGAGCCAAGCACATGAGGACATGGGGTTGATCTTTTAACCGCCTGCCATACATTTATTCTTGTCATTGGCTGCTCATAGAGTACTTCTTCCATTAGAAATGTCATTGAATTTGGTGTTTTTTGCTTGTGTTTCAATGTAGTGAAAGGTTCAAGGCCAGGTCTAGAGGACTCTCCTTACCCAGTCCATTGTCTAATTCTCCTCATCATCATCAATGAGTGCTTCTTGATTTCAGCTCAAACTCACCTTATTTTAGAAACCTTGGACCTCATGATTGGGATTTTCATTGTATTTTGGTATCACACTTCATCTGATAGTCCATCGGCTCATTCACTTTGCTTTCCAGATTATGATCACAATATTTCTACCCTTATCGGACAGTTTGATGATGATGGTTCAATTTGCCTATGACTCTTTAATGACCATGTATTTCCTTTATACAGTTATAGACTAAAGAATCAGGAATAGCAACTCTTTTGTTATGGTTATTTCAGATTTTCCATTGACATGTGATTTTTGATCTGTTTACAATATTAGTGCTATTTTATTCATTTAAATGAAACATTCCAAAATGTAAGTACATCTAGTTTAGGTTCAGCATGGCAAGTATTATGAAGATCTCTCCAAGGGAAGGCAAATTTGCTCTTTGCTGCAGCATAAACTGCTGAATGGAATTACACTAAATTTGTCATGAAACTAGAACTCTACACAGAGAAGTGCCTTTGCTTTGTTTGGTGTAAAGTACTCTTATAACATTGTATCAGGTGGGCTCCAATGTTTTAAATCAAAAGATATCAGGACTCTTAATTTGCAAACTGTCCTCAAACTGGATTTGAGGATAGCATGTGCACCCAAATTTGAAAAATGAAGTACCTTTCAGGCAAGTAAGTTTTCACACACACCATCCATTTAGGGCCCATGAACTCAAGACTGAGTAAGAGGGCTAAAAGGCTCTGATTGGCTGGTTGCAACAAACATCTGTAGAAGCTGCATTACAGGACAAGGGGCAAGGTCCCCGTATTCTGAAAAAACTGCCACATAAGGAGGCAGTCTGAGCACACCTCGAACTCCCTTCCATGGTAAGGGAACAATTAACAGGCCCACACAGAGTTGAAAATAAAATATGTGTTGCCTGGGGCTTGTGAACTCAGTTCAAGGTTGGTAAACTCCGGATAAAGGAATGGCCCAGATTCTTACAAATTCAATGTGAAGTTCCTGCAATCTGAATGGAGTTTGTGTACTATAAAACGTTTGGACTCATGTTGAGTCCCATGTCTTAGTTCACAGACTGTACAAAGTTAGTGAACTATTAAACTCTTTGACCCATGGTGGGTCCCCTGTCTTAGTCTGTGGACACTGAACAGCGCTTGAGAACTATGAAAAATGTGGGCCCATGGTGGCTTTCCTGTTCTTTGTCCACAGGCTCTGAACAGTGTTTGTGAACTATGAAACTCCTGGATCCCTGTTGGTTTCCTCGTCTTTGTTGCAGACCCTATCAAGGAGTTTGAGGGCTACACTCACTGTCTGAGTGTGTTTTGAATCCATGGGCTCCATTTAAAGTCCACAAACTCAAAACACATTTGGCGCCATAAAACAAATTAAAAGAGGCATTATCTCCTAACTATTTCTTTTTGTTTAGGAGAGGGCTGGGGTCACATTGTGTTTTGGGGGTGTTGTCTTAGTGAACTAAAACTTTTTAAAACACTTTTTAAAAATGCTCCTAGTCTGTGGATCTAAACTTGAATCTGCGAACTCTGAATGTCTAGAAATGATGGCTGAGCATTTTCTAAAGTCTATGGGGCAGATTTATGAGGGACTTGCGCACCTTTTACGCCGCCGTTGCGTCACTTTTGTGACGCAGCGGCGGCGTAAACCCTGCGCCACTTTGCGCCTTATTTACATCGTGACGCATCTATGGAGATGAGTCACGCTGTAAAGCTCTGCGCTACATTAAACCTGCGTCAGGTTTAATGTATGCAGGGTGGGCGTTACGGCGGAAAAAGCCTCGGAAAAGTGACTCTATAAGATTTGACTGAGTCACTTTTCCGACACTGATGCGTCAAAACCCTGCGCCTGCTTGAAGCAGGCGTAAGGCTTGACGCACCATGTTAGGGATGGGGCAGGTTGGAACAGTGCTGGAGTTGCGTCGCGCTTGCGACACAACTTAAGCACTGCGCCAACCTTACGCCATCGGATGCGTCACGCATCTGTTTATTCCTGCGCCATGATGCGCCGCATTTACAATGCGGCGCATCATGGGTGGCGCAAGGGTAAACTTGCGTGACGCATCTTTCCTGGCGCATCCTTGCTGATTTGCAGGGATGCGCCAGGAAACATAAATCTGCCCCTATGGACTTGAACCTAAGGGCCTAATTTATATCTTGGTGATATGTTTACTTTTTTGCAATGGCGACATACATACGATTATACATCCCGCCAAGATAGTGGTCCTCCAGCCAAATTTCAAAACGGCCGGACATTAAATAATGACCACAGCGAAGACTACTCCGTCTCCACCGTGATTAAAGCCCTCCGACGGACCTGCGGAGCACAAACCATCAGAGTTTAACATCTAATTCCACCCACTTGATTTACATGAGCTGAATTAGAGGTCACTTTTTACTGCCCGTCACCTCCAAGAAAACTTTGACGGTATGGGGCAGTGAAAACTGCTAAATGCTCCACTCGCCATGGGAAAGAGGAGCATTTTATTTTTTATTTTCCGAAAGAAAATTCCACTTTGATATTTTCTTTTTGAAAATAAAAGGAAACTAGTTTGGTGCAAGACCCCGTCATGTTGACCGACCCGAGCACCAAACTTCAAAAGGCATTGACAGGAACCACTGTGACTGCAGTTCCTGTCAGTGCTTTAGAAATGACTTCCAGCTTGGTGGTCATTTCTAAATTTGGCTGGCGACACCTCCATCAGGGCGAAGGGGAAAGTTACTCCATCTCCCTGACAGAGAAACGGGCCGACTGCCAACTTATATATTAGGCCCTAAATCTGCTGATTTTCCAGCTCATTTTGGAACATTCTCAGGTTTTTAGTAATTGAAATTGTAAGATTCTTCCACCAGATTAAAAAGTGCCTGTTCAAAGGGAGCCCAAGTCACTGTTTCATGAAGTGCAGGATACCCTAGGATGTGCTACAGGCAGTTACCACTACAATTTACAACTTAACCACGGTAGAGAGAGCGGATGGGGAGATTTCAAGAAAAACATTGGTTTTCCCAGATGGAGAAGTGATTTTCGATGGGTGGACAATGGAACCAAATAAACACAGGAAAGGTTCCATCATTTAGGCGTTTAAACCCATTCCCAAGGGAAAAAAACAAATGAGTGCGAGGAGGGCATCTTGCAAACTTCACGACCAAAAACTAAGCATGGGGCAGGGAGGTCTGTACTTGTTTGGAACTTCGGCAATCACCCGACATAAAGTTAAAGCATGTAAATGAGCATCTTGTGTTCCAGCAGGAACAGGCAAAAAACCCAAACACCAGTTTGCTCTACCGTAGAACCACTGTAGGATGTTCTTGCTCAGGTGATCCAGCAAGCAGAACAGAAAAACAATATCCATAATTTATTATTTATTTAGAAAGTTTTATAAGGCGCGAACATGACGCTTGCGGGTATCAGAGAGTTGTACACACGGCGTAAGCATAAATAAACTCCGTAAACTTAGAGGTCAACTCTGTGAAACAACAAGGAGTACACAATCAAGATCAGGGACATGGTAGTGGGCCACACTAGATCCATTTCTCCTAGGGTGTAAAATATTTCCTGTAACATTCAGCAAAACAAGCAAAAGGGCACTTGATACAACATAGTAAAATAATTGACAAAACTGTAGGGTGAGGACCATCGGGTAAAATAGCAATTAACCACCAAATATGAAATAAATGGAGTACGCTAAGTTGGGAAAAATGTCAGGTCCGTCAACAAGCGGACATGCAAAAGGGAACACGATGATGCAGTTAATGATCATTCAGGAAAATCAGCTTGGTCTGTTTCTTGAAATAGGCAGTGAAAGGATTGGCTTTAATCTCAGTAGGAAGAGCATTCCAAATTCTAGGTGCAAGGCCGGAAAAAGCATGTTTGTACGTACTTTTCTTCTTAAATTTGGGAGGTTTCAAGAGAAGTATGGACGTACTTCTGAAGTTCCGACTTGAGCCAGAAAGAATGAGCTTACTCGCCAGATAGGCCGGGTGTTATAATGCAAGGCTTTATGCGTGAGGCAAGCTATTTTAAAATGAATCCTCACTTCAATAGACAGCCAGTTAAGCTGCACAAGGTCAGGTGTAATGTGATTGTATTTTTTGGAGCCTGTGATGAGCCTGGCCGATGTGTTGAGAGTGGCTCTGAGGGGGGCCAGGCTCGCTTTAGGCAGCCCCGCCAGGGTCACCAGCCCATATTCAAGATGTGAGATCACCAGGGTTGTATGTCATCGGTCGGAAGGAAAGGATTGATTTTCTTGAGGGTGTTAAGATGAAAGTTGGCACCCCTAATAGTGGCTCGGATGTGAGCTTGCATATTAAGTAGTTTGCCCAAGGTAAGGCCTAACAATTTAGTGGAATCAACCACGTGAGGGGTGCAGTTAACGGCTGTGAGTTGCTTTAGCCAGTCCAGGGTAGGTGCAGAGTGATTGTGGGGGGCATTCAGCACGGATTCAGTTGTGAGGGTATTCAATAAATATGGTTCTGGGCTAACCATTGTTAAGTTTGCCAAAGAGCCTCATTTAAAGTTTTAATGTCATCTAGAGAGAAGATCTTCAAGTAAAGTTGTGTGTCACCCGCATACATGTGGTAATGAATGTTAGACTGTTTTAGAATGACAGTGAGCTGCTCCATAGAAAGGTTGCAGAGCGTGGGCGAGAGCGCGGATCCTTGTGGAACTCCAATCCTGACCTGGATACTGGAAGCAAGGGACTGGTTGAGTTTAATCCTTTGAGTGCGGTTGTGTAAGAAAGAGGTAAACCACTTTAGGACCGGACCCGCTAAACCCATCCTACATTGTAGAATATTGATCAAGGTTTCATGTTTGAAGGTGTCGAAAGCAGAAGACAGGTCCAGAAGGCTCAAAAGACAAGGGACATTATGATCAAGGGATTTCAGAGCGTCATCCACAATGTGAGTTAGTGCAAGAAAATCATTATGTTGTTTTTCATTGAGTGCAAAACAAATGTGCAGTGTAAAGTGCAGAACCTCAGGATTGTAAATGAGAAGATGGAAGACTGAAAAGAAATCTACAAAAAATGAATTGTTTAAAGTTTATACATGACCTTCTACCACCGAACAGTTGCACCAAAGTTCTATAAAACACCAGCCACTTCCCCCCAAATATGGGTTCCTTTGAAAAACATCCAAAAAACCCAATAAATGAGTTGTCTCTACTAACTACTATCAAACAGTGGAGGGTTGGGCGTAGGGCCTGGTGCAGCCAGCCTACACTGTGCATGGGTGAATGTTGGCCAACCATGGCAGATTAAGTGTAGAGTCTGACATTTGGGGGACTTTCTAAAGCATGCTGTGGAACTTGTTTACAAGTCTTAGGCCCAGGGACGAGGCATGCTAATGGGTTATTCTAGTTGCTTTGGGTTAATTGGGGGCTGAAACGGGGTTTTAGTCCTCCTTTCTCCCCCAATTGTCTTTTGTAAATGTCTTCACTTTTGTTTTCTCCAAGAGGTGTACTACAGGCAAATTAATCGTTGCAGTCAGCCATTGCCTCCCACCTTCCCCTCAGGCACTCTGTGTCTACTATTAAGGACATCTGGTGTGCCATATTGTGAAGGGATTCCATCTCAAGAGACCTCCTCTGCTCCACTACTCCACATGGAAAGTTTCCTCTATTGTTGATTACCCAGCAGGGGAGCTTGGGAAGAGGTACCTCAATCAAAGGTCTCTCCTTGATGTTGATATGCGTCTGTGCCTCATCTTCTGCAGGGGCTTTTTCGATGATAAGGCTCTCCAATATTCACCAGATGACCCAAGACAGGTTCTTCAACTATTCTTTATCTCTTTATCTCTTTTTCTCTTTATCTCTTTTTCTTTTTAAATAAATAAAACAAATTCCTTTGCGCGCGCTGCATCGCAACATGCGATGCAGCGCGCGCAACGAAATTCGTTTTATTTATTTAAATGTGCACTTACCTCCGTTCATCCATAGTCCGGTGTTTACATTTCCCCACCCTGCCCCTCCCCCGCCCCGCCTCTCTGCCCCACCGAACTCCCTCCACGGACCGCTACTGGTGCCATATCTTACGACGCAATACTGCCCTTTTATTTTGACGCACAGCAGGAATGTTTGCTGCGCTGCAGTGTGTCAAAATATAGTAAATGAGGAGCTTTGAATTCTTAAAACCAACGAACTACAAAACAGGCCAATATTCCTGACATAAGGACATATCTGGGGCTGGGTTATATAAAGTTTGCTCTAGTGCAGTGCAACGCCTGAGACAACCTTTGCAATCAACAGTAATACCAGTTGACTTGTGCAAATGTTGTATTGTTGCACCTATTTTTGTTGGTGCAAATCGTGCCTCTACATTGGTTGGTCGACAAAAACGCTGATGTAAAATTATAATGCACCTTTGCCATGTTATACTATCGCACCTAATGCTGCAGAACAAAAAACGTGTCGTACGTGGTTAAATTGTGTCACGTCAAAGACCTCCCACCATCGCTGCAGTACAACTGCTCAAATATGTTAATACAGGTGCACTAGCAGCTTCGCTTTGTTAATCAGATATAAAAGTAATCCAATAAGCCCCTGTTGAAGAGAGTGGAGGTGACAGCTGCTGACGTCACCCCGAGCCTGTTTTCTCCGCCTTCCCTCTGATCCTCTTTGCCATCTTCTAGTTTAATCTGCATCTCTGCAGCGCTTCGTGCATTGTCCAAAGCAGTATTCTAGGCGCTGACCTCACCGGCCGTAGAGTATTATTTCAACATAAAGCTCCAAAGTTGTTGTCATTTTTTTCTCTCTGATCAAACGTCTATGGCAGAAAATGGCGAGGATTCTGATAACATTGTCCCCAGTGTATGTCTTGGAACGTGATTGGCTCTTTTCATTTGCTCGACCTGATGTCACTCCTGAATACCTTCTAGTTCGTTTATAGTGGCATGCCATTGGCTGGATTCATTGAAAGAGCTACATTTTGTTGACATCATCTCTCTCTTCCACAGGGATGTAGTTGGTAAAACAACCAAAGGTGAAAAACATACAAACAACTACTCTTGAACATTTATAGTTAAGAAATAACTTGTTTTCTAAAGATAGTGCTTGCTGCTTCAGGTTTGACGATTCATAGCCCTGTAATTATGAAGTGCTACTCACTTTATCAGGATGCATATTAGCCACATGCTGAGTGGATTCGGTCAAGTTTCCAACTTTTTATTTTTAAACTATTATTTGTCGGTTTATAAACCATTGACAACATAAGCAGTGCCGCAACCAAACCTTACAGTGCAATAGCATCTGCGTCACTCTCGATTCGTTTCATGGTAGCAGACACAGTTGTGAAGCACAACAGAGGGGGCAGGAGGCACATCCAAGCACAGACAGTATGCTTCGTCAACATAGTCGGGCCCCATCTCCATCGCCCACCTATGCACTGCCGTTCTATAGCTGCACTTCACTGTCTTTGGAGTCTTCCTCCGAAGCATCGCCCTCCTGGCCCTTGGATGCCCCAGGCTTTCAAGTCAACTGGGAGTTTAGCATCTGAGCGGGTGAGTCGCATTTGAGTTTCCTCCACCACCGGCCATTCAGTGACATCCCGCACCCCTAGTCTCTCAGTGGGGCCTGAACTCCCGTCCAAGTGATGGGTGCCCGCCTCCTTGACAGCACTAGCACCAACAGCAGGAACCTGTATGTCATTTTGCGCTTCTTGAGTTGCACCAAGTTGCCCTGCATGCAGAGTTGTGGTGTGAGCGTACAAGGCAGTGCAGTGGTCTGAGTCACCCTCTCTATTACCCTCTCCCTGAAGTCTCTCACCTGCGGGCAGGATCGGAGGTAACACTCCTGGCTGAGAGAGCATACAAATAAGGCCCTCACACATGCTAGGCGGGTGTGCCCCTTTCTTATTAGCTTCCAGGAATACCTCTAACAAGGCTTAGCTCCTGCCACTACGAACTCCTGGATAGGCAGCTTGTCCCACTGCCGGGAATGCTTTGTTGGATGAGCATTGAAATGTAGTGTGGCCCATGTGCACGTGTTTTTGTATTTTGCATGAGTGACCCTAGAGGGGCTCTTATTGGATCACTGATATAATATCGGAAAAAGATATATCATGTGGATATAATATTGTGTCAAAATATTGAGGACCATAATATTGAGCAAGTAAGTGCAAGTGGGTAAGTATGGGATTTACTATTCTGAACTCCACCTCTATGTATCTTAAAGATATATATATATATATCATCAAGGTAGATATATGTGGAGTTATTTACAGTAAAACCTTGCTTACCTATAGAAACTTACATTCACAATATTTTTCCTTGATATTCATGACAGTTTTTTGTCCCACAATGTTTCTGTTTCCGATATTCTGTCAAAACACTTCTCTTGCCTTGTCTTAGATTGCTGTGTCTAGACTCGCAATGACAGGAAGAGGAGTGAGAGATAGAGTGCATAAACTTTACATACCTTTATTATTGTCTCTCATTAAGCATGTCTCCACAGAATCCACCCATGTACTGGATACAGGCAGCCGTGGCAGATGCTGTATATATTCCACCTGGAGCAATAGATGAGGGACCCCCAGCCATGCACTGGATATAGGTAAGAACTGCAAATGCTCTGTATATTCCCCCTGGTGTGACGGGTCAGTGACTCACAAGTCTGCAATGAATGAAAACAGCCCGAAATATAGTGAGAACTCATCAACAGGGACAGGTGGTCACTGCGATGTCACCTGTGAGACGCCACATACTGCCCCTTGCCACTGCCCACATTGTTCTTTATTTAGTTTAGCAGTGTTTATAAAAAAAAACACAACGTTTGTGTGTTTTCAAGAGCACTGCTAGTGTGCAGGTGAGCCCTCACACCCTTTCTTGACTCCTGATGACAGCCAGTAAGGGCTTACGCCACTATCCATCTACACAGTGATGTTTAAGAACATGGCACTCTGTAAGCAGAAGGGCTGTATTGCACATGTATGGCGGTGTAATTTAACTAAGGTCCACTCACACAGTCACAGTCCATTTTATTTAGCAAACATACTGAGCATGCTTCAGGCAGCACAACATAGTTGCTGAAATGGTGCTGTCAGGGTGCTCATCAGTGCAATGAGAGTCCACACCGGGAAGCTGCTATGCGATACCAAGCCCTGCCTCTGCCTCTGTAGGGGCTGGCATTCAAGCCCTATCAGAAGCTGAGAGAGGGTTTGAGGCATGCATTCTTCTTACCTGTGACTTCCTGTGTGGCTCCTGATTTGCCTCGCTAGTGAGTGTCTTCATGAATGTGTCAACGAGAGAGAGGGAGAATCAAAAAGTGAGAGTGAAAGTGATACTGTGAATGACAGTGCGTGTGGGTGTATCAGTATATTTGTGGGAGTAAGGTAGATTGAGTATGAGTATGAGTTGAACTGAAAGTGAGGGTATGTGAGTGTTTGAATATGAGTGAGTTACAATTAATGAGTGTGAGTGAGTGAGTGTGAGTGAGTGTGTGTTATGCATAGTCCTTACCTGTTTTAACCCACACACCACATCTACATCTTACCAGGCCCCTCACACCCACGGCACCTATACGGCAAGCAACAAAAGATCTCCGATAAAGAGCCCCTTTATGGGTGCCCGTCGAGCATTGCAGCGCCGGCTCGACGAGGAGCAGACCCATATGATGAAGCATGACACCTAGCTTGCTGGGTATGTGAGGGTCCTAGTTCCGAAAGGAGGTATTTCCCACCTCCCCACCACCCTGAGTACTCACCAGGTGGCCAACTTGCCACCCAGGAACACCGTACCTCTTTTGAATTCTAGTTCTACCCAGAGCAAGTACGGTGGACCTTTATCAAGCCCTAGTTGTCCCCCTTGTTGTTTACTACGTACTGCACAGGACCTCCCGTGGGACTCTTCAGGGTACCAGAAGGATAATATCCTTTATTGATCCATTTTCTGGGACTTATTATTTAGTCCCGCCCCTTCTATTTTGCCTTGCCCCAAATCCTCTGACATACCAGTCATCATGGATGAAAATCCCTGACTTAGCTTTGATGATGCAATTGCTGCAGAAATTCTCAGGAGTACACCATCTATCCTGGGAGGTGAAGGTTCATCAGCCTCTGGATCACCATCTGAGGACTGGACCTCCCTTACCAAAATGAAAAGAGACTGGGTGAAAATAACGCTCCACGGTGCAATGATGACGGAGTACTTAAGGGCCAATATTACACCAAACGGCCTAATTGTCAAGAACTTCCCTAGACTTTTCCTGGATGACGCTGTCTTCAAAAAGGAATGGTCCCTGGTAGCATGGAAATGCACCAGGGACTTACTTATCCTCATTATTAATTCAGCAAAGAGGATAGCTGATGCCCTCCTTATTAGAATACAGGTTGCTGAAGGGGCCATAAAGACTACCATACATGGCACTGTATTTAAAACCAAATTGACAGAACTCAACCATGAGATTGCTGAGCACAAGGAATTTCTGATGAAGCAGAAGGTCAGCAAGCTTCAGAAGGATATAAGCAGCTTTAACAAAGACAAAATATACCCCTATCTGAAAACAGACTATACCAACAGCAAAACTAGCTACTCTTCTGATGAAAATAGTGAATCCGACAGAAGAGACTCAGCTAGCAGTGACTCCAGCAATGGGAGCTGGAAGAGTTCGAATCAGAGGAGAAAGAATTATCCACAAAACCCCCACTACCCTGTACAGAATTTTAAAGGGCCGCAGCCTCCTTTTTGGCCTTTTCGAATGTATCCCCAGGGCCAACCGCAATACTTCCCTGCCAGCAATCCACCTTTTTTAGGCAGAGGCTGGGGCAGAGGAAGAGGGCTCAAAAGAGGAGGACAAAAACAAGTCCAGTGGCAGGACCAGGAACCAAATATGATGGAAACCAGGAGCAAAACACGGGGCAGGAGAGTCTAGTGGTTAATTTGTCACATAGACAACTGACACCTACGGAACAAACAGTACTTGAGAAAGAGCTTGGCTATGTCCCCACCCCTAAAGAGGACAGTTTTCGGGAACAATGCGAAATCCAGAACCTGTTAAGAAAAATACGCCTTAAAGCCCACTTCGATGGTACTGAGGAACCAGCCAGACTGGATTCAGGCCTTCGCAATCTCTCGACCTTCACACCTACCGTTGGCATGGTACCTGTGGAGGTGGTGACCTTTTAGAAGGCTGTCTTAAAAGAACTGAAGAACCAGGATACCAGAGTTCCTTTCCATAATCTCTCTAATCAAGAACATGCAGCGATTAGATCATTGACTGAGGACAATAGCATTACAATAAAGCAAGCTGACAAAGGGGGCGCCACGGTCATAAAATCCACTTCGGATTATAACACCGAGTGCCAACGCCAACTACGGAATAGTAAATTCTGTACTCCGATAACAACGAACCCCACGACTCGATTAACGACTGAGATAACCACCATGGTCTATGAGGCAGAGAGTAATGGGTGGATCAGTGGTAAAGAAGCTGATTTCTTGATTACCAAACATCCCAAAACACCCTATTTTTACACTCTGCCAAAAATACATAAGGGGACCACCACTGTCCCGGGCAGACCTATAGTTTCAGGAATCGGCTCACTCTTAGAGCCGCTCTCAAAATTCTGCGACCATTGCCTACAACCTTTGGTCAAACAGACACCATCATACATCAGGGACACAACAGATATCCTCTGTGTTATAGGTGAAATAGAAAACACAGGCGATATTGACCTCCTGGTCACCCTGGATGTGGAACAACTGTATACCAATATCCCACAGAGAGAGACATTGGCAGTAATAGAATCTGCACTAAGTGGGAGTGAATGGACAGCAGCAACACCCATTTTGTTCATCATGCAATGTGCCACCCTGGCCTTAACAGAAAACTTTTTTGAGTTTGACAGCCAACTCTTCCACCAGTCTCAGGGTACTTCGATGGGGAGTACCTTTGCCCCCAGTGTGGCATGTTTGTATATGGCAGCATTTGAACAAGAGACCATTCAACATGCGAGTAACCCCTGCGGAGCTAACCTGAGACTGTGGAAGAGGTACATAGATGACATCCTCATCTTTTGGCAGGGGGACATACAGAGATGCGCTGAATTTTGCGAGTGGATTAACACAAAAAACCAGCACTTGAAATTCACCCACACTATATCTGCCACGAACATTGCCTTCCTAGATCTCACTATCAGATTACAAGAGGGTAGAATAACGACATCCCTATACAAAAAGCCTACCGACAGAAACAGCTTGCTACTGTACAGCAGCTATCATCCTGCTACACTGAGAAATAACCTTCCCTTCAGCCAATTTCTAAGAATAAGAAGAAATTGTAGTTCCACAGAGGACTACAAAATTGAAGCAGAGATACTGGCTGACAATCTGCTGAAGAGACAATGCCCTAAGAAACAGGTTCACTCTTGCATGAAACGAGAAAGAAACAATAATCGTGAAAGCCTCCTAGAGGTACATGAGAAAGAACCCACTGACATTTTGACCTGTGTGACCATGTACACACCTAGATCCAATCTAACAAAGAAGGCAGTGAACAAACACTGGGCAATTCTGAACACGGGTACACTGTCAATACCCAAACCAAGGTTTGCGTTTAAACATACCAACAATTTGAAAGATATGTTGGTGCACACTAGACCCAAGAAGAGCAACATCCCTAACCAGAGGCAACTGTGGGATCTCCCACCCGTGACAGGACACTATCCCTGCGACTCTTGTACTGTGTGCCCACAGACCAGACACACCAAACAATTGGTTCTATCAGACACATTTACATGGACGCTAATCAAACACACTAACTGTAACATCCCACGTTGTGTGTACATGCTGACCTACCCTTGTGACAAGAGGTATGTTGGCATGACCATGAGGCCCGTTAAGGTCAGAATCACTGAGCACAAGAGCAATATTCGTTGCCATAAAACTACCACCAAACTATACACCCACTTCTCTGAACTCGGACATCCCCCAGAGAGTCTACGCTGGGTCGTCCTAGAATCCCACCAACAAATAACACAGACTGCTTTGTTCAGGATTGAACAAAGGCGGGTGTTCCGTCTTGACTTAGCAAATGACGGCCTGAATGATGCCATACCCTGGAGCACCATTAATTAATCTGATATATACAACCATTGTCCACAACTTTAACGAATGAGTATATCAGTTTAGGACTTCACGCTAATCTGTCTCACCTCTTAATACATCTCTGCCACATGATATCGACATCAGGCTAGTCAGATATGGAGATTAGGCTATGTTAGGACGATATATCTAATAACTAACAATAGAGTACAATAATACACTCTAAGATGGCGGACATACGAATCACCCAATCGGCGACTTATGCACGAATTTAGCGCAGTGACGTGAGCGCTTTTGCACTGTATATATTCTTGTTCACATTGTTGATAAAGCCCCGCCACTCAATGCCAAATTTGAAGCACCACATTCAAAGATGGCCTCCATGGTTACACTGTAGATGATGTCATGCCGACACCATCACACCACACACCAGGTGCGGCTGATTTACCATGCTTAACGGCACCAGGAGAGGGTATTTAAGACAGGAACCGGCAACCTGTCTTTTCCTTCCTGATGCAGCGGAGCGGTTAGGTGAGCCGGACTGCTCTGAGCGGGAGCAGGTGAGTATGGATTACGCGTTGAGACTATGCCTGGTCACAAGCTTTTAAGAGAGGTAAGAGGTGCTGGGAATTGCTGACAAGTTACCGCTGGTGTTTGGGAAGGGTACGCTGACTCTGATGTTCTGTAGAGCTTCGCACTAAGACATATCTTGGGCGCTGTAGGTGCTCTTAACACACCGCACGATTGGCATAATGTCGGAGCGCATGGTGAAGGCGCCAGCAGCTACGCAGGCCGGTCTGGGGCCCTTTTGAGTCTGTTGAATAACCTTGTCAATGATACCAATTTCACGACTATGGGCTTACTTTAACCTGAACCATGCCCACTTTCACTTTTAATGCTCTAGAGTCATGGCCTTAGCAACTAAACGTTGTGACTGCAAGCCCACACCCAACATACTTGTTGTTTGTTTTTTCCTTTTACTAAACAGCGACACTACGTTGAGTGTCCATATACTCCGCAGCGGTCTGATGAAGCCGCACTTGAATCTTTAAGAGGTGAGCTGATGCATACTCACCATGATGTTCAATTACTCTAACTGGTTACACAGAGGTTTTTATATTCTAAATACAAATGAAGGCACACTTAGAATGTGATATGCATGAAATCACATTGCTTTTATCACTTGTATAGATTCAAAGAGGTGTTGTACGATGAAATACACCCACTGGATTTATTAGGACCATGTACCAATATCTCCATTTGGTTTTTTGATCCTTTATGTTTGTACTCTAGGTTGGCTGCTTTTCTCCGGGGGAACATCCTACCGAGAGAAGAAGTGGTATGTAGAACCACACCACACACTGTAGATAGTTTTCATTTAGTCACTAGGTCCTGAGGAACGCCAACTGATCTATTAGAGACATTTTATAGGCGAGAAACGTGTTGACCACTAAGGGGTAGAGCGTAATTTTTGTCAGATTAAAACAAAAAAGTCGCCCTCCTTCTTCTTTTTACTTTTTAATCAGGTTGTGACCTCTCTAGAATAAAAATAATTATAGAGGATTCCCTTACCTGTTTTCACCCACACACCACATCTACATCTTACCAGGCCCCTCACACCCACGGCACCTATACGGCCAGGAACAAAAGATCTCCGATAAAGAGCCCATTTATGGGTGCCCATCGAGCACTGCAGCGCCGGCTTGACGAGGAGCAGACCCATATGATGAAGCATGACACCTAGCTTGCTGGGTGTGTGAGGGTCCTAGTTCCGAAAGGAGGTATTTTCCACCTCCCCACCACTCTGAATACTCACCAGGTGGCCAACTTGCCACCCAGGAACACCGTACCTCTTTTGTCTTCTTATGCATAGTCAACCCTGGCCATTGCATTCTCAATGTAATTCTTGGATTATAGGGGTACTTATGGGCAACTACTGGTACTAGCCTTTTTGAAATAATTCTTGTAACCATGGCAAACTGCAGGTCCCGGCATACTGGAGTACATTCTTAAAATAGGGGGGTACCCACAGCAAAACGCTGGAATTAATTATTTGCCTAATGGCCTGAATGTATGTCATAAGGGTAGAGGGAGGCACACATTAGTAAATGTGGGCCCTGACAAACCAGAGGATGTTTTTAACATATGGAGTACCCATAATACCTGGGAGGCATAAACGGCAAAATGATGGTGCTGACATAAACGGGGCACACAGTTCTTGATTGAAAGGGAATAACAATCATTGAAAGCTAGCAGTGGTTCACTGGAGATAACTCTTAACATAAAGGGGGGGGGGCATAATAATGTTTGAAAAAATGGTTCAACTCCTGGACGCGATAACCTTCATTGGCTTACAAAAAAAGTAATGGAATATTTCATGTGTGCCCTTTCAGAACCTAATGCATTTGGCAAATGTATGTGAAAATTGTGCTTTAAAATGCACTATTTTAACCAATTAATGTCAACTTTTGTTCAGGAGAGAGCCCCCCAAACACTACTTCAACAAATCAGGCTCGCTGATTCACTCACTCACTATATTTGGGTTCTGTATCCCACCCAAACACTTCAAAGATGACCAGCTGCCACTGCACACATGGCACCTGATCTAAGTCCTTCCATGAGCAACAAGCAATAACCTACAGGCCTGCAATGAAAACAAACATATAGTAGCAGCCCCCTGAGATTCATTTTTGAAACTTAAACCATCAGGTGGCTCAGATCCCTATACAATAGGGAGACTCTTCTTTCAGAGCCCCCGAGATTTCGAAAAGGAACATATGACAGCACATTCTTTTTCTGGCAGTACCATAAGAGTCTGGAATTCTCTCTCCCAGAAGCCTTCACACCACCACCTCACAAATTTTCTACACGAAAGAGCTGATTCTTCTTGTCTTTCAACAATACTTCCCAGTAGGTCTTTGATTTATTCAGATGTCTTATTCTACCCTCCGCCTCACTCCAACCTACACTGTTATCATACAGTTGTCTCACTGTTGACGTCTAACCCCCTTCCTCTCATGTCTACTATTTTCCCTATCTCTTGAGGAAGCTGCATCTTCTAAACTTTAAACTAGGATGCCGTGCTGCATAATCCATGTTTACATATTTGGAACTCTTATACCATACTGTTTACCTGTTTTAAACAATCTGGGGCTTCACTTGCATTTTCTGTGGTAATCTTACTGCACTGTTTTATTTTTAACCAGCTTTTATCTTACTCAGCATATTTTATGTTTGTATTGTAATGTCACAGGTGCGCTTACTCTGTACTCGCCACTGTAAAGAACACGAACGTCCATGGACCATGTTTGTGCTATATAAAACTACATATAACGAAAAACACACTAAGCACTGTGTAAGCAATTGGGTTATTGTTTGAGAGGATAAAAACCCCACTGAAGCAAGGGTGAACCACAAAAGTCACTAATAAACCAAAGCCTTGTCATTGGTGACTGGGATGGAGTACCTTTGTGGAGAGAGACCACCACTTTCCTCCACCACGTTTTACTTCAGGGCCTTCGTATTTTAAGAATAAATCAATAACATAGGCACTTGAACAACCATGCTGGAGTTTTGAAGGTGAACAAGCAATAAAGATGCCTTTAAAGTTTGGAGATCAAATGTCAGACTCTTACATCTTACAAATTGCTGCATATTCTTTTAACATGGATACTGATGTTTACTTTGCTTTTTCCGACTGAAAAGTGATAGGATTTTGTAAATGTGAACTATGTGACAATCATTCTGAAGTATAGGGAGTGTGAAAGGAAATGTAGAAGGATGTCAATTTTTTTCTAACAGACAGAAAAATCTAAATACCTGTAAATGAACTGTTCAAATAGCTCAAAATAGACCAGCAATTAGGATTGAACAAATTAAAAACTTTCTTTTGCAATTCTAAAGTCTTTTAGAAAGAAAGATCAAAACAAATCAAGAAACTTCATTAGGTCATGTGCAAATGATTGATATATTCAGAAACCCGATTTCCACACATTTTCGCTTGTGCAAGGCATAGTTTTATCAGTAAAACTGCATGTCTGAGCAAATGTAGTGCCCATTGCAATGGAAAATGTGCTGTCTGTAAATGACGGTGCACTGCCATTCCATACTTTAGTAATATATTTGCAACAGTGTGCTCCAAAATGGACCACCAGCTACATACCCGAGCAGGCTTCTCCGAGGAGTAGCTTGAGAGCTACTGGGTGCTCTCCAGCCCCCTACAAGTATCTCCCCTGTATAATGCCCAGACTACTAAATTAGAAGCTTTTACTTGGTTGAATTCATGCACGAATACTAAAATCAAAAAGAGTGGATTTGAGATGAAGATGTTTGTATTTCCAGAATTTATAAGCTGTTGCATGATGAAAAATGGTTGAATTTGGAACATATATTTAAAGCTGATCTTTGAGTAATAATTTATGCGGTGTTGGGGAGACTTATAACTCATATTACTCCCTTGGTGACAGGGGCATTGCAGCTCTGGCTGTTGTCTATTACCCATATAGAGGCTTTCCAAATGAATACAGCCTTTTTACAGTGCTACTGGTAACCCTTCCGGAAGCACTAAGGTGATCCCTGCTGACAATTTGGCATTTTGTACCCACTGATGTAATTTTGTCTGACATGGTCATGATTACAACATGTATAATATTAGTAACTCAGGATGCTGTTCGCTTAAAATGAGTTGCCCTTTAGCAGAAAATGTGGGAGACCCCGGTACAAGATCATTACCACTCTCCGCCTGGATGGGCAATGGTCATTTGCTACAATTATTGTTTGTTTGCTGCTTGGACTTTTCACAATCCCTGTCACTTCAATGACGCAACGTTGATGGCAGCACTCCCACTCTGAAATTTTTCCAGCACTACTGATATATACAAAGTACAAAAAAGCAGATGAGAGTCTCATAGAAATGGATCCTGTCCGGGAGTCTCACACTCCCTTTTTTCATAATTAGACAGCCATGAAGAACCATAATGCACCTGAAAAAGGTAATGACAGGGTAAAATATTCACTTTTGTAAAATAATCTGTAATGCGGGTCCAAACTCTTTGTTTGGTGATACTCTGCTATGTTTAATCTTCTCGGCTGGGATTAAGTGTACGAGATTAGGAGACGCCAGTCAATGAGTTTATTTGTCAAGCAGTACCTACATCCTTGAAACTGAGTACAGCATAGGCGCATTCATGCTAAATCACGATGCCATGAAGAACCTAATTTGTTTTTAAATTCTATCAGGTAAATTTACACAGATTAGGCAGTGATGGGTAACAGAGGGAAGAACGCCCTTGGCCACCTCTTCATCTTCTTCTTTAAAGTGATCAACGTGTGATTCTGGTCCCAGGAAAATCTTATTACTTCCTAATTCTCATTACCTAGAAAAGACTGTTTTAAATCACCTAAGAGATGATTGGGGTTTCAGTCAGCCAGGGAAAATAACACTTCTCTGTTGGCCGGTAAATCTGCAATTGGGCAGAAATATGCCCGTGGTCCCTAGGTTTTCCTCACATAATTTCCATGATTTACCTGGAAGAATTCACAAATCATAAAGGAGAAACCGAGACAACAAGTTATTCCTCATTCCGACCTGGGAGGTTCAGAAGTGGGAGGTAAAACTAAAATAATACCATGATCATGGAGTAATGATATTTCCCCTGGAGGGATTTACCACATAATAACTTCAATCCGGTCAGAATGAGGCTCCTTGGTTGGGTAATCATTGGTTGGATTTAGGTTATGATGAGTGGATACCGGGAGGTGAGTCTGATTTTAAAAGTGTGGATGGATACAAAACAGGGTGCAACCATACATTCCTAGCTGGAATTTGAGATCCAGGGATCAACTGCTACTAAGCCCCTGCCGCATCCGTACGGTCAGGTATGGGGGCGCGCATTCTCCTTCTTGTCACCACATCACTGGAATCAGCTGCCACTAAATGTAAGCTTTTGTGCCAATTTATCGGTATTTTAAAGCCACTGAAAATTTGGCTATTTAATCTCTAAATCTCAATCAAGTGAATGTATGCAGTTTTCCGGAGCGCTGAGAGATCCCTTAGGGGGTGATTCGAACGCTATATAAATATCAATAATATATAACAGGGATGGGTTGGGACAGCTGAAAACACTGTAATATAAAAGTGAGATAAGCACTTTGGGCCTCATTTACAATATTTTGCCATAAACTCACTATGGAAGATTTTAGAGAGAAATTTAAAACCTTCCCGTCTGAGAACTCCACAGGAGATGTAATAACTGCCCTTGGCAGATTTGAGGAGACGGTTAGAGCAGTAATTAATGCCATTATCCCGGAAAAAATATATAAACCACGCATGGCACATAAACAAGAAGTTTGGTTTTCTGAAGAACTCAGATCTTTGAAACAAAAAACCAGAAAAAAGGAAAAAATATGGAGACAGTCCCAAAAACCACAGGACAAAGAACAGCATAGAATCTCTCTCAAGATATACCATAAGGCCATTAGAATGGCCCGAAAAAACCATATTGCAGCGCAATTATCAGCGGCTGGGAAAGACTCTAGGGTATTATATAATATTTTGCAGTCTTTTTCCAAGCCAGTGGCCTGTGAGACCGCAGAGGTGACGTCCCAGAATCTATGCGATGAGATCTCTATATTTTTTATGAAGAAAATAGACGGGATCTATGACAGGATTATGGCCTCAAATATGAGTGCTGTAGGAGGAAACAACAATATCCCTCACGAGATTACACGACAGGAACAATCTACTCAGTGCCTCATAAGTTTTCCCCCTATCTCCTTAGAAGAGGTAATCTCCCTGATTGCTCAAATTAAGAGTGGCAGCCCTTTAGACTCCATCCCAGCACAAATTATGCCTATGCTTGCAGACGTTCTGGGACCCCAAATTCAGAATCTGATTAATATCTCTCTGTGTACAGGGAAGGTTCCTTTAGATTGGAAAAGGGCTTTGGTAAGACCATTGAGGAAAAACACTGCAATCCCCTGGACGGAACTGTCTAATCTAAGACCCATTTCACTTCTCCCCTTTTTGGGTAAAATAATAGAGAAATTTGTAAACCGACATCTGTCAAATTATATTGAAACAACAGGTGGGTTGGACTCCTCCCAGTCAGGTTTTAGACCTAGACACAGCACAGAGACCACCTTGCTGTCTGTCGCGGACGATCTCCACATGTTCCAGGATAAAGGCTATTCTGTTATCCTGGTCCTGTTGGATCTGTCCGCGGCGTTTGACACAGTGTCACACAACATCATGACCACCAGGCTAGCTAACATCGGCTTGAAAGATAAGGCTTTAGCCTGGCTGAGGAGTTTCCTGACAGGCCGCACACAAAGGGTCACTTTGGGTACATATCGATCTGAGGAGAGGGAGATCTCCAAGGGGGTGCCACAGGGCTCTTGTTTGAGCCCTACTCTTTTTAACAGCTATGTGGCACCCCTAGCAGACATCATGAGATCTTATGGTTTTACCCCAGTGTCATACGCGGATGACACCCAACTCCTCTTCCCTTTTAAAACCCTCACGGCCAAAGTTAGAAATGACTTCGCCCAGGGGATGAAAGCAGTGGCTCACTGGATGGCATCTAACTTCCTGCAATGTAATGTGGCAAAGACGGAAGTGATGCTGTTCGGGGAGGCCAAACTCCTGTGGACTCCTGACTGGTGGCCTCAAGACCTTGGCCCAGTCCCCGAACCTAGACAGGTTGTAAAAAATCTAGGGGTCCGATTGGACCAGGAGCTTTCCCTAAAACACCACGGCAATCGAGTGGTGGGCTCTTGCTTCCACATTATTGGTTTGCTACGGAGAGTCTTTCCTCTGCTGCCAGACTCAACTAGAAAAACTCTGATACAGGCTTTGGTACTAAGAAGGCTGGATTATTGTAATGGACTATTGCTGGCGGCAAATGAAGGAGTCACTTCCAGACTACAAGTGGTCCAGAACACTGCTGCCCGCCTTGTCCTAAACCGGCCTCCCCGCACTCCCTCTAAACCCTTACTCAATAAGCTACATTGGTTATCTATTAAACAGAGGGTGAAGTTTAAAATCTGCTGTATTATACATAAATGCCTCCATGGGAGAGGCCCTGTATATCTATCTAACAAATTCTGCCCCTATGTACCCATGCGCTCTCTGAGATCCAGTGAGCAGGCTCTGTTATGTGTACCAAGGGCAAAAAAGGCAAGACAGGGAGACAGAGCCCTATCAGTTGCTGGTCCTACTTTATGGAATAGCCTCCCTACATCTTTGAGACTATGCGACGATCATTTTCCCTTTAGGAGACAGTTAAAAACCTTCCTATTTCATAACTAATAAGATATATTGTCCGATTCTCCTCTTCTGTTGCAATATGGTAGTCCAATGGCGCGGAGATACTCCTTCGGGAGTCGAGTCCAGCGCGATACAAACCCATAAATAAATAGGGCAGCACCACAATGCTTCCTGGGGTGCTGTCCCACGGCAAAAGAATAGGGCAGGAATCTATCAGATACGGTGCATTCCTGTCCTCTTTCCCTGCGCTGGTGCTAAATTGGCTTCCATACGCCTGCGCAGACACCTTTGCCCCATGGTGCGGGGGTGTCTGCGTTTTAAGGATGATTGTTTTTGTGCAGTAACCGACGCAAAACAATCAACTGAGGCGATTTCTTAGGGTATCAATGCAAAAACAACAAGGTGATGGATGGAATGCTTGAATTAATGCTAAATATGGCGTTCTCCTCCCTGGGAACGCCATATTTATCATATGCTAAAACACGCTTCACGGATCAGAAAGCGATACCCTGCTGCACACTTTAATAATGGTACCTTTCTTTACAATTGAGAAGATTAAATAGGAGTGCGTGAACCATCTTATTTTCATATGCTTGAATTAATCTCAGCCACTGACAACGCTCGGACCGGATCCTGTGGCAGACAATTATTGGTTGTGATGGGGCTATCTTCCAGCCAGTACCCCGTTCATTAACACAAGACTATCGGCTGCTGTGCTTGGCTACCATTTTTTATCAGCAATCATACACTGCACATTGCCCTCTTGGACCTGGCAGGTCTGGACCCTCTGCACACATACTGAGGTGGAACTGAGCTCCCTGGGACCCTGCACACTTCAGAGCCTTGCTGTTTAACTGCCTCTGCACCAGTCACGTCGGCCCTAACATCAGTTGGCTTTAAATTCCATGCTGGAGATGTGCACTAATACAGATAAACAATAAGAAGCAGTCTTGCCTGCCCTTCGGAATCAAACGCATACAGAAAATGGCCGATGATGATGCTCAGATGGATGGCCAGGGCATGCAGTGCACTCAGACACAGGAAGAAACCCAAAACTTAAAATGGCTAGTGACAGTAATACAGCAGAGTCACTCCTCCAACGATAATGAACCCAAGTCCCTCCTGTCAGAATGGAGCCCATGTCATC
This sequence comes from Triturus cristatus, assembly GCF_964204655.1. Taxonomy (NCBI): domain Eukaryota; kingdom Metazoa; phylum Chordata; class Amphibia; order Caudata; family Salamandridae; genus Triturus; species Triturus cristatus. The sequence goes on along the minus strand of NC_140586.1, from coordinate 321,382,012 downwards.
TAAAATGGATAGGAAGACCTCTGCCAGTAAATGGCTGAACAGAACATCTCTGATATGGAGAATAACTTGCAGGAATGAAGTGAGAAGCTTCTAATTATGTTAAAGCTCTTGTCTGTTAATAAAAATAAGAATGAAGACTTGTAAGCTAGATCCAGGTTCAATAATCTTTGCATCCTTGGGGTACCAGAATCCACAAATGCTGGCAGACTTGAGGACTTCTGACTGCTGTGTTCAGAGCTGGCAACTTCCCCTGTCTGTGTGTAGTGGAGCATGCCCACTGCTCCCTCATGCCGAGGCCACCCCTGGGTGCATCTGCGCAACCCATAATTATCTGCCGTTTTAATTTTAGAAACAGGGACACTGTCCTACGGCTTGCAAGGGAGAAAAAAAGATTTGAACTATACTGGCTCATCACTCCAGTTCTTCCTAGAGTTACATTGTCTGTTCAGGAAGCAATACAGAAATACCTACCACTCAAGAAGAAATTGCAGCAGGCCAGAACTGATTATATCATGTTGTACTCTGCCAGACTGAATATGTCACTCTAGGGTGAGCAAGTGACTACCTTCCTGAAAAAAGAATGATTGATAAAATCTAGAGTCCAACTAAATCTGCCAGCCCCTCCGGCTCTCAATGAATATTTACTTTAATCTGATCTGTCTGGTGTGACCCTTATTACTAAAATGTCTATATTCTCCATCACTTTAATTATGGTCTGGTAAGATTATTGGCTATGGTGTCATATATTTTCTTACTCACAATGATATGTTCTAGGATTTGTACCATTTCCAGGTACTGGACCTAGCCAGTACTATATTGCAGATATCTTGAAGTGGTGTTGTGTGTGTATGTAAATCTACCCCACAATATGCAGACACATTCTGTCCTCCTGGCTGCCTCTGTTTCCTAGTAGAGGGTTAATTTGGCAGACATGGTGCTTCCCCGGGATATTCCCTTTTTGACCGGATTACATTGATAATGTGTTATAGAGAACTCTTGGCCCACGCTGTTAAATTTGTGTTGTGTTGTTATGCTGACTGGGTGGTGGTCAGCCACTGACATTATTGGTTTACTGGTGTGGGAGGTGGGCAGGTGGCATGGGGTTGGTTTACTGCTAACTACGTTATGACCATGTATCTCCACCTCAGCATATTACAGTACATCATTGCCACTACACAAAATAAAGGTCTTTCCTCAAAAAACATTGTGTCCGATATATTAAATCATAACCTCTCTCAGATGATGTGAGCACTGGATCCCCTCATTTCTGTACTTGGATAATTTGGGACTTAAAAAACCTCAGCAAGATCCAACAGGTGCTAGTCAATAGACACAGCTTTGGGTTGCCCTACTGCAGGAAGCCCATCTCACCAAAACAACATCAGCTGCATGCTGGACTTTATTTAGCTACACACCCTGATTCTCATCTTACAGGGAGTGATCATTCTAGTTAAGAGTGATGTGCCTTTTCATCCTACTCATTGCATACTGGGTGATCAAAGTAGATTTGCTGCTATACCAGGCACTCTATGTGGGAAGCACATAATGTTTGTGAATACATACGCTTGAATATTGATGATCCAAGCTTCAAGAAATATGGAACTAGGTACGTGCACGATCGCCCTGGACAATATTATGGGGAGGAGACTTTAACAGTGCTTTAAATCCTGCAGTGGACAAATCAGAGAGATCAGGGAGGCACAGGAGAGCAGCCACTGCAGCACTTAGTGACCTACTTGAGGCGCATGAACTATTAGCCTCATGGAGAACTAGGCAGTCAACAGTTTGGGAAGGTATGGCTACTGGTCAAGGCTGTATTACCTGTTTACCACTAAGTATGACAGCACATGGATGCATTCGGTCTAAGACTTAATGAAAACGCTCTCAGACTACTCACCTGTTTTGATGAGCTTAGAGTTACCAGATATATGTTGTCCCATTTTCAAATGGAAGTTCGATCCCAGTGTGGTGACGGAGCAGTGTTCAGAGATGAACTCACAGTATATATAACCAAATACTTCACTAATAATGTCGGGCATGTGTACAATGTGGGTGGCTTTCTAGATGGTGGTGAAGGGTGTCTCTATAGCGAAAAAAAATAAAATCCTTATAACTCTTAGAGCTAACTAGAGCTAGAGATAGGTGAAATAGAGCTAAAACAAGAAATTAACCCTGACCATCCTCTGTGAACTGTCAGTCAACAAAAAAAAACAGATAAGTATGAGGACTTCTATCCAGTCGGACGGTGGCAAGATCTTATAAAGAGGGGCAGAGACCTGGCAAAAATCTGTATGATTGGCTTAAGTACTCGTGGGTCAGCAAAAACATTAGCACAATAACTTAAGGCGATGGCCAGCCATTCCAAGACACTGAGAATATCCTTTGGGGGGAAACAAACTTTACAACGCAGTCATTACATCGCACTACATTTACAATGCAGTCATTACATCGCAAAATCCTTTACAACGCATGTCACTACAACGCATCCATTGCATTGCATGTCACTACAACGCATGACACTACATCGCATGTCACTACAACGCAGGCATTACATCGCATGTCATTACAACGCATACCATTACAACGCATAGTACCCCTACACTATCCAACACTTACCCTACTGTTGCACCCCCTGGAGTTAGAATAGTAATTTTTACCCCTACACTTTCCAACACTTACCCTACTGTTGCAACCCCTGGAGTTAGAATAGTAATTTTTACCCCTCCACTATCCAACACTTACCCTACTGTTGCACCCCCTGGAGTTAGAATAGTAATTTTTACCCCTACACTATCCAACACTTACCTTAAATGCAATGTAATGGTATGCGTTGTAATGGTATGCGTTGTTAAGGTATAATGCAATGTAATGGAATGCCTTGTAAATGTAGTTTTAAAAAATGTGTTGTAGTGGTATGCGATGTAAATGTATGCGTTGTAAAGGATGTTGCGATGTAAAAACTGCGTTGTAAAGGCATGCATTGTTAAATGTATGCGTTGTAACGTCATAAATTCCCTTTGGGCCCTCACTACATTTTATGAAGACCTCTATGCAGTTAAACCTCACGCGGCAAAGCATAAAACACTAGAATATCTTGATTGCCCTTGCATGGCTAGGAGGTGGGAACCACAAATTTTGTATGCAACCTATCACCACAGAAGAGATCGTTACAGATGCACATGGTATACCTGGCAGTCAATCAACTCAAAACAGATGGACTGCCATGTGAATTTTATAAGAAATATGCCCCCACACTAGCCTCGCATTTGCTAGCACTATTTGAGGAAGTGAATGAAAACGCTTTCTCCTTCCTCGATGAGACAGGCCCTGCTAGTCACCCTTCTCAAGCTGGGCAATCCGCCAGAACTGTGAATCCTTCAGGCCACTGCCGTGCTTCAATACAGGTGCCAAACCATTGACTAAAATAGTGCCAAACAGACTGCTACCATTGGTCCCTGACCTAGTTTTACCTGATGAATCAGGATTTATTCCTGTAGCATCCACATCCCACAACTTGTGAATACTATTCACACTTATCCTCCATCTGGATCCTGATCTGGGACAGTGGCAGTACTTCCGGATGCAACTAAAGTCTTTGATTTGTCAGAGTGGGAATCCTTGTTCAGGGTAGATCAGATTATGAGGATGCCTCACCTTTTAGGGAGCTGGATCCAGTTGTTATACACCTATCCCATTGCATAGATCGGGGCCAATGGGCTTATCTGTGATCCTGTAACAGTAATGTGTGGCAGCGGGCAGGGATGCTATTTCTTCCCCACTTTGTTTACTTTGGCACTAGAAGAACTTGCGTGTAGACTGCGGCAGCACTATTCAGATTGTGAACTAAGCTTCACAGACCAGAAGTTGCTTATATTGCTATACTTGGATGATATGGTGGACTATATCTGGAGCTTCTGGAACAACCTTTTTCCCATTATTAGAGAATTAATATGGTTTGGTTACCATTCTGGTTTACAGATAAACTGGAATAAGTCTCTCATCTTCCTTATCACTCGCTCCATTAGGATACGGTCTATTGACTACTCACAGCAATGGAGCCCTAGCTCAGTGAAATATCTGGGAATATGGATTAAGTGGAATCCTGATGCTGTTATCTGAGAAAATTGTGGTGTGACGATCCCCAGACTCGAAGATCAGATAGGGAGATGGCTCACCCTGCTGTCTCCCTGGCGGGCAAAATAGATCTAATGAATATGATCGTCCTCCTGAAGTTTTTATACCTAATCAACAACATACCACGATTGCGAACTCAGCAATTTTTCAAATTCATAAAGTCCTTGTTAATCAGACTTGCATGGGCAGGGCAACATCCTAGGCTCAAATGGAAAATCCTCATTTTGCAATATGTTATGGGTGGCTTTGCAGCACCAGACCTGGAACTGTTCGATCTTTGTGCCCAATACGCCCAATACTGGCACTATCTGTCACCACTCCTGCCACACTTAGTATTCGAAAGGGACTGTAGGTCCTCTTCAAGCCATGCGGTTTCATACAGTAACAGGTAGCTGTCATGTAATATAACACTTTTCACTGCACGGCGATAGCATGGCACTAACTAGGGTCTAGACTAGAGGGCAGTGAAGGCCCCTATACTGTCTAGATCTCCTGTTACTGCATCACCCACAAATCACACCAACCTGTGAAGAGAAACTACTTCAAACTTTAAACAAACTCCATTTAATAAATGTTATGGACTTGATCTTACAGTCCACTTTTATCTAGCCTCAAGACTTCGGTGACCATAGTGACACACGCTGTTAGCGATTTTCCTTTACTATAATAGACTGTGCGCAGCCTGCCGGGCCACCTTCGACACATTCCCTGGTGAACTCCTCACCCCCTACTTTAAAACTTTGTCATTCCTTCTCACCACCAAAACACACAAGGGTCTCAGAACATGACTATGCAATTCCATGCAGACCGAAGCATCAATACTTAAGTATACCTCAAGATGGGTGGAATCAGATACTTCATCATCCCCTGTCTGAAGTGGATTGGTCATATTACCGTTCATAAACTGACCCAAAGCAGAATGCACATTAAACCCTGCACGTTAATTCATGGAATGTTCTACATGCCTTGCAGCTTGATGAAAAAGTGGAATAAGGTAGTATGTTCTGTGTCTTAGATGTAAGGCTCCTGATGCTGTCTTTCTGCATCTGGAGTGGAGGTGCCCTAGGCCCGAGCATAATGACACAGAATCACTCAGATGATAACCAAGATGGTTGCTCATCACATTGACTCAGACCCTGGCACATGTCTACGGGGATTGGCTAAGAATATTGCTAGAGGAAGTTTATTGCTTTAGCACTACTGCTTGCAAAAAGACGAATTGTGATGCACTGGGGTTGGGGGACACATACACCTCTCCCCCTCCCCAGATAAATGGCTCAAACATTTAATACACTATAACGAGTATCTTGAAACATATGCATAATCGCTGCCCTCTTCCTCGAACCCCACAGATACCTGGGGTCCACTCAAAAACTACTAAGTCATGATGATGAATCACAGTCTACTGGAACATAGGAATACCTATAATGTGCCATGTCAACGGGTGAAAGTTGCCAAGAGCAATGGCAAGAAACAGTGGAGTGTTGTACTGTGTCCATTCACAATTGGGACTACATGAATATTCAACACTCTCCCTCAGTGTAGTTTTTGCTTAAATCTCCGACTGTACTGAGATACTGCGTTGTGTATGTTATTACATGTATGCAATGTAATCTATATGGCGTAATGTGCATATGTTTTTCTGTTATTTTACTTTTTTGTTCTCTCATGTAGTTCATTGAAGTTTTTAAATAAATAGAAAAATTTAAGAAAAAAAGATTGAACTAGAACGTTATGGATGAGAATGATCCATTAAAGAATTTTTCAGAAGCTTAGTGGTAACTGGTTAATTTAAAGCACATCGAGTCCAGTGCATGACACTCCACCACATTTCTGTTTTTAAACATTCGCACTTCCAACATATAAATCTGCTGTGTTTTGTAGCATATCTGGAGTGGAGAGAAACAAAACAAGCATTGACAAAGCTAATAGGTTTCGCATATGTGAAATCTGTTGGCTTTTTCTCCGTTTTTTCATGTTGCACGGCAGCACGCTGCTGTGCGACATGTAAACAAACAGCACAGGGGTTGGCGGTCAAGTAGCACCAGGGAGGAGGGTGACAAATACAGAACAGTGGGGGTGGGTGAAACGGTGTAGGTTAGAAATAACGAAAAGGTGGATGGTGAGTTAGAAATAGGAGAGCAGCAGGAGGGCAGGGTGGGGGTGAAGGTGAGGGGTTGCGGTCACATGCACTCCCTAAGAGTGCATGTTGACTTTTTTTTTTTTTTTTAAAGAGTGCCTCCAGTCAGTGGAAGGACACTGGTTGTAGGAAGCAGTACTTGGTCCATGCTCCAGGACATGGACGAAGACTCCATAGCCGAGGAGGAAGCTAGAGGACAAGAGGAGCTGCTAATCAATAGGAAGCAAGGGAACTAGAGTGATGTGTGAGCCAATCAATGGTAAGTAAAGGTAAGTAATGGGTGAACTATAAGCCCTTTTAAAGATTTTTTTCATAACCAGAGATTTTACAAGCACTGTGCAAGCGAAAACTAAAAAACGAGAAGTGGAGTAGGAAAAACCTGTATGTGGTCTACGGCACAATGGCACTTAATAGGGCCCTAATTAAAGGCTGGAAAATGTCCTATATTCTCCTAAATACTTCTAAAATCAGATTATGAAATCTGTAAATTAGGAATTAACAGAGAGAAGTACAGAACACGAAAAGGCATACCATATGAGAATGCAGTTGTGTGGGTTATCAATATGGGATTTATAGCAGTTTAGAGTAGTAAGTGGCCATTTATTGCTAAAACACAAATGGCCCTTTATTTTAAAAAAATGTTTGGTATGGAATAACACAAAAAGTATGGCTCAGCACAGCACTTGCCTTAACTCTAACTCTAAGCATAACCCTAACACTAAACCTAACCTCATGTCTACATTTTATCATAAAATTAATCCTAACTCTACACACTACACCTACACTCTAGCGTTACCCCAGCCATAATCCCAACCTTACCTTTAAAACTTGTTTTACCATAACCCCACCCCTAGCATTAATCTTAACCCTACCTCTAATTCTAACTCTACCCTAACCCCAATACCTATACCCTCACTCCACCTTTAATCGTACCACTATCCCTGACCTTAAACCTAATCCTTATTCTAGCTCATTTTATTCCTATACTTAAACCCTAACCCTAATCACTTTTCAATTTTTTCATATTTTCTATGTTTTGATATATTCTAATTTCAGCTGAATACATTTACTCAGCTTAAAATGAGGTGCTTTGAAAGGTACTGTGGTGCTCAAGATAACACACTGATAAAATGGTGTGAAATATGCCAACATAATGCCCAGAGGGGAGGTTATTGAGGCTCAATATGGCACAAATAACCTCATACCAAAATGTGATGTCTATTATAACAGTGCTTTTAATGTCATGCAGTGAGGCCAATATCACACAGGTATGTGCAATATCATTGTGCTGCCCAACATCACACATCAACATCACCCATGTTATCATAGATAACTTTAAGGAAATGTAACACTTGCTTATTCCAGCTCTTATCTGATGACTTGTAAAGAGTCAATCTGAAATGTTGTTACTGCTCACATAAACCACTGGTAAAGACATTTTCGGCTGAAGTGTCCCCCCGTTCAGACTTGTGGAGCCCTATTATGGTTCCTAGCTGAATAAGTCAATTAATTGAAACTTGGTAGAAGGCTATGAGAATAGGTTAAAATTCCCCAAAGGAAACAGCCGCCAGTCCCAAGTGTCAACCTTTTCCATCTGAAATACTCCATATTAATACTTCAATTAGGGAAAGTGAAGGAAGGGGTAACTCTGCTGAGACACTAGTTCGGAATGGTGTCAATAGCAGCAAGTATTGTCTCAGAAACAACACTTAGTAGTCTTGGCAGAACACACAGAGAAACAAACTATTAGAATCTGTTAATTCGACAAAGGCATTTGAAATTAAATGAAAAAGAACATATAAAGCACGACACCTACCCTAATGGGAATCAAAGCAATAAAAAGCCTACCAAACTTAAGTTATCTGTAAGGAAAACCAGCATTCCCTAAAGAGTTATAAAACAACCATAGGGCAAAAAGCCATGTTTTGAGCTGTTTCCAGAATGTCAAATGATTTCAGACTCTGCCAGCTGAAATGGCAGAGTTCCACAATTTTTCTGTGGCGATAGCAGATGATCTCCCACCCCATCTGGCCAGACGACACTGGGGACCACCATCAGCTTAGGACTGGCTGAATGAAGTATCCTAGTAGTAACATAGCAGTGAAACGTGGATCTGATAAACCTCAGTCCGTGATTATTAAGAGCCGTGTGTGCAATGCACAATGACTTGAAAATAATTATTTTCTCACCGGAAGGCAGAGAAGTGTGGCAAGTCCTGCTGACACTGTTTGGTGATCAGGAACATAAAGGATAAGGCGGGTCACTGCATTTTGGATCATTTGAATCTTAATCAAAGAAGTTTCTTGATGTTAAGATACAGAGCATTGCAGATGTCAAGCTGTGATGAAATCAAGGCTAAGACTACAGCTTAAATAACTGAAATCGAAATATAATGAAATATTTTCCTCAGAGACCTAATGATGGTCACACATGAGGAAACTGTACGATTGACCTGTAGGCCAAAAGAAAACGATGATCAAAGATTACCGCAAGATTTTTTGCAGAGTTGACAGGAACAGAGGGAGAGCCCAGAGCCTCTGGCCACCAATTGCTGTTCCATAAAGAAGTATTGCAGCCACACATAAGAACCTCTGTCTTATTCACATTTAGCTTTAAGCAATTATCCTTCCTCCAACAACAAATCTCCCTGATATAGTTATTGAAATTCCGGGCTAGCGATTGCACATCCTTCATAATGGTGATTATATTATGATAATTTAAGTGTGATCTGCATACAATAGCCAGCAAAGACCAAAAGTCTGGACGAACTTGGCAAGAGAATATACATAACCTCCGCGCTGTGCTCACTTTAAAAACCAGGCTTCCAACAAATCCAGTGGCTATGAGGGGTCCAGAAGTTCCTGTGGCTATGATGGGGTCCAGCAGATCCTGTGGCTATGATGGGGTCCAGCAGATCCTGTGGCTATGATAGGTCCAGCAGATCCTGTGTTTCAATGAAAGTCATCAGTTGTTGATTTAGATATTCTCCAGCACTTTAGCTGGAAAAGATAGCAGGGATACAGGACAATAGTTTTTCATATCCAATGGGTCTAAGTTTGTCTTTTTTACCAGTGGCCTTACCATCGCCTCTTTCCATAACTTTGGGAAACGGGACAAATCCATCACTAAATGAAACCCAGCAGACAGCTGCTAAATTACATGGTCTGAAGTCAGATGAAAAAGTTTATGGGGTAATGATCCGCAGGAGCACCTGACTTAATGTTCATAAGAAGCTCCTTGACTTTCCCCACCGAAATTGGCGGAAAGCTGAATTTTCTATATGCAAAGGAGAGTAGCTACATACAACCAAAATGTGAAAACTCACACAAAGCCCACCGTTCTTGGCAAGTGTAATGGCTACAAGTAAGGCTGAATGCAGATTTAACAGATTAAGAGGATGAGAAGGAAGCTGAAAGGCAACATGGGCACAGGAAGCCAAAGATGAAAGAAAATAACAAAGTGTATGGATGCAATTACGGGTGATAAACTGAGTATAACCTGAAAGAGCAGGAACAAGTGGAAGATGTTGACAGGCATATTGCCATTGCCTATTTGGGTCTTATATAGCAGCTCCACCACTCTTGCCTCAGAAGCCCTTCCTCTAACTTGTACGTGAATAGTAGAGGGTCTGCTCCTGCCTTACCGTAAAAATTGGCATTTTCACCAAAAAATACCAGGAGGACCATCAGGGGACCAGAACCCACCTATCAGCTGATCCCCCCCAAGGTGCATTGCTGATCGGCCTGACTTTGAGAACTCCAGCTACCTTCTTCTCCTTAGCAGCAAATCCTGTTCAGCGGGACCACTCAGTGATGGTATCCGGCCTTGTGTAGCATTCTTTGGCTACAGCTTACAGCTTTGTCTCACTGGAGGTTTTCAACTTCCAAACAGTTGCCTAAGTCAGAATGTAGAAAACTTCACTTGGCTTAAGAGCAAGATGCTCCCAATTGATGCTGACAACCTCCTCAGCCTAGAAATCCAGCTTTTCCCACCCGGAGCTTTTCCAATCATTTTCGACTGCTGCACCGAGACTTCACCCATCGTCTCCCCGGCGTTGATGGCTCCTCAACAGACACAGCCTGCTGCCTTGCCCTGCTGAACTTTACCTTCTCCTGGACTTTTCTCTTAGAAAATGTTTAGTCCAAAGTTAAGCCTTGACTGGGCTTAATCCACCTTGTATATCCAGCTCATGCTTTATCATGGTCAATCTTAACTTTTGACATTGCCCTGGTTTCACGCAACCAGATGCCAGTGATTGGCACTTTGATCTTTAGGGGCTAGATTTCACTGGAAAATTAAAAAATTCTTAACTCATAATTAATAGTGTTTTCACTTTATTACTGTTTGTAGGCTGCAGAAATACTTTATACCTCTATGTTAAGTCTAATTGCTTTTGTGCCAAACTACCAGAGGGTTATGTACATATTAATTTAGAGACTTTTGTGGTGCACCCTTACGAGGAATGTGGTTGTTGTTTGAGTTGGGTTTCAATGCCCCTCAACTAATAATCCAATTTCTTACATATACCCAGTAACACACCATGCTGCCAAATATCACACTGTGACCCTACAGCACCCTGCTGCCCGATAACACACCGTGATACCAAATAATAGACCGTAACCCAACATAATACAATGCTTCCCAGTAACACATGGTACTGCCCATATTATTTATCATGTAACCTGTTAAAACAAAGTGCTTCCCAATAACACACAATGCTGCCTATATCACTCTTTAACCCAGGCTAACACAGTGCTGCCCCATAACACAACGCGCTGCTCAATATCACACTGCAAACCATTATAACACACTACTGCCCTACAACACACTGCACTGCCCAATATCAGACTGCAACCCATTATAACACAGTACTTCCAAAATAAAAAACTATGCTGCCCAATAACACAATGCAGCTCAATATATTGAATAGGAGCCTGCAATCCCTGCATAAAAACCCCTATCTCTGATTTTCTTACTGTAGTCGAGTTTGACTTCTTGACATAGCTGCTCAACTATAATAAGTTATTCCAATTGACTTCTGACCTCTCAATGCCAGAACCACCAGCCAAGTTGAACAGTAGGACCATAATTACTGTTGCAGTTTAAACAAGGATAACAGAAACTGCCTCTTCTTGCTTCTGATGTTTTTCTGAAATAGTGATCAGCAGAAAGGAGACGTTTATGGCAACATGTTTATTTTTTCAAACTAAAGGGACTTACAGGAAAGACAGAATCTCTGCAGGTTTCTACACAATCGGAGCCACAATATTTTTTTGACCTGACTTACATTAAACTGATTTGCGTATCATTTTGCAAAAATTACTGATTGCCTTTTGATGTGTTTAATTTCACTGGACAGATTCCGTTTTTTCCTTCTCATCTGCAATGGACATGAAAGAGCAAGGATTTAAGTGGTTTGTGCTTGACAGTGTTAGCAAAGAGTACAAACTTGTTTTTAGTTGGGTTCAATTTGAGGCAGGTTTAGGACATTCATTCTTGAATGGTTGCAGGTCAATTCAGCTGGCAAATATACCTCAAGGCATGGTTGGCTTTCATGCGGATACCAGAGATTGATGAAATTCACGTTGGCCACTTGGACCCCGAGTGCTCCATATATGGAGTGAAAATCACTGCTGAAAGGATGAAGCCTTGGGAGACGTCACATGGTAAGGGGATGGTTTCCAATGTGGAAGTGTTCATTTAGGACATTTGAAGTTAGTTTTTTAATATGTGAAGTTCTGGCTTTTACATAACAGGGTTCCATCAGAGCCGGGGCAGCTGCTGCCTCCTCAAGAGTGCTGATGGAGTCCAGAGCTGGCAAGGTATTATGGAGAGCATCTAGGAAAAAATTCCTAGCATATTTACTGTAGCGGTGAGAGAGCCTTAATGTTTCACTCACTGCGAGGCTGCAACAGAGACCTCTGCCTAAACAGTAGGACTGGACCTTTGGCCACATCCGAGTTTAGTATAGACAGTGTCATATAGCACTTAGAGGGTACGTGGGTCTTAGCTACAGGTGCTACAGTGGCACCGTGACCCAGGACTATGAGGGGCTCTCTGCACCCAACAGGGAATAGGTGCCCATTTCTCCTCTTTGCAGCAGAGTCCCTAGCAACTTTCCTACGCCATTAAGGCATGGGGGTCTGGCTGGTCATTATTTTAATTCTTGGCTATATTTTTAATCAATTACATCGAACTATGAAAAAGCAACAGTGGTTCTGAATGATTCGTAACCTTCAGTCCAATTGTGGTCATTCGTGGGAATCAAGACTAAAAGTACTACAATGCATAATCTTGTGAAATAAAAGCCCAGGACTGGAACTTGCGCTTTCTGATGCATGGAGTCTTCTAGTTACCTTAATGAGTAGTGTACATGCGCAGGCCATCCAGAAACTTTTGTGGAACTGGGGACAAAAAATAGTTGTAGGGCCTCACCCAAACTTGGTCAATTCCAGCTTCCCAGTTTGACAATCTGTGTGACTTTAGCAATTAATTTTCTTCACTGTGCCTCCTTTTCAATCACCAAAACATTTGAGAGCACCTTGAAATAATTCAGTTCACGATACAGACTGTACAAAAACTTCTCTTGTATATAATTTAATGGACCATCATTTTGCTGTACTTATAACAACAGTATAAGCTTCATATCGGAAGCACAAGACAACTGGCTTCCGTCTTTAGTCACTAATAAAATCGTTGTAAGTGCAGAAGAGGGGGTGGATCATTACCAATCCTGATAAAGAGCACTCAGTGCAGTGCTACAATCTAATGTGCTAAAGTAAAATACTGCAAATGTTAAAGAATACACTTATTTACATTTTAATAATGCATACTCAGGTTCTGTGTTAGGCAGTCACCCTTGCAGTAAGATGGGAGATCCAGGCTGAGCTCAGAGCAGGATCTCTTTGCTCCAGCTTGCGTAGCACTGCCCTTGCGTATAGGATCAGATGGAACACAGGAGGGCTCATCACAGAGCATTTTGAGACCTGTCACCGCTGTCTTACCATTGCCCTATTGGCACTGGTAGTGCAAGGTATATGCGTGCCTTGTCTGAATCTCACAGCCCAGGCGCAGCGTGTTTTATAGTGTAGGCTAGGTTTACAGTGACCAGTGCTGTGGAACATGCTTCATCTGTGATTTACCTCCTGCCGAACATCTCATGCATGGTTTGGGGCATCTTCAATGAGTAAGTCAGGTGAGCAACATCTCACCTTCCTGTCAACTTACATATGTATGTGTATATGTATATATTAATTTTATAGCGCAAACCTAGCCAAAAGACAGTGTAGTGCTGCACACGGTCAAAGAGAAGCACAGTGTCTACATGAAACAGCAGAAGAGGCTGGGTTGTGGATGAGTGATGAACTGAGATGTGGTGTTCTTTAAAGGGGCAAGTCTTCAACTCTTTCCTAAATTGGAGCAGGACAGGGGCTATCCTGATGGATAAGGAGGTGTTGTTTCAGATCCTGGATGGACAGATGAAAAAGGCCTTCTTTCTTGCTTTTTCATTTTTTACACTTCTTAGTCTGCAGTCTGATGGTGTCCTGGCTGCGTGTGTGCTGAGAACCACTACAGATGTTGACCTTATCTGCAAGATAAGTGGTGGTGTCAGTCATGATGACTTTGTAAATGATTCAGCTGGATTTGTAGATGGTGCGTGCCAGCAAAAAGAACCAATGGAGTTCCATCAGGATTGAGATGATTTTATCATATTTCTACAGGCCCTAAATGTGACGTGCTGTGGCAAATAGGATAGCACTAAGAGATGTCAGTGTGAAGTTTGGGAGGCCATAAGGTACGGCATTATCACCAACCAGATGCAAGGGTATGAGGGCTTGAACAGCAGTTCTGAAGTCACTTTCTGGAAGAAACGGTGTGACTGTTGTTAGAAGAAAGTGCAGGTAAAAGGCTGCCTTTATTTTCTTTGCAATTTGAATCCTGAGGGTGAGGTTCATGTCCAGGATGAATCAAAGTAAAAAAGGCATTTTGTGAAAGTTCAGGTTTGTCAAAGTTCATATCAATTAGCCAGGTCTGTACTGTATCTTGTTTGTTGTTCTTGGCAAATAACAGAAATTCTGTTTTGGTTGGATTCAACTTGAGGTAGGCCCTGGACCTCCATGTCTGGATGATGTGGAAGCAGTGTTTGAGGCATTGGATGTGTGAAGCAGAGGAGTCTTTCAAGTTTCATCAGCATATTGGTGAATCTTGATGCTGTTATCTGTGAGTAGAACACCAACAGGGGATAATATGGAACTCCGGGGGACTCCACAGGTGATAGGAATTTTGGTGACCTACAGGTGCCCGTGAGCGCTTGCATACCGGGGCTTTTAGACCCTCTTATTGTAAGATGAACATTAGAACTACGTGTCCTGGCAAAGTGCTATAGTTGAGGCGTGGATTTACTATTAGGGTTGCTACTTGGCCAGTTTTATACCTGCATGATCGGTATTTTAATGTCCGTGCCGGTAAATAAATGAGAAAAATCTCCTAATCCTGGTATTTTTTCCCCTTATCAGTACATACTTTAAAAAGTAAATGTTGGAAGAAAATACTTTAAAATGTGTTCTACAGCTGCCCTAATGGCACCTGACTCATGATTAAGTAAACAAAGAAAGAAAGCGAATGTTAAAAATGAATACAGGCGATTTCATATAAAATTCTACTTACGAATCAAATAGCCGGCATTATTCTCTAGGAAAGGTGGCAACCCTAGTTTCTATACATGCAGACGAAATGAGCTATTAAGGATGTTCATTTCATATACTTTTTTGAAATGTACAAATAAAATCCATATTTCCATCCTCAAGAATCACAGTTTGTGACGATGTGCATGAAGGTAACTTATGCAACGGCTCCCCTTTGACCACAAAAAGACAGATTGCAGTTCTCCCCATACAGGGGCGATGTTATTTCCAAAAGGTGCCCTATCATCTTGACAGCTAGTGTCCCTTTCATTAAGGCATTTATGTGGACCCAGCTCAAAGTGAAAGTATGACCCTTCTGTGCCCCCCTCTAGGTGCAGGCTTTGTGCACAACACAAATTGCAGGCTGAGGAGAATGGGTCCAGATATTGGTAAATTACTCTGTAGACAGTCACTGGTACGTGCCCGGATTTTGGATCTGGCTCAATCATGACTGTCCAATCCAGGATCCGGCAGGATCCCCCTCATTACCTGCACTGCTGCTCGTGCACATTTACTGCTGCACGACTCCAGCAGTACTATGTCAGAACAAAAGGTCTGAGGTACCCTGAGCCAAATAAAAATTATCTTCCAGAGTTTCAGCGCTCCTTTTTATTATTATTGAATTTATCACATATATGTGTAAAGCAGGGGTCTCCAACCTTTTCTCTAAAAAGAGATATATATATATGTTGAGTGAAAATCATCCGGAGCGACTAATATTATTAATGACCACAGCAGACAAGATTACAATAATGTCCACCATATGCATGATTACAAGCAGTGATCGCCTGAGAGTATTAGGAAAGGTTGCCAGCAGTAATGTAAAAATGCTTTTTTCATTTGTAATGCCTCCACACGGTTAATAAATAACAGCCACAGCTTCATTGGCCATGGCACCAAGATAATAATATTACCAATAAGTTTACCTGACACCACATAAGTTATCACTCAAAAATCAGCTTTAAACATATTTTAGATATTCACCCATTTTTTTTCCAAACATCAGCTTATAAACTCCAAAAATCCACACATTTTTATCCCAAATACACACTTTTCAATTTTGGTATACATACATTAATTCAACCAACGCAAAGCTTCAAGTTTAAAAGTGTAGGCTACACACCAGAGAGCTAATTATCAATAGCAGGAGAGCTGCCAGTAGCTCACACGCTACTCATTGGTGAAGACTGTTCTGCAGTCTACATATCTTCTCTCTCCAATGTTTCCTCTGGTCCAGTGACTGTTCACTGTTTCAGCTATCCACAGTCTTAACATCTCTTCACTGCACCATTTTTCCACAACCCCTGCATTTCTTCACTGTCACGCCTGTCTGCAGCTTACATATTGTCAGATTAATGGACAGGGACACAGAGAGAAAAATTTGGAATCAGGAGACATGGTTTTTAATCCCAGCATCCCCATTTGGCAAATTGTGTGCTCTTGAGCACCCACTTTTTGAAATTATTCCTCTGCTCTCACAATGGCATGATTAGGAGTCTTTAGAACCAATGGAAAAGTTGTGAGCATATGTGTGGTTAAAAAAACCTGCCTGGGTTTTACATGGGGTAAAAGGGGGATGTGCCCAGTATTAAATATAGTCATCAAAATGCAATATGACAGTAACTCTATGCAGGCTTCTCCAAAGATTTGCTCGTGAGCTACTGGTAGCTCTGCAGCTACCTGTAAGTCATTCTCCTGTGTAGAGTCCAGTAAACTAACTTAGAAGCTTTTGCATGGTTGAAATAATATATGTAGATTAAAAATAAAAAACGTGTATTCGAGATGAAAATGTGTGTCTTTTCAGAACTCATAAATTGCTGTTTGCAGAAAATTTCTGAAATGTATTTAAAGCTGACATTTGTATAGTAAAAATCTAATTGTATAGGGGATCACTGATTACTAATATTAACCTGCTGCTAGTGGCATCGCAGTGATGCTTTTATGAGTTACTCATGTAGAGTCATGACAAAGCATTTTTTACTTTACTGCTAGCAGCCGTGCCTGATTCATTGAGGTGATCACTGCTGGATAATCTTGACTATGGTAGCCAATAAAATAACATTGTTTTATGCTGTTACCCTTACACCTCTAGTAATATTAGTAGCTCCAGAGGAATTTCTTTGAACATAAGTAGCTCATTATACAGAAAAGGTTGGAGACCACTGTCCTTGGAGCAAGTAGCAGTGTGCTGCACAATCAGGTCTTCTACTTCAACAAACAGTTTGATCTTGGGCAATCACACTCTCCGTATGCTTCTGTTCACTTATCTGAACATATGTGAGCACTTTGAAATAAGCCTAATGGAATAAATAAACACCAAAGACATATTCTTAATACAGGCGCTCAGCACGGTTTTCATTCATGCATTCAGAGATGTTGAACAGCTCTTGACTGTTTTTGCATCTCAACAGCTGAATTTGCTCCTGGAGCTGGATTGAGCAGTATCCCTCTGGAGCTGCAGCTTCTCCCTCCCAACCACCAACAGGTATCTCTCTTTTACAGCTCAGAAAGGACTAAAAGAGTGGCTATTGCAGTTCTTAAGTGCCACTCTGTAGCAGGACAGGAGTCGCGACTGCGGGACAAAATCCACAAAATTCAGGACCATTAGCCACTCTAGTTATACTCTGTAGGTTAGGGGGACAGAGGTGGCCATGAAGATTGCAGGCATAGGCCCCCTGGCCCCACCCTAAAGATGTCACTAGTTATTGAGAGGTGCCATTCTCCGAAATCATAAACTGGAAAAATGGCTCAGTGAGTTAAGCGCCTTACAAGTTGAATGCAAATTGAGACACTGCCCTACACTCCTCTCAGTATCCTACGTTGGGACAGTTCCTATCTGGTCCACCAAAGCGCCTTCAGACGACCGAGGAAAGGAGTTAACTCTTAGGGATTCCATAACCAAAGTTTCTGGGATGCTTTTACCCTGGATTAAGGGCCAAACGAAACCAACTACGATTAATGAAACTCCTGAAAGTCGTGCTGTTCGACTGAAGGCTTTCGTCAACAGGAGCAGCAACCAAAAAACATGAGATCAAGGCTCCCAATTCACATGTGTTGGGATTTGAACAACCTCTGAGCCTTTTCTCTTCTTTTCTACAACCTAGCACTTGGGCACGGATCAGTATGGGCGTAGCTGTTTTTGTTGGCCCTGCAATGCATAAAGTCAATTCATTTGACCCAATATTTCCCTTAGTACATTATATTAGGCAACACAACTTAAAAACAAAAGGCAGCAAACCTTGCTCCCTGTTTCCGAGCAGTATAGTCTGAAAATGAAGCTCTGGTGCGAAGAAATATCGGGTTAAGTAAACTGACTTTACAAAATGGCGGCGCATGAAAACAGGTGCTCGGCTCTGAACTGAGGCGGCAACGCCTATAATGGAGATGGCACTTGGAGTGGCTGAAAGACATCTATCGTACCACAAAACCCAGTACAATAATACACAGTGCCGCTGAGTTCTGTGCAGAAACAATAGGTAAAAATGTTCAATTTTTGCAAGGCAGGCTCGTCTGTTTATCCTTCTGAGGTCGGTAAATTTCACACTACCGAGTTGGGTGATAATACTTGCTCTTTACAGCAATAGGAAATGGCAAAGCACGTGACACCAAGTTCTATATAAAAAAAAATCGCATTTATTATTATTATTCAACTATGAATATATTTTAAATTAATATTTTATTGCTATTGTACACCAATGTACAAAACTGAGAATAATGACAATCGTTAATAAAGCCAATTGTGATTTTTTTAAAGCTGGCTGTTTGTGCTGTACTTTTGAGTATGCACTCCACACAAACTTCTCTGGCCTCTAGTTACATAACAAGAGTCTACAGCAGGTCCTCTCTTTTATAATATACAGCTGGATATAGGGTTTACACAAAGCCCGGGGCCGTGCAAAGATTTTAAGAGCTAAAGACAAAGTATACTTTGATATTTGGGCATTCCCTCTCTTTAGAAATAAGTCACTTTTAATTAATGTGTTGCGATCTAGGGAGTGTAAAAAGCTGCAAAACTGTTTATTTTCGTACCTCATTAGATTGCCCTCGTTCTCTTCATGGGGACTGTACCCTGCTTGGCTCCCACAAGAAACACAAAGAAGTGTCTGTAACCTGCTTATAAATTATGTGCCATAATATTTAGTTCTCTTCTAAGGAGCTTTTCAATGAAACAGGATTGCAATTGATGAAACTTTGTCCATGGATTTTCTCTGATTACCAACTTTATTTGGTAAGCACTAAGCCTTCTTGTACTTTTTGGGAAAATTGATTTCTCTAGGAAAATGCACGAGTGTTTTTTCCCTTGTGACTGTTCTAATTTTTATCAGAAATCCTACGTAGCAGCATATTCTTATTAGATAAATGAATGCTGGCCCTCCATGAGCTTGTTACATATTTTTTAAACATGAATGATTTTGCTTATTTGTGTTTTTGAGATATTTATACTCATTCCCATTTTGCAATTTCTGCCTTAGAAACAGATGTTATTTTGCCAGTTTTTTTTCTCCTTTTTAAAGCTGCTCAAAATGTGTTTGATGATTGGATGATAAAGACTAAAAGTCCCCTCCATCCTATTTTTTCTCCTACAAGGTAATTATTTCTAGAGTCTCCTGGACCTTTATCCTGAGGAAGACTCCATTTAAATAACATTGGTAAGGGTTGAAACATAGTAGAAAGCAAATGCAATCAGAATATGTCACAAAAAATCCTTCACTGATTGAATTGCAGACTTCCAATTGTGATTAAACTGAAGCCATTGCTTTTGTTGGTACCATTACAGTGGTGAGTCCCAATGTACAGCCACTGAATATCACTTGAGAAAACTGCTGCCGCTTTTTTTGCTAAGAACAATTATTTTACAGTTATTTTTCTGAAAAATACGAAAACAACTGACATTTTCTGTATTCAAATATTAGCTTATAAGACTGTGTCACCAACTCAAAAATGATAGTGTGTTTACAGTGTTTATTACTTAAATAATGTATTATTTAATTGATTACCTAGATACTGATGGTCTCCTTCTTGGATCCGTAATACTAAAAGTAATAGGACCAAAGAATCCTAACACATTTCTATTATCAAAGCAACCTAATAAGACACTTAAAAATCCTTTTAGATTTTTGTTACATCTCAATGACAATTTTCCGAGGTTCTGAGGGTTGCAGAGTAGGCCCACTGTACATTTATTGTAATTCGACACCTTCTTGTGGCCTTTTCTGGTTGCACCGTAAGCAAGTGTCTGTATTGTTTTAGTGTGCCCTTGGCCCTGGCTGCGGAAGCTGGGGGGTACCCCTGCTGGGGTCTTAGCCTTCCAGCTGAGCTAGTGGACTGGTAACATAACTAGCTTCAAAGACAGCATTAAGAAGAATTTTCACTCACGCTGACAAACCAGCATACAGGTACCCATGCAAGCCCACCCGAGACAGTGTTGTCGTTTTTCGTTTAGTTGATATCGCATTCGCAATTGCTGAAAAGGAGGTTGGTGGTTTAGACAAAAAAACATACATTTGTTGGTTACAATGTTGACAATTTCACTTATTTGCATGTTTCTGCTTTCAAAGGAAAACTATTTGTATTATACTTGGCTCTCGTACTTAATAATAAGCCGTGATGTATCTGCAGATATAAAATGTGCTACAAGGCCACGACCATCTTCAGTAAGTCACACCTAAAAATTATTGGAAATTCCTCGCTCCCCATCACAGACTTAAAGGCAAATTAATGAGCTTTCGAGGAACGCTGTAATCTACTCGATCATAGCAGACGTTTACCCGGCTGCCGCCTAGAGTCAAGAGGACATTTTAGAACCAAGGGTAGAGCAAACATTTCGGCTTCAGCGCACATGGTTTACTAACTATCCTCTCCCGGAGTCCCTGCTGTTTGTAAACAGCTGCAACGAAGTGTGAGAGGGAAATAAAACCGCTTAAAAGAAAATAACTTCAATAACTTCCGCAACGGGAAAAATTCCAGTTTATCATTTGCAGCGGCTTCTGCTGAATTCTGGGGTCGCGCGTCGGTTTTGGGACAAATGTCAGCTCAGAAACCAATCCATCTCACCGACCAATAAATACGTCCTTTCAAACAACACAAACTGATTTAAAAAAAAAAAAAAAACCTGTTCATTAGATGTACACAATTCAATATGTGCCACCAGTTGGACCGAGTGGAACTATTTGTAACTGCTCGACTGGACTTTCCTTCAGGGCGGCCATCACCTGCCCCCAACCATAATGGCGGCTCACCTGACCTTCTCGCCTTCACCGGGTGTCCCAGGGGTGTCCTCGAGGGCGTTGGGCAGAGGAGAGGCGCGCGGCGGGCAGGAGTGTTCTGGAAGGCTGCAGGACGGGCTGAGGTCTGGCGGGATTAGGGCATGCGCTATAATTATGACACTTGAAGCAACGGGTTAGGCCGGATGAGAGGATTACTGCGAGGGGGAATAAGCCGTGTCTTTGGCCCGGTAACCCTGTCACAACCGAGCACCGCCAGGGCTTTTGAGTCTGCGGCAGAGGGAGTTGGGAGGTGAGGTGCAGCAGTGCCGAAAATAGACACAGTGCAACTGTTGTAAGGTGAAAACGTTGCTGCAGTCTGCGAGTTTTCAGGCGAACTGGGCTTTCCATTTGCATCTTTGTAACTGGAAGCACTGTGCATCACCAGGTCACTGTAAGGACAGACAAGAAGTCTAAAGGTATTTTGTCCATGTAGGCGAGGGGCACTTCTTGTTACATTTTTAGGTCGCGCCTGAGCTAGCGCATTCGCTGCCCTGGAGAGATATTTAGTGAGTGAGCTTTAAAAAGCCGACCACAGCTTTTCGTGTGGCCTAGAGCTTGCGGTTACGCGCACAATTACGCGCACAGCCGCCATCTGTCTTTCCTATCTCTTCCTCATTAAGAGCATAGCTCAAGCGCATCGCTCGCGGGCACCCTTAAAGCGCGCGCGCACAAGTAATTGTTAATTAACTTTCGTGGCTGCTGGGCCACACTTGTGTTTCAGCGCTGGTTTGTTTTGCTTTCAGTGGCGCGCGCGCTTGTGCCTAAGGACACTACGTGCTAGAAATAGTTGATCAGGTGTTACCTGTATTGACAACACTCCGTCCGGCTTTTTATGTTTGTCCGTTGCTTAATTTGGAGAATAAGTACCTTTTATTATATATCCTTGTAGCGTGATGCCTCTAGCGATTTTTAACAACACAGTCCTGTAACTCTCCACTTTTTACTGTGTATAGGTGTTCCGCCTCATGTTGTAGTAACTTGCCAAGCTCTAACACTGTGGATGACCATGCCTGATATTTGCCTTATGAGTATATCTCATAGTAATGGACGACCCTCAGTTGGTAATATAATGCACACATGCCCCGCTGCTCAAATTACAAATTATTGAATAAAAATAGGACGCAATATTAATAATGTGCTGTAACATTTTGTCGTGTGGAATCGAGTCCTGGAACTCGGAGCTCGAGTAGGTATTACTAATAGGAGCTTGCGTCTAGTTTGTGGACACACGGGGTTCGAGAGTTCTCTTACATAACTTCCGTTTTCATTATGCGGTTTCAAAGTACTTGCCTTTTTTTGTAAATAATATATTTGGGTTCTTTTCTGCTTTTGTTGCCTTAATGGGGTATCATTATTTTTTCTGTGTGTGGCGCTCTCCAATGTTCTGTACGTGATGCACTAGATGACATGTTACACTCTAAAGATGGAGGCCTCGGTTGGCGCTCCAGTTGTTGAAAAGGCTGTTCCTATTATTGCACTAGATACTGCGTCCGAACGCCTGTTTACGTCACGTCTGGTTGGCTGCTTACTTCTTTTCTCATGCGGCATGGTGGGTTCCTTTGAAATAGACGCAATAGGAGTAATCTTGTCAGCCAATATAGGCGAGTTGAGTGCCGGGTTTGCGTGTGCCACGCTTTATGTACCACACAGTACCTTGTGATATTTTATTTGGTTTCATTTAACATCTAACCTTATATAATTCATAATAACCCATACTGATATTTTAACTTTTATGTGCTTTATTTCCAGCCCAGCGGTATAGCGCGACACTTGATGCGCTTCGTTTCTCGATGCTATTACTCGTGAACCTCTAATGTTTTCTGTGCCTGCTAAGCTTGTTGCGGTGTGGTCATCTTAGCGCTATCTCTTATACAGGGAAAGTGTATATGTACACTTATGCCACTAGGGCGATGTGCAATTTAATATGGGGTTTGTGCAGATAAGGCACTGTTGGAATATTGTCAAAAGTTATGTAAATTGAGACTTGGCTGACACTTGTTTGAATATCTTGGGAGCTGAAACATGTATATGTAGGAAGATGAACAGCTGGACTCAGAGTATGGCATTATGCAGTTGTTGCACTTGTGATGTCAGCCAGTCTGCTGGATCATGCAATAGCATAACACCAGCAAAAGCAGTAATGCCTTCCTTGTATGAATCATATCCTACAAGGTCTTAGGTGAACTCCCCATTTTAATGACACAAAGTGGGCTGCCATTAATATTAGGCACAGGCCGGCAGTCACGTAGCAGCACGAACCATGAAAGACATACAGTCAATGCAGATGTGCCAGGCATCTGAAATGCCACCTTTCCATAATGTGGACATTCTTCATGTACCGAGCATGATGTCTTTTGGTGCATTGTGAGTATGTCATCCACCGAGTTCACTGCCGCGGAGCTGCCATGCATGTTTGACTGCCCTTAGCTACTGGTATTTTGCAACGTCCCCTAGTCCACGTAGTATAACAGTTAGAAGTTTACGTTTTTGCTGTGATCTTCACTTGTAATTTTGTGCCCATGACATCTGTGCATACTGCAATGTTTGTGTAGTGTACTGCACAGTTATGTTCATCACAAGAGGTCTGGTGTATATCAGGATACACATATGTCACATTCATGTCTCTTGGCTGAAAAAAGTTTGTCCACCTGAGTTTGTTAGGGATTGCCCACAAGGAGAAACAGTAATTTTGTCCGCTTTTTCCAACCTCGTTTCAGAATCAGTAAATTGCATACTCCAAGGAGTGGGCGTTAGCACAAGCTCTGGCATTATACCACAACCACATGGATTGGAATGAATGATCCCCTTACCACATTGTACCTGTGAGGTCCAGCCCACAACCACAAAAATAATATGCCATTAAACATGAGGCCAAGAAACAAGTTACAGAGACACTCACACCAATTAAATACCAGGGTGTAATAGAGAGTTGCATGTCGCTCACTAATAATCCCTTGTTTCATGTAACAAAACAGGATCATTCACATCGTTTAGTCTTAGATTATAGACACTTGAATACTGCTACATTCACATTTGCTGTACAAAATGCTCATAGCGCAGCACTAATGAACGATATAGTGTAAAAAATATAATAAACCACATTAGACATTTCAAATTGCCTTTTCTGCCAAAACATAGCACCTAAAAGCAGGCACTTGACCTCATTTAGCCCTCTAGGCTCTCAAAAGTGATTCTGCCTATTATGCCTTTTGCCCCAAGGGTATAAGAATACCCCAGGCTGTTTTCTGCTCATGTAATAGAACTGTCACAAGCTTTTGATGACCAAGCATTGTCCTATGTCGATGACATATACCTAATGGATGATGATTTAACAATACACGTGACCAGAGTAGATAGCATCATTTCAGGGTTTGCTCACATGGGTTACAAATTTAATTTAAAAAAATAGAAGATTGCCTATCTCAGTGTCCTGTTCTTGGGATACAAGGTGTCAAGTGAAGGCAAAAGTCTTGCAACACATTTCTTAGGTAAGTGTGCGCTCTTGCAACCTTCAATTCCATTGAAAAAATTCCAGTCAATATTGGGTTTTCTAAATTTTGACAGAACTTACATATCAAGTTATGCACACGGGTAAAAATGGGTAAAAACTTTTCAGGCACATATTGGACATCTGAATGCACAGATTTTACATCCAGTACAAGATGACATGTTAGCTTCAAAAACCTTACACACACATGTTAATACCACAAATCTGGTGATCCACATAATTGTGTGTACATCAGGATACACATATGTCACATTCAATGAAGGAGACACTGTACCAATTGCATATAAATTGCATTTATTTACAAATGCAGAAATGCATTTTGTACCAACAGAAAAGGTCCTGACTGCAGTACAGACAGCTGTATGGAAATAAAGATTATTGGTTCAGGGAAAATGAATAATGGTGGTAACTCACATTCCAGCCTTAGAGGCTGTTACCAAGGCCAGCGTTCCCAACACGAAGGCTTTACATCCAAGATGGATTCAATGGGCCAACTCACTCACAGCAACAGATGTAGACTACATATTTGACTCTACACTACAAACACAACCATACCTCCAATATGAACATGAATATCCTGTGCCCAGTGAAATAATACCTCTTGATCAGTATGTTTTTATAACCTATACTGACGGTTCTGTCCAGCCTGCAATAGGGATAAAACACCAATACTCTTCTGCTTGCACAGCAGTAAAGGATAAAATGAGGGGTAGAGAGTTCCAACCTCATAAAACATATATGCAATCACTTGGTGATTGCATTGCACAGCTGGCTGAACTGAAAGCTCTAATTCTGGCACTTGAGAATACAGATATTGAGTTCCCCACACTTATAACGTGTGGCTCTCATTATTGTGTCCAGTCTTACAATGAGTACTTACACTACTGGAGCCAGATTAGATTTAGAGATTCCAAAGGGTGCACGATCAAGCATAAGATGGTTTGGGGACAAGTAACTAAACTTGTTTGTCATGGGCGTATATCATTCACACACTACAGTCACCAACGTGTGGGAATACATGTTGCAGGGAATTTGATAGCCGACGAAGCCGCAAAAGCAACTGTGCAAACTGCTGCAGTCACTGCAATAACTCGTTCCAGTATGATAATAGATGAAGACATCATGATGGCTGTCAGTGCTGCGCACAATGGCACCCTCTTATCAAAATGTTTTTTTCTACAATATTCCTACCAGTTAAGTGTGCGTAATATTCCATTTGCTCATATTCCTGGAATGGGGGTTAGAGTGATTCCTAGTTCAGATTGCACGTTAGGACCGATCCTAACAGCACATGAGGGTCTAGCATTTGCTCATGCAGGGGTGGCGGCTACAATTTAATTATTGCAGCAACACTTTTGGTGGCCAGGTCTTTACAAACAGGCTAAAGACTATAGGCCTGATTACGACTTTGGCTGTCCTGTGCTGGCTTTGCGCAGGCACAGCACCCCCAAAGCCAAACAAAGACCACCCACCTGATTACGAGTTGAACTCATGCAGGTGAAGTCTTTTTGCCCTTTCCCACGGCGATGCCCTGAAAAAGGGCACTGCAATAGGAATGGCAAAAATGTTCCAGCACTGCATGGACTGTGAAGTCCATGCTGTGCTGGAACTGGAGCTGCAAGCAGACAATGGGGCGCATGTTGTGCCCCCCTGAATGCATCCCCATGCTGGGGGAATGGGGGCCCTGTAGGGCCCCCTTTGTTTCACCACTGCCAGCCTTTTTGTGGCGGGCTCATCGCCATGAAAAGGCTGGCGTAGAGGAACTCGAAATATGCTTGGCGGGACTGTGCCAGTCCCGCTCAGCATATTGTATTCCCCGCCGCCGTGCCACCACCAGGGAATGGCGGTTACCTGGCGCAGCTAGAGGTCCACCGCCGGAACGACGCAGAAAGTCGTAATCCGGGAGTCAGACCACAGCCACCGCAAGTCTGGTGGTTCAGGGACCGCCAGACTTGTAATCAGCCCCTATGTTCTTAGATGTGTCATTTGCCAGCAAATAAAGGTTTCCACCACAGACACCTTTCTTGATCTCAAACAAGCCTGTGGCTTTTGTCTATCTGGACCATAGCATCCTTACATGAGTTTTACAAATACATCATGTTATCAGTGAATTCCTGCTCTCCATTCCCTTCAAAGCCTTTTTTTCTCTGCACCCCCCTAAAGATTCACTGCAAAACTTGACATCATCAACCACTTTCAAAAAACGAATTGGTCTGAAAAGTTTCGCAGAGATTCTTTAAACGGTGGCACTGTTATTACCAAATGAAAATAAGAGGAATTCCTATCTCTCGGAATCCAAATTATAACTATAGGCCGGCTACATCCACTCGGTAATATATAAATATATATATATATATATATATACATTTTCAACAAGATGCCCTGAAGCATTAGGTGGCACTCGACAGCACTCTGCCCTCAGGCTGTATCATGCAGCTTGCCTTCCTGCTCCGCTTTAAAGTAATTGCTGCCAACGCGTTTCAAGGTGTTCAAACCTCTTCTTCCTGGGCTATAACAGACGCCATTTGAAACTCGCATGTGTCATCTTTCACGTTTCTTTTATTTGCATATCAGCCCTCAGTGGGTGTGTGCTCAGTGCAATGCATTGTGGGACACAGAGTCTGACTGCGAGAATAATAATTCCTTCAAGTAAGTTCAAATGTACCTCTGAAAATTAATGAAATCCTTGTTTCCTTAGTAGGTAGTGTCACAGTTAGGCAGGCTCAATTTGCATCTCGAGCGCTGTGCTGACTCCGTCCTGAGCAGTGCAGAACTACAGCCTCGTCCAGCTGGTTAAACACTCTTTTCCCTGCTGGCGATGGTGCTCAACCTCACGGCCGGGCTGCCGTGTAAAGTAATTTTCAACAAGATGCCCTGAAGCATTAGGTGGCACTCGACAGCACTCTGCCCTCAGGCTGTATCATGCAGCTTGCCTTCCTGCTCCGCTTTAAAGTAATTGCTGCCAACGCGTTTCAAGGTGTTCAAACCTCTTCTTCCTGGGCTATAACAGACGCCATTTGAAACTCGCATGTGTCATCTTTCACGTTTCTTTTATTTGCATATCAGCCCTCAGTGGGTGTGTGCTCAGTGCAATGCATTGTGGGACACAGAGTCTGACTGCGAGAATAATAATTCCTTCAAGTAAGTTCAAATGTACCTCTGAAAATTAATGAAATCCTTGTTTCCTTAGTAGGTAGTGTCACAGTTAGGCAGCAATTACTTTAAAGCGGAGCAGGAAGGCAAGCTGCATGATACAGCCTGAGGGCAGAGTGCTGTCGAGTGCCACCTAATGCTTCAGGGCATCTTGTTGAAAATTACTTTACACGGCAGCCCGGCCGTGAGGTTGAGCACCATCGCCAGCAGGGAAAAGAGTGTTTAACCAGCTGGACGAGGCTGTAGTTCTGCACTGCTCAGGACGGAGTCAGCACAGCGCTCGAGATGCAAATTGAGCCTGCCTAACTGTGACACTACCTACTAAGGAAACAAGGATTTCATTAATTTTCAGAGGTACATTTGAACTTACTTGAAGGAATTATTATTCTCGCAGTCAGACTCTGTGTCCCACAATGCATTGCACTGAGCACACACCCACTGAGGGCTGATATGCAAATAAAAGAAACGTGAAAGATGACACATGCGAGTTTCAAATGGCGTCTGTTATAGCCCAGGAAGAAGAGGTTTGAACACCTTGAAACGCGTTGGCAGCAATTACTTTAAAGCGGAGCAGGAAGGCAAGCTGCATGATACAGCCTGAGGGCAGAGTGCTGTCGAGTGCCACCTAATGCTTCAGGGCATCTTGTTAACAATATATATACATTTACACACACACACGCATGCGCACACACATACGTATGTATACATATATATGTATATTCACTGAAAAAGAAAGGTTAAAGTAACATTATAGTTAGGTGAAATGTTCATTAACAATTAACTCTATAAAACACAGAAATTCAACAGTTATAATGATAGTTTTCTTAAGTAACTAAAACTCGTGGTCTGAAGCACCTATAACTCGTGCCCTCGCCATGCATAGTTTTCTCATCAATAATTTAACTGCAGTTTTGTAGTGATATTATCAATGACGTAATAGAAGATGTCATGAGTGATGTAATATCTGGGGTAATTAGCAGTGTATGGTGAAAGCATGAGTCATAGTTATGTTACAGCACAAGTTATAGTTACTTGAGATAACTATAACTGGTGAATTTCTGTGTGTTTTAGAGTTTAAAAGGATACGTTGTTACTGAACATTTCACCTAACTATAACGTTACTTTAACCATTGTTTTTTCAGTGAATTTCTAGGGTAATTTTAACATAAAGTAATATTTAATTACCATACGTAAATCCAACTCCCGCCACACATGCAGGCCCTGCGGCCAAACCCCCGCATGCAGCGAATCCAATGCTGTGCATGGCCTTCAGCCTTGTGGGAGTTGGACACAAGGCCTAGCCTGCGGCCTGACCCTGTAGCCAACCTCCCAAAGGCAGCCGACCCCACTCTCCACATGGCCTTGGCTGTGTGTAGTGGGGGGTTGGCCACCGGGCCTGGCCCACGGAGCCACATCCCTCAGGGCCTTTATTTTAATAGGGCAGGAGGTCGCATGGCCACGCTTCCTGAACCTATTATGGCCCCGCGGACCTCTCCCCTCAGGGTCATATATTTTTTAAAGGGGGGCGCCTTCGCCCACCCTGTGACCCCGCTCCCCATGGCCACTTATTTAAATAAAGGGGAGGGGGCCACGCAGCACCCCTCGTCAAGCAATATTAGGTCCTAGGGACCTCATTCCCCAGGACTGTTGTTTTTTATTAAAAGGGGAGAGGGGGCCGTGTGGCCCCCATCCCAGATTCTTGTTAGGCCCTTGGGACCCCTTCCCCCTGGGCCACTCCTTTATAAAAAGGAGAGGGGGAGTGCGGCCCCCATCCCCAAGGCTCTTTAGGCGCTGGAGACCCTATCCATTAAGGTCATATCTAAATCTTAAGGGAAGGGGGGGTCACACGGTCCCCTTCCCGAGATGCTAGTGGCCCCAGGGACCTCATCTTTCGTGGCCCATATTTTTAAAGGTGTGCACCCACCATATACTTGTTGGGGGGGGCGCAGGGGGCGTCTTGCACCTGCCCCATGGTTAGCCTTGTGCTTGGCATGTTACGGTATACCAGGTCGTTTTTCCCTCTTAGCCCCTCGTTCGGTTTTTGTATTTTGTTTCTCCAACTACCTTGGCTTGTTTATTGGGAGTGTGCTCATAGTTACCCCAACTTATTTTTGTTCTATTTGTCCTTTCCCAGTAAGATTCTCAGAATAGTTTTTCACCCTCAATGAAAGACTTGAAGAATATAGTATCTTCTCATTGCAATCTATCCACTGTTACACACCTATGTCATCCATTCTTTAGACCATCTACCTTTGTTTACTTTGAGTGGCCTTATAAGTGACTATAGGTAGGTATCTGCCCCTTTGCTGCCCCATTGATGCCTTCCATACCCCAGATTTTATTCTTTGTATATGTTACTACATACAATACCCAGTGTCTCAGTCCTACCCATCCCTCCCTCCGCATTATTCCACCATATGGTTGGAGTGATTGCTTGCGAGCCCTTTTCCGGGAGTCCATAGTGATGTATCCATGGGCTCCAAATTTTTAAAACCTTTTGGACATTCACAGGCTATATATGTGTTTTTTGCCCCTGTCATATACAGTCCATCTCTCTTTTTCATTCACATAGGATGGGCCACAGTGCCACCCCCCATTTGCGTGCCAAATCTCGCTTGGCGACCACCAGACCCAGGTTGACCAGTATTAACTTTGTCCGGGAGAGATCTACTTCTGTGTGGATGCCCAGTAGCACAAATTGGGGGTCCATAGGTATCTTGTCTCCTAATATATCCTCTAGTTCTGCCAATATTGCTCCCCAGTAATCCCGTATTTCCTGACACTCCCATGTCACGTGAGTGTATGTGCCAAACTCATAGTTACATCTAAGGCAGTTGGTGTATCGGCCCTCCCCATTTTGTGCAGACGGGATCTGTCATAGTAGACCCTATGTAGGAACGTAACTTGTATGAGACAGAGTCGGGACTTAATGGCCACTTTTCGCAGGTGTATCAATGCAATCTCCCAATCAAGGTCATCCAAGGCTCCCAGTTCTAGTTCCCACTTTGCCCTTATTTTCAGGAGGGTGTTTGGCATGTTATTTATTAAAGTCCTGTACATCCAGGAGACTGCTTTCTCGCTAATTTCTCCCATGAGGAGTCCACCCTCTAACGGGGCATATTCAGGAAGTCCCTCGATGTTGATTCGCTGCACCCCCCATGCTTGGGCCAACTGCATATATTTGTAGTATTGTTTCTGGTGCAAGTCATACTCTTTTTGGAGATAGGAAAAGGTGGCGAGTTCCTTGCGGTCTAGTATGTCTTTAATTTTGGAGATACCCAACAAGTCCCACTTCTTAAACACTTTCAATTTTGCAAATTCTTCGAGTCTCCCTCCCACCCAGAGCGGGGTCTCTCTTGTAACTTGGTTGCTCCACTTCATTTCTCTTTCTGCTTTTTTCCAGGCTGTTATCACCACCTGCGTGGCTGCTAGTAATTGCGTAGCTCCCTTTCCTTCATAAAGGTAGTGCATGTGTGGGCGTGCCACAAATTGTACACGTTCCAATGTGTTTGTGAGGTGGTCTCCCGGCATGTGTTCCCAGTCGTTGACAACTATTAAATGGGCCCCCAATAATATGCCCTAATGTATGGCAGTGATATGCGCCTGTTGTATTGGTTGCGTTGCAGTGTGGCAAGTGCCACTCTGGGGAGCCTACCATCCCAGAGGAATGTTCTTAGTGCGTCATCTATCTTAACAAAACCCTCTTCTGGGAATGGGTAGTATGTGTTCTGGAGGATATACAGGAATTTTGGCAGTGTTATCATTTTGTATAGTGCCCCTTTCCCGAGTAGTTTCAGGGGCAGTGTTTTCCATCTATCTATGTCAGTGCTAAATTCTTCGAGGACTCCATATAAGTTTCAGTTTAGAGCTTCCATTCTATTCATGGAGACGTATATGCCCAGGTATGTTATTCCATCGTTTTCGATTTGGAGCTGGTTCATGGACTCAAGGGATTCAAAGCCCTGGTTTGCTGGGTAGAGGCAGGATTTCACCCAATTAATTTTATATCCCGCATGCTCTCCATAACGCTCATAGGTATCTAAAATACTTGGGAGCATAACCCTGGGATTTGTGACATAGAGAAGGATATCATCTGCATATAAGGATATGCATTCATCCGTGGTCCCTTTTTCGTCTCTCCGAAAACCCGACATCTCCTGGTGTGCCCGAATTATGCACACAAGGGGCTCTAGCACAAGGGCAAAAAGAAGGGGGGATAAGGGACATCCTTGTCTTGTACCACACCCTATTGGAAACTCTTTGGAGGTTGCTCCATTTACCCGTACCCAAGCCATTGGTTGTTTGAAGAGGATAGTTATCCATTGTCTAAATTTGGGGCAGAATCCACATTTTTCAAGGGTCAACATGAGGAAGGGCCAATGGACGGTGTTGAATGCTTTTTTTGCATCGAGTGATAATATTAAGTGTGGGTCTGGTCTGTCACGTGCTACTTCCAGCCAGTTACGCAGGTTTAGTCTAGTTGATCTCTTGGGCATAAAGCCGTATTGGTCTCGGTGGATGAGGTTGGATATGACTAGAGCAAGTCTACTGGTTAATATGCAAGCTAGATCTTTGTTCCCATATTTAAGAGTGAAATGGGTTGATAGGAATTGCACTTCTGTGGTGGTTTGTCTTTTTTGTGTATTACCGTTTGGAGATCTTGTGGGAGGTTGCCCACTTCTTGCGTTTCAAAAAATACGTTTAGAAGGTGAGGGCTTAACAGGCTGCGTTCTGCTTATATAGCTCTGGTGGTAGTCTGTTAGGACATGGAGCTTTCCCAGGTTTCAGATAGCTAATGGCTTCTCTAACTTCCCCAAGTGTCATCTCTTCTTCTAATGTTTCAGCTTTGTTGTCTTCTAACCTGGGGACCTCTATTGCGGCTAGGTATCTTTCTATTTGCGTCAACTCTGCTTGGGGGTGTTTCGAATAGAAGGTCTCATAGTAATGAGCAAAAGCAGTCGCTATTCTGGTGGGCGTTGTGAAGGTTTGTCCATCTTCTCAGTCTATCTGAGTCACCCATCTGTTATCTAATTCTTTCTTACTGAGCCATGCAAGTAACTGGTCCCTGTCATCGTATAGGCACCGGTACACCGCTTGAATCGTATGCTGCGTGTCTGTCTGAGCAAGAGCCAAGTACTCCTGGCGGAGTATTTGCATACTTCGTAACAGCAAGGGATCGTCACTGTTTAGGGCTTGCGTCTTGATCTGGAGAAGTCTTGATTCAATTTTGGTTATCTTTTCCATTTCCCTAACTTTTTTATGAGCTATTATGTTCTGAGCTCTATCTCTTAAGACCGTTTTGTAAGCCTCCCAGCGTATTATGGCAGATTCTACGGATCTCACGTTTTCATTAAAATAGAGTTCTAAGTCTGTCGTAATTTCTTGGGCCTCTTAAGGGTCTTTAAGTTCCCAAGCATTGAGTTTCCATCTGTTGTTGGAATGTTGTCTACCCATACCCATTGTGAGCCAAAGGGGTGAGTGGTCTGAAAGGCCTCTTGCCAGATATTCTATCTTTTGGACCCCTGTCACTTGGGCAAAAATATAGTCTGTCCTAGAGAAGGCTTTGTGGGTGCCTGAGTAGAAGGAGTATGCCTTGGTGCGGGTGTTGTCTTCGCCATATATCTGTTAATGCTAATGTGTCAGTAAAGCGTTAGAGTTGTGTTTCATGGGGGCGTGGCTTCGACGCCGAAGCGAAATGGCGGACCTGGCGTAGGCTCCGCTGCGACGCGGGACTTCTGCCCTTCAAAGAACCTCTTACGGACGTTGTTCCTGTCCTCGGAGAGCGGACATGGTGGGATGACGATGCGGTGAGTCCCGATACCGCGTTTGAGTCGTCATTTTGCCGCATTCGAGCACCTGGGCTATAGCGGTGTTTTCACCTCAGTGACCCGCCATTTTGTATCGCGGCGCCCGCATTCTCCTTTCATCGACCGCTGAATCTAACCGGCTATAGCCCAACCTCTTCTACCGGCTCCAAAACGCCACAATGGTTATACCACACGGCCTAAGTGCTCACTCCAACGTCTTTTTGAGGTATTATTTGGATTAATATGCTTATACCACGCTTCGCATGTGACCTGATGGAGGCAAAGATTATTTCAGTGCGTTTTTCATGCATAAATTGATGGCATGGCAGTTGATATTGGAAAATATCTTACAGACACTTTTTCTTAGCTATTAATTCTCAACGCGTCTCACATTTTTTGTCATGATAAAGTCATTTTTCCGTCAATACATCGCTTTATGTCCGGATTTTTATATTATATTTTCTTCATCTGGAATGTAATTTTTTCTTCAGTGCGTTTCTCTCTCCTCAGAGATGCGAGCGGCCGCCATTTGGATACGTTTCCTCACGGCGCTCGCATCCCCCTCACGAATTGTTATCAACTTAGGCTGTCTTCTGCTATGTAACTGTTCTTTGCCCCTAATATAAGCTACTCCAAATACGGGGCATGAGTACTGGCATGTCAGCGTTCTCTGCTACAACAATGCATTGCCTTGTCATATGTTGCGGATTATGTGCTTCTCCTCTCCTGCGCTGGACAGCTTGACCTACTATCCCTAATTTCCTCTACTTCTGTGAGGTGATTTCTACATACCGCTGCTGGGCTACTTTCAAATTTGATATGGCTCTATTGGTTCCTATGACTGTGTCCATCCTGGGATAGATTTTACCTTGCTGGAATTGCGGACTACATCCATATTCAACTAGCTCTTCTTGATTTGACGAAATATCCCGGTTGGTGTGGTGTATCCTCGTTGCTCCAGTTCTGTGCCGTCAAGCTCTCTCATCTCCTTGGTGATTTTTATACCCTTTGGTGTCCGCCTTTCTGTTTCTAAAAGATGGCTAGTGATCCCCATGTGTCCAGGCCATCGGTCTCTGGTACGAAACCGAAAAGGCACAAAAATGATCCACCTTCACCAATCCTTTCATCACAGAACCCTGTTCTGGACTCCATTCTGGATGAGGTCCGTGGCCTTCAGCCTTTCATGTCCGCTACCAACGACAGGCTCAAACAAATTGAGGAACGATGGATGGTTATGGAAAGTAAAGTATTAGACCTTGAGCAACGGGTTAGTAACATTCAAGATGTCTCTGTAAAGATTCCTTCCCTCGAGCAAGAAATTCTCAAACTAAAGCTCCACACAGAGGATCTTGAAAATCGAAATCGTAGAAATAACCTACGCCTTTTTGGCCTGCCGGAAAATGTTGAAGGGGTTGACCTTGTCTCATTCCTACAAAAATTTCTGCCTGAGCTTCTTGATCTTCAGTCCACATCCAATCCCCTCAACATTCAAAGAGCGCACCGGTTGGGTCGCCTTCAACCATCGTCCAACAAACCTCGAGGGATCATAATGCTGTTCCTGGAATTCACAGAGCTTATGCAGGTTTTGAAGGCTGTGAGAATCAAGCGTCGTCTTATTTGGTCTGGCCATAACATTTATATATCTCAAGATGCCTCTACTGCTACTAACGCCAGACGCAAGGAATTCCTCGCTCTTCGACCTCAGCTTCGTCAGCTTAATATTCGATATGGAATTCTTCATCCCTGCCTTTGCAAGATAACTCATGAGGGTCGCACACGTTCCTTTGAGGATCCGGAGAAGCTCAAACTTTTTCTTCATAATTTCTCCTCACATGGCATGGCTACTGGTTCTTAAACATTGGTCATAATGTTGGAATTGTTTCTTTTTTTTTTTAACTGTTCTGGTTGACTTATTTGTTTCACCCCATTGAGTTTCTGTCTCTCTGTTTGCCTATTGGGCCCATCGCCCATTTGTTATTCTCTGCGTCTGTTTTTCTATGTATCCGCGTCCTTCGGTGTCACTTCATTCTCCGCTCTCAGGTTTTCCTTCCCTTTACAGGTCTGGATGTCTTTCCTTGATCTGTTTACTTTTCTCTATTTCTCCCTTTTACTTTTCTCTCCTCCTTCTCTCCTTCTCTCTTTCCTTTCTTTTCCTTCCCTCTATTTCCTCTCAGTCTCACCCTTGTTTTCATGTATAGACTTGTCTCTTAAGATTTGGTCATTTTTCTTACTCATTGTAAAATGCCCTTCCTATTTTTATCTTGTCCATTCTGCAGTTTTGTGGCCCTATTACTGTTCGTTCCCCTGCATCCAGAAGTATGGTTAATGTCGTCTCGTGGAATGTTCGTGGTCTGGGTCACCCCGTCAAGCGTCAGAAGGTACTGTCTCACCTTGCTAAACTTAACGCCCAAGTTGCTTTTTTACAGGAAACCCACTGCAATGATAAAGAATCACTTAAGCTTAAACGCCAATGGGTAAATCAGATTGTCTTCTCTCCTGCTATTGATCGTCATGGTGGTGTCGCTATTTTATTTCACAGGTCTATTAATGCACAGATTATATCATCTGAGTGTGACCCAAATGGTCGGTGGGTACTTGTTGAGGTTCTCATTAATAAAAGACAAGTGACTTTCTTCAATATTTACGGGCCTGTCAAGCCAGACACTGAATTTTGGCAATCTATAAAATTGAAACTACTGTCAATTTCCACTTCTGACATTGTGGTTGGGGGTGATTTTAACAATTGGTTGGACCCGTTCACGGATAGGCAATCCAAGTGCAAATTCAAACCTGACAAAACCCACAAATCATTTCAAACAGCCATCTCTTCTCGCCCACTTTTTGATACCTGGAAAACATGTAACCCTGATTCCTCCGAATTTACTTTCTTCTCACCTGTACATCATACCAGGTCCCGTATTGATTATATTCTTGTATCCAAACCACTGTTACCATGTCTACAATCCTCTGACATTGGGTCTATCTTTATATCAGATCATGCCCCTGTCTCCACTCATATTGACTTATCTCTTACTACTTGCAAACAGGGCAGATGGCGGTTCAATAATTTCCTTTTATCAGACCCTGCTTTTATTTCAGAAGCGACCTCTTTTATTAAGGAATTTTTTTCTTTCAATCATTCTTCAGATACCTCCCTACATAACAACTGGGATGCTTTTAAAGCATCTTTCAGAGCCTTTACCATTGCCTACTCCTCCAAGAAGAAGAAGCTGCTACACATTAAATATAAAGACACTTTAGCCCACATAAAATCATTAGAACACACGTATTATTCCTCCAAATCTCCCTCATCACTTCAAGACTTAATCAATGCTAAATCCACCCTGAATAAAATAGTAACAAACGATGCTTGCAATGTTCTCCTCAAGATTAAGTCAAAATATCACGGGGGCCAAAATAAAGCTGGGAAATTGCTAGCAAATTATCTAAAAATCAAATCGGAACGTAAAGCCATTGGCCCCATTCACTCAGAAATGGATGATTCTCTCCTCTCGTCCGACGCTGATATTGCTGCCACATTTCAATCATATTACAATCTCTTATACACGGACACTACCAAGCCCTCTGAAGAAGATTTCGCCTCTTTTTTCCGAGATATACCTAAACCCAATTTTTCCCAAGATAATTTCCAATCCCTTGAAGAAGATATTTCCCTAGCAGAATTAATTGATGCTCTTAAAGCTCTGAAGAAAGCAAAAGCACCTGGCCCTGATGGCTTTTCAATTGAACTGTTTTCTGCTTTCTCTTCAATCTTTGCGCCTCAATTATTAGAACTTTTCAACTCTTTTATATCTAGCTCCCATGCTGAAGGTTCCTTTTTGGAAGCCCTTATCATTGTGATTCCCAAACCTGACAAAGATCCCTCCTATTGTAAAAATTTCCGTCCCATTTCACTCATTAATTACGATTGTAAAATTTTTGCAAAAATATTGGCCTCTCGCTTAGAAAAAATTGTCCCTTTGCTCATAAATCCAGACCAAGTTGGTTTTGTTAAAGGCCGCCTGGCCTCGGATAATGCCAGAATGTTTTCCAATGTCCTTGCTCTTAGCAAAAACTATCCTTCCCCTCTAGCTGCTGTATCCCTGGACGCTGAAAAGGCCTTTGACCGTGTTAATTGGGAATTTTTAATTCATACTTTGAGATGGTTTGGTTTTGGGCCGAAGTTTATTTCATATGTTAAATTGTTATACACCAACCCTAAAGCATGTATTTTTGTCAATGGTCTTTTTTCCCCTTATTTCTCCCTTCAAAGAGGTACTCGTCAGGGCTGCCCTCTCTCACCATTACTTTTCTTGTTTTGTTTGGAACCATTTCTGGAACGTATCAGAAATAACCCTCTCATTAATGGTTTTCATCTTAAATCTCACCAAATTAAGTTGTCTGCATATGCTGATGATGTTCTTATTTATATGTCTAACCCAGTTTCTTCCCTACCCCCCTTTCTGCAGGAAATCGCTTCATATGCTAAGGTTTCAGGCTACAAATTAAACTTCTCTAAAACGGAGATTTTACCCTTAAATCCCTCATGTTATCAATATATGTTTGAATCATCTAATTTCACATGGTGTCCTCAAAAAATTAAGTATCTCGGCATTTGGTTTTCCTCTAATATTCGTGATACATTATCTCATAATTTCTCTGCCTTAAAACTTAAAATCAGTAATTTGTTAAATCTCTGGCCCCCCTTGTTCCTTTCTTGGTGGGGTAGACTTGATACAATTAAAATGATGATTGTCCCTCAGATACTGTTTATTCTATCTATGTTACCTTTTAAAATTCCTAAATATTATTTCTCTCAGATTAATTCGTTGTGCTCCAAATTTATATGGAATAACAAACATGCACGTATCTCTTTGTCTAAATTGATTCGACCTAAGAATGAAGGGGGGGTGCGATTTCCTGATTTTATTTTATACCATAATGCATTTTTGATTCGTCAATTTTTTGCCTTATCCAAAGACTATGGGGTCCTTCCTCAGCCTCCGTGGGTTAAAGTTGAATGCTCATTGTTAAATGACTTTTCAATACGAGATGTTATTCACATGTCTAACTGTACTTTTATTTCCAAATATCCTATTTTGAAAAATTCTCAAGTTTTGTTAAACTCATTGTTTTGTAAGGAATTGAATCCCTATCAATCCTTTCTAGCGTCATCAATTTGGTTTAACAAGTTCATCAAATTTCGCCACAAATCTTTCTACTACAAACAATGGAAAGAAAAGGGCATTATTTATGTACATCAACTGATTGTTAATAATGTGCTTCTCTCTTTCCCTCAATTGCAAGAATCTTTTCACCTCCCTGACTCCTGTATCCAGCAATATGATACTTTAGCTCCAATACTTCAGGGGTGCCTCCAGAAATTCCTCCCGCTTCCACTACCTTCTTCCCCTCCTCCTGTCCCCTCACTATTTCAAATTTCTCCTGATGTTACTCCTAGTGCTTCCTTTATCTACAAATCTTTATCTACTCCTATCTGTACACGGATTAAATCTAAGGTGGAACTGGAGTGGGAGCATGACCTCTCTGTGTCTCTATCGGTATCTCAATGGGATAAGTTTTGGCAGAACTTATTTAAGACCTCCAAAGCTGCTCATATCACACAGTCCTTATTTTTCATTTATAATAGAGTCGTTATCACTCCCCTTGTGTTACATAAATTTAACCACTCTGTTACATCAACTTGTTGGTCCTGTTCTAATGCTGAAGGTTCTTTAGCACATTTACTATTCTACTGTCCTAAGGTTTTTACTTTTTGGAATAATATATGGTCAAAATGTTCTTTGATTTTTTCTTACAATGTACACCTTAATATTCAGAATGTATTTTTAGGCACTGTGGCACCGGACTTTGATCTAATGCCTCCTGTTTCACCATTACTGAATTTGTTTCTTGCTGCTGCTTTTAAAGTTATACTCTCTTGTTGGAAGGACAACTCAAAATTGTCCTTTTTTCATTGGTGGAATTACATATGTGATGAACACAGAATCGCCTCTATTCCTCAATCCTCTATTCATTTACAAATTAAATCTGACCTTCTTTGGCTACCTTTTACTTCTTTTCTGTCATCAACACCATAATGTCTATCTTCTCCTAATATTTCTTTATTTTTCTTTACTTCTATGTCTTCTCCCCTTTCCTTTCCTTTCATCTCTCTCTTTTTCCTTCCTCTTCTTGTCTCTTTTTCCTCTTCCCTTTTATATGAAAATTATTTACCTACTTTAAATATACTTTCTTTCTTTTTTCTGCTTTCTCTATTTTCCTTATTCACCTAGATTATATTCATTGCGTTAATGTATATCACCCTTGTTTTTATCTCCTGTTTTATTGATTTTTGTAAAATTCTTTATTCCTTGCATTATTGTTATTACTTGGCTCAGTTCATTTTTCTGTAATTCTGTGCATTGCTATCTTCAATAAAAATTATTTAACAAAAAAAAAAAAAGAGTTGTGTTTCATTGGGACAACCTGTAGAGACCGTGGTGCGATCTAACAAGTGGTCCATGACATCATTAAAATCTCCCCCTATAAGGTGAGTACTGGAACCTGCCTCCAGGACGATGTCTGCAAGCTTTTCCAGCATCTGTTTCTGCAATCTCTGGGGTCCGTAAACACTTATCAGAGTAATATCCCTCCTATTCCAAATGCCCTTTTATGCCACGTGTGTCCCGCAAGGGTTCACCCATGTATGTTCAATTCCGAAAGGCGGGGATGTTCTGACGAGGATTGAGACCCCTCTTGCTCCGGTGGAAAAGCCTGCATGTGCTAGTGTCTTATGTGACCCTCTACCTAGGAATCCGCATTGTGTACCTTTTAGGTGCATTTCCTGCAAGAATATTACCTTGGGCTTCAGCCTTTTAATTTATGCCGACACTAGGCCTCTTTTCACTTTGCTTCCCAGCCCGTTCAGGTTCCAGGATAGGACTGAGTATGAGTTGTTATTGTGTATTGCCATATTGTATCTGCATGTATTGGGTAACGGTGCAGAAGGTGTCTCTCATGCATCCTTAGCTCCGACTGTGTTGCTTGGAATGAATGCTGCCTGATCTAACCCCTAACTGAACTGTTTGATTTCCCATGGCCCAACTCCTTACCCTCCCTACCCCCCACGCTCCCCCACCGACCATACAACTAACCCTATGGGTCAACATGACCAACTATGTTGTGGTTGGATTGGCAAGGTCTATCGCTCCACCCATTAAAAACCCCCAGGTGTGTCTCTACTCTCCTATCTCCCTGGTTGTCTAGTATGCGTAGCTAAACCGGGCTGAGCTATGTTCCCCAGCTTTGAGTCTCTGTCTAGGACCTACGCTTGAGGAAGAGGGGTGGGGAGGCATTATGCCAAGCGGGGACAACACTACAAATCTAACCAAAATAAGGACAAAAACAAATAAGAAAAGAGAGAGAAAAACAAATGCACACAAACAAACGGAGGAGAAGAACTACTCGGTGGCTTACTGTCCCTTTGGCTCTCGGATGGCCTTATATTGTTAATCAGTCTTCAATCTCGCTTTGCTGGGTCTGAGATGTTGATTAATTCGCCATTTTGTCTGAGTTAGGCTCCTCAAGTAGGTTAATGTTCTGTAGCAATGGATGGTCGCTGTCGGAATCTGAGGAAATTTCTTGTTCTGTATGTTCCGTGAAATGCTGCTGTATAGTCCCAGTTTTGTGAGTCCTCCTTCTTGTCTTGTCTCTCGGTGGGTGCTATCGGAGTCTGAAACTTAGGGTATGATATTAATGGTTTTCCTGCTTCAATATTTTGTTGCCCTGCGGGGATCTCCTGAGCAGCCAGCATTAATCTTCGGCTTTTACCTCTGCGATCTAGGTCTGCTGTCCAGTGGGGGTCCTCTCCTGGAGGGCGCAGCTTGGTTCCCTATTATTGTCTTCGGGGGACGTTCCTCCACCCATTGCCATGCTTCTTCTGGAGTGTAAAAGAAGAGCGTTTTGGATTGGTATGTCACTTTTAATTTGGCCGGAAAGAGTAGCATTTACTGGATCTGAAGGTTCCACATTTTTACTTTCACAGAGTCAAAGGTCTTGTGTTGTTTTTGCCTCTCTTCCTTCCATGTTCCACCTTCGATGTTCGGGCAGCAGGTGTGGATCACGGCCCCTCTGGGTCTTACGTCTTCCGCCTGCGTGGGGTATGCCAGGGACACCCTCGTTGGCATCAGGTCTGCACTCCGCAGCCCGGTGCGCCTCGGCTGACTCGTGAGTGTTGTTCTCTTCTCCATCTCCACTGTCACTGGAGTCCAGCCTTGTAGGGCACCGCCAGTGTTGCAGGCACCCCAGTGTCTGTGGGTTCCACACGGGGGTGGGGAGGGGGAGGTCCCTCAGGCAACTCTTCCCAGTCCCTCCGCTTACTTGGGGCTCAGGTCGGCCTGCAGTTTTCTGATAGTTTCACACTGGTCGCTCGGGCCTGCGGCACTTCGCCATTTTTGCCTCCGGAAGCATTGCTCTCTCCCGCCGCCTCTCCCCCTCGTTCTCGACCGAAAACAGCTTCAGTTGGGTGTTCCTTGCTCGGACGTGGTGTTCCTTTCTCAGCCTGTCGTTGCTAGGGTCAGGATTACTTGTGAAGCGGAGAATATTGACAGGAATAGCAGTGGCCATCGGAGCTCCGGTCAGACACGCATAGTCTGCCATGTTTTTGGCCACACCCCCCATTTACGGCCACTGTTATGTTGAGGCTGTTCAGCAGAAGTTAAGTTTGGACGTAAGGTAGAGTCAGTTATATGATGGTGAAGAAATGGTCTGGCCATGTTTGTGGGTAACCTCTGGGTTCAAGTCATCAAGGTTAGATGTGAAGATGAGAATTACTGTGTGCCAAACTGTTTGTTGACCAGCTTTCTGTATGAGGCCATGGCTTATATATTCTGTGTGAGTTCCAATGCATGTTTGCGATAAGGCAGATCATCCAGTAAGTTAATGTCACACATGTTCACAGCTTTATTGGCCTTGATTTAAAGGTGGAGTGTCACTCTTAAGAATTCGTCCAGAAATGTAGGGTTTTAGCCTAGGGGAATTAGATTAATGCTGCAATAATACAGCAATTGGAATTGATAGAGTGGCAGTTTGCTGTGCGTGGGAAAGATGAGAAGGCTGTGTCAGGAATGGCAGTACAGGTTAGATTAGTATGATAGGCAAAGGCTACCATTCCCTCTCTCTCTTAGGGGCATATTTATGAAATTATCACACAGCGCAGTAAGTCACCTTGCTGTGTTGTATGATAGGGGAAGGGCAGGAATGCACCAAACGTAACAATATACTGCGCATTACTGACATTTTCTAGCGCAGGCGCACAATGTGCTGCCTAGCGCCAACGTAGGCCCCCTTGCACCATTGTGCAAGGGTGCCTGTGTTGAAGGCAGGATTGTTTTTGTGCAGGAATGACACCTTCCTGCACAAAAACAACCCTGAGAGGCATTTTCCTCATTCTATGTGCTCTGCAAAATGCAGCACACATAGAAGGAGGAAGTAACAAGGAGAAATAGAGATATTCTCCTAGTTACCCCTCACCAGGTCTACTACTGATGGTAGATCTGGGAATGAGCCAAAGTCCATGGGTGGATGCATGGGTACACCCACTCTCCACTCATGGAACGCCTCCCTGGGGCAGAGTAACACAACACTTTGATTTGCGCATGGTGGCCTTGCGTGGGTTGATAAATCAAACTTATGAGTTGCGTCATTCTTGTGTGGTGCAAGGGCAATGCAAATCTTAAATAAATATGCCCCTTAGCCTCCTGGTTCTTTCGAATTATTTTGTGGCCCAGCAAAAATAAAGCCATTGAGAGAGGGATTTAACTTTCTACAAACCATGTCTCTGTAAAGTCAAGTATGCGGCAGTTGGAAATGGAGAAGAGGTCATGGGTTACTAGTGTATGTTTTAAGAATGACTGAGTATTGATGAGTGTTTGAAATGTGCCCTTTTTGCATGGTCACCCCAGATTTGTTTGCCTTTTTGCTGACCCCTCTTTATGTTGGGTATAGAACTCTGTAAACTTTACCCCTGCTAATAAGACGTAAAGTGCTAGTGCTCCTCCTTTTAACATAGTACATTTGATATACACATGATTGTCTATTTCATTTAGCTGTAAGTCCCTAGTATATCTTACCAAGTGTACCCTGGGACTAAAAGTTAACTGTTACCAGTCGATTGCAGCACTGATTGTCTCATCTACTGCGGTGGAACGGCAAATCATATCTCCAGGTCTTCCATTGGAGCCTGGCTGCACAGTTTTAAAACTGCAAATTCAACCTGTCATAAGGAGCCCTTTTTAAGAGGCCTAACCCTTCCTTTTAAACTATAATGACAAGTCTTTAGTAGGTCTTATTGCACATAAGGAAGGGTTCATGGTATTTAAAAGTAGGACTTGTAAAAATGCAATGTTATACATGTCCTTACAGTGAAAAGG
The DNA here is from genome assembly GCF_964204655.1 of Triturus cristatus. Classification (NCBI taxonomy): domain Eukaryota; kingdom Metazoa; phylum Chordata; class Amphibia; order Caudata; family Salamandridae; genus Triturus; species Triturus cristatus. The sequence goes on along the minus strand of NC_140586.1, from coordinate 321,337,887 downwards.
GCTTAAAAGCTATCTTCACTGTAGCAAGTTGGCTGTTCCACATGAGAGCATTAGGATTCAATATTAAGTTTAGTAAATGTTATTTCCATTGAGGAAACACCTACAGTTTTCATTTTTTGACTTTTTGAACTATTTATTATAAGCTCAAACCACTGATGCAGTCGAATTTGGAATAAATATTCTGGAAAGGGGGCTTTTAGAATATCACCTTTTAAAAAAAAAATATAGATTATTTTATTTTTCCCATTTCAATAATACAATACAAACAAATCATAAGAATAATAATGGTAAGAAAAGAATTAAGAATGCAAAAGAAAATGAACAGGAGAAAGGACTCCATTTTCACTTTGTAACATAAAGCATATATGTTAAAAGCATAATCCAAATAATCACTCCATCCGATCATAGTTTAAATGATGCTCCTCCACATTGTCAGATCAAAACCAACAATCAGATCTTGCAAGATGTTATAACCCAATGCATTTACCTCTCATGGGACAACAAAGTCATAGGTTTAAGATTCTAGTTGCCTTGGGCAGTTATGTCATTAGTATATAACTCTCATCTCCCAATACATTAACTATGTCTATTGTGTCTGCGGATCATCCTCCGCCATTAGAGGTGTTACAGCTAGTTCCATGGCTTTAGTCACAGTGTAAGTGGCATATAGGCTCCAAACGTTCTTTGGTCGATTCCTAGGGGGGAGGAGCTCACTGTATGTTTCTGTTTGCATGTTGCAATACAGCATATCTCTAGACCATTGTTCCAGCGTGGGGAGGGGGCTTCTGGACCAGCGCAGTGCCAACACTCGTTTGGCAACTAGGAGCGCCATGTCCATCAGGCACCTAATGGGTTTCAGTATCTTCTTGGAGTAGCCTAGTAGTGCAAATAGCGGGTCTGGGCTAAGTTCTACCTGTGTTATCGCCTGAATTTCAGCAAAGATTTGTGTCCAGTAGCTAGCAATCTGTGGATAGAGCCATGCTATGTGTAGGAGCCTCTGGAGCACCGCAACGCTCGCAGCTAGTCGTGTCCCGTAGCCCATATTTGTGGAGGCGTTTTGGTGTGTAATAAATGCGGTTCAAAAATCTAAACTGGATGAGCCTATGTCGCCCATTAAGCGAGATACGCTTAGGAGCCTCACAGCAGTATCTCCACATGTCGTCATCTATGTCTAGTTCTAAGTCCATTTGCCAATCTAGTCGGGCTTTATTATGGAGGTCTCTATATAGTTCCTGTGTCTGGGAGTATATTCTTGCTTCTATTCGTTTAGGAGATGTTGCCTGAATCATTGCAGTAAAAGAACGCACCTCCGGAGGTTCCAGCATTTCATCGCCCAGCATTTGCCTTAGTGCACTCCGGGCTCTGAAGTAATGGAAGGTGTTTATAAGCTTGGGCCTCGGTTCCCTCTCTAGTAAGTCTGTCCCCTCCTTTCACCGGCCATCACTGAAAAAGTCTCCTATCGTGGTCAATCCCAAAGTGTGTAGTGCTGCTACCATCTCTGGTGAAGTTAAAGTCGGTAACCATTCGCACCAGGCTATGGGCGCATGAGGTGAGTATAATATGGTTGCCGCTTGTCTGTTTATTAGGTTGTGCCATGCATGAAATGTAGCGTTTATTCAATCCAGAGTAGGGGTAGTTCTGCTAGGTGGGTGGTGTAGAGCAGTCGCTAAATGCGCTGGAGACTGCATTATACGCTCTATGTGCAGGTGCAGAGGGGAAGTCTGCTGGTGCAGCCAAAAATAGGCGTGTGAGGCTTGTGCCGCCCGATAATATAGATCAAGATCTGGTGCTCCCAATCCGCCCATCGAATAAGGCAGGACCATCAGTTTCCAGGAGGCGCAGGGTTGTTTATTGGCCCATGCCAATTTAATTAACAATGAGTGGATATGTTTGAAGAATTGGGCAGGTAGGACCATAGGTATGTTAATAAATAAAAAGAGAAAGCGGGGAAGAACCACCATTTTCATTAATGATATACTGCCTAGGAGGGAAAGGAGGAGGCGAATCCAACGCGCAATGTCATTTTCTAACTTCGCTTCTGCGCGACCATAGTTCTCTCTAAACACAAGATCTGGATCTGTGTGTATTTGTATCCCCAAGTACCGGGCCGGGTCCACAGACCACTGCAGCTGGAAATCCAATTACTCTGGGGTAGTTGCTGGAGTCAGAGGGAATATCACCGATTTCGACTAGTTTATTTTAAGGCCCGATAGTTCGCCAAAGCGTACTATTTCACGCAGCACAGGAGACACTTTGGTGGCTGGGTCTCTAATATACAGGAGAGTGTCATCAGCGTATGCGGAGACAATAAGATTGTAGTTCGGAAATCGTATCCCCCTATGGCTGTGGTACTCTCGCAGAGCACACGTCAATGGTTCATCTACTAAGGCATACAATAATGGTGACAGGGGGCAGCCCTGCCTGGTTAGAATGTTACCTTTGTCCTGCCTAAAGTCCCTGGAAGCTAAATCTTCATTTTGCTTTTCCACATTTGCCAGACAGTCATCAGCATGTGAAAATGCTGAAAGATGTGTGCAGTTGCTCATATGAGCAAAGAATAGGCTGTCCTGAATGGGCAGAGATGATCCATCTGATCCTGACAGAATATGCAGGGTAGGACTGTGAGAATCCTTTTTGACCCAAGAAGTGTCAAGTCCTCCTTGAATGTCATATCTTTTTTTGCAGGTTTGCTGGGGTTTTTTATATGACACTTGAAGAGCACTTCACAGTGGCCTTCTCTGTCACAGGGAAACATTATGGCCTTCTATTGTCCCCTAACCAGACAGGCCCCAATTACAGTGGGCCTCTATTTGGCGTAACAGCCTCAGCTCCTTTTTGACAAGTCTGCTATTTTTACATGTAACATTTAAGGAGGTCTTCAAAGGAGGGAAACAGGGTGCCAAAACAATTTGTATGTGCACCCTGTCTGGTTGCTGAACAGCTCTGTTCTACCAGTCTTCTGTCTTCACGGTTGTTGTAGGGACAGGACCTGCCTCAGAGTGCATTTTAGTGTTAAATGTAGTAGGATACTAGGATTTTCATATTCAACTACCTACACTCATCCCCAGCCTTTAGAGCCCAAGACTAGTGTGCCAAAGACTTTAACCATCTTTAAAATGCCCAAAGTGGTTAGGGTGTCACGAGAACCTTTACCCCATTAGTTATGGTGTCTCCTAGGAGTAATTACCACCCCTAGCTCCTGCCAGGAATAAATGTAGCATCTCCAGGCACCCACTTCAGAACACTCTTGGAATTATGAAATGTCAGAAAAGGACTGGACCTGCTGCCTGTGACCCGAGAAGAGCCTAGAAGACTGGACTTGCTCTCCCTATTGTACATAGGACTAAAAAGTGCATTCAAGGGTCATAAAGTTGACCTCCTTTTAAAGCTACAGTGTCACTGCAAGCTAGAAGAGGCTTTTACCTGCAACTGCACAACTGATCAGTGGCATATGGATCTGTACTGGACTCTCATGTTGGCCTCTGCCTGCCACCCTGTCAGACTTTAAGTGCCTACTCTGAGGTCCTGAGAGGCTTTAGAAGTGCACTCCTGATTTTGATTGGAACTTAGATGACTAAAGTCACTTGGTAAAATCATTGTCCGGGAAGAACCTGGCTAGTATATCTAACCTACAATCACGGTCAATGTTTAATTGCCCCAAGGTCCTGTTCTACCACAACCATTGACTATCATTGGCACTTTGTGCTTCTTGGTTCTTTTTCTACTTAAAACTTTAAGAATCCATATCTCTGGTTCCCCTATTGGACATTTGTCATTTTGGTGGAATTTTTTTAGTTACATTTTGCTCTGTGTTTCATATTTGTTTGGGTATGTTTATTGTTTGATATTTCAACTTTAATACGTCTTAGTACTGCATAAATACTATAGATGATGCTTCAGAGTTAAACCTGTCTATTCTGTGCCATAGCTATCAGGGGGTTGAGCTCAGGTTCATTTAGTAACTTTAGTGGTTCACTCTGACAAGGACTGTGATTATTACTTGAGGAGGGTTCTCACCCCCTCAACCAATACCCCAATTTCTTACAATGAGGCAAGTTTTACAATTGGCTGTGGATCATTAGACAGGTTCCAATCCCCAATAGTCTGTGGATGGGCGGGGGCTAAGTTTTCTTTCATGCTCAGGAAGAAAAGAGGGTTGGTACCATTATGAGGATAATCCAGTGGATGAGCTTGGGGTGGTCCAATTATCGTTAGAGGGTGGAAGTGGTTTGAGGGTGTAAGGTTTTGTATAAGATAGGCTTTCTGAGTTGCTTGGCTATCTCCTTGAAAGCCAGGAGAATCTGATTGCAGGTCTGAATCATGATGGCACCATTGTTGGTATTGTTTGGTATGGTATGGTATACATGACATTGTGTGCTGTGGCATGATGTGCTCTTGGATAGAGTGGTGTGGTATATTGTGGGGTAGCATTTATGTGTCATACAGTGTGGTGGGCCATGTTATGATGCAGACTGGTGTGGTAGGTTGCCTAATGATGCTGCATTATGTGAGATTTAGTGTCATGTAGTACGATCCGATGTGGGCCATATAGTGCGATACAATCAGATGCGATGTGGTATAGTTATGGCATAGTGTCATGTGGAATAGTGTGTTTATGGATGTCCCAGTGTGGTCCTGTGTGGAGCAGTATTGTAGCTGTCATGTAATGAGGTGGAGTGTGATGTTATGACTGCTGTTAAGTGGAGTGATTCCATAGAGTGTTGCATTATATTAGGTAGGAAGTAAGATGTGGCATGATGTGTAGTATTGTGATGTATGAGTCAGAGGGTATAATAATACGTAATGTGATGTAATGGGATATAGCAAGAAACAATGTGCTGTGGGGAAGAAATGTGAAATAGAGTGTAATAAGGTTTAGTTTGAAATATAGACAGATCCCCTCAGGTGTGTGGAGTGGTGTGATAAGGTATAGCATGATATGTATTCTGTGATGCAGCGTGACCTAAGATTCAATGTTTTGAGATATGGCTGGTGTTTGGTGGTAGGCTGTAGGCTGGTATGGTACAGTGTGGAGTGATGTGATGTGTTATAGTGTTGTGCTGAGTCTTATGGTGCAGTGTGGTTCAGTGCAGTAAGGTGATATGTTGTTCTGTCTTGCAAACTGTACTATTGTGTGAAGTAGTGTGCTTTGGTGTGTCGTACTCTACTTTCTCGCACCGCGTAGGGGACAGGGCCCTACCCCTGTCTATCTTGGTATTAGCGAACCGCAAATGGTGAATGCGGCATGTACGAGTGTTTTATATACCGTTCTAGTTATGAATGCACTGTGTACACGTCATTCTGCTTCACTACGCGGGTTCCATTTTGGAAGCAGTGGCCATCTTGTCATTGCCCTCACATAGGCTATAATGGAGCAAACACGGGCCTCACAGTACATGTGCATTCCCGTGACTTCTCTGTGACCTGGGCAGCTGGCTCTGCTGCCCTGGGTCAAACCGGTCTCACGAGCTCCCCTTCCTCCGTCCACCTGTGATTAGCATCAGGGCTTGACCCATCATAAAACCCTTTCATTCTACACAAACCTCCGGCTAATCTCTTCCACACCTGCTTGTTCCTGCTTTATGACTTGTTTCCCAAAACAGGAGATGCTCATGTTTATTGGGGGGTCTGCCAACATCAAATGTGGGATCTGAACCTTACTGTGTAAATCATTGTGGGCTGGCCGAACTGGAATGTGGGATGGTCATCATGACTCTGCCTTTTCTTTGTAATATATACTTGTATATGGCCGTATCATAAAACCTAGGAATGTATGCTTGAGGCCAGAAAAGGCCTATTTAAAGTGAAGCCCGTTTCTATGATTTTCAGCAGTCTCCTGAGAACATACACGCTGTTGTACTTCTAGGATACCTGTCATTGGTCTGCAGCCAATAAACGATTCTTTGACTTCACCCAGAAGACTCTGTGTTTCTGTAGGTCCGGAACAGGGTGAAACCCAGAAGTCATAGGGTGTGTGCCCCTGCACCGCTGGGACTAAAATACCCAGTACTTCAGTTTGGCGCCCAACATGGGGCGATTTCAGCGGTACCAGTCCAAGCCAGAGGTTCGTGAGGAGCTTCGTGTGGAAATTCCGGAGGAAGGCCGCCACTTCATCGACCCCTGCATGTCGACGTGGTCCGAAAGTCTTTTCTGCGAGGTTCTCCGCGTCCCGACGGCTACGAAGGACTGCTACCCTGATTAATCGACCTGTTTTGGACCCTTGACGAGTTTGAGAGAGCGAAACAATCGAGAGAGTCTTCTGGTGACGCCATTGATCAGCAATATTCAGTTAAGTATAAGTGGAGCGTCTCCCATTTGTTTTGGTATCCTTCGGGATCATTTGAAATTAGTGATTTGGAGTTTGCAAACGCCAAAACCAGAGGACTCGTGTATTCACGAGACTATCGTAATCGATAATCCTTTGACGTTTGGGATCTAGACTAGTGAGCGAAGATGCCTGGTTCTGGAATATTTGGTAGATTATCCTGTTTGGGTTGCGGAAAGGATTTCCAGCTGGAGGAATCATGTCCGGTTCCTCCGGTTGGAACCCCAACTTATGAGCTCTATGTGAAACATGGCGTAGGCCCCATTGCATATAACGAAGTATGGATCCACTACACCAGGAAAGATGGTGTTTTAAAATGGCCCCAAAATGGTAGTTTCGATACTGATATTTTAGATAATTTGGAAATTAAATTGTTCAAGAAGAAAGCCCGGCCGGCGATGTTTGACTCTTTCCGCTTATGGCGAAAGGAAGCCAAACAAAAGGAAATTAAGCTAGCGAAAAAGAATAAAAGAGAGAGAGGTATGACAGTAATGCAAGCAGCTGTACAATTTAAAGACAATGAGGAGGAGCAAATGAGTGAGCAATTGCACAGGCAGCGCAAGTTAGGTATCGACAAATGTTACCCAGTTTTACCACACTCTAAGCAGAATGAGTTCGAAGAAAAGGAGAAAGATCCCCTGATGTCACATTTGTTGAGTTCGCCACCCCCGTATGCTCAAAATGCCACGGCGCCTCCCCAGCTTGTAAATATGCCACCTCCAGTGAATATACTGCAAGCCTTGCCGCAGCCGCCAGCGGTGTTCCCGACTGCCCCCGCGCTCCCTGCGACTTTGCCTAATTCAGCAGCTGCCTCTTCTGACACTTTTCCTTGCACTACTTCAGTACCTGTTTCTACATCCTCTTTTCTTCCCTCTGTTTTTCCCCCTGTTTTCGCCTCAAATTCTCCTTCGGCGCGACAACGTTTAGCTAATGTGGTTACTACGTTAATGTCGCCTCTCTTTGATGCGTCTGGTGCGACTCCTGGCTTACAGCGTAAGCAATTGCGTAGTCAGTTGCCTGACCCCGATGAGAAAAAGGTAATAGATCGCATGGCGCGCAGATGGATTGTTTTCCCTTCACTGTATGATGTGGAGTCAGTGGTTAATGTCTTCCATCAGTGGGATGCCCCGAAACAGAGATATGTGTTTGAGAAAATGTGTGAGATTCTCTGTGAAGAATTGGAGGATAGTGGTAAAAACCAGAGCCCGCAGGAATTGTGTAGAGTGAGGTCTGATTTTGAAACTGGTATAATTGTGGATCGCGAAGTAGATAAAGCAGTCGCGGTTGTATTGTCCTTCAGGAATGGTGATTGTCAACAGTCGTTGTTTGAACCTGATGTCCTTGTGGGGAAAAAGGTAAAAGCGCGACAATACCCTATGAGAGAAGTTCCCCCGGTATGGAAGGAAGCGGTTGCAGCTGCCGGTGGTAACCCCGCTGTGGCAGCACATTTCCAGCGTGTTTGGGTGCATGTTCCATGGAAGCGCTCTGAGGTGTTAGCGCTTAAGCAGTCCTTGCCTGATCCCCGTAAAAACCCAGCAGGTTATTATAAAGAGTTGTCACAGACGGCAGGGTCATGCATTATGAATCTGGCCGACATAGACATGTTGTTTGGTAATGTTGTCCCACAGCCCCTATGGGGGTCAATCCGTAATGTAGATCACGATGCAGAACTAGGGGACACATGGGCTAACATTGTTGCTGCTGATGCTAGACAAACTGGTGGTGCGAAACCAGAACCTTTAGTAGCTGAACTGCCTGGTAGAATCATTACGTATATGAAGACAATAATGCCTGCGATGCGCGTAAATTGGGACAAGCTATCTGCCTGCAAGCAGAAGAAAGATGAGACAGTGTCAGACTTCTTTACCAGGTTTGAAGAAACGTTTATTGATCACAGTGGGCAGGATATGAGTACTGAGGGTGGCCAACGGTTATTTGTGGATAAATTTGTGCAGAATTTACTTCCTGATCTGTGTAAAAAGTTGAAAGATTCAGAGAGTTCTTGGGCTGTTTCTTCTTCAGCGCAAATACTGGCTACTGCACAGTATTACGAAAATCGGGATAAAGACGAGAAAGATAGGACAGAAAAGAAAACGAAGGAATTGAAGACAAAGGTCCTTTTACAGCAGGCCTATCCACCACGTGGAGGTCAGAATAATTATAGGCAACCCCAAGGTGTCTATCACCAACCCCAACTGCTTCAGAACAATCAGCAAATGAATGGGTATTATCAACCACGTGTCCCTGTAGGTCCCAACCAATGTTCATACTGTAAAGAGGAAGGTCATTTTATATATAGTTGCCCTAAATTACTACAGCGGAACGGTAATATGTATGGCGCAAGAGGTAGAGGTGGTCAGCAAGCTCCTAGAGGTAGAGGGCGTGGAAATGTTCCCCAGAACGCGCGTCCTCTGCCGCCTCAAAATACCATTAATAGCTTCGATCAGCAACCTAATGCGACTAGTAATACAGCTCAGTATTATAATAATGATTATTATGCAGAGGATGGTGATGCAGAAAATAATGATTACTAGGACAGCCATAGACAGAGAGAGGGAGTTGTTTCAGTGCCAGTGGATCAGAGTGGACCGTATGTTGAGGTGACTACAGCAAATGTAACGGAGCCTTTTCTGCTAGACACTGGTGCTGCAAAGAGTTCAATTATGCATTCCAAACTCCCTGGCGCACCTTTGTCTGGCAATATAAATGTTTCAGTAGGTTTTTCTGGCGCCCCTGTTAGGAACCCGATTTCCAGTCCCATGTCACTTTCTGTTGGACCTTGCGAGCTGAAAGCACCCCTGATTCTGACAACAGGTTGTGGTGAGAATTTGTTGGGATTAGATTTGTTGAAAAGATTGCATGCTACACTGTATTGTTCTCCTTCAGGAGTACAACTTACATTAGGCAAGAAAGTGATTTCCCCGATGTACTTGTCCAAAAATACAATGCCGCCTGAACTGTCATCCCTTCCGGATGCCCTCTGGGCTACTGGTCCCAATGATGTGGGCCTCTTGGAGATACCGCCATACGTGGTGACTTTAAAGGCTAATGTCAGACTGCCACGTATTCCCCAGTACAAGATCTCTAATGAAGGGCAGAAAGCATTGTTAGACATTGTCAGCGACTTGATTAATAAGGGTGTGATTGAAGAGACAAGAGGCAACGTTTGCAATAGTCCAATTTTACCTGTCTTAAAACGAACGGACCCTTCACAGCCACCTGTTTACAGATTTGTGATCGATCTCAGAGAGGTTAATAAGATTGTTGTACCACAGTTTCCGGTTGTCCCTGATATAACTGCCTTGTTAACGATGATTCCAGCCTCTGCTGCATGGTTTTCAGTGATTGATTTAAAGAATGCTTTCTTTAGTATCCCAATTGCAGAAGAGAGCAGAGACATTTTTGGTTTTAGTCTGGGAGGCCGAAGCTTCCGCTTCAAACGCGCTCCCCAGGGCTACTGTGAGAGTCCTTCAATATACAGTCAAGCTTTGAAAGCACAACTTGATGCACTTGTTTTACCCAGTGGCGCTTTCCTGATTCAGTACGTGGACGATTTACTAATCGCCGCGGATACTGAACAAATCTGCAAAGAAGCCACATTGTCATTGTTGCGCCATTTATCTGCTTTCCATCACAAGGTGTCTCTCTCTAAGCTGCAATATTGTCGACAAGAGGTGACCTACTTAGGTCATCTCTTATCGAAGGAGGGAAGGAAACTGACCCCAGAAAGAATTCAAGCTATTGCACAGTTGAGTGTGCCGAAAACACAGAGAGAAGTGCGTGCTTTCTTAGGAATCACCTCATACTGTAGGCATTGGATCCCTAGTTTTTCTTTGTTGGCAAAACCTTTGTTAGCATTAACATGTAAAGACACACCAAATCCTATCCCATGGTCTGAAGAGTGTCAGAAAAGTTTTGTGGAATTGCGAAATGCATTGTGTTCGGCTCCTGTGTTGGGCACTCCTGACTATAGCAAACCTTTTACATTGTATGTTCACGAGAAAGATGGTTGTGCGTTGTCAGTGTTAACACAGCCTTTTGGCGACAGACCGCGCCCATGCGCATATTTCTCATCAACCTTGGACCCTGTAGCGAGGGCATTGCCAAGCTGTCTGAGAGCGACAGCTGCTGCAGCAATGTCTATCCGACAATCTGCTGGTTTGGTAATGGACAACACATTGATTGTTATGGTTCCACATGCTGTAGATACATTATTAAATAGGACCAAGACACAGCACTTGACTAGTGCGCGATTATCAGGCTATGAGCTCACACTGTTAGCCAATCACATACACATAAAGAGATGCAATACGCTGAATCCAGCTACATTGTTGCCAATACCAGCAGATTCAGATGAGATTGAGCAACATGATTGTCTGTTCAGAACGGAAGAAGAGACGAAAGGGAGAGTGGATCTCAAAGATACTCCCCTGACTGAGTGTGATGGCACTTTATGGGTGGATGGTTCCTGTTTCAAGCTCCCTAATGGTGACACGACTGCTGCATATGCTATCACGACTTTACACACGGTCGTGGAAACTGCACGAGTGCCACATAATTCGGCCCAAGCAGCGGAATTAATCGCCCTCACGAGAGCGTGTGTGTTGTCTGAAGGAATGAGAGTGAATATATATATACACAGATAGCCAGTACGCCTTTGGCGTGGCTCATAATTCTGGGCGACTGTGGAAAGAGCGTGGGTTCCTGACGTCACATGGAGCTAAAATTCAGAATGGCAAGCTGGTGAATGATCTCCTTGAGTCACTGACCCTACCGTTGCAAGTTGCGATCATGAAATGCAGTGCGCACAGGAAAGTTACAGATGATGTTGGACGTGGGAATGCGTTTGCTGATGAGACCGCGAAAGAAATGGCACAGAATGTGAAGACTAGAATGTATGTTGCAGGCCCCGCAAGATGGGTTAATGATGTTGGGATGTGTGAAAACACAATAGAGAGTGTGAAGTCGCTTCAAGCTGAAGCCACAGAGGAAGAGTTAAGCAAGTGGAGAGAAAGTATGGGTAAGTTGGATGAGAATGGTTGCTGGATTGATCTGACAGAACATAAGCGATGGTTATTGCCTGATGCATATGTACTTCCAGTGGTTACTATGGCACATGGAATGGCACATATTAGTACGAAAGGTATTTGTAAGTTGTTGGCTCCAGTATGGCAGAATGCTGGGATTCCCAAGTGTGCAGAGAATGTGGTCAAGAATTGCATGGTATGCTTGAAGTACAACCCTGGTAGGGGAACCCCAACTCCAGCCGGTCACTTTGCACCCCCATCATGTCCATTTGAAGTTTTGCAGCTGGACTTTATTCACATGGAAAGATGTAACAACCTGAAATATGTACTGGTGGTTGTTTGTGCTTTCTCGAAATGGATAGAGGCTTATCCTCTGAAAGATAACACTGCCCTATCCACAGCTAAAGCCCTTGTGAAAGAGTTTTTCCCTAGGTTTGGGATGCCAAGAATGGTGTGGTGTGATAATGGAAGTGAGTTCGTGGGTAAAGTGATGAAGAATGTATGTGAAGGTTTAGGCATCCAGCAGAAATTCCATGCTGCAAATCACCCCCAATCAGCTGGATTAGTAGAGCGCTACAATGGAGCCTTAAAGCTCAAGCTGGCCAAAATTCAGGCGAGCACCGGTCTTAAATGGCCTGACGCTCTGCCTCTAGCACTCCTGTCCACCAGAATGACCGTACACTCACGAGTGGGACTTAGTCCTTACGAGGTAGTTTTTGGCCGTCCGGCCAACATATGGGGTGTACCGAGGCCTACGAAGTTCAGTGAGATAGAGCATCCAGCACTGCTCGATTACCTGTATGATTTGACTGTTAAACTGCGTGTTTTGCACCAACAGGTACATGATACTCTCCCTCAAGCCTCTGAAACTCCTGGACACCCTATCAACCCTGGTACGTGGGTGCTAGTCCGAAATTTCCAACGCAAGAGCAACGACGAGCCTCGCTGGATCGGCCCTCATCTTGTTCTACTGTCGACAAGATCAGCAGTGCGAGTGAAAGGGAAGAAGCACTGGATCCATGGCACCCACTGCAAAGTAGTCCCCTTGCCTCTGCCATATGACCAGTGGGTCCAGGAGGGTATCGCCGACTCTGAGACAGACACTGTACCTCGTTTTGTACCATTCAGTGACGCACGCCTAAAAGACACAGTTTCAGACCAAGAGAGTGACAATATTCTGCAGGAAGCTGTTCCACCATCAAATCGACTGGACACCACTGAGCCTGAACTTTTGTTCCGAGACCAAACAGCACCTGGCCGTCTCCGCTATAATTTGAGACCAAGGCCCATGGACAAATAAAGATTTCCTCACTATTTCCTTTTTAACATTTTTGCTCTCCCATCTGAAGGACTTTCTTGATTTTTGTTTTTCGAACCACCATCCGGGTTCTGCCGCAGGGTCGCGGTGCCAAGACTTTGGGGTACAGGCCGAAGACGCTAGGTCGACGGTTCTGGTTGGTCTAGGGCGTTTCCCTGGACTGACAGGCGTACTCCTTAGCAGAAGAAACTCATCCGCCGCGAGCGGCCCGAGTAGAGGATGGAGTTTTTTAAGATGGAGAGACCCATTGAGGAAATGAACTTTAAAGCAAGGATATGTAAAATTATGAAAAGTAAATGTTTTGTCTTTTTGTGCCTTTTTACACTGTGTAGTACAGTAATGTTTATTGTTGGATTTGTGTTTTTCTCCGCTCAAAAGCCCATTGCACCCACTCAACAGCCTATATCTCCTTCTACCGCCTCCTCTCACTCTTTTCACCCTTTGCCTGAGCACGAGCAGACCAGACGATCGGAGTTTGTAAATAACTCGTTTATCCAGCTCTTGCACCAGCACCAACTGGTAATGAATACGACCAATTGCTGGGTGTGTGGGTTAATGCCACATACCATTAACAAGGGTATTCCCTACCTGGTGCTGCCGTATAGTTACAATGGATCGTCATGGGCATTCCAGACCATGTTTCTCTATGCTCTAGATACGTACTCCCCTCGCCAACCGCGTTCCATCAGACCCATCACCAATAATAAGGCTTTAATGAAAGGAGTTGCCGATATGAGTAGAGATATCGACGCATACTCGTCCATTCCCAAAGAAGAGTTGAGACCTTATGTAGGATGGAACGCGACGGGGTATAGTATTAGTCTGGGTGAAAGACAGCGAAAAATCTCCTCTCCAATCTGGGTCGTACCCCACATGGGACGGTTCTGCTTACAGGGTAATGGTCAGAATCCTAGAGCTCAACTGGGAAGAAGTGACTGTACTGAAACGTACACTTTCCCGTCACAGTTCTCCCCTGCGTTTCTGGCTGCCAAGGGCACATATTTCATCTGTAATGACCGAGCATATACATGGTTGCCCCCTGATTTCTCGGGCACATGTTATATTGCGAATCTGCTACCGCCAACATTTACTGCCGCCCCCGACTATCACAAGACCAGAGTTGTGAGAGGTGTGATTAGTAAGGAGGATACTGCCGGTCAGGAAGCAGGAGACTTCTTCTTGGGTTTCCTGCCGTTTTGGGGACCTATGGTGAATAGTAGAAACCTGCGACAACTGACACGTGTGGTTGAATCCACTATAAATGTAACGGCTGGTGCCCTTAGTAATCTGACAGCTGAGCTCCAAGCGGATCGCCTTATGACTCTGCAGAACCGCATGGTTCTAGACGTTATCCTTGCAGACCGCGGTGGAGTATGCAAGGTTATTCAATCCAGTTGCTGCATTTTTCATACCAGATAACGCTCCAACAGTGTATCAAGCCATCTCCAAGCTCCATAAAATATCTGAAGCCATACACGTGGATAAGGGAGACTGGTCACTGATGGGGTGGTTCTGGGAACTGATATCTGCCTGGGGTTGGAAAGTTCTGATGGTCATTGGAATGATCTTAGCCATTCTTTTCCTGTTCTGTCTGTGCATACAGTGTGCTCCTGCGATATGTGGCCTCTGTGCTACCTTATGTGTAAGGAAACCTGTATCGAGGGACGAGCTAAGTAATAGGATGATGCTACAGCAACATCTCCATGACTTTGCGGACATTGACCTAGACTCGGATTGAGATGGGTATAGTGATTGCCTATGTAAGGGCAAAAGGAGGGTCTGTCGTACTCTAGTTTCTCGCACCGCGTAGGGGACAGGGCCCTAACCCTGTCTATCTTGGTATTAGCGAACCGCAAATGGTGAATGCGGCATGTACGAGTGTTTTATATACCGTTCTAGTTATGAATGCACTGTGTACACGTCATTCTGCTTCACTACGCGGGTTCCATTTTGGAAGCAGTGGCCATCTTGTCATTGCCCTCACATAGGCTATAATGGAGCAAACACGGGCCTCACAGTACATGTGCTTTCCCGTGACTTCTCTGTGACCTGGGCAGCTGGCTCTGCTGCCCTGGGTCAAACCGGTCTCACGAGCTCCCCTTCCTCCGTCCACCTGTGATTAGCATCAGGGCTTGACCCATCATAAAACCCTTTCATTCTACACAAACCTCCGGCTAATCTCTTCCACACCTGCTTGTTCCTGCTTTATGACTTGTTTCCCAAAACAGGAGATGCTCATGTTTATTGGGGGGTCTGCCAACATCAAATGTGGGATCTGAACCTTACTGTGTAAATCATTGTGGGCTGGCCGAACTGGAATGTGGGATGGTCATCATGACTCTGCCTTTTCTTTGTAATATATACTTGTATATGGCCGTATCATAAAACCTAGGAATGTATGCTTGAGGCCAGAAAAGGCCTATTTAAAGTGAAGCCCGTTTCTATGATTTTCAGCAGTCTCCTGAGAACATACACGCTGTTGTACTTCTAGGATACCTGTCATTGGTCTGCAGCCAATAAACGATTCTTTGACTTCACCCAGAAGACTCTGTGTTTCTGTAGGTCCGGAACAGGGTGAAACCCAGAAGTCATAGGGTGTGTGCCCCTGCACCGCTGGGACTAAAATACCCAGTACTTCAGGTGTGATGTGGTGATTTATGGTTTGAATCTAAATGCTAGAGTTAGATATCATTCAATTAATGATGCAGCAGGTGTGTTGTACCTTGTTGTAAAGGTGGAGAAGATCAAATTTCACACTTCTATACTTTGAATATAGCCCACGTGAACTCTGATATATAGAGTCCCATTATATCGAACGTTTTTTATTAATCAAATGTAATTGCAGAATTATATTGTTTTTGCTTTAAGCATGATATATTCCCACATACTTAAATGCTTTTCTGTTCACTAGCTCCTCAGAGACATTTTAAATGTATTTTGTGTAATGTGTTTACTTTGAGTATTTGTAAAGTTGTAGGCTTTTTGTTACTTAAGAGCGCTGAAGAAGATGACAAAAAATCTAGATCAAAGATTATGTAGGGGGAGCTTAGAGGCCAATCAGTAGAGTAAGTGACTGCCTCCAATGTTCTACAGTTCTGACCCCTGATTGTTGCGGAGATCAACTGAAAGCAAGTTAAATAATTTGATTTTCAGGAATTTCTTGAACTTCTTTTGGTTTAATCTCAGATTAGCAATGAGCGTGTGCCACATTTGTTGGCCTTGAACCCATATGGACATTACTCTAGTATTCACTCTCTTGACCAATCATTGGTAGATGAGCTGACCATATCAGGTCGTTCCACTAAGGCTGTTTTAAGACCCTGAAAGCCCAAGAGTTCACTTGTAAAAGAGGAAACTGCTTCTAGTGATGTGTTGTGGCGGGGTTTTGTTTAGTGTAATGTGTTGTGATGTTGTGTGGTGTGGTACATACAAAAAGGTCTTGCTGTAGTATGGTGTCATACAGTGGATGTTAATTTGTAGTAACATGTGGTGGGGTATACAATATGCTGCAGTCTAGTATGGTGTAGTGTGATATGCTGTAGTGTGATATGGCTTTTGTATGGAATAGTCTGGTATCATGAGATGTGGCATAACGTTGGCTGCTATGTTGTGTTAAATAGTGTAACCTAGAGTGATGTGTTGTGATGCCGTCCTGTGTGATTTAATAAGTCCATCAGAGGAAAGGCAACTCCAAAAAGCCAACAAAGCTAATTCCGTGGTGATGGTCGGGCAATGTTCCACTATCAGTGTATTAAAATGAGCACAATATCCAAGGCAGGTGAGTTTTTCATTTCTTTTACTTTCTTTAACTTTGTAAATTTGTGCAGTTTGTGAAAATTTTTCAATAGATACATCAGTGGCCCCACCAATGTGTTTCGTCCCTATCATGGGACTTCATCAGACTTTGTATAAAGAACTTGTCTGAAAATGCTCCGTTGCCAGCTCTGTGGCCCTCAAACATCAGCTGGCTTGATTAGTATATTCTTTTGCCGAGGTCGGTGAAAGCGTGGAGGTCCTCCAGCTAATGCCTCACTCTGAAGACCTTGAGAGTTTGGTCTCCGAGACATACAGATTCATTTTAGAGATGAAACATGCACAGTGTGTGATGTGAACGCACTTTATAGCACTCTCAGGTGTCTCAGATGTGATAGGGTCCACCTTCTATGGTCAGAGTGGCAGCCATGCTCCAGAGGCATCAAGGCGCAGCCTTGCCACTAGTGAGGTGCTACATAATGCTGTGAGCCTTAACCTGCATTGCTAAATATTTAACCTAGCAGTGTTTTTGAAAACACAACTTTGAGTTTTCATGAACACTGATTGTGTGCAGGTCAGCCCTCTCGTCCTCTGCTCTAAACGTATGATGGCATAGGGAGGAGGAAGAGGGGGCTGAGCAACTTTCCATCTATGGAGTGTTGTTTGAAAACACAGCACTCTGTAGGTGAATATTTGGAATGTGCCTGTGAGGGATGTAGTTCTACTACGTCCTTTCACACATATTTTATTTAGCAGACATACTGAGATTCAGTGGGGGGGGGGCGGTGGGGCAGGTGAATCTCAAATTTCCCAAATAAAATGTAGTGCGCCGCCAGGAGAATGGGTGAGATGACCAAGGTTTGGGATGGAATTGTCCATGAGTTACAGGATCAGTAAAGATTTGCATTAGGTGGGTCTATGGAGCTGTTTTAGAGTTTGTCAAACAGGTACTTCATTGCAATGGTGACAGAATTCCCTGTTTGCTAAACTCAAGGTCTGTCTGTCTGTCTGATTTTAAGTCTGGACTGCTCGCTTGATTTTGAGTCAAGCAGACCCCAAGTTTTATGCAGACGGAGTAAAATTTACTCTGTCAGTGTAAAACCTCCTCTGACGGTCCGACGGAGTAGGCGCCGTCTGAGGTAAGCCATCTGACCATCCGCCCTATTTAGAGTGGATAGTCGGATGGCTTATTTTATTGTCCACTGGCAGTAAGGGACAGTGAAGACAATTTCCCCACCACCACGGAAGAAAATCCATTCAAGTAGTAACTATCTGGGTACTTTTGCTACTTTTTTGATAAACCGATCACTATATATATTTAAATTCCCAATCTAAGAAATGAACAAGTTAAAACCTGTTAGTGAAATCAGGAAGATGAGGAAAACCAAAATTGACATATCAGATTTGACTCAGGGCCCCCAGACACTGTTTCATCCAAGAATACATTTACGTGAGGAGTGTTACACTCCAAACACCAACCCTAAATCTACACCCCTAATTATCATCCACTGAACAGATGTGCTTTATTTGTAAAAGACCTATTACCAAGAGAGACCAATCAAAGCAAAATACAATTTGATGTGGTGAGGAAGTGACATTATTGCCAAAACTGCCGACTTTGGAAGTGCTAACCAGGTTTGAGTCTCAGCATTGGCGCTGCATCCTTTTATTCTGGGTAAATCACTTAGGGGCATTGTGGTAGTGAAAGAAGATGATGACCCACTAAGAAACACTGGTTCACATATTTATTCAGTAAGGGTTTTGGTATCAGTGTTTTTATAAAACAGTCCATGGTGGTAGTATCAGTATCGGGTGCTTTGGTCAATCTTGGCCTTGGTCTTTCTCTTGACCTTATTGGAACTTCCCCCAAGCATTTAGAGCAGGACAGTGACATGATCAACCTAAAAAAGAAACCTGTATACACCCAGGTGAAACGTATCTCCCTGGTGCAACCAAGGGCCCCCTTGTGTTCTTTAGGCATTTTGTGAGCCCCACCACCCCACCACAATGAAGGCACAGCCCCCAGCATTTTCCTCTGGCCATAACCCGTCTCCTGGGCTCTGGCGTTTGGACCCGGGCATCAGAGTCACTTCCCTGGCCGTTGCAGAACTGGTGCTCCTGGAATCTCTCCTCTTTTGGTATCGTGTTCGAGGTTGACTGCGGCTGCTCATGGCCCACACAGGGGGCCACTCAAGAGGGCGGCCCTCTAATGCCATCTGGTCACCAACCCATCCCCCTCTCTAAGGTGGGGACTCAGTGAGTAGTCCCCCCATACTTGCCTGTGGCCCACTAGGTGCATCACTTTGCTGTGCGCCGAGGAGTGGGGGAAAGTATATAGGCTTCCCCCGCCATCCTGTCGTCCTCTTTAGCACCGGACACGCCGTCTTCCCACGACCCTTGACGCCACTTGGTGTGATCCCTCCAGGAGCTGCGACTTGTCTCCATGCAGTGAGTGGAACCCCCCCCCTTTTCCCAGTAGGCCATTAGAGGCGGTTTGCCCAGCTACTGCCGAGGCATTGGCCTGCTGTGGGGGGGGGGGAGTTTGCTCGACAGGGGGCATAGAGCTGCCGCCCTGGTCCCACCGCGGTCGTGGCCAGTACCCGGGCCCTGGTCGCACCTGGGGGGGAGCGGGGAGCCAGCTAGCGTAGCGGGCTCTCCGTTAGGGTCGCTGGGGAGGTATCCAACGGGGCTCCCTGTCGCAAGGAGGGCCCAAACCCGGGGTGTAGGCCCAAGCAGGCTTCCAGGCGGGGTGTCCAAAGGCATTAGGGGACACCTGCCATCCGACGTGGGGTAGTACTGCGGGCCCCGGATGGTGGGGGAGGCGGCCATTAGCCAGCATGCTGCAATGGAGCAGTGCGGGGCTAATTGTGACAGGGTGGGGGGGGTCAAGAGCGTGGGGCTCCCCTCCACCGCCGTGCGTTCCGTCCCCGGGAACCCCCCCGAAGGGGCTTCCTCCACCATTGTCAGTTGCTGGAAGTGCCGGATTCAGACCCGTTAGCCGCCCGATAGGGGGCTTGCTGCTACGCAGGGGAGAGAGTGGTGAGCACCGGGTGGCTCCCCCCTCCCCCGCTCCTGGTCACAGGCCTAGGGATGGCAGTCATGCCTGGGACCGAGGGGGGTTTGTTGCGGCAGGGTCGCCCCCTCCTGTGTCCACCACACATCCTCGTTTCCTCTCAGGGCTCTTACCCTCCAACGCCTCATTGGGCTCCTCATTCTCCGCTCCCCTGACTCCCTCCTCCTCACTTCCTCAGGCGGGCTCACGCTTATCCCTCCGGCCACACAGCACCTTGGGCCCTGTAGTCCTTCGGCTCCACTCTGGTTCGTCCCACGGGAAGTGCCCATCCCACGCAGAACTCGAAGCGCAGGTGCAATGCCAAATCACTGCCCGTCAGTAAATTACGTGTATTGATTCCGCATGGCCAGTCGGGGAATGTAGTGCTGCGGGGGGGGGCCGTTCTGGTGGTTCTGCAAAGGCGAGTCTGAGACCTATGACAGGCAGAAGTCAGGGCATGAAATCTATTGCTTAGCAGAATAGGAGACTACGCAAGGGGCTGTGTGTGCTCATGGGCGCACTCCGTCCACCGCGTGGCATGCTCGAGGCCTGGGTGTCCGGCAAGGGAACAGTGCATCGTTGCGGCACTATTTCATTATGGAGTCATTGTCTCTGGGCACGGGGAGGTTTTGTTGTTCGCAGCGGGTAGAGCTGCTCAATCCCCCCCCCACTCGGAGCTTGCTGCCTGTGGAATATTGGGGGGGGGCAGGCCTAGTGTAGTGAGGCGCCGCAAACATGAGGGACACATCAGCCAGGGTTACTTGTGTGGGCCAAAGACCACGAGCGGTCTTGCGGCCGTTTATTTATACCTTCGGGCGTGCCCGCCCTCCGGGTGCGTGGATGCGTGTCCAGCGTAGCGGAACGGGCCGGATGGCTCCGTTACCACATCCCTCCAATCTTTCAGATATAGAGATCACTCGCTACGGAACAGTCTCTTGCGCACACCACGCAAAGTCCCTCAGTCTCTGATTAGGGGCCGGATTCGGCCGGAGCCCATACTGCTGGCTCCGGGGGACGTCTCCTCGTCCGGTCCCACAGGTTCCTTTTCCACTGGGTACCCCCGCACCTTCGGAGGACCCGTTCTCCCGTTCTTCCACGCCAGACGGTGGGGGCGTGCTCCGCTGTGGGCTCGCATGCCCTCCGGACGAGCTACCCCCTTCTCCGGCATCCAGTTCCTCCTCCTGCGGGTCAGTCTCTCGTGGGGCCGTGGTGACCTGCTTGAACCAGGATGTGTTTCGTGTCACTACTCGTGTTCCTCTCTGGACCGACACCATGGTGCCCTGCACCCTGACTACCTCCCACACTTCCGGTTCAAACGGGGTGCGATACTTCCAGTTTGGATACCGGTCCTTCATGATGACCTTGTCCCCCACCCGGAGACTCCTCGCCTGGGCCCTCCGAGCCCGACTGGCTTTCTCATTGGAGGTCCGCCTCCTGTCCTGAGCCGCACCTTGGTCCAGCGGCCGAGGCTGCCACGCCTGACTCGCCGGGATGTTGTCTCTGGGGGCCTTCCTGAATAGGAGGTGTGCAGGCGCGCACCGAGTGGTACAGTGAGGTGTCCGGCGGTACGCACTGAGGAACTGTGAGAGGCATTGATCCGCGTCTTCCCCTTGGTCCACTCCTATCTTCAGCGCCCGGTTCATCGTGCGCATGAACCGTTCTACCTCTCCGTTGGCCTGGGGCCATTGCGGGGTGATCTTCCTGTGCCGGACTCCTCGGGCTGCCAGGTATTCTTGGAACTCTCTTCCTTGAAAGGGCGGCCCATTGTCCGACCGGACTTCCTCGGGCAGGCCCATCATGGCCAATATGCGGTCCAGCGCCGATCTCACCTGGCTGAACGCTGTGGAGGACACCACTTCCACCACCGGGAATTTGGAGTGCGAGTCCACTACCACCAAGGTGTGTCGCCCATCTGGGAAAGATCCGAAGTCCGCACACAGCTTGGACCAGGGTTCTAGACACGGGTCTTCCGTGATCACCGGATGTGGTGCCGGCTCACCCCCCGTGATGTTACACGAGTGACAGTTGCGGACGACTTCCTCTACCATGGCATCCATCCGAGGAAACCACACTTTGCTGCGTAGCCTGGCCTTGGTCTTGGAGACGCCTTGATGCCTTTGGTGAGCCAGGCGAACCACCTCTCCTTGGAGGCTCCTCGGGATGACGAGCGAGGCCCCTCTCAAGACCACTCCCTGTGGCCCCTCGCTGAGCTCACTCTGCGCCTTCCACACCTGTTGCTGAAAAACTCTCTCGTCTTCAGTGAGGGCCTGCACCCCGTCCAGGAAGTTCCGCCAATTGCGGTTCACCAGCGTTTGCTTCACTTTGATGAGGCACTCGTCCAACTCCGTGGCTTTGCCAATGTCCTCCAGCGTGAGTGCCACCGGGCACGCCGCTTGTGACACCATTCGGACGAACTCTTCCGTGCAGCTCGCATCCGACGGATCTGGACCCGATTGGGCTGGGCCCGGGTGTCTTGACAGAAAGTCAGCAGGGTTATTGGCCCCGGGTCGGAAGACTACCTCGAACCGGTAGGCTTGCAGCTGGACTGCCAATCTCTCGATCCGTGGTGGGCCCAGTCGTGCGGTGCCAGCGAAGAGCGGGACAAGGGGCTTGTGGTCGGTGACCACCCGGAAGTCGTGACCATACAGGTAGAGGTGAAAATGCTGGCAGGCCCACTTGATGGCCAGCGCCTCTCGCTCGATTTGCGCATACCGTATTTCGGTGGCCGTCAGGGCCCTGCTGGCATATGCGGTGGAGACCCACTCCCGCGCTTCCATCTCCTGCATCAGGACTGCCCCCAGCCCGACGGGGCTTGCATCCACCACCACCTCTGTTCGCCTATGTGGTCTGAAATACGCCATGACCTTGTCGTCGATGAGCGCGTCCTTGACCGCCTGGAATGCTAGATCTTCCTTCGCTGCCCAGGTCCAGGGTTGGCCGCTCTTTGTGAGGAGCCGGAGCGGCTCCGACAAGGACGCGAGATTAGGGATAAATCGTCCGCAGTAGGTTGCCATCCCTAGAAAACTCCTGACCTCGGTGGCAGATGTGGGCCTCGGGGCTGCTCAGATCGCTTCCGCCTTCTTCGGATCGACTCTCAACCCTTCCCTGGAGAAGACGTAGCCAAAGAACTCGACCGACTCCTGGTAGAAGGAGCACTTGGCCTCGTGCAGGGTAAGGCCACTGTCTGCCAGCCGCTGCAGCGTGTCTCGAAGATGCCGGTGATGCTCCTCCAAAGTCTTCGAGAATACCAGTATATCGTCGCTCAAGTTGATGACTCCCTGGAGTCCGGAGAGAGTTTCCCGTATGGCATTCTGGAACACCTCCGCAGCTGACGAGATCCCGAAACTCAGCCGCTTGTACCTCCGTAGGCCAACGTGTGTGGAGAAGGTGGTGATGTTGCGGCTGTCCGGGTGGAGCTCTAGCTGATGGTATCCTGCGTTGAGATCCAGTTTTGTGAACCACTGGGCGCCGTTGAGGTCGGCCACAATATCGTCCATGGTGGGTGTGAGGTGTCTTTCGCGCTTCACTGCCTTGTTCGGGAGGCGCATGTCGACGCACAAGCAGATGGCGCCTGGCTGCTTGGGTTTGGGCGCCACAACGACGGGGGACACCCACGGGGTGGGGCCCGACACCTTTTCGATCACCCCCAGGTCCTCCAACTTCTTCAACTCCTCCTCCACTCGTGGTCTCAGGAGGAATGGTATCCTCCGGTGCCGGAGCGCCATGGGCCGGACCGTAGGGTCTACGTGCAGTTTGAACTGTTTCCCGCGCAGGCATCCAAGACCTCGGAACAGCATGGGGAAGTCCTTCAACATCTCCCTGGCGTGCAGGTCGTGCACCTGGTTCGCGAAGAACACCAGCGCCAGATCTTCGGCGGTGTGACAGCTCAGCAGGGTGCCCCGCTTACCTTCCGCCACGTGGAACGTCGTGGCCAGTTTCCTGCCGTCACTAACGACTTCAACTTCGATTACCCCTCGCAGGGACAGTGGCTTGTCGCTGTCATATGTGAAGATTTGGGCCTTGGAGGGTCGCAGGGGTGGTCGTGGCGATAGTCTCTCGTACTGGCAGCTATCCATGACATTCACCGACGCCCCAGTGTCGATGAGAGCGCTCACCGGAGACCCGGCCACCGTGATGACACACATGGGCGCCGGCCTGCGCCTCGTGCCTTCTCTGCCAACGAACGAGACGAAGAACACTTTGTCATCCTCCGCCTCGCCCTCGAATTCCAGCTTGGTGTTGTCTCCTTGGGCGGTGGATTCCTCCAACGTCAGTTGGCGCACACTCGCTGCTGCACCTCGCGTGCCCCC
Source organism: Triturus cristatus (assembly GCF_964204655.1). Lineage (NCBI taxonomy): Eukaryota > Metazoa > Chordata > Amphibia > Caudata > Salamandridae > Triturus > Triturus cristatus. The sequence goes on along the minus strand of NC_140586.1, from coordinate 321,314,102 downwards.
GGCACTGCTTCGCACTCTTCCGCCTCTACAGACCTTCGCGAAATGGTTCACCCGTCCACACTTCAGACACGTCTGTCCTCTCGCGATGCACCGTCCGCCTGGAGGGTGGTCTAGGCCGCAGTTACCGCAGGCGTCCCTCTGGGGAGCCCTCGTGGCTCCGCGCTGCTGGGTCGGTCGCCTCTGCAGTACATCCACTCTCTCCTCCTTGACTGCAGGCGCTTTCGGGGCCGCAGCCGGCCGGTTGAGGGCCGCTTCCATCGCGTCCGCGCGTGCATTGGATAGCTCGTGGGACCGGCCTAGAGTCAAGATCTCGTCAAGGGAGATGCCTGGCTGCCGTAGGATGAGGCGCCGCAGTGGGACCGACCGGCAACCCTGGATGAGCTGCGCCCGAATCTCTGCTCTCTGGTCCGGTAGCGTGCACGATAGCGAGAGTTTGCGAAGGCGGGCATAGAAGACGTCGATGGTTTCCGTTTCTTCTTGTCGCGCCTGGCGGAGCTTGAACCACTCGAAGTCGGGGTTAGTCTGGGGGTCAAAATGGCGATTTAGGGCCCTTATAGCACCCGCATAGTCGTTGGCGTTCCCTCTGTCTGGTAGGGTCTCGAAGAGGTCGTACAGCTCCTCGCCACCGTAGCACATGAGGAGAGATCTCTTGACTCTCCCACCCCAACAAAGTAGTGCTCCAACCGTCCGATCCATGAGCGCCATCGCACTGCCGCCGTAGAGGGGTCCGAAAGCTCGCTAAACGGAGGCAGCGGGGCTACTGCGCCATGTCCAGGCGCGGCGGGCGCTGGCTGCGCGGCCCGCTGCTGTGGCGGTTGCGGGGTGCCTCCTCCACTGGTGCTGGGGGTGGTCATGCCTGCTGCACCTCTCCGTCACCACACTTCTCTCTGGCCGTGGCTGCAGGTCCGCTCTCCGGGCGAGACCACTGTCTCTATCCTCCCCCGCTTGGGATGAATGTAGCTGCCTGGCTGGCGCTGCGCGCAGGCGAGACCACTGGCTGCTCCCTTCAATACAGCCTGTTCCGGTGGGCTGAGCTTCTCAGGCAGGCACTGCCGAGGACGCCCCTGCAGCTCTCCTCCCTCGCGCACGCTTACTCAGGGCAGGTGGGGGCCTTGCACAGCAGACGACCAAAAGGCACTCCCCACCCCAGCCAGACACAGCCCGGGCTCGCGAGGGTCGATTTCCCCCTCCGGGGCGAGCTTACCGGCAGTGGGCGGGACGAAGATCCTCCTCCAGGGCTCCAGAACTTCACGATCGGCCCTGACAGTCAGCGCGAGGGCGCGTGTGACGACACGCGGACTGTCCTGCCTCCGCGGACTGCTCGGAACGCCGACAGCGGGATCGCCGCACTGCAGGTACTTGGGAGGGGCGATGCGCGGGTGGGCTCCGCTCTCGTCGCCAATGTGGAATATTGGAGGGGGGGGCAGGCCTAGTGTAGTGAGGCGCCGCAAACATGAGGGACACATCAGCCAGGGTTACTCGTGTGGGCCAAAGACCACGAGCGGTCTTGCGCCCGTTTATTTATACCTTCGGGCGTGCACGCCCTCCGGGTGCGTGGATGCGTGTCCAGCGTAGCAGAACGGGCCGGATGGCTCCGTTACCACACTGCCGACGCTCCAGTGTTTTCATCTGCTTCCGGTGACAGTGCTTTTTGCGGCTCCCTTTCTAGTGCACGGTGAAGCTGGATGCTGGTTATGCATAGAGAGTTTCACATAGGTATGTTTCTAACCACTAATGAAGCTGGGCCTCACACACCAGGTCTTTATAATCTTAAACCAGGATTTGGAACACATAAGCCTGCCCTGCAGTACTACAGCGAACACCTCATGCGCCCCACTGAAGGAACACACACCAGCAATAAAAGCTGGGCTTTGCTCCTTGGACCACATATATAATGTGCAGTTTCAAATAAAATGTCAGATAAAGATATAAATGTGCGTTTACGGAAAACGAGAAAATCTAGCTGCCCAGCAAAATGCTTTAGAAAGAAATATTATTTTGTCAGACTAAGTAGCTCAGGAGGGTTTGGGAGCCCTTGGGCTGTTGTGCCCTCTGCCGATCGTGCAGTGCGCCTACTCAACTGGAAAAAATGTGCTGTTCCTGTTCTACATGCACTGAATATCATGTGTCATGGGGGATGAGGTATTGGCAGGGTGGCCACAAAGGTATCTAACTTATGTTGAATTTTTCAGACCGCGTTTCGAACTAGTGGTACTACATACAGCAAGTAGGTCTCCAGCAAGGACCCCACCGAATGTTAGCTATGTACATATTTAGGCTGCAAGAGGGCTTGCTAATGTGGCACATGTTGTTATACAGGGACGGTAACTCTCTCTCAAGTTCGGCGCCAACCTCTTTCAGGAAGGAACTGGGGGGGCTTTGGCCTGCGCTTAAGGTTAAAGTATTTATGAATGTTTGTGCACATATCCCAATTGGCAGTCTAGCGACCAGTGGCTATGAGCACGGTATGACCAGCCACTTTGACCTAGTTTGAAGTACAGGTAGGGGGGGGGCTTTTGTTAATGCCTGTTTGTTTTCTATTCCAGTTACTCGCAGTGATTAACCGTTCGACGCCTAAAGACACGGCTGTGCACGGCTCAGCAACAGGTACAGGTTAAAAGGGGCACACTGTGGCGCGGCTGTCAGTGATGCAGGGTATCAGGAGGCAGGAATATCCAGAAATGGAATGTAATGTTTTCTAATTACAGGACACACTGAAACAAGCGGTTAGGCACTCCACAGAGAGGATTTCAGGGAACAGGATCAGGTATGGCCAGGGCGCACACGGGTGGGGAGGCGTTCGGGCTTATCGCGGCTCAGGGATCGTAGCAATCTATATAAGGTGAACTGATGTGCAATTTTCAATTACAGCTAGTACAGGCCCTTGGGCCGGCAAGCAAGTCGCATCACACCCACGCACGCTCCAGTCATCATGGATACGAGAAGCCCCCGCCTTGGACCCTCTCGCCAAGATAGGTATCAGGAGAGCAAGAAAGGAAGTAAGAATGGGGGCTGAAGCGGGTTGGACACACGACAGGGCGTAGGGGCATTGGGCTCCGGTGACACAGCCACGTGTTGGCGCAAGCAGGAAAGGTGGGGAGCAGCTATTTCCAATTCTTTATTCCCCTTAGGACCCGCATAGAGACCGTCAGTCCGACAAGTCCGGAGCCATGGATAGCCAAGGAACTCCTGCCATCTTGTTTTTCCAAATCAGCTGTGTGGATGAGTCCCAACCCGGCACGTCACAGGATGCAGTTTGGGCAGACTCTAAGGCAATGGCTAAGGCCAAATGAGTCGATTGGGCTAAAGGAATGCTCAACTCCCGAGAGCAAGAAGATTCTGGGGTGGTGGCGGACTTACCAGTTGCCCCCATGTAGCACCAGTGGATGTAGGACCAGGCAGGCCGAAATGGGCTCGCCAGCCCACCAACAAGGACTTCCCTCCGGACCCCCTGGCCTCAAAGGTCAGGGTAGTGGCCAACCTGCAAGAAGCAGGGACAGCGCTATCTGCACCAGTGGGTGCACCGAACATTTCTTCTGTTGGCGACAGGAACATGGAGAAGATGGGTAAGATGATGGACTCTATGTTAAGCTTGATGGCCAGCTTTCAATCACGTCTAGACAATTCCATCGCACCCCCCACCCACTCCCCCTGTCTGGGGCGGAATTGGGGCAACCTCCATTACACAGGTCTGGGGGGATCAAGCTTGCATCGCGAGCAGCCACAGAGCTCCCAAGGCAGCCGTCAGCGCAGGGAATCCGGGGTCTCAGCAGATGGCAGGGTGGGGGCAATGGCAACCCAGATCCTCGGCAGCTCAGTGTCAAGTAGCATTCCCCCAGAGCTGGGGGGGCAACAGCGGGCGGCAGCTGCTCAGACGACTGCGGCAATTGTGCCCAACCCCATGGTCCCTCCCAATTTGTGCCCGCGCTGACCGCGCCTCATGAAGTTAGCATTCACACACCTTCGGCTGAACCGGCCAAAGCACCTGCGGCGCCACTGCCACTCGTCTCGTTGGCACCATTGGTGTTTGGGCGTTGCTCCCTGGCATGGGAGGTGCCCTTAGCAGACAAAGGAGGGGATCTGGAGGTGGGAGATCATCAACATATTCACCTTATTGATGCATGGGGTAGAGGTGGTGGACACAAGAAAGATGGGAGGTAAGAAAGAGGATAAGAAGGTGCGATTCCAAGCTTGGCCTGAGAAAACAGTTGCAACATGGGGGCAAGTTTTCGCCATCTTAGCAGCAGTGATCATGGAAACATACCCAGAACAGGGGCCAGGGTTGTTCCAGTACGCCCGCACCATTACCAATGAGGCAGAAATGAATGGTGGGATGGGTTGGTACAACTATAAACGTGAATTCCGTAAAAAGATGGAAATGTGTCCCGAACTGGGGTGGGAACAAATGGAGGTTCGGCTCTGGGTCCAGCACATGGGGAGAGGCACGTCTGAAATTAAGGATAAGACAAGCACGAGCACGAAGGGGGGAGACAAACCCAAGGGTCAGAAGCAGGCAAGGAAAGGCCAGTTCAAGCAGCCCTTTCGAGGAGGTCAGGGAGGTGGTCAGAAACAAGGGGGTAAAAGATTCAACAATGTCACCTGTAGATTGTACAATGCGGGGTCCTGCTCATGGGGCAAAGCTTGCAAGTTTGCCCACAGCTGCAGTAAGTGTGGGTCCACCCATCCGGCCACCTCTTGTAGCGCCAAGCAAAAGGGTACCCCAACACTTGATGGACAGCGGGACAAGTAGTCCAGTTATGGTGTCCAGCACTCCCCGGATCCCATCCTCCCAGGCACCTCCATTATCACTCAGCGCTGACACTCTCGGCTTACCCTCCTGGGTGGTGTCCCCCAAGGTTCCCAGGGAAAAAGGTCCTTCCCCCATCATCATTTCCAACCTTCTTCCCCTGATCCAAGACTACCCGAACCCCAAGGACAGACTGCTCCTAGCAGAGGGTTTTATGGAAGGATTCAAAATACCACATCTGGGTCCTTTAGTTTGCATGGATGCAGAGAACCTTAAGTCTGCCAGAGCACCTGATGTAGTAATGGAGAAGGTTCAGAAGGAAGCTGCCCTGGGCAGGGTGGCGGGCCCCTTTAACCAGCACCCCCTCCAGAATTTTGTAATCTCCCCGCTGGGGGTGATACCTAAGAAAGAGCCAGGGTCCTTCCGGTTGATCCATCAACTGTCCTACCCAGAAGGCAACTCAGTTAACTACTGGTTAGAGGAGGGGACGTGTTCGGTTTCTTTCTGCTCCCTAGATATGGCAGTGGACATGGTGAGGAGAGGGGACTGGGGGGCATGGCTGGCAAAGGCAGACATGGAGTCAGCATTCCGTCTGGTGCTGGTCCACCCAGAAAGCCGGCATCTTCTGGGTTTCAAGTGGCAGGGTAAATTCTTCTTTGACAGATGCATGCCCATGGGGTGCGCCATGTCTTGCGCCTACTTCGAGGCCTTCAGCTCTTTCCTTCAATGTATGCTCTCTGGGACATTCAACGTTGAGGGAGTGACCCACTAACTGGACGATTTTCTGTTTATCGGGGGAGCAGGTACACAGGATTGTAGCAGGGGCCTGCAGTGTTTTCAAGACCTAGCAAGGCACCTAGGGGTTCCGTTAGCACCTGGTAAGACAGAGGGTCCAGCGCAGATTCTCACTTTTTTAGGCATTGAGCTGGACACGATTATGGGCAAGTCCAGACTTCCTGCAGAGAAGGTGCAGGCTTTGCGTCAGGACATTCAGGCATTGCTAGAGAAGGACAAAGCCACACTGGGTGCTATCCAGTGCCTCTTGGGAAAGCTGAATTTTGCAGCGAGAGTGATTCATGCGGGTAGAATGTTTGCCAGAAGACTAGCTAGAACAACAGCGAAAGTCAGCAAGAAACATCACCCGGTTCGGCTGGGGAAGGGCTTGAAGAAGGACCTGGCAATGTGGCACGAGTTCCTAATGCATTTTAATGGAATGGTGATCTGGAGAGCACCCTGGGCGGAGAGTCCGGAGCTCTGCCATTTCACGGATGCATTAGGCAGAGAGGGCTTTGGGACAATAATGGGTACAGAATGGGGTGCCCAGGAGTGACCCAATGCCTGGCGCAAGTGTAAAATCACGGCAAACATCCCTGTCCTAGAATTGTTCCCCATTGTCATTGTATTACATTTGTGGCCCGATGCGTTATCAGCCAGAAAGGTCCTATTTCTGGTCTGATAACATGGCGGTGGTGCAGGCCATCAATGGGCAGACAACCAAGTGCCTATTGGTGCTGTGTTTGCTAAGAGTTAGTCAGGGCATGCCTGCCTGCAATGTTGAGTTTAGGGCAAGGCATATTGAGGGGATCAAGAATGTGGCGGCTGACGCTCTCTCTCATTTTCAGTGGCTCCGTTTACGGGAGGCTTTGCCTCGAGTGAGAGCGTAGATGACCCCCTTCCCGGCACTCCTCAGGCGGATCTTGCAGTGGAACAGTGATTGAGAGCACTGGGCGAATGCTCTCTGGCACCAGGTACCAGGAAGAGATATAAGGCGCACCTTACCACATTCTTGGAAGTTTCACATACTCAGGGCCACTCCTCGCTACCCCTGGAACAGAGAGTGCAGGCATTCGTACTACTGGCAAAGGAACAGGAGAGGAGCCATTCTTGGGTATTCGGCCACTTGGTGGCAGTAAGCCATGACGCAAGACTAAGGGGAGGGCACGATCTAACCAAGTCCTTCCTCATCAGAGTGGCCCTCAAGGGTTGGGCCAGGGATGAGCTCAGGGTCCCAGACAACAGGGCCCCCATTGATTTTCCCACACTCCAGGGCATGTTGGATGTGATTGAGCAGTTCACCTATTCACAGTTTGAGGCCAGACTCTTCTCAGCGGCCTTCTGTCTGGCGTTCTTTGGGGTTTTTTGAATCAGTGAACTGGTTGCCAGGTCCAAGACAGATAGGTCAGGCAATGCCTTAAGCAGACAGGACGTCATCCTGGATGGTATCCTGTCCATTCATATCAGAAAGTCCAAAACTGATCAGACAGAGCGAGGGGCCGATGTGGTACTAAGGCCTCTAGGGGATCAAAGATACTGCCCAGTCGCCATGGTAAAAGAGTACTTGGCGCTGCGCCCCAAGGTCCCCGGCATCTTCCTGATTCACACCGACCAGGGGCCCCATACCAAATATCAGATAGAGTGCATAATGAGGGCTTGCCTAGCGCGGGCAGGCCTTGCCCATCCTCACGAAAAATACTCTAGTCCCTCCTTCAGGATTGGGGCGGCCACAGCTGCATTCAAGGCAGGCATGGAACCAGAGGGTATAAAAAAGGTGGGACTTTGGGAGTCTCTCTGCTACAAGCGTTTTATCCACCCTTGGAAGCAATTTTGTATATAGTAATTATAGTGTGCAGTGACTTTGAGTGTACTAATGTCAAATTATGCATCATTACGATGAACATTAAAAAGCAGAGTGTAAAAATGGTGTCCTTTACTTTACTAGGATTCCATGTATGGGTGATCGGGCACTCATTCGTCGCCAGGGTGGCACAGTGGGCTGCGTGCCGGAATTGGACGTGGGGATTTTCACAAACTAAGTTTGTGTGGATGGGTTTCCCCAGAATGAGACGGAGCAGCCTCAGGAACAGATTGGAACAGAGGCTAGTCCAAAGGGGGGTCCCCCCTAATTTCTTAGTGATACATCTAGGGGGCAACGACCTCATTGCCATGGGGAGGAGGTCACTCTTACAAGCCATGAAAGCTGACTTGGGGGAAATCAGTAAATACATCGGGCAATGTGAGCTCTGGTGGTCTGAGATAATTCCACGTAGAGTGTGGAACGGGGCTAAATCAGAGGAGGCCGTTGAACATTCCCAGAAGTGGGTTATTAGTTCAATGCATAAGTTCACAGATCAGAGGGGTCTGGGTTTCATCAGACATGAGTTGATTCAAGCTAAGGTGAAAGGATACTTTGATAAAGATGGGGTTCATTTATCAACAGTAGGTGATGTATTTCTTTTTTCTAGATTTGCAGGAGTCTCTAGAGTTGAGAGGTTGCAGGTAAGACCATAGCTGTTTTGGTGGGGGGCTCTGGCGGCGACGGAGGCCACCTCCAGAGCTGTGGCGGAGTTACAGGGTGATCAGTAAGTAAATGGGTACAGAAGGGTACCTCTGCAGGGTACAATAGGGGTGCCAGAGCCAAGTCCCAGGAGCCTCATGGCAGGTTCCAGCAAACCGCGTCGGCATCCTGTTAGTCCTTCGGGCAGTTGTGGGCCTGAACAACCGGGGGCTTGCCTTGCTACGCTCTGCCCTGAAAGGGGCGTGAGTAATAAGGGACCAATGTGTCACGTGATCTGGAAAGAGGATTACCCCATAAGGTGTAGCACTGATTGGGTTCTCCCCAGTGCTGCTTGCCTCATCATGCGGGCAGGCAGCACAGTTGCTTACAGCTGCCTGCTCTTGGATCGCCCGTAAGATAACCCACCATATTGCATACTTTTGTATGGAATAAACCTGCAGCAATATTTACCCAAACAAAAGTTGTTTACTTAGCATGCATGCTATGTGTTTGTGTCGGTGGGGTTTGTTGCCAATGGTGGCACTATGCTTCCTCCACTCTTTCTCGTCCTGCAACATCCTCTGCTCGATCAGCGCAGCCGACTGCCTTGCTAACTCTTCACGCCGCTATCTCCTCTAAGGCGGTTCTTCTTCCTTCCACAAAGCCGACCACTGTAACTCCTCTCCGCATAATGTACTCTCGCTCTCGTCATCAGGTTGTGCTCCCTGTCACTCCTGCATTTCTCCTTCCGCTCTGCTCTTCAGTTGCCATGCCGTTCTCCCTATCCTGTTTTTGAATGCCTGGGGGCGTGTCCGCTTGCTCATCTCTGCCCCCAGAAGCACTGGATCTCGCTGGTCTGCCCTACATTGTTGGCCATGATGGAGTATGTCCCTGAAACCCGTCTCTCCTCACAGGCATATATACTAATCTTTCACGCAACGCATGGCAGCAAGCATCATTGGTGTGTTGCGTTGCATGAAAGTGGGAGAGCAGAAGTGCTGCATATTTACAAAGATATAGAGCATTTCTGATCTCTCCTTGCTCTGGCGTACTATGTGCTGCCTAGCACCAGCGCAGGCACCCTTACGCCATAGTGCAAGGGTGCCTGCATTATGATCAGGATATGTTTTTGAGCTTATCGGAACACCTTCTTGCACTAAAACAAACCTTAGAGGCACCAAGTTGAAATGTAACATAACGTAGTGCAAGCAGCTGCATTGCATTACCTTTCTTTGCAAAGCCACGCAAGGCCGCGCATACCGCCCCTTTGCATGGCTTTGTAAATATTTCTGAAGCCTCTGTGTTGTCCTTGCGTCACACAAGGGGACACAAGTACAACACGAATGCTTGGTAGATCTGGGCCTTAATCTCCCGGTGTCTAAAAAAGATTATGTCCTTCAGCAAGGTATCCGGTGCTCATCTAAAGCGCTCCAATACCTTCCACTTAGTTCGCCCTATATAAAACGGCATAAATTATAATAAACAAATTGGTCTTTTAACTTGTATTATTCATTCGTTAGTTCACCCAGCATTACCATCTAGAGACAGTAGGTGGCGCCACAGTACTGCACAAATTCGAACATGCAACTATGGCATCAGCTGTCCAAAGGTCTGGACGGTACTTGCAATAGCACCTTTTCAGGACTGCCAAGTTGCTACTGTGCAAGTGATAGTTTGGTGTTTTTCTTTGCCTGTTTGTGTCTTTTCCAAGCCTTATGTGTGATAGTGTGAGTGACACTTTATTGTGAGCAGTTGATCCGATGCAAAGATCACAAATTGAACAATATCAGGTGTAAGTAGTAAATACAATCCTAACTGTTTTTTTGAAGTAATTATTGTTTTGTATTTGTAATGAGAAAATTTGCCAGTCGCAGAACACTGAGAAAAAGCAGGAGTGGGTGAAATTCTCACTTGTCATGAGGAGAAAAAGATGTATAGAGATTTTATGTAATGTGGTGCAAATTAGTTCAGTAGTTTTTGAGCTACTTAAGTAACAAATAATTGTATATTTTGGCAGTTGGGTCCGTGAGAGTCTCAAGAGACTCTTGCTGCAGCGCCATTTTAAAATAGAGCGTTCTGATTGGCCCGGGGAGCTTTTTATCCCTTGGGCAATTTTGCTCTGATTGGCTGTCAGCAACGTGAGAAAAATGTAGCTGGCAGCCATTACAGGACCCAGAGACGTCCCCTGTCCTGAAGTTACAAAACATAAAACTATTAGGGGGCAGAGATACCCTGACCCCCTAGGTCCCATGGGGGACCAAGAGGGAGCCCTGCGGGGCCAAACATTTAATAAATAACCCAGCAAGACTATTACGGAATCAAACAAAATGGTGGGTGGGCCACATTTATACTATAAGCCCCAGGGAGTCTACCCCTGGGGCTGATTTCATAATGGTGAAGGTAGCTGCGTGGCCCCCTCCACGAGCCACCAGAGGCCCGAGAGGCCACCCTATGGCCAAACTTATTAAATAGGGGAAGGGGGGACGTGTAGCCCCCGTCTTCGAGCCATCAGGGAGCCCACCCCAGGGCCAAAATCAGTAAAGAAGGGGGGGGGGGGGGGTTGCGTGGCCACCCTCCCTGAGCCCACCAAAGGGCACGGGTAACCCACCTTTGGGGCCGAGCATATTACATATAGGGAGGGGGGACCCCACGAAACCCCTGTCCCAAGCCATCAGAGGCCCCGGGAGGCCCCCCTATGGCCAAACATATTAAGTAGGGGAAAGGGGGACGTGCAGTCCCCCCTCTCCGGGCCAGGTTACAAGGTATGTCCCAGGGAGCCCACCACTGGCACATAGCGATTTCTGACGTATGATCTCACTTGGCAGAAGTATTTTGAAAACGTCCGCTAAACGGGAGCAAATTCCAAGTCCACTTCCAGCTGGAGGGAGGTTAAAAAATGCTCCAGCCCTCTGGGAGCAGACATTACATTTTTTTTCATGCCCACTCTGAAACGGGCAGGGAAACTGATGAAAATATTGCTCCTGCTGTATGTGGGGAGCCGGCAGGGACCACAGGGGACTTGGGGCTCCTCCCACGGACCCCAGCGACACTATGGTGGGTGCCGTTGGTGGGCACCAGTGAACCCGCCTTTAAGTTGAGGGTCCTGGGAGCGGGGGTTCCCAGGCCCGCAATCAGCCTGGGGAGGGTATTCGCGTGCCTCACTCTCCCGGCACAATGTCACCTGGCCCCAGGGGATGGGGTCCCTGGGGGCAAAACTGGCCAGGAGAGTGGGGCTGTATGCCCCTGTCCCCCAGCAAAATGTTGCCGGGTGCTGGGTGATGGGGTCCCTGGAGGAGAAATCGGCTCGGGAGGGGTAGGGGCATGTCCCTCTTCAACTGCACAATATCACTGGGTCCCAGGGGATAGGGTTCCTGGGATCAAAAAGGCCGGGAGATGGGAACTGCATGATGCCGGGCCTCGGGGGTGGGCTCCCCCGCACCCAAACCTGTTTGGCGATTTATTTAAATTGTGGCCCGAGGAATGGAGTCCTTTTTAATTAAAAAACAAATGGCCCCAGGGGATGACCACCATGAACAGGGTCGTGGTGAGTCAACTCAAAATATGCTCGGCATTGGCAGTGTGGCACCACCAGCATATATTGGCCTTGAACTGCTGCCAGACGACCGCAGGATCCTTGATCCATGGCAGTAGCAGCGGTACAGTGGTGATCAGACCGCCTCACTTAAAAAACTCCGGGCAGTCCCGCAGTTAGGTGGTGGTCTGATCGCCACCACGACTACGGCGGTTCTCGTGATAGCTCTTTTTTGTTTCTGTCCCATTTGCAAATTGGTGTTTTGAGCATGACGGACAGTGTAAGTTATTGCATGATATTTGGGATCAATCACATAATATTGATGCATACAATTCCAAAACACAAAAATATTGGAAACTAAATATCAATAACAAAAGTATTGACTTCCTATACTTAACTAATAAAACTACAAATATTGAGAACACAAATATTGTTGTTATAAGTAAGCAATTTGTACCTATATAATAAAAAAATCCCCCCAAAATGATTATTAATTTTAAATAAACATATATGCCAAAAATATCGATTCACACAATATCCACTACAATCTTATCGCCAAAATAATTAAATAACCATGGATAAATGTTTAAAAGAACACTTCTTACATAAAACAATTACTTCAAATAAACCCAGAACATTTCATACACATACCTAAATTAAATAAAAATATGTTACATCAACAAAATATTTACTATACACCTCAGTAAATTATATAAATAAAATATTAATATTGTGTCTACATTTCCTTTGTTGGTGATGGATCCCTTCAACTCTGGCCATGCCTGCTCAGCAATGTCTCCGGCTGCATCATCTGTGCCATCCTTGGTACTCACTGTACTTGTGTATAGAGTATTTTGCCATGCCTTCATGGATAAATTGTCCCTTTTCTGCACAATGCATGTGTGTTATCCCAGCCTAGTACACATATGGTACTGCTGGGTATTTGAACACCTGACTCACAATTGTGGCCATTGTATCTGTGGGAACTCCACCCTATTCCTTCCATGACAGACAACATCTTGGTGGCTAGCCCAGCACCTGAACATTCCTATCAGTCCTGGGATGTGCGTGACAGTGTGTGTTCTCTTTGGCTCTCTTAGTTTATTAGGCAGTGACATGACTATACAGTCTTGTGGCATGATCTCAGTGTGTGTATTGTGCTGCATCTGCCAGGGGTGGGTATGCATGTGTTATTTGTCCTCACACACACACATGTGGTGTGTCATGCAGTGGGGAAAAGACATCCATCCTCCTGGGAGTGGGACACTGCTGTCAGTGATGTGTTATTATGGCACTATCATCATTGTCCAAAGTTAGGGATTCGTACATTCACCCATGGAGTTGTGGTCATCTGATAATGATGTACACCCACCCCCATGTCTCTGTCCACTGCTGGGAGTCCTCTGCACCCACCCCCATGTCTCTGTCCACTGCTGGGAGTCCTCTGCACCCACCCCCATGTCGCTGTCCACTGCTGGGAGTGATGGGCACCCACCCCTCACATGTCTCTGTCCACTGCTGGGAGTCCTCTGCACCCACCCCCATGTCTCTGTCCACTGCTGGGAGTGATGGGCACCCGCCCCTCACATGTCTCTGTCCACTGCTGGGAGTCCTCTGCAACCACCCCCATGGCTCTGTCCACTGCTGGGAGTCCTCTGCACCCACCCCCATGTCTCTGTCCACTGCTGGGAGTCCTCTGCACCCACCCCCATGTCTCTGTCCACTGCTGGGAGTCCTCTGCACCCACCCCCATGTCTCTGTCCACTGCTGGGAGTGATGGGCACCCACCCCTCACATGTCCCTGTCCACTGGTGGTATTCCTCTGCACCCACCCCCATATCTCTGCCCACTGCTGGGAGTCCTCTGCACCCGCCCCCATGTCTCTGTCCACTGCTGGGAGTCCTCTGCACCCACCCCCATGTCTCTGTCCACTGCTGGGAGTGATGGGCACCCACCCCTCACATGTCCCTGTCCACTGGTGGTATTCCTCTGCACCCACCCCCATGTCTCTGTCCACTGCTGGGAGTCCCCTACACCCACCCCCATGTCTCTGACCACTGCTGGGAGTGATGGGCACCCACCCCTCACATGTCTCTGTCCACTGCTGGGAGACCTCTGCACCCACCCCCATGTCTCTGTCCACTGCTGGGAGTCCTCTGCACCCACCCCATGTCTCTGTCCACTGCTGGGGGTCCTCTGCACCCACCCCCATGTCTCGGTCCACTGCTGGGAGTCCTCTGCACCCACCCCCATGTCTCTGTCCACTGCTGGGAGTGATGGGCACCCACCCCTCACATGTCTCTGTCCACTGCTGGGAGTCCTCTGCACCCACCCCCATGTCTCTGTCCACTGCTGGGAGTGATGGGCACCCGCCCCTCACATGTCTCTGTCTACTGCTGGGAGTCCTCTGCAACCACCCCCATGGCTCTGTCTACTGCTGGGAGTCCTCTGCACCCACCCCCATGTCTCTGTCCACTGCTGGGAGTCCTCTGCACCCACCCCCATGTCTCTGTCCACTGCTGGGAGTCCTCTGCACCCACCCCCATGTCTCTGTCCACTGCTGAGAGTCCTCTGCACCCACCCCCATGTCTCTGTCCACTGCTGGGAGTGATGGGCACCCACCCCTCACATGTCCCTGTCCACTGGTGGTATTCCTCTGCACCCACCCCCATGTCTCTGTCCACTGCTGGGAGTCCTCTGCACCCACCCCATGTCTCTGACCACTGCTGGGAGTGATGGGCACCCGCCCCTCACATGTCTCTGTCCACTGCTGGGAGTCCTCTGCAACCACCCCCATGGCTCTGTCCACTGCTGGGAGTCCTCTGCACCCACCCCCATGTCTCTGTCCACTGCTGAGAGTCCTCTGCACCCACCCCCATGTCTCTGTCCACTGCTGGGAGTCCTCTGCACCCACCCCCATGTCTCTGTCCACTGCGGGGAGTGATGGGCACCCACCCCTCACATGTCCCTGTCCACTAGTGGTATTCCTCTGCACCCACCCCCATGTCTCTGTCCACTGCTGGGAGTCCTCTGCACCCACCCCCATGTCTCTGTCCACTGCTGGGAGTGATATGCACCCACCCCTCACATGTCCCTGTCCACTGCTGGTATTCCTCTGCACCCACCCACTTGCGCCCTTGCTGTGGTACACTGCTGTCCTGGGCATACACCACTCCCAATTTACAGCTGATGTGCTGCACCAAGCCGTACACCTACATCCGTGGCGTGTGTACGCCTTGTATCCATCATGTAATGGGGCTGTAGGGGTACGCGTGGTACGGCCCGTACCCATGCTCTGGGGGCGTGGGTACGGGCCGTACCACCATAGTGGCGGTGATGTAGGGGTACGCATGGTACGGCCCGTACCCATGCTCTGGGGGCATGGGTACGGGCCGTACCACCATAGTGGCAGTGACGTAGGGGTACGCGTGGTACGGCCCGTACCCATGCTCTGGGGGCGTGGGTACGGGCCGTACCACCATAGTGGCGGTGACGTAGGGGTACGCGTGGTACGGCCCGTACCCATGCCCCCCAGAGCATGGGTACGGGCCGTACCACCATTGTGGCGGTAACGTAGGGGTACGCGTGGTACGGCCCGTACCCACGCTCTGGGGAGCGTGGGTACGGGCCGTACCACCATTGTGGCGGTGACGTAGGGGTACGCGTGGTACGACCCATACCCATGCCCCCCAGAGCATGGGTACGGGCCGTACCACCATTGTGGCGGTAACGTAGGGGTACGCGTGGTACAGCCCGTACCCACACTCTGGGGAGCGTGGGTACGGGCCGTACCACCATTGTGGCGGTGACCTAGGGGTACGCGTGGTACGGCCCGTACCCACGCTCTGGGGGGCGTGGGTACGGTCCGTACCACCATTGTAGTGGTGATGTAGGGGTACGCGTGTACGGACCGTACCCACGCTCTGGGGGCGTGGGTACGGGCCGTACACGCGTACCCCTACATCACCACTGCAATGGTGGTACGGACTGTACCCACGCTCTGGGGGCGTGGGTACGGGCCGTACACGCGTACCCCTACATCACCACTGCAATGGTGGTACGGACCGTACCCACGCTCTGGGGGCGTGGGTGCGGGCCGTACACGCGTACCCCTACATCACGACTGCAATGGTGGTACGGACCGTACTCACGTTCTGGGGGCGTGGGTACGGGCCGTACACGCGTACCCCTACATCACCACTGCAATGGTGGTACGGACCGTACCCACGCTCTGGGGGCTGGGTGCGGGCCGTACACGCGTACCCCTACATCACCACTGCAATGGTGGTACGGACCGTACCCACGCTCTGAGGGGCGTGGGTACGTCCCGTACCACCATTGTGGTGGTGACGGGTACGCGTCCACGTCCACTTCCGTTGTGGCGGGATGTGGGATTGGTGGACACGCCCCCCGAAGTGACCAGACCATGGAGGTAATTAATGTGCAGGATGTATTAGTATTTTGTGGGGTGTGGGTTATGTTTCCTGCCCCTTGCACCCCCCCCCCCTTTGCCCCTGGGGGTTGTTCTGACCTTCTGCGGCGCCTGCGTCGGTTTCTGAACACGAGGTCGTAGGCTATGAGGGCCGGAATGACGCGTAGGTTGGGGTCCATCGCTGTCCATCGCGTACCGGTGCTCCTTGTTCGCGTCGTCCTCAATTTACCGGCAGTTTTTGGCTCCCATAAAAAATGCTACGTGCGGAGTGACGTCGGCATGAATCGTACTTGCTGGTCCATAAAACACTGCCTGACTCCGTCCAGACGTCGCGTATGCGCCGTCCAGAATCAGATTTGTATGTATTTTTTTGCCGGTCGGTGTTTTTTACGACTCGTACGGAAATGGTATTTCTGTGCGAATCGTACTTGCGAGTTTGTAAGGTGTTTTTCCCGGGTACGAGTCGGACGGAGAAAACGCTCCGTACGACCATTTGTACCCGGGTTTTACAGGATCGGAATCGGCACCTAAAAGGGAGACATTTAATATTCTCACTCCAATCTAAGCCTGTTGGACAGGCCACATGAAGGGCTTGCTCCCTCCCCGCATGACAGGGCCCAAGCCCCGGACTCCCAGGTGTTACCCCCAAGGGCAACCCGCACCCCGTCTCCCAACGGAACTCCTGCCCCCGGACAGCCATGTATCCTGGGGCCGAACCACTACCGGCTCCCCCGGCCGGCTCAGCCGCCATCTTGGGCGCTGCGCCACGAGGCCGCATGGCCTCGGCTCGACCCTAACCCGGGGCCGGGCCGGCCCCGACATCCCGGCACCACCATCCACCCAGGAGGTGAACGGACCACTTGGCAGGTCAATGGGAGAAAGAAGCGTCAAGGGCTCTCCCCCGCCAGGTGCCGATCACCCTCCAGCTCCCCCAGGCGCTGGCTCCACCCCCTGCTGGGTGTCTGGACTCCCTCATCCCAGACCCCCCGACCTCCAAGTGCGAGGGTCCGGACATCAAAGGGCGCCAGACCTATAACTAGGGCAGCTCCAGAGCAGGAGGGCAGTTGTATCCTGGAGTCGAGAGACACCGAGAGAACTCAGCCTTGACGGACTACTGGCGCTGCCGTAGCCCTGCTTGTGAACTATCGTCCTGCCTGTTGGCGCTGCCGCGGCCTTCTGCATCATCCATCCTCGTCGGGACCTGCTGGCGCTGCCGCGGACCGTTGTAACGACCACCTTCATCGGGACCTGCTGGCGCTGCCGCGGACCGTGTAACGACCACCTTCACCGGGACCTGCTGGCGCCGCCGCGGACCGTGTAACGACCATCTTCACCGGGACCTGCTGGCGCTGCCGCGGCCCGTCCAAGCTAGAACACCGAGCTCGAGGATTGTGAGCTATCCACCATACCATCTCAGCTACCAGATTGGTAACCAGACTGTCCCGCTACCCCCTTTCCCCAAACCAAGAGACTCGAATCGAGGGGACCCCTGAGTCCAGACCTCCTTGTACCATTTCATCGTACCTTAAGAAATCACCTATAAGAACGCTAAATCTTATCCTTGTGTGGTGTATATCTGTGGGGGGGAAGTTATTCATCTGTACGATCGCTGGAGACGGCTCTCCCCGGAGACCTCTCCCCTTGTCCTCGGCCGACCCTCCCGGTCCGTCTAACAAAGCCAATTTAATATTATGAATTATGAAAATAAATTGTATTGAAATTATAAAAGTAACAAAATAAATGTCAAAATTCTAAATTATTACTTTAATTATATATATGAGATACCTGCTTTAGTGAGCAAGGCGGTCCGCCGCCGAAACGCATCTAGGTCTTGTGGAATTAAAAGAATCTTTCTTTGGTTATTTACCCACGGAGTCAGCGCCTTCTTTATTGAAGTTTTGGACTGGTTTTGCCACATTAACAGTCATTTCGATGTTCACAGCTCCAATGAGCCTAAAGCAGCATTGCCGGTAAATTCATCCATACCTGTGCTCTGCTAGGCTTTCCGTATATCCGAAAGCAGCAGGCCACCTGTTATTGGTGGTGGTGCGGTTCCACGACCTTGGACAGGCCAGAAAATATACACGCTCAAGTTGCCCAACAGACGGAACCTCACTCGAACACAGGCGGGTCTCACAACATTTCTACAGGTCCCTTTATTGTAAAACCAGCATGCACTGAAGATAAAACTGCGCCCTAAGCGTTTCGGAGATTTTTCTCCTTGATCACGGGCAAGTTAATGGCTGATTCAACAATTGCCCTGAAGCAATGAGAGGGCACACGACGGAGCTCCAACCATCCGTTCTGTATTGGCAAATCAGCTCGTCTTTTGCTTCCCCACTGCTTCTCCTGCCAACGTGTTTAACAGCGCTCTGCCGCTTCTTCATGGGCTGTTGCTGATGAGGCAAGGACGGCTCATTTCCCTTGATTTATTCATTTTATTGGGTTACATCATCGCTCATAGTGGGCGCGGCTCGATTTTACCATCGAATTGCCTGATGAGACATGTTGTTCTGAAAAATACAATGTTCAAGGGAATAAGGTTAAACTTTTTCCTTTTAGTAAGTTCGATGCATCATCACAGTTGCCACATTAATTATATTCCCTGCAGTAGGGTGGGGATAAACAACACAAGCTGCAATATGTGCTGGAAGTCCATGCTGACCTGTAGGGAATCGTTCCCCTGCAGCCTTTCTGAATCTTGAAATGGTGCTCCTCTCCACGGCCAGGGTATCCGTGCAAAAAAATGATCCAACAATTGCCCTGGAGCAATTTCTTCAAGGATCCAATCATGTTTTTAAAAGACAATAATTGCTTTAGGTGAGCTTTGGCTGCTCTATCTCCCTTCTTCGAATAACTACTCCAGTACCCTAAAGCCTTTCACTGATCTTCACCAAGCCATGTGACGGACCTGGGCACACTTAAACTATCCTATTACATTGTAGCCAGCTGTTTTAACACTCATAAAATGGAACACAAAAACTAGCAAAAATGTCCTTTTATGAAATTTCGTAAGAATTACATTAAATGATGTCACATTTCACAAAAATAAATTTTACAGTGTCACAAATGGCAGCCACTCATCTTCCAAGGCAAAATACTGATAAGATGACTGGTTCAAAGATAAAATGTCTCCCATGTGACGTTTTCTGCTCCCAGAGGACATTTTCTTCTCAGGGCAGTCTTCATCAGAGAATAATTACGTGACATGTAGCTGCCACAAAATTAGCTACATTTCACAAATCTTTTGAGCTTAATAAAACTTTTGCACAAGCAAAATACTCATCACTGACCACTTTGTTGGCCTTTCCCAAAGAATGAGAGGTTCTTTCAAATATCCAAAAGCTCAAAGATCAAAGTGTGTGGAGACAGAATATCGAGTTTAAAATATCGAGTTGCACAAATATTGAGTCAGAAATATTGTGGTTCAGAAATATCGACAGCAGGAATATCTTGGTCAAGAATATCAAATTAAGGTAAGTAATATCGATTTTAAAAATATCGAAGTGTTTAATATAATTTGCAAAAGTATAGCTGTTAAAAATATCGATTTTTTTAATTAGAGTTATGTATTTTAGTATATGTTTTAAATGTATGTGATGTATGTTTTTGTATAGAATTGTTTGTATTTTTAATATATGTGTTAAATTTTTACAAGTTTAATTTTTTTTAATTTTGCATTTTTCATTCCGTAGCTGGTTGTGGCTTTATAGGGGAATAGGGTGGGAAGTAATGTATTTATATTAAATTCATTGATTATTTTCGATTTATTAATTGTTCAATTGAGATGTTATAGTGTTAAATGTGTAAAGTAATTTGTTATTAATTAATTAATTAATAATTTGTTGTTAATTAATAATAATTATTTAATTTGTAATTAATTATGGTAATTGTGTAATTAATTTTAGGTGTGTGTTTTAAGGTGTAAAGGGTGGGAAGTAATTTATTTTTAATCTATGAATTAATAATTGGTAGTTAACTACTTTTTATTAATTGATTGGTCATTCATTATGGTAATTGTGTAATTTATTTTATGTGTGTGGTTTGGGGTTTATAGGAGAAAAAGGTGTTAAGTAGTTAATTTATTTTTATTAATAATTAGGGGTTGATTCCGATTCCGGCGGCAAAACGAACCGACCGACACGGCCCCGGACCGAATACCGACCGACACGGACCAGCGCCGTACGACCCGTGCAGTACGATGCAACGCGAGTGAATTCCAACCGACACGTACGGAATACAAGCCGTACGACCGAGCCGGAGGGAAAATAGTGATCCGGCCGGAAAACCAACGCGATTTTCACCGACTGACACGAACCCGGAAACAACCCGACCGACCCGTACCCGCGATGTACGATTAGCTCAGTACGATGCAATGCATGTAAAACTAGACCGACTCGCACAGAGACCAAGCCGCACGATCGACACGCACAGACAACCCGGCACACAAGCAATAGAGACCGCCGTGAACATCGCCTACCAAACACAGAAGACAGGCAGCGTGAACGAGGCGGAGAAGCCTGCACGAGACAACAGCAGCATCCGTTTCCGTCACATGAACGTCTCATTCATGCCTACAAAACACAAAGGAAAAAAGACAGAAAAAGGACCAAACAAGCAATGACTAAGCCAATAAATACCCTAAACAAATTAATTGGACAAAGACACACCCACAACTACAACTATATAAAGGACTACAATCACTACCATCATCCCTTGCAAACAGGAGACACAGCCAGCAGCAAACACCAGTATACAGCAACCACAGACACACTCACAACTCACACATCACACAACTCACACACAGTCAGCACCTCCTACAAAAGCACACACACATACACCCAGCAAAACCAACACCAACCCACAATCACTTGCACCCTCACACACACATCCCCACCACCACCACCCATCACTATGGCTCCAAAGAAGAATCCAAAGTTCACAGATAGGGAGTTAGAAGTGCTAGTAGATGAGATCATCAGAGTAGAGCCACGTTTGTTAGGTACATTGGTTCAAAGGACCCCCATCTCACAGAAAACCAAGATGTGGGCCAGGATTGTGGACAAGGTGAACGCACAAGCACCAACGTTGCGCACAAAGGACGATATCCAGAACAGGTGGTATGATGTGCGCAGGAGGGTCAAGAAACTCATCGAAAAAGATCGCGCCTTGAGTCAGTGCACCGGCGGTGGCCCTCCTGCCAAACCAGTCTACCTCAGGACCTGGGAGGAGAAGGTGCGGGTCATCCTACCACCAGAGAGCGTCCATGGCCTAACAGACATCCCAGAGACTGGTGAGTACACAAACAACATACCCAAGATTGTGTGGCAAGGGGACAGTGAAACCATGCACCCCAAGCAAAGCTACACTAACCAATAGATAATCAAACCAAGATGTGTATGCCAGTCACACACACACAATATCTGTCATCTCATAGTGACTGGGGACTGTGTCATGACATGCACCAACCTACAGACAAATACAGCATGCCAGTGGCACTAAGCCAAATACACCCAGCCAGACAGTTTGACACCACAAACACACCACCTCACAGTGCAGCTGACTGTCAGGAAGGAATAGTGGGGATGCAGGTGAAGTGAGTGTATCCAAAAGCATGATGGTGTTTGTAGTCACAGATAATGCTCCCCCTCCTGATTGGCCCATCAAGACCTCTCTGAAACATACCCACATCACAGGGAGTGGAAAATGACTGACAAGATGGCTGACACTGGGTCCTGCTGTGGGGAGCACAAGGCCCTGCTAGGACATGTGCGCAAATCAGAAGCAGGACACCACTGACTGACATCCTGAAAGACAACTTGCATGCCCTACAATGGAAGCACGTGTCATGATGGGAAGGAGGACTGACAGCCCTGACCATACTAATCAGCATGGGGAGACACCCCCCCAACACAAACTCCACACAACTCACCGGGTACAATGCATTGACACACACCTCATTGAAATATCAGCAAAAGATACCCCGTACTGCATGCTGCTGTTTGAAGCACAGGGGCTCACTTGGGGCTTGTAGCCAAACAAACACCAGGATTTCACAGTCAGCCATCTTGCCATTGCTGTCACACCCCTTCACAGGGAAGCAGAGTCAAGAGGGAGGAAGCATGGGCATGCTGGGAAGGGGGGTGTAGCCAAGAGTATGATGGGACTCGCAGTCACAGACAACCTACACTCACCCACATGTCCCAGCAAGATCAACCTGAAACATACTTGCCTCACAGGGAGTGGGAAGGGACCGACAAGATGTCTGACACTGGGCTCTGTTGTGGGGAGCACAAGGCCATGCTGGCAAATGGCCAACAACAAGATCAAACTCTGTCTGTGACAAGCTGGGAAAAAGCAGTGTACATGCAGGCATCTGTTTTAAAAGTAGAAAATCTCATGTTTGTGAACCAACGATGCATGTAGAAACATAAATCACATTGTGTGTCTCTTCCAAACACAGGTCGTGCTGGGCACCCAGTGCCAAATGACCAGGATACCCAGTCCCAGACTCTGTTGGAGACTGAGCTCTCTGGTTTGACTCTCTCACTGTCCTCTTCGGATGATGACGACCAACCTGGCCCCTCCGGTGTGAGCCATCATGCAGCACCAGCAGCAGCAACATCTGCCCCCCCTGTACCCACGCCTCCAGCATCTGGACACCGACAGGGCACCCCCGCCAACATGGACAGACCAAGGACAATCAACACCCACAGCACAGGGACACAGGACCCCCCGGAAGCTACAGCAAAACACCACCAGCAACACCACTGAAGGGGTCCCAGGGTCACCTGTGCGTACCGCCGCTGGTCCTGCCCGTGTGGAGTGGGGTGCTGGGAGGAGTGGGGGGCACAGGGCACGCCTTGCAGAGGGGTCTGTACTGTATGATGACCCCCAATTGGCACGTATCATAGATGCGTACCAGGATAGCACCGGAGGATTTGGCCAGGTAGTGGGGATCCTCAAGGACATGCAACAGGAGCAGGTCGCCCACCATGCCCGCATGGAGGCAAAGTGGGATGCCCTTACTGCGGTGCATCGGGACATACTACAATGCCTCCGCCAGATCAACACCAACCTGTCCTCACCCCCCTGTGTTCCCACAACATCTGTCGCAACACCATCTGCCAGCGCCACAGGGAGAGAGGAGGACTCTGGCGGAGAGTCCCCTGCACTGCAGAGGCCTGCACATGAGGATCCCCCCCCAGAAGAAGAGGGGTCGTCCGAAAAAGGACATGTGAGAGGCAGATGTCCCAGCACATCCCCCTGGGCCTCCAAACCTGTTCTGGACAATGTTCTTTGTGCGCAACCCGCTCACCTTGTCCAATCGCACACAACTCACCCACATGACATGGAGGGTTCATGTTGGGCCAATGTAGCAGACGACTGTGGACTTTACTCTGGAGATTTCATCTACCAGTACAGGTGAGGTAAGCAGATGTCACTCAGATGTGGAAAGACAGACAACACACTTAACAAAGCGTAGCACGGGTTCATTACACATCAGCAACACGTTTATTCCACAATAGTTGCATGGTAATTCTACGTAACAGTGGACACACGCTCACAATGTGTTGGAGAATGGAAGTCCAGGGATGTGTGGTACATCAGTTGATGGGAATTGTCAACTTCCACACTGGTGTTGGCTTCTGGGTGTTGTGGGTAAGTGTTGACCACACAACAGGCAAAGGACCCTGGGAAGGACAGACAAGATACAGTCAAAAGCACAGAGAGAAATGCAATAAACATGCACAAAACATGTTGCAAAACACCTACACAAACACTAGTTAGCAGTACTACCCTATTGTGGAGTACACACCCGCTGAATGGACACATCACAGCACACATCCAGTCAAGTGGCACACAGACACACTCAGACAGCAACAGAGCTGGCTCAATACATTCCTGGCTACCTCCATACATTCACATAACAACCCTGGAAACTCACATTCAGGTGAAGAAGTTGTTGATGAGCTGGGAGCAGACGTCACCATCATCTTCATCATCACTGGCATCTTGGCCCAGGCCGGGATCCCCCACGAGTGCCGGACGTTGGTCGTCGTCATCCTCATCCAGGATGAGAGGCACAAACCTTCCGCACCGCCATGTTGTGTAGCATGCAGCAGACCAGTAATATTTTGCACACCTTTGCAGGCTCATATGGGAGGGCCCCTCCGGTCTTGTCCAGGCAGCGAAAGCGGCTTTTCAGGAGGCCGAATGTCCACTCAATCACCCTCCTGCTCCGACCATGTGCCTCATTGTAGCGCAGCTCGGCTGGTGTCACAGGGCTCCTGAGGGCTGTCAGCAACCACGGCATGTTGGGGTATCCGGAGTCACCTACACACACAAAAATGAAGAAGTAGATGAGTTTTGTAGGAGTGCGGAATGCAACACTGACAAACACACACAATGAGGAACAGTCAGTACACACCGACAAGCCAGGCACGCTGAGCTAGCATCTGTGACATCAGCGTTGCAATGTGACTACTCCTCATAATGTAGGCATCGTGCACCGAACCAGGGAACCGTGCACACACATGTGTGATCCACATGTCAGCAAGACAGACTACCAGAGCATTGATCGAATGGTAGTGCTTCCTGTTACGGTATGCCTGCTCATGTGCCTGTGGTGGTATCAGGGCAACATGTGTCCCATCAATGGATCCAATGACGTTCGGCATCCTCCCCAGTGTATAAAAGGCATCCTTAATTTCAGGGAGTTCATCTTGGCTCCGGAACTTGATATACAGATCGAGGAAGTGCAACATCCCCTCCAAGACATCACATAGCACCCGACTAAACATCGTTTGCGACATCCCACCAGCAGTGGCCACAGTGTACTGGAAGGTACCAGTAGCAAAGAAGTGCAGGGCTGCCATCACCCTCACCTCTGGGGTCAGTGCTGTAGGGTATGTCCGGCCAGGTAGCAGATGTGGCGCCAACTGCTCCGCCAACTCCTCAATCAGTGGCCTGGTGAGGCGGTACTGTCTGATGCTGTCGCGTTCCTGCATGGTTGCAAGGTCTTGTAATGGACCATGGACAGGTGGTGCCCTGCAGTACAGAGATGCACAAAGGAAGATTGTCAGTACATCCCCCCATGTGGCCATGACCACGATCACTATCACATGCTAGTTCATGACATTACACAATGTACTGAGGTGTGTGCTGTTGGACATGGACACATATGTCACCTACAGGACCACCACCTCACATCTCAATTCCACATGTCCACATGAGTCCCATGTAGTGCAATGGGCTAATCATCTGGCTGTGTCACCCAACCTATGTGCTGCTGCAACGTTAAAAAAACCCACCCCAGTGACAAGTGAGGACTCATGTCTCCCAGGCATCACAGATCTTTGCCATGCAGAAACCCAGGCTCCCTGTATTGCCACATCAACACAGCAATGGACATGGCGTAGCACGTACACACCACAAGGCAAGCGTAAGTCCCACAGGTAGTGGCCACTGTTGTTCATGCCGGCCCTACATGTACGTCTCTTAGACACACACCCCATCAAGGTTGATGCATGTACCACATGGATGTGGAGACTGTCACCCATTGGTAACATGTGATCATCCACATCTGAGACACAACATGCACACAGATATGTCCGAGCCGTGCGTACGCCTTGTCATTGAATCCAATGAGTTCTGACGCGGGTGACAATGCGTACGCATTGCACAGGTCATGTCCGAGCCGTGCGTATGCCTTGTCATTGAATCCAATGACGTCTGACGCGGGTGACAATGCATACGCATTGCACGGGTCATGTCCGAGCCATGCGTACGCCTTGTCATTGAATCCAATGAGATCCGACGCAGGTGACAATGCGTACACATTGCACGGGTCATGTCGGAGCCGTGCGTACGCCTTGTCATTGAATCCAGTGAGGTCCGACGCGGGTGACAATGCGTACGCATTGCACGGGTCATGTCCGAGCCGCGTGTACGCCTTGTCATTGAATCCAATGAGGTCCGACGTGGGTGACTTTCATGCATACGCGTCGGACAGGCATGGTCCGAGTCAGGCGTACGGCTAGGCCATTGAATCGTATGGAGACGCGTGCATGTGTACATTCAAAATACGCATTGTACAGTCAGTTGAATGAGCCGGGCGCACCCATTGGCTCAGGACTGTCATGGAGACGGATGCGGATTCAAAACTTGTACGAGTTGTGCACTGGAAATTCAGTTGGATGCCTACAACAATGTTGCAATTTCAAGTGTTCCATGAAGTTGAAGATTTGAACGATGCGAAAGGCGTGTACGAGTCGTACTTTTGAATGGATTGGCCAGGTTCATAGAATGAAACAGTGTTGGACCTATCACTTTGGACACATAGCACAGAGTCTGCCTCTGCGGCACAGATATAAGGCTGGCTGGACCCCAGGGAGCTCACTTGCCTGCACTACATGCTACTGGACCACATCCCTGCTACCACTGCTGCTGTCTCTGCATCCTCTGGCTCCTGCTATGGCACGTACACTGGAGAGGGCCCCAGCCTTCACTGAGGAGGAGAACCAGGCCCTGCTGGACGGGCTCCTTCCAGAGTACAGAAAGCTCTATGGGGAGGGGACCACCCCCCTTCCTGGTCCCACCCATAGGGAGGGACCTAGCAGGTAGTCCGGCCCCTAGAATCCGCTTAAAGGTAGGAGCTGTGTCCTAAGACTTCAGACATCCTGGAATCAACTTAACACTAAGAAGAAGACGGGAACTTCGACGCTCTGCTGCACAGAGAACTGAAGCCAATCTCCCCTGCAACTGCAGTGGAGATGACTGAAGTGGTGGGTGCTGTCACAACTGTGGGGCACAAGTCAGATGGGGTGGGTGCCGGCACAACTCCAGTGGGCAGGTCAGATGGAGTGGATTGGCTCACCACTGCAGTGCCCAAGTCAGACGGGGTGGGCGTGGACTCCAAAGCAGTGCCTACATCCATGGGAGCAGAATGGGGGACAGGTGAGGTCTGCAGGGCAGGGGGTGGGGACACGGTCCCCACATCAGTGGCACTAACTGCCTGACCAGGTGTGGAGGAGCAAGTGCTAGGGGGGATGGCCTTAGCATTTTGGGGATGGTGTATCTGTGTGTGGAGGAACCCAGGGCAGGGAGTGGCAGGGGAACCCCTGGAGTGGTGGCCTGGGGGTTGGAGGATGGAGACTTTGCCTTGGAGCTGCGTGGTGTTGGGGGGTCTTGCTCTTCTTGCACCGGGGGGACTTGCGGGTGGGCGTCTCTGTCTGACTGCGCCTGGGGGAGGGTGTCCGGGTATGAGGGGCACTCCCTTCTGTGTGTGGGGACTTCCTCTTCCCCTTGTAATCAGTATCTGCTGGGTCGGTGGGGAAGAGGCCAAGGTCACAGAGGAAGAGCTTCTGGGGGGATGGGGTTGCAGGTGAGGCAAGGGAAGGGGGCTGGGAGGGAGAGGTCTCAGAGGACTGTGGAGTGGTTGTGGATGACTGTGTGTGTGTCAGCAAACCAGCTCCTGTGAGGGAGTGACCACCTTGCTAACGCAAGCACCATCCAGCGAATCAACGTCTGCTTTGCCGCTGCCTCCCGCCGGAGCCCGAGCCCAGAGACTGACAAGACCTGGACCTCCAGACCTCTCACCGCCCGATCCACAGTCCCTGAAAAGAGGAGACCCGTGGAGGCACCGAGACACGTGGAGCCAGCCATCTTGGAACAACTACGACAAGCTGACAAGTGCAACAACCGAGGCTCCCTCCAAGTTGTGCTTTGGGATCTGAGAAGCCCAACACCCGAGCAGCATCTGCACCAAAGGTGAGCCCTCCAGCATCTCCACGATCTGCGTGGGGCCCTTCTGCATTTTGCCACTCGATGCGCCTAACCGGTTGCTGGCCCGCTGGCTAGTAGCCATCTTGGCGACGAACTTCAAGAAATACACCGCTGGTCTGGTTGCTCCAGACTGGCCCTTGCTCCCCTCCAAAGGAGCAGTCCTTCTGACCTTGCTGGTCAGAACCATCAGCTTATTTCATCTCCTACAACAATTGCTTTTGCCAAGGCTTGTTTGCTTTGATCAAGTCGCCGACACCGCCGACAGCGAGAGCCTGCGTGGGACAGCTCGTGAACTGACTCCTGGACGTCGTCGACCTCCAGGAACCACGTGGCTGCAGAGACAAGCTACACCTTTCTTCCTGTTTGCACCCGACATTGCCTGGTACCCACCTGGTGCCACGCCGGTCACTGGCTAGTGACTGTGAACACTGTCCCCTCTGCTTACAGGTCTTCAACATCTCCGATCCACTCTTGGATCCACTGCATCTCTCCCGGACCGACCGCCTGCAGCATCTTTGTCTTCAGGCTCCACGAAACAGATAGAAGAAACCCGACGCACTTCGAGGCCTATGCACCCGCTTCCTGTGGGTGAGGTAAAGCTGGCACACCTGTGCCCAAGTGTAGTATTACATCTCTAGTGCCTGTGTTCCAAATCTTGAGTTCCTAGTCCATCCGGAAGATCCTCTTTGCAGTAACTTTGTACTTTTTACGCACCCATTGAAACCTATGGGAGCACGCGTGTGACTATTTGCTCTGCACACGCCACCCGTGGACCTCCTGGTCACTAACTGAAGTTAGCTCCTTGTAGGCCCAGCGATTCTAGAGGCCCTAGGCCTTTTCCCTTTTCTGTTCGTGGTACTTATACCACTATTTTAGTATATGGTTCGAGTGGCCACCAGGGCCTATCCATATAAAGTGCAACTTCTGTGTATTCTACTGTAATCTTGTTTGACAATTTGTGCTCCTGTGCTCATAAAGAGACTAGGGGTTACTTTGAGAAATAAATACATATATATTTTGAATATATATCTGTGTGGTGTCCTTTCATTGGTATAAAAGGGGGTTGCATTTGGTAAAACAGCTGGCTTAACACGCTTCACGAGTTTAGCCTCAAAGACTGCTTAGCCTACGCTACCACTAGGGCAGCTAGTCCGAAAAGGTTGACTTACAACCACACCATAAGGGTTGCTTGGCATGGTACAAGGTGATCACTTTAACTAGTGAGCATCATATACCAGGCCAACTTCTCACAGCGCCCTATAGTTCTTTATAAATAAATGTGATTCTTACATTTATGTAACTGTCCATGTGCTTTTGGACTGAAAGTCATTTTCTTTTTTTCGTTTTTTTAAAGGATAGGTGGATTGCACATCAGCATATTCCCAGCCTGTTGGTCTGTGCACCCGAGGCATTTTAGTGTGCGGCATTAGAGAGGAATGTGCACCCTGGAGGGAACTTAGCTACAGAATGATGTCGCTGTCGTTGGGCAACTGATAAACTGCCAATTTCGCAACAACATGGTGGTAGCTCTATCCGTGTAAATTCAGCAAAGAGAATGCAGAAGAATTTGCAGATCCTCAGCAAGGCACCACTTCTCTGTCACCCAGTATCCCCGCCAGTCTGAACTACCCGAAACCAGCCGCTGAATTTCAAAAAAATCACATGTTGTAAAATGTCTAACCTGTACCTGCATAAACAAAATAATTAATGATCACCAATTCTCGCACTCACAGCAAGCTGTTTGCTAGAGCGGAGCATGCTGTGAGATGAGAAGCGACGGCTTCTGTCATGGACAGAGTCGAAGGACTAAAACAAGGCTATTTCACATGGCCGCCATCTTGTACAATGAGCTTCCTAAAGAGAATTTGATTATTTGTTAACGAAAAAAGTAAAGTAAATAAGGTGACAAGTATTTATATTTAAAAAAGCAGCTACGCTCAAATTAAATACGCTTATGAAATGCTTGTATACTTGAGCGGAAATTAGTGTGTCTGGTATGTTGCTGTCTCCTGTGCAGGACATCGATGCTCTCAATGTCTGTGAATGGAAAAGTGAAACAAGGTGAGATGGGATGTGGAGGAAAAGTGAAAAAAAGGAGCAACGGGATCTGGTGGTGGGGGATGCGAGACCTATTGCATTGCAAATGCTTGTTTATTTTAGACAGCGAGGCCTGTTTATTGCCCCTGTCTGACCCTGGGTGACCGTAAAAGTGATGCCATTGTACTTAAGAGAAACTTAAGAGAAACTGTTTACAGAAAGGAAGAAAAGGGAGAATGGTGCTACTGCTCTGCGTTTCATCATTTTTCAGGCAGGATGCTGAAGAACATTAGCTGTTAGACTGTTTTTACAAGCAGCAGTAAAGCAGGAAGTTAGTGCTGCTTCCCTGTACTGCTTGTTTGGGTAGATTTGTTTCTGGGCGGCTCAATGCATACCAACAACTGGCTGGTCCGAGTACTGTTTTCAAAATGAATTGTGTAGCACCTGAGCGAGGCTCCCGTCCAAAAGACCGTGTTCGAAAGAGCATTCTTCTTAGTGTGTGGCACTGCGTGCCTATTGGTTGCGTCATCACCTAGCAACCCCGGATGTCTTGCCAGTAGTGAAAAGAGTGACAGACTCATATGTGGAAAGAGCCGGTATTGTTGTCAGTCTGATGATGGTTTGGAGTGCCAGGCTCGTGTCGCAAGAAAAAGTGAACTGTTTCACACAGACTGGACAAAAGGGGCTGAATATCCCTGTTTGTGCTGGGAAATTGAGTATGTCCTTGCCATTTAGAAGACCATGTGCTTGCCATTCAGAGTTTCGCTGGTAATACTTGTTGTTTAATAAGTAGGCTTTCCTGTTTTCAATTTCTATTTTTGGTAAATTCTGGTGGTGTTTTTTCAGTGTTTTCCAGAGATTTCAATACCTCAAAAAAACAGTGCTTTTCAGTGGTTACTAATTTTCGCGCCATAAAAAACAACTGAAACGGTGTTTTACCGGTGTTTATGGGACGCTTTGCTTTTATTATTGTTTGCTTTCTTAATTGGTGCATGGAATATAGACAGTCTATGTACAGTGTATATGAGGTTAACATACATTTTTACAAGTCGAATTTATTGTAGTACACCATACAATATTTCTTCAGTGAATCTTTGGTCATTCGCGCTCTCTCTTTCCTACCCATGTACACTTTTATTTGGGAAAAGGCCCTCTCGACATTGGCACTTGAGACTGGCAACGTCAAAACAGACAGTACACAATTTGCCAACTCTGGCCACTGACGTAGCTTTCCATGCCAATACCGGTGCACCTCAAGGTTGACATTGTCTGGGCCAGGTTCTGAAACATATGAGTTGAACTGGGTGCATATGCCCTCAGAAGTGTTAAAGCGGTCAAAAATGAAGCTGTACTTCTCAAAGTCTGGCGAAAATTCCCCTTTACGGAAGGGATCTAACACTTGCGCAGAGTAGGAAAATTACGGTACAGGCTATGATAGGTTCAAGGCTGGACTATGCTAACATCCTCTACCTGGGTCTTCCGAAGTTCCTTCTGTCACGCTTGCAGGTAGTGCAGAACTCGGCCGCACGGGCAATCTTTGGCCTCGGCCATAGCTCCCATGCGGCGGGACTGTTGGAGTCTCTTCGCTGGTTGCCAATTCAGAAACGCATTGAATTCAAGGCTCTCACCATGGCGTTTAAGGCACTTCATGGCACTGGTGCCCTCTATTTGAGGAAGAGAATTGGTTTTCATTTGCCTTCTAGAGCCTTGCGTTCGGCATCATTGTCTTTGGCCACGATCCCGACAATTAGGCGTGCCCGGATTGGTGGGCGGTCTTTTAAATATCTTGCACCCCGGGCCTGGAATTCCCTCCCGCTGTCCTTAAGGAAGAGCGAGAGCTTACTGTCATTTAGAAAGGAGCTCAAAACGTGTCTGTTTGGCCATTAAGCCCCTTCTTTCTCGCCGGGGCTCTGCGGGTATGGGTCTAATAGCGCCGGGACACTCTGCTTGAGTAGCTGAGCGCTCAATAAAACACCTGATAACATAACATAACATAACATACCAAAGTGAGGCTTCATTGGTTTCAAACGCAATGGTTGGTGAAGGGACATTTCTATGCATCATAGCTAGCCATTTCTCATGCATTGTGAAATAAAATGTCCTGAATTGGTCCTCAACACTTCTCTGCTTACCAAGTGGCAAGCATTCTAACAGGGAACATGTTGCAGTGCCAAAGGCATAGAGGAGTATGCTCCCATCCAAGCAGAAAGCGCCTGAGTCAGTCACCTTGGAAACTTCCACCTGCACAAAAAAGTTCACTGCACGCTTTCAGCAATAGTAAAATGAGGGGACGGCAGCTGCCGTTTGTAATCCACTACACAATGCCAGCCTAGTTTGCCCGCTTTTGCAATCAAAGGTCCCGGCATGAAAGCGATCAGATGGAGATTGCTGTGAAAATGAGATTACAGAAATTAACAACGAGAAAGAAAGTCCAAAGGAAGGAGCCAAGACATTAAAAGATTAAAAGATCGACCCCCACCCGGAACCCCCATCTCTCATACCTAAACGGTAGCCAGTAAGCCCTGGGTGACAGAACGGAGGCTTCTGGTCAGATGGAACATGTGACCCCTCTGGCAGGCGCGCAACACCCATTGGGCTCACCGGGCTTCAGCCCCCCCCGTCATGTGTGTCAGCCCGGCTGAGACAGCCTCGCGGGCTGGCGTCCGTCTAATTGCAGCCGGACCCGAGTACTTCACAGGTCTTTAAAAGACCATTTACTCGTTAATGAGGCTTTTGTTGCGTTTTCGCCCCTTCTTACAGCCACTCTGCCTATGGCTGGAAGACTTAGCCCCCCCCGAAATCTTTTCCAGCCCCGCCGAAATTTGGCTCTAGTTGCCCGCCTGCCCTCTGGTAATTGGTTTTAAAGGCCACTTTCCTCTCACTGGAGGCCAGCAGAGGGGATTCAAGATACAGACAGGGTTATAATGACTGGTCACATGAAAGCACACTGGGCCCCTTCAGCACTGATGCCTAACCCGCTGTTCTACTGAAACATCCGGTCCAAACATACCGTGCCGTTAGTTTATCAATGAACCATTTACAAAACGTAAGCCAACATTCAGGACGCTGCTTTAACAAGCACAGCTACCCATTTCAGTTAACCAAAACCCCGTGACGGCAAAGCCAGCAAATAACTTACTTCGTGCTGAATCCTTAACAAGCACGCAATCACATGTGCCCCGTCCAAAGACACTAACAGTGCCTTTACCCAGAGGACCAGACGTGCCGACAGAAACCCGACAGACTTCCATTTCCCTCAACATAAGTAAACTACTTCCAGGGCAGGATTTAATGTTAAGAATGGGCCGTTTCTCGAAGCTCGACCACAGTCCACTAAATAAACTGAGATTGTACAGCAGAACCCCTCTGGGAGTCCCACAGACATCAACTATTCAAAATACTGAGGAGCAGTGCCACACACAGGGGGGACGGAAGCTATATTTTATCTCGTGGACGGAAACTGTATTTTATCTCGTCATGCTCCCATCGAGGACACAAAGTGCCTTCTGGGTAGTAGGGTAAGAAGTTACTCAGCTGCACCATTAGTAGGCGGGTTTATGGTGTGAGTTTTGAGGGAAGTGTTGGGTGTCATGCATGGGTTCGAGGGGGCACCAATTGTGCCACGACAGACGTGTTGGTGTGCTTAGGCACGTTGTAGTACAGAAAAGCGTAGACAACTGCCTTGCTTCCAGACGCACATCTTTTCAGGCGTGTGCCTGGCAAGGTGAGACAGGGTAAGGGGTTCATGGAATAAAGTAACTGCCAGCCAGGGCAAACATAAGACTTCTAGCTTGTGGGGCACTGCCAACAGTGCAGCCAGACTCTGTAGGCCTATTGGCAGCTTATGATGTAATCATTCGGAGATCATGAAAATCCAGCTGAAAACGATTAATTTCAGGAACATACGAGCGTTTCCAATCCACCCTGCGGCTTCATAGTCTGCAAGAGTTCAGACAAAGTCCGGACAGCAACTACATTGGGGCTTTGCATCTAACGCTTTGGCTCCATCAAGTGGCCAAGTGGCACTATAGCAAGGAAAATCAGTGACACTCGGTTTAAACCGAGTCAGCTGATTTTCACCCGGTAGGGTACTATCGGGGAGAGTCGGTTTTAACCGAATTCCAGACAGCCTATTAATAAGTAACATGTAAAATTGCAATTCGTGGTTAGGAAAATGCATACAGCTTTTGTGTTACTGTGCATAGACCTTTTTACAGATGCATGGCAGAAAGTGTATGCATGCACGTTTATACATGGAGCTGTAGAGTGTTAACGGATATTTTGTGCTTCGATGTAGAGTAGTTTTTTGTGTGTTTTGTGTGCCGGTTTTGCTATTTTGACCAGAAGCACTTGTGTGTTAAGCCGAGATGCAGTTTGAGTGATTCCTGGATCAGACTGCTTCGACTACCGCCAATCCACTGCTTTTATTCAGAGTTTGGCAGCAAATGTGTAACATGGGGCTGGCACGCAGGGTTTGGCTAGTTTTAGGTGTATGCTTTGTGAATTAAGTGTTGAGGATGGGTATCTTTGCTGATGAAAGATCCTCGTCAAAAAATCGTGACCACATTCAAGGTGTGCATGTTGTCGAGAGAACCTCATGAAAAACACAGGCACCTTAGAGGTATGCGCATCGCGCGCCGTGGCGGAACTACCTTGGCAAAAACATGGACACATTAGATGTGTGTGCCGCATTGACAGAACCGTGTGAAACAAGACAAGCCCGGCGGAGTGTGGCGCGCGCGCGCTTGGGGGTGGGGGAGCGCATTCCAGGCGGGGGAGCGGACCCTTTGAAGTGTGATGCCAAACGGATTGCATGGCGGCACGATGCGCGTGATTGTGCGCGTGCTAGCCATGCAATCCGTTTTTTGGGAGCACTTTTAAAACCCCCTTACAATAGTCTCGCTTTGCGATCGCTTACGCGATAGCAAGGCGAGACCTAAAAAGCAGTGTACAGGCAGGCATCTGTTCGTACAGTAGAAAATGTCATGTTGGTGAACCATTGATGCCTGTAGAAACATAACTCACATTGTGTGTCTCTTCCAAACACAGGTGGTGCTGGGGACCCAGCACCAAATGAAGAGGATTCCCAGGCCCAGACTCTGGTGGACACTGAGCTCTCTGGTTTGACTCTGTCCTCTTCGGATGACGACGACCAACCTGGCCCCTCCGGTGTGAGTCATCATGCAGCACCAGCAGCATCAACATCTGCACCCCCTGTACCCACGCCTCCAGCATCTGGACACCGACAGGGCACCCCCATCAACACGGACAGACCAAGGCCACTGAACACCCACAGCACAGGGATACAGGACCCCCGGAAGCTACAGCAAATACCACCCAAGGGGTCCCAGTGTCACCTGTGCGTCCCGCCGCTGGTCCTGCCCGTGTGGATAGGGGTGCTGGGAGGGGTGGGAGGCAGAGGGCGCGCCTTGCAGAGGGGTCTGGACTGCATGATGACCCCCAACTGGCACGCATCATAGATGCGTACCAGGATAGCACCGGAGGATTTGGCCAGGTAGTGGGGATCCTCAAGGACATGCAACAGGAGCAGGCTGCCCACAATGCCCGCATGGAGGCCAAGTGGGATGCCCATACTGCGGTGCATCGGGACATACTCCAATGACTCCGCCAGATCAACACAAACCTGTCCACACCTCCCTGTGTGGCCACAACATCTGTTGCAACACCATCTGCCAGCGCCACAGGGAGGGACGAGGACTCTGACGGAGAGTCCCCTGAAACGCAGAGGCCTGCACCTGAGGTTCATCCCCCAGGAAGAAGAGGGGTCGTCCGAAGAAGGACATGTGAGAGGCAGATGTCACAGCACATCCCCCAGAGCCTCTAAACCTGTTCTGGACAATGTTCTTTGTGCGCAACCCGTTCACCTTGTCCAATCGCACACAACTCGCCCACATGGCATGGAGGGTTCATGTTGGGCCAATGTACCAGATGACTGTGGACTTCACTCTGGACATTTCATCTACCAGCACTTCCAGCTCTAACTTTGGATTCCCAAACCAATGTACAGCACCCACCACCCTGTGCACTTTCATCACACATGTTCAAAAATAAACTCACCAGTACACCATACTTGCCTCTGTTGTGATTCCAAATTGTCAGGTGTCATGGAGATGTCGATCTGCTACACAACACAGTGCATGCCAAATACTGCAACAATGTGACCAATGTCAGGTGAGTCATGGTGATGTGACACATGTGAGGGAGACACACCACTATGGCAACACAACACATACTCACCATGGCCATGTTACTCATCACACACAATGATGTTGACCTGAAGCACATAGGTATGCACAACCACAACACTTATCCACAGTCAGTGGTAACAAGTCCACAGGTGAGGTAAGCAAATGTCACTCAGATGTGGGCAGACAGACAACACACCTAACAAAGCATAGCACAGGTTCATTACACAGCAGCAACATGTTAATTAAAAAATTGTTGCAAGGCAATTGTACATTACGGTGGACACACGGTCACAGACTGTCTGAGATTTGTAGTCCAGGGGTGTGTGGCACATCACTTGATGTCAATTGACTGCTCCCACACTGGTGTCGGATTCTGGGTGTTGGGGGTCAGAGTTGAACAAACAACAGGGAAATTACCCTGTGATGGACAGACACAAGACACAGTCAGAAGCACAGCAAAACGGGAGAGAAATGCAATACACATGCACCAAACATGTCACAATAAACCTACACAAAAACAAGTTAGCAGTACTACCCTATTGTGGAATACACACCACCTGAATGGACACATCACTGCACACATCCAGTCAAGTGGCACACAGACACACTCAGACAGCAACAGAGCAGCCACAACACATTCCAGGCTAACTCCATACATTGACATAACAACCCTGGAATCTCACATTCAGGTGAAGAAGTTGTTGATGAGCTGTGAGCGGACGTCACCCTCATCCTCATCATCACTGGCATCTTGGCCCAGGCCGGGATCCTCCACAGGTGCGGAGGTTGGTCATCGTCATCGTCATCCTGGATGAGAGGCACCTTCTTCCACACTGCCATGTTGTGTAGCATGCAGCATACAAGGATTATTTTGCACACTTTTGCAGGATCATATGGGAGGGCCCCTCCGGTCTTGCCCAGGCAGCGAAAGCAGCTTTTCAGGAGGTCGAATGTCCGCTCAATCACCCTCCTGCTCCGACCATGTGCCTCATTGTAGCGCATCTCGGCTGGTGTCACAGGGTTCCGGAGGGGTGTCAGCAACCACGGCATGTTGGGGTATCCGGAGTCACCTACACACACAAAAATGAACAAGTAGCTGAGTTTTGTAGGAGTGCGGAATACAACATTGACAAACCCACACAATTAGAAACAGTCCGTACACACCGACAAGCCAGGCATGCTGAGCTGGCATCTGTGACATCAGCGTTTCAATGCGACTACTCCTCATTATGTAGGCATTGTGCGCAGAACCAGGGAACCGTGCACACACATGTGTGATACACATGTCTGCAAGACATACCACCAGAGCATTGATCGAGTGGAAATGTTTCCTGTTACGGTATGCCTGCTCATGTGCCTGTGGTGGTATCAGGGCCACATGTGTCCCATCAATAGATCCGATGACGTTCGGCATCCTCCCCAGTGTATAAAAGGCTTCCTTTATTTCAGGGAGTTCAGCTGGGTTAGGGAACTTGATGTACAGGTCAAGGAAATGCAACATCCCCTCCAAGATATCGCGTAGCACACGACTAAACATAGTTTGCGACATACCACCTGCTGTAGCCACAGTGTACTGGAAGATACCAGTAGCAAAGAAGAGCAGGGCTGCCATCACCTTCACCTCTGGGGTCAGTGCTGTAGGGTATGTCCGGCCAGGTAGCAGATGTGGTGCCAACTGCTCAGCCAACTCCTCAATCAGTGGCCTGGTGAAGCGGTACCGTCTGATGCAGTCGCGTTCCTGCATGGTTGCAAGGTCTGGGAATGGGCGACGGACAGCTGGTGCCCTGCAGAACAGAGATGAACAAAGGAAGATTGTCGGTTCATCCACACATGTGGCCATGACCAGTCTCAACATCACATGATAGATCATGACATTACACAATGTACTGAGGTGTGTGCTGTTGGGCATGGACACATGTCACCTACATGTCCATCACATCACATCTCAATTCCACATGTCCACATGAGTCACATGTAGTGCAATGGCCAATCATCTGGCTGTGCCAGCCGACCTATGTACTGTCTGTGACGTTACAAACACACACCACAGTGACAAGTGAGGCCTGATGTCTCCCAGGCATTCAAGATCTTTGCCATGCAGATACCCAGGGTCCCTGTATTGCCACATCGACAATGCCATGGACATGGCATATCACGTACACACCACAAGGCAAGCGTGAGTCCCACAGGTAGTGGCCACTGTTGTCCCTGCAGGCCCTACGTGTACGTCTCTTAGACACACACACACACCATCCAGGTAGATGCATATACCACATGGATGTGGAGAATGTCTCCCATTGGGCACATTTGATCAGCCACACCTGAGACACAACATGCACACAGACTGTGGGTGCACATCAGAATTGTGGCAACAGATCTCACTGTGACGTATATGCCATCACCCCCAGGACTCAGGGTGTATGTGACATGTCCCAAACAGATCCAACATGAAACTGTGTCCGTGACTCATGCTCATTACTGTGCATTTGCACATCACAGTGGTAATGTGCACGACACACAAAGGAATCTGCCCCTATGTATACGTGCACAGCCTGAGAGTGGCTGAACAAAAGTGCCACCCAACAAACCAAATGTGCCCCCCCCAACACACAGGGAATGCAGCCTTACATGCCATGGGACACTGTGTGGCCAATGCTGTAGTGTGGTAGGTGTGCACAGGTGTCGCTGGCAAGTAATTGTGTGTTGAATCCATCGAATAGTCACACCAATGAGGTCCAACGTGGGTGACAATGCGTACGCATTGAACGGTTCATGACCGAGCCGTGTGTACACTTTGCCATTGACTGCAATGAGGTCCGACGCAGGTGACAATGCGTACGCATTGCACGGTTCATGACCGAGCCGTGCGTACGCTTTGCCATTGACTGCAATGAGGTCCGACGCGGGTGACAATGCGTACGCATTGCACGGTTCATGACCGAGCCGTACGTACGCTTTGCCATTGACTGCAATGAGGTCCGACGCGGGTGACAATGCGTACGCATTGCACGGTTCATGACCGAGCCATGCCTATGCTTTGCCATTGACTGCAATGCGGTCCGACGCAGGTAACAATGCGTACGCATTGCACGGTTCATGACCGAGCCGTGCGTACACTTTGCCATTGACTGCAATGAGGTCCGACGCAGGTGACAATGCGTACGCATTGCACGATTCATGACCGAGCCGTGCGTACGCTTTGCCATTGACTGCAATGAGGTCCGACGCGGGTGACTATCATGCATACGCATCGGGCAGGCATGGTCCGAGACAGGCGTACGCCTTGGCCATTGAATCGTATGGAGACGGGTGCATGTGTATTTTCAAAATACGTGTTGTACAGTCAGTTGACCAAGCCAGATGCACCCATTGGCTCTGGACTGTCATGGAGACGGATGCGGATTCAAAACTTGTGCGCTGGAAATTCAGTTAGATGCCTACAACAATGTTGCAACTACTAGTTTGTCATGAAGGTGAAGATTTGAACGATGCGGAAGGCGTGCACGAGTCGTACATTTCCATGGATTGGCCAGATTCATAGAATGCAAACGTGTTGGACCTGTCACTTGGGACACCAGGCACAGATTCTGCCTCTGCGGCACAGATATAAGGCTGGCTGGCCCCCAGGGAGCTCACTTGCCTGCACTACATGCTCCTGGACCACATCCCTGCTACCACTGCTGCTGTCTCTGCATCCTCTTGCTCCTGCTATGGCACGTACTCTGTAGAGGGCCCCAGCCTTCACTGAGGAGGAGAACCAGGCCCTGCTGGATGGGCTCCTTCCACAGTACAGCAAGCTGTATGGGAAACCAGGGGAGCAGGTGAGTGTGCAGTCCACTGCCTTCCTCACTGTGCATGTTGTCTGACTAGCAGTACTAGCAGTGTGTACACCAGTGGCAAGCATTCTCACTGACTACTTTCATCACCCAAAGTGTGGAGGGACATGTAATGAAATGGTGTTCTGCTGCTAAAGTGCATTAGTGTAAGATGTAACTTCCCAGGCATTGTTAACATGTCAGACATACAGGTGATTTGTCCTTCCCCATGGTTGCACTACCTGTGTAACTAATTGCTCTTTGTGATGATG
Source organism: Triturus cristatus (assembly GCF_964204655.1). Taxonomy (NCBI): domain Eukaryota; kingdom Metazoa; phylum Chordata; class Amphibia; order Caudata; family Salamandridae; genus Triturus; species Triturus cristatus. Next base: position 321,273,997 of record NC_140586.1, on the reverse strand, counting down.
ACATGTATATCCAAATGTGTGCAGCACAAATATGGGGCATGTGTGTTAATGTACTTTTAACTTTGTCATCCTCACAGGTTGATGCCCACCAGAAGCAGGAGATATGGCTGACCATCGCCCGGGCAGTTCGTTCGGTGGGGGTCTACAAGCGCCGGATCCGCAACTGTCAGAAGAGGTGGCAGGACCTTCGGGCTGGACCCGGAGTATCGCAAGGGTCCAACTGAAGCTGTCACCTCCACGCAGGAGGGGCGGAAACAGGACCCTGACCCCTCACATGCTCCGGATCTTGGCGGAGGTCTTCCCGGACCTGGATAGGCAGCTGAAGGGCAGACAGCAGCAAGAAGGGGGTAAATTTATGCCTAATCTGTGTACTATGTCTGACATGAGAATTGCAGTCTTTTGGTCTGGTCACACTTCCACATTACGTAGGTCTTGTAGTCCAATACTCAGGTCCCTCAATTGTGTGATGCACCCTCCTCATCCGTTCCACAGGTGTGGCCCCTACAGTCTGTTGTTTGTGTCACTAGGGCACTGTGTCCCGGAAGTCAGCTGTGCTTCAGCTACCGGACAGCATCTGTTCCCGTGACTCTGTTGTGTGTTTCATGGGTGGTTCAATTGTTTGCCCAATGCCTGTTATCTGACATGTGATCTGTGTGTGCCCTTGATATGTGTTCCAATTGCTGGTCTGACTCGCCACATGTGCCTGGGGTATTTAAAACAAACCCATGCAGCAGGGGACTCTAATTTGTGGGCCTCAGGAGTATGTATATCAAGTATGTCACACTTGCTTAGCCACCTGACTACTGTCCAGGGCCAAACACTGTTTCACGTAGACCTGGGCAGTCATGCCTCCTCAAGGGCATTTAGACACACTCTGTAATCTCACTCCTGTGTATCAACTTACAGGTTGTGCTTCATGACATGTACCTTCAGGTGTCTACCTCTGTGTCATTATAGTGTTGCTTTCTGTTACGTGCAACTGGGGTGTCCATGATTTTGAGGGTCAGCAGGACATCTGAGATGTGACTGTGAGAGACAAGACCTGTGTGACATATAGGTGTGTGATCATCTGACAGCTCACAATGGTGTATGCAACTGTGTACTTCAGGCAGCTGGGTTACATGCACAGAAGAGTGTAATGTGCTAATGTACATGGAGTAGTGTTTGCAGAGACTCATATGTGTGATTTGCATGATGTGGGGTCTTCTGGGTCCTGGATATGTTGTTTGCAGGGGATGGGCAAGTGCACTTGTCAGCTGCAGAGTTAGCTTTGCCCCAGAGCTATTATTGTGAGACAGTGCATACTGTTGTTGTCTGGATGCGCTGCCCCTGTGACAGGAGACAGTGTTGACTGACTTTCCAGGCATGCCAGTGCCATGGCTTTTAATTTGCTATGAGTGATCCTGCATTGTGTTCAAGTGTGCACCATGCACCCCATTGTGGCATTGACTATCAGGACATGAGAACATCATAGTGTGTGTTGCTGGCATGCATCAGAAGCATGTTAAATGAGTCTCTGCCCATCCCTTCATCTGGACACCTGTACTGAGTCAGTGGCAAGAGATGTGCTGTGTGTATAGTGACATACTCCTACATGTTCACTTGCATGTCCAACTGATGTGTGCGTGGTGCATGTCGAGACATTGGGGTATTAGCATCCAACATGCAACAGACATATGGGTGCAAGTCAAGGAGGGATATGTGTGCCATGGTTTAATGTTGAGAATGACAATTGGCTTATTCTAAACAGTGTTGGCACTTTGAGCAGTGTTCAGCTGATGATGCCAGGGCTTGTCCTGTGATGTGATGTACTCACTGTGGTGTGTGCAGTCAGTGCAGGTGACTGATGTTGTTCTCTTTCTTCCTATTACTATTCCTATCCAAATACATCCACGGCAACAGGAGGGGACAGCTTCACGGACCAGGAGGAGCCACAGAGCCTGAGAGGGACAGAGGGAGAGGAGTCAGGGGGACCCAGTGGCACGCAGGGCGAGTGGAGCCACACTGAGGAGTCCTCAGCACCATCCCCCCCAGCTGAGGGCCACAGCAGCTCTGAGGATGACTCCCTTGTGGAGGCAGGTGTCAGCAGCCACCAAACCCCAGTTGTGAGGCTGTCCCCGCCACCGCCCCCACCACCACTATCACCACCCTCCCATCGGCTCCCATCCCAGAGGTCCGTGGAGGCTCCTGTGTTCGGGAGCATGTCTCCTTTGTGCCAGGCACCGCACCCCCTGCCCCTGTGTCCCCTGCTGCCCTGAGTGAGGAGTCTGTGGACTTACTTAGACAGACCCATGTAGGGCAGACATCGATGCTGAGTGTCCTCCATGCACACACCACTCTGTTGACGCAACTGGTGTTGTTCATGGAGGGCATTTCATCGGGCATGTCTGGCCTACAGAGGACCAATCAGTCCGTGGCCTCCTCCCTGATGGCAGTAGTGTCCCTCCTCCAACAGTCCCACACCCTCCTACCCCTGCACCACCCACAATTCCTAGCAGCCTATCTATCCCAAGCACACACACCCCTGCACATTCTCACAAGGCCATAGACACCGGCAGCACACAAACACCCAAACCAAGGGCTAGACGTGCACACAAGCAAGCGCAGGGGACAGATACCACATTCACAGGGGATGGTTTGCAGTCACACACACAGTCATCCACAACCACTCCGCAGTCCTCCGAAACCTCTCCCTCACAGCCCCCTTCCCATGCCTCACCTGCAACCCCATCTCCACAGAAGCTCTTCCTCTGTGACCTTGGCCTCTTCCCCACTGACCCAGCAGATCCAGATTACAAGGTGAAGAGGTAGTCCCCACACACAAAGGGGAGTGCCCCTCACACCCGGACACCCTCCCCTAGGTGCAGTCAGACTGAGACCCCCACCCGCAAGTCCCCCCCGGTGCCGGAACAGCACGACCCCACCGCCGCCTTGCAGGTCCAAGGCAAAGTCTCTGTCCTCCATCCCCCAGGCCACCACTCCAGAGTTTCCCCTGCCACACCCTGCCCCGGGTTCCCCCACCCACAGATACACCATCCCCAAAATGCTGAGGCCCTCCCCCCTACCACTTGCTCCTCCACACCCAGTCAGACAGTTAGTGCCACTGATGTGGGGACCGTGTCCCCCCCTCTGTCCTGCCGACCTCACCTGCACCCCATTCAGCTCACATCGATTTAGGCACTGCAGTGGAGTCCACGACCACCCTGTCTGACTTGGGCACTGCAGTGGGGACCCAATCCACTCCATCTGACCTGTCCACAGAAGTTGTGCCGGCACCCACCCCATCTGACTTGTGCCCCACAGTTGTGACTGCACCCACCACTTCAGTCAGCTCCACTGCAGTTGCAAGTGACACTCCTGCATCCACCACCCCTTCACTGCCTCCTTCTGCTGCGTCCTGATCCTGTCCCTGCGGTGCCTGGCCTGCCCCCATGTATGCCCCTCCGAGGTGATGTCCCCTGTTCTTCCAGTGCAGGCAAACAACGTGTGACAGTTGTCACTCAAGTTCAATCCTTGTAATTTGATGATGGACTGGCCATTGGCCTTTTGTTTGAACGGACGTTTCAATTTTCATCTGCTGAATAAAGCTTTTTTCTTTATCCTTGTGAACTTGATTTAGTTGTACATTAGGTTGATGATGTTTAGCATGCCCTTGCACCTGTAATGCTTGGTTTCCAATGTTGAATACTGAGGTGTTGATGTGAGGTACTCCATGTGGTCCATGAGATATGTATCCTATTCTGGTCGGTATCCATGTCATCCTTTGCAGCTAACTGGGTGTGTCATGATTAACAATTTGAGAACATCTCTGTAAACATTTCATTTGCATGGTAACATCTGTGGCTTGCACCCATGCACATATGATGTGCTTCCCATTGTCCAATTTGTCTATTTCCCTGACTTTGGGCGTATCTCCACTGGACCTACAGGTGTGGGCATCATTCGTATAGGAGCAACTGGGTCCTCTGTGCAACTTGCTGTACATATGTGTTGAGTATGTGCAGATGACTTAGGGGAGCCTCACGTATCCAGGTTGTTGTGACCAGAGCCTTCATTGTGTGGTAACTGATGGTTGACACTGACCAAGTGTTCTGCTGACATGAGTGGGACGTGCGGTGCCTATGTTTGGCACAGCTCGACTTACACAGGAGTTGGGTCCCTTCAGGCTATGTCACGGATGTGTTGTCCCGTGACATAGCCTGGGCCCATGGAGTGTGTTGTATGAGCATGTGTGTGTGTGTCCACATCCCTTTTCATACACAGGCAGTGTTCCCTTGATATGTTCCTGTTGTTGATGCTTGCTGAGTGGTACTGTGTTCATCCCACTACTTTGCCATGGGCTACCAGATGTGTGGGTGCATGTCACACACTTGTTAAGTGGTATTTCATCATTGGGATTTGTCTGTTCTGAGTGGTGATGATGTGGTCAGACGCAGATGGGACACAGTCAGGGTTCCCCAAGGCACTTGTTTGTTCGCAATGTCATGTAGTTGTCCCTAGGTGGTACCTTTCAGTGATTGAGACATGTGTATGTGTGTGTGACTGCTTCCACTTGTCGGGTTCAGGGCGTAATGTATGCAGGTGTCAGCATGTGTGCCTTGTGGTTCTCCTTGGGTTATGCAATGCCCTGGGACTGTGTCAGGTATTCGGAAGGTTACGTGAGCTTTGACTTCATGGCCATGTACCGCATACTGTGCAGTATGTCTGTCATTCACCAGGATTGTAAACTGTCCTTGTGTGATGAGTCTGTGCACCTTAGTTCACCCCAATATTACTGTGTTTGTCATGGGTGCATGTGCAATGTCACCTGTCTATGTGGGCTTCACAGATGCACATTGTTGCAGTTCAGGGTGTGTGGTGTTGAGGGTGGACTGATGTAAATGTTTGCATGGATGGGCCTCTAGCTCCCGTTTGTCCATGGATGAGGGGCCATGCTGAGTGATTTGTGTTTGTGTAGATGTGATGTACGTTTGAGGCACAGAACACATGTCTGGGTTTCCCAGTTTGTACGACATCTACCTTTGTCATCACAGTGGAGGTGTCATGCATGCTTGTGTCACCCCAATGTCTGGTCCCTGGGGTAGTGCTGTTGTGTATCAGTCTCTTGGTGTGTTAGTTGGTGTTCATTCCAGCGTGTGTCACATGTGTCTGTTGTGCTCCCTCTCATCTCACAATGCCTGATTGCCCACTAAGAGTGTCCCAATGATGGTTTACTTTTGTATGGCACTGTGTCCACATCTTTGTCACTGTGGTTCACCCCCCTCAAGTGTTGTGTATTTGCCTGGGGGTACTGAGACACACACACACACACACATCTTGTGTCAGATGTGCAGTGTGAGGTTGCCTGTTTGTGTTTGTGCATCTGCATCAGTGCATTGTTATTGCTGTTGTGGGCCATTGTCTGGATGCTGTTTCTGTGATTTTCCCTGCAGTCCCTGTGAGTCATATCACATCATTGTGCACATTCATCCTGGTTGTTAGGTGCCGTTGCTGGCATGGAATGGGAGTTTGTGAGCTGACACCTACAGTCTACACAGGTTGTTTTGATTAGTGTGTCTATTTTCGAGATGTGTGTATGCTTTGTGATGGTCACTTCTGCTTTTGTGTCATTGTACACTGTATGCATGGTCAGCCCCCATGTGTGGTGCTTGTCTGCACAGGTCCAAGAGTATGTTTTGTTTTCACTGCACTGTTAGCCTCACCACATCTCTGTGGGTATGGGACACAACCACTAGTTTGCCCCAGAAGTGTTTAATGTGTTGGGAGCAGGGATCATACATGCTGTTTGATATTTGCAGCGTTGACCATGATGACACTTACATTTTGGTCACTGTGATGAGGGGGGTTTAGACCTCATCACCACAATGCTCAACATCTGCTGCAGTTTGGAACCCCACACTTAACCTTTGTTATACACAGTGAGGGGGTGTTAGTTTTACATTGACACAGTGCTATAGTGATGCTTGCCTTGTGTATGGCACACTCATTTGTTGGTCACACATGTGCTGTTAGTTACATTGTATGTTCGAAGTCATCATCACTGTTGTGGGCATTTGTCACAGACTACACACTGTTGTCATGATGTTAGGGGGATGTATTTTGCTGACATACATAATGTTGGAGTATGATGGATGTGTGGCGCATCACCTATCCTATGGGTGGGGGTGGCAGTAGTGATGGGCAACAGGTCCCCTATGGGTCTGGGTGGCAGTAGTGATGGGCAACATGAGCCCTATGGGTGGGGTGGCAGTAGTGATGGAAAACATAAGCCCTATGAGTGGGGGTGGCAGTAGTGATGGGAACAGGTCTCCTATGGGTGTGGGTAGCAGTAGTGATGGGCAACATGAGCCCTATGGGTGGGGGTGGCAGTAGTGCTGGGCAACATAAGCCCTATGGGTGGGGGTGGCAGTAGTGATGGGAAACATAAGCCCTATGAGTGGGGGTGGCAGTAGTGATGGGCAACAGGCCCCCTATGGGTGTGGGTGGCAGTAGTGATGGGCAACATGAGGCCTATGGGTGGGGGTGGCAGTAGTGCTGGGCAACATAAACCCTATGGGTGGGGGTGGCAGTAGTGATGGGAAACATAAGCCCTATGAGTGGGGGTGGCAGTAGTGATGGGCAACAGGTCCCCTATGGGTGGGGGTGGCAGTAGTGATGGGCGACATGAGCCCTATAGGTGGGGTTGGCAATAGTGCTGGGCAACATAAGCCCTATGGGTGGGGGTGGCAGTAGTGATGGGAAACATAAGCCCTATGAGTAGGGGTGGCAGTAGTGATGGGCAACAGGTCCCCTATGGGTGGGGGTGGCAGTAGTGATGGGCGACATGAGCCCTATGGATGGGGGTGGCAGTAGTGCTGGGCAACATAAGCCCTATGGGTGGGGGTGGCAGTAGTGCTCGGCACCAGGTCCCCTATGGGTGGGGGTGGCAGGGGTGATGGGCGACATGAGCCCTATGGGTGGGGGTACCAGTAGTGCTGGGCAACATAAGCCCTATGGGTGGGGGTGGCAGTAGTGATGGGAAACATAAGCCCTATGAGTGGGGGTGGCATTAGTGATGGGCAACAGGTCCCCTATGGGTGGAGGTGGCAGGGGTGATGGGCAACATGAGCCCTATGAGTGGGGGTGGCAGGGGTGATGGGCAACAGGTCCCCTATGTGTGGGGGTGGCAGTAGTGATGGGTGACATGAGCCCTATGGGTGGGGGTGGCAGTAGTGCTGGGCAACATAAGCCCTAGGGGTGGGGGTGGCAGTAGTGCTGGGCAACAGGTCCCCTATGAGTGGGGGTGGCAGGGGTGATGGGCAACAAAAGCCCTATGGGTGGGGTGGCAGGGGTGTTGTGCAACAGGTCCCCCATGAGTGGGGGTGGCAGGGGTGATGGGCAACATAAGCCCTATGGGTGGGGGTGGCAGGGGGGATGTGCAACAGTTCCCTCTATGAGTGGGGGTGGCAGGGGTGATCGGCAACAGGTCCCCTATGTGTGGGGGTGGCAGGGGTGATGGGCAACATAAGCCCTATGAGTGGGGGTGGTAGTGGTGCTGGCCATACAACCCCTATGGTGGGCTGTTGTTAGTGGCCAGGATGTGGATCCCCTGTGTGTGTGTGCCATTTTGCGGGTACGTGTCGTTTGTTTGTGTGGTAGGTGTCTGACTTACCGTCTGCGCCGTCGATGTCGGTTCCTGATCCGGTCATAGATGTAGAGTACTGGTATGACCTTCGCAATGGGATTCATGATGTGTTTGTGTAGTACACTCTGCTTGTTGCTCCGTCTTGTACCCGTTGCAAGCTGGTCCGTTTCGTGGCCGTGGATTGAGTTGTTGCACGAATCGTAGCTGATATGCTTCTTTTCTGGATGCTGTGACGTGCCGTACGTGGCGACCCGTCCGGTGCATAGGAAGTACGCATCGTACTTGTCAGGGCGGAAACTGCTATGGATACTGCTTCCGGGCGACTCGGTTCGGCGTTCGGCGTTACGGCTCGGACGGAGAATGAAGCTTGAATCACAGCCTACGTGTCGGTCGGGTTTTTTGCCGTTATGCACATCGTACTTCATCTACAGGACGGACCGGCTACGGGTACGTGTCGGTCGCATGGTAAGGCTAAGGACAGCTCTCGGAGATCGACCCCTAAGTATGCAATGAAAATCTAGAGAAATCCTTAAACGATAATGATACCCTCTGGGTTAGGTTTGAGCAGCAAGACCGGCTGCCTTTGCCAATCTATTTACAAGAGTCAATTGTGGCCATCAATCAGATCCCAAATAACGATCTGACAGAGATGATGGATTTCCCAGTTAATTCTACATACAAATTAGAACATACTGACAAGATTATTACTGGAAGTTATTGAGGGGAAAGTTGCCAGGAACAGTATTACCAAGACTTGGGAAGGTCCAAAAAAGCAAATATCGTGAATAAGACCAAGGGGGATTCAAAATATGCTTATCTTACCTCCCCATTTTATTGCTGAATGTGTACAAAAATGATTTTGCAATGATTCTGGTTAGTCATCATACTCTGATGCAAACAGTACTTCTATTAGAGGAACAATGTCGTTTTGTCCCCAGCTGCATAACTACTGAACACATCAAGTAGCCCCGACACTACTAAATATTACTCACACCGATATAATTACCTGTAAGGTGGCTCTTCCTGATGCTGAAAGGGCATTTGACAGATTCAGATGATCTTGGAGCTCCTGAAATACTACTTTTTCAGATGTATTTCTTTTGATGATTAAAAAATTAAATTTTAGGCCCTATGGATCGCACATCTAATCTGTTATCGAAGCAACTCCTGACAAGATTACATTTGCTATTTATATCACTATGTTTCAATTTTTGGTTAGGATGAAGACATTGCTATCATCACTGCTGATCATGGCTCTTTCAAATCCACTGTAGAAAAGATATTTGAAAGGACTGGAAAGTATTCTGGATATGTATTAACATAGCCAAGACTCAAGTTAAAGTTCTGAATGTTCATACATGTGGCAGCCTAAATAGCATTCTGTTGTTGAATATTTTTGGGTGATGTTGCATCAAGACTTAACATTCTTGTGGACAGAAATGTTGGACCTCTTTTATAAAAAGAAATATGGCTCACCTCAAATTATGGCATAATCTTCCACTCTCTCAATGGTTCTCTTAAATGCTAATCCTCCCTAGTTTTCTGGATCTCTTTTGAGCAACTACCTAATACATTCTAAACTTTCCTTTTAAAAATGCAGTCCCTCATCACTATCTTTAGATGGAATCTCGAGAAAGCCTGCTACATATATAAATGGCTCAGGCTTCCGGCAAAGGATGGGCGGCTGTCCCTGTTAAACTTCCACTGATATCATTCAGTCACTCTTGGCAGATGAATCCCAGAAATTATGAACTTGAGTTCTGATTGGCAGAGAGTGTTGCAGGGATTCTGCTTATGCACAGAACTATGCGCAGGAAACCAGGACCTCAGAGAATTGTGGTGTACCAGAAACTCCCCTCAGAACCAAGAACCCCTATCCGACTAGCTTAGTGTCCCATTCGTTATCCGAGATTTAGCTCGGCGGTCCCAATGTATAGACAACCCAGAACAAGCGACTTAGATACTCTCAGGAGTGGTGGGAATCCGAAATACCCGTTGGTAGCTATATATCAGTCCACACCAGAATAACAAAGACACGGTACAGTTTGAAGAGTTTATTTTATAAACCTCGCGTCCTAAGATGCAGTACTTTGGCTAACACAAGCAGACAAATGGTTAAGATCAGAAGCATCAGCATTGTTACAATACCATAGAAAATGAAAGGAGCAATCATAATAATAATGACAGTGGAAAGCGACCACCCTCCTTTCTCTAGCAACTAATAAGTTATTATTAGACTAATAGAAGGTCTCTTAGGCTTGCATGGGGGACGCCATACCTTATAGATCAGCTTAGTGGAATCACATCACAGGATCAGCAAGGCTCTCTCCTGCAACAGCTCTTCGTTTCGAATGTAAGTGAAAACCTGCTGCTCTGCAATATTAAAGGACTCGTCTTTCAGGCATTGGCAGCTGTATGTATGTTATGGCTAAGAAGTGGTATGATCAACCTGAACACAATAACCTGCACCGTCTAGTGACCCAGACTCGTTCTTTACACGGTGTACAGACCAAGGTCACTGCTCACTGTTAAGGATGTTAAACAACAGACGGTTCTCATGTGAAGCAAAGTCGAGTCAGCAGTTCTCGAATGAATAACATGTAACAACAGTGTCGCGTGCAAAAGTAGCAGAAGCGGGAAGCTGGCTTTCTAACAGCCGACGAGGTTATGCTAACTTAGCATTGTACATAGGGAGTGGTTAACCCATACTACAAGAGCAGAGTCCAACTCGCTGTGCTTTTCCATCAGAATCCTTCTTTTCAAATTCAGTCATCCAGCATTCTTCAAAAATCAAGCTGATGGCAAAATCAGGGCAAAGCGTGTCGGGACTCATATATGCTGGGAATGTGAGTTCCATTGATTAATGATCAATGGGGGTATAGGATGCACACCTGTTTCATCTGAGGTATCCTAGTTTCTCCTCACGAGAATGCGTGCGTTGCTGGAGTAAGTGCCATGCCCAATCGACACTCCGGGTTAAACAGTGATTCAAAATGTGGGGCGCATGTCGCCCCACGTCCAGCCGCACTGCTGCCATGCGCTGCTGCTTTGCGCCAATTTCAACTTTATGCTGATAATCCATTTCTTCAAATTTCATCTGATTTCCCTAGTTTAATCATTTAAGTACATTCCACGCGCAGAAATCATTTGTGCAATTTCCCAAGCTTCTTATGTCACTGTAGTGCCCAACCAGACCTCATACTGAAACACGACTAGTGCACGATTCGTTCCAAGCAGTATTTATTAAAAACCCAATGCATTTCAGGCCATAAGCCCTTCTTCAGGGGTAACTGTGAATAACGACAAAATATTTACAATTAGCATATTTTGTATTTTGTATAAACTGAACATACATTTTATACGTAGCTTATTGGCTATTAACTATACATTGTTCAGTTAACCCCATTGTGTGCATCTCATATAACACGTTCTGTTTGTGTCACTATTCAATCTTTCCAATGATAGCTTAAGAAATGCTTCACCCGCTTTTTTTATGAAATACGACCAGATTGACAAAACACAAGTTTACCTCTCTTTTCCTCACTTTACAATCGTTGTTCTCACTAACATTTACCATTTTTACCAAATTATCCTTCACTTTATTCACCACCCCTTCCTTCTCTAACTCCACCTCATTCATAATTATTCCTGTCTTCCCTTCTGTGAGTTTTATCCTATTATATTCATACAACGATTTGCATCAACATAAAATCCCCGGTTGGAGATGACTCGTACCTGCCTCGATGATTAAAACGGTTCCTCTTTTCTCGCAACTTCAAACAATCAGTCGCGCCACCCACATTACCGTCCATTTTAACTCCATTCGTGTTCTGTCCCTCCCCTCAATTAAGTTACGTCATGCTTCATTTTCGCCGGTTTCCACCTCCCTTTAAGTTGGAACACTACGTATCCCACAATGCAATGAGTGCATCCTAGTCTTCCCACTGGGATTCCTTCTTTGCGTATAGTTGTTATGACGTGAATTTAGCGGCATAATAAGCAGTGAAAAAAACTAAGTTTAACATAATATGCAACTTAAATCTAGTAATAGTCTCACAGTTCATTTTCCTTTCCGTTTTCACCAATACCGACTTGCTTAACGAACCCAGTTCCATTGATTAGTCATGACATTCCAATTTCTGGTAGCTCCCTGTTTCATTCCAATATGACTTATAGCATATGAAAGTATGGAAATTGCAGAAATTACCGTTAGCATAAGCTGAAGCCATTTTGTTTGTGGCATCCATTTTCGTTAGCCATGTGTTAGCCATGTGCTTCTTCCATCTTCACTGTTGCCTGCTTTTCTATTCTGCTTGAGTCATCAACTATAGTTAACTCCTTCAGTACTGAGCCAGAGCACTGCGCAGGCTCAGAAAGGCCTGTAGCTGCTAGAATGCACCTGTCTTAGACTGTAACTGTCAGTCTATTCCAACTGAAGTAAGCAGTACATCTCCCCGCCCACTTTGTTGACCAAGCAATTTCTGTATGCCCATGTTAGTCAGTAACTATTCCTGTATATGCCTGTACCTCCTCTTTGAGTCTCCATGCTTACTCAGCTGTAAACAGAGTATATAACACCCTTGGTTTCTGTATTCTATGGACTACCTCCTATAGTGGCCTTAGGGTACTGTATTGACGTAGTCCCACTCATGAGAGGTTAATAAACGTATTCCTTTGATATTACAGCTTCCGTGCCAATCTCTTCTTTGTTGGTTTAAGAAACAGTAGACAGATAAGGGTGAACCCCTGCATCGGTGGGCCTCTAAAAAGGCTCATTTCCACAAAAGGTCTGACAGTACCACAATATTGGCGATATTTGTCAAATTATTCAATCTGTTTTTAAATTATGCAGATAAAGGCATTCTTACCTGGTCACTTGCCAAGGAAGATTATAGCAAGCTGTAGCCTGGTAGTTTCTGTTTTGGTTTTGTGATAATGCAATAACAGTTCCTTATGTAGTGCTTTGAAGCAGGTATTTAACTGGCCCTCAAAAAGAAGGAGCAAACCAAATGATCCTGATACAGCCTAAATGTTAAATATATCAGTGTGCAATAGGATTGAACCTTTAACACCTGCAAATATATGATAAAAAATGTATCAAACGCATATGAGGTTGTATTAAACATCCCTTAAGATGTTTAACTGCAAGCTGCATACCTCATCAGCATGTTTCTTCTGTGAGCAAGAGTCTGCAGATATGGTCCATATGTGTTCATGTGGATGAAAGAAAATGATGCTATCTACAAAAGCTAACCGTGGGGGGTGGAGGGCTGATGACAAACTGCTACAGATGGAATTGTACATGAATGTTTGATTGTTGCTCAAATACTGTTTATTTTGTTTCTCCATATTTCTACTTTAGTTTTAATCATTATTGTATTTTCACATAATTCACTTTCAATAATCCCAAATTAAAAAAAATAACTACTGATCTAAGCAAAATACGTCATTTGAGACACAACATGTTGGGGACCTTTTAACCTAGAATGATCTAGTAATAAAATAATGTTTTTCATGAATAGATATGGTTGTTCAGATATGTACACTGTCAATGAGTGTACGTTTCTGGAACTTCAACGACCAATAGTTAACAGGTGTAATCTCACTGTCCACTTCCAGTTGAGTCGAATTAATGAAACTGGTTATCTACCAAACTTTTGTACGCAATTCCACAAAATACCAATCATTAAAAAACAGAAAGATGCTGCATGCAAATAAATTATGTTTTTGACCCTGCACTATATTTATGCTTTTTTAGAACAGTTACATTGCCTGTTCCTAATAACGTTTCTAATGTGTGGGAAACCCTATAAGCCATGTGTTCCAGCATGCCCCCTAAATTCTGTCCCATTAATAACACCGAGCTGCATCTGTACCCTACCTACAACAACTTTTTCCTATTTTATACTTCATTGTGACCCTGGGTCATTGGCTTTCCTCAAGATATTTGGTCCCAAAATAAATCTTACAAAATCTTAAGTCCGAATCCTTTGAGATTCCAAAGGATGGGTTTTTGCCTAAACTATGACATCCAGCTCACAATTAGCCCACACCTATATTTCATTTGATGAGATTTAATTTTTGGGCACCTGCAGAGTGATACGTTCCCTTTTTAAGGGATTCAAGGAGCTGAAGTTAGTGCACAGAGTCAGTTAGAATAGGGAGAAGCGAATGAGTGATATTTACTTGTCTGACTGAATTGGGTTGATTTTTTGAAACCTTCTAAAAAGATGTTTGAATTCAGCACTTCTGAGGCTTATCGGAAGTGCATTTCTTACATGTGCATGTAAGCAATAGAATAAGTGGCAGGTGTATCTCTCTCTTCTAATTTTTCAGACAAGGAGCAATAGCTCCTCCAATGATCACAACATGTGCCATGGGAAACACCTCCAAAATTAAGAACATGGACATCATTTTGCTATGTGATGTTCTTCAAACTAAGATTTGTGCAAATTTTGAAAGCTCTCTTTGATCACAGGTACATATTCATATGCAAAAATAAAATGCTTCATTTTTGCATGCATTTCTCAGTGCATGTTTCATATCTGATCACTGGAATTACCGCCTAGGTGTCTGTCAACCGTGCAATTTGTTATGTCTGCAATATAGTCCAATATTCAGGACTTAAGCATCACATGACTTCGCTTATTATTTCACCAACCAATGACGCACACAGTGAAGTAAAGGCAATATATGGGTATTGAATGTCTCTTTGCTCTCAATGTGGCTTTTACATGAAAGTTTACATTTAATAGAATGATTGTACATCTGCACTCTCAATATTTCTATCTCTCATTCTTAATCATATTCAAGAAATGAATCCCATGTACATTTATGGTAACACAACTCACAGGAAACACCAGTCTACGAGATTATACTGAAATTGTCATTCAATTCAATAGTTTGTGACAATGTTTCACTTTATACAATGTAATAAATCTGGCTTTTAGTATAAAAATGCATCTGTTGACCACATTCGAACATTTATATGTTATACAGTTAGTACATTATGGTCCAATTCTTGAAACGTCATTGATGGTAAAGGAACATGGCAGCCTGAAAGTTTAAATATAGCTCAGACTCAAAGAAACCACATATTCCCTGGCACCATCTACCAGCTCTTGACATTGAGCTGCACAAGTGTTGTCCAAAAATACATCAAGACACTATTGATTTAGGATTATGTGTTTCACTGCACACCTCTCATTGCTTCCTGTGTGCCCTGCCTTAAATAGCCATGTCAAGATTAATTGTCTTACGAAATGCCTCTAATTTGACTCATTGCAACAAATTGTACCTAAGCTCAGGCTTTGTGTTTGCAACCCATGTCGCAATCAATATAAAGTACCTAGACCGGTTTCCTGTGATATACACCAACCTCGAAAGGTCTCAACTTGTTCACTAGCTCTTTCACAATAGGTTTACAGAACGTGGCATTAGCTTGCGATTGTAGCGTGCAAGCTGGAAAAAACTTTCCATAGCCAGAGGTTTTGACCTTATATTGGTTTAGGTAACAGTCACACTGTATTTTTTTGTTTTATCATTGGGTGCATTTTCATGTCTCTTCCTCTTTAACCCGTGATGTACATTTTTGATACGCCCAGGATAGCGATTGCCAATACCAGCAAACCAGATACTAAAATCTAGCTCAAAGTTGGATATGACAGCACCTTAAAGTGGTCATTAGATGATGACAGGTCCCTATATTCACACAATCTGTACATGGCACATGGTTTCTATTTACATGTCACACCATGGATAAGTAATGTAAGTACCCCAACATCATGTCATGGTGTTCAGTATCTTGCAGCCATGCAAAGTGACTGTTATGTAAAGTGTGTGGTGTATCACATGTAACAACCAAACGTTGAACACCAAGCTTGTGGAGTGCACTTCAATGACCATTTCACCTCTATGCGACAGGAGATCCACAAGCAACTGCTGCAGAAGACAACACCAACCTGCAGAGCCAGTCTCCCTCCCCCCCCCCCCCCGGAACATGAACTCTCGGATGCAGACTCCCACCACACACCACCACACCACCACACAATCAGAGGAAGCCAGGGAGAGTTTGCGCGTGCGTCGAGTGCCAACGCCACAGGTCCGGGTCAGCAGGGCAGGCGGGAGGGCAACAGGGGAACAATCCCAGGAGGACACTGGGACCGAAGCTCTGGCCAACATCGCCCCAGAGTCCTTGGGGCATATGAGCATACCCAGGGACACTTGGGCCAGGTTGTGGAAGAAGTGTGTGAGCTCCAGCTGCTGCTGAGGTCCATGGACACGCGTATGGGCCAACTTGTGGACCTCATGGGCCAGCTTGTGGGTGTTCTGAGGGACAGGAGTAATGGGGTAAGGGAGCACTCCTGTAGTAATCTCTATTTTTCAAAATGTAATCGTTTAAACTGTGGTGCTGCAGCTATGTAGAAGTTTGTCCACTCCTACTGGGAGAACCAGAGTTAGTAACAAGGTGAGAACTTGTGTGTAACTGCGCACTATTCACCTAGTGTCTATAGCTGACACTGAATGAGTTTCTGTTTCACAAGTTGTACTTTTATTACTCAAAGATACAACACGGTATATTATGTTTATACAGAATACGTACAAAAGTGATAATCTCAAAAGATACTGTTGAATAAAGTTTTTACATTTTGAATGATAGCAAAAAAATTCTGTCCATTTGTCTTTCATGAACATTCATTTTCAAACAATACAATTAACTTTCACAGATTTACATCATTACATATGCGCATGCCCAATGCATTTCGGAACCTTTTGGTTCCTTCGTCAGGGGAAAATCTGAAACAAAAACAAACATATGCATAAACAATTATCTGTCCGGTGGCTCAAAATCACAATCTGATGATGTTACTTGAAAATATACTAGGTATTACCTGTAATGATTGTCTATGCGATGCACGCTAGTGGAGATCAAAAGTATGAAATAAACGTTACTACACTGTGATAAGAGGGTGTACGATGCAGTGAGTAAGAGAACTAAGCTTACCTTAATATAGTTAAAACATGCTCTATATGGAAGTAATAAAAAGAGTATTTTACATGCGAAAACAACAACATGACGTGAAAGCGCAAAAATGCGTGGAAAATGCAAAAACTATAGAAATAATTGGCGTAAATATATGAAGGTTCCTAAAGCTTACCTAGAGGAAGCGAGATTCGTGCGAACTGTAAAACAAAACATAATGCAAATAAGCTGTAGAACTCAAAAAATAAACCTGTCAAAGGCCAGCTCAACAATGAACTGCTGATATCTTCGTACCTGTAGCAAGAAACACATGAAGCTGAACCAAGTGCACCGCCAAAGTGATACAAAAGCGGATAACCGCGTTTCCTGCATTAAAAAGTAACCGATCCGGAAAGGATACGAAAAACAACACAAGAAGGGGACTGTTTCAGAAGAACCAGTAACCAGATACCAAAACAAACAGCGCCATATTGGAACGGCTAGTTGAACTATACATGACTCCTGTGAGCTGAGTGGTATTCTACGGACTATCATGATTTTCCAATTGGAAACCAATGTAAATATACATGAACTTTAAGTATCTAATAATAAATATAATCAGTTACTACTCAATATAAACAAAGCTGATAATTACGATGACATGTGGGTAAAAAACAAAGAGAATAACGTCAGTGACTAATATAAAGCTAAGAAATGGAGTAAAAAGGTATTGAACGCGAAACTCTCATATATATCGTAGCTCATATTCTTAATGATCAGATTCTGAGGGACAGACATGTGGCCCAAATGACAGCTCAACCCCCCTCCAGTGGCCTGCATGCTGATACTCCCACCACCTCAGCTGCAGCCACAGAGAGGGGTGAGCTACAACAAAATGACTCCTTAGACACCACTGAGCCCGCAGCAGAGGCCCCCCTGCCAAACGCACAAGGGTCCGTCCGAGAAACACCAGGGGAGGATCACGCGGCCATGCACGATCCAAACGCTAATTGCCGAGCAAGCCATGATGGCACCTCTGATCCCCTTGACATTGGCTTTGTTGACTATCCTTTCCCACATTGCCAATTTGATGGCTGGAGTCTGTTGGACTGTGTGACCACTGCCATTTTGATGGCAGGAGTCTGTTGGACTGTGTGACTACATCAATGTGGTGACTACTCTATTTGTCTCATTTACCATCACTGACAACTCATGAATTCACTTAGCACCATTTTGTAAATATTCACTTCTCTGTCACAAATACTTATTGTAAATAAACACTCTTTACACACCTATGTCTTTGTGTCAGCTCCATGTTTATCACAGTATGTACAATATCAACTCAGAATCCAATGTACCACAAGCTCTGACCGTGACGAGGCATTTGAGAAGGTGAAGGGACCTAGAAAGATACAAGAAAATGACATTTACTTGTCAGGGGAGGCCATTACAGGTAGAACACACCACTAGTCTTCAAGGTACGCAAGCCAGCACACATAACAATAAGCAACAACATCAACATAGACATAAGGTACCTGGATAAAAAAAACCTGTGCCATACACATCAGCCATTAGCACAGAGCCAACAACAGCCAGCAGTCAAAAAGGTCTTCTATGCCTTGCCACTACCATCAAATACAACAATGTCACTGTTGTACAATGTCACTCACATTCAAGGGAAGTAGTTGTCGATGAGCTGTGGACACAGGTCAACCCCTTCCTCTTCGCCACTATCTTTGTCACTGGGCATGTGTGGGTTTGCAGGGGGGGCATCTGCTGCTCATCATCATCCAGGAGCAGGGGGATCTCTTTGCGCAAGGCCAGGTTGTGGAGCACGCAGCATGCAACTATGATCTGACACACCTTTATGGGAGAGTAGAGTAGTGCACCTGCTCTCTTGTCCAGACACCGGAATCTAGACTTCAGATGCCCAAAAATATGCACCACCACAGCCGTGTCCTCCCATGTGCATCATTGTAGCGGACTTCACCCGGGGTCCTTGGATTCCTCAGTAGGCTCAGCAACCAAGGCCGTTGGGATATGCAGAGTCACCTAGGTGTGAGAATCAGAGAGCAATTTAGTAATATAAACAGTAGCTCAGGACAGCATGTGACACATACAGCACACTACTTGACACTGCGTACTCACCAACAAGCCACGCACGCTCCGGAAGCAGATTTGCCATCAATTGTGGGATGATGCTGTTACGCAATATGTAGGAGTCATGTGCAAACCCAGAGAATTTGGCACAGACATGGGAGATAATCATATCCGCTTGGCATACCACTTGCAAATTTATGGAATGGAAATGTTTCCTGTTCCAGTAGATGTGCTCATGTGCCTGTGGTGGAACCAGGCCAACATGTGTGCAGTCAATGGCACCAACAACATTAGGTATGTGTCCGAGATCATTGAAATCACCCTTCACATCTGCCATTTCAGGTCTCTTTGGGAAGTGGATGTAGCGGTCCTTGTATGTCATCATTGCCGACAGGACATCACGTAGCACCATGATGAACATAGGTTGAGATATCCCACCAGCGATGGCCATTGTGTACTGAAACGAACCAGTTGCAAAGAAATGCAGGGCCGCCATCACCTTCACTGTTGGCGTCAAAGCAGTCGCTTAGGTTCTGTGAGGCCTTAGATGGGGCACCAACTGACCACATAGGTCTTGAAGGGTAAAGCGATCCAGATGGAATTTCCTTATGATGTCCTCATCCTCCATGTTCACCAGCACTGGGAACAGATGATGCACATTAGGTTGTCTCCTACATAATATGAAAGGGGACACATGTCAATTTAATTCCCCCATGAGATGTGTTAGACATCTTACATCTATACTGATGCAGCGCCAACAATGACTGGACTGTAACAACAGCTTAATGCACAAGTCACATGCAGAGACACCTTGATCACATGTAGTTGTACATGTGGTCAGTATGTACATACTGACTACCTCCAAAACAGATTCTGACTATGTGAATGGTAAATGGTACACTCATACATCTTGTGTCACCAGTCCTGAGTGTAGGTGACACAGCACATGTTGGAAACAGCAACACTGCAGACTACTACATAGCTCCTGTCCCTGCCACACATTCTTACATAAGTCACACAATGACTTATGTAATTGTCATTCTACACAATAAGCACAGTGTGTGGAAGCTGATCAACTACGAAGATGAACACAGCAATGTACACAGTGAAATAGGCACATCATGTGGTCAGGCCATCATTACTGTGTGTTGATTAGCCATCACACACAATGAAAAGTGTACAAAGATGAGACTCCATTGCACACCAAATCGGTGTACATGCACACAAATATCATAGGTGAAATGTGAGTAAGTACATGCCAAACCATGTAATCATGTGCACTGGCATGGCATGTGTAGACATCAGTGACTTGCATGTCATACTAGCATTCAATTTTGCAAACATGTGCTGTATAACATTGTGAAGGTCGAGGGTTCAATGATGAAAATTGGGTATTGCCATTGCTAGAGCATAATGTGTCCATAGGTGCTGTATGCATGGTCTGCTACCGCGGGCCCGGTCATTGGGTTCAATTGAAAGATGCAGGATTGCGGTAACAACAGCCTGGGCCCCGCGGCGTGCCACCGCCAATGCCCATGCAATTGCAGCCAATGGGAACCACAATCGCGGTAGTGCATTACACATTTGAAAACCACGGTAGGCGTGCTCCGCTACCAAGGGCCCAGTCATTGGGTACAATTGAAAGATGCAGGATTGCGGTAACGACAGCCTGGGCCCAGCGGTGTGCCACCGCCAATGCCCATGCAATTGCAGCCAATGGGAACCGCAATCGCTGTAGTGCATTGCATGTTTGAAAACCGCGGTAGGCGTGCTCTGTTACCGCGTGCCCGGTCATTGGGTACAATTGAAAGATGCAGGATTGAGGTAGCGACCGCCTGGCCCCTGGGGTGTGACACCGCCTGTGCCAATGCCATTGCAGCCAATGGGAACCGCGATCGCGGTAGTGCAATTCAATTTTAAAACTCGCAGTAGGAGTGCTCTGCCACCGCGGTCCCGGTTATTGGTTACAATTGAAAAATGCTAACCAGGCAGACCAATTGCAGCAGCTGAGTACCACTGAAAAAACCCCAGGGGCCTATATATGTCTGTGAGAGAGCCACACATTTCGATTGCATTCAGACACTGCCGCCTGCCATTCTTCCTGTCTCCTGGACCCAGTGATGGCGAGAACTGAGAACATCAGGGCCCGTCCCTTCGCCACAGAGGAGCTTGAGTTCCTGGTGGACGAGGTCCTTTCACAGTATGGGAGGCTATATGGTGTTCCAGATGTACTGGTAAGTGTTTTAGAGTCAAAGTTTGAGAGTGCTCAGAGTGCTCATATGATGTTGCTCTGCGGCAGTATGTGCCTGTGAGTGCAAGTTAATGTGCATGCATCCGCATTTTTCATATACCATGCTCCATACATGGCCTAGTAAGAATTGCACTTGACTATTTGGGGAGGATGGCAACATGGACATTTCTACAGCCCTCCTTCAGCAATACAAAATACAAACGTTCGTCTGAGATTGGGTAATGTAAATGTGTGATACACTGCCTAGCATGCTGACTTCATGTCAATGGGGTGTGTAGCCATATTTCCACTTATCCATGGCTGCATTGAAGGATGGGAGGGACATGCAGTGATTTTGCAGCCATACAGTTACACAGCTGGTTTGGACAGTCGAAGTCTGAAAAACATTGCCTGTGCTATGTGATGTCATAGTCCATTTATTTATTTATATCATTTATGGAGCGCATGAATCACCCCAACTGGGGTATCTCTGCTCTGTAACATCTTGAGGCAACCAAGCGGGAAAGATCAGAACAGTGAGGTTATTAGCTGCTTCCTGAAGGATAGGTAGTTGGTACAGAGACGTAGGTGGATAGGCAGTTGGTTCCATACAGATGGAGCTAGATACAAAAAGGATTTACCCCCTAGTCTTGCTTGTTTTATCAGGAATGCGGAGGAGATCTTTGGACCCTGAGCGGAGGGTCCTAGAGGGAGTATATCTTGAAGAAATCAAAACCTTCTCAGGGGTTTCACTGATACACCTGGTCCTTTTAAACCAACAAAGAAGAGATTGGCACAGAAGCTGTAATATAAAAACAATGCATTTATTAAACCTCAGATGAGGGAGATTGCGTCACACAGTACCCTCAAGTCACTGTAGGAGGCATTCTAAGGAGTACAGAGAACATGGGCCTTATATACTCACACAGGGGCTCAAAAGAAGGCAGTACAAGTACACATGAGAAGAGTTACACACATAGAGAAAATGCACAGTCAACAAGTAGGAGGAGTAATGAGTTGCTGACATCGGCTAGAACAGTCTGACAGTTCTATACTAGGAGCAGGTGCATTCTGGCAGCTACAGGTCCCTCTGAGCATGGGCGAGGTTCTGGAAGAGAGAGAAAGCAAATGGCTAGCACATAGCTAACTAAAATGGCTGCCAAGTACAAAATGGCTTTCAGCTCATGCTAACAGATCCCTGCAATCTTTAACAGATGGTACTTTTAGCATGAGCTAAAGACATTCCTATGATCCAGTAGGAACACAGAAAATATTTTGCACATTAATTTTCATAAATTCATCAATTGCTAGGTGGGCATTTCTCATTCTAAATATTGTTAAGCGGGCTAATATATAAGGTATAAGCAGGAGTACAAAGGGAACAGAGCATTGGGTCATATAGATAGCAGGAGAGAGTATTGACTATTCTCACAAACAGAATTATTAACTTTCTAGTCCTAAGCAAATCCTAGAACCATCTAGTAAAAACATTTTCAAGGCTCCTATGCATTTCAGTGACCATCCATTTCAATTTCAGTATAGCCAACAGCACATATCTAATAAAAAAAATTTCACTAGACTTTCCATTTTCCTTTATGAGGGCTAGAACATAAATAATTATTCAAGGAAAGGACAAAGTAACATTGGTTAACTGCTCAGGAAAACGTTTTTCGTGTAGATTTATTCTATCAGGGCTTTCACTGATACACCTGGTCCTTTTAAACCAACAAAGAAGAGATTGGCACAGAAGCTGTAATATAAAAACAATGCATTTATTAAACCTCAGATGAGGGAAATTGCGTCACACAGTACCCTCAAGTCACTGTAGGAGGCATGCTAAGGAGTACAGAGAACAGGGGCCTTATATACCCACACAGGGGCTAAAAGGAAGGCGGTACAAGTACACAGGAGAAGAGTTACACACATAGATGGTCACACAGAAAATGCACAGTCAACAAGTAGGAGGAGTAATGAGTTGCTGACATCAGTTTGAACAACCTGACAGTTCTATACTAGGAGCAGGTGCATTCTGGCAGCTACATCTCCCTCTGAGCATGTGCGAGGTTCTGGAAGAGGGAGAAAGCAAATGGCTAGCACATGGCTAGCACATAGCTAACTAAAATGGCTGCCAAGTACAAAATGGCTTTCAGCTCATGCTAACAGATCCCTGTAATATTTAACAATCTGACCAGCTTGTCTGACATGTATCTTGGTCCCATGTTGTTCAGGGCTTTGAATACTATGCAACAAATCTTGAAGTTTATTCTTTTGCGAATCGGTAGCCAATACAGTTTCCTGAGTAGGGGAAGTGAAGCTGTTCTGGGGGGGCATTGGTCACTAAGCAGGCTGCCGTATGCTGGACTACCTGCAGTCTGTTTAAGGAAGATTACTTGGCTGAGATTAACAGAGCATTGCAGTAGTCCAGAAGGTTTAAGACCAGTGCTTGTATCAGGGTTTTTCGTGTAGACAATGGGAATAGGGGGAAAACTTTGCGAAGAAGACAGAGTGCATTGTAACAGGCCCTGGTGGTTGATTTGGCATGCTCTTCCAAGCTCAGCTTCTGGTCGATTTGGACCCCTAGGTTCTTTACCACTTGTTTTGGGGACATGGCCGGGCCCAGTTCTCCTGGGCATCAGTTAGGTGACCACCTAGTTACTGCTTCTTTGAATAACATAATCTCTGTTTTCTCAGCATTTAACTGAAGAAAGTTGTTACTCATCCATTCAGTGATGGTTTTCATGCCCTCAGAGAAGGTGTCCTGAATATTTGTGTTATTCTTGTCAAAAGAGAGAAGCAGTTGTGTGTCGTCGGCATAGGAAATTGATATGAACCCTAGGTTTCTTAGTAGAGATGCAAGTGGTGTAATATAAATGTTAAATTACGTGGGGCTCAAACATGAGCCCTGTGGTACGCCCTTAGAAACATTTGTGGTTTGTGATCTGAAAGGACCAAAGTTGATGGTTTGAGTTCTCTCCGCCAAAGAATCCGTCAACCATTTTAGTGCCTTCCCCTGGATCCCTTGAGCCCTGAGTCTATCCAGCAGGATCTGATGGGAGATGGTATCAAAAGCTGCAGACAGGTCCAGCAGTATAAGAAGTACTGCCTGACCATTGTCTGCAAGCATTCGGATGTTGTCTGTGACTGTCACCAGCGCCGATTCCATGCTGTGTCTAGGTCGGAATCCTGACTGTGAGTGGTCTAGGCAGTTAGAGGATTCTATGTATTTGGACAAGTGTTTATATACGTGCTTTTCTAGTAGCTTGCTTTGTAGCGGGAGGAGTGAGATGGGGCAATAATTAGTGATATCATCAGGGGGTAGTTTGGCATTTTTTCTAATGGGCATTATCTTTGCTGCCCTCCATTACTTGGGGAGCCTGCCTTGGAACAAATGGGAGTAGCAAGCTGATTTGCTAGTGAGCCTGAGATCTTGGCGGGAATCAGGTCTAGAGGTGAGCCAGATTTGATTATTTTTATTAAAGATTCAGTTTCCCCTGGAGAAAGTGTAGGGAATTCTTCAAGTTTATTATTGCTAGCCGAGACAAAGGGGGGGTCAGATATGTGGCTTAAACTGGAGCACTTGTTCGCTGTTATCTTGTTGTAGATATTATCTTTTTTTAGTGTGAAATGTTCAGCTATGTTGTCGCAGCGCATCTGAGATGGCGCCTCTTCCGAGTTGCACGCTTTTGGATTAGTAAATGCTTTGAGGACCTGGAATAAAGCTTTGGGAATGATATCTGCCTGATGAAGTTGATTTGCTATATACATTCTGCGTGCAGTTTTCAAACTGCTGTGGTATTTGGGGGGTGGATTTACATCATTCTCTATCTTGGGGGTCATGAGTGCGTCGCCACTGTCTCTCTAGTTTCTTACAATGACTTTTTTCAGTTTGGAGATTGGGGGTGTGCCAAGGGGACGGAGGGCGTTTAGGGACTGCGGGAGTAATTTTCAGGGGTACCAACTTGTCTATAGTGGTCTTCACGCTTGACTGAAAGACTGTTGGACGGTTTTCTACCGTATAGGAGTTGGAATGCTGTGGTGGGACAAAAGTGTCTCTAAAGAGAGTGGGCGTCAATTTGTGCCACTGTCTGTAGCTCCTCGTAATTTGTGTTTTGGGGGTTTTGTGCTCTATAGATCCCACGATTCTGAAGTAGATTTTTGAGTGGTCTGACCATATTAGGGGGCAAGTTGTTCCGCAAACAATGTTGGGTGAGTTTGAAAGGATTAAGTCTAGCGTGTGTCCTGCTATGTGTGAAGGTTCATAATTGATTTTGGTCAGCTCAAGCGCGGATAGCTCTGTCAGAAGTGAGGCGGCATCAGGGTCATTAGGGTTTTTGCTATGAACATTCAGATCACCGAGAAGCAAAACATTGTTAGAGGAAATAACATAAGGGGAAATCCGTTCCATAAGTATGGTGATGGCATTGAGGAATGGTCCTGGAGGGCGATATACCAGGGCTCCTTTCCAGCTTAATTGAGCATGTAGGTCTATTCTAAACACCAGAATTTCAATCTTTTCTTTGATTAGGTGATCTAGTACTGTAGCTTTTATGGGATCTTTGTAGATGATAGCTACCCCCCCCCGCCCTACATGGTCTATCCAGTTTTTGAATGTGATAGTCATCGGGTAGTGCAAGTGCAATTGCTGGGTTGGATGATGGCTTAATCCATGTTTCCGTCAGGAAACCGATGTGGGGAAGTGAAGAGGAAACCATGCGCCATATATTGATGGCAGGCTTGGGGAGTGATATAACGTTTGCTAGAAAACATTCTCAACTTGCGGTCTTATCAGCTAGATGTAGCGGACTTGATTGTTTGCTTGGGCCGTATGTATCACTAATTCTCGAGTCAGCTCGAGGTTTTCACATGCTCATTTGTGACATTACAAATGTATTTTGTCCAGAGGGTACTGAAGAATTTGTGTACAGTTTTCAATTTGCCCCTATGGATATGTGTGCATTATGCACAAGAGTAAAATGCCTGAGTGTAACACTCTTGGTGGTAATTCACCTCTGCTCTGACATATCCAATAAATGTAATTTAGAGATGTCTTCCTTCTATTGTTTTCTTTATGCGTTCTGTCTCGCATGTGTAGGCACTGTTTCCCCTCTCATTTTGTACATGCATGTGATATTTCTGATGGCCCACGTTTAACCTCAGTGTGAGTCCCACTGGCCTGCACAGAAACTGTCCAATTTTGAAAGGCCCCATCAGTAAATGGACTGACTGAAACATATGTGTTGTCCGCCCCCCTATTTCTCATGAGCTATCTTAGGCCTGGGGATTGCACAAGGCAGGACTACACCTTGTGAAAAGAGTGTGAGAATGTAAGATTATGGCCCTAAATGTGTCCTCCATGACACAGGTAGCCATTCACTGGCCAAGGACATTGAGGGGTGTATAGTGTTGGACACAGTGAGTCTGCCCCGACATATCGTTTCAAATGCATTGTGTGTATTACTCACTCACATACTGCATCACAGAGGAGGGTCTTCTTCACATTGGTTTCTGTGCTGGCACTCTGCATGTGTATGAGATTGCCAGGTACTGTGTCCATCATCATACATGTATACATTTCTATGAGATTATTTGATGCAAGTGTACTATGTGTCATGCTGTATGGCCTCTGCACAACATTTATGTATTGGTGTGCTATGTTTGTCATGATCCTGTACTGACACACAGTGGGACATAACATAGTGTCACTGAAACTTCCTCTTCTTGTCTCCCATGCCTGCAGCTTAAGGTCCACCAGCGTAAGGCAACATGGAGGGCCATTGCAAGCAAGGTGGGGGCTCCGGGTGTCTCCAATCTACGGCACACACACGGTTACAAGAGGTGGGATGACATCTGTCGGATGAGTAAAAACGTGGCAGAGATGACGCTGGGGGTGCTCCCTCGGAGTGGCAGGTTGGCGCGCAGGAGCATGACACCACTAATGGCCCGCATCTTGGCAGTGACACAGCCAGAGCTGGATGGACGCTTGAGGGCCCATCAGCAGCATTTTGGGGGTGAGTATTCAGCAAAGTGTGACTTTGGGTGTCACTGACTGCATGAATCCCAACCCTGAGCCAGTGGGCAGCTCTGTGATGTCTCTAGTGGGATGCAATGGCTTCTAAGTGGCCTCTGTGTTGAGTGCAGCTGTTATGCATTTCCACAACATGTGGTTTATCATGTGTTTAAAACAATGACCTTTGTCATTGACAGATTAGATGCGGCCTTGTTACATATGCTGCAGTATGAGTGTCATAGACATCACCTGGCAGTGAACAGCAGTGATCATCATGTTAGTGTGAATTTAGAGACGTGTGCTGTGCACAACATAACATTTCTGACAACTACACAGAAGACTCCAATGTGCAACTGTAGTTGTGCTTCAAAGCACAACATGGTGGATAGGAGGAGCTTGTGGCCATTCCAAAAGGACATTTGGGAGTCTGTATCTGTGGTGTTCCCTTAAAGTGACTCCATACGTGACAGAGACAACATGTTTAGATGTATATCTATCTCACCTACAGGCACGTATGTATGCCTACAGAGAATAGTATGTTAGGTTACAGGGAGGGACAGGGCAGCTATTTGGCTGTGTCAACGTCACATGGGGCATTACTGTCAACTATGCATGTTTCCATGCATCTTCTAATAATTGCATAAAGGTTGCACTTGCTGACTGTACATGGAGGAGGGCAACATGGGAGTATCATTTTCAAGTTTTGTGCTGCATACGATGTTTGTAAGTATGGCACTATACTGAACCTATGTCCCTGTCTCTTGCAGCATCTATGGAGGGCACGGAAGGACATGGGACCGGCACCAGTGGAGAAGCTTCTGGCACGACTGCTACACATGAGCTCACTGACACTGATGTGACCAGCGCCTCGGAGGGGGACAGGAGTGACCTAGATGAATCACACCCGGAAACACCAACCTCCACATCATCAGACTCCAGCGGTGAATCCTTGATGATGGCAGGCACAGGAAGTTTGAATACTGCTTCTTCTTCACCACACATCGTCCAGTGCCCACCCTCCCGGTTGCTACCAGAAGTGCTGTCTGTGCCTGCAGCCCTAGGAAGGGGGTAGAATCTCCTCCCCCCCAGGCACAGGTGCCCCTGCCCCTGTCTCCTCTGTTGCCCTCAGTGTGGAGGTGGTGGATCTTTTGCGCCAGCTATATGTGGGTCAAACTGCTCTCCTGAATGCCTGCCAGGATCATGACAAGAAGTTCGCACTGATAGTTGCCTTCATGGAGGAGATTCATTCTGACGTGGGTGGCCTACACCGAACTGTCCAGTCTTTGTCCCCCACAGTGACTGCAGCCATTCAGCAGTCACAGGCTCCCAGTCCAGCTCCTGTCCCTTTAGCAACCACCCTGCCAGTGGTACCACCTGATGAGTGTGCCAACACGCCACAGCCCTCAGGCACCAAGTCTTCCACACGCAGCACACAACAGCAACACTCCAAGCAGACCAGACCACAGACACCATCCCCACAACACAAAACAGGCACACAGGGGCACAAAAGCAAAAGCCCGTCACGTGACACTCATGGGCATCAGGCCAAGAAGCAGGCCTCAACATCACATTCATCAAAATCACCCCCATCCAAGGGTACTCCCATCCCCACACCTGCTCCCAAAGACAAACAAACAGTAGCCCTGTCTGCTGTGAACCTGGTGCCTGCAACAACTAAGCACAAACACTTCTCTGAGGCAGCTTCACCCACAACATCAGCTACCACCCACAACCCTGTGAAGCTGGGACAGGAGAGTAAAGTGCGGGGTTTACCTGGACAACAGGGGATGCAGGGGAAAAGGCACCCCACTTCCCACTCCGGCCAAGACACTTGTGGGCTATCGAATCCCCAAGCTATCGACCCAGCCCTCAACATTTACCCTCACACACTGTGCCTCCACACAGCATGTCTCCACCTCCTCGTGCCACCACACCACTGGGTCCAAGCAGCCCTCAGGCTCCCACAGCCACTGATGCCACTACCTCAGCTGGTTCTCTCTCTCCCAGGTCCAGTCCTTCAACTGGCCCTAACAATCAGCCACCTCCAGGTTTAACTGAAAGCCAAGGTTGAAGCAAAGTCCCCCTCCCCACACCATTTCTCCCATAGCGGTGCCTGAACTGCCCATTTGTAGCCTGAGCTGGGGTGATTTCCATGGCAGTGGACGGGGTTACCCATTCCCTGTGCAGTTTCTCATGCACACATGTGCATACTTTGATTTGTACTGGCCAATGGCCTTGCTGTTTGTCACTTTTGATGCCCATTCCCTGGGCAGTTTCTCATGCACACATGTGCGGACCCGAACTATGGACTGGCCAATGGCCGTGCTGTTTGTCACTTTTGATGCCCATTCCCTGTGCAGTTTCTCATGCACACATGTGCGGACCAGAACTATGGAATGGCCAATGGCCTTGCTGTTTGGCACTTTTGATGCCCATTCCCTGTGCTGTTTCTCATGCACTCATGTGCATACTTTGAGTTTGTATTGGCCAATGGCCTTGCTGTTTTGTACTTTTGCTGCCAATCTGGGTATTATGCACTAAAAACTGTTGCTCCTGTTGTCTGCTTTGCTAATGTCCTTGCTAAATAAAAGGTTTTAGGTATGGGTATCGGATCATGTGACACATGTTCTGTATGCCACTTTAACATTACCACTTGCTTGTTTTACTTTTACAGAGGTTTCCAGAAGTAACAGGCGCTCTTGTTCTTCTTCAGTCTGAGGCTTGAGGGTGCAATGATGGTTGTTTGTGATGATCTACTCTTCTCCCAATCATTCTGTGCTCAGGTTTTCTAAATTGTACACATGTCATGTTAGGATGCAATACCAGAACAGAGGTGAATGCTATCCACAGGATTACTTGCAGGGTGGGCAGGGTCCGGCATTTCTGTGGGCTCTTTCTCGATGTCTGCACAGCAGTGTTGATGTGTAGTCATCTTGTGCGGGCCTGTCTTCATAGTCACATGTGTACATTTGAATGTGTGCACTTGAGTAGTCATAAAGCGTGATTGGCCTGCCATTCTCAGTAGTGTTGATGTGTATGTGCCCCTGCACATGCCAACTTCACACATGCATGATCCAGGTAATGTGTGCCTGTCTGTTTACATTGTCAGACATGTGCTTCAGATTGTGGGCGCATGTAGGAGTTGTAGGTTGAGCACTGTGCAGTGTGTCGGTGTGTCCTTGCACTCCTGGGGGACACCTACTTGTTGTGGCTGTTAGTTGTGAGTATGCAGAGTGTGTCACTGCAAAGTCTGTGTTGTGTTTTGTTGATCAGCCATGTGTCTTGTTTAAGTTTGTGCTCACTGTGCTGAGGTGTTCAGCCACACTGACATTATTTGTGAGTTTTCTCATGCATTGTTGTCACTTGACACATGTAGTGCTCCAGTATGGAATGGGGTATGAGGAGTCATACCATTCCCTAAAGGTGCTTCTGATGCCTTCACATTGTGAGTTACTCCTCTATGTGTTTGTGGAAGGTACACTCCTCACCTGTCCACTACTGATGTACACACCACTTCAATCTCATGTCTTCCACCTCATGCCTTGCCAGTGTGTGAGCCCCCTCACCACTTCATTGTGTCACACTATACTGTGGGAGTATGATCTGTGTCCAGTACCAATGTGCCACTCAGGACAGTTTCACAATTAGTTATGTGTCATTTTCTTCTACTAGTTTGCACTCATGGTTGCTCATGTGCAGTGCATACGTTTGAGCAGCACAGTCCTCTAGTCATGTTTTTGCATCTGGGTTTCTCTGAGTTGTGCATCTGTGGGTGATGACTAAGTTGTATGTGTGTTTGCTGAGGTACTGCTACCCTTCCTGAGAGTGATGGTATCATGTTATCTGTGTGCTGTGATGATTTGTGTTGTGGGAGTTCATGGTGGGGCACTCAAATACTGGTTTGGTTGGTGTGCACACACTCCTTGGTGTGCATGCAGTGCTGTCAGTGTATGTTGGCTTGTACTTGCCTGGTGTGCATTGCCCTGATGCCCAGCTGAGTTTGCTATGTGATGGATTGGTAGGTGCATCTGTTGTATTTTTGTTGTAGATGGATGCAGTGTTTGGCCTGAGTTGGCTCCCTACTGACAGGTGCAATGTGTGTGTGATGTTCTACTTGCATGACATTGTGTGTGAGTAGTTTGTGCATTGTAATACATTCAGATGTGTGTTGCATGAGTAGTGTGCATTTCTTCAGTATATGTCACATGCAGCAATGTGGATTCCTGTTCATGAGCTTGTTTTATTGCACAATAGTGGTTTGTCCTCCTATCACTTGTCTGGATTATGCATGTGCATGCTTAAGGTACACTATGACACCATGTTCACTTGATGACTGGTGTTGTGTCTATGTCTGTGTTGGCTGATTTGTCCCATTGATCCCAGTTGATGTTCATGATTGGCATTTGATGATGCAATTCTTGTTTATGTTGGGGTATGGTGTCTGTGCATTGGTCTAGAGTGACAATGTTCTGTATTTCTGTTCTGTATAGGGTCACATTGCCTTTCCACTGTTTGGCTGCACATGGCTGGGCTTGTTGGACTTCTGTGGATGTTGTTTGTGGGATTTGTGTTTGGCTATTGTTTTTCGGTCAGCATTGGTTCAGACATCCCTAAGTGTGAGTCTGACATTTGTAGATGCACACCAGGGTGTGTGATTGGTTGTCTGTAAACTCACAGGACCTTATTTGCACCTTTATGTGTGTTTCTCACAGGTGTTGAGTGTTGCAGGTGTGAGATGGGTAAATGAGGGGTATGTGTGAATGCCCTACTTTGGTTTGCCAGTCAGGGAGTGTGACAATGAGCCATGTGTGTTGTGCTGGTGGCATACACATGTCAAGTACTTTGACACAGATGTGGGGCTGGTCGCTGTATGGGTTTTGACACTTCCTATCATTCCTGTGCCTATGTATAGCTTGCATTGCTGTATCCCAGAGATGTTGCCCAGAGGTCACTTTGGTTTAATTGCAATCACTGTGCCACCCTTGTATGATTTGTGGGCCTAAGGGTAGTGTGATATGTTCCTCCTCTTGCAAGTGATGTACACATGCTATGTGGCTTGCTCCATGGTGTTCCAGCACTGTGCACTCCACTTTGGGCTAGTCCATTTATTGTCCTACATTGCTGCTGGTATGTTTATGTGGCAGTGTGTCAGTGTGGGATCTTTCTGACGGGCAAGCAGTGTGAACAGTTGAGTGGTTCTTCCTATGCAGTGTGAGACTTCATTTCTTAATTGTACTCTGTTTTATTGTTCCTGTCCCCACAAGAGTGTCTGATGTGGACAGTAACCGTATTTCAGCACAGAAGTTGTATGTTGTGGTTGTATGTGGAGTTGTGTTTTTACATACCTGCTGGTAGTGGATGAGTTACAGCAGCGGAAGGGCTTGAAGAGCTGACCCATAGCGGTCAGCAACGCGTGGAGGTGCCCGGGTTTGAGTTTCGCTCTCCGCTGTGATACTTCTGCCGTCTACAAGGGGCTGGTTTCAGTGCTGCCAGATTTTGAGACCCGTCCCAAACCTGTCCAAGTATAAGCCCAAATTCAGCCCAACACAGAGCAGTATCAGCCCAAACCACCAGTCCAAAGTTGCAACTCAAGTTATGCACAAACACCATTCAGAAAACATTTTAAGGATAAGTCTAAAGTATATTCAGTATACATATCGTTAGAGAAGGTACAGTAGACTCCAATGGACGTCTGCAATCATGCACATCTGCAATCATGCACAAAATCTATTAAAACATTAATTTTGAAGACCAATGCCTACTGTGAACTTTTAATTGGCACTTCTGTAATCACAAATCCACACTCTACCTGGCATTTATGAATCTACAAGAGCAGAATATAATAAGTCCAAATTAAATCTAAGAACTGGAACATCAAAGCTATTTCAGCAGTGTGGCTCCAAATAGATAACACAGAATGGATCTTGCAGAAGTAACACCACACAATGTATAAATGCCAATAGACCTTATTCAGACGGGTGAACCCAATTTTTGAAGCCAAAATTGTGTTAATTTTGGCTGTCTTTCGCCTGTAATTGCCTCCCGATCATTTTTTAAAAATCTTCCACTTTACTTTTCTAAAATGTTGGCATGCATGACAATGATATATGTTTAATTGTCTTGTCTTGCAAGGTTTCTATTATATTGATTTACATGAAGATATTTGAACAAAAAGCTTCTTTTTAGAAGGCATTCATGACAGTATGGGACAACAATAAAAATAAACATTGTGGTAGACTACTAACAATTGTGCTTAAATATGAAGTGATGGGGTTAAAACTTAAAAACTAGAAGGAGAAAAGTCTTGTTTGACAGCTGCGAGGGTCACTAGAGTAAGATGACGGGCTCACACCCTTCAGTTAAAATGTCAGGAAGAGGCCAGAAAAGAGACAGTCACTTGCTCTGACCAATTCCCTTCTCTGCTCTCTACTCCAGAGTCCTTCGCCATGACAACATAATCGGGCACTGAAAGTGATACAGTACTAGTGTTGTTGGTTTCATGCTGCAGCAAAAACTAGAGTAAAGCTCCCAGTCTTGGCATGAAACTGATGTTTTTGCTTGAGGTCTAAAAGACCCAATTTCCCAGAACATTCAGCAGCATCCTCCCCTCAACATCTGAACACTCTCTCAACTCTGTTGACACTGTCATCACTCCTCATGCTCAACCCCAATCGATTCCAATTCATCATTTGGGCTGTCCCGCTGCCATACTACGGCTGACCTGGGCAATCTTATGAGCCTGTGCAGCTGCTTTTTACCGATCACCCACAATGGACTTTACATGTGGGTAAGAATGGCCAATGTATGTCTGTATGAGTAATTACACCAATAATGTGAAATACCACTCACTAATTAATATTTTTATTCAATTTTTTATAGCGCTTTTAATCCTAATTTAGGGTGTCAAATTACTTTACCACAGACAAACATATTATACATAGACAATGAATCGTACAAGTGTGTAAATCAATGGACAGGAGGGTTCTCTATAAAGTAATCAGTGTTACAAGGTATAGGAGTCACATATTAACCATACTGTTAGGCATTATATGTTAAGAGTACGTGGTCGGGAGCGTGGCCAAGCAGCATGGCCGACAGGACGTGAGCTCCACCGGCTCTCGATACCTTGACCCCAAAATCCTGAATAAGCGAGCCTGTCAGGGCCCCTGTGCTGAGAGTTGGTGGGCTCATCAACCCCCTAAGACCTGGGGATAGCCCCGGAGCGAAGTAGAGCGGGAAACTAGAGGTGACGCCGAAGTACGGCTCCTACATTTGCAAGCCCGGATACGGGACGACGTGAGGCCGGGGTCTGGGGCCTACTCCCGGACGCCGGGGAAGGCCGGAGCACGAAATAAGGCGGAGATCCTGAGGCGGGGATGCCGCCGCCTTGACCGGAAGGAAGTACATCCTCGAGACATCACGGGAGGCCGGGACGGGCGCACCGGGGGCCTCCGGTTAACCAGTGGACGCGTCGGAGTGTGGCGAGGCGGCTGGCAAGTCTGACCCAGCCTACCACCATGACGGGTGCGACATCCTGGTGAAGTGATTGGAAGGGAGGCTCGCGGACAGGAGCCTGTACTAGAAACTAGCAGCGACGCCGAAGAACAGACCCTGCACTTACAAGCCCGGATACGGGACGACGTGAGGCCGGGGTCTGGGGCCTACTCCTGGACGCCGGGGAAGGCGGGACCACAAAAAACAGCGGAGATCCCGAGGTGAAGACGCCGCCGCCTTGGCCGGAAGGAGGCTCACCCTCGAGACATCGCGGGAGGCCGGGACGGGTGCACAGGGGGTCTCCGGCTGGCCCGAGGACGCGGCGGAGTGTGGCGAGGCGGCTGGCACAATGGAGATTGGAGGGGAGGCTGGCACAATGGAGATTGGAGGGGAGGCCCGCGGACAGGAGCCTGTATGTGTGGCAGGAGACGGCGTGGAGGGGCTGACAGGCTCGGACGGAGTAGAGGTGAGGACGGGCCAATTGCTGCGTGGGAGAACATGGCGCCTGCACTTGGCGGCGAGTGCTAGGAGTTCCGGACCCGTGACGCCGGGGGGTCCTGGGGTGCAGAGCTGCGAAGGAGACTGAGGAAGGCCTCGCTGTGAGGACGCTGGCAGTTCCCCTGAGCCGTGCTCTCACCAGAACAGACAGAATAACACTACGTCAGCCCCAGAACGGAGAGGCCCAGTGGGGACTAGCCGGCGGTGCCCGGACCGGCAGGGAGGGCATCGGCACCTCGGAGGTGAGAGTCTTGGCCACTACGGGGGGAACGGGGCCTAGCAGTGAGCGGAGGAACACGCAGCGTGGTGCCGTAAGAGGGCGAGCACCAGACACTTAGCCTGCCACCTAGTTACCAACGCAGAGGCGACAGACGAGGGAAAGGAAACTGGGCACGGGCCGTGACTCCCGGGAGTGGAGACGGGGTGAGTCAGTGAAAACCCCGGGGACATAAGCCATAAGACCTCACCTGAGCACCTCAGACGGTCGGGGAAGGGGAGTGCATAACGACTTCGGACCCCTGCACGGCCTAGCAACGGCCTTGGGCGATACAGGAGGCATCGGGGATGACAAAGGGTAAGATGTCTCGCTCAACGCAACCGAACACGATCACGCAATATACCACACAGAGACAGCCATCCCAGCGGCTCACACGGCAGATGGGCCTAAGCGGAGGGGAGGATGACCCCAGGGAGCCCTCCCGAGCGGAGTTGCTGAAAGCGATACAGGGGTCCCACTCAGCGCTGGAGCGACAAATAGAAACGGTCTCAATTGATGTGAATTTGTTGAGGACAGACCTCCGGAAAGTAGCGGACAAAGTTGCCGATGCAGAAGGGAACATAGAGCAACTGCAGGGAGAGGTGACGACCCTCAAACAGACAGTCGCGCAACTCAGGGCTACGACAGGTGCCGTGGAAAGAAGGGCGGAAGATGCGGAAGGGAGGGCGCGCCGCAGTAACATCAGGGTCATTGGTGTACCGGAACGGGCAGAGAAAGGGAACGCGGAGCGGTTCCTAGAACACTGGATTCGTACGAGTCTGTGCCCGAGGGGGCTGTCAGAGGTCTTCGTGATAGAGAGGGCACACAGGGCGCTGGTCCCGCCGCCGAGACCGGGGGCTCCTCCACGGGCCATCATCGCCAAAATCCTTAATTACCGCGACAGGGACTGTATTCTAAAGGCGTCGAGGGAGGTGGCGAATCTTACGTATGAGAACAGCAAGATCTCAATTTACCCGGACTATACACAGCAGGTGCAGGAGCAACGAAAGTCATTCCTGGGGGTTAAACAGAAACTAAGGACGATGAACCTGCAATACATGCTGCTCTATCCCGCCAAACTGAAGGTACTGTTTCAGGGAAAAGCTCACTTCTTCGAGACCCCGGGAGAGGTCTGGGAATGGTTGGAGGTCCGGGGAAAAGATGTCCCACTGGGAGCGGGGAGAGGCCCCCGTGGGGTGTGGGGAATGCGGCCACCGCGGAAACGTCCCAACAGGCGTAGGTATTCATCGGGGGCGAGCCAGGATGGAAGCAGAGTTACAGTAGGAGCGGACGGGGCTCTGCAGTTGGGACAGGCGGGAGCAGAGGAGGGGCCGGAGCCTTTAACAGTACACCCGGCGGGCCCCGAAGAAATCTTGGTCCCAGACACGCTGCTGGCCTCGGAGGGGGAGGTCCTGGCCGCAACCTTGGCGATCCCGGAAACTGTGGGGGTTGGGACTCCTGTCCGGGGGGAGCCCTCTTGAAGGGACATAGTGTCCAGGCTTGGGGAGAGTCTGGGAGGGGACAGGACACTAGCCCTGGTTGAGGTGCCCGCAATAGGAGGGGTGGGGCTGATACATGGACCCAAGAGGGATTTACCGTTCATGTGGAAGTAGAGAGAAGGGGAGGGAGTGAGTTAGGTGGGGGGACTTGGTGCATAGGGGGGAATCGGTCAGGTTGTGCCTGGTATGCATGGTTGGTAACGGGGTCAGAACGGGGGTCGGGGCAGGGGGGGAGTGGCAGTTTGAGTGAGGGGGAATAGTTTGGTTGTGTGAATGGGGTGGCTGTGCACGTCCTGGCACCAGCAGGGTAAGGGCATATTGGCATGTTTGGTTGTTGCTGGTATAGTGCTCGTGGGAGGGGGGAGGGGGGCATTGTTGGGGGGGATGTTGAAGGGGAAAGTTGATGACATCAGTTGTATTGCAGGTCCGGCACCAGAGTGGGGCTACGCCGGGACAAGTTGGCCGCGGCGGGGTGGAGGGATTAAGAGATCATGGGATACAAGTTTTTGAGCTGGAATGTGAGGGGGCTCGGCTCGGCACGTGCACAAAGAGGTACAGGGTCCTCTCCTTCCTTCGACGGCACAAAGTGTCGATAGCGTGCCTCCAGGAGACCCATTTAGTGGATGAAGGGGCGCAGAAGTTGGGGAAAAAATGGCGGGGGCAGCTGTTTCATGCGTCCTTTTCTACATACGCCAGGGGGGTCCTGATTTGGGTGGCACCGGGGGTGCCGTTCGCCATCCAATATATGGAGGCGGACATCGAAGGCCGATACCTGCTCCTCCGGGTGCAATTAGATGGCAGGGAAATAGTCATTTTGAATTCATATGCGCCCAATATAGATGAACCCGCATTTTTTAGGGCCTTGCAGGACGTCTTGACTTATGATCTGGGGACCCCGATACTCTGGTGTGGAGATTTCAATTGTGTCCTGGATCCGGTACTGGACAGGGCGCCCCCTCGGGAGGGGACGAAACCACGTGTGACTGACCAACTCAAAAAAGTGATGGAAAACATAAGGGTGGTGGATGTTTGGCGCCAAAAGAACCCCACACAGAAGGTGTTCACCTGCTTCTCTCCCACGCACAACACCTATAGTCGGCTGGATCGGGTCTTGGTGGCGGATGAGAGGAGGGGTATGTCAGTGGAGGTCACACACCTGGCTCGCTTTTTATCGGATCACTCGCCAGTGGCATGCGTGGTCCAGTGGGGACCCCCGGTGGTCCATCTTCATACTTGGAGGCTTCCGGTGGACCTCCTCCGGTACCAGGTGGGGAGGGCGCGTGTGGAGGCAGCCATAGGGGACTATGTGGACCTCAATTGGGGAGCAGGAGACATTGCAGTGGCCACAAAGTGGGAAGCCCTGAAGGCAGTAGTGAGGGGCGCATGTATGGGGCTCACCTACGGTGTACGGAAACAGCTTCTCCGGGATCTACAAAAAGAGGAGGAGTTCCTCCGACAGATCCAGAGGGTGGGGGACCCCAATGCGGTGCAGCAGCAGGAGGAAAGGGAGGCTCGGGCAAGGGTGCAGGACACCTTAGATAGGTTGGACAAATTCACTCTGGGCCAATATAGGCAGCGCCTCCATAGTGAGGGGGATAAATCGGGGCGGCTGCTGGCATGGATCTTGAGGAGAGAGCAGACCCCCGAGCGTATCGTGGCCCTGCGGGATTCCACCGGCCGCGTGGTATACTCGGAGCAGGAGATACTGGGGGTACTCCAAACTCATTTGCGGCAGGTGTACGAGGCGGCCCCAGATATCTCAGAGGCCCAATACTTGCCATACTTACAAGGGCTGAGTATGCTGACCCTGGCGGACTCGGATCGGGAAGGATTGGAGGAGGGCTTGTCATTGGCAGAGGTCCGCGGAGCGCTGGCCAGCTTGCCGCGTGCTAAATCGCCCGGCAGTGATGGTTTCCCATCAGAGTTCTACCAAGAATTCAAGGATGAGTTGGCCCCGCTTCTGTTGCAAGTATTCCATGAGACGTTGGAGAGGGGTGACCTCCCACGGACCATGGCCCAAGGAGAAATTTGTATGATCCTCAAACCAGGGGGAGATAAGTATGATCCATCGTCCTACCGCCCGATCACCATGTTGAATACGGACGTCAAAATCCTAACGAAATTGTTGGCCACCAGGCTGGCTCCCCATATGGGGCATTTAGTGCACCAGGACCAATGTGGGTTTATCCCGGGGAGGAATACGGCAATTAATCTCAGACGCCTGAACCACATTCAGCATGAAGTGAGAGGTAGGGAAGAACGGACGGTATTGGTCTCTATTGATCTGGCCAAGGCGTTTGACACCGTGGATTGGGCATACTTGCAGGAGGTCCTTCGGAGGGTGGGCCTAGGGCCCAACTTTCGCCGGTGGATACAGATCTTATATAGCGCTCCGAGGGCAAGGGTGCGCCTAGGTGCCGCAGGATCGGGGGAGTGGCAGCTGGGACGGGGCACGAGACAGGGATGCCCCCTCTCGCCGCTACTTTTCGCGCTTGCGATTGAGCCGTTCGCAGTTACGATCCGGGCGGAAATGGAGCAATGGGGAATCCAGGTGGGGGATACGCGTAATGTAATATCGCTCTATGCAGATGATGCCTTGTTTTATTTGAGGGCACCGACAGAGGCACTTCCAGTCTTGCTGCACCACCTGGACCGTTTTGGGGAGGCGTCGGGCCTGAGGATCAACCGAAGTAAATCGCTTATATTCCCGCATTCGGGCTTTGATGCAGTGCCCTACGAGGACCTGCCGGTGCTCGGGTTGCGCTGGGAACAAACTAGTTTCCGGTATTTGGGTATTCAAGTGGCTGCCACGGAGGGATTGGCGCTCGCACAGAATATAGACCGGGTGATTGCTTCACTTCGGCAGTCTGTGACATTTTGGAACGCCCTGCCGCTTTCCCTAATGGGACGCTTGGCTGTAGCCAAAATGGTAATGCTGCCGAGGACATTGTACATCCTCCAGAATATGCTGTGCCCTCTCCCTCCTAGGGTTTTCCGGACCCTCAATTCGCTGCTGACATCCCTGCTTTGGGCGGGGGGACGCAGTAGGGTGGCCCTCAGGACGGTCGTGCGCGCCTTTGAGGAGGGGGGATTGGAAGCCCCACGCTTCGACTTATATTATTATGCAGCGCAGCTTCTCCCAGCAGCCAGATGGTTTGCAGACACAGATGTGTGGGAGACGAGATTATTGGCGGGAAGGGCTACAGCGAAGGAACTTCAATTGGCTTTGATGCGTGGGGTCGGGAGCGGACGCTGCGTTGCCCTACGTGGTGAAACATACGGCACAGGTATGGCTGCGTTTTATCGAACGGGTCTTGGGTGCAGCACCCTTCCATAGGGATTTACCAATTTGGATACTGGCCCCCATGGTGGAACTAGAACGTCAGGTGTCCTACCGGGACTGGAAAGAGGGGGGTTGTGAAGTGCTGGCAGATCTGTACCCCTCGGAAACCTTCCTGTCATTAGAGCAAGCGGAGGAATTCTATGGCCTTAGCGGGGGACAATACCTACATTATCAGGGACTGCGCGCGGTGGTGCGTTCGGTCTGGCCGCAGTGCCCGGAGATACCCCCGATGACTCAGACCCTTCATGTAATGCTGACGTGCAGCCGGGGCCGCAGATTGATTGCATTGTTATGTGCGGCAATGAAACGCGACTCTGCTCCTCCGGAACCTCCGGCGTGGGCGGCCTGGGAAGCGGACTTGGGAGAGCCATTAGATCAAGAGCAACGAACGCAAATCGGAGCCTTGGCGAGGTGAGTATCCTGTAACGCGCGATTCAAGCTCACCCATTTTAACTTTATGCACCGCACCTACCTTACCCCGAAGTCGCTGAGTCGATTTGGAACGGGCAGGGGGGACAACTGCCCTCGGTGCGGCGCAGCAGGGGTGGGATTCTTACACTTGGCCTGGGACTGCCCGCTGGTAGAGAGGTTCTGGATTGGGGTGGTAAGCCGCGTCGCGGCCGCCACTGGCCTCCGAATCCAACGGACACCCCTACACTGCCTGTTGGCCCTGGTTCCCAAGCCGAGGAAACGGAAACTATCCTATAAATTGCTGCAGTTAATGCTAGTTTTGGCAAGGCGTAGGGTCGCGATTACCTGGATGGGACGGAAGGCCCCGGAGCTTGACACAGGGCTCAGGGATGTGAGGGAATGGACGCTGGCGGAAGAAACGCATATGCAGTATTCTAGGAGGGACGAAAAATTGCAGGAGGACCTTCTGGCGTGGCGAGTTCTGTGTATGGAAGGATTGGCGGTGGAGGGGCAATTGTCACAGAGTGAGTCGGAGGGAACAAGTGGAGAGTTGTATTCCCCGCTAACTTCTGAGGGGGAGGGGGGAGGAGATGACGGCGAGGCTACTCCTGTACTGCACTGAGCTGGGCTGGACCGGATTCTCACACGATATAGACTGTGATCTGTCTCACTCTGAGGTACTACATAAGCATATGTGTTTTGATTGGACCTGTATGTACTGCTTTTCACTGATGTCGGGGGGAGGGGGGTGTAATAAGATTGTATGTTTTAAAACGAAAAATAAAGTTTTTTAAAAAAAGAGTACGTGGTCAGGAGAAAAACAAAGTCTGGCCTTAAAACATAATGCAGTGGTTGCATGTGCTGATAAGACTTCATTATTACCCAAATTAACCCTTTTTTAGCAACCTTGGAATAATGAAAGCTTGAGGGAAAAAAGGACCAAAGCCATGCCTTACAGTTTGCATACAGCTCCTTGACGCCCGTTCATTGCTCACTGTGCTATATTAGAAGGATGTTAACTTATTAACTGCCAGTAACTAAAGGATCTTCATAACAAACGCAGTAACCTACTGAGCGCTCTAAATATAGTACAAATCCGTAATCTGCATGTTGCAAGTAAGGTTGTCGCCTGGTCGAATTTGTACCGGCATGACCAGTGTTTTAGGGTCCCACAGAACTGCCTAGTGCCACACACAACAGGTTAATGTAACTCATAATCACAAGGACGAGTGGAAGCTACTGCATTACATGTTCGAGTCTGGCCAGGCACAGGTGAATGGACTTTGTCTGCCCAGGAGCGTAGCTACGAATGATGCAGTAGGTGTAGTGGCTATGTCCAAGAAGAAGGGAGGGGGGACCAGGAGCTAGTTAATGGTCCAGTGTCCATGCTCCATACTAACGATGAATACAACAAAGGGGGGGACACTGTTCCAGGGTGAGTAGTGCAATAAGTCACTGCCTCACTTTCTGCAAAGAGGGGGAAGAACAAAGGGAGGGAGGGAAGGTGTCCTAGGTCTGGGACTCAGATAGGGGAGAACAAGTCTTGTCTCTTGTGGTCCTCACACACCCCGAGGCATGTCATGCTTCATCATCGGGCGGTTGCTCCTCGTCGGGCCGGCGTTTCAATGCCCTACGGGTCCCCCAAAGAGTCACTTTATTGGAGATCTTTTGAGAACAGCTGTTAGATGCGTGCGGGTGTGTGGAGTGAGTCCTTTGTGGAGGGTGATTAAGCACGTGCAGAGCGTTAAAACTGCCTAAGAGTTACCAAAGAGTGCTTTGATAAAGTGGTACCCTTGGCAGAATAAAAAACCCTTAGGTTAATAAGTTACCCCTGTAGGCGTGATGTGCCCAGGTAACTATAAGGGAGACATGTTTCACGCCTCTATTGTCGAAACGATCTTTGGCGTTTCATCAGGACCAGAGCGAACAGTGAGAGTGGTGTTGTGCACGTGAAAAATAATAAGGTAGAGAGGTAAGTTTTCCTCTAGACGATCAGTGGGGGCCTGAGACTAAGAGTCCTTTAGTCCAGGCATTTTATTAAATAGTAGATTCTCCTCCTGATCGTGACCTAATGAGGGGAGAAAAGTGCTCCTTAGGCTAAAGGCATAGGGTGCCCGCACCTTATCGGAATATTAGCTCGGGTGTCGGCTCCAATCAACCTGCCCCATCCTGCCGCTTTTGTCGGTTCCGTTCACAGATCATGGAATAAAAGCACTGTGTCGTCTGCAAAGAGGGAAATGTAATGTGCTGTTGATACCAATGGCTCAACAGCAAGGGCAAAAAGCAAAAGAGATAGTGGGCTACCTTGCGCACTGGTCAAAGATTGTGCCGCCATGTGTATCCTAGCTATTAGATCCGTGCATAACAGAAAGGTCCAAGGCACAAATCGAGGCCCAAGCCCCAGTTGAAGCATGACTGCGCAGAGAAAGCTCCAATTCAAGCTATCGAAAGCCTTTTCTATTTCAACAAACATGCATTGAGCCCATCTCAGGAGCTGTGTGCCCTCCTTGAGGAGTGCCAAGAGTTGCCTAATATTAAGAGCTGTTCAGCAGCCAGGTATGAAACGGGATTGATCAGGGTGGACCAATCTGGACATATAGAGAAGCAAGCGGTGTGCAAGTACACTGTTCAGAATTTTATAGTCCACTTTGAGCATGGACAAGAGTCGAGAGGCATATACATCCATGGCAGGCTTCCCTGGTTTAAGCAGAGGGACGATATGGGCCTTGTGTAGCGTGGGGGTAGGGTCCCATTAGTAAGTGTGATTTTGTAAATGCCGCCAGATGGGGGGGGGGCGAGAATGTCAGGGTATGTAGAGTAAAACTCCATTGGCAGGCCATCTGTCCCTGGGACCTTCCCACAGGCCATACATCATATCTCAGCAAGAATCTCCCCCTCAGTGACATCTCTCCCAGTGTGTCCACATCTACCCAGGTCAATCCACCCCCGAGAAGACTGGCAAGCTACTCTACTACTGTGTGATACTGCGGTGGTAGACGGGCGGCATATAGACAAGAGTAGAAGTCTGCAAAGGAGCTATTTATGTCTCCTTGCATGTATAGGCTAGTATGACTAGAAATGCGTAATTCCAGGGTTGGTGAACCACAACAGGAGGGGTTGGACAGCCAGGGCAACAATGGGACAGATTTGTCCCCTTCAGTATGTGCCATTACCATATAAGCCTTGTAGTCAAAGCAGGGGAGGCACTCCACTTTTATGTTTCATAGGGTACCCCAATATAGGCCTGAGTATTCTCCCAACATTTCACCTACATTTACCGTACCATTACACTACATAACGGGTTTTGGTATTGGCCTTTTACCTTTTTAAGCACTGCATAAGATGTTGTGTGGTTTTCCCTGAAAACTAGCTTAATCAATTATACATGAAGGTTCTCAGAATCACAGCAGGATTACCATCCTCTGCATAATAACTATGTATGAGGATCATCCCTTCCGTCATCCTCGGCCGACATGACACAGCAAGGTAGAATCCCCAGAGGGTACCTTTTGGGTATATATACACCATATCTTTGCCAGGGCAGGCAGAGGAGAAAGACCTCCATGCTGCCACACTGGGCCGAGACGCTGAGGTTCCTGCAAGCAGACACTCCAGCTCACAGTGGTCTGACATCCCTCGCGGGGTGTCCATCTCAAGACCAAGACAGGGTCCCACAGTCTCTCACTTCATGTAATGAGGTTGCCTTCAGCCTAGGGGGATTTTCGGCTCTACACCGAAATACATGCTAAGTACACTTAGGTACATCTAGTTAGGGGTGCATTGTAGGGGTACGCATTATTATTGCCATGTATTTATATGCTTGCATATATCTATTGTTTTAGCACTGTGGTAGAAATCTACCGTCCATTTACTCTGTTGGTGCTTGATATCGTTTTATATGTTTCTGTCTTATGGTTGTTTAAG
Organism: Triturus cristatus; assembly: GCF_964204655.1. NCBI lineage: Eukaryota > Metazoa > Chordata > Amphibia > Caudata > Salamandridae > Triturus > Triturus cristatus. Next base: position 321,229,649 of record NC_140586.1, on the reverse strand, counting down.
CAAACCTATTTGACATTAGAATGACGCTGGTTCAATAAATGCTTTTTGAAAACATCTCCACCATTTATTCTGTGTATTTCTCTGAGACAAAGTGAGCACGAGTGACTGAGCAAAAAGTACTGTACTGTTTCCATGATCCCTGATGGGACAGAGTTGTCATGTTTGATATTTGTCAAGAACTATTCTCTCCTTGGTAAGATGAGTTTATAGTGGCACTGTGAGCTAGTTGGTATACAGACAAACATGCCCGGTGGGGGGTGTGTAGAATCAGTCTGTACACCAGTCCCTCACTCCATGTTGTTTAAACGCGCAGATTCTATACCGATTTATAGGAACTATACGACATGGAGCCGCAAACGTTGGATTGGTACTTACTTAATGGTCACATCTGAGTAGTTCAGTCAGGCTTTTCTCAGAGACCCCTACTCACATTATTACAGAGACGTGGAGTGGGAGGGAAAAATCCGCCACATCTGAGAAGGCATATCCTATGTGTTGGCTGTAGGTTTATTGAAGCTTGAAGGACAAACAGTTCCTATTGTGCCTAAAACCTTATCCCAGTTTCCTTGAAACTTTTTCAACAATGACTGATGAAGACAACACTGCGCTGGCGCAACGTGCAAATGCAGTGGAGGAAGGAGAACAAGAAGGCGAAATAAACATTTCAGAAAATGTCAGAACCACCCTTACTTTAAAACTATAAAGACTATGGAGTCACAGCTAGGGGTGGGACAGTAACATTTGTGATTGAGGCACACAAATCCTATAGAACTGAGGTATTCTGTTCATGGGTTAGATTCCCACAAGCAGATGCACACACAAATACATGTCATTCTTACACTGAAGATGAAACACCAGAGGAATACAGTCTATATGTGAACATTGAAGTTCCGTTCACCTACCAGGAGCACATAAACTGGTTTAAAGGCAACCCTCCCACATACAAGAGATATAGTAAGACTCAGTCCGCATGGCAGAGGTGGAGCAACTTGGCCAGTCCTGGAGGCTTACACACCGCATCCAGACATTGACACAATGCTGGTAGCAGACTTACGTCTGCTACAAAAAGAAATAATAGAACTTTACAGAAACCTGACAAAGTTCGCGATGAGAACAATCAACCTTCAGCCAACAAGGCCTACACCAGCAGGACAGATTCAGGGATCTACAACTTAAATAACTTCACAAATGCTACATGCAGTTATGAGTAGACGTGAACAAATGCCGTTCTGGATAGCTCAGAAAATCACACAGTTAGAGGCAGTGCTTCCAGACACAAGCCCACAAGAAAAACACAGAATGCTACCAATCTGCTTGCCGATGGGGATAGCTCCCCAGATAGAGGATTGTACCTCTTGGGGTACAGTTTTCACTGTAATATATACCAGAACTCATGGTTTTCCTTCAATAGCAGTAATACCAGAGCTATTTGTACAAATACAGGATGAGTATGGAGCAGAACCTACTCTGAACTTAGGGATGAAATTGTTAGGTAATTTTACCCAGATATCAACTATAATATTAGCAAACATAAAAGGGGAGGCAGCGGCAGTGGCAATACACCAACGCTTGAGGGATTTCACTCCTTTACAACAGGAGCGTGAATTACCTAAAATTATCGAAGATACCTATGCCAAATTAGGTAGAGATAGTTTGGGAGCTAGAGCAACAAAACCTCAACTCATGGGTGGTTCTAAAAAGGACAAAACCGAGCAAAACCCTGATTCTTCCAAAAAGAAATGGGCCAATAAAAAACAAAAGAATAGAGAGAATAGATCACAATCCAGGGGTGGGTCTCCTCAACAGGAGCCCTCCGAAAGGAGGTACAACCTTATGAATCATGATGACATTAAAAAAAACTGACAGGTATCAGGATACTGATACACGTTCCTCTCGTTCCTTTCAGGGTTCATCAAAAAACTCAGAGAGAAAAGGACGGTCACAACACAGACTCGAAGAATGGACAAAGTCCCGAGACACACAGCATACTTCAGACTATAATATAAAAATGAAGATTAAAAAAAATCAAAACCTCAATTTAAAAAGAAGAAGATAGCATGTCTTAGAGTTAGACATGCCCAGAATTCTGAGGACTCACCTTCTGAATGGGGAATGAGCTCTAATGATGCTAGACAGCGCAGCAGAAGTAACAATAGCAGGGGCGGCTGGTGACATTTGAAGGTGGTGAGGCGTGGAGGTCTGAGTTGAGTGCCCGGTGGTGGGAGGGGGAGGGGGGCTCGGGAGGGTTCAACTGACTTCTGCCAAACAGAAACGATGCCTGTTGCCTCCTTTCGGCAGCCAAAGCTCAACTCCGCGTGCGCACAAATCTATAAATTAAACCACCCAAGCCACATTTGGGAATTTCTGAAAGTACTGTACACGTGCGCTACTCTAAGACTTCTGCACTGCAGTCACCACCACAGTCGATCTTTTACATTTGCACCTCCTCTCATATCTATAATTAAAGCCTGGCTAGCGCGAGAATGTAATAGCGCAGAGGAAGTAAATCATAAAAATCATGAAAATTATAATTTAATGAGAGAAGAGGGCATGCTTGGCATTGAGGCTGTAATTTCCCCCATGCAGGCATGCCATGTCTGTTAAAACATAATTGAAATTGTGAATGTTATGCCACATCAATACTGTTGTTCCGAGTGTTGACAGCACCTCTACATTAATGTTATGACGGTTCCCCCAAGAGGAACCCAACATTTTATAATTCTCTTTGGCTCAAATTTAATCCATCACCTCGTAACCATTTTTTAGGCGGAAAGAATATTATTACAGCCTTGACAGGAAAGGATAGTATTAAAATGTCTCTTTATTAATGGGCCACAGATTTCTGTAAAAAACAAGAAACAGGTTTTTTTTTGATGCATATTTATATAGCGCAAACTCGACCCGAAGGTATTGGAGCGCTTAACATAGCACCGTATTTACATTACACATTCAGGCACGGGGAGATTAAGTGATTAGCCCAGAATCACAGGATGTGGACTCGACCTCGAGGCCCGAACCCTGGTTTCCTTCACCAGAGGCGGCAGCACGCTGATTGCAATGTGAAGCCAATCCAGAGAGGGAAGCCTGGAACGAGCGCGCTTTTTGCCAAGTGACAACTCTGCAATTGATTATTATATAGGTAGCCCACAAAATAAAGAAAGCAGACTTACTCCAGCTGAATTATGGATCGCCATTCCCCAAGGCTCGAGGATGACATGATTATCCAATCAACATCGCCAGCCCCTCAGAGAGGCAGGAGTTTAATAGGAGGGGTCGGGCCGTCGGGGGAGAGAAATACTGGCCTTCATGGGAGATTGTATGCTGCAATCTGTGATTCGGTAGAGAGAGACTGCACTGGCAATTCATTTATGAACCGTTTGTTGCATAATGTGCGGTAAAAATTACAGCTCCCAAACAGGTACCGGCGATTACATTTAAAGCCATAATTCCAAGAAAGTTTCAACTGTTGTTCGTAATACCAATTTTTATCACCTTCCTGCTCATAAAAACATAATAAAAATAGCACAAAAAGGTTTTATTGAGACAATATTTTACAGAAACATGGATTATTTAATTTTGTGCCTACCTGGCGTCACTCTGCTTGTGCTTTCCTAGTTGCCGAATCGATTAATTATTTTTCAACACAACCTGCATCGTTGGTGAATGTTCATGAGCGCCACCCACTGCACTGTTTATTTTGGAAGATCCACTTACCAAGTGACCTCGATCTCTGCTCAAGAAACACATCCGGGTCTGTGGCGTGTGAGAGGCTGGAGGGAGAGTGTGGTGCAGTGTGGGACTGTGACTGTGGCCGGTGACGGTGTCCGTCCTGAGCAATGCACAAGCTCCCACTTCCCATTGTCCAATCAGGAGGCCTGGGAGTGGCGCGAAGGAAAGGGGCGTGCTCCGGTGTGGCCACCCATTGCCCTGCCCCTTGCCATTGATTTCAGTGGCGCAATGCTGAAGACGCCTGGGGCGCAGCACAGGCGCCCCATTTGAAACCAGGCATTTTCCGCTTTCTTTGGCCACTCCCTTCATGATGACATCACTCTTTCCACATGTGCTTCCAGGGCGAGCAATATTCCTCGCCCCGGCCAGCACATGCGCAGGAGGTCTCTAACCTGCTGTGACCTCGTCGTCGTCCATGCCATGAAGAAAAAAAGTCAGAGTCAGACAATTTAATTTGTATTGTCTATTGTTTGTGATCGACACATGGGGCAGAGAGCTCTTCTTTTGAGGCTGCTGCATTGCGTGTGGGGTCTTTCTTGTCTTCCTCCCCGATCCTCGTCCAGAGGCTAGTGGGGCAACGCCCCATTCGCCCCTATGCACCAGCCGCCACTGAACAATAGCTTGCCAGAACCTGATGGAATTTCTGGTGACAGAGGTGTTGAATGAACATATCACAGTGGAAACACCTGATACAAGGTTAAGTGTCCCACATCGTTGCACGAGATAACACTCCAAATGGAGGGGGACAAACTCAGAAAAATTAAAGGTCTTTTTTGGGAGAACCTGACTTTTGGCTATGACATCCTTTTGGCCGAGAAAGAGTGGTCCCCAAAAATTGTTATGGAGTGCCCAAAGGCAGAAACAGTAATTTTACCAGCTTTTTCCGACCTCGTTCCAATATACTTAAAACATACATATGTGCATGAGTGGGCGGTAGCACTTGCTCCAGCATTATATCACAACCATAGAGGGTGGGATGCTAAGTCACCTCACCATGTAATCCCAGTAAAAACTTCTCCAAATCCACAGAGGCAATACCCTATTAAGCAAGAAGCAAAGAAACAGGTCAGGGAGATCTTAGATCAACTTAAATACCAAGGTGTAATAGAAACGTGCACCTGTCCTATGAATAATACTTTGTTTCCTGTAATGAAACCTGATAATTCATATTGTCTAGTCTTAGACTAGAGTCATCTGAACACATGCACACAGACATTTGCAGTACAGAATGCACACAGTGCTGCATTAATGAATAACATTGTGTGGGAAAAATACAAAACAACACTAGATATCTCAAATAGGGTTTTCTGCCAATATATAGCGCCTGAGAGCAGATATTTTACAGCATTCTCAGCGCTCGGTTCTCAGCGTCACTTCTGTCGACTTCCCATGGGTATAAGAATAGCCCCAGGTTGTTCTCAGCTAGGGTAACTGAGTTTCTTCAACATTCGGATGAGGATGCATTGTCCTATGTAGAGGATATTTATCTAACGGGTGATGATTTAAAGGATTATTTGACCAGGGTGAGCAACATCATTTTGGGGTTCACCTTTGAAGGCTACAAATCCAACTTTAAGAAATCGTAAAAAAAGCCCACCTCAATGTCCTATTGTTGGGATATGAGCTTTCAAATGAAGGGAAAAGCCTAGCATCTAACTTTTAAGAAAGGTGTGCGCTGCTCCAACCTCTAAAAACTCAAAAAAACTTACAATCCATATTGGGAATCCTACATTTTGGCAGAACATACATTTGGATTACACAGAAAAAGTAAAACCTTTTTATGATTTAATCAGGCCTGATTTTCAATTAGACATTGGACACAGGAACACACAGATACACTTTGTTCCTTATAAGCTGACATGATAGCTTCAAAACACCTACACACACGTGTAAATATAAAAAATCTGGTGATTCGTGTAATTGCGGGTCAATCAGGGTACACTAACCTTCAATGAAGGCGAAACAGTACCGATAGCATACAAATCACACTTGTACACAAACGCTGAAATGCGTTTTGCTTCAACAGAGAAAATTCTGACAGCAGTACAGACTGCTGTAGTGAAAGAAAGAGCACTGGCTCAGGGGAAACGAATAATAGTAGTAAACCCAGTACCAGCCTTAGAGGCTGTCACAAAGGCAAGCGTTCCAAATGCTAAAGCTTTATATCCGAGATGGATAAAATGCGTTAATTCTCTCACTGCAACAGATGTAGACTACAAATTTGATTCTACACTAAAAACTCAAGCATTTCAGCAATATGAACAAGAATATCCTCTCCCACATGAAATAATGCCTCTAAATCAGTATTAATACATTATTTGCACTGACGGTTCTGCTCAGCCTGCCAGGTAGGAAACAGCAATACAGTGCAGCTTGTGCGATTGTAAAGGGACGTATGCAGGATGGCAAGATCCATCCTAGCATCACGAAGACGCAGTCTCTCGGAGACTGCATGGCACAGCTGGCAGAATTAAAAGCCCTATTACTGGCACTAATACAAACGGATTGGGAATTCCCCATACTTATAGTGTGCGATTCGTTTTACTGTGTCCAGTCTTACAATAAATATCTTCACTATCGGGTTCAGAATGGGTTTAAAGACTCAAAAGGTTGCTCAATAAAGCACAAAAGGCTTTGGCAACAGGTGGCCGAGTTGAAAAAAGACTTGCCGAGAGCTCACGTGATACACACGCTGAGTCATCAACAGTATGAACTGCCGCCATAGCTGAAATCACTTGTTCTAGTATGAGAATAGACAGACATATAATGGTAGCTGTCATTGCTTCACAGAAAAACAGCACAGCCTTACCGAAAGGTTTCCTCTCAAGTACTCCAACAAGTTAGATGCAAAAAATATTCCATATGCTCAAATTCCAGGAGTGGGGGATAGAGTACTACCAAACATGGATCGCAGGTTAGGTTCAATTCTAGCTGCACACGAGGGTCTGGGATCTGCATACACATTGGTTACTGCAACTGTTTCATTACTAAAACAACGCAATTGGTGGCCAGGTCTAACCAAACAGATGAAAGCATTTGTACTTAAGTGTGACATCTGTCAGCAAATGAAGGGTCCGACTATAGCACGCCCACCACAAACACCATTACTGATATCAGACAGACCTCTCGCTTGTGACTATTTTTTGGACCATTGCAGCCCCATACAATCTGACGGGGCTTACAAATACATCTTGGTGGCAGTGGATTCATGTTCTAGATTCCCGTGGGTTTGGCCTCAGCGCGCGGCTGACGCTCAAACTGTTATAAACGATTTGCGAGTCTTCATAGGGACATACGCAGTTGCCACATTACATTCTGACCATGGTCTAGGGGTTACATGGAAGTCAAGGGAAGTCTAGGTGTTGCATTAGGGTAGTACTCTCCGTACCATCCAGAGGAAAATTTGGTCATGGAGAGAAAAAACCGGGACTTAAAGCAATCTTCAACAGCAAGGGTATTAGGTTCGGGTGGTAGTTGGGTCAATCTAATCACCTATATGTGGCTCAGAGAACACTAAATAATATGCCAAGAAGTTCCCTAGGAGGTGTCACCCCGTATGAGGTCCTATTTGGGATGAGAAGGTGGGTACCTGATCTCAATTCTGAAAGGACAGTGGCGGATGAAAAACCTTTTGATATCGATAAAAGTTGGACCTTAATGAATTCCGGGCACTTCAAAGCAACGTGCAAGTAAAACACACCACCACTGGGGAAGTGAAATCAGTAACGGCAAGACCTGCCTGGATCCCCAAAATAAGGGATCTGGTCAGAGAAAAAATTGTGGTCAGGAAAGAATTTGGGCCATCATACAAAAAGTCTGTACTTGTCCTGGCTGTCGAAGAAACAAGAACAGTACTTCTTCTGCCTCTTGCCAGAAAAAAAGAGAAGAGATTTGTCTCAATTGATCTGATCAAACCACACTATGTGGCTGATCCTGAATAGCAGGCCACATGGACTTCTAGGTAGCCGCTGCTCTCCTCTCGCTACCATACAGGAATTTCAGACAGAAACACTTATAACATTCGAAGAGTCTACAATATGAAGTAATGGAGTTACCAACAATGAAATGGAACTCGTGACTATTGAAACAGAACAACAAAATTCAAGTGAAACGCAAATATCGATTTGGCCTAACACCGACATCTACATCAATGTGCCTCTACAAGAGACAACTGCCAGTTCATCAAAACCTGCTGAGGTACCTAAGATAGATCGAACTGCATCTGGCTACTTCATCGATTTCAACACTTTTTCTCTGGATCCAAGTGAACCTAAGTCACCGCCAGCTCAAGTTTCCTGCAAAAAAACTTCATGATTTTTTTTTTTTGCTTTTAAAAAGACATGCCTTGTTTCACCATGGCTACAGCTCTGGATAATAACAGGAATTCTCTTCCTACTATTTTGGATAGGTTTAGTGACTGTCCTTTCCTTGATCATGAATGGACACTATCTCCCAGAATGCTCTGCAGTATCAAATGTGAACTTGGTGCTGAAACCGCATACGTCATCTCATCATGAACAAAGAGACCTGTCCTATGTGAATATTACCGCAGTTCCAGTTCCTGACGGAATAGTGTGGGACAGGGTTTCATATGATGTATTTGGTTCCACAAAACTTTTAAAAATACCACATGTATTTAAAAGTTCTATAATTATATTATCACCTCCAGTATATATTCTGACGATTGGGATATTAACACTGTGAATAATCTGTTGTCTGATTTAGAACTATCTGCAGCATTTTCAACAAATGAAATGTTTGATGACTCTTCTGATTTCAACGAAATGTACTGTTATCAACACTATGGTCATCATTTTTTGTATAAAACAAGTGCACCACGTAATGTTTTCGCATAACACCAATGGGAACATTGCCCAACACCACCAAAAGGTAGTTCATAAACGTTTGCACAAAAGTTTGCTAATTTTTCTGGATTTAATACATCAGATCCATGCACATATTATTATATGCTTGCACCTTCATTTGCAAAGAAAAGTATGCTCACTAGCACAAAACGGATATATTCAGCGTCTTTTATTGCCCAACTGTCTGAACAGGATTTTGGCCTATGGAAAGACACTAAAGACATACAAACGGTCTGGGGGACTAAAGAATGACAGGTTCAGGGAACCGAGGCACTATTTAGAGCATGCTTCATACTACAACAAATGATTTTCCTGAACAACACTGTGCAACAGGCTTCCTGTCTTGAGTTAGCCGAGAATAAGGACTTAAGCATTTCCTCGCGTTCACCCATTGAGGATTGGCAAAATTACACAGAAAATGGTGAGGGTAAACTAGATGACATTATGCAGGGCATTTCATACAATTCAACAGACCCCAATTGTAAGAGATGGTTTGTTTGGCCTATCGACATAAATAGATGTCAGTCAAGATTCAGGGGTACCACCGAAGGGTTTAATATCCATAGGCCTGATTTACACTATGTACAATGAGAACATCCAGGGTGGTGACATCATACAGTGTTGGGAAGTTATGCCTAGATTGGCTAAGAACCTCGACACTGTCTCAGCTGAAACAGCACTTTCCCTACTGTCAGATGATATGGAACTCAGGGATTTTTTACTAGGGCCCCAAAAGCTACGTCAGAAACGCTTCTTATATGCCATATATAATGAAATTTGGAAAATCTCGCAACAGAAAGCTGCGGAGTTTGCTTGGAAAAGGCTTTGGCTATGGTTGACAATGGCATGACCACACTAACATCCAGAATTTACTCACTCGGCTACATTGTATCTTCTGCTATGGATATAATGGAACAAGATCTGTCCATCTTACAACACAGACAATCGCAGTTATGTTCTATAACGTTATTAAGCTGGACGCTACAATCTCTGCACTCTGGCCATGTGCCCTGGCGAAATATCAACAGGACGTCTCTGTTCTCTGCATAGAATTTGACTGAAAAACAGATAACAACACACAAAGGGATGCAAAATAGTCACCGTCCACAGAATGGTTAATTCATGGCCATTTAACATTGCCAGTAACAACTTCCGAGTTTAATTACTGCCTAGAACACGACCAGGTACGCAGGTATGAAGCAATGGGTAGGGAATTCATCCATGAATCTTGGGAATTACCGTATAGATTTAGATGCATCCTGTCATTTGAAAGGTTCCCCAGCTACAGTGATTAATCCAGTATTTAGGATGCTCTCGAATGGGAGTTACTTAATGAATGATCAAGGTTGTTGTGAGATGCTTCCAGGCTTTGCATATCTTGTCACTGTAAGTTCCAGGGTTACTTGTTGTATGCAAGTATTGTTTCCACCAACCCGCACAGTCAGGCAGGCGCTGTTATGGCTTTCATTGAATGTTTCCTTTATACGGTTTGATACTCTGAGACGAATGAAACCATACTATTACAGAAAGATGTGCCCTTAACCTCAGTCCGAGAGACTTTTGATCTCCAGGGTGCAAGGTCCTCTGCTGAGATACCGGCACTGGTACAAACGAATTGCCCTTTTCTTTTCAGAGAAATGATACAACTTATCTTTAACATGTCTGATATGAAGGGTATAGTACGCCTATTGAGGACCATAGGTTCTGGACTGTTAAGCACATTTCAGACAGTCTTCGGAGTGATTCCAGCTTTCATACACTCCGTATTTTGAAGCATTTTTGGAGGGCTTCGGCTAATCCTGCTACTGATATTGGGAATCCTGATTTTAATTTTTCTGCTACGCAATAGATGTCCCAGTCACTAAGAAAATAGGAAAAATTATCTTGGAGCAAAATTCCTGTGACCGCATGGTACTTCATCTTGGCACACCTCAAATAAGCGAGTCTTGGTTTCTATCATAACGACCCGTCTGGATTGACTGTGTCCTGTATGTTCTCCGCTGCCTATTCTGCGGACAAGAATGCGTGTTGGACCTCCGACTAACACTTCCATCGGTTGCGCCACAGGGCATGGATGCATTGCTGCACCCGTTAACGGCCCACGTACTGCAGTGTCGGCATTCTTAGAGCCACCACGGGACTCTTCAGCTCCTGTTGGATTCAATACTGGTTCTACCACAGACACACAGGCTCTGAATACTGCAAATGCTGCCCCAGCATCGGCTGTGGGAACTGAGGAAGGTCATCTTTGCTCAATTGAGCTGATCTGTGAGGAGTTACAGCGACCGTTGTCTGCGAAGGTAAGCAACATTTGGCTCTCCGTGTGCTGTGAAAAATTTGGCTTTTTCAAAACAACCAAAATTGGAATTTTAAACAAAACATTTTTCTTTTCTATACTATTACTGATCTACATGGCTTTCAGACGTACTCAGTGGCTTAGACAATATATATGAACATATTTTAAAGGACTATTAGAATTATTTTTAGAGATTTTATGAACTTTTAAGCATTTAAAAAAAAGCCTCTTTAACAATGTTTATCTGCTTGTTTAGTATGTCATCTGGTCGGAAGAGGAGTGGGTGTTATGTTTCATAGAGTACCCCAATATAGGCCCGAGTATTCTCCCAACCTTTCAGCTACATTTACCATACCATCACACTACATAACGGGTTTTGGTATTGACCTTTTACCTAGTTAATCACCGCATAAGATGTTGTGTGGTTTTCCCCGAAAACTAGTCTCATCAAATATGCATGAAGATTCTCAGAATCACAGCAGGATTACCATCCTCTGCATAATAACTATGTATACGTGTCATCCCTTCCATCCTCGGACGACACGGCACAGCAAAGTAGAATCCCCTGAGGGTACCCTTTGGGTATATATACACCATAGCTTTGCCAGGGCAGGCAGAGAAGATAGACTTCCATGCTGACACACTGACATGAGGCACTGAGGTTCCTGCACGCAGACATTCCAGCTCACAGTGGTCTGACATCCCTCGGGGTGTCCATCTCGAGACCAAGACAGCATCCCACAGTCTCTCACTTCATGTAATGGGGTTGGCTTCAGCCTAGGGGGATTCTTGGCTCCACACCTACATACATGCTAAGTACACTTAGGTACATCTGGATAGGGTTGCATCATAGGAGTACGCATTATTATTGTCATGTATTTATATGCTTGCATATATCTATTGTTTTAGCACTATGGTAGAAATCTACCATCCATTTACTCTGTTGGTGCCTAATATCGTTTATATCTGTTTCTGTTTTATGGTTGTTTCAGCACATCTATTTTACACTGGAATGACGCTAAATCAATAAATGCTTATTGAAAACGTCCCCACTATTTATTCTGTGTATTTCTCTGAGACAAAGTGAGCATGAGTGACTGAGGGAAAAGTACTGTACTGTTTCCACGATCCCTGATGGGACAGACTTGTCATGTTCGATAGTTGCCAAGAACTATTCTCTCCTTGGTAAGAGCAGTTTATGGTGGGACTGTGAGCTAGGTGGTATATAGGCGAATATACCTGGTGGGGGGGTCTGGAATCAGTCTAGACACCAATCCCACAGTCTATGTTGTCTAAACGTGCAGATTCTATATAGATTAATAGAAACTACACAACACCACATGCTCAGCCACTTTCTTCTTTGGTTTCAACAGGTCACATTGTAGCTTTGGGTGGTCTGGGCGCTGGTGCTTTGGATCTCTAAGTGTCCGTTCATCTTCTCTCCACTTGTAGGTCCAAGTTTTATTCTGCTCTCAGGGTCATACAGGCAGGTGTGGGGAGTGAGGATCTAGCAAGTAGGAATTATGCTGCCTCAATCAATGCACAAGTATGTCAAAAAAAATATTTACCCTTCATTTTCTCTAACATATTTTGCTGTTGTAAACTCTGTGATTTACAAAAGCATAGGCTCTGCTATTGTAAAACACATGGTTGCAATGTAAAATAGTTCTCTGTGAGTCGGAAATGCATTCCCAACTCAAAAAGTAAACTTTGCAACCTCTTCGGATTCAGAAGGTGGAGGTGCATCAAAAGAGGGTGACCCCCTTCTCCTTCCAAATTACAGTGGAATGAAACAAAGATTTATATAGCTGCAATTGCAGTTTGAAACCATTGAGCAGAAAATGTTTCCCTAAATGGAATGGTATCTCTTTGTGACGATTCCATCATGTGAATGTGGGATTTTGACATTAGGGGCACAGAGAGTGGGCCTGTGGACGACTTCATACTTCCGCCAATGTAGTTTCCAGAATGTCAACTTTGTTTTTTTTAAACAGCCACAGTCCCTTCTGGGGGACAGAGACTGCTTAAAACATAGTTCCCATATATGCAAATGCAACAATGGAGGCCTCAAAGGCCTCCAATCCTACTCTTGCAGCCATTTGCAAAGTCGCAAAAGGAATATTGCATCAAGTAAATTAATGAAGGAGAATTTGCTGTGACTGCATGTGAAGGAAAGTTTGGTGCTGCAATTGATTAGTAAATTAGTTTTTTCACAAAACTCAGATCAGGTCATACAGAATTTAGTGTGCTAACAACTCCAATTGCTTTGAGTACGCCTTAAGATATGTCTTCTTGGTGATTAACGTGTGCAATTAAGCACTGTATATTCTCTCTCTCCTACTCATACTTCCATTCATCTCCTAAATTTCACTATCCACCCTACACACAACCCTCCCACTCATGTGTAAGCACTGCATTTTCTTTTCCTTTGGCACTGTCCTTGTTTCCACAGCTATGCACCATCTTCACACTCTCTTCCACACAATTACAGTTGGAACGTATGTGACCACTGTGCATTATAAAAGTGGTATTTCTAAAGCACAAACCTATCCAAATGGCAGCGAATGCTGTACAGAGTAAAAAAAAAGCAAAGCATAACAGCAGCAAGTGATATGGTATTGTGATTTAGTGTTCTTTAAAGAGATGGGTATTCACCTATTCTCTAAATTGGCACAGATTTGGGATGCCCCGATTAATATGAGGATATTGTTCCAGGTCCTGAGTGCACAGATGGAAAATGCTGCTGCACTGATTTTTCTTTTTTTACATTTCTAAGTTTGCAGTCTTATGGTGCTGTTGCTGTGTCGAGAATCACCAGAAATGGTTAGCTTGTCTGCAAGATAAGCAGGGAGCTATGGGGTGCCTGGAGCCAGGCCATCTTTGTTTTTTTGACAGTGGGTGAGGTTGATGTGCAAAGTGAGTACTAATTATTTGGTTCTCAGTGAAAGTTGGGGATGAAAGCCATCAAGGTACAAGTAATTAAGCCAATTTTGTACTGTTTCTTGTTGTTGCTCTTGGCAGATAACAGGAATTCTGTCTTGGGTGGGTTGAATTTCATGGGGGCAGTGGACGTCCAGGTATGAATAACGTGTAGGCAGTGTTTGAGGCATACAATGACTGACGAAGAGTTGTGTATCATTGGCATATTGGTGAATCTCAATACTTTGATTTGTGAATAGAGCAACAAGTGGCTCCATGTAGAGTTGAGGATAGCAGGGGACAATATGGAACCCTGGAGGGCTCCGCAGGTGATGGGAATCTTTGGGGCCTGGAGTAGCCCAGATGAAAAAACTGGTGTTGTTTGGAAAGGAAGGAGGAGAACCAGTGAATCTCATCCAAGATTCCGGGCTGTATCTATGGTTGGAATGGTCAACTGTGTTGTTGCAGGGATTCTGCTTATGCGCAGAACTATGCGCAGGAACCCAGGCCCTCAGTGAATTGCAGTGTACCAAAAACTCACCTCAGAACCGAGAACCCCTATCCGGCCAGCATCAGTGTTCCATTCGTTATCCGAGATTTAGCTCGGCGGTCCCAATGTATAAACAACCCAGAACAAGCAACTTAGTATATTTCTCAGGAATGGTGGGAATCAGAAACACCTTTTCGTAATTATTCTCGTACCAGTCCACAACAGAATAAACCGTGATACGGGAAAAGTTTAAAGAGTTTATTTTATAAACCTCGTGTCCTAATATGCAGCAGTTTGGCTAACATTAGCAGACAAACGATTAAAATCAAAACCATCAGCATAGTTACAATACCATAGAAAATGAAAGGAGCAATCATAATAAAATGACAGTGGCTCTAGGCCACCTTCCTTTCTCTAACCCACTAATAGTATTATTAGACTAATAAAAGGTCTCTAGGCTTGAATGGGCAACCCCATACCGTATAGATCAGCTCAGAGAATTCACATCACAGGATCAGCTATGCTCTGCTCCTAGGAACGCTCTTCTTCCGAATGTCTTGAAAAACATGCAACACTGCAATATTAAAAGCATTCGACTTTCAGGTATTTGCAGCTGCGTGCGTGTTATGGCTAAACTAGTGGGCCGATCAACCTGAACTCAACAACATGCACCGTCTAGCGATCCAGACTGTTTCTGTTACACTGTGTACAAACCAAGGTCGCTATTCACTGTTTAAGATGTTAACAACAGACAGTTCTCATGTGAAGCAAAGTCGAGTAAGCATTTCTCAATTCTAATAACATGTGACTACAGTGTCGGGTGCAAAGGCAGCAAAAGCGTCAAGATGGCTTTCTAACATCTAACGCGGTTATGCTAACTTAGCGTTGTACATAGGTAGATAACGATCATCACCACACCCCCCCATGATCGGACCACTAACCACTAGGGGCGCACTAGCAAGAACGCAGAGTTCAAGTTCGATAGAATGGAACCAAGGGCATGAACCATAAGTCCATATAAGGGAAGTGAAAAAGTTCAAAGAGAAAACAAAATCCATGGAAAAAGTTAAAACGTAGAGAGAAAAAAACCATGTAGTTAGCTAAAAATCGATGATGGACTGAGGACCGAAAGGAAGTTCAAAAGTCAATCCATCAAAGTGTATGCACAATACGTTGCTACTGCTTCCAAGAGGAAATCATTGGAACGTTCCGCAAAAGTATCTGCCATCCAGTTCAGGACGGGGAAAGAACAGACATGTTCTTCAACCACCGGAGCCTCCAGCACCTGGCGAGGACAACCGGGGTGCACCTCAAGGTAACTGTTCGTCAAGAAGTCAATCGCCGCCACTCCGATGTCCCAATTACCAAGAACTCCATGCGCTGCAGCACAGGCCATAATCCCGACACCAGAACAGTCCAACTCGTGGGCCACTAAGGGGCTCATAAACCGAACATAATCCGGATCAGGAGACACCGGGTTTGACAGACACAAATCCAGAGCCCATTGGAACGGACAATCTAGGCAATGAAAGACAGGCTGCACACAAGTAAAGTAGGCAAACCGAAAGGACAATCCATATGCTGCGCTCAGAGTCGCCAGCGGTAAGGAGCCATAGAATTCAATCATTTGGTTACGAAGATGGTGCAGCCGGGACATGTTGTTGTGCCACGCAAGTTGTGCATCCATAGCGCAAGGCACAGATCAACAATAGTATTCCAGCCACGAGGGCAAGAAGTAAAGGCAGACCTCCGAAGACACTGGAAAAAATAAAATGAAAAAAGGCCGGGATCACTCCGAAAATAGTTTGAAAAGAGGTCACGAGGCCGGAGCCCACGATTTAAAAAAAATGAGCTATGCCACTTGTGGATGAGGCATTAAAGGTAGTAGTAATCAAGGTCCCAAAATGGAGTGGGAGATCAGTATTCAAAAGCGCTTGCACCTCAGTGCGCGTGTTAGCTACGTGAAGGACAAATGTTTCCCGGGAGGAAGTTAAAGCGACTTCTTTCTGAGACAATAGAGCTCTTATTCTGCTCATCTTGTTGAACTCTGCTTTCAAGGTTGGAATTGAAGGCCATATGGATACATCCAGCCGGCCATGCGGGGGTGGGAAAAGAACATTATTACAGCAAACTACCCTCTGATACAGTCACGATGTAGGGAATTCCTACCAGCATCCCACAGCAAGCTTCATTATTTAACAGCAAATAACTACCGTTAGCAAGCAGCGTGAAAGATGGAGTAATAACAGGCACCGGGATCCCTTTCAGGACGCAAGCTAAATTAGGGGCATGGACATTACATGCACCATGCAATTGAATGTGCCTACACACAACAGAGTGATCCGGTGCGGAAGTGCACTCTTCACCTTTCAAGTAAACCTCCTTGCCGTCCCTCACACACCTGTATGTGAAAGGCAGCGACCAGACTTCATGCAGGAAGGCAGTACCCAACTGTTCGTATCTGTCTAAAGCATAATGTTTCATGCACGAACTAAACTTGAACAAGGAAAACGGTAAAGTGATCAAACCATGTACTAGCCACACGGCATAATTCAATTCAGCAACAGAGAAAGGCAAAGGTTCTAATTTGTCAATGTGCAGCAATGAATATGTAGCATCTTTCATGGACATGAATTGCTGTTTCGCAGTTAAATTAAAGGGAAGGAATAAAGATGAAGTATTCATGTAATCCCAAGGGACTTTCCCTGCCTTCAACGTTTGCAATGTCCATGCAAACTGCATAATGGAACGCAATTGCTTCTGACCATGATACAATACAGACAAATCATCCTGCACAATGTTCACCACAGATGAAACAATATTATCTAAAGTATAGATTCTGGAAGACAGGGTGTTAATGCTATTATCTATAACAGCCAATACCTTTTCCATATTGGCTTGATCAATTGCACGCAATCTGAAAGCAGCCTCAATTTGGGACAACTTCCAAACCTCGTTATAAACAGCATACATCCATCGCTTGGGTCTGCCAACAGCAGGACCCTTAACAAAATCATTCAAATCTATTTTGTCATTTAATCGAGCTAAATGTAGTTTAACAGACGCTAAAGTGGAATGTTGCAGCCAAGACTGGCATAACTTCCCTACTGAGTAGGTAGTTACTGTGTGAGAGGATTCAAAACGGGGTCCACACGAACCTGTGTATACCCCTGTTTCAAATCCAGAAACCTATGTTGACAGGAGTCCGAAC
The DNA here is from genome assembly GCF_964204655.1 of Triturus cristatus. Lineage (NCBI taxonomy): Eukaryota > Metazoa > Chordata > Amphibia > Caudata > Salamandridae > Triturus > Triturus cristatus. The sequence continues at coordinate 321,212,139 of NC_140586.1, read as the reverse complement.
TCGTTTGCCACACCAACCATCCCTTCGGATGCAATGTAGAAATATTGAAGGACGTGTTGGAAACCTGTGTCTGCAACATATCAAGGGATAGATCCGTATGATTACCCTAATTGGGATAAGCACCCAGATCTGGCATGAAGGGAGAATTTAACTTTTTAGACGTAGCCAATCCAAAACAGGTTGTCTGAAAAATCGAGGAATTTAAAAATAACATATGATTCGGGATGAGGCAGGCACGATGCAAAGCCTCTGTTCCCTGTACTTGCCATCGTTTGGAGACCCAAACCGATTTAAGATCGACTGCAGCTTTCCACAGATCATACCCGCCAATTGCCAACTCGTCCATAAAGGACTTGGAATACAACAATTTGGTGTGTGTCAGTCTAACTTTAGAAGCAGCCTCAGGCGCAACCTTAAAATAAAAGGAGGCTGGATGGGCCACACTAAAGTCAGAAAAATAAGTGAATTTTTCCACTAACTTGGCTGAACTGCCCATCCTAGGGGCGGGGCAATGTTCCCATTGTGTATAATTTACAAAATTTCTAAACGCATTCGCTTTGTGCAGGAAATGTGTGCCATAATGTTGATAACAAAATTGTTCATCATAATTAGCAGTATCTAAATACAAATCCTCATCATCAAAAGCAGCATAATATTTTAAATCAGAAAACAGCGCTTCTATGGCTTGAACATCCCAATCATCCGAGTGAATGTTCTGCTTCACGACATCACCCATAGAAACGCTAAATACATTTGGCACATTAATCACTTCAGTGGGGCCATGAATTTGAAATTTAACGGCATCTCAAGCAATCCCATCACAAACAGGCCAGGCAGTAATGTTCACAAAAGTCTGGTCCCTCTTCATTACGTGTGAGGAGGAGTGGGGGGCCAAAGTTCCATCAATTAGTCGAATTGTAGACCGTTCATTCAGGTAGTGTCCATTGATAAGTCTAAAAAACACTACCACAAAGCCAATGGACATAAACAAAAAAACACATATGAGCACCAGCCAAATGTAAGTCCAAGGGGGTATTAGAAAATGTCTTTTGAACCAAGCCACAAAAATCGAAACTTTGGACGGGGCAATGGAAGTCATTGAATGAGAATCAAATGAGTCATGTGAGAGGGCAACTGTGGTGGATTGTAAAACAGGCAAGGTAACATCTGCAGGATAAGCATACTCAACTTCTTCAAGCACGCCACTAGGTGTTTGTGGCAACAAGGGACCAGTAACGGCATGCATCTCGATGGCAACATCAGGCACTATGTCAGAAGCTCGGGCCACAACAGAATTTCTCAGCATCGAAGGGCAGGAAACCGCTGGAGTCATACTAAGAAGAATCGGCCACTCGTTGTAGTTTGACATTGTCAATCGAAATGTACCTGTTATCCTTTTGACCAGGAAGAGGAGGTAAAATGACAGTTCTCGTACCCTGCACTCCAAGCACTGGAACCGGTGCACGATAAGAGTGGCCGAACTTCTTCTTGTTCTCCACCTTCTCACGGACCAGATCACCAACTCGGGGTAGCCAGCCGACTACCGGAATCTGAACATCAGCTTCAGATGAGGAGGGTACGTGTTCCTTCGCTAGACTGTTTCTGGCTTCTTGTAGAGTCTGCAATACAGCACAGTGTTCATCTACGTCAAAGGGTGCGGCTGACGCCGCCATGTCTAGACCATCAAGGTCTGGAACAAACATTCGAACACCAAAGAGCATCATGTATGGGGTCCGCCCACCCAGAGACCTTCTAGGGAGATTATTAAGTGCACGTTGCACGTCATATAAGTGGGCAAGCCAGTTCCGGCCAGTACCCAAAACTCGGGCTGTCAAAGATTGCTTTAAGTCACTGTTCATTCGCTCCACCACACTATTGCCCTCAGGCCGGTATGGAGACGAAAACTTGACTTGGACCCCCAAATTTCTCATGGCCTCTTTGTACGCCTTAGAGGCGAACGCCGGGCCCTGATCAGAATGAAAGGTACCACACGCAAAACTTCCAACAAAGACACGCAAATCCTTTATGACAGTGCGAGAATCAGCACTCCTTTGGGGCCATACCCACAGAAAACGTGTGCAAGAATCCACTGCAACCAAGATGTATTTGAAAGCAGTATCAGAGGTAAAAGGACTGTAGTGATCTAAATAAACACAACCCAATGGTTTACTAGATATGTACAACTGAGTTTGTGGTGGGCGCGCCGCAGAAGAAGGTTTAATCTGCTGGCAAATGTCACAATTAAGAACATAAGCTCTGGCTTGTTTGTACAAACCCCACCACCAGTAACGTTGTTGTAGCAAAGATACAGTAGCCGCAACGCCGGCTTGCGCGGACGCCATGCCCTCGTGGGCTGCTAATATCAAAGAAGGTCTGCAGTCCGCATTGGGAATCAATCTGTCACCAACGTCATTAATCCTCACTAAGGGGACTTTATCAGGACTTAAGTGATAATGGTAACGAGCAGGGAAACCTTTCGGCGGCTTCGTGCCCTGCTCTGTAGCAGCAATAGCTGCCAAGATGTCATCATCAATCTTACTTTTGGATCTTGTAACTACTGCTACTAAGTATGTTGCCACTGCTGTTTTTGCTGCCTCGTCAGCCAAGCTGTTGCCGACAGCATGGACACCAACTCGTTGGTGACCAAGAGTGTGAATTACATTCACGAGAGGCAGACGGTCTTTTAGATCTGCCACTCGAACCCAAAGCAGTTTATGCCTAATAATGCTGCCCTTGGAATCACGATAGTCATTCTGAGACCAAAAATGCAGATTGTCGTTGTAAGACTGAACACAGTAAAAGGAGTCACTCACTATAAGAGTAGTGACTCGGGGATCAGCAAACTCCAGCGCAAGCACTAGAGCACGAAGCTCCGCCAACTGAGCGGTACAATCACCCAATGACTGCGTGTGCACGACATCGGACAGGAATTCACCATTTACGAAAGTACCGACTACAATTGCGCAAGCCGCTGAATAGGCGTGCTTTGATCCCGTTGCGGATTGCGCAGACCCGTCAGTGTATATGACACAATGGTAATCCTCGAGAGGGCGCAAGGACAGAGGAGCCGGATGAACGAATTCATACTGCAAAAACTCCTGAGTCTGAAATGCCACGTCAAAGATAAAAGTGACGTACGGCGATGTCAAGGAAGTGGCCCATTGTATCCACCTTGGATGCAAAGCCTTAGAATTCGGTACACTCGCTTTCGTCACTGCCTCTAGGGCAGGATAGGGTGTCACCACCAACATGCGTTTCCCTTGCGACAGCGCTCTTTCTTTCAGAATCGCCATCTGCACTGCTGTCAGAACCTTCTCTACAGCGGAAAAACGCAGTTCAGCTGAAGTATACAAGTGAGATTTGTAAGCAATGGGGACGGTGTCGCCCTCATTGAACGTTAAGTATGTAAAACCAACTGCGCCAGGCACTATCCGTATGACCAGGTTAGTGTGGTTATCACGTGTCAGTAAATACTTAGAAGCAAGAAGATCAGCTTGCAATAACTGCAATATAGCTGAATGCTCAGGCAGCCAACAGGATTTGGAAAAAGAAGGTTGTACCAAGGCGTAAAGCGGCTTGATACGCTGGGCATAATCCGGGATGTAAGTTCGCCCGAAATTCAGAAAACCCAGCAGGGATTGTAATTTCTTTAGTGAAGTAGGAGCATGGAGGCATGCGCACTTCTCTAGAAAGTGCGGAGCCAATCCTCGACCTTTATGGTTGAGTTCGTACCCCAAGAACAACACTGTATACTCTGCAATGTGAGACTTCGCAAAATTGAATTTGTACCCGAAGTCCGCAAACAAAACAATAATGCGGTCAACGCGTCTGAGATGCGGGTCTAACTCGTCATCCGCGAGATAAATGTCATCCACGTACGAGTACGCATCCGGGTCTATACCCTCTAAGAGGGAGACCACGCGAGCGGCAAAGACACCCGGGCTGTTCTTATAGCCCATTGGTAATCTTTTGAATTGTTTTTGTTTGCCACCAGAGGTGAAAGCCGACCACTCACTACTAAGAGAGGACAGGTTATGGCTGTAAAAGCCGTTGGAAATGTCAAGTGTGGTTTTAAACCTTTTTCTCACGAGACTATCGACGAGAGCCGAACTGTGGGTATTCTGTACTGCACAGGTCCGGCAATGAGAGTTAAGGTGCCGGTAATCCAAAACTAGGCGGTACGACCCGTCAGGCTTCGTCACAGTAAATAAGGGATTATTCATAGGTGACACACATGTTTCGATTACTCCCTGATATTCCAATTGTTCAAGGATCGACGCTACGTGAGATCTAGCTTCACGACGCATGGGGTATTGGGGTTGTGGCTGGGGCGTAGTCCGCAACGGAATCTCATGGCCAGGGGACAATTTATCCCAGCCCACTTGAGTCCGATACAACGCAGGTGCTTGCACCTGAGCCCATTCCCCGGCATACTTATCAGCTAGGACCTTAGGCACTGTGTGCGCAAAGGACGGGAGGATTACCTCCTCCCCTCTAGGAGCAGCCAACACAAAAGCCGGGGGCCAATCTGCCTCCGCCAACAGAATATCATAGGTAGTGGTCAGATTATCCCAGAAAACCCCTTGTATTGTGCGTTGTATATCACCCTCAATATGTAGGATTATATTATATAGTCTGTCAGGAGGAGACACACGAGTGTCAGCAGTTTCAATACTCACAAATATATCAGTTGCTGTCGCCACCAGATATGGACGCAGTGCTTGTCGCACTACTGTAACTTCCGCCGCGCTGTCCAGCAGCGTTAGCGCCCATGTTAGGTTCTGAAGCTGCGTCCGTACCATCTGAGGCATACCTCGCTGTCAGTAAATCTGAACGGAAGGCCCCCCCTAGGGTAATTAAAGGTCCAAGAGAAGGGGGGAAGAGACCAAAGAGTTATCTGGGAAAGCTCTTTCTGGACCTATATTATTTTATATGAGACTTAAACAAGTTCTCGCCTGCCAATATAGCACAGAAAATTAAACAAAAAAAGTTATTTATTTAGTAACCATTTTTATTTGTATTTTGTCACTTTTATCAATCTGTCAGTGCAGCAACTTTCTTCTTCTGAAACGGGGGTCGTTGACGTGCCGAGTCTTCTTGCTTGCCTTTGCCGTCAGCCGGTCGGGACTGCTCACGTTGCTGTGACGTACCCCGACTTTTGCCAGCGCCTCCGCCATCGGACTGTGAAGCCGATGTTTCCTGTGAAGAACGAGGAGAACGTTGGTCAGAAACCTGAAATCGATCAGGTGACTTTATAGTAGCACGATCACGCAGATCATAAGTGCGCTCACTACTTGACTGAACTGGAGAGGCAGGACGGGACCCCTGTTTCTGTTGCTGCTTTTCCTGCTTTTTCGCCCTCCAACTTTGTTTTGGAAAATTAGGGCGATCGTCCTTACCAGACGAGTTTGCCTTTGTCTGCTGTATCGAATCAGGATTCTTCACAGTTGGTTTAACACCTAAGGCGCTACGACCAACCTGTCTATAGGCGTTTGCGATAATTTTCGCGAATTCCCTCGGCTTGTCGTCTTCGTTCACTGCGTCTAATTTATTAAGCACTTGGAATTGCATAGCATCTCCTTTGAGGTTACCCATAATCATGGTAGCAACCACATCGAACACACCGACAAGCCGCATTCCCAATTCAATAGCAGCCTCCGCTCCATGATTCTCTTGAACACGTTTAATCACGGAGGGCAGTACCGACAGAGACGGAGTGCCAAAGCACTTCGCGTATGTCGCTGCAAAGACCTTACCCCAGTTTTCGCAATCAGCCATATCTGGGACCAAGTCTTTAGGCAAAGCAATGGTAAGGATCCTGTGCTTCTCCACAGGAGATGTACGCGGATAAACCGCTACTATCTGATCAAACTTCTCAGCAAGCCAATAATGGAAATCATTCCTATTTTGTGGTCGCTTGCCCACTACCGAATTGACCATAACAGGACTAATAACCACCGCGTGGTGGTCCGTCGGTTGTCCCGCAACAGCAGTAGCGACCACCTGCACGTTGCGCGACACGTACTGCAGTACACGCAACTGACCCACCGTTACCGGCAGGTAGCGGGGATGAGGCGTAAATCCGGCTAACACCGGCCATGTGGCCCCTGGGATTGACAAAGGGCCCATTCTTGCCGGTATAACCGCATGGGGAAGGGCGCCATTAAACCAAATGTTATGTTGCCAGGCAGAAATAGGAATTTCTTGAGTCCTATATGGCGTATATTTGGCTGGTAACGCCGTGGCAGTATAGGTGTGGAACGTATCATCGTCCTCACTCACCGCTGGCAAAGTAACCCAAGAGTAGAACAACTCAAATGGAAACAACGCATCAGCACTTACTACAAAAATCACAGCCATACCATCGTCTGGCACCCCATACTGCGCCAGATGACGTTTCAGGGGTGCTCGGCTATGAGCCGGAATATCGACCGCCATTAGGACTCCAACAATAAATCGACAATAAACAGTAGCACACAGGTAGGTTAAAGGAAACCAGAGTGACGGTGTTGTGGACTAATACAAGCACTACTAAGGCGTCTCAAATCAATAGACCAAATGTTAGGTGCGCCATGTTGCAGGGATTCTGCTTATACGCAGAACTATGCGCAGGAACCCAGGCCCTCAGTGAATTGCGGTGTACCAAAAACTCACCTCAGAACCCAGAACCCCTATCCGGCCAGCATCAGTGTTCCATTCATTATCCGAGATTTAGCTCGGCGGTCCCAATGTATAAACAACCCAGAACAAGCGACTTAGTATATTTCTCAGGAATGGTGGGAATCAGAAACACCTTTTCGTAATTATTCTCGTACCAGTCCACAACAGAATAAACAGAGACACGGGAAAAGTTTAAAGAGTTTATTTTATAAACCTCGTGTCCTAATATGCAGCAGTTTGGCTAACATTAGCAGACAAACGATTAAAATCAAAACCATCAGCATAGTTACAATACCATAGAAAATGAAAGGAGCAATCATAATAAAATGACAGTGGCTCTAGGCCACCTTCCTTTCTCTAACACACTAATAGTATTATTAGACTAATAAAAGGTCTCTAGGCTTGAATGGGGAACCCCATACCGTATAGATCAGCTCAGAGAATTCACATCACAGGATCAGCTATGCTCTGCTCCTAGGAACGCTCTTCTTCCGAATGTCTTGAAAAACATGCAACACTGCAATATTAAAGGCATTCGACTTTCAGGTATTTGCAGCTGCGTGCGTGTTATGGCTAAACTAGTGGGCCGATCAACCTGAACTCAACAACATGCACCGTCTAGCGATCCAGACTGTTTCTGTTACACTGTGTACAGACCAAGGTCGCTATTCACTGTTTAAGATGTTAACAACAGACAGTTCTCATGTGAAGCAAAGTCGAGTAAGCATTTCTCAATTCTAATAACATGTGACTACAGTGTCGGGTGCAAAGGCAGCAAAAGCGGCAAGATGGCTTTCTAACATCTAACGCGGTTATGCTAACTTAGCGTTGTACATAGGTAGATAACGATCATCACTACAGTGTCAAAGGCAGCAGAGTTGACCAGTAATATAAGGAGGCAAGGTTCATCTTCATCTGTGATTAGGAGGATATTTTCTACAATAGGTAAGGTATTAATCTCAATGCTGCAGCATGATCTAAAGCTGGACTGGTAGTCATGCATGAGATGATTAGCATTAATGTGGCCTTGGAGTTGAACTCTTTTTCAATGCTCTTTTTGCCAAATAGTATATGAGTGATAGTTCAGTAATTAGTGAGGTCATCAGGGTCTAGTGTAGGTTAGTTTAGGACTGGGAAGACGCTTGGATTAAGAAGAGGCTTTGAGATAGTTGAGTCTGTTGGCGAGATCTGAAAGAGATAGACCTCTGAAGGATGACCATTGTGGGATCCTACAGAAAGTGGTGGGCATGAGAGATGAAGCAGACTTGGTGTTGTAGATGTGCTGTTGGATCTTCTGTATCTTTTTACTGAAGAAGCGGTTCACTTTTCTATGGAACGAGGAACAGATGGGCCCGGCAGGGGGTTTCATGCAGTGTTTGATTGTCTTGAAAAGCGTTCTAGTTCAGTTTGTGTCTTTATTGATGGTGTCGGTATAGTACTTTACGCTGGCTGATGTGATGAGTTGTCTTTGTGTTGTATGGAGGGACTTCAGTATCAAAAGTATCATGCTCACTTTTTTACAGGTCTGATAATTCTTCAGCACCACTTTATAGGTTTTAAAGTGCTCCATAAATGTAACAAAATAATGTAACATAACGTAACATAAAGTAACATACATAACAAATAACATAGAAACATAACATAACATAGTAGCATAACAACATAACAGATAACTAAGGCTCCCGGTTTTATGGTATTTATTTTTAAACATTTCCATCAGTATTTATCCATTTTTAATTTTTACCCATCTTATTGGTATTTACCTGTATTTATTTTGTGTTTTAAGAACAAATGGAGTGATAAAATGGTATATTTCCACATTATTTAACTGATTAACAACTCACCCACACTTTGATGCCTGTTGCATTTTAGCAAATTAAGCAGCCAATGTAGCAAAACATTACCCCCTCAGGCAAATATTAGCTTTATATACAAATATATGTTAAAATATGCCCTGTATTTAAGGAAATCTTATTCTGTTTTTTAACTTCCCATGCTGTCTATTTGGTCAGCTGCTGGCCTGGAATTTATGAAGGACGCATGAAAAGTCACTCACAAGAAGCACAATCTTCTGTATTTTTCTGCTTTTAAAAATGAAAGGAGACAGGAAACACATTGGTTTCTGTTTGTATTTATCTGTAAAAATCAGTAAAAATGCTGGGAGCCCTACATATAACATAACATAACATGAGGTCAGCAGGAGTTCTGATTTTATTTAATTTTCTTTAATTTGTGTGGATAAATCCTTTATTATTAGCAATGCTTTTAGAGTATCAGGGTGCTGAAGACTTTGGCTTGTACTTGCTTGTTTTTATTGGTGTGTGGATAGTCGCATAGTATTTCCAAAATGTTTTGAATTTTTTTAGAAGGGAGTTGTTGTTGGACATGAAGTTGATAGGGCTAGAGATACGTTTTTGCAGGCTGTCTGTGGAGAAGTGTTTGAAGCATCTAAAGGTTTAGTCTTCTCCTTTTGGTTGACCTTGGTTTGTTTGTAAGATGATGAGCAGGGAAATAGGGATCGCAGAGTGGTGGCTCAAGTCCAGGCACATGGGTGGTTTGCACTTGATTGTTGGTGAAGTTGAGAAGAAAAGTTCAGGATGTGGACTTTGGAATGTGTTGGTTGTGTGAAATTCTGTAACAAGTTGAGTGTGTCGATGAGGTTGTCTCTTGTGTTTTTTGAGCTTGTATTGTCTTGGAGATTGAAGTCACCCAAGAGGAAGGTATGAACATTTTGTATGGACAAGGTAGAGAGAAGATATATAAATTCATCAATGATGTCCTTGTGTTGCCTGGAAGGCCTGTAGATTAGATGAAAGATGGTGGTCAGAGTTGCATAGAGTGAGAAATGGCATGCCAGAAGCTCCATGGAGTTGATTGGTACTTGCTTTCTAGGGTGCAGGGCCAACAGGACTTATGTATGACACTTAGACCTCCTTGGCTTTGCAAAGAGGCCAAGGAGTGTATGTGCATTTAGTCTGCATGACAGTGAGACCTCCTTAGCTCTGCTGCAAAGAGGCCAAGGACGGGATGTACTTTTAGTCTGAATACTTTAAGGACCCACTGACAGGCACTTTGAGTAGCTCACGTTGCCTTCAACCTTAGCTCCAGAGTTCCCAATCTTACCCCGTCATAAACACACAACCTCAACCCGAACTCCCCCAGAGCACCTGGAGGGGACTCAGTTCATAGTATACACTATATAAAAGTCATATGTTGCAAGAAGGTTATCCTGTGCACCAGTGCCTTGTGCAACCCACCAGTCCGTGAAGTGCCACTTCCACCTGGAGGCTAAACAAACTTGCCTTGCTGTGTAGCTGCTGTTGTCCACCCCATCCTGTGTGGGTGACCTAATTCCTCTCTTCAATACTGGCCTTTGTACCCCGAGACTGCTGCCTGCATTGGAGCCGACATTGAGGTGAGTTGATGACATCATCAGGTGACTTCATCAGTAGAAATGAAAATCTGTTGTCTTTCCCATCTTATTTCCTATTGCTTGATACTATTTCCTAACTAATGTAATCCTTTTTTTATCCACCTCAATATTGTTAAGGGGGTAAAGGGTCACACAGCAACAAGTCCACAACGTAAATGCTCCAAATGTTTATTCCTCAGTTAAAATGCTACAAATACAGCTCCCAGTTCATAAATGCAGTTCAAAGTTCTATCTCCACTATTTCTGCCCTCAGGACAGTCTATTGTTTGCACGCAAATAATTCATATGACAATAATCAACCCCCGGCAGTTCTATACAAACTCTCACCAGTTCAAATAACAACCTATGTAACACATCTTCCCCCCAAAAAATTAAACTCAATAAAACTCACAAATGAAAATAGTTCCAGCATGAAATCACTAAATGAAAACAAGACATTATAAATTGTTAAACAACATAGTTCTTGAACTTTACAGGTATTCTGCGTAATCTACTACTTGTTGTACATCCACTATTGACATCAGATCTGACTGAGAGAAATAGATTAGTTGGTATACTCATGGATGCTATTACTCCATCATTGTTTCCAAAGTTACATGCCATTTTTGGTACACTTCATCCTCCCATTGTCTTCCTTCTTCCTCTATTTTCCTTTTAAATAGGGAAACACAATTAAGATTCCACACTGTTCTACTGACTGCATGCACAGCATTTCTAAACACTTCCACAACTTTCATCGTATCTGAACAGCCTGCTGATCCCTTGCTTACTGATGTGTTTTTCTTGAGACAAACTCACAATGCCCCTACATTCACATTCACTTTGCTGCAAATGTGTTTTCTCATATCCATCTCAAGTTTCATTTTGTGCTTATAGTCCTCTATCACTCTCAGTTTTTTTAAATCTACTTCAGTATCATGGCGCTTCTTGTTCTCCAACCACCATGGTACAAGACAAGTACTCAATTTACCTCCTCTCAACAATTCAAATGGGCTTATGTCAGTCACAGAATTGAGAGTGAGTGAAGCTGAGAGCACTGCTTGCAATGCCTTCCTCCAACTTAACCCTCCCACCACGCTTTTAAATCTCTTCACTTGGCCATTGGATTCTGATTGTGATACAGAGATCCTTCTATAAATGATACCACATCTAGACTAATAATTATAGTATAATTGCTGGTAAATTGCGGACTATTGTCTGAAACTGTTTCTTGTTGTATTCCCCTTCTGAAAAATAACTCATCCAAGAATTCTACAATACTTTCCGATGTAACTGCCTTAACCATTCTGACTTCTGACTACGAGAACCATCCTAAACACCTCAGGCGTAGGTAAACTGCAAATGGAGAAATGCTGTCTATGCCCAATTTTATCTATGGTCCTGCAGGAAATTCTATGGGGCATGAATGAGGAATGAGTGGTTTGATTGACTTGTTGCTAAATGCACATTCACCACACAATCTTACCTGTTGATCAACCATGACATCAATTCCAGGCCACCAAAAATTATCTCTGATACGTCTTCTAGTTCTAGATATTCCCAAATGACCTTCATCTGCAGGATCAATTAATTTCTTACTGAGACCAAAAGGACGAATGAACATGTCACCTCTCATAACTATTCCATTTTATGCACCTAACTCCTCATGTACCTTGAAGAACCCGTTCAACTCTCCAGGAACCTTATGTCCCTCAGGCCATCCACTTACCAAAACTTCAGTGAGTAATCTGAGTCTTTCCTCATTTCATCAACCCATTAAGATTCAAGAATGGCAGTATTGTCTATAACTGTCGAATTCACATCAGCAACTGTAATTACTACTCCATATTCTTCATCCAACTCATCAACTGGATTTTCAACTGACATGGGTAATCTTGACATGCAGCAGCAAGAATATTGTTTTTCCCTTGAATGTACTGAATTTTGTATTGAAGCTCTTGTAATCTGGCTGCCAATTTGGCCAATCTAGCAGTCTTTACACGTCCTCCACTTGGAAACAACATGTGCACCAATGGTTTATGATCTGTTTTTGTAACAAAATTAGTCCCCCACAAAAACATTTTGTCGTGTTCTGAACTCCAAACACACAAAATTAGTTGCCTGTCTATTACAGAGTAATTACGCTCAAGTCCATTGAATGTTCGTGAACCATAGGAAACTATCCATTCTCTCCCATTTTCTCCTCTCCGCATGAAGACTGCTCCTAGACCACAATTACTTGCATCCACAGCTATTATACTCTTTTTTCCCACAACATATAGGTTAAAACAGGGTGCATTGCTTATTATTTGTTTCAACACATTGGAGGCACATGCCCTTGCTTCATTCTACTCACATTTTGCATTCTTCTTCAACAATTCCCTAAAGATGCTCGATCTTCTCAGTGTAGTTTTGGATGAACTTTGCATAATACTCTCTTAATCCCAAAAAAGCAATCAAATGCTCTTTGGTGTCAGGTACAGGGGCTTTCAAAATACCTTCAACATGACTATGCTATGGCCTGATACCTGACCCCCTTATGAGATTTTTCAAAACACTCTATTCATGTTCTCGAAGTTTACATTCGTTCATTTTCAGTGTTAATCCGTCATCTGACAATGCCTGCAGGACTCTATCCAGGTTTTTATCATGTTCTTCAATGTTGCACTCATATTCCAAAATGTCGTCCTGAAAGGGAATTTCACTAGATACTCCCTCCCTCCAGCATTTATTTCATTAAATGCTAGAAAACAGTGTCAATGCTGGCTAGACTAAAAGTCATACTACAATAACAGAATAATCCTTCCGGTGTAATGAATGATGTTAGCATTTTCGATTCATTCTCAAACTTGATCTGGAGGTATGCACTAGCTAAATCCAGGGTAGAAAAGACCTTGGCACCCGCTAGGTTTGAAACCAATTCATGTAGCTTTGGCAGGGGATGGGTGTTTACCCAAACGGCATTATTGATACTACGTAAGTCAATGCAGAGCCTCAATTCCCCAGATGCTTTCACTGAAATAACAATGGGGGACACCCAAGGTGATGATTATACTGGCCCAATTATACCTTTTTTGCATGAATCCTTTTGTATAATTTTAAGTATTACCATATATGTAAACTGTATATTTCTGACTTTATGTCCAACCATTCCCAAAAATATCCTGCCAAATCAATTTTATGTCCTCTATATCCCCAAGGAGGCAACATCAGGTGACAGGAAACATTTATTAGGCCATAATTCATCCATAATCCCTTTCTCAATAATAGTGTACCAAGAACAGGAATCAACAAGAACAGAATTTTTATTTTCCATCTATATTGATTTTGCAGGATGGAAACTCCCTTTTGACTGATCCATCACTTACATTCAACAGAGTATTTGGATCTTGCATCACTTCCTCAATTTCTTCTAACTGGTCTCAGCGTATATTTACCAATTTTTTTCCATACATTGGATCTAAACACTCTACTGAAATGCCCTTTTTTTTATTGCATTTAGAAGTACTTTATCGATGGCAGTTCAACCTTTTAATTACCTAAATGCAAGGGATTTCTGCATCTATAGCATGCTAGTGATGGTTTCTTGACCTCTTCCTTTTTTAATTTCCTTTTTTTTAATTTCTCATTATGTTTTGAAACAACATGTGTTTCACCACTGGATGAACCCCTTATCTCTTATGCAATTTGTTTTTAATGTTCTATTGCTTTGGCAATCTCCATAGCCGTCTTAAGGGACATATCAGCACTAGCCCACAACCTCTCCTGGACTTTCTTACCATTGGTTTTCATCAGGATCTGATCTCTTAATACCTTCTCATAATTAGTGTGCTTAAAATCACATGTCGAAGCAAGTGACCCTAACCTTGAAACATATTCTTCTAATGAGAACCCAGTCAGCTTGTGTCATGTTTGTGAGATTGAGGGGGTCGAAGACCCAAGATGACTATACGGCAGGAAGATGAAACAGCTTTTTTGTGACTTAGTACCTCTTTCCAATAGGTGGTGATGAGGGTGCAGGTCCACCAAATGTGTGTAAAATCCCCTCTCTCCAGTTCACATCGCCAACAAAGAGTTGATGTGCCAGGGTAGATAGCCGATAGGCAGGCATGTGTGCATACCACTGAAACCTCAGTTTGTTTGCGGTTACCCTCAGAGAGAGGCTGTGGTAAGTTTTAGGGCTATCGCACCATAAAGTGTCCCACTGCTGCGGTGTAATTTCCTTTGGGGTGTTCTTGTTCCAGAGGGTTTGGTAGGGAAAATGGTGCCTTTCAAGGCAAGATTAAAGGGTCTGGGAGAGGAATGGGTGTAAAGAAAAAGAGGGGACTTACTCGTCGAGATGGAGGCCAGATATATTTTACACAGTTTACTCAACCAGAGTGTGTCTACACCCCTTCATATAATTTCTGACTAGTACAGTCGTTGGTAATCTGTTGTGTGAACAAAATTCAAGATATCTAAAAATTATACAATGTTTGACACTAAAATGCTGGGCCCTTCCACACCACCAAAACAGCTTGTTTGATAGGTAGCAGGAACACCCAAAAGCAATGCCAGCGGTGGAAGTTGTTTGTATCAAACAACAATGGATCACTGTATACTTATTTGCACAAATAATCACAAAATTGGTGGATGTAGCTACTATCGATAATGGAAACATTAATCATGCAGTAAAGAATAAGCATCATTACAGGATAATGAGAACAACCATTGTAATAGGGTACTTGATACAATTTATTCACAAAATTATTAAGAGCCATGAAATAATTTTTTTATTGCATAAGTAGAAGTGCTCAAATGATTATCACATTCAAGGTGAATAGAAAAGTGACAAGTACATATGTAAAAAAAGAAGAATAAGCCATGTGACTCTTGCCTCCAAAGTTATGTTGCAGGAGTTGGGTCATATCAGAGTCAAAGCGGTGGAAGCTTTTCGATCCAGGGCTGCAAGTGGATGGGGACCTCCTAAGAAACATTTCTGCTCCAGCTTGTATTTTTTTTGTTGACATATTAAACACTGCATTTTTCCATGTACTTAAAAAATTGGCTTTTAAAAGGCACAGCTTAACATGTTTATGCTAAAAATTATATGACAGTTTAACTCACATTCTTTGATATGGTGTGTATTTCAGTGCGTGAAAAACAAAAGGTAATAAGCAGTGTTGGTATTCTGATTAAAATTGTTTATTGAGTTAAAGATCGTATGTAGATCCTGTAAGGCTTTTTTCTGGGTCCATGGGCAGTGAGTAGTTACAGGGCAGTATCTGTGGTGGGTTCAGTCATTTACCACTAGTGTACCAGGGCCTTACGTTCTACTGCACTCGATATGGAGAAGCAAGGGGCATCTGTACAAGCCCACCACCAGAGCATCACTTTTTTTTTGTTTTTAATACTTTTTTATTAACATACATCGTTATATTGTATACAATGCAGAGGAAAGGAAACAAGATATAGTACAATCTGGGAGGTCAGCAATGAACAATCATCTACACCAGAACGCCATGGGGAATCACTATGGGGTGGGGGAGTCATCCTGGTCAATATTAAGCGGAGGGTTGCAAATACATCCTCTATAGGAGTTCCAAAAGTCCCAGACCTTGGAACACTTTTTGGGGCAACCGCGGGTTGTGTAGACTGTTTTTTCTCTAAACATACACCAGTCTAGGTCTTCTTTCCAAGCGTTTACTTTGGGTGCCTGTGTCGCTCCCCATAGTCGTGCTATATTTCGCTTTGCCAGCATGAACCCTAGTGTGACCCATTGTGTGTGGTGTCTATTTAAATCTGTGGGCTCCCATATGTTTAGGAGGCCTCTTCCTGCTTCTGGGAGTAGTGTGATTGCAAGCACTTCGCTTCGTACTTCGTGGATCCTAAGGTAATATAGGTGTATGTATTCACACTCCCATACTATATGTAAGAATGTTCCCACCTGTCCACAGCCATTTTTACAATTCCCTCTGTCGGCTCTTCCCATGCGGACCAGTTTGGGCCCAGTGATGTAAATCCTATGCAAAATTTTCAGTTGGATCAACCTAAGTGTGGCCGAAATCGCCACCACTCTTGGCGAGGACACCGCCTCCTTTCAGTCCTCATTGTCTAATTCAATGCCATTCCCTACCCATTTCTCATGTAGCGCCCCCAGTGGGTCTGTCATGTTGTTGATTAGTTTTTTGGAGGTCTGTGAGATGGCTTTTTCGGGTAGATGCCCATCTAACAGTCTGTCTTCTAGGGGATAGGGTTCGGGAGGGGAGGAGCCCACCGGGAATTGGGATTTTAGTTTGTGACGTATTTGTGAATATCTAAAACCTTCTGAGTCAGCCAACTCATGTTACTGCTGTAAAGTAGTAAATGTCTTCACTTCACCTTTTTCCCACGTCTGATTTGTGAGATTCCGATAAGGTCCCATTTAGCAAACCCCTTTGATTTCCACAAGCTACCTAGTTGTTCGGAGTCCCATAATGGGGTTGCCAGAGTGAGTTTTCGCTCCCAGCCCAGAGTTCTGGTGACCTCGTGCCAGATTCGGACTGAGTGGTCTGTTGGTCCGGTCAGAGGGTATTGTTTGGGTTTGGAGTATAACACTCTATAGTAGTTCCTGCCCGGTAGTGTCCACCTATCCATAGCATATCCAGGATCATCAATCCGACTGTACATGCCTTGGTTAATGGCTGCGAGGTGCGCTGCCCAATAGTATCTTTTGATATCCGGGAGGCTGATCCCCCCCATCGGACCAATTAAGTGTAAGTTTGGTCAAAGTGATGCGGGGTTTTCCGTCCCAGAGCAGGTCTCTTTCCAGGCTCTCGATATCTCTGAAGTACTCTGCTGGGACCGGGTCCAGGGTATTTTGCAATGCGTATAGGAAGCGGGGCAGTGACATCTTCCTAAATAGGGCAGCTTTGCCCAGCAGCGAGAGTGGGAGGGCTTTCCAACTAGTTACGTCACGTTTGAGCCTCTGTAATGGCGGGAGAAGGTTTTGGGTATATATAGCGGAGTTTGGGGTCTAATGTAATGTAAATGCCTAGATATTTGAAACCCAACATGTGAATCTGGATTGGGCAGCCCATTTGTGTGGTTGTGGGGTCTCCACTAAGGACATGCAGGTGGGATTTATTCCAATTGATAGAAAATCCGAAATATCTACTGAAGATTGCTATGATGTCTAATACACATATTAATGATTTTTTCGGGGAGGCCAAGTATAAAAGGATGTCATCAGCATATAGGGAGATGCGGTCCTCCCAATCAGGGGACCAGGGGACCAGCACAGGCCTCTTATCTCAGGTTCCTGACGAATTCATGCCGCAAGGGGCTCTAGGACGAGGGCAAACAGGAGAGGAGAGAGGGGGCAGCCCTGTTGAGTACCCTGGCTCAAGGTGAATGGGACTGATTTCTTGTTATTAACCACAACTTGTGCGTGGGGTTTGGAGTATAGGACCCTCACCCATTGGATACATTCGGGGCCAAAGCCCATCTTTGTGAGTACTGCAAATAGGTAAGGCCATTTGACGGTGTCAAACGCCATGGTTGCATCAAATGACACCACTAGGGCATCTTCTTGAATAGTGTGAATAGTGGCCACTCTACCCAGCACCCCATGTAGTCTGCGCAAGTTCAGTGCAGTATTGCGGTGCGGCATAAAGCCTGATTTGTCCGGATGGACCAGTCATCCGATCACTTTGCCCAGTCGGTGAGCCTGGAGTTTGCCCAAGATTTTGGGCTCAGCGTTTAAGAGAGAGATCGGCCTATAAGAGGTGCAATCGGTTTTAGATCTACCCTCTTTGTGAATAGTGACCAGCGTGGCTATTATCTGTTCGTATGGTAGTGTCCCCAACTCTTTACTCTCGTCAAACATGGCTTTTAAATACGGAGCTAATTTGTCTGGTTTAAGCTTGTAGAGCTCAATGGGTAGGCTGTTGGGGCCCAGGGCTTTTCCGGAGCGCAGTGCTCTAATTGCTTGAGCTATTTCGTTGTGCGTTAAAGCACTATCTAAAAAGTGTTGGTCTTCACTGGACAGGGTAGGGAGTGTAATGTCTCGTAGCAAGTCATGTGAATCTTCTTCTGTATGTGGTGAGTTAGTTGTATACACCGTCTTTTAATAAGTGGCAAATTGGTTAACAATATCTTGTGGGTCGGTAATGGACTCCTTATATGCTCCTATTAGTTCTGGCACTAATCTGCTCGCCCACTCCTTCTTGTCAAGCCAGGTGATTAGTTTTCCTGCTTTATCGCCCAAGTCATACACTCTACCCAGCTTTTCTCTCCCAAGGTGTTTGGCCCTGTCCGTCACTAGAGCCTTATATTCATCTTGTTTGAGATGTAGTGTGTGAAGATTTGCTTGCGTGAACTCAGCCTCTAAGTCATCCTCTAACCTGTCAATTTCTACCTCCATTTCCACAATCTCCTTCTGTCTTTCTTTTTTTGCGCCAGCAATGAGCGACAGCGCCTGCCCCCGTATTACGGATTTTAGGGTCTCGGAGGTGCCATGGATTTGTTTGTTGTAATGGATTGATGGGGGCCACGCTCCCAACTCTCGCCTGGCCGAGTATCATCTGGACCCAAACCGGTGAGTGATCCAAGATTGCCCTTGCTAGGTGATTGACTTTGTGGTGATACGCAGCCTGTGAGGCAGGAATAAGAACATAATCGATGCAGGAAAGGCTATGATGGGCCCCGGAGTGGAATGTGTCTGGATTTTCCCTGGGTGATGAGTTCTCCACCCGTCAACCAGTCCCAACGCTTCGAGGAAGGCGGGTAGCCCCCTGTTCGAGATCCCAAGCTCCTGTGGTGGGTGTCTATCCAATGCGCCTGAGGCGACTGAGTTGAATTCCCCTCCCATCACCATGAGACCTTCCGGCAGGAAAAGCAGGAGAGTGCCTAGGTCTTTAAATGTGGTGTTCTGAAGGCCAGGTGATATGTAAACTAGTGTGAGAGTGTAGCCCTCCCAGGAACCCGTGACCCCAATATATCTACCTCTGTCATCTGTAAATGTCGAGCTCACGGCTAGGGGAAAGGAATTTTTAACAAGAATGCCTACGCCCCGTGAGCTGGTTGTGAGCTGTTGAGCGCCTTACAGGAGTTCCCTACCAGGTGTGTTTCTTGAAACATAACAACATCTGGGGCCTGGCGTTTGATGTATTGCAGTACAACACTACGTTTAATTTTGTCTCTAAGCCCATTGACATTCCAGCTCAATATCTTAATACTCTTGCTCCACTGTGTACTCATTGGGTCCAAAATAAGGTATAAGTTCCGCTGCGCAAAGTCCAGTATAGTCCATCGATGTGTATCCAATAGCATGTAACAATTGCACAAATGCAACCCAAATTCCCTCATCCTGTCCCTTCCCCAATTCCCATTAAGGAGAAAAAGAGAGGCAAACAGTAAAAAAAACACTTCCCCGAACATCCCTTCCCTCCCTGCTACCCTGCTGCATAGGTTCAAAACTGCCCACATCCCGAACTAGTAGAGAGCCTGTCACCCCAATTAACTTGTCAACTACTACAGGGGTGTGGGGTGGCCCCGTTTGTAGCCCCCCAGAGCCCAACTTCAGCCCCATCTTGGAAAGAGGCATTATTTTTTACTATCAGTCTCGCTGTGTCCAGCACCCCCTTTGTTTTCTCCCCTTTATAAACAGCAAATATTATAGGTTACAGGATGGTGCGTAGAGTCCCAGCTTTGGAGCCCATCGAGAGGGGGGATCATTCTCCGCCAGTCAAAGAGGCTGCCGGACTCATGGACCTCGATCTCCAGGATCGCATGCTTCACTTGTCGGGTTTTCCTCTGCCCTCTTGGGAGCTCGGCGAACTCATCTTAGAATCTCTCCAAGTACTGGCATTCTCCGGTCTCGTCCTCCGTATGACACCTTTATCTAACCAGGATTGCGCCTCCGATTGAGTAGTGAAGAACCAGGATTTACCATTTGCCACCACTTTGAGTTTTGCTGGAAAAAACTTCATGTACTTGATGCCTTTATCTCTGAGAGACCGTTTCACACCATCAAAAGAGCGGCGCTCCTGTTGGACTTTAAGGGTAAAGTCCGGGAAGAATCTGATGGTAACATTTTCGTACCGGAGATCCCCATGTAAACGAGCCGCTTGCAGGATCGCGTCACGGTCTCTGTAGTTGAGGATTTTGGCTATGATAGTCCTGGGTGCAGCTCCTGGTTTCGGCGGGGGGATTGGGGCCCTATGGGACCGCTCCACAGTGAAGAAGGTCGAGAGTCGCTTAGGCTTGAGATGGCTTAATATCAATTCTTCAAAGAAGAGGTCTACACTCGTTCCTTCCGCTCCCTCCAGAACCCCAACCACCCGGATGTTATTGCGGCGAGCTCTCCCTTCCTGGTCTTCCATCTTAAGAGCCACTTGTCGATGTTGGTGAACCAGTTGTTGGACCCTTTCTTCCAGTTTCCGAGTCTTGGCTTGGAGCTCTGTGACATTTGCTTCTGTCTGCGTTACGCGTTCTGATGTTTTATTCATGTCTGCCCAGAGTAGGTTCATTTCTATGGAGACCTTATTAATTTTGGTTTCCAGTGTTGCCCCCAGGGCTTGGATCGCCGCCATTATGGAGCTCAGTGAAGGCTCAGGATCGTTGGTAGGTTCACTTGAAATCCCGCTCTCAGGTGTTTGCTGTTTGGGAACTGCGTATTTGTCCAGTTTGTTAGTCTGTACCGGCGGACCTCCCTTGGGTTTCCTCGTAGTGAGAGGTCAAGTAACTGCATATCAGGAGCAGATCGTTCGCGTGACGACTGGTAGACCGTGTACTTGCGCAATGTACGTCTATCTCGCAGGATAGACCAGTCGCCGCCACACAGAAGATGCTGGTGGTCAGTAGCTGTCTTCTTCTGGAGTGTTTATAGCAGCCACTGTGGCGTCTTAATTAATTGCGGTTCCAATAGGTCCATGAGTGCCAAGGCAGTCTCAACCCCAAAATGCTAGTGCCCCCCGTCTGGCGCCGGCAACGGCACTTCTATGGGGATGTAGCTCTCCCAGCGCCTCCGAATGGTACCTAGTGATAGTACCGCCTGTGAGGTCCCCTTAGTTGGCCTGTTCCAGTAGAATCAGGCAGTCCCAAAGGTCATCCCCATGCCAGGTGCTGATAATGTGTCAGGTGCCCGGCCGCCAATGGAACCGACCTCTGTGTTGTGTACTCGAATGTGTTTCATGACGGTTTGGCCTCGGCAGTAGTTGGGCATGGGGTACTTTACTGTTCAGGAGCTTGTCCCCCGGCGCAGGGGCGGCTATCGCCAGTTCCAGGTCTCAAGGCAGCGAGATCGCCGGGGCTCCAGCACCTACATCGCGCCGATTCCCAACCCTCACGATCTTGGCTCAGCCCGGAGGTGTTTGGGTCCCAGGAGAGGGGTGTTTTGAACAAGCGGGGGGGGACACCCAAGCCACTGGTCCCCAGTGGACGATGTATGTTGATGCGGAGCGCTGTGTCTGATACCGCCTGTGTCCGCCCTGGTTTTATTTCGCCAGATGAAGCACCGCGCAAGACGTCTGCCCGGTCCCAGGACCTGTGCGTATTTCCAGTCCAACGGATGGCGGTCGGGTTGCACTGCTGCCCAGGGTAAAGGGCGGGATGATCGGGGGAGGGGGGAATGTGGTTCCTTACCCCTATTACGATGGCTGCTTTGTCTTGGTGGCGCTGGGTTTGCCACACCACTCCGGAGTCAGGCGGGAAGAAGAGGCAGCACCCGTTGACTGGAGCCGGGTGCGTCTTAGTCCCCTCTTTGTTCGTGGACCACCTCAGATCCGTGTCCTCCGGTCAAGGTAGATAGGGAGCGGCGGTTTCACTCCGGGTCACTCCTGCAAGCAGCCTCTCCAATTTCCTCCCAGGCCAGTGGATCTACTCTCGGGTGAGGCCCGTACTCTAGCGCCGCCCACTTCCACCATGTCTCGCTTGGGCCTTACCCCGGAGTGCGCTGTGGTTAGAAGGAGAGGAGGCGAGGGCGAAAGCACACGATATGCATATTATTCGGTGCGGTATGTGCTCTGCAGGTTCTGCAATGACGGTAGCCTCATCTGTCATGGATAATATGCTGTTATTTAGGGGCTTTTGTCGCAGCTCTGGCGGAGCTCCTATCTTAAGCCGCCATCTTCATCGGCGCCAAGCCACCCCCCGTGCATCAATTTTTTGAAACTCCGGTTGCGCAGCGCTATTTTATATATTGACAAAGTGGCGCTAAGCCACTTTTTGTGGCTCAACGCCCCCTCGCAAATACGCCCCATTACACTGCAGTCCTCTGCGTCAAAGAGGCGTGCAATGGATGTTGCTGTGGGCTTTCCAACATAACACCCATTGCTATTTGACGCTACTCCAGATTTATAAGGCTGAGGCAGTGCCAAAAATGAATGCCATGGAATACCAGGAGTAAGAATGGTGATACAAGGAGAAGTTATTAATTTCTCCTCGGTTTTTGCTCTTTCCATGTGTGCTGCATTTTGCAACACACATAGAAGGTACAATTTGCCATTGTTGATTGTTTATGTGCAGAAAGGGAAGGTGAATTTTTAAAAATGTCTGAGCGTGGTGCTGCTTTCAGTTACTATCATTTTATGTTTGCGTCAGTACTGGTTTCCATGCTGCTTTGCAGGCCGGAGGGTAGGCGGGGCTGCTATGCTCTCAGAGCATGTGAGGAGTGGTTTGTCCACTCCTAAGTGTACATGACTGGTTGGCCCACCCAAAACAGGCTTGCACACTTTTCCTGTTCTCTATGCAGGCTGCATTACAGCCTGTGTGGAGAACATGCTCAGGCCCTCATTCCCTGGCTGAGCGTCGAACCAGGATGCTCAGACCAATCAAAACGCTGCATTGCAGCATTGTGATTGGTCAGGGTAGCCTGGCTGTGCTTCCTGTTCCTCGAGTCCGACAAGGAGAGC
This sequence comes from Triturus cristatus, assembly GCF_964204655.1. NCBI lineage: Eukaryota > Metazoa > Chordata > Amphibia > Caudata > Salamandridae > Triturus > Triturus cristatus. Next base: position 321,189,195 of record NC_140586.1, on the reverse strand, counting down.
AGGAGCAGAGACGTGGGATCCGTGGCAAGGTAGTGTTTATCTATTATTTTTTTACATTTCACACTGCCCTCTCTGTCCCCCTGCGCCCCAACGCCACCCGATAGCCATGTCGGCCGCCACGGACAGAAGGCAGAAAGTTTGGAGCTTTGATACTGTATGACAAAAGTAATAACACTCTAAATTCAATGTCCAGTCAGGGCTCTCTCTTTAGAAAATAATAGGTATTTTTCTTCACCACTAAAACCAGAAAGTTAACATTCTGAGCACTTGTTTAACAAATGGGTACTTTGTCACAAACATTACAGAAATCCCGTCTGCCCTATTACAAGTGCATTAGGATATAATGAAATTGTAATGTGGCTCACAGGATATCAGTCATATTTGTGATGGAGTGCCTGTCCACCAAACTCTAAATCATGTGTTTGGTCTTAGCAGCTTCTGGAATAAAATATGTCCCTAAATTAGAAGATAAAGCTACCTTATAAATGGTATGGGGCAGATTTACAAGCCCCGTATGCCACATTTGCGCTGCCGTTGCGTCACTTTTGTGACGCAGCGGCGGTTCAAAGCCAGCGCCATGCTGCTGGGAATTTACAACGTGACGCATCTAGGGAGATGCGTCACGTTGTAAAGCCCTGCGCCACATGTGGGCGTTCTGGCGCAGGGGGGTCGTTCCAGCGCAGGAATGCCTCCTAAAAGTGGCTGAGTGAAATCTACAAGATTTCACTCAGTCACTTTTACGGCCATGCTGCGTCAAAACCCTGCGCCTGCTTGAAGCAGGCATAAGGATTGACGCAGCATGTTAGGCATAGGGGCACCCCGAGCCTTGCTGGAGCTGAGTCGCGCTTGCGACGCGACTCCAGCAATGCGTCACCTTTACGGCATCAGATACTTCACGCATCTGTCTATTCTTGCCCCATGGTGCGCCGCATTGTAAATGCGGCGCATCCATGGTGGCGCAAGAGGTGTCTGCCGTGACGCAAAATAACTGGCGCATCTCGGCTGATATGAAGGGTTGCGTCAGTTATTGTAAATCTGCCCCTATGTTTGTATTTGCGGTCATATTGCAAAAGGCTAAAAATAAAATCTAAATATTCTGAAAATCAAAAAGTTTGGGTTCTATAATCAACCTTATGCTCTAAGGAAAATATTTTCAGCTTTTGTGAAGACTATGGGCCTCATTTACGAGGTTTTGCCGCAGGGCAGCGCAACAAGGAATCTTGCTATGCTGCCCTGCTTCAAAAGAAAAGGGCAGGAATGCACCGTATCTAGGAGATACCGCGCATTCCTGTCCTTTTCCCCAGTGCTGGTGCACAATGAGCTGCCATGCACCAATTCAGGCACCCTTGCACTTTGGTGCAAGGGTGTCTGCAATGTAGGGGTGATTGTTTTTGGGCTGGAAGGGATAACTTCCTGCACTAAAACAAACACCAGAGGTGTTTTCCTTTTTCTATATGTGCTACAGGAAAAAACGAGGAGAAGTAAGGAGATTTCTCCTTGTTGCGCCTCCCTAACTCCACCTCTGGTGTGGCGTTAGAATCTGATGCATTCCCAGGTTTATGGTTCCTCATAAATCTGGAATGCTTCAGATTCCATGGGTGTTGCGTGGGAACACCCACAGCAACTCCTATGGAATGCTCCTTTTTTGCAGTATTCTGTGTGAAAGGGGCATATATTTACAAGGCCATGAAAAGCCATGCAAAGTGGCTTAGATTGGCCTTGTTAATATCCTGCGGCACTTTGCAGGACCGAAGCGCATTAAAAAAATCACGCTCCGACCGCGTAAAAGTGCTAATAGGCCCAGGGTTTTGCAATTAACTGTGTTTCTTACACTCAGTCAATGGGGCAGAGGTACTTGAGTGTCTCTATATGTTAAGTTGTCTACGACACATCTAAATCATGCTGTAGGTGCTTAGTAGCCATGAATGTAAGACTGCACAGCTGAGTTGCTTGATCCAGAGGTCCGAGTGGCTAGTAAAATAGTCTGAAAATCCAAGGTACCAAATTTCCATCAGATCAACCTAAGACATCCTCCAGGGGACCTTAATTTCCATCTGGAATACACCACAGACCCTAACTCAACGACCCTCTTTGACAGTCTCAGTCACCTCAGACTCACCCACCTTGTCCAAGGACCAACCCACACAGCAGGCCACACCCGCAACCCTATTTTCTTCTCCTACTACATGATCACTACCACCCACACAACCGCACTCTCATGGTCCTACCACTGCGTCATACATTTCAAGATACCCGCGCACTAATCCAACCCTTCAGAAAACCCAAAATCCCATCAAGACAAAGGCCAAAATATCTGAAGAAAACTGGACCAAGACCCTACAGGAACGCCTTTCACAGCCACAACAGGAACCTCAATGTCAACATCAAGGTCTTCAAAAAATAGCTCGCTGACTGTGCCAACTGCACCCCTTCCACTAGAACCAAGACCTATAAAAATAACAAATGACCCAGCTGGCACACAAACAACCTCAGGAAGTCTAAGTGCCACTGCAAACAACATGAGAGAAAATGGAGACTCAACAAAAACACCACCACAAGATCCACATAAAAAGCTGCCCTCAACCTCTACTACCAGCAACTGCGAGATGCTAAGAAAAAGGCCCTAATACTCGGACTCGAAGCTAGCTCCAATAACGGCAAAGAACTCTACACCATTGTCAAGGAGTTCTCCAATCCCACAGCTGGCAACAACGACATCATCTAATCCCAAGCACTCTGCAACGACCTCTCAAACTTCTTCAAACAGAAGATTATCAAGATCCACAACATATTTGACCAATAGCATGCTGATACGAAACCTGCCAACCAGCCTGACACCATCACTAAACAGCACCTAAGCAACTGTAAGCCCCTCTCGAATGAAGAAACCACCGCCCTGATGAATACCATCCACTCAGGAACACCCTCAGACCAATGCTCCCACCTCATACACAACCTTGAAAGAACCTTTCGAGCTAAAATCTTGGAGAAAGTCATCAGTATCCACCTCACAGACCACCTAGTGCTCTATCAACTCCTAGACAGTTCTCAATCAGGCTTTCACAAGAACCACAGAACAGAGACAACCCTCATTGCAGCCACTGATGACATCAGAAGCATCCTTGACTGAGGAGAAATAGTTGCACTCATCCTCCTCAGCCTCTCGGCAGCTTTCGGTACGGTCTCCCAAAAGTCACTCATCAGAAAGCTTCAGCACTTGGGTATCTGTGGACCAGCCCTCAAGTGGATATCCTCTTTCTTTATGGACAGAACTCAACGAGTTAGACTCCCCCCTACACCTCAGGACCCAAGAAACTCATATGTGGAGTCCCTCAAGAATCTTCAATCAGCCCAATCCTCTTCAACATCTGCATGACCCCCCTCACAGACATAGTCAGAGCCCACAGCATCAACATATTATCCAATGCGGATGACACATAGCTCATCCTCTCCCTTACTGACTGGACCAGCACTGCCAAAGCAAACTTCACCAACAGCATGAGCAACGCCGCTGCTTGGATGAAAAACACAGACAAAACTGAAGTCCTATTCTTTGGCAACAACTACTTCCCCTGGGACTCCTCTTGGTCGTCCTCTGAACTTGACCCCCACCCACACATGTGGACCATGAGAAGAACCTCAGGATCATCCCTGACACCAACTTCTCCGTGACCAGACAGATCAGTGCCATTTCCTCATCATGCTTCGACATCCTGCAAATGCTAAACAAGATTTTCAAGTGGATCTCACTCAGGCTGTTATCACTAGTAGACCTGATTAAGGAAACACCCTCTACATTGGAATCCCAACCCATGTCCTATGCCGACTCCAAACCACCCGGAATGCCGCTGTAAGACTCATCATGTGCATCCCATGAAATAACCACATCTCTCCACACAACTCAAAAATCTCCACTGGCTCCCAGTCTAGGAAAGATGCACCTTTAAGCTACTCATCCATGCCTACATACCTCTACCCAACACCGATGCAGCTTACCTCACTCACCGCCTCAGCTTCTACCGACACACCAGGCACCTTTAATCTGCATTCCAGGCAAGAGCACACCTCACTCGCATCAAAGACCAGAAGCAGAGAACGCTCCATCTCATACGTCGCAGCCAAGACCTGGACTGACCTTCCAAAACATCTCAGTCCACCCCCCCTCACATTCGCCCGAAGGAACCTCAAGACATGGCTCATCCAGATGAAACAGGCATGATCTCCTCCTCCCCCCTCAGGCCTACCCTACTCAATGCCTGGATCCCCGCACAGGTGATTAGCTATTCTCTACAAATTCACATAACATAGCAACATAACATAGCATAGCAAACAACCCACAAATCAAAAGTAACAGAGTTTCACCCTGAGCAGTGTTTCACCCAAGACAGTGGTGATGTTTTAAGGTAGCAGTATGTCAGTTCACAAAGTCTTGGTGTCCAATTAATGGACCTATTGAGAATTCATCAGTAGGTATCCACAATAAGAGGCAGTTCAGAAGACCAGTTAAGATTCAAAGGATCTTAGTCAAAGTTCATGACAGGCACACTTATGTTGCTAAAGTTGGTCTTGTATCCAAAATATGTTCCCTGGAGGTATGAAAAAATTGCAGGGCCAATATCTCAAAACTTGCCAGTTGCAGCCAGGATTTGTTGCTGCCAGGAAAAGACACAGGACTAGTGGGACACATACTGATACCACAGTATACTGGGTGGGACTGAGAAACAGTTTTTTAGGGCCCGGCTCAAACCACAACTTTGAATAGTGACTTACATCCTCTTTCCTCTCAGTCTCTCCTTTTACCTGCTCTCTCCTTGTCCTTGGTTTCACCTTCTGTACCCATTCTCCCTCCTCTTGTATCAACCACTTACTACTTTTTTACCTGACACATTTTCTACATTCTGTCTTTGACTTTCCTTCCTTTTCACTCCACTTTGTATTAGTCCATTGATTAACCCCCTTTTTAATTTCCCCCATCCCTTCCACACGCTGGATCGTTTTCCCTTGCTCAGTGGTTTGCTTTTCCTCCCATGTTCCGTCTTATTTTCTGTCCATCTCTCATATTTTCCTTACACTCTTCTTCATCCAAGCTCTACTTTTCCTAAGCTTCTGTATTTATTCTATGATTGCTGCTTATTTTTTTCTGTATTATCCTTATTTCTCTTTCTATTGCCTTCTTTCCCTACATCTTTCATTTTCTCCTTCTCACTATTATTCCCTACTCTCTTTTTTCTTACTCTTTTAACTGATTTTGTTCTTCTTTCACCTCTGATCTCTTATTTCCTTTACTTGCTCATTCTTTAGCCATCTCTTTTTCCCAACCCTCTCATTCTTTTCCACTATCTCCTACATTCCCCTCTCTATTAATGTCTCTTTGTCCCTGCTGTCTACCATCAACCTCTCTCTCTATCTAATCTCTCCTTTCTTCTTGTTCCTACCTTTCCTGAAACTTCCTACCTTTCTTCATACTATCTTTTCTTCTCCCCTCCCTTTTTCTCCTGCCTTTTTTCTCTATCTTCTTGAGTATTTTCTCCTTCTCTACTTTCCATTTCAGTCTCCTCTCTCTCCTTCCCCTTCTCCCTCCATCTATTTTGCAGTTCTTCATTTTCACCTTCTCTCTCCTTTTTCTTCCCAATTGTCTGATTGCCATGCTCTCTCTCACTTTCACCTCTCAACCCTATCTTTCTCACTTCCTCATTTGTTTTCTCTCTCTTTTTCTACACTTTCGCTCATTCTCCACACTTCTCTTATTTCCCAATCTGCATTTCCTCTTCCCCCTCTTTTCCTGTCTTGATCTTATCTCATCAGCCTACTCCTTCTTCACCCTCTCTTTCTTCTATCTTCTCACTTCTCAGTCATTGCCCCTCCTCTCTTTCTTTCAGTGGCGGATGCTACTTGGAAGCAGCAGTGGGGCAAGGTGTAGGGGAAGGCGCGGGGGGAGGTATGGGATAGGGTTAAAAAAATAAAACACTTACATTCCGTCCGGCCAGCCTGCTGGCCGGCTGCCTCTGCCTCTCATGCGTCCTCTTCCTGACTTCTTGGGGGAAACAGGAAGCAGGAAGCACCCGGGGGTCCCATGCTCCCTGCAGCCAATCACAACGCTGCGTCGGAGTGCTGTGGCATGGCGCTCAGCCAGGGACCTGAATGGAGAACATGCTATGTACGCATGACTGTTTGGCCGGCCGCAGAGAGCCGACCAATCACTCATGTTCACATAGGAAGTGCAAACCACTCCTCCCCCTGCTCTGAGAGCAGCCACGCTTCACAAAGATGCCACAAAGGAAAACAATTAAATGATAATAACCTCAAGTTATTATCATTTTATTTTTCCTATTTTTACACTACATAAAGCAGTGGGGCGACGCTCCTCCACCTTAGTGGAAGACCCGCCACTGCTTTCTTTACCTCATCTCCTTATTATCCACTTGCTGATCCCCTTTTCACCTCCTATGGCCCTCTACTTCCCAGTTTATGCCCTCTTTCTCTACTCTCTCATTCTTTCCCTTGCTCTTTTTCTTTTTTGGTCTGCCGTCAACCCTCTTCAAACATTGGTCTGTTCACATTTGTCTTCCACCCGCTACAGCATGCAGCAAGGGGTGTTGGGTCAACCCACTTCAGCTTTTGTCAGATAACTCTATTCATCACAGGGGCCAATCAAGGTGGATGGACATAAGCTTTAGTGATATTTATGGTTTCTTACATTTAGTTATTCAGAACATTTATATCCTGAATGTTGATTTCCCATAAACATTGAATATACATTTAATTAAATGCTTTATACTTTTAAGATTGAAGCTGAAATAGTATATCTTTCCCAAAGAAAGATGGCATCCACTTAGTGAGAGTCATATTCCAAATAAGAACAAACGTTAACTAGAATTTGATAGCCATCTTTGAACTCATGTATATGAAGGCACTTGCTCTTGAGAACCTTGCTTCCAAGTGGCTATTTTTTGTATGCATGTCTACTTAAGTTTAAAGACTGAATTGTGTTACAGCCATCTCTGGAGAATCCTCTTTGTGATATCAGTTGAATATCTTCAATGGAGGTGAGTGTTATTGGAGCCACAAACTATATATGTATGGACATGGACTTTTCTTTAAAGGTAGTATTGTTTCATGTTTTATTTTAATGAACCAAATTTGCGTTTTCTTCTGTGGAGTTACAATCTTCCTTCTAAAGGTTTTGAATCATGCACTTGAATTGGTGACCTGGGCGTATTGTAAACTGCATTCAGTATTATTCACGGTAGTTGAAGGATTAGGTTCTGAATGCATACATCATCACAGAGCAGAAGAGTTAGATTGTAGACTACCATTTCATATTACGCGTTGAAGGCAAACCATTTGCTTTGATGAGCACAGGAAGCTACAGAATGTTACCCAACTCTAAAAGATATATCATCCACAATCTTTTAATTGTGTGATTGTTGTCTGTTTTTTTCTCTTCAGAACTTGTATGCATGAGATAAATCCATACCAGATCCAAGAGAGTTTGCTTTGCAGTGATATGCATCTTTTCCAATTCCCTTCTCCCCAGTTCTCAGGAGTTTTTTTTTTGGGCTCCTTGGAACAGAAGGTGGACGAGACAAAACAGCATTGAAGTCCAGATATCCTGGCAGTGAACCATGAGTCTGATACTCCATTGTGAGTGAAAGCATTCTGTTCTTTCACAAGGAGCGCATTCACCCTCAAAGTAGTTCTCTTCAGTGCTGGGAACTAGTAAAGCAATGTGTGTTTTATGAGGGTTAGGGTCAACAGTGGAGGGGAGGTTTCTAATGACATTAACGTTTGTAGAGGGGTCAGGCAGGGATGCATCCTGGCCCCTCTGCTTTTTATTATTTCTATTAATAATTTGCACAAATCATTGACAGCACTCACTAATGATGTTCCTAGAGTCAATGGCAACATACTCCCCGTGTTATTATACGCTGATGATGTGGTCTTAATGGGCCTCACACCTAATGCCTTACGCACCCTAGTACGCGGGGTTGTTGATTTTATGGCCAGTTTAGACCTGTGCACCAATTTCAAAAAATCTTTTGTAATGTCTTGTGGGCCAAAAAAATATTTCCTAAATTATATATCTGTGAGTCACCAAAAGTTACAATGTACAAGCACTTTTCCTTGCCTTGTGTTGGTCTTTGCTGCAAACTGCACCTGGTCTGATCATGTGTTGTTTTGTAAGAACAAGTTCTCAAAGGCCACCAATTCAATTCCTAGCTTTCCCCGGCCAAAGAGGACAGGGGCCATTTTAGCGATTTTTTTTTTTTTATCTCAATTCCTACAGCTACCTATGGCGAAGAGGTTTGGGGCAACACAAAAAGCTACAGTATCCAGTGCGAGGAAAACAGATTTTGTCGGAAACTATTGGGTGTACCAATTACCACTTCTCAGTATGTTTGCCATAGTGAATTGAAACTACACTACATTGAGGATAATAAGGGCTTGCCCTGCTTTATTTTGGTTAGCTATATGGAAAAATCCATCAGTGTCCCTCACAAGAGAGATAATAGGAGGCTACCTCAATTGTAAGAAGGGGATGCATATTCCGTGGCTTGCCGTGGTGAGTCAGACTCTAAATGGTGTTAATTATGGCCGGCTCGCTTTAAGTCTGAACGGATCTGAGATTGTACATAAAAAAGCCCTTAGGACAGCATTATACACACTTTAGAGCAAGACATAACTGGTGAGGGAGTCTAAGAAACCAACCATTGCAAATTTTATGACCATCGAGCACACCTTGTACTTGCCACCTAGTTATCTTACAAAACCTATATGCCACTGGGAGAGGCGACTCCTTTTCCGTCTAAGGGCTGGTACTGTAAAATTCCTCCTCTGTTTTCCCCTTGGGTACAATGCCAACCTAGACTCTTTGCCATGTCCGTGCGACAGTCGGAGTGGTCAAACAACTTTACATTTTGTATTGTTCTGTAAGTTTTATACAAAATATGCAAAATGGCTCTTAACACTGATTTTTTTTTAAAACTTTGCCTATCCACTTAGAAGATTCATATAGGAACATACTTAAACTGGTAGACAATGAATTCGCTTTTCCCGTTGGCACTTTTTTGAGAACTGCTGTACCGGCTTGCAAAACGATGTGTAAACGATGTGTAACTTACGAATGTGTTTTTTTCTTGGTTTTTAAATGCTTACTTTGAAAAGTGTGGGCTCCTTTTAGAAACCTGCTGTAGGTGATTTTAACATATTTTACACCTGTGACTAATGTTATTGAAACTGTTTTAGTTTGAGTATGAAGTTATGCATTTTTCAACTTGTTGTAATGTGATTGTGCATTTATGGATATAGTTGTATCCGAATAAAGTAATTTTGAACTTGAACATGTTAATATTGGTGAATGCTCAGCTACTCCACCAACACTTAAGTTTTACAAACATCATGACAAAGCAGAAGAAGCATTGACAAAGCCAAAAGGTTGCAGTCAACCCCAGACCAATTGGCTTTGCCCATGCTTGTTTGGTGATCGATGTCCATTTTGCCCCAGTCTTCTTTCTCTCCCTTCCATTTCTCCCACTCTCACTCCTTCCCACTCTCTGATATTTATCTCCTTTACCATTGTTTTGCCCTCCACTCTTGTTCAGCCTCTCGTTTACAACTCACCCACCTTCTTGCCTCTCTCTTTATCATTCCCATTTCTTCCTAATCACTTCTCTTTCATCCTCCTTTCTATCCTTCACTCTCTCTTTTAACCTTGCTAATGTGTGCCTTTAGTTGCTCCTTTTCCTCAATTATATTCAACTTTTCTGCCTGCTCTGTATTTCATCTCTACTCTCTCCTTCATTCTCCCTGCTTTTCCTTTTCTTTGGCCTATCCGCTCTTTGTATAGCCTTACTTCCCCACCCTCAAACTTCATACCTTTGCATTTGTTTCCTTTTCTTTCTCTCTCTCTGGCTCCTTTTTCCTCATTCCCTTTCTCCTTTTAGTCCACTCTGGCCATGATTGCCCTTCATTCTCTTCTTTTACCTCTGCTCTGGCCTCTTTTTCTGCTTTATACTTGTGGTGTGTTCTCTACTTTCTCCAGCACGTCTCTTTATCTCCCCTTTTCTCTCCTTCATTGCCTCTACTCTACCCCTCACCTTTTTCCATGCTCTCCCTTTCCTTCTCTCCCCATCTTTCTCTCTTATTCTTCTGTCGTTGTTTTTCATTCTTCATCCTACTTTGATTCTGTATCCTCTGACACCTCTCTTTTCACATCCTCCTTATCTCCTGATTTTTTACCCTTTTCCCCTACTTTATTCTTCTATTACCCACATTCTTCTCTCCCTGGATCCCTTTATTTGCTCTCTCTTTCCGTCTTCTTCGTTCCCTGTTTAGGCTGTCTCTACTTATCCCTCTCATTCTACCGCTCCTTTCTCTTTCATCATCCAATCGTTTTCATTCTCTCCACACCCTTCCCCTGTCCCCCGTCCTATTTTCTGTAGTCTCTATGTATCCTCTCAATGAGATTAACTTCCTACCATGGAACCGCTTACCTCTCTTTGTATTATATAAATATATATCTTACCCAATAATATTTTTGACAGGATTGGACAAATGTCCACTCTGCTGAAGAAGCCAATCTGGTTACTGCAGATGGATCCCCAGTCTTCCTTATCAGAGGCATGGGTGTTTTGCAACTGCAACATTTGGACAGTGTACTCAGCTTTGGTGTAAGGACTTTTGGAGCCCTAGCAACTAGCAAAATGACAGTTTGTCATTTGAACATTCCCTCTGTCCTCGCGACAATGTTATTTGAGACCATCTATTGCTTTCTGACGACCCCACGTGACTTATTGGGGTGGCTTCATATTACAGTGTTCTTATTGTAGCAACGCCCTGAGTGTCATCTTCCTTAACTCTAAAAGTCCGATTTTATGCCTCCATTTTGCAGTGATGGCTGTTCTGCAGGTGGTTTTGACGTCCTGCTGGATGGAGCAGGGCCTACATTCTTGTCCTACCAGATCTCTCAACTGTTTTTGACACAGTCGATCATGGGGCACTTTTCAATTTCACTACTTTACGAACTACTCTAGGGTCGTCCAGGTCTGGCTTGTATGATTTCTGTCAGGCCAGTCACACTGCTTGCTCATGTGCCTCCCTCTGCTAAATCTATCTTAACATGCAACTGAAGGGAAATTTGGTATATATACATGGAATCACCTGCCAGCAGGGGAGCTGTTAGTCTTCCACAGTGGACTGGGTTTGTAGAGCACATCTTAAATGTAATCCATAACACAGTGGCGAAACAAAACTTGAGGGGGCCCCTGCAAGGTACTTGCAAGGGGCCCCCGACGCTCCGGATCCAGTTCAGAGCACTCAGGCCAGGGACCTGCCTGTGTGGGACGGGGACCCCGAGAGTTTGGGGACCCCCGCACTGTATGGGGGGGGGGGGGTTGTTACGCCTCCGCCAGAACAGGCCCAATAATATATCCATACATTTTTCAAAAATCTGTCTTATAGCCTCATTCTAACAAATCGGTGCGGTGTCACACTGTTTTCATTCAGGAGTGTGTCTTGCCTTTAATGGCCCTTCATCTCTTTCTGGTCTCCAGTGCATTGCTGATGTTGTCCTATATTTCACAGTTCATCTGTTACATCACCAATGTGGATTTCAATAATCCAAATACTTTTGTGCCCGGCTCATTTCTGAACTAGTAACATTACTATGGCAAGCTCTAAAAAAGAGCGAAACACGTGTTGTTCTATTGTGCGTAGGGGTAGATGATATATTAACAGTGCTCCCACTTAAACAAATTGGAATTGCGTTCCCTTAAGTTACTTTCCAGCTTGGATGGTATTATGCTAATTGATTTGCACCTGACTCAGCCAGTCATTTTAACGAGTGTCATTGGTGGATTGTTTATTCACTTTATTGTAAATGCACTCTTTACCTAAGTTAGGAATATCCTTTCTTTGTTTTGCATAAAGTCTGAACATCTTTTAAAAACATGCTCTGGTGACCACTAGACCATTTACCAATGCGTCTCTAGAGAGCAATTCAGTTAAACACCCACCAAGGCAGCATTATTCCCATATCTCAATAAAGAGATTATGGTATGTAGTTCAGTACTCGCTCCCTAGTCCGCCAGTTAATAATTACCCTAGAGTTTCATTTTTGCACTTTCATTGGTGACGAAAATGAGGACAGAACAAGACACTAAGGGGCATATCAACAAGGCGGCGATCAAAAATTATCGCCGCTTTTGCGTCCGTTTTCGCCCGAAAAGCAGTGATAATTTTATCGCTATATCAGCAAGGTCATGCTATCGCGTGAATCCTTGCCTTAGCGCCCTTTCCCATAACGCCCACCTTTGCATCTCTAATGAGAGGCAAAGTGGGCGTTCCAGCTCAAACCGACATTTCTCCAATTATCAATGGGCACGCTAACAAGCATAGCGATAAGAAAAGTAGCGCTAACCTTGGTTAACGCTACTTTCCTTACGCCTGCTTTCAGTTTGACTTAGCCATGATATCGAATGGAAGGTGGATATCATGGCTGAGTCTACCCTGCCCTATCAGCAAGCTATCGCCAAACGTTGTGCGATTATCACTGTATTTCCAGCGATAATCGTACAATTGGCAGCTTGCGCCTGGAATTTTTTCGCTTTTGAGAAAAGCGTTGCTAATAGCACACTATCTCAGTGATAAAATTCGGCGATAGCCGGTGATAATTATCCTCGCGCTAAGCGCGCTGAGCGATAATTATCGCCGGTTGTTGCTGATATGCCCCTAATTTATGTAATCTAGGAAATTGGGGCCCATCAAACCACACTAAACTTGCAGGGAGGCAGCCTATTGGGATTGGTGCGCTTTGCAGTTGATTGTAAAGTTAGGTGTATGGGTTTATTTCTGTATCTTGATATCCTGTGTGAGTTAGTTAGTGTGTCTCTTTGTGGGAGCAGTAAGGCATTTTGATATTGTGTGTGTGTGTGTGCACACATCTTTGCACATGTATGTGAGAATGTGCGCATATTCTTGTGCCCTGCTAGAATTTGGGGCAGTCACAAAGGGTGCTAGGTTGGAAGTGATCCGTAAGAGGCTGGGCGTGCAGTTGATACTGCTCCTAGATTTTCCCAATATATCTCATTCTTACATACAACTTAAATGTAGATAAACTGTAGTTCATAATTTGTAGTTACTGGTGTCCAACCCAATATCATTAAAAGCCCTTAGTTTAAGAGGGAGGTGTATGACTTCTTGGTATACAGCATGATTGTGTGTGTAGGATTGAGGTGTGATGGTGTGTGTGTGTGTGTGCGTGTGCGTGTGCGTGTGTGTGTGTGTGTGTGTGTGTGTGTGTGTGTGTGGCTTCTTGGTACACCGTGTGTGTGTGTTGGATTGAGATCTGTAGCTTCCTCATCACCCATGTGAGTGTGTTTATATGAGAGATTTGAGTGGCTACCAGATCTCCTCTGTGACTGTGTGTGTGTTTGTAGGAGAGAGGTTTGTGATTTATTGGTATACTGTGTGACTGGGTGTAAAGGATCGAGGTATGTTGATTCCTGATTACCTGTGTGAAAGTGTGTCGATAGACTGGAGGAGTCTGCGCTGTGTACTGGTACCGCTTTTTGGGCTCTAATCACAAAGGAAAATCTACATGTGTAGAGTTTACTCACTTATAAATCTACTCCTGCACCTAGGTATATGTCTTCACATTTTTGCTTTTCACCATTTCTGAATATAGATTTTCAACTAAGTGTAAACTTGTATGTCTCTTCACTGCGGTTTTTCAGAGGTGGAGATACCTAAGACTGAATTTATGAGCATAAAGTTTCTACGAGTACTTTTGACGTCAGTGAAGATTTCTGCTACGGTACTGTAGGAAAGTACTGGGAAATTACATAAAAATTATTAACTTTAAAAAAAATATATTAAAACTATTTTAAGGAAAAATATAAATGTCAAATGAATTAAAACATTTTTTTGCCCTAGAACTAATAAAATATAATATTTGAACACATTAAGCCTACACAATAAATGCTTATTAAATAATTAAATCAGTTAAGTATGTTGATATATTTAAAATTGGAAACAAAATAAATTAAAACCACCCTTACTAGCATTTTTATTTTTAACATAATATTTAGTAAAATAAATTATATTTTGTGTATAAAGAATGTAAACTATTTTTTAATTTTTGATAAAAGTTTACCAGATTAATTTCATTTTTTTAAAGAAGGTATCTATTCATTTTTAAAATACTAAAATATTTAATTATTGATTTTGTGTATTTATGTATTCCACATTTTCCTGCCACTGCCCTTGGTCGCTTCCACAGTTGCTAGAAAAACGTATAACTCCACTTGCAGAGATCTCTGCCATGTTGGCGGAGATATTCGTGCAGGGAAGATAGAAGAGGTTTTTAAATAGCATTTTGATGGAACATGAGTAGTACTACTTTACATGCTACAAAATGGTGTTTGTGAATGGGCCCCTTGGTGTGACATTCTACGTCTCTTCCTGGCTTGCACTCTCTTGGTAACTTTGAAAGAGTTCATTCCTTTGTACTGACTGGTGTGTCACATCATCTACTTACAAGCCCATTGCATCGGATTCGATAGTTCTCACTTGCCAGAGTTTGATCTAATTGCTACAATGCTTTGAAAGTAGAGTGGAAATTGAGAGTAGGTACGACTGAGGAAGTTAGATTCTTTAGCTAAAGAACATTGCGCAATTATTTCACTTCAATATGCTCAATGTGACATGACTTGTCTGATATTAACACTAGCAACCCAACAACATCACTTAATACGAAATCATGAGGGGAATTGTTTTACGATTATAATCGAATGGCTCTGACGACAAAGTGAAACGTTTCATCTAGGCAATGATAATACACTTTCCTAAGGTGACCTAGTTGTAGGACACCCCCGCGCCGCACGGCCACCAGCTGCTGCGTGTGCCCCCTTGCCTTGCCTGCCCGTTGCCTGCCTCGCTGCTGCCGCGTGACCACGCCCCCTCCTTCGAGCGGCGTGGTCTGTGCTCGCCTGCTGGTGTAACTCTGTTATTGTTTTCATTGTTTTTGTTTTTGTCGTTCCTTAGTGCCTGTTTAGTATTTCTCCGATCGTATTAGCGTTTTCCTTCCTGTTTGCCCCCTGGTGTAACTCTGTTATTGTTTTCATTGTTTTGCTTTTGTCGTTCCTTAGTGCCAGTTTAGAATTTTTCCGATCGTATTAGCGTTTTCCTTCCTGTTTGCCCCTTGTCTCGCCGCCCTTCGTACTCCCTCCCCGCTTCCCGCCACCGCCGCTAACCCCGCCCCTTTTCCCTTCTGTACCCTCCCCGCTCCCGCCTCCCAGCTGCTCCGCCCCCCCGCGCACTTCGCCATATATGGCGACCGTGCGAACGCGCAGCGGTCACGCGCAGCGGGCGCGCCGATTGTGCGCCGAAGGCGCGCCAAAGGTAAGCCCGTCTGCGCCTGGACCGCGCCCAGTGCCAGGACCCCTGGCCCTCGAGGACCCCGACCGACCCGCCTGACGTACACCGCCGCCACCCTCATCGCACTCAACACCGGCCGAGTCCCGGGATGCTACCGAGCCACCCCACGACGCGTCCACGGACCCTTCAGCTGCAACACCTGCAAGTTCACCTGCATCCAGACCTGCCCGACACCAGCACCTGCCAAGCCGAACACCAGCAGCAACCACCTCAAGTGCATCCTGCTCAACACCCGCTCCGTCCACAGACACGCCATCGAACTCTGGAACCTCCTAGACACCACAGCCCCTGACGTTGCCTTCATCACGGAGACCTGGATGAACGCCTCCTCAGCGCCCGACATCGCCATCGCCATCCCAGAAGGCTACAAGATCACCCGGAGGGACCGCAACGCCAACCAGGTGGGAGGTGGCATCGCCATCATCCACAGGAACACCATCCGCATCACGACCAGCACCGACAACACCCCACCCTCCGCCGAACACCTACATTTCCAGATCCACACCGACCCGAAGACCACCCTCAGAGGCACCCTGATCTACCGACCTCCGGGACCACGCACTCAATTCAGCGAGGACATCGCCGACTTCGTCAGCCCGCACGCCCTCCCCTCCGCCGACTACATCCTCCTGGGAGACTTCAACTTCCACCTGGAGAACAACAACGACTGCAACACCAGCACCCTGCTCGACAACCTCGCCAACCTTGGACTCAAGCAGCTGGTGTCCACCCCCACCCACCTCGCCGGACACACACTCGACGCCATCTTCTCATCCAGCAAAGACATCGCCTTCAGCCACGCCACAGAACTCCACTGGACGGACCACAGATGCATCCACTTCACCTTCAGAAGAACGACGACCCACCACCACCAGCAACAGGCTGCCCGAAGAAGCTGGAACAAGATCACAGCCGACCAGCTCACCGCTTCCCTGAGCCAGCACCCTCCGACCAGCTCAGCGAACCCCAGCCAGGCCGCCGACAACCTCTCGAAGTGGATCAGCAAATGCGCAGACGAACTCGCCCCTCTGAGGATCCCGCCCAGCAGACCCGGCAGTAAGAGAGCCCCATGGTTCACCGACGAACTCAAGAGCTCCAAGAAGAACTGCCGAGCCCTCGAGAAAGCCTGGAGAAAGGAACCCACGCCGGACAACAGGACCACCCTCAAGCTCGCCACCCGGAAACACCACCAACTGATCCGCACCGCCAAGAAAACGGCTTTCAAGAACCGACTGGACAACAACGCACACAACTGCAAGGAACTCTTCAACATCGTGAAAGAGCTCTCCAACCCCAACGGAAACAACGACATCACCCCATCGCAAGACCTCTGCAACTCCCTCGCCTCCTACTTCCACAACAAGATCGCGGACATACACAACAGCTTCAGCACTCAACCGGCGCACGCCACGACCGCAGCAAAGCCGCCCACCACCACCCTCCGCGCCTGGACCCCGGTCAACACCGAAGACACCGTCCGCATGATGAACTCCATCCACTCCGGATCTCCGACCGACCCCTGCCCTCACCACGCCTTCAACAAAGCCGACGCTGTCATCGCACCCCACCTGCGGGACATTATCAACACCTCATTCGACACCGCCACCTTCCCCAAGAGCTGGAAGCACGCCGAACTCAGCGCTCTACTCAAGAAACCTACAGCAGACCCCACCGAACTCAAGAATTACCGCCCCATCTCTCTACTCCCGTTTCCAGCCAAAGTCATCGAGAAGACCGTCAACAAACAGCTGGCCGCCTTCCTCGAGACGAATGGATCCCTCGACCCATCGCAGTCCGGATTCCGTGCCAACCACAGCACCGAGACCGCCCTCATCGCCGCCACCGACGACATCCGAGCCCTGATGGACAACGGAGAAACAGCGGACCTCATCCTCCTAGACCTCTCCGCGGCTTTCGACACGGTCTGCCACCGCACCCTAGTGCAGCGCCTCAGCAACGTCGGAATCCAGGAGAAGGCACTGGAATGGATCGTCTCCTTCCTCGACGGAAGAACACAGAGAGTCCGCCTACCACCGTACAAGTCAGAGGCCACCGAAGTCATCTGCGGCGTCCCTCAAGGATCCTCGCTGAGCCCTACTCTCTTCAACGTCTACATGAGCCCCCTCGCGGCCATCGCACGCCAACACAACCTCAACATAATCTCCTACGCCGACGACACCCAGCTGATCCTCTCCCTGACCAACGACCCCGCCACCGCCAGAGCCAACCTGCACGAAGGGATGAAAGAGGTAGCCGAGTGGATGACGACGAGCCGCCTGAAACTGAACTAAGACAAGACGGAGGTCCTCATCCTGGGCTCCTCGCCCTCCGCCTGGGACGACTCCTGGTGGCCCCCCGCCCTGGGCACCGCACCCAAACCGACGAACCACGCACGCAACCTGGGCTTCATCCTGGACTCCTCCCTCTCCATGACCAGGCAAGTCAACGCCGTCTCCTCGTCGTGCTTCAACATCCTGCGCATGCTTCGGAAGATCTTCTGGTGGATCCCCACGGAGACCAGGAAGACCGTCACCCAGGCCCTCGTCACCAGCCGACTGGACTATGGCAACGCACTCTACGCCGGAACCACCGCCAAGATCCAGAAGAGACTCCAGCGCATCCAGAACGCCTCAGCCAGACTCATCCTCGACATCCCACGACACAGCCACATCTCCGGACACCTTAGAGACCTGCACTGGCTCCCGGTCAACAAGAGAATCACCTTCCGTCTCCTTACCCACGCACACAAAGCTCTCCACGATCAAGGCCCGAGCTACCTCAACAACCGCATCAACTTCTACGCTCCCAAACGCCACCTCCGATCTGCCAGCCACGCCCTCGCCGCCGTCCCACGCATCCGTAGAACCACTACAGGAGGAAGGTCCTTCTCCTACCTGGCCGCCAAGACCTGGAACTCCCTCCCGGCCGACCTGCGCCTGACCCAAGACCACCTCTCCTTCAGGAAGAAGCTCAAGACCTGGCTGTTCGAGCAGTAGCGGCACCCCCCCCCCCCCCCCCCCAAGCGCCTTGAGACCCTACGGGTAGGTAGTGCGCTCTATAAATGTCTTTGATTGATTGATTGATTGATTAAGGCAGTTATATATACGTTTTTTTCTAAAAATACGCACTTCCCTCTGGTATTTCCTCGTCTAAGCTTTGTTGCACCGCATAAAAATAAACAAACCGCCCAGGCACGGTCACAAACAAACACAGCTGAAACCCAATGCCTCGTTGCGTCACAGGCTTGACAGGTGCTTTGTTCTGCGTAACTCCTTTCAGAGGGATGGCTCTGGTACCCAGGATTGACTAATAACTAATAATAGGCGTGCACCTACGTGCCACTGGGCAGCGGTGGAATTGTTAGACTGGGGCCCACGCACAATGGTAGGACTTTCCTGACTAACACAACTCACAAGCACTGGCATTTGATGCCTTTTTGCTCCTTTGCCCTGGGCTCACCTCACATAGAGCCAACAATCAACACCAAGTGCCCCTTGAAGCTCTTGAAACTCAAGATAACAAGGGAGGGGGTTAGGGTTTAAAATCATGAGAAGCAATAACTCGTCTTGGTATTGCTATCAATGCAGTCGGTGCTTTGGTTTTAAAACAAAAAGTGCTTTATTCCAGACACATCCAAATACAACCACCAAGACATAGATTCGCAGAGAGAGCCAACAAACAATGTGAAAGGCTTTTCACACTAAGCACCGTCTGCCTACATACTTTGACAAAGGTTTTTTTTAATCATTAATAAGCTATTACCTATTGGCTTTCATATTAGATTTTCACAACAAACATCATTGAACTTGTGGCTTTGACACAGGTATTCTCATAAAGTCTTAGACCTTTTCATGAGGACTCTGAAGGAGTGTGGTATTGAAGGGGGCAGCCAGACTCACTCCTACTCTGTGGCTCTCGTAAACATTCAGGAACCATTGGTACTACTTAGTACATAATGCAAGTGTAAA
Source organism: Triturus cristatus (assembly GCF_964204655.1). NCBI lineage: Eukaryota > Metazoa > Chordata > Amphibia > Caudata > Salamandridae > Triturus > Triturus cristatus. The sequence goes on along the minus strand of NC_140586.1, from coordinate 321,169,792 downwards.
TCTCCATCTCACCAATCTTTTCTATGGGGAGATCTCCACACATCTAAGTTTACTACATGGTAATAAATGTGGGAGGGACCAAGGAAGTGGTGAGAAAATGGGGAATGTCTACTACAAAATGGGACGGGTTTAAGGAGAAATAAGGAGGGTTTAGGGAGGGACATGCAAATGTGAACACATATTTACAAAAGAGTAAGTCCATTTCTAATCACAAATAACACTTCTAAAGTTGTTACAACCATAGAAGCCACAAACAGTCACTAATGTACTCCACCCCAGCCTTGGAGTAAGGATTACACCACACACCCACCACCAGGTACTGTAACACCCTCCCATAGAAAATAATGGAGTCAGGGACTTAAAGTAGATCCCCATAGGAAAGAATGTTAACATTAATTTATTTCAACTTTCTAAAAATATATAGCAATTTAATTTAATGTTAAAAAATTATATGTGGATAAAAAATACTTAATTTATACAATATTTTAATACTGTTTTTATTTAAAAAATATGTTTGCTAAAATCATTACATTGATTCCAATTAATCCTATGCCTAACCTATAGTCATTTAATATATTTAAATCAATTATTTAAATGAAAATTAAGTTAATAGTACTGTAGTATTTTTTATTTGGTTTTCTATTTAAAATAAATATATAAAATTAATTTGCATTGATATTTAACATAAACTATTTCTGCAATTTTTTATGTTTAAAAACGTTATAATATATCCCTATACTTTACTATACAAGGATCTTCCCCCCCATTGGAGGAGACCTGCATGTGAAAAGTTATTGGCAATAACTTTACACTCATAAATTTGGCTTCTGCTCCTAGATATACATAGTTTCGTTGCATTTAACTCTGAAGTTTTCCAACGTATGTAGAATAGTGAACATAGACCTCCTGTAAGGTCCATAACTGTATCTCGCAGTGGCCGTCAATCTCTCCATTTCAAACACATTCCATATCTTAGCCTACCAGATCCGCGTCTGCTCAGCCTACCAGATCTGCATCCGAGGGTCATTAGGCAATCTGGCTGCCAAAATATGCACTGGCCTGAACCTGACACATAACTGCATCAAACAGAATCAAGGATGCGCTGAGGATCATCCCGCCCACTACCACCTTCCCCTTTGTGTACCTGCCCTGCACTCTGGCATTGAGCACCTGGGGCTGTGACACAGTGGTGGGCAGGACAAAAGGTTTAGAAGGTTGAATAGCCCCTTGGAACTTTCTTTGCTATTTGCCCCTCATATATTGAGGCAAAAGGAACATGATGAGTTTTTCTTATATCAAGAATTTACAAGGACTTCCTTATCGTGTTGTGCCCATCACAGAACTCAGAACTATTAGAAACATGTTACTATGAGTTATAGATCTCAAAGTTTCGTGGTTAGAAGTTTTGGGTCACAGCATTATCGAGTAGGAGATCCCTCCTAGCTGTGGATGTCATCTTGTCCATAGAGTGTCCTTAGCCATATGGGAACCTCTTGGCCTTAATTGTCTGTTACAGAGATACCGACCTCCAGAGTTATTGACAAATTTAGGTGGCATTCTTGCTGTGCTAACCCGTCTCCTGCTGTGGGAAACAAAACTTGAGGGCACCCCCTACAAAGTACATGGAGGAGGCCCCCAATGCACAGGACTAGTCAAGAGCTCTCAAACCAGGGGCCCACCACCCGTGTTGGGTGCCGGAGGACACCCCCTGGAGCTCGCCCCCCCCCCGCACTGCAAATGTTACGCCCCTAGTCCCCCGGCTCCAGCTGGTACTCTGCACTTGCATGACAGTAGTGTGAGTCTCAACTGGTTCCCTGTGCTCTGTCCATACAAACCCTCCTTCATCCCCAATACCAATGCTAGAGGATGTAGGCCTCTGAACCATGGGTAACCATTGACTAGAAGCTCTGTCCAGTTTTGTGTGCTAACCAGCAGCCCCTTTTTCCTGTGGTTTCATGTTTGGAATCCACAATAAACTTCTGGGTGGTGGTTTTGTTGGGTTTGACATCATTCAAATGTAAAAGCGTACTACAAAGCACCCTGATACGAAAACCAACAGAAAAACAGGCTGCCTCTTCTAAATTCAACATGGACTAACATTTACCCCTGATGGTATCTAGCTCTGCAAACAAAGACCACAATTATATGTTGAATGGAAGGTGAAGGTCATTATAGGAAAGTGTCAGGCTCCCAAGAATGCATGATTTATAAGAGGGTGTTCCTGTGGATGATCAACCATTGCACAAAGTACCAGGCCACGTGAGAGGGAAACCTTAAACCAGCCATGCAATCAATCCACAGGAAAATCAGCACAAGTGAGCTGACACACCAACATTGACTTCTGTGACCTGCTGAAAAGGGGTCATCTTCTAGCTGTGGTAGATGTACTCCAGATAGCCAGAGATGGCTCTCATTACTTCAGCAGTCTTTATGGCTGTGGTTTACTTTGTTAGAAGTTGTTTTGACCCTGTTACTTTTACATGACATTTCCTTGAGTGAAATTCCCAGAAGTAATGAAAACACAAAATGTCGGCAAACCACATCAGTCAAAATATACGATCGAACAATGGAAAATACACAATAATAGCAGATTGTCAAAAGGACGAACATTTCTCTCGTTCAAGAACGTGGCCCTCAGAAAGAGAGAAAAGAGATTTGAGGTAAAGGAAAATCAAAGAAGGAAAAAAGTTATGACATAAAAATTGAAAGAGGAAGAAACGGTGTAAGCAAAATGATTTGGAGTGGTGCCCCAATATTTCAAATGCACTACTAAAGTCGGTTCTGTGCAAAGTGACAGTAGGGAGTCCCAAGGAAGGAGATGTCTTTTAGCAAACTCTGGCCTGTTGCCTCTCACACGACTGCGTGGTGTTGCGTGCAGGCATTCGCCACGAGGAAACGCACAGGCAATCCCGCCTCATTAATAGAGAAGGAATTTTGTGAATTGGTGTGAAGTGCCTGTTGTGCGCTGCTTGATAGACACTTTGCAAAAATGTCCTGTCACATAGCGCTGACGCAAAGCAAAAATAAAAAAAAACCGTGGTCTGAGATTCTGCCCAAACATCTACAACATCTATGTATGTATTTCGAGGGGAAAATACGCCAAATCCAGCAGGGGGCACTGTTGCCATTCAGTTGCGAAAAAAGAAGGGCTCACTACTGAGGACGAGAACGAATATCTTATCAGTTATATATATTTGTTTAAGTAACAGAAATAAACGGACCACCATCGCGGGAAATGTTTGAAAAGATAGAACAACATTTGGAAAAGCAGCCTGGAATATTCCAAAGTCCAAGCAAATGCGCCACTCGCCACTGAAGTGACCTAGGTAGGAGTGGCACAACAAGGGTGCCATGGGCCCCAGTGCAAGCATGGAAGATAGCCTCCACGCTTCCAGTTGGACAGTAACACCCACACATAAGCAGGCTACCGGAGCCCCTCTGGGCAGAGGCGCCACTCCCCATTTGCTACACTATTCATAGCTACGCCCCTGCCTGCCAATTGGAGAAATAACACAGAGAAGCCTTTATTTTATAAATCGAAAGACCATGCGAGAAGTGTTGCTCCAGTCTGTGTTTTATAATGTAATAAAAAAGATTACAAGTCACACATTTCAAAGAAAAAACCTGGACTGGAGCAGCACCTCACGCATGGGCCTGGGAATCTTGGCAGGGCTGTGTGACATTGGGAGCTTGGGGGGCTGCCGAGCACAGCGAGGTCTGCCCCCCGGGCAGATTGGGAGGGGGAGGGGGGGGGGAGTGGCCGAAGCGGCCATTTTGTGAGTTTTGGGCTACGTTTGGTATAGCCCAAATGTAGCCCAATTTCAGTAAAAGTAGCCCAAGGGCTATATAGTCCTGTGAAGCGCCTCCCCAGCCACCACTTTAGGTTTGGTGACCTGGTGGCTGGGAGCGCGGGCAGTAAGCTTATAATTTTTTGATTTTCTGAGGTAAGATCGGCCTGGGACGGACACTTCTAGGGACTCGGGAGCCCTCTTCAAGGGCGTTCGATGCACAGATAATCAAACTTAGTTTTAGTGAATTTTTACGTGAGAATAAATTGGATGAGAGGCAATATAGTGGCACAAATAGCTCAAATACAACACAGAACAGATCAAAAAAAGAGAGATGTATTATATCTTCCGTCTTTTATTGTTCTTGTTGCACTTCGCACAAAACAGTCAGCCAACGCGTTTCGCCCAAACACGGGCTTCTTCAGGGCAAAATTATTAAGAGTGTAGGATATTTCTTTGATGATCAGCAAACAGAGAAACGTCAAATCCGTCAAGCCAATGTATAGCGACAATGAGACACAACGACCTCAGAGACCCAAAAGTAAGCGATCTTTGTCTGAGGTCTTAATTCGAACAGTGGTATTAGCCACGTCCAAAATAGGTTATCCGGCGCAGTCTCCGTACTTCACGTCCCGTACCAAGACTGACAAGTAGTAAAGAATTTTTACGTGGTATAAGTTTATCGTTCTGGGAGGCATATTGCGACTGAGGTGAGGTTCACACGACACGAGTAATATTGAATTATGGCCTCGGAGTTCCGGCGCTGAATCGGATAGTAACCTTGACAGCGGCACCGCCAATTATACGATGGTAGCTGTATTTCAAGCTGGTTGCGTGCAGTTAAGCGGGGCCTGGGAGGTGACAGGTTCGCACCGGGAGAGCGAGAGGCGGGAGTTAGCGACGGCGGGGCATCGTCTTGTGGTAAATAATTTAATTACCGGGACTTAATTTGATACAGAACATAATAAGAATAGCTCAATAAATAAGAGGCAGAATCCGTGGTATTAGAGGTTAAGAACGGGCTTTATTCCAATAAACGATTTCGAAATCGTGGACTCCAGGTTCCATCACCACGGAGGCTCAGGAAGTGAAGTACATATATTATTGATAATTAATAACTTTTATACAATAGGCATTACAGCGAAGCAAATGCAAGAGGCGTAACAATTGATAGCAAAGATAACATTTCACGTGCGTAGCTGAAGGAGGCGTAATTGGGAGTAACAAGGAAACGTCATTGGTTGTGATGTTACATATGGGTGGACCTATGAAATAATTTCGCAATGTCAGCAGAAATACTTTGCAGAGATGCGCGCGCAGCAGCATGACGTGTGATTGACGTGCAGCTAGGGGGTGAAGGGGACTTGACATTTAGCTCTACATGTGGCGACAAATGTCTGGAGGGTCAAGTCAACCTAATCCCAAATCATATCTAACATCCTATGTTTAAAGAACTATGTTATCCAAAAGAGAGGCCTTCTTGGAGTAGAATCTTATTCTATACTGACTATACTGACTGTTAGTGCGTGTACAAGCGTCTAAGTGTCTACACTAGATGCGAGGGCAGGAATCTTCCATAGTAACAGGGCTATGAATTACTTGTATAAAGACAGAGAAGCCGGGCCTTTGCTCGGTAGCTGGCAGAATGTTTACTTTAAGCTACTAGACAGGAATGCATTGGGCAGGGAGCGGAGCAGATAATTTCCGAAGGTGAAATACAGTTCTTGGCAGGCAGCAAGCTGATGTCAGGCATCGTGAGCCGCGCAGGTAATGAGACAAAGTTCATGGTCACAGATGCAGGCTCGGACTGGAGCTTCAGAGGTAGAGAGCAAGAAAAGCTTGATGACAGAATCAGGGCCTACTTGCCTGGACTGTAAAATGGCATAAGTGAATCATATAAAGGCGGTGGCCTTTCGTACTTAGGAATGGAATATCCGGCCCATTCATGGCGGATCTGAAAGAGGACATGTTAACGGTGGACGCCCATGTATTTGCGTCTTCATAACTGGAACTGGAGGGAACATACATGTACTTGTAACATGCACATAGAACCGTTGGGGTCCAAGATAGGGGACATAACTGACCAGAAAAATCCATATTTCCACATTCCCTCCTTGTCCCCTACTTGCCCGTCAAGAGATATCAATCTTCATTAATCCATTGATCTGTTCATATAGCATCATTTGTTCTTCTTTCTTCTTCCGGGATCTTGAATGAAAATCTTGATGTGGAATGCACGATGTGGCACACAGACCACAAATCGCTGGTCCACATTGCAGGCATAAGCAGCAACTGAATAGTATGAGAAGGCCAATACCTAGGAAGGATAGAACTCTCCATCCCCAGGCTGATAACACGCTCCAAAACCAACCGGACCAAGTCCAGGTGCCTGGATTCTGGTGTATCTGGCTTACAATCTTATGAAGGCGCGTTATAGCTTTATATACAGATGGCGAATTTTCTGGTATGAAAATGCAACAGCTTGATCCGATGACCCTACAAGCTCCGCCCCTATCGGCCAGGATGACGTCAAGGACAAGACGATTTTGAAGCACAACAATCCGCATAGCAGACTGCTCTTCTGTTAAATTGCCTAAGGCGGAAATAGTTTCGTTCACTACTGCTTCAAGGGTTCTAGTCAATCTACGTATCAGCTTACTATTAGTAACGGTACCTATATAGGGAAAGAGACCTTTATTGAAATCTGTGTATTTTTCCCATGCGGTTTCAGGTTAATCGACTATTGGGAGATCTCTCCTTTCTCTATTGTGTACTAAATGAGTATTTCTGTGATAATCAGGAGGAGCTAGAAAAACGGGTGGCAAAAGGAATCCAATGTAGCAGGTACCATCCCAATCTAGAGGCAAACGTACATATGCCGTCTGACCACATATAAAATAGGAATGGCGGGAAGCTCTAAATGTAGACTTGCCTTGATCACTGAATTCTATTACAGTGGTGCATCTACTATGGCCCATATGTATGTAACCATTCTTTCTCACACATAATTCACCTTTTACTGGAAATACTGACATGGCGGGCAAACTTGGATTAGCTTCGGATTCGACATTCAAGATCAGGAGATTAAGCGTAAAATTACCTAATCCATATACTTCATTTTCTAGATCAGTTCCTGTTCTTTTGGGAAGTCCCTCCTTGTTGGGGTGGCAGACTTTAAGTAAAACTAAGTTCAGATTTCCCCATACCCCATTGTCTTGATAAACTGCAGAATTTGAATCTAAGGAATTAATTAAACTAAACCATGCTCCACAGGAGCTGTTGTGTGTGAACGGGTATGGAAAAAGAGGTAGAATTCCTTTATAGTTCTGATAGGGAGGGAGTCGGCCACATATCCAACAATTTGTAGCATTGCTAACCTGATGGGAATGATGTAACATACTAATAAAAGTGTTATTGCGCAGCGCAAATCTGTATGACAATTCATGCGGAGGTAATTCGCTAAAAGAATGTTCAGCAGTAATATTATAAACATGTCTAGAAATAGGATAACATATGTGTAACAATATACTTGCAGTAATTATTAAAAGACTAAGGAAAAACAAAATCAATAACGTCACTGTGCAATGACTACGCAGTGATTTACAGTATGTATATCGTTTCAACATTTTTCGGGTTCTTTCTCTATTCAGATCTAAGGGATACATGTCAGAGACAAATTCAACCGCTTCACCTTGGAGAGGACTTAAACAATCAAATTTCCTGACTGATTAGATCCGAGTTTTAGTTTATAATGTTCGTGACTACCTGAGTCAACCAAAGGAAGTTTTGAGTCAATGGGTGAAGACACACGAGGTGTAGTTTTTATATCTGATGGTAGTCCATAAAATTTCTTGATATGACTTGAATGTACCCAGCCTTTTCTGCCTTCGATCTTCACGGCTGTCCTTGTGGTGAGTAAGACCAGTTGAGGCGACCTCCACCTAGGATCCAGCTGAGTCTTTCGATCAAAGTTCCTCACTAAAACGAGATCCCCCGGAATTACGTCATGGGGTTTCACTTCAGTGTTGTCAGGAAAAGCTGCAGCTACCTGTGAACGACAAGATTGTAGTGCAGACATCAAGGAAGCCAAATAATCTGTCAGCATATTACAGTCAATATCAGTTATTTTACGTGGTATAGGCGTCCCCCACATATTTGGTGGTCTGCCAAAGATCACCTCATACGGGGATAGCCCTGTTCGAGAGTGTGCTACCATTCTCATGTAAAAGAGTGCAACTGGTAATGCTACTACCCAGTCGACACCTTTCTCCCTGCATATTTTGGACAGTCTGATTTTTAAAGTTTGATTATGTCGTTCCACGAGACCTGCTGCCTCGGGGTGTCGGACACAATGAAACTTCCACTGATATCCTAACAAAAGTGAAACGTGTTTCATTAGTTCGGATGAGAACGGCTGGCCGTTATCTGAGTAGACAGCACGTGGTAAACCGTACCGTGGGAAGAATTCTCGAACTAACTGTTTGGCAGTAGTCGGGGCAGTGTAATCTGAAACCGGGTACGCCTCTGTCCAACGGGAAAGAGCACAGACAACTACGAGAACATATTTGAATCCTCGACATCGTTCCATCTGGATATAATCCATCTGGAGAATTTCAAAAGGGTGGTCAGGAGGCTGAAATCCACCCTGCTCTACGGGAATGCTTTTTCCTGGGTTAAACTGACAACAGATCATACAGGTACGAACTTTTTGTTTCGCTGCTGCTCGTAAATGCTTGTTGAACCAAATATGTTGAATGCTGTCTAGCATAGCTTTCTCTCCTAGATGCGCTGGACTATGGACAGTGTTAATAATGACTTGGACCATTGAATCAGGAAGGAACCACACAGATTTTTCCTTCGTCATCCATCCTTGATCCGTTTGGATCCCTCCTAATTCAGTCCATTTCCTTATTTCGTCTGGAGTAGCATGTGTCTGTATGTCAATTACATCAAGAGCGGGATCCTTAACCATCATGCAATGTGTTGGTGTCTGGACTATTGTCTTTGTCATGTCGGATGTTTGAGTTTGAGCAGTCTGTTTAGCTGTTCTGTCAGCTAGATCATTGCCTTGAGAAATGATATCAGTAATTTTCGTATGAGCTTTACATTTCATAATCGATATTGCAATGGGTAAATGTATTGCATCTAATAAGGCATGAATGAGGGGTCCGTGCTGAATGTGGGCACCGTGAGAAGTTAAATAACCTCTCTCTCGCCACAGCACGCCGAAGTCATGTACAACTCCGAATGCATAACGTGAATCAGTGTATATGTTGACTTTTTTATTTGTGGCTTGAATACAGGCTTGTGTCAGAGCGACGAGCTCTGCTGCTTGAGCGGACAAGGTATTTATACACTTGGTTTCAATAATTTCAGTGTCTGTTGTGACTGCGTAAGCGGCCACTAACTCTCCTGTACCTGTTCTCATACATGAACCATCTACATACAACGTCAGGTCTGGATCTGACAATGGAACATCTGTCAAGTCTTGTCTGGGTTTCGTCGTGATTGTAATAACATCAATACAGTCATGGGCTAGTGGGTCTGTTCCGATTACAGGTAAAAGTGTGGCAGGATTCAATGTGTTACAACGTCTGATTTCTATATGTGGCTGAAACAATGTTAGTTCATACCCTGTAAGTCGTGCTATAGTCAAGTGTTGTGTTTGCGTTCGATTCACAAGAACCTCTACTGCGTGTGGTACTTGTACTGTCAATGGATGTCCTAACACTATGGCATCGCTTTGTCTGATTGCTAAAGCTGTCGCTGCCACTGATTTCAGGCACGCAGGCAGAGCCTGAGCTACGGGATCTAATGTACTAGAAAAATAAGCACACGGTTTGTGTGATCCTGCTTGTTCCTGTGTGAGTACTGACAAGGCAGTACCTTCTCGTTCTGTAACAAAGAGTGTAAAATGTTTTCTGGAACATGGTGTTGCTAAAACAGGTGCTTGGCATAGAGCTTTCTTTAAGCTTTCAAAAGCGTGTGTGTGTTCCTGAGTCCAAGGGAGGACAGTCGATGTGGCTGCCTCCTGTGTTGTTAATTGAATGAGTGGTTTTGCTAGAAATGCATACTGAGAGATCCACTGCCTACAATATGAAGTGAGGCCTATGAAAGCCCGCACCTCCTTTTGTGTCTTGGGTATCGGCATATTTGCAATTAGCTGGATACGATCTGGTGTAAGCTGCCTTCCCTCCTTGGACAGCGAGTGACCAAGGTAAATAACTCGCTGGACACAGAATTGCAGCTTAGAAGGGGACACCTTGTGCCCCTTTTCGGCTAGAAATTGTAAAACCGTCAGTGATGCTTTTTCACATTCAGGTTCGCTTCGGGCGGTGATCAGCAGATCATCGACATATTGAAGCAGAGCAGTGTTGACTGGCATGTGGATACTGTCAAGTTCTCGTTTCAGTGCTTGACTATAGATGCTGGGGCTTTCTGTAAATCCTTGAGGTGCGCGTGTGAATTTAAAGCTACGTCCATTTAAACTAAATCCGAACAAATATTGGCTTTCCGGATCTATTGGGACGCTGAAAAAGGCATTCTTGAGATCAATTACAGTAAAGAATGTTGCTTCGGAATCAATAGCCGTCAGTAATGAAGAGATGTCTGGAACCACGGGGTATTGTGGTACAATACATTTATTTAATTCGCGCAGATCAATAACCAATCGATATACTGGGGGAGCTTTTGGATCAGTTCGTTTAAGAATCGGAATTATCGGTGAATTACATACATTGGAGTCGGTCTCCACAACCACTCCTTGGCCAATAAGCTCGTCAATGATTTGCAGTAAAGCCATTACAGCATCTGGGGGTAACTTGTATTGTCGCATTCGTGGTAGTACCACTCCTGCCTTTAGTGTGACTCGATATGGTGTAATGTTCATGCAACCAACATCTGTAGGGCCTTGTGCCCATAAATGTGTGGGTAAAGTCTGCAGTCGGGAATCCATATCTCGAGACACATAATGACCTTTGAAATCACGTAAAAACAATCTTACTCCTTCCGGAGAACAACATATTATAGCTCCTAGAGCTTTCAGTGTTTTTATACCTAACAAGTTTTCTGGACATGATTTAGTAAGCAATAAATCTGTAGTTCTGGTCAAGGGTCCTATCGTAAGTGGAAGAGGCTGTGATACTTCATTAACAATAGGTTTTCCTGAAAAACCAAGGGATATATTCTGTGAGCCTGAGAGGGGTGCCCCTGGAACTTCACTACGTTTTATAGTTGTTCGACTTGCCCCTGTATCTAGTAAAAATTTTCTATCTTGGCCTAATAATTCACTATGTACATAAGGTCCTTCTTGGTCTACAGGGACCTCGATAAGGGGTAAGTCAACTTCCCTCTCTAGGCTGGTTCATGCATATCGTTGATAATCAGGATAGTCATACTGTGCGGTCTGGTACAGCTGTCGTGTCGTGGTTTGTGTGGCAGCAGCCGGCAGCGCTGGTGCGACTGGCACAAACTGTATAGACTGTTGTGGAGCTGGCATGGCTTGTGCATGCTGCGGTGCTCCTTGTTCATTCTGATCCTGTCTAAGTGGCCGTGGTCTTTCTTTTGTAATGCCTGTGGCGATATTACGCTTCAGGACTGGGCAGTCATGTATGTAATGTCCTGGCTGTTTACAATAGTTACATGTCCCTTTTATAGGTCCTGCTGAATCACCAGAATGTGTCGTACCCTTTTTATGTCCTTCAGCTGGAACTGTCTGGGAGACTAGCATTTTCATTTTCGTGTCTTTCATGCGTCTTTGTTCATGTTCTTGTTCTTCTCTAATTCTATTGTAATGGTACTGTAACATTTGTAGCATTTGTGATGGCGTATTACCTTGCCAGGTACTCTCGAATTTTAATACTCTATTCTTCACTTGGGGCAAGGAATTTTCAACTAATTTTGTCACAAACAGATGTGGGTATGACTCGCTACTTGCTTTTATACCACTATTTATACCAAAACATTTTTCGAATCGGGCATAGAAATCACTAGTGTCTTCATCTTGCTTTTGTTTACAGGCTGAAATTGCACCCCAGTCTTCCTTTTTCGTAGTTAATAAACGTGGCAGTACCTGTACTAGTAAACCTGGCAGTGCTTTAGTTTTGTCCCCAAGCCCCGAACCTGGACCTCGGGCCTTTTCTTCATTTTCTAATGCTGTCCAATCTATCTTTTGGTCTCCTACCTCCCACTCTTTTTCCTTGAGTTTTTCATAAATGCCAGCAGGCATTAATACCTTTAATATTGTCATAATGTCGGGATAGGTATACTCTCCCATGAGTAACATGTCTTTAATTTCTCGGTGGAAACCCGCTGGGTCTTTGTCATGACTGGGTACCACTTTCTTCATTTCTAACAATTCTATTTTCGATATGGGCGTATATACATATACACGTTTAAACTGATTGTCCTCGCCCTTTATTGGGTGTACTTCTCGTAAGGGATTCTGTCTGTCCATGTAATACATCGGTCTTTCCTTGATGGGCAATGAAACATGTTCTGGACATACAAAAAGAATGTACTGCTTTCTAGATTCTAGTATTTCCTTAATTAACTTAGTACCTGAACCTTTCCATCTATTCGTGAGTAATTCAGTCAATATATCAGGTAAGGGACCAGGATCTGAATGTTGGCTTTTATATAGTATAAGAAGTTGTTGAATCATATAAATCCCAGCTAAACGCTGTTCATCTGGGGTGAGGTTCAAAAATGTGTGTGCTATTGTATCATCACCATATTTTCCGGGACTGTCAACCCAATGAACGGCTGACCTGGCTAATTCTTGTTCATCCATAGAATCGAGAAAATGATAACCCCTTCGTTCTTGCAGTAATTTGTCAGCGGCTTGGAACGAATGCTCGGGGGACCTCATATTTATTATAGGTGTTTGGAAATTCCTGTTATTATCTGGACATATCGGACGTATCGGGTCAGTAAAATATCTAGTACTATTACAAGATCTTCCTCTACCTACATAGGCTATGGTGTCTGACTGTCCTGTGGGTAGTCCTGATCCTTCTTCCTCCTCGTTTTGTTCAAACTGGTCTTTTTATTGGAAATAATGGGGGTGGCAAGTCTTTTGGTATCCCCGGAGTAGCCTTAGGTAATCCTTCGGCCAGAAGGGGATACATACCCTTCATAAGGGCATGTCTTTGTCTGTCTACTTGTTCTGATTTCACTCGTGTACCTTCTTCAATTAATAGATTTTCTTGAACTTTATTTGAATTCTCTTTACTCTTCTCTTCCTGTCTACGTGCTTTTTCTGTGCGTCTATACGATTCTTTACGCCATAATTCAATGGCGTCTTTCTGTGATTGTCTAGCTTTCTTTTTCCATAATTCTTCCTCTACTTTCACGATGCACTCTGCATCCCAGGTCCCAGCTGCGGGCCACCTCTGACTTTCTGGTAATTCCTTAGTGTAGTCTACCCATAGATCAAGAAATAATATAGCGTCTAGGCCGTGTTTATGATACATGAAGTACCCTGGAGTGTCCCTAGGAGGAATAGGAACAGCTTCTTCGAGTACCCCTTTTCTAGTTGTGATCTGTCTTAGTTTTGAAAAGAGCGGCATATTTAAACTGATCTGATACTTGGTTTTGAACAAACTTAATACAATAAAACACAATAATGATCAGTCATTCATACCACATGCAGGACATATCAATACATTTTAACATTTAACATTTAAATGAGCAACGGTGATGATGACGATGATCTAAGAAAACTTAATCATAAAACATAATACTCGGCATTTAACTGAATTATTCTGAATTTATATACTTGATATACTAGATATACTGCTAAACAGTACAGATACACTGCTAAAACAGTGCGGACCGGATTTGTGTACCCAAACCCGTCTGGACCGGCACAACTTATGTGCACGCCAGAACGCCTCCCCAGTAATGGTACTCACCGGGTAGCTCGGAACGGAAGGCCTCGGAACGGAACTGAACTGAACTGGACCGGACTGGACTCGACTCGACAACTTCGGACACTTCAGGACATCGAAAACCTGGTGGGCCTCTGTATACCTCGGATCTTGCTCTCTCAGCTAGGCTCTGGTCGGGATACTTCGCACTTCTCACCGCCTCGTCTGGGTGTTGATCGCAGCCTCAGTCGCCCCCGCTTGACCGGAGGGAGATACAGGAAATCCTGCTGGTACGCGTTGTTGTCCGTCCAGCTGTGGCAGGAGACCGGGCCTGCAACGCACCGCCGGCGCGTGAGATGAGAAAGTGTCCCTGTTCGGGCGCCATTTATGTGGTAAATAATTTAATTACCGGGACTTAATTTGATACAGAACATAATAAGAATAGCTCAATAAATAAGAGGCAGAATCCGTGGTATTAGAGGTTAAGAACGGGCTTTATTCCAATAAACGATTTCGAAATCGTGGACTCCAGGTTCCATCACCACGGAGGCTCAGGAAGTGAAGTACATATATTATTGATAATTAATAACTTTTATACAATAGGCATTACAGCGAAGCAAATGCAAGAGGCGTAACAATTGATAGCAAAGATAACATTTCACGTGCGTAGCTGAAGGAGGCGTAATTGGGAGTAACAAGGAAGCGTCATTGGTTGTGATGTTACATATGGGTGGACCTATGAAATAATTTCGCAATGTCAGCAGAAATACTTTGCAGAGATGCGCGCGCAGCAGCATGACGTGTGATTGACGTGCAGCTAGGGGGTGAAGGGGACTTGACATTTAGCTCTACATGTGGCGACAAATGTCTGGAGGGTCAAGTCAACCTAATCCCAAATCATATCTAACATCCTATGTTTAAAGAACTATGTTATCCAAAAGAGAGGCCTTCTTGGAGTAGAATCTTATTCTATACTGACTATACTGACTGTTAGTGCGTGTACAAGCGTCTAAGTGTCTACACTAGATGCGAGGGCAGGAATCTTCCATAGTAACAGGGCTATGAATTACTTGTATAAAGACAGAGAAGCCGGGCCTTTGCTCGGTAGCTGGCAGAATGTTTACTTTAAGCTACTAGACAGGAATGCATTGGGCAGGGAGCGGAGCAGATAATTTCCGAAGGTGAAATACAGTTCTTGGCAGGCAGCAAGCTGATGTCAGGCATCGTGAGCCGCGCAGGGAATGAGACAAAGTTCATGGTCACAGATGCAGGCTCGGACTGGAGCTTCAGAGGTAGAGAGCAAGAAAAGCTTGATGACAGAATCAGGGCCTACTTGCCTGGACTGTAAAATGGCATAAGTGAATCATATAAAGGCGGTGGCCTTTCGTACTTAGGAATGGAATATCCGGCCCATTCATGGCGGATCTGAAAGAGGACATGTTAACGGTGGACGCACATGTATTTGCGTCTTCATAACTGGAACTGGAGGGAACATACATGTACTTGTAACATGCACATAGAACCGTTGGGGTCCAAGATAGGGGACATAACTGACCAGAAAAATCCATATTTCCACAGTCTGGGCGGGGGCAGTGGGGTAGCGCGCGTCGCCAGGCAGAAGGTGAGACGGTAACCCGCTTCCTTTTCTGCAGACTGGTTTCACTCTAGGTGACAGTACAATCCGCCACGGCCAGGGCACACATTCGCCCCGCGTTTCTTCAAGTGGTTCCACTTCGTGTGATTCCACTGCTTTCATGGGTCCCAATGGTTCGCAAAAAGTATCATGCATGTACGTATGTTTTCATATCGATGTACAACATGGCTTGTTTACAACCAATAAAGCAGTTCTATCGGGGCGGGGCTTCGTCTGGGCGGGGGTGAGCTCCGGGTGCCAGCTCGCGACGCGCTACATCTTGGGATGGCTGCCCCGGAGGCAGGGGAGCGGCGGCATAGCGGGGGGGGGGGGCGGGAACGTGTAGAAAGTCTTGGCGGGGCCGCTTGGCTTCCGCGGGAGCAGCCCTAGACGCGCCGCTGGGGAGATGGTTCAGAGGGCAGAGGGCAGTCGGGGCGGGACGCAGAGGGGGGGACGGCGGGGAGAGGCACGCGGTAGGTTTCTATGGGGAGGCGCACGGGGAGGGTGGGGGGGGCACGGCTTGTGGGGGTTTTTGACCGGGAGCCGACGGGCACGAGGTTTTCTGCCAGCGGCCGTGGGGGGGTCAGGCGGACGGCGGGAATGCGGGGAGTGCAGCAGGGGGGGACTCCCCGGGGCTGTGGAAGTCGGGACTGGGATGGCCTGGACAATTTGGAGTTCTGGGCCGAGGGGTTGGGGGGGCGAACGGGATAGGGGGGGCAGGGGACTGGCCGGGGGACGAGGGGACAGGGGGTGCAGGGTGGGGTGGGGCGTGAGCGGTGTGGCGAAGGAGGGGTGGAAGTCCGGGGGTAGGGCGGGGGACGAGGGGGGGGCGGGGGCGAGCGGACAGGGGTGGGGGGGTCGGGTAGGTGCGGTTGGAGCGACGGGGGGGGACGGGGACGGAGACGGCAGAGAGGGGTGGGAGCGGGAAGGTGGTAGGCCCAGCACACCAGACCATTCCATTCCTTGCAGGCGGTGGACCGACAGTTTGACCGTCGCGGGGTGCCGGACTTGGTAGGGCTGGGAGCGGCTCGATGGCACCAAGGAGAAGGGAGGGTGGAGCCTTGGGCGGCGTATCCTGTACCGGCGAGGGATCCCGGCGCGGCTGGCATAAGTAGGCCCGGTACGGGCTCGCCAGCCCCAACACCCACGGGGTCGCAGCGCCCCGGGGAGCATCGGCAGAGGAGCACCGCAGCGGAGAATGTTTGTTTACCACTGAAGCAGGTGGCGCCACCAGCGGGGTGCGCAGGGGGTGCAGGGAGGGGACGGGGGGCCGAGTAATGTTGTGGCTAGTTTCTTGCAGGTGTCACGACGCCAGGCGCGGCCCACGGGTCGGACATCGAGGTGGGAAACAGCTCGGCCCCCAGGACAGGACGCCGGGAGGAGTGGCAGACAGAGACACTGGCGCCAGGTAATAAACATTTGCTCGGGCGCCCAGTGATGGTTTCCAGAGGGGTGGGGGGGGGGATGTGGAGGGGGGGGGTCGGGGGGAGGCTGCGAAAGGGAGCGTACGTTATGGAGGTGGCAGTGGGCCTGGAAGGCGCAGGAAAGGTGGACGAATGTAAGACCACTGAGAGTATGACGGCCAAGAAAGAGGCAGCTGACGTAAGGGCAAAGGGGGGGGCCCGGCTAGCTCAGTAGGTAGAGCATGAGACTCTTAGTCTCAGGGTCGTGGGTTCGGGTCCCACAGTGGGCCCCAAAACAAAAAAAAATAAAAAACAAAAAAACCAACACCAAAGGAGGCTCAAGTGGACAGGAAGGAATGGAAGATCACACGGTTACCGTAGTGGGGGTAACGAAGCCCTTGGGGGCATTTGATGTTGGCAACGAAGTGAGGTTTTGGTAAGAGGAATATGTGGAAATGGTCAAAATCCTGCATGGGAGGTTCAGGGCAAAGGAGGGCTCCAAGGAGGAGGCATTCGAGTGGGCAAGGAGGCTTAAGGTGCCTTTGACGATAGGGAATTGGACAGCGGGTTTTCTCATTGACGCCGGAGGGTACGGGGGGGATTTTCCGGGGAGGTCAGTGGCCGTGTGTAAATACATGGTCGTTATTCGGAAAGCGCAAATTACAGGAGGGGGATATGCCTGGGCT
Source organism: Triturus cristatus (assembly GCF_964204655.1). Classification (NCBI taxonomy): domain Eukaryota; kingdom Metazoa; phylum Chordata; class Amphibia; order Caudata; family Salamandridae; genus Triturus; species Triturus cristatus. The sequence continues at coordinate 321,152,413 of NC_140586.1, read as the reverse complement.
CAGTATGATGAGGAATTCCGGGCGCACATGGCGGGGATACGGAAGTGAAGTGGGGAGAGCATACAATGGGGATCGCGGGGTAGGAGAAGACTATTTTACGGCCAGCGGGCTACCGCTCGTTTATTAGCCCTCTCGAGGGGGGGTCCGCTCGAGGGGGGGCTCAGGGTTAGTCACGCGGCGGTCAGCAGGGGCAGCCCGGAGCCTTTAAGGCTGGGGGGCCAGTGGCAGGCACAGCAGGGGGAGGGGGGCTAGGGGGCCACAGGGCTCTTAGCCCGGTTAAGGTGGAGAATTTGTGGGGGGTATCCGGGCAGGGCAGTGGCGGAGTGACGGCGGTTGGGGTTTCTGGATGGGTTCAGGTTGGGGTAGGAGGGTACAAGGGTGCGGAGACGGACAGTTACTGTGCAATCGGCCCAGGAGCGCCCATAGGTGGTAAAAGCCAAAATGGATACGGAGATACGGGAGGGCCGCATGGCGGAACCCCTTTTCAGGAAGTGGCTGTTGCATACGTTGATGGGGTCACCCATTGGAGTGGTGCCGGAGAAACAAAAAAAAAAAAAAAACGAGCAGGGGCAGTATTGGTTGATACAGCAATGGTCCTGGCCCAAAGGTGGGTAGGTCAGGGACTTTATTGAGGAAACTGCGGCCACTGTGCCTTATTCCTCTGTTGACGTGGCTATGTCACTGGTGGTGACCGCGGGCGCAACAGCGCAGATGGCAAAGTGCGACATGTAGTCAGCTTTCTGGCTGCTGCCGGTTCATCCAGATGACTTGGATCTGTGGGGCATACAATTCGGCGGTCACTGGTATGTGGACAAAGCATTGCCGATGGGCGGCGCCATGTCTTGCGCACTTTTTGAAGGTTCAGCACGTTCCTACAAAGGTTTGGTTACGGAATGGACGGGTCACCAAGCCGTGATGCGGGACTTGGATGACTTCTTTTGTGTCGGCACCTCAGACTCCGCGGACTGCCAGACGGCGCTGGACAGTTTCCATGAGATCATGAGGGTGATGGGTGTGCCATGAGCACAGGTGAAAACACAAAGGCCCAGTATGGTACTGGCTTTTCTAGGCATGGAGCTGGGTTCCGTTTTGGTGGAGGCATGCCTTCTGGTAACAATATAAAAATAAATAAATAAAAATAAAAAGAGAAACATGTTAGAGCTGCGAGCAAGTGTGTTGACGTGACAGACGGTGACGATTAGGGACATACAAGGGTCGCTGGGTCATCTCAATTTTGCCAGTAGGGTGGGTAGAGTAGGGCGGACGTTCTGTAGGCGACTGGGGAGAGCGGTGGAGAGGCAGAGGCCCCCACACCATCCTGTTCGGCTGTCAGCGGGGGGAGAGTAGCCTTGGGAATGTGGCAGTTTTTACGGCACCAGTGCACGGGGTGCTTTTGATGAGGGACGCAGTCATGGTGGGGAATGTGCAGATTTTCTCAGAGGCAGAAGGGAGCAGGGGATTTGGGCTGGACTGCCAGGGAAGGTGGCGCACAGAACCCTGGCCCGCAGAATGGTTGGAGGAAGGCAGGAGCATGGCTTTCTTGGTTGTTTTTCCCTGGGGGTGGCGGTCACGCGGTGTGGGGGCTCTGTTAGCTCACAAGAAGGTCACGTTCAGGGGTGACAAAATGGCAGTGGTGCAGGGGATCAACAGGAAAGTCGGCACGGAACAACCAGGTGCTCGAGTGGTTGAGGGTGTTGAGCGGGGGCGTTTGAGGCATGATATGACGTTCCACGCGGTGCGTGGGCCAGGCGTGGACGATGACATAGTGGATGCCTTGTCTAGTTCACAACGGGGGAGATTCCAGGGGCTCACCTAGGACGCGGCCGGGACTCTGGCTGGAATGATGAAACAACTATGGGAAGGGGGCAACTCCGGATGCTACAATGGGTTGTAGGCGCCTTAGCCTGAGTTTGTCCATTCAGAGGCGAAGCGGGTTTCCGGGGTGGCAAGTGAAGAGGCGGTTTGCAGTTCATATTGGGCTTGGCGGAAAAGGGTCTGGCCGAGGCGACGATTGTGGGCAAGTTGGCGGGGGTCGCTTTCGTCGGGAACTGGTTATGGGGAGGTCTCTTTCGGGGCGGAGGTGTTTAGTAGTTGGCTCAGGAAGGGGGCAACCGGACCACAAAGCTGGGGGTAAGGGGTAGCTGGAATGAGGGTGCGCTCGCCGCCGGTGTGCCCTTGGCGGTGGGTTTTTTGCGTGGGAAATCTTGCTCGGGGGGTTGGGGGGACTTGGTCTGTTCGCATAGGCAGGGGCGGGGCGTTAAGGCTTCGTACTGTGGGCGGTGCGGCATAAAGCGATGAGGAGACGGGGTATCTAGGAGAAGGGTTTGGGCACGCATTCCTTCCACATTGGGGCGGCATCGGGGGCACAGGCGAGGGATTGGGAGAGTAGGGACATCAGGAAGTTGGGCAGTTGGTCATCGGATGGTTATCAGCGGGATGGGCGCAGCAAAAAAAAAAAAAAAAAAAAAAAAAAAAAAAATAAATAAATAAATAAATAAAGTTTAGTTGGTGTTTTCCTGGTTTTCATTCTTGTTTTCTTTTCAGGTTCGGTTATGGGACCCCTCGCCAGGGAGATGTCCACCGGGATCGTGGGGTATTCTTTTGTGAGACGGGCGCGGGTCCAGACCCGGGAGAGTTATTTTGGGGTCAGCTTGGGGCTCAAGAAAGATTTATTCTCTGTGGCATGGAGGGGTAAAGGTTTTTTGTGCGGGAAGGAATTGGTGTCAGTGGGGAACGTTTTACGGGCGGGAAGGTGCCCGGTTGTGTTGGTATTACAGCTGGGGGAGACTGACAGGGCAGGGAGACAGGTTTGGCACTGAGGTGGGTTATGGAAAAGGACCTGGTGTGGATCAAGGGGAGATGGATGGTGTTTTCCGTTGTCGGGTCGGAATCTGTCCCCGGGAGGTGTTGCAAGGGGGCGGTAAATCCTGGGGCAGTGGATAAAGTGAGGAGGAAGTTAACCACTGAGATGGTGCGGTTTGTAGTCCTGTGGGGATAGGACGATTGGCTCATAGGGACATCGGTTGCGATGCGCTTGTGCTGTTCAGGGATGATGGGGTACACTCGTCGCCTAGGGGATTGCCCCTGTACCGGTTGGGGTTTTTTCGGGAGGCTTTAGCACGATTGCTAGGGCTTTACATACGTTACGTTTCACATGCGGTCCCGTGGGGATTGGGGGGGGCAGAAAAAGGGGAGGAAGAGGCCTATCCGCCTACACTCCCCCCCCCTTGTTTCTGGGTGGCGGGATGGTTGACAGTTGGCCGGGATTGGCTAGAGTTTGTTGTTATAAGTTTGGTAGTTTGGGTCCAGGAACAGGGAAGGGTAACCAGTTTGGATAAGTTTAGATTAGAGGTTGGATAGTTACAGTTGCACAGAAGGCAGGTAGGGGTTACGGTCAGGGGAGTTTGGGAGTAGGAAAGGCTACATGGTGTAGGATTGGGTTAATTGTTGGTTATGGAATGTTATGTTGTATTTTGGGGGATGGGGGAACTGATGGTGGGATCGTAGGGGTGGGGGAAGGAACAAGAGGTCAGGAAATGATTGTATAGCGAGGTGTTAGTTTTGTATGGCAGTGGCCAAGGAGTTAAAATTGTGATATGCACCTGTTTCAATAAAGCGGCCTTTTTCACACACAATAAGGTGGTCTGGTGTCGGCTTGCCCCCCCCCCTCCCCCTTAATTCCCAATGGGAGCTTGGGGGGCTGCCGAGCACAGCGAGGTCTGCCCCCCGGGCAGATTGGGAGGGGGAGGGGGGGGGGGAGTGGCCGAAGCGGCCATTTTGTGAGTTTTGGGCTACGTTTGGTATAGCCCAAATGTAGCCCAATTTCAGTAAAAGTAGCCCAAGGGCTATATAGTCCTGTGAAGCGCCTCCCCAGCCACCATTTTAGGTTTGGTGACCTGGTGGCTGGGAGCGCGGGCAGTAAGCTTATAATTTTTTCCCCCCCTCCCACCCTAATGTTGAGGGGTGAGGGGGCGTAGTTTTAGGGGTGCTTTATGGCGTTTTGTGAAGTTTGGTGGGGCGGCATTTGTTGGAACAGGTACATAGGGGCAGTTTGATGTATTGTCGCTTGGAACAGGTGCAGGCGGGGTGGTTGACAGTTGGCCGGGATTGGCTAGAGTTTGTTGTTATAAGTTTGGTAGTTTGGGTCCAGGAACAGGGAAGGGTAACCAGTTTGGATAAGTTTAGATTAGAGGTTGGATAGTTACAGTTGCACAGAAGGCAGGTAGGGGTTACGGTCAGGGGAGTTTGGGAGTGGGAAAGGCTACATGGTGTAGGATTGGGTTAATTGTTGGTTTTGGAATGTTATGTTGTATTTTGGGGGATGGGGGAACTGATGGTGGGATCGTAGGGGTGGGGGAAGGAACAAGAGGTCAGGAAATGATTGTATAGCGAGGTGTTAGTTTTGTAAGGCAGTGGCCAAGGAGTTAAAATTGTGATATGCACCTGTTTCAATAAAGCGGCCTTTTTCACACACAATAAGGTGGTCTGGTGTCGGCTTGCCCCCCCCTCTCCCCCTTAATTCCCAATGTCTGCAGCCTCCTCCGAGACAGAGTCATATACAATGATAGGAGTTCAAAAGTGTATTTCCTCAAGAGGACATGGACAACATTAAATAATTATCATGATGGTGTAAGGCCCAGGTTTAGATGGTTTAAGGGAGGGCTTTTATAAGGCCTTCAAACAATAGTTGGCTCACCCCCCTCTGGCATTGTATAACAATTCCTTCTCCACTGGTGCTTTACGCCCTCGGTGCACGAGGCCGTTCTTACCCTTTTGTTAAAGCCGGGCAAAGATCCTTCTCTGGTACTTCGTATAGACCACTTTCTTTACGGCACCTTGATTATAAAAATTTTGCTAAAGTCATCGCCACTAGATTGTTGTTACTAATCAAACAGATAATTTCACCCTGTCCTTACTGATGTTACAGATTATTTCACCCGTTTAATCAGGATTTGTTCCTCACAGATCCACTTCTTGGAATTTACGCACTATTTTTGCATTTCTCAATAAGGTATCCGCAGAAACGCCTGCAGTTGTCGCTTTGTTAGATGCTGAGAAAGCATTTGACTCGCTTGAATGGCCCTTCCTGAAAGCGGTTTTAGGTAAACCAGGCATCCCTTCTTAGATCATATCTTTAATATTGCTTTTGCATTTTCACCCGGTCTCCAATATCCAAATCAATGGTTCACTCACTGAGGCTTTCCCTATAATGCGAGGGGCCAGACTGGGTTGCCCTCTGTCTCCCCTTCTTTTCATTATTGCCATGCACCCTTTGGTCCGTTTCTTACAGGACTGCCATGCGCATCGTGGGCTACAGCTCACTTATGGTCCCATATTGCTTTCTTTATATACTGATGATATTTTGTTATTTATTCATCACCGAACAGATAACCTCTCCCCTCTTATGTGGGTGATCAACCGATATGGAAATCTTTCCGGACTCTAAATCAACTGGGTCAAGTCAGAACTCTTCCCCCTAACAGACTCTGCTCAGCCACCTCCTGCAGAATAGCACTTCAAATGGGCTGTGGATGGCACTAAATATCTTGCTAATCTACTCTACAGAGAAAACGATCAAATTATACAGCTGAACTATGGCCCAGCACTGCCTGACCTGGTGATCCAGGTGGACCACTGGGTCAAGCTGCCTTTATCATTGGTCGGGCGAGTGTCCACAATCTAAATAGTGGTGCTCCCTCGTTTCTTATATCTTTTTAAAAACATTCCTATCCCTCTATCACAGGATTTCTTTCACTTGGTGCACAGCCGCCTCCTGCATCTGATCTGGGCTGGGGGTCACCCCTGTGTTCGTTGGTATATACTTACTCTCCCATATGAACAGGGAGGCCTCGGGGTCTCCGATCTTTACTTATACAATTTCAGAGCCCAGTGTCAATACACTCATCATTGGTACCACCCATATTCTCGCATTCCATACTTGAAACCTGAGTGGGATCAACTGAATGGCGTTTCACACTCTGATATACTGCCGAATGGCATTCCATTGGAAGTCGCTGACATGCAGACCATATACACGAGCTGCTGGGTATGGCGTTGGCTGAGACAGATGCTGGGCCGCGGTTCCCTCTACTCCGCTGCCCTACCACTTCATGATAACCCGTGGCTCCCGCTTTCATGTTAAAAATTGGTGCAACGCATGCTTCAGTGTCATAACCTGTCCACTATGGGAGATCTATTTCCTGACGGCCATGTGCATCAACCATCAGTCAAACCCTGTTTACATGACGTGTCCTATATGGACCTCTTTGTTTTTCGTAGACTACATAATACTTTATGAGCTCTTTTCCCCTCATATCCACTACTCCTGAGGATTTCCCTCCTTTGACTCTTGTAATCTCTGACGTGAGCGGCGACCGTATAACCTCTAAATTATACCGCCTACGCCTCACAATAAAACCAGATACTGCTACACGTGTTCGGGGGTGTGGTCGGAGGAATGGGAGTTTCCCTTATGGATAAGATTTGGTAACATTGCTGTTTGCAAATTGAAAGCATCTCGGTTAATCATAGGTATAAACTCCTGCACTTTAAATTCCTCCACTGGGTTAATTTATCTCCATCCGATATCATTAAATTTGACCCTACTAGGTCCGTCCACTGTCCCAATTATCACTCTCCTGGAGCACCTCACATGGATGCTTCACTGACAGAATATCGACAACTAAAATATCCCCATACCACAATATCGAGTTATAAATATTGATGTAAAAAATATCGACATCCTATATTTATAATGGTAAGTACAAAAATATAGAGAACAAAAACGTCGTAAATATAGTTGTATAAAATATTGTTTTATATATATAAAATAATGTAATACACAGTAGATATATTAAAGAATGAAATTAATTTAAAAAAATGTACATTTTAACAAATATAACAAATATAACAAATATACTTAATTTAAAAAGGTTAAACCCCGTGAGTTCGGCTGGCCCCAGGTACTGTGCTTTGGATTCAATTAGGGCTGCTGAACCGGCACTTATGGACTCTGTTGACCTATTCAAGTTGTGGCTTATACAAAGCTAGAGTGCTTTACCATATGTGGGACACTCACAGTGTTTTCGTTCTTGAACTGTGGCAGGCGAGGGGATGTACAGGCACAGTTATCACGGCTGCCAATTAACTTTTTGCGATGGAGCGCCATAAACATTGCATTAGGCAATAAATAATGAAAACGATGACGCCCCATCACCGGCCCTTCATTGACCAAGGATCCACCAACCATATGGCAGAACCGTTTAAATGACTGTGTCATTATATTGACGGCTTTTCAGCCCTGATGACGGTATGAGCCAGAAACACGTCTGCGGATGTTTTATAGCCAACACACACCCTGTGAGTGCAGCGGACCTTGGGAGTACCATGAACTTCTTGTTTTTGTTGTTTTATAAGCGGTTTCCACCACCGCTTCCCGGTTGCACCCGCCGCGAGTTCGGCTGGCCCCAGGTGGAATACTGTGCTTTGGAAATACATATGTATATATATATATATTCATTCGTTTCCCCGTAGGGCTGGGTTCTCGCGCACTCCCGGACCAGTCTCGTGAACAAGGTCCCTGGTGGGACTGAAACGCGTAGAGTTTTTCTAACTGGCATGCTGTAAATAAAGAAAGAAACTTGACGATATGAATTGGTGACGATCTGTTTTCTTCCGGGAGTGCGCGAGAACCCAGCCCTACGGGGAAACGAATGAACAAATTGACTACGGCCTGACCCTGCCGTCTCTGAACGCACCGCCTGAGAGCGCCCTGTGATTTCCGAAGTGGGTCGCTTTGCAGAAATATATATATATATACCAATAACTTAAAATCTATTAAAAACATTCTATTATAGCCTTATAGCCTGCCGTAGCGGGCTATACCTGCTATTAAAAGCCCGCTACCGCGTTAAAGGCCCGAGCCGAAGGCAAGGGACTTTAACAAGGTAACGGGACTTTAATAGCCGGTATAACCTTGCTACGAAGGGCTATAAGGCTATTAGAACATTCTGCCACTAGAGGGCAGAATGTTCTAACAAATAAAACAAATGCCTCTCGAAGCTCTTTGAGAGGCCTTTGTCAGACATTGGAATGATGCTTTGCGGGCCTTTACCGGCCCGTAGAAGCAGGGAACACTCCATCGTCTTCAATGGAGCTCCCAACATTCCAATGTTATAATATACATTTAAACATTAAACTATTTAAAAATCTTTAAACTTAAATTTCCCCCTCCAGTCATTGCAACAGTAGGGAATGTTTTGGATAGTGGAGGGGTAAAACTTACTATTCCCACTCCAATAAGTGCAACAGTAGGGAAAGTGTTAGATAGCGGAGGAGTTAAAATTACTATTCCCACTCCATTGAGTGCAACAGTAGGGAAAGTGTTGGATAGCAGAGGGATAAAAATGACTATTCCCATTCCAGTCAGTGCAGCAGTAGGGAAAGTGTTAAATAGACGAGGGATACAATGTATTATTCCCACTCCAGTCAGTGCAACAGTAGGGAAAAGGTTGTATAGCAGAGGGGTAAAAATTACTATTCACGCTCCAATGAGTGCAACAGTAGGGAAAGTGTTGGATAGCAGATGGTTAAAAATTATTATTCCCACTCCAGTGCGTGCAACAGTAGGGAAAGTGTTGGATAGCGGAGGGGTAAAGATTACTATTCCCACTCCAGTGAGTGCAACAGTATGGAAAGTGTTGAATAGCGAGGGGGGGGGGGGAACATTTACTATTCTCACTCCAGTCAATTCAAAATTAAAAACAAACAAAATATAATCAACAAAATAAAAATATTTTATATATATATGTATATGTATATATCCACCAATAGCTCACAAGTAACTTCTTTCTGCAAGCACGAGCCACACAAATCCAGTTTAAGTAATGTTTGATTTATTCAACAGGGCAAAAAAGACGCGTTTCGAGCAAACTAGCTCTTGGTCACATCACATGACCGTAAGTTCAGAGTTCAGTCTCTTTAAAGGAAATCAAAAGACATAGACAAGAGACTTGTAAGAACATATTGTCCCTCAATCCTGTAAATAATGGGAAAGAATATTTATATAAATTCATGCACAACAGCGTATTCATGAGATAATAAAGATCTTCGTGATTCCAATCGTTCTTCCTTCAGGAATTACATATGCATCTCATGGTCACAGTATTAAAATAAATTCGGAATGTATAGACAATAAACATATCTCATTAGACTGTATTTCAAAACTCTTATAAATACAAATTGATCGCTGACTTTGCATAAAAGTAAGCTTTTAGATCAATCACCTTTTCATAAAGAAATTTTGTTTTCCTCTCTTTCAAAAGGAAAAAACTATCTGTTTTTTTTTTTTTTTTGCCAAGAAATCAGAAAATTCGGGGTATAGTACCCCAATTCACAATGAGGATACTCAATGTGAAGGGAGATTAGCAATAAATCTTTGTCTCTATAAACAATCCCCACTATAGGTTAACACAAGATATATATATATTTGTATATAGGTGCACATATCTTTAATCATGAAAACGCAACAAATCAGTGTGGCCCGTGCTCCTAAGAATACAAAAAAGAAAAGGTGAAGGTGATTGTGAAACAACCACCCGAGACTCCGTGCTCGTATCACTGAATATATATAAATTCACTGAAAAAACCATAGGTTTCAGGGACGTTATAGTTAGTTGGACATTTCACTCCTACAAAACCATAGAAATTGTGCTGTTATAGTTAGTTCAGCTAACTATAATTTGCACCTCCGCAATGCACTGCTGATGACGTCACATATTACATCATTCATGACATGGTCAGTGACATCACTGATGACATCACTGATGACATCTCAAATATCATCACTGAATTATTTTCTTTTATTTTTTTTAATTTAAATTTAATTATGTAATGTCCTATTTCTTTTAAAATATATATATATTTTTCCCCCCCAAAATACTGGAGTCGCGTACCCATCTTGTACCTATCACGGTGGGTGAGCGAATTCAAGCCCCCATATTGGAAAAGTCGGGAATAGGCCGCGTTTGGTTTGCAACGAGTGTGCGGTGCGTGGCCCAGCGTAACGTCATATACATATGGGATCACCTCATGTGTGCAATTAGTATGCGACGGGTGCGCAGTGCATGGCCCCGCGTAACGTCATATACGTATGGGTTCGCGTCATGTGCATGTTACGTATGCGACGTGTGCGTGGTGCCGGGCCCGCGTGACGTCATATACGTGATGGCTCGCGCCAGGTGTGCGACTCCCGTAAAAAAATGTATGTTTTAAAACTATATGTATATAATTTTAATATACATATCAGAACAAGAGATTATCTAAACTATTTATAAAAATAATATATTTGTACTTGTAATAAACGTATATTATTGTTAAATATATTTTCGCAACGTCGCATTGGGTGCGCGCTGGTTGCTCGCTGGGTGCACGACTCCCATGTGACTTTGAAAAAAACTATTTCATTGGTTGACAAGGTTTTCCATTATAGAACTTGGAGAACCCCACCCTTTTTAGTCATTCTCTCAGATGCATCAGAGAAGAGACACCTGCTGTGTTTTTTGGAGCAATAGTGAGAGTTTTTTTGGTGTTTACTTGAAAAACTTCTGCAATGGCTTCTTCTAATCCACCAATAGACCTTCCATCTGATGATGAAGATTTGGGACCACCTACAAAAAAAGACCAAAGCCATTGTTTGGAAATTCTTTACAATTCCGGAGGGAGAAAGAAAAGTAAATGCAAGGAAGGTGAGCTGCACGCTCTGTCCCAGAGTTCTATCAAGAGGCAGCGAGAAGAAGTACTCGTGTGGCACTTCCAGTATGCATAAGCATCTACAGACTATACATCCAAGACAACTAGCACAAGAACAACTGCGACATGCTCAAGAGGCCACACAAACTGACCAGGGAGCTGGTCCCAGCACTTCTGGAGGCTCAACCTCTGCATCTCGCGGTCCAGATATCGGTACAGAGTTTGCGATGCTCAAACAGCATTGTATAAAATGCAATGCCATTTTATGCTGTTGGGAGCCATCAGTTGATGCTGTATGTTCAGCAGCAAGAAATCTTTGCAGCTAAAAAAAAATTCAGTTGGAATGACATTTTAATTACAAAAGTTTAAAGTTTGGTCTGTTTGTTTTTTTGTTTTTCAAAAAACACCACAAAGATCTCAAAATTGTTTAAAAACACACAAAAAATTAAAAACAAAAAAGAAAAAAACAGTTCTCTTCAGAACTACCTTATTTGGTTAAAAAAGAGAAATAACTGCGTGCTAACATCTGGGTGATTGCTAGAGTACATGTATAGAGCATGATTGATTCTAAGAGTACATGGGTAGTGACAGGGAGATGGCTGGACTGCATGAGTAATGCACAGGTAATTGTAGGTCTACATGTGTTAGTGCCTGTGTTATTATAGGAGTACATGGGTACTGACTGGATGATTACACTACTGCAAGGAGAGTGCATGGTGATTTTATAAGTGCTTGGGTTTTGGCAGAGTGATTGGATAAAGACATGAGACTGGCTGGGTAATTGAAGGATTGCATACGTAGTAACAAGGAGATGAGTAAACTGTATAGGTAGCAGTCAAAAGAATGTAGATGTGCATGAATAATTGCCTGGGTAATTGCATGAGTACATGGGTAGTGACTGGATAATTAAAGTACGGCAATGTGAGTGCATGGTGAATTTATAAGTGCTTGGGTTTTGGCGCAGTGATTAGATAAGGACATGGTACTGGCTGGATGATTGGAGAAGTGGACGGAGAGTGACAGTGTGATTGCTGGACTGCATGGGTACTACCTGGGTAATTGGAGGAGTGAATCAGTAGTGTTGAGGTGGTTAGGGAACTGCATAGATAGTGCACATTTGATTGTAGCACTGCATGTCTTAATGCCTGAGTCATTGTACAAGTACATGGATAGTGACTGGATACTTAGAATGCTGCAAGTTGACAGCATGGGAAATTTATAAGTGCTTGGGTTTTGGTGCAGTGATTTGATAAGGACATGGTACTGGCTGGATGATTGCAGGAGTGCACAGAGAGTGACAGTGTGAATACTGGACTGCATGGTTACTACCTGGGTAATTGGAGGAGTGAGTCAGTAGTGTGGAGGTGGTTAGGGAACTGCATAGATAGTGCACATTTGATTGTAGCACTGCATGTCTTAATGCCTGAGTCATTGTACAAATACATGGATCGTGACTGGATACTTAGCGTGCTGGAAGTTGACAGCATGGTGAATGTATAAGTGCTTGGGTGTTGGCGCAGTGATTAGATACCAACATGGTACTGGCTGGATGATTGTAGGAGTGCACGGAGAGTGACAGTGTGATTGCTGGACTGCATGGCTACTGTAAATGTAAATGTATAGGTATTTATATAGCACCGATCACCTCTACGGGTATCTCAGCGCTGTACTCATACCGCTGAAGGAACCCTTCCTGGCTTTCCGTGTGAAGTGTCCACTCCTGGGCACCCCCATGGTGAAGCCAGGCATCCCAGCGCTGTTGGGGGCCGTTGTGGAGATTAAGCAAGCTATTGCCCAGAGTTGCAGCGTGGGACCCATGATTAGAATAGGCACTGAGGCGAGAATATCCGGTCCGAGGAATTTATAGCCCGAGACCCTGCCGCGGCGGGAATCGAACCCTGGTCCCGGACCAGTGCTCTGCATCGGGGTCTGCCGCTCTAACCATTGAGCCACACTTCTCCACAACCTACCTGGGTAATTGGAAGAGTGAATCAGCAGTGTGGAGGGGGTTAGGGGACTGCATAGATAGTGCACATTTGATTGTAGCACTGCAGGTGTTAATGCCTGAGTCATTGTACAAGTACATGGATAGTGACTGGATACTTAGAGTGCCGGAAGTTGACAGCATGGTGAATTTATAAGTGCTTGAGTTTTGGCGCAGTGATTACATAAGGACATGGCACAGTGATTAAAAGAGTCCACAGGGAGTGATAGGGGGATTGCTGGACTGCATGTGTAGTGCTTTGGAAATGTTACCACTGCATAAGTTAGTGCATGAGTCATTGCATCAATGCATGGGTAGTGCTTGGATACTAACTGGGTGATTGCACAATATAGAATCAATAAATCATTTCTCATGTACTTATAAAACCACATATTCATGAACTTTGCACTCCTGTATTCAGTCAAGCACCTCTCAATAATTCAGTAAATATACATACAACTATATAAATACCATCTGAACACATACATGAGTCATTACATACTATCTAGTTAAGTAGATAATTACAACATATCAGAAAGAGTAAAATGTAGTGGTTTACTTTTGAGCTACATCTTGAACATTAAATCTAGAAATATGCGACATCATCAAACTATACCTTTCAACAGACTTAGGGAAGAAGACTAATAAACAACACCTTTTATGAGCATTTCTAAAACCACTTTTTTATTATACATCTTCAGCATTATATCTAAAATTATGTGGCATCATTCAACTATACCTTAGCTCAAACTACAAAAAGAAGCAAAATTAACAACACCTTATTTCACCATTCTATCTCAAAACATATGGCATCATATACCTTTGCCTTCTGTACAAATTAATAACAGAAACTTAGTTATGAACACCTTATATGATCATCTTTCAAACAGCACAGTGTTGCTACATTTTGACAAACTATCTATAATTATGCAGTATCATGAAACTATACCTTTGTAGAAAGAAGAAAAAATTATGCCTTATAAACTACACCTTTGAAAATACACATTTGTAGTGCATGTTCAACCAACTATGTAAATATAAGAGGCATCATTCAGGTATACCTTTGAACAGACTTAAAATTATATATATTACTGTACAGACTGTTTTCTAAACAAACTTCAAGTACAATAAAAATAATCCCAATATACATCTCTACATTTAATAATATATTTCAAACAACACAGATTTACAATAATGTCAAATCTATTTTAAATAAACCTCAAACTCACCTTTCAAATAAATCAGTTACACATTTCCATTGATGATATATAATAACAATTTTCAACTGACTTCTTCACCCCTTTTGCTTAATGCCACTTTCCATAGCAACAGCTCATGCAACATTCAACATAACTGTCAGGTCACAAGTTCACCACAGAATGTTGCAAATAAGAACAGCAAGTGTGGTTGCTTTTGCAAAACATGCCCTTATCCTTTCTGCTGTACCTTTTAAACATGTTTTACTAACCAATAAGAAACATGCTTTTTAAACAAAGTAAAATGCACCCTATTTTTGAATGTATAATCTTCTTAAACAGCCAATCAAATCTCTACTTTCTTAAAAACAGCATCTTCTCCACCATTTTAGATATCTCTCATTCTACCAACTGACTACCTCAGCTACAGACATCTTTTAATTACCTACAGAGATTCCTTCAAGATGCTTTCAGTGTGGATTGTTGGGCACAGTTGTGTATTCTGGTGCAAAGGGTATGGTGAATGCAGAGGTATTGACAAAGACCTAGCTTTGCAAAATGTACACATTACATGGATTGGACTGAGAGGATTAAAGTGGCACCAATTGATGCCTTTGGTTAAAACCTTTTTGCATCTCCAACCCCCTGACCTCATGATTGTGCACTGTGGTGGCAATGATCTAGGCACATTGACTGGGGTAGGTCTGGAAATGCTAATGAAGGACACCTTTATAGAACTGATGTTGATTTTCCCCCAAACTGCCTTTGTATACTCTAACATATGCCAAAGACAGAAATGTAAGTGGTCCAATCAATTTTGTCCACAGATTGTGAAAGCTAGAAAAAATGTCAATAAAGCTGTTTCTGCTTACCTCAGAGACCATAGAATGGTCTCCATATATAACAACAATCTACGTTTCCATATGGAGGGCATCTACAGGAGTGACGGAGTACACTTCACTGATGAAGGGAACAGAGTGTTTCTCAACAACCTAAAGCTCTGCATCCGCACATACATGTAGCTGCAAGAAACTCATAATAAACACAAGGGCTCTTTTTAGACCCACCCAATAACCCAACATCTAACTTAGGTTTATATAAAAAAAATGTTAATCATTTTTGCTAGGAGTCGCGCACCCAGAGCGATCTAGAGCCGTGCACCCATCGCGTTCACACTAGGGGGCTGCGCTGAGTGCCACACACCCCTCGCATTCACACCAGAAGCCGCTCACCCATCGCGTTCACACTAGGGTGCCGCACTGAGTGCCGCGCACACCTCACATTCACGCAAGAGGCCGCACACCCCTCGTGTTTACACCAGGTGGCCCCACTGGGAGCCGCGCTCCCCCCGCATTCACACCAGGGGCCGCACTGAGTGCCGTGCTAGGGTTGCGACTCCAAATTTTTATTTTTCTAAAACCGTCCACTTTCATCAATTTACATTTGCACTGGGGACCCCATCCCCCGGGGCATGCCCAAATATATATATATTTTTTGGGGGGTTTTTTAAACGAAGGGGGGACTACCACCCCCCTCCCCAGCCATTTTGGGCCCCGGGGACCCCATCCCCGGGACCTGGCCTCATGGTTAGGGACACTGGGGGAGCCCCAATGCCCCCATGGTCCTGCCAGCTCCCTGCCAACATTGCTTTTCCACACGGGGAGCTGTTGACATGCAGCTCCCCGTGTGAAAAAGCAATCTGCTTTGGATTTTGGAAGAGAGAGCAGGGTTCCCTGCTCTTGCTTCCAAAATCCACAGCAAGTTTGCTATGACAGGGAGGGAGACGCACGGCTGCTACCCTGCCATAGCAAACAGCAGTGTCCAGGGGGTGGGTACCCTGGGAGACTCCAGGGCCATAAAGGGCTCCAGGAGGGGGACCATGCGGCTCCCCTCCCAATGTGATTGAAGCCCCGGGGAGGTGGTGGTCCCCGGGGCTCGGGGGTCCATAACGGACTCCCCAATTTACATGATTAGTGCCCCGGTGAGGTGACGGTCCCCAGGGCGTGTGGGAGGGCTCGAGCCCCGCCCCACAGGTTTAATATTTATTTTAAAAAAGAACCCCCAGGGTGTGGCAGTCCCCGGGGCTGCGGGGGCCCCCACAGGCCCCCGCTTATATTTTTGGGCAGTGCCCCCGGGACCTGGCCCACTTGGCCTCATTAAAATGAAGCACGAGAGCCCGCGCTTCATTTAAAAAAAATAACCAGTGGGAAACGCTTTTCCTATGGAAACTGGGCCCCAACTATAACTACCTACTGACGACCGCCAGTAGTATATATATACATATACATATATATATATATATATATATGGCAAACACACGGTGACTCACTCGAGAAGCACTCAGGAAGCGTGCAAGGTCAGCAACCTAAAATAAAAAGATATTGACAAGTTCAGGAGCTGGTACGTGATTGGCAGCCTTTCTTTTAGCCTGACGCGTTTCAAAAATTTCTTCCTCAGAGGCTCAAGAAGGTAGGTGCTATTTCTCCTCCCCTAGCAGCATTTATAACATCTCCCGCCCTTGAATAGGGCAATCGTCATTCTTTGGCATTCTGGGAGTTGGAGTACTAAATCTTTCAATATTTTCGTGCACAATTACTGCTTGCGATAAAGCCCAGATTGGGCCCCAGCCGCTGATCGAAGTCATAATTCTGCAACGTTTCCCCATATATGCGGAGGGTGAATCACTCCATGCGGCCCCCTCTGGATATACATATATATATACATAGATATAGATATAGATATTACCTACTGGTGGTCGCCGGTAGGTAGTTATAGTTAGGACCTGGTTACCATAGGGAAATGGCAACATTCTATTCCCAATAACTTTGGCGCCGATTGACGAATCTTCGCGAAATTTTCAAAACTAATTCTTTGTTGAGATCAGCTCCTATGTTGAAAGTATGGGGGTGATTCGTGAAGGGGGGGCCGAGAAAAAAGGGGGTCCCAAAACGTGTTTTTTCAATGTTAATTTCCATAGGAAACTTTAGACAAGGCTACAGGTCGAACGGGTGAACGGAATTACCCCAAATTTGGAAGGGAAAAGGGTCTTGGTCTAGAAAGCATGCTTTTGTTTATTTGGTGTAAATCCGTTCAGTAGTTTTTGAGAAATATCAAAATTAACAGATATCAATATTTGGGAATTCTGCCATCTGATTGGCTGAGGCGTTATGAGCACGAGCTTGCTGGTGATTGGCTGCGAGCGGTGTGAGTGGTTGCAACTAGGAAGTTTTGGCTGCCATTTTGTGATTCCGTTGAAGCAAATAAGGGGAAAAAAGGGAGAACAAAGTGGGAAAGAGGAGGGTAGGAGCGCTGTGAGGTTTGTAGGGTGGGTAGGGTGTGCTATAGAGGGAGTGTGAAGCTAATTATTTATCCTTACTGGTGTGAAAGTGCTGTTTTGCCCACTGTGAGATGGTGCTGAGGTGAGGTGCCAGTACACTCTGGGATGAAACCGTGCATCTAAACTGTGAGCTGAGTGCTGTAAAGTGATGTGCTCTGGGCGCTGTAGCATAGTGGGCGCTGTAGCATATCTTTGCAGGTGGGGTTAGTATGCGTTTAGAGTACAGCGGGAGTGGGAAGCAAAGTACTTAGTGGTATCGGTATGAAGACTCGGGGATGAAACTGTGAGTGTAAGTCATGAGTTTATTGCTGTGAAGTGATGAGCTGTGGGCGCTGTAGGATACTGGTCGCTGTAGCATACCTGTGTAAGTAGTGTTAGTGTGCGTTTATTCTATACAGGGAGTGTGAAACAAACTACTCATCCCTATTGGTCTGAGGAGTCGAATGTAGTGTTTTAGGAAGCAGGAATAAAGGAATAATCGTTAAGAATATAATGCAGAATGTTGCAATGCCAGAGAAGGAAAATTGTCAAATGAGTTGTGTCTAAGAAAGTGGTTGTGTGTAATAAAGGGATGGAGTTTGAAAATTATATAGTGAGTGTCTTTATTTAAGTGCCATAATTGGACCCACTGGTGCAAGAGCTAGATTATCCAGCTGATGCAAAGTTGAACCACTTCTGCTGTATTCAAACGTAAGCTCCGGCATCGGTGAATTGTATATTACATGTTACAGTTGCATGTGAAATAAACAATAGCTATTACACTTGAATGACTCTACATTCCATAAAGAAAATGAAGGTAGGATACGATTACCACATGTATCGTTTAAGAAAAGAAAGAAATAAAAAAGAAATTGCAAAATGTAGTCATCAAACTTTTTATGTACCTTGGCAGTGCTTTTTTGTAACAGAAAATTAACAACAGTAGAATAGTTAGCAATCTGTTGTACAGTAGATTCAATGTGGTGCATGTCAGAATTGGTACTAGTTCTACCCACATTGGGACTTTGAGGATGAATACAAACATTTCGCTTCTGAGAAGCACATTCGGTACCTTTGAAGTCAAACCATACATCATTGTCTTCAGCTGTTTAAAAAAAAAACATTCTTGTGTAGAGAGCTAAGGCATCGAGCTTAGACAAACTCCAATTGCTTCTGCTGTAGTCAAATCGAAGCTCCTGCATCAGTGAATTGCACATTATATGTTACAGTTCTATGTGACCTACAGAATAGCTATTAGACATGAATAAATACATTGTATAATGAAAATAAAGGTAGTTTACGATTACCACACTGTGCCAACCAGTTCCTAAACAAAGTCGTCTTTTTACATTTTTATCGTGAGGTTCTGAGCAGAGTCTGACTTTGAGTAAAATTGTGTGAAAGTGCTTTGTGAATAACAGGCAGGCAGAGAGGTGTGTGCACAAAGAATAGATGTGGTTTCTAAATGGGTGTCGGGTTTAGGTTAATTGGCAGTAATTGAAAGTAAATGGCGTATTTGCATAGGCCATACATCACAGATTCCTGGTTAGACTTGAGACGTAAGGGGGAATAATGAGGATAGAGTTCAAATGTCTGAGTATACTTAGAAAGTTCTTATATCAAAGTAGTAGGATTGAAGTGTATTATAAAAACTGTGAAGGAAAAAGTCAAAAAAGATTTAAAAAGTCTTGGAGATTCCAGTCCAGAAGTTCTTCAGCTGCTTGAGATGCGTAATGTTCCAAGAGGCTATTGTTGCAATCGTGTGAGAAAGCGAAGCGATCCAATTCATATCCTCGAAGGGACAGTAATGTTCCTCGAATGTTGGAGCGGTAATTTGAATGGGCAGGCAATCTGCGATGATGTCAAAGGTCGCACGTTGCAGGAGATCTTTCGCGGCTGTGCAGAAATCCCATTGCGCTGCGATTCCTTTTTGCATTGCATTCGCCATTGCTCAGCTGCCAGAACAATCACGTTCATGGTTTTCAAGATACTCCATTACCTGCTGGATATCTGGAGTGATTGTTGAGATGTTGGCAAGGCATACATCCATTCGCCAGTCGAATGGGCAAGTTTTGCAATCAAACAAGGGTTGTACGCATATTGCATAAGTGTAGATAAATGTTATGTTGTAGCTAGCTCTGATAATAGATAGAGGCAGGCAGCCGAAAAGTTTTTCCGTTTTTTTACAGTATTGATGTAGCTTGGCGTAGAGGCGTATTCTGTCGGACATAGTTTTTACCATAGAGAGCGTAGCGATTTCTAGAAGTAGAATAAGTAGTAGGATGGCCGCAAAGAGGGTGAGAATTATGGGCACTGTTTCTGTTATTCCAGAAATTATCGAAATAATGTCTGAATGTAGTCTGGTATTAAAAGAAGAACAGTTTGAAAGCGTGTTAGACGGCTGTAGGAGACCGTGTTAAAAAAGTGTGCCAGACCTTGAGTGTGACATGTGTTGAAAATTGGGTAACAATTCACAAAGTGTAATTGGCAGTTCGTATTTAAAAGGGAGTGTATTTTATTTGAAGTTTGTGGTATCTGCCTTCGATAAATTTCTATTGCAGAAGTGAGGGAGACTTCTGTACTGAACAAAGGTGCTTTTAGTTTGGTTTGTTTCTTGAAATGTGTTTTCAAACTAGAAATTGAAAGCCAAGTTGAAGTTTGGGAGTTAGTTTGTGTGGGTGGGAATAGATATTGCCACAGGAAGTTACTGTTTTTGAAACAGTAAGGACATGCGGTATGCCAGCTCATATTCCGTAGGAGTGTATGTTATTGAGAAGCAGATAACTTTCGTTAGAAAGCTGTGTGAATGTTGGTGTGATTGTGGGAGTTGGCGTCCTTTTAAGAAAGAACGCAAGATTGGTGGCTGTAAGCTTAAAAGCGCCGTGTAGTTGGACATTCTTGGATAGTAATGAATGACTGCCATTGTGGTCGCACTATTCACCTGTGAGAAAAACCTTTGTGTGCTCTTTAAGACAGCGATATGTAAATGGAATAAGCCACTGCTCGTGAATAAACGCGCTACCTTATATAATGACATTCAACATGACAAACAACATGTGCACGTAGCAGACTCAATGACACTACATACTGTGGGAACCTTGGCTAACCCTGTATACAAACTAAACATGGCATGGCACCTCTGCCACACTATGCAGAATGCAGGGAGAGATGAGAGCAAAGTATGTGCGGTGGTGGCAAGTCATTCTCGATTATAAAAGTATACAATGCAAAGTCTTGAGGGGATGTGCCGGACAGACTTGAGTATGCAGAGCACAGAGATGTACATGTCAACATACACTGATGGTCTATTGAGTGAAATGGACAGTGGACGCAACCATGATAGTACAGTCAGGAGGGAAGATTATGGCATGGTAGCGTGTACCTGCCTCCCCCCCCCAAATGTTTAGGGAAGTGGGCTGGCTTGCCGTACGCAAGGCTAGCGTAGGGGTATGAATAAAAGGCACATTTCTTTGGGTGTGGTTCTATTCCGGATTGGCGAACGTGTCTGCCACGTCTGCACAGCTTACACCGCCACGAGGCTGACGCTGTGAGCGAAGGTGGGTGCGTGAATGATGCTCTCAGCCTGCTGGCACTCAGAAACCATCATGGCCTCTGTGACGCATATATGCCCCACAGTTCACCTTTCGACACCGCTGTTTGTGAAAGAGGGCTGACCACGTGCCGGCGGAAGGTCCTGGGCCGAGGTTTGTGAGCTCGGAAGGCTCCTGAGATTAACGCTGGCTACTGCGACATAGGCACACAGAGCCTAGCCTGAGGCCCAGGAGCGTGGAGTGCTCTGTATAATAGTAACACAGTAGTCCGACAGGTACCGACAGTGAAACGGTGTTTTGATACCATAGTGGACGATGTTAGAACTGTGAGAGAGAATCAAAGGGAGGGAAATACGGACTATTATTTATCCAGGTCCAGCATACATGTCCGTTGATTGAACTATACAAAATTGGTATCCAGTTCCTAATGTAAAAGCAGGCGAAGGTGTGTTGAGTAATGGGCTCTACTCGTGAGTGTGGAGTCGCACAAGAAGGGGAGAAGAATCTTCTCCTTATTGGAAAAAGACCCTCACACACCCAGCCAGCTAGGTGTCTTGCTTCATCATCGGGTCTGCTCCTTATCGGGTCGGCGCTGCAATCCCCGATCGGCACCCGAGATGGGGCCTTCCTGGCAGAGATCTTTTTTCCATATGCCGGTGGGTGAAGTGCGTGTGAGGGCCCTAAAATGGTGTAGGTGATAGTGATGTGTAGGGAAAAAGGTTAAAATAGGGGAGAAGTTCCACTGAGGAAAATTTTAATGAACGTGGCCCCTACCCTAGTTAAAAATAAAACGAAACGCGTATCTCTATTCTAAGGATGTGAAGTTTATGCGTTTGTCGGGAGGTCAACATGTTTCTTGCACTTAAGTCTATTCAATGGCAATTTGTCAGGACTAAAGGATCTATCTACACTTAAATGGTGGTGGTCTTTAGTAAAGTAGACAAGTGACCACCCTTACAGCACCCAAAGAAAGTGTGGTACCTGTAAATCTAAAAACACAGCCTGCAGAGTAAAAAACAAGATTACAACATTAGCAATTCATGTCACAGTATTATGGATTTGTAATGAAAACACGTGCAACATAGTGATGCAGTATCCGCATGCTAAACATAGGTAACTGGTGGTATGCGTGATGTAGGTACCTGTCATTCAAATTTATACAGTGCAATAAAACAGTAAAACAGGGCAACGAAAGCAGCCAAGTGGAGCACACATCAGAGAAACTCACCCCATTAGGGTCATGGATATGCGGCATCAGTACCGGCTGGTGCAGAAACTAAGGTGTAGTGTCCTAATAAAATAAAATGAAGATAACAAGGGAGACATGGGTGACGTGTGAGGAACGGTACAGCAAAACCCCGGGTGCATGAGTCCAGGGTCGAGGAGGTCACACAATGAATCTGGGTGTCCAGAAGGGTAACCCTGTGTGCATAATGAAATGCAGTGGTGCCTAAACTCCAAATAGGAAGCACAACGTATGTTTAAAATGCTCAGGACCTGGGAAACGTGGCGAGGGCCCCCGTCACGGAGCCGGTGAGCAAA
This sequence comes from Triturus cristatus, assembly GCF_964204655.1. Classification (NCBI taxonomy): domain Eukaryota; kingdom Metazoa; phylum Chordata; class Amphibia; order Caudata; family Salamandridae; genus Triturus; species Triturus cristatus. The sequence goes on along the minus strand of NC_140586.1, from coordinate 321,130,075 downwards.
CCCAATGCTCACCATGGTGAGGCCAGGCATGTAACCAGCATGCATGTCAGGGACCCGAGACGCAACGTCTTCCCAAGGAACCAGACAGGTAAAAAAAACTGTGTTGAAAGATGGAAGCACGGTGTACAAGCGGGTAATACAGGGAGCAGTCACCAGATCAGCGAGGTTGCTAAAGGGGGAAAGGTCCGGAAGCAGCGCTGGCCGTAACAAAACACAAGTATCGCCGCGAGCCCTTGAAGCCATCAGACATATACAGAAGGGTGCCGGTAATGTTAGTTCCTCAGGAAGAGGGTGGCGGCAGTCCTACCCCCACGTAGCCGGTCCGGGAAGTGCATGTAGGAGCCGGCAACTAGCGTCTAAATACCCGCGACCGGCCGCCAGCGGTGGGCAGGACCTCCGGTTAACCAACCCGGAAACGCGGTAAATAACTAGAGAGTCAGCCGGACATGGGCACCATCTTGGGAGAGGAGAAAGACTGTGGACCTCCCGCGACCACGTGCAATGCAGCCAGTAGACCGCCGCGTCCCTTACGGTGGTCATATCAGTAAGACTTAAACAAAAATAATTATAACTGCAGTGAAAACCATAGCAGAGATAATTCTGCTTAATCTTGGAGTGGGGTCTTCTCCTATGGGAGTGTAATATCTCCTATCACTCAGTTGTCTATTGCACTCAATGTTGTAGTCTGCTATGGTTTTCACTGCAGAAACCCAAGGGTGGATCACTAAAAAAGAAGCAGACTTCCTTGTAACCAAACAACCTATAACTCCTTATTTCTATTGCCTTCCAAAACTTCATAAGAACACCACCCCGGTCCCGGGACGTCCCATAGTTTCAGGGATCGTGTCTATTCTGGAACCACTGTCCAAATTTGTTGACCACTTCATACAACCCCTGGTCAGGGCTACACCCTCCTTCATCAGGGACACCACAGATGTGCTCCGTCTACTGGAGGGCACTCAACATCCAGAGTCTATAGACCTTCTGGTCACACTGGATGTTGAGGTGCTATATACCAATATCCCACAAAGGGCTACACTCGAGGTCATTGTGGATGCTTTGACCAACAGTGAGTGGAGTTCACAGACACCAGTAGCCTTCATATTGGAGTGTGCAACTCTAGCATTGACAGAAAACTTCTTTGAATTTGACTCCCAACTTTACCACCAAACACAGGGTACATCGATGGGCAGTACATTTGTGCCGACCCTGGCATGTATGTACATGTCAGCATTCGAAGAAAGGGAGATCTTCCACCCAAGAAACCCCTATTTGCAAAATATACACATGTGGAAAAGGTTCATCAATGATATCTTGATCCTTTGGAAAGGGGAAAGAGCAAAATGTGTTGAATTATGTTCTTGGATCAACACCTTGAACCCTTACCTGAGATTTACGAACACAATCTCTCCTTCAGAAATCCCTTTTCTTGACCTTACGATCAGACTAGAGGGTGATAACATCTCGACCACCCTCTATCGCAAACCGACCGACAGGAACAGCCTCCTACTTTTTAGTAGTCACCATCCTAGGGCTCTAAGACAGAACTTACCCTTCGGCCAGTTCCTCCGCATTAGAAGGAACTGTAGTAGTTTAACAGTTTAACCGATTATAAAAAAGAGTCCCACACATTGAAGAAAGACCTTCTACGGTGGGAATACCCTAAACAAGGTTGTTGACACTGCCTGCAAAAGAGCTTTAAATAACAACCGCGAGAACCTGTTGGAAGACAGAATCAGAGTACCAGACCCAACGATCACATGTGTCACAACATTTACTCCTGACTCCAACCGAATAAGAAAAATCATCCGTAAACATTGGAATATCCTCAATACAGGAACACTCAACCTACCCACACCTAGATTTGCGTTCAAACGAACAAGCAATATTAAGGATATTCTAATCCACACGAGACCAAAGAAACAACTGATTACTCGACAAAGTACACTGTGGGGTTTGCCCCCGGTCACGGGACATTACCCTTGTGGTTCTTGCTCCGTCTGTCACCTCACGAAGGTCATCAAAGATCTGGAATTTCCCAATGGGGTCACTTTGACCATCAATGCACACACCAATTGCAACACCTCAAACTGTATTTGTATACTGAGGTGTAAATGTAACTTGCTTTATATCGGCATGACCTCAAGGCCGGTTAAAATTTGCATAATGGAACACAGGAGCAACTTTACATGCCTAAAGAGTAACACCAAAATGACCACCCATTTCAAAGACACACAACATTTACCTGACTCATTTGAATGGGGTGTATTAGAGACTCACCCTGGGATATCAAAGAACGCATTGTTCCGCATTGAACAACGATGGGTTCTACGATTAACTACTGATAGGACAGGGCTTAATGAGAATATACCTTGGAGCCTTTTGACTTAATCAACAGTATGGTTCTCTTAATTTACACCCTAGCAAGAGATGGCCCGCTATGCATCTTCTACTGATGTTAGCCACTAGTTACCATGCGGTACATAACACAGTTAAGGGGCGCAGTCAAGGGGCTCTCCCTGTCTAAATATCTATGTCCTTCACAGACATGCGGCACATAACACAGTCCAGGGGCTATCCCTGTTTAATTTCTATGTCCTTCACAGACATGAACCATACTACCTCTGTAGGTTCACACCTTTGATATTATACTGCAACCCCACCAATACAGACATAGCGCACATATTTAACATCTCTCGCACAACACAGGTTTTTTTATATATACGGTCTATTTGCCAATTTGACTCTGAGCGCCACTATCAATCTCCGCTCGCCGCCCCTCTTTGCAATTATAATTATTTTTGTTTAAGTCTTACTGATATGACCACCGTAAGGGATGCGGCGGTCTACTGGCTGCATTGCACGTGGTCGCGAGAGGTCCACAGTCTTTCTCCTCTCCCAAGATGGCGCCCACGTTCGGCTGACTCTCTAGTTGTTTACCGTGTTTCCGGGTTGGTTAACCGGAGGACCTGCCCACCGCTGGCGGCCGGTCGCGGGTATTTAGACGCTAGTTGCCGGCTCCTACATGCACTTCCCGGACCGGCTACATGGGGGTAGGACTGCCGCCACCCTCTTCCCGAGGAACCATGAGTAATTGCCAACCCTGCGCCTCTGAGCACGTTCACCTGGTACGTGCTCTGCCTCCTTACATTACCGGCACCCTTCTGTGTATGTCTGATGGCTTCAAGGGCTTGCGGCGATACTTGTGTTTTGTTACGGCCAGCGCTGCTTCCGGACCTTTCCCCCTTTAGCAACCTCGCTGATCTGGTGACTGTTCCCTGTATTACCCGCCTGTACACCGTGCTTCCATCTTTCAACACGGTGTTTTTTACCTGTCTAGTTCCTTGGGAAGACGTTGCGTCTCGGGTCCCTGACATGCATGCTGGTTACATGCCTGGCCTCACCATGGTGAGCGTTGGGTTTGCTCACCGGCTCCGTGACGGGGGCCCTCGCCACGTTTCCCAGGTCCTGAGCATTTTAAACATACGTTGTGCTTCCTATTTGGAGTTTAGGCACCACTGCATTTCATTATGCACACAGGGTTACCCTTCTGGACACCCAGATTCATTGTGTGACCTCCTCGACCCTGGACTCATGCACCCGGGGTTTTGCTGTACCATTCCTCACACGTCACCCATGTCTCCCTTGTTATCTTCATTTTACTTTATTAGGACACTACACCTTAGTGTCTGCACCAGCCGGTACTGATGCCGCATATCCATGACCCTAATGGGGTGAGTTACTCTGATGTGTGCTCCACTTGGCTGCTTTTGTTGCCCTGTTTTACTGTTTTATTGAACTGTATAAATTTGAATGACAGGTACCTACATCCCGCATGCAACCAGTTACCTATGTTTAGCATGCAGATACTGCATCACTATGTTGCACGTGTTGTCATTACAAATCCATAATACTGTGACATGAATTGCTAATGTTGTAATCTTGTTTTTTACTCTGCAGGCTGTGTTTTTAGATTTACAGGTACCACACTTTCTTTGGGTGCTGTAAGGGTGGTCACTTGTCTACTTTACTAAAGACCACCACCATTTAAGTGTAGGTAGATCCTTTGGTCCTGACGAATTGCCATTGAATAGACTTAAGGGCAAGAAACATGTTGACCTCCTGACAAACGCATAAACTTCACATCCTTAGAGTGGAGATACGCGTTTTGTTTTATTTTTAACTAGGGTAGGGGCCACGTTCATTAAAATTTTCCTCAGTGGACATTCTCCCCTATTTTAACCTTTTTCCCTACACATCACTATCACCTACACCATTTTAGGGCCCTCACACGCACCTCACCCACCGGCATATGGAAAAAAGATCTCCGCCAGGAAGGCCCCATCTCGGGTGCTGATCGGGGATTGCAGCGCCGACCCGATAAGGAGCAGACCCGATGATGAAGCAAGACACCTAGCTGGCTGGGTGTGTGAGGGTCTTTTTCCAATAAGGAGAAGATTCTTCTCCCCTTCTTGTGCGACTCCACACTCACGAGTAGAGCCCATTACTCAACACACCTTCGCCTGCTTTTACATTAGGAACTGCATACCAATTTTGTATAGATGTTAGAACTGTATCTGAGAGTGGAGATGAAGGCACTCCCTTCGACCAGCTGCAACCAACTCTGGGTCCCAACAGTGGAACAGTGTCTTGATCCCATAATGGATGATATCCGATAATACCTGCTGCTTGCTTTTCACAGAACTCCCTCCGTTGAGGTGCAACACACTCTGTGCTTCCGTAGCTAACTGCTGTACAGGATTATTGGACTTTGTTGACTGTAGTTGCTGGACTATAGCGCGGTACAGCAGGTCCAAACAATGAAACAGGGTCTTGATTCTATGATTGAGGATGTCAGAAGTTAAAGTCTGTGATGATTTCGGTGTACCCCCTCCGATCAGGTGCAACCAACTCTAGGTCCGAACAGTGGAACGGTGTCTTGATCCCACAATGCACGATGTTAGAATTGCATCTGCGAGTGGAGATGGAGGTACTCCCTTTGACCAGCTGCAACCAACTCTGGGTCCCAACAGTGGGACAGTGTCTTGATGCCAAAATGGATGATGTTAGAAGTGCATCTGAGAGTGGAGATGAAGGTACTCCCTTTGACCAGGTGGAACCAACTCTAGGTTGCAACAGTGGAACGTTGTCTTGATTCCACAATGGAAGATGTCCGATATTACATTCTGCTTAATTTTTACAGAACTCCTTCCGTTGAGGTGGATTAGACTTTGTGCTTCTGTAGTTAACTGCTGCACATGATTATTAAGCATGGTTTATTGCAGTTGCTGGAGTACACAGCGGTACAGCATGTTCGATCAGTGAAACAAGGTCTTAATTCTATGATTGAGGATGTCAGAAGTTAAAGTGTGTGATGATTTTTGTGTATAGCTTCTGATGAGGCGCAACCAACTCTAGGTACCAACAGTGGAATGGTGTCTTGAGCACACAATGGACGATGTCCAATATTACCTGTTGCTGGTTTTTCACAGAACTCCGTCTGTTAAGGTGCATCAGATTCTGTGCTTCTGTGGTTAAGTGCTGCACATGGTTATTGGGCTTAGTTGACTGATATTGCTGGAATACACCGCGGTGGAGCAGGTCCAAACAGTGAAATGGGATCTTAATTATATGATTGAGGATGTTAGAAATTACAGTTTGTGATGATTTCTGTGTACCCCCTCCAATGAGGTGCAAGCAACTCTAGGTCCCAACAGTGGAATGGTGTGTTGATCCCACAATGGATGATGTTAGAACTGTATCTGAGAGTGGAGATGGAGGTATTCCCTTCTACCAGCTGCAACTAACTCTAGGTTCCAAAGGTAGAACAGTGTGTTGACTCCACAATGGATGATATTAGAACTGCATTTGAGAGTGGAGATGAAGGTACTCTCTTCGATCAGGTTCATCCAACTTTATGTCCCAACTGTGGAACGGTGTCTTGATCCCACAATGGATGATGTCCGATATTACCTGCTGCTTGTTCGTGTGTTGAGGTGCATCACAGTCTGTGATTCCATGGCTAACTGCTGCACATGATTATTGGGCTTGGTTGTCAGTAGTCTGTGGAGTATACTGTGTTTCAGCAGGTGCAAACAGTGAAATGGGGTCTTGATTCTATGATTGAGGATGTCATAAGTTAAAGTCTGTGATGATTTTTGTGTACCCCCTCTGATCAGGTGCAACCAACTCCCTGCTTCCGAATCCAACGGTATGTGGCTGTGAGTTGTGAATGACCACTGGATTTGGTGTAGACTGCAGTTCACAGGGTTCACAATTTAGATTGCGTGGTGATTGTTTAATTACAGAATTCAGTAGTTAAGTAATTAGAACGTCTATTGAAACATACACAATATTGTTTTAGTATACTTGCTTCATGAAGTTTTTTTATATCAGTTATAGGTTTAGTGAAATGACCAAATTTATCTTGGAAGTCCAAAGGAACAGTGAATAGTGTAGACTGCGGAGAGATGAAATCCCAATTCAAATTGTTTTGATTTATTCATTGTAGAGTTCTCTGTAATTTATGTTGTTTTATTTTGTAAAGAGGGAGTGAGAAAAAGTATTGATGGTTGTGTGTGTGAGTACTGCTTTTAATTAACAATGCAGACAGTAGTGTTCACAATTCAGATGGAGTTGCTATTGTAGATGATGCAGTCCTGTAAGAGAACAAATTGCTGTAGTGTGCTCTGTCTGCACCATTCATACGCATCATTGCAGGCTCCGCACACGTTTTCTTTGCTTCGTGTATTGCAACCTGTAGAGCTCAAGTCAATTCTACGCGACTGTGGGCACTTGCTGAACGCTCTCTCTGGCCTATACTGCAGACTTCAGTGTTCACATTTGACATTGAGTCGGTATTGTAGATGATGCAGTCCGGTAGGAAAAGACATTGCTCCAGTGTGCTCTGTCTGCACTACTCATACGCATCATTGTGGGCTCTGCACACTTTTTTTTGCTTCATCTATTGCAAACCGTAGAACTCAAGTCAATGCCACGTGGCTGTGGGCCCTTGCTGAACGCTCTCTCTGGCCTATACTGCAGACTTCAGTGTCCACATTTGACATTGAGTCGGTATTATAGATGATGCAGTCCTGTTGGAAAAGACATTGCTCCAGTGCGCTCTGTCTGCACCACTCATATGCATCATTGCAGGCTCTGCACACCTTTTTGTTTCGTTTGTGTATTGCAAACTGTAGAGCTCAAGTGAATGCCATGTGGCTGTGGGCCCTTGTGACCGCTCACTCTGGCCTACACTGCAGTGTTCACAATTGAGATTGAGTCGGTATTGTAGGTGAGGTAGTCCTGTAGGAAAAGACACTGCTCCAGTGTGTACTGTCTGCACCATGCATATGTATCATTTCAGGCTTTGCACACTCTTTTTTGTTGCTTCGCTGACGACAAACTGGGTAGGTGAAGTCACTTTACGTATCTGTGGGTATCATAGGTGGAAGGCTACTTTACAGAGCATGAAAATTGATGAAAATGATGGTTGCATGTTGTGTGTAGTGTAAGATATGTGTATATTGCTAAAAGTTTTGAACAAAGCTCTCTAAGCAGAAGAGGTGTGTCTCATGAAATGTGGAGAAGTGTGGCTCACTGGTTAGAGTAGGCAGACCTGGAAGCAGAGGTCAGCCTGGGACCAGGGTTCAATTCCCGGCTCGGCTGGGTCTTGCGTCCCTAAAAAATTGTCCATGGACTCGATAAATCTTGCTACAGTGCATACTCGATTCATGGGTTCACACTCTGGGCAATAGCTTGCTTAATCTCCACAATGGCCCCTCGCGGCGGGATGCCTGGCTTTCACCTTGTGGATGCCCTGCTGGGTTATCTCACAGGGGAATACCAGGACGGGTTCCCTAAGCAAGCGCTTAGAGACCGGTTGGTGATTTGCGCTATATAAATATCTGCACATTTACATTTACATTTACATGAAATGCAGTACAGATATTGACTAAAATGGGTGGCGTTTTGGAATTGTTACAATGGGAAATGTTATGAACGAATGAAATGCTTTTTTTTTATGGTTACATGGCAATCGCGCAGCAAGTGCGCAATGAGACCGCGCCCGATGTGATTTTGAGAAAATATATTTATTATAATATAAGTTTATTAGAGTTAGAAATGTATAACTGTTTAAAATATTTGTAATTATCCTTTGCTCTCATATACACTTTAAAGTTTTTTAGATATAGTTTTAAGACAAAAAAAATGAGGGAATGGCGTATGCGGCGTGATATCGCACGTCTATGACGTAACACAGGGCATGGCAGTGTGCACTCGTCGCATACACAACACGCAGCGGGCGCAACCCTATACGTACATGACGTAACGCGCGGCTTGGTAGTGCGTACCCATCTCATACCAAAGTAGCAGCTGGCGCGACCTCATATGTGCATGTTGTTACGAGGGACGTGGTGCCACAAACCCGTCAGTTACGAAATGCGCATCATGTAAATGTGGTGGATAGGATTCGCGTGTTGATCTAGCTTGGTAGACTACCGGTATGGGACTGTAGTTTTCTCAACAAAATAAAAAATAAGATATACATATTTTGTGGGGAAGATATAAAAGATTACATAATTTGTAAAGTTTAAAAAAAGATGATAGAGTTGCAAAATATTAAAAAACAATTTGAAAAAATATAGGTTTTATAAATATTAAAATATGAAATTAACATTTAAAAAACCTTCGAAATTCACTGAAAACACCATAGGTTTTACAGACGTTATAGTTAGGCGTTAGCATTTAAAAAACCACAGAAATTCACTGAAAAAAACCATAGGTTTCAGGGACGTTATAGTTAGTTGGACATTTGACTCATATAAAACCAGAGAAATTCGCCTGCTATAGTTAGTTGAGCTTACTATTACTCGCGTGCCTGCAATGCACTGCTGATGACTTCACATATTACATCACTCATGACATGGTGAGTGACATCACTCATGACATCACTGATGACATCTCAAATTACATCACTGATTACATCATCCACGTGATAGTCTGACACACCTCTTCACACTGTAATATAACCTTTGATAGACGCACTCTAAAATACAGACTACTGTTTTGAAAAGCATAGACACGCCAATACCAGATACTAGATATCCATCCACTAATTCCTATCTATATATTGTGAGCCAGATATACATTAATATAGTCACTCATACATGGTGTCACTCATCATTACATCAGTATAATATCCACTCATACACGTAAATATACATTTACACGGTGCTACTGATCCATAGAGTTACTCACACATCTATTTAGTCATGCCAAAAATCAATCATACACCCATGTACTCATCTATGTAGATATATACACAACACCTGCCTTATTTATACACACATCACTTTCCTTATTTATATAGATACTATCACATACTTACTCTCTTATACAATAACTAATACATGTACACATTCGTGTATGTAGACACTCTTGCAATCACTATCTTTCACGTAGTCAATTATACACCCCAACACTCACATATAGGGGCCGATTCCGATCCGGGTCGGAAGGGCACCGAACGCGATACGGACGGAAAAACTATGAGCCGTATGCATGTTTTTTGCCCGACTCGTACAGCTGTACGAGCGAGCCAGTACAATGCGAGCTACATGAAATTCACCGACCGAGTCGTTTCCGGGTCCGAACCGATCCGTACGTCTCGGTCGTAAGCTAACCGTGGCGTGCAATGGATGCGATTCACGACCGAGCCAGTACGATGCATGCGTCGGACAGCCTGTGCGAGCCAGAGTGACCGGCTCGCAAAAGCTCCTGGAGTCGGACTTCGGGGGTCCGCGTCGTACCCCCAGACACCTGCAGCCGTACGACTCGCACACAGGGGGAGACCCATGTGACTCCCCCACACAGGCATGTACGACGCGGATGGCACCAACGCGTACCCACTGTAGGGGGTGCACTTGTTCGAGACGTACCCATTCAATCAACGGGAGCGCATGTGCGCGTCATACAAATGGCTCCCATTAACTTCTATGGGAGTCCGACCGAACCGAGTCCGACAGCATACGTGCGCATCGTACTCGCTCGGTCGGACTGTAGGGGTCCGGCTCGGTCGGAAAACACTCCGGATCCAACTCGGTCGGAGTGCTTTCCGACCCGGATCGGAATCGGCCCCATAGTGTGTAAAAACATATATAGTTACTCACATGTATACAACTGAGCATCAATTCACTAATGAACACACCTGTTCACACAGTCAGCTATCTATACAGCCCTTCTGAGATGCACTTTTAAATCTATAGTACCAGTGAATCGGCCATTCAGACATGTATGCACAGAGTCAGACACCACCCACACACCCACATAGACAGTCAGACCCCCATACAGATACTCATACAATCAATGAAAAACACATATACACACTGATGTAGCTACTCACCAAGCCATGCACCTGCTTACACACCAAGTGAGAGACTAAAAGAGACATTCACACAGTCTAGTCACTAATCCATGCATTCAGTAACATACATTCAATCAGTGACTTATAGAGTCAGTCATCCATCTACTAAATAATGTATTCAGGCACTTTTACATCGACTTATTCTTGAATAGACCTTGGCATAGATATATAGGAAATATTTAAACTTTACAGAAACACACATTCACTGGATGATGTCATCAGTGATGTCATCAGTGATGTCATTTGAGATGTCATCAGTGATGTCATTAGTGATGTCACTGACCATGTCATGAGTGATGTAATATGTGATGTCATCAGCAGTGCATTGCAGGCGAATTTCTCTGGTTTTATATGAGTCAAATGTCCAACTAACTATAACGTCCCTGAAAGCTATGTTTTTTTCAGTGAATTTCTAAGGTTTTTTAAATGCTAATTCCTAACTGTAACGTCCGTAAGACCTATGGTTTTTTCAGTGAATATATATCTATATATATATTCACTGAAAAAACCATAGGTTTCACACACATTATAGTTAGGAATCAGCATTTAAAAAACCTTGCAAATTCACTTAAAAAACCATAGGTTTCACACATGTTATAGTTAGGTGGATATTTCACTCGTAAAAAACCAATGAAATTCCCCCGTTATAGTTAGTTGAGATAACTATAACTCGTGCGCCCGCAATCCTCTGCTCATGACGTCACATATTACATCATTCATGACATCACTGATGACATCATCCTTGTGATAGAGTGGCGGTCGCGCGAGTTATAGTTATCTCAACTAACTATAATGGGGGAATTTCATTGGTTTTTTACGAGTGAAATATCCATTATAACATGTGTGAAACCTATGGTTTTTTAAGTGAATTTGCAAGGTTTTTTAAATGCTAATTCCTAACTATAACGTGTGTGAAACCTATGGTTTTTTCAGTGAATTTGTATGGTTTTTTAAATGGTAATTTTTTTTTTAATGGTTTTTCACCGTGCGCGCACGGTGCGTGCACCCCTGCGATTTAAAAAAAAAAAATTTAAATGTTTTTTTCTGCCTTCGGGGTCCTTCAGGGACCCCCTGACCAAGGCTAGGGGGTCAGGAACTCTCTACCCTGCCCCCTTTTCATGTTCGCCACCTTCCTTTTCCACTCTCGCACTGAAAACTAACAAAATGGCGGCCGACACTTCCTGATTTCGACCGATTCGAACGTTGACTGACATGTAACAACCAATCAGAATTACGCTCGCGCACGTTAGGGTGCGCACACGGTGCGCGCACGGTGCGCGGCTATAGATATGTATGTGCTTTTTAATGCAATTTTCTCTGGAACTACTGAACAGATTGACTCCATATATGCAAAAGGCACATCCCTGACCTGAGGACTACCTCTCTGCCAAATTTCAAGTAATTCTGTTCAGCCGTTCGGGCTGTACCTTCGACTAAAGGTCCTATGGGAAAATGCATGGGAAAAACGCGTTTTGGGACCCCCTTTTTTCTTGGCCCCCGCTTGACGAATCCCCCCGAGACTTTCAGGGTAGGAGCTGAGCGGAGCGCCCCATTAGTTTTGAATATTTCGCGAAGATTCGTCAACCGGCACCAAAGTTATTCAAAATAGAATTTTGAGATTTCCTATGGAAACACGGTCCTAACTATAACTATCTACTGGCGACCGCCAGTCGATAATATATATATATATACACCGTGAGACAGGAGAGTCCATTCATTGTGGGACTTGGTAACAGCAGTACGAACAGTTTTGCCATCTTATTCAACCCACGGGGGTAAGAAACAATTCTTTTATAACACGAACGCAGCAGTACCCACTAGGGAGACATGGGACCCACTAGGGTAATATTAGTGGAAACTTCAAGTACCAGGAGGCAATGGTGCACACGCCCACCTGGGCGGGACTTAGTGATTCAAATACAAGTTCCACTATGCTGCTGTTATTTCGTTTTGCCAGTGAACAAGAACACAGGGGTGTTCGAAACGCGTTTGGCTTCAGAACATTTGAGCAGGAGTGGAAAGCTGTTACTACTGCATCCTGCAATAAACACGGAGTCAAACTCTCCTTGAAAGGCGTCTACATCGGGGGCAATCATATATATATATAGAGATAGATAGATAGATAGATAGATAGATAGATAGATAGATAGATAGATAGATAGATAGATAGATAGATAGATAGATAGATAGATAGATAGATAGATAGATAGATAGATAGATAGATAGATAGATAGATAGATAGATAGATAGATATCTCTATATATATAAATATGTTAAAAAATTAAAAATTTAAATACAAAAATATTTAGCAGTAAAAATAAAAAATAAAAACATATTTTAATGTTTAAAACATCACAAATACTTACAAATATTATATTAAATACATTAAAACTTTTTTCAAACAAATGAATATTTTTATTTAGAATTTATTTATTAACGAAACATGAATTATTACATACATTCTCTCTATATACTTCCTGCCTATAACACCACACAACTCACAACCCATATAAAAAATGTATTTGCATCATTAACATAATTAGTTATCAATTAAACAAATATTATTAATTAAAAAACTAATTAAAACACATAAAATCTAATTAACTTCCCACCCTTTACACCTATAATCCCCACAACCCACACCTAAAATTAAACTGTAAAAAAATTAATTACACAATTAAAAAATAATTCAATTAAATAGCTAATATTATTCAAGAACTAATTATAAAGTAAATAAAATGTATTTACTTCCCAGCCTTCACCCCTATAAACCCAAAACCCACACACAAAAAATCAATAAACAATTACCCTAATTAATTATCAATTCATTAATTGATTTTAATAATCAACTAATTATTAAGTAATAAAATAAAAAAATGACTTTCCACACTTTACCTATAAAAACCTCACAACCCGCAAATAAAATTTAATACACAATTCCCATATTTATTTGCCAATAAAGTTATATTATTTAACAATGAATTATTAATTGATTAATTATCAATTCATTAATTAATTTTAATAATGAACTAATTATTAATTAATAAAAAAAGATTACTTCCCACCCTTTACCCCTATGAAACCCGCAACCGACATATAAAATTAATTACACCATTACCATAATTAATTGTCAATTAATTATTTAATATTAGTTAACATCTAATTATTAATTAATTAATAATAAATTACTTCCCACCCTTTACCCCTATAAACCACACAACCTGCACCTATAATTTACCCCAAAAAATTAACAACACAATTAACATTATAAAATCTCAAATAAATATTGATAAATAAAAAATATGTAATAATGTATTATAATTAAATCACTTCCCACCCTAAACCCCTTTAAACCCACAACCCACTACTTAACTAAACAATGCAAAATGTAATTAAAATAAAATTAATAACTACTAAAAATTTAACAAATATATTAAAAAACATAAACATTACTTAAAGAAAAAAGACACATCACATACATTTAAAATATATACCAAAATACATAACACTAATTAAAAAAGCGATATTTTAAACAACTATATTTTTGCAAACGATATTTATGACTTCTATGTTTTCAAAATCGATATTTCTTACCGTAAATTTGATATTCTTAACCACAATATTCTTGCTGTCGCTATTTCTGTGTCACGATATTTCAAACTCGATATTAGTGTAATTCTACATTTCCAGCTCGATATTTTGACTGAATACCACACGGACGTGTACTGCGATCTCTACTTACTGGGCCTCTGTTTTCTTCCATTTCACTGCAATGACAGACAAAGTTCTTACACCAGATCCGCTACTTGCACTTTTGGGATACATTGGGGACCTCCAACGATCCACAGGTAGACTCATCTTAAAGGCTTTACTGTTAGCTAAAAGGGAAATTGCGCTACTCTGGGGAAGCAGCAAAGCATCTACCCCTACAGGATGGCTTAGGAGAATGTCCTATTACAACATGGTTAGTGAGGACTATGCCCTACTTCAACCACTTACATCCTGGCCTAGGGATATTTGGCAGCCTTTTTGTGAATACCTCCAAACACTTGAACAGGATGCTACTGAGTAGAGCCCTACTCCTCTCTTCTCAGTTACTTTTGATACCATATCCGTATGTTCCATATATGCACACTCGTTTTTTTATGGCAATGTATTATTTTCTCTGTGAAGATGTTTCCTATAGTCCTTTCGAATCTCACATTCTACTTGATGATGTGATTCAACAGCCTGCTATTGTTGTCAGTTTGTTGTTCTTAAAATTCAATAAAGACAATTAAAGAAAAATCATTATTATGCCTATTTGTTTTTATTAAAGCGTTTGATACAGTTCGAATCTAACTCCATATACTAGCGGAGCACTTCGTATAGAATGTGACTGGTCATAATGCACAAAACCAGGGGTGGCTCCTCCGCTAAGGAAGAGGAGCGTTGCCCCACTGCTTTTCAGCAATGCAAAAAAGGAAAAATAAAATGATAATAACACAGTGTTATTATACTTTTATTTTTCCCTGCTGAAGCCAGTTTTCAAGGTGGGGCAGGGCTTGACTGTCTTCACAGCCAGCAAGGAGAGGAGTGGTGAGTGCACTTAGGCGGGCTTGACAATTTGGCAGGCCATCTTGGGCTAGCCAAACAGTCATGCACACTTAGCATGTTCTCCGCCCAGCTGTATTGCACAGCCTGGGTGGAGAATATGCACAGGCTCTCACTCCCTGTCTGAGTTCCGAACCAAGGTGCTCAGACCAATCACGACACTGCTGTCATGTTGGTGACATCAGCGTCCTGATTGGCTAGGGGAGTCTGGGAGCCGGTGTGCTTCCTGTTCACAGAAGGAGAGGATGGAGGAGAGGTGCTGTGCGGCCAGCCGGCCTGCCTGCAGGTAAGTGATCTTTTTTTTTTTTTAAACCGCCCACCCACCCGCACTACCACTGCCACTGCACAAAACGTTTGCAAATTGACTAGCGGTTGCAAAGCCCTTGGCTATAGTCCAAAGTGAGTTTGTACACTCAGACTCTCTAAACAATCTACAGGGCTACGCTAGCGAACATTTGTGCATTAGCATTGCGAAAATGCTAAGTATATCAAGGCTGTAAAATTTCTCCACAAATCGCTATTGATTTACAGGACAAAAGAAAAAATAGAGAAACATGCAATACACTGCAAAAATGTACAGCCTTTTCTTCGGGACTGCAGGTGCAAAGAAAATGCTAATTATTCAAAGGGGGCCGCCACGCATCCCAAATCTTCAAAATGGCAGCACCCTACTTGGTGGTAGCATATAGTGGCTTGTAGGATACTGCTCATAAGATATACAATATTAAGAAAGATCTTGCATACCTTAATCAGAAGCTGCAGCATCACAGAGAGCTTGCACTACCACCATACGTGCAAATATGCACTTTGTTGCATCTACTTACCTCAGGCTCAAGACTGATTTGCATTTGGCTGGGTCCAAACTGGGGTGGCATAGTGAGCACAAGAACGATGGATTCAACCCAGATCTGTGACTGGAGGTGAGTGGTTAAAGCGTTTCAACACTCCTTCCATCATCTTGTTGTGTTTGCTATGTTCGCCCTAAGGGGCCATGGGTCTGCCCAGACGTGGGTGCCATGCTCTCCATGCCACTGGAATCAAGCTAGCCTGACTGATGAGGGATGCCACAGGATGCTTGTTTCTGGTCCAGAGAGGACCAGGCCTGGCAGTTTGGGCTTGACTGTTTACATGGGGAGCAGGGTCAAGACTGACTTTCATATGGCTGGGTTCAAACTGGAATGGCATGGGGAGCAACAAAACGATAGGTTTAGGCCCATATTTCTGTACTGGGGTGAATGTTTGACATTGTTCAATATTCTGTCCATCAATTGTTCTTTCTGCAGCTTTCTAAAAGTGGGATTTTCAGTGTTGTAATAATAAATCCAACTTTATCATTAAAGAGGATTTATCATTGCCATTCCAGAGGTACTAAACATGATATAGCTACCTTCTCTCAATTATGAATTACAGATTATTAAATGTAATAAGGAATCCCCAATGTTATCTATGAAAACTACTAATTTTGTTTTTCAGTGATAAAAAATGAAATTGGTAGTTTTTCACTACCAGGACATGTAAAACTTAAAAGCACACGTCCTACCTTTTAGTTACATAGCACTCTGCACCATGGGCTGCCTAAGGTCTACCCTAGGGGGGACTTACATGTAAATAAAATAGGGGAGTTTAAGGCTTGACAAGGGGTTTTAAATGGCAAGTCGGCATGGCAATGTAAACTGCAAACGCAGGCTCTGCAATGGGAGGCCTGAGACATGTTCAAGGGCTACTTGACAAGCAGTGCTGCAGTCCCACTAGGAGCTGATAAATTTACAGGCCATGGGCACATGTAGCGCACTGTACGAGGGACTTATAATTAAATTAAATGTGACAATTGAGGATAAAATTATTTAAACCATGTTTAGGGGAGAGAACGCATGCACTTTAACAATGGTTAGCAGTGGCTTAGTGCTCAGAGTCCTAAGCCAACAAAAATAAATCAGCAAAATATGAGGATCTTGCCTCCTTTTTCACAACAAAGACTGACAAATTAAAGACAGACTTACTTAATGATCTATTATCCATTACCGATACACACTCAATCCCCTCACGGTCCACACCAAGGACCCCGCTTAACTGTCCCATAATACTCGACCTCAAGAACAATGCCTCCTGGACTACCTTCAACCTCTACAGCGAAGAAACTATCCTAAACACGCTCACCACTCTGAATCCTTCCAATCATTTCACAGACCCCCTTCCAGCATCCCACTTAAAGACCTTCATGCCACTGCCAGTGCCCCTATGGACTAGAATCATAAATTCCTCTCTCTTGCAAGGAACCTTCCCTGACATCCTCAAAGCTGGTCAGGTAACCCCCATCCTTAAGAAAGTATCAGCGGACCCATCAGACCTAAACAACTATCGCCTAATATCCAATATCTCAACCTTGGCCAAACTACTTGAAAAATGTGTCCACATGCAGCTTAGTAAGCACATGGACCACTTCAACCTGCTCGACCAATTCCAATCAGGCTTTCGATCAGGGCACAGTACCGAATCAGCCATGACCCACATAATTGATGACGCGTTACAAATACTGGCTCAAAACAAAGCATGCTTGCTAATCCTACTTGACCTCTCTTCAGCGTTCGACACTGTCAAACATGACAATCTACTGGACCTCCTGAAGCATAGAATGGGGCTATCTGGAACAGTGTTAAACTGGTTCACCTCCTTCCTCCAAAACAGAACACAAAGATTCAAGATCAACCAATCTTTATCCAACCCCACCCCAGTCACCTTGGGAGTACCCCAGGGCTCTTCCCTCTCCCCGACACTCTTCAATCCGTTTATGGAACCACTCACAGAGCTTCTCAACTTCGAAAATATCCAATATCGCATGTACGCAGATGACACACAACTGTACATTAAGATCCAATCTCTTGAAGACATCAAGTCCCTTAACGCAACGCTCCAAAAGACACAGACCTGGCTAGCTAAGAATCATTTAAAGCTAAACACACTAAAAACAGAATTTCTCCTAATCGCTCCCCCCAACCAAACAACGATCATCCGTGAGTGGATGAAGCACCAAACTGCACTCGACGGTCAACCTCTCATCATTGACTCCGCTAAATCTCTAGGAATAACCCTGGATAATAAGCTAAACATGCAGAAGCACATTAGCGCTGCAACAAAAGGAGTAAACTTTCAGATTAACACACTGAGAAAATTGAAACCCTTCATTTCCGCAAAGGACTTCAAACAGGCGGTTCAATTCCTAGTAATTCCCAGAGTTGACTATGGGAGCGTCGCTCTCTGTGGTCTCCCCAAGGCAACGACCGCTCCTCTCAGAGTATCAATCAATACAGCCGCGAGACTCGTTACAGGCACCAAAAGAAACTGCCACATCTCCCCTGACCTGCATGCCCTAAACTGGCTACCTTTTGAGGCCAGGATCCAGTTAAAAATCGCCTGTATGACTCATAAGGCACTACACCACAAAACCCCGAGGTACCGAGCCGAAAAACTGGTACTCTCAGGTGGTAACAGGTCTACCAGGAGTTCTAACAACCTCTTCCTGAAACCGCAACGTTTCTCCAAGAAAAAAATGTACAATCGTACCTTCTCAGGAATGGCCCCCAGCATATGCAATGCCTTGCCCCCAGAAACGAGACTCAATCCATCTACAGCTTTTTTCAAAAAAGAAGTGAAATCGATTCTCATGTCCAAATTCACATGAATTATAGCTATCTGCCTTTCTCTGTATTATGTATCTTGTATACACATAATTCTGTATTTATATGTACACGTCCTCCTTTTTTCCTATGTTTGCTATGTGAAGCGCTCTGATACCCGCAAGGGTCTTGTTCGCGCTATACAAAACCGTCAAAATAAAAAATACAAAAAAATGAGGCAAGCAGGAAAAGTGTTTGGGGAATACCACCCTAAGGCTACGCCTTTCCAGGAGAGGCGTAGCGAGGAAAAGTATGTTCATGCATTCTGCAGCATATATAAAAAGAAGAAAAAGCATCAGAGGATTGTTTTTATGTAGGAATGGGGCCTTCCTGCACACAAAAAATTCTGTCTGTAACACATGCATCCTTGCAGCATGCTACAAGTTTACCTGCTTTGGCACTAAGCTGCACTCATTGTGCCACCACAGGGAGCGAGCAGGAACGGGCCATATCTTAGTAGACATGCCGCAATCCTGCCCTATGCCTGGCATGCAATGCAGCGCAGCAAGATGTCTTGTTGCGTTGCATGACTTGTACCTGAGCCAAAGTACATAAAAACAGCAGAGGGAACTGTTACCATTCAATGATGCAAAGCAGTAACATCAAGCATGAACATCCTATATCACAGAACAAACAGAAACAAAGGAAATACCATCACAGGACTTATATGAGATGAGAAAACGAGACCGCAAATTTTAAATTCAGGATGGAACATTCCAAAGTCTAAGTAAAAACATATAGTGACCTAGGCAGAGAAACAAAATATTGAAGGCTCAATTTCGGGATTCAAACTCTCCGCAACATGTTGGAGATAAACATCCTCCGCAGCCTACCCCAAGAGTTATATTAAAATGAGAAAATTGTAAAAGAGGATTTAGCTGTAACTATAAAATTATGACTCATTTTTATTTATTATGGGCTTTAACATAGTGCAAATCGAACTATATGGAGTACAGGAACACTTCGCATAGCCTGTGTAGAGAATTTGTGCACAACGACTCGGCAAACAAAAACATTATCTACATGTAAATACTAGAGTGTGTTTGGGCATCAACTCAATTTGTAAAACTATTAAGCAAATAGCACAAATTTTCATTGGAAAACACTGTTAATATAGTGTAAAAAAAGTCTAACGTTTCAGAAAAGTGCCTAACTTTGCCAAAAAATCTGCAACCTTTTGTTCTATAACGACAATTCAGGTGCAAAGAAAAGTACAAACTTTTTAGCGTGGCTACAGAGGCATCCCAAAATTTCCAAAATGGCAGCACCATACCCGGTGTTAAGATGCCGGCACTTACGGTATAATACACACAAGGTGTACATTCATAGGGTAGACATTGCTATACCTTAATCAGGAGCTGCAGCACAACATCTACTTAGAACATGCACTACCACCACAGGTGAAAGTACTCACCTCACTTTATCTGCTTGCCTCAGGCTCTTCACAAGCTATTATCACAGGGACCAGTGGCCTCTAACCCAGTGCAGTGTTCAATCCACAGATTTTGAAGAGCTCCCTGAAAAATAAAAGACACATTTTCTTCCCTCACACTTAAAATGTGGATCTAAAGTAAAGGTTCTATTCCATTGCACGCCTTACCAATGCAGTTGATCTCTTAAAGAGCACAGATGTGGTGTAATGCCACGATCTGCCAAGAATCACATGAATACCAGCAGATAACGTGAATAATGAAGGTGCTTGGACAGTGTGCAATGAATGTTTAGGTTGTCTGTGATGCAAATTATATCATGAAAGACACAGCAATCAATTACCGGGGTAGCACAGATTATAATATTCCAAATACATCACTTCTTCTTCTCCAAAACTCTCCCCCCTTACATTTATCTGTATTCTCTGACTTAGACATGCTATTGCTAATTTCAGGTTAGTAC
This sequence comes from Triturus cristatus, assembly GCF_964204655.1. NCBI lineage: Eukaryota > Metazoa > Chordata > Amphibia > Caudata > Salamandridae > Triturus > Triturus cristatus. The sequence goes on along the minus strand of NC_140586.1, from coordinate 321,109,489 downwards.
TATAAAAGTGATTTGAAGGGATCCCTCCATACCAAACCAAAAAAAATTATCTACTGCTGTAATTTTCACCCCTAACCCCCCCCTTATACCCATTAACCCCCCCACCCAGTGCAACCATCCCCTACAACCCCTACACCCCCTAACACTTCTTGCTAGGAGAATCGCTAAAGTCATCACTTCTATTGTCTCATTGCGTCAGCACGGCTTTATTGCCGGACGGGGCACCACTGATCATATTACTCGGGTCATATCCCTGCTGGACTGGGCACAGGCGATGGATTCTCAGGTTGGGGTGGCCCTGTTGGATGCCGAAAAGGCATTCAACAGGGTCTCCTGGGCCTATTTATGGTTGGTTCTTACTTGGAAGGGATTCCCCCTCGATTTTTTGGAGGCTATACAGACTTTATATAGGAACCCGGCTGCCACCGTAAGGGTTTCAGGGTTGGAATCGGAGGAGTTTAAAGTGCTAAGGGGCACCCGACAGGGATGCCCCTGTTCGCCTCTTCTCTTCGCTCTCTATATAGAGCCGTTGATTTGTAAATTGGAACATGACTCACTAATTATTTCTGTGAAACCTCAGTTATATGATGTTAAAGTTTTAGCTTATGCTGACGACCTAGCAGTTCTGTCAAGTGATGTGGTTAGTGCGTTAAATAGAATTGAGATTTTGACGAACGAATTTGCTGGGTTTTCAGGCTATAAGCTGAATTTAGCCAAGACCCAGATTTTGCATTCGGAAAAGGGACGCCCATTAGACCCCAAAATAGTTGATGAGGCAGTATATTTGGGTATCAGAATCTCGGCGAAGGTACAGGATATTCCAGCCTTGAATGCTGACCCTATTGTTTCAGACTCTAATAAGACCTTGGAGAGACTAGATCATTTGCACCTATCACTTTATGGAAGAAGCAATGTCATTGAAATGCTAATCTTTCCGAAGTTTTTGTATATATTTCGGGCTGTTCCGCTATTATTTCCTAATTTTTTATTTCTGAGGATAGAAAGAATGTGTTCTCGGTTTCTATGGAGCTATAAAAGGGCGAGAAGAGCTATGAAGTGGCTTTATTTACCTATTATTCGTGGGGGGTGGGCTATTCCTAACTTTTGATTTTATTATTATGCATCGATGCTTCAACATTTTAGAATTTTGATCGTCGGAGAAAGGGCAAGACATGATCTGGCTACCTCTCCCTCTATTTACGAATTAGTTTTGGGTCTAGATGCACGGCATCTATTAGTTAGGGTTATAGAGCCAAGTTATTATAAAAAAAACTAGATTTAAAATTCTGTCAGCTGCTTTTTTTGTTTGGAAAAAGATATGTTTGCTGTGCAAGATAAAGGAATTTAATTGCTATACTCCGATTGGTTTGCCAGGGGCTCTCTCAACAGTCCTTATGGACTGTTGCCTGGAGGTGGCGTACGGTTGGCATTGGGACTGTTGGGGATTTATGTGAACATGGTCAAATAATGTCATATGCCTCAGTGAGAGAGAAATTTGAATTAGACAAGGGTGATTTTTTTAAATATTTACAGCTGCGTAGTTTTTTAGACAAAGTCATTATGAAGGGCACTTGCTCTCTTGAGGGAATTCCCATACTTGAGGCTATAATACGTAGGGGGAAGCTGGCACAAATATATCAAGAAGCTATCCGTGGACAGCAAGATGACCTCTCAATGCAGGAATTAAAATGAGAAAGAAGGCTTGGGATCCAGAATATAGATCTGCAGGAGTCTTTAGAATTGGCAAGTTCTATCTTGCTGTCCGGGAGCCTAAAGAGTCAGTGTTTTATGTCAATCTTTGATCTGTAGTATACTCCAGCTAAAATTGCAAAATGGAAGTCGGGAAAGGGGGATAAATGTGCTCGGTGTGGTGAGATAGCAGCGGATGCTGCACATATGTTCTCTCTGTGCCCGTCATTAGCCCCCTTCCTTAGTGATTTGTAATTTTTTTTAAATTCCTCTTTAGAAATATCGGTAGTTTTTAATCGGGCCTTGTCCTGTTTGGTAATGAGTTTGATTCAACAATCAGTAAAAGGCTAGCACCATATAGGGGTTTTCTATTTCTATGTATGGCTGTGATGCGCCTTTGTATAACCTCACAGTGGTTGAGCCCAGATCCACCCCTTTTTTCTGAATGGAGGGCTAGGATTCTTGCTCTATACCATATGGAAATGGCTCTTTATAAATTGAAGGGTCATAGAAGAAAGCAACTTGGTGAGCAACTATGGGCACCGATAACAGGCTGGCTCTGAATAGTGTTGAATGTTAAAAAGCTCCAGTTTGGGAATTTATGTTTGCTTTGTCTTTGTATTGTATAAAGTTTGGCTATTATGTAATCCTTATGAAATCTGATACTGCTGATTAAAAATTTAAATAAAAAATAAAAAAAATGTGGATCTAAAGTAAAGGTTCTATTCCATTGCACGCCTTACCAATGCAGTTGATCTCTTAAAGAGCACAGATGTGGTGTAATGCCACGATCTGCCAAGAATCACATGAATACCAGCAGATAACGTGAGTAATGAAGGTGCTTGGACAGTGTGCAATGAATATTTAGGTTGTCTGTGATGCAAATTATATCATGAAAGACACAGCAATCAATTACCGGGGTAGCACAGATTATGCCTACACAGGCAGTGCCACTAACATTTTGGAATTTGTAAACACAATATCAATGAATACTGTGATATGTGCATGCCTGACAATGGCAATAGCAATAAATGCAATGTCAACATGTGCCATCACCTAAACCAGCACAACCATGCTGATACCGACTGTAATGATATCAATGCATGCCATAACCCATGTACGAATGACAATTTTGTAATCAGTAAAAGCGATATCAATGTAGGTCATGATCTAGTAATGCATAATTATGTCAATGTCGATAAACATAATACCAATGTACGCTATGACAACTGTACACAAACCATTGACTGTCATATTATTTTCAAGCGTTACAGTGATCTCACCATTGCTGTCGGATTTACCCAAGGTGACCTCCCCATCAACCCAGAGTCAGAGATATGTGGTCAGACAGATCCTGAGACCCACACCATGCCTATCAAATAACATGTCATAGGTGGGGCCTCTCCTAACCCTAAGACAAACGCATGCCCAGGGAAAACCTTGATCGATTTCACAGATGGATAGTTGCACCACAAACAGGTCTGGGTGCAATTGGCCCCAATAAAACACATTTGGCCAAAGGCTTGCGTTCCCTAAAAAGACCACACAAATCCAGATACCACATGTAGATAGAAACTCTCAGCCAATCTGGACATGACATGCACACCACACACAGTGGTCATGCGTTGGTCATGTGGACACACACACACTGGCCCACAATAGCTCTCCCCAAGGTTGAGAGCCATCTGTGTCCTTATCAGATGCCCAAACATGTTAATTTATGCCTCATATGCTTTTCAAGAATGCAGAAATTGTTTTAATGTACCTCACAAGAAGTGCATAAAACCAGACAAAACTTTGTACACTGAGTGACTTTTCTCAGACGCTTTCTGTTGCAACTCTCTTAGCCTATGCGTTCAGTTAAACCAAGTTGTTCCTGTTTTGCTTAACACCTCTTGCCTTTTCATTTCTTTAAGGTAAAATCATATTTGAGCAACATTCTAGCGAGCCAGCCAGGGGACATTGGTTTATATAGCTTGATTGCTGCAGAAAGACATGGACCCCTGCCCGAACCAATTCATCTGCACAAACAAAGACTGATGAGCAGACACCATAAGTGATTAAAAGTTCTGCTGAATCCACAGGGCCACAGTCCATCCGGAGGCAACTACCACAGGGTAAGAGACTACATCTGATACTTAGTCCCAGTAAGTTGTGTATAGCAAACTAGGATAAGCGTAGATCATTTTTTGCTTTTTCCCTAGTCAGCACACTAGAGAGGGCGAGGGTGACTATTACTGTTTTGGGACCTTTGTGCGGGACACAGGGTACGCCTTGTTGGGATTGCTTGGACCTTTGGGCATTGATCAGAGGTACTCCTCATCCCTGGGTGTCAGTAGGGGATCGCTTGGACCTTAGGGCGTGGATCAGAGGTATGCTTTGTCCCTTGGAGTTAGTAGGGGATCGCTTGGACTTTTGGGTGTGGATCAAAGGTACGCTTCATCCCGGGGTGTTAGTAGGGGATTGCTTGGACCTTTAGGTGTGGTACCGAGGTACACATGGGCCCTGAGTGTTAAATAGGGCCACATCTTGATCTTATTTTTTAGCCAAATTGTTGTTCTTAGGGACTGCCTGTTTCACAACTGTTAGGGTGTATAAGAAGAGAAAGATGTTTTTTTTATTCTTTGTTTGGACCGCTGGGCATTAGGTAGTCGGTACGTACTACCTCTGGGTGTGATGTAGTGTGTAATTCGGATGCTAGGGAAAATTCAGACCTTGGTGAGTAAGGTACAGCTTGTGACTGGCCACAGAGGGCCGTTAAGTGTCAGGTTACTCCTTTATCTCTGCACAAATCCTTGCAAATGTTTTGTCCTCTGAGACGATAGAGACAGACTATCAGGCTCACTTGCGTGCTACGTGGAGCATCCTCTCTCCTTAGGCTGTAGGTGCTAGGAAGGGGCTATGTTTTGGCCAAAAAGAATAATTTATTCTGTCAACCTTTCTCTCTTAGTCTCTTAGATTTTTCCTTTTTATTCATTTATTCATATTGTGGTGCTGTTATATTTTGCAATATGTTGCACGTCTAAATGTTATGTTGTGTTAACCTCTTCAGCGCTGCGCGGATTCCCGCGCAGTGCTGAAAGATCTGAGCGCGGGCGGGGCCATGACGGAACGGTTCCGTCATAAACACAGCCCAACCGGCGTGCATGATCGAACCGTTCCGTCATCGGCATCGAAGAGGTTAAGAAAGTCTCTGTTTTATGAAATAATAATCAATTTTTCAGGCCCAGAATTCAATGTTGTTAGTTTACTGCCACAGATCAACTCGTACTGCTCAAAACTAACAGTTGCATCCTGTTACAGGTTGTAGCTATTTCATTTGCATTTGCCTATTGTTTAGTGTTAAATGTCCTTTTCAATTCATTGATTTTTTATAGAGCTCGTAACCAGTAGATTGGTTTTGGTGCCACCCCATGTAGACTGTTCCTCAAAATTACAGTAGGATTTGTAATTTAAAGCATCTCGAAACAATCCAAACTTGCAAAATCCTTAAAAAAAAGTTCCGCAATCCATAATGGAAATTTCACTTGATCATTTGTAAGCAAGGTTCCTCACCCATGCTTGAAGGTTAGAGAGACACTGCCATGAGTGGCATGACCTCACCAAAGAAAATGCCTTCCCCTGGTATGAGGGGGGAACATTTGATATCAACATCATAAAACACACTAAAGCTTACATCCAGGGCAGAGATTGGGGTCAAGCAGGAGATATGAAATTTGCCCTGTAGGAACTATGGGCCGACCCCAGGGTGGACGCAAAGCGCAAAGCACATAACCCCAAAACTAGCAATATCAAGAAGGAAAGCTCCAGCTCCTCCGAATCCAACAGCAAGGACGAAAGCACATGGGGCCCACCAACACCGAAGGAAGATAGGGAGGGTGCTTAAAGGCGCGCTCACCTCACTGACAGTACAGAACTCCCCTGAATAAGGCCCCTTTGTCACAAGGTTAGTAAATGGGACACCATGCCACTTTCTAGTGGATCCAGGGACAGCAAGGTTCTGCCTGCATGAAGGAGCAATCCCTGTGTCCAAGACCACTTCCACAGTACAGGGGATCCCGGGTTCCATGGCCAAGGTCCCCCTCGCAGAACCTCTCCATCTAGATCTAGGGGGAAATGAACTCAGGGGACAATTGCTCTACTGTCTATCCGCCCAACTAATATATTGGGGCAGGACCTGTAGTCCTAAAACTTAGGGTGTCCATCCAGTTCGCCGAGGATGGAACTGTAGCTTGTTCCTCCCCTGCAGTCTTCCCTCTAGAAGACAAACCGACAACTTCCTCCCTCATCCTGGGAAGGCCAGCCAGGGCAATCCCGGATTATAGAGCCCACGGAAAGGGTTAGTCCTGGATCATATGGGGAACCTCTTAGAGCTCTGTAAACTAGCTCAGCAGTTGACCGGCCATGAGCAACATTTCTTGATAAGAACGACCAAGAAGGTAGCATGTAGGGTGCGAGGGGAGATGGAAGCCCAAGACCACGGCATGCACCGACCCATTGCATCGGCAGTAACAAGACGATGCACTTCCCGTATGTATCATGTCCAGCCTTTGTCACCACCCTGGCACCTCCCCAAGGGAAGAAGTGGTACAGGCAAGGTGGCACCGTGACAAGGGGTTCTTTGCTCACACCAGGAGCCCACTCTCTTTCATCAAACATGACATCCCTGACTGGCATAGTGACACCAGATGGAGCTCTCTCCGGCTGCCACCTGGGAAGAGTCCCGAACCTGCAGTGAATAGGCTGCTGAAATCACCCCTCATGCAGGAGCCCCCTTGGAGTGACCAGAAACTAGGTGAGAGTGCCCCCAAAGGTGCTGCAGCAACCACCGGTGGATGAGTGGCGTCTGAATAGACAAGGACTCAGCTGCAGGGTCCCATAGGGATCCAACAGAATATCCGCACCTGAAAGACTGGTAACCTCCAAATTCTAGAGACTGCCACCCACTACTGCTACCCAAATAATCATACAGTCAAATATTTTTCTCTAAAAATGTACCACAAACAGAGTAGAATAGTACCAAGAGAGTTCCCCCATACTACCTACCCACCAAACAAACTCTAGAATCATCCAAGCACGTAATGAACCCAAGACCTTAGTATAGCACCCACTCAATACCCACTCCAGAAAACTCAGTAGAACAATAAGGGACAGTGACACAACAGTAGAGAAGATGCAAACCTTTACTTGCTCACTGCAGCCGTACTGTGTCGACTGGGAATCCACGCTAGAGTCTGCCATCCGGATGCCTGCAAGGGCCCGGGCCCCACTGCTGTTGATCCGCCAGAGAGGGGTCGGATGACCACGCTGCCAGGGGTAGGACAGTCTGATGAGGGTGCAAGCGGCCCCTAGCAGTTACCTAGAAGCAGGTACCCAGGTCCTTTCATCCAAGTCAGTAGAGCACGCCCTCAATCGAAATGACTTCATTCATCAACACTTTTAAAGGCCTCCTCCAAATGGAGGACTCTTGTCATTTCCAAAACGAGGCGAATGCTCTAGCATCAGCGTCGGGAGCCAGGTTCCTCAACACACAGAAGGCAGCAATGGCCATGATGGCAGCAATATTCTCCAAACCGCCTGGGAAATCCAATCACATGACCCCTGTCCATAGGACAATCCATCTAATTCATTAGCGCCACGGTCATCAGGCTGAGCACATAAAGATCCAACGAGACCCCTGATTCTTGCCGAGAAGACACATTGCAAACATACACAGTCCCAGCCATTTTCTTGCAGGTTCCGACGGGGTCCACAAATGTCCTTCCAACCACCTCCAGTGCCCTTCTCTTAAACAAAGCCCAAAAACGCAGGTAACCACCCACCGAAACCCACACAAAACAGCCCAAACCCAGCCTAAATAATCTCTACCCTTTCAGAAGAAGGGTGTAGCCCAGTAACTCAGCTTAATTAGAGATGAACCTCGCTCCATGCCATATGCCGAGGCCCAAAGGTTGCGCACGTGTCAACGTAACCATTAAACTAAAATCCAGTCACCTCCTTCACAATTGTACGCAGCACATGCAGGTCAAAAAGACACCCCTGCCCGTACCAAAGTGCCACACCTTTAAACGGAACAGCTTACAGGAAAAGAGTACAGTCCCTGCTGTAGCTGGTAGAGGGGGCAAACCCAAATACATGAGCATTAAAACTGTTCAACACTCACTACTCCCTCAAAATTCTATCACCCCTCAAAACTGTTTAAAACTCAACATCCTCCTAAAAACCTTAGCACTTCCTTTTCAGTACCCCATGAGGAAATCTTTTGCTCATGGCTAAACCATCGAGCACATCTGTAAAATGTAAACACAGGTATTTACCAGACAACTGCCTAGCAATTTGTTTTTTCCAAATGAACCCACAAAACCACAGCTCTTATCCTACAGGTCCGTGATCAAGCTGAAAGTGTACCAACTCTTCCGCGGCCTGCCATTCCTTTGACCAAAGCTTTTAAAGACTTTCTTCGTCAAGGACAATCGCTCAAGTAACCCAGGATAGATTGACTTTTTGAAACAATCCCTTGAAAGACATTGTTTACACTCCATCAATATATGACACCCCTGGGCGCCCGGACGACAGACACCTCACCAGAAGATGACTCAACAGTCGATAAATGCTTTATAAGTTATTTATTTTTGTATTTCTGTACAACTATATTTAACCGGGGTGCTCTCAAGCCCATCAGAAACTACATGCATGCCTAATCTTGTAAATTCTGCTTCTACATTCTTGCAATGCATGCGCAGAGACCTTTCTCACCTCACATACACTTACACCAAACTAAATGCTAGTATTCCTCACGCACTACACAATGCACTCCTCTATAACACCTGATACCAACACATGACTGCCGTAGGCAAACAAACTACGAACACGTCCTGTTATATATGTTCATTGATACCCTATGCCGTAGGTGCAGACAGGCTTTACCTATGCCAGGAGAAAGCCCCTGAAAGAGTAAAATGCCTGTACCTATGTATGATCAGGGCGAATATCCAACCCCATAGTGTAGAACCCTGTAGGGCACTAGTAAACATCACCTAGTATTAGATCAACCCCACTGCACTATATCTCTTTACCATACCTAGAGGCATCCAATCTGAGGTACACAGGATGCACATAAGGGGCACCATACATAGGGGATACTGTTTGGCCACGGGACTTCGTAGAAAAGAGGTTCCTGGAGGTAGCAAGACCACCACACCAGTGCACAATTATGTCCGCAACCGCCTCCATCTGCGGTCCCAGGCTGGCCCTTAACATCTTTGGGCCACCTTCTTTAATGACCAGTAGACCCGGGACATGGAATTACAGTGCAGGGCTGCTCACCTCAATCACACAGGGGGAAATAAGACCCATGGGAGAGAGTCCAATGCTAGCAAAGACACCTCGTGCCAGGAAATCTGGGATACAGAGAATAAAAGGTACACATGGTTGGAGGGGAAGGGGCAACCCCTAATTGTGTGGAAACTTAAACTGTACTCTTTATGTTTCAGACGCAAGGGAACCATACCATTGGGTAATAATGAAGGCTGTGACGTGATACTATATGTACCGGACCTGCAATGGGGCACCTCCATGCTGATGGATATATACTGGCAATGTGATGACCTTGCCTACACCCAGCTCGTCCCTGGAGAAGATCTGTCTGAGTTGTCTCAACATCCCTTACAGAAGAAAACAACTTTGTTGCATCAGGCTTGATGGAGAAGAACTGGCTGGGTTCAGTACAAAAACATTACTGAAGGATTTAGACTGTTCACAGAGACACAAGTAAACACCGGAGGATCAATATCCTTCTTCACCTTGCAAATGAAAGCCAACGCCTGCTGGTAACAAATAACCAGGTGGGAACTGATGCAAATGATCAACAATACTTAGCTCAGCCTAACGCTGACAAGGAAAAACTGAGAGACATCCGCCTAATGGTAATGCAACATTGGTACAAGTTGGACTTGATAACTGCAATGGATGGGGGTGTGTGTGCCAAGATTGGTGCTTCCTGCTGTACTTTTATTTCCAGAAACGATATGGACACTGGGACATTAGCTTGTGCCATCCAAGAACTGCATCAGCTGCACACTGACATTAAAAAAGAGGAAGGTGGGGGGCGTGGCCAAGTGCCAGCAAAGATGGACACGCTGTAAGAGAGCACTGCACTTTCTCGCTCTCACCGCTCTCACCGCTCTAACATCCGTTCAAAATCCTGCATAGTTGGAAGGAGGGAACACTTCAGCCGGCAATGGAGCAGCAGGAGTCCCCTTAAACTTCAGCGGCTGCCTCCAACAGAAAAGTGAAGCTGGCGGCCAACAAACTGCAGAGGCCCCACTGCCGACCGCGGACTCGCGCGCAAGACAGAGCCGGGCGCGAGTCCGTAATTAGCTGCAGCCGGAGACCCGGTGGCGGAATGCATTCCCCCCGGGGGTACTGAGAAGCCCAGTCAAGCGGAGAAAATGAGGAGAGGAGAGGTGACGATGGGCTGTATCTGCAGCAGGGGTGCGGTTGAAATCGATTCCCCTTCCCCCCGCCTGGAGACAACGGAGCGCGGAGGCGTAGTGAGGCCTTGTTTCGACCGAGGCTCCCTGGGCGATCATCTGCAGGAGCGCGTGGGGTGGACAGAGTGGCTCCCTTCCCCATCCTGGCCACCGAGGGAGAGGCGCCCAGTCAGCCGGCATAGACACCGCATAGACAACGCCATGGATGTAGCCCCACCAGCTAAGAACTGTGGAACATGTTCATGAGCTTGTAAGGCTGTGGGGGGGGGGGGTGCAGCTCACTTCTGGTATTGGCGAAGTGACTCCAGTAAAACACAGGCACCCTTCCATCCTTACCGGCACCGAAGAGTTTGATGAACTGTCTAGTGGCGCTTTGAGGGATGGGCTGACCTCGGACCCCAATGATTTGATTACCGCAGGGACGAGCGAGGGAAAATCGAGTGAGCGCTCTCCAATGAGTGTGTGATAACTGTGGCCTGGACACTGATCAAGGGCCAGTTTGAGGGGATTATGAGCCTGTGTAGTGGCGACCTGGGCCGATATGGACATTTCTTTACCATCGATGCCCATGAGGTGAGAAAGGCCCCAAACTTGGAGCTGTGGCAACAGTGAGGCTGCCTCAACAGGCCTACCAACCCAACTCGCTCCCTGGGTTCGTTTTCCTACAGGCCGCGTGGACTACGGCTAGGCGGCGGGCAGTATCCTCTGGGGTTGTGAAGTAACGGCAAAGTGGGGTTCTGCTGGCGATCTCTTCCCCCATATTGGTGGTTCGAGCACGCAATGTCTGGGAACAAGGGGACAAGGTCCACGCATCAAACTAAAATGGACTAATACGCCTCCTCCAAAGCTACGGAAATGAAGGGCACGGAAAAAAACAAGCCGAGGAGCGCACCTAGACAGGGGTCGGACGACCCATCCCTCAAGGACATTATGGATGCAATCACTGGTGTATGAGCATCATTAGAGAGTAGGATGGATTCTATAACAACTCAAGTGACGCTCATAAGGGCCGACCTACAGAAAATGCGCAACAAGGTCAAAACAATGGAAGTAACAACTATGGAGCTTGGCCCCGATTCTGAGAAGATGAAGCAGCAAATCGATGGGTTGCAGGCAGCGAGGAAGACGATGGACCTCAAACTGGACGATTACGAAGGAAGGTCACGTAGGAACACATTTGAATAATTGAGGTGTCAGAGCGGGCGAAGGGGCCCACGCCTAACCTCTTTGTAGAAGACCTTACAACCAAACGCCTGCAACCCAAAGGTCTCTCCAACTTCGTCTCCGTTGAAAGAGTACATCATATCCCTGGGGGCAGGCCGAAGCCTGGGGCTCCCCCAGGGCCAATCCTTGCTCGGCTTTTTAATTTTCGAGATCAAGATGTGGTCCTGCAAACTGCCTGTACCGCGGAGCCAATCAGAATAAAAAAGAACGTGGTGACATTCTTTCCTGATTTTACCGTGAACGTACAAAAACAACGCCGCACCTTTATGGACGTTAAACGCAAACTCAGAGAAAAGGGCCTCAGATATTCTATTTTGTTCCCGGTGCGTTTAGGAGTGGAGGCAGAGGGAAAAATCTGTGTTTTTTGACACTCCGGGGCTTGCACAGGCATGGATTGATGGATGGAGACTAGTCTGGACAAACGGAGACGGATTGAGGAAAGAGCAATCCCCTAAGCAGATAACATAGACAGAGGATCACCTATGGCGACAGCAAGCAGGGAGGGGTGAGAGACTGCGTAACTCTCTTGCTCGGGGGTTGATCGGGCACAGCGGGGGGCGGGCTCCGGCTATGGTCCAAAGTGGACAGAGCTAGCAGATCATATAGGCCTTTTGTCAGCTTCACTCTGGTGGACTATCAGCTGAGTGACCTTTAGATTCGTAATTGTTGTTAATGTATGGTGGGACTCAACGTTTCTTATCCTCTCAACTCCAACGTAATTGGGGCAGTAAGTAGTTAGAGAAGCCCCCCCCCACTTATTTAGTTAAAGTTTTAAAATGGGGCAACAAGCACTCTACAGAGTTGGGGATAGGGACAGTTCTCAGTCCAGATTGCAGGGAAGCAGGGAGGGGGTATGGGATTGTACTTATTTCTTAGTTATAGGTTAGATGACACTATGCTATTGCAGACAGGGGCATCAGGTGATTCCCTCAGGAAACGTTCAGCACTGATGTGGTCGAACTATCTCCCGACTTCACTCATACATGCACATACCAATCCGCTGCTCGCGAGGCCTCTTTCTTAACACACCCGGGGGCGTAGGTAATAATGGCAAAGAGTAATATTAAACTACTGTGTTGGAACGTAAATGGGCTGGGGGACAAGATAAAGAGGGGGATTGTGCTCCAATATATCAAAAGACACCTGCCGGACGTGGTCCTCCTGCAGGAAACGCATTTGATTGGTAATGCATGCGGTCCCTCCCCAGATGGTGCTACAAACTAGTAGCACACTCAGCATTCATCACCGGGTCCAGAGGAGTAGGCATAATGATTAGACAGGGATTCCCAATGATAATTGAATGCACCTGGACGATCACATTGGGTAGACACACATCCGTTTCGGGGACAAGGGAAGGTAAACCACTCATACTGTTGTCCGTATATGTACCTCCGGTTCTCCAGGCATCAGCTTGTAAAGACTTGGGGGACCTCTTGCTTACACTCCCTGTAGGGTTTCTACTAATGGGAGGAGATTTCAACTCACTCATCTCAGGACAGATGGACTAATATCCTCCAAAGGAGGTCCCACCCACACATACACAACTCTACAAATTCGTAGATGCCATGGGGCTGGTCGATGTATGGCGCACCCTACACCCCACAGATACCCAGTTCACTCATCATTCCGGGGCGCATGGGAGCCTATCCAGACTAGATTCTATAATAATGCCTGCGTGCCAGGTGGGTCATGTTGAGGAGGTGAAACACTTGGCCAAGGGAATATCTGACCATTCCCCCTTGTGGACCCAGGTAGAAATGGGAGAGCGACAGGCGGGCAGAGTAGCTTCAATCAATCCCTGGTTTTTGAAAAATCAAACAGTCAAGAAAACAGTGACAAAAGAAATAGAATTATACTTCATGACAAATGTGGGATCGGTGACGTCGGCACAGTCGCTATGGGAAGCCTTCAAAGCAGTGATAAGGGGGTAGGCAGTCTCCCAGATAGCAGGTTAGTAGCTGAGCTGCAATCCACATCAGGGTTGCGCTTAACGGACCCACAAGAAGTAGCGGATGGGTTCCCCGACCACTTCCAGAGCTCATTCAAGTCTCACACTGCCTCTATATCTAATGAGGTGGAGGCCCTATTGTCTGACATGACACTTCCCACTCTATCAGAGGAAGATTCTGCCATGCTCGAAAATGAGCTCTCCTACCTTGAGGTAGAAAGGGCGATCTGTAGCCTACGGTCGGGAAAGGCGATGGGCCCCAATGGGCTGCCCATAGAATTATATAAGCTCACGCCCAGCCGCATAGCACCACATCTTACCTAGATGTTTGAGGAGAGTCAAGAAAGGGGGATGCTCCCAGGCAACCAGAGACTGGCCACAATTGTAGTCATTCACAAAAGTGGCAAGCCCAAAATTGAAAGCACCTCTTATAGACCGAAATCATTGCTCAATGCAGAGGTTAAGATATTGGCCAAAATACTGGCCACTCGCCTCCTAGAATTGATTACTAAATTAGTGCACCCAAACCAGTCTGGCTTTATGCGTTCTCAAAATACCTCCCTTAACCTGCGGCGACTGCACGGAGTACTGGGCAGGATAGAAACAATAAGGGAAGACGATGTGGTGGTGTCCCTAGACGCCACCATGGCATTTGGCACAATAGAATGGGCCTACATGTTCGCTGTCCTTAGGAAAATGGGGTTCGGCCCCAACTTTACCAGCTTGGTAAGGCTCCTTTATAGTGAGCCATGCGCTCAAGTGGTGGTTAATATTAGACAGTCGAGAGTGTTTGGACTCGAGAGGGGAACCAGGCAGGGCTTCCCCCTCTCCCCACTAATCTTTGCACTGATGCTGGAACCCCTCGCGCACTGGATAAGAAAAGATCTGGTCTTGCGGGGACTACGCTGGGCCGCAGATTGGGAGGACCGCATCTCCTTGTATACGGACGATATACTGCTATATCTGGCATCACCAAGCGCCTCCATAAATAGAGCACTTCACATCTTTGCAAACTTTGGCAAATACTCCGGATACACCATAAATTGGTCCAAATAGAGCATCTATGTCTTGAGGGGCAAGTTCCCCAAACTGCCCAAAGGGTGCGCGATACCCGAAGCGACAGAAGGGTTCAGATACCTGGGTATATACATCACCAGTGACCTGTCCAATACTATGAACGTAATCTCCTTTCCCCATTAATGCGACTCAGAAGCAATGTCCTACACTTGAGGTCCCTCCCTCTGTCACTCTTGGGGAGAGCAGCGCTTTTTAAAATGATGGCACTTCCTAGATTCATATACATTTTGCAAAACTCACCGGCTCCAGTCAGTACAGACTATTTTTAAAAAGTAGAGGACGCACAGCGGAGCTGTTGTGGGAAGGGAAACCGCCACGGATAGCAATCCAAAAACTCACACGGGGATGGTATGATGGAGGCATAGGGCTACCTGATATACGCAGATACCACTGGGCAACACAGTGGGCTCCAATTAATCAATGTATTTACAGACCCATTGACCACCCGGGGTACAGAATTGACAGTTGGCTTCTCCCAAACTGGAGCTATTCTAGGGCACTCTATGCAAACAAGCCCACAAAATCTCTGATGGGCCCGACCTGGCACACTGTACAAATATGGCATACAGTGAACAATAGCATGGGATGGGTGGGGAAGATAACGCAAGCTACACCCCTGCGGGATACCGAGATATTGGGCATGCTGGGAAATTCCAAAGGGCTTCGCGGGTTGGGACATGATTGGGATCTGCAGAGTGGGTGATTTATGGCAGAAAGGAAGAGTGGTCCCGGTTGCACAGCTTCAAAAAGAATACGAAATGGCGGAGACGGAAACATTTTGTCACATTCAGGTCTGACATGCCCTACAATCGACCATTTCAAAAGGCCAAAGCTCCCTGAGTCCTCACCACTCGAAGACAGAATTCTAGACGAATACATGCCCACAAGGGCGATCTCATTGACATACCGAAAATGAATGAATAACATGCCTGACCCCCTCTTACAACTTCGCAGTCAGTGGGAAACAGATGTGGTGGAATTGGAGGATGACGACTGGCAAGACACCCTCTCATCTCCCAAAGAGGTATCAATATAGTCCCGATTGAGGTTAGTTCATCTTAAAATACTACATAGAGTTTATGTGTCAAATACGACCCTAGTTTAGATGGGATACAGAGACGACCCCGGTTGTAATAGAGGATCTGGTCGGGAAGGCACTTGTATTCACACCCTATGAGAAAGTGCTCGCATCCAACGATACTGGGCGGAAGTGACTCAGTGCATGTTAAGGGTGTTTGGAAAGCGAGTAAAGCCCAAGATAAAACTTTGTCTTTTAAATGTGTGGGACCCCATCGATTTGATCGGGGCAGTGAACACCTGGTTAACACTTGGGATGATAGTGGCTCAGCGAAATGTGGCACAATTGTGGAAAGCTCCCGGCATTCCAACACTGGGCACATGGAAGAAAGACATGGACTGGTGCATGGTGAGGGCGGAAACGGTATATGAGTCACATGAATGTCCCAAGAAATGGTCTAAAGTATGGGGTAAATGGAACGAGTATTGAGGGATCATCTGTGAGCCTCCTCAAGCCGCACAGGAGCCTGATTCTGACATTGATTAACAGTGGTACTAGAGGGTTATGTGAATCTATGCATAGCAAGAATGTAGGGATAGTTACACAGTGCATGATAATGTGTAAAGATAATGTTGTAACATCCACCTTGGAATTGTACCTGAATTGTTTTGACTTGTCATCAATAAAAAGAAGTTAAAAAAAAAAAAGGAAGGTGCCCCGGAGCAAGACTGTTTCCATAGTATATTTTCGTGGCTCTCCCTATTGGTGTCCAAACTATTCATGTCAATGAAGCCAGTTTCATTATTGTACTTCTGTTATGTGGTTTCTTTCCAGTGGGGTTTCCTGCTGTAAAAACTCAGTCCTCAAATTAGGTAGTATGCACATAGGTAGAGAAAAAGTAACAGACACTACACACTTTCTAATAATACAACTGTCATATAAGGAGGATAGAGTGGTTGAAGAATCAACTAGAGGGGGAATTGTTGGTATGAGTAAATACAATGTCAATGAATACAGTGATATGTGCAGACCCGACAAAGGAAATACCAATAAATGCAATGTCAACGTGTACAATCACCTAATCCAGCACAACTGTGCTGATACCGACAGTAACAATATCAATGTATGTCATAATTAGGGCTCCCGGTTTTATTGTATTTATTTTCTTAATATTTCCATCTGTATTTATCCATATTTATTTTTTGCCCATCTTATTGGTATTTATCCATATTTATTTTGTGTTTTGAGAATAAATGGAGTGATAAAATGGTATATTTCCACATTTATTTAACTCTTAGACGTGCACTCATACATGGATGCCTGTCAGGTTTTAGCAAATTAAGTAGCCACATATAACGAAACACTGCATCCATAAGTGCATATTAACGTTATACTACTAATGCATGTTAACATGTGCCTGTAGTTAAGGAGATCTGATCCTCTTTTTAAGTCCCCATTCTTACTGTCTGCTCTGCTTGTGCCGAGAATTCATGAAAGCCAGTATGGTGAGTCCCACACAAGAAGCACAATTATTCGTATTTTTCTGTTTTTAAAAATAAATACTGAGAGGAAACACATTGTTTCCTGTCTGTATTTATCCCCCCCTCAGCACCTTGAGACCCTCATGGGTGAGTAGCGTGCTTCACAATTCCCTGATTGATTGACACATACATACTGACCCACACTAGCTCTCCCTGAGGTTGAGAGCCATCTGTGTTCTTATGAGATGCCCAAATTTGTTAATTTATGACTGAGATACTTTTTAAGAATGCAGAAATTGTTTTATTGTACCTCACAAGATGTGTATAAAACCAGCCACACTTTGTAGACCGAGAGACTTTACACAGACTCATTCTGTCAATACACTTGGGGCCACTGCATTTAATTAAACCAAGTTTCGCACGCAAACTAGGGGCAAAACCAATGCAAGCCCTTCTAAAAATATTTAGAGCAAAATGTATCTCTATTGCAACTTATGGTTCGGATATTTGGGGTTTTCGTAAGGCAAGTGAGATTCAAGTTGTCGAGAACAAATTCTTAAGAAACTTGCTAGCGGTGTCACATTCCTCACCCACTTATATAATTCATCAAGAGTTAGGGATTGGTTTTGTAGAGGACCAAATTGCATTAGCACCCCTCTTGAAATGGATTACAACCTGGTTAAACCCTGAATTAGAACTAAACCAGGAGATTTTAAATGATTGTCTGGCTTTAGATCAAGCTAGCCACATTCCCTGGATGAGCCATGTTAAAAGCATGTTGATGAAATTGGGTAGGCCAGAGTTATTTAACTCACCAGCCACAATAGTCAAGGGTGATTTGCTGTGGGCTAAGCGTTCTTATCTATATATGGTTACCATGGAGAGAGAAGAAAGGGAGTTGACAAAATCAACTGTACGTGATCATCAATTATTAATAACGTCCCCTGCAATGGAACCATATCTGATAGTGGTATCTAATCCTAACCACCGTTTCCTCCTAACAAGATTTAGATTAAATCAATTACATTATCTCCTTGCTGAACCACCGGGATGGAGAAAGGTGGAGGACTTAGGTGTGTGTTCATGTGACAACTTTTCTGTACCGGATACAATACATTTTATCTTTTTTTGTGAGCATTTTTTGCACATTCGGAAGCGTTTTATTCTCCCAATTTTAAAAGACAAAGGCTTTTTACAAATTAAACCCGCACTCATGTATTTACAGTTGCTGTCTAATGTTTTGGAGATCTTTAGTATAGCAAGTTTTCTCACCGCAGCAACTAGGATTAAGAAGAAAAAAATGATTTTGACTGTGTAGATTATGAATTTGGGGGATAAAAACGAGACTGATTTTATGCTACAGTTTAAATCGTTTATCTGTGATCATTTCATGTTATGTTTGGTGTAAAAAACTCTTGCTGCTAAATAGAATTTTTTTTACAATTTTTAACCTCATGTATAGCATGCTTTTATGGTTTTAAATAACCGAATAAAGTACTTTGACTGACTGAATTAAACCAAGTTGTTCCTATTTTTCCAAACACCTCTTGTCTTTTCATTTCTTTAAGGAAAATTAATATCCGAGCAACAAACAGCTTTAAAATGTTGAACATGGGGACCGATAAATCCTTGGCAAGGTTAGAGAGATGCAAGCTTGGGAATATAAGCACACCATCACCACAGATGTTAACAGATTAAGCTTTACATCACGGGTGCAAGTACTTATGGCCTCTATAAGTGCATCCGTTCATTTTATTTACACCCAAGCATTGCTAGTCAGCACAGGTGCAACAGTGCTCAAGGGAGGATAAAAAACATGTCAAAGCAGAGTTATGGCTTTGTGAATGGGGAGCAGATTTATGACCTTTTGAAAGAAAGATCCATTTTACAGCACAAATCAGGTGGAGCATTATAATATAACTAGGGGTGGGCGAAAAGTTTTTTCTCTCAAGCAGCTTGCCTTAGGTAAGTTGGACGGTTACGGCAGGTCACGACTGCTCGCATTGAGAAATCTGCCATTCGCGTTGAGGAAGCTGTCGCTCGAGTAGACGTCTACTTGAGCCGGCAGAAAGCAGCAGCGTAGTGCATTTCACACTGATTTTAAAGCGCGGGACAAACTCCTGGTGCTAAAAATCAGTATGAGCAGTGCGACTTAACAGACTTAGCCACTGGTGGAACTACACAGAGTGTGGGGGAGTTTTTCTGCCACTTTGTGGAGTTCCCCAGAGTAAAATTCTGCAAACTCCAACCAGGCTTAAATATAATCGGGTTACATACTGTAAAATCATTGCAACTTGCGAAATATTACACAACACGCTTGATGTACGGGAGCGTTGAGTTCCATTTGGAAAAAGAGGAGGATAAGGTGGAGCAGTCCATGCAGGTAAGAGCGTTGGGGCGGAATGAGGGGGGGGATTCAACAGACGACGCAGAGGGAAAATTAAATAAAAAATGAATTTACCCTTGTCGTCGTCTGTTGAATTCCCCCCATCCCGCCCCACCGCCCCACCTCTTACCTTCATGGACCATGCTTGGTCTGAGGTGACATATATGCATGACGTGATTGGACCATGAAAAGATGTGTCTCTCAAAAGCATTTCTGAGACAAGAGAAAAACAGTGCAAGGATACAGGCGTATTGTATGGTAGATATGCCTGCGACGTATTCAACAAGATTTTATAGGCAAGTGTGAATGAGTTTACTATTGTTGAAGTCTGTGCCAAAAGTGGGGAGAAATCCACAGCAATAAATTCAACTCAAGGGATGGGATGTGGGCGTTCCAAGATGTGCTTTGCCTCATAAAGCTGGGAACACCCACAGACGTACATTTGTGGGCATTACCAACGTCCGACCCAACCTCTTTCCATACTGGAAATGGGATACTTGTAGGATGATAAGAGGAATGGATTACACCCACATTTGCTTAAGAGTAGCGCAAGAGTTTTCTCCACATAATAAAATGTTTTCCCCTCATGCGTTTGCACAGGAGACTCCATTCCCACTGTACGGAATTCTACATGGCGTAGAGAGTGGAGAGTTTCACAGAGGAGCAACAAGTTCCAGCCTCTGACTCCTGTGGTGAGGTCATATTAGGATGGCAGGATGTTGCGGTGATGTACCTATATATTCAACAGTTGTTGAGTGTTGTCACAGTATGGTATCAAGTACCTTGAGTGATATGAGAGTTGGATGCCTAGTTTTAAAAGTGATACCACAATGTTGTGTCTGGCTCCTGCGGAAATGTCATAGGAAAAAAGGCATGTTCCTGGGGTGATGTTATAGCACAATCAAACGTTGAGGGATGTTACTGTAGGATTTTGGGTTTCATTCCTCAGGAGCATCAACTCAGGCTGTGACAGCACCCGAAGAGTCTGTCATCAGACAATAACATCAGCCCAGAATCTGACCTGGAAGTATGCTATCACTCTGGGACCCTGGCATCATACTGTGTTATCACTAAAGGAATCAGTAGCGGCCCATGCAGGTAAGCGTGGTGAGGTCAAGTGGAGGCAGGACGGGAGTGGGGGAGGTGGAAGTGACAAACCGAAGTAATAGTGAAAATAAACTAAATAAAACCACTTACCATGTAATTGCTTCATTGCCTACTCGACGATGCCGCGAGCACATGGTAAGTGGTTGTATTTATTTTATTTTCACTATTACGTCGTTCGTCACTTCCATGCCCCCACTCCTGCCTCACCCCACCCCACTGTGCTTACCTGCACTGCCCGCCACTGCGAGTAATATGTTTTCAACCTGTGTTATCGCTCCATCAGTCGGACCTCAAAAGGTGTTATCACCCAATGAGCGTTTTTCCCATTCTGTAGCATTACTCCAGAAATCTGACATGAATGGCAGAAAAATCATAAAAACAAAAAATGTGAGGCAACAATAATAACATACAAAATTATTCTGTTACGAAGTATATTAACTTTATATATTTCAGTTAGTAAGGGATTCCCCTTATTATTTGATGCATGGATTTTTTGAAAATGTAGATTGGAAATTATTATGCATTCTTTATAAACTTCCAAGATTAGTCAGTATAATTTCCAACTAATCATCACAATTTTTGTTTATTAGAGAAATTTGTTAGTACAATTGATATAGACTGTGACCAATCTTCGATTCCAGTCAACACATGTTATGCGGGCTGCTAATTAAGGTTGAATCACAGAAAAAGACAAGCATTGGCATAGCCAATAGGTCTCGCTTTTGCGGCCGCAAAAGTGAAAGTGATCGCGATCGCGATCACGATCAAACATCAATGCAGCGGGGCGGCCGCGAAAGTGAAAGTACTCGCGGTAAAGCGCGGCGCGCCCGCTCGCGCACATGCACTGTAGCTCTAGGCTGGCCTGGTAGCACTTTTTGGAGCCCTCTCAATAAGTTTCGCCAGACCAGCGCATGCGCTGGGTCAGGCGAGACCTAAAAAAATTATCTAATAATTAAATCCAATATGAAGTACATCACCATTAACATTTATTTACATCATATTGATAAGGCCACATTCAACTTAAATCTATTTTCACTGTTGTTTTAATAAAACATTTTTTCGAAAGACAAGAGTAGTCCTGGGTGGCCTCACTTTCTTAGCATGTGTTTCAACACTTTTCCAGATCTTGTCATCTTTTTCTTCCTCCTGCTTCTTTTTTTCTCTCTGGACCTTAATTCTCTGCTCTTTTCAGTGCGCAAACATTCTCAGAACTGATTTATGAACATGGTATATATACTGCTCTCTTTTGAAAATGAAAGGTTATTTTCATTTATTACATAGGTTATCTTTCCTCATTTTAATTTATTTTTGTTCTATTTCATGTTCTTTTTGTATTTCTGTGTTTACTACTTCTTGACGTAGCATTTTTTCTACATAATGGAGTATTATGCTCCTTAGGCGTGGTGCACACTATATAAAACCAATAAAAAAATAAAAACATAGTAAATGTTTGCCCCAATTACGTGAGACAACATTGTAAAAACTGCTAGTTACTAAAGGAGACTTGTGAAGGGAGTATAGTACCATTGTGGCCCCTCTCACTGAGTTGACCTCAAAGAAGCAACCCAAGAAGGTCATTTGGACCCCAAGTTGTCAGAAAGCCTTTGACACCATGAAAGCAGCCTTGTGTCTAGCACCTGACTTAAAAGCACCTGGCTATGGGAAACAGTTCATTGTTCAAACAGACACTTGTAGACATGGGATTGGGGCATTGTTAGCACAGACCAATGATGAAGGCCAAGATCGGCCAGTAGCCTACATTAGCAGGTGACTTCTCCCCAGAGAGCAGCTTTGGAGTGCTACTGAGAGGAAAGCCTTTGCTGGGCTTTAGTCACTGAAGAAGCTGAGACCCAACTTGTTTGGGTCTCACTTCCTAGTTCAAACCAAGCACAGGCCTCTTAGGTGGTTGATGCAGATGAGAGGAGAGAACCCCAGATTGCTGAGGTGGTCCATTTCCTTACAGGGTATGGACTTTATAGTGGAACACAGACCAGGGAATGACCATGCCTTTCCAGTTCTTCCACTTATAAGAGAAGAACTACCAAAGAGGAAGGTTAGTGTGATCACCTTTCATCTGGGGATGGGGGCGGGAGGGGGATCATGTTGTAAAGTGCCCTTTTTGGTAAGTCTGGGCAGTGAACTCTGCTCCGCTCGTGGAGTTTGCGGAGTTTTCCACACTCTGCGTTACGCGGAGCTGGTGGAGTTCTGAACAAACGCAGAGTTTTTTTCCATGCTCGCATTCGTCAACGCCAAGTTGGCGAGTGCGAGCGAGGAAAATCAACCTCCCGGTAAGATTTCTCAACGCGGGTGCTCAGATTTCTTATTGTGAGTGTTTGCGTATGCTCACGACTGCTCGTTCTGAGAAACACTCCGTTCACGTTGAGAAAGCTTCTGCTCGAGTAAAAACGTACTTGAGCGGCAGAAAGGAAGCAGCACCCACATGCACTGTGCATGGTGCCATTCACAATGACTGCACAGTGTGGACAAGCACCTGGCACTGAAAATACCTGCGAACAACATTTATCTAACCCAGCTCCACATAGCGCAGCAGAGTTTTTTTGCACTTTTAGGAGTTTCAAGTAGCGGAACTCTGCGAACTCTGCCCAGGCTTACTTTTTGTATGGTTATTCCCCCACTTTTTGCTGCCTGATGCTATAGTAATTGATCTGAGAGTGTGCTGGGCCCTGCTAACCTGGCACAGCACCTGTGCTCTTTCCCTCGAATTGTAATTTGTGAATAGGTACACCCAAATGACAAGGTACTTTTACACCTTTGTAAGGCCCTACTATATGGTACCAGTGGTATCCTGGGCAGGGTTGTAAAAGGGGCACCAGGGCTGCAGCATGCATTGTGCCACACTTAGTGACCCGTGTAAAACTGAAATCCGTAGGTCTGCCATGTCAGCCCTGCACGAGCAACTTGCCTGCTCGAGTGCATCGTGCACACACCATGTGTGACAGGGTCACCTCACTGCATTTAATAGATGTCAGTCACCCCTAGGAAAGGCCTCCTATAGCCCAGGAGGCTGGGTGCCTTACATTATATGTGTGGAAGTATATACAGCCATGTGGTAGTGGTCTAAATGTAATTCTACCACAAGGGACTGGCGGTCCATCGGAAAACATGGCTGGCATTAGGACATTACCTATATGTCCAGCTCTATGATGGCCTGGCCAATTTCTTTCATGTTTGGTGTCAAACACCGTGCTTTTTAGCCCCCAACACACTGGTGGTGTAGAAGTTTAGCCAGCACTTACCCTGGTGGCACTTTAGACAGGGCCCACCCAGTTTAAAAAGTGTTCCCGTGGCTTGATAGACTTTTTCAAAGCCTATTCACCAGGACAGAGGTCTGGCCTCATGATGGGAAATGTGTGCTATTCCCAGAGGTCAGAGAGATGTCTCCAGTTAAACGGGGATAAAACAGAGATTCTACTGTTCAGCAAAGCACAGCTCCACTGGACAGATGAATGTTGGTCTCCCGAGCTGGGCCCTGTTCCTTCACACAGAAACTTAGCGAGTAACCTGGGTATACTGTTAGACAAGTTATCATTAAAGGACCAGGTGACATCCATCTGTGGCATGTGTTTCGGGACAATGCACCTTCTCAGGAGGATCTTTGAGTGGCTTCCGCTATCCAACCTCTGATAATCAGTCACCTTGACTATGGAAATGGACTTGTTGTGGCATCCAATGAATCCCTTCTATCTAAAATGCAGGTGGTACAAAATACTGCAGCCCATTTGGTTAACAAACGCCCACCTGGCACATCCTCATTCTCTCTGCTCAAAGCCCATCATTGTCTCCCCATGAGGAAAAGAGCAATATTCAAACTACTCTGCCTGACGCATAAAGCTTTGTCAGGCAATGGACCCAAATATCTACTGAACAAACCGGTTCCTTATCTTCCTAGAAGAAATCGTAGATCAAGGATTCAGCTTCTTTGTCCGCGATGTATTCGTCGCATCTAGTTATGGGGGACTAGATTTCTCTTATCTTGCGCCTTACTACTGAAATAAGCTTCCCTTGTCATTAGGGTGTGCACTGAGTTCTCAGGTTTTAAAAAACATCTTAAGACCTGGCTGTTCTAATGGCTGCTTCTCGATTTGTCTGTTGCCTCAACGCCGAGATGCCCCTTTCGGGGGCTAGTCACTGCGCTATAGCAAGTATCCATTAACATAACATAACAGAGACAAAGGACCTGTGTGAGCAGGCGGTGACATCTCCGCCCCCACAGGATGGCTAGTGAATTGCACCAGTGTGGCGGTGAGCCTCAAAGGCTTTACTGTCGCCTCTGGACAAAGGAACGGTCCCCCTCTCGAGGACAAAGCCACTCCCTGCCACAGTCACTGTCTTTCATGGGCAGGAGGTGTTCACCTTCACAAGGCTGACCACAGAGACGGGCTATCAGTTGAGGTGCATGACCAAGGGTGGTTCTGGCCATCTTGAATTGAGGCTTAGAAACAAGTTCTGACTAGTTTTAGTGACATACACCCACAGGATGTGGTCACTACTGGGGCGGAGTAGACGCAGGACTAGATGCCCATTGGCCACTAGTCCTCACACCCACTAACATCCCCTAAATCTAGGACTTAAAGGGCACCTCAGACACCAGAGCCTTAGATTTGATGTGATACCAAGAAGAGACCTGTTTTCACGACAAGGCAGGACTTCACAAAGATAGGCGCTAAGCTCTGCACCTGTGGCAGTCACCCTGAACCTGCTGGATTTTGACTCAACCAAGAGACCAGTTCCAAAAGGAAGGTGAACCCCTCTTCAAACTCCAGGCTTCACAAGAACTCCCTTGGGCTAGAGGAACTAGTCCCTTGCAGTCTGCAGGCACAACCTGCAAAGTCCACAATATTGAAGTCTTGCATCTTGAGCTGCTGGGTGTTGCCGCTCAAAGTCCTTGTGTAGGTAACTTCTGGGAACTGTAGACCCGACCCTCAGCAAGGCTCAGCTTTCTACACCATTCCCCTGGTCCTCTGGATAAAGATTTCTCGCACCGGAGTGTTTGCGGGTACCAAGGCTTGTTGGTAGTCAGTCTGACCTGCTGTATTCAACACTTTAACAGAAGAGATTCCTGTGACTCCATCGTAAAGATCTTGGGGCATATTATCAAGGGCCTATTGCCGCTTTAGCTGCACTTTTTGCCGCTAAAGCGGCGATAATTTTATCTCACTATTAGCAAGCTGCAGCAAACGGGCCTCAGCGTGAGTTTTTGGGCGATAGCGGCCTGTTTTTTTATCTCAAAGCATGTTACCGATATTTATCACTAATTACATGAAAAGTAGGCGTTCCCGTGCAAAAAGGCACGCAAACACCACTGCTCCATATTATCAAGGGGCTCCTTGAAATTCTGAAGAGCCAAGAAACTGGCTCTAACTGCAGTTAGAGCCAGTTACTTAAGAACAGAAAATAGTTGGTCTTAAAAATGGTGATAAAACGTGGGCCCATATCTCTGCAGGTTTTGGCACTGGCCAGTGCTGCAAGCAATGGTGCAGCGCTGCCTTCCGACAAAACTACAGTGGCACAATCAATAAGATAGTGCGCATACCTGTGCCCCAGTCATGAAAAGTGTTGCTGCGCTGCGAAAAGACAGCGTTGCAACACTTCTCACTACGACCATCTCCCAACAGCATGGATGCGCTGTAATCACTGGACAGCGCTCCATGACGCAAGTAATGAGAGATACGTCAGGAATCCTGACGTATCTGCTGATGCTAAAGTCAAGCATTGCTGCAGTCGTGTCACAACCATGACGCAACTCCAGCAATGCATGGGGCCAGCCTATTCCTGTGGCACTGCCTCACCCTCATGCCTGCCATTAGGCAGGCGGAAGGTACTGACGCAGTGCTGTTCAGGAGGGGTGCCCTAATTTCGGCGCTGTTCGAGATCCATCGGTGGTGGTTGCGCACTGCGGTGTCATCGTTTGGAAGCATTGGTGGAGTGTTGGTGCGGAGGGAGTTGACAAGATGTTCTTCGCTGGCCTTGATCCAGCTGCGATGGGGTGCGATGATGGCGGTGGCATCCGGTGGGCAAGGTGAAGATGTGATATTACCAATGATGGTCGGTCCAGGAGAGTCCGGTGTTGTGGCTGTAGTTGAGGTACCCGCTGGCGGAGGTGACGTGTTCGACCGTGTGTCCTGCTATGTGGCCTGTTGAGGGGATTTGCTGCTTGCGTCTGATGTCGGTGACCCTCCCCAGGAGGGGGTGGTGCTCTGGTCACTGGGGTTGTCCAGGTGGAACTTGAGTACACCAAGTCGGATGTCGTTGGTGGATGGGAGACCCTGGGGTGGAATGAGGTTTACGGAGAATGGGGGGCCATGGCTCGAGGGCCTGCACATGAGGGTGCCGCAGAGGATGTTCTTGGGCTTGGTGGGGATCTGGGAGTTGACGTGGTCCATGGTCACCCTTGGCACATTAGAGTGACAGTCGGAGTGTGCCTCTGTAGTTGACAGCAATGCCTCCTCCTTGACGGTCAGGGTGCTCCTTGCGGGTGATACTGCAGCAGTCAGTGATGGTGAAGGAGATGTCCGGCATGGAGCAGAGGTTGGTCCTGGCAGGCGACGTGGAGTACAGGGTTGATGGCACGGAGGGTGCTGGAGTTGTAGCGGTGGAGTGTCCAAGAGGAATGCTCCTTGGTGCTGAGCGCGGTCCAGGGGCGGACGAAAGCAAACGGCGTAGCTTATGGGTTGCCTTTGGCACAGGAGACGACCATTACAATGCAGGCAGTACATCGTTAACTACGCAACTACGACAACGCGGGTGCCTTAACATCGCATTTGATCACAACGCATTGTGAGGTCAGTAATGGGGTAAATTAAAGTTTATCATGTGTGTATGGGTTTTGGGGTAAAATTTGAAAATGTACGGTTTTTTGGTAGTACAATATGAAAAATTGGGTGTTTTTTGGGGTAAACTATGAAAAATGGGGTGAGTTTTGGGGTAGAATATGAAAGATTTGGTGAATTTTGGGGTAAAATATGAAAGAATTGGGTGTGTTTTGGGGTATAATATGAAAAATGGGGTGAATTGTTCGGGTAAAATATGAAAAATGTGGTGAATTTTGGGCTAAAAAATGAAAAATGGTGTGTGCATTTGTCTCAAATATGATTTTTGTGTTTGTTTTGGGGACTCAACAAAGGAATTCCAGGGTTCACGGTTGGGTTTGTGGTACAAAGGTCAGTTTTGGGTTGCACTCACTGAAGTGGGAACAGTGATCTTTATGTCTCCGCTATGCAACACCCACTCTACTGTTGCAATGTGCCTTATATCAGTATGCATTGGAATGTAATACGAGGTGATGGCATGCGTCGCAACAACGTATGTGCCTTTGACACACAAGTGTTACTCCCGCTGTGCATGGGTGCACAGCGGCCAACATCAAGAAGTGCGGGGGGGCTGGACAGCTGTGAGGTGAGAAACGCTGGAAATAACACTGAATGGTGCGTGGACGCGGGATGTGTGTGTGAGTGCATGTTGTTAAAACATTATTGAGGGAAGCTTTACCTCGAAGCCGTGTCCCGTGTCTTTGGAGCTCCTGCTCTCCTGCGTCTGCTTCCAGGAAAAGGAAGTAGGTAGCCAGGCTCCCTCCCATGAGACAAACACAACGCTGTGATGCAGCAGTGGGATTGGTAATCGGCAACGGGACAAGTCATGCAGCCAGGGGCCGGAGGGGTGGCCATATTCTCCATCCAGGCTGTAATGCAGCCTGCATTACGAACAGGGAAGTGTGCATGATTGCTTTGGGCGGCCTGAGTGGGCCGACCAAACAGTCATTTCGCACTTGAGTGGGCATGCCAATCTGCCCATGCCTTGCTCTGTGTTTGGAGCAGTCCTACCCACCCTCCCACCCCCTGAGGATACATAGCATAATTACATCAGTTAGTTATCCCTTGTTTTTAACTTTTAATGGTTTTTTTGGGCTTCTCGGAGCCCGCACTTCCCGCTTCCAGCCGCTGCTACCACTGTGGCTCCGCACCCCTGTCCTCGCCCATTGCCGCCTCCCAGCTGATCGTTCCTCCCCCCTCCACCTACTAAATGGTGGACGCTGCACGGATGCGCGCTGCTGGCGCGCAGAAGGCACGCCTAAGACAAGCCCGTCTGCGGCCGTCCGCGACCTGACAGCAACCAGCAGAAAGAACCCTGGATCTCGGGCCCCCCCACTGTTACAGCACAGCCACCCTCCACACACTCCACCCCGGAAAAGTCAGAGACTGCCACCAGGCCTCACCAAACATGACCCACGGCCAGTTCTCCTGCCTCCACTGCCACCAGACCTTAACCACCACCCTGTACTCCAACACAGCCGACGCCCGCACCGGCGACACCCTAAGATGCATCCACCTCAACGTGCGCTCTGTGCACAAACACACCGTGGAAATCTGTAACCTACTCAACTCTCTCTCGCCTGACGACTTCTTCACAGAGACCTGGACCAACGCCTCCTCCGCTCCCAACATCAACACCGCCATCCCAGACGGATACAAGATCCAGAAAAAGGACCGCCCCAACCACCTGGGAGGGGGCCTCGCCATCGCCCACAAGAGCACCCCCGCCTCAACACCTCCAGCAAAACCTTCTCCTCTGCCAAAAACCTGCACTTCCAGATCAAGACCAGCCACAACTCCACACTCTGAGGAACCCTCGTCTACAGACCCCCTGGCCCCCGGACACCCTTCACCACCACCATCACCAACTTCACCGCACCCCATGCCATCGCCTCAATGAATGACATACTCATTGGAGACCTGATCTTCCACCTCAACAACCCCAGCGACCCCAACTCCAACATCCTTCGTGACAACCTCGCCAACATCGGACTTGAACAACTTGTCAACACACAGACACACAGAGCAGGCAACACCCTCGAACCCATATTTGCGGCAGGAAACAGCGTTCACTTCAGCCACACAACGCAAACGTCATGGATCGATCTCCACTGCATACACTTCGCCATTGACAAACACAAGGCACCCAAACCAGCCCCATGCACACCATGGAGGAACTGGAGCATGGTTACCGACGAGCAACGCAACTCCACCCTCACCCAAGACAACCACACCTGGGCACCCGACACCAATGTCACAGCCAGAGAACTCCACACTTGGATTTCCAACTGCGCATACAAGCTTGCCCGCTACGCAACCCCGACAAACAGCACCCCAGGAAAGCCGCCTGGTTCACCACCGATCTCCAAGAAGCAAGACGCATCTGCAGACGCCTGGAGAAGAACTGAAAAAACACCAAGACACCCAAAATCTACACCACCTACAAGGACGCCATGATGGACTACCACAACCAAATCAGGACCACCAAGAGGGACTTCATCCACAACACACTCCTCGAAAACTCCACCAACTCCAAGCAACTCTTCAGTTTCATTCATGAATTCAATGACCCACGCAGCAAAGCCACAGACATCACCCCGTCTCAAGACCTCTGCGATAAGTGTGGAACCTACTTCCTCCTCAAGATCAAAATACTCTACGACAACTTCGCAGAACATCCAGCAGACGCCACAGCCAGCCCACCGCCCCCAGACACACCAGCCAGCCCACCATCTCCACCTGAACGCCGGTCACAGCCGAAGACACAGCCTCGACCATGGAAAGGCATCCACTCAGGGACCCCCACCTACCCCTGTTCTCCTCACATCTACTACAGAGCCACGTCTGCCATCGCACAAGAACTACAATGCACCATCAACACCACCTTCAAAACAGGCACCTACCCAGATGACTGGAAGCGTGAAGGAGTCAGGCCCCTGCTCAAAAAGCCCACAGCTGACCCCACCGACCTCAAGAACTACCGACCCATCTCGCTCCTCCCCTTCACAGCCAACGTTGCTGAGTAAACAGTCAACAGGGAACTGACACGATTCATTGAAGACAACGCCATCCTCGACCCGTCCCAATCCGGATTGCAAAGCAACCATAGCAACGAGGCCACCCTACTCGCCGTCACAGACGACATCCACAACCTCCTGGACCAAGGCCACTCCGCAGCCCTCATCCTACTCGACCTGTCAGCGGCCTTCGACACTGTCTCCCAATGCACACTAGTGACCAGACTACATGACGCCAGCATACAAGGAACAGCCCTAGACTGGATCTGATCTTTCCTCACAGGAAGAAGCCAAAGGATCAGACTGCCACCCTTCTTCTCCGATCCCACATAAATCACCAGCGGAGTCCCACAGGGATCATCTCTGAGCCCAACCCTCTTCATCATCTACATGGCCCCCTCGCCGCCATCGTCCGACAAAACAGCCTCAACATCGTATCCTATGCTGATGACATCCAGCTCATCCTCTCCCTAACCAAACACACCACCACCGCCAGACTCAACTTCCAGAAAGGAATGCATGACGTCAAAGTCTGGATGAGCAACAGCTGCCTGAAGCTCAATGCCGAGAAGACAGAAGTCCTCATCCTTGGAGCCACCCCTTCAGGATGGGACAACACCTGGTGGCCGCCGCCCTCGGAAGCTCACCTATCCCCTCGGACCATGCCAAAAACCTCGGCATCGTACTCGACTCATCCCTCACCATGAACCGACAGGTCTACGCCATCACCTCCAGCTGCTTCAACACCCTCCGGGGGGATCCATTTGAAGGTCTTGCGGAGGATGTACACCAGCTCATTGTCTTGTTCATACAGTTTGATGAATTCAGTAGTCTCTGGTCAGCTGATTAGTGGATCACAAAGTGTGCTGTGGTAGGTAAGGTAACAGATGCTTTTCAAGGCTAAAATTAGAAGAAGGAAATATAATTGCTCAAATCGTACACTCCCACCTATTTACCTAAATGTGTTATACAAATACAGTTCACTGGTTGCTGTTTGCATGCATCCGTCCCTAGGACCTAGTAATTAGTAAACGTCTATATATAGGATGCTACAGAAATTCAAGGGAACATATCATTTAGGTGTGTCAGATTTTTATTATTTTTAATGGTGGCATATTTTTTTTTAATGAAACATGAGGGATTCTTGCACTTTTTAATATAACTGCTTAATTCCGAAGTACGACTTTGTTCTTTAAGTTGACAGCCAACAGTGCAGAAAAGGTTGTATGGCCGCCAGCAGATTGTATGGCCCATTATCGCCGCTTTAGCTGGACTTTTCCTGCCGCTAATGCGATATCGCCTAAATGACTATCGCCATTGTTAACAAGTTAGCGGGAGTTTTCCACGCCGTTCCCTGCAACTATCGCCTGTTACCGACGTGTTGATAATACGCCGATAACAAGGCGATAAATGTCAGGGAAAGAAGGCAATAAAGAAAATTCCGATAACCAAGGTTGGCGATAGTTATCGCCAGTCCTTGGTAATATCCCCCTTGTATTTGTTTTTTCCTTCTCTTGACACACCTGCCAGCTCTTCTGGCTGCATATCCGGTTCAGCACCACGGATTGCTAAGACCTCCCGAATCCCCTGAGCCAGGTAGATTGGATCTGCCTTGAGACTCCTGGTCCAGGGCCAGCTCTTTGCTTTAATTCCAAAGGGTTTTGCTCAACTCACCCTCACAAGTACCTTTTTGCTAAGGTAACCATTTCAACACCGTGAGTATGATTAACATCTCTGTTTGACAGCTAAAAGTGCATCTCTGCACCCCGCTCCCCGGAGCCAGGTAAAATTGTGCTAGCAGTTTTGAACTAATCTAAGGACTCCAGATACCTTACGTTTGAGTGGATTCCATTGAAATCATCCTCTAAAATATCATTGGCATATATGTGTGTTTCCCATTGACCGCAACGTTAATGTTTTTCACATCACAAAGTATTGATTTATTTATTGCTTGAATATTGATTACTCCAGTTATGCTGTATGTATTGATTTCGTTTTGGTGTCTAAAAATATATATAAATCTGAGCTATTGTTATAAATTGGTGTCAGATTTCTCTCAAGTCATGTCAATTACTTACCGTCCATGGTGGTGATGTGAAATGCGTAACACATGTTCATCATTGCGTAAGACAAACTTTCAAATATGTGAGTTTTCAAATATGTGAGTTTAGAATACCAGTGGTATATAAACAATGTATTTCATTTAATATTTTATTATATATTATAATACTTCCAATATCTTGCAGTCTGGAGCCAGGCGAATTGGGCGTCATCTCTCCAAAAATAGAGGGAAGACTTCACACTCCCCACCCTTGTCCAGCCCAACTATTTCTTCTGCATAGTTACTGCTGCCTATTCGTACCTTTGCTTTCAGTTCAGTAGCTTCTGATTTTGTGCAAGTTCTCTATTGTTTTGCAATACCATGCTGTTTTCTTTACACTAGGTAGGTTTCCAGTATAAACGTTTAGAGCTTTTTGCACTTTCTCTCCCTCTCACACTATGCACTTTCGATAGAATTCTGTGCTCAAATCACTTCCTATTTTTGTGTATCTTGAGCTATATTATAGTTATTATTGTCTCTTTTGTTTTGACCAACTATAGACAGAGTAGGTAGTTATCGTCCATTTCCATTTGTCGGTTTGCTTCAAATCTTTGGCCAGTTGATATGGGCTGGGAGGAGAACTTGAGTGGTCACTTGGCTGAGAACAGCTGCAAGTAGTGAATACTGATGGCGAGAGAGTGCAGCAGGGTCAGAGGTGTTTGACTCCAAACGTGCAGGATGTGATCAGAACCTCTGTTTTAAAACACTGATTAATGCATGAATCAACACCACATAATTACAAGGAACAGAATTCAACTCCACACAGTTCAACTCCACACCACATTATTCCACACCAAACCACACAATTCCACTCCACATAATTCCACTTCTTTACATGCCACTCCACGACACACAATACCAATCCACAAAATTACACTCCATGACACACAATCCAACACCACATAATTCTGATGCACCCAATACCATATAATTACTATCCACATAATTCCACTGTACACCATCCCATATAAGTCCACTACACATAACTCCACTCCACACAATACAATTCCACAAACAGTTTCACTACAACCCACATAATTGCATTCCACACAATATAAGTCAACATCATGCCACATAATTCAACTCTACTACATGCCACTCTACGTAAATCCACACTGTGTAACTCAACATAATTACAGTCCACATACATCAACTCTGCATCATGCCACAAATTTACACTACACATATTTCAACTCCACACCACATACATCCACCCCACTCCATAACAGACGGCGAAACGACATTGACATTATACGCCAATAGCTCTTAGACTGCCGAGACCTGTTGGCTTTGGCAGTGCTTGCTTTATCACTGTTATTGAAACAAAAATACCGAACATGTCAGTAAAATACCGCCCATGTGGCAAACCTAGCAGGAAGATGGGAATATCTATATATGGTTTCGGAAGGACGCTGGGTTTAGTCAAAGTCGTGGCTCGCACAGGAGAATATCCTTACAGTTTGCAGGCAGTGACGTGTGACTCTTCCGTTCTTAGACCCTCGTGCGCTCTCCTCTGACGACTTTAATTTCCCTTTGGAGACCGTGAAGTAGCGAATCTGACATTCCTTTCCATCTACGTAGAGAGCTGCGCCAGGGACTGCTCCTCCTTGAAGCACGCGGGCCCTGAGCGCCGACAGTGTTAGGCTCTGGAAAACAGTCTCAAAACTGTCCTTCTTCGCTTAAGAGAGTCACAAAAGAAGCAATCTATGATGAAATATTTTATTTAGAATCCTCGTGACCGTAGTAGAATAGATCCAAAAAGTGTGACGCCTGGCCTTGCCTTTGTGCTCCTTTATGATCAAAGATGGACAGCGACTTCACCAGACAAGCCCAAAACAAGGAAAACATGTCTGTGATTGTTCCCAAACATTACACTTTTCGTGGATTTAATTATTTCTTGAAAATCTGAATTTGTGCGTTTGCCTCCTCCCTTTTACTATTGTTCTTTTTGTTCGTGACCTGTGTGTGTGTGTTGTCCGTGTGTCTGTGGTCTGTGTGCAGAGCTTGATAGGGTGGTCCAAGGTGCATAGGGCAGAGGATGTGGCGTTTCGGCCAGAGCTGCCGACTTTGCAACTGCGAAACCAGGGGGCATATTTGCAAGCCCCTATTGCCACCACAACGTCACTTTTGTGTCGGCGATAGGGTCCTCGCCATATTTACAAGGCACCCTATCACACTGTGTTTAGCGTGAAAGGGGAGGGCAATAGGTGTTGCGATGGGCGTTCCACTGCAACACCCATTGGTTTGACGCTGCCCCCTATTTACAAGGGAGGCGTAAAAAGGAGGCAGCGCCAAAATTAAGACCAGGGAAAACCTGGTCTTAAAAAGGCGAAACGAGGAGAAATGCTTTATTTCTCCTCGTTTTTGCTGTTTCCATGTGGCATCACATACAGAAATAGCAAAACGCCAATGATTGTTTATCCCTGCACATAAACAATCTTCCCCTCAACACATGCACCCTTGCACTATGGTGCAAGGGTGCCTGCGTTTGCGGGAGGCAGCTAAAGTTAGCACCAGCGCGGGGGGAAACGCAGGGCTGCACCATATTCTAGTAAAAATGGTGCAGCCCTGCATTTCTAAAGTGACAAAGCGTGTCATTAGCCTTCTTGGCTTAATCACACGCTTCGCTACTTTAATGTAAATATGCCACCAGGTTTCCGTCCCGGCGTCGGCTCAGGAGCTTGTGCTTCTAGGCAAATCACTTAACCTCCCCGTGGCAAAAAAATAAATAAATAATTCAAATTTTAAAAAATTAATCTGCGCATGTGTAATGTAACTGGTACTCATGCAAAGCGCTCCAATACCTGTGGTTCAATTTCACGGTATATAAAACTGCAACAAAAAAATAGTCTTGTGAGCAACAATTGCATTAGTGTCCTACAGGGGCGTAACACAAGCCCTTGCAACACCTGGGGGGCAGAGGGTCCTCAACCCTTCAAGCCATCCTCCCCCATTTGCCAATTAAACACTCGTTCACTCAAAAGAATCACAGAACTATGTGTTCCTGATTAAAATCTGGGTACGAATCCTACACTGAGCGCAAACAGGAGTTTTGTGCCTCAATCTCACTCACAAATTGGCCTCAAATTGCGAACCAAGAGCTTTTAGGCAGATAACGCTTGGCACAAATCTTGTGGGCACAGAAAGCAGATATCCGTTTTCTGCTGCTACGAGGCTTAAAACACACACAATTTCCACAACATCACTCAGAAATCGGGTGCGAATAAGTCCCAAACCCCCTGTATTGATGATTCACTAGGTGGACAGTATGCCCTCAGATAGTTGCCTGGCTTGTAATCTGGAACTAAATGTAGTGTTTCTATGGGGTACTATGGGAATGGTCGGTTTGAAACACAAAGGGGTATATTTATAATAAAATTTCAGAGTGCGGTGTTACTCCAAAATTGGTGACACTGTGCTCTGACATTTTTTAAACCCAGGGATGTGCCTTATTCACACAAATACAGCGCACCCCTGCCAAAAAGCTGCCAAGCGCCAGCGCAGGAACCCTTGCACCCTGTTGCAAGGGTGCCTGTGCTGCAGGGACGATTGCTTATGTGCAGGAAGGGACACCTTCCTCCATAGTAACAATCTGTGAAGGCAATTTGCTGTTTCTATGTGTGCTGCATACATAGAAAGAGCAAAATACAAGGAGGAATTAGCACCATCTAAAACCAGGTTTTAATTGGTCTTAGTTTTTGGAGCTGCCCTAGCCTTGTAAATCTGGAGCAGTGTCAAAAAGCAATGGGTTTTACGGAGGAACGCCCACAGCAACCCCCAATGCCCGCTCCTTTGCTACAGGTGACTGCTGCAATAAGGGGCATATTTACAAGGTGGCATTAAACCATGTTAAGGGGCTTAACGCCATCTCGTATATATGGGGTAGAGAACAAATGCTACTGGAGTGTCAGAAAAAGTGACGTTCTGCTGTTATTAGGGGCTTGTAACTATGCCCCAAAGTCTGGATATGAAACCTAACACAGTGTTAGTGGTTGTCTGTACTAACAAGACTTTATTACTACCCAAAGGAATCCTTCTCTGCAATCTTAGAGCAACAACAGATTGAGAATCCATGCAAAAAGGATCTAAATCCACGAAGATGCTGATAAATGGGTTACTGTCCTAAATTACAAGGACTTCAATTTATGAAATGAAAGTGACAAAATGATCACTGTGTCGAAAGCAGAAGCCCGCTTTCCGATTTACATAAAATACAAATCTGTGAGCAGCATCTTACACGGTGTGCTTTGTAGTAGGCAGAATCACCCTCTGTGCGACTTTTTGAGGGAAAACTGTGACAGGGCAAAACCCAGATCTCTCCCAGACTGTAGTAACCACTAGGGTTATTGCACCGCTATTATAATCCCCTCAGAATTGCTGGGCACACAAAGGTCTTTGCAGCACGTGTCTTAACCCTATAAAATATTTTCAAATGCAGCCTCTTGGCGGCCAGTTGAGTAAGCTGCAGCAGATCTACTGTCACATATGTCCTAGTTGCCAATTTTTAGCAGATATTTAGTTTTAATGATACTCTGACTGTCGGACTCTGCTCTCAAACCCCGCCCCTTGTAACTCCTACCCCTTTCCTCTTCCACCTTGACTCCCAATTTTTGGGTTCCTGGAGTATGTTTTCCAATTCCAGCACTCAAGTGGGAAAAATATCCACATAGTATAAAGGCTGAGTTCTTTTCACATCGCAGCACGACACTTAGTGATCAGGATAAGTTGACCGGCAAAGCTTGAGTGAGGTAACAGAGGGATCGGGTTAGCACAGGTGCATTGGTTTATGAGCTGAGACTGTTCCTGAGGTGAGTAACAGCGCCCCTGTCTTAAGGGAAACCTGCGCAGGTGCCTGCGGCTGGGGTTGGGCCCAGAGAGAGGCTCTCTCGCTTCTATAGAATCGAGAGTGCCGCGCGAGTTCTGGGGCAGGGGTTTGCTGCATACCTGTGCTGCTCAGACTGCCTTCAGGCCAGGGCTCGTGAGCGAGACAGGAAGTAAGGCCACCGTCGTCTTGAGAAAGATGCGATGATGCATGTGGGAAGTACGGATCTGTTGTAGATCTGTTTAGTGGCTGGTTGCCAAGGTGTAGGTGACCCGGCTGTAACTTGGGCCGGCATTCCACCGTCATTGCGTCACTTGTGAGGATTGTCGCTCCGCTGGGGGGCATTTCTGGGTCGTTTAAGGTGCAGGATTACAACTGCTTGTATCTCAAAGGTCACATATTTGGTAAGCACTAAGTAGATCATGTTTAATGACGACATTCTCGTTACAGCGCCATTTTGAAGACACGATTCCTTTCCCACGCTGCTACTAGCTCACCTCCTCCACGCGCCGGCCTCCTCGAGACTTGAGTGAGCAGGCGTGACGGGGAGCAGGTTAGGAGTGCCCGTGAATTGCAAGCACGCGCAGGGGGTGGCGTTACTGGAGAGGGGAAAAGAAAGGCAAAGAGGAAGATTGCAATGCCAACGGGGGCGGGTGGCCTGTAGACAATCCATATACACCATGCTAGAACACTGAGGGGAGGTGGACGGCACCAAAGGCTGAAATCAGGACAGAAATTGGAAAAATCTGAGAACCCATAAATTGGGCCTCAAGATGTGGTGATGAAAAGGGAGTGGAGTCAGGAGGGGCAGAGTCATGAAAAGCGGAATCTGACAGTCAACTTATACATTTATTTCTTAAAAACTCTGCTGCAAACAATTGACAATGGGAAGCGTGACAGTATATCTCTTCTGACTTAATTGGGCACAAAGGCTGCAGAGATCTTTGTGTGGCAAGGAAATCTAAGGGAATAATACAAATTGTAATATAACTCTGGTGATTAATGCACTTGCTGGCGAGGTCTGTGTTTTGTCTATTTACAATTTTGGCTTATAAAATAGTATAGCGGGTTAAAGAGTTTCGTGCAAAGCACATCATGCAAAATGCAGATGACAACTTTTTATTTTATGTAGATAGGCACATGGGTTACTACTTTTCAAACAGACATCCTTTTGCTACTTGCAGTTCATAAATTGCAATCCTGCTAATATAGCATAGTCAGCTATCAACTGGCATCAAGGAGCTGGATGCAATATGAAAGGCATAGGTTTATAACCTTGTATTTTTCTCAATCTGCCGTTATAGTAGCAGTAAAGTCTTATTAATACACAGTCACATGCGCTGCGCTACATTTAAAATCCTGCCTTTGTGCTTCTCCCGGCCCTGCATTCTTTACATGTAATGCCCATCAGTAACAACGACATGTGATTCCTACAGCTTGCAACTGTCTTATATAACATGTCCTGTGCGCTGATTTACACAGTCGCCAATGCATATTGTGTCAGTGTGATGTAATGTTCTCTGGCACACTACACTGGGATGATTAGTGCTATAAAATAATTACATTAAAACAAATTAGTAGGTGCTATTTAAATTGTTATTTTTGTAAATACTCGTACAGACTCCCACATAAGACATTCTTACAGTGCATGCATATCTCTTATGTGCAGGGATTGAACAAAGTTTAAAGGCTATCTCCAAATCGCAGTTTCTTTTGAGTACTTGTGAAGTGATGATAAGCTGTGTGCCTTTGTTTTCCCTCCATTGCATTAGCACCTAAGTAATAGGCTCCAGACAGCTCCCAGCCAGGATCATACTTGAACAAAAGAAGGGTTGACTGCCCTTTATGTTCGGCCTTGGTTTTGGACCCTGTTGGAAGTGAAAATAAGATAGCCCCTTCACCACCTGCATGTTGCTACTCTGAACAGGAAGCAAACAACGTGCATGCACTGCTGAATGTGTCTCAGTGACCAAAACAAATTTAGCATTTGACTATGGCCAGGCAATCTCCGATCACGCTCAGTAATATCTGTTGGATCCCCTCATTTCCCACACTGGTTGAAATTAATTTTATTTCCTTATTTTGGGGGAGAAGAGACACAATTCAACTTGTATTTGCCCAATTCCGACTTGTAGAATGGACGTTGCAATAGAAGAGGGCAAACTTTGGTAGGCGAGAGGGTCAAGACACGCTGCAATAGGATGAGGGAATCAAGACTTTCACTGCCTTAGAAGGAGGGGAAAAGGGTTCACTACAATAGATGGAGTGGGAGAAGATACACTAGAGTCGAAGGCGTGGTAAGAAGACTCTCGTTGTAATAGATGGAGGGGGAAGGATACACTGCAATGGATGGAGGGGGAAGGACACGCTGCAATGGATGGAGGGGGAAAGGACATGCTGCAATGGATGGAGGGGGAAAGACACGCTGCAATGAATGGAGGGGGAAAGGACACGCTGCAATGGATGGAGGGGGAAAGGACACGCTGCAATGGATGGAGGGGGAAAGGACACGCTGCAATGGATGGAGGGGGAAAGGACACGCTGCAATGGATGGAGGGGGAAAGGACACGCTGCAATGGATGGAGGGGGAATGGGCACACTTCAATAGATGGAAGGGGCAAGGATACACTGCAACAGATGGATTAGGAAGAAGACACACTGCAATGGATGGAGGGGGAAGGACACACTGCAATGGATGGAGGGGGAAGGACACACTGCAATGGATGGAGGGGGAAAGGATACACTGCAACAGATGGATTAGGAAGAAGACACACTGCAATGGATGTAGGGGGAAGGACACGCTGCAATGGATGGAGGGGGAATGGGCACACTTCAATAGATGGAGGGGGGAAGGATACACTGCAAAAGATGGATTGGGAAGAAGAAACGCTGCAATGGATGGAGGGGGAAGGACACACTGCAATGGATGGAGGGGGAATGGGCACACTTCAATAGATGGAAGGGGGAAGGATACACTGCAACAGATGGATTAGGAAGAAGACACACTGCAATGGATGGAGGGGAAATGGGCACACTTCAATAGATGAAAGGGGAAAGGATACACTGCAATAGATAGAGGGGGAAGGATACACTGCAATAGATAGAGGGGGAAGGATACACTGCAATAGATGGATTGGGAAGAAGACACGCTGCAATAGATGGAGGGGGAAGGACCCACTGCAATGGATGGAGGGGGAATGGGCACACTTCAATAGATGGAAGGGGGAAGGATACACTGCAACAGATGGATTAGGAAGAAGACACACTGCAATCGATGGAGGGGGAAGGACACACTGCAATGGATAGAGGGGGAAGGACACACTGCAATGGATGGAGAGGGAATGGGCGCACTTCAATGGATGGAAGGGGGAAGGATACACTGCAACAAATGGATTAGGAAGAAGACACACTGCAATCGATGGAGGGGGAAGGACACGCTGCAATGGATGGAGGGGGAATGGGCACACTGCAATGGATGGAGAGGGAATGGGCGCACTTCAATGGATGGAAGGGGGAAGGATACACTGCAACAAATGGATTAGGAAGAAGACACACTGCAATCGATGGAGGGGGAAGGACACACTGCAATGGATGGAGGGGGAAGGACACACTGCAATGGATGGAGAGGGAATGGGCGCACTTCAATGGATGGAAGGGGGAAGGATACACTGCAACAAATGGATTAGGAAGAAGACACACTGCAATGGATGGAGGGGGAATGGGCACACTTCAATAGATGGAAGGGGGAAGGATACACTGCAACAGATGGATTAGGAAGAAGACACACTGCAATGGATGGAGGGGGAAGGACACGCTGCAATGGATAGAGGGGGAATGCGCACACTTCAATAGATGGAAGGGGGAAGGATACACTGCAACAGATGGATTAGGAAGAAGCCACGCTGCAATAAATGGAGGGGGAAGAACACACTGCAATGGATGGAGGGGGAATGGGCACACTTCAATAGATGGAAGGGGGAAGGATACACTGCAACAGATGGATTAGGAAGAAGCCACGCTGCAATGGATGGAGGGGGAAGGACACACTGCAATGGATGGAGGGGGAATGGGCACACTTCAATAGATGGAAGGGGGAAGGATACACTGCAACAGATGGATTAGGAAGAAGCCACGCTGCAATGGATGGAGGGGGAAAGGACACGCTGCAATGGATGGAGGGAAATACACCCTGAAATAAAGGGAGAGTGACGAATGCCCTGCAGTACATAAGAAAGAAAACCCACTCAACAGTAGAGGCAGGGGAAGAAGAGTCGCACTAAAAAAGAGGGAGGGGAAGAAGACTCACCCCACTCTAGAGGAAGGGGGGCAACTGCGCTGTCATGGAGGACGGAGGGGGAATGTTTCGCTTCAACAGGGAGGAACATTGAAGAAGGAGGGCTTCGCACTTCCAAAATGGGGAAAAGCAAAATGGAGGGTGGGTGAGGGAGAGCTGCACTTACACGGGGGAAGCGAAGAGGGGATGGCCACATAACCGTGGAAAATGGAGGAAGGGTGAGGGAAGGAGGGGAGTGGCCTAACACGGAAAGGTTGTGCCCCTACAAATCTGGTGGCATTTCACCCTCACATAGCGAGCCCCTTCACAAATATACTAAGGACTTGGGACAAGTGGGCCCCCCAGTAAAGGTGGTGTTCCTTGATCTGCCGGAAGTGCCACGGCTTTAAGATAAGCTCCTGAAGGAGATATTGCAATCTGCGATGTAGAGATGCGAGTATCTGGGACAGAGAGATGCGGGTATCTGGGACAGAGTGATGCGAGTGTCTGGGACAGAGAGATGCGAGTATCTGGGACAGAGATATGCGGGTATCTGGGACAGAGAGATGCGAGTATCTGGGACAGAGAGATGCGAGTATCTGGGACAGAGAGATGCGGGTATCTGGGACTGGGACAGAGAGATGCGAGTATCTGGGGCAGAGAGATGCGGGTATCTGGGACAGAGAGATGCGAGTATCTGGGACAGAGAGATGCGGGTATCTGGGACAGAGAGATGCGAGTATCTGGGACAGAGAGATGCGGGTATCTGGGACAGAGAGATGCGAGTATCTGGGGCAGAGAGATGCGGGTATCTGGGACAGAGAGATGCGGGTATCTGGGACAGAGAGATGCGGGTATCTGGGACAGAGAGACAGTATCTGGGACAGAGAGATGCGAGTATGTGGGACAGAGAGATGCGAGTATCTGGGACAGAGAGATGCGAGTATCTGGGACAGAGAGATGCGGGTATCTGGGACAGAGAGATGCGGGTATCTGGGACAGAGAGATGCGAGTATCTGGGACAGAGAGATGCGAGTATCTGGGAGAGAGAGATGCGGGTATCTGGGACAGAGAGACAGTATCTGGGACAGAGAGATGCGAGTATCTGGGACAGAGAGATGCGAGTATCTGGGACAGAGAGATGCGAGTATCTGGGACAGAGAGATGCGGGTATCTGGGACAGAGAGATGCGAGTATCTGGGGCAGAGAGATGCGGGTATCTGGGACAGAGAGATGCGAGTATCTGGGGCTGAGAGATGCGGGTATCTGGGGCAGAGAGATGCGGGTATCTGGGACAGAGAGATGCGAGTATCTGGGACAGAGAGATGCGGGTATCTGGGACAGAGAGATGCGAGTATCTGGGACAGAGAGATGCGAGTATCTGGGGCAGAGAGATGCAGGTATCTGGGACAGAGAGATGCGAGTATCTGGGACAGAGAGATGCGGGTATCTGGGACAGAGAGATGCTCTACTTCTGAGCGCAGGAGTGAAGGAGAGACAGTTCTTAGAGAGAAGACTGAAACACGTAATTTCACATCTTTCTTTGGTCGCATCAAAATAGAAGATTCAAAAGGAAAGATGCAATTACGTTGGAAAGGAAGGGGACAGGACGAGAGAATTTGAGTAATTTATGAAAAACTGTGCAGTCGCAGACGTAGTCAGTGACATGTTCGGTGTGACAAAAGTGTCATTTAAGTATTTTGCAATGAACATGATCCACCATGTTCTAGAGAGGGTGAGAATGCTGAACAATATAGCAAGACAGAGGCACACAGCCTGGAATCCAGTGACGTAAGACTCCACGCTTCTCGTTGGTTGACATCGATTGTGAAGAAGCCAATCCAGTCCTTGCTCTCCCTGCCTCCCGTGCCACAAATGTGAATTAGAACTTTAAAGCCTATTTTCTCCAAGGCAGCGGAAACATTCGGCATCAAGGCAATCACCACTCCCAAGTTACAACAGTTTTTACACCATTACAAAAGTAGAGGAGGGCTCTCTTACTTTATGAAGGGCAAAGCCAGTCGGGGAAACACCCATCGGGGCTTTTGGGACCCCAGATGACGCTTTCGGTAATTCCTCACAGGGCCGTACTGGCCGTAGCGTCACCGGGAGTTTCCCCAGTGGGCCACCAGGCTGGGGGCCTGTTTTAGACCCCTGGGGTCCGTTTTTGTTATTGCCGGGGGCCGGTTTTGCAGCATAGCTGCAATATCGGCCCCCAGCAACAAAAGCCGCACAAAGCTTTCCTTCCGCTAGCAACATCTACCCCAGCACCCCCCCCCCCCCCTCACTCCTCCGCCCTCCTCCTACCCCCCGCTGGCCGAGCTTCTTTTCCACACCGCCTCTGGATCCATAGACCTGATGAGGGAGGCAGGCGACGCTCAGGAGCTACTCATGACTGCTTTACCCTTGTGGTCTATCCTCCGAAGAAGTGGAATAACCATGGAAATCTTTAGTATCCTTGACAAGAATCTTGGCTAAAATAGGAGTGGACCAATGTATGAATAAACAGAAACAATCGTGAAACAAACCACATCCGTCGTGCTGAGAAATGTATAATTTTTCAGGAGATGACTGTGGTTGTTTTTATAACAGCCCTAAGGTTCAAGGACTATGTCATGGCATGGCATACCACATTTACTTCTATAGAGCACAATCGTAGAGCTTCCTGGTGCTGAGTAATTGAATATATGAGCAACAAGGGCGAGTGAGAGGTGGTATAGGGTTTACAGTTCACCCTCTCTTCTATAACATTACAACCAAGTGAAGTCCTGCAACCCTGCCGTCATTCCTCACTACTAACAAGAACAGGGTGGGCTTCAACATTGATTACTGTTTTTCTATACCTGTATCAATATATATATAAAAAAAATATACATATATATTTATAAAGGGCGCAAACTCCTGACTCACAGTAACTCGCATGCTTCAACATAGATTTCCTCTACTCACCTGCAACAAGCGTTGCATGTTGGAATCGCCACTAAGTTTTGTCCTTCTTTGGATTATTAGCGATTCATTGATACCTAAGTATATCAGTACTTTTGAAGGGTGACTTGGGACATTCAAATTGTGTAGTATGAGGCTGGTAAATTATATATTTGTTGCCTCACTAACACAAGGTTAAATATTAGGACTATGGGCTGTTAGGATCTCTCCAGTCATCGTATCTCTATCATGCGCTTTACCATGTTTCTACCCTGTCTAAACAGCCATGAGGTCAGGGGCATTAATCAGGAATATGGGACCACCTCTTAATCTTTCCATATATGTGTCCATCCTAAACACATCTGTGTCCAGCTAAGAGAGTAGGAAAAGAAATAGCGGAGGAGA
This sequence comes from Triturus cristatus, assembly GCF_964204655.1. Lineage (NCBI taxonomy): Eukaryota > Metazoa > Chordata > Amphibia > Caudata > Salamandridae > Triturus > Triturus cristatus. Next base: position 321,064,694 of record NC_140586.1, on the reverse strand, counting down.
GGCAGCAACATTCTTCATACCCCTGCAACAGGAAAAAAAATCACACTGTGATGTGGAGAGGTGAGTCAGTAGAGTCCACACTCTGAGATCCCTTATTTTCAAATAAGTCCAAACACACTCACAAGCATGCATAATGACAAAGAGTGCATGCATGGGTACAACGCTCCCTCGTGCAGACTCCTGTTCTGAGTAGGCCTGGGCGGAGTTCACAGAGTTCCGCTATATGGAAGTCTGCTAAGTGCCCAAAGAAATCCGCCAAGCTATGTTGAGTTTTGCCGTTATCAAAAATTGCTTTTTCTGTTACAGTCAATCTTCATTTTGAAGGTACTTCTATGGGAGTCATTTTTGCTCCTAAGCTTGCAAACATTTTTGTTGATAATTTTGAATCAAAATGGGTATTTTCCAAGATCAGTCTTTACTGACAATACATGTGTCGTTGCAAAAGATATATTGATGACTCTTTTATGATCTGGACAAACTCATACAACTGATATCAGAATTTGTGTCCTTTCTGAACACCCCTCGGCGGGATTTGCGGTTCACACATGCAACATGAAAATAATTCCTCACTTTGATTTTAGCATTAAGTGGGCAGATGCTCGCCTATACACTACTTTGTTTAGAAAGCTAAAAGAGAAAAAAACATATTGTTAAAATGTCAAGGCCCTAAGGAGCGGTGTCCCCTTCGGATGTACCTTACATTCTGTCATAGTTGTAAATGTAAAGAACTCTATTTCCCTGAGGCAAGGACTTCGATGGATTTTTTGCATTCAAGCATTGCACCAGCAATCTGGTTAAGAGAGTGATGAAAAGAACACGGTACTCTCCGAAAGAGGAAATATTGACTAAGAAACAGAAACAGAAGTCAGATAAACTAGTGTTTGTGACTACATTTGGTTCCCGCACTAACAAGGTTGTTAAAATGATGATGTCTTTCAAGCAGGCAACATTACATTAGACTTCCCTAGGTTTGCCTATAGATGTGGCCGCAAATCTAAGGATCTCATAGTACACTCATGTGACCACGTCAACACTACTGGCCACTCTATACCTACCAGCCTGGGATCACCAGAGAAATTTGGGCTACGTTAAATGCGGCCAGTGCGTAGTGCGCCCTTCCACTCATAATACTAAGCCATTTGAGAATACCAATGTAGAGCAAAAACTGAGATTGTTTTCAAATTGGAAATCCTGTTTCATAGTTTACTGCAATTGGTGCCCCTGTGACCTTAACTAAGTGGTATAGACCACTCAGAAGGTTAGGAAAGCTTAGGCCAGCATTGCAGCAGGGTTAGATTTTAGGATGCCAAAGCTCCTTTGGTTTCGCATTTTATTTGCATTGGTCACAATCAGAATAATATACGGTGGCAATTTATTGACGTCATCAAAGCATCACCTAGACACTGCGAACTGCAATAGACGTTTCAGTAATATAAGTTTGAATGAATACAACGTTGTGAAATAGTCGAGAGCAGCTTTGATTCCATGGATCAGATGAACATCAAATTCAAACACTAGCTGTCTTCGAAGCTGATGAACACAATATATTTGCCACCAATTGTATCTGCATTATCACAATTTAATTCTGAAGTATTGATGACCAAGGGTTTCCCAACTCAACCACTGTTCGTCATTGCATGGCTGATTAAAACCCCACAAACTGACTTTCTCCCAAATGTCTTTTTGATTCTAAGGACCACTAGGATTTCTTATACTGTGTGTTTGCCAATAACTGTGACATATTCATGAACGTGAGTTTCTCATTAACTCGATTTCAACAAGTATCAATGAGATATGAATGATTGAGAACCCACATTGTTATTTGGGTTTTATACTGATTGCTCTTTTATGATGAATTTCATCGAATAAAGAATTTGAAATAATATTTGGGTTTTATACTGAATAAGTGTTTTTCATCACTTCCATCAAATGTGTAGCACTGGCTTTTGCACATGGTGAGTGCTTGGTTCTATTTTTCCATTTCTTCTGTTTCTACAAAAAATGTTGGACATCTTTATCTTCCTTTTTATTTATATATGATGTCCATGCAACATTTTTTGTGTAATATGTAATGCTTTGTGGTCATTTTAAGATTACACACCCGCCCTCTTAGGGCATCTGCCATCTTTAAAGGTGAAGTAATCCCCGCGCGCACCAGTCTGTTTCCTGTCCTGGACAGTGATAGTTGTATTGTTGGGCCCACACTGCTTTATTCCTCTTGCAGATCCACTGGGAATTTTCAAGCCCTTCCATGATCGACTCAGGGAAGTCTTTATCTGTTTCACTTTCTCCACTAATGTGTTTTTCATCTCAGCCACATATTTATTTTTAAACTCTTTTTTTATTTAAACATGCAAAAACTGCACAACAAAGAGCCTTAATAGTACAACCACAGTTATTCTTGTTTTATCCATCATAACATCATCTTCCTCACATGATATAATCTTTTATAAAATTGAGCCGAGTGGTCCCTTCTATAATCTACATTTTGTTTTCCTCCTTTGTAGACCCTGATACGTCTGCCATGCCCCCAAATTTTCAGCCCTTTCTTGGGGCACCCTCTACCCTTATAGATTGTTAATTGCGCTTGCCAGCACCAATCCATGTCACTTTCCCAATTTTTCAAAGGAGGGGGTGTGATTGCCCCCATGCTTTTGCTATATTACGCTTTTTCACCACCGCAGCCAGAGACAGCTATTGTTTTGTGTGTCGTGGCCAGTCCTTATTCACCCCTGTTAACAAAATAAGCCATTTTGGGTCAGCCAGCACCTCTATACCCACTACCTCCGTCATTCTTTGGGCTATCCTTGTCCAATACACTTGGAGAGATGGGCATTCTTAAAGAAAGTGAAAGAAGAATCTTTCCGCCCCACTTCCCGTATGGCATCTCGTGTTTTCACTACGTCCCATTTTGTATAAGACTGACCTAGCATAGTACACTTTGTGAAGTATTTTGAGTTGTATCAGGTGGAACCGTGCTCGAATCGCCACCTCTCGTGGACCCTGCAGCATTTCCACCCACTGTTCCTCTTCTAATGTGCCTACGTCTTGCTCCCATGCCGACCGGAGTGCTGTGGTGGGGTCTGGGGAGTTATTGACTACCTTGTTGTAGAATAGGGATATGGTTTTGTCCCTGATCTGTTCAGTCAGCACCTTATCTTCTAGTGGTGAGGCTTCATTCAACGCTTCCCTTTCCCTCATGTATTTCCATACCGCATGTCCCAACTGAATGTATCTTAGCCATTCTCCCTTTCCCATCTCATAGTCTCTCTGTAGGGTTTGAGCTCTATATATGCTCCTCCTCTCCAGACATCTCCCAATTTTTCCAATCCGATAACCTCCCATTTAGCAAAACCCTCTAACCCCCTAACTTCCCCCAGGAGGTCACCCGCCCACAGTGGTGTCATCCCTGATAACTTTTTCTCCCATCCCAGGCACTTCCATACCTTCTCAACTGTTGTAGTGTGTACCGGGAGGTGTTTGTCTATCTGCTGTGTATACAATAATCCCAGTGGACCTCGGGCCCCCATGGTCTGTCTACTCACCCTATACGCTGGTTCAGCCCCATCCTCAAATATCCAGCCATTCACCTTTTATTAATTGTGAGGCCCGGTAGTAACCCCGTACATCTGGTACCGCTAGGCCTCCCTCGAACACTCCCATCTGGAGCTTACACAACTCGATTCTTGGGCCTGCCCCGCAACATATCAATGCCCGAATTTCTGAATCTACTCTGCGAAAAAGGGAGGGAGGCACCTCATACAATGAGTTTTGTAACACGTAGAGTAAGCGTGGGAGAGTTATTATGTTGAACAATGCCGCCCGTCCCATCAGGGTCAATGGGAGCGTGCACCAGAGTTTTGTGTCGTTTATGAGCCTGTCCAATTGCCTCCCCACGTTCTGGTTGTAGTATTCGTTTGGGTCTCGGGTGATAAATAAACCTAGATACTTGAAGCCATTCTCCTGGATGGGCACACTGCATCTTGATGTTAGATTAAGAGACTTTACCTGCTAGGGGGAAAAGTAAGGATTTGTCCCAATTAATCCGATATCACGAATACTCGCCGAATATTACAAAAATCTGCAGTATACTGTCAATTGACTGTCTCGGTTTATTCACGTATATAAACAAAACATTGTCTGCGTAAAGTGATATTCGATCTCCCACCTCCTCTCCAATTGGTATCCCCCTTAATCAGTAGGTCTAGTCTCACTCACGCCGCCAACGGCTCCAAAGCCAGCGCAAATTGGATTGGGGACAGCGGATATCCCTGTCTAGTTCCTCTATGTAGGGTAAATGTGCGGGAGACTGTTGCATTGACCCTCACCCTGGTGAGGGGTTGGGTTATACAGAGGCCTGACCCAGCCAATGAATTTTGGGCCAAGGCCTCAGTGCTCGAGAACTGCATACAATTGGTGCCACTCCACACTATCAAACGCCATACTCCAGTCTAACGATAGTAGCGCCGCCTGCTCATGGATATGCATCTGGGTTATGTGTAGGGTTCCAAAAAGGCATCGCAGGTTCAGCCTCGTGCCCCTATGAGGCATAAATCCCGATTGATCTGGGTGGATGAGGGTCTCTATAACGTGTGCCAGTCTCGTGGCCTAGAGTTTAGCAAGTACCTTTATTTTGAAGTTTAAAAGGAAATCGGTCTGTAGGAGGAACAGCTGGAGGAGTTCTTCCCCGGTTTTGGAATTACTGATATCACTGCGGTTCGTTGATCCGCTGGTAATATCCAATTCTTCAACGCCTGGTTGAACATGTTTAGCATATGCTCTGTTGTCATGTCTATCATTGCTTTATATAATTCAACAGGCAATCCGTTGGGGCCTGCTGCTTTACCTGACTGCAACGCTTGTGACGCAGCGCTTACCTCTTCTATGGTTAAGTCGTCTTCTTCCAGATGGTCTCTATCTTCCTCGCAGAGGAGGCATAGAGATGTCTCTCAGGAAACCTCTACACTCATTCGCGGTATGTTCAGTGTGGAGGTGTAAATGACCCTGTAGTATTTCGCGAACTCTTCAGAGATTTCTGCCACTGTTTCAAGCTTCTTCCCTTCCTTGTCCATTAAACTGGAACTGATCCCCCCTCATCTGTCTTCTATCTAACCATGTCAGTAATTTGTTGGCATTATCGCCCACTTCGTATATTCTGTATTGTGTTGCTTGTGCTTACGCCCTGGCGCTATCCCCCATTAGGTCCCTGAGTTCTTTTTGTCGGATGCCAAGCCAGTACCTGCCATTGGCTGCTTCTGGCTCTTCTCCTGCTATTTGTGCCTCAAGACAAGCTATTTCCTTCTCCAAGGCTATGCATTTTAGATGTTTTCCTTATTAATTGCTCCTATTTTTACCTGTGCCTGGCCTCTAATGACTGATTTAAAGGCCCCCCCCCAAGGGTGACTGTCGAGTCCACTGACCCCTGATTTTCCTAAAAATAGTGTTCTGCCTCCTCCCTCAATTCCTCGCTAAAATCTTCACCCTTTAGGTACCAAGGTTCAATTCTCGGCGGAAGTGTGAAGTCTTTTGCTGGGCCGGCCAACCTCACCTCTACCGGGGAGTGATCGGCTATACCTCTTGCAATGTGTGTAGCCTCCCTAAATTCTCGTCATCCAAGATGTTTGTGTTATTATATAATCTAATCTAGAAAGGCTGCCCGTTGCTGCCGACAAATGGGTATACTGTTTCACACCGGGGTGTTGATGTCTCCATATATCCCCTAGTCCCAGTGCTTCAAGGAATCCCTGCAGCTGTCCCCTTTGCCTAGTGGTACCTGTGCTGCGTGCACCCCTTCCTGAAGCGTCTAATTCAGCTGAGATGATATCATTCATGTCCCCCCCAGTACCAACCTGCCCTCTGGCAGTTGTAGCAACATGTTCCCCAGAGAATCCAGGGTGGCTGACTGCAATCCTGGGGGCAAGTAGCCCGAGCAAAGGTTAACTTGTTCTCCCTCCCACTTTGCACTTATAGCTGTGTACCTGCCCAAATCGGCCACCCACAGTTTATGATCTATAAATGAGCATTCCCGTTTAATCAATATACCAACTCACCTGGAGCCTAAGGTGTAACCGACGTGTGCATCCTAAATACATCTGTGTCCAGCTAAAAGAGTAGGAAAAGAAATAGGGGAGGAGAGGCAGCAACATTCTTCATACCCCTCCAACAGAAAAAAAATCACACTGTGACGTGGAGAGGTGAGTCAGTAGAGTCCACACTCTGAGATCCCTTATTTTCAAATAAGTCCAAACACAATCAGGAGCATGCATAATTATAAAGAGTGCATGAATGGGTACAATGCTCCCTCGTGCAGACTCCTGTTCTGAGTAGACCTGGGCGGAGTTCACAGAATTCCGCTATGCGGAACTCTGCTAAGTGTCCAAAGAAATCCGCCAAGCTATGCAGAAATCCGCGAGCGGTGGAATGCGTTATCTCACGCCATTCGCTCTTTAGCGACAGGTGTTTGTCCTGTGCTGGAAACTCTGCGCGAATGGCATCATGCGCAGTGCAAGAGGTCGCAGCTTCTTTCTGCCACTCGAGTAGAAGTTTTACTGGAGCGGCAGCTTCCTCAACCGAAACAGAACGTTTCTTAACACAGGTGGTAGCGACCATCTGCGACCGCCCGCATTGAGAAATCTTGCTGGGGAGCGGTATAGCGTTGGATTTTCCTCACTCCCCAACTTACCATTGGCGAGTTGAGTGAGGAAAAAACTCCGCTCTGCTACACAGAGCGGAGCTTTTTGGAACTCCGCGATCTGCGAGGAGCGCAGAGTGTAAAAAGCTCAGCAAACTCTGCTAACAGAGCGGAGTTCACCCCCCATGCCTTGTTTAAAGTGCAATGCGTCCCTTTAAATGGAATGCTAAGCACCCTGGAAGCCAAAATGGTGCATCATGTTTGAACATATGTCTGAGCATTGTGGTAAATATAGAGCCACAAGGCTATAGGTAATGCATTAGAGGTAATAAAAGTGGCACTGGATGTAATTTTAGAGGGAGGATGGAGTGTTTATGTTGTTTTTTACAGAAAATAATTAGTCGGCACGGTTTTTGTTTTTCACTAAAAAAGGTCAGAACTTTACAAATATCTCTCAGTAGAGTTTACAGAAGTGTACGATGTAGTCTGGACTAACCCAATTCTTTCTCTTCTAGGGAATACATCAAAGTTGTTCAAAAATTAGAGGAGGAAGTGTATTCGTTGATCGCAGCTGGGCATTAAGGCAATTTTTGTCCTCCAAAAATCTCTACGGTGAAGAAGAAGGTGGAAGTGAGTAGCACTGTAATTGAACACATCTGGATGAACGATACCAACGTAGGGGTGAATTAGAACAATCAAGAAGGAAATGATAGTGACTGGAGGCCAGTTGACCAGAAAGTAACAACAGAAAGACAAATAATGTGTAATAAAAGGCCAGGTTTTTAGGAGCTTCTTAAAAGAGCTCATATTGGGATCAAGTGGTAAACTGAAAGGTAACAAGTTCCAGAGATTAGCACTGACTATAGAGGAAGCCTGAACACCACAGGCAACTGCGATGCTGTCCATCATTTCAAAGGGATAATATCACGTCCATCCCAAACACAATATTAATGCATATCTCCCATTTACATCTCAAATGGTCCAACCATTGTACGTTGGGACCTCCTAAGTACGTGACGAGTGGCTGATCAGCTAACCTCCCAAATAACCCAAAATTTGGAGGTGGGGGTATTTGAGATGTAAATGGGAGATATGCATTAATATTGTGTGTGGGATGGACGTGATATTATCCTTTTGAAATGATGGACAGTAAAGCTATTACAATCTCCACAGAACTTATAGGGGAGTACAGCTTTGTTGAATACAAGAATTGATGCATGAGCGCGTCTATTGATAGACTGTGGATTCTGACAGTTATCTATTTGGGCCCGATTATTATCCTGGCGTTCAATTCTATTTTCATGCTTTGAAAAAGTCTTAGAATAAGACGAAACACGTGTCGGCAGGCAAATCGTGTGCTGGGAAACTTTTTTTACTTCTATGACACCAATAAAGACTGCTGAACAGCAATAGGACTCATTGATTCTTCTGGATCACTGTCTTGAATGATATCTTAGAACTATTTCTATCCATGAGAAAGGGTTATATGTACCCAGAGGTTCTTAAAAATTAACGGTGTGCTGTATTTGCCTTGTTTTTTTTGTCAAATTTGGTTGCACACTTAGGTGTGCCAACAACACCTTTTGGTAGTAGGTGTTTTGGGCGACCCGAGAACCCGTGTACATAGTTTTGAAATAAAATAAAGAACAAAAAACTTTATATACATTACACATCGTATGATTATGGGACAACTGTTTACTTAGTGAAGGTGTGGACATTTCCCTTTATAGGGAACACTACTACCTGCCCTGTTTGTGCTAGACCACAGGCAACTGCTCTTGTTTTTGGGATTTCAATGAGCACTTAATTTGCAGACTGCACAGATTGCTTGTAGTATTACAAAGTAAACTTTGAGGCCAGAAAACTAGGGGACTTCTGTTATATTGCTTTGTGAACATTGGTCAAAACTTTAAAGGAGACCCAATGGGAAATAGGTAGTCAATGAAACACCGGTGACAATTGATATTTACAAATTGTGTTTAGTATTTGCAGACTAATACAACTGACGTCCAAGTGCCATCTGAGGTGGCCACCATTATCACTGTCCTTACAATGAAAATGGCTTGAGGAACTATGATTGCTACAATAGCCAATTAAATACTCTACCATGGAGACTGGTGGTATCCAATATTCAGATACTTTTATGCTTCTTCACAGATCTAAACACATCGGCTGTACTGTTGACATCCGAAATGGCAATGGACTTGTCCAATTCATGAACATTGAAGCCCAGGAGAGCTTTGTTTATTTTGATGCTTGCACTGCTGTTGTTTCCCTCTCTGCTCGGACCTTTACTAAATGCTGACTTTTCCTAATGCAGGCAAGTCATTTGATGGCTATAAGTCTTGGGGAGTCTACAATAAATTAAGGTGAATGGCAAGTGGAGCACTCATACTTATTGGCCACTGCTCATTTTCTGTTTACCAGAAACAAAGCAGGGACAAAGCTTGGAGATCAGACTTTCATCAAATTCAACTAGGTATTGTGCAAAGAGTGTACTTTTTACGCAAATTCTTTCTTTGACTTATTTGAAACCAGCAACAGTACAAGTTATAATAATAAGATTGAGCATTTCCCCACAGATTTCTAGAGCTTTCCATATGATTAGGTGTGTTTTTCTGCCTACCTCTCCCTCGTCTGTTCCGGCTCAAAACATGTGCTCACCGAGTTTCCCCGGTGGGATTGAGGTCCCAGGGATTGCTTTGCTCGTGACCCTGCCAAAGGACTACTACGCCCAGGGTGCACAGCGCTCCATCACGCTGCTGCCAACGAGTGGGAGGCGCTGAAGTCAACACGGGCATTTAAGCGTTGCCTCTACCCCGCAGCGCTGGTGTGTTTTTCAGCCTACCTATCCCTCGGCTGTTCCGGCTCAGAACTTGTGCTCATCGAGTTTCCCTGGTGGGATTGAGGTCCCAGGGATTGCTTTGCTCGTGACCCTGCCAAAAGACTACTACGCCCAGGGTGCACAGCGCTCCATCCCGCTGCTGACAACGAGGGGGAGGCGCTGAAGTCAACATGCACATTTAAGCGCTGCCTCTACCCCGCGGCACGGGTGTGTTTTTCTGCCTACCTGTCCCTCGGCTGTTCCGCCTCAAAACTTGTGCTCACAGAGTTTCCCTGGTGGGATTGAGGTCCCAGGGATTGCTTTGCTCGTGACCCTGACAAAGGACCACTACACCCAGGGTGCACAGCGCTCCATCCCGCTGCTGCCAACGAGGGGGAGGCGCTGAAGTCAACACGCGCATTTAAGCACTGCCTCTACCTCGTGGCGCGGGTGTGTTTTGTCTGCCTACCTGTCCCTCGGCTGTTCCAGCTCAAAACTTGTGCTCACCCAGTTTCCCTGGTGGGATTGAGGACCCAGGGATTCTTTGCTCGTGACCCTGCCAAAGGACAAATATGCCCAGGGTGCACAGCGCTCCATCCCGCTGCTGCCAACGAGGGGGAGGCACTGAAGTCAACACGCGCATTTAAATGCTGCCTCTACCCCGCTGCACGGGGCGCGTGCGGGACGTAGCCCGGACAAAGCCCGGACCAATGGCGGGCCCATCTGAGCCCGTCCGAGACTGGAAGAGGCTGGGCTGGGCCACCCTACGTACATCAGACTCCTCAATTGCATGGTACTGTCTAGTCTCCTTGCTTCGCTGCTATGCCACCTGTGGGGGCTGGTCCATTGAGCAAACGTAAGGCGAGGGTGGGAGGAGGGGTGGTGGGAACCCTTGATGCCTTTTTGTCCAGGGCAGAATCTGCGCTGATTCATCAGATTCAACTAACTGAGCGCAGGTTATCATTAGAGCCTCAAATGCCCTCAAATAACGGTAACTTGGCTCCCCTCACCGTACTAACACTAACAGATTCACCCTCAGCTATACCTTCCTAGACCTCAAGTCAGCATACACTGGGATTTATTGCCCCATCATCATCCACCCGAACTAGTCCAGAATCTCTTTCTGGCTCAACAATGGTCATAACCAGGGGCAAGAAAGCAATCCAGGTTGAAAGTGGGGAACCACCCACGGAGAAAAGGAAAGCCAGGGGTCCATCGAAAGCCATTCCTCAGCCACCAGGGGGAGTCAAACGGAAGGTAGCCTCAAGGGGGTGTGGTGGGTGCTATCAATCCACTTTGGCTACAACTATTGATAGCCTCCCTGGCCGTGTCGCTGACAATCAACCTAAATTTAACGAGGAAATATTCTATTCATGGATAGTGCAGGGAATTTCAAATCTAATTGACCCCTTGCTGCAAAAACAGAGCCTGATAGAAGATAGATTCAAAAAATTGGAGCAGGGTATATCCAACAGCTCCTTGAGCAATTTCTACGCTCAGACGGAAGGTGGGGGTATTATATCACAGACGGGTGGGGTGGGTTCGCATAATAGAGGCCCTGATACCATTGTACCCATTTCCACGAGTTAGCCCCCAAAGATAGTCATCATGCCTCCCTGCCACGGGGTGGCATTAGCCTACCGAGCTTGCAGCAGGTCTTAAAAGTAACTGGCACACGCTCTCCTCAACAACATCCTGTAGGTGCTCGGCATGCTCCCAAGTTTTTACATCTACCCCCGGAAGCCACTCCCTACACTGTAGTCCTTGGTAACGTTCCTGAGTTAGTACCGCAGGCACAGGAGGATTGGCAAACCCTGAGAAACAAGGCATTACATCTGTTGAGTTCCAGGACAGGGATAAAAAATCAACTGTTTTCTGAATTTAAAATGGTCCACAGAGTACCATGGGTAGGGAAGTTCCAAAAGTCCCTCAGGGGTGATTGCGTGGTTTTAAGTTTTAGGTCTCCTGGTCTGGTCCAGCATATTTTGGAGAGGGCGGGAGACCTTGTTGCCAGGGATGATATTTCTATTCTCCCCCTAGGTTTTTTTTATCAACCCACAAATAATATTAGATGTGCTGAATGGAGAGGGACATCCCAAATACTTGGCCAATTTAACTATTCTGTCCCCCTAAGCAATCGTTTCGATGCTTTTACTCGTCTCGTTATTGTTCCGTTTCATCTGGGACAGGCATGTGCAGGGGTTACACGGGGTCTGGCAATTGTCTACCAATATGTGATCAACCTGTTTCTCTTAAAAACTGGGATATTCCAACAAAGCAGGATGCAAAAGGTAATAACCCTGGCTATCTCGGGGGTGTCAATGTAACTAAGGTCGATTTGAGCCTGGAGGAGAGGCTGGTAGGCCTGGCTAATGTTTTCCTGGAAGTACCTATTCCACTGGATTGCTCTCATGGCTTGGATGCCCAGGGGGTTGCGAATGCACCTCCTCCCCATCCATCTTCTACAAGCTTACTCCAAGGGCTTCCAAAGCCGACTATGACAGTGGGTTCCTGGAACATTGCAGTGCTCCTGCACAAAACCGCATCAAGTGATTGGACAGTTTTTATTGAACAGTATGACTTCTGGGCATTGCAGGAGACTTGGTCTATTGATCAGGTTCACCACCTTGGGTTTTCAAATTTCTCCAAACCTGCCCAAGGGGGACGAAAAGGTAGACCCATTGGTGGTCTCACATGCTAGGTGAGACAGCAAATGGGTTACAGCACAGAGGTGGTTCCCATCGACAGTCCGGATATTATGGCCTTACGGCTGTGGACCGCCCAAGCACGAGACATTTTGATAATTAATATTTATGCTAGAGGGCGGGAAGTGCTTCGAGACAGTTGCTCTCCTTGATAGTTTCTTGGATAGCCAGAAGGGTGGGTGCAACTTGGTAATCGCGTGTGATTTCAACTGCACCTTTGAACCTTGTGGTCTAGAAGATGGTAATCTAAGTATCGATGAGGATTCACAGTGGAATATTCCGTCCCTAGATCTGAGCCCAATTAAAAAATGGACAGAAGCTGCTTTGCAACTTAAAGGGCTGTGTTTGGAAAGGGGACTGCGAGCAGTAAACGGGAGGTCCCAATCGGACCGGAAGGGCGCGCACAATTTTAATAATGGTCTGAGAACTAGTCGTATAGACTTCATCCTCCTCAATGTGGAATTTTGGACTTCCCTTCAAGACATGCGTGCACAGAAAGCGATTGCTCCAGCGGGAAAGGGCAAATTTACATATCCTCCCTGCGTCACAGACCCGTCATCACACTAACTCATTCACACACGCATCCATTGGTGGGGCCAATAACACCAACATTCATACGTCTCACTCCGAGTCTGCACACAGAAGAAGCGCTGGACATGTGGGGTACCTTGTTACCTATTGGAGGGAAAATTTACATTAATAGATACATTTGTACCTATAGAATCCTAACTTTAACATCAAGGCACTCCACCACTTGGTTGATGGACCAATTAGTTGGACTGGTTGATGGTGATTTAGAACCAGCTAAAACACATTTAAAGTTCAGAACCCTTAAACAATACCTTATTAAAGAATCACAAACTCATTTTCTGTTAATAAATGTTTAGTTTATCTAATTAATTTACCTTCATTGACATAGACAACATTTAATAAAATTTAAGATTTTCAATGATCATTTGACACAAATTAGCATGACATTTATAGTTACCTAATTTCAGATACTGGTGATCATTTTCCCAACACCTGTCAGCCCTACATTAACCAAATCCCTTCTGGTGTTATCGTCCCATCAAATGCAGGCTAAGACCCGAATTAGTCCAGGAAAAAGTTATTTCGCTCGGCACGACACAGTCCCAAAGATATCCAAAGGACCAGACTAACATGCGTGCAAATCGATCACCAGCGCAAATTCGGAACACCCTTCTGGAGCGTGCTAGTCTTGCTTTGTCTAGTCTTTTTCCATTTTCTACAGACCCCCCTTTTATAGTAAATTCTCAAATAATCGTCAACGTTTTCTAAAATCCCAACCCTAGGATTGGCTAAAACTCCTCAATTTTGTAATTTTTTGGACACAGTTCCCAGAGTCTCTTGGTTCTCAGGGATTCTAAGATGTCATAGTTTTGTTGGTGCAGTTCTCATGCGACAAGTCCCAAAGTATCAACCTGTGGACTTCCGAGGACAGCTGGTCATTGTCTTTTCTGTCATTCACACTAGTTGAGTCTTGGCAATCCTCCACGTTCCTATCCTTGACGAGGAACATAGTGCACATCATAGAGGTCGCCTGGAGATCTTCAGAGCCATCCGAGTCTGCGCAGTAGACATCGCGCTCACATGACGGTGGCCACTTCCGAACTCCATTTTGAATATTGCGGCCTAGTAGGCCCGAATGCCAACTTAAGCAAAACAAACATAAAAAGTAATTAATACACGGAGATGAAGGTTCTAATGTTTAAACCCACATTAATCCCTTTATAAGTATTTTCCTAGCTTATAGCAACGTTTAAAGCAATAATACTCACCCTTCCGCCATAACAGGAACGCAAATCATTACAAAAGCAACATAAATCATGCAATTTTCTATATCAATGCATTCTACCATTTATATGCGTACCACAGTTAGTCATCAAAGTTATTTGCCATGCAATTTGCTTTTAGTCCCGCGTGTAATTCGTGTTTATTAAAGTGTAATATTGATTATTAATACCACTGCAAACAACTAGTACAGGTTAATATTTAAAATAAATACGTAATTAGTGTTTTCATGCAAAATAGAGAAGGTATACAAATTTTCCGTTTTACCTACTCCACCAATCCCCCCTTTGATGATTTTTTATATCACCTCAAATCCCACTAAATTTCGGTTAATTTCATGGAAATGAATTCTCAGTTCTCTTACTCAATTGTGTTACATCATAGTTTCCCCTGTTTCATCCTCTCTTGTTTTCTTATACATACTTTCTTTCCAATCTTCTAGTTCTATATCTTCCATTTCTCGTTCTTTTATTTCTTTTCTCTTTCTTTTCGCAACTTCCCTTTTTATTTTATTTTGTAATTTTCTTCTTTTTATACATACACATCCTAGTCTTAAGATCAATATTAGTATTACCATACAAGTCACTGGTAATAGAATCTTACCTACAAATTAACTACCTACTTTGATTAGGAAGCTTTCTATATTAGAAAACCCTTTACCAATCTTTTCCCAAACACTTTTAACCTCCAGTGGAAATTTTCTTTCATGCAAATCTGTTATATTCTTAATATATTTCTTCAAATCTTGATTATCGTCAGGAATGTAAGTACAACAATGTTGCACCTTCAGCATTCCACAGACTCCTCCCTCTTTTGCCAAAATTATATCAAGGGCAAGTCGATTTTGCATCACCATGGCTCTTATGGCAACCATTTCGGTATTTACCAGTAAGAACCCTCGCGCAGTGCTTGTCGATAAGCGATCCACTACTGTAGACAATTTTCAAATTTTATGCGCATTCAGAGATATTCCAACTACTGGTATCAGTGCCCAAAGATATCTCCTACAATTTCTGACCAACTTTCCCTCCTTCTGCGTGTTAGTTGCCTACCTATCTCATGCATACCGTCTTTTCCCCTTCCCACATGAAATATCTTTGGGAAGACCAGGCCTAGGTAACATGTGCCATACCAATGGTCCGGCAACCGATAATAAGCTTTGTTCCCGCAGATGAAATATAATCCAGGGAATACCGGATCGTTTCCTCCTTTAAATCCCCATCCTCCCATGATTCTAAATGTATCATGGCATTCACTCGCACCTATAAAATAATTATCATAAACAGTTTCATTTCGTCTAATACACAATTTCCCTTTCTGAGGCTAGTCTAAAGCCATAGCTGGACTGGTTTCTCCCTTCAAATGTTTTTCCTTTTCTACATCCCAAACTGTCGTCTCTTATTTTCCCTCAGGTATCTTTCTTTGCATCTTAATTCTCCTCTCTTCAACCATGTCCAAGAAGGTCTTTTCTTCTTTTCTCAGACTACAAGTAAGATTATTCTTAAACACTTCTTCTAAAGTTAATTCTCTAGTTTCTAAGAAATACTCACCTAAGACTTTACCAGGTTTTATCTTATTTAATTTTGAAACTACAGGTACTTGTGAGAAAATATTATCTACTCGGAATAATAGTAGTCTAATTTCCCTGTTTTATAAAACAAGCTCGCTAATACACTACATGTTATCCCATATGTCACAGGAAGGTGGTGATAGGTAACACCTTCTGATACTGATGCAGGTAACTGAATGCAAACATAACAATCTCTAATATCCATAGTCTTTACATATTCATATAATAATTTTGAAAAAAAGTTGTTAGAAAAATCAGTTATAGACCTATCCTTATGCGGATCAGTACTGTCTATCAATCTAGTTGCATGAGTATCATGAATCTTTTCTACATTTGTCTGATTTTCAATATGACTCTCTATCCTTTCGAACGTTACTCTAAACGATATTATTAGAGCTAATATACTCCATAGAAGCATTAGTAATCCTGTACAACAACAACACACTTTGCAGCATCTTCAAAGGAACACACATGTAGATTTTCTACCCTCTGCGTTTGCCATTTCGGAAATGATCAGTGTCTTTTGACTTAGCCTCTTTTATTCACAACTAAATTTTCTGTCTAAACCCAAGGCTCTAAGCGCCTACTTGGTTCTTTCGGTTATATGTCTCATCCGGTATTTCAATTTCTCTGCATCTCTTCTTTGTTTACACCAATCTTGCATTCAACCGTCTTTGTCCTCGTTTTCAGAATTTTGGTTCAGAACTTCCTGAACATCCGTCTCTTCTCTGATATCAGATAAGATAACTCTCAGGATTTCCGAATCTTCTTCTTCGTCAACCACTTCTGGTACAGCCACCTCTAGACTCTCCTGGCTGTCAGCTTCCTCTTGTATATCAGGAAGTGCCACATACGTCCCTTCCGGTGACTTATACTTCTGGTTGGGTCTCTTAATTCGCTTTTCTTTCTTCAAACATGCCTGTTCAGTGTCTTCTGATTTCTCTTGACTGGATACTTTATTTACTTGTTCAGCTTTAGATGATTTTACTCTCGTCAGTCGGTATCTTAATCTTTTTATTTTATTGGGCCAGATTTCTTCTTTCGACTGTTGTTTCAATTTATTTCCCTTCTCACCTCATTCTGTTTTCCAAGCTCTCTTCCTCAAAACTCGTCCTTGATCTTCTCCTTCACTCTCTTCAGATTCTGTATCTAGGCAACCCTTGCCTTTTGGGGATTTTTCCTTCGAGACCTCAGGTTCCCTATCTACAGTTTTCCCTCCTCATGTTTCTTCCACGCAATCTTCCTGCTGACTAACTGTCCCTTCTTCTACCTGGGTGCGTGTAGTCCCTACACCTCCTCGGGGGTCTTCCGCAATAATCTTACCCTCTCTCTCTCTGTATCTAATTCCTCACCTTCTAGTTCTATACTCTCATGTGGAATCTCTCTCGTATTTTCATGTGGAGCTTCCTTATCAAGGATTTCCTTGTCAGTTTCCTTAATATTCTCCTTTATCTTTTCATGTACTGTCACCTGTTCCGTCTCTGATTCGGAGCTGGTACCCGAAATTTCCAGTCGTCTCCTCAATGGCAAATTTTCTTGTTCTGGAACTTGACTTGGCTCCAACTGTCCCCGTCTCGGAGCTTGTCTTGCTCTTGTTTCTTCTGATTATGACGCAGAACTGGTATCTGATTCTCCCAAATATTCTTCCTCAGGTTGCAATAATCCAACACAAAGTCATCAGATATAGGCAGTAGTTTGTTGACAGGAATGAAAACATGTCTCATCGCTCTACCCATAACAATCTCATGGGGACTCAGCCTAGTATTCCTATCCGGAATCGATCTAATAGTCATGAGCATTAGAGGCGAGACATCAGGCCATTTTAGTCCTGTGGCCAAACAGATTTTTCCCAATCTGTTTTTAATGGTGCCATTCACTTGTTCCACTACTCCAGAAGCCTCTGGACGGTAGGCACAATGCAGTTTCTGTTGTACATTTAATGCTTCACAAATCAATATTATGATTTCATTCTCAAAGTGCTTCCCTCTATCTGACTCAATCGTAACTGGAAAACCAAATCTAGGAATGAATTCTCTCAACAGGAGTTTAGCTACAGCAACCCTATCACTCCTTCTGGTCGGGTATGCTTCCACCCAGCGTGAAAACAAACAAACAACTACTAAGACATACCTTAGCCGATTACACGGGGACATTTCAATGAAATCAATCTGCATTCTGGTGAAAGGACCTCCCTCGCGTTCTATGGTTCCCAAACTCACTACTGTTTTCCTTCCTGGATTATATTGCTGACATATTAGGCATCTCTGACAAAGGCTCTCAGCTACAAGCTGGAATTTTGCATTATACCGGGTCTGCTTGAAATGTCTGATCATGGCATCCCTACCCACATGGGCTTGTCCATGGTACATCCGTGCCATGGTAGAGACCATGCTATCAGGCATTACTGGTCTTCCATCCCGATAAACCCAAACTCTATCTGCCTCTCGTGGTACACATCCTGATTTTATCCACTATTTCTTTTCTTCTTTTCCTGCCTCTTCCTGTACCTGCCTCACCTCCTTCCAAGTACTCACAGTGTTAGTAAAAAGTAAGGGACATGAGTTCATCTCCTTTTCCCTGTTCCGATTGACTGAGTTTTGGTTGCGCGCACAATATTGCGCTATGTCATTTGCGAATTCATTTCCCTTTGACACATAATCAGCATTCTTCGAGTGGGCAGCCCATTTTACCAATGCCAATTGCTTAGGCAGCTGTATCGCCTCAAGCAACTTCCCAACCACTTCAGCATTCCTTATAGGAGTTCCACTCGATGTCAAAAACCCTCTTTGGAACCAAAACTGCCCAAAATCATGCACAACTCCGAATCCATACTGACTATCAGTAATCACAGTTATCCGCAGATTCTTTCCCAACTTGCATGCTCTTGTTAATGCAAACAATTCAGCAACCTGAGCTGATCTCACTCCTTTCAAACATGACGCTTCCAATACAGCTGCCACAGTACATACTGCATACGCTGCACTCAATATTCCTTCTTCAGTTCTCAGGCATGACCCATCCACAAACATCACATAGTCACTCTCTTTCAGAGGTACATCTTTTATGTCCGGACGTGGCTTAGTGCAAAAATCAAGCACTTCCAAACAATCGTGGTCCACGTCATCCTTCACTTCCACATTTACAGCATCAGGCAGAAGTGTTGAGGGGTTCACATTGAGACACCTCACAAGGCTAACATTTGTAGCACCCAAAATGACTTTCTCATATCTAGTTAGACGACTATGCGTCATAAACTGAGTGCGGCTCCTTGTTAAAAGGATCGCCACGTCATGAGGCACAAACACTCTCACAGGATATCCCATCACAAGTCCTTCACTCTGTTCCAAACTCTTACAGTTAGCAGCTACTGCTTTCAAACAACCAGGCAACGCTACAGCTACAGGATCTAATACAACTGAAAAATATGCAATTGGTCGTCTCAATTTTCCGTACTAACACGGAAAGTGCACATCCATCTCTCGCACTACAATAGAGTTCAAACTCTTTTTCATAGTGAGGCATTCCCAGAGCTGGGGCTTCACACAAACTGTCTCTCAATTGTTTAAAAGCCTTCAATTCTTCTTTGTTCAATTCAAGGGGGTCTTTCACATCACTCTTCATCAAGCGTACCAGGGGTTTCGGAATCAGCGAAAAGTTGCTGACCCACTGACGACAGTATCCAACCATTCCAAGAAACATTCTCACTTCTCTTTGAGTCATTGGTGCTCTCATTCCCCTTATTATTCTGATCCTGTCTGCAGTGACTTTTCTCAGCCCTTTCTCAATTTTATGGCCCAAATATTGTACTTCTTTTTTGCAAAATTGTAACTTCGATGGGGATACTTTAAGTCCTCCATCCGCCAAACGATTCAGTAATGCAACTATATCTACCACACAGGCTTCTCGGGTTCTCGATGCCACCAACAGGTCATCGATGTACTGGACTAGTACTGAGCTTTTGGGCATTTTTAAATCTTCCAGGGATTTCTTTAGAATCTGATTAAATATCGATGGGCTTTCTGTATGCCCCTGTGGGATTCGGCATCATGCCAAGGTACGTTCGCCAAACCGGAACGCAAAAATCTGTTGACTGTCAGGGTGCAATGGAATAGAAAAGAAAGCATGACACAGGTCAATGACTGTGTACCATTCTGCATCATGGGGAATCTGATATAGTATCACTGAAGGGTTTGGTACAATGGGACAACATGGTACAACTATTTGATTCACCTTTCTCAGGTCCTGTACTATCCTGAAAGTTCTGTTAGGCTTTTTCAGACCCATGATTGGTGAATTACATGGACTACTCATTATCTCTCTCAAGATTCCCTGTTCAATCATTCTGTCTATTATAGGAGTGACTCCTGCAATTATTTCTGGTGTCAATTTATATTGGGGAATATTCGGGTAACTTATTCCTTCCTTTAAGGTTATCTTCACAGGGTCTACCCTCTTCATCAATCCCATATCTTCTCCTGTGAAATCCCACACTTCAGGTCTCACTGTTTTCTTTAATTCATGAGGCAATTCTTCTGGGTCAAATACAACAAATGCCTCGGCGGTTTCGGGTTCCAAATTAGCCATTGTCATTCTATAGAGTACATCCTCATCAGGAGTCTCAAAAGCTATGCCATCAGGAGTACAGAAAATCGTGCAGTTCATTGTGCACAACAAATCCCTCCCTAACAAATTTACAGGGCTGGTATCACACACGACAAACCGGTGCATGTCAGAACATTTCCCTATCGTAATTTTAGCAGGCTCGGTGAGATACGTTTTTATTTGTCTATTGGAAACTCCAACCACTTGGATTGTGTCATCCGAGAGAGGAAGATTTTTGACGTCAGCTGATCTAACAGTTGAACGAGTAGCACCAGTATCCACTAGGAAAGTAATATTCTCATCATTTACTTTTCCATCAACAAAAGGGCATGTCTGGTCTACTTCTAGAGTTGCGTCAAGTACGCAATCCTCTTCCTCTCCTCGGCACCGTCAATAACTATCTTCTGAATCACTTTCATTGCGCTGCAGCCAATACTGCGAAACAGCACTAGTGCACGGTAGCTTTGTTACCTGTTCCTCGGTGTAGACTCCTGTCTCATTACTGTATCTCTGAGGGTTTACACTCTGTGGAAAAGGTGGCCTTGGCACCTGACCCTGTTGGACAACAACCTGGTGCTGCAGCCGCGGTTGACAACTCACCTCATTCTGCACCTGTGGATTCAATGATGCATTATCACCATTAGTACTCAGGGGCAATTTACACTCGGATTTCCAATGTCCAAATTTTCCGCAATTATGACATGGTCACTTCTTTTTGGCTTCGTCTATATTAATCTGTCCCTTTCCTTTTCCAATATTAGGTTTTTGTCTCACATGGCCTATGCCATTTGCTTGTTCAATCAACTGGGCTTCCTGCCTTTCCGCTACCTTAACTTGAGCCCACATAGCTTTCTCTTTCAGCTTGCGCTGTTTTGCTTCAATATCGTCACTAAAATATTTCTCATGTCTCAGTACTTCATCTATTTTCTTATTTTGCCAATCTACCGTATGCTGTTTAATCATTTCACTTACTTCGGGTCTCAATCCATAAACAAATCGATATACAAAATGACTTAAATCCTTCTCACTCAATTTCTCATCACCACTGTATTGCTTAAAAGCCAACAGCAATCTTTCATAGTAGGCATGGACAGATTCTTAAACTTCCTGGTGAGTTCTATCAATTTTTAGCCAATCAGTTTCCTTTGGAGGCACTTTATTCTTCAAAAAAGTAATTACCTGCTCATACTTTCTCATTACTTCTGGATCAGGGGCACCTGTTTTAGGATCTCTAGGATATTCTTGAGCAGGCCAACCTACTGTAATTTTACATTCTGCCCATAGATCTGCCGGTACAATGATATCGAACAGACCATTCAAATCTATCCATAGTACTTTTGATAATTTTACAAATTTTTCCACTTGTCTATACCATTCCACAGGCTTCTCTCTGAGCCTGGGGAAATCCTTTGTAAATGATAAAATGTCCTGTCTCGTCCAAGGAACATTCACATAACCCCCTCCTGGGATCTCCCTCATGGGCCATTCTGTTACCACCGTCTCTTTTTCCCTTACGGGGAACGCTGGAAAGGTCTTATCTGTTGCATTATCTCTTTTTCGAAACCACCTGCTCTTCCATCTATCCACATCACCCCAATTCCTTAACAAGGCAATCCGTTCTTTAATTTGAGTCAACCTTCCTGCAGTATTCAGATTTTCAATATCCCTTTCAGAGAAATCTACTCTATATGGTTTCTGTAATGACTTTATTTTATCAAAATCAAGGCCCATTTCACTCGCCACTTCTTCCAGTTTCTCATGCAAACTCCTCGCTCTCCAAGTTATACTTTTACAGAGAAACATTAGCTCTTCATCCTGATATGCTTTTAATTTTTTAGTTGGAATAGTCCCTAATATTAATTCCTCTAACGTTATTTTTAACTTTGCCACATCTAAAGGCTGAGGTTCTGTATCTTTCTGCTGTAGTCTCCTTAACCAATCACTTAATTCATCAGAAGTGAGACCTACAGGAACCGTTTCATTTCTTATTCATTCCATACTTCTTTCTGGGGTTTCTGATGCTGATTCTGTTGTCATCAGCGTCTTACTTGCTGGACTTTGATTCAGTACTTAATCCTGAGGTACCTACTCATTTTCCCCACGGATTTTCTCCTGACTCTCTTTTCTCTGTCTCAATTTGTTTATTACTATTGTAAGGAATTGTTAAACAATGCTCACTATCTTTCTGTTTGTTGAAGACAGGCATCAATGGCCCTATGGTTACAGGTACAGTTACAGCTTCCATGTTCTTAGTTAACTCCCTGATCTTTTCAGTTAGTTCCAGAGTAGTTCTGGCCAGTTCGGCTGAATTTTCATTTACCATCCTGACAGGTTGTGTTATTTCAGAGTCTCTAAATGTATTATTTTTCCCTATGTCAGGTGGCGTTTGCTCAAATGTTTTATTTCGCGGTGTGTCTTTTACTGGCGCACTCGGCGTCAGCACCGTGGAGTTTGGTTGATACGGGGGAGGATTTTTATAAAACATGTCCTCAAGCACATCATCCTCCAACTCATTCACACCATACTTGTAACCTTCTGATCCTGTATTGTTTCTCTTTTCTGTACACTTTCTGCCACTAGTCTCTTCGGCGTTTCTCAAAGGGAACATCCCATCAGTCATGTTTGCACTCCGCCATCTCCTCATCCTGTCATCATGACTTCCCTGTCCACACGGTCTACCAAACATGTAATTATACCTTCCGCCACTTCGCTGCCACTCTCTTTCATACATCTCATCTTCCCATTCCGTTAAAGCTTCAAATTGAGTAGGTCTAGGTCTTTGGTTCTAATTTCATCATCCTTTCTCTTAAGTTCCGTAATACAGCCAAACTGAATGAACCACCTTCTGGGAATGCTGAAACTCCATCTTCTTTTGTATACTTTGCCCAATTATCTAACCAAATACATGTATGGTACCCATATTTCGCTACCATAAAGGATGCGGGCGACTTCGGTGGAAGAAGCAGTTGTCCTTCCCTAGTTACAATTGGCTTATCCTTTTTAAATAGGCTTTTAATCTTCCCCAACCAAGAATGTTTCGCCTTTTCTTGTGGTAAATATTAAAATTACCTGTACTATTTTTATGCGGTAAGTCTAGTAAGAATAACTCAGTCAAAATAAGAGGCAGAATCCGTGGTATTAGAGGTTCTGAAAAGGGCTTTATTCCTTACAAAGGAATCATAGTTCGAACTAGGCAATCTTATTCCATCACCACGAAGGTTCAGGAAGGGATAGGCAATACATTATTAACAAGTAAAGATATTTATATGAAAAGAATTACATTAAGACAGATGCAGGAGGCGTAACAGCTGATAATACAGATAAGAATACACATACGTAATGAAAAAAGGCGTAAACATAGGCGTAGACTAGAAACGTCATTTAAACATGATGTCACAAGTGGGCAGATCCATAAGAGAATCCTGCAGTGTCAGCAGAAATACTTGGCAGAGATGCGTGCGCAGCCGCATGACGTGTGATTGACGTGCAACTAGAGGGTGAAGGGGACTTGACATTTAGCTCTACATGTGGAGACAGAAGTCTGGGGGGTCATGTCAACCTAATCCCAAATCATATCTAATATCTTATGTTTAAAGAACTGTATTATCCAAAAGGAAAGGTCTCTCGGACGGAATCTATTCTATACTGACTGTTAGTGCGTGTACAAGCGTCTAAGTGTCTACATGAGATGCGAGGGGGCAGGAATCTTCCATGGTAACAGGGGCTATGAATTACTTGCATGAGGACAGTGAGGCCTGGCCCTTTGCTCGGTAGCTGGAAGAATGTTTACCTAAACTACTAGACAGGAATGCATTGGATGAGGAGCGGAGCAGATAATCTTGAAGGTGAAATACAGTTTTTGGCAGGCAACAGGCGGGATCAGGCACCGTTAGCCGCGCAGGGAGTAGGACAAAGTTCATGGATACTGATGCGGGCTCAGACTGGAGCTTTCAGAGGCAGAAGGCAGGAAAAGGCTTGATGGCAGAATTCAGGGCCTACTCGCCTGAACTGTAAAACGTGGAAAGTGAACCACATAAAGTCGGTGGCCTTTCATACTTAGGAATGGAATATCCGACCCATTCATGGCGGATCTGAAAGAGGACATGTTGACGGTGGACGCACATGTATTTGCGTCTTCATAACTGGAACTGGAGGGAACATACATGTACTTGTAGCATGTACATGGAGCCGTTGGGGTCTAAGATAGGGGACATAACTGATCATAAAAATTCATATTTCCTCATTCCCTCCTTGTCCCCTACGGACCCTTCATGAAATATCGATCTTCATCAATCCATCAATCTGTTCATATAGCATCATTTGTTCTTCTTTCTTCTTCCGGGATCTTGAACGAAAACTTGGATGCGGAATACACGATGTGGCACACAAACCACAAATCGCTGGCCCACATTGTAGACATAAGCAGCAACTGAATAGTATGAGAAAGCCAATACCTAGGAAGGATAGAATCCTCCATCCCCAGGCTGACAACACGCTCCAGAACCAACCGGACCAAGTCCAGGTGCCTGGACTCTGGTGTATCTGGCTTATAATCTTATGAAGGCGAGTTATGGCTTTATATACTGACGGCGAGTTTTCTGGTATGAAAACACAGCAACTTGATCCGATGACCCTACAAGCTCCGCCCCTATCGGCCAGGATGACGTCAAGGACAAGACGATTTTGAAGAACAACAATCCGCATCGCAGACTGCTCCTCTGTTAAGTTGCCTAGGGCGGAAGTAGTCTCATTCACTACTGCTTCAAGGGTTCTAGTTAATCTACGTATCAGCTTACTATTAGTGACTGTACCTATATAGGGAAAGAAACCTTTATTGAAATCTGTGTATTGCTCCCATGCCGTTTCAGTGTAATCGACAATCGGGAGATCTCTCTGCTGTCTATTGTGTACTAAATGGGTATTTCTGTGATAATCAGGAGGGGCTAGGAAAACAGGTGGCAGAAGGAATGCAATGTAACAGGTACCATCCCAATCTAGAGGTAAACGTATATATGCGGTCTGGCCACATATGAAGTAGGAATGACGAGAAGCTCTAAATGTAGACTTGCCTTTATCACTGAATTCTATTACAGTGGTACATTTACTATGGCCCATGTGTATTGAACCATTCTTACTTACACATAATTCACCTTTAACTGGAAATACTGACATAGCGGGCAAGATTGGTGTAGCTTCGGATTCAACATTCAGAATCATGAGGTTAAGTGTAAAATTACCTAATCCATATACTTCATTTTCTAGATCAGTTCCTGTTCTTTTGGGAAGTCCCTCCTTGTTAGGGTAGCAGACTTTAAGCAAAACTAGGTTCAGGTTTCCCCATACCCAGTTGTCTTGATAAACTACTGAATTTGAATCTAGGGAATTAATCAAACTAAACCATGCTCCACAGGAGCCATTGTGTGTGAACGGATACGGAAAGAGAGGCAAAACTCCCTTATAGTTCTGATAGGGAGGGAGTTGGCCACATATCCAACAATTGGTAGCATTGTTGGTCTGATGGGAATGATGTAACATACTAATGAAAGTGTTGTTGCGCAGCGCAAATCTATAAGACAACTCATGCGGAGGTAGTTCGCTAAAAGAATGTTCAGCAGTGACATTGTAAGCACGCTTAGAAATAGGGTAATACATATGTAGCAATACACTAGAAATGATGATCAGAAGACTTGGAAAAAACAAAATTAATAATGTCACTATGCAGTGACTACGAAGCGATTTACAGTACGCATGTTTTTTAAGCTGTATCTGTCTATTTCTAACTCTATTTCGGTCTAGTGGATACATGTCAGAGACAAATTCAACCGATTCACCTTGGAGAGGACTTAAACAATCAAATTGTCTGACTTGCTAGACCTTAGTTTCAGTTTATAAAGTTCATTCTCCGTCTTTTCAACCAAGGGGAGCTTTGAGTCTGTCTGTGAGGGAATGCAGGGCTGAATGTTCACATCGGACGGTAGTCCATAAAATTTCTTTATATGGCTCGAGTGCAACCACCCTTTACGTCCCTCAATCTTCACGGCTGTCCTTGTGGTCAGCAAGACGAGCTTGGGCGACTGCCACCTAGGCTCCAGCTGAGTCTTCCGGTCGAAATTCCTCACAAGAACCAGCTCACCTGGAACCACGTCATGGGGCTTCACCTCAGTGTTATCGGGAAAAGCTGCAGCTACCTGTGAACGACAAGATTGTAGTGCAGACATCAAGGAAGCCAGGTAATCTGTCAGCATATTACAGTCAACATCAGTGATTTTACGAGGTATAGGCGTCCCCCACATATTTGGTGGTCTACCGAAGATCACCTCATACGGGGATAGCCCTGTTCGAGAATGTGCTACCATTCTCATGTAAAAGAGCGCAACTGGTAAGGCTACTATCCAATCGACACCTTTTTCTCTACATACTTTGGACAATCTAATTTTCAGAGTTTGATTATGACGTTCCACGAGACCTGCTGCCTCGGGATGTCGGACACAGTGGAATTTCCATTGGTAACCTAACAGAAGTGAAACGTGTTTCATTAGCTCGGATGAGAATGGCTGGCCGTTATCTGAGTATACAACACGTGGTAAACCGTATCGTGGGAAGAATTCTCGAACTAACTGTTTGGCAGTAGTCGGGGCAGTGTAATCTGAAACCGGGTAGGCTTCTGTCCAACGGGAAAGAGCACAGACAACTACGAGAACATATTTGAATCCTCGACATCGTTCCATCTGGATATAATCCATCTGGAGGACTTCAAAAGGGTGATCGGGAGGTTGAAATCCACCTTGCTCTACGGGAATGCTTTTACCGGGATTGAACTGACAACATATCATACAGGTACGTACTTTTTGTTTAGCTGCTGCTCGTAAGTGTTTGTTGAACCAAATGTGTTGAATGCTATCTAGCATAGCTTTTTCTCCTAGGTGCGCTGGACTATGTATTGTGTTAATGATGACTTGAACCATGGAGTCGGGAAGAAACCATATAGATTTTCCCTTCGTCATCCATCCTTGATCCGTT
This sequence comes from Triturus cristatus, assembly GCF_964204655.1. Lineage (NCBI taxonomy): Eukaryota > Metazoa > Chordata > Amphibia > Caudata > Salamandridae > Triturus > Triturus cristatus. Next base: position 321,037,530 of record NC_140586.1, on the reverse strand, counting down.
TGGATCCCACCTAATTCAGTCCATTTCTTTATTTCTTCTGGTGTAGCATGTGTCTGTATGTCAATTACATCAAGGGCGGGATCCTTAACTGTCATGCAATGTGTTGGTGTCGGAACTATTGTCTTTGTCGTGTCAGCTGTATGAGTCTGGTTCTGAGCAGTCTGTTTAGCTGTTCTGTCAGCTAGGTCGTTACCCTGGGAAATGATATCGGTAACTTTCGTATGGGCCTTGCATTTCATAATCGATATTGCAGTAGGTAGATGAATTGCGTCTAATAAAGCTTGAATGAGGGGTCCGTGTTGGATGTGGGCACCGTGAGAAGTTAAATAACCTCTCTCTCGCCACAGCACGCCGAAGTCATGGACGACTCCGAATGCATAACGTGAATCTGTGTATATGTTGACTTTCTTATTTGTGGCTTGAATACAGGCTTGTGTCAGAGCGATGAGCTCTGCTGCTTGAGCTGACAAAGTGTTAATACAATTTGTTTCGATCACTTCAGTGTCTGTTGTGACTGCGTAAGCGGCCACTAACTCTCCTGTACTTGTTCTCATACATGAACCATCTACATACAATGTCAGGTCCGGATCTGATAAAGGGATATCTGTCAAGTCTTGTCTGGGTTTCGTCGTGATAGTAATGACTTCAATACAATCATGTGCTAATGGATCTGTTCCGTTTACTGGCAAAAGTGTGGCAGGATTTAATGTATTACAACGTCTGATTTCTATGTGTGGCTGAAACAATGTTAATTCATAACCGGTGAGTCTTGCTATAGTCAAGTGTTGTGTTTGTGTGCAGTTCAAGAGAACCTCTACTGCGTGTGGTACTTGTACTGTCAATTGATGTCCTAACACTATGGCATCGCTTTGTCTGATTGCTAAAGCTGTTGCTGCCACTGATTTCAGGCACGCAGGGAGAGCCTGAGCTACGGGATCTAATGTACTAGAAAAATAAGCACATGGTTTGTGTGATCCTGCTTGTTCCTGAGTGAGTACTGACAAGGCAGTACCTTCGCGTTCTGTAACAAAGAGTGTAAAATGTTTACTGTAACATGGTGTTGCTAAAACAGGTGTTTGGCATAAGGCTTTCTTTAAGCTTTCAAAGGTTTGCGTATGTTCTTGAGTCCAAGGGAGGACAGTCGATATGGCTGCCTCCTGTGTTGTCAACTGAATGAGTGGTTTTGCTAGAAATGCATATTGAGGGATCCACTGCCTACAGTATGAAGTGAGGCCTATAAAAGCCCGCACCTCCTTTTGTGTCTTGGGTGGTGGCATGTTAACAATTACCTGGATGCGGTCGGGTGTAAGCTGTCTTCCCTCCTTGGACAGCAAGTGCCCAAGGTAAACAACTTGCTGGACACAGAATTGCAGCTTAGAAGGGGACACCTTGTGCCCCTTGTCGGCCAGAAATTGTAAAACCGTCAGTGATGCTTTTTCACATTCAGGTTCGCTTCGGGCGGTGATCAGCAGATCATCGACATATTGAAGCAAGGCAGTGTTAGCTGGCATGTGGATACTGTCAAGTTCTCTTTTCAGTGCTTGGCTATAGATGCTGGGGCTTTCTGTGAATCCTTGAGGTGCGCGTGTGAATTTAAAACTTCGTCCATTTAAACTGAATCCGAACAAATATTGACTTTCCGGATCTATTGGGACGCTAAAGAAGGCATTCTTGAGATCGATTACAGTAAAGAACGTTGCTTCTGAATCAATAGCTGTTAATAATGAAGAGATATCTGGGACCACAGGGTATTGTGGTACAATACATTTATTTAATTCGCGCAGATCAATAACTAATCGATATACTGGTGGTGCTTTTGGATCCGTTCTTTTAAGAATCGGAATTATCGGGGAATTACATACATTGGAGTCGGTTTCCACAACCACTCCTTGTGCAATGAGCTCGTCAATGATTTGCAGCAAAGCCACAACAGCATCTGGTGGTAACTTGTATTGTCGCATTCGTGGTAGTACCACTCCTGTTTTTAGTGTGACTCGATATGGTGTAATGTTCATACAACCAACATCAGTAGGGCCTTGTGCCCATAAATGTGTAGGTAAATTCTGCAGCCGGTGATCCATGTCTCTGGACACGTAGTGACCTTTGAAGTCACGTAAAAATAATCGTACTCCTTCCGGAGAACAACATATTATAGCTCCTAGAGCTTTCAATGTTTTTATACCTAACAAGTTTTCTGGACATGATTTAGTAAGCAATAAATCTGTAGTTCGTGTCAATGGACCAACCGTAAGTGGAAGGGGTTGCGATACTTCATTAATGATAGGCTTTCCTGAGAATCCAAGGGAAATATTCTGTGAGCCTGAGAGGGGTGCCCCTGGAACTTCACTGTGTCGTATAGTTGTTCTGCTTGCCCCTGTATCAAGTAAAAACTTTCTGTCTTCCCCTAATAGTTCACTATGTACATAAGGTCCCTCTTGATCTACAGGAACCTCGATAAGGGGTAAGCCAACTTCCCTCTCTAGGCTATTTCATGTGTATCGCTGATAATCGGGATAATCTGCTTGTGCATACTGATACATCTGTTGTGTCGTTGCTTGTGTGGCAGCAATAGGCTGCTGCTGTGATGTTGCTACGGTCTGTTGTGGAGCTGCCTGTTGCGGAGCTGGCCTAGATTGTGTATGCTGAGGGATTTGTTGTTGGTTCTGATCCTGTCTAGGCGGACGTGGTCTCTCCTGGGTTTTACCCGTGGAGATATTATGTTTCAGAACTGCACAATCGTGTATATAATGACCTGGCTGTTTACAATAGTTGCATGTCCCTTTTACAGGACCTACTGGATCACTGGACTGTGTCGTACCCTTTCTATGACTGTCAGCTGGAACTGACTGGGCAACAAGCATTTTCATTTTCGTGTCTTTCATACGTCTTTGTTCATGTTCTTGTTCTTCTCTAATTCTATTGTGGTGATATTGTAACATCTGGAACATCTGTGACGGGGTGTTACCTTGCCAGGTACTCTCGAATTTCAATACTCTATTCTTAACTTGCGGTAGGGAATTTTCAACTAATTTTGTCACAAACAGATGTGGATATGACTCGCTACTTGCTTTTATGCCACTATTAATACCAAAACATTTTTCAAATCGGGAATAGAAATCACTAGTGTCTTCATCTTGCTTTTGTTTACAGGCTGAGATTGCACCCCAGTCCTCCTTTTTCGTAGTTAATAAACGTGGCAGTACCTGCACTAGTAATCCTGGTAGTGCTGTAGTCTTTTCCCCAAGCCCTGATCCTGCAGCTCGGGCCTTTTCTTCGTTTTCTAATGCTGTCCAATCTATCTTTTGGTCTCCCACCTCCCATTCCTTTTCTTTGAGTTTCTCGTAAATACCGGCAGGCATTAATACTTTTAATATTTTCATAATGTCGGGGTAGGTATACTCTCCCATGAGTAACATGTCTTTTATCTCACGGTGGAAACCTGCTGGATCCTTGTCATGGCTGGGTACTACTTTCTTCATTTCTAATAATTCAATTTTAGTTATGGGTGTGTACACAAACACGCGTTTAAAATTATTGTCGTCACCTTTTATTGGATGCACTTCGCGTAACGGATTCTGTCTATCTATGTGATACATTTTTCTTCCCATAGTGGGAACTGGAACATGTTCTGGGCATACGAAAACTATATACTGGTTTCGAAATTCTAGAATTTCTTTAATTAAATCAGTACCTGAACCTCTCCATTTATTCGTGAGTAATTCTGTCAATATGTCAGGTAGGGGTCCAGGATCGGAGTGTTGGCTTTTATATAATATAAGGAGGTGTTGAATCATGTATATACCAGCTAATCGTTGTTCGTCTGGGTTAAGATTCAGAAACGTGTGTGCTAGTGCATCATCACTGTATTTGCCGGGACTGTCAGCCCATTGCACTGCTGACCTGGCTAATTCTTGTTCATCCATGGAATCGAGCATATGGTACCCCCTTCGGTCTCGGAGTAATTTATCAGCAGCTTGGAATAGGTGTTCAGGAGACCTTGTATTTAACATAGGGGCTTGAAAATTTCTGTTACATTCTGGACGTATCGGACGCATTGGATCATTAAAGCATCTGGTATTATTAAAAGATCTTCCTTTACCTACATAAGCCATCGTTTCTAATTGTCCTGTAGGCATTTCTGATTCTTCCTCCTCCTCTCCTTCTGATTCAGTTTTGTCTGCCTCTAATCTTTCTTTATGTATTCGTTCTATTTCTTTGCGGATCTTTCGGCACATAACTACTATACATGTCTGTCTATCATGTTTCCCTTCTGATATATTCTGACCCCATCTGGTAAGTACTTGCGTTTCCTTCTGCTCTACCTCAGGCCTGTCTTGGTTTCTAATCACACAGTTTATGAAGAAGCGTAACAGTTGTCTCTGTACATCCACTTTCTGGTATTCCATGGCTTCGTCAATACTTTCAGGGCCTCGCCCTGATTGGACAAAGTGATATATATTGTCTAAATGTGCCATCATTCCTGGTAGCGTCGCTAAATACCTTGAAGCTCGTCGTATACGTAGTGATGACAGCAGCATACCGTCCCGTCTACCGGGCACAGGATCATATCTACAATCCACTAGATGCTCTTTAAACATGTCGGAAGTTGCTAGTTGGGGTGTACGTTCGTATGCTAAATCTCTAAGGGATAATTTATTTCCTCGAGGTGGCGTGGCAAAAATTTCTGTCGTACCTCCTGTCGCACCGTCTGAGGTGCTAGGCACGAAAGGATTTGTTGGATGTAAGATAGAAACTGTAGATGTAGGAAAAGCGGTAGAAACAGATGGACCTGTGGGAATGTGCGTAGGAGTTTGTTGTTGCGGGGATACAGACGGATAATCTTGGCGTTGAGCACCATCGGTAGGCGGTGTGTGTGGCGGAACATTAACATATTCAGGAGCTACATCATCTAAATAGGAAGAAAGGAAAACATCTTTTGCTGTTTTGGGATGTGCTTTAATCGGGAGTAATGGGGGCGGCAAGTCTTTCGGTATTTCCGGGGTGGCCTTAGGTAAACCTTCGGCCAAGAGAGGATACATACCATTCATAAGAGTGTTTCGTTGTCTGTCTACTTGTTCTGTTTGTACTCGGGTACCTTCCTCAATTAGCATATTTTCTCGGGCTTTATTGGAGTTCTCCCTACTTTTCTCTTCCTGTCTGAGCGCTTTTTCTGTACGTCTATATGATTCTTTACGCCATAATTCAATGGCATCTTTCTGTGACTGTCTGGCTTTCTTTTTCCATAATTCTTCTTCCACACTCATGATGCAATCTGCATCCCAGGTCCCAGCTGCGGGCCACCTCTGACTTTCTGGTAAATCTTTGGTGTAGTCCACCCATAAATCAAGAAATAATACGGCATCTAGGCCATGCTTATGATACATAAAGTACCCTGGAGTGTCCCTAGGTGGAATGGGAACAGCTTCTTCGAGTACCCCTTTTCTGGTTTTGATCTGTCTTAATTTTGAAAAGAGCGGCATTTTTAGACCTTATTACTTAATCTTGAACACACTTCATACAATAAACACAATAATGAACAATCATTCACACCACAATATGTAGAACATACTAAAACATTTAACATTTAACAGTTAACGAACGATGATAACTAATAGAAAACTAGTTACTGACATAATACTAACACTAGATAATACTGAATTATATGGAAGACATACTAGATATACTGCTAAACAGTACAGATACACTGCTGAAACAGTGCAGACCGGATTTGTGTACCCAAACCCGTCTTGACCGGCACAACCTAATGTGCACGTCTAAATGCCTTCCCGGCAACGGTACTCACCGGGTAGCATGGAACGGAAGGCCTCGGAACTGAACTGGACTGGACCGGACTGGACTCGACTCGACACGGAACTTCGGAACCTGGTGGGCCTCTGTATACCTCGGATCTTGCTCTCTCAGCTAGGCTCTGGTCGGGATACTTCGCACTTCTCACCGCCTCGTCTGGGTGTTGATCGCAGCCTCAGTCACCCCTGCTTGGCCCGAGGGAGATACAGGAAATCCTGCGGGTACGCGTTTTTGTCCGTTCAGCTGTGGCAGGAGACCGGGCCTGCAACGCACCTCCGGCGCGTGAGATGAGAAAGTGTCCCTATTCGGGCGCCAATTTATGTGGTAAATATTAAAATTACCTGTACTATTTTTATGCGGTAAGTCTAGTAAGAATAACTCAGTCAAAATAAGAGGCAGAATCCGTGGTATTAGAGGTTCTGAAAAGGGCTTTATTCCTTACAAAGGAATCATAGTTCGAACTAGGCAATCTTATTCCATCACCACGAAGGTTCAGGAAGGGATAGGCAATACATTATTAACAAGTAAAGATATTTATATGAAAAGAATTACATTAAGACAGATGCAGGAGGCGTAACAGCTGATAATACAGATAAGAATACACATACGTAATGAAAAAAGGCGTAAACATAGGCGTAGACTAGAAATGTCATTTAAACATGATGTCACAAGTGGGCAGATCCATAAGAGAATCCTGCAGTGTCAGCAGAAATACTTGGCAGAGATGCGTGCGCAGCCGCATGACGTGTGATTGACGTGCAACTGGAGGGTGAAGGGGACTTGACATTTAGCTCTACATGTGGAGACAGAAGTCTGAGGGGTCATGTCAACCTAATCCCAAATCATATCTAATATCTTATGTTTAAAGAACTGTATTATCCAAAAGGAAAGGTCTCTCGGACGGAATCTATTCTATACTGACTGTTAGTGCGTGTACAAGCGTCTAAGTGTCTACATGAGATGCGAGGGGGCAGGAATCTTCCATGGTAACAGGGGCTATGAATTACTTGCATGAGGACAGTGAGGCCTGGCCCTTTGCTCGGTAGCTGGAAGAATGTTTACCTAAACTACTAGACAGGAATGCATTGGATGAGGAGCGGAGCAGATAATCTTGAAGGTGAAATACAGTTTTTGGCAGGCAACAGGCGGGATCAGGCACCGTTAGCCGCGCAGGGAGTAGGACAAAGTTCATGGATACAGATGCGGGCTCAGACTGGAGCTTTCAGAGGCAGAAGGCAGGAAAAGGCTTGATGGCAGAATTCAGGGCCTACTCGCCTGAACTGTAAAACGTGGAAAGTGAACCACATAAAGTCGGTGGCCTTTCATACTTAGGAATGGAATATCCGACCCATTCATGGCGGATCTGAAAGAGGACATGTTGACGGTGGACGCACATGTATTTGCGTCTTCATAACTGGAACTGGAGGGAACATACATGTACTTGTAGCATGTACATGGAGCCGTTGGGGTCTAAGATAGGGGACATAACTGATCATAAAAATTCATATTTCCTCATTCTAGTGGATCGTAATACATCATTTTTCTTGTTCTTAAATCCTGAATCACTAGACTTCTTGAATCGCTTCTCTACGGCTATTCTGTTTGCTGTCCAATCCCAGCGCGATTCACACTAACGCACCAATCCGGAGCGTCTACGTCACTCTGTAATTCTCCAGTCCCAGCGCGACTCACACTAACGCACCTATCCTGAGCGTCTACGTCACACCGGCAATTCTCCACTCCTAGCGCGGCATACTCCGGCGCACCAATGCGTGAACACTTCGTCTTTCTATAGCTGGCCAATCCCAGCGTGGTTTTTCTGAGGTCAGCTTATCTCGCTACTCCTGCTTCTGCTGACCCCTCCTTTACAAAATGTATCGGCAAAATTTCTCTTACGTTCTCTTCAATCAAACATCTGTTAGTAACGACATAAAAACACCACCATTGCCTGTTTCGCTAAACCAAAGAGATGGTTTTGTTCATTTACACAAGAATTCTGTATGTCCCGAAGGCAGCGCTTACCTCTACCTTACCACAGAATTATTCAGTTTCTCCGATAAAGTAGCACTTCCCTCTACCATACCCTTCTAACAAGCAAGAAGGCTAACCGTTTCTCAGGGAATAAAACACATGTGGAGACTACACTGCTCCTGAGAATTAAGGCCAGAGTTTCACGAGAGAACCTGTTGCTATTTCACTCACACACTTCCACACAGAAATGTCCCTAACGATAACACACGACGATGTTACCAACTCGAACCCAGACAATGCGTTGTGCGACTCCAATCGTCACACGTTTTCCCCGTGTACCTACAGGGCAATAAACAATACACCGTGCAACTTCACTTGCCACACGTTTTCTCCGTGTACCTATAGGGCATCCAACTTCCTACATCCCGGAAGTCTTCAAAACAACATAAAACGCAACGCGACTCAACATAGACTGTTAGAACATAAATCAACAATCAATCAATCATCCATCAATCAATAATCAATAATAATCACCAAACCAATACAATAAAACCATCAATCTGCTACCAGAAAACTGCTCCAGCGGGAAAGGGCAAATTTACATATCCTGCCTGCGTCACAGACCCGTCATCACACTAACTCATTCATACAGGCATCCATTGGTGGGGCCCATAACACCAACATTCATACGTCTCACTCCGAGTCTGCACACAGGAGGAAAGAAGCACTGGACATGTGGGCTGCCTTGTTACCTATTGGAGGGAAAATGTACATTATTAGATGCATTTGTACCTATAGAATCCTAACTTTAACATCAAGGCACTTCACCACTTGGTCGATGGACCAATTAGTTGGACTGGCTGATGGTGATTTAGAACCAGCTAAAACACATTTAAAGTTCAGAACCCTTAAACAATACCAGTGGCGGCTGGTGACATTTGAAAGTGGTAGGGCGTAAAATGAGTGGTGGAGTGCACCGCGGCGAGCGAGCGAGCGCGAAAAATATAAGGGGCGTTCGGCGGGGTGCTCCCCTGAGACAATTCAGAAAAAAGAGTTGGCACATGGTGCATTTTCAAGGCAATTTCCAATGTTCCACTTCATCTGGGAAAAAAGTTATACATGTGACGAATGGCAAAGGTATATTAAATGCATAATTATTTACTGCCTGAAAAAGCCAGCCCAAGAGTATAAAGCAAGCCACCCATATCCCAGACCTTGCTCCACAAGTCGCTGTGCAAACCATATCACACATTTCCCACACCAACACCCTGTGGACTGTTATGTCAGCGTTTCTAGATTCATTTATTTGAAATACGTTTTCTTTTTACTCGTGCACATGCACTACAGGACTGAATATCTTGTTTGAAAATTCATGTTTTTTTTCTTGTTATAATGCATGCAACATCTATTTCATTTTGAAGAAGTATCACACTCCCACCTCGTTCATGGTTGGAGCTCTCATTGATATAGATTTACAACATTGCTATCATTTCTCTTTAGCAGTCCAGTACATAGTCTCATCACTCCCCTGCCTTTCCACCTCATTCCCGTCATACACGTACACAAAAACATGGACAGTGGAGCAGGATAGTACAGCACAAGAGGAAGAGAGGCACTGACAAAGCGACAATGAGGACTGAACATGGACCAGGGTGCATGCATGGACACACAGACAGAGAGAGACACAGAACCTGACACGTGGACAATGAGACAGGGACACCGACCAGGGTGCATGGACACTCAATGAGGCATGAACATGGACAGGGACAAGGATGCATGGGTACACAGACAGGGAAATACAGAACCTGAGACATGGACGGTGACTTACATAGAAACTCTCCTGAGTGACTGTGTACTTAGGGTAGAAGCACGCCTTTCATTTAGAAATCCTCCTCTGTTGCATGCTAGATAAGTGGCCAGCTTCACCACATGCATGTCACCCCTCACATGGTTCTTCAATTAAACAAATACGCCTTGCCTCTCAATCATTCATTGATGGGTGCGTGGGAGCAGGGCCAACCTCCAGAAACATTTCTATCTACAAGACTTGTTATTTTTCCGAAGCTAGGCCCTGCTGGCAGTGGCATGCACCTCTGAAAAGCATACACACTGCGTGCCAGCAGGGCCTAGCTTCAGAAACGTAACATTACTTGTAGATAGAAATGTTTCTGAAGCTAGGCCCTGCTGGCACGCAGCGTATATGCTTCTCAGAGGAAGTGCATGGCAGGGCCTAGCTCTGCTTCAGAAGCATTTAAACACACAGACTTGCTCTGATGCACAAGTAGGTTATTGAATGAAAAGTATTTCGGTTGAACCACAAAAGTGATTTTTTCCCCCCAAAGAACGGGTGACAATCAAGGAAATACCGTATTGTGAGGAATGGCGCATTTTTCCTCAAATCTGTCAATCGCTCAAATGAGGCATTTGTAAGATTATTGTAGGGCCCCCTAGAGCGTGGAGACGGATCTTAGCAGAGTGTGTAATTGCATTTATACAACCCTTCATAACCTGATGAGGCGCTAAAGCGCTTTCAGTGAGCTGGTAACACGCTAAATAATGCTATGCACCTACGTGCCCACAGACATGCCAGGGGACAACGGCGGGCACACTGAGACCGACATTTATGAATGAGTTAGAGGGTTACAGAGCAGTGCCACCCTACCCTACTTTCAGCTGTTCCAGCTGCCCGCTTTTACTCTTTAACCAGCCCAGGCGCCCTCCAGCCATCCATCAGTGTCCCCGTTCCTTTCAGAAGTACTGCGACCAGTCGCGGCCAGCATTACGGGCGTGTGGGGGGGGGTGTGTAATTTGAATTGGGTCATCACACCGCGCGGGGGGAGGCGGAAGGGGTTTAATGGGAAAAAATATATAAAATTAAACTTACCGTCCCGTGCCATCTTCTGGATGGTTCCCGACGTCCGGTCCTGACTCCTGGGTTCTCGAATTCCGGGCCCGCCGGTTACAGCTCTCCTCGCGTCATCAGGTAAGGCAGCCTCCCTCCCTTCCCTCCTCCAATCACAACTGGTGAGGCGACTCTGAGAGCGCCCCAACCGGGCCATTTTCTCTATGTAGGCTGCTGCATGCAGCAGCCTACATAGAGAAAATGGGAGAGTGGGCGGTCGTGCTCGAGGGCAGGGGGGAGTGGCTTGCCCACTGTTGCGCATACTGACTGTTTGGTCAGCCCCAGGGCCGACCAAACAGTCAGTATGCACAACAGTGGGCAGGCCACTCCCCCCCCGCCTTCGAGCAGGACCGCCCACCCCCAACCAGGCACTTCTGCTTTCTCGTAGTGCGAGAAGCAGAAACATAAATGGTAGTTATTACCATTTATGTTTCTGCCTTCTCGCACTGCGAGAAAGCAGTGGGGCGGCACCCAAACGCCCCAATGGAGGAGCCGCCACTGAACAATACCTTATTAAAGAATCACAAACTCATTTTCTGTTAATAAATGTTTAGTTTATCTCATTAACTCACCTTCATTGGCATAGTCAACATTTAATAAAATATAAGATTTTCAATGATCATTTGACACAAATTAGCATGATATTTATAGTTACCTAATTTCAGATGCTGGTGATCATTTTCCCAACACCTGTCAGCCCTGCATTAATCAGATCCCTTCTGGTGTTATCGTCCCATCAAATGCAGGCTAAGACCCGAATTAGTCCAGGAAAAAGTTATTTCGCTGGGCACGACACAGTCCCAAAGATATCCAAAGGACCAGACTAACGTGCAAGCAAATCGATCACCAGCGCAAATTCGGAACACCCTTCTAGAACGTGCTAGTCTTGCTTTGTCTAGTCTTTTTCCCTTTTCTACAGGCCCCCCTTTTATAGTAAACCCTCGGATTGGCTAAAACCCCTCAATTTTGTAATTTTTTGGACACGGTTCCCGGAGTCTCTTGGTCCTCAGGGATTCTAAGATGTCATAGTTTTGTTGGTGCAGTTCTCATTCGAAAAGTCTCAAAGTATCAACCTGTGGACTTCCGAGGACAGCTGGTCATTGTCTTTTCTGTAATTCACACTAGTTGAGTCTTGGCAATTCTCCACGTTCCTATCCTTGATGAGGAACATAGTGCACATCATAGAGGTCGCCTGTAGATCTTCAGAGCCATCCGAGTCTGCGCAGTAGACATCGCGCTCACACGACAGTGGCCACTTCCAAACTCCATTTTGAATATTGCGGCCTAGTAGGCCCAAATGCCAACTTAAGCAAAACAAACATAAAAAGTAATTAATACACGGAGATGAAGGTTCTAATGTTGAAACCCACACTAATCCCTTTATATATTAGTATTTTCCTAGCTTATAGCAACGTTTAAAGCAATAATACTCACCCTTCCGCCATACCAGGAACGCAAATCATTACAAAAGCAACATAAATCATGCAATTTTCTATATCAACGCATTCTACCATTAATATGCGTACCACAGTTAGTCATCAAAGTTATTTGCCATGCAATTTGCTTTTAGTCCAGCGTGTAATTCGTGTTTATTGAGGTGTAATATTGATTAATAATACCACTGCAAAAAATGAGTACAGGTTAATATTTAAAATAATTACGTAATTAGTGTTTTCATGCAAAATAGAGAAGGTGTACAATTTTCCGTTTTACCTGCTCCACCACGATCATGATCCGCTAATCTTGTCAAATAAGGCCCCGGGTTTATTAAACATTTCCAATAACGTCGCTGAGAACACACCACCAGAAGTGCTGCTCTCAAACGACACAAGGAGAGTCAGATGGATCAGGCTTATTGGAAGTGAAGGGGACCTGGGCAAGATGAAGGCTATGGTTGCCGACTCGATATCTTGTCTCCACAGTTGTGATTCTCAGGAGGATATTAACCTTATTGCCCCCCAGATCCATAGTGACTTGTTTTCAAATTTAAAAACATTTTTTATCGAGTCCAATCAAAGGAAGGAAAAGTCAGGGATAACAACAGCTACCTGGTATAATAAAACTTGCACAGAGGCATATCGATTATTAACAAGGGCCATTAGATCTAAAAACATGGGAGTAGTTAAACTTGCCAGGGCTAGGTATAAAGCAACTCAATTAGCCATAAAGGAATGGGATGACAACCGTTGGCTTGACCTGCTTACAGCCAGCCACGAGAAAGATATGGTAAAATTCTGGCATTTAGTCAAGTGGGGGAGTGGGGGAACACCACAAACACCTATTAATTATGTTCCTCCAGAGCTGTGGGCCTCGTATTACAAGGCCCAGTTCTTCGCCACCAATAACAACTTAGTATATTTCCAAATTCCCACCCCGATACCTACCCTATTATTTAACAATTCCGAGGTCGAGTCAGTCCTCTTTTTAATCCCGAGAGGAAGGGCCCCGGGCCTCGATTGTGTACCAGCTGACCTGTTCGTCTATGATAAGGACAATTGGGTTATCTACATCACTTATCTTGCCAATGCCATAGCCAGAGGTGTGTGTATCCCTGACACCTGGTTTGGAGCAGTTATAATACCAATATATAAAAAGGGGGACCGAGCACTACCTGGCAACTATAGGCCCATCAGCCTTATAGATTCCATTCAAAAAATAGTTGCCAGGTTGGTATTGTGCAGAATCCAGTTGTGGATAGAGGAGTCTGAGATTCTATCACCACTGCAGGCAGGCTTCCCCCCCCATACCAGCACTATAGACCAGGTACTCAGGTTTGTGATGATCTACTGGAGGGTAGTTATTCTAGGAGGGGGTACACTATACGCGGCATTCATTGATCTCAAGTCCGCTTTTGATATGGTTCCTCGTAACAAAATGTGGAGAGTTTTCCTGCATGTGGGGATGCCATTGGAGTTATTAGCAATGTTAGTCAAACTGCATGACTCAAACTACGCACAGGTTTGTTGGGGCACATATGGCGAAGTAATGGAAAGATTCCCCGTTTTAAAGGGTGTGCGCCAAGGATGTGTCCTCGCACCCACCCTGTTTTCCTTGTTTATTGACAGGGTCGTCCAGTACTCTTCCACATGCCCCACTGATGCCCCCACCTTAGCGGGTTTGAAGATACCCCTACTCATGTTCACGGACGACACCTTGATCCTATCCAAGACCCAAACAGGGCAATAGGCTGCCCTGTCCCGGTTCGAGGAGTTTTGCCGCGACCTTTAGTTGGTGGCCAACGTGGATAAGACAACAGACCGAAGTGTTCACATATCTCGGGATAACCTTAAGTAGGAAATTAAATTGGAAGCCCCAGATTGATTTCCACTCCATTGTTGCCCTTATTTTTGGACCTGGGTTGCTTTCGTATTGAGGATCTGGCTCGATTTAGGCCTATAGCTTTTTGGAGAAGGCTCTGGGTCACCCCTCAGTACATAAAAAATACCTTGACTGAAATGGGGATGTATACTTTGTGGGAGAATCCTGAAGCCAACCCATTTCCGTCAAAAAAGGAGTTCAAGGGAGCTTACTGGGACATGGTCAAGCTGAAGTGTTTTTCCTCTTTTACAAGGCCCACTTTGTCCAGGGATTTCTTTATGATCAAACATGAGCCTGGGTTCGAACCATATTGGGATATTATTTTAAGACCGTTTGATAGGAAGTTATATCATCAGTTTAGAGTAGGCTCCCTCCCGACTAAAGCTTTTACAAGCAGATGGCACTCGCCTACGACAGAAGTGTGCCCTTTGTATTCAACTCAGACTGAATCAATAGCTCACATCTTATTTGTATGCCTGGCCTACAAGTTACCCAGGTCGAAATGGCTCAAGCCCACTTGTATTAGTCTGGGTACAAGAAATCTATGGAGGCGTTAAGGATCCTGCAGACATGTACCCAGGAATCCATTGTTGTTGCTATGGCAAAATTTCTGAGCTGGGCCTGGGCCATTCGGGCTAACAAACTAAGGGAACTCTAACTTGCCTCAACCTTATTTTATGACATTTTCAAGGAATTTGTGGTAGGTTGATTTTGTCACCCTGCAGAGTCTTGGTGTAGGGTCTAGTGACCTCTCCAAAGACCTGGGCAGCTTTATGTTAAAATCAATGTTATAGGTGTTTTGGCATTATAACACCGCTCTGCCTACAAACTATTGCTGGGATGATATTTTTTATATTACACCATCTTAAATCTATGGATTTTATAGTGTATAAGAGCATGATAGATTTGATGTATTAATATATAAATGTATGCACTTATTATTGTGGTCACCTTGCAATAATGTCAGCTCCGTATTTGATTTGAGCTTTCTAACATTTGTATTTTTAACTTCTTTTAACTTTTAACTGACTGTAATATCTTTTATGATTTTTATAATCGAAATAAAGACTTAATGAACTGACTAGGTGTATTTTATTAATGTTTCTTAAAGGAAATCCCATAGTGTGACTAAAAGGGTGAAGGGGGATTCTGCATCCCTAGCTTGCATAGTTTGTACCTAGAGTGGACAGAACCTGGCGATTTATGGATGAGATTTGGCAGGATGAGACATTTATGTCGCAGCATCAATGCTTTTAGATGAACTTCAAAACAATCCTTGCAATTATGTCACAGTGACTCTTGATAGCCAGATCTCATTTTCTGGTGTGTCAATGCTGTGGAAACAAGTATACTTATGCTCCCAATGACTGACACCCTAGAATTTGGGATAAACTATTCTGAAGTTAATTTATCTTTTTAACTGCAGTAACCAGTGTTAAAATGGAGCCACATATCTGTGTCTTAATTGGTAATGGGTGTTGTAATGAGGTAAGTGTAGTTCGTGGATAGACCTGAGGTATCAGAAATTCATAATTGTTGGTCACTATGGGCAGCAAGTCATTATACACCAACGCACTGCGAGTCTAAGTTTTGAAGGTAGTTGAGAAAGTCCATGATAGTAGACCAACACCACTCCAAGTACCCACTACATTTATAACATTGCGTTTTGGAAATTGCCTTTACCAAAAATTGCTTTTTCTCTTGCGGTCAATACTATGTTCATTTTGAAGGTACTTCTATGGGAGTCTCTTTTGCTCCTAAGCTTGCAAATTTTTTTGTTGATAATTTTGAATTAAAATTTTTATTTTCCAAGATCAGTCTTTCCTGACAATACATCTGTCGCTGCAAAATATATATTGATGACTCTTTTATGATCTGGACAAGCTCATACAACTGATATCAGAATTTGTGTCCTTTCTGAACACCCCTGAGTGGGATCTGCGGTTCACACATGCAACATGAAAATAATTCCTCCCTTTGATTTTAGCATTAAGTGGGCAGATGCTCGCCTGTACTCTACTAAGTTGTTTAGAAAGCTAAAAGAGAAAAAAACATATTGTTAAAATGTCAAGGCCCTAAGGAGCGGTGTCCCCTTCGGATGTTCCTTATATTCTGTCATAATTGTAAATGTAAAGAACTCTATTTCACTGAGGCAAGGACTTCGATGGATGTTTTGCATTCAAGCATTGCACCAGCAATCTGGTTAAGAGAGTGATGAACAGAACATGGTACTCTCCGAAAGAGGAAATATTGACTAAGAAACAGAAACAGAAGTCAGATAAACTAGTGTGTGTGACTACATTTGGTTCCCGCACTAACAAGGTTGTTAAAATGATGATGTCTTACAAGCAGGCAACCTTACATTAGACTTCCCTAGGTTTGCCTATAGATGTGGCCGCAAATCTAAGTATCTCATAGTACACTTGTGTGACCACGTCAACACTACTGGCCACTCTATACCTACCAGCCTGGGATCACCAGAGAAATTCGGGCTACGTTAAATGCGGCCAGTGCGTAGTGCGCCCTTCCACTCATACTACGAAGCCATTTGAGAATACCAATGTAGAGCAAAAACTGAGATTGTTTTCAAAGTTGAAATCCTGTTTCATAGTTTACTGCAATTGGTGCCCCTGTGACCTTAACTAAGTGGTATAGACCACTCAGAAGGTTAGGAAAGCATGGGCCAGCATTGCAGCAGGGTTAGATTTTAGGTTGCCAAAGCTCCTTTGGTTTCGCATTTTATTTGCATTGGTCACAATCACAATAATATTCGGTGGCAGGTTATTGTCTTTTTGATTCTAAGGACCACTAGGATTTCTTATACTGTGTGTTTGTCAATAACTGTGACATATTCATGAACGTGAGTCTCTCATTAACGCGATTTCAACAAGTATCAATGAGATATGAATGATTGAGAACACACATTGTTATTTGGGTTTTATACTGAATAAGTGTTTTTCATCACTTCCATCAAATGTGTAGCATTGGCTTTTGCACATGGTGAGTGCTTGGTTCTATTTTTCCATTTCTTCTGTTTCTACAAAAATGTTGGACATCTTTATCTTCCTTTTTATTTATATATGATGCCCATGCAACATTTTTTGTGTAATATGTAATGCTTTGTGGTCATTTTAAGATTAGACACCCGCCCTCTTAGGGCATCTGCCATCTTTAAAGGTGATACAATCCCCGTGCGCACCAGTCTGTTTCCTGTCCTGGACAGTGATAGTTGTGTCGTTGGGCCCACACTGCTTTATTCCTCTTGCAGATCCACTGGGAATTTTCAAGCCCTTCCATGATCGACTCAGGGAAGTCTTTATCTGTTTCACTTTCTCCACTAATGTGTTTTTTTATCTCAACCACAGATTTATGTCTTCGCTTTATTTATTTTTTACTTTATTTCACTTAGGATGTTTTATAAAGTGCGAACGTGACAGAGGGTATTAGAGCGCTGTACACAAGATTTAAGAAGCACACATAAAAACAAAGAACTGAAAACAAGGAAGAAATAGACACATTAATAAAAACATTGATCAAAAGCTAAAGACTCTAGTAGTATATGATATGTTGTAGGAGAACCCCAAATGAAGTGGGAAGACTGGAGGGAGTACGTCAAAAATTACCTAGAAGCGCTGGAAGATGAGAACGAGGAGGCGTTCTCCAGTGCCAGGAGGAAGAGGATACTCTTACACAATCTAGGACCAGAAGGTATACGGGTATTCCAGAACCTCACACCGGTCACCAGACAGGCAGCGGACACGGACGTGTTCAAACACGCCATTGAAGACTTGGACAACCACTATCGCCCCGCGGTGTGCACCTCCATCGACCGCTACAATTTCCAGCAGAGGAAGCAAGAAGCGGGGGAAACGATAGACGACTACGTGGCGGCGCTGCGGAAACTTGCGATAACGTGTAAATATGGGGCTTTACAGGAAGAATTCATTAAGGACCAAATCGTAATGCATACGACAAGTAAGACGGTGCAAGATAAACTGTGGGCGAGTGGAGATGCGACGCTGAAAGACGTGATTGCCATAGTGAAAAGGGCAGAACTGACCAAGCGCTGTGAAGAGGCCGCAAAGAGAGACCAAGCCCCGAGACTCACAGTTAATAAGGTGGACGACGCGGACCAATATGGACGAGGAAAAACAGCGCCTGGAGAGTACAGAGGAACATCCAAAGGGAAAGGAAAACCAGGACAACCGTGGAAGCAAGACAAGGGAGAAACGGCGAGGTGCTACAGATGTGGAAGCTCGAACCACGCAGCGCACGACAAACGGTGCCCCGCCTTCAGAGCCAAGTGTGCGTTCTGCGGCCTGGTCGGCCACTACGAGAAAGTGTGTCGAAGGAAAGGGAAACAACACGCGGTGAAATTCGTGGCGCAAGACATAGGAGAAGAAGTAGAAGGCCAGGAGGAAGACGACGAAGTCCTGTGTGTGGAGGACCAGGTGCTGGGCATCGATGGGAGGAGATCGCGCAAGCCCCAGTGTGACATGATCATTGGAGGAGTAGGGATCACCATAGTGGCGGATTCGGGGTCTCCTTACACGATCGTCCAAAGATCGGTGTCGAACGAGAGGTTCAAACCCACTCTGGGCACACGTCTAGAACCACCCGACATACGACCAGCCACCTACACGGGGGAACCCATCCCGATGGTAGGGTTCAGGAAGCTACTGTTCCAGTTCAAAGAACGAAGCGCCCACTGCAAACTGTACGTTGCGGAGAAGGGACCATCAGTCCTTGGGTGGATGGACCAAGGAGAGTTGGGAGTACAGCTAAATCCAGGAGGGGACACCCAAGTGATGGTAACTCTGGACGGAGATGAGTCGACGGCAGCGAAATGGCGGAATGGACACCCGAAAGTATTTGGCGGCAAAATCGGAAAACTCGAGAAGGTCTCCCACAAGATCGTCCTCAAGGAAAATGTCAGCCCTGTTGCGCACAAAGTAAGGAACATACCGATCGCAGTGAGAGAGGCGGTGCAACAGGAACTACACCGGCTGGAGGACGGGGGAATCATTGAACCCATCGACAGTGCGGAGTGGTTGGCGCCACTGGTAGTGGCCATGAAACCGTCAGGCAAGGTGCGCCTATGTGTGGACCTCCGAGAATTAAACAAGTGCATCGTGGTAGAAAAATTCCCCTTACCACGCATAGAGGAAATGTTGGCCCGCACGAAAGGCGTGAAATGGTTCTCCACCATCGACCTACAATCGGCATACCACCAGGTAATGCTGCATGCCACGAGAAAGAAACTGACATCATTCATAACGCCATTTGGATGCTATCAGTTCTGCCGCATGCCCTTCGGTCTAGCTTCGGCAGCAGTGGTGTTCCAAAAGCTGATGGCCCGCCTATTCAAGGGTATAGAGGGAGTGCAATACTTCCAGGACGATATCCTAGTAATGGGGAAAGAGCTGGAAGACCACGACGAGAAGCTGGAAACGGTATTGAAGATCTTGGAGGAAAACGGCCTGACGGCAGAGTGGGAGAAGTGTCATTTCGGGATGACATCAGTCACATACCTGGGGCATGAGATAGGAGCGCACGGGATAACACCGAAGAAAGGGAACGTGAAGGCCATCTGCGATGCACCACCGCCCACCTCCAAGGAAGAAGTACGGTCATTTTTAGGGATGGCGGAATACTACAGCAAGTTTGTCCACCATTTTGCCACGAAAACACACTACATGAGACAACTTACGAGGGACAAGACTGCGTTTGTGTGGACGGAAGAGACGCAGGAAGAGTTCGACACGGTGAAACGTGAAATCAGCCAGGCGATCCCGCTGCATGGGTACGATCCTCTGGGGAGATCCATATTGATCACGGACGCAAGTGACAAAGGGTTAGGAGCGGTGCTCATGCAAGAAAGACCTGAAGGAGGGACGGAGACGATCAGCTTCGCGTCCAGGACATTGACGTCACCGGAACAAAAGTTCAGTGTGATCGAAAAAGAGATGCTGGCCGTGGTATGGGCCATGGGAAAGTACCGCCAGTTCCTGTGGGGCACAAGATTTCAAGTGAAGACGGATCACAAACCCCTAGAAAAGGTTTTGACATCCGACGGCCATGCCAGCGCCAAACCCCGGATTGCGAAGATGACGCTGAAACTCCTGGAGTATCGGTACGACGTAGAGTACATACCGGGCTCGAGAAACAAGATTGCAGATTACCTCAGTAGGGCGTCAGCAATGGAAAGTGCCACCAATGGCACGGAGGATGAAGACGAGATGGTAGCCCTGACGGACGACCCAGAAAAAGCCATCAGTAGGCAGGAGTGGAAAGACGCGTATGCAGCGGATGGAGATCTGGACGACATCAAGATGTACATTGTACAAGGGTGGCCGGAGAGGAGACGACAGAGAGCCAAGGTCCGGCAGTTCTACGAGGTAAGAGAAGACCTGTCGGTGGGGAACGACGGGGTGTTCGTATACAGAGGAAACAGAGTGATACCACCGGAGAACATAATACCGGATCTGCTATCCATAATACACGAAGGACACCTGGGAATCGTGAAGACGAAGGCCAGGACCAAACAAACGTATTGGTGGCCGGGAATGGATATGCAAGTAGAGAGGCACGTAAGAGACTGTGTGCAGTGCCAAGGAGCGGACAAGGTACTGAAACCAATGAGGCCGCCTCTAGGGAAGTTCACGAGTCCCAGTAACCCATGGGAAGAGGTGGCAGTGGACATCTTAGGACCTATACTGGATCATCAGGGGATACCCAAATACCTCTGTGCGTTAGTGGACAAGTACTCAAAGTGGCCAGAGGTACACATCCAAGAGGTCATGGACACGGACGAAAGGCAGTGTTCCTCAGGGAAGGCATACCCAGGACCATAATCAGTGACAATGGCCCCCAATTCACCTCGGACAAATGGGCCAAATTTGCAGAAAGGAACGGCATTCTACTTAAACACACGTCGATATATCATCCGGCCAGTAACGGACAAGTAGAAAGGTTCAATAGGGTGCTCATGGGCTCCATACAAGCTGCCATCACGAGGGGCAAAGACTGGGAAAAGGAAGTGCAAAGTACAATCTGGGCATATCGCATCACCCCCACCGGTACGGGGTATAGCCCCTTCCAAATCCTGCGAGGAAGGCAACCCTTCACCAGAGACAATGTTGCTTGGCAGGAGAAGACCATCACCAGCAAGGGGTCTCCAGCGGTGGTACAACACAACCTGGAGAAGGCACAACGCATTTACACGGAACACTACAACCGCAACAGGAAGGTGAAGGAGACGGTATTGGAAAAAGGGGAGTGGGTCAGAGTGAAGCTGGCAGTTCTGAAGCGGAAGGGAGAAAGCAAGTACTCCCCACCCCTAAGAGTAGAAGAAGTGTACGACCGGGCAGCGTTGCTCAGCGATGGAAACGTGTGGTCCCACGATCGCATGGCCAAGTGCAACAAAATCCTACAATGGCCCCGGGAGGACACGGAAGGGGAAACACCAACAGAAGGGGCGACAAGGGACGCAGGAACGTCTAAAGGAGAGTGTGGAGAGAACATGAGTGAAGAACAGGATGGAGAGAGAGACATACCGGAAGGATGGCCCACGGAGGAAAGGACCCGGGAAGACGGTGAGAAAGGAGAGAGAGAGGGCCAGGGCACTCCGGAAGGAAGGAGAGGAGGCCCTGTCGCAGAAGGAGGCCGAGAAGGACATACCACCCCGGTAAGACACACCCGGGTGGGGCGAGCAGTGGTGAGACCATCCAAGTTTAGAGACTATGAAATGGACTGACCACCTGGTCGGGGTACATTGTGTTGGATGGTATAAAAGGGGGAGATATGTAGTGTCGCGGTCTAGTTGACGCGCACTACGTCAGGATAGGAATGCGAGTAGCGGCCATATTGGACGCTACTGCGCATGCACGAGCAGCGCGGCGCGAGTGAAGCGTTCGGAGAGTGTTGCCCGGCGCTCTCTCGGATATAGTAGCTTGAGAGTAAATAAAGGCGTATTTATCCCTCTACCCAGTCTCCTGCAAGTACTTGGGGGTAACTGCAATTACCTATTGCACCTAGCAACTTTACAAAATCCTAGGAGCTGATCTTGAGAAGGAGTGTGTACTTTACCGTACAGAACAAATCACCACCCGTTTGATGTTAAGTGAGTAGAGACAGTCTCTTTTTCTCAAATGATTGCAGATTATCACTTTTCATCTTCATATTACTTTCTAATTTATTTTTTGGTATAGTCCTTCCGACAGAGACTGTGAGAACGATACATGCTAGCCCTACAGTATATTTTCTTTTTCCATTCCATTTTTTCCCCTAGAATGTCCAGGTGCTCTGTTAATATACCCAGAGACATTTTAAGGCATGGGCGAAGTGGGCTCTTGCCCAGGGCCCTCACTGTTTTTGGTGCCCCTACATTAAGCTTTTAGGACAGTATCTGAAGGTGGCAAAACGCTAAAATGATGGGGCCACCTGCACAATATGTAAAGGGGCTCTCAGGTTTCCAATATCTCATAAATATTCAAAGGCTTTGCACTTAACGGGGGACCCCTTAAAGGTTTAGGTGCCAATGGAGAGGGTTGTCAATGATCAGACAGTAGTTGCCGAGGGTGTGAATGAGCTAAAAATGGATAATAAATTCAAAGCTGTTCCGAGCAGGGAGCCCCAAATTATGTTAGGCCTGGGGCCCCCAAAATCCTTAAGATGTCCCTGAATATATCTTCAATTTACAATTACCTTAAATGATCGAAACATCATTGACACCTTAAGCAGACTGACAATTACCTTTTTAATACCAAGAAAACGATACCACGTAACAATGGGTGTATCACCTGCCCTTTTATCTCAAGCATAGTCGCCATCTTTGTGTTAATACACTTATAATCACCTTCATTGTTTTCTCACTTTGTAATCATTTGGGACACTGAGCACTTTTTTTCGCCCTGTTTTGCAATTAAAGTTTTATGTTACGTCCTCTTGATTACAATCTCTACACTGGTTAGCTGTTGTTTCAACAATTTGTGTGCCTGTCGTTAGGTTATTAAATTACCTGCAGTGATACTTTGAAATGAGGCCTAAGTGAGCTGGTGTTGGGTAGCCGTGGGGGTTGGACAGAGGACTTTGGGACTCACCATGGTGCATGCTGAAGGCCATGCTCAGCGGGGATTAGGCATAGGCCCTGCACAGACACCAGCAGCCAAGCATCTCCATTCCTGTCAGTGGGCACACCACTCACATTCAAATAGGCTTTTACTAAATCTATTGCCACATTTCAATCCCTGAGAATGCAGCAACGTCCCATATTCACGTGCCCCTGAAAATATGCATACAGTTAGGGAAATCCTAAGGATTTTTAGGGGCCCTGGGCAAAAATTAATTTGCGGGCCCCTGTTCAGAACAGGTTTGAACTAAAGATTCAATTTAATCTCTTTCATGCCCTCTTTTGCCGGGTCACTGATAGTGCGTAGGCGCAATCATCCAAATTCTATTTGTGCTTTTGTCCTCCCATCCCCCCCTGACATGGCCGATCTCCTTCACCCCTGACCTAGTATAAGAGGAGGCACGACCCACCCAACTTCCTGTTTTTTTTTTGTTCTGCTCTGCAGAGTTTTTGAACTGGCTTGTTCTACGCTTCAGGTGCAGTGGCTAACTTGGTGGGCTGTCCGTAGTCCACATTTGGCTGAGCTGGATCCTTTGGTGGCCAGGTTGATGCGTAGTTTTTTTCTTCTTCAGCATCCTCAGGAGATGTGTCCTGCCCCGGCCTGGGATCTACTGTTGGTGTAGCAGGCGCTGAATGCTGCTCTTTTTGAACCATTGGGGTTGGTGTACGTGAAGTTCTTGCCCATGAAGGTTGTTTTTTGGGTGGATATTGTGACTGCTGGTGGGATTTGGGAGTTAGGGTCCTATTTGAGGTCACCTTCTTTCTTGCGAGTGTTGCTAGATCGCATTGTCCTGCGCTCTGATAGTAAGTTTTTGCCCAAGGTCTCCTCTATTACCAATCGTTCCAGGGAGGTTGTTCTGCCCACATTCTCTCCTGTGCCTGGGTCTGGGGTGGATGCTGGTCTTCCGCTGTTGGATGGCAGAAGAGCGGTATTGGTGCATCTGGAGAGGACCTTGACATTTTGCAAATTTGATAGTTTGTTTGTCACTTTTGGCCTGGTGAGGTTGGGTCATAAGCCTTCTCTTTCCAACTCGAGTAGGTGGGTTGAACAGACGATCCTTCTGGCATATGGGTCGCAGGAGTCAGCGGTGTCAGCCAGGATACAGGGGAGGTCTACCCGTAGTATTTCTGTCTCCCGGGCTTCTTTCAAGGTCATCTTGATTGAGGACATTTGTAAGGCCGCGACGTGAGCCTTTCGTCACATGTTTATTGACCACTATCCGGTGGTGTTGGGTGGTTCAGCCACTGGGGGTTTTGCTGGGGCTGTTGTGCAGGCTGGCTCTGTCTGTGATTGACTGCTGCCCACCTTTTGGGCGTCTGTTTGTTTTTCCTCTGTTTGATATTTGGATTAAACTTTCTGCCTTGCATTTTGGTTTCTATATTTTTTTGGTGACAATGAAGCTTTGGTATATGCTCACTACGTTAGTCATGTGACGAGGAAGACTTACAAGGAGTTACTTACCGGTAATCTTCATTACTCCGAGTGTAGTCTTCCTTGCCACATGATTTCCCATCCCTCACTTCCCTGTTTGGCTATCAGTTTCATGTTGCTTGGGTGCTGAGGCTTGGTAATTGAACAGGAAGTGGGGTGGGTCATACCTCCTCTTATATTAGGTC
The DNA here is from genome assembly GCF_964204655.1 of Triturus cristatus. Classification (NCBI taxonomy): domain Eukaryota; kingdom Metazoa; phylum Chordata; class Amphibia; order Caudata; family Salamandridae; genus Triturus; species Triturus cristatus. Next base: position 321,012,784 of record NC_140586.1, on the reverse strand, counting down.
AAGGGTGAAGGAGGTCAGCCATGTAAGGGAGCGACGGGAGAACTAGAGCGCTTATTTCGCTGAGAAGGTTCTGTTGGGGAGCTTTAGCTCACTATGTTAGTCATGTGGCGAGGAAGGCTACACTTGAAGCAATGAATATTACCTGTAAGTAACCGGGGCATGTGTTTACATCTAATGTTCAGGGATAGTGACGTGTATTTTCAATATTGTAACACAGTTCATTAATATTATGATTCTGCGTGCAGTGAATACTTCCATTCATATTTTGTGAGCCCTGCTCTGTTTATTTTGCTTGAGGCCTACAGTGAGCCTGCCAACTCAATTTCATAGGCATGTAAGTAAACAGACTAGTGGGATTATGCACTTTGAGTCTTCTTCCAAACTGGTGTGGTTTGGCTGGAGACCCCTGGAGCCTTGCCCAGTCATACTTTCAAGTGGTGGATTTAGTAACAGTAGTCTTGCATATGATATCATTCCAAAAATTATGAATTACATCTTTAGAAATTCCGCTGACTGTAATCGGACAGTGACTGGGCAGTTTGCTGCTTTGCACGTCACGTCAAGCCTTGTTGGCTTTGGCACAAGCCTTGTCCAAGAATATTTCATTTCCTGGATTTGTTGTAACAGTAAATGCGTCTATTAAAAATAAAACTGGAGAAAACCAGTCCGAAAAGAGTCAGTTCCTTAAGTCCATGATTCAAAGGGATACGAGAAAACACGCCCAAACGTCACAGGTTGGAAAGTTAACTTTTTCCTGTTTAGTGGTTAATTTGTAAAACAATAAGAGTCAGGTCCTCCGCCAGGAGGATACGGCCGCCTGCACCATCCCTGCCCCTATCAGTGCTGCTAATGACAGTACCAACACAACTACTAACTATCACACTCCTACAAGTGACAATTCTTATCTATTTAAGGCCCCCAAAGCTATAAGCATGGCTTGGGTGGCACATATTAGTGTTTTTTAATGTATATTAAATTAATAAACTGCTGTGGTTGTGCTCATACCCAAATTTTCCAGACAGCGCCACCATGTGGCAGACGGTCATAAGCGCCGGTGCTAAGAATTAAGGGCCAGATGTATGACCATTCCGTTTTGCTCATCGCAAATTGCGATTTTTTGCGACTTGCTAAACGGAATGTACTAATGTGTCTCAGACACATTTAGCGATTCGTAATGGGGGTCGCAAATGACCTCCCTCATCAATATTCATAAGGCAGGTCGCAAGTTGTAACCCATTGCGAATGGGCTACAATCACAGGGAGGGTGGCCTGCTGGGGACAGCAGACCACCATGTCTTTGGTTGCTTTTTAAATACAGCAACGTTTTTTAAAATGCAGCCCATTTTCCTCACAAGTAAATGGGATGCATTTAAAAGAAAAAAATGAAAAGTTTTCATTTAATTTTTCATGGGCAGGCAGTAAAACATATTTTTGCTGTCAAACACACAGGGGAAGGGGTCTCCTGGGGATCTCTTCCCCTTTGCGACTGGCTTACCACCAATTTGAAATTGGTGGCAACTGTGATTCTTTTGCCACTGCATTTGCAAAGCGATACCATAGTCACAAAACAATCGTACATCCCCTTCGACTCGCTATTAGGAAGGGACGCCGTTGGCATGCCCCTTCCTAATAGCAACTCGCAAATCCTATTTTGTGAGTCAGTAATAGGTTACCCACTCGCAAAATAGGGTTTGTACATGCTACAATACTTTTTAGTGGTCGCAAATGGCCTGATTTTCTGTTTGCGACCGCTAAAAACGGTTGTACATCTGGCCCTGAGTGCCGGTGCCAAATCCGGAAACCACAGGCTCAAATTAAGCATGTATGTGTCCTGCATTTTACACAAGAGGCCTTTTTACCTCCTCCCTTTCATTTTTACAGCCATCTGAATTAAAATTCAATTTGGAATTTCCGAATATCGTTTTCATATCACAATACACCTGTTTTTTTCTATTTCATATCATGACACCCCTGTTTTTTTCTAAATCTTTCTATTTGCCAAGTAGGTTTCACACTCACAAATAATCCACATATATAGGTTTAGGAAAAGTGTGCATTAGCACGGCCCCATCTCATCCCATTTTTAGGTTTAACCTTTGAGACAGCTTTAGCTTCCACACCAGTTTAATGTACTTTCTACCAAAAATATACGTCGTACTTATATACACTGGGGATTTCGGTCGGCAGGCTTCCTCGGTTGGTCTGTTAATCTGTCTTCACATATTCTGTCATTCAGGATTCTAAGCAGAAAATGTAAAGCAAATACAAAATATTGCACAATTCTGTTGTTTTCTGAAATCAATTGTTGATGAAGGTGTAACTTTACAAAGTTTAGATTCAGGTTATATGAGGTGTCATCTATCTGTAAGTGGATCTCCCCAGGACAGGTTGATGGACTTGCAAGCCAGAGTTAGCCGCAAACCCCACACTGCCAACGCGGAGTCTATGGAAGCCATGGTGAGCAGTAACACCCTTTCAGGAATTTTCAAAATGGCGATGGATGCCGTACGCCCACTTTTTGGCTTTGGCTACCTCTACCCCCGAACTCAGAGGACGCTGTCAGGGGACCACACTGAAGGCGATTCCAATATCGACCAAATGTAACATCACCTGGAAATGATAAGGGTGCAGTCAATATGTCAGATTTTAATATAAAAAGTTGCCTTTATAATCAATATTCAAGATTCTCCTGTGGGGGCTTGGCGAGAGAGAGAGAGAGATAGTGTGTGCGTGCGTGCGTGCACCCCAACATCCTCTCTTTTTTCCTGCTTTTCGGTTACAACACACCCCACCACAATGAGTCAGCAATTTCACACAGCTTGTGGAAATGCTGGAAAGTCCTTCGTGGAGATAGCGCATCCGTGCATCTCTGGCGAGCTATCAGTCACCGATGTCTCAAGGATTCAGGGTTTACTGGGCAGAGGTCCAGCGGTGCGTGTTTTGTTTGCTTTACATTAGGAAGTATGCAGTAATAATTTTATCAGTGGTCCGCAATACATTCTACTCACAACCGACGAGTCACTGAAGGAACTCTTGAACCGATTGCACATTTTGGCTATTTTAATATCTGCTGTTGGTCGTAGAACGTAGAATACCCTTTACGTGATTTACAGCTCATGTTTCATTACATTTCTACATTAGAGAACACGATGAACACAGGATGATTGTACAGCAGGGCAGACAGGTGAAGTTATGATAACCATTTATACATGCATTCATTTCCCCCCTCACAATCTGCACAACCTGTGGCACTCAAAACGGATCTGGTGCAACATCTGCTCCAATCCCTTAACCAATCAATGCACGTTTTTAGTCTGGGCATCAAAACTTGGACTCAAATATTTTCATTCTCCTAGAAATTGGCTTTTGAGGCTTGTCTCTTGCTTCATTGTTTTTTTTGCCAGGGACTAGTGGACCTAAAATAATTCTTTATTTTCCTGGATTTCCTATTGTAATGTACATATCTTGTGTAAAGTGCACTGACTGCCCCTACAGGCTATATTTATTTATGATTTTTATTCGATATTTTTATTTACTGCATACAAGACGCAATAGAAACAGAGGGGATTTTTTACAATCCCTCTGCTCTGTCGGTGTGTCGCTTTTAATATGGGAAAAAGTGACGTATCAGCAGCTCAAGGGGCTCGTAAATAAACCCCAGAGTGCCTTACATATATAGAACACTGTGGAAAGCATAGAAACATAGAGTCGCAGGGAGAGTATGGCAGACTGCCCGCCGTCTGTCGGGTAACAACCTCCGCCACCCTGGCCGTACTGCTGCACACCATTTTAGAGATCTCAGTGGTCGCCACAGCGGCTCCTCTGAAACTTTGCCGAGCAGCACCAGCAAAGTTTCTTGTTGAAAAACACCTGATCCTGACACACTGCGGGCCTTCTATGTTTTTTCTATTCAGGGCTGCTAAGGTGCTGAACATAAAAAATGTACATCTGACCATCCACTCTAAAGTGTGGATGGTCCGACGTATCCACACTGACGGTACCCACTTTTTTATGCCAAATCCTAAACAGGCTCAAAGTCAATAACAATAGAAGCAAAATGAAGGAAAATATACCGTAAAGCTTTGCAGTGACTGTCTGAGAAAGTATACACTCTCATATAAGGGATTGTTAGACCTGGTATCCTTAGCGTGGTTTCCCCTTAACTTTTTGCCTTCAGACCGCCTATTTTTTTGTGAATTCGTTTTTGCTGGCCTTAGGACTCTGTGCACTTTACCATTGCAGACCACCAGTGCTAAAGTGCTTGTGCTCTATCCTCTAAACAATGTAGAATTGGCTTATACCCAATTGGTATATTTCAATAACTTGTAAGTTTCTAGTAAAGGGGCACTACATGTGCCAAGGGCTGATAAATTAAATTCTACTATTGGGAATGCAGCACTGATTGTGCCATGCACTTAAGTAGCCGTTTAAAAAATTCTCAGGCCTCCCACTGTAGAGCCTGTGTGTGCCGTTTAAATTGCAATCTGAACCTGGCAAAATAAACCTTTTGCCTGACCCAAACCTTCATTTTTAATACACATAAGTCACTCCTAAGGTACGCGCTAGACAGCCCCGTAAGAAACTGGCTCTATATATACTGCACCAAAGTGAGATACAGTGTGTATAGAGTCCAAGAGTCTCCAGAGGTTTGGCAGAGGTTAAAGTTAGATAGAACCTTCCTCTCTAAAGTGGTAGCTTGGTCGAGCAGTAAGGCAGTATCAGAGGACAGTGTAGAGCATTTGATGTACACACTCAGTCAGCATATGGTCTCACACACTCAAGAACTGAACTCTAGGCCAATTGTTTTGTAAATATACTGTTGTTTTATTTCTAGAACCAAGCAAGCCTGGTACAGGTAAGCATATAAATACTTTGTAGTAGTAATTGTCTTGTTTGAACACAGTTCAGAATTGCAGTATAACTGGTACTGGTTTTGATTACAGATTTAAGAAAGCAGATTGCAACACATTGCAGGTATAGTACATTCAATTGAATGGGCTTTTTAAGAAAAATGAAGTTAATTACTTTTCAGATTACTTTTCTAACCACAGGACTGGATCCTAGATACTGCCCTGGGACATTTCCTGAAACCAGGTGAGTAAATGCGTTTTGGTTAAAGGTATGATTTTTAAGGAATATTATTGTATTTCAAAAGTTGACAGAAACTTTTTCACATAGAATCACCGATGTTATCCTATGGGAGGAAATTCACTTAGCAGGTAAGTTACTTTTGGGTTAATTCTGTAATCCAGTGCTGGACTCCTAGATTCAGCACTGGGACATCTACTTAAAACAGGTAAGCAATTACATTTTTGCAGTTTATACGATTATTAAGATTATTCTTGTATTTCAAAAGTTGACACATGGAAACTTTTTCACAAAGAACCCCCAATGTTCTCCTACGGAAGGAAATTCAATTCACGGGTAAGTTACTTTTTTGTTTCTTTTTTTACTCAGTGCTGGACACCTGGGTTCAACACTGGGGCCTTTCCTGCAAACAGTTAAGAAAATTTGGTTAGGTTATTTGTGCGAATTGTAAGGAATATTTGTAGTTTTCAAAAGTCGACAGAAACTTTTTGGGAGAAAAAGTGTCAATGTTATCCTATGAGGAAAAATGAGTTATCGGTTTCAATGTAAGAAATCGGTCTTTTGAGTTAGGGTTCTGGGGTTAGACTCAGGGGTATCCCAGGGTCAGTGATGCACTGTTGTTTCACACCCAGTGGCACTAGGGCGGCCGGGTGCAGAGTGTTGAGGCCCAATGTTATCCTATGAAGGATAGGGGGGCTCTGGTTGGTGGCTGCTGGCAAGCAGGCCACAGGGTTGTGGGAGCAAAGCTCCTAGGGTTAAGCTCAGGGCAAGTTGGGGACCAAGTTAGCACCAAAGGGGCACCCTCAGTGGCGCTAGGGCAGCCGGGTGCAGGGTGCAGTTTTGAGGTCGGGTGCCCTGTTGAATTCAATGGAGATTCTCCGGGACAAATAAACACTGCAGGCTCGGGACGAAGATCTTCCAGGAGTGACCACCACTTCGAGGGGTACTCTTGGATGTAGAGGGATGGTTAGGCACCACTGGGTTGGGTATACAAGGACGTGGGGCGACAGGTGCAGGGGTGCCTTTGGAAGTCGGATTTTCTTACCCGCTCTGGTCGCGGTAGGGGGGTCTCCTGGATTGAGGCTGCAGGCGTCGTCTGGAGGCTTGAGGCAGGTCAGGTGTCGCCGGAACTCGGGTCAGGATCACCGAGGGGACCTCCTCGTGGTGTTTTTTCACTTAAACACAGGCCGGGCTCGGCAGGTGCAGAGTGTGCTGGATTTGCGGTTTCTGGCTGGTACCAGAAGCTGCAGTTCAAATACGTCCGGTGTTTATGGGAGAAGCAGCTTGGAAAGTGAATGCAGGCAGGTCCTCTGGGGTTTTTGAGGTTGCTGGCCGCTGGACACGCCGGGGTTTTGCAGGAGCAGGTTCGAGGGGAGACAGGCCTGTAGGACTGGGACCAAGTCAGTGGGCGTCGTCCTCTTGTTAGCTCTGCAGAGCTTCTCGTCCTTCTTCTTTTCTTGTTATTGCTGGATCTGAGGAAGGAAGGTTCAGGGTGCCCCTAAATACTACATTTAGGGGCGTTACAGGTAGGTAAAGGGCAGGGACCAATGGGTCCCTTCCATGGGGTGGGTACACCCCCTATTCTGCCACTCTCCAGTGGGAGGGGGGCAGGAGCCTTTCCATGGTTGGCTGGGTCCCCCCATCCTCAAGATGGCGTGGACTCAAGGTTGTGCTTCACCTCGCCTCCCCCACCTTAGGGGTGGAGTTGGCAGAGGTGGGCACACCTCTCTTCCTCACAAGTGGGGGGTAGCACCAGTGGGGACCAGTTGCTGAGAGCAGCAATGGTCTGGAGAGGCTCACAAAGGCGGCATGCCTTTGAAGCTTCCCCTTCGTGAACCCTGCCCATCCTGGGGGAGGAGGCTTGGCACCTCATTCCAGGATGTGCATTGTTTCAGGCCCCAGAGAGCAGCAGGCTCTCGACCCAGGGGTCCAGAAACATGTCTGGTGGTGGCAGCCTGCGCAGCCACTCAGTCAGGTCACTGGTAGTTGGTCGTTTTTAAGGGGGGCATCTCTAAGATGCCCTCTGTGGTGCATTTTACATTAAATCCCACACTGGCATCAGTTTGGGTTTAATGTGCTGAGAAGTTTGATACCAAACTTCCCAGTCTTCAGTGTAGCCATTATGGTGCCGTGGAGTTCGTAATGACAACCTCCCCGCACCATATACTCTTAATGGCAGCACTACACTTACAGGGCCCAGGAATGGACATGGGTACTGTAGGGGTACAGGGCTCATGCACCTGTACCCTCACCACGGGCATAGGGCACCCAACTTGAGGGGTGACTAATGTGTGCAAGGGCAGTGGTTTGTGGGCATGGCACACAGGAATGTGTGCCATGTCGTTTCTTTATTTTGTTCTGCACCCAGACACTCAGCCTGCAAAGGCAGTGTGTGTCAGGGTACAGGACCTCTAAGGGTGGCACAATAAGTGCTGCAGCCCTTAGGGGCCTTCTCTGGTCACAGTGCCCTGGGTACCTATGGTACCATTTACCAGGGGCTGACATGTGGCCAGAGATGCCAATTGGGTTTAGACTTCAATGCAGTTTTAGGGAAGGAACACAGGCCCTGGGTACCTGATTGGCAAGAGCCCAGGGCACACTCAGTCAAAGTACATCAGCAATTCATCGAAAAGTGGGGGAATACCATGCAAGAAAGAGGGCACTTTCTCACAAGCCCAAGGGCAGAGTGTTGCGTATTTAAAAAGCTGGACATGTACTTTTAAGTTTTACATGTCCTGGTAGTAAAAAAACCTCATAAATCTTTTTCACTTCTTCAAGGCCTAACTCTCCCATACGATAGCATAGGAGTTGTCTTATTACATTTTGTAAGTGTAATTTCTAACTTAGAATAGATACCTGGTTCATGTTTGGTGTCTCTGGAATCCTAATTTAACATCCTAACTTATGGTGAAGCTGGATTTTAAATTACAGTTCTGAAAATGTCACTTTTAGAATGTTGGCATTTTCTTGCCTTACCCATTTAGTGCCTGCAGCCTGTCTCTGGTCACATGACTAGGTGTAGTTGGCAGTTAGGCTTTGTGTATTCCTCCTAGACAGCCGAGCCACACACAATGGGAGCTTAGGTGTTACTGGATGGGCAATTACTGGCAGAATGGGAGGAAGGAGCGGGCCCAGCCTCGCTTACACCTGAATAGGCTGTGTCCTGTCTCCACACAAAGGGCTGCATACTCCCTGTAGTTAATCTGTAGCCAGGGCGGGGAAGGCAGGGCATCTGTGCACTTGAAAGGCATGCCTTTAGAAGCTTCTCCCCACGTCAAAGGCACAACTGTGTATAAAAGAAGGACCCCCAACTTCAAAGGCCCAACTGGGTATATGTACTGGCACCTTGACTTTATTGTGTCATTACACTTCTGGACCTATGGATACTTTTGAAGGAAGAAGGACTGCTGTGCTGCTGAAAGGACTGCCAATCTGCTGGGCTGCTGCTCTGAGGGAGCTGCGGCTTGCTGTTCTTCCCTGCTGCCCTCTTGCCTGGGGAGGAAGAACTGGACATGGAACCCATCCTGGAACCCACGACCCCAGAGTGACTCAAAGGGCTAGCCTGCTGGCCCCCTGATCTGAGACTTCACGGACATAACAGGCTCCCCAACAGTTCATGGACCCGTCATGTGCAAGTTCCTGATGCCCAATAGGTATCTCTCAGGTCCTGGCTCCTTGGTGTGGCTTTTGAGATCTTAAATTCAAGCTTTTGGGCTTTTCACATCCGTGAACTGGCTCATTCGCACCGAAACTGTGCTCCTTCCAACAAAATTCAGTGTGAGAAGTTGACAACCCGTTTGTTTGTACAGCAAGCATTGATTGCCTGCATGACCCGCCAACACAAAGCTCCAGCCTCCCCGTACACGATGCTCGGCCTGCTCCTCGTGCCATGCAACCACTGCCAGCGACACTCTCCTTGCTCTTGGTGACAGGGCCGGACTGGGAACAGAAACCGGCCCTGGCAAACTGCTCAGCCCCCCCCCCCTGCGGTTAGGGGGAGTGCAGCCGAGCAGTTTGCGAGGGCCGGTTTCAGCCGATTTTGTTACTGGGGGCCGACATTGCCAACCCCCGGTAACAAAAATGGTCCCCCAGGGGCCCAAAACAGGCCCCCACCCTAGTGGCCTACCGGGGAAACGCCCGGTGCCCTCTATGGCCAGTCCGGCCCTGCTCAGTGATATTCTTCTGCGTGAACGGGACTCGGGACCAAAGAAGTGATATACTAAACCAGTGGTTGGAGTGAATCATCACTCTGACAGGTCTCCACTGGTAGTGATGTTACCTGCAATGTCCCTAGGCACGAACGAGCGCCCGCTGTACCACCCGTCCAGAGGACATAGATGCACCTTCAAGTTTGCGTCGAGGTTGGGGTGGTATTGATTACCTGACATTGCGGGTAACATCACTACCAGTGGAGACCTTTAAGAGTGACGATTCACTCCAACCACTGGTTTAGTATTTCACTTCTTTGGTTGATTAACTGTTGCGATGTACGCATACCAACCTACTTTTCACTTTGGTCCTGATAAAAGCTGCCACACCTCTACAGGGGGTATAAGGCAGAAACATGTGACCACCACTTATCTATGATAGGTTGAATTCCCTCCTACCATAGCTCCTGTTTTTAACTCTAACCTACAGACGCTCCAATAAAACTTTTTGGCTTACCACACCCTGCGTATCTATTGGTTTTAGGAGACCTCTTTTGAAAGACTGAAAACACGCCTGAGCTCCTCCTTCTCAGAGAGGGGTTTGTAGCCCTCATTGCGACTAGGTCCGCAATGCGATAAGGTATCCCAATGATGAAACATGCCACTTATGGGTGGGTGAGGGAAATCGTCCTGTAAAAAGTATACTCCAGCACTCTATTTCTTTACCTTTCTATTTCGACCCAGGCGCCTTGTTGTGCTTTATTGATTTAGCTACCTAGGAGCTTTTACATGGGTCAGCAGCCTTGAGACTGAATGAAACTTGTTAAAATAATCCTGGTCAGGGGTGGGTTTCTTCAGAAACACTTGTCAAAAATATAGGCATTCTGGACGCTCTCCTTGTGTGAGTGAGAGATTGATAAGATTTGATCACTGTGGCTCAAGATGTGTTTGCATCTGTTTGGCTAACTTTCCTGTTAACGATCAGTGACATGTTGGGCGGGTTTCAGTTTAAAGTTGGCATAAAGAGGTTGTACCTAGGAGAGTTCTTTAAAAATGGGCCAATTATTAGGAGATTTTCGACAAATGCAGGGCAGCAAGAGTTTGAAACTCAATAAAGGGGAGCTTCGATTAATTTGATTTTGGAGTTGAAAAACTCAAAGGCACATGCATCAACAATGCCATTTGCGATTCCTTATTAGCGAAAAATAAGGAATCGCTAATAAGGAATAGCAAAAGGCTATGCATGTAGGAATCGCTATTCAAATAGCGATTCCTTAACTTTCCTTAATTGCTACTAGCAAATTGCGAGTAGCAATTAAGGAATGCCATCCCAATCATTCCTATGGGCCTCCAGGCCCATAGGAATGAATTGGAGATTGCATGAGCAAATAGCGAGTACCAGTAGGTTCTCGCAAATAGCTCATGCAATTTCAAGGGTGCAAGGGTGTCAAAATGACACCCTATTGCACCCCTGAAATTTATATGTGCACATATGTTGCACACACACATGCTCTAAGGGCATGTGTGTGCGCAACATGAAACTTTGAAAAATGCACAAAAGTGCATTTTTCAAACTTTTAGCAAATTACCATGCAGTTCATCTTCATGGTAATTTGCTCCCCCTATTAGCGAATTCGCTAATTTTTTAACTTTCATGCATTGCATTTAAGGAATCCCAAATTGAGATTCCTTAAATTCAGGAATCTGAATTTGGGATTCCTTAAATGCTATCGCTATTTAAGGAATCGCTATTTATTGATTCCTTAAATAGCGATTTTTGCTTTTGGGTTGATGCATTGGGATTGGGTATTTTTAACTCAATACCGGGAGCTATTAGCGAATCGGTATTTTACCGACTGGATTTTGGCTTGATGCATGAGGCTGTAAGCAAATTCCTCACATTTCTTATCTGGATTAGCAACATTAAGATTGGAAGTGGGCTTCCTGGCACATGGGATAATATCCTAGAACTTCTTTGGCTGGATATTAGCCAAGTCAACTACTTGAGCTCTGACAGCTGTGGATTTAGCTTAAAAATTTGATTTATGCTCTTCTCATACATTGAAAGAATTTAGGGTTAATTCTAGTGAGATTATGTCACCAGGTGCATTTAGTCAATCTAATGAAGTTTTTTATAACGTGTACCATGGACCAAAGAATCTATTTGCAAAAAGTGGTTGCAAATTGTGCTTTAACTTTTTGCAAATGGACTCTGATTTTGTGTACCAATCTATGTGCTATTAGCTCACTTTGCAAAATAACCTTTCCTAGTGGCTCACAGAACAACCTACCTAATGAATATTAATAAGGCATGTTGTAAGTTGTGACCCAAGGTGATTGGCTACAGCACAGGCATGATGACCTGCAAGAGAGGGCAGACCACAATCCTTGTATGTGCATTCCAAAGCAGAAACTTTTGTTTTTAAAGCAGGCTGATTTTCTTGAAGCAACCAGTGCTGCTTTAAAAAATAAAAGATTCTTATTTGTAAAGACCTCATAGTAAGCAGCCTGTCAACAAGATTTTCAAATGGGAATGGGTTCCTTCTGGATCTCTTTTGATAAGTCGGTAACTGGTCAATAGTTTGCAACCGGAATTCTGGTCACAAACCATTGTCATACATCGTACCAAATGACAATTTGAAAGAAACACCCCTTTCATGTCATTTCAGGGATCCAGAATGGTAAAGAAAACCCACTTTACGAGTCTGAAAAATGTTTCCAACTTGTAAAATGAGTTATGCACATTGGAAATAACCATTTTGAAATCACAAACGCAGTGAGTTTGTGGATCACTGAGTTTGTGATTGCAAAATGTACATTGGGCCCTAAGTTAATTGGTGTACAAGACGGCAGATCAACTTGAATAAATAAAAACTAAAATAAATACAATTACTTCAGTTCTGTGCAAACTAGACAAGTTCAGACTGTACTTCACACTATAGGCACACAAAAGTAACAGAGCTGTGAGTCTTAACAAAATATCGGGTGGACGATTGAATCCACCACTGTGTGAGAAACCAAAGTGTTAGACCTGACAGCCTTAGGATGATCTCCCCCAAACTCTTTGCCTCCCTCCTCCACTTTTCTGACCTTGTTTTTGCTGGCGTCAGGACTCTGTGCACTTTACCACTGTTAACCAGTGCTACAGTGCTTGTGTTCCCTTTTCTAAACATGGTAACGTTCGTTTATTCCTATTTGGCCCATTTAATATACATATAAGTCCCTAGTAAAGTGCCACCCCCTGTACCCAGGGCCTGTAAATTAAATGCTATTAGTGGGCCTGCAGCACTGATTGTGCTACACACTGAAGTAGCCCTTTAACCGTGTCTCAGGCCTGCCACTGCAGAGCCTGTGTGCACAGTTTTACACTGCCATGTCGATCTGGCAAAATAAACCTTTTGCCAGGCCAAAACAATCCCTTTTTATACATATACATCACCCATAAGGTAGGTCCTGGACATCCCAGAGGACAGGGTGCAATGTATTTAAAAGGCAGGACATGTACCTTTAAGTTTTACATGTCCTAGAAGTGAAAAACTCCCAAAGTCTTTTTTCACTATGCAAGACTGTGAGAAAGTGGCTCTGTATATACTGTTCCTTAATAGGTACAGGGTGTACAGAGTCCACAGACCCCAAGGGTTTAACAGAGGTTAAAGTTAGATATAACCTTACTCTCCAAAGTGGTAGCCTGGTCGAGCAGTAAGGCAGTATCAGAGGACAGTGTAAAGCATTTGTTGTACACACTCAGTCAGCAAATAATTCCACACACTCAATAACTGAACTCTAGGCCAATGGTTTGTATATAAAAAAATATATGCTTGTTTTATTTTAGAACCAACACTTGGAATCAAAATATACTTTATCGACAGGAGATGTTTCATAAAAATACTTTTGTATATGCAATAGACTTTTTAGTAAACAGTTACAAGTAGTTGCAGTAGGCAACTCTATTTCTAAACACAATACATTGAGCTCAATGATAAATTCAAGTTATATGCAACATATTACTTTTTAGATTACTTTTGTAATTCCAGAACTGGATCATAGATTCAGTCCTGGGTCAGTTCTCAGAATCAGTTGATGAAAGTCGACTTTGGTACTGTAATGATTTTTAACTAATATTTAGCTATTTTAAAAGTTAACACTTAAAAAATATTTCAGAGCAAACAATCAATGATTCCCTATGGAAGAAAATTCAGGTTATAGGTACAGTAGGTTATCGTTACTTTTGTAATCCAGTACTGGGTGCCTAGACTCAGTACTGGGACCTTTATCCAAAACAGGTAAGTAATTACGTTTTCAGATGTTGTACGATTTTTGAAGAATATTTAGAAATTGCAGAAATCAACACTTAGAAGAAATTTCACAGAAATCAATGGTTTCCTATGGAAGAAAAATGAGTTAAAGGTAAGTATAGCTGTGGGTACTTTTCAGAGTCAGTGCTGGGTACCAAGATCCAGCACTGGGAGCTCACCTAAGAGCAGGTGAGTAAATTCGTTTTTGTCACTCGGCTGATTATTGGTGAATATCTGAAGATTTGAAAAGTCCACACTTAGAAGAAATTTCAGGAAAAAGGGCTACTTCAGTGTGTAGCACAATCAGTGCTGCAGGCCCACTAATAGCATTTAATTTACAGGCCCTGGGTACAGGGGGTGGCACTTTACTAGGGACTTATATGTATATTAAATGGGCCAAATAGGAATAAACGAACGTTACCATGTTTAGAAAAGGGAATACAAGCACTGTAGCACTGGTTAACAGTGGTAAAGTGCACAGAGTCCTCACTCTTTCTTTCTAGGATAGGGTAAGGACCACTCCATTTATCTTGGAGAGCCCTTGGTGCCACTGGCTCCAACACCCACACATGTTGCCCAGGTTGAAATTCAACCAGTGCAGCTTTTTGGTCATACCAGTGCTTCTGGAGCTCCTGGCTGGCCTCAAGGTTCTTGGATGCTTTTTCCATGTACTCAGCCATTCTGGACCTTAGGCCAAGCACATAGTCCACTATGTCTTGTTTGGGTTCTTGAAGAGGCCTCTCCCAGCCCTCTTTTACAAGACAAAGTGGTCCCCTTACAGGATGACCAAACAGAAGTTCAAAGGGTGAGAAACCTACTCCCTTCTGTGGCACTTCTGTGTAAGCGAAAAGCAGGCATGGTAACAGGACATCCCATCTCCTTTTGAGTTTTTCAGGGAGCCCCATGATCATACCTTTCAATGTCTTGTTGAATCTCTCAACAAGGCCATTGGTTTGTGGGTGGTAGGGGGTAGTAAACTTATACTGCACCCCACACTCCTTCCACATGTGTGTTAGGTAAGCAGACATGAAGTTGGAACCTCTGTCTGAAACCACATCCTTAGGAAAACCCACCCTGGTGAAGACACCCAGGAGGGCCTTGGCTTCTGCAGGAGCTGTAGTAGTCCTAAGGGGAATTGCTTCAGGGTACCTAGTGGCATGATCCACTACCACTAGAATAAATGTGTTTCCTGAGGCTGTGGGTGGCTCAAGTGGACCCACAATGTCCACTCCTACACTTTCAAAGGGGACCCCCACCACTGGTAGTGGGATGAGGGGGGCCTTTGGGTGGCCACCTGTCTTGCCACTGGCTTGACAGGTGACACAGGAGCTGACAAACTCCTTCACCTTTTGGTGCATCTGGGGCCAGTAGAAGTGACTCACTAGCATTTCCCAAGTTTTGGATTGCCCCAGATGTCCAGCTAGGGGGATGTCATGAGCCAAAGTTAGGAGGAACTCCCTGTACTTCTGTGGCACTACCACCCTCCTGGTGGCTCCAGGAGTGGGGTTTCTTGCCTCAGCATACAGTAATCCCTCTTCCCAATAAGCTCTGTGAGTACCACTGACATCTCCCCTTGCTTCTGAAACAGCTTGCTGCCTCAGGCTTTCAAGAGTGGGACAGTCTCGCTGACCCTGGCACAGCTCTTCCCTAGAGGGTCCCCCTGGGCCCAAGAGTTCAACCTGGTAAGGGTCAAGCTCCATGGACTCAGTTCCCTCAGGGGTATCCAAATCCTCTCCCTGGGGAGAGGGGTCCTGAATGGTTTGCTGTGTAGAAGCTGGTTCCCCAGTCTTCTTTCCTTTTCTCTTGGTTGGCTGGGCCATTATTCCAGGCTCCAGACCTACTTTTTCACCCTTCCTCTTGCTCTGTGCTTTGGTTTGCACACACACCAATTCAGGGATGCCCAGCATGGCTGCATGGGCCTTTAGTTCAACCTCAGCCCAGGCTGAGGTTTCCAGATCATTTCCAAGCAGACAGGCAGCTGGCAACTTTGGAGAGACCACTACCTGTTTCAGGCCAGTAACCCCCCCCAGCCTAATGTTACCATGGCCATGGGATGACTAGTGGTGACACTGTCGCCGTTGGTGACTGGGTAAGACTTCCCAATCAAGTATTGCTCAGGGGAAACCAGTGTGTCTTTCACCATAGTGATACTGGCACCTGTATCCCTCAGAGCTTCTACCCTAGTTCCATTCACCCAGGGGTACTGTAAGTATTTCTTTAAGTTGGGTGGCCACACAGCTACAGTGGCAAACTCCACTTCTCCCAAGGAGACTAGAATTGCTTCAGTGTGTTCCCAGATTTGCTCAGGGTACACCTCTGATCCCATTTGTATGCTTGCTGCCCCAGGAGTAGCTATACTGGGTGCCTTGGGGGCTTTGTTTTGGGGGTAAGCTACAGTTAGGTGTCCTTGCTTCTTGCAGGTATTACACCAGGCCTTTAAGGGATCAACGTTCTTCCCCCTATATGGTTGGGGCACATAGGGAGTAGTTTGGGTCCCACCCACCTGAACAGGTTTTTGGGGCCTTTTGGAAGACTCAAACTTTTTATCTTGGGGATTCTCACCACCTGTCCCTCGGGGAGGTTTTGGGACCACTTTCTTTTGGTCACCCCCAGTGGTTGTCTTTGTCACCCTAGTCTTGACCCAGTGGTCTGCCTTCTTTCCCAATTCTTGGGGAGAAATTAGACCTAGGTCTACCAAATGCTGATGCAACTTTTCATTTGTGCAGTTACTCAAAATATGTTCCTTCATGAATAAATTGTACAATCCAGTAAAATCCTGCACACCATGTCCAGCTAACCAACCATCCAGTGTCTTCACTGAGAAATCTACAAAATCAATCCAGGACTGGGTCTGGGTTTTGTGAGCCCCCCTGAATCTAATTCTATACTCCTCAGTGGTGAATCCAAATCCCTCAATCAGAGCTTTCTTCATGAGGTCATAGGATCCTGCCTCTGGCCCAGAAAGGGTCAGAAGCCTGTCTCTGCAGTTACCAGAGAACAGTTCCCACAGGAGTGCCCCCCAGAGAGGTTTCTTTACTTTTCTGATATCACAAGCCCTCTCAAAGGCTGTGAACCATTTGGTGATATCAACACCTTCCTCAAATTTAGGGACAATCCCTTTGGGGATTTTAAGGTCAGAAGTTTCCTCCCTATCCTTATTTTTATTATTGCTGCCACCATTGATGGGTGCTAAACCCATCTCTCTCCTTTCTTTTTCTAGAGCCAGGAGCCTGGACTCTAGCTCTAATCTTTTGGCCAGCCTCATAAGGCTGTCCTCTTCACTGGGGGGTCCCCCAGTGTTCTCTCTGGGACCAGAGCCACCTGTGTAGTCTCTAGGTGCCCAGATGCTAATCCTTGGATTGGAGGGTATGGGTGCCCTCTCCTCCCTAGGGAATAGCATGGGGGGGTTGTTGTCAACCTCCTCTGCTTCCCTTTCCTCATCTGACTGGCCATCACCATGTTCAGATGGGTGGTCCTTAGCATACTCAGCCAAGAGCTCCTGGAGCCCTAGTTTGGTTGGATGCAGGCCCATTTGTACATTTTTAAGTTTGCATAAGGACCTCAATTCCTTGAAAGACAAGTGTAAGTAAGGTGTGAGGTCGAGCTCCTCCACCAAGTCCATGTTATTATTATCACTAATAGTTGGGTTTGTTTGAGACATTCTAACCTGACAGTTCTAACCCTCTACCCTGACTATAGTGACTTTTATTTTTCTAAAATTCTAATGGGACTTAAGCAAGGCCCTAGCAAGACTTTAAGTAATTTTGGAAAGACCAATCAGAATTCTAAAGGCAATTTTTAAGAGTTCTGTCGTGTGGTCTGATGGTAACCAAGTAGTCCAACAAATGCAAGTTTGTATCCCACCGCTGATCCACCAATGTGAGAAAGTAGCTCTGTATATACTGTTCCTTAATAGGTACAGGGTGTACAGAGTCCACAGACCCCAAGGGTTTAACAGAGGTTAAAGTTAGATATAACCGTACTCTCCAAAGTGGTAGCCTGGTCGAGCAGTAAGGCAGTATCAGAGGACAGTGTAAAACATTTGTTGTATACACTCAGTCAGCAAATAATTCCACACACTCAATAACTGAACTCTAGGCCAATGGTTTGTATATAAAAATATATATGCTTGTTTTATTTTAGAACCAACACTTGGAATGAAAAATATACTTTCTCGACAGGAGATGTTTCATAAAAATACTTTTGTATTTGCAATAGACTTTTTAGTAAACAGTTACAAGTAGTTGCAGTGGGCAACTCTATTTCTAAACACAATACATTGAGCTCAATGATAAATTCAAGTTATATGCATCAGATTACTTTTTAGATTACTTTTGTAATTCCAGAACTGGATCCTAGATTCAGTCCTGGGTCAGTTCTCAGAATCAGTTGATGAAAGTCGACTTTGGTACTGTAATGATTTTTAACTAATATTTAGCTATTTTAAAAGTTAACACTTAAAAAATATTTCAGAGCAAACAATCAATGATTCCCTATGGAAGAAAATTCAGGTTATAGGTACAGTAGGTTATCGTTACTTTTGTAATCCAGTACTGGGTGCCTAGACTCAGTACTGGGACCTTTATCCAAAACAGGTAAGTAATTACGTTTTCAGATGTTGTACGATTTTTGAAGAATATTTAGAAATTGCAGAAATCAACACTTGAAAGAAATTTCACAGAAAAACAGTCAATAGTTTCCTATGGAAGAAAAATGAGTTAAAGGTAAGTATAGTTGTGGGTACTTTTCAGAGTCAGTGCTGGGCACCAAGATCCAGCACTGGGAGTTCACCTAAGAGCAGGTGAGTAAATTCGTTTTTGGCACTCGGCTGATTTTTGGTGAATATTTGAAGATTTGAAAAGTCCACACTTAGAAGAAATTTCAGGAAAAAGCCAGTCAATGTTACCCTATGAGGAAAATAGAGTTTGCGGTTTAAGGGTAAGTACTCGACTGGCCGAGTTGAGGTTCTGGGCACAGACTCAGGGGTCTCCCAGGGTCAGGTAGGTACAGTTGGTTCACCCTCAGCGACTCTAGGGCGGCCGGGTGCAGAGAGAGTTAGGCCCAATGTTATCCTATGAGGGATAGGGGGGCCTTGTTTGGTGGCTGCTGTCTGGCAAGCCACGCGGCTGTGGGAGCTGGGCTCCTGGTCACTTACTCAGGGCAAGTGGGGAAGTAGGAAAGTGTAGAGTTTTCACTGCCAGGGCCACTCGGGCGGCTGGGTGCAGAGGGCTTTTGAGCCTTCGGGTGCTCAATGGATTTCAATGGGAAATCTCCGGTTTGGAAAAAGACTGCAGGCTCGGGGACGAGGACTCTTCAGGTGCCACCACCACTTCGAGAGGTAAGTTGGGTAGTTGGAGGATAGGTAGGTACCCCGGGATTGGACACAGAGGGCCGTGGGGCGCCGGGTGCAGGGGTGCCTTTTGGTGTCGGAAAATCTTACCCTCTGTTGATCGCGGTTGGGGTGGCACACTGTTCTGAGGCTGCAGGCTTATTCAGGATTGTCGAGGGGGGTCCTTGGGTGCCGGACTCGGGGTCACAGTCGCCGTGGGGTCGTCCTCGTGGGTTTAGTTCACTCCGGCACCGGCCAGGCTTGGCTGGTGCAGAGTGGGCTGGGATCGCGGTTCCGGGCTGCTGCCAGGGGTGAAAGGTAGGTTCTGAGTAGAGCCTCTACTCATGGGAGTCCCAGGGGATCAGAGTTCAAAGGTAGCCAGGTCCTCCGGGGTTTCTGAGGTTGCTGGCCACAAGAGATGCCGGGTTTGGAGCAGGAACCAAAGGAAGTGATGGACGGAGTGTTGAACATTGCAAGCACTCACCCCCAGTCATCTGATCTGGGTTTAATCTATCACCGTTCTTTAGCCCACTCTGCCACCCCAGTTCAGACATGGCCATATGCAAATCAGTCTGACCCTGTGCCTCATGGGAACAGTCCAGCCCGAACTGCCAAGCCATGTCTTCCCTGGACCGGAAACAAGCTTCCTAGGACCGGTTTCTGGCATTTCAACCGTCTTCAGCCAGGCTTGCTTGAATCCAGTGGCAAAGTGAGCAAGGGACTCACGTCTGAGCATACCCTGCCAACTTATGGCGAACAAAGCAAAAACCAAAGGAAGTGATGGACGGAGTGTTGAACATTGCAAGCACTCACCCCCAGTCATCTGATCTGGGTTTAATCTATCACCGTTCTTTAGCCCACTCTGCCACCCCAGTTCAGACATGGCCATATGCAAATCAGTCTGACCCTGTGCCTCATGGGAACAGTCCAGCCCGAACTGCCAAGCCATGTCTTCCCTGGACCGGAAACAAGCTTCCTAGGACCGGTTTCTGGCATTTCAACCGTCTTCAGCCAGGCTTGCTTGAATCCAGTGGCAAAGTGAGCAAGGGACTCACGTCTGAGCATACCCTGCCAACTTATGGCGAACAAAGCAAAAACCAAAGGAAGTGATGGACGGAGTGTTGAACATTGCAAGCACTCACCCCCAGTCATCTGATCTGGGTTTAATCTATCACCGTTCTTTAGCCCACTCTGCCACCCCAGTTCAGACATGGCCATATGCAAATCAGTCTGACCCTGTGCCTCATGGGAACAGTCCAGCCCGAACTGCCAAGCCATGTCTTCCCTGGACCGGAAACAAGCTTCCTAGGACCGGTTTCTGGCATTTCAACCGTCTTCAGCCAGGCTTGCTTGAATCCAGTGGCAAAGTGAGCAAGGGACTCACGTCTGAGCATACCCTGCCAACTTATGGCGAACAAAGCAAAAACCAAAGGAAGTGATGGACGGAGTGTTGAACATTGCAAGCACTCACCCCCAGTCATCTGATCTGGGTTTAATCTATCACCGTTCTTTAGCCCACTCTGCCACCCCAGTTCATACATGGCCATATGCAAATCAGTCTGACCCTGTGCCTCATGGGAACAGTCCAGCCCGAACTGCCAAGCTATGTCTTCCCTGGACCGGAAACAAGCTTCCTAGGACCGGTTTCTGGCATTTCAACCGTCTTCAGCCAGGCTTGCTTGAATCCAGTGGCAAAGTGAGCAAGGGACTCACGTCTGAGCATACCCTGCCAACTTATGGCGAACAAAGCAAAAACCAAAGGAAGTGATGGACGGAGTGTTGAACATTGCATGCACTCACCCCAGTCATCTGATCTGGGTTTAATCTATCACCGTTCTTTAGCCCACTCTGCCACCCCAGTTCAGACATGGCCATATGCAAATCAGTCTGACCCTGTGCCTCATGGGAACAGTCCAGCCCGAACTGCCAAGCCATGTCTTCCCTGGACCGGAAACAAGCTTCCTAGGACCGGTTTCTGGCATTTCAACCGTCTTCAGCCAGGCTTGCTTGAATCCAGTGGCAAAGTGAGCAAGGGACTCACGTCTGAGCATACCCTGCCAACTTATGGCGAACAAAGCAAAAACCAAAGGAAGTGATGGACGGAGTGTTGAACATTGCAAGCACTCACCCCCAGTCATCTGATCTGGGTTTAATCTATCACCGTTCTTTAGCCCACTCTGCCACCCCAGTTCAGACATGGCCATATGCAAATCAGTCTGACCCTGTGCCTCATGGGAACAGTCCAGCCCGAACTGCCAAGCCATGTCTTCCCTGGACCGGAAACAAGCTTCCTAGGACCGGTTTCTGGCATTTCAACCGTCTTCAGCCAGGCTTGCTTGAATCCAGTGGCAAAGTGAGCAAGGGACTCACGTCTGAGCATACCCTGCCAACTTATGGCGAACAAAGCAAAAACCAAAGGAAGTGATGGACGGAGTGTTGAACATTGCAAGCACTCACCCCCAGTCATCTGATCTGGGTTTAATCTATCACCGTTCTTTAGCCCACTCTGCCACCCCAGTTCAGACATGGCCATATGCAAATCAGTCTGACCCTGTGCCTCATGGGAACAGTCCAGCCCGAACTGCCAAGCCATGTCTTCCCTGGACCGGAAACAAGCTTCCTAGGACCGGTTTCTGGCATTTCAACCGTCTTCAGCCAGGCTTGCTTGAATCCAGTGGCAAAGTGAGCAAGGGACTCACGTCTGAGCATACCCTGCCAACTTATGGCGAACAAAGCAAAAACCAAAGGAAGTGATGGACGGAGTGTTGAACATTGCAAGCACTCACCCCCAGTCATCTGATCTGGGTTTAATCTATCACCGTTCTTTAGCCCACTCTGCCACCCCAGTTCAGACATCGCCATATGCAAATCAGTCTGACCCTGTGCCTCATGGGAACAGTTCAGCCCGAACTGCCAAGCCATGTCTTCCCTGGACCGGAAACAAGCTTCCTAGGACCGGTTTCTGGCATTTCAACCGTCTTCAGCCATGCTTGCTTGAATCCAGTGGCAAAGTGAGCAAGGGACTCACGTCTGAGCATACCCTGCCAACTTATGGCGAACAAAGCAAAAACCAAAGGAAGTGATGGACGGAGTGTTGAACATTGCAAGCACTCACCCCCAGTCATCTGATCTGGGTTTAATCTATCACCGTTCTTTAGCCCACTCTGCCACCCCAGTTCAGACATGGCCATATGCAAATCAGTCTGACCCTGTGCCTCATGGGAACAGTCCAGCCCGAACTGCCAAGCTATGTCTTCCCTGGACCGGAAACAAGCTTCCTAGGACCGGTTTCTGGCATTTCAACCGTCTTCAGCCAGGCTTGCTTGAATCCAGTGGCAAAGTGAGCAAGGGACTCACGTCTGAGCATACCCTGCCAACTTATGGCGAACAAAGCAAAAACCAAAGGAAGTGATGGACGGAGTGTTGAACATTGCAAGCACTCACCCCCAGTCATCTGATCTGGGTTTAATCTATCACCGTTCTTTAGCCCACTCTGCCACCCCAGTTCAGACATGGCCATATGCAAATCAGTCTGACCCTGTGCCTCATGGGAACAGTCCAGACCGAACTGCCAAGCCATGTCTTCCCTGGACCGGAAACAAGCTTCCTAGGACCGGTTTCTGGCATTTCAACCGTCTTCAGCCAGGCTTGCTTGAATCCAGTGGCAAAGTGAGCAAGGGACTCACGTCTGAGCATACCCTGCCAACTTATGGCGAACAAAGCAAAAACCAAAGGAAGTGATGGACGGAGTGTTGAACATTGCAAGCACTCACCCCCAGTCATCTGATCTGGGTTTAATCTATCACCGTTCTTTAGCCCACTCTGCCACCCCAGTTCAGACATGGCCATATGCAAATCAGTCTTACCCTGTGCCTCATGGGAACAGTCCAGCCCGAACTGCCAAGCCATGTCTTCCCTGGACCGGAAACAAGCTTCCTAGGACCGGTTTCTGGCATTTCAACCGTCTTCAGCCAGGCTTGCTTGAATCCAGTGGCAAAGTGAGCAAGGGACTCACGTCTGAGCATACCCTGCCAACTTATGGCGAACAAAGCAAAAACCAAAGGAAGTGATGGACGGAGTGTTGAACATTGCAAGCACTCACCCCCAGTCATCTGATCTGGGTTTAATCTATCACCGTTCTTTAGCCCACTCTGCCACCCCAGTTCAGACATGGCCATATGCAAATCAGTCTGACCCTGTGCCTCATGGGAACAGTCCAGCCCGAACTGCCAAGCCATGTCTTCCCTGGACCGGAAACAAGCTTCCTAGGACCGGTTTCTGGCATTTCAACCGTCTTCAGCCAGGCTTGCTTGAATCCAGTGGCAAAGTGAGCAAGGGACTCACGTCTGAGCATACCCTGCCAACTTATGGCGAACAAAGCAAAAACCAAAGGAAGTGATGGACGGAGTGTTGAACATTGCAAGCACTCACCCCCAGTCATCTGATCTGGGTTTAATCTATCACCGTTCTTTAGCCCACTCTGCCACCCCAGTTCAGACATGGCCATATGCAAATCAGTCTGACCCTGTGCCTCATGGGAACAGTCCAGCCCGAACTGCCAAGCTATGTCTTCCCTGGACCGGAAACAAGCTTCCTAGGACCGGTTTCTGGCATTTCAACCGTCTTCAGCCAGGCTTGCTTGAATCCAGTGGCAAAGTGAGCAAGGGACTCACGTCTGAGCATACCCTGCCAACTTATGGCGAACAAAGCAAAAACCAAAGGAAGTGATGGACGGAGTGTTGAACATTGCATGCACTCACCCCAGTCATCTGATCTGGGTTTAATCTATCACCGTTCTTTAGCCCACTCTGCCACCCCAGTTCAGACATGGCCATATGCAAATCAGTCTGACCCTGTGCCTCATGGGAACAGTCCAGCCCGAACTGCCAAGCCATGTCTTCCCTGGACCGGAAACAAGCTTCCTAGGACCGGTTTCTGGCATTTCAACTGTCTTCAGCCAGGCTTGCTTGAATCCAGTGGCAAAGTGAGCAAGGGACTCACGTCTGAGCATACCCTGCCAACTTATGGCGAACAAAGCAAAAACCAAAGGAAGTGATGGACGGAGTGTTGAACATTGCAAGCACTCACCCCCAGTCATCTGATCTGGGTTTAATCTATCACCGTTCTTTAGCCCACTCTGCCACCCCAGTTCAGACATGGCCATATGCAAATCAGTCTGACCCTGTGCCTCATGGGAACAGTCCAGCCCGAACTGCCAAGCCATGTCTTCCCTGGACCGGAAACAAGCTTCCTAGGACCGGTTTCTGGCATTTCAACCGTCTTCAGCCAGGCTTGCTTGAATCCAGTGGCAAAGTGAGCAAGGGACTCACGTCTGAGCATACCCTGCCAACTTATGGCGAACAAAGCAAAAACCAAAGGAAGTGATGGACGGAGTGTTGAACATTGCAAGCACTCACCCCCAGTCATCTGATCTGGGTTTAATCTATCACCGTTCTTTAGCCCACTCTGCCACCCCAGTTCAGACATGGCCATATGCAAATCAGTCTGACCCTGTGCCTCATGGGAACAGTCCAGCCCGAACTGCCAAGCCATGTCTTCCCTGGACCGGAAACAAGCTTCCTAGGACCGGTTTCTGGCATTTCATCCGTCTTCAGCCAGGCTTGCTTGAATCCAGTGGCAAAGTGAGCAAGGGACTCACGTCTGAGCATACCCTGCCAACTTATGGCGAACAAAGCAAAAACCAAAGGAAGTGATGGACGGAGTGTTGAACATTGCAAGCACTCACCCCCAGTCATCTGATCTGGGTTTAATCTATCACCGTTCTTTAGCCCACTCTGCCACCCCAGTTCAGACATGGCCATATGCAAATCAATCTGACCCTGTGCCTCATGGGAACAGTCCAGCCCGAACTGCCAAGCCATGTCTTCCCTGGACCGGAAACAAGCTTCCTAGGACCGGTTTCTGGCATTTCAACCGTCTTCAGCCAGGCTTGCTTGAATCCAGTGGCAAAGTGAGCAAGGGACTCACGTCTGAGCATACCCTGCCAACTTATGGCGAACAAAGCAAAAACCAAAGGAAGTGATGGACGGAGTGTTGAACATTGCAAGCACTCACCCCCAGTCATCTGATCTGGGTTTAATCTATCACCGTTCTTTAGCCCACTCTGCCACCCCAATTCAGACATGGCCATATGCAAATCAGTCTGACCCTGTGCCTCATGGGAACAGTCCAGCCCGAACTGCCAAGCCATGTCTTCCCTGGACCGGAAACAAGCTTCCTAGGACCGGTTTCTGGCATTTCAACCGTCTTCAGCCAGGCTTGCTTGAATCCAGTGGCAAAGTGAGCAAGGGACTCACGTCTGAGCATACCCTGCCAACTTATGGCGAACAAAGCAAAAACCAAAGGAAGTGATGGACGGAGTGTTGAACATTGCAAGCACTCACCCCCAGTCATCTGATCTGGGTTTAATCTATCACCGTTCTTTAGCCCACTCTGCCACCCCAATTCAGACATGGCCATATGCAAATCAGTCTAACCCTATGCCTCATGGGAACAGTCCAGCCCGAACTGCCAAGCCATGTCTTCCCTGGACCGGAAACAAGCTTCCTAGGACCGGTTTCTGGCATTTCAACCGTCTTCAGCCAGGCTTGCTTGAATCCAGTGGCAAAGTGAGCAAGGGACTCACGTCTGAGCATACCCTGCCAACTTATGGCGAACAAAGCAAAAACCAAAGGAAGTGATGGACGGAGTGTTGAACATTGCAAGCACTCACCCCCAGTCATCTGATCTGGGTTTAATCTATCACCGTTCTTTAGCCCACTCTGCCACCCCAGTTCAGACATGGCCATATGCAAATCAGTCTGACCCTGTGCCTCATGGGAACAGTCCAGCCCAAACAGCCAAGCCATGTCTTCCCTGGACCGGAAACAAGCTTCCTAGGACCGGTTTCTGGCATTTCAACCGTCTTCAGCCAGGCTTGCTTGAATCGATGGATTTAACCCAGATCTCTTGACTGGGGGAGAATGTCTGCATTGTCAGCATTCCGTCCATCATTTGTTTGTTGTAACGCTTTTCGCCCTAAGTGGGATGGGTATGCCCAGACGTGGGTCCCGTGCTCACTACGCCACTGGAGTCAAGCTATCCTGGCTGATGACGGCTGATAGCCAGAAACCGGTCCTAGGATGCTTGATTCCGGTCCAGGGAAGACATGGCTTGGCAGTTCGGGCTGGACTGTTCCCATGAGGCACAGGGTCAAGACTGATTCGCATATGGCCATGTCTGAACTGGGGTGGCGTAGTGGGCAAAAGAACGATGGATTTAACCCAGATCGCTTGACTGGGGGAGAATGTCTGCATTGTCAGCATTCTGTCCATCATTTGTTTGTTGTAACGCTTTTCGCCCTAAGTGGGATGGGTATGCCCAGACGTGGGTCCCGTGCTCACTACGCCACTGGAGTCAAGCTATCCTGGCTGATGACGGCTGATAGCCAGAAACCGGTCCTAGGATGCTTGATTCCGGTCCAGGGAAGACATGGCTTGGCAGTTCGGGCTGGACTGTTCCCATGAGGCACAGGGTCAAGACTGATTTGCATATGGCCATGTCTGAACTGGGGTGGCGTAGTGGGCAAAAGAACGATGGATTTAACCCAGATCTCTTGACTGGGGGAGAATGTCTGCATTGTCAGCATTCCGTCCATCATTTGTTTGTTGTAACGCTTTTCGCCCTAAGTGGGATGGGTATGCCCAGACGTGGGTCTCGTGCTCACTACACCACTGGAGTCAAGCTATCCTGGCTGATGATGGCTGATAGCCAGAAACCGGCCCTAGGATGCTTGATTCCGGTCCAGGGAAGACATGGCTTGGCAGTTCGCGCTGGAATGTTCCCATGAGGCACAGTGTCAAGACTGATTTGCATATGGCCATGTCTGAACTGGGGTGGCGTAGTGGGCAAAAGAACGATGGATTTAACCCAGATCTCTTGACTGGGGGAGAATGTCTGCATTGTCAGCATTCCGTCCATCATTTGTTTGTTGTAACGCTTTTCGCCCTAAGTGGGATGGGTATGCCCAGACGTGGGTCCCGTGCTCACTACGCCACTGGAGTCAAGCTATCCTGGCTGATGACGGCTGATAGCCAGAAACCGGTCCTAGGATGCTTGATTCCGGTCCAGGGAAGACATGGCTTGGCAGTTCGGGCTGGACTGTTCCCATGAGGCACAGGGTCAAGACTGATTTGCATATGGCCATGTCTGAACTGGGGTGGCATAGTGGGCAAAAGAACGAAGGATTTAACCCAGATCTCTTGACTGGGAGAGAATGTCTGCATTGTCAGCATTCCGTCCATCATTTGTTTGTTGTAAGGCTTTTCGCCCTAAGTGGGATGGGTATGCCCAGACGTGGGTCAGTGCTCACTACGCCACTGGAGTCAAGCTATCCTGGCTGATGACGGCTGATAGCCAGAAACCGGTCCTAGGATGCTTGATTCCGGTCCAGGGAAGACATGGCTTGGCAGTTCGGGCTGGACTGTTCCCATGAGGCACAGGGTCAAGACTGATTTGCATATGGCCATGTCTGAACTGGGGTGGCGTAGTGGGCAAAAGAACGATGGATTTAACCCAGATCTCTTGACTGGGGGAGAATGTCTGCATTGTCAGCATTCCGTCCATCATTTGTTTGTTGTAACGCTTTTCGCCCTAAGTGGGATGGGTATGCCCAGACGTGGGTCCCGTGCTCACTATGCCACTGGAGTCAAGCTATCCTGGCTGATGACGGCTGATAGCCAGAAACCGGTCCTAGGATGCTTGATTCCGGTCCAGGGAAGACATGGCTTGGCAGTTCGGGCTGGACTGTTCCCATGAGGCACAGGGTCAAGACTGATTTGCATATGGCCATTTCTGAACTGGGGTGGCGTAGTGGGCAAAAGAACGATGGATTTAACCCAGATCTCTTGACTGGGGGAGAATGTCTGCATTGTCAGCATTCCGTCCATCATTTTTTTGTTGTAACGCTTTTCGCCCTAAGTGGGATGGGTATGCCCAGACGTGGGTCCCGTGCTCACTACGCCACTGAAGTCAAGCTATCCTGGCTGATGACGGCTGATAGCCAGAAACCGGTCCTAGGATGCTTGATTCCGGTCCAGGGAAGACATGGCTTGGCAGTTCGGGCTGGACTGTTCCCATGAGGCACAGGGTCAAGACTAATTTGCATATGGCCATGTCTGAACTGGGGTGGCGTAGTGGGCAAAAGAACGATGGATTTAACCCAGATCTCTTGACTGGGGGAGAATGTCTGCATTGTCAGCATTCCGTCCATCATTTGTTTGTTGTAACGCTTTTCGCCCTAAGTGGGATGGGTATGCCCAGACGTGGGTCCCGTGCTCACTACGCCACTGGAGTCAAGCTATCCTGGCTGATGACGGCTGATAGCCAGAAACCGGTCCTAGGATGCTTGATTCCGGTCCAGGGAAGACATGGCTTGGCAGTTCGGGCTGGACTGTTCCCATGAGGCACAGGGTCAAGACTGATTTGCATATGGCCATGTCTGAACTGGGGTGGCGTAGTGGGCAAAAGAACGATGGATTTAACCCAGATCTCTTGACTGGGGGAGAATGTCTGCATTGTCAGCATTCCGTCCATCATTTGTTTGTTGTAACGCTTTTCGCCCTAAGTGGGATGGGTATGCCCAGACGTGGGTCCCGTGCTCACTACGCCACTGGAGTCAAGCTATCCTGGCTGATGACGGCTGATAGCCAGAAACCGGTCCTAGGATGCTTGATTCCGGTCCAGGGAAGACATGGCTTGGCAGTTCGGGCTGGACTGTTCCCATGAGGCACAGGGTCAAGACTGATTCGCATATGGCCATGTCTGAACTGGGGTGGCGTAGTGGGCAAAAGAACGATGGATTTAACCCAGATCGCTTGACTGGGGGAGAATGTCTGCATTGTCAGCATTCTGTCCATCATTTGTTTGTTGTAACGCTTTTCGCCCTAAGTGGGATGGGTATGCCCAGACGTGGGTCCCGTGCTCACTACGCCACTGGAGTCAAGCTATCCTGGCTGATGACGGCTGATAGCCAGAAACCGGTCCTAGGATGCTTGATTCCGGTCCAGGGAAGACATGGCTTGGCAGTTCGGGCTGGACTGTTCCCATGAGGCACAG
This sequence comes from Triturus cristatus, assembly GCF_964204655.1. Lineage (NCBI taxonomy): Eukaryota > Metazoa > Chordata > Amphibia > Caudata > Salamandridae > Triturus > Triturus cristatus. The sequence goes on along the minus strand of NC_140586.1, from coordinate 320,983,808 downwards.
GGTCAAGACTGATTTGCATATGGCCATGTCTGAACTGGGGTGGCGTAGTGGGCAAAAGAACGATGGATTTAACCCAGATCTCTTGACGGGGGGAGAATGTCTGCATTGTCAGCATTCCGTCCATCATTTGTTTGTTGTAACGCTTTTCGCCCTAAGTGGGATGGGTATGCCCAGACGTGGGTCCCGTGCTCACTACGCCACTGAAGTCAAGCTATCCTGGCTGATGACGGCTGATAGCCAGAAACCGGTCCTAGGATGCTTGATTCCGGTCCAGGGAAGACATGGCTTGGCAGTTCGGGCTGGACTGTTCCCATGAGGCACAGGGTCAAGACTGATTTGCATATGGCCATGTCTGAACTGGGGTGGCGTAGTGGGCAAAAGAACGATGGATTTAACCCAGATCTCTTGACTGGGGGAGAATGTCTGCATTGTCAGCATTCCGTCCATCATTTGTTTGTTGTAACGCTTTTCGCCCTAAGTGGGATGGGTATGCCCAGACGTGGGTCCCGTGCTCACTATGCCACTGGAGTCAAGCTATCCTGGCTGATGACGGCTGATAGCCAGAAACCGGTCCTAGGATGCTTGATTCCGGTCCAGGGAAGACATGGCTTGGCAGTTCGGGCTGGACTGTTCCCATGAGGCACAGGGTCAAGACTGATTTGCATATGGCCATGTCTGAACTGGGGTGGCGTAGTGGGCAAAAGAACGATGGATTTAACCCAGATCTCTTGACTGGGGGAGAATGTCTGCATTGTCAGCATTCCGTCCATCATTTGTTTGTTGTAACGCTTTTCGCCCTAAGTGGGATGGGTATGCCCAGACGTGGGTCCCGTGCTCACTATGCCACTGGAGTCAAGCTATCCTGGCTGATGACGGCTGATAGCCAGAAACCGGTCCTAGGATGCTTGATTCCGGTCCAGGGAAGACATGGCTTGGCAGTTCGGGCTGGACTGTTCCCATGAGGCACAGGGTCAAGACTGATTTGCATATGGCCATGTCTGAACTGGGGTGGCGTAGTGGGCAAAAGAACGATGGATTTAACCCAGATCTCTTGACTGGGGGAGAATGTCTGCATTGTCAGCATTCCGTCCATCATTTGTTTGTTGTAACGCTTTTCGCCCTAAGTGGGATGGGTATGCCCAGACGTGGGACCCGTGCTCACTACGCCACTGGAGTCAAGCTATCCTGGCTGATGACGGCTGATAGCCAGAAACCGGTCCTAGGATGCTTGATTCCGGTCCAGGGAAGACATGGCTTGGCAGTTCGGGCTGGACTGTTCCCATGAGGCACAGGGTCAAGACTGATTTGCATATGGCCATGTCTGAACTGGGGTGGCGTAGTGGGCAAAGAACGATGGATTTAACCCAGATCTCTTGACTGGGGGAGAATGTCTGCATTGTCAGCATTCCGTCCATCATTTGTTTGTTGTAACGCTTTTCGCCCTAAGTGGGATGGGTATGCCCAGACGTGGGTCCCGTGCTCACTACGCCACTGAAGTCAAGCTATCCTGGCTGATGACGGCTGATAGCCAGAAACCGGTCCTAGGATGCTTGATTCCGGTCCAGGGAAGACATGGCTTGGCAGTTCGGGCTGGACTGTTCCCATGAGGCACAGGGTCAAGACTGATTTGCATATGGCCATGTCTGAACTGGGGTGGTGTAGTGGGCAAAAGAACGATGGATTTAACCCAGATCTCTTGACTGGGGGAGATTGTCTGCATTGTCAGCATTCCGTCCATCATTTGTTTGTTGTAACGCTTTTCGCCCTAAGTGGGATGGGTATGCCCAGACGTGGGTCCCGTGCTCACTACGCCACTGGAGTCAAGCTATCCTGGCTGATGACGGCTGATAGCCAGAAACCGGTCCTAGGATGCTTGATTCCGGTCCAGGGAAGACATGGCTTGGCAGTTCGGGCTGGACTGTTCCCATGAGGCACAGGGTCAAGACTGATTTGCATATGGCCATGTCTGAACTGGGGTGGCGTAGTGGGCAAAAGAACGATGGATTTAACCCAGATCTCATGACTGGGGGAGAATGTCTGCATTGTCAGCATTCCGTCCATCATTTGTTTGTTGTAACGCTTTTCGCCCTAAGTGGGATGGGTATGCCCAGACGTGGGTCCCGTGCTCACTACGCCACTGGAGTCAAGCTATCCTGGCTGATGACGGCTGATAGCCAGAAACCGGTCCTAGGATGCTGGATTCCGGTCCAGGGAAGACATGGCTTGGCAGTTCGGGCTGGACTGTTCCCATGAGGCACATGGTCAAGACTGATTTGCATATGGCCATGTCTGAACTGGGGTGGCGTAGTGGGCAAAAGAACGATGGATTTAACCCAGATCTCTTGACTGGGGGAGAATGTCTGCATTGTCAGCATTCCGTCCATCATTTGTTTGTTGTAACGCTTTTCGCCCTAAGTGGGATGGGTATGCCCAGACGTGGGTCCCGTGCTCACTACGCCACTGAAGTCAAGCTATCCTGGCTGATGACGGCTGATAGCCAGAAACCGGTCCTAGGATGCTTGATTCCGGTCCAGGGAAGACATGGCTTGGCAGTTCGGGCTGGACTGTTCCCATGAGGCACAGGGTCAAGACTGATTTGCATATGGCCATGTCTGAACTGGGGTGGCGTAGTGGGCAAAAGAACGATGGATTTAACCCAGATCTCTTGACTGGGGGAGAATGTCTGCATTGTCAGCATTCCGTCCATCATTTGTTTGTTGTAACGCTTTTTGCCCTAAGTGGGATGGGTATGCCCAGACGTGGGACCCGTGCTCACTACGCCACTGGAGTCAAGCTATCCTGGCTGATGACGGCTGATAGCCAGAAACCGGTCCTAGGATGCTTGATTCCGGTCCAGGGAAGACATGGCTTGGCAGTTCGGGCTGGACTGTTCCCATGAGGCACAGGGTCAAGACTGATTTGCATATGGCCATGTCTGAACTGGGGTGGCGTAGTGGGCAAAGAACGATGGATTTAACCCAGATCTCTTGACTGGGGGAGAATGTCTGCATTGTCAGCATTCCGTCCATCATTTGTTTGTTGTAACGCTTTTCGCCCTAAGTGGGATGGGTATGCCCAGACGTGGGTCCCGTGCTCACTACGCCACTGGAGTCAAGCTATCCTGGCTGATGACGGCTGATAGCCAGAAACCGGTCCTAGGATGCTTGATTCCGGTCCAGGGAAGACATGGCTTGGCAGTTCGGGCTGGACTGTTCCCATGAGGCACAGGGTCAAGACTGATTTGCATATGGCCATGTCTGAACTGGGGTGGCGTAGTGGGCAAAAGAACGATGGATTTAACCCAGATCTCATGACTGGGGGAGAATGTCTGCATTGTCAGCATTCCGTCCATCATTTGTTTGTTGTAACGCTTTTCGCCCTAAGTGGGATGGGTATGCCCAGACGTGGGTCCCGTGCTCACTACGCCACTGGAGTCAAGCTATCCTGGCTGATGACGGCTGATAGCCAGAAACTGGTCCTAGGATGCTGGATTCCGGTCCAGGGAAGACATGGCTTGGCAGTTCGGGCTGGACTGTTCCCATGAGGCACATGGTCAAGACTGATTTGCATATGGCCATGTCAGAACTGGGGTGGCGTAGTGGGCAAAAGAACAATGGATTTAACCCAGATCTCTTGACTGGGGGAGAATGTCTGCATTGTCAGCATTCCGTCCATCATTTGTTTGTTGTAACGCTTTTCGCCCTAAGTGGGATGGGTATGCCCAGACGTGGGTCCCGTGCTCACTACGCCACTGAAGTCAAGCTATCCTGGCTGATGACGGCTGATAGCCAGAAACCGGTCCTAGGATGCTTGATTCCGGTCCAGGGAAGACATGGCTTGGCAGTTCGGGCTGGACTGTTCCCATGAGGCACAGGGTCAAGACTGATTTGCATATGGCCATGTCTGAACTGGGGTGGCGTAGTGGGCAAAAGAACGATGGATTTAACCCAGATCTCTTGACTGGGGGAGAATGTCTGCATTGTCAGCATTCCGTCCATCATTTGTTTGTTGTAACGCTTTTCGCCCTAAGTGGGATGGGTATGCCCAGACGTGGGACCCGTGCTCACTACGCCACTGGAGTCAAGCTATCCTGGCTGATGACCGCTGATAGCCAGAAACCGGTCCTAGGATGCTTGATTCCGGTCCAGGGAAGACATGGCTTGGCAGTTTGGGCTGGACTGTTCCCATGAGGCACAGGGTCAAGACTGATTTGCATATGGCCATGTCTGAACTGGGGTGGCGTAGTGGGCAAAGAACGATGGATTTAACCCAGATCTCTTGACTGGGGGAGAATGTCTGCATTGTCAGCATTCCGTCCATCATTTGTTTGTTGTAACGCTTTTCGCCCTAAGTGGGATGGGTATGCCCAGACGTGGGTCCCGTGCTCACTACGCCACTGGAGTCAAGCTATCCTGGCTGATGACGGCTGATAGCCAGAAACCGGTCCTAGGATGCTTGATTCCGGTCCAGGGAAGACATGGCTTGGCAGTTCGGGCTGGACTGTTCCCATGAGGCACAGGGTCAAGACTGATTTGCATATGGCCATGTCTGAACTGGGGTGGCGTAGTGGGCAAAAGAACGATGGATTTAACCCAGATCTCTTGACTGGGGGAGAATGTTTGCATTGTCAGCATTCCGTCCATCATTTGTTTGTTGTAACGCTTTTCGCCCTAAGTGGGATGGGTATGCCCAGACGTGGGTCCCGTGCTCACTACGCCACTGGAGTCAAGCTATCCTGGCTGATGACGGCTGATAGCCAGAAACCGGTCCTAGGATGCTTGATTCCGGTCCAGGGAAGACATGGCTTGGCAGTTCGGGCTGGACTGTTCCCATGAGGCACAGGGTCAAGACTGATTTGCATATGGCCATGTCTGAACTGGGGTGGCGTAGTGGGCAAAAGAACGATGGATTTAACCCAGATCTCTTGACGGGGGGAGAATGTCTGCATTGTCAGCATTCCGTCCATCATTTGTTTGTTGTAACGCTTTTCGCCCTAAGTGGGATGGGTATGCCCAGACGTGGGTCCCGTGCTCACTACGCCACTGAAGTCAAGCTATCCTGGCTGATGACGGCTGATAGCCAGAAACCGGTCCTAGGATGCTTGATTCCGGTCCAGGGAAGACATGGCTTGGCAGTTCGGGCTGGACTGTTCCCATGAGGCACAGGGTCAAGACTGATTTGCATATGGCCATGTCTGAACTGGGGTGGCGTAGTGGGCAAAAGAACGATGGATTTAACCCAGATCTCTTGACTGGGGGAGAATGTCTGCATTGTCAGCATTCCGTCCATCATTTGTTTGTTGTAACGCTTTTCGCCCTAAGTGGGATGGGTATGCCCAGACGTGGGTCCCGTGCTCACTATGCCACTGGAGTCAAGCTATCCTGGCTGATGACGGCTGATAGCCAGAAACCGGTCCTAGGATGCTTGATTCCGGTCCAGGGAAGACATGGCTTGGCAGTTCGGGCTGGACTGTTCCCATGAGGCACAGGGTCAAGACTGATTTGCATATGGCCATGTCTGAACTGGGGTGGCGTAGTGGGCAAAAGAACGATGGATTTAACCCAGATCTCTTGACTGGGGGAGAATGTCTGCATTGTCAGCATTCCGTCCATCATTTGTTTGTTGTAACGCTTTTCGCCCTAAGTGGGATGGGTATGCCCAGACGTGGGTCCCGTGCTCACTATGCCACTGGAGTCAAGCTATCCTGGCTGATGACGGCTGATAGCCAGAAACCGGTCCTAGGATGCTTGATTCCGGTCCAGGGAAGACATGGCTTGGCAGTTCGGGCTGGACTGTTCCCATGAGGCACAGGGTCAAGACTGATTTGCATATGGCCATGTCTGAACTGGGGTGGCGTAGTGGGCAAAAGAACGATGGATTTAACCCAGATCTCTTGACTGGGGGAGAATGTCTGCATTGTCAGCATTCCGTCCATCATTTGTTTGTTGTAACGCTTTTCGCCCTAAGTGGGATGGGTATGCCCAGACGTGGGACCCGTGCTCACTACGCCACTGGAGTCAAGCTATCCTGGCTGATGACGGCTGATAGCCAGAAACCGGTCCTAGGATGCTTGATTCCGGTCCAGGGAAGACATGGCTTGGCAGTTCGGGCTGGACTGTTCCCATGAGGCACAGGGTCAAGACTGATTTGCATATGGCCATGTCTGAACTGGGGTGGCGTAGTGGGCAAAGAACGATGGATTTAACCCAGATCTCTTGACTGGGGGAGAATGTCTGCATTGTCAGCATTCCGTCCATCATTTGTTTGTTGTAACGCTTTTCGCCCTAAGTGGGATGGGTATGCCCAGACGTGGGTCCCGTGCTCACTACGCCACTGAAGTCAAGCTATCCTGGCTGATGACGGCTGATAGCCAGAAACCGGTCCTAGGATGCTTGATTCCGGTCCAGGGAAGACATGGCTTGGCAGTTCGGGCTGGACTGTTCCCATGAGGCACAGGGTCAAGACTGATTTGCATATGGCCATGTCTGAACTGGGGTGGTGTAGTGGGCAAAAGAACGATGGATTTAACCCAGATCTCTTGACTGGGGGAGAATGTCTGCATTGTCAGCATTCCGTCCATCATTTGTTTGTTGTAACGCTTTTCGCCCTAAGTGGGATGGGTATGCCCAGACGTGGGTCCCGTGCTCACTACGCCACTGGAGTCAAGCTATCCTGGCTGATGACGGCTGATAGCCAGAAACCGGTCCTAGGATGCTTGATTCCGGTCCAGGGAAGACATGGCTTGGCAGTTCGGGCTGGACTGTTCCCATGAGGCACAGGGTCAAGACTGATTTGCATATGGCCATGTCTGAACTGGGGTGGCGCAGTGGGCAAAAGAACGATGGATTTAACCCAGATCTCATGACTGGGGGAGAATGTCTGCATTGTCAGCATTCCGTCCATCATTTGTTTGTTGTAACGCTTTTCGCCCTAAGTGGGATGGGTATGCCCAGACGTGGGTCCCGTGCTCACTACGCCACTGGAGTCAAGCTATCCTGGCTGATGACGGCTGATAGCCAGAAACCGGTCCTAGGATGCTGGATTCCGGTCCAGGGAAGACATGGCTTGGCAGTTCGGGCTGGACTGTTCCCATGAGGCACATGGTCAAGACTGATTTGTATATGGCCATGTCTGAACTGGGGTGGCGTAGTGGGCAAAAGAACGATGGATTTAACCCAGATCTCTTGACTGGGGGAGAATGTCTGCATTGTCAGCATTCCGTCCATCATTTGTTTGTTGTAACGCTTTTCGCCCTAAGTGGGATGGGTATGCCCAGACGTGGGTCCCGTGCTCACTACGCCACTGAAGTCAAGCTATCCTGGCTGATGACGGCTGATAGCCAGAAACCGGTCCTAGGATGCTTGATTCCGGTCCAGGGAAGACATGGCTTGGCAGTTCGGGCTGGACTGTTCCCATGAGGCACAGGGTCAAGACTGATTTGCATATGGCCATGTCTGAACTGGGGTGGCGTAGTGGGCAAAAGAACGATGGATTTAACCCAGATCTCTTGACTGGGGGAGAATGTCTGCATTGTCAGCATTCCGTCCATCATTTGTTTGTTGTAACGCTTTTCGCCCTAAGTGGGATGGGTATGCCCAGACGTGGGACCCGTGCTCACTACGCCACTGGAGTCAAGCTATCCTGGCTGATGACGGCTGATAGCCAGAAACCGGTCCTAGGATGCTTGATTCCGGTCCAGGGAAGACATGGCTTGGCAGTTCGGGCTGGACTGTTCCCATGAGGCACAGGGTCAAGACTGATTTGCATATGGCCATGTCTGAACTGGGGTGGCGTAGTGGGCAAAGAACGATGGATTTAACCCAGATCTCTTGACTGGGGGAGAATGTCTGCATTGTCAGCATTCCGTCCATCATTTGTTTGTTGTAACGCTTTTCGCCCTAAGTGGGATGGGTATGCCCAGACGTGGGTCCCGTGCTCACTACGCCACTGGAGTCAAGCTATCCTGGCTGATGACGGCTGATAGCCAGAAACCGGTCCTAGGATGCTTGATTCCGGTCCAGGGAAGACATGGCTTGGCAGTTCGGGCTGGACTGTTCCCATGAGGCACAGGGTCAAGACTGATTTGCATATGGCCATGTCTGAACTGGGGTGGCGTAGTGGGCAAAAGAACGATGGATTTAACCCAGATCTCATGACTGGGGGAGAATGTCTGCATTGTCAGCATTCCGTCCATCATTTGTTTGTTGTAACGCTTTTCGCCCTAAGTGGGATGGGTATGCCCAGACGTGGGTCCCGTGCTCACTACGCCACTGGAGTCAAGCTATCCTGGCTGATGACGGCTGATAGCCAGAAACCGGTCCTAGGATGCTGGATTCCGGTCCAGGGAAGACATGGCTTGGCAGTTCGGGCTGGACTGTTCCCATGAGGCACATGGTCAAGACTGATTTGCATATGGCCATGTCTGAACTGGGGTGGCGTAGTGGGCAAAAGAACGATGGATTTAACCCAGATCTCTTGACTGGGGGAGAATGTCTGCATTGTCAGCATTCCGTCCATCATTTGTTTGTTGTAACGCTTTTCGCCCTAAGTGGGATGGGTATGCCCAGACGTGGGTCCCGTGCTCACTACGCCACTGAAGTCAAGCTATCCTGGCTGATGACGGCTGATAGCCAGAAACCGGTCCTAGGATGCTTGATTCCGGTCCAGGGAAGACATGGCTTGGCAGTTCGGGCTGGACTGTTCCCATGAGGCACAGGGTCAAGACTGATTTGCATATGGCCATGTCTGAACTGGGGTGGCGTAGTGGGCAAAAGAACGATGGATTTAACCCAGATCTCTTGACTGGGGGAGAATGTCTGCATTGTCAGCATTCCGTCCATCATTTGTTTGTTGTAACGCTTTTCGCCCTAAGTGGGATGGGTATGCCCAGACGTGGGACCCGTGCTCACTACGCCACTGGAGTCAAGCTATCCTGGCTGATGACGGCTGATAGCCAGAAACCGGTCCTAGGATGCTTGATTCCGGTCCAGGGAAGACATGGCTTGGCAGTTCGGGCTGGACTGTTCCCATGAGGCACAGGGTCAAGACTGATTTGCATATGGCCATGTCTGAACTGGGGTGGCGTAGTGGGCAAAGAACGATGGATTTAACCCAGATCTCTTGACTGGGGGAGAATGTCTGCATTGTCAGCATTCCGTCCATCATTTGTTTGTTGTAACGCTTTTCGCCCTAAGTGGGATGGGTATGCCCAGACGTGGGTCCCGTGCTCACTACGCCACTGGAGTCTAGCTATCCTGGCTGATGACGGCTGATAGCCAGAAACCGGTCCTAGGATGCTTGATTCCGGTCCAGGGAAGACATGGCTTGGCAGTTCGGGCTGGACTGTTCCCATGAGGCACAGGGTCAAGACTGATTTGCATATGGCCATGTCTGAACTGGGGTGGCGTAGTGGGCAAAAGAACGATGGATTTAACCCAGATCTCTTGACTGGGGGAGAATGTTTGCATTGTCAGCATTCCGTCCATCATTTGTTTGTTGTAACGCTTTTCGCCCTAAGTGGGATGGGTATGCCCAGACGTGGGTCCCGTGCTCACTACGCCACTGGAGTCAAGCTATCCTGGCTGATGACGGCTGATAGCCAGAAACCGGTCCTAGGATGCTTGATTCCGGTCCAGGGAAGACATGGCTTGGCAGTTCGGGCTGGACTGTTCCCATGAGGCACAGGGTCAAGACTGATTTGCATATGGCCATGTCTGAACTGGGGTGGCGTAGTGGGCAAAAGAACGATGGATTTAACCCAGATCTCTTGACTGGGGGAGAATGTCTGCATTGTCAGCATTCCGTCCATCATTTGTTTGTTGTAACGCTTTTCGCCCTAAGTGGGATGGGTATGCCCAGACGTGGGTCCCGTGCTCACTACGCCACTGGAGTCAAGCTATCCTGATTGATGACGGCTGATAGCCAGAAACCGGTCCTAGGATGCTTGATTCCGGTCCAGGGAAGACATGGTTTGGCAGTTCGGACTGGACTGTTCCCATGAGGCACAGGGTCAAGACTGATTTGCATATGGCCATGTCTGAACTGGGGTGGCGTAGTGGGCAAAAGAACAATGGATTTAACCCAGATCTCTTGACTGGGGGAGAATGTCTGCATTGTCAGCATTCCGTCCATCATTTGTTTGTTGTAACGCTTTTCGCCCTTAGTGGGATGGGTATGCCCAGACGTGGGTCCCGTGCTCACTACGCCACTGGAGTCAAGCTATCCTGGCTGATGACGGCTGATAGCCAGAAACCGGTCCTAGGATGCTTGATTCCGGTCCAGGGAAGACATGGCTTGGCAGTTCGGGCTGGACTGTTCCCATGAGGCACAGGGTCAAGACTGATTTGCATATGGCCATGTCTGAACTGGGGTGGCGTAGTGGGCAAAAGAACGATGGATTTAACCCAGATCTCTTGACTGGGGGAGAATGTCTGCATTGTCAGCATTCCGTCCATCATTTGTTTGTTGTAACGCTTTTCGCCCTAAGTGGGATGGGTATGCCCAGACGTGGGTCCCGTGCTCACTACGCCACTGAAGTCAAGCTATCCTGGCTGATGACGGCTGATAGCCAGAAACCGGTCCTAGGATGCTTGATTCCGGTCCAGGGAAGACATGGCTTGGCAGTTCGGGCTGGACTGTTCCCATGAGGCACAGGGTCAAGACTGATTTGCATATGGCCATGTCTGAACTGGGGTGGTGTAGTGGGCAAAAGAACGATGGATTTAACCCAGATCTCTTGACTGGGGGAGAATGTCTGCATTGTCAGCATTCCGTCCATCATTTGTTTGTTGTAACGCTTTTCGCCCTAAGTGGGATGGGTATGCCCAGACGTGGGTCCCGTGCTCACTACGCCACTGGAGTCAAGCTATCCTGGCTGATGACGGCTGATAGCCAGAAACCGGTCCTAGGATGCTTGATTCCGGTCCAGGGAAGACATGGCTTGGCAGTTCGGGCTGGACTGTTCCCATGAGGCACAGGGTCAAGACTGATTTGCATATGGCCATGTCTGAACTGGGGTGGCGTAGTGGGCAAAAGAACGATGGATTTAACCCAGATCTCTTGACGGGGGGAGAATGTCTGCATTGTCAGCATTCCGTCCATCATTTGTTTGTTGTAACGCTTTTCGCCCTAAGTGGGATGGGTATGCCCAGACGTGGGTCCCGTGCTCACTACGCCACTGAAGTCAAGCTATCCTGGCTGATGACGGCTGATAGCCTGAAACCGGTCCTAGGATGCTTGATTCCGGTCCAGGGAAGACATGGCTTGGCAGTTCGGGCTGGACTGTTCCCATGAGGCACAGGGTCAAGACTGATTTGCATATGGCTATGTCTGAACTGGGGTGGCGTAGTGGGCAAAAGAACGATGGATTTAACCCAGATCTCTTGACTGGGGGAGAATGTCTGCATTGTCAGCATTCCGTCCATCATTTGTTTGTTGTAACGCTTTTCGCCCTAAGTGGGATGGGTATGCCCAGACGTGGGTCCCGTGCTCACTACGCCACTGAAGTCAAGCTATCCTGGCTGATGACGGCTGATAGCCAGAAACCGGTCCTAGGATGCTTGATTCCGGTCCAGGGAAGACATGGCTTGGCAGTTCGGGCTGGACTGTTCCCATGAGGCACAGGGTCAAGACTGATTTGCATATGGCCATGTCTGAACTGGGGTGGCGTAGTGAGCAAAAGAACGATGGATTTAACCCAGATCTCTTGACTGGGGGAGAATGTCTGCATTGTCAGCATTCCGTCCATCATTTGTTTGTTGTAACGCTTTTCGCCCTAAGTGGGATGGGTATGCCCAGACGTGGGTCCCGTGCTCACTACGCCTCTGGAGTCAAGCTATCCTGGCTGATGACGGCTGATAGCCAGAAACCGGTCCTAGGATGCTTGATTCCGGTCCAGGGAAGACATGGCTTGGCAGTTCGGGCTGGACTGTTCCCATGAGGCACAGGGTCAAGACTGATTTGCATATGGCCATGTCTGAACTGGGGTGGCGTAGTGGGCAAAAGAACGATGGATTTAACCCAGATCTCTTGACTGGGGGAGAATGTCTGCATTGTCAGCATTCCGTCCATCATTTGTTTGTTGTAACGCTTTTCGCCCTAAGTGGGATGGGTATGCCCAGACGTGGGACCCGTGCTCACTACGCCACTGGAGTCAAGCTATCCTGGCTGATGACGGCTGATAGCCAGAAACCGGTCCTAGGATGCTTGATTCCGGTCCAGGGAAGACATGGCTTGGCAGTTCGGGCTGGACTGTTCCCATGAGGCACAGGGTCAAGACTGATTTGCATATGGCCATGTCTGAACTGGGGTGGCGTAGTGGGCAAAGAACGATGGATTTAACCCAGATCTCTTGACTGGGGGAGAATGTCTGCATTGTCAGCATTCCGTCCATCATTTGTTTGTTGTAACGCTTTTCGCCCTAAGTGGGATGGGTATGCCCAGACGTGGGTCCCGTGCTCACTACGCCACTGGAGTCAAGCTATCCTGGCTGATGACGGCTGATAGCCAGAAACCGGTCCTAGGATGCTTGATTCCGGTCCAGGGAAGACATGGCTTGGCAGTTCGGGCTGGACTGTTCCCATGAGGCACAGGGTCAAGACTGATTTGCATATGGCCATGTCTGAACTGGGGTGGCGTAGTGGGCAAAAGAACGATGGATTTAACCCAGATCTCTTGACTGGGGGAGAATGTTTGCATTGTCAGCATTCCGTCCATCATTTGTTTGTTGTAACGCTTTTCACCCTAAGTGGGATGGGTATGCCCAGACGTGGGTCCCGTGCTCACTACGCCACTGGAGTCAAGCTATCCTGGCTGATGACGGCTGATAGCCAGAAACCGGTCCTAGGATGCTTGATTCCGGTACAGGGAAGACATGGCTTGGCAGTTCGGGCTGGACTGTTCCCATGAGGCACAGGGTCAAGACTGATTTGCATATGGCCATGTCTGAACTGGGGTGGCGTAGTGGGCAAAAGAACGATGGATTTAACCCAGATCTCTTGACTGGGGGAGAATGTCTGCATTGTCAGCATTCCGTCCATCATTTGTTTGTTGTAACGCTTTTCGCCCTAAGTGGGATGGGTATGCCCAGACGTGGGTCCCGTGCTCACTACGCCACTGGAGTCAAGCTATCCTGATTGATGACGGCTGATAGCCAGAAACCGGTCCTAGGATGCTTGATTCCGGTCCAGGGAAGACATGGTTTGGCAGTTCGGGCTGGACTGTTCCCATGAGGCACAGGGTCAAGACTGATTTGCATATGGCCATGTCTGAACTGGGGTGGCGTAGTGGGCAAAAGAACGATGGATTTAACCCAGATCTCTTGACTGGGGGAGAATGTTTGCATTGTCAGCATTCCGTCCATCATTTGTTTGTTGTAACGCTTTTCGCCCTAAGTGGGATGGGTATGCCCAGACGTGGGTCCCGTGCTCACTACGCCACTGGAGTCAAGCTATCCTGGCTGATGACGGCTGATAGCCAGAAACCGGTCCTAGGATGCTTGATTCCGGTACAGGGAAGACATGGCTTGGCAGTTCGGGCTGGACTGTTCCCATGAGCCACAGGGTCAAGACTGATTTGCATATGGCCATGTCTGAACTGGGGTGGCGTAGTGGGCAAAAGAACGATGGATTTAACCCAGATCTCTTGACTGGGGGAGAATGTCTGCATTGTCAGCATTCCGTCCATCATTTGTTTGTTGTAACGCTTTTCGCCCTAAGTGGGATGGGTATGCCCAGACGTGGGTCCCGTGCTCACTACGCCACTGGAGTCAAGCTATCCTGATTGATGACGGCTGATAGCCAGAAACCGGTCCTAGGATGCTTGATTCCGGTCCAGGGAAGACATGGTTTGGCAGTTCGGGCTGGACTGTTCCCATGAGGCACAGGGTCAAGACTGATTTGCATATGGCCATGTCTGAACTGGGGTGGCGTAGTGGGCAAAAGAACGATGGATTTAACCCAGATCTCTTGACTGGGGGAGAATGTCTGCATTGTCAGCATTCCGTCCATCATTTGTTTGTTGTAACGCTTTTCGCCCTTAGTGGGATGGGTATGCCCAGACGTGGGTCCCGTGCTCACTACGCCACTGGAGTCAAGCTATCCTGGCTGATGACGGCTGATAGCCAGAAACCGGTCCTAGGATGCTTGATTCCGGTCCAGGGAAGACATGGCTTGGCAGTTCGGGCTGGACTGTTCCCATGAGGCACAGGGTCAAGACTGATTTGCATATGGCCATGTCTGAACTGGGGTGGCGTAGTGGGCAAAAGAACGATGGATTTAACCCAGATCTCTTGACTGGGGGAGAATGTCTGCATTGTCAGCATTCCGTCCATCATTTGTTTGTTGTAAAGCTTTTCGCCCTAAGTGGGATGGGTATGCCCAGACGTGGGTCCCGTGCTCACTACGCCACTGGAGTCAAGCTATCCTGGCTGATGACGGCTGATAGCCAGAAACCGGTCCTAGGATGCATGATTCCGGTCCAGGGAAGACATGGCTTGGCAGTTCGGGCTGGACTGTTCCCATGAGGCACAGGGTCAAGACTGATTTGCATATGGCCATGTCTGAACTGGGGTGGCGAAGTGGGCAAAAGAACGATGGATTTAACCCAGATCTCTTGATTGGGGGAGAATGTCTGCATTGTCAGCATTCCGTCCATCATTTGTTTGTTGTAACGCTTTTCGCCCTAAGTGGGATGGGTATGCCCAGACGTGGGTCCTGTGCTCACTACGCCACTGGAGTCAAGCTATCCTGGCTAAACCGGTCCTAGGATGCTTGATTCCGGTCCAGGGAAGACATGGCTTGGCAGTTCGGGCTGGACTGTTCCCATGAGGCACAGGGTCAAGACTGATTTGCATATGGCCATGTCTGAACTGGGGTGGCATAGTGGGCAAAAGAATGATGGATTTAACCCAGATCTCTTGACTGGGGGAGAATGTCTGCATTGTCAGCATTCCGTCCATCATTTGTTTGTTGTAACGCTTTTCGCCCTAAGTGGGATGGGTATGCCCAGACGTGGGTCCCGTGCTCACTACGCCACTGGAGTCAAGCTATCCTGGCTTATGACGGCTGATAGCCAGAAACCGGTCCTAGGATGCTTGATTCCGGTCCAGGGAAGACATGGCTTGGCAGTTCGGGCTGGACTGTTCCCATGAGGCACAGGGTCAAGACTGATTTGCATATGGCCATGTCTGAACTGGGGTGGCGTAGTGGGCAAAAGAACGATGGATTTAACCCAGATCTCTTGACTGGGGGAGAATGTCTGCATTGTCAGCATTCCGTCCATCATTTGTTTGTTGTAACGCTTTTCGTCCTAAGTGGGATGGGTATGCCCAGACGTGGGTCCCGTGCTCACTACGCCACTGGAGTCAAGCTATCCTGGCTGATGACGGCTGATAGCCAGAAACCGGTCCTAGGATGCTTGATTCCGGTCCAGGGAAGACATGGCTTGGCAGTTCGGGCTGGACTGTTCCCATGAGGCACAGGGTCAAGACTGATTTGCATATGGCCATGTCTGAACTGGGGTGGCGTAGTGGGCAAAAGAACGATGGATTTAACCCAGATCTCTTGACTGGGGGAGAATGTCTGCATTGTCAGGATTCCGTCCATCATTTGTTTGTTGTAACGCTTTTCGCCCTAAGTGGGATGGGTATGCCCAGACGTGGGTCCCGTGCTCACTATGCCACTGGAGTCAAGCTATCCTGGCTGATGACGGCTGATAGCCAGAAACCGGTCCTAGGATGCTTGATTCCGGTCCAGGGAAGACATGGCTTGGCAGTTCGGGCTGGACTGTTCCTATGAGGCACAGGGTCAAGACTGATTTGCATATGGCCATGTCTGAACTGGGGTGGCGTAGTGGGCAAAAGAACGATGGATTTAACCCAGATCTCTTGACTGGGGGAGAATGTCTGCATTGTCAGCATTCCGTCCATCATTTGTTTGTTGTAACGCTTTTCGCCCTAAGTGCTGTGTAGAAGCTGGTTCCCCAGTCTTCTTTCCTTTTCTCTTGGTTGGCTGGGCCATTATTCCAGGCTCCAGACCTACTTTTTCACCCTTCCTCTTGCTCTGTGCTTTGGTTTGCACACACACCAATTCAGGGATGCCCAGCATGGCTGCATGGGCCTTTAGTTCAACCTCAGCCCAGGCTGAGGTTTCCAGATCATTTCCAAGCAGACAGGCAGCTGGCAACTTTGGAGAGACCACTACCTGTTTCAGGCCAGTAACCCCCCCCAGCCTAATGTTACCATGGCCATGGGATGACTAGTGGTGACACTGTCGCCGTTGGTGACTGGGTAAGACTTCCCAATCAAGTATTGCTCAGGGGAAACCAGTGTGTCTTTCACCATAGTGATACTGGCACCTGTATCCCTCAGAGCTTCTACCCTAGTTCCATTCACCCAGGGGTACTGTAAGTATTTCTTTAAGTTGGGTGGCCACACAGCTACAGTGGCAAACTCCACTTCTCCCAAGGAGACTAGACTTGCTTCAGTGTGTTCCCAGATTTGCTCAGGGTACACCTCTGATCCCATTTGTATGCTTGCTGCCCCAGCAGTAGCTATACTGGGTGCCTTGGGGGCTTTGTTTTGGGGGTAAGCTACAGTTAGGTGTCCTTGCTTCTTGCAGGTATTACACCAGGCCTTTAAGGGATCAAAGTTCTTCCCCCTATATGGTTGGGGCACATAGGGAGTAGTTTGGGTCCCACCCACCTGAACAGGTTTTTGGGGCCCTTTGGAAGACTCAAACTTTTTATCTTGGGGATTCTCACCACCTTTCCCCTGGGGAGGTTTTGGGACCACTTTCTTTTGGTCACCCCCAGTAGTTGTCTTTGTCACCCTAGTCTTGACCCAGTGGTCTGCCTTCTTTCCCAATACTTGGGGAGAAATTAGACCTAGGTCTACCAAATGCTGATGCAACTTTTCATTTGTGCAGTTACTCAAAATATGTTCCTTCATGAATAAATTGTACAATCCAGTAAAATCCTGCACACCATGTCCAGCTAACCAACCATCCAGTGTCTTCACTGAGAAATCTACAAAATCAATCCAGGACTGGGTCTGGGTTTTGTGAGCCCCCCTGAATCTAATTCTATACTCCTCAGTGGTGAATCCAAATCCCTCAATCAGAGCTTTCTTCATGAGGTCATAGGATCCTGCCTCTGGCCCAGAAAGGGTCAGAAGCCTGTCTCTGCAGTTACCAGAGAACAGTTCCCACAGGAGTGCCCCCCAGAGAGGTTTCTTTACTTTTCTGATATCACAAGCCCTCTCAAAGGCTGTGAACCATTTGGTGATATCATCACCTTCCTCAAATTTAGGGACAATCCCTTTGGGGATTTTAAGGTCAGAAGTTTCCTCCCTATCCTTATTTTTATTATTGCTGCCACCATTGATGGGTGCTAAACCCATCTCTCTCCTTTCTTTTTCTAGAGCCAGGAGCCTGGACTCTAGCTCTAATCTTTTGGCCAGCCTCATAAGGCTGTCCTCTTCACTGGGGGGTCCCCCAGTGTTCTCTCTGGGACCAGAGCCACCTGTGTAGTCTCTAGGTGCCCAGATGTTAATCCTTGGATTGGAGGGTATGGGTGCCCTCTCCTCCCTAGGGAATAGCATGGGGGGGTTGTTGTCAACCTCCTCTGCTTCCCTTTCCTCATCTGACTGGCCATCACCATGTTCAGATGGGTGGTCCTTAGCATACTCAGCCAAGAGCTCCTGGAGCCCTAGTTTGGTTGGATGCAGGCCCATTTGTAAATTTTTAAGTTTGCATAAGGACCTCAATTCCTTGAAAGACAAGTGTAAGTAAGGTGTGAGGTCGAGCTCCTCCACCAGGTCCATGTTATTATTATCACTAATAGCTGGGTTTGTTTGAGACATTCTAACCTGACAGTTCTAACCCTCTACCCTGACTATAGTGACTTTTATTTTTCTAAAATTCTAATGGGACTTAAGCAAGGCCCTAGCAAGACTTTAAGTAATTTTGGAAAGACCAATCAGAATTCTAAAGGCAATTTTTAAGAGTTCTGTCGTGTGGTCTGATGGTAACCAAGTAGTCCAACAAATGCAAGTTTGTATCCCACCGCTGATCCACCAATGTAAGAAAGTGGCTCTGTATATACTGTTCCTTAATAGGTACAGGGTGTACAGAGTCCACAGACCCCAAGGGTTTAACAGAGGTTAAAGTTAGATATAACCGTACTCTCCAAAGTGGTAGCCTGGTCGAGCAGTAAGGCAGTATCAGAGGACAGTGTAAAGCATTTGTTGTATACACTCAGTCAGCAAATAATTCCACACACTCAATAACTGAACTCTAGGCCAATGGTTTGTATATAAAAAAATATATGCTTGTTTTATTTTAGAACCAACACTTGGAATGAAAAATATACTTTCTCGACAGGAGATGTTTCATAAAAATACTTTTGTATTTGCAATAGACTTTTTAGTAAACAGTTACAAGTAGTTGCAGTGGGCAACTCTATTTCTAAACACAATACATTGAGCTCAATGATAAATTCAAGTTATATGCATCAGATTACTTTTTAGATTACTTTTGTAATTCCAGAACGGGATCCTAGATTCAGTCCTGGGTCAGTTCTCAGAATCAGTTGATGAAAGTCGACTTTGGTACTGTAATGATTTTTAACTACTATTTAGCTATTTTAAAAGTTAATACTTAAAAAATATTTCAGAGCAAACAATCAATGATTCCCTATGGAAGAAAATTCAGGTTATAGGTACAGTAGGTTATCCTTACTTTTGTAATCCAGTACTGGGTGCCTAGACTCAGTACTGGGACCTTTATCCAAAACAGGTAAGTAATTACGTTTTCAGATGTTGTACGATTTTTGAAGAATATTTAGAAATTGCAGAAATCAACACTTGAAAGAAATTTCACAGAAAAACAGTCAATAGTTTCCTATGGAAGAAAAATGAGTTAAAGGTAAGTATAGTTGTGGGTACTTTTCAGAGTCAGTGCTGGGCACCAAGATCCAGCACTGGGAGTTCACCTAAGAGCAGGTGAGTAAATTCGTTTTTGGCACTCGGCTGATTTTTGGTGAATATTTGAAGATTTGAAAAGTCCACACTTAGAAGAAATTTCAGGAAAAAGCCAGTCAATGTTACCCTATGAGGAAAATAGAGTTTGCGGTTTAAGGGTAAGTACTCGACTGGCCGAGTTGAGGTTCTGGGCACAGACTCAGGGGTCTCCCAGGGTCAGGTAGGTACAGTTGGTTCACCCTCAGCGACTCTAGGGCGGCCGGGTGCAGAGAGAGTTAGGCCCAATGTTATCCTATGAGGGATAGGGGGGCCTTGTTTTGTGGCTGCTGTCTGGCAAGCCACGCGGCTGTGGGAGCTGGGCTCCTGGTCACTTACTCAGGGCAAGTGGGGAAGTAGGAAAGTGTAGAGTTTTCACTGCCAGGGCCACTCGGGCGGCTGGGTGCTGAGGGCTTTTGAGCCTTCGGGTGCTCAATGGATTTCAATGGGAAATCTCCGGTTTGGAAAAAGACTGCAGGCTCGGGGACGAGGACTCTTCAGGTGCCACCACCACTTCGAGAGGTAAGTTGGGTAGTTGGAGGATAGGTAGGTACCCCGGGATTGGACACAGAGGGCCGTGGGGCGCCGGGTGCAGGGGTGCCTTTTGGTGTCGGAAAATCTTACCCTCTGTTGATCGCGGTTGGGGTGGCACACTGTTCTGAGGCTGCAGGCTTATTCAGGATTGTCGAGGGGGGTCCTTGGGTGCCGGACTCGGGGTCACAGTCGCCGTGGGGTCGTCCTCGTGGGTTTAGTTCACTCCGGCACCGGCCAGGCTTGGCTGGTGCAGAGTGGGCTGGGATCGCGGTTCCGGGCTGCTGCCAGGGGTGAAAGGTAGGTTCTGAGTAGAGCCTCTACTCATGGGAGTCCCAGGGGATCAGAGTTCAAAGGTAGCCAGGTCCTCCGGGGTTTCTGAGGTTGCTGGCCACAAGAGATGCCGGGTTTGGAGCAGGAACCAAAGGAAGTGATGGACGGAGTGTTGAACATTGCAAGCACTCACCCCCAGTCATCTGATCTGGGTTTAATCTATCACCGTTCTTTAGCCCACTCTGCCACCCCAGTTCAGACATGGCCATATGCAAATCAGTCTGACCCTGTGCCTCATGGGAACAGTCCAGCCCGAACTGCCAAGCCATGTCTTCCCTGGACCGGAAACAAGCTTCTTAGGACCGGTTTCTGGCATTTCAACCGTCTTCAGCCAGGCTTGCTTGAATCCAGTGGCAAAGTGAGCAAGGGACTCACGTCTGAGCATACCCTGCCAACTTATGGCGAACAAAGCAAAAACCAAGGGAAGTGATGGACGGAGTGTTGAACATTGCAAGCACTCACCCCCAGTCATCTGATCTGGGTTTAATCTATCACCGTTCTTTAGCCCACTCTGCCACCCCAGTTCAGACATGGCCATATGCAAATCAGTCTGACCCTGTGCCTCATGGGAACAGTCCAGCCCGAACTGCCAAGCCATGTCTTCCCTGGACCGGAAACAAGCTTCCTAGGACCGGTTTCTGGCATTTCAACCGTCTTCAGCCAGGCTTGCTTGAATCCAGTGGCAAAGTGAGCAAGGGACTCACGTCTGAGCATACCCTGCCAACTTATGGCGAACAAAGCAAAAACCAAAGGAAGTGATGGACGGAGTGTTGAACATTGCAAGCACTCACCCCCATTCATCTGATCTGGGTTTAATCTATCACCGTTCTTTAGCCCACTCTGCCACCCCAGTTCAGACATGGCCATATGCAAATCAGTCTGACCCTGTGCCTCATGGGAACAGTCCAGCCCGAACTGCCAAGCCATGTCTTCCCTGGACCGGAAACAAGCTTCCTAGGACCGGTGTCTGGCATTTCAACCGTCTTCAGCCAGGCTTGCTT
Source organism: Triturus cristatus (assembly GCF_964204655.1). NCBI lineage: Eukaryota > Metazoa > Chordata > Amphibia > Caudata > Salamandridae > Triturus > Triturus cristatus. Next base: position 320,962,931 of record NC_140586.1, on the reverse strand, counting down.
GAATCCAGTGGCAAAGTGAGCAAGGGACTCACGTCTGAGCATACCCTGCCAACTTATGGCGAACAAAGCAAAAACCAAAGGAAGTGATGGACGGAGTGTTGAACATTGCAAGCACTCACCCCCAGTCATCTAATCTGGGTTTAATCTATCACCGTTCTTTAGCCCAATCTGCCACCCCAGTTCAGACATGGCCATATGCAAATCAGTCTGACCCTGTGCCTCATGGGAACAGTCCAGCCCGAACTGCCAAGCCATGTCTTCCCTGGACCGGAAACAAGCTTCCTAGGACCGGTTTCAGGCATTTCAACCGTCTTCAGCCAGGCTTGCTTGAATCCAGTGGCAAAGTGAGCAAGGGACTCACGTCTGAGCATACCCTGCCAACTTATGGCGAACAAAGCAAAAACCAAAGGAAGTGATGGACGGAGTGTTGAACATTGCAAGCACTCACCCCCAGTCATCTGATCTGGGTTTAATCTATCACCGTTCTTTAGCCCACTCTGCCACCCCAGTTCAGACATGGCCATATGCAAATCAGTCTGACCCTGTGCCTCATGGGAACAGTCCAGCCCGAACTGCCAAGCCATGTCTTCCCTGGACCGGAAACAAGCTTCCTAGGACCGGTTTCTGGCATTTCAACCGTCTTCAGCCAGGCTTGCTTGAATCCAGTGGCAAAGTGAGCAAGGGACTCATGTCTGAGCATACCCTGCCAACTTATGGCGAACAAAGCAAAAACCAAAGGAAGTGATGGACGGAGTGTTGAACATTGCAAGCACTCACCCCCAGTCATCTGATCTGGGTTTAATCTATCACCGTTCTTTAGCCCACTCTGCCACCCCAGTTCAGACATGGCCATATGCAAATCAGTCTGACCCTGTGCCTCATGGGAACAGTCCAGCCCGAACTGCCAAGCCATGTCTTCCCTGGACTGGAAACAAGCTTCCTAGGACCGGTTTCTGGCATTTCAACCGTCTTCAGCCAGGCTTGCTTGAATCGATGGATTTAACCCAGATCTCTTGACTGGGGGAGAATGTCTGCATTGTCAGCATTCCGTCCATCATTTGTTTGTTGTAACGCTTTTCGCCCTAACTGGGATGGGTATGCCCAGACGTGGGTCCCGTGCTCACTACGCCACTGGAGTCAAGCTATCCTGGCTGATGACGGCTGATAGCCAGAAACCGGTCCTAGGATGCTTGATTCCGGTCCAGGAAAGACATGGCTTGGCAGTTCGGGCTGGACTGTTCCCATGAGGCACAGGGTCAAGACTGATTTGCATATGGCCATGTCTGAACTGGGGTGGCGTAGTGGGCAAAAGAACGATGGATTTAACCCAGATCTCTTGACTGGGGGAGAATGTCTGCATTGTCAGCATTCCGTCCATCATTTGTTTGTTGTAAGGCTTTTCGCCCTAACTGGGATGGGTATGCCCAGACGTGGGTCCCGTGCTCACTACGCCACTGGAGTCAAGCTATCCTGGCTGATGACGGCTGATAGCCAGAAACCGGTCCTAGGATGCTTGATTCCGGTCCAGGAAAGACATGGCTTGGCAGTTCGGGCTGGACTGTTCCCATGAGGCACAGGGTCAAGACTGATTTGCATATGGCCATGTCTGAACTGGGGTGGCGTAGTGGGCAAAAGAACGATGGATTTAACCCAGATCTCTTGACTGGGGGAGAATGTCTGCATTGTCAGCATTCCGTCCATCATTTGTTTGTTGTAAGGCTTTTCGCCCTAAGTGGGATGGGTATGCCCAGACGTGGGTCAGTGCTCACTACGCCACTGGAGTCAAGCTATCCTGGCTGATGACGGCTGATAGCCAGAAACCGGTCCTAGGATGCTTGATTCCGGTCCAGGGAAGACATGGCTTGGCAGTTCGGGCTGGACTGTTCCCATGAGGCACAGGGTCAAGACTGATTTGCATATGGCCATGTCTGAACTGGGGTGGCGTAGTGGGCAAAAGAACGATAGATTTAACCCAGATCTCTTGACTGGGGGAGAATGTCTGCATTGTCAGCATTCCGTCCATCATTTGTTTGTTGTAACGCTTTTCGCCCTAAGTGGGATGTGTATGCCCAGACGTGGGTCCCGTGCTCACTACGCCACTGGAGTCAAGCTATCCTGGCTGCTGACGGCTGATAGCCAGAAACCGGTCCTAGGATGCTTGATTCCGGTCCAGGGAAGACATGGCTTGGCAGTTCGGGCTGGACTGTTCCCATGAGGCACAGGGTCAAGACTGATTTGCATATGGCCATGTCTGAACTGGGGTGGCGTAGTGGGCAAAAGAACGATGGATTTAACCCAGATCTCTTGACTGGGGGAGAATGTCTGCATTGTCAGCATTCCGTCCATCATTTGTTTGTTGTAACGCTTTTCGCCCTAAGTGGGATGGGTATGCCCAGACGTGGGTCCCGTGCTCACTACGCCACTGGAGTCAAGCTATCCTGGCTGATGACGGCTGATAGCCAGAAACCGGTCCTAGGATGCTTGATTCCGGTCCAGGGAAGACATGGCTTGGCAGCTCGGGCTGGACTGTTCCCATGAGGCACAGGGTCAAGACTGATTTGCATATGGCCATGTCTGAACTGGGGTGGCGTAGTGGGCAAAAGAACGATGGATTTAACACAGATCTCTTGACTGGGGGAGAATGTCTGCATTGTCAGCATTCCGTCCATCATTTGTTTGTTGTAACGCTTTTCGCCCTAAGTGGGATGGGTATGCCCAGACGTGGGTCCCGTGCTCACTACGCCACTGGAGTCAAGCTATCCTGGCTGATGACGGCTGATAGCCAGAAACCGGTCCTAGGATGTTTGATTCCGGTCCAGGGAAGACATGGCTTGGCAGTTCGGGCTGGACTGTTCCCAAGAGGCACAGGGTCAAGACTGATTTGCATATGGCCATGTCTGAACTGGGGTGGCGTAGTGGGCAAAAGAACGATGAATTTAACCCAGATCTCTTGACTGGGGGAGAATGTCTGCATTGTTAGCATTCCGTCCATCATTTGTTTGTTGTAACGCTTTTCGCCCTAAGTGGGATGGGTATGCCCAGACGTGGGTCCCGTGCTCACTACGCCACTGGAGTCAAGCTATTCTGGCTGATGACGGCTGATTGCCAGAAACCGGTCCTAGGATGCTTGATTCTGGTCCAGGGAAGACATGGCTTGGCAGTTCGGGCTGGACTGTTCCCATGAGGCACAGGGTCAAGACTGATTTGCATATGGCCATGTCCGAACTGGGGTGGCGTAGTGGGCAAAAGAACGATGGATTTAACCCAGATCTCTTGACTGGGGGAGAATGTCTGCATTGTCAGCATTCCGTCCATCATTTGTTTGTTGTAACGCTTTTCGCCCTAAGTGGGATGGGTATGCCCAGACGTGGGTCCCGTGCTCACTACGCCACTGGAGTCAAGCTATCCTGGCTGATGACGGCTGATAGCCAGAAACCGGTCCTAGGATGCTTGATTCCGGTCCAGGGAAGACATGGCTTGGCAGTTCGGGCTGGACTGTTCCCATGAGGCACAGGGTCAAGACTGATTTGCATATGGCCATGTATGACCTGGGGTGGCGTAGTGGGCAAAAGAACGATGGATTTAACCCAGATCTCTTGACTGGGGGAGAATGTCTGCATTGTCAGCATTCCGTCCATCATTTGTTTGTTGTAACGCTTTTCGCCCTAAGTGGGATGGGTATGCCCAGACGTGGGTCCCGTGCTCACTACGCCACTGGAGTCAAGCTATCCTGGCTGATGACGGCTGATAGCCAGAAACCGGTCCTAGGATGCTTGATTCCGGTCCAGGGAAGACATGGCTTGGCAGTTCGGGCTGGACTGTTCCCATGAGTCACAGGGTCAAGACTGATTTGCATATGGCCATGTCTGAACTGGGGTGGCGTAGTGGGCAAAAGAACGATGGATTTAACCCAGATCTCTTGACTGGGGAGAATGTCTGCATTGTCAGCATTCCGTCCATCATTTGTTTGTTGTAACGCTTTTCGCCCTAAGTGGGATGGGTATGCCCAGACGTGGGTCCCGTGCTCACTATGCCACTGGAGTCAAGCTATCCTGGCTGATGACGGCTGATAGCCAGAAACCGGTCCTAGGATGCTTGATTCCGGTCCAGGGAAGACATGGCTTGGCAGTTCGGGCTGGACTGTTCCCATGAGGCACAGGGTCAAGACTGATTTGCATATGGCCATGTCTGAACTGGGGTGGCGTAGTGGGCAAAAGAACGATGGATTTAACCCAGATCTCTTGACTGGGGGAGAATGTCTGCATTGTCAGCATTCCGTCCATCATTTGTTTGTTGTAACGCTTTTCGCCCTAAGTGGGATGGGTATGCCCAGACGTGGGTCCCGTGCTCACTACGCCACTGGAGTCAAGCTATCCTGGCTGGTGACGGCTGATAGCCAGAAACTGGTCCTAGGATGCTTGATTCCGGTCCAGGGAAGACATGGCTTGGTAGTTCGGGCTGGACTGTTCCCATGAGGCACAGGGTCAAGACTGATTTGCATATGGCCATGTCTGAACTGGGGTGGCGTAGTGGGCAAAAGAACGATGGATTTAACCCAGATCTCTTGACTGGGGAGAATGTCTGCATTGTCAGCATTCCGTCCATCATTTGTTTGTTGTAACGCTTTTCGCCCTAAGTGGGATGGGTATGCCCAGACGTGGGTCCCGTGCTCACTACGCCACTGGAGTCAAGCTATCCTGGCTGATGACGGCTGATAGCCAGAAACCGGTCCTAGGATGCTTGATTCCGGTCCAGGGAAGACATGGTTTGGCAGTTCGGGCTGGACTGTTCCCATGAGGCACAGGGTCAAGACTGATTTGCATATGGCCATGTCTGAACTGGGGTGGCGTAGTGGGCAAAAGAACGATGGATTTAACCCAGATCTCTTGACTGGGGGAGAATGTCTGCATTGTCAGCATTCCGTCCATCATTTGTTTGTTGTAACGCTTTTCGCCCTAAGTGGGATGGGTATGCCCAGACGTGGGTCCCGTGCTCACTATGCCACTGGAGTCAAGCTATCCTGGCTGATGACGGCTGATAGCCAGAAACCGGTCCTAGGATGCTTGATTCCGGTCCAGGAAAGACATGGCTTGGCAGTTCGGGCTGGACTGTTCCCATGAGGCACAGGGTCAAGACTGATTTGCATATGGCCATGTCTGAACTGGGGTGGCGTAGTGGGCAAAAGAACGATGGATTTAACCCAGATCTCTTGACTGGGGGAGAATGTCTGCATTGTCAGCATTCCGTTCATCATTTGTTTGTTGTAAGGCTTTTCGCCCTAAGTGGGATGGGTATGCCCAGACGTGGGTCAGTGCTCACTACGCCACTGGAGTCAAGCTATCCTGGCTGATGACGGCTGATAGCCAGAAACCGGTCCTAGGATGCTTGATTCCGGTCCAGGGAAGACATGGCTTGGCAGTTCGGGCTGGACTGTTCCCATGAGGCACAGGGTCAAGACTGATTTGCATATGGCCATGTCTGAACTGGGGTGGCGTAGTGGGCAAAAGAACGATGGATTTAACCCAGATCTCTTGACTGGGGGAGAATGTCTGCATTGTCAGCATTCCGTCCATCATTTGTTTGTTGTAACGCTTTTCGCCCTAAGTGGGATGGGTATGCCCAGACGTGGGTCCCGTGCTCACTACGCCACTGGAGTCAAGCTATCCTGGCTGATGACGGCTGATAGCCAGCAACCGGTCCTAGGATGCTTGATTCCGGTCCAGGGAAGACATGGCTTGGCAGTTCTGGCTGGACTGTTCCCATGAGGCTCAGGGTCAAGACTGATTTGCATATGGCCATGTCTGAACTGGGGTGGCGTAGTGGGCAAAAGAACGATGGATTTAACCCAGATCTCTTGACTGGGGGAGAATGTCTGCATTGTCAGTATTCCGTCCATCATTTGTTTGTTGTAACGCTTTTCGCCCTAAGTGGGATGGGTATGCCCAGACGTGGGTCCCGTGCTCACTACGCCACTGGAGTCAAGCTATCCTGGCTGATGACGGCTGATAGCCAGAAACCGGTCCTAGGATGCTTGATTCCGGTCCAGGGAAGACATGGCTTGGCAGTTCGGGCTGGACTGTTCCCATGAGGCACAGGGTCAAGACTGATTTGCATATGGCCATGTCTGAACTGGGGTGGCGTAGTGGGCAAAAGAACGATGGATTTAACACAGATCTCTTGACTGGGGGAGAATGTCTGCATTGTCAGCATTCAGTCCATCATTTGTTTGTTGTAACGCTTTTCGCCCTAAGTGGGATGGGTATGCCCAGACGTGGGTCCCGTGCTCACTACGCCACTGGAGTCAAGCTATCCTGGCTGATGACGGCTGATAGCCAGAAACCGGTCCTAGGATGTTTGATTCCGGTCCAGGGAAGACATGGCTTGGCAGTTCGGGCTGGACTGTTCCCAAGAGGCACAGGGTCAAGACTGATTTGCATATGGCCATGTCTGAACTGGGGTGGCGTAGTGGGCAAAAGAACGATGGATTTAACCCAGATCTCTTGACTGGGGGAGAATGTCTGCATTGTCAGCATTCCGTCCATCATTTGTTTGTTGTAACGCTTTTCGCCCTAAGTGGGATGGGTATGCCCAGACGTGGGTCCCGTGCTCACTACGCCACTGGAGTCAAGCTATCCTGGCTGATGACGGCTGATAGCCAGAAACCGGTCCTAGGATGCTTGATTCCGGTCCAGGGAAGACATGGCTTGGCAGTTCGGGCTGGACTGTTCCCATGAGGCACAGGGTCAAGACTGATTTGCATATGGCCATGTCTGAACTGGGGTGGCATAGTGGGCAAAAGAACGATGGATTTAACCCAGATCTCTTGACTGGGGGAGAATGTCTGCATTGTCAGCATTCCGTCCATCATTTGTTTGTTGTAACGCTTTTCGCCCTAAGTGGGATGGGTATGCCCAGACGTGGGTCCCGTGCTCACTACGCCACTGGAGTCAAGCTATCCTGGCTGGTGACGGCTGATAGCCAGAAACTGGTCCTAGGATGCTTGATTCCGGTCCAGGGAAGACATGGCTTGGTAGTTCGGGCTGGACTGTTCCCATGAGGCACAGGGTCAAGACTGATTTGCATATGGCCATGTCTGAACTGGGGTGGCGTAGTGGGCAAAAGAACGATGGATTTAACCCAGATCTCTTGACTGGGGAGAATGTCTGCATTGTCAGCATTCCGTCCATCATTTGTTTGTTGTAACGCTTTTCGCCCTAAGTGGGATGGGTATGCCCAGACGTGGGACCCGTGCTCACTACGCCACTGGAGTCAAGCTATCCTGGCTGATGACGGCTGATAGCCAGAAACCGGTCCTAGGATGCTTGATTCCGGTCCAGGGAAGACATGGCTTGGCAGTTCGGGCTGGACTGTTCCCATGAGGCACAGGGTCAAGACTGATTTGCATATGGCCATGTCTGAACTGGGGTGGCGTAGTGGGCAAAGAACGATGGATTTAACCCAGATCTCTTGACTGGGGGAGAATGTCTGCATTGTCAGCATTCCGTCCATCATTTGTTTGTTGTAACGCTTTTCGCCCTAAGTGGGATGGGTATGCCCAGACGTGGGTCCCGTGCTCACTACGCCACTGGAGTCAAGCTATCCTGGCTGATGACGGCTGATAGCCAGAAACCGGTCCTAGGATGCTTGATTCCGGTCCAGGGAAGACATGGCTTGGCAGTTCGGGCTGGACTGTTCCCATGAGGCACAGGGTCAAGACTGATTTGCATATGGCCATGTCTGAACTGGGGTGGCGTAGTGGGCAAAAGAACGATGGATTTAACCCAGATCTCATGACTGGGGGAGAATGTCTGCATTGTCAGCATTCCGTCCATCATTTGTTTGTTGTAACGCTTTTCGCCCTAAGTGGGATGGGTATGCCCAGACGTGGGTCCCGTGCTCACTACGCCACTGGAGTCAAGCTATCCTGGCTGATGACGGCTGATAGCCAGAAACCGGTCCTAGGATGCTGGATTCCGGTCCAGGGAAGACATGGCTTGGCAGTTCGGGCTGGACTGTTCCCATGAGGCACATGGTCAAGACTGATTTGCATATGGCCATGTCTGAACTGGGGTGGCGTAGTGGGCAAAAGAACGATGGATTTAACCCAGATCTCTTGACTGGGGAGAATGTCTGCATTGTCAGCATTCCGTCCATCATTTGTTTGTTGTAACGCTTTTCGCCCTAAGTGGGATGGGTATGCCCAGACGTGGGTCCCGTGCTCACTACGCCACTGAAGTCAAGCTATCCTGGCTGATGACGGCTGATAGCCAGAAACCGGTCCTAGGATGCTTGATTCCGGTCCAGGGAAGACATGGCTTGGCAGTTCGGGCTGGACTGTTCCCATGAGGCACAGGGTCAAGACTGATTTGCATATGGCCATGTCTGAACTGGGGTGGCGTAGTGGGCAAAAGAACGATGGATTTAACCCAGATCTCTTGACTGGGGGAGAATGTCTGCATTGTCAGCATTCCGTCCATCATTTGTTTGTTGTAACGCTTTTCGCCCTAAGTGGGATGGGTATGCCCAGACGTGGGACCCGTGCTCACTACGCCACTGGAGTCAAGCTATCCTGGCTGATGACGGCTGATAGCCAGAAACCGGTCCTAGGATGCTTGATTCCGGTCCAGGGAAGACATGGCTTGGCAGTTTGGGCTGGACTGTTCCCATGAGGCACAGGGTCAAGACTGATTTGCATATGGCCATGTCTGAACTGGGGTGGCGTAGTGGGCAAAGAACGATGGATTTAACCCAGATCTCTTGACTGGGGGAGAATGTCTGCATTGTCAGCATTCCGTCCATCATTTGTTTGTTGTAACGCTTTTCGCCCTAAGTGGGATGGGTATGCCCAGACGTGGGTCCCGTGCTCACTACGCCACTGGAGTCAAGCTATCCTGGCTGATGACGGCTGATAGCCAGAAACCGGTCCTAGGATGCTTGATTCCGGTCCAGGGAAGACATGGCTTGGCAGTTCGGGCTGGACTGTTCCCATGAGGCACAGGGTCAAGACTGATTTGCATATGGCCATGTCTGAACTGGGGTGGCGTAGTGGGCAAAAGAACGATGGATTTAACCCAGATCTCTTGACTGGGGGAGAATGTTTGCATTGTCAGCATTCCGTCCATCATTTGTTTGTTGTAACGCTTTTCGCCCTAAGTGGGATGGGTATGCCCAGACGTGGGTCCCGTGCTCACTACGCCACTGGAGTCAAGCTATCCTGGCTGATGACGGCTGATAGCCAGAAACCGGTCCTAGGATGCTTGATTCCGGTCCAGGGAAGACATGGCTTGGCAGTTCGGGCTGGACTGTTCCCATGAGGCACAGGGTCAAGACTGATTTGCATATGGCCATGTCTGAACTGGGGTGGCGTAGTGGGCAAAAGAACGATGGATTTAACCCAGATCTCTTGACGGGGGGAGAATGTCTGCATTGTCAGCATTCCGTCCATCATTTGTTTGTTGTAACGCTTTTCGCCCTAAGTGGGATGGGTATGCCCAGACGTGGGTCCCGTGCTCACTACGCCACTGAAGTCAAGCTATCCTGGCTGATGACGGCTGATAGCCAGAAACCGGTCCTAGGATGCTTGATTCCGGTCCAGGGAAGACATGGCTTGGCAGTTCGGGCTGGACTGTTCCCATGAGGCACAGGGTCAAGACTGATTTGCATATGGCCATGTCTGAACTGGGGTGGCGTAGTGGGCAAAAGAACGATGGATTTAACCCAGATCTCTTGACTGGGGGAGAATGTCTGCATTGTCAGCATTCCGTCCATCATTTGTTTGTTGTAACGCTTTTCGCCCTAAGTGGGATGGGTATGCCCAGACGTGGGTCCCGTGCTCACTATGCCACTGGAGTCAAGCTATCCTGGCTGATGACGGCTGATAGCCAGAAACCGGTCCTAGGATGCTTGATTCCGGTCCAGGGAAGACATGGCTTGGCAGTTCGGGCTGGACTGTTCCCATGAGGCACAGGGTCAAGACTGATTTGCATATGGCCATGTCTGAACTGGGGTGGCGTAGTGGGCAAAAGAACGATGGATTTAACCCAGATCTCTTGACTGGGGGAGAATGTCTGCATTGTCAGCATTCCGTCCATCATTTGTTTGTTGTAACGCTTTTCGCCCTAAGTGGGATGGGTATGCCCAGACGTGGGTCCCGTGCTCACTATGCCACTGGAGTCAAGCTATCCTGGCTGATGACGGCTGATAGCCAGAAACCGGTCCTAGGATGCTTGATTCCGGTCCAGGGAAGACATGGCTTGGCAGTTCGGGCTGGACTGTTCCCATGAGGCACAGGGTCAAGACTGATTTGCATATGGCCATGTCTGAACTGGGGTGGCGTAGTGGGCAAAAGAACGATGGATTTAACCCAGATCTCTTGACTGGGGGAGAATGTCTGCATTGTCAGCATTCCGTCCATCATTTGTTTGTTGTAACGCTTTTCGCCCTAAGTGGGATGGGTATGCCCAGACGTGGGACCCGTGCTCACTACGCCACTGGAGTCAAGCTATCCTGGCTGATGACGGCTGATAGCCAGAAACCGGTCCTAGGATGCTTGATTCCGGTCCAGGGAAGACATGGCTTGGCAGTTCGGGCTGGACTGTTCCCATGAGGCACAGGGTCAAGACTGATTTGCATATGGCCATGTCTGAACTGGGGTGGCGTAGTGGGCAAAGAACGATGGATTTAACCCAGATCTCTTGACTGGGGGAGAATGTCTGCATTGTCAGCATTCCGTCCATCATTTGTTTGTTGTAACGCTTTTCGCCCTAAGTGGGATGGGTATGCCCAGACGTGGGTCCCGTGCTCACTACGCCACTGAAGTCAAGCTATCCTGGCTGATGACGGCTGATAGCCAGAAACCGGTCCTAGGATGCTTGATTCCGGTCCAGGGAAGACATGGCTTGGCAGTTCGGGCTGGACTGTTCCCATGAGGCACAGGGTCAAGACTGATTTGCATATGGCCATGTCTGAACTGGGGTGGTGTAGTGGGCAAAAGAACGATGGATTTAACCCAGATCTCTTGACTGGGGGAGAATGTCTGCATTGTCAGCATTCCGTCCATCATTTGTTTGTTGTAACGCTTTTCGCCCTAAGTGGGATGGGTATGCCCAGACGTGGGTCCCGTGCTCACTACGCCACTGGAGTCAAGCTATCCTGGCTGATGACGGCTGATAGCCAGAAACCGGTCCTAGGATGCTTGATTCCGGTCCAGGGAAGACATGGCTTGGCAGTTCGGGCTGGACTGTTCCCATGAGGCACAGGGTCAAGACTGATTTGCATATGGCCATGTCTGAACTGGGGTGGCGTAGTGGGCAAAAGAACGATGGATTTAACCCAGATCTCATGACTGGGGGAGAATGTCTGCATTGTCAGCATTCCGTCCATCATTTGTTTGTTGTAACGCTTTTCGCCCTAAGTGGGATGGGTATGCCCAGACGTGGGTCCCGTGCTCACTACGCCACTGGAGTCAAGCTATCCTGGCTGATGACGGCTGATAGCCAGAAACCGGTCCTAGGATGCTGGATTCCGGTCCAGGGAAGACATGGCTTGGCAGTTCGGGCTGGACTGTTCCCATGAGGCACATGGTCAAGACTGATTTGCATATGGCCATGTCTGAACTGGGGTGGCGTAGTGGGCAAAAGAACGATGGATTTAACCCAGATCTCTTGACTGGGGGAGAATGTCTGCATTGTCAGCATTCCGTCCATCATTTGTTTGTTGTAACGCTTTTCGCCCTAAGTGGGATGGGTATGCCCAGACGTGGGTCCCGTGCTCACTACGCCACTGAAGTCAAGCTATCCTGGCTGATGACGGCTGATAGCCAGAAACCGGTCCTAGGATGCTTGATTCCGGTCCAGGGAAGACATGGCTTGGCAGTTCGGGCTGGACTGTTCCCATGAGGCACAGGGTCAAGACTGATTTGCATATGGCCATGTCTGAACTGGGGTGGCGTAGTGGGCAAAAGAACGATGGATTTAACCCAGATCTCTTGACTGGGGGAGAATGTCTGCATTGTCAGCATTCCGTCCATCATTTGTTTGTTGTAACGCTTTTCGCCCTAAGTGGGATGGGTATGCCCAGACGTGGGACCCGTGCTCACTACGCCACTGGAGTCAAGCTATCCTGGCTGATGACGGCTGATAGCCAGAAACCGGTCCTAGGATGCTTGATTCCGGTCCAGGGAAGACATGGCTTGGCAGTTCGGGCTGGACTGTTCCCATGAGGCACAGGGTCAAGACTGATTTGCATATGGCCATGTCTGAACTGGGGTGGCGTAGTGGGCAAAGAACGATGGATTTAACCCAGATCTCTTGACTGGGGGAGAATGTCTGCATTGTCAGCATTCCGTCCATCATTTGTTTGTTGTAACGCTTTTCGCCCTAAGTGGGATGGGTATGCCCAGACGTGGGTCCCGTGCTCACTACGCCACTGGAGTCAAGCTATCCTGGCTGATGACGGCTGATAGCCAGAAACCGGTCCTAGGATGCTTGATTCCGGTCCAGGGAAGACATGGCTTGGCAGTTCGGGCTGGACTGTTCCCATGAGGCACAGGGTCAAGACTGATTTGCATATGGCCATGTCTGAACTGGGGTGGCGTAGTGGGCAAAAGAACGATGGATTTAACCCAGATCTCATGACTGGGGGAGAATGTCTGCATTGTCAGCATTCCGTCCATCCTTTGTTTGTTGTAACGCTTTTCGCCCTAAGTGGGATGGGTATGCCCAGACGTGGGTCCCGTGCTCACTACGCCACTGGAGTCAAGCTATCCTGGCTGATGACGGCTGATAGCCAGAAACCGGTCCTAGGATGCTGGATTCCGGTCCAGGGAAGACATGGCTTGGCAGTTCGGGCTGGACTGTTCCCATGAGGCACATGGTCAAGACTGATTTGCATATGGCCATGTCTGAACTGGGGTGGCGTAGTGGGCAAAAGAACGATGGATTTAACCCAGATCTCTTGACTGGGGGAGAATGTCTGCATTGTCAGCATTCCGTCCATCATTTGTTTGTTGTAACGCTTTTCGCCCTAAGTGGGATGGGTATGCCCAGACGTGGGTCCCGTGCTCACTACGCCACTGAAGTCAAGCTATCCTGGCTGATGACGGCTGATAGCCAGAAACCGGTCCTAGGATGCTTGATTCCGGTCCAGGGAAGACATGGCTTGGCAGTTCGGGCTGGACTGTTCCCATGAGGCACAGGGTCAAGACTGATTTGCATATGGCCATGTCTGAACTGGGGTGGCGTAGTGGGCAAAAGAACGATGGATTTAACCCAGATCTCTTGACTGGGGGAGAATGTCTGCATTGTCAGCATTCCGTCCATCATTTGTTTGTTGTAACGCTTTTCGCCCTAAGTGGGATGGGTATGCCCAGACGTGGGACCCGTGCTCACTACGCCACTGGAGTCAAGCTATCCTGGCTGATGACGGCTGATAGCCAGAAACCGGTCCTAGGATGCTTGATTCCGGTCCAGGGAAGACATGGCTTGGCAGTTCGGGCTGGACTGTTCCCATGAGGCACAGGGTCAAGACTGATTTGCATATGGCCATGTCTGAACTGGGGTGGCGTAGTGGGCAAAGAACGATGGATTTAACCCAGATCTCTTGACTGGGGGAGAATGTCTGCATTGTCAGCATTCCGTCCATCATTTGTTTGTTGTAACGCTTTTCGCCCTAAGTGGGATGGGTATGCCCAGACGTGGGTCCCGTGCTCACTACGCCACTGGAGTCAAGCTATCCTGGCTGATGACGGCTGATAGCCAGAAACCGGTCCTAGGATGCTTGATTCCGGTCCAGGGAAGACATGGCTTGGCAGTTCGGGCTGGACTGTTCCCATGAGGCACAGGGTCAAGACTGATTTGCATATGGCCATGTCTGAACTGGGGTGGCGTAGTGGGCAAAAGAACGATGGATTTAACCCAGATCTCTTGACTGGGGGAGAATGTTTGCATTGTCAGCATTCCGTCCATCATTTGTTTGTTGTAACGCTTTTCGCCCTAAGTGGGATGGGTATGCCCAGACGTGGGTCCCGTGCTCACTACGCCACTGGAGTCAAGCTATCCTGGCTGATGACGGCTGATAGCCAGAAACCGGTCCTAGGATGCTTGATTCCGGTCCAGGGAAGACATGGCTTGGCAGTTCGGGCTGGACTGTTCCCATGAGGCACAGGGTCAAGACTGATTTGCATATGGCCATGTCTGAACTGGGGTGGCGTAGTGGGCAAAAGAACGATGGATTTAACCCAGATCTCTTGACTGGGGGAGAATGTCTGCATTGTCAGCATTCCGTCCATCATTTGTTTGTTGTAACGCTTTTCGCCCTAAGTGGGATGGGTATGCCCAGACGTGGGTCCCGTGCTCACTACGCCACTGGAGTCAAGCTATCCTGATTGATGACGGCTGATAGCCAGAAACCGGTCCTAGGATGCTTGATTCCGGTCCAGGGAAGACATGGTTTGGCAGTTCGGACTGGACTGTTCCCATGAGGCACAGGGTCAAGACTGATTTGCATATGGCCATGTCTGAACTGGGGTGGCGTAGTGGGCAAAAGAACAATGGATTTAACCCAGATCTCTTGACTGGGGGAGAATGTCTGCATTGTCAGCATTCCGTCCATCATTTGTTTGTTGTAACGCTTTTCGCCCTTAGTGGGATGGGTATGCCCAGACGTGGGTCCCGTGCTCACTACGCCACTGGAGTCAAGCTATCCTGGCTGATGACGGCTGATAGCCAGAAACCGGTCCTAGGATGCTTGATTCCGGTCCAGGGAAGACATGGCTTGGCAGTTCGGGCTGGACTGTTCCCATGAGGCACAGGGTCAAGACTGATTTGCATATGGCCATGTCTGAACTGGGGTGGCGTAGTGGGCAAAAGAACGATGGATTTAACCCAGATCTCTTGACTGGGGGAGAATGTCTGCATTGTCAGCATTCCGTCCATCATTTGTTTGTTGTAACGCTTTTCGCCCTAAGTGGGATGGGTATGCCCAGACGTGGGTCCCGTGCTCACTACGCCACTGAAGTCAAGCTATCCTGGCTGATGACGGCTGATAGCCAGAAACCGGTCCTAGGATGCTTGATTCCGGTCCAGGGAAGACATGGCTTGGCAGTTCGGGCTGGACTGTTCCCATGAGGCACAGGGTCAAGACTGATTTGCATATGGCCATGTCTGAACTGGGGTGGTGTAGTGGGCAAAAGAACGATGGATTTAACCCAGATCTCTTGACTGGGGGAGAATGTCTGCATTGTCAGCATTCCGTCCATCATTTGTTTGTTGTAACGCTTTTCGCCCTAAGTGGGATGGGTATGCCCAGGCGTGGGTCCCGTGCTCACTACGCCACTGGAGTCAAGCTATCCTGGCTGATGACGGCTGATAGCCAGAAACCGGTCCTAGGATGCTTGATTCCGGTCCAGGGAAGACATGGCTTGGCAGTTCGGGCTGGACTGTTCCCATGAGGCACAGGGTCAAGACTGATTTGCATATGGCCATGTCTGAACTGGGGTGGCGTAGTGGGCAAAAGAAGGATGGATTTAACCCAGATCTCTTGACGGGGGGAGAATGTCTGCATTGTCAGCATTCCGTCCATCATTTGTTTGTTGTAACGCTTTTCGCCCTAAGTGGGATGGGTATGCCCAGACGTGGGTCCCGTGCTCACTACGCCACTGAAGTCAAGCTATCCTGGCTGATGACGGCTGATAGCCTGAAACCGGTCCTAGGATGCTTGATTCCGGTCCAGGGAAGACATGGCTTGGCAGTTCGGGCTGGACTGTTCCCATGAGGCACAGGGTCAAGACTGATTTGCATATGGCCATGTCTGAACTGGGGTGGCGTAGTGGGCAAAAGAACGATGGATTTAACCCAGATCTCTTGACTGGGGGAGAATGTCTGCATTGTCAGCATTCCGTCCATCATTTGTTTGTTGTAACGCTTTTCGCCCTAAGTGGGATGGGTATGCCCAGACGTGGGTCCCGTGCTCACTACGCCACTGAAGTCAAGCTATCCTGGCTGATGACGGCTGATAGCCAGAAACCGGTCCTAGGATGCTTGATTCCGGTCCAGGGAAGACATGGCTTGGCAGTTCGGGCTGGACTGTTCCCATGAGGCACAGGGTCAAGACTGATTTGCATATGGCCATGTCTGAACTGGGGTGGCGTAGTGAGCAAAAGAACGATGGATTTAACCCAGATCTCTTGACTGGGGGAGAATGTCTGCATTGTCAGCATTCCGTCCATCATTTGTTTGTTGTAACGCTTTTCGCCCTAAGTGGGATGGGTATGCCCAGACGTGGGTCCCGTGCTCACTACGCCTCTGGAGTCAAGCTATCCTGGCTGATGACGGCTGATAGCCAGAAACCGGTCCTAGGATGCTTGATTCCGGTCCAGGGAAGACATGGCTTGGCAGTTCGGGCTGGACTGTTCCCATGAGGCACAGGGTCAAGACTGATTTGCATATGGCCATGTCTGAACTGGGGTGGCGTAGTGGGCAAAAGAACGATGGATTTAACCCAGATCTCTTGACTGGGGGAGAATGTCTGCATTGTCAGCATTCCGTCCATCATTTGTTTGTTGTAACGCTTTTCGCCCTAAGTGGGATGGGTATGCCCAGACGTGGGACCCGTGCTCACTACGCCACTGGAGTCAAGCTATCCTGGCTGATGACGGCTGATAGCCAGAAACCGGTCCTAGGATGCTTGATTCCGGTCCAGGGAAGACATGGCTTGGCAGTTCGGGCTGGACTGTTCCCATGAGGCACAGGGTCAAGACTGATTTGCATATGGCCATGTCTGAACTGGGGTGGCGTAGTGGGCAAAGAACGATGGATTTAACCCAGATCTCTTGACTGGGGGAGAATGTCTGCATTGTCAGCATTCCGTCCATCATTTGTTTGTTGTAACGCTTTTCGCCCTAAGTGGGATGGGTATGCCCAGACGTGGGTCCCGTGCTCACTACGCCACTGGAGTCAAGCTATCCTGGCTGATGACGGCTGATAGCCAGAAACCGGTCCTAGGATGCTTGATTCCGGTCCAGGGAAGACATGGTTTGGCAGTTCGGGCTGGACTGTTCCCATGAGGCACAGGGTCAAGACTGATTTGCATATGGCCATGTCTGAACTGGGGTGGCGTAGTGGGCAAAAGAACGATGGATTTAACCCAGATCTCTTGACTGGGGGAGAATGTTTGCATTGTCAGCATTCCGTCCATCATTTGTTTGTTGTAACGCTTTTCGCCCTAAGTGGGATGGGTATGCCCAGACGTGGGTCCCGTGCTCACTACGCCACTGGAGTCAAGCTATCCTGGCTGATGACGGCTGATAGCCAGAAACCGGTCCTAGGATGCTTGATTCCGGTCCAGGGAAGACATGGCTTGGCAGTTCGGGCTGGACTGTTCCCATGAGGCACAGGGTCAAGACTGATTTGCATATGGCCATGTCTGAACTGGGGTGGCGTAGTGGGCAAAAGAACGATGGATTTAACCCAGATCTCTTGACTGGGGGAGAATGTCTGCATTGTCAGCATTCCGTCCATCATTTGTTTGTTGTAACGCTTTTCGCCCTAAGTGGGATGGGTATGCCCAGACGTGGGTCCCGTGCTCACTACGCCACTGGAGTCAAGCTATCCTGATTGATGACGGCTGATAGCCAGAAACCGGTCCTAGGATGCTTGATTCCGGTCCAGGGAAGACATGGTTTGGCAGTTCGGACTGGACTGTTCCCATGAGGCACAGGGTCAAGACTGATTTGCATATGGCCATGTCTGAACTGGGGTGGCGTAGTGGGCAAAAGAACAATGGATTTAACCCAGATCTCTTGACTGGGGGAGAATGTCTGCATTGTCAGCATTCCGTCCATCATTTGTTTGTTGTAACGCTTTTCGCCCTTAGTGGGATGGGTATGCCCAGACGTGGGTCCCGTGCTCACTACGCCACTGGAGTCAAGCTATCCTGGCTGATGACGGCTGATAGCCAGAAACCGGTCCTAGGATGCTTGATTCCGGTCCAGGGAAGACATGGCTTGGCAGTTCGGGCTGGACTGTTCCCATGAGGCACAGGGTCAAGACTGATTTGCATATGGCCATGTCTGAACTGGGGTGGCGTAGTGGGCAAAAGAACGATGGATTTAACCCAGATCTCTTGACTGGGGGAGAATGTCTGCATTGTCAGCATTCCGTCCATCATTTGTTTGTTGTAACGCTTTTCGCCCTAAGTGGGATGGGTATGCCCAGACGTGGGTCCCGTGCTCACTACGCCACTGAAGTCAGCTATCCTGGCTGATGACGGCTGATAGCCAGAAACCGGTCCTAGGATGCTTGATTCCGGTCCAGGGAAGACATGGCTTGGCAGTTCGGGCTGGACTGTTCCCATGAGGCACAGGGTCAAGACTGATTTGCATATGGCCATGTCTGAACTGGGGTGGTGTAGTGGGCAAAAGAACGATGGATTTAACCCAGATCTCTTGACTGGGGGAGAATGTCTGCATTGTCAGCATTCCGTCCATCATTTGTTTGTTGTAACGCTTTTCGCCCTAAGTGGGATGGGTATGCCCAGACGTGGGTCCCGTGCTCACTACGCCACTGGAGTCAAGCTATCCTGGCTGATGACGGCTGATAGCCAGAAACCGGTCCTAGGATGCTTGATTCCGGTCCAGGGAAGACATGGCTTGGCAGTTCGGGCTGGACTGTTCCCATGAGGCACAGGGTCAAGACTGATTTGCATATGGCCATGTCTGAACTGGGGTGGCGTAGTGGGCAAAAGAACGATGGATTTAACCCAGATCTCTTGACTGGGGGAGAATGTCTGCATTGTCAGCATTCCGTCCATCATTTGTTTGTTGTAACGCTTTTCGCCCTAAGTGGGATGGGTATGCCCAGACGTGGGTCCCGTGCTCACTACGCCACTGGAGTCAAGCTATCCTGATTGATGACGGCTGATAGCCAGAAACCGGTCCTAGGATGCTTGATTCCGGTCCAGGGAAGACATGGTTTGGCAGTTCGGACTGGACTGTTCCCATGAGGCACAGGGTCAAGACTGATTTGCATATGGCCATGTCTGAACTGGGGTGGCGTAGTGGGCAAAAGAACAATGGATTTAACCCAGATCTCTTGACTGGGGGAGAATGTCTGCATTGTCAGCATTCCGTCCATCATTTGTTTGTTGTAACGCTTTTCGCCCTTAGTGGGATGGGTATGCCCAGACGTGGGTCCCGTGCTCACTACGCCACTGGAGTCAAGCTATCCTGGCTGATGACGGCTGATAGCCAGAAACCGGTCCTAGGATGCTTGATTCCGGTCCAGGGAAGACATGGCTTGGCAGTTCGGGCTGGACTGTTCCCATGAGGCACAGGGTCAAGACTGATTTGCATATGGCCATGTCTGAACTGGGGTGGCGTAGTGGGCAAAAGAACGATGGATTTAACCCAGATCTCTTGACTGGGGGAGAATGTCTGCATTGTCAGCATTCCGTCCATCATTTGTTTGTTGTAACGCTTTTCGCCCTAAGTGGGATGGGTATGCCCAGACGTGGGTCCCGTGCTCACTACGCCACTGAAGTCAGCTATCCTGGCTGATGACGGCTGATAGCCAGAAACCGGTCCTAGGATGCTTGATTCCGGTCCAGGGAAGACATGGCTTGGCAGTTCGGGCTGGACTGTTCCCATGAGGCACAGGGTCAAGACTGATTTGCATATGGCCATGTCTGAACTGGGGTGGTGTAGTGGGCAAAAGAACGATGGATTTAACCCAGATCTCTTGACTGGGGGAGAATGTCTGCATTGTCAGCATTCCGTCCATCATTTGTTTGTTGTAACGCTTTTCGCCCTAAGTGGGATGGGTATGCCCAGACGTGGGTCCCGTGCTCACTACGCCACTGGAGTCAAGCTATCCTGGCTGATGACGGCTGATAGCCAGAAACCGGTCCTAGGATGCTTGATTCCGGTCCAGGGAAGACATGGCTTGGCAGTTCGGGCTGGACTGTTCCCATGAGGCACAGGGTCAAGACTGATTTGCATATGGCCATGTCTGAACTGGGGTGGCGTAGTGGGCAAAAGAACGATGGATTTAACCCAGATCTCTTGACGGGGGGAGAATGTCTGCATTGTCAGCATTCCGTCCATCATTTGTTTGTTGTAACGCTTTTCGCCCTAAGTGGGATGGGTATGCCCAGACGTGGGTCCCGTGCTCACTACGCCACTGAAGTCATGCTATCCTGGCTGATGACGGCTGATAGCCTGAAACCGGTCCTAGGATGCTTGATTCCGGTCCAGGGAAGACATGGCTTGGCAGTTCGGGCTGGACTGTTCCCATGAGGCACAGGGTCAAGACTGATTTGCATATGGCCATGTCTGAACTGGGGTGGCGTAGTGGGCAAAAGAACGATGGATTTAACCCAGATCTCTTGACTGGGGGAGAATGTCTGCATTGTCAGCATTCCGTCCATCATTTGTTTGTTGTAACGCTTTTCGCCCTAAGTGGGATGGGTATGCCCAGACGTGGGTCCCGTGCTCACTACGCCACTGAAGTCAAGCTATCCTGGCTGATGACGGCTGATAGCCAGAAACCGGTCCTAGGATGCTTGATTCCGGTCCAGGGAAGACATGGCTTGGCAGTTCGGGCTGGACTGTTCCCATGAGGCACAGGGTCAAGACTGATTTGCATATGGCCATGTCTGAACTGGGGTGGCGTAGTGAGCAAAAGAACGATGGATTTAACCCAGATCTCTTGACTGGGGGAGAATGTCTGCATTGTCAGCATTCCGTCCATCATTTGTTTGTTGTAACGCTTTTCGCCCTAAGTGGGATGGGTATGCCCAGACGTGGGTCCCGTGCTCACTACGCCTCTGGAGTCAAGCTATCCTGGCTGATGACGGCTGATAGCCAGAAACCGGTCCTAGGATGCTTGATTCCGGTCCAGGGAAGACATGGCTTGGCAGTTCGGGCTGGACTGTTCCCATGAGGCACAGGGTCAAGACTGATTTGCATATGGCCATGTCTGAACTGGGGTGGCGTAGTGGGCAAAAGAACGATGGATTTAACCCAGATCTCTTGACTGGGGGAGAATGTCTGCATTGTCAGCATTCCGTCCATCATTTGTTTGTTGTAACGCTTTTCGCCCTAAGTGGGATGGGTATGCCCAGACGTGGGACCCGTGCTCACTACGCCACTGGAGTCAAGCTATCCTGGCTGATGACGGCTGATAGCCAGAAACCGGTCCTAGGATGCTTGATTCCGGTCCAGGGAAGACATGGCTTGGCAGTTCGGGCTGGACTGTTCCCATGAGGCACAGGGTCAAGACTGATTTGCATATGGCCATGTCTGAACTGGGGTGGCGTAGTGGGCAAAGAACGATGGATTTAACCCAGATCTCTTGACTGGGGGAGAATGTCTGCATTGTCAGCATTCCGTCCATCATTTGTTTGTTGTAACGCTTTTCGCCCTAAGTGGGATGGGTATGCCCAGACGTGGGTCCCGTGCTCACTACGCCACTGGAGTCAAGCTATCCTGGCTGATGACGGCTGATAGCCAGAAACCGGTCCTAGGATGCTTGATTCCGGTCCAGGGAAGACATGGCTTGGCAGTTCGGGCTGGACTGTTCCCATGAGGCACAGGGTCAAGACTGATTTGCATATGGCCATGTCTGAACTGGGGTGGCGTAGTGGGCAAAAGAACAATGGATTTAACCCAGATCTCTTGACTGGGGGAGAATGTTTGCATTGTCAGCATTCCGTCCATCATTTGTTTGTTGTAACGCTTTTCGCCCTAAGTGGGATGGGTATGCCCAGACGTGGGTCCCGTGCTCACTACGCCACTGGAGTCAAGCTATCCTGGCTGATGACGGCTGATAGCCAGAAACCGGTCCTAGGATGCTTGATTCCGGTACAGGGAAGACATGGCTTGGCAGTTCGGGCTGGACTGTTCCCATGAGGCACAGGGTCAAGACTGATTTGCATATGGCCATGTCTGAACTGGGGTGGCGTAGTGGGCAAAAGAACGATGGATTTAACCCAGATCTCTTGACTGGGGGAGAATGTCTGCATTGTCAGCATTCCGTCCATCATTTGTTTGTTGTAACGCTTTTCGCCCTAAGTGGGATGGGTATGCCCAGACGTGGGTCCCGTGCTCACTACGCCACTGGAGTCAAGCTATCCTGATTGATGACGGCTGATAGCCAGAAACCGGTCCTAGGATGCTTGATTCCGGTCCAGGGAAGACATGGTTTGGCAGTTCGGGCTGGACTGTTCCCATGAGGCACAGGGTCAAGACTGATTTGCATATGGCCATGTCTGAACTGGGGTGGCGTAGTGGGCAAAAGAACGATGGATTTAACCCAGATCTCTTGACTGGGGGAGAATGTTTGCATTGTCAGCATTCCGTCCATCATTTGTTTGTTGTAACGCTTTTCGCCCTAAGTGGGATGGGTATGCCCAGACGTGGGTCCCGTGCTCACTACGCCACTGGAGTCAAGCTATCCTGGCTGATGACGGCTGATAGCCAGAAACCGGTCCTAGGATGCTTGATTCCGGTACAGGGAAGACATGGCTTGGCAGTTCGGGCTGGACTGTTCCCATGAGCCACAGGGTCAAGACTGATTTGCATATGGCCATGTCTGAACTGGGGTGGCGTAGTGGGCAAAAGAACGATGGATTTAACCCAGATCTCTTGACTGGGGGAGAATGTCTGCATTGTCAGCATTCCGTCCATCATTTGTTTGTTGTAACGCTTTTCGCCCTAAGTGGGATGGGTATGCCCAGACGTGGGTCCCGTGCTCACTACGCCACTGGAGTCAAGCTATCCTGATTGATGACGGCTGATAGCCAGAAACCGGTCCTAGGATGCTTGATTCCGGTCCAGGGAAGACATGGCTTGGCAGTTCGGGCTGGACTGTTCCCATGAGGCACAGGGTCAAGACTGATTTGCATATGGCCATGTCTGAACTGGGGTGGCGTAGTGGGCAAAGAACGATGGATTTAACCCAGATCTCTTGACTGGGGGAGAATGTCTGCATTGTCAGCATTCCGTCCATCATTTGTTTGTTGTAACGCTTTTCGCCCTAAGTGGGATGGGTATGCCCAGACGTGGGTCCCGTGCTCACTACGCCACTGGAGTCAAGCTATCCTGGCTGATGACGGCTGATAGCCAGAAACCGGTCCTAGGATGCTTGATTCCGGTCCAGGGAAGACATGGCTTGGCAGTTCGGGCTGGACTGTTCCCATGAGGCACAGGGTCAAGACTGATTTGCATATGGCCATGTCTGAACTGGGGTGGCGTAGTGGGCAAAAGAACGATGGATTTAACCCAGATCTCTTGACTGGGGGAGAATGTTTGCATTGTCAGCATTCCGTCCATCATTTGTTTGTTGTAACGCTTTTCGCCCTAAGTGGGATGGGTATGCCCAGACGTGGGTCCCGTGCTCACTACGCCACTGGAGTCAAGCTATCCTGGCTGATGACGGCTGATAGCCAGAAACCGGTCCTAGGATGCTTGATTCCGGTCCAGGGAAGACATGGCTTGGCAGTTCGGGCTGGACTGTTCCCATGAGGCACAGGGTCAAGACTGATTTGCATATGGCCATGTCTGAACTGGGGTGGCGTAGTGGGCAAAAGAACGATGGATTTAACCCAGATCTCTTGACTGGGGGAGAATGTCTGCATTGTCAGCATTCCGTCCATCATTTGTTTGTTGTAACGCTTTTCGCCCTAAGTGGGATGGGTATGCCCAGACGTGGGTCCCGTGCTCACTACGCCACTGGAGTCAAGCTATCCTGATTGATGACGGCTGATAGCCAGAAACCGGTCCTAGGATGCTTGATTCCGGTCCAGGGAAGACATGGTTTGGCAGTTCGGACTGGACTGTTCCCATGAGGCACAGGGTCAAGACTGATTTGCATATGGCCATGTCTGAACTGGGGTGGCGTAGTGGGCAAAAGAACAATGGATTTAACCCAGATCTCTTGACTGGGGGAGAATGTCTGCATTGTCAGCATTCCGTCCATCATTTGTTTGTTGTAACGCTTTTCGCCCTTAGTGGGATGGGTATGCCCAGACGTGGGTCCCGTGCTCACTACGCCACTGGAGTCAAGCTATCCTGGCTGATGACGGCTGATAGCCAGAAACCGGTCCTAGGATGCTTGATTCCGGTCCAGGGAAGACATGGCTTGGCAGTTCGGGCTGGACTGTTCCCATGAGGCACAGGGTCAAGACTGATTTGCATATGGCCATGTCTGAACTGGGGTGGCGTAGTGGGCAAAAGAACGATGGATTTAACCCAGATCTCTTGACTGGGGGAGAATGTCTGCATTGTCAGCATTCCGTCCATCATTTGTTTGTTGTAACGCTTTTCGCCCTAAGTGGGATGGGTATGCCCAGACGTGGGTCCCGTGCTCACTACGCCACTGAAGTCAGCTATCCTGGCTGATGACGGCTGATAGCCAGAAACCGGTCCTAGGATGCTTGATTCCGGTCCAGGGAAGACATGGCTTGGCAGTTCGGGCTGGACTGTTCCCATGAGGCACAGGGTCAAGACTGATTTGCATATGGCCATGTCTGAACTGGGGTGGTGTAGTGGGCAAAAGAACGATGGATTTAACCCAGATCTCTTGACTGGGGGAGAATGTCTGCATTGTCAGCATTCCGTCCATCATTTGTTTGTTGTAACGCTTTTCGCCCTAAGTGGGATGGGTATGCCCAGACGTGGGTCCCGTGCTCACTACGCCACTGGAGTCAAGCTATCCTGGCTGATGACGGCTGATAGCCAGAAACCGGTCCTAGGATGCTTGATTCCGGTCCAGGGAAGACATGGCTTGGCAGTTCGGGCTGGACTGTTCCCATGAGGCACAGGGTCAAGACTGATTTGCATATGGCCATGTCTGAACTGGGGTGGCGTAGTGGGCAAAAGAACGATGGATTTAACCCAGATCTCTTGACGGGGGGAGAATGTCTGCATTGTCAGCATTCCGTCCATCATTTGTTTGTTGTAACGCTTTTCGCCCTAAGTGGGATGGGTATGCCCAGACGTGGGTCCCGTGCTCACTACGCCACTGAAGTCAAGCTATCCTGGCTGATGACGGCTGATAGCCTGAAACCGGTCCTAGGATGCTTGATTCCGGTCCAGGGAAGACATGGCTTGGCAGTTCGGGCTGGACTGTTCCCATGAGGCACAGGGTCAAGACTGATTTGCATATGGCCATGTCTGAACTGGGGTGGCGTAGTGGGCAAAAGAACGATGGATTTAACCCAGATCTCTTGACTGGGGGAGAATGTCTGCATTGTCAGCATTCCGTCCATCATTTGTTTGTTGTAACGCTTTTCGCCCTAAGTGGGATGGGTATGCCCAGACGTGGGTCCCGTGCTCACTACGCCACTGAAGTCAAGCTATCCTGGCTGATGACGGCTGATAGCCAGAAACCGGTCCTAGGATGCTTGATTCCGGTCCAGGGAAGACATGGCTTGGCAGTTCGGGCTGGACTGTTCCCATGAGGCACAGGGTCAAGACTGATTTGCATATGGCCATGTCTGAACTGGGGTGGCGTAGTGAGCAAAAGAACGATGGATTTAACCCAGATCTCTTGACTGGGGGAGAATGTCTGCATTGTCAGCATTCCGTCCATCATTTGTTTGTTGTAACGCTTTTCGCCCTAAGTGGGATGGGTATGCCCAGACGTGGGTCCCGTGCTCACTACGCCTCTGGAGTCAAGCTATCCTGGCTGATGACGGCTGATAGCCAGAAACCGGTCCTAGGATGCTTGATTCCGGTCCAGGGAAGACATGGCTTGGCAGTTCGGGCTGGACTGTTCCCATGAGGCACAGGGTCAAGACTGATTTGCATATGGCCATGTCTGAACTGGGGTGGCGTAGTGGGCAAAAGAACGATGGATTTAACCCAGATCTCTTGACTGGGGGAGAATGTCTGCATTGTCAGCATTCCGTCCATCATTTGTTTGTTGTAACGCTTTTCGCCCTAAGTGGGATGGGTATGCCCAGACGTGGGACCCGTGCTCACTACGCCACTGGAGTCAAGCTATCCTGGCTGATGACGGCTGATAGCCAGAAACCGGTCCTAGGATGCTTGATTCCGGTCCAGGGAAGACATGGCTTGGCAGTTCGGGCTGGACTGTTCCCATGAGGCACAGGGTCAAGACTGATTTGCATATGGCCATGTCTGAACTGGGGTGGCGTAGTGGGCAAAGAACGATGGATTTAACCCAGATCTCTTGACTGGGGGAGAATGTCTGCATTGTCAGCATTCCGTCCATCATTTGTTTGTTGTAACGCTTTTCGCCCTAAGTGGGATGGGTATGCCCAGACGTGGGTCCCGTGCTCACTACGCCACTGGAGTCAAGCTATCCTGGCTGATGACGGCTGATAGCCAGAAACCGGTCCTAGGATGCTTGATTCCGGTCCAGGGAAGACATGGCTTGGCAGTTCGGGCTGGACTGTTCCCATGAGGCACAGGGTCAAGACTGATTTGCATATGGCCATGTCTGAACTGGGGTGGCGTAGTGGGCAAAAGAACAATGGATTTAACCCAGATCTCTTGACTGGGGGAGAATGTTTGCATTGTCAGCATTCCGTCCATCATTTGTTTGTTGTAACGCTTTTCGCCCTAAGTGGGATGGGTATGCCCAGACGTGGGTCCCGTGCTCACTACGCCACTGGAGTCAAGCTATCCTGGCTGATGACGGCTGATAGCCAGAAACCGGTCCTAGGATGCTTGATTCCGGTACAGGGAAGACATGGCTTGGCAGTTCGGGCTGCACTGTTCCCATGAGGCACAGGGTCAAGACTGATTTGCATATGGCCATGTCTGAACTGGGGTGGCGTAGTGGGCAAAAGAACGATGGATTTAACCCAGATCTCTTGACTGGGGGAGAATGTCTGCATTGTCAGCATTCCGTCCATCATTTGTTTGTTGTAACGCTTTTCGCCCTAAGTGGGATGGGTATGCCCAGACGTGGGTCCCGTGCTCACTACGCCACTGGAGTCAAGCTATCCTGATTGATGACGGCTGATAGCCAGAAACCGGTCCTAGGATGCTTGATTCCGGTCCAGGGAAGACATGGTTTGGCAGTTCGGGCTGGACTGTTCCCATGAGGCACAGGGTCAAGACTGATTTGCATATGGCCATGTCTGAACTGGGGTGGCGTAGTGGGCAAAAGAACGATGGATTTAACCCAGATCTCTTGACTGGGGGAGAATGTTTGCATTGTCAGCATTCCGTCCATCATTTGTTTGTTGTAACGCTTTTCGCCCTAAGTGGGATGGGTATGCCCAGACGTGGGTCCCGTGCTCACTACGCCACTGGAGTCAAGCTATCCTGGCTGATGACGGCTGATAGCCAGAAACCGGTCCTAGGATGCTTGATTCCGGTACAGGGAAGACATGGCTTGGCAGTTCGGGCTGGACTGTTCCCATGAGCCACAGGGTCAAGACTGATTTGCATATGGCCATGTCTGAACTGGGGTGGCGTAGTGGGCAAAAGAACGATGGATTTAACCCAGATCTCTTGACTGGGGGAGAATGTCTGCATTGTCAGCATTCCGTCCATCATTTGTTTGTTGTAACGCTTTTCGCCCTAAGTGGGATGGGTATGCCCAGACGTGGGTCCCGTGCTCACTACGCCACTGGAGTCAAGCTATCCTGATTGATGACGGCTGATAGCCAGAAACCGGTCCTAGGATGCTTGATTCCGGTCCAGGGAAGACATGGTTTGGCAGTTCGGGCTGGACTGTTCCCATGAGGCACAGGGTCAAGACTGATTTGCATATGGCCATGTCTGAACTGGGGTGGCGTAGTGGGCAAAAGAACGATGGATTTAACCCAGATCTCTTGACTGGGGGAGAATGTCTGCATTGTCAGCATTCCGTCCATCATTTGTTTGTTGTAACGCTTTTCGCCCTTAGTGGGATGGGTATGCCCAGACGTGGGTCCCGTGCTCACTACGCCACTGGAGTCAAGCTATCCTGGCTGATGACGGCTGATAGCCAGAAACCGGTCCTAGGATGCTTGATTCCGGTCCAGGGAAGACATGGCTTGGCAGTTCGGGCTGGACTGTTCCCATGAGGCACAGGGTCAAGACTGATTTGCATATGGCCATGTCTGAACTGGGGTGGCGTAGTGGGCAAAAGAACGATGGATTTAACCCAGATCTCTTGACTGGGGGAGAATGTCTGCATTGTCAGCATTCCGTCCATCATTTGTTTGTTGTAAAGCTTTTCGCCCTAAGTGGGATGGGTATGCCCAGACGTGGGTCCCGTGCTCACTACGCCACTGGAGTCAAGCTATCCTGGCTGATGACGGCTGATAGCCAGAAACCGGTCCTAGGATGCATGATTCCGGTCCAGGGAAGACATGGCTTGGCAGTTCGGGCTGGACTGTGCCCATGAGGCACAGGGTCAAGACTGATTTGCATATGGCCATGTCTGAACTGGGGTGGCGAAGTGGGCAAAAGAACGATGGATTTAACCCAGATCTCTTGATTGGGGGAGAATGTCTGCATTGTCAGCATTCCGTCCATCATTTGTTTGTTGTAACGCTTTTCGCCCTAAGTGGGATGGGTATGCCCAGACGTGGGTCCTGTGCTCACTACGCCACTGGAGTCAAGCTATCCTGGCTAAACCGGTCCTAGGATGCTTGATTCCGGTCCAGGGAAGACATGGCTTGGCAGTTCGGGCTGGACTGTTCCCATGAGGCACAGGGTCAAGACTGATTTGCATATGGCCATGTCTGAACTGGGGTGGCATAGTGGGCAAAAGAATGATGGATTTAACCCAGATCTCTTGACTGGGGGAGAATGTCTGCATTGTCAGCATTCCGTCCATCATTTGTTTGTTGTAACGCTTTTCGCCCTAAGTGGGATGGGTATGCCCAGACGTGGGTCCCGTGCTCACTACGCCACTGGAGTCAAGCTATCCTGGCTTATGACGGCTGATAGCCAGAAACCGGTCCTAGGATGCTTGATTCCGGTCCAGGGAAGACATGGCTTGGCAGTTCGGGCTGGACTGTTCCCATGAGGCACAGGGTCAAGACTGATTTGCATATGGCCATGTCTGAACTGGGGTGGCGTAGTGGGCAAAAGAACGATGGATTTAACCCAGATCTCTTGACTGGGGGAGAATGTCTGCATTGTCAGCATTCCGTCCATCATTTGTTTGTTGTAACGCTTTTCGTCCTAAGTGGGATGGGTATGCCCAGACGTGGGTCCCGTGCTCACTACGCCACTGGAGTCAAGCTATCCTGGCTGATGACGGCTGATAGCCAGAAACCGGTCCTAGGATGCTTGATTCCGGTCCAGGGAAGACATGGCTTGGCAGTTCGGGCTGGACTGTTCCCATGAGGCACAGGGTCAAGACTGATTTGCATATGGCCATGTCTGAACTGGGGTGGCGTAGTGGGCAAAAGAACGATGGATTTAACCCAGATCTCTTCACTGGGGGAGAATGTCTGCATTGTCAGGATTCCGTCCATCATTTGTTTGTTGTAACGCTTTTCGCCCTAAGTGGGATGGGTATGCCCAGACGTGGGTCCCGTGCTCACTATGCCACTGGAGTCAAGCTATCCTGGCTGATGACGGCTGATAGCCAGAAACCGGTCCTAGGATGCTTGATTCCGGTCCAGGGAAGACATGGCTTGGCAGTTCGGGCTGGACTGTTCCCATGAGGCACAGGGTCAAGACTGATTTGCATATGGCCATGTCTGAACTGGGGTGGCGTAGTGGGCAAAAGAACGATGGATTTAACCCAGATCTCTTGACTGGGGGAGAATGTCTGCATTGTCAGCATTCCGTCCATCATTTGTTTGTTGTAACGCTTTTCGCCCTAAGTGCTGTGTAGAAGCTGGTTCCCCAGTCTTCTTTCCTTTTCTCTTGGTTGGCTGGGCCATTATTCCAGGCTCCAGACCTACTTTTTCACCCTTCCTCTTGCTCTGTGCTTTGGTTTGCACACACACCAATTCAGGGATGCCCAGCATGGCTGCATGGGCCTTTAGTTCAACCTCAGCCCAGGCTGAGGTTTCCAGATCATTTCCAAGCAGACAGGCAGCTGGCAACTTTGGAGAGACCACTACCTGTTTCAGGCCAGTAACCCCCCCCAGCCTAATGTTACCATGGCCATGGGATGACTAGTGGTGACACTGTCGCCGTTGGTGACTGGGTAAGACTTCCCAATCAAGTATTGCTCAGGGGAAACCAGTGTGTCTTTCACCATAGTGATACTGGCACCTGTATCCCTCAGAGCTTCTACCCTAGTTCCATTCACCCAGGGGTACTGTAAGTATTTCTTTAAGTTGGGTGGCCACACAGCTACAGTGGCAAACTCCACTTCTCCCAAGGAGACTAGACTTGCTTCAGTGTGTTCCCAGATTTGCTCAGGGTACACCTCTGATCCCATTTGTGTGCTTGCTGCCCCAGCAGTAGCTATACTGGGTGCCTTGGGGGCTTTGTTTTGGGGGTAAGCTACAGTTAGGTGTCCTTGCTTCTTGCAGGTATTACACCAGGCCTTTACGGGATCAAAGTTCTTCCCCCTATATGGTTGGGGCACATAGGGAGTAGTTTGGGTCCCACCCACCTGAACAGGTTTTTGGGGCCCTTTGGAAGACTCAAACTTTTTATCTTGGGGATTCTCACCACCTTTCCCCTGGGGAGGTTTTGGGACCACTTTCTTTTGGTCACCCCCAGTAGTTGTCTTTGTCACCCTAGTCTTGACCCAGTGGTCTGCCTTCTTTCCCAATACTTGGGGAGAAATTAGACCTAGGTCTACCAAATGCTGATGCAACTTTTCATTTGTGCAGTTACTCAAAATATGTTCCTTCATGAATAAATTGTACAATCCAGTAAAATCCTGCACACCATGTCCAGCTAACCAACCATCCAGTGTCTTCACTGAGAAATCTACAAAATCAATCCAGGACTGGGTCTGGGTTTTGTGAGCCCCCCTGAATCTAATTCTATACTCCTCAGTGGTGAATCCAAATCCCTCAATCAGAGCTTTCTTCATGAGGTCATAGGATCCTGCCTCTGGCCCAGAAAGGGTCAGAAGCCTGTCTCTGCAGTTACCAGAGAACAGTTCCCACAGGAGTGCCCCCCAGAGAGGTTTCTTTACTTTTCTGATATCACAAGCCCTCTCAAAGGCTGTGAACCATTTGGTGATATCATCACCTTCCTCAAATTTAGGGACAATCCCTTTGGGGATTTTAAGGTCAGAAGTTTCCTCCCTATCCTTATTTTTATTATTGCTGCCACCATTGATGGGTGCTAAACCCATCTCTCTCCTTTCTTTTTCTAGAGCCAGGAGCCTGGACTCTAGCTCTAATCTTTTGGCCAGCCTCATAAGGCTGTCCTCTTCACTGGGGGGTCCCCCAGTGTTCTCTCTGGGACCAGAGCCACCTGTGTAGTCTCTAGGTGCCCAGATGTTAATCCTTGGATTGGAGGGTATGGGTGCCCTCTCCTCCCTAGGGAATAGCATGGGGGGGTTGTTGTCAACCTCCTCTGCTTCCCTTTCCTCATCTGACTGGCCATCACCATGTTCAGATGGGTGGTCCTTAGCATACTCAGCCAAGAGCTCCTGGAGCCCTAGTTTGGTTGGATGCAGGCCCATTTGTAAATTTTTAAGTTTGCATAAGGACCTCAATTCCTTGAAAGACAAGTGTAAGTAAGGTGTGAGGTCGAGCTCCTCCACCAGGTCCATGTTATTATTATCACTAATAGCTGGGTTTGTTTGAGACATTCTAACCTGACAGTTCTAACCCTCTACCCTGACTATAGTGACTTTTATTTTTCTAAAATTCTAATGGGACTTAAGCAAGGCCCTAGCAAGACTTTAAGTAATTTTGGAAAGACCAATCAGAATTCTAAAGGCAATTTTTAAGAGTTCTGTCGTGTGGTCTGATGGTAACCAAGTAGTCCAACAAATGCAAGTTTGTATCCCACCGCTGATCCACCAATGTAAGAAAGTGGCTCTGTATATACTGTTCCTTAATAGGTACAGGGTGTACAGAGTCCACAGACCCCAAGGGTTTAACAGAGGTTAAAGTTAGATATAACCGTACTCTCCAAAGTGGTAGCCTGGTCGAGCAGTAAGGCAGTATCAGAGGACAGTGTAAAGCATTTGTTGTATACACTCAGTCAGCAAATAATTCCACACACTCAATAACTGAACTCTAGGCCAATGGTTTGTATATAAAAAAATATATGCTTGTTTTATTTTAGAACCAACACTTGGAATGAAAAATATACTTTCTCGACAGGAGATGTTTCATAAAAATACTTTTGTATTTGCAATAGACTTTTTAGTAAACAGTTACAAGTAGTTGCAGTGGGCAACTCTATTTCTAAACACAATACATTGAGCTCAATGATAAATTCAAGTTATATGCATCAGATTACTTTTTAGATTACTTTTGTAATTCCAGAACGGGATCCTAGATTCAGTCCTGGGTCAGTTCTCAGAATCAGTTGATGAAAGTCGACTTTGGTACTGTAATGATTTTTAACTACTATTTAGCTATTTTAAAAGTTAATACTTAAAAAATATTTCAGAGCAAACAATCAATGATTCCCTATGGAAGAAAATTCAGG
Organism: Triturus cristatus; assembly: GCF_964204655.1. Lineage (NCBI taxonomy): Eukaryota > Metazoa > Chordata > Amphibia > Caudata > Salamandridae > Triturus > Triturus cristatus. The sequence continues at coordinate 320,930,383 of NC_140586.1, read as the reverse complement.
TTATAGGTACAGTAGGTTATCCTTACTTTTGTAATCCAGTACTGGGTGCCTAGACTCAGTACTGGGACCTTTATCCAAAACAGGTAAGTAATTACGTTTTCAGATGTTGTACGATTTTTGAAGAATATTTAGAAATTGCAGAAATCAACACTTGAAAGAAATTTCACAGAAAAACAGTCAATAGTTTCCTATGGAAGAAAAATGAGTTAAAGGTAAGTATAGTTGTGGGTACTTTTCAGAGTCAGTGCTGGGCACCAAGATCCAGCACTGGGAGTTCACCTAAGAGCAGGTGAGTAAATTCGTTTTTGGCACTCGGCTGATTTTTGGTGAATATTTGAAGATTTGAAAAGTCCACACTTAGAAGAAATTTCAGGAAAAAGCCAGTCAATGTTACCCTATGAGGAAAATAGAGTTTGCGGTTTAAGGGTAAGTACTCGACTGGCCGAGTTGAGGTTCTGGGCACAGACTCAGGGGTCTCCCAGGGTCAGGTAGGTACAGTTGGTTCACCCTCAGCGACTCTAGGGCGGCCGGGTGCAGAGAGAGTTAGGCCCAATGTTATCCTATGAGGGATAGGGGGGCCTTGTTTTGTGGCTGCTGTCTGGCAAGCCACGCGGCTGTGGGAGCTGGGCTCCTGGTCACTTACTCAGGGCAAGTGGGGAAGTAGGAAAGTGTAGAGTTTTCACTGCCAGGGCCACTCGGGCGGCTGGGTGCTGAGGGCTTTTGAGCCTTCGGGTGCTCAATGGATTTCAATGGGAAATCTCCGGTTTGGAAAAAGACTGCAGGCTCGGGGACGAGGACTCTTCAGGTGCCACCACCACTTCGAGAGGTAAGTTGGGTAGTTGGAGGATAGGTAGGTACCCCGGGATTGGACACAGAGGGCCGTGGGGCGCCGGGTGCAGGGGTGCCTTTTGGTGTCGGAAAATCTTACCCTCTGTTGATCGCGGTTGGGGTGGCACACTGTTCTGAGGCTGCAGGCGTATTCAGGATTGTCGAGGGGGGTCCTTGGGTGCCGGACTCGGGGTCACAGTCGCCGTGGGGTCGTCCTCGTGGGTTTAGTTCACTCCGGCACCGGCCAGGCTTGGCTGGTGCAGAGTGGGCTGGGATCGCGGTTCCGGGCTGCTGCCAGGGGTGAAAGGTAGGTTCTGAGTAGAGCCTCTACTCATGGGAGTCCCAGGGGATCAGAGTTCAAAGGTAGCCAGGTCCTCCGGGGTTTCTGAGGTTGCTGGCCACAAGAGATGCCGGGTTTGGAGCAGGAACCAAAGGAAGTGATGGACGGAGTGTTGAACATTGCAAGCACTCACCCCCAGTCATCTGATCTGGGTTTAATCTATCACCGTTCTTTAGCCCACTCTGCCACCCCAGTTCAGACATGGCCATATGCAAATCAGTCTGACCCTGTGCCTCATGGGAACAGTCCAGCCCGAACTGCCAAGCCATGTCTTCCCTGGACCGGAAACAAGCTTCTTAGGACCGGTTTCTGGCATTTCAACCGTCTTCAGCCAGGCTTGCTTGAATCCAGTGGCAAAGTGAGCAAGGGACTCACGTCTGAGCATACCCTGCCAACTTATGGCGAACAAAGCAAAAACCAAAGGAAGTGATGGACGGAGTGTTGAACATTGCAAGCACTCACCCCCAGTCATCTGATCTGGGTTTAATCTATCACCGCTCTTTAGCCCACTCTGCCACCCCAGTTCAGACATGGCCATATGCAAATCAGTCTGACCCTGTGCCTCATGGGAACAGTCCAGCCCGAACTGCCAAGCCATGTCTTCCCTGGACCGGAAACAAGCTTCCTAGGACCGGTTTCTGGCATTTCAACCGTCTTCAGCCAGGCTTGCTTGAATCCAGTGGCAAAGTGAGCAAGGGACTCACGTCTGAGCATACCCTGCCAACTTATGGCGAACAAAGCAAAAACCAAAGGAAGTGATGGACGGAGTGTTGAACATTGCAAGCACTCACCCCCATTCATCTGATCTGGGTTTAATCTATCACCGTTCTTTAGCCCACTCTGCCACCCCAGTTCAGACATGGCCATATGCAAATCAGTCTGACCCTGTGCCTCATGGGAACAGTCCAGCCCGAACTGCCAAGCCATGTCTTCCCTGGACCGGAAACAAGCTTCCTAGGACCGGTGTCTGGCATTTCAACCGTCTTCAGCCAGGCTTGCTTGAATCCAGTGGCAAAGTGAGCAAGGGACTCACGTCTGAGCATACCCTGCCAACTTATGGCGAACAAAGCAAAAACCAAAGGAAGTGATGGACGGAGTGTTGAACATTGCAAGCACTCACCCCCAGTCATCTAATCTGGGTTTAATCTATCACCGTTCTTTAGCCCAATCTGCCACCCCAGTTCAGACATGGCCATATGCAAATCAGTCTGACCCTGTGCCTCATGGGAACAGTCCAGCCCGAACTGCCAAGCCATGTCTTCCCTGGACCGGAAACAAGCTTCCTAGGACCGGTTTCAGGCATTTCAACCGTCTTCAGCCAGGCTTGCTTGAATCCAGTGGCAAAGTGAGCAAGGGACTCACGTCTGAGCATACCCTGCCAACTTATGGCGAACAAAGCAAAAACCAAAGGAAGTGATGGACGGAGTGTTGAACATTGCAAGCACTCACCCCCAGTCATCTGATCTGGGTTTAATCTATCACCGTTCTTTAGCCCACTCTGCCACCCCAGTTCAGACATGGCCATATGCAAATCAGTCTGACCCTGTGCCTCATGGGAACAGTCCAGCCCGAACTGCCAAGCCATGTCTTCCCTGGACCGGAAACAAGCTTCCTAGGACCGGTTTCTGGCATTTCAACCGTCTTCAGCCAGGCTTGCTTGAATCCAGTGGCAAAGTGAGCAAGGGACTCATGTCTGAGCATACCCTGCCAACTTATGGCGAACAAAGCAAAAACCAAAGGAAGTGATGGACGGAGTGTTGAACATTGCAAGCACTCACCCCCAGTCATCTGATCTGGGTTTAATCTATCACCGTTCTTTAGCCCACTCTGCCACCCCAGTTCAGACATGGCCATATGCAAATCAGTCTGACCCTGTGCCTCATGGGAACAGTCCAGCCCGAACTGCCAAGCCATGTCTTCCCTGGACTGGAAACAAGCTTCCTAGGACCGGTTTCTGGCATTTCAACCGTCTTCAGCCAGGCTTGCTTGAATCGATGGATTTAACCCAGATCTCTTGACTGGGGGAGAATGTCTGCATTGTCAGCATTCCGTCCATCATTTGTTTGTTGTAACGCTTTTCGCCCTAACTGGGATGGGTATGCCCAGACGTGGGTCCCGTGCTCACTACGCCACTGGAGTCAAGCTATCCTGGCTGATGACGGCTGATAGCCAGAAACCGGTCCTAGGATGCTTGATTCCGGTCCAGGAAAGACATGGCTTGGCAGTTCGGGCTGGACTGTTCCCATGAGGCACAGGGTCAAGACTGATTTGCATATGGCCATGTCTGAACTGGGGTGGCGTAGTGGGCAAAAGAACGATGGATTTAACCCAGATCTCTTGACTGGGGGAGAATGTCTGCATTGTCAGCATTCCGTCCATCATTTGTTTGTTGTAAGGCTTTTCGCCCTAAGTGGGATGGGTATGCCCAGACGTGGGTCAGTGCTCACTACGCCACTGGAGTCAAGCTATCCTGGCTGATGACGGCTGATAGCCAGAAACCGGTCCTAGGATGCTTGATTCCGGTCCAGGGAAGACATGGCTTGGCAGTTCGGGCTGGACTGTTCCCATGAGGCACAGGGTCAAGACTGATTTGCATATGGCCATGTCTGAACTGGGGTGGCGTAGTGGGCAAAAGAACGATAGATTTAACCCAGATCTCTTGACTGGGGGAGAATGTCTGCATTGTCAGCATTCCGTCCATCATTTGTTTGTTGTAACGCTTTTCGCCCTAAGTGGGATGTGTATGCCCAGACGTGGGTCCCGTGCTCACTACGCCACTGGAGTCAAGCTATCCTGGCTGCTGACGGCTGATAGCCAGAAACCGGTCCTAGGATGCTTGATTCCGGTCCAGGGAAGACATGGCTTGGCAGTTCGGGCTGGACTGTTCCCATGAGGCACAGGGTCAAGACTGATTTGCATATGGCCATGTCTGAACTGGGGTGGCGTAGTGGGCAAAAGAACGATGGATTTAACCCAGATCTCTTGACTGGGGGAGAATGTCTGCATTGTCAGCATTCCGTCCATCATTTGTTTGTTGTAACGCTTTTCGCCCTAAGTGGGATGGGTATGCCCAGACGTGGGTCCCGTGCTCACTACGCCACTGGAGTCAAGCTATCCTGGCTGATGACGGCTGATAGCCAGAAACCGGTCCTAGGATGCTTGATTCCGGTCCAGGGAAGACATGGCTTGGCAGCTCGGGCTGGACTGTTCCCATGAGGCACAGGGTCAAGACTGATTTGCATATGGCCATGTCTGAACTGGGGTGGCGTAGTGGGCAAAAGAACGATGGATTTAACACAGATCTCTTGACTGGGGGAGAATGTCTGCATTGTCAGCATTCCGTCCATCATTTGTTTGTTGTAACGCTTTTCGCCCTAAGTGGGATGGGTATGCCCAGACGTGGGTCCCGTGCTCACTACGCCACTGGAGTCAAGCTATCCTGGCTGATGACGGCTGATAGCCAGAAACCGGTCCTAGGATGTTTGATTCCGGTCCAGGGAAGACATGGCTTGGCAGTTCGGGCTGGACTGTTCCCAAGAGGCACAGGGTCAAGACTGATTTGCATATGGCCATGTCTGAACTGGGGTGGCGTAGTGGGCAAAAGAACGATGAATTTAACCCAGATCTCTTGACTGGGGGAGAATGTCTGCATTGTTAGCATTCCGTCCATCATTTGTTTGTTGTAACGCTTTTCGCCCTAAGTGGGATGGGTATGCCCAGACGTGGGTCCCGTGCTCACTACGCCACTGGAGTCAAGCTATTCTGGCTGATGACGGCTGATTGCCAGAAACCGGTCCTAGGATGCTTGATTCTGGTCCAGGGAAGACATGGCTTGGCAGTTCGGGCTGGACTGTTCCCATGAGGCACAGGGTCAAGACTGATTTGCATATGGCCATGTCCGAACTGGGGTGGCGTAGTGGGCAAAAGAACGATGGATTTAACCCAGATCTCTTGACTGGGGGAGAATGTCTGCATTGTCAGCATTCCGTCCATCATTTGTTTGTTGTAACGCTTTTCGCCCTAAGTGGGATGGGTATGCCCAGACGTGGGTCCCGTGCTCACTACGCCACTGGAGTCAAGCTATCCTGGCTGATGACGGCTGATAGCCAGAAACCGGTCCTAGGATGCTTGATTCCGGTCCAGGGAAGACATGGCTTGGCAGTTCGGGCTGGACTGTTCCCATGAGGCACAGGGTCAAGACTGATTTGCATATGGCCATGTATGACCTGGGGTGGCGTAGTGGGCAAAAGAACGATGGATTTAACCCAGATCTCTTGACTGGGGGAGAATGTCTGCATTGTCAGCATTCCGTCCATCATTTGTTTGTTGTAACGCTTTTCGCCCTAAGTGGGATGGGTATGCCCAGACGTGGGTCCCGTGCTCACTACGCCACTGGAGTCAAGCTATCCTGGCTGATGACGGCTGATAGCCAGAAACCGGTCCTAGGATGCTTGATTCCGGTCCAGGGAAGACATGGCTTGGCAGTTCGGGCTGGACTGTTCCCATGAGTCACAGGGTCAAGACTGATTTGCATATGGCCATGTCTGAACTGGGGTGGCGTAGTGGGCAAAAGAACGATGGATTTAACCCAGATCTCTTGACTGGGGAGAATGTCTGCATTGTCAGCATTCCGTCCATCATTTGTTTGTTGTAACGCTTTTCGCCCTAAGTGGGATGGGTATGCCCAGACGTGGGTCCCGTGCTCACTATGCCACTGGAGTCAAGCTATCCTGGCTGATGACGGCTGATAGCCAGAAACCGGTCCTAGGATGCTTGATTCCGGTCCAGGGAAGACATGGCTTGGCAGTTCGGGCTGGACTGTTCCCATGAGGCACAGGGTCAAGACTGATTTGCATATGGCCATGTCTGAACTGGGGTGGCGTAGTGGGCAAAAGAACGATGGATTTAACCCAGATCTCTTGACTGTGGGAGAATGTCTGCATTGTCAGCATTCCGTCCATCATTTGTTTGTTGTAACGCTTTTCGCCCTAAGTGGGATGGGTATGCCCAGACGTGGGTCCCGTGCTCACTACGCCACTGGAGTCAAGCTATCCTGGCTGGTGACGGCTGATAGCCAGAAACTGGTCCTAGGATGCTTGATTCCGGTCCAGGGAAGACATGGCTTGGTAGTTCGGGCTGGACTGTTCCCATGAGGCACAGGGTCAAGACTGATTTGCATATGGCCATGTCTGAACTGGGGTGGCGTAGTGGGCAAAAGAACGATGGATTTAACCCAGATCTCTTGACTGGGGAGAATGTCTGCATTGTCAGCATTCCGTCCATCATTTGTTTGTTGTAACGCTTTTCGCCCTAAGTGGGATGGGTATGCCCAGACGTGGGTCCCGTGCTCACTACGCCACTGGAGTCAAGCTATCCTGGCTGATGACGGCTGATAGCCAGAAACCGGTCCTAGGATGCTTGATTCCGGTCCAGGGAAGACATGGTTTGGCAGTTCGGGCTGGACTGTTCCCATGAGGCACAGGGTCAAGACTGATTTGCATATGGCCATGTCTGAACTGGGGTGGCGTAGTGGGCAAAAGAACGATGGATTTAACCCAGATCTCTTGACTGGGGGAGAATGTCTGCATTGTCAGCATTCCGTCCATCATTTGTTTGTTGTAACGCTTTTCGCCCTAAGTGGGATGGGTATGCCCAGACGTGGGTCCCGTGCTCACTATGCCACTGGAGTCAAGCTATCCTGGCTGATGACGGCTGATAGCCAGAAACCGGTCCTAGGATGCTTGATTCCGGTCCAGGAAAGACATGGCTTGGCAGTTCGGGCTGGACTGTTCCCATGAGGCACAGGGTCAAGACTGATTTGCATATGGCCATGTCTGAACTGGGGTGGCGTAGTGGGCAAAAGAACGATGGATTTAACCCAGATCTCTTGACTGGGGGAGAATGTCTGCATTGTCAGCATTCCGTTCATCATTTGTTTGTTGTAAGGCTTTTCGCCCTAAGTGGGATGGGTATGCCCAGACGTGGGTCAGTGCTCACTACGCCACTGGAGTCAAGCTATCCTGGCTGATGACGGCTGATAGCCAGAAACCGGTCCTAGGATGCTTGATTCCGGTCCAGGGAAGACATGGCTTGGCAGTTCGGGCTGGACTGTTCCCATGAGGCACAGGGTCAAGACTGATTTGCATATGGCCATGTCTGAACTGGGGTGGCGTAGTGGGCAAAAGAACGATGGATTTAACCCAGATCTCTTGACTGGGGGAGAATGTCTGCATTGTCAGCATTCCGTCCATCATTTGTTTGTTGTAACGCTTTTCGCCCTAAGTGGGATGGGTATGCCCAGACGTGGGTCCCGTGCTCACTACGCCACTGGAGTCAAGCTATCCTGGCTGATGACGGCTGATAGCCAGCAACCGGTCCTAGGATGCTTGATTCCGGTCCAGGGAAGACATGGCTTGGCAGTTCTGGCTGGACTGTTCCCATGAGGCTCAGGGTCAAGACTGATTTGCATATGGCCATGTCTGAACTGGGGTGGCGTAGTGGGCAAAAGAACGATGGATTTAACCCAGATCTCTTGACTGGGGGAGAATGTCTGCATTGTCAGTATTCCGTCCATCATTTGTTTGTTGTAACGCTTTTCGCCCTAAGTGGGATGGGTATGCCCAGACGTGGGTCCCGTGCTCACTACGCCACTGGAGTCAAGCTATCCTGGCTGATGACGGCTGATAGCCAGAAACCGGTCCTAGGATGCTTGATTCCGGTCCAGGGAAGACATGGCTTGGCAGTTCGGGCTGGACTGTTCCCATGAGGCACAGGGTCAAGACTGATTTGCATATGGCCATGTCTGAACTGGGGTGGCGTAGTGGGCAAAAGAACGATGGATTTAACACAGATCTCTTGACTGGGGGAGAATGTCTGCATTGTCAGCATTCAGTCCATCATTTGTTTGTTGTAACGCTTTTCGCCCTAAGTGGGATGGGTATGCCCAGACGTGGGTCCCGTGCTCACTACGCCACTGGAGTCAAGCTATCCTGGCTGATGACGGCTGATAGCCAGAAACCGGTCCTAGGATGTTTGATTCCGGTCCAGGGAAGACATGGCTTGGCAGTTCGGGCTGGACTGTTCCCAAGAGGCACAGGGTCAAGACTGATTTGCATATGGCCATGTCTGAACTGGGGTGGCGTAGTGGGCAAAAGAACGATGGATTTAACCCAGATCTCTTGACTGGGGGAGAATGTCTGCATTGTCAGCATTCCGTCCATCATTTGTTTGTTGTAACGCTTTTCGCCCTAAGTGGGATGGGTATGCCCAGACGTGGGTCCCGTGCTCACTACGCCACTGGAGTCAAGCTATCCTGGCTGATGACGGCTGATAGCCAGAAACCGGTCCTAGGATGCTTGATTCCGGTCCAGGGAAGACATGGCTTGGCAGTTCGGGCTGGACTGTTCCCATGAGGCACAGGGTCAAGACTGATTTGCATATGGCCATGTCTGAACTGGGGTGGCATAGTGGGCAAAAGAACGATGGATTTAACCCAGATCTCTTGACTGGGGGAGAATGTCTGCATTGTCAGCATTCCGTCCATCATTTGTTTGTTGTAACGCTTTTCGCCCTAAGTGGGATGGGTATGCCCAGACGTGGGTCCCGTGCTCACTACGCCACTGGAGTCAAGCTATCCTGGCTGGTGACGGCTGATAGCCAGAAACTGGTCCTAGGATGCTTGATTCCGGTCCAGGGAAGACATGGCTTGGTAGTTCGGGCTGGACTGTTCCCATGAGGCACAGGGTCAAGACTGATTTGCATATGGCCATGTCTGAACTGGGGTGGCGTAGTGGGCAAAAGAACGATGGATTTAACCCAGATCTCTTGACTGGGGAGAATGTCTGCATTGTCAGCATTCCGTCCATCATTTGTTTGTTGTAACGCTTTTCGCCCTAAGTGGGATGGGTATGCCCAGACGTGGGTCCCGTGCTCACTACGCCACTGGAGTCAAGCTATCCTGGCTGATGACGGCTGATAGCCAGAAACCGGTCCTAGGATGCTTGATTCCGGTCCAGGGAAGACATGGTTTGGCAGTTCGGGCTGGACTGTTCCCATGAGGCACAGGGTCAAGACTGATTTGCATATGGCCATGTCTGAACTGGGGTGGCGTAGTGGGCAAAAGAACGATGGATTTAACCCAGATCTCTTGACTGGGGGAGAATGTCTGCATTGTCAGCATTCCGTCCATCATTTGTTTGTTGTAACGCTTTTCGCCCTAAGTGGGATGGGTATGCCCAGACGTGGGTCCCGTGCTCACTATGCCACGGGAGTCAAGCTATCCTGGCTGATGACGGCTGATAGCCAGAAACCGGTCCTAGGATGCTTGATTCTGGTCCAGGAAAGACATGGCTTGGCAGTTCGGGCTGGACTGTTCCCATGAGGCACAGGGTCAAGACTGATTTGCATATGGCCATGTCTGAACTGGGGTGGCGTAGTGGGCAAAAGAACGATGGATTTAACCCAGATCTCTTGACTGGGGGAGAATGTCTGCATTGTCAGCATTCCGTTCATCATTTGTTTGTTGTAAGGCTTTTCGCCCTAAGTGGGATGGGTATGCCCAGACGTGGGTCAGTGCTCACTACGCCACTGGAGTCAAGCTATCCTGGCTGATGACGGCTGATAGCCAGAAACCGGTCCTAGGATGCTTGATTCCGGTCCAGGGAAGACATGGCTTTGCAGTTCGGGCTGGACTGTTCCCATGAGGCACAGGGTCAAGACTGATTTGCATATGGCCATGTCTGAACTGGGGTGGCGTAGTGGGCAAAAGAACGATGGATTTAACCCAGATCTCTTGACTGGGGGAGAATGTCTGCATTGTCAGCATTCCGTCCATCATTTGTTTGTTGTAACGCTTTTCGCCCTAAGTGGGATGGGTATGCCCAGACGTGGGTCCCGTGCTCACTACGCCACTGGAGTCAAGCTATCCTGGCAGATGACGGCTGATAGCCAGCAACCGGTCCTAGGATGCTTGATTCCGGTCCAGGGAAGACATGGCTTGGCAGTTCTGGCTGGACTGTTCCCATGAGGCTCAGGGTCAAGACTGATTTGCATATGGCCATGTCTGAACTGGGGTGGCGTAGTGGGCAAAAGAACGATGGATTTAACCCAGATCTCTTGACTGGGGGAGAATGTCTGCATTGTCAGTATTCCGTCCATCATTTGTTTGTTGTAACGCTTTTCGCCCTAAGTGGGATGGGTATGCCCAGACGTGGGTCCCGTGCTCACTACGCCACTGGAGTCAAGCTATCCTGGCTGATGACGGCTGATAGCCAGAAACCGGTCCTAGGATGCTTGATTCCGGTCCAGGGAAGACATGGCTTGGCAGTTCGGGCTGGACTGTTCCCATGAGGCACAGGGTCAAGACTGATTTGCATATGGCCATGTCTGAACTGGGGTGGCGTAGTGGGCAAAAGAACGATGGATTTAACACAGATCTCTTGACTGGGGGAGAATGTCTGCATTGTCAGCATTCAGTCCATCATTTGTTTGTTGTAACGCTTTTCGCCCTAAGTGGGATGGGTATGCCCAGACGTGGGTCCCGTGCTCACTACGCCACTGGAGTCAAGCTATCCTGGCTGATGACGGCTGATAGCCAGAAACCGGTCCTAGGATGTTTGATTCCGGTCCAGGGAAGACATGGCTTGGCAGTTCGGGCTGGACTGTTCCCAAGAGGCACAGGGTCAAGACTGATTTGCATATGGCCATGTCTGAACTGGGGTGGCGTAGTGGGCAAAAGAACGATGGATTTAACCCAGATCTCTTGACTGGGGGAGAATGTCTGCATTGTCAGCATTCCGTCCATCATTTGTTTGTTGTAACGCTTTTCGCCCTAAGTGGGATGGGTATGCCCAGACGTGGGTCCCGTGCTCACTACGCCACTGGAGTCAAGCTATCCTGGCTGATGACGGCTGATAGCCAGAAACCGGTCCTAGGATGCTTGATTCCGGTCCAGGGAAGACATGGCTTGGCAGTTCGGGCTGGACTGTTCCCATGAGGCACAGGGTCAAGACTGATTTGCATATGGCCATGTCTGAACTGGGGTGGCATAGTGGGCAAAAGAACGATGGATTTAACCCAGATCTCTTGACTGGGGGAGAATGTCTGCATTGTCAGCATTCCGTCCATCATTTGTTTGTTGTAACGCTTTTCGCCCTAAGTGGGATGGGTATGCCCAGACGTGGGTCCCGTGCTCACTACGCCACTGGAGTCAAGCTATCCTGGCTGATGACGGCTGATAGCCAGAAACCGGTCCTAGGATGCTTGATTCCGGTCCAGGGAAGACATGGCTTGGCAGTTCGGGCTGGACTGTTCCCATGAGGCACAGGGTCAAGACTGATTTGCATATGGCCATGTCTGAACTGGGGTGGCGTAGTGGGCAAAAGAACGATGGATTTAACCCAGATCTCTTGACTGGGGGAGAATGTCTGCATTGTCAGCATTCCGTCCATCATTTGTTTGTTGTAACGCTTTTCGCCCTAAGTGGGATGGGTATGCCCAGACGTGGGTCCCGTGCTCACTATGCCACTGGAGTCAAGCTATCCTGGCTGATGACGGCTGATAGCCAGAAACCGGTCCTAGGATGCTTGATTCCGGTCCAGGGAAGACATGGCTTGGCAGTTCGGGCTGGACTGTTCCCATGAGGCACAGGGTCAAGACTGATTTGCATATGGCCATGTCTGAACTGGGGTGGCGTAGTGGGCAAAAGAACGATGGATTTAACCCAGATCTCTTGACTGGGGAGAATGTCTGTATTGTCAGCATTCCGTCCATCATTTGTTTGTTGTAACGCTTTTCGCCCTAAGTGGGATGGGTATGCCCAGACGTGGGTCCCGTGCTCACTACGCCACTGGAGTCAAGCTATCCTGGCTGATGACGGCTGATAGCCAGAAACCGGTCCTAGGATGCTTGATTCCGGTCCAGGGAAGACATGGCTTGGCAGTTCGGGCTGGACTGTTCCCATGAGGCACAGGGTCAAGACTGATTTGCATATGGCCATGTCTGAACTGGGGTGGCGTAGTGGGCAAAAGATTGATGGATTTAACCCAGATCTCTTGACTGGGGGAGAATGTCTGCATTGTCAGCATTCCGTCCATCATTTGTTTGTTGTAACGCTTTTCGCCCTAAGTGGGATGGGTATGCCCAGACGTGGGTCCCGTGCTCACTACGCCACTGGAGTCAAGCTATCCTGGCTGGTGACGGCTGATAGCCAGAAACCGGTCCTAGGATGCTTGATTCCGGTCCAGGGAAGACATGGCTTGGCAGTTCGGCCTCGACTGTTCCCATGAGGCACAGGGTCAAGACTGATTTGCATATGGCCATGTCTGAACTGGGGTGGCGTAGTGGGCAAAAGAACGATGGATTTAACCCAGATCTCTTGACTGGGGAGAATGTCTGCATTGTCAGCATTCCGTCCATCATTTGTTTGTTGTAACGCTTTTCGCCCTAAGTGGGATGGGTATGCCCAGACGTGGGTCCCGTGCTCACTACGCCACTGGAGTCAAGCTATCCTGGCTGATGACGGCTGATAGCCAGAAACCGGTCCTAGGATGCTTGATTCCGGTCCAGGGAAGACATGGCTTGGCAGTTCGGGCTGGACTGTTCCCATGAGGCACAGGGTCAAGACTGATTTGCATATGGCCATGTCTGAACTGGGGTGGCGTAGTGGGCAAAAGAACGATGGATTTAACCCAGATCTCTTGACTGGGGGAGAATCTCAGCATTGTCAGCATTCCGTCCATCATTTGTTTGTTGTAACGCTTTTCGCCCTAAGTGGGATGGGTATGCCCAGACGTGGGTCCCGTGCTCACTACGCCACTGGAGTCAAGCTATCCTGGCTGATGACGGCTGATAGCCAGAAACCGGTCCTAGGATGCTTGATTCTGGTCCAGGGAAGACATGGCTTGGCAGTTCGGGCTGGACTGTTCCCATGAGGCACAGGGTCAAGACTGATTTGCATATGGCCATGTCTGAACTGGGGTGGCGTAGTGGGCAAAAGAAGGATGGATTTAACCCAGATCTCTTGACTGGGGGAGAATGTCTGCATTGTCAGCATTCCGTCCATCATTTGTTTGTTGTAACCCTTTTCGACCTAAGTGGGATGGGTATGCCCAGACGTGGGTCCCGTGCTCACTACGCCACTGGAGTCAAGCTATCCTGGCTGATGACGGCTGATAGCCAGAAACCGGTCCTAGGATGCTTGATTCCGGTCCAGGGAAGACATGGCTTGGCAGTTCGGGCTGGACTGTTCCCATGAGGCACAGGGTCAAGACTGATTTGCATATGGCCATGTCTGAACTGGGGTGGCGTAGTGGGCAAAAGAACGATGGATTTAACCCAGATCTCTTGACTGGGGGATAATGTCTGCATTGTCAGCATTCCGTCCATCATTTGTTTGTTGTAACGCTTTTCGCCCTAAGTGGGATGGGTATGCCCAGACGTGGGTCCCGTGCTCACTACGCCACTGGAGTCAAGCTATCCTGGCTGATGACGGCTGATAGCCAGCAACCGGTCCTAGGATGCTTGATTCCGGTCCAGGGAAGACATGGCTTGGCAGTTCGGGCTGGACTGTTCCCATGAGGCACAGGGTCAAGACTGATTTTCATATGGCCATGTCTGAACTGGGGTGGCGTAGTGGGCAAAAGAACGATGGATTTAACCCAGATTTCTTGACTGGGGGAGAATGTCTGCATTGTCAGTATTCCGTCCATCATTTGTTTGTTGTAACGCTTTTCGCCCTAAGTGGGATGGGTATGCCCAGACGTGGGTCCCGTGCTCACTACGCCACTGGAGTCAAGCTATCCTGGCTGATGACGGCTGATAGCCAGAAACCGGTCCTAGGATGCTTGATTCCGGTCCAGGGAAGACATGGCTTGGCAGTTCGGGCTGGACTGTTCCCATGAGGCACAGGGTCAAGACTGATTTGCATATGGCCATGTCTGAACTGGGGTGGCGTAGTGGGCAAAAGAACGATGGATTTAACACAGATCTCTTGACTGGGGGAGAATGTCTGCATTGTCAGCATTCCGTCCATCATTTGTTTGTTGTAACGCTTTTCGCCCTAAGTGGGATGGGTATGCCCAGACGTGGGTCCCGTGCTCACTACGCCACTGGAGTCAAGCTATCCTGGCTGATGACGGCTGATAGCCAGAAACCGGTCCTAGGATGCTTGATTCCGGTCCAGGGAAGACATGGCTTGGCAGTTCGGGCTGGACTGTTCCCATGAGGCACAGGGTCAAGACTGATTTGCATATGGCCATGTCTGAACTGGGGTGGCGTAGTGGGCAAAAGAACGATGGATTTAACACAGATCTCTTGACTGGGGGAGAATGTCTGCATTGTCAGCATTCCGTCCATCATTTGTTTGTTGTAACGCTTTTCGCCCTAAGTGGGATGGGTATGCCCAGACGTGGGTCCCGTGCTCACTACGCCACTGGAGTCAAGCTATCCTGGCTGATGACGGCTGATAGCCAGAAACCGGTCCTAGGATGTTTGATTCCGGTCCAGGGAAGACATGGCTTGGCAGTTCGGGCTGGACTGTTCCCAAGAGGCACAGGGTCAAGACTGATTTGCATATGGCCATGTCTGAACTGGGGTGGCGTAGTGGGCAAAAGAACGATGGATTTAACCCAGATCTCTTGACTGGGGGAGAATGTCTGCATTGTCAGCATTCCGTCCATCATTTGTTTGTTGTAACGCTTTTCGCCCTAAGTGGGATGGGTATGCCCAGACGTGGGTCCCGTGCTCACTACGCCACTGGAGTCAAGCTATCCTGGCTGATGACGGCTGATAGCCAGAAACCGGTCCTAGGATGCTTGATTCCGGTCCAGGGAAGACATGGCTTGGCAGTTCGGGCTGGACTGTTCCCATGAGGCACAGGGTCAAGACTGATTTGCATATGGCCATGTCTGAACTGGGGTGGCGTAGTGGGCAAAAGAACGATGGATTTAACCCAGATCTCTTGACTGGGGGAGAATGACTGCATTGTCAGCATTCTGTCCATCATTTGTTTGTTGTAACGCTTTTCGCCCTAAGTGGGATGGGTATGCCCAGACGTGGGTCCCGTGCTCACTACGCCACTGGAGTCAAGCTATCCTGGCTGATGACGGCTGATAGCCAGAAACCGGTCCTAGGATGCTTGATTCCGGTCCAGGGAAGACATGGCTTGGCAGTTCGGGCTGGACTGTTCCCATGAGGCACAGGGTCAAGACTGATTTGCATATGGCCATGTCTGAACTGGGGTGGTGTAGTGGGCAAAAGAACGATGGATTTAACCCAGATCTCTTGACTGGGGGAGAATGTCTGCATTGTCAGCATTCCGTCCATCATTTGTTTGTTGTAACGCTTTTCGCCCTAAGTGGGATGGGTATGCCCAGACGTGGGTCCCGTGCTCACTACGCCACTGGAGTCAAGCTATCCTGGCTGATGACGGCTGATAGCCAGAAACCGGTCCTAGGATGCTTGATTCCGGTCCAGGGAAGACATGGCTTGGCAGTTCGGGCTGGACTGTTCCCATGAGGCACAGGGTCAAGACTGATTTGCATATGGCCATGTCTGAACTGGGGTGGCGTAGTGGGCAAAAGAACGATGGATTTAACCCAGATCTCTTGACTGGGGAGAATGTCTGCATTGTCAGCATTCCGTCCATCATTTGTTTGTTGTAACGCTTTTCGCCCTAAGTGGGATGGGTATGCCCAGACGTGGGTCCCGTGCTCACTACGCCACTGGAGTCAAGCTATCCTGGCTGATGACGGCTGATAGCCAGAAACCGATCCTAGGATGCTTGATTCCGGTCCAGGGAAGACATGGCTTGGCAGTTCGGGCTGGACTGTTCCCATGAGGCACAGGGTCAAGACTGATTTGCATATGGCCATGTCTGAACTGGGGTGGCGTAGTGGGCAAAAGAACGATGGATTTAACCCAGATCTCTTGACTGGGGGAGAATGTCTGCATTGTCAGCATTCCGTCCATCATTTGTTTGTTGTAACGCTTTTCGCCCTAAGTGGGATGGGTATGCCCAGACGTGGGTCCCGTGCTCACTACGCCACTGGAGTCAAGCTATCCTGGCTGGTGACGGCTGATAGCCAGAAACCGGTCCTAGGATGCTTTATTCCGGTCCAGGGAAGACATGGCTTGGCAGTTCGGGCTGGACTGTTCCCATGAGGCACAGGGTCAAGACTGATTTGCATATGGCCATGTCTGAACTGGGGTGGCGTAGTGGGCAAAAGAACGATGGATTTAACCCAGATCTCTTGACTGGGGGAGAATGTCTGCATTGTCAGCATTCCGTCCATCATTTGTTTGTTGTAACGCTTTTCGCCCTAAGTGGGATGGGTATGCCCAGACGTGGGTCCCGTGCTCACTACGCCACTGGAGTCAAGCTATCCTGGCTGATGACGGCTGATAGCCAGAAACCGGCCCTAGGATGCTTGATTCCGGTCCAGGGAAGACATGGTTTGGCAGTTCGGGCTGGACTGTTCCCATGAGGCACAGGGTCAAGACTGATTTGCATATGGCCATGTCTGAACTGGGGTGGCGTAGTGGGCAAAAGAACGATGGATTTAACCCAGATCTCTTGACTGGGGGAGAATGTCTGCATTGTCAGCATTCCGTCCATCATTTGTTTGTTGTAACGCTTTTCGCCCTAAGTGGGATGGGTATGCCCAGACGTGGGTCCCGTGCTCACTACGCCACTGGAGTCAAGCTATCCTGGCTGATGATGGCTGATAGCCAGAAACCGGTCCTAGGATGCTTGATTCCGGTCCAGGGAAGACATGGCTTGGCAGTTCGGGCTGGACTGTTCCCATGAGGCCCAGGGTCAAGACTGCGTAGTGGGCAAAAGAACGATGGATTTAACCCAGATCTCTTGACTGGGGGAGAATGTCTGCATTGTCAGCATTCCGTCCATCATTTGTTTGTTGTAACGCTTTTCGCCCTAAGTGGGATGGGTATGCCCAGACGTGGGTCCCGTGCTCACTACGCCACTGGAGTCAAGCTATCCTGGCTGATGACGGCTGATAGCCAGAAACCGGTCCTAGGATGCTTGATTCCGGTCCAGGGAAGACATGGCTTGGCAGTTCGGGCTGGACTGTTCCCATGAGGCACAGGGTCAAGACTGATTTGCATATGGCCATGTCTGAACTGGGGTGGCGTAGTGGGCAAAAGAACGATGGATTTAACCCAGATCTCTTGACTGGGGGAGAATGTCTGCATTGTCAGCATTCCGTCCATCATTTGTTTGTTGTAACGCTTTTCGCCCTAAGTGGGATGGGTATGCCCAGACGTGGGTCCCGTGCTCACTACGCCACTGGAGTCAAGCTATCCTGGCTGGTGACGGCTGATAGCCAGAAACCGGTCCTAGGATGCTTGATTCCGGTCCAGGGAAGACATGGCTTGGCAGTTCGGCCTCGACTGTTCCCATGAGGCACAGGGTCAAGACTGATTTGCATATGGCCATGTCTGAACTGGGGTGGCGTAGTGGGCAAAAGAACGATGGATTTAACCCAGATCTCTTGACTGGGGAGAATGTCTGCATTGTCAGCATTCCGTCCATCATTTGTTTGTTGTAACGCTTTTCGCCCTAAGTGGGATGGGTATGCCCAGACGTGGGTCCCGTGCTCACTACGCCACTGGAGTCAAGCTATCCTGGCTGATGACGGCTGATAGCCAGAAACCGGTCCTAGGATGCTTGATTCCGGTCCAGGGAAGACATGGCTTGGCAGTTCGGGCTGGACTGTTCCCATGAGGCACAGGGTCAAGACTGATTTGCATATGGCCATGTCTGAACTGGGGTGGCGTAGTGGGCAAAAGAACGATGGATTTAACCCAGATCTCTTGACTGGGGGAGAATCTCAGCATTGTCAGCATTCCGTCCATCATTTGTTTGTTGTAACGCTTTTCGCCCTAAGTGGGATGGGTATGCCCAGACGTGGGTCCCGTGCTCACTACGCCACTGGAGTCAAGCTATCCTGGCTGATGACGGCTGATAGCCAGAAACCGGTCCTAGGATGCTTGATTCTGGTCCAGGGAAGACATGGCTTGGCAGTTCGGGCTGGACTGTTCCCATGAGGCACAGGGTCAAGACTGATTTGCATATGGCCATGTCTGAACTGGGGTGGCGTAGTGGGCAAAAGAAGGATGGATTTAACCCAGATCTCTTGACTGGGGGAGAATGTCTGCATTGTCAGCATTCCGTCCATCATTTGTTTGTTGTAACCCTTTTCGACCTAAGTGGGATGGGTATGCCCAGACGTGGGTCCCGTGCTCACTACGCCACTGGAGTCAAGCTATCCTGGCTGATGACGGCTGATAGCCAGAAACCGGTCCTAGGATGCTTGATTCCGGTCCAGGGAAGACATGGCTTGGCAGTTCGGGCTGGACTGTTCCCATGAGGCACAGGGTCAAGACTGATTTGCATATGGCCATGTCTGAACTGGGGTGGCGTAGTGGGCAAAAGAACGATGGATTTAACCCAGATCTCTTGACTGGGGGATAATGTCTGCATTGTCAGCATTCCGTCCATCATTTGTTTGTTGTAACGCTTTTCGCCCTAAGTGGGATGGGTATGCCCAGACGTGGGTCCCGTGCTCACTACGCCACTGGAGTCAAGCTATCCTGGCTGATGACGGCTGATAGCCAGCAACCGGTCCTAGGATGCTTGATTCCGGTCCAGGGAAGACATGGCTTGGTAGTTCGGGCTGGACTGTTCCCATGAGGCACAGGGTCAAGACTGATTTGCATATGGCCATGTCTGAACTGGGGTGGCGTAGTGGGCAAAAGAACGATGGATTTAACCCAGATTTCTTGACTGGGGGAGAATGTCTGCATTGTCAGTATTCCGTCCATCATTTGTTTGTTGTAACGCTTTTCGCCCTAAGTGGGATGGGTATGCCCAGACGTGGGTCCCGTGCTCACTACGCCACTGGAGTCAAGCTATCCTGGCTGATGACGGCTGATAGCCAGAAACCGGTCCTAGGATGCTTGATTCCGGTCCAGGGAAGACATGGCTTGGCAGTTCGGGCTGGACTGTTCCCATGAGGCACAGGGTCAAGACTGATTTGCATATGGCCATGTCTGAACTGGGGTGGCGTAGTGGGCAAAAGAACGATGGATTTAACCCAGATCTCTTGACTGGGGGAGAATGTCTGCATTGTCAGCATTCCGTCCATCATTTGTTTGTTGTAACGCTTTTCGCCCTAAGTGGGATGGGTATGCCCAGACGTGGGTCCCGTGCTCACTACGCCACTGGAGTCAAGCTATCCTGGCTGATGACGGCTGATAGCCAGAAACCGGTCCTAGGATGCTTGATTCCGGTCCAGGGAAGACATGGCTTGGCAGTTCGGGCTGGACTGTTCCCATGAGGCACAGGGTCAAGACTGATTTGCATATGGCCATGTCTGAACTGGGGTGGCGTAGTGGGCAAAAGAACGATGGATTTAACACAGATCTCTTGACTGGGGGAGAATGTCTGCATTGTCAGCATTCCGTCCATCATTTGTTTGTTGTAACGCTTTTCGCCCTAAGTGGGATGGGTATGCCCAGACGTGGGTCCCGTGCTCACTACGCCACTGGAGTCAAGCTATCCTGGCTGATGACGGCTGATAGCCAGAAACCGGTCCTAGGATGTTTGATTCCGGTCCAGGGAAGACATGGCTTGGCAGTTCGGGCTGGACTGTTCCCAAGAGGCACAGGGTCAAGACTGATTTGCATATGGCCATGTCTGAACTGGGGTGGCGTAGTGGGCAAAAGAACGATGGATTTAACCCAGATCTCTTGACTGGGGGAGAATGTCTGCATTGTCAGCATTCCGTCCATCATTTGTTTGTTGTAACGCTTTTCGCCCTAAGTGGGATGGGTATGCCCAGACGTGGGTCCCGTGCTCACTACGCCACTGGAGTCAAGCTATCCTGGCTGATGACGGCTGATAGCCAGAAACCGGTCCTAGGATGCTTGATTCCGGTCCAGGGAAGACATGGCTTGGCAGTTCGGGCTGGACTGTTCCCATGAGGCACAGGGTCAAGACTGATTTGCATATGGCCATGTCTGAACTGGGGTGGCGTAGTGGGCAAAAGAACGATGGATTTAACCCAGATCTCTTGACTGGGGGAGAATGACTGCATTGTCAGCATTCCGTCCATCATTTGTTTGTTGTAACGCTTTTCGCCCTAAGTGGGATGGGTATGCCCAGACGTGGGTCCCGTGCTCACTACGCCACTGGAGTCAAGCTATCCTGGCTGATGACGGCTGATAGCCAGAAACCGGTCCTAGGATGCTTGATTCCGGTCCAGGGAAGACATGGCTTGGCAGTTCGGGCTGGACTGTTCCCATGAGGCACAGGGTCAAGACTGATTTGCATATGGCCATGTCTGAACTGGGGTGGCGTAGTGGGCAAAAGAACGATGGATTTAACCCAAGTCTCTTGACTGGGGGAGAATGTCTGCATTGTCAGCATTCCGTCCATCATTTGTTTGTTGTAACGCTTTTCGCCCTAAGTGGGATGGGTATGCCCAGACGTGGGTCCCGTGCTCACTACGCCACTGGAGTCAAGCTATCCTGGCTGGTGACGGCTGATAGCCAGAAACCGGTCCTAGGATGCTTGATTCCGGTCCAGGGAAGACATGGCTTGGCAGTTCGGGCTGGACTGTTCCCATGAGGCACAGGGTCAAGACTGATTTGCATATGGCCATGTCTGAACTGGGGTGGCGTAGTGGGCAAAAGAACGATGGATTTAACCCAGATCTCTTGACTGGGGGAGAATGTCTGCATTGTCAGCATTCTGTCCATCATTTGTTTGTTGTAACGCTTTTCGCCCTAAGTGGGATGGGTATGCCCAGACGTGGGTCCCGTGCTCACTACGCCACTGGAGTCAAGCTATCCTGGCTGATGACGGCTGATAGCCAGAAACCGGCCCTAGGATGCTTGATTCCGGTCCAGGGAAGACATGGTTTGGCAGTTCGGTCTGGACTGTTCCCATGAGGCACAGGGTCAAGACTGATTTGCATATGGCCATGTCTGAACTGGGGTGGCGTAGTGGGCAAAAGAACGATGGATTTAACCCAGATCTCTTGACTGGGGGAGAATGTCTGCATTGTCAGCATTCCGTCCATCATTTGTTTGTTGTAACGCTTTTCGCCCTAAGTGGGATGGGTATGCCCAGACGTGGGTCCCGTGCTCACTACGCCACTGGAGTCAAGCTATCCTGGCTGATGATGGCTGATAGCCAGAAACCGGTCCTAGGATGCTTGATTCCGGTCCAGGGAAGACATGGCTTGGCAGTTCGGGCTGGACTGTTCCCATGAGGCACAGGGTCAAGACTGATTTGCATATGGCCATGTCTGAACTGGGGTGGCGTAGTGGGCAAAAGAACGATGGATTTAACCCAGATCTCTTGACTGGGGGAGAATGTCTGCATTGTCAGCATTCCGTCCATCATTTTGTTTGTTGTAACGCTTTTCGCCCTAAGTGGGATGGGTATGCCCAGACGTGGGTCCCATGCTCACTACGCCACTGGAGTCAAGCTATCCTGGCTGATGACGGCTGATAGCCAGAAACCGGCCCTAGGATGCTTGATTCCGGTCCAGGGAAGACATGGTTTGGCAGTTCGGGCTGGACTGTTCCCATGAGGCACAGGGTCAAGACTGATTTGCATATGGCCATGTCTGAACTGGGGTGGCGTAGTAGGCAAAAGAACGATGGATTTAACCCAGATCTCTTGACTGGGGGAGAATGTCTGCATTGTCAGCATTCCGTCCATCATTTGTTTGTTGTAACGCTTTTCGCCCTAAGTGGGATGGGTATGCCCAGACGTGGGTCCCGTGCTCACTACGCCACTGGAGTCAAGCTATCCTGGCTGATGACGGCTGATAGCCAGAAACCGGTCCTAGGATGCTTGATTCCGGTCCAGGGAAGACATGGCTTGGCAGTTCAGGCTGGACTGTTCCCATGAGGCACAGGGTCAAGACTGATTTGCATATGGCCATGTCTGAACTGGGGTGGCGTAGTGGGCAAAAGAACTATGGATTTAACCCAGATCTCTTGACTGGGGGAGAATGTCTGCATTGTCAGCATTCCGTCCATCATTTGTTTGTTGTAACGCTTTTCGCCCTAAGTGGGATAGGTATGCCCAGACGTGGGTCCCGTGCTCACTACGCCACTGGAGTCAAGCTATCCTGGCTGATGACGGCTGATAGCCAGAAACCGGCCCTAGGATGCTTGATTCCGGTCCAGGGAAGACATGGTTTGGCAGTTCGGGCTGGACTGTTCCCATGAGGCACAGGGTCAAGACTGATTTGCATATGGCCATGTCTGAACTGGGGTGGCGTAGTGGGCAAAAGAACGATGGATTTAACCCAGATCTCTTGACTGGGGGAGAATGTCTGCATTGTCAGCATTCCGTCCATCATTTGTTTGTTGTAACGCTTTTCGCCCTAAGTGGGATGTGTATGCCCAGACGTGGGTCCCGTGCTCACTACGCCACTGGAGTCAAGCTATCCTGGCTGATGACGGCTGATAGCCAGAAACCGGTCCTAGGATGCTTGATTCCGGTCCAGGGAAGACATGGCTTGGCAGTTCGGGCTGGACTGTTCCCATGAGGCACAGGGTCAAGACTGATTTGCATATGGCCATGTCTGAACTGGGGTGGCGTAGTGGGCAAAAGAACGATGGATTTAACCCAGATCTCTTGACTGGGGGAGAATGTCTGCATTGTCAGCATTCCGTCCATCATTTGTATGTTGTAACGCTTTTCGCCCTAAGTGGGATGGGTATGCCCAGACGTGGGTCCCGTGCTCACTACGCCACTGGAGTCAAGCTATCCTGGCTGATGACGGCTGATAGCCAGAAACCGGTCCTAGGATGCTTGATTCCGGTCCAGGGAAGACATGGCTTGGCAGTTCGGGCTGGACTGTTCCCATGAGGCACAGGGTCAAGACTGATTTGCATATGGCCATGTCTGAACTGGGGTGGCGTAGTGGGCAAAAGAACGATGGATTTAACCCAGATCTCTTGACTGGGGGAGAATGTCTGCATTGTCAGCATTCCGTCCATCATTTTGTTTGTTGTAACGCTTTTCGCCCTAAGTGGGATGGGTATGCCCAGACGTGGGTCCCGTGCTCACTACGCCACTGGAGTCAAGCTATCCTGGCTGATGACGGCTGATAGCCAGAAACCGGTCCTAGGATGCTTGATTCCGGTCCAGGGAAGACATGGCTTGGCAGTTCGGGCTGGACTGTTCCCATGAGGCACAGGGTCAAGACTGATTTGCATATGGCCATGTCTGAACTGGGGTGGCGTAGTGGGCAAAAGAACGATGGATTTAACCCGGATCTCTTGACTGGGGGAGAATGTCTGCATTGTCAGCATTCCGTCCATCATTTGTTTGTTGTAACGCTTTTCGCCCTAAGTGGGATGGGTATGCCCAGACGTGGGTCCCGTGCTCACTACGCCACTGGAGTCAAGCTATCCTGGCTGATGACGGCTGATAGTCAGAAACCGGTCCTAGGATGCTTGATTCCGGTCCAGGGAAGACATGGCTTGGCAGTTCGGGCTGGACTGTTCCCATGAGGCACAGGGTCAAGACTGATTTGCATATGGCCATGTCTGAACTGGGGTGGCGTAGTGGGCAAAAGAACGATGGATTTAACCCAGATCTCTTGACTGGGGGAGAATGTCTGCATTGTCAGCATTCCGTCCATCATTTGTATGTTGTAACGCTTTTCGCCCTAAGTGGGATGGGTATGCCCAGACGTGGGTCCCGTGCTCACTACGCCACTGGAGTCAAGCTATCCTGGCTGATGACGGCTGATAGCCAGAAACCGGTCCTAGGATGCTTGATTCCGGTCCAGGGAAGACATGGCTTGGCAGTTCGGGCTGGACTGTTCCCATGAGGCACAGGGTCAAGACTGATTTGCATATGGCCATGTCTGTACTGGGGTGGCGTAGTGGGCAAAAGAACGATGGATTTAACCCAGATCTCTTGACTGGGGGAGAATGTCTGCATTGTCAGCATTCCGTCCATCATTTGTTTGTTGTAACGGGTTTGGAGCAGGAGCAGGTTCGAGGTCGACAGGCCGGTAGGGCTGGGGCCAAAGCAGTTGGTGTCTCCCTCTCCTTCGCAGCTGCAGGGCAGGTCTTCTTTTCTTCTCGCTCTTCTTGTAATTTCGGAATCTGGAATCTGGGGAAGGAAGGTTCAGGGTGACCCTAAATACTAGATTTAGGGGCGTTACAGGTAGGTGAAGGGCAGGGGCCAATGGGTCCCCGTCCTGGGGTGGGTACACCTCCTATCCTGCCTCTCTCCAGTGGGAGGGGGGCAGTAGCCTAGTCCTGATAGGGTAGGGCTCCCCATCTTCAAGATGGTGAGAGCCCGGAGATGTGCTTCACCTCGCCTCCCCCACCTGAGGGGTGGGGTTGGCAGGCTGGCACATCCCCTGTCCTTATTTGGGGTTTCCGGCCAAAGCTTCCCACCAGAGTGGGGGTTGCAGGGGCCTGGGGAAGCTCACAGAGGCGGCATGCCTTTGAAGCTTCCCCCTGCCCATCCTGGGGGAGGAGATTTAGCACCTCGCCCAGGATGCGCATTGTTGCAGGACCAGGAGAGCAGGGGCTCTCCTACCCAGGGGTCCAGCAACATGTCTGCTGGGTGGCAGCCTAGGCAGCCTCAGAGCAGACGTGGATTCGTAGGTTAGGTTTCAGGGGGCACCTCTAAGATGCCCTCTGGGGTGCTGGGTACATTAAATCCCACACTGGCATCAAGGTGGGTTTAATGTGCTGAGAAGTTTGATACCAAACTTCCCACTCTTTAGTGTTGCCATTATGGTGCTGTGGAGCTCGTGTTTGACGAGCTCTCAGCACCATGTACTCTTAAATGGCAGCACTGCACTTACAGGGCTCAGGAATTGACCTGGGCACTGTAGGGGCACAGGGCTCCTGCTCCTGTGCCCACACCATTGGCATAGGGCACCCAGCTAGAGGGGTGACTGATGTATGCCATGGCAGTGTAGATGATGGGCATGGCACACAGGGATGTGTGCCATGTCGACTTTGTTTTGGTTTTGCACCCAAACACTCAGCCTGCAAAGGCAGTGTGTGTGTGTAAGGGTACAGGGCCTCTAAGGGTGGCACAAGGTGTGCTGCAGCTCTTAGAGGTCTCCCTTGGTCACAAAGCCCTGGGTACTTAGGGTACCATTTACTAGGGCCTGACATGTGGCCAGGGTTTGCCAATTGGGGTTTGGTCAGGAACATAGGCCCTGGGCACCTGATTGGCAGGAGTCCAGGGCACACTCAGTCAAAGTACATTCAGCAATTCAGCAAAAAGTGGGGGCATACCATGCAAGAAACATGGCACTCTCCCTTAGGATAACATTGGGATAACTTTATTACCCAAGTCTGGTGTCTCTGGTATCCTAATTTAAAGTCCTAATTTATGGTGAAATCTAAAATATTCAGAAAATGCCACTTTTAGAAAGTTGTCAGGTAATTTTGCCAACAAGAGATATACTTAAACTTAGCAAGTACTTCCTACACGTCTATTGCTGACATCCACAATAAATGAAAAGCACACTGGTCTATGTACATTTGAAAATAAGAAATAAATCAATACAACCAGGTGTATTATTTAAATCAATTATATTGTGTTCAAAACATAAAAATTACACAAGGGGTTCCAAAAGTGAGGGCACTTCAAGAGTGTTGATGACAGGACTAATAGGTTCGTAACATTGACATTTCACTAGTCATCAGTACTCAAAAGCCTATTTTCGACACGTCAACAAAGTAGGGACAGTTATAAACAGGAACAAAGTCTCCTGGATTCTACAGGATAACGGGTCAAGATGTCGAAGTTTTGGTCTCTGCTGAAATTAATCTACAAGATCATCATCAAGACAAGATGTTTTCTGAAGTTCCAAGACCCCTAGATACAATAATCAAGCGATTTGGGCAGAAGTGACAACTGCAGTTGGGTTACGGAATGACTTTAAAACTGGGGGAACCAGGTTGAACACAACTCAGTTTAATTAGGAAACCTCCCCATTGAGCGACAGAGTTAAAGGGAAACTATGCAACTCGGAATGAAGCGCAGCAGATCAGCACACTGTGATCCTGGCCAGATCACATACTCTTGCGGGCCTAAGCATGGGGTGTGGCCTTATTTAAGGTAACTAATGTGTGAGCCACAGTTGACAATAACCGCTTTACGCTGCCGGTTGGTCACCCTTGTGTTTACAATACTCATTCAGGGGCATATCAACAAGGGCTTTATCTCTGATTTTTTGGCTTTAAAAGCAAAAAAAGCAGAGATAAAACTAGCACCCTATCAACAACAGGGTGCTAACACGCAAATTTGCATGTTAGCACCCTTTTACTCTACGCTTCCCCTTGCATCTCTAATGAGATGCAAAGGGGGCGTTCCAGAGTAAAATAATAGGAGAAATGTCGCTAAGCGACATTTTTCCTATTATCAAGAATGTCGCTAACCCTGTTAGAGACAAAAAAAGCAGCGCTAACCGCGGTTAACGCTGCTTTTTTACGTCTGCTAATTTTCAGACTTAGCCATGATATCCTATGGAAGGAGGATATCATGGCTAAGTTTGCCTGTCCCTATCAACAAGGTAACATGTGATTATCGCTGGGTTTCCAGCGATGATCTCACGTTAGCCTGTTAGCGTGTAGATTTTTATCACTATTGAGATAAGCGTTGCTAATAGCACGCTATCTCAGTGATAAAAATTCACGCTAGCCGGCGATAATTATCCTCACGCTAAGAGCGCTGAGCGATAATTATCGCCGGTTGTTGTTGATATGCCCCTCAGTGCTTAAAGAGCTTCCTACTGCAGTGGGTAATGTTGCGCAGGTGGACAACCTGCATAGACACCCCCACAGGGACATGATGAAATGGTGGCAATGTGGCATCACTTCTGGCCTGTATTTAAATAATGCAAGTGAATTTTCAGCGTGCTTTACATGGCTGCGAATCCAGAAATGACAAATCACAAGAAAGTATTAAAAGACAAGAATGTAAGAACAGGCAGCGCGCTAGACAGAGACCTCACAAGTGAGTAAACTAGGACAAGGCGAATGCAGAGAGGTGCAAACGGAAATGCTCAGTAAAAGTCTGGCGAATGAGATGCGTCAGGAAATCTGTGCAGGATGAGCCAGTTAGCTAATCCCCCTCAAATGACTTCAGAAAGGAGTCCTTGGCCCCCTCTTTTCCTCTCGTTATCTAATGATCTGCTCGCCTTGGGTCCAAGTCTTTAGCGCTGTGATTTTTAACCCATTATGACCCCCCCCCCCCCCAATCTCCATAAATGGACAGGGAATTGATGCAAAGTGGTTAGCACTGGACAAGCTTAATCTTTGGCAAACAAAGCCATAGTCGTTTTAAAAGGTTAGAACTAGATGAAACTTAGATTACACATGCTGATTGCTATGACGTATTTGTACTTTATTAAAATTCACACATCAGAGCTTGCAGAAGATGAAGTCAACTTGGCAGTTGGGCCTTAGAATCACTCTATTGTGAAATGTGGGGTGCTGTGCTCACAGTATCAGGCATAACAGTAGGCTTGGTTGCAGTGGCAGAGTTCTTCTCCTTACACGGTGTTGACTGGGCAGCTCAAGGTCATTCTAAGGGCATAAAATACAATAACTGTATTATACTTTGGTGTGCTTCGAACAGGGGTCTCCAACCGGGGGAGGAGAAGAGCTTCTCCTGTTCAATGAAAATCATTGTGAGCTATTCATATTTAAATTGTTCTAACAGTGACCATATCCGACAGGTTTATCTTAGTGGCCACTATATGTAACATTATTGGCAGTAATCACCTCAGCCCACCAAAAACAGATGCCAGCGATAAAGTGATTTAAATAAATAAATAAAAGGGCTTTGTCGAGTTGGAATGCCTGCACATGGGTAATTCAAAAGAGCCATAGCTGCAATACCCCTGGCCCCAAAGTAATGGTAATAATTCTTCCCTTGTAATTTATTACTCGTAGGGCAGTTTTAAATAGCCTTTGGAATCAAAAAAATTCCTACATAACAAGACATACATTAATCCAACCAAGGGAAATGTTCTTGTTTAGTAGACTGGGTGGGGGGGGGGGAACAACCTTTACAACGCAACTTTTACAACGCACTACCTTTACAACGCATTTTTTACAACGCATAATCCATTACAACGCATGACATTACAACGCATGACACTACAACGCATTTTTAAAAACTACCTTTACAACGCATTCCATTACAACGCATACTACCATTACAACGCATACCATTACAACGCATAATATTACACTACACTATCCAACACTTACCCTACTGTTGCACCCCTGGAGTTAGAATAGTAATTTTTACCCCTATACTATCCAACACTTACCCTACTGATGCACCCCCTGGAGTTAGAATAGTAATTTTTACCCCTATACTATCCAACACTTACCCTACTGTTGCACCCCCTGGAGTTAGAATAGTAATTTTTACCCCTATACTATCCAACACTTACCCTACTGTTGCACCCCCTGGAGTTAGAATAGTAATTTTTACCCCTATACTATCCAACACTTACCCTACTGTTGCACCCCCTGGAGTTAGAATAGTAATTTTTACCCCTATTCTATCCAACACTCACCCTACTGTTGCACCCCCTGGAGTTAGAATAGTAATTTTTACCCCTATACTATCCAACACTTACCCTACTGTTGCACCCCCTGGAGTTAGAATAGTAATTTTTATCCCTATACTATCCAACACTTACCCTACTGTTGCACCCCCTGGAGTTAGAATAGTAATTTTTACCCCTATACTATCCAACACTTACCCTACTGTTGCACCCCCTGGAGTTAGAATAGTAATTTTTACCCCTATACTATCCAACACTTACCCTACTGTTGCACCCCCTGGAGTTAGAATAGTAATTTTTACCCCTATACTATCCAACACTTACCCCACTGTTGCACCCCCTGGAGTTAGAATAGTAATTTTTACCCCTATACTATCCAACACTTACCCTACTGTTGCACCCCCTGGAGTTAGAAAAGTAACTTTTACCCCTATACTATCTAATACTTACCTTAAATGCAATTTAATATTATGCGTTGTAATGGTATGCGTTGTAAAGGTAGTATGCGTTGTAATGGTAATGCGTTGTAAAGGTAGTTTTTAAAAATGCGTTGTAGTGTCATGCGTTGTAATGTCATGCGTTGTAATGGATTATGCGTTGTAAAAAATGCGTTGTAAGTGCATGCGTTGTAAAAGTGTGCGTTGTAACGTCATACATCCGGGTGGGGGGCACACAGGAGAGATTCATACAGGCACCTGGAGAGCTGCCGGAGTTTACAGGCTACTCATCAAAGGCACTCATCAAAGGCTCTTAGGAGGGTTCCCTTTGTGGACCCGGGGCAGCCCGCATCGTGCCAATATCGGCAACACCCATCCCCACAGCAATATCCTGGAGAACTAAACAGACAAGACACCATTTTGGTGTAAAAATTTGCTGCAGGTTTATTTGCATAACAAATATGCCAACATGGTGGGTTATCTTACGGGCGATCCCAGGGCAGGCAGCCCCTTTCTGCCTGCCCACCTGATGAGCCAAATTACACCGTGACCATAGCCAATCCGTGTTTGCCAGATTTGGGGGAGGAGATAACCCCTCCCACCGGTGGACTGCAGTCCACCCCATTACTCACACCCCAAGAAGGGGGCGGAGCGTTCCAGGCAACCCCCGGTTGCTAAGGTCCCCAACCGCCCGTAGGACTAACAGGGCGCCGTCGCTCCTCCAGGGTCCAACGTGAGGACCTCCCTGGTGATATTTGGTCTTTGCACTCTTGTTGTGCTCATACAGAGGGTACCCCTCTGTACCTTACAGCCTCTGGATCGCCCTGTAACTCCGCCACACCTCTTGGTGTGGCCACCGTCACCCCAGGGCCCCCCACCAAGATAGGCCTAGTTACCTATACCCTGCTGATTCAAAGGCCTCCCCCAGATCAGGCAAGAACAGGTCCATTCCCACTCTGGACAGTGTATCCCATCTTCATCAAAACACCCAATGGACTTAGCGTGCAGTAACCCATTTCGGATGAAGCCAAACCCCCTTTGTTCAGTGAATGTGTGCATGGCGCTGTTAACCCTCATGCGCGAGGTCTCCATAACTTCCCCTGACCGTGCACCCTGCCACACCTGCCGGGGGGTTATTTCCGAACCACCATAATTCACCAGTCCCCAGCTGGTTGCTCAAATCACACATTGTGGACCTCATATCTTGCAGCAGTGCCCTGCTCCCCAGAGATGCCAGATCATTCCCTCCCAGGTGTATGACCAACATATTGGACGGAGAGTTACCCCCTGCCAGTCTCTGCTGCAGTTTCTTCAGCAAGCAGTTCCAGCGAATGCCTGGGTATCCCAGCCAAATAATCTCTGTGGCAGTAAGGCCGTGCCTCCATTTCCTGCTTTCCGCCCACCATGACACCCGCGAGTACAACCTCTAAAATTGCACTTCATTACACTCCACTACAAGCCACCGGCATTTGGTGCCACAACATGTCCCCTCGGGTAACCATAATGCTTGCAAAGTTGCCTGCCAGGGCCCGCAAGCCTGACGTTTAATCATGCCTTCCATACCTGTTCAACCCCAAAATGATAAGGGGCGTGCTGTCAGCATGAACCAGAGAGTACCCCTCTCCCGAAGGGCCAGGTAAGGGGCGACCAGACCCACTAGGCCATACATCTATCTCCCAGCTGGGTGTAACAGAATACCCTTCAGCCAAGCCTGGTCGGCATGTACCCTACTCCCTACCCCTTGTAAGGGAGCACCACACCTGCCCGTCTCCCTAGGCCAAAATTGGGACATTAGTCCCCTTGTTGGCTGACCGCTACCAAGGATATTTTGCTTAACTGAAGCAACCTGTATCATGCCGCTGTGGATCAGAGGACATGGAGTAAACCTATGGTCAGTGTACCTGTACCCTCTTAACTATAAAAGCAAAATGTGCTCTGATAGTAGTCCGTCTTTGTGGTCCTAACCCTCTATTCCAACACTATTAAGGTACCAGCACCCTGTTGGAAATGGCAAACTCACGCCCCAGCTGACAGGATAGAGCCTATTCATACTTGGTCTAAAAGACCCGACCGACACCTCAAACCCTGACAAGATGAGGCCTGCTAACCTGCCCACACTCTGAGGAAACAACAATCTGTGCAATATTTGGGAAAGCTGCCACCCAGAAAACCCTCCCCAGCACCCAGGGGTCATGCAGTCGCTTCTTGGCCTGAAACTAACCACGTTCACATGTGGATGAAGTCACAGGACCCATCCCTCAGCGCATGCTTGCAACCTGTCCCCAGTATCACCCTAGTCAGAGAGAACGACTGCAGGGAGCATGCCGAGCAAGTAGTCCCCATTTGCTGGCCCCGTTCCCCACCCTCACGTGAGTAGCCCATGGCCAGACTCCTGCTGCCGCACACCAGAATGCAGGCCTGTGTGTGGAAAAGCTACTGGAGTGGGGCGAACAATCAAGAAGTTTGCCTGCCCTTTCTAAATATGTGAATGCTCAAAGTCCAATCACTTGCAGCCTTTGCTCTTTGTGCTGAAGCCCTCCCATCGCCAGTGGCATTTTTCTAAGAACCAGGTGGTTGAACCTGTGGGCATGTTGAAGCTGAAGAGGGAGGTGCCAGGCTTAGAGAAACCCCACGTGGGGCGTGACCGGGAGGCAGAACCCCGCCCCCTGCAGTGTATGCTGAGCCAGCAGAAACCAGGAATAAGAGGTCCTGCTCAGCTGACAGAGTCCCACCCCAGTCTAACTATGGCTAGAAGCAGGCAATATATAGCCGACCGGCGCACCCACCCTGGTATGGTTTACCCCGCACCGAGATTGGAATAATGCTGCGATGCCGGGGAGGAAAAACGGGTGGCTTTGCTACACTTTGTCCGCCAGCGTCCTATACCCAGTGTACCCCGCAGAAAAGAGCACCTTGCACTACATGTGGACCGGGCATCCACTGTATAAAGCTTTCCCTTGTGTTGTCTATGTGAGCTATGTTAGTTCATCCCATCCACAAACATTGAGGTAGCCCCGGTTGTGTCAACCCCAACCTGCAATTGCATGCCACCCACCCGAAGGTATCTTGGCTCTGGATGACAGGTGTCTGTTACTGAACTAGGTGATATAAGCCCTCTCATTGGTACACATGCCTGACTGACACTGCAGGACCCTTCCCTCCCTGCACATCCCTCCAGGCAGCACAACTCAGTT
Organism: Triturus cristatus; assembly: GCF_964204655.1. NCBI lineage: Eukaryota > Metazoa > Chordata > Amphibia > Caudata > Salamandridae > Triturus > Triturus cristatus. The sequence goes on along the minus strand of NC_140586.1, from coordinate 320,897,976 downwards.
CAGTTCCCGGTTAACACAGACAGATACCATGCCAGATAAATAAAGACACAAATGATCAGTTTACTCCCTAATCGCCATAAGAACAATCTCCCTGACAGCTTAAATATTTCGCTTCCGGAAAACTGATTTCCCCCTTATAACCCGCACCAAATCCAGCCCCCTCTTACAAAGAGGACCCCGACCCCACAGAAGGGTAACCCCATATTATGGTGCAGTACCTAGGGGATGTCAAGGAGGTGTGAGAAATGGGCTTGCGGGTGTATTGCAGGTAACTGGAGGATGGATGTAATATCTAAAGCCTGGGCCGACTATATAAAGTGTGTATCACTGTGTATCACTCCCCGTGATGGGGCCGCTCTGGCGTTTTGACAACCCCTTAACTTAAACCACAGTCTTGTCACAATATTGAAATATTTTATGTGCTAAGACATCCAGAGCTGCTGGCTCTGAGCTCTGTCCCTTGTAGATAGATCTACACGCCGGACCAGCTTCTGACTTCCCCTCAAAGCAATACGCCATGACTGATGGCTTTGCTGTAAGAATATTAAGAATATTGTCTGAATTTCCCACTCCATACTTAAACTTACATTTACCAACCAGTACTATTCGCTTTGTCAATGCCTGTTAGTTGTGCTGGAGCAGGGTTTTCTGTTGAAAATTTATTGAGTTTTAAGCTCCGGTTTTGTCTATACGTCATAACTAAAATTATTAATCTATAATCGATAATTATTGGTTTTGTGAGAAATTTTGACTAACCAATATGACTAACAAGAGAAACTACACATGGGAATGCATATATGTTGCTTAATAATAATGTGCAGGTTTAATTAAATGAATGTTGCTAAGTGCTATTTGTTTAAAGCACGAAACGCTTTTGAAATAACATGTACTAATGCTTTATTGTGTTGCAAAAGGGCTAGATAATTACATACACATAAGGGTATTAGTGGGAATTAACACTGTTTTATCATTATGCTGTGGTAACGTTGTTTTGTGTCTCTTTTAATTAAGATGGTCTGTTTTGGCCTATAACAAGATGGCTGCCGTTTACAGCCTGCACTCGAGTGAAAAAATATGACGAAAAGGCCTTGCTGAACATGGTTGACAGTCACCTGACCATGGCTTCTGCTGGAGTTTAGAACATTTCCGTGATGACAACGACTCCAGGCAAGCTTCCAACTGTCCTTGGAGGAAAAGAAAGCCACAATGAACTTTGTGATTACAGCGGTGGCTTCGCTATGGTTCCGAGGAAATGTATTCTTTTGCAAAACTCGAGTTTCCTTCTTCCGTCTTTTTATTTTTGTGATTTTTCTGAACGGAGGTTCTTACAAATGTTGCGATGCAACATCCTTTCCTGCTCGTTTCGCTTGGTGATTCAATGAACATTTAGAATTTTTATGTTGCTTTATTTTGCAAGTTATATTATAAATATTGTTAGACTAGGGAGGGTCTAAGGCCACTTCTTCCCAAACCTGCGTTGGTGAGGATCGATGCTGTGAGGACGGCGACTCGGGAAACTTTACTGAGAGACCTGTCCTGACCCATTCATGACATTTAGCTAGAATAGGTAATTATGAGATTAATGATTTTGTTATTGGTTGACTTTCATTTGAACTAATTTTAGATAAAATATCATTTATGAATTACAGTGTTGGTGGTTATTTCTTGTCGTTTATTGAGTACTCTAATGTGATTATTGTTGTTTAAATCATGACTCAGGACAGTAACAATCTGATCGCATTGGCCTTATTGTAGATACAGGGTGTTTTAGGAGTTTTCTCTCTCCATGTTTAGTGCCGATAGAGTAATCGAGTGTATGTTAGTGGAATGGGCCCAAGCGTGTGATGAGTGCATGTGCGTGTATCTGTGAAATTACTCTATCCGCGGAAGTAGGGAGAATTTGTATGCCCTGATCTGCAGCAATTTCCTGGTAGCAGAGTAATGGTTTTGATTATTGTCTTGATCTGATTAGATTGCTTGTATATTGGCTTTTTTGATTCATTGATTTATTGATTGATGTTGGTATATGTACTAATACTATATGTTGAAGTCGTCGTATTGAGTTTTATGTAGTGCTTCTGGAACTTGGGAGCTGGTGGCAGTTCCGTAGTAGGGCAGAGGGAAGTGTATGCTGCTCTCGGGAAAGACGGGATTGTTGGTCCTGTACGTATGCAGGAGAAACGTGTGACAATTGAAGTTGCACGTCACATTGTCTGGGTTCGGAATCAGTGACATCGTCGAGTGTTACTATTAGGGACATATTTTCGGTATAAAAGGAGTGCGTATGGTAGCAAAGGTTATCTGTGAAACTCTGGTCTTAAGTCCCAGGGATCCGTAAGGTTTGCCGTTAAAGCTTACCGCTGGAGAAGTAATAGATATTCTCTGAGCTTGTTTGAAGGACTGGGCAGAGGTATACACTGCTTGGTTAACGTGTGTTATAATTCTGTAGTGGGGCAGATTGTTTGCTGTTCTCGGAAAAAGCAGAATTCTGTGTGTATGTACTACATTTTCTTGTATGAAAGTGCGTGAATGTATGAGCATTTAATTGATTGTAAGACTCTTTGGAGCAGTCCTAGAGGAAGTGAGTGCTGTTTCAGGGAAAGACGGGATTCTTGTAAAAAAGATTTTCTTTACTGTTCTGTGGTTAGCGAAGCAGACAATGGAGATGTTTTAATGTTGTAACTAATAGATTTTGTGAAAATTTAAAACGAAGTCTACTGAGGGGATTTTGTAAAGGAGGGGTAGACGAGTGACAGGAGACAGAGCAGAAGCTGCAGTCAGCGACTGGTGACGTCATAGAGACCGCGCTCTGATTGGGTAGTGGATCAGAACAGTGCTCGCGCTGGGATTGGTGCGTGGGTGTGAGCCGCGCAGGGATTGGAAGGAGTACAGGGTGACGTAGACGCTCCAGGATTGGTGCGTTGGTGTGAGTCGCGCTGTTATTGAACGAAAGATTGTACCGTACAGTTGTGTTACGGAAGGGATTAGAAAGTTTTGGTAAATGCTAAAATGTATTACCAAGAAGAGAAAAAGATGAAATCCTTGTTCGGTAAATTAAAAAGATGGTTTGACAAGGATAAGGACATTAAAACAAGAGAAGGTGAATTGTTACCTCCAACGAAAACGCCTGCATCCTTCATGGTTGCGAAATATGGGTATCATACCTGTATATGGTTAGACAATTGGGTTAGGTACACTAGAGAGGATGGTGTTTTGGCTTTTCCGGAGCATGGTTCATTTAATATGGCCGTGTTGAGAAATTTACGGGAAAAGATGTTGTGTCTTGACCCAAGACCAAGGCCGACACAGTTTGAGGCGTTGGTGGAATGGGAAGATGAAGTACATGAGCGAGAAAAACAGAGGTCTGGAGGCAACTATAGGTATATGTTTGGGAGGAAATATGATCGTGAAACTCATCATGATCGAATGAGGAGATGGCGAGATGCTAGTATGACAGAAGGATTATATCCTATGAGGGCAATTGAAGAGAAGGAAGAAAGAAAGGAAACAAGAGGGGTACCTGAAGCAGAAGTGAAAAGGTATAGAGTTAATGATTATGAGGATGAGGTCTTGGACGACATGATTTACAAGAGACCACCTCCATATAGACCATAACCAGAAGAGAGCACACCAGTTGCTACTCCAATAAGAGATACTTTACGTATCATTGAGACAGAAGTTGTGACACCTGATTTAAAAAGTGGTAGCTCTTTCAGAGAAAGAGAGAGAGAGAATCGATGTGGTGATGAGAATACGAGAGAATTAGCCAGAACTACATCTGAACTGACTGAAAAGATTAGAGAGCTGACGAAGAATTTGGAAGCTGTTACGGTGCCTGTAACCACAGGTCCGGTTATGCCTATTTTTGATAAGCAGAGGACGGGTGAAAATGGTTTGATGGTTCCGTATGTTGGGAATAATTTAACAAGTTTGGCTGGTCCTTCAGGAGAGTCAGGAATAAGGACAGAAAATAATGATTTGAGACAATCAAGACGTGACACATGTAGTGGAGGATTAGAGGTGCAGTCTAATTCAAGATTGGATACTAGTGATACTAGTTGTTCAGGGATGCCGATTTTGGAACCACAAAGGATGCCAGAGAAAGTGGTTGCAGTGAAAAAATCTACTGAAATAACAGCTGAAGATTTGAATGATTGGTTGAAAGTTCTTCAAAAGAAGGATAAAGATTCACAGGCAATTGATGTAGCCAGGTTACGCATGGAATTGGAGGAGCTTGTTGCAGGGACAATTTCTACAGACATACTCAAAAACCATCATGATGGAGAATTGTTATTTATGTGCAAGAGCATCACCTGGAGGGCTAAGAATACACATGAAAGGTTAAGAGCAATAGCGAGTGAACAGGGAGTTGACATGGATAAAGTGAAAGTTTTGCAGAAGCCTTACAGGGTGGATTTCTCTGATAAGGATATTGAAAATCTAAATGGTGCTGGCAGAACAGGGCAGATTAAGGAAATGATTGCCTTATTGCGAAAATGGGGTGATGTAGAAAAGTGGAAGGATAGGTGGTACAAGAAAAGGGAAGAATCAGTGGACAGGACTTATTCAGCTTTTCCTGTGAGAGAAAAAGAAAAAACAGTGGATAATTATCCTATGAGAGAAATACCTGGAGGAGGATATGTACATGTTCCATGGACCAGTCAGGATATTTTATCATTTACGAATGATTTCCCTCGACTGAGAGAAAAGCCCGTCGAGTGGTATAGGCAGGTAGACAGATTTGTGAAATTGTCGAAGGTGCTGTGGATTGATCTGAATAGTCTGTTTGATATAATTGTTCCAGCAGACTTGTGGGCTGAGTGTAAAATAGTTGTAAGTTGGCCTACTGAGGAATATCCAAGAGATCAGAAAACAGGAGCACCAGATCCAGAGGTAATGAAAAAATATGATCAGGTAATTGTATTCCTGAAAAATAAAGTACCTCCAAAAGAGACAGACTGGGTTAAGATAGATCGAACACATCAGGAAGCAAAGGAATCAGTTCATGCTTTTTATGAGAGGCTGATACTGGCTTTTAAACAATTCAGTGGGGATGAACACCTGGTGACAAGGATTTGAGTCATTTGGTATACAGATTTGTATATGGCCTGAGACATGAGATTAGTGACAGAATTCGTGAGCATACAGTGGACTGGCAGAGTAAGAAAATAGATGAGATCCTGAGACATGCAAAGTACTTTAGTGATGAAATTGAAGCAAAACAAAGAAAGCTGAAAGAAAAGACAATGTGGGCACAGGTGAAAGTTGCGGAGAGACAAGAAGCACAGTTGGTGGAACAGGCAAATAATCCAGGGAATAGGCCCAGATATGCAGGGAAAGGAAAGGGGAATTTAGAAGAGGCGAAGAAAAAGTTCCCGTGCCACAACTGTGGTCAACTGGGACATTGGAGATCCGAGTGTACCAATCCACCATTAGTGAATAATGAAAGTAAACCATTAAATCAACAGGTGCAGACTGAGGGGTGTAATCACCAGAAGCAACAGCAGAAGGGTGATAAACAGCAGAGTCAAGAGCCAAGACCGCCCTTGCCGCAGAATAGAGGGTCCCAAAAGTACAATCAGGACTCGGGATTCTACAATGATGAGCAGGTAAACAAACCAAGGCGTTCTAACCCGGTACAACAGTATTGGTTAAAGAATGAAGGGAGTGAGTCTGAAGGTGATTATTGACGGTGCCGAAGAGAGGAGGAAGAGTGCATACTTGGTGCAACTCTAGAAATAGACCAGGCAGGACCATTTGTAGATGGGAAAATAAATGAAGAAAGTGTTACTTTTTTAGTAGACACAGGAGCGACGAGATCAACTGTCAGGTCAGCAGATATTAGAAATCTTCCTCTCTCGGATGAAGCAATCCAAGTAGTTGGTGTAGCTAATACACAAATCAAGACACGTCTTACTGAACCAGTAAGGGTAAGAATAGGGAAATTTTCAGACATGCACAGATTTGTGGTCTGTGACACTAGTCCAGTGAATTTGTTAGGTAGGGACCTGTTGTGCAAGATGAATTGTACAATTTTCTGTACACCGGATGGAATAGCTTTTGAAACACCAGATGAGCATGTTTTGTACCGGATGACTCTAGATAATAGAGAGAGTGAGATGGTTGGTACATATGCTGTGTTTAATCCAGAAGACTTGCCTCAAGAGCTGAGAGACACAGTGAAAACGACAGTTTGGGATTTTACTGGAGAAGATGTGGGATTGATGAATAATGTAGATCCTGTGAAAATCTCAGTGAAAGAGGGAATTACTTATCCTAATATTCCTCAGTACAAAATGACACCAGAAATAATTGAAGGAATAACTCCTATTATTGAGAAAATGATTCAGCAAGGAGTTTTGAGAGAACTACTGAGTAGCCCGTGTAATTCACCGATAATGGGGCTAAAGAAGCCTAATGGGAAGTTCAGGATTGTACAAGATTTGAGAAAGGTTAACAAAATTGTGGTGGCATGTTGTCCTATTGTGCCAAATCCGTCAGTGATTTTGTATCAGATTCCACATGATGCTGAGTGGTACACAGTGATTGATTTGTGTCATGCTTTCTTCTCGATACCATTGCATCATGATAGCCAGCCGATTTTTGCATTTAGATTTGGCCAGCGTATTTTAGCATGGTGTCGAATCCCACAGGGGTACACAGAGAGTCCTTCGATATTCAATCAGTTATTGAAAAAATCATTGGAGAGTTTGATCATGCCTGAAAGCTCAGTACTAGTGCAGTATATTGATGACCTACTTGTGGCATCAAAGACACGTGAAGCTTGTGAAGTAGATACCATAGCTTTACTGAATCATCTGGCAGATGGAGGGTTAAAAGTATCTCCAGCCAAACTGCAATTTTGCAAGAAAGAGGTGCATTATCTTGGACACAATATTGAAAAGGGTCTGAGAAAGGTGACTGATGACAGGATCAAAATTATCAGGGGAATGAGGGCCCCAATGACACAGAGAGAAGTGAGGATGTTTCTGGGGATGGTGGGTTATTGTCGTCAGTGGATTAGTAATTTCTCCCTGATAGCAAAGCCACTGATTAAGCTGACAAAGAGTGAGGTGAAAGATCCATTGGAACTGGATGGAGAACAAATGGCAGCATTTGAGGAGTTGAAGAGCAGAATGTGTGAAGCCCCTGCTTTGGGAATGCCAGACTATGAAAAAGAGTTTGAGTTGTACTGCAGTGAGAGGAATGGATGTGCACTTTCAGTATTAATCCAGAAGCATGGACAACTGAGAAGGCCTATTGCGTACTTCTCATCGACACTTGACCCTGTAGCTGTGGGTTTGCCAGGTTGTCTGAAATCAGTAGCTGCTACATGCAGAAGCTTGGAACAGAGTGAGGGTATAATAATGGGATATCCTGCAAGGGTATTCGTACCTCATAATGTGGCAATTCTTTTGACGAGAAGCAGAACTCAATATATGTCACATAGTCGGCTGACTAAATATGAGAAAATCATTCTGGGAGCATCAAATGTGACTCTTGAGAGATGCGTGAATGTGAATCTAGCAACATTATTGCCTGATACTGAAAATGTGGGTGAAAAGGATGAAGTTGATCATAATTGTTTGGATGTGCTTGATTACTGTACAAAACCTAGACCAGACATAAGAGATCTTCCATTGCCTGAAAGTGACCATGTGCTGTTTGTGGATGGATCATGTCTGAGGAATGATGATGGTGTGCTGAGTGCAGCATATGCAGTGTGCAAAGTTTCAGAAGTTATGGAAGCTTCACCATTGAAAGGAGTGAAGTCTGCTCAAGTTGCTGAATTGGTGGCATTGACGAAAGCTTGCAAGATTGGGAAGAATCTGAGAGTGACTGTAATGACTGATAGTCAGTACGGATTTGGAGTCGTGCATGATTTTGGCCAGCTTTGGCTACAGAGAGGTTTCTTGACGTCGAGTGGGACTCCAATAAAGAATGCTGAAGTGATTGGGAAATTGCTTAAGGCGATACAGCTGCCTAAAGAATTAGCAGTTGTAAAATGTGCTGCTCATGGACAAGGAGATGATTTTGTTACCCTTGGTAATCGTTTTGCCAATGACATTGCACAGTATTGTGCTAAAAATAATCACTCGATTAATAGGGAACGAGAAAAGGAAATGTCTTTTTGTTCTGTGATGTTTACTAATGTCCTAGAAACGTGGGATGAAGTGAAACAGTTGCAGGATGAGGCAGGAAATGAAGAAAAGAAAGATTGGATCAAGGCAGGTTGTGCCCCAAGAGAAACAGATCATGTCTGGATCTATAGAGATGGTAGACCAGTCATGCCTAACTCTATGCTGTCGACAATGGCAAGAATGTATCATGGCCAGGGACATTTGGGAAGGGATGCGATGATCAGGTCTTTTAAGCAGACTTGGTATAATGCAAAGTTCAGGTTGATTGCAGAAAGCATCTGTCAAAGATGTTTGATTTGTCAGCAATTTAACGCTGGGAAAAAGACAGTGGTGAGTTTGGGAACGATAGGCAGAGAAGGTGGTCCTTTTACGAGAATGCAGATTGATTTCATTGAAATGCCCCAAGTGAACAGATTGAGGTATGTTCTAGTGGTAGTCTGTTTGTTCTCAAGATGGGTGGAGGCCTATCCGACTAGGAGAAATGATGGAATAACAGTGGCAAAGTTACTGTTAAGAGAATTGATTCCTAGGTACGGGTTTCCAGTAACGATTGAGTCTGATAGAGGTGGACACTTCTATAATGAGCTCATGAGTTTAATTTGTGAAGCATTGAGCATACAGCAGAAGCTACATTGTGCTTACAGACCAGAGGCTTCTGGTGTAGTTGAGCAGATGAATGGCACAATCAAAAACCGAATTGGTAAGATGTGTTAGGCCACTGGAATGAAATGGCCCGATGTCTTGCCTCTAGTGCTAATGACTATTAGATCTACTCCAGATAGAACTACTGGTTTAAGTCCACATGAGATTTTGATGGGACGTGCAATGCGTCATGCATTTGTGCCTGTCAATAAGTTGATGACAATAACTGATGACATGATTTTGGATTACTGTAAAGGCCTGGCTGACGCAGTTCATTCTGTGTTTCACCAGGTTGGAGGAGACGCTACAACACTTGAGAAGAAGCAAGCTCATGATCTGAGTCCAGGGGACTGGGTGAGGATTAAAGTGCACAGAAGAAGAAATTGCTTGGTTCCAAGGTGGGGAAGGCCAAGACAAGTTATTCTGACTACGACAACTGCAGTAAAGTGTGCCGGTGTGAAAAACTGGGTGCATGCAAGTCATACTCTGAGAGTTCCAAATCCAAAATCTATGTGGGCCTGGTCTTTCCAAAGATCTTTCATATAGATAAGATAGAAGATGTAGAACATATTAATTTACTAACACGTTTTAGGAGAGAAACTTGGTCAGAAATAGTTGGTGATATCTTTGGAGCTTTAATTCCAGCAGTGGGAATTTCTTTAAATGCATATGGGATTCGGAAACTGTCAACAGTGGTGGATCGCTTATCGACAAGTACCGCTGGAGGGTTTTGGTGAATACGGAGATGATTGCCGTACGTGCCATGTCTATGCAAAATCGACTTGCCCTTGATATTCTATTGGCCAAGGAGGGTGGAGTCTGTGGAATGCTGAAAGTTCAACATTGTTGCACTTACATTCCTGACGAAAGCAAAGACCTGAAGGTCTATATCAAAAATATTACTGATTTGCATGAAGAATTAGTACCACTGGAAGCTGAAGGTATCTGGACTAAATTAGCTAATAAAGTGATAGCTGTTAAGAGTTTTATTGCTAAGATAGGTAGTACTATTATAGGTAAGATATTGTTTCCTTTGACCTGTGTAATTGTTGCTTTGTTGATACTAAGATTGGTGTGTTTGTGTTGTAAAAACAGGGGAGGGAAAAAGAGAATAATTAGAAGCAATGCTGAAAAGAAACAAAAGAGGTCAAGGAGAGATCCACAAGAGTTAGAATTAGAAGAGTTGAGGGAGAGTGTGTACTTGGAGACGAAGAGGGATGATGAAAGGGAGTCTGGTGTGTAGTGTTGTGAAAAAGAAAAAAGACATTTTCAATTTCTCCTAAAATGGGACTAACATTTTTTTTTTTGGGTTGTTTTATTTGGTGATTATATCACCAAAGGGGGGATTGCTGGAGCAGGGTTTTCTGTTGAAAATTTATTGAGTTTTAAGCTCCGGTTTTGTCTATACGTCATAACTAAAATTATTAATCTATAATCGATAATTATTGGTCTTGTGAGAAATTTTGACTAACCAATATGACTAACAAGAGAAACTACACGTGGGAATGCATTTATGTTGCTTAATAATAATGTGCAGGTTTAATTAAATGAATGTTGCTAAGTGCTATTTGTTTAAAGCACGAAACGCTTTTGAAATAACGTGTACTAATGCTTTATTGTGTTGCAAAAGGGCTAGATAATTACATACACATAAGGGTATTAGTGGGGATTAACACTGTTTTATCATTATGCTGTGGTAACGTTGTTTTGTGTCTCTTTTAATTAAGATGGTCTGTTTTGGCCTATAACAAGATGGCTGCCGTTTACAGCCTGCACTCGAGTAAAAAAATATGACGAAAAGGCCTTGCTGAACATGGTTGACAGTCACCTGACCATGGCTTCTGCTGGAGTTTAGAACATTTCCGTGATGACAGCGACTCCAGGCAAGCTTCCGACTGTCCTTGGAGGAAAAGAAAGCCACAATGAACTTTGTGATTACAGCGGTGGCTTCGCTATTGTTCCGAGGAAATGTATTCTTTTGCAAAACTCGAGTTTCCTTCTTCCGTCTTTTTATTTTTGTGATTTTTCTGAACGGAGGTTCTTACAAATGTTGCGATGCAACATCCTTTCCTGCTCGTTTCGCTTGGTGATTCAATGAACATTTAGAATTTTTATGTTGCTTTATTTTGCAAGTTATATTATAAATATTGTTAGACTAGGGAGGGTCTAAGGCCACTTCTTCCCAAACCTGCGTTGGTGAGGATCGATGCTGTGAGGACGGCGACTCGGGAAACTTTACTGAGAGACCTGTCCTGACCCATTCATGACATTTAGCTAGAATAGGTAATTATGAGATTAATGATTTTGTTATTGGTTGACTTTCATTTGAACTAATTTTAGATAAAATATCATTTATGAATTACAGTGTTGGTGGTTATTTCTTGTCGTTTATTGAGTACTCTAATGTGATTATTGTTGTTTAAATCATGACTCAGGACAGTAACAATCTGATCGCATTGGCCTTATTGTAGATACAGGGTGTTTTAGGAGTTTTCTCTCTCCATGTTTAGTGCTGATAGAGTAATCGAGCGTATGTTAGTGGAATGGGCCCAAGCGTGTGATGAGTGTATGTTGTAGGATCCAAATTTCAGAATATGATTAGCACAGTGTAACTAAAACTAACTTGTTTGACTCGGCCCTGTAAGAAGGCCTTTTGTGCATCCATTTAGTAAGGACGGCGGAAAGGGCCGAAAACAGAACCGCTGCAATCTTGGCCCTCGGCTCTTTCTCGTCTAAAGGAGCTACAGTCACGTGATTCCCTGAACCCATATTTCCCTTGTTCAGCAGACACTAGTTTTAGAAGACAGGCTGAATTGTATTTACGACCGAGAAGCAAGGTCACATCTGCCAAAAGGGAGTACCAAGCAAATTCCTTCTGAACCTGGGACGAGAAGGGAGTCACCCGGTCGACCTTCTATTCTTAAAGATAGTAGCCTTTTTCGTATCATTGAAACTAGATATAGGATGAGCTCATTAGGAGCGCCTAGACTGGCTGGTACTTTTCCACTTATAAGGCTTTGTATGTTGCACTGTAATGTAAGTATGGTTTTGTCAAGGAGCCAGCAGTCTTCCTCGGCACACCTCTTGGGTGAGGACCGATGAGGCTCCTCTATGTAGAGTTTCCTGTTTGGCCAATAAACGCTTGAACCTTCTACGTTGCCAACTGCTCGTTATTTGACTTACATTGCGGGCCACTGGTAAGTGTGGCCCTTGAAACTGAAAATTGGATACAACAGTTGGCGACCACGAAGGGCCCCGTGATAGGGTCCGGCCTCCCCCGTAATCAGGTGGTAGGTCCGAGGGCGTTTTCGGTCGGGCGGGCGGAGAACGAGCTCGAGGGTTCCGCTCCGCTCCGCGCGCTCGAGCGGGAAGCCCTCTGCTGCTAGTCACCCTTCACCGGGGTCCTACGGGCTCAACTCAGGAAACGGACCGGGTTGGTCGAGAGGAGTTGGCAGCGGAGAACGGACATTCGTACCAGGGTGCACCCGGTGAGTAGAATTTTGATTTGAAGCACTGGCTACAAGCAGTGCCCGTTTTGGTTTTGAAACACGTGAGGTGGAGCGTGTAGTGGTGTTTGAAGCACAGGCTCTAGGGCGGTGCATTGATTTTGAAGTAGGCACTGAGAAGCGGTGCCACTGTTGGTTTGAAGCCCGATTGGTACGGCTGGGCATTGATTTGAAAGTACATGTACATATGGTATGATTTGAAGGGCCCTTTTTTCTGATTTGATGAACCGCGCGCGGAATATAGCCCGATTGCACCTGGGAAACTCACGACCCAAGCTGGGTAGCCGCGAGACATATCCTCGGTGAGGCACAGACCTCCCCGGGACAGGCCTCAGTGGTGAACCAGAAAGGCAGTGAGAGGATCCATGGTGTAGTCAGGGATGTCTATTGTTGGAGATGCTACCGATTGGTGTGGGATTGGCTCACTGACTAGGTGGAAAATGTTGTAACCTCTTGGTTGTGGTTTATGTCATTTGTGTTTGTATTTAACTAATCACCATGCCTTGTCTTAGTAAGTTGAATTGTTTCAGCTGTTGCTGTCGGACGGGTGACTCTCGGCTAGCTGAGAGTCAGCCTGCCCCGCCGGAAGGCAGTCCCAGCCACTATATGTATGTGAAGCATGGAATTACCCCTTTATTGTTTTGTACTCTATGGCATAAATATACTAAAAATAACGAAGAATTGCAATGGCCAAAGACTGGTTCGTTTGACGAGAAAAAGATTGCTTTCTTGCAGGAACAACTGTTCTCCAGACGCAGCTGCCAGGCTATGTTTGATGCCCTGGGTTCGTGGCTGAAAGAATCCAAGCAGCACCGGATAAGGGAGGAGAAGCGATCTAGGGCTAAGGCAGGACAGAACGTGACTCAGAAGGCCATAGCTTATGATAGGTCTCGAGCAGAAAAGGGAATAGATTGTATGAATCGTGAATTTCGATTGAAAGTAGATAAGAGCTATGTGACTCGGCCCAATGCTGAAGATGAGATAGAGGACTTATTGGATATACGGCCACCGCCTCCTTATGTGCCGCAACGGCTGTATCCGGAGGTGGCTGGAGTCTCGGCTCCAACCCTGGCCGCACCCTTAGGAACCTCGGGCGCCTCGGCACCTCCGGCTCCCCCCAGTCCCCCTCCTTCGACAGAGCTCTCCCGACTGTCTACATCTATGTCGGAGGTGATTACTATGTTACCAGCACTGTTAACTGCTGCAGCAGCTGGGACAACACAGCTGCCACCCGGGTCAATGACTTCCCCTTCTGCCTTGCCCTCCTCCTCCGCGAGTACTACGCCAGTAGCAGCTGTCACCACTCCGACACGTCCGGTTCCTCTGGCTGAGGGTAAAAGGTTGTTTACTCGTTCGGCCTTGGGAGCTGAAGAAAAGGACGCTATTGCTGTGCAAGCATCCCAATGGATGCGACAACCCATTTATTTATTATCAGACATTTGGAGCACCATGAGGGATTACGAGCCGGTAATGCAGCAGCATGCATTAGAACATATGGCAAACCGCCTTATATCCTTGTGGGAGCAAGCACACACGGACGGAAGGGCTCCGGCCATATTATACGATATTGTCACACAAGCCCACAAATCCCGCCTTACCCCCGAAGAAGTGTATGGGAATGTGCAGACACTGGTAGCATATAGAACTCGCCTGCAGTCCACTAATCCTATGGGGCTATCCCAGTACCCTATGCGGGAAGTGCATCCTATCTACCATCCCGATATCACGGAAGTGGTAGACGCCCAGGGGGTAGTTACTCGTCCCAGAGTGGAGGCGCGTTTCCAGGAACAATGGGTGTACACTCCCTGGAAACGTAGTGAGGTGTTGTCACTAAAAAGTCAGTTACCAGATCCCAGGAAGAATCCCACTGCGTATTACAAAGAGCTTACTGAGGCGGCTTCCTCCGCAGTAATGACGCTGGCAGACATCGAGCTATTCTTCGCTCTACTAGTACCGGTGGATATTTGGCGCCAGGTGCATGATCAAGACCATGCAACCGAATTTGGGGGGACCTGGGAACAGCTACGGGGATGGGATAGAGATCGTAAACCAGGGAATAAACCCCGGGCGGAAATATTGGCCCTTCCTGATAGGATAATAAATTATATGCATTCACTGATCCCTCCCCGAAAAGTGGACTGGGATAAGTTGACGGCCTGCAAGCAGAAGAAGGATGAGAGTGTATCTGATTTCTTTACGAGATTTGAGGGAGTTTTCATTGACTTCAGTGGACAGGACCTAGCCACTGAAGGGGGGGTACGGTTGTTTGTAAATCGATTCGTGACCAATCTGTTGCCAGAGGTGTCGGCTCGATTACAGGCTGCCGAAAGCACCTGGACAACCACCACCCCGTCGACCATATTGAGTACGGCTCAATATTATGAACATCGGGAGAATGAAAGCAAGGACAGGACAGAAAAGAAGTCGAAGGATTTGAAGACTCGAGTATTGTTACAGCAAGTAGAGAGAGGACGGGGAAGAGGGAGAGGGTCACAGAATTTTGCTTCGAGAGGGGCGGGTCCGCCGCAGACGATGGGACGGACAGATTTGGGCATAAATCAATGTGCTTTCTGTAAACAGGAGGGGCATTGGCGAGCCCAGTGTCCGTTACTATATGAACAGAACAGTGCTCCGAGAGGGCGGGGAAGGGGACGTTTCTCCGGACAGCGAGGGGGATCTACGAGATCAGAGCATTCAACGACAGGTGAGATAGGACAGAACTGTTTTGATCATGGTCAGGGAAAACAGTACTATAATGACGATTATGTGACAGGCGAAGGATCAGGTTATTCTCAAGCATAGGACAGCCAAAGACAGAGTCATGGGCAGGTGTCGATTCCAATTGATCAAGCTGGACCTTATGTCCATGCACGATTGCTGAATGCATCAGGTAAATTTCTAGTTGACACGGGGGCCATGAACAGTTCTGTTTCACATGCCCTAGTCCCGGGGGCTGCTCTGTCTGGCCAGAATAATGTGTCTATGGGGTTTTCTGGAACTCCGGTGGTAAGCCCCATCTCAGAACCGCTCCCCCTTACCCTGGGGCCGGTATCAATAGACTCACCTTTTCTTTTGACCTCCCAGTGTGGAGAGAACCTTTTAGGCATGGACCTATTGAAAAAATTACATGCTCACATCTATTGTTCCCCAGAGGGGGTCTACCTGACCATAAAAGACCCTTCTCCCCTCTCTGCACAATGCTTATCTAAAACAGAACCTCTACCACCAGAACTGGCGAACATTCCGGAAACCCTCTGGGCGACCGGAGACACTGATGTGGGCCATTTACGAATAACCCCAGTATCGATTACCTTAAAACAGGACGCCCAGTTGCCGAAGATTCCCCAGTATAAAATTGCCCCTGCTGGGGAACGGGCTCTAATGGCTATCATCCACGATTTGATGGAAAACGGAGTAGTGGAAGAAACGGCCTCTAACACATGTAATAGCCCTATTCTTCTGATTCTTAAACGAGCCCCGACACAGCCGACTCCTGATTATGCTGATACCTATCGATTTGTGATTGACCTCCGAGAAATCAATAAGATCGTGGTACCCCAGTACCCTGTGGTACCTGATATTAACTCCGTCCTGACAATGATTCCTCCAACGGCGAAATTTTTCTCAGTTATTGATTTAAAAAACGCTTTCTTTAGTATCCCTATACATCCAGACAGCCGCTATCTTTTCGGCTTCACATTGGGGGGCCGTAGCTTCAGATTCTGTCGCGCCCCCCAGGGGTTTACAGAAAGCCCCAGTATCTATAGTCAAGCACTGAAAAGAATACTGGACACCTTGAGCTTGCCGCCAGGTAATGTATTACTCCAGTATGTTGATGATCTCCTGGTGGCCTCGGATACTGAGGAAGGCTGCCAGATGGCAACAGTGGAGTTACTACAGCATTTGGCAAAACATGGTAATAAGGTATCACTGTCAAAATTCCAATATTGTCGACCGGAGGTGACCTATCTCGGTCATCTCCTGTCGAAGGAGGGAAGGCGATTGACCCCGGAATGTATTGCATCCATTACTAACATGTCTGTTCCTCGCACGCAACGTGATGTCCGCGCTTTGCTTGGCATAACCTCTTACTGTCGCCAATGGATTCCTAACTACTCTCTCATCACTAAACCTTTCTTGTATTTGATCACCAAAGACGTGCATGAACCCCTACCTTGGACTGATGAGTGTCAAATAGCTTTCCTTTCTCTGAAGGCTGCTTTATGTTCTGCTCCTGTGCTTGGCACCCCAGACTACCGGAAGCCTTTTGTGCTCTATGTGCATGAGGTGGACGGTTGTTCGCTTTCAATGTTAACACAGGACTTTGGAGGTAAGCAAAGACCCTGAGCATATTTCTCAGCGGTTTTGGACAACGTCGCCAGAGCACTTCCCAGCTGCCTGAGAGCCACGGCCGCAGTAGCGATGGCGATCAGGCAATCGGAAGGGCTAGTCCTAAATACGGATCTCACAGTAATGGTACCACACGCTGTGGACGTATTGTTAAACAGAACTCAGACGCAGCACTTAACCAGTGCGCGTCTTACGGGGTACGAATTGACCCTGTTTGCACCTCACATAACCATTAAAAGATGCATGACTCTGAATCCTGCCATGTTGCTACCCCTCCTCCTGGGAGAAAGTGGCCAGGATGTACATGATTGCATATTCCGGACTGAAGAAGAGACAAAGGGCCGGATAGATCTAACAGACATCCCCTTATCGGAACCCCAAGGAGAATTGTATGTTGATGGCTCATGTTTTAAATTGCCCAACGGTAATACGGTTGCGGCCTATGCAATTACCACCTTGCGGACCGTGGTAGAGGCGGCCAAGGTACCATATCTTTCCGCCCAAGCGGCTGAATTAATCGCACTACTTAGAGCATGTGAGTTGGGAAAGGGACTGAGGTTGAACGTCTACACCGACAGCCAGTACGCTTTCGGTGTAGCCCATAGTTTTGGGAGGTTGTGGGCAGAACGAGGGTTTCTTACGTCCCATGGTGAAAAGATAAAGAATGGACAATTGGTCGAACAACTGCTGGCCGCATTACCTTTGCCAGAAGCCCTCGCCATTGTGAAATGTAGTGCCCATAAGGCTGTAACTAATGATGTTGGGAGGGGTAACGCTTTTGCAGACAAGATTGCTAAGGAAACTGCCCAGTCAGATACCCCCTCCATGTTTGTAGTTAGTCAATGCAGAAGGATGGTAGAAGCAGACATTTTTCGAAACACTGTAGATAGTGTGAGAGAGTTGCAAAAAGAAGCCACCCCAGAGGAGCTACAGTATTGGCAGGAGCAGGTGGGGCGGTTAGGCGAGAATGGGTGTTGGACGGATTTATCAGTAAAATGCAGATGGCTGCTCCCGAATGCATTCGTGAATGCGGTAGTGGCCATGGCACATGGTCCCGCTCACGTCGGGGTCCGAGGCATGTGTGCAATGTTGGACCCTGTATGGTACAACATTAACATCCAGAAAACAGCTAGAAATCTGGTCCAGCATTGTATGATTTGCCTCCAGCGTAACCCCGGGGGGTGGTACCCCTGTGTTTTCAGGAAGTTTTGCCCCACCTACCTTGCCTTTCGAGGTACTCCAAATGGATTATATACAACTGGAACGGGTTAACAACCTTAAATATGTTCTGGTGATAATCTGTACCTTCAGTAAATGGGTGGAAGCATACCCCACTAGAGAAAACACAGCTATAGCAACTGCCAAAGCCCTAATAAAGGAGTTCTTTCCCCGATACGGGTTACCACGAGTAATTTGGAGTGATAATAGGACACATTTTAATGCCAACTTAGTTCAGCATGTATGTAAAGGTTTGGCAATACGACAGAAGTTCCACGCCGCACGGCACCCACAATCAGCAGGCCTAGTCGAGAAATATAATGGGATCCTGAAGCTAAAATTAGCTAAACTACAGGACACGACTGGCCTGAAATGGCCCGATCTTCTGCCATTGGCCCTATTGTCTGTAAGGACCACCCCTCATTCTCGAAGTGGGATTTCCCCTTACGAGGTGGTCTTTGGGAGACCAGCCAATGTATGGGGGGTGCCCCGGCCCAAGTCATTTAGGGATATTGAGTATCTTATGTTGGCCGACTACCTTTATGCGTTAACTAAAGATCTCCGTTCTATCCACCAACAGATTTCAGCAGTACTGCAGCCTCTGCCGGAGGGTCCCGGACACAGCATCGAACCAGGTCAGTGGGTCCTAATTCGGAACTACCAGCGAAAGTCGAGCTTGGAACCCCGCTGGACCCGGCCACATCAAGTGCTTCTGGCCACAAGGACGGCGGTAAAGGTCGAAGGGAGGCAGCATTGGATTCATGTTTCCCATCTGAAGCGTGTCCCGCTTCCCTTGCCCGAGGATTGCCAGGACCAAGAGGAGAACGAACGGCACAGAGGTGAGCACGACGCCGAAGAGCCACCCTCCCCCGAAGCCCACGGAGAAACGGAAGGGCAGGGAGAGAGGGCCACAAGTTCGGGGTCAGCTGTGGCAAATAAGGCTCTGCCTGGGGACCAAACGCATGACCAGGAGGGCCACACACCTTGTTCCTTTTCTGATCCCACTGTGCCCATTTTGTTCATAAATCCTGAAACCCCTGGTCACACTCGATACCACCTGCTGCCCCGCAAACGGAATGAGATCCCCCGGTCCGGCTTACCATAAAAGGTGAAGTCCGAGTTAAGGGACCTAGGGGATCATATGAACACTGGACTGAACTCGTGGAGGGCGTGGAACTATAAGTGATAGCCCTGTTCAGAAAGAAGATAGAGACATTGATAGCAAAAGGGGCCCAGGTAATCCTCCTCTTCGACCAGAGTTGCGTCAAGTGCAGCTCCCACGCGAGAAGTTTTTTGCACCCTTGATTTTTATCTTTTCTTTTCTCTTTGATACTTCTATTGTTTTGGAATGCTAAGAGTCTGCCTGTGAGGCTCTAACTTGGACACAGGAAAGAAGCACCCTCCGGCAGAAGGGACTGCGTGTAGTTTTTCTTTCGTTTTCATTGTTTCCCGAGCTTAGAACTGGACTTTTAGTGAGAATGTATCCCTTTGCTCGCTTCGCCCTTGAAGAAGAACGTCCCATAATACCCTGCCCTAGATACGTACATTTACCAATGTTTTCCACATGGAGTTTGCGTGCTAAAATTGTGTTTATTTCTATAATAGCCGTGTCATTTCTATTATGTTTAGGATTGTTCATTTATCTAGAATTCCGCCACCCAGTCCATACCTTGGTGTTGACTACCCCCACTCCTCAGGAACACCACTTTCAGACTTTGGCCCCCCACAAAGAAAGGCATCGCCAGACTTATGTACATAATGCCTTCATAGAAATGTTGCATCAGACTCACAGTTCCACGAATGTCACCGATTGCTGTGTATGTGGCCTCCTCCCTTCAGTAATGCATAAACATGATTTGTTTATATCAATGCCGTTGTCACATCTAGGGAGCTGTGAAGCTTGGTTTAGATTGTTGTCTATGATATATGAGCATTATACTGTAGATGCGCATAGATTCTCGGAGAAAGATTATGACTTAATCCTGGCCTACATAGAGAGGCATCAGGGATTCACTCCCAATGCAGAAGGCACTGATGGCACTTTAGATCCAGCAGCCTGCATGAATGTGTACATGGTCCATGAGAATGATACTTGGCTAAGGGATGAGATATTAGATTTCGTATCCTTCAATTTCACCGAGTACTTTAGATATTTTCAGGAGCGCAATGTCTCCGAAGACAAGATTATACCCGTCCCTGTATTAAATACGTCATCCTCCTTTTGTGTCCAGGGTTCCGGCCACTTGTTCGTAGGATTTAGCAAATGTAATTACACTTATCGTTTACGGACTTTTAGTAGTCCTCCCATTTTGACTCCCCCGAACATATACTTCGTATGTGGAGAGAATGCTTACAACTGGCTTCCCAGGGGATGGTCGGGCAGGTGTTATCTGTCTTTCCTCTATCCTCCTGTTTATATTGCTCCCTCAGATTACCATAAATCTCATTCATTGAATAAAAGAAGTCTGTTATCCCTATCCATTGATAATGATGTCACTGATCAAACAGATACCCCGGCCCAACATTTCGTAGACATTATGAAAGGGGTCCTACCTATATGGGGCCCTATCCTCACTAGTAGGGAAATCAGAAGGCTGTCCAGGGTGGTGGAGGGAGTAGTCAATACCACGGCCGGAATATTGACTAATATCACTGTTGAGCTTCAGGCGACCCGGCTTGTGACCCTTCAAAATCGCCTTGTTTTAGACGTCATACTGGCTGACCGCGGAGGAGCATGCCGGGTGATCGGGAGCTCTTGTTGTGTATATATACCTGACTCCGCCCCTTCGGTTCATTTAGCCATTCAGAAACTCCACCGACTGGCATCAGAAATCCATACCGAGACTGGTACCTGGTCCCTGTCAACTTGGTTCTGGGACCTTCTGACCACCTGGGGGTGGAAACTATTCATGGTTCTATTGGGTATTGTGGGTTTCCTCTTTACCTGCTGCATTTGTATCCAGTGCGGCCCTGCCTGTTGTTCCTATTGTGCCACCCAATTTCGCTCTGCACTACCTAAATCCCCACCTACCCAAGCTCATGCCCAAATGACCCAGAAAGAAATTCATGATCTAATGCAGATAGATGAGGGTATCTTTGAGGATTAGCCATATTTGTTTTTATCTTATTTTAGCTACACTATGCTAAAAGGGCCGTTCTGTAGGATCCAAATTTCAGAATATGATTAGCACAGTGTAACTAAAACTAACTTGTTTGACTCGGCCCTGTAAGAAGGCCTTTTGTGCATCCATTTAGTAAGGACGGCGGAAAGGGCCGAAAACAGAACCGCGGCCATCTTGGCCCTCGGCTCTTTCTCGTCTAAAGGAGCTACAGTCACGTGATTCCCTGAACCCATATTTCCCTTGTTCAGCAGACACTAGTTTTAGAAGACAGGCTGAATTGTATTTACGACCGAGAAGCAAGGTCACATCTGCCAAAAGGGAGTACCAAGCAAATTCCTTCTGAACCTGGGACGAGAAGGGAGTCACCCGGTCGACCTTCTATTCTTAAAGATAGTAGCCTTTTTCGTATCATTGAAACTAGATATAGGATGAGCTCATTAGGAGCGCCTAGACTGGCTGGTACTTTTCCACTTATAAGGCTTTGTATGTTGCACTGTAATGTATAAAAGTATGGTTTTGTCAAGGAGCCAGCAGTCTTCCTCGGCACACCTCTTGGGTGAGGACCGATGAGGCTCCTCTATGTAGAGTTTCCTGTTTGGTCAATAAACGCTTGAACCTTCTACATTGCCAACTGCTCGTTATTTGACTTACATTGCGGGCTACTGGTAAGTGTGGCCCTTGAAACTGAAAATTGGATACAACAATGTGCGTGTATCTGTGAAATTACTCTATCCGCGGAAGTAGGGAGAATTTGTATGCCCTGATCTGCAGCAGTTGCATGAGATTATTTCTAGCACTGGGTGTCTTTATGTAAAGAAAACATTAATTAGCCACGCAATGAACCATGGACAAACCCTTAAATGTCTCTGGGGTGCGGCAGTTGGAAAACATAAGACAGGCAAAATGCAAGAAACCTAAGATGCCGTTATGCGTCCCGCATGGTCAGAAAGGAACATCAGATCCGGAAACCATTACCACTAAGCAGCTTTACATTGTGTGGGAGGACATCCATGGTACAAGCCCAGGCAACACCCACACCCCCTCCCCGAAAGGGGCACCAGCGCCACTCAGCAGCCCCCATGCCGCTTGTCCCAGCACAGTGGATGGGACACCCACGACCCAGTGATCAGTGAGAATCAAAAGCTGGCTACACACGTATCGTCTCATCCCTCATCCCCGGCGCTCGTCCTTGCCCTCAGCCTAGGGTGAACAGTATATTCAAACCAAAACTGTTGCAAAATTAGACGCAGACTACAAA
This sequence comes from Triturus cristatus, assembly GCF_964204655.1. Taxonomy (NCBI): domain Eukaryota; kingdom Metazoa; phylum Chordata; class Amphibia; order Caudata; family Salamandridae; genus Triturus; species Triturus cristatus. The sequence goes on along the minus strand of NC_140586.1, from coordinate 320,875,739 downwards.
TTACTACAACGAGGGCACAGAATGACCACGCTAATCACCATAACTATACATGAAAGGCCGTGAGAGCATAAATGAAAAGCACTTTTTAAAGCCATTCTCCTGCCTGTTAATTGCTTTACTTTATTATCCGGTCTCCTGTAGTGTCCTGAGAGATGGGGCACTAGGGCCCAGACGAGGGCAGAGGGCAGGAGAGGTCACCGGACACCAGTTCCGGTCAGAGAGGGTGAGGGGCAGAACACAGGAAGCAGGGACCGAGACAAGACGTGCAGCACGCTGGCTGCCAACTAGATATATAATAAAATATAGAACCTGACCTGGCTGTGTGGTGATCATTGCAGCGACACGACGCGACAACTGGCGACGAGGCGGGATCTAAATCCACGCGTCGCGGTGACTGTCGGAGCCCACCCGGTCGCGGAAAGAAATTCGGAGCCAGGAGCCCACCCTGGTCCGAAGTGCCCAGCAGAAAAAACATTGTTGCGGGAGCCCACCCCGGCGCTGCTAACAGAAGTAAGAGCAGCGCGATACTGAAACTGACGAGGCAACCGAAGGAAAGATTAAGATCCCTCCTGCGCGTGACTTTCAACGAACTCTCGCGAGAGGAGGCCGTCATTTTAAAGTCAGGCGAATTGAGCCAATCAGTGTCCAAGATAGACGGCGGCCATTTTGAAGGGTCAGGCAAAGTCCCGAACAGCGCGAAATCACGTGAGAGTGCAGCGGCCATCTTGGAGTCAGGCAAATTGGGCCAATAGCAGCACAGGAAGGCCGGGAGGCCATTTTAAAGTCAGGCAAAAAGGAAAATAGAGCAAAAAAGGTCTAAATAAAAGGAAAAACACAAGAAAAAGGTGCCAAAGGAAGAAAATAGCACCAGAGGAACAAGAAGGAAGAGGAAAGAACGAAATAAATAAATAAATAAACAACAAGAAAGGAAAGATATGGGTGACGAAGAAACAAGGAGCACACAAGCTGTGTTCCGCAGGCCACTGCCATTTAACATATCGGAACCGCAAGCAGGCATCAGATGGGAGAGATGGCTACGACAAATTGAACGATACATGCGCGCAACGGACATCGCAGAGAGCAAACAATTAGATTTGCTGGTCAACCTTGCGGGAGACGAAATAGAAGATTTAATGATGACACTACCAAGTGAAAAAACGGCAGATTACAAAGGCGCGAAAGCGTGCCTCACAGAGAAATTCGACCCCCAACGCAACATCGACTTTGAAAGATACACGTTCCACACAGCATGCCAGCAACCAGAAGAGAGCATGGATGACTTCGCGACAAGGTTGCGGAAGTTGGTGACATACTGCGAATCCGATAAATTTGACAATGAAGAAGCAATACGAACGCGCCTCATCGTAGGGTGTTTGTCAGTAGAGTTCAGAGCACGCATCCTCAAAGAACCAACAACACTTGAGAAAATACTGACGATGGCCCGCACAGAAGCACGGGCCACGGAACATGCCAAACAAATGGATGACGGAACATTTCAAAAGGAACAACAACAGGGAGCAACAACATCCCAGGAAACAAGCGGTCACATGCTACAGATGCGGCTTTGATTTCCCACACGTTGGCACCTGCCCAGCAATGGGCCAGAAATGCAGAAAATGCAACAGGGACAACCACTTCACAAGCACCTGCATGAGCCGGCAATTCAGGAACACGAGGGGACGAACAGCAAGACCAGGGACAACAGGCACCAGGCACGCCAGACACATGGAGACAGCAGAGAGAGGCTCGTCGGAAGAGTCGGATGAACAGACGACGGCTGGGAGAGAAGCACGGCTATACCTCATGTCCGACACACCAAAAGAAGGAAGACAGCAGGAACACATCCAGCTGGTGGAGAAACAGCAAATAAAAAAGACGGCCACAGTAGACATCGACGTCGGGCGCCACAGAACAAAATTTGTGTTAGACAGTGGTGCCACATGCAACATAATGTGCATGTCAGAGTACATGAAGATGAGGATAAAGCCAACGTTATCGCCATCAAAAGTAGATGTGTTCACATGGGGATCAAAGACACCAGTCGAAAACATGGGCAAGTTCACTGAAACTTTAACGTACCAGTGCAGCCCTTCGAACTTCAAACCCCCGCCTCTGCGTCCCGACCACGCCGAACAAATACATCTCCCTGTCCTCCAGGGGGAGGTATGCCACCGGTCTGTGCCGGACACAAACAGTCAAAATCACATCGCGTCCTCCAAGAGACTACCGTGCCCTCATGCCAGCACCAAAACCCACAGGGCATCGTCTGACGCCCCGGGCAGGCCGCACGGGCATTTCCACAAACCCATCGGGCCCGTGCACGCTTGACTACCCGGAGGTAGGAGCCATGGTTTGACCCAGTCATCGGCCCCTTCCGGCCTGCCCCCACATTCTACGCCCGCGCTCCACCATGAACCCTGAGCGCAGACACAGCCCAGGGATCTGAGAGAGGATGACCCCTATCACTCACAATCAAACCGGGCTCTTTCACGAGCACACGCCTGCGTCATGGACTCGCACCCTCTGGTCCTGAGCACGAGACCTGCACAATGGCAACCGCTTGTTTCCCTGATCAGCCCCCAACAGTGACCCCCTCCATTCCACAGTCCAGTACAACCGGGCCACCAAAACTATGCGGCCAGACAGCACTGGACCATGCAGCAGCCTTGGCGAAATTTATGCGGAACGGAAAGCCCCTGTCACCCAAGCCTAAGGAAAGCAGGCCCAGGAGGGATCCATGTCCTGCCCTTCTCCTCGCAGTACCGTCCTTGTGTCACAGGCCCCACAACTGAAGGTGCATGCGCGCGCCTGACCTACAACCTCTACTGCCTAGCACGTGGAAACCGCGCAAAGCTCACCCAGCCTGCCCATGCAGGCGCAGGGTTGCCGCTGGCAGGAACACACCAGGGGGACAATTGGAAACAGCCAAACATTGTTTTTAAATTCTGAACTACTGAATAAAATCCCTGCCAGCTCCAGTTGTACCTGTAATGAAATGCATGTACCCAGTTTTAGCGACGTGCCCATGCCTCCCCAAAGACCATGATACTATTGTGCAGTGCCTGTGAGTCACCCTGTTGTTTTAAGGTTGTACTGCGTCCATGTATTTTATTTCTGTTACTTTATTAGCTTTGTGTAGCGCAAACTCAGCCAAAGGGAATGGTGCGCTTTACAAAAGCACAGTTACATTGCGCATGCTCCTATTTCTATTTAGTATCACACACCATTGCAATATGTAACGGCGGCCTTTGACCGTATGATCCCCGAGGAGAGTGGTAAACCCAACATTTACTTTCCCCAGCACCGAGAAACTAACACCACCAAGACTGATCAGTTAATTGTAGACACCCAAGAACAGCACTGCCTGCCTCTGTGGTGCAACGCTGCGACACCACAATGAGGTACGGTCGCAAGGATCTGGGCCTGGAGGGTGCACACCTCCTTGAATCCTTCTTCTTGCTCTTTGGCTCCACGACGCCCTGAAGGGCTGTAATAATAGAATCACAGCTGTTGCTGAGGAGCTAGGTACCGGTGCTGTTGTGCTTGGGTTGGCTCCCCCTTTGATTATACCTCCTTGCTGTTGCCTTATGAGCAAGTACGTTTATAAGTTTGGTTCCACCATGGAGAATTGGGTGCATTATGAGGAGGATGACGCCTTGTATGAGGAGGAGGTGGAGACACCTGCCATTGAGGATAACATTGTTGAGGCCCTGGACGCTTCCGTGCAGGAGTCTGTCAACAAGGCCCTGGAGAAGGCGGTCCCGGGAACGTTGCAGCAGGCCTTGGCGACCGCATTGAAGCCTATTACCAGGCAACTGGAGAGGTTCGCGAAGCAGCATGGCTTCACTACCCCAGATGAAGCTCCGGCGGGGGAGCCGCATTCTGATTCCTATAAGTCGCTGCCGCGCCCGGCGAGGGAGAGAGAGGGTGCAGGACACTGACATGGAGCCTTCCTCCCCCTCCTCGGACACCCCGGAGGACTCTCCTCCCCGAAAGAAGTCTCGGAAGGTTAAACATGCAGAGCCTTCCCCACCGGCTCCCACGCATTTTACATTCAACCCCTCGGATATCGTGCACCCCAGATCTTCCGATTGGTTGCCTGCCCCGGAGGTGGCGGCATACTTGCACGAGAATTTGCGCAAGAGCTTCGATAAGGAGGTGCGCAACAGGCTGCGGTCTGAATGTCCCAGACCGGATCTCTCGGATAAGGTGGCGGAAACGCCGGAGATTGACCCGAGTTTGCATACCTTTCTGAAAAAGTTTGCCAAAGATCCCAAGAAGGGTTTAGACCGCGCATGGCGAGGGTGCCAGAATAGCTTTTGGACGCGGTCCGACCCCTAGCAAAAATTGTGGAGATGGCACTAGAGGCGCAGGAATCGGGCACCGATATAGACTCTCATGTTTTGGCAGGTTGGACCCAGCGGGCTATCTGTCTATTGGGGAATGCCAAATGCGATATCTCCATGGAGCGCAGAAAATCGATTCTGATGCGCATGGACTCTAACCTTACAGAGTTGGCTGCGGCGGAGCCGGGTCCGTTGGCGGACGGAAACCTCTTCGGCGATCGTTTCGTCAAGGATGTGGCGAAATATGTGGTACCTTCACTACCCTGGACAAGGCCCAGGCTGGGATCAAACGTGTTTTCCAAGCCGGGGTTTTCAACAGGGCCGGACGAGGCCGGGGACGCTCGTTTGGCCGTCAATATTCCCAAGGTCCTCCACGTGGAGACTTCGGACGAGGCAGAGGAGAGTGGGACTCCACCCGCGGTGGCACCTTCTATCCCACCAGACAGCGCTTCAACAAGCGGCGCTTTAACAAAGGTTCCTATCGTGGAGGGTTCCACGCCGCCGAGTCTACAGGTGAGCGCTCCAGACTTATTTCTTGTTCCGCTGGGGGGACGTATTCGGCAGTTTTATCACAACTGGGTGCAAATATCACAAGACGCATGGGTTTTGCAGACAGTTCAGGGGTTCCACCTAGAGTTTTTTCAGGCACCCTGTCAGATGCATCGTCCCAGACAGCTTTCTTTTTCCCAACTAGAGTGCGATTTCATAGATTCAGAAATAGACGGATTGCTGCAAAAACGCGCGATAGCTCCTTGCGAAGAGGGCCCTCGCGGTTTCTGCAGCAATATTTTTCTGGTGCAGAAGAAAGGAGGTGGTTACAGGTTGGTACTCAATTTGAAGGATTTCAATCACTTTCTGACTTACAAACATTTCAAGATGGAGGGCATCCATCTGCTGGCAGATTTGCTAAAGCAAGGGGACTGGTTGGTCCGTCTGGACCTGAAGGACGCTTATCTGTCCGTTCCCATATATCGTCCCCATCGCAGATTCCTTCAATTTCAATGGCGCAACCAGTGGTACGAATATTTGGTCCTTCCTTTCGGACTTTCCTCAGCACCGTGGTGCTTCACCAAGGTTCTGAAACCGGTCGTTGCCTACCTCAGAGAACAAGGGGTTCGCATGATTGTCTATCTGGATGACATGCTCATTATGGTGCAATCTCCGGAGTTGGTAGCTCAGCACTTGCGCATGACCATTCATATTTTGCAGAATCTGGGGTTCGTGATTAACAAACAAAAATCGGTCTTATCTCCCACACAGACGATAGATTTTCTGGGGTTCGTCATCAACTCTCAGACGGCCCAACTCAGCCTTCCAAATTCCAAACTTCGGGATATCAAGAGGGAACTTTGCTCGTTCCTGACCAAACAGATGGTCTCGCTCAGGGGGATTGCCCGGATAGTGGGACTTCTCGCGTCATCCATTCAGGCAATATTTCCGGGTCCCCTACACTACAGGGCCCTGCAGCGACTCAAAATTCAGCACTTGCAGAAGGGCCTTTCTTACACGGACGTAGTCCCTCTTTCCCTGGAAGTGAGGGAGGAGATGCAATGGTGGTTGGCCCACGTCGAGGCGTGGAACGGCAGAGCAATCTTCGGTTCTCGTCCAGAGGTGGTCATAGAATCCGACGCCAGCCGTTGGGGTTGGGGAGCGCGCTGCGGAAATATTTCCACAGGGGGACGATGGTCCCTAGAGGAGTTAGATCTTCACATAAATTGTCTAGAGCTCCTCGCAGGCTCGTTTGCGATCCGGACGTTAGCTCCCAGGCAGATCTCATGTTGCATCCTTCTTCGGATGGACAACATATCGGCGGTCCGGTACATCAACAAATTGGGGGGCACGAGGTCCTCAATCTTGGTGGAGATAGCGAAGGCCTTTTGGCACTATTGCCTGAATCATCAGATTTCCGTGATAGCAGAATACATTCCGGGCCAGTCCAACGTGGTGGCGGATTGGAACTCTTGCCACCTCAGGGACTACAGCGACTGGCAACTTCTCCCATGAGTGGTTCGGTGGTTACAGGAGATTTGGGGACCTTGCCAGATCGACCTTTTTGCCTCCAGGCTGAACCGTCAAATGACGAGATTTTTCAGCTGGAGGCCGGACCCTCTGACGCTGGCGACGGATGCCTTTGCGCAGGAGTGGACTCAGGAATTGAATTACGCGTTTCCACCATTCATCCTCATTCCCCGCGTGTTCACTCAGGTGATGCGCCAGAGAGCAGAAGTGATACTGGTGACTCCCTTGTGGAAGTCGCAGCCCTGGTTCCCGTTGTTGCTGGAGGCGTGTTGCGACTTCCCCAGGAGGATTCCATGGTCCTCAACGATGCTCCAGGGCCCTCAGGGAGAGACACACCCGATGGTTCTATCGGGGCACCTGTCCCTGATGGCCTGGAGACTTTCAGGCAGCGTTGGCAAATGCCAGGATTTTCGGACCAAGCTTCGAGCTTTATCAATCAAGGGTGGGCCCCCTCTACCAGGAAGCGATATTCTTCAGCCTTGGGATGCAGGGTTCGTTGGTGCATGGGACAACATGTGGATCCCGTGGGGGCAGGATTACCCTATATTGTGAATTTTCTATCAGAGAAGGCGTCGGAAGGTTTAGCGTACCGCTCTGTTAATAACTTCCGTTCCGCCATCTCGGCAGGCCACTCTCAGATCGAGGGCAAGCCTGTCGGAATGCATCCTTTAATATGTAAGCTCCTGAAGGGCATCAGAGTAGCTAATCCACCCAAACCAAGGTACTCTTCTTTGTGGGATGTCTCACTGGTTCTGTCACTCTTTAATAGCTGGCCCGACAACAATAGGTTGTCCAGGAAACATTTGTCGGCCAAGCTGGCCATGCTGCTTTGCCTAGCAGCTTGTAGGCGTTCTTCGGATGTTAAAGCTCTTGATATTACAGGTAGAGTATTTACTCCGGAGGGAGTTTCGTTTTCTATTACTTCTAGAACTAAGACAATGTCACGCAGTGTGGATTATCATGCTTTTCCCGATAATGCTAAACTTTGTGTGGTTCAATGCCTCAAGGCTTATGAAGAATGTACCAGGTCTACCAGGCCGGAAGGGGTGGCACAATTGTTAATTGCTCTGCAGAAACCGTACAAACCTGTGACAGCGGCTACCATAGCCAGATGGCTCAAAGATGTCATGCAAGAAGCAGGTGTTGATACTCAGGTCTTTGGTGCACATTCTGTCCGAGGCGCTATGGCCTCTAAGACTTTCATGTTGGGTTCCATCGTACAAGATATTATGCATTTTGCAGACTGGTCGTCTGAATCAACGTTTAAACAGTTTTATTATAAACCGGTGGGTGATATATCCTCTGTTGTTTTTGGATCAGCGTTAAACTAGCATAATACGAAGCCTCCGGTCCTGTAACAGAATAAAAAATTAGCTAGCATTCGCGCCAAGAATTTTCAATTCTATTAAGGACACGGAGGCGAGGATTATCCCACCCGGTTAAATTACTGTAATGTAATTTCTGCCCACCCGTTGTGTATATATTCTGATTTTACAGAAGTTACGGGTTGTTTTATCTCTGTTCTTTCAGGATCTGACAAGAAGATGGATTAATCCGGTGTGCAGATTGACGTTCTTCCCAGCTGGTCTGGTGTTCTTCCACGTTGGAAGCTGCTGTTGAACTTTAATACTTATTGGGCTTTTGTTCGGAGCAAAGAAAGAGACTGGTTCCGGTGTTACTGGCTCTTATGGGGCCCTGCAGGAAGTGATGTGGTATGTGCATCATGGGAAATGTAGTTTTGTTTTACATAAGAAAAGTTTTCATTGGCTGCTGTGAGTAGCAATAAATAGAAAGAGAAGCATAATCCTCGCCTCCGTGTCCTTAATAGAATTAAAAATTCTTGGCGCGAATGCTAGCTAATTTTTTATTCAAGCATCCCGAAACCCGACTCCTCGGGGTTTCAGATGACAGGGCTTGGTATTGTGTAACGTGCTAATTCTTCCAGCGATAGTCAAGAGTGACAATGCAGGGGCTCTAGAAGGGGTGAAAAACCAACAAAGCCTCATTAACAAGCGAATGGTCTTTAAAAGACCTGTGAAGTACTCAGGTGCGGCTGTGTTTGAGCCCAGCCCGGGCTGCCACACACGGTGTGGGGGGGGGGGGGTTGTCGGCTCGGTGTGTGCACTGCCAGCAACCTGCCAGGCCAGTGCACAACACTTGCATCACCCTCTCTCTGCCTGCCACAGCGCTCCATGCTTCTGAAAGGTAAGAAAAACGTGCATTTGCGTTTCAAATGTCGGATCCTGCAGCAGCACACTTCCAAAGCCCATACATGACAGTAACCCGATTCAAGGCCCCATTCTCCCGATTTTTTTCGAAAAAATCTTCTAAAATGTTGGCATGTATGGCAAGGATGCATGCTATCCACCCCATTTGCTTGGTCACAATCGGCTGCTCTTAACCCAACCCCACTGCCGGGTTCTAAACTCACCTCCGCCTTTTTAGGTGTCGCCTGACCCAGCGCATGCGCTGGTCTGGCGAGACTTATTGAGAGGGCTCCAAAAAGTGCTACCAGGGCAGCCTAGAGCTACAGTGCATGTGCGCTGGCGCGCGCACCGCGTTTTACCGCGATTACTTTCACTTTCGGCCGCGCGGCCGCTTTGCATAGCCAATAGGTCTCGCTTTTGGGACCTTATAAGTATTTAGTTACGCAACTGTTGCATGGCTAAACACTTATAAGGTCCCAAAGGCGAGACCTATTGGCTATGCTAATGCTTGTTATTAACAGCTATCAAATTCAGCCCAATTCTGGCCTAAATGTCTTTTCAAAACAAAACTTTCTCTGCCCTGCATATAACAGACAAATACTTAAGCAAACACTTGAAAACTGGCTATCCTCACGCTCACCCGCTGGTAAACTGCCATTTCTTTTTAGGTCTCGCCTGAGACAGCGCTTTAGCGCTGCTCTGGCGAGACTTATAGTAAGCACTTTTGGAAGTGCAAACGAGTGCTTTCAGGCCGCCAACTACTGTGCATGTGTGCCGGGCGCGCGCACCATTTGGCAGCCTGAGGGCACTCGTTGTCTTTCACTTTCGCCTGTCACACAGCCGCGCTTTGAAGTGTGATCGCGATTGCGATCACTTACATTTCACGGGCGCTTTGATGTTTTCAGTGAGCCGCGCGGCCACTGAGGACATCAAAGCGCCCGTGAACACCATTTGCCACCCCCACCTCTTCAGCCAACTTACTCGCACAGCCTCGCATAAATCGTTGTTTTATTTTTAATTTACATTAAATAATGTAGGCCGCGCTTCCTCTTATTTATTTGTTTAATTTTTTTTAATTCACGGTTTTACCATGCCGAGACTCGAACCGGCTTCTCCAGGTCCAAAGTCGGCAGCTCTAAAGGTCATGCCACAACATCTCCACTGCTGCTGGGCGTCACAGCTCTCCTCTCAGCCCTCTCTCACAGACATTCATTTCACTTCCTGCAACTGAAGGACGATACATAGGGGTGCACCTCATATGTATTACACCAGAATCTGACTTAGATCACGATGAATTGGCTACCTATAGCTTGCGTGTTTACCAATTTCCTTACATCTAAGCCACTTATGTAGCCTTGTCACATGTGACATTTGGTTGGAACAGAAATGTCACAGGAAAATTGTCAGATCCTGTCCTAGAAATGCTCCCTCGGTGGAGTAAAGAAATTGATGAATGAATATGCGTGTCTTCTTCTCACACTGCTGGGCCATTTTTTTGTGTACAACATTCCTGTTTCAAGTAGATTTCTATTGCGAAAGGCATTGTGGGGAAATTTTACTCGACAATTTTGCATTTTTTTTTATCTTAGAAGCACCGCGGCGAGGAGCAGACGGGCATTGTATTTGCTCTACTTACAATACAAAACCTTCCCCTGTTCCCAATCTCCTTCCACAAGTTTGTTGCCTGCTTTATTATCGTATAGGTATGGTTTGGGAAGGGAAGTAGTGCCCATCCTTCTAGTGCATCATGCAGCCGTGCATCATGTAGGAAATCAAAGAAGTGCCTGTATTTTGCAACTTATTTCTGTTTGATGGTCATGCCACAACATCTCCACTGCTGCTGGGCGTCACAGCTCTCCTCTCAGCCCTCTCTCACAGACATTCATTTCACTTCCTGCAACTGAAGGACGATACATAGGGGTGCACCTCATTTGTATTACACCAGAATCTGACTTAGATCACGATAAATTGGCTACCTATAGCTTGCGTGTTTACCAATTTCCTTACATCTAAGCCACTTATGTAGCCTTGTCACATGTGACATTTGGTTGGAACAGAAATGTCTCTGGAAAATTGTCAGATCCTGTCCTAGAAATGCTCCCTCGGTGGAGTAAAGAAACTGATGAATGAATATGCGTGTCTTCTTCTCACACTGCTGGGCCATTTTTTTGTGTACAACATTCCTGTTTCAAGTAGATTTCTATTGCGAAAGGCATTGTGGGGAAATTTTACTCGACAATTTTGCATTTTTTTTTATCTTAGAAGCACCGCGGCGAGGAGCAGACGGGCATTGTATTTGCTCTACTTACAATACAAAACCTTCCCCTGTTCCCAATCTCCTTCCTCAAGTTTGTTGCCTGCTTTATTATCGTATAGGTATGGTTTGGGAAGGGAAGTAGTGCCCATCCTTCTAGTGCATCATGCAGCCGTGCATCATGTAGGAAATCAAAGAAGTGCCTGTATTTTGCAACTTATTTCTGTTTGATGGTCTGGTGGTTACGGAAGGCAATACGGTGAATAACCAATGATTCTTTTTCTATTTTCAGAAAATGTTGTTTTTAGGTGTAGCTGAAGACAGTCTGTCAGAGCGGCACATCAAAAGCATGCTGACAAAGAGGGTGCGGGCCATCACCCTTCAGCCATTGGTGGGCTAGAGTCCACCCCATTCAGCCATATTTTGGGGAGAGGGCCTTTACATTTTAGATCGGAGCAGAGGAATATTTCAGTCCTACAGCTGACTCTTAGGTGCGATGGTCCCAGCAAAGAGAGACTTTCTCCACCCACCACCCTTCAGATGCAGCACACGGACAGCCCAGACTCCCCTCTGTAGATACTTCTCCCTCCCCTCTCCTCCTCCACATTTGTCACCTGCCTGACAAAGGCATGTCTCCACACATGCCACTCATCCCCATTTCTTCTACAGCCGCCATATTTGTGGCAGCTGCAGCGACCACTGAGGCTTTTTGTTGTTTCCAGGGCTGTTTATGTTTGTGTCTGACCATCTTCCTTCACTAGGGGCATGCATCTCTCTAAGAGTGCTGTGAGAGGTTCCTGGTCGGCAGGGTCACCGTGGAGAGTTACACATCCCCAAGTTGAACGGGTCTCTACGCTGGCGTTCTTCATTGGGAGGGAAATGGATACAGGGGAGGAACTTTTTTTTCCCTTTGGAGATATTCTATGCAGGTGATTGCAAGTTTAATACAGATGTGCACACGTGGGTTTACATACAAATATACTTGATACAGTTATCGTTTTTACTTCGAGTTGTCGATATTTTTACAGTGGATATGACTGTTATGATGGTGGCATCAGGTACCCGAGCATGTTTTATTTCCGTCCGTAGTGCACGCATTGAAGGGATTTACTCAAATCTGCTGGCATTACCAATGTGGCCCTTATAAGAGCTGCGTGGCTGCTGCACTCCCCAGGGGGAGGCTGCAGAGCATGGCAGTCCCACGAGAGACTGCTACATTCCTGTGACTGCAGATCTGTCTCAAAGTGAGCGCACTGCGTGTTAGTTCTAAGCAAGCGCTGCAGGCCGAGCACCCTCAGTGAGAGAAGGTCGGGCCGTGCCACAGCTGTTCTTTTCCACTGATGGGGTTTGCGCTTTCAGCCGTAAAAACACCAACTGGTAAAGCCTGAGAGCAGTCGCTGTGTTTCCGCACCGCACTGTCCACTGACCACTAGAGACATTGCTCCAGCCAAGGAGCCCGTGCATGGCTGAAAAATTCCATTAGTGCCTCAACCCCCCTTTTAGGTCTCGCCTGACCTCACTTTCACGGCCGCTTTGATGTTTGATCGCGATCACTTTCGCGGCCGCACGGCCGCTTGTTTTCTTCTATTATTTTTACGTTACAGACTTGAAGCTCCGTTTGCCGGTGATAAGAGCCTCGCACGCCGCACACTGCTGCATGCCACACACTGCTGCACACTGCTGCATTACTCACTGTTGCATGCTGCACGACACTGCTGCACGCAGCACACTGCTGCATGCCGCACACTGCTGCACGCTGCACACTGCTGCATGCCGCTGCACGCCACACAGTGCTGCATGCCTCACACTACTACACGAAACACTGCTGCACGCCTCACACTGCTGCACGCCTCACACTGCTGCACGCCTCACACTGCTGCACGCCTCACACTGCTGCACGCCACACACTGCTGCACGCCACACACTGCTGCACGCCACACACTGCCGCACGCCGCACAATGCTACACGAAACACTGCTGCACGCCACACACTGCTGCATGCCTCACACTGCTACACGAAACACTGCTGCGCGCCTCACACTGCTGCACGCCGCACACTGCTACACGAAACACTGCTGCATGCCACACACTGCTGCACGCCGCACAATGCTACACGAAACACTGCTGCACGCCACACTGCTGCACGCCACACTGCTGCACGCCGCACACTGCTGCACGCCGCACACTGCTGCACACTGCTGCATTACTCACTGCTGCATGCTGCACGACACTGCTGCACGACACTGCTGCACTCCACGCACTGCTTTTATGCGAGTTGATGCTACTGACATTGTAAATGACAATGCCTTTTATTTGTTTTAAAACCAAAACATAAATAAAAGGCATTGTAATTTTACAATGCCAATAGCTCAAACTCTTATAAATGCGAGACCTATTGCATTGCAAATGCTTGTTTAGTGTAGCCTTGTCAATGACACATCTTTTAACTCCTCTTGACATCGTAATTACAGCCGAATTCAACATCTAGCAAAGCCCCCAGAGAAATGAGACCACGAGAAGTGACGGACCGAAGAACCAGTGGAGATAAATCTACCGGCCATCTGGAGCGAGAAGCACTACATCAACAAGTAACCATAGCGCCACTGGCCCCCAGCAGAGCAAAGAAGGCATGATCCACATGCAATCCCCAGTCGCCAGCCGTGGCACCACCCACCCAGGCATTCTTCCAAATAAATAAAGCAGCTGATTGGAACAAAGACACCGGAAATAGCATCTCCATTTGAGGCAATCACTGCACACACGAAATGGCCTCAGGACCACACCATGCGAATGAAACACCGAAATCGGGAGCGGGGGCACACTTGAACGGGAATGTGATTGGCTCGCAGCCCGCTGATAAAGTGCGGCAGAGATGCCACCTGGGGGAGCGGGTTAGCATGGTGCCAACCAGTCACGGCCTATGCCGCACCCGGTGGTCCTGCTGCTGGTTGCGGGGAGATGCGCTCCAGGCACTTGTTAACTGGCGCGCGACGCAGCTAAAGTCGCACGGTCACCCCGCCAACCGCCAAAGGCCGGAGATCCAATCCAGATGGAAACTAACAACTAACTCTAGTACCTGCCCCTGGCTCCACCCACAGTCGCCCCACCAGCAGGAGCTGAACGGGTAAAAACAGGCGGGTTGTATATGGGGGAGCTGTGGCCTCCTGACCTCTAAAGCCCAGTCTCCCTGCTGATGCATCCAGATGTCTCAGGTGCCAACATGGGGTCACACTAACGCAGCTGCAGGCCCATAACTCGCAAACCCTGCCTTCCGAACGTGGTCAGGCAGGAGAGGCTGCCGGCACTTGGCCGCAGCAGCCGTAATGTTCCTCTCCAAAGCTAGAAGTCGAGGGCCGTGCTCTGCTCTGCCCTCGCAGACAAGGGGCCCACTTGGTCAGACAAGGCAGCAGCCTAATGTCCCCGAGTGCTTCGGTGACCTACTTCATCCTCCCACTCCTCTTCAGGTACCTTGTAGGTGGGGAATGGGCACCCGGCACAATAGCAATTCACGGGGTTGGAGGGGGGGAGGGCTCGTTTCCTACCCTGCACTCCCGCAAAACCCACCACTCCCCAGAGACTCAACGCACCAACAGATTGTCCAGCGGGAGGTAGTTTACAAACAAATAGCATGATAGTATGCCTGAACTCGAGCTGAATAAAATATCCCTGATGCACCACAGTCGGGATCAAGGCCACAAGACAACCCAAAGCCCCTCCCCCGGGCAACCACCAGATCGGAGCCACGGGGTTAAAAGGGACGGTGTAATGGCCCACACTTACCGCAACTAACCTGACGCCCTCCATATCTCCGACCAAGAAATGCCACCAACCCACGGAAAACAGCGAGGGGAACCGATGCCAGACCAGGAACTCGACTAAACGGCGTCAGGACAGCGGGAAAAGAGGGGGCCCTGTGGGCGGGAAAGGTATATGTACCTCGCCTCCGCCCACTCCTGCCCGGAAGTGACGTGGGCATGCGGACCCTTAGGGGGTAGCAAACACTGGGCGGCTGCCTCGTGGGCCATCATGTGGCACTAAGGGGGGCCGCCCTCAGGATCACCACACGCCTACTGAGGGCGACATCCGAGGGTTACATCCTCTCTCTAGTCACCGGAATGGCACGGGGGACCAAAGTAAGAGCCTCTGGTGCTTCGCCCAGCAGGGGGTATACTCCTCTGCATTGACAAGATTCTGCTACAATGGGCCTCGCACCCAGGGTTAGGCAGCCTAGCCAGACACATAGGATGCTGCTGGTGAGCAAGTACCAGGCACCAGACATGAGGCAGCAGTCTTTTTTGAGGTTTGGACAAGGTACCCCACCCCTAAAGATCCAAGAAGGGTGAGAGCAACCAAGACCAGGGTCCGATCGACAATTAGAGCACCAGGGATGGATGGCCAAAGATTAAGTTAATTAGAGCTGAATAAATGAGTACGATGTCACAAGAGAAGGCCAACGGTCTGGACACCACAGGCAGCGTGGTGGAGACAGCACCTTTAGATGGTTTCTTTTAAGCATAAAAGCGGCCGGTAGACCAGCAGAAGGAAATATATTGCTGTAACAATGATCCTTGGGTGACCTGATGGCTGGGACACTGAGGGGCACTGTTGAGAGCCAGAGGTGGAGTGCACCATAAAAGAGGAAGAAGGAGCAAACCCGAAAAGATGAAAGGGGGAGCCGCCTTGGGACGTGAGACCCACAGGCGGCGTTGCGGCAAAAGAGGTATGATGGTTGGCAAAGGAGGCATACCAGAGGGCAGTGTGCTGGAGGAAGGCTACCCACCTTGGGATACTTTATGGTCCATGCATGTAATAAAACCGCAGACAAGTGTTCCCACAGAAAACTCAAACACATGGCTGATTACATTTTATTCATAAAGTTATATGTGGGATTTGCACTCATTGTAGTGGGCCAAGTGCAGGGGTTATGGCAGAGGCTGCTCCCAAAGGGGGCATCAGGGACTGGCACAATAACCACCGCTGGGGTGCTGGAAATGGCCAGTCTAAGCTGCTTTGGAGGCAAACAATGATATAAGGGGCGTGGTTAAGCCAAGTAATGTTTTAACCCCCCCCTCCTCCTATGGGGGGCAACACCGGACCCTCAAATGGCACTCGATGGGGTTAAAAGGACTGCGCTGAAGGTACAGTCGTGACGCAGGGGCAGCGTGCATTAAATTCGAGACCCACACCGAACAGCAGCATTGTCACAGGGCTACGAGGGCTAGTGAGCGGTGGCGGTAAAAGGGGTACTTTTGTTGGAAAAGGATGCACACCGGAGGGCGGTGTGCCGGAAGAAGGCCACTTACCTTGGGATGTCTCATGGCAGGGTTAGTAGGACAATGGAGGCGTAAGAGTAGCATGGCACTCACAGTCCAAACCTGCCAGTTGGTAGTGCACAAAATGGAGATAGTGAGTTGGGGTCTAACTCCAGTTAAAGGCTACCCTCTCTGGTATTCATTAAGGAAACTTGGGCCAACTCTACACCTGCCCCATATCTCATTGGAGTGATTCCCATAGGTTATTCAATCTATTGCCGAGATAGATCCATTTATGGGGGGGAGGCCTGGCTATTTTTCATCTATATCTTGTCGCTCTTTGCCTGCCACATCTTGTGAGGCACTTTCATTTTGTGTCTCCTTGCATAATACCCAAGCTTTCAAGGGGACACTGATATATCGCCCACCACGCCCACGCTCTAATTTTATTCAAGGCATTGGCAGCCTATTGGAAGCAGATATCCTCCACAACACATGTATTATGTTGGGGAATTTTAACTTCCACTTGGAGGCCTTAGCTGACTAGGCCACATCATTGCTTCTTCAAACAATGGCCTCTCTGTGGCTATCTCAGCTGATCACCGGCCCAACACTTTCAGTAGGCCACACTCTTGATAGAATCTTTTCTAACCATCTCACTCTGAGTATTAGTAGTATTTTACCTTTAACCTGGACGGACCATTTGGCCATTCTATTCCTGTTTACAGGAAGGGGATCTCCTTTGCCTGGCAGATCAACTCTGCACACAGTAATTACTCGTGCTTGGCACAAAATTGATACGGACGTTTTTTCGAATCTTCTATATAACTCACAACTTATGCTCTCAGAAGACCCGGAAACTGCCGCTACACAATATACTGGCTGGGTCGACCTGGCAGCACACATGCTACCCCCTATCAAATTGATTAAACTTAAAAGAAATAAAGTCACAGCCCCATGGTTCTCCGAAGAGCTGAGACCGCACAAGCAAACTTGCAGAAGGAAAGAAAAGGAGTGGTGCCATCATTACAACTCAGAGGAAAGAACTAAGTATAAATCTTGCATAAACATCTATGAGGCCATGATCTTTTCCGCAAAAATCACATACTTTTCAACAAAAATTGAAGCAGCTTCTAATTCCTCCAGGGAACTCTTTCTTATGGTGACCAAGTTCACAACAGAACCTTCTAGCTCCTCCTTAATTGCTAACCAATCTTTCTGCAACTCTTTAGCCAACTTTGTTCTGCAAAAAGTATCTAACATTTACAACACATTCTCCCTTCCTTGTATCTCTGACAACGGTCTCAGAGCTTCCAATGAACCCATGCTTGAATCCTTCTCTCCTCCATCCAGTGAGACCATCTTTAAACGGATTACTTCAGCAAGATTGGGATCTCCAGAAGATCCCTGCTCACCTAAGATAGCAACAGCTATTGCAGAGACATTAGCCCCCATCTTGACCAGAAGTTTTCATCACATGTTCTATTATGCCATTTTTTCATCCATCTGGAAGAAAACTTCGGGCCCGATTCACAGAACTAACTTAAGACAAAATCCTAAACTTACTACCATTTTGGTATTCACAGAAGGCACTTACTCATTTTGGTATTCACAGAAGGCTTACTCATTTCGGTATTCACAGAAGTTAGGAGTCCTAACTTTAGGACTCCTAAATGCCTTCTGTGAATACCGAAAGTCTTAAAATTAGGATTTTTCTCAGTTTAGTAGTGGTATAGTTAGGACTCCTAACTTTAGGACTCCTAAATGCCTTCTGTGAATACAGAAATTCTTAAAATTAGGATTTTTCTCAATTTAGTAGTCCTAAGTTTAGGACTCCTAACTTTAGGACTCCTAAATGCCTTCTGTGACTACCGAAAGCCTTAAAATTAGGATTTTTCTCAGTTTAGTAGTAGTATAGTTAGGACTCCTAACTTTAGGACTCCTAAATGCCTTCTGGGAATACCGAAAGTCTTAAAATTAGGATTTTTCTCAATTTAGTAGTCCTAAGTCTAAACTTAGGACTACTAAATTGAGAAAAATCCTAATTTTAAGACTTTCGATATTCACAGAAGGCATTTAGGAGTCCTAAAGTTAGGAGTCCTAACTATACTACTACTAAACTGCGAAAAATCCTAATTTTAAGACTTTCGGTAGTCACAGAAGGCATTTAGGAGTCCTAAAGTTAGGACTCCTAACTTCTGTGAATACCGAAATGAGTAAGTGCCTTCTGTGTATACCAAAATGAGTAAGTGCCTTCTGTGAATACCAAAATGGTAGTAAGTTTAGGATTTTGTCTCAAGTTAGTTCTGTGAATCGGGCCCTTCGATTGCTCCTTAGCTAAAAAAAGCCATCTCTTGATCCCACTGAGCCAAACAGCTACTGCCTCATATCGTGCCTCCCACTGTGTATGCAGGCTGTTCATCATTGAATAGCAGATAACTGCCTCCAATTGAACTCGGCCAAGACGGAGGCTCTCCTTTTTGGCGTCGACCAATCCTTCTGGACGCCCACCTGGTGGCCTCATGATATGGGCTCCCTTCCTCTCCCTGCCAACAAAGTTCATGATCTTGGTATCATAATTACCAACAAACTTTCTCTAGTAGATCAAGTGAATGCAGTCCCTTCTCAGGTTTTCTACAGTCTAAAGCTCATCCTTTCATTCCTTCCCATCTTCAGAAGACATTGCTTACATTCTTTGCTCTCTCACAACTGGACTACAGCAATGTCCTGTATTTAACTGCCCTTAAGCATGTGCTACACAGTTTGCAGATGCTAGAAAATGCAGCCGCTCGGCTCCTGAAATTACCTAAGTATCACTTGGTGGCCTTACACTTAAGGAAACTCTACTGGCTGCCGATTAGGCAAAGAGTAACCTTCAAGTCTTTAAAGCCCTGAACAACCAAGGCCCTTATTTCTTAAAAACAGTTTTAACTGGTACCAGCCATTAGGTCTTTACGATCCTCCATTACTAAAATAGTCATTGTTACCAGCTTCAGGTAAGCTACTTGGGGTGGATGCAGTTTTGTGCGGACCCCTGCCATCGCTTGGAAGGAACTTCTCGTCCTCATAAAAGACTCCCCCAGTCTCATGGAATTCAGAAAATCCCTTAACTCCTGGCTGTTTAATTTTCCTCTCTAGGCTTCTCCAACTTAGTATAACAGTGCCTTCCTGTATTCACCACCAAGACACCCTTACGGATAATCGAGTGCTTAATAAAAATGTATAACATAACCCCCCTCACGATCAAAGAAAGAACCAACAAAAGACCGACAACATTTTTTACCCCAAAAGCAGCATGGAGGGTGGCCTCAACAACAAAGGTGGCAGAATTAGGACAAGCAAATGATAAGGACTTGATTGATATATGGCAGAGATTATTTGGGACATGTCAACTGTTCATGATTTATGACCTGTTACGCAGCAAGGTTTTATGGTCCTGTTGAAATTATTTATGTATGGCAGAGATGATTTATGACCTGTCAACCGTGATTTATACCCTGTCATAAAATTATGATTTATGATCCTGTCCGAATGATTTGAGACACTCAGAATGAGTAATGACACTGTAAATTATGGACTTGTCTTCTTGAATTAGGACTGACCACTGTGTTTTACGAGGTCAATGATGTAACATAGAGTCCATGTATGTAATAAAACTGCGACCAAGTATTCCCCACAAAAAGCCCATGGCTGAAGTAAGTTTATTCATAAAGGTATATGTGGAATTTGTACTTATTGGAGTGGGCCAAGTGCAAGGGTTATGAAATATTGCATTATTTCATGGTCTCTCTCTCATTAACCAGCAGCAGGTCATGTGTGTTCAGAAATCTACACGCCTACCTGAATCAATGCATGCAGAGCAAATATGTTTGTGCCACAGGAATACAGTGAGCCCCACCAGAAAAAATGAAACCATACATTTTATGCCAGGAGAAATAACACAAGTTTTAAATACTGTGACTGGAGATGTACTGTGCATTACTGTTCTTTTTCTGGCAGGCCATCAAATTTAGGGGTAGCCGATACTGTGTATAAGGTTTTAAACATATTACCCGTAAATCCTGGGTGAATTATAAGTTTATGCAGATCATAGATGGGTGGGCATCTGCATGAAAATCAAATGCAAGATTTGCCCTCCTGTATGGAGAACTTGCAAGATACCACCTCCCATGTATTGTCCACCAAGTTTCTAAAGTTATGCATTGTCTGTTGCTAGTCTGGTATGCAGCCGCGGCACACATCCAGTTTCATAGTTCCTACAAAAAATTGTCTGCTCAAACTATGAGCCTGATATGATTTTCCCATTAGCTAAGCGAGGTTGCAAATTGCACACCAGCTTTTTGCGAATGGGAGAAATCTTACGATGCGACCTATGCACTAATAGGTTGTTTCGCAAAATTCCAAAGCGTAGCAGGTTACAATTTTACCTACCTCATTAATATGAGGTAGGTCGCAAATTGCAACCCACTACTATTGGCTAGAGTCACAGGAATGGTGGTCTGCTGAACACTACGTCTGTGATTGCTTTTAACTGAAGCAATCTTTTTTTTTCAATGCAGCCCGTTTTTAAAAAAAGAAAACTGGATGAGTTTAGAAAATAAATGAAAAGTTAAACACACTTTTTGAAGGGTCGGCAGTGGTCCAAGGGACCACTGACTAGTTCTAAAAAAACGTTTTTGTCAATATTCTGAAAGGGAAAGAGGCACCCTAGCGCAACATTAATGCGTACCATAAAGAATCAGTATTTATTTGGAAGGAACGCCCTTAATGTTTACTTAACCAATTTAACGATTTGAAAAATTTAGAAAAGTGTTTTAGCGGTTGCAAACACTCAGCTTTACTATTTATGAGGGTTTGCAACATTTAAAACACTTGGTAGATCAAGCCCCAACCCAAATCTTCTTCAAAACAAAATGTATGCAAACAAAGTAATTGGAAAACAGACAATACATGTGATATGCACCACACAGTAAAGGAGTTTAACACAAGATTATACTCTCATAATACAAGTTACGTGTAGTCCCAATCACACTCCCTGAGACAGTAACTAAAATGCCATTGTTTCCACATTTTTGTCCTAGAAGAGGGTCAATGTTTGTTGACACTTAGCCCTGATTGAGGACTGATGTCCTAACAGGCAGTCTGCCTTTAGGAGAGGCTTCTCCTCTTCCGTTACATGGTGCATGGTTCCTGTTCATTGTTGTTTTTACTCCTCTATGTACTGTGCCCCCCCTTCTACCTCATTATATATATCGCTACAATACCCCCCTTACTCTTTCCTCCATGCTTGCTCACTACTCCTTCCTATTCTTCGTTCGGTGTCCTCCACTATTTATCTTTCGAGTTTGGCAAGTGGTAGAAATAGAAGACATACGACTGCTTCCTGTTTTTTTCACTTTTATAGTTTCCTTTTTAAGAACGGTACCTCACAGCATACGTCACGTGCAAACCGAAAACTGCGAGGCCATTTTCAATGATATATGGCATGTCATGTCTGAGTACATAGAAAACACAAATGTGATGGGTGGAATACTTACATTATTCTAATTAGTGGCTGTGATTAATTCAAGCATTCCACTCATCACTTCTTTGATTTTCGACCAGATGAAGTGCATGGCGGGAGTGAAGGTTAAAGCCACCTGGGTACCTTTACTGGTTACCAATTGTTTTTGGATTTCATATGCTAGACTCTAGGTCATGATAACTCCGTTGTTTTTTGTGTACTGTTGTCATCCTAATGCTTCTAACGAGACCTTAAGTGATCCTTTTTTCAGTTATGCCATTCTGAGTATGGCCATAAACATGACAGCATCCAAAATGCCCATAAGCAAGAATGAACGGCTGATTGGAGGTGTGACAAGTACCATGCTCCAACTTGCCAGCTTCGCAGGGATGCATGCAGTGCCGGATTACCAAATAGGCAAAGTAAACACAGGCCTATGGACCACACTCCTTTTAGGGCCTCGCAATAACAGATCAAAATAATATGGATTTGATCTTGAAAGAAAATTTCAATCAAGCTCTCTTAAATAGTGTTTCCACAAGATAGAAAAAAAATAATCAACTGAAAGAAACGAAAACTTTACATTAAAGACTCTGGGCCTGATTCACAGAGGTAAAATAAAACGAAAGTCTAACTTTACGACTTTCAGTATATATAAAGGGCATTTACTACTCGTAAATGCCCTTTGTGTATACCAAACGTTGTAAAGTTAGACATTCGACTCAATTTACTTTTGTAAATCGATCCCAATACAGAGAAAATACTGTATTATAGTAATGTACCCATTAACAACTTGAAGTACATAAACCAGAGACTTCAGATTCACATAACAGTTTGTCTCTTAAAAGCTCATCTTCTGGCAGCTGGCAGTTTGTAAACGAATCCAGTATATTAGGTATTAGGAGATAATTTGTAATGAGGGGGGACATTTCGACTGCCTAGGGGCCTCCACAGGGTTTAATGCAGCACTGGGTGCATGTGTATCTGTATGTCAGATGTGTGTGCTTGTATGTTGTCTGTGTACATGGGTGCCTGTTTGTGTGCCATCTAAATGCCTAGGTGCCCATACATGTGTTGCCTGTGTTCATGGGTCTGTGTATGTGTTTTTTGTATTTGCCTGCTTACCTGTATGACTGTTGTTTGTATAGATGTGTGCTTGTATGTTTCTTGGGTTGTGTGTTCATCAAAGCCTGAAACTCTTTGCTCTGACTAGATCTGTGCATGTAAGTATGCATGTATCTCTATGTATGTTATGCCAGGAATTTGCAGTAATATCAGTGCGTTCATATCAATGCAATGTTTGATGTCAACAAGTCATCTTTTGTAGACATTCCAGGGGTCTCATGACCTTCCATTCCTCCTGTCTTAATACATATATGTTTGAGACCATGATTCATGTAAACACACACAAATAGCAAAGTTTGATAGCTCGGTGCAGTAAAGGAGCTTATTGAGTGTGAAGGAATTCAAACAATTTAAGTAATGATTGATACTCAGGATACTGTGTCATAAACTTGGTGGCTGTCCTGTCTGCCACATTACCAGTGCATTGTAATCTGTGGCACTTGTATTATGGAGGACAGGATATCCATCATGTTTGTAACAGAGCCCCCTCCTGCCCTACCCATCCCCCAAAGTCTTAATCAGGCCCATAATCCAGATAAAGGCTATCTTAAGCAAGGACAGATGGTCATGATTTATGAAAGGGTTTTTGTCCTGGCCTGAGACAGTCTTAAATCTTTCCTTCCAGCCCAAGTTAGTTTTAGGATTGATTTCAGACAATTAATACCTTAGTATATCAAGACCAGTTTTCTGAACTTACTGTAGTCATAACGGAAGGAAAAACAGTAGCAAATAGGCCCTTTTTCCATGAAGGTCTGCAGGCTATGTTGAATTGGGAGAAGCAGGAGTGCAGTAGGCAATCAAGAATACCACCTAAGACTGAAAACTGATCCCAGAGCTTGAGGTGGTGTCCTTGTGAGAAGAGTTTCACTTGCCTTTTTTTTGGAGAGAAAGCCATAAAATGATCTTTCTAAAAGTTTGGAAGCCATCATATTTTGTTGGAAGTCTAACTTTTTTGAGGCCTACAGTTTTGGGAACATATGACTTCTGCAACAAAAAAAAAAGTGTAAATGAATAATTGAGCAAAGTTCTAGGTAGAAGCTTCCTGGATTACTTCTCTAAATTTCGCCCACCTGCATGTGGCCCCTGCCTACCATAATCTACCCTAGGATAGCCTTTGAAATCAATACATTCTGTGGGGCAAGAAGGCGGTCGCTTGAGACTGCTCTGCACACAGAGCCAGACGAGCTCTAGCAAAATTAAACTAAGGATGCTGTATTAGGCAAGGAACAAAGAATGAATGTGGAATCCTGCGATACCTGTGAGGAAGAGCTAAAGCCAGCCAGGAGATATTTATATTTACTTAGAACAGTTATCGGTCTGGCTGTGCTGCGTTATCTGGGCAGAGCAATCCACAAGGCGGGTCACAGCCGACAGGGGAACTCTTACCAGTCGTGCAAAGTTGCTGGTGGATCGGGCAGGGCGGACGAGGTGGAGTGCCTTGCCGCCGAGATTGGAGCGATGCCCCCGAAGACGGCCGCAGCCAAAGCAAGGATGGCTAGGATGGCGTTGCCGGAGGTTCTCGTGTCGGATGATGCAGGACTAGGAAAAGCTCCCGATCGGGAAGCCTCCGGATCTCCCGCACCGACCCCAAAGCGCTGCAGAGGCGGAGGCGGAGCGGCACAGAAAGGACACCCGGCCGGCCCTACTGTGATTGATTTCCTGCGAGGGTCGGCCGGGAAAATGGTACCGGGTCAGGATGGGAAGAGTAAGGCGGGCTCTCGAGTGAACGCTATGAATGCCGCGAGTGCCGCGGCTCCCTGCGACGCCCTGAGATCGATCCCTGCTACATCGAAACCCGCACCAGAGGTACGCGAGTAGGTGGAAGCTGAGGCAGAGTGCGGGGAAAGTGTTGGTATGTCCAGGTCATCCCCCTTCTATGTAGTCTCAACTGTGTCAGGTCCCGATGACAGTGAACAGGCTGGAAATCTAACAGACATACATAACGTGACCGGGGGGGCCAGGGGAGGGAGCCTAACACCAATTTCACCCCTGATACAACGGTCTGGCTCAGCGCCCCTTTTGGTTCATCAACCCCAACCTCATGCTGTCTTAAAATCCAGCAAAACATACATTGGAGACACTGAGCCTGAGAAAGAACCTAGTGACTTTTTCTCTCTATCTGACGGAGGTGAATGGTCAGATGATATTTCCCCTACATCTACATCGGATGAGAGCTTTACTGATCAAGGAGATGATCCTGGCTCTAAATTAAGAACAGTTTTAGGGAAAAGGAAGAAGAAAAGCCAGGGGGCTAAAGAACTGGCTTGGGATTATACTCCTACAAATCAGCTCTCCAATCTATCACCTCTTGAGCCGCTTAGCTCTAACCATCCAGGGCCAACTACCCTAACGCTTGAATCTATTTTTCAGACCATTTCATTGCATCGGGATGAGACACGCCAAGATGGGCGTAAGGCTCAAGCCGCTATCCGCATGGTACAGGGTGTGGTTTGCAAGCTAACCAAGACATGCAGCGCGTTTGGGGATCGGTTGACCGATGTGGAATCTAGGATTGTCTCTAATGAATCTGAGATGGCTCTGAATCAAACACGAGTAGACTCCCATGACGCACAGCTGGTTGATGTCAAATGGAAGCTGGAGGAGTTTGAAAATCGCCAGCGGAGGAACAACCTATGGGTTTTGGGCATTCCCGAAGGGGTCGAGGGTGGGGATGCCCGTTCATATATCGTGAACCTGTTTCAAGATTCTCTGCCAGAACTCACTGATTGGAATTGGGCACGGGAAGTACAACGCGCTCACCGTGTCCCTCTTGTTCAAAAACAGCCAGTAAAAGCTGGTTCCTTTCCCTGTGCCATTTTGGTATACTTTGGAAATATTTTACTGCGTCAAGCAGTTTTTGAGAAAGCAAGACCCGAGTCTAAGAGATCTAGGAACGAGATAGCCTACTTCATTCGTCCAGATTTCTGTCACTCCACCGTCGAAAGGCGGTGGAGGTTACGCCAGCTGATTAAACCATTTCAAGAAAAAAAAGCACAAGCTTACTTAAATAACCCACCTCGGCTCAAAGTAATCTGGGGAGGGCAAACTAAATTTTTTCTGTCCGAAATAATGGCCAGAGACTATCTCGACAGTCTGACCGGCTAAATTTAGATTAAGTTTAATATAGCTTGAAAGCATAATTATCATGGGGGACTGAGTGGACTGAGTATAGTGAGTATAAAGAATTGGGTGATTCCCGCACATCTGGTTAGTGGGAAATAAAGAATAAGGTATAAGGTATGGGGGGAAAAAAGCAGGGGGGAAAGGAAAAAAAAGGAAAAAAATAAATATATATACATTTGAAAATTAAAATGCAGCTTTTGAAATATAATTCCTGGTAGTAGGATTCCTTAAGTAGCATCTATTGAGTAATATTTGAAGGTCTTTAACTTTAGAGCTCTGGCTATGGCTATGTGTTACACTTTCATCACGAAAACTGACTCAATGCTGAGTCGGTATGCCTCAAGAGGGGAGGTGGGAGTGTTGGGGTTGTGGGAGGGGGGAGAGGGAAGGGTAGAGGGGGGGATGAAAACTAAGTTAAAAAAAAAAGCATTTCCGGAACTAGAGATGAAATAAAAATGCAGCTAATTGTGATTAATGAAAGAAAGGTTAGACATATTGTTGAGAAACATAAGGGCACAAGAGTGGTTATTTACAGGCCTTCGGAATCTGGTACTAAATTTCAATGGGGAAGATAACGCTATGTTCTTGGAATGTGGCAGGGTTCAATGATAGGGTTAAGCGGAGTCATTGTGCTGAAATTATTAGGCTTAATTCTACGGATATAGTTTGCTTGCAAGAGACCCACATTCCATGGGAAAAAAGAGAGCTATTAAAGGTTGGTGGCTATAACATCCTGGCTTGTACAACCCAGACTTCTAACATTCGTGGAGTGGCAATCCTCGCTAAAATATCACTAGGGCTAGCTAAGCGTAAGGCAGCTGACACTCTGTGGAGGTGGGTCATAGTGGAACTTTTGTCGGGGATCACGATATGTTCGGTGTATGGGTCAAACCAGGATGACCCACTAATTTTTGAGGACCTAGAAATAGAGCTTGCCACCTGGCCAAACTCCCTAATTCTCTGTGGAGATTTAAATATCTCCTTATGGGTTGGGAAGCAAGGCCGGGCTGGATACTCTGGTCGGAAACCCCAAGTTTACAGGGCCCTAAATTATCTTAGAAACAGCCACGGTCTGGTGGATATCTGGGAATTAAAAAATCCTTCCAACCCGGGCTACACGTATTTCTCCTGTCCGCATAATAAATATGTCAGGATTGACTATTTCTTTGGAACAGGAGATTTATTAGTAGAGGCTGAGATTATGAAACTTCCTAAATTAATATCAGATCATAACCCTCTGATTTTAGAAATTGTAGTACCCAATTTTAAAAAACATCAGACCAGGTGGACGTCTGACAGAAAGCTCCTTGTCAACAAAGATTATTTTGAATTTATTAGGGAATGGACACAAAATTATTTTGATATGAACCGTTTTAGTGCAAGCAGGGGGGCTGTCTGGGATTGCTTTAAGGCCACCCTTAGAGGTGAAACTATCAGTTATGTTGCCAGAATAAGGAAGGAGCAGAAAAATAAGAATCAGCAAATTTTACGGGAGTTGGCTAAAGCGGAAGAAGAACATGTTCTTGCTATAACTCAGGGACTAGATGGGGTCAATATACAATATCAGATATCAGTATTAAAAACAGCATTAAATAGCTGGTTAACTCAAAGGTCTGCAGAAGCGTTTCAATCACATCGAGATGATTCATATGAAAATGGAGAGCTTGTAGGTAAGAGATTGGCTTTACGAACCAGGCAGAAGATCTCTCTAAATGTAATACCCTCTATTAAAATTGATGGACAAGAATATACAGATCCAGAGGATATTATTGATTGTTTTCGAAGATATTATCAAACCTTGTATCAAGATGATATTAAGAAGAACTCAGTAGAAGGTAGGCAGGCCATATTAGAACTGACTGCAGGTACTGAATTTGAAGGGGGGTTAGATCGGCTAACTAGAGATGAGCTAGAAAAAGAAATAACATTAGAGGAAGTTCATTTAGCCCTGTTAGGGCTGGCCTCAGGTAAAGCCGCAGGACCCGACAAAATTCCGCTAGAGCTCTATAAAATCCTGGGAACAACAATTATGCCCCTCTTACTAGATCTGTTCAAGGGAGTGCAATATAATGGGATCTCTCCAGAGTCTTGGAATGAGACCGACATAATAATATTCTCTAAGAAGGGTAAACCGGTAGATAATCCTTCATCTTATCGACCAATTTCCCTGATTAATTCTGATTCTAAATTATATTCGAAAATCCTGGCCAATCGGCTCGGGAGGGTCATAGCACATCTTGTCTCCCCCTGGCAACATGGCTTTATTCCGGGCAAAGGAACCACCGATCATACCCGTAGAGCTATCACTCTCTTTGATATCATGTCCGGGACGGGAGGCCAGATGGCTATGATCCTCCTCGACGCCGAGAAAACTTTCGATCGGGTGTCCTGGAAATTTTTATGGGAGATTCTTGAAATAAATAAATTTGGGCCCCAATTTATCAAAGCAATTAGAGCTATGTATCGTCAACCCAGGGCCGGATTGCAACTCATGGGCAAAGAATCCAATGTTATAAATGTATCTAGAGGGACAAGGCAGGGTTGTCCCTGCTCGCCGATTTTGTTTGCTCTCTACATTAATCCCCTGGTGGTTAAATTATTAGAAAGTCAGAATATTAAACCAATAGTTACTGGGGGTTACGAGACCAAAGTATTGGCATATGCTGATGATGTGGCGGTATTAACCTCAAATCCAGCCGAGGCTTTAGTAGAAATAAACAAAATCGCTGAGAGCTTTGGGCTTTTCTCTGGATATGCTTTGAACGAAAGAAAAACAGTTGTTTTGTGTACTGATAATATCTGCTTTAATGATCCGAGAAAAGCAAAAACTTCTATCTATTTGGGGGTCTCCATAAGTGCTAATATAGAGGAAATCAATAGATGCAATTATGAGCCCATGATTAAATCTATCGGCGATGATTTAAGGAGAGTTAATCGATCATTGGGAGGGGTAACTTTGTAAAAATGACAATGCTCCCAAAGATTTTATAGTTATTCCGAGCGATACCTCTGGCCCTAGAGGATAGTATTCTAAAAAAATTAGAATCAATGTTTTCTAATTTTATATGGCAATATGGAAAAGCTAGGAGAGCAATGAAATATCTGGCTTTACCACAAGATAGGGGCGGCTTAGCAATTCCTAATATTACTTTATATTATTGGGCGGCGCTTCTTCACCAAATGACTACTTTATTGTCGGGAAGAGCTATGTAACAGAGCAAAGGCTAAAACAATTCCTTCTATTTATGAACTTTCTATTGGGAAGAAAGCTCCTGGGCTCCTATTAAAACAATTGGAGCCTAGTTACTATAAAAAGGTTAAATTTAAGGTAATCCGGGGAGCATGGAAAATATGGAAGCAAGTCTCTAGATTAATGGTAATTCCGAAGTTCAATAGATTACACCCTTGTGGCACTCATCATTATTATTGCCTCAGATTAATGATGATATGGGAAAGAAATGGGAAAGGATGGGCGTAAGAACAATAGGAGATTTTTCAGGGGGGGGACAAGATTTCCATTTTTCAGGATTACAGAGGGTATTTAACATTCCTTACAATCAGTATTTTAAATTTGCTCAGATTAAAAGTATCCTCATTTTAAGTACCCCCGAGATCAAGCTTGATAAGATTCCACTCCTAGATAGTATATCTAAGAAATCCATTAGAATTAGGAACCTGTATAGCCTACTCCTTGATAAAATTTCAGACAATCTGGGAAAAACAGAATCTACCTGGGCTCGGAAGCTTGGTAATCCTGATGTTGACCTTTACACTAGCCTTCCTTTAACTTCCAAAATACTTCTGTCCTCTAGTTTAAAAGCACAACTTTATAAAACTATTTTTAAATGATATTATACGCCAGCTAAATTGTTTACATGGGGTAAAAGGATAGATGATCATTGTCCTAGATGTGGGCTAGGGCCAGCTACCCTGATACATATGTTCTATGACTGTGCCAAATTAATTTTGTTAAAAGAAGGTTTATCAGGGTACTGGGAGGAGGTATTTGGTCATAGAGGGGAAATATCCCCCACTCTGTTAATTCTTGGATATGATGACTCACTGGGGTCAAACCCAGAGGAGAAATTTTGTTTATTTTTGGGGGCAGCTGTATATAGAATAATCCTTGCAGCAAGATGGAAAGATTTTGAACCTCCAACTTTCCAGATGTGGCTTGCCAGGCTCCTGGGAATCTATAATCAAGAAAAGGCTATCTATGCGAGCAGGGGCAGACAGGCCAGAATTCTATGTCAGAGGGTTTGGTCTTGTATTACCACCTGGACCAGAAATATAAGGGGTTCACAAGAAGGCAGTTAACAACATAATGGCTAGTTTTACATGAATTATGCTCCTATGATATGATCTATTTACAAACACATGTTTTTCTTTTTGTTGTTTTTATTTATTTATTTATTTATTTATTTATTTATTTATTTTTCTTCCTGTATCTCTGGTTCATCAATGGTTGATTGGATTAGTTTATGCTATTTTGATGGATGTATTATATTATTCTTATAAGTCCCACTGCTGGTCTATTACTGTCTGTTATCGTTTGTATATTCTGGAACTGCTTAATAAAAAAAATATATATAAAAAAAAAATGAAATCAATACATTCTCTTGGGCACCATATCCGTTCTACCCATGTCTCTGTTGTCGGAGGTTGGTGTCACTTCCAAGGCTGATTCATCCCCGAAAATTGCATTATATCTCACATAAAATAAGATCTTATCTGCTGAATGGGGATAACATGTTCCTATTTTCACCTGGAGCTGATGGTTATAGCAGGAAACAAAGTGTGGTGTCTGTTTTCAGGATGTCTTCCAAATTCATTCGCACCTGACTCACCCCTCTTGTTTCTGATTTGAAAACATCCTTGTTAAAGTAGCCGATCGACCTTTAGATATGTAACGGAGAAGGAGAAATAATATGGATCTATATTCTCATAATGCAACCACACCTTAGTGAAACATTGAATGTGATTTTCAAAAGAAATATCAGATGTGGCATTGTGCACAAAGCTGTAAATTTGCCAAACAAACAATGGAACAAGCATTAAATAATATTTTTATGGCTAGCTTTGAGAAGGAATGGAATTTCCAGTGAAGGATACATCTTCTCGAATCAAATAGTCTTTGTGTATCTTGAGCACATACTTGATAGGATACATCCAAAGTAGCAGTAGAGGTAGATTTCTGGATTTAGAGGTAGATGAAAAAGGAAGTAAACCAATAGAGAATAAGCTGAAGAAAATAGCTATGACAGTGACGTAGGTTAGGAGATATGCACTGAAGTACACAGTTAAACAAGCTGAAAGTCAGTGTTGGACTGGTATAGAAAATAGGCCTGGGCACCAAGATAAAAGTAGCCTCATTAGTGAATTAGAAAGCTAAAAAGAGTCTCATGTTTGCAATCTGTGGCAGTTTTGAACTTGTAAAGACATCTGTATAGGTTGTTTGCAAGGTATGAAAGACTGCATGGATTGAGCTTGCTGCAGGCAAAATTTGTTTTAATACCAGGGATAGCAGCAGTAGAAACCAGCCTAGTAAACCATAAAACAAGTCCACAAACAGAAACAACACAGCCCACACAAGGACCCTTGGGACTAGCCCGCAGGGCACTCCCTTATTGCACTATAGGCAGAGCCGCTGAAATTATGCGATTGTGCTGCAATGTTTGCATACTTATAGATTTGCAGCATTTTCCACATAATTAAACATCTGCCATATAATTTTCATATTTTAACAAAAAATTGTGTCACTAGCTCAAACTGTTCAAAACTTACTAAAAATGTGACAACACGTGAGGAAGGACCTTTGCAAAGCTGGACTGGTCACCTTTCTATAGCTTGTTGCTATATTTGGGTGTTAAATTGGTACTAATGCAATGCAACTAATGACCAGAGAGTGTTACCAAGTTTAACAAGCATTGGTAAATGCATTAGGTTTCACTTATGTGATTAATAATAAGTTGTTTTTTTGTTGTAAGCTGTAGCTTGCTGAGAAGTTGTACAATATACATTACAGGAAGTCTGTTAAAGTGTTATGACTTGTTTATGTACAAAAAGACAATATATTGTGCTCTTACTAGTGGTATAGTGCGGGTGAGTAATAGCAAAAGGTTGAAAAATGATATGAAAGAGGGAAATAATAGAATTAACTGATGTAATAGTAATATTATGTGTTTAGAGGAGTTCTGACAACTATTGGGCCCAATGTCACTACACCTGCTGCAACATTCAAATCATATCCCTAGTACCTGCAAGATAACTGCATTTGTGACTGCCTGTTTAGTAGTAAAATACAGCAATATTTGGTACTTGGAGGAGTTATGACAACGTTTGGCCCTGGTGCCACTGCACCTGCTGCACCATTCAAATCATGACCCTATTGCCTGTAAGGTAACTGCACTTGTGACTGTATGTTTAGTAGTAAAATACCTTAAAAAACTGGTGTTTAGAGGAGTTCCTAGAGCTTTGGGTCCCGGTGTCACTGCATCTGCTGAACCATTGAAATCATGCCCCTAGTGCCTGCAAAGTAACTGCACTTGTGAATGCCTGTTTAGTAATTAAATATAGCAATATTTGGGGCCAAAAGCTGGCCCCAGTGCCACTGCACCAGCTGCACTATTGAAATCATGACCTTAGTGCCTGCTAGATAACTGCACTTGTGATTGCCTGTTTAGTAGTACAGTTTTGCAATATTCTGTGTTTAGTGCGGTCCCTAGAGTTTTTGGCCTCTGTGCCACTGAACCTGCTGCACCATTCAAATTATGACCCTTTTAACTGCAAGGTAACTGCAACTGTGACTGCCTGTTTAGTGTTAAAGTATAGCAATATCAGGTGTTTAGAGGAGTATAGCATCGCTATAGTTAGGAAGTTGGGGGGAATGCAAGGCATAGCTTCATTATAGACAGGGCCACCGGAATTATGTGGCAGGAGATGGCCAAATAATGTGGCAGGGGTAAGTAAATTATGCAGCAAGTAAAGGCAAATTAAGAGTCATAATGCAACACATGTGGTTACAGTTTTACCTCTTTATTTTGTCCTTTCTACACTTATTAACACTGCCGGGGCATTGGTTGTACCTCATTAGTGCCAGTTTAACTCAAATATAGCAAAAAGCAACAGAAAGGTGACCAGTCCAGCTTTGCAAAGGGCATTCCACTAAGCAGCACCACACATCACTGCATGATCAGTAACTTTTGAACCGTTTGATCTAGAAACAAAAACCACTCTTTATTAAAATCTGCATATTATGTGGCAGATGAATTATGTGGCAAACGCGGCAAATCTATAATTATAGAAAAAACGCTGCAGCCGCACAATCACATAATTACAATGGCGCTGATTATAGATGAGAAGTACGGGGGCACAGCTCTCTTGTAGACTTAAAAGACAGGGGTGATGTTGGGCGTTATGGAAATGCCCTTCACATTAAACAAAAGAAAAAAAACAGATGCAGTAAGAGCTCAGCTACATCACATCCTAAGGGGTTATTTGTGGGGGTGCTTGCTTGGCAAAAGTTGATGTAATGCATTGCGTCGATTTACTTACCATTAAAAAGGCCAGCATGAGCAGTTCAAAATTGTGCAGAGTCACCCGAGCACCCACAATGCCCCTATAAAATCTATATCATAGTATGGAATCTTCGAAGCACTAATCTTAATAGTAGATCGGAGAGCGGAAGTGAGCAGCTTTCTTCTACGTGGACACGTGCCCTTGAGGACATGGAACAAGTTTTGAAATGTTCACAAAGTCGGCTTAACACTGCTCAGTCACTGGTAATGGGCCAACACTTGCTATAAGTGACTCGCATGCAGAAGAGATGGTCCTCGCGCGCCCTTTCTGTTAAACTGAAGATATGCGCTTGCAGCGCCTAATTACTGGCCTGAGTGGTACATCCTGCTTCAAAATATCAATTAGATGCAAGCCATGCGAGCACTTTTGCATTGAGTACTAACGATGACATCAGCATTTGCTATGAGTGTTTTGACTTGAAGCATCTGCAATGTCATTCTGTAAATCCTCCTTTGCCTTTCAACCTCTGCATGTTAAATTTGTGTTCTAATAAAATATGTTCTCTGGTGATGAAGCCAGACAGCACATTCACAGTTACGTTTCCCATTACCATATTGCGACAAAGACATCTAGATAAAGAGGTAACGCTCCACGCAAAGAATCCGATTGTGTCAGCCTGGTTTCTTACAGCTTGCACTGTGCTTCACAGAACCCCAGAAACCCTCCGTCATTGGGACACTGGGTTGTAATTGCACATTGCAGCTAATTATCACTGTGTCAATAGCTGCAGGCTCATGTTGGCAGTGGGAGCAAGGCTTGATGCCCAAACCATGGAGGTGGTGAAACACAAGTGTGTTCCAAAACAAGAGAAAGAGAAGACGCACTAACCACCTGATCAAACAGGCCGTATTACAGTATCAGTGCAAGGGAGGGCATAATAGAGAAGGCGAGTAATAGTATGGACCCCACAATGAAACCAGCGGGCTCAGACGTGGTTGAGGCTCAGATGCAACCCCCAACCCCCCGGTCCACGTCTGATCTTAGCTCTGCTTCGACTCACCAGCCGCCACTAGAAGCATTGGGAGGAAAGGGCGCAAGCCAAACCGAGACCAATTTGTGTGTGAAAAAGGCTGCTTTATTGAAATAGGTGCATATTAGATTTAAAAACACTGGCAACTGCCTTACAAAACTAAAACCTCACTATACATCAAATAAACTGATCCCTGATCCCCCGCCCATGTGATCCCCTCAGAGGTTCCCCCACCCTGCCATTAACCAAACAACATTACACAGTATTGCAGTTAAAACTCACGCCCTCCAAAAAACCAAATCCCCTACCTGCCTTTCTGCAACAGTAACTAACAAATGTCTACTCTGAAACTTAGCATACCTGCCCACCCTTTCCCTGCCCCTGCTCACAAACTTCCAACACTTACCATTCTGCCAACCTTGGCCAACGTTTGAAAACTCCGCCACCCAAGAAAAAGGGAAAGACTGGATACTTCGCCTACCCCTTTTTTCTGCCCCCCCTTCCTGATAGGGTCCATCTTCCTAGGTGAATGCTACCAAAATCTAGCTCTCTAAAAGAGCGAACCATCTCTGTGTTGAGCTTCCTCCGGGCTCTGTCTAAGGCCCCTGGATTAATAGCCCCACGCCAGACCCTACTGAGGACAAACTCCATCCAGATAACCAAGCAGCCATACCACTGCTTCTTGATCATGGCCAATTCCCTTTTGTGTACTCCTCCTAAGCACTATACCCTTCTCCTTAACCAAATTATTTTCACCTAGGCGAATGACCAAAGTGTCTGGACACCTGCCTGCAACCAGCATTTCATTCAGGCAATAGATCAGTTCCTTCCAAAGCATACTCTCTTTACTCTTCCAGGACACTTTAAAAAGCTTTTTATTAAAACCTACATTCTATCCAAAATAACTCTTGCGGGCTTGGCTCTGGGCCCACTTCATGAAGGAATCCCCCACTACCCAGATTGTCATCTCCACGCAGAGGGGGCCAGCCTCCAAACCTGAAACAAGAAAAACTGTGTGAACTTAAGCATTATGACCAACCACGCCAGAATCCCCAACATTGCAGCGCAGGTAACGCCTGTAACAATTTGATGACCATCTTCCCAGCCGCATAATGTCCCCACGCCCCCATCCCCTGTTATTCGCTTCAGATGCCGCTCCAATTCAGAATGAATTTGTCCCAAAATCTGCGCCCTCGATTCCCAGTTGCTTTAGCGCCTTTCTCAATACTGCCAGCAGCTAGAACGCTGTAACCCTGCTCCCATTTGCATGCACAAATACCGACTCGAGCTCCCTTTGGATGTTGCCCACCAAATTGCCTCCGACCTGCAAGGACCAGTTATCTGAGGAAAGGAAAGCCTACAGTGACACTCATTTCCCCAATCCCCTCTGGTTCATTTTGATTTTTTCAACCAGATGTAAACTTTTTCGTTCCGCGAAACTACGTCCTCCCACATAATCCCCCCACCCCTTCTGTCCCCCAACAATTCAGATACCCGAAACACACTAAAAAAACATCCACACCATCAATGTAGCAATGCCTGTATTACTCTACCCAACAATTGTCATGACAACAGCTTCCTCGCCTGTCTCATCTGACCTTGCTCCCTGGCCCAACCTTCCAACATTCGAGTACCCAATTCCCCAGCTGATGGTGAGTAGCCCCATAATAGTTTGCCCACAAAGGCGATCCCGGCTAACTTCCCTGCAATTGTAACTTGAGATAAACCTTTTTCAATCTTATTTAAAATTAATTGAATTGCATCCTCCCTTCCATGCTCTGTCTTGAAACGCTGCTGGGCGCCTGAGAGCAAAAACTCCTTCCACACTAAATTGTAAGCTATCCTCGTCGATTTTGCCAGTGACCCTACCACCACTTGTAGCATCCTGTGTTGCCTACGTACCACAACTGTTGCAGCATGGGCGTCGGGGTCTTGTCTGCATCCTTGGCTAGCCCACGGAATCTCCCCCACTGTGAATGAGACAAAGCATCCGCAATGTTATTGTCCACACCCGGCATGTGCAGAGCTCAGAATGCTATGTCATGGCACAAACAGTCCAAAACAAACACTCTCAACAGCTTCAAAACCTGCTCGTCCCTTGCCGACTGGTGGTTCACTATCTCTACTACTGCCATATTGTCAACTCTGAAAGTCACTTACTTGTGTGCCAGCTGTGCTCCCTACAATGTCACTGCCACTACCAAAGGAAATAACTTCAAGAATGTAATACTCCTACCCCCCTCCCTCAATTCTGCAGGCCACTGTTCAGCGCACCATTTTCATCGCCAGAAAAGGCCAAAACCCTTACTACCTGCAGCTTCTGAGAAAATCGGTACATCCCAGACCATGTCCTAGTCCCTCGCCAGTGGAATCCCATTGAAATCTTGCAAAAAGACTCTCCACATTCTCAGGTCTTCTTTCACACCTGCCGAAAGCTGCACATGGTAGAGAGGTGGTCTGTGGCCTGCAAGTGCCCTGCCCAACCTACTGCAAAAAGTCCTCTCTACTCTCACTATCCTGCATGCAAAATTAAGATGTCCCAGCAGCAACAGAATCTCCTTCACCGTCACCTTGTCCCGAGTTAGCATCTCATTGAGCAGTACCAACATCTTTTGTATTTTATCCTCTGGCAAGCGTGCCTGCATAATCCTGGACTCAATTTCTATAACCAAAAAAGACAGTGCCGTGCTGAGCCCCATTGTCTTCTCAGGTGCCAACAGCACTCCTAGTTTCGTCATCAGCGCTTCAAAGTTTTCCAGTGCCACCTATCACTCCGTGGAGCCTGAGGTGCCGACAAAAAAGAAATCATCCAGATAATGCGTCACCAACTTGTGACCCGAGCTTTTTGAAAACAACCGCTGCTGAAAAGTGCTAAAACACTCAAATAATGTGCATGACATAGAACAGCCCATTGGTAATGCTTTGTCCACGTACCATTTCCCATTGAAATGGATACCCAGAAGATCCCAGTCATCCGGATGGACTGGAAGCAAATGGAAAGCTGACTTTATGTCGCATTTTGGCATTTCTGCTGTTGCGCCCGCCATCACAATGAGTGACATGGCCACGTCAACTGATGAATATGAAACAGTAGCATCCTTTTCGTCAAAAAAATAATTCACTGAGCTCTAGTCTGGCCATGACAAATGTTGAATAAGCCGGAACTGCCCTTGTTCCTTCTTTGGTACCGCCCCAATGGGTGAAACAATCAAATTCTCTAGAGGCCAGTCAGGGAGGGGCCTGCAATCCTCCCCTCCCTCACTGCTTTATCTAGTTTATCTTGCACTATGTTAGGATGTTCACTTGCTGACTGTAAATTTTCCTCCCATCTTCAGTGCCTTGCTCCCCCATACCCTAATCTAAAAACCCATCGGAAACCTTTCCTCAACACCTCTGCAGCCTTCTGGTTGTCATAACCCTGTAAGGCTGCCTCCAACTTATCTGCTTTAACAGGGGTATGAGCCCTTGAGCCTTTGGGCCCAGCCCCCCTAGCCCCGTGCTCCTGTGAAGTGCTGTTGTTGCTGCCCTCCTGTGTTGCCTCCCCCATGCTGCCACTGCCGACCTCCCTGCTGATCGCTCACCCCTGCCCCGAAGCAGTTTACCAACACATGCCTACCCCTGCGTTTCAAGCACACGTGTCGAAATTTACAGAATTCCAGAGTGCACAAACCCTTGTTAAAGTCCAAGCAGCACCCTCCCGACACTGTCTGTCTTCTTTTAGTACCTCCCACCCCTCCCCTCGTTGCATTGCGCCCACGCATAACCACCCATGTAATGTGAACTTTCCAAATAACGTCCATGTATTTGAAAAGAGCCACGCAGCGCTGCGGATACTTTTCACAGTAGACGCTTGCGTAAATTAAAAAGGCAGCTGTCCAGTTCTCCATGGTTAGTGAATCCCTTGGCCTCTTGGCCAGTTCATACTCCTCTTCTTTAGACCCTTCCTTCACAGGTACTTCCCTATGCAAAAATGTGAGCATTTCAACATACTCTCCCTTCCAAATGTGCTCTTTAGTTGCCAGCTTCAAATGTGCTCGAAGCGGTTTAGTAACCCCCATATAAGGTAACTTTTTAATCTTCATTTCTTTACTCTCAACCTTATCTTGTTTCTCAATAGTTGTTTCCTCTACTTTGTCAGGTTTTTTCGTGCCTTTATCATCTTCAATCTCAGTAGTAGCCATTTTACCATAATCTTCAGTGCCCATGCCAATATCCAGTACATACTTACCCTTCCTCAGCCTACCCTCCCCCCTCTTATCCTCCCCCCCT
The DNA here is from genome assembly GCF_964204655.1 of Triturus cristatus. Taxonomy (NCBI): domain Eukaryota; kingdom Metazoa; phylum Chordata; class Amphibia; order Caudata; family Salamandridae; genus Triturus; species Triturus cristatus. The sequence goes on along the minus strand of NC_140586.1, from coordinate 320,837,094 downwards.
GTCCCCACCGAGACCATCTTTGGCTTCCCCCCTTCCCTTGTGCTTTACCTAGCTCTAAGGAGGGTGCCCATGTTGCTGCAGTCCGCCTTGCCTTTGGGCCCGTGGTCTGTGCCGACTTTACTGGCCTCCCCACAGGCTCCGACGCCCGTTGTGTAACCTGCAACATACTATGAGACACGTTACTCTGACCCCCCCCTTCCCTTTCACCTTCCTCTCTTAATACGCCTTCTTCAAGGCTTTCTTCATCAAAGTCTAACTCTTTGCACTAATCGCGGAACTCTCCTTGTTGGCCCCTAACGGGCTCCCCACTCCTTGCCCTGGGTGCTGCCGACTGCACCCGCCGGTATTCCCCTTCATCTCTTGCTTGCGTATTCCTATGTCCTTGCTGCCCTGCGGACCGCTGAGGTCCGTCGGGTGTTGGGGCCAGCAAGAGCGCTCGGGCCTAGCCGCGATGGGATCCCCCGCAGGTAACAGGCACGCTGCTCGAGGCTCCGTCCTCCCTTCTCCCCGGTGCCCATGAGCCACTCCCAGCTCTACCAAGTCCGCACCTCGACGTTGCTCCTCCACCTGAAACATGAATGACTGGTCTGGTGTTCTGGGCCTGTGTAACCCCTCCCCTACTTCCCTTCTCCTATTCCTATTTACCCCTAACCTACTCTCCGTCCACCGACGTACTACCTTAAATAAATCATCTACCTCCTGATCACTGACCTCCCCTTCTTCCCCTTCACTCCATTTCAGCCTGGTCGTAACCGACGACGGTTGGCGAGGCCCTACCCCTGTCCCAAGGGTCTCACTAACCTGCCCTGCACTGCCCTTCTTTTTGCCCCCCTTCTGCGACAGCCCCTTTGCCTCCAGCCCTACCAAACCCCATGCGCCAAATAGGCGTCTACCTGCCCCAAACTGCTTTGACCCCTCACCTCCTCGTTCCACGAGGTAAAATTATCCAGGCCCTCCCAAGCGTGGCTGCGCCCTGCTGGCTCGAACTCCCCAGGGAATGCGTCTTCCTTCCCCGACACAAAAAGGTGTTGAACCACTCCCCCCCATCCCAGATTCCATCCTATTCTCCTCCCTTGGGGACCTATAAGAATTGTCCTGCCCCTGCTGGCCCCAACTGCGGTCCAGCTCATCCCCATATTCTGCCACAAAATTACCTCCTGGTGAGAGCTCCCCCAGTCCCCCTTCATCCCCGGCCCCATGCTCCCGCCCACCTAGGCCCTCAAAAACACGTTCCTAGAGGCGGCAGACTCCGAGTCATTTTCTCCGCACTCCCTCCCACCTCCGGCTCAACACATCCCGCTGCTTCGGGGCCACGGGCTCACTCTGCCCCTTCTCCCTGATCAGGCAGGACATCTCCAAGGCCCTCTGGCGGAGAGGCACTTGACGTGCTCCTCCAGCGGGCCCCGCCCCTATGCACTCAAGCCAGAGCTTCAGAGCAAACCTGAGGCTCTGGCACACCCACAGTAACTGGGGCTGCTCTCCGTGTATAGGAGCGGCCTTGTGCACTCGCCTTCCTCATCTTCGCCCTCTTCGGGGAGGTACAGGCCGCGACGGCAGCCGCCACCCCCGCTGAGGCGTGCCGCGGGTGGCGTGCAACCCCAGCTGCTTCAGGCAACAGCATGTCCAGACGCCCCCCCTCACTCAAAAGGCGGACGTCCTTCAAGGCTGAATAATCCTGCATTATAATTAACCTGCAATTAACCTGCAAACCGCTAACTAAATGCTATGAATTTTGCTCGAACAGCAAAAAGATAAACTGCCTACACTACTCTGCTCCCAGCCACCAGGTCACCAAACCTAAAATGGTGGCTGGGAGCGCCCTGCGCAAGCCCTGATTACCTTGGGCTATAATTGGGCTACAACTGACCAGCCCAATATTACAAAATGGCCACTAATCGGCCAGCCCCACCCCTCCATCATCTGCTGCATAATCTCCAGATTTTAATACATTTCTAGCTCAAACAGATAAGAAGTAACTAAAAATGTAGTTACACTTGCTACAAATTGTAAGACCTTCACAAAGGTTGACTGGTCACCAATATGTTGCTTGTTTCTGTATATGGGTGTTAAAGTAGTGCTAATAATGTGAAAATGTTGGCCAGACAGGGTTAGCGTGTGTAAAAATGATAAAATACATGCATTACGCCGCATAATTTAGACACCCTGCTGTATAATTTGGTACTCCACTGCCACATAATTCCAGTGGCCCTGACTAAGTGAATTGCTGCTTAATCCCAGTAGCTCGTAAACCAAGTCGATACCCAGGAGTCCCAATGAGAGGTAAACAGCAATTACAGAAGGTTCAGGTAATCTAATCCGTCTACCGAGAGCAGCATTGCTGCCTTAAAGTAGGCAAAGAGTGAGCTGTATAGTTCATCTTTGGGTGATTACAGACATCAAGAGAGCACCTTGATTAGTGCTCAGTGGCGCCACCATTTTAGCCACATGCTGCATGCGAGGAATCAATACTTGACCACAACACCCTAAATTAAAGAGGTACAAAGAGTTGAACACTTTTTTCCAACCTGGAACCAAATATGACTAATTCTTCATGCTGTGGGAAACCATCATAGACTAGGTCCAAAGACCTGTCTTCTTTGCAGTCTACTAGTACCATGATACCTTAAGATGATCATGCATTTAAACAAGTTTAAACACACTATATTTATTTTATTTCCTAGTTCTCTCTAGGAATTTTGACAAAGATTTTCCTCTCCTCAATATAATGCATAACATAAAAATGCAGTCTTTGTTATTTCAGGTGAAGGTTTCTTTACAAGAGTTGATGTTTTTTCAAACCTTCATTAAGGAGTTGATGATTATTCCATAAAGAATGTATTGTATTCTAAGTGGTGCTATGGTCAATAGACAGGACTTGTCTACTCTAAATTGACATGGTAGCCCTTGTTAAATAGTAGGAAAGCATTCACTCATTAATATGCTTTTTGAGAGTTAAAACAAAAAGAGTTGATCAGGTTACACATAGGTACATTGGAGTGGATGGTGTATTGAGTAAAATGTCATATAGAAGAGTTGCAAGCGAGACATTTCACTTGTGGTCTCTTGCCAATTGTCTGCACCAATAAGGAGAAACGTACCTAACATCTGCTCTACATGGTATCTGGTAAGGACCCTTGTACCTCCCTGTTGGACATTCACTGAACACAGTCACTCAGGGGGACGTGTCTTGACTGCCGAACCAACATGGCGCCGTAGTGTAGGGCTCCAGTTGAGACTGGCACTCTCTGGGCAATATCCTGTCATTATGACCTGCTTGGTCACCTGGAAAATAGCTGAGTACAGGGGAACCAACAGTTGAAACAGGAACGGCAGTTTGGAACCACGATACAGACCGGAAACAGGATTGCTCGTCCTAAGATCTCTTGACTGAAGACAGCTGGTAGAGTATGGATGCTGTGCATGAAACGACGCATCCTGGCTGCAGGAAAAAGAAGGGTGCAACTGGTGGAGGAAAAGAACTGGCCCAGTCTCACTCTTGTGTACCAGCAGTGGCAGAGTATGTCCCAGTTATAACAAAAGAATGAAGGTGGGGGCACAGGTGGTCTTTGAGTGGAGCGCTTGTGAGTCCAAGCCCAGATATGTAAGACTGCTCCCCAATAGGTGGCAATATAACAGTAAAGCAACTGCATCTACATTGAGGGTAGCTGACGCCCCGCCCCTTGCGGGAAGATGACTTCCACCACGATCTAGTCAACTGAACAAGGCATGACCACTGCACAGGACTAGAATCACCAAGTGGGAACACGCTGTGCCTGCTACACCCCCAAACGGGGCAAGTTTGGCTACTGAGTAGAGTAATTTGGTGAGAAGACAATTTCGAGAAGTGCGCGTTAATCAACCACAACAACCCAGTAATTTGGCCAGTCATCCAGAAGGACAGCCTGTCATGGGGAATTCGACAGATTGATCCCACCTGCAGCAGATTACATGAACGGACACTCCCCTGACAACAATGGCGCAAGGCAGGGGTACCCACACTGGTGAGGCTTGAGAAGTATGCCTTCTGAAGGGAAAAGAGCAGAACCAATGCATCGATGACCTCGGATCCCATTAGCAAAGGTGACCACAAATCCTCCTTTTTAGGTCTCGCTTGACCCAGCACATGCTTGATGATGTAACCCTTGATGTGCAACCCCCAGAGGTGTGAAACGCAAGAGCGATTCAAAACAAGAGAAAGAGAAGACGTACTAACCACCTGCTCAAACAGGCTCTATAACAGTATCAGTGCCACGGGGGGCATAATAGAGAAAGCGAGTAATAGTGAGGACCCCCACAATGAAACCGGCAGGCTCCAACTTCGTCACAGCTCAGTTGCGACCCCCCTCACGTGTGATCTTGGCACTGCTCCGATGTCGCCTGGGAATCAGATGCAGCCAACGGTATGCAGCTTAACCAAAAGAAAAAAGTTCGATCCATCAATACAGATGGGAATGAGTAGTTAGGCCACGGGGAAATCGATGAGAGAGACACAGAAGGAAGAACAGGCTACAACCAATAGAAACGGAGGAAAGCAAACTGGCAAGCACAGGGACAAATAAGAAGTGAAGGTGGATGTACGTCCCTTTTAAGATATATTAAAAACAATAGATTTCACTAGCACAGTACAACCTAAAAATGACAAAATAATGAAGTAATACTATTACAAAATGTGGCGCACTATACATCGTAATTTGCCTTTTTTGCAGCAGAATTCACATAACCCTGTTGCATAATTTGGACCTCTCCTGGCGCGCAATTCTAGTGGCCTTGCCTATGGGTTAGCCTGACCCTGCTGAAGGATAGAGGCGAAATAGGGCAGTGGGGTAATATATAATAGAGCAGTAGAGAGAGTGGTTAATAGGTACAGAGATAGAGTGCTACACAGGTGGATGGATAATGAAACGGCGGTATACAGAGACATAACACGAGGGCTAGATGAATAGGGCAGTAGATTCAAAGATCCATATAGAGGTGGATTTTTACTAAGCCTTCAAGTAGAAGTTACACAATTTTGAATTCTTTTACACTTTAGAAATTGTATCCAAATGTTCACCAGACAGGAAATGCAACAAAATGAGATTTGATTAGATATATTTGTAAAATATCTTCTGTATTGCAAACCCAAGTCGGACATATTTTCTGATTTACAGAAAAACTCTCACTGGTTTACAGAAAAACTCTTGCACCAGTGATTACCCACTTCTCCTTGTTGTGGCTGTTGCCTTCTGTTTTCCTTGGTCCGGTTTCCGGTCCTTGGTTGTATCCCTGCTGGCCTGTTCTGGCTTGCTGGTGGGTTGGGCCGCTGGGGTTCTTCTTTCTGTGGCCTACTCGCTGTCCTTGGTTGTGGGCGGCCTCTGTGTTTTTTTTTGTTGGGCGTTTTCGCCCCTTCCTTGTTCGTTTGGGGGGTTGAGGGGCTCCTGGTGTGTGCTGGCTGCCCTCTGTGGGTTGACCTCTTCTTTGGCTTTGGTGGGTGCGTTCCTGCTTTGGTGGGGTGCTTCCTGTCTGGTTGCTCTATCTGTTGTTTCCTGCGGTTCCCTCCTTTTGCTTCCCTTGGATTGCTGCCTTGGTGTGGTTTCCTGGGTGAGCTTCAGTGTTCGGAGGGCTGGGTTTTCTGCTTTGGTATTCTCCACTTTGTTAATGAATGGGACGAGGACATAAGGGACCTGGGGGAAATGCTCTATTACTTACCGGAAATCTTCATTACTCCGGGCCCCGTTGTCCTCGCCCCATTAATACGCCCGCCCTCCCAACTGGACAGCCGGCCTTACTGGGGGGCCTTGGTGGTTCAGGCGAAATGCTGGGTAAGTGCTGGTTATGTACTCCCAGTGGGAGGGGCGGGGTTAGGGTCCCAGCATTCCTCTGCTCTTTTTTTCTGTCGAGAGATTGTTATCTCCACTTTGTTGATGAATGGGACGAGGACAAATGGACTCGGAGTAATGAAGATTACCGGGAAGTAATAGAGCATTGTCATGCAAACAAACATTGAATTAACTCCTGTCCATGGTTGCTGGAGCTGACCTAAGACACTTAGGTCAGAAACAGAAACAATTACTGATTGTGAAATTGCTACTCATAACTGATAAGCCAAAAATGATTGGGATACAAGTAAACAATATTTTAGAATATGGCCCAAACATTGTCTGAAATCTATAGTCATTTTCGTTTTGGTAAATTCTCTATGTAAAGAATGACACTGTATAAAGAAAATTAGAAGTATTACATTATTATATGTACAACATGATTGCACCTATAGGATCGTTCTGCAGCCCAAATCTCTGTAATCATCATCACCTTTAGAAACATTTGGAAGCTGTGATTGACAATCTGTACCACATGGGATAAGCCATTGCGCCAAGTTGGAGCTACAATGCTTCTGCATTGCTCTAATAATCACAATGTTCAAATGGTCTTTTCAAACCAATAATGATTTTAAAATCTAAAATATTATATCTCTTTTACTCTGTAAATGACCTACATACACATTTATTTTAGTTAAGCATATTCAACCAATCAAAATTCTTCAAGTGTTGTCAGGTTAAGCCTCAGTCCAAGCCAGGACCCTGTACTGCCCTTTCCCAATGCTCATGGAAGTTGATGGTTCTAATCAATCTATGCCTTTAGGCCCCTAAAGATGATCTCAAGTACTGCAAACGATAATTTGCATTCTTGACAAAATAGTAGTAAGATTAGGAATCATTAGGTAGACCCAGGTGTAATAGATAAATAAGTAAGGGAAGATTTACCTTTAGTCTTGTGTTTACCAGGTGTCTCTGAGAGTCAAACAACTTACCCGGAAATGTAGTCAGGTCATTACAGATGAGATAAGGGGAGAGAAGCTTTTGGCATGGTATACCTCGGTCAGACTGACACAGCCACTAATCTGAGTCTTTCGGCTCCAGCAGCATCAACAATGTATTGATTATTTATTGCCCTCACCCAACAGGCACTCCAGCCCCAGATGTTTATCTGGAATTGAGAGAGAAAGAGAGTTGCTCCCAGCAGATAGTCATCAGCAGTTAGCGCTCCAGTCAAAGTGCTCTATTCAGCAATCAAAGGCTATATGAACAACATACAAGATTAGTGATAATTTACACCTGCTTTGATTTACACTCTTTGAGTTACCTAAAACCAGTCCTCTCCTATGCAATACCTTATGCTGCCTGCTATACTCACTCGCTCTAAATTGTCTGTTTAGGTTTTACATGTAGAGCACTTGAGCTGTGCTTGTGAAATCTCTTGTATTTAATATATCTTAAAAGAGGGCCCTTATTTGTTACCATTGCGGAATCAATGTGTTCATTCGCTTATGTGTTGAACTTTGTTTTTGTTAACTTCCCCTGGCTGCACGCATTTACAATACTTCTACTAAAGCTGTTCACGCTATTTGAGCCCCATTCACTGTCAACATAAGATCTCTTCCCACAGAAAAGGCTGACACCTTCTAACAGTATGCTGGAATGCTTGCTTTGTATTACTTAGTTGTGTAAAGCAGATGCTTTAGCCTTAGAATGTTTGTGGCATTTCCCATTCGTGCCTCAGTACCTTTCTTTGCACTTTGTAGGCATTATCGGATTGATTTTTTCAGCGTAATCTATTTAGTCATTATGATCAAACTCGAAATGTTTAAATGTTGTAATAAACATTGTGTGTTAAAAATAAATTAATATACAAGAGCTGTGCTATATTTTACTATTAAACAGGCAGCCACAAGTGCAGTTATCATGCAGACAACAGGGTCCTTATTTGAATGGGCCCAAAAGAACTCCTCTAAACACCTAATATTGCTATATTTTACAACTAAACAGGTAGTCACAAGTGCAGGTATCTTTCATGATTCAAATCACGACTTGGGTCAGGATTTGAATGGTGCAGCAGGTGCAGTAGCACCGGGCCAAAAAGTTGTCAGAACTCCTCTAAACACCTAATATTGCTATATTGTATTAATAAACAGGCAGTCAAAATTGCAGTTACCTTGCAATTGAAAGGGACTTGATTTAAATGGTGTAGCAGGTGCAGTGGCACTGGGATCAAAAGCGCCAGGCACCCCACTAAACCCTTAATATTGCTATATTTTATTCCTAACAGGCAACCACAAGTGCATTTACCTTGCAGACAACAGAGTCTTGATTTGAATTGTGCAGCAGGTGCAGTAACTCCTAGCCCAAAAGTTGTCAGAACTCCTCTAAACACATAATGTTGCTATTTTTGACTACATAACGGGCAATCACAATTGAAGATACCTTGTAGTTAAAAGGGAAGTGATTTGAATGGTGCCGCAGGTGCAGTGGCTCTGGTGCCAAAAGCACTAGGAACCCCACCAAACCCAGATTATTGCAACATTTTACTACTAAACAAGCCAATCACAAGTGTGTTTATCTGGTAGGCAATAGGGTCATGATTTAAATGGTGCAGCAGGTGCAGTAGCACCAGGACCAGAAGCTTTAGGCACCCGACTAAACACGTAACATTGCTGTATTTTACTACTGACCAGGCAATCACAAGTGCAGTTACCATGCAGACAACAGGGTCATGATTTGAATGGTGCAGCAGGCGCAGTGGCACAGGGGCAAAAACTTCTATGGACCCTACTAAACGCAGCATATTGCTAAATTCCAAAACTAAACTGGCAGCCACAAGTGCAGTTATCTAGCAGGCACTAGGACCATGATTTCAATGGTGCTGGAGGTGCAGTGGCACCAGGGCCAAAAGTAGTCAGAACTCCACTAAACACCAACTATATTTACCACTAAACAGGCAGTCACAAGTGCAGTTATCTTTCAGGCAACAGGGTCATTATTTGAATGGTGCAGCAGGTTCAGGGGCACCGGTTCCAAATGTTGTCAGAGCTCCTCTAACCTCCTAATATTGCTATACTGTATAACTAAACATGCAGTCATAAGTGTAGTTATCTAGCAAGCACTAGGGTCATGATTTCAATACTGCAGCAGGTGCAGTCGCACCAGGATCAAAAGCTCCTGGCACCCCACTAAACACCTAATATTGCTATATTTTATTCCTAAACAGGCAACCACAAGTGCAGTTACCTTGCAGACAACAGGGTCATGATTTGAATGGTGCAGTAGCACCTGGTCCAAACATTGTAAAAACTCCTCTAAGCATATAATATTGCTATATTTGACTACTAAACAGGCAGCCAAAATTGCAGTTACCTTGCAGTTAAAAGGGACTTGATTTGAATGGAGCAGCAGGTGAAGTGGCTCCGGGCTCAAAATTTGTCAGAACTCCTCTAAACACATAACATTGCTGTTACATCAATTAATTCCCTTATTTCTCTCTTTCATTTATTTTTCAAAATTCTGCTATACTTACCCGCACTATACCATTAGTAACCGCACAATGTATTGCCTTTTTGTACATAAACTAGTCATACCACTTTAACAAACTTGCTGTAATTTATATTGTACAACTACTCAGAAAGCTACAACTTACAACAAAAAAACGCTTATTATTAATCACATAGTGCTTGTTTTTTAGGTCTCGCCTGACCCAGCGCATGCACTGGTCTGCCGAGACTTATTGAGAGGGCTCCAAAAAGTGCTACCAGGCCAGCCTAGAGCTACAGTGCATGTGCGCGGGTGCGCGCGTCTCGCTTTACCGCAATTACTTTCACTTTCGCAGCCGCGCGGCCTTTTGATGTTTGATCGTGATCCCGATCACTTTCGCGGCCGCAGGGCCGCTTTGCATAGCCAATAGGTCTCGCTTTTGGGACCTTATAAGTATTTAGTTATGCAACTGTTGCATGGCTAAACACTTATAAGGTCGCAAAGGCGAGACCTATTGGCTATGCCAATGCTTGTTTCTCTTACCCTTGATTGAGATAAGTGGTTTTGTGCATCAGGATTTTGCCGAAAAATGCACACTGCACATTTAACACTACTGATTTAGAAGCTGATTCCATGTGGCACAGTGTGTTCCATCACCTGAAATTACTGGGTGGGGGAACAACAGGCACATTCTTTTTTCAGGTGTTTTTTCACACTAAAATTCCCTCTGACTCCAAGAAAGGATTGTGGACACAGGCACAGCTCGGCCCCTACCTTACTCTCTTCCTTCAGCTTAGGAAGACCATGGAACATTCTAGGAGAAGCAGCGGAACCGGTCTGCCCCACCCAGACCCTCCCAAACCCCAATCCCACCAAAGGACCTCCACTGGATCCTCTGTCATCATTTATCACCTGCTCATGCAGATGGTAAAGGGAAGCGGAAACGTCCCTGAAACTGGGATAGCCATGTGAAAAAAGTTCTGGAATTCCCGAACCTGCGAGGTTATTTGCCATTCCGGGGACTCAGATGTGTAGCTGCATCCTGCAGGAGTGGAGTCACTGATTCTGGACCCAGTAATTCCAAAGCCCCCAACACCATGCATCTCGAAACCGGGCACATAGTGCTTTCTTTTCCATTTGGGTTCCAAGGTTCAAATATTGTCTCACCTGTTAGGCCTACGTGCTTTAAAGCTATTTCTGTTCTCCATTCTTCTATGCCTTCTTAGTGCCATTATCGGCAACTTCCCCCACCCACAGTCTGAGCATGCAAGAATAAATAAATACACAAGACAACTTTTGTTCTGGGAAAATATTGCTGCAGGTTTATTCATACAAAAGAATGCAATATGGTGGGTTATCTTATGGGCGATCCAAGGGCGGGCAGCTGTACCAACCTATGCTGCCCCCGCCTGCCTGATGAGCCAGCACGCACTGTGGGACGGCACCCAGACTGTGCTACACCTTTGGTGATCCTCTTCCGGATCACGTGACACGTGACACGTTGGTCTCTTATTACTCATGCTCTTTTCAGGGGGGAGCGTAGCAGGGCAAACCCCCGGTTGGTCAGGCCCCCAACCGCCCGAAGGACTAACAGGGCGCCGTCGCGGTTTTCCAGGAACCTGCCCTGAGGATCCAGGTCTTTGGCTCAGGCACCCTTACTGTGCCGCGCAGAGGTACCCTCACTGTACCCGTCTGCTGCAGAGGTACCCTTACTGTACCCGTCTGCTTCCAGATCGCCCTGTAACTCCGCCTGCAACGAAAAAGAAAACATTACAACGTTCTACGTACATTGCCTGCAAATCCCACGCCGGGTTAGCGGTAGGGTGGGAGACGGCGTGTCTGGCGCCAGAGAGATGGGAGAGGTATAAGTACCTTCCCCCGACCTCTGTTCACCGGAAGTCTAGCGCGCCCAGGCGAAGGACTCCTTCCCGAGTCCAACCCAGCGGGTGGCGTTTGTGCCCAAATGGCACTAAAGGGCCGCCCGATGGAGTGGCCCCCTGCGGGGGCCATGGACAGCCGCATTCCTTAAGCACTTTGATTTGTGGACTTAAACGCAGTAAAACGTATCTTTTTTCCGTTTTAGCCTGTTAACGGAGAGGTCGCTCACGCTCAGTTCTTGATTCGTTTTTTGGTACATATCTTGGTTTAGCGTCTTTGTTTGACTGACCTCTTATTTTGTTCTTCACCTTACAGATTCTCGTTCCTGAGGACAGCGGAGTGGCAATGATCTGGATGATGACGCGCTTCCGGGGGAGTGGAAGGCGTTCTAAAATATCAAGGCAATGGCATGCTTGCATGTAGGTCACAAGAAGTCTGCTTCAGTCCGATTGCTGACTGATTGCTGACTGCCTTCAAAGCAACGGACAAGAGGCTTGGTTTAAATACTGTGGCCTTCAAAATGGCCACCAAAACCTTGATGCTATTGTGAGACTTTGGAAATCTCACTGGAACACCAAAATGCGACAGGGTCGCCATCGGGCATATGGGAGCTGATCACGTTATGCTGAAGGAACCCTGGCCCATCATTCTCGCTGTTTCTGGTAACTCATACAGAGTGGGAAGAGGGCTTCCAAGGTTAGGCATCCGTAGGGAAGCGCTAAGTTGCTCTTGCTTCAAAATGAGGACACGCTTTGCCGGGGCATCACTTTTTTTCCATATAAAAAGTCAAGCACCGTTAGTGCAAGGGGCTTGTAAATAAGCCCCTTTGTACTAAAAAAATTGGCAGAAAAAGCGCAAGTGCAGCAAAAAGCAGCTGCTCCTGTTCGGTGTAGTGACCAGCTTGGTCACTGTTCTAGTGTTTGTGGTGCCAGCCACTCTGCGAGGGCTGGCTTACACTCCCCCCACACCCATTCAACACAGGTGTCACAGGAAACGTGACCCTAGTAATAAAAGGGACTGGGGACACGTGTCCTGGGTCAGTTCCACTAACCATATTGCAGTGTCTGTGTCCTCATTATATGTGCATGGTGGCCTAGCGCCCCAGCTCATTACATTCTGGCCGTTGATGTTGTTCCTGCGCACTTGTGCTAAAATGTTTCTGTAAAAAAAAAAAAAAAAAGATTCATGCAAGGTGGTGTAATAGTGTCATTTCAGTGATTTCACATAACAAAGTTAATGTGAAATTACATGAGATTATACCGGTATAAGGGAAATTTCGTCAAGCCTAACCGACAGATGAATAGTGGGTTACATTCATATTAATGCCTATTACAGTGTTGGCAATACTATATTATAAATGGCAATAGCGATACAGAAAGAGTACATTTTCTTGGTATACTATCACCACGCCTGGTGATGGCCTACCACTCCGTGGCTTTCCATTCTTGTATTCTGATATTGAAGGATCTGTCAGCAAGATCCCGTTCACCGTTATATGCTGTTCACAATTTTTTGGTGAAGACCAGCGCTTTACATTACGCTTTAATCATTTTAATGCTGCAACCTCAAGCCGGAACGTTTCAAAGAACCCAAGGGTCCTTTAAGGAGAAGAACGTCTTCCAAATCCCTATATTATCCCGTTGCATTCCCAAAATGTTCTCTTTTCCATGATCCGCCCTCTCATCTTCTGAGTTTCATGCTCTGGTAGTAGAATAAATTGTAAATTGATACTTGTATAGCGCACTACTCACCCGCAAGGGACTCAAGGCGCTTGTACGAATACCGCTGTGGAACCCATCCTGGCTTGCCCTGTGAGGTATCCACTCCTGGGCACCCCCAAGATGGAGGCCAGGCATCCTTAGCGTTGTGGGGTCCGTTGTGGAGATTAAGCAAGCTATTGCCCAGAGTTGCAGAGTGGGACTCCATGATTGGGATGGCACCGAGGCGAGAATTATCATGTCCGTGGAATTTTTGAGCCCAAGACCCACCGAGGTAGGGAATTGAACCCTGGTCCCGGGTTAGACCTCTGCATCAGGGTCTGCCACTCTAATCATTGAGCCACACTTCTTCCAGAATGCTTGCAGCCATACAAAATATATATATTTTTTATGATGCCCTCGCTAAGTAAAGTGTCATACCTTTGGATGGAGTTAATATGTTGATGCTTTGGACTTATGCTGGGCGGCCTAATGACTTTAGCATTGTCTAGTCATGATTTTCCTCAAAGCATGCTTTTTCCTTTCGGACGAACCTTTATTTATATGATGCATTACTGTGATTTGTAAGATGCACAATTTGCCATATAGCAAAGTTATTGGCCCTGATAAATTTTTTCAGAGCAATTCACGTAGGACCTGTTAAAGCAGTCAAGATGGGCCATTAGAACCACATGAATCACAGCGCCTTGAGACCCTCACAGGTGGGTAGCCGCACTTTACAAACCCTGATTGATGGACCAGGACCAAATTTTCCTGTGAGTGTAAAAAATAATGTTCTGAAAAAACCCATATGGGTTCAAAGGAGCATTTAGCAACCACCTTGACCTACTACACAAATCAGAGATTGAGGCTGAAGATGACTCTTAAGTTGCCAAATTTCTCTGCAGGCACCCCAAGACGGAAGGACTTGCTAAAAGGGAGTGTGGAAGGATTCGCTTAGTGTAGGAGTAAAATCACTGTCTTGAGAGATTCATGTCCACTACAAATCACTGCACCCAGAGTTGCATTTGCATGTGGCAGTCTGTGAGTTGTTGTCCTGTTCCAGCACCCTCATGCAGTTTGATGTGAATGTGTATGTCATAATGTACATTTGGTACCCAAGTTGGTATTTGCCACGCAGGTGCACCAAGTTGCATGAATAGTTTTTCTGCTGGCCAACCCTTAAGGCACCGTGCTTTTAAGATGGTGAAGGATGGAAGGGATACAGTAGGCTACACCAGCTGAGTGATGTAGGAAGATGTAGTCATGTGTGACAAATCCCATGGACAGATTGCTAGTAATAGTTTGATGATATGGTTTCACTCTTTGGATGTAAGCAGCTTTTTCCATACGCTCATGAAAGCATGGTTGGTGTTGTGGAACAGGGTGAAGCTGGGTGAATGGCCACTGAGGGGGTTCATGTTCTCCAGGTGGGACAAAAGTTTAGAGAATACCTCGGTGAAGTTGGTAGGGAGTAGAGGCTGCCAATGACCAAAAGAGCAAAGTTCGAAATCATCTGTCATGCTCATAAGGCACTTTGCATCACTGGATCAATGTGACTACGTCATAAACTAGATTTCTATAAACCATCCAATAATGTGAGATCTCAGAATTTAGCATTAGCCAAAACCATGCCCTTTAAAACAGTGAGGACAGGGGCCGCTCTTTTTCCTGTTTAGCCGCGCCCCATTGCACTAAATTAACGTTAATGTTGATTTAAGGATAGAACTAGGGTTAGTGGTATGGTTAAAGTTTATCTTCTTTTTAATGTCTTTGTTAAAATGACTGTAAAAACCTAGATCAATTATTGGGTTAGGGATAGAGTTAGATCCGGTTACATTTGGTATTAATGTTCATGTTAATAATTTATAAAGCACGGCTGCTACCCAAAGCGTGTCCTGGGGCCAGGAAGTCTATAAATGAGAATCAAAGAGCATATTTAGTTATGATGAGATCTTTACTCAACAAACAGTGCTGTATTGATCCCTTACCCAAATGCAAGGTTGTTTACCTCTTGGTTCAAGGAAGAAGGGAGTGCATTCCATTCTTACTGAATGATGTGCTTGTGCCTGTGTCTATGCCTGTGTTTGTGTTCGCATATTTGGACGTGTTGGCGTCCGCAGCCTTTGGCCCATGATGTTTGCTCTCCTGATTTCCTGCCTGGCCACTGGGCTGAAAGGTTACTGGAGTCTGGCATTTGCAGTCGTTGTCGGAATGGTGAGCCCGGCGTCTCATTACTTTTCTCATTGCTTTCACGGTTTGACACTGGTACCCCGGCACTGTTCCTAAGCACTGTCCTTGGCATGATCCTCCCCTCTGAGGCTCCTGCTCCCACTTCCACTGCTGCCGTGCCAGTCACTCACACTCACCCCAGAGCTACCCATGTGTGTGGTGGCTGCATTGCAGCTGGTGGTGGTCAGTGAGATAGTCGGGGTGGATTGAGAGGGGAGATAGGGGCTGGGGAGCTTGAGAAGCTCAATGACCTCAGAGGAGACAGTTTGGGACCTGCATGGTGGCGGCATGCTGCAGCTCTGGGAGGAAGGCCAGAGAAAGGAGGGCAGCCCAGATTGGTGTCATCTAGTGTGTCTGTGGACAGTAGTCATTCCAAGCCAATAATCCTTAGAATTTATGGCACTTTTAAATAAACAAAGGAGCAATTTATGCTTCATGGCCAAACACATTTCTTTTTGTTTGTATTGGTGTTTTATTTATACCTTTTACTTCATACGTTTATACTGTCATTTAATTTTCACTGTATGAAAAGGGAAATAGTCCACAATTTTAGACAATACCTATATACATAATTTCAAAAAAACTTACAAAAAACATTTGAAATCCACATATCTATTAGGACATACTCTACATACTACATCACAGTACACAATTATATACAAAAAACTAAGTAGACAAAAAATCATAACCTTGTTCACAGGTTGCAGTGAATAAATCAGTATCATAGACTTTTTAGAAAAATATCTACATATCCATAAGAGCACAAAGGCATTAATCACATAGTCAATCAAATAGAAATTAATTCTAAGTTTAGTGAAATGCAAGTTTTTTAACCCTTATTCTTCTATGCTGTTTTGTTGTGCCAACGCGTTTCGAATCATAGGAAATCAATACCTGGATTCTCATCAGGGCTTCTTGATTTTCTGTACAAGATGTATAAAAAATAAAAACATTTTAGGAAAGGGAGCTTCATTCTTTTTAACACATATCCACTCGCTCCTACACTCTACTCTCTATTGTGCCTGAAAAGGTGCAAAGTAGAAGTACCAGGTATAATCTACGGAGACTATACGGCTGCTGCACATGACTAATGGAACTGAGGCCCAGCAGACAGCATTGATGATGCTGGACGCATCAATGGCCTTCGATAGTATCGAATGGCTATATCGGTTCATGGTCCTCCAAAGTCTGGGCTTCGGTCCCAACTTTTGTGGTTGGGTCAGACTCCTGTACGAGATGCCCACAGCCCGAGTGCGCGTCAACGGGGCAATATCCAGATCCATTCGGCTGCGCAGAGGTACTAGACAGGGGTGTCCCTTGTTCCCACTCTTGTTTGCTCTTGAGTTGGAGCTGCTGGCGCATTGGATCAGGAGGGATCCCAAGATCCGGAGGAATAGCACACCTGGGGGGTGGGAGGAGCATATTTCCCTGTGCACCGATGATATTGTGTTGTATCTTGCAAGACCTTTCTACTCAATGGGGCGAGTACTTCACATTTTCGAGTTATTCAGTAGTTATTCCGGATACACTATTAATTGGTCGAAGTCAATTATTTTTTCGCTGTCGGCCCCCTCCCCACGGGTTCCTACCCGATGTTCGGCACCAGTGGTTTCGGATGGCTTTAAATATCTACACATCTATGTTACGCGAGACCAGAAGGTGTTCCTGGATAGGAACCTTGGACCCCAGATGAGTCGCCTGAATGCGAATGTGAGTCACTGGTGCACTCTCCCGCTCTCACTTGTGGGTAGGGTGGCTCTTTTTAAGATGATGATTCTACTGAGGCTTCTCTATGTTCTTCAGAATACCCTATACCCGGTCCCACCGACTGTCTTCAAACGAATAGCGCAGATAGTTAGAACGTTGCTGTGGGAGGGTGGATCCCAGAGAATTGCGCTCCACAAATTGCAGAAAGGGGTGTATGACGGAGGCCTGGCAATCCCAGATATCAGGCTTTACTACTGGGTTTTGTAGCTTCAGATTATAAACTACTGGGTATATGTACATGTGGAGGAGACGACCTACAGAGTAGATTGAAGCATAATGCCAGTAGGCAACTGTGAACCCCTTTTATAGTTTAGGAGATAGCCTACGGAATGGCCTGAACACACTAAAGTAGTGCTACAGTGCTGGAGGGAGGCCAACAAACTTTTAGGATCGGCCGGAAAATTGACTGGCAGGACCCCGTTGTGGGTGGGCGATCAGTTGCGTGAGGTGGCTGGACTGCAGGGGTTTAAAGGATGGCGGCTGATAGGTATTGAATATCTGGGGGACGTCTGGAAGGGGGAGTCCCCCCTCCGGTTTGAGGATCTCCAGAGGGAATATAATCTACACCAGTCCCAGTTGTACAATCATATGGGACTCCTGCATGTGCTGCACGTTCACATACACAGTACTACCTCAATTCCGGACTACTCCCCGTTAGAAGACAGGCTGCTATCCAACCTGATCACTGAGAAACCGACTCTCACGATCTATCGTAAATTGATAAACAATGTGCCGGACCCCTTGATTACTCTTAGGGAGGCGTGGGTGAAAGATCTGGGCAGTATTGACGGTGAGGATTGGTAGGAGGCACTTTCAGAGCCCTAGAGAGATCACAATTTTCTCCAGGTTCAGACTAGTACAGCTTAAGATCTTACATCGCACCTCTTATCCTTGTACTCACCTATACACCTGGTGCAGGATCCAGACAGCGTTGTGTGTCAGGGGGTGTCAGCGGGAGGGCACCTACCTGCATATTTTATGGGAATGCCCCGAGATAGTTCGCTTCTGGCAGGGAATCACAGACGTCATGTCCAGGGTGGTGGGAGAGACTGTTCCTTTGGACCCTAAGCGGCTTTTACTGATGATAAAAGGGGAATCTGATTGGTCCAGAGACGTGGAGAAATGGTTGGCCCAGGCAGCGGGAATTACGAAGCGTAATATTGCAAAGGGGTGGGGCGCCTGTGCCTCCGCAGTTAGAGGAGTGGAAGCGGGATCTTGATTGGTGTCAGCGAGCCGAAGAAACTGTGTACAAAAGTAGGGGTGTACCAAAAAATGGGAAAGAGTGTGGGTGCCAAGGAGAATGTACAGAGGGCTGGGTGTGGATGAATAGACGTTTGTTAGCTGTGTACTCCTCTTCTTTACTCCCTCGTGAATGTACTGTTATGGATCTTATGTGGCCGCTCCTTGATGCATTACTGGAAATGTTTACTATAATGTATGGTCTCCTGAGCTTTGTTAATAAAAAGAGTTTAAAAAAAAAATTATTTAAAAAAAAGTAATGTCTGCTCACTAAATGCCTACTAAACAAGCCTATTCACTCCCATTTAGTTGTTGGTTTGACAGAGCTTACATCTGTTTTACTGTATAGCCTTTGGACAAGATCTAATATATACTCATTCAGCACACAATATTCAGTGACAAACATTCAGCAAATCAGCATTAACTATACTCGGAAGTTGTTTGTCATGTTCTGTTAGGCCCAATGAAGAGAACTTCGGATGAGCTTAGAAGCAAAAAAGGAAAACAATTCATAATGAACAAACTTCTATAATATTAGAAAAGAGAGAATCTGTAATCAGTCAATGGCCTCACAAACAGTCGACATCATACATCTTTGGTAGAAAAAACAGCTAAAGAAAAAACAACAAATCAAAGCACAATAGTAGACCGTTTTTCTATAACTAACTTATCAACAAAGGGCAAAGATTCTTCAAAGCAATCCAACCTTGGCAAACAAATCAATTGTTGAGAATAATCATACAATAATGCTAGGAGTTCAACCAATTCTAAGAACACAATACCCACAGTTGTAAAAATAAACCATTTACCTGTGATGGAACTAGATACAACTCTTGACTCAGAAGCTATCTATTATAGACAAAACTCAACCATAGCAGAGAATATCATGAAGAGGACTTCAGTCATGACTCTCGAGTAGAACTTAATATCTCCCTGGATAGATCAGTTATTCTGAAAGACACAGAAAAGGCCATGGAGCAAAACAAAGCATGCAATGAATATCAGCAGTAAAATCTAGATAATGAGCTGGAAATTGAGAAAGACAATACTCCACTATCTCATCTAGTTTTAACAGCAAGGGGTGCGATCGGTGTTACTTGACAACAATCTCCGACTATCCAATCTTTCAATCTACAATACTCACAGACAAAACAACTGTCCTTAACCCCTTCAGTGCCCCGCCCT
The DNA here is from genome assembly GCF_964204655.1 of Triturus cristatus. NCBI lineage: Eukaryota > Metazoa > Chordata > Amphibia > Caudata > Salamandridae > Triturus > Triturus cristatus. Next base: position 320,817,812 of record NC_140586.1, on the reverse strand, counting down.
TTCCATGCCCTGTGCCGGGCGTTTCATTAGCGGGCGGGGTTCATGACGAGCTGGACTCGTCATGGGCACAGCGCAACCGCGGCCCATGACGAGTCCAGCTCGTCATGGGCACAGAAGGGGTTAAAGATGTGACTAAAGATGTAAAAAGCTTGATGGAGTCGACCTGAACAGCAAAATAAATAAATGATCAACAATCCTGGAATGCTGCCATGTGGAGTTCTCCTATAATGCCCATTGTGTGTAGGTTTATTTGGAAAGCAGTAATATGCTGTGGGAAGGTTTTTTACATGTATCAGAGGTCATGTGTGTCAAACATTTTTCGTTTTGGTTTGACACACATCAGCATATTATGGATTCATGAAGTAAATGCATAGTCCCCATTTTTGGATTCTTCTGATCCACTGTTCAACTTTTACAGTGGCCGTCCAGCACAATTTACAATCTAACTCCAGATGCGGTTTTGTACTGGCTTAAACCAGGATATATTGTGTTGTTACCAGACTTTCCATTTGCATAGGTTTTTGGACATATTTGCTGTTTGCTGTCTGTTAAACTACAGCCATAAGAGGCTAGAGAACCCAAAAGAATTGCCTCATGAGAAGATGCTTGTTTTGAAGAATTGTTGAATGTATTCATTAGAAAAAGTATAGTAAGCAAACTCCCCAAAATATTAGGGGGTGTCTTTAGACACTACTTACAATTTATAATAAAAACTTTTTGAAAGCTAGAAATATTAATATATGTTTATTCCGTCCCACACTAACATTTGGGGTGTCTCAAAAACGTGCTCTGGAGATTAGGTAGAGAGTCACTATAATGTAGTACTTTTGCTTCCCAGTGTGCAGGGCTATAAAAAAGCAAACCTTTTACCTCTTGTATCCCTTCACTCTCCTTCTTAATCCAAATAACTGACGAACATATCCACCACTCAAATTACTTTTATATTTCACTAGACAAATTCACCACTAATCCTTTATGGGTTCCGGGGTAGCATGCTACTTGCTGGAAAAGCACTTCAACGCCTCGTCAAGGTAGTAAGTGCTATATAAATGCAATTAAAATACAATACAATCCAAGATCCAGAAACATACTTTTCTGCCTATTTGTAAGGAATATGAAACATTTTAGGAGCTACAAATTCTTATTGAGAAAATAACTTATAGATTATTTGCCTCAAATATGAATACAAATATTCTTGAACAAAATTGCTATAAGCAAAATAATACAGACACCAGCAATAAGCAAAAAAAGAGAGAAATAAATTAAGGTGATTGTATCCGAAGCTGTGATAGAACTTTAGGACAAAGCAATATGCAAGAAAATTACAAACAGGACAAAGTAAATAGTTAACAATATCAGAATAATATCTGAAAAATTGCTCGGGATAAATAACTATGATAGCGAAGAACCTCATCTAAACAACAATTCGGACCAGAAAAAGTTCAGGCACTTTTAATGGACCTTAAAAAACAAGCTTGTACTTCCAAAGCTCACAATCATTTGGATTTGAAGTGTAGTCTTACCAACACAAAGAGTTACAAGTATACATTCAACACTTCAGAATTAAACTAAATTGACTCCTGTCGACAATATCGATCAGGAGGTTTAAGAGGACAATGTAAATAGGCTAAATATCTTAATGTTAATGTCCCCTTTCGAGGATCTGAATCAAGTAAAATTAAATGATTTATTAAATATTGAATTCAAATTTGACCAACTGACAATAATAGAGATTACCCAAACAACATGGCATATAAATGATCTGATTAAGATCTGGTGCAGGAAAAACATTTTTAGAAATGGGCAAAACTATATACTGCACGTTATTACACCTACTAATTGACCTTCATACAAATACCTGAGCCCAGGTACTCTAAAAATCCATACTAGTAATGGACTCTCACAATGATGTATCTTAACCCCACTTTGTTTTCATTATATATTGCTGATCTTACAAATTCCCTTAATCAAAGTGATGGTGATCCTCTAAAGTTTGGGCTGCAGAGAATTAAATGTTTATTGTATGCAGATAATTTGGTTTAATATCTGCAACACAGAAGGGGGTGGTAAGACAATTAAATAGATCACTCAAGAATGTGTGCTTGAGTAATAGTAGCCTTCACCCATCTCCAGAATTCAGGGAACAAATGCATTTTGCCCACTAACTTGTTGCACACAAGCGGCTGGCCAGGTTGACTCCTCATTGCTTCACTGAGACCCAGGGAGGGGTATCAAATATTTATCCCCAGGATAGATTTGGCGACTCACTATTATCCAGCCTCCTTATCATGCCTTGTGCAAAATATCACTACCCATTTCCACCCTGACCAGGTGTCTGTCAGCCCCTTGACAAGGCCAGAGGTTGGCATACGGACTGGATTGTCAGTATTCCCCTCTGCCTCTTCGCCTTACTCGCTGTGGGAGGAGGGAAGAGGCTGTCTTCCTTCTCTAAACTTTAAAAATAGGCTGAGTGATAGGGTTAGAGTTAAATTAGAAAATAACAGTTGTTGTTAAGCTTTGCCAAACGCTTAAATCCTGTAAATTAATTTCATTGCAATTTTTTTGACTGCAGGCCTGATGCTGTCCACTACTAGCCCCAGAATTTAACACCACAAAAAACTCAGCGAACTGCCCCATGCATTTTCAAACCAGGTGCGAGTGATGGATATGCCTTGTTGGAGCTCTGGGGCTCTTAAAAGACGTATGAGACTACCGTTTCTTAAATACATAAATGTATAAACTGAAAACAGAGAGGATCCTGTGAAAGCCAAGCTGAATCCTCATACCATTTCTGTTAAAAATTGGGGTTTCTAGTTGGCAGTGGTTTCCACCGCGTCCAAGTAGGGACCCTTATTCTAGTCAGGGTAAGTAAGTCACATAGATAAGATAACCCTTGCTCAGACCCTTGGTAGCTTGGCACAAGCGGTCAGGCTTGTCTCAGAGTGAATGTGTAAAGCATTTGTACAAAAATACACAGTAACACAGCGAAAACACTACAAATGAACATCACACCAGTTTATAAAATTAACCAGTGTTTATTTGAGTAAAACAAAACCAAAAGGACAAAAATCCAACATACACAAGTAGATATCACTTTTAAAAGGTTTAAAGCAGTTCAGTTCATAAAATAAATCGATGGATGTACCACTTTTAGCACCTAGTACCTGGGATGCATCAAGATCAAAGACAAAAACAGGCACAGGGGAGGCGAAGGGCCGGATTGCAAAGCGATGCGTCAGTTCCTTACTCCCAGGGGAGGTGATGTGGTGGTTCCTTACTGTAGCACAGAGGAGGTGATGCTTCGGTTCCTTACTGTCAAGGAAGGTGATGCATTGGTTGCTTACTGTGAGGGGAGATGATGCGTCGATATTTGGACACGCAGCCTTGGTTCCTTAGTGCTGGCAAAGTCAATAAAGTACTTGGCACCCAGGGACGATGTGTCAAGAATCCAGGAGCTCTGTGTTGATGTGGCAGCAGCAGAACAGGCATTGCATTGGTTTCACAGCTGTGAAGCAAGTGATGCATCGATCCCTTCAGCTGCACAGCAGGGCCGGCGTCAGAACACCCGCCATGGGCGTCGTGATGTGGTGCTCGAGACTCGGGTTGTGGTGATCTTTCAGCAGCATAACAGGCGCTGCATCAATTCTTCGGCCGCACAGCAGTGATGAGTTGGTTTTTCAACCACACGGCGGTGCTGCTTCAGAAAAAAAGACGCTGCGAGTCGATGCATGGATTTTCTTTGTTCTTAGTAGCCAAGCCACCTCCAAGAGCCCAGGAATTGGATTTGGCACCACTTGACAGGATAGAACTCCTAGCAGATGAGCTATGGGGCTGCAGATGAAGTCTTTGATGGCCCTGAGACTTCTTAACAGGAGGTAAGCACACACTATCCCTTGAGAACCTTGGAAGCAGAACCTTGGAAGCAGGATACAGAAAGCAAAATCCAGTCCTTTCACTGCCTAAGACAGAAGCAGCAAATAGCAGGCCAGTAGAACAGCGCAACCAGCAGAGTGTGAGTCCCTCCTACAGCAGCCAGCTCTTCTCCTTGGCAGAATTTCCTTTAGTCCAGAAGTGTTCTGAAGTTATGGTGTGACAGCTCCAGTACTTATACCAGTTTCTGCAACTTGAAAGAAAAGTCTCTATAGTGCACAATACCCTGCCTTTCCCTGACCTGGCTCCAGACACACTAAATGGGGGTGGAGACAGTTTTGTTTAAGGACACACACAGCCTTATTCTGGTGTCAGTGACAACTTCACCCACCACTCTAGCTCAGGAAGACCCACCAGCCCGGATATGCAGGGCACACCTCAGCTCACTCTGTGTGACTGTCTAGAGTGAATGCACATACAGCCCCACTGTCACCCTTCCTCAGATGTGGATTCCACAAACAGGCAGAGGCACAGAATAGTAAAGAAAGAAAATGCCAACTTTCTAAAAGTAAGAAAAAAGAGGGGGGTGCCCTAGAAGTCATATTTGAATGCTAAACCAATTTACCAGACTAAAGGCCATCAATTCAATTGATATGGGCTTGAAGCATTTATTTGCTACTTCTTAAGAAGTAGCAAATAAATGCTTCAAGCCCATATCAGTTGAATTGATGGCCTTTAGTCTGGTAAATTGGTTTAGCAACATTCGAATGTGACGGCTAGGAACCCCCCCCCCCTTTTTATTAGTTCACTACGGCCCCGTCCAGCTGCCTAAGGCCAAACCCCTTGTTGCTATTACACTTTCTAAAAGTGGCATCCTCAAACAACGATTTAAAAACCAACTTCACTAAAAGATATATTTTTAAAGTGTGAGTTCAGAATCCTCAAACTCCAAATCTCTATCTCTTCCCAATTAGAAGTTACACTTGTAAGATGTTAAAAGGCAACTCCTATGATAATCTATAGGAGAGATAGCCCTTGTAATAGTGAAAAACAAAATTAGCAGTATTTCACTATCAGGACATGTAAAGCACACCAGTACATGCCCTACCTTTCACATATACTGCACCTTGCCCAGGGGGCTACCTTGGGCCTATCTTAGGGGTGCCTTACATGTAGTAAAAAGGAAGGTTATGGCTTGGCAAGTGGGTGAACTTGCCATGTCGGCATGGCAGTTTAAAACGGCACAAGCAGTGGCAGGCCTGAGATGTGCTTGCAGGGCTACTTATGTGGGTGGCACAATCAGTGCTGCTGGCCCACTAGTAGTATTTGATTTGCAAGTCCTGGACACACCTGGTGTATTTACTAGGTAGGGACTTACTAGTAAATTAAATATCCCAATCATAGATACATCAATTACAGATACATTTTATGCAGAGAGCATATGCACTTTAGCACTGGTTAGCAGGGGTAAAGTGTACAGAGTCCTAATGCCAACAAAAACAGGTCAGAGAAAATAGGAGGAAGAAAGCAAAAAGTTTGGGGATAACCCTGCAAAAAGGGCCAGGTCCAACAGTTTCAATACAGCTCCTTTGTAAATATTGCGATTTTTTTTGTGTTTCATGTGACTCAGACTGACTAATGCTTTTACTAAGCTTTAATTTCTCAGGCTGAGGAAAATCGAATGTTAATTCTGGCTTTACTTAATCATATTGGTGACTTTTGTTTGGCTTCCACCACATTTCCGGAATTTTCGTAGTTGGAAAGTTGGCAACACAGCAGCTCTGTTGTTCTAGACAGGAACTGATGTGCGTGTTTCTGGCCAGACCCCATGACAACATCTGTAGCCTGCGATTAGAGCATAAAATCGTGTTTCGATGACGACCTGTCTGAGGCGGCACAGTGAGTAAGGTGGGAAAACACAATGGCCCCTGTATTTTTCCATTTTTCTTTACACAACGATGGAAGAGAATTTTCCACAATCCAGTTAATCAGGAACCAAGGGAAATTATATTATTTTAAAAAAAATCACTAACATGCTTAATGTCCATGTAAAATGGTCTCTGGTTCATTCGGGCATTTTGTTGGACATCCCTGCAGCAAAGAGAGAATCCGGTTAGGTGGAATTGTGTGGTCTTTTTTCTTTTAGCTATTTCCTCCACCTGTCCCAATCTAGTGAATGATGCAGGGATGTGTAACCATAGTGGGCTTAGTTTTAATGACTTCGATGTTAACTTATAATACAGTATTTTGATTGCATATAGGTTGCCCGCCTCTTACGCTTCCCTACCCATGATTCTCCTCTCTCCGGCGCTTTAAAAATAGTGGTGACGAACTACATGTCAAGAGAATTGTATAAAAGTTTGATAATACGTTACTGTGGAATTCGGCTGTTGAGGTTGGAACATTCTGTTACTGTCACGAAATAGTAACCAATAAAAACCTTTCATTGCAAAACAGGAAGGGCATTACGTGACAGATCTTATATGTACATGCCACTAATTCCGCGTGCGATCGTTTCCTAAGGATGGCTGAGTGACAGCCAGCCTTCTAAGACTTCTTCCAAAAATTATAAAACGAATATAAAAGTGTTACTGCTGCTCATACTGTCGTTCTGCTTGACCCAAGATGTCACCTTTCTCCCAGGGGCCCTGACTTCCCACTATTTTGTCCCCTTAACCCTCTGGACATTGCTGTTGCTGAAAGTCAGATAGCAGGCTCACTCAAATGTTTCCAAAAGCACAACTTTCATCGTGAGAGCTTCTACGTAACCACTTACTGATACATTGAAAAACACCCTGTTCCGTTGCATTGAATTTATTTATACATGTTGTTCTTTAACCCTTTGCTGTCTTTCCGAAACTTTTTCAAATTATACCTAAGCAAAAAATAAGCCAGTGGAAATGTATTTTCTGCAAGTCAAATTAACATCCTCTTCAGCCCATCAGTGTATTTCACTTTTTTTTATTATTAATTATGGGTGCATTTTATCCGGTAGCCAGCGCTACCGCAGTGCTAGGTGTTTGACATTTTTTTGGTGAATGTTTCATAATAATTTCTCCCACTTCTTACGATTAACTTTTGCAGTGTGTCTCTGAAGAGACAGGTAGGTGTTTTCACTACCCCTACACAGAGGAGTCAGTCTCTCTCTCTCTCTCCCTTTTCCTTATGCAACAATGCAGCAGCCACATTTCCATTTTTAGGTCTCGCCCAGACAGTGCATGCGCTGTCGCAAGACCTATAGTAAACACAAATATGGAGGGTAATTTCTCCTGTCGCTTGCCATTGGTTGATTCTTGCATTGCTTGTGTTATCTGGCTTAAGGTTGCCTTTTGTTCCGATACGTCACTTCCGTCTTGCCTCCGTTTTGCAGCAAGCAGCACCGACCAACTACAGTTTAATTCTGCTGCTGGCTGTTATCTATTCATTTAGGGACTACTTGTTTTCTTTGCTGCTCCCTAAGTTTGCACACTGCCGCCGATATCAGGTATTAGAGGCTCGACATGAGCACAAGTTGCGTTATAGATGAACACCTTCATTTTTGTTAGACACAGGGAGATTACCTTATTTTTCCAGAATCACCGGATGTTAAACGTCCCTGCCGAGACAAACCCAGTTTCCCAGCTGCTCCCCAGCTTTGAGTTCACCCGCTGTAGCCGTAAGGCTACATCCTCTCTCCCTCTCGTCCTATAATAGAAGTGTATAAAAGAAGGTGCACCCACAGAGGCTCCCGAGTGGGAACAACGGGTTCCCTGCTTTTTAATTGGAGCAACGAGCGATTCATTGATTCTCATTTCCACAATAACCACTTCTGGCTTTTCGTTGGGAGCAATGGTAGCACATGATGCCACAGTGCTGCCTTCCTCCAGAGACACACTGGTTTGAGTTTGTGTACACACATATGCTGTGCGAGTGCAAGCCTACATCTGCTGCATCAACAAGGGGGTAGGTTTCCTTATCACTTAATATGGTGCGTTTCAACACGCAAATAAAGTGCTGTCTCATTAAGTGGACCCACATGTGCTATTCTTTTTTTTTTACAAGTTTTATATAGCACAAACTGGACCGAAAGATATCAGGTATCAGAGGCTCAACATGAGCACAAGTTTCGTTATAGAGGGACACATTCATTTTTATTAGGCACGGGGAGATTACGTTATTTTTCCAGAATCACCGGATGTTAAACGTCCCTGCTGAGACAAACCCGGTTCCCCAGCTGTTGCCCAGCTTCGAGGTCGCCCGCTGTAGCCTTAAGGTTACATCCTCTCTCCCTCTCATCCTATAACAAGCACATATGGGCAACCAAACACAACCCATGTGCAATTAAATGCACACAACCATTTACATACACACAGAAGTGTATAAGAGAAGGCACAGCCACAGCAGCCCCCTCCTGTTTTCACTGCGGGAGATGATAAAGAGTGGGAACAACGGGTACCCTGCTTTCCAATTGGAGCAGCGAGCGATTCCACAATAACCACTTTTGGCTTGGCGTTGGCAGCTATGGTAGCACATGATACCACAGCGCTGCCTTCCTCCACTGTGCTCCTGGGGGAAGTAGTGGCTGTCTCCACCACATTGTCACCGCAGCATATTAATTTATTATATTATTGTGTGTAATAGCTATTGGCATTGTAAATGACAATCCCTTTTAATTATGTCTTTGTTTTTAAAACATAAATAAAAGGCATAATCATTTACAATGCCAATTGCTTAAACTCTTGCAAATGCGAGACCTATTGCTTTGCAAATGATTGTTTTACCTGCTTGCAATAGGCCCCCGTAATGATATTCCTGTTAAGGGCAGTGATAGGCGTCTCAAGTGCGGATCATTTCTTGACTAGATTACGGCAATGGAATACGTACAGAGAGGGTCCCATTCGTCACTCTCAAATCAACGCTGTGCTTCATACCAAGAACATGTATTTGGCCCCAGCTGTCCAGTGCTGAAGGAAGTTCATTCACTACCCTGCAGTCCATGATAGAGTTTAAACTCCACCGCGTGACTTGCAATGCTCTGCTCCCCTCTTTACCAACATCTACAGTTCCTGTCCTCAGGCGTGAGGCGTCTGCAGCGCAAAGACTAGGTAAATTAGAAGCTTTTGTACTGCGGAAGGGGGGGGGAGGAAGCATTTTGGAGGAACCCTCTTTTCATGTAAGGAGCACCATGTTTGTAAGGAAACATACCCTTGAAAATACGGTATTTGTCGAAACTAGTGACATTGCTGTATTGTTGCATCACCAAGGAATAGGCCAGGCCTAACTTTAATTATGTAACTACCCGGGACAGACCAGTTATTCTTGCCTTCAGGGAAATGTTGAAAGGTCGCCTTTTCCGTCTTTTAGTTTCTCTGCTATTCCTTCCTTTTGCTTTTCTAAATATTATTTATTGCGCCACCTCCTTTTTCATCGTTATGTGTATTTTGTGTTCTTTAGCTATTTGTAAAGTGCACTTCTGCCTCCCTGTGTATCGCACTACTATAACAAATAAAACACAATAAAATAATGTCGACTCTTGTTTCTTTAAAATGTCCCACTTTTGTGTTATATCCAAATTTATTGCAAAAGAGTCCTACTTATTTTCACAGATACATTCCCTTAAATTTGGGAATCTTCAGAGATATGGCCGGTGCCCCCTTCCTGCATGAGCATGGACTTGTAACAGGCCGATGCTTGCTTTATCTAGTTTAGCTGTCTCCTTGGTGATGGGTGAGATCACATCTGGTCCTATTGCGCTTGCTCATAGGTTTATCCCCCACCAGGGACTACCAAGACGGCCTTTGCCACGACAAATATTTCATGTATGAGTGCAGCGATAATTATTGTCCCACTAGAGCCTTTTTAACAAATAATAACAGGGTTCTTTCAAATTCAAACCCTTGACAGACCATGTCGCCACTGGTTCACGGTCATCGTCCAGAATGTGCCTCGTGCCAGCGCAAGGCACCAACCACCAAAATATCAAAGCTAATGAGCTGGGACGAATAACTATTGAGCTGCCTTCAGGCTGGGTCTGTTATGCAGAGTGCTGCTGCTCATGGTTTTTAGTGATAACCACAGAGAGCTTCTTTGAGTCCCTGGGCAAACCCAAGTGTGGAGCGGTTGGCCCTCATGGCCAGCTCAAAGTGACACCCTCCTGCTAACAGGCAATGTCAGCTTGATTGTTGGCCGATTCTGTTGAGCACTGATTCAGTCTGGTGTTTCACAGAGTATTTCCTCTTTCACTCTTCATCAGCCCCCTTTCCAAGTGGTGTTTGTGTAACCAGTGGTTGGCCCCCCTTTGTAAAATGGGGTATGCTACAAGGGGGTGGTGTGAAAGGAGCCCTTACATTGAAGACATCATTAATGGATCAAGTACCCAATTCTGAGTGTGGGTCGAAATTCTGATCCACGTGCAAACCCTTCTTTGTGGAGGGACAGGCATTATAAACTGTGTGGCACACACTGTGCCCCCGTGGCTCTCGTCTGCTGAACCAGGCCAGAGTAGACATACCTGGTATATTTCGGTACATGTGGAAATCAGTGCAAAGTACCATGGTTCTCATTTGAATGTCTGGGAATTCCCCATTCCTATCCATCTCAAATGTATTACAACATTTTTCATGTGATATCATTAGTGGTATGGTGAATGTAATCCATGAATGTAATCCCTGCATGACCCGGGCACAGATTACACACCAAGGTCACACGGCTCACCTCCGTGATGGGTCCAGACCCTCGCCGCAGCAAAGGTTCGCCCCGGGACCCGTGCAAAGGCTGTGGAGGGGAAACAGCCTTTACCACGAAGGCTTTTCTACGCGTTACGTTTACAACGGTACACTTACCTCGTAAACGTCTTCACAAAGCGTATTGCTTCCACGACCGTCTTTACCACGCAAGCAACGTCTTCACAGAACGTCTTCTTCCTCATCCGAAAAAATGTGTCAGTCCTTTTTTAGTGTTGGCGAAGATGTGAGAAAAAGGCAAAAAAAAGAAAAAAGGGGGCTTGGGGGGGGGGTCTCCCCTCCAAAAAAGAACTAGCGTGGTAAAGGAGAAATCGAGTTAAAGGCTATGCGTAGAAAAAACATTCCGTTGTAACGCATGCGTGGTAAAGGCATGCGTTGCAACGGAATGCGTAGTAACGACATATATTCCTGTGGAGAGCTGGAAGCGCTTCGAGGCCGCGCCAGGGGGAATGTGCGCTATACACATAAGGGCACCGCTGTAACAACATGATGGGGTCAGAGGACAGGGTGCAGCATATTACGTCATCTCTGTTGATGTCTGGGGGGGGCAGAACAGAAGGAGCGCTCCCTTCTGCACACTCCATCCCGAGGAGGAACGCCAAACCTCTACCTAGGACATTTCCCAGAACGCACTGGTCGAGTGTCGAGTATATTAAAGCATGGGGCGGCGAGGTAATGTCAACGTGACTTCACACTTTACACCTGGAGGGAAGGGCGCACAAAAGGGCGAGTGCGCCCCTGCGCTGCACTACAACTCCCAGAATTCACTGGTTTGTGCCAAGAAAGGCTGGGGCAGGAGCTACGCACAGGACTCCTGGAAGGCAGCCATTCTACCCCTACGGCCACCTCCACCACCACCTCGGGGATCCCTACAGACCCAAGACCACCGCCCGTGAGTGCAACACCACCTGAACACTTGGCTGAAGGACGGCAAGAATTTCATGCTCTGTAAATATGTAATATATAATTGTTTAACCCTAATCGCTTTTTAAAATGTAATCTTGAGAGAATTTGCAACTTGTATATATGCAACTCTAACCACTAGAATCTGTAGTAGACGCATGTACTTCCATCCTTATGTGAATTTAGAGTTTTTCTGTTTGTAACTTTTATGTAACTCATGTACTCCGAAGTCATTATGTAATGTAACTGGTTCTTTTGTAAAGCGCTCCGACACCTTTGGGTAAAGTTTGTGCTATATCAAATCGCATTAAATAAAAATGAAACATCCCAGTCCTGCCTGGGTAATGATGAGTTGTATCAGTGGTTGATTTGTCAACAATAAGTGCCCGGAGCTCTCTTCAGGAAGCAGTTTACACAAACCCATTCCTCCTGTTGGTGCCGCCTGAAACAGAACCAACTACTAACCATGAAAGTGGGGAGAGGATGTGGCATAATGGCAAGAGCTGCCAACTTCGGAGCTGGGTAACCAGGATTGAGTCTCAGCTCGGCTCAACATCCTGTGATTCTAAGCAAATCACTTCATCTCCCCGTGCCAATCATAAACTAATGTGTCATTAACTGGTGCTCATGAAAACACCGGTGTTTAACCCTTTCGATTGTGACGGAGCGGTTCCGTCATGCGCGTCGGTCGCGCTGTGCGCATGACGGAACCGCTCCGTCACGGCCCCGCCCGCGCAAGAACCCTTCAGCACTGCGCGGTAATCCGCGCCGCGCTGAAGGGGTTAATAAGTGGGGGTGCTGAGCGCCGGAAACCACCAGCTCAAATTCTGCACTGAGTTGTATTAAGTGGCATATGTAATATTTGGATAAAGAATTTAGGGCTTTTTTTCAGAAAATATATCAGAATGGTTACGCCTCTTCGTTTTCTTCCACTGCAACACTTCTTTGCATTAGTCATGAATGTAGACTATCAGTGTGGTGCCTTGAAAGAGACGTTCTAAAACATATATATATTTACATAAGATAGCAGTGTGCTATTCATCAGCAACATATATACACACTTTACATATTATAGCACAATATTTAACAGCAGTATCTTTCCATAACTTACATAAGACAATATTATAAGACAGCTCAGTAACATTTATCCATGATTTACATATTATATCCAAAAGCAATATAGGTTTATAATTAAGAAAAATAATATTAACATTTTAAAAATCTGTGTATTCATTCTCTATCCTCCTTGAAGAAACAAGAAACATTGAGTTTGTGATAAATGATGGTACGAACACGATTACACCAATAACATTCCATATGACCTTCCCTCTCATGAAGCACTGCCTCACTGACGGCCTCCAACCCCCATCCCACAATAACCTTAAAAGGTAGGTTAGGCTTCTAAGCAAATATGTGCGTGTGTGGTATTTGTATAACACAAACCTAGCCAAAAGGCAGTGGAGAACTATACAGCTAATTTGCAAAGATTCTCTCAATAAGTGACTGAAATCTGGATTCTGAGAGTAAAGGTGGACTTTTACTTCGTCATAAGGTGGTGTTTTTCAAAGATGTATGCTTTCACTATTTCCTAACTTGTAACATATTTGTGGCAATCCTGATGGCTACAGGGATGTCATTCCAAATCCTTGGTGTACAAATGGAGAATGCTTGTTGCCTTTGTTTATTTTTTATTTTTTGGACATCTTCATATTCAGTCTAATGGTGTCAATGCCTTTTCACATGTGCAATTTTTGGTAACAATTTTATGTGTGTGAATCAATAGTTTTAATGATGCATATAGTTGTAACCGATGGATTAATGATGTTGCATTGTAAACAATTAGACTATTTTGTTCAGAAGTGTGATTAACCCCTTCGCCGCGGCAGGAATTCCGCCGCGGCGCTGGGGGGGTTTGGGGGCAGATCTTCATGTACAGAGTACGAGGGGGTACCCCGGGGGACTTTCAAATTCTGATGAGCCAGGTAGAAGATGCTACTGAATGTCAAGAAGAGCCAGGGGAGTTACATCAAGGAGGCGGTTGAGTAGCTTTATTTCTTCAGGCTCTTAAAGAGGCATACTGCAGCATGTCAGATACACTTAAGGGGAGCCAGCGTGGAGTCTTGGATGCTGTGAAGCAGGGAAAGAGTAAAGTCACTTTTAGAAATGGGGGTCTCTAGTTGGCAGAGGTATGCACCCTGTCCAAGTAGAGACCAACATTTTAGTCAAGGTAAGTGTAGTACATACTAAATGTTTACCAGTGCTCACCCTCTGATAGCTTGGCACAGAATAGTCGAGCTAAACTAAAGAGGCAATGTGTACAGTATTTGTGAATACATACACAGTAAAACAGTGAAAACACCACAAAAGTACTCCACACTAGTTTAGAACAATAGCCAATATTTATCTGAGTAGAACAAGGCCAAAAGGACAAAAATCCAACATACACAAGTCAAGGTATAGATTTTTAAAGCTTAAATCAAATCAGTGCTAGGAAGCCAAAAGCTTCAACTAGGGCTATCTGGTCACGCTTGATGGGAACAAATCCGAAGGTTAGCCTGATGGAGCGTGGGCCGGATACAGGAGTCACGCAGACCCCTTCCAGCACCTTGAATGTGTCGGAAATCGAAGACGATGCAATCAAAGAGGTGAGGCGTCGTGGTTGCACGCGATGCATCGATTCCTGAAGGTGGTGCAAGGTCATTGAAGCTTTAACGCCCGGGGACGATGAGGTGCGCAATGGAGGTGATGCGTCGGTTGCTGGTGTGAGGCCTTGGTTCCTGAAAGTGATGCAGCGTCGATGATGCGTTGATGTCAAGAGCGCGATGAGTCGATTCTACGCTGTCAGTGTCAAACCACTGGATTGCAGGCTCTGTGTCGATTGGAAGCCACACAGGGCTGGGACAGCACCGGAGTTGGAACGGTGCGTCACAGACGTCATTGAGGCGGTGTTCGAAACTCACTTCTTCTTCGGAAGCATTATGGGGAAGTCAGGGCTGCATTGAAAGTCAAGGTCATTGTGTCGTGCACTCAGCGAGTGGTGTCCATGTCTTAGGTGCAGGTAGTCACGGTGCATCGATCTTGTAGGTTTGCGCCGGTTCCAAAATGACACTTTGGGGACGATGCATCAGTTTCTTGGTTGCAGCACAAAAAATCACTTCCAGGGGCTGATGACTGGATTTGGCACCACTTGGCAGAGCAGGGTTCACAGCAGAGAAGTCTAGGTGCTAGTAACAAGATGCAGGGGAAGTCTTTGTGTCCCTGAGACTTCTGCAACAGGAAGCAAGCTCAGTCAAGCCCTTGGAGAAAGTTTATATGCAAGATGTAGATAGTTAAGTCCAGCTCTCTTACTCCCAGGTAGCAGCATGTAGCAGGTAAGTACAGCAAAGCAGCAGTCCTTCCTCGCAGCACAACAGCTCTCCTTCTTCCTGGCTCAGTCCAGAAGTGTTCTGAGTATATGGTGTCAGAGGTCTAGTACTTACACCCATTCTGGACTTTAAAGTTGGCAGACTTCAAAGAAATGTCTTTGTTGTGCACAGGACCCTGCCCTTCCTTACCATGGCTCCAGACACACTACAAGGAGGTATGCAGCTCTTTGTGTGGAGACAGGCACAGCCCAATTCAGGTGTAAGTGTCAGCTCTTCCCATCACTCTAGCTCAGGAATGTTCATCAGCCTGATGATGGGCCATCAAGATATGCTGGGCACAGCTCAGCTCCCTCTCTGTGTGACTGCCTAGAGTGAATGCACAAGGTCCAGCTGTCATCCAACCTAGATGTGTATACTAGGGACAGGTAAAGGCACATAATGGTTAAAGTAGGAAAACGGCAACTTTCTAAAAGTGGTATTTTCAGATCTGCACTTTAAAAACCAACTTCACTAAAAGATGTTTTTTTTAATTGTGAGTCCAGAGACACCAAACTCCAATTTTCTATCTGCTCCTAATTGGAAGTTACATTGTAAAGGCTTACAAATCAGCTCTAATGCAAACCTATGGGAGAGATAGGCCTTGCTGTAGTGAAAAACACATTTAGCAGTTTCTAACTATCAGGACATGGAAAACTCAAAGGTACGCCCTACCTTTAAGTACATTGCACCCTGCCCATGGGACTACCTGAGGCCTACCTTAGGGGTGCCTTACATGTAATAAAAAGGAATGGTTTGGACATGCCAGGTCGAAATGGCAGTTTAGAACTGCACACACAGACCCTGCAGTGGCAGGCCTGAGACAGGTTTGAAGGACTACTCAAGTGGATGGCACAAGCAGTGCTGCAAGCCCACTAGTATCATTTGATTTCCAGGCCCTGGGCACACACAGTGCACTGTACGAGGGACTTACAAGTAAATCAAATATGCCAATCATGGAGAAACCAAATACCATTACATTTTGTCAACATATCAAAGTGCCTATAGCTCTGAAAACTGATCTAGTAATCTAGCTGCCAGAGATTTGTGTCGATTCTTACCATATTTCTGGAAATTAGTAATTGCTGGTGGTGGTAATACCTCACACTACCCAGGCATTTTAATAGGGGTTACTTCCTTCCTTCATCTATGGATACACAGATACACATGAGTCTCTGAGTGGGTCTGTGACTTAGTGTGTGAGATCTGAGTGGGTCTGTGAGTGGGTGCATGAGTCTGAGTGGGTCTGTGAGTCTCTGAGTGGGTCTGTGAGTGGATTCATGAGTATCTAAGTGGGTCTGTGAGTGGGTGCGTGAGTGTCTGAGTGGGTCTGGGAGTGGGTGTGTGAGTCTCTAAGTAAGTCTGTGATAGGGTGCATGAGTCTGTGAGTGGGTCTGTGAGTGGGTTTGTGAGTGTCTGAGTGAGTCTGTGAGTCGGTGTGTGAGTGTCTGTGTGAGTTGGTTCTTTGAGTGGGTGCATGAGTCTCTGAGTGGGTGCATGAGTGGGTCTGTGAGCATCTGAGTGGGTCTGTGAATGGGTGAACTTCTGGAAAAGCATCCCCCTCTGTTCAGGAGCAATAGTTTCATCTCTTTCCCTGCCCGCATGTCTGCAGGCAGGGAAAGAGATGACACCTCTACTTCCAGCGGGCAGGAGCACCTTGACAGCTCCTGCCCGCTGGAACCGGAGTGTTTGCTTTTGCATGGTGGGAAGCAAATAACTATGTATCAGGGGTGGGCACCCCAGGACATAGCAGGATCCGGCCCTGGGGGGTGGTGGTATTCAGGCCATATATGGCCCCAGGAGGGGGAGGCCGTGTGGCCCTCCTCCTTTGTGGTTTAAGGGGTAGCCCCAGGGACTTCAAAATCTATTTTTGCCCCAAGGAGGTGGTGGTCCTCGGGGTGCTGGGGGCCCCTACTATAGTCAAATTTGCCCCAGGGAGGTAGTGCCCCCCTGGGAAAAGGGGGGTCTGGGTGGCCTCTCCTATATTATTAAATATTTTTTGCCCTGGGGAGGTGGTGGTGCCCAGGGCACTGGGGTCCATGCGACCCCCGCACTATCATTCTATGAGCCCCAGGGTGGTGGTGGTCCCCGGGGCTTCCAACTGCCTAGGAGGGTGGTCCTTGTGGCCCCCCCTCCGTTAAATAAATAAAGCCCCAGGGAGGTGCTGGTCCCCAGGGCTCATTTGAACCCATGAAGGGGGGTCCCCTCTGCCCCCCTCCTTTAATAATTAAAAGCCCTGAGGAGTTGGTGGTTCCCAGGGCTCGCCCTTTTTTTCAGAAATTGCCCCCGGGACCTGGCCCACCCGGGGGCGCTTTTCAAAACAATCACAGACTTGCACTTGTTTCTTTTTATCTGTGCCACAAATTTTGCAATTTTGTGGCAAAATGATTTTTTTAAATGTTTTTTTGGCCTGGCAGGGCTCTCTGGGACCCCTTGACCAAGATTAGGGGCTCAGGGTATTCCTACCTGGCCCCCTTTTCTGTTTTTTTAATGCTTTTTTGGAGGGGGGACTTGGCTGAAGTGAGGTCCCAACACTGCCTAGTTGAAGTGTTCGCAGACAATGAGAGGTCTGTAGAACTCTGCACTAGCTCATTAATATTCGCGAATTAGCTGCGATCGTAGATATCCAAATTTGAATTTCCTTAAATTTCTCAACAACTACTGTGTGGATTTACACCAAATAAGTGAAAGCTTGATCTGCGTAACCAAAACTTCCTATCTGCCAAATTTGGTATAATTACGCCCATCAGTACGGACTCTAGTTGTGCTCAAAGCTCCTATGGGATTTACCATGGGAAAATCACTTTTTTTTACCACCCCCTTTCTCTCGGCCTGCCCCCCCCCCCCCCCCCGACAGATCATCCCAAAGCTTTCCATGTACAACAAGAATCACTAGGACACCTTTTTGGAAAACTTTTGTGAAGATTCGTCAAACGGCGTCAAAGATATAGGCAAGTCAAAAAAAGCTTTCACTATAGAAAATAGTTCTAATATATATATATTTATATATATATATATATATATATATCAAAAACCGCAATGGTAGCAAACCGCTACCGTTAGCCCTCCCCCTACTCACTTGTGATGGTGGTCCGCAGCGAGGTGGCAAACCTCTACGTATTCCGACAACGCTGTAATTCCTCCTTTCCTGAATCCCCAGCAACCACGGACACCAATTGAGCTTCAATCCGGTCTTTTTAATGAGAGCAAATAGGCAAACAATACTCTACGCGTTTCAGGATCACACTCCCTTGATCACGAGTAAGGCAAAGTAAACCAGGAAGTGCAATAAATAGTCATGTGATTCTTTTGATGAACAAAGAAAACAGACTCGTTACTTCACGAGGCCATTTTTTTCTTTGAAAGCAACTTTAACAAAGTTCCGACAAAATTGCATTTCGTGGGACTGAGTAACACGTTTGATGTGATCTGAACATTCATTGCATTATATACTAATAAGTGACTATTCCCGTTCATTTAAATCATAAATATATGCATTTCATCAAATTCCGATTCACTCGTAATTATTTCAAAACCATTGTCCACTCCAGCCCAAGTGGGCATTGTATACAATGTCCAAATTAATTATTTGAACGAAAATTATTTTACTTGACATTTAAATCGCATATATGCATCTTCAGTCAACACTTCTTGCCCCAGTGGGCTTATCAGAGATACTCAATCTTCCATATGTCACCAGAATAGATCAAAGTTTGCATCTACAAGAAAAAACAAATAAATCAATCACCAATTGATCAAAACAAATGAAGTAAGACTATACTTCCTGAAACTTTGCAATTTAAAATTCATAAAAACATTTTTTGCAATAGCATTTATACACGAGTTGCTGACTCTCGTTTCAAAAATGCTGGCCTGTGAAGATTCAACATAAACATGTTCAAATTCATCCTAAGTGCACCGCTAACTCTTCGTCACAGTTATGACCTATCGGGGCCAAAGTACCATACTGGATTATTAGTTTTGACTCCAACCGTCTGAGGTCCTGTACTCTATTTCCTCCTCTCTCATTCATCTTTATTGTGTCAAGGACACAAAAACTCAGTAAATCACTGTTTTGATTATGATGACTCAGGAAGTGTCGTGCAACAGGGTATTGTTTATCGCCATGCTTGATGGCGCGAAGGTGTTCTAAAATTCTAATTTTAGCCTTATGTATGGTGCTGCCGATATAGGCTTTTTTACAAGGACAAAACAGGGCATAGACGGCATAATCTGTGTTGCATGATGTATGTTTTAAAATCTTGTGGGGCTTGTTGTTTGGAGAAAGGATGCATTCCTTGCAGTTTTTGCTATGTTTGCACGCCTTACACTTTCTGCATGTGTAAAAGCCTTGTACTCCTAGGATGTTGGTCTGTGTAGGTTCAATAGTTCTGCACAGTGTGTCCTTTAATGATTTCGCCTTTCTATATGTGACTTGTGGAAACAATTCCACGCTTTTTGAAAGGTCACTGTCAGTGTGTAACACTGGCCAAAAAGTGTTGAGGCTCTTGCGCAAATCACTGGCTTGATTATTAAAGGAGGTAATGAACCTTATTTTCTCTGTCTCATCATCTTTTATTTCTTTTTCAGTTAGTAATGATTCCCTTGATCTTTTAGCTACTTCTATCTTTGCCCTGTTCACAACAGTCTTTGAGTAACCTCTTTCCAGAAATCTCAGAGTCATCACTCCTTCTTCCTTTTCGTAATCCTCCGGGGAGCTACAATTGCGCTTGGCTCGCAAGAGTTCTCCCAAAGGGATACTGTCTAGCAGAGGTTTTGGGTGACAGCTGCGTGCGTGCAAAAGGCTGTTTCCAGCAGTTTTCTTCCTAAAAAGGCAGCTTTTTAATTTGTCATTTTGGATAGTAAGGGAAAGATCAAGAAACTCAATGGTACTCTGTGACCATTGGCTTGTGAACTGAAGATTGTAGATGTTGTCATTAAGGCTTTCTACAAACAGATTTGCTTTGGTCTCACTGCCATTCCAGATACACAGGATGTCGTCGATGTACCTCACCCACTTAACTATCTTATTTTTAAAAACATCATGTTCTTTAACAACCTTTTCCTCCCAGTACCCCAAATAGAGACAAGCAAAGCAAGGAGCAAAGCAAGTCCCCATTGAAGTACCGAGAGATTGTTTGTAAATTTTGCCATCAAAAGTGAAGAAGTTTTGTGTTAGACAGGAAGTCATCATTTCAATAAGCATCTGAGTGTGCCTGAGGTATGAGATGGATCTCTCACTAAGATAATGTTTACATGCTGCAAGTCCCAACTCATGTGGTATACAAGTGTAGAGACTTGCAACATCTAAAGATAGGAGCGAAAATTCTCTCTTCCACTCCAAATTCTCTATTACTTTCAAAAAATGACCTGTGTCCTTTATGTACGATGGGAGCTTAGTGACAAAGGGTTGCAAAAAAAAGTCGACATATTTGGAAGTGTTTTCCATACAGCTACCTCTGGAAGAAACAATCGGTCTGCCTGGGGGGTCTGTTGGGTTCTTATGGATCTTTGGTAAAAGGTATAGAGCTGGTAATTTGGGATATCTGCATGTCAAAAAATCATACTCATTTTTTTTCTCTAGTACCCCATCTTTCTTCCATTTGTCTAAGCTTGTTTGAAACAGTCTTATGGAATGTTCGTACTCCATCCTATTACTCCTTTGATATTTCTCACTGTCAGCTAGTTGTTGCAAGCCCTCATTAATATATTTCCTTCGTGATTGAACAACCACGTTGCCCCCTTTGTCTGATTTTTTGATAACTATAGAGTTATCGTTTTTCAAATTATTGATAGCCTCTCTTTGTGCTGATGTAACATTCATCCATCCATGCCATTTTCTCTTTGAAAGTTTCATTAACTCCTGAGTTACTCCTTTCTCAAATACTTCAATTGCATCGTTCTTAATTTGTGGCAAAAAGATGGACTTAGGTTTAAATGGATTTTTTGCATTTAAATTAAGGATGACATTTTCATTCTCAAAATCCATAAAAGGATTATCATTGTTTGTTGCTAAGCCTGCCAATACATTGGCTGTATGAAGTAACTCGGCATCATTAATACTTACAGCGCTTGGTTCAACATTCATGCTTTCTACTTGAGTTTCCACCTTAGTTGCAAACCATTTTTTAATGCGTAATTTCCTAGTGAAATGGAAAAGATCTATTCGGCTTTGCGTGTAATTAAAGTCATTTGATGGACAAAAAGTAAGTCCAAGGGCAAGTAGTTCTATCTCAAAATCACTAAGCACTCTGTCAGATAAATTGATTACCGTTTTCTTATCCATTACTTCATCTTGCTTTGGCCCCTTGTACGACTTCCCACTGGGCTCATATTGTCTTTGCGTGTTGACTTGTTTCCTCTTCTTGCGCCTCTGCCTCCTCTTCCACGACCTTGTGTACTTCCTTGTTTGTTGTTGGTTTGTCTCCCCTTGGCCATCATGTTGAATTCTGTTAAAATGCTTGTTTTTACCCCATCGAAGTTAGAGATGTTCGAAACTTCACTGCTGCTGGCGATACTTCCGTCAGTCTGGGGTTCAGTGTCTGTAAGTTCTTCTTGTGGAATAGTATCTCTGGTAGTATTGTCCGTTGTTGGCATTTCAACAGGGGGATTTTTTCGAAGTTGGTCGTATTTTTTTGCAAAGGTTAAGATTTGCCCTTTTTGATAATCCACCAAATCTCTTTGAAACTTTCTCTGTTTTTTCACTTTGATGTCACTCTCAATTCTTTCTAGGTTTCTTTCCATTTTGTCCATTTCTTTCTTGAATTCTTCTTGCTCACAGAGCGCTTTGATCTGTTCCGTTAAATTATCAATGACGTCTCCCAGTCTCTCACAATCCTTCTTGGCATATTTCACCAATAATGTTAACATGTTTGTTGAGCAGTTGTGGTTATTAATTGCCCAGTCATTCACTAGTTCAGGGTCCGGATCACTGAAAGTAGGTGTGATAAAGATCCGTAACCCTCTGGGTACTCTACCTACATCAATATATTTTTGTAGGGTGGTGGCTTCCCACCATTTATTCTGCTCCGTTTTTAATGCCTTCCACAGTTGGTCCCATAATTGTCGTTTATTGGATATTGGTCTGTCTTTGTTAGTTGATGATCCATTTTCAACTGTCTCCACAGTTACAGCATTCTCGAACATCCTGTCCGCAGCTTCTGCGCGTTTATTGTTCCTTATTGTTGCCATTGCTTGCTCTTCCAATTCGAACGCTACTTAGCGTGACCGTTTATCGCTTCAAAAGTCTGTTGGCTTTCACCTTGACTTTTTGACCCATCAGCGCATTAGTGACAACACCGCTCCGGTATGACAAAGGCTAGAAGGGAACCATCCTGAACTGTGATTAAACGTTCAATCCCGCTTCTGCTTAAATCATCCTCAGTGAAAGAAAATGCGCGGGTAGGGGGTTTAATAATATCAAAAACCGCAATGGTAGCAAACCGCTACCGTTAGCCCTCCCCCTACTCACTTGTGATGGTGGTCCGCAGCGAGGTGGCAAACCTCTACGTATTCCGACAACGCTGTAATTCCTCCTTTCCTGAATCCCCAGCAACCACGGACACCAATTGAGCTTCAATCCGGTCTTTTTAATGAGAGCAAATAGGCAAACAATACTCTACGCGTTTCGGGATCACACTCCCCTGATCACGAGTAAGGCAAAGTAAACCAGGAAGTGCAATAAATAGTCATGTGATTCTTTTGATGAACAAAGAAAACAGACTCGTTACTTCACGAGGCCATTTTTTTCTTTGAAAGCAACTTTAACAAAGTTCCGACAAAATTGCATTTCGTGGGACTGAGTAACACGTTTGATGTGATCTGAACATTCATTGCATTATATACTAATAAGTGACTATTCCCGTTCATTTAAATCATAAATATATGCATTTCATCAAATTCCGATTCACTCGTAATTATTTCAAAACCATTGTCCACTCCAGCCCAAGTGGGCATTGTATACAATGTCCAAATTAATTATTTGAACGAAAATTATTTTACTTGACATTTAAATCGCATATATGCATCTTCAGTCAACACTATACATATATATTATCTACTGGCGGTTGCCAGTAGATAGTTATAGTTAGGACCGAGTTCCCATAGGAAATCTGAAAATTCTATTTTGAATAACTTTGGCGCCAGTTGACTTATCTTCGTGAAATTTTCAAAACCAATGGGGCGCTCCGCTCAGCTCCTACCCTGAAAGTCTCGGGGTGATTCGTCAAGCGGGGGCTGAGAAAAAAGGGGGGTCCCAAAACGCGTTTTCCCCATGCATTTTCCCATAGGACCTTTAGTCGAAGGTACAGCCCGAACGGCTGAACAGAATTACTTGAAATTTGGCAAAGAGGTAGTCCTCAGGTCAGGCATGTGCCTTTTGCTTAAATGGTGTAAATCCGCTCAGTAGTTCCTGAGAAAATCAAAAGTAAAATCACATATATATCTGGGCGGAGCCTAACCACACATCTCATCGTGAGATCTGATTGGCTGTCAGCACTTCATCCAAGAAGTGTTGGCAGCCATCTTGGGACCAATATACATGATAGCACCTCATTAAAAAGCATTGCAGTTAATAGAAGGTTTTAAGACTTTAGTTACATTATAAATCATTTGTTGATGGTACCATACTCATTTTAGGAATTGTGGTGTGTTCTAAGGTGATTTTACCATGTGAAAAAGCCTTCTGCTGTGATATCATGAATCATGTTTGAGAGAAAACTATTTTCTCATGCTTTTCCCACAGAGGTTTGGAAGGTGATCGATAAGCTAACTGAGAGCATATTTTCTGAAAAATTCACATTATCTTTCTCAGTCATGTGAGAATGAAGTCTGACATTCTCAGTAAAACATGTACATCCAACAAGAGCAGAGACTGTCAGTTGATTCCTTTGTTTTCTACTGCAGCTTCCCAGAGTGTTCTAAAGAACAACTAGAGCGCTAACAGTCCTACTTATGACAAACGTATGGCACACCTGAAGCCATCTTGGTTGGAATAAAGTGGTAATTCTTAAAACATTTTATTTAAAAAAGAACAAAATGAGGGGGTTCATTTTGCCATAGAAAGTATGATTAGTGCTGCAGAAAGAAAAATTAGGGCACATTTTGAGTGACTTCTCAAATCCTCTTCTATTTCATTAAACATTTCTGACATGCAGACTGAAACATGCGCTTTGAATACCAGCAGCAGACTTCCCTGGTGAGCAGTAGCTTTACTACAGTGATCTAATAAGCAACTAGAGTGCTAACATTCTGAATTTATGGCAAATTTGTGACACATCTGAATGCCTTCTTGATGGAATCAAAGTAAAAAACTGAAAGTATTTCCTACTGAGGAGACTGTAGTAAATGAGGAAATTAGGAAACATCATAACAAATAAGTCTCCCAAAATGGCCACCAGAGACAAAAGAGCCCAAATGTAGCCCAAATATCACCCAGATATAGCCCAAGTATAGCCCAATGACAGAATGTCCCAGAGTGTTCTAACAAACAACTAGAGCGCTAACAGTCTTACTTATGACAAAAGTATGGCACACCTGAAGCCATCTTGAATGGAATAAAGTGGTAACACTTAAAACATTTAATTTACAAAGGAACACAATGAGGGGATTCATTTTGCCATAGAAATTATGATTAGTGCTGCAGAAAGAAAAATTAGGGCACATTTTGACTTCTCAAATCCTCTTCTATGTCATAAAAAAATTCTGACATGCAGACTGAAACATGCACTTTGAATACCAGCAGCAGACTTCCCTGGTGAGCAGTAGCTTTACTACAGTGATCGAATGAGCAACTAGAGTGCTAACATTCAGAATTTATGGCAAATGTGTGACACATCTGAATGCCTTCTTGATGGAACCAAGTAAAAAACTGAAAGTATTTCCTACTGAGGAGACTGCAGTAAATGAGGAAATTAGGAAACTTCATAACAAATAAATCTCCCAAGATGGCCACCAGAGACAAAAGAGCCCAAATGTAGCCCAATATCACCCAGATGTAGCCCAAGTATAGCCCAATGACAGAATGTCCCAGAGTGTTCTAACGAACAACTAGAGCGCTAACAGTCTTACTTATGACAAAAGTATGGCACACCTGAAGCCATCTTGATTGGAATAAAGTGGTAACACTTAAAACATTTAATTTACGAAGGAACAAAATGAGGGGGTTCATTTTGCCATAAAAATTATGATTAGTTCTGCAGAAAGAAAACTTAGGGCACATTTTGACTTCTCAAATCCTCTTCTATTTCATTAAACAAATTCTGACATGCAGACTGAAACATGAACTTTAAATACCAGCAGCAGACTTCCCTGGTGAGCAGTAGTTTTACTACAGTGATCTAATGAGCAACTAGAGTGCTAACATTCAGAATTTATGGCAAATGTGTGACACATCTGAATGCCTTCTTGATGGAACCAAAATAAAAAACTGAAAGTATTCCCACTAAGGAGACTGCAGTAAATGAGGAAATTAGGAAACTTCATAACAAATAAATCTCCCAAGACGGCCACCAGAGACAAATGAGCCTAAATGCAGCACAAATATCACCCAGATGTAGCCCACATGTAGCCCAATGACAGAAGAGTGCAAAACACTTATTTTTTGTGTATTTGCAGTTTTATATAGTGCAGACTTGAAATATCACCCAGATGTAGCCCAAGTATAGCCTAATGACAGAATGTCCCAGAGTGTTCTTAAGAACAACTAGAGCGCTTACTGTCTTACTTATGACAAAAGTATGGCACACCTGAAGCCATCTTGATTGGAATAAACTGGTAATATTTAAATCATTTAATTTAAAAAGGAACACAATGAGGGGGTTCATTTTGCCATAGAAATTATGAGTAGTGCCGAAGAAAGAAACATTAGGGCACATTTTGAGTGACTTCTCAAATCCTCTTCTATTTTATTAAAAAATTCTGATATGCAGACTGAAACATGCACTTTTAATACCAGCAGCAGACTTCCATGATGAGCAGTAGCTTTACTACAGTGATCTAATGAGCAACTAGAGTGCTAACATTCAGAATTTATGGCAAATGTGTGACATATCTGAATACCTTCTTGATGGAATCAAAGTAAAAAACTGAAAGCATTTCCTACTGAGGAGACTGCAGTAAATGAGGAAATTAGGAAACTTCATGACAAATAAATCTCCCAAGATGGCCACCAGAAACAAAAGAGCCTAAATGCAGCACAAATATCACCCAGATGTAGCCCACATGTAGCCCAATGACAGAAGTGTGCAAAACACTTATTTTTTGTGTATTTGCAGTTTTATATAGTGCAGACTTGTCAGGTATTGGAATGCTTTACATGAGCATTGGTTACATCACACAAGATCAAATTCATTTTGGTTGTAGACATGGGGAGATTAAGTGATTTGACCACAATCACAGAATGTTGAGCTGAAGCAGAAACTCCAACCTGGTTCCCCAGTTGCAAAGTCTGCAGCTCTGGAAGTAACACCACATCCTCTCGCCAAGGTGCAACATTTAATCAAGTGGTCAACTGGATAAAAAAACATAAAGATTACAAATAATTTTAAAGTTCTTTGTCGCTATTTGAAAACTCAGAAAATATGTCCTCATTTTAGTTTTTTAGAGCACTAACCATAATTTTGATGCAAATAAGACCCTCTCATATATGTAATTTCTAAAGGAAATACTCTAGGTATTACAGTTTTGATCACATCAAGATGACGTCAGGCGTTCCACACTTTTGTAATAAATATAGAATGTTAGCAATCTAGTTGTTCATTGGGATACTGTTGAGAGGCAGAGGCCAGGGGCACGGACTCTGAAAATTGAAGGCAAGTAGGAGAGTGCAGAGGCAACAATTTGACCACACTGGGCAGGCAGGAAGGGCAGTGGCAGCACAACAGACTATGGAGGGCAGTGGAAAGGGGGGCAGGGGCAACAAACCAACAATACAGGACTGGCAAGAGAGGCTGTGGCAATATAATAGACCATTGTGGGCAGAAGGAAGAGGCAGTGGTAGTACAACCATACATGCCAACAGACCCGTTTCAGCCAGGAAACGTCCAATGTTTTTAAGCTCAAATGGGCTTTATTTGATCTGTCTCCTGTCTACAATCTCCTCTTTTTCAATGTAACTCAAAGGGGAAAATCAATACCCCAGTTTTTTTTCAAAATCTCCCTCTTACCAAGTTCAAAATGTTCGCAAGTATGGTACATTGAATCATGGTAGGCAAGAGGAATTGGGGTAGGGACATGGACTCGGATAACAGAGGACAGGAGGGACATGGAGAGGTGCACCAAACTGACCCTACAGGGCAGGCATCAGGGTTTGCAGCAGCACAATACACCACACAGCGCATGCGGGACGGGAGTGCAGTACAACAATCCATAGAAAGCAATAGGGAGGGGACAGGACCATGCACATGGACAACAGAGAACAGATGGGAAAGAGGCAATGGTAGCTAGCTGATCATAATGGACAGACAGGAGAGAAAGCTGCAGCATAACAGACCATAAAGGGCAGGAGGGACGGATCAGGGGCATTACAATGGAACAGACAAGCCAGGAGGGAGGGAATAGGGGGTCTGCACATGGAAACAGAGGTCTGGGGGCAAGGTGGCAGGGCAGGAGCAGCAAGATGACCATGGAGGTCAGGCAGGATGGGCACTAGAAACAAGACACACCATGGAGAGCAACAAAGAGACTATGGTGGCACACACACAGACCATGGAGGGAAGGTGGGAGGGGGTCAGGGGCAGCTAGCTGACCACACAGGGAAGGTGGGAGGGGCCATGGCAGCACAGAAGACCATGCATGGGAAGCGGGAGGGTTAGTGGCAGCACAATGGCTATGATGGGCAAGAAGGAGGGTGCAGGGGCATGCACAAAGGACCATGGAGGATAGAAGGGAGGGTCAGGACCTGGGCACAGACAAGAGAGTTCAGGGGAAGGGGCCTCACAACAGACCGCGCGGGGCAGGCAGGAGGAGCAGTTACAGCACAACAGATCAGGGAGGGCAGAAGGGTGTGGCAGTAAAATGGATCATGGAGGACAGGAGGGAGGGGATAGGGGCATGGCATGTGGACAGGCAGGGTGGAGGTGGCAGGGACAGGTTACAGTCATCTGACAATGCTAGGCAGGTGGGAGGGGAGTGGCAGCTCAACAGAACACTCAGAGTAGATAGGAGTGGCAGGTCCATGGAACATAGTGGGCAAAAAGGATGGAGCAGGGGCATGCACAAAGACATCGGAGGGCAGGGGGAAGGAGAATAGGGGCAGCAAGCTAAGCACAGAGGCTAAGCAGGAGGTCAATGATGGGCCATAGAATTGGGCAATGGAGGGCAGGAGGAGTGGACTGGTACATCATGCTAAATGGAGGGCAGTGGCAGCACATCAGACCATGCATGGCAGGAGGGAGGAGACTAGTCCATGGATTCAGACAACAGAAGATAGGGAGGAGGTGGATGGGGCAGCAAGCTAACTGTTCAGAGAAGGGGTGTATTAGGAACTTTATTGTTTTTAAAATGTGTGTCTGTGCGAACTACTTAAAATATGAACAAGTATGCAGCATAATCTCACTTTTATTCAGGAAGAAGAGGACGTTTGTGACTGTGACTCCGGGCTCACTTGGCAGAAACACCCCCTGACCGTCCACCCCCATTGCAAAATGTAATGCCCGTGAAAAGGGTAGGTGGACACAGTGTTATATAGAACATAGTCCTGAGAGCACGATTGAAAATGAAAACTAGATGTAGTATATGGTATAAACTATGCACCAAAAAGTGTGATATAAGATGAACTGGGGCATGAAATATAATATGCAATACATTGTGCGCAATGACAGATTCATTGGAGAGCGCGAGATAGCACAGGCACTAGCGCGTGCTATGCGACATGCGCCTTGGAGTGTAATATGCACAGGGCAGTGTTGTGTAACATAACTAGTCTCTAAAGTTGTAATATAAAATATGTGCTGGGGAGTGTAACGTTGCATATGCACTGTGACAAGATATGGATCCCAGATTGTAATATGTATGGCATAGCACTGTGCGTTATAACATACACATTGAGGAAGGCACGTTAGATGGGGCAATATAACCCGTGCGAAGGCAAGTGTGGCATGACATATTCACGGGGTGGTGTTATAGTGCACATGGGCTAGAGAGTGTCATAGCATACGGACTAGCTGGTGGAATACAACACAGAGGTGTGAGGCAATCGGCGGGCACTGGTAGGTGTAACACAGCATTGGGCTCAGCCAGGAGCACGCTGTGACTCTCAAGTGAGGTTCGTCTCCTTTCCAGAGAGTAAAATAAAAAGTATTACACATCCGGCGGTGGATGTGTTTTTTATTAACCGTGAGGGGGGTTTCTTGCATAGTTTGGTCGAATTTTTGTCGAATCCCCTTTGAATGGCTTGGTGTGCATGTATATTAAATGTGCCCGTCAATAGCTACCCATGTTTGTATAAATAAACGACAAGGGTGTCTACTTGGAGAGTACCCACCGGCGGGGGCGCCGGGATTAGGCACGGTAGGGCGTCAGACACGTCAGAGCTTCACTAGCGGTGTAAATACATTCCATGTGGATTCATTCTATGCATAGTCGCCTTTTAATGAATATCACGCAAATCGTCATGGTGATAGGTACATACGGTTTGTCCAGCATGTCCTAGGTGTTTCTATAAATATATCTATTTTTAAAATAATAAAAAACAAAGGCCGGCCCCGGGGGATGGGGTCCCCGGAGCCATATGTGGCCTGAGGAGGGGGGCAACGCAGCCCCCTCATAAAGAATTTAAATTAAAAAAAGGCCATAACCCGGGGGTTGGGGTCCCCGGGGCCGATTAAGGCCTTGGGAGGGCCAAATTTATTTTTTTCAACAAAAAAAATTAGGGTGCAGGCCCTGGGGGATGGGGTCCCCAGGGCCAGTAAATTAGAAAAAGAAGGGGGGCCACACAGCCCTCCTTCTTAAAAAAATAAAATAAATAAAAGACCGGCATCGCGCTGGAGGCCACGCCCCCTCCTTGCAGCACTCTGCAAACGCGCCCCCTGGCCAGTTGTAAGTTGGGGAATTAATTCCCCTTCAATACTGAGGTGAGGGCCAACTAGCCCAATATTTATCTCCAGTGTGCGCCAGGGAGCTGCGTTGCAGACAGGTGTTCTGAGGCCACGCCCCTTTTTACACCTCTATGCAACGCAGCTCTGTGGCGCTTACTGGAGGTACCTAGTGGGCTAGTTTGACCCTAGGGACCCTTAGGATTCAAGGGGACCTAATCTCTCAACTTATAACGGCCACAGGGCGCGTTTACACAGTGGTAAAGGGAGGGGACGGGGCCTGAGGTGACGTGTGCAAACACGCCCTGTGGCGCGTTTTAAGTTGGTGAAATAATTCCCTTTCAATCCTGAGGGACCCTGGGGACCAACTAGCCCACCAGGTGCTTCCAGTAAGTGCCACTGCTTTGTGTTGCAGAGAGGTGGTGCAGGCCGTGCCCCTTTTTACACCTCTCTGCAATGGCGCTTACTGGACGTACCTAGTGGGCTATTTTGCCCCTAGGGATCCTCAGGATTCAAGGGGACTTAATCTCCCAACTTAAAAAACGGCCACAGGGCATGTTTACACAGTGGCGAAGGAAGGGGACGGGGCCTGAGGTGACGTGTGCAAACACGCCCTATGGCACGTTTTAAGTTGGGGAAATAATTCCCCTTCAATTCTGAGGGCCCCTGGGGGCTAACTAGCCCACCAGGTGCTTCCAGTAAGCGCCACTGAGCTGCGTTGCAGAGAGGTGGTCCAGGCCGTGTCACTTTTTACACCTCTCTGCAACGCAGCTCTGTTGCGCATACTGGAGGTACCTAGTGGGCTAGTTGGACCCCAGGAACCCTCAGGATTCAAATGAACTTAATCTTCCAACTAAAAACGGCCACAGGGCGTGTTTACACAGTGGTGAAGGGAGGGGACGGGGCCTGAGTTAACGTGTGAAAACAAGCCCTGTGGCGCATTTTAAGTTGGGGAAATAATTCCCCTTCAATCCTGAGGGACCCTGGGGGCCAACTAGCCCACCAGGTGCTTCCAGTAAGCACCACTCCGCTGCGTTGCAGAGAGGTGGTCTAGGCCGTGCCCCTTTTTACATCTCTCTGCAACGCAGCTCTGTGGCGCTTACTGGAGGTACCTAGTGGTCTAGTTGGACGCTAGGGACCCTCAGGATTCAAGGGGACTTAATCTCCCAACTTAAAACGGCCACAGGGCGTGTTTACACAGTGGGGAAGTGAGGGGACGGGGCCTGATGTGACGTGTGCAAACACGCCCTGTGGCGTGTTTTAAGAGGTAGTTTTAATCCCCTGCCCTATTATATACTAGGGGCTTACAGAGGAGGTCATGCTGATCACAGGGGGACCCCAACACATAGAGTTCCCTAGTGTATGTAGGTGTTTTCACTGTATTCTGAGTGTCTTTTAACATAGCACTGGCTCTAGGACTGATTAGTCAGACTCAGTTACCACCAGTATCCGTCTGAAAAAGTTGAGGGTACAGGATGATTTTGCAACAAGGCTTCTTTCTGCTCTTCTGTTTGTTCTTTCTGCACGTTATCCTTCTTCCTGCACTTTTCTTCGTCTATGAGGACTTCTGTTGCTTCTTTCTGCATTTCTTTTTTTTCTTTCTGTGCGTTTTTTCTTCTTTCTTCATATGTCCTATCTCTGTAGGCATAGTTAGAAATTAGCATTTAAAAAACCTTTGAAATTCACTGAAAAAAACATAGGTTTCAGGCACGTTATAGTTAGGAATTAGCAATTAAAAAACCTTAGAAATTCACTGAAAAAAACCATAGGTTTCAGAGGCGTTATAGTTAGCTGGACTTTTCACTCGTACAAAACCATTGAAATTCCCCCGTTATAGTTAGTTCAGCTAACTATAACTCGCGCGCCCGCAATGCACTGCTGATGACGTCACATATCACATCACTCATGACATGGTCAGTGACATCACTCATGACATCACTCATGACATCTCAAATGACATCACTAATGACGTCACTGATGACATCATCCTTATGATAGAGTGGCAGACCTCCTCTTCCCCTAATATAACCTTTGATACACACATTCAAAAATAGAAACTACAATGTTCAAAACAATGGACATAACAATACCAGTTACAACAACCTATTCAGTAATTCTAAGATCCACATACACATCCACTCATTCACCAACAGTCCTATACAGTCACTCATACATGTATTCACTCATCATATGCACTCACACACCTATACATCCTGTTACACAACGCCACTCATCCATAGAGTTACTCACACACATAGTCACTCATGCTAATAAAGAATCAAACATCCATTTACTTGCATATACAGTTATACACACACCACCACACTTACTTCTACAGAAACTTACACATACTTAGTCTTTTAAACAATCACTTATAGAAACACATACTTATTCATACAGGAACTCTTTCAATCTCTCACTCTCAGATATACTCACTGATATACACCAATAGTCACATATACTAGTTTAAAACATATGTAGTTACTCATAAAGACACTATTGAGACAGTCTATCACTCACTAACACACCCATGCACACACTTATCCACCCATACAGTCCTGCACACATGATGTCTTCAACACTTACAAACAGTGAGTCACTCATTCATGCACCTATGCACCACGTAATACCCCCACCGAACCATACAGACACTCAGACCCTCATACTGATACTCAAAAAACCAACTAATAACCTATATAGACACTCATGTAGCTACTCACCAACCCATATAGCCACTTATACACAAAGTGAGAGACTGATACAGATATTTACACATTTAAACATTACTCACTAAGCAATGTATTCACTAAGATACACTTAATCAGTCAGTTATACAATCAATTTTTCAAAAACAAATCATCCATTTAGACACTTATAGACCCATTTATTCTTCCATCGACCTTGAGATATACATATATAAAACATATGTAATTTTCAGAAAAACACACATTTACTGGATGATGTCATCAGTGATGTCATTTGAGATGTCATCAGTGATGTCATGAGTGATGTCACTGACCATGTCATGAGTGATGTAATATGTGACGTCATCAGCAGTGCATTGCGGGCGCGCGAGTTATAGTTAGCTGAACTAACTATAACGGGGGAATTTCAATGGTTTTGTACGAGTGAAAAGTCCAGCTAACTGTAACGCCCCTGAAACCTATGGTTTTTTCAGTGAATTTCTTAGGTTTTTTAATTGTTAATTCCTAACTATAACGTGCCTGAAACCTATGGTTTTTTCAGTGAATATATATATATATATACACACACACACACATTTGCGAAGTTAACTGCTAATAAAGCAAAAAACTGTCAATGTATGTCTAAAATAGCATTCTTTGGCATCCTCCGGACTATATAATCTCACATTTTCCCCAAATGCAATTATGAAGAAGTACTGTCAAAGCTATTTTGCCTGCCTTTGGCAAGTTGATATTAGGGCTACATTTTCAAATTTTTTTGTTTTTGCAAGTATGTGCCACACATATAGGAGGAAGAAAAAAACATTCTGGTTCCTATATGTGGTGATACATGCTTGCAATTAAAATTTTACATTTCCAAAATATATTTTAATAGAACAGTAGGGATGTTTTCCACCTGGTTGATGCAAGTACAACAGGTAAAGAATTATTTTTTATTGTAATGCATATCACAGGAAAATATGATTCTGGTGCAAAGAAATGTTACCATTGACTTTGAATCACGCAAGCTGAAGACAAAGATTAAACAACCAAGGACGACTACAAATGATAAAGAGTTAAAAGGAAAAGCAGTTGTAAAGAGTTGTTTTACCATCTGTGGTGCTGAATCGCACTCTCTTTTAGATGGATGTACAAATGTTATCAGTAAAGAAAAAATGCAGTCACTCACAGCACAAAAGGGCCAGTGGCAGAAGTGTGCGGACACATTGCCTTTTGTGGTATGCTGTGGTGAGTTGAATGCAGTTGAACAGACCAATGGATGAAGAGGGCTGACACTAAGCAATTCGATGTAAGTATATGTGCATTAATTTTTTTATTTATGACATAAGGCTGGTGGGACAACAAAAGTTGTCACTAGGCGAAGAGAGACTTAAAAACACCTAAGTTATGGACTCTCTTACATTGAGCTATTTTGGGTTGTATTAGTAATCTTAGTGGAATGTAGAAAATGCAGTTTTGTGAAATTTGAAAATGCTTAACGGAACTAGAAGTCAAGTCTTACAACACCACAGGTCAAGTAGGAAACCCTGAACAATACCTGGATTGAAGATCTATTTTTATTAACTGGCTTTGACAATGTTTTAGGTTTACCCATACAGCCTTCTCCACCCTGTGCTGCTATTTTCACTTTTTTGTCATACCTTTTCTATTTTTTTCTCTTCTTCTTACTTTTCTCTTTTAATATTAGTTCACAAAGAAGGAAAATCCTAATGGCAAAACCTATAGTCGAATTGATTCTAAGGTTTGATGAGATAGACAAAGAAGTGAGGGGGATATAGAGAGACAGAGGGAGAGAGAAAGTGCCTTCCGATTGTTCTGATCACTTTATAAGGGGGCCTTTGAAAGTTGGGGCCCCTGAGCACATGCCCACTTTGCTCATGTCTTAAAATGGTTTGGTTTCTTGTAGGCAAAATTGTCACATTCATGGCCAACTGTTGGAATGAGCGAGCTGGGCCCAGGCCCAAGGCGTCAATCTTCAGAGGGGCTCACAAAGCTCTCTGCATTGAGGTCCTGCGTACAACAACGTCCCTCTCCCTTGGCTGCATTGACTCAGTTTAACCCCTTGTGTGCCACGCCCTTTCCCCGCCCTGTGCCGGCCGTTGCATTAGCGGGCGGGGTTCATGACGAGCTGGACTCGTCATGGGCACAGCGCAACCGCGGCCCATGACGAGTCCAGCTCGTCATGGGCACACAAGGGGTTAAAGTTATTCTAATCATTAGGTCTCGTCTGAGGCAGTCCCATGTGCTGTCTCTTTGAGATCTAATGTATTGTAAACAAGCCAAAAAGGACTTACAGCCCACCCCTTTCTTACCATTGGTTGGTCTCTTTGTCACTCTCACTTCTTTTTTTTTCATTGGTCAGCACCAGCTGGGCTGGTTTCATTTTGCCAGCCGGTCTCACTCCAAATGGCTTTGGGAGGATTTGTGTTTCACTTATTTAGATTTGATGCAGACACACACACAGACACACACTGTAGGATTTTGGTTTCATCTATTTAGATTGGACACACACATTCACACAAGCACACAATCACATGGACAACAGCTTAGAGCCGGCACATTTCACATGAATCACTCCACTCCTCTCCACAGAATTCTACTCTATATCACTTTGATCGACTCTATGTCACTCCACTCTGTGCCACTGCACTATACGACACTCTAAGGCACTCCATTCCATGACACTTTACACTGCTCTATGCCACTTCACTTTACGCAATGCCACTCTACAACTCTCCACTCTATGCCACTTCACTCTATGACATTCTATACCACTCTGCACCACTCCCCTCCATGCCACTTCACTCCACGCCCTCTATAGCACTCTACTCCCCTCTACTCCACTCTACAACACTCTAAAGTATAGTCGCTGCACTCTATGGCACTCTATGCTTCTCCACTCTACGCTTCTCCACTCTACGCCATTCCACTCTATGCCACTCCACTCTATGACACTCCACTCTATACCACTTCATTCCACGTCAAGCCTCTCCGCTCTGTGCCACTCCTCTATATATTAATACATTTGATATAGCGCACAGCTACTTCAACCAAAGTGTCCTGGTGCTGAAGGTCTAACTCCAATGACCCAAAAGCATAAAGCCACCCAGAGGAGGAGAACAGCCTATCTGAATAACCAGATTGTTAAAGTTTTTATGATACACCATTACAGTCTTTGCCTGTCTTAAGAAAAGGGGCAGAAATGTCCACAGCTTGGAAGCCAAGAGGCTAAAGGAACTGCCCGCTGTGTGTGCTTCCTTCACAGCGTGGACATAAGCCTTACTTTGTAAAAAAATAAGTACCAGGGCTCTCTCAGTAGACCACTGCAGCTTGAACCATACATTGCCCCTGCCATGCTGCCTTGTAGCAGCAGCACAAAGCTTTAAAAAAACACTTTTTCACAGGGAGCCAGTGCAGTTAACAAAGAGCGAGGCCCATTGAGGCCCGTCTTTGAAGATTCAACAGCAGCCGAGCTGCGCCACTCTACTCCACTCTGTGCCTCTCCCCTCTACGCTACACCACTCTACGACACACTACTCCACGGCATTCTATTTCACTCTACACCACTCTACACAACTCCACTTTATGACATTCCACTCTACAACACATAACTCCACTGTACACCACTCTAGGCTATTTTACACCACTCCACTCCACGTTATGCCACTCTACTCCAATCCACTCGATGAAACTCCAATCTATGCCACACCATTGTACAATACTTTAGACATATCTGTGACACTCCACAGTATGCCACTCCATGTAACTTCACTCAACTTTCCACTGCTCCACTCAATGCCACTCCATGCCACTCCTCTCTGCCACTACACTCTATGCCACACCATTATGTGACACTCTAAGCCGCTCTACACCACTCCACCATACAGCACTCTAGTGCACAACACTCTACTCCACCCTACACCAATCCCTGATATTCTACTCTACGATACCCTACTCTACTCTGTGCCACTCCACTCTACGTCACTCTACTCCACTCCACCCTAGAACCCTCTGTTACCCTCTACCACAGTCTACTCCACTATACAAAACTCCATGACAGTCCACTATAATCCACTGTATGCCATTCCACTCTATGACACTCCACTGTATTACACCCTATTCCCATCTACCCTACGACACTCTAATCCACTCTACCCCACTCCACCCTATGACATGCTACTTCACTCTATTCCACCTTACTCCACTCTACACCACACCACTCCACTTTACGCCACTCTGCTCCACTCTACGACACTTTACTGTACACCACTCCACTCTATGACACTCCAATATGTGACACTCTATGCCACTCTACTCCACTTCACCCCAAGGCACTCCAGTGCACTATACTCTACTCCACTCTACACCACTCCATGATACTCCACTCTACGATACTCTACTCCACTTTATGCCACTCTACTCTACGCCACTCTACTCCACTCCACTCTATGACCCTCTACTCCACTCTATGACAGTTGTTCCACTGTACAACAGTCCACTCTATTCTACTCTATGCCATTCCACTCCATGACACTCCTCTGTATGACATTCTACTCCACTCTACTCTACAACATTCTAGTCCACTCTACCCTACTCCACTCTATGACGTGCTACTTCACTCTATTCGTCTCTATGCCACTTTACTCCACTCTACACCACTTCACCACACTCTACTCCACTCTAAACCACTCCACGCTATGACACTCCACACCACTCCACTCTATGGCATTCCACTCTATGACACTACCCCACTCTACGACAATCCAGTCTATGCTCCTTTATTCCACTCTACGCCACCCCATGACACTCTATTCTATGCCACTCCACTCTACACCACTCTATTCTACATCACTCTACCCCAGTCAGCTGCACTCCCCTCTATGACATTCTATTCCACTCTACACCAGTCTATGCCACTCCACTGTGCTCCACACCACTCTACTCTACACCACTCCACACTACTCCATGCCACTCCACTGTATGAAACTGTACTCCACTCTACGCCACTCCTCTCCAGGCCACTCTGTGCCACTCCACACTACACCACTCTAAGCAACTCCACTCTGCTCCACTCTACACCACTCTATGCTGCTCCACTCTATTCCACATTATGCCTCTCCACTCTATGCCACTCCACTCTACGACGCTCTACTCTACTGCTCCACTGTACGCTACTCTACACTAAGCCACTTCACTCTACGACACTTCACTCTACTCTACTCTACAAAACTCCACTCTGTACCACTCTACGCCACTGCATGGCACTCTGCGACACTCTTTGGCACTCCACTCTACAACATTCTTCTCTCACTCTACGTCACACACTATGCCACTCAACTCTACACCAATGAATGCCACTCCACTGTATGCCACCCCACTCTACAATACTCTATCCCACTCTACTCCACTCCACTCCACTCGACAACACTCTACTCCACTCTATTCCACTGCACTCTACTCCATTGTATGCCACTCCACTGCATGCCACTCCACTCTACGACACTCTACGACACTGTACACCACTCCACTCTAAGACACTCTAAGACACTCTACTTCACTCTACTCTACTGTACACCACTCCAATCTAAGACACTCTACTCCACACCACTCTATGACACTATGCTCCACTCTATGCCACTTTACTCTACCACACCCCACTCTACCACACTCCACTCTACGACACTCTACTCATCTCTACACCACACCCCTCCACTCTACGCCACTCTACTCCTCACTACGCTAGTCAATTCCACTCTACTCCACTCCACTCCACGCCACTCTGCACTAAGCTGAACAACATGTCTAAAACACATGGCCAAATTCAATAGCTCTCGCATAGTCGAGACCTATTGACTTTGCCAGTATTTGTTTTTAACCTGCTGCAGTCGCTGTTTTTAACACCCTATCAGACCCCTTCCTTGTTGTCCCATCTACCTGTACGTATGTATGTATGTATGGAATTTGTAAAGCACAGGAATCACCCCCGCAGGGGTATCTCCGTGCTAGCATAGAAAACAGAGCAGACTGGCACATATTTCCATAACTCAAGCCTTGAATAATTCCGTCTTCAGAAGTTTTCTAAAGCGCATGAAGCTAGAGCATTTATGAAGCTCCTCTGGCAGGGAATTCCAATGTTTTGGGAACAGGAACTGTTTTGCCTTCAGTTCGAATTTTCTTAAAACGAGGGACCACCAACAGCCCTTTGACTAGGACACCAGTTTGGGCAATACAATTTAAACTAATCCGCCATATAACTCGGGCATTTGCCAAAAACGACTCTCTGGGCAAAGCAGCAGAGCTTAAACTTTATTCTCTGGCGAATATGTAGCCAAGGAAGAGACTTCAATAATGGCCCGGGGTGGTGCGAGGTGGTTTATTAAGGACTAAGCGTGTGGCCACATTTTGAACGATCTGTAATCTACTAAGAAGGGCCTCATTCACAGAGGCCAGTAAGGCATTACAATAGTCGAGGCGACCTATAACCAGAGCCTGAACTAGGGTTCTACGTACTGCTAGGGGCAGCCAAATGAACACTCTGCGTAAAAGGCTCAGGGTATGATAACAGCTCCCGGCAGTAGTCATTATTTGGTCTTTCATTGATAGGCGTGCGTCCAGCCGGACCCCTAGGTTTTTGCCACCAAGGTAGTAGAGGGGCGGGGCCTAGTACTGTCGGCCACCATGCAGGAGACCAGGAGGTAAGCGCAGGACCAAACAACAAGAGTTTGGTTTTGGCCGCATTTAACTGCAAGAAATGTTCAGTCATCCAATCAGCTATGGCAGACATGCCCTTAGCAAAATGCTGATCGACTGACTCCATATCCTTATCAAAGGATAGGAGTAATTGAGTGTCGTCTGCGTAAGAGAATGGCATGAAGCCGTATTTTCACTCCCTGCCGCTACACACCAACCTCCCCCACCAACCCAAACAAACAGCTTGACAGCAACTTGATGGAGCTAGAGTTTGGGAGGTGCTGAACTGTTTGTTTTCAGAGGCAAGTCACTGCTTTGATGTAGCCAGCCAGGGACTCACTTGTGAAAAGGAGGCGCCCGTTCCCTCATTTTATTCACCAGCAGCAGCGAGGTGGCAAATGTATTTCCGTCTAGGGCGCTCTCTGAGCAAGGGCCTGCTCTGGTAACATTACTATGTTTATTATACTAAACTAATGTTCCCTAATAATTGCCAGGCATAGGATTTTTTGGCACCAAATCGAAATATGATCATTCCTTTTTGTTTTGCGCACACAATTTTGGCATTCCCTCATGGAGCTAATAAGGGTAACTGTTCTGCAGCAATGTAAAGCCGTCGTGGGTGAAAGAGCATTGTTCTTTGCTTGCGTTCATTCAAAGTTCAAAGCAAACTTGTTATTCAGCTTTCTACCGGTCAAAATTCCCCCACGTCAGCTAAGCAGAAGCCTTCCCATCCCTTACAGACATTCTTTAAGAAATGTTGTCTGAAGGTTACTTCTCGCCCGTGGCGTACCAGAGCACGCAACGTGAGCAGCCTGTGACGCAGCAGCAGAATTTCTGAAAATAACCCGTTCTGTGAAGGCGCCTCCCCCAGAGCGTAACACAAGCCTCTTCTGCCGACACCCAAAAATGCCTTCAGGAAGCCCCCATTCACGCCAAGACCAATGAATATGAGATATGGGAGACTGAGGGGCCCCTTATTACATTCTGCGAGAGGCGGGCCCCTGTCATTATACATCACGTTACTCGACTGTCCTGCCTATTTGTCTCTGAGACATATATTTAGTGACAGATTTACAAGAACTGACGCATATTAGCAGAGATGCGTCATTTCAAGTGCGTCACGCAAAAAAAAACTTGCGTCACCATGGATGCGTCGTATTTACAATGCAGCGCACCGCGGCGCAAGGATTGATAGATGTGTCACGCATCTGTTGTCATAAAAGTAACGCAAGTGCGACGCGACTTCAGCAATGCTTAGGAACGCCCATTCCTATTGTGCTGCGTCACTGCAGGCGTAAGGTTTTGACGCAGTGGCATCCTAGAAGTGACTCGGTGAAATCTTGTAGATTTCACCGAGTCACTTCTACTTGGCTTTCTTGTGTCGGTACGCCCACCCTGCATACATTATACCTGACGCTGGCGTAATGTGAAGCCGGGCTTTTCCCTGGATGTGTCACGTTGTAAATGTGTTGCAATGTGGCCCATTGTTTACGACACCGCTATGTCACAAAAGTGACGCAACAGCGGCGTAAAAGTGTTGAAAGGGGCTTGTAAATCTGCCCCGCTATGTGTATCTAGTGACATTTAACTGACATTGTAGGGGTTGCGACCAGTCACCTACAGAAAGCCTCCAATCAGAAAGAGAGAGAGAGAGCAGGCATTTGGTGTCTTGAGAGGCTCAGAGTCAGCGCCTTGTCAACAGTAATAAGCGCTATATAAACACAATCACCATACCATGTCATATTTGTCATTGAGAAATAACTTGGATTGATTGAAGATAGCCTTGTTGTATGACAGGTGGCCTCCTTCTGAGTTTGGCAGGCAGGCTGCATCCGGGCTGGAACGGCGGAG
Organism: Triturus cristatus; assembly: GCF_964204655.1. NCBI lineage: Eukaryota > Metazoa > Chordata > Amphibia > Caudata > Salamandridae > Triturus > Triturus cristatus. The sequence continues at coordinate 320,776,638 of NC_140586.1, read as the reverse complement.
ACCTCACAGCAGCATTCCTGTCAAACCTAGATTTGAAGCCACCTCATGAGGTGGACGTCACACTAACGGGATGTTTCAGCTGCGGCTCCACCTTCCGAAACCCATTACTTCCCCATCTATGAAAGGGTGGGGAGGGGGGCGGGACAAATGCTCAGGGGACGTGTAACTTGCAATTTTTGCCGGATGCCCTGCTACCACCCAAAGTTACAACGTGGTGACGTATATACCAGAGACCTACAGTTTCGCAGAACTCATCACTATTATTTTGTTGTTTATTAGCAAATGTAGAACACACTATCTGGCATTAGTATGATTATGGGTGACATTGCGTCACCCCAGGACTGGGCACATTTGTACCGTGGGTCTCAAAATGCCAATAACTACCAGTTATTCTGCGTCTAGCACTACATATCGTGGGCACCAAATTGCCCTTCTGTTCCTATTTTTCGTCTGTCCCTATTAAGAATGGAGACATACGATTTTCAGACCTATATTTAAGATATGTGTATATATTTTACTTCCTTTCCCTACGTAACTATCCATTGTGCCCCAAATATGTCAGTTGGAAATTGGAGCCTGTTCCTCTTTCGTGCAGGCTGTCTGTCACTCTTCTAAACCGTCCATTGCCGGAAAAATAATTTTCTTTGGTTTGTGGCGAAATGGACAGTGGTATGCGGCAGAGGCAAAATACCCATAGGCTGCTGCTTGTCAGTTTGAGAATGTTAAAAATGAGACCTATAGATCTCAACAGTATGCATAGTAACCATTTAAGAAATCCATATACGAGTGACCCCCTGCGACACACAGATATTTGTGTAATAGGCACATTCTCTCTGAGGTATTTTCTGTATCTGAAGCATTTGACCTGTTTCGTGTGATCATAGCCCTGCAGAAGAGAGGTCGACTCTGAGAACGTTCAAGGATTTAACCGGATATGTTGTACCAGTAATGGAATATGTGACGTGCAAGTTACAATGAAATCTCTATTAAAGGTGCAATAATCCACTGTGCTGGTTTACATCATATACAGGGTAAGGAAGCATGAGAGGTGTGGAGCACAGAGCTCACAGTTCGATCCCTGGCTCCGGTGGCAACTCAGCTCAGCACCATGTGACTCTGGGCAGTAGCTCTCTTAATTTCCACAACGACCCTCAGCTTCTTGTGACCCGTAAGGATGAGTAGCTTGCGCTTTACAAAAACTGATTTAACATTTTTTTTTTCAGTCACGGAGTTTTTATTTGAAAAGTCTGTCAGGCTGTTCTTCTTTCTTAGGCTTGGGAGGTTTCATTTGAACTTTTTATGCAGTAGTGCACTTATGCATTGAGATTCATAAGTAAACGCCATCACTGCGAGGTGCATAAGCAGAGGTTTTATTATTACCCAATTCAAAGGAACTAATTTAGGAAACTGGCAAGGGTAAAAGAATTAAATGGCTGATGCAGGAGTCATACCTGTGAACCTTCAGCGGTTTCTATAACCTTCTGTACTACCTTGTCAGAGAAAGCCATACACTTCAATTCCCAATTGAAAGGTGACACGTTCTTTTTATTTTTAAGAGTTCTGTAGGGTTCTTAGCAATTAGGAGGACTTTTTCCAGTGGAGGACAGAAGTAGATTGAAGTGAGTGAACTCACGTAAAGGGGCATGCTGTAGGCCCGAGAAAAGGAATGGGATATCTTTCCACCACCTCAGTCTTTAACTTTCTTCCATTCTGTGTCACCCACCATTGCTGCGTTTTTCACATATCACCAATCTCAGCACTGCTCACCTGAGCTCCGATGAAGTGTGTGCCCTGGTGCACTCAAAGCTGATCCGGTTGAGGAAAGTGAAGCGAGCTATAAGTTGATGAACATAACAAGAGGTAGCATTTAAAACAGCGGTCCTGCTCCAAATCACAGTGCTACTTATACTCCTGATCGCAAAGCCGGCCCTGGCCTAAATCTCATTCCTGCTCAAAGTCCTTAGACAAGATTAAATCCAAATCACACCAGAGGGCAAAGTGGGATATGATCCTCTCTTGCCACTCTTAGAAGTAGTGAAGCTGGCACTCCAAGACCCTTCGCCTCCAGAGTCTACCATCTCCAAGCCTGTTGCACAGTTGCAGGTTCCAACCATGAACTGGCGTTGACCCATGCTAGACCTATGCAGAGCTACCAAATCACTAAAGTGCGTCCTACTGTAATATGACCTGAATCCCAGCCTCGACTCTGGATTGACATTGACCCATGCTAGATCTGCCGCTCTACTAAATGACTAAGGTGCGGCCGACTGTAATTAGACATGAATCCCATCCTCTTTCACGCTCTTATTGCAGGGACCAGTTGAAAGAGGTCATGACCAAGAAGAAGGGAGGGGCCCAGTTGCTCACCCCTTCAAATATCACGTGGAAAGGTTGGTGAGCATGCCATAGCCAAAATGTGATGATAGCCTGCATTCCTCACATACAATGACCCAGGCCTGGTGGATTGATGGTGGTTCCACTTGAATTTACAAGGTAGTGAATGGAATAAATGTCCTGCTCTCACAAGCCAATTAGATTCCTATAGGATGTTGTGTCTATTTTATGCTATGCTTTTGAAGCTCATGATGTAATCTTTGTAACTCGCTAATCCTCATGTAAAGCGCTCTGATTCCTCCGGGTCTAGCCAGCGCTATATAAAACTCTGCAAATAAATAAATTAAATAAATCATGCAGTATTTCAATGGAAGTGCTGTCCCAGATAACCCCTCCTCACCCTCAAGCACTCCTGCTACACGGTCAGGCCAGTACCTGTGCATAGCCGTCCTTGGTTAGCATTTTGAAGGCCAAGGGGTGTATGGCATGGGGCACTGGGTATGTGGCCGTGGTGTCTAGTTATGATCTATAAGCAAGACCACTGGACTTATGTGATTTTGCACCTGTGTGTTTTCCGCATAAATATGGATTTGCCACTTAACCCATTACCTGCTGCATAAGCTGCAGATGTTAACCCTAAAAAATGTTTCTAGCTCAAACAGATCAAAAGTTACTAAAAACGCAGTAAAATATGTTGCCAGACAGTGTGAGGCCCTTTGAAAAGGTTGACTGGTCTCCTTTATGTTTCCTATTACTGTATTTGGGTGTTAAATTGATACTAACGGGGTGAGACACTGTTAACTTGTCTAAAATTACAAAAATTACAAAATAAGGAAGTTTAGCTATCACAAAATGTGCCAAGCTACACCGCATAATTTATGTTCTCGTACCACATAATTGAGTTAACCTTTCTGCATTATTTGGGCCTCCCCTGATGCATAATTCCAGTGGCCCTCTCTATAGGCCCAGGATTGCATCCTGCCAATCGGTGCACCAGAGGCATGCGCTAGATTTACACCATCTACAAGTGAACAATTTCAGTGCAACCGACCTTACCCCTTCTTCCCCTGTGAGCTTGTGTGGGTAGCACGGATCATCCTGTCACTCACAGGGCTTCTGTTGGCACTTCTTATGCTACATCTGCATGCTTTCCATGCAGCGCAGAAAGAATAACCGATTTAGAGATCTCCCCAGCCAAATTACCGTTTTTTTTGCTGCAAAAAATCTGAAAGTTAAAGTATCGAAGAATACGAGTTGTTCGATGCATTCTGTTTTAATTTTGGAAAAATTTGCAAGACGAATTCAATTAGGACCATACAAAGGTTTTTCTACAGGTGTAGTGTTCGCAAAATTCCCTGTTTTCAACCATTGTAAAATTTGTCACATTCCAGGTTTTTGTAAATTTCCAGGCTTACCGTGGCCGTTGTCCTTCTGCACATTGAAAAATAACCCCTCCAAAACGGAACATGCAGGCCCTTATTCTCTGCAAGTTCACCTTTTGCAGCTTTACTATGAACACTGACAAATGTCTGCAATTTTTTTCCCTCCATGTTTATATTTTAGAACACAACTTTTCTCAAATATTACAATTTTCACCCAGTGTAAAAAAAACACAGCATTTGTGTTTTTCATGAGAGTTTTCGATGGTTGGAAAAAAATAAAATCGATACCGTCTCATATGTTTCAGGGCTCAGAGATGCGCCTTGAAAACGTGATGCTTTTGAATCTACATTCTAATGGTTTGCCTTTGCACTATATTTACCCACTCATATTCACCTGTCTGCATGCTGCAACAAAGACCAAACAACAGAACTTGGCATTTCTGGGCACCATGTCCATTACTTGCCTCCTCTGCGTAGAATGGAGCCTCCAGTTCTAGCATCCTGATGTGCACGATGTAGCAGGACTGTGCTTCCAGTTCTAGCACTCTTTTGTGCAGAAATGGCGGGCCTGTGGTTTCAGTTTTTGCATTTTTTATTGTACAGGATGTGGCATGCCCCTGCCTCCAGTTCTTGTACTTTTTAGTGCAGGATGTGGCAGGCCTGGGCTTTCTGTTTTTACACTTTTTATTGTACAGGATGTGGCATGCCCCTGCCTCCAGTTCTTGCACTTTTTAGTGCAGGATGTGGCAGGCCTGGGCTTTCAGTTTTTACACTTTTTATTGTACAGGATGTGGCATGCCTCTGCCTCCAGTTCTTGCACTTTTTAGTGCAGGATGTGGCAGGCCTGGGCTTTCTGTTTTTACACTTTTTATTGTACAGGATGTGGCATGCCCCTGCCTCCAGTTCTTGCACTTTTTAGTGCAGGATGTGGCAGGCCTGGGCTTTCAGTTTTTACACTTTTTATTGTACAGGATGTGGCATGCCCCCAGTTCTTGCACTCTTTAGTGTAGCGTGTGGCAGGCCTGTGCCTCCAGTTCTTGCACAATTTTGTACATGATGTGGCAGTCGTGCCTCCAGTCCTTGCACTCTTTTTTGCACGATGTGGCAGACCTGTGCTGTCAGTTCATATGCTTTTTGTGCAGAATGTGTCAGTGGTGCCTCCAGTTCTTGCCCTCTTTGCTGCAGCAGATGGCAGGCCTGTGCCTCCAGTTCTTGCATTTTGTCTGTTCAGGATGCAACAGGCTGTGCATCCAGTTCTTGCACTCTTTTGTGCAATATGTGGCAGACCTATGACTTCAGTTCATGTACTTTTTGTGCAAGATGTGGCAGGCCTGGGCTTTCAGTTTTTACACTTTTTATTGTACAGGATGTGGCATGCCCCTGCCTCCAGTTCTTGCACTCTTTGGTGTAGCGTGTGGCAGGCCTGTGCCACCAGTTCTTGCACTATTTTGTACATGATGTGGCAGTCGTGCCTCCAGTTCTTACACTCTTTGTGCACGATGTGGCAGACCTGTGCCGTCAGTTCATATATTTTTTGTGCAGAATGTGTCAGTCGTGCCTCCAGTTCTTGCCCTCTTTGCTGCAGCAGATGGCAAGCCTGTGCCTCCAGTTCTTGCATTTTGTCTGTTCAGGATGCAACAGGCTGTGCATCCAGTTCTTGCACTCTTTTGTGTAGCGTGTGGCAGGCCTGTGCCTCCAGTTCTTGCACTATTCTGTACATAATGTGTCAGTCGTGCCTCCAGTTCTTGCACTATTTTGTACATGATGTGGCAGTCGTGCCTCCAGTTCTTGCACTATTTTTTGCACGATGTGGCAGACCTGTGCCGTCAGTTCATATGCTTCTTGTGCAGAATGTGTCAGTCGTGCCTCCAATTCTTGCCCTCTTTGCTGCAGCATATGGCAAGCCTGTGCCTCCAGTTCTAGCATTTTGTCTGTTCAGGGTGCAACAGACTGTGCCTCCAGTTCTTGCACTATTCTGTACATAATGTGTCAGTCGTGCCTCCAGTTCTTGCACTCTTTGCTGCAGCATATGGCAGGCCTGTGCCTCCAGTTCTTCCATTTTGTCTGTTCAGGGTGCAACAGGCTGTGCATCCAGTTCTTGCACTCTTTTGTGCAATATGTGGCAGACCTACTATCTATGCCTTCAGTTCATGTACTTTTTGTGCAAGATGTGGCAGGCTTGTGCCTCCAGTCCTTGTGCATTCAGTTCTTTCACACTTTCCCAGTTACAATGAAGATTGCTGGGACAGGCTTGGCTTCGATGGGACCTTGAAACGGAGCCGCTTTACATGCCACCTGCAAATGCTTCAGTTTGCTGCAGTGGCGCTGCCAAACTTCTTTTATTCCTGTGTCTGGAAGCGAACAGCCATATTGCAGCAATCGTCAAGGAATTTTAACAGACCTACAAGTAAGAAGAAAACCGTCATAAATCAGGCTTATCTTCCTTGGGCCTGTGCCTAACACATTTGTCCCATTGCCCAGAAAGGAAACCTCTTCAGGGATCATGAGTTTTCAGATGATGAATATGTGCTTCCTCCCATCCCTAAACCTGTTCTCCCCCCATCAGACCCGTAGGAGGTCTGGCTTCACTGAACTGCATCTTGAACATTTACCAAAGCCTGTGTGGAGCTCCAGCTGTACTTTAGAAGTAAATACAGTATCTCTTTTTCTCTAAATGAGAATTGTTGGGATGGAAATAATGCTCTGCATGGTAATGGACGTGCACTCCTGCCCTGAGCGCCCAACTGTGCTGATGTCTGGATCCCTAATGCTGATTTTTGTTGCCATATGCAAACACGGATCATCTGTTTGCGCCATGACATAGGCATGTCTCGTGGATTGCGGTCTTTTTCGTCCGGGCGGAGCGTCCAAAGTGCTACCCTTATAGTGGTAGAAGGCTACTGCCGTCACCAGGAGTTGATCAGCACGCACGGTGCTGGCAGCATACTGTGTAGTGGTCAGTAGTAGTAAACACCTCCCTTTTAACCTGTGTCACTGGAGTGAGGCCTACAACCTAACTCACATTTAATTTCCACTGCTGTGTGCTTAACTCATCCTTGGCCTACATCATTTTAATGTGCAGTCCTTTGCAGCGCATGACTGGTGTATCTGCGCTGGGTGTATATGTACCTGTGATTGGTATAATACTGGGATAATGCAACACTGTGCAGTGCGTGTATGGTGGATGCATTTGAGGGTGGCTTGTGTACCTGTGAATGGTACGATACATTAAGGATGTAGTGCTGGGCAGTGCATGCAGGTTATATGCATAGGCTGGGTGTATATATACCTGCGAGTGGGATAATACAGGAAGGATGCAGTGCGTGCGTGCATGTTAAATGTATGTGCTGGGCTGTATGTGTGACTATGAGTGATACAATACATGAAGGATACAGAGCTGTGCAGTGTATACATGCACTGCATGTATGTGTGCCTGTGAATGATACTATGGACATGCAGGGACCTAGGTTCAATTTTGAGGGGGCCCAGGCCTGTATGGTGAAAACATGAGGAGGTAGAGAGATCCCCCCAGTCAGATTTGTCTATTGCTGCATTCCCGTAAGCTAGGTGGGATGCACGATGGAGAGGAGAAGAGCCAGACTTTCCCTGTACACTTTAACGTGCACTCTTTGATTTCATTAGAGGTCACAAGGAAGACACCTGGGCACATCTTTTGATACACATATCACTGTAGCTGATATCCATGTGCAAACTCTAGTCTATGGCCTGTTGTGTGGGACTATCAGCTTTGGAGTCACTCCTGCGCTGGCAGACTGCTTTTCAGAGGAAGAGAGAGCTGAGGATTGGACACTTCAAAAGAAGCAGACCTATAACATAAAACTTCAAAGCCTCAGACCCTAAATCACATTTCGTGTCTGGAAATGGACTATAGGAAGGGGGAGTTGAGACCCACAGATTGCCATCTACCAAACAGCCAGACAGGCTGAGTGAGGAAGAGGGGCAGCTCTGCAAGACTTCTGCCCATGACCTGGACTGTCGGCCAAGGTCTGCTAGTCTAGTCACCCTGCTGGGTGAGGGCACATCACCCAGGGAATCCAATACCATCTGCCCTGAAGCCTGGATCACTAGCGCTTGCCTGCTTGCCAAGACCAGAGTGCCCTGTGAGGAAGAGGAGAGCATTGGAGTCCAATAGGGAGCCCTGTTGAGTGTACTTCCATTGCGAGCTGTGAGAAAACCGTTGCTGCATCGATCAGTTCATTGCCCATGTGCAGGACAGGGTCGCCGACACCCTTATGCCAGGGGAGGGCCACAATGAAGTGAGCCATGTGTCGTGCTGGGCTGAACGACCGTAGCTTGTGCATAGTGCTGAGCCAGCAACCCCGCATGTCAGAAGCGGACGCTACCTACGACTTCAATATGCTAATCAAGCGGGATCCTATGTACTGTGAGATACAGTGACACTGTATGCCAGATGGGGTCATCAGGAGCAACAACTGTGACCTGATCTGCAAGGCCCGCTGGAGAAGTGAGGATGGCGTGGAAGCACCTGCGCATCATCACCCAGGTGAGGGACCTATGACAGGATCATCACAACAATCCTCAACAGAAGAGGAACCAAACATTTACCCCACAGGAGGAGCAGCAGGAACGCACGGTCACTTCACGAGTGCAGGTGCCTCTGTCGCATGCGGCACACTCACCTGAACTCAGTTGCAGCCACTCTGAGCGCCAGTGAATGTGGCGCACTCTTGTTCTCCAGACGCTTCACAGCTGCTGGTACGGATAAGTCTGATTTCGGACCAGGTTGTCCTGGCCAAACTTGCTGCTATTTAGCGCTGATGCCCTGGCACATTGTTGACTTTAAATTTGAGCCAAAGTGGACTTTTGAGAATAGGACCACTAATGGAGCACACCCTGGATGTTACCAATAGTGAATGGAGAATAATCACTATCGCTAACTTGAGGAGTGAGTGGGACTGAGAACCATCAAAGAAACACTAGAGACCCACCTCAGGGGAGAACTATGAAATTGTTTGTGAATGTCACATATTTCTTTAATGTTGTTTTTAAAAAAAAATAACTTTATTTATTGTTTTACAGCTCTCTGTGTTACACAGATAATATAATATAAAAAAAAATCTCTGCATCATTTGTGTTGGCAGCGTGGTGCCTGAATCAGCAGTTGTTATTTTTTGCGACAATGCATCCAATGTCATAGTGGTTACAATAAAACACAACCATTTATCAAATGTATAATATTATCATCAATCTGGTACAGTGATGCGGTCTCTCTGTGTACATTTCCGCCCATGCTTATCTATGCATTCTCAGCCATACTCCCAGTGATACAATGTCCCACCATGTTTGCTGGGTGCCTTCTTCACAGGATTTACTATGCAAATAATCTCTTAGCGGGTGCCAGATGTCTTTAGGCCTTTAATTGAGAGGTTGCAGCCTGGCATATCATTCACTATTGGTGTCGCAGTATGTCAAACCTTTAAGCCACTGTGACACCGTTGGTGTGCTTTTACGCACCAGTTTATAGCCAATCCCCTCTTAGCCATGAGTAGTGATATTCCAACATATCTGTGCATCCCCTTAGGGAAATCAGCGTCATAACCCAGTAGGGTCAATAGAGGGGATGCTTTAATCTGCAGTTGCATCATGTGTTCTATCTCAGCAAAAGCTTTCCCCCAATATTCTGCCATCCTACTGCATTCCCAGGTCATATGGATAAAATCTGCTGCGTGGGCCTGGCATTTAGGACATTGCATTGTGTGGGAGAGGTCTATGATGGCCATTGTAACTGGGTGTCATATAAACACAATTTAGATATTTGTAATAGAGCAATTTGTGTTGGTGATTGCAGGACACTATGCGGGTGAGTTTGCATCACTCTTGCTATACTTTATCTGTAAGTGGATGTCCTAGGTCTGCCTCCCATGCTGTTTTCAGTTTGGTGTCATGCACAGGCATTAATTCCAAGCTAGTGCAGTATAGCTTTGAGATCATTCGATCTCCCTCACTATCTGCAATAAGCAGCTTGAGCGACGTAAAATTGTAAGGCTCTAGTGCGTAATAGGCAACTATGGATTGTCAATCAAGGGGAGTGATAATGTGTATAGTGCTGTGCACCAGTGACATGCAGTAGTTTCCTCCGGGCCCAACAGGCGGCCAACACTGTTTGAATGTCGTCTTTGTCTTGTGGCATTACCGCAGGGAAGAGCACCCGTAATGACACCGGAGATGCCAAGTCGGCCTCCGGTTTGGAGTATGGTATGCGGGCATCCAGATGATACCAGTGCCATGCATAGCTGCATTGTGCCACTAGATAATACAGCTTTATATTGGGGACTCCAAACCCCCCTTTGTCATATGGAAGTACCAGGGTGTCCCATTCAATTCACGGTTGTTGCCCTTCCAAATAAGTCATGTCAGTTGCGTATGCAATTGGATACAGAATACATTTGTGACGGATATAGGGATATTGTTGAAGAGATAAAGCAACTGTGGCAAAGCTACCATTTTTACAATGGCTATACGCCCCGCCATTGAGGGCGGCAGCTTAAACCATCTTTTTATTTTAGTGTACAGTTTATCTATAACCGGGCCATAGTTGAGTTGCAATATTTGTCCTTTATTTTTGTGCAGGGTGATTCCCAGGCATCGAGTTTCTAACTCACACCAAGTCAGTGGGAACCCTTCACAAGCGTGGTCAATCACTTCAGTCAGAGGAAAGATAACAGATTTTTGCCAATTGATATGCAATCCTGATAGCACCTTGAAACGTGCAATTTCGCACAACAGGTGTGCCACATTTTCAGCAGGGTGTCCGACATATAATATAATATCATCCGCATAGAGCATCACCAGTACTGGGCCTGGTTTGAACTGTAACCCTTGATGGATATGGTTTTCGTGTAATTGTATCATCAGGGAGTCCATCGCTATGATAAAAAGCAGCGGTGACAATGGACAGCCTTGTCTCGTGCCTCGAGTTATGTTAATTGAGCATGTTATCATGCCGTTTACTCTGATGCATGCAGTGGGTTGGGTATGCAACAAGGTGACAAGGTATATTAAATCTGCTGGGCTCCCCAGCTCCCACAGTACGGCTTGGAGAAATGGCCATTCTAGGGAGTCAAAGGCCTCCAGAAGCCCCTCTACGGCAGGGACAGTAGGTGCCATTCTATGAAGGACTGCGAAAAACGTATGAAGGTTTAAAGCAGTGGACCTATGTAACGTAAATTCCGACTGTGCTGGTGATATTATTTGCCCTAAGAGCAACGCCAGCCTAGTCGCCACTATTTTAGCCAATATTTTGGTATCAAAATGTAACAATTACAGAGGCCTATCGGAGCTGCAGGGCATTGGATCGTTCCCTGGCTTAAAAAGTAGTATATTAACAGCCTCCCGGAGCGTGGGGAGAATATTTCCTCCTGCAATGCTTCGGCATATACTTCCAATAAGTGTGGCATCAACAGTTCCTTATAGGCCTTAAAGAAAGCACCAGTGATTCATTGGAACCCGGGGCTTTTCTTCCATCCATGGCATCTATAGCTTGCTAGAGCTACTTAATAGTGAAAGGCCCACTTAAAAATTGTTGTTGCGCATATGTGAGCCACACCATAGCTATCTCCTCTAAATAATTAGTAATGTCACTATGGCCTTCCGTTTGTCTTTGGTAAATACATGTCAATCTGATATCTAAGCAGTTCTTGCTTAATTCCAGGTGTGTCAGCTATATACTCATCATTTGGACCCCGCAGTCCAGGATATATACGACTGTCCATGTGATGGTTGCAAAAGTCGTGCTAATGTTCACCCTCGCCTCTCACCCTATCCATACCTCCTGGCTGTGGCATATATACCGAGGAAGTGAGCATCCCTCTCTGCCGATTCCTGATATTCTGTCATCAAAGTCACCCTCCTAGTCAAATAATCTGGAGTTGCATCATCAGCTTCACCGCGGTCCAGTTCAAATACTTCACCCTCTAATCTGGCCAGTGTGTGTCAAAGATCTTTTAATATCCCTGTGCCTTTGGAGATGCATATCCCCCTCATGTATGCCTTGAAGGCCTCCCACAGGGTAGCCTGCTAAGAAAGCAACCCCTCATTGTGTTCAAAATATTTATTTATCACCTCTCTGAGTTCGCCCCTGAAGACTGCATCCAATAGCGCCATTTCTGGAAATCGCCACTGATTTTCAACCCCCCCGGCTACTGGTATACGCATAGACAGGATCACCGGGGAATGATCAGATAACGTTCGGGGTAGGTGCTTGACATATTGCATCAATGGGGTCATGGTGCCTGACAGCAACCAGTAATCTAGCCGTGTCCATGTGTTGTACTGGGTCATGTGGTGTGCATTGGCTGATTCAGAGGGGTTCAACAGGCACCACGCTGATGCGTTTTGCACAATTCTTCAAGAGCAATACAGGAGTGGGGTTTATTAAACGGAGCTATTGCGGTGCTGTCAAGCGCTGGATCCAAAAGGATGGTCAGATCTGACCCCAATAAAATATGGTCAGTATCGATTACGGCAATTTATGTTTGTAGATTATGAAAAGATTTGGGATTGTCCACATTAGGGTAGTATACAATACCTAATAGTATGTGCTGCCCTAATAGTAGCCCTAGTACAAATAGGTAGCACCCTTCTGGGTCTGCAACCATGCTCAAATGCCGAAAGGGCAGGGTTATACGTATCAGAATAGATACTCTGCGTGAATATGTACTGTAGTTATAAAAGCGTCGATGAGTTCCCCATGTGGAAGCAAATGATGGCGAATGAATGGGCGCCAAGTGCGTCTCCTGCAGTAATAATACATCAGTTGCATGTTTGCGTATATATTGTAAGACCTGCCTGCGTTTTCACAAATTGTTTAATTCCCTGATGTTCCAGGACATTGTTATGTGTTAGGCATATTCTCATCACTTTTGGTCGGGAATCTGCTTGAGGCTTTTGTACACCGAGAGGGGCAAGAACCTGTACCCTATTTAGAACAAAACATTTTACCCTTCCCCCACCCCCCACCCATGCTGGACTGTCCACCGAGCACCTCCCTTAACAACTATCTGCAATTTGATCATTAGGGGTGGAGGGAATTTGCGTAGTTGCATTGCGCAAAGCTCTGTGAAACGGTTCGCGAACACTGTTTGCGTGCTCGGGAGGAAATATCTCACAAACACAAATTTTGAAAGCGCGAACAAGCAAAAAATTCCGCGAAGTCACGGATCGTGGAATCTTTGGCAATTCGGTGTTCTCAGCGGAATGCGAAATTACCCAAATTCCGCGAGCGTAACGGAATTTACCGCCCAGGCCTAGTGATCATCACTGGGGGTGTGACAACACCATGTCGAACCCCGCTTCCTGTAAGATATACATATATATATGAACAAATTTAACTGCAGCTTTGACTTAGTATATTACAGCCAGCGTTGCATTACACATTGTTTGTGCGCTCTAGTGTGGAATGCCCTGTTTTTAGCTCCAGCGGCTTCTTTAGCAGTCTGTGGCTGAAGGTAAAAGGTCCATGCTGGCACATGAGTGAATCTGTGGTAGGGACCCTTCAGGCAAACCTCGCTGATTGTTCTGCTGAGCATCTGCATAGGTTTTACAAATGTTTTGTTCTTCCGTGGGGTTTTCAAAATGTGTACTTTGCCATTAACGTCTACCCCACAACCGTGCTGGGTAAAGCATTCTGTATCGTAGGCCAAGATTGCGAAGCATGGCTTCATGCCCGTATACTGTCACTGAGCCTCCTGTACTAGGATAGTGAAGTCTGGGTACATTGATAATGCAGATGCTTGCCAGTTCATTGGACCCTTTTCCCTTGCCATTCTCAGGGCAGCGTCTCTATCCCTAAAATTCAACAGCCTTGAAATTATTGGCCGCGGCGGGAGGCCCGGATTGGGACGCGGCCCGAGCGCTCAATGAGCTCGCTCCACCAAGAATGTAGGTGTGAAGGATTCTACGCCAAACAAATCCACAAGCAACCGCTCAACAAATCGGTATATGTGCCCGCTGTTTGTAGACTCCGGCACCCCATGGATGCATAGGTTGTTTCTCCTGCCCCTCGCCTCCAAGTCTTCACGCTTCATGGCTAGTGTCTTGTCCTGCTTCTCCAGTCTTTTCATCGTCTTTGCAGTTTGAGCCACCCCATCCTCGAGGTCTGATACTCTGTCTTCCGCTGTGTCGAGTCTCCGCTTGTGGCTATCTAGGCGCTCATGCATTTTGTCCATTATATTATCGAGCGTGACAAATCTACCATCCAGCGTCTTGAAGCCATTGCGCAGTTCTATCATGAGCACTTCAGTGCCTGATTGCAAGGATTCTCCACCCAGCCCTGTGGCAGTATCTTCGGTCATATCAGCATTTTCTAGCACCGCTTTGTCTGTTATTGCATCAAAGGGCAGCTTACGTTGCTTGGGGTCTCTTCGTGCCATGTCTTCTTGCATCTGTGTGTCGGTGACCCCGACTCCCAGTCAGCCACCACGTTCCAGTGCAGCGGCGCTGTCTGGCCACTCCAGAGTTGTTCACTGCCAGGCAGGGAGTCGCACCCGGTTTTGCAGTGTGCAGGTTTATTGAGGGCAAAACAGTTCACCAGCCAGGACCACGGGAAGGGGAAGGCAGAACACAGTCACAGAATATCCTTCCCCGGTTCATAGGGGGATCAGGGAGCAATTTTCCAGTGGCCCCTAATGCCTCTGCAAGTTCCAATTCTTTGTGCTTCCCCTGCGGCGGTCCGGTCGAGTTGCCTGTCTGACCCTCTGCTCCCCAGGGGCCTTTTTTTTGGTGGAGAGGGTGCGTCTGGGTGCTGGCAGCCCCACCCAAAAACGAAGTACCATGGCGGCCCGCCGGGTCCCACGGGCTGAGAATCGGAGCCAGTGCCAGTTCACAAGCCCCACCTTCACTGGACCTCCCGGGAATGAGCACCATCTGCTACTACCTCGCCGATGCGCACTGCTGTAGGCCGCTGGTCCACGTTTTTCGTTACCAGTCTTTACCCCTAGTCTACAGCAGCTTCTACTGTGTCTAGTGTGGGGTTTGCAGACAGTCGGCAACTCCCCTCGACTGCAGTAGCAGCCCTCATCCACTGACCCAAATAATTTGTTTTGCTCAGGCTTGGTCTCTGGTCGCGGGCGGGGCCAGCATGCTCTGCTACACTTCCTAAATGACGTTGATACAGGTCGATTCCAGGCCGCTGAGCAGGCCTACCTTCCAACAAAGGGCAATTAATATTGCCGGCATACTATCCAACAAAAGGCATCCGATTGCTTGTTGGCAGCATCCAGGGAATGATCACAGGGTATGTACACCAGTATAGCCGTGTTTCAAGCCCCCATGGGTCCGGATTCGCGGGGATGCCGACGGAGCTTCAAGTCTGTGTGTCCATTATGGCCGGTGGTATGGCTACGCCCCTCCTTTATGTTGTTAGTGGTAGAAATAAAATACTTCTCTTTTACATAAAAGTGAGTATTTGGGCTGGACAATGATATATTGCTGCTGCGGCACACATGTTGAGTTTTGAGCCCGTGTTCACTACCTTGCATCCACCTCTAGGGAGTCTTGGACTCCTCAACTGCGTTACTACTGAAAGTCACATGCAGGTGTACTTGTCCCAATTGCTTAGAATCCATAGTAGGTCGGGCCCCGGGATCTCAGGAGTGAAAGGTTTAGTTGGGCCCAGTAACCTCAGCGTGCCCCGTGGCCCTTTGAACAGGGTTCTGAAAAGAACTTTATGCAAAACACAAAAAGGAAATCCGAATAACTGTTGAAAAACAAACAGAAGTGTTTCTTCAATTTAGGAGGAGAATTAGAAAAGGCGATGTCTGTGTGAGTGAGTAAGTCGGCAGGTTGTGTTGATCGGTGATTGAGTGAGCTGTTTGGGTAGGTGAATGAGTTGGGTGGGTAAGTCAGTGAGTGAATACGTTTGGTGGATCAGTGAATGCGTTTAGTATTTTGGGTAAATTAGTAAATTGGGTGAGTCTGTTGGATGAATGTGTCAGTTGGGTGAATGAAGGTTGTGAATGAGAGTCAGATGGGTGAGTGAATGTATACGGCAGGTGCATGAGTGAGTGAGCAGGGTGCGTAAGTAAGTTGAATGAGTAAGTCAAGTGATCTCTGAGTTAGGTGGGTAAGTAAGTCTAATCCCAATTTTATTTAATACAATTCAGCTGTCTTTGTTGCAGCAAAATATACATTTGTGCTGTGACGCAAACCTGGCAAAAAATGTTGAGGTGAGATTTACTAAACAGGATTTGCATTGGAAAAGACCCCAAAGTAACGCAAAGTTAGGCTTTGTGCTAATTTGTGTTAAGAGGGGGGTCCATGGGTGGTACATGGACAATCCCATGCAACCTCCCCCAGGTTTTGAAGCAAATCTCCATCTACTAAAATTTATAGGCAAAGATTTGCACTAGAACCTTATGTATCCTCGAGGCAGCCGTAACGACTAGAAATGTTTTTATTTCTTCAACTTTTCCAATTTTTTTTAAAGGATAGTTTTGTACTGGAAGGGTTCCCTTTCAAAATCCACGTTTTAAAGAATACACACACCCTTGCATTATGGCTCAAGGGTGTGTGCATTGGCAGTGAAAAACGTGCCAGCGCTGGAGGGCAAAAAATTTACCACAGCTATGCAACTTTGGCTGCTGTGCTGCATTGCATCAAATATTAGTCAATCTGGGCACTGGTGTACAGTAAAACCGATGACACGTTGAAACATATAAAATACACACAAAGAAACACTAGAACAAATATAATAAACACTAATACGTATTTATTGTCAGTGGGACAAAAAAGTGGGACTTTTGAACTATTAAGATGTACATTAATAGGTGACTATAGTCAGTGTAGCTAAAAAGGATGAAACATCTATGGCATCAACTCGAGCATGGGTAAGGCAGAAAAGGAAGAAGGAGTCATTGAGTTAAGAATGTTCTTAAAGTCGCACAATACAGAGCACATGGGGAGTTAAATCCAGTACGGATGTGTTCTTGAAAAACTTTATAGATTTTATATATTCAGGGTGGGCTCAATCTTGAGCTATATAGATAAACCACATCATGAGTGAGTAGCTTGCAGGTTTGGGGGTTGTACGTCTTCAGAAAACTAAAGGGGTGCTTCAAGTTCTGTGTGTGTGTAGGGGACCAAATTAAAGCAGGAGTTTCAAAGTTGATGCTGACCTTTCCAGGCTTTAACTTCTCTTTAGGAATGCTCGTAAGTTACTCTGGCCACATCTCACAATATTGTGGTCTATGTCTTGGCTTTATTCAGGGATATTTAACTTCCTGCAACACAAAAGTGCACTCCTGTAGGCACAGGGTGGCTATGGTAAAACTATTATGTTAGGGTCCGTTGATATGAATAGACCTTACCAGATCTCATTAGAAAAGATGCCCAGAACATTTCTCTTGTTCAAGGAAGCAGAACAAACTGTAATTTAATTTGAGACTTTTTGTCTTCGGTCCCAGCACTGGCTCTGCCAGAGTACCTGGAATCTTGCACTCTGTTTTGTCCGGAACAAATGGGAGTGTGGGTCAAATACAGGACTTCACTTATCCTGCTACAGTGGGTCTGACCTCATCCTTTCTTAAGGTTTCTGGAAACAATTGTTTTGACTTAATCTCCTGCAATTTATGTTTGCTTGCCACCAAGACATAAAGTTTGTTGTCTGCTCCACATATCTCTAGGTCAAGGTGCTCTATAGTCAATTGTGTTTCATGATTTACTACTTCAGATAAAGGTGAACTTTATGACTGTGAAATTCTCACTGCCTACCTCACAAAACTGTGCATGGAGTAAATAAAGTTCTTGGAGTAAATTATTATATTGGCGTGTTTGAATACTGAAGAGCTGACTCGTCCTTCTGTCAGGAAACCAAGCAGTTCCTGAAAGCCTCTCCATCCAATACCCAGTCGCAATCCCTGTGTAATCTTCTTGTCCTGCTTAACTTCTCTGGCTGGGACTCTCCTGGAAGTTGTTAATGTTACCCCTTGTGTATATGCCTAAACTTGCTGGTTCTCTTACCTCTTCAATGTGGTGAGAGGGCCAGTAGATAAGCCTTGGAAGGAGACTTCTGGCCTATAGCGAGTTTTTTAAAGGTGTTCCATGGACCTCTGCAAAAGAACCACACTACCAATGACCTGAGAGGGACTGTCATTGAACAGATA
The DNA here is from genome assembly GCF_964204655.1 of Triturus cristatus. Classification (NCBI taxonomy): domain Eukaryota; kingdom Metazoa; phylum Chordata; class Amphibia; order Caudata; family Salamandridae; genus Triturus; species Triturus cristatus. The sequence continues at coordinate 320,758,781 of NC_140586.1, read as the reverse complement.
AAATCCAACACTAATACATCTAAGCTGGATATGAGGACTATCCACGCACAAACTTGGGTTAAATGATAATAGTCCATGGAACTCAGTCATGCGGAGATAAGACACCTTTACATCGTAGGAATAATCATTAATGAATTTATCCCCAGCCAGATAGATAAACACAGCAATTAGGAGCTAATATTTATCTCCACCGTGCAGATCAACATAACTGACACATATGTTAAACGCCACTTGTGATCTCTATGCCCAAGCACTTTGCTTGCTTAAACCCATTGTCCCTTGCTTCTCATGCAGTAGTCTGTTCGTATACCGTATATGCCTGTGGTCATTTAGTGTACGTATAAATAATTCTTATAAAAGACACAACCATATGTACTGACACTATAAGTCTGGACCCTCCGTTTTACTAATCTAATGTCCTTCCATGGATGTAATACTCACTCTGAAAACTTCTAGAAACCCCAATATCGCAACGACAGTCCCATGCGAATGCTAGGGGTAAATTGATAATCCGACAAATTTCCATGGTAATTATGGCTGTGACTGTAAGTGCTCTGCTGATAAAATACATGGGCTGTCACCTTAATACGCTTGAGCGATCGTTGTGAGGCTCTCGCAAGAAAGAACTTCCTCAGCAATACATGTATCTCCTTGCAACATGCTCATATGATGGGCATGAGGCTATGGCAATAAAGTTTTCCGATATGGTGTTGACCGATGAGAGTTATCATTCTACTCTCAAGTCAGGTTTACGGCCAATCACGGAAGCCACAGCTGTGCGTTGACACGTTGACGTGTACGCACCGCGTCGTCACGTTCTGCGTGCTGACACGGATGCTTGTGCTGGCTCAACAATGACCATTTTAAAAAAGCCCGATGTCGGGACTCCATTATCCACGGGGTCCTGATCGGGTCTGAACCAAGTGCAGATAGGGCGTTTGATCTTGGAGTTGTGAGTAAGCTCATTCTACCACCAGATATGAGGTAACAACAAACAGTTTTGGGGGATTCTGCTCTAAACATATGAATTGTCTTACCCCTTTGTAGGAAGGTAGGATCTGACGGCATAGATACCCCCACTTTTTTCCTGGTGTTTTGCTGGTTTTTGACTAGTCTGAATGGGATCCTGCTAATCAGGACCCCAGTTTCTCTGCTTTCTCCCTTAAATTGATATGTATGTACTTTAGGTACACTCCAGATTGGATACTAGGGTACCCTTATCAGTCCCTAGTATATGGTACACCATGAACCCAGGGCATAGGTACCCCAGAGCCCTCCCAGGGGCTGTAGCATGTATTATGCCACCCATGAGAGGCCATTCAAAATGACACAACAAGCCTGCTACAGCAGACTGTGTAAGATGGTGCTTGCACCACTTACTAAGATATAGGTTCACTATATCTATCTAAATCACTACACTTACAAACCTATCAGTCACCCCTATGGCAGGCCTTATCAATCCTGAAGGCAGGGTGCTGGGTTTTATGTGAGATGGTGCCCCTGCATGAGCAGAGTCCCTCTGCAGCCTTCGGAGACCATTCTGTGATGCAGCCAGACATATATGTTTAAGTGCATTATAAACTCGCGGTAAATGCTAACTTTAAAATGGCTGCTTGGAAACATGTTGTGTTTGGTGTCAAAAACCTTGGAATTGGTGTGGGAGGTATGATTCCACCCTTCCAAAGGGACATGTGTGGGTCACCGGTCTACCCGGTACCAGCTTTCTCGACCCGGGCAGCACAAAATGGATGCTGCCAGCCACAGACACGGTTCTGCTCTCCTGCTGCTGAGCCAAGCTCACGCAGAGGAAGGCATGACAATAGGCATCCTGTCACAGGGAGGTGTGACCACCTCCCAGACAGGGTTTAGTGTATTGGTGCTGCGTGGGTGCACTCTGAGAGTGCCAGAAAGTCTGCACTGGGGGTACATTTGGTGTCCCTGTGCATAGTCCATCTCAAACCAGTTCTGGGAGCCATTGGCTCCTGCTCTGGTGCAAAACTGGACAAAGGACATCGGTTTAGCCACCCCTCTGTCCTACCTCTCCCCTAGGATGGTCCACAGAATCTTTCCAACCCCTTCCCATGGGTATAAAGTGGGCTACCTGGCTACAGGACTTTAGATTTTACCTGGACAAATTCTGCTAAGAAGAAACCAAGTACTTCGACTGCCTGCATGATGCTGGAGGACTGAAGAATCTCCCTTGGAGTTAAGGAGTTACTCCCCTGCAGAAGCAGGCACCTAAATGCATCTGGGCAGTTTGCTTTTTCCGAGCTCCTGAGGACTCCGAAGATTTCTGCAACACAGTAGGTGGGTTCTTGAAGGTCTCTAAGGGCGATCTGACCTCCCAGCAATTCTGAGGCCAGTATCCCTCGCGGGGGCCGTGCAACCTGAACCCCTGTGCACCTCGTACATTTGCAATTGCATATGCTTGTTGACAATTTCCGAGCTTGTGCATTGGACTCTGTGTAGTCCTGACCCCGAGCAGTAATTGCACTGAAGATGTCCGGCCTCCACTCACCGAGTGTCCTGTGGGCTGGTACTTTGCAAACTAGATTGAGGTCTCCTTGCGATTCCTGTCTGCTGGCCTGTGGGTCCTGGTGAGGGTCACCTTGTTTGTTTTTGGACTTACCTGGTTGCTCCAGACGTGCCCTGACTCTCCATTGCTTGGGGAGCCCCCTGGACCTTGCTGGTCTACACCTTAACCTGTTTACTCTAATCGCGTGGGTTGCATTTGCCAAGGCTTGTTGGTGCTACAGCCAGTCATCAATCCCTCAGCACACGACATCCTTCGTGGGACAGCTCACCTATGGATCCTGGTTCTCTTCAATATCTCCTGGTATCCGTGGCTGCAGAGTCAAGCAACCTGAAGCATCCGACATCGGTGGGCATTCGACTACCGAGCTCCTGGTCACCTGAAGTGACCCAGACTCTGTCCCCTCTGCTTTCAGGTTCTTCTCACCTCGAATCCAGGCTTGGATTCCACCGGACACTCTTTGCCTTCCTGGCAGCAGTACTTCTTTGCAACTCTCCATTGAAAACAACAAAGGTTCCCAACACCACTTGACCCCTATGCACCCGGCTTCCCTGGGATAAGTAACACGAGTACCTTGGTACTCACTGGTGGGTTGGCCTTAGAACCTCCTTTGGTCCAAAGGGTTTGCTCGAAGTCCTTGTAGAAGTGTCATTAACTTGTAACTTTACAACCGCGACTTTCCCATAGAGTTGCACGAAGCACGAGGTCGTGTTTCCTCACTGCACCCGTCCTCCGTGGGCTTCCTGCGTCACTTCTCTGGGTGGTTCCTTGGGGTCCCAGCGATTCTACGTGCTCTAGCGATATACCATTTTTTTAGTATATGGTTCGGTCTCCCCCTGGAGCCCGCTGTGTTATTTGCTACTTACGAATGTTCTATTGATTCAGTATTGTGTACTTTGTGCCCTAATCTCGTATGGAGACTAGTAGAGAGTATTATATTAATAAATACATATTTTTATACAACTACTGTGTGGTTCTCCTTTAATTTAGTCATTTAGAAGGTGATATTCTGGTAAAACAAGCTGCTTTACATTCCTTCAAGATTAAGCCTGAAGGCTGCTCTTCACAGCTACCACTAGTATAGCTTTCTAAAGGTTATCTTTGACCTCATACATCATAAGGGCCGTGTGGACGGGTGCAGGGTGCCCACTTTAAATAGTGGGCAGCATATACCAGGCCACCTTCCCACACCCTTTACCTAGTGTGTGACTCCAGATCAACACCCCCCACTAGGATCCATGGGGTAGGAACTTGCTACAGCCCATGTAAGCCTGATATACGCCAGTCTCCCCCACGCTTGAGGGTACATGAGCCCAATTATATTGCGATGCTCACTGTTTACTCCTGTTCACTTGTATCTCCTGTTCTAAATTACTACTTGATAATTGTCAGCCTGCAAAAACACAGTTGGTTGATGAAATCTAAACGTAGTGCTAATATGCACCAGTTGTTTTTAGATTCACAATAGTACTTTGGATTAGTTTAGTCCACTTGATGTACTATAGGTCGATGTAGTGCTATATTTTGCACTTCACGCTAGGCACCATAGGAATGAGAGCCTGCAACAAACACTTTTTGAACAGCACGTACAAGGTTCTTAATTTAAGTGTTTTTACAAAGTTCTAATGAAAACCTGGATGTTCTCATATTCTGCTTTCTTTTCCAGAGTTCACTTTCTTTCAGACTATGCTGACAGTACCCAACTGAAAGTTCGCAGTAATAACTGTCACAGGAGAGTGTGCACCTTAGCGTGTGCATACTCTCCGTGGCACTCCTGGTCACCTCCTCCTCGCAAATCTGCATAGTGAGGCTGAAACATGTAGACCGGCCACAATCACTTACTCACATAAAGGATGCCATTGGTCAGTTAAGCCAGTAAATACATCCACCCTCGCCTTTTCTAATCTTGCCTTACTTCTCCAATATTAAAAGTTATTTAGGATAGGTAAAGGCAATTTTAATACTCACGGTGTTTCTGTTCACTCACTTTCACAAATTCAAATGAAACCTGCTCCGCTGTAATCAGGCATCGTAGCACACCCGAGAGGCATTTGGCCTCTCTGGTGGAAACCCTATGATGAAGCATGTCACCAACCGGGTTGGTGAGTGAGGGTTCTTCTTAAACACATATGTGACTCCTTTTGGCTTGTTCAAATCAATCAGTTGGAATCACTCTTTCATTGTTTATTGATATTTGATAAGGGAACTAAGAGTGGCTCTGCTTCAATTTCCATTTCTCTCTTTTTGTTCATGCGTAACACACATTAGCCAGCCTGTTGCTCAGCTGACTTAAGGCGCATGAGAGATACACCTCCTGTTTGCTTTGAATGTAAAGCAAAAATAACCCAGCTACTTGTGTGTAATTTAGAACGATAAAAGATGGATGCAATCCATATGGAAGAATGAAATAAATTGCTATAGTCACTTTGGGAATTTTTGTTATCAACATTTTAAAATCTAAAAATGATTAGTTTAATTTGCATGGTCATAATTATCATGAGAATTGTTATTTATTAATATTGTAATAAACATATTAATATTTACACATCATTGCTATAAGTAATTGAATCAAGCAGATTACCTAACCATCTTTACCATTGACTAACTAACAAGGATGTACTTACCTTTCTGTTGTTGGAACGCATTAGGGAATGACATTCTGATAATAGGTGTATGCATTCTCTTCATAGGGTATGGTTAAGTTTCTTGTCCAAGGAATTCTCCCATGTGTATGGTATGGCATCCTCCATCCATGAATCTATGATAAATCTATGATAAATGCTGGATTATTATGAAACTCACAGGCTTCTTATTTTTACACATTTTTCTGAATGAGCGTTCTTTTTGACTGTAGCACCAACTGAAACATCTTTGCTCTTCTTCTGAACTGGATCACTTCGGGATCCGGGATAACGTGAACAAATCGTTTGCTCCTCTTTAAAAAATGGTGTGCTCCTATTCTTCATATGCAAATTGAGTCATTTAATGGTTACACCCATTCATTTGCTCAGTCCCCCGTTTATACAAGTTTTTGGCACTTCATCAGCAGTTTATTTCTGCACATTTTCCAGATGTGCAAATCAGAAATGCTAATTTTAATAAACAAAGAACACAGTCCTGTTAAGTTGGGAAATATGGTTTTAGGAATCAAGCCTAGATAAGATTCAATGACTAGAATGAGGCCAGTTGGAAAAATGACATCAATTTGTAGGCTTGAAATACTGTTGGACATGTTTGCAGCTTATTAAGCAGTGGAGCAGGCAAACTGAAAACAAGCAGATTCCTCTTATCAAGCATGACCTGAATAATGTTTCCTTCACGTACTACATCCATAAGGGGACCATTTATTAGATAAAGGATATCCTAAGTAGATCCATGATTTTTGTCAGATTTTCAGGCTATCTACATAAATACATTTACAGGCAGTGAATTTCAATAGAACTAATTTATATAGTTATATGTTGTTCTGAAAGTCTGGCATGGGTCCTTCCATCTTCGGTCTACAATGAGCACCCATTAATTGTACTGGCAACTATAGGTTTCCAAATCCAACTAGAGATCAAAAAAGAGACATGGGGCAATTGTAATTGTGAAATACTGATTGCAATACATCATTGAGTAAAGTTACTTTTTTTTCAAAGGAGGCTCCCTTTCAGTTAGGATAAAAGAAGAATGTTTTACAGGATTAGAACTGGATGAAAGGCAGCTGTGGTCACTGCATTACCAAAGGACAAGAGTACTGAGGTGAAAATGCAAGATCAATTATTAAATGTATTCTTGGAATACATGGGATTATTCATCACATGTTGTCGGATAATGCCAGGAGGATTCTTGGTGAAGGTCAGTCCTACAAAGAATGTGCACTTTATTCTTTGATTGGTCTAGCCAATAACTTGAACATTTAACATAAATATTTTTCAGCATCCAAATTCACCACTGTAATATAGAGCTTAGCATGATCCTCACCAGAAAATAGGTATCGAATGCTCAACTGATAAAGCAAAAGGACTCTGATGCATGAATCAAAATATTGGTGACAGACTATCTAAATATTTAAGTATTTATCAAGGGGTGTTGTAAAGCACAGCATGTTATCTTTTGGTTATGTCAGAGTGTTGGCAGTTAAAGAATCACAGTTAAGTGGGTGGAAGGGCAAAGTTATGCGTCCATTCAGTAAGTCCAACATTCTTCAATAGGGCTGGACACAGTCAAGTATGCCTTACATTTGACTGGCACTGCTCCAGTCTACCAGTCTTCCAGAGTAAGCCTGCTGTAGAAATAATGATTGCGTTTAGACTATCTATGTTCCAGTTTTTGAAAGATAGCTTGTTAGTTATTGTCCCTGCTGCAGATGTCTTAACATACCTTGTTTTTCAGTAATCAGAGCCTCAACCAACCTGTAGTGCCTTTATTTCACAGAAGGACTGCTCTGTAAGGGTCTCTAATTGTCAAGGCCTATCTAGATAACTATTCAAATGTCCACCATATGACATTTCATCTCCTTGGACTGGTAATTGTCTGAGCCTTCATCAGGACAACTGAAACTGAAAGCAATCTGATTATAATTGATCCCTTTAAAGTATAAACACAGAGCTAAATAACCTTTGTGAGTTCTTTATAGTGTAATCCAGGGTTCTCCAACAAGTAGCTTGCGAGCTACTGGGAGCCCTCCAGCTATCTGTAAGGAGCTCTCAGGTGTGCATTCCAGTCTACAAAATGTGAAGCTTTTGCTTGGCTGTATTAAAAAATTTGCATCTGAGACAAAAATGTGTCTCATTTTCAGACCTTTGGTGTTCTGTAAAAAAAAGCCACATTTCCAAAATATATTTAAAGTTGATATTTAAGTGATAAATCATGTAGCATTGAGGGAAGGTTATTACTAATATCATTAACTTGCCATAGGCTTTGCAGCTATGGCTGCTATGTATTACCTATGTAAAGGCATTCCAAATTGACTAAGCCTGTTTTACATTGCTTTTTGCAACCCTGCCTGATGCGCTGAAGTGATCATTGCTGCACTGAGGTGGCCACTGATGCTTATCTCTTATAAGGTGCCGCTAATATAACCTTGTCTCATGTGGTTATTATTGCAACAGTAATAATATTATTAGCACAAGATGATTTTATCTGAACATACGAAGTTATTCTTACAGAAAAGGTTAGAGACCCCTGGTGTAATCCTCGGTGTGTGAAGTACAAATCCACACCCACTGTGTGTTTTTTAATTGCATTTATTGATTCCTTTGAAATTCTACATTTCGGTTTTAGGAAAAGCAACATTTCATTTATGATTATAGCAAATGCATTGCTTTTGTGATGTCTATAGTAACTGGTATACTGAATGTCCAATATTTGGTCAACTTTTATGTACATATATTCTCTAGATGTAACTTAACAGATTTGTAAATATGTTGTGCTAAAAACGCCTTGGTAGATCTTATGCTTCTCTCCTGAAGTCCATAGAAAGTAACATTTTTATCCAATTTAGAAAGTGATGATGAAGTTACTAAATTAGACTGGTGTCTTCTGGCAACTGAGTGAGTGCTTGTAGTGCAGCTGTCAAACAAGGGCATGCTACGACTATTTAGGAAGAAATCCAGCTAACCGAGGAAACAGAATTTAAACACTTTATCAAACTCTCCATGATCAGCAATTTGTTGAACAGCCACCAGGAGACGCTGTGCAGCAGATCATGGAGAGTGGGGGTGGGGCTGCCATGCTGAGAAAGTATGGCATGAATACACAGGACCTTGCTCATAAAATGCCTTGTGGGCTAGACAGATTCTATGGAAGCTTATCCACTGTCAACAGGGAGTGGTACAATGACTGGTGACCTTCAGATACCAACCTAAGCAGAGAATTCTGGATCAACTATAGCCATTGAATCATACCGGAAGGAAAACCCAGACGGTAAGCATTAGCGTAATCAGTAATGAAGAGAATGGAAGTTTGCACCAATGGAGCACATTGATATTGACGATTGAAAGCGATAATCTATTTCAGTAGGATAAATGAAGATGTCACAGAGATCACTTGCTTACCCCAAAGACAGCAATTTATCAAAGGGAACACCAAGGTTCCTAAAAATGGGGTCTTGCAAAGGAGGACTACCAACCTCTCTAGGTCAAACGACCTAGTTCTGCAGTCTCTTTTGGACCAAAATCATGCCTATGTTTCGTTACAGTTGAGCTTTAGTAAGTTACACACCTCGATTGCAAATAGGCTGGAGCGGAGAGTATGCTGAAGCTCATGTCAAAGTACAGGGTAAACTGAGTGTCATTAGCATAAAGGACAATGCCTGCACTGCCAACGTCTAATAAAGGATCACAGCGGTTGCATGTTGGCATTCAAAGATAAGGAAGGAAGAGAGGAGTCCTGTGGAACTTCCAAAGAGACTTGAAGCTGTCCAGGAGCACCAACGTGTGGTGGTTACCAGAAAGGAAGGAGGGAAATCAGAACTGGGCCCCACATGCAGGCCTACTACCACCAGAATGTTGATCAAAATGGTGTGATTCAATGATTTATTATTTAATAATAAAACCTGCTCCATGGCTTTTAAAAATGGTAAATAAGATTACCAACAGCACTTTCCTTGGTACAACACAGGGACTTCTCAAAAGATTTGCAGTACCAACACTTCTCAGCAATGCCCCTATTATTTTAATGACTTATCACTGGCACTAGGTATAAGGGCTTCTATCATTTTTTGGGACCGTATGAACTTATCTCTGCAGGGCTGCTATACTTGTCAACAATCAGTACTGGCATACTGGCAATCAGTACTGGCATTACTCAGCAGGGTTGGCATATTTTTCCTAAGCAATGCAGCTCTTGTCAAAAGGGCTTCTATACCTTTAAATGCATTGTACCACTGTTTTGCAACAGCACTACTATACTTTAGTGGAACAGTTACAGCCCACCTCTGAAGAGCTATTGTTTTGCAATCATTTATTACCAGTGAGTGACATACTTTCAATGGGAGAGTACTGACACTTTTCTGACATTGACCCTTCTCAGGGCATTCTACCCCATTAGGACACTATGGCCACTTTTCAGGAGGGGATATCATATATTTAATAGGAAATCGTTGAGACGTATCAAGAGACAGATATTCATTTTAGCAGGGTTTCCATTTTTTACAGTTAAAGAGATCCTACATGGTGGAAAAGACCTTCAAAGGGCAATTCCTTGAGACATAGCACCTCTTTTGACTAAACAGATAACTCTGTACTTGGCTTTGTCCCTAAACTGATCAACAGAGTATTAACATGTTTGATATGTTGCTTTAATGAGCTCCTCTCCTGGATAAGGAGCAACAGCATTGTTAAGTCTGACCCTGCCATGTCATGGTGCATTGACCACGTTTCCTGGCTAAAGAGGTGTTACATAATTCAGTCTATTCTTGCCAGCCGCTGCTAGGTGTACTGCCTCATTTGGACATACAGAGGTTGTACAGTGTGTTTGTCCATTCCAGTAATAATTTTGAAAATGTATGTACCTCTACTCGGAAAGGTGAGAAATGAACTCTGCACCTGCCTCATATGATAAATGATACAGGCTAGTTTTTATTTAGGTATCATATGAAAGTCCTCTTAATATATATAAGTACTACAGTTTTAGTCCACTGCCTTCCACACCAGATCATACTCTCTAAAGTCATGCACACTGACCAGAACTGTACAGGAGACGGTAATACAATGAATTCCAATGAAATGTTGTTTTTCGAAGTGGTTTCATGTAATTTAGATTGATGGTACTTACTACCTGTAGTGCAATATCTAGATATTTCATTTTTCTTCTACTGTACACCACTCACTGTGAACGCTCACAGCTAAAGCCCTCTTCAATTAGAATTAAGAAGAATCAAGAGGAAAAGTGATAGAATTGCATCTTATTCAAAGCTAAGGGGAATAGGGTGAAGGAGATATGAGAAGATGGGTACAATGAGAGAAGAAGGAATGAATGAGAAATAAAGAGAAAGTGGTCCTTTTCCGACGCCTTCCGGAATGAAAACATAGGCCAACATTGTGGCGGTGCCTTGCAGGCACCACCGTAGGGATTACAATATCCCTTTCCGCCAGTCTTCGCGGCGGGCAACCTTTATCTCTGGACCTGGGACAAGTGCACTGGGGGGCACCTATGGTGCCCTGCTACATATCCCTGCACCATGTGGCAGGCACCACATGATGCCTGCCACTTTGTGCAGGGATGTGCAAGTGCCTTTGTATTTGCATTGTGGCGGGGGTTGCTGAACGCATCCCCGCCACAATGCAAAGTATGGACGATGCGACCGCCATGGTGGTGGTCGCATCATAATTGGGGTTGCGGGACCGCCGCCTTACAGGCAAGCGGACCCAGTCCCCGCTACGATGTCCACCTGCCATCTTAACGACCCCCAAAGTGTTTTTCATGAGAACACTTAGATAGAAAGTAACAAGAAGCATACCCATAGGACATTTGGTGAAAAGACTTAATCATTTTTCCCCCTTTGAAACCCACTGCAGTGTATATCTGGTATTAAGGGTCACAAACAGGAACAAATGTAAAATGCTAACAGATTTTAGGCAGAAGATAAATCATTTGTTGGTTGTATCAGACTAATTTCAAGAATTGTGGTGAGTTCTGAGGTGATTTTAGCTTCTGAAAAATCCGGATCATTAGCTCTGTGTCCTTTCAAAAGTAGCAGCAGTCTGTCACTTGATTCCCCAGTATTCTACTGCAGCTTCCTCACAAAGTTTTAATGAACAAGTGGAGCTCTAACATTCTATGTTCATGACAAAAGTGAGATACATCTGAACATGTTGCTGGCATCAGAGTTTGTAGAACTGAAAGCGTTTTTGGGGAGCAGGCTGAAGTAAATGAGCATTGAAGTGTTTATGCAGATATGACATATTAAAACATGTGAGGTGAGGTACGGGCTTCTAGCCATTTAAGTCATACTATATTGTTAAAGGGACTATAAATAGTTTTTTTTTATTATTATTATTTTATTGAAGTCCGAAAGCAAATTACCTTACACATCCGATACATTAAGAAATAAAGATGTCAAACATAGTCAATTAATTCAAAACACATTGCATATACAAGAAGTAAAAGACATCCAGTTCTAAGAAAGAATCGCTAAAACCAGGGCTCAGCCACCAATAAAATCCCCCTTATATATATGTCCATGTTCCTAAAACTGGATCCAATCCTACCTCCAAACTCACTGGTCCTTGAGTCACCGATTTTATAAGGATAATAATAATGATGGATCCCAAAACTTTTTAGTCAAAATAGGAAGACCATATTTTCGTGAATTTTTTGAGACCCCCTATTCTCATAGCGTATATGCGTTCGCTTCGCTTAACCGCCCGCATCTTATTGACCCATTCCATTTGTAAGGGGACTAAATCTGTTCGCCATTTCTGTAATAAAAGAGATCTAGCTACTGCCATTGCGATGTATACGAGTTTGACCATCTGGTCTGGGAGTAGAAGGTCTGGGACATAACCAATAAGGATCAGTTTATCATATCTTGAGCATTGTAAATCACATTCAATTGCAAGAAAACAAAAGACATCTTCCCAAAATGTTTGAATTTTTGAGCACTGTAACATAGTATGAGTCCAGTTAGCCACCGGGTGACTTCTACTTCTGAAACAATGAGCTGAATAATTAGGATACATCTTCTGTAAAACAGAAGGTGTACGATATACTAGCCATTTACTGAAAATAAGCATCCTGCGCCAATTTGCACCTCTAAGTGTGTTAAAATGTAGTCTATTAATCGTCTACCAAGTATTTATAGAAATTTCCACATCCTCCTGATCAGACCATTTTTTGATTACTTTCTGTGCAAGATCCAAACTTTTAACCGAGGTTAAGCATTGTTTCCATTCACCAGGTTTCCTGTCGGATGCTACTAATAGTAAACCATTAACTAACTGGCTTGACCTATTCAATTGGGAAATATCTAAATTTGAGAAGAATTTGTATAAAATGTTATAAGATCCCAATAGAATAAAATCATTCGGAGCTCGTTGTGACATTTCATGCTTAGATAACCATTGACCATTTTGCAAAAAATCACCTACTTGGCGGAATCCTATCATAGCCCATTTTAGCGTAAGTTCAGTAGAGGATGCAATCCCTACTAAAGAGAATATCCCAGCCAGAAGAATACCTGAATTAATGGCAGGAATAGAATATCTCTTAAACAGTGCTTATCATTTTTTGAATACCCAATGGAGGCACTTATACCTAACCAGTTTAGGGGATTTAAAAATTGCAAGCGGTGATTGGATCTGGTTTTCTTTGAGCATTAGATCCATAAAACTATTGATAAAAAAATGTACTTGTGGAGGGGGCTTAAATTTTGATAAATACTGTGCAAAATATGCATAATAGTAATCCCTGAGATTTGGAAGCGCTAGTCCTCCTTGTTCCTCCTTCTCGTATAAAGTGCTTAGTGCAATGCATGAAGATTTCTTTGCCCATAGAAAGGTGGTAAACATTGACTCTATTTTAGTAAAAAACAAACTTGATAAAGTACATGGAATAGTCGAAAATAGGAAATTAAAAAAAGAGGTAAGACTGACATTTTAATAAGTGCAACTCTCCCTAAGATAGAAATGGGAAGAGAGCTCCAGCGCAACAGCAGAGCTTGAGTTTTCAGAATTAATGGCACATAATTCAGATGGTACAAGTCGGAGACTAAATTCGAAAAATACACCTGAGATATCTTTTCGGGTTAGGATTAATACATGATCGAATATTTATGTATAGCTCACTGGTCACCCCACCACATTGAATAATTTTGGTTTTATTTTTGTTAATACGATATCCCCCTAATGTCTCAAAGGCCTCAAACAATTGAAAAACTTTAGTTTGGGTTTCCATTTCTGGCTTAATCAAGAGCATTATGTCGTCAGCATAAAGCTTCAGTTTTGACATTGATGGAATTGGGGGACAAATTACTGGGCAGTTCCTTATTGCAGCCGCCAAAGGCTCAATAAAAAATACAAAAAGAACTGGCGACAAGGGACATCCCTGTCGCGTGCCACGTTTCACTTTAACCTGACCAGCAATTGAGGTGTTAATAATTATATTGGCTTCCGCATTACCATATAGTCGCCGGATCAGGGACGTGATTTTGCTGGGGATGCCGAAATGGTCTAAAATCATAAATAAAGTCTCCCATACCACTAAATCGAAAGCCTTTTCGGCATCTAATAACATCACCAAAGCAGGTATTTTATGTATCTCAAAATAATCAAGAGCCTCCGCAAGATAGTGCGTATTGGTGGCTAATTGTCTCCCTGCGATGAAACCATTTTGGTCACTATGTATCAAATTCGCTGCATGTTTATTAAATCGAAGTGACAAAAGCTCGGTCAAATCTTGTAATCCGAATTAAGTAATGTTATTGGTCTATAGGAATTTGGATCCTCAATATTTTTCCCTTTCTTTGGAAAACTCACTATATTCCCCTGACGGAAGGATTCTGGAACCTCGCCACCTTCTAGCATGGAATTTAATAGTTGGAGAAAAAACTCTGCAAATGAACTTAAAAAAACCTTATAAAATTCGGATTGAAGTCCATCCGGGCCACAGGCCTTTCCATTTGTCAGATTTCTAATTATGCCTTCAAGTTCTTCCATCGTAAAGGATCCTTCCATGCCGAGATTTTCAGTCTCAGGAAGTTTTGGTAGATCATTCTTAAGTAGATGTTTTTTTAGAGAGCTCAAATCTACATTTTGCTCGAAGCTATAAATAGAGCCATAATGTTGGACCATTATTTCAGCTATTTTAGCTGGGTCTACGAAACATGTACCTCATAAAGGGCATTTTAATCTTTTGATCAGGTTGGAAACGGCTTGTTCCTTAGCCTGCCACGCTAGGAACCTGCAAGTAAAATTACTCTGCTCATAGATTTTTTGATTAGATTTCTGGAACAACACCTCACTTTGAGCATAATAGTTGGAGCTAAGTTCATATTTTGCCTGGACCAAAAGGTCTTGATTTGTCGGGGAAGGGTTATTCAGAACAGAGGCATATACAGTTTGAACTTTCTTTTCCAGATCTTTTTTTACCTTTTTAGCTTTTTTTATGTGATCGGGCTCTTTCCCAATAGCTAAACCCCGAAAAAAGGCCTTGAGTGTGTCCCATATTACAGCTAATGAAGCCGTCTCGACATTTCGTGAGAGAAAACATTTAATTTCCAATGCCATGGAACCTATCCAGTCTTCTTCCAACAAATATTGCCGGTTCAGGGACCATCTTTTAGGACATTTAACATCTTCTACCACCCCCATCTGTAAACTCAGCATAGCATGGTCATAAAAACCATTGGGTAGGAAAGCCTGATGGTTAAAACAAAGCCTAATGGAGCCCCAAAAAAAATCAATTCGAGATGAGGTTTGAAATCTGCCCGACCAACACGAAAAGGATTTCTTAGAAGGAAAAGCCACCCGCCAAGGATCGTGTAGGTCTAATGTTGCGCTATATTGACGGTCAAGCCATTGTGCTTATTCCCCCACCTAACTCTTTTAAGATTAGTGTTCCACTACTTAAATAGCTAGTTTCTTACACACTACACGTCCAACACACACTTTAACTCTTCATCACTCATACACACACACATCATTTCATATCGTACGAACATGGCTGAGTCGGCAGGCCTCACATTTAATGATGAGGAAGTAGACCGAATTTTGGCAGCTCTCAACCCCTTTGAGGGTTTGAGTAATACTGATCCTGGCCTCAATGGTTCAGACTGGGATGAGTTGACCAACCTAAGGAGAACGCAGATCAAAACTGCTCTACATGGTCTGCTCATGACTGAATATCTGAGGGCGAACACAGCACCAAGGGGCTTGATTGTTCGGAATGAACCTTTTATTTTCCAGCACGACAAAACCTTCAAAAAAGATTGGTCGCTGATATCGTGGCATTGCACACGGGACTGGCTAGTCCTAATTATAAAAACAGCCACTCGATTAACTCAAGAACTCAAGATTGACATACAGAAAATTGAGGTTCAATTGAAGAGTTACCAATCTACGGCAGTCCTTAAGAAGAGACTTGAAGAACTCAATCAAGAGATGAGTGAATATGAAATCTCACTCAAACAGAGCAAATACAAAAAACTCAAAAAAGATGTCACAGCCTTCAGTCACGAGCGAGTATACCCCTATATAAGAGACGATTACGTCCAGAACAGAACCGGGAGTGATCAGGACACAGACAGTGACCTTTCAGATACTGCCTCTAATGACTCCTACTCCAGTAGAACAAGTAACCCAAGGAATCAGAGAAGCAGGGGCCAACAACAAAGACCGTTCAGACAAAGGGGCAGAGTTTGGGGAGGCTATCAGGGCCCACCTTTATATACACAGTATCCATTTGGTCCACCACCAATGGGTATACCATTCCCACAGTGGAATCCGGCCCCCCAAGACTACAACTACTACGGTCCACCACCTTTTTAGGTCTCGCGAGCCAAAGGCTCAAAGAGACATTTTATATGTGGGATTTTCAAAGTGCTACCCACACTCTTTTGGCTGGCCTAAACCTTGAGTGCACGATCATCACATGCACGTGCACAGCTGCTCCTCTGCTCATTGCATTCCCCCCTCCCTTCTCACCCAGCCCTTTGATGCTCTGCTTGATTACTTTCACTTTAGCCTCTTTGACCCTTGCATTCCCCCCTCCCTTCTCACCCAGCCCTTTGATGCTCTGCTCTATTACTTTCACTTTCGCTGCTTTGATGTTTGATCGCAAACGCAATGTTTTTAATTACTTTAGTTTACTTCAATTGCAGGAAATGTTCTCATTTTGTGTTATGTAAAAGCGGGTAACAGGTCTGTCAGCACCAGGCCCTCTACCAGCCGAGTTCTTTGATATGCGTTAAACATACCGACATTAATGTGTGGAATACTTCCGTGTTTACACAACTGCATTCCCCCCCCCCCTATGTCCTCTAGCCATTCTCTCCTCCCTTTCCTGCTCGTTCTCCCTCTTGTATGTCCTTTGGTCCTTCTCTCCTCCCTTTCCTGCTGTTCTTCCTTCCCCGCTGTCCTACTGTCTACGCTTTCATACTCTCCTGTGTAGTGTCTTCTGTACAGTTTCCTGAGGATTGCCTAGTCCCTTCTAGTCTCTATTCTTTTACCTTTCCCCTATGATCTGTCACCCCCTATGTTCGTCGCTTGCTGCTCTGTTCCTCTCCCGTCACTCCTTTCTCTTTCAGTTGCAGCAACACTCTAGTGCCCGAAGTTACATATTACATAGCATAGCCTAATCCTTACACATGGCACTTTTGCACAGCGTTGGATACACAACTTGCCGTCAGCCAGCTTTGCCTTTGACATAATAAAACATAGCCTAGCGTTGCATACCATTGCATAGCATACCATAACTTAACAAAACATAACATAACATAACAAAACATAGCCTAGCCTAACATAACATAACAAATCATAACATAGCATAACAAAACATAACATAGTATAGCATAATATAACATAGTATAGCATAACAAAACAAAGCATAGCATAACAAAACAAAGCATAGCATAACAAAACACAACAAAACATAGCATAGCATCACAAAACATAGCATAGCATAACAAAACACAGCATAGCAAAACACAACCAAACATAGCAGAGCATAACAAAACATAGCATAGCATAACAAAACACAACAAAACATAGCATAGCATAACAAAACAAAGCATAGCATAACAAAACATAGCATAGCATAACAAAAAATAGCATAACATAGCATAGCATAACAAAATAAAACATAGCATAGCATAAGAAAACACAAAACATAGCATAACAAAACATAGCATAGCATAACAAAGCATAACAAAACAAAACATAGCATAGCATAACAAAACATAGCATAACAAAAAATAGCATAGCATAGCATAACAAAATAAAACATAGCATAGCATAAGAAAACACAAAACATAGCATAACAAAACATAGTATAGCATAACAAAACACAACAAAACATACCATAGCATAACAAAGCATAGCATAGCAAAACAAAAAAAAGCATAACAAAACATAGCATACCAAAACACAACAAAACATAGCATAGCATAACAAAACAAAACATAGCATAGCATAACAAAACACAACAAAACATAGCATAACAAAACAAAGCACAGCATTGCAAAACACAACAAAACAGCATAGCATAAGAAAACATAGCATAACAAAACACAACAAAACAAAACATCATAGCATAACATAACAAACCACAGCATAGCAAAACACAACAAAACATAGCATAGCATAGCATAACAAAACATAGCATAGCATAACAAAACAAAGCATAGCAAAACATAGCATAGCATAACAAAATGTAGCATAACATGACAAAACACAAAACATAGCATAGCATAACAAAACAAAACATAGCATACCAAATCATAGCATAGCATAACAAAACACAACAAACAATAGCATAGCAACAAAAAATATCAAAACAAAACATAGCATAGCATAACAAAGCATAGCATAGCATAACAAAAGATAGCATAGCATAGCAAAAAATAGCATAACATAGCATAGCATAACAAAATAAAACATAGCATAGCATAAGAAAACACAAAATATAGCATAACAAAACATAGTATAGCATAACAAAACACAACAAAACATACCATAGCATAACAAAGCATAGCATAGCAAAACAAAACATAGCAAAACAAAATATAGCATACCAAAACACAACAAAACATAGCATAGCATAACAAAACAAAACATAGCATAGCATAACAAAACACAACAAAACATAGCATAACAAAACAAAGCACAGCATAGCAAAACACAACAAAACAGCATAGCATAAGAAAACATAGCATAGCATAACAAAACACAACATAGCATAGCATAACAAAACATAGCATAGCATAACAAAACACAACAAAACATAGCATAGCATAACAAAGCATAGCATAACAAAACACAACAAAACAAAACATCATAGCATAACATAACAAAACACAGCATAGCAAAACACAACAAAACATAGCAGAGCATAACAAAACATAGCATAGCATAACAAAACACAACAAAACATAGCATAGCATAACAAAACATAGCATAGCATAACAAAACAAAGCATAGCATAGCATAACAACACGTAGCATAACATGACAAAACACAAAACATAGCATAGCATAACAAAACAAAACATAGCATAACAAAACATAGTATAGCATAACAAAACACAACAAAACATAGCAAAACAAAACATAGCATAGCATAACAAAACACAACGTAGCATAGCATAACAAAACATAGCATAACATAACAAAACATAGTATAGCATAACAAAACACAACAAAAAATAGCATAGCAACAAAAAATATCAAAACAAAACATAGCATAGCATAACAAAGCATAACAAAACAAAACATAGCATAGCATAACAAAAAATAGCATAACATAGCATAGCATAAGAAAATAAAACATAGCATAGCATAAGAAAACACAAAACATAGCATAACAAAACATAGTATAGCATAACAAAACACAACAAAACATACCATAGCATAACAAAGCATAGCATAGCAAAACAAAACATAGCATAACAAAACATAGCATACCAAAACACAATAAACATAGCATAGCATAACAAAACAAAACATAGCATAGCATAACAAAACACAACAAAACATAGCATAACAAAACAAAGCACAGCATTGCAAAACACAACAAAACATAGCATAGCATAACAAAGCATAACAAAACACAACAAAACAAAACATCATAGCATAACATAACAAAACACAGCATAGCAAAACACAACAAAACATAGCAGAGCATAACAAAACATAGCATAGCATAACAAAACACAACAAAACATAGCATAGCATAACAAAACATAGCATAGCATAACAAAACAAAGCATAGCATAGCAAAACATAGCATAGCATAACAAAACGTAGCATAACATGACAAAACACAAAACATAGCATAGCATAACAAAACAAAACATAGCATAACAAAACATAGTATAGCATAACAAAACACAACAAAACATAGCATAACAAAACAAAACATAGCATAACAAAACACAACGTAGCATAGCATAACAAAACATAGCATAACATAACAAAACACAACAAAACATAGCATAGCATAACTAAACATAACATAGTATAGCATAACAAAACAAAGCATAGCATAACAAAACAAAGCATAGCATAACAAAACACAACAAAACATAGCATAGCATCACAAAACATAGCATAGCATAACAAAACACAACAAAACATAGCATAACAAAACAAAGCACAGCATTGCAAAACACAACAAAACAGCATAGCATAAGAAAACATAGCATAACAAAACACAACAAAACAAAACATCATAGCATAACATAACAAACCACAGCATAGCAAAACACAACAAAACATAGCATAGCATAACAAAACATAGCATAGCATAACAAAACAAAGCATAGCAAAACATAGCATAGCATAACAAAACGTAGCATAACATGACAAAACACAAAACATAGCATAGCATAACAAAACAAAACATAGCATAACAAAACATAGCATAGCATAACAAAACACAACAAACAATAGCATAGCAACAAAAAATATCAAAACAAAACATAGCATAGCATAACAAAGCATAGCATAGCATAACAAAACATAGCATAGCATAGCAAAAAATAGCATAACATAGCATAGCATAACAAAATAAAACATAGCATAGCATAAGAAAACACAAAATATAGCATAACAAAACATAGTATAGCATAACAAAACACAACAAAACATACCATAGCATAACAAAGCATAGCATAGCAAAACAAAACATAGCAAAACAAAATATAGCATACCAAAACACAACAAAACATAGCATAGCATAACAAAACAAAACATAGCATAGCATAACAAAACACAACAAAACATAGCATAACAAAACAAAGCACAGCATAGCAAAACACAACAAAACAGCATAGCATAAGAAAACATAGCATAGCATAACAAAACACAACATAGCATAGCATAACAAAACATAGCATAGCATAACAAAACACAACAAAACATAGCATAGCATAATAAAGCATAGCATAACAAAACACAACAAAACAAAACATCATAGCATAACATAACAAAACACAGCATAGCAAAACACAACAAAACATAGCAGAGCATAACAAAACATAGCATAGCATAACAAAACACAACAAAACATAGCATAGCATAACAAAACATAGCATAGCATAACAAAACAAAGCATAGCATAGCATAACAAAACGTAGCATAACATGACAAAACACAAAACATAGCATAGCATAACAAAACAAAACATAGCATAACAAAACATAGTATAGCATAACAAAACACAACAAAACATAGCAAAACAAAACATAGCATAGCATAACAAAACACAACGTAGCATAGCATAACAAAACATAGCATAACATAACAAAACATAGTATAGCATAACAAAACACAACAAAAAATAGCATAGCAACAAAAAATATCAAAACAAAACATAGCATAGCATAACAAAGCATAACAAAACAAAACATAGCATAGCATAACAAAAAATAGCATAACATAGCATAGCATAAGAAAATAAAACATAGCATAGCATAAGAAAACACAAAACATAGCATAACAAAACATAGTATAGCATAACAAAACACAACAAAACATACCATAGCATAACAAAGCATAGCATAGCAAAACAAAACATAGCATAACAAAACATAGCATACCAAAACACAATAAACATAGCATAGCATAACAAAACAAAACATAGCATAGCATAACAAAACACAACAAAACATAGCATAACAAAACAAAGCACAGCATTGCAAAACACAACAAAACATAGCATAGCATAACAAAGCATAACAAAACACAACAAAACAAAACATCATAGCATAACATAACAAAACACAGCATAGCAAAACACAACAAAACATAGCAGAGCATAACAAAACATAGCATAGCATAACAAAACACAACAAAACATAGCATAGCATAACAAAACATAGCATAACAAAACAAAGCATAGCATAGCAAAACATAGCATAGCATAACAAAACGTAGCATAACATGACAAAACACAAAACATAGCATAGCATAACAAAACAAAACATAGCATAACAAAACATAGTATAGCATAACAAAACACAACAAAACATAGCATAACAAAACAAAACATAGCATAACAAAACACAACGTAGCATAGCATAACAAAACATAGCATAACATAACAAAACACAACAAAACATAGCATAGCATAACTAAACATAACATAGTATAGCATAACAAAACAAAGCATAGCATAACAAAACAAAGCATAGCATAACAAAACACAACAAAACATAGCATAGCATCACAAAACATAGCATAGCATAACAAAACACAACAAAACATAGCATAACAAAACAAAGCACAGCATTGCAAAACACAACAAAACAGCATAGCATAAGAAAACATAGCATAACAAAACACAACAAAACAAAACATCATAGCATAACATAACAAACCACAGCATAGCAAAACACAACAAAACATAGCATAGCATAACAAAACATAGCATAGCATAACAAAACAAAGCATAGCAAAACATAGCATAGCATAACAAAACGTAGCATAACATGACAAAACACAAAACATAGCATAGCATAACAAAACAAAACATAGCATAACAAAACATAGCATAGCATAACAAAACACAACAAACAATAGCATAGCAACAAAAAATATCAAAACAAAACATAGCATAGCATAACAAAGCATAGCATAGCATAACAAAACATAGCATAGCATAGCAAAAAATAGCATAACATAGCATAGCATAACAAAATAAAACATAGCATAGCATAAGAAAACACAAAATATAGCATAACAAAACATAGTATAGCATAACAAAACACAACAAAACATACCATAGCATAACAAAGCATAGCATAGCAAAACAAAACATAGCAAAACAAAATATAGCATACCAAAACACAACAAAACATAGCATAGCATAACAAAACAAAACATAGCATAGCATAACAAAACACAACAAAACATAGCATAACAAAACAAAGCACAGCATAGCAAAACACAACAAAACAGCATAGCATAAGAAAACATAGCATAGCATAACAAAACACAACATAGCATAGCATAACAAAACATAGCATAGCATAACAAAACACAACAAAACATAGCATAGCATAATAAAGCATAGCATAACAAAACACAACAAAACAAAACATCATAGCATAACATAACAAAACACAGCATAGCAAAACACAACAAAACATAGCAGAGCATAACAAAACATAGCATAGCATAACAAAACACAACAAAACATAGCATAGCATAACAAAACATAGCATAGCATAACAAAACAAAGCATAGCATAGCATAACAAAACGTAGCATAACATGACAAAACACAAAACATAGCATAGCATAACAAAACAAAACATAGCATAACAAAACATAGTATAGCATAACAAAACACAACAAAACATAGCAAAACAAAACATAGCATAGCATAACAAAACACAACGTAGCATAGCATAACAAAACATAGCATAACATAACAAAACATAGTATAGCATAACAAAACACAACAAAAAATAGCATAGCAACAAAAAATATCAAAACAAAACATAGCATAGCATAACAAAGCATAACAAAACAAAACATAGCATAGCATAACAAAAAATAGCATAACATAGCATAGCATAAGAAAATAAAACATAGCATAGCATAAGAAAACACAAAACATAGCATAACAAAACATAGTATAGCATAACAAAACACAACAAAACATACCATAGCATAACAAAGCATAGCATAGCAAAACAAAACATAGCATAACAAAACATAGCATACCAAAACACAATAAACATAGCATAGCATAACAAAACAAAACATAGCATAGCATAACAAAACACAACAAAACATAGCATAACAAAACAAAGCACAGCATTGCAAAACACAACAAAACATAGCATAGCATAACAAAGCATAACAAAACACAACAAAACAAAACATCATAGCATAACATAACAAAACACAGCATAGCAAAACACAACAAAACATAGCAGAGCATAACAAAACATAGCATAGCATAACAAAACACAACAAAACATAGCATAGCATAACAAAACATAGCATAGCATAACAAAACAAAGCATAGCATAGCAAAACATAGCATAACAAAACGTAGCATAACATGACAAAACACAAAACATAGCATAGCATAACAAAACAAAACATAGCAAAACAAAACATAGCATAGCATAACAAAACACAACGTAGCATAGCATAACAAAACATAGCATAATATAACAAAACATAGTATAGCATAACAAAACACAACAAAAAATAGCATAGCAACAAAAAATATCAAAACAAAACATAGCATAACATAACAAAGCATAACAAAACAAAGCATAGTATAACAAAAAATAGCATAACATAGCATAGCATAACAAAATAAAACATAGCATAGCATAAGAAAACACAAAACATAGCATAACAAAACATAGTATAGCATAACAAAACACAACAAAACATACCATAGCATAACAAAGCATAGCATAGCAAAACAAAACATAGCATAACAAAACATAGCATACCAAAACACAACAAAACATAGCATAGCATAACAAAACAAAACATAGCATAGCATAACAAAACACAACAGAACATAGCATAACAAAACAAAACATAGCATAGCATAACAAAACAAAACATAGCATAGCATAACAAAACACAACGTAGCATAGCATAACAAAACATAGCATAACATAACAAAACACAACAAAACATAGCATAGCATAACTAAACAAAATATAGCATAGCATAACAAAACAAACATAGCCTAGCCTAACATAACATAACAAATCATAACATAGCATAACAAAACATAACATAGTATAGCATATATAACATAGTATAGCATAACAAAACAAAGCATAGCATAACAAAACACAACAAAACATAGCATAGCATCACAAAACATAGCATAGCATAACAAAACAAAGCATAGCATAGCAAAACACAACAAAGCATAGCATAACAAAACATAGTGTAGCATAACAAAACACAACAAAAAATAGCATAGCAACAAAAAATATCAAAACAAAACATAACATAGCATAACAAAGCATAACAAAACAAAACATAGCATAGCATAACAAAACACAACAAAACATAGCATAACAAAAAGCACAGCATAGCAAAACACAACAAAACAGCATAGCATAAGAAAATATAGCATAGCATAACAAAACACAACATAGCATAGCATAACAAAACATAGCATAGCATAACAAAACACAACAAAACATAGCATAACAAAGCATAGCATAACAAAACACAACAAAACATAGCATAGCATAACAAAGCATAGCATAACAAAACACAACAAAACAAAACATCATAGCATAACATAACAAAACACAGCATAGCAAAACACAACCAAACATAGCAGAGCATAACAAAACATAGCATAGCATAACAAAACACAACAAAACATAGCATAGCATAACAAAACATAGCATAGCATAACAAAACAAAGCATAGCATAGCAAAACATAGCATAGCATAACAAAACGTGGCATAACATGACAAAACACAAAACATAGCATAGCATAACAAAACAAAACATAGCATAACAAAACATAGTATAGCATAACAAAACACAACAAAACATAGCATAACAAAACAAAACATAGCATAGTATAACAAAACGTAGCATAGCATAACAAAACATAGCATAACATAACAAAACATAGTATAGCATAACAAAACACAACAAAAAATAGCATAGCAACAAAAAATATCAAAACAAAACATAGCATAGCATAACAAAGCATAACAAAACATAGCATAGCATAACAAAACACAGCATAGCATAACAAAAAATAGCATAACATAGCATAACAAAATAAAACATAGCATAGCATAAGAAAACACAAAACATAGCATAACAAAACATAGTATAGCATAACAAAACACAACAAAACATACCATAGCATAACAAAGCATAGCATAGCAAAACAAAACATAGCATAACAAAACATAGCATACCAAAACACAACAAAACATAGCATAGCATAACAAAACAAAACATAGCATATCAAAACACAACAAAACATAGCATAACAAAACAAAGCACAGCATAGCAAAACACAACAAAACAGCATAGCATAAGAAAACATAGCATAGCATAACAAAACACAACATAGCATAGCATAACAAAACATAGCATAGCATAACAAAACACAACAAAACATAGCATAGCATAACAAAGCATAGCATAACAAAACACAACAAAACAAAACATCATAGCATAACATAACAAAACACAGCATAGCAAAACACAACAAAACATAGAAGAGCATAATAAAACATAGCATAGCATAACAAAACACAACAAAACATAGCATAGCATAACAAAGCATAGCATAGCATAACAAAACAAAGCATAGCATAGCAAAACATAGCATAGCATAACAAAACGTAGCATAACATGACAAAACACAAAACATAGCATAGCATAACAAAACAAAACATAGCATAACAAAACATAGTATAGCATAACAAAACACAACAAAACATAGCAAAACAAAACATAGCATAGCATAACAAAACACAACGTAGCATAGCATAACAAAACATAGCATAACATAACAAAACATAGTATAGCATAACAAAACACAACAAAAAATAGCATAGCAACAAAAAATATCAAAACAAAACATAGCATAGCATAACAAAGCATAACAAAACAAAACATAGCATAGCATAACAAAAAATAGCATAACATAGCATAGCATAAGAAAATAAAACATAGCATAGCATAAGAAAACACAAAACATAGCATAACAAAACATAGTATAGCATAACAAAACACAACAAAACATACCATAGCATAACAAAGCATAGCATAGCAAAAGAAAACATAGCATAACAAAACATAGCATACCAAAACACAATAAACATAGCATAGCATAACAAAACAAAACATAGCATAGCATAACAAAACACAACAAAACATAGCATAACAAAACAAAGCACAGCATTGCAAAACACAACAAAACATAGCATAGCATAACAAAGCATAACAAAACACAACAAAACAAAACATCATAGCATAACATAACAAAACACAGCATAGCAAAACACAACAAAACATAGCAGAGCATAACAAAACATAGCATAGCATAACAAAACACAACAAAACATAGCATAGCATACCAAAACATAGCATAACAAAACAAAGCATAGCATAGCAAAACATAGCATAGCATAACAAAACGTAGCATAACATGACAAAACACAAAACATAGCATAGCATAACAAAACAAAACATAGCATAACAAAACATAGTATAGCATAACAAAACACAACAAAACATAGCATAACAAAACAAAACATAGCATAACAAAACACAACGTAGCATAGCATAACAAAACATAGCATAACATAACAAAACACAACAAAACATAGCATAGCATAACTAAACATAACATAGTATAGCATAACAAAACAAAGCATAGCATAACAAAACAAAGCATAGCATAACAAAACACAACAAAACATAGCATAGCATCACAAAACATAGCATAGCATAACAAAACACAACAAAACATAGCATAACAAAACAAAGCACAGCATTGCAAAACACAACAAAACAGCATAGCATAAGAAAACATAGCATAACAAAACACAACAAAACAAAACATCATAGCATAACATAACAAACCACAGCATAGCAAAACACAACAAAACATAGCATAGCATAACAAAACATAGCATAGCATAACAAAACAAAGCATAGCAAAACATAGCATAGCATAACAAAACGTAGCATAACATGACAAAACACAAAACATAGCATAGCATAACAAAACAAAACATAGCATAACAAAACATAGCATAGCATAACAAAACACAACAAACAATAGCATAGCAACAAAAAATATCAAAACAAAACATAGCATAGCATAACAAAGCATAGCATAGCATAACAAAACATAGCATAGCATAGCAAAAAATAGCATAACATAGCATAGCATAACAAAATAAAACATAGCATAGCATAAGAAAACACAAAATATAGCATAACAAAACATAGTATAGCATAACAAAACACAACAAAACATACCATAGCATAACAAAGCATAGCATAGCAAAACAAAACATAGCAAAACAAAATATAGCATACCAAAACACAACAAAACATAGCATAGCATAACAAAACAAAACATAGCATAGCATAACAAAACACAACAAAACATAGCATAACAAAACAAAGCACAGCATAGCAAAACACAACAAAACAGCATAGCATAAGAAAACATAGCATAGCATAACAAAACACAACATAGCATAGCATAACAAAACATAGCATAGCATAACAAAACACAACAAAACATAGCATAGCATAATAAAGCATAGCATAACAAAACACAACAAAACAAAACATCATAGCATAACATAACAAAACACAGCATAGCAAAACACAACAAAACATAGCAGAGCATAACAAAACATAGCATAGCATAACAAAACACAACAAAACATAGCATAGCATAACAAAACATAGCATAGCATAACAAAACAAAGCATAGCATAGCATAACAAAACGTAGCATAACATGACAAAACACAAAACATAGCATAGCATAACAAAACAAAACATAGCATAACAAAACATAGTATAGCATAACAAAACACAACAAAACATAGCAAAACAAAACATAGCATAGCATAACAAAACACAACGTAGCATAGCATAACAAAACATAGCATAACATAACAAAACATAGTATAGCATAACAAAACACAACAAAAAATAGCATAGCAACAAAAAATATCAAAACAAAACATAGCATAGCATAACAAAGCATAACAAAACAAAACATAGCATAGCATAACAAAAAATAGCATAACATAGCATAGCATAAGAAAATAAAACATAGCATAGCATAAGAAAACACAAAACATAGCATAACAAAACATAGTATAGCATAACAAAACACAACAAAACATACCATAGCATAACAAAGCATAGCATAGCAAAACAAAACATAGCATAACAAAACATAGCATACCAAAACACAATAAACATAGCATAGCATAACAAAACAAAACATAGCATAGCATAACAAAACACAACAAAACATAGCATAACAAAACAAAGCACAGCATTGCAAAACACAACAAAACATAGCATAGCATAACAAAGCATAACAAAACACAACAAAACAAAACATCATAGCATAACATAACAAAACACAGCATAGCAAAACACAACAAAACATAGCAGAGCATAACAAAACATAGCATAGCATAACAAAACACAACAAAACATAGCATAGCATAACAAAACATAGCATAGCATAACAAAACAAAGCATAGCATAGCAAAACATAGCATAACAAAACGTAGCATAACATGACAAAACACAAAACATAGCATAGCATAACAAAACAAAACATAGCATAACAAAACATAGTATAGCATAACAAAACACAACAAAACATAGCATAACAAAACAAAACATAGCATAACAAAACACAACGTAGCATAGCATAACAAAACATAGCATAACATAACAAAACACAACAAAACATAGCATAGCATAACTAAACATAACATAGTATAGCATAACAAAACAAAGAATAGCATAACAAAACAAAGCATAGCATAACAAAACACAACAAAACATAGCATAGCATCACAAAACATAGCATAGCATAACAAAACACAACAAAACATAGCATAACAAAACAAAGCACAGCATTGCAAAACACAACAAAACAGCATAGCATAAGAAAACATAGCATAACAAAACACAACAAAACAAAACATCATAGCATAACATAACAAACCACAGCATAGCAAAACACAACAAAACATAGCATAGCATAACAAAACATAGCATAGCATAACAAAACAAAGCATAGCAAAACATAGCATAGCATAACAAAACGTAGCATAACATGACAAAACACAAAACATAGCATAGCATAACAAAACAAAACATAGCATAACAAAACATAGCATAGCATAACAAAACACAACAAACAATAGCATAGCAACAAAAAATATCAAAACAAAACATAGCATAGCATAACAAAGCATAGCATAGCATAACAAAACATAGCATAGCATAGCAAAAAATAGCATAACATAGCATAGCATAACAAAATAAAACATAGCATAGCATAAGAAAACACAAAATATAGCATAACAAAACATAGTATAGCATAACAAAACACAACAAAACATACCATAGCATAACAAAGCATAGCATAGCAAAACAAAACATAGCAAAACAAAATATAGCATACCAAAACACAACAAAACATAGCATAGCATAACAAAACAAAACATAGCATAGCATAACAAAACACAACAAAACATAGCATAACAAAACAAAGCACAGCATAGCAAAACACAACAAAACAGCATAGCATAAGAAAACATAGCATAGCATAACAAAACACAACATAGCATAGCATAACAAAACATAGCATAGCATAACAAAACATAGCATAGCATAACAAAGCATAGCATAACAAAACACAACAAAACAAAACATCATAGCATAACATAACAAAACACAGCATAGCAAAACACAACAAAACATAGCAGAGCATAACAAAACATAGCATAGCATAACAAAACACAACAAAACATAGCATAGCATAACAAAACATAGCATAGCATAACAAAACAAAGCATAGCATAGCATAACAAAACGTAGCATAACATGACAAAACACAAAACATAGCATAGCATAACAAAACAAAACATAGCATAACAAAACATAGTATAGCATAACAAAACACAACAAAACATAGCAAAACAAAACATAGCATAGCATAACAAAACACAACGTAGCATAGCATAACAAAACATAGCATAACATAACAAAACATAGTATAGCATAACAAAACACAACAAAAAATAGCATAGCAACAAAAAATATCAAAACAAAACATAGCATAGCATAACAAAGCATAACAAAACAAAACATAGCATAGCATAACAAAAAATAGCATAACATAGCATAGCATAAGAAAATAAAACATAGCATAGCATAAGAAAACACAAAACATAGCATAACAAAACATAGTATAGCATAACAAAACACAACAAAACATACCATAGCATAACAAAGCATAGCATAGCAAAACAAAACATAGCATAACAAAACATAGCATACCAAAACACAATAAACATAGCATAGCATAACAAAACAAAACATAGCATAGCATAACAAAACACAACAAAACATAGCATAACAAAACAAAGCACAGCATTGCAAAACACAACAAAACATAGCATAGCATAACAAAGCATAACAAAACACAACAAAACAAAACATCATAGCATAACATAACAAAACACAGCATAGCAAAACACAACAAAACATAGCAGAGCATAACAAAACATAGCATAGCATAACAAAACACAACAAAACATAGCATAGCATAACAAAACATAGCATAGCATAACAAAACAAAGCATAGCATAGCAAAACATAGCATAGCATAACAAAACGTAGCATAACATGACAAAACACAAAACATAGCATAGCATAACAAAACAAAACATAGCATAACAAAACATAGTATAGCATAACAAAACACAACAAAACATAGCATAACAAAACAAAACATAGCATAACAAAACACAACGTAGCATAGCATAACAAAACATAGCATAACATAACAAAACACAACAAAACATAGCATAGCATAACTAAACATAACATAGTATAGCATAACAAAACAAAGCATAGCATAACAAAACAAAGCATAGCATAACAAAACACAACAAAACATAGCATAGCATCACAAAACATAGCATAGCATAACAAAACACAACAAAACATAGCATAACAAAACAAAGCACAGCATTGCAAAACACAACAAAACAGCATAGCATAAGAAAACATAGCATAACAAAACACAACAAAACAAAACATCATAGCATAACATAACAAACCACAGCATAGCAAAACACAACAAAACATAGCATAGCATAACAAAACATAGCATAGCATAACAAAACAAAGCATAGCAAAACAAAGCATAGCATAACAAAACGTAGCATAACATGACAAAACACAAAACATAGCATAGCATAACAAAACAAAACATAGCATAACAAAACATAGCATAGCATAACAAAACACAACAAACAATAGCATAGCAACAAAAAATATCAAAACAAAACATAGCATAGCCTAACAAAGCATAGCATAACAAAATAAAACATAGCATAGCATAAGAAAACACAAAACATAGCATAACAAAACATAGTATAGCATAACAAAACACAACAAAACATACCATAGCATAACAAAGCATAGCATAGCAAAACAAAACATATCAAAACAAAACATAGCATACCAAAACACAACAAAACATAGCATAGCATAACAGAACAAAACTTAGCATAACAAAACATAGTATAGCATAACAAAACACAACAAAACATAGCAAAACAAAACATAGCATAGCATAACAAAACAAAACTTAGCATAACAAAACATAGTATAGCATAACAAAACACAACAAAACATAGCAAAACAAAACATAGCATAGCATAACAAAACACAACGTAGCATAGCATAACAAAACATAGCATAATATAACAAAACATAGTATAGCATAACAAAACACAACAAAAAATAGCATAGCAACAAAAAATATCAAAACAAAACATAGCATAACATAACAAAGCATAACAAAACAAAGCATAGTATAACAAAAAATAGCATAACATAGCATAGCATAACAAAATAAAACATAGCATAGCATAAGAAAACACAAAACATAGCATAACAAAACATAGTATAGCATAACAAAACACAACAAAACATACCATAGCATAACAAAGCATAGCATAGCAAAACAAAACATAGCATAACAAAACATAGCATACCAAAACACAACAAAACATAGCATAGCATAACAAAACAAAACATAGCATAGCATAACAAAACACAACAGAACATAGCATAACAAAACAAAACATAGCATAGCATAACAAAACAAAACATAGCATAGCATAACAAAACACAACGTAGCATAGCATAACAAAACATAGCATAACATAACAAAACACAACAAAACATAGCATAGCATAACTAAACAAAATATAGCATAGCATAACAAAACAAACATAGCCTAGCCTAACATAACATAACAAATCATAACATAGCATAACAAAACATAACATAGTATAGCATATATAACATAGTATAGCATAACAAAACAAAGCATAGCATAACAAAACACAACAAAACATAGCATAGCATCACAAAACATAGCATAGCATAACAAAACAAAGCATAGCATAGCAAAACACAACAAAGCATAGCATAACAAAACATAGTGTAGCATAACAAAACACAACAAAAAATAGCATAGCAACAAAAAATATCAAAACAAAACATAACATAGCATAACAAAGCATAACAAAACAAAACATAGCATAGCATAACAAAACACAACAAAACATAGCATAACAAAAAGCACAGCATAGCAAAACACAACAAAACAGCATAGCATAAGAAAATATAGCATAGCATAACAAAACACAACATAGCATAGCATAACAAAACATAGCATAGCATAACAAAACACAACAAAACATAGCATAACAAAGCATAGCATAACAAAACACAACAAAACATAGCATAGCATAACAAAGCATAGCATAACAAAACACAACAAAACAAAACATCATAGCATAACATAACAAAACACAGCATAGCAAAACACAACCAAACATAGCAGAGCATAACAAAACATAGCATAGCATAACAAAACACAACAAAACATAGCATAGCATAACAAAACATAGCATAGCATAACAAAACAAAGCATAGCATAGCAAAACATAGCATAGCATAACAAAACGTGGCATAACATGACAAAACACAAAACATAGCATAGCATAACAAAACAAAACATAGCATAACAAAACATAGTATAGCATAACAAAACACAACAAAACATAGCATAACAAAACAAAACATAGCATAGTATAACAAAACGTAGCATAGCATAACAAAACATAGCATAACATAACAAAACATAGTATAGCATAACAAAACACAACAAAAAATAGCATAGCAACAAAAAATATCAAAACAAAACATAGCATAGCATAACAAAGCATAACAAAACATAGCATAGCATAACAAAACACAGCATAGCATAACAAAAAATAGCATAACATAGCATAACAAAATAAAACATAGCATAGCATAAGAAAACACAAAACATAGCATAACAAAACATAGTATAGCATAACAAAACACAACAAAACATACCATAGCATAACAAAGCATAGCATAGCAAAACAAAACATAGCATAACAAAACATAGCATACCAAAACACAACAAAACATAGCATAGCATAACAAAACAAAACATAGCATATCAAAACACAACAAAACATAGCATAACAAAACAAAGCACAGCATAGCAAAACACAACAAAACAGCATAGCATAAGAAAACATAGCATAGCATAACAAAACACAACATAGCATAGCATAACAAAACATAGCATAGCATAACAAAACACAACAAAACATAGCATAGCATAACAAAGCATAGCATAACAAAACACAACAAAACAAAACATCATAGCATAACATAACAAAACACAGCATAGCAAAACACAACAAAACATAGAAGAGCATAATAAAACATAGCATAGCATAACAAAACACAACAAAACATAGCATAGCATAACAAAGCATAGCATAGCATAACAAAACAAAGCATAGCATAGCAAAACATAGCATAGCATAACAAAACGTAGCATAACATGACAAAACACAAAACATAGCATAGCATAACAAAACAAAACATAGCATAACAAAACATAGTATAGCATAACAAAACACAACATAGCATAGCATAACATAACATAACATAACATAACAAAACACAAGAAAACATAGCATAGCATAACTAAACAAAATATAGCATAGCATAACAAAACAAACATAGCATAACAAAACACAAGAAAACATAGCATAACAAAACATATCATAGCATAACATAACAAAACATAGCATAGCAACACACAACAAAACATAGCATAGCATAACAAAACACAACAAAACAAAGCATAGCATAGCATAACAAAACATAGCATAGCATAACAAAACAAAACAGCATAGCAAAACACAACAAAACATAGCATAGCATAACAAAACAAAACATAGCATAGCATAACAAAACATAGCATAGCATAACAAAACAAAACATAGCATAACAAAACATAGCATAACATACACAAAACATAGCATAGCATAACAAAACATAGCATTGCATAGCATAACATAACATAAGAAAACATAGCATTAAGTTTGATAAACTCATAGTAGCGGGCTAGCTAGCTTTAACGGCCAGTGAGTGTAAGCAACTCCATCAACCCAGAAGCAGTCACTCGGTCACCTTTGCTCTTGTATTGCAGTGGCTTTGTTTAATAAACAGTGCCCATATTTATACTGTTAGCACTTTACTTGTGCAAATTTTAGGGCTCACAAAATTTTAATGAATCGAAATTCACAACTGAGGCTGTTAAGTTCGTGCTATATAAAACCCTAAGGATAAATTAAAAACATTGCCATTTACAATGTGAATAGCTCCAACAAACACAAGACCTTTTTCAAAGTACAAAACATTGCCATTTACAATACCAATAGCTCCAGCTCCAACAAATGCGAGACCTATTGCATTTCCAATGCTTGTTTAGGGATGCGCCATGGACAACCACGGGGAAGAAATCGGAGAGGACACCAGGTCCATTGGAACAACGACCAAGAAGACCAGACCAGAGTATCCACACGGAGTATGACAGCGGCGACCAATCAACCATCAACCAGCCGAAAGGACAATTAGTTGTCAATCTCTCCGAGGTTATACTAACTGATCCCCAAACCGCAGCTTTAGAAAAAGGCCTCGGTTTTGTCCCCACCAATAGGGTTGACAAATTTAAACTCTGTCTAGAAATTAAAGAGTTTGTACGCAAGCTAAAATTAAGAACTTTCTTTGCGGACAAGACAATCTCTGATTGTCAGCCTTCCGACACAGGTTTGAGACCGAAATCCACCTTTAGTCCTTTGGATTCAACCATACCCATTGAACTATTGACCTTTGAAAAAGCCGTGATGGAAGATCTGAACAAGACACTTAAGAAGGAACACAAAACCTTTCAGAACACGACAAAATCCGAAAAGGAAGCACTACAACAGCTTGCCAATAACATTGACATCACCATAAAACCAGCCGATAAGGGTGGAGCGATAGTCATCCAAACTACCACTAATTATGACACCGAATGCAGAAGACTCCTGGGGGACCAGAGGAATTATGAAATCCTCTCCGATGACCCTACAGAGGCAATCCGGATACAGATAACGGGAATGGTAGAAGAAGCAATTACACACAACTGGATATCCAAGAAAGAGGCTGATTTCCTCATTCAGAAATCACCCCGAACCCCCTATTTTTACACCATCCCTAAAATCCATAAAAACCTCGATAATCCACCAGGACGCCCGATTGTTTCGGGTATTGGCTCTATCCTTGAGCCTCTATCAAAATTTTCAGACGCTTTCCTCCGCCCTTTAGTCCAAGCTACCAATACCTACCTAAAGGACACAAAAGCAGTCCTACAACTCTTGGAAGGTCTCAGCTTTGACCCCACACAACATCTACTACTGGGACTAGACGTGGAGAGCTTATACACCAGTCTCCCACATAATGAGACCCTTGACATCATAGAAGAGGTTCTTTTCTCCGGTATCTGGAATTATCACACCCCTAGGAATCTGGTAATGGAATGTATCACCTTAGCCCTAAAGAAGAACTTCTTCTTATACCAGAATGTACACTATCTGCAAAAACACGGTACCAGCATGGGGAGTACTTTCGCGCCGAGTCTAGCGGGTCTGTACGTCCACCACCTGGAATCGCAGAAAATACTACTTCAACAAAACCCATTTTTTAACAACATTATTCTCTGGAAACGCTATATAGATGACGTTTTAGTGATTTGGAAAGGTGATTCTGAATCAGTATCCAGTTTCATGACTTGGCTCAATGAACAGAACTCCTTCCTCAAATTCACCCACACTGTCTCTAATAACAATTTGGTGTTTCTAGATCTAAATATCTATGCTGAAGAAGGCAAATTAAAATCCAGAACACATTTCAAACCGACGGCAAAAAATTGCCTGTTGCTCTACGACAGTTTCCATCCTCGCCATCTCCGGGAGAATCTCCCTTACGGACAATTCCTCCGTTTACGGAGAAATTGCTCAGAGCTGACAGATTTTAAGACACAAGCCAAAGACCTGGAAAGGAGGCTTCTGAATCGCAACTATCCAGAACGAATAGTCAAAAGAGGACTCAAGCGTGCCAGGAATAACAATAGAGATGCTCTCCTGGAAAACCAAACACCGAAAGAACAGGTAACCAGACCAATTTGTGTGACCACTTTTAATACCCACTCTAACCAAGTGACGAAAATTATTAATAAGAACTGGAAAATTCTAAACTGCGGGGGTTTGGATCTACCTAAACCAATGTTCTCTCACAAACGCGGCCGCAGTTTGAGGGACATCTTGGTTCACACCAGACCTCGTCTCCTTTCAACACATCAAAATATGTGCAGTTTGCTGCCACCCATCAAAGGACATCACCCATGTGGCATGTGCAGCACGTGCTCTCTCACGAAAAAGAGTACCCAGCTTACTTTTTCAAATGGTACGTCATGGGAGCAACGAAAGTTTACGAACTGTAACAGTAGGAACGTGGTATACCTCATTACCTGTCCATGCGGTATGGAATATGTTGGCATGACCACTAGACAAGTAAAGGTGCGGATTGGAGAACACAAAAGTAATATCCGCTGCAAAAAGAGTACAACCAAAATGGCCACCCATTTCCTCAATATGAATCATGGCGTGGATGAAATCAAATGGACTATCATTGAACAACTCAACAATGATCGTGGACTCTTTGAAAAGGAACAACGTTGGGTGTTCCGTCTGGATACACACATAACGGGCCTGAACGATGATATACCTTGGGCACAATTGACATAATTTGGGTATTACTACTAATAACCTATCAAAGATTGTCTAGGTGTGTGAAATCAGAAGTCATCTTACTTTTCACAACCCGAATTATTGGACATAGCTCCCCCACTACGTCTAGGTGTGTAAAATCAGAATTTGTCATCTTATTTTTCATAACCCGAATTATTGGACATAGCTCCCCCATAACGTTGTGGATGTACTTGCATACACCAGCACACTTTTCCCGTAGTGTGTTATGTTAACCCCCCCCCCCCACACTCCCCTTTCATGTTTGAATTCTGGCGTGACTCCTGCAATAGACGCACCGTGTCAGTAACGGGCTATATGTATTTATGTGGGAATCAACCACAGCTTAAAATCCTTTTAAACATCAATCATGAGCTTGGCATTGTGTGTTTTTTCACCAGCCCCGCAATTTATTATGGTTACTTCACACCTCCGTAGACGTAGTGTTCCCAGGCATCTTTGCATAGAAAAACCTTCCTTTCCCCGACATCTCTTCACGAAGAGATTTGAATCCACTTCCGTATTACGACGTGCGAGGTTTTCGGTCTAGTCTGTGTAGAAGCCCCAACCCGGAAGCACCTCGCGGTGCTCCGCCGTCACCAGCTGACTCCCATTTCCTAACCAATTACGGGAGCTTTAAAAGCACTTTACCCGCCCGGGTTCCATTACACAGCGGAACCGCGGGAGGGACAGACTCGTAGCTGAGATCGTCAGCCAGGGTACGTAAGTACGGAGCCATAGCTCCGCTTTGCAGACTTCGTCCATCACTCGAATCCTTCACTGGAGGTAACAACCTGATCCTTTGTGTACCTCTTTTCTTTCCCCACTAGAACTAAGGCTCCATTACGATCCTTCCCGTTCTAGGTTCATGAGGCATTATCCTCATATACATATAAGTATGCATTTTTGTTTTTCACCACATTTCCCACCTGAAATGCCAATGACTTTTCACGTTTAGCTATAGAGTGTGTGTTTTCTGTCGTGTAGTGTCTTGTACTGTCCTTTCTTTTACAGGTCACTGCACCTTTCCTGATAACGCTAATATTACAGTTAAAGCACGCAAATTAAAGTCACATTGTGGCGTTTGTTTACATTTACAGGTACTACGCTCTCCTTCTAGGGAAATTGATAAAGTGTTTTTTTCCCTTGCTTTTGCAGATTTACATACATACGATTGGGTATTGTATAGATGTGCACTATTTATTGCATTTTTTTCACGTTTGTATATTTACTAAGCACATGCTTCTAAGTTGGGAGGGATCTTTTTCCTGTCCTGATGAAGATGCCTAGCATTGAAACATGTTGACTCACTAGGAGTAACCACACATTACGTAGGCAAACTCCGCACTTTTGTTTTTAATAGCACCAGCCCTCCCGGGACGAATTAAAGTTTTTTCTGTCTCCCTGGGCCAGTTGCTTTTTAACATACACATTTTCACAACTACAATAGACCCTCCCTTTACATCACACATAGTACTTCATCTAAAGTGCTCCCACGTAGTCGTAGGTCGTAGCACGCCCCGTCCCACAGCGGGGCGGGAAGACCCCAATGATGAAGCATGACACCATGGGCCATTCTTGGTGTGTTAGGTGTATTTAAACAACACTGAGTGTGCCCAACCACGTTTAGGGACACTCATTCACCACTACCCCTGTTGTCTGGTCTCTTGAGTACCTCCTTTTTTAAGGTGGATCCTTTTGTTTATAAACTGATACTTAAGTGGAGGATGTATCCACCTTAGCGTTCACCTCTACACTCCCTAATCTTGTTATACTTGGCTATATTGTTGCACTATTTTAAAAGAACTAGGTTTCATCTGCCTTTTCCTTGACCCTGAAGAATCAATTAGAGGGTTCATAAGAATATTAAAATCACCCCCCATTATAATGTCACCTAAGACCAGGATTAAGGACTGAAACAATTCTTCATAAACTTGTGACTGATCCTCAGTAGGTGCATA
The DNA here is from genome assembly GCF_964204655.1 of Triturus cristatus. Classification (NCBI taxonomy): domain Eukaryota; kingdom Metazoa; phylum Chordata; class Amphibia; order Caudata; family Salamandridae; genus Triturus; species Triturus cristatus. Next base: position 320,719,149 of record NC_140586.1, on the reverse strand, counting down.
GAAATTCACAAATGTGATTGGTGTAGAGATTTGTTTAAAGGTACATGTTATCCAACACCAACGACCATCCCGATCTGTTTCAAATTTCACTACCTCGGCCTGTAGATTCTTATTCAGAAATATGGCTGTCCCTCTATGTGAAGCAGTGGATGAGGAAAATCCCGATAAGAAGCCCATGATCTAAACATAGAGAAATCAGACAGTCGACTAGTAGAGATATGTGTCTCCTGTAACAATATAAAAGACGGATGTTCAGTTTTGATCCACATTTCGATTGCCCGCATCTTTTTCCTATTATTAAGACCATTTACATTAAATGAAACGACCTTAAATACTTCTTTACTTGCCATAGTACCTATCCCGCCAGAGCACTTGCCAACTATAACATCCCTTCACACTCAAGTGCCACACCTCAAATGACATATTGAATTGCAAATGGTAAGCAAAAAGAGTCAAATACCACATCTCAAATATCATATCTGATTGAATTCCATCGACAAAGAAATGTAACCAGGACTTCATTTTTCCCCCCGCGTTCCCTACCCCACTACCCCTTACCCCTCCCAAAATGTGGACCCCTAACCCAGCACCACACCATCCACATTGCCCCCTCCCTACTAATTTGGGTGTCATGGACTTACACCCTGGTAACCTAACCTATGGCCTACCCCCCGTCATCTACTAACAGAAATATATATATATTTTTCTTTCCCCCCTTTTTTTTAATTTCAAGTTCTTTAAGAGTCTCCTGAGTTTGTTTGTTTTTTCCTTCCCTTCCCTTCCCCCCTTTCCCTTTTACCCAATTCCTTTATATTTTTATATCTCGAACCTCTCGAGGCGAACCCTTTAAGCTGAGGTCCCCAGCTAACATAATAACATAGTTGAGAGCCCATCAACCTCTAAGCTGTGGGGGGAGGACCCTGGGAGATTTCTTTAAGAAGGTTCTGTGCTTCTTCTAAACTAGAGAACATGAAGAATTTACCCCTAACCAGAACCTTAAGCTTGGATTGCTGAGCAATCGATGCTTGTGCCCCATTCGCCTTAAAAAGATGAAGAATTTTTACAAATTCCTTCCTTCTTTTTGCGGCCACAGCCGTCATGTCTGAAAAGATTCGACAGTTCGCGGTGTCATTGACATTAAACTGTCTTTGCTGAATTGCTTTGGTCAAGATCATCTCCTTGACCCGAAAGTCTGCGAAGTTCAGGAGGAACGTCCGTGGATTAGAGGGGTTGGGGAACGGGCGGGCAGGGACCCGATGGGCTCTGGTAATTGTTAAATCACCGACAAATTCAGGGACAATCTTTTGCTTCATGAAGGAGTTAATCCACTGGAGGGGCTGTGAACCCTCAAATCCTTCGGGAATACCAACAATGCGGAGGTTCGATCTCCTGGATTGATTTTCCAATTCTTCCAGCTTGTTTTCCAGGCTTTGTTTATTTTTAACCGCAATCTTTGCTTCTTTGGATACGATAACCATTTGATCCTCGAGAGTTGAAATTCGAACTTCTGCTTCATTTAGTCTTACGGGAAAATTCAACATTACCTCCTCCATTTTATCTAACCTTTGATGAAGGGAGGTCAACTCCGCTTTTTGATTTTGTTTAAGATCCCGAATTTCTTGTAGAATTAAGTTTAGCATATCCTTTATATTCATCTGTAATTCTCTAGTTGGTTCCGTAACGGAGTTAAGATCAGGAAGGAAGGTAGAGGTATCTAACATGGCTACCGGCTGAGTTCCCGTCACCCCCGTAATTGAAATTGATTCCACCTCTGATGAAGACTCTTGAGTACAATTTTCAGGGTGTGAAGGAGGTGGGGAAATTAGCGGCTTACTAGGTGGTTGTGGAGCCAGGGAGAACACGTTATTATTAATTCCACCCTGCTGCTGTTGCAATAATCCTTTTGCATTTTCTAAAGTTGATTCCTGTTCGAGGATGGCATTTGGATTACCTTGTGGCCCCTTTTGTCTCATGGAATTCGCAGTTTCCACTATGTTGGATGATGGCCCTGAATTGTCCTCATGCTCTCCAAAAACACCTTTGGTGGAGGCCAAAACTGGGGTCAAAGCTACAGCCGAAGCCGGGGGAGGGGGAGATTGACATACTAGCAATTTCTTCAAAAATACCGGGAATTGTTTTGCTTCTCTAGTTTCTTTGGTTGTTTTCTTTTTTTTCTCCCCGCTATCTGCATCGCTTTTCTGCTGCGAGGACAGTGCGGTTATATTCTCATCTTTGCCAATTCTGTCCGATGTGTCTACCTGGCCCAAGTACACCTCAATCTCTTCATCCGAGCTCTCAAATGTTGAGTCCTGGTCCATTAACTTAGACGAATTTTGCTTATTCGCCAGGCGGGCTAGCTCTCTTGTCTCTTTGGCAAGTAACATGCGTTTTTTGGCTTTGGGGCGTGTTTGCAGATTTTTCCCCATATCTGCGCTATATAACCCATACAACCTCCCCCGCAGGTATCTTTCCCCCACAGAAAGGAGCAGTCCAAGGTATAGCTAGGGGCTAGGAGCTCACTATCAAAGTGCTTGACTCCACGCCTTTTCACCAATTTCCTCTAGATAGTCCTCCAGGAAAGTTTAAGGCCTTATCATTCCTTGAAACTCCTTATGCCAAATGGCCTTGATATCCCTGGAGCGCCCCAGTCTGCCTCAAAAATGCAGTCAGAACTCCCTAATAGCTATCCAGGACTCCAGCTCCCAGAAGGCACCACTATACCACCAGATTTTTTTACGTTATAGACAATCCTGCAAGGGACTAAATAATCTTACTATAAACCTCCAGAGAATATGTCCAATTGTCCGGCATCAGGCTAGAATCCTTCTCTCCCCCTTTTACATCAGCAGCAGCCTCTTCACCTCTGCACCCAGCGCATCCACTCTGTGAGAATGAACGAAACAAATCTCCCTGGCTTCCTGGCTCCTCCGTTTCCTTGTAGCCTCCGTAACAGTAAGAGGAATCCTTTTTTTTTTAAATGAAAAAACGGGACAAATGCAGGAGGGAAAGAGGCGAAAATGAACACCGCCGCATAGCATAGCAGCTCCGCTCCGCTCTACTCAGTGACTTTCTCGTTGTGAGCCTCCATTGACGGGGGGCGTGGCCAAGGTCAGGTCACCTGTGGCTACGCGGCGTGGTGTACCACAGCCATCACGTCGGGACTATAAATAGTTAAAGAGAAAGATCTCTACCAGTGTCTAGCATCCCCTTTTCATATCTGTGTATCCGTAGTCAGGCTAACATCTTCTTTGTCACTCAATACCTCCATAGTATTAAAATAATTATATTTTAATCTTCCATTTAAATGTATGTGAGTAGGTTTTTTTAATGCTGCAGGAAGCTATTTACAGATAGACATCAAGGTGCCAATTCCGATCCGGTAAAAAAATTCCCCGTCCGACTCGTATCCGGATTTTTTCCGTCCGAATCGTCAAAGTAGCGTGCAAACTGCCAAGTACGATTCGAACGGAAAAAAGTCCATACGAATCGCATTGGGAAGATTTCCCCACACGTCCTCGGGTCGGGCAAAGTCACCGACACGTCCCCGGTCGAAAAACCCACCGTGCGGAAAAATAAAGTCCGACAGCGCAAGTACGATCCCTCCCGTCCTCCCCATTTCACAACCGTAGGCAAAAAACACCGTCCGAACCGAACTCCCATCGCAACCATGGAGACATGTGCCCGCATACGCGCCGAACACCCCACCACCCCCCCGCCCGCGTATGTACGCACCGAACCCCCACCCATGTATGTACGCACCAAACCCCCACCCGTGTATGTACGCCCCCGAACCCCCACCCGTGTATGTACGCACCAAACCCCCACCCGTGTATGAACGGACCGAACCCCCACCCGTGTATGAACGGACCGAACCCCCCCCCAGCCGTGTATGTACGCACCGAACCCCCCCCAGCCGTGTATGTACGCACCGAACCACCACCCGTGTATGTACGCACCAAACCCCCCCCAGCCGTGTATGTACGCACCAAACCCCCACCCGTGTATGTACGCACCAAAACCCCCCCCAGCCGTGTATGTACGCACCGAACCACCACCCGTGTATGTACGCACCAAACCCCCCCAGCCGTGTATGTACGCACCAAACCCCCACCCGTGTATGTACGCACCCAACCACCACCCGTGTATGTAGGCCCCCGAACCCCCACCCGTGTATGTACGCACCAAACCCCCACCCGTGTATGTACGCACCCAACCACCACCCGTGTATGTACGCCCCCGAACCCCCACCCGTGTATGTACGCACCAAACCCCCACCCGTGTATGTACGCACCGAACCCCCACCCGTGTATGTACGCACCAAACCCCCACCCGTGTATGTACGCACCCAACCACCACCCGTGTATGTACGCCCCCGAACCCCCACCCGTGTATGTACGCACCAAACCCCCACCCGTGTATGTACGCACCGAACCCTCCCCCAGCCGTGTATGTACGCACCGAACCCCCCCCCAGCCGTGTATGTACGCACCGAACCACCACCCGTGTATGTACGCACCAAACCCCCCCCAGCCGTGTATGTACGCACCAAACCCCCACCCGTGTATGTACGCACCCAACCACCACCCGTGTATGTACGCCCCCGAACCCCCACCCGTGTATGTATGCACCAAACCCCCACCCGTGTATGTACGCACCAAACCCCCCCCCCCAGCCGTGTATGTACGCACCGAACCCCCCCCCCAGCCGTGTATGTACGCACCGAACCACCACCCGTGTATGTACGCACCAAACCCCCCCCCAGCCGTGTATGTACGCCCCCGAACCCCCACCCGTGTATGTACGCACCAAACCCCCACCCGGGTATGTACGCACCGAACCCCCCCCCGCCGTGTATGTACGCACCGAACCCCCCCCAGCCGTGTATGTACGCACCGAACCACCACCCGTGTATGTACGCACCAAACCCCCCCAGCCGTGTATGTACGCACCGAACCACCACCCGTGTATGTATGCACCAAACCCCCCCCCCCAGCCGTGTTTGTACGCACCGAACCCCCACCCGTGTATGTACGCACCAAACCCCCACCCCAGCCGTGTATGTACGCACCGAACCCCCACCCGTATATGTACGGTCGTACCCACACCCCACCAGGGAATGTAGGGACCGTACCCCCACCAGTGCATGTACGGACCGTACTGACGCCAAAAACACACGTACTGAACCAGGACAAACCATATTTACACAAGGAGAGTCAATTAGAGTTTCCCCACACCACCAAACATGCCCAACAACCCCACAAACATCACATACACTCACCTGCAACTGCCAAACTGCCAAACAGAGGCCCAAAACTCTATCACTCCTCATAACACACCCACACAAATTTCAAACACAGCCACACCCACAAATGGACCAATAAAAATGGACCACACACACAAACCATGAGCCTTTGCAACAGACCCACTGCTGCCAGAGCCCACAGACGACCCACACCACCATACTTGAACCTCACACTTGCATACCTTCACACAACCACCTACACAAACACCCCCTCATCACATTCACACACACACCTCCACTACCACACCCACACACCCACAACCATCCACACCCACACCCCCACAACCATCCACACCCACACCCCCACAACCATCCACACCCACACCCCACGCCATGTCCACCACCAAGAATCCAAAGTTCACAAAGGAGGAGCTGGAGATCCTTGTCGACGAAATCCTCAGAGTCGAGCCACAGCTCTTTGGGACATTGGTCAGACAGACCAGCATATCCGAAAAAACGGCCATGTGGCAGAGGATTGTCGATTCTGTGAATGCTGTTGGGACCACCAGAAGGACCAGGCACGAGTGCCAATCCAGGTGGTACGATCTGCGGAGGACGGTCAAGAGGAAGATGACTGACAATCACAACCAGGGGAACATCACTGGAGGAGGGCCGCCCCCCAGACCGGTACAATACCATCCCTGGGAGGAGAAGGTGATGTCCACGCTGGCGGTGGAGGGACTACACGGACTGCCTGGACTCCCAGACCCTGGTGAGTACACAAACAACTCACCTCACATGGGGGGGATGCCATACACAATCAATCATGCATGCCACCCCCCCCCAAGCCACCACCGCACACAACAACACTCCACAAACACACACATGCCACTAGCGCCTCCATGCCCCATGCATCAATCAGGGCCATGACAAGTCACAGGCCACACAAAACACCAACACAACACAGGATGTGGTCGATGCTGGGAGTGGGGGCATCAAAACTAACATTGAGCAACTCACAAGCACAAAACAATGCCCTCAGCCCATATGGCCCAGGGCACAGCCATACAAACTGTGTGTACCCACACAGTACTGTCTTGCCTGCAAATGGTGGCTGCCATGCAGGATGACATGGGTCTGAAGGCACAATTTGCACATTACAGCAGACAATGAAGATGCATCGCTCTGATAGAGTCTCAGCACACACCGCCACAGCAGCAGCCTACACTCAGACACACTGCCCAATGGGTGCCCGGAGAACAGGGACTAACTCACATGAACAAGCCAATGGCCATTCAAAGACCGGCTAACTGTGTGTGCCCAGGAAGCTGGCCTGAGGTGACAGAGAGTGACAAAGAGAGGGAGGGAGAGGGGGAATGAGAGGTGTAGGAAGGTGGATATCTGACTATGGTTACCCCCAAATTTTTGCCTAGTGTCTAGCTGGTTTTTCGACTTAGTTGGCCTGAGATCCTGCCATTCAGGCTCTCAGGCTATCTGCTCTCTCTGTAAAATGGACTCCATGTACCCTAGGTACATACCCAATTGGTTGGATCACCCTGTCAGCCCCTGTACCAGTGTACACTAGGTACCCAGGGCATTGGTGTACCCAAGGCCTGCCAGGGGCTGCAGCATGTATTATGCCACCCCAGGCTTGGCCTAACAATCTGACACAACTGGCTGATCACTCAGCTGGGGTAAGTTGGTGTAATCACCTCTTACTTAGGTGTAGTATACCTATACCTAACCTTAAATGGGACACCTGGTAACCTATGAGTCACTCCTATGGCAGGCCTTAACAATCCTGAAGGCAGAGTGCTTGGTTCCATGTGAGATGGTGCTCTGGCATGAGCTGAGCCTGTCTGCAGTGGTCGGAACAACTTCCTTCTACTGTTTCCAGATATCGTCATACCATATACTCTTAAGTGCATTATGAACCTCGCGGTTAAATGCTATCTTTGGTTTGGCTTTATCAAAACATGTCGAGTAAGGTGTCATACGAATTGGAATACTAACCCCTCGCCAATTCTGGCGACGGGGTTAGCATTCCACCCTTCTAGAGGGACACGACATGTACAGTGCCTGAAACCCGGGTAAAATCAGACATAGCCTCAGCTCCACAAAATGGATGCTGCCACCACAGACACAAGTCTGCCCTCCTGCTGCTGGGAGTCCTTCCAGCTTGGGAGGTGTGGACAAAGGGTTTCCTGCCAGGGGAGGTGCGTGCACCACCCCAGACAGGATTTTGTGTATTGGTCAGGTAGGGCTTGAAAGAAACCAGACATGCCTGTGGCTCACAAGGAGCCTCGGGGCATATGCCAGTTCAAACCGGTCCTGGGGCACACCAGTCCCGGGCCTGGGGCGAGCTGGACAAAGGATTGGGGGTGTAACCACCCCCCTTCCTGGTCCCACCCATAGGGAGGGACCTAGCAGGTAGTCCGGCCCCTAGAATCCGAATAAAGGTAGGAGCTGTGTCCTAAGACTTCAGACATCCTGGAATCAACTTGAAACTAAGAAGAAGACGGGAACTTCGACATTCTGCCGCACAGAAGACTGAAGAAAATCTCCCCTGTGGTCAGGGAGTGACCACCTTGCTAACGCAAGCACCATCCAGCGAATCAACGTCTGCTTTGCCGCCGCCTCCCGCCGGAGCCCGAGCCCAGAGACTGACAAGACCTGGACCTCCAGACCTCTCACCGCCCGATCCACAGTCCCTGCAAAGAAGAGACCCGTGGAGGCACCGAGACACGTGGAGCCAGCCATCTTGAAACGACCACGACAAGCTGACCAGTGCAACAACCGAGGCTCCCTCCAAGTTGTGCTTTGGGTCCTGAGAAGCCCAACCCTCGAGCAGCATCTGCACCAAAGGTGAGCCCTCCAGCATCTCCACGATCTGCGTGGGGCCCTTCTGCATTTTGCCACTCGACGCGCCTAACCGGTTGCTGGCCCGCTGGCTAGTGGCCATCTTGGCGACGAAATCTACGACAAACACCGCTGGTCTGGTTGCTCCAGACTGGCCCTTGCTCCCCTCCAAAGGAGCAATCCCTCTGACCTTGCTGGTCAGAACCAACAGCTGATTTCCGAATCCTTCTACAATTGCTTTTGCCAAGGCTTGTTTGCTTCAATCAAGTCGCCGACACCGCCGACAGCGAGAGCCTGCGTGGGACAGCTCGTGAGCCGACTCCTGGACGTCGTCGACCTTCAGGGACCACGTGGCTGCGGAGACAAGCTACCCCTCATCACCTGTTTGCACCCGACATCGCCTGGTACCCACCTGGTGCCACGCTGGTCACTGGCTAGTGACTGTGAACACTGTCCCCTCTGCTTACAGGTCTTCAACATCTCCGATCCACTCTTGGATCCACTGCATCTCTTCCCGACCGACCGCCTGCAGCATCTTTGTCCCAGGCTCAACGGAACAGATAGAAGAAACCCGACGCACTTTGAGGCCTATGCACCCGCTTCCTGTGGGTGAGGTAAAGCTGGTACTCCGGTGCCCATGTGTAGTAATACATCTCTAGTGCCTGTGTTCCAAATCTTAAGTTCCTAGGTCATCCGGAAGATTCCTTTTGCAGTAACTTTGTACTTTTTACGCACCCATTGAAACCTATGGGAGCACGCGTGTGACTATTTGCTCTGCACACGCCACCCGTGGACCTCCTGGTCACTAACTGACGTTAGCTCCTTGTAGGCCCAGCGATTCTAGAGGCCCTAGGCCTTTTCCCTTTTCTGTTCGTGGTACTTATACCACTATTTTAGTATATGGTTCGAGTGGCCACCAGGGCCTATCCATATAAAGTGCAACTTCTGTGTATTCTGTGATAATCTTGTTTGACGATTTGTGCTCCTGTGCTCATAAAGAGACTAGGGGTTACTTTGAGAAATAAATACATATATATTTTGAATATATATCTGTGTGGTGTCCTTTCATTGGTATCAAAGGGGGTTACTATTGGTAAAACAGCTTGCTTAACACGCATCACGAGTTTAGCCTCAAAGACTGCTTAGCCTACGCTACCACTAGGGCAGCTGGTCCGAAAAGGTTGACTTACAACCACACCATAAGGGTTGCTTGGCATGGTACAAGGTGGTCACTAGAACTAGTGAACAGCATATACCAGGCCAACTTCTCACATTGGTGAGCAGCGGTTGGATTTGAACTTGCTGTGTTTTACCATTGTAATCTCTTGGTTACCAATTGAAAGATCACATAGGTACCTGTAGGTACATATAAAACAAGATTAGATATACTTAAGTTCTACTGAACTTAGTTGTTGTAGAGCAAAGGGAGTAGCACACCCTGACTACAACTACTAGATAGGTTTAGTAGGTAAACCCAAGTGTAGGTAGATTGCAACACATCCACCCACACTTAAGAGCAATGGCCGGGGCAGAGGGGTCCACTGTACCCATCTCTGTTGAGAGTGACCCCCAGAGGGCACCATCCAGCTTTGCTACCCTTAATCAGAATGAGCTCAGGCATTTGGCAACTCTTAGAGGCCTTAAACAGCCCAAGAACCCAAACTCTGCTGAGCTCAGAGAACTCTTACAGAATGATGAGAATCAGAGAGAACTCAGGAAAGCTTCCCAGTTAGCCCCCTTAGGGTCAGGAACAGGAGGCCCCCCTTCTGAAGATGCCACAGAGGTACCCCCTTCCAATAGTCACCCCTTAGATGGGATGCCTACCACAGAGGAAGAAAGTGATGGGGATACAGATGTGAGTGGGGATGAAGGGAGAACTAGCCCAGTGCCAAGTGTTATACTTGGCCCAGCTAAACTAAGGCTGTTGGGGACTGACAGTGGGTTCACCCCATTGGATCTCCCCAGTGGACTTAACACAGGGCTTGGAAGGCAAAGGAATCGCTCAGGTGACTCCAATGCTTCCCATGGCTCTAGAGGCTCTCAAGGTCACTCCAGAAGGAGACTGACCACCCCTCAGAGGAGGGAACATGAGGCCAGAATGCAGGAAGCCCAGCTGAGGATCAGGAAGCAGGAGCTAGAAGTAGCCCTGATGGAAGAAAAACTGAACAAGGCTAGGCAGCCTAGAGAGAGTGGGTCTATACCCACTGGTGGCAGCAATGTCCCTAGGGACAAAGATAGGGTCTTTGACAATAGGAACCTGTCCAAGATTGTGCCCCCCTACAAAAGTGGGGATGACATCCACAAATGGATGACTGCTCTTGAGAGAGCCTGCAAAGTGCAGCAGGTTCCTGAAGACCAGTGGGCAGCAATCTTATGGCTCTCCTTTGAGGGGAGAGGCAGAGATAGACGCCTCACTGTTAGAGAAGAGGATGTCAGAAATTACAGAGTCCTGAAGAGTGTCCTAGTTGATGGGTTAGGCTTAACCACTGAACAGTACAGGTTAATGTTCAGAGACACCCAGAAGACACAGACTCAGGACTGGTCTGAATATGTGGAATGTGCCACTAAGGCTTTGGAGGGTTGGTTGCTGGGAAGTAAGGTGTCTGATTATACAGGATTGTACAATTTGATGATGAGAGAGCAGATTTTAAGTAATTGTCAAAACCAGCTTCTCCATCAACACCTGGTAGACTCAGATTTGACCTCTCCCCAAGAATTGGGAAAGAGGGCAGATAAATGGGTCAGGACCAGGATCAGGCCTAAAAACCAGGGTGGTGACCAAAAGAAAGATACCACCAAGCCTCAAGAGAAGGGTGGGGATAAAGAAAAAGAGAAACCTTCCTCAGGGCCCCAAAACTCCACACAGGGTGGTGGGTCCCAAGCTCCCTCCTCTACCACAGCTAAAAAGCCCTACTGCCATGAGTGTAAAACTCCTGGGCATTGGAAAACTGACAGCGGTTGCCCAAGGGCTAAAAACAAAACTGTTCCTCCAATTACTCCTGTCACACCACCTATTACTGTCAGCAGTAATCCCCCAGGTGGTGGGAGTGCCCCCAGAAATCTGGGTGGGTTTACTTGGGGAACACAGGGGGACCCTGGCTTAGCCAATTCCCCTACAGCAACCACTCTTGTCTGTGATGGTGGCATGGGGTTTGCCAACTTCACTGCCTGTCCCAACACTTTGGGTAGGTACAGACAGGAGCCCTACATCAATGGTACAAAAGCTGAGGCCTACAGAGACACTGGAGCTAGCATCACAATGGTGGCCCATTGGCTAGTTCCCTCTGAGCAGCTTTTGCCTGGTTTCTCCTACCAGGTGACTAACATTGATGGCAAACAAAACAGTCATCCCATGGCAGAGGTATGTCTCAGCTGGGGAGGGGTCACTGGCCCTAAAAGGGTAGCAGTGTCCCCAACCTTGCCTGTAGACTGCTTACTGGGGAATGACTTAGAACTCTCAGCCTGGGCTGGAGTTGAACAAGACACCCATTCTAAAATGGTAGGCCTGTCACAAAAGGGTAGGGGGGTTGTGCCATTCACAACCCCTGTCCAAATAGATTTCCTCCCTGAAAAGGTTGGAAGGGCAGTGGTAGCCACCGCCCAGGCACAGACAGACTTCCCTGTAGAGACTGGCAGAGCTGTGACGGTCACAGCTCAAACACAAACTGAGTGCCCCCCTGAAAAGGTTGGCAAGGCTGTAATGGTCTCAGCCTATACTCAGACTGACATAGGTGTAGTGAAGCCTGAAACTATGGATCACTCCACACAAACAGAGAGTAGTGGGGAAGAAGAAAAGTCTCCCTCTCCCCAGACATTAGGAAAAAGTCAGCCTCCTCAGGGAGCTGACCTCACCCCTTGTGAAGGAACTGCCCCAGAGGTAGCCAGGCCTGGCCTGGCAGAGCCTCTGATGTCAGTGGCCCCTTCCAAGGTGGGACCCAGTCTGGTGCAGGTAGCCTGCCTCTCTCTACCCTGCCTCAGTCAGCCCAGGGCTGCAGAGGTCAGGGAGGCCAGTGGACCCCCAGAGGGCCCCTGTCCACAAGAACCCCCCCATCAAAAGAATGAGGATTGCCTGGCTAGTAGTCCTAGCCAGGTGATGGGTAAAAACATTCCTGAGGGATCTCCTTTACAGGTAGTTAGGGACCTCCCCCAGAGGGATTCTGTTGGGCACAGGCAAACATGGGACCTTAGGGCCCCAGACCTGACCTGTCCCTCCAGTAAGCCCACAAAAGGGACCCAGCCTCCAGCTTTAGGTAGCCAGAGGCTGACCCTGAGAGCACAGTGCAACTCAGTTAAGGAAAGAAAGGCATCCATGGTGGAGGATGATTGGAGGAAGCTGAGGCCTCACTTTGAGGACACTCACTTCAGTACTCCATCTCAACACCAGCCTTTTACTTTGCCAAGACACACCAAAGGTAGAGATTCCCTATGGTGGAGACCCTCTGATACCCTTAGGGTGAGGGATTGCTTAGTGGACCATGAGACAGGGGGTAACCATGCCAGTGCTGGTTCCTCCTTATATGGCCACTTGGGCAATATAGGCTTACCTGGTCAAGGTCAGCCTTATCTCCCTTCGTTTGGGGGGGGGTTGTGTAGGAAGGTGGATATCTGACTATGGTTACCCCCAAATTTTTGCCTAGTGTCTAGCTGGTTTTTCGACTTAGTTGGCCTGAGATCCTGCCATTCAGGCTCTCAGGCTATCTGCTCTCTCTGTAAAATGGACTCCATGTACCCTAGGTACATACCCAATTGGTTGGATCACCCTGTCAGCCCCTGTACCAGTGTACACTAGGTACCCAGGGCATTGGTGTACCCAAGGCCTGCCAGGGGCTGCAGCATGTATTATGCCACCCCAGGCTTGGCCTAACAATCTGACACAACTGGCTGATCACTCAGCTGGGGTAAGTTGGTGTAATCACCTCTTACTTAGGTGTAGTATACCTATACCTAACCTTAAATGGGACACCTGGTAACCTATGAGTCACTCCTATGGCAGGCCTTAACAATCCTGAAGGCAGAGTGCTTGGTTCCATGTGAGATGGTGCTCTGGCATGAGCTGAGCCTGTCTGCAGTGGTCGGAACAACTTCCTTCTACTGTTTCCAGATATCGTCATACCATATACTCTTAAGTGCATTATGAACCTCGCGGTTAAATGCTATCTTTGGTTTGGCTTTATCAAAACATGTCGAGTAAGGTGTCATACGAATTGGAATACTAACCCCTCGCCAATTCTGGCGACGGGGTTAGCATTCCACCCTTCTAGAGGGACACGACATGTACAGTGCCTGAAACCCGGGTAAAATCAGACATAGCCTCAGCTCCACAAAATGGATGCTGCCACCACAGACACAAGTCTGCCCTCCTGCTGCTGGGAGTCCTTCCAGCTTGGGAGGTGTGGACAAAGGGTTTCCTGCCAGGGGAGGTGCGTGCACCACCCCAGACAGGATTTTGTGTATTGGTCAGGTAGGGCTTGAAAGAAACCAGACATGCCTGTGGCTCACAAGGAGCCTCGGGGCATATGCCAGTTCAAACCGGTCCTGGGGCACACCAGTCCCGGGCCTGGGGCGAGCTGGACAAAGGATTGGGGGTGTAACCACCCCCCTTCCTGGTCCCACCCATAGGGAGGGACCTAGCAGGTAGTCCGGCCCCTAGAATCCGAATAAAGGTAGGAGCTGTGTCCTAAGACTTCAGACATCCTGGAATCAACTTGAAACTAAGAAGAAGACGGGAACTTCGACATTCTGCCGCACAGAAGACTGAAGAAAATCTCCCCTGTGGTCAGGGAGTGGCCACCTTGCTAACGCAAGCACCATCCAGCGAATCAACGTCTGCTTTGCCGCCGCCTCCCGCCGGAGCCCGAGCCCAGAGACTGACAAGACCTGGACCTCCAGACCTCTCACCGCCCGATCCACAGTCCCTGCAAAGAAGAGACCCGTGGAGGCACCGAGACACGTGGAGCCAGCCATCTTGAAACGACCACGACAAGCTGACCAGTGCAACAACCGAGGCTCCCTCCAAGTTGTGCTTTGGGTCCTGAGAAGCCCAACCCTCGAGCAGCATCTGCACCAAAGGTGAGCCCTCCAGCATATCCACGATCTGCGTGGGGCCCTTCTGCATTTTGCCACTCGACGCGCCTAACCGGTTGCTGGCCCGCTGGCTAGTGGCCATCTTGGCGACGAAATCTACGACAAACACCGCTGGTCTGGTTGCTCCAGACTGGCCCTTGCTCCCCTCCAAAGGAGCAATCCCTCTGACCTTGCTGGTCAGAACCAACAGCTGATTTCCGAATCCTTCTACAATTGCTTTTGCCAAGGCTTGTTTGCTTCAATCAAGTCGCCGACACCGCCGACAGCGAGAGCCTGCGTGGGACAGCTCGTGAGCCGACTCCTGGACGTCGTCGACCTTCAGGGACCACGTGGCTGCGGAGACAAGCTACCCCTCATCACCTGTTTGCACCCGACATCGCCTGGTACCCACCTGGTGCCACGCTGGTCACTGGCTAGTGACTGTGAACACTGTCCCCTCTGCTTACAGGTCTTCAACATCTCCGATCCACTCTTGGATCCACTGCATCTCTTCCCGACCGACCGCCTGCAGCATCTTTGTCCCAGGCTCAACGGAACAGATAGAAGAAACCCGACGCACTTTGAGGCCTATGCACCCGCTTCCTGTGGGTGAGGTAAAGCTGGTACTCCGGTGCCCATGTGTAGTAATACATCTCTAGTGCCTGTGTTCCAAATCTTAAGTTCCTAGGTCATCCGGAAGATTCCTTTTGCAGTAACTTTGTACTTTTTACGCACCCATTGAAACCTATGGGAGCACGCGTGTGACTATTTGCTCTGCACACGCCACCCGTGGACCTCCTGGTCACTAACTGACGTTAGCTCCTTGTAGGCCCAGCGATTCTAGAGGCCCTAGGCCTTTTCCCTTTTCTGTTCGTGGTACTTATACCACTATTTTAGTATATGGTTCGAGTGGCCACCAGGGCCTATCCATATAAAGTGCAACTTCTGTGTATTCTGTGATAATCTTGTTTGACGATTTGTGCTCCTGTGCTCATAAAGAGACTAGGGGTTACTTTGAGAAATAAATACATATATATTTTGAATATATATCTGTGTGGTGTCCTTTCATTGGTATCAAAGGGGGTTACTATTGGTAAAACAGCTTGCTTAACACGCATCACGAGTTTAGCCTCAAAGACTGCTTAGCCTACGCTACCACTAGGGCAGCTGGTCCGAAAAGGTTGACTTACAACCACACCATAAGGGTTGCTTGGCATGGTACAAGGTGGTCACTAGAACTAGTGAACAGCATATACCAGGCCAACTTCTCACAAGAGGGAAGGAGACAGAGGGGGACACAGGGAGACAGACAGAGGGAGGGAGTAGGGTGACAGAGGGAGACCGACAGAGGGAGGGAGGAGGGTGACAGAGGGAGGGAGGAAGGGAGACACAGGGAGACTAAATCACCCTTGGGTGGTGTGGCCATGTCCACTCGTCAGCCGGTGGACTGTGTGCATGCAGACCAGGTCTGGCAGTGCCTCAAACCCCCCCTTCCGTAGATGAAGACCGGTCCATGTGTCAATCTGTGCACGAGTCCATCCGTGCTGCAGGCACAGACCTAACCACACACCCAGTATACCCACCCACTGTGTCGGTAAGAACCCTGTCACAAATGCTTCAGTCCCCTACCTGCAACATCAAATTGCCTTGGCAAAACACCATTTGGCCACGTACAGTGCAACACGTAAGGCGCCTCTGCATGGCTCGCTACGCCCGCACACCACACTGCTGACTGTGTACCCAAATAGATGCATCAACTAAGATTGTGTCTCACACATGCGTAAAGCCCTGACAGCTGTGGCCAAGGGACATACCCATGCACAAGTGCACTGTGAGAGGAATGCAAGACAGATCCAACTACCCAGAGGAAGAGTGCCAAATCAGAAATGCATGAAACATGGATGCCACATGTGACACTGTTAACATTGTCTCTCTCACACACAGGTCAACGTCGACGAACACCCCCCAACACTGGGGGGGAAGTCTCACAGGACCAGGCTCCGCGAGATGAGGACCCCACCGCCAGCGATGACTCTCACCACTCCGTGGATGACCCAGACCAACCTGGCCCCTCTGGTGTCCAACCACCTGCAGCACCTGCGTCAGGTACAACTGTGCCAACCACCACCCCCATTCCTGCCACATCCCAGGAGACGTCCAGGAGCCCTGCCCGCACACGACCACCCAGCCAGTCTGCCCAGGAGGGACACGGTCCTCCGGGCACCCAGGAGGAGGCAGGCGGCAACGCAGATGCCATCCCTCAGGGGTCCCGGAGACCCGATGCACCCACAACGGCAGGCCAGGTGCACGTGGGCAGGGGTGGCGGGAGTGGAGGACGGCGGAGGCGCGAACCTGACCAGGCAGCTCAGGACCCGGTAGTGTTCCAGGTCAGCAACATCCTGGATACATACCGGCGTGACACCAGGGGCATGGACCAGATTGCGTCCACCCTCAATGACATCAAGGGGACCCTCCAGGAGATGAAGACCCTGCAGGCCCAGCAATATGCCTGTCAACTGCAACACCAAGGAAGGATGGAGGATAGACAGGCTGAGCTCGTGGCGGTGCAAACCCAAATGACCGGTGTACTCCGTCGGATTGCCGACAACATGGGCAACCCTCCCTGTGGCACCAGGCGAAGGCCATTACCAGACACAGGGAGGGATCAGGAGGAGGAGGATTCATCCAACGGAGCGTCACAGACATCGTCACGGCCTGCTTCCGAGGGTCCCCGCAGGAAGGTGGGTCGTCCACGAAAAAGACTGTGAGAGTCAGCAGAACATCACCATCTCCCAGGTCACCTGGCCTGGCACCTGGCCCTCTGGCCCAATAGCAGCACATGACATTCTCTGCCACATGGACTTGCTGGTCACTGTCTGACCTATGTTGACGAAGACTGTGGCATGGACTGTGACATTTTGCAACGGCAAGGATACCAACTCCCCCAGTGAACTTTGGATTCTACACTCCCGCTGTGCACCTCTTGTCATCCCCACAAACCCGTACCCCACCACAAATAAATTAATCACACTTACAAGATGATGCCGTGATTCTGCATTATTACAATACATGTGTGTGTCGTAAAGTCAAAGCATGCCTGATCTCAGAATCAACTCCAACCATCCAAACCGTGGGGTCTCAGTCTTGCCCAGGACACACATGGGTCCCAATGTATCATCTGATACAGACATGGAGTACCATACTCACCTGTGCTGGGCCCAACCAGCTGAGTGGTTCCCGCACAACTGTGGCTACAGACACATTCAGGGGAGCAACAGTCATGCGCAGAAGTCAGGGATCATGTGGAGTGACCTGGCTTGCCGCTCCCAGGTATGTCTAGACATGTGTCCCTACAATGTCCTGCATGCTTGCGTCAGGCGGATGTTGAGAATGGTGGCTAGCCCAAGGTTGGATGCATGGAGATGCCAGAATGCAGTTTTGGATCACAGTGCCACATGGTTGTGTTGGGGTTGTGGGCTGCATCATGAGTGTGGGCGTGGATCGAGAAGGTCATCCTGCAGCTGGCTGTGAAACATTCCCCCCATCCCGTTTGGACGTTGATGTTGCCTGGTTGCCCGACGCAGTAGCAGAGCTGTGCAGATGCACTCCGGATATGGACAAGTATCATGGGAGTCGTAAGGCACATGTCCGTAGACTGCAGGGTAGGATTCGACACGGATGTTGTAGTTGCCCTGGGGGATGGTCTCTCTTGCCTTGAGGTGGATGGAACTGTGCATCTTGTGCATAATACAGTTCCCACTCCCTGACAAACCCCTAGCATCTTGTCACTCTACACATAGACACATATGCACCACCTCTGAAAACTATGCCAGACATGCCGCACGCACAGTGGCAACAGGCCACCATTGACAGGGAAGAGGCACCTTGGAGACAGAGGGACAAATTTATTAGTCATGTGTGTTGGAATGGCAATGATACTCTGTCAACACATACACAGGTCATGTGGATGAACATGTGGGAGCAACACTGGCACCCCCCATTGCAACACAGATGCTGGTATTCCATTGAACTGGCACACAAGTGACGGATAACAGCTAAACACCCCCTGCTGCCACGGAGAGGCCGCTATACACCATTGAGGCCCTGATGGGGCAATCACACACCATGTCAACCCGGTGCAACCTGTATGTTTCCGAGGTCAGTGTTACACACAATGATGGCCTCATCACAATCCCCAATCCCCTGCCACATGACAGTCACCAAGTCTGACCATGGCTCCAGGTGAAGCCTGCCCCATGTCATGTTCCCCATGTAGGATCAACATGTATGCAAATGGAACACACATGAACCGGAGAAGTGCACACAGACTACAAACAATTCACACACCCAAAACGCCGTGAGGCATCCCTTACCCTAAGGAGATTTCAAAACTTGCCCGTGCATGTGACGCTGAATCAGCACATGTTGCTGTGTTCATGAGGAGTAGCAGGAGCACAAAAATGCCACCAGCAGACAGCATGCCCATGGACCTGTGGAAGAGAGACACACAAGGAGTCAGCCCAAAGGAGCACATCCGCAAGCATGTACTCAACACGTATCATGTTGTCAACATGACAGGTGACAATGATGACCCTCAGACAACATCCTTCCATTGCGCCATCACTCGAGTGACACTTCAATACACACCACTGACTCACTTGGCAGACATGCAGATGGACACACACATTGCAACACATGCCACACACGGCCCAATGCGTGCACACTCAGACACTGGAACTCACCACTAAGCAAAGAAGTTGCGTATGAGCCGACTCCGCATGTCCTCCACAGCCTCCTCCTCCTCCACATCACTTGCCCCGTCACCAAGGCCTTCATCCTCCACGGGTGGATGGTCCTGGTCATATGAGTGGAACAGCTTCCTCCACTGCCATGTTGTGCAGCATGCAGCAGACGATGATGATCTTGCACACCTTCACCGGGGCATATGGGAGTGCTCCGCCGGTCTTGTGGAGGCACCGGAATCGGCTCTTCAGAAGTCCAAACGTCCTCTCAATGACTCTCCTGGTCCGCCCATGTGCGTTGTTGTAGCGGTGCTCGGCAGCCGTGCTGGGGTTGCGGACAGGCGTCATCAGCCATGGCATGTTGGGATAGCCAGCGTCCCCTACAAGGAAACATCATGGACAGAAGTGTGTCAGCACAGGCAGTGAGATTGGAAGATGACGCCAAACACTGAACTGCCAGAGTCTACCCACCAACAATACATGCTCGCTCGTTCCGCAGCTGCAGCATCATTTCAGGCAGCCTGCTACGCCTCATGATGAAGGCATCATGTGCTGATCCTGGAAAGCGAACACAGACATGTGAAATCACCATGTTGGACAGACACACCACAAGGGCATTAATGGAGTGATAATGTTTGCGATTCCTATACACCACCTCCTGTGCCTGTGGTGGTACCAACGCAACATGTGTCCCATCTATGGACCCAATGACATGGGGCATCCCTCCCAGGGCATAGAACTCACGCTTGACATCTGTCAACTGCTCACGAATTGGGAATTTAATGTACTCATCCAGGTGAACCAACATGGCCTCTAAGAAATCATGCAGAACACGGCTGAACATCGTCTGGGACATGCCCCCGACATCAGCAATGGTATGCTGGAACGTACCCGTGGCAAGGAAATGTAGGGCTGCCATCACCTTCAACTTGGGTGTCAGTGCACTGGGATACCTGTGGCGCGGGAGGAGTTGTGCTTCCAGCCGGCCAGTCAACTCATCAATCAACCATTGGCTGAATCTGTAGCGGCGTATACAGTCCCGTTCATGCAGGGCAGCCATGTCTGGCATACGTCGAGGGAGAGGCGGAGCCCTGCAGTGAAATGGAAGGAACACCGAAGAGTGAGCACTGTACAACGACATTGTCAATGCACTGAGCACATGTTACACAGCCAATACACATATGCCACATTCTGAGTCAGGTCTGTGCCACATTTCCTGGACACGTACGCCAGTCAGGTGACACTCCTACCAAGGGACAGCCACTAACGGAGGGGGGCAAGATCACGATGACATGGCATGAGACTAGCTGTGGGCCAGTGTAAGTGAACATGCACACGCATCACAGGATTCACAGACATCCACACATGTGCAGAAGTAGTATGCGTATGGTACAGACAGGTTGTTGGATACGATATGCACTGGTCACATGTCATAGGAATAGGACAGGCCACACACATTGCCTTGGAGGAGTACATGTCGAGACAGAACATACATAGAGAGCATGTGGATATGTACTTGTGTTGATACTCCGTGTAGTTGCATACATGCACACCTCATGGCAAATCACATATGTGGGCTGGTGTGCGGAACAGTGTGCCATGGCCATCTACACACAGACACATGTTGGCAGCAGCAACTGCTGATGCATTGGACCACACACCTACAGCAAGATCATGGAAACACATGCCACACACATGACATGGTTGCAGCGTGCAACGCAGCCATACACATGTCATGTGTAATATTCCGTGTACCTGGCATCAGGGGACAGGTGCGGGTGTCCGTGACTGGGACATGCAAGTGACTCATGGCTCCACTAGTGTGTACGACATGCACACATGTCAAAGGAGTGCAGGGGATGTGTGGTACAATGCGCACCATCACACACGACATGTGTACACAGCTCATCGTACATGTGCTTTGCCCACACCTCAGGGGTAAAGTGCCACATCACATCCTGACACACCTGTGTCACACACATGTGGTATTGCACAGACAATGCATTGGTGTCCACCCTTGGCAATACCTGACCGCTCCATTCCTGTCTGTGTGCCGCCTGTCACCACTGACAGTTGTGAAACGCACCGTACATACGCTCGGAGTGCGTGTATAGGGTCCCTGGGCCAATATTGCCGCTGGCGTATGCGTACGCCACAGTAGTACGGACTGTACACGCGCTTGTACGGTCCGGATCACAATATGGGCGCTGGCGTATGCGTACGCCACAGTAGTACGGACTGTACACGCGCTTGTACGGTCCGGATCACAATATGGGCGCTGGCGTATGCGTACGCCACAGTAGTACGGACCGTACACGCGCTTGTACGGTCCGGATCACAATATGGGCGCAGGCGTATGCGTACGCCACAGTAGTACGGACTGTACACGCGCTTGTACGGTCCGGATCACAATATGGGCGCTGGCGTATGCGTACGCCACAGTAGTACGGACTGTACACGCGCTTGTACGGTCCAGATCACAATATGGGCGCTGGCGTATGCGTACGCCACAGTAGTACGGACTGTACACGCGCTTGTACGGTCCGGATCACAATATGGGCGCTGGCGTATGCGTACGCCACAGTAGTACGGACTGTACACGCGCTTGTACGGTCCAGATCACAATATGGGCGCTGGCGTATGCGTACGCCACAGTAGTACGGACTGTACACGCGCTTGTACGGTCCGGATCACAATATGGGCGCTGGCGTATGCGTACGCCACAGTAGTACGGACTGTACACGCGCTTGTACAGTCCGTACTACTGTGGCGTACGCATACGCCAGCGCCCATATTGTGATCCGGACCGTACAAGCGCGTGTACAGTCCGTACTACTGTGGCGTACGCATACGCCAGCGCCCATATTGTGATCCGGACCGTACAAGCGCGTGTACAGTCCGTACTACTGTGGCGTACGCATACGCCAGCGCCCATATTGTGATCCGGACCGTACAAGCGCGTGTACGGTCCGTATCACTGCTTGTGGGGTGCCCTAGGGCGTGGAACGCACCGTACCTGTGTGTAAATGTATGAAAACACATAGGGGACACATGAGGGACAAGTATAAGGGCCTAAATGCATGATGGTTGCCATGGAGACTGAGTTAGATTTTTGAATTTGAGCACCAGGTGCCCAGCAGAAGTCAGTTTGAAAGAATCTACATTGTTGCAATGTGGATGTTGACTTGACATCATCATCAAAACTGAAACCATGCAAAGCCACACACTGGGGTAGGTTTGAAGGGATTGGATGAAACGTAGGATGCAAATGTGACTGACCAATCAATCTGTACTCCTATACATGAACAGGCCAGCCAGGCATATATAAGGCAGCCAGGTCCCATGAGAGAGCACTTGCCTGCACATCCATTCATCCATGACCACTGCTGCTGATAGTGATTCCTCTGGCACCATGTCCAGGACTGTGGAGAGGTCACAGCCATTCACCCAGGAGGAGAACCTTGCCCTGATAGATGTGATCCTCCCACAGTTCCAGAGTCTGTATGGTCGACCAGGGGTTCAGGTGAGTGCAGACTCCACTAGCTTAGACTGTGCCCCTTTTGTGTGCCAGTGACTTCTGGCATTGTGTCCATGTGTGACAGACATGCACTGTTGTTTGGAGTGGGTCCCAGGGTGTGGAAGGCCTCATGTCACCCATGCAGAGCATGCTGTGTTTCCTGTGTGCACTCCTCACTTGCATAGTGCCTACTGTGACAATGAATGCAAGGTGCATGCCACATTCTGCCTGCATACTCCTCCTGGGGATGTTGTTTCCACAGTCCTGATGTGATCCTGTGTTCCCCCCAGTGTGACAGGTGTCAGTACCCATGGATGTGTGTTTGTTCAGTGTACCTGTGCTGTGAGTGTCCAAAGGCCGTGTTCGTCCCCTGCACATTGGTGTGTGTGTAAGTTCCCTGTCATGTGGGTGAGTGCATATGGGGAGTGTTGCACACAAGCAGCATGAGGGATGGATATAGCCTGGCCATCCGATGTGAGCAGGGAGCAGTGCTGTGTGCATGCCGTGCTGAGCCAGCCCCACACCTGTGACACCCCCCGTCTACTGGCACATGGGCAGAGTGAGGTGTGTACCCGCAGTTGGCAATGCCATGTGATTGTCCTGTACCTGTGTGTGTCTGTGTACTCTGCTGAGGTAGCATCAGTGTGCTGGGGCAGGTGACTGCTGTGAGGTGCTGTACATAATCCTGGTGTAGCCTGTGAGGCACAGTGTGATCCCTGGTCAGTGAGTGTGTGGTACCCCTCATGCCACCCGTGTACTTTCAATGGCACGTAGTGCATTTGGCCTTCCACAGTGGATAATGTCCCTATGACAAAGGTGCAATTAGTTGCATGCATACCATGGCCTGTTCATAAAGAGGATTGTTCTATATGTGTGTCTCTGTGTCTTTGCTCATGTGGATTAATGTATTCTCACTTTTGCATCCTCACAGGTAGGCGCCATTGCCAAGGGGGAGATCTGGAGGGAAGCCGTCAGTGCCGTGAGGGTTACAGAGGGTCGGAGGCGGAGCCTGTCTCAGGTGAGGAAACGCTGGCAGGACATCCGGTGCTGGACGAGGAGGATTGCACGGCTCCTGCTGGGGGACTCACCTGAGAGCCGTAAGAACCGTGGGCGCCGTCGTCTGACCCACATCCAGAAGCGTGTGCTGGCGGTGGTCTTCCCCGATATGGACAGGCGCCTACAGGAGAAGCAGCAGCAGGAAGGGGGTAGGTACATGTGTGTCAGTTGTGTGTCCCCAGCCAATGTAAGTGCGCAGTTGCATGGATACACTGCCAGGGTTTGATTGTGCAGTGCGTCAACTTGTCCCCAAAGTAGCCCGGCGCTGTTCTCACTCCCTCCCTTCCCCTCCTTGCCATGTGTTCCCTGGTCTGTCTGTAGCCACTCTTGCACAAGGTTATTTAGGCAGGCAGTTCATGCAGGTGCCCTATGCCATCAGCATCATGTGTGGGGGTGATGTGCCACAGGTATGGGGACCTTGCGTGTGCCATGGCCAATTTCAGTCATTGTGGTGTCCATGTCACTTGGCACTGATTGTGAATCACGACATAGGGGTGTGTCTCCAAACTGTACAGCCTTCCAGCATGCATGTCCAATTGTGTGCCCTCTGACATGATGTGCCTGAGTGGGAGGCCTGCTAAGTGCAGGGACGGTTGCTTAATTTGCAGTCATGTCCA
Source organism: Triturus cristatus (assembly GCF_964204655.1). Taxonomy (NCBI): domain Eukaryota; kingdom Metazoa; phylum Chordata; class Amphibia; order Caudata; family Salamandridae; genus Triturus; species Triturus cristatus. The sequence goes on along the minus strand of NC_140586.1, from coordinate 320,695,053 downwards.
TCCTGGACCATGGAGGAGTGTGGGCAGTACTGTGCCCTGGGGCACCTCTTCCTAGGTCTCATGTGCGTCATCCAACAATATGGCCATTCACTGTGTCTTCGCCATGGATTGGGTAGGGTGGCATTGTACCCTGGGCTCAACTGTTGGGACCTACAGGTTGCTACATGTGTCCACTGTACACGGGGACCCTTTTTGCTTGTGCATACTCACAGTGGGCATTACCTGTGTGTGTTGTTAAGACAATCTGATGATGTTTGCCTGTCAATGATGTGTGGACATGGCCACCAGGGGCTGTGTGTGTACAGTCATTAATTGGTGGAGGCCATGTGTTTTCATCCCAGAGTAAGAGGTGTACATACTTTCTCCGTCTCAATGAGATTGTCTCAGGTGTGGGTGGTTTGTGCGTACAAGGCCTACATGTCAGGAGCTTCATCCTCCTTGCTGGGTTTAGCCTGTGTGTGATGTTTGACTGGACATACGCTCAAGGTGCAGTGACCCAGTCATGTTTTGCCTGGTTTAATGTATTGCCTTTGCAGCATGCGGCAAGAGTAAATGTAGATCATTCATGCTCATCCCTTTTTGACGACGCAGTGTGGTGCAGGTGCTGTGCACATTTGTCCCCAGAGGCTGGCTCCTCTGTAAAATTTCAGGTGCAGTGATTTGCTGTTGTGTCATGCTCTCCATTGTGTCTCAGTGGCATGGTGGGTCGAAAAACTGTGTGTTCCATGGCCTACATGTGTACATTGTTTTGTAGGTGTTACTCCTGTTGCTTTTCAGGCGATGCAATGTGACCTATGTATATTTGACTCATGTGACATATGTGTACAGGTGTCTGATTATCTCCTGTCTCTTCACCTTGCTCACAGCATCGCCGGGGGACACGGAAGGAGACACTAGCACGGACCGGGAGGAGGGATTGAGCACCAGTGCCAGCAGTGCTGTCCTGTCTGGCACATGGAGTGGCACGGAGGCCGAAGGGAGTGAGGCAGAGGACCTGTCGACTGCCAACACAGACTATGACGCAGACGGGTTCGAGGCTGAGCTCCAAGAGGTGGCGGAGTCTGCCCCCCCAGCTGATGGCAGCCCTCCACATCCCCCCGCCACCTCAGGTTCCATCACCGGCCTCCCACATGCTCGTGGCCCTTCCCTCCGTGCTCGGTCCCCACATGTCTCCTTCCTGCCAGGCACCGCACCCCCTGCCCCTGTCACCACTGCTGCGGTGAGTGCGGAGTCTGTGGACATCCTGAGGCAGTTGCAGGTTGGTCAGACTGCGATGCTAAATGTCCTCCATGCCCACACCCAGGTGCTGACCCAGATGGAGGCATACATGGAGGGCATGTCGGCTGCGCAGTCTGACCAACGGCAGTTGCTGAGGTCCATAGACTCCACACTGACTGCAGCACTGGATCTCCTGCAGCGCTGCGTACCCCCCCCTACCCCTGCCCCATCCACAATTCCCACTCCCGTGCCTGTCACACGCACATCCAGACGTCAGCGTGCACGCACCCCAACAGACACAGGCACCACACCACCAGGGAAGTCGAAGCGCACACCTCCTGTCACGCACACACAGGGTGAGGAAGGCACACCCACTGGGTCGGGGGGGAAACGTAGAACACGCAGCCACAGTGGTAGTCCGCATTCCACACAACCCACTCCCTCCAAATCCACTCCCCTTAGCTCTCCTGGCCAACAGTCGGTGACAGCATCATCCACTGCGAGTGTGCCCCCCAGCCCCAGGATGACACCACCCCGCAAGCGGTGGAGGCGGGACCCGGCCAGGGGAGTTGAGTCCCCCACCCTGTCCACACCCTCCCCCAGTGGCGCTGTGACCCATCCCTTTGCCCCCCCCCCCTCCTTGGGGCCTGTGGTTGGATTGGGTGCGGGGGAGTCGCTGGGGGAACTTGCCGACGTGTGCAGCGCCATTCTGTCCTCCACCTTTGGCGCTGGCACCCCCCCTGTGGCAGAATCATCCCTCCCTGCACCCACAACACCTACCCTTTCCCCTCCTGTCCCTGCGGTGCCTGTTTCCACCCTCCCCCCTGATGCCCCCTCTTCTGTGGATGAAATGGACTTGTGAACTGTGCAGGCAAGCTAGGGGACACACGTCCCGATTTTTCCCCCCCCCCCGGACTTTGCTGCTGGGCTGGCCCATGGCCCTTGTACATAGTGGACATTTTCTCAGAGATATTTTCCTGCTGAATAAAGCATTTTCTTTTGGTTTTGCACACTGATGCTTTCCTGGACTTGCTGTTGGTGCTGGTGCTCCCTGCGTTGGGGTGGTGATAATGTGTTAGGGGTCTGTGAAATGTTGGAGTGTGCTGCTCATGGGGTGTACCCTGCCATCTGCGTGCCATCACAAAGGTCTCTGCCAATGGTATTTGGTCATGTTTGCTCTCACTGTATGGTGACATTGTCCCAAGGTGTGTTCCATCCTCTGTGGAGCAGGCCATTTTCCCTGCAGGGTGTCTCCCAAATGCTGTGCTGTGCTGTGTCTACATTTCCTGGATGTGTGAGGGTTGCCGTTCAATATAGCCATGCTGACTCAGCGATGGCTCCGCCTGCATCTGGGGTATCACCCTTGTTGGTCACTGAACTTGTTGATGGGGTATATTGTCCTATGTCTGGGCACTGCTGGGAGGACTCTGCACCAACCCCTCCTGTGTCTGGGCACTGCTGGGAGGACTCTGCACCCACCCCTCCTGTGTCTGGGCACTGCTGGGAGGACTCTGCACCCACCCCTCCTGTGTCTGGGCACTGCTGGGAGGACTCTGCACCCACCCCTCCTGTGTCTGGGCACTGCTGTGAGGACTCTGCACCCACCCCTCCTGTGTCTGGGCACTGCTGGGAGGACTCTGCACCCACCCCTCCTGTGTCTGGGCACTGCTGGGAGGACCCTGCACCCACCCCTCCTATGTCTGGGCACTGCTGGGGGTGTTTGGCACACACCATTCTTATTGCAGGTTCGGTGCGTACATACACGGGTGGGGGTTCGGGGCGTACATACACGGGTGGGGGTTCGGGGGCCTACATACACGGGTGGGGGTTTGGTGCGTACATACACGGGTGGGGGTTTGGTGCGTACATACACGGGTGGGGGTTCGGTGCGTACATACACGGGTGGGGGTTCGGTGTGTACATACACGGGTGGGGGTTCGGTGCGTACATACACGGGTGGGGGTTCGGTGCGTACATACACGGGTGGGGGTTTGGTGCGTACATACACGGGTGGGGGTTTGGTGCGTACATACACGGGTGGGGGTTCGGTGCGTACATACACGGGTGGGGGTTTGGTGCGTACATACACGGGTGGGGTGGGGTTTCGGTGCGTACATACACGGGTGGGGTGGGGGTTCGGTGCGTATATACACGGGTGGGGGTTTGGTGCGTACATACACGGGTGGGGGTTTGGTGCGTACATACACGGGTGGGGGTTCGGTGCGTACATACACGGGTGGGGGTTTGGTGCGTACATACACGGGTGGGGTGGGGTTTCGGTGCGTACATACACGGGTGGGGGTTCGGGGCGTACATACACGGGTGGGGGTTCGGTGCGTACATACACGGGTGGGGGTTCGGGGCGTACATACACGGGTGGGGGTTCGGGGCGTACATACCAGGGTGGGGTGGGGGTTCGGTGCGTACATACACGGCTGGGGGTTCGGTGCGTACATACGCGGGTGGGGGTTCGGGGCGTACATACACGGGTGGGGGTTCGGTGTGTACATACACGGGTGGGGGTTCGGGGCGTACATACACGGCTGGGGTGGGGTTTCGGTGCGTACATACACGGGTGGGGGTTCGGGGCGTACATATCAGGGTGGGGTGGGGGTTCGGTGCGTACATACACGGCTGGGGGTTCGGTGCGTACATACACGGGTGGGGGTTCGGGGCATACATACACGGGTGGGGGTTCGGTGTGTACATACACGGGTGGGGGTTCGGGGCGTACATACACGGGTGGGGGTTCGGGGCGTACATACACGGGTGGGGGTTCGGGGCGTACATACACGGGTGGGGGTTCGGGGCGTACATACACGGGTGGGGGTTCGGTGCGTACATACACGGGTGGTGCTTGGGTGCGTACATACACGGGTGGGGGTTCGGGGCGTACATGCACGGGTGGGGGTACGGGCCGTACTTCCACGGGTGGGGGTACGGTCCGTACATACCCCTACCCACGCTCTGCGTGCCTGGGTACGGGCCGTACCCATGCCTTTGGTGGGTGGGTACGGTGCGTCCCCCCATTGTTGCGGTGCCGTGGGGTCCGCACCGTACACAGGCCTTGGGGGCGTGGCTACGGGTCGTACCACGCGTACCCCTACATGACACCAGCAATGCTGGTACGAGCCGTACCAAGGCATTTCTGACGTGGGTACGGGCCGTACCGCCATTGTTGGAGTGACGTAGGGGGACGCGTGGTACGTTCCGTACCCACGCTCTTGCGGCCTGGGTAGGGTACGTACACGGGTGGGGGTTCGGGGCGTACATGCACGGGTGGGGGTACGGGCCGTACTTCCACGGGTGGGGGTACGGTCCGTACATACCCCTACCCACGCTCTGCGTGCCTGGGTACGGGCCGTACCCATGCCTTTGGTGGGTGGGTACGGTGCGTCCCAACATTGTTGCGGTGCCGTGGGGTCCGCACCGTACACAGGCCTTGGGGGCGTGGCTACGGGTCGTACCACGCGTACCCCTACATGACCCCAGCAATGCTGGTACGAGCCGTACCAAGGCATTTCTGACGTGGGTACGGGCCGTACCGCCATTGTTGGAGTGACGTAGGGGGACGCGTGGTACGTTCCGTACCCACGCTCTTGCGGCCTGGGTAGGGTACGTACCGGTTCGCGTGACCATCCACTTCCGTTGTGGCGGACGCTTGCGTTGCTGGCCTCGCCCCCACCCCCTGGAAGTGACCAGGCCCTGATGGTCAGGTATGTCCAGGCCATGTGTGATTTGGTACCATGTGTTGGTGTTGTGTGTCCTGCCCCTGCCCCCCCCTTTGCCCCTGGTTGTTGTGCTGACCTTCTGCGGCGTCTGCGTCGGTTCCTGTACGCCAGGTGGACTGCTAGGAGGGCAGGGATGGCACGTAGGTTCGGGTCCATGTCTGTTCGTCGCGTCCAGCTGCTCCTTGCGTGTGTCGTCCTGATTTCCCGGCAGTTTTTGGCAGCCGGTAAATATTTTCCGTGCGGGATGACGTCGGTTCGAATCGTACTTCCTGGTTCGTGAAACGTAGGCTGGATGCGTACCGACGTCACGTCGGCGCCTTTCAGGATCGGAATTGTGTTTTGTTTCTGTTCGGTCGGTGTTTTGTTCGATTCTTACGGAAATGGTGTTTCCGTATGAATCGTACTTGCATTTTCGGATGGATTTCGCACCGGGTACGAGTCGGACGGAGAAAAGGCTCCGTCCGACGGTTCGTACCCGGTTTTTACCGGATCGGAATTGGCACCCAAATGTCAAACATCGAACACTCATAACCCCAATGCTGAGTAAGTCAACCGCTACAAAAAATTCCAAAGATTTTTCTTAAGGATTTAATCACATATAATTCAATATATCATTACAATTTTTTTTTTTTAAACATCTTTCGGAGCTAAAATACATCACAGAGAAAGAATCATTGAAAAATTTGTTAAAAAGTACATAACTCAACAAACTACACATAAATCAGCAGTTTGAGGACAATGGAAAAAAAGGGAGAGAGAGCACACAAGACAATTATATCTGTCTTAAAATCTTGTTTATTTGTAGGAATCAACCCCAACAGCACATGATTATGAGCAAATCCTCTTCTAATGTGCCTGTCTGTTCCTCAAATTTAGTACAGCATGGGCGTCGACAATTTTGGTGCTTAAATACAATATATGACCACCTTCTTCAAGACAACTGAATTTTCTCTCACAAGAATGCCTATTGTTTAAAATCCTGCATTAGAACATATAAATATCGCCATTATCTTAAATGTACTATCATAAATATACACATACAGACCAAAGATAAAACATGTTTCCATCAATTAAACAAACTTTTTTCTTTTTTATTTCTATATATATAATTGTGGAGCAACAATAATGTGACCCTTTGAAAATCTTGAAAACATGTTATACATTTGAAATTAATCAAAAGGTTAGCACAATCCTACATTTTCCCAGAATCACACATTCCGTTTAGCTTACATGCCACTCCGACTTCACACACAATATTTCATGCTATCAATCTTAATCATTCCATCCTGGAATCTCATCTTTACACACCCAGCTATACTCACATCTAGGTTGATATATTTCAAGATAAAAAAGTTCCCATTTTCTCTTTCAGTGGTTGCATCTCACTACATGAATGTGCACTTCCTTCATACTAATATTTATTGTGAGGGAAATAATAAAATATATTGAAAAATATATTTATTATCTTTAGAAAGGACTTTTTGTGTACCTTATAAATTACTACATTCAAAAATAACAAATTAAAAAAAAACATGTTTTAAAAGTAATTAAAATTGTTGATCGGACAAAACAATGAAGGTACTATTTTGAAACACACAGAAGACTGCCACAGACTAAACAATTTTCACAGACTGGGAACACTTAAAATATATAATACAAAAACAGAGAAAGGAATGGTCTCATTGATTTCACGAGCTTGTAGCGGCAGAGCTAAGAAACATTTTTATGAACATGTTCAGCTTTCTGTACAGGAAAGCAGATGATTCTAAAGCTGTCTTCTCTAGCAGCAAATTTCCCAATGCAGACACATTATGTGACATAGGTGAAGATTCAAGCCCATTATTAGAACTCTAAGATCTTCATAGACAGCTGTACTGTTAAGTAATAATATGCAGGTTGATATTGCAATAAGGGTTGCTCAGGTATTGGCTATGAATCTCCTGAGTAGATAGCGACAAACTAGGAGCCAATCAAAATGCTGCATTTTTTGGTGGAGTACAGCTGTTTGATTTACAATGAATACTACTTAATTAATCATTAAGAATAAGTGTGAGAGAGTGTAAGAGAGTGTGAAGATGTTTGAGTGAGACTCAGTGAGTCTGAGTGAGATTGAGTGAACATGAGGGTGTATAACTGTGAGTGAGAATGAGAGAGTCAGAATGAATTATACAGGGTGATTCAGAAGGAGTGAGAATTAGTGAGTAAGAGTAAGTGCAAGTGAGTGGGAAAGCATGAGTGAGTCAGAGTGAAAGTGAGTGTAAATGATTGACTGATAGTAAGAGTGAGGTCATGAGACTGAGAATGAATGAGTGAATGCAAGTGATTGAGAATGAACGTGTGTGTGTGTGTGTGTGTGAGAGTGAGTGAGGAAAAATAAGTGTGAGTATGTGAATGTAAGTCAGCATGAATGAGAATGTGGTGTTTAGCTTGCAAATCTGTCATTGGCCTTGGCATTCTGAAGGTAATTCTTGGTGTATAGAGGCCCCCATGGCAAAATGTTGGGGCTTGCATATTGGAAGCAATTATTGGCATGATAGGTGCCTATAAAGTACTACCACTGGCATGCTAGAGAAGATACTTGGTACTGGCACGTTAGAGGTAAAACTTGCCATATGGGAGGCGCCTGTGTGAAAGTGCTGGTGCTGGCACACTAGAAGTAATTCTTGTCATTTGGACACCTGTTTAAAAATGCTGGACTGGAAAATTTGATGTAATCTTGGCATGAAGGAGAACACCTTACACAATAGAGAAGGGGTGAGGGATTCAAACCCCTCTACTCCAGCCCCCCTCGCCACAACATTTAAACACCAGAAGGAGTAGAGAGTGATAAAATATCTGTTTCTGTGGTGGCACGTGCTGTCTGTCAAAATACTGCCCTCACTCACAGAATTGAGTGACATGCTTCATCATAGGGCTGCTTCAGTACACCCCTGCGCAGATCAACGCCTGGGGTGGAGCAATAGGGTAGGGGAAGACAAAGACACAACATGTAAAGATATGTAGAACAGTTTTACTGGGATAACCGAAAGTGAAAGTGCAGTGTGAGTTAAAACTAGCTCAGAGGTGTCGCTATTAAAGTTTTATTCCTGGGCCCTCCGGCCAGGATACAAAATGTGAGGGATGATGGTAACTGGAAGAGATTTTGAACTCCTTACACCCCTCCTTACTGCCAATTTGTCGACATGTTTCAGCCGTAATGTTGTGCCCATAATATAGGGTCACGCCGGCCTTCGTCAGGTCCTTTTCGATCCCAAAACCACAGTCGCCTTGTTACCTAGAGTACGGTAGTACCTGAACCGGTTGTTCCTGTACCGAGGTGTCCCCTCTGTAACACTCTTCTGCAATACGTGTTTACCCTAGAACATTGCTAGAACTGGCAAGAGACAAGGAGAGACCCCCTGTAGTCACACTTGCATCAAGGTGGGTGCACCTCCCTCTGACCGCTCGTCCGCTCTCTCCGCGAAGTGAGAATGAGAGAGTCAGTTTGAATTATAAAGGGTGATTAAGAAGGAGTGAGAATTAGTGAGTAAGAGTAAGTGCAAGTGAGTGAGAAAGCATGAGTGAGTCAGAGTAAAAGTGAGTGTAAATGATTGACTGATAGTAAGAGTGAGTACATGAGACTGACTGAGAATGAATGAGTGTATGCAAGTGATTGAGAATGAATGTGTGTGTGTGCGCATGTGTGTATTTGTGCGTGTGAGTGAGGTAAAATAAGTGTGAGTATGTGAATGTAAGTCAGCATGAATGAGAATGTGGTGTTTACCTTGCAAATCTGTCATTGGCCTTGCCATTCTGAAGGTAATTCTTGGTGTATAGAGGCCCCCATGGCAAAATGTTGGTGCTTGCATATTGGAGGCAATTCTTGGCATAATAGGTGCCTATGAAATACTACCACTGGCATGCTAGAGAAAATACTTGGTACTGGCATGTTAGAGGTAAAACTTGGCATATGTGAGGCACCCGTTGAAAGGTGCTGGTGCCGGCACACAAGACGTAATTCTTGTCATTTGGGCACTTGTTTAAAAATGCTGGCCTGGAACATTTGAGGCAATCTTGGCATGAAGGAGCACACCCCTGGAACATGGAAGGGACAAACATTGCAAAATACTGGCCATGACATACCAGAGGTTATTTTTGACATAAAGGTCACCCATAGTATATAAATGGCAATAACAACAAAATTCTGGCACTGGCATAAAGTATGGGTTTTTTGGCCTCGGGGAGCACCCATGGCATTTGGGGGGCACCCATGACAAAATGCTGGCAATGGCACAACGGAGGTCACTTTTGACATATGAGTGCGCCCATAGCACATTTTGAAAGAAATTGTACCAACTCCTGTGGATTATCTGGGTTCATTGACTTGACACACCATCAAAAAACTGACATATTTAATGAGTGCTCTTTCAGAGCCTTTGGCTTTTGAGCAAATGTATTTGGACATTGTGTTTTACAATTAACGATTTTAGCCAACTTTTTGTAAAAGTTATTTAGGGTAGAGCCCTCCTCCCCTATCTCCTCCCCTAAACTGTCCTTAGAAGAGATTGTGCTCACTCTGTTCTCTTGCTTGATATAGCTCAGTGCACGTATTAAACCCTACCACTTTCAAAGATCAGTAAACAGTCTCTTTATGAGTACAAGCCACTTTCTGCAGCGTCCACTAGGGCCCAGACATTTTGTTTAACGTTTTGTAAAATAAACAAAACCAGCAGTGCAATGTGCACTCGCTGGATTAAATAAAAAAATTAACTAAAACACAAACACTCTTAAACAAGTTGTTGCCAAGTGTCATTAGTCTGTATACATAGAAAATTGTGTTTGAATCAAAACTTCTCTGTGTTTCACAAAAGTAATAGTGCCTCACAACGGATCATTAGCACAATGTATTACCGGCACGGAAAAATTTGCCAATAACATAGTTCATATTTAATATATAGTCTATATCAATTAATACATGTGGATGTGTCTACTGTAGTCTTTTTTAAATTTATTGTTTTCCTCTCTCTATGATTTATCAATTTCTTGGTGTGTTAAGCTCTAGGGGAACTAATAAATCATGGCAGTATGGCAGTATTTGCCTACTATAGATTTGAATAAATCATGACAGTCTGTGATATAAATGATTTAGGTTCCCAAAATTGTTCTGTTACACTATTTAATCTTCGGAGGACTGTATCATTTTTCTGGAATACAAACAGAATAGAGTAATGTCCCCCTGCCATCATGTTAATATACATGAAACAAAACATGGAGGCATATTATCAAGAAACGGCGTTAAAATTATCGCCGCCGTAGCGGCAGAAAACTGCCGCTAAAGCAGCGATAATGGGCTTGATAATATGCCCATGAAAATTCCCATAGAAGCCCATGTTCTGGTGTCAACATGGGCTTCTATTGGAATTCTTACGGGCATATTATCAAGCCGATTATCGCCGCTTTAGCGGCAGTTTTCTGCCGCTACGGCGGCGATAATTTTAACGCCGTTTCTTGATAATATGCCCCCATGTTTTTAATGCCGTGCTTGACAATATGCACCATGGACATTAGTCTGATTTGAGTATATATATCATGGAGTTATTATGGAACTTCTGCCATGTCAATTTTTGCAATGTTAGCAGAAGTAAGGTCATGTGACATTGCTTTTCGGGAAGTTCAGGGTCAAAGGTCACATGATGTCACTTCCTGTGATGTCATTAAGGTCTAAAGATGCTTGATGTCACTTCCGCTGCCCCTAGCATTTTGGTAAGTCGATGTCCATGGCCGGGTTCCATGAATCAAAGTTCATTCCATGGCGTGATAGACAACAGCAAAACAGAAAAAACCTCACAGAGTCCGAAAAACAAATGTATCCTGCCATATTTAAAGTTTCCCCTATTTAACGGACCATTTCCTTTTACGATTTACAGACCCGCTGAAAATCTCAAACTTCATTGTTGCACCACTAGCAGTAAGAGGTATTAATAGCGCGTGTGCGTGCCAGGCACGGCTACGTGCATAGCAGGATGCGCGCAGGCAAGCCCTGGTTGGTGCCAGGAGGCGGCCACACAGCTGGATTTCATTCTCTCTGAAGGGCAGCCGGCAAGGCGGAAAATGTGAGTCGCTGATGAAATATACTCTGAGGTTCACTTTCACGTGCCTCTTTGAGAGGGCAGTGGAAGTCGTTAAATCAATCCACTGGAGCTAAGAGAACACGTGCCAATTCATTCAACTGGATTTGTAACACGTCTAGAGTGAAAAAGACTAGTTGAACAGAGGCAGATGAGGGGACCATAAAATGGATTGAAAAGTACAACCAGGTCCTCCCGTCTTCTGGAAGGTTCTGCCGGCTGTTCACGCATGGAGACAGATGGAGGCCAGGCTTTATAAACCTTGCACTGGCGCTTGTTGCACGGTGCTTGCTGCTCGTGTGGTCGGGAAGGCAGTGAGCATATTGTGATCCAGTTCAGGTGAATTTATGAAAATAAATTTGTAAAGCTCAATTGCTGCGCCATTAGAAGCGTCCTGGCTTTTATGCTAGGGCAAAAAGGAGAAAACAGGTTGTAAAGCAACGTCAAATAAATATATAAATAAATGACAATTCTTATTCTTCTTAAAGTAATTTTGCTTGTGTTCTATAGTTTTTAATTCGGAAAAAAACCTCATCCGTGTATAGTCTTTAAAACTGTATTGTTGTTGAACTCCACCAAACCAGCATCAATATCTCTGAGGTGTGTAACTTTGCTTTACTGTTACTGCTGTAGGCGCAATTACCTCCACCTGATTTAAACAGTGAGCTTCAGCTCCACAACAGAACCCTCCGAGCAATTTTACACTCTAGTCCTCCCATCGTTCCCCAACATGGCCGACCTCCTTCACGCCTGACCCAGTACAAATGGAGGTTCGAACCACCGCCCTTCCTGTACAACTACCAAGCCCAGTAAGCAACCACATGAAGCCGATAGCCATACGGAGAGAGGGATGGCAACTCATGAGGCGAGATAGACTAAACTCGGAGTAATGAAGATTACCGGTAAGTAACCGGGGCATTTGTCAGTGGAACCACTTTGCAGCACTTTTGAGAAGATGTGTTCAACTGAGCAGTGGAAGAAAATTTAAGGGTGAGGGAGGTGGGCTTGACAATATAGTTGTACACGGGTAACTGTCAGTATTGTAGTCTGGTTTACCTCATGGAGACAATATGGGAAAATCCCCTTTCATTAGCCCTCTGATGGTACTTGGAACCCCATAGGAGGGAAACAATCTCACAATTGACAGTTCCCTGCCTATAATCCTTTATGTAACAACTGAACTGTCAAATATACAAATACAGGGTCCACACTGTGATGTGAAACCAGAGAGAGTCAATGGCGTAGCTTCAAGGGTGGTGTTTAGGATGTTACAACCCCCCCCCAATTAATGGCTTTTTTCTGGTAAATAGTTGGGTGCAGGTGTTTCCAGTGGGTGGGGTGTCTGTCGGATTTCAATGGGAATCTTTACATACACAGACAGAAAACACACACATACTCTTTTTCTCTCTGTTTTGAAAGTCTTCAAAAATGCGGTTCTTTCAACAAAATATTATGGGCCTCATTTATGAGGTTTTGGCATTGGCAGCGCAACAAGGAATCTTGCTGTGCTGCCAATGCCAAAACAAAAGGGCAGGAACACACCATATCTATGTGATATTGTGTATTCCTGTCCTTTTCCCCAGTGCCGGCCCACAATGGACTGCCATACACCAAAGCAAGCACCCTTGCACCATGGTGCAAGGGTGCCTGCATTGCGGGGCTGAATCAATTCAGGTAATTTTCTATTTCTATGCCTGCTGCAGAATGGCGCAAAAAGAGTGCTCAAAACATACAAAAGATGGAGTCACCATTGAGGACAGTGTCATGAAAATGCCAATTTTCACAACATAAACATATCCACATATCAAGGAGATTAACACTGATGTTCCAGTTGTAAACATCTTCGACAAAACTAACAGGAGAACAATTCTAGCAGGCGCTAGGGTCTTTGCGTGACCACACCCACCAATTACTGCAGTTGAAAGGAAAAAACAGCACATAAATTTACTAATTCAGGGATACAGCCTGGAGACATAGCTGATAACTCCCGGACCAAAATCTGGCAAACAAATAACGGAGAAGTGAACAGTGCACCTTTGAGCAGACCATTGGAGTGCTCGAGCAACAATCATGGGGTATATGTTGGAGCCAATGAGCGCTCCTGGAGCCAGGGTACCAGATGGAACCTGGATGACCAGAGACCTATGACAAAAATGCTACTCAAGTACAGAACTGATGCAACACTACCACCCTGGAACAACTACAGGAGGACGGCACTGGGTTTGGGGATGTGTGGCTGACAAGTAATGACTGCACAGTCACCTACTTGTATATACAGGTGTGGAGCGAATAGTGAGAACCCTCATGGATTTCATAGCTAATACCACAGACATATGCCCATGTCTGTGCCTGGTACCAAAGAGTGTGGGCACCAGAGCTATGACAATAGGCCCACCCACTGTAGCCTGCATATGGATGGCAGCAGGGGCAGGGCATAGGCAATGGCACAGGAACTACTGAGACCACAGGGACAGACCCTGCAGCGATTGGCCGGATGTTTCTGCTCATATCTAATGTGATTGGCACAGCAGAGGGTGGGGCATCTTCAACGGCTTGTACAATGGAATCTTGCAAAGCATCAGAAGTGCTCACCAGTACAGACAGAGGGAGAAACTGTATTCTTATAAGGAGATGGACCACTACTTGTATAGAGACTAACTTTATCCAGAGGGCTGTATGTCAGAATATTCCTAACATAAATTTCTGGCACAAATATGGTGCCCCAAATATTGTTTACAATATTATTGCTCTTTTGGGTTCAGACTTTCTAGTATTTACTCCAATGGGGTGATCCATTTAAAAATGTTTATTTAGAACAATATATTTTTGCCAGATGAGATTTAAGCAATGATATTCTGGTACTATAAAACCCAGAGACTACTCTTGCTGGTAATGATACTTGCTTATATTCACATCGCCCAAGTGGGCCTATCCCAAAAATGCTGCTCTTGCGCAGTAACCAGGATTTTCTCCTGTGTCTATTGCCATGAGATCCACTGTCAGTAAAGTAGCTGCCCATAGTCAGCTGGTTTGTTTATTATGGTACGCAATACACTATCTGGGACATGAAACTCAACCTCTAGGTGGTACCACCCAGTGTAACCCTCAGAGGACCACTGCCATCCACCATCTCTGTGTCCTCATATTTTTCTTCCCATCCTCTTGCCTGTGCTTGAGTCCCTGGATTTCTGAGTATTTATCACTCACAAAATGTTGCAGATGTAATAATAATAATAATCATAATCCACATTTGTAAAGCGCAAACAATCACCGGTAAGGGTCTCTAGGCGCTGGGGGACGTCGGGAAGATTAAGCAAGCTATTGCCCAGAGTCACATGGTGCTGGACTAATCTGCCGCCGGCGATCGACCCGTGATCCCCAGATTCCGGAGTCAGTCACCCTGGCCGCGGTGCCACACCTCTTCAAATGTCTATCTCTACTGAACCTCCTACTTAAACCTAAGACACTGAGCCCAGCAAGGAGGTATACCCTATCACACTCAGTGTCAGTGTCGGTCTCATGCATACCATTCTGCCCAAAACCTCCTGCAGTCAGTGCCCTCTCAATTCTCTCAGTCAAAGAACCATACATCGGCCGTGATATTTGGGTCTTTCCGTTATCTGTCACGATGTATGTTAATGCTACAGGCTTCTTTAGAGCGACAACAAGCTTGCCCCTTCACCCATGTTTGATGATGAGCACGCATGGAGGAATATTAAATTGTGTGGTACACTGTGGTCATTTATTGGAGAGGCAAGGTTTGCATGTACATTTTAACTTAGAGTTGGAAAATGTTAAAATGAATATAGACAATTACTAGTTTCATATCCATGCTTGAGGTTGGCAGCAGAAAAGTCATAGGCACTCCTACAACGGGCAGTTCACGAAGAAGAGAAACTATCTGCTTGTTCTCTGCCCATGCTAGATTGAGCAATGAGAGATAGTGGAGTTGTTAGTGTGGAAGACAGATGAAGGCAGAGAGTTCTTTAAGGTTGGCAATGCTCACCAGCCCATCATGCAATTTTTTTGATCATACTAATGTAGTAAGCCTAGCTTATTTTCCTGCATGTTTGCTATGATCAAGTTTGATCACGAGGGTCTGTTCTTGACATTGTTAGAGGATGTACCTGGAATGTGATGCTTAATTTGAGGTGGTGGTTTCCAGTGCTAGGCACCAGCACCCAATTGTCAACACAGGCACTTACGGCAGTGCGCCACATGGGTGCGCTATTTCTCTAATTCAGATCAGTACAGCAAAAGATGTTTATTTCAATACACGTTAAAATGACTAATACCTGCCACCCAAGCCATTCCTTTAGCTTTAGGGGCCTGGAATAATCTGCAGTTGTGTCATTGGCAGTGGTGTCAGGGGCAATGGGTGGTGCTAGCTGCAGTTGTCTGCTGATTAGAGCCCTGGCACATATTATTTTACGAATTAAGCACTGCCTTGGACTGACTTCCTTGTTACTAAAACCAGGGGCTTTGCTTGTCCCTGAGATGTATGCACCTATCAGCTTTTTTCGGTGAAAGTCTTAGTACAAATGTATTTGAAATAATGGGTGAGATTGTCTTCTTCATGGTTAGGCTTTTAAAAATCGGGGTATAGGCGTCCTCCATGAGCTGAAGACAGTGGGCAGTAGCTGTGGGTTGTGTTGGGTGTGACTGGCATTTGCAAAGTAGATGGTGTTTATTTATTGAGGGGTTGATTTGGTTGGCCGGTATATGGCTTTCCTGATAAATGCTGCTTTCAATTGTAATCTTTAGGACCTTGCAGGATGGAGTGACTCAAATATTATACTCCAGAACGGGACAAATATTAGGACTGGGGACAGGTGTGCCTCTTTGTTTCAGCCACATCAGGATCTTGCTTCGTCTAAGCTAGGGGCTGAGTACTGGAGGGATCAATTTGGAGCTTGAGAAATGTGGTGTGACAGATCTAGTTGCTGGGAACTTTATTTATTTATTCCACAAGAGGGGCTTAAGTGCCCAATGTCTTACTCTTTTGTGTAACTTGCTTGTAGGGGTGGTATCTTGCAAGTCTGGTACTGGTGAAGGGCAGGTAAATGTCTCCAGTGGCCTTTCGCGCCATTAGCAATGGATCCGACTTACAGCATCAGTATTTTCCCGTTCTGTTTTAATGTTTTGGAACAAATTTTGAGATACATATACATATTACACGTTGTGTGTCTTTGGCTATGTGTGGACTCTGACTCGCAGCTGGCTTTAATTTATTTTTGTGTTTGTAATCTGCACATCTGTGTACAAGGGTGGATATGTGAATGTATGTGAATGTATGTGTGTGTGAAGAAATTGTGTTTGTCTTCTTTCTTGATACCAAAGCATGAATGTGTTTATGTTGTTTTTACTACTGCTTTACGATCACTTTGTGTTCCTCTGTTGGCCCAGGCGTATTTTTAGGTATAGCTTGACACCGCCGCTGTCCTCAAGAAATATTGATTTTAGTTCTTTGGCTACACCCAGAGGAGTATCACCCTCTCACCTCATGCTATTGACTATTTTATGTATCATTCCACCTTCCTTTCTTCCTCTGGTACTGATGAGGGACTATTTTGCATCTGAAACTGTGCATCTGAAGTGTACTTAATCATCACTCTGTTTTTCTTATTCAATTATTTATCTCCTATTTGAACTGTGTGAGAAATTGTGTTTTTGGTTGACTGATGTGTGAGCCCTGGTCAAGCAACAGCCACAATCCCTTGGAAGGTGAACCAAAAATAGTTGCAAAATTAATCTGTGCTTAACCCTGGGAAGTTTTGCACAAAAAACAGCCAGGCTTAACTTAGAGGCAATGTGTAGAGTATTTATGCAGCACACAAACAACAATAAAGTGACAACACAACACAAGAAAACTCCTCATCAATTGAGAAAAGTAGAGTACACTTTAACATTTTGTGACACCAATACGACGAAAATCCAATCAGTAGAACTGGGGTTCTGAGTTTATAAAGTTTTTAGTAAAAACTAGCACCTATAAGATCAAGTACCAACCGTGGGCATCTAGTCGCACAAGACCGGGTCAAAGTGGAAAAATATGAATGACCGCGATGGAGCGCTGTTCGGATTCAAGAAGTGGATGGGGCACGGTCAGCGCTTACCTTCGTACTTAGACACATTTCTCAGAAAAATGTTTCTGAGAAGGTAAAGTCCAGCGGGGCAAGGCTGCAGGATGTGACCGAGGAGGAAGCATCATCGTCGGATAGCCTTGGGTCGAAGCCGTAGTGAAGATTTCTACGTTTGGACTTAGTGTCTGAAACAGAAGTTGAAAATCTCCAGTGAGGCAGAGGGCTGTAGCCGAAGACAGTTCCACAAGGCTGGATACCCCTTTGGCGAAGGACCACTGAAAAGGATTTGCTCCTGTGGAGAAGAACGTAGTGAGAGAAAACTCAAAGTCAATCCTACTGGTGATGCATCTTGGGGGGATAGACAAGCAGGATGGTCCCGGTCTCCTCCTGGATTTCAGAGCAGTTTTTAGCCAAACATTTTTCCCACTTTTGAGTTTTGGCCATCGTGTCACCTTCAGCACCACTTCCAAGGGTCCATGACTGGTGGGATACCACTTGGAGGGTCAGAGTTCAAGTGGTGGCTGGTAACATTTGACAGTGGTGAGGCGTAAATGTTGTGAATGAGTGTTATATTGCAAACAAGTTAAGTGAGCAAGTCCGACAGGCAAAAAGGGGTTTCCCCCAAGAAATGTTGAGAAAAAGAGCAACAATTAGAGTGCTTTGAAAGAATATTTGAGAAAGCAAGATGGTTTATAAAGCAGTTGTGAACATGTAGTCTAAAGTTATTTAAACACATTAAAAACTGTCCCATATCTTACTGCATTAAATATGGTCAACAGTTACTGTAGTCTGCAAATTGTACAGTGTAACAAGTAAGGTTTTTAATTATCTTACTTGCACATACAGCTTTCTCTCTGGATTACATCTGACTGGTAAAACTGAAAGATCTTCATGCCATATTGAAGACCTCATAACAAGCATGGCCGATAAAAAACAGGGGAATGATTCTGTTAAAAGGAGTACAGAGGTTGGAATTCTAATACTATAATCAAAAAATATTACCTCTGACACTATTGATAACACTCAATTTTGCTGCCAGATGGATTTTTTATTTATCCCTGGATTCCAATTAAATACATATCAAATCTATTTTTGTTTTCATCAAGACATGTTGTCACTGTGCAAAACCATAATGTTTATGGCACTATTTGAGGACAGGTGGATTTATGCCAATAATCCATATGGCGGCTACATTAAAATGTGGTACCGTTATATTGATGACGTTTTCATGCTATGGCGAGGTTCGAAAGAACAACTCTTGGAATTCCTTAACTGGGTCAACAGCAGGAATAGAGATATCCAATTCACGGCCAACTACAACAAAAGTGAGATGAACTTTCTAGATCTAATGATCAAACACGAAGGAGGAAATCTATACACGACTCTGTACGAGAAAACAACTGACAGGAATACCATACTCCATTTTTCCAGTTTTCATCAACGTAATCTCGGTGAAAACTTGCCCTTCAGTCAGTTTCTGAGAATAAAACGAAACTGCATGAAGAAGGAGGACTACTTCAAAAATGGCAAGGTACTTATGGGTAAGTTGTCCGAGAGGAACCCAAAGTACGAGAGGATGATTTACCACTTGTATGTGTTACCACATTTTCAGGTTGTACCAACGACATTAAGAAAATAATACGAAAAAACTGGTCCACTGTAAAAGCCTTGGAAACATTGCAAAATCCTCCGATCTTTGCACTCAAGAAAAACAAAAGTCTAAAGGACAAACTAGTGCATGCCGATACATCCAAGAAAAAGATCACCCAACCAATTCGAAACCTGCTCGCATTACCACCGATTAGAGGACATCGGCGATGCGGTAACTGCTCCTCTTGTGAAAGTACAAAAGAAGGTTCAGTGTTCATTTATGGAAAAAAGTTTGTAAAACATGAATCCTTTACGAACTGTAACACGCATAACGTAATCTATTGCGCAGTGCACCCATGTCCCAAAGCGTATGTTGGAAAAACAACCCAAGCCATTAAGACACGGATGATTCAACATCGTTCTAGAATTCGCTGCAAGACTATCAGTGCACGGATGGTTACACATTGCCTAGAACGTCAGCACAGGCCTAACAATATAAAATGGACTGTTCTTAAACATGTCTCTGGAAAAATGTTTGATACTCTCCTATCCAGATTTGAAGCAAAAACTATTATGTATTTAAATACAATCGAAAATGGCCTGAATGAAATTAGCGAGATCAATAACTGGGTATGAGAAAGCTTCTTTATAACTCCTCTTTCCTCCCTTCCTCCCCGATCCTTGAATGATGTAGAAAGGCAAGGGTTAAACGTAGGCACCTTAAGCATGATAGTTCTGTAAGCTTGGGAGTCACAACAGTAAGACTGCTTCTGCGGGCTGCCCTCCAGAGCTAGAACTACCATGAAGTCCCTCCAATCCTTCCATACATGTTCATGTTAAGTGAAGTCCGTAGGAGTTCATCGTTACGAATTTTAATATGCACAGCGATGTAAATAGCAAGCTCGTATGTTTGTGTGCTTTCTTTAAACTAGAATACAGAAGGCTCTCTTTAAGAGCGTGTAGCTCCATGGCAACATATAGGACCTACGTCATAGTTGAGCCGCCCCCTTTCCGTTTCAGAACCCGGAAATACTCCGGCGTCTACAACGGCTTGAGTGCAGGATTAATTGACAACGCCACTAGCGCAAATAGAGAAGGAGATTCCGTGACCGTTCGAAGCTGTCCCTACGCTCGAACACTTGAGGGAATTACACCGCCAAGCTGTGCCCCGCCCGAAAATAGCCCGGGAACGTTTGGCAGCTCGATCATAGAGGCCTCCTCCTAGATGCAGAGATATAAATTACCCACCAGCAAGCCAAGGTACAGATTGCGTGTTTAATAATTGTTTTTACACCAGGGACAAAAGGGTAGTCACGATGTTTGCCTGCATGTGCTTTGGAGCGGTGGTCAGTTTAACGCTTTACAGCCACTTAAAAGAAATAGCGATGTGGATTCCTCACAATGCTCCTACGAGGGTCTTTCTTCACTGTGTGCCTACTTAACTTTATTGACACACTCCCTGTCACTCTCTTACCAAGATCTTTTTTTACTGTACAAACCTTTTGGTGTAATATAGAGAGGCACTTTATAACACATTAATCTAGGGCAATCTCTAAGATGAGGACTGAGATCCCCTATAGTGATTATGCTTCTGCCTGCCTTCCTTCCCTAGCCTAAAGATTCTTCTCCATCAAGAGAGCCAAGAACCTTGAAACAAATCAAACACAGATTTGGTATGTAATGCTCCCAGCTAAAAATAAATTTCCATTTGTAAATATTTCCTACATTTTAATAAGTCCTGATTAGCTTCCATCCTTTTTATAAACAGATACCACCAGTCCATTGTATCAATATTTCCACCCTGATGAAGACCTCTGAGATAAGAAACGCCACGCAGAAGGTCGAAACGCGTTGGTTATTTTTCTTGTGAGGTGAGCCTAAAGAACCCAGGATAAACTTATATCTAGACACTCTGACTACTTATAGCCCATTCAATACTGCTTTCACCTGGTTTCCAGACTTAGAGGCGACCTCTCTTTGGCATAGAAAAGACTAATGTACTGCGAGGACCTCATGAAAAGGAGTCCCTGTACCTTTATTTAAGAAGAGAGTAGGACTATTTTCTGCACGTAAAAAACTGCAGGGTTTGTTGTTTGCAAATTGTACAGTAATCTCCTTTGTATATATTGTACAATTTGTTTATTTGCTACATGTACATATGTCAGTCTTAGGCAGTCCCAGCCTAGACATCCTGATTTGTGATTTTCTCTTTGGTATTTATTTCACACTGTTTCAAGCACCAAGTCATCTTTTGAGTAGGTTTTGCACAGGGACAACATGTCTTGATGAAAACAAAAATAGATTTGATATGTATTTAATTGCAATCCGGGGATAAATAAAAAATCCATCTGGCAGCAAAATTGAGTGTTATCAATGGTGTCAGAGGTAATATCTTTTGATTATACTCATAACAAGCGTGGTCACTGCAAAATTATTGCCATGCAGGCAGATGCATCTTTGTGATAAATAACACAAGAGAGGCTCATGCTACACCAATCCCCAGGCACAAGAACAAGTGTCTGTAGCCAGATTACAGGACATTTATTGCAGGTGCGCATGCCAACAAATCAACAGTGAGAGCTGAGCCGAAAGTCTGGCTTGGATCTTAGAGCCTGTGCATGCACCGAGCCCTGAAACTATTTGCTATGTAAATTATACAACAGACATGACCTAAAATATGAAAGTCTCTTTAAAACTCATATAGGGAATTCGAAAAGGTTTGGGGCAAGTGGCTAAACTTACTGTTTTTAATGCTATGCATGGTTTTCTCCTGTATCGCTACATTGCTTTTTCCCATGAGGTGGCTTATTCGAGGGTCTTACATTTAGGCCGGGTCTCCTGTTGTCTGCTGGTGATGGACTTTGATACAATGTGTACGCCCATGCTGTCTTTGTATATCTTGTTTTTTTTCAAATGCTAATAAATTTGATTCTCAAACATGCAGACCCTTTGACATTAAAAAGGCACTTTGCTGAGAAGTACTTATTAAAAGAAATACTTTTGTATAACCAGTGGCGGCTCCTCCGCTAAGGTGAACAGTAACCCCACTGCTCTGCAAGCAGTAGTTAAAGGCAAACTTTTCCCTTTCCGGGTGCGGGGCCGGACTGCCAGAGCAGGGCCCAGGAGGAGGAGGGGTTTCTCCACTCTAAAGTGCGCATAACTATTTGGCCGGCCCAACAGGGCCGGTCAAACAGTCATGCACATTTTGCATGTTCTGCACCCAAGCTGCATTCCCTGTCTAAGCACCGAACCACGGTGCTCAGACCAATCACAGCGTTATGATTGTGTAGGGGAGTCAGGAGCCTGGGTGCTTCCTGGTTCCTGCTTCCGAGGAGCGAGAGGCGGCAGCGAGCGGACTGAGAGGGGTCGGCAGCCTTGCTTTCATTTACAGCCCCCCCCCTCCCCATCCTCTGGCCCTGCCACCCCCGGTAAATAGAGGCCGCCAATATGTATGACTGGTAGTCTGAACTCACATATTTGAAAGTGCTATCATACGCGACAATGAAGACAAAAGAGTTTTGGCGAAATAACATATTTACCCAAGATCACACAATTTAAGCAGGGAAGCTGTAATTTATCCAGCTTTCCTGGTTTCACTCTGTATAAATCATCCAGGAAGTAGGTATTTATTGGTCTTTCCTTATGTTAAGGATTTGTTTTTACCTCTTAGTTCTTTTTTCGGCAGCTTTTAAATGCAGCAGGAACTCGGTGGCTTGTCAACCTCTAACATTTTTAATGTCTGTAAGATAGCACATACTCACCACCTCGATGAAGCAAGGGGCCCATATGCCAGGGCCCGACTGATGCTGCATGTACTGCCATGCCATGGAACAGTGCTGGGTGAGACAAACAAGAGAAGAGCATTATCGATTGTATTGGGATTTAGAGGCAGCGAGTGGATGTGACATGATCATCCGAGCAGCACAGCACCCAGAATCTACTGTGCAATCAGAAGAGAAACAGACAGGGGATGGAAGCACAGGCCAACAGTGAAGGCTTCCTGCCTCAACAACAATCCGGACTGTCATCCTTCTTAAACTGTACAGTGTAAGGGAATTCTTCTCCGTACTGTGGCGTATGCAAGGTTGACCAGTGGGTGTGATATTTTTATTCTGAAAACGCAAAGTTTTAGTCATTTTATACTTGAAAGCTACCTACGGGCAAGTCGCTGAGGTAATGAATGTGGCCGTTTTTATAAATGTTTATCATACTTAAAGAAAATCGAGCAATGGGAGAGGGCTGCAAAACCGCAGTGAAAATGAAAATAAGGAAAATGTGAAATAAAGGATTTTGTAAGGAACATCTGTGAGCTAGGTGCTTTTTTTGTCAGCAAAATCTATATAATTTTGTTAAAGGAATTCCGAATGTCAGAGGCACTCATTTTTGCTCGGAGACTGGTTTGAAAGAAAATGCTTCACCAGAGACATTTTCTTTTGAACAGTCAGTATTTAGTGTAACTTTTGAACATGGGAGGCAATTTCATAGGCAGAAGGCAGTACAAAAATTGGCTTCTCTTATGTTAGCTGTACTTAATTGATTGATGAGAGGGCTAGTGATAAATCACTCTGTAGTCATGATTGTCAGGACTTTAATTATCCAGGGCTAGTAACTTTCAGTAAGTCTATCAGGCGTCGCCCTCGTCTTTTACACCCTCGCTCGCCTCATGAGCAATGGGCTGGACATGAAGAGAAATACATTAGAGACTACAGCAAGGCCCAGAAATGAGCCAATCACTGCATGGCTTCAAATAAAGCAATACAGTGATTGGCCACATTGTGTGAGCCGAAACCTCCGCCCCTACACTTTTAAGGGAGCTTTGCAGCCCAGTCCTTGTTCTCCAGGCAACAGGACAGAAAGGCAGCAATCCAGCAAGGCAGCAGCAGGTCAGCAGTCCAGCACAGTGGCATTCCTTTCAGTAGCACAGAAGTCCTTCTTCCTGGCAGAGCATCCACTGGTCCAGAAGTGTACTGAAGAGTTGTTGTCTGATGTACTGTTTTTAGGTCTTGGCCTGACGTAAGCAGCGCATGCGTTGCCCTCGTCTTACGAGGCTTCTTGGAATCTATACGATTCCAGAAGCCTCGTCTCAGCTCCACTTTAAGTTTTGATTTGTGCGCGTCGTTTTGCGTCACGAATTATGCCAAAGGCAGTGCAATGATTGCACCGAAGGCATGTCAATAGACGCTTGTTGCCACCCTGTCTCCTTTAAGCCCCGCCCACCGGGATTTGATCTTTTACTTGCTGCGGGAGACAGTGTCTCCTAATTAGCCGCTTCGCACTTTTTTGTGATCATTCCACTATGGCAAAGGCAGCGCGTGTTTATAATTGCATTGCGCTTTCACTTTAAGTGAAAGCACAATGCAATTATAAACACGCGGCTGCCTTTGTCAAAGCCGAGAGCTTTTTATGTATATATTCTCTTCCGTTGCACATTTGTGGGAAATCTCACGGTGAAAGGTATGCTTTATACGGCCGCTCCATCGCATGTGCATTTACCTCCTTACCACAGTACACAAGATAAACTTATCCTAGCCTTGTTCTTTTTCTAAAGAAATTATCGTGATCGGAAAATATGCTGAAATCGACAAAACATGGGCAGAAACAGGAAAGCAGGCGCAGCTCTGTTCAGATTCACTTATCTGAGAGGATACGGCAAAAGAGCTGTAAAAGCAATCTGCGAATGTTAATGTATAAGAAGCTGTGTAATGCACGGGTGCACATACATCAAACTGGAGGGGTTCACTGGTCAGTCCAGAACTCTTCGAATCGAGTGCTTTGCTGTCCTACGGGGGTTCCCCGTGAAGCCCTCTGCAAGGTTTAACTTGCAGAAGCAGCTGACCCAAGGACAACAGTCTGTGAGAGGGCACATCAGGATATTAGTTCGAGGAAGAACGCATCTGCAGTTTCATTTCCGCTTCCTACTAGCAACTTTCAGACCAGAGTCAATCGGGAGCCATCATTGGATTTATTCGAAGTTACCAGCAGATTACTCTACAACATTGTGCGTTCCTGGCCTTTGACACAAAGTATTCTGGGAGTTGTAGTACGGGCTGCAGAAAGTTCCAAATCACAGTAGTGTGTAGCAGAATGCTTTAGTTTCCCGATTTACTTCGCCTTCCAGGTTTTTGATTTTCCATTCTGGTGCTTCTAATCCTGATGTTAAAATTGGACACCTCATTTCCGAGGCAAAATTGGACATACAGAACTGCATGTACAAAAGGCGAGGGTTACCCTACTCTGGACTCTTGGGTTTCTCTACTACTCACTCTCTACTACCCTCTACTACTCACTCTCTTCTACACTCTCTACTACTCTCTACTACTCACTCTCTACTACTCTCTACTACTCTCTACTACTCTCCACTCACTCTCTAATATTCTCTACTACTCACTCTCTACTACTCTCTACTATCTACTACTCACTCTCGACTACTCACTCTCTACTACTCACTCTCTACTACTCTCTACTACTCACTCTCTACTACTCCCTACTCTCTACTACTCACTCTCTACTACTCACTCTCTACTACTCACTACTACTCTCTCTTTACTACTCACTCTCTACTAATCACTCTCTACTACTCTCTACTACTCACTCTCTACTACTCACTCACTACTACTCTCAACTGTCTACTCTCTACTACTCTCTCTCTACTACTCTCTAGTACTCACTCTCTACTACTCACTCTCTACTACACGTTCTACTACTCTCTGCTACTCTCTACTAACTACTCTCTACTACTCACTCTCTACTACTCTCTACTACTCACTCTCTACTACTCTCTACTCTCTACTACTCTCCACTCTCTACTCTCTACTACTCTCTCTCTACTACTCTCTACTACTCACTCTCTACTACACTCTGTACTACTCTCTACTCTCTACTTTCTACTCTACTACTCACTCTCTACTACTCACTCTCTACTACTCTCTACTCTCTACTACTCATTCTCTACTACTCTCTCTCTACTACTCTCTCTACTACTCACTCTCTACTACTCACTCTCTACTACTCACTCTCCACTTCACTTTCTACTACTTTCTACTACTCTCTACTCTCTACTCTCTACTACTCACTCTCTACTACTCTCTACTACTCACTCTCTACTACTCTCCACTCTCTACTGTCTACTACTCACTCTCTACTACTCTCTACTCTCTACTACTCACTTTCTACTACTCTCTACTACTCAATTTGTACTACTCTCTACTTTCTACTCTCTACTACTCACTCTCTCCTACTCTCTACTACTCACTCACTACTACTCTCTACTACTCACTCTCTACTACTCTCTATTCTCTACTCTCTACTACTCTCTCTCTCTACTACTCTCTACTACTCTCTACTACTCTCTACTACTCTCTACTCGCTACTACTCTCTACTACTCAATCTCCACTACTCACTCTCTACTGCTCTCTACTACTCGCTCTTTACTACTCTCTACTCTCTACTACTCACTCTCTACTACTCTCTACTACTCACTCTCTACTATTCTCTACTCTCTACTACTCACTTCTCTACTGCTCACTCTCTACTCTCTACTACTCTCTCTCTGCTACTCTCTACTACTCACTCTCTACTACTCTCTACTGCTCACTCTCTACTACACTCTACTACTCTACTACTCTCTACACTCTACTACTCACTCTCTACTACTCACTCTCTACTCTTTACTCTACTCTCTACTACTCACTTCTCAACTACTCTCTTTTCTCTACTCTCTACTACTCTCCCTCTACTACTCTCTACTACTCTCTCTGTACTACTCTCTACTAATTACTACTACTCTCTACTCTCTACCCTCTACTACGCTCTACTACTCACTCTCTACTGCTCACTCTCCACTACTCACTCTCTACTACTCACTCTCTACTACTCGCTCTTTACTGCTCACTCTCTGCTAATCACTCTCTACTACTCTCTAATACTCACTCTCTACTACTCTACTACGCTCTCTCTACTACTCTCTACTACTCACTCTCTACTACTCACTCTCTACTACACTTTCTACTACTCTCTACTCTCTACTACTCACTCTACTACTCTCTACTCTCTACTACTCTCTCTCTACTAATCTCTACTACGTGCTCTCTACTACTCTCTACTACTCACTCTCTACTACACTCTCTACTACTCTCTACTCTCTACTACTCACTCTACTACTCTCTACTCTCTACTACTCTCTCTACTAATCTCTACTACGTGCTCTCTACTACTCTCTACTACTCACTCTCTACTACACTCTCTACTACTCTCTACTACTCTCTACTCTCTGCTCTCTACTACTCACTCTCTACTACTTTCTAGTACTCACTCTCAAACTACTGTCTACTCTCCACTCTGTCTGCCCACTCTCTACTACTCTCTACTTTCTACTCTCTACTACTCTCTCTCTACTACTCTCTACTACTCACTCTCTACTACACTCTCTACTACTCTCTACTACTCTCTACTCTCTGCTCTCTACTACTCACTCTCTACTACTCTCTACTACTCACTTTCAAACTACTCTCTACTCTCCACTCTCTACTACTCTCTACTACTCACTCTGTACTACACACTCTACTACTCTCTGCTACTCACTCTCTACTACCCAGTCTCTACTACACTCTACTACTCACTCTCTACTACTCTCTACTACTCGCTACTACTCACTCTCTACTACCCAGTCTCTACTACACTCTACTACTCACTCTCTACTACTCTCTACTACTCACTCTCTACTACTCTCTACTACTCTCTACTCTCTACTACTCAATCTCCACTACTCACTCTCTACTACTCACTCTCCACTACTCACTCTCTACTACTCTCTCTCTACTACTCTCTACTACTCTCTACTCTCTACTACTCACTCTCTACTACTCTCTACTACTCTCTCTGTACTACTCTGTACTAATCACTACTACTCTCTACTACTCTCTACTCTCTACCCTCTACTACTCTCTACTACTCACTCTCTACTGCCCACTCTCCAGTACTCACTCTCTACTACTCACTCTCTACTACTCTCTACTACTCGCTCTTTACTGCTCACTCTCTACTAATCACTCTCTACTGCTCTCTACTACTGTCTACTCTCTACTCTCTACTACTCACTCTCTACTACTCTCTACTCTCTACTACGCTCTCTCTACTACTCTCTACTACTCACTCTCTACTACGCACTCTCTACTACACTTTCTACTACTACTCTCTACTACTCTCTACTCTCTACAACTCACTCTCTACTACTCACTCTCTACTACTCTCTACTCACTCTCTACTACTCTCTACTCTCTACTACTCTCTCTACTACTCTCTACTACTCGCTCTCTACTACTCTCTACTATTCACTCTCTACTACACTCCCTACTACTCTCTAGTACTCTCTACCATCTGCTCTCTACTACCCACTCTCTACTACTCACTCTCTACTACTCTCTACTCTCTACTCTGTACTACTCATTATCTACTACGCTCTATTTCTACTCTCTACTACTCTCTCTCTACTACTCTCTACTACTCACTCTCTACCACTCTCTACTACTCACTCTCTACTACACACTCTACTACTCTCTACCACTCTCTACTACTCACTCTCTACTACTCAGTCTCTACTACACTCTACTACTCACTCTCTTCTACTCTCTACTACTCTCTACTACTCACTCTCTACTACTCTCTACTCTCTACTACTCGCTCTCTACTACTCTCTACTACTCGCTCTCTACTACACTCTCTACTACTCTCTAGTACTCTCTACTCTCTGCTCTCGACTACTCACTCTCTACTACTCACTCTCTACTACTCTCTACTCTCTACTCTCTACTCTGTACTACTTACTCTCTACTACTCTCTACTTTCTACTCTCTACTACTCACTCTCTACTACTCTCTATTACTCACTCTCTACTACTCTCTACTACTCACTCTCTGTTCTCTACTCTCTACTACTCTCTCTCTCTACTACTTTCTACTACTCGCTTCTACTCTCTACTACTCTCTACTACTCTCTACTACTCACTCTCTACTACTCTCTATGACTCACTCTCTACTACTCACTCTCTACTACTCTCTACTACTCACTCTCTACTACTCGCTCTTTACTGCTCACTCTCTACTAATCACTCTCTACTACTCTCTAATACTCACTCTCCACTACTCTACTACGCTCTCTCTACTACTCTCTACTACTCACTCTCTACTACTCACTCTCTACTACACTTTCTACTACTCTCTACTCTCTACTACTCACTCTACTACTCTCTACTCTCTACTACTCTCTCTCTACTAATCTCTACTACGTGCTCTCTACTACTCTCTACTACTCACTCTCTACTACACTCTCTACTACTCTCTACTCTCTACTACTCACTCTACTACTCTCTACTCTCTACTACTCTCTCTACTAATCTCTACTACGTGCTCTCTACTACTCTCTACTACTCACTCTCTACTACACTCTCTACTACTCTCTACTACTCTCTACTCTCTGCTCTCTACTACTCACTCTCTACTACTTTCTAGTACTCACTCTCAAACTACTGTCTACTCTCCACTCTGTCTACCCACTCTCTACTACTCTCTACTTTATACTCTCTTCTACTCTCTCTCTACTACACTCTACTACTCACTCTCTACTACTCTCTACTACTCACTCTCTACTACTCTCTACTACTCTCTACTCTCTACTACTCAATCTCCACTACTCACTCTCTACTACTCACTCTCTACTACTCTCTACTACTCACTCTTTACTACTCTCTACTCTTTACTACTCTCTCTCTACTACTCACTCTCTACTACTCTCTCTCTACTACTCTCTACTACTCTCTACTCTCTACTACTCACTCTCTACTACTCTCTACTACTCTCTCTGTACTACTCTGTACTAATCACTACTACTCTCTACTACTCTCTACTCTCTACCCTCTACTACTCTCTACTACTCACTCTCTACTGCCCACTCTCCAGTACTCACTCTCTACTACTCACTCTCTACTACTCTCTACTACTCGCTCTTTACTGCTCACTCTCTACTAATCACTCTCTACTGCTCTCTACTACTGTCTACTCTCTACTCTCTACTACTCACTCTCTACTACTCTCTACTACTCTCTACTCTCTACTACGCTCTCTCTACTACTCTCTACTACTCACTCTCTACTACGCACTCTCTACTACACTTTCTACTACTACTCTCTACTACTCTCTACTCTCTACAACTCACTCTCTACTACTCACTCTCTACTACTCTCTACTCACTCTCTACTACTCTCTACTCTCTACTACTCTCTCTACTACTCTCTACTACTCGCTCTCTACTACTCTCTACTATTCACTCTCTACTACACTCCCTACTACTCTCTAGTACTCTCTACCATCTGCTCTCTACTACCCACTCTCTACTACTCACTCTCTACTACTCTCTACTCTCTACTCTCTACTCTGTACTACTCATTCTCTACTACGCTCTATTTCTACTCTCTACTACTCTCTCTCTCTACTACTCTCTACTACTCACTCTCTACCACTCTCTACTACTCACTCTCTACTACACACTCTACTACTCTCTACCACTCTCTACTACTCACTCTCTACTACTCAGTCTCTACTACACTCTACTACTCACTCTCTTCTACTCTCTACTACTCTCTACTACTCACTCTCTACTACTCTCTACTCTCTACTACTCGCTCTCTACTACTCTCTACTACTCGCTCTCTACTACACTCTCTACTACTCTCTAGTACTCTCTACTCTCTGCTCTCGACTACTCACTCTCTACTACTCACTCTCTACTACTCTCTACTCTCTACTCTCTACTACTTACTCTCTACTACTCTCTACTTTTTACTCTCTACTACTCACTCTCTACTACTCTCTATTACTCACTCTCTACTACTCTCTACTACTCACTCTCTGTTCTCTACTCTCTACTACTCTCTCTCTCTACTACTTTCTACTACTCACTTCTACTCTCTACTACTCTCTACTACTCTCTACTACTCACTCTCTACTACTCTCTATGACTCACTCTCTACTACTCACTCTCTACTACTCTCTACTACTCACTCTCTACTACTCTCTACTGCTCACTCTCTACTACTCTCTACTCACTCTCTACTACTCACTCTCTACTGCTCTCTACTACTTACTCTCTCTTCTACTCACTCTCTACTACTCACTCTCTACTACTCTCTACTACTCACTCACTACTACTCACTCTCTACTACTCACTCTCTACTACTCTCTACTAATCTCTACTACTCACTCTCTTCTACTCTCTCTCTACTACTCTCTACTACTCTCTACTCACTCTCTACTACTCACTCTCTACTATTCTCTCTACTGCTCTCTACTACTCTCTACTACTCACTCTCTACTCTCTACTACTCACTCTCTGCCACGCACTCTCTACTACTCACTATCTACTCTCTACCTCTCTATCTCTCTACCTCTCTCTACCGCTCTCTCTACCTCTCTCTCTACCTCACTCCCTACTACTCTCTACCTCTCTACCTCTCTAGCTCTACCTCTCTAGCTCTACCTCTACCTCTCTACCTCAACCTCTCTACCTCTCTATCTCTACCTCGCTATCTCTACCTCTCTACCTCTCTACATCTACCTCTCTACCTCTCTACCTCTACCTCTCTCTACCTCTCTACGCGCACACAAATGCACGTATATATATATAAATGTATATATATATGCATATGCATTATATATATGTATGTGTATGTATATACATACATATATAAACATATATATATATCTGCATATCTATTTAAATACAAATATAAATGCATGCATACATATATATATACATATATGCATACATATGCATGTTATGTACATGAAAGTTTGAAAAACACTAATAAAAGCAAAGCTAAAAAGCCACCTAATTACAAACAGAATTGCTTTAACTTAAACGAGGGCGAGACCTATTGCATTTTCAATGCTTGTTATACCCTGGTGCCCTCCTTCTGGAAGGGGGTAGACATTTCAAGACAGCTGCAAGTGGGGCTGTGCTCAGCTCAGACCCCCATCCTGCCAGCAGATGGTCCATTGAGACACTCAACTCCTCTATTGTGCTATCCGTCTATTACACCAAGTCATGTGACTCTAGACATGATACAGGCAAAAAAGGGCTAAGGGCAAAAACATGCCAACTCTTTTAAAGTTTTTCAACAAACAAATGATGGACGGAATGCTGACAATGCAGACATTCTCCCCCAGTCAAGAGATCCGGGTTAAATCCATCGTTCTTTTGCCCACTACGCCACTCCAGTTCAGACATGCCCATATGCAAATCAGTCTTGACCCTGTGCCTCATGGGAACAGTCCAGCCCGAACTGCCAAGCCATGTCTTCCCTGGACCGGAATCAAGCATCCTAGGACCGGTTTCTGGCTATCAGCCGTCATCAGCCAGGATAGCTTGACTCCAGTGGCGTAGTGAGCACGGGACCCACGTCTGGGCATACCCATCCCACTTAGGGCGAAAAGCGTTTCAACAAACAAATGATGGACGGAATGCTGACAATGCAGACATTCTCCCCCAGTCAAGAGATCTGGGTTAAATCCATCGTTCTTTTGCCCACTACGCCACCCCAGTTCAGACATGGCCATATGTAAATCAGTCTTGACCCTGTGCCTCATGGGAACAGTCCAGCCCGAACTGCCAAGCCATGTCTTCCCTGGACCGGAATCAAGCTTCCTAGGACCGGTTTCTGGCTATCAGCCGTCATCAGCCAGGATAGCTTGACCAGTGGCGTAGTGAGCACGGGACCCACATCTGGGCATACCTATCCCACTTAGGGCGAAAAGCGTTTCAACAAACAAATGATGGACGGAATGCTGACAATGCAGACATTCTCCCCCAGTCAAGAGATCTGGGTTAAATCCATAGTTCTTTTGCCCACTACGCCACCCCAGTTCAGACATGGCCATATGCAAATCAGTCTTGACCCTGTGCCTCATGGGAACAGTCCAGCCCGAACTGCCAAGCCATGTCTTCCCTGGACCGGAATCAAGCATCCTAGGACCGGTTTCTGGCTATCAGCCGTCATCAGCCAGGATAGCTTGACTCCAGTGGCGTAGTGAGCACGGGACCCACGTCTGGGCATACCCATCCCACTTAGGGCGAAAAACGTTTCAACAAACAAATTATAGACGGAATGCTGACAATGCAGACATTCTCCCCCAGTCAAGAGATCTGGGTTAAATCCATCGTTCTTTTGCCCACTACGCCACCCCAGTTCAGACATGGCCATATGCAAATCAGTCTTGACGCTGTGCCTCATGGGAACAGTCCAGCCCGAACTGCCAAGCCATGTCTTCCCTGGACCGGAATCAAGCATCCTAGGACCGGTTTCTGGCTATCAGCCGTCATCAGCTCTTTTAAAGTGGCATTTTCAAATTTGATTTTGCTAATATATAGGGTTTTTTTCATTACCATTCCAAAGGCACCAGACATGATATAACTTCCTGTTCCCAATTGGAAATTACAGCTTATTAAATGTAATAAGGCATCCCCAATGTTTTCCTATGGGAGGGGTAGGCCTCACAGTAGTGAAAAACTAAATTGGGAGTTTTTCAATACCAGGACATATGAAGCTTAAAAGTACATGTCCAACCTTCTAATTACACGGCACCCTGCCCATGAGCTACCTAGGGCCTACCTTAGGAGTAACTTATATGTAAAAAAAAAAGAGGAATTTAAGGCTTGGCAAGGGGGTTTTAATGCCAAGTTGTCATGGCAGTTTAAAGCTGCATTGAGGATGCAGTGGAAGGCATGGTACATGTTTTATGGTGCTACTTAAGTTGGTGGTACAATACCAACGGTAGCATTTAATTTACAGGCAATAGGTATATGGCATACCACACTACAAGCAATCTAATCATGTTTAAGGGGAGTGAACACAAGCACTTTAGCACTGTTTAGCAGTGTTAAAATGCACAGATTCCTAAGGCCAACAAAAACAAAGTTCAGCAAAATGGAGGAGGACAGCCACAACGTTTGGGGGAATACCAGCCTAAGGCTTATAGGTCTAACAAAGTGTGTACAGAGAAGAGTCCCTTTTAACCAACTTTTCCCAACATTGGCAAATCCAAGGGAGCAGGTCCTAGTGCTATAAATAGCATTTGTGCATTCAACATGTGTAAGCACCATTTGTGTATACCTCTGTTTATAAGCTGTGGTACATTGAAGCCAGACCTATTGTCTTTGCAAGTGTTTGTTGCCTTCTTAGTTTTTCGTCAGTTGTAAACCATGGCAGAAGTGGTCCGCACTCTGTCCAATCATTTTTTTGATGAATGTGTCATTTACCCTTTATTAATGGTATTTAAGGTCATACTGACCATTTATCCCATCGGGCATTTTCTCAGGTGGTGGGCAGGGGTGCGAGAAAGCCAAAACATAAAATGGGAATAACTTTTATTTATTATCATTTTATGTTTTCTTTGCGCATTGCGGGTGGGCGGGTGGCTGGGTGCTGCTCTGTTCTCCGAGCAGGGCAGGCCAGGCATTGCAGCCTGCATGGAGAACATGCCAACCTCTCTAGCCCCTGGCTGCTTGCCATCACGACCAATCACAACGCTGCATTCCAGCGTTGTGATTGGCTTCGAGGAGTGAACCTGCCTGCCTACTTCCTGTTCCTGAGGATCCGGGACCCGGTGGAAAGGTAAGTTTAATTTTATTTCTTCCATTTTTTCCCAAACACCCCCGCAACCGCGACACCTCCCCCGAGAATCCCACCCCGCCATGAAATCTCACACCCGACCGCCACCCACGAGCAATGCTAGCCGCTGCTGGGGGCGGAGCCATTTAGTAACTTGTTTTTTTTAAAGTCCAGGGCCATTGATGGGACCTCTGTCACTTTTCTAGCTCCCCTAGGTTAACTACAGCAGGCACAGTGGGCGAGATAGACTGAGAGATCAGAGAAGGAGGAAGAGACAGAGAGTAAAAAAGGAGAGAGACAGAGAATGGAAGGAAGGAAAGAATGGAAGGAAGTAAAGTAAGAAAGAGATAGAGAAGAAGTGGAAAGAAAAACAGCAGGGCTGGTTGAACGTTTGCTTTTAAATCACAGTCCGGAGCTGGTGGCAGTATGTTCATTTTTTGTGATTATCCCATTTACTTTCTGTAGACGTTGTCGCCTATGTGTTTGCTCAACTCATACAGGTCTGTTTTTGTCCTAACTTTGGTTTTCTGCGAGGCTCGTCTTCATTACTTCAAGATGGGCTCAGATCTGTTTCATGGTCTTCCTTTCTCATTCTCCTTGCTTTTTTGTTGATGCCCCGGGTTTGTCTGCAGGCCTGCCCTCTGTAAATATTTTGAAGAAGATACAGGCACGGTGAAGGTTAGAGTTAACTTTCGATCCTAGGCCAGCCCCCTGTTCTGTAACCTGTGGCCATCCAGGTTAAAGTTCTTTAAATCAGAATGATAAAAAGCATGTTTTCTCTAACTGCATTGATTTAGGGAGTCAGACACTTGTCTCCATCCAGGAATGCACATACATTCATCACTGATTGTCAGTAAATTCTGACCTGCAATGAAATGCCAGCCTTTCACTGCCTGTCTTTCCTACACGTTTCAACTGCAGCCAAATGCTTCCCATTCTCTCCTCCACATACCCCGGTTAATAATTTAATGCTGTTAATTTGTGTTCCCTGCCATCCACTTGTAGGTAGAATGCTGGTGGTCTATGCCCTGTGTTGAAGATGGAATGTGTTGGTTTGGCCCCAGGCAAAAATTAATTTATACCACAGATAAAAGGTCTTACTGTGCAACCTTATAATCTTTCCTGGAAAGGGAGATGTGTTAGAGTAAAACCCTCCGAAGTGACTGTGCCCTATTTTTAATAATCGGTGTAATAGATGGCAGGCAGAATTAGCACTACAAACCTGACTGCAGTGCCTTAAGAATAAGCCACACCATTCGAGTGCCTATGGAGGGATGAGAGTCAGGGTCAGGCAGCCATAGGGCATGATTACAAGGTGCATGGCACTTGGACAACGGTAACATCACATGCGATTTTACCAGTGCAGGGCAGTTAACACACACCAGCACTGTGCACTTAACAGTAAAACCCCAGCATTACTGTGGGATTTTTCAATTTGCAAAACCACATAGAATTCCGAATTCTATTAGGTTTCATCAAATACATTTACTACCTGCTCTGAGTGGCGATAAATGTATGGGGGGGCTGTGGGTGGGATGGGGATAGGGACGATGGCAGGAGGAGAAGGGGAGTGAAATGTCTCTAGCAGCGGGGGTGTTGTCAGTTTCCCCCTATTAATATAAAACTGGAAATGAGACTTGGCTGCTACTGCTAATAATAAATGACATCATTTAACGTCATGAGTGAATGTAATACGGCACTGCACAATGTGGCTGCAAGTTATAATTAGTTGACTAAAAAGAATTCTCCACTTTCACCATGGCCTTTTTGAGCGCTGAAAAAAGATCTGACTCTGAAAGAGCCCTACTCGACCTACTACTAACGTCAGCGGTAAAAATGGTTCTTGCCAACTGGAAGGACGCAAGTAAGACCTCATACAAAGGCTGGATGAACTGGGTCACCCACCTCAGGGGGGCAGACAACATCGCAGTACAAAACTCCCCGTGGAAGCCTTCAACGAGGACATTATGGAACTCTCTGGACACCTACCTTGACCACTACAAACCTCCTTAAACTACATTATATGTCGCATGCATAGATCCTGTGTTCTTAATGAGGCACCGCGTGAATTTCTGTATCGAATTGTTATTAATTGTTTTTAAAACTGTTATATGTCAGACCTCGAAATTCGGACAGCTCTTGTGCCAACACGGGTACTGTAACTGTGTAAAAACAAGAGACCGCTAGACTAGCCCTCGCTTTCCCCTGTCCTCCTCTCTTTCATCTTTCCTCTTTCTTCTTTCCACCTCTCCTCTTTTCTGTTTTATTGTTTACTGGGGTTAGGCCCTTTATACTCGGATTACCGTAATAACCTCACCTCAGGATTTGGTATACGTTGCCTCACAAATATCTTATGATAACCCTGGTACAGTATTACTCTATGTATGTTTCTTTTGAAAAACAATACAAATATCTTGGAAAAAAAATAATAATAATTAGTTGACTAAACTGTAACTGAAATACTTAAGTGATTTTTGGGGTTTTTGGTTTATTTTAATGCTAAGTCCAGTCCCATTTCAACCCTTACTATATAACGTCACCTTAACCTTTCCTTTTTTCCAGTGGAAAACCAAAAACCAAAACAAACAACAACAAAAAATGTATATATATATATATATATATATATATATATATATATATATATATATATATTTTTCCAAAGATTTGCTCAGAGATGGAGCCGCACTCCGTTTTCAGGTAGGTAACAACCTTTTTATTGAAAAACAAACTGCTTCCCATTCCGTGATTGTCTTGCAGCCTTACGCGTTTCAGGGAATTCACTCCCTTTCATCAGAGGCCAAACACGAGCAGCTTCCTTTTGTGCGCCTGCACTGTTCCCTGCATGTTGCTTCAGTGATAATTACCAGCCTCCGGTGTGCCACTTAATTTATTCACTCTCCCGCTGCCTGCTGGAACCTGCAGTTTAATTTAACACTTTCTGACCCTCCAGTGGGTTAGTTGCTCCTGTTACAATTAAAAGACCCAATGGTGCAGCTCCATATTGAGCTTCCGAATGAGACTCAGTTTGTTTGCAATGAATTTCCTGTCCACGCCGATCGTAAGGGAAGCCTTGTCCCCCACGCAGACCCCAATTAGTCCAAGGGCGGTGCGTCGCTCCCACGGCCTGGAGCCACCGTGTGTCCATTTTTCCAAAGATTTGCTCAGAGAATGGACACACGGTGGCTCCAGGCCGTGGGAGCGACGCACCGCCCTTGGACTAATTGGGGTCTGCGTGGGGGACAAGGCTTCCCTTACGATCGGCGTGGACAGGAAATTCATTGCAAACAAACTGAGTCTCATTCGGAAGCTCAATATGGAGCTGCACCATTGGGTCTTTTAATTGTAACAGGAGCAACTAACCCACTGGAGGGTCAGAAAGTGTTAAATTAAACTGCAGGTTCCAGCAGGCAGCGGGAGAGTGAATAAATTAAGTGGCACACCGGAGGCTGGTAATTATCACTGAAGCAACATGCAGGGAACAGTGCAGGCGCACAAAAGGAAGCTGCTCGTGTTTGGCCTCTGATGAAAGGGAGTGAATTCCCTGAAACGCGTAAGGCTGCAAGACAATCACGGAATGGGAAGCAGTTTGTTTTTCAATAAAAAGGTTGTTACCTACCTGAAAACGGAGTGCGGCTCCATCTCTGAGCAAATCTTTGGAAAAATGGACACACGGTGGCTCCAGGCCGTGGGAGCGACGCACCGCCCTTGGACTAATTGGGGTCTGCGTGGGGGACAAGGCTTCCCTTACGATCGGCGTGGACAGGAAATTCATTGCAAACAAACTGAGTCTCATTCGGAAGCTCAATATGGAGCTGCACCATTGGGTCTTTTAATTGTAACAGGAGCAACTAACCCACTGGAGGGTCAGAAAGTGTTAAATTAAACTGCAGGTTCCAGCAGGCAGCGGGAGAGTGAATAAATTAAGTGGCACACCGGAGGCTGGTAATTATCACTGAAGCAACATGCAGGGAACAGTGCAGGCGCACAAAAGGAAGCTGCTCGTGTTTGGCCTCTGATGAAAGGGAGTGAATTCCCTGAAACGCGTAAGGCTGCAAGACAATCACGGAATGGGAAGCAGTTTGTTTTTCAATAAAAAGGTTGTTACCTACCTGAAAACGGAGTGCGGCTCCATCTCTGAGCAAATCTTTGGAAAAATGGACACACGGTGGCTCCAGGCCGTGGGAGCGACGCACCGCCCTTGGACTAATTGGGGTCTGCGTGGGGGACAAGGCTTCCCTTACGATCGGCGTGGACAGGAAATTCATTGCAAACAAACTGAGTCTCATTCGGAAGCTCAATATGGAGCTGCACCATTGGGTCTTTTAATTGTAACAGGAGCAACTAACCCACTGGAGGGTCAGAAAGTGTTAAATTAAACTGCAGGTTCCAGCAGGCAGCGGGAGAGTGAATAAATTAAGTGGCACACCGGAGGCTGGTAATTATCACTGAAGCAACATGCAGGGAACAGTGCAGGCGCACAAAAGGAAGCTGCTCGTGTTTGGCCTCTGATGAAAGGGAGTGAATTCCCTGAAACGCGTAAGGCTGCAAGACAATCACGGAATGGGAAGCAGTTTGTTTTTCAATAAAAAGGTTGTTACCTACCTGAAAACGGAGTGCGGCTCCATCTCTGAGCAAATCTTTGGAAAAATGGACACACGGTGGCTCCAGGCCGTGGGAGCGACGCACCGCCCTTGGACTAATTGGGGTCTGCGTGGGGGACAAGGCTTCCCTTACGATCGGCGTGGACAGGAAATTCATTGCAAACAAACTGAGTCTCATTCGGAAGCTCAATATGGAGCTGCACCATTGGGTCTTTTAATTGTAACAGGAGCAACTAACCCACTGGAGGGTCAGAAAGTGTTAAATTAAACTGCAGGTTCCAGCAGGCAGCGGGAGAGTGAATAAATTAAGTGGCACACCGGAGGCTGGTAATTATCACTGAAGCAACATGCAGGGAACAGTGCAGGCGCACAAAAGGAAGCTGCTCGTGTTTGGCCTCTGATGAAAGGGAGTGAATTCCCTGAAACGCGTAAGGCTGCAAGACAATCACGGAATGGGAAGCAGTTTGTTTTTCAATAAAAAGGTTGTTACCTACCTGAAAACGGAGTGCGGCTCCATCTCTGAGCAAATCTTTGGAAAAATGGACACACGGTGGCTCCAGGCCGTGGGAGCGACGCACCGCCCTTGGACTAATTGGGGTCTGCGTGGGGGACAAGGCTTCCCTTACGATCGGCGTGGACAGGAAATTCATTGCAAACAAACTGAGTCTCATTCGGAAGCTCAATATGGAGCTGCACCATTGGGTCTTTTAATTGTAACAGGAGCAACTAACCCACTGGAGGGTCAGAAAGTGTTAAATTAAACTGCAGGTTCCAGCAGGCAGCGGGAGAGTGAATAAATTAAGTGGCACACCGGAGGCTGGTAATTATCACTGAAGCAACATGCAGGGAACAGTGCAGGCGCACAAAAGGAAGCTGCTCGTGTTTGGCCTCTGATGAAAGGGAGTGAATTCCCTGAAACGCGTAAGGCTGCAAGACAATCACGGAATGGGAAGCAGTTTGTTTTTCAATAAAAAGGTTGTTACCTACCTGAAAACGGAGTGCGGCTCCATCTCTGAGCAAATCTTTGGAAAAATATATATATATATATATATAAATACATACATACATATATATTTCAAGGTACATATATGTAAAGATGTAGAGTAAAGTGTGGTAAACCTAGACTTGACTATATATAATTAAATTCATGATATTTTGGTAGCTGTTATTTTAGCTATTTTTGTACTAGCCAGACTACTGTTGCTCTAGTATTTCCAGGGCATCTAAACACTCATACAATGGCGACCCTTTTTAATCTTTTGGGGTTGCCAATGGGACAATGTTGTCCTGCTTCAATAGGATCCACAGAAGATTATACTCCATCTTTAAGGTGGAAGGTCCTAGCTCATCGCTGAGGGAAACATTCATATTGTCTATTATGTTGATAATCAAGCACTAAAAAGTTATAGTGGATCGTTCAATAGCTACGTAGGTAGAAAGTCTACCGGAACATTGGTTGGCGTCTCTGTTTCTATCACAGGAGCAATATTAATGACGCAACACTGAGGCACCCTTGACTGAGAAGGTTGTAGATGAGGAATTCCAGTGCCTTTTTCCCTATCATAAAATATGTTTGCCTCTTCAAAGAATAAATGACCATAGAACTCAATCAATGTAAGAGTCTATGAATGGTAATCCATGTGAATATGGTATAATGGTGGGCGGAAGGAGAGGACTAGAAGAAATCCTTGACTTTCAGTTCCAGGACAGGTTTGACTCCATCTCAGGTCTAAATACCTAATGTTTGACTCCTGGATGCTAATTCTGCTACCGCTTTGAACACAAGGACCATTACATGATATACTCAGCATTATATCCAACCAGATAGAGCATGCTATAGGATAGGGCTACAGGTCCTGACCTTCTTCCACATATCCCAAAATAATGATGTTAGTCTCAAAGGCATGTCAAAAGGGCTAATTGTCTGTCAGCGATTGGACATATTCTATTACAACCTAAAATGTGGTATGTCTACTAAAGTACTGCACGCTTGAAGCTTGCTGCCTTGATGGTTCAAACATTTTGATCCCAGCCTATGATGCAAGCAAATGGCATCCCTCAGCCTGCCCAGTGACCTTAATTTCCTTTAGATTTACCTACTAGATTACTGCATTAAAAATCTACTCAACATTTTATGGCAACGGAACTGACCTTTGGACTGAGGGTCACGCTTTTAATAGGGAAGTATAATAGCAACCATTTTGAGTCTATAATGTTCCCACATTTGGTAGCGTTATATGAACTTCACAATACAATATTCACTACAGGATATGTAATTGATTCCACAAAATATGCATAAGGATTATGGGCTTAATCCTAATTCTTGTTATGGCCGCAGGTCGACTGAAACAGCAGCGCACTCGCTGCCCTCCCTCTGCAAACTCCCAGGAGGATTATTCACCCTGGACTGAGTCTTACCCGGCTCTCACCCACCCATACGCAGCATCTTCAAGGCTCCGTGTTTGGTGTGACACACCACTGGACATATAAACGGGTCATTTTACTCGTGTGCACACCACTGCTTGGAATCACCATTCCCCAGACAGCCGGGACGGAAGTACAACCGGCGGAGAGATCCACCAACTCATCTACTTGCCATGAAGAAGTTGTGGTTTTTCCACCCTGACGAAACACTTGTTGACTGGGAAATTGATCATCAATAAACACAGAGAACACGTGATACTTGAAGGGTTCCTATATATTATCTGTTCTACTGTTTTTGTCGTGTTTCACCCAATATTGCAGAATTTTAGATTTGCAGATATTGCTATGCATATTAATACCACGTGTGCACAGTCCTCTTGTACATTAAACCTAGGACCGCCCAGAGAAAATCAACCGAGCGCAGTGTTGACAAAATCTCATGAAATTGTGTGACCCTTGAGAGACTCAGGTGAAAAGAGTTTCCCAGGGCAGATGTTTGCATGATATTCCTGATACGTAGTATGAATGACCATGCCGTTCTGTGTACCTATGTAGGGAATGCCTTGAAGCATTCTTGAATATGTTTTGGTATTAGATTGAGAAACAAGAGAGCAATCACAACCCTATAGTGTGTTAACCTACATGTCCAACCTAAATCTGCAGCTGCAAATTGATTTTACTCGCAGGTGGATAGGGCTTCAAACAATGGGAAGAGGCTATGTTGGGCTCTGCATGATCCAGAGAAGACTGACCTTATAGATAAGTCTATTAATACATCTATTTTTAGGTGCCTGGATCAAGTTTCACCCGATGGTCCTAGCTCTTTGTCAAAAGATTACATTTTTTAAAACAAAATTAGTGACAGGATTGCTAATTCACTTATGTTTACAAAAGGATATCCTTGAAATGAGAATTTGGATACTAATTAAACACATATTATAGAAAAGCTAGGCGGACCCTATGCTATGCGATCTTCAAAGGATTAAAGGGTAGTAGTCAAAGGAAAACCATTGACAAATTGGCTATGCAAGCAGCATAACTTGAAGCTATAATAAAAACATTCAGTTGGTTATCTATTGGTTGATCAGCCATGCTATATAAATCCTGATTGATCGATTGATCTGATGCATGCAGACCCAGAGTCGCTAGGCCTTTCTGGAGTATTGTATCAGGGAGAGGCTTTATCATGGTATGGATGCTATTATCACTGAAGAGGACAAGTTTATCCATTTCATTAAACTGTGTGGTAACAGCGAGATGGGACTGTCATATAATTTTGGACTTTAATAAGGTTAATCAAGGAATACAACATTTTCTGTTATAAATATTGAAGTTGATGGATTGTAGCCCCATCAGTTAGAGCCCAGGCCGCTATGTGGCACTTGCTGACCAACATAAACAAAAGGTGGTCATCTTCCAAAATCCTGATGTCCTTCTATCATCAAAAACTTAAGAACTTGCTAACTCTATTTATTATCAACTATCTTCATATTTGGACTCTTCTGTAAAAATTCTGAAAAGGATATCGTTGACCAACATACTGGAGAAAAACAGTGGTATGGGAGCCCCCTATAGGGTGCAGCTGGGTTTCTGTGAAGGACTGAGTAAAAGAGAAAAACGCAGAAACCTTTGTTTCCTTATTGCTCAATATGTGAGGTATCTATCTTGCATTTATGGATCTATCAACTGAATTCAGCCTTACCAACAGGTCGAAATTATGGCAAATATTGATGGTCAGGGAATTGGAAGATGGCCTGCTGAATTTGCTTCAAAAACTACATTAATGTTTATGGCGTCAGTTTGCTACAGGCTCAAGGGGGAATGCACCAGGCCACTTTAGTCACTGGAGTGCCAAAAAGGTGGGGCTTGGCACTCTTTCTTTTTTCGTTGTGTATAAGTACCTTTGTTCCGGTGTCCTCTGGCTCACCAACTATCTGAAATAACCATTCCATTCAACAAACTTTATTTCGGTCATAAGAGGCCATAAAAAGTAAAAAATACATATACATATATAGCTCTGTTAAGACAAATCATGAAATTTCATTGAGAACAGGTTACAAAATATAGCCAGAGAAGCATTTTAGTTTGTCCAATATCTTTACACCAGTTAAAAATGAGGATGATTAAAACCAGATAAAAGTTTAAAAAAAATTAAAACTAAAAACGACAAGAGTGCATGGGACATTTTTTACAGTTGATGAGATGTATTCAAAATGGCCTACACATGTGCCACATAGATTTAAGGAATCGGGACATGGCAAAAACTATGGGGGAGGGTGTGTCAGATCTTAGAATTCTATACACCTCCAAACACTGTGTACAGCCCATGTTTCTACAAAATGGTATGAGCCAATGCCGTCTGGCAGATTTGTAGCCAGGGCAAAAAAAAAGAACAAGAATGTCGGTGTTAGACCTGTCAGCCCTTTGGGTGGTCCCTCCTCATCATTATTTATTTTGTCCCACTTTTGCCTCAAACCCTGTTTGAATTTTTCCTTTTTGGGAACCACCAGACTTTTTAGTGTTGCTGCAGATTCAGGGAGCCATTTTATCTACCCCTGAAACTTCTGTCTGAGGGCCTGGAGCACAAAATGGTGGCCACCTGTGACATCACCAGCACCCACTGGAACCTACTAGCACCTTCCAGAACATTCCAGAACCCTGTGACAGTTGGAGGCGGTTTAGAATGTTGGGAAGCTAAGACAGAGAGTTGGCAGTTGGAGCTGGCAGTTGGCACCTGACTGGTGAAGAGTGAGCAGCAGAAACCTGAAGGAGGAAGGAGTGAGGCAGCAGGGGTGGAAACTTGTGCCTGGAGTGGGGTCCATAAACCCACCCTTGATACTAGTCCCTACTGACTGAGCCCAGCCTGGAGCCCTGTGTGGGAAGAAGCAAGAAAAACCATCTTAAGGATCTGGACAGCAGGAACAGGCCTTAGAATCCAAGAACAGCAAGATCCTGACCTGGATACTGGTTTCCCTGGAGTCCGACGTCGAGTAGCCTGGAGACCTGGAGCCCGAGGTGGAGAAGCGGCCCTGACTGGAAAAGCAGACGTCGTACCCGGAGCCGCCAGAGGTCGAGAGAGGGCGCCGACGGAGGTCGGAGAAGTACCAGAGGTCGAGGAGGAAGTCACCCGAGGTCGAGTGAGCGGCGTCGACGGGGGAGTGAAGTCCGCCCTCCGGAGTCGCCGGAGACCGAGGTGAAGCGTGCCGGAGGTCGGGAGTGGAGATCGCACTCCGG
Source organism: Triturus cristatus (assembly GCF_964204655.1). Classification (NCBI taxonomy): domain Eukaryota; kingdom Metazoa; phylum Chordata; class Amphibia; order Caudata; family Salamandridae; genus Triturus; species Triturus cristatus. The sequence continues at coordinate 320,650,406 of NC_140586.1, read as the reverse complement.
AGTCGCCGGAGACCGAGGTGAAGTGTGCCGGAGGTCGGGAGTGGAGATCGCACTCCGGAGTCGCCGGAACCTGAGAGAATCGTGCCGGAGGTCGGGAGTGGGGATCGCACTCCGGAGCCGCCGGAAGTCGACATCGAGCCAAGGCCGGCCGACGTCATCGAAACTGAGGTCGCCATCGGACCGGAGCCGCCCGAAGTCGACATCGAGCCAAGTCTGCCCGACGTCATCGAATCGGAGGTCGAGATCGAGCCGAGGCCGCCGACATCGAACCGGAACCGCCTACCGGCGTCGTCAAGAACTGACATTGTGCCGAGGCCGCCGACATCGAACCGGAACCGCCTCACGGCGTCGACACGACTCCAGCGGCGTCGGAGCTTCAGAAAAAGGGCAGTAAGTGGAATAGAGGGCGCCAAAGGCCCTGTGGAATCCTAAGAGACTACTCTAGGGGTTAGAGAGGTGCTGGAACCAGCTGGACTGTGCCAGGGGTGAGCTGAGACTAATTTAGAGGGGTTGTGTAGAGTGAGAGAGCCAGGTCTCTGGTATTCCCCCCTTGATCTCAGTTTAGGCCTCAGCCTTGTCCAAGCCAGGGAGTAGACACCCTCAAGCCTTCCACATCCCCACAAGCTGTGCCTGGGCCAAATCAGCCCATAGTAATCTCAAATGTGATCTGATTATATGAGTGTCACTGTCAGCTTTTAATTATTTATTGAGGGCACTGTATTTATTGTATTTAACCTATTTATTGCTTCACTGTATTTATTGTTCCACAGTATTTATTGTTGCACAATATTTATTGGTTTACAGTATTTATCGCCTCAGAATATTTAATTGCCTGTATGTATTGCACTTATATTTATACCTTCCTTATTTATGATCACCCCTATTTATTGAATCATTAAGACAGTATTTGTTTGATCTGCACTATTTAAAAAGCTTTGTATATTGTGATTGTGTATTATTTATCCAATCAGCAACTAAGAGAAAAAGAAGATAAAGCAAGTTATTTTCATAATTTTTACGGTGTAGAGTCGTTTTTGGAACGGATGCACGCATGGTTATTGTATGGGTATGTCGTATGCTTAGCACGGTGCCTGATTCCTGACCACTCGAGCCAAGCTACCACTGTATGTCCTGGAAAGACCCTGTTACCACCAACCTCTTCCAGTGTGGGAGTGGAGTATTTCCAACATTAATTGGTGTTCAGTGGTGGGATAGAGCTGTGCCTACGTATACTCAACAATAACTGTGGGTAGTCCATAGGCCTACACCAGGAGTTTTCTCAAAGCGGCCTTCCTAATTGTGGGTTTTTGTTTTTTCCAAATTTACTCTGGTGGTGGGAGGAGGTATTATTAAAGGTACCCCCCTGCATTGTTACTGCAAATAACTGTCCTCTGACCTGAGTGGGCAAGATGGAGTTTGTACTGGAGAATTTAGAAACGTACACTGTGGCCCAACTCAGGGAGTTTTGCCAGCGGGAGGGGGTGTATTGTCCCCCAGGAGCAAAGAAGGGTGCACTCCAAACCAGCTTAAGGGCTTGGGGGGAGGCACGCCGAGAAAGCAAGGCTGAGGAGGAGGACAGGGATAGAGAGCCCGACAGTGAGGGAGCTGGTTTGTACCAACCGGAGGTGGGGAACCTGTCAGCGGGGCCCAGGACACTTTCCAGGAAGGGCAGCAGTGCCTCTAGCGGTGGCTTGTCTGAAGTGGAGTTAACAGACCGGAGGGAGAAAAGGCAGCTCACATGGGACTTAGCAAGGCTGGAGAAAGAGAAAGAGGAACAGAGGATGGCTCATGAGATAAGGCTGAAAGAGATAGATCTTCAGATCCTGAGAATCGGGGCCCACCCTGTACCTAACGGTGGCAGCGAAGAACGAGAGTACACCAGGGAACCCAAACCCTACCTGCCAAAGGACATAGTAGCTAGCTATGGAGTGGGTGACGATATCGCCAAGTGGCTAGCGGCCTATGAGGTCTCGTTAAGGGCCCATGGGGTTCCAGAGAAGTACTGGGGAGCGGGATTGTACAAGTACATGCCTCCAGCTGGTAGGGATGCTTTATTGGCCCTAGAGGAGGATGAGCAGACCCACTACCCCACCATGAAACTGGCGCTCATAAGAAAGTTTGGACTAACACCCGAAAAGTACAGACAGAAGTTCAGGGGTAGTCACAAACTGGGCACACAGAATTGGGTGGACTTCCTGGACTATGCAAAGAAGGCACTAGAGGGTTGTATTCAGGGCAGTGAAGTGAGGAACTACGAAGGGTTGTTTGATCTAGTACTGAAGGAACACCTGCTCGAGAAATGTTTCCCTGAACTGCGTCAACACCTGGTGGATAGCAAGCTGACCAGTCCCCGGAAGCTTGCTGAGGAGGCGGACATTTGGGCTAGTACCCGGGTGTCCACAAGGGGGACTGGAGGGGATACTCAAAAGGCCGGACAGGGCGCCCCCCAGAAGAAAGAGGGAGGGGAAAAGAAAAAGGAGTTCTCCAAAGGCCCCCAAAATAACTTCCAAGGGAAGGGAACAGGATTCACCCCTAGGGCTAACCCACCCAGAAACCCTAATCCTGGCCAGAGTCAGCAGCCAAGGGTTGTCCATTGCTACGAGTGCGGTGGCGTTGGACACTATAAAGGAGATCCGAAGTGCCTGAAACGACCACCCCCTCCCATTGGAGGAAAGACCCCCGGAGTAGCTAGTGTAGTGCTCGGGGAGGAGATGCCCTTAACTAAGGGAAGGGAGTGGGCGGGTGTCACTTTAGTGTCCCTGGGAGAACGGGAGATGGTTCCTAAGATCCAGGTGCCCGCAAATACTGTAAAGTATGGGCAGTGGGTCACCATCAACGGCCAAAGAGGGGAGGCTCTGAGAGACACAGGAGCCAGTATGACTATGGTGCGTAGCCAACTGGTGTCTCCAGAGCAGGTAATTCCCGATGTACTCCACCCAGCCGCGATGGCTGACGGCAGAACAGGCCACTATCCAGTGGCCGAGGTTCCCTTTGAATGGGGGGGGGTTGCAGGTTCACTTCGAGTTGCCGTATGCCCTGCCGTGCCAGTCGATTGTCTGCTGGGGAATGACATGGAGCACAACGCTTGGAAGGAGGTGGAATACCGGACTCACACTGAGATGCTGGGTACACCTGATTGGGCCTGTGTGAGCACAAGGTCCGCGACTACCCGGAGAGGGAGTTCGTTTCGGCTGGAGCCTGGAACAAAGGCCCAGCCAGCTGCCAGTCAAGGGAAGAACCGAGGACAGGAGGAGCCTGCCTCGGCGTCCACACCCCGTAGGACGGATAGGCCACCGGAGGTGGTGGACCAGGAGTCTGCGGTGGGGGACGTTACCAAACTGGAGGACCTACCCATCCCGGCCGAGTGGCACGTGGAGGGAGGCCCGTCCAGGGAGGAATTCTGCCAGGGCCAGAGGGAGTGCCCTACCCTTGAGGGGCTGAGGCGACAGGCCAAAGCCCAGGCAGCAGGGAACGTTGAGGGGAACTACAGTGTTTACTGGGAGGATGGCCTCCTCTACAGTGAACCCAAGGCACCCCTACATGGATCGTCACGAGCCTTGGTAGTCCCTCAACGTTATCGAGCCTTCCTTCTGGAGTTGGCTCACGAGATACCATTGGCAGGACACCTGGGGCAAGACAAGACCTTCGCCCGTCTTGTCCCACACTTTTATTGGCCTCAGATGAAAGTGTCGTCCGATACCTACTGCCGGACATGTGTGTCTTGCCAAGCCAGTGGGAAAACAGGGGTGAAGCTGAAAGCTCCCCTGGAACCACTTCCTGTCGTTAGCACCCCCTTTGAAAGGGTGGGCATCGACATTGTGGGTCCGTTAGATCCGCCAACGTCAGCTGGTCACAGGTTTATCCTGGTTCTGGTGGATCATGCCACACGGTACCCAGAGGCAATACCTCTGAGGACCATAACAGCACCTGTTGTGGCTAGGGCCCTGATGGGAATCTTTACCCGAGTGGGTTTTCCCAAGGAAGTTGTGTCCGACAGGGGGACCAACTTCATGTCAGCATACATGCGGGCGATGTGGAAGGAGTGTGGAGTGACATACCGGTTCACCACTCCTTACCACCCCCAGACCAATGGTCTGGTGGAGAGGTTTAACAAAACCTTGAAAGGCATGATCAGAAGTCTGCCTGAAAGCCTGCGGAGGAAATGGGACGTCCTCCTACCCTGCTTACTCTTTTCTTACAGGGAAGTGCCACAGAAGGGAGTGGGCTTCAGCCCCTTCGAGCTTCTGTATGGGCACCCTGTACGTGGACCTCTCAACCTGGTGAGAGACGGATGGGAAAGAACTCCCAGAAAGCTTCCCCAGGACGTGGTGAGCTACATGCTGGCCTTCCGGAGCCAAATGGCTAAGTTGTGGAAGCAAGCTTCTGACAACTTGGAAGCCAGCCAAGCAGTGATGAAGGCGTGGTATGACCACAATGCTCACCCGGTGGAGTTGGAGCCTGGCCAGAAGGTGTGGGTGATCGAACCAGGAGAGCTTAGTGCCCTCCAGGATCGCTGGTCAGGACCCTTTGAGGTGTTGGAGAAGAAGGGTAAGGCTACCTACTTGGTGGACCTGAAGACCCCTCGTCAGCCCCTGCGGGTGCTGAATGCCAACCACCTCAAACCCCACCACGAGAGGCCCGAAGTCATCTTGATGATGGTGACTGACGGAGGAGAGGACGTGGAAAGCGAGCCTCTCCCCGATTTGTTTGCGTCTCAAGAAAAGGATGGGTCGGTGGAGGGAGTGATTCTCTCCCCATCTCTAACTCCTGAACAGCAGGAGGACTGTCGCCAGGTCCTGGGGCAGTACTCTTCGTTGTTCTCCCTTGTCCCGGGTAGGACTCACCTGTGCGTCCATGACGTGGACACAGGAGACAGCCCACCTGTGAAGTCCAAGATCTACCGGATGTCAGACAAGGTGAAGGCCAGCATTCATAGTGAAGTCACTAAGATGCTGGAGCTAGGAGTGATCGAACCTTCTAGCAGCCCCTGGTCCAGTCCGGTGGTACTAGTACCAAAAGCTGCACCACCGGGTGCCCAACCGGAACTGAGGTTCTGTGTGGACTACCGGGGACTGAATTCAGTGACCAAAACTGATGCTCATCCGATCCCTAGGGCGGATGAATTGATTGACCGGCTGGGAGCTGCCCAATATCTAAGTACCTTTGACCTTACTTCTGGGTACTGGCAGATCTCTTTGACTGATGGAGCAAGGGAAAGGTCAGCCTTCTCCACGCCCAATGGCCACTACCAGTTCTGTGTGATGCCCTTTGGGCTCAAGAACGCACCTGCCACATTTCAGCGCCTGGTAAACCAGATCCTCACCGGAATGGAGAGTTTCTCTGCTGCTTATCTGGATGACATAGCCGTCTTCAGTAACAGCTGGGAGGATCACTTGCGTCACCTGCAAGCTGTTCTCCAGGCCCTGAGACAAGCTGGATTGACGATCAAGGTCAGCAAGTGCCAGATCGGGCAGGGGTCGGTAGTGTACCTTGGACACTTGGTGGGTAGGGGAGCGGTGCAACCCCTCCAGGCGAAGATCGAGGCCATCATGGCCTGGGAACCCCCCAAGACACAGACTGAGGTCCGAGCTTTTCTGGGCCTCACGGGATATTACCGCCGCTTCGTGAAAGGGTACGGTACCATCGTAGCCCCCCTCACGGAGCTCACGTCCAAGAAACAACCTCGACGGGTAGTCTGGACGGAGGCTTGTCAGCAGGCCTTTGTGAGATTGAAGAAAGCCATGTGCGAGGCTCCGGTCTTAAGGGCCCCAGACTTTTCCAAGGAGTTCATTGTCCAGACAGATGCATCAGAACATGGCATTGGGGCAGTGTTATCGCAACTCAATGAAGAGGGTCTGGATCAACCCGTGGTCTTCCTATCCCGGAGACTACTTCCCAGGGAACAGAAGTGGAGTGCAATAGAGCGTGAAGCCTTTGCAGTGGTATGGGCTCTGAAGAAGTTGCGGCCATACCTGTTTGGCTCGCACTTCCTGGTTCAGACCGACCACAGACCCCTTCGTTGGCTGATGCAGATGAAGGGGGAGAATCCCAAGTTGTTGAGGTGGTCTATTTCCCTACAGGGAATGGACTTTCAGGTGGAACATCGGCCTGGAGTGGACCACGCCAATGCAGACGGTCTCTCAAGGTATTTCCGCCTTAGTGATGAGAACTCCCAAGGGGTTGGGTAGCTCTCCCCACTTTCAGCTGGGGGGGACGCGTGTTAGACCTGTCAGCCCTTTGGTTGGTCCCTCCTCATCATTATTTATTTTGTCCCACTTTTGCCTCAAACCCTGTTTGAATTTTTCCTTTTTGGGAACCACCAGACTTTTTAGTGTTGCTGCAGATTCAGGGAGCCATTTTATCTACCCCTGAAACTTCTGTCTGAGGGCCTGGAGCACAAAATGGTGGCCGCCTGTGACATCACCAGCACCCACTGGAACCTACTAGCACCTTCCAGAACATTCCAGAACCCTGTGACAGTTGGAGGCGGTTTAGAATGTTGGGAAGCTAAGACAGAGAGTTGGCAGTTGGAGCTGGCAGTTGGCACCTGACTGGTGAAGAGTGAGCAGCAGAAACCTGAAGGAGGAAGGAGTGAGGCAGCAGGGGTGGAAACTTGTGCCTGGAGTGGGGTCCATAAACCCACCCTTGATACTAGTCCCTACTGACTGAGCCCAGCCTGCAGCCCTGTGTGGGAAGAAGCAAGAAAAACCATCTTAAGGACCTGGACAGCAGGAACAGGCCTTAGAATCCAAGAACAGCAAGATCCTGACCTGGATACTGGTTTCCCTGGAGTCCGACGTCGAGTAGCCTGGAGACCTGGAGCCCGAGGTGGAGAAGCGGCCCTGACTGGAAAAGCAGACGTCGTACCCGGAGCCGCCAGAGGTCGAGAGAGGGCGCCGACGGAGGTCGGAGAAGTACCAGAGGTCGAGGAGGAAGTCACCCGAGGTCGAGTGAGCGGCGTCGACGGGGGAGTGAAGTCCGCCCTCCGGAGTCGCCGGAGACCGAGGTGAAGCGTGCCGGAGGTCGGGAGTGGAGATCGCACTCCGGAGTCGCCGGAGACCGAGGTGAAGTGTGCCGGAGGTCGGGAGTGGAGATCGCACTCCGGAGTCGCCGGAACCTGAGAGAATCGTGCCGGAGGTCGGGAGTGGGGATCGCACTCCGGAGCCGCCGGAAGTCGACATCGAGCCAAGGCCGGCCGACGTCATCGAAACTGAGGTCGCCATCGGACCGGAGCCGCCCGAAGTCGACATCGAGCCAAGTCTGCCCGACGTCATCGAATCGGAGGTCGAGATCGAGCCGAGGCCGCCGACATCGAACCGGAACCGCCTACCGGCGTCGTCAAGAACTGACATTGTGCCGAGGCCGCCGACATCGAACCGGAACCGCCTCACGGCGTCGACACGACTCCAGCGGCGTCGGAGCTTCAGAAAAAGGGCAGTAAGTGGAATAGAGGGCGCCAAAGGCCCTGTGGAATCCTAAGAGACTACTCTAGGGGTTAGAGAGGTGCTGGAACCAGCTGGACTGTGCCAGGGGTGAGCTGAGACTAATTTAGAGGGGTTGTGTAGAGTGAGAGAGCCAGGTCTCTGGTATTCCCCCCTTGATCTACCTCAGTTTAGGCCTCAGCCTTGTCCAAGCCAGGGAGTAGACACCCTCAAGCCTTCCACATCCCCACAAGCTGTGCCTGGGCCAAATCAGCCCATAGTAATCTCAAATGTGATCTGATTATATGAGTGTCACTGTCAGCTTTTAATTATTTATTGAGGGCACTGTATTTATTGTATTTAACCTATTTATTGCTTCACTGTATTTATTGTTCCACAGTATTTATTGTTGCACAATATTTATTGGTTTACAGTATTTATCGCCTCAGAATATTTAATTGCCTGTATGTATTGCACTTATATTTATACCTTCCTTATTTATGATCACCCCTATTTATTGAATCATTAAGACAGTATTTGTTTGATCTGCACTATTTAAAAAGCTTTGTATATTGTGATTGTGTATTATTTATCTAATCAGCAACTAAGAGAAAAAGAAGATAAAGCAAGTTATTTTCATAATTTTTACGGTGTAGAGTCGTTTTTGGAACGGATGCACGCATGGTTATTGTATGGGTATGTCGTATGCTTAGCACGGTGCCTGATTCCTGACCACTCGAGCCAAGCTACCACTGTATGTCCTGGAAAGACCCCGTTACCACCAACCTCTTCCGGTGTGGGAGTGGAGTATTTCCAACAGTCGGTCTCATCAGGACTGTTGCAAGCGGGACACTCAACAGAGGGATCTTTTGACCATTTATTCATAAAAGCATTAACCGGGAGGGTCCCTGTTCTAAACTGGATATACAGCTTCCTAGCCATAAAGGCCTGTATATCATCCAGAAAAGGCTTGAAGAGATACTCAGCTTTTATGTTAAGAAAATCAGCCATTAAGTGCCTGAGTTTGGTGTTCCCCTGCAGTTTGAGTGATCTATATGCTCGTACAAGTTGAGGTCGAGATATTATCGGGGACACTTCCTCTGGATTACTCCACAGGTTAGGCATGCCTATTCTAGCGCATGCTTTTTTGATGTACTTGAACCATGGCAGTTTTCCAGCCCCCGGAAGTCCCAGGACCCCCTTGAGTTCTGTTTGATAAGATGCTAGTTCAGGGGTCGCCCACAGTCTGCACCAGAAGGTCAGTGGTCTTAGTCCGATCTCCTCTGCAATCGGTTTGATTCCTAGATCCAGGTGCAGAGGGATGAGGGGAGTGCTAGGCGGTTGTGTAGTTGTGGGCCCCATTCGAACGTTTTGGACAACGTGACACCAAGGTAATCAGAAACAGTCACCCTTAGGTGCTATTTAAGGAGGGGTTTGGGCGAGATGTTTTGGCTGGGTTGAAGACCATGAATTTGGTCTTTGTTGTGTTAATCTCCAACCGTCAATTTTTACAAAATAAAGAGAAACTGTCCAGGATCCTTTGAATGCCCATAGGGGGCTTAGACAACAGCAAAGTGTCATCCGCAAACATCATTGCTGGTACCATGCCTTGCACCAGCTTCGGGGCGTCATTGTCCGCTACGTCGTTTAATTGGGCCACCATGGTGTTGATAAAAAGGCAAAACAGGGAAGGGGCCAGCACACACCCCTGTCTCACTCCTCTGTTAACTGGGAAACGGGGGGTAAATTCTCCGGATTTCCCATGCCTGACTTGGGCAAAGTTGCCTGTATTCAAGCGCATAATCAGTGACAACAGGTAGGGCGGGATACCCAGCTGCTCAAGAACCTCCCACAGTTTGGCTCGGGGGACCAGATCGAAGGCCGATTTAAGGTCAATGAATATCAAATAGAGGCTGCCACCCTCTATTGACACTGTCTTCCAGTATAATAGTTGTAGCCTGAAAAGCTGATCGATGGTGGAAATATTCTTCCGAAACCCAGCCTGATAGGCTCTCAGAACTTCATGCTCTTCCATCCAAGAGTGGAGTCGTTCAAGGAGGATCCTGGTGAACAATTTCTGGGTGACATCTATCAGGCTGATCGACCTATAGTTGGAGGGCAAGAGGGGTGAGCCTTTCTTGCAGACTGGGAAGATTTCGGCCCCTAGCCACGTATCCGGGATCTTCATGCCTAGCAAAATAGTGTTAAATATTGCCCAGGGATGGGGTACCCAGATGTTAAGTTCCTCCCTGAATAGGTCCCCAGGGATCTTATCTAAACCAGTGGCCTTTCCTAGGGGGAGCTTCCTAATTGCGTTTAAAACTTATTTTAGAGTAATCCATTGGAGGTCTTCATTGAGATTCCCTAAAGTTGCTAAAGAGGCTGCATCTTTGAGTTCTGTGGGTTCCTCAGTAGAACAGAGAACTTGGTAGTCCAACTTCCATGCGGCTGCAGAGATGTTTGGCTCTAATGCTGAATTCTCTATACTGCCGTCTGCGCTCACTAATGACCAGAACTTCTTCATGTCCCTATTAAAGAGTGCTGCTTTGATGTCATCCCATCTTTCAAGCAGTTCTTCTTGGCTAGCTTGATACTATCTCAATACTGGGCCCTGCTTGATTTGATTAAGGATCTATCGTTAAGTTTAATAGCATCTATAAGGGCACCCTGTGCCTTGCGGCACAAGTTATTAAACCAGGTTTGCTTGGCACCCTTGTTGGGATTAGAATGTGTCAAAGGGTTAAAAATATTGGTCAGGCTTGTTAACAGTTCTTCATGCAGTGCCTCTAGTCTACTAATGGTTTGTGGAGTGTTGAGTGTTGCAGCAGCCGACTTCCTTTCCATTAAGGGCAAGATGATTTGAGAATATAATGCGGCTGCCTTATCTGCTGACTGCTTGAGTTTTCCCCACCTGATTTTCCTTCGATTATTGGCAAGTGTTAAGTTGGTACCTGCAGGGGTGCCAATAGTCGTGGGATTGTAAAGTTCTGGATGCTCCAGCTCCACTATCAGGGCGTTATGGTCACTGTCAAGTCTTGGCATGACAGCGAAGTCGACCACCCACCGCCAAATGCTTGTCTCCACTAAAATATAATCCAGCAGGGAAGATTGTCCTTATCTGTTAAAGGTTTGCTTCCCTGGCTGGTCAGACTTGCTACAGCTGTTACATGCCCTCAAAGAGTGGGTTAAGGTTACTGCATTTATCTGGAGTACCAGAGGAGTCCAGGCCTTTACCGGTGGAATTTGAGGATCAGGGATGAGCCAAAGGCTATCGTCATCGCTAGAGGGGGCATCAGTGGGGGCAGCCAGGGGCTCGAATTGACAGTTAAGGTCTCCCCCAATAATCAATCTAGCATTCAGGGGTGCTGTGTCGATGAAGGTGTTAAGTAGGTCTATGGTCGGGGATTCCTGTGTGATGTTTAGAGCACGGGAATAAATGTTAATAAGAGCAAGTTTTAAGCTGGAGGGGAAAGTGAGTACAATACACTGGATATCGTTGGATGCGGTATTCAACTGAACCGCAGTGCAATCCAGGTGGGTAGCAACCCAGGTGCATAAGCTCCCGAGGGTCTGCCTCTTCCCCCTGAGGTGGCCTGCACGTTGAAGGTTGCATAGCCCCCCTCACTATATCCTCTCTTGCCCAAGTCTCCTGAAACATACACACATCGTGGGTGCCTACGAACTGTCCCCAATCTGTGCAGTGCAGTTTATTTTTTATTCCAGCGATGTTTCATGATAGAATCCTTAACTAATGACCGGCGGAAGGATTGCCACCATGTGCATCATGACAGTTGTTACTAGGTCTTCAGATAACAACTAAGGGTGGGCCTAATTGGCAGAGTACTATTACGCGGATTTCCACGAAGTTGAACTTCAACAACTCCTTTTCTTCGTCAGACTCCCAATTAATAAAACAGAAACCTCATATACATTTGGTAAAATAACAAGTATCTCTGTCTTTACATGCTAAAATGCATACAGTCATTTCACAAAAGTGAAGATGAAAATATAGTAAGCTGTGAGAGAGGTGATGATTTTGGGATCCTACCTAACCTAGGGAGAGAACCAAGCAGATGCCTTGAAAACAAAGAGCACATCTTGCTGAACGATTCGGTGGTGGTCCCATCCTCTTAGGACCACCCCAAGCACAGTTATGGCCAAAAATACAATCCCAACCAAAGGCCCTGCAAAGCATTATGGGACGAGATTAGCAGTGGGCAGTGAATATTACAGTATCCAATATCAAAATAATTCTACAAAGAGCTGCAGTTCATCTAGTAGTCGTTACTAGGTGTTCCTTACGAGTCAAATGCAAAAGCATTGAAATTATTACATCAAGCTGCAGTTCCACTAGTCGTTACTAGGTGTCCCTCACGAGTCCCTCGTGAGCAGCGGCGGGAGAAAGAGTCAGTTGCACCCTGGGACTTGTGGTCCCACCAGGGTGAGGTGCGGGGTATCGGAAATGCGGGCAGCAGCAGTCAGGACTCCCTGGGATTCGGTCCCACCAAGATGCGGGCAGAGATGCCCCCGGTGTGAGCCCCAAATGCAGGAAACAGAGCAACAGCGTCCCGCGCCGTGGGGAGCGAGGCAGCGCTTTGTGCGTGGTGGTGGCGCCTCCCCCTCGTGAGCAGCGGCGAGAGAAAGTGTCCGTTGCACCCTGGAACTTGTGGTCCCACCAGGGTGAGGTGCGGGGTATAGGAAATGCGAGCAGCAGCAGTCAGGACTCCCTGGGACTTCGGTCCCACCAAGATGCCGGCAGAGATGCCCCCGGTGTCAGCCCCAAATGCAGGAAACAGAGCAATAGCGTCCCGCAGGAAACAGAGCAACAGCGTCCCACCCCTTCCTTATGTGGATGGCACTCTACTAATGCCGAGAACTGCTGATGACCATAAGCAGTTGGTGTCCAAATGTGTACTATTTATGGATCAGTCAGGAAACAAATGTGGTTACATCAAAGTTCATGTCACAGGGCCCCAAGAACTTTGAAACAAAGCAGCAAATTTACTGATTTTAATGCAGCACAGCAGCCAAATTTACTGCACTAAGGTGTGCAAGGGGGAAATACAGCACAGAGCTAAATCTATTAGTATTGTCGTCCTGCTGCTGTCTTCCCCAGTGCTCTTAAAGGCCGCCTATCATGATGCACAGCCTCACAGAGGTGTATGTGCACTGTCAAGCATAGGATTTGAACTAGAAGCATATCCTTGCAGTGCAAATTTATATTTCTGGATAAACATGAATGATCCCATGCACTAGTGCACTTCAGCACACATGCAAGGCGTGTTTGTTTTTTGAGAAATGAAAATATTTCTCTTTGTTAGTGCTTGCTTCAAGAAGGCTTTAGTTGTTTACGCAAAGCCTGGATTGACTATTTTATTAGATCACAATGTGGGCCTGATTCACAAAGGTAAAGTTAGACCAAAAGTCTAACTTTAGACCTGAAGTCTAACTTTACAAATTTTCGGTATTCACAAAGATAAGTTACTACTAGTAACTTTACTATGAGTAAACTTACCAGTAGCAAAGTTACTAATAGTACATTTACTATTAGTAAAATTACTATTAGTAAAGGAAAAGAACCTTTATGTATTGTGATTATATTCACATCCCTGCTGCTGCAAGACAGGATCGCGCACGCTTTTATTTGCACATAGCACTTCTGAAAGAGATTGTCACCAGTGAGAAGTAGACACCAGTTTTATCGCTTTTAAAACTGACTTGGAAGGAGAGGGGTTTAGAGGGAAACACTCTCTGAGAGGCAGTATTTTAAAAGAGTGTTGTTGACTACATTTTAAATATTGCACGAGATTGAAAGTCTTTTTTTAAAAATCATTCACCCACCGCAACCACACTGCATCCCTGCTCTCCCGCTAATTCGCCTTATTCCCCGGTCCACCACGGAGTGTTCCGATTGTTGTGGAGGCGGGCACAGGGCAGAGGTCAGGGGGTGGAGCCACTAACTATATGAGTCGCATTGCAGCGCAGACACTAAAGGCGCGCCTAAGGCAAGCCCGTCTGTGCCCGTCCACGACCGGCAGAGACCAGGGGCCAGAACCCCTGGATCAAGAGCACGGCATCTTACATACTCAGAGCACCATTTAAAATCACTTTTTAAGCCGGTCGATGAGAAATGCAAACACCATATTAATCTGACCTCAAGTAGCAAAACCTGCACCAACTGTCCGTTTAAACTGCACTACCCAGGGCAGCGCTCGGCTAATAGAGAGACCAACTCAGAACTAAAACTACTTCTGCTGAATTGTAGGTCCTTGCCAAAACACCACCTTGAAATCAACATCCTGCTTACTGAACAACAGCCTGAAGCACTGTTCCTGACAGAAACCTGGCTGCACAAAGATGCAGTCCAGATGTGGTGCAAGCACTCCCCCCAGGATACAATATATTAAGGAAAGACAGGACACCCCATAAAGAGGGGGGGGGAATTGCTATCATCCTTAAAAACCACGTAAAAGGACGCATCGAACCAGATATCATACAAGAATGTGAGAATGGGTTTTGCACTCACATTCAACCCCACATGCTCCCTATCAGGGATTTTACTATACAGATCCCCTGGTCCATGCGAAATGTTTATAGACTCCCTTACCGACACAGTAGCAATGAGGGCAAACATGGCCGCCAACTTCACCGTCCTTGGAGACCTAAATTTACATCTGGAGGACGCTAATAAAGGCGATGCACACAACCTCGTACTTAATATGCAGGCATTACAACTTAAGCAAAGAGTCACAAGACCAACACACAACAAAGGCCACATACTAGACCCAGTTTTTTCAAACTTAGATAGTATATCAATAAACAAGTCTTCCCCAGTCCCCTGGTCAGACCATTTTTTGATACCTATCATCTGGAAGCTATCAGGGACTCCGTCCAACAACCAGCCCCCAAAGACTTGGGACCGGCCTTGGGCAAAGTTAGATCCAGAAATCTGGGCCAACACCCTCAAGGCCACTAACCCCATAATCAATCCCGACCCCATCAAAGCATTTGATAAATTTAATGAATGGATCACAACATCTCTCAACGCCACCATACCATACAAATGGAGCTCGAAGAAACCCACTGAAAAGAGACTCCCAAGGTATACCACGAAATTAAGAGAGACCAAGCAAAAATGTAAAAGACTGGAGAGGGCCTGGAGGAGGGACTACAGTCCAGAAAAAAAACACAAATATAAAGAGGCCATAAAATTATATCAAACAGAAACCAAACGAGCCCAGGCTCAATACTACGAAGAAAAAATTAACCAGGCAGCCAACGCACCCAGGGAAATTGCCAGAATAGCAAAAAAACTTTCTACCTGCCCCCAGCCAGAAAGGCCCTCAGAATCAGCCCCCCAACGATGTAGGGAATTAGCAGAGTTTTTTTAATACTAAAATCCTTAACATATACAATGCCTTCCCTCCGCCTCAGCAGACAGAAAATCCTAGTAACAAAGTGGAACATTCGACGGAGAGGGCGAACTTACTGAGCGACCTCCCAATACTGGACATTACCACCCTTTCCACACTTTTCTCGAAAGTTAAATTGGGTTCCCCATGTGACCCAGCCCCAGCGCACCTGCTACATAAGGTAAAAAGACAATACTTCCTGCACTCTTGGAACTCCTCAACCTGTCCTTAAATACCGCGACAGTACCATCAAGCTGGAAACGCGCCATGGTCAAAGCACTCTTAAAAAAGCCTAACCTAAATCAAGAAACCTGGAGCAATTACCGTCTGGTATCACTACTCTCCCTGGTTAGTAAGATTCTAGAAAAACAGTAAATACCTCCCTCACCAACTACCTGGAAGTCCATAAGATTCTACACACTTCCCAGATAGGGTTCTGTCCCAACCACGCTACAGAGACAGCACTGATAACAGTGACCGAGGAATCAAGAAAAATCCTCGACTTGGGGGGCAATGTGGCACTCATCCTACTTGATCTGAGCGCCGCATTTGACATGGTAAATCATGGCACTCTACTAGACAGACTCAAAGAGGTGGAAGTGACAGGCAAGGCATTCTCCTGGATCGAGTCCTTTCTAACGGACAGAACGTTCCAAGTATTTGAAGGCAACCACACCTCAAGGAAGATCCCCCTCACCTTTGGGGTTCCACAGGGGTTCTCATTGAGCCTCACCCTGTTCAACGTGTACCTGAGACCCCTAGCTGATCTAGTCCTCCCATATGGAGCTCAGATAGTAACATACGCCGATGACACCCAACTTGTGGTAGTTCTCAACCACCCGGATGGTAGCAAAATCGACCTTGAAGCTTGTCTGACAAAGGTGGCCATCTGGATGGACAAGTCTTACCTGAAGCTTAACGGGGATAAGACTGAACTAATGATCCTCGGCAATACAGCAAGTGGCCCCTTAGACTTAAAATGGCCAGCCTGTCTGGGACCAACTCCTGAACCCAAGGATAGAATAAAGAGCCTAGGAATCTGGCTGGATAAGTCACTTAAACTTGACCATCAAGCGGTACAAGTAGCAGCCACATGCTTTGGCATCCTAAGACAACTAAGGAAAATACTACCACTACTCCCAGATACCGCACGCAGAGCGATGGTTCAAGCACTGATACTCCCTCGGCTGGACTACTGCAATGCACTATACCTGGGCACCCCAAACTCCTTAATTAGTAAACTCCAGATAGTACAGAACTGCGCAGCTAGACTATTATACAACGTCCCCAGAAAACAATCGACTAAGCCAGCAATGTGGACTCTGCACTGGCTTCCCATCTCAGAACGAATAATGTTTAAATCACTCTGCATCGCACAAAAGACCCTCTGGAAAACAGGCCCACAAATTAATTCCACCCTTTTCTCCTTCCACCGTCTTCTGCGTAATCTGAGATCTGCCAGTCTGTTTCTAGCCAAGGTACCAAAGGTTCGAAAGGTATGATCAGGGGGACGCATGTTCTCTTACAATGCCTCCATCCTGTGGAACTCACTTCCCCTACAGCTTAGATCCACAACTCACCACCTCTCTTTCAGGAAACAACTAAAGACGTGGCTTTTCCAGAAATTGCAGTAAAATAGGAAGGTGATTGGCCACAAACCAGCGCTGGGATGCCTAAGGGTAGACATGCGCTATACCAAGAATCGATTAATAATAATAATTGTTTTCTGATTTATCACTGAACTTGTATATATGTGCTTATTTTATTTAAGATGTATTTTTAAGTTTAGTGTTGTTAAATGACATCTTAGTACTTGTGAGTGTAAGATTTTTAACCAAAACAAACTATTTTTGACTGTCTGGAATCATCATACAACTAAGTACAAATTGCCTTACTTAGCACATCTAACACGTGCACTTCTCACAGTGAAAATATAATCCTCTGGCTGGATTTTTTAAAATCTATTTATAGTTGGGATTTAAGGCTGGTGGATCCCACACAGAAACATTGCCTTTTAACTATAACAGCACTCTGTTTTGCTCAGTGACAGCATGCTGAAGGGTGCTATTGAGATACATCCATGTGACTCAGTAGGATGCTTTACACCTGCTCTTTGAGAAAGTAACAGCATCACAATAAAACGATCAAGTGGAGAGTGACTGATTATCTTGGATGATAACATTGATCGGCTCTTATGTTCCAGCCATTCTTGGGAAATGTTTGGCTGTGCCAAGTTACAGAGGACATTGGCATCACAGTTTGCACTTGACTCTGATGTAGATGCCATAAAGAGACAAAAGCAATGACAGAAACCTGGGAGAAGGACAGGTTGCCACAACACAGAAACAATCTTGCTATTCACGGTTACATAGTTACAACATTACCGAAAACATACCTGAAAATCAGAAGAATAAGGAAAAAATTGTGTTAGGGTAGTTCCTGTTTTGTGCATTAACTCAGATTATTTAATGAAAGGGAAGGAACCAAAACACCTCTGGACTCATGTTCAGGTTGGCAGAGGGGGAGGACCTCTTTGATTTGGGAGTGTTCAGCCCTGCCAAACTAACGGGTTTCCCATCTCATTCAAAGGTGGGTGATCTACAGGGTTTTTCAGAGCGGAGCCTCATGTAAAGTTCAGTCCAATGCCAGGTAATGGTAAATAAAGTTGTTGATTTCAAGTTGGTCTCAACACCTCAGCCTCCTAGACTTGCTTCAGGTCTGGCTCAATCCAACTGCCAAACAGTTAAATCAATACATTCTAGGCAGGAGTTTAGAGAGCCCAGAGTTCTACAACATAGATGACATAAGCTGAAGATTCTCAAGAAGGCTAGAGGTTCTTACAATGGCTAAGAAAGAAATACAACGGCTAAGGAAGAAATGCTAGCAACAGCTTAGTACAGAATACCACACCTCACCTGACTCTGCCATCAGAACCTTTGACCTGAAAATCTATCCGCTGGTCGCCAGGTCCTATTTAGGGCAGGGGATGTCACTAGATTTTCCTGCCTGTGACGCCATACGAAGCTTGGCACTCCTGTGCAGGATTATCGCTCATGGCCCGACACCTGGAGAGAAAATAGCCCATGCAACAAGACCATTGATTTTTTTTGTTTCTCACAAAGTCATGGTTTGGAAGCTTATTCTTGAACAACAAACACGTTTCTGAGTGGGTGAAACTTTCAACCTTTGGAGAAGCTAGACAGGGAGACAGAGCTCTCTAAATTCTCTGGGGTGTCATCTGTCAGGGACGAGGAGGCCATGGCCTCCACTGACCTATGGTGGATTTCTGATAGGGACTAAATGTCCCTGCTAGACCTCATTCTGAGTCCTTTGAGGGATCCAATATTGGGTGGAAATGGTTGTTTGCACTCAATATCTTGTTCCAAAACTGGCATACTCCTGGGGATTTACTTCACACACATTCCTCCAGGTATGACCTTCAAGAATTTGCATAAGGAAAACACTTAGGTAATAGTGAAATGTGTTGATTTCTGGTACAGTAAAAGTACATGGGCTAGATATTCCCCATTCCTACCTGTCAAACTCGCACCGGGGAAACCATGGGGTGTAGTACCCTGGGTGATTTCACTGCACAGTAATTCTGTAACAGAGAGAATGAGGGCTCTAACATTCTAAAAAATGTATCATTGTAAATGTCCAGTACATGAACTAAGACATAAGCATTTCAAATCATAATTAATATTCACATTGATACTAAATTATGATCACAGCACCTGGACAACAGTTATTCAAAACCTCAAAGTTGTGACCTAACTGTGCATAACACATGCAGCTGTCATTAATTTAGAGAGAGCTATTCCAAAATTATCATCAACATGTGATCAATTTATGGAAAAAGAATAGTAGACATAAAAATAAGCAATGCAAACACTCAGTAAGAGGCGTTACTGGTGGAGAAAGTACAACAGAGCTGTTCTTCTTCAGAACAACAACTTTTGATTATGAGTTTTGATGTTTATCGCACCTAAAAAATTCCAGGTATGTTATTTAACGGGTGTGATAAATAACACCTATTACGAGTTGGTGGGGAACAACATGTGGATTTTGATACGGCAAATACTGTATGGAGATCCCCTATTAAATTTCGGCAGTTTTGACTAGAAGAAATGTATCAAAGTTTGCAGCAGACATGAACACGACAGAAATACAAGCAATTATATATTAGTTTTAGATTACATTTTTAAAATTTTTGAAAGAGTAAACGCCTCTTGCAAAGTTCATGTGAAATTGAATATGTAGAGGAAGGGGTATACCTTCTCGTGGCTCTAAATATCATTGTCTTTTGAAACAGTTATTGGAACACATTTTTTATCTAAGAGACACTGATCTGGTGTTGAGCTTCAAGTTCCCCCATCTTGACCTTTGATTAATTGAGCCCCACAAAATAAAGAGGGACACAGTGCATCGGAAATTAAACTTGGATGGAGGGGACATGGTGTTCTCAATGTGTGTCATAGGATTTTAAAATCTGGTATAAGGCTTTCACTATTAGAGTTGTCCATCTGTTCTTTTTCCAAATGTTCTAGTTAAAAAGAGTAAGTTGTGCTTTTCTTTCAAACGATGCTGTAATGTTGGTGCTGTCTTTGTGATTCCATTTGGTACATCCAAATCTAACCTGAATGAATGATGATCTAATCAAGAAATGGGGCGATCATCATGGAAAATTAAACCACTAAAAAAGATGAGATCTAGGATTTGGTCCTTCTAAGGAGGTACCTTGTTGGATGTTCTGACAGTCATCTTGCTTGTCAATTATACTCAGAAATGTTGATCCTAAATGTTAAAGTATACTTAATATATATTGAAATCTCACAGAATAACCAATCATTTTTGTTTCCTTGAATTTAATTGTTGCTTCTATCTTATTACTATCAAAATACAAGCATCAGGAATGTCCATCCTCCACTGTTCTACTTCCACTGTTTACAGTGATGCATCTCTTGACCTGAAGTGATTCAAAAAGTACTGACGTTTTATCATAGCTTCAGTTTTTCAGCTGCCTTCCCCTTAGTCTGTTTCATTTAAGCAGCTGCTACTCAGTCCCTTTCATCTAAGCTGGTGTTTCTCTTTATCACAATTACCGGTATTCTGTTCTGATGTGTTTTTTGATATTTCTACACTTTTTCATCCTTTTCCCAATACACCTATTGACTTTGTCCTTCAAGACACATCATTTCTGAGTGAAAATCTATGTGTAAAGCTGAGGATATACTGACATTAGTCAGACCTCCACAATCTCTTTTGCCTTGATTATTGCTCAGATAAGCTGTGACATCCTCCCGGTATGATATGATATTTCTGTGTTTAGGAAAATATGTATAGTTGTGCACATTGCCTAGACAACGTCCGAGCACTTGAAGTGAACGGAAAAACCACAAAATGAGGCATTTAATGAGATCAGAGTTATTGTCCAGTGAGATGAGTTTGGTAATTCTAGATTGGACGTTCTTCTCAACTTCAAAAGAAGATGGCCTTAGTTTGGTTTATCTTGTGTTGTGTCTTAACTTTATTAAATGTGTGTGTTCAATAAATACTTAACATAAGTTAAGCCAGACTGCTTTTGTGCCAAGCTATCAGAGGGTTTTCTGAAATGAAGCTTCAGTTTCAGTGCCATTTTGGTGTGGTGGAGATCAAGAAAAGTTGCAAGGGAGGGCTACTGGAGTGGTTTCTTAACAATCAATACATGACATTCTCACATTCTTCATTGTGCTTCTCAGAACTTTGGACTTTTTCTGAACGACTTTTGCAATCTCTATATCTGCCAAAGCACAGTTCCCAGTTTTTGGAAACAGGTCCTTGTAGTTCCACTATTAAGAAAAGCTTATGCTGATCTTGTGGTCTTGATTAACTTTTTGTTAGATTTGACATCCTTGGTGTGGTCTTCTCCTACAGGTTTTGCCTTCTCCCCTCCCGTTTTCTGAAATTCGTTTTTGTTGGCTTTTAAGACTGTGCACTTTGTCCCTGCTAACCAGTACTAAACTGCTTGTACTCTCTACTTTAAACATGGCAGAATTGGCTTACACCCACTGGGCCGTGCAATTTCCTTTTAAGTCCCGAGTATAGGGTACTAAGGGTACCTAGGGCCTGTAACTTAAATTGTACTAGTGGGCAGCAGCACTCATGGATGGTGCCACCCACTAAAGAAGCCTTTTAAAACATGTCTCAGGCCTGCCATTGCAGCCTGTAGTACAGTTTTAACCTGCCATTTGAACCAGAAAATAAATCTTTTTCCAGGTCTAAACTTTCCTTTTTAATACATGTAAGTCACCTCATGGGGTAGGCCCTAAACAGCCCATGGGCAGGGTGCATTGTATTTAACAAGTAGGACATGTGTTTTTCAAGTTTTACATGTCCTGGTAGTGAAAAACTTCCAAAATTATTTCTCACTACTGTAAGGCCTACCTCTCCCATACAATTACTTTGGGTTACCATATTACATTTAATAAGTGCTAACATTTGATGGGGAACGGGTAGGAATACCATGTTTACACTCAAATGAAATGTAATTTAAAACCCTCTTTAATGGTCAAGTATGATTCTAAGTCACAATTCTGAAAATGCCACTTTTAGAAAGTTGGCATTTTCTTGTCCTAACCATTTGGTGCATGCTACCAGTGTCCTTGGTTACATGATACTGCTGTTAGACTTTGTATATTCCTCCCAGACAGTGAGACAAAAGGGCTTAGTTGCGGGCAGGATGGGTCATCCTGACAGGAAGGGTGGGAACGAAGCTGTCCCACTTGCACTTCAAAAAGGGATGCCTCCTGCACACACAAAGAAACCTAGCACTACTCTTTTGTGCTCCTAGACTTCTTGGAGCCTTGACAGGGGAAGAAAGGAACTTTCCAGAACTAGATGTATCCTAGAAGTTTATCTCACTAAAAAGGCTGGCACAAGGTATAAATTATGGACCCTCAGAGCAACTCTTCAGAACGCTACTGGAGCTGTGTTCATTACAGAAGAAGGACTGCCTTGTTTTCTAGAGGTCTGCCCTGCTGCTTGAGGCCAGTCGTGTTCTCCAGAGGACTGCCCAGCTGCTACCGGAGGACTGCCCTGCTTCTTGAGGTCTGCCTCATTCAGAAGCTCTTCTCCGGTGAACTTGTCTCTTTGTGCTACAATGACCATCAGCTGCTACCAGCAACGCAAGATCTACACTTTGCACCACGACAATGACAACCTGCAGTTACTGCCAAAGCGAACCTCCAGTTATGACCGTCCACGACGCCCAACTGGATCTTCACGCTAAAGCGACAACTGTCCACAACTACCAGCCTGCTCTTTGCGCTAGAGGGACGGCCATCAGATGTGCTCTCCTTGCTCCTTTTGGCCTCCTTCCCCACGAACTGGACTCTTCCTGCTGGACTTTGAGAAGGTAACGTTTTCAGTAGGACTAACCCTGGTCCCTGGATCCAGCCTGCGCTCCATCATTGTCAGCCTGAACTTGACACTTTCCCCTCGGTCTAGCAGAACCAGATGAAAGTGAGTTGCAATTTGGGTTTTTAGGTGTTATACTTACCTAAAAGGTAGACATTGTTTATCTCCAGTTCCACTGATAGGATTTTTGTCATTTTGGTGTCATTTTGTTCATTAAAATGTATCCTATGTTTCTAAATTAGTCTGGGGTTTTATCTTGTGTTGGGTCTTAACTTATTTAAATTTTGTTTGTTCAATAAATACTTAACATAGTGCCTGTAAGTTAAGCCAGACTGCTTTTGTGTCAAGCTACCAGAGGGTTAATACCAGGTTAATTTAGTGACTTTGGTGGTTCACCTTGACAAGGATTGTGGTTGTTGCTTGAGAATACGTTTCCACCCGTCTCAACCAATAACCCAGTTTCTTACTCCTTCGTGTTATTTTCTTGCTACCTTTTCATATCAATATTTTTGAGAAAGGAGTTAATTCTTAACTCTCCCCATTTCACGAGCCTCATCATATAGTAGATCAATGTCAATCAGGATTCTGGCTTCTTCATTGTTGGAAATGTGATTTTTGGTCGGCTAGGGAGTGTGCCAAAGTCGGGAAAAAACTACCACTTGAGTCAGGATAAGGGAGTTACATCCCTGCTCACCCCCTTAGTAGCTTGGCATGAGCACTCAGGCTTATCTTAGAGGCAGTGTGTAAAGCATTTGCACATAACCAACAGTAATACAGAGTAGGCACTACAAAAGGACACCACACCGGTTTAGAATAATATGCAATATTTTTATATATTTAAGACAAGACCAAAAACAATAAAAATCCACAATACAGTACTTAAAAATCTTCAGTTATCAAATTACGCTTAAAAAATAGTTCCTTGAGGTTGATAGCTGAGTCTGGGGCTATCACGGCATCATGAGCAAACAAATCCAAACAGTTCTGTCTGACAGCGGAGTCGCAGGCCAGCTACGGTGTCAGTTAGACCTGCAAACAGTACCTTTTAGAAATGCAGGGAGTCGGCGACCTCTTGTTGAGCTTCCGAAAGCACGGCGTCCGCAGGCGTCGGTTCCGGAGGTCGGTGCAGGAGTCGTCAGGGCCCTTGAAGTCACACACGTTGCAGATCAAACTCCTCTCTGTTGAAGTCAGGAGCGCTGGCGTCGGCAGGCGTTGGGTGGTGCGAAGTGCAGCGGTGTGGTGTGCGATGCCCTCAGGTCGCGGTGCGAGCAGCGGCTTGGTGGTGGCTTCAGATGGCGTCGTCGTTGAGACCAGGGTCATGGTGGGAAGTGAATGCAGTGCTCTTCGCGGTGCTGACAGGTCGCAGTGCAAGCAGCTGCGTCGTCGTTGCTGAAGCGCTGTCATCGGCTGACAAACTGGAGTCGATGGCGCCGGAGTCGGTAGGCCAAGGCTGCGGTGTGGGATGAGAGCAGTGTAACTTTACAAGCGGTGCCCTCGAACCACAGTGCAAACAATGGTGTTGATTTCGGCGTGGAGCGGTGTCGTCGGGGATACCAAGGCGTCATCGTGAAGTGAGGCAGTGCAGAGTGCAAGACTCACCGGACGCGGTGCAAGCAGCGGCCCAGTGGCAGCGTCAGCAGGTGTCGTCGGTGAGACCAGGGTCGCGTTGCGGCGTTGTGGCGGTGCCCTCTGCGGTACCTCAGGACATGGAGTCAGCAGTGGGGAACGGGTAGGAATGCCATGTTTACACTCAAATGAAATGTAATTTAAAACCGTCTTTAATGGTCAAGTATGATTCTAAGTCAAAATTCTGAAAATGCCACTTTTAGAAAGTTGGCATTTTCTTGTCCTAACCATTTGGTGCATGCTACCAGTGTCCTTGGTTACATGATACTGCTGTTAGACTTTGTATATTCCTCCCAGACAGTGAGACAAAAGGGCTTAGTTGCGGGCAGGATGGTTCATCCTGACAGGAAGGGTGGGAACGAAGCTGTCCCACTTGCACTTCAAAAAGGGATGCCTTCCTGAGACTTCGTGAACAGGGGGCAAGCTCTACCTCAAGCCCTTGGATAAACTCACAAAAGTAGATTGCAGAAAGTTCAGTTCAGTCCTTTCACTGCCCAAGACAGAACCAGCCACTACCGGCCAACCCAGCAAAGCACATAGCAATGTGGTAGATCCTCCTCACAGCTTCTCCAGCTACTCTTCATGGCAGCCTTCTTGGTCCAAAAGAGTTCTAAAGTTCAAGGGTCATGGCCCCAATATTTATATCCCAAAATCCTTTGATCTCTTAGGCAGAGTGTCTGTGCCCAGCCAGAACCAGTTCTGCCTTCTCTCATGTGACTTCCTGGCAGGAGGTGGAGACGGCATTGTCAGAGGCAGACCAGGCCCTTTGAGGTGTGTGGAAATCTCCTCCCCAATTGCAGCCCAGGTCTATTCAGCCCTTTCCTGACCAACCTAGTCTATCTGGATCCACTCCTGCTCCCTAGCCTTCTGTCATCCAAAACCCAGACAGGCAATCCACATTCCAGCAGAGGCACACAGGATGACTGAGCAAGAAAATACCTCCTTTCTAAAAGTGGTATTCTCAAACACAGAATGTAAAAATCACCTTCACTAAAAGATGCATCTTTAGATTCTGAGCTCAGGCATACTAAACTTTATTTTCCTACCTAGTTCGCAGGGTCAGTTATGTTTATAAGATGTTATAAACAAACTTCCCATTCAGTCCTTTGGGGAAAAAGTAGCCTTGCAATAGTGAAAAACAAAATTGGCAGTAATTCACTATCAGGACATGCCACACACACCGGGGCATGTCCTACCTTTCACATACACTGCACCCTGCCCATAGGGGTACCTTGGGCCTACCTTAGGGGTGGCTGACATGTAAAAAAAGGGAAGGTTAGGGACTGGCAAGTGTGTGCACTGGCCAAGTCGACATGGCAGTTACAAACTGCGCGCAGACTCTGCGTTGGCAGGTCTGAGTTACCTTTTCAGGGCTACCCATGTGAGTGGCACAATCAGTGCTGCAGGCCCACGAGTACGATTTGATTCACAGGCCCTGGCACACTCAGTACACTTTACCAAGGACTAACAAGTAAATCAAATATACAATCATGGAAACACCAATCCATAAAACAATTTACCACAGGAGCACTTGCACTTTCCCACTGATCAGCAGTGCGGAAAGCGCGCAGAAATGCTACACCAGCAAAAACAGAGTCAAAACCGGGAAGTCAGAAAGCAAAAACTCAGGGGAAACACGCCAAAAGATGCCAAGTCTAACACATGTCCCCTCCAGCTGAAAGTAGGGAGAACTACCCACCCTCCTGGGAGTTCTCTTCACTAAGGCGGAGGAACCTGGACAGACCATCTGCATTGGCGTGTTCTGTGCCAGAACGGTGTTCCACCGCAAAGTCCATTCCCTGTAGAGAGAAATGGACCACCTCAGCAGTTTTGGATTCTCACCCCTCATTTGCATCAACCGTCTGAGGGGCCTGTGGTCTGTCTGAACCAGGAAGTGAGTCCCAAACAGGTATGGTCTCAGCTTCTTCAGTGCCCAGACCACAGTGAAAGCTTCCCTTTCTATGGCACTCCACCTCTGTTCCCTGTTGAGTAGTCTCCTGCTAAGGAAGACTACAGGCTGGTCTAGGCCCTCTTCGTTCAGTTGTGAGACCAACGCTCCCACTCCATGCTCTGAAGCATCACTGAAGTGTACTTAAAAATCTTCGGTTATCAAATTACGCTTGAAAAATAGTTCCTTGAGGTCGATAGTTCCGTCCGGGGCTATCATGGCGTCATGAGCAAACAAATCCAAACAGTTCTGGCTGACTGTGGCATCGCAGGACAGCTATGGTGTCGGGAAGACCCGTAAACAGTACCTTTTAGAAATGCAGGGCGTCGGTGACCTCTCGTTGAGCCTCCAAAAGTACGGCGTCCGCAGTTGTCAGTTCCGGAGGTCGGTGCAGGAGTCGTCAGGGCCCTTGAAATCACACGCGTTGCAGATCAAACTCTTCTCTGTTTAAGTCAGGAGCCCTGGCGTCGGCAGGCGTCGGGTGCTGCGGTGCGAAGTGCAGAAGTGCGGTGTGTGGTGCCCTCAGGTCGCCGTGCGAGCAGCGGCTCGGTGGCGGTGTCAGATGGCGTCGCCGGTGAGACCAGGTTCGTGGTGCAAAGTGAATGCGGTGCTCGTCGCGGTGCAAGCAGCTGCATCGTCGTTGCTGAAGCGCTGCCGTCGGCTGACGAACTGGAGTCGATGGTGCCGGAGTCGGTAGGCCAAGGCTGCGGTGTGGGATGAGAGTGGTGCGTCGTGTAACTTTAGGAGCAGTGCCCTCGAACCATGGTGCAAGCAATGGTGTGGATTTCGGCGTGGAGCGGTGGTGTCGGAGATACCAAGGCGTTGTGGTGAAGTGAGGCGGTGAGGAGTGCGGGGCTCACAGGTCGCGGTGCGAGCAGTGACTCAGTGGCAACATCAGCAGGCATCGTCAGTGAGAGCAGGGTCCCGGTGCGGCGTTGCGGCGGTGCCCTCTGCAGTACCTTCAGGACACGGAGACGGCAGCGGCGTCGTAGACATCGTCGGGTTGCTTTTCTTCTTTTGCAGCACTAAACACACAGTCCCCAGTGCTGAGGGCACTGGGGACTTGAAGTCTTTGCTGTTCCTGAGACTTCTTGAACAGGGGGCAAGCTCTACCTCAAGCCCTTGGAGAAACTCACAAAAGTAGATTGCAGAAAGTTCAGTTCAGTCCTTTCACTGCCCAGGGCAGAAGCAACCACTGCAGGCAAACACAGCAACGCACACAGCAATGTGGTAGTTCCTCCTCACAGCTTCTCCAGTTCTTCTTCTTGGCAGTCTTCTTGCTCCAAAAGAGTTCTTAAGTTCAGGGGTCTGGGCCCCAATATTTATATCCCAAAATCCTTTGATCTCTTAGGCAGAGTGTCTGTGCCCAGCCAGAACCAGTTCTGCCTTCTCTCGTGTGACTTCCTGACAGGAGGTGGAGACGGCATTGTCAGAGGCAGGCCAGGCCCTTTGAGGTGCGAGGAAATCTCCTCCCCCCTCCCCAATTGCAGCCCAGGTTTATTCAGCCCTTTCCTGACCCACCTAGTCTATCTGGAGCCACTCATGCTCCCTAGCCTTCTGTCATCCAAAACCCAGACAGGCAATCCACATTCCAGCAGAGGCACACGGGATGACTGAGCAAGAAAATACCTAGTTTCTAAAAGTGGTATTCTTAAACACAGAATCTAAAAATCACCTTCACTAAAAGATGCATCTTTAGATTCTGAGTTCAGGCATACTAAACTTTATTTTCCTACCTTGTTTCCAGGGCCAGTTATGTTTATAAGATGGTATAAACAAACTTCCAATTCTCCTATGGGGAACAGGTAGCCTTGCAATAGTTAAAAACGAAATTGGCAGTAATTCACTATCAGGACATGCCACACACACCGGGGCATGTCCTACCTTTCACATACACTGCACCAAGGCCACAGGGGTACCTTGGGCCTACTTTAGGGGTGGCTGACATGTAAGAAAAGGGAAGGTTAGGGACTGGCAAGTGTGTGCACTGGCCAAGTCGACATGGCAGTTACAAACTGCGCGTAGACTCTGCTTTGTCAGGTCTGAGTTACCTTTTCAGGGCTATGCATGTGGGTGGCACAATCAGAGCTGCAGGCCCACGAGTAGCATTTAATTCACAGGCCCTGGCACACTCAGTACACTTTACCAAGGACTAACAAGTAAATCAAATATGCAATCATGGAAACACCACTCCATAACACAATTTACCACAGGAGCACTTGCACTTTCCCACTGATCAGCAGTGCGTAAAGTGCGCAGAAACGCTACGCTAGCAAAAACAGAGTTAAAACCTGGAGGTCAGAAAGCAAAAACTCAGGGGAAACATGCCAAAATATGCCAAGTCTAACATTCATAGTACGTAATCCACACTCTATTTTAGATAATCTTGCCCTTCTTATCATAGACCATGACGGCTTGGCCACCATGGTCTTGCTCGATCTGTCAACTGTCAAAAGCTGTTGATATGGTCTCCCACCACATTCTACTGGATCACCTCCATCAAGTAGGCATCTGGGGTAAAAGTATGAGGGTGATCTCAGATTGCCTCACAGATTACCTGCAAGCCGTTCACCTACGTCCTTTCACTTCACCTGTTGTGGACACCACGTCCAGGGTTCCACCCAACTTTTCTCTGAGCCCACCCTATTCAATGTTCACTTTGTCCCTGTGGCACATCTCAGTCAGATTTTTCTTCATGACTTACACTAACAGCACTCAGATGTTCCTGAACCTGGATGAAAGACTCCTCTCCAACCGGAACAAATCCTGGAATTGCTCGATTGCTCTCATCACAGATGACCCAACAGTTTTAAACAAGCATTGGCATAGCCAAAAGGTCTCGCCTTTGGGACCTTATAAGTGTTTAGCCATGCAACAGTTGATGTTGTTTCACCAACGATATTGTGCTGCATAACTAAATACTCATAAGGTCCCAAAGGCGATACCTATTGGCTATGCCAATGCTTGTTTAATCTAAGTTGTATCACAAGCCATCGGATGCCACGTTTGGTCAGCAGCAGGTGTTCTTTTCTTTGCATTTTTCTTGGCTTTTAGTTGCAATAAAATATAAATAAATACAAAATTTGCACCTGCTTGCACAGGCCAAACCTGGTGGATTTGTCAATGCCTGTTGTAAACTTTGGGGAGAGAAATAGCAGGTACACTGTAGCAAAGATCGCCTTCGACACTCAGCGAGCAATCACAATGCAGAGGGGAGGCCGTCAATCAGATGGCATGATCCCTGCCTCTCCCACATCAAATACCTACTACGTTAGAACCCAGAGCTTAGACTATGATCCATTTAACATTAAACTATACAAGACCTTTACAACTAGACTTATAAGCAGGCTCAATTACACCAGTATATGCAGATTAAAAATATTACATCTAATGGGCACACACTAAACCCATGGCAAAGTGTTTCCATTGATTCATTAAGGACTAAAGCTAAAACAAAGTTCTCTCTCTTTCCAGAAGCTCAGGAGGCATTCTTCAGGTACTATTGCTCAAGAAGCCCATGAATAATTGCCTGCTGCAGAGATACCAATTTCGGCCCAGAAAGTCAGCACAATGACATTGATCGGCATAACCAATGGGTCTGGCTTGCATTGTGTTGTGCCTCGAGTAACACATAAAAAATAAAACAGCTTTCTATGTGCAGTGCAAGAGAGAAACAATTTAATGTGTGATGTTTTAGTGAACCTTCGGAATAGTGATTGTTTTGGCTCACAGAGAACATCAAAGCGGCGGTGCGGCCGCGAAAGTGAAAGCGCTCGCGATCAAGCGCGGCGCGCGCCCGCGCACATGCATTGTAGCTCTAGGCCGGTCATGGTAGCATTTTTTTAAGCCCTCACAAAAAGTCTCGCCAGACCAGCGCATGCGCTGGGTCAGGCCAGACCTAAAAACCAATACAGTCACAATCAAGAACTTGATTGTCTACAACTAAGCTCCTGAATCTGACATTGCAAAATGGCGGCTCACTGAACTTGGTCCCACCCAACCCTGTGTGGAGAGTTCACAACCCGGGGTTCCGTTTCGATGCCTTAACTCTCTCTACAATAAATAAACCTATTTGCCTGTTCTGCCTGTTCCTGCTTCTACGACCTACGCCATTACACAAAATCATCCCTTCTGTTCATGCAGGCTCATAGTCCTTGCAGTAATCCTTTAGCGGCTGCAGTACTCCAACGCTCTCTAACTTGGCCTCCCTGAATATGATCTCAATTTCATCATGGGTGTTCAACGAGCTGCTTTCAAACTTACCTTGAAACTCCCCTAGTCTTCCCCGAGGGCCCGTTTTCTATCTTTGCTACATTGGCGTCCCCTCCCAAATCATATTCTGCTTAAATCTCTCTTCCTGGTGCATTGTGTCTTATACAGACAAGATCCTCTTTGTCTTCTAATGAAAATAAAAAAAGGACTTTGTGAAATTGTTAATCACAATTTGCCTCCGCCCCCACAGCATACAGCATGAGGCAATGGGTTATCCCTTCCACTTTGAGTGGCTCTGCAATTCCTTTGCACATGGTTCACTTCTACAAAAAAAAATGTATTTTTCTTCAATTGCAAAACCGTTTCAAATTTGATTTAAATACCAGCTATTTATTTTGCCTGCACTTAGACTACACACTTAGGCAGTTATTTAATTGTTGTCTTCGTTTTAAAGTTGTTGATTAATAAAATGTCGAAGGCACTTTGTAACACTTGAACTGACTGAAATTTGAGTACTTGGTTAGAAGGTGATGTATTCTTATCTCCACCACCAATAATATTAGTATGCATGGCAGAAACGAAAGGCTTATTATTTACAGCAAATCAAGTTAAATGCCCACATTAACTGGTGTTGTATAGTGTAAAATGTTTGCAATCATTCATTCAAATGGTAGCCACGTTTTAGTGACAGCATGTTATCTTTTCTGTTTTCTTTTTATTTTTTTGGTCTCTGCTCACAATACAAAATAGAAAAATTACCATGGCACCAGCTTGCCAAGACCTGGCATACTGTCTTTGCCATTGCTTGTTTCTTTTTGTCTTTGGGCGATCCCTTTGGTATTGGAGGGTTTTTCTGGTACACACTTTTTTTCCTGGAAACCCATGGTTGAAGCTTGCCCCAGGGCTCGAGCTCATATAAACCTAGGGGCAGATTCATCAATTTTTTATGCGACGCAGCAAGCCACTTTGCTGCGCTGCATGAAAGGCAGAGGGTAGGAATGTGGCACATTTACCTTTATGCAGCCCATTCCTGCTCTCTGCTTAAGCTACTGCGCAAACTGCTGCCTACCACCAATGCAAACACCCTTGCACTATGGCGCAAGAGTGCCTGCATTGTAAGCAAGATTGTTTTTGTATGGGAACGGGCACCTTCCTGCACAAAAACGTTCCTATTTCTGCAGAATGTAGGACACTTAGAAAGAGGAAATCGCAATGGGGAGGCGTACAATTCTGATGCATTCCTAGGTCTACCAGTGTTGGTAAATCTGGGAATATGTTAGAACGCATGGGTGGATGCATGGGAACAGCCACGCTCCATCCTTGGCACACCTCCCTGCCGCAGAGTAATGCAAGGCAGCGATTTGCGCTGCCTTGCTTTACTCCAGATTTACCAAGCTATGCAGGGCCATGCAAGATGGCCTTGCGTGGCTTGATAAATCACCATTATAGGACAATAAATATGTCGCCATGTCTTTTAGAGGACGTCATTCAACAGATCTCATGATATGTGACACTGTGGGCCAGATGTATAACTATTGTAATTTGCGACAAGCAAATTGCGACAAATTGTTAGGTGCAATTTGCGAGTTACAAAATCCAATGTACAACAATGTCTCAGACACTGTTTACAATTCCCAATGGGGTCACAAATTGCATGACTCATGAATATTAATGAGGTTGTCGCAATTTGCGACCATATTGGGAATGGCTGGCACTCCCAGTGATGGTGGCCTGCTAGGGTCAGCAGTCCACCATGTCTGGGACCACTTTGTCAATAAAGTAGTTTTCGTTTTTTTTTAAATGCAACCCAATTTCCTTTAAGGAAAACGGGATGCATATAAAAAAATAAAAATGAAACATTTCAGTTTCATTTTTTTAAGGGGGACCACTGCCTGCTTTTAAAAAATATTTGTGCATGCATTCCCAAAGGGAAGGGGTCCCCTGGGGACCCCTTCCCGTTTGCGAGTGCTTTAAACTGCGAGTGTTTTGCAACCGCAATTGCGGTTGCAAAACATTCATACATGGGTTCTGGACTCGCTATTAGGAAGGGACGCCCTTGGCACGCCCCTTCCTAATAGCGAGTCGCTAACCCTAATTTGGAAGTCGCTAATTGATTAGCTACTCGCAAAATGGAGTTAGTAAATTGGGCTGACCGATTTTGCGTTCACAAAGGGCCTGAAATCCCCCTTGCGACCGCAAAAAACTGTCGTACATCTAGCCCTGTGTATCCACTGAGCTTTAAATTGGATAATCATCTGAAGATTATTGCAGATGCCTCCTCAATGCCTAATTTTAGCCAGTGGGTGCAGGCAGTTTGCACTCATTTTTTGGGGAGTGGGACTTGTTGTTAATCATTACATTTTGTCCTTGAGAAAGTGAGAGGAAGTTAAAAAAAATCGAGAAAGACGGAAGAAGAGAAAGCTATGAAAATTGTAATAAAAGATAGAGAGAGATTAAAAAAAAGAACGACTGTGAGGTGAAGAAGTAAGAAGTGGAGGGTGGTGGAAAATAGACATGAGTAGCATTGAAGGCTAGGCAGCAATGATAGTCAGCAATCCCAGCGTTCAGCAACGATGCATTGAGCTCCCAAGAAACCCACCGGACCCTGCGCTTATTTTTTATGAAGTACCAAAAGAATAACATTTTATTCCAGGACGTCGATTGTCATCAAATTTTGTGGGAGATGGCAATGCTGTCTCTTCTAGTGTGGAATGATAGCAGTCAATGTGTGCTACCCAGGTCTTACTGTTTGCACTAGACCTTTATTTCATGGTTCTTCAGTGCTTGGCTGTGACACCGTGCACCCTTATATACCCACATTACATACTCAGATTATATACCTACAGATTAGCCTTGACCTGGCCCACCTCTGCACGTTCCCATCCCAAGATGGCAGCTGATGTTGAGTAGGTCCTTCGATTCATCCTCCTGGCGCTGAGGGACAGTTTGACATTGAAAATCGGTCTGATAACGGTAGTTACAGACTTTGACGTAATCAGTTCTGATAGGTGTCTGTCCTGATTGGTGACTTTTAGATTATATGGGCCAGATGTACGAAGCAGTTTACCTGTCGCAAATGGCATGTACTAACCCTGTTTTGCGAGTCAGTAACCCATTACCGACTCGCAAAATAGGGTTTGCGAGTTGCTATTAGTAAGGGACATGTTAAGGGCACCGCTTCCCAATAGTTCGTTGCACTGGTATGAAGGAATGTTTTACGACTGGGAATGCATTCGCAAAGCATTTCCAGGTACCGCATACTTCAAGTTGGTGGTAACCCATTCGCAAACGGGACGGGGCCCACAAAGGACCCATTCCCCTTTGTGAATGGGGGCGCCACCATTGTTTTAGAGCAGGAAGTGGTCCATATGACCACTGCCTGCCCTCAAAATATGTAAAGAACTCATTTCATTTTTTTCTTTTAAATACATCCCTTTTTGCTTTAAGGAAAACGGGCTGCATTTGAAAAAAAAGTTGCATTATTTAAAAAAATAAACATAAACATGGTGGTTTGCTGCCCCCAGCAGGCCACCATCTCTGTGTTACTGCCCATTCCCAATGGGTTTCAATTTGATACGTGCCTAATGAATATTAATGGAGGAGGTCCCTTCGACCCATTTGGGAGTAGTACATTTCAAATTGCGAGTCACAAAAAATTGCTATATACACTCGCAAAATGAAATGTTTGGACATCTGCTTGGATTTAGTGCTGCACACGTTTTAACTTGAAACATTCTTTCTAGCACCTATCTAAAACCATTTCCACATGGCAAGAGTGCAAATAGGCAAATAGATAGGGAAAGGAAGTTAAAGTACCAGATATGACCTGTTCCTTGAATGTGGAATAATCTTTGTTGCCAGTAGAGAAAACCCATTCCACATATAACTGACCTTTTCAGGTTAGGAGCTACCAGAGTAACGTTATCAATGGATCTCAGCATCTGCCTTGGTTTTAAATGTTAGCTTGGTGCATGATACATCATTGGGTACTGCCCAGAATAAGGCTGAGGACACCCCAAAGAAGCTTGATGCTAGCACATGCTTTTGATGGTCCATCAGTGCAGCAGCACAACGGCAAGACAAGAGTCATGCACCACTCTCTCAGTGTGCCAGAAATAACCCAGGCATCCTTATTTTGAGCCATCTATGGATAATGTTCTAATCCCTTAGCGATGCCCTAAAACATGGCATTACAATATAAATGCTTCCCTCAAACAGTAGCCCAGGCAATTGTAGCAAATTGACAGGCACAGCTGCTGAGTGGGGTAACACAAGTAGTCATCATGAGTTTAAACTTGGCTTTTGAAACAAAAAGGCAGAGCCAGTTTGAGCCCATCACACGTGTACTGGCACCATAGTATAAAACTGCACTTCTAGAAGTAATGGTGGCTAATGTATGGTTTGAGGTGAGTCCTTAAATAGTAACTGTGGCAAACATGACCCTTCAGGGACACCACTGGTGATCAGCCAACACTAAGATTTGAAGCCATTCAAGGACACAATCAAGGGTAATCTGGATAGTAGCAAGGTATGGACATGGGTAGATTAGAATTTGGCAAGGAACTTCATTCGCAGAACAACAGAGGGAACACTTGATCATCACCCATATGAGGATCAATAGAGCTTTGCTCCACCATGGGAACTCATTTTATTTCAGTTCAGACACCTACACTATGGACCAGACTTTTTTTAGAAGTGGCACTTATAGCTTCATACAGTGGCATAGCTAGGGTGGGGCGGTGGGGGGGGGGGGGTCCGCCCCAGGCGGCACTATTTTGGGGGAGGACAAAGGCATTCAGATAAGGCTCGGCTTGCTTTCGTGGACCTTCGGGGACGGGCAGAGAAGGAATAGGACTCGGGCAATCTCCTCTTCTTTTTTGTGCTGGCAGCTGCCCCCCCCCTCTTCCTATTATTCCCTCTCTTTCTGTCTTGCTCCTCACTTACTGAAAACCGTGACTTGAAGAAACGGTTCACAACCTCTCTTTCCTTCTTTCATTTAGTTGCTTCCCTGTGAAATGGATCCAAAAAAGAAAAACACTCTTGCGAGAAATGCCCTTTTTCTGACATTTTTCTATTCCAAAGTGCAGCGGGATGGAGAGAAATAGAAGGTTTTAAATATGAAAAATAAATTCATAACTAAATAAAGCAAGACAAAGTGGTTGCAAAGTGGCCAGATTGGTTTTATTTACATCCAAATACATCAGCATCACTTTACAGAGATTGCCAGTGAAGTGCTACTTTTGTTTTCTCGTCTTTCTTTGAACAGCATTGTTGTTCCCAGGTGGGAAAGTGTACAATTCCTGGAGGTACTGCAATACCTGGTTGATGGGTGGATTGGGAAACAAAATGTGTACCATGGCTCTGTGTTTATGGATGTGGTCTTTTTAACCATACTGCTTACGTTTTGTAAGGATATAAGCAATGGACATTGAAACGGTTCCCTTCAGGCCCCTCTAGTCATGTCCTTAACTTTTCAGGTAAAACCACTCGCTGATTTCTGAATAGTGAGTGAGCGATCGTTAAGATAACTATGTTGTTTCTGCTTACATTTCACATGCTTTACTTAATCTTGCATTCCCTATGAGTGGTTCCTTTTACTTTTTTTTAGGCAGCATATTACTCTTATCAAGTGCATAATTTGAATTGAGCCACATCCAAGTGTTTATAGCGGGCACAATTAGGTTATAGCTGAAGGCAGTGTGAGTTTCTCTCAGTGGGGAAGTATGGTGTTCAGTGGGGGAGAGGATGTGGCACTATGGCCAGAGCTGTCGAATTTGGAACTGGGGAACCGGGTTCAGCCTTCATGACCAGTCCACCAGACCACTCTCCTGAGGGAGCACATTCCCATGCTAGACCTTAGAAGGCCCCACTAGACCTTAGATGGCTTGATGTCTTAGCACAAGCAGGTGTACCCTAGTGCTGTCAATTGTGGGTTAACCTTGAAGGCCTGTCCACCACAATCCATACTGAAGCTCATCTCCAGTCTTGCGGGCAGGCCTACGAAGCAGCACACCCTAGAGCAACAGTGATCCAGTCTCTGTGACTCTGTCACTGAGGTCACATGAACCTTGAGCAGGTTAGGGCGATGCGAACGGTGTGACCGCACTGGGTACCTATTTCGGGTGGGTGCGTAGTGTTTGCAAGTATATTATGGTTTAAAAATA
This sequence comes from Triturus cristatus, assembly GCF_964204655.1. Classification (NCBI taxonomy): domain Eukaryota; kingdom Metazoa; phylum Chordata; class Amphibia; order Caudata; family Salamandridae; genus Triturus; species Triturus cristatus. The sequence goes on along the minus strand of NC_140586.1, from coordinate 320,614,228 downwards.
ACTTGCTGCCTCCTTCCTGGCCTCCAGCAATTTTCAGAAACAATAAAAATGTCATGCTAACTTCGGTGATTAATGTTCTTCCTAGAGAGAGATCGAAGTTTTGTCTAGTGGAAGGGTTGACTCCTGGAAAGGTAGCACAGAGGGTTAATGTGCCTGCTGCAAAGAACATGTACCATGCAGATCACAAAGTGCACTGCTTTAATGGGGGGACCATCATGAATGGTCATTTAATGTCAGCTGTAGATGATGGATCCCTGAACAGTGTCATGTATGTGTATGTTTGCATTGTGCTGAGGGGATTACCAGGTAATTATTCACGCAGCTCTCTGATGGATGTCACATGCAGTTTTTCAGAGTCCCCAGATAGATCATGCAGTCTGTGTGTTCTCTTTTGTACTGCCAGTCACTGCCAGTCACCGGTGTATTCAACTGTGTAGCCGTGGACCGTGTCATGTATGTGCATGTAACTTGCATGATCGAGGTAACTATTAGCAGCGATACTACGTGTCTCTCGGACCTCTTTCAAGTGCTCGCCGTCCTTTTTCCCCAGCAACCCCCCCTCCCCAGGGACGGCAATCTGAGGGATAGCCCCGGGCGCCACAAGCTCTAGCTACGCCTCTGGCTTCATATCATGTGTAAGTGCGGGCTGGATAAACTGCAAAATGTTGATAGAACTCCCCTCGTCTCTTCTGGTGCTTGGCTAAATAACTACTCTGATTGGATATGCTGAGTTCTCTACCGAAATGCTCATCAAAATGGGTTTATAAAGGAAAAACCAACCCTCATTTAAAGGGGAAAGGAAACGAAATTGGAGGAAGACAGAGGTATAAGCAGAAGAATATATTATTAAGGTACTGGCTGTCCCCTACAAATTTTGGGTAGGTGTTCCAGTCAATGTCGATATGCTAGAAAGACCGATAAGCAGAAATATATTTAACTGCTCAATCGATGTGTCCAACATCTATTGAAGTTTAGGTGAAACTGATTGTACTACTGAATATCAAACCCATGAATTTTGACATTCAAGATGATCATGAACTGCGCATCAAGGGGCAAACTATCGAAAGGTAAGTGCATATCGCGAAGAATAGATTTACTGCTGCTCACGCAACATCTACATACCTTGAAGATATACAGATCCTCAAGGCCCATAAATATGGAGCTAGTTGTAGAGGATCTACAATTACTTACGTTACAACATTTTGTCCTTGATATTTTGCCTGCCTGGATATTCTGGATTTGATTTGCAGGCTGCACACCGGTGTGTGTCGCCTTCCGCAACAGTGTCAACGGCCCCTAGTTGGGCTTCCAGAAGTAACAGAAAACCTAAAGTGGTTGCCACATGAATAGTTTCTATTTTAGAGAAACCTTATGATATGGTTTCTAATCATGCACCCGTTTTTTTTTACATCATTTGTAAATTGCTGATGAGATAAGAGCCCTTTACCGTTACAAGAATAAAACAGCATATTGCAGCTGCTATGAATGGCTACAAAGGGGCCCTATGTCATGTGTGACACCTCCAGCCAGTCCTCGCTTTTCGGCCGACCATGCTTTGCATGCTGGGATTTTAAATCCATGTTTTTAATGGGAAACACAACTACATAAAAATTCCCTAACATTTCTACTCCTCCCTCCAAGGTGCATGCCAGGACAACCCTAATCTCAACCTGATAATACTCATTATACATAAATTTACACTGTCCATTCAATACAGAGTACATTTCTCACTTTTATGTGCTGATGCCTAAGCACTGCACATCCTTACAGAGAGCAAAATACCCTCATCTCCCTGTTCACCTTCCTGCAGCCTTTTACTGTCGCTCCTTGATTCAGTGCTCAATACAAAACCCATATCTGCACCAATTCTGCCTGGGGAATATGTGATCCAGCCCACAACCTCTTCATCTCTAGCAAATAACACTTAATCACTTTTATCAGCCCCAAACCGGACAACTGCATCATATGATTGCCCCCAAATGGGTAAGTAATGTCAGGATTGACAGCACCAGAAGCAGCTAACTCTACTGCATACCACCAAATTGTAAGTTCTGTTGGCAAAAAATCCAGGCTTGACAAACTGTGTCAATGGATTACTTGGAGGCCTTGGAAGAAAGCTGGTGCTCCATGTGTCATAGGTCATTGGATTCGGATGTGTTGGGGCAATTTGGGACTTTGATGAATAATCACGGGACCTCAACAACTATACTTGTTATCTTTGATGTGAACATTTACTGTTGTAAAGCGCTCTGATACCTTCGGGTCTAGATAGCACTAAATAAAACTCTCAAGTAAATGAATAAATAAATAAACCTACAGAGTTTTATCTCACTATACATTAGGTGGTAGAATGGTTCCAGAGTTCTCAAGTTTCCAGGGTCCATGCATTAATAGCTTATGCAGTCCAGGCTTTTACTGGCACTTGTAGCCCTGATTTTGTAATGGGATCACCTGATTACAAATCTCAGAATGCAAAGAAGACAAACCTGCACTCGAGGAGCTGCTATCGCTGAACCTGGGACCTTGAGAGAGCTGCGGTTCATAATAACAGATAACTCAAGACAACTCTGTCCTTCCAGAAAAAGATAATCTAAAAAAAAACTTGAAGCCTGATTTCCTGACTGTACTGCTGAATGTTGACACCAACAATATTGTGGCATACTAATATCGAGGAATGAATATCGATGGACAAAATATTGAAAGGTAACGGCAGACAAGGAAGTATAGGTTTAATATTCCTAACTCCATATCTATGCACCTTGAAGATAGATGTATCTCTTTGGTACACATATGTGGAGGTAGGTATAGAAAATCTGTACTACTTAACTGTCAATATTTTATTTTTGATATTCTGTCCTTAATATTCTCTCTTGACGATATTGTTGACTCGAAATTCAGAGGGCTCACTGATATGGTCTATGCTGGTCCTTGCTCTGCCCATCAGGGTAGCGGAGGACATTACGTCTGTCAATTTGACTGACAGAAGACCACTCACTATATTTGGAGATCATCGCCAGCCCAGCAACGATCTCTGTACCCTCAGAGGAACCGCTGTCATAGCAGTTCCTCTGAAGGTGCCAAACGCTTGATGGACCGTTGCCATTCGTTTTAACTGCTGTCCACCAAACTCTTTGATTTTCAAAAAGAAACTTCCAGAGTGGGATTTTGGTTTTGAAAAACAAGTAACTAATGATCCGTACATCAATATTTCCCTGGCGATGACAAGCAGAAAAAAAAGGATCTCAAACTGTTAGCTCTAAATAAGGCAGGCGGTGGGTTGCCATTACTCCGACAGCAAGCACTCTGTCTGGCCGTTGGAGGAAGCATTTTGTTGATGGAGCCAATGGGGGCACGATCGACAGAGAGCCAATGGAATGCTGATAGTCTACCTGATTCTAAATGGGCCAGAAGGACCAAGAGTTTGACAGACAAGGTATTCCATCACATTTGTGAGACGATGCTGGATGGGGCAGATTCTTAGCTCCTTCCAAAATGGTAGACCCTCTACCAAAATTTAATTCAGCCCCTTAATCGTTCTACATTCCACCAATCTTTATAGAGTCCGAAAGCTCCCCTGCACCCGCCACCGATAACTCAACCCAGCCTGGTTCCTTTGTGAGCCAACCCACTATTTCCCCTCTAACTTGTTTTCCTGCAACCAACCAGATGAATTCTCCAACAAGGTGTTTTCTTGTACACCCCAACCATAAACATTCCCCAACATTCTATTCCTCCCTCCAAGGTGCATGCCAGGACAACCCTCATCTCCACCAGATAATACTCATTATACATAAATTCCCACTGTCCATTCAATACAGGGTACATTTTTCACTTTTATGTGCTGATGCCTAAGCACTGCACATCCTTACAGAGAGCAAAATACCCTCATCTCCCTGTTCACCTTTCTGCAGCCTCTTACTGTCGCTCCTTGATTCAGTGCTCAATACAAAACCCATATCTGCACCAATTCGGCCTGGGGAATATGTGATCCAGCCCAGAACCTCTTCATCTCTAGCAAATAACACTTAATCACTTTTATCAGCCCCAAACCGGACAACTGCATCATATGATTGCCCCCAAATGTGTAAGTACTGTCAGGATTGGCAGCACCAGTAGCAGCTAACTCAACTGCATAGCACCCCACCCCACCCCGTACCAAAATCCTCCACCTTTCAATACCTAATTTATTGCCATATGGTTGACGCGCCCTACTATTCAGACTTGTCATTCCGTATGCCAGCCATGATACACAGCCTGATATTAAAGACCTACAAAAACAATCAACAAGCCATCAGTACATGCCCTTTCGGTCCCCACAAAAGCATCCCCACCATGGACCTGCACCTGCACCACGCTTATACCTCAGACATCCCTACAGCATGACATCTCTACTACAGCAGTCTAAGTGCTATCTCCCGCTCCACTTTATGTCATCTCCAAAAAAACCTGACCTGTTAACCTTCATTGATGCTCCAAGTTTAAAGGTGTGAGTTACGTTTTGCTATACCTGCAAATCCAATAAGCGTTATTCCTTTCTTGTCACTGGCACCAGCTGATACCCTGATGGAGCTTGACTATTCCTTTGCTTTAAAAACCACACCCTCCCAGGGGACTGCCCTAGCTCGGACTTTCCCCAACGCTGTAACCAGGCAAGTTACCTCATTCTCGTATTCCTTTAAGAAGACCACTTAACCTCACCGGACATGATCAGTCTAGAATCTCTGGGGCAGACATATTTCTTTGACGCAGCACAGCAAGTCACCTTGCTGCACTGCGTAAAAGGGCAGCAATGTGCTATATTTACCATTATGCAGTGTTTTCCTGTCGTTTGGTGGTGTACTTTTGGCTGACTAGTGTCAAGGCAAGCACCCTTGCCTAATGGAGCAAGGGTGCCTTCGTTGAAGGCAGGATTGTTTTTGTGAAGGAAGAGACACCTTCCTGCACAACAGCAATCTTGGAAGGCATTTTCCTCTTTCTGTGTGCTAAACAATGAAGCAAATGTAGAAAGAGGAAAAAACAAGATGAAATAAAGATATTTCTCCTCATAATGCCTCACTTGGGGAGGCATAGCAGTTCAGTGCATTCCCTGGTCCACCACTAATAAAATAGGGGAATGCGCCAATATCAATTGGTGGATGCATGAGAACACCCACACTGCACCCATGGTACGCCTTCCTTCCGTCTAGTAAAGCAAGGCCGCGATTTGCGCTGCCTTGTGTTTTTCTAGATTTATGAAGTCATGCGGGGTCATGCAAGGTGGCCTTGCGTGACTTGATAAATCTCACTTAGGTTTTGTGTTGTCCTTGAGCCCCCATGCATTTCGTAAGGACGACGCAAAACCTTGAGAAATCTGGCAAAACCCTGATAAATCTAAAGCTTGACTGTTTCTCCTTAGCACCCTACTTCCTCTCATCTCAGACCCACTTTCTCTTTCCTACCCAATAGCATTGATAACCTGAATGCCCTAAGACAGCCACATCATGCAAAGACTAAACAATGCACAAATTGTGAGAAGCAGATATCCCGTAATCTCTGCACCATGCTTACTAGTAGTTGACATGTTGCAGGGCAGGATCTGCAATCATCACTGCCCACACCCCCATCCTGGGAGGCATTCACACAAAGTGCCAATGCAATGTGGGGGCATGAACTCCTCCCTAGCCCTCACTGACCTAAACCTTTTTAGCTCTTCCGGAGCCACCTGTTGACCTCTCCCTATCACGTGTACTGCAAGAAGACACTATCTACTCCAAAAGTCTGGGGAGTAACCACGACCACATCTCACCACACATCCCTGGCTTCTGCACAGAAATTCTAGCATGGTTCTTTGGCATGAAAAGAAACCTACCCTCCACTCTTTGAAAAGCTAAGGCACAGCTCTAGCAATTTGTCGCAACTAGAAGAGTTAAGTGGTGCCCACTTGCAACCGGGTGGCACAACGGATACCTGCAGGGTAGCTAGTCCCAGGTTTACTTTTCCATTTTATGGGAGGTGTGACAGTTGCCAAATCAACACAATGTAAATCACTGAAGCATATGTGGACAGTCTATACCACTTTAGAGGGCAGGCGTTCAACATTTATTCTAGGCTGACAATACTGTAACCGCAGTGCTTAAAAACAAAGGGACATATTTACAAAAAGGTCAGGCAGCGCAGTAAGTCACCTCGCTGCGCTGTGTGACAGGAATGGACCATATTCAACACAATGCGACTCATTCATGTCTTTTCCCAGCAAAGCAGGCACCCTTGCACCACGGTGTAAGGGTGCTTACATTGTAAGCAGGATTCTGTGTGTGCTGCAGAATGCAGCACACATAGAAAGAGGAAGTAACAAGGAGAAATAAAGATATTTCTCCTCGTTACACCTCCCCTGGGCAGCCGTAGCATTCTGACGCATTCCTAGGTCTACCAGTATTGATAAATCTGAGAATGCTGCAGAATCCAAGGGTGGATGCGTGGGAACACCCACGCTCCACCCATGGAATGCCTTCCTGCCAATTTGCACTGTCTTGCGATACTCTGGATTTATCAAACCACTCAGGACCATGCAAGGTGGCCTTGCCTGGCTTGATAAATCAAACTTAAGTGCCGCGTCGCTTTTGCGCCCCGTTGCGTGGCGCAAACGCGAGGCAACCCTTTGATAAATATGCCGCTAAATGTTGAATTAGGAATTCCTCTTTTCTGGAATCAATCCTAAATTATGGGTTTTTTGGGACTGAATTCCTCCTAGTGAAAATTGATCTTTTTATTTTCCTTTGATGTCATATATCCTAATTCTTTTTAAGAAATAATTCTTGTTCAGTATTAAGTATGGTTTCAGCTATGTAGCTCCAAAGTTTGTGTCAAGCTTCATGTCTTTTAGAGTATGTATGTTGTGGTGAATGCCTCTTGTCTTAGTTCCAGGGTGGGCCTGCAGCTGGGCAGACAGAGGCCCCGCCCCCTCCACAATACCTGTTGGTTAGAACATAGAAAGCACTACAGCTGAGAGGTTTTGTCAACCAGCTGCTGTGATTCTTCTTAGCTTCACTCTGTCTCAGAAGGAAGAAATACTTCCTTCACTGGCATCGAAGTACAGGTCAAGGGTCAACATAAATAACAATGTTTGAGAGAGCGGAGACAGAGAAGACGGATCTGCTTTCTATCATGTTACTGTGGCGCAGCAGATACAGAAGTAGGGGTGAGGGAGGGACGGATCCTGCCCCCCTGGAGGGAGGGGCAGATCCTGCCCCCTTCCATTCCTGGAATGAAAACTCTCAGTCGGAGAGCAGCAGGCCGCTGGCCTCTGGAAGGAGTCCATTGTTCCACTGCCTTACTCGCTGCCCAGAAGTGCCCCAGAACTAGTTGCAAACTCAGGTTTGACCTCTTGGGACTGAAGGTAGCTCTCCTGCTTAGGCGTCACAAGGGGTGGTACATTGGCAACAGATGCATTTGGTCTGATATGTAAAGTTATGCGAAAAGCATTGGCCTGAATTATTTATTGGTTAAACCATATTTTAAAGTCGAAAGGTCTTTTCATTAAACTGTGTTGGAGCCTTTAGAGTGATATTTTGTTAAAAATAGGTAGATTATCGAGGCATGCAAAGGGTTTGACAAGCCCTCTGACGAACCCAGAGGGTAGAAGGCTTGCACTGCGAGGTTCTGTGGCTTCTACTAATGTCCACTCAAAAAAATGAAATGCAGGCCCTGGTCTGTGCCCGCCTTGATTATGGCACTGTGTTGTATCTGGGACCCCAGAAGACTTCCTCAAAAAAGGCTCCAAACGATTCTTCTGGGTCATATCCCCAAGCGCGCTCTTGGGACGGCTCAGTTATGGGATCTACATTGGCTGCCTGTGGTGAAGCTTATCCATTCAAGGCTCTCTGCTTTACCCAGAGCTTTGCCGCAATCAGGACCACACCATCTTAGGCGTCTGGTCGTCCCTTGTTATCCCACCAGATCCTTGACCTCGGCTGGTCTCAAACTGGCTTAGCTTCCTCGGATATGTCTTGTTAGACAGGAGGGGGCTCTTTCAGATGTTTGGCACCGAAGTTGTGGAACTTCCTTCCCTTACAACCTGGTCTCAGCCCCTCCAAAGCCTCATTCCGTAAACAACTCAAGACCAGTTTATGACAATGAGCTGCCTTAGATCAAGTCACAGTGGCTCCAATCTGTTGCTTTCTGCTGCGCTGGGAAGCTCTATTCGCGTAGCGATGTGCTCTATAAACTAATAAAATAGAAAGAAGTTCCTAGTTAGGCCCTTTTATAAGGGGTTGCATAGTGTTGCTAAGCTGTGTATTTGTACATATGTATACTTTTATGACTGAATGCCTGAAAGTTGCCCTGTGGGAATGTATATGCTCAGTGCATCAGGCCCACTTTTTTATGACAAGCCAATCAAAAAGGCAATGGGGCTAATTGATTTATTGGGCAGAGGTATGCTGGATGCCATTGGTCTGATCTATTTAATATCAAAGGTAAGACAAAGGCAGCAGGACCATAGCAAGCCCAAAATGCAGGTATTCAAGTCCAAATTGAGTTATTAAAACTCAAGATACATCTATATCCCAAACTGGACCAGCCTCTTTATTACAAAAATAACCTCCACCACAGAATTTCTACATTCTAAGTTCCATATTCTAAAGTAACCTAATTACATTTGGCTGAAGAGAAAGCACATATAAAAGACTCCAACACATATCCCTCACTATGCAAACACACCACGTCCACATGCATATTTTCATAGATGTCAAGGTTCAAAGCTCTATCCGTTTGGTTCCACCACCCCGTTACTCACACACACACACATTTACAACCAAATTAAACAATACACACAAATAAACAGAAGATACCCATGCACCCTCAATTACACACCTTAATCGAGTGATCCGTACCCCATTTATTTCATCCCTCTACTACCACATGACCACTGCCTACCTTGACAACCTTGCTAGGTTGCATCCATTCGAACTCCAGCTTCCTTACCAAACTAGCTTTCATCACCAACTTTGTAGTCCACAAGCCTCCTCACCCTTTTATGTACTTTATACTTTAACTGGTGGCTTGAGATTTTCTTGCGGGCAATTTCCACATGGCCTGACTCTCCTGCTTTACTTCCTAACCAGACCAGACACTATTTCCTTCCTCCCCTCCTCCTTCTCATGAGCGAGAAGGCAGAACTTCCTTTTAAACTCTGCAATGTGGTCCTATTCTCCCAACACCGGTTCTCCAATCCTTTCCCCGGGGACAGGCAATTCCTCCTAGACATTTATAAATTCTTAGTCACCATCCACCAATCTCCAACTAAGACATGTGTGAGGCACTAGTAGAATATTTTTCGCCTAAAAGTAAGTAAATTTATCATACAACTGTCAGGAAGGCCAAACGGAAACTCTCCACGGAGGCAGAATGAAGATAAGTTCCCAATGCCCTCCTCCCAGAGCTCACTGCGTTAATTCAGCTGCTCCAGGCAGGGGGAAAGGGGAATTGGACAGAGAAAGAGACACTCGAGCTGGCCTGGCTCCCTCCTCAATCTTCAGCGGGATTTCAGGGAGACCTAATGCACAGAAGGAGACAAAATTCCTTTCAATACCTTCTCTACCTACTTAACATTTCTAGCTCCTCGCTCTCTCACTATCTGAGCCTTTCTCCTACCAGATCTTTTGCTTGAGTATTGCCTCTCTTTATATTGTTCGATGTTGTTCAGGTTCACGGCTTTCTATTAACCTGTATAAGCACAGAAATTCACTAGGTTACTCTTCACTTACTTCCTTCAGAATTCCACCATATCATTACTCTGCTTCTCTTTCTTACCTGACTATGGTCTTAACAGATTTGACAGTTTGTAACTGCTGTTTTGAGAACCTGTAGTTCCTTCTTCCGCTACAAGTCTTAACTGCTTGGAAGGATAGTTGCAGTGAAGTCTCGAGGCTCCCTTGCTCTTAGTAAACCCGCAAAAAGGGACAGGGAAGGATAGACAGAGGAAGGGAAAGTTCAAGGAAAAGCGCTGAGGGCGGGAAGGGGAGTCAGAGCTTGAGGTGAAGCAAAGTTCTGCAGAGTGGCAAATGATCTGGACAACTGTCTCTCCGATTCCGCTACTTGAGATACTGAATGAACACTCTCACCGTGACTGCTGCTGGTCTCCAGGCGGACCCCCTGCTCAACGGTAAGCCTACCGGAGGACGAAGTACCCTGGAAATACGGAAGTTACTCTGGAACTCTGGTATCTCTTCTTCTTTCTTCCGCGACTCTGGTTCAGTTCTCCAACTGACTAAGATTATTTCTCTCACTCAGACTTTGAGTCTACAATCTTCTCAGAGATGTGTCTCCAACCACAGACTAATGTTCTGTGGAGACAAACTGTTTCTTCCAAATATCAAAGTTCTTTGTGAGGAGCGTGAGCTAAAGCTCCCTCACACGACTATGGTCAAATTGAAGTGCGCAGCAAGACGCGCTTCGTGAGGAGACGAAATCTCGCGATCCCGCGAGACTTCAAACGTAATGGGCTAGTCAGGTAAACTCGGCGGCCATCTTTGAACGAGGTCCAAAGCTCTAAATACTTGTCCATAAATTGCAGAGGGAGGGCTTAACCCAAACTCGATGCAGTCCTAACGAACTGCGCAACGTGATTGTAGCATTCAGCCCCATCCTGACAGTACCCCCTCTCAAAGACCGATCCATCGGTCTTGGTTTCAGGGGATGTTGTGCATGAAATCGTCTAATTAGCTTAGGAGCATGTACATTCTTTGCGGGTTCCCATGACCTTTCCTCAGGACCAAACCCCTTCCAATCCACTAAATAATGTAGGGTTCCTTTGCTCCTCTTGGAATCTAGCACTCCCTTTACCTCATATTCTAAATGTTTGTCAACCCTCACTGGGGGGGGAGGCCTGTTTAGTCTGAGGTTAGGAGCTGTCTTCTTTAGAAGGGATACGTGAAACACTGGATGAATTCCTAACTGAGCAGGTAATTTCAATTTGACAGTGACCGGACCCTGAATTTGTTCGATGACAAAGGGACCTATGAAGCGAGGTTGGAACTTCCTATTTCCCTTTAACCTAAGATGCCTTGAAGACAACCATACTGACTCTCCAACTTGATACTGTGGTGTCTTCCTTCTATGTTTGTCTGCCTGTTTTTTGTAGCCTGCCTTAGCCTGGTGTAAGTTGGATTCTGCACATTTACGAGCCCTACTCAGATCTGTGAATAAATCACTGACTGCTGGAACTCCAAAATCTCCCTGATTACTAAAGGGATTAGGATGTAACCCAGAGTTTAGATAGAAGGGAGAATACCCTGTGGAAGCATGCTTGGCATTGTTATGCGCAAACTCAGCCATCCATAGTAAATCTGGCCAGTCACCTCCCTGATCTAAGAGAAACAAGCGCAAATACTGTTCAAGCTCTTGGTTCACTCGCTCGGTCTGACCATCGGTCTCAGGGTGATAGCTAGTAGATAGTCTGACCTCCACTCCCATTCCCTTCATGAATGCCTTCCAAAAGTGTGACACAAATTGAGGGCCCCGATCTGAAATCACTATCTTGGGAACTCCATGGACCCTTACGATGTTTTCCCTGAAAAGGCGAGCTAATTCAGAAGCTGAAGGGATCCCTTTGACTGGAATGAAGTGACTCATCTTGGTGAAGGTGTCTACAATTACTAAGATGGTGTTGTAACCCTTACTCAGTGGGAGGTCTACTATTAAGTCTAAGGTGATGGTGTGCCACGGATGCGGTGGTGTGGGCAAAGGCTGTAACAACCCCTGTGGTGCCTGCCTGCTAGCTTTTCCCCGGGCACAGATCTCACAAGACTTTACATATTTTTTAATTTGAGAATTCATATTTGGCCACCAAAAGTATCTCTGGACCAGATCAATGGTCTTCATAGCTCCCTTGTGGCCAGCCAACGGCCGATCATGGCAGTCTTTTAAAACTTGTTCTTGGATCTCCTTAGTAGGAAGGTATAAAGCCCCGTCTTGATAAGGCAAGGAATTAATTACTTGCCGACCCTCTTCTTGACTGGCCCACTCAGCCATCTCAGCTTCAGACATTAGCTCCCGGATTGCTTCTTGATAATGGGCTTCAGAAATGGAACACACAATCTTGGATTCAGGAATTATGGGTTGCGGAGGCACAGAATGTTCGGTGTCTTCGGTTTGAATCCGGGACAAGGCATCCGCCTTCCCATTCTTGTTTCCTGGTCGATAAGTTATCACAAAGTCAAAATCTGCAAAGTATAGAGACCATCGTAGTTGACGGGGAGTCAACGTTCTTGCAGATCTTAGAAATTGAAGATTTTTGTGGTCTGTAAACACGGTAACGGTGTGTCTGGCCCCTAACAAATGATGTCTCCATTCGACAAAGGCGTCTTTCACAGCCAGCAGCTCTTTTTCCGCGATGGTGTAGTTTACTTCAGCTGAATTCAGTTTCCGAGAATGATAGGCCACTGGATGTAGTTGCCCAGTTGACTTGTGTCGTTGAGACAAAATTCCACCAATTGCTTGATCAGAAGCATCAGCTTCCACAAAGAAAGGTTCTGTAGGGTCCGCATGAAGCAGGATGGGAGCAGTGGTGAAACTCGTCTTGAGAAACTCGAAAGCTTGTTCAGCCTCCACAGTCCAGTGGAACTTCACACCTTTCTTCAGCAATCTGGTAATTGGAATGATCTTCTGCGAGAATCCCTGGATGAATCGCCGATAGAAATTAGCGAATCCTAAGAATCTCTGAATCTCTTTCACATCCTTTGGTGACGGCCAGTCGACCACCGCTTGCACCTTCTTTGCTTCCATGGTGATTCCTCCTGGAGATAACACGAAACCTAAGAATTCCACAGTTTGCACATTGAAGGCGCATTTCTCCAGTTTTACAAAGAGTTGATGCTTGCGCAATCTCTCCAGGACAGCCTTTACATGATTTGAATGTTCTCTTGGATCAGTGGAGTATATCAAGATGTCATCCAAATAGATCACTGCGATCCGATCCACCAAATCTCCCATAATATCATTGATGAAATGCTGGAAGGCTGCGGGAGCGTTACACAAGCCAAAAGGCATGACTTGATACTCAAATAGTCCGTACTTCGTCCTAAAAGCAGTCTTCCATTCATGGCCTTCTTTAATTCGGATGAGATGATAGGCCCCTCGAAGATCCAATTTCGTGAATATCTTAGCGTCCTTTATCTGATCTAGGAGGACTGAAATTAGAGGCAAAGGGTAGCGGTTCTTGACCGTTACCCGATTGATTGCTCGATAATCAATGCAGGTTCTCAGAGACCCCTCCTTCTTCGGAATGAAAAATAGTGGCGAAGACACTGGGGACTGTGATGGTCGAATGAATCCGTTAGCCAAGTAACGATCTAGGTATTCTTTCAGATAGCAGTTCTCCGCTTCAGTTAACGCATAAACCCTACTACAAGGTAATGCTGCCCCAGGTTCCAGGTCGATGGTGCAGTCGTAGGAACGATGTGGAGGGAGTTTCTCGGCCTCCTGTTCACTGAAGACTTCTTGGAATTCTAGATACTCCGCTGGAATTTTCATGGTGTTTATTACTCCAATAGACTCTCCACTAAAAGACAGCAAGGTGGCCAAAGAGGGTTCGGGAGGCTCGCTCTCAGAGGAAAAACAATGGTCAGCACAATAGACGGAATCCATCTCGATGGTTCGATCTTCCCAATCGATGGTAGGATTATGCAGGGTCAGCCAAGGAAGTCCCAAAATTATCTGAAATTGCGGGGCATCAATCAGGTTGAACTGTAAGGCCTCACTATGACCATTGGACTGAATTAATTCCACCATTTCGGTGTGATGGGTGATCGGACCTGATGAGAGGTTAGTACCATCTACAGCCCGGACTGATTCCTTCCGCTCCTTACGCATAGCCTGGATTCCCATCTTCTTGGCAAATTTTATATCGCAAAAATTGCCAGTGGCACCTGAATCGATCATTATTGTCACTCCTTGCCGCTCTTGCCTCCTAAATCTTAATTTCATCTGTAAGGTTAAATGTGGCGCCCGAGTCTGAAGAGTGTTCGAAATCTGGTGATCACTTGGAGTCTGATTTTTCTCCTTCGCCATCTGAGCGACTCCGCCTACAGATGGTTTTGGGAGTTTCCCGGATTTGGGGTCTTCGGCCTCTTCGGACACTCTCTCACAAAATGCCCAGATCCTCCACAATACATGCATAGTTTCTTCAGTCTTCTTTGATCCTTCTCTTCCTTACTCAAAGGGCCACGAACAGACCCAATCTGCATTGGTTCACTTTCTGCCATTCCACCAGTTGACTTACTGGGTTCTGTCTTCATTCGGTCAAAGCGGGGATAATTCCAGCGAAAGTCCTTCGTCTTCCTTTCGCCCCTTCTCTCTGCGCTGCGAAAATCGATTTCAAGAACTAAATCCACCAGCTCCGAAAATTCGATAGGTCGCTTTGGAATCTGTGCTAAGGTATCTTTGATATCATCACGTAGGCCTCGATAAAACAAAGCTGATCTCTTCTCCTCTGGCCAATTGGTCTCCACCAATAGTTTATTGAACTGAGTTAAGTAAGAGATAAGATCCTTATTACCTTGACGCAGTTCTAAAAGTTCATTATCTGTAGCCTGGGAGACTCGACGTCTGTCAAAGATTCTGAGGAATTCTGTCTTGAATTGTTCTAAATTATATATAAAAGGATCGTCCCGAGATACTAATGGCATGGCCCAATTTGCAGCATCCCCTCCCAAATAGGACAAAATAAAAGCCACTCGTGATTGAGCATCTGGGAATAAATTGGCACGACACATAAAATGTAAGGAACATTGGGTGAGAAAGAGCTGCGCTTTCTGAGGGTCTCCACAATATCTTTCGGGGGGGGCCAAAGGAATGATGGGGGACACGGAGTGTACAACCTGAGCTACAGTGCGTGGATCTTGTTTTGTTTGTGCATCACTAGGAAAGGTTTGAGCGGACGTTCCCCCTGAGGATATCTCACTAACTCTCTGGGACAATAACAGCGTCTCCTGTCTAGAAGCCATAACCTCCTGCCTTAAACTCTTATTTTCATCACTTAGGGTGCCTAATTCCCTCTGAATCCCCTCCAACATATCCCCTAAGGCCTTTAAACTGAATCCTTCCGCCATTCTGCCCAGGTGAAGGAAACTCGTGGGCACTTCAATCTGTCAGGAAGGCCAAACGGAAACTCTCCACGGAGGCAGAATGAAGATAAGTTCCCAATGCCCTCCTCCCAGAGCTCACTGCGTTAATTCAGCTGCTCCAGGCAGGGGGAAAGGGGAATTGGACAGAGAAAGAGACACTCGAGCTGGCCTGGCTCCCTCCTCAATCTTCAGCGGGATTTCAGGGAGACCTAATGCACAGAAGGAGACAAAATTCCTTTCAATACCTTCTCTACCTACTTAACATTTCTAGCTCCTCGCTCTCTCACTATCTGAGCCTTTCTCCTACCAGATCTTTTGCTTGAGTATTGCCTCTCTTTATATTGTTCGATGTTGTTCAGGTTCACGGCTTTCTATTAACCTGTATAAGCACAGAAATTCACTAGGTTACTCTTCACTTACTTCCTTCAGAATTCCACCATATCATTACTCTGCTTCTCTTTCTTACCTGACTATGGTCTTAACAGATTTGACAGTTTGTAACTGCTGTTTTGAGAACCTGTAGTTCCTTCTTCCGCTACAAGTCTTAACTGCTTGGAAGGATAGTTGCAGTGAAGTCTCGAGGCTCCCTTGCTCTTAGTAAACCCGCAAAAAGGGACAGGGAAGGATAGACAGAGGAAGGGAAAGTTCAAGGAAAAGCGCTGAGGGCGGGAAGGGGAGTCAGAGCTTGAGGTGAAGCAAAGTTCTGCAGAGTGGCAAATGATCTGGACAACTGTCTCTCCGATTCCGCTACTTGAGATACTGAATGAACACTCTCACCGTGACTGCTGCTGGTCTCCAGGCGGACCCCCTGCTCAACGGTAAGCCTACCGGAGGACGAAGTACCCTGGAAATACGGAAGTTACTCTGGAACTCTGGTATCTCTTCTTCTTTCTTCCGCGACTCTGGTTCAGTTCTCCAACTGACTAAGATTATTTCTCTCACTCAGACTTTGAGTCTACAATCTTCTCAGAGATGTGTCTCCAACCACAGACTAATGTTCTGTGGAGACAAACTGTTTCTTCCAAATATCAAAGTTCTTTGTGAGGAGCGTGAGCTAACGCTCCCTCACACGACTATGGTCAAATTGAAGTGCGCAGCAAGACGCGCTTCGTGAGGAGACGAAATCTCGCGATCCCGCGAGACTTCAAACGTAATGGGCTAGTCAGGTAAACTCGGCGGCCATCTTTGAACGAGGTCCAAAGCTCTAAATACTTGTCCATAAATTGCAGAGGGAGGGCTTAACCCAAACTCGATGCAGTCCTAACGAACTGCGCGACGTGATTGTAGCATTCAGCCCCATCCTGACAACAACTTTTTAGACTTTTACAAGAACTGATAATCAATCTGCCTATTTAGTAGGCCTGGGCTAAAATTCCGTTCCGCTCGCGGAAATTGCGATAATTTGACATTTTTGCGTTCCGCGGAGAGCGCGAAAATGTCAAAATTTCCGCAATCCGCATTTTACCGGAAATTTTTTGCTTGCTCGCGCTGTAAAATAATACATTCTCACGTGCGCGCGATCGCCTTACCTGAATCCCCGCGTTCGCCGACAAGTTTTGCCGATCCTGCCGTGTTCTCCACGAGATGTTGGATTGTTGGTAGCCATTTGCGCTGTCTCGCGACAGTTCGCGCCCGCAGTACCGTCATTCGGCGCGCGATCACGTCTTTCTTCTCGCGATCATGCACCGCGAGACAAGTGAAAACAAGATGGCCGCGCCCGCGAGCAATCGCATGGGTAAGTTGGCGAGCCGCGACCACGCAGAAAATACCGCGAACGGGCGGGAAAAAAACTTCTGCATCTTCGCAATATTTCCGCGTGTTTGCGGAGATTTTTAACATTTTCACGATAATTTGCGAAAGTGAATTTCGCAAATTCCGCCCACCCCTACTATTTAGGAGGTAAATGAAGAATCCCAGCAACTAATTTGAGGAAGTGACAGCCTTAGATGTTAAAGGACGAAATAGGACAAATCAAATTGGATTTGCCTCATGACCCCTGCAGAAGTATTTACTTTGGTGCTGGCTGAAATTATGAAGGCTGTCATCTGACCCTTCTAATTATAACAATCTGGGACCAACATCCTTGTTCTGAATCTTGGGTTAAATAGCACAACTGATGAACAAGCAAATTATTAAGTTCAGGAATGACTGTCATCCTGCATAGTTGTGTGCAAATCACGACACTGAACTTGCACTAGTAGCTGTGACCAATAAATTAAGGCTGATTCTGGGTAAGGGAGGAGTTGCTGTCCTTGTCCTGTTTGAGCTATCTACAGTGTTTGACACAGTATCACATGCAATATTTGTATCACAGCTAGAGAGGACTGGCGTGGCAGATGGAGGCTTACAATGGCTCACCTCTTTTCTTCAAGGTCATTATCTGACAGTCATGCTACCTCCTACAGTTGTAGGTTTGTTAGGTGTGAGAGGCTGGCCTGGTATATGGTGTCGACTAATGTAAGTGGGCACCCTGCACCAGTCCAGACAACCCTTATGGTGATTTAAGAGGTCTTTGTCAACCATAGAAAGCTCTCTAAGAGGTAGCTGTGGAGGGCAGCCTTCAGGCTTAGTCCTGAAGGAGTGTAAAGCAGCTTGTTTTACCAGAAAGCAATCTTATATGTATTGATTAAGTGAAAAAGAACCACGCAAGGTATTTATAAAATATGTATTTATTATATAATACTCTCAATCAATCAATCAGGGAATTGTAAGCGCGCTACTCACTAGTGAGGGTCTCAAGGTGCTGGGGGGAGCCGAAGAGCCAGGTCTTGAGGGTCTTCCTGAAGGTGTTCAGGGAGGGGGCGCATCTGATGTCTGCTGGTAGCTTGTTCCAGGTCTTAGCTGCAATGTGAGAGAAGGATCTTTCACCTGCTCTGGCTCTGTGGATGCACGGGGTTTTGGCCAGTGCGAGGTTGGAAGATCGAAGGTTTCTTTTGGGTATGTGGAAGTTGATTCTGTCATTGAGGTATTTGGGTCCGTTGTTGTGTAGGCATTTGTAGGCGTGAGTGAGGATTTTGAAAGTGACTCTTTTCTCCTTCGTAGGTGTTGGCTGATGTGTTTGTGTCGGGGGATGCCGAGGACGAGCCTGGCGGTGGTGTTCTGTATTGTCTGGAGTTTGCGGAGTAGGGACATGTTGATGCCGGCGTAGAGTGTGTTTCAATAGTCCAGTCTGCTGGTGAGGAGTGCGTGGGTGACTGTCTTCCTTGACTCAGGGGGGATCCACTTGAAGGTCTTGCGGAGGATGCAGAGGGTGTTGAAGCAGCTGGAGGTGATGGCGTTGACCGGTCGGTTCATGGTGAGTGATGAGTCGAGTACGATGCCGAGGTTCTTGGCGTGATTTGAGGGGGTAGGTGGGCTTCCGAGGGCGGTCGGCCACCAGGTGCTGTCCCATGCAGAAGGGGTGGTACGGAGGACGAGGACTTCTGTCTTCTCAGCTTTGAGCTTCAGGCAGCTGTTGGTCATCCAGAATGCGATGTCTTGCATTTCTTTCTGGAGGTTGAGTTTGGCAGTGGTGGGGTCTTTGGTGAGGGAGAGGATGAGCTGGGTGTCGTCGGCGTAGGATACGATGTTGAGGCCGTGTTGTCAGACGATGGCTGCGAGGAGGGCCATGTAGATGTTGAAGAGGGTGGGGGTCAGTGATGAACCCTCTGGTACTCCGCAGGTGATTTTTGTGGGGTCAGAAAGGAAGGGTGGGAGTCTGATCCTTTGGCTTCTTCTGGTGAGGAATGATCGAATCCAGTCCAGGCTGTTGCTTGTATGCCTGCGTCGTGTAGTCTGGTGACTAGTGTGCGGTGGGAGACGGTGTCGAAGGCCGCTGATAGGTCGAGTAGGATGAGGGCTGCAGAGTGGCCTTGGTCCAGGAGGGTGCGGATGTCAAATGTGGCAGCGAATAGGGCGGTCTCTCTGCTGTGGTTGCTTCGGAATCCGGATTGGGATTGGGACGGGTTGAGGACGGCGTCCTCTTCAATAAATCGTGTCAGTTTCCTGTTGACTGTTTTCTCTGCAACTTTGGCTGCGAAGAGGAGGAGCGAGAGGGGCCGATAGTTCTTGAGGTCTATGGTGTCAGTTGTGGGCTTCTTGAGCAGGAGTCTGACTTCTGTGTGCTTCCAGTCATCTGGGAAGGTGCCTGTTTTGAAGGTGGTGTTGATGGTGCATTGTAGTTCGGGTGCGAAGGCGGTCGCAGCTCTGTGGTAGATGTGAGTGGGGTAGGGGTCAGTGGGGGCCCCCGAGTGGATGTTTTCATGGTCAAGGCGGTGTCTTCGGCCGTGATCCGTGTCCAGTTGGAGATGGTGAGCTGGCTGCTGTTTCTGGGGGCCGGGGGGCCGGGGGGCCATCTGTGGTGCCTGGTGGATGGTCAATGAAGTTGCTGTAGAGGTTTTTGATCTTGAGGTGGAAATCGGTTCCAAGCTTGTCCCAGAGGTCTTGGGATGGCGTGATGTCTGTGGTTTCGCTGCATGGGTTGGTGAATTCTTGAATCCATCAAACAATCAAACAACATTTGAAGGAAAGTCGTTTGTTGAGGTAGGCTGGGCCTGTCTTGTGGAGTGCCTTGTGTGCATGGGTGAGGAGCTTGAAGGTGATCCTCTTGTTGATGGGCAGTCAGTGCAGGTTTCTCAGGTGGGGGGTGATGTGGCCGTTGTGTGGTTCATCGAGGATCAGTCGTGCCAAGGTGTTTTGGATTCCTTGTAGTTGTTTGATGAGCTTGGTCGGGGCTCCCGCGTAGAGGGCGTTTCCGTAGTCGAGTCTACTGCTGACGAGGGCCTGGGTGACTTTTCTTCTTGTCGGGATCCACCTTTAGATCTTACGGAGCATGCGGAGGGTGTTGAAGCAGGAGGAGGAGATGGCGTTGACTTGCTTGGTCATGGAGAGCGTTGAGTCGAGGATGATTCCCAGGTTGCGTGCGTGGTCGGTGGGTTTCGGGGCTGTACCCAGTGCCGTCGGCCACCAGGAGTCGTCCCAGGCTGATGGGTTGGAGCCGAGGATGAGGACCTCCGTTTTGTCTGAGTTCAGCTTCAGTCGGCTGGTCTTCATCCAGTCGGCGACGGCCTTCATTCCTTCGTGGAGGTTGGTTTTGGTGGTGATAGGGTCCTTGGTGAGGGAGAGGATCAGTTGAGTGTCGTCGGCCTAGGAGATTATGTTGAGGTCGTGCTGTCGGGCGACGTGTGCGAGCGGGGCCATGTAAATGTTCAACAGTTTCGGGCTGAGGGAGGACCCCTGAGGTATGCTGCAGATGATCTCGGAGGCTTCGGATCGGAATGGGGGGAGGCGGATGCTCTGGGTTCTGCCGGAGAGGAAGGAGAGGAAGGAGGAGGTCCATTCCAGGTATTGGGTTTCTTCGAGGTATTGGATTAGCTGTCTGTTGACGATCTTCTCGATGACCTTGGCCGGGAATGGGAGCAGAGCGATGGGCCGGAAGTTCTTGAGGTCTCTAGGGTCTGCCTTGGGTTTTTTGAGTAGGGCGTTGATATCGGCATGTTTCCAGCTCTCTGGGAAAGTCGCGGTCTCGAGGGAGAGAATGATGACGTTGAGCAGGTGGGGTGTGATGGAGATGCTGGCTTTGTTGAAGATTTGGTGCGGGAATAGGTCTGGCGGGGAGCCGGAGTGGATTATGCTCATGGTCTTGATGGTGTCATCGATGCTCACGCTGGTCCAGGCTAGCAGGAGGTCGTGGTCGATGGTGTGGGGGGAGATTGTTGTATTGATGTCTGTTGTGGCTGTCTGGGTGTTGAAGCTGTTGTGGGTATCTACTATCTTGTGGTGGAAGAAAGTGGCGAGGGAGTCACACAGGGCTTGCGACGGCGGGATGTCGTTGGTGTTGGAGCTGGGGTTGGAGAGTTCCTTCACGATGTTGAAGAGCTCCTTGCTGTTGTGTGCGTTGTTTTCGAGGCAGTCTTTGAAGGAGGTCCTCTTGCCAGTCCTGATGAGGTGATGGTGGTTGCGGGTGGCGTGCTAGTGTGCTGCGTGGCTGTCCGGAGTCTGTTTGCTGTGACATTTCTTCTCTAGCTTCCAGCAGGCTCGCTTGGAGGCTAGGAGTTCTGGGGTGAACCAGTTGGCCCTTTTGCTGGTGCGTCTGTGGGGGGTTTCTTCAGCGGGGCGAGGGTGTTGGTGCAGTCGTCGATCCAGCGTCTGAGGTTGCGGGCAGCGTCGTCGGTGTTGGAGGGTTCGATCGGTGGGCTGAGAGAGAGGTTTGCGTGTAGTTGGTCTTCGGTGACTTTTCTGCTGCAGCGCCGAGGGCTCTGTTGGGTGCAGTGGTGTATGGTAGGTTTCTGGAAGGAGAAGTGAATGCAGCGGTGGTCGGTCCAGAGGACTTCTGTGGTGTGGCTGAATGCGACGTGGGGGCTTGCGGAGAAGATGGGGTCAAGCTTGTGGCCTTTGGAGTGGGTGGGCATTGTGATGAGTTGCCTCAGGTGAGGTTATCGATCAGGGTTGTCGAGTTGCTGTCGTCGTTGTTCTCCAGGTGAAAGTTCATGTCTCCAAGGAGGATGTAGTTGGTGGAGGTCAGGGCGTGCGTGCTGATAAAGTCGGCGATGGAGTCGCTGAACTGGGGTCAGGGTCCGGGGGGGTCTGTAGATGAGGGTGCTTCTGAGGGTGGAGTTGGGGTCTGTGTGGATCTGGAAATGCATGTGTTAGGTGGTGCTGAGAGTGTCGTCCGTGCTGGTCGTGACCCTGATGCTGTTCTTGTGGACGATGGCGATTCCTCCTCCTACTCCGTTGGTGTGGTCTCTGTGGGTGATCTTGTAGCCGTCTGGGATGGCTATGGCGATGTTGGGTGCGGAAGAGTCGTTCATCCAGGTCTCTGTTAGGAAGGCGATGTCCGGGGGTGATGTGTCGAGCAGGTCCCAGAGCTCGACGGCGTGTTTGCGTGAGGAGCGGGTTTTCAGTAGTATGCATTGGAGGTGGTTGAGGTCTTTCTTGGCGGGTTGTTCGGTGGCTCTGAGGCTGGTGTAGCTGCAGTTCCGGCAGGTGAAGGGACCGTGTGTTTGTTTCGGGGTGTCCTTGAAGCAGGTGTGGGGCAGTCCGGGGTTGGAGTGTGCTGGCATCGTAGCGGCAGAGGTCATCGTGGCGGGCGCGGGGGCCAGGGGTTCTGGTGCTGGGCGCGGTCCAGGCGCGGACGGGCGCAGACGGGCTTGCCTTTGGCGCGCACAAGTGACAGGCAGCGAGGGGGAGACAGAAGGCAAAGGTCAACAATCAGGGCAGCGAGCGAGGGACAGAAGGCAAAATACGGGCACAAGTGACGGGCAGCGAGAGGGAGACAGGAGACAAAAGTCAACGATCAGGGCAGCGAGGGGGAGACAGAAGACAAAATACGGGCACAAGTGACGGGCAGCGATGTGAGGAATGATCGAATCCAGTCCAGGCTGTTGCTTGTATGCCTGCGTCGTGTAGTCTGGTGACTAGTGTGCGGTGGGAGACGGTGTCGAAGGCCGCTGATAGGTCAAGTAGGATGAGGGCTGCAGAGTGGCCTTGGTCCAGGAGGGTGCGGATGTCAAATGTGGCAGCGAATAGGGCGGTCTCTCTGCTGTGGTTGCTTCGGAATCCGGATTGGGATTGGGACGGGTTGAGGACGGCGTCCTCTTCAATAAATCGTGTCAGTTTCCTGTTGACTGTTTTCTCTGCAACTTTGGCTGCGAAGAGGAGGAGCGAGAGGGGCCGATAGTTCTTGAGGTCTATGGTGTCAGTTGTGGGCTTCTTGAGCAGGAGTCTGACTTCTGTGTGCTTCCAGTCATCTGGGAAGGTGCCTGTTTTGAAGGTGGTGTTGATGGTGCATTGTAGTTCGGGTGCGAAGGCGGTCGCAGCTCTGTGGTAGATGTGAGTGGGGTAGGGGTCAGTGGGGGCCCCTGAGTGGATGTTTTCATGGTCAAGGCGGTGTCTTCGGCCGTGATCCGTGTCCAGTTGGAGATGGTGAGCTGGCTGCTGTTTCTGGGGGCCGGGGGGCCATCTGTGGTGCCTGGTGGATGGTCAATGAAGTTGCTGTAGAGGTTTTTGATCTTGAGGTGGAAATCGGTTCCAAGCTTGTCCCAGAGGTCTTGGGATGGCGTGATGTCTGTGGTTTCGCTGCATGGGTTGGTGAATTCTTGAATCCATCAAACAATCAAACAACATTTGAAGGAAAGTCGTTTGTTGAGGTAGGCTGGGCCTGTCTTGTGGAGTGCCTTGTGTGGATGGGTGAGGAGCTTGAAGGTGATCCTCTTGTTGATGGGCAGTCAGTGCAGGTTTCTCAGGTGGGGGGTGATGTGGCCGTTGTGTGGTTCATCGAGGATCAGTCGTGCCAAGGTGTTTTGGATTCGTTGTAGTTGTTTGATGAGCTTGGTCGGGGCTCCCGCGTAGAGGGCGTTTCCGTAGTCGAGTCTACTGCTGACGAGGGCCTGGGTGACTTTTCTTCTTGTCGGGATCCACCTTTAGATCTTACGGAGCATGCGGAGGGTGTTGAAGCAGGAGGAGGAGATGGCGTTGACTTGCTTGGTCATGGAGAGCGTTGAGTCGAGGATGATTCCCAGGTTGCGTGCGTGGTCGGTGGGTTTCTGGGCTGTACCCAGTGCCGTCGGCCACCAGGAGTCGTCCCAGGCTGAAGGGTTGGAGCCGAGGATGAGGACCTCCGTTTTGTCCGAGTTCAGCTTCAGTCGGCTGGTCTTCATCCAGTCGGCGACGGCCTTCATTCCTTCGTGGAGGTTGGTTTTGGTGGTGATAGGGTCCTTGGTGAGGGAGAGGATCAGTTGAGTGTCGTCGGCCTAGGAGATTATGTTGAGGTCGTGCTGTCAGGCGACGTGTGCGAGCGGGGCCATGTAAATGTTGAACAGTGTCGGGCTGAGGGAGGACCCCTGAGGTATGCTGCAGATGATCTCGGAGGCTTCGGATCGGAATGGGGGGAGGCGGATGCTCTGGGTTCTGCCGGAGAGGAAGGAGGAGGTCCATTCCAGGTATTGGGTTTCTTCGAGGTATTGGGTTAGCTGTCTGTTGACGATCTTCTCGATGACCTTGGCCGGGAATGGGAGCAGAGCGATGGGCCGGAAGTTCTTGAGGTCTCTAGGGTCTGCCTTGGGTTTTTTGAGTAGGGCGTTGATATCGGCATGTTTCCAGCTCTCTGGGAAAGTCGCGGTCTCGAGGGAGAGATTGATGACGTTGAGCAGGTGGGGTGTGATGGAGATGCTGGCTTTGTTGAAGATTTGGTGCGGGAATAGGTCTGGCGGGGAGCCGGAGTGGATTATGCTCATGGTCTTGATGGTGTCATCGATGCTCACGCTGGTCCAGGCTAGCAGCAGGTCGTGGTCGATGGTGTGGGGGGAGATTGTTGTATTGATGTCTGTTGGGGCTGTCTGGGTGTTGAAGCTGTTGTGGATATCTACTATCTTGTGGTGGAAGAAAGTGGCGAGGGAGTCACACAGGGCTTGCGACGGCGGGATGTCGTTGGTGTTGGAGCTGGGGTTGGAGAGTTCCTTCACGATGTTGAAGAGCTCCTTGCTGTTGTGTGCGTTGTTTTCGAGGCAGTCTTTGAAGGAGGTCCTCTTGCCAGTCCTGATGAGGTGATGGTGGTTGCGGGTGGCGTGCTAGTGTGCTGCGTGGCTGTCCGGAGTCTGTTTGCTGTGACATTTCTTCTCTAGCTTCCAGCAGGCTCGCTTGGAGGCTAGGAGTTCTGGGGTGAACCAGTTGGCCCTTTTGCTGGTGTCTCTGTGGGGGGTTTCTTCAGCGGGGCGAGGGTGTTGGTGCAGTCGTCGATCCAGCGTCTGAGGTTGCAGGCAGCGTCGTCGGTGTTGGAGGGTTCGATCGGTGGGCTGAGAGAGAGGTTTGCGTGTAGTTGGTCTTCGGTGACTTTTCTGCTGCAGCGCCGAGGGCTCTGTTGGGTGCAGTGGTGTATGGTAGGTTTCTGGAAGGAGAAGTGAATACAGTGGTGGTCGGTCCAGAGGACTTCTGTGGTGTGGCTGAATGCGACGTGGGGGCTTGCGGAGAAGATGGGGTCAAGCGTGTGGCCTGCGGAGTGGGTGGGCATTGTGATGAGTTGCCTCAGGTGAGGTTATCGATCAGGGTTGTCGAGTTGGTGTCGTCGTTGTTCTCCAGGTGAAAGTTCATGTCTCCAAGGAGGATGTAGTTGGTGGAGGTCAGGGCGTGCGTGCTGATAAAGTCGGCGATGGAGTCGCTGAACTGGGGTCAGGGTCCGGGGGGGTCTGTAGATGAGGGTGCTTCTGAGGGTGGAGTTGGGGTCTGTGTGGATCTGGAAATGCATGTGTTCGGTGGTGCTGAGAGTGTCGTCCGTGCTGGTCGTGACCCTGATGCTGTTCTTGTGGACGATGGCGATTCCTCCTCCTACTCCGTTGGTGTGGTCTCTGTGGGTGATCTTGTAGCCGTCTGGGATGGCTATGGCGATGTTGGGTGCGGAAGAGTCGTTCATCCAGGTCTCTGTTAGGAAGGCGATGTCCGGGGGTGATGTGTCGAGCAGGTCCCAGAGCTCGACGGCGTGTTTGCGTGAGGAGCGGGTTTTCAGTAGTATGCATTGGAGGTGGTTGAGGTCTTTCTTGGCGGGTTGTTCGGTGGCTCTGAGGCTGGTGTAGCTGCAGTTCCGGCAGGTGAAGGGACCGTGTGTTTGTTTCGGGGTGTCCTTGAAGCAGGTGTGGGGCAGTCCGGGGTTGGAGTGTGCTGGCATCGTAGCGGCAGAGGTCATCGTGGCGGGCGCGGGGGCCAGGGGTTCTGGTGCTGGGCGCGGTCCAGGCGCGGACGGGCGCAGACGGGCTTGCCCTTGGCGCGCACAAGTGACAGGCAGCGAGGGGGAGACAGAAGGCAAAGGTCAACAATCAGGGCAGCGAGCGAGGGACAGAAGGCAAAATACGGGCACAAGTGACGGGCAGCGAGAGGGAGACAGGAGACAAAAGTCAACAATCAGGGCAGCGAGGGGGAGACAGAAGACAAAATACGGGCACAAGTGACGGGCAGCGAGGGGGAGACAGAAGGCAAAAGTCAACAATCAGGGCAGCGAGCGGGAGACAGAAGGCAAAATATGGGAACAAGTGAGGGGCAGCGAGGGGGAGACAGGAGGCAAAAGTCAACAATCAGGGCAGCGAGGGGGAGACAGAAGGCAAAAGTCAACAATCAGGGCAGCGAGCGGGAGACAGAAGGCAAAAGTCAACAATCAGGGCAGCGAGGGGGAGACAGAAGGCAAAATACGGGCACAAGTGACGGGCAGCGAGGGGGAGACAGGAGGCAAAAGTCAACAATCAGGGCAGCGAGGGGGAGACAGAAGGCAAAATACAGGCACAAGTGACGGGCAGCGAGGGGGAGACAGAAGGTGAAAGTCAACAATCAGGGCAGCGAGCGGGAGACAGAAGGCAAAATACGGGCACAAGTGACGGGCAGCGAGGGGGAGACAGGAGGCAAAAGTCAACAATCGGGGAAGCGAGGGGGAGACAGAAGGCAAAATACGGGCACAAGTGAAGGGCAGCGAGGGTGATACAGGAGGCAAAAGTCAACAATCAGGGCAGAGTGGGGGAGACAGAAGACAAAATACGGGCACAAAGATACAAACCTAGGGCCTACCACTGGCCATCAGGGATGAGGCGCAGGTGGTAGCCTGCGGGTGGAGGAGGGCCGCGACTTCACAGCAGCGGCAGCGTCGGGGCACACAGGCGGAGCTGTGTGATGGGGTAGTGACCTACCAGCAAGGTCGAGGGTCGCTGAATGACACTGAAAAGTTCCTTGGAGTTGGTTGAGTTGGCCAGGATTTTGTTATGGATGAAGTTCCTCTTGGTGGCTCTGATCTGGTTGTGGTAGTCCGTTATGGCATCCTTGTAGGTGGTGGGGTTTTTGGATGTCTTGGTGTTTCTCTAGTTCTTCTCCAGGTGTGTCTGGCTTCTTGGAGAGTGTTGGTGAACCAGGCGACTTTCCTGGGGCGTTTTCTGTCAGAGTTGCATAGCGGGGCGAGCTCGTCTGTGCAGTTGGAGATCCAGGTGTGGAGTTCTCTGGCTGTGTTGTTTGCGTCGTTTGCGTTGAGTGCCCAGGTGTGATTGTCCGGGTGAGGGTGGAGTTAAGTTGCTCGTCAGTAACCTTGCTCCAGTTCCTTCGTGGTGGGCATGTGGCTGGTTTGGGTGCCTTGGGTCTGTTGATGGTGAAGTGTATGCAGGGGTGGTCGGTCCATGGCGTCTGTGTTGTGTGGCTGAATTGGATGCTGTTTCCCGCCGCAAGGGTGTGTCCTTCTTTGTGGGTCGGGGTGTTGATGAGTTGTTTAAGTCCGATGCTGGTGAGGTTGTCACGAAGGATAGTAGACTTGGGGTTGCCGGGGTTGTCGAGGTGAAAGTTCAGGTCTCCAGTGAGTATGTAGTTTGTTGGGGCGATGGCGTGGGGTGCGTTGAAGTCGGTGATGGTGGTGGCGAAGGGTGTTCGGGGGCCGGGGGGTCTGTAGACAAGGGTTCTTCGGAATGTGGCTTTGGGGGTGGTCTGGATCTGGAAGTGCAGGTGTTCGGCGGAGGGGAAGGTTTCACTGGAGGTGGTGATGCGGAGGGTGCTCTTGTGGGCGATGGCGAGGCCCCCTCCTGGGTGGTTGGAGCAGTCTTTCCTCTGGATCTTGCATCCGTCTGGGATGGTCGTGCTGATGTCGGGGGCAGAGGATGCGTTGGTCCAGGTCTCTGTGAAGAAGGCGATGTCGGGCGAGACAGAATCGAGTAGGTTCCAGATTTCCATGGCGTGTTTGTGTACGGAGCATACGTTGAGGAGGATGCATTTTAGCGTGTCACCGGTGCTGGCGTCGCCGGTGTTGGAGGCCGAGGTGGCGGTGAGGGTCTGGCGGCAGTGGAGGCAGGAGAACTGGCTGTGGGTCATGTTCGGCAAGGCCTGATGGCTTTCTCTAAGTCTTCCAGGGTTGAGTGCGAGGAGGGTGGTGGTGTCATAGCGATGGGTAGCGGGAGGTCCAGGGTTCATGGCGCTGGCCGCGGTCGGGTCACACACGGGCGCAGACGGGCTTGCTTGGCGCGCCCGCTGCGTGCGTCTGCTCTGCGACCGCGCAGCAGCTGCCATTAAGTAGGGGAGGTGGGTGGGAGGAGAGGCTGGGAGGCGGGAGCGGGGAATTCCGGGGGGGAATTCCAGGGGGGGAGGGATCGCAGGGGCAGCAGCGGCAAAAGGTGAAAGGAACAGGCAGGCACGAGAAAATAAAAACAGTGGTGGAATTAGAGCAAGACACAGGTGAGCACAATAACAGTGGCACAACAGGGAAAAATTAAGAAAAAAAACGGCTGAGAAAGGTTACGGTGGTTGCAGGCAGTCTGGTCCCAGTTGGTGCGGGAGGCAGGTGCAGGAGCGGGCAGCAGCCTCGAACCTCCCAAGGAGGAGGGCGGGGTCTGGAGGCAAGAGATGGCACAGCGGAACTGCGGGGAGAGAGTGGACCTAGACCTAGGGTCTCTCTAATACATACAAATATCTCCTACCCGGATATATGCACAATGCACACAATATTTTGCATAGAAATCAAGTAAATAGCACAGAATACACAGTGGACCCCAGGGAGGGGCAAAACAATGTACTAAGAAAGTGATATAAGAACCACAACTCATGTCAAGAAAATGTCTAGAGAACGTAGAAGTGCTGGGAACCCAAGGAACCACCCAAGGTGAAAGATAAAGTGCGTTCTCCGTACAAATCAACGTACAAGTCATGATTGCAATGTTAAAGAAAAAGCACCCTCCCAGTAGACCCTGAAGAAACCCAGTGGAAGACAGAAGGTTGGAGTGCCACTTCACCCGTGGATACCCTAGTACCCACGTTACCTACACCTGGGAAGCAGGGTGCATAGGTGTGAAGTAGTTTCGGAACCGCCGTCGAACCAAATGGAGGACTTCAGGAAGATGCTGCTGCTATAAAAGTAGAAAGTGTCTGGTGGAATCCGAAGGTGGATTCATGATGAGAAGTACCTGCAAGCAGAGGGGACAGAGTCTATGTCACTAAGGAGTGACCCAGAGACCTGGAAGACGAATGCCCACCAATGTTGAGTGTTGCAGGAGAGTTGACGGTGACCTTGACTCAGTAGCTGTTAGGAGCAGGCGATGCTGAGTAAGACCAGGAGCCATGCCGGGGTCGGTGTCTTTCGGGTCACCAACAAGCCTTGTTAGCTGCAACCAATGTAGAAGTCGAAGAAGGTGCAATGTCAGGAGCAGCAAGGTCCTGGAGTCTCACCACAAGCAGGGAAGTCAGGGCAGACCCGAGCAATCAGGGGACCCCACCTCCCACCTCCCAGTGGTCCAGCCCACCACCTACCTCTTTTCCCCACCACCCAAAAATCCGGTATATTTTTATTTGAAACTGCCAACATTTAATGAAATGCCTTTTGTTTAAAGTTTTCATAAAAAAGTGGGAAGCACTCTTAATATATAAACTACACCAATTGTAACATTATTGTCAAGAGCAGATTATTTAACTAGACAACAATCAGAACAATGCCAAGGAGTGGTCCTATTTGCTTAGGAACTGCCTATCGCTGAATACAAAGAACTATTTTGAGTCTGAATTAGAATTTACATTGATAGACAATAACTTAAAACTTTGAAAGACAAACTCAAATCTGCAATTTCACAGACTCGACTGACAATATACATGAGGAGTACAAAAGATATAACTCAGTATCCTGCCAGCCCCAAGAGAGATAAACTAGTGAATTATCTACAGGCCATACACTTGTGATTGTCAAGGGTGTGCATGATAATAACGTGACCTGAGGAAGCACTTTTAATTTCTACCATCATGTCTTTATTAGTAAGCAGGACAAAAACAGGCAGGTAAACGAGGCTGATGATGAAAACTACTTGGATGCTTCAGATCATAGTTGCAGATGTTTGTCTGTTTGAATTTATAATTTCTGTAGAGTAAACAATGATAATTGCAAGATTTAAGGACCACGTTTTACAGACAAGAGAAAGCAAAAGCATAAATAACACAGCATGTAGCATAAAAACAAATCATATCAGCAATTACCTAATGACAGAATCTATACAACTACAGTTGGTAAAGCAAAGGAAAAAGTGCAAATACTTTCAAAGTGCAAAATAAAACAATCACCAGTCCAGCAATATACAAAAATCAAGCATATTTTGTAAAATCAAGGAATGGATGTAAGAAGGTGAGTACTCAAGGGAAAGATACAAAAGAGGAAATAGCAAAAGGGATGGGATTAGGAGGTAATCACTCAACAGTTGGATGAGGACGATAAGAGCCAATAATGCAGGAGTTAAAGGTATAGATGCAAGAAGGGATTATCCAAATGTCCGGCTGCAAGGAAGCAGGAGCTAAAGGGACAGAGCCAAAAAGACAGGCAATAAGGGGCTGGAGCTGTCTTGATTGTATTGTATTGTTATATTTATAGAGGGCTTACTACCCCTATATGGAGCACTGAAGCGCTTGCTGCTTGCCTACATGAGTAGCAAGCTACACTTTGGGTGGGGTGTGTGGTTGGAAGGGTGTTGGATTTGATTTAATGCTATGTGGGAAGTGTTTCCATGTTGTGTTTGTGGACCACTGACTGGGGTGTGTGCAGCTTATTGTGCAATGACTTTGACTGGGTGGGTAGATGGTCACGAGAAGTGAGTTAGTGACGGTGGATTGTAAAACACAATTAAGGTAAAGGATTTAGGATTAAACCTGTTTTTCACAAGTTGAGAAAGATAATCAAATTTGACTGAGATGTATTGTCTAGTGGGCATTTAAATGAACACAAGCAGATAGTTTCAGTTGCACCTTGTCATGTGGTTAGTGACAGGAAGTGATGTAAGCAGCGTGTTGGTGCAGTTCATACATTATCAATGCCGTGCTATGGCAAGGAAAAAGGAAATTACGTTGGGTTGTTGCTGGGCTTGTTATCTGTGTGGTTTTAACTTTCTTTTGTTTCTTTCTGCACTGTAACAACAAAAAGTGTGATTTGATAACATGAGGTTTGTTACCATTGGCATTGGCGCACATGAACTAGTTTGAGGTTTCTGCCCTTCTGTTCGCAGAGTGATTACAGGATTAACCGAATCCCACACCTTTTGAATTTACGCTGGTCCAGTTCCCCACTTCCCACCTAGATGAAATTGCTCCTGCAGCTTTGTGCTATGAGTAATTAGTGTGTGCAAAAAAACATTTACACACCTTATTCTGAACTGTTTATGGGAAAAGACATCCAGTAACGTGCACATATGCCAGTGCTTAGTTTGTAAAAAAATTGTCACTTCAAACTGCAGCTTACAGTTGAAGTTTTATAATTAAAAAAAATATATATATATTAAATAGTTTAATGCTCCACTAATGAACGTTGCTTGAAAATACGCACACTGCGCCCCGACGGGGTGGTTTCTCAGAAGTCTGAGCCAGTGTTTACAAATAAGGGCTGGTGCTCAGCACCGGAAAACACCGGCACAATTTAAGCACTGCATGTGGCACTTACATGAAGGTGTTTTTTCAGTCGTTGTAACTGGACAACTTCGAATAAGGCTGTTCGCGGTGTCAAATTTTGGAGGTTTGGAACATCATGGCCCCTTCCAGGGGTCCGGCCTACTTGAGTTGAGTGACAAATGTTGGTTTCTCTCCGGAGCCACACATCTTCTAGGCGTGCACTCAACTCACAAGATACCTCAATGTTTGGATAGATTTGACGAGCTTCAAGATTGTTATTTACCGTTGAGACTAGTGTTCTTTTTCCACCTGTAGCCAAGGTATCTCTGACGTCACCCCAGCATTCTTTCTTTTGAGTACCCCTCGCCTCCCCATGAACAGCTACACCGGCCCACATTTTATGGGTGTGGACACTGCAGGTGATGGCTGGTAATCTAAATTCCCATCCTGTTGCATCCCCCCACCCCATCACTGATTCCCACTAAGCGCACACATACAGTGGAAGTGTGCTTTACTCTGCATGAGGTACCAACGGTTTACTCACCGGAGACCTTTCTACAAGTGTTCAGTCAGGTCTGGTGGCTTAGTGGATTAATGCGTCCACTCTAGGGCCCTGTCCTCGTTGTCACTGGTTCAAATCCCGGCATGTCCACTCAACTTGTATTCTTCTCAGGTCGATAAAATAAGTACCTTCGAGTTGGGTAAGATTAAACATCTGTTATTCAGCGCCAAGATACCCTTCGCGTTGAACCTGCGTTTTACAAATAATACACGTCCTGTTATGCTTTGTGCAGTAATTATTTGGTTGAAAGTGAGACTGACGCAGTGAAAATGTTAACCATGAGGGTGTCATGTTTGTTTGGGAAACTCATGAAAAAGTCTTTGCAGTGTGTACTTTCCACCTGCTGCATATTTTCTCTCGTGTTTACCTTCCAATACATTTAAATACTCTAGCATCCTTGTAAAATAAATTGTCCATCCAACAACACCTTTAAATTTAAAATAATGACCAGGTTTAATTTAAAAGGATCAGCGATTTAACTAAAATGTTACTGGAGTAACGTAAAGGTAATAAATATGGCGTGGTGTTTAAATTCAGTCACCGGACATCTCTGGGTATCACAGGCATTGCAAACATGCAAGGACTGCGCAGACATGCAGAAAGTGGTGAGAATAGAGAGCTTGGTGTTTCCGGTGGCACGCAGTGCCAAGAAAGTTTCGAGCACGTGCCAGCTTTTGTGCAGAACAGTAACGACGGTGGGGAGGCTATTATTACAGAGGGCAGAGAGGCATTTTTGCAGCAGGCCTCTGAGCCTGCTGGTCAGGGGGCACCCGTTGTTTCCAGAGAGGAGACAGCCACGGACTATGGGGCATATCAACAATAACCGGCGATAATTATCGCTAAGCGCACTTAGCGCTAGGATAATTATCGCCGGCTAGCGTTGATTTTTATCGCTGAGATAGCGTGCTATTAGCAACGCTTATCTCAATAGCGATAAAAATCCTCACGCTAAGTAGCTAACGTGAGATTATCGCTGGAAACCCAGCGATAATATCACGTTAGCTTGTTGATAGGGACATACAAACTTGGCCATGATATCCTCCTTCCATAGGATATCATGGCTAAGTCCGAAAAATGCCACACGTAATAAAGCAGCGTTAACCGCGGTTAGCGCTGCTTTTTTTGTCTCTAACAGGGTTAGCGAATTCTTGATAATAGGAGAAATTTCGCTTAGCGACATTTCTCCTATTATTTTACTCTAGAACGCCCCCTTTGTATCTCATTAGAGATGCAAGGGGAAGCGTAGAGTAAATGGGTGCTAACATGCAAATTTGCATGTTAGCACCCTGTTGTTGATAGGGTGCTAGCTTTATCTCTGGTGTTTTGGCTTTTAAAGCCAAAAAAGCAGAGATAAAGCCCTTGTTGATATGCCCCTATGTGTGTTCAAGAACTTTACGGAATCGGTTTGCAGAGGGGCCAAAGTGCTGCAGGCGGTCTCTCACTGAAGGAATTCTAGAGGTCTCGTGTCATCACCGACAAAGTGTGAAAAACACGTTCACTTCTTCTACACACCACCACAAGTACG
The DNA here is from genome assembly GCF_964204655.1 of Triturus cristatus. Taxonomy (NCBI): domain Eukaryota; kingdom Metazoa; phylum Chordata; class Amphibia; order Caudata; family Salamandridae; genus Triturus; species Triturus cristatus. Next base: position 320,580,702 of record NC_140586.1, on the reverse strand, counting down.
CGCTGAACTCCGAGCAGCCGCAGAGTACTAGTCAGTGCTGAGGGGGCCCCCTGCTGCTCGGGGCCCCCCCGCACTGCAGGGGCTGCGGGGGCCTGTGTTACGCCCCTGCAGTGAGCAAGGGACCCACGTCTGGGCATACCCATCCCACTTAGGGCGAAAACATTTGCATTATCAGCATTCCGTCCATCATTTGTTTGCTGTAACACTTTTCGCCCAAAGTGGGATGGGTATGCCCAGATGTGTGTCCCTTGCTCACTGTGCCACTGGATTCAAGCTAGCCTGGCTGAATAAGGGTGACATACCCTGAAACTGGTCCCAGGATGCTTGTTTCCGGTCCAGGGAGGTCCTGACCTGGCAGTTCGGTCTGGACTGTTCCCATGGGGCACAGGGTCAAGACTGATTTGCATATGGCTGGGTCCAAAATGGGGTGGCGTCGTGGGCAAAAGAACGATGGATTTAACCCAGATCTTTTGACTGGGGGAGAATGTTTGCATTGTCAGCATTCTGTCCATCATTTGTTTGCTGTAACACAGGTATTAGTAAGGGCAAACAACTTAGTGGGGTCACCCAAGGGAGTTATTTAGTTCTGGAATTGCTCAGGTGTTCAGAGAAGGCAGTCAATGTATTGGGGATCTCCCAATCAATTTATGTAAAGCCCACAGGACCAATCAGGTGCAGAAACAAGCACCGGGACACTGCTCACCCAATAGTTTAGATTGGGTCTGGGCACCTGGGCCAGTGTTCTAAGCAACGCCTACGAGCGTGTACTCGTGAATGGCAAATATAGCGGGTTGAGTGCAGGACAATCAATTGTATACAGACCACAGAAGGCATTACTGCTCCAGACGTTCGGGGCAGGATTAGCGCTAATATTTCCCAGGGCTCCTGGTCGGCTGCGCTGCTCCTCAGAAGTCTGTATCAAGTTGCGTCACCGCCAGCCTTTCCATGGTGGTGAGCCCGCCATGGAAAGGCAGGCGATAAGGCAACAAAGGGGGACCTAAAAGGGCCCACTGCCGGTCTAGGGCCCGGGTGTGGATGCAGTTCCTGCATGGTGCGGAATGCAGGAACGTGCTGCAGCAGTGTCATGGCAGTGCCTGTCTGAGGTTTACCAGTGGGCTTTTAGACAGGCACCACCATGACACCGCCACAACACTACCCATCCGCCAACGATTACAATCGTGATCCAGCAGGAGGTGTGAGTGCAGCCCTATATTCTGGAATAGAACGCCTCTTAAATAGGGGGAGTAAAATATTCTTTGTATACATAAGATAAAAACCATAGAAAAAAAAAATGCAGTGAAGATTGTCCAGATTTCCCATCACACAGGCAGTGGGAACAATCAAGGTTAGGCTGAAAGCCTGAGGGTAAGCATAGCAAATACTTAACAGTGCCAGCCCTAAAGCCAAACAGTGAGATGCATATCCCGTGGTCCAATGTTTAGTTAAATACCCTGCAATTTGGCTATTGTTTTTGATATTCAAATAAACTGCCACGCTCGATTTTCTGATGACTCTGTGGCCAATCTTTCATCACGAAAACATTTATATAGAGTTAGCTGAAGCTGCTTTCTACTGATAGCATGAATACCCTTAGGGGTCACAAAAACATGCAAATAACCAATCTTGCGCAGACAAGACTCCAACCCCACTAACCATGGATTGTCCATACCTTTATTGCAGCTAAAGCATCCATTATAGTGTTTCTGGTGAGACTCGCCGCTTTGTGTTTCCACACAGCTATCCATAACAAAGATGGGCAGGCTCTGATATAATCTTCTATGTAAGGTAGGCTCAATTCACTATGACGGCTAAAATGGGGAGAAGAAATGGGGGCCGCCAAAACCTTGCGGCAAAACCTATTTTTCCAGTCTGATTGCTATTACAATTCGAGAAGCCCCAGATCTCAGCCCCATATGTTGCAGTTGGGATACATTGTGTCTTAAAAATCATGCAGAATGGGCAAAAAGCCCCCCTCTGTGTTGTAGTAAACTAATCACTGCGCTAATAGCCTTGTATAGTTCATTACTACAGTGAGCAGTGTGCACAGACCAGAATCCATTAGCAGCAAAAACTAACCACAAGTATGAAAAGGTGCTACTGCATTTTAGGCTGTAATTGCTTATTTTATTTCCATTGTCCTTTGGGGCTAAAACAATTGGGGCCAACCACCGAGAGGATTCTACTTGTATAATTCTTCCTGTAGGGGTTTCATTATAAGTTTTGGTACTCTTTTCACTTTGTGTACCACAGGACGTGCCTTTTCTTTTAGAATGATCTTTTGCTTGAACCCCTTCAGTAGACCCAAATCATCTTTAAAGACTTCCTGGAACTCTTTCACAATGTCTATATCATCATTGACCGGGGACACTAGCATAACTTGGTCAGGTGAATTTGGGTTCAAGGTGATTCCCGGGTCTCTCTGGTGGTGCCAACCTTGGAGATTGCCCTCCTTTTTGGCCACCTACAGTTTACCAATAGTCTCACTGCCTTCAAAATTTATGCTCATGATGATGTAGCCTAACAGATCAATCCTTTGTCCCCCATGTCCTATAGGATTGATATCAGGTGGACATAAAGTGATAGCCTCTCTTCCAAATATGCTGTGCAATTCTTATCATCCACTGAGGTGAAGGTAGACCCTGAGTCTGCTAACACAGGTACAATTGTACCACCAATGATAATATCACCTTTAGGCATTTCAATGACATCACCATCAACATCCCCCTCATATTTGATCACACCATCCGAGTTTGTTACATGTAAAATTGCATGTTGAGGGACATAAGTGCCAGATACAATACAGTTCAACTTTAGCATTCTTACAAACTCGTAAAAATGCTGCACCAGTGAAATGTGGTCAAACCTTGTGATGTGTTTTCTCTTTCTTTACATTAATCATCACTTAGGGGTACGGTTGTCACCTTTCCAAAAGAAAAACACCTGCCATTTGTTGTAGTTTTAAGAGTATGCAAATGCCTGGACATGATACTAAATAGAACTATGAATAAAATGGAATGTATTTATTTGCAACATGCTCTTTCTGCCTGTATTTATTAGTCAGGAATCTTTTGCAGCTCTAGACCACATTTAAAAGTGTTATCTATTTATATTTGCTGTTTGACATATGTATAGCTAAGGGCTAAAAAATACCGACTTTAGGTGATTGCGCTTATTTATGTACCAGCCGGGACATAAAAATACTGGTGGTGCTGATAAAAGACCTGCCAGGTGGCAACCCTAGCCAAGGGTCTTTGAAAAACCTCTAGAGCACATTTTAAAATGCATTGTTTTTATAAATACTGTTTTAAGTATGCACTGGAAAGGGGAAAAATGCAGCTTTAGGTGATTTTTCTCTACTTTTGTACTGGCTGAAACCTTAAAAGGGAGGTATCGACCCTTGAGAGCTTTTGGCAGTGGGATCGTGTCGGGATCTCACTCCTTGGGGACGCCTGGGTGGTAGACCACATCAGGGCCTTCCCTGATCTGAAACAGCATCACTCCCTTCATACCTCCCGTTGCTTCCAGAGTTTAGCCCGTTGGAAGCCCAGGTTATGATGGGAAACTTGGACAGAGGGGAAGTGTCACGGATATACCGCTCCCTAGTGAACAATGGCCCCACCACTCTAGACTTGCTGCAAACCCCCTGGGAGAGATGGTTAGATCCCCTGGAAGAAGCAGACTGGCGGGACGCCCTTATGGCCCCAAAACTCTTACGACCTCCTCTAAATTATGTCTCATTCAACTTTACTATCTCCACATGGCCTACGTCACCCCTGCGTGCCTACACAAGGCGGGACTTTGCCCCTCCCCAGATTGTACATGATGTGGCCAAGCTCTAGCCGATTTTTACCACATGGTCTTGTTGTGTCCTGGTCTTGTCCCGTTCTGGTCGGGGGTGGAATCTGAACTCACGCAAACTCTGTGATGGCAGGTCCCTCATGATCCCATATGCCTTTTTCTGGGAGTATTTGATGGTCTGGACTGCTCTAGAGCCGACAAACACTTTCTGGGCACGGCGGTGGCGGTGGCCAAGCAAGACATCGCGGCGGCCTGGACTCAGGCCAAACCCCCTAGCCTACGATAGTGGCGACGGGGGGTGGACTTGTGCGCGGCCCAGGAGGAACCCCTCTTTGAGGCATGGGGATGTCCTGGGAAGTTCCACAAGGTATGGGGCAAATGGCTGAATTTACTGTTTTGAATTATTTGCTAAGCTTTTCTCCTGCATCATTACACTGCCTTTTAACTGGGGTGGCATGCTCGTATGCTTTAATCATGGCTGTTGTTTTATGTTGTCTGTCAGAGATGGACTCTGATCTACTATGCAAATTGTATGCTGTCCTTTTGTGTGTTTGTTTTCCAAATGCAAATAAACTTGATTATAAAAAAAAAAAGTTTGTATAGGCATAGTATTTTTTACTTTGTACTGGAAGGTTAACTGTCAAGTACAAAACTTATGCTAGTCATCATTTGTATACCTTAGCACTGTGGTGTAAATGAATGTGTGCATGGTGCTGTTTCTGCCAGGGTGCTGGAGAAGAGAGTAGCAGTAACAAATCTTAGTAGATATGGCTTTACAGTGCTCTCATCCCCTATTGCAGTCAGGGTAGCATTTTTGGTTGCTGCACTGTATGTAGCATGCATGAGTCAGTGAGTGAGAATGTGAGTGAGAAAAAGAGTGAGCACAACTGTGAGTGAGAATGAATGAGTGCAAATAAGTGTGAATGAATGAGTGTGATTGTGAATATGTGCATACAAGTGACCATGAGTGGGTATGTGGTGTTAAGCCCGTGAGTGTGCCCTTGACAATAGCACACTGAATGTATTTCTTGACTTAAAGAGCCACCCATGGCAAAATTCTGGCCCTGGCTTACTTGATGCAGATCTTTGTACAACAAGCACCTGTGACAAAATGCTATCATACAAGGGCATCCTAGTCTTTATATTTAGCATATGAGGACACCTATGACAAATGCTCGCATCAGCATGCTGAATGTAATTTGTGGCATGGGGTAACTTTGGAAAGTTGTTGGTGTACTGAAAATTCATGGTATAAGGGCCACCCGTGTCAAAATGCTGGCACGTTGAAGCACATTTTTGGCATAAAGAAGGACAAACGCGGTATATAGGAGTGGGGCAATTATGGCGAAGCGCTGATCCTGCCACATTAAAGATAATGATTGAAGTTTGGATCATCCATGGTTAATGGATGGCACTAATGGCAAAAGTCTGGCAGTGGCAAATTGTATGTACTTTTCGGACTTTAAAATCACATATGGCATATGTGGAGCACCCATGTTGTATCAATGTCGGTAATTTATGTTGTATGGGAACATCTCTAGCACATTTTGGGGTGAACGTTTGGCAGCATCAGGTTAAATTGCCCTGGAACATCATGAAAGACTTGAATATTCAATGATAGCAAAGCCTATGTCTTTTTTAGAAAATGTATGTGAAAACCCTGTTTAAAAATGCACAATCAGTCTAATTTTCTCGAAATGGTCATTGGGGGAAGTGCTCAAGAACCCTCCCAAGAAGATGTCAGGTTCACTCGCTTCATTTCTCTGCAAGTCAAGGCAAGTATTACTGCCCACCACTTTCAAAAACCACCAGCCGTGACTCCAAGAACAGCAGACAAGCAGTGTCTTCATGAGCACTGGTTACTTCTTGGACCTTCCGCTGGGACTGAGATTTGGATATTACACATTAGATTTTGTCAAATTAATAAATTTAGCAGTGCAATGTGCTCTCTTCTGATGAAATAAAAAAATGAACTAAAAAACGATTTTTTTAAAATCATTTGTTGCATTGTTTTAGTACTGTAAATACATGAAAAATTGTGGGGTATATTTACAAGAACTGCCGCTAACCAGCGTTAGCGTTAGTTAGTAGCAGTTTTAGTATAGCTAGCCATGGGGAAAACTGCCGCTAACACTAGCGTCAAGGCGATGCATTTTTGCCGCTAGTGAGCGAAAAGTGACAAAAGGCCAATTAGAGGCAAAAAAACTCACGTTAGTCGGGACAACTTCGCTTTTCTGCCTCTAGAGGCAAAAATCGCCTATAATCCACCACCTATGATAACAAGTAAATAAAAACAATGGAATGCAGAATGGAGCAGCCAGGGCCAAGTTCAGTAGAGGTAACCAACCCCGACCCTCCCCCCGTCAAGCCCCCCAACAGTCAAGGATGACCTGCCAGAGTCCCAGGGGAAGGGGAATGCAGATTCAGGGCTTCATATATGTAAAGAGGCACATCGCTGGGTAAAACCGGTGATGCATCACTTTACATAGCACTTTCTCAGTGACACCATGGCAGCCGAAGCCTGGAACCGTGGACAGTCCCCGAAGGCCTGGCTGGATCTGCATCTGAGACCCGAGTGGGAGGCGGAGGTGCTGTGGAGTTGCTGCGGCCTGACGGCGGAGGTGGGCAGCGGCGGGACCAGGCCCTTGGGCTGTAGTGGTAGACATTGAGTGAGGCATTGGCGATCGCCCTTACCCGGTGGTAAAGTCTGGCAGGTTGCATGGAGACATGTTGCTGACCTGTGTGAGAAGACCGCCTAGCACCCCTTGGACCTGTGATCGGTAAAGGCCCTCCTGCGCACCAATGTAGGGAGATCTGCATTGCATAACATGCACCACCACTGTACTGTAGTGCAGCAGGAGATTGCTAATGGTGGGCAGTGCCTGTCTGCACCAAAAGACAGAGGATGAGGCGCTGCCTGGACGCTGTGGAGGGTGAGGCACCTGAGCTGCTTCAGACTTGTGTGGCGGGAGTGCTGCAACTTCATGCATTAGGGGGCCCGGTTGCATCATCTGTATCTGGAGGATCCCCAGCAGACTTGGTGGCGACTGCTGTACCCTGGCTTCTGAAATCCCACCTGGCTGAGGGTCCTGTTGGCTGAGTCACAGATTCAGAGAGAGCGCTGCAGATTGAGCACTGGTGTCGCTGTCCAGGTGAGGAGAAGGTGGGACGGAGTGCGGAGGAGGCCTGGGGTTCGTGTTGCGCCCAGGCCTAGCACCTGTGGGTGGCGCACACTGTGCCCTGAGCAATACCTGGGCTGCGGAGGATGCACATTGTTAAGGACACTGCACAAGGCTGGTGGGGGACTCCACTAACTGGCTCAAGTTGCTGAGATCGGCCATTGTTGGCAGTGGGTGCCAGGGGCACAGGTGCTGGTTTGGACATAGGCACTTGGGTATGCAGCTTGATCCACTGTTACTTGCTGGGGAACTGCGGAACAAAGAATCTGGTCACCACTGTTAGATCGGAAGAGGCAACTGGGTGGTGCTGCCTTTCCTCACACCCAGGTAGTGAGCTTTTGGGTGTACGAGTGACTATCCCTTAGTGGACTTGCTCTTCCCACAGCACAGCACCGCCTGGTAGCTGCTGCTGCTGTCCCCATCTGCTGCTGCTGGTTCCTCTGACCAGGAGGTCAGGTGTTTGAGGCCCTGCTTGCCCCGCAGGCTCCTGCCTGCACCTCATTGTTGGTGGTCCAATGGTAGAGCGTCACTGCTCTGCTGCTTGACTGCCCTTCTGTCCCTCTTTTCTGCTGTTCCTGTCCCTCTTTCTGCTCTTCTCCATTGCTTTCTACCTTTGGCTTTCTTCTTTGCTTTGTTTTGCTTTGTCTTTCATGTGTTTTTGTACAGTTCCTTTTCCCCCTGTACTTTTCCTCCTTGATGCTGCTATCCCCTGAAGCCCTGCTCCCTCCAGTGTCCTTTCTTACGTTTCCTGCATTCCACTGTCCAGCCCCCCGTAGTACTACCTAATGGCAGCCGCTGTGCAGCCATGCGCAAGGAGTGTGCCACTGTTGCGCCGAATTCACGCCAAAGACAAGCCCACATGTGCCGTCCACGCATGGACCACTTCCAATTCCAGGGACCCTGCCTCCCGGACACTACACTGCTAGGACGCCAGCACCTTCCTCGCCCTCAACCCTGTGTGCCACACCGCCTACCATCTAGCATCACCGAAGAATACCCTTGCACCCTTCGCCTGTCAAAACTGAAAACACACCACCTGCCACATCAACACACCTGCGCCTCGCACGCCTAGTCGACCAGCAGCGCACCCGACTGGCTCAACTGCATCCTGCTCAACGTGTGGTCCCTCCACAACCATACCACAGAAATCTGGGACCTCCTCGACGTCAACTCTTCAGACATCGCCTTCTTCACGTAAACCTGGACCAACCTCTGCTCCAGACTGGACATCGCAATCCCTGACGGCTGCAACATCACCAGCAAGGACCACCCCGACCGCCCAGGAGGAGGCATTGCCATTGCCTACAAAAGCACACTCAGACAGACCACGCACTCTAATGACTCGACGGAAACCATGGAACACCTACACTTCCAGATCCTGACTAAGCCCAACACCACCCTCAGCAGGCATCCTCCCCTACAGGCCCCCCGGCCCAAGAACCACCATTCATGATGCTATTGTAGACCTCATTGCACCCCAGGCTCTCGCATCCACCGATTACATCCTACTCGGGGACCTCAACTTCCACCTGGACAACCCCAGTGACCAGAACACCACTACCCTCCTGGAGAACCTTGCAACATCGGACTCAAGCAGCTAGTCACCGCACCAACCCACATAGCCAGACATATGCTCGACCCTATCTTCTCCGCAAGCAGGAACATTCAACTACAGCCACACCACCAAACTCTCCTGGTCCGTCCATCATTATATACATCACGCCTTCACCATGCCCACAGCACACCGCCGCCATCATTGCACCCTCCCCGTCGCAGCTAGATCAAGGCCACAGAAGACGTTCTCATCTACTCCCTCGGCACCACCAATCCGCCAACGCTTACAGACACCAACACTGCAGCGCACAACCTCCACTGATTGATCTCTAACTGCGCAGACACCCTGGCACCCTTCAAGAAAATCCAGGCAGACAACACTGCAAGAAGGCCAACTGGTTCACTCCTACCCTCCACGAGTCCAGATATACCTGCAGACGTCTCGAGAAGAGATGGAGCTACAACATCAATCAAACCCTCAACACTGTCACCCTTGCACCATGGGGCAAGGGTGCCTGCATTGACGCATGGCAACCATTGTGCACCAATGTATGGGAAAAAGACAGGGGGGCTTATTCATGAGCCTCTTCTGACAGTTTAACCCTGTAGGTGCGTCATTTTCTTGACATATGCATATGTGTGACCTTGTGAAGCCCTGTGCCACATTATACCTGCGTCAGATATGATGTATGCAGGGTGGGCGTTCCCACACAACAAAGCCTCATAGGAGTGATGCAGTGAAATCTGTGAGATTTCACTGCAACAATTCTAGGCCGCCATTCCTTCAGAACCGTAAGCTTGCCTCAGGGCAGGCGTGAGGGCGACACAGTGCCATAGGGATAAGCTGGCCCCATGCATTGCTGGAGTTGTATTATGCTTGTGATACAACTGCAGCAATGCATGACTTTAGCGCTGACAGATACGTCAGGATTCCAGACGTATCTGTCATTAATTGCGACATGGAGCGTCGTACAGTGAATACGGCGCACTCATGGTGTTACAAGAAGGGTGCAGTGAAAAGTGTTGCAACGCTTTTTTGTTGCAACAATGCAACAATTTTCCTGAATGAGACCCACGAATGCACCCTTATTGATAGTGGGCATTCCTGCCCCTTTGTTTTGTCGCATGGCAGCACAGCACCATTCCTGGCAGCGCTGTACAGCACCAAAACCTCTGAAATGCGGCCTCAAGTGTTTGTACCAACTTTAAGACCAGCTGTTTTCTGCTCTTAATAAACTGCCTCTAATTGGACTAAGAAGCAGTTTTGGGGGAGGTATCGGCGGACAGGAATGTCATTGTAAATATCGCAAATTAGGGTTACCAGCAGTTTTTGCACGGGCAAGCCCACCTTGCATCTTATTTTTGTTAAGTCCTGCTAACAGAAATGGCGATCTTGAAAATAAACGTTTACGCTGGAAAAGTGCCGCTAACTGCTGTTAGCGGCACTTTGTAAATGAGGCGTTAAGTTCCTGTAAATATGCCCCTAAGTGTCTGACTAAAACCTTCCCCTCTGTACTTCAGGTGATCTTAAATCAAAAAGCATTAATAGTAAAGCATACTGTAGGCCAATAATATATTTTATATTTAATATATGGTCAACTCCAATCAATTAAAACATGTGGAGGTAACTACTACTGCTTTGTTTAAATCCTTTTTTTCTCTCCCTATGATTTATCAATTCATTTCTCATTGCAGTATACTGTAGGAAAACTATTAAATGATGACAGTTTGTGGTATTAAACATGTTGGTTCAGATTGCTGTAGCGTGTTTTGTGATATCCTATCACATATGGGCTTATTTACAAGCCCCCTGCCCCGCCTTGCATCACTTTTATTGACGCACCAGCAGCACAATGGGCTTCCCCATATTTACAAGGTCATGTAAAGTCACCCTGCATGACTTTTCATTGCCATGTTAATATGTTTTCCTTTCAAGTATAACTGTGTGAAAGGGCCATTCCATGGGTGTTGCTGTGAGTGTTCCCACACAACATCCATTTCGCCTGACACATTCCCAGATTTACAACATTTTGTAAACCTGGTAGTGCGTCAGAATCTTATGCCTCCCCATGGGAGGTGCAAGGAGGCACAACGAGGAGAAACACTTTCATTTCCCCTTTGTTTTTTCCTCTTTCTCCCGTACTGGTTCTGTGGATGAGGGAGATTGTGGCCAAGTCTAGGTCAGCGAAGCGGAGGTTTCTCTTGGGGGCGTAGAAGGAGATTCTTTTGTTGAGGTATCGGGGTTCGGTGTTGTGGAGGGCTTTGTAGGCTTGTGAGGAGCTTCAAGGTCACTCTTTTTTCAATGGGGAGCCAGTGGAGGTATCAGAGGTGCTGGGTGATGTGGTTGTGTCGTGGGATGCTAAGGACGAGTCTGGCTGCAGCGTTCTGTACGGTCTGAAGTTTGTGAAGGAGAGATTTGTTGATTCAGGTGTAGAGGGCATTTCTGTAGTCTAGTCTGCTGGTGATGAGTACATGGGTGATGGTCTTCCTAGATTCAGGGGGGATCCATTTGAATGTCTTGCAGAGTATGCAGAGGGTGTTGAAGCATGTGGTGGATACGGCGTTGATCTGTTGGTTCACGGTGAGAGAGGAGTCGAATAGGTTGCGGGCGTGGTCCTTGAAGGTGTGAGGGTTTCTGAGCGTGGGGGGCCACCAGGTGCCGTCCAACTCGGCGGGGGTGAATCTGAGGATGAGGACTTCCGGTTTCTCTGAGTTGAGCTTCAGGTAGTTGCTGCTCATCCAGGATGCGACGTCCTTCATTCCTTCCTGGAAGTGTGCCTGGTGATGTCAGGTTCCTTGTGAGGGAGAGGGTACTATGCTTAGTCCATGTTTTCTGATGATGGTTGCGAGGGGGGCCATGTAGATATTGAAGAGCGTGAGGCTAAGGGAGGATCCTTGGGGTACTCCGCATCTGATCTCTATTGGTTTGGAGAGGAACAGTGGGAGTCTTATTCTTTGAGATCTGCCGGAGAGGAAGGAGCGGATCCAGTCCAACGCAGTTCCCTGTATGCCGGCATCATAGAAACTGGCAGTTAGTGTGCTGTGGGAGATGGTGTCAAAAGCTGCTGAGAGGTCTAATAGGATGAAGTCTGGAGTGTGGCCTCGATTGAGGAGTGCGCAGATGTCGACTCGTCTGTGGCAGCCAGGAGGGCGGTCTCGGTGCTGTGATTGCTGCGGAATCTGCATTGAGATGAGTTGAGGATATTGTTGGATTCTGTGAAGTGTGTTAACTGGGTGTTGACAATTTTCTCTGTGACTTTAGGGGTGAACGGGAGGGGAGAGATGTAGTTCTTGAGGTCCGTCGGGTCTGCGGAGGGCTTCTTGAGGAGGGGTTTGATTTTGGCACGTCTCCAGTCATCAGGGAACGTGCCTATTTGAGGGTGCAGTTGATTGTCCGTCATAGTTCTGGCACGAGGGCAGAGGCGGCTCTGTGGCGGATAGGGGTCAGTGGGTGCTCCGGAGAGGATGCTCATCATAGTCTTTGCGGTGTCTTCTGTGGTGTTAGGGGTCCAGGTCCAGGTGAGGAGGGTTGGCTGGTTTGGCTGGGTCAGCTGCGTGGCGTTGCTGGTGGATGATGTTGGGTCGGTTCCTTGGTCTTGGTCGATGAAGTTGTCGTAGAGGGCCGTAGAAGGTCCTCATCTTGTGGTGGAAGAAGCAGCTGAGTTTGTTGCAGAGGTCCTGGGAGGGAAGCACATCAGACGTTTCGCTGTGGGGTCTGGTGAATTATTGTATGATGGGGAAGAGTTCCTTGGAGTTGTGGGAGTTGGAGAGGATTCTGTCCTGAATGAAGTTTCTCTTTGTAGATCTGATGAGTTGATGGTGTGCCGTCATGGCCTCCCTGTAGGCGGTTCGGGCTTCTAGGGTTTTGCTGTTTCTCCATGCTTTCTCCAATCATCTGCACGAGTGCTTGAATTCTTGGAGGTCCGTGGTGAACCAGGTGGCTTTCATGTTGTATCATCTGTTGGGGTTCCGGAGAGGGGCAATAATATTGCCGCAGTCGGCGATCCATTGGTGGAGGCTGTTGGCTTCAGAGTGGGCGTCAGTTGTTGTGGGGGTGGAGTGCAGCTGAGGGCGGAGGTGAGGCACTCTTCGGTGATCTTGCTTCAGTTTTGTGTGGTAGGCGTGGCATAGGCTTGTGTGCGGTGGGTATCGAGAAGGCGAAGTGGACGCAGTGGTGGTCCACCCAGAGAGGTTGCATGGTGTGACTGAAGTGAATGTTGTTTCCTCCAGCGAAGATGGGGTTGAGAGTGGGATGCGCCGTGTGGTTGGGGGTGGTGATAAGTTGCTTTAGTCCAATGTTGGTGAGGTTCTCTAGGAGGGCGGTGGAGTTGGGGTCGCTGAGGTTGTCAAGGTGGAAATTCAGGTCTCCGAGCAGTATGTAGTTCGTGGAGGCGAGGGCGTGGGGCGCAATGTAGTCTGCGATGGTGTTTGTGAACAGGGAGCGGGGTCCGGGAGGTCTGTAGGCGAGAGTCCCGTGTAGAATCTTTCTGGGGCTGGGCTGGATGAGGAAATGGATGTGTTCCATGGGGGGGGGGGCGAGGCGTTGTTCGAGATGGAGATAGTCAGGCGGAGGGAGCTTTTGTGGACGCATGCACTATCTATTCTAAAACAAACATTTCTCCATATTGTGTTATTATATTAGCCATGCTTTTATTATGGCTTTTATTATAACTTAAGCCATGTCAGTTATTGTGATGGCATCAGGGTTAAGGTAATGTGACTTCACTTTGCAGGAAGATTGAGGGTCAAAGGTCATATGATGCCACCTCCTGTGATCCTATTAAGGTCAAGGATATGTGATTTCATTTCCACCACCCCTGGCATTTTTGTGAATATCCATGTGTAAATCTAGGGCTTGTAACCTACCTCCAGAATTGACATAAATTTAGCCCGCATTGCCTCACCCAAATTCATCCCTGGCCCATCCAGATAAAAGTTCCTGGAAGCGGGCCTGCTTCAAGGTGCAGATTACACTTTGCTCGCCCTGTGGTAATGTTTGGGGTTCCTTTCTATATTTGCGATCTGAAAAAGTGTGGCTGATCTGTTTTTAGGTCTCGACCTTGCTATCGCGTAAGCGATCACAAAGCGAGACTATAGAAAGCGGGTTTGAAGGGGGCGGAGCTTGCCCGTGACTATGGCGGACGTGTGAGCACAGAGCTCCCCGTAATAGCCCTCACACAATGCTTCAAACTATCCTTCACGGCAGAGCAGACAAGTGAACGGGAGGGGGGATTCCCTCCTATACCTGGCTGGTCCGTCTGAGATCTCCGGCGGCGGTCGGCGGAGCCTGGAGGGGCGCGTGCGGCGGGCGGCGGCTCGCCTAGCGGACCAGGCCGCCATCCCCGAGCTATCCTGCGGCCCTCCCCGGAGTGCGTCACTTGGCGTGCGGCGTGCTTGGCAGGGGCAGACCCGGTCGGCCGCGAACATCGGCCTCAGTGCAGAGGGACGGCGGCGCTGGGGCGCTGATGGCTCCGGAGGGAGCGACGGACACGTGCGGACCCATAGGAGGTGAGGGGCGAGTGTCACGAAGTTTCCCCCCTGTCCGGCGGGGCCTTGCCTCGGGCCTTTCAGTGGCGGCAGTTCGACGCTCGTGTAGCCCTTGCGCCGATCGGCCCACCTGTGGATCCTGACTGGCAGCAAGCTGTATACGAGGGGGGGCTCGCCCGGAGACCCCCTCTGCACCGGGAGGACTGGCAGAGCACTGACTTGGGCTGCGGAGCGGACTCTGGGGGCCAGTGGATGGAGACGAGGCCCTGGGCGCACCTGTGGCACTGCGCTAGCCGCATCCCTTCCCTAAAGCCCTGCTGCGAGCTCCTCAGAAGCGTGTGAGTTCCCCGCTGGGTGAGTGCAAGCGGGGGGTGTCGCGGTGGCATGGCCTTGTGTCTGCCTGGCGTGGAACCATACGGACTCACTTGGTGGTGGTATCCTCCCCCTTCCCACCCGAGGTCACTCTCCTGGACGCCGGGGATCGCGGAGGGATCACCATTTGTCTCTGGTCCGCACCTGGCCTGGTCCTTGGGAGCGCGCTTTGGCTGGAGTGCCTTCTCACACTACCCCCTTTTCTGCAGGAGGCCAGTTTCTACCTCGTGGCTGTGCGGAGGGCAGCCCAGACTACTAGAAGGCAGAGCTATAGGCTGCGGGGAGTGCCCGGAGGATTGGATCCCTTGACCCTGGCTGCGGCCTTGCTGAGTGTTTGGCGGGGACCTGCGGAGTGATTATCTGGACTTGGGTGCAGCTCTGACATCTGCCCTGCGTGGGTGGGCCTCGCTCTTGGCTGTAGCCGACTGCCACTCCAGGGGTGCCTCCCGGTGACGGACGGAGGCGGATAGCGTGGAGGAGTGTGGAGCGCCCCGCTTGAACGGGGAGAGCTGCGCCCTGCCTGGACCTGCCGTGGTCTTAGTGAACCGTCGGTGACGGAGGTCGGTTTGGAACCCAGCGGACTGGCCCGGAATAGGTGCCTTGAGGAGAAAAGGGAACGGACTCGTGACTCTGAGCTGGGGGCCCGGTGGCCTTGCAGACCCGACTACCTCGGAGAGCCCAGCTGTTGAACCTCGGCGGGGTGTGGCGGTGTGCCCCTTGGCCTGCTTCGCTGGGGTTGCTCGCCGCGCGGTTCCCCGGATTGGAGCTGGAATCTGACTCAGAGCGGCGGGTCTGCCGGGAACGCTGATCCAAAGAACCATCATGGGCAAAGGTGACAAGACCCAGCCAAAACTATCTTTCGACCCCCGAAAGCCGAAGGGAACCGGTGTCGTGATGCCTGAGACGTCACCCTGCAGTGCTGCCTCGGAGAGCTCTATGTGCGCAGACATCAAAGAAATGTTGGCGACAATGGAAAAGGGTCTGCAGGGCAGTCTGACAGCGATAGACACCAAGCTCGATGCACTCTCCTACCGCATGGACCGCATGTCGGAGCGGGTGGACAAGAATGCGGAAAGGCTGGATATGTCTGAGAAGAGAATAACGCAAGTGGAGGAAGCGCAGACGGAATGGGATTCGGACCGCAAACAATTCAGCAGATTGTTACAGGTCATCCGGGACAAGTCGGAGGATTTGGAGGCCCGTTCGAGGAGGTCGAATATTCGCATAACTGGCGTGGCTGAGTCGACACACACTGGGCGGATGGAACCCTTTGTGGAAAAACGGTTGCATGCCCTTCTGGGAGAGGACGTGTTCTCCCCCATGTTTGTCGTTGAGAGAGCCCATCGTTCACTGGGCCCCCGCCCCAAACCTGGGGCACCTGCGAGACCCATTATAGCAAAGCTGCTGAACTATAGAGACAGAGACACAGCCCTGCGGGTGGCAAGAGAAAAAGGGAAGTTGCAATTTGAAGGAATGGACATCTCCATTTACCCAGACTTCACGGCGAAAGTCCAAGAAGAACGGCGGCAGTTTGCACCCTACAAAAAACAGCTTCGCGACTTGGGCCTGGATTATGCTATGTTATACCCGGCGAAGCTTCGGATCAACAGGCAAGGTCACTCGCATTTCTTCACTGACCCGAGGGAGCTGCAGCGTTCCTTGAAGGAATGGTCTAGGGATCAGCGGAGCGGCCCGCGGGGCCACATTGACACTCGTGCGGATACCTCCAGCTTGGAGGAACAGGACTAGGTTGCTGGTTGTGGCTTCCATTTGCAGACTGCCGCACGGCTTGGGTTAGCTGGCTGGACGGGGGGCATCCGCTACCCTGGCAGTGGCTTGGACTCCTGGAGCGGAGTGACGGCGGAGGATGTGGCGGTCATACTTGAGGACTTCGCAGTCACTATTTGGTGAGACCTTTCTGATATATTGAGGGTGTCTGGACACTGTGGCCCTAGTCTCATGGGTTTTGAGGAGGGTGGATCACTCGCTCTCACTTGCCACTGGCTGGACTGCCCCATGGATTTTGTCACTGAGGGGTCCCCACTAGGTTGATTCTCTACATTTGCTGTGCTGGCCCGCTTCTGAGGCTATCGGATGCTGGTCTGGATGTTTATACGGGGGCCCCCTTAGACTGGCAGGTATGCATCGCTAGACGGGTCACTTAGACCCCGCTGGAGGTGTTAGGGATCCCCCTAGCCCTATTGGAGAAGGGAGGAGAGTAGCTCGCGCTGTACTGTTATATGGGGGCAATGGTGTGGGGACACGTCTATGCCGTGGCCTGTTGAAAGGTTGGGGGTTGTTGTTGCCTGGTGATCTCTGCCCCAGCGCTGCTAGCTCACATGGACCCCTGGGGGGCGGTTTGGGGAAGGTTCTAAGTGTTTGTTGTAATGGGGGAGGGCGTAGGGACGGGGTCCTGTCTGGCCAGGTTGGGGGCGGTCGGCTGTGGGAGGGGGGAAGGGAGGTTAGGAGGACGTTTTGGGGTTGGGGACTGGGATACGCACGGTACGCTGAGTGGCACATCTTCTGTCCTATCTTTGCATGTTCGACCTATGTTGTCCGGTGGTGACTGGTGGGTGGCGCTTCTCGCAGGGCCCTTATCTGCAGAGACTATGGTATGTACTTACGGGGATGTCTGATCCCAGAGTAGTGAATGGTGACAACGGCGATGTGGTCCTGAGAGCGTTGACATGGAATGTCAGGGGGTTGAATGATTTCCGCAAACTGCGAAAAGTGTTGAATTATCTCCACAGGCACCACATTGACCTGGTGCTAATACAAGAGACCCACCTCCCACTTACTAGTAAATTGCTATCAGCGAAGGGGCTGACGGGTAACAGTGTGGCAGAGGGCTTTACGTCACACTCCAGAGGGGTGGTCACATGGGTAAACCCACGATCACACTTGAAATTAACAATGCTGGTTGCCGACTCGGACGGGCGTTATTCAATCGCTAGGTGTGTCGGGAAAGGTCATGATCTAATCGTTGTCAATGTCTATGGCCCCAATTATGATACCCCAGAGTTCTACGCCGCGCTGGCTGCACAATGCAGGCAATAAGTACACGCTGGCATGGTGTGGGGCGGTGACCTTAATTTCACATTCAACTCGAACTTGGACCGCTCTTCGGGGCAGATGCGCCGCCCGGCGGCTGCCGCCTTGCATATGCAGGCGGAACTGGCCAGACTTGACATGGTGGATGTCTGGAGACACAGACACCCTGGGAAAGGGGGATATACGCATTACTCTGCATACCATGACGTGCATCCAGAATCGACTATTGGTTAGCATCACGGTCGCTGCTGGCGGTTATCAGGGGGTGTGAGGTCTTACCACTTACTCTGTCGGACCACTCCCCCCTTCTTTTGACACTGGCTACTCCGGTCAAAAGAATTCCGCCGTTCACGTGGAGGCTGCCGCCCTACTCACTGTTAGACGAGGTGTTTAGGGGGGAATTGGCGGACGACATAGACTCCTTTTTCGCGATTAATTTTGGGTCTGTTCAGAGTTTCCAAACGGTGTGGGACTCGTTCAAAGCCTATATTCGTGGTATAGCTATGGCCAAGCACTCTAGCGTTCTTAAGTCCATACGGCGGCGGCTGGGGGCCCTGGAGACACAACTTGCGCAGTTGGAAGAGCGCCATGGGATATCCGCAGATCCCGAGGTAGCGGCTCAGATCCAAGAGCTGGTTTCTGAATACAATAGCGAAGTGGATAGGGAGGTGCAGCATATGGGCAAGTACGCTACTGCCCGTACCTATGGGAAGAGCGAGCGCCCGGGCTCATTATTAGCGGGGATACTCCGCAACGCTAGGCGGCCCCTGGTCATTGACGAACTTGTTACTGTTTCTGGGGAGGTGATTACCGGTGAGAGAGAGATTATAGACGAATTCAGGGACTATTATGCTGGACTTTATAGGTCTAACAGGCACTTGCATCAAAGCTATTTGCGATCGCAAACGGCGCGAATCGCAAAAATCGGCCGTTTGCGATCTCAAAAATAGCTTTTGCGATCCATGAAATAACTTGCCACTCGCAATTTAAGAAATCGCAAATTATTGTGATTTCTTAAATAGCGATTGCATTTAAGGACTCCCTAATTGAGATTCCTTAAATGCAATGCATTACAGTTTAAAAAATAGCGATTACGCTATTAGCGTGAGCAAATTACCATGAGGCTGGACCTCATGGTAATTTGCAAAAACTTAGAAAAATGCACTTATTTGCATTTTTCTAAGTTTCATGTTGCCCACACACATGCCCTTAGAGCATGTGTGTATGCAACATTGGTGCAGAGTGAACATACATGGGTGCAATAGGGTGTCCTTTGGACACCCTTGCACCATCGAAATTGCGGGAGCAATTTGCGAGTGCCTACTGGTACTCGCAAATGGCTCCCGCAATCTCTAATTCATTCCTATGGGCCTGGAGGCCCATAGGAATGAATGGGAAGACATTCCTTAATTGCGACTCGCAATTTGCTAGTCGCAATTAAGGAATTTGTGGGAATCGCTATTTCTTTAGCGATTCCTACATGCATAGGGTTTTGCTATTCCTTAATTGCGATTCCTTAATAATCGCTATTAAGGAATCGCAAAACCCTATGATGATGCATGTGCCTGTAAGTCCTCTCAAATGGAAGAGGAAATAGATGACTACCTCAGTTATATTAAAATGCCCTTTTTGTCTAACTCTCAAAGGGAATTTCTGGCGTTGCCCGTACAAAAGGATGAGATTCTGGAGGCGCTAGGGGGCATGCACACAGGCAGTGCCCCGGGAGCGGACGGGCTTACGGTGGCTTTTTACAAGGCCTTCCAGGATAAGCTCCCCCCGCACCTTATGACTCTCTTTGATGATATATACCAGGAAGGTAGCATGCCTGACACGATGCGAGAGGCTCTGTTAGTCACCATTTTAAAACCCGGTAGACCCCCTAACTTGTGCGGTTCCTACAGGCCGCTCTCCCTGATAAATGTTGACGCCAAGTTGTACGCTAAGGTCCTGGCTACGCGCTTGGCGCTGCTGGTGCCGGAGCTCGTGGCTCCGGAGCAGGCGGGCTTTATCCCGTCCAGGAACCTCACATATAATATCCGCACAGTTCTAGGTGCCATGCAGCATGTGCGTCCAGAGTGCAAGGCCTTAGCTCTCTTCCTAGACATGGAGTAGGCGTTCGACTCCGTGGAATGGCCCTTTATGGTGAGGGTCTTGAGGAAACTCGGACTGGGAGAGCCTTTCCTGCAGATGCTTGGAGCATTGTATTATCGACCTACTGCCAGGCTGCGTATAGGCGTCGAAGTTACGGAGGCCTTTGAAGTCGGCAGGGGGACCCGGCAGGGTTGTCCCCTCTCCCCCCTCCTATATGCGCTAGTGGTGGAACCCCTTGCGTGCGCCATGAGAGAATATCATAGATTTGAGGGTATTAACTTTCCCACCTATAAGATATGTATTTCCACCTACGCAGACGACACGTTGCTATACGTCCGCGATCCAGAGGAGAATCTCTGTTCCATATTGAGAGAGGTGGTCAGGTTTGGGGCCCTGTCTGGTCTCAAGGTGAACTGGAACAAGTCGCTGGCATTCCCTCTGACTCCGGTTACTTTGCCGTTCCCTATGGAATACCCCCTGCAGTGGACGACAGACTCAATCCGATACTTGGGGATTCGGCTCCACAAGGATCCAGTGGTTCTACTCAGGGAAAACTACGGGGTGGCTAACACCAACCTCGTTGACGACGTAGAGGTGTGGAATAGGCTCCCCCTGTCTCTGATGGGCAGAATAGCCATCATGAAAATGGTGGTCCTGCCGAGATTTTTGTTCCTCTTCTATAACATCCCCATAGTGCTCTCTAAAGGCCTTTTTCGCGCAGTTGACTCAAACCCTTGTTAAACTGGCCTGGGGTGGTAAACAGCCCAGAGTTCAATGGAAGGTGTTGACGCTCCCTTATGAGATGGGAGGGCTTGGAGCCCCTGACCTGGAAAGGTATTACAGGGTAGCGCAGGCGGCCCACCTGCATACGTGGATACATGCTAACTCGGATGTCCCACATGTGCTATTAGAGCGACTGTTTGCAGACCCGCTCCCTCTCCCGGCGACTGTCTTCCAGCCGGTTGATCGCAGTGTAGGAACATTGGATTCGATAAAAGCCACGAACCACGCTTGGCATGCGCTACTGAGGGCGCAAGACCGTGTACTATTGTATTCCTCACTGATGCGGGTGGAGTGGGCGATCTGGCTCCCCCCCTGCGAGAAGCAGGAGTGCTGCAGGCGTTAAGCACTTTGGGCGTCGTTAGGATGGCGGATCTGTTTCTGGATGGGGTGGTTAAGACATGGGAGCAGATCGGCTCGACTCGACCTGAGACTACGCTACTCCAGCGCTTTCAATTTCATAGGGTCCGTAGTGCGCTGTCGGCTCTGTTGGGGCCGGACATGGCAGAGCCTCCGGAAATCCTGGAACTTACCTATGTCATTAAAACGGTGGCGCCGTCTAAACTGGTTACGACTCTTAAAAAAATTGGAGACCAGCACAAGACACACCAGTGCTCCGCAGCGAGGCGAGACTGGCAGACCGACCTTCAAATGGATATCACGGATGAGATGTGGAAATACTGTTGCTCTAGCACCAAGAAGGTGTCCCTAAATTGTCGGCACAGACTGATACATTTTAAGTACCTACAGCGGGTCTATTATACCCCCGGAGAGACTGCATAGGTATGGGCTCCGCCTAACAGCGGAGTGTGAGTGATGTCATTTCCAAGTGGCGGGCTTCATACATATGGCCTGGCACTGCCCGGGTATAGCCCGGTTTTGGAAGGTGGTGTTTCGGGAACTGAGCCAGATATTGGACACGGAGATACAACCCAACCCAGCACTGGCGTTGCTGGGTTATTCCAAGCCTCTCCCGCTGGCACTGCGACGTCTGACAGATATGGCGCTGTTAATAGCTCGGCGAGTTGTGGCGGCATGTTGGATGAGAGGGCCACTCCCCACTAAGAAGCGATGGGCCAGGGATATGCTGTATTGCAGCACACAGGCGGAGACATATAGCGAATTGCTACCCCCGAAAAGTCGCCCCAAGAACTTCTGGGGGTTGTATAGAACGTACTTGACTGCCGTGGTCGCCGTAACGACTGGTCAGGGGGAGACACAGAGTGACGAATCCATTGCTCACAGCGAGGCTGAGAGGGGCGCGGGACTAGCTCAGGACCCTACGGGCGCATGATGGTGTGCGATGTCGGTATGACAGCCGGGATGGACGCTTATGCGTTGAGGGGGTAGAGGGGTGCCACTTGGATATGACTAGCGCGCTCTAACTGGGGTCACTCTGGATGTGAACGAGTACTGCGAGGTTGTAAACGGTCTGCATGCGGGGGGCGCTATAGCTGGTTGCGGCTAGATGTAAGGACTGTGGGCGTGTATGCATGTAGAAGGAACGAAGGAGGAGACAGCATGTGTGCGGTGGGTGGGGTTGGTTGGCTTCGGGGGTTGTGACTTGATTACTAATTCTCAGGAACTAGGCCAGGATTGTAGGCGATGGTGGATAATGGTAGGCTTGCCATTCATACACGTAAGGCTGTAGTGTGGCCTGGGACTAATGCAGCCACCATTCTCAGAAGCAATCATGACTGGTCTATCGAATATGATGTTTTTATTGAGACGCCGCCGGTCCTCCGGGATGTCGGCTGAATGGCCGTGTAAGAGACAACTAAACTGCCCTGCTGGTTGGTAGGGTTCTCCCATTGTTATGTGATTCCACGGCGACCTGACTTGTCCATTTCCTATATGTCAATAAAGGGTTTTTTTTAAAAAATAAAAAAAAAAAGAAAGAAAGCGGGTTTGAAAAGTGCTCCCAAAAAGCGGATTGTATGGCTAGCACGCGCACAATCACGCGCATCGTGCCGCCATGCAATCCGCCTTTTGGGAGCACTTCAAAGGGTCCGCTCCCCCGACCCAAGCGCGTGGGAGCACTTCAAAGGGTCCGCTCCCCCGCCCCCAAGCGCGCGCGCGCCACGCGCCGCCGGGCTTGTTACTTTTGAATTTATACACCGTGTTGTCGACTGCAGTAAGACATTCACTCTCTTCCGCTTCCTCTTAAATCCTCTTCATTATCTGGAGCCGCTCCCAAACTCTTCCTCACTCTGCCAATTCTGATCACGTCGACTGCAGTAAGACATTCACTCTCTTCCGCTTCCTCTTAAATCCTCTTCATTATCTGGAGCCGCTCCCAAACTCTTCCTCACTCTGCCAATTCTGATCACGCCATCAGTATTACTACGTACTATTTTTACCACAAGTTGCTCAGCAGCTTCCGGTCACAGACGTCACTCGCAGCGGCAGCTGGCTGTCACTCGGAAGGGCTACCAGCACCCTCAGCTGCCTGTCAGCATTTACCTGAGAGCTCTGTGCAGCTTCCTCTGTTCTGTTAGCTAATTAAACAACTGTTTGCACTTGTATGGAACCCGCTTCAAAGCCACGACCTCTTGCCTGCTTTACTCTCCATAGGCGCTTGGGCACTGCGCCCTCCAACAGCTGTGTTTTAAATAGCGCGGTGTCAACAGTGTGAGGAGGCGGGCTTCCACCCCTGCGGAGAGAGATGCAGGCCCAAGGTCCAGCACACAAAACACTTAACACACGGGGCGCTTTAATCTGGCTGAACACTACAGGGCAGAAGTGATGAAACATTAGAAGATCGGAGATGGGACCTCCAGTGCAAAAGGGAGCACACAACAGATGATAAAGGACGGCCCCTACTACAAACAGCGACGCCTTCTCCTCCATCTCTACCTGTTGTAATAGTAACATTCTGTCATGATGGCATCAATGGGGTGGAGGGATTCTGACAGCTTTAGCATGCTATTTTTTGCTGCAGTTTTATATAGCCTAAACTCAACCCGAAGAGTTTGGAGCGCTTTACATGAGCAACAGTTACGTTTCACAAGGATGCATTCATTTTTGAATAGGCGCAGGGAGATTAAGCGATTTGCCCAAAATCACAGGACCTTAAGCCTTCCCCCGATATTGGAACCTTCCCCATGTCCAATGTCGGCAGCTCTGACCGTTAAGTCACATGCTGCTTCCGCTACTCGTATGTCAATTTTTGTTTCTAGCTCAAATGGATGTAAGTCACGTAAAACGCAGCGACACGCGTTGATGCGCTGTGGAAACCCCTTCGCAAATGTTTACTGGTCACACCTTTCTTTGGCTTATTGCTGTATTTGAGTGTTACACTGGTACTTGTGAATAGCAGAACAGTGTAAGTATGTTAATTTTGTATGTGTACTGCAAGGCAGGAGGCAGCTGCCCACGTCGCTGGTCTGTTGTAGGTAGGTAGTGTTGTGCTACATTCAGATTTCTGTTTGTCCTTTTAGATTTTAACCCTCATGAAACAGCTCACTTAACAGCAGATATAACCGCATTGGTATTAGTAATTCACTCAAACCCTCTATTGTCCTAAGTGACAAGGTGTGCACCATTCCTGATCGATAAATTATTTGTTGCTATAAATAAATACATCAATAATTGCAAATATTCTCTGTAAAGAGCTTCTTGGAATTACGTCAATGAGATCCCCCCAAAAATAAAAACCATTAAAAAGGTGAGTTTTTTCCAAAACAACTTCTGGCTATGATAATTCTAGTTGCGTGTTTGCCATATGCAGAATTTCTCATCAATCTCGAACGAACACTGCAAACGGCGAGCAGGACGTGTGTGTGTTGTTACACGCTGGGAATGGCCTGGAGTCCTGGTGCAGAGCTCCGGGTTTATTTTGTTGTAAATCATGTTGTGTTGATTCTGTGCCACATGAAAGGGCCCTGCGCAGCCAGACATCAAGGCCTGCTCTGCTCACACTCATTCATCCGACCCTACTCCTGTGCACTGTGACTTAAGGCCCTTGCACTTGCAAAGATTACTTTGTCTAGCCATTGCTTCGGTGCGCGCTCGCGTGTATGTGTGTGACTGAGCCGTGGTGGCAGCGTATCTGTGTCTAACGCAATCAATAATTTGATCTTAATGAGTAACTTGAAACCACACATATTGGCCTAATTATCTTCTCATAAAAAAAGCGTAAGTTGTGTACTGAGTGGGAATTTAAAGTACCAACGACAAGCACAAAGGGCAGATGGGCAGGTCTGGGTCTACCGTTTTGTGTCTAACTGGCATATCTTTTAAATGGATGGTGTTCACTTTTTGTTTCACACCAGAAGTCATGGACATTAAAAAGAACAACAATATACACACACACACACACACTCATGGCTGCGCACGCTCGCGCGCACACACACACACACACAAACAAACATTCCCCTTGTAAACCGAAGGAATCCGCCTGATTGAAGCACGCGCCCATCCGTCTAACAAAGGGACACGGCCTGACAACGAGCACGATGGACGAGAAACAGAGCAACCCTCAATGTGTTTCACATTTCCTCATAAAGTGTATTTGCACAAGGCCAGGACTGTGGGAAGAAATAAAGCCCTCGGTCCCAGTTGTTTATGTCCCCGCCTGGATTACAAGGTAATTTACTGTTATCGTCAGGGGCCATTGGCTTCACATACTCTGCAGTTTACAGCCCTCAGGAATAACTTAAATCACGAGCTGTCATTCTTCCATTTTATATACATTATGTCGGCAACTTGTTTAAGTTTATGCAACTTGAGACCACCCAGCGCCTTGGTCCTGTGCAACAGTTACAGACTTGATAGCCCTGGAAGAAAAATACAAAGCCACAGGGCACTCCCGTTCGTTAATTCTCCAGCAGGGGAGGAGCTGAGGGTGGAATTCAGGGGCGCAGAAAGAGGTGGTGGTGGACAGCACAGTTCTTAATCTACCCTGTTATGTCTGCACACTTCAAGGCTGCAGCCAGGGCAACAGTCCTAAACAAGCATTTGCAATGCAATAGGTCTCGCAGTTACACGAGTTAAAGCTATTTGCATTGTAAATGACAATGCCTTTTATTTATGTTTTTAAAACGAAAAAAAATATAATAGGCATTGCCTTTTCAAATGTCAATAGCTCAAACTTGCGTAAATTCGAGACCTATTGCATTGCAAATGCTTGTTGTTCCTTTCTCATCTTTGCTTTACGTTCCACCCCTGATTGATCCACCTATTGAATCACCAAGCGATCTGGTTACAGAGACTGAAGGTCTCCTTGTGTTAAGTGGCACGATTTCTGCAGAACACATCTTATCCGGGGTTGCCTCCTTTTTTAGCAACACCAGCTTGTTAAACAATCACCTTATCTTACACTTGAACAGAATGTTCAATCAAACAAAACAAGCGTTCATTGTAGGCGGTGTCAACATTCACTTTTGACACATTTCGCAAAGGGGGTGTTGGGTTGCTTCTTCGGCCCCACATTTCCGGCTTTTGTGGCTTCACAAGAAGAGGTGACTCAGGAATCTAAACACGCAAAACTGCAGACACACTAGAGGGCCGAGGTAGGGTTTGTATGTGTAAGTATGTCCCAGGTGATATTTCTATGACTTAAAACTAGAAGGGCACCAATGAGGCACCTCTCAGCAGGGCCAGACTGGCCGTAGCGGGCACCGGGCATTTTCATGGTGGGTTAGAGGGGTGGGGGCCGGTTTTGTGCCTGTGGGGGCCAGTTTTGTCACTGGGGGCCGGTTTTGCAGTGCTGCAATTTTACCCCCCTGTAACAAAAGCGGGAGCAGTGCTTCTTGCTACCACCACCCCCCAACCCCTCGGCCCTGCCCCCGCTCTCAGAGCCGGTCAAGCAGCAATCTGCCATGGCTGGTTGCTGTTCCCAGTCTGGCCGTGCCTCTCAGGACTGTCACCTGGTGGGCAGCTGGGACTTTTGCCCCATGACCCTGCTCTTACTGAGGGGGGAGGGAAGTGCAGGCTCGTATTGAAGCTTAATTTGCATAATTAAAATCAGGCCGGTCCTCTTCCTTTGTGATGCAGGTCATGCTTCATTTGGGTGCCTGGGTGAATTTTAGATGAACAAATACTATGGTTTATGAGTGTAAATTCATAGTGGGAATTCAGACAGCAATGGCTCTCAGTCAGGGACGGCCAGCGTAGGCCCTGTAGTTAATCAGGTGCACTTGCTTAAATGAAGGTGTTGTACATTTGAGGATGGGTACATGCTTACAACAGTGGGGACTTAGGGCAGCTGCACCCAGCCTAAAACCCCTGAACCAGCCCTGAAACTCTTTTTAGGATTCTCTAAAATCCCAAACCTACTCCAAACATACTGACAAATCTATGAAACTAGATGTAAGATGTTTTTAGGATCTAGCCCTATGTAGAGCAGAAAAGAGAATACTTTAAGATATTCTCCAGGATTAAGGGAAGAGAGGAGGGCTCCAGTTGGTGGGCCTGGGCCCGGTGGGGATGCGATGGTCTGGATAGATGGTATGATCAAATGTGCTGAAACATTCGTAAATGGAATAAACACAATTTAACCTGCATGTTTCAGCTGATGAGTAAACTGGAAACCGGATGTGACAAACTGAGACTGGAGGAGGAAGGTCCTGGAGTCACATAAGAAGTTGTCCCAGAAAAAGGATTGAGCAGTCACATACAAAGCCTCTGCCTTGCAGACGGGGTGGGTACAAAATCAGTTAAAATACTTTAAATGACCTGGAGCTGAAAAAGGGGAATAATAGCAGTGAGTGAGTAAATGTAAAGCTGGAGACCGACTAGGCCTCTGTCTCACAATTAGACAGGGAAACAAAATGGCTGATGGACCTGCATTGCCTTAACTGTAAAATGCGGTGTCCATGTTTTTCTTATCAGAGCAGCCAAGGCCTTAAGCAATCTCTTCTGAGCCAAGAGTGAAGTCAGTGAGGAGATATCCGGCTGGCCAGCCACTTGTCATATTCTTGTTTAATACTGATGTATGCCATGTGCTGCATCACTTACAGTCCACTCAGTACTTTCCCAAAGCAGGCAAGAGATAGGCAGGACAAGTTTATTCTGAAAACCTGCTTTATAAAAGTTTCTTAAAACACTAATGGCCAGAGTTACTAATGGTTTACGTTGCCCTTGCATCACGCAAGGCGACTAAAGGTATCACAAGCCCTTAACTGGGATTTACTAAGCTATGCAAAGCCACTTAGATTTTGGCGCATTCCCAGATTTGCAAAGAGTTGTAAACCTGCGAATGCATCAAATTGTTACACCACCCAGGCCCAGATGTAACAAGGTGGAATATCTGTATTTCTCCTTGCTACTTCCTTTTTCTTTGTGTGATTCATTCCACATGATAACAAAACATGCATTGACAATGCCAATAGGTCAGGCTTTAAAGGAATGTTGTCTGATAATGACAAGCATTACAGGTAAATAGCATGGAAATCAATATTTATTTGTGTGAAAGCAAAGTACTGCAGAATAATATTGGTGTAGGTTAAAAGGTCAGGTGACAGCTGCACTGTCAGAAGGACCTAAACATCCATGCAGGTTTTAATGACTGCCCCCCTCCAATCTGTGCTTGTGCCAGAGTAAGAAATCATAAATTATCTAGGGGCATATTTACAACGAGGCGATAAAAAATTATCGCCGCTTTAGCGGCCGTTTTCGGCCGAAAAGCGGCGATCATTGTATCGCTATATTAGCAAGGTCACGCTAATGCGTGAAACCTTGCTTTAGCGTGGGGATTTCTAACGCCCAGCTTTGCATCTCTAATGAGATGCAAAGTGGGCGTGCCTGACCTGACATGATAGGAGAAATGTCGCTAAGCGACATTTCTCCTATCATCAAGCCCCACGCTATGAAGCATAGCGTCAGGAAAAGTAGCAATAACACCTGTTATCGCTACTTTCCTAACACCTGCTTCAGGACTGACTTAGCCATGATATCCTATGGAAGGAGGATATCATGGCTAAGTTTGTGAGTCCCTATCAACAAGCTAACGTGAGATTATCGCTGGGTAGCCGGCGATAATTATCCGAGCGCTAAGTGCGCTCAGCGATAATTATCGCCAGTTGTTGTTGATATGCCCCCTAGTTATTTAAGACACTTTAATAGCATTGCATTGTTATGTGTGTGCCCCTGAAAATTCAAGCTCAGTGAGCTGGATAAATTAATAAAATAATTACAGCTGTATAGAGGGCAAACACTTTTTTCTAGAAGCACACAACTCAAAGTAACAATCCATTAAGAAGCTATCTATCCTATCACTCATTGACTGTATGCTTGTCTTTGACACTGTAAAGCAATCAAAGCCAGTGCTCCTGGATCCCAAAATGTGGGCGGAGCCAAAGCCCATCTCAAGTGATGATCACATAATTATTTGTCCAGCTGCGCTGTCAAACCAGATCATGATAATGAAAGTGCCTTTAAGTATTGTTTTTGTGCAGGAAGGTATTCCTTTCTGCACAAAAATAATCCTGCAAGGGTGACTGTGTTGGCTCTAGGCAGCACCCAGTGCGTCAGCACATGGAGGCAGCAGAAACGCATAATATCTTTGTAGATATGGCACATTTCTGATGTCTTTGTGCTACGCAACGCCGCAAAGCAAGTTACATTGTTGTGCTGAGCTGCATTGACTGAAATATTTGTAAATCTGCACATAAAACACAATCACTATACTAACAGACTATTGAGTTTTAAATGTTGTAACCATAATATTGACTATCAAAATATTGTGGCTGGAAATATATATACATATATTTGATGTGATCAAGACTGCCGTTGGGCAGTCGAAATGAGTCAGGCTGGGCACTCGCTAGTAATCTTTATGCACTTGCACTTGTAACTCTGCAATAAAAGGACATTTACTTCCACGTCGTGGTCCGTACCTGTTTTGATCATGACTGGATCGCTCACAGGATTGTGGCTATCATATATATATTGGTACCTATAGGTTTACTAAACAAAAGATAAAGTCACTTTTTTAGTGATTGTGATGTTTTTTACCTTATCATCACTAGCCCTAGGCTGAAGCATAATCTTTTGTTCTGACTACAGAAAAATCTTTGCATCATGTGCTCAATCCCTTGAGTTATTTTACCAGATGACAAAGTTACCATTGTGATTTTGGTGTATATGACCCCACCTTTAGTCTAGTCCCAAAGGTAAAGTCTAGTTAAGATTGTGAAAAAGTCTTTGCAGCAACAACCAACTAAGATTCCAAGCCAGCTGGCAAATTCACTTTATGAGACATTTCTTCAGCCACTAAGTACATGCCTGAGGCCAGGGAGGGACTGTAAAGTTAGCTTCTGTTGGTGCTCATTGATCTCAGCTGGCTAAACAGTAACTTCCTAAAGTAATCAATGTGTTTGCTTTTCCAGTAGCTATGCCAACTGCAAGGCTTTTCTTCAGAATATTGGCGACACCAGGTATGAATACAGCATGATTTAATACTGTTAAAGGAAAGATAGAAAAAATCATGTGTGTTATCAAAAAGAAACAGGAATTTGTAAATATATGCATACATGAAAAGATAAGTGGTGCCTGACTCAATGGACCAGGTAGAGATGTAAGGATAAAGATACAAGAAGGCGACGCTCCTTCCTGGATGTCAAGCGCAGATTGAGAGAAAGGAGTCTCAAATACGTCATGCTCTTCCCAGCGCGCCTGAGAGTTGAGTCTGAGGGGAGGACCCGCTTCTTTGACTTGCCGGAGATAGCGTCTGACTGGCTGGACGGCCTCCCGGCTCCGCCTGAAAAGACCTCCACCGACCATTAAGTTGATCAGCGGACTCTTGTAGATGGGTCGTGGGTGGCAATGACTGGCCTGCTTTTCTTTGTTTAAGGAGCACACGCAGCCGAGGTTTGACTCTGGCTTGAGCCGTAATCTAAGCCGACAAATTGGGTGTTTGCTTTCTCGATGGCCAGTGTAGCCATCATATACTGCACCAGTAATTTGTAACAGTGGGAAAGGGGGCTACAGGGCTTTAAGGCCTCCCCCCGCATTTTTCTTCTTTTCAGTAGAATAGTTGGGCGACAGGCACTCTGCATTTAATTTTTCATGGGCAGTTCTAAGCCCAGAGTGCAGGGAAGCAGGGTGGGGGGTTGTTGGGTGGGATTGTTGTTTATTTGTTTGTTGGTCCCTTTGCATCATCTCGACAATGCAATGCATACACATAAACTAGCTAGTGGGGAACTGTTTATTCACCAATGGGAGTACAGTGTAACAAGGAGATTAAAATTTTAAGTTGGAATGTTAACGGCTTGGGGGACAAGATCAAGAGAAGTGTTGTACTACAATACATTAAGAGACTGTCACCGGACATTGTGTTGCTTCAGGAAACCCACCTCATAGGCAACACGTGCAAAGCAATGCACAGATGGGGTTACTCAATGGTAGCACACACGGGCTTCACCTCTAGCTCCAGGGGCGTAGGCATTATGCAAAAAAAGTCATTTCCTTTCTCGCTCACCTCCACCTACGCAGACGATCGGGGCAGATATGTCAGAGTTAGGGGCTCTTGGGAGGGTCGAACTGTTACCTTTATGTCAGTATATGCACCCCCGGGGCTACAGGGAATGACGTTCACTGATCTCAGCGCTGTTCTGTTAACTCTGCCTGAGGGGCAATTGATGCTTGGAGGCGATTTCAACTCCATAATATCAGGGACATTAGACAGGCATCCCCCTTGCACAACCTCTCCCGCAGCACATACCTTCTCCGGTTTCCTAGAGGCGATGGGGCTGATAGATAGTTGGATAGCGTGCAACCCAGACAAGATCCAATACACCTTTCATTCAGGAGCACATAATAGCCTATACCGTCTTGACTACATAATAGTTCCGGCTCCACAAATCACAGACATTCACGAAATACGTCACCTGGCCAGAGGCATTTCCGATCATTCCCCTCTGTGGGTCCACATAGTACTAGACCACACGCAGGTGGGACGAATTGCCCCAATAAATCCCTGGTACCTCAAGCACCCCAAAATCAGAAAAGACCTCAATAAAGCCATGGACAATTACTTTCTTGAGAACGAACACACAGTTGAGTCCCCCCAAACATTATGGGAAGCGTTCAAAACGGTAATCCGAGGGCAGGCCCTTTCCCTGATTGCGGGCTCCAAGAAGGATAGAATGAAAGACATCTCCGACATAGAACAGGAGATTTATCGCCTGGAGCAGGAGATCAGCTTAGACACCACACCGGAAGCCCTTCACCTCCTCTGGCTGCGGCAGGAGGAGTACCGGGCATTGATCACTGACCGAGCCAAACAAATGGGACAAGAAAGGTTGGGCCGCATATACGACTGGGGTGACAAGGCTGGCAAATTGCTTGCCTGGCTGGACAAGAAAGAGAAAGCCAATAGGCTCGTGCCAGAACTTACGGGCGCTGATGGGTCCCCTGTAATTGACCCTCAAGACATAGCTAACCACTTTGCAGCTCACTTCCAAGCGGTGTATGGATCGGTGGCACCTTACCCTGAGAATGATTTTTCGGATCTTATCAAAGATATTTCTCTTCCTACACTGTCTGAATCAGACCAAACGTTTATTGACAGTGCCCTCTCTGTGGATGAAATAGCGGCAGCTATAAGAGCGTTGCGTCCGGAAAAAGCCAGAGGCCCAAACGGCGTTCCTATCGAACTTTACAAAATCCGGCTGGATAAATTGGGCCCCTACCTTAAATCCATGTTTGAAGATAGCCTTAAACAGGGGTCATTGCCATATGATCAGAGAATTGCTACCATTGTAACAATCCACAAAGAAGGGAAACCCAAGACGGAATGCTCTTCCTAACGCCCTGTATCGTTACTAAACACGGAACCCAAGATCCTAGCTAAAGTGCTTGCTACGAGGCTGATTAAGGTGATAGGTGATCTAGTCCACCCAGACCAATCAGGATTTATGCCTAAAAGAAACACTGCTCTTAATCTGCGCAGACTGCACAAAGTCTTGGGTAGAGTACCGACGATACGCGAGGATGCCGTTATAGTTTCCCTAGATGCCACAATGGCCTTTGATACGCTGGAGTGGCCATATCTTTTTGCAGTACTTAATAAATTCGGGTTTGGACCCAATTTCTGCCGATGGGTGCAACTGCTATATAGCACACCGATGGCTCAGATAGTTGTGAACAACAGGAAGTCAGAACCCTTTACCCTCAGTCGGGGAACCCGCCAGGGATGCCCACTTTCTCCTTTACTGTTCGCTCTGGCCCTTGAGCCTCTGGCGGCGTGGATACGTAAAGATGTACAGATCCGTGGCCTACGGTGGTCAGCGGACTGGGAGGACCGTATATCTTTATACGTGGACGATATTCTCCTGTATCTCGCGTCCCCGAAGAGATCATTAGACGTAGTCCTTGACATACTGGATATCTTTGGCAGGTACTCTGGGTTTCGCCTCAACTGGCAAAAATCGCATCTCTATGTCCTATGGGGGAACTCCCCTCCACTACCCCACACCTGCCCGATATCTGTAGTCTCAGAAGGCTTTAAATACCTAGGAATATTTGTCTCTCTTGATTCCTCAGTCCGATATGCCCGTAACCTGCTCCCCCCAATGCAGAGGCTGAAAAGCGACTTACTAAACTGGAAGTCGCTCCCACTCTCGCTTCTGGGCAAAGCTGCGCTATTTAAAATGATGTCGCTGCCCCGTTTCCTGTACGCACTGCAGAATTCATTAGACCCTGTCCCAGATTCATATTTTAAAGATCTTGAGGGGCTCCTACGAGACCTACTTTGGGGAGGACGACCACGTATTGCTCTTAAAAAGCTTACACTCAGTTGGTATGATGGTGGAATTGGTCTACCAGATATTAGGAACTATTATTGGGCCGCGCATCTTACAGCTATAAATTATTGCACATATGGGCGCCCTGATAACCCGGTGTTTCTTATGGATCGATGGCTTTTATTTAATGGTACCTTCTCCCGGGCGCTATACTCAACGCCTAGTAAATTCCCACTCACCGGCCCCACGGACCACACAGTCAAAATATGGCATTCTGTACATAGGTCACTCGGCTGGCACAACAAGCTGACTCTTGCAGCGCCTCTATGGGACTCACAGAAACTGGGATATATGGGAAACTCAAAAGGGTTTGACAGATGGGACCTAATAGGCATCTCCCAAGCCAAGGACCTTTGGTGCGCCGAGGGTCACACTCTCCAAACTCAGTTTGCTCTTGCGGATTCTGAGCACTACAGATACTTACAAATCAGACACTCGCTGCAAGCGGCATTCCCTGCAGGTGCTACACCACCAGATGCCTCTCCACTGGAGGATAGGCTGTTGGATGGCTACCTACCTGACAGAGCCATTTCGCTGACATATCGAAAACTCATTAATAATATGGAAAACCCCCTGTCGAAACTACGAGACAAATGGACCGAGGATGGAATAGAGTTGGATGACGAAACATGGCAGGAAGCCGTCTCCTCTCCCAGAACGGTTGCTATCCCAGCGCGACTTAGACTGATGCAACTAAAGATTCTCCATCGAATTTACATGACCGGGCCCCAGATGGTACACATGGGTGGAGTGACAGATGGCTCTTGTAGGAGGGGTTGCACACAACTGGGTACATTTATGCATATATTATGGCACTGTGAGCAGATTAGCGAATATTGGCGTAATATACATATAATCATGAGTGAAGTGTTGTGGGTAGAAATCAAGCCAGAAGCGCCCAGGTGTCTCCTTAATATCTGGGAACCTACCGACCTAAACGCTTATGCTGAGTAATGGGTCACACTTGGTTGCATGATCGCTAAGAGAAATATTGCACAACTCTAGGGAGCTCTGAAACCTCCCTCGATCACTGATTGGGAGCGGGACCTTGATTGGAGTATGTTAAGAGAAAAATCAGTTTATGTGGCCCGTGGCTACCCCCGAAAATGGTCCAGGATGTGGGCACCCTGGAATGCATACCGGGGCAACATATGTACCCCTCCTCGTGATGTAGAAGATGTTGAGACCCCATCACCGTGAATTCCAATCATTTATGCTGATATATTCGTACTTATCTTGATTGCACTGTGACCCAAATATTGATGTTGTGCATATTTGCATGTATGTCGAGATTGTTTAATAAAAAGATTTATAAAAAAAAGATACAAGAAGGAGGAAACAGGAAAAATGCCCACTTTTCACACAATCTTCAAAACCAGCTGCATCATTTACAAAGCCATCATGACAATCACCCCTGCTTTTCTTGCATATAAGCTCATCATCTCTGGTGGTACACCCGCAACCAGGACACCATCAGTCTACAACCTAAGAGGTCAAAAAAAGAAAACAACAAGGCAGCAGCCATTTTAGGTCTGTGACTCAGGATCTGGAACAACATTCCTTTATCATCAGCAAGGCCCCAATGCTGCTTGAATTTAGGAAAGAGCTGAAGCTACGCCTCTTTAAAGGACACAAAATTGCAATGCAGTTACAGTCCATTAACAAGCTGCCTATCCTATCACTTATTGACTTTATGCTTGTCTTTGACCTGATACAGCACTTTGTTGACCTTTGGCTAGGTTTGTTCTATAGAATTACCACGTACCTACATAAATACACAAGACTGGCTTGAGTGGTGAAGCCAGAGGCAGGGCCGGACTGGCCATAGAGGGCACTGGGCATTTCCCCGGTGGGCCGCCCGTGTGGGGGCCTGTTTTGGGCCCCTAGAGGGCTGTTTTTGTTATATGGGCCGTTTTTGCAGCATAGCTGCAATTTGGGCACCTGTAACAAAATCAGCAGAAACCGGCCCTGGCAAACAGCTCGACCGCACCCCCAAACCCCAGGGGGGCCGGCCGAGCACTTTGCCAGGGCCAGTTTTGGATCCCAGTCCGGCCCTTGCCACAAGGGTTCTTTTAATTGGAAAACTAGTGGCAAACCTAATTAACAATCTATATCACCTGAAACCTCTTCCCGGAGCCATGGAAGAGACTGGATGCAGAATCCCTACCAAAACCTGCTTTGTAGATCCTTATGGCAGAATCCTGCTTGGCATTTCTGTATATTTCGTTTGTGATGCTTCACTGCACACATTTCCTAGTGCTCTTCATATGAATCAGAACATCCTTCTTGCAACCCCATGGATTTGCCAACTATTTACCCTTTTCAAGGCCATCCTCCATCAAGGCTTCTTCTATTTAGTTACCTATAAATTCTTCTCATCGTATACTGTAGCCATGGGTCTCTGGGCTTCGCTGGTTTGAATTTAGGTTACCATCTCCTGGACCACTGGGGCAGCGTTGCCAAGTCATGCATTATTTTTAATTGCCTCCACTGTCAACAAACAATGACCAGTCTCTGTCTCATCAGTGAATAGACACAGCTCACCTACCAGATGCTCGTCTTGTCACCTAGGCGATGTGTACTTGAGCTAGAGAAACGCTTACGAGTTGTGAAAAGGTCATTTTATTGTTGTGACAAGAAAGAACCTGCAAAATCACATCCTTGGTCCTATCACCTTACACACTTTTATAAATCAATGAGCTTCAATCTAATGCATCACTTTATATTATCTTCCTCCATACCAAATCACATCAACACAACCACAAAGCTCAAAGGTATCCTACCCTGGCAGAATACCCTAGCTTTGCTGTCCACTGACTTTTCATCCATCATTAGGACCTAGTGGGTTCCATGTCAAGCTCCCTAATCACTAGATCAGTGCCAACTCCTAAGCTTCTTCTCTTCGGGGATCTGCAAGTGTTCCAGCAAGCCTGTCATCTCAGTGAAGCAAGGTTACCTACTGACCTACCAGTATTTCTCTGCTGGACCTACCAGACACCCTTCAGCTGACTGCAGAGAGGATGCTTACTGACCTACCAGTCGTTTGCTCAGTTCGACCTATCATTCCTCCAGCGAGCCCGCCCACACTACACCAGGGCTGCTGTATCACAAAACCATCTTTGAACGCCTGCAACATGCTCCCCAAAAAACATAACACACTTCAAATAGAGATGAACTGGGTGTCACTTCTCCCTAGCAGGGTCTATAACAATTGGGGTTGAAAATAAGCTTGTAGAGTAATTTGAGCCAACTCGTATGGGCAGCTAAAAGAGCAGAGCACAATAAACCAGTGCTTAATTTGAGACGGTGGTTTCCAGTGCTGGGCACCAGCACTTAATTGTCAACGCCAGCGCTTGTGAGAGTCTGCCACAAGGTGGTGCTGCCTCAGATGACCACAACAACAACAGTCAATTATTAATTCAATATACATTAAAAATGACTGTTACCTGCCGCCCAAGCCATTTATTTTGTTACATAACACATTAAGCACTGCAATGGACGCATCACTTAAGACCTCATTACGAGATTCCTGCTAATTGGAAGGGGGCACAAGCCCAGAGTCAGCAATTCCAGCCATAACTACCCCTAAGTATCAGTATCACAGTCTCTGGCTTTCGCACGGGAAATAACCTGCTGCAGGGCCAGATTTACCCGTTCCCGACCCTAAAACTTGCAAATCAGGCCGGTGGTCTCCCTCCAGGGACACCCTCCACCCGACTTGGAATTGGCCCCTACAAACAACTCTGTGGTTTATATTCTGCTGCAAAGATCCGTGTGCCCCCTGAATTTTAAAACACGACTGCCGCCATTAAGTTAGGCAGCATTAAGCGATGATTGCATTTCCTACAGAAGTTTAGGTATGTGACCTGCAAGTCACACTCGGACCTCTGTAGCAGTTTCTTAGTCCACTGAGCTATATACATTCATTTCCTGGTGAAAATAAAGTTGCTTTTCTTATGTATGTATGATTTAATTTTTTGCATCACTGAATGGTACTTTAATAATTCCACATAAAACTGACACTGCTTCCAGTAAACAGCCCTAAGAAGGAACTCTTGTGACCTTAAACTGTGTTCACTAAAACTTTAAGACATGTTTTCAACTGCCACTGACTTCATAAAAGTTGCAAACAATTTAACACTACGTGATATTCCATGCAGCTGGTATTCTCCTAGCCCTAATGATATTTCCTCCTCACAATGAACTCCATTGTCCACCACACTTCGCCGCTTATCGTGTGGCAGGTTCATGAGCAGGTTTACCACCCTGGCCACCATCCCAAGGCTGTTCAGCTTGTTCCCGAGTCTTTTGTGTAGAATTGTAAAACAGGTTTTTATCCAAGTGTAAGGCACACCCACCATTTTGCCTTGAGAGATTTTCCTGGATACCAACAAAACACTCAAACAGGATGTCTGGCATTTTGTTACCCCTTTGAATCTGGGCTTCCGTCCATCCTGTACTCCAAGGGCCTCTTTAAGACTGTTTGTGCAGGGAAGAGCAGTAGATCTCTGCTGCCCTGTGTCAAAAGGAGATGGCAGGAATGCGCCGCATTTAGGATATACTGCACATTCCTGTCCTTTCCCACTGCGCTGGCGCAGTTTTGGTTGCCTTGTGCCGACGTGCACCATTGCACCACGGTGCAAGGGTGTCTGTGCTGTAGGCAGGATTTTTTGTGTGCAGGAAGGGGCACCTTCCTGCACTAAAACAATCCTGAAAGGCATTTTCCTTGTTCTATGGCTGTAGAGGGCACCGGGCATTTCCCCAGTGGGCCGCCAGGGTTGGGGGCCGGTTTTGGGCAACTGAGGAGGGAATTTGTTACAGGGCCATTTTTGCAGCATAGCTGCAATTCCGGCCGCTGTAACAAAATCGGCCAAAACCAGCCATGGCAAACAGCTCAGCCGCACTCCCACCCACCTTGGGGGCTGGCCGCACACTTTACCAGGGCCAGTTTTAGTTCCCAGTCCAGCCATGAGCACACATGGAAAGAGGAAGAAACGAGGAGGAATGAAAACATTTCTCCACGTTACACCCACTCTGGGGAGACATAAGGTTTTGGCATGTCCCCAGGTTTACATGATTTCGTAAATCTGGGGCTGTATTAAAATCTATGGGTGTTGCATGGGAAAACCCACTGCAATGCCCATGGAACGCCTCCTTGATGCAGAGTATGGCAAGGCAGTGCTTTGCGCTGCCTTGCCTTACTCCATATCTTTGATTGCATGCAAAAGCCGTGCACCACCAGAGCATCGAAACAAGTGATGCTTCGGTGGCACAAGCCTCTTGTAAATAAGCTCCCAAGTGCTTAGGTTGCAACAGTGGTCACAGCTGTTGGGCACCCGACACTCATTTTAGGGACTGATACTTAGGGCCTAATTTACAAAGAATTGGCACAGGGCAATGCCACAAGTCATTTTGCTGAACTGCCCTATGCCAATACAAAAGGTACAAGATATAGTGCATTCCTGTTCTTTCAGCCAGAGCCTGCACACAATTTGCAGCTAAGTGCCAAAGCATGCACCCTTGTGTGTGTTGATGGCATGATGGTTTTGTGTAGAAAGGGACACCTCCCTACACAAAAACAATCATGAGCAGCGTTTCCCTCGTTCTATGTGTGCAGCAGAATGCAGCATGCAGGGAAAGAGGAAAAAAAGAGGAGCAATGTAAACTTTCTTCTCATTATGCCTGCTCTGTGGAGGTGTACATTTTGGGCGCTGCCCCAGTTTTACGTGATTTTGTAAATCTGGGAAGCATCAAAATCCATGGGTGTTGAGTGGGAAAACCCACAGCAATGCCCATGGAACGCCTCCTTGACATAGAATGAGGCAAGGCAGCACAAATGCCTTGCCTTACTCCATATCTATGAGGCCATGCAAAGCCACATGCGTCGCCTGATGTGATTGAGAGCCCTGCGCCACTGTATCATCCAAAAAAATGAAGCTCTGGCAGTGCAGACCTCTGGTAAAGGAGGGCCTTATTTTTCATCATCAGACTTTGATCCCTGATTAAAGAGAGAAAGGCAAAAAAGGAGGAATGAAAGGGGAAGCGAAAGATTGGAAAAGAGTGATAAAGAAAGAGATAGGAAGTGTAGGGTGGTGGAAGAAAGAGCCACCAGGTGGAAGGAAGACGAGGCAGGCTCTTGGACACCGATTCACCAAAATTCCAGGGCCACAGACAAACACACTTTTATCTCAGTGGCGTCACAGACATCGTACGACCATGAATCCCATGAAGTTTTTTTGCATGACCTTGATTATGATATCTCAATAATTGGCACCAGTGAAGCTTTGTGCATACCTAAAAGAGAAAACATACTGATAAATCACAAGGAGACACACAAACCAGGGCTTTAAAAGAACAAGAGCAGCAGTATTAATTCAAATGCATCATTGGCTTGAATTACTCCTGGTCACTGTTGAAGATTTCATTCAGACACATCATTTTCAATGCATTGACAATATAGAAACATGGAATCAAGTTGAAAATGTGTATGATTTTTCTACCATGTATTTCATTTTATGATGCACTTTAAAACGTGCACAGTGCACCGTTATGTTAATTTAATTATTTTCTGAGTTATTTTATAGAACATGGGGACATATTATCAAGCACTGCGTTAAAATTATCACCGCTGTAGCGGCAGAAAACTGCCGCTAAAGTAGCGATAATTTTAACGCCGTATGTTGAAAATTTGCCCCTAAGTGCCAATTGGAGATGCAGAAAGTTAATAGTGCTCATGAAGGGCAGGAATGTGCCATATTTAACATTATACGGCGCATTGCTGTCCTTTCCTTGCGCTGGCGCACAATATGCTACCCAGCGTCAATGCCAGGAAACTTGTGCCGCGGTGCAAGAATGCCTGCGTTGCAGCCTGGGTTGTTTTTGTGCAGGAAGGGACACCTTCCTGTAAAAAAACAATCTAGAGGCATTTTCCTCTTTTTGTTTGTGCTGCACACAGAAAGAGGAAACAAGCATTTGAAATACAATCGGTATCGCATTTGGGAAAGTTAGAGCTATTAGAGCTGTAAATGGCAATGTTTTTAACTTATGTTTTTTTTGTTTGCAGTGCAGTGATGATTTAGAAAACAAGACTTAGAGCTTTTGAAGTTGTAAATGTAATTTATTTGAACTTATGTGTTATGAAGTGGAGGTATGTGGTGTGTAATAGAATTATGTGTTTACCATCCAGATAATGTGAACATTTAAGAAGCAGAAGCGTAGTTACGATGGATGGGTTGGTGGAATGACAGCTGTTTGTATGGATGCTTGAATGGATGGATACCTATTCTAGTGCATGGATGGATGTCTGGGTGATAAGATGAATGAAAAGATGGTAGGTGATGCATGGGTAGGATAGCTACAGAAGGATGGATACATGGGGAAAATATTCATAAAAAGGAGGTGTTAGTACTTTATTGGACGTTTGGTTAAGACTGGATGATATATGAGGTTACATGGTGGTCACAACGAGCATTATAACAGGCACACCAGACGCACGAAGCAGCAGGACGAAAGTAGCCATGTTGAGTGTGCCAGGCTGCGGTGCACACACAAACATGCCTGGTACAAAGAACCTGGGAGGGGTGCACCAGGGTTTTAGAACCAGGTACAAGTACCTGCAGTTCTTGGACATCCAGAGCCTGGCTTGATTTGAATGAGGTTGGAACCTAGTTATCAAATGATTGTGTCTGCAAAGTCGTTTGTATCGTGGGGACTTGAAGAACATGCTATCCCGTGCAAATCTGACACTGCGGTATAGGTGGAGGGCAAACTGTGCGTGTTCTAACACATGCTCCAGTGTATAAGCCCGATCTCTAGTTTTTGCCAAGAGACTCTCACTCTTCTTTGGTTACCAACTTCAAGCACTGAGACATGGCAGAGTACAAAGAGTAATAAAGGATAAACGTGGCCCAGAGAGGCCAGAGAGTAAGTTATACACAAAAAGAAGAAATCAGAGGCAGGAGGAAAGCAGCAGAGTGTGAGGCGTTCTGAAGAGAAGGGGTGCCACAGTGAGGAAGGTCCAGACAGTGACATCAGGAAACACAGAATGGATTGCAGGAGAGGGATAGAGGTGACACCACATTACAATCCAGAATGTGCCAACCCCACTGATGCTTCTCCAGCCTCATATTTCTTTAACGTTTCTTGCTTTGCTAGTTATGTTATTTGAGTATCTTTGAACCAATGTCTCTTATCTATATTTTCCCAAACAAATTGTGAAAAATGTAGGAGGTAACAGCATCCGAAACGACAGCTGCACATTTAACTTGGTTTTGGTCGAGAAAGAAACTAAACAGACAATCCTATGAACAGTTTTTGAATGGCAGTATTGGACTGACATGGGAAATGTCTGCTCTTTTCCACGTTTGGGTATTTGTTCACGAACGAAACATAATACCCCCTCCTTTGAAAGTACATCTGGGGATTGCCCTAGATTGAAACAAAACAGGGAAGAAAGTGGACCTTTTAACTGTCAGTCCAAGCATGCCATTTATCTGTCCATCTGGGTTTGGCTCGGTGCAAATAATTTTACCTTTTAAGTTTTCTGCAGCGAGCTTTCATTATCTAGAAAGCATGAAAATAAATACCCATCCCTGTAGCCAGGGCCGGGTCTAGAATTTTTGGGGCCCTGGGCAGAAAGGATAAGGGTGAGGCCCTTCTAATTTGCATAGACTTGACCCATTCAGGGCTGTTTGCATCTGAATAGACACCCCTGCTCTTGAAGCTAAAGCCCCTCCCTCTCAGCCACTTTCAAGCACCTCTCAACAGCTCATTCAAGGGCAGAAGTTGCGAGGTTTGCTTATCTCCATACTGCCAAGGAGCTAACAACAGCAGGGCAATATCCATCCTGCTGTGCTGCGGCGTGGGGGGAGGCCTAATTGCCTGACAAACCTGAGTTTGAAACTGTGAATGGGGGGAGGGGGCACCCTCCCCTTGGGTTCCCCTTGGTACACCATAGCAGTGAGGCCAGGGGAGGGGGCCTCCTAAGGGGGTGCACTTGCAAGGTGTCACCTTTCATGCCCTTGTCTGACTGTGTCGCACTAGTGCAGGGCCCCAAGTTGGAGAGCCGACTT
Source organism: Triturus cristatus (assembly GCF_964204655.1). Classification (NCBI taxonomy): domain Eukaryota; kingdom Metazoa; phylum Chordata; class Amphibia; order Caudata; family Salamandridae; genus Triturus; species Triturus cristatus. Next base: position 320,538,570 of record NC_140586.1, on the reverse strand, counting down.
CGGAGCCCTGGGCAGCTGCCCATACTGCCCATGCCTAGCACCGGCCCTGCATGCAGCAGTCTCCTGGCTCCTCTCTGTCAGGGTAACTGTGTTCATACTGTGTCACTGCATCTGCTGTAAGAGAACTGTGACCAGCACTATCGGAGGTTGGGCTAACGATCAGGACAGGCCTTAAAGACAGCCGCGGCCTGTGCAGGTAAGAGTGTTGGGGCGGAGAGGCCATGTGGGGCGGATTTCAACTGAGGATGATGAGGGAAATTGAATTATTTATTTAATTTCCTCTAGTCATCGTCTGTCGAAATCCCGTCCAACCAGCCCCACCGCCAACCGCTCTTACCTGCACGGGCCACGGCTGCTTAAGGAGTCAAAGGGCCGTGGCAGAAGGGTCATGTTACGCAGGCATGTGATTACAGATCTGCTGGATCTGACAAAGAAGATGGAAAGACGCCCAGCACTGGACTGGGCTACGCATGGAAATGCCCAGAGGCTGCAGTATATCAGCCCGAAGGTGTTAAAAAGGCACCCGCAGCTTTACTTACTTTGTCCTGTGGGCTGTTGAAAAATAAGCCATACGTGATGCCGTCATTCTGTAAGAGCCGTAGAGCGCATGCGTTTGAGCTGCCCCACAGTGCCTGACCTGCTCCACGACCTAGAGACCTAGAGTGAGGCCAGGCACTGATAATTAACGTTTTTAAAATACAAATTGAATCTGTATGACAGATTGCGATTTTAAATGTTTTATTTAGGTCTGAAGTAATAAAGGGGTGGAGCCCCGCGCTCTAACGGAGACACCAACCATGATTAGAGATCCTACCAACATACATGCCAACATTTCAGAAGAGCAAAGTGGGAGATTTAAAAAAAAAAAAAATAAAATCGGGAGAATGGGGCCTTCAATCGGGTTTCTGTCATGTATGGACTTTGGAAGTGTGCTGCTGCAGGATCGGACATTTGAAAGCAAATTCACGTGTTTTTTTTTATCACCTTTCAGAAGCATGGAGCGCAATGGCAGGCAGAGAAAGAGGGGGATGCAAGAGTTGTGCACTGGCCTGGCAGGTTGCGGTCAGTTCAGTCCCTCCCCCGTCAGCCCGGGCTGAAACAACTTCCGGGCTCACACACAGCCGCCCCCCCCCCCCCCCTCCACCCCCCAGTACTTCACAGGCGTTTAAAAGACCATTCGGTTGTTAATGGGGCTTTGTTGGTTTTTCACCCCTTCTAGAGCCCCTGCATCGCCATTCTGACTATTGCTGGAAGAATTAGCACGTTACACATTACCAAGCCCTGTCAGCTGAAACCCTGAGGAATCGGGTTTTTGCTTGCAGGAATCGGGAGGCGGGAGACTAGCCTTCAAATCGGTAGTCTCACGCCTGAATCGGGAGTGTTGGCATGTATGTACCAAAAACGAACAATAACTCAACTAGTAAAACAGTAAATGTATGTACACAGGTAAGGCAAAAAAATCCTTCCATATATAAACTAGCAATAGCTGTAGTTTCTGAGGAAATGAGGCTGATTTTGGAGTGAGGCTGTGGTAATCTTAAAAGATTACGTGTGGGGAGGGGAGCGAAGGGAAGAGAGCAAGAGAGTTGCAAACAAACAACTGCATGGCTTCCTAGAAAGGGGAAGGTGGAGAAAGCACAGGAGCAGGCTGTTGGGAATTTGCCTCTTGCGTTTCTTTATCAACCGTTCTTGCTCTCAGAGGGAGAGGATGTGGTGCAGAGAGCAGAGCTGCCTACTTGGGAGCTGGGGATTAGTGTTTAAGTCTTGGCAAAGTCGGCTCAACATCTTGTGATTTTGGGCAATCACTTAACTTTTCCTGTGCCTCTGGAGAGCGCTAAAGTAAAGAGAAAAAAAAACAGCAGCAAACTCAGAGGGGTAGTGGGGGCGGAAAAGCTGCGTTCGGGGAGAAGGGTACAACGGCACAGGGAGATTACATGATGGCACTGCAATAAAGGGCAATTTAATTTAAATTAAACAAAAGACCAAACGGTAGTGGGAGCTCGTGTCCTGCCTTCAACAGCAGGCAGAAGAAGTCATTTAAGAAAATAGTGCTCACAGACTGTAATTAAAACATACCAAGTAACAACACACGTAACAGGGGCAGTCCTCATGGGAGGTTACAACAGGAGAAAAGGAGGTACTAAGGAAGGACTACTTAGTCTATTCACGAATCAAAAGCCACTATTAACAAATTACAGTAACAGGAGCCTATTAAAAAGATGGGCAGAAAATGGGCAAAGCTTAAAGTCCAGACCTGAATACAGCATGTCTCGAAGAGACAGAGCAAGCACTGCCTAAGTGAGACCTAAAAAACGAGGAGAATTAAAGATATTTCTCCTTGTTATGCCTCACCTCGAGAGGGATAGCATTTTGACACATTCCCAGGTCTACCTCTAATGGTAATCTGGGAATGAGTCAAAATCCATGGGTGGATGCGTGGGAACACTCCTTCTCCACCCATGGAATACCTCCCTAGGGTGATGTGCACTACATTGCGTTACTCAAGATCTATCAAGCCGTCCAGGGTCATGTAATGGGCCTTGCGTGGCTTGATAAATCTGACTTTGTTGTTGTGTGGCCCGGTGACACAACACAATGATATATATGCCCCTTTGTGTTTAGCACCCAGATGTTCAAGACAGAAAATCCCTTAATGAGGCATGATCTTAGGCTATAGTATAATGGAAGTTGAGAGGAGGACCGCTTTGCTGAAAAGACTGCATCGGCAGAGTAAACCTGGACTCTCAATAAAGACTGGTATGGAAAGAAGAAATAAACTGAATTTGTTTTGTAAATGTTGACATATAGCAAAATATAGCAAAGTATACACTATTGATAAATGGCCAGTACTTTAGTTACTTCCTTAAGGAAGCCTTTATCAGGAAAAAGTAGCAAAACCAACATCATGTTATCAAGACCACAAAGTAAAAAGAGTGTGAGACAGTGATTAGAGAATAGAAATCTGCCTTTACAACAGGATAAGTCATTGAAACACCAGCACTTCCTAAATAAGTATCCATACATCAGTATTTCAAATGTTATGGTGTCAGCAAGGTAAAACATGAAAGAACACACATTGGATTTAAATTGCAAGCTGCACGTCATGTCACATGTGCAGTCTCACAAAGGGACTTTGCGATGTCGATGCCATTACTAGAACCTAGTGAAACATACGTGGGACAATGTAACCAAACCATCTTCAAACTGCCACCTCCTTGATGGCCTGTCAATCCAAGCAATGACAAATCATTGATGTGGGAGAATGTGGCCTAATGGCTAGAACGGTCGACCTTGAAGCTGGGGAACTGGTTAGAGTCTCGGCAGGGAGCTCAACATCCTGTGGGCCCGATTCACAGAACTAACTTAAGACAAAATCCTAAACTTACTACCATTTTGGTATTCACAGAATGCACTTACTGCTTTTGGTATTCACAGAATGCACTTACTACTTTTGGTATTCACAGAATGGATTTACGACTACTAACTTTATGTCCGCACTCGGGCCGGAAATTCCGGGCCGGAGGCGGAGCTTCCGGGCCGGAGGCGGAGCTTCCGGGCCGGAGGCGGAGCTTCCGGGCCAGAGGTGGAGCTTCCGGGCCGGAGGCGGAGCTTTCGGCCCAGAGGTGGAGATTTTGGCCATGGCTAAATCTCTGCCACTGGCCGGAATCCCCACCTCTGGCCCGGAAGCTCCGCCTCCGGCCCGGAAGCCCCGCTTCCGGGCTGGAATTTCCAGCCCGAGTGCGGACGTAAAGTTAGTAGTCGTAAATCCATTGTGTGAATACCAAAAGAAGTAAGTGCATTCTGTGAATACCAAAAGTAGTAAGTGCATTCTGTGAATACTAAAATGGTAGTAAGTTTAGGATTTTGTCTTAAGTTAATTTTGTGAATCGGGCCCTGTGATTGTGGGCACATCACTTAATCTCCTCCTGCCTATAAAAATGAATGTGTCCGTATGTAACGCAACTGGTGCTCATGAAGCGCTCTGCAACTTTCGGTTGAGTTCGCACTATATAAAACTTCCCCCCCGAAAAAACATGAAAAATACAAGAAAGCTAATGACTGATGGGAGCTTAAAAATTGTTCTCCCTCTCTTTCTCTTCACGACTTCTAATACTACTTTTTGAAAACTTAATGATATGTGGTCTTCTGTAGCCAGACCTAAAGAAAGGGTAAAAAATGTGCTTAGCACACATTCCCCTGCCGCTTTGTCCAGAGGCCAGTGGAAATGTCTGCCATGCCATTTGAGATCCCAATCCTGAAAGCAATTTATTACATTAAAACCAAACTGCCCATCTGTGAGAAGCTTGCCTGGTATATAATGTCCACTAATGTAAGTGGGCAACCTGCACCAGTCCACACAACCCTTATGGTGATTTAAGAGGTCTTAGACAAACTTAGAAATCTATCTAAGTGGTAGCTGTGGAGATCAGCCTTCAGGCTTAGTCTTGAAGGTGTGTAAAGCAGCTTGTTTAACCAGAATGCAATCTTATAGTATAGATCAAATGAAAAGAGAACCACACAGTAGTTATAAAAATATGTATTTATTATATAACACTGTCTAGTACATTATAGTATCTCCTACACAGAGATAGACACAAAGCACACAATACTTTATCAAAGAAATCACAGTAAATAGTACTAATGCACATCGGGCCCCGGGTGAGGGAGGGACCAAACCATATACTAAGAAAGTGGTATAAGAACCACAACTCGAGTCAGGACAATGTCTAGAGGACGTAGAATTGCTGGGACCCCAAGCAACCACCCAAGGTGAGTAGACAGGGACCCCACGGAGTGCGTGTGCAGTGTGAGAACACAACTACATGTTCTGTACAAGTCTATGGGCAAGTCTCCGTTGGAATTTTAAAGATTAAGGACCCTTTCCAGTAGACCCTGAAGGATCCCCGTGCAAGACAGAAGGTTGTTAAGCCACCCCACCCTTGGTTATCCCAGGGAAGCCAGGTGCATATGTGTGAAGTGGCGTCAGAAACCGCCGTCAAACCCAATAGAGGACTTCAGGAAAGTGCCGCTGCTGGAAGAGGAGAAAGTGTCCGTTGGAATCCAAACATGTATTCTTGTCAAGGAGTCCCTGAAAGCAGAGGGGACAGAGTCTGGGTCACTTGAGAGTGACCAGGGGCTCGGTAGACGAATGGCCACCGATGTCGGGTGCTTCAGGATAGTTGACGGTGATCTTTACTTTGCAGCTGCGGGGACTAGGCGATGTTGAGGAGGACCAGGAGCCGGATGCGAGCTGTCCCGCAATAGATGTCGAGTGCTGAGGGGTTGGTGTCTGGCAGGAGCACCAACAAGCCTTGGCAAAAGCAACCCAAGCAGAAAGTCAAGGAAGTGTACGATTTGGATCAGCAAGGTCCAGGAAACTCACAACAAGCAGGAGAGTCAGGACAAGCCCAGAGCAATCAGGGGAGCCCAAAGAAAACAAAGATGACCTTCAATTGGAAACCCAGGCCAGAGGCACAGGAGTCACGAGAGGACCTTGCGCAGCTTCACAAAACAACAGGCCAGGGAGCACATGGCGCGAGGTGGTTGAAGACCTTTGGAGGAATAATTGTCAGAGGTTGGGGCTACTTGATGTCCAATGCAGTCACAGGATTGCTAATAAGCACATGCACTTGCAAAAGTACGCTGTGCACAGGGGATTGGATATTGCAGCCCCCACGAGGGATACTGGCCTCACACTCAGTAAGAGGGCAGCTCGAGCCTTGAGGGACATAGAAACCCACCTCCTGTGTTGCTGAACCTTTTGGAGTCCATAGGAGCTCAGAATCTGCAGATCCCTCAGCAGAGTTGTGGTGCCTGCGAATGCAGGGGAGTGACTTCTTCACTCCAAGGGAGATTATCTTCAGGTGTCTTGGATGCTCCACAGGTTCTACACGGATCCTGTATGGTATACAGGCACAGATGATGCAGCAAACTGAAAGCAAGATGGAGTCCGATCCAAACGAAGTCCAGCGAAGTCCAGAGTGCCCAGATGGTTGAAGTGCAGTGGTTTCAGTTCTGAATCTTGTCCACAACGAATCTAAAGTCCTACAGCCAGGTAAGCCCTTAAGTACCCATGGGAGAGGGTTGGAAAGATTCAGGAGAGCCTCCTAGGGGAGGGTCTGGACAGGGCGGAGGTTACTCCCATGTCCTTTGTCCAGTTTTGCACCAGAGTGGGAGCCAATGGCTCCCAGGACTGTTTTGAAGTAGACTATGCACAGGGACACCAAATGTGCTCCTCCTGCAGGTTTTCAGGCGCTGACAAGCGCACCCAACCAGCCCTAATACACTAAATCCTGTCTGGGAGGTGGTCACACCTCCCTGTGACAGGATGCCTATTGTTCTGCCTTCCCCTGCTCGAGCTTGGCTCAGTAGCAGGAGGGCAAAAATGTGTCTCTGGTCGGCAGCAAACATTTTGTGCTGTCCGGAGATAGAAGGCTGGTACCGGGAACACTGAGGGCCCCTTGAAGGCCCTTCCTGGTGGGTGGAATCAGTATGATTCCAACATGTTTGGCACCAAGCATGATAGGATTGGTTGCATCAGTTTTCGAGATGGTCATCACGCGGTTGCGTAATGCCAATCTATATTAGTATGTGGCTGCTTCACTGACAACCCGGGAGATTGGACTCCCTAGGCTGCAGGGGTGTCCTGCTTATGCAGGGGCACCCTATCACTTAGAACCAAGCACCCTGCCCTCAGGACTGTAAAGTCTTGCTATAGGGGTGACTTATAGGTTTTAAGTGCAATGACCCTTAGATATAGTAAACCTATATCTTAAGTAAGTGGTGCATGCACCGACTTACACAGGCTGCAATGGCAGGCCTGTAGTTCCATTTTGAATGGTCTCTCATGGGTGGCATTATTAATGCTGCAGCCCATGGGAGACCTCTGGGGTATCTATGCCCTGGGCACACGTGTACCATATGCTAGGGACTGACAAGGATACCCCAGTATCCAATCTGGGGTGTAACTAAGTACATGCATGACAGTTTAGGGAGAAAGCAGATAAACTGGGGTCCTGATTAGCAGGATCCCAGTCAGACTGGTAAAAAACAGCATCACAAAAAGTGGGGGTAGCCATAAGAAGCAGATCCTACTTTCCTACACCATCCTTATATTGACCAACCCAAAAATAATAATAAGCCTTGACCATGAGTTACATATCCCATAATTCTTGCCACTGTGTGTCTGATTGGGGAACTAGGGGCCTGGCAATAGTCAAATAGGGTGCTCTTCAACACGCGGCCGGTGGGCTGAAAGGCTCCTCGGACCCTTCAGCGTATTTGGTTAATGTACCGAAAGTGAATTGAGGTTTAAGAGCAGACCCTGAGGATTTGGTAAAGAAATGTACTTACTGGCTCAGAAATATTGGGCATTGTCTTCCTGTATTAAAATCCAATGTCACCCTTACCAGAATATTTTCACAGGATGGGAAAGAGTACATACAGCTTCACCAGTGAGGATATTGCTGAAAGATCTTCGTTTATGGAATACAGATCTCTCTCGCCACCCTGCACTTGCCTTAAAATCACAGCTAAAGATCTCCATTCTAAATGTACCCTCCTATACCATGGGAGGCGAACACCCGTTTTTCATTGGCGTGAATAAAAGGTCGTAGCCCCATAATGAGGGGACTCTTAAATAACTGGCTTTCTTGATTTTAGGTGTCAGATTATGATCCTGTTATCATGAAACATGACAGGTATGACCTCAAACCTAAAGGATGAGGAGTAGTGCTACAAATGGTAAATCTTGACATATGTATCTACCAGAAAACCTGGGCCTAATTTCCAACTGTGTTCTAGGGGTATGTTTACAAAAGTTTCAAGGCAAGCACCCCATAAAAAAGTGGGCTGGTGGGTCATCTTGCTATTTGGATTGTGATTGACATAAATTGTGCTCTTGAAGTAACTGCAGTCATGGCAGATGTTCTGCACAGAAAAAAAATCTCAACTGCTGATATCTTATAGTGATTAGCAGGACATTTCAATTTCAAGCTCTTCGGCATTATCTCTACTTAGCAGTGGAGGAAGATTAAAAGTGGTCTGTCTCTAGGGTCGCCAAAAATAGTCTTAAAAGAATGCACAGGGCGGGAACTCAGGTGGCACCCCTGTGCCTTACGTATAATGTATGGATTTGCAAGGGTACAACACGCCCAGCTTTATGTTCCAGCCCTAGGGTTAGGGCCGATTGATGATATTCTTATGAGCTTTGAGGTATCGCACCTCATGATTGGCGTGATAGTGCTGAGGTGTTTAAAAATTAAGCCAGACCCAGCAGTCCACTGATTAGCTGGCACAGTGTTCTTATCACCGTTATCAACTTGAACACCTGGGAACACAAGGGAACACAAGGGAATACCAATCAAATGATTTTAAAATGGGGCATAAAGTGCCAGGTACTGTTCTCCGTGCAAGCTGTGCTGCAGTCATACACATACTATTCCTTTCATCTCTCAAAGAATCGGATTCCTGTTTATCAGACACTTACACAAGTAAAGGTGACAGAATTAATTGCTCCTTTTACAAGGCCTGAAATGATGACCCTACCACACTAAAGCAAAAGGAATAATTGAGGGAGAGAATGTTGAACAATGCCAAACATTCACCCAGTACAGAGATCTGGGCCTAAATCCATTGTGTTTTTTGCTCCCCATGTCATTCCAGTTTAAATCCATCCATATGCTAACCAGTCTTGACCCAGTCGGAACTGCCAGGCCAGGTCCTCTATGTACCAGAAATAAGTATTATAGGACCGTTTTCGGGGTTTCACCCCTCATCCACCAGGCTAGCTTGACTCCAGTGGCATGGAGAGTTTCAGCACTCCATCCATCATCTTCTTATGTTCTTATGTTCACTACACTAAAGGGCTTAATTTACTGAAAAAGTCCTTATCCCAGCAAAGTGATCTTGCTTATTTTCTAGAATGAGTCTACTGACAGCAACAGGGAACAAGCATTGGCATAGCCAATAGGTCTCGCCTTTGGGACATTATAAGTGTTTAGCCATGCAACAGTTGCAAAACTAAACACTTATAAGGTCCCAAAAGCGAGACCTATTGGCTATGCCAATGTTTGTTTTATTGAAGCCTCACGGAGAACAACAAAGCGGCCGCGAAAGTGAGCGCAATCAAACATCAAAGCGGCCGCGAAAGTGAAAGTAATTGCAGTAAAGCGGGGTGCGCGCGCCCGCGCACATGCACTGTAGGTCTAGGCTGGCCTGGTAGCACTTTTTGGAGCCCTCACAAAATTTCTCGCCAATCCAGCGCATGCGCTGGTTCAGGCGAGACCTAAAAAGCAGTAGATAGAAAAAGGTATAAATATTTTATTTCCTCCAAAAAGAAGGCATTGCAAGAACCACATTGGCCAACACTTTTCTCTCCAATTAGGGTGAAAGACCAATGTTCGTTTTGTAAAATTATAATATGGGTGGTCCATCCTTAATTAGGGTTGGACCGCGAGCAGGGAAAGAATAAATAGTGGAAACAAGATGGCGATCGTTCAGAACACGGAAATGTGCAGACATGCTGCAGTAGAATTTTGCATGTAAACTGCCATCTTTATGGGTATAAACAAAGTGGTGTCCCTGTATGTCAAATCAAAGTAATAGGAGCATATTGTTATTATTAGTATCATACTCAAAGATGGCACTGCTATTATCTGTCCTAGTATATACCTTACTTTAATCAGGGGACGGCCTCAAGCGCAGAATAGAAAAGTAGAGGAAACAAGATGGCGCATGTTTGGAATGGGGCCCCCGGGGGAAGTAAGGTCAGCAGACCAGTCTTCCCCCGGGGTGTTCACGCGAGACAGAGGGCAGGGCTGAGGTATCAGGTTAGGGGTTTGGGTTAGGGGTGGGGTCTTAGTTGAGGTTTAAAGAGGGCAGGGGAGGAGTTGTTAGCCTCTTCCTGCCCTCAGTGCCGCTAGGGAAGGATCACTTAGAGTTAGTTGATCCACCGGCCCACCCTACATGTTATGGGAGTGGGAAGCGGGTTAAGTGCCCGTTAGAGCATGCCAGTTTAGGACGGGTTGAACTTGGGTCATGTAAGACTGGGGAGGGGTGGGGAGTCTATGACGGGCATACTCACCCCCCCGGGTGGGGGATACAGGTGCATGATGGGAATGCGGGACGCAAGAGTGCGATGGCAGGAGATGCTGGAGGAGGTTGAAAGAGAAGTGTGGAAGTGAATGGAAGAAGGGAGGAGATCTCTGAGTGAAGCGGGAGATAATAACTGGAGTGTGGGAATGGATGATGGATGAAAGACATGACGTTTTGGGGGGTTGTTGATAAGTTATTGATGTTTGGTTAAATTGTTTGTTGTCAACCCTGTCCTAATAAATGGCCTTTTACGCTAACATCAGCGTGGAGTGGTTATTGCGCGACGCGGATGCTGGCGTACATGCCACAGCGCCAGTTGTAAGAATACTGGCTCTGACACGGGTAAGAATTGAGTGGACGGGGGACACGGGAGCACCTTATAGCTTGGACAACTATAAACTAGGTACTTTTGAGACAGATGTTTCAGTAGTAACGGAATATGGGTTTTGAGTTTGTTTTCTTGCACTGCAGGTTGTCGTTAATGCAAGGTGAGAACACACCTGTATGTTGATTTATGGACCAATAGAACATTACATATCACTGTTAATGATGTAAGGTGGGAGTAGATATTCCCGAATTGAGGCACTGATTATAGATAATTTCTCTTTCACAGACTGCATTTGATGAAAACAGGTACTTTATTAAAATGGTGACGGTTATTTAATTCTAGAGACAGGGTGAGTTATACCACTGTCTTGCGCTAGAGACACTGGGTATGTTAAGTGTTCAGCTTTTTACACAATTTTACAAATTCATACACTTTTTATCTTTGTGCATTTCTTTACGGGTGTACAGTTCACATTAATTACAGTAATTAATGAGCCACTTCCAGGTTGAAGTGGCAACTGAATTAAGAGATGATAAAATGGGTTATACGGAAACAATTGTACTTTTTTTTAGATGTTGATCATTGAAAATGTGGTGCTTTATGATGTAAAGAAGCATGGATTTCCATCACTGACTGTGCTCTGTCAGTTATAACAAGCAGTAGTTAACATGGGCGCTGAGTGTAATGCTCCAAATGTACACAAAAGATGTCTGTGTAAGTTGAGTTTTTAATCTTTCCAGCCCTGAGAAGTCAAGGTGAATCACCCACTGACGAAACACATGTTGGCTATCAGAGGAATCTGAAACAATTAAATAAAGGATTGGAGGATATATGGACAACTGGATGAGTCTCATTTTTGGTTTTTCATTATTGCATGTGCTTAGAGACTTGTGTCAAGAGTTCATAATGTGTCAGGATGCACTAACCTCAAGACTGTATCTAACTGGGTGAGGATAGTTTTCCCATTTTGACAAAACCACAGACAACTCCACAATATTATTGTGGTGTTATACAGTAGGCTGGGGGAAAGTGGAATGGGACAAGAAAGAGAAACTGAGACATTGGATATTGTCAAATGCCTGGTCACACAGTATAGTCTGTACTAACAGAGTATTGATTTCTAAAAAGCAAAGGAGAGTTTTATCTTCAAGTATTGTCTATGATAAACCTGCTGACACTCTCTGTTTTTCCACTATAATGTAACTCGAAACATATCTTTCTTTTGAGCAAAAATACTTTAAGGTTCGATATTGTAAATAAATAACAATCAAGACAATAAACTTGTTTACCAATGAGACCTACCTTCAATATTGGGAAAAACATTGTTATGCTTGATTTGCATTCAAGGTGACAAGTGGATAACTGAAACATGAAAGCATCATTCGTATTGCATGTGTAGTTTATACCCCTGGTCATATATGTATTTGCTACCTTTGATATCAGCATACAATTCAAGTAAACTTTTGTGCCAGTATATTTCCATTGATTTTACTCTAGTTCATAACTAGAGCTCCCGGCCTTACGGTATTTTGAGTTTTTGGACATTTCTGTCCTTAAATATCCATATTTATTTTTTGCTCGTTTTAATTGTTGCTTCATTGTGGAGTAAATAGTTCAACAGAGCTCATATTCCCATGGATAACTCTTGTGAAACATGCAAGTGCTATAGAGTTTGGAATCTGTATAGATGACTGCTTTTAAAACAAAAAAGTGACACAGACTTTGTAATCCCTATGGATGACTCCTTGTGAAACAAAAACGTGCTACTGAGTTTGTAATCCTATATGGATGACTTCTTGTGAAGCAAACAAGTGCAAGTCTATTTCTTGAAAGATACTTCTCTAGTTCTCAGATGTCTTTGTCAACTTCATGTAAGAAAAGGTTTGCATAAACCAGTCCTCGCCGTAGAAACTGTGTTTCAGAATTGCCTAGAAAGGATGCTAGGGACCATAAGTAAAAGTGTGGAGGCTAGGTGTAAGAAATTTGGGTATTAGTTGCAAAGGACGTGACCCTTCACAAGAAACAAGTCCACCATTGTTTTTTACTGGAAACCAAGTATCCCATAGTAGCAATTGATTCTCTCTCAAGGTAGAGAAGCAGAGCAGTCTAAAGACTACTCAAGAGAGGTGGTGTGGGTTAGTAACTCTAGCTTACTGGTACACAGCAACAACACTCAATTAAGTATTGTCCAGTCAATGATTTTCCTCTTAAAAAGGAAAAATAATATTATTACACACACACACATACACACACACACATGCACACACAGGTTCACACACACACTACTAAATAGCATGCATTAAATTACAAATATATACATTCAGGTAGATGAATGTACATCTGATGACAACCACATAACATATTACAGATTTAGCGCGTCTTGGACAATATGATCACAATATCCCCTCATTTTAGCATAATTATAGATTTGCAGCATTGTTACAAGATCCATCATCTGCTGAATAAACTGAAGATTTTAACAAAAAGAATTGTTTCTAGCTCCAACGGTTCAAAAGCTACTAAAAATTAATCAACAACTGTTGTGCGCAGTGGAAGGACCTTTCCAAAGGTTGACTGATCACCTCTCTGTTACTTATTGCTATGTTTGGATGTTAAACGGGTGCTAATAAGGTGCAAACCTTTGTGCCCAGACAGTGTTCACAAGTGTACAAATGACAAAATAATAAGGTAATACTATGACAAAATGTGCCACATTACGCTGCATATTTTTGGCTTTTTTTGTTACAGAATTTCCTCACTCCTGTCGCATGATTTGGCACTCTCCTGCAGCATAATTCGAGTGGCTCTGATTATAACCATCATTAAACAATGTAGTGAGTGACTTAAATTTGTGTTCACTGACAAAAACATTTCATGGCATTCATTGAACATAGCGTCATCGTTTTTTTTGTTGTCCTCATACATGACACCGGGCCAAGATTTAAAGCTATTAACGGTCTCACTGGGGCATATATTCAAGTTAGCTTAATCTTTGAAATTCATATGGCCTTCTTCAAACTATATATACTTGACATATGCTCGGTCGCACCATTCTCCTTCATAGTTGAGGTGTGCCTTAATCATTGGACAGGTTAAATAATGTTCCAAATAGATTCCCCGGATATGTGTTTCTCCTTAAGTGGGTTCTGTCAATGTGTCCTGTAATGGGCCCCACATTCTTATTCTTTTAGCGGACCCCCTTATACAATCAGCCCTGCAAGTATATCTGACATATGCGAACCACTCACACAGTGATGGTGCATTCTGAACTACCTATTTCGTGCAGATTTCCCTGTGCACCATTATTATCAATACATATAGCAAGTGCGCCTGAAATTTCTTCAACACATAGTTTCTGTCACCTCTAAGTAAGATTCCAAATATAACCAGTTCAAGGCTTACCTCTATTTTTGCCCCCAGGATTCTAGACGCAAACTCGCCCACCTTGAGCCAGAAGATTTGGATTACCGGACATTGCCATAGCAGATGGACATCGTCCGCATTTTCCAGCATACATTTGGGCTCTTGTCTTCTCTTGCTTCCACCCATCTTAGATAACTTCTTTGGAGACCAATATGCTCTGTATAGGGTGAAAAAATGATTCCTTCTCAAAGGTGCGGGTCTGACTGTTAATCAAAGAGTAGCCATTGATACTTGCCATAAACTTTGTATATCTGACTCCAGCATGTCCGATCTCCATATCTTCTCTGGCGCCGTTAGGGTATGATCCAGCGCAGCTATAACAAAACCTTTATAAACGACACCGACCCAGAAAACCCTTACACCACTTATTCATCGGCGGGGCCCATAACACTGAAAACACACATTCACTCAGTTTTCTGGATCAGTGTTAAGCTGGCAAGCTGCAAGACATACGGAGTACCTTGATACTATTTTTCCCTAAATAATAACTGTATACATTATATACATTTGACTCTAGAATGTTTGGTTTAAACATCAAGATACTCCGCTATTTTGGGTCAATGGACCAACTAGTAGGAATCAGTTGATGGCGATTAAGTCCAGCTCAATCACAATTAAACGTTTAACTTTTATGGGTCATAACTTTAATTCTAATAACCAGAGACTCAGTTTGAGTTAGCATGAAATTTCTCTAGATTCATTGAATAAATTGAATAAGTAAAGATTTATTAGACAAAATTATAGACATTAATTTCATAAACATTCAAGTAAAGATTGAAATAGAAATGGAAAATACTCATTACCCTTGGCTTTAGGGCGATGACGAGAATGGTTCACCAGAATATGAACCGCAGATCACAGGATAGGTTCCCAAACTGACTGACTGTCCCTCTAACCTCCTCCGACGTGTTACCTCCCAGGATAGAATCCCGCAACGGTGTTGTCCCTTTTCCTCATCAAAGTTCGAAGTTCAAATTTGTCATAGTCTTTTCAGCATCAGGAAGAAAAATCGTCTCAACAGACAGCGTGTCGTGTTGAATAGAAGAATAAGCAAAAGGTGCCAGAACATCATCATAAGCACCACTTTTATACCCTTTCACTAACTTGCTATACCCAAAATTCAAACTTTTTTAGGGGCTGCGTTCATTCTGATTGGTCCATTGGAGGGGTGGTGATGGTCACCTCATTGTCCTCCTTGCCTAAACCGGCTCTGTAAATAATACTTTTTGCACCACTCTCGTGACTTGTCAAGTCCCAATATTTAACTTTGTTAAAGTATTTGCAACTATTTCCATCAATGATGAATAGGATCATCTTCTGCAGTTCAAGTCTCTCATCCGTTCCCATTCATTCACACAGTGATTGTTGGCACAGCTCTTGTCCTAGGTCAGCTCGGCCTTGACATCACTCACTCCGGGCATAGGCCACACTCTCGTGACTGAAACTTCCATTTTGCTTATGCACGGGGGCCATTTTTGATCTTGCATACAGTCACATCTCTCAGCGGCAGCCATTTTCTCAGCGAGGCCTAGTTGCATTCTGGTAAATGGACCTCCTTCTCGTTCTAAGGTTCCTAAACTCACTACTGTTTTCCTTCCTGGATTCAACTATTGACATAAAAGACATCTTTAACAAAGACTTTCAGATATAACCCTAAATATTGGGTTGTACCAAGTCTGTTTGAAAAGTCTGATCATTGCATCTCTACCTATGTGTGCCTGTCGATGGTGCATCCGTGTCATGTTAGAGATCATGCTATCAGGCATAACTGGTCTTTCATCCCTGTAAACCTAAACTCCATCTTCTTCTCTTTGTCTACAGCCTGACTTTATCCATATCTCTTTTTCCTCGTCACCTGCTTCTTCCTGCAATTGTCTCACTTCTTACCACGTTTCAACTGTGTTAGTAAACATCAAAGGACATGAAACATGTTCTTTTCCCCTCCTCCGATTCATTGTGGCTGTATGTCTGGCACAATTTTGAGCTATTTTACAGCGAACCTATTGCCTTCTGTAATGTAGTCATCGCCATTTTTGTGTGCAGCACACTTCACGACTACAATCTATTTAGGCAGCTGTATCGCCTCGAGCAACATTTTCACAAACTCACAGTTCCTAATTGGAGATCCTGAAGAAGTCATGAATCCCCTCTGGGACCAGATCTGTCCAAAATCATGCATCACTCCGAAGCCCTACTGGCTATCCGTGATCACAGTGATTCGGAAATTTCTTCCCAGTTTACAAGCTCGAATCAGAGCAATCAGCTCAGCAACTTGGGCTGAACATATTCCTCTCAAACAAGATGCTTCCATGATGTCTGTCACCGTACATACAGCATACGCAGCACTCAAAATTCCTTCTTTCATTCTAAAGCATGATCCATCCACAAACATCACATAATCTGATTCTTCTAGAGGTTCATCTTTGATGTCAGGGCGGGGCTTTGTACAGAATTTAAGTAATCCAGGCAATTGTGATCAACGTCATCTTTGACCTCTGCATTTACTGCATCAGGTAATAAATGGAAGGATTCACACGTATGCATCTCACAATCGTTACATTGTCTGCACCCAAAATCACCTTCTCATATCTGGTTAATCGACTATGTGTCATGAATTGGGACTTTGTTCTGGTCAAAAGGATTTCTACTGAATGTGGGACATATACCTTTAACGGGTATCCCATCACAATGCCTTCACTCTTTTACAAACTCACACAAGTGGCTGCTACTGATTTTAGACATCCAGGCAATGCTTTTGCTACTGGGTCCAAAACCGCTGAAACGTATGCTAAGGGCCGTCTCATTCTTCCATGCCTTTGTACTAGTACCGAAAGTGCACATCCATCTCTTTCACTACAGTACAACTCAAATTATTTCTGATAGTCAGGCATTCCCAACGCTGGGGCTTTACACAACCTGTTTTTCAGTTGCTCAAAAGCTTCCATCTCTTGCTCATTCAACACAATTTGATCTTTTACATCACTTTTTGTCAATCGCTCTAAAGGCTTGGCAATCAATGAAAATCCATTTATCCACTGTCGGCAGTAACCAACCATTCCAAGAAACATTCTCACCTCTCTCTGTGTCATTGGAGCTCTCATTCCTTTGATATTCCTGATTCTTTCTGTCATTATTTTTCTCACCCCTTTTTCAATCCTATGACCTAAATATTGTACTTCTTGTTGACAGAACTGCAGTTTGGATGGAGACACCTTATGCCCTCCTTCTGCCAAACGATTCAACAATGCAATGGTATCTGTAATACATAACTCTTTGGTCCTTGATGCCACGAATAGGTCATCAATGTACTGGACCATAAAAGATTTATCTGGCATTTTCAAAATTTCTAGAGATTTCTTCAGAATCTGATTAAAAGTGGAAGGACTTTCAGTTAACCTTTGAGGAATTCGGCACCATGCCAAAATACGCTTGCCAAACCAGAAGGCAAATAATGGCTGGCTATCAGGGTGTAATGGAATTGAAAAGAATGCATGGCACAAATAAATATCTGTGTACCATTCTGCATCATGTGTAATTTGATATAGTATTACAGCAGGGTTTGGTACAATTGGACAATAGGGAACAACGATTTTATTCACCTTTCTCAGGTCTTTCACTATCCAATAGGTTCCATTAGGCTTTTTCAATCCCATTATAGGTGAATTACATGGACTACTCATTTTTTCTCTCAGAATCCCTTGTTCAATCATTTTATCAATCACTGGTGTTGTTCCCTCAATAATTTCTGGCATTAATTTGTACTGTGGAGTATTCGGGTAAATTGCTTTTTCTTTTACAGTAATTTTTACAGAGTCAACTCCTTTCATTAGACCTATATCTCCACCAGTAAAATCCCATACATGAGTCTTCACTGTTCCTTTCAATTCAGTACGGATTTTCTCTGCATCAAACACAGGAAATGGATCACAATTTTCTGGTTCAAGTGCTGTCATAGTCACTTTATACAGAACATCATCATCTGATGTCTGAAATGCAATACCTTCTGGGGTACAATAGATAGTGCAGTCCATTTTACAAAGGATATTGCGTCCAAGTAAATTTACAGGACTGCAATCGCACACTACAAAACAGTGCATGTCTTTAAAGGGATCAATTTCCACCTCTACTGATTTAGTAAGAGGGGCTTTAATTTGTCTGTTGGAGACACCTACGACTTGGATGAATTCATCATAAACTTTCATCCGATTCTTTTCCATCCGATCATAGCCAGTATTGTGAAACAGCAGCTGTGCGCAGCAATTTCGTTACCTGCTCTCCACCGTAGAATCCTGTCTCTGCACTGTATCTTTGAAGATTTACACTCTGTGGGAGAGGTGGCTGCAGCACCTGACTCTGTTGAGTAACTATCTGTTGCTGTGGCGGTTGTTGATAACCCACCTCATTCTGCACCTGTGGATTTAATGATTTATTTTTGGTATTAACTTTTGGAGGTGATTTACACTCGTTTTTCCAATGCCCTAATTTTCCGCAATTATGACATGGCCATTTCTTTTTAGCTTTTTCTATATTCATCTGACCTTTTCCTTTACCAATGTTTGGTTTCATTTTTGTCTGCCCTGCATCATTAATCTGGTTAAGTATCTGAGCTTCTTGCTGTTCTGCAACCTTCACCTGTGCCCACATAGCTTTTTCTTTGAGCTTACGTTGTCTAGCTTTAATGTCATCACTACAATATTTTGCATACCTTAAAACCTCATCCACTGTACTAGACTGCCAACACAACATATGCTGCTTAATCATTTCACTTATCTTGTGTCTCAGACCATACACAAATCGATATGCAAAGTGACTCATATCTTTTTCACTTAAGCTCTCATATCCACTGTACTGTTTAAAAACTAGAAGCAACCTTTAATAATAAGCATGCACAGACTCTTTTGCTTCCTGAGTTGTTCTATCGATCTTCACCCAATCTGTTTCTCTTGGAGGAATCTTATTTTTCAGAAAGGTGATTACTTGCTCCTATTTTCTCATTACTTCTGGACCTGGAGCTCCTGTTTGGCATCTCTAGGATATTCTTCTTTCGGCCAATCAATAGTGATTTTACATTCTGTCCATAAATCAGCAAGTACAACAATCTCAAAAAATCCATCCAAATCTTCTCACAATACCTTTGAAACCTTTACAAACCTTTCCACTTGTCTATACCATTCAACAGGCTTTTCTCTCAATCTTGGAAAATCATTTGTAAATGACAATATATCCTGTCTGGACCATGGTACATGTACATAAGCTTCTCCTGGAATTTCTCTCATTGGACATTCTACTACTATTGGTTCCTTTTCTTTTACTGGGTAAGCTAAAGTTGCCTTGTCAGCCGTATCTTCTTTCCTCTTTGTCCATCTACTTCTCCATCTATCTACATCTCCCCATTTCCTCAGTAACACAATTAAAGGCATATTTACAAGGGCTTTATCTCCACTTTTTTGGCTTTTAAAGCCAAAAAAGCAGAGATAAAACTATTGCCCTATTTACAAGAGGGTGCCTGCATGCATTAGCGCATGTTAGCACCCTTTTACCCAACGCCTCCCTTTGTATCTCTAATGAGATGCAAAGTGGGCGTCACTGGCCAGGACAACCTTGTAAATATCGCTGATGTGCACATCGCGATATTTACAAAGCTGCCAACGCATTTTAGCAGACGTTAGTTTCCGGCGAAAAACGCGCTTTTCGCCGGAAACTAACGTCTGCTAAAATGCAGACTTAGGCATACCTATTATGGGGGTGGATTGTGCTGATACGACCCTGTGGGTCATATCAGCAAGGTTATCGCCATTTTGCAGGGAACATCGCTGGAAAACCAGTGATGTTCCCCGCAAAACGGCGATCTCCCCGCTATCACTGGTAATTATATAGCCCTGGGGAAACATGTTGTAAATAATGCGCTAACAGGGCGATATAATCAAGCGATAGACAGCGATACATAGAAAAGCGCTTTGAGCGCTTTGCGTCTATTTATCGCCATCCTTGTAGATATGCCCCTTAGTTCTTTTATCTGAGTTAACCGTCCTGAAATGTTCAAATTCTCTATATCTTTCTCACCAAAATCTACTCTATAAGGTTTCTGTAATCCTCTAACTTTTGCAAAATCTACTCTCAATCCAATTGCTGTTTCTTCCAATTTTTCATGCAAATTATTAGCTCTCCAAGTAATACTTTTACACATAAACATCAACTCTTCATCCTGATATGTTTTTAACCGATCTGTACCAATAGTTCCTAGAATCAGTTCTTCCATGTCTATTTTTCACACAGTAATATAAAACATAATACCAGTATCCTGCTGTGCATTCAAGAATTGAGAATAATCACTCAAATCCTCACAATGTTTTAATCCTAGATTGAATGAACAGTTGGCAGTTTCTGAAGCACACGCAAATAATATAAATTCAATAATACAATAATATAGAGGAACAAAAAGATTTCTCGTGTCCTTGGGCTTGTCCAGTCTTTTAATTTAGCAAATTCTTCCACTCCAGTACACCAGTGTGTGTACTTCAGAAACTGTTAACTGTACATCCAAAGGTTGTGGTTCTGTATCTTTCTTCTGCAGACTCTTGACCCATTCATTTAATTCTTCCACCGTTGGACCCACAGGGGTCACATTCAAATCTACTCTATTCACGCTTTTCTCCGGTGTTTCAGTTGCTGAATCAGCTCCCATTGGAATTTTATTTATTGGACTCTGATTTATTGTCAAAGCCATGGGTGGAGTTAATCTGACTGAATCTTTTGTTTCCCTAATTTCAGGATAAATCTTTCCTCGTACCTTTTGCATACTAGAATTAAAGGGAATCGTTAAGGAATGTTCATCTATCTTTTGATTTTCAAATACAGGTATCACTGGACCTATGGTTACTGGTACAGTTACAGCTTCTCCATTCTTTGTCATTTCTTTTATCTTTTCAGCCAATTCTTTTGTTGTTCTTGCTAGTTCAGATGCATTATGAATATCAGGTTCTACAGTCCGTGGTATCTTCTGTCTTTTAAATGGACTATTTACTTCAGAAAATCGTTCTAGATTTTGGTTCATCCCAGTTTCCATTGGCGGTGCATTTGGTGTCACCACCGCAGAAACCTGTTGATATGGAGGGGGTCTTTTATTTAATATGTCTTCCAGCAACTCATCATCTGTATCACTTACTCCATATCCACACCTTTCGGTACTGTATGCTTCTTTTTCTCTGTACACTTTTTTCCTGTTCCCTCCTCAACAGTTCTAGCAGGAAACATACCATCCGTCATATTAGCGTATCTCCATCGTCTCATCCTGTCTTCATGACTCCAACCCCATACTCTTCCAGGAACAAACCCATCTCCCCTTGTACCTCTGTGTCTCTCTCCTTCATACATCTCATTCACCTAAGGCTTCAAACTGTGTCGGTCTAGGTCTCGGTTCAAGCTTCATCATTTTATTTCTTAAATTGTGTAGTATAGCTGTGCTAAACAAACCAGTTTCAGGAAATGCCAATACTCCATCATTTGTAGTATATTTTGCCCAATTTTCCAACCAAATACAAGTATGATAACCATATTTCGTCATCATGTACGATGCTGGTGTTTTCGGTGGAGGAAGCACTTCTCCCTCTCTCATTAAAATCTTTTTGTCTTTCTTAAAAAGGCTCTTGAATTTCGTAAACCATGAAGGTTTCTCTATCTCTCGTCCATCATAATAAGCCATATTTCACAATTATTTGCAAAAACAATTCACACAACTCTTCTCTAATCTGCTTAACTATTCTGTCCTATCCGAGCTCGAACCACACTAATGCACCAATCAGAAAGCTTTACGTCACTCTCACACTGACCAATCTCAGCGCAACTCACACCAACATACCACAGAAAACTCTTCGTATTTCCGCACATGACCAATCCCAGCGCGGTTTTCTGTTGACGTCAGCTTTACTACTGCTTCTGTTGACCCCTCCTTTACAAAAATTATCGGCACAATTTTATAACTCGTTGATTTGACAAAATTGGTTAGTTATGACATAAAACACATTACCATTGTCCGTTTCGCCAAACAAAAGTGATAGCTTATTCAAACATTCAAGAATACTATTTTGTTCGATAAGTGTAGCACTTCTCTTGACCTTACCCTTCTCTCAAGGAAGAGGTAAGCTTGTTTCTCTGGGGATAAAACACATGTGGAGACTATACTGCTCCCGAGTATTAAGGCCAGAGTTTCACAAGAACACCTGTTTCTATTCCACTCAACACAACTCACCCATGAATTTCCCTAACATAACACAGTCCTGTGTTATCACCAAATTGAAATCAGACAATGCACAATTCCATGTGACTTCTCTTGTAACACAAATCCACTTCCTACTTCCCAGAAGCTTCAAAATTCCGACTACATACAACGCAACATAAACTTAACATGAAGTGTTAGACATAAAATTAACAACCAATAAGTAATAATCTCCTTAACTGACCTATAGAAGCTGTAACTCTGCTACCAAGAAAACTGATCCAGTGCAGCTATAACAAAACCTTTATAAACGACACCAACCCAGAAAACCCTTACACCACTTATTCATCGGCGGGGTCCATAACACCGAAAACACACATTCACTCAGTTTTCTGGATCAGTGATAAGCTGGCGAGCTGCAAGACATACCGGGTACCTTTATACTAATTTTCCCTAAATAATAACTATGTACATTATATACATTTGACTCTAGAATTTTCTGTTTTAAACATCAAGATACTCCGCTATTTTGGGTCGATGGACCAACTAGTAGGAATCAGTTGATGGCCATTAAGTCCAGCTCAATCACAATTAAACCTTTAACTTTTATGGGTCATAACTTTAATTCTAATAACCACAGACTCAGTTTGAGTTAGCATGAAATTTTATCTAGATTCATTGAATAAATTGAATAAGTAAAGTTTTATTAGACAAAATTATAGACATTAATTTCATAAACATTCAAGTAAAGATTGAAAAAGAAACGGAAAATACTCATTACCCTTGGCCTTAGGGCGATGACGAGAATGGTTTACCAGAATATGAACCGCAGATCACAGGATAGGTTCCCAAACTGACTGACTGTCCCTCTAACCTCCTCGGACGTATTCCCTCTCAGGATAGAATCACACAACGGTCTCGTTCCTTTTCCCCATCAAAGTTCAAATTTGTCAAAGTCTTTTCAGCATCAGGAAGAAAAATCGTCTCAACAGACAGCATGTCGTGTTGAATAGAAGAATAAGCAAAAGGTGCCACAACATCATCATAAGCACCACGTTTATACCCTTTCACTAACTTGCTATACCCAAATTTTAAACTTTTTTAGGGGCTGCGTTCATTCTGATTGGTCCATTGGAGGGGTGGTGATGGTCACCTCATTGTCCTCCTTGCCTAAACCAGTTCTGTAAATAATACTTTTTGCACCACTATCGTGACTTGTCAAGTCCCAATATTTAACTTTGTTAAAGTATTTGCAACAATTTCCATCAATGATGAATAGGATCATCTTCTGCAGTTCGAGTCTCTCATCCGTTCCCATTCATTCACACAGGGATTGTTGGCACAGCTCTTGTCCTAGGTCAGCTTGGCCTTGACATCTCTCACTCCGGGCATAGGCCACACACTCGTGACTGAAACTTCCATTCTGCTAATGCGCGGGGGCCATTTTTATTCTTGTGTACAGTCACATCTCTCCGCGGCAGTAATTTTCTCAGCGAGGCCTTGCAAGCCCGAACGGAACTAATATGTAAACAACATAGCAGAAATTAGACATAGAAAATAAGCCCTTCTGTTTACCTCCCACCATTCTAATGACCCGTGTTAGGTGTTACCTATCATAAGCGACATTTAAAGCCATTTTACTTACCTTCTGCATTCTTGTTACCACAATATTTTTACTACAAAGAAATACATGCAATTTACTTCTGTTTTCTACACGAATCGCAAACCTATGTTAATTTAATTTAACATTGGTAAATAAATTAGATTTTTGCAAATGCCAGTTAGTTTCCCGCGTGTAGTGTCTAATTAAAGGTGCATTTATTGATTACTTTCATGCATTCAGCCAGTTAGTAATTTTAAGGTTATGAGGTCATTAACTTCGATGGGGTACAAAAATATTTGTATGTTCCCCTGCTCCATCGGGTACGATCCTCTGCTTCCACCAATATCCAATACCATTTGGATACCTCCTTCATGTAGGGTTGGTCTTTACCAACTCACCCTCCCACTCTGTTTCCAGCCCAGTTTACGGTTGATTGTGTGACCAGCTTGTGAGTTGAAGATATTTAAATCTTGGTAATGAAAAGTTAGTTTTTAAGGCAAGTGCATCCCATGATATCAGTGAGCTTTGATCGAATAACTGCCCCCATTTTATCAAACCCGCTGTTGATAAAGGTAGGGCTAAGGTGTTCAAAAGACACTCAGGGGTGCCTGGTGAGTTTCAGATCGGGGCATTACAGCTGTAGTAAGGTATTCCCAAGATCCGTTTGACTTGAGTCCATACTTTACAGGCTGCTAGTAACACCTTGAACGTGATTTTCTTTTAAATTTGGGATGACCATATTTGAATAAGAAGGAGTTTCCTTCATCTGGGAGATTCTTTTTTAAAACCCGCAAATGAGGGGGAATACTTTGTGTATAGTCCATTAGAAGATGTCTAGTGTTTTTGAGAAAAAAAGCCCAGTGATACAATTTAAAATACGGTAAAGCTATCCCCCCATCTATTTTCTTTTTATACAATTTTATTCCAGGCTATTCACACAGCTTTGTTTTTCCATATGAAACTGCTCAAGTCTCTTTGCAATTTCCTAAACCATTCAGTGTTAAAGTGTAAAGGTAAGGTATTAAAAATAAAAGTAAATTTGGGGAGGATCATTATCTTAACCAAATTTGCTCTGCTCAGAATTGACAGAGGTAGATGCATCCATGATTCCAAAAGCATCTTGGTTTCCAAATGAATTCTATTAACATTGATGAAAGCTTGCTTGTCCAAGTCCTTAACTATTTTTACGCCAAGATATCTGATCTCTGACTTTTCTGATAGAGAGTTTGCTGAACCATTCCATGCCATGGTCTCCGTTTTGTCCTTATTTACTAAATAGCCAGAGATTTTCCCAAAAGCCTCCATTATTTCCATTATAAGAGGTAATGATGCCTCCAGACTTGGTGTGTAGATCAACAAATTGTCAGCGTGTAATGCTTCCTTTTTTGCCCAATCCAGATATCTAAAAGGGGAATCCCATTTTCTAACCTGATTCTCCTGACAAGGGGTTCTATGTACAAATTAAAAAGTAGTGGTGACAGGGGGTACCCCTGTCTGGTACCACGTCCTATCATGATCTTAGGTGAAAGGGACCCATTTACCACTAGCCTTGCTGTTGGGGCATCGTATATTGAGTGTATGATTTCCAAGAAACTGGTGCCTCGGTCATTTCGTTCAATGACTCCATTTAAGTAAGGCCAACTTTCCCGGTCAAAAGCTTTGGCCGCGTCAATCATTATGACAGTTAAGGGAGACTTGGTTGTGGTAGCTATATTGATAGCACTAACCAAATTGTGTGTTAAATCATAGAGCTGCCTGTGCTTCATAAAGCCCTTTCGGTTCTGATTTATAATATCACCTAGTACACTATTTAACCGTGTAGCTAATATTTGTGTAAAACTTTAATAGTCACTATTGGATAGTGAGATTGGGCTACAAGACTCGCACTTCAAAGGATCTTTTGTTGGTTTTAAGATTAGTGTTATAACTGCCTCTTTTAATGAAGCTAGGAGAGTGGCATGATGAATATAAGTGCCATTCAGTAATTTATATAGGTGTGGAACCAACACTTCTTTTAGGACTTTATACAACTCAATAGGAATGCCGTCCGGGCCTGCCGCCTTCCCTCTTTTTAGATGGGCAATAGATTTTTCTATCTCTATATTGTGGTGAGTTCTTGATCTAGAAATAATTGTTGATTAATGTCTACCCTGAGGAGAGGGTCTTGCTTCAACTATTCATTCAGTTCTGTTTGGGTAGCCTTCGTGTCTTCAGTATATAAATCTTGGAAGAAATCTCTAAATGCCTTCCCAATTCTATGGTTATCCACACATCGTTCCTGGGTAGCTCCAACCTACACCTCTTTGATCTCGTTTCTTAACTGGCCTTGCTTTGTCTTCCATGCAAGATTTTTCCCACACCCTTACCCATACTCATAGTGGGCAATTTTGCTGGCATCCCAT
Source organism: Triturus cristatus (assembly GCF_964204655.1). Lineage (NCBI taxonomy): Eukaryota > Metazoa > Chordata > Amphibia > Caudata > Salamandridae > Triturus > Triturus cristatus. The sequence continues at coordinate 320,512,504 of NC_140586.1, read as the reverse complement.
CGCTCCTGAATCCTTCTCTCCAAGAACTCTACTACTTGTTCTTTAGCCTCATTTAACTTGCCCTGGAAACTCATTTCTTAAGTTGGTATTGTGACAATCAAGGAGACTTTTCTGCGCTTTTTCAATTTTAGCCTCGTATTTTCTTAACTCCCTTCTCCCTTCTTTCTTGCTAAATGCTGCATAGCTTGTTACTCTCCCCTGGAGCTAGGCCTTAAAAGTATCCCACACAATGTGTGGCACTGCAGACTCTCCATTTATTTAAAAAAAAATAAATAAGCCCCATCTTTTTTTAGAGCACCTACCACCTCCTGTTTCCCCAAAAGTGTTCTATTGAATGTCAATCTATATTCAGTTTGTTCGCGTGATCAGACAGGTGCTCAGGTTGGTGCGTAACCGTAAGAATATTTTTACTCAATCTTACATCAACAAGGATTAGGTCTATTATAGAGGCATGTGAGTACTTCTTGTTCCGATACATACATTATTTCCTAGTGCCAGCATTGAGTCTCCAAATGTCTAATAAACCAAGATTCTTGACTAACTGCTGTATGCTCTTTCTCAGTTTTGGAGCATTAACTGTGTGCTTAGTTGACGATCTAGCCAGGGCAGGATTCATTAAAATATTGAAATCCCCTGCCATGTTAATATTATACTTAGCATCTAAGAGGTGCCTAAATAGCTCATTGAGGGGGGACGGGTCACCCACATTGGGACCGTAATATCCTACCAATGTGAATCCTAATCTGTCGATGTTGATGTTGACTTTTGCCCATCTACCCCCTCTATCCGTCATGAAGCTATCTATTTTAGCCTTTGCTGATTTTTTTTAAATAATACGGCTACTTCTTTGACATTACATGATTGATTAGTGCATACCGACTGTGTTATCCACTTGTTTAATTTAAGAACCTCTTCCCATTCCTCTTGTCGAATATGCATCTCCTGCAATATTATTATATTATTTTCAGAGAGTTTGATTAATTCTAGAATCTTTCTCCTACTCCTATGCACAGTCAGGCCATTTACATTCCAAGATAATATTCTAATTTGCTGGTTATTCATTGAATTTTTTTCCTTGCCCTCTGATGCCTCCTTCTAGTGTACTGGCTGATGTCATGTATGAGGATTTATTTTCCCCCTAATGCTCCCTACCCAGTGCTCGTAATTACAAGTGCGAATGTACAACCCTTGATCTTTTGCCCCCACCCCTCTCCCCTGGGGGAACCCTCCCTTAATCCATATGGGGTAACACATTAACCCCTGATGCTCCGACGCTCTGACCGATTTTTGTACCTATGATGTACCTTTTTGTGCTTTGATGTAATTAATCAAATTTTCAACTTCTGAAACCTCCTTGATGTTATGCATTTTATTTATCCACATACCTTTTAAGGTAGCAGGGAATTTTAGCTGCGCCGTTGCCCCCAATGCTTCCAGAGTTCTGATGTGTTTCCCAAGTTCCCACTGACTATTTTGTGTTGTTCTCGCAATGTCTGATTCAATGGCATAAGACCAATCATCTTTTTGGAAACTTTTTACTCTGAGGGCAGCTGAGAGAATTGCCTCTCTTATGACATAAGTGTGAAAATTCAAAAGAATTTTCCTTGGTTTGTTCCTTTTTGGATCCCGTCCAAACGGATCTCTATGCGCTCTTTGTATACACTGTTCCAAGTCCCAGGTTTGAAATTCCGGCATTGACTCATTAAGGATGTTTACCACAAAGTCTTTCAGATTTCCCTTTTCCAGTCCTTCTGGGACATTTAGCAGCCTCAAATTATTTCACCTAGAGTTGTTTTCTAGTGTCTCAAGCTTGTCTCTGATCTCCCTTTCATTGCTTATTACAGTTTGAATCTCTCTGTGGTTAGCCTTAACCTCCTCCTGCAATCCTCCAATCACTATCTTCATGTTAGGAATCAGTCCCCCGGTCTGCTACTCCTCAGGATTCGGGCGACGCTATATGGGGTCCACCTCTCGAAGTCACCAACTTCCGGCACGGAAGACTGGAGCAATCAAGCGAGGGAAGGGAAGGATGGGAACAGCGGGGAGTAGAACCTGTAACGAAAGTTAATATACAACACAAATAATAATACAATGCAATACAACTTCCTACTCTCAGTAGGTCTCACTAATAAGTATCAATATTCTTGCACTGAGCATTCTAGTTTAAGTGCACACACACACCACAACTCGGTTGCGTAACCCAACACCATCTGACCACTCTCAGACTATCACTTGACGTATGGGGTTGATTGCCCCCTAACCTTGTTTTTTAAGGCGAGGCACTGTTAATGAAGCTGAGGGATATCAGAACAAATTAAAGACCACACTCATGGCATACATCCCTTACTGTTGGGAGGCACCCTTTAAATGAACATAATAAAGGTAGGTCGTCACTGGACCAATTAAGTGGCTGTCGGAAGTTCTTTTCCGCGCTAGACTGTTAGCGCTGTTTCTCAATTACACTCCGCCTGAAGTATAAACTTGTCCTATACTTGTGCGCGGTCCATCTTAACTTTCCAGAGTTGTAGGGACTCTGTAACCAGACCGTTCCATAGGTCTATGTGTTCCTTGAACTGAGAAACAGTTAGTTTGTGCCAGTAATAGCGAGTATCTGCTTCCGTGCACATACACATCCCCCAGGGATCAGCACAAGCCCCTGATACTTGCGGTTTCTTTTACGCTGACATCGCGTGTCTGCCTGACTCCTCTTGCGGCGTCCTTTGCGGTGTCGTGGCGATTTCGAAACTTCCACCGGTCCCGTCTGGAGACGAATACGCAACTCTTAACGTTGCCCCAGCAACTCTCTGAAAACACCGCCTGACTCTGGTGCCGACTCCTCGGCCGAACAAACGCAATCCCCGCGGCTTTCTTCCAACAGAGGGGAAAACACAGGTACGAGCCTCCGCTCGTCGGATTCCCGTTCTTAGTCAATTACGCACAACGCAGTGCGTGTGTCCTGGGCGTTTATGCCCGTGGCTCCTCCCCCTCATGCGCATGGGTTTCTGGGAGTGGTAGTCTTTGTAGGCGCGTGGGGTCCAGATCCTGACACTTCATTGCTTTTAACCTTGCTGTAAAATCTGCCATTTTAGCATCCAAACTCTCATAAGAGTCCTGTATTTGAGCTTGGTTTCTTTCAGAAATAGCAAACTTTTCTTTAATCTCTTTTGAAAACAACATTAACATCAAACCCATATCTGGAATCTGTGCATTTGTCTGTACATTTTTATCTGTGCATTTATCATCTGATCACTAGGAACTGTTTCATTTTCCTGGGGAGTATGTATCGGGGGCGCCTCAACACCCACGACCATATCATCCTCCGATAACGCAGTATACCTATTAGATATGGGGAGGTCAGTCAAGACTATTGTCTGCTTTTGCTGACCCCCGGGGGACCTTAACGTAGTCATTACTGCTTTAGCTGTTTTGGGGTCTGGCGAGGGGATTTTGCTTAGGGGCTCTGTTTCTTTTATCTTACAGTAAAGATGGTGTGACTCTGGTTTTCCCTTGTTGCAATGAAACAGTCATCGTTTGCATTACCGGGGGGGGGGGGGGAGACTAGTGTTGCACATACACCTTTATTCCTATTAAGATCCCCCTCTCCTTGGGCTAATAGGAATACACACTCTGTATTTCACAGAGCATATCTGTTTTCACCAGTTCCCACAGTTTCAGTTGAAATGTTAAGCCCTGGAGGGTTAGTAGTTGTGTCAGTGCTTGATTGTTCGTTTCCAGCCTCTACTACGCCCTTCCTTTGTACACCTAAGTCACCAACCTTATGAAGACGCTTTTTCTTCCTAGGGTGTCTTCTGCTGCCTTTCTTTGGGTTCATATGGCTATTATGCCTTTCTTTTCAGTTTAAATGCTGGGGCTGAGCGGTTTTGCCCTGCTTTAATCGTGCAAAAGCTACACTCTTCTCCCCTTCCAAACGTATTGCCCCTTCCGTCCCCCTCACCTCCTTGTCGTCTTTATGACTCTTAGTCTGCCGGTCTAGACTCAGGCCCCTGCTGCTATTGCTGGTCTCATGCATGCCCCCTGCTGCTCCGGATGCCCCAGCGACCCGGAAGCCAAAATGCGCTGCCGCCCGTCGACCTCTCCACAGCTGGTAAACGGCACGTAGCAGAGGGGAGCCGACCCCAGGCAAGGCAGCCCAATACTCAAAAGCAACGGAGGCGCCGAAGTCGAATCCCACGGGTCCACGAGAGAAAAGGGCCATAAACAAAGTTATGCGCAATCAGGTATATGCGGTCGTTTTTCTTTAAAGGTCAATATTTTAAACCCATAATGCCAATATTGCTCATCGTTCGTTGGAGCGTTGGAGCTCACGGCCGCGCTCCCTAGCTGGCCGCCATATTCCCCAGTCCAAAAGTAACATTCTTGCTGTGTTGCAAAAAAGAACATAGTGTCATCTTTTCAATGTACAATAAAGCACATTAAAACAACGTCTTTCATTAGCATTCAACAGACCACTAAATGCAACCAGAAGACTCACCACTAGGAATCCCCAGATTCCAGAGCCTAAGATCAAAAGCTCCTACTCCAGGATTCCTTGTAAATAGGCAAAACCTCTCCAAGGGATTCAGTGAGTTTTTAGGGCAAATCTGACAGGGGAGCTGCTGTATCTTGTGCAGCTCTACACAACACTCAACAAATATACTGGGGGTTCCCATTTTGGGGCACCACAGAAAGACCCGAACATGCAAATGATGCCCTATACAAGGGCTTATGGGGGCTTCTATAGCCCCGCGCTTGAATAATGGTTTTGAGATTGGCAGTCTGTAATTTCGAGTGGGTGTATCAATGGTTAAATTAGGGTGTGAGAAGATGCATCAAATTATCATGTGGATGATGTCATCAGTGATGTCATCAGTGATGTCACTGACCATGTCATGAGTGATGTAATTTGTGACGTCATCATCAGTGCATTGCGGGGGCACGAGTTATAGTTAGCTGAACTAACTATAACGTCCAAATTTCACTAGTTTTGTACGAGCGAAATGTCCAACTAACTATATCATCCCTGAAACCTGTGTTTTTTTCAGTGAATTTCTAAGGTTTTTTAAATGCTAATTTCTAACTATAACGTCCCCGAAACCTGTGTTTTTTCAGTGAATTTCTAAGGTTTTTTAAATGCTAATTTCTAACTATAAATTCCCTGAAAACTGTGTTTTTTTCAATGAATTTCAAAGGTTTTTTAAATGCTAATTTCTAACTATAACGTCCCTGAAACCTGTGGTTTTTTCAGTGAATTTCAAAGGTTTTTTAAATGCTAATTTCTAACTATGCCTACAGAGGTAGGACATGTGCAGAAAGAGGAAGAAAGGCGCAGAAAGAAGCAACAGAAATGCAGAAAGAGGGAACAGAAGTCCAGAAAAACGAAGAAAGGTACCGAAATAAGCAAGAGATGTGCATAAATAAACGACAGAGGAGCAGAAAGAGGCCTTGTTGCAAAGTCATCCTGTGCCCCCAACGTTTTGCTGACGGGTACTTGTGGTAACTGACTCTGACTAACCAGGCCTAGAGCCAGTGCTATGCTAAAAGATACTTAGAATACAGTGAAAACACCTACATACACCAGGGAACACTATGCGTTGGGGTACCCCTGTGATTGGCATGACCTCCCCTGTAAGGGCCTAGTACATAATAGGGCAGGGAGATTAAAACTACCTCTAAGTCAGAGGTGCAGGTAATAGTCACATTTGCAGAGTGGTGGAGAAAGGGTGCTGGGCCTCCGACCAGCGCTCAGGAATTCCGCTGCATAGGACTTAGACAAGGTACCAAGAGGGCTTCTTGGCCCACAAAGTCCCTCAGGAGTAAATTTGACTTCACCCCCCATACCGTAGTCTGCCAGGAGGTGTGTTTACAGACTGTTGGAGAAAGGGGGGCATGTCCTCCTTAGAAGACTTCGCAATCCCACTGTGTGGGACTTACTGCAGGTAACAAGAGGGGTAGTTGGCCACCAACGACAACCTTGGGGGCCAACTACCCCTCCTATTACCTCCAGTAAGTCCCACATAGCAGGATTGCTAAATTCTCATAGCAGGCCACGCCCCCTTTGCCCACCACTCTGCAAACGCGCTCCCTGGTGCGCTCTTGGATGGGGATTGAAGTCCCCTTCGCTGCTGGGGGTCCTTTAGGGGCCAACTAGCCTACGTCTTACCTCCAGTAAGCCCAACACAGTGGGATTGCTGAGAGGTGGACATAGGCCATGCCCGCTTTCCCCACCACTCTGAAAACACGCCTCCTGGCACGTTCTAAGTTGGGGTATTAAGTCCCCTTCCTTCCTGAGGGTCCCTGGGGGCCAACTAGCACACCAGGTACCTCCAGTATGCGCCACAGAGCTGTGTTGCAGAGTGGTGGTCCGAGGCCAGGCCCCCTTTCTATACCACTCTGCAAATGCAGCTGCTGGTGCAATGCTGCTCAGGGGATGAAGTCCAGTTGTGTCCTGAGGTCCTCAGGACACAGGAGGATCTCATTGCCCAGCCACCAGTGTGCCAAGATGCGCATTTTCAGAGTGATGTAAAAAGTGTCAGACCTGGCATAAGCTACAAACTGCTATCTTGGGATAGACGTAGGTCAAGCAGGCTCCATTACTGCTCACCAGAAGGACAGCAGAAGGAAAATGTGTGTATCAGCGACACCACTGCCCAAGGAGTCAAAGCCGGCAGAGGTTTAAAGAAGCTGAGAGGCATCAGAGGGCTCAAGAGGCGTGGCGCGCACCCCATAAAGAACATGGAGGGAGACAAATACGATGCACAGCGAAAGAACTTCAGCTAATAAAACCATGTGCCTACAGACTACTTCTCTCAAGAGAGAGCGAATGATAGAGTCTAAGAGTGGAAAAGAGAACTGCAGAAATTTCTGTAGATTTCCAGAAAAGTCAGTGCCTGTGTCGGGCTCAGGTCAGCTGTTGATCAGATGCAGGGTCAGAAAGAAGCCACCTCGTCCCAGCCAGTGAGATATGTACCTAAAATCAACTTCCCTGGGCACTGAGCATTGTAAATGATCAGTTATATCCTTATACTCCGCTGCCCAGGGCTAAACCAATTGTTAGACGAGTTATAGGTCGGAGCAACAGCCAAGGGCCTGTTAAGAGGTCGAAGTCCTTTTTAAACCGGTATAGCCCAAGGCAGAAGGGCTATAAAACTATGAGAACTTTACTCCCACTGAGGGTTGAATGTTATAAATTATAAAGAGAAAAAAAAAAGACAAACATTGGAATTGCTGAGCAGAAGGCCTGCACGAACCATTGTTAGCCATGAGCCACTTCATTATCTTCAGTGGAGTTCCCAACATACCAATGTCCTAATGTACATTCAATTATAAATGTAATTAATTGAGTGCGTCTTGTCTATGAATCTGCAAATCACCTTGTTGCATTTTCTTTCATCAAGCACAACTTCGACCACACCGGCGCCTTATCTATGGCACACATCACCAGCTCTGTCTGCAGCCCAGACCCACCCCTGCCTTTATGTGTCTGATGACCATACCTGACTGCAGAAAATACGCCCTGCTAAACCCATGGCCTACCTAGTCCACTGCTCTGCCCTTTATTCATCTCTACATTGTCAGCAACATTGCCCTGACCACAGCCCAATGCCTTCCACTGTCCAGCATGTCCAAAGCAAGCACTGTCCACAGCCCAGCCCGTTCCAGAGCTCAGTTATCCTTAGAGCTCAGCCCGGTCTGGATTGCAGCCCTGCTTGCGTGGCACTTCGGGCCTACGTCTGAAGACTCCAGAACCCAGCTCAGATCAGTCATTATCCCAGACTTGGATCCAACCCACCCAACTCAAGTCTAGAGCTAATCTCCTTCAGTGAGCTAGTCAGGTCCTCAGCTCACCTCTCTTTGCAAGTGCAACCCAACCCTGTCCTTAAATCTATCCCACCCTCGGCCCAGCCCTTTCCTTCTCACAGCGCAGGCAAGAGCCGGTCTGTCCCCTGCTCAGACGAAGCTGGAGTCCAGCTCGGGGCCTAACAGAGGACCCAGACCAGAACCCAACCCTGTCCAGGAGAACCCAGCCCAGAACCCAACCCTGTCCAGAAGAACCCAGTGCAGAACCCAACCCTGCCGAGAAGAACCCAGCCCAGAACCCAACTCTGTCCAGAAGAATCCTGTGGAGAACCCAACTCTGTCCAGAAGAACCCAGTGCACAACCCAACACTCCCCAGAAGAACTCAGCTGAGAACCCAACCCTGTCCAGAAAAACCCAGTGCAGGACCCAATGCTGTCCAGAATGACCCAGTGCAGAACCCAACCCTGCCCAGAAGAACCTAGCCCAGAACCCAACCCTGCCCAGAAGAACCCAGTGCAGAACCCAATGCTGTCCAGAAGAACCTAGTGCAGATCCCAACTCTGTCCAGAAGAACCCAGCCCAGACCCCAACCCTGCCCAGAAGAACTCAGTGCAGAACTCAACCCCGTCCAAAAGAACCCAGTGCAGAAACCAACCCTGCCCAGAAGAGCCCATCCCAGAACCCAACCCTGTCCAGAAGAACCCAGTGCAGTACCCAATGCTGTCCAGAAGAACCCAATCCTGCCCAGAATAATCCAGCCCAGAACCCAGAGACAGGAGCTGCCTGCAAGCCACTCCCTGTTCTTGTGAGGTGATGTGTGAGTAGTAAGTGTTGTCAGACCGTATTCGGATTGGTGTATTTTTGCAGGTGATGAGATATTCTAGAGGGAAGACTGACAATTCTGTTCTGACTCCCACCTTCTAATTTGTGGCAGGTGCGGATCTGTCCAGGTGTGCTTTCTGTGAGTAAACTCCAGCATCAACCTCCCGCGTGCAGCCATTTTATCACTGGTTTTCAGTGCACCCATGCCTGCAGCTCGCTCCAGTCCTGTTCTCTGTCCAACCGGGTGAGGGTTACAGATTCTAGCCCATTCCCAGACCAGTTGCTGACCCAGCACAGCTCAGAGCCCACCCAAGTTCAGAGTTTGGTTTATTGACCAGCTCAGAGCCTAGGCCAGCACCTAAATCATCAATCAATCAGGCCGGGTCCAAAACCCGCCTTGGCCAACCTGCCTTCTGTTCCAACCCAAAACTAAAGACCACGGAGATCCTAACTCATAGCCAAGTTCAACTTAAAAACCTGAAAAGATTTCAACTCAGATCCCACCCCAACCACGGCTTAACCTTGCTCAGAATTCTGGCCAGAGGCTAGACTCATGACTGCGCATCTTGGAGGCCACAGGATGGATATTACCAGAAGCAGACTTTGGAGGTAATCTGTGTAGCAACAGGAACAGATTCTTAAATATGCGCATCTTTAAACTCCTTCCATTTTTCAAAGAAAGAACCCACACGATGCCTTTAGTATACACACTTGTTTTCATGCCTCTTGTCAATTATCAGGATTCGGCGAAACGCGAGTTTTATGTACTTATGCTTCGTCGTGTGCAGTATACAAACTTTAGCCTCATTATTTGTGGACGTACCCCCAAATTCATTCACATCACAATTCTGTAAAAATGTGTTCTGATTATGATATACAGACTACTGACTGGAACCATCCCTTACTAACACCACATAAAACACTATCGTTCCCATCCAGAATGCTTCTCCAGATGCTGGTGAATGTGTTCCCGTGGGGATTTTGTTGTTTACTTTGGTAGCTGCTGGTAAATGGTAGCGACTAGATGGAGCCAGTAGAGACATCTCAAGGGCCAAAAGTGAAGGAGAGGGAAACAGTTGAAAGTCGAAGCCTGCACAACAGAAAAGAGAGAGAGAGAGAGAGGGTCCCCCAAGACCCCCCTTACCCGGTCAAAAGAGCATCACTACCGACAGGTGCCCGTTTCCTTTCCCATGAACAAGGTCCATGTACCTGCGAAAGTCCTGAGGTTTCTGTCTGTTGGTTCAGCAAGTGCGGTTCCCTCCCGATGGCGGTCTCAAAAAGCCCCAAGTATGCACGGAAGTGAAAGGACAGTCTACTTCAGCCTGGCCCAGCCTCAAAGCACTAGGCCTGGCGGCGAGGAGGTCTCTCCATGGACCTCAAAGCAGAGGGGCTGCCTCTGAGGAGGCTTCTCCTTTGTCCTCACGATACAACGACCAGCAGTGCCAGCGGTGGGGTGACTGTTGCCTCCCCCCCTCCTGATTTTTTCCCAGTCACTGTTGGGCAGGGACTGGCCTCAGGACGCAAGTAGCAATGCCCTGCTCTGGACAGTTCGCTGCTTTTATACAGCGTGCAGGATGCGCGGAAGACAATACACACCAACCCCACTCACACCACATCTATCCCTCCTGCCCCAATTACCTCGCACCTAGCAGGCCATGCAAGCCCCCTTAATGCCATCACGAATGGAGTAAGCAATAGTGACTGAGATCCTATGAGCCATATATCTCCTGAGGGCTGTAATCCACTTAGATAAGGCATGCCAATCAACACCCGAGAATCACACAAATCTAAGTGTATTCTTGTTCCTGCCACAGCCACACACCTAGGTGACCTGGAAGTTTCCAGGGGGTGGGCGGTCCTGGTAAAGTGGGGCCTTGGGGGCAAGAAGTGCGTATTGCATTTCTGTAAACAGGCCATGTCCTAGGGTGCCCGGTCTGAGGCGGGCTGCTCTGTTTGCGGTCCATATCTCTACAACGTGTGTGAGCGCGGTGTGGGCTGGCCCTGCCTGCCCTCTCCTTTGAAACGACGACAGAGGAACAAGGCACAACACACCCAAACAACAAGAGAGATTATTCACTTAAATAGGCATGCCCCCGGGACCTGGCCCACCCAGGGGCTTAACTAAACAGAAACACGGGAGCCCGCGCTTCGTTTTTTTTGTATTTTCTCAGCTGGATTCGCGACCCCAGCGCGAATTTGGCCGATTTTTTTTTTTAATGCCTTTTTGGGCCCTGGGAGTCCTTGTGGGACCCTCTGAACAGGCCTAGGGGGTCAGGGTGTTTGTACCCTGCCCCCCTTTCTTGTTTTTTTACCTCTGTTTCACTGTTTTCTTGTGACTCGGTTTTACCGAGTCACAAGATGGCTGCCAACACTTCCTGGTTTGGAATGTTGGCAGCCAATCAGAGTGAAGCTCGTGCCTGGGAGGGTTCGCAAACCCTTCTCGTGCTCAGATATTGATATTTTTCTTTTTCTAATTTCTCTGAAACTACTGAACGGATTTACACCATTTAACAGAAAGGGCTCTTTCTGAACCAAGACCTACCCTTTTGCCAAATTTGGTGTAAAGTTTCGTGAAGATTCGTCAAACTGCGCCAAAGATATTGGCAAAAGAAAAAACACTTTTTGAATAAAAACAAGGTCCTCACCATAACTACCTACTGGCAACCCCCAGTAGGTGATATATATATATATATATATATATATATATATATATATATATATATATATATATATATATATATATATATATTATCTACTGGCGGTCGCCAGTAGATAGTTATAGTTAGGACCGTGTTTCCATAGGAAATCTGAAAATTCTATTTTGAATAACTTTGGCGCCAGTTGACGGATCCTCGCGAAATTTTCAAAACTAATGGGGCGCTCCGCTCAGCTCCTACCCTGGAAGTCTCGGGGTGATTCATCAAGCGGGGGCTGAGAAAAAAGGGGGGTCCCAAAACGCATTTTCCCCATGCATTTTCCCATAGGACCTTTAGTCGAAGATACAGCCCGAACGGCTGAACAGAATTACTTGAAATTTGGCAAAGAGGTAGTCCTCAGGTCAGGGATGTGCCTTTTGCATATATGGTGTCAATCTGTTCAGTAGTTCCTGAGAAAATTGCAGTTAAATGTACATAAATATCTATATGCGCGCACCGTGCGCGCACCGTGCCGTGCGCGAGCGTAATTCTGATTGGTGGTTACATGTCAGTCAACATTCGAATCAGTCGAAATCAGGAAGTGTTGTCCGCCATTTTGTGTGTGACAGTGAAAAAGAAAGGTGGAGAACGTGAAAAGGGGGCAGGGTACAGAGTTCCTGACCCCCTAGCTTTTCTCAGGGGATCCCTGAAGGACCATGAAGGGTGAAAAAAACATTTTTTTTTTTTTTTTTTTAAATCGAGGGGTGCGCGCACGGTGCGCGCACCGTCGCGAGGTGTGCGCACGGTGCGCGCACCGTCGCGAGGTGTGCGCACGGTGCGCGCACGGCGGAAAAAAAATCATTAAAAAAATAGAACTAAAAATCAAATTTAAGTGTTTAGATGTTAGGTGGCTCTAAAAAGAGCCGTTGTGTTAATTGAGGAACAGAGGAACAAAAAAATGAAAAAAATTAGAGGGTGCCGCATGTGTGATGCTGTATCTTGCTCTCTATTAGGGGAATGCTGGTGTCCCCATAAGAGAGAAGAGCATTGCACGCATTGCACCGTATATGCACTCTCTTGAAAAGAGGGTGTATATCCAGAGGAACAGAAGCAGGTGAAGCTGCCGCCGCAGATGAAGTGCTCGGCTGAGCTGCTGATGATGTGCTCGGCTGAGCTGCTGCGGATGTGCTCGGCTGAGCTGCTGGAGGGTTGTCTCTAGCAGCTCGAGCATAAGCCACAGGATGTACATCTCTAACGTGCCTGATCATAGTGAAGATACTAAAAGAGTATTTCTTTTTAGGATCTCCTCTTGATAAGACACCACCACAAATAGTGCAGGTGACTTTTGGAGCATTCACCTTCTTCTGCCCCTCTGGAAAAGTGAAAAATTGCCATATAAAAGAGTTTTTCTGTTTCCTCTGTCTCTGTGGCACAAGGGTCTCCCGCTCATTCCCAGAAGATGACTGCTGCTCTGCCATTCTCAAGTACTGGAGTACTGGAAAAGCTGCTCAGCTCCTTCTCCCAGGGAATCAAAAGTAATAATGAGGGGAGTGGGTGTGGTGTTGGAAGTTTCTGGAACTGAAACTACTATAAACCAATGAAAAGTGTTGTTTCTTAATCACATGACCTGAAACTACTATAAACCAATGAAAAGTGTTGTTTCTAAATCACATGACTTGCCGTGCGCGCACCGTGCGCGCACGGTGCGTGCACGGAGCACGCACGCAAGCACGTACGGAACACGCGCGTACACAGCACGCGCGCATGTGCGTACGGAGCGCGCATGACGTACGCATGCGCACGTGGAGCACGTATGCACGCGCACACGGAGGACGTACGCATGCATGCACCGTGCGCGCACAGCCTAAAACACTTTATAGAAGATATTAACTATGCTGTTCAGCTCTATCCAAATTTAAAAAAAAAAAACTGAGCCATTCCATATTGCAGGATAAAGTTAATCTATAACTATATACATAGGTAGCTTATTGTAAAATAAATATTTAAAAAATATAATAATACATTCATAAATTAGCATTTAAAAAACCTTTGAAATTCACTTAAAAAACCATAGGTTTCACACACGTTATAGTTAGGAATTAGCATTTAAAAAACCTTATAAATTCACTAAAAAAAACATAGATTTCACACACGTTATAGTTAGGAATTAGCATTTAAAAAACCTTGCAAATTCACTGAAAAAACCATAGGTTTCACACACGTTATAGTTAGGAATTAGCATTTAAAAAACCTTGCAAATTCACTGAAAAAACCATAGGTTTCACACATGTTATAGTTAGCTGGACATTTCACTCGTAAAAAAAACAATGAAATTCCCCCGTTATAGTTAGTTCAGCTAACTATAACTCGCGCACCCGCAATCCACTGCTGATGACGTCACATATTACATCACTCATGACATGGTCAGTGACATCACTCATGACATCACTGATGACATCTCAAATGACATCACTGACGACATCACTCATGACGTCATCCATGTGATAAATTACCACATCTTCTAACACCCTAATATAACCTTTGATACACCGACTCAAAATTTCAGAGTTCCATTCTCAAAACCATACATACTGCAATACCAATAACTACATACCCACTTTTTAACTCTTATGTCTACATACACCTCCACTCATTCACCTGTACAGTCACTCATACTTACAGTCACTCCATACAAAACTATCATATGCATTTATACACCTATATAGACACTCACACACTACCAATCATCCATAGAGGTAGTCTCACACCTACTCAGTCATGCAAATAATCACACTCCCATTTACTCACCTATGCGGTTATACACACTCAAGTTCACTTACTCATAAAAATAATATCACATTCTTACGCTCTTGTAGAATCATTGATACAAGCACACACTCATCCATACAGTCACTCTCACAATCACACAATCTCACATCTACCCACTTATATACTCTTACACGCATATATACTGCCTTTCACATATGTAGTTAGTCACAAATGTACCACTGAGATATACATTCAATCCCTAACACACCCATACATACACTCACTCAACCATGCAGTCCATCACAGATGCACTCTTAAAACCATGTACCCATAGAATCACCCACTCACACATCTATGCATAGAGTCACACACACCCTACCCACACAAACACTCAGGAACCCATACAGATACTGAGGCAAGCAATCAATAACTCATATAGACACTTATATAGGTACTCACAAAACCATGCCGCCACTTATACACCAACATACAGACACATACAAACATTTACACAGTTTAGTCACTAGTCTGCAGTAAGATACATTTAATGACTCACTTATAGAGTCAGTTACGCACCACAGAAAATCATCCATTTACACACTTGTACACCCACTCATTCTTCAACAGGCCTTTCCCTATATATATTAAACATATTAAAATTGTTCAGAAACACATACTCAATGGATGATGTCATCAGTGATGTCATTTGAGATGTCATCAGTGATGTCATGAGTGATGTCACTGACCATGTCATGAGTGATGTAATATGTGACGTCATCAGCAGTGGATTGCGGGCGCGCGAGTTATAGTTAGCTGAACTAACTATAACGGGGGAATTTCATTGGTTTTTACGAGTGAAATGTCCAGCTAACTATAACATGTGTGAAACCTATGGTTTTTTCAGTGAATTATATATATATATATATATATATATATATATATATATATATATATATATATATATATATATATATATATATATATATATATATAAAGTCGCTTGACATGATACACAATCGTCATTGATTCAACATAATATGACGAAGATACGATATCTGGAATAAACTACAAATCCCATGACTCTCCTGAGTTATGGTAGTTCAAGTCTGCCAGTCAGCACCGCACATTAAAGATGACAGCAACGTCAATTGAATGCAGCTGCACCCAATACGGCACATACAACCATGCTCTCCATCGCATTTAGGAACGAGAAGCCAGGGAGAGCGGAACCAAACAGGTGAATAGGAAGGGTTGGACCCTTGACGAAGAACATTTCGCTTGTGCTTGCATGCTTAACTTTATACTACACTGATGTCTTACCACAATACGCAGTAATTACGCTAACGTTATTAAAAAAACAAACCTTGAATTACAATAGTTTTTGATGACAAGGCGAGCCCATTTCCTTCCACCCTGAGAAGCAAGGAACCCATACAGACTGGGTGAGTTAATGGATGTGATGTGCTATCAGTGAAACTAGGATGATGCAGGAAATCATGAAATATGGTTGTTTCTGTGGATCGGCTCTTCTTTTATAAAAAGGAGACCAATATATAATCTTGGCATGAAACACGTTATGGAGGATATTGTCACAAATTGGGCACTAACAACAGTTATGCAAAATAAGATTATGATAACGCAAAACATGTGTATCAAGAAAATCTCTCCCCCTAATTTTAGGAGGAAGAGATCTTGTGTGCTCCAGGAGGGTACCCAAGGCGGATTGCCACATATAAGTACTTCCTGATTGAATGATATGATGTGATTATGGAAATATCATGTTCACTGCTGAAATAGCATGCCATGGGGTAACACATGCCACAAATGCAAGCGTGATGGTGTGAGGATTGACTCAATTGGAGAAATGCCCTACACCTTACTAAAAATAACATGCTATTACAACTTTACTATTCAGATCACTAAGAAAAAGGGCAAGTATATTTACTGCCTAAGCTTGCACTAACTTGCATGCATCACATAAAGAAAACTCCTTAAAAAGCTAAGAAACTAGGGAGGTGAGTTACATCACCCTGATGAAAGCCCCGGACCTGTTTAGGCCATCCGAGTATGGCTGAAACATGTTGGACATTAAAGGGTCAGAGGACAATTGTATCCTAATACCCCTTATAATTTTTTTTGTTTTAATATCCCTGATCACTCCACCAATAAAGGGATACCTTGGAGTAATCGAGGGAGTTTTAATCTTAAGTTACGCCCCCTAGTACTTTACTTGTAAGAGCTCCTTGGAAGTTGGTTGAGCCCACCCTAACCTTTAGGATTCAGGGTTAATCCGATGATGAAGCATCACAGTACTATAGAGTGCGAGGGTTATTTAAAGAAAAGGACGTCTTTCTTTTCCCACGCCTAGAAATGCAGTGTTTAGTGAGGGCAAGCACTCCCCAACACACCACATCGGTGGGATACCTGTGAGATTTGTATATTTCTTTAAAGCTTCACAGGAGGAGCCCACTCCTGCACTGGCCAATTGGCTCCAGTGCATTCTAGCCTCTAATGTATCTTCAATAAATGTGTCAAAGCGCCACGTGCTTTGTTCTCCGCCTAGTCTCCCCTGAGGACCTGGCTTTTAATAGCCATATATTTTGCCCTGTTGGACCGATTTACATATAACTAGGCTCGTTTTACTCCCAGTGACAAGCTGTAGCCACTAGGGACATTTTCTTTAGGCCTCCTGGCCTCTACATTGGTTTTTAGTTGGGGGTCTAGTTTAGCACTCCGTGCGCCAGACCTTCCCTCTGTCTGATCTCCTGTACTCTCTCCTGCTTTGGGAGGCATCGAGCACCTTCTGCAGCCCTTTTACAAGAACACCCTCTTTGCCACACTCCCCAGGACCCAGAGTCTCCTAACTTCTAGAAGGGCACCTGTGTGTCAGCGGAACAAAGGGCTAGTCTACAGAAGTCCAAGGAGAACCTTCTAGGGTCCCTCAAAAGGTTTTTCCCTCATCTGGTCCTTGGGCTTATACGAGGACCAACACCACTGACCCTGGTGGAACTCATCCTAGTACTAGGGCTCAGTTCGAGTCAACATTTCAAAGTCCATCCTTGCAGGGCATCAGGTGGCTTCTGCTTCCAGCTGGGCATTCTTTTGTCATTGCCACTATCAGGTTCAGTGTCTTCTCATCTGGCTCTCCATTTGCAGGTGTTTTAAAGTCGGGGGGAAAGTTCTAGAAGTCAGGGCCCCTTGGCCAATCTTTGGATGCCACATCATCAGTCCATCCCTAGCCAATCCCTCTTGCACAGCATTCTGGGACCATACAATGTTTTGACTTTAAGTAGACTGTGGGAAGAGCTTCCCTGAGAGTCTCAGCTCTGCCCCAAGATGGCAAAATGCCTGATTCCTGTCCACCAAAACTTCAAAGGCAAGCCCCTACTATGTTGGCTCCAGGGCTCTGGACTTCCTGGTTGTTCAAGTCCCAGACCATATGCAGTGAGACAAAGTAACTAACAAATGCAGATTTCCTCCTCACCCCTTCCTTTCCTCAGAACTGGGTCATGCACTGTTAACTGCTCTATTGAGTAAGGAGGCCTTTGATCCCTCTGCTGTTGAGCAGAGTAATTAGCTTGATCCAGCAGGGGGAAGAAGGCTTGGAATCTGACTCTGAGCTGAGCCAGAGAAACACGAGGAAGCTTTAAGTGTCATATTGCATGCAGACATTATGTTAGGAGCTATATATCTGCACTCAGTGGGTGATCCCCCTAGATTGGTACCTTGTTGGATTCTGTAGGCCTTAGTGGGGTGAAACTGTACTTTAGTGCAGATGTCCCCTATAATGTATAATACAGTGCAATCACCACAGACCTGCAGTAAGCACTACAGATCTACACTGTGAATGCCCACTCACATTATAAGACCAACCCCAGGTCAGTTCCAATCCCTGAAGAGTCGCTTCTGCATCAGGCTACTTGTACACAGGTGACAGCTGCGCAAGGCAGTAGTCTCAGTTGATCAGCCCACACGTTTGCGCTCACTTGTTCACGTGTATTCATACCAGAGCCTCTCACCCTAACCGCACAGCGGTTGCCTTTTCTTTAAAGGAAGAGGCTGGCTGTAAGCACTGTCGGTCCAATCACTGTGAATTTACCTTGAGTGAGACTCAGGTGATGAGACTTGCTCATAGAAAAAGTCCACAAACCGGATAGCCAAATGTGAAAAATCAGGGGGACTGAATGGGTGGAACCCATGTTTTACAAAAAGTATTTCTGGCAATGGCTGGACTTTCTGGCATATGACTTATTTCAAGGTTTCCCGAAATGTGATGGTGATTTGGGATATGCAAAATGTCTGTAATTTCCTTTTACGTAACTATTCCAAATCTGGGGAGATTAAATTAAATTAAATTACACAGATCTAAATCTGGCATTAGGTGCTATATTTTAGTGTGAAATTGATCTTTTCATCATTTGTGAACACGAGGATGCATTTCAAGCTAGAAACATTGTGCAAAAACAGAAATGCTGCAAAAAAAAAAACTGCCTGCACTCTATTTGTTTGTGTTGTCTCCATGCTCCCACAATAGGCTTTTCACCCGGATGGATAGGCAATTATGCAATATGGCATAATGGCGTAATTTCAGGACTTTCATTTAACAAGTGTAAGGCTGAATGCCAGAAATGATGAAAGATTACATCAGCATGATGAAAATTTCAGCTGGGCCTAATGCTGAGACATAGCCATGCGAGGTATCATTTGTCAGTTCTCGGTGGTGTATAAGGAAATACTGGATGGCAAGAAAAGATTTTGGAATCAAATCCAGGCATTCCATAAAAATGAAAGCTGGTACTTGGGCACAAAGGGCCACATGTATCTGTATTTCAAATAGCTATTACCTAATTGCGATTCTCTGCGAATCACAATTAGGTAATCACTATTTGAATGTATGAAACTCCATGAGTTTCGTTTCATTTAGCATTTTCTAATGAGTCGCAAATCGACCTACCTCATTAATATTATGAGGCAGGTTGCAATTTGCGACCTATTAGGCAGCACTAAAATCACAGGGATGGTGGCCTGCTGGGGTTAGTAGACCACCATGTATGTGACTGCTTTTAAATAAAGCAATAATTTTTTTTTTTAAATGCAGCCCGTTTTCCTTAAAGGAAAATAGGTTGCGTTTAAAAAAGAAAAATGAAAAGCAATGGGACCACTCCCTGCTCTTAAAAAAAAATGTATATGAACAGTCACAAAGGAGAGTCCCTTGGGGACCCTTTCACGTTTGTGAATGGGTTACCACCTACTTGAAGAAGGTGGTAAAATGAGAATGTTTTGCGACCGCATTTCGGTCGCAAAACATGCCTACAGATTCCTACGTTTCGGTATTAGGAAGGGATGCTGCAAAAACGCCCCTTCCTAATACCAAATCGGTATGCATTTGCAGTTCTAAATTGTGATTCGTTACATGTTACTAAATCGCAAATTGGAATTCAGACATACCAAAATGCATTTTACCTGTCACAAATGTCCCGATTCTGTGACTCGGGCCCTTTGCTCTGGGTAAAATGCATGAAACATGTGGTCCAAAATTCTATTTACAAACGAAAACGTTTTTTTTTGTAGGAAATTAAATGTATTCACCGAAAATGAAAAGCTGATATTTAGAAATAAAAAGTGTGCATTTTTCTAAAATGACTGCTTAATGTTTCAGAAAAACTGGGTTTAGTAAAAATGAAAATGACAAGTATTGGTTCTCAAATGGATATGGCTTCTTTGATCCAAAGGGTCATTTGCTGTTTTGACTATTATTTCACGAATCATGTGGACAGTTTTCAACATACATATCGATAAAGCTGTTCATGACATTTTCATTACTACTTCTCTGTGAGGCCTGAGCCTGAACCATTTTTGAAACTGCATGCTGTCTGAACCTCCACGGTAGCCAAGGGATTTGTATGCTAAATGGTAGCCTATGTTAATTAGCCCATGAGATCTGTTTAATTTGAGTGACAGCTCAGCTGTCTGAATCTCTAGGTTGAGGTTCAAGTAATGTTTAAATTGTGCTTCTTTCAAGTACCTGGTATAGGACTAAGAAAGGTCTTGACAGGAGCTGAATGGAAAAACAGAAGTGACAATACGAAAATTGCTATAGTGCCTTGTAATACTGCATACCTAGATTATTTGAACTGCCTGTAAAACCTAAGGCCAGCAAGCCATTTTCAGAAATATTGTGCTGAAGAAATGCACCATTTTGCTACATGTTTAGTTCCCTGAGGAGTGGACCCTTCAATATTCATGTGGAGGATCCGATTTGCTTGGCACACCTGGGAAGTACTTGGATATTTCATGAATGACTCTCTAGAGTTGCCTGTAAAACCTAGGTCTCTTAGCTGAAATGAGTTTACAGCTGTATTGTAATCTGACTTTTGAGAGTTCCTTGTCTGCGCCATCCCCCTTGGGAAAGATTGCCAAACTCCGGAGACTTGGGGGCATTTTTACAAGCCCCTATTACCACTGGAACATCACTTTTCCCGACGTTCCTGTGGCGATAGGGGCTTCAATTAATTCACAAGGTGGTGTTAAGCCACTTAATGTGGTTTAACGCAACCATATGAATAATGTTGCCTTCCACGCTACACTTAGCTTTAAAGGGGTGGGCAATGGGTGTTGTGGTAGGCGTTCCACTGTAACACCCATTGATTTCGACGCTGCCCCATATTTACAAAGTTGACGTAAATATGTGGCAGCACCAAAATTAAGAACAGGACAAAACTTGGTCTTAATATGGCAAAACAAGGTCGTTTTTGCTGTTTCTATGTGTGCTGCATTGTGCAGCACACATAGAAACATGAAAACACCATTGATTGTCTATATGCAGGAAGGTGTCCCTTCCTGCACATAAACAATCATTAAAAAAATGACAAGTTGCTACTTCTATGTGTGCTACATTCTGCAGCACACATAGAAGTTACAAAACAGCATTACATATTGTTAATGTGCAACACAGGCAAACTTGCACAATGGTGCAAGAGTGCCTGTGTTGGCGCTAGGCAGCTACATTTAGCACCAGCGCTAAGGGAAAGGCAGGGGCGCACCGTATTCTTGTGAAAAACGGCACATCCATGCATTTGGAAACTGTCAGAGCATGGCGTTAGCCTCCTTGGCTTAACGCCGTGCTCCAACAGTTTCCTAGTAAATATGCCCTCTGAATTTTAGACTGAGCATTATTTGGAGTGTTACTGCACTTCACACTTCTTCACATTCATGTTTCTTTGTTAGATCACTTGTGGGTGACCATCTCCCCATACTTCCATCTTTGCCCCACGCTGCTGTGTCTCTTGGGCAAGAGTCTAGTTGCTCTCATGACCTCCAGCTTTCACCATGCAACAATTCATCTACGTAACCTTCTACTACAATGGCCTCCACTGCACAAATGGGTTCTAAAACCCACCTTGAGCTTCTTGGACACCATCATCCTCTTCAAGGACCCCAGATTGAGTGTCAACAGGCAAACCTTGCACAAGTTCTCTTTAATGCACTTTGTATTCTTACCCCCTTCCCATGACCTAGTTCAACTGTCATTCACCAATGGACAGAGAGCAAGCAAACCCTCTTGCAACCCAATCAGCTTTCCTGCCAGCATCTGGTGGTTATTGTGTGGTCCAGGGCTTCTTTGTTCTGGAAGAAAGGGCTGTCTGGACGTCACCCTCACGTAACACTGACCTTTTCCACCATTCAGGTTTCTAAACTCTCAATTCCTCACTATTCGAAGACAGAGCACCTGCACCGCATCCGGTAGTTGGCACTCTGAGCAACTGCAGGAAACAAAGGTCACACACTGTTTTTAAGCAAACAGGACAACTTGGATTTTCTATTGCTGGGCTAGCTCATTGCAGAGCATTGTGTAATCTGGGGTTGAGTTGTGGTCACTTCATTGAGGAAGTGCCAGATGGTGCCAACTGAAGAAGCAGTATTTTTAAATCTCTCTGAGGAAATAAACATATTTTACCATTCTGTTTCCTTATTGCTCAATCAAGATTATGAAATATCTGAAAATATCTATCTAAGATTTTCGAAACTCATTTCTCATAAGTGGTAATCCATTTTTTGCCCGCCTTCCACCAAATGTATCGTCATTCTCTGAAACCAACACCCTCTATTTGTAGGTGCCTTGTGTGAATGTGGAGAGCAAGCATGGCTAAGTGAACAGGTGGCACCAGCCCTGGGTGCTAATGGATTTCCTAGAGCTGAACCTTTGCTCTTAAGCATAAAGGACAATTTCCTCTCAACGGATTATTCAAAAGCCTTTTCTACCTGTTTTAACAGCGCTTCCAATTATTTGAATCTGTTTATCTTATTTTCCGATTAAATTGTCATGTATCATGTTATACATCAATACCGCTAACATGGATTTGAATGGCCTTGTCACCCTGCACTGAACTCAGGACTCTCCGCACAATTGACTGGTGTGACTCCCTCCACACCAAGCAGCTTATGTTGCACATTCAATTAACCAAGCTCAGGCATCCTGGATCCCTCCCTGCCACATTAGATCAGCTCCACAACCCAGCAAGAAATGACCACACCACAGATGAGCCCCAGTCCTCTCCACTTGAATCATCCCCTTCCACATATTCAGTGGTCCCATACATTCTTTGTACAGCACAGATTGCAAGGCTGACAAATTTGTCAAGGGGTGTGAAAGAATATTGTGGTAGACCATCCAGTAGGCAGTTGTATCAATGCATTTTGTTCATTAATAACAATATTAGGTAGTAAATTGCTGCAGTGGTTGTGGAGAATTGAGTTTGACAGAAAAGAGACAGAATTGGGCATTGAAGGAGATGCTATTGAGAATAGGAAGTTGTGGTGTAAGAAAGAGAATAAGAAGTGCATGTGGGCCTTTGGGGCTGAGCTGGTAATAAAAGCAAAAGGAAGAGATGAAACTACCTAGCTAGGAGGCATCGAGCTGGTCAAGGATGGGACCTTGGGTTAATGGCGAGTGAGTCGAACATCTAGAAACCATGAATAGTCTTTTGCAATGACAGGATGAGATCCATTTATAAGCGGGGCTTGTGATACTGAAAGTAGTAAACGTGCTATGCACAGTGATGTAGTCAACTGTGAAAAAGGTTCTGTTGGGTCAAGCAGGGTTATTGTGATGGACATAGGAGTTACCTGAAGGGAGATTATGTTCTCCTCAAGCATGTTATAATTCTGCTCTGCAAATGGCAGTGCACTAGATATAACGTCTGGTTCCCTGAAAGAAAATAGAGGTCACTCAAATGGGTTGTTATTATGTTTTGCTTTTGGATTCAATCAGAACAAATGTATGCATGCACAAAGGAAATGTCATGGTGTTCAAAAAAGATCGGATATCCTGCCATCTTTTCTCTGTGTATGTACCACTATTTAATTTCAAATGACATTTCCTCTACAATACCTGTTCATTGAGTTTTCCTTAGGCTTTGGCAGCTTCTTTCTAAATCCAGACATTGTAAAGATTGTCACTGAATATACTAAGGGCTATCAAAAACACACAAGTGCGACCAATATTAAGGAAATGAAAATATTGAAAAATATATTGTTATATAATAAGTTACTAATCCTGCCTGGATTGGACAGGCAGAATTGTTCCCTGTCCCACTTACATTTCAAGTGAGCTACCTCAGCACACTGACAAATAATTCGCCCCACACCTCTTGCAGCCTGGGCAGTGTGGAAGGGAATTTCAGAACCAACTGTGGGGAGGAAATTCTAGAAGCTTCTTCCACTTTAAAGCTGGCACCAGCTATAAAAATGGTCCCTCAGACTCACTCAACAGGTCACACCTGGACATGTGAAAGATACTCAGAAGACCTGCCTTTTACCTCAGAGGGCTGCCCTGCTGCTTGAGGCCTGCTTGGTGCCTAAGAGGAATGCCCTGTTGCTAGCAGAGGACTGTCCTGCAGCTCGAAGCCTACCTTGTACCCTCAGAGGATGGCCCAGCCGCTTGAGGACTACCTTCCTGCTTGAACCCATGACTACCTGAGTGACTCCAAGGGTTAGTTGGCTGGCCTCCTGTTCTGAGCAACGGGGACACAAAAATCTCCAACAACTTGGACCCTGCACCCTGCCTGAAGTGAGCCCTATCCTACAAGTAGTGCCCACCCAGTCCTGGCCCCTTTGTAAGTGGTGCTGAAGGTGCCCAAATAGCCACCAATCAAAACTTGGTACCTAAATAATTTCAGTAAAAAAGTGCTGTGAGTACCGATAGGAGACCAGGACCTACCTGCTTGCCGATCTGCCCAAGGTGCATCGCCTGTCGGATTGTGGAAATGTGGTATTACTTTGCCTGCACTTGCTATGTTTGCAGTGGATGAGGAGGTCTGGACAAAGGATCTTCCTTACCTGAACAAGCTAAAATAGGCAACGCTCTTGACTTCAGTCATCCTTTGTTGAGAATGCCCATCTGGCGGGAGGCCTGAGAGTGTTTTTAAGTAGGGGACGTATACTGGTGCTTACTGTTTGGCCATTTTGATCTGCGAGATTGATCGGACGTGGGTGCTGGGCCTAGATTAGCTAGTACTGATGGTGCCCGGCCTGTCAGTATACACTAGAGTATGGTGAGAACTAGTAATACGGCTGAATCACTGTACAGACAGGGATGCAATACGTTTATTCTGCTAAAAAGAAGCTGAAACAACCAAATGCCCGGTTTTCCTTCTCACTGTGATTTTGCTGCATTTAGGAAAATTGCATCAACACCATTGACTAATGCGGGCTTTGTTGAATGTTTGCCAAAATTACTTAATAGAATGACAATGTACCTACGAAATGACTAGACGTGGATTACTTCATGCACCTGTGGGGCATGAAAGCATAGTCCTACCTGGGAGTCTATGTTCCACAGACCAGTAATAGGCCACAGTAGGCAGCAGCTTGATGGCACCACCACATTAGGGTGCCTGATTGCAACAAGTGGGAGAAGCAAAGGTACCTCAATTGCAAAATGTCATTTTAGCCCGTATTGTGAAAGTCATTGAAGTGCAGCTGCTTCTATGCAATAGAAGGGCTGGTTTTAAAACATTTTCCAAGGTTTCTTTCAGCTTCCTTTCCAGTCCTCAAGCTCCTCAACTAATGGGAAAATTCCCATTCGAGGATGCCAGTGGTCGTCCCATTTATAGGTGCTTTTTGGTTTCAGATGTTTATTTGCAGCAATCCATACTCTCTTTTATCCATTCACTCAGCCCATCTGCTTACATCCGCTCCCCCACTAGCTCACAGGAATTATTTATAGCTTGCATTTTAATACATCCCTTATATGTACAGTGTGGAAGAAGCACATTTTTGACACAGGTTTGAACTCAAGGCAGATTTTTGTAATGCAAAGTCCACATTTCCAGTAAATGAAAGTTTAGAAATGAGGAAATACCCATCTTTGCATACAGGAAATGCGGTTCTTTGGGACGGAAATTAAAATCATACCCTTGCATCAATATACAGTAAGCAAAGTCACATGGCAACAATTGTCTAAATGGCAGGGAGCGCTTTTCAAAGGAGGCTTCCATTAAAAGGAGACACTCATCAGTTAAAGCTATACATTAATTGTATGCTTTGTTTTTCATATTCGAAAACAATTGTTATGGTATGTTACATTATGTTATTTCATGTCATTTTATGTTCGGTTACATTACGTCATATGTTACTTTGCATAATACCCAACAGAGACCTGAATATCGCTTCCTTGTTCTGAATCATTCACGCCCTGGTTTCTATGATTCTGGCCAGGCCAGGGCCGGACTGGCTGTAGCAGGCAGCAGGTGTTTTTCTGGTGGGCCAGAATGGTGGGGACCATATTTTGACCCGCGGGGGGAGGGTTTTGTTACTGAGGGCCAATTTTGCAGCAGGGCTGCAATATCGGCCTCTGTAACAAAAGTGGCAGGGGTGCTTGACATGAGCAACCCTCTGTCCCCACCCCCCACCCCACCCCCTGGGGCAGTTGAGCGGAATTGCCAGGGCTTGTTTCTGTTCCCAGTCCGGCCGTGAGTCTGATGGGCCAAAGTCTGTTTTCTGCTGGTCCGACTAGGGCTGGCAGGAGTGTGAGATGAGTCAAGAGTGTTAGAATAGTTAGGGCCAGATGTACAAATCTTATTTCTGCCCAGAAAAAAAACATTTTTAAATGTACAAAGCCCTATTCGGTAACAAATTTGGAAGGGACGCCCTAAACACCCCCTTCCAAATTGCGACTTGTTATGCATTTTTTAAACCCATTTTGAATTCCACAAGAAGCTGTAGGCCTGCCATTTTGAGGAGTCCCACTAGGCCCTACATGTGGGTGGACTCACACCTGTTCAGCGCCAGGAAGGGTGACCATACATCCCTAATTTTAAAGGACCATCCGTAAAATAGCCTTAATGTCTGTTGTCCATGATTGATGTCTTAATGGATGGCATTTGTCTGTAATTTTAGTTTTTGAGTGAATGAATGAGATTGGATTTCTATAGCGCTTAGCTACCCTGAGGCCTCCTAGCGCTTTATGAAGCGGAGAGACTGAAAGGCGTGCCCTGCTAGTGGGAAGTGATAAAGAGATGTGTTTTAAGCAGTTTTCGGAAGACCAACAGGTTAGGTTCCCCTCGGAGAGTGGGGGGGAGGGAATTCCATAGGTTGGAGGCATTCAGGGAGAAAGACCGCCCCATCTGGATCTCTGTACTTTCAGTGGAGTATCAAGAAAAGCAGAACTGGAACAAAGACTCCTAGAGGGTTGATAGGGGGTAACCAAGGACTGAAGAGTAACCGGGAGAGGAGTGGTGAGCACATTCGAAGTGTGCATGAATGTTTGACCGGCCGTCTTGGGCCGGCCAAACATTCATGCACACTTTGCATGTTCCCCATCAGGCTGCATTACACAGCCTGGTGGGGAACATATACAGGCTCCCTGTCCCCATCTGAGTGCCGAACTACGGCGCTCAGGCCAATCTCAACACTGCAATGCAACATTGTGTTTGGCTATGGGGAACTTAGGGGAACCAATCACAATGCTGCATTGCAGCGTTGTCATTGGCTTAGGAAGACTGGGAGCCCAGGTGCTTCCTGCGAAGAGGAGAGGTGGTGGAGAGGCGGCAGCTGGTGTTGCGACCAGCAGGTGAGTTTTCTACCCTGCCACCGTTCTCTACTAGCCGCCACTGCTCCATATTACTGAAATCTATAATTTAGAAGCACTTTTTATCTTTAACATAAATAAAATCACATAAATTTATATGCACATATGTCTGTAATGCATGTTTAAAATCATGACTTAAACATTCACAGTGCTTTCAGGGACCTCCTAGCACTAAAATTACGTGTCACTTTTCCCACCTGCACCAAACAGGATTCAATTCTTTGGGTCTCTGGTTGCACACATAGACATCTGTAATGATCGCATTAACCAATTAGAGGTTTCACAACATAAAATAATGCAATTCCCACGGATTAGTTTAACTTTCATTTATTTATCAGTTAAGATGTGCATCATTTTATATGATGTTATTTGATGGTGAAAGATCAACAAAATAGCATGTAAATCGACAACTCTGAGTTTGTAGAGGCACAGGGTTATCTTCTCCCTTCTCTATTGGGATTCAGGAAAGCACACAGTACCGAGTCATGGGCGTAACACAGGCCCCCGAAGCCCCCGCGGTGCGGGGGGGCCCCAAGCTCCAGGATGCCCCCTCATCACAGCACTCTTGACGGAGAGCTCTTGATTGAGCCCGGAGGGGGCCCCTTCCCATTCCTTGCAGGGAGGCCCCCTCAATTTTTGTTACGCCAGTGTACCGAGTCCGCCCTTCTAGGAGTCACAGAACATCTGACAGGTCTCTAGGAGAAAGTCGAGATGGCCGTGCTTATTTTGGTAGATCCTAGAGCGGCCCTTGACACTGTGTCCCATGTCTCTCTTGCAGAGAGATTAGCCGTGATGGGCATCGAGGGAATGGCCCTTGTGTGGCTGACATCCTTCCTAGAAGTCTGGTCCTTTCAGGTCATTTCAGCTTCAGCCTCTTCTGAACGACATGCTCTGAATTCAGGAACTTGATGGAGGGTTTATTGCACTTTGGGTGAGGGGTACACCCAAGAGGACCACTTTGTAGAATTAGTTTGTATACGGCCCATTGGGGTCAATGGCATTTTGAGAACTCACTGCTAGTATGAAAGAAGTGTGGGTCAAGACGAAAACATCAAATCAAAGCAAATCGGCATCTAATTGCATACAGTGAGGACATGCAGGTGTTGCTCCTATTTATATTTATTTATATTTTGTTAATTCGGCCAGGTGTAAGGTAGGCTTAGTTCAGAGTATAAAGTTGAATATACTTAAAATGGGAGCCACTGGATACTTTGAGGTCGATTCCGATCCGGGTCAGACAACTCTCCGAGAGCTGTTCGTAGCCTTACCGTGCGATCGACCCGTACCCGGAGCCGGTCCGTCCTGTTGATGAGGTATGATGCGCACAACTGCCAAAATCCCGACCGACACGTAGGCTGTGACTCAAGCTCCATTCTCTGTCCGAGCCGTAACTCCTAACGCCGAACCGAGTCACCCGGAAGCAGTATCCATAGCAGTTTCCGCCCTGACAAGTACGATGCATACTTCCTACATGCCGGATGGGTCACCACGTACGGCACGTCACAGCATCCGGAAAAGAAGCATATCAGCTACGATTCGCGCCACAACTCAATCCACGGCTACGAGACAGACCAGCTTGCAACGGGTACGAGACGGAGCAACAAGCAGTGTGTACGAGATGAACACATCATGAATCCCATCGCACAGGTCATACCAGTACTGTACATCTATGACCGGATCAGGAACCGATGCGGACAGCCCAGACGGTAAGTCAGACACCCACCACACAAACAAACGACACGTACCTCCAAAATGGCACACACAGGGGATCCATATCCTGGCCACTAGCAACAGGCCACCATAGTGGTTGTATGGCCGGCACCACTACACCCCCACCCATAGGGCTCATGTTGACCATCACTGCTGCCACCCCCACCCATAGGGGACCTGTTGCCCATCACCCCTGCCACCCCCACTCATAGGGAACCTGTTGCCCAGCACTACTGCCACCCCCACCCATAGGGGGCCTATTGCCCATCATCCCTGCCACCCCCACTCATAGGGGACCTGTTGCCCAGCACTACTGCCACCCCCACCCATAGGGCTTATATTGCCCATCATCCCTGTCACCCCCACTCATAGGGGACCTGTTGCCCATCACTACTGCCACCCCCACCCATAGGGCTTATGTTGTCCATCACCCCTGCCACCCCCACTCTTAGGGGAACTGTTGCCCAGCACTACTGCCACCCCCACTCATAGGGCTTATGTTGCCCAGCACTACTGCCACCCCCACCCATAGTGGACCTGTTGCCCATCACCCCTGGCACCCCCACCCATAGGGGACCTGTTGCCCAGCACTACTGCCACCCCCGCTCATAGGGCTTATGATGCCCAGCACTACTGCCACCCCCACCCATAGGGGACCTGTTTCCCATCACCCCTGCCACCCCCACTCATAGGGGACCTGTTGCCCAGCACTACTGCCACCACCACCCATAGGGGACCTGTTGCCCATCACCACTGCCACCCCCACCCATAGGGGACCTGTTGCCCAGCACTACTGCCAACCCCACCCATAGGGGACCTGTTGCCCGGCACTACTGCCACCCCCACCTATAGGGCTTATGTTGCCCATCACCACTGCCACCCCCACCCATAGGGTTTATGTTGCCCATCACCACTGCCACCCCCACCCATAGGGGACCTGTTGCCCATCACTACCGCCACCCCCACCCATAGGGCTTATGTTGCCCATCACCACTGCCACCCCCACCCATAGGGGACCTGTTGCCCAGCACTACTGCCACCCCACCCATAGGGGACCTGTTGCCCAGCACTACTTCCAACCCCCACCCATAGGGCTTATGTTGCCCATCACCACTGCCACCCCCACCCATAGGATGGCTGATGCGCCACACATCCATCATACTCCAACATTAAGTATGTCAGCAAAATACATCCCCCTAACATCATGACAACAGTGTGTAGTCTGTGACAAATGCCCACAACAGTGATTATGACTTCGAACATACAATGTAACTACCATCACATGTGTGACCAAAAAATTAGTGTGGCCTACACAAGGCAAGCATCACTATAGCACTGTGTCAATGTAAAATAACACCCCCTCACTTGTAGAACAAAAGTTAAGTGTGGGGTTCCAAACTGCAGCAAATGTCGAGCATTGTGGTGATGGGGTCTAAACCCCCCGTCATCACAATGAACAAAAGGTAAGTGTCATCATGGTCAAAGCTGCAAATGCCAAACAGCATGTATGATTCCCGGTCCCAACACGTGAAACACTTTTGTGGCAAACTAGTGGTTGTGTCCCATACCCACAGAGATGTGGTGAGGCTAACTGTGCTGTGAAAACATAACATACTCTTGGCCATGTGCAGACAAGCACCACCCATGTGGGCTGACAATGCATACAGTGTATAATGACACAAAAGCAGAAGTAACCATCACAAAGCATACACACATCTCGAAAATAGACACACTAATCAAAACAACCTGTGTAGACTGTAGTTGTCAGGTCACAAACTCCCATTCCATGCCAGCAATGGGACCTAACAACCAGAATGAATGTGCAGAATGATGTGATATGACTCACAGGGACAGCAGGGTAAATCACAAAACAGCATCCAGACAATGGCCCATAACAGCAATACCAATGCACTGGTGCAGATGCACAAACACAAACAGGCAACCTCCCACTGCACATCTGACACAACATGTGTGTGTGTCTCAGTATCCCCAGGCAACTACACAACACATGAGGGGGGCTGAACCACAGTGACACAGATGTGGACACAGTGGCATACAAAAGTAACCCATCATTGGGACCCCCTTAGTGGACAATCAGGTATTGTGAGATGAGAGGGAGCACAACAGACACATGCGACACAAGCTGGAATGAACACAAACTAACACAGCAAGAGACTGACACACAACAGCACTAACCCCAGGGACCAGACACTGGGGTGACACAAGCATGCATGACACGTCCACTGTGCTGTCAAAGGTAGATGTCGTACAAACTGTGAAACCCAGACATGTGTCCTGTGCCACAAACGTACATCACATCTACACAAACACAAATCACTCAGCATGGCCCGTCATCCATGGACAAACGGGAGCTAGGGGCCCATCCATGCAAACATTTATATCAGTCCACCCTCAACACCACACACCCTGAACTGCACCAATGTGCATCTGTGAAGCCCACATGGACAGGTGACATTGCACATGCACCCATGAAAAACACAGGAATGTTGGGAGGAACTAAGGTGCACTGACTCATCACACAAGGACAGTTCACAACCCTGGTGAATGACAGACATACTGCACAGTATGCGGTACATGGCCATGATGTCAAAGCTCACGTAACCTTCAGAATACCTGCCACAGTCCCAGGACAATGCAGAAGCCAAGGCGAACCACAAGGCACACATGCTGACACCTGCAAACATTGCAACTCTGAACCGGACAAGTGGGA
This sequence comes from Triturus cristatus, assembly GCF_964204655.1. Classification (NCBI taxonomy): domain Eukaryota; kingdom Metazoa; phylum Chordata; class Amphibia; order Caudata; family Salamandridae; genus Triturus; species Triturus cristatus. The sequence continues at coordinate 320,480,948 of NC_140586.1, read as the reverse complement.
TCAGTTACACACACATACACATGTCTCAATCACTGAATGGTATCACCTAGGGACAACTACATGATATTGCGAACAAACAAGTGCCTTGGGGACCCCTGACTGTGTCCCATCTGCATCTGACAACATCATCACCACTCAGAACTGACAAATCCCAATGATGAAACACCAATTAACAGTAGTGTGTCATGCACCCACACATCTGGTAGCCCATGGCAAAGTTGTGGGATGAACACAGTACCACTCAGCAAGCATAAACAACAGGAGCATATCAAGGGAACACTGCCTGTGTATGAAAAGGGATGTGGACACACACACACATGCTCACACAACACACACCATGGGCCCAGGCTATGTCACAGAACAACAGACTTACTTGAGGAGATCCAACTCCTGTGGAAGCCCAGCTGTGCCAAACATAGTCACAGCACGTCTCAGTCATGTCAGCAGAACACTTGGTCATTCAGCCATCAGTTACCAAACAATGAAGGCTCTGGTCACAACAGCCTGGGTACGGGAGTCTCTCTTAAGTCATCTGCACATACTCAACACATATGTACAGCAAGTTGCACAGAGGACCCAGTTGCTCCTACACCAATGATGCCCACACCTGTAGGTCCAGTGGTGATGTGCCCAAAGTCAGGGAAATAGACAAATTGGACAATGGGAAGCACATCATATGTGCATGTGTGCAAGCCACAGATGTGACCATGCTAATGAAATGTTCACAGAGATGTCCACAAATTTTTGATCATGACACACCCAGTTAGCTGCAAAGGATGACATGGATACCGACCAGAATAGGATACATATCTCATGGACCACATGGAGTACCTCACATCAACACCTCAGTATTCAACATTGGAAATCAAGCATTACAGGTGCAAGGTCATGCTAAACATCATCAACATAATGTACAGCTAAATCAAGTTCACAAGGATAAAGAAAAAAGCTTTATTCAGCAGATGAAAATTTAAACATCCGTTCAAAAGAAAGGCCAATGGCTAGTCCGTTATCAAATGACACGGAGTGAACTTGAGTGACAACTGTCACACGTTGCTTGCCTGCACTGCTAAGGACAGGGGACATCCCCTCGGAGGGGCATACATGGGGGCAGGCCAGGCACCGCAGGGACAGGATCAGGGCGCAGCAGAAGGAGGCAGTGAAGGGGTGGTGGATGCAGTAGTGTCACTTGCAACTGCAGAGGAGCTGACTGAAGTAGTGGGTGCAGTCACAACTGTGCGGCACAAGTCAGATGGGGTGGGTGCCGGCACAACTTCAGTGGGCAGGTCAGATGGAGTGGATTGGGTCCCCAAAATCCATGTGAGCGGAATGGGGTGCAGGTGGGGTCGGCAGGACAGGGGGGGGGACAAGGTCCCCACATCAGTGGAACTAACCGTCTGACCGGGTGTGGAGGAGCAAGTGGCAGTGGGGGAGGGCCTCAGCATTTTGGGGATGGTGTATCTGTGGGTGGGGGAACCCGGGGCAGGGTGTGGCAGGGGAACCTCTGGAGTGGTGGCCTGAGGGATGGAGGAAGGAGACTTCGTCGTGGAGCTGTGTGGCGGGGGTGGGGTCTTGCTCTTCCGGCTCTGGAGGGACTTGCGGGTGGGGGCCTCAGTCTGACTGCGCCTGGGGGAGGGTGTCTGGTGTGAGGGGCACTCCCCTCTGTGTGTGGGGACTTCCTCTTCCCCTTGTAATCTGGATCTGCTGGGTCGGTGAGGAAGAGGCCACCGTCACAGAGGAAGAGCTTCTGTGGAGATGGGGTTGCAAGTGAGGCAAGGGAAGGGGGCTGGGAGGGAGAGGTTTCGGAGGACTGCGGAGTGGTTGTGGATGACTGTGTGTGTGTGTGCAAACCCTCCCCTGTGAGTGTGGTATCAGTCCCCTGCGCTTGCTTGTGTGTACGTCTAGACCTTGGTTTGGGTGTTTGTGTGCTGCCTGTGTCTGTGGCTTTGTGAGAATGTGCAGGTGTGTGTGTGCTTGGGACAGGTAGGGTGCTAGGAATCGTGGGTGGTGCAGGGGTAGGAGGGGTGTGGGACCGTTGGAGGAGGGACACTGCTGCCGTCAGGGAGGAGGCCACGGACTGATTGGTCCTCTGTAGGGTAGACATGCCCGATGAAATGCCCTCCAGGAACGACACCAGTTGGGTCAACAGACTGGTGTGTGCATGGAGGACACTCAGCATTGATGTCTGCCCTACATGGATCTGTCTAAGTAAGTCCACAGACTCCTCACTCAGGGCAGCAGGGGACACAGGGGGTGCGGTGCCTGGCACAAAGGAGCATCTACGGACCTCTGGGATGGGAGCCGATGGGAGGGTGGTGATGGTGGTAGTGGGGGCGGTGGCGGGGACAGCCACACTAGCTTGGGTTTGGTGGCTGCTGACAACCACCTCCACAAGGGAGTCATCCTCAGAGCTGCTGTGGCCCTCAGCTGGGGTGGATGGTGCTGAGGACTCCTCGATGTGGCTTCACTCGTCCTCTGGGCCACTGGGTCCCCCCGACTCCTCTCCTTCTGTCCCAGTCAGGCTCTGTGGCTCCTCCTGGTCCGTGGAGCTGTCCCCTCCTGTGGCCGTGGATGTATCTGGATAGAAATAGGAAAAAAGAGAACAACATCAGTCACCTGCACTTACCACACACACCACAGTGAGTACAGCACATCATAGGGCAAGCCCTGGCATCATCAGCTGAACAATGCTCAAAGTGCTCACACTGTTTAGAATAAGCCAATTGTCAGTCTCACCATCAACCATGGCACTCATATCCCTCCTGGACTTGCACCCATATGTCTGTTGCATGTTGGATGCTAATACCCCAATGTGCAGACATGCACCACCTACACATTTGTTGGACATGCAAGTGAACATGTAGGAGTATGTCACTATACACACATCACATCTCTTGCCACTGACTCAGTACAGGTGTCAGGATGAAAGGATGGCCAGAGTCTCATTTCACATGCTTGTGATGCATACCAGGAACACACACTATGATGTTCTCATGTCCTGATAGTCAATGCCACACTGGGGTGCATGGAGCACACTTGAACATAATGCAGGATCACGCATAGCAAGTTAAACGCCATGGCACTGGCATGCATGGAAAGTCAGTCAACACTGTCTCCTGTCACAGGGGCAGGGCATCCAGACCACAACAGTATGCAAAAACAGAGTAGGTCGCACACTGCTCGTCATACTAGCAAATAGCCCCATAGAACTCTGGATACTGTAGTGGCAGCGGAGAGTACGCCTATGCCACGAGTGTAAAAAATAATGCCATCCCTGGACACGTGTTTCGAGGTAATTGCCTCTCGTCAGCTCGTCAGTTTGACGGCCCTCTCTTCCACCCCTAACTATTTTCTCTACTGATGAGGGAAGTTATCCCGAAACCCGAGCCATGTCTCGGGCGATATTTTAAAACCCGGGATATGTATCGGGTCTAGAGATCATCAGTCTAACAAGTACTTACTTGCACCCACTGGGGTGAACCACTCAAGAACTCCATGTACCAGATTCCCCAGGGGCGACCCGGAGGAGGGGCTAGCGGAGTGCGGTCCATTGCGATTGTTTCTAAAAATTGGCTCCCTCGAGCTTTGAGCTGACGAGCTTCTGGACGACGCACCTGCATGCCTGTGCGGGCATTGAAGCCTTTGACGGTTGTTTGACGGCCCTCTCTTCCACCCCTAACTATTTTCTCTACTGATGAGGGAAGTTATCCCGAAACCCGAGCCATGTCTCGGGCGATATTTTAAAACCCGGGATATGTATCGGGTCTAGAGATCATCAGTCTAACAAGTACTTACTTGCACCCACTGGGGTGAACCACTCAAGAACTCCATGTACCAGATTCCCCAGGGGCGACCCGGAGGAGGGGCTAGCGGAGTGCGGTCCATTGCGATTGTTTCCACAACAGTATGCACTGTGTCACAATCATAGCTCAGGGGTAAAGCAAACTCTGCAGATGACAAGTGCACTTGCCCATCCCCTGCAAACAACATATCCAGGACCCAGAAGACCCCACATCATGCAAATCTGACATATGAGTCTCTGCCAACACAACTCCCTGTACATTAGCACATCACAGTCTGCTGTGCATGTAACCCAGCTGCCTGAAGTGCACAGTTGCATACACTATTGTGCGCTGTCAAATGATCACACACGTATATGTCACACAGGTCCTGTCTCTCAGTCACATTTCAGATGTCCTGCTGACCCTCAAAATCATGAACACCCGAGTTGTACGTAACAGGAAGCCACACCATAATGAGACAGAGGCAGACACCTGAAAGCACATGTCACTAAGCACAACCTGTAAGTTGATACACAAGAGTGGGATAACAGAGTGTTTCTAAATGCCCTTGAGTAGGCATGACTGCCCAGGTCTAGGTGAAACAGTGTTTGGCCCTGGACAGTAGTCAGGTGGCTAAGCAAGTGTGACATACTTGATATACTTACTCCTGAGGCACACAAATTGGAGTCCCCTGCTGCATGGGTTTGTTTGAAATACCCCAGCCACATGTGGCGACTCAGACCAGCAATTGGAACACATATCAAGGGCACACACAGATCACAAGTCAGATCCCAGGCATTGGATAAACAATTGACCCACCCATGAAACACACAACAGAGTCACAGGACGAGATGCTGTCCGGAAGCTGAAGCATAGCTGACTGCAGGGACACAGTGCCCTAGTGACACAAGCAACAGACTGTAGGGGCCACACCTGTGGAACAGATGAGGGGGGTGCATCACACAATTGAGGGACCTGAGTATTGGACTACAAGCCCTACGTAATGTGGAAGTGTGACCAGGCCAAAAGACTGCAATTAGCATGTCAGACATAGTACACAGATTAAGCATGGGCTTACCCCCTCTTTGCTGCTGTCTGGCCTTCAACTGCCTATCCAGGTCCGGGAAGACCACCGCCAGGATCCTTAGCATGTGGGGAGTCAGGGTCCGGTGTCCGCCCCTCCTGCAAGGAGGTGACAGCTTCAGCTGGACTCTCGCGATCCTCCGGGTCCTGCCCCGAAGGTCCTGCCACCTCTTCTGGCAGTTGCGGATCCGGCGCTTGTAGACCCCCACCAAACGAACTGCCCGGTCGATGGTCAGCCATATCTCCTGCTTCTGGTGGGCATCAACCTGTGAGGATGACAAAGTTAAAAGTCCATTAACACACAAGCCCCATATTTGTGCTGCACACATTGGGATATACATGTCATCATCACAAAGGGAGATGAGTGACACAGGTAGTGCACCCATGGAAAAGGACAAATGCCCTGCATGTCTGACATGTTAACAATGCCTGGGAAGTTTAGGCTTGCACAAATGCACTTTAGCAGCAGAACACCTGTTCATTACATGTACCTACATACTTTGGAGGATGAAAGTACTCAGTGAGAATGCTTGCCACTGGTGTACACACTGCTAGTACTGCTAGTCCGACAGCATGCATAATTAGGAAGGCAGTGGACTGCACATTCACCTGCTCCCCTGGTTTCCCATACAGCTTGCTGTACTGTGGAAGGAGCCCATCCAGCAGGGCCTGGTTCTCCTCCTCAGTGAAGGCTGGGGCCCTCTCCAGAGTACGTGCCATAGCAGGAGTCAGAGGATGCAGAGACAGCAGCAGTGGTAGCAGGGATGCGGTCCAGTAGCATGTAGTGCAGGCAAGTGAGCTCCCTGGGGGCCAGCCAGCCTTATATCTGTGCTGCAGAGGCAGACTCTGTGCCATGTGTACCCAGTGATAGTTCCAACACGGTTGCATTCTATGAATCTGGCCAATCCATGGAAATGTACGACTCGTACACGTCTTCCACATCTTTCAAATCTTCACTTTCATAAAACCCTAGGAATTGCAACATTGTTGTAGGCATCCAACTGAATTTATAGCGCACAACTCGTACAAGTTTTGAATCCGCATCCGTCTCCATGACAGTCCAGAGCCAATGGGTGTGCACGGATCGGTCAACTGACTGTACAACGCGCATTTTGAAAGTACACATGCACCCGTCTCCATACGATCCAATGGCCAAGGCGTACACCTGTCTTAGAACATGCCTGCCCGACGCACATGCATGATTGTCACTCGCGTCGTACCTCATTGCAGTCAATGGCAAAGCGTACGCACGGCTTGGTCATGAACCGTGCAATGCGTACGCATTGTCACCCGCATCGGACCTCATTGCAGTCAATGGCAAAGCGTACACATGGCTCGGTCATGAACCGTGCAATGCGTACGCATTGTCACCCGCATCGGACCTCATTGCAGTCAATGGCAAAGCGTACGCACGGCTCGGTCATGAACCGTGCAATGCGTACGCATTGTCACCCGTGTCAGACCTCATTGCAGTCAATGGCAAAGCGTACGCACGGCTCGGTCATGAACCGTGCAATGCGTACGCATTGACACCCGCGTCGAACATCTTTGCAGTCAATGGGAAAGCGTATGCACGGCTCGGTCATGAACCGTGCAATGCGTCGGACCTCATTGGTGTGACTATTTGACGGCTTCAACACACAATTACTTGCCAGGGACACATGTGCACACCTACCACACTACAGCATTGGCCACACAGTGTCCCATGGCATGTAAGGCTGCATTCTCTGTGTGTTGGGGGGAAACATTTGGTTTGTTGTGTGGCACTTTTGTTCAGCCACTCCCAGGCTGTGCACATGTTCATGGGGGCATAATCCTTTGTGTGTTGTGCACATTACCACTGTGATGTGCAACTATACAGTAATGGGCATGAGTCATGGACACAGTTGCAGGTTGGATATGTTTAGGACATGTCACATACACCCTGAGTCCTGGGGGTGATGGCATGTACGTCACAGTGAGACCTGTAGCCACAATTCTGATGTGCACCCACAGTCTGTGTGCATGTTGTGTCTCAGATGTGGATAATCAAATGTGCCCAATGGGAGACAGTCTCCACATCCATGTGGTGTGTGCAGCAACCTTGATGGTGTGTGTGTGTCTAAGAGACGTACATGTAGGGCCTGCAGAGACAACAGTGGCCACTACCTGTGGGACTCACACTTGCCTTGTGGCGTGTACGTGATACGCCATGTCATGCCAGTGTTGATGTGGCAATACAGGGACCCTGAGTATCTGCTTGGCAAAGATCTGTGATGCCTGGGAGACATCAGGCCTCACTTGTCACTGTGGTGTGTGTTTGTAACATCACAGCAGTACATAGGTAGGGTGACACAGCCCAGTGATTGGCCATTGCACTACATGGGACTTATGTGGACATGTGGAATTGAGATGTGAGGTGATGGTCATGTAGGTGACATATGTGTTCATGCCCAACAGCGCACACCTCAGTACATTGTGTAATGTCATGAAGTATCATGTGATATTGAGCCTGGTCATGGCCACATGAGTGGATGAACCGACAATTTTCCTTTGTGCATCTCTGTTCTGCAGGGCACCAGCTGTCCATCGACCGTTCCCAGACCTTGGAACCATGCAGGAACGCAACTGCATCCGACAGTACCACTTCACCAGGCCACTGATTGAGGAGTTGGCGGAGCAGTTGGCGCCACATCTGCTACCTGGCCGGACATAACCCACAACACTGACCCCAGAGGTGAAGGTGATGGCAGCCCTGCACTTCTTTGCTACTGGTACCTTCCAGTACACTGTGGCTACAGCTGGTGGGATGTCACAATCTACGTTTAGTCGTGTGCTACGCGATGTCTTGGAGGGGATGTTGCATTTCTTTGACCTGTACATCCAGTTCCCTAGCCCAGTTGAACTCTCTGAAATAAAGAATGCCTTTTATACACTGGGGAGGATGTCGAACGTCATTGGATCTATTGATGGTACACATGTGGCCCTGATACCACCACAGGCACATGAGCAGGCATACTGGAACAGGAAACATTTCCACTCGATCAATGCTCTGGTGGTATGTCTTGCAGACATGTGTATCACACATGTGTGTGCACGGTTCCCCGGTTCTGCGCACGATGCCTACATAATGAGGAGTAGTCGCATTGCAACGCTGATGTCACAGATGCCAGATCAGCGTGCCTGGCTTGTCGGTGTGTACTGACTGTTTACCATTGTGTGTGTTTGGCAATGTTGTATTCCGCACTCCTACAAAACTCAGCTAATTGTTCATTTTTTTTGTGTAGGTGACTCCGGATACCCCAACATGCCGTGGTTGCTGACACCCCTCAGGAACCCTGTGACACCAGCCGAGATGCGCTACAATGAGGCACATGGTCGGCGCAGGAGGGTGATTGAGCAGACATTTGGCCTCCTGAAAAGCCGCTTTCGCTGCCTGGACAAGACTGGAGGGGCCCTCACATATAAGCCTGCAAAGGTGTGCAAAATAATCCTTGTATGCTGCATGCTACTCAACATGGCAGTGCGGAAGAAGGTGCCTCTCATCCAGGATGACGATGACCAACCTCTTCCACCCGTGGAGGATCCCGGCCTGGGCCACGATGCCAGTGATGATGAAAATGAGGGTGACGTCCGCTCACAGCTCATCAACAACTTCTTCACCTGAATGTGAGTTTACAGGGTTGTTATGTCAATGTATGGAGTTAGCCTGGAATGTGTTGTGGCTGCTCTGTTGCTGTCTGAGTGTGTTTGTGTGCCACTTGACTGGATGCGTGCATGTGTATTGCATTTCTCTCCTGTTCTGCTGTGCTTTTGACTGTGTCTTGTGTCTGTCCTTCCCAGGGAACTTTGCCTGTTGTTTGGTCAACACTGACCCCCAACACCCAGAATCCAACACCAGTGTGGAAGTAGTCAATTACCATCAAGTGATGTGCCACACACCCCTGGACTTCAATTCTCAGACACTCGGTGACCGTGTGTCCACCGTAACGTACAATTGCCTTGCAACTATTTTTGAATAAACATGTTGCTGATGTGTAATGAACCTGTGCTATGCTTTGTAAGGTGCGTTGTCTGTCTTCCCACATCTGAGTGACATTTGCATACCTCACCTGTGGACTTGTTACCACTGACTGTGGATAGGTGTTGTGTCTGTGCATACCAATGTGTTTCAGGTCAACATCATTGTGTGGGATGAGTTACATGGACATGGTGAGTATGTGCTCTGGTGCCATAGTGGTGTGTCTCCCTCACATGTGTCACATCACCATGACTCACCTAACGGTGGTCACATTGTTGTAGTATTTGGCATGCACTGTGTTGTTTAGCAGATCAACGTCTCCATGACACAAGTTGGAAACACAACAGAGGCAAGTATGGTGTACTGGTGAGTTTATTTTTGAACATGTGTGGGGAAAGTGCACAGGATGGTGGGTGCTGTACATTGGTTTTTTAATCCAAAATTCACATTAGAGTTGGAAGTGTTGGTAGATGAAATTTCCAGAGTACAGTCCACAGTCATCTGCTACATTGGACCAACATGAACCCTCCATGTCATGTGGGTGAGTTGTGTGCGATTGGACAAGGTGAACGGGTTGCGCACAAAGAACATTGTCCAGAACAGGTTTAGAGGCCCTGGGGGATGTGCTGGGACATCTGCCTCTCACATGTCCTTCTTTGGAGGACCCCTCTTCTTCTTGTGGGGGGAATCCTCAGGTGTAGGCCTATGCGGTGCAGGGGACTCTCTGCCAGAGTCCTCCTCCCTCCCTGTGGCACTGGCAGATGGTGTTACAACAGATGTTGTGGCCACACAGTGAGGTGTGAACATGTTTGTGGTGATCTGGCAGAGGCATTGGAGTATGTCCCGATGCACCGCAGTAAGGGTATCCCACTTTGCCTCCATGCGGGCATGGTGGGCAGCCTGCTCCTGTTGTATGTCCTGAGGATCCCCACTACCTGGACAAATCCTCCGGTGCTATCCTGGTACGCATCATAGATGCGTGCCAGTTGGGGGTCATCATGCAGTCCAGACCCCTCTGCAAGGTGCGCCCTCTGCCTCCCACCCCTCCCAACACCCCTATCCACACGGGCAGGACCAGCGACGGGCCGCACAGGTGACACTGGGACCCCTTGGGTGATGTTGCTGGTGGTGTTGGCTGTAGCTTCCGGGGGGTCCTTTGTCCCTGTGCTGTGGGTGTTCTGTAGCCTTGGTCTGTCCGTGTTGGCGGGGGTACCCTGTCGGTTTCCAGATGCTGGAGGTGTGGGTACAGGGGGTGCAGATGTTGATGCTGCTGGTGCTGCATGATGATTCACACCGGAGGGGCCAGGGAGTGAAACCAGAGAGTTCAGTGTCCACCAGAGTCTGGGACTGGGAATCCTCTTCATTTGGTGCTGTGTCCCCAGCACCACCTGTGTTTGGAAGAGACATACAATGTAAGTTATGTTTCTACAGGCATCAATGGTTCACAAACATGACATATTCTACTGTACGAACAGATGTCTGCCTGTACACTGCTTTTTTCAGGCTTGTCACGGACAGAGATTGATATTGTTGTTGCACATTGCCCAGCCATAAAGAAACATTTCAATGTGCATGTCCAAGTGTGTGCATGCCCAGCTCATGTATAGATTTGTCTGTACATGACCATTACTACTCAAGGGCCATCACGTTGCTGACACAGGTGTGTCATCCCTGTACACATGGGAGCTTTAACAAGGACATACGTGCTATTCCACTGGGGATATGTTGTACTATTGGGGCATGTGTGGTAGCAGAGTTTGCTAGTCTTTGTGTGCCACATTGGTGTATTGGTACGACCTGGTCACAGTCCGGTATGCCTGTGAGTTCTTTGGAGGAAGTGTTTTCTTCCAGTGTTCCTATTTTCCATCTCATTTCATACAAGTGATGATGTCACCATGGTTAATGAGTCTGGTGCTGAGTTTTGTACGTGCATATGTGATTTAACTTGTCAATGTTCCCCATGTTGACATGGATTGGGCAAGATAGCACTCTGGCTTTTCAATGTTCATGACGGTGAGGGCCGTTGGTGTGTGTGTTGCAGTTTAGCTGCTGTGAGTAGCATGTCTCCTCTTATGCTGTCCAGGTTTGTGTCTACAGTGGCTATGTCAGTGAGTGGTGTGTTGTGTGAAGGATGCCTATGTTTCAGCACGATGTAGGGGTGGAATTCAGCTCACAACAGCACCGAGTGTGAATGAGACCATGCTATGGTGTCGGCTATATTGGTGTGTCCATTCCATTCACTGTCAGATGTCCACTGTCAATGATGTATATGTGAGTTCCTGTGTGTTTTGTACAATGTACCATATATATCGCTCTCCACATTTGTCATCTGCAAGACACACCTTCCCTTCCCGGCCAGGGGGCAGCCCTGGACACTGCATCCACAGACAATGATTTTGAACATAGTTGTTGCAATGGCTGTGTGTGCAACCGGGTTTTGTTTGGTCAGTGCATATGTGTGATTGTCAGCCACATCATTTCTCAGGCCCAGTGTCAGACATCTTGACAGTCCCTTCCCACTCCCTGTGGGGCGAGCATGTTTCAGTGTGAGCTTGCTGGGCCATGTAGGTGGGTGGGGATTGTCTGTGACTGCAACTCCCATCATGCTCTTGGCTACACCCCCCTTCCCAGCATGCCCATACTTCCTCCCTCTTGACTCTGCTTCCCTGAGAGGGGGTGTGACAGCAATGGCAAGATGGGTGACTGTGAAGTCCAGGTGTTTGTTGTTGACCAGTTCCCAGCATGGCTTTGTGCTCCCACAACAGAGCCCAGTGTCAGACATCTTGACAGTCCCTTCCCACTCCCTGTGGGGCGTGCATTTTCAGTGTGAGCTTGCTGGGCCATGTGGGTGGGTGTGGATTGTCTGTGACTGCAACTCCCATCATACTCTTGGCTACACCCCCCCTTCCCAGCATGCCCATACTTCCTCCCTCTTGACTCTGCTTCCCTGTGAGGGGGTGTGACAGCAATGGCAAGATGGCTGACTGTGAAGTCCTGGTGTTTGTTGTTGCCCAGTTCCCAGCATGGCCTTGTGCTCCCCACAACAGAGCCCAGTGTCAGACATCTTGACAGTCCCTTCCCACTCCCTGTGGGGTGAGCATGTTTCAGTGTGAGCTTGCTGGGCTATGTGGGTGGGTGGGGATTGTCTGTGACTGCAACTCCCATCATGCTCTTGGCTACACCCCCTTCCCAGCATGCCCATACTTCCTCCTTCTTGACTCTGCTTCCCTGTGATGGGGTGTGACAGCAATGGCAAGATGGCTGACTGTGAAGTCCTGGTGTTTGTTGTTGCCAAGTTCCCAGCATGGCCTTGTGCTCCCCACAACAGAGCCCAGTGTCAGACATCTTGACAGTCCCTTCCCACTCCCTGTGGGGCGAGCATGTGTCAGTGTGAGCTTGCTGGGCCATGTGAGTGGGTGGGGATAGTCTGACTGCAACTCCCATCATGCTCTTGGCTGCACCCCCTTCCCAGCATGCCCATACTTCCTCCCTCTTGACTCTGCTTCCCGGTGAGGGGGTGTGATAGCAATGGCAAGATGGCTAACTGTGAAATCCTGGTATTTGTTTGGCTACAAGTCCAAAGAGAGCCCCTGTGCTTCACACAGCAGCACCCAGTACGGGGTATATTTTGCTGATATTTCACTGAGGAGTGGGTCAATGCATTCTACCCGGTGAGTTGTGTGGAGTTTGTGTTAAGGGGTGTGTGTGTCTCCACATGCTGGTAAGTATGGTCAAAGCTGTCAGTCCTCCTTCCCACCCAGCCAGACATCCCACCATGAAACGTGCTTCCATTGGAGGGCGTGCAAGTTGTCTTTCAGGATGTCAGTCAGTGGTGTCCTGCTTCTGATTTGCACACAACCCCTGCCAGGGCCTTGTGCTCCCCAAAGCAGGACCCAGTGTCAGCCATCTTGTCAGTCATTTTCCACTCCCTGTGATGTGGGCATGTTTCTGAGAGGTCGTGATGGGCCAATTTGGAGGGGGAGCATTATCTGCGACTACAAACCCCATCATGCTTTTGGCTAAACTCACTTCACATGCATCCCCACTATTCCTTCCTGTCAGTCAGCTGCACTGTGAGGTATTGTGTTTGTGGTGGGAAATTGTCTGACAGTGTTTATTTGGCTTTGTGCCACTGCCTTGCTCTATTCGTTTGTAGGTTGGTACATGTCATGACACAGTTCCAAGTCACTATGAGATAGCAGGTATTGTGTTTGTCTGACTAGCATACCCATCTTGGGATGATTATCTATTGGTTTCTGTGGCTTTGCTTGCGGTGCATGGTTTCACTGTCCCCTTGCCACACAATATTGGGTATGTTGTTTGTGTACTCACCAGGCTCTGGTATGTCTGTTAGACCATGGACGCTCCCTTTTCTTCTTTATCTGTCAAATAGGGAGATGTAACATACCGTTTAAACGAACCAGTGCCATCTGAAATGAGAAAGAGTGAAAGATATATTTTCCTCCAGTATCTTCAAAAATACATATAGGAAAACATTAGAGGTTAGTACAAATCTTGTCACAGATCAGGTCTTTTTTGTGGTGACTGTATCTATTTATTTATGGCCTAGTAATAATTTGTCTCTACATCTCCTTTTATAGAATTTAATAAAAGGATAGAAGTTCTGACCTATACCCTTATCCCCAGGGGGACAAAATTCGATGGCATGACAACATAAAAAAACAGACATCGAATCGTATTGATAAGGAAAGCTAATAATTTCGGTAAGACCTATATCAGCATAGTGACACATCCGGAAAATCATACTATCATTAGTCTTATCTGGTTATTATACTTTTTGACACAATGTTTCTGATTTATTAGATTGTGCTAGCTGTCATAATCCAATTTAATACACGCCAACCAGAACGACCCTGCAGCATCCCTAGACTGATTTTTCACATTGAGGTAAATATGAGGTTTCTCATAGGTCTACTTACTACTACAGATTCGTTTCATGTCAACTATTCATGACTATATATTACACAGACTTTCATTCAAAGGTATCGTAATTGTATGTTAGCAACATACATCATAAAAATATCCTTTCTTCTTTTTCTTCTTTTCTTTTTCCACTTTCTTCTCTTCCTCTTTTACTTTTCTTTTTTCTTTTTCCGTTCTATTTTTCTTCTTTTTAGTTCGTTTCTCTCATCCATCCATAAATAGTTTTTTTGCTTTTATCTCTTTTTCCTTTTTCTTTTTCTTTTTTCTTTTTTCGTTTTTTCTTCCCTCCTTTTCATCCTTTCCATTTTCTTCTTGTCTTATTCCTCAGTATGTCATCTCAGAATTAACCAACATTGACCCTGTCCATCGTAGGATTGGCTCATTGATAGTTCCCATGAGCATGTATTCTTGAATTCCCACACCTTGTAATTATGTAATCTATAGCATTATGTCAAGCTGTAATTAATGAGTGTATAATAGCATTAAGGAGCTAATGTATTTTTTTGTGTTTACACATGTACATATTCACACAGTTTTTTCATTCATAATTTTTTGTTTTTATTAGTCACAGTGATGGAATCCTGATGAAGGCATTGCCGAAACGCGTTGGTTTTTCCACCATGTGTTTTCCATCACACGTTATTGATAGTTTATTTCTCTCTGAATCTTATGTGTATATCATGTTTGCTTTTGAAAGTACAAGAGAATAATTCAAGCACAGCATTACCACGCTGGTAACTGAATTGAGTATACTGTATTCTCCCATCTTGTATTCTTGTCATATTGAGAAATTGTGTACATGTGAGTCTTTTTGAATAATGATAGAAGTACAAAATGTCTGTTTTTTTCTCACTAATTTTGTAAATAGGCACAATTACATCTCTTTTTACTTTTTGATATAAGAAAAAACTTCTGAAATCTATTCAGAAATCATAAATGACCAACAAAAAGAAATAAAATTGAAAAATATACAATTTTGTTATCTTTTTTATTCTTGTACAATTAAGTTTCTATAGTTTGGTTATATAAAAAACCTTCTTTGCTCCTTTCTGCATAAGATATAACCATACAGCTTATAAATTCCCCCCTTGTTTCCACCCCCCCTTTTTTCCGAAACAGTTTTTTCCTTGGTAGGTTTCATCCTGTGTCCAGGGGCCCCGTTGTTTTTCAAACTTTAGTATCTCGCAGCCTGTCTGTGAGGGGTTTTTTCTTTGATCCTTTTGATTTTATTCCTTAAACAAAAGGTTTTTCTTGATTAAGTATCATTATTCATTGTAGGTGTGGGTTTCTCGACCTTGTTAATGGGAATTCTTTGAGAGTCATCACTAGTTTAAGGGCACGTTTTCACCTAGTTTTCTCTCTTTTTTTATCTTTTCTCTTTGTTGTTTTACTTCTTTTCTTTCTCTTCTCCTTTCTCTGCCTCATCATGTCTAATTTACCCACTTTTGGCTTCACAGATGAACAGTTCGCCAATATGGTAGGAAGTTCTGTAAGCTTTGGTCAGCCAGCTACGAGCTCCACATATAAAAACGATGAAGCTATAGCACTATTAGCACTCCAAAAAAAGATGAAGCGTATAGAGCTTCATGGGCAATACATGTTGGAATACCTCAAAGCTGGGGTTATTCCTCAAGGCCTCAGAGTAAGAAACATACCGGGGCTTTTTATCCAAATCAAGCAGTTTCTAGAACGGTGGGCAATGATATCCAACCGTTGCTCTCGTGACTATATGATGCTTATAGTGGAAACATCCAAGGAAGTTTTACAACAATTAGCATCCGAAATACTAGAACTGGAAAATAAAATTAAAACTTCTGGCATAGTGGAGGACTCAAAGAAAAAATTAGAGGATATCGAAAAAGATCTCAATTTATATACAGAATATCTTCCCAAACGGAAAGTTGAAAAGCTAAAAAAGGATGTGAGATTTTTCAGTAAGGAAAGTACGTGTCCATATCTGTCAGACCAATATTACACCACACCGGGAGGTGGCCAGCATGACCAATTTACCAACAGACAATTTGGATATAACAAAAAAATAACCACTTTTTCGGAGAGCTCTGACTCAGATGGTGAGGGACAATTGGTTAACCGAGAATATCGCGGAGGT
Organism: Triturus cristatus; assembly: GCF_964204655.1. Lineage (NCBI taxonomy): Eukaryota > Metazoa > Chordata > Amphibia > Caudata > Salamandridae > Triturus > Triturus cristatus. The sequence continues at coordinate 320,465,029 of NC_140586.1, read as the reverse complement.
AGCTATTTTAACAGACAACGTAATACAACTCCTTTTTTAGGGAGACGTTTTGCGAGACGAGGCAATTGGAGACCACAATATCAACCCAGGTTCCAGGCCAGTCCACAGATGGATTTCAACCAATATTTGGTCACCCGGAACGCTCAGTACTGGAGGGAGTAGAAACCATACCCATTTTCAACTTGAGTGGTTCTTCCATTTCACCCTCAGTTATTACGATACTTACTAAAGGGTTAACTTTTGTACCACATTCAGGACTCAATAAATTTGAATTATTTTGAGATCTGATGGCCTTCTTCAGAAAAATAAGATTGAGGGTGTTTTTTGCCAACAATGATTAGTGCAGGAGAATAACAATCTCTCCGGTCTTGCACCTAAATCCACGTTCACTCCTACGATTGAACAATTGCCACCTGAAGTGCTGAGAAAGTTGTATATAACAAGATTGTAAATATAACCAAACATGTACAAAAAACACCCTACAATCTCAACAAAGAAGAATATCAAGCCTTATTACAACTAAAAAGATCTCCAGATAACATCATTAAGGCATGCGACAAGGGTGGCGGTATTGTCGTTTATGACACTTCCACTTATGTGTCAAAAATGGAAACTATGTTAAGTGATATTCATCTATACTCACGGGTCAAAAAAGATTCTACCGCCCAGACAGCGGGCACCATACGAAAATTGACCAATCGGGCTCTCAAAAATGGAGACATTTGTGAGAAGGAATTCAATTTCCTCAACACAGAAAACCCCAAACTATCTAGTATCTATGGTATACCCAAGATCCACAAAAGTTTAACTGATCCGCCTTTGAGACCGATAGTGACCACTATTGGGTCCATAACTGAACCCCTTTCAAAATACGTTGATGCCATCCTCAGCCCCCATGTATCACGCATTACTGCATACGTCCAAGACACACGTCACATCATCAATCTTGTTGAAAATGTGGCTTTCAATCCAAATACCCAATATTTGGTAACCATGGACATCGAAGCACTGTACAGCAACATACCCATTGAAGGGGCTCTATGTGCTGTTCAGTGGTTCATACACACCTTTAACATCAAATGTCCTACAGTGTTCATCTTGGAGTGCCTAAAAGTTGGGCTAACAGACAACATTTTTGAATTTAATAATAAAATCTACAAACAAAAACAAGGCGTGAGCATGGGGGCTTCGTGTGCACCCACGGTGGTCAACATATATATGTCCCTGTTTGAGAAAAAATTCATTTTCAATGAGGTGGCACCCTTTTATGAATCTGTGACCCATTGGTCAAGGTTCATAGATGATGTATTTTTTATCTGGGATGGCCCTCATGAAGACCTACTTCAATTTTTGGAATGGATTAATTTATGTGATCAACATATCCGTTTCACTCATACTGTAAGTACTGAAAAAGTTGAATACCTAGATGTGCTTATTCAACATGAGGCAGGAGCTTTAATTGTAAACCTGTTTGTAAAAGCTACAGCCAGAAACACCTTGCTTCACTATGATAGCTATCACCCTACCATACAGAAAAAAAGCATCCCGTTTGGTGAGTTTTTGCGCGTCAGACGCAACTGTACAAATATTCAAGATTATGACAGTAAAGCCCTAGATATGAAGAACAAATTTTTAGCGAGAGGCTATCCAAGGAAAATAGTGAGGGACGCATACAAGAGAGCGCGTTTCTATGACCGCCAACATTTGCTAACTGAAACCACGAAACAAAAAGATCCTCAGTTGATCTTTGTCACCAGACATTCCATGCTGAATGAACGTGTTCGACAAGCAGTTTGTTCCAGTTGGCCAATTTTGAATATTGAGGGATCTAATCATTCGAAATTGATCCCCAAACCACTATTTGCGTACAGGCGCAATAGAAACCTCAAAGACCATGTGGTAAATTCACGTATGGGTAAACGTGTTTGCCAGCAACAAACAAGCATTGATGGCACCAAGCCCATAGTAGGTACATACAAATGTACCACCTGTAAATCCTGTGATTCAGCTTTACAGGCTCCCACTTTGCATTTCAATGGACAAGTCATCACTTCAACCAGACTGAATAATTGCAAGACATCTGATGTAATTTATTTAATCATATGCCCTTGCAAACTAGGTTATGTGGGGGAAACCGGCAGATAAATCAGTACAAGACTAACAGAACACAGGTCTGCCATCAGAACCCAGAAAATCTCAGCTCCACTAGTTAAACATTACCTTGACACGAATCACTCGCCAGATGATATGCAATGGTACATTTTGGAGAAAATTCTCCCTAAAACAGGTACCACTACAGAAAAAACAAGAAAAGTCAGAGAGGTCTACTGGATTTTTATTTTGGGCACGTCTACTAGGGGACTCAATCAAGAGATTCCGTGGGATCAGGCTATAAAATACAACAATTAAAACCCGTATTCCCCTCTGCTGGAACAGTTGTTTTTCCCTTTATATACATGGAAATATCACCACCTTCATGTTAGCCAACTGGTACAGCTCGGAGCTTTTGGAGTTTTCTGTATACCCAGAATCGGTTGTAATGAATGACATTCTGAAACCATTTTTAATAGTTTCCCTACGTTTTGTATAGCTTGGTTTTTATGCAGTGTTAAAATTGGTCTGTCCTTATGGTTTTTACCATACTTTATATCGTTCACCATCTATAGTGCACATGCATAGTTGACATGTATATATCACCCTTATCAACCAGCCAATAGTAGATAAGCATACGCCACCCTTTCTAATATGGCACTGGAAAAATCACACGATCTGCATTACTGTTAGGGATGTGAATTCAGGTTTGAACGCTATACACAAGTTCCGCTGGCCATATACAGCTTAAATTGCTTGCTATCATTTTCCATGGTACTTTTTTAAATGTTATATTCTTCATCCTATACAGTGTCAAATAGCCGACAAGTATAATTTCACCTCATGTACTGTCAAGTATAAATTATCCCTTCTAATATGGCGTCTGATGTATCGCTTAAATTTGCAATAGCATTATGGTTTTTAATTTTTTGGCATTATTTTTATGGACAAATTTTGTTGGTCATATAAAGCTTAAGTTCAAGCTTATATTACCCACTAAACACAGTGTCCACCAGTCGACTTGTATAATTCACCTATTCCAATATGGCACTCGATGTATCGCTTAGTTACCCATTCCAACATGGCGTCCGATGCATTGCACAATCCGCATTACAATTATGGATTTGATTCTGGGTACCATTGCTGTAGATAAGTCCTGCGGGACGCATAAATCTCAATGTGTTTATCATTACTACCGGACGCTCGTATTTAGCGTACCTGACATCTAATAAGCCGATCCCTGGCATCAATCAACCTATTCAAACATGGCGTCTGATTAACTGTACGACTTTCATTAGGGTGTTGATCCCTTTTTTTGGCGCGAACGGTGAGAACGAGTTCCGGGGGCCATATATAGCTCAATTGGTTCACTATCACTTCTTGATACTCACATCCAGCGTACATCGTCATCGGACATCAAGCGGTAAGCCACAAAGTCAGCCAGCTGTAGGTTAGGGCAGCTCACTTAATAGAGCTGTAGACGGGTTAGCATCAATCATGTTTTTTCAAACCCAGGTTTTGACTTTTCTGAATTTAGCAAGCTGTGATTTTCATTCGTTATTTAAAGTAAACCCCTATTTAAAATAATAAAACCAGATTGTGGTAATATATATATCGAAAAGATTTATTATACAGCTCTTTTGATTCGTCATGTCCCTTTGGTTAAAAAGAAGCCAGAAACTTCAATGTTTATTAAAAAAAAACTCCCCCTTTTCTTCTTTTTCTGTCAAATAGGGAGATGTAACATACCGTTTAAACGAACCAGTGCCATCTAAACTAAGAAAGAGTGAAAGATATATTTTCCTCCAGTATCTTCAAAAATACATATAGGAAAACATTAGAGGTTAGTACAAATCTTGTCACAGATCAGGTCTTTTTTGTGGTGACTGTATCTATTTATTTATGGCCTAGTAATAATTTGTCTCTACATCTCCTTTTATAGAATTTAATAAAAGGATAGAAGTTCTGACCTATACCCTTATCCCCAGGGGGACAAAATTCGATGGCATGACAACATAAAAAAACAGACATCGTATCGTATTGATAAGGAAAGCTAATAATTTCGGTAAGACCTATATCAGCATAGTGACACATCCGGAAAATCATACTATCATTAGTCTTATCTGGTTATTATACTTTTTGACACAATGTTTCTGATTTATTAGATTGTGCTAGCTGTCATAATCCAATTTAATACACGCCAACCAGAACGACCCTGCAGCATCCCTAGACTGATTTTTCACATTGAGGTAAATATGAGGTTTCTCATAGGTCTACTTACTACTACAGATTCGTTTCATGTCAACTATTCATGACTATATATTACACAGACTTTCATTCAAAGGTATCGTAATTGTATGTTAGCAACATACATCATAAAAATATCCTTTCTTCTTTTTCTTCTTTTCTTTTTCCACTTTCTTCTCTTCCTCTTTTACTTTTCTTTTTTCTTTTTCCATTCTATTTTTCTTCTTTTTAGTTTGTTTCTCTCATCCATCCATAAATAGTTTTTTTGCTTTTATCTCTTTTTCCTTTTTCTTTTTCTTTTTTCTTTTTTTCTTCCCTCCTTTTCCTCCTTTCCATTTTCTTCTTGTCTTATTCCTCAGTATGTCATCTCAGAATTAACCAACATTGACCCTGTCTATCGTAGGATTGGCTCATTGATAGTTCCCATGAGCATGTATTCTTGAATTCCCACACCTTGTAATTATGTAATCTATAGCATTATGTCAAGCTGTAATTAATGAGTGTATAATAGCATTAAGGAGCTAATGTATTTTTTTGTGTTTACACATGTACATATTCACACAGTTTTTTCATTCATAATTTTTTGTTTTTATTAATCACAGTGATGGAATCCTGATGAAGGCATTGCCAAAACGCGTTGGTTTTTCCACCATGTGTTTTTCCATCACACGTTATTGATAGTTTATTTCTCTCTGAATCTTATGTGTATATCATGTTTGCTTTTGAAAGTACAAGAGAATAATTCAAGCACAGCATTACCACGCTGGTAACTGAATTGAGTATACTGTATTCTCCCATCTTGTATTCTTGTCATATTGAGAAATTGTGTACATGTGAATCTTTTTGAATAATGATAGAAGTCCAACATGTCTGTTCTTTTCTCACTAATTTTGTAAATAGGCACAATTACATGTCTTTTTACTTTTTGATATAAGAAAAAACTTCTGAAATCTATTCAGAAATCATAAATAACCAACAAAAAGAAATAAAATTGAAAAATATATAGTTTTGTTATCTTTTTAATTCTTGTACAATTAAGTTTCTATAGTTTGGTTATATAAAAAACCCTCTTTGCTCCTTTCTGCATAAGATATAACCATACAGCTTATAAATTCCCCCCTTGTTTCCCCCCCCCCCTTTTTTCCAAAACGGTAGGATGTCCCGCACCTTCTCCTCCCAGGTCCTGAAGTAGACTGGTTCGGCAGGAGGGCCACCGCCGGTGCACTGACTCAAGGCGTGATCTTTTTCAATGAGTTTCTTGACCCTCCTGCGCACGTCATACCACCTGTTCTGGATATCGTCCTTTGTGCGCCTTGCTGGTGCTTTTGCGTTCACCTTGTCCACAATCCTTGCCCACATCTTGGATTTCTGTGACATGGGGGTCCTTTGGACCAATGTACCAAACAAATGTGGCTCTACTCTGATGATCTCATCTACCAGCACTTCTAACTCACTATCTGTGAATTTTGGATTCTTCTTTGGGGGCATGGTGATGGGTGGTGGTGGTGTTGGTTTAGCTAGCTGTATGTGTAAGTACTTTTGGTGAGGTGCTGATGGTGTGTGAGTTGTGTGATGGGTGAGTTGTGAGTGTGTCTGTGGTTACTGTGTGAGGGTGTTTGCTGCTGACTGTGTCTCCTATTTGCATAGGATCATGGTAGTGATTGATGTCCTTTATATAGGTGGAGTTGTGGGTGTGTCTTTGTCCCAGGTTTCTTTTTTTATATTTATTGGCTTTGTCATTGCTTGTTGTGTCCTTTTTTTGTCTTTTTTCCTTTGGGTTTTCTAGGCATGAAGGAGACGTTCTTCTGACCGAGACGGACGCTGATGTTGGCTCGTGCGGCATTCTCCGCCTCGTTCACGCTGCCTATCTTCTGTGTTTCATAAGCATCGGTCACAGAGATCTCTATTACTTGTGGGCCCGGTTTTCTGTGCGTGTCGGTCATGCGGCTTGGGCTCCGTGCGAGTCGGTCTGGTTTTACATGCATTGCATCGTACTGCACGGGTCGGACATCGCGGGTACGTGTCGGTCGGGTTCATTCCGGGTTCGTGTCGGTCGGTGAAACTCGCGTCGGTTTTCCGGCCGGATCACTATTTTCCCTACGGCTCGGTCTTACAGCTTGGATTCCGTACGTGTTGGTTGTAATTCGCATGCGTTGTATCATCCTGCATGGGTCGTACGGCACTGGTCCATGTCGGTCAGTACGTTTTGCGACCGGAATCGGAATCGGCCCCTTTGTGGGGACAGTCCAATATTTGAGCCCAGTCTGCATTGTACATAGGTTTGGCCATGTCAGTCTCCCAGTTAGTAAGGAGAAAAGCCCTGGAATAGTTCCCATGTTGCAGGAAAGCTCTGTACACCCATCTTATCAGTTTGCTGCCATTCTCTATGGTATAGAGGGTCAGGTACATCTCATGTGTGGTTAGAGCTAGGTGGAAGACATTAAATATTGCATTTAATGATTGTTTAAGGTGTTCGTAAGAAAGGAATTCACTCGGGCGAAGACTGTAGTCTGCCATAAGGGTTTCGGCATCTTGTAGTTCGCCGTCAACAAACAAATCCCGTAATTTTGAGAAACCGGCAGCATGCCACTGACGAAGTGGCCCTGAGAGAAGCCGCCCTGTGTGAGTGGGGAAGCCTAGCAAAGGTATTGCAGGAATGTAGAGTTTCTTCATGTTAGTGAGTTTACCGGTTCTAATAAGACAAGAGAAAGCTGGGTGGAATAACCCAGGGTGGAGTTGAGTAGAATGGTTGGTAGGAAATGATGAGTAGTGTAGTAAGCCCTCCTTAAAGTCTTCACGGGTAAACCCAATCTCATCCAGGGGGAGGCCAGGCAGCCAGCGAAACACCCACTGGAACTGTGTAGCTAAATAATAGCACGCTATGACCAAAAGAGCTAATCCACTCGCAGTCGCAGAAAGAGCTACCCTGCAGTGCCCGGCCCCCAAATCAGACGTGGGACGAGTCGAGATGTATGAATAAGGATTGAGGGATGAGCAGGTGAAGGTTCGCAAAATAGTGCAATAAACGGGGTAGCAGTCCATTACCTAAAACGGAAGAGAAGACCAAAAATCAAACTGAGCTTAGAGAAACGTGTTGCTCTGCCCAGATTTCCATCCTGCAAATCAATTGGGGAATGGTAAATATTAATCTCTAGGTATCGAACGGTAACTAATTCCTAGTACAATCTGGGATCTACTTGTAATAAAGAAAATACTATCATATGTTAAAGAAACACTTCTTAAATTGTAAAAACGTTATCATGTTCCTACTTTTTGCTTGTGTAAGTTACATCTCAAATATTTTGAAGATTCTGCATGTACTTTGGCATTTAGGGATGAGCCAGATCACAGGTTTGGCCTTGGCTTGACTGCAGAACAGTTTTAAGACATGGACAGAGTGGGCATTTGCCCAGGGCACAACCTTACAAGGGGCCTGGCCCCTACTCACCCTTCACAAGCCTGACCAACAGACCACTGCTCCACAAGAGTTTGCCAGGGGTCTGGTGCTGCTTGTTCAACTACTTGACTTTGCCTCTTCTGTTTCTCTCCTCTCTACTGAGACAAATCCCCAGTTACACAATATTTTCGATACTCATGGCAGGCCCACCTTGCCTGACTTTAGGAATTAAGCCACCTTGTTCTTCTCTTTCTTAAATGTCTTTGATTGGCAGTCCAGGCTCCCAGTTCTGAGATAAATGTAGATTCCCAGATGCACACTCTAGTCCTGTGAGACTCCAGACAAGTTGTGGGTACCTCACATCCTGATATTAGGTGTGAGACTGTCACCCACAACATCTGCTCTGCCTCAATATTTTTTTTTTTAGGTTTAACGTCCAATGGAGGTTCAGGTAAGCCAGATGTTTTTGTTCAACTTGTCTAAACTAGCAGATGGTCACTTACCTTAATGTTTCTGAAACTGTTTGCCATGGATTTTAAAATGTTTAGAAACATAATCAAAGTTTTGCATGCTTTCTCTCCAAGAAAGATTGGATAGATTGGGTAGGGTTGAGGCCTTTGACACTGTGCTCAATGGCATTAATTTACTATTGAACAAGGACATGCTGTGCCACCTGAATGTAGCATACCCAGAGGCAATAATATAAAGACCATAGTGAATAAATAGCGCATTGTAGAAACAGTAAATAAATGCACTGAGAAAGTAGTGGGGGTAATGCTTCTCCTTGGATGTGTCCATAAAATGTACCTTTTGTCCTGAATCTTGACTCTTTGTCCTGAATTTTTTACAGTCCTGGACAGAATTTTCCTCCATGCCATATGGTCACCCTAGTGCCAGGATACCCTCCCAGGTGATAGTGTACTCTACAAATCTGCATGACATGACATTCAGTAAGCACTTACCAAATTGTGGGTTTAGTAAATAATAAAAAGCCATTAATTGGTTACAAATCCTGTGATTTAGTGACTATAACATTTTGCAAAAGGTAAATTGCTTCTTATATCTAGCCCTTAGACGCCTATTTTGGTATATCAGTGTAACCCCAAGACAAAAATAAGACGGCCCATTAGAACTTACTTGCAGCATTCAACCAAAAATAGGTAATGCCACTAATGGCCACCTACCTAGACGACTAATACACAAGTCATGGATGTACTGTGTAAATAGCACTTATTAATACCTAATAAGGAGTTAAGTGCATTAGAACAAGTATCATTTTAGTGTTTAATCCAGTGGCTGTCAGTTAGTAGGTTTAGTGGTGCACTCACAGTTAACCATGGCATACATTTACTTCGGTTTTCCATGGTAAGCAGGGGCGTTGCTTTGTCAATAATGTTAGGTGTGCCTGATGGGATCATTGTAAATGAAAATAGGGGCGAATTTTGGAGCTGGGCACATAGCACAATTCTGGATTTATATATCAATATGGTGGCCTCTGTGTTTTACCATCAGTGGCTGTTCTGTGTTGGAAGTTTTCTTTTGTTGTTGTTTCCTTTTATTCTTGTTGAAAACAATAAAAAATAATTCATAACTTTTTTTTTAGGGGTGTGTGATTCTGAGATTCCCCAGCAAGCAACAAGGTCTACCCAACTAAAAAGAAAAGGGTGGTCTGGCGCCACTGGATGGTGGTACTGGACAGGGTTAGTGGCATTTATTTTTATTTATTAGATAAAATAAGGGTAGTCAGTGCAGGGTCTCGGTGAGATAATATGTTCTATGCACTGAAGCCGAGCTACTCCTCGCTGCATTTAGGGAAGAGAGACCAAGAAGAGCAGGCTAGCATCGGCCCATATCTTACATCAACAGACCAGGTTTAGGATGGGCATGAAAAGGGGCCTTTTAGAAGCCCAGACACAGCAGCATACAGCACTTGAAAGACGTGAGGATTCAGGAATAACAGGCTGGTAGGAAGCTAGAAAATAGTAGAAAATGTTGCAGAATGCATTACAGTGTGTAATGACAGAAGGAAGCTAAAATTCCAAGAAATAAATGTTTGATAGTACAGGGATAATAAACCCTTGTGCACTGTGGTGATCTATACATGAAGGAATCATGATCCTTTATTTCTCTCTCCCTTTTAATAGGTATCAAAAATGTGTATGTCAATGTGTGTGCTGAAGGACATTACAATGTGTTTCGTTATACTGGGGTGTACAATTTAGCCTTGCTCGGCTTCAAGTTAATTTTTGAGATACCTATGTGGCTTTGATGCCATTCTAAGTGTTTGTTGATGTAGTAGATTTAATCTAACATTTTCAGAATGGTAGTGTCGATTAATGTTAGGCTATCATTTGTCAGTATAACTTGAAAGGATGGATGCCTGCTGGACCAAAGACTGAGACAGCAGTATGACTTTGTGCTGTTTTGTGTAACTGATAGTGACAGGCATAGTTTCTGTACGGTGCCATTGTTGTAGGCTGATGTGTTACAGTGGGTAAATAACGTTTACCCCGAAACTTTTTCAACGCAGGGAATCACAACGCAGTCGTTACAACGACCGCGTTGTGATTCCGCAGACCATTACTCCGCAAGTCGGAACAATGACTTGCGGGGGGGGACAGGTGTTGGATTTAAAATCCAACACCTTCCCTAGTGTCCGCACAGACTGGAGTTGGAATAGTAAATTATACTATTCCAACATCCAGTGCCCCCGCTCCGCAAGTCGTTGTTCCGACTTGTGGAGTAATGGTATGCGGAATCACAACGCGGTCGTTGTAACGACCACGTTGTGAATCCCTGCGGGGAAAAAGGCTGCGGAATAACATCATAGATTCGTTACAGTGACTTGGGCTGGGCTCGCTAATGATCTAGCAAATCCCAAGCCATCTGGATGACTTATAGCTGATTGAGTGCCCCACAAGTTGCACCTACACACTAGCATGGGTCTTTAGGTAGAAACAAAAGGAAGCAAGCAAGTGGGGGAAAAGGTTAGACAGGGATATTTGTAACAAAAGCATTCATCAACTAAGCTATCTTAATTAGTCAACAAATGTGAGACTTAACATTGCATGCCGTGCTCTGGTGCAGGTACAGTAACCATTCAAGCTATTTTAAGAGGATTGAAAATGTGCCCATTGGTTTAGCCAGTATGTTCATGCCAAGTCAGATAAAAAAAGTTCTAGAAATCATCACAATTCAGTATCTTTCCCCTTTGAAATATAAAGATAAATCAGCAACTGCAAGATGTAAACAAGTTAAAAGTATTTTAGAACTGTTCCTAAATACTTGGATGCACACAGAGACAACAGCTATGTTAAAGAAAAATAAATTGGAGTGTTTTCAGCAATTTGATACCTAATTGCGATATCCTGATTCTTCCATAACCAAAAATACACAGAAATGTCTGGTATGTTTCTCTAAGAAAAGTGTCAACCCTTCCTGCAGATCGGGGTCAACTATTGGATGCTTACAATCATGGTTAGAACCCACAAACAGATGCAACCCCATGGCACCAATAGACAGGTACACAACAGTGGGTGGGAATAATGCTTCTGAAACGAGACAGTACAAGCTTCCCTCCCTCACTGAATAGGTACAGCACACCATCTGCAGTACAAGCTTCACTCACAGAACAGGCATACCCAGGCTTTAACAGTTCACATTTCACTCTCTCACACGACAGATACACCATGTGCATCAGTTGACGAGCTTTCCATCTTCACATAAGATGCACACTAGAGTATCCATCACACAACAGGTACAATTGGGCATCACCAGTGCAGGCTTCCATTTCTTATGGAACAGATACAGCATGGGCAGAAGTACAAGCTTCCCTCCTTCACGGAACAGGCACAGCATGGTAACAGCAAAGGAATCTTCACTCCCAGACACAACAGCAGCAGTACATGCTTCCTACTGTCACAGAACAGGTAAAAATCAAGAAGTTTTTGTGAATTATCCTCCATCAAATAACAGGTATAGCACCGCCTGCAGTAGTATCACAAATACCCTTGCTTATTTGATGCATGTATTTCAGTATGGTTGTGTGGATTTATAAGTGCATGAATGGTGCTGCAAGTAAAATGGATAAGTATGGATGGTTGACTATTTACATTTGTTATTTCAGCACCACGATGCCCCAAGGGGTGAACGTGCGCTTATGAGTACATCATATGTCATGCAATGTCATGTTACATGATGGTAAGTGTGAAGGGGTGAAAGGGTGTATTGATACACAAGTAAAAGAATGGAGAAGTGGATGGTGGTGTCAGTTGGTGGACAATAGAGTGAGTAGGAGGCTAGATGGCTCATGAATTTCTGTTTGATGAATGATGAATTTTTCCAGACATATATAGATGAGTAGTTGATTGGAGAATGTGGATAGACAATGCATATGAAAGGAAAATGTCTGTGGATTAATGCCTTTGATGCTGCTGCAATTGGCTGCTCCCCTTGTGCACATGCAGTATTTATAATTAAAAACGCGTTGGCATTTAATGAGGGATGAAATGCCGCTTTCATTTGCAATAAATAAGCTTTGAACTTACCTACTGTGGAGTGCATCCTTGCTGCAGGGCACATTGTTTTCAAAGAGTATCACAGCGGTTCCGGCCGTGAAATATTGCACAGCCCAGGAAAAGATGGAACCTCTGGATATGGAACTATTCCGAGTCTGATGGCGCAGCAGAGCAATACAATAAGAAAGCGGGAAGTTTCACACTGGGGCCCACTGGAGGGACTAAATATTTTGTGGCAATATGCGGAGCCCACTATGGGTAATAAACTACATGTCCCAAGGTGCATCAGGAAGATAAGCCAAACGGCAGGCACACCAGAGGTCTATAAAACAATTAACACACATGGGACTGCTCTAATATTACTGCATTGCCAGACATGCCCAGGAAGAAGAAGCGTACAGCTTCGAAACGCGTTGGCATCTAATGAGGGATGAAATGACACTTTCATTTGCAATAAATAAGCTTTGAACTTACCTGCTGTGGAGTGCGTCCTTGCTGCAGGGCACATTGTTTTCAAATAATATCTATATATATGTATATATATATATATTCACTGAAAAAAACATAGGTTTCACACATGTTATAGTTAGCTGTACATTTCACTCGTAAAAAACCAATGAAATTCCCCCGTTATAGTTAGTGCAGGCAACTATAACTCACGCGACCGCAATCCTCTGCTGATGATGTCAGATATTACATCACTGATGACATATGTGTGTTTATAAAAAATAAATATTTGTAATATATGTATAGCTAAAGATACAGTATTAGCATCAACAGAGGATTGCGGTCGCGTGAGTTATAGTTGCCTGCACTAACTATAACTTTTTTACGAGTGAAATGTACAGCTAACTATAACATGTGTGAAACCTATGGTTTTTTCAGTGAATTTGCAAGGTTTTTTAAATGCTAATTCCTAACTATAACGTGTGTGAAACCCATGGTTTTTTCAGTGAATTTGTACGGTTTTTTAAATGCAAATTTTTTTGGGAGATTTTTTGTAAACCTATGTATAAAATAATATATGTACTATATCCTGCATTATGGAAAGGTTTTTTTTTTTTTATGCATTTTTTTCCGTGCGCGTACGGTAAGCTGACGGTACGCGCTCTGTACGTCATAAGTACGGTGCGCGTACGTAATAGGATACGCATACAGTAAGCTGACGCTACGCGCTCCGCACGTCATAAGTACAGCGCGCTTACGTGATACGTGCGTGACGTACGCGTACACGCGGAAGCATCGTCGCAGTTACGCAGGGGCGTGTAATGCGCATGCGCGAGTGCATCTTACGTACGCGCTCCGTAAGCGCTCCGTAAGCGTCACGTTTGCGCATGCGTACTTGTTTACGAGCGCGTACCGTAAGCTTACGGAGCGTGCACGGTAGGTCATGTGATCCACAAAGAACACTTTTCATTGGTTGAAATTACTTTCAGTTCCAGAAACTTCCCACACCACACCCATTCCCCTCATTACTGCTTGAAAGAACACTTTTCATTGGTTGAAACTACTTTCAGTTCCAGAAACTTCCCACACCACACCCATTCCCCTCATTACTGCTTGTGATTCTCTAGGAGCAGGAGCTGAATTGTCTTTGGGATACAATGGCAGAACAGCAGACCTCTTCTGAGAGTGAGGCTAGCAGCACCACCATCATCCAGAGAAGGAGGAAACAGAAGAATTCTTTTGTATGGGAGTATTTTACTTTTCCAGAGGGGGAGAAAAAGGTCAATGCTCCACTGGTCACTTGCACACTTTGTGACCGTGTTTTATCAAGAGGAAATCCTAGGAAAAAGTATTCCTTTGGAAATCACTCTATGATGAGACACCTTAGGGATAAACATCCCAGGACCTTTGCTCGACATACTGGAGAAAACTCTTCAGTAAGTCACCAGAGCCCAGCCTCAGAAGCTCAGCCGAGTACATCATCGGCAGCTCAGCTGAGCCCTTCCTCTGAGGTGGGAGCATCACCTTCTTCTGCTCCTCTGGACGTTAACCCTCGATTTGGGAGGGTTGTAATGAGTTGTATAACGTGTTCTGGTCTTATTGTTTTTGGGGAGACCAGTGTTCCCCTTATTAACAATAGGATAGACCAGCACGTTTGTAGACGCTCATAATATTCCCATTCTTTCTTTCCTCCATCCCTCTATGAACCCAACGGCTCTTTTAAGAGCCAACCTTACCGCACAATTTTTTTTTTTTTTTTTAAGCTTTCCTTTTTGAAATTTTTTTTTACCGTGCGCGCACGGTACGCGTAATTACGCGAATTTTGCGGAATTTCTCCGTATACGCCATGCGCGTACGCTGCGCGCATTCGGCGATTTTTTAAAAAAAAATGTAAATTAATTTTTTGCCCTTGGGGGTCCTTCTGAGACCCCCTGACAAAGGCTAGGGGGTCAGGAACTGTCCAGCCTGCCCCCTTTTCACGTTATCCACCTTTGTTTTACACCCCCTCAGACTGCGAGAGACAAAATGGCGGCCGACACTTCCTGATTTCGAATGTTTACTTTGATCTAACAACCAATCAGAATCGCGCTTGCGCACGGCACCGTGCGCGTACGGTAAGCTTACGGTAAGCGCACGGAGCGCGCTCACAGATATATATATTGATTTAAATGCTATTTTCTCAGGAAATACTGAACAGATTTACACAAGACCTGTAAAAGGCACATCCCTGACCTGAGGACTACCTCTCTGCCAAATTTCACATAATTCTGTTCAGCCGTTCGGGCTGTAGCTGTGTCTAAAGGTCCTATGGAAAAATGCATGGGGAAAACGCGTTTTGGGACCCCCCTTTTTTCTCAGCCCCCGCTTGACGAATCACCCCGAAACTTTTAGGGTAGGAGCGGAGCGTAGCGCCCCATTAGTTTTGAAAAATTTGCGAGGATTCGTCAACCGACGCCAAAGTTATTCCAAATAGAATGTTGCGGATTTCCTATGGAAACACGGTCCTAACTATAACTATCTACTGGCGACCGCCAGTAGATAATATATATATATATATATATAGATATAGATTACCTACTGGCGGTCGCCAGTAGGAAGTTATAGATAGGACCTATTTTCCAGAGGAAATCCGCAACATTCTATTCCCTGTAACCTTGGCGCCGATTGACGAATCTTCGCGAAATATAGATATTACCTACTGACAGGCATCAGTAGGTAGTTATAGTTCGACGGCATTGGTTGCATAGGAAGAGCATCTGTTGTTTTGCTAATATCAGCAAATCCCACAGTCCCCGTGCTGAAATCTGAGTGGCTGCCAGCACTTCAACCAGGAAGTGTTGGCAGCCATCTTGGGAGTTGGCTTCAGCCGAGTTCCACAAAAAATGTTACAGATAAAGAAAAGGGGGCAGGGTAGGAATACCTTGACCCCCTGGGTGTGGTAGTGGGGTCCACAGGGACGCCACTGGGTAGTAAAAACATTTTTGTTTCAATTTTGCCACCAAATTGCAACTGGATCTGCAAATTCACAGCAAAATTGAAAAAATATATATACTAAAGCCCCCAGCTGGGCCAGGTACTGGGGCATGCAGAATTTACTAAATATATTAGAGGGGGCTGCATGTGGCCCCCTCCATGGGCATCTTTGCACTCTGTGGATCACCACCTTCCCAGGTCTACATATACATATGGGGGACAGCTGACTCCCCTAGAATTAAAAAGGAGGGGGCCGCATGGACCCCCTCCTAGTAGGGCTTTAAGAAGACCCGGGGACCACCACCTCCCTGGGGCTAAAATAAACAATATGTAGGGGGTCCATGTGGACCCCCAGCCCCAGGTACCTTCACCTACACGGGTCCAAATGCAAAACAAAAACATGGAGGTGGCCACTCCCGGACCATATATGGCCCCGTGGACCACCACCTCCCCGGGGCTGGCCCATGCAGAAGAATGGGGGGGCCCTTAGGCCCCCATCCTGGAGCCATACATGACTGCCAACACGCAGGGCTGCCTCCTTCTATGTCTCGGGGTGCACACCCCCGGGACATAGCGGTTTGCTTTTGCTTAGGGGGAGCTTGCAAAATGAAACAATCCGCTTCGAGCAAGTGGGAGCTGTCAAACTGCTACCGCTAGCCAGAAGCGGAGCTTTCATCTCTTTGCCTGCCTGCAGACATGCATGCAGGCTCTGTGATTGTTCCTTGAAAAATTGTACAGGCTAATGCCTATGCTATGAATAAAACTTCAATAAAAAAAGAGCAAGTAAAGAGATAAAAGATTGCTCTTGCTCTCAGGGAGCTGCATTTCCAGCAGCTCCCTATGTGCAACAGCAAGGCTGGAGGCAGGGAGACAGCTGGGACTGCAGGGACTTGAGGCTCTCCGTGGTCCTTATCCTGCGCACTGTGTGACTTGGGTGGGCTCCAGGGCACCCAGGAGACATGGCCGGGCCCTGGGGATGGGGTCCCCAGACCAGAAATTGGCCTGGGGTGGGGGCAATGCAGCTCCCCTCCCCATTGAATTATGACTGGGCCCTGGGGGATGGGGTCCCCAGAGTCCAAAATCAGCCTGGGGAGGCGGGACAGGGAGCCCTTCTACCCCATGAAATTATGTCTGGGCCCAAAGGATGGGGTCCCCGGGGCCAATTTCTCATCCGGCATTTAGTCATGGCTGGCCATTGGGGATGGGGTCCACCAGGGCCTTTCTAGCTCTGACGCTCATTTCACAAAAATTAAAACTCAACAGTAAGCACTTCCACATATAACCATAGCAGAAGCTCCACTTCTGTAAAGGACATATGATCCTAACTCCTTGGCTTGGGGAATGCAAAGCAAGTGTGTTTTCTCTGCAATTCCATATTGAAAAACAATCTGAAATCGTTCATGGAGGTGACTGCATCGTTGATATATTGGAGCGCAACCTGTATGTGACTGTGATGAGTGGGTTGTTTCTTGTCCTCTCCTGGTGAGAGCAGAGTCCATGGTTGTTCCTTTCAATTATTAGGAGTATCCAAATATGGAAATCATTCGGAGGCGTCCCTGTTTGGCCCCATCCACCTTAGTAGCATCCAAAGGTCTTCCTGCCTTTTGCCAGGATGATGGGCAACTTAACTAGAGCATCCCCAGCGTATTTCCTGCCGATTTTGGTGAGGAGTTCTCCACCAAGCAAAGAATCACTTGCTTCATAAAGTTAAGAGTAAGGACACTTGTCTGGTGGATTTTGACATCTTTATAGTCTCATTGTCTTCTCCATTGGAGGATTCATGTTATCACATATTTCTGGATGAAGATCCATTAGGAACAATCACATTGCCAAAACTCACACAAGGTCACTGGTGACATTTCCTCATGCTCCATTATGCTGCTGTAGTGTAGAATATGTACTGGACATTTACCCAAGTAGGTAACACTTAGAAATTAACCAATAGAAAGAATTCCACTTGGGTAGATATGTTGTGCAAAACTGTAGACTCTTGCTGGATAAAAGGGCATTTGTGGTTCCTTTGTGGCTGAGTCACTCACACAGCTACTGGCACACCCACACAGACACTTAGACACCCACTTACACACTCAGGCACTCACATACCCACCGAGAGACCCACTGAAACATTCACACACCCAATCACAGATGCACCCAGACACTCATGCATCCACTCACAGACCCATATCTCCACTCACAGATCAATTCAGACACTCATGCACCCACTCACAGACCACCTCAGACATACACATCCACTCTCAGGCCCATACATCCACTCAACAGCAACTCACAGACCCACTCAGAGACTAACGCATCCACTCTGACACTTATGCACTCACTCACAAACTGACTCACACACTGATGGAAACACTTGCAAACCCACTAAGACACCCACATAGTTACTCACAGACCCACTGAGACACTCACTCAGACACTCATGCACTCACTCAGACACCCACGCACCCCCTCACAGATCCACTCAGACATTCACACACTCCCTTACACACCCACTGAGACACTCATGCACTCACTCACTCACTCGCTTACTCTCAAATGTTACAGGTTACAGTTAGGAAATACAATTTTAAAAACCTTAGAAATTCACTTAATTTGTGTGCGGGTGTGTAAGTGGCTGTATGAGAGATATTGCAGGGGTGTGAGTTGTTCTATGGATGGTGTCATCAGAGGTGTAATTTGAGATGTCATCAGTGATGTCACTGCAATGTCATGAGTGATGTAATATGTGAGGTCATAAGCAGTGCATTGCGGGGCATAAGTTATAGTTAGTGCAAGTAACTATAAGTGATGAATGTCTATGATTTTGTACAAGTGAAATGTGAGCCTAACTATAACGTCCGTGTATCCTTTGTTTTTTTCAGTGAATTTCTAACATTTTTTGTTCTATTTCCTAACTATAACATCCCTGTAACCTTTGTTTTTTACAGTGAATTTCTAAGGATTTTTTTTATGTTGTTTCCTAACTATAACGTCCCTGTAACCTTTGTTTTTTTTTAAGTGAAGCCTTCTCATATGTACAGTTTACCTCCTTGAGTACTAGTTTTCATGATCGATAGTTAGGCTGTATAAGCGCTATAGAAAAACAAATGTTGCAAGCATCACAGTACCTTGTACCGTGAGTCTCTGCTTCTCTGTACAGCCTCTCCTTCTACGGGTATTGCTTCACAGACTTTGTTTTCCTATGTGAGAGTCAGGGCTCCGCGACAATGATGAACATCTAGGAACCAACCCACAAAGCCATCCATGAGCATGTGAAGCAGTACTAGAAGAGTACCACTTCACGTTCTCTCAAATGCACCCGCAAATGGGCCCCGAAATGTCTAACGCCCTATTCGTAAAAAAGCAAAGAAGGTACAGTCACTTTTATTTGTCCTAATTGTAAATGAATGTTCCCTGAATGTTTAGATGTTTTGAAGTAAATTCCCATATGCACCCTAGAGTATATGAAAATGTACTGCAGGAACACTACCTTATGCATTCATAAATGGCCCAATGAATTAGCCCCACAGCCATGCATTCCTACAAGCAAGTCAGGAGGAAATTGTGCTGTTTCCAGCTGGCGGTGTTGAGCCACTCAGGCAGCCGTATAAACTAGAGACATATTTGTATTGAGGTAGTGGTAAAAGGGAAAGAGAAACTGGACAGCTCCGATTGGTTTAAGATAGACCATTGATCTTATGTGTGTGCCCAGATCAGGTGAAGATTGGCAAGTGATGAAAGTCATGGCCATAGATTATGGGACACAGAAATTTGGGGATCCTTGTTAAAACTATTTAGTGCCATCTTTAGCCACAAAATTATGATTAACAATTGGTTTCGAGAATTTTTTCTGCTGCAGTTCTAAAACAGTAAGACAAATCCACCTTTTAGAGACCCAAAATATATGAAAATGTAAAATTTAAAATCATCCATTTTCTATTTTCTTCTTCTGAAATTGATTTTATACTTTTAAATCTACACTGGGTGTATTCACTTTTGTGTTTTCTCTTCGTAGCTTTACATTTTAATGTTTTGATGCTCTTGGCCCTCGTGCTCCTCCTCCGTCATGCACCCAAGTCAACTCACTATGACTAAAAAATAACAATTTTGGGGTCTTGCCACGACGCCAAGCCGTCTTACAGAAAACAATCGAGCTCCATCTGAACGAATTGTATCCCTAAAACTGATCACAGCTTACACATGCAAGATACTAAAACAGACCATCGCCAGACAATTCCCTAAGATATGTAATACTCTTCCCACCAAACCGCATGCTTCACACCTGACTGCTTTCATTCTGGTCCCAACTTAAGAATCATCTCTCCAAGTCAGTTGATCAAAACATAATGTAATAATGATGTTGAACATTAGGGATCCACCAAGACCCAATAACGACAAAAATCACTGTGACATGTCTTACATGAAGGGTAGTAAAGCGGGGCACCTACTGTGATGCACTCGTCAGAGTCAAGCCATGACTTACATCACTCGTACATCATTTTGGCTGGTTGGATACAAGACTTACCTGGCCCATGGTGCACAAGAGTGAGACAAAATCTCAACTTTTAAACTGCACTACGTTTATTCAGGTCGTGGCTTCTTGATGGACATCCGAATGGTAGGGTTGCTAGCTGGCCTGTTTTGTACTATCATGACCAGTTTTTTAATGTCTAAGCCTGTACAAAAATTTGGAAAAGTTCCTTAAAACCACTATTTCCCCCCCTTATCTATGCATACTTTAAACAATAAATATTAGAAGAATGCACTTTAAAATGTGCTCTTCAAATGCCATTATTCTACCTGACTGATATTTAAACAACAACAGGAAGGCCATGTTAAAAAGGAATAAAGTCGATTTTATATAAAGTCGTATTTAAGTATCACGGTAAGGACTTTGCAGAATCTTAAAACGGGAAGAAATAGTTGGTATTTTTCTTTGGGAAAGGTGTCAACCCTACACTATGAAGGAATTTCTAAAAGCAAACCCACATGTGCTCACAGTGCAACAAGACGTGCACTGAAGTTAAGTAATTGGTGAACACGTGCTATATATAAAAACTGTAGAACATAACAAATAGCATATCGTCCAAACCAGTCTCATTTTAGTGGTGCCTGCTCCGTTTTGCTTCTTTTCCTCTCCTTTCACGTACACTTCATTGATATCTAACATTTTTTATCACTTTCATGCACTTTAACTATTTCTAGTACTTATTAAAAGAAAGGTAAAGTTCGTCAATGATTCAGCTGTACCATAATCACAAAAAAAGTTACATTTTTTTCCATGTTTTTTACAACGTTGCTGCAAATCTGCCTACTTCTGGCATACAGAGAACATATTTTGCATCTGGTATATGATCATTAAACATTCACTCTGTTCCCTTTTAAAGTGAAGTGAAAAAGCAGCCATCTTGGCCTTCCTTTCATTGCTAATGCGCAAATTGATACATAGATTCTTTGTTTAGGCAAGGCAATGTAAACAATAGAGAACTTGGAAGCGTTGACATGCTTGCTTTTTATTTGACAGATACTAGTTTTTTTCCAGGCCTGAGGTTATGCAATATAAATGCATATTCAGAGGCATTAGAAACATGCAGAGACATGGAAGCTAGCAACTACATGCGGATTGTGCTACATTAAACAACAAAACAATGTGGCAAACAAACCATGCCAGTTATATATTATTATTTCCACCATGCCAGAGAAAATGAATGTGTCCCAAGTAAAATTGTAATTAGAAATAACAATACAAATACACCTGCATTCACATGTTAGTGAGTGCAAAGGTAACACAGTATGTTTAAACCTTATAAGAACATTGTAAGGTGTGATGCTTCTTTGAAGACAATGAAGTGGCTCAGGGCCAACAATGGCTGGTATAAGCCTTCTGCTGCAACATTCCAATGTGCGTCTTTCTGTTTCTCCCTTTTTAGGTTGAGCCTAGCGCTGTCAGCATGATCTGTTGCAGGTACTTTGTGGGCTGTGACTCCTCTCATCGCTTTGGATTTGGCTTCCTGGTCCCCTGGAGCATCGTGCCAGGACTTTACATTCTGAACAGCTCTTCAGAGCTCTTCATGCACGTTTGTAAGTTTCCCTATATCTGCATGGCGCCCCCTCACAATAGGTACAGGCCCGCTGGTCACCGTCCCTTTAATTCCATGTGGTGTCCTGACCTGCCACTCCGATTGACCAGTGCCTGAGCCTTTAAATCCTGGCTTCAGCACTTTGGTCGCTTTCACCCTGTGTGAGGACACATTGTTTTGTTCTGGGCCTCCACTATCTGTCTGTCTTCTGTTCCTGTCTTTCTCCGCCATCCCTCCCACAGACTTCCTGCCCCTGTACTGCAGTGTGACAATGGGTCCCCTCTGTGCTCCCTGAGAACCTGCTGTGTCTCCCCCACCAAAGTCTTCATTTTGCCTCGTACATTCCGGCGTCATTTTCAAGCGTGTATGTACAGATTTTCTCCCTTAGAAAGGATCTTGAGCGCCATACATTATATTGCATTCACATGTATGATAGTGTGACGTCATCTCACGTTGCCCCTCCTATCTGTCACCTGTTGCCACTCAGCTAATATCCATAGCATATTTTGCATTGTCAGCATGCTTTTGCATGACGTTTACATGGTTTAATGTGACACTTTACTGTGTCCCAATCAAATCAATTATATATATTGTTACTTTTGAGACTACACCCTCTTGTACAGTGCAGCCACTCTTGGCAGGGACGACATGTTTCGTAGGACATGTGCAGTGAATGACCATGCATGTAACCCCTGGTGGGTTGTAGCAAGTGTGTACAACTCTGTGGCACATTTCTGTTACTTGTTTATTAAAGGCTACACTAACTTCGATAAGTCTATAAGCTGTTGATTTGTGAAACAAGAACTTTACTGCTGAAATCGTTAATAGATTTTCCCCAGAAAATTACAATTTCAAGAAGCAGCAGGAATGGATGCGCCATTGGCAAAGACCACAGGTATCTATCAGTTAATAAGGTTCCCGCAAAGTGTACCCTTCTATTTCATTCTTTCTATATATTCTGAGAGAAAGTTTAAACTGAAAATCTCTCGATGGAGGCCGGCAATAAAGCGAGATAAACGTATCCCACGAGTAAAGGCATTTCTGATGCTCAATGGCGAGAACGTGTAATTTCAGTGATGTCCCTCGTGTCATAAAAGTTATTAGAACATGACAGTTTATGCATTCTGAAGATTAAAGTATTAGCAGTTAAACATAGAAGCTGCACTGACACGCAATTTAAATGTGCATTTGTTTGTATTGTAGAGTTCGACTTAGGTGGCATTAGTATTAAATTACATGTTAGAGGGAAAAAAACTGATTTTATAATATTATTTAGACAATAGACTAACAGTGCATAGCGAAACAATATTGAATTTTTAACGATTAATTAATTAAAAATGCGTGCTAAAATGTGAAAAATGCACTGCTCTGACATATTTAATTAAATGTATTACTCATATTAATGAAATAAATATTTTACTGCTGAATCCATAAGTTTGCATATTATTTGAGTTTTACTCAAATGTATTAATTAATTGTATTGCTAACATTCTCTTGCGTTAGTATGAGTGAGGCCTGCAGAGCTGTATTCGCCGTCACATGAAAATGATGAAACATTATTTTTAACTTGAAATCTTCTTTCAGATTTTGTTCTCATGAGAAGCAAACCTCTTGTGACAGACCTCATCGTTTAAAGGCGAAGAAATGTACCCAGTTGGCCTTGAATGAACACATTCGTTTCAACCCTGCCTGGACTCACACAGATGGAAGATGTTCTTGTGGAAAGCTTGGGAAAGGAGGAGTATGTTTTAACTCGCAGTCGTGTGATTTTTTTTATTGGATGATGCCCCTTCAACGTGACTCAGACTGATACTTTTGGTGAATCAGATTGTTTTACTATTTTTTAGATGACACTGCTCAGTTGGACTTTGGGGAAAGATGCTGTTCACATTCCTGACCCAGACGCTTTTGCTGATGGAGAGTTCATGAATGCTGCACCCATTGGAGAGGTATTTTCCTCTCTGCTTGTGACCCTCCAATGCGCTTTTGAGATTTAGAATTCTTTACCTAATCCCCTTTAGAAGAATCTTGATCAAGCTTCTGATACATTGACTCTCTTTTTTTTTCTCTCCTAATTTATTGTGCCCCGCTTATTTAGTAGTTTACAGCCGAGATTATCCTTTTTAGAGCTCGCGCCTGCGTTGCAGTGCGCAGCCCTGCTCGCGCAGCAAGAGCCCTTTTGTATGGGGTTTTGAAAGCTGACCACACGCTTGTGATCAGCTTTCGCCGTCAGGCATTGGTTTTTGCGTGGTTTTTTTTACAAAAAAAGGCACGCGATTGGGCTAAGGCAGGCGCATGTCCTGCCTTTGCTACGCCCATTCCCAACAGTGGCTAGCACGCGCAGCAGTGCGCTTTCGCCATGCTGTCGCTGCCGCGCTCCCTCCCCCCTGCTCCTCTGTGGTGCGCGCGCACCACTAGTTGTTGACAATAGCGATTGCGACGCAATTGCTTTCAGTGCCGCTTGTTTTCTTTACTTTTGGTATAATCGCGGCACCCGCGCTTTGCTTTTGATGTTATAAGTAAAGCACGGGTGCCGCGATTATACCAAAAGTAAAGAAATAGAAAAAAACATCTATTTCTTTACTTTTGCTATAATCGCGGCACCCGCGCTTTACTTTTAACAACAAAGATTCACATATGAGAAGTATCACTATGATGAATTATATTGACAAATAAAGAAGAATTCTTGGAAAACGAAACTACTTAAAAGCTTTTGTGGATTTGATTTAAAACTTAGTAGGTCTTATCCAGACCACTTGCGGAGTGCAACAGAGGGACACTAAGTACTTTATCTTGGTGCTTTATACATGTTTGGATCCACTCCCTACAGGTCAGAGGGAGATACCTTGTGTGCACCCAAGCAGCACTATTGTTTGAACATTTAACATTTGATCATTATTTACCAGTGTGCCTCACTATTGATATTCTTTGTTACTGGGGGCCCATATTGCAGCACCGCTGCAAAACCAGCCCCAGGTAACAAAAAAGTCCCCCACCACTGCAAAACCGGCCCCCATCATTCCGGTCTCCCGAAGAAACACCAAAATGCCCGCTAAGGGTGAGATATGCTACAGCATGAACACAAAAGACACATATATGAATAAAACACAGCAATATTTGCAACTGGAAAAGATCACAAGTATTAAAAACTAAATTAACAAACACACTGATTCCAACTGGGATTCTATTTATAGTGGTATTTGTGCAATTTTCATGGGGGTTAGTCGTCCATTAACCATATCCCAGGCAATAAAGTACTGGTTATTTATAAGTTACTGTTCGAAAAACGTATACAGCACCCACTGCAGAGACGAATGTGCGATCTGCAGGCGCTCTTCATACTTTGTAGCTCAGTACATTAAGCATCATAGCGCCTGGTAATAATAAAATCTTTTACTACAGTGCCAAGAAACAGGAGGAATCCGACATGAAGTATTTCATGAAAAAAATTGTGCCGCTATTACTCTCCGAAATAAAGTTTGTGTATTTCTTTGTCAGGCTCGGCTCTTTGTCTTTCTTTCCATTGATTGCCTAACAGGACTACACAGAGTTGTGTCATGCTTAATGGCCGGTCCATACTAAGATGCTGCCTTTAACATGCCAGTGTATGTACCAAATAATGGGACAATACGTTCAGTGGGTTCATCCAATCATTTCTCTATCCTGACAGGCAACGCTTTCGTCGGTGACTTTCATGTTTTTGTACCATTAGGAAGGAATGCTGACTTTGTGATACATGTTAATTCTAGATTCACAATAGTCAGTTTCATCACATTATGGTTTCCAATACAGGAAAACATACTTTGAAATATTGCGTCAAAACACACATTTGCCTTACTCTCTCTTCACAATTATTTGTTCGATTTTCTAGTTTGTGCCCTCTTTCTCAGTAGATATCTGCCTTTCTCTCTGTCAGTCTGTCTCTTGCGCCAAAGCTGTTTGTCATTGAATTTCTCAGGTGAGAATACAGCGCAGTGTTTATACTATGGAGGCCAGCAAGTAAGCCTAGGCCTTTTTGTATCTGCGCAGCGGAGAACATATAAATTATTTCATATTTCTTGTGTAAGGCCTTATTTAAAAAATATTAGTCTGAACTACATTCCAATGTCTTATTCACATCCAGACGTGAAACGCAATGCGTGCTAGGGGGATTTACAAGGAAGTGCTGCAACGCAGCAACGCAAGCCCTTTGGCTGCGCCACGCTGTGTCACTTCCAAAGCACAGGAATGCGACATATTTACAATAATATGTCGCATTCCTGTGCTCTCCCCTGCGCTGGTGCACAAACAGCAGCCATGCGCCGGCACAGGCATCCTTGCACCAATGTGCAAAGATGCCTGCGTCATGGGGAGATTGTTTTTGTGCAGGAAGGGGCACCTTCCTGCACAAAAACAATCATTACAGGCATTTTCCTCTTTTAATGCGTGCTGTAGAATGCAGCACGCATTGAAAGAGGAAAAAACGAGGAGAAATAAAAAAAAATCTCCTCCTTGCACCGCATTCAGACGCATTTCCAGATTTACGATTCCGCGTAAATCTGGAAATGTGTCTTGTTCCATGGGTGTTGCATAGGAACGCTCACAGCAGCACCCATGGAACTCTCCTTTCACGCAAAGTGCTGCATGTAAAAGGGCCATATTTACAAGGACAGGAAAAGCCAAACAGGGTGGCTTTTCCTGTCCTTGTGAATATGGAGCAGAAAAATACGCCACCAGTATGTCACAAAATGTGACGTATTGGTGGCGCAGGGTGCTTGTAAAACTGCCCCTAGGTTTGCAAGAAAGGGCTCCCTGTCGGCATCTGGCCTTGTGTTATTCAACTGTCAAAGTGTATAATGAAGTGCGGTTGAGGGTACAAAAAAGTCAGGTGCCTTCTTCTGGGCCATGCTTGGTCTGCTTCTTAAAACATATTCACAAACCAAGGTCAAACTTTATGGCCCTATGCAGTTGTTACTGACTGCTGACTATGTTGTGATGTGGAGCTTATACACATGTATGATAGTGTGACGTCATCTCAGTTCATCCCTCCTCTCTGTTGCCCACTCAGTTTAAGTCCCCGGCAGACTTCAGCAATCCCGTTAACCTAAACTCACTCACCTCTGACCACGGCTCACTCACCCAATAAAAACTGATGCTCTTTGAGCAGTTCACAAGGCCTCTGCCCAACCCTTGACCTGAGCCCACCTCCCGACCAAAGCTCGAACCCTACTCTCAGTCCAGCCTCTCATTTATCTCCTGACCATCGCCATTGTTAGGGATTTACAGATGCAGATTACCTGGAGAAGGCCGATGCATAGCATTTATGTAGATGTTCAACAATGTGAAAAATTCAGCATACATATATGTGACGCAAAGGTGCCTTTTCATGCTCTCTATGAGAACAAGCATTTGTAATGCAACAGGTCTCGCATATGCGAGAGTTCAAGATATTGACATTGTAAATGACAATGTCTTTTATTTATCTGCTTTGATAATTAACATATAAATAAAAGGCATTGTCATTTACAATGCCAATAGCTCAAACTCTTGAAAATGTGAGACGTATTTCATCTTAAAGAAGCGGCCGCCATTGTCCGGGGCTGCTTGGAAAGTGAAAGCGCGCATGGTGCACTGAATGATGCAGGAAAGCAAATCATGCCTGCAGTAGGAGAATCTCATTAAAGAAAATAGTGCTTACAGACTAAATAAGACATACCACGGAACAACAGAAGCAAAAGGGCCAGTCCTCATGGGAGGTTACAAATGAAGACAAGGCGGTACTAAGGAGGGACTAACAAGCTTATTAACAAATCAGAAGCCAGCATTTACAAAGGACAGTGACACAAGCCAATGGAAAATATGTGCAGAGAGTGGGTGGAGCTTCAAGTCCATCCTCGAATACATCATGTCTCGCAGAGCAGCGCATGCGCTGCCCAGGCTCGACCTAAAAATGTCTTTCCCAGTGGAGACATCATGTTCCCTACACATGTGACGGCCAGCCCGACATGCGTAGGTCAGCCAGCACCAATGCTGGCTGTCTAACAGCCAGGGGGACTGCAGGCATAGGATCCTAGTGTGAAAAGGAACGCTGTTTAAGCCTGCTCCGACTAATCATGGCACTGCTCTCATGCTGAAAACGCATGAGAGCAGCTCCATGATTGGCTAGGTTCGTTGGCTGTTTTTGTTAGTTGCGCAAAACCCACACCCAGTGGGGAGAGCAGAAGAGCCAGAGTGGGGAAATGAGGCAATTAAATCCGTGGCCTTGAAGAAAACCATTGGCTGCGCTGACCACCACTGCTTGGTGCCAGCAAGACCCGTTTACAGTGCAGGATCAGTCACACAACCATCCGTTCTGCACAGTTCCAGCTGTAAGGGCATTACTTTCAATGCAACGTCTTCCTGTTAGCCACCTTCTGGAAGCACCTTCACTGTAGAATCACTGTGGGACCATATGAATTCACAGTGACACACATCCGGCATTGCAGGTCAGTCCGGTCCTCCGTCGGCCTCACAAAGCTACTTGACGTCGGCCTCATTTTCTACTCGCAGTGCCGATCGTAAGACAAGATAGCTGCCATTGCAAGCGTTCTGCCCCGGAGATTCCGCTGGCTCCGGCGGATCTCAAATTGGTCAAGGGCAGCTTGACTGTTGACGATGACGGTGCAACTTCGGTGGCCATCAAATCACTTACCTTGGTACTGCCGGAACCATTCCCGGAGGTCGTGAGGGAAGCCCGGTATCAGGGTTCATGAAACTGTGGGTGCCCGTATATGAGCAGCTGATAACCGTGAAAGTCCCAGCGAGGCACACAGGAGCATCGATTTGCTGCCAGTTCAAATTTAATGCTAATCATCTTCAGACCTGCCGCCTGGGGATAAAAGGCAGGGCTTGCGCTGGTCATTGCAGTGTGTACCTGTGGAGACGGCCCGGTGCTGTTACCATGCAAAGATTCTGGCAAAAGGTGGAGATCTGTGGGCAGAGGGGGCTCTCAAGCTGGCCGAGGCTGCATGTGAAGTGCCTCTAAAGGTACAACACGCTGTTCAACTGATATAGCGCCATGTGATTCTGAGATTTGTAGGGGTGCACCTTATTCACTGTTAGTCGGCACCCGCATATAATCAATGTATCCCTAGAAAGCGTCATAGAAATGTATTTGCTATAATCATGTAACATAGAAGTGTTAGAATGTAATAACGTTTTGTGAAGTATAACGTTGCAAGTTATCATGAATGTATTCATTATAACGTAGCTGATTAGGTTTCACAAGCAATGTAATGCGAATTAAGTGCGTGTCATGTTCGAATCACAATTGTAGGTTGCTTATTTACATGATGGTAATTTCGAATTAATGCCTAGATTGTGAGTTCGTAGTGTGTTTAATTTTGTAAGGCTTAACCGCATATGTAGAAGAGAAGGCCTGTTTATTTCTTATTTTAGCCATGTTGTAGGCCTGCAGGGTTTTCTTGGTTAAGGTTTGAGTTGCAGCGACGTGTAAAACTTCAAGATGCGAAGAGTTTTCTTTTTCGTTCCCATGTTTCTGTTGCAGGTGCAAGGACATTTAGCTCATTAGTGAGAATAAGTCTTTTGTTTTAGGAGTTGAGATACAGTGTGGAGCCAACAGGGGAGTGCATTGGAATGTGCAACTGTAACTCTTGGTATGGAAGGTGCCTGGGACCCAAGGACAAGCTAACGGACGATGGAAGATGGACAGCTTTGGATGGAAATTTACCGGAGGAAGACCTGGCTGAAGAGGGGTGTCAAAGGGCGTGTCCTGAATTATTGGTGTTTTGTATTAGGGATAGCGCCCCGTGGGTGGAGCAGAGGAGGCTTAGGCGGGAAGCTAGAAGGAGCATCGAAGATCGAGCTCTCACTAAGTGAAGACTTCTTAGGGAGTTTCACTTCTGACACCTTTTCAGTGATTCTCTTGCATGGGAGGGAATGCTAAGTAGGGATGCCACTTTAGGATAGAGTAGGGACAGAGAGGTTTTGACTGATGATTCCCAGCATTGAAATTAGTATTTCGATTTTCTATTTGATGCTTTTAGAATCTGTAATTCTTTTCATTTTTAGTCGAATGCGAATTCTTTGTAGGCTAGCTTTTGTGTTAGTGCCCATTTATCTTTTGTGCCTTGTACTAAGGTGCCTTTATGTCCAGATGTTTTTGCTCATAATAAAATCTCGGAAATTTTAGATCTTGAGTCCTTAGTCCTTTAATGATGTCAACTTGCGGTAGTTATCTGTTGATAATTATGTTTATTCCCTCTACGCTATTTGGCAAGTAAAGAGATCCTGGCGACCTGAAAGGGTTCTTGTAGATAATTGGGTAGACAAGAATCCGGCCCTATCAGTTGGTAGCAGAGACAGATGGTTATTTCCGATAGCGAGGGAAGATCTAGATTAGGATAAGTGACCCTTGAGGCCCATAGACGCTAAGTGATGGTGAATCATCAGATGGTGAGCAGCGGACGGCGGCGGCTGATGGACATGGACGGAGAGTAGCAGTGCGGCAGAAAGCAGCGGTTCGAGGAGTGAGTATGAACTGGGCGAGATGTTGTAGATTGCGGTGTTGATTTGTTGTGTGATGTCTTGCGGAGTTGGTGTGAATGTTGAGTGAATGCGAGATCAGGCTGTGAGCGCGCGCAGCCCGGAAAAGTCTTAGGCTCCACGAGTAGCTTAAGCGATTGGGTGTAGAAGACACCCGCGGTAGATTTTGTTGACCACCCTAAGGGGATCGTGAGGCGCCATCTATCACCTGGACCGAGATAGGGGGACCAATTGTGTGAGTGCATGACAAGCCGACGCTGGTCGTGGGGTGTTGTATGTGGATTTGAGTATTTGTAACCTATCAGAGGCGATTTGTCTGGCCGGACGGGGACAGACAGTTGCCAACCGAGGTCGACAACTTCGAGAGACTGTGGACGTACAGTCAGAGAAGTAACCTGTTTGGGACAAACGGTTATTTCAGCGTATGAATGAGACGAATGCAAGGGTGAGACGTGAGTTGTGAAGGAGGGGATCTGCTGCGAGTGGAGGAAAAGGTGACGTCAGAGGGTGTCGCGCTGCGATAGGTCAGTTGGTGTGAGCCGCGTTGTCATTGGTGGATTAATAACAGGAAGTAAACAAAAATATTGTGTGCATTCAAAATTTGGTCATCATGAAGTGCTTTAAAGTGTTCCGAGAGTTGTGTAGAGGTGACAAACATGTGGTTACTCGTGGGGGAGAAGAAGCCCCTCCCGAGGATACTCCGGCACATTACATGGCAAGAAATGTGGGGTTGCATACTATAATTTGGCTTGAAAATTGGCATAAAGTTACCCAAGGAGAAGGAGAATTAGCTTTCCCGAGATATGGTTCATTCAAGTTGGAAGTGTTGTACCAGTTGAAGTCTGTAATGGCGGCTTTACGACCTTTGCCGAGGCCAACACAATTTGAGGCATTGCATGCGTGGATTAGAGCAGCACATGATAGGAAAAGAGATAGAAGCTAGGAAAGGGTGAAAAAGTCAATTAAGGCGTTCCAGGATGCCAGATGGGATGCAGAAGAGAAAAGATGGAGAGTACAGGCAATAGAAGGACACAGATTGTATCCCTTATTGGTAAAGACTGATGGTTTAAAAGTAAAGGCAGCGGATGATGAGGATGACAGTGATACTGATGATAGCCTACTAGAGAGGTTATTGTCTGAGAGACCACCTCCATACAACCCAGATGCCCCGGAGGGGAGGTCAGCCCCGATGGAAGGGACTGGGGGAGTAACAACTCAGTCAGAGGTGAGAGTAGAAGGAAAGATCTCGACAGGAGCTGAGGGCACTAGAAATCAGTCTGTAGCTAGCTCAGAGGTTGGGAGAGGTGCAAGGTTACCGGATGCTCTAAGGGTACCGGTCACTCTTGGACCCATTGTTTATGTTTACGACCCAGATCATGAGAAGGTCGAGAGCTCAGTACAGTCAGCTGTAGGAGTGAGGAGTGTGACCGAGGGAAGTGGGTCAGTGAGTGGGATGGAACAGACTCCGAAGCCTATAGAATGGAGTACGCCACTGCCAGCCACAGCAGACTCCTCTAGGGGACAGGGAGAGTCGAGACCAGTGAGACCGAGGTCTTTGGCCGAGTCAAAATCAGATTTGCGAATGTGGACACCACCAGTGAGAAACCAGAGCCAGAGTGTGATAACAGCAGAGAGCGAATGAGGCACCATAGTGAATCGTTCTGTTCTTATGAGTATGTCAGAAGAGAGTAGGTCATCGGAATGGGAATGTAGGTATGACAAAGGGATGGCATGGTTTGTCGAGAAGTACTGAGGGGAGCCCTGAAAGGGAGGATGTTAGACGTTGTAAGATTGAAGGCAGAGGTGGACGAGATAATAAGTGGGAATTTACCTATTGAGAGAATCTTAATGTACAAACAAGATGAATTGCTTTTTGTGGCGAAGGATGTGACTCGCAAAGCACAAACTGCTCATGAGAAATTGTCAGATTTGGCCAAGCGGTATGAGGTGGATTTGTCTAAAACGAAATCATTGCAAGGAAGTCATAGGTTGCAGTACAGTGATCAGGAACTAGAAGAGAAAAGAGTCATGGGATTGAGAACCCATATCAAGGATCTCATCATAGCAATGTGCGCATGGGTTATGCTTGACAAGTGGGAGGAAAGATGGTCCAAGAAGAAAAGCTCTAAGAGGACAATTGGAGAGACACCACCTCCGGGTGGAGGGATGACGGAGATAGGGAATTACCCTTTACGGGAAGTGCAGAATGGAGGATACGTCCATGTACCTTGGAGTAGGGGTGATTTGGCTGCCTTCACAAATGATTTTCCCCGACTTAGGGAGAAACCTGTGGAGTGGTATAAGCAAGTTGATCGCTTTGTCAAAATATCGAAGGTACTGTGGATTGATCTGAACACTTTGTTTGACATTGTGGTTCCGGGTGATTTGTGGTCGGCATGTAAAATTGCTGTTGAGTGGCCGACTTCGGAGCCTGACAGGGACCCAATCTCGAATGGTCCGTCGCCTATAGTGATGAAAAAGTTTGAACAGGTGATTACATGGTTAAAGTCGAAGATCTCACCTCAGGACATCGATTGGGTGAAGATAGATAGGACAGTGCAAGAGCCTAAGGAGACTGTGCATGAGTTTTATGAGAGACTTTTGCAGGCTTTTAAACAGTACAGTGGTCTAGATGTTTTTTATACGAAAGATATGGGACAGTTTGTCTCTAAGTTTGTGTTGGGATTGAGGCCAGAGGTTAGTCTCATGATACAGCAGCATTTGATTTGTTGGCAGAACAAGCCTGTAGATGAGATTTTACGGTATGCTAGATACTGTAGTGATGAGATAGAATCCAAGCACAGGAAGTTGAAGGATAAATTGATGCTTGTGCAGATGCAAACAGCCCAGGGACAGCCTAATGGGGGAACGTTGGGAAGGAGACAGGGAAATAATCAAGGAGGAGGGCAGAATGCCCAAGGTCAGGGAAGGCCAAAGTCAATAGACCCTAAGACAGGAATGGATGTGGCGACATTGAAAAAGACTACAGCATGTCATCTGTGTCACCAGATTGGACACTGGAGACGCGAGTGTCCTCTGAACCCGTTGAACCAGATACAGCAGGAAGGAGAGTTAGACCAGGTTCCGGTGGCGGACGTGGTCCCCACAGTGACTCGACCTAAGATGGTCAAAGGGGGGACGGGTGTTCCACAGATGCAGGTTCCCCAACCACCCAAGATACAGAACATGCAACAGGGAGCTCGGACATATTTGCAGATGCCTATGTTTGAGGGGAGTGAGGAAAACGATCTAGACCAACTGGCACGACCCTGCTCGAGAGGAGAAGAGGATTGTGCGCTTGGAGCTTTCCTAGAGGTAGATCAGAGGGGACCCTTTGTGGAAGCTGATATTGACGGTCACCCTACGACCTTTTTGGTTGATACGGGCGCTACACGATCGACTGTAAGATCTGCAGCGGTCCCAGACCTACCCCTTTCTGGACAATCTATCCAAGTCGTTGGCGTGGCGAATAAGAAACTGACTAGTCAATTGACGGAGCCAATACCAGTCAAGATAGGGAATTTCAGCGATCGACACCAGTTTGTGGTGTGTGATTCTAGTCCAGTTTGCCTGTTGGGTAGAGACCTATTGTGCAAGCTCAACTGCACTATCTATTGTACCCCGAAGGGAGTGGAAGTACAGACGAGGGACGATGATGCGACCTTTAAGGTTGCAAATCAGCATGTGTGTGTGGAAATGTATCCAGCATTGACGGTGGAGGAACTTCCACTTGATTTGAGGGATTCAGTGTCAATTGATGTATGGAACCTCAGTGGAGAGGAGATTGGATTAGTCAAAGGAGTAGACCCAGTGAAAATCCAGATTAAGCCAAATGTAGAGTACCCTAGGACGCCTCAGTACAATTTGCCAGCGGAAACAATTGCAGGGTTTAAGCCTGTAATTGAGTCTATGATTAAGCAGGGAATTCTGAAGGAAATTAGGGGTAGCCCATGCAATTCGCCTATTATGGGACTACAGAAACCGAGTGGGAAGTTCCGGATCGTACAAGATCTGCGAAAAGTCAATGAGATAGTTGTTCCATGTTGTCCAGTGGTACCGAATCCGTCTGTGATCCTGTTTCAGATCCCGTGTGAAGCTGAATGGTTCACAGTGATTGACTTAGAGCCAATTTCTTTTTGCTTTTCGGCTGGAAAATGTGTGTTAACGTGGTGTCGTATCCCACAGGGGTATACAGAAAGCCCGTCTATCTTTAGATCTTGAAGAAGAATCTCGAAGGTCTTGTGCTGCCACAGAACTCTGTCCTCGTGGAGTACATTGACGATCTGCTTGTTGCGGCAAAGACTGAAGACGCCTGCAGGATAGATACCGTAGCTCTGTTCAATTATCTGGCGGAGAATGGGCATAAAGTATCTCCGAATAAGCTGCAGTACTGTTTGAGCGAAGTACAGTATTTGGGTCACAGAATTGAGAAAGGCAAGAGAAAGGTGTCACCAGATCGCATTGAGGCTATTCTGAAAATGCCTGTTCCTACTACCCAGAGGGCAGTTCGAATGTTTCTGGGAATGGTTGGTTATTGTCGCCAATGGATCCCAAACTTTTCCTTTGAAGCGAAGCCTTTACAGCGGCTGACGCGTAAGGATGTGAGTGATCCGGTACCATGGGACAAGGACTGTTTAAGGTCATTTTTGAGGCTGAGAGAAGCTTTGTGTGGCGCTCCAGCTTTGGGAATGCCAAATTACAACAAAGGATTTGCCTTATTCTGCTGTGAGAGGGACGGTTGTGCATTGGCAGTTTTAACCCAGGTTGATGGAAATGTCCGTAGACCAGTCGCCTATTTTTCAGCTACTTTAGATCCAGTAGCTTCTGCGTTGCCCGGATGTCTCAAATCCGTTGCTGCAACAGGTGTCAGTATCGAAAGATGTGAGAGCATTGTAATGGGTCATCCGCTTACTGTTTATGTACCACATTCTGTCGAACTGTTGATGACCAGGACTAAAACACAGCACCTCACGAATAATAGGTTGACGCGTTATGAACAAGTCATCCTTGCTGCAGAGAATGTGACGCTGAAGAGGTGTTCTGTTTTAAATCCTCCTACTCTTTTGCCTATTCCAAATGTGGATGATGAAGATTGTGAGGACCATGATTGTCTCGATGTGACTGAATTGTGCACCAAACCGAGACCTGACATTGTCGATGAGCCTCTTCCAGTCTCCGATGAGACTTTCTTTGTGGACGGCTCCTGCTTAAGAGACAGTGCTGAGCGATTGAAAGCAGCGTTTGCTGTATGTACCATCACTGGAGTGGTTGAAGCCGCTTGTTTAGAAGGAGTAAACTCCGCACAGGTGGCTGAGCTTATTGCTTTGACCTGTGCCTGTTTGGCTGCTGACAAGATCCGTATAACGATTTATACTGATAGTCAGTATGGGTTTGGTGTCGTTCACGACTTCGGACAGCTATGGTCACAGAGAGGGTTTATGACATCTTCTGGCTCGCCCATTAGAAATGGGGATTATGTGAGGCAGTTGTTAGAAGCGTTGCAATGTCCAGCGGAAATCACAGTTGTTAAGTGTTCGGCACACACAAAGGGAAATTATTTTGTGTCATTAGGTAATAACTATGCAGATGAAGTTGCTCGATTTTGTGCAGAGCAGGGATGCACATTCACTGAAAGGCATGTTGAGGAGAGCCAAGAAAGAATCGATTTCAACGTGATGTTAGCTATGGCTGATACATGGGAAGAACTGAAACGGTTGCAAGATGAGGTTTCTGACCAAGAACGGGATAGTTGGATGCGAGCTGGATGTGAGAAGGGAGACGTGGATGTGTGGGGTTCGAATGATGGAAGAGCTGTGTTGCCGGAATGTCTGTTGAATCCAATGGCAAGACTGATACATGGTGCTGTACATCTTGGCAGAGATGCGATGGTGTGAGTGTTTCTCCAAACATGGTACAATCCAAAGTTTCGTGCAGTAGCTGAAGCTGTGTGTCAGAGATGTGTTACGTGTCAACAAATGAATGTAGGGAAAAGGACAGCGGTGACTCTGAGTCATATTGGGAGATCAGGTGGGCCTTTCAACAGAATGCAGTTGGATTTCATTGAGATGCCAAGGTGCAATGGGTTGAGGTACATATTAGTTGTAGTATGTGTCTTTTCAAGATGGGTGGAGGCTTACCCAACTCGTAGATGTGACACACTCACCGTAGCTAAACAACTACTGAGGGTGCTTATCCCGAGGTTCGGTTTCCCGACCTCTTTTGAATCAGACAGAGGAACGCATTTCCATAGTGAGGTTATGAAATTGCTTTGTGCGGCCTTGAATGTGGACCAAAGGTTGCATTGCAGTTATCGACCAGAGGCTTCTGGGATTGTGGAACAAGTTAATGGGACTTTGAAAGCCCGAATGGCGAAAGTGTGTTCTTCGACCTCTTTGAAATGGTGAGACGCATTACCCTTGGTTCTCATGAGTCTCCGTAGTGTGCCTGATAGGAGAACTGGATTGTCGCCTCATGAGATCCTCATGGGGAGAGCGATGCGTTTGCCAGCAATACCTGCCACTGCTTTGATTAACATCACTGATGATTTGATTCTTGACTACTGTAAAGGCCTGGCGGACGGAGTCCGTTCTGTGTTTCAGCAGGAGCAAGCAGCAGCTGTTCCAGTTGCAAGTGACCTGTGCCACGACTTGTGCCCAGGGGATTGGGTACTTGTGCGTAAACACGTGAGGAAGAGTTGCCTGGATGCTCGTTGGCGTGGGCCTTACCAGATAATCCTGGTTACGAATACAGCAGTGAAGTGTGGGGGATTGCCGAACTGGGTGCATGCCTCCCATACCCGTAGAGTTCCAGCACCCTTGGAAGATACAGCCCCTCTCGTGAATGAAAATCCAGCTGAGGTGGCAGAGCCATCTGGGAGGGTAAGTCAAGCTGTAAGGGTTGCTGATGCAGTTGGTTGTGCACTAGACCGAGCTGAAAGGGGAAGTGCAAGTCGAAGCCCCGAATCTGACTCAGACGAAGAAAGTGTTGCTGTGGGTGAGTAGAGTCAAATTCTGCCGAAGAAGAAAATACTGCACAGGGTATTCGAAGGGAGAGCAGAAGTGTCACAGAAGCAGAAAGAGTTTGGCCCATGGGTCAGAGACAGGTAAACTTGCGAGTGGCACCGGGAAGAGATCTTGCCCCAGTTTCCGAAACATCTGAATCAGAGGAGGCTGATGAAGAACAAGCTTAAGGTGGCCTGAGAAAGTCGAGGAGAGCAAGAGTGCCGTGTAGAAGGTACGCCTCGCCAGAGTGGACATACGCTGTGACTGATGCCAGGCATACCGAGCACGGGGAGGCTGAAATCCTTGATGCTGGTCAGCAGTTCTCCGAATCTGAGGGTAGAAGTGTTGCTGAAAATCCCAGGATTGGAGATCGATGGGATATTGACCCTCAATATTCCGAGTCCACTGCTTCTGAGTAAAGTTCGTGAACTGATTTTGGAAACCTTAGTCTTTCCGACTTTTGTTGTCATACCAGCACCTCAGGAGTTGATGACACTTCGAATTGAAATTTTGCAACGGGTCCTGGAGCTTTTGGGACCATATATTGTTATGGACTGATGGTGAACTTTTGTTGTATATAAGTCTGGAAAAAGATAACCTAGACCCGAGTGGAAGAGGAACAAATTTAGGGACTTTTCTGTTAGATAAAACGAAAGAAGGCTAGGGAAGTCTTTTCTGGACTGTGTAAATAAGGAACTGAAAATTGCTAGGGGTTTTCCAGCTTCAGGGTGTGGTGATTGAACTGATCTGACAAGAGACACTTGAATGAGAAAGAGACTTTTCCTGTTGTCATCGAAGTGGATTCTGAGAACTTTTCGAAAATGGCAGAAGCTGGAAATACTCACCGTAGGGCTAAATTAGTGATAGGTACACTAAGTGAAGACGTCTTAGGGAGTTTCACTTCTGACACCTTTTTAGTGATTCTCTTGCATGGGAGGGAATGCTAAGTAGGGATGCCACTTTAGGATAGAGTAGGGACAGAAAGGTTTTGACTGATGATTCCCAGCATTGACATTAGTATTTCGATTTTCTATTTGATGCTTTTAGAATCTGTAATTCTTTTCATTTTTAGTCGAATGCAAATTCTTCGTAGGCTAGCTTTTGTGTTAGTGCCCATTTATCTTTTGTGCCTTGTACTAAGGTGCCTTTATGTCCAGATGTTTTTGCTCATAACAAAATCTCGGAAATTTTAGATCTTGAGTCCTTAGTCCTTGAATGATGTCAACTTGCGGTAGTTATCTGTTGATAATTGTGTTTATTCCCTCTACGCTATTTGCAAGTAAAAAGATCCTGGCGACCTGAAAGGGTTCTTGTAGATAATTGGGTAGACAAGAATTCGTCCCAATCACTACCTAGGCACACTGACCTCCCTGTACCGTCTGCTATCGCACATCAACTTCCCTACAGTAAGTGGATATGCGGAATGATGTATGTATGGACGAGTACATTTTTAAAGTGATGCTATTGCAAATGTTATATATATTCTGACATAATTAAACTGCCTAGAGAGCCTTCCAATGTTCACCCTCTAGTGTTCTAAGCAGACATTTTTATTTATGTTTTACATGTCTTCTGTTAATCGCTGCCTTGATGTGGAATCCACTTTGGTTGGGTGTCTGTGAGCTAGAGGGAGGTCTGCTTTACATTGCAGGTGTGACACTTTAAAGACCAGATGCCTGAATGCCTCACACGTTAAGAGGTAGAATGGTGGTTGGTTAGTGCAAAGCCACGCTGAGATTGGTTGATTACATCATAGAGTCTCGTGCTATTATTGGTTGTGATTGCCAGACTAAAGGATTGTTGGAGAATTTCATTTCCTGGTTTTGCGGAAAACATTTGTGAATACGAAATTAAATAAAAATGAAATATGTAAAAGCTTTACAAAATTTAATACAAGGAGATGTGACCATACCTGTTAGAGTAGGAGAAGAGTATCACCTGGGGCTACGCCAGGATACATCATAATAATTATTAAATGATTACATTCATGTATTTGGCTCAAAAAATGGTACAAAATTACAGAAAAGGACAAGGTTTTACATTTTCTTTGTTATTGGACAATTAATTTGAGGATCATTGAGAATTTAAGGAGGAAATTATATGAAATGAGACCGCTTCCTGCTCAATTTGAGGAATTAAATACTTGGGAACACACAGCTCATCAGAAAGAAAAAGAACAATATCAGGGAAGGTGTAGCAGAGGTTTAGACCTGTACACGGCAGCTAGATGGGATGCACAAAAGAAAGCATGTAGAGTTGATATGGAGGGAATGAGAATGTATCCTATGTTAACAGTAGAAGTAGAAGTTAGGGGAAAACGAAAAGAAAAGAGGAAACATATAGTGACAGAAAAGAGCGATGCTGAAACAAAAGGAGCAGGTATTAACATACATGATGATTTCTTGAATGACTTGTTAATGAATCGTCCACCAACATACAATGAATCTCAGAGTGAGGGTTTGACAAATGGATATCCATCTGAAATTCCAAATGCATCTATTGAACCTGAAATATATAAAGAGACCACACTTATCTCTCATATAAGGGGGAGACAGAAATAACAGCGCCTTTGAACCCATTTGATTTGAATGCTCCAGATGCTTTGACTTTAACCATTACTGTTGATCCTGTTGTAACTTTTTATAAATCTGGGACACAGGGAAATACTGTCCATACTTTGACTATACCTGCTGGAATGAATGCTGTATTTGGTAACCCAGTAGATTTGACAACAGGATCATTGCTGGAGACGCCCATGGTTCTGACTCACACCAATACTACAGGTACTAAGAGTACAAGTTCCACTTTTAATCAGACACATTTTATCCCGCTAGCAGAATTATTCGGAGGTTATCCCACTTTTACATCCCCATAACAGGTGAGCCTCCTGAAATAAGTTACATTGCATCTGAGACGAAAGTACCCATGGGAATTCCAGTTCCTGATACATCTTTCTTAAATATGCAACCTGAAACAAATAAAAATTCAGCCAATGGAGATTTGCATTCAAGAGAATAATCAGGATTTACTCCTCAAGAATTTGATGATTGACTCAAAAGATTCAGTACCCCAATTACTAATAAAAGTCCTGAAACTGTTCAAGCCCTGGAGAAGCAAAGGACATTATATGTGTCCAAGCTAAAGCTAGAGCCAGAAGAAATTATTTTGGGGACTCTTGGTCCATCTCGTTTAACATAACTACCAGGAGAAACAATTTTTTCCCTGTAAAGACGTTACCTGATGAGCTAGACAGATTAATGAGAAGCTGATTGAATTGGCTCAGAAGTATGAAATTGATGTTCCGAAATCAAAAGTTTAGCAAAGAACATACAGCAACAAGGATTTGCTAACATGTGGCCAGCTGGAATTAAGTTACAGATAAAGGAAATAATGACCCTTATTAGGAAATAGAGTGAGAGAGACAAATGGGAAGGTAGATGGTCGACAAAGAAGGAAACAAAGAAAGTTAGGATGCAAATGCCTCCAGTTTTGATCGATGGAGAAGAGAAAATACATGAGCTTCCTATGAGAGAAGTGGCCAGTGGAGGGTAGGTGCATGTGTCTTGGACTATGTCTGATATTTTGTCTTTCACAAATGAATTCCTGAAATTGAGAGAAAATCCAGTGAAATGGTACAGACAAATTGAGAGGTTTGTGA
Source organism: Triturus cristatus (assembly GCF_964204655.1). Lineage (NCBI taxonomy): Eukaryota > Metazoa > Chordata > Amphibia > Caudata > Salamandridae > Triturus > Triturus cristatus. The sequence goes on along the minus strand of NC_140586.1, from coordinate 320,424,101 downwards.
ACCTTTCTAAAGTGGATTGATTGTAACACTCTTCCGTTCGGCCGTTCAGACACCGCCATTACAATGAGACCCCACATGGTGCGGTCTCATACTCCCATTCATACTCCCATTTCCCTATGGGAGCGTGTGCGGCAGCCGTAAACCGCCTTTAAATAGGAGCTTGTGTAAACCCTGGCACCACGTGGCAGGCACCTCACGATGCCTGCCACATGGTACAGGGAGTTACAGGGGGGGCACCATAGGTACCTCCAGCCCCCAACTGGAGCCTGGGGAGACATGGGGGCCCTGCTAGGGACCCCCAAAGTCTATTTCTGACAGGCTTTTCATGTCGAAAGCCCGACATGAAAAGCCTGTCGGAAACCAACATCATAATTCCCACGGCGTATACGTCATACATAGGGGATTATGAGCGACCTCCGACTGCCCGACGGGCTCCTTGAGCCTGTCAAAAGCCAGTCGGTCCAACCGGCCAGTTTCAAATCCAACAGCCTTTATCATAATAAGCCTGTGGGATTTGACACCTACGATGCGAGTCAGAAACTTCTAACCAGAGGTGGGAGTCTTTGCGAGTCACATCGTAATAGACCCCAATGTTTGACATTGTGTTTCCAGGAAAAATATGGACCGAATGTAAAATACGGATTCCAAAACAGGTGCACCATCTCCAATAGTAGAAAAGAAATACCTTTAGGCAATAAATTACCTGAAACCCAAGATTTCTCCCAAAGAAATTGATTGATTGAAGATTGACAGAACGACCCAAGAGTTTAAAGAAATAGTTGATACCTATTACGAGAGATTGATACAGGTTTTCAGACAGTACAGTGGAATGGAAAATGTGGCTGAGAAAAATATGGGATATTTTGTTTACAGGTTTGTGAATGGTTTGAGACCTGAGATTGCTTGTATGATTAATCAGCATTTAAGCTGGTTGATGAGATTTTGCGTTATGCAAAGTATTGTGGTGACAAAATACAGGCGAAACTCAAGAGTTGAAAGAAAAGCTCACAATCTCACTAATGAAAACTGTGCACAAAGGTCAGAATCAGTCAGGATTCTGGTACAGGGAAGATCTAATCAGGTTCCAATGATGCAGGGTGTTAATGGTTTTCAACAGTAGAATTTTATTTTCAGTCACAGGGTAGAGTTTGTGGCATTCCAGTGGATTCTAGAATGACTGTAGATATATCAGCTTTTAAAAAAAGTAATCCTTGTCATGTGTGTGGTAAATTTGAGCATTGGAAACACAAGTGTAGATTTAAGGCAAATAATGCTGAAAATCAGATGCAGATTGGAGGGTATGCACAGTATCAGGGAAATATCAGGATTCAGACTCAACATTTACGAAGACAGAGAGTCCAAACTTCTAATGCATCCCAATCATTGCAGATACCACAAGCTCTGATGCGTCAACAGAATGTTCTGGCACAAAGATGCAATGTGAATCAGAGTCAGCAGACAAACAGAAACTCTTTCCCAAAACAAGGCATATCACAACAGTATTTGGTTCAAACAGATGATTTCAACCCAGATCCTTCAGCATGATGGTGCCTGAGGGGGGAGATTGGCGTAACCTTAGAGGTAGACCAAAGTAGTCCATATGTGGACAGAGAGGTAAATGGTAGTCATGTCTCATTCCTTGTTGACACTGGTGCTTGCCGCTCTGCTGTAAGTACAGCAGAGGTTCCTCTCGGCAGAAAGAATCCAAGTTGTCGGAGTCACAAATAAAAAGTTGTACACCCCAATTTCTGAAGCACTTCCTCTTTAAATAGGGTCTTTTGAGGATTGACATCGATTTGAAATTTGTGATTCAAGTCCAGTTAATCGACTTGGACAAGACTTGTCGTGCAAACTTAATTGCGCTAGCTCTTGCACCCCAAACGGTTTTGCATTTCATACCCATGATGAAGATGTTGTCTTTAAACTTGCTAGACAATGATTCGACATAGAGATGTACCCCTTATTAACAAAAAATGACTTACCCATTGAATTGAGAAACTCTGTGTACGAAAAGTCTGGCACTTTACGGGTAAAGAATTCAGACTGATTAAAGGTGTAGAACCATTCCGAATCACAGTGAAACCAAATGCAGAATATCCAAGAATCCCAGAATACAATTTGACTCCAGATACTATTGCTGGTATTACTCCTGTGATCGACTCAATGATTGAACAAAGGATCCTGAAGGACATAATGGGGAGTCCATGTAACTCACCCATTTTGGGCTTACAGAAGCCGAACAGCAAGTATCGGATAGTACAAGGCTTGAGAAAGGTGAATACCTTTGTTGTTCCTTGTTGTCCTGGGGTATCGAACCCAGCTCTGATACTATTTCAGATTCCATGTGAGGCCGAATGGTTCTCTGTCATTGATTCATGCCAGGCCTTCTTTTCTATCCCTTCACATGAGGATACCAGTATCTTTTTTCTTTTCGTTTCAGGAGTTGTGCTTTGGCATGTTAATGAGTACCACAAGAGTATACGGAAAGCCCCTCAACCTTTAATCAGATTCTCAAAAAGAATCTTGAGTCTCTGGCAACGCCAAATCATTCAGTACTAATCCAGTATATTGATGACTTGCTGGTAGCGTCAAATACCAAAGAAGCTTGCAAGATCTATACTATAGCTCTTTTGAATCATATTGCTGAAAATGGACATAAAGTGTCCCCAACTAATGTCTAATTCTGTCAAACTGAAGTCCTGTACTTAGGACATCACATTGAGAAGGGAGCAAGAAAAGTGTCACAAGAGATAATCTCTATAATTCTGAACATTAGTCTGCAAACTACCTAAAAAGAAGTCTGCATATTCCCAGGAATAGTGGGCTACTGTCAACGATGGATTCCAAACTTTTCCTTAACAGCAAAACCTCTTCAGAGGATGACACACAAAGACATGTCTGATGCAGTACCTTGGGATTACAGTTGTATGAATGCCTTCACTGAGCTGCGAAAATGCCTTTGTTGGGCACCAGCTCTGGGAATGCCTGATTATGAGGAGTGCTTTGTGTTATTTTGTAGTGAAAGGGAAGGCTGCGCTCTTTCAGTATTGACACAAATGCAAGCAAGTGCTCACAGACTGATTGCCTGTTTCTTGGCAACCCTTGATCATGTTGCTGCTGCGTTGCCTGGATATTTGAAAGCAAGTGCATCTGCATGTTTGAGTCTTGAAGTGTGTGAAAATATAGTCATGGGACATCCACTCACTGTGTTCCTGCCAAATTCAAAGTACTGTTAACCTGTACTCAGACACAGTACCTCACCAATTGACTTACTATAAATGAGCAGATACTTTTGGGCGCAAAGAATATAACCTTTAAGAGGTGTACTATTTTAAATCCATCCACTCTGTTCCCATTGCCTGGAAATGAAGCTGTGAATGATGAAGTTGAACATGATTGCTTGGATGTGACTGAATTATGTACCAAGCCGAGACCTGACATACAAGATGTACCTTTGCCTGATTCTGACCATGTATTGTTTGTTGATGATTCCTGTTTGCGAGATCATAAAGGAAATCTAAAAGCTGCTTATGCTGTCTGTACAGTTGCAGGTGTTGTTGAATCATACTGGTTGCAAGAGGTGTATTCAGCACAAGTTGCTGAACTAGTTGCTTTGACGAGGGCCAGCAGCGATTCAGAAGCACTCAGGTTGACAATCTTCACCGATAGTCAGTATGACTTTGGAGATGTACATGACTTTGGGCAATTGTGGTCATAGCATGTGTTCATGACTTCCTCTGGATTGCCCATACGAAATGGAGAAAGTGTGCGGAACCTTTTACAGTCCCTTCAATTGCGTGCCCAAACTGCAGTAGTTAAGTTTGTAGCTCATAGGAAGGCACTGACTACGTGACAGCTGGCAATAGATATGCCAATGGGATAGCCAAATACTGTGCATTAAATGCCCATACCTTCAATGGGGATTTGATGAATGAAACATAAGATGTCACAAATTGCAACCTGTTAACTGCTATTGATGCTTGGGTTGATACTTGGGATGAAGTTAAAAGATTACAGGAAAAAGAGACAGAATCTGAACAGTAGAGTTGGGTGTGAGCTGGATGCACCAAGAGGGAGGAGAAATTGTGGGCTTACACTGATGGCAGACCAGTGTTACCTGATAGTTTATTACCACCTATGGCTGGACTTTAGCATGGTCCTGCACATATAGAAAGATATGTATTGATGTGCCTCTGTCGACAGATGTGGTTTAATCCCAGATTCAGATTGATTTCTGAAAATCTGTGCTATCAATGTGTAGTATGTCAACAACAGAATGCTGGAAGAAAAACACAATTTACAATGAGTCATGTAGGGGCTCAGGAGGTGCCTTTAACCGGGTGCAAAGGGACTTCATTGAAATACCATTTGCAATGGTTTGAAATATGTATTGGTCATTATTTGCACTTTTTCAAAATGAGTGGAAGCTTATCCAACACGAAGAAATGACAGTCTCATAGTAGTTAAATTGTTGTTGAGGGAGTTCATTCCAAGGTTTGGCTTTCTGACTTCTCTTAAGTCAGACTAAGGAACTCATTTTAATAACGAGGTCCTGAAAATGTTATATGCAGCATTACAAGTTGAGCAGAAGCTCCATTGCAGTTACTGTCCAAGGGCTTCTGGATTAGTGGAGTAGATCAATGGCACATTGAAATCCAGATTGGCCAAGGTGTGTGCTTCAACATTTTTGAAGTGGCCCGAAGTATTGCCTCTTGTGTTGATAAGTCTGGGAAGTACACCAGACAGAAGGACATGATTGTCACCCCATGAAGTCATCATGGGGAGGGTGATGAGGCAGCCATTTGTTCCTTCAAACACTCTTGTGAATATCACAGATGATTTGATATTGGACTACTGCAAATGTTTGGATATGTGGTGCACTTTGTGTCTTGCCAGGTTGGAGAGGCTGCCATTGAGACTCAACAGGAGCAGTGCCATGACCTGAGGCCTTGTGACTGGGTAATTGTGAAGAAATACGTACGGAAGTCATGCTTGGAACCCCATTGGCAAGGGCCCAACCAGGCTATCCTGGTCAAAACTACTGCTGTAAAGTGCGGAGGTCATCCAAATTGGGTACATGCCACACAAACTCTCAGTATCCCATGTTCCCTTGATGATATAACAGCACATGTTCCTGATGTGCCAGTAGTTACAGTGAGAAAGAGGGGGCAGGTTAGTCAAGCTGTTGGGGGCTGGCAAGCAGCTGGGACAGCACTGGATTGGCCTGAGGGGGGTCTGGGAGAGTCAACTATTGTCGGTACCGAAGGGTCACATACAGTGGAGTTGACTATGAGAGATACAGACCCTAACGATGGGCTTAGTTATGTTATGTTACATAATGTATTGTGCGCACAGCTACTCGAGTGCAGCAAGAAAGCGAGTTGTACACATAGACCGTTGGCCCAGAAGAAGTGAAATACTGAGACACTGCCTAACTGAAGGACGTGTACCACAAACCACCCCTGAACGCTCGAAACAGTCCGATCAGAGTGACAGTGATGATGAGCGAACAGCTGTAAGGAGAACAAAAAGAGCGAGAGTACCAAGCCAAAAGAACTCTTCTCCTAAATGGACTTATACATCTGGCAGCAAATGACTGGGAGAGAGAATTGTATACCCTTTGCTAAAACAATATGAGTCCACCTGAACCTCCTTGAAACAAACTTTGTTGTGGAATTGAAATTTGATCTTGGTGTACCACTTGAAGGATTGACACAATTTATCATAATTATACTTATCAACAAAGCTGAACTGCACATTCCCTCATCCCGAACAGAACCATTGAACGTGTGCTTTGGTGTTACTGTGCTGAACTTTGTTGTACTGCTCAAACTCATTGCTGCTATTTTTGATTTTTTCAGTTCAAAAGTCTGATTTGGGAGGAGCCATGAAGCCTAACACTGTAATCTCTCTTAAACGCAAGCGTGTATATGCAGGAGCATTTTCTGTTATTACCTTAATGCTGGTTGCATTGCTTATTACTTTAAACTTACCACATTATGTACCCATAGAAGAACCTAAGCTTACATCTTCTTTCAAAACTGCCAAAACGAACAGCACTGATTCTATTGCTTTGCATGACAAAACTTTTCATCTTGATTTTCCAAAATCTAAATGCATACACTAGTTTATTATATGGGTATATTAACACAATGGATCCTATTGATTGCTATGTATGTAAGCAATTACCTGCATCAGGTGCTGAAGGTGTTACCTACCATAGTTTAACATTAACATATGGAATTTCTTGTACTGTATTAACCAGTTTATTTTATGCTACTCTTCATTTACAGTATTAAATTTCAAATGATGATGTGATCTTTTCTGAACTTCCTGTGATAAAACGCTTAAATCTGCATCCTGAAGCTTCATTAGCTTTGCCTATGGGCAACCTATATAGACCCACTCAATCTTTGGACATCAATCAGTGTCTTGTAGAGTGTGACTACTCACCCGTAAGGCTCTCAAGGCGCTGCAGGGGAGCTGCAGGTCCATCGAGGTGCTGTGTTTCAGCCTAAGAGCCAGGTATGAAGGTCCTTCCTGAATTGAGGCAGTGACGGTGATTGTGTGGGGTGGAGAGGCAGGGTGTTCCAGGTCTTTGCTGCAAGGCAGGACATGGCTTATGCACATAACCTAAAATGTATACTAGGGAGAGCTGAAAACAAATTCATAGATTTAGTAGAAAGAAGACGAGGTAATATGACAATTAAAACTAATGCACTTCCAAAACTAACTCTTTGGAATTTACCAGAAGAAGAACATAAAATAGTAGAAGGAATTGCTACATCAGCTTTAGACTGGCAACATAAAGGACAGCTTTATATATGTAGAATAAAGTCAACTATTAACACAAAATATGTAGGTATTAGTGAATGTGAACAGACATTTGATGTTGATGAAAACTGGGGGAAATGCTTAGAAGGAGTCGATCCAACCTTTCCCGGAATGTATTATATTTGTGGGAAAAATGCCTTTTATATATTGTCGAAAGGATGGTATGGAAGTTGTAACATGGGAATTTTTTTCCAAAAAATCATATCATGTGAAACTAATCTCTGCACCGTACATGATCAGAGATCAGTTTATGTTATTGTAGTTTATGCTGAATTTCAGTGACCGTTCTGCTGCTTTGCCCTGGTACCATTCTGACTGTTACATTTATCTGCCAGGTTTCCAGAGAGTTATACTCCTGGAAAGAATATAGCAATTGATAATTCTTCGATCCGGTGCAAAGGAGGGCTTCTGTTCGGCAAGTACACTCTGAGCAAAAGAGTTCACTATGGCATCTATGTATACATGCTGTGTGAGAGCTTTACTGGCTATGTGTACAGCTTGAGAGTGTAAACAGGGGAAGAATCCAACTCTAAAACCTGTAAGTTGCCCTCCCACACTAAGAGTCACAGTAAAGATTGTATGGGTGCTTGTCCAGCCTACTCCACAAAGGTTATAACCTTCATGTGGACAACTTCTATACAGGGGTAGAGCTGTTCAGTGACCTTTACAAAGCTGGCACTATGGCATGCAGTACAGTTCGTTCTCACAGCAAAGGGTTCCCAAAGAAACTTGTTAGTAAGAAGCTCCAAATATCCCAGAGCTCTGCATTGCGTTCCAACAAACTGCTCACAGTCAAGTTCTCTGATAGGCGTGATGTGTATGTGTTCACTACAATTCATGATGAGAGCACTTCCCCTGTCACGGGTTCGGGTCAGATGGCCGAAGTTCACAAGTCCACCTGTATACTTGACAAGACCAACATGAAAAAACTCATGTCTTTCCTTGACTGTCAGTTGACCATCATTGAAAGCTGCTACAGAAGCAGCAGCCTCCACTTCATATGCCCTGGAGGAGGTGGCAAAGCTGCAGGATTGACTCTTAGTCGACAAGAATTCCTAAAACAGCAAAAAAGACTCAACAATGTTGTCATTGTAGAGTCTGCTCTAAGCTACTTGCTTTGTGTTGCACCATACAAATGTGAAATATTTGGATTTTGACTGAGGTTGAGCTGTCGTAAGGAAAACCTTGCAATGGCTGTACATGGATAACGAGCTTCCATGGGCCACACCCTCAATAGACAAGAAGTCATAGATTTATTTAAGGCTACTTGAGGAAATTATGGAATTGCTTATGATCTGCTCGACATCTTTATTCGCTGTCTGAACGTGGTAGGTGTTCTGTTTGCTGATTGACAAGTGCATTATTTGTACCTACACGGCACACAATGATGGATGGAAGATAAGCCACATTCTCCCAGAATATCCTTGACTAGTTTTTAAAGTGCTTTTTAGGGAACTTATGTATACAACACAAAGACGACCCTGATTGCCCACGAGGACCAGAGTAAGTGTAATAAGTCAAACAAATGTCCAATCGAACTCATTTGCCAACACTTCTACCTTTAAACTCAATCAGTAACTTGTATCATAATCAATGTTATTCAAAAAAGGATGCAGGACATAGTATCTTGCATGATGATGATTTTCACATTTTTAGAATAAGGACAATATATATTTCGGTATGTATCAAACTTAGTGCAGACTATGCAGTGCTCAGACAGTGAACTAACATTTACACAATGGCATACAACAAGACACTAAACTGATTCCAAGGTTGTATATGTTTTTATATCAAACAAATGTAAGCGGAGAGCCTGTCTGTTCACATATGGTATCTCTTGGCAAACCAAAATATGTTATGAAAGCAACTTTGCGAGGGGATGTCAACGTTACGACCCATAGTTAGTCATTGGGTCTCATCAGGACAACAGTCGTCTGACTAAAGTTACCTAGAAACTACGGAATCTTGGGTCCTTCAATAAGGCATACTGTAAGCAATTCATGCAAGAATACTTCAAGACAGAGTCTACAATGTATATTGGGGCCACTCGGTTAGTCAGCCAGTTCTAGTGGGGTACATACATTACTCTGTATTGTTTGGAGAAAGCTGTCAGATCTAAATACAAGAGCACTCCTAGACAAAGTCAACAATGCAAAATGGGCCACTTGGTTCTTTAGACGGTCCCGTAGAGATAAAGAGATTACTAGGGAAAAGCACACCATTGCATTGTGTCATGCTAACAATATGATTGCAGAACATGGTGGAAGCAGAACACAAGGCCCTTGCCAGGAGACTCCCATTGACCTTGGTTTCATCTGTTTCTTTCACAGACACTAGGCAAAGCCACTCAAGTGGGGCAGCATTTTTTTCGGCACAAGCGGGGAAATGCAGTGTGGATGGAAATTTGTAGATTGATGCAGTTTACGGAAGTTTCAATCACAGAAAAGTATGGAAAATTTCTTATTTCAGGCAAACTTTGAGGTTTGCAGAGCATTGTGGGTAGGAAAACCTTGTGGGATCCACAGAAGGCACATTACCCTGAACTCCCCTGGTTGTCTAATTTTCTAATATATCTGAGTCTGGTAGGTCTCCATGGGTAGTGCTACAGCACCGCCCCAAATACAACACCTACCCCTATTGCTTATCTCTCCAGGTATAGCTTTAGGGCCTTTTGTGTCTTGGTATCTTGGCCCACTCACACAAGTGGGGGACCGTTCTTATCAGAGTGGTAGGAAATTTGTGGCTCCCCACAGATTCTAGAACTTTCTGTTACAAAAATGTGAGGAAAATGTGTGTTTCTTACCAAAGTTTGATGTTTGCAAAGGTGAGCCACTCAGGTCATGCACCCTGCACTCACCTGGTTGTCTAGTTTTAAAAAATTTGCAGGTTTGCTAGATTTGCCTAGGTGCCAACTGAGCTGGGGCCCACAATCCAACGCTAGACACATTGCAAAACGAGCATTTGCAGTGCAATAGGTCTTGCATTCCCAAGAGTTTAAGCTATTGGCATTGTAAATGTCAATGCTTTTTATTTATGTTTTAAGAACCAACAAGTAAATAAAAGGCATTGTCATTTACAATTCCAACAGCTCAAACTCTCGCAAATGCGAGACCTATTGCATTGCAAATGCTTGTTCTTTATGTTTGGAAGACCAAGCATATTACAAAACAGTTAGCCCTGATACAACTCTAATAAAACAAGAATGCTGCCGAACCTTCTCCTGCTGCTGCCAGGATACAGATGGCCCATAAAAAACGGGTCCCTTCAGCCCTCTGTTCTTTGAAAGTGCAAACAGTGAGGGGCTGTAGCTGCCTCTTCGTAAACACAAAGAGGAAAGGAAGGCGGAGGTGGGGCTGTGGTAGCCCGATCTGACACTGAACTCGAGCTGGGCTGCTGCTGCAGAGTCAAGCAAGGAGGCCCCACACCCGCTGCAGCTAAGGCGGAATGAAATCAGCTTTAGGGAAAGTAAAGAAAATGCAATTTTTTCCATTTGCAGCAACCGCGTTTTAGCTTTAAATGTTTAAAGCTAAAGCGCGACTGGCAGCATTGTAACAGAAAGTAAATTAAAAAAAATTAAAAACATGCAGCTGTGTTCGGAATCGCAAGGGAACAAAAGTATAGTGCAGCATCAATATTAGTGCTAATGGCTGCCACACTAGCTAAATAAAACAAGCATTGAAAATGCAATAGGTCTCGCCCTCGTTTAAGTTAAAGCAATTCTGTTTGTAATTAGGTGGCTTTTTAGCTTTGATTTTATTAGTGTCTTTCAAACTTTCATGTACATAACATGCAAATGTATGCATATATGTATGCATATATGTATATGTATGCATGCATTTATATTTGTATTTATATAGATAATATGCAGATGTTTATATATGTTTATATATGTATGTATATATGCGCGCTCATTCCCAGTCGCTTCAGGAACTCGGGAAAGCACTCACGGGACTCTCCTGCAGTTATTTAGTCGTTTATGGCATAGCGAGCATAGAAAACATGACGCGTTTCGGCTATGCCTTAGTCTGATGTTTTGCATAGCCGAAACGCGTCATGTTTTCTATGCTCGCTATGCAATAAACGACTAAATAACTGCAGGAGAGTCCCGTGAGTGCTTTCCCGAGTTCCTGAAGCGACTGGGAATGAGCGCGCATTTATGAACGCGAATGCACCTTCGCGTTTTAAAGCACCCGTCTTTTGAGTGCGCTGGTTTGGAGGTGCAGTGGGAGCGATGTATGTATATATATACACATACATATATATAAATGCATATGCATATATATATACCTATATATATGTGCATATGTGTGTGTGCGTAGAGAGGTAGAGGCAGAGAGTAGAGAGTAGTAGAGAGAGAGGCAGAGAGAGGTAGAGTGAGAGGTAGCGTGAGAGGTAGAGAGAGGTAAGAGGTAGAGAGGTAGAGAGTGAGTAGTAGAGAGTGAGTAGTAGAGAGTAGAGTGAGTAGTAGAGAGTAGTAGAGAGGAGAGTGAGTAGCAGAGAGTAGTAGAGAGTGAGTAGTAGAGTGAGTAGTAGAGAGTGAGTAGTAGAGAGTGAGTAGTAGAAAGTGAGTAGTAGAGTGAGAGTAGTAGAGTAGTAGAGAGTAGTAGAGTAGTAGAGAGTGAGTAGTAGAGTGTAGTAGAGAGTAGTAGAGTAGTAGAGAGTAGTAGAGAGTGGTAGAGAGTGAGTAGTAGAGAGTAGTAGAGTGAGTAGAGAGTAGTAGAGAGTGAGTAGTAGAGTGAGTAGTAGAGAGTAGTAGAGCATAGTAGTAGTAGTATTATGCGCCTGGCACTGTGCTTGTAAACTGTAGCTGCACCTGATGCTTCCTGAAGCAACCCTCCTATTCATGCTCGCCAGAGACACTGCAGGGAGCGAGAGAGCATCACTCGGATGCAGTGCTCATCTGTACCTGTTCTTTGTGAAGCTTGCAGCGCTGCTCCCCAAGCTTCTGCTTGTTCTGTGCAACCCCACCATACAAAAGCCGAACGACTGGCTTGGTCATTGTTTGTTTGTTCTGATACCGCAGCCCGACTGCTGCTGAGACGGCCTCTGGTGACAAGGCAGAGTCTAGTTACCATGGCGTCACCAAGGAATCCCTGCTCTGCTGACCCGCAGGTGTCTCTTTGCCGTGGGCCTCCGCCCGGAGGAGCCTCCGTCATCAGAAGCATAGTCAGAGGGAGGGCTTGTCCCTGTACGCCTTACTCTGCCGCTCTGCTCGTATTCGAACGCGGAAGAAGCGTGTCTCTGGGTCCCTTTGTCATTTCAGATGCGTGAACTCGTTCTCTGGCTGATCTTGTATCCCTAGCCTAGGGTGTAACAAGGTTGCCGTGGACCCCGGTGCAAACAGAAAATGCACCTTCCGATTTCTTGTTGAGTTAAAAAAGACAGCAATCATCGGGGATCAATGGGCCTCTTTGGCCCTCGGTGCCACTACACGTGCTGTGCCCAGAATAGCTACGTCCCTCTTCTCCGAACCGACACACAGCCCCCTTCCTTCATGTGTCCCGCTCACATATCTATGGCTTTAGCGCTGCGAGGTCCATGGGCGGAAAACAGTCTCTAAATTCCCCACAGTCCTGTTCTTTATATTTTTATCTGTCAGCCGGCATTCCCGAGCCGTGGAATGGAAGGCGCAGCCCACAAACACGCTGTAAACAAAGTAATGAACAGGTCCGGGGGCGATGGGGCTGAAAGAAAGGCTGTCTTTATCACGGTAGTTGTTGATGGGACGCGCTGTGCTAAGGAGAGTAGGTCACCACACGTGGGATGCGCCACCGCATAGCATGCATGATGACGCTAAGAGACAGAGGTGCTTCAGGGCATTGGACAAATGTAGATGGGAGCAGGCACAGTGCGTACACATCGGAAACAGCTAGGCTGCTGCCCACAGGAAGCGCTGCCATTCATCGGATACAGTGGTGGTGGTTGTAGGATAGTTGTTCAGTGTGTGCAGTCAGGGACAGAAAGACAGAGGAGTGCTCGGAGATTCAGCACACGGAAAGTAAGGAGAACAAGTTTTATGCTGTGTCTTGTGAGCAAATAAATAGCTGGAACCAATAATAACAACTTACAGGCTATTTAGCACCTACAGACGGGCTGAAACAGGCTCTGACAACCAGGCCACAATGTCTGCATCAGATTGGAAAAATGTGTCAGGAACACATTTCAAAGCTACCCTTGGGGAGAGGTCCGCGGGGGGCCGGACGAGCCCCGCAGCCCCACTTGTGGGTCTCAGAGTCGCTGCAAAGGGTCTGATGACGTCACGGGGGTAATTGCAGGGTCGCGTGCGACTTTATCAGCGTTGGATATGTTTCTGCTTTTAAGTTTATTTCCAGTATTATTGCAACTGACATAAGTTTGACGCTGTTCTGTAACGAATGTTTCCGCCCCGCCCCCGTGAAAGCGGTGCATTGTGGGCGCAGAGCTGACGTGCCACTTTAAGAAATGGGAGACATTGTATTACCCCCCTCAGAACAGGGAGAGGCATCTCCTCAAAACAGAGAGAGGCACCGTGGGGTCGCTCACTCATTGACAGTGTATTGGGGGTGATATATATTCCCAGCGGCACGTTGTACTCTCCTCACGCAGGGACCCCTAACAAAGGATACAGCACACACATATGGCAGTATCGTGCTTTGGTCACAAGCTGACGCAGCACCTTTATTTAATCCCTCGGGCCAAGCCCGGCCCTGCAGGTGCAAAGGGATACATTGCAAGGTAGTGCCCGGATGGTTCACTACACCCCCCACCCCGAACGTTATGGTACCTCTGCGTCGCAGGGGCTTGCATTACACCTCTATGAGCCAGCTTCCTCTCACCCTCACACCCCTCTATCCCGCCTGTGGTCAGACCCAAGGCTGTACTCTCAAGGCCGGTAACACGAGATGCCTGCGCCAACACCGTTGATTATTGAGGGGGGCCCTTGGGACCAGCCGTTTAGCCTTGTTTAGCCTTGTTTCACCCAGGCTGAAAATAGCTGCAGGGTTCATACACCAATTCCAGACTAAATAATTAATCCGACCTCATGTCGTTGTCTTTGTTCTTGCAGGCTTTTGAACAAACAAATCTTCAAAACACCATTGATTTAAACGCATTCCGATACGCCGCATTGGATGAAAGCCGGATGAGCTGCAGAGCTGTTCTCAAAACCAATTAGAGTCTTGGTACATACAAGAAACATTACAGAGGAAAACGTTCTTATTAGGTATTTGTCTCGCGCTAAACGCGATGCAGTTCAACATTTCTGCTCCTCGAGATATCAACGCCTGGGACTGAAGACGCCTTCACCAGCACCGAAGATTATGTGTACTTTTCTCGTTTTTGAGACGGCTCACTTGGGCGGGCTCGCCTGCTTTCCATTCAAGTCGCAAAGGATTTCTTATCTTTATGTGGCCATGTGTTTCAAACACATGGCCTCATAAAGATAAGAAACCTTTTGCAACGCACTGAAGGCAGCCGAGCCTGTCCAAGTGGGACGGCTCAAAAAGCCAAAGTAAACGTCACAAAGAGCTCTTTTCCAATGGCTGGCCACCGTTTAGCATAAACGGTGACGCCAGCCAATGGGAAAGAGGGGCGGGGCTTAAAGCCCTTTGCAGAAAATACCCCAAAACGTTAAATCTCGCCCACGAGACTGCGCATGTGCGCAGCCCACGCCAGCCGAGACCTAAAAATAAAATAAACCATTGTGGGAGAGCATGCCGTTTGCAGGCAGGAGAAAGCCCTTTAAGAAAATAGTGCTTGGAGGATGTAACTGAAGCATACTGTGTACCAACCAAGTAAAAGGTCCAGTCCTTATGGGCGTTAACAAAGGGAGACAAGGCAGTACCACGGCAGGACTAACAAGCCTCATAATCAATCAAAAGCCAGCATTTTCGAAGGACAATGACACAAAGCCAATGACAAATAGGGGAGCATACCCTACTACAGCATGCCCCGCAGAGCAATCAGAGCATGCGCACTGCCGCTAGGCTCGACCTAAAAAGCCAATTTTCAGTGTAAAAATGTGTTGTGTCTATGTTGTGTTTGGGGTCCTTTCCAGTCACGGGCACTTGTCCTACTCACACATGTGAGGTACCATTTTATCGGGAGACTTTTGAAGGGTGTAAAGAAGTTTGAGGATCTCCACCGATTCCAGAACTTTCCATCACAGAAATGTGAGGAAAATTAGTTATTTTTGAGGTTTGCAAGGGATTCTGGATAGAAAAACCTGGTGAAAGCCACGCAAGTCACCCCACCCTAAATTTCCCCAGATGTCTAGTTTTTCAAAAATGTGCACGTTTGTTAGGTTTTCCCAGGTGCCGACTGAGTTAGAGCCTAAAATCCACAGCTACCCACATTAAATAAAAAGGGTCAGTTTTCAGCAAAAAAAATGTGATGTGCCTATGTTGTGCTTTGGCCCGTTTCCTGTCACAGGCACTAGGCCTACCAAATGAGGTACCATTTTTATCTGAAGACATGTGGAAGCATAGACTAGTAGAGCACTTGTTTTTACCAATTGGAGTTCATTGGGTTTGTGCCCACCAAATCTAAGCTAGTGTCTAAGAAAGAAGACATTTTCAAAAATACCCTCTAAATCATAGGCTAGTATGGGTACCCACAAATTGAGAGATGTACATATAACCACTGCCACATATCTTGTGCCCATTTAAAAAAATACATAGGTTTCCTTGATGCCCATTTTTCACTGTACATATTCCACCATATAAATAGGTCTATACTTGGTACACAATGAAAAATCATTGTACCGTGTAGCTCAGTTGTTGAGTCTGGGTACCTGAGGTTCTTGGTGAACCTACAAATCCTATATATCCCTACAACCAGAAGGGTCGAGGGGGCATAATGGAATATTGCTTTTGGAAATCGGCCATTGTGACAAAAACTTACAGATGAAAACGTTATCACAAATGACCATTTTTTCCTACTCATTTTCAATATTTCTTCATTTTAACAGATATTTTTTTTAAACAATGAGGGATCTACACATGTGGCCCTTTGCTGAGTTTGGAATTTTTTCTACTTTCAGAAATCTTTAATTTTCCTGGATCACCCATGAGTTTCACACTGGTTTCCCCCACAAACTGGAAGCAAGTTGAGAGCACAAAAATAGGAAAAATTGGCTGCCAATAATTCTCCTCTTGTTAGTTTTGGTCACTTCCCACTCTCATACTAAACATAATAAACTGAATATTGCCCTTGGTATACATGTACATACACTACACACATTAGCCCTCAATATTGAGTCATACATTATTGATACGAAAATCAAAATGACAGATCGTGGTTTGGATTTTGTATGTTGAAAAATAGATTAATGCAAATACAAATAAAAGGGCATCAACTATTAATTATGAAGCAGTTAATGAATGTTAGGTGTAAAGTTGAAAAGTGGCAAATATTAAATGAATATCAGAAATCATTACCATCTGAAATTTCGAAAATAGCGCATTCAGAGAGCAAGGAAATGAAGAAATTATGAGCTTAACAGGCACACATATGGGACATGATAGAGGCAGTCGTGATATATGGACATTGTGGATAATTTGTGCTATAATTTAGTTAAGGAATGTCATTTTGCATAATAGAAAGGGATGATGGTCAGATATCTGAACCTAAAATTGCAAGTAAAGGCTGGAAAGAAAAGTAAGGAATGCTGAGAAGAAGCATTTTTCACCATGCAGTGTCTGAAAAAGCTGTGAGGTGTACGATGGACATGATATAGATGGAAAGATATAGGCAAGTCAAAAAATGAATTTAATATAGAAACATGCTCCTTACTATACCTACCTACCTACAGTACATGTATGTCGCCAGTAGATAGTTATAGTTAGGAACACGTTTCCATAGGAAAAGCATTTTCTCATGTGTTTATAACTTTGGAATCTTTACGAAATTTTCCAAAACGTTTCTCTTTTTTGATCAGCTCCTATCTTGAAAGTTTGGGGGTGACTGGTCAAGGGGGGGCTGAGAAAAAAGGGGTGTCCCAAAATGTGTTTTCTCAATGCATTTTCCATAGGAAACTTTAGACAAGGTCAAACTGCTGAACGGAATTACGCCAAATTTGGCAGGGAGAAAGGTCCTGGTCCAGAAAGCACGCTTTTGTTGAAATGGTGTAAGTTCGTTCAGTAGTTTTTGAGATATTAAAGGAAAAATATATATATATATCTGGGCGGAGCCTAACTCCCAAGCACGAGCTTGCCTCCGATTGGCTGCTAACTCTTCAAACCAGGAAGTGTCCTCTGATTGGCTGCTAACACTTCAAACCAGGAAGTGTTAGCAGCCCTCTTCTGCCTCGCATCGAGTGAAAATATAAAACAAAGGTGCCGGGGGCAATTTAATATACCGAAGCTCTGTCTGTGCGAGATACCCCTTTCACGCTCCCTCTGCCCACATCACCAGCTCGCAGCTATGCCTTTAGAAGGCTGTCCGTCGGCTCGCAGCTCTCTACCTTTGCGAGCTAGTACGCTGCTCTTCCTCTTTGCGGGTGGACGCGCCACATTTGGCAGGGAGAAAGGTCGTGGTCCAGAAAGCATGCTTTTGTTTATACCCCTTTCACGCTCCCTCTGCCCACATCACCAGCTCACAGCTATGCCTTTATAAGCCAGTCCGTCGGCTCGCAGCTCTCTACCTTTGCGAGCTAGTACGCTGCTGTGCCTCTTTGCGAGCGGACGCGCCACATTTGGCAGGGAGAAAGGTCATGGTCCAGAAAGCATGCTTTTGTTTAAATAGGGTAAATCCGTCCAGTAGTTTTTGCGAAATGTCATATTGTACAGATATCGATATTTGAGAATTCTGACACCTGATTGGTTGAGGCGTTACGAGCACAAACTTGCGGCTCATTGGCTGCGAACTGTTGAGACTAGGAAGTGTTGGCAGCCATTTTGCGATTCAGTCCGTCAGCTCGTATCTCTCTGTAGTTCTACCACTGCGAGGCAATACTGAAAATATACCGGTGCTCTGTCTGTGCGAGAGTCCCGTTTCACGCTCCCTCTCCCCACATCACCACTTCGCAGCTATGCCTTTAGAAGCCAGTCCGTCGGCTCACAGCTCTCTACCTTTGCGAGCTAGTACGCTGCTGTGCCTCTACCTCTGCGAGCTAGTACGCTTCTGTTCCTTTGGGAGTGGACGGTCCGTAGTTCTCCCTCTGCGAGTGGAGCCCACGGGCTGCAGCTGTTCCTCTGCGAGCCTGGGTGCAAACTGTTGACAAGTCACACTATACAAGCATTGAAAAGCCATTTTGTGATTCAGTCCGTCAGCTCGCATCTGTCCGAGGCAACTCTGAAAACATACCGGAGCTCTGTCTGTGCGAGATACCCCTTTCACGCTGCCTCTCCCCACATCAGCAGGTAACGCACCCACTTCCCACATCACCAGCATACCCCCAACAACCTTCTTGGGCCCGCAAGTCTCCCTCTGCGAACCACCGGTCGGCTCGCAGCTCTTCGGGTATGACTTATCGGGCCCGCAGTTGTATCTGTAAAGCCAAGACTGGAAATATACAGCAGGTCTCTCTCTGCGAGATACCCCCGTCATGCTCCCTCTCCCCACATCACTGTTCCTCAGCTATCCCTTTGGAAGCCGATGGCCCGCACCTTTCCCGATACCTGCTGTCCCATAGCTGTTCCTCTGCGAGTTGGCCCGCAGCTCTCCCTCTGCGAACTGAGGGGCCGCGGCTCTCCCTCTACGAGCCAGCCAGTCGGCTCGCAGTTCTTCATCTATGAGCCAGCCCACCGGCTCGCAAGTCTCTGAGAACAGATGCAATGGAGCCAACGATCATGCAGGTCAGACACCCAACACTGCTCCTACACCCCCCAGCAGCAGCTCCTTGTCCACCATCCCCCCTCCCCTCACGCCCACCCCCCTCAAACAAATGTGACAGTCACGTTTGGGAATCTGGAACGTAAAAAATTTGCTAATGTCGTACAATTATTAATAAGAAGATGCTTGTGAGGTTGAACAAATGAGAATCTTAGTCATGTATGGATTTACATATAAAACATTTTATTTAAAGAAA
Organism: Triturus cristatus; assembly: GCF_964204655.1. NCBI lineage: Eukaryota > Metazoa > Chordata > Amphibia > Caudata > Salamandridae > Triturus > Triturus cristatus. The sequence goes on along the minus strand of NC_140586.1, from coordinate 320,405,260 downwards.
AGAACAAAATAAAAGTAGGTACAGGTATGGCGTGTCATCCCTTGACAATTTGTGAATCACAGCCTGCAAGACAAAAAGAAAGATAAGATGGTGCGTCATGTGTCCAGCAAAGGAGAGAGAGAGAGAGAAAGGGAAAACAAGCATTTGCAATGCAATAGGTCTCGCATTAGTAAAAGTTTGAGCTTTTGGCATTGCAAATAATAATGCAACACCAATTGCTCTAATTTTTAGTAATGCGAGGCCTATTGCCAACAGACAGCTACACAAAAATAACGATGAACACAAAAATCACTCTCAATAGAAAGCAACAAGCTCCAGACTCCAATGCCAAACAATTGCTTAACCTCAGGGTGACGGGGTGCCAGGTCGAACATTCGCAAAATGTTTCAGTTACTCTCTCCATCTCGACGGCAGGATACAGTATTGTTGCATAATAACAAAATAATTAATCATAAATAATTTGTAAAACGTGAAAACTTGTGCCGTGGTTGCGTTGAAAGGTGGGCCAGGCGTTCCTCCAGTGATTGCGGCCTTCAAATGCACAGGATGTCTTTTTAATTCAACTGCTGATTAATATATTTAAATTCAATTAAAGAAACAAAACAAAAAGCTGAATGCTGGCAGTACTGACCCAGCCTGAATCGCCCGGGGACGCGTGTAGGTTTCCAAGAAATTTTTGTTCCATTTACTGCTGCGCTGTGAAAGGCGTTAACGAAGGGGTTGTGTGGTGCCCGAGGCGGATTCTTAGATCTTAATCATAAAAGCCTTACGCACGCACGCACACCCAGATTGACTTAGATAGAGTGGCACAGACATCCATGCCCATGCACTTTTAAAGAAATACACAAACCCGCACACTCAGCTAGAAGGGAATTCACACACAAAGGCGGCCAAAAAGATTACATTATGGACTTGGCCCATTTAGAGGTGCTGGCAATGGTAAAATCGACCGAAAATTATGTTTTTACTAAATGTAAATGCAGGTACGTAGCTTCAGATGGGCTGTTTGGGCGGGACACTCCCCTTATGATTTCTCAGTCCGGTCATGCTGCGAATTGCCATGCCAGGGTGCAAGGCGGGCGATCAATGGGCAGGTACCGCCGCCATGGCACCTCATTTACGAAGAGTCAAGAGAACAGTTAATGCAATTTACAACCAGCTCTGATAATATGAAAAGACAAGCGTGACCAAGGCGGACCGCACTGAAAGCGGACCACGCTAAAAATAAAGATACACAATACCATCACAAAACACATGCTAGCAGGGGGAGGAGAGGCTGTCAGGCCGGGGGCACCCACCTTCCTGCGCAGCCGCAGCTGGCCGGTAAGGATCGCCAGCAGGGTGGGGTCAGGCTCCTTCACACTCACGCACACATGCCAGCACGGGGTGTCAGGCCGATCACGTGCACATGCCAGCAGGGGGTGTCAGGCTTGACCACACTCACTCACACATGCCAGCAGGGGGGGTGTCAGGCTCGTTCCAACTCACTCACACATGCCAGCAGGGGGGTGCCAGGCTCGTTCACACTCACTCACTCACACATGCCAGCAGGGGTGTGCCAGGCTCGTTCACACTCACTCACACATGCCAGCAGGGGTGTGCCAGGCTCGTTCACACTCACACATGCCAGCAGGGGGTGTCCGGCCGATCACTCTCACATGCTAGGAGGGGGTGGGGAGGGTGTCTGCCGGGGGCACCCACCTTCCTGCGCAGCCTCAGCTGGCCGGTAAGGATCGCCATCAGGAGCATCTTGAGCAGCAGTGTGTTCTCCATCCTCGTGGCCGTGCGAGGGCTGCTCTCTGCCGAGGGTCACCGAGCAGTGCATGGCTGCGCTGGGAAGAGGCACTAGGTAGTCAAAGGGGGGAGGAAGGTGACTCAAAGGGCAGGGAGTAAGAAAAAAGGGGGTCGAAGAGGAGGCAGGGAGAGGAGGGGAGAGAGCTGCGAGGGAGGAAGAGAGGGGGCCTCAACGGGCGGTAGAACCTGAGCGTGGGCTGAAACGCCGGAGGGAGGGAAAGCGAAAGCACGCCATGCGCGCGTTGAGGGATACGCATGCACTGGCTGAGGGCGGCTGGTGCGTGTGTGTTTGTTGGCGCAGGGGGCGTAGAACTCGGCGAAGCAGGCGCTGCAGGAGTTCAGCAGGTGAGAGCAGGCCGAGTCGGAGTACAAGATGACCAGCGGGTCTTCCCGGGAGTACATGCCGGCACAGCGACTGCGAAATATTCGTTGTTGCTTTGAATTGCGCTTGCATTAGTGGTTTGCCTACCAGGCACTAGGACCGGGGGCTCATGCCGATATGTTTAGCTGCCCGGGGACTGCCCCAGGGTAGCCAGCGATGGGGGTGGCTGGCCCGCTTTGGATTACACTCGGGCAAGACTGCCCGCGAGTTCTCTCCTCGCTTCCCCCTTCAGCCAGACCGGGTTTCCTGACAGCCGGTATCACAGATCCTTTATCCTGTCCCTAGGGGGGGTGATAGCGCGACGGCCTAGGGGTGCAAGGCACACTACACACGTTGTGTAGAGCAACACAACATAATGGCTAGAGCGTGGGACTTTGAAGCTGGGGATCCAGTTCGAGTCTCGGCACCGACCCTCAAACATCCGGTGATTCTGGGCAAATCGCCTAGCTCCCAGCGCTAAAAAGGAATGGGCCCGCTTGTTTACGCTTGAATGAAGAAGGCAGTATAGGGCGCCCTGAGCACCAACCCTCCCGTTCGCTATTAGCGGATGTAGCGCGGCATGCAGTATGACGGAGCGCGCATAAGGCTCGAACCTGTTAATATGTACACATTGAAATGGCGCAAGGGGCGCGAGCACTGGAGTTCGAGGGCTAAGTAATTACCGAAGCATGTGGGTACCAAGGTACAGGTGGCGCAGGTCCATCGTACCTCTCTGGTGTGGTTCTTGTATTTTTACCGCTGCGCCATAGCCATAGTTCAGGAATTGAGAGGGGCCCGAGTCTTTATGAGCGCGTTCACAAAGAAACTACTGCCTCGAGCCTAATTAACACGGCACCAAGCACCAGCTGTACACGTTACATGCAAGCGCCAAAAGCCCTGCGGATGCCCAAATGCTGCGTTTTTAATGAGTGAATGTTCACGAAAGTGAAACTGCATGCTGACTTGCGAGGGAAGGGGGACAGGAGATGTGCACGCCACGTGGCTGTAAGCGCGTACACCAACTCAAATCCGCCAAGAGCCTGCGCGTGCCCATCTCCTGACCCACTTCCGAGGCAAGTCAGCAACAATAGATCTCGCTGGCGACAGCGCTTCGTGCTGCGTTCGCCAGGCGAGACCTAAAGAGTGAGAGAGAGGAAGAGAGGAAGAAAGAAAGAGTGTGAGAGAGAGAGGAAGACAAAGAAAGAGAGAAAGAGCGTGAGAGAGAGGAAGAGAGAGAAAGAAAGAGTGAGAGAGAGAGAGAAATAGAGAGAAAGAAAGAATGAGAGAGAGGAAGAGACAGAGAAAGAGATAAAGTGTGGGAGAGAGAAAGGAAGAGATAGAGAATAAGAGAGAGAAAGAGTGTGAGTGACAGAAAAGAAGAGATGGAGAGGGAGAGTGAGTGTTGACACTGTGGAGAAAATCTTCACAGCTCACCTTTCTGCCACCGGTGTGTCTCCAACCACGTGCCGGGATATAATGCAGCCCTCAAGTTTAGTAATCTGAAACATAGTATAGAAACAGTGTGTCAATAATCCAATCTCCTCTTTAGCAACTAGTCTAAAAAGCAGGGGGAAAAAATGCCAGGTTTTGTAGGTACAAGAAATATCCCCAATAGAAAAAGTCGTACCTATGCAGCAGGTTACTGTTCCAACTGTTTATTAAGCAGAGGCAACAGCGACGAAACGAGAAATCCAAGATGGGCGCCCGCTGTATTAACAAAGAGATGCGGTCTAGTCTTCAAGCAACTAACGAACAAGAGAGTGCGCGCGTGTCCAACGCTCGGCGCACTTCAACCGATTCATCTGAGGAGACGGTAGTGTCTCAACCTCGCAGCTGAACGGAAGAGAGTTTTCAGTCAGAAAGTCAGCGTTTCTACATTGCAGTTTGAGTAACTTCACCCAGCCGCCAAGTGAGCAAAATCCAGAGATTAGTGTTTTCAGTCAGAGGCGATATTGAACTCAGAGACTAATGTCTCATTCTGTGGAAAAATCGTCATAGAGACTCTTCATGAGTTTCGAGAGTGCGTCAGGGAAGGCACTATCTGTCAAAGTTTCACAGTGAGTAGAATTTGTCTTTACCTGAGAAATATTTTGAAAAGTCAAGATAAACCAAGGAAGCATCAGACTTTGAGACAAAGGACTAAGGTAATCTCTAAAGACATTACTTGAGTAATTCAGACTACCTTTCCATCTAGACTGTTAACTTGAATTCTTTGAAAGTAATGTGAACAAGACTTGCGTTTATAAAACTTCAATCTAAAGAACCTATATATATATATATGTATAGCAACAACAGTACTTCATTAATATATGTATACAAGGACTTCATTCTTCAAGGACTACCTTTCTAAGGACAAAACACCAATGATTCACATGGCTAAAATTGCATTACTCAACCTTAAGGGTTAGTCCTCCAGCTGGTACTCATTAGCCATCAATATTCTTTGCTAATCAAACACCGAGAGGTGCAATTCCTCATTAAGATTACAGGTGAATATTATTTTACGGAATTTAAAATTGCAATGTATTCAAGTAGAAATTAAGTAGAGAGTGTACTGTAATCTAGCTGGTCCCTATTAATGTTATGCTACTCTGTTGTAGGTGCACACAGAAAACCTCCAGAGCAAGAGTAGATGAGGCGAACAGAACGCACCTTGTGAGGAGTCTCTCTATTATCCCAAACCCCTTTCCCCCTTGTAAATACCTGCAACTGTAAGTTAATTCAGTCAAGGGCGTTTCAGAGAGGGACTGGAGTATTATCTTCTGCTCCTGAGGAAATCGAATTCAGGTACCTGAGTATCTGACAGAGTGATGGCAGAGTACATACAACTGCACAAGCGTAATTCTCTGTTTTGCCCCTGCGTACTCAGGCTGCTGCACCCCATCGGCTCCCGTCACCCAGAGGTGTCTGTGCGGCCTGCGCACCCAGGCTGTTGCACACCATCGACTCTTGCCGCCCAGAGGTGTCTGCCCGCATCTGCGCACCCAGGCTGATGTACCCCATCCACTCCCACTGCCCAGAGGTGTCTGCCCGCTGCTGTGCACCCAGGATGCTGCACCCCATCCACTCTCAGTGCCTGGAGGTGACTGCCCATTCCTGCGCATCCAGGCTCATGCACCCCACCACTCCCAGTGCCCGGAGGTGTCTGTCCGCTCTTGTGCAACCTGGCTGCTGCACACTATCCACTCCCACTGCCCAGATGTGACTGCCTGCTGCTGTGGAAAAAAGCCTCTCTGCTCACCTTCCGCCACTGGTGTGTGTGTAAGAGGGTGCACCACTTGCCGAAGCAACCTTCTCAGTCGTTGCGTACACTCGGTAATGCAGAGCTCACAATTCAGATTGGGTGTTGATTGTCAGGATGGTAACGCATCATCGCAGGCTGCACACGCGTTCAGCTCTGGTACCACTGAGTGGTGGGAGTTCCGTGTTGGGGTGGGGGACGTCAAACCGTGAATCACAACCTGTTAAACAAAAAGCAAGATAAGATTGTGCGTCATGCGTCCATCAAAGGAGAGAGAGAGAGACAGAGAGAGAGAGACAGAAAGAGTGTGAGAGAGAGAGAGAAAGAAAGAGTGAGAGGAAGAGAGAGAGAAAAAAAGAAAGAGTGAGAGGAAGACAGAAAGAGAGAAACAGTGAGAGTGAGAGGACGAGAGAGAGAAAAAGAAAGAAAGAGTGAGAGGAAGACAGAGAGAAAGAGAGAAAGAGTGAAAGAGACGAAGAGAGAGAGAAACAGTGAGAGGGAGGAAGAGAGAGAGAAAGAGTGTGAGAAAGAGGAAGAGAGAAACAGAGAAAGAGTGAGAGAGAGAGGAAGAGAGAGAGAAAGAGAGAAACAGTGTGAGAGAGAGGAAGAGAGAGAGAAAGAGTGTGAGGGTGAGAAAGGAAGAGATGAGGAGTGACAGTGAGTGCCCACACTGTGGACAAAGCCCTCACAGCTCACCTTTACGCCACCGCTGTGTCTCCAACCACGTGCTGGAACCTTGTGGAGCCCTCAAGCTCCCACATCTGAAACATAGTACAGAATCAGGAATGGCAGAGTACATACGACTGCGCACGCCTAAGTCGCTGTCCCGCCTTTGTGCATCCAGGCTGCTGCACATCATTCACTTCCACTGCCCAGAGGTGTCTGCCCACTGCTGCGCACCCAGGCTGCAGCACCTCAATGACTCCCGACGCCCAGAAGTGACTGCCCGCCCCTGCACACCCAGGCCTCACTGTTCACCTTTTCGCAGCCAGGGCACCCTCCACATCATGCAGCACCGCTCCGCAGGCCAACAGGTCTTACATTTGGTGCTGCGTCTTGATTTTGCCATGGCAGAGGACATACCAGTGCACCCACCATCATCGCAGGTTGAACATCCGCTCAGCACTTGCGGTGCCACTAACTCAGTGACCAGTGAGGCCACGCACGTGGCGGTAGGCCCCCGCTGTTTGATGGCTCAGGCCTACACTGCGGTCCAGCAGGGCACACAAAACATGAGCTGTCCGGACTACTGAGATGGGGCATCATCGCAGGCTGCACACCCGCTCAGCACTGACAATGCCCCTACCTCAGTGGACCGAAATTCACCATCCTGTGGCGGTGTGCCTTTCCCGGCCGCAGTGCCTCCGGTGCACCAAGTCTGAAATGGAAATGGCGTGGAGCACGTGCGTACGGTCATTTTTATTGGCAGGGTCATGTGTCCTGTGACGCCTGTGCTTGATGGGTGTGGTGTGGGTGAAAACCAGCCATCAGGGAGTGGCTGTGGCATACTGAGAACTAGACCTGTGAGCAGCAGATCACTACAATGAAAAGCTGGGCCATGTAGCAGTGTTGTCCCTCCCTGTATGTGTAACGGATTGGGCTGGCCTGGTGTATGCCAGTACTGCGTGAGGCTGTGAACAATGACTCCGGAGCTCTGGGCGTGGGTCAGTGCTGGGCTGTATGAGGAATCAATTGATGCAGGTGTCCCTGTTGTAGTGCTGATGCCACCCGGGCCGCAAGCGCCAATGTGTCACCCTGTACTCTTGGTATTGTGTGAATTATTATTGGTGGGTGACTTGCGTTCTTCACACATGTTTGGTTGCCACATCTCGCTACATTCAGCTATTCTGTGGCTGAGGGGCCATGCCGTTTTTGGAAGGTCCGCTGTCCTGTTGTGCACTGCCTCGGTGGTAGTAGGGGGGGTGGTCCGGGGGGAGGTCCTGAGGGTAGTGGCAGTTGTTTTTGTGGCCTTCTTGGGTGTCGGAGGTGCATGAACAGTAGCTCTATGACATGTGTTGGTCTTCAGATGTAATTTGGGGCTGGGCTCCCTTTCATACTGTAGGTAGTCGTCCTACTTTACACCAGTAAAAGGCAGATGTTACATTCCTACTGCTAACGAAGCCTGTTTTTGGAACGCACCATAGAGTTGGCTGCTCGTTGAAAATATCAGGAAGTGGTGTTTTCTTGTTATTTTTGTACAGGAACGCCTACTCTGCATATTATTTGCGTTAGTTGTTGCTCTCATTTATGGCAATTTTTTTGAGCAGGAGCTATTGCTGGAAAACTGGCGATATTGGCTGTTTTGACCAGGTTGAGAATGGAATGATAATTTAAAATCACTGAAAAAACTATAGGTTTAATGAACATTATAATTAGAAATTAAAATTGAAAAAACCTTTGAAATTCACTGAAAAAACCATAGGTTTCACAGACGTTATAGTTAGAAATTAGCATTTAAATTTTTTTTGAAATTCACTGAAAAAAACATAGGTTTCAGGGACGTTATAGTTAGTTGGTCATTTCATTCGTACAAAAACAGAGAAATTCGAACGTTATAGTTAGTAGAGCTAACTATAACTCGCGCCCCTGCAATGCACTGCTGATGACGTCACATATTACATCACTCATGAATTGGTCAGTGACATCACTGATGACATCACTGATGACATCTCAAATGACATCACTGATGACATCACTGATGACACCATCCACGTGATAATCTGATGCACCTACTCTCACCCTAATATAATCTTTGATACACCCAGTCTAAAATACAGACTACCATTTTCGTAACCATAGACAAATCAATAGCAGTTACTATATACCCACTGACTAATTCCTAGCTATACACACACATTCATTCATTCACCTATACAGTTACTGATACATGCAGTCACTCATCAATACAGCACTATTATCTGTACTCATACACCTATACAAACACTCATACACCATCACTCAACCATAGAGTTATTGACACACCTAGCTAGTCATGTAAAGAATCAATAACACTGCCATTTACTCACCTATACAGTTATACATTCACCATCTAACCTATTCGTAGAGATAGTAACATATACTTACTCTCTTATACAATCACTGACACAAGCACACACTCATTTATACAGCCACTCTCACAATTACTCACACTCACATATAGTCATGTATATACTCCAACACTCACATATACTGCCTTTCACATATGTAGTTGCTCAAACATATACCAATGAGACATACATTCACTCACTAACACACTGATACACACACTCACTCACCAATACAGCTATTTCCACATGCCCTATTGAACCCATACACCCAGTAAATTATCCACTCACACATGTAGGCAGAAAGGCACACACTGCCCACCCACACACACAAACACTGAGGCACCCATACAGATACTCATGCAACTAATAAGTAACCCATATAGACAGTCATGTACCTAATCATCAACCCATGCAGCAGCTTACACAACAACTGAGAGACTGATACAGACATTCACACAGTTTAGTCACTAGCCCATGCATTCAGTAAGACACATTTAATCATTAACAAATACAGTGAGTCACACACCTATTAAATCTTCCATCCACACACTTATACACCAACTCATTCTTTAATAGACCTTGGCATTAACACATATATAAAATATATTTAAACTTTACAGAAACACACATTCACTGGATGATGTCATCAGTGATGTCATTTGAGAGGTCATCAGTGATTTCATCAGTGATGTCACTGACCATGTCATGAGTGATGTAATATGTGACATCATCAGCAGTGCATTGGGGGGGCGTGAGTTATAGTTAGCTCTACTAACTATAATGTTCGAATTTCTCTGTTTTTGTGCGAGTGAAATGACCAACTAACTATAACGTCCCTGAAACCTATGTTTTTTCCAGTGAATTTCAAAGATTTTTTTAAATGCTAATTTCTAACTATAACGTCCCTGAAACCTATGTTTTTTTCAGTGAATTTCAAAGGTTTTGTAAATGCTAATTTCTAACTATAACGTCTGTAAAACCTATGGGTTTTTCAGCGAATATATATATATATATATATATACATATATATGGTGCATATACCATACATGTAATGTCCTCAGGTGAAGAAAATAATTTTATATAGATATTAATGTTTTAAACTAATTGTATACCTGGACGGTTGAGTTTGAAGGCCACTCACGAGGGTCCCTTCAACCCAATTAAAAAAAAATAAAGCATTCTGATTCGTTTTTTTACACCTTGGGCCAATTCTCTGTGGGACGAAGTGCTCTGTTTGGCTGTCAGCAACCACACCAGTCCTTGTGAGCAGTCCCAGAGGGACCACGGGACCACCCCTGGGACCATAATAAACATTCATTTATTTTTAATAAAAGTTGTGACCCCACGGTAGTTCTATGGGACTCCCATGGGATCGGTAATCTTTAATTAAAAAAAAGAAACCACTATGGACATTTCTAAATTATAGTTAATAGGAGAGGGGGCATGTGGCCCAACTCCCAAATCCTCCGGTGGGCCCTAGGGACCCCATCTCCTGGGGCCATATGAATAAAAAGGAGTTGGGGGGTGCGGCCCCCCTCTTCAACACCTAGGAGGTCCTTGGGACCCATCCACTGGGCCAAAAATAATTAAAATAGGGAGGAAGGCACACGGCCCCTCTTTCTTGAGCCAAATGGGGCCAAACAATAACTTAAGGGGAGGGGGGCAAGTGTCCCCCCCTCACTGAGCCTTACAAGACCACAGGGACCCCATACCCTGGGGTTGGCTCTTAAACTGTGGAGCCCACCACCAGGCCACAATACTGTTCTCCACCTACAGGACTGCAGGCAGAGAAAACAGTGTGCTCCCACCTCAGCGGGAGCTTTGAAAATGTTCTTACCAGGTGAGAGCACACTTCTGCTTCCTTGCTCAAGCAGGCAGGGAAACCGTGATTGCTCCCACCCAGTGGGAGCGAGCAGATGTAGCTGCTCTGGCCAGTGGGAGTAATGCATGTCCCAGTGCATGAGCCGGCTGCGATGGTGAGATCCCTTCCCATGACCCTTAACATTATGTTTGACCCTGGGGCGGATGGGGTCCTAGGGACCATCTGGGCTTGGGGAGGGAGTCACACACCCCTCCCCCAATTGTGAAGCATGTTGCCCTGGGGGATTGAGTCCCTGGGGCCTCTTAAAGCTCGAGGTGGGAAGCCATACTCCCTTCTCTTCTATAATTAAAATATGGACCCAGGGATGGCATCCCCAGGACCATTTGGGCTTAGGGATGGATGCCACACGCACCCTCCCCTAATATTAATGTATATTGCCCCGGCGAAGGGTGTACCTGGGGCCTCTTAAGGCGTCATGTACCCCCTCCCCTATAATTAAAGTATGGCTCTGGGGGATGGGGTCCTCAGTTCTTATTTGGGCTCAGGGAGGGGTTTGCGTGCCCCCCTTCCCTAATATATATTTTGGCCCCAGGGATGGGGGTCCGTGAGGCCAATAGTGGCTTAGGGTAGGGGACTGTATGCTCCTTCCCCTTTTAAAAAAAGAAATGGGCCCTGGGGATGGGATTACCAGATTCAATAGTGGCTTTGGGTGGGGGGACCACGCAAGCCCCTGCCCTTTATTAAAAAAGACAGCCCCAGGGGATGGGGCCGCCAGGGCCACTAGAGGCTCAGGGAGGGGGGCTTCCCTTTTTAAAAACAAAAGGTGCTGGCGATTGGGTACCTGCAGCCAATAGTGGCTTGCAAAGGGGAGGCAGCATAACCCCCTAACCCAGCAGGGGGTTGGCTCTCTGTGGGGAGTTGAATGGAGAGCCTAGGAACAGGGCAGGCCTTGCATCCAACCTCACTGCTGAAAGCCCTGCATGGTAGGGGTTGGCTGCCCGCTGGGATATGTCATAGGGCCGAGCACAGGCTAGGCTCTTTGGTGTATGGCCAGGCCAGCAGTCAACCCTCCGCTGTGCACGCCCAAAGGCCATCCAGAGCAGGGGGTTGGCTTTGTCTATGGTAATAAAATATTCCTTTACGTTTACAAAAAAAAGCTAGAAATCCATTGGAAAAAAACACAAAGATTAAAGTAAGTTATAGTTATGTGAAAACTGCCAACACAATGTTTCAAACTTAACACTGGAATTCACCATTTATAGTTATCTCCGGTATCTATAACTCATGCACTAATTTAATTATAACTCGCACCCTTGCCATGCACTGCTAAGTTCCCTACATATTACATCACTCATGATATGTTCTATGACATCATTGATAACATTACTGCAACATGTGAAATGACATCTTTGTTGACAAGACTGTGCATGGCTGGGGCGGGAGTTATAGTTCCTTTAGGACGTGAGTTATAGTTACTAGAGATAACTATAATTGGTGAATTTCTGTGATTTTTTTTAGTTTAAAGCATTACGTTGGCATTTAAATATTCACCTAACTATAACGCACTTTAATCTTTGCTTTTTTTCAGTGAATTTCTTTATCACAAACTGCAGCTTTCAGAACCACTGGTTGTGATAGAAAAAATAATGAATTAATGCGAGTAAATTCAAACCTTGCTAAATGTATTATAATCTATTTATTTTATTTTAACTATACACCAGTTTGATGACCCTAGATGAGGAAAGAAGGAGAGAGAAATGTTTACAGAGTTAAATTCAGAGTCAAAGAAAGACATCAGTAAAAATGAAAATAAAACCAAACGTCCTTAAGAAAATTAAAACAGAAATATTTATTTTTTTAAACCAATCAGGATATTCAAAATGTTCATATTTCCTGAAGGAATACTCTGTCATTTGAAGGAGCTACAGTGCACAAATAGCCACCAAAGCTATTGGATAATATTCTTTGTGAGTTCTTTCTACATGCCATAAGACAAATAAATGCAGATTTCCAGGTTTAGAAAGTCTCTTTACAAATAACCTTGACTCTCAGCTTATAGACCTGGTATGGTAAATACCCTTGTTTATAATTACTGTATATAAAAAAATCAGCATTGCATAAGGCATACATGGAGACAGGCCCGTAGACAGAGGTATGTTTTTAGGGGGGCATGGCCCTCACCTACGATCACACATTAAAGCGGTGCTCTATACTATAGGTGCATTCTTTCCCAAATACTGGTTGTCCCTAGTAAATATTGACCCATAGAATATCACGGAACAATATTGAGGACAGAAAATTGAAAGGTAAGTGCATATATAGGAAGTATAGATTTACTATTCCTAACTCCACATCTACGTACCTTGAAGATACATATAGTGTGTTGGTAAATATATGTGGAGTAAGATATTGAAAATCTATACTCATTTACTTGTCGATATTTTGGATACAATATTCTGTCCTCAATATTCTGTGCTATCGATATTCTGGTTTATACCAATGCGACTCTGTGTGAAGCAATATGTGGATTTTTTTAAGGTACATATTAAAGCACGCTCAATCAACTTTAAATCTTATAAACTAGATGGGATTTAAAGTAGAAGGGTGTAAAGTCTGACTTGCAACTTCAGATGGCCTCAGCTCAGAGCCATCCCTCCCACATCTCTTACCTCAGGTGGTGGGTATCCAGCCTCAAAATGTTTTTGCTGGAGAATGTTCTGTGGAATTCTGCATCAGGAAATCGTCACACCTACAATCCCCTTGTGCCACCGACCTGTCACTTTTTTGATGCTCCGGTGGCGCACAGAGTAGGCCGACATCTACAAGGCCCCGCAAAGCCACCCTGCACAGCTTTTGATGGTATTGCAGATAAGGTGTAAGGTCACGCTGCGCAAGTCGCTGCATTGCCTTACATTGCGGAAGGGAGGCGTGCCATGGGTGTTGCTATAGGTGTTCCCATGCAACACCCATGGATTTTAACACTGCCACAGAAATACAACACCGCATGAATCTGGAGCAGCACGAAAAACGTACGCCTCCCCAAAGTAGGCATAACGAGAAGAAATATTTATATTTCTCCTCGTTTTTTCCTCTGTTCACGTGTGCTGCATTCTACAGCACACATAGAATGAGGAAAATGCCTCTTGTGATTGTTTTTGTGCAGGGAGGTTCCCCTTCCTGCACAAAAACAACCATGCCAACAACACAGACACACCTGCGTTTGCACATGGCTGTAATTTTTGCGCCGGTGCTGGCTGAAAGGACAGGAATGCATTGTATCTTGTAATTCCGGTGCATTTTTGTCCTTTTGAATTTGCTTGGGTCAGGGCAGCAAAATGACTTGCGGTGCTGCCTTATTCCAATTTATTTTAAATATGCCCCTTCATGTGCTTAAAAAGTGTAGAGTTTCCTAATTCCAACCAACTTCGTAAGTGAAGTTTTAATTTAACTTGCCACTAATTTAAAATAACTTTATAGAGAGTTTGGAGCATATCCATTAAGAACATTTTGGAAAGTTAGTGGCAAACTGTGTGTTTTAAACATTTTATGGTTTCAGCAATGGTGAAAACTAGAGACCCTGATTATGGTTTCCACAATATTTTGTCCAGGGGGATGGATCCTCAGCGTGTTTACCCTGGCACAGGTATCTAGATATTAAACCATTTGTTAAAGATAAATATTCTGTGATAGCTGTCCTAAATGACATGGCAGACTATATCGGATCATTTCAGATTCACAGTTCTGCTGGTTGGGATATTTGCGTCCCTCTGTAGAAAGATTAACCTAACAAAATATCTGGCTCCTGCAAACAAAATATACATATCTAGAGCAGCAGTTATCACACCAGGCTTTATTTCATAGCAGGCTGATGTAGGTAGAAGCAATGCCAATCAAATGTAAGTTGTACCTGACTTGTGATGACTCTGCCCCAGCATAATAGGTTGATCAAAGCACTACGCCATATTGGAATAAGGGGTTTCATGATTCGACATTGCTTCTGAATGGTTTGTCAGTCTAGGTAGTGACAACCACGTATGCATCCTGAGAAAATAGGTCATGAACGTTGCTGGCTTATGAAGAGCATGATTCAATGACCTGTACAGTTGTGCAATCTTCACACAGCAAATTCCAGTTTGATATACCACATACAAAAGGTGTTGGACTTGGCCTTTTCTGCAGGGCCATCTCCAAACCTTTTGCCTTCACCCCACTGTCTTCTGAATCCATTTTTGTTGGCTTGCAGTACTCTGTGCACTTTACCACTGCTAACCAGTGCTAAAGTGCTTTTTCTCTCTCCTTTAATCATGGTGAAATTGGCTTAGACCCAGTTGGCACATTTACTTCATTTGTAAATCCCTAGTAAAGTGGTACTACATATACCCAGAGCTTGTAAATTAAAACTGCTAGGGGGCCTGCAACACTGATTGTGTCACCCAAATAAGTACTCTTCTAACATGTCTCAGGCCTTCCATTGCAGACTGTGTGCAGTTTAAATTGCCCTTTCGATCTGGGAGGATGGGCCACCTCTGACTTGATGAGGGGGGAAGCTATAACCTTCCACACTTGCACATCATAAATGCTCTGCCTGGGCACACTCACAAAAGGTTTGACACTATTCTTTTATGACCCCAGACAAGCTGGGGCCAGGACTGGAAGGCAGAAAATTCCAAACACCTCTGGGGTGAAAGTCTCCAGAACCTTCCCCTACTTCAAAGCTGGTACCAGGTATGAATAATGGACCCTCAGGCCCAACTCATCAGTAGACCTTTGGACCTGTGGAAGCATAAGAAGGACGTCTATGCTTCTCTGCAAGAAGTACTGCCACTCTGCTGCTCTGCTGCCTGCTACCTTTTTGCCTGAGAAAAAGGACTAGACATGCCTCTTTATCCCAGTATCACCAGAGTAACTCCAAGGTCTAGTTGGCTGGCCTGTTGTGATCAGAGCCTCAGGGACAGAAAAGGTTCCAACCATCCTGAACCCAGTACCTAGACTCTACTTGTCCAGGACCATTCGAAGTGGACCTGGAGGTGCTCTGCCAGCCCAGCTTTGGTTCTGTAAGCAGAACTGATGCAGTGCGATCAATCTCCTCACAGCCACATTGGCACCAGTGCAGCACGACGCATCCCAGATGCCGGACTCAGCATTGTAGCCTGCAGTCTCCTCTGAACCACTGCTGTGTGATGCACCCTTAATGCAGAACTTCCTTTGAATTGCAAGCACCTCGTTGACAGCATCCTCAATGACAACGCAGGAATACACATCGCAGATCAGCAGCCCCTCAGAACCACTGCTGGGGGACGTATACTCGACGCTGGATCTCACAATGTCGTGCTAACCAGGATTTAGGAAACTTTGTTCAGCTGGCCTAACTGGGACACTGCATCTGGCCCGCACTCCATCGTGGCGACCTGAAGTTGCGACTTTGTTCAGGTCCAGGTCAACCAGATAACCACAGCTGCGGCCAGAGTTGCCGACTTTGGAGCTAGAGTCTCAGCGTCGGCTCAACATTCAGTGATTTTGGGCAAATCACGTAATCTTCCTATGCCTATGGACTGCACCTGGCTACCCTCATGGCTAAAATCGGAGTATTTATTTGTGCTTTTAGGCACTGTTTTTACTTAAATCTTTAAACTTGCATGGTTCTATTGATTGGATTTTATTAGTTTTGGTGTCAAATAATTTATTAGCCTTTACTCTATATTTCTAAGTTGGTATGGGATTTTCCATGTGATGTGTTTTCACTTTATTACTGTTTGAAGGACTGCATAAAGACTTTACACATTACCTCTATGTTAAGCCTGATTCCTTTGTGCCAAGCTACTAGGAGATTAAGCCCAGGTTAATTTGGGGTTTGCTGCATGAGTAGGGTCTCACCCCCTCAACCGGTAACTACATTTCCAACAAAAGGCTGAGTACTTTAGAACTTCTACAGCCGAAACACGTCAGGTGGAAGCATTTCAAATTAATCACACAAAGCTCTTTAATTGTGTCTGCATGTGTTCTTTATGGGACTTTTGAACTTTATGAACTTTTTGGAGCATCATATATATGCCTTGTATGTGCTATATAAAAACACTAAATAAATAAAACAGAGGTGAAAAAGAACCTGCAAGAGTGAGATAGAGAGACTGGAAATGTAGGGTGGTGGAGGATAGGGGCATAAAGTTAAATTAATACTAGGCTGACTTGGAATTCGAGAACCTCATCTTTTGGCAGTGTCAGCCAACCCAAAATCTTTGGTCTACTGGTCTTATTTTCTTTTACAAGTTGAGCACTGGAGGATGAGAAGCGAGGTAATCTTGTATTCTGTGTAAAAGAATCCTTGGTTTTTTTTTTGTGACCGGCATTTGCAGGGGCAATGGTGAGGTTTCAAGTGGGGGGGGGGCATAAAAACATTAGCAAATACAGGACCTATTGGTGCGTTTCTCAGCGCGATAAGATGCAGAGAATTGGAAGGGGCATAAATTAAATATTACAATCCTATCACGCTGTGCCAGGCAGGGCTTAACCAGCCCAGGGGTGTTCGGGGGTTCAAACTCCCAAACAAAGATTTGAAATACCTGCTGTAAAACAATGCAGTTTTCTTCATAATTTCAGCAAAACTGGCTGCAGTGCTTAAATTAGTGTGTGGTGTATGTGGTGTATTGTTTTGGTTCACAGGCATGGCTTAAGCATTTAACATGGCAGCCTAACAGTCAATCTCGGACACTGGGACAAAGTCCCCAGTCTGGATTGACGCTGTGGCATCTGCGCCAACCATGCAGTGGTCATTTGTTCCTGAGGCCGATAACTTCCATTAGGCATTTTGCTTCAACTCACAACAACAGTGCATTCCTCAGCAACGTGTTGCAGTAGCGATCTTCCTGGTGGTGAGACTGTGATGGGAGCCATGAATGGGAGCGCTCTTCCCTGCTGGAGGCCCAGCATGGTTCCTGAATGACTGGGACAGACGAGACACACTTATTTACAATACATTGTGGATTCATTCTGACCTAATGTTTGGATGAATATGTATGTGATTTCTATTTATTATTTCTTAAATTTCAAAATAGGTTATTAAATATTTTATAACTAAACCATAAACATGTACTATATTCAATGAAAATACCAAAGGATAAAGCTTAGTTATAGCTGGGAAAATTTTAATTACTGTTTCTATGCAAACCAAACTTGAAGTATACAAAAATGTAAACGTTACAGTCACACCTTAAATTTATAAACTATGCTCCACCTTCACATTATTGTAACTATAACTCACCACTATACCATGCACTGCTTATACGCTTTCATATTACATCACTTATACTCATAGCATAGCATTTAATAAAAATGTGTTCCATAGTGCACAGTGTCGTTGAATGGGGTTTTGTTGTATGGAGGGTTGTGCAGCACAGTGGAGGGCAGTGTTGTACACTGTAGTGTCGCAGAGTATAGTGTTGTTGAGTGGAGTAGAGTAGAATTGAGTGATGTAGCATATAGTGGAGTAAAGTGGCGTCTCCTACTATACAATAGCTTGGAGTGCAGTAGAGTGGAGTGGTGTAGTGTAGAGTTGAGTATATAAACTGGAGTGGGGTCTCGTAGAGTACAGTGAAGTGCTGTGTCATAACATTTTGGAAAGTCTGATACAGTGGAATATAGTGTTGTACAGTGGAGTGTCCCATGATAGAGTGGAGGACAGAGTTGTAGAGTAGAGTGTACGGGGATAGAGTGGAGTATTATCCTGTAGAGTGCCATAGAGTGTAGTAAAGTTTTGTAGAGTGAAGTGGAGTGGTGGAGAGTGCCATAGAGTGGAGTGTTAAACAGTGGCACATAGTGGGGTAAAGTATCATATAGTGGAGTAGAGTGAAGTGGAGCCACATAGGATAGTGTGGAGTTGATTGTCATACAGTGAGTGTTATTTTATAGAGTAGAGTGGTGTGGCGTGGAGTGAAGTTGAGTAGCCTGGCAAATTATACCATGAAGTAAAGTGTTATAGAGTGGAGTGGTCTGGCATGTTGTACAGTCTTGGAAAGTGTCTTATAGCGATGTACAGTGGAGTGCCAAAGAGTGGATTACAGTGTTATAAAGTGGAGTAGCGTGGAATAGAGTAGAGTCCGGTACAGTGTAGTACAGTAGAGTGACATAGAGTGGATTAGAGTTGTGGCATAGAGTAGAGGAAGTTGAGTAGAGTGTAGTAGAGTGTTGTTTAGTGCCATTCACTAAAGAAGAGTGCTGTAAACACTGACCGGTGCAAATTGTTGGCACAGTGGAGTGCTATAGAGTGGAGTATAGTGTGGTAGAGTGAAGTCATTCAGTGGAGTACAGTGTTGTTGAGCAGAATACAGTGGAGCGGTGTGCAGTTCAGTTGGGTAGAGTGGAGTAATTTACACTGTAATAGCATAGAGTGGAGTTATCTAGAGTGGAGTAGCATAAAGTGGAGTGGCGTACACAGGAGTGGCATAGAGTAGTGTAAAGGGAATTGCATAGAGTGGAGTAGCACAGAGCAGAGAAGCGACAGTGAAAAAAAGTACACCAGAGTGGCGTTCACTAGGGTTGAGTAGAGTGGAGTTGCATAAATAGAGTCCCTTTTACCACCTAGGGAAACCGTATTTTCCTTTCAAACCTGAAATATTGGCTTAATCAACATATCTAAGTTTATATTCTATTCCAAACAACCAAAGGCTCTTGTAAGAGCCACCCTATATTATGTATAATATAATTTATTATTGTGAAATACTTTTTTACCAATTTGACTGGCACCGCGGTACTTCCTAGAAACTACTGCGGTACTTCAGTGGTAGTCCATACATTTTGTTTTTAAAATATACGTATATTAAGCACCATATCCCTACAACTACTACCTTATGTTGGCTTTCTAAAAACCTACTTAAAGTACATTTATAATCTCTGCCTCTCTATTTTTAATGTTAATATGCAGCATCCAGCCAAATCTTTCTTGCCAATCCAACATGGCTGCCTTTTCACTGTGGGCTATCTGCCAGCACCCAATCATATTTTGTGATTTCCTCACAATGTATTATTGCGGCAGTACCATGGTACTACCGCAACAACAGATATCACTAAGTTGTTTTGCCTTATTTCTTAACATTCACTTAACTCATTTATTTTCCATGTGAAAAAGGATCATCTACATAGTATACTATACATTTCCGTGAAATTTAATTAAATTCCGTACTGCTGTTTTAGCCCTATGTCCAATACAAAAAGTCTATGTAGAATGGATTGAGGTCCATATCTGTTTTCAGATCCTCTTTTTTTCTTTGCATCTCCCTGACCAAATGCCCCTAAAGTTTCCATCATCTGCCAATGTACGATGAGGAACAGTTCTCGATGGCTTTGAGGAGATTCGTCAAACAGGTGCAAAGTTATTAGGGGGCAAAAATGTTAGGAAGTCCTATCTTTTATTCATGGAGGATCTGCAAATCCGAGGCAAATTCATTTGGAAAAAGGACTGACCCCTGCACCTTTCTAAAATATACACCCCAGGGTGGGCAAGGTCCCGGCAGGGAGGCATGGATTGTGGTTAAGGGGAGAGGGGTGCATGGAGCCCCTCTCGAGCCTAAAAAGGCCCCAGGGGCAACCTTCCTCTTGGTAAATGCTTTAAAAGGGGGAGGACGGGCAAGCAGCCCTCTCCCGTAGCCTAATTTGGCCCACGGCAAGTAATTATTGATGGGAGGGAGTGTGTGGCCCCGTCCCTGAACTTAATTTGTTCCTGGCGACCCCATCACCAGGGCCAAAATGTGAATAAAGGGGAGAGTGGCCCCCCACCTTTAGCCTTAAAAAGGGTTTGGGGACCCCATCCCCAGGGCCGTGATTTAAATGAAAAGGGAGGTGGGCCTTGTGGCCCCCCACCCTGACCCTTTAAAGCCCCCAGGGCTGGCTCAGTGACTGTGTTCTAGGCACCCCATTCCCGGGACATAGTAGCGAAGCATGTGTTTGCTCCCATCTGGAGGGAGCATTTTTAAATCTCCCTCTAAATGTGAGCAAACACTAAAGACGATTATGACCTTACAGCAGAGTGGTGGCGTGGCAGTGCAAACTGCCATGCCACCGCTCCGCCGAAGGTTGTTGCCGCCCACCGGCCAGATTACTACTTTACAGTGGTCTGGAGTGTGGGCCATGTAGGGGTTCCCCCTACGGTGCCCTTTAAAAGGTGGCGGTGTCTTTTAAAAAGGCACTGCAATGGGCCTGCACGGCCTGGACTCGTAAGTCCATGCCGTGCAGGAACGTATGTACATGCACACACACGGGGGTATATGTTATGCCCCCTGTGTGCATCCACATATCTCTGAGGCACAGGGGGCCTTTGTTTCCTCTCCACTAGGCTTTTTATGGTAGTGGAACTGCCATGAAAAGCCTGACTGAGAGGAAACTCGTAATATGCTTGGTGGGACCTTGGCGGTACCGCCAAGCATATTCGGGCCTCAGACTGCCGCTCCTAAACCAAGGCTGTCAATAAAGGCTGTGCATGGCATGGGGTTGGCAGCTACCTGAGGGTTTGGGTGCCTTTGGTTGGGTTGGCGATAGGCCAGGCCCTGTAGCCAAATCCCTGCTCTACACAGCCAAAGGGCATGTGCAGAATGGGATAGTTGCCTGCAGGATGTGGCCAACCCATAGCTGAGTGGAGTTGGCTGCCTGTGAGGGGTTGGCCACAGGACCTGGCCGCAGACCAGGGCCTATAGCCAACATCCCGACTGCACACGGACTTTGGTTGTGCGCAGCATGTGGTTGACTACCTGCATCCAACCCATGTTGCCAACCCCTGCTGCGCATGGCTAAAGGCTGTAGCCAGTGTGGGTTGTCTGCCTGCAGGGGTTGGAAGCATGCCCTGGACTGGCCAACCCCCGCCGTGCACGACACAAGGTGTTACGTAAAAAAAACTAGAAATTCATTAAAAAAAAAAGGGTAAAGTAACATTGTAGTTAGGTGAAATGTTCAGTAATGACGTAACATTTTAAACTCTAAAAACCACAGAAATTCACCAGTTATTGTTACCTAATACTCGTGCTCTAAGGTAACTAGAACCTATGCCCTCGCCATGCATTGCTAATTACCCCACATATTACATCACTCATGAAATCTTCTATGACATCATTGAAAATATCACTGCAACATTTTAATTGAAATCATTGATGAGAGAACTGTGAATGGCGGGAGGCGAGTTAAAGATAGCTTGGAGGGAGCAATGCTGATGCCCGCACCATGTGGGGAGCTGGCTGGGGCAATGGGGGTCTAGGCCCCCCCCTGTAGCCCCCAATGTTGTGCTTGGTGGGTGCCCCAGGCAGACACCCACCTATAATTCATGGAGGCCACAGGGGATGGGGTACCTGGGGTCAAAAAAGGCTTGGGGAGTGGGGGCCGCCTGGCCCCTTCCTATTTTATTAACATTTTGGATTGGGGTATGGGGTCCCTGGGGCTTAATTAGGCTCAGGGAGGGTGACCACGTGCCACCTCCCTTTATTAATTACTCAGCCCTAGGGGACGGGCTCTCCGGGCCTAAAAAGGCTCGAGGAGAGGGCTGCACTTCCCTCCCCTTTTTTATTGGCTTTAGCCCCAGGGGATAGAGCCCCCTGGGTCTGATGAGGCTCGAAGAGGCGGGGCATGCAGCCCCCTTCCCTTGTATACAAATAAGTGCCCGGGGATGTGGCCACCATGGCCTATGATGGCTTGGGGAGGGAGGGCTACACAAACCCCTCTCCTTTTCTTGGTTTGGCCCCAGGAGATGGGGTCCCCAGGGCCCAAGAAGGTTTGGGGAAGGGGGGCTGCATGGTCCCCTCATTTTTTGTTATTGGAACTGACCCCCGAGGGATGGGTTTAATGGAGCAAATTAAGGGTTGGGGAGGAGGCTGCCCACCACCCTTCCCTTAACATACATGTTTTGCACCCAGAAGATAGGGTCCCATGGCCCAAAGGCCAACCCTATGCTTCACATGCCAAAAGCTGTGCATGGTGTCGGGTTGGCAGCCTCATGGGGGTTAGGCCACAGGGCCTGGCAGAAGGTCAAGTCTTGTGCCCAACCCCCCACTCTTCTCGACCAAAGGCTGTGCGCAGGATTGGATTGGCTGCCTGCACAGGAGTTGGAAGCAGGCCTTGCAGCTATCCCATGCCACACATGCTCAAAGGCCATGTGTAGCATGGGATTGAATATCTGCTGGGACTCGGCTGCCCCCAGGTGGGTTGGACACAGGGCCTGGGTGCAGGCCACACCCTGTTGTCAACCTTGTGATGTGCACGGCCGATGGCCGTTTGCATGGGGGGAATCGGATGCCTGTGAGGGGTTTGTTAAAGGTTAATGCATCAAGTTATCAATGATGTCACTTGAAATGTCATCAGTGATGTCATAAAACATGTTGGGAGTGATGTAATACGTGTGGTCATAAGCAGTGCATGGCGGGGCGGGCGGGCACAAGCTATAGTTAGCTATGCTAACTATAACTTGTGAATTTCCGTCTTTTTTTAGTACAAAACTTTAATGTTGTTACTGATATATTCACCTAACCAAAACGTTACGTTAACTTTTGGTGTTTCCAGTGAGAAAAAATAAATATATATATATTCACTGAAAAAACCACTGGTTTCAGGGACATTATAGTTAGTTGGACATTGCACAGGTACAAAACCAGAGAAATTCGACCGTTATAGTTAGTTCAGCTAACTATCACTTGCGCCCCCGCAATGCACTGCTGATGACGTCACATATTACATCATTCATGACATGGTCAGTGACATCACTGTTGACATCACTGATGACATCTCAAATGACATCCACGGCAGGGCAGCTGTGTGAATTAATTGTACATCAAAGGCCCGAAAGCAGCGAGGGCGCACACAACATTGGATGTAAACCTCGCAGTTTAATTTTCAACAGGAAAGCCAGCTTCTTCATTACGGTTCTGTCATGAGGAGAAGCAGAATCTCGGATGCAGAGAGGCTGTGGAGTCAAACTGTTCGACATCGTGACAGCACACCACTCCATATGTAAAGATAACTCGCCTGTAATGCTCCGAATCCTACCAAGGACATCAAAAGCTTTTAAATTACGAACTGTGCATCACACCTACTATAGGAGAATACTTTGCTCACATAAGGGACTACATGTCCCATCATGCAGTAAAGGACTTTTGCATTTAGCAAACGCCCGTTGGGGGCCATGTAAATAAAGAAAGCCGGAAATTGTGAGCCAGTGATGCCGTGTTTGTTTAGCAGCCCAGGAAGAAGAGGTTTTAAACTTCAAAACGCATCGGCGAAAATGAATAATTGCTGCAGCATGAGTGCGAGCTGTAATTAATGCCTGATGGTGAGAGTGGTGTCGAGTGACCTTCTAATGCTTTGGGGCACTTTGGGGAAAAAAAAAAATATATATATATATATAGATATATCCCAGTCTCTTGTCTCCCACACCTTTCTTTACTGTCGAAAAAAGACGATGCGGACCCAAATTCGTAGTGCTTTTTTTATTTTGCTTTGTGCCCCACACCAACCGCCATTACGCGTTTCGGCCTTCCAAAGGCCTTGATCACATGATGCGCGTCATCATTCTTAGCTATTATTTAAAGTGACTGTGCATGCAACTCGTGACTATGTTGCTAATAGACATAGAAGAGGACTTAAAAGCAGCAAAACATTGAAATGCAAGTAAAGGTAAAAGCATGTAAATGTAAAATACAATTACAGACATAATGATATAATATCATAGAAAAATGCATCCATAAAAATAAATATTTAAATAGTTGTAAAATTACTAAAATACACCCATTAAAAGCAAATTTCCAGCTAAGATGGTAAAATATACTTTTTTTTTTAAAAAGAAGTTCATAAATATAAAATCCTTTTTTTAAAGGAAATTAAAATTATCCATGAGTATAAAACCATCCAAACCTGTTAGGCAAACTAGCTGCTAAGTCAATTACGCCCAAATGGGCTTTCCCGAACCTTCAAGTCTATTAACCATAAAGTGCAAGTGCTACTGACATAAAGTGCCACCGAATGTGCAAATGTGCAAAAAATACAATATAATAAATAGATGATTAAAATACAGTAATGGCAGCGGCTAAATATTTTTTTGAATATTTTCTTACAGATACGTTTGAATACTACAATTTACATATTACAAACAGGTATAAAAATCTTCACTAGAGTTAAGGCCCTGAGGTGACTTACAGTCTAACTCTAGTATATACCTTGTTTCAAGTTGTCTAAGGAGAACCTCTCGGTCTCCACCTCTTCTCAGAGGGGGGACTGTGTCTACCAAAAAATATTTCAAGACACTGACATCTTTATCGTGGAACTCTCCAAAGTGCCTAGCAACGGGATAGGCCTGATCGCCATTGACTATTGCCCTTATGTGCTGGAGTATCCTTTTGTGTACCTGCAATCTGGTGCTACCCACGTAGCGCAGGCCACAAGGACACTCCAGCACATAAACTGCAAAGTCAGGTTTGCAAGTTAGTTTCTTGTCAATGTGTACAGGCTCATTCTTAAAAGGTTTTGTATATTCAGTTTGATTAATTCCGTATTTACAGGCTTTGCACGTCGAGCACTTACGAAAACCCTTGCTGACATCTAACCAAGTACTGCTAGATCTCAACTCAGGGCTACTCTTAACTAGCGAGTTGCTCATAGATCTGGCCTTTCTGAATGTAATACTAGGTGACCTGGTTAAATTGCTACCCAATAAAGGATCATTTTCTACAAGTATCAAGTTTTTGTTCACTATCTTTCGTATAGCCTTGTGCTGGTTACTGTAAATCAGAATAAGCCTTGATGGTTGTTCAGCTACTACTGGCAACTCTGTAACTGTTTGGATTTTGCACATCAGAGCCTGCGATCTCTCCATTTTTCTGGGTTTTTTCTATGGCTAGGTTTATTTCACCAATAGAATAGCCCCTAGCTAAGAATCTCTTACAGCTCTCCTGTTGAGCTTTTGCACACTCCAAGTCAGTGTTGCAAATTCTACGAATTCGCAGCATCTCCCCATATGGGATGCTACGGACTAAATGTGCAGGGTGGTGGCTGGTAGCATGTAATAATGTGTTGCCAGATGTAGGTTTCCTAAATAATCTAGTCTCAAGATTATTGTTGATAACCATTATTTCAACGTCCAAAAAGAAAATGGATTCTTTGCTGAGATGCCCGGTAAAGTGTAAATTTAGACTGTTAACATTGATCTGTTCCATAAAGTGGAGGGCTCTCTCTTCGGTGCCCTTCCAAATTATGAACAGATCATCAATGTAACGATACCAGTACATAACATGTTCAGACAAAACATCAGCAAACATAACCTTCAAGACATTTTCTTCCCAGTACCCCATGTGCAAACAGGCGTAGCTAGGGGAAAATCAAGGCCCCATAGCTACGCCTCTTACTTGTGAAATACTTGATTCTGGAAAAGAAAGTAGTTATGTTCAAGGCAAGTAGTAATTATGGCCAACAACATCTTATTATGCTCATGAAAAAACAGTGGTTGAGTATCTAAATAGTGTTTTATCGCCTTCAGACCGTCTCTGTGATTAATACTTGTGTACAGAGACGATACTTCAAGCAAAATTAAAAGATACTCATGATGCCATTTGATATTTGTCAGTTTTCTCAGTAGATCGCTGGTATCTTGCACATAGGAAGGAAGACTTTTACATGTTCCTGCAGATAGTAGTCAACATATTTCGATACATTTTCCATTATGCTTTTACAAGTCGAGATTATGGGCCTTCCTGGTGGAGTTTTTCCATCTTTATGAATTTTTGGTATAAAATAAACCACCGGCATAACAGGATGATCGTTCTTTAAAAATTTAAACTCATCATTGGTTAGAAGTCTGGCACTTTTCCACGCAGCCAAATTAATGTAAAGTGAGTTCTATGAGGACTTGACAACCAACATGGTGCTGCGACGATAGCAATCCCGGTCGTTAAGTTGTTTCAACGCCTCATCCATATAAAGATTGCGTGGCAACAGCACCACATTGCCTCCTTTCTCTGCCTATCGAATAATAATGTCCTCATTGGCCTGCAATTTTTTCATTAATTGAGAATACAAATTATCATGCTTTGTGTAGTGCTTGGTAATAGTCATTTGTTTTGTATAAAGACTTTTGAGCTCTTGGGTCACCTTGTCGTTAAACATATCAATATTGTCTCTTAGCATTACAGGGCAGAACTTAGACTTGGGTTTGAACGGGGTTTTCACTGTCATTATACCCATAGATTGTCTTGACTGGTACCCTCATTACTATCATCAGAGTCACGCTGGAGACAAATGAGATCATTCACTAAATCTGCATCACCTGCTGTTAATAGTGATGGGCTAGATATATCACTTGATGGTATTGCTCTTTGATTTTGTCTTGCTGTTCCTCGCAATAGGTGATATTTGCGTCATTTGAGCTTTCGTATGAACCTATAGAGATCAATCTGTGTTTGTGAATAATTGAAGTCACTTTTGGGACTGTACGACAAGCCAAGAGATAAGATCTTTAATTCATCTTCACTGAGTTTCATTGTTGACAAGTTGATCACTGTCAGTGCAGGAAGTCCAGCTTCCTGTATCGCTACTAGCGATTCCATTTCTTTGTGCGTTTTGGGGTATTTTTTCTTACGCCATTGACTGCAACGTCGTCTCTTGCCCCGCCTTCTATATATATATGTGTGCTATATTTATATAATCAATATGTTATAACCATATATATATATATATATATATACATGAGGAACACGGAGGTGGTATCCGCCACTGTTAAGATTTTCAGACTCCAATGCATACCAATTGCAACCTACAGTGCTGAAGTTTGGGGTCATGGTAATAGTGGCAACATCCAGGGTGAAGAGAATAGATTTTGTCGTAAAATCCTGGGTGCACCCATCTCATCCTCCAAATACACTAGTCATTGTGAACTTAACCTGCCATACATTGAAGATTATATCAAGGCTCGTCCAGCCCTATTTTGGATGAGAATCTGGAAAAACCCCGCGGCTCGACTCACAAGAGAGATAATATCAGACTATCTGAAATGTTATAGGGGGATGGAGATACCATGGCTGGCTGCGGTTCACAGAAGTTTAGTTAGTGTGAATCATGAATTCGTATTTTTAAATCCCTCAGACCTTGGTACCACTAGCAATAAATGTCTTCAATGGCCCTCTATGCATCATATAAGAATGCTAGACTTGTCAAAGAGCATAACAAAACGTCAGTCACAAGATATATGTTGGGAAGGGGTTTACTCTTCCGGCTGAGGACTGACACCATGAAATTTATGATCCTTTCCCCGCGGGTTTTATTCCTAATCTGGATCTTTTGCCGTGTCCATGCAATAACCAACATAAAGAATCGATGTCGCATTTTTTATTTTTTTGTTCTTATTATTTAATATTTACTAAAAGGTTTCTGATTCCTTATTTTAAAGCCTCACCCGAGATTGATTACAAGGCAGTTTATGGGAAGGTCATTGCTTTAAAAGACGACAAACTAACCTTTCGGGTTGGTTCATTCCTGAAGGCGGTGGTGCGCACTCGCAATTCTATGTGCCCCTGCTGAATCTTAGCACTTTACTTCATCATTTTTTAATCTGTAGGCTAAATATTTTTAATGACTTGTTCCATTATTAGTTTGCTCTTTGTACTACTGGAGGTCCAATTTTAATCTTAATCCTAGTCGATGTCTTAATTGTTTCTTTGTTTTTGGAATATGTGGCTGTACTTTTATGGATATGCACTTTTATCCGAATAAAGTTTATATTGCATCATAGCCCTAAGCATTAAAATATAATTTCTTACCTGAAGTTGGTGACTGTGGTGTCGTTTTCCTGGTACCAGAGTTGCAGTGATGGAAGTGTTTGGATATATATATATATATATAGATATATAGATATATATATGTATATATATGTGTGTGTGTGTATATATATATATATATATATTATCTACTGGCGGTCGCCAGTAGATAGTTATAGTTAGGACCCTGTTTCCATAGGAAATCCGCAACATTCTATTTGGAATAACTTTGGCGCCGGTCAGCGAATCCTCGTGAAATTTTCAAAATAGGTGGGGCGCTACGCTCCGCTCCTACCCTGAAAGTCTCGTGGGGATTTGTCAAGCGGGGGCTGAGATAAAAGGGGGGTCCCAAAACGCATTTTTCCCATGCAATTTTCCATAGGACCTTTAGACACAGCTACAGCCCGAACGGCTGAACAGAGTTACTTGAAATTTGGCAGAGAGGTAGTCCTCAGGTCAAGGAAGTGCCTTTTGTAGGTCTGGTGTAAATCTGTTCAGTAGTTCCTGAGAAAATAGCATTTAAATCAATATATATATCTGAGCCAGCTTACGGTAAGCTTACCGTACGCGTACGGTGCCGTGCGCGAGCGCGATTCTGATTGGCTGTTAGATCTTAGTAAACATTCGAATCGTTCGAAACCAGGAAGCGGCGGCCGCCATTTTCTCTCTCGCACTCTGAGGGGGGGAGGAAAAACAAAGGCAAAAAACATGTAAAGGGACTGTTTAGACAGCTCCTAACCACATATCCTTGATGAATGTGTCCCCAAACAACCCCCAAGGCCAAAAAAACATTTTTATTTTTTTACGAAAATTAGCCGATTACGCTTACCGTACGCGTACGGTAAAAAATTTTTTTTAAAAAACAAATTATCCACATTCTCCCCACCCCGTGTGCAAATGGTGCCAGCAGTGTACCATTTGTGCATGGCATATCGGCTATTATGGGAAGTTAAAAGCTTACCTTTCACAACGAAGCGCATAATGTGTCCTCCATGTGCGCACGGTGCGCGAAGCGCATCGTGCGTACATGGCCCATCCACGGCACTAACTGCGTAAAGTGGGCGCGCGGTGCGCGAAGCGCACCGCGTGCTCACTGTGCGCGCACG
The DNA here is from genome assembly GCF_964204655.1 of Triturus cristatus. NCBI lineage: Eukaryota > Metazoa > Chordata > Amphibia > Caudata > Salamandridae > Triturus > Triturus cristatus. The sequence continues at coordinate 320,376,121 of NC_140586.1, read as the reverse complement.
GTGCGCGAAGCGCACCGTGCGCGCACGGAACGAATTGCGTTAAGTTGGCGCGCACGCCACGAATGGCGTAAAGTAACTAAGCATTTAAAAAACCGTACAAATTCACTGAAAAAACCATAGGTTTCACACACGTTATAGTTAGGAATTAGCATTTAAAAAACCTTGCAAATTCAGTGAAAAAACCATAGGTTTCACACATGTTATAGTTAGCTGGACATTTTACTGATAAAAAACCAATGAAATTCCCCCGTTATAGTTAGTGCAGGCAACTATAACTCACGCGACCGCAATCCTCTGCTGATGACATATGTGTCTTTATGAAAAAAAAATATTTGTAATATATGTATAGCTAAAATTTAATGGAAGAAGACATGGGCAAATAATTGTCTAAATACAGTATTAGCATCAGCAGAGGATTGCGGTCGCGTGAGTTATAGTTGCCTGCACTAACTATAACGGGGGAATTTCATTGGTTTTTTATCAGTAAAATGTCCAGCTAACTATAACATGTGTGAAACCTATGGTTTTTTCACTGAATTTGCAAGGTTTTTTAAATGCTAAGTCCCAACTATAACGTGTGTGAAACCTATGGTTTTTTCAGTGAATATATATATATATATAGATTTTTTTCATATATTCATTTATATTTATTTATATTTTGAAGAATGTTTAATAATTTAATTTAATTTAACATTACTTCCTATGGGGTTTTATGTTAAGCCCCAACTTCCATTATTTTCTATGGAAGGGTACCAGTGGTTGGTCATGTGTAGTGCTGGACGCACTACAAAACTGTAAGGGCCCAATTCACAAAGGGGCTCCGAACTTCTGGTGGAGGTCCTGTAGTCGTGGCAAGAGGCCTGCACTCGTGGCGGGGCCTCCACATTGCAGTTTCTCATTGCGGAGGTCCCACCACGGGCCCCCCACCACGACTCTGGGGCCTCCCGCCACGACTTCAAAGACCCTTTGTGAATCGGGCCCTAAGTTACTACAAAAGTGTAAGTTACTACAAAAATGCAGTTTGTGAAAACCGAATATTTGTAAACTTACTCAAAACTTTAAGTTACTCAAAAGTGAAAGTTACCTTTTGTATTGTGAAGCTCTTTAATGTGAGAACATGAGCTCAATCGCTTTTTTCTTACTATTTTTATCCAATTGTATTACTGATTTGAGCTCAAGTTTCAGGCTGGTTGATGAGGAACTTTTACTTTTTCAATTTTGCTACTATTTGTGGGTCATTTTAAATTCTTTTTTACCTGGCACGTGCAGCTTCTACACGGTTCCTGCCCCTTTCCCTCCTGTGGTACCTGTCAGAGCCCGTGGTGACATTTCTCGGTTGGCCATCTTGCTTGTGCCGGGGGCCACAGAGTGGAGCAGGGGAGTGCTAGCTCCTATGATATGTGCATGCTATGGGATAGTAGGTGCGCTGATGTGCAGACGTGGCACCAGGGGCTAGGATTGCTACTGGCTTAAATCAGAGGGCAAGCCTTTTCCTTACTCACGCACAGAGCTCATGGAATGGTATTTTAAAAGCGGGGAGGGGAGATTGTGATATTTTAACCCTGTGGTCACATCTACTGGGCACTGTTCACACTGTAGCTGGCAACCTATGTTGTTTGTGGATGCTGAAACCCCTACTCCTAACAATAAAGAAGGCTGTACTACTCAGGGTTCTTCCGACAATTAGGTAATTTTATGCACCATGATGATGCGCGGTCCATGGTTAAGCACTGTACTGAAATGAATGAGCTGATTCTCTCCCAGGGCTTAGACTGTTTATTATTGAGACCTCGTGAGAGAAGACTCTGGACCTGAACTAGTAGCTGCTTTACCCCCTGAGTATGTGCTCGCTAGGCTAGACAGACCTCTTCGCAAAGGGGGAGGATTGACCCTGATTTTTAAAAACTCTCTAAACTGTTCGTTGAAACCCATGTGCTCTGGTCCATCCGATGCATTTGAGATGGCCCGTTTTAGAATCAAAGTTAATCAAAACTTCATACTTTTGGGGCTCTTGGTCTCCCACTCTACGGGGTCCAGGACTACGTTTATCGAGGACGAGAACCTCGCATTGGAACCTTGCATTACTTGATCCAATTTTACTATACTGGGGGACATTAATTTTCATCAGGAGGACACAGAGTGTCGTGACTCCACTAGGTTGCTGGAACTAATGAAGGATTTTGGTTTTAGCCAAAGTGGTGGATTTACCTACTCATATTTTAGGCTACACTTCAGATGGAATTATTGTTAATCATAAGGCTCAGGAGAGGGGAGATGTTCTCCTGATGTACTGGACAGACTATTTTGTGGTACCTTTTAAAATTACTGTACAGACGGACAGACGCCAGTGGCAGAGCAATGCCACTACCTTTAGGAGGTGGAATAAAATTACCTCTGAAAAATTAGAAGTCCCTAGTAAGGACTTATAGAACACTGGAGCACAATGCAGAGGGTTTTATAGTATGGGTAGCTAATGCTATCGATCAGATTCCCCCCATTACCTCTAAGTCTAGGACTAGAACCAGAACATCTGCTCCCTGGTTCTCAGAGGACTTAAAAATTCTCAGACGTCAGTATAGATGGCAAGAGCGGATCTAAAAATATAAGCATAAGGAATTGTTGCACAGGTATAAGCATGTCATCATGACAGCTAAGCTTTCTTACTTCTCTATGAAAATAAGGGTGGATATTAGTACTGTTAATGAACTTTTTTAAGTGATCAACAGTCTATCCACTCCGCCGGCTCCTCTCCCAGCCTTACTTTGTTGCCCCCCTGGCAAATATGATAAAGGCTTTTGGTTTCCAAATAGTGTCATATGCCGATGATGTCCAAATTATTGTCTCTATTACAGATGACATTCGTGAGGTAGCCGATAGATTAAAATGCTGCATGACTTAGATGTATACAACTGGATGAATGAGATTTGTTTAAAACTGAAGGCAGACAAGACAGTGATAATGACATTTGGGGAGCAAATGTCGGTATTGTCGGAATTTTGGTGGCCAGAGACCTGTGCCCCCTTACCTCGTCCGGTTCACAGTGCCCTCTTTTTTTATTTCCAGGTCAAGAGGATCGTGAGCGCCTGTTTTTTTATCATTAGAATCCTAAAGAAGATCTTCCCTTTAATTCCTGTCACGCTTAAAGTAGTAGCGTTTTTCACGCTTATTGCTTCTTCGCTGGATTACTGCAATTCTCTGTATTTAAATATGAATAAATCTATGCAATTGACTTCCGATCGTTCAAAATGCGTCTGCTCGGTTGAATCTGGATGTCCCTAAATGCCTTTCGGTTAGGGATGGCATTCAGGCCCTCCATTGGCTGCCAGTCAGGAAGCACGTGACCTTCTCTGCTTGGTTCATTTAGCCCTGCATTTGCAGGGACTACTTACCCTGAGAACCACTCCCAACAGACTGTTGAGGTTGTCCTCGCTCAGGAAGGGGAAAGCGGCTGCCCGAAGCCCCCGCAGGGGGCCACCCTAAACGGGAGGCCCCTTTAGTGCCATTTGGGCACTTCCCCACCCCCACTACTAATGCGGGACTCTAGGAGGAGTCCCCTTACCAGACGCTGTGACTGGAATAGGGTGCAATAGGGTGCGCTATGCGAACAGTCCTGTTCGCCATAGTTTATTAATCGCAAAGGTCGGGGCACATGTCTGGTCAACAAAGTAGGTGCACTCTGCTCCCAGGGCAGGTTACGGGTAGCTTCAGTGAGAAATGAAATGCCCCGTCCGCATAGCCAGAGCATATAGGCTGATTGTGGAAGCGATCTTCTAAGCAAGTGTGCTGCTGTACCATAAACTGGGGAAACAGATGTTGGGGAGCACGAAATGCTAGAAGGACAGCAACCACAGGTTGCAGGAGGTGGGAGCCACATCAGTTTGAAAGGTAATATAGCGATGGTTAAGAGTAGAGCTCCCGCCTGGGAGGCCATCACATTCTTGCAGGTCATGTGAGGCAGTGGTACATTCCCAGAGAAGGATAATCCGCTCGATGTGCTAGCTCGCAGAGCAAGGGGCTTTGGCATCAGGCATGGGCTAAGCCGGGCAAACACCAAAGGTTATTTTGACAAAGTTGGGGTGCACTTAGGACAGGTGGGCTTGAATCGGTTACTACTGGACATGAACGAGGCCCGGGAAATTGCAGGTTGCAGGTGAGAAATTAGCTGTGTTGGTGGAGGGCTCTTTAGGCGATGGTGGCCGCCTCCAGAGCTTTGGTGGAGTTACAGGGCGATCTGGAAGCATATGGGTACAGAAGGGTACGTCTGCAAGACACAATAGGGGTGCCAGAGCCAAATCCCAGGAGCCTCAGGGGAGAGTCCTGGAACAATTATGTCGGTGCCCCGTTAGTCCTTCGGGCGGTTGTGGGTCTGAACAACCGAGGGCTTGCCTTGCTACGCTCCGCCCTGAAAGGGGCATGAGTAATAAGGGACCAATATGTCACGTGATCCAGAAAGGGGATCACCCCCATAAGGGTAGTGCTGATTGGTTTCTCTACAGTGCTTGGCTCATCAGGTGGGCAAGGCAGCATAGGTTGGTACAGCTGCCTGCCCTTGGATTGCCCGTAAGATAACCCACCATATTGCATACTTTTGTATGGAATAAACCTGCAGCAATAATTTTCCCAAACAAAAGTTGTGTTGTGTATTTATTTATGCATACATACTCTGTTATGGTGTGGGTGGGGCGTGTTGCCAATAATGGGACTATACATCAAGATTTCGGAAAGCCAGATGGAGACAGTGAGCCTTTTCAGTACCTGCAGCCGTGCTGTGGAATACATTACACCCTGCATTGCTAGTATCACTTCCCAGACTGTTTGTTGTAAGAAACTAAAAAGCTGACTTTTTTTCTCTTCCATAACAGTTAGGTTGTTTTTTTTCTCACGTGAGTTTCTTCTTTTACTGCTAGCGCTTTGACACAATTAGGTATAACACGCTTTACAAATTCCAAAATCAAATACCTTGCTGAATCATGCCCTCAATGCCTTAAAAAAGCTGACTCGGCAGGAATTTGACGACACAGCATCTTTCATGCACACAGTCTGCAGAGCCTTTCAAAGGCAGCACCTTTCACATGTAATCGATAAAATGGCTTGTATACTGACCGTTGCAGCACCTCGCGGGTATGCATTTTTCACATACACTGAATCGAAAGCATGCCTTTGTTGCAAAATGTATAACTCACTTTACATGCAATGCCGGGGTTCTGAGGCCCTCCGCGTGCCCCATAGCTCCAGAACTGTCTGTGTGCGCCTAATCCATTCTCCTTACCTGACAGTTCTCTAATTCTTTAGCACTGAGCAGGCATTGCAACATCTGCAAGGGCGATGAAGAGGCCGAGGGCTCACAGAGCAGGCCACCAGACCTGCAGAAGGACAAACAAGGGTGCCCAGGCAACTATGTCTAGAAGCAGGTAATGCAGAAGCAGGCCCAGCACTCTTTATCACTTAGATTCTACCTTCAGCTCTCACTGGCTCACTATCATAAATGCTAATGAGAAAAGAAGGCGGCCTCTAGAAGCCTGGGAACAGGACATTTCTCAGCTCAGGGTCCAGGGTCCAATTGGTCACCCTAAGGAAGGGAAGCATTGCCACTTTTGGCAGTGCCTCCCCGCCCGCGTCGGTGCCTGATAAATAAACACTAAGCATGCATGGATTGGGGAAACCATTAAAGTTGCCTACTCTTGAATGCCTATTGTGTATTTGTTCACTAGTCTGCTGCATTCTTACTGATGAGCCTAACACTAAGAGTACAGCAAACCAGCCTGAAAAATTCCTACAAGATGGGTGGGGCTCTGACCCAACCTCCCTCATGGAGAAGCCGCCCCTGCTGCAGGAAATGCATTTACAAATATTCAAGAATATGTACAATGTTACACTTGAATGGGTGTTCCCTGTACCTATGTGGGCTTCCCTTGACCACTCCCCTTACACACACCTGGGAACTCACAGAGAAGCATCTGAGAAAAAAGTGTGAATGCATAAATTATGCACAAACATGTAAAGTATGCAAAGGTAATTTGCCGCCTTTTGCAATTTCTTACACTTTGGACCCCATTCCGAGATTGTCGCACAGGTGTCTCTTGCAAACATGACAGAGTACCCTGTCTGCCCAACCCTTGGTCCAAGTAGGTGATGTACCTCTACTTCTGAATCAAAGTGCAAGATGCCAGAGAGGTCAGTGAAAGAAGGTTGCTTTGACAGCTGTGTGTGTTTATGGCTCGAAAACTGATCCAGCTGGACACTTGAAAGACTAGAAACCAAAGATAACTTCCTGTTGCAGAGAGAGGGTGGGGTGTAAACATGATGTTGATCCCTGTCTTCCTACAGCAGAGTTCATGTGGTGACCTCACAAGTGATTTCTGAATGTATGTAAACGCTTCTGCTCCTTGTTTAGACGTTTCCATCTAGATGCACAGTTATTCATATATTGTATTACCTACTGCGGTTTAGTTTACTTTATGCGCATGATGTAGCCAGGAAGGGTGCAAGGACTTTCTGCGCTCCTGGCTAAATAGCAATTTTGCCATTAGTTAATTGTGTCTCTATCACCTAATAAAACAAGCATTTGCAATGCAATAGGTCTCGCATTCACGGGAGTTTGAGCTATTGGTATTGTAAATGACAATGCCTTTTATTTATGTTTTGGGTTTTAAAACATAAATAAAAGGCATTATCATTTACGATACTAATAGCTTAAACTCTCGCAAATGTGAGACCTATTGCATTGCAATAAAGGGCCTTCTCGACCGCTTGTTAGATGTTAAATATCAGAGGAAGAAACCGGCCTGCGACGTCTTCAAAGTAGTGATAAATAGTGCAGTGAAGAAGATGTGTAAGTCTTGTAAATTACACAGACACAAAGTGTGAAGTGAGAGTTACGTATGATCCGAGCTATAAACACTAACAAAGTGCTCCAACACCTTTCGCTCTGTGTTTACACTGTCGCGGCTCAGCACGAAGAGCGGGAGGGGGCTATTTCCTGCCCTCTCCATGATTTGAGTGTGCAGTGTGGCATTGCGTAATGTCATTGCTAACTTTGGCCTAATATAAAAAAACTCCAGCTGCAGTAGGGCCCAGGCTTCACCTCCTAGTGCAGGGCGGGCTGTGCTTTATGGAATGCATAGAGGGAGGGATGGTCTCGGCTGCAGCTCCGGCCTCGTACAGTGCCGCTGCTATTACTAGTGAGCAAGAGGCGCTGAGGTGGTGGTATTGGTGTGAGTGGTGGTGGTATTGGTATTGGTCGTGGTAGTATTGGTATTGGTGGTATTGATGGTGGTGGTGGTATTGGTGGTGCTGGTATTGGTGGTGCTGGTATTGGTGGTGGTGGTATTGCTGGTGGTATTGGTGGTGGTGGTACTGGTATTGGTGGTGGTGACATTGGTGGTGGTATTGGTGATACTGGTGGTATTGTTGGTATTGGTGATGGTGGTTGTATTGGTGGTGGGGTATTGATGGTGGGGTATTGGTGGTGGAGTATTGGTGGTGGTATTGGTGGTGGTGGTGGTATTGGTGGTGGTGGTGGTGGTGTTGTTGTTGTTAATAAAACAGGCTTTTGAAAACAACCCATCAGGTGGCTTTAGGACAGATGACATGTAACACAGATGGGCTGTTGTCAGCTTCCGCCCATTAACACAGGATTATGTTCTACCTGGAATTCACATGACTTAATTCGCTAATCATTCCTAAATCCATTTTATTTGGGGGGGGGAGTGAAACAGACACGAGATAATGCTGGGTTAAAGTGATTGAAAGTAGGCGCACCTATTACGGGGGCGGCTGTGCTTCTTAAAAAAAAACACAAGCGGTTTCAGCTGAAGCAGCGCATGTCCGACCTGCAGTAAGAGAAATTCAATAAAGTAAAAAGTGCTTACAGACTAAATAGGGGGCATTTGGGGCACGTGAGAAATATACGTGAGCTGCCGAAGACACAGCACACAAAAATATTTTGCTGATGTAATGGAAATGTCTGCTGGAGGTTGAGGTACATGCAGTGCACTCATTTTTTAAATCAAACGTAATTGACAAGGATGATAATTTTCTCCCAAAAAAGTAGGAACTGTCAATCGAATGTCAAGACAGGTGTTAACAATCCGAGCAAAATGGTCCTGCGAGAAAAACAATTACTAGTTGTTATTTTAGGCATACTACGACAACCCAACACTCTCCTATCATATTTCATAGAGAGGAGTTTATTTATTTATGTATGTTCAAATAAAAACTATTACGCCTATTTATTTATTAAATAAAAACAATTATATCTCTGTTGATGTTTCAGTGCGATGATGCAGACTACCACACTGAAATGCGTTAGTCTAATGCCTGATGTATGGCACTTGGCAGGTCTGCATGGGGTTATGATATTTAAAGGTGGCACATTTCGGCACATTGCAAGGCCCAAACAATTGTTGTATCACTATCCAGTATCATTAGTGTCATGTCAGGAGATCGCCATGAATGTGAATTTTACCTGGGTGTGTTTTTATAAGTTTTAACGTTCTACATTGGCACAATTATGCAGAGCGAAACAAAATTGTCCTTCACAAAAAAACACACATGTACAATTCCAATGAAAAGCAACTGCCAGTAAATTGAAAAAACATGTAAGGAAACCCAAATATGCTATTCAAAACACAACATGAGTACGGCTCTTGTTCAAAGGGGAGTTTCTGAGGTGTGTTCTTGCAGTTACTGCTGCTGTAGGGAGGTCTCATTAACTGCCACTTAACAGCAGAAAGTATTTGCAGTGAGGGTGGACTGAAAATGGGCACCGTTTTGAGGGCACTCACACAAGGGTGTTTCACGTGTGAAATAAGGGAGTATCACACCATTCTACTAGGTGGCAAACACATTGGACAGTGGCAAAGTACCATATGTTATTGCTCAAACTCAGTGCTTAATTACAATTTTAGAATGGTGAAATGGAGGAATTTTGGATAAGATTGATTGGCCTGTAGCGAACAGAAATAAACTTGAACAATTTGTTTTTCTTAAGAGAAACAGGTCCCATTTACGTCAGTTACAAGTTATAGATCCGAGCCTAGCTTGCCCCTCCTAAAGTAGAACAAATGGGATGGTTGCTGGAGGTTACACATGTATCCTACAGCTCCTAGTGCCTGTTTGGAAAGTTGCCACCCTCCCTACTTTCTCTGCCTCTACTTTAATAATATTTTACTTTTCCAACTCCTGAACCTAGGTCCCATGTGTTGCTCTTCAGCCAGGAATAAGGACCCTCTCACCAGCACTCCTCATTCTTGAGACAATTTTCTTTTATCAGATCCTCTGATTTTATCTCAGGTTATCAATCAAGTGCTGAGGGGACCAGTGGCGGCTCCTCCGCTAAGACGGTTCCTCTGCTAAGGCGAAGGAGGGACGCCCCACTGCTCAGCGAGCAGTGCAAAAAAAAAAAAAAAAAATGAAAACAACAAGAGTTCTTATCCTTTTATTTTTCTTTGCGTGACTCAGAACCAGATAGGACAGGGCAAGGCTGGGCTCGCTACCGCCATAGCAGAGTGAGGAGTGGTTTGCACTCCCTAAGTGTGCATAATGGTTTGTCCGGCCCTTTTGAGCCAGCCAAACCATCATACACACTTAGCATGTTCTCCGCCAGGCTCTGTTGCACAGTCCGGTGAAGAGCAAGCCCATGCTCCCAGGCACTGCCTAAGCAGCCTGTTTGGCTGCTCAGACCAATCATAACGTTGCTAATGCAGTGCCGTGATTGGCTGGGAGAGGCAGGGAGCCTGGGTGCTTTCGGTTCTGTGGACAGAGGAGACGCGGCGGCGGCAGGCAAGTTTATTTTTTATTTTTTTTTCACCACCCCTACCCAACCACCCCCGTTCCGAGACAGCTTCCACTGGAGGGGACCTGGCACGACCCTGGAGTTTTCCATATTCCTCAGGAATGGAGTATTGAGATGCTGCCAAGTCTGTACTTTGGGAACGCGCAACTGCTAGCGTTGGTAAGTGACAGTGTGATAAGTACCAAAGTTTCAAGGGCTCCAGTGCAAGAAAGGAAATGCGCCTCCCAGTTGCTGTTTGAATTATAAAATGCAGCAATAATTAGGATTCAGTGGGCCCTTCAGACCTTTGAGCCCCAGTGCTAATGCTACTGCTGCACCAATGGAAGCTACGCACCTGGTTCAAAGGAACAGTATAGCAAGGAAACTTCAGGAGAGTTTGTAGGGGGGAAGGTAGCATGGTTTATTTAACCAACAGCACCCATCTGCTTAAATCACATTACCAAGTATAACACACCACCTTCGACGACCCCCCCATGCCCGACATGAAACACCTCAACTTCCACCTCCAAGCCAATGCCTACTCAACTGTCAGAGGAACCCTCACCAGCAGACCACCAGAACTCCGACCACCCTTCTGCAACTCCATCACAGAAATCATTGCCCTCTTAGCCTTGGAATGCAGACATTACTTCTTCCTCTGTGACCTCAACTTCCACCTCGAAGACCCCTCAGACACCAACTCGACCACCCTGCCTGACTCCTTGGACAACCTCGGCCTCAAACAAATCGTCACCAACCCCATGCACACTTCTGACCACACCCTCGACCCCATCTTCACGTCCAGCAACAAAATCCGGTTCAGCCACACAACCGAGCTCACCTGGTCGGACCACAGCAATGTCAATGTCACCATCACTGTCAACCAACAAGTCACCATCACCTCGCCCCCCAATGCCCGCTGCAGCTGGACTACCATTACCGACTCCCATTGGAAGACCACCCTCAACACCACCACCCACCACACATCCAACTACATAAATCAAGCCATGGCACACTTATCGGAATGGATCACCACTAGCACCAACTCCATCACTCCCATGAAAACCCTCAACAACAATAGAACAAACTAGCACACCAACTGGTTCACCCCTGAAATCAAAGCAGAAATACGCATATGAAAACCTTTGGAGAGACGCTGGTGAACCAGCAAATAACCAGGCGAATGCACAGCTTTCAAGATGGCCCTCAAATCCTAACACCATGCCATCAGAGAAGCAAAGAAAACCACACTCACAACCCGATTCCTGTCCACCACCCGCACCAAAGAACTATTCCACATTGACAGAGAATCCACCTCCCCAGACACCACTGAAACACCATCCAGCCCTCCTAGTCCCTCTCCAACTTCTTACACACCAAGATTGCCAACATCTATGAGAACTTTGAGACCCAACCGCTATAGCCGGACCTCCCTGCTCCTCCCTCCATCTTCTCGCCCTACCTCCTGACTGACTGGACACCTCCCTGCACCGAAACCACAACCTCCATCATGTCCTCCATCCATTCTGGAACCCCAACCGACCCATGCCCACTCCACACCTTCAACCTCGGACACAAGGAAATCGGACACCAGCTCACCAGCATCATCAACCTAGCGATCAGATCCACCACTTTCCCGGAATACTGGAAGCATGCCCAAGTCAAACCGCTTCTGAGAAACCCACAGCGAACCCATCTGTCCTCCAGAACTACTGCCCCATCTCGCTCTTCCCCTTCCCGGCCAAGGTTCTGGAGAAAGCTGTCAACCGCCAACTCACAGACTGCCTATAATCCAATCACCTACTTGACCCTTCCCAATGCGGCTTCCGCTCAAACCACAGCAAGCACTGAAACTGCCCTCATAGCTGCCACGGACAACATCTGAGCCATCCTTGACCATGACTAGTCGGCAGCCCTGATCCTCCTCAACCTGTCAGTGGCCTTCGACACAGTCTCCCACCACCTCCTCATCAAAAGACTTCACCACATCGGCATCTACGGCAACGCCTTCAAGCTACTATCCTCTTTCCTCACTGGCACACTCAGAGAATCTGCCTCAGGCCATGCAGCTCCGCCCCCAAGAGCATTATCTGCGGCATACCCCAGGGGGCCTCACTCAGCCCCCACACTGTTCAATGTCTAAGTGATGCCGTCGGCACCCATCACTCACAGTCATGGTCTCAACATAATCTCCTATGCCGATAACACCCAAATCATACTCTCCCTCATCAAAGATACAGACACCAATAGAGCGAACTTCCAGAAAGCCATGACTGACATCGCCGACTGATTGAGAACCAACTGCCTCAAACTCAACTCCGACAAAACCAAAGTTCTCCTCTTCGGAAGACCCCCCTCACTGTTGGAGAACTCCTGGAGGCCATCTGCCCTCGGACCAGCACCCACTCCCACCACCTATGCCCACAACCTCGGGATCATCCTCGACAGCGAGCTCTCCATGAGACACCGGGTTAACTCTGTCGCCTCCACCTGCTTCAACACCCGCAGAATGCTCAGTAAGGTCTTCAGATACCAGAAGAACCGTCACACAAGCCCTCATCACCAGTCGTCTTGACTATGGGACCGCTTTCTACGCCGGAACCACCACTTAACCTCCTCAAGCGCCTCCAATCTATCCAGAACGCAGCAGCAAGAGTCATCCTGGACCTGCCCAGAGAATCCTGCATAACCCCTCACCTCCACAGCCTGCACTGCCTCCCCGTCAGCAAGAGATGCCACGTTAAACTGCTCACCCACACCTAAAAGGTCCTCCAAAACACAGGGCCAGAATACCTGAACAGCCGCCTGACCCTCCACCAGCCCACCAGACACCTGCGGTCTACCTCCCTGACCCTTGCCACCATCCCCCGCATGCATCGCACACGAGCCAGAGGACATGCCTTCTCCCACTTCGCTACCAAGGCCTCCCCATCCACCTTCGAACCTCCACCTCCCTTGCAGAATTCAGGAGCGACCTCAAGACCTGGCTTTTTGAATTTCCCCTTCTCATGCAGCACCTTGATACCCTCCGGGGTGATTAGAGCGCTATACAAATGATGATTGATTGATTGAGCGTGGCCAATAGCTTTCAAATAGTAGCTTTTCATACTGAAGCCTCCTCAATGACTTTTAAAGCACCCAGACGCGCTCTGCATGCACAGCACCTATAAATGTAGTGGCGAGACAATGCTATTGGTAGCTCCCAACGATTTACACTAATCAGAAGTAGCTCTCACTACACAAAAGGCTGGAAACTACTGATTTAGACAAATAATAACTTGCAAAATCTATGCCTGAATTTGCAAATCAAAGAGTATTTTGTTTGAACAATTTTCTTTTAAAAGGCTTTTACTATTTTTTTAAGTTTTAAAGAGCCTTTCTTAGATGTTGCACTGCAGACTTGAAGAGTTGTATATTTCGCTACAACCGCACATTATAGCTGAGGTCCTGGAAACACTTCTGACGAGATTGAATCACCCCATAAAACTCGCTGAAGAACTTTTTGGCATTCAAAGAATTAATTTTCGTGCTTCGTTTGGATTGTTATAGATTTTTAGATTTTAAGCATTAACATTTGGGTATAACTTTGGTTATTCTCTCGAATCTTGTGTAAGAAGTATTATCCTTTGTAAAAAAAAAAAAAACAATTATTGCAATGGATACCCAAGAAAAGGTAGTTTAAAGTAAAATATTTTGGACCGACTTCACGGAAAAAAGTAACAGTGAATACAATTATCATATGATATGAATGATACATACTTACACCGTTTTTTCCAGTTCACAAAAAGTCCATGACTGCACCTGGAAAGATGAGAGGGACAAGTTACCTGTGTACTACTGGAAATGTAGTGTGACACATTCCACAGAATCCTAAGCCTGCCATGCAACATTCTTCATATCAGAGAGTTACGCACTTTGCAAATTCACATTTGTTCTCAAGGAGAAAGCCCTTTCCATACACCCTCTTCAAACCTTGAGGAGGTCCATTCACCTTATTTCCAGAAGGGTAATGTTGGCTGGAGCAACTTTACAACCATTTCCCAGGTGGGAAAAGATTGGATCAGAGTTTGTGAATGTATGTATGTATGTATGTATAAAGCGCAGGAATCACCCCCGCAGGGGTATCTCCACGCTAACATAGAAAACAGAGCAGACTGACATAGCTTTCTGTAGCTCAGATCTTGAATAATTCCGTCTTCAGAAGTTTTCTGAAGCGCATGAAGCTAGAGCATTTCCGAAGCTCCTCTGGCAAGGAGTTCCAGTGTTTAGAGGCCAAGAAGGCAACTGTTTTGCCTCCAGTTCGACTTTTCTTACAACGTGGAACCACCAGCAACCCTTTGCTTTCTGACCTAAGACACCGGTTCGGGCGATACAACTTAAACTTATCAGTCATATAACTAGGACATTTGCCAAAAACAGCTCTATGAGCAAAACAGCAGAGCTTAAACTTTATTCTCTGGCGAATAGGAAGCCAATGAAGCGACTTCAGAAGTGGCCCGGAGGTGGTGCGAGGTGGTTTATTAAGGACTAGGCATGTGGCCACATTTTGAACAACCTGTAATCTGTAAAGGGAATGCCCACCAACATGCGTTTGTTGGTGTAAACAAAATTTCAAGGCAAATAAGGCCTTGTAATGTCTGCTGAGTCTCCTCAGGACTGCTCTCCTCTTTCACTTGACGCATGAGGCTCCAGTCCATCCCTGCTACACTTGCAGGACACGTTTGCAGGATCTCTGAAATCCAAAGGCAGATCTTTGAATTCGCTCATGGTTCATTTGCCATAACAGAATAACCGAATAGTATGCAGCAACGGAACAGCTGCAAACAAACTGTTGAGCAGAGCTTCATTTGAGTGGGTGATGTGCACTCTCAGCACTTCAGGGCTTGATTTTTCATGATTGGACTTTTAACTAGGGGAGGGTGTAGCTCATGTAATTCAGTGTAGCATAATCACTTAGAATTACTCAAAGCTTCTGTGAGATTGCGCTTGAATTATGCGAGGAAAGGAATTCTGCAATTAGCGCTATTTCTCAGCGCAAAAATGCCTCCTCGCGTTCAAAATGGATGCGAGGATGTATTTTGCACTGTGAAACAGTGCTAAATGCAGCTCGCTAAATGTGCTCTTGCATTAGGACTTTTCCCCCTCAAATTACTCTTAATTATGCGACGGGGAGTAATCGCGTAATTATCGGTAATTCCGCATCAAAGAATAACGCGGAATTACTCAAATTACTCCAATTACTCTGGTGTAATTGAAATTCCATCCAGGCCTAAGTTTAACCAGAGCAAGTGAGAGAAAGGCAAAAAAAGTAGAAGGAAGGAGTCAGAGAAGGATAAGCAAACAGTGGCAAAGAAGAAATCAGTGATGGAAAAGAACCTTCAAGGGAGAAATAAAGAGAAGGGAAAAGAAAGAGGCATAAGGTGGAATAAAGGTAAGCAGTCTTGATATTTAGCAAACCCAGTATTGGGAAGTGTCAGCAGCAGGCTCCTAAAAAAACTTTGGGCTACTGCAATTTGTTTAGTAAATTAATCACATCCGAAAGTGAAGCTGCCATGGCTGAGAGGACAGTGAATGAATGTTGCTTTGGCAGCTCTGTGTGTTTGTGACTCGAAACCCGAGCCAGGCAGCTGCACTCTTGAAAGGCTAGTAGAAGCCAAAGAAAACTTCCTAATGCAGAGGCTTCATGTTAACCTCTGTCATGACCTCACAAGTTAGACATGGACTTATGTCAACATCCCTGTTGCTTATCTGGAAGTTTCAAAGTAGGTGTACAATTGTTCATATAGTGGTAAAAAAAGGGTTTAGTCCACTTTAAGTGCTTGCTATATCTTAAGGGTAAAGAGGAACCCACGGTTCAAATTCATGCAATCCAATCATCTGCACCAGATGTACTTACACCCAGAAAATATAGCTAAGATGTATCCTGGTGCATTAGACCACTGCCTCAGATGTGGGGAAGCCACTTTTGAATTCTTTCACATGCTATGAGACAGTGTTGAGACCAGGCAGGATTGGTTCAATAATGTTACTCTTATTACAGAAGTCTCCTACCTTTTGTGTACTGAGAGCTACTTCTGATAATTGGAAATCATTGGGAGCCAGCGAAAGCTGAGCACCCCACGCACAGCCTCACCTCTGCATTTGTAGGTGCTGTGCGTGCAGAGGGCTTCTGGGTGCTTTAAAATCAAATCACGTGGGTCTAGCATGAAAAACTACTATTTGAAAGCTATTGGCTATGCTTGGTAATGTGATATAGGGAGATGGAGGTTGTTTGGAAAATAGACCATGGCCCCCTCCCCCTCCAGACTCTCCTGAAGTTCACCTGCTGCACTGTTCCTCTGCGCCTGGTGCGTAGCTTACATTGGTGCAGCAGGAGCAGTCGCACCGGGGTTCAAAGGTCTGAAGGGCCCAATGAACCCTGATTATTGCTGCATTTTATCATTCAAACAGGCAGCTGGGAAGTGCACTACCTTCCGTGCACTAGAGCCCTTGAAACACTGGCTACTTACCAACGCTAGCAGTTGTGCATTTCCAAAGCACAGACTTGGCAGCATCTCAATACTTTGTTACTGAGGATTACAGAAAACTGTAGGGAGGTGCCTGGTCCCCTCAGCACTTGAATGATAACCTGAGATAAAGTCAGATGATCTGATAAAAGCAAATAGTCTCAAGAATGAGGAGTGCTGACGAGAGGCTCCTTGTGCCTGTCTGAAGAGCAGCAGATGGAACCTAGGTCCAGGAGTTTGAAAGGGACATTTGTATTACAGTGGAGGCAGAGAAAGTAGAGAGGGTGCCAAGTTTTCAAACGGACACCAGGAGCTGCAGGATATTTGGGTAACCTCCAGCCGCCATCCCGTTTGTGCTACTTTTGGAGGGGCGAGCTGGGCTCAGACCTATAACTTGTAACTTACGTAAATGTGACTTTAAAAAAACTAATTTTTCCAGTGTATTTTCTCTACGTTACAGGCTAATCAATCTTATCCAAAATGTCTCCTTTGCAGCATTTTAAAATTGTAATTAAGCACTGAGTATAATTTATGGTACTTTGCCACTGTCCAATCAGGGACCGAGAGCCAAACACAGGGGGGGGGGGGGGGGGGGGCAAAAAGATCATTAAAAAATAATAAAAATGTACTTACCCATGTTTGGCTCTCCGGGTTTTCTTCTTTCTTCTGGATCAGTTCCATAGCACCTCTTGGAGCCTCAGGAACCCCCTTCTGCAAAGCCCAATGCTGCTCACATGCTGCAGATGAGCAGCATGAGAGCAGCACCAGGATTGGCTGGAGCGAGCTGCCTCGATGCTCCAGCAGGCACAGGAGGCCTGTGCCTGCTCTCCACCCAGCTGTCTGAGACCGCTAGGTGGAGAGGTTTAAACTGCGCAAGATGGCCGGCCAAAGTGACTTGAGCAGTGTAAATTGGTGGAGTGATCACCACTCTCCTGCTGCCCGTCAACAGCAATGCTCCGCCAAGATGGCCGGCCAAAGTGACTTGAGCAGTGTAAATTGGTGGAGTGATCACGACTCTCTTGCTGCCCGTCAACAGCAATGCTCCGCCCTAAACACTGCTTGGGCTGGGAGCAGTGAAAAATAAAACAGTAATTCATTTTATTACTGTTTTATTTTTCACTTTTAGTGCACTGGCAGCGAGGGGGCAATGCTCCTCCGCCCTAATGGGGGGGCCGCCGCTGTGTCCAATGTGTTTACCACCTAGTAGAATGGTGAAGTACTCCCTTTTTTTTTCAAGCAATACACCCTTGTGTGAGTTCCCAGAAAATGATACCCATTTCCAGTCCACTCTCACTGCAAATGCGTTCTGCTGTGGCAGTTAATGAGACTTCCCTACAGCAGCAGGAACTGCAGGAGCAAACCTCAGAAACTCCCTTTCAAGAAGAGCTGTATTCAAGTTGTGTTTTGTATGTTGTATTTAGGTTCACTGACATGTACTTTCAATTTCTTGGCAGTTACTTTACTTTCACTGAAATTGTACATGTGTATTTTTTTCTGAAGGACAATTTTGTTTCTCTCTGCATAATTGTGCCAATGTAGAACATGAAAACTTAAAAACACACAGCCAGGTAAAATTTCCATTCATGGCGATCGTCTGACGTGACACTAAATATACTGGATAGCGGTACAATAATTCTGTGGGCCTTGTACTGTGCCGAAATGTGTCACATGCGCCTAAATCATTTGGTGCTAAGGTTCTCACGCCCAGCCCGCTTATCTCAGCCAATGCATTAAACACGCTCACATTCTTTTTATTTACTTTTTTAAATTACCCCCATGAAGCTGATCCTCCAAATATCATAGCCCCACCCTGTGTCACAACGAGGAGTCCGCCCCTTGCAGAGTTCTGGTGCCAGGCCTCTTTGGAGATTTGTTTCCCAGCTCTCTGCTTATCTGCTTGCACTCGGCTCCAGGCTCTGTGCCAGGCGGTGCCAACCGCCACGGTCCCAGGCCGGTTTCAAGACTCCGGTGCGGTACTGCTGCTTGCTGACTCACAGGTCTGATTCCAAGCCAGAGCCCGTCCGAACTTGAAGGCAGCAGGCACGGTCACAAAGTGTCCCTGAGTGCAGTTTCAGGCAGCGCAAGGTAGGAGGCGCACTAGCCACTAGCGCGTGAGGACGGGAGTTTGAAATGCGCAACCCGCCCTCCCTCAGCTGAGCTGAAGCAGCTGGTATGGGGAGGGGGCAAGCGCTAATTCACACAAATGGAATTGCAGATAAAATATACAATATAAATCTGTGAAATGTAAACTACAGTGAAATTTTGTTGTAGGCATGACATGGCCTT
This sequence comes from Triturus cristatus, assembly GCF_964204655.1. NCBI lineage: Eukaryota > Metazoa > Chordata > Amphibia > Caudata > Salamandridae > Triturus > Triturus cristatus. The sequence goes on along the minus strand of NC_140586.1, from coordinate 320,357,554 downwards.
GTTAGTGAAGCTACAAGGTCGCGAGCTCCTCCGATGGGGTTGGCGATCTACCAGTAGCTCGCGATCAACTGGAGGAGAACACCGGTCTTATAAGATAGATAACCAGTGAACGGCGGGTAGTCACCCCCATGACATGCCTACTTGGTCAAATGGATAGCCCTGACAAAGCAAGAGCCTATTGACCATGGTGCTAGATGAGCAAAACGTAACCATGAACTGGAAAGTAAACTGAGCAACTGACACCAGGACATGGCTAATGGCCATAAAGAAATTGTCCACAACCAAGATTACAGCGATTACAATTCAACAGAAGAAACGGGGAAGCGCAACACTAAACGACGGGGACACAATTATAATAGCACTAACTGCCAAAACCGAACAAACGTCCCTTTGATAGGATAGGATAGATAACCAAACTAGTCAAGAGTCCTGAATATAATACACTGTCCCATCTGATTCTCTGGGAACCCGGTCACCAAGTACAGCAATATACAACAAGCATTGGTAATGCGTCGGTCTTCCCTATGTATTGAATAAAGAGCTGTTTTCATCAATCATCGTCCCGGAGAAGGAAAGAGCTCCCTTACAGATAACATGGGAGTGGAGAGGATGTGGTGCAGTGGCCAGAGATGCTGACTCAAGAGCTGTCCAGTTTGAGTCTCATACGCGCTGAGCAACATCCTGTGATTCTATGCATTGCACTTAATCTCTGTGTGTGATAAGTTGTTATATATACTTGCTGCAATAGTAAAAGGCAAAACTTTATGAAAATATAATTCCCCCAAAGTGGATGTTAACAATATTTCGGAGGCAGGAAACTAAGAGAAGCAGACAAGATGGAGAGGTACGTGCATGCACAGGAACCAATGAGAAGCCAGGAAAGCGGGGAGGCAGGATGTAAGTTCCTTTTAAGTTTATATTAAAAACAATTGATTTCTCAAGCACAGCACAAGTGTTGTGCAGGCAAAACCTAAAAAGGAGCTTATGACTCTTTCACGTCACACATCCACCATAAGTAGATCAGTTACAGATGGTGGTCTTCCGCTCTCTGGTTTAACTTCTAATTAACACAGGGAAAACTTAGAGGAAACATTTAATAATTTATATGCATTGTATCATAGACTTATACACGTATAAGAAATTCAGTTGAGTGCAGCACAATATCTCTCTCAATAAACAATCCTATGTTATGATTCCTGTGACTCCATCAAAGTTTTTTTAACGATTAATATATGAGCACCTTGGTAATCAACAACACAGTCCGCAAGGATCCACAGAGACTCCAAAGTTCACTTTTCATCTTATTTGAAATCTTCTTCTCTTTAAAAACACATTCATCACAGTGTGGTGAACCCGGCATGTGATTGGCCAATTGTAGTGCAAACTCATGGCTGCATAACCGGAGTCCTGACTAACAGGATATGTGTGGGCTAAACTATACAAGATGGCTATCTATTTGAATGCAATGAAACAAGAATAGTTACGTGGGCAATGATTTCAAGAACACTTTTAGGTGGAAAGACAATTATTACAGGCTTATCTGCTGATGGGTGAATAACTTGTAAGTAAATTGCATACTAGGTTATCCACAATACTGCTCTAATTCCTCTAATTCACCATCCCAAGATGGCGGACACCTATACTTGGTTATTGAACTAAAAACATATAACATGCACCAAAGCGCTTAAAAAAAAAATAGGAGAGGCCCAGCAGGAAAATGCAGCTGCCAGACTGTAAAAAAGTAAAATTTAAATTAAAAAAAGAATGTGACGGGGAGAGGAAGCAATAGTTCAGCAGTTGGGAGCGAAAGTGTTAAATAAACAGCAACAAGAGGCAGAAGCAGCGTAGGAAAGCAACAAAGGAGCAATGTGGGGGTATAACATTTTTCAAAAATTAAAAAGATAAAACTGAGCTGGATGGAGAAGGGCAGGGGGAGCAATGGACGATCTGGAAGGCATAGGGAGAGCAATAATGAGAGAGCAGGGAGGTGGGAATTGGAGTGGGGGAAGCAGCACATTAGGGAGATACCAAGAATATCCGTGCACAGGAGTGCTGAAAGGAACAGTACCAAGAAGATCCCTGAACGTAAGTAGTGGAAGGATACAAGTCATCCAATCAAAGGGGTGGTAAAGAAGCTAAGCTATGCTATATTGATTTTAGTGGGGAAGCAGCACATTAGGGAGATACCAAGAATATCCATGCACTCAACATGAGTGCTGAAAGGAACTTTAGCAAGTTGCTCCCTGAACGTGAGTAGTGGAAGGATACAAGTCTTGCAATCAAAGGAGTGGGAAAAAGTTAAGCTATGCTATGTTGATTTTAGTGGGGAAGCAGCACATTAGGGAGATACCAAGAATATCCATGCACTCAACCAGAGTGCTGAAAGGAACAGTTACAAGTAGCTCCCTGAAAGTAAGCAGTGGAAGGATACAAGTCATTCAATCAAAGGGGTGGTAAAGAAGCTAAGCTATGCTATATTGATTTTAGTGGTGAAGCAGCACATATGGGAGATACTAAAAATATCCATGCACTCAACATGAGTGCTGAAAGGAACTATAGCAAGAAGCTCCCTGAACGTGAGTAATGGAAGGATACAAGTCATCCAATCAAAGGGGTGGTAAAGAAGCTAAGCTATGCTATATTGATTTTAGTGGGGAAGCAGCACATTAGGGAGATACCAAGAATATCCATGCACTCAACCAGAGTGCTGAAAGGAACAGTGACAAGTAGCTCCCTGAAAGTAAGCAGTGGAAGGATACAAGTCATTCAATCAAAGGGGTGGTAAAGAAGCTAAGCTATGCTATGTTGATTGAAAGGTATACTGATCTCAGCAGATGTCTGTCAGTTAGTTCCCGAGTGTCCTAATGTATCTAATAACATTAAATTACTCTCTGAGTGCAGTTTAAATATTGATAATACAATGTCTCGTCAGCACAAACACGTTAACACATTTGAGAACACGCAGGGTAATAACACAACACATAAGAAAAGCAACATATTATCACTAAGGCTCCCAGTTTTCCTGTCTCTATTTACTTTTAAATATGGAAAACTACAGAAAATCGATTTTCTTCTAAGCGATTCCCGCCACTGGCACTCATGCGGGCTAGATCAAAAACTGTGCGTTAATAAAAGAAAAACAATTGAAACGAAACAAAAAATTAACCCTAAGTAACTGCAGCAGTACAGCTGTGCAAGTAATGATTTCAGATGACTGTATTGCGCTGTAAATGGCTAAAACTCAGTGGACATTCAAACATGGGTAAACATTTTTCAGTTGAATAAACATGGAAATATACCCATTGCAACTTCATTTTTTCATTGAGCACAAAACAAATGCGGATAAACACAGATAAAATAAGTAAAAACAAATATGGAGAAATACAGCTGGAAATGTAAAAAAAAACACCATAAAACCAGAAGCCCAAAATATAAAATAGCTTACCATAACCCATGAGCCATCATTATTAGTCATATAAGCATTGTGATTCCTTTTTTTCGGTTATCCTTTTGATACAGATCAGGGTATCAGAAATATGCCCGCTACCACTGATAGAGTAATTTCACAGTTACACGCACATACATTCATCATACACTAGGGCCCATTTCACTAACATACGCTCCAATACTCTACCAGCAGCAAACCTGTGGGAAGAAAACTCCTAAAGCACCCTGCATCCATATCTAGGCGATAGGACCAGTTTAGTGGCTGCCTAACATAATATAAACAATCTATAAACATCAATATCAAAAAGTATTCAATAAACGACAAGGAAAGAAACAACCAACACCATATTTAAAGTTATATTGCTTTATCTAAAATTAGTCAGAGTAAATCAGAATAAATCATTTCTCATAGTTACCTATTCTAACTAGTGTCAGAACGGGTCAGGACCAGTCTCTCAAAAGTCTTTCAGGATAAGGTCCTCAGCATCAGTCCTCAGCAACGCAAGTTCACGCAGCAAGGCGACGAAAGAAAATGGTGGGGAGAGCCCTCCCTAAGCTAACATTTTATAATGCAAAATACAATGAAAACCCACATGAATTCAACAAGTAAAATTGTAGCACTGAGCGGAACGAGAAGGAAGGGATGTAACTTTGCAACATCTTGAAATCTCCGCTCAGGAAAAGTCATAATACGCAAACTTCGGAACAGGAACCAAAGATTTGAAACTATTAAAGTTCATTTCCCTCGGCAAACCGGCTTTAGCACAGAGTTCTTTCTGAGGCTCTTTGTTTACCAAGGACAAATCATTTCTTTTGGAGATCCTCCAAACTTGCTGATGTCCTCCCGGAAATTTCCATATAAGGACTACGGTCAGTTGTCTGTAACCGAATTCCAGCAGGGGTCTCCCTTGTCACATCACAGATTTCGCCTGTACCAGAGCTCAGCCAGGCTTCAAATTATTCTCAGTTATTTTCATGAAGGCCTCCATAGGCCACAATAGACCATCTTTAATTAAAGAGACAAAATAAAGATTACTACATCATAATGATTAAACAGTGTTAACCCCACTAACACCCTTATGTGTATGCATTTATCTAGCTTTGCGACATATAGAGCATTAATTCAAACAGCATTTTGTGCTTAAAATAAATAGCACACAGCAACGTTTAAACATGAAAACTTGCACGTTATTGTGAATACATAAACAGCACACGCATGCTAACCCGCGTGTAACCTTTTCTTCTGTCAGGACAAACAGGTTGATTAGTGAAACACACTTGCACAAGACAAATAATTAGTTGTTAATTATTAATAAATTAATAAAACGCATAGACATGCCAGAGCTTCAAAAGCCCCAGAATTTTCTAACAGAAAACTCTGCTCCAGCAATCCCCCCTTTGGTGATTTTATCACCAAATAAACCCTAAAAAAAAATTTAGTGAAAATTTAGTCCCATTTTTAGGAGAAATCAGAAATGTCTTTTCCCCTTACACAACATTAAACACCAGTCACTCTTTCATCATCTCTCTTAGTCTCTAAATAAACACTCTCCCTTAATTCTTCTAATTCAATCTCTTCTGGTTCTCTTTTCGAAATTTTCGAATTCTTATTTTCCTTTTCATTTTTCAATTTCTCTTTCCCTCTCCTGTTTTTACAACACACACACACTAATCTCAGTATCAGCAAAGCAACAATTATACAAGACAAGGGAAACAATATTCTACCTATAATAGTACTACCTATTTTTGCAATAAAATCCTTAACAGCTATCATCTTATTAGCTAGTTTAGTCCATAAACTCCCAGTTTCAAGTGGTACTAAATCTTCATGCAAATCAGTAATATTTTTGATATAGACCTTCAGGTCTCTACTTTCATCAGGAATGTAAGTGCAACAATGTTGAACTTTCAAAATTCCACAAACTCCACCTTCCTTAGCCAAAAGAATATCAAGGGCAAGTCGATTTTGCATAGACATGGCACGTACGGCACTTAACTCCGTATTTACCAAAAGAAATCCTCCTGCGGTATTTGTCGATAAACGATCAACCACTGTGGACAATTTCCGAATTCCATAAGCATTTAAAGAAATTCCCACTGCTGGAATCAAAACCCCAAAAATATCACCCACAATTTCAGACCAAGTTTCTCTTTTAAAACGTTTTAATAGGTTAATATCTTCCACATCACTTATTTTATCTGTATGAAAAATCTTAGGAAAAACCAAACCCACATAACATGTGCCATACCAATGGTCAGGCAACTTGTAATAAGCCTTGTTCCCACACACATAGTACACTCCTGGAAAAATTGTATCTTCTCCACCTCTGAAACCCCAACCAGTCGCAACGAAGTATGTATCATGGCACTCACTAGTCCCCACAAAATATGTATCATATTGGGATTTCCTTCTGGTAATGCATAGTTTACCCTTCTGCGGTGCATCTAGAGCCAAAGTTGGACTAGCCCCATTTCTCAACTCTTTTCCCATTTCAACGTCCCAAATTGTCTCACTCACTTCATATTTCCCTGCTTTCTCATGCATGTTCACTCTCCTTTCCTCTACCATATCCAGGAAAGCTTTCTCCTCTTCTTTCAAACTGCAAGTTAAATTATTCTTAAAAATGTAATCTAATGTTAGTCCTTTTTCTTCAATAAAAATTTCACCAAAAGTGTTAGCTTCTTTAGCTGGATTCAGTTCTTTGTTCATTGGCAAATGCCCAAAAATACTATCTCTGTTAGACATCTTATAATCTATTTTCCCTAACAAATAAAAAACACTACTTAAAATACTACAAGAAATACCATATGTAGCTGGTAAATGGTGATAAGTAACACCCTCTGAAACGGATGCAGGTAACTGCATGCAGACATAGCAATCCCTCACTTCCATTGTCTTCACATATTCATATAACAGTCTAGAAAAAACATTACTAGAAATATTGTTAATTGACCTATCTTTGTGTATGTAACTATTTCTAATTGGAATTTCTTTTTGTGAATTCTTCTCTATATTAGTCATATTTTCTGTGTCCATCCCAAATTCAACCTTAAAAGTAACTAATAAAACTAAAACACCCCATAGAAGCATTAATATTCCAGTACAACAGCAGCACATCTTGCACCACCTTTTTAAGAAGGCACATCTATTTTGATTATTCTCTATGTTAGCCATTCTGCTTTAACTTCTACTACTCCACTACTGAAATTAGAACTCTTCAAATCTCCAACGTTTATTCCAAACTCTTCAGCTTCTTCAAAGATCTTTCTGTTCACTCAGTCCAAGTGAATCCTTCTTTTACTCAGTTTGGATACTCATCATTTTTCACTCCAATTTCTTCAACATCAAATTGTATCAGATCTCCAACATTCAAATCCTCAGTATCTGACTCTTCTCCAATGTCAGTCAAGAGTACTTTCACGATTTCACCAGTATCTTCCTCAACCACTTCTCTCAAGACCACTTCCGGATTATCTTGAGTCACTGTTTCTTCTTTTCCTTCTTCAGACAGTGTCACATAAGACCATTCCGGTGATCTGTACTTTTGGTTGGGTCTTTTAACTCTTTTTATTTCTACTGGTTCCTTTGTTCTCTTTAATTCTTCTTCTTCAGCCTTTGAAGTTTGACTGGATACCTCATTCACTTGTTCAGCTCCCGATGTATTTGCTCTTATTATCCTGTATCTCAGTCTTTTCACTCTGTTGTTAGGCCAACGATCTCCTTTCACAACCTTTTTCGGCTTTTCCTTAACATTCCTTTCTCCAATCGAAGTTCTCTTTCTCAGAACTCGACCTTCTGTTTGTTCATTCTCATCATCCGATTCTGTTTCAATTGCCCTTTGCTTTCGTTTCTTAGCAGTTTTCTTTTCTTTCACAGATTCTTTCACCACTATTTGAGACTTCCCTACTTCTGTCCCTCCTCGGGTCTCCGACACGCAATCTTCTTGCTGTCTATCCGTCCCTTTACCTAGCTCCTCATCAATGTTCCCTACACCTCCTCGGGGGTCTTCCGCAATCTGTCCCTCTCTATCTTCTTCTGACCCTGTTTCTTCAAGAATAATCTCAAGCGGCTCTTCAATCTCCTCCTCTTCTGATTCAGGAGTAGTCTCAATGTGTTTTCTCTTTTCTTTTCTTTTTCCTCCACTGCTACTCGAAACTTCAGGCTCTTTCACAGAATCAGAATCTGATCTTCCTTCTGACACTCGCAGTGAATCTCTTGAAGCTCTCTCTGCTTCTTTTCTCACTGATTCCGTATCTTCAGGATCTTCACCATCACTGGAATCTGACTCTTCATAATACTCTTCACCAGTTCCCTCTCTCGGACTTGGAATTCTCAGAGTATGACTTGCATGTACCCAGTGTCTTACTCCAGCACACTTTACTGCAGTCGTTGTAGTCAGAATAACTTGTCTCGGCCTTCCCCACCTTGGAATCAAGCAATTTCTTCTTCTGTGCACCTTAATCCTCACCCAGTCTCCTGGACTTAGATCATGGGCTTGCTTCTTCTCAAGTGTGGTAGCTTCTTCTCCAACCTGGTGAAACACAGAATGAACTGCGTCAGCCAGGCCTTTACAGTAATCCAAAATCATGTCATCAGTTATTGTCATCAATTTATTCACAGGCACGAATGCATGGCGCATTGCACGTCCCATAATGATTTCATGCGGACTCAATCCTGTAGTTCTGTCTGGAGTAGATCTCATAGTCATCAAGACTAGAGGCAGAACATCTGGCCATTTCATGCCAGTGGCTAAGCACATTTTTCCAATTCTGTTTTTGATTGTGCCATTAATCTGCTCAACCACACCAGAAGCCTCTGCTCGGTATGCACAATGTAGCTTCTGCTGTATTTTTAATGCTTCACAAATCAAACTAATGAGTTCATTTTGAAAGTGTCTACCTCTGTCAGATTCAACTGTAACTGGAAACCCAAACCTAGGAATCAACTCCCTCAACAGTAATTTTGCCACTGTTAATCCATCATTCCTCCTTGTCGGGTAAGCTTCCACCCACCTTGAAAACAAACAGACTACCACTAGGACATACCTCAGTCTGTTCACTTGGGGCATTTCAATGAAATCAATCTGCATTCTTGTGAAAGGACCTCCTTCTCTACCAATTGTCCCTAAACTCACCACTGTCTTTTTCCCGGTGTTAAACTGCTGACAAATTAAACACCTTTGACAGATGCTTTCCGCAATTGTCCTAAACTTTGCATTGTACCAGGTCTGTTTAAAGGACCTAATCATCGCGTCTCTTCCCAGATGTCCCTGGCCATGATACATCCTTGCCATTGACGACAAAATTGAGTTTGGCATCACTGGTCTGCCATCTCTGTAGACCCAAACATGGTCTGTTTCTCTTGGAGCACATCCTGCCTTAACCCAATCTTGTTTCTCTTCTTCTCCTGCCTCATCTTGTAACTGTTTCACTTCATCCCACGTTTCTAGGACATTAGTAAACATCACAGAAGGGAAAGACATTTCTTTCTTTTCTCTTTCCCTATTAATTGATTGATTTAATTTCGCGCAATACTGTGCCACATCGTTAGCATACCTGTTGCCAACAGTGATAAAATCCTCTCCTGTAACATGTGCTGCACATTTTACAACTGCTAACTCCTTAGGCAGCTGTATCGCCTCAAGCAATTTTCCAATCAGCTCAGCATTCTTTATCGGGGTTCCACTCGATGTCAAGAAACCTCTTTGTAGCCACAATTGGCCAAAATCATGCACCACTCCAAATCCATACTGACTATCAGTCAACACAGTTGTTCTCAAATCTTTCCCAATCTCACAAGCTCTTGTCAATGCCACTAATTCAGCAACTTGCGCAGATTTTACTCCTTTCAATGGTGATGCTTCCATAACTTCTGAAACTTTGCACACTGCATATGCTGCACATAGCACACCATTATCATTTCTCAGGCATGATCCATCCACAAACAACACATGATCATTCTCAGGCAAGGGAACATCCTTGATATCTGGTCTTGGTTTCGTACAGTACTCAAGCACATCCAAACAATCATGATCATTTTCCATCTTTATACCCACATTCTCAATATCCGGCAAAAGTGTCGCTGGATTCACATTCGTACATCTTTCAAGAGTCACATTTGATGCCCCCAAAATCACTTTCTCATACTTAGTCAACCGACTATTTGACATATGCTGAGTTCTGCTTCTTGTCAAAAGAATCGCCACATTGTGAGGTACGAATACCCTTACAGGATACCCCATTATGATTCCCTCACTCTGTTCCAGGCTTCTGCATGTTGCAGCCACAGATTTTAGACAACCTGGTAAACCCACAGCTACAGGGTCAAGTGTCGATGAGAAGTACGCAATAGGCCTTCTCAATTGTCCATGTTTCTGGATTAACACTGAAAGTGCACATCCATTTCTCTCACTGCAGTACAGTTCAAACTCTTTTTCATAGTCTGGCATACCCAGAGCTGGAGCTTCACACATTTTTGTTTTGAGCTCTTCAAATGCTGCCAATTGTTCTGAATCTAGATCCAATGGATCTGTCATGTCACTTTTTGTCAATTTAATCAATGGCTTTGCTATCAGGGAAAAATTAATTATCCACTGACGACAATATCCCCCCATACCCAGGAACATTCTCACTTCTCTCTGGGTTTTTGGAGCTTTCATTTCCCTGATTATTTTGATCCTGTCAGTAGTCACTTTTCTCAGACCTTTCTCAATATTATGTCCAAGATAATGCACCTCTTTCTTGCAAAATTGTAATTTGGCTGGGGATACCTTTAACCCTCCATCTGCCAGATGATTCAGTAAAGCTATGGTATCCACTTCACAAGCTTCACGTGTCTTTGATGCCACCAGTAGGTCATCAATGTATTGTACTAGCACTGAGCTTTCAGGCATGATCAGACTTTCCAACGACCTTTTCAATAACTGATTGAATATCGAAGGACTCTCCGTATACCCCTGTGGGATACGACACCATGCTAAAATACGCTGGCCAAACCTAAATGCAAAAATTGGCTGGCTATCATGATGCAATGGAATTGAAAAGAATGCATGACACAAATCAATCACTGTATACCACTCAGCATCATGTGGAATTTGATACAGAATCACCGATGGATTCGGCACGATAGGACAACATGCCACCACAATCTGATTAACCTTTCTCAGGTCCTGCACGATCCTGAACTTACCATTAGGCTTTTTCAGTCCCATTATCGGCGAATTACACGGGCTACTCAATAGTTCTCTCAGGACTCCTTGCTGAATCATTTTCTCAATTATAGGAGTTATCCCTTCAATTATCTCTGGTGTCATTTTGTACTGAGGAATGTTAGGATATGCAATTCCCTCTTTCACTGCAATTTTCACTGGATCTACATTATTCATCAATCCCACATCCTCTCCTGTAAAATCCCAAACTGCTCTTTTCACTGTGTCTCTCAGCACTTGAGGCAGATCCTCTGGATTGAACACTGGAAATGTACCAATTAATTCACTTTCTCTATTTTCTAAAGTCATCCGGTAGAAAACATCATCATCTGGTGTCTCAAAAGCTATTCCATCTGGTGTACAGAAAATTGTGCAGTTCATCTTGCATAATAAATCCCTACCTAACAGGTTCACTGGGCTTGTGTCACAGACAATAAATCTGTGCATGTCTGAAAATTTCCCTATCTGTACTTTCACTGGTTCAGTAAGACGTGTTCTGATTTGTGTATTGGCTACACCAACTACTTGGATTGCTTCATCCGAGAGAGGAAGATTTCTAACATCTGTTGACCTGACAGTTGATCTTGTCGCACCTGTGTCTACTAAAAAAGTAACACCCTCTTCATTAACTTTCCCATCCACAAATGGTCCTGCCTGGTCTATTTCTAGAGTTGCACCAAGTATGCACTCCTCTTCCTCTCCTCGGCACCGTCAATAATCACCTTCAGACTCACTCCCTTCACTCTTTAACAAGTACTGTTGTACCTTGTTAGTACGTCTTGGTTTGTTTACCTGCTCATCATTGAAGAATCCCGAATCCTGACTGTACTTTTGTACCCCTCTATTCTGCGGTAAAGGTGGTTTTGGCTCTTGACTCTGCTGCTGTCTCACAACTTTCTGCTGTTGTTGCTGTTGCTGCTGGTTATTCCCTTCATTCTGCACCTGTTGATTTAAGGATTTACCCTCATTTAATGGTGGATTAGGACATTCCGACCTCCAATGTCCCAGTTGGCCACAGTTGTGACACGGGAACTTTTTCTTTGCTTCCTCAAGACTTCCTCTTCCTTTACCTGCAAATCTTGGTCTATTTCCTGTATTATTTCCTGGATTATTTGCCTGTTCCACTAACTGTGCTTCCTGTCTTTCTGCAACTTTCACTTGTGCCCACATTGCTTTTTCCTTCAGCTTTCTTTGTTTTGCTTCAATTTCATCACTGAAATATTTTGCATGTCTCAGAATCTCATCTACTTTCTTACTCTGCCAATCCACTGTGTGTTCACGAATTCTCTCACTAATTTCAGGTCTAAGACCATATACAAATCTGTATACAAAATGACTCAAATCTTTGTCACCCAGGTGTTCATCTCCACTGAATTGTTTAAAAGCCAGTATTAGCCTTTCATAAAAAGCATGAACTGATTCTTTTGCTTCCTGTTGTGTTCGATCTATCTTAACCCAGTCTGTCTCTTTTGGAGGAACTTTACTCTTCAGGTATACCATCACCTGATCGTACTTCCTCATCACTTCTGGATCTGGTGCCCCTGTTCTTGGATCTCTTGGATATTCCTCACTAGGCCAACTCACAACTATTTTACACTCAGTCCACAAGTCTGCTGGAACAATTATATCAAACAGACTATTCAGGTCAACCCACAGCACTTTTGACAATTTCACAAACCTGTCTACCTGCCTATACCACTCGACGGGCTTTTCTCTCAATCGAGGGAAATCATTCGTAAATGATAAAATATCCTGTCTGGTCCATGGAACGTGTACATATCCTCCTCCAGGTATTTCTCTCATGGGAAACTGCTCCACTGGTTTCTCTTTTTCTCTCACTGGAAATGCTGAGTAAGTTGTTCTATCTTCACATTCATCCCTTTTCTTATACCACCTATCTTTCCACTTTTCCACATCACCCCATCTACGCAATAATGCCACCATTTCTTTAATCTGTCCTGTTCTACCAGAAGTATTCAAATTTTCAATGTCTTTTTCAGTGAAATCCATCCTGTACGTTTTCTGCAAAGCCTTTACTTTATCAATGTCAACTCCTTGCTCATTTGCTATCGCTCTCAGTCTATCATGTGTATTTCTTGCCCTCCATGTTATGCTCTTGCACATGAACAATAATTCACCATCATGATGACTTTTCAGGATTTCTGTCGGAACTGTTCCTGTCACAAGCTCTTCTAATTCTATACGTAATTTAACCACATCAACAACTTGTGAATCTTTATCCTTTTTCTGAAGAACCTTCATCCAGTCATTTAGGTCATCAACTGTTATTTCCGCAGTTTTTCTCGCTGAAACTATTTTTTTCTGCGGTTCTAAAATTGGCATCCCTAAACTACTAGAATCACTAATATCCATGAATTCATTACCTGTGTCATGTCTTGTTTGTCTCAGGTCATTTCTCCCTGTTCTTTTACCTGAATCTCCTGAAGGACCAGCTGAATTATTTGCAACATATGGAACTACCAGCCCATTTTCACCTGCTCTCTGTCCGTCAAGTATAGGAATTACCGGACCTATAGTAACAGGCACTGTAACAGCTTCCATATTCATCGTTAACTCTCTAATTTTCTCAGTCAGTTCTGTTGTCGTCTTCGCTAATTGTCTGGCATTTCTGGCATTTTCCTCTCTGAAAGAACTATTATTTCTTGATTCAGGTGTCATTTTTTCTTTCTCAACTGTATCTCTTATCGGAGAAACAACTGGTGTACTTTCTTCCGATTCTGATCTATATGGAGGTGGTCTCTTGTACATCATATCATTCAAGACCTCATCTTCAAATTCTCCATATCTTCTCCTATCTGTCTCAGAAACCCTTTCTTCTGAAGGAGCCGAAGCTTCAACTGTTCTCATAGGATATAATCCATCTGACATGGTAGCATCTCGCCATCTTTTCATTCGATCCTGATGTGTCTCACGATCATGTCTCCTCCCAAACATATACCTGTAGTACCCTCCAGACCTTTGCTTTTCTCGGTCATGAACTTCCTCTTCCCATTCCACTAAAGCCTCAAACTGTGTAGGTCTCGGCTTCGGATCTAAGCATAACATCTTTTCCCGTAAATTTCTCAACACGGCCAGATTAAATGAACCATGTTCTGGGAATGCTAAAACACCATCTTCTTTAGTATACCTGACCCAATTCTGTAACCATATACAGGTATGTAATCCATATTTCGCAACCATGAAGGATGCAGGTGTTTTCGCTGGAGGTAGCAACTCACCCTCTCTTGTCTTAACCTCTTTATCCTTGCTAAACCACTTCTTAACCTTTCCAAAGAAGGTTTTCTTCTTTTTCTCCTCTTGGTAATACATTTTAATGCTTACCAACTCTCTACTCTTTCCGTATGGAGCGTCTACGTCACTGAACAGTTCTTCCAATCCCTGCGCGACTCACACTAACGCACCAATCTTAGCGCGAACCCTATTCTGAGTTACTATCCAATCAGTGCGCGAACCTTCTGACGTCAGCAGCCGCTGCAGTCTCTGTCTCCTGTCTCTGTCACTCGTCTACCCCTCCTTTACAAAAACTCTCAGTAGACTTCGTGTGTCAAAATTTCTACAAATCTATTAGTTACAACATAAAAACATCTCCATTGTCTGCTTCGCTAACCACAGAATAGTAAAAGAGTGTCTATTTCTCAAGAGTCAACAACTTTACATACATCTCATAACTGTTTCCTCTAGGACGTATCCAAAGAGTCTTACAATCAATAAATGTATATGCATTCACGCACATTCATACGAGAAAAATATAGTACATGCACACAGAATCCTGCTTCTCGAGAACAGCACAACCTGTCTCTGTACAGAATTATAACTCACAACAACTAAGCAGCTTACCTCTGCCCAGTTTTGCTAACAAGCTCAGAGAATACCTACTACTCCTCCCGCAATAAGCTTTAACGGCAATCCTTACGGATCCCTGGGACTTAAGACCAGAGTTTCACAGATAACCTTTACTATGATTCACACTCCTTATATACTAGAAATGTCTAATAGTAACATACAACAATGTCACCGATTCCGAACCCAGACAATGTGAACGCGCAACTTCAATTGTCACACGTGATTCCTTACAATCCCGTCTTTCCCGAGAGCAGCATATACACCTTCCTCTGCCCTACTACGGAACTGCTTCCAGCTTCCAAGTTCCAGAAGCACTACATATAACTCAACATTACGACTCCAACATTTAGTATTAGTACATATACAAAAAACATCAAAATAGATCAATAATCAATAAGCTAATTTACAAGCAATCTTATCTTATCAGATCAAGACAACCATCTAAACCATCCTCTGCTACCAGAGAAATTGATACAGATCAGGGTATCAGAAATATGCCCGCTACCACTGATAGAGTAATTTCACAGTTACACGCACATACATTCATCATACACTAGGGCCCATTTCACTAACATACGCTCCAATACTCTACCAGCAGCAAACCTGTGGGAAGAAAACTCCTAAAGCACCCTGCATCTATATCTAGGTGATAGGACCAGTTTAGTGGCTGCCTAACATAATATAAACAATCTATAAACATCAATATCAAAAAGTATTCAATAAACGACAAGGAAAGAAACAACCAACACCATATTTAAAGTTATATTGCTTTATCTAAAATTAGTCAGAGTAAATCAGAATAAATCATTTCTCATAGTTACCTATTCTAACTAGTGTCAGAACGGGTCAGGACCAGTCTCTCAGAAGTCTTTCAGGATAAGGTCCTCAGCATCAGTCCTCAGCAACGCAAGTTCACGCAGCAAGGCGACGAAAGAAAATGGTGGGGAGAGCCCTCCCTAAGCTAACATTTTATAATGCAAAATACAATGAAAACCCACATGAATTCAACAAGTAAAATTGTAGCACTGAGCGGAACGAGAAGGAAGGGATGTAACTTTGCAACATCTTGAAATCTCCGCTCAGGAAAAGTCATAATACGCAAACTTCGGAACAGGAACCAAAGATTTGAAACTATTAAAGTTCATTTCCCTCGGCAAACCGGCTTTAGCACAGAGTTCTTTCTGAGGCTCTTTGTTTACCAAGGACAAATCACTACCAGAGAAATTGATACAGATCAGGGTATCAGAAATATGCCCGCTACCACTGATAGAGTAATTTCACAGTTACACGCACATACATTCATCATACACTAGGGCCCATTTCACTAACATACGCTCCAATACTCTACCAGCAGCAAACCTGTGGGAAGAAAACTCCTAAAGCACCCTGCATCTATATCTAGGCGATAGGACCAGTTTAGTGGCTGCCTAACATAATATAAACAATCTATAAACATCAATATCAAAAAGTATTCAATAAACGACAAGGAAAGAAACAACCAACACCATATTTAAAGTTATATTGCTTTATCTAAAATTAGTCAGAGTAAATCAGAATAAATCATTTCTCATAGTTACCTATTCTAACTAGTGTCAGAACGGGTCAGGACCAGTCTCTCAAAAGTCTTTCAGGATAAGGTCCTCAGCATCAGTTCTCAGCAACGCAAGTTCACGCAGCAAGGCGACGAAAGAAAATGGTGGGGAGAGCCCTCCCTAAGCTAACATTTTATAATGCAAAATACAATGAAAACCCACATGAATTCAACAAGTAAAATTGTAGCACTGAGCGGAACGAGAAGGAAGGGATGTAACTTTGCAACATCTTGAAATCTCCGCTCAGGAAAAGTCATAATACGCAAACTTCGGAACAGGAACCAAAGATTTGAAACTATTAAAGTTAATTTCCCTCGGCAAACCGGCTTTAGCACAGAGTTCTTTCTGAGGCTCTTTGTTTACCAAGGACAAATCATTTCTTTTGGAGATCCTCCAAACTTGCTGATGTCCTCCCGGAAATTTCCATATAAGGACTACGGTCAGTTGTCTGTAACCGAATTCCAGCAGGGGTCTCCCTTGTCACATCACAGATTTCGCCTGTACCAGAGCTCAGCCAGGCTTCAAATTATTCTCAGTTATTTTCATGAAGGCCTCCATAGGCCACAATAGACCATCTTTAATTAAAGAGACAAAATAAAGATTACTACATCATAATGATTAAACAGTGTTAACCCCACTAACACCCTTATGTGTATGCATTTATCTAGCTTTGCGACATATAGAGCATTAATTCAAACAGCATTTTGTGCTTAAAATAAATAGCACACAGCAACGTTTAAACATGAAAACTTGCACGTTATTGTGAATACATAAACAGCACACGCATGCTAACCCTCGTGTAACCTTTTCTTGTGTCAGGACAAACAGGTTGATTAGTGAAACACACTTGCACAAGACAAATAATTAGTTTTTAATTATTAATAAATTAATAAAACGCATAGACATGCCAGAGCTTCAAAAGCCCCAGAATTTTCTAACAGAAAACTCTGCTCCAGCACTTTCTACCACAGCTCATAAGGGTGTCGAAACATTAAGGTGGTCGTAGGCAGCAGTTTTATGGTACCACCACAAGGGGGCTCCATAATTTAAACAAATGACTCCACTGTGTTGCAGGAGCGCTAAAACGACAAAATGTATCTTTGCTTGAGGATTCACACATCCTTGCGTCAGCGCTGACAGAGTCGCGTGAGCGCATGGAGGCGGAGTTTGATGCCTTTTATCCAACCATCGTAGGAACTCCGCACGAAAAATGTTTACACTGTCTGCACTAATATTTATAGGGGGGGGGTGGTGTATGAGCACAAACACATATTATAAATAGACGTATGTTTAAACAAAGAGCGCAGCTGTGTGTCGCACTTCAGAAGACGCGCTCACTGGCTGCCGTGCGAGCAGAGGGCAATGGGAAGCAGAACACCAGTGAGTGTTTCTTTCCTTGAGAGAGTTATCTACTGTAGGTAACGTTGTGGTTGATGAAAGTACAACGCCCCAGCCGGCCGCATCTGTGTGTTGGCCTTTGCAGTCAGTGTTTTAAACGAATGAGTCAGTTAAGAGTTGCATCAGTTCAAGCCAGAACTCTAAACATTTCAAAATAAGGTATTCAGTTAAACTCGTTGGCCTTTTCTTTCACTCCTGCCACAGTTGCAGGCCTCCCACACTGCAGGCCACAACTGCCTGGAATGGAGCCTCTCTGCCCACCACAAGCAAGGAGATATTTCATTGTTTAATTGAATAGGGGAAATCCCTACGTGGGATTTTGAAATTAGGGTCCCAATGAGTGAGGCTCATCTGGCAACTAGACATGTTAGAAAATAGAATTCCATTTTCATCTGCAAATGAACAGTTTATGTCAATACAGTGCTGAGCAAAAAAGTTACTATATGAAATAAGGTATTGTCGATGTGCCCAGTCCCAGGTCAAAGGTGATGGAAGATCAGGCAGTAGGGAATAGTTTAGGTTTCCCTGTACACCCAGGCTCCTGATCCCGAAAGTTCAGGCCTCCCAACTCGCACATGACGTCACCTGTCACTAGATATCACAGTATTCACACAATGAAGTAGCCACATCACACCGGTATAGGGTGACGGGTTTCAGCTGGGAAGCTCTGCAGCGCTAAATTAAACATTTCTAGCTATTGCGCCAAGAATTTTCAATTCTGTGAAGGACACGGAGGTGAAGATTTTGCTTCTCCAATCTTTACTGTAAAGCACGGCAGCCAATGTACAACAGTTTAAACACAAACTGAACCCGAAGGATACAGCGCAGTCTCAAGGGTGGCGTCTGCCTGCACAGTGCTAACCTCAGTTCTCTCTTGAGCACTTTACTTTCTGCATCAGATGCTGCAGGTGCGTCTTTAGCAAGTCCACCTGAACCACCAGGAGCCTGATACACTGAATCGGTAGCGCTGACAGCTCAGTGTTGGAATGCAAATTATTTTAAAGTTAATTACTCATTTTACGAAGTGATGTTTTATCTATTGTAATTTTATGATTTTTTTTCTGCACGTGTATCAATTGCAGTTAATTGACACAAATAGAATAAATGGCAAACAACAACAATACAGTGAATCGGAACCAGCACAGATTTCTTGATGTTGATCACAAAACCTTCCTCCTGTACCAAACAATCAACGTGGAATCAAAAATCCCACTCCTTTTCATGACTTTTTTTTACATTTGGTTAGCCTCACAAAAAATTCAGGCTGACAATCTTTTTATTTTAAAAACTGTGCAGAGGCATGCGCTAGCAACCTTCACAGCTCGGCACAGCCCTAGGTGCACCCCAGAAGTGAGAACCATCACATTTGCCCCATCACGGTGAGGCCTGGGCTCATTGCTTTATGAACGAAGGACGGAAAGGTGCCTGAAGCTCACCTCAGTGCACATCTTACATCAGTGTGGGTGACTGGCAATGGTTTTAGTGTATTTGGCAACTCCACGTAGAGGACAAAATATTAAGAAATGGTTTGGTCATGGGCATCCAGTAGCATAATGGGAAATCAGCTAATAAATATCATAAAATGAGTACCTATATATCAATGGAATGTGTCTTAGGTTAAAAGCAGGTCTTGGCAGTGATGGACTGGGTACCAAACCACCAGCACTGCCAAAAATGTTCAATTCAGCCCTCTATTGAGCATATTGAACAATTCTGTCACTGGTGAGTTTAAGTCGAGGTTCTTACAAAAGGCAATCATAGAAATATTGTGCCTTAAGTGTGTAAATTACAGCACAATTTTCAAATACACGGCTATGCAATTTATGAGCTGGAAAGTGGCAGCCTCCCATCTAGCCCTAATAGCCGAACCCAAGATGGGGAGATGCCAGAATTCCTGAACGACCAGACCGGCCCTGGAAAAGGTTGGGGAGAAGCAATTTTATATGTTAAAGAAAAGGAAACTAGTGTTTCTTAGCCAGGAGGATAGATTAGGGAGCCAGTACAGGCAGAGAAAATGGTTTTCCACTTCGGCAAATTGAAGAGATTGAGATGTTGCAGATTATCGTCACTGTGGCAGAAAGATGCAATAATTCTCATAGCCGTAGAATTCCTGGAACATAGTCCAAGTAGACCATGGCTCAAGATCCTACAAATCAGTAGCTTTGTAGAGGAAATCCCAACTGACTGCTAAGGAAAGAATCGATGTGTTTAAGAACAGGAAATGACGACTCAGAAAGGGAGGCAAAGCCATGAAAATTATGGGCTAAACCACTAGAAGACAAGTGCAAGTGTCAGTAGTAAGAAGGAACCGTCTTAATTTATTTGTTTATTTATATTTCTTCGTTTAGAGGAGCATATACTAGTTCCTCAGCCAAAAGCAAACCAAAAACTGTAGGATGTGTATGTTCAGATGCAAATAATGCCCCTTCGCTAAGCGGGATCCACCTATCACCATAGAGCTGCCACCAGTCCTACCCAGACCCACATACCACTCCAATCCAATTGAGTGTCCTGTTGAGCCCTGTCCCAAAATGTTAGCATTTCCAGAATGACTCTAGGTATAGATTTACAATGGTGATATTTTTCAGTTTTCTTGTAGATATCTAAAGAAATGTTTGGAGAGGCGTCTGATGGTTGAAGGCGATGAGCTCAGTAATAGTCTTTCATTTAGTGTAGGGAAGATATGGATATGGATAGGCGTACATTTTTACTGTCAACATGGTAGGCGCCATTTAGGTCATGTTTCATTGAGCCTGGAAGAAAATTCACAGTGCAATTCAGTCAGTTCAACTTCAATTTGGTTCTTTTAAACCGTAAAAGCATGCACAAGCATTATAGATGAAAGATTAATAACATTTGCAAAATAGAATTTAGTTTTGTTCAAATATTTGAAATCATAAACCCATTTTTACAATATATAAAAATCGATTAAATCTGATAGAAACAGTATATTCCCAAACACAATCCATTTGTACTAACCACACCATTGACCGTAGAACAGGGGCTTAGTTTAAACAAGAATTGGAAATGCAATAGGTCTCGCCTTTGTGTAAGTTAAAGCAATTTGTTTTGCGAATGGTATTATTTGTTGCTTTGTTTTAATTAGTTTATGTTGTTAGAATTGTATCTGTTAGCTGTGTTGTAGTTAAAGCATACTTTAATAGGAGAGTAGAAGTGTTGAAGATTTGTGAGGCGAATGATTAGAAGACTAGCATGAGGTGAATGAAGTATAGTAAGGAGTAGAATATTATTATTGAGAAGAACTGTTTGGGGGTAGAGTAAATAGGATGAAGGAAGGAAGTGAGGAGTATAGTGTTGTTTGGAATGTTGAATAGTGTGGACAGTAGTATGGTGTATAAGGAAGGATAGATTAGTAGTAGAGCAGTAGGTGTGATATGAAAGGAGTGTGACATGTAGGAGAATAGTGTGAGTGAGTTTGAAGCAAGGTAAGATTTTTTTATTAGCATTAGGTATAAGGAAGTATATAAGTTGTAGAAGAGCACTGTGAGGGAGTTTGCAGGAGTTGGAGTAGGAGAAGAAAATAAATCTTATGTTGCTAAACATTCTTTGTAAAACGTAACACAAGAAGCCCCAAACGTATAAGAATTCAGACGTTGTTAAAAAGTATTTATAAAATGTGGGCTTGCTTGGGATGACATGCTTCTTTAAAAAGGTTATTTTAGATCATATACTGAGAGAAGTCTGAGTCAAGCCGGATATTTACGATTGCTACTGGAGACAGTAAATCCGAGGTTTGGTGGGGTGGCGGAGCGGAGCGACAAAAGGCCACAGCTATCTTTGGTGGGAAGAATCCTATCATGACATGCCGCGGTCGGGGTGGGCACGGCCTGCATCCGGCACCCTGATGCTCTGCTAATCCAGGCACGCGCGCTGCCTGCCCGTTGTGCACGGGGAGATGCGCACTGCTCGCATTGGCACGATCCGAGAGAACCTCAGCATACGGGCACGGGCACAGGATTCCTGCACCGCGGACAACCACCCCCTGGAAGGCGCTCAGACAGAGACAAAAGCAGCCTGGAATTTTAACGACCGGAGCGAGTCTATTCATTACCTATAGTGCACGTGAATCGAAGGCTGCCTGCGAACGAATTGTTGAGTTTCCGGATTCTGATGCAAGTGCACCAGACCAATAATGTTACTCCAAACCATTGTCAAAAGGCAACACGATGTCATTTCCTTAGTCGGTTTAGGGTGCACTCCAGTGTGGCCACTGACGTTAGCCACCCCTCCCGTGCCTCTCTATGAAAGGCGGTGTGTACATGTCATGAAGCTACACGCCAGTATCTTCATCTGCGTGGAGTGCAACACCGCTAACGTTAAAGAGCCACGCCCTTTTCCCATGTGCAAACAATCGGTTGTATCCCGTAATAAAAGAAGCCTCCCCCAAACAATACCCACCATCCCGTATCCCAGAATCTCTCCATTCCCAGGACTCTGGCGACGCCCAGTTCCGAGGTGGCAGTGGTGCTCACAGGAGCCTCTGGATGCGGCACGCTGAAGCCAAGGTGCAATTGGAGGGCGTGAAAGGAAGGACGGAGATTTAGGGCGGCCTTGGCAGCCAGAGGACAGCTGTTAGGATGGAGACAAGCCGCTCTCTGAAACGCGCCTGAGACTCTTTGAGCAAATGGCGCAGGAGTGAATAATGGCGTTACCTGTGTGGAGGCGAGAAGGGAATCAAATGCGTTTAAATAGTTATTGCGGGAACAGAAAGATCTCTTAGCAGCTGCTAAAACAATGAGAAACAAGCTGCATGCCGCGTGTGTCAACAAATGTGAATAAAAAAAAAAGTTGCACGGCTTGGTTTCCATGACAATACAGAGCTATTGTCACAAGCTTCCAAAGTTCTTATCGCCTACGTCTCCATTTACAAAACAAGATGGCGTGAGCTTGTCCACATGGGCCGTCCTTAAAGTGGACAAGGCGGTAACCTGAAAGCCCGGTTTTCGATCACGTGTCAGCGTTTAACATAAACGATGACGAGCGCCAATTGAAAACAAGGGCGTGGCTTTAAGTCAGTTTGGAATCTGTATCAATTCCAAAAGGCACTCGTATGGCGAGGGCGGCGCATGCGCGCTGCTAACGCCAGGCGAGACCTAAAAAGATTAAATTTTGCAGCTGACACATTCCCAATAAAAATACTGAAGCTACAATAACCAAATACATCATCCTTGGAGCATCAAGGGACATATTGGAGAGTACCAGTCAACAATAAAATTCAATGTATATCCAATTAAAACATTGCCCCCGGCTTTTTCCTAAGTAGCCACATTGTATAACGGAATTGTTTTAGAGCAGAACAATATGGTGTTCAAAGAATCAGACACCTGATCTAGAGCCTATGTAGAGGAGTGAAGCCGCACCAGTCCACTGATGCGTCACCAATTACAATATTAGCACAGGACGGCGGTGCCTGCATTTGCCTAGGCAGGTGGGCCATTAGTGGCCCGCTCCAGAACTATTCCATGGCTTCCAGCTCACCACGTCTCTGATGTGTGCTGTTCTGTATTTACTCTGGTTCAGCTTTCACCCTTTTACCGGGAATGGACGTTTGTGGGATCTATGTGAAAATAAAGAAACTTATTACAGGAAGCTCATTGCTAAAACGTCTTTACCAAGAAATCATTTTTCTGCATATTTGTATGGGGAAATGCTCCTGTCCAAATGTGTGTTTCACCTGTCTATCACATTCCTCTAAAAGTAAAAGGTCTGTCTTCCAGCCCTCACAAAATTCTGGTTTATGTTTTTTCTCATTGGGGGTTTCTTGGTAATACAGATTTTCACATAATGGATATCTATCAGTCTTTTCTTACCAGAATTTACTGATACATAGGTATCAGTAATTTTGGGATTCTGAATTGAAATGGAATTCTTAGCTGTGCTCATAGAACAGGGAATTAGTTTCAATAGAAAGGACTTTGCCCTCTTTGCTCTTTTATTAATAGGAACGTTTCAGGGCTGAATAACATAGTCCTTCAAGAGTATGTAAAAGAGTGCGCCGACAGTACTACTTGTCCACTCATAAATATTTTTATGAATCAGCCCCAATATGTCTACCAGAACTGTGACTCCTGAGCTGATACTATCCAGCCCCGTCTCTGCTTCTTTCTCAATTCTGTAATATTTACAGTTGGCTTAGATATTATCCATCGCAATGCCCGCTGACTATGTGTGAGAATAGTCTAAGAATAGCCGAGATTGCTTCTTACTGCTTGCTGTATCAGTTCCATAACGCAAATGGAAAAATCCGCACATTCGTGATGGATGGGAGGTGCACATCTGAATGTGTATGACTTACGTAGTTGTGTTATACGGGGTCACGAGCTCAGACGGAAAGTATGCTCTCGAGGAGTTGTATACATTCCCGCCATTACACGGCCTGCCGCTGAGAGGTAGAAGCTGCGAGTGAGTCACCCATTTTGTTAATTCATCATGGAAGCGAATAACGATTAACGTCAAGTTACACAAGTGGATTACAAATGCGTGACACTTATCTTAATGCAGATGCTCACGAGCTAAAGAGCGAGGGTGACGTACTCTTATTAACCATAATAGTCTCCTGGTAATGCTAATTCTGACTGGCGTGGCTGGTCATTATACTGTCTTGTCACAGTTTAATTCAGGGTTTGAGTCTCCTTCTCGGGACCACGATTCATGTGTTCGACTTCACTGACAGCCTTTGATGGGCCAGAATACTGCTTTACGCGATTCTGGTTCAGCAACATTTTCCAAATAATTATTGGATTTATTGCACTTGCCACATAATCACCTAATTGCAGCATACTTTGCATATTTCGACAAAACTGTCTGTTTCTAGATGTACCTAATCAAAAGTTACTTTAATAAGGCCCGAACCGGATGTGCTGTTGTGCTGTGTCAGACCATTTGCGAAGGTTAACAGGCCGCCCTTCTGTATTTAGGTGTTAAACTGGTACTACTCAGGTAAGACCTTTGCCTAGAAAAATTAATGTGTGACAAAAAAGCAGAGTAATAGTGCCACAAAAGGAGCCACATTATGTTGCATATTTGTCCGTTTCTCCTTCTGCGGTTCATGGCCTCTGAACTTACCTAGATACCTGTGCCATGGGAAACCTATGCAAAAGAAACAATCGATGGACGGAATGCTGGACAATGCAAACATTCACCCCCAGTCACAAGGATCTGGGTTTAAAACATCGTTCTTTTGCTCACCACACCACCCCAGTTTGGACCCAGCCATATGCAAATCAGTCTTGACCCTGTTCCTTGTGGGAACAGTCCAGCCCAAACTGCCAAGCCAGGTCCTCCCTGGACCGGAAACAAGCATCCTGGGACCGGTTTTAGGGCATCACCCTTCATCAGCCAGGCTAGCTTGAATCCAGTGTTCTAGTGAGCATACCCTTCACACTAAAGGTGACATACGCAAAAGAAACAATCGATGGACGGAATGCTGGACAATGCTAACATTCACCCCCAGTCACAAGGATCTGGGTTTGATCCGTCATTCTTTTGCTATTTTGCTCCAAACTGGAATGGCATGGTGAGCAAAAAAATGATGGATTTAGGCCCAGATCTCTGAACTGGGGTAAATGTATGACATTGTTCTGCATTCTATCCATCAATTGTTCTTTTTGCATTTGTCACTCCGAGTGGGACGGGTATGCCCAGACGTGGGTCCCATGCTCTCCATGCCACTGGAGTCAAGCTATTCTGGCTGATGAGGGCTGAAAGCCCGAAACCGGTCCTAGGATGCTTGTTTCCTGTCCAGGGAGGACCTGGCCTGGCAGTTCGGGCTGGACTGTTCCCATTGGGCGCATGGTCAAGACTGATTTGCATATGGCTGGGTCCAAACTGCAATGGCATGGTGAGCAAAAAAACAATGGATTTAGGCCCAGATCTCTGTACTGGGGTGAATGTATGGCATTGTTCTGCATTCTGTCCATCAAATGTTCTTTTTGCATGTGCGATACGATTAACAATTTTACAGTGATATTCGAAGGCTTTTATTACATCCTCCTTCCTGTCTCGGGCATTATTTACCATAAGGTGGCACTTACCTTCCTAAAACAATTACCAAATATCCATGCATGTTGTACAATCGTTGCATTTATTAAACTGGCCCTACGTAGACGAAATTCATTAACCCTTTTGACAATTTACGCTATGAGTAAAATTGAAAGGTAAGTTGGGCTATGTTTAAAATTCTGATCCTCTTTGTAAATCTTCTAAGTAGTACTTTAAGATTTTATTATTATAAATATGTCCGTACCGTATATTTTTTATTGATTTTTACTGTAAATACTTTTATTTATATAAGGCATCTTGCAATAATCTTAAAGTGTGTTTATTTATATTCCTTTATTATTAATTTTAAATCTTTTATGAGTTTGTATATAAATTTAAATAAAGATTTGTTTCACTTTGGCTGACCAGATTTGCAAAAAGCCTGTGCTGCAGTATGCTACTAGGACTAGGGTCAATAAAGGGTCCCACAGGGAGATATTTGCTTTAAAAAGGTCCGTCCAGCCGGGGGGGGCATGGCTTGGCCAGCTGCAAAATGGCCGCATTCTAAGTGCGCTCTGCCGGCCAAGCGATTATCCTGCAAAATCCTGCGAACTACATAGGTGCTGTCCTTCGGCACCGGGTGATTCAGTCTTCTCATACCCTGGGGCGCCTGCTGCAGCCTTCCTGGGCCCTCATCTCTGCCGGCTCGCCTAGATCCGTTGCTGGGGCCTGGTGCGGCGCCTGGGCCTCCTTGCTGGCGAGCAGTGGGAGCTCGGCCTGAGCTGCTGCAGTGTCGCCGACCCTTCATATGGCCTGGGCTGACTCCTGCCGACCAGCACGCCTCACTGGTGCAGCCCTGCCAGCTTCCTCCTCCGGACCCGGTAAGTCGCTTTTGCTGTGGGTGCCTTGCGGCGGGGCAGGGGGCGCGCGTGCCGCATCGCCAGGCCCAGGTCAGCGCTCCACGTGGGCGCCTTCCTCCTCCACCCGGCGTCCGTCGCCTCGGCCCACTTGCTCTGGGCCTCGCGACGAGGGCGGCGTGCCCCCGCGACTCCCCGCTGCTCTGCGGCCCCAGGGGCGCGCACTCCCAGCGGCTCCTCCAGGCTTCTGATTGCCACGGCAGAGGTCTGCGTTTCACCCCCCCACTGGCCCGCTGCTCTGCTCTTGAGCCTTATGCCTTCTGCGCCGCCTGCACAGCCCGGCGTGGCCTAGCAACCCTCTCCGCTATGGACTCTGCCACCTGTACCGGCGATCCCGATACTTGCCAGTTTCCCCCAGGATTGGGCGACCCCCAGCCGGGCTTGGCTCCGTGGCGGATCGCCGGGGCTGGCACTCTGATCCCTCACCTTGCCTCCACCCAGACTTTCTGGCCTGCATGCCCGCCTCCCAGGCCAGCTGTGTCTGCTGATCTGCTGTGAAAGGGGCCTTTTCTTGCCTGCAGCTCATCACCTCCACCACCGAGGTGCCACTTATTCTGGGGGGGCTTGGCGCGCAGCCCTCCACCTGGGACCCGGAGCTCACCCACGGGCGCATCTCATCCCACCAGATCACCAATCCTCAACTCGGCTTAATTTTCCTCCTGAAGATCTCGTAGAAGTGCGCTGCTGCTGCATCAGTTCCGCTCTGGGCTGCCAGCCCCTTCCCAACTGAGCTCTCGTGCTAGTCTGGAGCGGTGATCCTTCCGGTTGATCCGGCTGGCCGCCTTGCCTCTCGCCCGCCCCGGTCTGCCCAGAGTGCCTGACTGCCACCACCTCCATTGACCCCCTCTCTCCATCTCTGCCTCTCCTGTCAACCCCAGCCTCCCCACGCTCTGCTCCTCTGCCCCCGGCCTCTGGTCTGTGGGGGGCACCAGTGCCAGATCATGGGGCGGACCGATCCCAAGCAGCCAAAGCTGGCATTTGACCAACGCAAATTGTCACGACAAGAGGGGGCAGTCACAGACACTGGCGAACCCTATACCCAGCCCGAAAATGACGCTACCCGTGAGGACGATCTCAAAGCCATTATGCTGGATGTGAAATCTACAGTCACCGGCATTGCCGCCCAGCTTGACCAGCTCTCCGCTCGTCTGGACACCGTGAAAGCTCGGGTGGACTCTCATGATGCGCAGCTTACTCAGGTTGAGACGAGGGTGTCTGATGCAGAGGACGCTGCTGCCCGGGACCGCCATACACTTCTACAAATGGACAAAGTCTTGGAGCTCATCAAAAACAAGAACAAAGATTTGGAGGCGCGCTTCTGCAGAAGCAACCTCCGCATCACGGGAGTGCCCGAATCCTCCAACATAGCCAAAATGGAAGACTTAGCAGAACAACTGATCCGTGACTTATTCGGGGAGCTTCTCTCCCCGGTATTCATCGTCGAGCGTGCCCATCACTCTCTGGGACCCCGGCCTGCTCCTGGTCTTCCTGCTCGGCCTATCGTCGCCAAAATATTGAATTTCCGTGACTGAGATGCGGTCCTCCGAGCTGCCAGGGAGAAGGAGGAAATTCGTCATCAGGGTAACTCTATCTCCTTCTACCCTGATTATACAATGGCGGTTCAGGCTGCCCGCCGCAAATTTCTCCCAGCCAAGCGTCTGCTGCAAAAACACGACGTTTTTTACTCGTTGGCCTATCCGGCTAAGCTGCGCATCAGACACTGCTCGCAGGTCCACACTTTTCTGGAACAAAAGGTGGCTCTGGCATTTGCCCAAAAACTGGACAAATCACAGCGCTCCACCCCTTCCAGCTCCCAAATGGCCGCGCCGGGTGATTTAAGTGACAATGACTGATAATAACCCCGGCTCACGTACTCTGATATCCTATGCTTGGTACACTTTTAGCCCAGCCTCTGATTCTCGCAGCGTTTTACAGCCCTAACTCAGATGACCCTGACTTCCTTGCGCAGGTGTGGTGACACATATCCTCCTTGGGCCCCGCTGCACTGCTGTGGGGGGCGATTTCAACATCACACCCTCAGTCACCCTGGATCGCTCTGGGCCCGTGCTTTGCACCTGCGCTCCACCTCCCTCTTGCGCTCCATCATGGCCGATAACTCCCTGTTGGATGCATGGTGCCATACCCATCCTGACGTGCGCGAGGGCACCTGCGTTACGGGCACTTCAGTCTGCTGGTCCCGCTTGGACCTTTGGACTACTACCCGCGATGCGTATGCCTGGGTCACCTCAGTCGAGCACATGGCACGCACTCTTTCGTACCATGCACCCGTAGGCCTCAGTTTGCTCCTCCCGCCTGCCCCTAAGCGTATGTTTGCTTGGCGTCTGCCCCCCAGTGCACTCCGCGATTCGGTGTTTTGCACCGAGATCCAAACTGTAATTCAGAACTATTTTGAACTTAATGCAGGCTCAGTAGATTCCCCCTCCACACTCTGGGAGGGTTTCAAGGTGCTGGTTCGGGGCAAATGTATCACCAAACAGTTGGGCGCCTTGCGCTCTAACTGCAGCACTCTTGAGCGCCTTGAGGGAGAAATTAAGGCCCTGGACTCTTTGCACTCTATCAGCCCCCATCCCGACACTCTTGCACAGCTCCGGTATAAACTCTCTGAATTTGAGCAAGAGGCCGATAGGGAGCTCTCTTTTCTGGGTAGGGAGGTGAGGGCGCGCCGTTATGGTGAGGGTGACTGCCCCGGTAAGACCTTGGCCAATATCTGCGACGGCCCCACGCTGCTTCCTACATCACAGCACTGCAAGACGGCGGTCCGGAACGCACTACCTCTTCCACCGAGGTCATGTCACGGGTCACCGCTTTTTACACTCAACTTTACACCACCGGGGCTATACCATTGCGTGACCTCCTGGACCAATATTTCGATACTCTTGAGCTCCTCTGGCTGAGCAATGGCCATCAGGAATATCTCGATGAACCGTTTTCTAAGGAAGAGATCCTAGCTGCCATCAATAGTCTGCCCGGGGATAAGGCGCCTGGCTCCGACGGTCTGCCTGCCTCTTTCTATAAAGCATTTGCGTCCATCCTTATCCCACATCTTGCGGCTATGTATAATGACTCCTTCGAGTCAGGCCACTTTCCCCCTTCACTTCGCGAGGCCCTGTTGACACTGCTCTGGAAGCCAGATAAATCCCCTGAACTTCTGGACTCCTACCGCCCCCTATCACTCCTCAACACCGACAATAAGATTTTCGCCAAGCTTTTGGCCTCCCGCCTTTTGCCCCTCATGCCAATGATTGCTCGTCCGGACCAGTCCGGTTTCATACCTGGGTGCGCAACGTCACATAACCTCTGCACCATATTTGCTGTACTTCACCAGATCAACCCCACTCTACCGGCCGTGGCGGCTCTTTTAGACGCCACCATGGCCTTTGACACTCTCGAATGGTCCTTTCTGTTTTATCTCCTCCCCCGTCTCGGCTTTAGCCAGGTTTTTCTGTGCAAGGTCCATCCCCTCTACGCTCTCCCCGTTGCACGCCTTCGGATCAATGGTCAGATCTCAGAACCAGTTCGCGTCTTGAGAGGTACCTGGCAGGTGTGCCCACTCTCGCCTATGCTTTTTGCTGTGGCCATGGAACCCCTTGCAGCCAGGCTCAGACAGCATCACACACAGAAGGGCCTGGGCTTTGCGGCCCGTGCCTTGGTCGTCTCCATGTACGCGGATGATGTCACACTCTACGTCCGCCACCCTAAAGAGATCCTTGGCCCCATGGTCCATGAGGTGGTGCGATTCGGGGGCTTATCCTGCATCCAGGTGAACTGGAGCAAGTCTATTCTTTTTCCCTTAAAGGATGCCACTATTCCCTTCACCCCGGCCTACCCTTTCGTGTGGGCATCAGGGCCCACCAGGTATCTGAGCGTCTGGCTCAGTAGGGATGTAGATGAACTTTGGAAAGCTAATTTTGGTTGGGCGGTTGATTGGCTGGAGACCAAGATTCCTCTTTGGCGGCGCCTACTTCTATCTATGGCGGGGCCTATTGCCATCGCTAAGATGGTAGTGCTCCCGACATTTCTCTATTTGTTTCTGAATGTGCCTGTTCCTCTCACAGCTCACTTCTTCCGTACCCTCCGTTCCCTTATCATCTACCTTGTCTGTGCAGGGAGTCAGCCCAAAATCACGTATATGACATCCTCACGCTTCCTCTTGCGTGCGGCGGGATGGGTGCCCCTGATTTTAAATTATACGCCCTCAGTGCCCAGGCCAGCTTCCTTCACTTCTGGTTGCATCCAACGCCATTCCAACCTCACGTGGCGGTTGAGGCCGACCTGGCGGCCCCCTTGCCCCTACAGACTGCAATCTTTGCCCATGCCAAGCCTCCACGTGAGGAAATCGACACGGTGGAGACCCTGCGCTGGGCTTGGGATGGTCTTAGGAAATATTCGGGCTCGAGCCTGCTCTCCGCCGGCGCCATGCCTGTCGCATACCACCCGGCTTTCTCCTCGCTGCACACGGCGGGAATGGCGAAACGTGCGGCTGGCATGGGTCTGGCCACCTTATCGGACCTCTAACCTAACGGCAATTTCTTTTCGCTACCTGCCGAATCTGGCCCAATGGACACACTGCTCTATTACCAACTTAGAGCGTCTTGTCGGGATTTGTATCCTACGTTCCCGCAGCCCCCCATTCGCTGGCTGCCCTTGACCTGACGTACACCTCTTCCTCTCCTCGCAGACTGGTTTCTAGGCTCTATGCCACCAGGCTAGCGGCATCCTCAATATCTGCTGATTGCGCCCACAGGGCTTGGAGCGAGGACTTAGGCATCGATCTCTCACAAGAGGACTGGCTGTACTGTTGTAAGCAGACCAAACGCTTATCTCCTAACTACTGCCTGCGCCGCATACATTTTAAATATTTACACCGGCTGTACCGCTCCCCCGTTCAGTTATTTAGAATGGGTCTCGTTCCTAACGACAGATGTCTCCGGTGCTCGTCCTCCGCGGCGGACTTCTCATCTTGCTTGGCTGTGCCCTTTGGTCTCTATATACTGGTGCGAAGTGTGCACTATTATTACAAAGATAACCTCCTCGCCTGTCCTGCCAGACCCACTGACCTGCCTGCTCGGCTTGGTGAGGCAATGACCCCACGCCTCCCGCCGACTCACGGCTATGCTGCTCGTTCTCGTGCGCCGTAGAGTTGCTGTGCATTGGAGCCAGAGGCCCGCACCCAAGGATGCTGCGCGATGCCGGACGCTTCTATAGGAATTTTGGGAATTAACTCCGGTTACTGGTTGGCAGCGCGATATCTGGGGCCCTCTCGTTTTGTATCTCCTCTCCCGGAATGCTTCCCCCTCTGCGGCCTCTCCCGCGCTCCCTGCAGGCACTCCGCCCATGCGGCTGCCGGCATTGGTCCATAGGAATCCTCCTCCCCCCTCTGCTCACAGCTATCCGCTTGCGCCCCTCCTGTCTATACTCCGCCCAGTTTGATGCCCCTTGCTGCCCTCTCACGCTCTACACTCTGCCGCTTCACCTTTCATTCTACGTCGTGCCGCTATTGTATCATTGTCTTCATGCTGTTTATGACTGATGCAATGTTTCTACTTTCTCTTATCATGTGTCGTAGTAATATTTGATT
This sequence comes from Triturus cristatus, assembly GCF_964204655.1. Classification (NCBI taxonomy): domain Eukaryota; kingdom Metazoa; phylum Chordata; class Amphibia; order Caudata; family Salamandridae; genus Triturus; species Triturus cristatus. The sequence goes on along the minus strand of NC_140586.1, from coordinate 320,325,528 downwards.
ACCTTGTAACCTGATGTGCACTATTTTCGAAAAAGGTTTTTGAAAACTTTTTTAAAAAAAAAGGTCCGTCCACGGGGATGCTGTCAGGACCCGGTGCTCTGCCCTCTTTACTGGATGTAAGGGCCCTGATAACCTCCTCTAGAGTGAATGAAAGACTGTGTAGTACTCTAAGGTGAAACCTTGGTGGGAGAATTAGGCACATGTGTTTATGAATCTACCGTCCCCTTGACGAATTTTGAATAGATTTTAGAGAAATGGGCTACCCATTCAGCTTCAGTGATAGCAATCTCCAGCAAGGGGTCATCCGCTACTCTCAGAAAGGGTGAGTTAATCACATGTCAAAAGTCAGTGATATAATTACTCAGACTGGCTTCGTGAAGGGACTCCCAAGCTTCGTCATTCAAGCCTTTCTTCTGTCATTTCACTGTTAGTCTATAATCCCTTCTACATGCCTGAACTTCCTGCGTACATCTGGGTGATTTATGCAGGGCTTCCTTCAATCTCTTATGTGCTTTAGAACATGCAGAGTCAAACCACCTTTATCTCTCCCAAGTTAATCGCCTCCTTATAACGAATAAACCTTTCTTTATCCCCTTCTTTATTGTCAGAAAGGCTTTCAAGATTTCCTTTTAGCATGAATGTATTATCTAAGCATGTATCAAATTAATCTTTTTATGTATGGATTAACTGTTCTAGGAATTTGTTAGGATCAACTTGAGATCATCGTAAAGTGTATCGGTTTGAAGTAGCAATCTCGATGTTAGTAACAACACATGGTGTATGAAGTTTGGGTTAATTAGTGAGATAATTCAGGTTAACACTGCAGAAAATGATTGCTTGCGGAGATGCTGTGTAATAAAGATTAAGACCCTAGTGGAGTAATGATTAGAGAATAATACATAATCTATAACAATATTCTCACCTTTGCCATTAAAAGTATACTTAAACAGAACATTTGGGATACAAAATTTGTTACAGAAGGCCCAGTCATATTTAAACACCAGATCATGTAGTTTGTCTCTGTAGCTGTTATGTAAAAAATGGGGTTGATCACAGTTATTAGAATCTGTCAAACCACATATCTTTATTGATGACAGTTGACACAAATACATGTTGAAATCCCCTCTCTACAGTATAATCAACTCTTTCTCACTACCATTATAGATAAACTCAAGATCATTGTCAAGCTGCCCGAGAACAGTCAGTATTTCAGACATCAGAGCTTTATTATAAAAGTTGACCATCGCTAGCAGGCTAGAGGATGAAATTTCAGTAGTGGCAATTAGTAACCCCGGGCGGAGACCTCCACTGCCCGCGGAGTGTGCCGAGTTTTGCCTTCTCTGCGTTCCGCGGAGAACACAGAGAAGGCAAATCTCTGCACGCAGCAGAGTGGAGTTGGCCAGCCCCTGCCTCCACCCCCCATTATAACAAGTAATTAAACATTACTAAAAAATTAATTTCAAACCACTTACCTGTACTGCGGCGTCCCTGGGCTGCCCTCCTCCTCTTCTTTGCCTAATCCTTGTGAAAACTGCGCATGCACGCGTACCCATGCATTTCTCGCAAGAAATGCGCGGGCGCGCGTGCATGCGCAGTTTTCACAAGGGTTAGCGAGACGGAAAAGAAGAGGAGGAGGAGGGCAGCCCGGGGACGCCGCAGTACAGGTAAGTGGTTTGAAATTTATTTTTTAGCAATGTTTAATTACTTGTTATAATAGGGGGTGTGGAGGCGAGTGGCGTAGCCGAGCGTAGCAGAGTTTGTTTACAACTCCGTGGACCTACGCACACTAAGCCTGGGGTAAGTAATTTGATAGTTCACTGTGGACCCTACAATAGATGTGTTGGAAAAAGGTAGGCAATTAGAAAGATACGTACATAAACCACCCTTAGGTCTCCAGAACTGGAGGGTACCACTGGCATATGATAAGTTTTATAACCATTATCATGTATTGGGTCCACAGCGCAAGTCGCATTGTTGGACCTGTCAGCCCTAGGGTGGTCTCCCCATTTATTTTTGATCGTGCCTCATTTTTTCCACCCTCATTTTGATGTTGGACTTAGGTCTCCGGGCGCCTTTTCATTGCCAATCAGTGTTAAGGTGCAGGTGCTCCCTTCTCCCAAGATGGCTGCCACAGGCCCCTGCTACTGCAGAGTGGTCTTTATTAGTAGCACCCTAGCTGCCAGGAGCTGGCTGGAACCCCACAACAATGTTGCAACACCAGCCTGCCTTTTTTGTCCCATAGGTAGTATGGGGAAGCTCCTGGAATGTGCTGGAACCTTCTAGAAGGGAGGTGTGGTTTTACTTTTGCCGCCTTGGCTAGAGGTCACCTGACCTAGGGATACATAAGTGAGGGAGGGAACTTTTTCTAGTCAGTTGGCCAGTGGGGTAAAGCAGAGCTGGAGAATCCACGCAGGAGTGTAGGCGGTAGGGCCTAGCCAGGGACTTATGCCTCTGAGAGTGACAGGATTTAGGTGCTGCCTCTTAAGTGAGTGAGGGATCCTGTGAAACCCACTGATCTTGCCCAGCAGTAGGAGGACCCAGGGAACCTCTGCCCAGCCTGACTAGGAAGGACCTAGTCGCCAACTCACTCCCTACCCCCCTGTAACAGAACCCCTTAAGGGCGCCAGATACATCTGCGCCATCAAGACTTTCCAGAGCAAACTACTTGCCGGAACTGAATGCTAAGACTGCGTGTCCAGATTGAACCTTGAAACTACCTACCTAACCCATTGTGGTATCGCTGAGGATCAACCAGGTCTTAGCGCTGTGACCCCTGCGCTCCCTGACCTAGCCTGGGATCCCCGGCAGCGTGCTCCGTCAAGCGCGGAGCCCCCCAGCTTAATTTGAGCCCCCCCCTGTGGCGTGGAGGCTGAAGCGCGCTCACCGCTGCGGCCCGGAGGCCGGAAGAGTGCCCCTCAACGTCGCGAGGCCCGAGGAGAAACCCGTGGCCCCGTCGCTGCCGTCGCAGCTGTGGTGAAGGTGCGTGAGGCCGTGGCCGGCCCCCGTCGCAACAGGATCGCCTGTGGACTTCGGAGCCGGTGTGGACGCCTTCCCCACGTCGAGCAAGGTAAGCCCGGAGGCTTGGGACTGACCCCGGTGCGCCCCCTACAGGCTGGGAGCCACACCGCACCCTGAGCCCGGGTTCCCTCTCCGTGGGAGTCCCCCGGTCACCACGACAGAGAGACCCCTCCGAGGGATCCGCCCTTGTTCCCCACTGACTATTCAGGAACTTTGTGTCTCCCGAACTGCACCGGAGTACGAGAGGCTCGCTCCGAGCGACCCGTTGTGCTCCGTGAACTGCTCCGTTCTGAAGTACTCATTGCTACTGATTCCGAGAGGCGCTATTTTCTAAATGCTCCGTTCTGAAGTGTTCCTTGCTATTGATTACGAGTAGCGCTCTGTTCTACATGTTCCGCTCTGAAGTATTCATGGCTATTGGGTACGAGAATCGCTATGGTCTAAATGCTCCGTTCTGAAGTATTCATGGTTACTGATTACGAGTAGCGCTATGTTCTAATGCTCAGTGCTGACGTATTCGCCGCTTACTGGTTACGAGTGGCGCTACGATCTAAGGCTCTGCTCTGAAGTGTGCACTGCGTGCTGGTTACGAGTGGCGCTATGTTCTAATGCTCTGCTCTGAAAGTGTTCGTCAGATTTGTCCCAAGGTAGCGGTAGGCCCGCGAGGTCTGCCCTGGGTCCCTGCACACCCCCAGGAGTAGCGCTACATTCCCCAAACCCTACCACGGGGAGTAAAATATACAAGGTACTGGTGAATATCATACTGGTGAATATCATACTTGTAAATATCATACTGGTGAATATCATACTGGTGAATATGGTGCTGGCGGATCAAACGCTGACATAAGTGAATTGCCATTATCATCTCCTTAAATGAATTTATATCTCATGAAGTGTATATGTATGTTATGACTTGCCTTGTTATCCCATGAACTGCATTTATCTCGAACTGCTTGGATAAACTTGAGTTATTTGCATAAATCTCTACAGTGTGGCGTCCCTTATTGTGTGCGTTCCTTGCTTCAGAGGATGCGTGTGTTGTATGGTCGCTTTACACACAAGCCTTTGGGTGCCCAGCCGCTCGTGTCACGTTACCCCCTTAGGGCCTGGAGACCCCAGGCCTTACATTGTTGGCGAGCGGTGGGATATTAGGACCTGTGACCATACAGCACCCTTCCGTGAAGCGGAGGGCGCCACAATTAAACGCCTGTTGTTTCAAAGCTCTGCAACTATTATTTGCTGTATTTATTGATTCCACTGTCCAGGCTGAGAGTGTAAAAGAATCCTGGTTAGCTGGTAACTGTCACCCATATCCTAGGAATTTCTTCCTTAGTATCTAGGTCCCCACCTGTCAAGATGGAATTCCGGTTAGCTGACCTCGAGACGTACTCGGTGAAGCAACTGAGAGAGTTCGGGCAGGGGATAGGGGTGCCTGGGGTGCGGAGGGCCAAAGGACCGGAATTCCGTACCGCCATAAGGGCATGGGTAGAGGCCCACCCAGAAGGGAGAGAGGAGGAGGGACAGGAGGCGCCAGATGCACCTCAGGAGGAGAGCGCCCAGGAAGTACTAGACATACTTAACGTAGATATGTCTGAAAATGTGCCCCCAGGGAGACGTTCTGGGGCCAGTAGTAGGACAGGGTCTAGGAGGAGCGCGTCTCCAGAGGAGTACGAGGACAGGAGGGAAGAGAGGCAATTAAAGTGGGAGCTAGCGAAATTGGAACATGAGAGAGAGAGAGAAAGAGAAAACAAGAGATGGGCAATGGAGGAAAAGAAGCTGGCGCACGAGCTTCAGCTGAAAGAGTTGGAGCTGCGCGCCCTCCAATTGAATGCGTCCAATAAGGACAATGGTGGCAGCATACCTAAAGAGTCTCACAAGTCAAAATTCTACCTACCAAAGGAGGTCATTGCCAACTACACAGTGGGGGTCGACCTTGCTAAATGGTTGGAGGCATACGAGGTAGCCTTGACTGCCCATGGGGTACCCGAGAGTAATTGGGGAGGTGGCCTGTATCGTTATATACCTCCCAACGACAGGGACACCCTGTTATATTTGGCCAAGGCGGATCATGTCAGGTATGCCCCCATGAAAGAGGCTTTACTGAAGAAATTAGGTCTTAACCCCGAGAGGTACAGGCAGAAGTTCCGTGGCAGCCATAAGCTGTCCACACAGACGTGGGTAGATTTTTTTGATTATGCCCGCAAGGCACTAGATGGTTGGGCGCGTGGCAGCGAGGTGCAGGACTACCAAGGGGTGTACAATCTTTTTTTACAGGAGCACCTCTTGGATAAGTGCTTTCCGGAGCTGCGCCAACATCTGGTGGACCGCAAGTTGATGGATCCCCGTGAGCTTGCGGAGGAGGCAGATATTTGGGTGAGCACCCGGGTGTCTCACAAGGGCCCCGGGGGAGATGGCTCGAAAGGCGGACAGGGTTTACCCCAGAAGAAAGAGGGGGGAGAAAAAAAGGTGGAGTTCTCTAAAGGCCCCCAAAATAAGTTTGGGAAGGGAGTAGGAACCCCACCCTTGTCCAATTCCACAAGACCCACTTACCCTGACAGGAGTCAGCAGCCAAGGATTGTGCTACGAATGTGGGGAGATTGGACACTACAAGGGAGATCCCAAGTGTCGCAAGCGACCCCCAGCCCCAACGGGCAGGAAAAGTCCCGGGGTGAGTAGTATAGCGCTTGGGGTGGAGCTGCCCTTAGATAGGGAAGGGGAGTGGACAGGCCGGACCCTGGTTTCACTCGGGGATAGAGAGGTGGTCCCCGTAGTGTCCCTGCCCCCGAACACTGCTAAATATCAGCAGAGGGTGAGAATTAACGGGGAGGAGGTGGAGGCTCTGAGGGACACAGGTGCCAGCATGACCACTGTAGTGAGGCGGCTGGTGTCCCCAGACCAAGTAGTCCCCGAGGAGTTCCATCCGGCCGTATGCAGTGGCTCGTGTTCCATTTGAGTGGGGAGGAGTCAAAGGCCTACTAAGAGTTGCAGTGAGCCCTGCCTTGCCTGTGGGGTGCTTGCTAGGGAACGAGCTGGAGCACACCAAGTGGAAAGATGTCGAGTTTCGAGCTCACACCGAGATGCTGGGATTACCAGGGTGGACTGGCGTAGTCACGCGGTCCATGGCTGCCCAGCATGGAACTCACCCTGGGTTGGAGCCTGGAATCATGGCCCAACCCAACACCAGAAGAGGAAAGAAGAAGGTGGTAGAGGACATGCCCCGTGAGATGGATGGGGAGGCCGCAGAGGTGCCCCCGGAGTCCGCGGAGATGGATGTCGTTCCCGTGGAGGACTTGCCGACCCTTGCTGACTGGCATGTGGGAGGAGGCCCTACCCGGGAGGAATTTTGTCAGGCACAAAGGGCGGGCCCCACACTTGAAGGCATGCGGCGACAGGACGAAGCCCAAGTGGCCAGTCAGGAGATGGGAGGATATCATGTGTATTGGGAGGATGGTCTCCTATACAGTGAGCCCAGGGTGCCGGTATATGGATCTTCAAGGGCCATAGTGGTCCCCCAATGTTACCGGGCCTTCCTGCTGGAGTTAGCGCACAAGATTCCCTTAGCCGGACACCTGGGGCAGGACAAAACTTTTGCACGGTTGGTCCCTCATTTTTATTGGCCCAGGATGAGGATTGCCTCAGACACCTTTTGCAAGACCTGTAAGTCTTGTCAGGCGAGTGGCAAGACTGGGACTAAATTGAAAGTCCCATTGGAACCGCTCCCCGTGGTCGGGACCCCTTTTGAGAGGGTCGGTATCAATATTGTTGGGCCATTGGACCCTCCGACCGCAGCGGGACACCGGTTCATTCTGGTTTTGGTGGACCACGCCACAAGGTACCCAGAGGCTATTCCTCTGAGGACCATCACTGCACCGGTGGTGGCGCGGGCACTATTGGGGATTTTTACCTGAGTGGGATTCCCCAAGGTCGTGGTGTCGGACAAGGGCACCAATTTCATGTCGGCCTAAATGCAGGCCATGTGGAAGGAGTGTGGGGTGACCTACCGGCTCTCCACTCCTTACCACCCCCAGACTAACGGACTTGTAGAGCGCTTCAATAAGACATTGAAGGGAATGATCCGGAGCCTGCCAGAAGGCTCGAGGCGTAAATGGGACGTCCTCCTCCCTTGCTTGTTGTTCTCCTATCGGGAGGTACCGCAGAAGGGAGTCGGGTTCAGCCCGTTTGAATTGCTCTATGGCCATCCCGTTAGGGGTCCCCTCAGTTTAGTGAAAGAAGGGTGGGAGAAGACTTCGCAGAAGCTTCCCCGTGACATTGTCAGCTACATGCTGGCGTTCCGCAGCCAGATGGCCAAGCTGTGGAAGGCGGCCTCAGAGAACCTGGAGGCTAGCCAGACCGTGATGAAGGAGTGGTATGACCGCAATGCTCGGACGGTCGAGTTGGACATTGGACAGAAGGTGTGGGTCATGGAACCTGGGGAGCTTTGTGCCCTCCAGGACCGGTGGACTGGTCCGTATGACATTGTGGAGCGACGAGGCCAGACCACATACGTAGTGGACTTGAAGACCCCCCGTCAGCCCCTCAGGGTGTTCCACGTCAACCGCCTGAAGCCGCACCATGAGCGATCAGAGCTTGCTCTCCTGATGGTGACGGATGGGAGCGAAGAGGAAGAGAGTGAAGCTCTTCCTGACCTTCTAGCGGTACAAGAGAAGGATGGTTCGGTGGAAGGTGTAGTCCTCTCCCCATCCTTGACCCCAGAGCAACAGAGGGACTGTCGCCATGTCCTGGGACGGTTTGCCTCGTTGTTCTCCCTCACGCCTGGAATCACTCATCTGTGTACCCATGATGTGGACACAGGGGACAGCCCCCCGGTGAAGAACAAGTCTTACCGGCTCTCTGACCGAGTGAAAGATAGCATCCAGCGTGAGGTAGCCAAAATGTTGGAGCTGGGGGTGATAGAACCTTCCAGCAGCCCGTGGGCTAGTCCAGTGGTGTTGGTGCCGAAAGCGGCCCCACCTGGTACGACGCCGGAGCTTTTGTTCTGTGTGGACTACCGGGGGTTGAACTCTGTCACGAAGACAGATGCTCACCCCATCCCACGTGCAGACGAGCTGGTGGACCGGCTGGGAGCAGCCCGGTACCTCAGCACCATTGATCTGACATCCGGATATTGGCAGATTGCCATGGCCGAAGGAGCAAGGGAGAAGACAGCGTTCTCCACCCCCGAGGGCCACTACCAGTTCCGAGTGATGCCCTTTGGGCTCAAAAATGCTCCGGCCACATTCCAGCGGTTAGTGAATCAGGTACTATCTGGCCTGGAGTCCTTCTCAGCGGCCTACCTGGATGACATAGCAGTGGCACCTGGGAGGACCATCTGCAACACCTCCAGGAGGTATTGCAGGCGCTGCAACGTGCTGGCCTAACAATTAAAGCCAGCAAGTGCCAGATTGGACGGGGATCTGTCGTGTACCTGGGACACCTGGTGGGCGGAGGTAAGGTGCAACCCCTCCAGGCCAAAATAGAGACCATCTTGGCTTGGGAGCCCCCCAAGACCCAAACAGAGGTCCGAGCTTTCCTCGGCCTCACTGGGCATTACCGCCGGTTCGTCAAGGGATATGGTACCATCGTGACCCCCTTGACGGAATTGACCTCGAAGAAGCAACCTCGCAAGGTCATATGGACAGCTGCATGCCAAGAAGCCTTTGACACGCTGAAACATGCGATGTGTACCGCTCCAGTACTAGCAACACCGGATTTCAGCAAAGAATTTATTGTGCAGACCGACGCCTCAGAGCACGGCATAGGTGTGGTGCTCTCGCAACTCAACACCAAGGGCCAAGATCAACCAGTGGCCTTCATATCCAGAAGACTCCTCCCTCGGGAACGGCGATGGAGCACCATTGAGAGAGAAGCCTTCGCGGTGGTCTGGGCTCTGAAGAAGTTGAGGCCATACCTCTTTGGAACTCACTTCCTCATTCAGACCGACCACCGCCCCCTTCGCTGGCTCATGCAGATGAGAGGCGAAAACCCCAAGTTGTTGAGGTGGTCCATTTCCCTACAGGGGATGGACTTTCGGGGGGAACATCGGCCCGGAGTTGACCACGCCAATGCTGACGGTCTCTACAGGTTTTTCCGCCTTAGCGATGAGAACTCCCTAGAGGTTGGGTAGCTCTCCCCTCTTTCGGCTGGGGGGGACGCGTGTTGGACCTGTCAGCCCTAGGGTGGTCTCCCCATTTATTTTTGATCGTGCCTCATTTTTTCCACCCTCATTTTGATGTTGGACTTAGGTCTCCGGGCGCCTTTTCATTGCCAATCAGTGTTAAGGTGCAGGTGCTCCCTTCTCCCAAGATGGCTGCCACAGGCCCCTGCAGAGTGGTCTTTATTAGTAGCACCCTAGCTGCCAGGAGCTGGCTGGAACCCCACAACAATGTTGCAACACCAGCCCGCCTTTTTTGTCCCATAGGTAGTATGGGGAAGCTCCTGGAATGTGCTGGAACCTTCTAGAAGGGAGGTGTGGTTTTACTTTTGCCGCCTTGGCTAGAGGTCACCTGACCTAGGGATACATAAGTGAGGGAGGGAACTTTTTCTAGTCAGTTGGCCAGTGGGGTAAAGCAGAGCTGGAGAATCCACGCAGGAGTGTAGGCGGTAGGGCCTAGCCAGGGACTTATGCCTCTGAGAGTGACAGGATTTAGGTGCTGCCTCTTAAGTGAGTGAGGGATCCTGTGAAACCCACTGATCTTGCCCAGCAGTAGGAGGACCCAGGGAACCTCTGCCCAGCCTGACTAGGAAGGACCTAGTCGCCAACTCACTCCCTACCCCCCTGTAACAGAACCCCTTAAGGGCGCCAGATACATCTGCGCCATCAAGACTTTCCAGAGCAAACTACTTGCTGGAACTGAATGCTGAGACTGCGTGTCCAGATTGAACCTTGAAACTACCTACCTAACCCATTGTGGTATCGCTGAGGATCAACCAGGTCTTAGCGCTGTGACCCCTGCGCTCCCTGACCTAGCCTGGGATCCCCGGCAGCGTGCTCCGTCAAGCGCGGAGCCCCCCAGCTTAATTTGAGCCCCCCCTGTGGCGTGGAGGCTGAAGCGCGCTCACCACTGCGGCCCGGAGGCCGGAAGAGTGCCCCTCAACGTCGCGAGGCCCGAGGAGAAACCCGGGGCCCCGTTGCTGCCGTCGCAGCTGTGGTGAAGGTGCGTGAGGTCGTGGTCGGCCCCCGTCGCAACAGGATCACCTGCGGACTTCGGAGCCAGTGTGGACGCCTTCCCGACGTCGAGCAAGGTAAGCCCGGAGGCTTGGGACTGACCCCGGTGCGCCCCCTACAGGCTGGGAGCCACACCGCACCCTGAGCCCGGGTTCCCTCTCCGTAGGAGTCCCCCGGTCACCACGACAGAGAGACCCCTCCGAGGGATTCGCCCTTGTTCCCCACTGGCTATTCAGGAACTTTGTGTCTCCCGAACTGCACCGGAGTACGAGAGGCTCGCTCCGAGCGACCCGTTGTGCTCCGTGAACTGCTCCGTTCTGAAGTACTCATTGCTACTGATTCCGAGAGGCGCTATGTTCTAAATGCTCCGTTCTGAAGTGTTCCTTGCTATTGATTACGAGTAGCGCTCTGTTCTACATGTTCCGCTCTGTAGTATTCATGGCTATTGGGTACGAGAATCGCTATGGTCTAAATGCTCCGTTCTGAAGTATTCATGGTTACTGATTACGAGTAGCGTTATGTTCTAATGCTCAATGCTGACGTATTCGCCGCTTACTGGTTACGAGTGGCGCTACGATCTAAGGCTCTGCTCTGAAGTGTGCACTGCGTGCTGGTTACGAGTGGCGCTATGTTCTAATGCTCTGCTCTGAAAGTGTTCGTCAGATTTGTCCCAAGGTAGCGGTAGGCCCGCGAGGTCTGCCCTGGGTCCCTGCACACCCCCAGGAGTAGCGCTACATTCCCCAAACCCTACCACGGGGAGTAAAATATACAAGGTACTGGTGAATATCATACTGGTGAATATCATACTGGTGAATATCATACTGGTGAATATGGTGCTGGCGGATCAAACGCTGACATAAGTGAATTGCCATTATCATCTCCTTAACTGAATTTATATCTCATGAAGTGCATATATATGTTATGACTTGCCTTGTTATCCCATGAACTGCATTTATCTCGAACTGCTTGGATAAACTTGAGTTATTTGCATAAATCTCTACAGTGTGGCGTCCCTTATTGTGTGCGTTCATTGCTTCAGAGGATGCGCGTGTTGTACGGTCGCTTTACACACAAGCCTTTGGGTGCCCAGCCGCTCGTGTCACGTTACCCCCTTAGGGCCTGGAGACCCCAGACCTTACACGCATAAAGGCAGAAAATCTGGAAATTAGTTACAAAATCTGACCATTCTACAGTATTAATCTTTCTACATAGTACTGTGACATTCCAGAATAAGACCCCAGAAGTTGTTTGTTCAGATTTTCACACAGAACCTGAACCTGGGTTTGGGCATACAAATTAATTGAAGGTGGAGAGGGGGTGGGGGGACAAACATGAATAACCATCAGTGCTCAGCGGAACTTCTACTCTGGGCCCTTCAATCACAGAGGACCCATCTCCACTGGGTTTAGGGGCCAGAAGACATTTCACATCAAGTCAATCTACCCCGCCTAACATCATCAGTCTATCAAAATGGTTGTAGGTAAAGTTAGCATAATAGGGTTCAAGTGGACAGACAGATGGAGATCTAGCCAGCCGTCTTGGTCCACTAGCCATATTTCCTGGTTGATAGAAGTAACCAAGTGGTATTACTGTTATTTTGTGTGGAGACACAATTTGGGACCTGGTTCTACACAAAATAGTTTCAACCAGGCGTGGAGTTTAAACGACAAGACAAGACAATCTCCAGATAATACTTTACTACCCCTTCCAACCCATTTTAATCTTCTAACCATCTTAATGTCGACGAATAGGACCACTTTTAGACCTTTTTTGTTACTCATCCTGTTCAGGGACTTATTTCTAAATGAGTCCCACGTTTTGTTTTCTGTTGCTGGTAGAGTTGGAACGTTGGCAAGAATTATCACGTAGGGTGTCGCTTTGGTGGGGTAAGTCAAGAAAATCAGATATCTTGCCCGTATTTCCTATAGCTGACTAACTAGTTGGAATAATATGGGAAGGGGGCAAGAGAACTGTGTTACTACTTTTATGGCCCGGATTCATGGAACATGTATGGGATTGTGTGTGTGATTGAATAAGTTAGCCGAAGTACAATTTAAAGGTAAGGCATTGTGCAAGGCCTTTGATGTCCCATCAGAGGTTAAAGGGACAAGGGAAATTCCTGTAGGTCAATAGAGAGCGCTGTAGCTACCTGGGGAAGGCCGAATCAAGCTTTGGGCAGAATTTGACTAACAATTGGAATTTGTTTGGACTTCAGTAAACCTAGACAAGTAGAGGTAAGACTTTCCACATGTTTTAGTCACGGAGCCCAACATGGTCCTCACAAAGGATTCCAGTGATTGGACCATAGTTTGTTAGGCTTTAAAATCATCAGAAGGTACCCTGACAGAAACCACTTTGGACTTTGGCTTGGCAGGTGCTGGTCTAGGCAGTACCTTAGATTTGGTGCTTATTACTAGCTCTTTCACAGGGTTAGGGTCTACATCTTAAGGGTGAACTCCAAAGATCCTAGAATGTTTTGGGGGTGGTTGTGAATTAGGGTCGGATGCCGAGATGCAATCAGAAATATTTGTAACACAGCCATTTCCTCTCTTTTCTACTTCATTCATGACTATCAGGCTGGGGGATAGGGTCATTGGTGTTGGGTGATGATAGACCTTCCTGCTCTGAAAACAGCACCCTACCCTTTATCCTAGTGGCAAAATTCCCAAGTGGAACATTGGCCGACCCAGCTCAGTTTTACATCTCAGTGTGTAGTGTGTTATGGTGTTATATTGTGTTGTGTGGTGTAGTGTGGGGTGATATGATGTTATATTTTTTGATTTACTATTGTGTGCTGTGCCATATGTGTTGAAGTATGAAGTTGAGTTGGATGAGTAAAACGTGTATTAAGTACAACGACTACTGCTTTCACTAAAAGTGCAGAAATAATTGGTTTTTTCTATTGCCATGCCCTCTTTCCATTTATTTTGGCTGTTTAAAGTGGATTCTTCTCTGTCTATGGACAGTAAAATCCAACATTGGACACTTTGGTTAATAAAGCTTAGATTAGCACATGAACAAGTAAGAAAGCACATATGCCACTGTGCATAACATGAAGTTCTTCTCTAAGAGCATTAAGGATTTTGGTGGCCCTCCGGAACTTGGAGTTATTGATGCGACAGATGTTGGGTAACAAAACAAATCCAAAACACAACGATTAAGTAGCAGCTAGCCAAAGTTTAGTGCTAATGCTGGAGAGTGCAGTATTTCAACTACAGTATTTCTTGGGACTGGACCGAAAGTATGGTTGGACAACATCAGAGGTCTCTTAAAGATCTAAAACAGACCTCAGAAGGTCATTCATTTGCAATTAGCAATAAAATACTCTGGAACTGAGAACGATTGTATATAATAAGTGTAGCATGTTGGGTGTGGCGAAAAAAATATTTTCAGTGCTTTCCTAAATAAGAAAAGATTATAGAGGGCAAGGAGGTACTAATCAAGCTGTTGGCTAATTGAGCAGAGAGACTATATAGGATCATAAAGGGATAATCTTTTGATAAGAAGAAGGATCCTTATAGTACAGTGAGCAGGGTACACCACACTGGCTCGTTAAAAAAAGCGGACATGGACTGTTGGCCAACAGAGTGATCACAGAAGAGCAATGGATGGGTCAAACTTGTGAGCGCCAGAAAGAAGTTGGGCTGGGCATATCACAGTAAGTGGGACTTTTTAGAGTATCACGTAAGAAGCATGCCTGTAGACTAGTCTGGATTCTCAATAACTGTAGTGACTGTGGCCCATTCTCACAGGGAGGGGGTGGAGGTGTAGGAGGAGTAAAGCTGGAGAAACTTTGTCAGCAATTTCAAATTAAAAAATATCATAGCCAGTTAAGGAAAGCAAAGAACTAGATCTAGTGGCCAGATGTTACATTTCATAATTGCCCTGGTCTAGCCTGCTTAGGAAATATATCTACACCTTCTAACAGGAACCTGAAGAGACCAAAGGCCGGAAGAAATAAATTTAAAGGATGAAGAAAAGGGTTGTGCATGGTGGTCGGACGTAGTTGGAATGGTCCTACAGATAACAACTGTACTATTCAGGTAGTTGGCTCCTAGACATAGTCTTCTAAGCCATATTAGGAGAAGAAATTGTCGAGAGTTAGAATCACTAAAGTGAAATTAAGGTCAATTAAGCACTGAAGAGCCTCTCCAAGTTCCTTATGAGGTAGAACAAATTACATCTTTGGGAAATTGATGTAGCACATTATACCAGCCAAAGAGGCACAAAATATTAGGTGCTGTATGTGCCAACATGTGAGACTTGGAACATGAATACTGTAATGTCCGCAGTCATGGGTAAGGAATCCCACAATCAAGGCATTGTTATGCTTCTTTGTTTTTTTCCCCAATCACCCTTGCTAATACACGTGTTCTTCTACTAATGGGGGTCTGTCTCCACCTATTATTTCCCCCAAGCTTTCCTGCACTGGAATCCTCTTTGTTCTACTCCCTTCCTTCCTTTCCCCATCCCAACACAGGAAGAGGTTTCCAGTGTCCTGGCGTGGGCAGAGGTCCTGCAGGGTTCTAATGTCTCTCTGTCATGACAACTACTAATGGATCTACTCAAGTGACCTCCAGGTTTAATTGTAATTTATATATTTCTTCCGAGAACAATGTCACAAGAGCTAGACTGGAGACAAATATATTATGGCTGACCACTGTCACCTATAATCAGTAGAGCAGTAAAGTTATTAAAAGTGAATGTGTAAATTATATTTCATTTGCTTTTTTCTATATGTGGAGTTTGCATCTTATAACTTTAATTCTAGGAGTGAAATATACCCACAAACGGTTTCTGTTATGAAGACTCATTGTGTGAATCATAACTAGTCATTCAAAAGCCTCCTCTGATTCTAATAAACTCCAGACACCGGATGCAATCTAAACTTGTGGAAAAATCCATCAGTGAGTGGATTCATTCTTACATGAAAGACTCAAACTACCTGGATGAGAGTCAGGCTAGTTTCAAGTCTGCCAGAAGGACTAACTCTGTCCTGGTAACAATAGTAGACAACGTTCCACAGTAGAGCAGATAACGAAGGTGCAGCAACCTTATTCCTGTTGTACTTGTCTGTAGCCTTTGACACTGTGGACCATGCCATTCATATTGAATGAGTGAGCAAAACTTGGATTAGTGAATACTAGGCCTGGGCCAAAATTCCGTTCCGTTCGCGGAAATTGCGATAATTTGGCATTTTCGCGTTCCGCGGAAAGCGCGAAAATGTCAAAATTTCCGCATTCCGCAGCTTAGCGATAATTTGTTTCTTGCTCGCGCTGTAAAAAAATACATTCTCGCGTGGGCGCGATCGCCTTACCTGAATCCCCGTGTTCACTGACAAGCATTCCCGACCCGGTCACGTTCTCCACGAGATGTTGGATGTTGATAGCCATTTTGCGCTGTCTCGCGACAGTTCACGCCCGCATTAACGTCATTTGTCGCGCGAACACGTCATTTGTCGCGCGATCGCGTCTTTCTTCTCGCAATCATGCACCGCGAGAGTATGAGAAGATTGAGATCTCGAACACGTTATTCTCCACCGCGAGCAAGAGAGTGAGGACGCGGGCACGTCTAATCGAACGCGAAAAGGAGAAAGAGAACCCGAACACGTCATATCCAATGCGACAGGGAGCGAGAGAACGCGATCAAGTCATTTTCGACACGCCATCGACATCCGGCGGAAGTAATGTGAAGCTCGAGAACTCGAACATGTAAAACTTTCAATTTGGAGAAGAATATCAGCTCTAGCAGCATGAAACCTTCTGCAAATGATGATTTTGGATGAAAACAACTCCTCAGATTGACATTTGGCTGTCCTTTTTTGTGCAAGGAGCCCTTTTTTAAAAAGGTGGGGAGAGGGAGGAAGTGACACAGAATCTCCAACTTCCTGTTCCTGTCCAGCAGGCTCCTCCCAGTGCTTTGTCCATCTCCTGCTAATTCTGCCTTTGGATTTTGAGCTGGAAAGATCACTCTTTTTGTCTGCTGCATCATTGCAATTGGATTTGAGGATTTTTTGATTTGGATATTTTACAAGTAAGTGGTTGTTGTGTCTGTTTGATTGGGGGCATTGCAGTTCTTGTAACTACAATTTATTTTTGGTAACTATCATTATTCCTTTTTTTTTTTAAATGTTGTGGGTAGTACTAGTCAGTAGTAGGCCCGAGCTAGTCATGGGCATGGCTTAATGGGTGTGTGTGTGTGCATGATGAAGCAACTGTTTCTTTAGTGTTTTTTGAATGTATTTCATTTTCAAGCATCATTTAAGGGCATGGATGGCATTCGATTGAGTTGGGGAAGTGTGTTTTTTTGGGGTGGCCTTTCTGATGTTGTTGGGCCTGGCCATGTGGCTGGTGGCCATTTTGAAGCCTAGGCCCGCAAGTTTGCCTGGCCTTGTCTGCCAACAGGCCTGCTTTTTCATCCCCCAGTATCAGGGCAGGTAGCCACAGCTTTATTAATCAAGTGTTTTCTGTGTGGTCTGTTGAATTTAGACATCATTTAGGGCATGGATGGCATTGGATTGAGTTGGGGAAGTGTGTTTTTTTGGGGTGGCCTTTCTGATGTTATTGGGCCTGGCCATGTGGCTGGTGGCCATTTTGAAGCCTAGGCCTGCAAGCTTCCCTGGCCTTGTCTGCCAACAGGCCTGCTTTTCCATCCACTAGGATCAGAGCAGGTAGCCACAGCTTTATTAATCAAGTGTTTTGTGTGTGGTCTGTTGAATTTAGACATCATTTAGGGCATGGATGGCATTGGATTGAGTTGGGGAAGTGTGTTTTTTTGGGGTGGCCTCTCTGATGTTATTGGGCCTGGCCATGTGGCTGGTGGCCATTTTGAAGCCTAGGCCTGCAAGCTTCCCTGGCCTTGTCTGCCAACAGGCCTGCTTTTTCATCCACTAGGATCAGAGCAGTTAGCCACAGCTTTATTAATCAAGTGTTTTCTGTGTGGTCTGTTGAATTTAGACATCATTTAGGGCATGGATGGCATTGGATTGAGTTGGGGAAGTGTGTTTTTTTGGGGTGGCCTTTCTGATGTTGTTGGGCCTGGCCATGTGGCTGGTGGCCATTTTGAAGCCTAGGCCCGCAAGCTTGCCTGGCCTTGTCTGCCAACAGGCCTGCTTTTTCATCCACTAGGATCAGAGCAGCTAGCCACAGCTTTATTAATCAAGTGTTTTCTGTGTGGTCTGTTGAATTTAGACATCATTTAGGGCATGGATGGCATTGGATTGAGTTGGGGAAGTGTGTTTTTTTGGGGTGGCCTTTCTGATGTTGGTTGTCTTAAAGACATGCTTTTGTTGTATGTGTCTGGTGTGTTGGTGTGCAATGCATGGACCCTGCAGACCTTTTTTGGGCCTGTGAATGTTCGTATTTCCATTTTGTTGCATTAAAAAGGCAGAGCAGTGTGCTTTAGCATGCAGCCTTTACCTGGCTTTTATAGGCCTTTTGTCAGCTCCTGGTGTTTCCCAGGCCCCCTGCTTGTTTGTGTTTTGTGAGTGTCCATGTGGCTGGTGGCCTTATTTTGTGTTTGGACTGGGAGTTATTATTGTCCTGCTTTTGCCATAGGCCTGCATGGTTTTCCTATTGGCTATTTGGCTTACTGCTTCCATCCATCCACCCCCTTTGCCAGCAGCAGCTCCATGGATGCCGAGATGCTCAAAAAATGTAATTGCAAATAGGGTTCACCCCACTTCCATTACATTTTTATTTTGGTGGTTATTATTAACTTTCCTATCCTTCCTGAGAGTGTAGTGTGTGACTGTACACAGTAGTATAACATAGCCCTTGTTAAATAAAAAAGTCATAAATGGCTAGACTATATTTTTTGTTTGCACTAGTACAGTACTAAGTAACTGAATGACAACAACAAATGCAACATTTCACTGATGTTCTTCTCCTGGCTTATTTGGTTTTAGGTGCACAAAAGACAGAGGAGAAGGTGTCATCAGCATCACCCGGCTACCCGTTGTACTGCCAGCCAGACAGAAGTCCTGCTGCGCATCACGTCCACGTGTGACCAGAACTTGTTGTGCATCTGCATCCTGCCTGACATCTGAAGAAGATGGCCCCAAAGAAAGTTACCAGGTCCAGTACCAAGATAGTTGCCGGTGAGAAGAAGGAACAGAAAAAGGAAGTGCCATTAACCACGACTGGTGGTGTGCCGGCCAATGTTTTTTTTGGCACCCAAAAAGTTACGCCTGCAGCAGCGTTGTCCGGGAACCAAGCTGGGAGCAGCACAGCGGTCCAACCACACCAACCTAGGCCCAAGGGCTTTAGTGTCGCAGAGGTAGCCAGTCTACTAACGAGCAGCGATGTTGAAGAAATGTCATTACCACAAAGTAGTACACAATCAAGTTCAATGCAGGCGCAAACACAGCAGATAAGTGTGCAGCCGCAACAAGAAAAGCAACAGCCGCAACAAGAACAGCAGCAGCCGCAACAAGAACAGCAGCAGCCGCAACAAGAACAGCAGTAGCCGCAACAGCCCACCATAGTAGTTGTTGCTCCTGACGTAGGGGCATTTCAGGAAATCGAGCTTCCTGCAGACAAAGTGGAGCAAAGACAAACCACTGTTTCAGAAGATCTATTGTCTTCCAGACCACCAGCAAGGAAAAGGAGGCTTAGTCCATCATCTCCTTTTTCAAGCCCCGCTTCTGATGATCGTGATGCCACTTGGGTCCCACCAGCTCAGTCTGAGAGTGATATACGCCACAAGACAATGCTTCTGAAAAGGAAGGTCCCAGAAGAACTTAGAGTTATGGAGGTAGATGTAGAAGAGGGGGGTGATGATGATGATGTTGATGAAGACGAGCCAGTCATCACGCACATTACTCCCGCCTCAAAGAGATTGGAGACCAACATTCTCACCCTATCCAGAAAGGCTGCTACTGAGCAGGATGTAGCACGGATATCACCAACACAGCTTACACCACCACTACCTCCAGCTGCCATATTTTGCAAGGCCCGGCAGGGACCTACATCAAGCTCAACCATCTCAGTAGGTAGTGGTAGTAAAAGTCACAGTCTAGGTGCACAGGGTCACATTTCAAGCACACCCTCCAGTTCATCTGGTATTGAAAGTGGCACATCCAGCAGTGCCAGAAAGTTCTCCTACCCAGTTTGGGTCTTTTTTTCTGTTAGCACCAAGGAGGAGAACGTTTCTATATGCTCAATTTGTCGTCAAGGTGTTCGGCGTGGTAAGCTTGGTACAAACTATGGTACCGGAGGACAAGCAAGTCATCTCAAAATAAACCACACTATCGTGTGGGAGAATCACCTACTTCAGTTAAAAGAAAGAAGAAAAACTCAACTCATTGAAGTTGGTCAGGAAGAATCAGGGAGCGATATTATTGCGGTGGAAGGTAAAGAAGAGGGAGGCATTTCTAGCCCTGTCACCAGTAGTGCAGTGGTATCGCCCACATCCTCCTCAGTAACATCAGAGTGGCACCGCAGTAAGATCCATACTCTGAGTCAGGCTGAGACACCAAGGCGACCGAGTACCACAATGAGACAATGTGTGTCGTTGAGCCTAAGTGGGTTCATGAAAACAGCACCACAAAGCAAAGTAATCCAGCCTACCATTGAGAGCATGTTTAGGTTGGAGGGGCAGTTCCAACGCAACCACCCAACGGCACGGTTGTACAATGCGAAGCTGGCTAAAATGTTAGCGCTGGACCTTCTTCCTTTTTCATTTGTGGAAGGGGTGGGTTTCCTTGAATTTGTGTCTGCCATCTGCCCTAAATGGAAGGTTCCCAGCAGGTCATATTTCGCAAGAATTGCTGTTCCGGCACTACATCATGATGTGCTGGAATTGGTTGGACAAGCTTTGCAGCAGAGTGCTGTTCACAATATCCACCTGACAACAGACATGTGGACCAGTTGCCAAGCCACAGATTACATGTGCATCACTGCACACTGGATCTCTTTTGTGGGGGTTAGAGATAAGCTATCTGCACGAGGTGCTGTTGACACAGCTGCGATTTTTGAAGGTACTCGGAAACATGCAACTGTAGCCATGTTCGCCATGGAGAAATCTCATACGGCTGAAAACATTTTACACGAGTTTCGCAGCAAGGTTTTTGAATGGCTGCGGCCAAGAGGGCTTGGTATTGGTTTTGTTGCCACAGACAATGGCAGTAATATACTCAAGGCCATGGCACTTGGTTCCTATTTCAGGGTTCCGTGTTTGGCGCACTGCATAAACATTATAGTTCAAGACTTTCTGAAAAAAGAACCCATAGTCAGCAATTTACTGGCCATCTGCCAAAGAATATGCACTCATTTCAGCCATTCCTTTAAAGCTCGGAAGCAGCTGAGGATCATCCAACGTGAACATAGAATGCCAGTCAAGGCACTCATCCAGAAGGTGGCAACACGCTGGAACTCAACGTATTACATGCTTGATCGTCTGTATGAGCAGTACAGGTCACTCCATGAATATGTCTGGAAAAGAAAAGGGGATGCTACTGTTAAAGGCATGAACCTTGAGCTGGAGCAATGGAGCCTAATTAAATGCCTGACTGAGATGCTTTGTCCTTTTGAGGTCTTCACACGTGAAGTCAGCAAGGAGGACTGTACAATGGGCCAAGCTATCCCATTATTGCAAATGCTAGAGCATCAGCTGAATAATGTGTCTGAATCATACAAAGGTGTAGAGGACAAAAGGGAAGCTCATGACTTGGTGGAGAGCTTATCCCGTCGCTTAGCTGAAAATGTAAAGATACAAAATAAAATTTTGTCACAAGAACATTACATTTGTGCTACAATTCTGGATCCACGTGCAAAATTTGGACTGAAGACATTCTTTGCTTTTTCCGAGATTGATGTTGCCCACTACAAAACTTGCATAGCTGAAGCGGCCAGTAAGTTGGAAAACGAACGGCTGCTAATTAAAAGCCAGCATGATCAACCCACAAAAAGTACTACAGCAGGCCATGCAGGATCAAGTGCAACTTCGTCGGCTGAGGGCAGTGCGTTTGGATCACAAGACTCACCATCACTATCGACCACAGCAACAATAACTGGATCAGTAGGCGGAGTACAATCATTACACGATTGGTATGTAAAGTTAGGCATTAATAAGCACAGTGCTGATGCACAGAGAAAAGAGCCCGAAACCTTACCAGCAGCAACCCTGAACATTGAGCGGATGGTCCAGGCCTATCTGGACGACCCAACAGAGGTGTACATTGATCAAAACCCATTGCAGTATTGGTATAGGAAAAGGTCTGAATGGCCACAGCTCAGCAGGCTGGCGATAAGTTATCTGGCTTGCCCTGTCGCAAGTGTCTCTTCCGAACGTGTTTTCAGTGCTGCTGGTTCCATTGTAACATTGAGAAGGACCAGTCTATCGCCAAAAAACGTGGAGAGGTTAACAATGATCAAAATGAATCAGCACTTCATACCACCGAATTACACAATACATGAAGCAATGGAGGAAGATGAGGACAGCGGCTCAGGTGACGGAAGTATTGTGTCACATGATTACCTACTACTGGCTGAACCCCCAGAGTTTGAGGACGAGCTATACTTCCCTGACAATTAGGCTTGCACTTACTGTCTTCCTCCCTTTTTTCCCCCTTTGTTTGTGTGTCTGTCGTTCCGGTTACAAACTTGTGAATCACAACAAATCCATTACCACCGTCTTCTACTCTTCTAATTTAATATACACGCTTCAGGTGTCTGCAATTTGACAGTACAGTCCTCCGAATCCAGCTCCTCCGCTCCATCATACTGAATCTCCTGCTCATTCCATTTCCCTCATGAATGATGATTGGATGATGGTAAATAATACAACAACAAATTCAAACTTTC
This sequence comes from Triturus cristatus, assembly GCF_964204655.1. Lineage (NCBI taxonomy): Eukaryota > Metazoa > Chordata > Amphibia > Caudata > Salamandridae > Triturus > Triturus cristatus. The sequence goes on along the minus strand of NC_140586.1, from coordinate 320,303,541 downwards.
CTAGTCCTTCCAAAAAAGTGGAGCATGAATCAAATGACTACTATAGCTATCCTCCTTTCAGAGCGAGACTGGCCATTAACTGAAAATAAGATGGAACAGGTAATGATTGATGCCATGCATTGGACGCAGAGTCGCAGACTGAATGATTTAGATTTTGTTGTGTTTGTTGTGCATGAATTTATGTAATTGTGCACTGCCACTAATCAACTTTCTACAGAACACACTAAACTTAACTCAAGGTAAATTCAATTTTCCACTTCTTGCAAATATAACATTTGTACTTCTCCTACAGCTAGGTGATACATTGCTTTTAATTCAATACAGGAAGGGGACTCACTCAATCTGCGCAATGAGTATGATTGACACAACAGCACCGTCCATCATGATGATGGCGAAATAGACGGCCCGTTAACTTAAGATGAGAAGCAACAGGTATTGACAATTTATGGCATGCATTGGACACCTGACTCTGAGCGATTGGTCTTTGTGTTTTCGTTGTTTGTTTGCTGTGCACAAAGTGAAGTCAAAGTGTACTAGTAATCTATCTTTCTGTACACACTAAAGAATGACTCAAGTCAGTAATATTTCTACTCTTGTTGTGTAATAAAAATTTTACTTATACTGCAGGCCGATCTTCACAGTCAGTCAGTAAAAGTATCGGAGATGATGATGAAGTCAGGAGGACGTTTCATGAGTGGCATAAAACGTAAAAGCCTAACGGTAAACACGTCCACAACAACCACAGCAGACCCAAATGTCTGTGTAGAAGTGGAATAGAGTGTAGCAGTGGGATGACTGCGGTGCATTGATTTTACTAACTTAAACTGTAAAATGCTATGTTTGGAATGGATAATGTGCTTTGCGTTTGTCCAACTCTTTAAAAAAAAAAAAGTACTCTAAAGTCTTAACGTTTTCCATCTACAATTACAGGCCGGGCCTTGCCCTATACTTTGGAAAACATTACAATGCACACTTACCTTACCAATAAATCAAAAAAAATTTTCCAGCCGGGCAGTGGCGAGTGGCAAGGCGACACGCCCAAGATTGATGGACGAGAGGAGCAAGAGGAATGCCGAGATGCAAATCCAGTCCACATTTTTTACCAGGATAACACAGTAACAGTATCCACTTTAATCTTCTTTTAACCCCTTGCATGCCCTTGACGGAACCACTCCGTCATGAGCCACGGGCGCCGTGTGCTCATGACGGATTGGTTCCGTCATGCTGCGGCCGTTGGCGGCCGCTCCGCCCACGCGGCGCTAATTCCCCGCCTGTGCGGGCGATTAGCGCAAGTGGGTGGAGTCATGACGGAACCACGCCGTCATGAGCACAGCTCGCCCGTGACTCATGACGGCGTGGTTCCGTCATGAGCATAGCGGCGCCGCAAACCCCCCAAACCCCCCAAGCGCTGCGGCGGAATTCGCGCCGCAGCGAAGGGGTTAAATAATTTGATTAATATTTTGAATACAATCTTTACAACAGTGTGTTCTTGGAGTTGTTATTATCATCATTAGGTTTGCTCTGTGTTTACGATTCTTCCCTACCAATATTTAAAATTACTATTTGCTATCTGTAAAAGTATTAAGGCCGTAACAACAGAACAAGAACTAGAAGTGTATGTAATCCGGGTCTCTCATCATAATGCATGTATTTCCTTTTTCTCCCTTAACATATGGATATGGTAGTCTTCAATGATTGTCGTTTGTTTGTCCATGCATACTGTTTTTCTATGTCAAACCTTTCCCAAAAACCCCCTTCCCATCCATTCAACAAACCCTAACCCTCTTCCCCCGGGCTGTGTGACTTATTGTCGAGGTGTGACTAAATTAACTGTACATCAATACTTAATCACACACTTGCTGGGGCGGATGTGGCGAAAGCAACACTACTTCAATTTCAAGGCAGAGCGATGATCTTCTTCTGCTTGCCCAGTTGCCCACCCATGAGTAGGATATTTCAGAGGTTATTTTATTTAACAAAGGAACATATACCTCAGCATGAATTGCCACCATTGATTGGATTTCTTTGTTGTCATTCCTCATATACAGCACTAACTGTTAGGCTGTAGGCCTAGTCAAGTGACTCGACACAACTATAGTTTGTAACTCTGTCTAGTAGGCTATCCCAACCACCATAATGTTTTGTTGTAAAAAATGTGAGCATATTTAGGCTGTCCGGATTTCGGTTAAAACCGACTCTACACGAGATTACCCTACCGATTGCAAATCAGCTGACCCGGTTTAAACCGAGTATCGCTGAATTTTTCAAATTGGATTAATCACTTGGCCATTTGCACCTTTTGGCCACTTGAGGGAGCCAAAGCAGTACAATCCAGCATCCGAGCTAGGCATCGGTAATTCCAATGAAACGCTTGGACCAGATTACCAGATCACTGTAAATGATGGAGTTTATGCAAGCACAATTACTTCTAGAACAATTTCAAATAAGTGGTACATTTTCCAGAAAACAAAATTCAGTAATGGCGAATAAAAAGAAACATGTTATCGTATTTCCGCAGAGTCTAGTAAAGGAATAAGGGTTTAGGAAGAGGACAGACGCAGAAGAAACGTTGAAAAGCTTTCAATGACAACGCTCTCTTGATTCTTTTAATGATTTGGAAGAGACGGTCCTAAACCTAAAACAAAATTGTATTTGCATTGCACAAGTAGACTTACAGAAAAGTATTTTCTCTACTGTTGTATCCGGATCCTTCATTCACTGCTGCTGTGTGGGCCAGAGAGTGCTACTGTTCAGAGTGAAAGAAGTGTTGTGCTGCATTGTGTTCAGCAATACTTGTGTGTGACGCAGATTCCACGGGTATCCTCTCCCCGCCTTCTTTTTGATGTTCTCTCCTACTAGTCTGTGTTCCAGAGGCGCAACTAGAGCCACATTTCGGGGGGGGCTGAGCAAAAATTTCGGGGGGGGCTGAACTTTAAGCAATAGGCAGAGTGGAGCTGCAGGGGCTCTTAGAAGAGGTGAAACAACAGCGAGGCCTCATTAACGTGCAAATGGTCTTTTAAAGACCTGTGAAGTGCTCGGGTGCGGCTGCTTTTTTGCCCGGGAAGGTGTCTCATCCCGGGCTGCCACACACGACGGGGGGGGCTGAAGCCCTTTGAGTCCAATGGATGTTGCGCGCCTGCTGTGTTCCCACCTTTGGATTTGTGGAGATGTGGATGGGGCCACTCCCGCCATTTTGCTGCTCCGGTTCAGTTTGCCTCAGCCTCCTGCTGTAACAACTCATCTTCACAACTTCCGAAATCATTTCCCGAAAAAGCAGGGGGCCCGTGCGCCTCTTCCGGGACTGGGGTGACTTCTCGGCGCCGGGACGTCACTCCACACTAGTGTCTTGTGAGCTGCGTTCCTGGCAGCGGATTCAGCAGGAAGACGTAAGTGCCCCCAGCTGCGGCTTCAGTGCAAGCAGCACACCTTCGGCTTCTTGTGGGTTTCTGTTGTATAAATACTATGGCAGGTGCTTTCTTCTTCCTCGCTTTCTTTGCAGAATTTCTAATTCCTAAGCACTACTTTTGCAACTATGGAAACAGCTTCTCACTTTATTTTTTCCGGTCGCTTACAATCTCTTCGGTCCTAGCGCACACAGTGTTCACAGCACGTGACTGACAGGGCCGCGCCTTAGTGTAAGGTTACCCGATGTACTCATGGCACCGGGGACATTGTTCTCCTCTCTTGGATGTAGTTCATCAACCTAATGCATTCTGGGACGTGTAGTCCTCATTCACGTCCGTGGAACTAACGTACCAGAACGCAGAAAAAGAGCCCAGGCCTGGAGCACAGCATTTTTGGTGACCCGGGTCCTTGTGCATAACGCGAGACAACTCCTGAGGTCCTTTGTAATGGACCAGACTCCAGGGTGTGGAGGAGAGGAGACAGAAGCCTTCTGCTCCAGGGTTGCCTGGTGACCCTGGGGTTCCAGATGCTCCTGGTCTGTCAGTTACCTTTGGGAGAAGGGGTATTCTGTGGGCCCTGCCTGTGACCGTGGGGGGAGAGGAGCTTTTGTTGTCTGCTGTCTATTTTACTGAGGCCGGCCGCACCTGAGTACTTCACAGGTCTTTGAAAAGACCATTTACTTAACAAGGATTTGTTGTTTTTCATAAAGGAGTGGGCGCGGGGGGGGGGCACTGGAGAAAGAGGCGGCACGCTCTAGTTTCTTTCTTGTTTTTTAAATGGGCTGTATATTTGCTATTATCTCCAAATTATGAGCGCCCATGACCTATTCTGCCTATAAATAATGGAGACTGGAGAAGGAGTGTAGCAGTTGTAAAACATCCTTCAGAACAGTAGCCTCATTACCATGGAGTTAGAATACTATTTAAAGAGACACCGAATGTACAATGCTCGGATTCGGACTTCCACCCCCCCCCCCCCACCTGCCACCCACACAACAGGATTGGCTGCTTCATCTCTGGCCTCGCTGACAAACTACCAAGTTAAATGTCTAAAAAAAAAAAAAAAAACCTTGGCAAGACTATCTGAAATGTTGACAAGTGCGAAAAAGTGCAAACTGACTTTTAATGCACCAGTTTTTCAAGCAACACATTCCTTGCAGTTATGAGGTTTTTTTCCTCAGTCCAATTAATTTCTCTTCTCCTAATGACAGGCTGACCTCGAGTCCTAAAACCGTTTGCTTGCGCCCTCTTGCCCGTGTTTGTGTAAATGATGTGACAATACCTGGGCTGTTTATCTTGGCGAGTTTAAAAAAACACAGCTATCTGATCACCCTGCACTGTACATTCCCGGCATACACATTTACTCAACCCCCTGAAAAAATACAGATGTCTCACGAGCCACACTCGAACTCTGTGTAAACAGTGACCTGTGGGCAGGGGGGTGTGGCTTGTACCGTGCACAGAAAGCACAAGGCGAGGGGAGCACAGCCGGACTAGGTCGTAGCGCCTTTCCTTCAAAACGAATGGCTTTACGAATAGCTTTACTATTGATACCAGCAGAGGACCAACAGGTACATTCTTGAGCAGCTCAGCAAATTGAGAGCCGCTTCCAGAAAAACGTGGTGACAAAGAGGTGTGAATTGCTGCAGGGCCAACCTAACTATTGCGTCGAGTAATGTTATTTATAATAGGCAAGAAGACAATTCAGTGTGTTTTTTGCGCACACATATAGTTCTTTTCTGTTAATATTGTTATAGCAGAATGCTTATGAAAAGCAGCTTCTTTGGAGGAAATTGGTTTTACCTTTGACCGTTTTTATGGTTTATGGTCTTGGATAAGTGTTATTTTCTTTGTGTAGTGGTTGTGCAGCTTTTAAGAGTCTGCGGTGCATCATTTCTGTGGGAATTACACTTCTACTTTGCTGAACCATAGAAAATACTTCGCAACTCCCACCCTCTTTTGGAGGGAATCCCACTTCTTGGATTATTCTTCACCGTCCAAAACGAGTAAAATGCCGCCCATCAATTTCATTGACCTCACCTGACCTGGTAACCTTCTGCACATTACATAAATGAGTCCATCCTCCATGATTTCAGTGTGCTCACCCTCTAAAACAAGTCTTTCGAGTCTAAGGGCGAAGAGGTGTTCAGAGGTAGACAAAAGAGATAGAGTGGTGAGGGTGTACAAATGAGCAGCAGGTGCCAAAGCTAATTCCACGAGAATTGTGCAAATCCAGCTGCTTTCATTTTATTGCTTTAGAATTAACGATCTATGAGGAATTATACACAGTTCAAAAGTCTCTTTATAATCCTACAAACATCTACATGTTCTCCATGCATCTCTGCATTAAGTGTCAACAAATATGGTAATACACTGCCTCTTCCTCCCAAGCATACTGATCCCTTCCAAAACATAAATAAAAGGCTTTGTCATTTAGAATGCCAATAGCTTAAACTCGCATAAATGTGAGACCTATTGCATTGCAAATGCTTGTTAAATCTGAGCTACAGAATCAAAGGACAATGGAAATTTTTTAATGACTGTATTAAGCTTCTGACATGTAGAGCAGTATACAATTTCCGAAGAAAAATTGAAAAATCAATCATAAAAGCAAAGCATTCCATAAACACCGGCAAAACACTGTTTCATTTGTTTCTTATGGCGCGAAAATGAGTAAACACTGAAAAGCACTGTTTTTTTGAGGTATGAAAATCACTGGAAAACACTGAAAAAACACCACCAGAATTTACTAAAAATAGAAACTGAAAACAGGAAAGCCTAAGCATATTATTGTTGCTCGGTAAGTTCTGTACTGTACTTCATTCTACTACTCCTCCAACAGTCTCTGAAAGGCGAATGACTGTCTCCTTTTCTTTTTTTGCAAATGCTGCCGCCCTGCCAGTTTCTACTACTACTACTATACTACCACCACCCCAATCATGGCATGTATGAAAAAGGAAACCATCTTCACCATGCAGCCATTGCTGTGCCACAGTTGGACATAAACATCAAGCACCGGTAAGAGAGAAGTTTGGGGGAGGCAGAATTAATAATGGACATGTTGTCAATGATTTCATTTTCACACACCAGTCCAGATAAAGAATGCATAGACTAGAGGACAGACTGAAAGTACTAGAAGGACAAGTCAATGAGTGAGGTGTGTCGCATCTATCTGTTTGTGTCTTATACAGTCAGCCAATTATTTAAATCAAACACAGGCTATGGGCGGCCATGCACCAGCAAGGAAACAGTGTGATGTAAAACAGTTACCCCACCTACAAAACATTAACAACATTGCATATAACATAGAAAAATATATTTAATTTACCCTAGCAAAAATAAACTAAACCCACAAAAGCTGACCCACCCCCTCCCTGACCCCAACCAATGTCCATAGGAGAAAAAGTCCGTAACGCCCAAACAAGTTACCACCCACCCACCCAAACAAGAATTAAAAAAGGGGCAGAACAAGATGACAGGGACTAAGGTGTGGGGCGGGACTCAAGAAGGACACGCATCTGGCCCTCTAAACAGGCGACGCGGCGTCTGAGTGCGCGGCAGCTGCAGCCACAGTGGGGGGGGGCACCGGGGGCAAGGATTGGACTCAATGGCTCGAGCTACTGGTGAATATGAGTTGTATATTACAACCTTTCACATAAAGAGTGGCACTGGCCAACTGGGCAAGACTAGCTACTACAGTACAGACAGACTGATAGTATTAGTAGTAGTAGTAGTACTGAGAGTCATCATAGCGGAGGCAGGGATAAGATTTTTGAAACCGTACAGATCGAAGGATAATTGTTGGTAAAAAAATAGCATTTGGAAACAAACAATAGTTCGTGAAAAATATGGGGCAGTTAAAGTTATGGAATAAGAAATATTATTAAAAACAAGAGGACTTACTGGGGCCAGCAGAGGAGCCCTCATTGGTGTCCTCCTGGTGCTGTTCGGACTGTTGTCCCTCCGAACCCCCACTCCCTGTCTGTCTGCCCCTGGGTGCTGAATGATGAACAGGAAAGATATAAGAAAGAGACAAACATTGATGGATGGTGTCAAACAAATACAATATTTTTCAACAATGGTCAAAAAACACTTATGTAAAAACAATTACAATAACTAAATTGACCGATCTCATCTGGTCAACAAGTAATATCGGGGGATTCGCAGATCAACTACTTAAGTTACTATTTATCAACAGTAATCCAGTCTTCCATTCTGATTCCAGAATACTAAATTACAACTAAGCCTAAGTACGACGTACCACCCAACCTAGCCCACCTATTCCAGGAATGCCAATTGTACATTAAGTATGCATTTCCACTTTATTCCTCAACAATGCATATGGTCAAATCATGGAGGACACATGGCTACATTTTTTGTATACACCAAACTTTGGATTGATTGATTGATGCTGATGTTCTGCTAGTGCTAAGCCAATTACCACCACTCATTGAACAAACTAGAAAAGGTTCTAACCTTCTAATAAAGACTGCCGTACTAGCAGCACGTCACGTAACTGAGGGGGCATCACGCATACCACTAACAAATTAGAAGCTCATACAAAGTACCTAAACCTAAGTATCAATCCGCCCCTATCTATTAGTGACAGGACAAAGTAAGGAGTGGACTAGAGTCACTGTAGCATTACGTAACTTAATTTCTCTAAAATAAACTCGTAAAGAATCATGCTAAGCAAGCCGAAACGCAAAGTTGCAAACAAGTAAGATTAGTAGTAGAGCAGAAGAGCACCTGTGTCATAATCACAGAAGACTTTTAAACGTAATTAACCTGGAATGTAAGCAGCAACATTCTAGCTGGTTGGAAGAAAAAAAAGATATTCGCAATATATAACACAGAGCAGAAGAACAGACACAAAGTTGTAATAATTAAATAGGTACTCACCAAGCCCCGGGACCTCCACTCCTAGCAGGTCCAGCAGGTCCTGCTCACGGTCCAGGATGTCGGACCACCGGTGCATGAGCTGCGCCTGGGTGCGCCGGACCCCAGAGAAGCGCGACACTGCCCGGCGCACCTTCCCCCACCGCTGCCGACGCTCCCGGAGGCCGTACCCAGACCCAGGCCTGCCACCTGCTGCCAGGGTTGAGGGGAGGTGGCGCTGCACAAAGAAAATTAGTGCAGCCAACTCCACCTCCCCAAATAAGGTCCGTGCTTGCACCCCTTCTGGGCGCCGCCTTCCGCAAGGAAGGCGGTCGCGGCTCTGGCTGCGTCGTCCACCAGCCCTACCCTTAGACATGGTTCTGGGGTAAGAAAAGGTAATAAAATTAAAGAAGTAAAGGAAATAAATAATAGCAGGCAATAGAAAGAGAAAAAGTAGCTAAAAAACAAAGGAGACAAAAACCAAAAATATAGAAGCTGGAAAATAGTAAGATAAATAATAAATAAGAAAGATAAAAAAAAAGTGGGTTTAAACCAAGGATTGAAAAGATTTGGAGAGGATTGAAAAACAGGCCCCAGAACCATGCAATAGAGTGAAAAACAAGATGGCCGCACCCATTGCGACCACGTGCGCACATTCGCGCGATATTTTCTCCCCGAGTCAGCAAAAAGCAACGCGATCAAGTAAAAGCGGTCGCGAACATGAAATATCGACCGCGAACGGGCACGAACATGCATTGCGCGACCCGGAACAGGAAGTAAGCATCGCGAGAGGGCGGGACAAGTGAAAACAAGATGGCCGCGGCCGTGAGCAACCGCATGGGTAAGTTGGCGACCCGCGATCACGCAAAAAATACCGCGAACAGGTGGGAAAAAAACTTCCGCATCTTTGCGATATTTCCGGCGTGTTTGCGGAGTTTTTTAGCATTTTCGCGATAAATTGAATACCTCCTTCAAAGACAGGGTACGGGTTTCTCACTATCTCTCCATAAACCTACACAGACTACACAAGTTCCTATGATGTACCCCAAGGTTCATAGCTATATCCTATATTGCTCAACATTTATGTTCGACCGGTGGGGAAGGCTGATTCCATCATTTGGGTTCATATATTGCACATATTCAGATCATACACACATTATTTTACACTTATAAAACATCCCTTTATCTACATCAGGTCAACTGTTTCAGAACCGCCTTCTTTTAGTGGGGTACTGGATGCTTTCCAAACGTGAAAGACTGAGGTGGTTGTTATAGGAAAGGATATACATTGGTGACTCTCTACTTGCTGGCCATTCTCTTTAGGGGAAATGCTTGAACCTACAGATGGTGTGTGAAACCTGGGAGGCTAACATGACAAGATCTTAGTTGATTATTGAAAATTAAATCAATGTTCTGGTTTCATCTCGTTTTTCCATATTAAGGAACTTTGGGAGTTCATGTCTTCTGTTCTCTCCACTTCTAAAGCTCAGGTAATTAGCTCTTTTATGTCACAAAGATTAGATATCTACAATACCTTGCTAATGAACATTCCAGCTTCCTCATTACAGATTTAATATGTGCAAAATGCTTCTGTAAGGCTAGCTAATGGGCTGCGATCATATCTCTCAGACTCGTGCTGTTCACTGCTTACCAGTCAACCAATGAATACAATTAAAAACCCTTTGCATTACACATAAAGCCTTCAATAGAAGAGCTTCAATCCATCATTATATATAGAATGCTGTTTTTTAGGCAAATACGTGCAATTTTTGTATGAATTACATGAAATTATACATTTTTGTGAAATGTCTGTGCACGTATTGAATGAAAATGTAATGCAAGAGCCTACATCTCATTCAAAAGCCACATAAAATATCTGTAGGAGACTGGCTGAAAAGGAAATGCGGTCAGCTGTAATTTTACAGTTCCAGCAAAACACTTTGAGGCAGATTTACAATTCCTTGTGCATCCCTGCACATCAGCAGGGATGTGCCAGGAAACTTGAGACACGCATTAAAATCCCTGCGCCACCACGGATGTGCTGCATTTACAATGCGGCGTGTCATGGCTCAAGGAAATGCAGATGTGTGTTGCATCTGCCAGCGTAAGGTTGGTGCAGTGCTGGAGCCGTGTCGCGGGCGCGACGCAACTCCAGCACTGTTCCAACCCAGCCAATCTGCAACATGGTGCGTCAAGCCTTATGCCTGCTTCAAGCAGGCGTAAGGTTTTGACGCAGCGGCGTCGGAAAAGTGACTGAGTGAAATCTTGTAGATTTCACTCAGGCCGTTTTCCGAGGCGTTCCTGCGACGGAACACCCACCATTCTCCAGAACGCCCACATGAAACCTGACGCAGGTTTCATGTGGCGCAGGTCTTTACAGCGTGATGCATCTACCCAGATGCGTCACCTTGTAATTCCGTCGCAGCATGGAGCTAGCTTTACGCCGCCGCTGTGTCACAGAAGTGACGCAACGGTGGCAAAAGGGGCTTGTAAATCTGCCCCCTTGTGCTTGGTGAAATTTAGCACAGGTGAAATGTTAAACAAATTCATAAAATTTGAGTTACATGAGGTTTAACCCAAAGAATGAGAATTTCTGGTGAGCCTAATCTAGACTCCATAGATCTAACGCCAAGAACCTCTTGACTTTTCTTTTTTTTGTTTAATAATTTTTATTGAGTTTTAGAGAAAGAAAAACATTTTCAAACATATGAACACAATACAAATCGTATATAACAACCAATATAAAAGAATAGAACATGGTCAAGTAACTAGGAAGAAGAAAAAAGAAAAAGAAAAAAAGAAAAGATAAAGTAAAAAAGAAGGGAAGAGAATAGAAAAAATAGAAATAGAAAAGATAATGTGAAATGAATATGTAAAAGGTAAAGATAAGAAGGAAGATATTTGTTTAAGATGCAGGTGAATGTGTAGAGAGATATGAAGTAAAAGGTAGCCATAATAGATCAGATTTAATTTTCTGAGATAGGGAGAGAGAAGAAACATTAGCAATTCTGTGCTCATCTCAAATATAATTCCACCATGTTACTGTTGAGAATTTAGAGGTGTCTTTCCAACATGATAAGATCACTTTAAATGCAATAGCAATAAAAAGATCACATAGTAGAGATTTAAAAGATAGATCATCAAAAGCAGGCAAAGTAGTACAGAGAAAAACTTTTTGCATTGATAGTGGAATGTTACATTGAAATATTTTCAAACACTTTGCCCAAGTAGCGTCCCGAAACTTCAACACATTGGAACATTCATATAATTGGTGAATTAGAGTCCCAGTGGAAGCAAAACAAGACCAACAAAGGGGGGAGGAGATGGGGGAAAACTTGGATATACATTCAGGAGTAATAAGAGCTCTACTATGAATGAAATATAGGGATTGAGTGATACAAGCTGATCTAGAGGTTTTGACTAATTTAAGCCAGAATTTATCCCAAAAAGGAGTAGGAAGTAATATAGATAAGTCTGCTTCCCAGAGTAATTCATTAGGGGATTTAGCACGTTCAATAATAGGTGACAACAACATTTTATAAATAGACACAGCCTTAGGTCTAGGATCATGCAAAATATTATACATTGGTGTGGCAGAGATAAGGGAGGGAAAAGCTGACGGACAACTGTTAATTGTTAAATATGACTGTAAAGCAGACGATATTAGTAGGTACTCATGAAGGAACAAATTAGGCAAGTTATATTGAGACTGCAATTGGGAGAAGGGAATAACAGAGTTATGTTGGAAAAGTTGATAAATGAACATAACGCCCTTTTCTTTCCAATCTTTGTAGTAGAACGATATATGCCTAAGTTTAATTAATTTATTATACCAAATGGTTGAGGACAAAAAACACTGATAGGGATCAAGACCAATTGACAAGACATTGTGTAACAATTGGGAGTATTTCAATATAGGATTATTTGATATAAATGTGCAATTAGACATATATATTATATTTTGAAAGGAAAAATTCTTCATTAAGGAGTGCTCAAATGAAATCCATCGTGGCATGGGATTATCACCAAATTCATAAATTAAGACAAAAAATTGCCGAATTACAAATGCAGAATGTTATAGTTTAAAATCAAGAAAACTTACCCCACCTTCATTTTTAGGACATTTAAGTTTCGCAAGGGCAATATGAGGATGTTTATCATTCCCGAAAGATTTGATGCAGATAGAATTAATGTGAGAAAAATATGAGACGGGAATCCTAAAGGATAACATTGATAATGAATAAAGGACATGAGGAACGATCATCATTTTAATAGTATCCAGCCTACCCCACCATGACAAATGGAGAGGCGACCAAGAGAGAAGTAATTTCTGAAGTGTGGTTATTAATGCATTAAATGAGCAACTAATTGTGTTAGAAATAGTGGAAGAAAACCAAATTCCAAGATATTTTATTTTTGTAGGGCACCAAGTAAAGTTAGTGTTAGCGAACATACATTGATAGCATAGAGAGTTTGAAGGTAGTACCTCTGTTTTGGAGAAATTTCATTTGTAACCAGAAATGCTAGAATATAACTGAATTTCGTGTAGAAAGGAATGTAGGGAAGAATGTGGGTTGGACATGTAAACCAAAATATCATCAGCATAAGCTGACAATTTAGTTTCACATGAGTTATGAACAAACCCTGAGATAAGCAAATTACTATGAATGCGCTCAAGGAAAGGTTCTAAACACAAAACAAATAACAAGGGTGTAAAAGGACATCCTTGTCGGGTACCCCTACACAGATGGAAATATTTAGAAAAATGGTTATTGACAAAAATACTGGCACGAGGGGCAGAATATTACAATTTAACAAAAGAAATTAAATTCGGTCCAAAACCATACCATTTAAGAGCAGCAAACATAAATTGCCAATTAATACAATCAAAAGCCTTCTCGGTATCGAGAGACAGTGTAGCAAGAGGAGACTTATATGTTCGTCCACAGGCAATAACATTAGAAAACATTCTAGCATTATCAGCAGCCAGTCTGGCCTTAACAAAACCAGATTGATCGGTATTCACCAGTATTGGGACAGTAGTCTCGAGACCAGAAGCAAGGATTTTAGCAAAATCTTGCAGTCATAATTAATTAATGAGATAGGACGATAATTTTTACATAGGGAGTGATCTTTATCGGGTTTAGGAATACGGACAATCAAGGCTTCCATAAATGAGCCAGATGCCTTAGAGTCTTCAAGAAAAGAATTAAAAAGTGTGAGAAGGTTAGGAGCAAAAATAGAAGAAAAAGTAGAAAAATTCAGCTGAGAGGTCACCAGGACGAGGTGCTTTAGATTTTTTTAAGGATCTAATGGGATCATTAATTTCTTGGAGAGTTATCTCAGCTTCCAATGAATCAAATTTATCAGATAAAGATGGAGGACTAGGTAAACCGTTAAAAAAAGTATGCATACCGCCGGAGGTGCCTCCTGCCTGTCATAATCTTCTCCACTGCCTTGGCGACAACCGGAGGGCTACACCTCATGCTTCACTGCCTGGCGTTCCCTAGACATGGGGTTGGGTTAGCTTATGCACGGACCCCCCATGGGTGGTTGACCGGCTGGACACTTCCCCCTCCATCGGGAGGCCTTGCGCCGCATTTCCCCAGCGCCCTTCCTGGAGAGCACATCACCCTCTTTGGTCCTGCGGACTAGGCTGCGGGGCCCTTGGCTCGCTGGCGGGTCCTGGTCCCTTCGTGTTGCACGCCCTCTCGGGTTGCCCCCTGGCTCCTCTTGCTGGCCCTTCGGATTGGTGCGGACTACTAGGCCTTGTGTGGGGCATTTAGGGTTCCGGGTCCACTGGCCTGGTCCCCTGACTCTTGGCTGCGGTAGGAGTACCTGGTGGCAATGGGGAGGGACAAGGGTCTCAAGCCCACGCCGGCCCACACCCAGACGAAGATGGACCGGTTCACCACCTCCGACCCTGCACTCCTCGGGCAGGCGGTCGGGGCTTCTTCCCCACCCCAGGACAGGGACCTGAACACAATCCTTCAGGCCATTAGTGCCTCACAGGCGTCTGTCGAGGAGAAGATTGGAGAAATCAAGGTGGACGTCTCCCTCCTCCGACAAGATCTCCGCAACGCCACCGGGCGACTCACGGAGGCTGAATCCCGCATATCCACAGCGGAAGACGATATCTTGCAATTGAAGGAACAGGTAGCGCGCCTTTGCACCCACACCAAGGAACTCTACCGGCGCGCTGAAGATGCTGAAAATAGCACCCACTGCAATAATCTCCGCCTGATGGGATTTCCCGAAGAGGTCGAGTCGAACCCGATGGCTGCCTTCGTCGAGGCCTGGTTCACATCATGGATGCCCAGGGACGCTCTCTCGCCCTGGTTTGTGGTTGAGAGGGCCCACCGTTCCCTCGCCCCCAGGCCACCCCTAGGTGCTCCCGCTGGCCCCATCATACTGAAAGTCCTCAATTTTAAGGATCGGGATGCCATTCTGCGGGCGGCGCGGGCCCACGGTCCCCCCAGAATCATACCGGTATGGTATTCCCGGACTACACTAGGGAAGTGCAAGATGTCCGTCTTTCCTATACGGACGTTAAAAAGAAACTGCGTGCCCTGGGCCTCCAGTACCAGCTTCAGTTCCCTGCGCGCCTCCGAGTCATCTTCCAAAATAAAGCTCAATTCTTTGACACGCCCCAGGCAGCATGGACATGGCTGACGGAGGAGCGTCCCCTCCGCCAGAGGTGGGACCCTTCTCCGGGCCCCGTGGGCTCTCAACCCGTAGGGGCACGGTTGCCTGGGCGCCGGCGGCGCACGCACTCTCGCAGAAGGCGCCGGTCCCGGGCGGCGGTATCCGGGTCCCCGGGCGCGGCAACCCGTGGTCCCCGCGACTCATCCAGCCGCTCGGGCTCTCCACACCGCACCAGGCATCGATCCGTCACCGAGCGGCCGGAGACGTCCTCGTTGCCGACCCGAGGGTTCCCCCGGGATTGACTCGGACCTCTCCCGCACTCCCACACTATGAGGTTATATTGTGCTAGGCCTGCTGCTCCTTGGTCCTCAGGTGGGTCTATCTCCTGATGAAGACATTGAACATTGACAGAATTTCACGCTCACCTCTTAGATTCACTAGCCGACACATGGCTCATCCGTCCATATGGAGATGTCCTCCACGCAACCAACCCGAGCGTTTTAGTTTGGTACTGTTATAATGGGGGGTCGACAGATATTTCCGTTCGAGAAGTGTAGGGTGGGGGGAGGGGGGACTGTTTGGTATTGGGTTTTCGCTATGCTGTTGTTGTTTGTATTGTTTTCTCATTTCAGCTATCACAGACCACCTCGCGCTGACCCATCAGGGGCCAGGTGCGATCTTTCTGCAGGTGCCCACCCATGCGGAGGTTGGCTCCCACGCGCGCTCTAATGTCCTAGTGGGGGTGCACGACCCAGACCCACGCTCCACCCGCCATGACCGACACAACTATTCCTAGGGCGTCTCTACACGTTTTATCGTGGAATGTTAATGGTCTGTTGGACCGGGTTAAGCACAGCGCCTTAACGTGGACGTCCTCTTGCTCCAAGAAACGCACCTGATGGGTAACTGCTGCCCCTTCCTGGCACGCTATGGGTACGATAGAGTATGGCATTCCGGCTTCTTCAGGGGTTCCCGGGGGGTGGCCATTCTCCTCAAACGTACTTTGCCATTTGTACTCACACAAGTCTTTCTTATGGTCATATACTCTCCCCCTTCACTGCTGGCAGCTACCCTTAAACACACCGCGGCGCTTCTGAATGACTTGCCCCTGGGACCCACCGTCATTGGGGGTGACTTTAATGCGGTCTCTTTCCCGGCTTTTGCTGTGACGGGCCCTCCCTTCACCACTAGACTAGCGCAGGCGAAGCAGCTGCGGAGTTGATCCGAGTCTTTGGGCCTATGCGGCGCGTGGCGCGTCCGGCACCCCCTTGTCACCCAGTTCACCCACACCTCGGCAGTGCACCACAAACAGGCACGCATAGATGCGATTTTTGTCCCCTCAGTTGACTGCACCGGGATTGTAGATGTCCGGATCCTTCCTAGGGGGATCTCTGATCACTCCCCAGTGCTTCTCAGTACAGGGGCTCCCCCCCCCTCTGCCCGCCAAACGTGGACACTGAACGCTTGGTTCCTCCAAGACAGAGAATTTAAAAAGGTGGTGGAGAGGGAACTCCAGCAGAATTTTCTCGCTAATGAGGGCTCGGTGGCCTCTCCGCGGACCTTATGGGAGGCAGGGAAGGCGACCATTCGGGGTGTTGCCAAGGGTCAGCTTAGGAATCAGAGACAGGCGCAGCTGCAGGAAATTACCTCGCGGGAGGCGCAGGCCCTCCGCCTAGCGGTACAAAAGGGGGTGGTGATGGACGGAGCATCAGAACCAATCAAACACTCACACCCAGTCAACAGATCTGGGTTTAATCCATCACCGTTCTTTAGCCCACTCTGCCACCCCAGTTCAGAAATGGCCATATGCAAATCAGTCTGACCCTGTGCCTCATGGGAACAGTCCAGCCCGAACTGCCAAGCCATGCCTTCCCTGGACCGGAAACAAGCTTCCTAGGACCGGTTTCTGGCATTTCAGCCGTCTTCAGCCAGGCTTGCTTGAATCCAGTGGCAAAGTGAGCAAGGGACTCACGTCTGAGCATACCCTGCCAACTTATGGCGAACAAAGCGGTACAAAAGGGGGTGGTGATGGACGGAGCATCAGAACCAATCAAACACTCACACCCAGTCAACAGATCTGGGTTTAATCCATCACCGTTCTTTAGCCCACTCTGCCACCCCAGTTCAGACATGGCCATATGCAAATCAGTCTGACCCTGTGCCTCATGGGAACAGTCCAGCCCGAACTGCCAAGCCTAGACCAATCCCCTTCGCTGTCCGATGACGCGGCCCAGGCCCGACAACTCGCCCACCTTAGGACCGAGATTAGGCAGTTATCCCTAGATGCCGCTAAGCTCCTTTGGAGATCGTCAGTGGCACAAGTGTATGGCTGGGGGGACAAAAACGGCACGATCCTGCACCGCCTGGCAACATATCCCAGAGCCAACCGCATCATCCCAGAGGTGGTGGATGATGAGGGTGCAGTGCGCAGCGATCCGCTGGTGATGGCCCGCATCTTTGCCCGTTATTACCAGCGGCTCTACGCATCACGGACCCCTGGCATATCCCTCTCAGCCTTCCTCGAGCAAGGCCATGTGCGACTCCCTCGGCTGAATTCCATCGCTCAGAAGGACCTGGATCGCCCCATTTCTTGGGAGGAGATTGATGATGCAATCTCTCTCGTCTCGCCGGGTAAGACCCTGGGCCCCGATTGCCTTACGCAAGAATATTACGCGCTGTATCGTGAGACTCTCGTACCTCACTTGGCCACCCTATTCGACGAGGCTCTGGAAAAAGGTTTCTTTCCCCCCGAGATGGACATCTCCACCATTGTGGTCCTCCCGAAGTCCCAGCTGACCTCCCGTCACTGAGCAGATTACCGCCCCATCTCCCTTATCAACACGGAGATTAAGTTGTACGCTGCCATACTCGCTCAGCGACTGAAACCCTATCTATCCCTGCTGGTGCACCCTGATCAATGGGGCTTTATGCCCTTGCGTGGGACCAGACACTGTCTTCGGAGGCTACAGCTGGCTCTGGCCCACCGGCACCTTCTTACTCCCTACCTAGCCCTCCTTTTTATAGACTTTGAAAAAGCCTTTGACTCGGTGGACTGGGCATACCTAATGGACGTGCTGGTCGAGATGGGGTTTGGGCCCCACTTTAGGGCTCTGGTCCGTGTTCTTTACGCCCACCCCCGAGCACGTGTGTTGGTTAATGGGGTGCTATCCGAGGCCTTCCCTATTGCTAGGGGGACAAATCAGGGCTGCCCTCTATCGCCCCTGCTCTTCGCTTTGACGATGGAGCCTCTGGCCTCTCGTGTGCGGGCCGACGACTGAGTCCGCGGCTGGGAATGGCACAAAACAGAAGCGGACAAGATAGCCCTGTATGCCGACAACGTCCTGGTCTTTCTGGCCGAGCCTGCGGTCTCTGGGCCGCAGTGCCTTCGGATCTTGTAGTCCTTTGAGCAAGCATCTGGACTCCGGCTGAACCCCAGGAAGTCGGTACTGGCCCCACTACACTTATCCAGGGAATGTTACGGTTGGCAATCCACCATTCCGCTTTGGCGCCAATCGGTCAAATATCTGAGGATTTGGGTCACCCTTCTTCCCGAGCTGGGTTGGTCGCTCAATGTAGCTTCATTGGTAAAGAGAGCTAAGGAGCATCTCCAAAAATGGAAGACCCTTCCCCTGATTCCCCTGGGGAGGGTCGCCCTGTTCAAAATGATGATCCTCCCCAGATTCCTCTATGTCCTTCAAAATACCCCTTTCTGCTTCCCCAGAACCTGGTTCAGGGAGCTGGATAGTCCTCGCTACTAAATTCCTTTGGAGTGGGGGGCGAGCACGTTTGGCCCTGACCACCTGCCGGATCCCCTCCTTTGATCGGGGTATGGGGATGACACATCTGTATCTCTACTTTTTGGCAGCACGCCTTCTAGTCATCCATGATTGGTTTAATGGGGGCTGGGCAGACCCAGCATATCGGCCCGAGTTGAGTGAGTTGGGCTTCCCAAAAATTCAATCCATGATGTACGGGGGAACCATTCCGTCTCAGTTGCCCGACGCGACGCGTTCCGTGTTGCTGGCCTGGCGGGCGGCCCTACGCCACACTCGCTGGACATGTAGGCTGACTCAGTGCACACCCCACTGGTTGGGAACCTGGCTCCGCGAGGTTAGTGGGTTGCGGGGGTTTAACTAGTGGGACCTTATCGGGGTCTCGCAGCTTGGGGATGTCTGGGCCAATGGCCATCCGCATTCATTTCAGGAACTCCAGACCCGTTACTCCCTTCACCCACCCAATTTTAAAAATATCTTCAGCTGCGGCACGCTCTCCGCTCGCATCTTCCTGACGAGACCAGGCTTCCGGAGTACAGTCCTCCCGAGGCGCAAACCATGTTGGGTGACTTGGGCAGAGGGGGCATCTCCCGCATTTATCGTACTCTCATCAACAATACTTCCACTTCGTTGGACAGGTTGAGAGACCAATGGGTGGAGTGGGTGGGCCCTCTTGACGAGGCTGATTGGCGTGACGCCCTTATGGCCCCAAAGACGATCACAGCATCCGCCAAGCTTAGGTTGATCCAGCTTTATTATCTACATGCCGCCTACCTCACGCCCACGCGCCTTCATCGCGCGGGCTTGCGCCCAATTGCGTACTGTGCTAGGTGTGGCTGCGATCCCGCTGATTTTTTCCACATGGACTGGTCGTGCCCTCGCCTGGCGCGATTCTGGAGATCCATTGAAGAGGAGCTCACGTAGGTTCTGGGCTGGGCGGTTTATTTTGGCCTCCATGGTATTTAGATTTAATTTTAAGGAGAACATTGCAGGCATCGACTGTGGTAACTTGACCTTAATTAATTCATGGAGTGTCAAGGGGGATTTTGAAGTAAAATAAGTATGTTCAAATGATTTGAGTTGTTGTAATAAAGTTGTATACTTGGACAGATTGGTTTTCTTCTTTCTTGCTGAGTATGCTATAAGAAAGGCACGGAAAGAGGACTTGAAAGCATCCCAACTATTAGGAATAGATGTGTCCAAGGGGTTATTAAAATCAACAATGTGTTAATGAAAGTAGTTGCTTCAGATATGAAATCATTATCGGACAAGAGGAAGTTATCAAATTTTCAGTGTCCAGCTTTCGGGGCATTAAAGGAGAGGCCCAGAGAGGAAAGGACAAGGGTGTGGTCAGAAATAAAAATAAAACCAATCTTGGAAGATTGGATGGGGGGAAGTAAGGGAGTAAGGGTTTACTAACCAAAATATGATCAATTCTAGAGCGAGTATGATGAACGTTGGAAAAGAATGTAAACTCAAAAGAGTCAGAATTACATGTTTCCAAGACATCAAAAAATGGACGTGTGGCAATGGCAGACTGGAACCTCTCTATGTGATCTTTCAGGATTAAATTTACATTAAGATTGTCTATCTGAAAATGGGTCAAGCCATTGATTAAAGTCTCCTGCATCAATAATGTTAGGATTATCAAAAGAGGATAGTAAAATCTTAATGTTAGCCCAAAAATCAGGGTCTGGTTTAACGGGACCATAAATATTTAACAAAATAATTTCTCTATTCTGAATGCAAACCTTGGCCATTACCCAACGTCCATCACCATCACATTGAGTAGATTTGTACATGTAATGACTTATGAAAAAGAATAGCAACACCCCCCTTATGATTGGAAGCTGGGGAATAAACAACTTGGCCTACCCACTGTCTCTTTAATTTAAGAGATTCAGCGTCATTACAGTGAGTTTCCTGTTAAAAAGAAACATGTGAATTCAATTGAGATAAATGAGAGAGTACCTTTTGTCTTTTAACAGGGTATTCCAGACCACGCACGTTCCACGAGACAACGTTACACATAGGGGCCGATTCCGATCCGGGTCGGAAAGCACTCCGACCGAGTCGGATCCGGAGTGTTTTCCAACCGAGCCGGACCCCTGCAGTCCGACCGAGCGAGTACGACGTGCACGTATGCTGTCGGACTCGGTTCTGTCGGACTCCCATAAAAGTCAATGGGAGCCAGTTGTAGGATGCGTACATGTGCTCCCATTGACTGAATGGGTACGTCTCGAATAAGTGCGCCCCCTACAGTGGGTACATGTTGTTGCCATCCGCACTGTACATGGCTGTGTTAGGGAGACCCATAGGTCTCCCCCTGTGTCCGAGTCGTAGGGTTGCGGGTGTTAGGGGGTCCGACGCGGACCCCCGAAGTCCGACTCCGGGCGCTTTTGCGAGCCGGACACTCTGGCTCACACAGGCTGTCCGACGCATGCAGCATACTGGCTCGGTTGTAAATCGCATCCATTGCACGCCACGGTTAACTTCCGACTGAGACGTACGTAGCGGTTCGGACCCGGAAACGACTTGGTCGGTGAATCTCACGTAGCTCGCATCGTACTTGCTCGCTCGTACAGCTGTACGAGTTGGCCGGAAAACACACGTATGGCTCGTAGTTTTTCCGGCCGGATCGCGTTCGGTGCCCTTCCGACCCGGATCGGAATCGGCCCCATATTGGGAGTTAGGGCGGGTATTACATAGATGAAGATGATACACTTAGGAAACAAATCTGAAAACAGAGAAACACCAATTGTCAAGAAAATATTGAACACAGTATGAACGACAACAAGAGAAAAAAAGAAATACATGCCGAGTGGAGCTTGTCAGTGTGACAGACAGCCGCTCCGACCATAGGGAAATCACACAGGCAAGTAAGCAGCCCCAAACACCTCAGGGACAGACTGAAAATATTGAAAAGTGCTCCGCACCCGAGCTGAGCTCAGCCGAGTGCCGCCATCTTGATCCAGTGCGAGACCACGCCCCCAACTCTTGACTTTTCTACCCTTTAAGAAAAAGCCGTCAGGAGGGACAAACATTTAGGTCCTAACTCCTGCCTTGTGAAATTCCCTTCAGACCAGATGAGTGCAACACCTAATCTGTTACAAGACTGTAAAGTCCCAAAAAGGTATCTTTTATGTTGAATCACTTTTTTCTCATCTAGAATGGGATTTGGATTGATATCACTGTGGCTACCAGAAGGTATGGTACCTAAAAATCGTGGCTCAGGTATCAATGTGGTAAAAAATGGTCTTTGAAATACCGTTTCCAAAAGTATCACCCTATTGGAGTTAATAAAAGAAGATGTATACCTAAGGAAGCAATACTTTGTAAATTATATTTAGATCACGATGTTTATGTAAAATTACATTGTTGTTATCGATATTGTGGGTAAAAAGTTACATAAAAAATAAAAAGAATCTAGCCAAAAACCAGTTGGACTTTTAAATTGCAACCCTCTTGAGATTCATTAGGTTCAGCATAACAGCCCGTGTGCTGTTGCTTAGTGACCTGTTGTAGATGTTTTGTGGAGTTAAACTTCGCCCACAGCTTGTCATTGCTTTTTATTTGTCTGTGCCACTGTCCTTTAGAAATCCTTGCTTGCTACTGGGCAATGTGTTTCCGCTTACCTGCCACAGTGCACTAGCCAAGTACTATCTCTTTACGCTTCCATTGTTTAAGTATTCCTCTGAGTACTAATTTGTTTTTTGTGGGCCATGTTTTGTATGTAGACAACGCTCTGCGCTTCACGCTTTCACTTTCAATATGGTGTCTGCCCGCTTTTGTTTGCTTCTGCATATGAGAGAAGCACACTGTGCTTTATCTTTACAGATGGTGGCGAACAGCTTTTTGGTTTTTTAACAAGAGTCTGTGCAGCCCCGGAGGGTTCCGGACATGCTTCAATGCCAGCCTCATTAACCCCCACCTCCTACCCGTTCCTTACATGAATATGGCAGCTGCCCCCTTTTGTTTGCTTCTGCAGAAGAGCGCGGCACACCACATTTTATCTTTACATATTATGCCATTCAGCTTTTGGTTTTTTAGGAGTAGTTGTTTGACTTTGTATCAGTGCTCATGAAATGGGGACTGAAATTTTATTGTCAGAAGGATGCACAGTACAATCGTTACCAACCCTGAATGGTTTCGTATTGCGCAGACTTCCCTTTAAAAAAATTTCGGATGGTGAGACATCACTCTTCCCATTTCCCATAATTCTTTTAACTATTCTATATCATTCACTGGAACCTGGGGCATGTAATAAAAAGCACAGTCAGGGAGAGAAAGGCACGGACGCTGGCTTATTAATTGTGATGCCAGTAACGTGTCTGGGCAGCCCGATAAACGTTCCTCGTGGCTCTGTAGTTAACATTCTAGTAGAAAGGAGTTTAGTTATTGTGTCAGCTTCATTAAAGCCTGGCTCCAAACCCAACTACACTTTGCTTGCTTGAATGTTTAAAGTCCTACATGTCATCATAAATGTCAAACCACAAGTCCCAGAACAGAAATTACAATGACACCTGTGTGCCCAAAACGGAGTGTGCAGGTAAATCAGTATACCGCCTTGCTATAATATACTTAATTCCCAGCTTTGGTCTCATTGTGTTATCATGTTAGCGTGTGTGTCTGTGTATGTGCTTATGCATGAGTGTTACTTCTGTGTGCACACGTCTTATATCTCATGCCTTATGTTTGCTGGTATGATTGTTTATTGTCTGTCTGTATGCATGTATTCAGGGTGAGCAGGAAGTGCACCAAGGCACTCAGAGATTTACATCTCAGAGCCCCAGTCTCTGTCCCGAACGGCTTCCCTTATCTGTTCTGTGTGATATGCTTTGAAGTGCAAATACTCCCTGCTGGGGGGGGGGGGAGGTGTAACCCTTGGGTTCTTTGCACATGGACTCTTCACACCCATGATCACAACAACACCAATTTTTTCACAGACCCCTGGCATCCTCCTTTTAAATGGAGATCTTACAACCCTTGCACTTACAATTGCACCACCTAGGCAGTGGCATTGTGAACCCCCCAACCCTCCCCCGCTACATCTGCTTGAGCGGGGTAAAGACTTCTACGAGGCCCCCAAGGCATCAAGAGAAGCAACCAAGTGGAGCTTGTCAGTGTGACGGACAGCCCCAGGTCCGTTGCTCTCCGTCACGACGCGTCTGGACGGAAGCTGCGTCTAGCACGAGAGCACGTATACAGCTGCCTTTCCTTCGGTACCGTTCTTTAATGAGATGCTTCTGCTGGACCGTTTCGCCTGTGTTTCCTGTAAACTCACAACATCTCTATTCAAAATAAAAGGTTCAATGCCATAATTCAAAAATATAACCTAACAACAAGAACCAAAAATTAAATTCCATAACAGACTTTGAAGACCAGATCAATCGTTTTTTGAATAAACCAGAATGTATTTTGCTCCTTGCAGAGAGTGTTGGAACACCATTATTAAATGTAAAAACTACTCTTCAAACCACGTCACTTTACATTAAACTTGACATTTCTGAATGAAAAAAAACATGCTGTTTTTGACTGATAGTTTTATTTTGTTAAATGTTTTAATTTTTGTTTCATTTTTGAAATATTATTGGCACCCATCTTGGTAATAGTTAACCAAATTATTGATTTTCTTTGTCCAAACTAATGCTAACTAAAACCAGCTTATTCTTGTAGTAGCAACTGTCTAGGACCAACAAAGGAAGGAAGAAAGGGCTAAGAGAGAGAGGGAGGGGGGCAAAAAGGAAAGGAGGAAAGGAGAGAGAATGAAGGACATGGACAGTAGGAGAGGTGAGAGGGAGGTAAATGGCAAATGGGCAGGAGAGTTAGAAGGGTGAAAGTGAGGGAGAGAAAAATTGAATAAGGAGAGGGGTGAGACATGCAGTGATAGAAACAAAAATCAGTTGTGTAATTGGTGAAGAAAGAAAAGACAAGGATCAGAGGAGACAATAGAAGAGGGAGGGGAAGTAGGAAAAGGGAAAAAAGAAGGAGATGAGAAAGGTGAGGACAGATGAAGAGAAAGGCAAAAGACAGGAGGAAGAAGAGGGCAATAAGAGGAGAGAGAGACAAAAGGAGAAGCGAGTCACAGGAAAGAGGAAAGGGGAGAAAAAGAGGCCAGATTAGAACAAGGGAGAGATGAAAGATGTGAGAGAATAAAGAAAAGCTAGAGGTTGGGTGAAAGGATGAAAAATAGAATTAGAGAAATTTGACTTGCTCGTTCTCAGCCTTTCTGGATGTAAGTCCAAGTGAGGGGCATTTATTTTTTTCTGGCTACTAATCTGGACCTAGGTTTTCATCATTAGCTCTTCAGGATTCGCGTCCTAGACACCCACTTACCTCCACTCCCCTCCCTCACCAACTTTCTCCCAGCACTGGAAGTACGGATACATTCCAGTGATTGGAACTAGGTTGTACGGATGCAATTTAAATAACAACAAAACGCATCACAAATAGACATCTTCTTTCAAATGCTCCGGAGTGAGACCTTGTCGAGAATCTCACTCCAGATCTCGCCCTCATGTCTGCTACGGCTTCTCGCCGCGTCATCAGAGGCTAAGGTAAGCGGAACTCAAATAGGCTGTCACTTTGTGAATGGCGGAGTATATGTACCAGCGATTTATGGGAGTATCACTTGCAAGTGCAAATTCTAAACACGTGAAGGTTTTTCGTGCAGGGTTTATCAAAGGCAGAGACAACAAGATAAAGAGCAATATCATTTTTCCCAGTGCTGAAAAGTACACACTGTCAGAAGTCGTCTCCTTGTTCCGCAGGTTTCTTCCCTTCCACATAATTACACTACATAACACGCAACCTCACTCTACGCAATTCAAGTACACCCAATACCACATAATCACTATCCACATATTTCCACTGAACACCATGCCACATAATCCACTCCACAAATCCACTCCACACCAAACAATTCCACTCCACACAATTCCGCAACTAACAATTTCAATCCAAACCACATAATTCCACTGCACACCACATACATACACGCCATAGCACATAGGTAAAAGACATTGCCATTTACAAGGCCAATAGCTCTATCTCCAGGAAATGTGAAACCTATTGCATTTCCAATGCTTGTTTTTTCTGCTAACTGGTTAATTAGATATATGATATGTAATTACGATGCATACTATTTATAATGTATTCTTTTTTCCTCTCTCTAAAGGATGAAAGGAAGATCTAAAGTAATGTTTTTAGAATTGTTGCAGTTTAGTGTGGAGATTAGTTATGTCCCGCCGGAATGCAAAAGTGCATCAACACAGACCATTACATAATTCGTGGGTACATCTCACCCTCAGTTCTAGGAATGAACAGGCCCTGGCGACGAGTACCACCGTTTAACTGACAGCTATCGATGAGTCAGGGCTAAGTACAAGTATAAAAATAAAAATGATGCACTTACTGACAATCCCCACACAAACGTGTCGCAAGGTTCATTGTGAATAACATGCGTGCCTCTGGAATTTTAATCCCTGGCGTTCAACAATACAGTTGCTGCCAGCCTAATCCTGCTGGAATTGCTTGTGCTACCTTCAAGAATTGCCATGTGCTTCATTAATCAGCATCAAACATAACTCAGCTAGCAACATATAACAAATGCTGTGTCATCTTTTGTTCTGTAATGTTGTTGTGATTTGCCCAGCGCAATGTGCCACTGATACGGTCTAGCCGTGCTGACGAAATCTGTGTGGCTTCCAAACTTGTCATTGAAGGTTCCTTCGCAGGCTGGAGTCTGAGCTGTCCAGGATGGCATGGTATATGCAGGGCTACTGAAATTAAGCGGCAGGGAAGCAACACATTTTGCAGCAGGGTTAGCTAAATTATGCTGCAAGGAAAGGCAAATAATGCGCATAATGTGGCACTTTTTTAATAGTATAAATTCATTATTTGTAATTTTTACAAATTGTAGTATTGTCTGGGCAAAGATGTCACCTCATTAGTACTAGTTTAACAGCCAAATACATAAATACGCAAAAGAAAGATGACCAGTTCAGGTTTGCAAAGGACTTTCCACTGTACACAAATAGGTCACCACGATTTTTATTAAGTTTGGGTCTGCTTGAGCTAGAAACTATTTTTTGGTTAAACTCTGAAGATGATGGATTATGTGGCAAATGCAGCAAATTCATAATTATGCGGAAAAAGCCACAGCTGCAGAATCGCTGATTTCCATTCGCCCTGGGTAAATGTGCTGCAGTTTGGTCTTTCCTCTCTTAGGGGACTGTGTTGAATTCAAAAGTTCTAGCGTGAAGTTCACGTGGTTGTGTTTGTGATGCAATTCGCATTAATCAGTGATGTTGGGTGCTGCATGTGCCACCTAATGCAACATTTGTCCACGCTTGATGGGTGTTAGTAGTTTGTCAGTTAACGTGTTCTGTTGTTGATATTTTTAAGCTATTGATATCATGCAACATTGTGACGCATGCGAGACCACCAAGGTGAGTGTCTGGGGGCTGGGTGTTGGACGCTCTGCTTTGTATAGCGCTTTGTGTAGAGCTGTCCACTGGCAGGAACTGTTCAGAGAGAGTTTTCCAGACCGCAGAGCAAGAGCAGCTCCACCATCAGGGCAAACCACCATCCCTCAACCTCTGAATAAGGCAGGTGGTGGAAGGCGAGAGGTGGAAGGCTGGGATTCGGGCAAATAAACTCCTTACCACTTCTAAATTTTTTATTGCCGGCTATAGCTGGATTTCCTCGCCGTGATAGCACGGTATTATCAACGCGTATCGCAAAGGCGATAGGAAATCCAGTGATAGAGTGTAGAACCAGCAATAGCATGAGAATTCCAGCGATAAATCAACTGCGCTAATGTCAAGCTTGCTAATAGGCAAGTGTGTACTTAACCTAACAATCCACCTCCCATTGACAAGATGGTTAAGTCAAGTTTTTTTCAGGTGTTAGATTCCAGCGATAAGCAAGGTTAGCGCTACTTTTCTTATCGCTTCGCGGGCATTGAAAATAGAGGGAAGCAGTGTTTGCGACTGTTTCAATGGAGTTTAAGTCAGGAACGCCTACTTTGCATGTGATTAGGGATATATATCGCTGACATGCAAAGTGGAGAACAGACGGCTGCTAACTCAAGGAAACACGCATTAGCGTGCCCTTGATAATAGAGCGATATTTAAATCGCTTTTTTTTGGCCGAAAACGGCCTCTAAAGTGCCGAAATTGGGCTTTATAACATGCCCCTAAGTGATTTTACCAGAATCACAGGATGTTCCGCGTCATTGTCGATACTCGAACCTGGTTCCCCAGATTCGAGGTCGACTTTCCAAGCCGTTAGGCCAACTCCTCTCCCCGTATATATACCGTATATATATATCAAATATTTTTTTAAGTATTTATAGAGAGCGGTTTAAACTAAATGGTAAATATTTTGCCACAGATGACCAAATAAAGAATTAGGCTTGCAGATGTGAGACATTGACTAAACAGTATTCACATTGTTGGGACTGAAATGTCCCATGCACTGTAGATAGTCACTAGTAGAGACTGTTCAGCAGGAGAAGTCTGAGGTGTTCCTGGCATATGAAACACCCAAAGAAAGCCGACTACCCCAGAGTGTAAAACCAGGAGTGACCCATGACATGGAAGGTTCCCACCGGTCTCTGTGTATGGTTATATAGCACGTAGTACCACCATGACACCTGGTAGCCCAACCAGCACTTCTACCACTGCTGAGATGCGGGAGTGGAGCAGCGTCGATGCCGGGCCAGGAAGCACCAATCAGCCCAGAGGCCGCAACTGCTGAACGTTCAGCAGAAGTCTTAGCATGAAGGTCACAACCGAACCCCTGTCTACAACTGCCCAGAAGGCCTCCGCTGCCGTACATGCAAGGTGCTGCGCGGGACTACCTCACCAACCTCACTGTGAGAACACTATCGCGAGACAAAGCTGACGTCACAACCTCCACAGGGCAAGAGTCACCACCCTGAGGGTAGCAGCAGGAATCGAAATCACGGCGCTGCCACAGCAGCCCCCACAAACCAGCAGTTTTAGGCAGGCGTAGCCTACACCTGCGACAGGACACTAACAGACGCAGCAGAGGCATTTGCCCGAGGGGTGGAAGACATTTTACTACATTGCTTTAGACCTGTAACAGAATTTGTCGCTATCTGAACCAGTGTTTATTCGATGCCTTAACCAGTGCTTTAAATGGGCCGGTACTCACCGGTACGGAGTACTGGCACTTCTCTGTAGCCAGGGAGAGTACCGGAAGCATGATCCATAGTACGACAGTCGCAGGTTAGGTTTCCTCCAGGGCAGATGCCACTCTGCTTACGAGGAGCTTGTAATGAAACATTGAAGTAGCCTTTTGCAGAGTTGCTTGCTGGTGAAGATTCCAGCAGCGCCCATTTGAATGTCCCCAAACTGCAGGGGTTTGAAAGGGCTTGTGTCACGCTGTGATTAACAGGACAGGGTCTCTAGACAGCCACCATTCCGGTGAAAGTGCCATCATGGCTTTCATTATGTGTAATGAGTTAATCTGTTTTAGTGACATAAACGCATTTCTTGTGTGCTTTGATAGGTGCTGCAACTGGTACAGAAGTCATTATGTATGATCATATCTTGCCGGTAGCCCTGCCCCTAGCACCGCCCACTTGCCAAACCTCTAATTTAATTAGTACCTGCAGTTATTCTTTCCCTTTTAAAGCACTGGCCTTAACCATAGAATTTTGGGGACCATACATATATGTCCCGACCCTAGTAGGAAGAAAGGACATCGGGTGGCGGTGGATATAGTGTTTGTTAAACACTAAGTGGATTACAGCCCTGTATGACCTGCTCATCGCATTGTGTAATACTGAGTTCTGCTATGAGATTAAAAATAATTGTTTTGACATAAAAGACTGAGCTGGACATTATATTATTGTGTCGGTTGGTGACTTGTGAACTCTTTATCCCCAAATTATCTCCCTGAGAAGGCTTGGACTGTTCACCTTTGTCACACTGGTAGTGAAGTGCGGACAGGTTTGCACCTGGCTCAGTTAGCAGAGCCATGCTAGGACACACCGCAGGACACCAATGGCAAATGACCTCATCATCCGTGGTTGGGGCCCAGTGGTGCCTGTCTATCCTATGACCCGCCCCCAGTGATGTCTGACACTCATCAATGAACTGACCTTTCGTAAGAATCTTAAAACCAGGCTAATTATTTAGACAGGTCTAAATACTATGGCTAGAGTGTGCTTTATCGGTGTGGGTCTTGAGACTGAAATTCTAGCGCTTGGACACTTCAATCGAAGTAACTGGGCATTTTATAAATAATTTTATTATTATCATTATTATTATTATCACTGTAGCTCTGTACCAAAAACAGGCCACTGATAACCTTTTTTTGGGAGCAGAGACTAAAATCTGTACTTCTCAGCCTCTACAGTGCTGTGCCAAGTGATATCTGCTGCATTAAGGCACACTGTTGCATAAGTAACCTGTTTACCTCTGAGACCCATGGATATGCCAAGAACTGCAGCATAACAAGTCACTATTAAAACACATGTAGCATTTCACTAGGTGGCAGAAGCAGAGAATTTAAAGCCACAGACTTGACAGCTCTGAAAAAAAAGATGACGACCAGTGATCAATGGTAATAAGGGAGGCCCACATCATTGCACTTCAAGAGACCTGGGATACTTCTGATTCTTTTATAATGGATGGCTTTGCCCCTTTTTTCAAAGCTGCCTCACCCTCTATTGCTGGTAGAGAAAAGGGTGGTTTACTCACCCTAATTTCTTAAATTATCCTTTACCATTAAGGGTCTCCCCAGCTCATCGCCGCACATTCTAGCAGTAGAACTGACCTTTTTAAATGGGGAAACATTGGTGATTGTTAATTTCTATAATCCGTTTTGTAGAGATTTTGAGAGTGAACATTTGACTGGTCTCATTGTCTTCTTAGAGGAACTTGCACAGGGGAGACACACTCCCTACAATCTAGTCATAATGGGGGATTTTAATATTCATCGATGAAAATTAAATTGTGTGATGTAGAGGAAGCCCGATGAAGATTTACCACCAATGGTCCATTTTGAACATTCAAGGCAAGGCACCCATCTGGATAGTTTTTTAGCAAACAATAATTTATACTGTCTAGAGCCGGGGGAATAAAAATCAGCGATACCATCTTTCTTTGGTAGAGGTTGCAGTTCCACTATAGACTATGTCGTAATTTCAGCCGCCATATACAAACATATTCGGGAGGTTAGGGTGGTTCAAACCAGTCTTAGTGACCACAATCCTATTATTGTGGTAACTAAAGGCTATTTGGTCTTTAGGGGCGGAGAGCCAAAAGCTATGGCTAGTGGGGTTTTTCGAACGACGGCCCAGGACCGAACGATAAGATGGGAGAAAATTGTCCTGAAACTCTTTTTACATGAGCTATATACTGAGGGCAAAGAGGAAATTGAGCGTTGTATAAATACACACAGTGAGCCGACAGAAGTAGTAGAGGCTTATGATCGACTAAGTAAGCTAATTGGTAATACGCTAACAAGCAAAAAGTCTAAGGCCGGAGCATATGATGTAAAGTGGTTTGACGCCGACTGTTCCAAAACTCATAAAGCCCTAATGGTTGCTCTAAAATGTATACCTAAAGACCCCAAACTGATTTAATCTTGTAGAAAAGCTTATGATTTAGCTTTAAAATCTAGGAAGGCATCACTGAGGGATCAGGCTTGGGATGATCTAACATAGGCGTGCTCACAAGCGGATATTGCAAAATTTTGGAAAGTGGTAAATAGCTCATTTTTTAAAGACAACAAAACAACAAAAGTAGAATGCGTAATTCCAGCTGACAGGTGGGTTGGCCACTTTGAACAAATCTACTCAGAGGTTGTTGCAGAACCTATAGGTCCCTTCTGGGCACCTAACCCTTTACCCCTAGACCTGACTGTGGACATAAAAGAAGTTCAGAAAGCCATTGAGGGTATGTCTGCCAGGAAAGCCCCCAGGCCTGATGAGATACCGGTGGACCTTTACAAGTCAGATGTGGGTGTATGGGCGAAAATTTTAACTGGAGTGTTTAATGCAGCCGTAAGGGCCGGTCAACTTCATTCATGGTCAACAGCTGTGATATTGCCAATTTTTTAAAAAGGAGCCAGGGAAGACCCTGGATGTTATCGCCCAATTTCTTTATTAGACACCGCAGCAAAGATCATGGGAAAAGTAATGTTTGATATTGCCAATTTTTAAAAAAGGAGCCAGGGAAGACCCTGGATGTTATCGCCTAATTTCTTTATTAGACTCCGCAGCAAAGATCATGGGAAAAGTAATTTTAGACCACTTAGCGACCTGGCTGGAAGAGAGGGATGTGTTATCAGAACTACAATTTGGTTTTCGTAAAGGGAGAGGCACAGTAGAGCAACGCATGAACCTGCTCATGATTACCAGTAAATACACCCTAGCTAAAAAAGGACGTATGTCATTGGCTTTTATGGACTCAACGTCAGGGTAAATAGGTCTAAGTTATGGCACTTATTAATAGATACTGGGATGGACATGAACTTAGTAAATTTCCTGCATTGGTCCCATCTCAATCTAACTGCCTCAGTGAGATATAACAAAGATGGCTCCCTATCTAATGCCTGGAAGGTCCAAAGAGGAGTACAGCAGGGTTGCATCCTTGCCCCGGTCTTATTTACTTTGTATATTAATAATCTGGGGGTAGTATTGTCCAACTCTTGCCTAGACATTCCTAGAGTAGGTTCTAAATCTATTCCAGCACTTTTATATGCGGATGACGCAGTTTTAATTGCCAGGACCCCAAATGCATTGAAATCTTTAGTTAACTCTTTTATTGATTTTATGGTAGCCCTGGATCTTGTAGTTAATTTTAAAATATCACACATTATGTCAATGGGTTACTCCAAAAGGGGGAATACATCTCTTCCCTGTAAAGGTGGCGTGCTAACCAATGTGCCCACTTATCCATACTTGGGAATACTATTTGACGACAGGGGCTCCTGGGTAGCACAGTGCGCTCTAAATTAACATATTTTGGCAAGAGCGACTGGAGCCTCACTGGATTTCGCTAGAAGATTAGGTAGTAAACCAATACAACCACTGCTAAAAATGTATAACGAGAAATGTGTTGCAATGACAGCGTATGGTAGTGTGGTGTGGGGTTTTAAGGATTGCAGCGAACTCCAGGGAGTAGAAAATAACTATTTACGAAAACTCTTGGCTGCTCCCCCTAGCATTCCACCTTTTATCACCCATGAGGAACTAAGACAGGGCTACTTGACAGACAAAATTGCAGCAGCACCCCTTATATGGTGGCTAAATATTTGGTCGAAAGACAAACCAAATCTAAACCAGACCATCTTAGAAGATTGTATGAGTTTGGATGGAGCCATGGAAATCCCGTGGTTAAACTATATTTCACAACAGCTTTCAACTCTTGGGCAACCAGAGCTAACTAAGAATCCTAGAAAGCTGCAACCTGAAACTGTGAAAATTTTAAAAACTCAATTTCTCACTAGGAGGCACTTAGATAGAGAAACAAAAGAACTTATGAAACCTTTGTGTAGATATTTTAAGATTTTAAGTGCTGGCATTTTAAGTCAACCATTTTGGGCTTTTGTAAATAACCTGCACCACCGCTTTATTTTATCTAGGTTTAGATTTAGTTGTATTCACTGGCTCCTAACTGTACTTAAAGGCTTCTCAAAGTTGCTCTCTGCAACCATGCACATGTGACAACTTCTCCGAACAAGATATATTGCACTTTATGTTCTTCTGTGGCTTTTATACTGAACTGAGAGTTAAATATATTCTACCACTTTTTAAAGATTGGTATTTTGCACAAGTTAGGCCAGCACTGACCTACCTACAAAGGCTTTCTTTCCCCTTTGTTTGTTATGGGGTTGCATGTTTTCTGTCAAGGGCGATCCGTAAACGAAATAATATGGTGGGCTTACATTCATGATTTGGGTCATTAGAAAATGTCTGCCCTTTGTGTCTCTATAACTTTCTCTATTTTAACTTACAACATCAATGTCTTTTTTTTAAAAAAATGTAACATGTACTTTTATGGCCATCATGTGGCTGAATAAAGTTTTAATTGATTGATTGATTGACAGCTCTGAACATGTTGGACAGCGAAGAGGGTCAAACAAATTCAGCTCAGTGCAAAAAAGAAGTTGGCTTGGGAACAAATATAATTCTCAGTAGAGTACAACTATTAAGCTAGAGTTCTCTGGGTGATGATGGCCGGGAAACATAGGTAATCAAAGCCTTTGTGTTTTCTACTTGTTGTTTGTATGTCACACATAGCATCTGCTGGGCCATGTGCTCTATAGCCCTGTAGGTAAAGACAATCTGACACCTGAAGAAAGAGAGGCTCCTTAGTCTAAGTCACAAAGGCTTGATGTGCCCTCGCTAGAGACCTGAGATACGTTTTTCATGTGCCTCTCTCAAAATCCACCTGATGTGTTTTTCTTTTGCGTCGTTCACTTGCAGTCAATCACTTGATCTTCATGCTCCTAGCATTTTCTCTGCCTGCCTAAGGTTGTAGAGGGAATCGACCTCAAAGACTTAATGGTACACGACCTTATACAGGTTTAGTCGACAGTCATCCGGAGCTGCATCAGTGATGGCCCAATGATGAGTCACTTATGGTGACCACACGTCTGGGCTAACCATGAACTCTCTCAATGACTTCCCAGCCTGTTGAGTCATCCAGTCATAGCCTGAAGCATCATTGGTTCAGATTACACCAGTCTGTGGATATGCGGCGACACCCCTCTGTCTCGATGCAGTTTATGTCACCGGCCGCCAACGTGAGTGGAATTGAAGGAAATGACATAAAATGACACAGCAGGTACCGATAAATCCCCCTGCTTGTTTTCTAAGTTATTGCATCTTGCAGTACATATTTCAGTGCTTTTCCTCACAATGATGTAAGACTTGTTCTAGTGGTTTGACTGGTCGTGCAATCTGAAAGTGATTGTGTAAATCCTTTGGTGCAGACACCGCGATGTAGACCTCTCACCCAGAGAATATTACCGATTAACCGGAAGCCAGTTGTGGCACCTGCTGAAATCATTCGATGACAAGGAAAAGTGTGCATCATTGATTGAATTATCTCATTTTTATGATGTAACCGTCTCAGTTTAAGTCCCTTTTGTGATGAAACCACCTCAGCTTGAGTCATTGCTTTCATTGAAGGTAAATGGATGCTTTGGAGACTACCTCTTAGACGAGTGACTCAGCTCTGTTTTCTTGTCTACATCAAAGATCCAGGCTTCTTCAGCACAACTACATTTAGATGAGGTGGGTAAACTCAGATGCGTTGATAATGAGGTTGTGGGTGATGCTAGCCAGAATTTAAGCTGAAACACCTCTAAATAACTCTGAAAATGGTTGAAACCTAAGGTTGAAGGTCACTTCTACCTGATAGATGATTGTGTTGAGAAACAGAGTCCATAAAATGGCGACGGATGCTGCCTATTGTTCCTAGCGCTAGACATTAGGGGTCCAATTTAGAGAGGGGCCAAGATATAATCATTCAAAAAGCAACAGTAACCCTAATTTCCACCACAGGATTGTCTGCCAGGAGATTTACCATTGCCTTCCTACTGCTATTCTACAGTGGTAATTCTTATTGCGTGGCATCTTCAGGTTCAAAATAGTCTTTCGGAGTAAATCGCATTACCACTGCTTCTTGGGTGATTAGACAAAACCCTCAGGTCTAGGATAAAAATGCTTCCTTGAAGGTCATCAAAACCCATCAGTCGTATAGTGTGCACGAACGAGGCTGAAGTATCCATAATGGAGTCACTCAAGGTCCTGTGGTGCTTGCTAATACGGACACGGATGGACATTCACCCCTTCATTATCCATGGGACGCACCTGCGGTGAATGAGACTTACCTGTCGAAGTACTATTTCAGAAGCCATTATTAGCTTTTCTGCAGGTCAGAATTAAATTCAAAACTCTATCTCACCTTCAAAAGGACAGAAAGCTCAGCACCTAGATTCTTCCGGAAAAAACCTCACGTGCCAGCAGCCATCTTGTCTCCTCCGATCTGACCAAGCCAGCCTTCTAATGATGCCCGGGGCGCAATGTAAAAGCAAAGAAAACAGGTTTCTCAGTCGCCCGTCCTCGCCTCAGGAATTAACTTTCCCCCTACTATCTGCAGCGCTCCTGACCTCATGACCTCCAGGACATAACAGAAAACCCACCTGGTCTGACTACATCTGTGTCACAGGTTAGGGACTGGGTCTGTTCCATGTGACTGTCTACCTGATGCCATAAGTGTTAAACGTGACCTCAGCATTCAGAAGTGTGGTGAATATATAGGAAAAAAACGATGCTACATTCTCCTACACAGAGTCAGAAAATAGAGCTGCAACTGCTCGAGCGTATCGGTATACCCTTCTCCCAAAGAGCTTAGAAACAACTCATTTCTACAGTGTGAGCTATACAACTTTCCATCAGCTTGTGCCCATTTTTCCTCAGTAATGCACATTTTACTCTGTTGTGACTCCACTACACTGTTTCTAAGTTTACTTCGGCCCTCATTATGATCTAAGGGTTGCGTTGATCATTTACTTTTTGACAACTCTCACCGTGAAATGTGTGCTGTCCAGTCCTTCTCACTGTACCCAACCCCCACTACACCGCACACTACAAAAGACCAATGGTTTCCTCACGTGGAGCGCGAATCCATCGGTGTAGGACCCTCAGTAGTGACCCTGCTGCTCTCACGCGCACAGTGCGCCCTCTGCACAGTGTGCTGTTCATTGTAGTCTTGTAAAACGAGGTGGCCAGATGTCACTGTTTCCTCGCCAGATGTCAATGTTTCCTCCCCTTTGGTGCATAGGGATCGCCCTGTATGGAATCCATGTGACTCACAGAGATGCTGATACATTTCATCCAGTCTCCATAGCAACAGCCCTTCCATTATAGCAAACCTTGAGCAATTACCTTCTCGCCAAACTGCCCATAAGCCAATTGTGGTTTTTAGTTGTGCTAACCTTATACGCAGGGTGGTCTAGTGACCTTTTCCATGCTACCTTGTTCCTTTGCTATTACTCACAGTAGATCGCTGTTTCTATTACAGAGGCGCACCGAGTCCCTTGCGGCAACTGGCTGTACTCTTGACCTAGCCATGCAGTGGCTTAAGTTCTTTATCTCATGTTTATGGGTGTCAAGGGCTAATGGTTGCCGCGAGGTAGTACCTAGAAGCTCCCACTATCCTGCACTTGTTCAACTGGCTTCCAGCCCAGGCCATCTAAAGGTGAGGCACACCTACTTCGCTCTTCCCTTTTTCTAGCCAGTGCAGTCACTCCCCTTTTCAATGGCTGCATGAATGAGGGCCACCAGCAGAGGGGGCTGCTGTGTCTTGTGAGGTCCCTGCCTACAACCCCTGGAACTGAGCTCCCGCCATTAATTCAGGACACACCTGAAAAAAAGTTAATTCATAATGTTTCCTTCTCTTTCAAAATAAAGAATTCACAATAGAAGCGACAAAAGATGCACTTATTGCGTTGAATGTTGTCTGTGGTCTAATAAAAAAGGAAATTTGCCCAACATCCTGACTTCTCATTCAAGGAATCATCTGCTGCTCCAATACAATTAGATTTACTCAGGAGTACACCGTATCTGTACTTTATTAAACAGTAATTTTCAAAATCGGCCATGAGCTGATGCCTATTACATTTTTATACACGATTCTTCTGGAAGATTGCTGACAGAGGGTTGCCCACACTCCACATTTTCCTGAGACGTTCCCAGTTTTCCCGTTACCACTGGGTGGAGGAGGAAGTGAGAGTTTGCAGCTATTCCGAAACCGGTTTTTCCGGCCATTCCCATCTTTGAACGAAACTTTTGGAAATGTACTCCTTTCAGGGGAAGTCATACATCCCTTTCCAGAGTGAGACTGGGCAGGGAAACACCAAAATGGCTAGTGTTGTATGGAAATGTGTTTCTACATGAGGAAAATATATTTACCATGTAGAGCAAAATAAATAAATTCCAATTGCACTAATGCATGCATAATTGTACGCTGTAAAATTGTGAATTCACTTGTGTTTTCTAGGAGCGCTCCTGCAACCCTTTAAATGTCACAGGTTTCCAGAGTCACTCTTGTAAATTTCTGTTAATTACATTGACTGTGTGAATTTGCACCCAAATGTGGAAGAAAATCTATGGTGGCAGATTTACATATTTCTTTAAGAATCGAGTCCATAATATTTAAAGATCATAATCCTGGGGAATTAAGGACTCTTCACAAAGCCCATTAAGAAATATTGCTTATTCCCACTATGCAAAGACAAACAGTGATAGTTTCATGCAATGCTCAATTGGCAGGCAACAGCATTTCCACAGTGCCCCCATATGTGGGTACTGCAATTTCTACAGTGCCCCAGTATGGTCTTATTTCCAGATTGTATAGTTACCCCGTGTTCTTATCAATTTCTACTGTCTCAATTCCAATACAGGTCTAAGACCCTTCTTTCTTTTGCGGACATTCCCCTCGGCTAGGACCTGATGTACAAATCCCATTCACAAGTAAGGGGTGTGCAACTAAAGGGACAGGTTTGCTTTAAAAATGTTCCCTGTAGGGCAGGGGTACTCGCAAACTTTCTGTCTGGGGCCAAAATTACAGTGTGGTTAGTGCCCGAGGGCCGCACTGATAGGGGTGGAGTCTGTGGGGGCGGGATCAGTGGGGGGTCGGAGCTAGAGTAAAAAAAAAACTTTCAAAACATAGGCGGTATGGCTTAAAAAGACCACATTCGTAAACACACAGACACCGTATACATTTTGTTTTCCAATTCCAATTCCCATTCAGTACCTCCAGGCAAGGTGCACTTTCCCACACAGGGAAAACAATGTTGTTCAAAGAGGGGAGAAAACACAAGTATCACTTCACTGGCAAACGTGGCGCTAATGTGTTTAGGTGTAAATAAATCAATCTGGCCACCTTGCAACCACTGTCTTGCTTTAATTAGTTATTTATTTTTGACATTTGGAATGTTTTATTCCTCTCCACCCCGAGGCTGCACTGGTGTCAGAAAAGACGTTTCCAGCAAAAATGTTTTCTTTTTGGATCCATTTCACAGGGGAGCAAATAAAGGAAAGGAGGAAAGAGAAGGTAATACCGGTTTCCTGAAGTCCTGGTTTTCCCTAACTGAGGAGCGAGACCGAAAGAGAGGGAAGACTCGGAGGCTTAGAGGCCGTCATCGGGGCATGCGCTCACAGTTATAGGGCCTTGGGGAGGCTGCGCGCAGGAGCCATATGGACTAAATGTAGGAAAATATACATGACAAATTTTCCTGGTCACATGGCTTCGCTATATTAAAAAGCATGTTCGTATCCCAGGTCTCGCGCACAAACGATTAAAGAAAATAAACATACCTGTGCAGGCGCTGCTGTGAAGGTTCTCTGTGGCTGCGGGCAGGATGGACGTCGTCAAGAGGGACACAGGCAGCTCACCGAAAGGTCCTCTAAAAGTCAGCTGTAACTAGCGCTAGTTACAGCTGACTTTTAAAGGGCGTTCGCTTCGTTTGACGTCAGAGGCAGGCAGGCCAATCAGATGCAAGCAGTAAGCAGAGACGATGGCCGCAGGAGGAAACGTTGTGAATACGTAGCGTATTCACAACGTTTGCTCCTGCGGCCATCTTCCTTGCTTACTCCCTCCAAGGAAGTGTACTGTCGTCGATCAAGGTCCGCGGGCCGCCAATGAAGGCCGGGCGGGCCGCCAGCGGCCCGCGGGCCGTACTATGAGGAACCCTGCTGTAGGGGAACACACTGAGGAGAGTATTGAGAGGAACATTGGGGAGTAGGCAGTGGTCCCCTGGACCACAGTCTCCCCTCTCCAAGACCTTGCCATGCTTCCCAAAGGGGATACTGTCCAACTTGGACTGCTTCCCCTTTAGTTACTACCAATGTTCCCTCTAATTTTTTTCTTCTGTTTGCAGGAATAAAGGGTCTCTGTGCACTGCAGCCAAGACTGTGCTACTCAAAGTGATGCAGCAACTCACTATGCAAATGATCACAGTGCACGACGTACCAAATTTAGTAGGTTTGCAACTTCCGATTAAATGTAAAAGGTGCATTCAGATTCACAATTATTTGCATGTAATAATCACATTTTAGTCAGACGTTCTAATGCAGTGTTTCCCAAACTGTGGTCCGTGGACCCCCAGGGGTCCCTTACACATTCCTAGGGGGTCCACAGGCAGAAGGTTTGAAAGCACTGAAAAGTATCTTGTTTAATTAGCAGTTTTCAAAGAACAATAAAAGTGTCAAGATAACACGAGTGATTAATGTCCCTGCTAGAGAGAGATGAGAGTTTTGTCCAGTCGCAGCTTTGACTTATCTAATGTAGCGCAGAGGGTTAAAATGCCCTACTGCAAAGAACGTGTACCATGCATTTTAAAAAACAGTATTTTATATGCATAGGTCAGTGGGTTACTGTTTTTGTCAGAGAGATTCTTTTGTTACTGTACAGCTGCTTGCAAACTGCAAGGTACAAGTTAGTGACTTATGTTTTTCCCCAGTCTTTCATTATCCTGATGCTGCTAAAAAGGTTTATTTGGGTGGAAATACATTTTTATTGTTAAAGTCAATGCTAACCACTGTTATGTTCTGAATCCTGTGTTTGTGCTTCTCCAGACCAAGCACTCTTTAAAAATGCCTACCAGTATGAATGACATGTGAATTCTTCACCTTGTAGTCCCCTTTGCCTTATGTAACATTTTCTATACACTGATTTACACGCATGATTCATTGTCTCTATATGTGTGTGATGTAAAGTGCTCAGACATCCTACAATGGTATGAGAGATGCTATATAAAATGAAATACAGGTGACAGAGGGGCTATGGGGAGATGAGAAGCACTGTTGGAGGGTGATAGTGGGGGAATCATTGAAGACCCCTCAGAAAGATTGTCGTATTCTGGTGCATGGTCAGGTCTTCATTTACTATTCTTTAAAAGCTAATACAATTCAATATATAATTATACATGTGTTGTAGGCTGCAGCATTGTTTCCTAAATGTTTTGGGGGTAGAGCCTCCCAAAGCCCCCTTTGTATTGGTCAGGCTCACTCACTGCACTTGGTGTGCACCATATGGGGACTTGTCTGAAATCATTTGCCAGGGCTGCTTTGGATTTCCAGTCTGGCCCTGGCAGGAGCCTCATACTGCGAAATAAAACCAACCATTGGAAAGTTAGTCACAGAGATGCAGCACCAACCTTCCCATGAACTTCTTTCGTTTTCTTGCAAATGCTTTCAATATAAAATATAGCAGAAGTGGCGGAGAGTGTCGTTAGCCTCCTTGGCTTAACAACACACTCCGCCACTTCAGAAATGCAGGGCTGCACCGCGCTACACTTAACAGGGGAAGATTGTTTATGTACAGGAAGGTCCCCCTTCCTGCACATAAAAAATCTTGAAATGTCATTTTGTCACTTCTATGTGTGCTGCTTAATGCAGCACATATGGAAGTTACAAAATGTATTTTTTATTTTTTTAAAGACTGTTGATGTGCAGGAAGGGTCACCTTCCTGAACATAAATAATCAAGGCGTTTTGCAAAAACGAGGAGAAATGAAGCATTTCTCCTTGTTTCGCCAAGTTAAGATCAGGTTTTCCCTGGTCTTAATTTTGGCGCTGCCTCCCATTTACACTGCCCTTGTAAATACGGGGTCGCGTCAAAATCAATGGGTGTTGCAGGGGAAACGCCCACTGCAAAACCCACTGCCCACCCCTTTCACGCTAAATATTGGGTGAAAGGGGGTCTTATTTAAAAGGCAGCGTTAAGCTACGTTAAGTGGCTTAACGCTGCCTTGTAAA
Source organism: Triturus cristatus (assembly GCF_964204655.1). NCBI lineage: Eukaryota > Metazoa > Chordata > Amphibia > Caudata > Salamandridae > Triturus > Triturus cristatus. The sequence continues at coordinate 320,262,029 of NC_140586.1, read as the reverse complement.
TAAGGCAAAGCCCCTATCGCCACGGGAACATCTCAAAAAGCGATGTTCCCATGGTGATAGGGGCTTGTAAATATGGACCTTAAATCATTAGTAATTGGAGTATTTGTTTTGTGTGCACACGTGTGTTAATGTTTTTCGAATTACTGTTTTAATGTTTGAAATTTAAATCCTACAAATTGCTTGGGGGTCCCTGCCTTCCAGTGATGACTCAATGGGGGTCCTCAGGAGTCAAAAGTTTGGGAACCACTGTTCTAATGCATTTGTATAATACACTAAAATGATCATACCAGCAGCCTGTGACTTTTACTCCACTGGCACTTACACTCAACAGGTACAGAAATGACAGAATTCAAATGTTTGTACCATTAAGTAATTTTACTTTGAACGGTGTTGAAGAGCATTCAACAGAGCTCTCAAGTTTTCCCATGTAAGGTATGAGTTGCTGATCTAGTCATGTTTGTTTCTTACTGTTGCATACGTTTTAAACTGTTCACCACTAAATAAAAGCAAGACCACAACTATTAGAACACAAAAAGAAAAAAAAGGATGGATTGAGCTAGCCATTCTTGACATTGGACAGCAACAGATGAGCCAGCTATGCCTGAAACGGGGCAACTGTAGATGATCTAGTCATGGCTGCCAGTGGACAACAGGAGATGAGAAGGCCGATGATGAAGCATGAACACCCAGGGTGGTGTGTGGGACCTCGCATTACAATTTTTTGTTATATCCTAGTCCTGTTCCATAGTGAGAAAAATAGGACATCAGGTTCCCCAAAATTTGGATAATTTCCTCAGGTGATTACCCTAGTCCAGTGTTTTCCAAACTGTGGGTCCCGGGCCGTTTCTTAATGAGTCCGGAATGTCCTCCGACAAATTGCTGCTTATTCTTTCAACATGGAGATCGGTGTTTACTTTTCTTTCTCTGACCGCAAAGTGCGAGGAGGTTTTAAAGTAAATCATGTGACAATCTTCCTGGAGTACAGGGAGTGTGAAAGGAATGGCTGTAGGATGTTGGTTTTTTGCAACACACAACAAAATGTAAATAGATGTAAATTAAGTTTATGCGTTCAGCAGTTAGGAAAGCAAAAATGAAGTATATTGTTCTGTAATTCTGAAGGGTGCTGGAAACAGGGATTTTAATAGTATCTAACTACAACTGTTTGTCTGTTCAAATTTACTGCCCATTTCACTGGAAAATGAGCAGTCTGTAAATGACAATGTGATACCACACAATGTTTTAGTTATATTAAAAAATCACCGGCCTCATGTCCATTAAAGGTAGTTGAGTTATAAAAAAAAAATTGTTCTAAAAATTGGGTTGTGGTTCTAAAACCTTTGGTTAGCACTTCCCAAGTCCATTCTGGAAAGACTTGTCTCATTTGCCTTTTGGTACGTTAGATTGTGGTCTTGTAGGATGTAAACAACAACAGCTTAAGCCTTCCTCTCGGTCTCTCAGTCGCCAGGCTTGGGGGTTCAGTAGTTTATAGGACGATGTAGTCATACCTTACATTGGACAGCAGCAGATGAGCCAACCATGCCTGGCATTGGACAGCAGAAGAGAAGGTAGCCATGCATGGCATCACGCAGCACGAGATGAGTTAGCCACACCCGACATTGGGTAGCAAGAGATGAGCTAGCTTTGCCTGACACTGGTTTGCAAGAGATGATCTAAATTTGCCTGACATTGGGTCGCAAGAGATGAGCTAACTTTGACTGACATTGGGTCACAAGAGATGCATTAGCTTTGCCTGACATTGGGTCGCAAGAGATGAGCTAGCTTTGCCTGATATTGGGTCACAAGAGATGAGCTAACTTTGACTGACATTGGGTCACAAGAGATGCATTAGCTTTGCCTGACATTGGGTCGCAAGAGATGAGCTAGCTTTGCCTGATATTGGGTCACAAGAGATGATCTAGCTTTACCTGACATTGGGATGCAAGAGATGAGCTAGCTTTGCCTGATATTGGGTCGCAAGAGATGATCTATCTTTGCCTGACATTGGGATGCAAGAGATGAGCTAGCTTTGCCTGGCATTGGGTCGCAAGAGATGCACTAGATTTGCCTGACATTGGACAGCAGAAGAGCAGGTAGCCATGCCCGACATTGGTTAGCAGGAGATAAGCTATCTTTGCCTGATATTGGACAGCCCGCGATAATCCCCTCACATTTGACAGCTGGAGATGAGATAGCTGTGCCTCTTATTGAGGAACAGGAGATTTATACACACCACAGCACTGACTTCAAAGCTGGCATATGAATTTTTGTACTTGTTTTTTTACTAGTCTTCTTGTGTAATAATTCCCATACCAGACCACAGTAACATCCTTGCATGACATTAAACATGTGCAACACTGCCCAATTTATCATGTTCTAGGCTTCACAGACTGATTTTCTTTGGTTGTAGATAACACTACAATGAATTCAAAAGGTACAGTCGCAGAAGAACTATGGATGCCTTTGATATATTCACAGCGCACCAGTCAAGATAATGCAGCATACAATTCCACCCGCGTAGATAAAATAAACAAGTACACATTAGAAATCACTTGTGTAACCGAGGCAGAAAACTTTGCACATAAGCTATAAGCTCAGCACTTGAGAGTTTCTGACTAAGCACATTATTAAATAAGAACAAGCATAGTAAATTGCACACTAAAAGCATGACTGTTAGGAACCATGCTGACTAGTTCTCATAATGTCAATTTAAGGCACCCTGTGACCAGCAGACACTTCCCCTGCTCCCTATTGGTTGTATCTGTGCTTTTCACATTCCGAACACTCTGAGGCAGTGAGGCTGTAACAGGCCGAAATGAAATCAAGAAAAATTGGCCTCCCTCCACATAGTTTAGATTAGTAGTAGAAAAAAAGGCAATAATTGGGGTCAGGGTTGGATTGGTAACACGGGCACTCTGGAAATGGCCGAAGGGCCAGTAGCCGAGTTCTAGCTGTGGGCTGCTTTTTGCGGCAGCCTGGGGGCTGTCTGTGCTGTTAGGATGACGCCAGCGGCCCAGTGGGGGCCTGAGTGGCCTTTCTAGAGGCAGATGGGCGGAGGTATCACTCCCTTTCTCTCACTGGGCCGGCCCATTAATGTATGCTGATTGAGCGGGGGCCGGGAGCCTGAGCAGAAGTGGTCTCACTTGCATTCATGTGTGGCTCAGCAGTGTGAACTAATCTGTGCTTTTTATAAAAAATCTAAGTGAATGTAATAAAACATGCCCCCCACCCCCATTCTTTTCATAAAACTTAGCTGAAGCAGTGTTTTGCGGAAAGGCAATACGCAAATGTGGGCCACTTTCTTTGGTGTGCCCGGGCCGATTTTTGATCCCAATCCAACCCTGATTGAGGTGCAGTGGACCAGATGCACCCTACCTCAGGAGGGCGGATAAGTCGACCCGCCAGGATTCAAACTTTAAGCCGTAAGAGCTGTGGGTCGAGGGGTGGGCGGCGGGCGGGAGAGGGGGGGGGGTTGATTTCACAAACGACGTGGGAAAATTAATTATTTATTTGATTTGATTTAATTTTCCCTTATGGTCGTCTGTCAAATGCCCCCCAACCCAGCCCCACTCCCCCACCGCTCTTACCTGCACGGGACGCACCTGCAAACTTTCCACCATAAAGTCAAACACAGATCCTTCTGTTTTTCCTCCTGTAGCCCCTCTGCTGAAATTATTTTTCGTATTTTTGCCTTAAAAAACATTGCTTAACAATCCCATTGCTCAGAGCCTATAGTGAAAACGGTAGAAAGACAGGGCACTTCGCTGTTAAACTTAAGGCACACGTTTAGATGACGATTTTTGGCTGCTACACGAGGGTTGAAGTAGCGTGTGTCCGGTGAGAGAAGTGATGCTAAGAATTGGAAGCATCAGACTCAAGAGCTGAATTAATTGAAGGCTGAATAAAATAGTGCTTCATACAGTATTTTTCCACTTCTAAGTGCTGTTAATATCTAGGGCCTCATGTAGGTAGCTTAATACCGGTCGGTAACGGCCGAAATTCGGTAAATATGCCGTTACCGACCGGTATATAGACAAGTGAGATGTAGGAGACCAAAAACCAGTTTTCGGTAAATATGAAGCGGTAAATACCGATTCATAATTACCGAATTCGAAAATACCGATTCATAATTACCGAATACATATTTACCGAATCGGTAAATATGAAGTGGTAAATATGAATCGGTAAATATGAAGTGGTAAATATGAAGTGGTAAAACTGAAAATGACATGTAGGTAAAATCGGTAATGAAGAAATCCATGAAAATCGGTAATTAAGAGTCGGTAATTAACACTGAGTGAAAGCAGGTGGTAACCATCAACAGACCATATAAGCAATCCCAAAATGCAACAGCGTGGACAACATGGCCGCTCTGTATGTCATTGCAAGGTGCCTACGTCTACAGGCAGCAGGTCTGAGGATATGGTGATGGCAGGAACGCATCTACAGACAGCGCATCACACTCTTCCAACTGACTGATGCAGAGATACATGAAAGGTACAGGCTACACCCCCAAACCATCATGGACCTGATAAGGGACCTGCACCCACTCCTGGACCAGCCAACAAGAAGGGCGCATGCCATACCACCACATGTGCAGGTGCTCTGCAGCCTACATCTACTGGCATCCGGCAGTTATCAGGTGGTGATAGCTGCGGTGGGTGGTGTATCCCAGAGTTGCCTGTCCCGTTTCTTCAGGAAGTTCCTGGATGCCATGATGCAGAGAATGCACCACTACATCAGCTTCCCAAACACACAGGCTGAACTGCAGAAAACTAAAACTGACTTTTATCACATGGCACAGTTCCCCCATGTCAATGGCTGTATTGATGGCACACACATCCCAATCTGCCCACCAGCTGACACAGAGCACATCTACAGGAACAGAAAGTCCACCCACTCCATCAATGTGCAGGTGATCTGTGATGCAGGGAACATCATCACTGATATTGTAGCGAAGTTTCCTGGGAGCACCCACGACTCTTACATCTTCCAGAACAGTGGGATCTACACACGACTGATTGCCGGAGAATTTGGAGAGGGATACCTGCTAGGTAAGTAACAGTGACGCCCCATGAAACCTGCTAATCATAGTGTATAGAGGCATGTGACTGATGGTTCCCTTTTACTCACCTAGGCGACAGTGCATATGCCTGCCGGTCATTCATCCTCACTCCCTACCTACACCCATCAACCCAGAGTGAGAGACGATACAACGTGGCACATAAATCTACACGCAATGTGGTGGAGCGCACGTTTGGACTACTGAAAAGCAGGTTCCGCTGCCTCCACAAGAGCGGAGGCGCACGCCAGTACACACCCATCAACTGCTGCAAGATCATTGCCACTTGTGCAATGCTGCACAACCTTGCCACGAAGAGAGGTACAGATGTGGAACTAACAGATTTTGAGGACAACGAGGATGAGTCAGGCCAGCCAGAGGGCAACGCAGCTAGAGTGCCAACTGCAATAGATGGGAGAGAGAGACGGGCAGAGATCACATGCAACTATTTCTGAGTAAGTAAGGGGACACAGCCAGTTGTGGTATGTCATGACGTAGTTTTAATGCGGCACTACGCCATGAACACAAGATCAAGCCAATCTGGCAACATAGCATATATACAAGGAGTAAGTCCAGGGTTACATCACCCATTGGGAAGTGGCTACGCAGGGCTGCATCAATGTTTGCGCAGACGCGCTGCAGTGTGGGATGGCACGGCTTGAGCATCCTCACTACAGCCAACCCCAAGCCGCCTGCTGCTCCTGCGTGCTTCTGGGACGGGGGGTGTGATGCTGCTCCTGCTGCTGGTGTCGATGCTCTCCGCAGCATCCCCTGCAGCAGTTGTCGCCGCCTGACTTGTTAATAGCACCTCTAGTGCACTTGTCACCTGCACCATCCCCCGAGACACGTCGCTGCAGCAGTGTGTCAGGCCCTCCTGCATCGACACAGAGCGCCGGCAGAGTAGAGAAGTGGCAGTTGCCAGACGGTTGAGTGCCCTGGTGGTAGTGTCCCTCCTCTGCCGTTCCCGGCGCCGTGCATCTATGTCAGCATCTAATTTGCTGCACAACTGCTGGATTGACTGGGACATGTCCCGAATGCCCGCTGCCATTGCGCCGATGTTATTGTCCATGTTGACAAATGTAGATTTCATGAACCGCATATAGCTCTGGACTGACATGACTGCCTTTGTTTGCAGGCGCTGTTGTTTTAACATTTGGCCCTCGAGCCCCGAGAAGACACCATGGCTGTCAATGCTTGCTGGTGGACTCTGGACACGCGACCTGCGGCGCCCTCTTGCACCCGTGTGTGCTGCCTGTGAGGTGTAGGGCACAGTGGCATGGCTCCCATCCTGGGGCATAGTAATTTGCTCAGGGCCCCTGCTGTCGTCAGACGAGGGGTCTAAGGCTCGCAGCCTGGCGGCAGGACGCCTCCTCATTCTCACACCTGCAGGCGGTGATGTGGCCGGTGACTCAAACATGAGTGGCGATGCTGGCTCTGGGTGAGGTGATGCTGGCTCTGGGTGAGGTGATGCTGGCTCTGGGTGAGGTGATGCTGGCTCCGGTTGAGGTGATGCTGGCTCTGGTTGAGGCGAGGCTGCCTGTGTTGGTGGTGCGGCTGCCTGTGGCCCTGCTCCCTGGGCTGAACTTGTGCTGGCCAGAGGTGATCTGTGTGGTCGGTGTGCCCTCTCTCCTGCAGCATGCCCTGTCCTGCGTGATGTCACATCTGTGGACAGAAATGCAACATCGGCTCAGTGTCCCCGAAGGGCTGCATTGCAAGCATCACAATAAATCATGACACACTCCAAATTGTCCTCTGCCTCCTTGTGCCTAATGTGTGTAACATGCCTTGTTGCCCTGTGCTATTTACTTCATGGTTGGGGTTTCCCTGACTACATCTCCCAGAATGCATTGCCTGTCTGCACTAACACATGGACTGGAGTGGGATACTCATTTCACAATGGGGGATGTGGGATAGGGGTAGGGGGGGCTACATTGCTGTGCATTCGTCTTACCTTTTTGGGTGGCGGCTCTGGCAGAGCTGTCAGCATCCCCAAGACCCACAACGCTCTCATTCTCGATTGTGGCCCCCACCAGCTCCTCCAGTTCGGTGAGGGCAGGTGCCCTGTTGGTTCCACCTCCAGTCTGGCTGGCCTCCTTCTGGATTTCCCCCATCTTCCTCTTGGTTACAATCCTCAGGTCATACCAGCGCTTTTTGAGGACCTCTATGTCCCTGTGGGTCACTCCCACAGCATTGACCTGCGCCTGGATGGCCAGCCAAATATTGCGCTTTTCAGCCTCAGGCACTTGCAGGGACTGCCTCCCAAACAGCTTCTGGTGCTGCTTCACCACCTCCTCCACCAGCACCTGGAGTTCCTTGGGGCTGAATTTCAGCTTCCTCCTCCTTTCCCCTCCATCTCTCTGTGTCCTCTGGCTGGACATGATGTTTTTTTGCTGCACAAACAGGCACTGGCTCCCTGCCTCTCCTCTGCACTCCAAGCCTCTCCAGGGTCTGTTAATTGTGTGCACCTGCCTGGGTGTGGCCACTTCCTGGTTGGGTGGGGTGTGGTTGCACAGGATTGGCTATTTCATCAAGTCATGTGATTTTTTTTCCCGATTCGGTAAATACCGATTCGGTATTTTCCGATTCGGTAAATACCACCGCGGTATTTACCGATTCGGTGAATTCCGATTCTTGATTACCGAATGTTACCGATTCGGTAATTGTTACCGAATTTTTACCTACATATAACTTACCGATTCTTAAATACCGATTCGGTACGGCTCGGGATTTAAGAATCGGTAATATTTATTTACCTGCATGAGGCCCCTAGTGTGTTAGGAATCACTCAATGAGCCAAAGCTCCCCTGTCTAAACCACACTGTTTTATAGTGGAATGTTTTTCAAGCTGCAACAGAGGCCGTTTTCACAATATAGAGCCTAGAGGACACTTTTTGAAAACAGCGCTACTATTGCAAATGAATGGAATAAAAAATAATCTGATATGCAAAGCACATAACTCCTTACCAGCAGTTTGTCATTAAACATAAACATGGACAGGCTATCGGGGTATAACAATTACTTAAAGCTCTGTAGTAACCCTTTGCTACAACGTGAAGTAAATACGGAGAAGAAGCGCTTTGGGAATACACAGGACAAAACCGGAATGATGCTAGAGTACGAGATAAACTCACAATTGAATCTCACACTCACACTTTTATACCTCAGGAAAAACATGTGAAATGGCACTTGGTGGTTTGTTTTAAACATTAGGAAGTATAATTAAAATGTAAGGCAATTGTTCATCCTTGGGCCCCGGTGCCACTGCACCTGCTCCACTATTGATCGCTATGGTGCGGGGAGGATTATAGAGTGTTAACAAACACCAGCCACTCCTGCCTAACTCACAAAAGTCCTTGCAAATGGAGCCACCTGAACTCATTTACACTTTGTCCATTTCAATAGCCATCAGGGCAGGAATCTTCATTGTTTTACATTGTCCTCAAACTTCAAAGAGGAAACCTAAAGGGAGATGTTCACGCCTAGACCGTACATAGAAAAAGCATAGGATGGGAGCACAGTACAAGGATCAGTCCTGGAGGGGAAACAACCTTTACAACAGAGTCATTACATCACACTACCTTTACAACGCAGTCATTACATCGCAACATCCTACACATCGCATGTCATTACAACGCAGCCATTACATCGCATGTCCCTTCAACGCATGTCACTACAACGCATGTCACTACAACGCAGGCATTACATTGCACTATCAGACACTTACCCTACTGTTGCACTCACTGGAGTTAGAATAGTAATTATTACCCCTACACTATCCAACACTTACCTTAAATGCGATGTAATGGTTTGCGTTGTAATGGTATAATGCGATGTAATGGAATGCGTTGTAAAGGTAGTTTCTAAAAATGCGATGTAATGGCATGTGATGTAAAAGAATGCGTTGTAACGTCATACATTCTCCTGGAGATGCAGCATTGTTATGCTGCTTTTGTCTTCTGTAGAGCAGCTTCTGTGCTGGGCTGTTGGTGTCAACGTCTAATTATTTACCCCACACTACTCGGTGATCTTTCACAGAGTAGTAGGTGCTGGCGTGCACCAGGAGAAACTTTCATTCCGCCCACTTTAAATGAGATCTTTGTCAAGTCTCTCTCTCTCTGCATGTTCGGTGTGTGCTCTAAATGATAACCTGGGCGCTTTTAAAAGGAATGGTATGCGTGCATGCATGCGCCCTCCCTAGAGAGAACACAGGTTACCACCCCAAGTCAAGGGTCGGCAAGCGATCAGTGGTTTGAAACTGCAATTGTGATCACCATCCATTGCGAATCCCTAATAAAAGCGGGGAGAGCACCTCTTTCATGGGCACTCCTGTTTGCAATTTCTAATGGGTTGGAAAAACCCTTTTATGAGTCATAAACAATTTTCCAACTTGTAAAAGGGATTTGATACATTTCAAGAAGGTGTCTTGCATGTGCAAACCCTGTGTTTTTGAGAGTGGCAAACATCTTTGTACATGAAGCTCCAAATCCTCTAAATACAGCATCATTCTATTTCAGTGATTCTGATAACATATTTCTATTCAAACCCACAGGCCACGCACAAAACCTCAGGAACATTCTGGACCCTTGCTCTCAATGAACCGCCAAATCAACGCGTCTCGGCCTCCTGCTTCCACACGCTCCGCCTGCTACGTAAGATCCCCACTGAGTCCAGGAAAACGGTCACCTATGCGCTCGTCAGCAGCAGACTCGACTACGGCAACACACTCTACGCGGGAACCACCCAGACACTCCTAAAGAAGCTGCAGAACATCTAGACCGCCTCCGCCAGACTGATGCTGAACACTTCACGCTGCAGCCATATCACCAGCCACCTGAGAGACCTTCACTGGCTTCCTATCAACAAAAAAATTACCTTCAAGCTCCTCATGTCTGCCTACCGAACCCTCGACGCCAGACTTGCATACCTCAACCATCGCCTCTCCTTCTACACTCCCACAAGACATCTTCACTCTGCCCAACTGTCCCTGGCCACCATACCATGGATCTGCAAGTCCACGGTTGGAGGAAGATCCTTCTCCTACCTTGCTGTGAAGACCTGGAACTCCCTGCCTCTATACCTCAGGTAATCACCATTGTTCTGCAATTCAGGAAGGTCCTGAAGACCTGGCTCTTCAACTGAACTGCCGACCACTCTCCCCCCTCCCCACTCAGCACCTTGAGACCCTAATGGGTGAGTAGTCACGCTTTACAAGAAACTTGATTGATTGATTAAATGGACTATAAAATCAAAAGCTGGTGCTCATGACTGATAGATCAACATGAGTATTACCTTAGAGGATGAGACATATAGAGGTTATTCAGTACATGAATGGCTGTGTAAAGATTCATGAATTAGGGTGGGAGACGCCTATAGGCATCACTTAGCCTTTGGCCATATTTAGAAACACGCCTACATGGTGGGTAACCTCTATGCCTTTAATACAACCCCCAGTGTGGCAGAGACACTGAAGGCAGAGGGGAATGAGCGCTCATCAATATGACCTGGCAGCCCACTGGCAGACGAGCCGTCAGGACAAGGGTTTTGGAACACAGAGACGCCTGATGCTTTGCCTTCGGATACGCCCTGGGTCCCTGACGAGAATTGAGGCGAGGTTCGGCATGTTTGGCGGAGAAGGAACTTGAGGCACCCTGTGCCTTTCATTGGTCATGAGCCTATGACAGATGATAGACAAAATCCAGTTCTGCAGCGCCCATTGAAGGGCTCCAAGCGAGCACCTGTGCGTTGGCAAGTGTCCATCCCCTTATCTGCACTAGGGCAGGACTGCCATGCAAGTAAAATATCCCTTTACCCTTGTGCGAGTGGCACCTTATTGATGCCTATGCAGACAGGCGAAAAGGCTCTTCAAGACAAGCTAATTGTGCATAAGCCAGAGGAGTGGAGGAGCCCAGCCCTCCCCACCCAACGCACCGATGCACCGAGGCCTTTCCAAGTCCAAAACCCAGTGAAGTCTGATGCTTTCCGTCTCTCTTTTCAGCTTAGCAGTGGACACATGTTATAATAGTGTAGCACAGCAGCCCATGTTCTAAAGATTCTTGCTTAAGGAAAAACAGCTAATGGGGTGGGTTCGAGTTTTGAAGATGCAGACATTTTATAAAAGATGTAGGTTTCCCAAAGCCAGCAACTCTTAGGTGGGCAAAAAGCAGTGCAAAACCTTCAAAGGTATGCTTTTTTATCTCCTAGAATAATAATCTTGGTACTTGTGAACCAGTAAACACTGTCTCACATATATAACATCATCAGTTAGGGAAAAGTCAGAAAGCTAACATGAAGCTATCTAACACACTAAGTACTGCACAGGACTGCTGGAGAGGAGTCCTATTTGATTGCAGCTAATAAATGATTGCTGCTCTCACGATTTGAGAAATTTAGAAGCTTTGGCCTTGAGATTGAATATTGCAGGAGAGCTTTTTGTTCTGGAACCAGATGTCATCTTCCCTCCCCAAGCAAATATAGTAGAACCAAAAGAGCCAAAGTGATAATTTCGCAAATTGAGATGATGGCCCAGATTTATCAAGGATTTCCATTGCCCTTGCGTCACGCAAGGCGAAGCAAGGCAATGCAAGCCCTTAATTCAAATTTGCTATGCAACGCAGAGCCACCTTGCGTGGCTCTGTACGGCTTTGTAAATCTGGAATAACACAAGGCAGCGCAATTCTATGCCTTTCATTACTCTGCATAGAGAAGGCGTTACATGAGTATGGGTGCTCCCATGCATCTACACATGGTTTTTCATGCATTCCCAGATTTACTAAGGCTAGTAAACTTGGGAATGTATTAAAATGGTAAGCCTTCCTGGTGAGGAGTAATTAAGAGAAATATGTTTATTTCTCCTCATTATGGGCCATGCGTAGGTGGGCTAATACCGGTCGGTAACGGCCGAAAATCGGTAAATTTTCCGTTACCCACCGGTATCTAGCCCTTTGAGATGTAGGAGCCTGGATTGAAGGATTCGGTAATTTACCGATTCAGTATTTTAAGAAATCGGTAAAATACCGAATCGGTAAATTCCCGAATCCTTAAATCCTATGTAGGGAGCACTCAAGTGAGTGCATTTTTGGTTTAAGGATTCGTTATTTACCACCAACTACAAGTTGATGGTAAATACCGAATACCTTTTCAAAAGCAATTTTGTGCTTTTTTAAAAGTGCCATGTGGCAGACATACATGCCCTTAGGGCATGTCTGTGCGCCACATGTGCACACATGCACGATTCAGGGGTGCAACAGGGTGTCAATGTGACACCCTGCCACCCTTGAATATGCTCCCCCTATTACCGATTCGGTATTTTCCGAATCGGTAATAGTGAATGGCTTCCCATTCATTCCTATGGGCCTCCAGGCCCATAGGAATGAATGGGAAGGTATGCCTTATTACCGATTCGGTAAATACCAAATCGGTAATAACGAATAATACCGAATCGGTAAAATTTACTGATTTTTTACCTACATTCTATTTACCGATTCTTAAATAACGAATCAGTAAAATTCGGTATTTAGGAATCGGTAAATAGAGATTACCTACATATGGCCCTATATCTTTATTCTGCAGCACACGTGGAAAGAGGAAAATGCTTCAGAGGATTGTTTTTTAGCAGGTAGGTGCCCCTTCCTGCACAAAAACAATCCTGACTGAACACAGGCACCGTTGCACCATGGTGCGAGGTTGCCTGCATTGGCTCTTGGCAGTCACAAATGCATCAGTGCAGAGCAAGAGCAGGAATAGCCATATGTTACTAATTATAACGCATTCCAGCTCTCTCCATTTGAAGCAGCACAGAAAGCTATCTTGCTGAGTTGTGTTGTTCTTAATGTTGAAACATTTGGCCCAATGTATTGTGTGCTTTGGATTTGCTGCCCATGTATACATTTTAGATTTGGGCGGTCAATTCCAGGGTCTCCTTGCCATTCATCAGCATTTACTTGAAGATGCATTTTACAAACGCTCCTCCCCTGGAAGTAGGTGCCATCTTCCACTGATCCATTAGGGGTCAGTGAAGCATTCTTTTCCCATTATGGTGGCTTGCAATGGTGGTTATGATCTTCTAGGGGCAATACTTGCCTGTTTCATCATTTTTATCCATTGGATAGTGAGAGTTCAACAATAGTCTGTTAGCAACCAGGCTCTATTTCTTTTCTTGTCCACTAGTTGCCAACCGAGAAGAAGCTAACAAAAGCGCTGCATTTCTCTCACCCACTGGGTGCTTCCAGAGAACTTCTCTTCGGGAACGACAAACTCAGCTGGCTTTCTAGGGGCTCTCAAGGAGCTTAGCTAGATTGGTAATGCAGAGAACCCATGCACTGAGAAGGAGAACACATAACTGACATGTTTGCTACTTAGAAATGTAGAAACAACTGAAATGCGGTGGGCTGCATATTATTTCGTGTTGGAGTGGAACCTCTGCTCCACCGACCTCGCCCTTGCAGAGGTCCCCCGCATCCGCAGAAACAGAACCGGCGGGAGAGCTTTCTCCTACATCGCAGCCAAAACCTGGAACAAGGTCCTGGTCAACATCAGACGCTCCCCAACCCTCCACACGTTCAGGAAGGACCTCAAGACCTGGCTCTTCGACTGACCTGAATCTGCTCCCCCCCCCCAGTGCCTTGAGACCCTCACAGGTGAGTAGCGCGCTCTATAAACCACTGATTGATTGATTGATTGCGTTGTCTTGGTGCACTTTATGGGCTAATGAAAAGGGCAATACGTTCCCCTTTTTACTCTTCAACAAGTAATGGACTGGTGAACTGTTCATTCTGCCAAGTGTAATTAAGTGAGTCAAGCTGCTCTGTAATGGTGCCAAAGGACGGTCACCGTGACTCAGAAAGTTTCTGACCCTACAGTTTTATGTTGTATTGAGCAGATGTAGGGAATCTGTGAAGTCTCTCCCCTGCATATCACACCACACAGATGCACATTCTATAAAGCAAGAATAAATAAATCTTTCAATACACAAATACACATCCTGGGAGCATTTCATGAAATTCAGTTTTGGATAACAGCAGAAAACCTAATGTTTGCAAGAATATGGTTGGTACATTCTGCGCATGCAAACAAGGGTACATAGTCACTGACCAAAATTTGTCGCCTTCTTATGGAGAGAACTGGGGTCTGGCAAAGTGGCATGGAATATCAATGGATTAAATATGTATCAGAACTTGGACTGGCATTTTTGACCTATCATAATTTCGATCCACTAACTTTGATCTAGCAAAATTCTGACTCCCAACATTTCCTATTGCAATGGCAACAACTTCAACTCTATGACTTTGACTGTCCATGGTACTTTTCATTTATCTTGGATCAGAACAGCCTTTACTGCAGGTAAACTATCATTGTGCAGGAAGGTGCCCCTTTCTGCACAAAAACATTCCTGGCTGTAATGCCAATTAAATCACAGTGGGGGCTGATTGACAATGGTACATACATGTGCATATTTACTCACATGTAGATCTCCTCCTACACCAAAATGTAAGCCTCCACTTTTTCTATTCACCATTTCTGCATGGGGATTCACTTCTAGGTGAAGGCTATGTGCGTGCGCCAGTAGGTAGTTATAGTTATTTCCTGATTTCTATTAAAAAGCTGTTTTTGATTTGCCAATAACTTTGTCAAAACTTCACGAAATTTTCAAAACTAATTTGAGGCACACCTCAGCTCTTGTCTTGAAAATTTTGGGGTGATCCATCAAGCAGGGGCTGAGAAAAAGGGGGGGTCCCAAAATGCTTTTTCTCCAGGTTAATTTTCATAGGAAACGTTAGACACAACTAGAGCCCAAACTGCTGAACGGAATCACACTAAATTTACCAAAAAGGTAGCTCTTGGTCCAGAAAGCACTCTTTTTGTGAAATGGTGTAAATCCATTCAGTAGTTCCTGAGAAACTTTAAGATTTCTCAGATATACAACAGTGGCCACAGTGGATTTGCGACCCTTGCTGATCTCCTGCCTGAGATTTGTTTGGCTGCCAACCCTTCAAACCAGGAAGTGCTCTCGTATTAAATCCTAGCTTGACAACTGATCCCCTGAGTGAGCACTTACTTGGTCTCTTTACATGAAATTTCTTCTGGTAAGCTTTGCCGGCATCGTGCTCCAACTACCTCGGGCGCAGGGGGGCGGAAGAAGCAGAGAAACTTTGTGGTAAATATATATATATTATATATATGAACCAGTCTCCCTGACACCTGCAAGGAGGGGAACACCAACAGGACTCCAGGGGAAACTGCAAACAAATCCTTTATTGCGGCAATATGCAGACGCATTTCGTTCATTGCGAACTTCATCAATGCTGCCGAGGTTTAACTCAAATAGTTTTCGCGCCCTCTTTTAAAGTCAAATGTCCTGCTATGATTGAACAGGACACTCCAGGTGATCTTGGCATTGGGATAACGATAACCCAGAATGGACTCTCGAAGAGCAGACAACATCAGGCAAGTGCAATTCCCAGTGGGCGGTGTCTGCCCTTATCACAACAATGCTCACCAACTTCTTGAGAGAGGGCGGTATTGCAGTTTGACGTGTCCCTCAGTCCACCGCAAAAAATTCCCAACTATAGCCCAAATGTGCTGCCTAGGTAAGCAGCACATCTCCCACGTAGTATCGCGGTGCAGAAGTCATGACGGGCATGGTTGCGGTTAAACGGCGTGTCCTGCATGTACCATAGAGTTCTGCAGTGAAGCCAAAAGTTGCCACCAACGCAGCAGGACACCTTATGGAGTGGATGTTCTAAAGGGTGTTCATGGCAGCACCCCTAATATAAGAACCAGTCTCCCTGACACCTGCAAGGAGGTGAACACCAACGAGACTCCAGGGGAAACTGCAAACAAATAATTTATTGTGGCAATATGCAGATGCGTTTCGTTCATTGCAAACTTTATCAATGCTGCCGAGGTTTAACTCAAATAGTTTTCCCGCCCTCTTTGAAAGTCAAATGTCCTGCTATGATTGGACAGGACACTCCAGGTGATCTTGGCATTGGGATAACGAAAACCCGGAATGGATTCTCGAAGAGCAGACAACATCAGGCAAGTGCAATCCCAAGTGGGCGGTGTCTGCCCTTATCACAACAATGCTCACCAAGTTCTTGAGAGAGGGTGGTATTGTAGTTTGACATGTCCCTCACTCCGCCGCAAAAAAATCCAACTATAGCCCAAATGTGCTGCCTAGGTAAGCAGCACATCTCCCACGTAGTATCGTGGTGCAGCAGCCGTGACGAGCATGGTTGCAGGCAAACTGCGTGTCCTGCATATATATATATATATATTCCATCAAACTCCTTCTCCAGAATTCCAGACAAAGAAGCAAGCGGCACACCAGGGATTACTGCACAATCTTTTAATGTGCACCAAGACGACGTGTTTCGGCGTTAGCCTTTGTCAAGGTGCCAAAAAAGTTTTTTTGCACACCAAATTGAAAGGTAATGTTACTGAAATTAAGACAAAACGACATAAGGTCTCAGATATCTGGCATAACACATTCATGTGTATATATATTGTATCTTGCATTTGCACTTTACACTTAGGTAATTAAGGTTCTGAACTATGAATAAATAGTTGGCTCGGATTTACTTTTTTATCACAAATACAGTTGTTAAAGCACTTTTTGCACTTTTTGTGGCACGGATTTTGCACTATGCACTTTAATTGACCAACAGATGTAAACTAGAATGAGTATCATGTGGATTTTAGGTTAATTGAAATTACCATAATATTGGGCACTTGCCCCGTATCTCGAATTTGTATTAACTCTATATTTACCAGTCTTTGGTAGTGGATGTGTGTATTTATTTGCATCAACTTGTAGTGGAGAAAGCAAATATTTATATGTATTTACACATAAATTGATACAATATTGCCCTGGTTCATTTAGTCACATGATTATGACGAAGAAGAAGTCTGTTGTTTAGCTTCACAAAAGGTATGGAAGGGGCTGCTCTCATGATGTAACTGTATATAAACACTATTGGGTCCTGACATGTCATGTGATCAAGACCGGGGAAACTCGGTCGAAACGCGCCATGTTGCTGAATCCACAATAAAGCACTGCATTATTCAAATTACTGGGTGCTCCGTACCTGATTTCCCGTTTGAAGAGGATATTCTATCAGGATTGTGGTCTTCAATATACATATATATATATATCGGCACACCAGGGATTACTGCACAATCTTTTAATGTGCACCAAGACGACGCGTTTCGGCATTAGCCTTTGTCAAGTTGTAGAAAAAGGCTAACGCCGAAACGCGTTGTCTTGGTGCACATTAAAAGATTGTGCAGTAATCCCTGGTGTGCCGCTTGCTTCTTTGTCTGGAATTCTGGAGAAGGAGTTTGATGGAATAAATATTACGGCGGCTGCCGCCGCAGCAGGCACCGACACCATAGGAAGGTGAAACCGCGAAGGCAGCAATTGAAGAAAGTGATATATATATATATACATACATACATATTGCAGTTACAGGAGAGCGACATCAAAGCCCACTTGGGTGAGACACATGCTTCACCACAAGTGCCATGAGGCACCGCACTTCGTAGGAAGTGGGGGCGGGACATTCCCTTTCTACAAAACTTGACAGGTGATTGCAATTTTGGTGTGTGACTCTGCTGGGCCTGTGAACAAGGGCGTGGCAGCCCGAAACGCCCGAAACGCATAATGCCATTTATGATTTGACTTCTTGTTCTGGCTGTGTTCGCTGTTATCTTCATTTAAGGAACTTTATACCTACCTGGAAGGCGAATCCGTTTTGGGGCAACCTTTATGTTTGAGAAAAAAAAAAAATATATATATATATATATATATATATATATATATTTTTTTTTTTTTTCAACAAAGGCCCCCATCAGGGAGACAATGGAGCACTCGCGGTAAATATCAATAATTTATTAATGGCACACGCGTTTCGGCGATTCCGCCTTTCTCAATGCCGTCATAGTTAATGTTTTATTCGCTCCACATTTATAAACATTCGCTGTCCTTTTCCCATTGAACAGTACTCATGTCATGATGGAAAGCGGACTACGGGTTAATTACTCCACTGTTCGTTACCATGTCCGCCATCATGGCCTGTCCTTCGTTTTGTAACATCACGGTAAGTGTTACTGGCAAATTATGCATTCAACTTTAGTAATGAATCTTAGTAGAAACATTTCATGCAGGCAAAAGAAACTTGTTCACAGGGCAAAATGTGGGCTCAATCCCTCACCCTGCCATACTCTGACCTGCAGATGAACCGCGTTCATTGGAGCAGGATAGGTATCCAAATTTCCATCCACTTTGCAGTGCCGACCATGTGTCGACGAGCGCTGTACTCTGGAGGTCAGTGGCGGTTCTGCCAGTTAAATACTTTTTCCCTCAAATGCCACTGCAACTGCCGAACTACTTGATGTGTGGGTGCTCCTTCATGACCGTGGCTTCACGTAAATATTTTCACCAACAAAGGCCCCCTCCAGGGAGACAGTGGAGCACTCGCAGTTAATATCAATAATTTATTAATGGCAAACACGTTTCGGTGATTCCGCCTTTCTCAATGCCTTCATAGTTCATGTTTTATTTGCTCCACATTTATAAACATTCACTGTCCTTTTCCCATTGGACAGTACTCATGTTGTGATGGAAAGCAGACTACGGGTTAATTACTCCACTGTTCGTTGCTGTGTCTGCCATCATGGCCTGTCCTTCGTTTTGTAACATATATATATTTTATGTATAATACAGATTTAAACTAATTTAAAATATTTATTATTAACATAAGGACCTAAAAATATAATTTTACAATAAATTAACTTCTCAAATTAAATGTGCATAATATAGTAACATAATTTAAATATATTAATTGATGCATTTTAATTTTTAAACAATGATTTACCAAACATTACAAAAAAGTACACATCCTAACTAACACTTTTATTTTTACTTAATCTCAAGTAAACGTATTTAAAAGTTAAATATATACATATATTGTTAGATGTCTAACTTATTTAATGCATTTATCATTCATTCCTATGGTGAGGTATTTTAATGCCATGCCTTTATTGTTTTCTTTGGGATTGCTTTGCTGTACCAGTGGTTGGTCATGTGTCGTGCTTGATCTAATATGATGCTAGGCTAAAGTGCATTGACACCTGTTTTGACGCCTTAAGGCTTGCAGTAACTTTAAAAATGTATTTTATGATTTGAAATGGTCTTACTCTTTTATGGGATCACTGACGGAATATCGGAAAGAGAAATATTGTGTGGACAGAATATTGTGCCAAAGTTATTGAGGACGAAAATATTGAGAGAGTAAGTGCAAATAGACAAGTATAGAGTTAATATTCTTAACTCCACATCTATGTACCTTGAAGTTATATATCATCAAGATACATATATGTGGTGATATATATAAAACTTTGCTTACCTATAGAAACTTATCTTCTCAATATTCTTGAAACGCTATTTTGTCCATACTATATTTTTTCTTTGATATTTTTGTCTAAACACCTCTTTTGTGGGGGGGGGGGTGTTTTAGCATGTCCCTCCCAAACCCCTCTCAAA
This sequence comes from Triturus cristatus, assembly GCF_964204655.1. Taxonomy (NCBI): domain Eukaryota; kingdom Metazoa; phylum Chordata; class Amphibia; order Caudata; family Salamandridae; genus Triturus; species Triturus cristatus. The sequence continues at coordinate 320,242,428 of NC_140586.1, read as the reverse complement.
TTTCACCTTATCCCCACAGTAATTGTTCACCATTTTACCAACCCCACCATGGTCCCTTCCACATTCACTACAAAATAGAATACGTATGAGTGAATATCTCTGCCAATATGGCAGAGAACTCCATACAAGAAAAGTAGGTGATGCAGAGAATTGCATTTTGTAGCGCATGAGTAGCACTAATGTTTGTAGTACTTGAGTAGGGAGTACTTAGTACTACTTTATGTATTACAAAATGCAGTTTGTGAATCGGGCTTAATATGTTTATGCTAATGGTGCAGGGGGGCAGAGGTCACATTACAATTTGTTTCCAGAAAACTCTGAAATATTTATTCAATAGGGTAAAATAAACAATTTTCAAAGGGTCAGCACACTCATTTCCCTACATTTAAAAAATAAATACATAATTTACAATTTTTAGCAAATTATCAAAGCTAAACTTTACAACATTTAAATGAATACATCCGAGGTGTATTAGTTAAAGTCCTGGTAGTTTATCATTGTGCTTGTTGTAAAGTCTGTGTACAAAGCACTTCAGGTCAGATGTATGACCACGCCATTTTGCAAGTCACAAATTGCGATTTTTTGCGGCTAGCAAAACGGAATGTACTACTGCGTCTTAGACACATTTTGCGATTCCCAATGGAGTCGCAAATGACCTGCCTCATCAATATTCATGAGGCAGGTTGCAATTTGCAACCCATTGGAAATGGGCAAGAACCTAGGGATGGGGATAGGGATGGGAACACTGCCTGCTCTTTTCACATACATTCACAAAGGATATGGGGTCCCCTGGGGACCCCTTCCTGTTTGCGACTGGCTTACCACCTACTTGGAGGAGGTGGTAACTGCGATCGTTTTGCGACTTTATTTGAGGTCGCAAAACAATCGTACATACCATTGCAACTTGCTATTAGGAAGGGACGCCCTTGGCACACCCCTTCCAAATAGTGACTCAAAAGCCCTATTGTGCGAGTTAATAATAGGTTACGACTCGCAAAATAGGGTATGTACATACCACAACACTTTTTAGCTGTCGCAAAGGGACCGAGTTGACATTTGCGACCACTGAAAAGGTCGATCATCTGGCCCTTCATTCGAATTCAGGGCAAACGGTGTTTGCACCAGATATTGAATTGCAAGTTGTACTAAATTACTGCACCTCTTAGTTCCTTCTCTCCTTTCCCCCACAAATTCATTCAGGTGAAACGGTTTGGAGGCCATTGATTCCAGACATGTTTATCACTTTTGATAGTCATTAATACAGTCTCCCTACTTTGACATGGCTATATACAAGTTTAAAAAAGATGATGATTTGTAAGTATGGGACCAATCAGAGATCTGAAAAATTTGATTAGCAGGTGGGTGGCACTCGTAGTACTGACATGGACGAGAAAAGGTGTCCTCTTCACCCTCCTCGCACAGGGTGACACTCAGGCACAGAGAAGGTTAAGCTGCAAAAAGATTATTTGGGATCAATGTGCTTCCATGGTGGTTTGGAGATGGAATCCAAGAGAATATATTTAATTGCTGTTTACAGGTGTCTCCTTGGCAGAGGGACCCTGAAGGATACTTACAAAGATGGAAAAAGCATCTAGTAATGCCACAATAATTCAACAGCTTTCATAAAAGTCAAATACATGCAAAACATTTCTGCAAGGATAATTCTGAACCAACATGGATTATTAGTCCACACCTGCAAGAAATAAGGCTTAAATATATTTAGGTAGCAGCGGAATGCACAATACCTTTGTAGGATGCCAATATCCTGTGCAAATTTTAGAGATATATGCAAAAACAAAGCCCAATACTTCTTGAGGTTTACATATTTTCAGTTTTATTTGCTGGCGGCCTTATGATCTTCAAATCATGTATTTTGCGTGATTTCACTATGTCCATATATAGTGGCTAAACATGGGTCTTGTTGAATTTGCCAAAGTGCTTCATCTCCTTGACTGGAAAGCCTGGGCTTTTGTAAGTCTGAGTTGCACTGTAACATACAATTTTGGCCTTTTTTTTTAATATCAAAATACATTGACAAAGTTTGAGACTACATCTCCTGTAACATGCTCACCACATCACTACAAACACATAACATGGCAAAACTAGAAAAGATACCTATTACAAACACTAACAAGAGTCTAAATTACTATGAAGGAGAAGATTTTGCCATCTCTATAGAGATACTTAATAAGTAATTCACCAACACAAGATTGTGAAAAAGAGGAAATACGGAAAAGGGGAATACAGAGATGGGGTGTCCATTTGGATCAATGCCAAATTTTGAAGATATTCGCTTGCCATGAAATTACAATTAACGTAAATGGGGCTATCCCGAGAGATAGTGGTTATCCTGAAATTCTGGACCAGTGCTCTAGGACACCCCTAATATAGAATCTCATCAGGTGATCCAGATTACAGTAATACGTGAGTGATTGGAGACAGTTGTCATTTGATAGGTCGGTAAAGGTTCAATAATCCACCATGTTTGTGCTGGAGAGTGATGAAAAGCAGTGCACTCTCTCAAGATCTGGGTGTAAGTGAGCCATTCTTTAGAGTGAGAGGTGGTTTCTAGAGCAAAGAGGGGAACCGAGGGTCATGATGGTACCACTTCAGAAAATTGTAAAATAATCGAAATAAAGCCTGCAGGCAGCAGCCAAAATATAGTATGAGGTCAGGTCACTCATGGGTATTTCATACTATAGTAAGTTGTCCCAGTAGCGGCCACCGGCTCCGGTTGCCGTCCCTCATTCCGGCGCTCACCTCGGACAGGCAGAAAGGGAGGGACTTCCTCCCTTGTGTCACATGAATGAGCAGGCTACCCCAGTGCTCATTTTGAGGCTGGGGGCCTGCAGCTTCAATCATGTGGCTGGTTGTTCAGCCCTGCGATTGCCGGCTTTGAAGTGCGCATGACAGATTGGTCGGCTGTAGACAGCCGGCCAGTCTTTCATGCGCACTGGCAGGGGGTTGACATAAGTGCAATTGTACTAATCAGCCCAGCCCTCGCGCTGAAGCAGCGCGAGTCTGCCACACATTAGAAAATGTTTTATTTATTACTATTTTATGAATGTTTGTGCCTGCTGCCCTGGCAGCAGTGAGCGACGCTCCTTTGCCGCTGCTGAGTTGTCCCCAATATGGAATACCCCAGAGTGCCTGCTTGACAGCCTTGCAAAACCTCTAAAACAGAGTGGCATAAATAGATGGGGCTAGATGGTGGATGATGGCCAGAGTCTATCCTGGGACTATTGGAATAGCAGGATAAACGGGCACTCTAGGTTTAAAGTCTTTCAAGTAAACGCATGGCTCAAGAGCCAGGGTAGATCAACTCAGAGCATGGTCAAATGGAGAAGGATCTTCAAGATCTTCAGCCTATGAAGAAGAAGGTGGCTCGCTGGTATCATCATCTTCTGAAGGCAGCTGAGGAAAATTTGAAACCTCTACACCTTTCATGGGATGGATACTTGCCAGGCACAGAGCTGGAAGAGATATGGCAAGTATCTCTGTCTACACTTTATTCTGTGATTAAACCAGCTGCACCTCGGAAAAATCACTTCTTCACTCGTCATAGAGCTTATTACACTCCGAGAAAATGGGCAAAAATAAGGGTAAGTGAAGATTCAAAGTGCAAACAGTGCAACAGGTGTGACACTGATGAGGTACACATGTTCGCCACCAGCCCAAATCTGGAAGAATTCTGTTCAGGTGTGTGGGTAAGACCATTTCTTTTTTCAGTTTGAAAAGCTTTATTCAAGGAAATTTCAATACAAAGATATCAGCAAAAGCGTAAGAAATCATCAAATGCAAGTAAAGTAATACAATCAGGCTAATATCCTATAGAACGAGCAAAAGCATTTTATATAGTTTTAAGGAAAAGCGGGGGAAAAAAGGGGGAGGGAAAGGAAGGGCAAGGAAATAAAAAAGGGGGGAAGGAAAAAATGGTGATAAGGTAGTATAAGGAAGAAAAAATGAAAATATGACCGAAGAGTAAGTGCTGTAAGCAAAATATCAATCAAATACAACTCAGAAATACAACTATAACAATAAATAAAACATGTACAGATAAGGTAATAAAGAAGAGACAATATCCTCAAGGCGGTTTAAAGTTTTCGGAAGTGGTATTCGATACACTCTTTCGGGCCATTCGATCTAAATATAAGGTAAGAGGTAACCAGAAGAGATCTCTATTGTGTGTAGGAGTAGAGTAAGAGGCAAAAGCAGTGTCAAGTCTGTGAAAGTGACAGAGGGAATTCCACCAATAATGGGTAGAGAGTTTTGTGAGGGATTTCCAGTTAGAGGAGATGTGTTGAAAGGCCAGAGCAAGCATAAGATCAAAAAGACCTCGAGAGTGTAGAGGGAGATCCAAAGTATCAGATAAACTGCCGAGAAAAAGAATAGAAACTGAATACGGGGAAAAATATGAGAGATGTATAGCCAAACATTATTTCAGAATTGAGAGACAGAAGGACATCAGAACAAAAGATGAAAGAGGTCAGCGTTGGGGGCAGAGCATGACCAACACTTAGACTCCGAAGAGGAGGAAAAACGAGCGAGAGAAAGTGGAGTGAAGTATAATCTGTGATATAGGTAAAACAAAGATTGAGTGAGGGAAGCAGAACGAGAAATTTTCAAAGATCTGGACCAGAGTTTATCCCATAGGGCAACGGACCAGACACAACCTAAGTCCGCCTCCCAAGAGAGCTCCAGTTTAGACTTAAGGCGATCAGGATTAGGGGATGAAAAGAATTTAGAAATGAGAGAGGCTTTGGGAAGGGTTGAGAGAATTTGGAGAAGTGGAGGTTGGGAAGAAGAGGAAGAGGAAGAAGGAAGAGAATAAAAAATATCAAGGATAAGTGTAGTCAGAGTGATACATTTTTGCAGAAAAGAACGAGGACAATGAAAGGACATCTGAAATTGGGGAAATGAACAAGGAGACTTTCCGTCAAAAAACTGGTTAACCCACATGATGCCCTTAGACCTCCAGGAACTCCAGAAAATGGGCCTATTTTTCACAAGAATGAGCTAATTATACCAGACCGTTGAACCCAGAAATGATTCCCGGGTAGTAGGTGTAGAAGTGAAAAGAGGTTTTAAAAGAGAAGAAGTATGTTTAAATAAAGGAAATGACAGATGTGGAGCTTTGGCAGAAAAACAAATGAGCTCTTCAAAAGAAAAGGGCAACAACATAGTTTGTTCAATGTGAAGCCAAAGAGGGGCCAAAGGAGAAGGAACTGCCATAAGCCACCTGGACGCCTGACGAAAAGAAAATGATTTATGATATAGACAAAAATTCGGAAAGTTGACATCACCATTGGACTTGGGCTTACGAAGCTGTGCCAAAGAGATTCTAGATTTCTTTTTGTTCCAAAGAAATCTAGATAAGCAGGAATCAATACGCTTAAAATAAATAGCGGGGATGTGAACGGGTAACATGGACAAAATTTATATTAAAATGGGAGCTATCATCATCTTAATTGAGTCCAATCGGCCGACCAAGAAAGAAAGAGGGGGTTCCATGAGGAAAATAGACGATCAATACGAGACAATACCACAGACATGTTTAGTGCAATTGAGGAGGGAATAGAGTTGGAAAACCATATTCCTAAATATTTTATTTTGGAACTATTCCAAGCAAATCCAGTAGAGAAAAAGGCATGAGGGGTGCAAAATTTTGTAAGAGGAAGAATTTCAGATTTATCCGAATTGATTTTATACCCCGAAACCCGTGAAAAAGAGTCAAACTCAGATAATAGAGAGGGGATAGAAGTTTCTGGGGCAGAGATGAATAGAAGAATATCATCTGCATACGCAGAAAGTTTCAATTGTTCATCCCCAAAAGGAAAACCTAAAATGGAGGTATTGTTACGGATAGAAGACAAAAAGGGTTCAAGGGCAAGAACAAAAAGTAAAGGAGATAAGGGACAACCTTGACGGACACCTCTCTGAAGAGGAAAGTATGAGGAAACCTGACCATTAACCAAAACTGAAGCTTTAGGAGAAGAATACAACAGAGAAATAAAAGAAATGAAATGAGGACCAAAACCGTGCCAATGTAAAGAAGCAAATAGAAAAGACCAATCGACTCTATCAAAGGCTTTCTCTGCGTCAACAGAAATAGCAGCTAAGGGAATGGAAAGAGAAGAAACCTTATTTAAAACATTAAGGAAAAGACGAGAATTATCAGAAGTAAGCCGGCCTTTAACAAAACCACATTGCTCCTTACCAATGAGATGGGGCATTAGAGGATCTAAACGTAAAGCCAGTACTTTAGCAAATAACTTATAATCCACATTTACTAAAGACATCGGGCGGTAATTCTTGCAGAATTTAGGATCGCGACCTTCCTTGGGAATAAGGCATATGGTGGCTTCTTGAAATGTACCTTCTGCCTTTCCTAACAGACAAAACGATTGAAAGAGAAAAAGAAGCTTGGGAAGTAAAAGGTCAGAGAAATGCAAATAAAATTCAACTGAAAAACCATCAGGACCCGGAGTCTTACCTTTGGTGAGAGTATTCAAAGCCGCAGAGAGTTCCTGTAAGGAGAGATCAACTTCCAAATCTGGGAAACTAAGATGAGAAGTTAAGGGTTGAGGAAGGTTATCAAAATAAGCTTGGATAAGAGAGGGAGAAGGAGAAGATTCCGGTGTGTAAAGAGTACGATAAAAGAACTGAAACTGGTCAAGAATATCCTGAGTTTTATGCAGTAAAATGTTGTTCGAAGAGTAAATAGAGTCAATAAAAGAGCGCTCCTTACGTGATTTAAGATAATTAGCGAGAAGCTTCCCTGCCCTGTTGCGACCGCCATAGTAACGAGCACTACTACGAAGAAGCATCGATGAAGCATTATCCGTAGTAGATTTATTGAATTCCAACTTAGCCCGAATAAGCTCCGGAGAGACAGAATTAGTAGGAGAGGAGTAGAATTTATGCTCCAAAGATTTAATATGGGCTAAAATAGATTTCTGCTTCTGAAGAAAACGTTTCTTCTTCTTGGAGACAAAATCAATAACAAATCTGCGAGCTGTAGCTTTAAAAGAATCCCAGAGGAGATGTGGGGAGATATTAGGAGTATCGTTTAACTGGAAAAAATCAAGAGCAAAAGAACGGAAAGAAGAGGAAAAAAATGGATCAGTAAGAAGAGAATTGTTAAATCGCCAACGAGAGGACTTGGGATGCAGAGGAAGAAGGTCAAGGTCCGTTACAATAGGAGCATGGTCCGAGATGAGTATAGGTTCAATAGAAGAAGATAACAGGCTTTGTGATAAGGAGAAAGAAAGAAAAATATAGTCGAGGCGGGAAAAAGATGAGTGAGGAGGAGAGAAAAAGGAAAAGTCAAGAGAGTCAGGATGAGAGAGCCTCCAAGAATCAGTGAGATGTGCTTGAGAAATAGTATCTAGAAATTGTTTGTGAGGTTTGTGAGGTAAGAACCGAACCGTTGACTTATGGTTGAGAAAGGGATCTACAATCTGGTTACAGTCACCACCGAGAATGAAGAAGTCATCTTTATGTTGAATACATTTGCTCGTATTGGAAGGCCAAAAAAGCAAGTCAGTTTGTGTAGGTCCATATACATTAAACACAGTCAGAGGAACAGAATTAATTGACAACTTAACTAATATCCACCTACCATCAGAATCTGTTTCCTGCAATAAAACCTTACATTTTAACTTTTTATGACACAAAATAGCAACACCATTCTTCTTATTGATGGAAGGAGAAAATAAAACCGTACCCACCCATCCGCGCTTCAACTTGAGAGATTCAGCCTCAGAGAGGTGAGTTTCTTGTAAAAGAACTATATCAGGGCTATATGAAGCAAGGTGGGAGAGAATCCTCTGACGCTTAATGGGGCTGTTAAAACCTTTTACGTTCCAGGAAATTACTCTGAATTGAAATCCTGGAGAACATTAATAGGAACAATACCCACAGCAACAGATAAAAAGAGAAGTAATGTCAAGAAGTGAAAAAGAATATAAGCTAAATAAAAGGATTGAGGTAAGACAAAGGAAAGGAAAAATAAAAAGTGCAAGATGGAAACAAAGCCAATAATAAGAGAAGATAATAAGACAAATAAAGAGAGAAGAAGAGAAAGGAAAAATAATAAGTGAAACAGATACAAAAGGAAAAGAGAGGAAGGGTATAAAGAGAAAAATACCAGAAAAGACAGTACAAATCCAAAAAGGACGACTGAAAGTAACATACCTGAAGGGGACATGAAGAGGGTATCAGGGCAATGGAGAGACGAAACAAGAATGACCACCCAGAACCAGGAGACCAGACCGCACCAAGACAAAAGCTGAAAAGAACGAACCATGTACAGGGATAGGGGAACACACCAATCATCTGAAATAAATAGAAGAAACGCACATAATGACACGACAACCATCAAACAAGTGAAAGGCGATATTAAGAACGGAATATAAAAGAGAATGTAAAAGAAAATAAACCAGCAAAAGTAGCAACAGATAAGGAGAGGCACCATAGAGAAACTATGAAGATGTAGCCAAAAGGCAAATTAACAGTATAATAATAAACACGGGCAATGTAAAAACATGAACAGAGAAAACCTGCAAGAAAAAAGTAGAATTAGACAATCAACCACACTCAGAAGTAGAAGTATCCATGCCGGCGTTAGAATGAATGTGTATAAAGTTTTTAAGTTCAGCAGGATCTTGAAAAGTCCAAGTCTGATTTTGATGAGTGACTTTGAAAGTGCAGAGATGGAATAAGCCATATCTGGCGCCAAGAGAGCGCAGAGGAGCACGAAGGTTTAAAAACTCTTTCCTCCTCGCTGCAGTAGCTGTAGAGACATCCTGAGTAAGAAAAACCCTCTGGCCCAACCAGGAGACTTGACGTTTGGCTCGAGCCGCAGAAAGAACTAGAAGTAGGTCTGTGAATTTCAGAAAAAGAATAATGACACCTCGAGGCTTAGTGGAAGTTGATGAACGAGGACCTATGAGGACCTATGAGCTCTTTGGATAGAGAGAGAAGTGGTAGAACGCATGTCCAAAAGTTTCAGGAGGAAGGAGGAGAAAAACGAGAAAAACATCTCCTTCCAAGGATTCAGGCAAGCCATAAATGCGCAGGTTGTTCCTCCGATTTCTGTTTTCCAAATCCTCAGTGTGTTGCTGGAGAGCAAGAACGGACTTCTCCAGTGAGGAAATACATTGAGAGTTAACTTGGATTTCCGAAGTCTGTTGTTCCACGGAAGAGACTCTGTTTTCCATAGTTGACCATTTCAGTTCAAAAAGCTGCATTTTATTATTAGTTTCCTCAACAAACGGTCGTAAAGCACGTATCTCTTCCAAGAGAAGTTCCATGGAAATGGGAGGTACTGGCTTATCTAGAGGAGGAGAGTCTTGTTTCAAGCGCTTAGACGACGTGACAGAAGGTGAAGACTTACTGGAAGATGCCTGGGATGAGGAGGGGCGATTAGGGACTGGTGACGCTATTTGTTCTGTGATAGAAGAAGAGTCAGTTGTTGAGGAAGATGAAGATGGTGCTGAAGAAGAACCCTTTGAGGGCACAAAAACAAACTTCGGGTTACGTAGCTTGCCCATAGAAACTTGAGTGGACAGACTGTATAGTAGATGAAGGAGAGATGCAGCACAAGCACAGGCACCAATGTGACTAGAGCATAAGAGACCCCACTGGCAGTAAACAAGTTGAGTGTGTAAGTGCCAAAATCGAAGAAAAGACGGCGCGTAGCCGAGAGAAAATAAATATGAGTGTGAAAGAACTTATCCAGGCTGGTGTATTAGGTCTGAATAAGACTAGTACCAAGTGCCAGACTTGTAGAGGTGCAATACTGCAGAACAATGCGGCTTATGCAAAGAGTTGTCAACCGACGACAACTGAGGAAAGACTCATTAGGAAACCAAGAACCATCAGAAAGGTTAGTGAGGCAGCGCAGAGACCAGTATCAGCACTAAAAAATCCGTTCTGGTGGAATGGAGAATAGGAAACCGTCGGTCTTCTTAATTGTGGAGAAAGACATTCATCTGACTGAGTGATTCAAAACACAGGAGCTGTAGTTGTTATCCTCCACTCCGTCTCAAGTACGCAGCAATACCAGTAAAGTACAAAATAGGAATGATACCATGAGGTAATTACTGGCTGACAGCTAAATCCATAATAATTTGCAGCACTTAATAAGAACAGAAATTGTCAGAAGGGCAATGCCAAAAAATACATCGCATGACTTCCAATAGTTCACCTCCTTGGCGTCACAACTAAATCTAAAAATAAGTCATTGAACAGCATTGCGGAGTGACAAATATGAATTCATGTGAGACTTGTCTGGCAGGCAGAGTAAGCGCTGTGTTGCCTCAGAAATTTAACACAAATATCACAATAAATTCCTGTTGCAGAGTCTATCAATATATGCCCATAATATCCAAAAATATCGTAATAAGCCTCTCAGAACATCCAAAAAAAAAAGGCAGAAAAGACTCAGGAAGCAAACAACGAGCCGTGGCAGAAGTATCATCATTGTCATCATGAGCGCGTAATTGAGGAGGCAAAATGGCGGACGCGCTGAGGCGTCTAGAAAATGCGGTAAAAATGATACATTTCTTCAGAGAAGAATGTTCGTCCAAACCTCACTCGGCGCACACCATATTCCGATCATGAGGGCTGCCAGTGAAATCGGCAAAGGAGCCGAAAAACCGCCGAAAAGGAAGAAGGCTCATCTCGGTGCGGCGGAGCTCCAGAGCTAAGCGGCCATTCGCGTCGGCGTCTAAGCCATGCCCCCGGTAAGACCATTTCTAATTCTTTAGGAACCAGTATGAAGGTAAGATCTGTTTTAATTATATTTGGTCTAGTAAAGCAGGCGGTGGGAGGCACCCCTCTCCCAGTAAAGCATCGATTTCTGATCTTTTATTTGATTTTACTTGCAAGAAGGGAAATCTGTAAGCATTGGTGCCAGCCCATTGCACCTACTTGACAAGCGTGGAAGTGATTGGTGGTGTATTTTAAGGAGGTAGATAGGGAAAGTAAAAACTGGGTTGAGGGAGAAGGGTTCTGGGGCCAGTTGAAGATAGGATGAGTAATACCATGTCCAATGATTACACCATCTCAAGTCAGTAGTGGCTGGGCAGGTTGAGAGCAGTTGACCTAGCCCAGTGTACCTACTTAAAGTGGAGAACAATATTGAGCAAGATGAGTGCTAGAAGCTTGGTTGGTGCTTATTGGAGGTGATATGAGGACAAAAAATAAATAAATCAATATTCAAAATAAAATAGCAAAAGTAAAAACATCAAAACAATAAAATGTTTTACATCTATTTTTGATGCAAAAATTGCAAATGTTGGTTCTGGTGGCTCCGTGGACTAATTCATCCACTCTAGGATTTGTTTCACCTCTTGGTCCCAGGTTAAAGTCCTGGAGGTCCACTATTAGGACAGCCATTAGTGTCTCATTGTGACTGATCACTTTGCCCCACAACGGCATGGTTCCGTTGCAAACGGACGAGCTGCTTTGACAGTTGCAGAAGAGAGCTGCTCTATGACAGTCCTGTGTTGCAACTGTCAAAATTAGTTCCGATAGCCTTAATTAGCAAGGGTTTTGGAAGCGGCAGAAAATCTTTATAGCATATTATTATTGTGCAGTACTCCTTTACAACTAGATATCATTTATTCATACCACTGTCCCTTGACCAGGCATGTGCAAAGATGCCACTTCCTCTTGGACTAGATGGACTGGAGGTTCAAGTGAAGAGCAGAGAGGAACCACAATTTTCCAAATATGGTGAATGAGTGAATCATATCATGTTTGCATAGCTCACACTTTGCACTCAACTGCCTCCAGTCACTCGTCTTTATCTAATGTCTATGGAAAGTGCTGCATTGAAAATACTTCAGCCTGAGGTCCAGAGAAGTAGTGTTAGCTTCTTCCAATGGCAGACAGTGCACATCAAGCCTTCACAGGAGCTTTCAGACTCCATGTCCGTTCATCCTTTACCTAGGACGTCAGCTAGGGATTGCCAGGGGTAGTGGTTGCTGGCCTTGGCTTCCCCTTTGGACTGATTGCTACTATCTTACGGCCTTCATCTCCGAACATTTAGGAGAAAGAGCCAGAGTCAAAAACACAAATAGGAAATGTGTATTGTCCATTGTTTCCTAGTCTTGGCCCTCCCATTGTTTAATAGCAGGAAATGGGGAACTCGGGAGAGGGCACTTGTGGAAAAGGTAATTTCTCTAGGTCTTCAGCAACCTCAGAGGTACAAAAGGAGGTAACATTTCTTCTCTTTGCCTTGTCGCCATGACATGGAAGATGTAAAGGAAGACATCAACGAGGCGCGGTCCTGCCTGTGTGCACACTGGAGTCTTTTCTCCTCTGGTGGTACCGGATCTGGCCCAGAGGTAGAGGACCTGTACAACTGTGGGCTTCTCTGCTAATGGCTTAGTGGCCCTTCCACTCTCCCACTGTTTCTCTCCATTGAAGAAGGCTCTTTGGTGTGAGAGGAAAGAGAAAGAGTGTGATGCATAAAAGGCTGTTCTGGGCATTTGCAGCTATATGTTATGTTAGTACTACTTATGAAGCACACATTCACTTATGGTTTCTTAGCGATTAAAAATAAAACACCTTCTGGAAGAGAAATAGGTCAGGAGTTACTCACTTCCATAAGCTTGTTTAAAAAGCCATATCTTTGGAAATGTATGAAATTGCCTAAAATAATTTTCGTGATGAATCTTATCTGGTAGAGAGTTCCAAGTTACACAGGCCACTGCTGAAAAACTCTGGGGCATATGTACAAGCCCCTATCGCCACCACAACGTTGTGGTGGTGATAGTGGCTGCGCCTTATGTACAAGGCAGCATTAAGCCATTTAACGCAGCTTAACGCTGCCTTGTACATAAGGCCCCCTTTCAAGCTATGGTTAGCTTGAAAGGGGTGTGCAGTGGGTCTTGTGGTGGGCGTTCCACTGCAACACACATTGTATTTGATGCTGCCCCCTATGTACAAGGGTGACATACATAGGAGGCAGCACCGTGCATTATTGCATTATTTCTCGTCATTTTTGCTTTTTCCATGTTTGCTGCCTTGTGCAGCACACATGGAAAAAGCAAAATGCAATGGTTTGTTTGGGTGTAGTAAGGTGTCCCTTCCTGTACAGAACCAAACCTTTAAAAAAAATATATAATTTTGTCAATTTCATGTGTGCTGCATGAAGCAACACACATGAAAGTGACAGAATGGCATTTTAGGATTGTTTATGTGCACCAAGGGACACCTTCCTACACAAACAATCCTCCCCTGCACGCAGACATCCTTGCTCTCTGGTGCGAACGGGTGCCTGCATTGGCGCTAAGTTGCTAAACATAGCGCCATCACAGGGGGAAACGCAAGGCTGCACCACCTTCTTGTACATATGGGGCAGCCTTGCGTTTTAGAAGTGGCTGAGCATGTCGTTAAGCCAAGGAGGCACGCTCTGCCACTTCCTTGTACATACCCCCCTCCATCCACCCAATCGGCATTTGCAGAACTGTATGACAATAAGTTGATTTGCATATGTTGATCTCAAATTAAATGTAGGATTTAATCAATCAAGCTTTATAAAGTATGACTAATCACTCCAGAGGGTCTCCAGGCTCTGAGAGCCAAACTGCTCAGGAGGCATCAGCCAAATTGAAGGGTCTTTAATCCCCTTCTTAATTCCTGAAGAGAGGGCCAAAGATTGAGGGGGAGACTTTTCCAGGACTTCGTGGCAAGGTATAATAAGGAGTATCCTCCACTGTTGCTTTGGCGGATATGGGAAGTGTGAGTGAAGGAGAGGGAGGCAAAGCGCAGGAATCTAGAGGGTTGGTTGGAGCTTAGATGGTGGTTGATGTATGCCGGTCCTTGGCTGTGCAGGGCTTTGTAAGCGTGAGTCAGAATCTTTAATTGGCACCTCTTGTGGACGGGAAGCCAGTGGAGTTTTGTCAGGTGCGGGTTGATGTGGGTCTGTCTAGGGAGGTTGAGGATGAGTCTGTCTGCTGAGTTCTGAATGGTCTTCAGTCTCTTCAGGAGGTGTGTGGTAATTCCTGGTTATAGTGCATTGCCGTAGTCCAAGCACCTATTGACGAGGGCTTGAGTGATGTTGTGTCTGGTGGAGACTGGGAGCCATTTGAAGATCTTTCAGAGCATGTGCTTAGTGAGGGAGCAGACAGAGGAGACTGGGTTGATCTGATTCTTCATGGTGAGTTTGTTGTCCAGAATGATGTCAAGGTTCCAGGCGTGGTCAGTGGGGGTGGCAGAAGGTGCCAATTCAGCAAGACACCTGGAGTTGTTGCACGGGGAGGTGTTATTCCCAAAGATCAGTACTTCTGTCTTGTTTGTGTTGAGGCAGCTGTCCTGCATCCAGTCAGCAGCTCTGGTCATGTACAGACGGAAGCTTGACCTCATGGTGGATGAGTCTTCAGATAGAGAGAGAATGAGCTGGGTGTCGTCTCCATAGGAGATGATGTTCAGTCCATTGTTTCTGACAATGCTAGCCAGGGGTGTCTTGTAGGCATTGAACAGAGTAGGGCTGAGGGATGATCCTTGAGGGACGCCGCAGATGATGTTTTTGGGCTCCGAGGTGAACGGTGGAAGGCAGATTCTCTTTGGTCTTCCAGTGAGTAAGGATGAGATCTGTTTGAGGGCATCTTCTTGGTTTCCAAACTGATGAAGCCTTTTAATCAGGGTGTGGTGGGACACAGTGTCGAAGGATCAAGGATGATCAGGGAAGCCACCTCTGCCCGGTCTCGAAGGGTTCTAATGTCATCAATGGCTGCAATCAGGGCGATTTTGGTGCTGTGGTTTTCTGGATTGGAATGCGTCCAGAAATTGTAGTTCTCAAGGTATTCTGTGAGTTGGTGGTTGATGGCCTTTTGGAGGGAAAGGAGAGCAGGGAGATGGGTCAGTAGTTCTTGAGTTCGTTCGGTTTGGTGGACGACTTTTGAGGAGGGGTTTGACTTCCACGTGTTTTTAGTTAACTGGGAAGATGGCTGAGGTGATGGATGTGTTGAGGAATAACCTTCTTGATTTTTTCGGCCACAAATTTGGAAGCTTTTCCATTTGTACTTTTGAACACCATGCACTACACTCTAAACTGTAATTGTTCCTTCACTGGTAAGAAGTGGAGTTCCTTTAATAAGGGTATATCATGTGTGTATCTAGGAAGAAAAAGTATCACTCCTGCAGTTCTATTTTGGATAATTTGAAGTTTGTGTCAAGTGATATTAGGCAGCCATGTATAAAAAGTGTTGGTATAGTGAAGCCTAGATGTGATGATTGCTATCACTATCAGTTTCCAAGCCTCACCAGATAAATGTGGAACAATTGTCCTCAGCATTTCAAGTAAAAAAGAGCACTTGGACACAATATAACCTACTTGAGAATGCAATGTAAGGTTTCTCTCAATCACAATACCTAAGGTCTTTGCAGAGGTGGTAGGAATTGGCAGAGGGCCAAGTTCACAAGCAAGCATAGATGGTTTAATATACTGGTTTTATTTTTCCGTAAGACTCTTTCCATCTTGTCAGCATTCACTTTTTATTGATTGGCACTCATCCAGCATTAATAAATTTCATAGAAGTTTGAAATGTTGTATATGATGTGGGGGTACAATTTGGGTGAAATAGCAGCTGACAGTCAACCATATAATTATACAGCCTCTAGACACTAGCTCGACACGCATGCACTCTGATGGAGTGCTTAAAAAACAAAAAAGTAGGTCCATAAAAGTGAGCAGTGGAAGCACACAAGTAAATTGGAAATATGGTCCAGAGGAGCGACAGACACAACAAGGATAAGGCAAGCAACAGAATAAGATGCAAGCAAATGAGAATAACAGGAAACCAAACTAATGATATGCAATGGTCTGGCTCCAAGTCCATGTATTTTCTTGGGAAGCCCACTATATATCTAACAACAGACAGCATATACACGGTCTAGTAGGTTCAACCTAAAAATGGTCCCCTGGAGTATGCAGTGTAAAGAAACCACCAATCCAACAGAAACAAAATGCTACTGGGAAGGACAAACACAAGAATATGGGGGAAAGCCATCAAACCTAAAGCAACAACTGTGGTGAAGGTGTGGCCATGAGACAGCTAAAACTGTCTGTAGCCAAGACCTAAAATTAGCACCCAATACTACCAATCCCCTCAATGACGCCAAAACTTAGATGACACAAACACTCATACAGCATTCTCACAACACATAGACCCAACCTCGTACATGTCTAACAAACTACTATACACTCCCAAGCTACACAATACACATTCCAACCCAAGTTCATTATTGTTGGCTTTGCAATACTCCATGCAACAAGACATCGCAGATCTCTTCACATATCACAGGCTATATGATCTTGCAATTACAGAAACAAGATTTACCCTAAGATCTTCACACATCCTAGATGTCCTTGCTCCCACAGTCTACAACACCCATTGTGTGGACCACACACGTAAGAGGGAGACCTCACTGTCATCCATAAGAACTCTTGGTTCTGCACCCCAGGCAAGCAAGTGACAGTGAACTTCAAGGAGTTATTGACATGCCACTTCCCACTCTCTGCAACTAAGATCACCACCTTCCGCCTCATCTACAGGCCTCCTGTGGAAAACAAGAACTTCATTGATCAATTCTCACATCTTCTAGCCATCTCATCCCTCAAACCCAATTGCACCACCCTCATGGGTAATTTCAACCTCTCAGACACAAGTTCCAAAATAAGAGACACCATCTCAACTTATACACACACCCAATAGTACGTGATATAGTACGTCTTCCAGCCAACACACTTCAAAGGCCACATCGTCAAACTCATCTTTTCAACAATCCAATGCTTTACACCCATAAAACTGTACTGGACTGACCATCTTAACCATTCCTGTCTCCCTGCTCAACATTCTACCAACAAACCAATGTCAACCCAAAAGAGGAGAACAAACCGTCAAACCCTTAAAAGACTTTTCCATTGGCAACTTAATGCATGAACTAATTTCTCGCACTGCCAACTCCACATCTGGTGTCCACACTCTTCAAACAATGTCAGTGTATTTTGAAAAACCACATGAACATCCACGCTCCAACAAAATCACACAAGTTCAAGTCAAAACATTCAGCACAAAACCTTCAGTACCAAAATACTGTAAAGACCTCGCTGCCAATAAGCACTCCATCTGCCAACAGAAAAAAAAAATGGAAGTCAACAGTGATATTACTGACCTCATGATTCTGAAGTCCTTTTGCATAACACACAGACAGCTCAGACAGAAGCAGAACACTTTAAAGACTATCAAGCACTACATCAACCCCTGTGGAACACCCCATCCCATAATCCACAGACAAGTGCAATGCCATCAACCTCTTCGCTTCTTCGCTTCTTCAATTAAGAAATACAGAAGATCCAACAGCACACTTACAACACAACGCCTGATTTACTATTATGCCTCCATCTTCTCACAGAATCCCACAATGGTCATTCTTCAAAGTGCCTATCACTCACCTTCACTTCATCGGCAAGAACTTTGAAAAACACAGTCTGCATTCAACTCTAAGAGCACATCAATGCTGACACTCTCCAGCATGAATACTAATCTAGCCTCATATCAGCCTGCAGCAAGCAGACTGCCACTTTACACATCGTAGAGGACACCCTCCTGACCACAGATGATAACCTCCTGTCTTCTACCATTGCTGGACCATTCAGCAGCCTTCAACGTGGTCACCAATCGAACCCTCGTCCAATTTGGAATATTTATACTATACTATTTATGATGATTTTAGTAATCAGCAAAGGCAGACAAAATTTAGGGATAGGCCCACACAAAGGCACTTTTGTTGGTCATGAATAACATCGAATTGGAAATCGTGACTGATTATATGTACCTCGTTACTCTTCTCATGAAACATGTCTTGGCATGTCTCAAGTGAGGAAACAGGTTGCCTCTGTGACATTTTGTATTTGAGTTTGTTGCATTTTCTAAAAATGTGGTTTAAAACTTTGCTTTGCTCTTTAAGGTCAATGGCATTAAAATACTTGATTTGTTCAGTGTAGCCTAGATTGGCCGAACATTTCATCCCTTTTCAGTTGGGTAAAACTAAAGTTAAGCTATGAAAACAACTGACTATTCACCTCGAGTTGTTAGCGGAAAACTGCTTTTGAAGATTTGCTCAAATTGTGACATTATGATGCTACCTCCAGACAGCAGCAATTGGCACCAGAGGACAGTTTATCTGCATGTAACTTACCAGGGACGTGGCAACCACTATTTATACATTGCTTTAAAGAACTATTTTGAAGAATTAGGAATTACAAACTGTTGGTCCAAATGTGCCTTCGCATATTTGTTAATTCTGGCCGTAAATTCTATTATTGTGCCCCTGATTGTTGCCTTGAGTGCGTCCCATATGGTCATGGGGTCCGTGCCCAGTGTATCATTAAGTCTAGCGTATTCTTTAATGGCTTCTTCTATCTTATCTTTGTTTGTCTGATCTGACAGGACGTCGCTATTGAATCTCCATCTTCGTGAACGGTGTTTGTTGTGTCGCCCGCGCATCAGTAGACTGATGCATGAGTGGTCTGAGATAGTTCTCGCCGCAATGTCAGTGTGTTCTATTAAGTGGGTGTGTGTGCCTGAGATTAATATGTAGTCTATCCTGCTGTATGAGTTGTGCGGGTTGGAGTAGAAGGTGTGGTCTCTAGTGTCGGGTCTTTGAGGTTGAACCTGGAGCATATGTTCTTTAGTGTGGTGTGTGCGTTTGGGGGTAGTGAGTGGCACTGTGATTGTCTGTCGAACCTTGAATAGCACTAACAGAACGCTCGAAAAGCACACCCCCAACGGGTCAAGACACTAGCGACGAAAATAGTAAACTTCTGGTATGTTATCTCTTTTTCTCTCTACCTTTATTCCTATCTTTTTCCCTTTCACTCCCTCTCATTTCCCCTTACGGTGACAGTGGAAAGGGGGCAGTCAAGCATACATCAACCGGAGATGTACTACAACCAACACAGCCAGCTTGGGCTGCCCTGTAACGACAAAGCGATGACTATTACATGTTATATGTTATATGTTGTAAAAAAGCAATAAAAACTATATTGAAATGAGAAAAAAACCAAAAAGAATTACAAACTGAAGCTTCTCTTTTCGTTCAAGATTTTCCTGAATCTATTCGTAAGACTTCGCTCATTGCCAGAAAATTAAAAGCGTGTGTCCAGTGGGTAGCTTTGCTAACTAGAGTAAATCCATATTTTTCATGGTCCAACATGTCTCCAGTGTTTAGGCATTCTTATCTAAATTATAAAACCAGTGTTGAAATTGTTGATAATTAGTATGAGAGAGAAAAGTTAGTTTGTGCAGATACTGTTTTTTTTGGCTCCGAAGATGAATTCACATGTTCATTTGACCATTTTTGAATAAATATAATAGGATATATTCGAGAGCAATGGCCTTTTCAGGTTGTAAAACCTGAGATTCGGCAAAATCAGGGGCTTTGCATGCACAAAAGAGTGCTCTGAAATGAACAGAAGTTAGTCAGTAAGGGGAAAAAGTATTTCCAACCTGCTGAGAAATTGCATTAAACTGCCTTGAAGTCACCATCAATGCTGATGCCACGTTGATTCATTTGCTGGCATTTTGTTTGCCCGTGTTGTGTATAGCCTGTACTGCTTTCTAGCCTCTGACATATTCATCCAGACTCTTGTGCTTGGCACTGCTAAGTGAGGATTCGCAATTGATCAGCTCAGCATCTGAAAGTTTAAATTTTTTTTAGCTTTTTCAAGGTCCTTTTCATTCTTCTCATGAGAAAGATGTGCACCTGCTATCTGGGTTTCAGACGAGTCGGACACGTGTACTCTCACCTGGAGTGTGTATAAAGAAAACTTATAAAAAGTCATGTAAACTGAGGAAGGGTTAGCATTAGATGCTCATAGCCAGTGGAGGTGAAATGTTGCTGCTATGCATCGCGTTATCGCACTTTGCTTGTTTTGCTGAATAAACGTGGGCAGACTTGATGTAGTCATACGAGTAGTCCATGTTTTCTTGCCATTTGGGTATCTTGGCCTGGACCCGCTGCACTCGGCTGAGGTTGAGAGAAAGCTGGAACAGACTCCATGCGATGACCCCCAGGAGTCAGACGCAAGGGGTAGATTTCTCTAGAGGAATTGGGGGGATCAGGGCCCACCATCCTATCAGGTCTGACAGCACTCCAATGAAAATTGTGAAATGTGAGGTCTGTTCATGTTTATTTCCTCGATTTTTTCGAGTGTGGTAAGGAAATGTGAAATGTTGTTTGAGTAGGAGATGGCGATGTTGCATTTTTAAAAAAAAGACGAGCGGTTAACTCATACGCTTTAAATCTGGTGGAATAATCCAATCGCCAAATGCTTCTAAAACGCTAACGCCTTCCAGTAAGTATTCGACATTAACGTCGAGTCCATAGCAGCAGTATGCAACATCCTTAAGATAGGACGCTAATCTAAAACAGATACTGACAATGCGCTTATTTGTAGATGGCGTGGTAGCATAACTCAAAAAGTGAACATCTATCGACACGCCATTAGTTTGGCAGCAGCGGTCAACAAGCAAACATCGTACCTACGTGAACATTCGCAAGTAGGTCAACCAGTACTATAGCTATTTGGGTTTTTATGACAGGCCAGGGTCACAGATATGATGCCACCTTTAAAACATTTGTGTTGCTTCTGTCTCCATTCAGAATCGATATCATTAGGGCGGCCCACAGCTCTTTGAAATCGCAGGATATCCTTAAATAAGGAGGGAGAACTCTTTTAACCCATCAACATTGGAAAACTAAAAATTGATATACGTACAAAAGCTAAGGTAATAATGATAATACACTATTGCGGTTATATATATATATAGCGAGGGAGGAGAAATTGCATTACCCCGCTTTCTATTGACAGCCACTTGCATAGAATCAGAATCAAGTCTCCAGAAACAGTATGATTTTGCACTATGGTGAGCATTATGTTAGAGAACGCTAGTCAAAGACCCACGCATTCAGATAACAAGAATATTAGATCAAAAAGATAAACAGTAGATGGGGAAAAGGTCTATCTCCCACGAGTTACCATCTTTAGGCTTGTTTTTCACCCAAATGTAAACTATGGCATCTCTAGAGTTTTTTGAATAGGCTCCACTTTGGGCCCATATAGATTTCTGTAGATCTGTTAGTGTAAATTGGAAATGGATACATTTTGATTGTTTGATTGTTTGTATATAATATGTACAGTAAGATATATAAGATTAGGATGTATATATGTTTGTAAATAGATGTATATAAAGAAAGATTGTTTAGAATTATAAGTGTACACTTGATCTAGCAGATATGTACAAGCAACTATAGTTTGTGTTTCTCTCATTATAGGAGTTATCAAAACTATGGCCACCTGAGGAAGGCTGAACGCCGAAACGCGCGTAGATCAATCATTAGCCATAATTGATGATTACCCTCTGTCCTTTATTGTTTATCTGTTTATAAATTTCTTTGTATGTAAATGTGGAGTACAAATGCAATCGTCTAAATAGATATGAAACGATATAATGTTGACAATAGTAAATGTCTATAAAGAAGGGCTATAAAGAAATAAGAAAAAATGAAATGACCTTCTAGTGTAAAAAAAGATAAGAAATTAGAAATAAAGAGATTTAATGAAATATATGTTTGTTACTAGTCATATTTGACCAATGGGGGCACATATAAGAAGTGTTTGATTGTTTGTACATTATCTTGCTTTTTTATAGATTGTTTCCTATATAATTTTGTTCATAAAAAGTTTGAGTAGGAAATGATAGGTCAATCTGAGCTGAGAAGGGAAATCCTATGATTTAGGGGAGCGTAAATGAAATCCACGTTATAGAGTGAGTGGGCTCCAGAAATAGAGCAGGACTGGGGAAAAGAGAAAGAAGGGCCAGGACCCTAGCGCAGACCTTATGAGGATGAATGTGTTTGTGACAGAGACTCACTGATCCTTCCAGCCCAGACTTTCCACAATCTTTATGACTGAGACTGGAAATTCCCAAATGCAAAAGTGTGAGAGCAGTGGCAGCCGGCAGGGATCGGGGAAGTAAAACTGAAAAATAAACTTACCTGAATACCGGGTCTCTCCTCTGCCATTCCTTTGTCGTCTATCCAGCCGGAACATGGTTGCAGGAAGCACCCTGCTCCCAGGCTCCCCCAAGCCAATCTTGTGGTTGGTCTGAGCGCCATGGATCGGTGCTCAGCCAGGGAATGGGTGCCTGGGCGTGTTCTTAATGCAGGCTGTAATGCAGCCTGCATTTAGACCAGGGAAAGTACGCTGGTTCATGCGCTGGTTGTGCGTCCAAACCACTCCTCCCTTGCCCTGCTCTGCAGAGCAGCCCCACCCACCCACAAAGCTGCCACAGCAGGGAAACATAAAATGATAATAACAACAAGTTATTATCATTTTATGTTTTCTTTATTTCACTGCTGCAAGCAGTGGGGTGACGCTCCTCCGCCTCAGTGGAGGAGCCGCCACTGTGTGAGTATGAGTATGAGATACACAAGAATAGCTAGACAGATAACTGTAAGACTCCTTCTTTACCTTTTCACTTGTACCCTACCTCCGTCCAGGGGATACTCTGCAGTTCAAGTCTGGCAGATACCTTCATGTGTTCTTAAACAAAAGAGCATACAGAAAAGTAAAGATGAGGACAAGTAAATCTAAATCTGAACAGCACCTGACAAAAGACACTCCTGTTCACGCTATGTACCAACATTACGGAAAAGCATGTGTACAGGAATTTGAAGTAGTGGATGGGACTCAATAGCATAGACTGAAAGAATTCCTGCCTTGAGGAAGGTATTTGAAATGTTTAAACAATTGCAAGAGGCATGTAGTTAATTCTAAAAATAAGGCAGATGAGGCCAGATGTTCAAGGGTTTTTTGAGGTCGCAAATGGAGTAGCGTAATTTTGATTCCACCCTAAGATACTGTATGAGTGCATGATAATTATGTGTAGTCAGCAGTCAAATATATTATGTGTGATTAATGCTACTATGAGAAGATGGGGTATTGTATATTTAAAGTACTCTGCGTGAACAATAATGAGATTTATAAATTGTGTGCCTAGAAATGTGACTAATAGAAATTCCTGCAATAATTAAATATTAATATTCTAAGAGAAAAAAGCCTATATTGTGTTCCATCTGAAGCCTATTATATGACATGTATGTGTAGGTCAATATTTAGACATTTATACATGTAGCAAGAAATTATATTGATAATTTAATATAATCATTTACAATGTATTTATTCGTTAAGAAACTGCATTTGCCATGTGTTTAGTAATGTGCACGTATCAGTAACCCCGTGCATCATTAAGTTGACATGATTCTGATGCCCCAAGTATAGTTTCAAAGAACAAACGAGGGTTTTGGCTCATAGGCAGCAAGGCCAGGCCTAATATCATGAAGTAACAAGAGAAACGCCAGTGCTGCACCTCTATTCAAACCTTATTAACAGTGCATTGAACTAAACAATTGCACACAATCTCTTTTTTAGTTGGATTTAATCCAAAAAGCTTTGTACGATCTACATTAACAGTTCATCACAAAACACAATTCAAAAATATATTAAACCTTTAGGCGTTGGAATCAAAAGACCAACCTTCCATTCTCCCTCTCATGCCAACAGACAATTGTGTTGTTTGAAAACTAGTCTCTCTTGTGTGCATTCTCCACACTCTCATCCTGCAGTCAAAGTACTCTCTCTCACCATTCTAACATCACTCTCACTACACATTACATTCACCATTCAAACCCAAACCAGGAATAATTAATGAATATTTTCAAGAAAATCGTTAGAACTAGAATAAAACCAAAACATGGGCCATCTATATCAATAATTTGGCATAAGCCAAATGAATATAAGACTTTGTTTATAGATTGGCTATAATAACACGGTCTACGCGTTTCGAATCCCTCCAATTGCGGGGTCTCTCATCAGGACCACAGTAGATTACACAAAACTTCGCAATCAGCAGTTTCTATTCAAACTCTTGCCCAAATTCAAAGCCGCTACAGGCGGTGTGGAGCCAATTCTTCGTATTAATTGATTTATTTACATCTCTCTGTTTTTATGGTGTCCTCTTTGAAAATACTTATTTGGATGCCGGAGGGAGCACACGCCACCTTAAAACTGAGAAGTCGGAAAACATCCAACAGGAGTGGCGAAGTTGCTGCCCGTGTGGTAGAGCTCACATTTGATTTGTATTTAACCTTCAATGTAGAATGTGTTTGCTTGCATTTTTTGTTTCTACTGCAGGTGCGGACAAAGCTTCATTATTTAGTAAAGGAGGGGTTGTGCTTTAGTAAGATAGCGAGGTATGTGGAGATGGATTTTGGCAAAGAGAAACGTGATAACGAGCAAGGATGCGAGTTACCATGGAGGAGGAGAAGAATGGGCAATGGGCGAATAAAGTAGCAACTTATCTATGTGGAGAAGCTGATGCCACTAGCCTATTTCTGCCGGAATTGTGGAAAGTTACCGGAGCTGATCACATGATTTACCTTGCACACAAACTAATATATTATGCTTTAACTTAGGGTCAGAGAGACATGTTAAGACTTAATGAGGTATAGACCTCTTCTTCTGCTTTGTGTAGCTTCATGCTACATGACACTTGGTCGCAGTTTCTTCTACTGAAGACTGAGACAGCTGACACCTTTCTATTATTCATTCTTACTCATGCTTTTAGTTTAGAGTTGTCCCTTTTAAGGTAGTGTAGGGAGAGACAGCATGCTCTTTTTCCTTATTATTTGCATCGCAATAGCTGAATTCGTTGTATGCTTTTTGTCATATAGGGGACATCTCTTTAGGAGATTTAGACTCATTCTATTTGCCTTTTATTTCTATACTGTGATGCTAAGACTGATAAAAAGCAATCAATTTTTGAATTTATACTTTTGTTACTAATCACAATTGTTAGTTGTCAAGTAGTCACTGTGTAATCAAATTGCTTATATTGTATCGAGATTTTAAATATTATCGTTGTCTTCCTCTTACCTTTCAAGCAGCTAAAACGACAATCTGGTTGAGTAGGGATGTTTAAGTGGGCCCGAGCTTTCTCACAAGCGTTGCAATTCGAAAAATCAGGCTGCTTGTGTCCGCAAACTAGCTTATTTTAATGTACAAAATGCTATTTGCAATTCGGTATCTTGTTACCGAATTGCAATTTGCATTTTCGATTTGTTATTTGGAAGTAGTACGTTTAGGGCGTCCCTTCCAAATACCAATTCACAGTAGTATGCATTATTGTTTAGCGACCAAACTCCAGTCGCAAAACATTAATATTTTACCACCAATTCAGAAGTGGTGGTAACCCATTCACAAATGGAAAGGAGTCCTCATGGGACCTGTTATCCTTTGAGAATGTAAAAAAATTTAACATTGCCCACTATTAAAAAAGAAAATGTAAAACTTTTCTTTTCTCTTTTTTAAGCGCATCTCTTTCTCCTTTTGGGGAACAAGCTGCATTTAAAAAATAGAGATTTTTTTTATTAAAAAGCAATCACTGACATGGTGGTCTGCTGACCCCAGCAGGCCACCTTCTCTGAGATTGATCTAATTTCTAATGGGTCGCAAATTGCAACCAGCCTTATTAATATTCATAAGGAAGGTCTATTTGCGGCCCACTAGGAAGTACTAATTTAAAAATAAAGTTACGTAGATTGGGAATAGTAATATCCTAATTGTTATTCAGAGATAATCGCAATTAGGAAATCACTGTTATAATGTTAGTACATCTAGCTTTTAATGAGCAGTTGCCGATGTTTCCGAGTAGGAATAAAAGAGCAAATAAGAAGAAGCACAAGTCACAAAAGCAATGGATAAAAACAACCCATGATAGATTCCAACACCAAATTTGCCATTTCAGGGTTTGTGCGCCTACTGCCCCACCTCCTCCTTATAAACTTCCCCAAATAACCACAAACCAAACTGAACCTGAAGATCGAAAGGAGGAGGATATGTTAGATGTTGTAAGTTTCCCCATGTCAGTGATGG
Organism: Triturus cristatus; assembly: GCF_964204655.1. Classification (NCBI taxonomy): domain Eukaryota; kingdom Metazoa; phylum Chordata; class Amphibia; order Caudata; family Salamandridae; genus Triturus; species Triturus cristatus. The sequence continues at coordinate 320,216,414 of NC_140586.1, read as the reverse complement.
ATGCTGGAGGAACTCCAGCTGAACGCCCTTCGCAAACTTGGCAGCACAGGTTGCCGCGGATGGCACCAGGGGCACAAGGAGACAATGCACAAGCGTGAGCAGTGGGCACATTGAGACCAGTAACAGACAGCTGTTTGCAAAGCCTTAGAAGCACACAACTACATGCTGACTCGACAACCCCTTAGTCTCAATCTAGACTCCATATTCATTTAGCCGCTGCTGGACTCTAGTGGACCTGGCCCATAGCCCAACTATTAGCCAGAATAGTCAGAAAATTGCTGGGAGCCAGTTGTATGATGGAATCCCGCATGGGTTTAGAATGCAGGGCTTTACAATGCCGGCATTAGAACGAAAGCGCTGTTATGATGCGTTCCTCTAGCACGCAAGTCGTTACAACAACTTAGGGGGGGTGCTGGACTTTGGAATAGTATCAGTTACTATTCCAACTCCACTCTGTGCAACAGTAAGTAAGGTGTTGGACTTAAAATCCAACACCACTCCACCAATGCGCCCCCCTTAGGCAAGTCGATGTAATGACTTGCGTGCTAAACAAATTCATGGTAACAACACATTTGTTCTAAATGCACAGCTTGATTCTGGCTTCATAATATAGGATGTTTCTCCTGGGAGCCACCTCACTAGAGAATCACTACAAATTGCCCATCAAGGACCACACATCAATCCTCTAGTGATGTTGTCAAGAATGAACCACTAAACTGATGCCCACAGGCCCTCCTTCCCCTAAGAGAATGCCCAAGTCTGGAAGGGAGAATGACCATCTGTGTCCCATAGTCTGATGCAGATTTGGTTAACATTGAGATACAGTTTCTTAGTGTCCAGAAAGCGTTTTACGATTCCGAGAGGAGTTAAAGACAGTGGGCCCGGCTCACAAACGTAAACAGAGGCAAAAGTCTAACTTTACGACTTTCGGTATTCACAAAGGGCATCTACCAGTAGTAAAGGCCCTTTGTGAATACTAAAAGTTGTGAATCGGACCCAGTGTGTGTATGTTACAACCCAAGTGGGTGAATGTGAATCACTTGCTTAGACTGGCAGTGCAGAGCGAGGTGAGAGATCAATTGGTGAAAAGGGCCATGACATGCACCTGCTGAGGATGTTGCTTAAGCTGCTGCTAAAAATGGGTTGTTGAATGCTGTGATGTAAGTGTGTCTGGTCAAGACCAACTGGACTATGATTCAAAACTGTGAACGAATGAAAGAGAGTCCCCCGCTGATTACTTAGACAGACAGAATAAAGGATGTTTTGTACTGTATTAATGCATTGGTCGATCTGCAAAATTCGCTCAGGAAGATGAAGGTGCTCACTGGATGGCGATACAAGAAAAAAACAGACAAATCTACATTGATGGCTTCACAGTAGCAATAATTTCAACAAACTGTTAAAGGATAAGAAGTGGAGCGATGAACCAAGTGGCGATCCGGGTGAGCGAGGGAGGCGAAGACAGTGAAAGGGAAAAGTGAATTCTGCCCTCCAAGGTGGTTTATGCTTTAATTGTGGTCAGTTGGGACATTGGGAATGAGAATGCCTGAACTAAAATGTCTAATGTTTAGACACAAACCTAGGTCTCCTAATTTACTCAGGTAACATAAACCGAGCAACCCAAACTATTAGTCAGTCTACGATGTGTCAGCTGCCTGGTGAATACCCTAATCTTGGTTGATCAAAATGGCCCATATGTAAACTGTATAAATAATGATAAACCCATGTTGTGTAATTTATACTGGTGCTAGCCAGTCACCAGTGGAAACCTCTGATTCCCTTCCTGGCCTCTATCGGGCTTGATATAGTTGGCATATCCAATACAAAGGTCTCCCATTGCACTACTGTTCCCCACTTTGGGACCTATGACTGATCAACATGCATTCTTGTTAACCCCAACCTTGCTTGCAAATCTTCAAGACCAAGTGTGTTATGCAAATAGAATTGTACTTGTTACTTAACCAGTGAAGGAATGTACCTCAATATAACTACATTGAATAACAATGATGTATTGGCTGTCCTGTATGAATTGAACAATGGGGATGGACAGATAAAAATGTGTGATGCAAGATCATCTGATGAATTATTGGCACAAGTGCTTTGTTCTTTATGGTTTGAACATGCAAATGGTGTTGGTTGTCAACTCTCTGTTGACCCTGTCATAATTAAGGGTAATCCCATGAGGAACTACATTCTACAGTATCCTTAAATCCAGACGCCGAAGCTGCAATCCAACCCCTCATAACAGCACTAGCTAAACAAGAAGGTTTAGTGCCTACAGTAAGTATAGGTAACATCCCTATTCTCCTGATAAAAAGGTGGGTAAGGAAAATTGTTATGATGCAAGATAGGAGGGTGGTAACTAGTGTTCTAATGCCCAACTTTCTTGTAGGTTCTAATCTTGCTACTCTACTTTCATGTATCTTTGTAAAATGGTTTATAGTTTTGGACTTATGCTTCCACTTTTTCTCCATTCCCATTATCATATAAAATAAAAGGTTAATGCCATATAGCAAAGTGATCTCATTTAGGGTTGTCATTATACTGTGTTATGTAACATGCAAACAAACATTAAATATGAACTCAATTAAAAAATTAATTTTCTGACTCCTCAAAATGTTGCCAGGCTGAACCAACTGTCATCAAATATGGCAGCCATTTAAGGTGTCGGAGGAAGACCCTTGCACACAAGCTTTAATTTATTATAATAACAATGTCAGCAAAATGTTAGCAAATGTTACCCTGTCTATGCCAATGATTCTAAGCATTTGAAAACCACAAATATATGTGTTTTTAAAAGCAGGGGTTGTGAATAAATGTGTGTGATCTGTTCAAATGACTAAAGATTACCTTGCATTGTTTCCTGGAAGAATGGTGCCATCTTTCCACCATGTTATTCTCGGATTTGGAAATCCACTGACGACACACTCCAGAATGGCCGACTTATTGATGTGAGTGGTCACCGATTGGGGTCCATCTTTTATAGTAGGGGCAACTGCAGAGGAACAAGATCCCATCCAAATCAATGACTGGCAACTTCTGAGATCTGTATACAGCACACTATTTTTTCAAAAAATACCTTGACTACCTTGACCAAAAGTAATAGAATGTCAAAGAGATGCACCTTTTGTCAATGTGAGCTACAAGTTCTGGCAAATGTTTACCCTGAAAATGTGGGCATGACTAACTTTTAAGACTGTGGAATATGTCCAACACTTGCTATGAAATGTCATGATATAGTAGGAGGTGGCTGGCTGTACACTCAAAGACTGTCATGTCCTATTAATGGCAGGTGACTAAAGAGTAGAGATGAAAGCACTAGGAGACGTTCAAACAACCGTGACAAAAACTAAATTAAATGTGGCCTAGCGAACAAACAGTTTGTACCTAAATTCCATATTGTTTAGGGCTGGAGGATTTCTTAGAGATCTCATCATTTCACAAATCCTCTATTCATCATACATTCATTGATTATAGACTATAACCCATAGCTTAGGAAAATACCATGCTGTTTTATTTTTTCTTATGTCCGTGTGATCTGCCCAATGTGCATTTATGGTTTATTCTTTTTTTCAGATAAGGTTGTATTTTGAAACCAATTTGATTAAATCATACTTGACATATATAGTAGGTAATGCGCATAAGTTTAGAAACTGCAAAAACATGTAAAAAGAGTATTTTTGTAAATTTTTGAGTATGCACAAGAAACTATGATGATATGTACATATTATTTTAATGTGGAAGCTGCTTGAACAATAACAAATTAATACAAATGTATGTGTTGAGATCACCCTTAACAACTCGGGCTGTAGACTTCCAATCACAAGCTGATGCTGTATTATCGTGTTAGAACTATGGGCAAAAAAACATAAAAAACATGCTGGTGTAGATTTGTTTATTTGTTAACCTGTTAGTAGATTGAGGGCCTGAGTCACAAAAGTAAACTTATATTTTTTAAAAGCAGGACAGTGCTATCTTTTTGTGTTCAGAGTCCCAATCACAAGTGCACAATCTTAGAAGTTGTAAAATTACTGTTAGTAAAATTAACCTAGTATGTGAATACCAAAAAAAAGTAGACACGTTTACCATTGTGAATCTGTATGTTTTTGATCTTTATTCTGTTCCTGAAAGTGCCATATTTATAAAGAAAAATAAAAAGAATCCTTTTGCACTAAAAACCTAGCATACATTTCAAATAAGTAAAAAGAGGGATCTCTACTGTGAAAGGTCAGATAGTACCAGTTCGCAAGAGTCAATGGGGCATATTATCAAGAGATCTATTGCTGCTTTTTCGGCACATAGCGCCGAAAAAGCGGCGATTTTATTATTGTATTATTAACAAGGACTCGCTAACAAGCGTTAGCGCGAGTTTCCTTGTGATAACAGCCGGTTTTCTTTTCACTGTGCATGTCAGCGAAATATATCGCTAATGACATGCAAAGTGGGCGTTCCTCACCAAACCTACATGCAAACATTCAGTAACCCAACATCGCACTTTTTACAATGCGGCCACGGGCCCGCGAAATGATAAGAAAAGCCGCGCTAACCACGGTTATCGCAGGATTCGAACACCTGATTGAAACCTGACTTAGCTATCTACACATTGGAAGGTGGATTGTCAGGTTAAATCCACACTCCCCTATCAGCAAGCTTTTCTGTAGCGCAGGTACATTATCTCCGGATTTCCCTCGCTAATGCAGATTATCGCCGTCTATCGTTGTATTTTACATTACCACAGTGCAAGGCATTGATGATATGCCGCTATCACAGCGAACTAAACCAGCGATAGACGGCGATAATGTAACACGCGCTAAGCAGGGTTTAGCGAGAATTATCGCTTTTGCTTTTTAATATGCCCCAATATCTTTATACGCTCCAGTTCGGTACATACTAGCTAAAGTTGTGGACTCCCCAGGACTTTACAGAGTCCCATTGCATCTTTTCCCAAGTCCTCATAAAGTACCTCTGTACCCCAGTCTTTCCCAAAGCATCTCATAGGGCATCATTTTTGCGAAAAAGAAATTACAGTTTTCTCTCCTCCATATTAGATCTTTTGGACATGACATCTACCGCTGGGAGTGGTACGTGCCTGCAGATCAGATCAAAGCAATTCCTATGTTACTGCGAAGATTTACTGACTCTCAGCTACACACCTTTTTATGAATGGCAGGATATTTAAGAGAATGGATTTTTGGGTTTGCAATAGGGATGAGTGCAACTTGCGAAATTTCACTCCACGGAATTTTGCGGAGTTACATTAAAACTCTGCGGGATTCAACAAAGTTCCACCAGAAGGCGGAAAAAATGCACATCATGCTCCTCGCGCTAATATTTATCGCAGGTAATGCGTTCCATGCTGAAAAATCTGTGTGAATGGCAACACGTGGTGTGCAAGAGCACGCAGCCATTCAAGGTGAAAATGCTGCCGCTTTGAGTAGACAATCTATAGAGAAGAAGCGCTTTGACCGTGATTGCTCGTGTTAGAAAATCATGTTGGAAGGCTTCCTAGCACCTAGAAATCGCTCGCTAGGGGGTGCTGAATTTCATTTGAGATCGCCTGATCTCTTACTGGACCCTCACGTTGTTCCTGTTGTCATCATGTTGCTTGAACAGGAAATAAATTCCTCTAAGCGTTAAAGGAGTAATAGGGAGTCACCAAATTCCTCCAAATCTGCAAGTGGAATTAAAAATTCCGCCCGGGCCTAGTTTGCAACTCTGATTAGGCCCCTACAGGAGTGTGCTACAAAAAATACTCCAGAGCTCTTGCAGTGGACTGGGGAGGCAGAGCAAGCATTCACAAGGGTGAATCAAGTATTAGTCTTTGGCCCTGCCTTAGATTGCCAGATTCAAACCCTTTATTTTGTATTGTCATAAACAAAATGGCGGCTGCAAGATAGTAATCAAAGGAAATCTATTGCATGCTACCGGAGCAGCGTAATCTTGGCTCCACCCTTTCATGTTTAATTAGGCCACATGTATGTGTACGTATGGCCTTATGTACTTGTGTGATGTAATGCTCTTGAACAATTACAGAAAGTGAATCTACTGTGTAATCTCGACATATATATAAGTGTATGTAGATTATCGTTTTCATTTAAAGTAACAACAAGCTGCATTTCTCACTGACATTTACACTTTTAACCCCTTCGATGCGCTTGACGGAACGGTTCCGTCATGCACGTCGGTTGGGCTGTGCTTATGACGGAACCGTTCCGTCATGGCCCCGCCCGCGCACGGAATCTTCAGCGTGGCGCGGAAATCCGCGCCGCGCTGAAGGGGTTAAGTAACAACAAGCTGCATTTCTCACTTATATTTACACTTGTGCGGTTTGAATAACGTAATTCTGAAATGTTCACGTATTTCTTTAGCTAATACTCTTCATTCATTTTATAGCTGAAGATGTATCCATTTGAATAGCGCTCTAAATCTACATTGTAACTGTATCTGTACCTGTAATCATGCATTTAATTTGTATTGAAATGCTTGCTGCACTAAGTTGACCAAAGGCCTTAAGCTTTGGGATTTCTTAATGTCTTAACTATCAACATGAATGCTTGCTTTGGACGCAATGTTTTTCTCTCCTCTGCATATGCAGTTGCATTAGCTCATGGTTAAAGAAAGGTACATTGTGTGAAAGAGTGAACATTTGTCTACTGCACGATTGTCCCCATATGGAATATTGTTACTTTCTGCCTCTCATATTACTTTAGTCTGTTGCCCAACATTAAATCCAGCTTCTGTCAAGCCCACTGCACTGGGTGGTAAATCTCATGATTGTTTACCTGTTACTGAATATTTGACTAAACCCAGGTTTGATCTGTCGGACACCCTATACCCAATTGTACAAATGACGGTGAAAATCTTGTTGCTAAATACTCCTAATTGACAGAGAGGCAACAAGGGGCTCGAGTTTGCTTTGCCCAAGTGACTGAAATCACCGTTCGCACATGCATGAACATTTTGGCCTCACAGAAAACTGTTACTGTGTTTACTGGTTCTAAGTATGCCTTTGGTGTGGTCCAAGATTTTGGGCTATTAAAGATGGGGAGGGGTTTCCTTACTTCTGCTAGAATTTCTAAACATGGGGTGCATGTGATAAAACGTGTTAAACGCTCTGGTTTCCATTAAAAATGTTTCATTGTTAACTGTACTGCTCAGCAGCCCTCTCAAGATGAAGTGTTTTGAAGTAATGCAGTTTCTGATGACATGGCTAACAAAGTTCTATAAACTGATGAATTTCATGTACCTACACTTCAGGGCTTGTCTTTGTTACAAGCACAGATTTCAGAGACTGAAAAACAGGCAATAGTAAGCCGCATTGTGAAAGGGATCCTGACAGTGAGGTAGGAGTGAATAGAGTGGTAGCCCCGAACGTTCTGCTTCCCAATCGTGCAAGGTTGCACCATGGTCATGCTCATGTTGGAGGGGACAGTATGTGCCACAGCAACCCATTGGTTTGCGCTCTTCTTTTCCTCAGCTGCCAAACAAATGTGTCAGTCCTGTGCCACATGCCAAGACCACAACATTGGAAAAGAGTTTAAGAAATCTCCCACCACCCACCCTTCTCCATGGATCCCCTTTAACTACCCACAGGTCGCTTTTTTCAGATGCCTAAGTGTTGCTTCTATTCTTATGTTCTGATAATTGTGTGCTTTCTTTCTGGCTGGATTGAGGAATACCTCTATTCCTGGTCCAATGGTCTAACAGTAGCCAGGAAACTACTTAGAGATGTCCTACCAAGGTTTGAAGTCCTGTTACGGATTACTAGTGATAACAGTATTCACTTTGTTTCTTCTGTACTACAAGAAGTGTATAAAGCCCTAGGGATAATACAGCATTTTTGCTGTACTTGGTATCCTGAATCCTCAGATAAGGTGAAGCATTACAATGGTATGCTCATGAACAAAGTGGCAAGTTCTGCCCCAGGACCCACAATAAGTGCACTAGCTCTGGCACTATGATCAATCCGAGCCATACCCTCCAAGAAGACCCAATTGAGACCATATGAGATCATTATGGGCTATCTCAAGCTACTTCCATCAAACCCTCCTATTTCTCCAATTGTTCTTGAATTATCCTTGAGTGATGGTTCTGCAATATTGCACACATCTGATTCCCTGTCGCTGCAATTTCTGTTCTCAGATCTGTGCAGCCCTGTCAGAGTGTGCTACCAAAGCCCATCATGACCTCCAGCCCAGTGTGTGGATTCATTTCCAGGTCTACAAATGAAACTCTGTCTTATAGCGTAGGGCTAAGGGCCCCTACCAGACCATGCTCACTAAGGCCCCCCTACCAGATCATGCTCACTATGAACACTGCTATGAAGTACTGTGGGATTCCTGCTTGATGCACTTCCCACATAGCAAGAGGGTGACTGAACCGCTAGACTCTGACTCCTCTACTCCTGTTGTGTCTTCTGTAGCTGCCCTGACTTCCATTCCTGGCCCTTGCTCCACTGAAGGAGTATGCATCATGGCTGAAGAGAGGGCATCCAGCTTCTGTGAATTTGGAGCCTCACTTTTCTCAGGATTCAGCCCCCACTTCTCACTGTTACCGCCTCCATCCAAAGTAATTAGCAGGCCTCCAGCGATTGGATTTCGCAGTGGGTCTGTCCAGCTACCATTTGCAGCGAGCCTTGTTGTTTTGGCAATGCTGTGGTAACTCATTGATGTAAAAGACTGTGGGCATTACAAAGCTGCACCCTGTCTGTTCCCCCAGGGGACCACCACTCGGTGTAGAACAAAAACACTTTTTTCCATCTCATAGAAGAGTACCAACTAGACCTTAACATTTTCTCCCACTGGATGTGTACCAAATTGCCCACAGATGACCATGATGCACCAATGATTCCTATACCCTTTCACGAAGAACCAACTTGACTTAAATTGTTCCTTCATGGACACCTCTTTGATGAGTGTGACAATGTGGCTACCCTGATAACGTTGGCTAGTACTAGCTTCCAATTTCCAATAGGAGTATCCTGCCAGCTGCCATCAATTTTACTGACACTTTTCATAGCATTGCTCGCGTGTCCAGCAATAGCGGTATCTTTGTATGACACCATGAAGGTGACATCACCCTCCCTGCCTTGTTCAATCTGGGTGCAAGATGTATTCCATTTGATTATTTGATATCTTCGAAGGGGTAATTAAATGTGCTCTTTCTATGAACAATTGTAGATATTTTTTCCGTGATACTCTTCTTTTTATATATATATATATATATTGTTCAATCTGGGTAGCATCAGGAGTCTTGTATAATCACAGTAAACCCAACAAACGGTCCCAAATGTATTTTGTCTGCGGAAACCAAGCCTATGTCAGACTTTCCAGAGACTAGTCAGGAATCTGTTACCCTTTCCACATTATCCCTGCAATTTGTAATACTTCAAGCAGACTTCCTCACTATAAAAAAAAATACCCTGAGTTATTTCAGAAACTGCCTGTTTCTTTGCCATCTGGTTCCCAATAAATGGGATTGTCCAGACCACCCATGAGGTTTGAACCATCGCTAAGATTTTGGAGGTGGTTTTGGAAGAGGTACCCTTGCTTTAGGACTTATATCAGACATGTTAGCGGCCAAGATGACTGTCATATTTCAGAATCATACGGATCTGGATTTTTTCATTGCTGCGAAGGGTGGGGTATGGAGAAACAGCCTTTACAACTACATCTGAAGCCCACATGCCATCATCACGCAGGCTTTACAACGCATGCATCTTTACCACGCATGCCTATACCACAGAGACTTTCACAAAAAATATGTCTTTACCACGTGTCCCTTTACAATGAAAATGTAAGTATTTTGAAGTTACGTGTCTATCCCTTCCAAAACGCCAATAGGAGGGGGTATCAGGGCCAGACTGGAGAACCCAAAGCAGCAATGGCAAAGATGCTCATACCAGCTGGGAAAAGTGTCAGAGGTACCAGGAGCTGCCCTGGACTTTCAGAGCCAGGGCTTCTAGTCTACAGGAGAAATGCCCAGTGGAAACAAAATCCTGTTGAGCCGTGAGGGTCATACGAGGGGCGACCCACTCCCATTTACATTCTGGAATGGTATTTATCAATGGCATGTGACCACAATTGTGGTTGCAAATTATTGCTCAGGTATCAATTCCAGAGTTGGGGTGGTAACTGATTCACAGGGGAAACCTGTCCTTCTGGGAAAGCTTACTCTTTGAGAATTGCGTTTGGTGGCCTCAACAGGAGGAGACATTGGGCCAGGAGACCACTGCAGACTCCCCCCACAACTTAATTAATTCCAAGTGAACATTTTTAGGTATGACTTAATTTTGCCATACAACAGCGAATTGAGCCAAATATCTATTGTGTTGGAAGAGAAAAACGGGCATTCAGAATGTCACTAGACATGCAACCCAGCCCCTTGCAATGCAAGCTGAAAAGTTTTCTTCCCAGCCCCACAACAAGGAGTGCCTTTTAATAGAGAAAGGTAACAGAGAGAAAAGATACATGTGCAATGAAGGCATAGTGTATAAGGCCTGTTGTAGCATACAGGCCTGTGTAACTAAAGACATAGACCCAGATTTAATATATTTCTTTTTAAACTGGGTAGAGATCCAAGAAAGGGATTGGAGAGGGTGCTAAAGCACTGAAAGGACTGTGTCCTTGATGTGATAGGTCGCTTAGTAAGGATTTTAGATATAGCAGAGGCAGCACATTGTACGGTGGCGCAGTAGGACTTTAATGTCCTCTGCGGAAGGAGCCAAAGAGAAACGTCTTTGCTGGGGAAGCTAATGCAGCTGTAATCTCTGAAAGGCATGAAACTGTGCTGATTTGTGGATGATTCAAAAGGCCTATTGTAAGAACAAGGAATGGACTATAAGCAAATATGTCTCCACTTTCACTGTGCTTGATAAGGGTCAGAGTTCTGTAAGGAAAGTCATTGGTGGCAGTAAAGTTTTTGTGAAGGCCAGAGGAAAGGGAGCGTTAATCTTGCGGTAGATTCCAGAAGTCCTGACATAATTTTTAAAAAGTTGGCATTTCTGTGGATTCAGTACTAACACTGACTTTTCCCAGTAAAGGAGCAGGCCAGTAAATAAGAGGAAGAGTAGTCCAATCTACTATGATTCAGGATAAGCATGAAGACTCCTATTGGTTCTTCCAAAGCAAAGGTATGTGGAAGATTGAGTCTATTCATGGAGAACTGGAGAGTAATTATAGGGGACCTTTAGTTATCACAAGTGACAAATGTTTATGTGATTCAGTTTGTGACAGATCCGTGGCAGGTGAGAGAACCAAATAGGATAGCATTTCCTCGGAATTAAACATCTTTGGTGGATATAGAAGTAACTCAGATGTTAGATATAGGAGCTATTGTGCAGCTGCCAGAAGAATCAAAAACCTTTATGAGTTGCCTCCTTTTGCTACTAGAGAATGAAAACAAGGGATGTTGACCAGTGGAAATGTAAGAGAGGTCAGTTGGTTTTTGGAAAACTATAATTTCAAAATGGAGAGAACCCATATTTTGAGAGAGATCCTTCAGGGGGGAGATTTGTTAGTAAAACTGGATCTGAAGCTTGCCTATTTTACAGGATATCTGCATTTTGCGAGGCAGAATTATCTCAAGTTCAGATGGATTGGTCATCTTTACCAATTCCATTCTGTGCCCACAGGCCTTGCTTCAGCACCTAGGTGTTTCACGAAGGTGATGAGACCAGTGGTGGCTTGGTTGAGAGAGAGTGGGGTACATCCAAATATGTATCGGGGTGATTTTCTGATTGCATCTAAGAATCACAATAAAGTGGAAAGTCATTTGAAATGACTATAGATTTGTTGGCCATTTTAAGTTTTCTAATAAATCAAGGAAATGCTACGGGCATGCGAGCGATGAGAAGAGGGAGTTGGGTTAACACGATTTAATTTGAATGTCCGTTGTAAGTCTTAGCGGCAACGAGGTTGTCAAACTGGGGTCTTTGCAGACATGCAGCATTAATGACATGAATATGAAATAGTATGTCTTTAATCAAAAATAGAATGGATCACTTTTACCTGTTATCCAGAGTTAAATGGTTCTTTTTCATTAAAAAACCCTCAACGTGACAGCATCATCATCGGGTTTTACTTATGCTTCCTCCACCCGGAGGGAACCACTGGATATTTGCAGTAGTGATCAGAAATAAAAGATAAAAAATAGAATGAGGTGCTCGTGTTCAGTGAAAGAAATTATATATGTTAAAAAAGGGTATTCCTCATGGTACCTAGACTGTTATGTTTATTGTTGTCCGGTATAAGGGGAAAGGATAAAATAGGAGGAAGTTGTGCAGAGCGGGTGTATAATGTGCCCACTGCACAATCAGTCCAAAGAGTGGGTCGACATGTTTCAGCCCCTTATTCGCCCCGCAGGGTCGTTGGGGCTTTCATCAGGACCTTAGGAGTGTTTGTGGTACAAGGGTGATAATTCCTACTTAGGAGTGAAGGGGGAGTTCAAGTATTCATTTGTTGAGCTCCTGAGTCAAGGTTATTACCTGTGAGGGGGGAGAAGTATAGAACGAAGGATATAACAGTGTTATAACCCAAATTATTAAATGGTAAATCCTGCTAAACTAAAGCAAGAAAAATGGCAAATCTTATCGATACAGTTAAAATTGCAAGTGATGTTCGAACACGCAGCTAATCAGCAAAACAAACAGAGGACACAAGCAAGTATAAATGGCAGATCTTTTGTTGATATCTGTATGCATGTACTTATATATTCTTTATGCATTGGTCAAAAAATCTCAGTAAGTAAGACAGAAGTACATCCTGAAAGTCACTCGCATTATATCGTGAACGTTATATGCAGGGAAAACATGTAAACATAGTGGTTTCATCATTTTAATGCGAGGATGGCAAAAACGCGGCAAAAGGAGGCACTTAGGTGTGGAGCTTTATCGTGCTATTAGTGAGGGGTGCTGATTACGATCCCCTGTCGTTTCTAAGGAGGTCGACTAAGTAAGATCGTCGCCATGTCTCAATAGGATCAGTTGAATGGCTTTTAGCCATGTTACAAATGGTGCGGTTCGGTAAAACAGCGCGGTTAATAAACATGCTGTTAGTGGCCGGCGGTGTAGCGCGTTATTATAAAGCTACGCGGTGGTCTCTGTCATGACTCGGTATATCCTGTCTATTGTGAGGAGTATTAGTAGTCAGAGAGACAAAATGGTGATAAAGCCGTGTCGTTCGTATACCTTTAACTGTTTCAAATCGAGACTCCAGTTGAGAAGTACGGGCGCGGTTGAGCTGTTTACGAAAGAAAATGAAAAAGGGGGGGGGGGTTTGGGGAGGAATAGAAGGACAGTAAGACAAAACTCAGAATTGCAGTGAAAGAGTAACATTACGTGTCTTCTTCCCAGCTAGTCCTCTGTCGCGTCTTCCTACCGAATTTTCGCTGTAAGCACAACTTGTGCTGACGCTGTCTTCCTGTTTTCGAAAGACAGCCCGGTTCTGTTGTTTTATAACCGGAGAGTGTGGAGTGAAGAAAGACTGCCGTGCTGCCACTAGACCTTATGTTTTTTTTAAAGGGATGTGGAATGGAGCAGTTGAATTAAATAAATTCCCATTTTTAGGGGTCGTTCAGGGATATAAAAATAAAAAATTTAAAAATAAAAATGAAAATGAAAATTGAGTCACATACATGTTTGTTGCAGTGGACTTGAACTATGCTTTTAGATATGCGTGTCTTCATGGACTCTACTAGTTGTGAATTTACAGTACATTGAGCCAGGGGATATCATCATTTAGACCTATTAGGTTTGTTTTCAAGCGGTGCACCCATCTTTGTTCTTTTTCGAACAGGTGTTTCTCGATGTTTGGTGATCTTGACATCACGGTTTCTAGGACGATCCATTTGAGATCCTCAAGAGCATGCGGATGGTCAATGAAGTGACTGCTCATCTTGGTGGTACTTCGTTTACATTTGACGTTACTTCTGTGTTCACAGATTCGCTGCTTGATCTTGCGACACGTCATCCCAATGTATCTAAGTTTGCAGGGACAGGTAATCATGTAAATAACATGCGTTGTATTACAGTTAGTGTGTTGTCTCATCGTCCATTTAAGGTTGGGGGTCAATTCAATAGACTTTGTAATTTCTGTAAGATGACATACAGAGCAGTGACCACAAGGGAAGTGACCTACCACTGGTGGTAACCCCATAAGGTGTTCGTAGTTGGACTCGTCTTCTGTTCCAGAGGTCTAGTATGGACTAACATGTCCTTAAAATTTTTTGTTCTCCTGTTCGCAAAAAGGGGTTTAGGCCAGTCTAGGGTACCTGATGTCAGTATGCGCCAGTTTTTATTAATGATTTTCTTGACCGCATTACTGGCTGTGTTGTATGTTGTGACACATGTCAGTTGGTCTGGCGATTGAGCCTTAGGTGTTATTTCAAAAAGGCTCTCCCTGGGTTGATATCTCGCTCTTTTCTGGCACTTGTTGACAATCTTGGTGGGGTAGTCACGTTTTGACAGTTTCATGCACAGATCTTGTGCTTGCTCCTTGTATTTTTTCAGCTCACTGCAGTTCCTTTTGAGGTGCAAAAATTGGCTGTATGGTAAGTTTTCTCTGAGGGGACGTGGATAAAAACTATTGATGGATAGAAGGCTATTTTTGGTGGTGGGTTTGAAAATAATCTTGGTTTTGATAGTGTTATTGGCAACATAGATGTAGAGATCAAGGAAATCTAGATGGTCTTTGTCCATATTGATTGTGAACTTTAGGCATTGATCACGTGTGTTTAGCCACTCATGAAAACTATGTAGACTCTCTTCTGATCCTTCCCAGAACATAATGATGTCATCTATGTATCTTTTCCAAAAATGGATTTTTGGGAGGAATGGATTGCTGTCATTTTGGATGTGTATTCTTTCGAAGTTGCTCACGTAAAGGTCCGCGACGCTCGGCGCGAAGGTACTCCCCATGGAAGTACCATGGCATTGGTGGTACAGTGTGCCGTTGTATTCGGAAAAAAAATCGGTAAGAGCCAATCTGCAACATTCTAAGACAAAATGTCTTGGTGTGTGGTGTGGCCAGTTTTGTTCGAATAGTAGGTCTTCAAGAGTGCTCAAGGTTTCTTGCTGAGGCAGACTCGTATATAGACTTTCAATATCTAGAGAGACCAATATCATAGATTCACTGCGAAAAAATTGATCTTGTAGGAGATTGAGTAGATCCCATGTATCTTTAAGATAAGTTGGGGTTCTTTGTACCATTGGTTTTAGATACTGATCCGCAAATTGGGAAAGAGGTTCAAGGAGTGAACCTATTCCGGATACAATTGGGCGTCCTGGGGGTGGTCGTTGATTTTTGTGTACCTTAGGCAGGGAATAGAAGTAAGGTATCCGAGGGAAGTCTGTCCTAAGGAAAGAGGCTTCATTCCTAGAGATCCAGTTGTTGGTCTCTGCTTCCTCCACCATAAGGTTGATCGTCCTCTTCAACCTTGGAGTTGGATCTGCAGTCAGGATTTCGTAAAATTTGTCATCTGATAGTAATCTGAGACATTGATCGTTATAGTCTTCATTGTTTAGAATCACCATGCCCCCGCCTTTGTCACCGGGTTTTATAATGATCTCATTATGTAATCTTAGTTCTTCCAGAGCTTTCTTTTCTCTGGTGGAGATGTTGATGTAAGGCTTTATTGTTCGCTTGTCAATCTCATTGATTTCTCTCATGATCGCTTGTTCGAATGTGTGGATCTCTATTGGGATCTGATGGTTCATTGGGCAAAAAGTTGACTTGGGTCTTAAATTGGTATCGCCACGATTTGGATTGTCTTCTGTGTTTTGAAAAAATGCTTTTAGTTTGAGAGTCCTACAAAATTGTGCGACTTCGCACTGTAGTTTGAAGAGGTCCAATTGTGGGGTTGGTACATAGCCTAGTCCTTTATTTAGAACGTCGTCTTGATCCTTGGAGAGTACAACTTTAGAGAGGTTGAAAATTAGCGAGTCGCGCTGGTACTTGGTTTTTCTTTCGTGGCATTGGACATGCTTCTTGTTAGTATTTGTCTCTCCTGGTCTGTCCAGGTCACATTCCTCCTCCTCCCTCGTTGATTGGCACAGCCCCTCCCTAAAAAAGTCGGCTGTTGTGCGTACGGTCCCATATAGGGACCTAGCTGTGGTGGTACTGTTGGGTAGGGGTTGATCCATCCTGGGTAGTTGGGAGTAAAGGGATGGAAGAGTGGGGGTGGTGGTTGTCCTCCATAATTCGGATTCCGCCACATATTCGGTCTTCGTCGTTGTTGCCGTCTGTTAGGACCCCTATATCTTCGTTGTTGTATATTGTCATCATTGCTCCAGTCTGAGTTATTGGAGGAGTTTCCACTGGAGTCATTATCAGTGCCAGAAAAGAGCGAGAAATCATTCCAGGGAGAGCCTTCTTGAAACAACACCTAAGGCTCAATCGCCAGACCAACTAACATGTGTCACAACATACAACACAGCCAGTAATGCGGTCAAGAAAATCATTAATAAAAACTGGCGCATACTGACATCAGGTAACCTAGACTGGCCTAAACCCCTTTTTGCGAACAGGAGAACAAACAATTTTAAGGACATGTTAGTCCATACTAGACCTCTGGAACAGAAGACGAGTCCAACTACGAACACCTTATGGGGGTTACCACCAGTGGTAGGTCACTTCCCTTGTGGTCACTGCTCTGTATGTCATCTTACAGAAATTACAAAGTCTATTGAATTGACCCCCAACCTTAAATGGACGATGAGACAACACACTAACTGTAATACAACGCATGTTATTTACATGATTACCTGTCCCTGCAAACTTAGATACATTGGGATGACGTGTCGCAAGATCAAGCAGCGAATCTGTGAACACAGAAGTAACGTCAAATGTAAACGAAGTACCACCAAGATGAGCAGTCACTTCATTGACCATCCGCACGCTCTTGAGGATCTCAAATGGATCGTCCTAGAAACCGTGATGTCAAGATCACCAAACATCGAGAAACACCTGTTCGAAAAAGAACAAAGATGGGTGCACCGCTTGAAAACAAACCTAATAGGTCTAAATGATGATATCCCCTGGCTCAATGTACTGTAAATTCACAACTAGTAGAGTCCATGAAGACATGCATATCTAAAAGCTTAGTTCAAGTCCACTGCAACAAACATGTATGTGACTCAATTTTCATTTTCATTTTTATTTTTAAATTTTTTATTTTTATATCCCTGAACGACCCCTAAAAATGGGAATGTATTTAATTCAACTGCTCCATTCCACATCCCTTTAAAAAAAACATAAGGTCTAGTGGCAGCACGGCAGTCTTTTTTCACTCCACACTCTCCGGTTATAAAACAACAGAACCGGGCTGTCTTTCGAAAACAGGAAGACAGCGTCAGCACAAGTTGTGCTTACAGGGAAAATTCGGTAGGAAGACGCGACAGAGGACTAGCTGGGAAGAAGACACGTAATGTTACTCTTTCACTGCAATTCTGAGTTTTGTCTTACTGTCCTTCTATTCCTCCCCAAAACCCCCCCGACCCCCCCCTTTTTCATTTTCTTTCGTAAACAGCTCAACCGCGCCCGTACTTCTCAACTGGAGTCTCGATTTGAAACAGTTAAAGGTATACGAACGACACGGCTTTATCACCATTTTGTCTCTCTGACTACTAATACTCCTCACAATAGACTAGATATACCGAGTCATGACAGAGACCACCGCGTAGCTTTATAATAACGCGCTACAACGCCGGCCACTAACAGCATGTTTATTAACCATGCTGTTTTACCGAACCGCACCATTTGTAATATGGCTAAAAGCCATTCAACTGATCCTATTGAGACATGGCGACGATCTTACTTAGTCGGCCTCCTTAGAAACGACAGGGGATCGTAATCAGCACCCCTCACTAATAGCACGATTAGCTCCACACCTAAGTGCCTCCTTTTGCCGCGTTTTTGCCATCCTCGCATTAAAATGATGAAACCACTATGTTTACATGTTTTCCCTGCATATAACGTTCACGATATAATGCGAGTGACTTTCAGGATGTACTTCTGTCTTACTTACTGAGATTTTTTGACCAATGCATAAAGAATATATAAGTACATGCATACAGATATCAACAAAAGATCTGCCATTTATACTTGCTTGTGTCCTCTTTTTGTTTTGCTGATTAGCTGCGTGTTCGAACATCACTTGCAATTTTAACTGTATCGATAAGATTTGCCATTTTTCTCGCTTTAGTTTAGCAGGATTTACCATTTAATAATTTGGGTTATAACACTGTTATATCCTTCGTTCTATACTTCTCCCCCCTCACAGGTAATAACCTTGACTCAGGAGCTCAACAAATGAATACTTGAACTCCCCCTTCACTCCTAAGTAGGAATTATCACCCTTGTACCACAAACACTCCGAAGGTCCTGATGAAAGCCCCAACGACCCTGCGGGGCGAATAAGGGGCTGAAACATGTCGACCCACTCTTTGGACTGATTGTGCAGTGGGCACATTATACACCCGCTCTGCACAACTTCCTCCTATTTTATCCTTTCCCCTTATACCGGACAACAATAAACATAACAGTCTAGGTACCATGAGGAATACCCTTTTTTAACATATATAATTTCTTTCACTGAACACGAGCACCTCATTCTATTTTTTATCTTTTATTTCTGATCACTACTGCAAATATCCAGTGGTTCCCTCCGGGTGGAGGAAGCATAAGTAAAACCCGATGATGATGCTGTCACGTTCTTAAGGCGGAGAATCAAGATATACCGCCAGTTGAACCATCTAAACGTGAATGAGGGTTTTTTAATGAAAAAGAACCATTTAACCCTGGATAACAGGTACAAGTGATCCATTCTATTTTTGATTAAAGACTATTGACTGGAAGGTGAATGGATCACGTCTCCTTCTATCTCCCTCCAACCTGATTGTTGACATATGAAATAGTATGGTCAATTTGCATACAGTTTGGAGTTGAGTTTCACGGATATTTGCGAATTGCAGCGGCCCCTGAAGAAGGGATTCATATATTCCGAAATGCATTGGGCATCACGCTAATTAAGCATATTGAAGCTGAATATGAGGACAATCATGATGTGTTGAATATCATTTCTGATTATAAAAATTTGAATGCTGTTCAATAGTCAATCGTCATTTTTAATGTTGATGTGTTTCATGACTGAAATTAAACATTCATAAACTAATTGAAAAATGTTGTGGTCGAATTTGGTTTAAAGTTTGGATTAACTGTATTAGTAGTTCAGTGATTTACATGCCTCGAAGCAAGGAATCAGGTGAAGTGTCACTTGTGGTTTGTGTTCATGTTTTCGAGAGAAAAACTGTGCTATATCTTAGCAAATATAGCACTGTTTTTCAGTCTTCCTTTGATGGAACACAGTAAAGCAACTTTTTAAACTGCTGTATGTTCAATGTTTTTGTCAATAATGATAGCCTGCATTCAGTGGTGTAACAAAACTTGAGGAGGCCCCCTGCAGGATACGTGGTGGGGCCCCCTCCAGACTCAATCTGGAGCTCTCCAGCCGAAGTGTGGTACTGAGGGGGCCCCCTGGAGGTTGGGGGCCCCCTGCACCACAGTGGCTGCAGGGGCCTGTGTTATGCCCCTGCCTGTATTAGATTTGGATTACTTGCTAATACATGTTCCTGAAAGTTTAGGTTGTAAGTACATCTGACCAACTAGTCTCTAATACAAAGTCATACAACGTTCCAAAGTCAAATGTCCTTGATAAACCTTTTGATGTGATGCAATGTAGCTCAGTCTCCTTCACCATTCACTTTGTGTTCTGCTCCAAAATTCTCTTTAATTTTCTTAAAAGTCACTTGATATACAACAGAATATGTTTTCCCTGCTTCTCCTTCATTCAGTGTGGGTTCAAGTAAAACATTTTTAACATTTGATATATTTGCCATCTTACCTGATTTGTTGTCACATCAACATCATTACTAACAAGAAATCGGAAAAGCAAATAGTTTGGTCTTTAATGTGCAAACACCGGAAAACAGAGACATTCCCAAATACTGTTCACATATGTTATATGCAGAAATCATACATCACGCTGGGAAAAAGTAGCAACAATGATTGCTTGCTGTATAGAATTCATACAGAAGGTAAATAAATGAATAAGACAAAGAGTGAGATAAATGAGCGTACTTTTCAGATGTAAACTACTTCCTTATGAATTCCAGTGGCAGCACTTCATGAAAGGTGGAATGATACACCAAATAGCCAATAGCATGAGGTGAAAGAGAAATACTCCTCTGGGTGGGGGAATAGCCCATTTGATGTATGTTTAAAGAATTTATAAAAAAACAAGTCAAGCAGACAGCTGCACTGACACTAACATAAAAATAGGGCTCTCAATTTTACGGTATTTATTTTTTTAACATTTCCATCTGTGCATACAGATATTTCGTTTTTGGAATCTTATTGGTATTTATCCATATTTATTTTACATTTTTTAGAGTAAACAGCGTCATAAAATGGTGTATATTCACATTTATTTAACTGATAAACATGCACTCATACTTTGATGCTTGTTGAGTTTTAGCAAATTAAGCAGCCAAGTATAACAAAACACTACACCCACATGTAAATATAGCATTATATACAAATATACATTAACCAATGGCTTTATTTAGGGGAATCTCATCCTGTGTTTTGTAACTCCCCATGCTTTCTATCTGCTCAGCTGCTGGCCTGGAATTCATGATGAACAGCATGGATAGTCACAAGAAGCACAATTTTCTGTATTTTTCCAGTATTAAAATTAATTACAGATAGAATATATATTGTTTTCTGTCAGTATTTATCCGTAAAAATCTGTAAAAACAGAAAACTGGGAGCCTTACATGTAAATGACTTTCAGAGTACAGTGAAGTGTTGCAGTTCTTTATGTGAATAACAACTACTGTGCTGAGTTCGAGATTAATTAATTCAGGATTCTAAAATATTTTCCCAATTTCAGATTAAAGACAAAGGGATTGGCAGTAATTGTTTGTGTGATGTATATTGAGCAGATGAAGGACTGACATGTTACTTACCCTGCCCAATGAACATAAATGCTAACTTGTTTGTGGTGTAGGTGAACATGTATTGCTTTGAAACAATGAGATTGGAAACCAACTAACAGAAAATGGTCCTAAATAGAAACAAGCTTATTATTGGTTGCCCTATATATGTATGGGTGACATACAGCGTAATTATCTACTGGATCACCTTTACAAGAAAATTCTCAAATAGATAGCGTTAGGTTTATAACAGAATGGAAGATGGAAGCTGCTTGCAGTGTAGTTTACTGTATGAAGGCTCCCAGAATAGTGCACATTCTCAGGCATAGTCCAAATAGAGTCTTGCACTTGTCTGCGGGGGTTTCAATGCGAGTTTTGTTCAAAGTGGGTTACTCAGACTGAGAACTGGACAGCCCCTGCCTCATCTGCCACAGATACCTAAGGATCAGTTGGTTATAAACTGTGATTACTGCCTGTGAGGATCAGATTTGTGTCAGCATTGTGATAGCAAAAAGATCTTGATCTCCGTCCTGGACCGTGGATCCATCCTGCCCTTTATTTTATGTCCTTTCCACATTTAAAAATACTAATTAAGAGAGTTTTAGGGCCAGTTATCACATGAATCACAGCGAAGATGTGCTTTACATGTCGCTGGACTGAGACAATAGAGGCTTTCTTGGTTCTTTGCTTTCTGATCATTTTAGCTGTAGCGACAGAGAGTTTCAGTTTTTTTCAGAGCTCTACCCATGACATTTAAATATGTACAGGAGGCTTTAAAAAAATACAATTGGTCCTATGCTTTGGTTGGTCTGGTATTTTCTCAGGACGTTTGCCTTGGCAGATTGAATGTTACTCCATTTCCCGTTGGTGGCTCATTGATTAGGGAGTTCTGACTGAAGGTTTACCGTGAGCCCCCTTGACAAATTGTGCCTTTGCATACTGCCTGTTGAAAAGACTCAATCTCGGTGCAGAATATACCCTATCCATGGTAGGTTGATTGTGAGGTATACCACAAGTTGAAGTGAGTGTAGCACGGATAAATGTTGGGATTTACTCCATGAACACAGGAGACACCTTAGTGCAGTGTTCAGCTCACATGTTTAAGTACCTGCTGCATGGATTTTTGTGTAACCGGTGTGTAGGAAATTTTCATCATGATCAGCGCGACCTAGCATTTCATCGATTAGAGGCCCATGTCTTGCCTTGGGTTATATAACACCTATTCCAACACTGGAATGTTGAGACGTCAATGGAAGACAATGGAGTGGTCCAGGGCCAAAAATGACTGGCCCAGAATTACTGCTCCAACTCTCCAATGTTTGTCTTTCTGTTTCTCAGTTTTGTAAATTATACCATTCTACCCGTAGTGGATGTGAGTTTATGACAGCCTTGTAGCTGGTAATGGTGTAATCAGAAAGTCGTCAGCTGTCGTAGCCTTCGGTAGAAACACTATCGCCATGGGTCAAGTAGCATAAAGCCACACAAACAGAAGCATAAGTCTGCTCTTGGTGAAATCCCTAAGTTGAGTCCTTTCTCTAGTTCATTCAGCATAAAATATCAATAGCAGTCAGTGTAGACTATCCCAAGTGATCCTCGTCAGTGAATTTCCACAGCGTTGGCACAGCTGTATACTTTCACCACCTTTCCCAAATCGATAAGTTGGAAATTCACTTGTCCTTGGTCATTCCTTTCCTCTCCCATATGAACTTGCCTTCTTGCTTGTTACAGAGCTTCTCTGTGCGAAATTCATCTCTTCACACCTTGCTATCAAGTGAAAATAAAACACTCCTATTGTAATTAAATTAATCTTTTTCTCTCCATACCTGCAGTGGAAACAAAATACAAGGAAAAATTAAATTAGCAAAGAAGGTCAAATGAGATCTACATGTTAAGTCTCTTAAACAGTAAGCATAGACCGAACTCTTTCTCAAGGCCTAAGCTTTGGACAAGTTAACAGTGCACAGGGTTACAGAATGTGTGCACATTTCTACACGTACAATAAATGCAGCTTTTAATACACATACAAATTGTAAAGAATTACAACTTCAAATTCGTTTGCACTTATGATTAATTGTGGTTACATGTATACAATTTTAAACATTAATGAGTGTACATTCAATGTAATAATTTCACAATGGGACACAATTATTTTAATTTGTACTGTCACATTAATAAGTAGATATCCCATTAACCTTTATTAATTGTATTCTATATGCAAATAGCTCATGTGGAATTATTCCACTCCCTTTAGTTACACTAATCACATTAAATATATTCGAGTGTTAACTATGAATGAATATGATACACTCCTGCGATATCTCAGATGGGATCAAGACTACACTTCTCCAGTGCCAAGAGACAGTTCTTTCTGTGTTGAGTCCTAAATAAATGAACTATTCAATTGTGTGCATTTCTCGTGAAATGCTAAGTGCAATATGCATCTGAGGATATGCCACGTGGCACTGTGCCTCTTTGTGAATCAATGACGCACACTTGTTGTTTGTGTCTCCAATCCCTCTTCAGTAGGGTTTATATGACAATTACAATTCCCCATGCACCTCATTGGGTGAGCATGGCGAAATTCAATGAGATACATATTTTGGGTTATTTAATATTTCTGTGCATTCTGCAAACACATCAACTTTCCATGTTGCTATGAAGAATTTATATAGGGCATGTGCACTGAACTTAAGTACAGGCAGCTGTGTGGGAAACATGTCGTGCAAATGTTGCACGTCTCCAATGACTCATCTAGTGATTCAGATGTTAGTAAGAGCACCCCCAGGCAGGATTTCCCCTCTGTTGTGATAACTTAATATTATCTCTATGTATTTAATGCTGGCAGCGTTCAAGCCTTCTCACTCAAGGGGTGGGGACGCGGGAAGGAGAGAAACGCAGAGTTCCCGAAACCTCTTTGGAATCCTTTGTGTTTGTTATGTCAGCTGGCACGTCTGCAAAGGATAAGACAATATGGAAAATATATATATTTTAAAGATAAATGCATTTTTCAGAAACATCCCTGGTGGTGAACACCATCTGAAAAAAACCCTGCATACTACAGGCCTACATCTCTAAAATTCGGCCAAGGGCCTGAGGCAAACTCTATATTTACAAAATGTGAAATATCCTGCATTCTGAATAGGCACTGCATTACTGACACCTTGTATACTGCAGTTTTATGTTAATTAACTTTTGTTAAGCACTCTTTCAGCCATAGGAGTCCCTTTATGCAGGCTCCAGTTTAGCGTAGGACTCAAAAAGTGTGTGATAACTACGGAAGTACTGGCAAAATCAATAGGTCTGGTTTTGGCTAGAATATGGCTTTATCAACGCCAGTTTTGTTCTGTCATGTTTTTGTAAAACGTTATTGGCAGCCGGCACCGAATGGGAGGGGGGGGCGCAGGGGAGAGTGGGGGTGAGGTTAAATAAAATATTAATTCAACTTACCTGCTTGCTGCATCCTCCTTGCGCTCCTCCTGGTCGCATCCCTCCTCCTCCTGGCTACAGGGTCAGGAAGCAGTCTGGAAGCACCCATACTCCCCTGAGCCAATCACAACGCTGCAATGCAGCATTGTGATTGGTCTGAGCACCGTGGCTCGGCACTCAGATGGGGCATGGGGGCCTGGGCATGTTCACCACCCAGGCTGCAATGCAGCCACGTAAAAGCATGCAGTTGTGTTCTGAAACGTGAAAATGTGAGACATAAAAAGAGAGAAAAGTTATTTGCACATGCAATGTAATCACATGTTTAAGAATTTAAACATAGTTAACCTAGAAATTGTGCTGATGTTTTTTAAATGTGATAAATTAAACTAATGCTTACGTAATAAACCACTAGAAAACGATTAAAATGTTTAGTTTAAAGACGATTTTGTAGTTTTATCTTAGCAATATGTGATGCAAACATGAATAACAAAAGTGACATGCATATTAATCTGCTTTGAAAATAAAAACGTGCAAGATAGTTTTTTTTATGGTATCCAATATTGACATGTAATTTTTGAAGAAAAGAATAAGGGGTGAATTAACTAAGAAAACAGAATTATTTATATAAATGTGTGATTTATATTAATTATAATATGATAATGGTTCAGCAGGTTTTCATGTATGCCTCAAAATGCTTCTTTTCCTCATTTCGAAAGCAGAATCTAGCTGAAGTAGTCATTTTAGACGCTTTGAAATCTTTTCGAGAAGTTTCTTTTTATGCTTATGAACAATAGGTTCTTTTCTTATTCAGCAACACTTTTGACAGAATTGTATCAATATAATTGCAAACCCAGAGAGAGGGTCTGGAAACAAACAGAAAGTGAGCAAGTGAATGTTCTTACTTCCGAGGAGAGGATGGAAATTATAAAGTTGTTGAAATTGATGAAATTGATGATTTGGCAAAAGGATTACTTAATGCGTCCGGATTTCTTAGAGCGGTATTGATCACACCATGAGCAACCCACTGTGGACAACCAATGGAAACCATAACGAATGATGGAAAGGATACTTTCTGGGCATAAACTAAGAACTTTTGGAAGTATAATAGCCCTCTTGGAAGAGGAGTCGCTGCTGGTTATCAATTTCCCTGCCTGGCATGCTGTTGAACTTAACTCTAATTTATTTTTCCTATGCCAAACCCATTTGAACTGAACTTTCTGAACTGACTCAACCTGCACCTTTCTGGCTGGGAAAGTGTGCAGGTATAACTCTTCAGCTGGAGAGTTTATGGACTCATTCCTGTGACTCCTTATGCTTCAACTCTGCATATTTGGTTTGTATAACCTAAATGGTGAAATTGACTTTTCCCTTATGTTCTCTCTCTTTTCTACCCTACGTAGTCAGCATATCTATTTTATTGAATAGGTATGACATTGTGCAACTAATTGTACTAAGTGATATCTATACATAGAAACTTAAATGTGATTTGTGGTTCTTGACCATTCAAATTGAGGCTTAGATAAATGGTCTACATGAGCAAACTTTATCGTATTTGGGTCAGTCTTGGTGTGAACCTTCTTGTCGTAAGTTTTAACATTTATCATTTAGTGTGTCCAGAGAGTTGTTTGCTGTCAGCATGAATTTGGCATCTTTTTATTCCAGGTGCTCATAAGGATTTGCCACATGTTCTCTAAATATCCAAGTCCCCGTTAGCTCATATAAAAGATCCATTGGAGGATCTATGACAGTTTAGTGTTTTTTTCTTGATTTGGGCCCAGAGAGGAAATAGTTCTTGAGAATAAAAATTATGTAAGTATAATGAAAATAATTTTTGCCCAGCTTCACACTGCAACTCTGCCATAGTAGTCCCTGGTACTGAAGGGAGCTACTTTGTGTGTGGTTGTGCTCCTTGTAAAAGGGCAGAAGCCTATCATTCACAGTGAAGTTAGCCAATGGCTGATGTGGGCTGACCCACTGCCCCATGCTGTATGCTGTAGTGGGAGACATAAAAATGTGAATGGCACAATAACAGATTAATGGATGAAGAGTGCTGGCTGAAAGCCCCTGATAAAAAGTATATTATTCATTCAAAATATAGTCAATTCAAAAGGTCATTGCTAACACCAGGTTTAAAAGGCCGGGCTGTCAGGCTTTTATGGATCTTAAAGTGATCAGAGGTGGACCGGACGGTTACCAGAAGGTTAATCCTGGTGGAATGGGAGACACAGAAGAAGGCCTGACTGCCCTGAAGTCTTTGGAAGCATGGAGGTTCTTACAAGGCACCGATCTGTGGCTTGGAAAGCCCAGTAGGTCATGTACAATTGAAGGTTGTTAGTCAAACAATTGTCGATTTATATCTGTAGATTGGAAAGCCAAGAAAGTAGTGGACAATTGAAGTTTGTTCTTCAAACAGTTGTCAGTTTATGTAATGTGTTATGAAAATTGTGGAAAAAACAAACAGGGGTCCACATTGCACATCAATTTTCTACGATAGTTAAGAAGTGCAAGGCCAGCAGGGGTCTGATGCATGTGCTACTCACTTCCAATACCATGGCTAGGTGCTTTTTGTCTTTTTATTGAACTTACAGATGCATTACATACATCATCGATCAACTGTAGCAGTCATAACATGAATAGATTCAAAAAGCATTATCTTCCCTTCATCTCCTGAGATCTCATGTCCCCTTCCCCCCCACCCCTCCCCCTTGTCTGACTAAATGTTTCAGGTCATCTAAGTTCGGGCTAGCATTTTGCTGCACGCCTTGCTTTATTTGTATTGTATAACATTTCAGATCCCCCTGTATTCTGTTCATTCGGTCCATATTTTACCCCATTTCTCTGGGCATCCCCTGCTATGATAGACTACTTTTTCGGCTGCTCCACACCAGTCAAGGTTTTTTTCCAGTCTGTGACCCTGGAAGTACTGTCCCCCATGCCCTGGCTATGTTCATTTTAGCGATTATTGCGGCCAATAGCAACAACTGCCTGATATATTTAGGCCACTTGGTCTCCTCAGTGATCCAAAATATGTGCCATCTGGCGACTTCTGCCATCACTCTTCTGACCTTTCCTAAGTATCTTCTCAGCCCCGCACAGTCCTAAAGCATATGGTAAAATGAGCCCTCCTCCTTGCAGCCCCTCATACATTTGTTAGAATCACATTTGCCCATTTTATATAATCTAGTTCTAGTTGTGTATGACCTTGTAGGATTCAAAGCTGTATGAGGCAGAATTGCGCTCTCATGGCTACTTCTCTAGGGCTTTGTATTGCTTCATCCCAGTTGTTGTCGTCTAGAGCCCCAACACCTCTTTCCCATGCCACCCTCAAGGCCCCAAGTGGTTCCGGCGCATTCTTCATAATTTTTTTGTATATGAGGGAGGTGGCTTTTGTGGTCATTGGGTCTAGGAGTATTCTGTTTTCTAATCATGCGTATTCAGGTACTTGCTCTCCCGTCGAAATATGTACTTTAATTGCACGTTGTAGTTGCATATATCAAAACTGTTATGTAGCTGGCATTTGATAGTCTGCTTGTAGGGTTCGGAAGTCTATCAATTTCTGACCTTTCCAGACATCACCCAGGTACTCAATGCCCAGCAGCATCCACGCGTGAAAACCCGGCAACCCTCGTACCTCCTTCAGTAGGTCGCTATTCCACAGTGGTGTTCACTCCATGAGTTTACCTTCCCATCCCAGGAATTTAGTTGCCTCCCTCCAGATTCGTATGGTGGTTTGTGTATGCTCCGGTAGCTTACTCGCCTGGCTCTTACTATATAGTACATTGAGATATCCTCTCTGGCCCATCAAGTGGTGATCCATTTGGTATGCTGGATCTTCCCTACCTGCAAAGACCCAGTGATTAAGGGTAACAAATTGTGCAGCCCAATAGTATTTACGAGACTGCCTGCCCCCTTCATAAACCCCTCTCTGTAGCTCATGCAGCGCGATTCTAGAATTTCCTCCATCCCATAGCAGTTGTCTCACTTGTGTGTCTATTTTACGAAAAAACTCTACAGGGATTTTGTACGGGGTATTTTGGAAGATATAGAGCAGGCGAGGCAGCGCCATCATCTTAAAGAGGGCTGCTCTGCCCATGAGCGAGAGTGGCAACGTTCTCCAGTTTGCCACATCCTTCTGTAGCCTATGCAGTTGGGGGAAGAGGCTGTCCTCCAGAAACTCCGCTTCTGTGCATGAGATCACAATGCCCAAGTATTAAAATGTATCCCTCACCTCTATGACACTTCCACCGGGGGGCATTGTCGGTATTTCCCCCGTCAGCGTGAAAGCTAGGGATTTATCCCAGTTAATCTGGTAGCTGGAGTAGCTTCCAAACAACTGAATTATATGAAGAGTAAGGTGAATAGTTGATCCCGGTTCAGTGGCGTACAATATTATATCATCTGCATACAGTGAGATGTTTTCTTCCCACTCCCCTCCCATCGGTATGCCTCTTACCATCGGGTCCCTTCTTATCCATTCCGCAAGGGGTTCCAGAGCCAACACGAAGAGCACGGGCGAGAGTGGGCATCCCTGCCTCATACCCTATTTCAGCGCATTCTGCCCAGAAACCCCTCCATTCACCTTCACCCTGGCCAATGGTTTCGTGTATAGTAGTTTGACCCAGGCGAAGAATCTGGGGCCAAAGCCTAACTGCTCCAACGTCGCAAAAAGGTAATTCCACTCTATACTTTTGAACGTCACATGTACATCCAGGGATAGCAGCAGGTCATTGAGGTTTGGCTCGCCCCTGGATGTTGGCAGGACTCCGTAGAGTCGCCGCATGTTCAGTCGGGTTCTTCGGTGTTGAGTCTAGTTGCCAGGACCTTGGCTAGTACCTTTGCCTCCCCATTTAGCAAAGAGATCGGCCCATAGGAGGAACAGTCCTCCGGCGGCTTGCCTTGTTTTGGGATCACCACTATCGTAGCCAGCCTTTGGTCTTCTGGGAGTTCTCACTGGTCCAGGGAATCCCTAAACATATCTAGCATATAAGGGGCCACAATCCCTTTATAGAGTTTGACCGGTATGCCTTTGGGGCCAGCCGCCTTGCCCGACTGAAGGGCTCTAATTGCACTGATTATTTCTTCTGCAGTGAACTCGTCATCAAGGTCGTTTCTACCTTCCTGCGACAGCCCTGGGAGGTTGGAGTCTCTGAGGAATACGGTGCAATCCAGTTTAGCTCTTGCCGAGGAGGACTGGTACAATTGCTCATAATACCATGCAAAAGCTGCAGCTATATTATCACCTGTTACTCAGGCTGCACCATTTGGGTCATTTATCTTTAGCACCCAGTTTCTTTCTTTGTCCCTTTTTTCCAGCCATGCCATAAGCTTGGTGGCCTTATCTCCTATTTCATATAATCTCCTTTGAGATGCTACGGCGTAGTCCCTAGCCTTTCCTTCTTCTACATTGTGCAGCTCCTATTGCTTAAGTCGGGGAAGTGGCTTGTGTGTGGATCTACCTCACCCGGTGTCCCAATCGCTGCTTCTAGGTTGGCAAGTTCTCTTTCGAGCACTTCGTTTTGAAGTTGCTGCTCTTTTCTCTGTCCCCCTGCAAGTGCCTAAACGTGCCCCCTTATGACAGTTTTATACGCTTCCCATAGTACACTGGGTGAGTCAACGGTCCCCTGGCCCTCCCACATTCCTGTAATGACCACATATCTTCCCAGACAGTCCTGACAAGTTTTCTGGGGAAATGGTAGCATGGTTCTAATAAGTACACCCACTCCCTGAGAGTCAGTGGTAAATCCAGCATGCGCTGCTAACTTGTACCCAAATCTGTCAAGTGCTTTACATGTATTTCCCAGCAGGTGTGTTTCTTGGAGTAGGACTATGTCAGGGGAGTGCCTTCGTATATATTGCAATATCATTGTGCGTTTAACTTTATTCCCCAGGCCATTAACATTCCATGTCATGATCGCAAGGGTATTCCGCATTGTGCGGGGTCTAATGGGTGGCACCAACGAGGCCATATCGATGGTCCGAGTGTATATCGGTTTCCTCTAGCAGGATTCTTTGATATTCTACTGCTGCTGTCCAGTCAGTGGTGTGGGCAGTGATACTGTTTCCCCCCTTCCGCCTCTTCCTTTCGCGATGTGTCTTAAAGTGGTACATCTGCTGTGTGTGAAATTAAACTTAACAATTTTAAACTCTACTTTGCAACTCCCCCCTCCCTGCTACCCTGCATGGTGGATCTGGAACATTCCACCCCCCCAACTTGCAGAGTGCTTGTCGACCCCAAACTGAACTAACAAACATCGGGTGGGCTTAAGCCATGAGTTTACCTGCCCTTGAGTCCGCCCACGTCCCCCATGATATTGCTATGAGGCTCAGTCAGTATCACCCTGGAAAATAGTCACATGTCTGTATTTTAGGTCTACAATAGGTGTATTGGTGACAACTACAAATGTTAGGCTTATCTGTGTCTCTAGAGTCCATCTTTTCGCCCAATTCCTGAAATGTCGTTGCTCATCTGTAACACAGGATCCCAGGAGTTGCTCTGTGTCTCCCAGATGCTGGTCCCAGTCCTCCCATAATCATTGTTCATCTAGGCTTGTTCGGGAGTCTCCGGGCAGTGGAGACCGCTGATCCGGTTCAGCCTGCATTGCCTGGCCGGATGTTCCTCCTCGGCCTCGATACACAAGTCTTTGTCGTCCCGCTGTTTGCCATCCATCAAGCCACTCCCAGGCCTCCTCTGGAGTGGGGATCCTCCACACTTTACCCTTTGCCGTTACTCGAAGGGTTGATGGAAACAGCATGGAGTACTTGATCTCTTTGGCTCTCAATGCTTTCTTGATGTCAAGAAAAGTTTGTTGTGTCTACTGCACCTTTATTGTAAAATGCGGCAACAGAGTGATAGTTTCATTATCTATGTTGATCAGTCGCGCCCCGCAGGCCACCTGTAAGATTGCGTCTCTGTCCCGGTAGTTGAAAATCCGGACAATGATGGGGCGTGGTGTGCCCCTAGTCTTGGCAAGGCGCCCGGGACTCTGTGGGCTCTCTCCACAGAGAAATGTTTGGACTACCCCTTGGGTTTGAGTGTCTTTAATATGAGATCCTCTACAAACAGGTCCACTGCTGGTCCTTCCTCCATCTCCGGGACACCAATAATACGAGCGTTGTTAGGTGGGAGCTGCCTTCCTAATCCTCCAGCCTTGCCTCCAGACCTTTGGTTGTGACGTGAGGTCCTGTACTTTCCCTTGAAGTATTTTTGTGTCAGTCACTAATGCAGTTGTGACTTCCTCTACCTCCTTTACTCTGGCACTCATGTTTCTCAGGTCTGCTCTAATGAGTGTTACTTCAGAGGTCACAGTGTCAATTTTCCCAGCCACTCCCTGCAGTTCCGCCATAATATCAGAGTAGGCTCTGTCGCAGTTGCGGGTGCTGACGAAGATAGGGCAGCGTTCTCCTCCACCGCCCGGCTGCCCATCGACTCTTTGGGCAATGTGTATCTATCCAATTTTGTCTGCTGGCAAATGTGGGGTCCTTTTCCTCCCCTCTTTGCTCTGCCTCTTGCCACGCCAGCACCCTCTGTCTGTGTTCACAAAGGGGGGAGGGCAGGCCTCCAGCAGTACTCTCCACCGCCAGCCCAAACCACTCCACTTGTCTGACGGCCTGTCGGTATTCCTGCTGTGGCATTCCTGGAAGCCCCCCCTCAATTGGCAAAACAGGATGTGTCTCCCAGGGTTGGGCCCCCATCTCTAAGCAATCCCAGTGCTGAATTCTCTGCTCCCCACTTACTGTGGTATGATGATGGTGTGTTTATTCAGGGCCGCCTGCCTCCAATAGGCCCAGACTAGGCAGTTCCCTCAAGCTCCTTCAGTCTCAGGTTTGTGCCAGCCCCGAGGCCACCGACCTCAGCCCCCCTTCCAGGCTGTGGCAGCTTGCACCCGTCCATCCTGCACTCAACGTACCTCCAGTCCTCAGGCGGCAGTTCCCTCAGAGCGATTACCGCCAGGGGTCACCGAGTCGTGCAGTGCCTAGCTGTGGCTGATAGGCACTGCTCCCTCTATGTAGGCCTCAGTCCATGTCCGGTATCAGATCTGGCATGGTTGAAGGAGAGTGAGGGCCCCCTGATCAGTCTCTCCAAGGGCAGTCTTTAGTGTGCAGAATTGAGTGCAAGTACGTCCCCGGTGGCCCAGGCACACCCTGGCCCACCGCGCCACTCCTCTCGGCTGCAGTCCACTCGCAGGTCCACTCTCTGGTATCCAGGCATTCCAGTGTAAATACTGCCCCACGTTTTGGGGACGCAGTGTCGCCCTCTCGCCCGGTCCAGACTCCGGGCCCCGCCACTAGGTGTTCGCCGCAGTGTGAACACGCGGCTCACAGCGTCGCAGCTGTGTCTCCTCAATTTAGTCCATGGCTCCGGGCCTGCACGTAGCACCATGCCCCAGTCCGATCTGTTGGGCTAACCAGGATCTTTTCCCCAGGCTCACTGGATACGACAGGCTCCCCGGTCTTTCTGCGAGTAGATCACAGCCTTGTAATGGATGTTACACGGATTAACAGGGGAAACTAGGGATCGGCTCGGCAGAGCTGACTAGGTTGCGGCCATCTTGCTCCATGGCTAGCCACGCCCCCGGGGGGTTTGATTATTGACACTGAAACCAGGGTTCAGATTTGATAGTTTAACTATTTTTGCCCTGAGTGGAGCCACTATGTTGAGCTCCAGGATCAGTTCATCAATGTCTGTGATAGATAAAATGTTATGGGAGAAATTATGAAGTTTTGGAGCAAGTTTTCTGGGGATAGACTTGTCAAAGCTAATCTGGGGGCATTAATACGGTTGGTCTTGTTAATAGAAGAGGGGATATGATTGAGGAGCATAAGCAAGAAGTGCAAATGTTTTATCTACTCTACCCTGCTTGGAGGTTGGCCTCAAAGTTCATTGATAGTGTACACCATTAAATGAAGATTGTAAGCCAGTATATAAGTAGAGTGAACATAGAAAAAGCAAATACGTTTGACCTTGGCACGGGTGTGTTTTTCATTTATTTAACATATGTAATAAAAAAAAAAGACATTGGCAAACAGATGCACAAATTAATGAGTGGCTTAGGAGCCCCAGCACATTAGACCGTGCACTGAAGTGTACATGTTTTCAGGCAGCCATGCACATGTAAACTGGTGCAATACTTTTGATCATAATGCTACAAAGCCAATGAATGATGGCAACTGCCCTATTTCCCAATGCTGTATAATATAGCAAGTGGAAACAAAATGAGAATGACACTTAAAAATATCAATAGATGATGAGGGAAAAATTACACGAACACCGTGCCCATAGTTACAACTTAAATTTATAATTTACGCACCACCTTCAATTTACTATAACTTGCACACCTACGTATCCTGTCTTGTCACCTCACTTCCCACACTACATTAACTATAACTCGCACCTTCTCCAGGCACT
The DNA here is from genome assembly GCF_964204655.1 of Triturus cristatus. Classification (NCBI taxonomy): domain Eukaryota; kingdom Metazoa; phylum Chordata; class Amphibia; order Caudata; family Salamandridae; genus Triturus; species Triturus cristatus. The sequence continues at coordinate 320,182,593 of NC_140586.1, read as the reverse complement.
GTGTTATGACAAATGATATCATTCGAGATGTCATAAGTGTTGCTATGAATGCTATGATTTCACATGGTATAAGTGATGTAATATGAAAGCACCAGTGCATGGAGCAGGTGCGGGTTGCCACTGGGTAGGTATAGTTAGGATCATGTTTCCATAGGAATGCTTTTCTTGTGTTGCTAATAACTTTGGTACCATTTGACCAATATCCACGAAACATTCCAAGAAAGCACACTTTTCTGCTTAGTTTTTGAATGGGAAGGTTTGTAGTTATCCGTCAAGCGGACGCTGAGAAAAAGTGGGGTGGGGTGATGGGGCAAGGACCCAAGAAAACGAAACTTGCTCTGAGAAATCCCTCATTAACAGCACTAACTATTGGAAATAGTAGGGAAAACGAATTTAATATACATGCACAACATTTACATATGGGGAAAAGAGCTTTACGCATGCTTAATTAATGAAAATAGAATGCAACACGACTAAAACACGCATTAAACTGGAAAACGCTTTTGTGCATGTGCGAATGAGAATTACGTAGATAGTAACATGACTAACTCGTTTTGAGAGGGAAAACTCTCATGCATGCACAGAAATTACTAACATTAGGTCTTGAGGCACCGCATGCTTGTCATATGCTTGCCTGAATTCAAAGAGAGCTGTTACTACTAATGCTTCTGCTTAACGAAAGAGATAATAACATGGGATAGAGTAGAAGTGGGTGGTGAACAGTGAAAATCACATATTTGAGAAATGAACATCTGTTTTATGATACCTTTATTAATAGTGTATGTTTGGGCCTCATGTGGCATACAAGAGAAAAAGATAGTGATGAAAATGGAAGCGAGCTAGACATGCGCAGTGTAATGGTCATGTGACCCGCTGATCGTGTCACTGACAGGCTGCCAAGAGCCAAGGACAACCACTGTGTGAAACCTCTTCTCGACTGTGGAACTGTATTGAAATGTGTTCTGATTTTTAACATCAAATACATGAGAAAGGTATGAAACAGAATGTTAAATGAGCTAAAGGGGATGAGTTTGTTAGACAAAAGGGTTTATTAAAAAGTGAATTTGTCAGCATGAGGTGATGACACTCCCCTGTCCCTGCCCAATCACAGTCCGTAATCCATCAATATTAGAAACTTTTGAGGGTGGGACATGCAGAAATAAAGACTATAACTAGAGTGACTTAAATTATTGATTTTTTTATTCATTGAGTTGACATTGCTGAGAGAGAGAGAGCGACAGATAGAAAGAGAGAGAGAGAGAGAGAGAGAGAGAGAGAGAGAGAGAGAGAGAGGCGGACGAGAGCTGCTGATGATGAGAAGGAGATAACAGACTGGGAAGATTCATACCTGAGTGACAACTTGATTAGATTGACGATTCCGGAAGAATTCGAGGAGAGAGAGAGTGTAAGTGCGTCCCGGTGCGTCGGGTCTATAGAGAAGTTTAGTAAGTATTATCCTGTCCTGAGCCTGTCCTATAGTCTTTGTCTTCTGATTCATAATCAGGAGACCTCCAGCAGTCCTTTTTGGCCAGAGAGCTGGTTTTCTGTTATCACCATTGGGTGATTATTATCCTGTCTCAAATTTGCATACCTTTGCAAATGTATGTTTTATTATGCCTTTTGTCTCTTCATCTATCCACTCTTAATGCTTCGATTTGTTGAATGAGTCTGTGAATTGAATGTATATTACTAAATGAATTTTTCTCTCCCATGAAAATGTGATGGTGTTCGCACTGTGAATTTGTATTAATGAGCGTTCATTTATGACTGAGATTTAGATAAACTTTATTGAATCTTACCCAGAGTTTGTGATTATTTCACTAAGATCTGTAAGTTAGTTAGTTAATTGTTCATATCACCATCAACTACTCAACTAATGGTCCATCAAACAAAGGAAGAGTGTTGATCTGTGAAGATTAGTTAGACATTGAATACATTTTTTAGGAGTAAAACTGAATCTCCAGTGAGTTAACTAATCCAGATCAAAGTGAATTACAAAACTTGACCCCCAGCGAAACAGCCAGGAAACTTGAATGTATGTATGGGCAGGAGGGCCACGCGTACCCCTTCACTGAGCCTGGAAAGGGCCCAGGGACCCCATCTCCCTGCATCAGCTCTATTACTGTGTCCTGGGGAGCCCACCCCCAGGACACAGGGAAACAAAAGTCTGCTCCTACCTGGTAGGAGCATTTTTAAAGCTCCCGCCGAGTGGGAGCAGGCATGCCATCACGGCCTGCTGGAGCGTGGACAGGGAAGTTATATCTGCTCACTCGGCGGGAGCTTTAAAAATGCCCCTGCCGAGTGGGAGTACACTTTTGTTTTCTTGACTGCGCTCTTGCGGGCAGGAAAAGTCAGATTTCGCCTGCCCAGCTGGAGAAAACAAATAAAAACAGCTGCTCCGCCAGGTGAGACCAATGCTGGTTCATATTATTTAGTGGGTTCCTCAGGTGGGCACCAGGGCACCAAGCCAAAATGTGCAGAGTCCCTGGGGGATAGCGTCCCTGGGACCTTTTAAGGATCAGGAGGAGGCCACACTCCCTCCTCCCCTGGGGGATGGAGTTCCAGGAGCCTATTATGCCTTGAGGAGCGAGGCAGCGCACCCCCTCCATGATGGAGTCACCTGGGCCCTAAGTGCTGTGGAAGGGTAGCTGCATGCACCCCTCCCCTTAATAAAAAAGAAAGGTCTGAGGGGATGGGGTCCCTGGCTCTGCTATTGGCTCATGAAGGGGGCTCATGCGTCCCCTCCCCTTAAATGAAAAAAACAAGGCCCAGAGGATGGGATCCCCAGGTCCCTAAGTGTCTAGGGTAAGTGAGCCCGATTTAATAGATAGAAAAATGGAACTCACTTCTGATATAGAAGGAATAGCGAGTTCAGTCATGGTACCTGGTTGTTCTCTAGTCATTGTGTTGTCTTCCTTTATTACAGAATCAGGGACGTTTTGATACATTTTGGTCACTTTGTCCGAGAAAAAAGTCGCAATGTTATTACAAAATTCTCAAGAACGGGTAATATTCACTGAGATTTGTTCTAAGGCTGCAAATGACTTCTAAGGAGAATAATCCCTTAGTAGGGCTTCTAGCAGAATCTATTTTCTCTGCATAGTAATCCTTGGATTCTGCTCTTATAAGCTTATGGTACGCTTTCAAGGCATCTTTTAGCCGGGCTCAGCTGGAGGTACTATAATCCTTCCTCCATACGCATTCAAGGGGTTTACATTGTTTTCTCAAAGAGGCAGGATGCCCATTGTACCAGGGTGCAGAAGGAACAGATCTAGCATTGTGTCTAGAAGACAGAGGTGCCATTTCATCAATAGTTTTCGGCAACTATGCCTCATACTTTAATGTTGCATCAGACATCCGATTTTCTGGTTCAATTTTAGGTGTTGTGTCCGACAAAATGGCCATAAATGTATCTGGTGGAACTCTGACTCAACTCCTCATCAGGTTAGGAGGGGCAGAGGGAGTAGAGGGGGTCTACTGAGCGGTAGAGAAAAGGGGACCAAAAAGTGGTCAGTTCAAGGTAGTCTAATGGAATCTTTGACCTGAATAGAGGGGAAAAATTAGGATCAAGTGTGTGTCCCTTTTCATGCTTGGGACACACCACTAACAGAGATAATTAAAGGGTTTCCATGTCTCTTATTAGAGATAGGGTTATTTGACAGTCCTCTGACTTTAAATGAAGATTTTGATCCCAGAGTATGATCAGTTTTATAAGCCGCAGAGGCAGTTGAGTAGAAAATTCCATAAACGTGGAGATTAAATTATTCACTGGCCATGGAGGGCGATAAACCTAAAAGCCTACTAGCGATTAATTATTGGACAAGTTTATCGAGCAGAGCACCGCTTCACCATCAAGGAGATCGATCTTGTTTAGGGAGCAGTTCCAGATAAGTTTAAAAATAATTGCAATGCCTCCCTCTCTTTGTCCTAGGCAGTCACATCTCACAATTCCGTATCCAGGTGGCAGGGCATTGAGAATGTCAGGTCCAGAATATTAATTTAGCCAGGTTTCAGATAGAAAGAGTGCATCCGGGGTTTGTTCTCCAAGTATACTAAAGATTTCTATTTTGTGTTTTGGAACAGAGCAACAATTCAGCATTATACCTTTAAAGGATGTGGTATGGGAGTTTGGGCTCACACTCTGTCTATTGTCATTTATCCTACTGGGGGCAATCAAGAAGGTGCAGTGGCTACATTGAATCCTGTCATCTCCTACCTGTATGGCACCCATGCAGGCCTTTTGTATCGGGGTGGCAGGTTCTTGAGAGTATTAGAAGAAAATTGTCTCCGCTGGCTGTTGAAACGGGCAGGGGGACAGGCCCCATGCCCCGGATGGGTGCAGATGGGCTTGCCTTTGACTCGCCTTTGGTGCACCAGCGGCACGTCCACACATCAGCCGTGGTCAAGTAGCATCATTAGAGGATATGTTTAGAATCTGGCCAATTGGGAGGGAAAGGGCCAGGGCAAGACCGCAGAGGGTGGGCACCTCCCGGACGTCAGGAGAGCAAGGCCCTAGAAGTTAAAGCTCAACAAGAGCGGTATGGCAGAGGAAATAGGGGTTTAAAGGAGGGGAACCAGGCACCTCCCAGCACAGTAAGTGCTACAATGACATTAAGATCAGGGGTTAAAAGCACAAAACAACAAAAAAGAAAAACATGGGGGCCAGGCACCTACCACACAGAAGGTGTTACAAGGAAACAAAAAGTAAGTTAAAAGCTTGCACACAGATGGGTAAGTTCAATACACTCCTGAAAGAGTGGAAAACACACTCAGATGGGAGTGGGATTACATTACAGTGAAGGGAAGTTATTTCATTGCATGCTGGTGAAAACTAATTCACCAGCATGCAATGAAAGGATATGGAGCCATGGTTGCTTCATTGAGGGCCTGGTCACATGGACAGTGAAGCACCCTGCTGAAGGTGTGAAGACTACAAACACTGGGAACAGGGTCACACAGGCATCCCCCACAATCTACCTAGAAGGCAGAACCCACGCTAAAGGCTGATGCCTACGTGCAACACACTACGAAAAGGGGATTAGGACAAAATGCACAATGTCTCAACAACAGCAACTGGACCTGGTCAAGACAGGCCTGTGTGCTGTGCTCATTCCTCTATCATGGCGGTGCTGCCATTCAGCCAACTGGTGGACGCTGACATGGCCACCTGCGGTGACTCTGATGGATTGGGCACCTGCAGCATTACTTTCGCACCATATGCAAAATGGACAGGACAGTGGAAAGACCAATGATGTTCCATGTTGGCTGCACTGACTTATACGACCTGTTCAAACACCTCCCCAACACAGGTGGGAAATTTGAATTTCATACTGCAGTAGCTGAACTGAACTGACACTTTGATCCTCAACTCAAAAACTAGTATGAGAGATTCAAGCTGAGACAAGCTGGGGTTTCCGTGGATGTCTTCTATGCACGACTTCGGAAGTTGGCAAGCAGCTGCACTGACATCAATCAGTCGGATGAAATCAGGGCCCAGCTGATTCATGGCTGCTGTTCGTTGGCCTCAGGAAGCTCATACTTCAACTGCCAGGCAAATCACTAGACAACATCGGGATATTTGCGAGGTCACATTAGCTGGCAGACAGCAGGGGCAAAGACATTGAAGTGGCATTGAATAGAGGTGCCGCCCCTGTAGGTGCAGCCCGGATGTTAAACGTGAAAGAGGAGCAGGTGGATGCCATTCAGAGTGGCCCTCCTCAATATCGCCCCACTAACACACCCATGCCGCCTTAGAAGGGGTGCAGCAACTGCAGCCTGACGCACCGGACGCCCAACATATGCCCGGAACAAGAGGAAGAATACTGAAGGTGCGGGCACAGCAATCATTTTGCCAAACTGTGCCAGAGTAGTGGGCAGGGTGCAGGCATGAGGTACAGAGGGCAAGGGAGGTTGATTGGATGAGGAGTAAGCTGGAGGTTCGCAAACCAGCATGGTTTGGCCACTCTCCCCGATGACAAAGATGAGATGTTCACTGTCACGTTCGCCAGCAGAGATGGTAACCACAAACGGCCCACACGATGTGCACAGTTGACATCGAAGGCACTCAGATCAAAACACTAATTGACCCAGGTGCCTCCGTAAATGTCATGGATTCAACCCAGTTTGGCAGGATCAGGCTGCGACTGAGACTAACACCAACCAAAGCACAAATCTACTCCTATGGGGGCACCGAGCCATTGCCTCTAAAAGGAGTCAGAGAGTTTGTGGTGAAGAGTGAAGGGAAGTCCACACACAGGCCCTATTTCACATGACCAGAGGTGACACAGGCCCTCTTCTTGAATGCCACATTGTTGAAGACCTGAGGCTGGTTTTCTTTTGCTCGGCAGGTGCATGAATCCCATGCGGCAGACAACCTGCAAGATTTCCCCCTGCTGTTCGTGGTGTTGGGACGGTTGAAAGACCTGACCGTAAAAATGCACATTGACAGTACAGTGAGGCCCATGGCACTCTGACAGAGGAGGATGCCATTCCACCTGCAGCCACTGGTGGAGAAAGAACTGGATAAACTAGAACAGCAAGGTTACACCTCTTGTAATAGCTCCTAAGCTCAAACAACCTGGAGCTATCAGACTGTGTGTGGACATGTGGCTCTCAAATTAAGCCATATGCAGGGAGCTACACCTAACGCCTACTGTTGATGACATAGTGGCAGACCTCAACGGCACCAGGTGGTTCTCAAAACTAGACCTCAATGTGGGCTCAATCCCACCAGCCGCTATATAACCACCTTCCCGGAACACTTGGTGCTCCGTAGATTAGATACATGCGGCTGAACTTTGTAATATTGTCAGCAGCAGAGGTGCTTCAAAACACCACCTTGAGACCCTCTCAGGCTTGGTCGGTGTGCTAAACATTAGCGACGACATTCTGATATTCTCTGGCACGCTAGAAGACCATCATGTGTGACTGAGGGTGACCCTCAAACGGTCAGCAGACTGCGGGCTATCCCTACACAAACAAAAGTGCTTGTTCTATACAGACTCTATATAATTTGTTGGGTACATTTTTTCAACTAGAGGATTACAGGTAGACCTATAGAAAATTGCAGCTATTCGAAATGCAGCTGTTCCACAGAACGCACCGGAGGTAAGGAGTTTCCTTGGGATGGCCACTTACTGCAGGTTCTTTATCCCAAGACTGGCCACCATTTTGGAGCAGTTGCAAGCCCATGACGCTCCATGGCAATGGGACTACCACACTGACCTGGCATTCCGGAAGGTGAATGAGGCGCTGTTGGCAGATGCCGCCATGGCGTACTTTAGTCCAAGACGCCAGACAGAGCTGGTGGTGGATGCAAGCCCCATCAGGCTTGGCACCGTCCTCCTAAAAGAAAAGAACGAGGGGTCATGTGTCCCCATCGCAAATGCGAGACGTGCGTTGACAGAAATGGAGACCAGGTATGCGCAGATTGAGCGTGAGTCACTTGAGATTTGGTGGGCATGCTGCCACTTTCACTTTTTTCTGTACGGGCAGCAGTTTCAGGTTGTAACTGACCACAAACTACTTGTCTCGCTATTTGCTGGCACTGCGAGGAATGGGCCCCCTCGGATCAAAAGGTGGGGCGTGCAGCTTTAGCCCTACACGTTTGAGATCGTATACTGCCCAGGGGTGAACAACTTACCAGATTACCTATCAAGGCATCCACAGGCACCGGCTGGTGTTGGGGAGACTGATGACGATGAAGGGGTCGAGGAGTTTGTGAGGATGGGGGTACTTGACACCTTCCCTCAGGTGCTTTCGATTCAAGAGATACAGGTGACCATAGAGCCTACTGAAAGCAAAAGAATCGCTCCATAAGAGGCAGTGGTGCAACTCCTTGGACAGCGCCAACAAAATGACGACTGATGAACAGGACACAATGAGCCAGTTCTGAGGGACAGAGATGAACTGAGTACCATTGAAGAAGGTCTGCTCTTACGTGGGAGACAGATTGTAATACCAAAAAGCCTGTGGGCACAAGTCATGGAGCTGGTCACCAAGGCTACCAGGGCATACTGAAGAACAAAGCACGACTAAGGGACAAGGTATGGGTCATTAGCATGGACATGTGGGTGCATAACAAAGTTCAAGGCTGCCATTCCTGCACCATAATGAATGGAGAACCCTCATCTGCTCCAATCACCACAGAGGAACCATGGCTGACACCATGGTCCCAGATAAGCATGGACTTTGGTAGTTTCCTGGATGGACGTCTTACGGCCGTGATGTTAGACAGCCACACCAAGTATTTTGTTGTGAAATTGGTGGCCTCCAGCACTTTTTCAAATTTGAAGCCTGCACTGAAGAAAGTTTTTGCAATTGCTAGTAATCCCCGAGGAGATAAAGACTGATAATGGACCCCTGTTCCAGAGGCAGGACTTCCAATCGTACCTGCGTGTCCACAACATTAGACATCGGAAAGTGACACCGCAGTGGCCACAGGCCAATGGGGAAGTAGAGCGCTTTATGCATATAATAAACAGAGCCCTACCAATTAGAGTGAAGCAAAGAGTATGTGGAGTGCTGCCTGCACCGATATGTAAAAGCTTACCGGCGTACGCCGCACAGTACCATGAGGTACACTCAGAGTGATCTGTGAAGATCCACTTAGGATGTAATTCCGGTGAAGACCGTCTGGAGCTCCACCACCACTGATTTACAAGCCACTCAGGAGAAGTCAAAAACCACGAATGATCATGCAGGCCATGCCCACAAGGCAGTGGTGGTGGGAGACAAGATGATCATGCGGATCTAACATCCAGGGTAGAAATTCCACACTCCGTTCAAGAAAGAAGTATGGGAGATTGTCGACATCCAAGGAATGATGTTCACCATTAAAGGGAGACACTCCACTGTAGCCAGGAATGTTTCCAGGTTCAAGTGAATCAGATCCCAGGAAAGGGGCTAGGGTGACGGCCCAGAAGCGACCGATGGATCACCGGAGGTGGACACCGTGGCATTCAGTCCTCAGCAGAGCCCGTCACAAGAGAAGCAAGAATGTGCCAAGGCAAGGCCAAGTGCAGTGAGGCCCAGGAATGATGATGGAAGACGTGGACACAGGCAATCCGCAGAGTCAGGAGTCGAGGGGCCGAAGCCAGAAGTATAGACTCCGGCCCAACCCTGTACCAGACCAGAGGCTGAGAGACTATGGGGTATATGTAGAAGAACTGCCACTAACTAGGGTTAGGGGGTAGTTAGCAGCAGTAACCTGAACGAGGCCATCGCCAAAAAGGATTGCCCTGTTAGCGATGTATTTACAGTACATCACTACATGGAGGTAGTTTCAGGTAGCTGCAGCAAAAACTGCTGCTAACACTAGCATGAAGGAATACAAATTTTGACGTTAGCTGGCGAAAACTGACAAAATGCCAATTTGCAAGCAATAAACTCACGTTAGTCAGCCCAACATGACTTTTTTTGCCTCTAGAGGAAAAATAGCCTATAAGTCCATCTCCAATGAAAATAGGAAATAAAAACAATGGAATGCAGAGTGGAGCAGCTAGGACCAAGTCCAGTACAGGTCAACAACCCCCCCAAACCCCTCAATAGCCAGGATGACCAGCCAGAGTCCAAGGGGAAGAGGAAAATCAGGGCTACATTTATGAAAAGAGGCGCATCGCTAGGCAAATCCAGTAATGCATCACTTTTCATTGTGCACTCCTTGCAACACCATGGCAGCCAAAACCTTGAGAGCACATACAGTCCCGGAGAAGATTCCCAATGATGTGCCGCGCAACTCTGCATCACAGGCCAGAGGATGTGGTGCTGCCCGGACGCTGTGGAGGGTGACGCCCATGAGCTGTGCTGAACGTGTGTGGCAGGAGCACTGCAACTTCACACCTAAGGGGGTCTTGTTGCATCACCTGCATCGGGAGGTTCCCCAGCGGACTTGGTGGTGACTGCTGTACCCAGGCTTGTGTCCAGCATTGAGCCCCGATGTCAATGTCCAGAAGGTGGGACAAGTAGCGGAGGAGGCCCGGGGGTGAGTCGGGCCCAGGCATAGCACCTGTGGGTGACGCACAGTGTGCCCTGAGCAATCCCTGCGCGGCGACTGGCCTACATCCCCAAGGGCACCCCACAAGACTTGTGGGGGACTCTACTAACTCGCAAAAGTTTCTGAGATTGGCCATTGGTGGCAGTGGGTGCCAGAAGCATGGGGGATGATTCTGCCCAGGCCCTTGGGTATGCGGCTGGATTCGCTGTTACTTGCTGGGTTACATGGAATCTGATCACCACTGTCAGATCAAGAGATGCAACCAGGTGGTGCTGCCTTTCCTTGCCCTCTATTGGTTTGTTCTTGGGTGTACGGGGAACTAACCTTTAGAGGACTTCCTCTTCCCACAGTGCTGCGCCATCTGGTTGCTGCTGCTGCTGTCTCCATCTGCTGTTGCTGGATCCTCTGACACAGAGGTCAGGTATTCAAGTCTCTCCTCCACCGCAGGCTTGTGCCTGCGCCTCCTCCCTGGTGGTCTATTGGTAGAGCATCACTGCTCTGCAGCCTGACTGCCCCCCTGTCCCTCTCTTCTGCTGTTCCTGTTCATCTTTCTGTTCTTCTCCGTTTCTTTCCTACCTTCTTATTTTTGTTATCTTTGCTGTGTTTGGCTTTGTTTTTCCTGTGCTTTTTTGCAGTTCTTTTTTCCCTATCCTCTCCCTCATTGCCACTGCGATCCCTCACATCCCTGCCCCATTCAGTGTCCTTCTCCACGTTTCCCACCTCCCAGCTGTCCAGCCCCCCTGCAGCACTACTTAATGGTGGAAGCTGTGCAGCCATGAGCATCAGGTGTGCCACTGGTGAGCTGAAGGATAGCCAAAGGCAAGCCCGTCTGCATCTGTCCACCCCTTTACCATGCCCAGCACCAGGGACCTTGCCTCTGGGACACTCTACCGCAACGACGCCAGCACACTCCTCGCCCTCAACCCTGGACGTCATGCCGCCTCCCATCCAGCATTACCAACGAATACCCTTGCACCCTATGCCTGACAAAATTGTAAACGCATCTCATGCCACATCAGCACAACAGTGCCTCTTGTCGCCCAGCTGACCAACAGCGCACCAGACCAACTCAACTGCATTTTCCTCAACGTGGGGTACCTCCACAAATATGCCACAGACACCTGGGACCTTCTCAACGCCACCTTTTCAGACATTACCTTCTTCACAGAAACATGGAGCAACCTCTGCTCTGGACCGGAAATCACCATCGGCATCCCAGACGGCTGCAAAATCAGCCGCAAGGACCACCCCTACAGTCCAGGAGGAGGCATTGCCATTGTCTACAAAACTTCACTCTAATGACCCAAGGGTGACCATGGAACACCTCCACTTCCAGATCCAGACCAACCCCAACACCACCCTCCACGGAACCCTCGTTTACAGGCCCCCCAGGCCATGAACCCACATTTATCGATGCCATTGTATACCTTATTGCGCCCCAGGCTCTTCCATCCAATGACTACATCCTACTTGGAGACCTCAAGTTCCACCTGGACAACCCCAATGACCAGAATTCCACCCCCTCCCTTCCTGCACAACATCAATCAAAGTAAAAATTGTTCAGCAATAGCACTCCCTGTCACATTTACATTTGGCGAACTTCGCCCACAGTACAGAGTCACGAGTGCTTGTATTTTCAGTAAAAATGTCTGCCAGTATTGTATATTGATCTTCTTTTTATTCTTAAGTAGGGAGTTTCCCAGCAGCAAATAATTAAGATCAGGCCAACACGTGTTTCGTCTTGTACCACAATATGTACGCAGACTTTATCAAGGCAGTATCATGGATCAAAGTAAATCAAAAATGATCCAAAGGATGTCAGGTGTCCAAAGTAAACACGAGACCGAAGTGATCAAGATTCGGGTATGTCTCAAGTGATGTGAACAGTAAATTCTAACAGTGTGTGAGATAGAGTCCCGATGTAGACTCTATGTCACACACTGTTCGAGTGGGGACAACACCGTTAGCAGGGAGCCGGCTTATCAAGGTGGGGCTGCCTTATGTTCGTTCTTTGACACGTAATTTACAACGTGAATTTACTGTTCACATCACTTGAGACATACCCGAATCTTGATCGCTTTGGTCTCGTGTTTACTTTGGACACCTGACATCCTTTGGATCATTTTTGATTTACTTTGATCCATGATACTGCCTTGATAAAGTCTGCGTACATATTGTGGTACAAGACGAAACACGTGTTGGCCTGATCTTAATTATTTGCTGCTGGGAAACTCCCTACTTAAGAATAAAAAGAAGATCAATATACAATACTGGCAGACATTTTTACTGAAAATACAAGCACTCGTGACTCTAAACTGTGGGCGAAGTTCGCCAAATGTAAATGTGACAGGGAGTGCTATTGCTGAACAATTTTTACTTTGATTGACAGGTTTATGATCTGTTACCAGCACTGTGGGGTAATCGGTGCTTCAGTTTGTGCAGCACCCCTTTTTCAGTAACTATTTAAGCACTTTACTATCCATGTTTATACTGACAGACTATTTACTAGAAGTGCGGTTCATCCCTTTTGAGGGATTGCTATTACCCTTCATTCTTATTTACAAAATCAATCAACTCCGCAACACCATGGCTTAAGGGTACCTGCGTTGGCACATGGCAGCCATTGTGCGTCAATATAGGGGAAAAGTACAGGGGGGGCTCATTCATGAGCCCTTCGGACAGTTTAAAGCCACCAGTGCATCATTTTTTTGACATACTTGCAGCATTAATTTTGCAGCACATTGTGCCGTATTTACAAAGTGACACATCTAGGTAGATGCGTGACCTTGTGAAGCCCTGTGCCACATTGTACCTGTGTCAGGCATGATGTATGCAGGGTGGGCGTTCCCACGCAAGAAAGCCTCATAGGAGTGGCGCAGTGTAATCCATCAGAATTCACTGCAACACTTCTAGGACACCGCTGTGTCAGAACCTGACACCTGCCTCACGGCAGGTGTGAGGGTGCCGCAGCGCCACAGGGATAGGCTGGCCTCATGCATTACTGGAGTTGCGTCATGCTTGTGACAGAACTGCAGCAATGCGTGACTTTAGCACTGACAGATACTTTAGGACTCCAGATGTATCTGTAATTAATTATTAATTGCGACATGGAGCGCCATACAGTGAATACAGCGCATCCATAGTGTCGCAAAAAGAGCACAGTAAAAAGTGTTGCAACGCTGTTTTTTCTCAGTGCTGCACCGCTTTTCTTGGATGAGTCCCAGGAATGCGCCCTATCTTATTGATAGGGTGCATTCCTGCCCTTTTGTTTTGTCGCAGGGTAGCGCAACTTCATTCCATGCAGCGCTGTCCAGCATCAAACCCTTCTGAAATGAGGCCCCAAGTCTTTGCACCAATTTTAAGACTAGCTATTTTCTGGTCCTAAAAAACTGCCTCTAACTGGAGTTAGAGGCAGTTTTGGGGGTTTTGCACCATACAAGGAATTACTTGTAAATATCGCGAAGTGCGGTTAGCGGCAGTTTTTGCATGGGAACACCCACCTAACATCTCATATTCGTTAACTCCCGCTAACAGAAGAGGCGATCTTAAAAATTCATGTTTACGCCGGAAATGTGCAGCTAACTGCAGTTAGCGGACAAATTATAAATCCGACGATAAAAAAAGCAGCCATAATGTCAAAAAATTTACGCTACGGCGGCGTTAAGTACTTGTACATATGCCCCTGGGTGTGTGCATGCCTGCATGAAGGAGAGTCAGCGTATTACTAGAGATCTGAGATTCTTTAACTATCAAAGGTTTTATAGCACTTTAAGGAGCTCTTTTCTCTAAACGGGGGGTCTGAAACTGTTAAGAAAATTAAATAATATTTTTCAAATAATAATGCACATACACATAAACAAGCAAAATGTGAAATAAAAAATGTTTTAAAAAATCTGTAAATGTCAAGGGATTTAAAACTGGAAGGCTAAAAATTGGTATCCTTGTGTTGATTCATGAGAGGAGTACCAGTACAGAATCTAGCAAGGACCAGAAAAAGGTGATGCATTTGCAGCAGAAAGAGAAAGTGAAATGCTAGAATCTAGCAAAAAAAGAGAAAGTGAAATGCTAGAATCTAGCATATTGCTTTGTTTGTTAGAAATAAAACGAAAGTTTACAAAATCCCACCTTTCAATTATAATTAAAATTTGAATTTCCAGTTTTTGTTTGTTTGTGAATTAAATAAAATATTTCATAATTTCAACTTTTGCTTGATATATAGTTTTTTTTGTATATTGTTCCGAGGTTAAGTGCCAGCCGCAGTCCGTGCAGGTAACAGCGGTGTGGTGGTGGGGCTGCGTGGGGGGAGGGGTATTTCAAGCGACGACGCTGAGGGAAAATTAATTATTTATTACATTTTCCCTCAGCTTAGTCCCTCGAAATCCCCCCCACGCGGCCCCACCACTGTTACCCGCACGGACCGCGGCTGTTCAGTTCATAGAAATTGCTTAAGCCACGGTTCCCAGCTTCCAGTAGTGATTAAGTGGGGGTTCACAGAGGTCAAAAGGTTAAGCAGTGCTGTCTTAAAGCAAACGCTGAATTAGACTGTATTCCTTCACTTTACAGGATGAAGCCTAAGATCTACCACCGATTGCTTATTTAGTATTCAGTTCTTCATTAGGCCATCTAGGTATGTTCATAAGAGGTCCCAAACTATTGTGCTCTCTCTGTGGCCATGGTAGGGATGTGTATGTTTCGGCATTTTTGGCACAAAAAGCAGCATTCTTAAGGAAATCTTGCAGGTGAGGTAGAAGACCCAAAACCATGTCATCACCACTTTACTTCTGTTACCAGCAACAGCAGTGCTGTCAGCCTTCTGGTTGAGTTGGGACCATCAGTCACATAACCCAAAAGCATCAACAGTGGCGACAGATTTAGGAACCTTTGTGTAATTTTTTCTATCATCTCTGATACCTCTTTCCAGAACTCAGAACCCTCTGGACTTTGCCACGCATAGGGAAGAAATTCAGTGTGTGGATGTTAACTGTGCTTGCACTCAGGGTTAACTGCTGGAACTATCTTACGGAAGAGCACCTGGGTGTATTATATACAGTTTATAAACTTGAAAATTATATGTTTTTGTCTAAAGTTTAAGGACATATATTTCATCTGTGAGCAGCAACAAAGTCAAGTCTTTTCTTCCATTGCAAAGCCTAGATCGTCCTCCCATAAGTTGTGGGTAGGGTATGTAACATTCACACAAGAAGAGCAAATATATATAGTTTGGAAACACAAACATTTATTTTTTTAAATTACCTTTTTTTTTGTTTTCATTACAAACATATTCATCAGTTCCATTACTATTCAAGTCATCACAGGAAGTCTGTTTTAGTGGACACTGTTACATACATCCTACACAGTTTGACATTGAACAAAATAGGTGCTGTTGCATCATCTTAATTCTACAATGACCAAGAAAGGTTGGAGAGCTCCCTCATTATCCCCCTTGATCCCACACACTAGGTCATTAATCCACTCATTTTTCGTACCATTATGTATTTCAGATGTATCCAGGCAATCAAAAAATTACAGAAGCATGGTTATTAGAACTGGAGGTCTCTAGTTGGCTGAGGTAGGTACCTTAGTCCAAATAGGGACCCTTGCTTCTAGTCAGGAAAAAGAGGGACACACTCTCAGATAGCCCTGCTCACCCCCCCGGTAACTTGGCATGAGCAGCCAGGCTTATCTCCAAGGCAATGTATAAAGTATTTGCAACTAGACTCCCAGTAACTCAGTGATAACACAACAAATGGACCCCGCACTGATTTAATAAACTAGCTGTATCTTTATCAAGAAGAAATACGATGAGACCAAACGATAAAAACATCCAGCACATGCGTATTTGTAATATTTCACTGGGCGGGTTTTTAGGCCAACAATCACTTGTAGGTTCTTGCGGTATTAATGAGCAGTTCACGATGATCGAATGCAGTCCTAATGCAATGCTATGTAGTTCGTAATGCAGTTTGTAATGTGGGCCGATGGCGATAATGATCAAAGCACTTCTGATCACGCTGTCGATTGAAGCAGAGCCCAAGACTGCTCCAGAGCACCCGGTCACGGGGCAATTCTCACGAAGGTCTCAGGCTGCAAAAAGCACACAAACACAGCGTCGCTGAGACACACTTGGAAACTTTGATGTTACTGACTTTACACAACTGGGAGCCAGCTCCTCTCGGGCCCTTGGAGACAAGTTACTTCAGGACACAGCAAACAGCAAAGTCTTTTCAAGCAGGGGGACACGGCACACAGCAAAGTCCCTTGTCCTCTCCTTAGTCAAATCAGCAAACTGCAGGCCAGCCCCAGAACACACAGCAAGGGCAGTCCTTCTCTTCAGTCTCTTCAGCTGTTCTTCTTTGGCAGAGGTTCCTCTTGATCACAAAGTAGTTTTAATCATTTTTTAGTCGGGATCTCAGTCTTGAGTTCAGGGGTTTCAGCTCTCACATTTATACCCCTAAATGCCTTTGAAGTCTTTGTGTTCAGGGGGCTCTGAGCCCGGTCCAAACCAGTTCTGGGTGTCTTCCTGCCAGTGCACGACTTCTTTCTTTGATAGTGAGGGTCTGGGCCCCAGATAATCCGCAGGAGGTGGAGCCATTCTTTTGTGGCAGCAGCACAGCCCTCTTCACATCAAAGGGCTACTCCTCAAACCACACCAAATGCAGGCCAGCCTGTGCTGTCTCACCTACTCCTTCCTGGTGTCAAGACACCTCCCCAGACCCTGTCACATCCAAACCCAGACAGTCAATACACAACCAGGTAGAGGCACACAGGATGGTTAGGACAAGAAACCAGCCACTTCTAAAAGTGTGGTTTCTAAACACACAATTTAAAAAAACATCTTCATAGAAAGATGTGTTATTAAATTCTGAATTCAGACACACTAAACTTCATCTCTCCATCTTATGCCTATGGGAAGATATGCTGGAAACATGGGCCACAGCATTCCCCATTCTGTCCTACGGGCAAGTTGGCCTTGCAACAGTGAAAAACGAATTTGGCAGTATTTCACTGTCAGGACATGGTACACACCTCAGTACATGTCCTACCTTTCACATACACTGCACCCTGCCCAGGGTGGTACCTTGGGCCTACTATAGGGGTGTCTGATGTGCATAAAAAGGGAGGGCTAAGGCCTGGCAAGTGGGTGCACTTGTCAGGACTAGAAGGCAGTTAACAAACTGCGTGCATGCACTGCAGTGGCAGGCCTGAGATCTCTTTTTAGGGCTACTTGTGTGGGTGGCACAAATAGTGCTGCAGGCCCACTAGTAGCATTTGCATTACCAGCCCTGGCACACATAGTGCACTTTACTAGGGACTTTACTAGTAAGACAAACGTACCGATTATGGACAACCAATTACCATAACACTTTATACAGGGAGCACTTGCACTTTGACACTGATCAGCAGTGGCAAAGTGCCCAAAGCATCTAAGCCAGCAAAACGAAATCCATCACAGCATCAAAAATAGAGGCGGTAGAGGCAAAACGTCAGGGGTAACCACGCCAAGAAATTCCAGGTCTAACTATGGTCAATAGTAACTCATTCAAAACTATACACTTTGCACCATTGATTCTTATCTTCTCTTATTTTTCGGTCAACCTCTCCTCTTACATATTTGTTTTTCTGTCGCTCTGCACAAGTCCATATCTGTAAGGCAGTCTTCATAAATCTGGAAACTCCACCCTTGATGCTTAAGGAGCATAAAATCAAATATTTGTTAGTTCAGAATCGAATGATGGTAACGCAGCTCTCTCTGACTGGTGCAGTCTGAAGTAAGCCAATATCCCTAGTGTATTGGTCCTTCCGAAATTGATCTAATTGTATCAAAGTTCCATATACAAATAGGTGGTCCGTTCTGGTCATGTATTTGCAAGCTTCCTCATCGATGCGCGTGGAGTAGTAGATTGCATACGAGTCCCCACACTAGATCATTTAATTGTGTGTGTTCCACTCTCCGGATAGTTTCCCACAATGCCCAATACATGTATTTTGTCTTTTTTCTAAGACATTTTATTGAGTTTTCAGTCAAAACATTCAGACCAACATGGCCCATCAATACACTTAGGGCAGCAGAAACCCATTATCAATACATATACATGATAGTCTTGATAAGGATGGAGATGATGATAAAGTTGAAATTGTATCTGATTATACCTAGTCTCTCTCCTCCACTGTATTTAACAAGTTGGGTGAAGCCAATAAATAGCAAAGTGGGCTTACTTTGCATCGTAATACTTTCCCTGATTATGGACTGTGAATCCCTCTCTGTCATATGGCATACTTAAGATAATTTTTTTCTGGGTTGTTGTCTTGCCCATATTAGTCTTGTAAGAAGAGTCTATATTCAAGAAAAGAAGTTCTTATGCAATGGGTTGGAAATATTAGTGAACTGATAAAAAAATATGAGCAATACTATCATTTTAAGTACAGCTGCTCTACCAACCAACAAGAGAGGCAGCCTACTCCACCTCTCCACCCACGCAATCACATCTTCCGGTGCTTGACTTTAATTATCATGCATCACCACCTTGCTTCCTGTCCCTAAGAATGGAAGTTCTACAATAGCTCGTCACCATGTATATGGCAAACACATGACATGCACACAGGGGTGTCACGCTGGGTCTGGACATCACATTCAAACAGAACTTTACTCAAGTGGGTCCCATAAGCATCACACTGAAGCTAAACAGGAAAAGAGGTCTGTTTAGTGTCATCAATCAGAAAGTGGCAGTACTCCTATGCCAACCAGAGAGTGTTTTTGGTCCACCCCTTCAGACCAGGTCAGGATACCAGATAAACTATAGTTGGGGTAACTCAGGGCAGGGGTGCATGTCTACTCCATGCAGGGAACAATCCTGCCCCAAGAGGATCCAATAGCACTGTGGATGTCTAAACATCTGTGTATAATTCAATAAATTATTGTAACAGTGCCACATTGTTGCAGGCTCTTCTGTAATCTCGCCGTCATATTGCTGGGATAGAATTTTGCATATCTGTTTGTCAGAGAGGTGAAGCCAGTGTTTTGTTGGGTCTCTCTCCTTCCCCTTACCTATGCACCACCACATGTTTGCGCAAAAGTTTGACTTCCTGTCCTGCAGTCTCTGTGGGAGAGTAGGGTTTCATTCATTTCCGTCAATGTTGATGCCTCCCACCAGACAACATGCTGTTTTTCAGAGAGAAGAGCAAGCATTCCTTTCATTGCAGCTGTGTCTGGATGGATATATGTGCCCTAAATGTTTAGCTATTGCAATGCCTCTCATATAAACTTTAAATATTTCCCAGACCATGGAAAACTGAAACATAGTGCCAATGTTCATTTTCAGAAAAAACTGCAATTGCAGAGCATCACTTCTTGAAACACTCCATCAAGCAATAACATTGTCACATAGTTATGTGTTCTTATATTGGGTACATTTCCACAAATGTTGCAAAACTTAGATGCCATCTCCATATAGCGCAGGACATGGAAATGCCAAAGGTTAATAGACCATAAGGCTGGTCATATTTTCACCAGGCATAGATACTGGTAAACAGGGTCAGACTGGGACAAAAAATAGAACCGGGCACCAACATAAATGTAGCTCCCTCTAGCGAATCAGATAGCTAAAAACAAAATGGTCTACTTTTTCAAATAGGGGCAGTTCTGAACTTGTAAAGACATACTGTATAGGTGGTTTGTAAGGTAGAGGAGACTGCATGGATTTGTGCTTGGTGCAGGCAATGTTTGTGGTTGATATCAACGAAATCAACAGTAAACTCTGCGCTACCACAACATAAAACAGGCCCACAAACAGCTTAAAAAGCCCCACATACTGACCTGTCAGACTAGGCCTTCTGCCACTGCCAGACTGCTCAATAGGCCAGTCTGACCCTGGTGGCATAGCCCTCATATGAAATAATAGCTTGCTTAATGCTTTCAAGGGAAGTAGAAACTCCTCATTTTTTTCAAGTGCTGGGCCATCGGTCATTGATTGGAGCTGAAGAGGTTTTGTGAAACAGTTTTTTTTTTAAACAAACTTCAACTGTCTGTATCACGACCAAATGCTAAAATGAAGAGCAGTATTAACAACCCCATATGTAATCCTAAATGCATCAACCATTTAACCAAATATGTATTTCATTTTTTATTAGCTTGAGGCTTTCTGTGACATTGAATATGCAGGTAAACTATCATGGCTGGAGTAGGCCCAGAAGCAATAAAGCTCATTGTTGTGCCTTGCACGTTTTTAAACAACGTAACCTTGTTTTCAAACCTGGCAAAAAAAGTGGGATTTTGTGCAAATAATAGGCCCAGTATTGTTATATGAATTATCTTCTCGTCAAGACCATTTGCCTTTCCTTGAGGGTAAGATCCTGGCACTTCCACATCAGATACATTTTCGCTGAGAATAACACTTTTCTGTCACATGATTATGCTTCATAGACTTGTATTGAGAAAATATCCATATGCACTAGGTTGATTTTATATGACTTTTGGCTCTTAGCTCCAACTGACCGTTTTCCACCGAGAGCCCTGCTTAGTTGAAATGACAATTGTCTAGGATCCTTTTGCTTTGCTGCCACCTATTTTCTATTAAACATTAGTTGAACATTAGCCTTCTCGTAAGTATTGTGTTTTATTTTTAACAGTTCCTTGTGCAAGAAAGTGCTATTTATACTCACCTCCTGTTCTCACTCCCATTGTTCTTCTGTCCAGTTCAATGGAGGCCATGTTCAGAGGCCTAGGCGAACACATTGGAAGACCTGGCAGTAACCCCCATCCTTACAAACAGCATTGTGGCAGAAAAGCCCTATTCCAAAGCATGAGGCATGTCCTTATGCTCTGGTGAGAATTTCAAAATGCCAGTTCTTCATTTTTATTCTTTTAGTAAATCCCAGCATTTTGTTTAGAGTCCTCATGAAGCATTCTGTTTAGCATTGGCTTCCTGTTGCGAACATTTCTGCCAATAATGTTGACATCTTTTTTCTTGAAGCAGTGGCCCGTGAACTCTCTTGAGGTCTTAGGATAGCCCATGAAGGGCAAACACTTTATCTAGTTTTGGTGTCAGGCCTGCAGCTTCTGCGGAGTGCAGTGGTGAAGCTAGACTGCCCGGTGTGGTCCCCGTGTTTGCCGCCCCCACGGCGGCAGCATTGAAGTGCGGGGAGGGGAATGCTGGAGGATTCCTCAGATTGCTACCACCCCACGATGGTGGCACTGAAGTGGGGGGGCGTTGCTGGCCACTGCCACCACCGGATGGCAGGTAAGAGCTTGGTGTAGGCCGCCGCCCTCAAAACTCATGCCGGCCAGGGTGGACCACACCCCTCCTTGCTATGTCACTGAGTGCACCACTTCCACTGGTAGGTATTTTACATCACAAAGACAAAAAAGTCAGCACATACTTTCTCCTCCTACTTTCTACCGTCTTAGTTATGAATGAATATGCACTTGGAACTCGCCCAGTCCAGCATCTTCAAGGAGGCCATCACTTCCCTCCTCAGCCATACCTTCCAGCACTCGTAAACGTACTTTCTCCCTGATCCTTGCCTGTAGGAGACATGTTAATAGCCCCAGTGTGTCAGCAGAACTGCGAAGGAGCTTGTAATGAATGTAATATAAAGTCCCTCTCAGTTGCAAGTTCTGGCATATCTTTACAATTACGTGTAGAACCCTCTTGCCATGTGGTGTCTAATTTTCTCCACTAGAAGCTTCCTCTAAAGGGACTTGTCTCCTGCGCTGCAATAAACCCCTGCAGGCACTGCTGATGTTCAGTTCCATCTATGAAGACAGGGTCTTGAGCATTCTGAATGATTAGATGAAGTTTGTTGGCATCCTTCTTCTCAGGCAACATAGCTCATCATGGATGTTGGGCTAAGTAGTCCATTGGATTGTCTGAACCCCGAAGAAAATCCACTTTGAACTGATATCTTTGAAAACACATCATTCAATGATAGTTCCTGGTTGCTGACCCAGTAATGTGCAGCATATGGTATGGCATGGTATACATTTATTGTTTGATTCATTAAAATCATTAACATCAAATTCAAAACAATAACAATATAATTAATAACATATATTCAAATACATTATCCCTAAAATACTGCTATGCTCGTATATACAAGAATACTATAAGCGGCTAAAGCAAAATACATTTTACAGAGTTCCAACCCAGATAATAAAAAAAGAACAGGTGAAAATCGCGAAAGTGCAAAGTGGGTGGATACAGCTCACATATCTTCCTTCTCAGAAGAAGGGATAATCATTTATGGGTTATGTATACAGTGCTACATTGATTCTCTAGGCTGCAGTGAGAGCATTCTGTTAACTGCTTTGACTAAGATACATTTAAGATCTAATCAGTTTGGTTCACCGTGTACAACCATCCTTCAGTGTGGTCCGGCAACAGGTTTCCTGCATTCCAGCCTTGGCTGTCACACTATCTCAATAAGGAACAGACGCAGAGAGACTCAAATATTTTAAATGTTGTATAAACATTGGTTCAGGCAATTGGATGCTCATGTTTGCCCTGACTGGTGCTTGCTCAGGTCTAGAAAATGACTCCCCTAATCTGTCTCATTGCCATGACTTTACTCTATACTCCTGGCAAGTGAGTTGCTAGGGAGCCTAGGTGGATATAAAAATTGGGATTACTACAGTAGGTCATCACTCCACATTCGGGGTCATATCTGGGACTGAAAGCGTTCTTGGTTTGTCCACCAGGTCCAGAAGACATCAAGGCCCTTCAATTTCTAGACATGAAAAAATGCTGTCCAGTTTTTTGACTCGTTACATATATAAGACACAGTATCAGTTTCTCCCTTTGGGATACTGAGGTGGTTGCCCGTCTTTGACCTCCTGAGTACATGCCTTGAGATTCTGGTCAGTCTTGCCCTCCTGGAATATTACAATTGGAGTTCTGGGGTTTTCTGGCATTTGTGTGCATTTCTATTCTGCCTCAGTATGATCTGGAGCGAGAACACCATTACCAACGGTCTCACCCAATTTTAATATCAACCTGCAACACTATTGACTGCAGAATATTACTGTAAATATATTAACAATATAAATATGTAAAGGAAAGAATAGATCTGCTATTTGTAACTTCATATCTACTTACCTTGACGATGCATAGATGTGAAGGTAAGAGTAGTAAATCTGCATTTACCTATTAATATTTACCTTTATGTCGATAGTCGATGTTAGAAATTGGGTCTCTAATTGGCAGTGGTACGCACCCTGTCCAGGTAGGGACCACAATCCTAGTCAGGGTAAGCTAGATATATACTAAAAATCAACCTGTGCTCACCCTCTGGTAGCTTGGCACACAGCAGGAAGGCTTAACTTAAGAGGCGGTGTGTAAAGTATTTATGCCACAAATGTACACAGTACGACAAATGAAACACCCCAAAAAGACTCAACACAGGTTTAGAATAATAGAGAATATTTATCTGAGTAAAACAAGACCAAAACGACAAACTCCAATAAGAAGAATCGGAGTTATGAATTTTTAAAGAATAAACCAAAAAAAGTCCTTATAAGTCAATAGCGCTAAAAGTTTACTTGAGGTCGCACTAGACTGGGGTAAATCTAAAGTTTAGGCCAACCACAATGGAGGGCAAGCCGGCTACAGGACTCAGACAGGTCCTGCTGAAAAAGTACCTTGGGTGGAGCAAAGTGTCGACTTCGAGAGTACGATGCATCGGTTCCGATTCATGCATGCGGCTTGATGAGTCAAAGTTAAGGCTCGCAGTTAGGTCCTGTGCTGTTGTCGAACCTCACAGTCAGGACCTCGGATCGTCACTGTGTCGTTGATAAACCTCGCAGTCGGGTCCTGCATCGTCCTTGAGCCACGCAGGGATGTCTCCAGATCAGCACTGCATCGGAGGACACTGAATCAGTTCCGATCAGCGCAGAGGTGGTGATGCATACATTTTGTAGAAAACCAGCTGCAGAACCCACTTCTGTGGCCCAGGACTCGAGGGGGCACCTCGGGCAGGGGTAGGACTCGCAGATGGCAGAGTCCAGCAGCACCAGAAGGGTTGTTGGAAGTCTTTGATAACCCTGTTACTTCAGAAACAGGAGGCAAGCCAGCAAGCCCTTGGAATCACTCTGGGTTCAAGTGAGATGGGCCCAGTCCTTGTCCTCAGCTGGGCAGAGATCAGCAGGCAGCAGGGCATCTCAGCACAGCAGTGAAGCAGTTCCTCAGAACAGTCATTCAAGCAGAGTGGAAATCTTTGCAGCACAACAGTCCTTACTCCTAGCAGAGTTCCTCACAGGTTCTGTAGTGTAGTGTCTTGGTAGGGTCAGAGCCACAGTACTTATAACCAAATGAGCCTTTGAAGTGGGGGTAACTTAAAAGCTGCTCCTTGAAGTGCACAGGTCCCCTTTCATCACATACCTGTCTCCCAGGCTATCTGTGGGGGTTACATGACATTACCTATTCAGATGTGAGTGTCACCTCCCACTTCCCCTTCCTGCCCAGGAAGGCTATCAGCTTTCAGATAATGCAGATGTGTCCACTGTCACACCCACCCTTCCTGTATGTGGCTGTCTAGAGGGAATGCACAAAGTGTAGCTGATACCCAGTCCAGACGTGTATTGGAGACAGGCTGCAGGCACACAGAGCACAGTTAAGAGCAGAGAAATGTCCATTTTCTAAAAGTGGCATTTTTAAAATGGTAATTTTAAATCCACCTACAAGGTTTCTCATTACTATTCCAAAGATATAAAACATAATCCAGCTACTGCTTTCTGATCAGGAATTACAGCTTTAAAGTGGTTTAAGGAATTCCCATTGCTAGCCTATGAGAAGAGTGGGCCTCACAGTAGTGAAAAATGAAATTAGCTGTTTGTCACTACCAGAACATGTAAAACTTACAAGTACATGCCATACCTTTTAGTTACACAGCACCCTGCCCATAGAGCTAACTATCGCCTCCCCTAGGGGTGACTTATGTGTAATAAAAGTGGAGTTTACGGCTTGGCAAGTGGTGTTAAATGCCAAGTCAAAGTGGCAGTATACTGCACACACATGCCTTGCAATGGCAGGCCTGAGATAGGTTTGAAGGGCTACTTGTGTGGGTGGTACAATCAGTGCTGCAGGCCCACTAGGAGCGTTTAGATTAAAGGTCATGGGTATATGATATATGACTTTACATGGGACTTATAAATAAACTAAATATGCCAATCAGGTATGTACCAATGTCACCATGTTTAGAGGAGAAGCACATGCACTTTAGCTTTGGTCAGCAGTGGGAAAGTGCTCAGAGTCCTAAGACCAACAAAAAGATACAGCAAAAAGTGGAGGTAAAAATCAGGCAAAAGGTTTGGGGCAAGACCACGCTAAGGATGACAGGTCTAAGAGTCAATATTCTGCAGTAAATACTGCTGTAGATCAATATTTTTGACATTGATATTCGGACATACAATCCACCCACTCTACTTTGACGTCTCGCCCATGCTCGTTTAAGCACCAGCACAGTGCAGACAAGATGGTGAGTAATCTAGGATTATCATCTCACCTTCCTGAAGCCCCTCTGTGGATGAAAGATGAGCCACCACTAGATGAAGTTCTGATTGTTGCAAAACGTGTGGAGCATATGATGAAATGTGTGGGGGAGTTGAAAATCAGTAAAGAACAAAAAATTACAGAGAAGGAAGAAGTGACAGAAGTTTGTGAGGTTAAGACACAAAAAGGATGGGTAAAAAAGGTGATTCAGATGTAAGAGGTCAGAAAACGTTAGATCATAAATTTAGAATTACATGCTTCAGGTGTAGAATGGATGGTCACAAGGCTAATGGCAGGTCTTGTCCTGCTTTATCGCAGATGTGTAGCAATTATGGCATAAGAGGACAGGTTAGTAGGTGTTTTCGCAACAAGAGCAGAAGTTTTAAAACTAAGACAGATGAAATACGTCAGGAGGTCATACTCAATGTTGGAAGTTCTAATAAATTGATTTCCACTGAGATGGTCGATGGGAATCTGGTTTCAATGAAGTTCGATACCTGCTCACACATTACTATTGTCTCCAGTAAGACATTTCAGGAAATCTTTTCGATAAAAAAAGAACTGTTACCCATGGATATACAGCCTGGTGGTTATGGTGGAGCTAAGATAGTGATGCTTGGTTACTTTGTAGCTGACATAAGACTAGGTGATAAGTTGGCTGTTGGAAAAGTATATGTATCCTGTCAAGGAGATGATTTGTTGGGATGGGTTCACCAGAGTGAGGTAGGTGTTAGTTTACATCCCAATAAGACCCCTCAGGTTCAAGTTGACGAAGTGTCTATCTCTAAAGAGAAATGTATAATAGAATTTAAAAGCTTATTTCAAGATAGACCGGGAATGCTTCTAGGATACAACATAAGATTAAACTTAGGTTAGGTGCATGTCCTTCTGTGACAAAAGTTCGAAGGATTCCCCTCCACATGCAGTCAGCAGTTGAAAAAGAGTTGGAGAGGCTGTGTGATTGTGGTGTCATAGAACCTGTTGAAGCCACTGAATGGCTTACTCCCATTGTAGTAGCACGTAAAGGCAATGGGGACTTTCGTCTTTGCGTGGACTTAAGAGTTCTTAATAAAGAAGTAATTGTTGATAACAACGTTTGCTGGAACCAAGATTTTTTCAACACTTGATTTGGTTTCATGTTATCATCAAATTGAACTGATCTCACAGCATTTGTTACTCCATTTGGTACATTTCAATTCAAAAGGATGCCCTTTGGACTTATTTCAGCAGCTGCTGTTTTTCAGCGCATCATGTGTCAAATATTGAAGGATCTACCTGGTGTGAAGTGTTACCAAGATGACATTCTCATTTTTGGAGCAGATGTTTCTGAGCATGATCACAGAGTTAGAAGTGTTTTAAGTAGATTACAAGAAGCAGGTTTGACAGTAAAAGCTGAAAAATGTAAATTTGGAATTTTCAAGAAAAGGTCTTGATTCTATATCTTCCCGCATTAGAAGGTGTGTTGTGAGTTTGCATGAATTTAGTTTTTATGTCATTTATGTTCCAGGAGCAAGCAATCAATCGGCTGATTGTCTAGATTAGTGGATGTCACTCAAACGGATTGTATTGATGGTGAGGATTGTGAGGAAGGGGATGTTGTAATTGTTTGTGAAGTCACTAGATAGCATTTCTGAGAAGGAATGGTTAGACGACTCACAGCATGATGAAGAATTGGCTTGTGTCATGCGAGTAGTGAGTTAGGGCAAATTGTGTGCAGCTGATTTAGGGTCTCACAAAGGGAAGTGGGGAAGATTTTTGGAAGAATTGGCAGTTGACAAAGGATTTTTGTTAAGAGGTACTAGATTGGTTCCACCCACTAAGCTGAGACATAAAGTTCTACAGCTTGCCCATGAGGGCCACATGGGTATTGTAAAAACTAAAGGGAGACTTAGAAGAGATTTCTGGTGGCCCTCTCTTGATCGTGATGTAGAGTGTTTGATTAGAGATTGTATATAGTGTGTAATTTCTGATAAAGGACTCAAGACTAATCAGTTGCCTAAAGTTTGCAGGAGGTTTACCAAAATATCCATGGGAGGAATTTGCGGTGGATATTTTGGGGCCTATAAGAGGTGAACATTCTACTCCCTACATTATAGTTTTGATGGACTTGTATTCCAGATGGGTGGAGGTATCTTGTGTGCATGATATTTCCACTTCCGTAGTGATCAGATTTCTTGAAGGTGTTTTCAGAAGAGAGAGTTTTCCAAGGTATCTTCTCACCGATAATGGTGTGCAATTTTGCTCTCATGAGACAGAATCATATTTGAAGAAATTTGGAATTGAGCATAAGAAGTCAGCTTTATATCATCCTGAAACAAATGGTGCAATAGAAAGAGTTATAAAGACATTAAAAGCAAGAATACAACTAGCTAGAGTAAATGATTTAGATTGGAAGAAAGAGTTGTCTAACCGGTTGATGGGTTATCGTTTGTCCCTACATGGATCTACTGGTAAGTCTCCTTTTGAATTGTTCAAAGGGAGATCGCCGTCAACAAATGTGTGCCCAGGGTGGATGCACTGGAGTAAAGGTTGCGTTTACAACACGCCTGGTGAATGGAGAGAGAAAGAAATATCTAACCAACTGAAAAGAAAAGAACATTTTAACTCCACCAAGAAGGTCAGCGGTGCTAATGTGTGTGTGGGTGATTTTGACAAAATCACAGCCCCAAAAG
Organism: Triturus cristatus; assembly: GCF_964204655.1. NCBI lineage: Eukaryota > Metazoa > Chordata > Amphibia > Caudata > Salamandridae > Triturus > Triturus cristatus. Next base: position 320,154,445 of record NC_140586.1, on the reverse strand, counting down.
AATGTGCTAATTGGTCGAAATTTACAAGAAAATTACAAGTGATAAAGTGTTTTAAGAATGCTGTGAAGACACATGACGGTCGCATATGGAGCAAAAATAGGGTTGCAGTTTTTTAGACAACCTCACATTCATTCTTCCAAAATGGAACTTACTCCTGAACCAAATGAGGGTAGAGTCTGTGATTCTGGTTTACAGGGTCATTGCAGAGGTGTTCCAACTGTTCACAGGAGGAGTGGAAGAGAGATCAGGAAACCTTCAGATCTGAAGGATTTTATTGTATAAGACTATTTTTATTTTCGTTTTATACGGATTGTTTATCCTGTTTAATTTGGGCATGTGTTATGTGTCAAAGACTTGTGGTGTTGGGTGTTCATATCTTGTTCATCACTGTTCCTAATTTTATCTGTACTTTTATAGAACGTGTGTTCTTGAAGGAGTAGAACTCTGTGAACGGCAGTTACTGAACCGATGATGTTGGATGAGGTGTGATCAATTAAAGCTTCACTTACCTCCTACTTTCTACGTGTCGTCTCTTCCTGTACACCACAGCCTCCTCTTTTGTTTTCCAGATTTAGAGATTGCAAGTCATGCAACCAAAAACATATTTGCCTCAACCAATTCAAAAGCCACCCATCCCTAGCATACTCCCAGATCACCACTGTTTCATTATCCTCGATGAAGGTATTTTTTCGTTTGCCAAATGCATACCTACCGTGCTAACACCACCACCCATGGAAATAAATCCTAAAATACTATACTTTTTTTGCATAGACAGCCCTCAGGACACTTCTCCGTACACCATATTTTCTGCTGAAAAAGACCAAAGCCACAAACTTCAGCTGTATCTGAATCCATCTATACTCGCAGTTCAGGCTCGTCGCCTAAGTCTCACAGTATCACTCCACTAAATCTCTTCAGGAAGGCCACCTAGACCTTCAAATTTGTATTTACTGCTGCCTTCAACCTAAAGTAATGGTGTGCAACTTCTACAAAATGTCCTGCCTGCCTCCACTGATCAAAACTCAAAGTTCAGATGCTCCATCAGCACTCAAATCTTCCTCACCTCCACCTTCTTAAATGTTTTCACCTGCGCCAACAAGGCAGTGTCTTTCACATTTTGCCTAAAGGCAACCTCACCCCCAACTGCCCTGAAACCAGTTTAGCACCAAAAAATATCAACACAGTGGATTGGACTTACCTCTTCCCCGGCACCAAGGGGACATCCAAATGCTCTCTAAAATCCTGAAAAACAGCCAATCTCTTAGTACATATGCCCAAAATCCCATATTCAGCAAATAAAAATACTCCTTATAATGTGTCATTGATGAGATGTTTGTCACAAATGACAACAAACACTGCAAAACAGTACTAAATAGCTCAAACAATTAACAGAAAATGGTATGTTCCATTGGCAGAGCTTTGTACACATGAATCCATTCAACAAACAGCTCGCCCAACAGCTGAAAATCATCAGGATGAACTGCCAGTAAATGGAAAGCAGACTCAACATCACTCTTTGCCATTTACTTCCCAAAGCCTTTCACCCTAGTGAACCTCACTGCATCATTCACTGTCGCATGTTGATCTGAGGCTAACTCTTCTAGTATGAAATCATTGACAGATATTCCTTCCAGCCAAGACATATGAAGTATTAAACAAAGTACGCTCTCCATCGTTTTAAAAATTGCATCAAAGGATGAAATATTAAGTTCATCAATGGGCCAATAGTCAAAGGGCCCTACCACCCTCTCCTCTCCTCCTCTATTTTCTTTTGAAGCTTCCATCTTACCACATCCCAATTAGCCTTTTCTGACCTCCAATTTTCGGCCTTCTCTGGCATTTAGACCCCTTGCAACGCAAACAAAATCTATTGCTAAAACCAAATTTCAAAACCCAGGCTGCAGCCCTATCTTGATACAACTGTAAAGGCAAAATCAACGGCTCCCTTTTATCTGGCATAGGAGCCTTTGCCCATATTCCCATGAAATCCACTACCTTTCACCTGCTATACCGGTCCCTGCTAATTTGTTCAAAATAATGTAAAGGGTTGGCATCCTGACATTTTGAACGCTCATGTTTTTATTCCCTATTTTTGAACCCCATATTAAAAGACCAGCAAGACCGAGACCCAGTGCTGTAATGGCAACCCACTGGCCATAAATATAGTAGGTCCGATCTAGAGTCTAAAGTGGGCCAACCACTGAAGCTGAATTTGTTGTCCACCTCACCTAGCTTCCCTTCCAAATCTTCTGGCCATTAACTCCATATCATACCTTACTAGCCAGACCCGGAAACTAATCTTTGCCTTAGTGATGATATCCATATACTTAAACAAAGCCACACATCTCTGTGGATAGTGCTTGTAGTATACTCTTGAATATATCAGGAATACTCCTATCCAGTCCTTAATTAAAACAGGAACTCTGTGACTTCTCTTTACCTCCTCCTCTTGCCTTGATCTCTCTTTTACCTTGGCCGCCTAATGGAATGACTTGATCATTGCTACATACTCTCCCTTCCAAATCTTCTGCTTGGTAGCAGCCATCAGATGAGTGCTCAAATGTTTTGGAACCTGGTGTACGGCAACCTTATTACCTTGGGCCTCCATTTCCCTTCCCTCTTTGTATGTACAATTCTTTTCACCCCAACCCCAGATGTTACCTCTATCCCCACCTGCTTCCTCTTGGAGGTCCTCCTTCTTGTAGACCCATGCCCTTATCCCTTACCTGCTTCCCATGGCACTCATAAACCTGTTCCTCTCCCACTAACAAATCACCCACCTGCAATGACCCGCACACCTTGTTTTGATATTGCTACACACCCCTGTGTGCCCCAACTTTCCCACCGTGGCCTTTCACCTGTGTCCAAATTCAGCGACCACTCTACACCAGCTGTTGGGTTCACCTCATGTCTATACTTTGATGCAGACTTCTAGTCTATTGATTGATCCTTCCAGCATTTCTCTATCTCCAAGAAACCAGCCTCCATTTCCCTGTTATCCCTGCTACTCCACATCCCACCCAGGCCCTGCTTATGAACTCACCATCTGCCATGATCGTCCTATCAAACCATTCTCCCTCTCACAGCAACCTCAAATGTTTCTAATCTCTCCATCATCCAGCTCCTTTATGATCCTTATTATCCAAACCTTCTCAGCATTCCCACCCTTCATTCCTTTCCTCATCCAATCTCCCCACTTCCCTCACCAGGCACCACCTCATCCTCATCAAAATCCAAAAATAAAATTCTTATTTTGATAAGAATCATCAACTGCTGTCCAAAAGGCCACATTGCACCCACAGCCATTTCTTTGCTACACCAATGGCAATATTGAATAGCTGGCCATGCTAAACTGAGTTCCTTCTTCAGTCCGGGAACCCTTAGCCAGCCAATACTCCTACAGGTGCGTGAAACTTTCACCAAACCTTATGGCCAGTAAACCCTGCCTCTACTCTAGCAGTCCACTCAGAACTCACAGGTCTCCATGTCACCAAACTGCATCCCATGGAAGCTTATCCCCCTTGGCCTCTTTTTCACTTCCTCTACCCACACCTATCTACCACTACCTCCTCTCCTCCATTGGGATCTTTTCCTAATTCACGCCCACCATTATGCCTCTGACACCATGGCATGACAAGCTCATGCAGCTCCCCAAAAGGAGCCACCTGCACCTCATTTCGCTACCATCCTTCCCTCCAATGTCTATCTCTTCGAGAATAACCACTGCTTTAGTTCCAACCCCTGTTGTTCTCCCTTTGAAGCAGACCAACCAGAGTCCTGATATAGAATGTCATCACCTATGGCCCCTCCTTGGCCTGGTCTAATCCTCATGATAACTAAAAGGCCCCTTTCACTGTCCCTTCTCACTGTCTGGCGCCTGCTCTGCAACTATTTGCTTCCCCTTCCTCTCTACTGGGCCAGCTTCCTCACCTCAGCTTTACACTGGCACCATCTGTAGGCCTGACAGAGTCACTGCCATGCAGCCTGTCATGAAGACCGCTTGCAACTAATGCCCCTTCCACTGTGTGTGCCCAGGTCTGAACTATTTGCCGTTGGCTACCACCTAGCCAACACTTCAGCAACCATGCATCTGAGAGCTGTCTCATCTCATGTCTCCCCTTGCTTTGTGCAAGCTCCTTGGCCCCTGTGACCAGTGGTTCAGGCCCATCAGAACCTCCCTACTTTTGTCTCTCGGAGTCATGAATGCTACCCTTGACCCTGCCCTCCATGCTACCTAACTATAGCTCCACTACTTCACCGAACAATATTTGGCTCCCAACCTATGGGCAGGTGAAACCGCAAAATGAACGGTTTGCACTGTACACAGATTGTTGGACTTGGCCCTTTCTGCAGGAACATCCCTAACTAATTGCCTTCTTCCTCCTGTTTTCGGAACCCGTTTTTATTGGCTTTTAGGACTCATAGCACTTTACCACTGCTAACCTGTGCTAACGTGCATGTGAACTCCTCTCAAAACATAGAATTGGTTTATATCCAATTAAGACATGTCTCAGGCCGGCTATTGCAGCATGTGTGTTCAGTTTTAAACTGCCATTTCAACCTGGTAAAACAAAACCTTTGCCAGGCTGTAGGAAGCTGTTTTTTTATGTAGTGTACCAAAATGAGGTACACTATGCAGAAAGTCCAGGCATCCCTTATTGGTTTACAGGACTTACATTTATGATTCCAAATGCTCTCTTTTGTGGCACTGTGGGCGAGCAGTTTAGGCTTATCAGAAGGTATTGTTAATCATTTGTTGTACACACAGAGTGAGACACACTCAAGAAGAAACTAGAGATCAATTTAGAAGAATAACACATTTTTCTAGAATTTTAGACACCAAGAACTTCATATTCGGGTAAGTACTTTAGACGTTATCACATTTTACAGAAGAAACAGTAGAAAATGACAGATGTCAGATTTGAGGCATGACCCTCAAACAATGTAATGTTATCCTATGGGAGAAACGTTTACTGCATAGGGTCACTTGTAAATGACTTACAGGACTGTTCTTCTGAAATTAAGCTGAGTAGGGGCCAAGGTCCAAGAAAGCACCAAGAGTTCAGTGTTACCTGCCCTGATTTGTCCAGGTGCAGTGGTGCTTTCAGCGGTGGTAGCCTTGGATGCTATGCACTGCAGTCAAAGGGAAAAGTACCTGTGGAAAAGAGACTGCAAGGGAGGACTGGGGGACCAGTCAGCAGAACCCAAAGGGGGGCTCCACTTTTGGGGGTCTCATGGCCACAGAGACACCATCGGTTTTAATGGATTCAGGCTGGGGGGCTCGAGTGCATAGATGTTTGGTCCGGCGGGTTGTTGAGTTTGAGGCCCCGCAGTTCTCAGTGCACCTGCAGAAGAGGTAGAAGAAACACAACAAGGTGACTTCTGGCATGGAGCTGGCCTCTGGTAAAGTCTCTCAACGTGCAGATCGTTTTTTGTGGTGGTGATGTTTGAACTGAACACAAACAAGCATTAATGCTTGCAATAGGCTCTGGTACTTTGGGTATTGGTATTGGACGGCTCAAGGGGATCCTGGCATTTCCAAACTTGGTGAGGGGACGGATCTGCCATCCTGGAGCATGGTGACCTCTTCTTGGATGGCTGCTACGTTGGTGGACCCAATGGTCAGATTGGTGTACCAGACGTCACAGTCTGTGTCTGCAGGCAAGTAGCTCCTCCACTTCAAGGGAGATGCTGATGGGTTGGCAAAGTGCTGGCCGACCTCGGAGGCTTTTGGAGGAAGCACAGCTGCAGGACGAGTCGGGTCTTTGTGATTGTCGAGACAGGAGCAGGCAGGCAGGCAGGGTATGGCTCCAAGTTCACGGCTAGTCCACAGTTCTTGAATTCTTCATCTCTTCTTTATCTTTCTTCTTGGGTCAGGAGAATCTGCTTTCCTGGTGTCAGGGGCTACCTAAATTTAGTGGTGTTAAGGGGAGTGAAGAGTAGTAGCCAATGGCCTACTTACCCTTGGGGTCACTATGCCCCCTATGTGACCACTTCCTGTGGGGAGTGAGCATAACCCTGTCCCAGAGTTTCTAATTTCACCAAGATCAAGATGGAAGAAGCCTTCTTTCATGGAGCACATCAGGCAGCCTACCTTAGGGGTGACTAGCCTGGTGGTGCAACACGCCTACTTGCATAGCTAATTTACCACCAGTCCTGGTGCCAAATGGGCCTCAGGGAATGTGGTGGCATCTCTCAGGTCTAGGGGAAGCTGGGTTCGCATATCATAGGTGGCAGAGGCTTTGATGTCCCTGGCCTCGATATGCTAATTCACTAGCCATTCTGCTGTTGAGGTGTGCCCACCTTCCTCCAGAGCAGCCATTGTTTATGGCCTCACAGAGCATGGGCTCTCACCTACAGGGGATCAGAAACATGTCTGTGGTGGCAGGCCGGACGACACCAGTCAGCCAGCCTACTAACAGAATGGCAGGCTTTTAGGGGGCACCTCTAAAGTGCCCTCTGGGTGCATGTTTTAATAAATCCACTACTTGCATCAGTATGGATTTATTAAGACAAGCTGTTTGATAAAAAAACACCATAGGTTTCATTAAAGCCATCATGTGACCAGTGCCCAGTACATACTTAAGATGGCTTCCATGTTCACTTGTACTATCTAGTAATTGAACTAGACAGCAGAGGGGCATATCTGTTCATGCAGATATAGCCTCACATGTAATATAATGCACCCTGCCTTAGGGCTACAAGGCCTGCTATAGGGGTGACTTAAATACAGCACATGCAGTGGCTTCGGAATGGCACACAGGGAGTGTTCCATGTCATGTTTTAATTCATGGTTTGCACCATGAAATGCAGTCTGTGATGGCAGGCTGCATGCAATTTGTACGAGGGTCTCCTAGGGTGGCATAATACATGCTGCAGATCTTAGGGATCCTCTTTGGTACCCATGCCCTAGGTACCAGGGGTACCACTTACTAGGGGCTTACAGAGGTTCCAAAGTGTCTGCCAATTGTGTTACAATTTAACAGTTACCTTGTTTTAGGAAAAGATCACTGGCACTGGGGTGATTAGTTAGCAGGAAGCCAGTGCACTTCAGTCATAATTGTATCAAATACCAGGCAAAAAGTGGGAGTGACTATGTCAAAAGGGGCCCTTCCTACACAGGCCCAAACCTACCTTTTTTATTACACATAAGCCACTCCTAGGGTAGGCCCTGGACAGCCCAGAGGGCATAGTGTGGTGTATGTAAAAAGTAGAACATGTACTTTTTATGTTTTACATTTTCTGGTGTAGAAAAACTCTTGTATTCGTTGTTCACTACTGCATGGCCTGCTTCTCCTATAGAATATAATTTGAGCTACCTTATTACATAAAATAATTGCTCATTTCCAAATGAGAGCATGTTTGGTGTCTGGAATTGCAATGAAAAATCCTCTCTCCTGTGAAGTTGAATTTTAAATTATAATTTTGAAAATGCCACTTTTAGAAAGTTGGCAATTTCCTGCCTTAGCCATTTAGTGCCTGCATCATGTTTCTGGGTCACATGACTGGGCGTAGCTGGCATTTGGGCTTTGTGCATTCCTTCTAAACAGCCGCGCAGTTTCCACTTACCAACAATACTTTACATACAAATACATCTCAGAAAACAACTACATCATCATTTCTTCTCTCTACTCCTCAAAATCAAAACATAACACACACACCAGCACAACCAAATCTCACACACACACTTACCTATAATACACATCCCATCACAAACTAGAAATATACACCCACTCTCACCCTCCTGAATACACAAATAATACACACCCTAAACCAACTCTACTGCCAAGCTTTCTCTCTTCCCCCACACCTAACACATATACAGTCAACACAACAACTCTCTTTCAGCCATCTCTCATCCATTGGACAAGTTAGAGCCTTACAACATGGCCTGCATTCACCACCACCCTTAACTCATACACCTCCCACCCTAAACAAACGCAAACAAAATAAACACCATGCTACTCTTCACAACTTTCAATCTCCATATCTACGGCACAGCACGGCTACTCTACAAAAACAACACAGCTCACCAACTCACTGTCAGCCACCATCTCCACCACCTACACACGTAAACCCATCAAAATGCCTTCTTAGCTTGTTGGATAAGGAATGCAATATAGAAAACTACGCTATTGCAAGCCTCATACAGTTAATACCAGCACTAAGGAAACACCTGTTACAAGTCCACAAGATACAGTTTACTCTTCTACAAAACAAACTCACACCATCACCAAAACACAATCTCTAAACTGCCTACTAATAAATGTTCAATCATGCTCTAAAAACAAGCATCACATCTACAATCATCTCACTGACACACAACCTGACTTACTCTTCATAACTGAATCATGGTTAGGAGCTGACATGGCTCCAGTGTTGCCGGAAACTGTTCCTCTAGGCTATCAAACTATACACAAAATAGTATAGGCAAAAGAGGAGGTGGCCTAGCTGTTATATCCAAGCAAACATTGAATATCTCTAAACCGTTCGTCTTCATACAAGATTGTGAGGTCCTCTTCACCAGATGCAACCCTACATCATCTTCTTCCTGTGACTTCCTACCTCTTTACAGACCTCCACCCAGCAATGCAACATTCCCAGACACACATCTAGACACACTTTCAAACTTGATAATGCTACACTCCAAGCTATGCATTCTTGGTGACCTAAGTATTTGGTTTGACAAACCCAATATGCCCCGTCCGAAAACAATGATCACCGGCCTAGATGCACTGAACCTACATCAGATAGTCCACAAACCCACAAAAATCACTGGACACTTCCTAGATGTCATTATTTCAAATACAGAAGTAGTTACCTTTCAAATGATTAATCTAGTCACATGGTCAGTCCACCAATTGCGAGCTCTCCAACATAAAACACAACAAAGCAAAACACCTAAAACCTCCTTACATCGATCCACCGCTCAACCATGGAACAAACTAAATTTTGAACACTTAGAAACACAACTAACGTCCAATGCAGATCTAGACACAACAAATTCCATTCAAAAACTATATTAGTGCTACAGGAAGCTTTTGATATCCTAATACCACTAAGAACAAAAAAACAGAACAAAAGAAAATAGGCACCTTGGAAAAATACAGAACTACAAGAGATAAAACAGCAAATTAGAAAGCTGCAACGCACCAGGCTCAAAACAAACACAAATCAGGGTAAATTTCACCTACAGAAACTTAACAGATAATACAAGTCAGCAATCAACAAAACAAACAAATTGCCTAGAATGAACTAACCCCATTGCTAATGATTTTGCAGACAAATTGGTACCTCATTACACAACCAAAGCAGACATGTTGCTCTCCTATTTAGAGCAAAGGAAAAGCACCAGCAACGCCCCTTTCCAAAGAAACCCCTCCATGAGTAGGCTAACCCAACCTCTGTGTTCCATCCAACAAACATCACAAACTGAATTTATGGATCTGGTCAAAGCAAGCAGGCCTGCCCGCAGCCCTTCTGACCCATGTCCACCACAAGACTTCAAGAAACTTCTTCTAACTACCTCCCCTGCAATACCAGTAAGAAGAATCATCAGTAATTCCTTAGCTACAGGAATAATTCCAGAGGCCTAAAAAAGTCATGCATATGTCCATTATTAAAGAAAACAAACCGTGACCCGCTTAACCCCGACAACTACAGACCAATTACAAATGGTACTTTTCTGGGCAAACTGATAGAAAGAGCAGCATTCACCCAGCTGTCACTATTTATTGAAGATAACTCCATACTTTCAGACTTCGAAACAGGATTACGTCCAAATTAAAATTCCAATTTTAACTCGTAGCACTCTAATTGTTTCTTGAGTAAATAAATTGTTCCTACCTTGCTAGGCGCTCCCCAGTCCACCGCGAGTCTAACTCGATTGTTGTGGAGGGAGTTACAGCCATTTCCAGTTTTGCTGGGAGGTCGGCGTTCTAGCGGCCCGGCTCCCCCCATAAAACCGTATGCTCTCTGCGACGCGCAGCGGACGCGCGTAGATCAATGCTGATGTTTGTGTGACCGATGTTGAAAAGTAAATATTGCTCTGCCTAATGCACAAATTCTTTACACAGTTTTTAAAATTCCAATTTTAACTCGTAGCACTCTAATTGTTTCTTGAGTAAATAAATTGTCCCTACCTTGCTAGGCGCTCCCCGGTCCACCGCAAGTCTAACTCGATTGTTGTGGAGAGAGTTACAGACATTTCCGGTTTTGCTGGTAGGTCGGCGTTCTAGCGGCCCGGCTCCCCCCATAAAACCGGATGCTCTCTGCGTCACGCAGCAGGCACGCCAGCGGCATGCCAAAGGCAAGCCATCTGCACCCGTCCGCGCCCTTCCGTCGCCAGGAGCAAGACACTCTGCTCCTTCAACATCACCTCTCGACAGAAGTATTAAGATCGTTTATACCAGTAGTGATCTAATAAAGATGAGAGGGCATTTACAAGCAGGATGTAACTGGCATAAACACGTGGAAAATTCTAGTTATGTAGAGGGACCTTTTGCGTGTAGAGCATGCATATTCCACAGCATGGACATCGACTCTGTGCTCTCTACCTTAGGCCTTGCCAACTTACACACCAAGCCCACCCGTGCTAGGAAGATAGAACGGAAGCTTAATAATACTAGCACATCTACATCTTTGGAGTGGAAAGGCTTTCTCGGCAACATTAGGTTATTGCCGAAACACGCCTTAGAAATATGGGACTGGTTGGACTCTGAGAAACCAGACTTTGCCTTTCTGACCGAGTCCTGGTTAAAGCCCAGTTCCACCCCTGTAATCACAGTGGCTCTCCCTGAAGGTTATACATTACAAAGATTAGACAGACAACATAAAATGGGAGGTGGAATAGCCATTGTATATAGAGATTGGGTGACAGTTACTGTTATGGAGGAACTTAGTAACAAAAAATTGAGATTCTTGTGTTTCGGTTAGATCTCACCCCTCAGTCAAGCTGGAAGGGATCTTTAGTCTACCGACCCCCAGGCCCCATTGCAGATTTTTCAACTAAGCTGGTGGAACTTATAGCACCACATGCTATATCTACCAAAAATATTTTCCTACTTGGAGATTTTAACATACACAGTGAGTGCGCGGATAATGCCGAAGCAATGGCTTTCCTCGCTGACCTTACAGCTCTAGGTATAACTAAGATCAATGATGGTCCTACTCATACAACTGGCCACCCTCTGGATATTATTCTCACAAATTCACCCCGTATTACTTGTGAATCTCCTTGGACAATCAGCTGGTCCGACCATGCTTTCATTGATTTTAAGACTTGGGGACCCAGAGATATGGAAAAGTCGGGCTCTGTCTCTAACTATTCATTTATACAGTGGCATACAGTCACCCCTGAAGCCTTTTCAGCCGTTTTTCCTACCCCATGGGATGGGAAACATGAAAATGTAGAGGAAGGGCTAGTTTGTTTTAATGCTTTGGCAAAAGCTGCTATTGATCAACTTGTACCTTTGAAAACCTCTATGGGCAAGTCAAGACAGGTTCAAGCAGCTTGGTTTACCGTGGAATTACGCACAGAGAAAGAACACTGTAAAAACCTTCAGAGGCGGTGGAGACGGTCCCACGATATTGGTGATAAAGAAAAATACAAGATTATACTGGCCCAATACCACAAAAATATTAAATCGCTCGGAAGACTTTCATCGCATTGCAGTTAACCCAGGCCGGGAGTGCCCCAAAAGTATTGTACCAGATCCTTAAGACCTTCACAAATCCTAAAGCGTGTGATCTGGAGGAATCTCCCTCCCAAGCCTTATGTGACACGATCGGGGAATATTTTGAACAGAAAATAGAGGCTGTCTATGATAAAATAATTACAGCTAGGAATTTGAGTCCAGCCATAACTCATGAACATCTTTCAGACATAAAGGGGACACCTTTGACGAGCTTCGCTCCTCTGACTTGTGAAAAGGTGGAAGCCTTATTACATACCGTCAGATCTGGCTCTCCCCTTGATGTTGTACCAGCCAAAATATCGGCGAGCCTCTCAAAACAACTGTCTGCCCCTATCTGCTCCCTTTTGAATGCATCACTAAAGGAAGGTCATCTACCTATAGAATGGAAGGCAGCACAGGTCATCCCACTACGTAAAAACACCAAGGCCTCCATGAAAGATCTATCTAACCTGCGACCCATATCTCTCCTTCCGCTCCTGAGCAAAATGTTGGAAAACCACATCAACATACATCTATCAGCCTATGTCGAAGCGTCTAACTGCCTGGATGTGTCACAATCAGGCTTCAGGCCGAAATATAGTACGGAGACAGCCCTAGTGGCAGTCACGGACAATATTAGGCTATCATTAGATAGAGGTCAATCCACCTTATTGGTGCTTTTAGACCTCTCGGCGGCATTCAACAGAGCAAATCATCACATTTTGCTCAGGAGATTAGAAGAGTCCGGGCTAAAAGGAAAGGCATTGCAGTGGATGACCAGCTTCCTCTCTGACCGCTCCCAGACAGTTAGCTTGAGTCCGTATATGTCCAAGTCTAAGAAGTTGTCCAAGGGAGTACCACAGGGATCTTGTTTAAGCCCTACTTTATTCAATATCTACATTGCTCCCTTGGCCAACCTTATGAGGACATTTGGATTTGTCCCAATATCTTATGCGGATGATACCCAGCTTACCTTCTCCTTTGATAAACACTCTATTACAGCTCAGACTAACTTCTCTGCCGGCCTGTTAGCAATATCTCAGTGGATGAGCACCAACTATCTCCAACCAAATGCCGGAAAAACAGAGATTATGTTTTTCGGAGAAGCCACCCTGCTAGGCGCCCTCCCTGCCCCAAAGGCATCAGTAAAGAATCTTGGGGTGCACATCGAACAGAGATTAAACATGAAGGAGCAAGTGTCTCAAATGCTTAGCTGTTGCTTTCATGTATTAAGCCTTTTGAGGCGTGTGTTTCCGTTTCTGTCTGATCACACACGGAAGACCCTTGTCCAGTCTCTTGTCATAAGTCGACTTGACTATTGTAATGCCCTACTGATATCGGCCAATGAGGCTGCACTAGATTGTTTGCAGGTGGTGCAGAACACAGCAGCACGTCTGGTATTGAATGCCCCCTACAGATCTTGAACTTGCTACTGCGGAAACTGCACTGGCTCCCAGTGCGCAAGCGAATAGCATTTAAGGTCTGCTGCATTACTCACAAGGCAGTATATGGCAACGGGCCAACATACTTGACGGAGAAGCTGTGTAATTACACTCCCCTTAGAGACCTGCGATCCAGCTGAAAATCACTTCTCAAAGTTCCACGCATCTACAAGGCTAGGACCAGGGGGAAGGCTTTTTCATACCTTGCCCCTCGGAACTGGAATTCGCTTCCGTTAACACTGAGGCAATGCACGGACTACCTCTGCTTTAGAAAGTCCTTGAAAACATTTTTATTCTAGATGTCTCTCTTAGCATCGTCTTCTTTCCCTATTTGCCTGCAGGCGTGGAGATACCCCTTCAGGGGTGATTCAGGCGCAATATAAGCAAATAAAATAAATAAAATAATAAATAAAAAGGGGCACAGAATCTGCCCTCATTGCCATCTGGGAAGACCTTTAGAACACAATAGACTGGAACAGGGTTGCTGCACTGATTCCCTTGGACCTCTCAGCTGCCTTTAATGCAGTTGACCAGGACACTCTAATAGAAAGATTCTACGAAAGATTCTATGAAGCCGGCATAGAGGAGACTGCTCTTAACTGGATAGAATCCTTCTTTCTAAACAGAACAAATGTCATCCATACCTCTCCTTCCTCATCCAAAACATACTTCACAAAAGTTGGGGTCCCTCAAGGCTGTATCATCTCACCTATGCTTCTCAACAACTATATGAAGTAATTAGTCTCACTAATCAATTAGTTTCATTCACCACACATGCTATAACTATGCAGAGGACACACAAATACTCTTTAAACTGGAAAGTCCCAAACACAATGTAAACTCATGAATTTTCAGTTGCCTCAGAGCCATTAATTAATGGATAACTTAAAACCATCTCAAATAAATGCTTCCAAAACATATGGCGATAGAAAAAATTATGACCCACTCGCTACATGGCCTGACGATCTTGGAACACCGCATAAAGTATCCACGGAAGTAAGAAAACTAGGAATTACCATGGACTCCTTGCTATCAATGAATGTCCAAGTTGACAAATTAGCAAGATCAAGCTTCATTACTTTAATAAATTCTGTGATGCATCTTCCCCCACTCGTGATTCCCACACATGGTCCAGGCCACTATTGCTCTTGTGCTATCTAAATTTGATTATGCCAATGGCCTCTACCACAGATAATATTTATCTACTATAAAAAATGCTTCAACGGATTTAAGAACCCTGCTGCGACTTCTCCTATATGTAAAGCTACAAGCCTCCATCTCCCCTGCCTTTATAGCCCTATACTGGTTACCAGGTGCCAGAAGATCCACTTTCAAGCTGCTCTGTGTCACCCACAAGGCGATACATGGAACAGGGAGACTCTTCATCAAGAATAAAATCACCAAATACATTAAAAAAAGGAACCATGCCTCAAAATCCCTAGGCCTGGGCTAAAATTCCGTTCCGCTCGCGGAAATTGCAATAATTTGACATTTTCGCGTTCCGCAGAGAGCGCGTAAATGTCAAAATTTCCGCAATCCGCATTTTACCGGAAATTTTTTGCTTGCTTGCGCTGTAAAATAATACATTCTCGCGTGCGCGCGATCGCCTTACCTGAATCCCCGCGTTCGCCGACAAGTTTTTCCGATCCGGTCGCGTTCTCCACGAGATGTTGGATTGTTGGTAGCCATTTGCGCTGTCTCGCGACAGTTCGCGCCCGCAGTAACGTCATTTATCGCGCGATCACGTCTTTCTTCTCGCGATCATGCACCGTGAGACAAGTGAAAACAAGATGGCCGCGCCCGCGAGCAACCGCATGGGTAAGTTGGCGAGCCGCGACCACGCAAAAAATACCGCGAACGGGTGGGAAAAAAACTTCCGCATCTTCGCGATATTTCCGCGTGTTTGAAGAGATTTTTAACATTTTCGCGATAATTTGCGAAAGTGAATTTCGCAAATTCCGCCCACCCCTAAAAGTCCCACCATGCAAGAAAAAAACATAGGTGGGACATCCTTCTCTGTTCAAGCAGCCAAACTATGGAATTCATTACCCCAAACATAAGATCCACGGATAACAATCTCATCTTCAAAAGACTACTCAAGAGTTGACTCTTCCTTACATAACCACCATACTCAAACATAAATGTACAGCATATCCCTGTGCACGTAAGCATTTAATTTGACTATATGTATGTGTCTAGATTTGTGTATTCCTTTGTATAAATGTGTACAATAATTATGTTTATAATTATATAAATATTTGTTGGGTGTACTTAACAAATGTATGTATTACTTATGGCTATATTATTATTCTATGCTTAACATGTATATAGGTCACTGCATAGTCTTCAAATAGGGTTTTTGATTAGCTGCTTATGGCTCCCTGTCCATCTATCATAATATGTACATGTTTATCATAACTATTTATTTACAATTGCTTCACTATTGAATTAGTGAAAGACAAAATATATATAAATAAATGAACACACAGATAAATGAAAGCACTAATGTATCTATTTATTTATAACTTTAATCCTGCTGTAATTTTTTATTTTTAAATCAGCATCTCAAATGCGCTTTCCTATATGACACTCAATATATCCTGTACCTCCACTCTCTGACTCATCCAAACCTCATTCTACTACTATGATCCACAAAATAACCCTTTCTAGACTCTGCCCTCCCTGCACCAACTCAAACCTCTTTTACCATTCAGATCTCCCAAACAAGCCTTTCTAAACCCTTCACACATGTATCCTTCCTAGACTCATCTGATACCTCATTTGTCTCCCTAATCCACTTCTCGACACTCTCCCCACCTCCATCTCTCTTTTGCTCATCCCAAACCTCCTATTACTGCTATTATACCCAAAGAAACACTTTCTAGACTCTTCCCTCTCCTATCCCTCCATTATCATTTTCGATCCAACTAACAGACTCACATGTCCACCACTCAAATTAATTAATTTTTCCCCATACTAATTCACCACTAATCCTTTTTGGGTTCAGGAGTAGCGTGCTACTTGCCAAAAAGTGCTTTGATACCTTGTCAGGGGCAGTAAGTGCTATATAAATAAAATAAAAACTTACACGCAATAGAGAGCTTAGGTGTGCCTGGATCGGCCATCACTGGCATGATGGGAGGACGGAGCTCGGCACAATCCTACGTACAGTTGAATAGGTGTCTTGCTTTCATCTCTCAGATAATACAGAATCTTCCACATGGTTGCTCAAACCCACAGGACGAAGCAGGAGACATAACACAATACAAACAACACCTGTAGAAAAGGGTTTTATTTTACAAAATGCAAGGACTCTCTCTTTCAGAATAAGGCTTAGGGTTTTATTTTACACAATGCTCTCTAACAGAAAGGCTTTCCAAGATACCAAATGCAGAACATTCAAATACACAGAGAGATATATGGGCCCGATTCACAGAACTAACTTAAGACAAAATCCTAAACTTACTACCATTTTGGTATTCACAGAAGGCACTTACTCATTTTGGTATTCACAGAAGGCACTTACTCATTTTGGTATTCACAGAAGGCACTTACTCATTTCGGTATTCACAGAAGGTAGTAGTCCTAACTTTAGGACTCCTAAATGCCTTCTGTGAATACCGAAAGTCTTAAAGTTAGGATTTTTCTCAGTTTAGGAGTAGTAAAGTTAGGAGTCCTAACTTTACAACTCCTAAACTGAGAAAAATACTGGGAGAGAATCATACACCATATCTTAGTAGATTTTTTTCCTCTCTTCCTTTGACACAAAGCAGCACAGAAACTTTGGTACAGCGTTGGCTTGCGTCAGAGAATAATAAATCTGGCCCTCAATCTCACACAATCTAACTAACTTTCTGTCACTGACTCTCACTCACTTTTACTCACATATACATGCTTGCACATGCAGACACATGCGCACACATACACATGCTCTCTCACATAAACACACTCTCACCCACAAGCATGCATTGAACATGCATTTTAAATCATTTTATATACCACAGTTGCAACCAAAGGCCCTGTTCCAGTTAAGTGTGCTCCATTTGTATTACGCTAATAGTGAACAATAGGATATTAGTCACTATTAGCATAATGAGAAACGGACAGAAAAGAATGAATTTGGTGCTACCCCTTTGTTCTTGGTACTGAGTTTGCCACCTAATCAGACCAGCAGTCACCAAGGCAGTGCCAGGGGTAGCAAAGGGCAAGTTAGGGGTCACATTGTGACCCCTGGTAGCCCCAAAATGATGTCCAGGGCAGGACTTGGACTAAATTATTGAAGGCTATAGATATAGTATCCTAATGCCCACCCTCTTTGTCATAGTCCTTACTGTTTGAGGATTTACCAACAATAGAGCATGCACAAAAATGCAATAATAAATGGTGCACAATCAAATGTAAATTCAACAATAACTTTTATGTTGATTTTAAAGCTGAAATTCACAATTTTAACATTCATTTGAAAACACATCTAAATAATAATGAGGTAAAAAATGACGTGGCATAGACCATGTTGCTGCCCTGCATATCTTGTAATGAAACCCCCGATGCTTCTGCCCAACTAACAGCAACAGCCATTGTTGACCTTCACTGTAAGTTATCTTGAATCTCCTGTTTCCTGTTTACTGATCGATATGACTGAGATATAGCTTGCCTTACCCATCTCCTCATCCTGGTAATAGATGTCTTTTGTGCCCTTGTTTGCTGAGCCATAGAAAATAAACAAAGAATTTGAAGAACAAAACTCTTTGGTCTTGTCTGTCCCGCATTCCAGCAATGCCGTTTAACATCTAAAGCTAAGGGAGCTACAAGACAATCTGAATAATTAAGAACTAATAATGCAGTTTCCTGTGAGTAATGAAACTGAGACTGAATCTTAGGTCTAAATTTAGGGTCTATAGATATGACTACCCTATCTAGGAAAATCTCAAATACGTATAAGTAATCAGTATCCTTCCCTCTTCACCAACCCTTCAGGCCAACATAATGGCCACAAGGAAGGCTATTGTTGCTGATGACCAAGAAACCTTTGCCTCCAGAACTTCAAAAGGATTTGCCTGAAGGATACTCAACACAGTTGAAAGGTCTTCACATAAAACTCTTTAGTAGTCTATCCGCTAAATGGATTATTTAGACAAACCCCCTTGGAATGCCTAAAACCTTTTATCACTGGCGACTATGCTGACAGAGTTGAGAGAGACAAACGTTCAAGAAAACTTTCCTAAGAATTCTAATATTTGAAAAGGATCATCCTCACCTCTATCTATAACTTTTCCTGTGCACCATGCCTCCACGTTCTTCTAGTGTTCAGCATATGAATTTAATGTGGATTTAGGAGATGCCCGTCCAGGTTAAAGAGGTGGGGCGGGTGGGGGACTCGATAGACGATGATGAGGGAAAATTCAATAATTAAATTTCCCTTTCGTCTGTCCAGTCCCCCACGTCCCCCGCCCCCACCGCGCTCCACGGCTCTTACCTGCACGGGCCGTTCCTGTGTGGTTTGCTTTTTGGAAGCTTGTAGCACACGCATGTTTTCCAGAACAGCCTAACTGTTATAATTCAACCCTCTCAACTTCTAAGGCACCTGCTGCCGCTGGAGAATTTGTTTCTGCGAAAGGACTGGATACTGTAAAGGAAGAGGGAGAGGAAAGTAGTGCTAAACTGATAACCGCTTCAGAATAGGAACTCACTGTCTCCATGGCCAGAATGGAGCTATTAGATTCACCAATACCTTCTCCTGCAGAAGCTGCTGTGAGAGAATCGGAATCGGAGGAAAGGCATATAGGATCCCTTCTGTCCTACAGAGCAACCATCCCTCAAGCCTCCTGAAACCAGGCCTCCAGGCAAAACTGAGGAAGAATGGCGTCCAACTGAGAGGCAAGTAGCTCTAGCCAAAGTTGATTAAAGTGTTCGATCACCAGCTGAAATGTCTATTGACTGATATGGAACACTAGTGATGATGGAATGCTTCTACTTACTCTATCTGTGTGTACACTGCCTACCCCGGGATACACATAGCTCTCAGGGATAGCAGATGTGTTTCTGCCCCGGCACATATGGATTGAGCTGGCCTGAATAGAGCTTTTCTTTTTGTTGCCCATTAACAATTTATGTCGCTTTTTACGGTCCGATCGTGTGTTCTGATCAGGATCCATTTTTTTCTCTCTATCATTTGAGCAAATCCTAGATAACCATACCAAAGTTGCAGCCAACCCTTTTTCAGTTGGAAAGTTTAAAATCTCTATCTATGAACAACTGCCCTTAATCTCCTTCATTGCCAGGGTTGCCCCTACACCCAAAGACTTGTGTTGATTAATAATACTAGGGAAAGAGGACTTTGCTTGGATGTCTCCTTCTGTAGATTCTCCAGTACCAACCACCACTGGAGATCTTGAATTATGTTGGTTGACATCAGAATCATGCGTTCGAAGTCCTGAGACATTGGAGGCCCATGTTCCAATAGAAGGGGTTTTAGATGGTGACGAGCCCATGGAACAACTGCTGTGAAGGATGCTGTCAAACCTTGTACTGTTAACCAAAAACAAACTGATGCACTTTAGAAACGTGGAGGATGATTTAACTGAGATTGTAATTTCAGTCTCCTTTCTCTAGCTGAAAAGTTTGAACTTTCTGTGAATCAAACAAAGCCCTGATGAAGTGTCTCTGTAGTGCCGGCTGACAATGAGATTTTTGTAGGTTCAGAAGAAATGCCAGAGATACCAGGCTCTGTCAAACCATCTTTCTAATGAACTTGGTGACTCCTTAAGAAGAAGCAGACATTAACCAATCATCGAGATATGGAAACAATTGTGCTCTTTCTAACTGCAAAGCTGCCACCACTGGTACGAGTACTTTGAGAAGACTCTTGGGGACGAAGATAGACTGAACGGCAGAGCCTTTAACTAGGAATGCTGAAATGCTGAAATGCTATCACAAAGCACAGAAATCTTAGACTGCCTGGATTGATTGGCACAAGAAGGTATGCATCCTGCAGGTCTAGGGCTGATTCC
The DNA here is from genome assembly GCF_964204655.1 of Triturus cristatus. NCBI lineage: Eukaryota > Metazoa > Chordata > Amphibia > Caudata > Salamandridae > Triturus > Triturus cristatus. Next base: position 320,134,318 of record NC_140586.1, on the reverse strand, counting down.
ATGTGCTTCTGGGACTCTATTTATTGATACACACCTTTCACTCCTGACAGAAGGGCTTCTGTCTCGTGCTCTGATTTCGGCAATGGAGCGTGAATTAATCAAGGTTCTGGAGAAAGCCGGTTGAACTCTAATATAGAGCCGTTTGTCATAATAAATAGCATTCATGTGTCCTTTATTCAGCTTTCCCATTGAACTCAAAAGTATGTTATCCCCCCCCACCCCTACTGTATTACATTGCATTTCAAGATTTAGCTGGCTTTTGAAGAATTTGTGGTCTGTTTTTTTCAAGCCATCGCGGCTCACCAACCACAAAGTCATTTTCGAGTAGTATCCATATGTCCGCACTCAAGTGGATGCAGACATAAAGAAAGTACTTATAAATGCCCTTTGTGAATTTCACAAGTCGTAAACGTAGGTGTTTGGTCTAAGTTTAGACCAAACGTCTATATTTACCTTTGTGAATTGGGCTCACGATTTACAGACATGTTTACAGAAAGGAGCACTCATGGAAGAATACAAGGAGAGGTAGTGTGAAAAGGCTTTGCTCCTTTGGAGGGATGAACTGAAGCTGGACAGCCTAAAACAAATAAAACCAGCAAATAGAAATCCAAAAAATATGAGTTACAAACCATATAGTCCATGGTAAGCAACGGGGTAAGGCATTCCGAGTGAAGCTTTCTGAATGTCCCCAAGGTGTCGTAAGTAACCAGACAACTGCGTTGTCTGGTAGGCTTCGACCTCAAAAAGCAGGGCATTACAAGGATAAAGGAGTGGTATCATAGAGAAACTATGTATGGCGGTAGTGGAAAGAGAAGATATATTCAGAAATTCTTTCATTGATGAATAGCATGGTTAGGACAGGTCAGGGCCACTCAAATGACAGTGACAAGGACGATGGAGGTTAAAGTAATTAAGATTATCTAAGTAACTCCAGCATTACAGATTCAGTCTCTTACAATAGAGCAGTGATACTCAAAGTACGGCCGGTGGGCCGCTTGCGACCTACCTGACCTTTACATTCGGCCCCCGGTGAACAGCCGCAATGGGCTACTGTTTACAGAGCACTAACATTAATAAAGATGTTAAATAAACGGAAAGCATTTATTTACAAGCAAACTGAAGTAAAAGAAAAGAAGCACAGACGGTGTCCTGCACAACTTTGAGGACACCTTCATCTTTAAAGACTTCTTGCAACAAACGTGTCAAAAATATGATTTTCAAAACACAAAAATGCGTATTTCATTAACATGCAGAAGCATTTCACCTTAGTACATCAGATGTAAATCACTGCATTGAGAAGTTGGTTTTTTTAAGTGACAGTTTTCAAACGTGAATTTAGAAACAGTCATGCCCTCCCCTCACCCCTCCCCACCCTGACAACAATGCCAATAGTGAACTAAGAGACAAATCAGTTATGTGCACTCTCTGGCTGGCCTGGGTTGCTGTTATACGTGGACAACTATAGTTTATTAAACCAAACACAAGAGAATGTTTTGTACAGCGCACTTCTTGAAGTCATGTATTTAGAGGTCTTCCTATATGTTTGTGATAATGAAGAAAAAGGAGGCAACATGAAATAAAACAATTGCTTAGGATCACACAATTTAGTCAAGTGGGATAGCTGGGATTGATGCCAGGTGTTCTGGTTTCACATTGTGCGACTGAGTCACTAAATGTACATGGTCGCTTCCCCTACTCCCACCTTACAAGCTACCCTGCGGTCATTAATGCGGCCTCAGTCACACCACAGACATTTGGCCCCTGGGAAAATCTTTGTGAGTCCATGCACTAGAGGCGTTTCCATGTCTCGGCGAGTCATGAACTCATCCAAACCCCGGCTGTGACCTCAGAAACCCAAGGCACAGATACACAAAGCTGAGAAATGATTCTGCCATATTCAGATCACGTATTCGGTCCATCTGAATAAAAGGAGGAAACAGAATTTAAGGCAGGAGTAGTCCTACGAAGATAAATCTAACAAGACCTACGTCTTCACTTTCCAGATTTCCCGAAGTTAATGAACCTCTTCCTGCAGAGTGGAAAGGCCGGCCTCAGCCTAGGCGCGCGACACACGGCAGCGTCACAGGTCATCGGCATGGCTCACTGTTCAGCGCCTGCTTTGCTATTCTTGGCTCTTGAACCTCTTGGCTTTCCGTTGCGCAGCTCATGGCAAACACTTGTTACGGTAAAACGGGCCTTCCAAGGAGCGCTTCCAGGAAAGGAAGCCATGGAAGCTTTCCACTCAGACGGAAGCCGACAGGCCTGGCCCCAGAGGCGAGAGGCCACCAGGAGTTTATGTGAGATAGACCCTTCAAACTGAAGGCGAAACCCTTAATAACCAACCAAGTGGCGCAGTTCCATTCAAAACATTTTTCTTATATAAAAAGCACGGTTTCCTTCCATTCTCCCGAGTATTATTTAATCTAAACTCGCCTGTTATTGGAGCCCATAATAATTTAGAAGGGCAGCGATCCAAAAATGGCAGCTCTACATCTGGAATAATAAACCCGAATAGCCTATCCCGTTGCAATGACAGAACAGAAGTAGGGAAAGAAAAATCTGTTTGGGCTCACAAAGAGTACCACGTCCAATGCTCATCGGGCGTGTTTTATTAAACGACTGCTATGGCCCATAGAGAATTTAAAGGCTGTATAATTTGATTTTTGAAAATATAAACTGATGTGGATAATTAAAGTTACATTCTCAGAAACACAGTGTTTTAAAACAACATATGCAACACAACACTCAAATCACAGTTGCTACGCTAGCTGAATAGCGTAGTGGGCTAGCCTCATGAGGCACAGATCAGTTTACATCTACAGGTTGGAATCCTAGCTGTACGCTCCTCCTTTTATCCTTTTGATGAGAAAAGAACGAACAACATAGCAGTCGGTAAAAATCCCACCTATGTGGCGACCATTTTCCTGAGACACCATGGCTGTCGGGGGTTAATGCGCTCCAGTTGCATCAATTGGAGCTGTTCACCGTTGGAGTTCTGGGGCCATAGTACTGATGGACCAAAAACTGGATAACCTGGTACTCCTCTACCGCACTTGACTCTCTTAGGGTAGCGAGACAGAGCAGTCCAATGCTTACTCAAGGAGGTGAGGTGGGGTAGACATTCAGAATACAGATTGCACCGTAGTACCAGCTAAGAAGATCAATGTCGAGTCAGTGCTTTATGAAAGAAAAGTACTTTAACCCCCCCTATAAAAATGTACTTAACATAATACTAAGATATACACTGAAAAACCTAATTCTCTACAACCCTCTGAGCCAGAGTTCTGACCCCAAACAGTTTTATCGCACCTAGCCGCCAAGCACTATAAAACGGGTACCTTTTCAATTTAAAGACCACGTTGCACAGGATTACTCTTTAAAGCTGGAGCAATGGTACCAGTACTTGTATTTCAGAAGTAAAATATTTTCCTGTCCACCCACTGTCCCACCTCCCACAGAAGCAGACGCGCCCCTGCCTCCCTTTGATAGCACACCGCTCTGAAGGTGTCAAGGGCCAGGTCAGGGGTTCCTGTTGTCTTAGCACAGTTACTGGAGTCCCACTAGTCTAGTAGCCAATGGGCTAGTTGTGGGAGGGTAGTGGCTGATCAGGATAGCAGGATATCCCATACTCTCAGATGAGACATACAGGGGTGGGGTATGTACCAGAGAGTCTACTGGTCGCAGTCTAGAGTTCCTAATTACAGGGCACCCACTGGTAAGCTGGCACTTGCTACTACTGAAGGAAAACCAAGGACAAAGGTAGAGACTGCAAGTTCTGGGGCACTGGCCAAGGGTTCAAAAGGTAAGTTCTTTAACAGGACAATCTTCCCCCAGCTATAGATGCTAACTGGAAACACCCACAGGCTCCCACGGTACAGGGGAGAGACAGTGGTGGCTCCTCCGCTAAGGCCCACTGCTATTTCAGCAGTGCAAAAAATAAAATAAAATCATAATAACAGGATGTTATTATCATTTTATTTTTCTGTGCGGGAGTTGGGGCGGGGCTGGGCTCTATGACGCCAGAGCGCGGGAGGAGTGGCTTGCACTCCTCTAAGTGCACATGACGGTTTGGCTGCCCCTTTAGGGCCAGCCAAACCCTCACGCGCACTTGCATTTTCTCCATTGGTCTGTGTTGCACAGCCCCGTGGAGTACATGCCCAGCCTCCCCAGGCACTGCATGAGCGTCCAAACAGGATGCTCAGACCAATCAGGATGCTGCTCCTGCAGCGTCGTTATTGCCAGGGAGAGTCTGGAAGCCTGGGTGCTTCCGGTGCTTCAAGCACAGCAGACGGAGGAGAGGCGTGTGGCGGCGGTAGAGGGGTGCGTCAAATCAACGGAGAAGGTACGTTTATATATATTTTTTTAATCCATCTCCCACGTGGTTGGACAGAAAAAGTGTACAGCATTGAACCAAAAACTGGCGATCGAGGCCAGACTTTTATCATTTCCCGATAGACAGGCTGGTACAATTGGAGTGTCTGATACTTTTGAATCTGGGTGCTGCTCCAATCGGGGGGAATATTACGGCATGCTCACTGTGTGGTTAGTGGCTGCTTCTCAGTCTCCTGGCACCTGTCCGGGCTATCCCCAGAGGGGAGGGTTAATGCACTCCAGGCCAGGAAGCACTGACCACCACCCATCAGAAAGAGATGGGGTCATACCATAAGGAGGAGTCTAAACTAAACATGTTGATAAGAATCAAGCCTCTACAAGATGAGTTGGGAGCACAGGGGAGTTGGAATGTCCAGCACCAGAGATACCAGCTTACATTAAACACAATGGCTCACCATCCTCACCTACTGAACCCACTGTCTCTCACAGCACACATCCGAAACATGATGGAGGCAAAAATAACCGTGGTAAGAGAGACTGCACAGACATTTCCAGGAGGGAGATAGTAGACAGCCCCTTCTGAAGGGTATAGGAGTAGAGAGAGGTATTCCCCTTCAGCATAGTTTAATGTTGCCACCACTACCAGAATACCACCACCTGGGTAGAGAGGACAATAGCCACTCTCTGTAAAAAGGGGTGCTTATGAATGATCCCTCAATCTCACAGCCAAGATCTGGGGTCTCAATCCCTGTAAACAGGGAGACACTCATTGGACGTGCATGATTGTCATGTTCACTGAGGAAGAATCAAGAAAACCTACAGCAACTTTACAGTGACTTGCCAAAACACCAACCTAGGGCAAGGAAGCATGCTCTCCAGAGTCATGGAGAAGTCTACGTGTCCCAACAACCTAGCAATATCTTTTCACCAGAACTTGTATGCATAGGCACACTAAACTAATAACTCAGGGACATTCCGAGTTTATATAGAAGTACTGTTTTTATTCAACACAAGCACATGAATGTCAACTACAAAGAAAGTAATCTTTGAAAACAACACAATCAAATTCATAAAAACAATTACATTGAGCATAAGAAGTGCCTAATTCCTGAATGAATGCCAGTGTGTGAAAGTGGATTTGTGGCTCTGCATTTACCTTGTGATTACAGGCAGAGCTTGAAATCGGCTGTAAAAAGTGGCAGGGTCATGACATTGGTATGGCTTGATAAGCCTTAATATGAAGTGCAGCATCTGCAATTAAAACATGTGAAATAGCATCCTGTGTTTGAGAAAATCATAAATGGGGTCTAATTGGATGCAGCACAACCAAAATAGGAGGGTATTTTACTTAACAATTTATATATCACCATTGTCTGGGACAAAAAGCAATAAAAAAACTTGACAAGGTAAGTTTGAAAGTAAGTGGCAAAACATTAGTCATCCAGTTAAAATGAAATAAAGCTGTAGACCCTAGAACATGAATGTTAAACAGCAAGCATTTTGTCTCTGCCCCCCCCCCCCCCCCCGCTTCACAAAAAGGATTTATGGTGACACTTCGTTGCAGCTCTACCATGTGACAGGCAGGCGGGGAGCTAGTGTTTTTTTCTTCAGACTCTGAATGACAGAAAAAGAGGGCCCCACAGAACCCTGGTTCAGTTTCCATTTTTAGTGCCGGCCTTAACAAAGTCCTTTTGATTTTACTACAATTAAAGAAATAATATACTTACTTAGAGGGACTTACAGGTAGCCCTCATCATCCATTGGTCTGTTGTTGTGTCATTCACATTTTGTGTTCTGCCCACTGCAGCATACAGCACAGGGCAGTGGTTCAGCCTATTAGGGGGCCAGATTCACAGAACTAACTTAAGACAAAATCCTAAACTTACTACCATTTTGGTATTCACAGAAGGCACTTACTCATTTTGGTATTCACAGAAGGCACTTACTCATTTCGGTATTCACAGAAGTTAGGAGTCCTAACTTTAGGACTCCTAAATGCCTTCTGTGAATACCGAAAGTCTTAAAGTTAGGATTTTCCTCAGTTTAGGAGTAGTAAAGTTAGGACTCCTAACCTTAGGACTCCTAAACTGAGAAAAATCCTAACTTTAAGACTTTCGGTATTCACAGAAGGCATTTAGGAGTCCTAAAGTTAGGAGTCCTAACTTTACTACTCCTAAACTGAGAAAAATCCTAACTTTAAGACTTTCGGTATTCAAAGAAGGCATTTAGGAGTCCCAAAGTTAGGACACCTAACTTCTGTGAATACCGAAATGAGTAAGTGCCTTCTGTGAATACCAAAATGAGTAAGTGCCTTCTGTGAATACCAAAAGGGTAGTAAGTTTAAGATTATGTATTAAGTTAGTTCTGTGAATCAGGTCCTCAGCCACCATCTAAATTGACTGTGAGTGATGGCTGTCTGCCCTGTCAGAAAGAGAACAACCACACACAAAATAGTACCCTTAAGTTTCAGTGGCTACTATGGCAGTGTGTACTTTTTGAGACCAAATATATATTTGTGATTTTAGCCAATTTTTTGTCCAGCAGCTTCCAACAATAAAGTTTTGCATAACCATGACAAAACAAAACAGGCATAGACAAAGCAAAAGGTGACATCCAACGCCAGGCATATGGACTTTGCTAATGCCTGTTTTGCTTTACCAAGGCCTGCTATGGAAGGTCCTAGCCCACTTAGAGCACTGATTTCAGTGAAGAAATAACAACTAAATCATTAATGACTATTGTATTCCAGCATCTTATTAATGTTCTCTCACAATGCATTATTCGTTACAGCATTCAATGTGGCCCAAGGAAAGAATACAGCCCCATGTTCTTGGAGGGGCACAGCAAGGGAGAGAGTCATGCCCGTCTTCATCTGGGATGAACACCCCTCTCCCCCGATTTATGTCCACCGTCCTTGAGTTACCCCGTCAAGAGGATCTCATTTTGAGGCTCCATTGAGGTATAGGGGTCCACACTTGGAGTGGAGTGGTATAACGCCTTGTAGGTTGCAACTCCTGCTAGCCATCTATATTTCCTGTACCAGAAATGGCAGTTGTCCAGTCCACCAACACTGTATTTGCTCCACCCTAATTAGAGGTGTCCAAGCACTAGGTTTCCAACAATAGAGTATCAGCTGGCGATGCCATTGGAAACCCTTGACATTGCATTCTCAATGCCACAGGACCGACAAGTCACAGTGGGGTCCACTTGACCCTGTTTAGGGTGGGGTGACAATCAATGGAGTTCCCTGTGGGCATTGAAAACACTCAACTGTCGTGACGTTCAAGAAGAAAACTCCTTGAATGACAGCAACACAGAATTTTTGTTTTCTGAAACAATCTCTTTTTCTTTGACTTTCTCTCAGAAAAACATGGTAAGCGGTGCCAGAAAAAATGGCATCTATTCAGCATTCTCCTCTGCCTTCCGTGCTTTCACTGCACAGTAGACCTTGGTGGTTCTCTGCATGGGAGCCACAAGCCAAAGCTTCTGCCAACCCAGTGGACTGCCCGTCATTGTCTAAATTTGCCCCTAAATTGGTTGCAGGATGTCCTCCTGCAAGGGCAAGAAGTAGCATGCAGACAGAGACGGTCCTATTGGTCAGCATCCAACTATGTTAGCATATACTGAAATAATGAAGGGACAGTGGATTTTGATAGGAGGTCAATTCCAAGGGGGATAAAGATGCTCCTGCAAATCCCATTGTTAAATCACACATCTCTAAGAGACACCCATATACCCACTCACACAAACACACACACATAGACCCACCACCCACCCTATTTTGGTCTAGCTGTCAAAAGCTTGGACCTCCTTCCCACTAGAAATAAGGCTTATTGTATACAACCTTTTTTTTCGGGGTTTCGCTGTCACCCCAGCCAAAATGTAGAACAAAAAATAGTTGTGTTTGTTGTGATGGAGCATATATAGGCCTCGTACTTATTTTAGCACCTTCTGTTCATCTAAATGACAAACGCCCATATAATGACAGCAGATCTGCCAGTCCCATGTTAGATGGGACAGCTGTGTTTAACCCTCATGTTCTATTATTCGTAACTGCCAGGTGGGCAGGAAAGGGGCAAGATTAGTAATTTCCAGCCCTAAATTGTACGCAGGTTGTGTAATAATACTATGTTACTAGAGTTCCTGCTGGTCTACTTGTGAAAGGGACCGTGAAGCCTGCATTTAAATGTTTAATAGGCATGAAAGTTATAACTGCTAATATGTTACCTAAACTAGAACAATATTCCATTGCACCCGTCTAATGATTCTCTTCAGAAAGTAGAATGAAGATAGGAACGGACTGGGTCAACGCCCATTTTCACAGCCTTGGAACTGTCCAGTTAGGAATAAATAGGATGGTGCTGCTGAACTGTATATAATAAAGTCAACTGCCATCCAGGGCTAGTGCCCATTACTATAATAAACCAGCTCATTCAAAGACTTGCAAATTGCCTTAGTGCATAGATGAGCCAGTGTGCCTTTGAAATTTTATTTCACTGGCCATAAAACATCTGGGTTGTATTGTAAATTCATCAAGCCCTTAGAGGAGCTACTGGGACATGGCTGTTTAAAAGAGAGGCGAGTGCCGTGGCTTACCTTTACTCCTCCTCGTGGTAACATTTTACCGCCTGCTTGCTGTAGTGGCATAAACTCACTACAGCCCATTAGCTTCATGAAGCCCGCACAAGCTAAGAGCGCTCCAGGCTCACCTGACATGACTGCAGGGCCGGCTTTAGGGCAGTGCGGCCGCACTGGGCGCTGACCTGAAAGGGGGGCACTTACTCAGGGGTGCGCTGTGTTCTTCAGTAATGTACAATTTAAAAGCACCTGCTGCAGAATCCCTTGTGGGCCCAGCTTTCAAGCAGCAATAAAAATGTCATGATAGCTCTTGAGATTAATGTTCCTTCTAGAAATTGAGTTTTGTCTAGTGGCAGTTGTGACTCACCATACAGTAGCGCAGAGGGTTAATATGCCTGATGCAAAGAACAGAGCTGGATTTTACCTGGATATCATAGGGGAATAGTAAACCCAGCCTTCAAAAGCACTTTAAAACAAATTCGATGTATTTCAATGAGGTGCTATGGAGAGATGTGTGGCACTTTTGCCTTGGTTGTAGGGAGGGAATCTGAGTGGGAAGTCATAGGGGGCGTGCCCAAAAAGATTGTCGCACTGGGAGTCACCAGCGCTAACGCCGGCCGTGCATGACTCTACACTTCAAGTCTGGGGCAACCATCAATAATTTTCTCTGAAATAATTCAAAGCTTTTAAATACATTTCACTCAAGTGAAATAACCCAACCAACACCACGCTGGTATTTGCACAGGTATTTGCCATCGTCTAAATACTAGGCTGACAAACACTATTTTATATGTGCGCGAATGTGACCATGCTTTTTTTTCTTTTACATTCAAGTAGATCGGTACGTGTTTATAGGGTTTAATATTAACCCTAATGTTTCCTGCATGTGAGGTTAATAAACTTATTGTCTTTAAAGTTAATCAGCACCCCCGCCTCAGTCATTTCTTTTGAGGTGTACCCACCACCAAGACAGGAACAAGCCAGGAGATTCTAAAAATAACAGCCCTGCAGACCCTTCTGGGTGCCATGAAGGAGCTGGCATTCCCAGAATCCTCCCGTTTTGTTTCCTGTCCCCGGGGAAAGGATGCAGGAGATGGAGGCTGTTCTCCTGCAGGGCAAGAGAATGGCATTAAGGAACGCCCCCCTGCCTGTCAGACTTGTGGGGAACCGCCCTACACTGAGAGAGCTGCAGGCTTGAGGATCATTGTGGAAGCAATGCTGCAAGTCCAGGCCCCATTCTGTACTTGGCCCACTAGGTGCCAGTTTTTGCCAAGGTTCTGGGCTCTTTGCTTCCTCCCTGCTATGAGCAGAGGCAGCATGAAGACGCGGTTCAGGCTCACCCATGCATGGTGTGTTCAGGAAGTTCTACACATATGCAGCCTTTCATTTTCATTAACATATATGTACATTGAGCTGCTGTATTTCTGGAGAGTTTTGACAATATTTCTGGTGACTTTTCATCCTCAGTTATGGGGAAACATACTCTCAAGAAGATCACATCCCCCTCTTGTTCTTTTTCTCCCCAATCCTCTGGTTCTTCTGGAGTGTCTTCTCCTTCACCTAAGGGGATAATAACGGGCAGAGAGGAAGAAGATGAGAGGATTAGATGGATTGTTCTTGAGACCTTAACTGATTTTAAAAACGACAATCCTAACCAGGAGGCACGCAGGAAGTCTGCAACTAAAATCATTGGACAGTAAAGACTCTTTCCCTGTACCGGGACAAAAAGGGAAATAAACGTCAAAGGATATGTTGTAGGGCTTTGGCCAGGTAAGGGAAAACATGAGTGTTTTGCCTTGAGAAACCTGAAACTTTTTAGGACTCTGCTCGAAGTCAGTTCTTAGAGACCTCCAAGTTCTAATCACCCTATTCATCATTTTATTCTAAAAGTAATAATGCAAGAATGGAAGGATCCTGAGAAGATTTCTCGCCAAAGGTTTATGTCGAAATTGTATCCTTTGGATGGTAAGGATTCTGCGCTCTTGGAAAATGCGCATCTGGGCTGCTGGCTGTGTAGCCACATGGTCAATCAAGGAGGAAAATATACTAATGCTGACAAGAACATTGATTCTTCCCTTATGAAGGTTTTTTTCGGGATCCCATGTTGCTATGACGGCTGGTGTATAGGGGGCGTATTTAACTCCATCCAAAGTTTGGACTTCAATTCCCTCTTTGAAGTAATTCAGGAGGGTACTGAACGTTTGGAGCTTTTGAAGGCCTTGGATCGACAGGTCGAGCTGTTATCAGACATCTCTTTCGCCAGATCCTTCATGTACGTTTCCTTCAGTATTGCATTTCTTGTGAGACGCCCTTCACCTTAATCTTTCACTTTTCACTTTGAGATCACAATGGTTTGCCATCAAAATATTTAGGAAGTTTGTGGACCCCCAGAATGAAGTGGAATCATTAGTGGTAGGAGTTTGTTTTAAAGCTTTTCAATTTCAAGACCTATTTCACAGGTTTCTTGTTCTTGGGATCTTCCTTTTGTTCTGAGGTCTTTAAAGGACTATCACTCTGAGCCCTTTGAAACAGTAGAGCTAAAATGTATTTCCTTTAATGTTTCCTCTCCTGTTCCTATAACATCTGCTTGTAGAATTGGGGAGATTTTGGAATTCCTACATCACCCTCATTTTTGAGGTTTTTGAACAAACAAAAGGCGATAGACCTAGTCATATGCAAATCAGTCTTGACCCTGCTCCGATAGAAACAGTCCAGACCCAACTACCAGGCCAGGTCCTCCCTGAACTGGAGCACAAGTAAACCAAGACTGGTTTTGCCCTGATTGGATCTCGTTGAGCGGATTTAGCTTGGTTCCAGTGGCATAGTGACCACGGGACCCACATCTGGGCATCACATTAGCCACTTAAGGTGGTACATCAAAAACACAAAAAGTGATGGCAGGAATGCTTGCAATAAGTCGGACCACTCTCAATCACTCAGTATAGCATTCCAATACATTGTTGTTTTCCCACCTCAGTTTGGACCCAGCCGTATGCAAATCAGTCTTGACCCAGCTCCAATACAGTCCACCCGAAACTGACACGCCATGTCCTCCCTGATTGGGAATACAAGCAACTCAAGACCGTTTGTCCCTGATTTAAACTTGTAAGTTGGGTGTAGCTTGGTTCTGATGGCACAATGAGCACGGGACCCAGGTCTGGGCATACTCTTGGCATGTAGGGCTGTAAATCAAATACATAAAAGGTGATGGGGGATGCTTGCAATAGCAATAAGTCTGACTAGAGGCAACCGTTCAGGTAGCATTTCGAACCGTTGTAATTTTGCCCACCATTCCACCTCAGTTAGGACCCAGCCATATGCAAATCATTCTTGACCCTGCTCCAATAGGATGGTCTCCAACTGAGATGCGCACCAAGGTGTAAAGCTCACACTCACTGAGATGTTTAAAATATTGATAAATCATCAAAAATGGCATCACACGAGGTCTCAATTACATCACAGCAAAGCCCTTCACTCCAAGGTGTGAAAGTCACATTCAGTGAGTGTGGCTGTTCTCACACTCACACCAAATGATTGAGATGTGCTCCATGGTGTGAAGCTCACACTCAGGGAGTGAAACGAAATTCCACTTTGTGAGACTTACAAGGAGCGAGCGCAAAACTGTGCTCGCAATTAGACTGGTTCAGGGTGCTCCAAAGTGCTGACACTGCGCTCCAAAGTGGAACGCATGCAAACAATGTCTACAACTCTACCAGGCAATGAGACTGTGTATCACTAAGTGAACTCTATGGCACCCCTAGTGAGTCCGCGCTCAAAAGCGTGAGGTCCACATCCAAAGACAACTAACTGTGATCCTCAACATCAGTGCGAGATACTGTACTCCGAGGCGGAGAGCTACTACAACTAATGCATTAACTTGGGAGAGGTCTTGGGCTCCAGGAGTGTCTACTAGCAGGGACTCTGATTGGTAGTCCCGAGTGAGAAGTTTACTAACGCTCCCACTGCTGGGAGAAAAGACAATGGAGGTGGTGATGAAACATGGAGGGGCTGAAATGGGGATTTACATGTAGGAATATTGCATTTTCCATATATGATACATGAGGACAAGCAGATGCCGATTTGCTCTGTAGCTGGGAGGAAGGGAGAAATGCGCCGCCCGAGGCTGCCCTTTCATCTCTCAAGATACTTCGAACTTCAATTTTCAGAGACCCCTTCAGAATGTAACCCATGCTGCATCCTTTGGCATTACTTTTACCCTTTTTACCACAAGAGGAGCAGTGAAAGGCAGAGGTCTGCTCTGACCTCTTGGAAAGCAGTAGGATAGAGGTAGTGCTAATAAAACAAGCAGTAACCTACCCAGTGCTTATTTTGAGCCGGAAACCTGCACTTAATCATCAACACTGGCGCTTTTCATGGGCACCAGTTAAGGACGCATTCATTTATAGAGGAGATTAAGCGATTTGACAGAATCACAGGATGTTGAGCCGACACGAGACTCGAAACTGGTTCTCCAGCTCTGAAGACGGCAGCTCTGGCCAGGACGCCACATCCTCTCCCCACTTTCATGGTTAGTAGTTGGTTCTGTTTTAGGCGGCGCTAACAGAAGAAATGGGCTGGTGCAAGCTGCATTTTGTCAAGAGCCCCAGCACTATTTTCTTTTTACAGATTAACCACTGAGCCTAGCACCTAAATCAGCAGGGTTGGCAAGCATGTCATCTACACTTCACCTTGGGAAACGCCCTGCAAAATGGGCAAAATATGGACCATGTGATTTGATTATCTGTAGTCTTGATATTAATCCTCGTTTATCACTTTATGCCTTACTGCCTAACTCCACCATAGTCTGAACAAATTCTAAGAGATTTAATTCACTGTTTTAAACTGTGTATGAACCATTGATTAACGGGCAGGACTCGGAGACAAAAACAGCCCGAGACAGGGTTTCAATCACAGCTCCACTATGCATCAAGCAAACCTAGGAAGTGAATCTAATCCTCTTTCATTAATTAACTGCGAATACATTTTTTTTTTTTGTCCTCATTTGCCTTGTTTCCACTCTTCGTCCTTCTATCGATGCCAGCCTTGGGTTGTCTAACCTCATTCGCTATGGTAAGGGTAATAGGGTCTAGGCTCCCAAAACCGTAGCCATGCCACCTTTTAGCGAGAACTCCTCCTTCTGTCCACCTCAGACCTTTACCCATATCCTTCTGCTCGCTCAGAGAAGACTATACACAGCAGAGGCAGAGGGAGGCTTAATCATTGGACCGATTCCTCCAAACATAACATTCCCCTAGAAACAAAGGGAGTTCAAAATTCATATCTTCTTTTCCCCTGATCCGAAATGTCCAAATTAGCAATATAACTCATAGATTTCAGCCAATCCTCCAATGTTGGATGTGTCGGAGATACCCACAATTTACATATCTTCCTATGTGCTAAAAGCATAGCATAAAAAACCAATTTTGCACAGTCTTTAGTAACAAAGCTTTGACATTCCATAACTCCGAAAATAACCAAAACAGCGCTTACCTTTATCTGCAGGTTTAAAGCGCTAGCCAGACACTTACTTACTTCCTCCCAAAAGAGCTGTTACTTCGGACAGTGGAGAAATATGTGTAAGTCATCGGCATTCTGACTGCTGCACTTTGGGCATACCACCATTCTTCCTGACCCAAATTTAGAAAGCCTTCGTGGGGTCTAGTACGCCCTATGTACAGTGAAAAAATGATTCCTCCTCACATATGCGGGTTTAACTATTTTATAAAGTGTAGACATAGATACTTGCCATTGGGCTTCCAACTCTGTCTCTGGCAAGCATCCTCCCCACAGATCACCCGGCAGGGTAAACACACCGTCCTCCATCTCCAGGATCATCCAATACCATAGTGCAATTTCTTTTTTGAACACTGTAGTGGAGAGAGCTTTTCCTCAAATTCTTTTAGTTCTCCTAACTTTACACCCATTGCCTGAAACCAACTTTGAACCTGGAGGTACTTGAACCTTGAAAGCCTTGAGCCCACTACCTGCTCGCACCAGTTCCACAAGACCAACTGGCCCTCCAATAGCAGGTGCTTCCATCTCAAAATGCCAGCTTCTTTCCAGGGTAAAGCCAGTACATCTTTTGTCCATTCAGGAGAGTCTGGGGCATCCCAAATCGGGGCCCAGTGACTAAAATATGGTATATTTAAAACCTTTCTAATTTTAAACCATGTTTCCACCATCTCCCTCAAAATCTTCAGCCTGACCTTCTTAAAGTATTTAGAATCAGCAAATTTAAACATAAAACCATATCCAGCTCCCTTCTCCTTTTTAAGCATCACTTTAAACATCCTACCTATCTCTGAGTCTAAGGGGATGTCCAATAGCATTCTACCATTTTTTAATGAAAAGGCCCAAGAGTAAAGCATAAAATCTGGAAGAGCTAAACCTCCCTTCACCAACCTCCTTCTGAGTTTGCGCCAGGATATCCGCGGCTCTTTTGATGCCCAGATAAACGAGCTTATATCACTCTGTAACTTAACAAACAACTCCTTTCAAAATGATAAGGGGACTGAATCAAACAAAAAAGTTAATTTCGGAAGCACGATCATCTTTACAAAGTTCACTCTACCAAACAGAGTTAGCGGAAGATGCATCCAACCCCGAATATTAGCACAAATCTCTTTTCTGACCCGGTCAAAATTAACCTTAGTGAGGTCAGCAATATTTTGAGTGATCCTTACTCCCAAATATCTAATTTCTGTCTTAACCTCAATCCCGGTCACCCCACTATTCCAACTCATCACTTCTGTCTTGTCTACATTAATGTCATAACCTGACACTTTGCCAAACTCAGTTGTTAGTTCCATCACCGCCCTCATAGTTTGTGGAAGGCTCGTTGTAAGAATTAAAATGTCATCTGCATATAGCCCAACCTTCTTTGTCCAGCCGTTAAACTCGAAAGGCAAAATATTATTACTACTCCTGATTTCCCTGGCCAGTGGCTCGATATAGAGATCGAACAGTAGCGGTGAACAGTAGTGGTGAAAGGGGGCAGCCCTGCCTGGTACCTCTCATAATCCTAACTGGCGAAGTCAAAGCCCCATTGACTAACACTCTAGCTTCGGGAGCAGCATAAATACCTTTTAAAGTTCTACAGAAGTTAGGACCTAAATTAAAACGTTTAACCACATTCTGCAGATAGGCCCAGTTGACACGGTCAAACACTTTAGCTGCGTCTAATGCTATCACTGCCAGGGGAAGTCCATAAGCAGTTGCCATATCAATAGAGCCAATCAATGAGTACGTCAACTCTTTCAGCGCTCTTCCTCGTATAAACCCCTTTTGATCTTCATTCACCATCCGAGACATGCAACCATTCAGCCTTCCCGCCATAACCTTTGCAAACAGCTTATAATCAGCATTTAGCAGAGGAATGGGCCTATACGAATCCACCTTTTTTAGGGGATTTCCCAGGTTTTGGAATCAAAGTTATAATAGCTTCCTTCCAAGAATCAAGCAATGCAGTGTCTGTCTGAAATATTGTGTTAAAAAGTTGGCTTAAAATAGGAATTATTGTACCGGCCAAAGCCTTATACACCTCAAGAGGGAGGCTGTCTGGCCCTGGAGCCTTCCCACGTTTACCCCCCCTTATCACCTCTTCAAGCTCCTCCACCGTGACCTCCCCAGCTAGAGTCTCCATTGCCTCCTTAGGAAGAGGCTCTAGGAGCTCCAGCCAGGGCAGCACAACCTCCTCATTTATATCCAAATCTTCTTTATATACTCTCCTAAAGTGTCTAAAAAAAGCCAAACTGATCCCTTGGCTATCGCTCAGCACTGCCCCTGTCTCTTCACAGATAATCTCTTTTATGAAGTTTCTAACCCGATCACTCTTCGCCTTCCAAGCTAATAATTTGCTGCATCCTTCGCCGTACTCAAAATGTACCAACTGACTGGCCTCCCACCTCTTTCTAACATGATCACTTATAACTCCTGACAAATCGTCCCCTTGCTTCATCATTTCGGCCAACTCCCTCTCGCCTCCTTCCAATCCATCTAAGTTATTCAAAACCCCCTCTAACTTCTGGATCTGCTCTTCTAATTCCAGAACTCTTCCATAATAAACTCACCTTTTACTTGCCGCTAAAGTTCCTAGTCTTCCCCTTAAATAAGCTTTGTAATCATCCCAGACTGTCCCAATCTTGGCTGAACCTAAATTATTTAAAAAAAAATCTTCAGTCTCTACTCTTAGAATCTCGACAACCTCCTCCTCCAATAAAATTGTACGATCTAGCGTCCACCTAGAACATACACTCCCCTCTCCTAATCTCAAATGAAGGAGAATGGCTGAATGATCTGACAGGTGTACACCAATGTGTTTGACTTCAACTACCACCTCCTTAAGTGCCCTGTCAATCAAAAAGTAATCAATTCGAGATTTATGCTTATACTTTTTGTTGTAGTAAGTAAAACCAAGTTGTGGCCCTGCCATGCATCTCCATATATCACAAAGACCCCATTGGGCCATTAACATCCGAACTCTGTCCGACATTTTAGGATTACACGCCGCTCTTCTTTGCTGGGATCTATCAATTTTATGGTCTAAGACAGTATTGAAATCCCCCGCCATTATAATCTGATCTGGGAAACCTAAATTCTCATTTGCCAACTCATCCAAAGGACCTGTATCATCCTGGTTTGGCCCGTAATACCCTACCAAGGTATACTTCTGACCAGAAATATTTAACTTTGCTACAAGCCATCTTCCTGCAATATTAGAGACACTTCTTTCTACTGAAATATTTGTTCCTTGCTTGACCAATAATGCTTCCCCCTTCGTAACCATTGTCTGTTTTGTATAAACAGCATGTGCAACCCACCTTTGCGACTTAAAGTGCTCCTTACTTTCTTCTTCTGTAAGATGTGTCTCTAGCAAGATAATAATTTGTGCTGGGCATTCTTTTACATATAACAATATCCTATCTCTCCTACTCTTTACCCGGAGCCCATTTACGTTCCAATGCTAAAAATGTTATCTCTTTTACCCTATTTCTGGACATCCCCTAAGAAAAAAAAAAAAGGAAAAACAAAAGGCTGGCATTGCTAACTAATTTGATAAATAACAAGACATTTGAGGTTTTTTATTTTATTTTATTTTTCCTTTATGCTCCCCACCCTGTGCTCCCCCACCCTTGGAAAACCCTAACCAACTTCCCATGGCCAAGAAGGCCATATGGGAGAACCCCAAGGCGTGCAAACGGATTCTAATCAACTACATACAAATATGTACAGAGAGGAGCTAATTAAGCAGGATCTTGATATTAAACCTCCAATTGGAGCTCCTCAATAAATTTGTCAACCTCCTCCACAAAACGGAAAGAATGCATTTTGTTGTTTAACATCACCTTGAGTAAAGCTGGGAACCTCAATTGAACAGAAGCTCCCAACTTTCTCAAGGGCTCCATTCTTTTCCCCAACTCCCATTGCCTATTTGATGTTGCTACTGAGAGGTCTGATCTTATTTCAACTTTTGCCCCATCCAGGTCTAATGATTTAATCTTCAGGGCTTTAGCCAGGATTTTTTCTTTTAAAGAGTACGAGAGGAAGTTAACTAGGATTCTCCTAGGTTTGGATCTATTTACATTTAACCAAAACGGGTCTCTATGCACCCTTTGAATGTCTCTGGCAATTTCATCTTCCGATTCCTCCAGCTGGAGCTCCTTTTTGAACAATTGTACCACAAAACTCTTGATATCGCTACCTTCCTTACCCTCAGGGAGTCTCAAAATGTTGAAGTTATTTCTCCTTTGAAAATTCTCCAACCTCTCCACCCTTTCATCCTGATCTCTCCCCTTTTTTTTCAGATTTTCTATCTCAATTCTGTTTGCTTGCACCATTACTTTAAGGTCTCTCCCTTCCGCTTCTAAAGCTAGAGTCCTTCCACTTATGTCGTCTATCTTTTTCTCCAAAACTTCGCAAGCAGACTTTATTTCTCCCTGATTCAACTTTGAGATCTCAAATCTGTTGCAAATAATAGGGAGCTCACCATTTCCAGAATTAGCACCAACATCGCCCGTCTCATTTTGCACAAGCCTAGAATGGTCTCCCGCCTCAAGCTGGTTTGCTTTACTATTTTGGGACCCCCCCTGTGATTCAGGGGGCGGCTGATCTGAAAGACCTGTACTTGTACCTAAAGAAACTTCCCCTTCCGGAGACTCCTCCATCCTGTCCATCTCTGCGGCCAACACCTGAAAACGATTCGGACTCAAATGCTCTGACCATTCTACTGAGTTTGGATCTTCACCAGAGGACCCATCTCCTGCTGGTAATTGTTGTTTAGTGGGGTAGGACTCAGTTGCCGCCATAGCAGGGCTGCCCCTTGACACTAGGGTTTATGGTATAACTTTAAAGTAGGACCTTAGAGAGGGGGTCACTTAAATCTTGTACTCAGTACCGTCTCCTTGTACATTTCTTCCTTTTCGTCCACTACCCTCTTTACTCAGCACACCTTCCCTAGGTTTTACTACTTTCACTTCTTTCCTACTCACCCCCCTCTCCTCGGCGCATTTTACAAAGTTCTCCTGCAACTCAGAAATTTTCGGCCTATTTCTCCTCCCCCTACCCCTACCCACACTCCTCAACGCATGTCGGGAGATAGCAGATTTCGAACCAATGCCTCTTCCTCCACTTTCTGTGCTTGTTTTATTAGAAGTAGGTCGTTTCTATTTACTCCTTATCTTCCCAGCTGGAGCCTCCTCAGATAAAGACACCTCAAGTTTGTGTAATTGCTGTACCTCCGTAATGCCAGAAACTATGCTCACACTGTCTTCCACCCCCTCATACCAGTCGACATTTCTGCTGGCTCCTCCACTTCCCCAGAAGATAACCCTTGCAGCTGCCCGATACCCTCTACGGAGCTCCAGAGCCGCTCTCTGCCACGGCTGCTCTGCCGTGGTTGCTTTCCTCAACGGGATACCCTCCAGCTCTTGCCGTAAAAAATAACACCAAACTGCGGCCCCGCCTGACCACTCGAGGTCCAGTTCCCGCTGCCGCTCCAGCCGCTGTAATCCCCAGCTTCTGCTCCCGCTCTCCTCTCTCCCTTCTAACGCGGTGAAAATCCCCCGGTTTCAAACAATGCGGCAGTCAGACACTCTGTTTACTGCCGCATTGGTAGCGTTTCGACTCCCGCTCACCTCTGAATACGAAAAAATGATTTCACAATAGTTCCACCGGGGAGTCACTCACAGCTTCCGCGTCTACCGCTACCATCGCGTCTGAATCTTAAACGGTCACAGCTCCCCCTCTGCTCTCCTCTCCAAACGCCCGTTTGCGCGCCTCTCAGCTCACCCATGACCTGCCGCTAGCCGAACACCATGTTTTCCCTAACTGTGACTGCATGTGAACAACAGAACGCGAGTGGCTCTGGTTCACAGTGCTTAGGTTAAATGCATCCTCTGGGCAAAACTTGATGCAAGGATGCATTACGAGCTAAAATATGGTGCAAAATATGGACTTGCATTTTGTGTAATTGCGCATAAATTCGCATAATTTCAAACACCAGTACTCAAAAGGCCTTCATTAACATCAGACCTAAGAATAGTGGCAGAAGGTTCGCTACCAAAGTGCAGAGACTGTGTGGTAGATATCCTCCAACAGAAATTCCACAAGCACCTGTGTTGGATGGTACAATTTCCAGCATTAAATGTAAAACCTGATAATGCACACCCACATATTTTATCTCCATAACATACTAAGGTGATTCCCATAGGGCCACCATGCTTAATTTTTTGTGAAAGTCTGTCATCGTTTCCATAGTGTTCTTTCACAGACACATCGCCCCCAAAAATGGCAGGCAATCTATTACTTTAGATGGTACGGCTGAGCTTACGGTTGTATAACATCAAGAACAAAAATATTGTGATACACAAATATCACAAAAAAATATTGAGAACTAAAATATTGTGTTAAAATATTTTGTAAGTAAACTAAACAAATATTGAGATAAACATTTTGTGGACTGGGAATATTGTCAAAAAAAGGTTTTAAAAGAAATCTAAAATAAATGTAAAAAGACAAATATATACTTTAAAATATTAAATTAAAACATTATTTGAACAATTGAATAAAAATAAATCACTTAAAAAATTGATACACTATTAAAAAATGTATAAAAATATATAAAAATGCACATAGCAAATTATAAAGGCAATAAAATAAAAAAAGAACCAAAAAAAATGTGTGAAAAACAGAAAACAAAATAAATATTACAAACTAAGCAATAGTTTACTAGTCCCACACCACTCCTAGCAATAGTAAGGAAAGTGTTGGACTTTGGAGGGATGAGACTTACTATTTCCACTTCAAAATAAGCAAAATTAGGGAATGTGTTGGACTAAGAAGAAGTCAAATTTACTATTTCCACTCTAGTTTGAACAACAGTAGGGAAAGTGTTGGACTTCGGAGGGATCAAATGTACTATTCCCACTCTAACAGAAGCAAAAGTAGAGAAAACATTGGACTCTGAAGGGGTCAGATGTATTATCCCCTCTCCAATCTAAGCAACAGCATAAAACTGCTGGGAGTTAGAGGTCAGATTTAACATTACGCCTCCTAGTTTTTTTTAAATAAAAATATTTACATATAGACAAAAAATGTACATTTTGAAATATCTTAAAAATATTAAACTTGGTTAAAGATAAAACAAATAATATTTCATTTAATAAACAAAAATGTTATAACACAAATTAAAAAAAAATTCTCATATATATATATAAATATATATATATGTATATATATATATTCACTGAAAAAAACATATGTTTCAGACACGTTCTAGTTAGAAATTAGCATTTAAAAAACCTTAGAAATTCACTGAAAAAACCATGAGTGATGTCACTGACCATGTCATGAGTGATGTAATATGTGACGTCATCAGCAGTGCATTGCGGGCGCGTGAATTATAGTTAGCTGAACTAACTATAACGGGGGAATTTCACTGGTTTTGTACGAGTGAAATGTCCAACTAACAATAACGCCCCTGAAACCTATGTTTTTTTCAGTGAATTTCAAAGGTTTTTTAAATGCTAATTCCTAACTATGCCTACAGAGGTAGGACATGTGATGAAAGAAGAAACAACGCACAGAAAAAAAAAAAAGAAATGCAGAAAGAAGCAACAGAAGTCGTCAAAGACGAAGAAAAGTGCAGGAAGAAGCAAGACATGTGCAGAAAGAACCAACAGAGGAGCAGAAAGAGGCCTTGTTACAAAATCATCCTGTGCCCACAACTTTTTCAGATGGGTACTGGTGTTAACTGACTCTGACTAACCAGGCCTAGAGCGAGTGGTATGCTAAAAGACACTTAGAATGCAGTGAAAACGCCTACATACACTAGGGAACACTATGCGTTGGGGTACCCCTGTGATTAGCATGACCTCCTCTGTAAGCCCCTAGTACATAATAGGGCAGGGGGATTAAAACTACCTCTTAAAACACGCCACGGGTGGCGTTTGCACACTGGTGAAGTGAGGGGGGGAACCTGAGGTGACATGTTTGCAAACACGCCCTATGGGCGTTTTAAGTTGGGGGATAAAGTCCCCTTGAATCCTGAGGGACCCTGGGGGCCAATCAACCCACCAGATATGTCCAGTAAGTGCCACAGACTTGCATTGCAGAGAGGTGTAAAATGGGGCATGGCCTCGGACCACCTCTCTGCAACGCAGCGCTGTGGTGCTTATTGGAAGCACCTGAAGGGCTAGTTGGCTTCCAGGGGCCCTCAGGATTGAAGGGGAATTATTTTCCCAAATTAAAATGCGCCACAGGGCGTGTTTGCACACGTCACCTCAGGCCCGGTCCCCTCCCTTCACCACTGTGTAAACACTCCCTGTGGCTGTTTTAAGTTGGGAGATAAGTCCCCTTGAATCCTGAGGGTCCCTAGGGTCCAACTAGCCCACTAGGTACCGCCAGTAAGCGCCACAGAGCTGCGTTGCAGAGAGGTGTAAAAAGGGGGACGGACCGGACCACCTGTCTGCAGCACAGTGGCGCTTACTGGAAGCACCTGGTGGGCTGGTTGGCCCCTAGGGGCCCTCAGGATTGAAGAGGAATTATTTCCCCAACTGAAAACGTGCCACAGGACTTGTTTGCACACGTCACCTCAGGTCCCGTCCCCTCCCTTCACCACTGTGTAAACACGCCCTGTGTCCGTTTTAAGTTGGGAGATTAAGACCCCTTGAATCCTGAGGTTCCCTAGGGTCCAACTAGCCCACTAGATAGCTCCAGTAAGCGCCACAGAGCTATGTTACAGAGTGTTGTAAAAAGGGGCATGGCCTGGGCCACCTCTCTGCAACGCAGCGACGCTTACTGGAGGTAAGTGGTGGGCTAGTTGGCCCCCATGGACCCTCAGGATTGAAGAGGAATTAATTCCCCAACTTAAGACGCGCCACAGGGTGTGTTTGCCCACATGTCACCTCAGGCCCTGCCCCCTCCCTTCACCAGTGGCGCATTTTGAGTTGGGGGATAAATTCCCCTTGAATCCTGATGGTCCCTGGGATTCAACTAGCTCACCAGGTACCTCCAGTAAGTGCCACAGAGCTGTGTTGCAGAGAGGTGTAAAAAGGGTCGTGGCCTCTGAACACCTCTCTGCAACGCAGCTCCCTCGCGCATACTGGAGGTACCTGGTAGGCTAGTTGTCCCCCAGGGATCCTCAGTATTCAAGGGTAATTAATTCCCCAACTTACAACTCACCAGGGTTGTACCGAGGCACAAGATGGCTGCCAACACTTCCTGGTTTGGAGTGTTGACAGCCAATTAGCATGAAACTCATGATCGGGAGGGTGCGCCGATCCTCCGCGGCCATAGATATCACTATTTTTATTTCTTAATTTCTCAAAAACTACTGAATGGATTTACACCATTTTTCAAAAGGTCACTTTCTGAGCCAAGCAGAACCCTTTTGCCAAATTTCCTGTAATTCCGTTCAGCAGTTTTTGCTATAACAGTGTCTAAAGTTTCCTATGGGAAAATGATTTTTTCACCACTATTGTTTGAATTACTGAATGGATTTACACCATTTAAAAAAAAGGGCACTTTCTGAACCAAGGGCTATCTTTTTGCAAAATTTGGTGTAATTCCATTCAGCAGTTCGGGCTGTAGCCGTGTCTAAAATTTCCTACGGGAAATAACATGGGGAAAACATGTTTTGGGACCCCCCTTTTTTCTCGGCCCCCGCTTAATGAATCACCCCCAAACTTTCAGAATAGGAGCTGACTGGAACGGGCCATTAGTTTTGAAAATGTTGCGAAGATTCGTCAACCGGCGCCAAAGTTATTGGGAATAGAATGTTACGATTTTCCTATGCATAATAGGTCCTAACTATAACTACCTACTGGCGACCGCCAGTTTGTAATATATATATATATATATATATATATATATATATATATATATATATATATATATATATATATATATATATATATATATATATATATATATATATATATATATATATATATATATATATATATATATATCTATGTTAAAACACTTCCCACCCCACTGGCCTAAAAACAAATGCTGACAAACAATTAAAATGAATAAAAAATATATAATATCGAAATAAGACATTATTACTCTTACATAAACAATTAGAATTAATACAATAATACATATGAAATTAGCACAATAAAAAAATACATTGATCAAACAATTTGCAATTAATAATGATATATTTTAATAATGAACAAAGAAATTTAAATAACTAGTAATCAATTACATCATTTACATAAATATCAGTTAACAAATACATTACATTAAATTATAAACAAGATAATGATCATTTATATATTTAAAAAGTATCCCACTCCAATCTTCTACAAACCCAAAAACCTACTACTAAATTAACTAGTTCTATTAAAATAAAAAATTAAACATACTATAAAAAGCCCACAAACATTACTTTAAACTTATAATGCTAAAATACATTAAAAAAACGATAATGTGTATAACTAAAGAAAAAAACAATATTATATGCAGCTTTAAAAAAAAAAGAAAATACATACCAAGAAAAATATATTCTTCCCTTCTATATTCTTGACATTACATTATTTGTGACAAAATATTTGTGTCGCTCAATCATTTTTACACAATATTTTGTAGCATACCAAACTTCCCCCATCTTTAGCAGGGGTCGCACTGTACCGAGGCAGAACAGATGTAAAAGGCTTTGGTGATTATACTCTTGATGATGCAGTTAGAGGATTCTTGATTTTTTTGATGGACTCTTCATTACAACTCTCCACAAAACCATGCTGTTAATCACAAAGCCAAGCCACTGACAGCTGCAAATGTTGAGCCCTCCATTAGTGAAAATAATCTGTATTTGCTCAGTAGAACATTTTGTATGATATTAGCTAGTAAGCCTATTTGGCCACAGGGATCTGAATAAACATTTCTTAGTCACTGCCTACAATCAAATTTTTAGTGACTCCAACGATAAACTCAATCAATCAATAGAAACCTTTGAAAAAGAGCAATAGGTTTAGAAAGTTGTAGATGGATGTGTATCTTGGCAGCCAAATACACTCTCCAGCCTATCCACACACTCTGGCAGAACAATACATTGTCTCTCCCCGGGCAATTTTAAAGGTAGTATGTTTGTATTTGTAGACAGGTTTGAACAAATGTTTATGTATACTGTATTGTATCTCTACAAATTAGATGTTTCAGGGATGGCTCTCAGAGGACGGATATGTTTCCTCACCACTGTTCACTAAAAGTACCATGCACCTTGTGCATTCTGGCGTATCAATCTGCACCACAACAGAAGTCCTTGGTGTGCTTTCTGCTCCCTGTGTGCCCTGCAAATGGAATCTATGACAAGTTATCTCTCCAGCTTGAATCAGGTCCTTGTAACCTGAGACCAGCTGCACCATATACAGGGCCACCAAACGTAGCACTAATGTATGCCAGGCTGAGAAAATACTTCTGGTGGACAGCACCACATTGGAAGCCAGGGCAAAGCCAGACTGTAAACTAAAAACTGTAAAGACAGAAAGTCAAAAGACAAACCTTTTCCATTTATGCTATCAGGATCTGGAACAGCGTCCCCTCAAGTCAGCAACTCCAGCAATTCAGAAAGAATCTGAAGCCAAGGCTCACTTCAACAGAGAACAGTATATGATGGGAACCACCACCTATAAATCTTCTGTCTCAAATTAAATAATCTTAAATCATATCCATGGACTCCCACCCATGTTCAAAATTGTTTGTTAGGACTTCAGGGAGGAGTAAGGTTAGCGATGGGGTAATTGGATTCAGGGTAACCAGGATATTTCTGTAACTTTCCTTAACTCTGAGAATTAGGCCATGTGTTCTATATCCACAAATTCAGTGATATCCGCTTCTTAAGGATCAATATTTGAACCTGACAGTGGCCAAAAGTTATCTTCCATGGAACGAGGACAGTCGTTCTATTGACCTCATGAAACTGGATCTGTCTCATCACATCATCTGGCTTCACTACCTGTTACTGGTCTAAGAAAATGCTCTACAACCAACAAATTGTTCTCAAAGAAGTTCATCCTCCTGCAAGCCCAGCTAGAACATTGAAGACAAAAGTGATCTGATCAGTATGTCCTACTCAGAAGAGACACTGACTTCACATATCGTGCTCCATCACTTCAGTTGTCTCTAAATGCTGTGCCTGAACTCAGAGTTTTCAGTTTGTGAACTAGAGCCCAGACCATTTAGCTTTATTACTTCACTTTGCCTCCCAAGATGGTTGACAGAACTAATAGAAATTAATAGTATCAATAGAAAAGAAGCATCTAAACACATCTTTTTTTGCTTATTTTCTTTAAACTCTGTGAAGAAATACATTTTGATAAGCACTTGGTGGCTGTGCTGGTTTTAACAGTGACTAGAATTGTGATTTTGATGAAATCTGAGCACAAACAGGTAGACTAGAAACTTGATTTTGTACCACTTCTGGGAACCGTAGTACAGCATTGGGAGATATGTATTCCTACGAAAGACTCAGAAATATAGGATGTAAATGCATTTATATATGCAAAGTAAATAGAAGTTAAGATGTGGAATACACATTCAAGGAGATGTGTAGTCGGGCACCTTCCAGAAGCAAAAAAGGTACTGTTATTGCTATTTGGTATAAGACTGTGGTTAGTTTTTTACAAACCTTGTATAGTCATACAGCTGTACCTTTTTGCCAAATTTCCAGATTATGAACCTATACTTAAGATACTCCCACACACGAGATCCTGACAAAGCCTCATTGTGACAGATGGCTTGTGTTTTATGTCCCATGGCCCTTTCCCCTTGAACATCATCGCGGGGCCAGTTGATGGTGCCCAGGTGAAGTGTATTTGTATTTTGAATATGTATTTATTCACTCAACATATATCAGAACAATTTAGTTTCAAGGTACAAAAAGAGACGAGCAAGGGGAGGGAGGTGGAAATACATGTGCGAGAAATGAACAGTGCTCAAGAGGGAACATTCAATCTGATCATCTGTTCATTAGGTATACAGAAAGAGGCAATTTAATAGAAACCTTTGAAAGTTTGGAGAGTTGGGATGGTTTTGCATGGCGGAGGCAGGTAGTGCCATATCTCAGTACATGATATAATGATCTTAGCCTTTTTCTTCCCCATTTGGGGATAGAGAGCTTAGTGCCTTTGTTGGAGCTTAAGTTCCCAGCAGACGTGGACTCCGTAAATTGCTCTGAGAGGTATTTGGGGGGTTTCTGGTGTGTAGACTTCCATATGATGCAGAGTATGTTTAATATAATTTGTTGGTGTTTGATGGGTAGCCAATTTACTTTGGAATGTTAGGCGGATATGTGGTGGCATTTTTTCAAACCAAGGATCATTCTAATAGCTCCTTTTTGGGCCATTTGCAGTTTTGTCATAGTCATTAATGGAGCGCTGAGGAGAACAAATAAGTCATAGAACAGTCTTTATAGAGCAAGAGCTTGAAAAGGAGAATCTTTGGCTGTATGCAGAGCACGGAGCAGATTATGGAGATGTTACATAGGAGAGAATGTGCATTTCTAGTCATTGCTTGGGTGTACGGGATGCAAGGGAGACCACATTCAAAGACAACCCCCAGATTACATGCTGTTATTATAGGAGCAGTTGGTGGTTTGAGGTCAGTTGGCCAGCTGAAGGTATGAGTTGCTGAAATGACCTCACAATGCCATTGAGGTGGATTGCAGTTGATTGACACTTAATTGTTCTCTATCTTGAGTTGTGCCCTACAATGGCACATTCATACATGCATATCACATAAAAAGCTACCTACAATATCATTATTGACCTACCTCTTTCCGCTATCTGCATCATCAACCAGAAGTAGATTCTATTCTGCTACATCATCTGCAATGTATACATACAAAGATGCCATCCACTGGTTCTCACTTTCCACAACAAAAAATAATAGACACACATATTCAATCTCACACCCTCACAAAGCTGCCAACAATACATACTAGGAAACAAAGAAAATTAATCCAAGCAATAATCTTCCAATTTAAGTTACAATCTTTCAATTCTCTGCGGCCCGTCTCCAGGGAAACTCCAATGGACAATGAAGGTCAGCAGTACATGACCCCCGGTGTTTGGCTGCATGGACCAGGGGAGGACTTCACGCCCCAGACTCCCCCGGGGCACTGGCAGAGTAATTTCTGCCCGGAGGCGCATAATTATTCCGCCGCGGTCTGTGAAGGACAACAAGGTACAGCTGTACCGGACACCCGGTGTGTGGTAGCACGGACCAGGGGAGGACTTCACGCCCCAGACTCCCCTGGGGCACTGGCAGCATCATTTCCGCCCGGAGGTACATTATTATTCCATCGCGGCCCAGTGGTCTGTGAAGGACAACGAGGTACAGCGGTACCTGACCCCCGGTGTTTGGCTGCACGGACCAGGGGAAAACTTCATGCCCCAGACTCCCCCTGGGCACTGGCAGCCTCATTTCCGCCCTGAGGTGCATAATTATTCCACCGCGGTTCCGCAGCATGTGCCGCACCTGGGCAAAGCCCGGGCCAAGGGCAACCCCTGTTCATGCCGTCTGAGCCCGGAAGAGGCTGGGCTAGGCCATCCCTCTTGGCACGCAGAGCTGCGACCCGAGTTAGGATCTAGCGAGTTGAAAGTGTGCTGGACACGCCACTGTGCTGTCCTCAATGCCAAGCAAGCTGCTCATCTGACTGCCTCTTGGATCCTTTCTTTGCCTTTAAATCAGGTAGGAGGAGGATAATTGTCGTACAGGAGCACATTAAGAGGGAGGCCGGCCGTGCCAAGTCGCCAGTGATTTTGTTGGTGTTTTTAGGGTGCTGAGCATTGAGGAATCCCACATGATATCTGGTGATTGTACTTTTGCAGTCAATTCTCACTTCCAGCTTCTGGAGGTAACAGGGAGGCAGTTTAGCAGCCCCACTCTGTAACGCAGCTACATCCGTGACCGGAGGCGCTATCCATCTGGATAGCGCCTCAAGCAGCAAGAATGGGGAAACAGGCAGCAAGAATGGGGAAACAGACCTGCAATAACAAAAAACAAGTGTCTCCCCCACCACTCACTTAATCATTTCCCCCAACCTCCATTGATAAGATGCTGCAGAGGGCTGTAGGTGTGGTGGCGACGGAAATCAGATTAACTGAAAGGTGGCTGTCTCTAACTCCTGACTTACATCTCTTCCCGTTTGGCTCTGCTTCCCCAGTACATCGCTCCCCCCGGTCATCAATTCCCCCATGGCCCAGCATGTGAACAGTGCAACAGCATGCACAACTTCCAATGTTCACCTGTGTAAAGGGGCTGCCAAATCAGGCCCTGCGATAAATGGGAAAACAAAGCCAGCAGCCAAGACGGGGGCCAAACGGAAAAAACGGGATGGTGGGACATCGGACTTTGGAGACCCCACGAAGGCTATGGACAGTGGACTGGCAGGCTGTGAACGAACACCCATGCACTATCCAGTATGGGTGACAAACTTAATAGTGGATCTTCAGGTCCAGTTTAGATCTATTTTAGGCCTGGGCAATGAACTCCACTCCGCTGCTGGAGTGGTGCTGGAGTTTGCGGAGATTTGTTAACTACGCATTAGATTAAAACCACAGTATTCTGGCAAAAACTCAGTCAGCTACTAAACTGCACCCACAAATGCTTTGATGAAACAAATGTAAATGCTAAAAAGCACTTAACCAATTCCCAATAGTGAACTGTGATTATGAATAATATCAGGCAATGAGAGGTGATGAAATTGGGGTCCCCCCTAACCTAGGCGGAGGACCAAGCAGATGCCTTGAACACAAAGAGCATATCATGCTGAACGATTCAGTGGTGGTTCCATCCTCTTAGGACCACCCCAAGCACAGTTATGGGCAAAAATACAATCCCAACCAAAGGCCCTGCAAAGCATTATGGGACGAGATTAGCAGTAGGCAGTGAATATTATAGTATCCAATATCAAAATAATTCTACAAAGACCTGCAGTTCAACTAGTCGTTGCTAGGTGTCCCTCAAGTAAAATGCTTTTGCATTTGACTCACGAGGGACACCTAGTAACGACTAGTAGAACTGCAGCTTCATTGAAGGATTTCAATGCTTTTGCATTTGACTAATGAGGGACACCTAGTAACGACTAGTGGAACTGCAGCTTGATGTAATAATTTCAATGCTTTTGCATTTGACTTGTGAGGGACACCTAGTAAGGACTAGATGAACTGCAGCTCTTTGTAGAATTATTTTGATACTGGATACTATAATATTCACTGCCCACTGTTAATCTCGTCCCATAATGCTTTGCAGGGCCTTTGGTTGGTATTGTATTTTTGCCCATAACTGTGCTTGGGGTGGTCCTATGAGGATGGGACCACCACCTTATCGTTCAGCAAGATGTGCTCTTTGTTTTCAAGGCATCTGCTTGGTTCTCCGCCTAGGTTAGGGAGGATCCCAAAATCATCACCTCTCTCACTGCTTGCTAAATTTTCATTTTCACTTTTGTGAAATGACTATATGCATTTAAGCATGTAAAGACAGAGATACTTGTCATTTTACCAAAAGTATATGAGGTTTCAGTTTTATTAATTAGGAGTCTGACGGACCGGAGTGAAATTGCCCACTCTTAGTCTATTGTTAAGGATGAGCTTAGTTTCCTGGTAGCTCTTAGTCTATTGTTAAGGATGAGCTTCGTTCCCTGGTATCAGGGATTGACAAGCTGACTGACCACTCTTAGTCTATTGTTAAGAATGAGCTTAGTTCCCTGGTAGCTCTTAGTCTGTTGTTAAGAACGAGCTTAGTTCCCTGGTAGCACGGGTTGACAAGCTGACTGTGCTGCTCGTAGCTAGGGCAGGCAGTCGAGCAACAACTTTAAGGGGGAGATTGGATGCTAGCTGTCAGGTAGATATGTCAACCGCCACTTCCAGAGTAAGACGGAGTTCCCACCCATTCAAAATCCCATTCCTACCATTGATACCAGTCAGGTAAACCAGAAGATAATAAACAGAGATAGGGTGTACCCAAACATGCCAATCTAGCAAGATCGCATGTATAGACAGGGGCTCATGCGCAGGGAGGGTGATGGCCCCGTATCCAGCCCAGAGGAAGGGGAAGAGAGGTCAGCCCTGCCCTGCATCAACCCACCTCCTGCCTTAGCCCCGTATGTCATTATTTTAGCAGGCGTACCCGAGCTCAAAAGGGGGCAAAGGGGAACTCCCTTTGAATCAAGGAATAAGTGTATGTTCTGGCTGGCCAGGCAGAAGCAATTTGTCTACAATGATGCAGGTGAGATGCTTCTGACGCGCAGGGTTAGTTGGGTGGGTAATAGACCGAAAAATGTGCATGGGGACTGCATAGTGATTAATTTAAAAAATCCAATGTTTGTTCAAAGCTTTTTAGGTAGAAACCACCATAGGCAGGAAGAGGGTATTAGGCCTCTACCATTGGGCTATTTCTACTCCCCAGGTCTAGCTTTAGCAACCAGAGAGCAATTAAGACAGGAACAGGGGGTGTGGAACCAGAATCACCAGTTAACCTGGCTGTGGCAGGAATCCCCCAGACTTTTGCTATTTAATATACCGACGGCAAATAGATTTGGGGACCTAGAGGCAGTAGACTGAAATCCGCATGTTGTCAGGTAGAGAAATCCTTTTGACTGGGGATGCCCTGGAGTGGGCCACCCCAAACATGGAGCTCTATCACTCTAGTGCCATATACAGGCTGAGGGCTGGTGGCGGGAAGGTGTGCCCTGATATAAGGCAGGAAGGTACGGATCAGGGACTGCCACCCATGGTTACAACAAAGATACCTCCGGCGGGATTATCTCATTGGAAAAACCCAGGCCATTGATTCATCTACCATTGTGGCCCCACACCCCCCATCATTCATAGACAGCAAAAGGGTTGTTAACATCAGTTCTGTGATGCAGAGAGCATGTGTTCCCCTAAAGGAAGTTGGCCCACTGGAGACAGGTACCCAGTCCTTTAACGTACGCAGACACCAGAACTCATTCTTGATGCGGATATTATCATGGAACGTTGCGGGACATCGCTTCAACTGGATAATCCCGATTGGGCGTCATTTGTAGATCAATATGATGTTTGTATGTTACAGGGAACTTGGGCCAAGAAGGAGCTGCATCGGCAGGGTTTTGCGTCATTCAGAGTAGATGCCATTACTAGGGGTAAGGGTAGGCCCTAGGGTGGGCTCTGCACTTGGGTGGGCATGCACTTGGGTTGTACAGCCAAGCAGATACAGACCTCTTCCGATGACATTTGTGTACTCTTCTTACCTTTTCATCAAGGGACAGTATTGCTGTGGCCAATGTTTATTCTCGGCCAGTTAGTAACAGTCAAGAATCGCTGACCCTTGACCAGTTGACTACTTTGATTTCCACCATCCCCAATAATTTCCAAGTGATTATAGGTGTAGACTTTAATTGTCAGTTTGAGCCCCTGAATGGCCTGATGGGAGGTAACCCTAGTGAAGAGGATTTTATTGGGCAATCCCCGAGCCAAACATCTCCCCAACCAGGGTTTGGACTCTGTTGGTGCTCCAGATTAAATCCTTCACTCTGAGGCATTCCTTAAGGGAATGCAATGGGCGCACCAAATCGGACTCACCGGGGAATCACACTTTTAATAGAATAGGGCATTCCTCAATTTTAGGCTACATCTTGGTGGATATGAGGTCCTGGCACAGGGTGGCTGATTTTGAGATTGTGCCCCGCCACGACAGCGGTCACAATGCCCTGATCCTAGAGGCGGCAATTGCCGACTTCTGAGATTACTCTCACACCTGACGATAGATTAATACTTACCAACTGCAGGAGGAGAGTTTGGTGGACGGATATACATAAATCTTCCGACAAGCTGTCCACCTTATATGAAACCATTATCCCGTTCCTAAGGCTGCGGAACACTCAATTTATAATGTTGACTTATCCATCTCCCTCACGCAAGTTGCTGGGATCAACAAAGCACTGACATCTACACTGGCCAACATTTTCTTCTAAATTAGTAGAAATGAAAGCATGAAAAGGTCCCAAACTCTTGTTTTGATGATAGCTGCTGAAAGGCCAAGTTAGCACTCATAGATGCTATCAAATACAGGGATAGCTCCTTAATCAGAGAAAAACGAGGGACATTCAAAAATACCATTGCTGATGGCAAAAAAACATGGGGGCTGGATAAATGGGAGTGCCTGAGAAGGCCCTTAGTGAAAAGCCTGAAGTCCTTTTGGAATGTAATAAATACAGGCAGTTGTGAAGGGAAACACCCCATTGATCCCAATATTGCTTCAGATGTCTAGAAGATACATTTTGAGGCCCTCTATTCAAGGTTGGAGGATGAGAGCGTTATGCTAGCTAATGAGTTCCCTCTGCCACAGAATCCCTGCATTGAGGCCCCCCGAGATAACTCTAAAATAGATCACCAGTGCTATAAGCAAAGTAGCCCCATCTAAAGCCCCGGGGCTAGACAGGATCCCAAGGGACCTCTTTCGTAGTGAACCTACCATTTGGGCCCCTTATCTGTGGACCCTGTATAACACCATTTTGCAGGGAGTGGTGATTCCTGCAACTTCGGCTGGTGCGGTAATCTTGCCAATCTATAAAAAGGGTTCACCACTCCTCCCCATACATTTTAGACCTAGAAGTCTAATTGATGTCAGCCAAAAAATCTTTGCCCGTGTACTGCTGGCCGTTTCCAGATCTGGATGGAAAAGCACAAAGTCCTGAGCCCATTTCAAGCTGGCTGTAGAGAAAAGACATCCACATTAGACCAAATCTTTAGGCTCCAACTCCTGTATTGGAAGACAGTGTCTATAGAGGGTGGCAGCCTCTACCTAATCTTAGTGGACCTAAACTCCACGTTTGATCTGGTGCCAAGAGACAAATTGTGGGTAAGCTTTAGTGATCTGGGGGCCCCATTCTATCTATGTCATCTGTTAAAGCGGCTCCATGAAGGCAATTTTGCCCAAATTAGGTTCGACAAACACGGAGAACCCATCACCCCTATACCCATAGACAGAGGAATCCAACAAGATTGTGTCCTTGCCTCTACTCTTTTCTGTCTATTTATAAACGCATTGGTGGACTCATTGATGGTGGGGAAGCACATTAATGCGCCCCGGTTAGCAAACAGCAAAGTACCGGCAGTGATGTTTGCCGATGATACTCTTTTGCTGTCTCAGTCATCTAGGGGCTTACAGAGGATCCTCAATAACTTCAATTCCTTCTGTAAATGTAGGTGACTTGATATCAACACCCAGAAGACCAAATGTATTATCTTAAATCCAGTTAGCAGTACCTGACCAAACCAGTGCTTACAAGGCATCCCTCTGGAGAAGGTGTCCGTATTTGATCATCTCGGGGTCACCCTAACAGGAAAGATGGACTGGGGAGCTCAAATTTTTAAAAAATGGCTTAAAGTTGGGTCAGACCATGGGGGTTTGTCTAAGTTATTCAGGAATTATAAACCCCTTGGCCTGGTAGTGGAAATTTATAAAGATCAAGCCAGGGGCGCCGCTATGTACGGGGCTAAAATCTCGGGGCACTGTTCTCCCTGTACCAAAAATAAGATCGAGAATACTTTTTTTTAGGCAGTTATTTGGTCTTCCCCTTCCCTTCAGCTCCCCCCTTACACCACTTCGCCTGAATCTTGGGGTGAGGCCAATTGAAGATGAAATTGCTCTCAGACCCCTCGCATTCTGGCGTCAGCTGTGGGCCACTCCGGAACTGGCTGAATATAGGGTAGAGCTGAAGAAGGTCTTGAGCCTTCACTGTGTGGGTAAATTACCTTGGCTAGTTCATGTCAGGGACACACTTTTGGCTATGGGTAGACCACATCTATGGAACAATGCTGAGACAGCTTGCCCCACAAAATCCAGGAAGGAACTGGCACGGAGTTATAGGGAGAGTAAACTCGCACACCTGCAGAGGAGCCCTACAACGGGCTCACTTACACCAGTATTCCTGAGAATAAAAGATCAGTACAGCTTTGAGCACGTATTGGACGACATTCATCCTGCCCTAGCCAGGAAGCTATACGTACAATTTAGGTATGGGTTCTCCCCCTGGATGCCTACACAAATAACTGGGCTAGTTCGACCTCATTGGGTTGTCCTGCCTGCAGCAATGTAGAGTAGACAGAACTCCGTGTATTCTTTTTTCGTCCGGGCTATAGGAAGGCTAGGCATCGATGGTTGATCCAGTTATGCAGAAACCTGGGATCCCAGCACTGCGCAGAGGCATTTAGGCTACTGAAATATAACACTTATATTCCCATTGTATTTGCGGTGTCGCGCTTTTTATTCTCTATGTGGGGTGTACGCAGTACGCTTTTGAATACCAAGTCTCAGGTTCATGCTGACAACCCCACAATGTTTAACTGGATTTGGTTCCTTTCTCCGAATTTTTTTATATTTATGGTTTTTATGTGTTTTTAGTGTGTAATATGACTAATAATTGCTTTTATTAATGTCTTATATTTGTATACATCTAGGTCTATTTTATGGGATGCTGGCTTTTGTGATGGCAATTTTTAATTCAGTGCTAGGGGGTCAGGGCACGTGCCCACGTGGACCGTCTTAATGAAATGTTACTGTATTGCACATGCACTTTTATGGCGACCGGCCGAAATAAAGTTTCTTTGACTTGACTAGAAACTCCAAAGAGCATTCTTTTGAATCAAATCTCCTCCCGTTCTTCAAACTGTTATCCACACGCCACTGGCACCCAGGTGCTAGCAGTGGCATTTTTTTTAATCCAAATGCGCCGGAAAATCTAAATCCATATTCACCCCACTGAGTTTGCATTCATTGTAGAAAGGTACAGAGTAGCATGCTACCTGTCCTCCGAAAGTGTTCTAGTGCCTCGTCAGGGGTATGAAATGGTACATAAATGCAATTTCAAATCAATGCAAATCAAATCTTCACAATTTTCTTTGCTAATCTCTGGTCCATTTTTTCTTTCACAGTTTCACATACGGACCTGGAATTTCATGATAAATTCTACACCGTGACATCTTTTAATTTCCCAAAGATATTGCCTACCTAACTTTCTCTGGATCATCCATACTAAATGACGTTTTACCACAAAACAGTGCCTTGTCAATTGAAATTCACTACAAGAACACAATTCTGATAGGAAAGTGCAACTTTCTCTCTAGCCACACAATGCTTATTTTTCTCTTCTCACCATCTTCCTAAAACCCTTCCACAAGCCATTGTCCAATCCTCTAACTATGTTTTTTTTATGAACATGCCAATGAACACACCCCACTCAAATATTAACATGGCATTTTTTTTTTTTTTTTAACAACAGATTTTATTTGGTAATTTTGCAATACAACAGGCAGTAATCCTGCATTAGCTCGTTGAATCATTTGGACAATATGCGCATCAATAATTAACATGGCATTTTACCTTGTTCCTCAATTTGTTCCATGAACCATCATACAATTTACATACTCTAAATTTCTGCTCCCATATCAGGCACAACTGTGTCAACTATTCTGAGTGAATAAGGGACTATGCAATAGGCTATTAAATTGACTGGATTGTCTTTTCTAAAGGCACTTTAAATGTCACAGCCAGCGGTATGGATTTCTTTATCGCATGCTTCTCCTTTCCCAGTAGCCGTAATGGCAGCCCACCAGAACGTTTCACTAAAGCATCTTTTAGTAGTTTATATTCCTAAATGGTCCTCGTTTGCCAAGTTAACTGCATTATATCAACAATTTACTAGTGTTACTGTTATATCTCTTCACCAATTAAACAATCTCCCATTAGGTTTCATCCTTGACCTTCTGCAACTGAGCGCTTACAATTTCCTGCGCAAGCGCGTCTTACCAGGCCTTCTGTTAAGCAGAAAATTCTTACCACTCTTATTACTTCACCTCCAGCATTTGTCTCCACCTCATTTAATCAATTAAACCTACCCAATCAGCTGACACCACATGTATCAAGTCCAACTCTTCCTCACTCATGCATGCGTCACGCTCATGATCAATGCCATCTGGTACTTTCATAGATCTGACAGTTATCTTAGATATGTGATCAGTCTCCCTCTCTCTAGCAGCTACCCAGCGCATCCATCTGGCGGACAGCAGAGGCCACTCCTTCTCCCACCTGGCGGCTAAGTCCTGGTACATTCTCCCCTTACACCTCAGAGCAGCTCCATCACTCCAACAGTTCAGGAAGAACTTCAAGACCTGGATGTTCAACCAAAAGGAACGGACAGCGGAATCCCGCAGCTGGACCCCACAGCGCCATGAGACCCTCATGGGTGAGGCAGCCGTGCTCTACAAACCCTGAGTGATTGATTGAGAGTGTATATTGAATTTCTCCTGGTACCTCCTAGATGGAAAATTGGAACACCTAGAGTTGAGATGCTAAACCTGCCAGGCATGCTGTTAATCGCTGCTTCTTGTTCATCCAGATGAATAAACTGTTATGCAAGCAGGTAAAAGTGTTCCATGCCCCATGTACCTAATAGCATCTCTTGCTCTAGCACAAATTATTCCTTTCAGCAGTTCTAAATGAGCCGTATGACAAAGGCCTGTGCATGTTCTCTTCCATAAAGCTCATCTCCTCAACCATGAAGAAGACACACTCAGGAGCCCCAACGGACCCCTGCCCCCTCACATCTTTCACAGGGCCGCCACTGTCATCGCACCGAACTAGGACGGACTATCAACTTCTCTCTCAGATCCGGCATCTGCCCAGACGACTGAAAGCATGCGGAGGTGAAACCCTTCCTCAAGAAACCAACGGCCGACCCAACTGACCTGAAGAACTACCGGCCCATCTCTCTCCTCTCTTCGCAGCCAAAGTCACCGAGAGACTCGTGAACACCCAGCTGACCACCTTCATCGAAGAAAATTCAGTCCTAGACGCATCCCAGTCTGGCTTCCGCGGCAACCACAGCACCGAGACCGCCCTCCTCGCCACAACCGACGACATCCGCATGCTGGTAGACCAGAGACACACCGCAGCCCTCATCCTCCTAGACCTCTCCGCAGCCTTCGACACCGTCTCACATCACGCGCTAGATCAACACCGTCGCGTTCATCAGTTTCAACTGCCTCCGCATCCTGCGAAAGACCTTCAAATGGATCCCCCCTGACTGCAGAAAGAGCGTCACCCATGCACTCATAACCAACACACTAGACTACGGCAACACCCTCTATGCAGGAATCAACAAAACTCTTCTACACAAACTCCAAACCATCCATAACGCTGTAGCCAGGCTCGTTCTAGGGACACGAACCTATGACCCTACACCTACGAAGCCTCCAATGGCTCCCTGTCGAGAAGAGGGTCACCTTCAAACTCCTCACCCACGCCTACAAATCCCTCAACAACATCGCCCCAAATACCTCAACAACCGAGTATGTTTCCACGTACCCAAGAGGAACCTCCGCTCTGCCGATCTAGCCCTGGCAGAGGTCCCCCGCATCCGCAGAATCAGGACCGGCGGGAGAGCTTTCTCCCTACACCGCAGCCAAGACCTGGAACGGTCAACATTAGACGCTCCCCAACCCTCCATACGTTCCGGAAGGACCTCAAGACCTGGCTCTTCGACTGACCGGGATCTGCCCCCCCCCCCTCCCCGCAGCACCTTGAGACCCTCACGGGTGAGTAGCGCGCTATATAAACCACTGATAGATTGATTGATTATGCCAGGAGAACTCCAAATCGAAACCCACAGACAATCACTGACATAAAACAGATTTTACCAATTTTGAAAGACCTCAAACATGGTGCTCTCATATGTGCATGTTTTAATCATGAATTTAGCCTCTTTCTCCACTCATATCATACGCCTTTCTTCAAAAACACTTTAATTGGTTTGGTCATGTTTTTTCAGCTACTAACAAATGTTGCATTACATTTATCAAGCCTCGAGAC
Organism: Triturus cristatus; assembly: GCF_964204655.1. NCBI lineage: Eukaryota > Metazoa > Chordata > Amphibia > Caudata > Salamandridae > Triturus > Triturus cristatus. Next base: position 320,095,051 of record NC_140586.1, on the reverse strand, counting down.
ACCATTGTTCTTTATAACATTACCTGGGATTTTTCTCAGTTCACAGCAAAATCCGTTTTTCACTCACGCCTGCCTCCTGGATTTAGAATGATTTTTATAGGCTTTAACTGGGCAAACTTGTATTTTTACTCTCCCAGTAAATGACTCTTTAAACATAATGTCTCAATTCCCATTGTGTTCCAACTCATTTTAGGCATATATCAAGCTGTTGTGCTAGAACGTGACTGTGGCATCTCAGTTCAGTAACAGATTTAAAATAATAAATTGAAATACTGCTGAAACACTTGCAATGCCAATTGACATACATATATAGTGGTATGCACAATCAGGGATAAGAATAATAACCACATTTTGTTTTGCATAGCGTTAAATACCATTACTGCCATTTTATAAGTGATTGTAAATTACAGATTATACTATTACCCATTCATGGTACCCACCTTGAATGTCTGCCTTGCTGGATTTAACACTCTTGATCTCCCAAACACCACTTTTGTTAGGGTCTAACATTCAGCTCACTGGGTGGGAAAAACAGCCATTCCTACACTCCTCATACACCAACTGGAGGCCCACAGAGGCAGGAATTTGTCCTACCCCTGTTACTAAAGTTAAAACTTTAGGGGTGACCCTAGATGAACAGCTTAATCTATCCACCCATGTCAACCAACTAACTTTCTCCTGCTTTTTCCTCCTAAAACATTGAGGAAAATATTCCCGTTCATTGCACCTGAACTTCAAAAGACAGTTGTAATTTCACTGTTCTTATCTAAATTAGATTACTGCAACGCTCTCTTTATGGGAATTGATAAAGCACAGGAGAGGAAGCTTCAATCACTGCAAAATGCGGCGGCTAGATTACTCATGAATATTCCCAAGGGTTGCCCCACCTCAGAGGCCATTAGAGCACTACATTGGCTCCTTGTCCATCAAAGAGCCAATTTTAAAGCTCTCTGCTTAGTGCATAAGGCCCTCCATGGAGGCATTTCTGAGGAGGTGCAGAAACATTTTACTAGGTATCTTCCAGTAAGAACTCTGAGATCCTCTACGGTGGGCCTTGTTAGTGTTCCAAAAACATGCAAGGTAAGATGGGGAGGCTGCACATTGTCTTTTTGTGCAGCAAAACTTTGGAACCAGATGCCATCTACTTTGCGCTGCCAATCAAATCAGATGAGGTTTAGGAAAGAATTAAAAACTTGGCTATTTGTCAAAAACAAAAAAACACCCAGAGTCAGGTGCCCCAATTACCTATGTATCACAGTTAGCGCCAAGACGGCACAGCATTCGCTGCACTTTATAAATAACAATTCAAATCAAATCATATAAACTGACGTGATGGTTGAGAGTGGCTCACAACATCCCTTTCAATGAAATTGACAACTTCTCAAGCAAATTTAGCATGACATTAATGTCAACTCATATTTTTCCGTTAAAGCTTTTAATAACAATACACAACAACAAATCGTCACCAGCCTCCTGTGTCAAAATGGTGCCAGCCATTCTGACAATTTAATCGGGTATGTTGCGATCTATTTGGCTCATCCAGCATGACCATCTTTCCATGGTATGCCATGACCTCACAGAGGCGCTTCCTTAATTTATGGCACTGGGTACTTGCCACAATCTTTAACTCAGTTCAATGCGGGAAACCTATAGCTTAACACATTTCATCTGAATGTAAATTCTTGCAACATTTCCCCTTATTTATACATCTAGTCTGTCGTGCTACTACTCACAGAAGACGCTAGTGCAATAGTTCTTAACCTGGGATTCACAAACCCCTGAAGGTCCTACAACACCTACTCACGGGGCCTGTGCCTGTTTTGTAAATTAAGGGCCTGATTATGACTTTGGCAGTCTGATGGACCGTCAAATCCACGGTGACGCTGCGACAACCACTGCACCGACGGCCCCACCGCCGTATTATGACTTTGGCATTGGACCGCCATAGGACCACTGCTGTCGCCAGGGATACGCAATGCCTGGCAGTCTTGCAGTGGTCTGATGCAACAATATGCCGGCGGTGCAGCTGCTGCACCGTCAAGCGTATTATGAGTTTCCTCACTGCCCTCTTTTTCATGGAGGTGAGCATGCCATAAATAGAGTGGCGCTGAGAAAACTAAGAGGGCCTTACAGGGCCCCCTGGTGCCTCCGTGCACATGGGTACATGCAGGGGGGGGGCATGGTGTGCCCCCTGTCTCTCTGCACCCACAGATCCTGCATGGCATGGACATTAGAGTCCATGCCATGCTGGAACGCGCTGTGGCGGTCCCACTGCATTGCCTTTCTTAGGCTATCCTATGAGCCTTTGAAGGGCAGCACCGTGGGCCAGCCTCTGCAGGACCGCCCTGTGTGGATTACAGCTTGTAATCGGACGGGCGGTCGGCAGGAGAGTTTGGTGGTGTGGGAGCGGGCGCTGGCGTGCTGCCCCGCTCCCACACCACCAAACTCATAATCAGGCTCGGAGTCCTTTTATCACATTAATAAAACATATGTAACTAAATAAGTAAAATGCAAATCTGAACATTTTAAAATGCTTTGTAAATAGGAAGGAATTTGAAATTGGGGCAATAAATGAAGGTGATATGGTGGAAACCTCAGCTTGATTCGTGGGAGCAGATCAAGTACATCAAACAGAATCTAGTATGGACGATTGTTGGCCTCAAATAAAGCACTGGTATGCAACTACAAAACGAGGCCATGCATTAAGACCAAAAAAGATAAAACAATATGCAAGAGTCTAGCATATCATTTTGTCTCCTAGAAATAAAACCAATTATTGAAAAGCTTCAACTTTCCCATTAAAATTCTCATTTTAGGGGGTCCACAGCGGTCATAAGATTAAGAACTGCTGCCCTAATCAGTTTGTACATGGCTCTAATTAGGTTTCTAAATCGGTCTGATGAGATGTGTTTTATTGGACTTGCCTCAAACAGTCATTTGTATCTTCCATTTACAAAAAATGTTTCAGTCCAAATATGCCCTAAGAGCATCTGTATAAAATCCATTATCGCAACTCACTCAGCTGTCGATCAACAAACAGACCTGTGAAAATCAGACACAGGTTTAGAAAAAGTAGTAAAGACACTAGACACACAAGTTACTATTTAAAGAGTTCAAAACCAAATAAGTTTTATATGATTAATTATTCAGAAAGTTTTATTATATGCTTATATATAACAATTTTCTTATATATTTATTGTATGATAATGCAAACAGTTATTATACTATATGTATTTTTTTGTAAATTTCAATAAAAAATTGAACCACAAAAAAAAAAAAAAAAAAAAAAAAAACCAAATAAGTTGGAAGCGCAGCCAAAGACATCGGCTCGCACAGCCTCAAGTGTCGCATTGCGAGTCCATATACAGAGGTTTGAGCATACATGTGCAAAGCAATGCCTCCTCTCTGTGGAGACCCGTCTGCTTTGGTCAATCTTACTGTTGCTTTTTGGACCCTGACAGCAAACAAGACTGTTTTCACCAGTGTGCTGGTGGAGTCACACAAAATGATGCCCCCCCCTCCTTCCCCACCCTGTGGAATGTGATGAGGGGCCCCGAGTCCCCTATATTTCACAGACATTTCTTGGCCTTGGGCTGAATGGGACACCCCATGAATGACTAGGGGCGAATGGAGGGTTGTCGCCTCCCGCAACCCCCCCCCCATCCCCACCCCCAACACACCCCCACCCACCGTGCGCCGTAGGGGCCTGGGTTTACGCCTCTGCAGTGTACACATGTATATAGTGACCCGTTCCGGAAGGGTCTCGAGGTCTATGCAACACTTTGAGACGTCATAGGCGTGTCGTGTCGTATCTTACAAAGGCGCGCGCCGCGGACGAGCATATCGTGCCTTCTAATTAGTGACTCACCGCACGTCTAATAAACTTGGCGTGGGGTAGCAGCCCATCTATTACCTTATTTAGCAAGAGTGAGCATTCTTTCAACGCAGCTATCTATGTGCCTGAAGTTTTATTTATTTTCATTTGTTTTTTTGGTACGGTGCAAGATATCCATCGGTGCAAGAGATGTAATCGTTTCTGACCACAAGATTGCTGTTGGTTCAGGATAATGAGCGGTTGGCCTGTGGTCACGAGAGGCCTCGGAGACGCTGGTCCCACTTTCCCCGTGCACGTGGGAAGAAGCGGCAGCCGGATGTAAGATGCCATTCAATCGTCATCTTTCAAACTTATAAATGCGCTTTAATCACCCACAAAAATAAATAAACACAAAAGCATCTCGAGCAGGGTAGCATCCAAGACCGGTCAGGAAAGGCATGTTTTCAAAACTTTTTCGAACGGCACTAATTCCGGTTGCAATTTCCGAAACTGGAAGGTGGTTCTAAGCCCTGGGGCTACGTGGGCCAGAAGGTATCCTGCTTCTGTGTCACAAGTCAGGCTCACAATCACAAGCCACGTTCACAATTACAAGTCACGTTCGTCTTGTGAACTTTGTAATGACTTTGTAAATTGCTTAAATCATCCCTTTAAACGTGGTTATGCAGAAAAGGGGCCAGTGGAAGGGAGTGGCAATGTCCTGGCGCACCCGTGGACCCTTGTATTCTTGGCCAAACAGGTGCACTTTGCAAAAACTCAAATCAGTCAGAAAAGCAATTAAAGTAACAAAGGCGTTTTAATGGAAAACAAAAGGTGAGGTGCCAGCAGTATGACGTACACCCATGGCCTTATATGTGAAGTCCTACATTCCAAAGGACTCACATCAGAAATGTAGAGTTGGGAACACGATGTGTAATTATGAGGGATGTTTTATCAGCCACTGTGCCCGGAAGACTCTAAACAACACTGACTGCTGATGTACCAGATGTTTAAGCTTTGCCTCCTGAAAAGTTCCCAGCATGCCCATGTGTTATTAACAGTTCATGGCAGACAGAGGGCATTGCATAGTCCCGTGGCGCCAGAGCTAGCTTGGTCCACCCACAATAAAAGTATACAACAAACCACTTAAGCGTAAGCCTAGGAGGCTCTGAGTCATGCCCCAGCCAGGAGTCTTTCTTTACTGTGTCAGAAGTGATTTGTGATGTAATGAGTGATGTCCACATAAGCAATAGGGGAACTGAAATACCGAATTGCCTTTGAGATATTTCTTAACAGGAAAACAGGAGGCGGCAATCATTAGAGAAAAGATGGCCAGGGAAGCCAGGTGTATCTGGGCGTAGCCATCACACTTACTTGTCACACCCCAGGTCCTGCTTGGTATGAAGGAGATTGTTTGGAGAGGGGAGAGGCTTGCTCTCGTCTGCAGGGCCACAGGGTCAAGATGGAGGCTGCAGAAGGTCAGACAGGCCCTCCCACATCTGCCCTGTCCTATGCCGCATACCTAGCAGAAAAGCGGGGAGGGGTCTTCAGTTCCCTACTCAGACTCTACTGAGCTTGCTGTTACCTAAGTGGTGGGCTCCGCTTTCTGCATCAGTCTGAGCATCATTCCACCAGAGTGTGGCCTCCAACACCTTTTTTTGGTCTCGCCTGAGCCAGCGCATGCATTGCTCTGCGAGACATTTAGTAAGCGGGTTTTCAAAGTGCTACCACAGGCTTTTGGTGGCCTCAAGCTTGCGGTTACGCGTGCGTGCACGCGCGCAGCCGCCATCTATCTTTCCTCCTGTCATGGGTCATTAAGTGCATCGCGATCACTTTCGCGCCATATACAACTCCCGGGCTTGTTTTCACGTACGCACCACTCGCGTGCTTGTTTCCCCGATGCTCTGCTCCGCGGTCCCTTTCACTTTTTCCTGCTATTTTGTTACTGCCAATGTTTTTAAAAAGTCGGCTTTCTTCCTGCATGCGTTCACCCGATGGGAGTTCAGCAGCGATTTGTTTTTAAAAAGTCGGCTTACTTCCTGCATGCGTTCACCCGATGGGAGTTCAGCAGTGATTGCCGTTGTGCTAATAAACGTACGTATCAGCATTTGTTACTTTGTTTACCTCCCGTATTTTGATTCCAATCGGAATTATTTTTGGTTTTCGCCATTGTTTTATTTTGATAAAAAACAATACTCCTAGCCCTTCAAGTCTAACATTGTTCCGAGCTTCTACCTGTAAATACTGAAGCAGACATGCTTTTATTTGCTCACACGTTGTTTGCGTATCAGGAGTACTGCTTTTGACTTGAGCCTCTGATTATTGTCTGCATGCTGTGGGGTACCTGTGAAAGATTTATATTGGAGTTTATTTCCAGTGACCGCACCACTTGTTTTTTTAATACTTTATTGCTCGTTGCAGAGCTGCAGAGCTGCGCACGCACACCATTGGCTGCTTTGGTAATGGCGCCGGCTCCTTCTTTTTATGTTCCACTATTGCTGACGCACAGACCTCTCGCGGGATGCTGTCCTTGTTTAACATGCAGTTTTCTGGAAGAACAGTTAGGTAATTTTGAAGTACAGTTATTTTGAAGTATAGTTTTAACAGCTGTGTAACCTCCCTGCAGCATGATTAATGGGTGCACAGTGCGGGCTCCGTTCTCCAAGGGGTACTTGTGCGGTGTCCCTCTCCCATACCCATCCCAAACACCATAGGATAGTCAAGGCCCGGAGTCCCTGTGTGCGGATCTCACTTCAGAGAACACCCTTTCAGGTGAGGCTCCCGCATTGCAGCACACTGAATTTGTTGTCTCACAACTCATCGGACACATTCACTCCTTCTGTTACTCACAGGAGGTATCGGACTCGCTTCTAAGAGCACACTTTCTGTGCTGAGCGTGAACATCTAAAAAAAACACCCTAAAAATAAAGCACACAGCCTCAACCCCTCCACCACCACTACCCAGCTTCTTTCATTAGTCCACAGCAGCAATACATCTACGCCACAGCTCTTGCGCTCAGAACTACAGCCTGCATACCGGACACACACGGATGAAAAAAACGGTTGGGAAGTCAGCCAAGTTTGTGATCGGAGAGCCTCGTGGGGCCCTCCCTTTCCCTTCCAATATCCGTAGCATGTAAGGAAGATACTGTCTGGCCTACTAGAAAACGACACTCTGTGTGCTCTGCATTTTTACATAATTCACTTTCCCATGCACAGCTTGAAGTTTTCGATCAAACGGATATTGCGAGATCAGAAGGTATTAATATAGCTACATGCGGAATATATTGCTGCACCGAGCACTTAGCAGAATGTTACTGGTCACCTTTCAGCTGTTACTGTATTTAGAGAAGAGACTGTGTTGCCCGCATAGTTCACACATTCCTGTTTGATATGCAGGCAACACACAAATATTTAAATGTCATAAATAGAAGGGAAACAAATATTCCTTAAACTCGAAAAGGTTTTGTTCACGGTTCACTCAAACTTCTGTTCGCAGGACTGATACTGTTCTAAAAGCAGATGCTTGTGCGGCGAGGCCTTTACGGCTGATAAATTTATTAATTTTTTTAAAGGTAAAAAAGTATTTTTCTTTTTTAGCACACACACAATGTATACACGTGTGTATGTATGAGCACAATGGTAGTGAATATAAACGTGGCATTGTAATATAGGTTATTTAGAGCTACAGGACAGACACACACACGTTTGCACATGTAATACTATAGTGTAAATGTCACATGGCAGTTTATTACCAGAGTACAGCTAAAATGACATCCGAAAAACACGGTTTACTGCCTGGCAGACTGCATGAAACAATGAACTTACTCAGCGAAATAGCTCTCCTACGTGTCATCCTTCAGCCTGGTTGTGGTTAAATATCTTTTAAAACAAACACACAGAGTGTAATACGCGATTTATTATCACTTCATAGCCAATAGGTCTCGCTTTTGGGACCTTATAAGTGTTTAGCTATGCAACAGTTTGCGTTGTTGAACTAAGGATATTGTGATGCATACCTAAATACTTATAAGGTCCCAAAACCGAGACCTATTGGCTATGCCAATGCTTGTTGTTTTCAGTAGCTTGTGGGACCTGCTCCAATGCTGACCTTGGGTCAAGTCTCATTTACACATGGGAGAGGCAGTTTACCAAAGTATTTGGGTCCAGGGGAGCCTCTTGACTCGGAAAAAAATATTGCATTTTACGCAGACTGAGATTCTGGAGGGGCCAAGAGTTTGTTCTAAAATATGAATTTGTGTAAGATCCTTTGAATACTTGTGTTTTTTAACATGGTAATTCTCATGAGAATTGTTGTACTATCTCTAACATACTTTTGAGTTGATTTCTTCTTGTTATTTTAAGTTTATATTTCAACAGGGAAAAATACTGGCTTGTTCCGATTTTTCAGCTTTATTTACCTGCCTCAACAAAAAAATACCAGCCATGTCGGTAATACACAGGCCAAGTGGCTATCCTATTGGGACACAAGGCCAGTATGTCTTGTGGGTTGTTGCCAGGATTTCAGTGCAAGAGCACAGAGGTAAGGGGTTAGGTGCTAAGAGTGTGGCCCTTCATGTGAATTTCTAAATCACCAGACTCAGAAAGGGAACAGAAAGGAAGCTTTAGAAGACTGGGCAATGCAGTGTCAGAAGCACGACCACTTACCACTGCCGGCTCAGGATCTTCTAGGTTGCATTCCGCTTCCGAACCCATAGCGGTAAAGCATATTTACCCATTCTACATGACTCTTTGCTTGGAAATGAATTGTAGTGTTACTGGCTCTCAGATTTGTGCAATTTGTCTACTCAATCCCCTGCCCCTCACCTTAATTATTTGTACACTTTATGGGCTCATTGCATAGCCCTTAACAGGGTACCTTGTTTGGTTTCGCCTGCATGCCTTGCTCACTTGTGTTTGTGAAGCTCACACATATGCTGCGGATCCTTGCTCTCTGATGTCTTGGCATCATGGGGAGCGATGCCCGTATCCTGATCTACGTCTGCTCTTGTGACCACTCACTCTGTCTGGGCGGGATTCGGGTAAGCTTGCGGGTTTGGTTGGGGATGATGCCTCATTCAAACTGACACAGCTAAATATTGCCTGTTTATGGTCGTCCCTGAACTCCTGAGCCATGGAGGATAAGCTCCATCTCTAAAGAGTTTTAAAAAGAAATGAAAGATTCTCCCCAGTTCGGGGATTCAATTCCCTGGGAGACATAGGGTTAATTTTCCTTAAGTCATTCCTGGGGGCTGCTGCATCTTCTGCATGCCTCTGCCTCTCCTCGGAGCACCACAAAGAAGGAAAATATGCAAATAGACCCCAAGCAGGGTATTATGGGACACTCCTACGGCTTTCTGCTGCAGATATCTGGCTTTTCTTTTGGGTACCCCGGTCTCATTGGGGCCACAGGGAAAACCCACCCAACCCTAGCCGGCTCCCCGGGCGCAGGTGGAGTTCCTGTCCCACACAGGAGCTGGCAGTTCTCAGTGTGCTCCTGTCATGACAAGAGCAAGCTTTTCCTTCTTCTCTTGCCAGTGGGCAGGAGCTGTGCAGATTCCCCTGCCCCGGTGAGAGCGGGCAGCGAGCAGTGAAGTCAGCGTGACCCACCCTACTTAGACACAGAGGGAAGGGCACTGAGCCCAGCTTTCTAGCGACTGTGCGGTGTTCTCCTTGGTCTGTTCATGTTTTACAAACCCCAGGGTAAATAGAAAGCTATGGGGGCAATCAAAAGTCGGGGTAGGGGGCCCCATACATGCCCCTTAACCCTGTTAAATAATGACTGAATTCAGCACCAACCCCTGGGCTCTGGCCCACCCAAGGGTTTAAAATAAGGATTGGGCACCACACACGCTATTCTCTAATCTTAACGGTCAGATCTTCACTTGAGCATAGCTTGGGTCTGTTGGGATAATTTGAAAACTATTTGGCAAGGGAAAGCCACCAGGGACAGTTTCAACAGGCCTACTTGCCTCTAAAAGTGCACATTTTAACATGAGCTGGGTCTTCTGGGTCCCTGCGCCAGCCTTCTCCTTTGTCTGGCTCCTGGTGCTCCTCTATTGCTGGTGGGGGCATTTTGTGTAGCCTCTGCCAACAGCCAGAAGAACACCCTCTTGCTCTGCTCTGGGGTCCCATAGCCTCCTGGCTGACTTGCAGAGCGCCTAGCAGTGGAGACCAGGTCTTCCCCCCCAACAGCTGGTCCTCAGAGGGTGTAATAGACTCCACACCACTGGCCTTGTAGAGGCCTATTATTCTCCTGGGGGTCAGCTGGTGGCAAATACCAGAGGCCATCTGGCAGGGTATCAGATGGCTCTTCTTACTAGCAGGCCATGCTTCCACTGTAGTCGCCACCCAGGATCTTTTTCTCTTTTACTTCATTGTGCAGGGGGTTTTAATTTCTAGATGTCAGGGATCCCATGCCAATCCTAGGATGTTACATTATTCCTCACCCCTTGCCTCCTACACAGCATTCTTGGGCAATACAAAATGGTGCCATCAAGTTTTCTCCACACAGAGTTCCTCTGAGGGCCACAGCTCCAACCCTAGCTGACATCACCGTCGAGCCCTCTCCCCCAAAACTCCAAAGGTTAGTCCCTCCTGTGTTGGATCCTGACATCTGGACCTCCTCCTCTCTTAAGTGGGCCTAGGCTGTTCTGACCCAAGCACAGTGTGCCCCTTTCCTTTCCCAGGAACTGGATCAATCACTGATAATTATTCCTTTCTGCGGGGAGGCCTATGTTGCCCTGCCGGGGAGCAGAATAATCAACTTGGCCCCTGGAGGGAGGATAAAAACCCGGCATCAGATTATGAGACGAGCCAAGGAGAATTGGTGATGTTCCATAAAATGTTGATTTAGTGTGTTGGGAAATGCAAAATCAAACACAGCACGCATGTTTGCATGTTTTACCAGAGTTTGACACCTTGTTGAACTGTGTAGGCCTAAGTGGTACAAAACTGTACTTTAAGGCAGATTTCACCTTTATGTATAATACAGTCAAAGCAGTACAGAGTTTCCAGTAAAGTGACAATGTAAACATGACTGCATTCCTGCCACCAGTAGCCTGGCTATGTAGGTTTATATTTGTCCCTATTGATAGGCCAAAACCTTCCTTTTAAATAGTTATAAGTCACCCGTAAGTTGGTCTTATTGCCCATAAGGCATGATATTTAAAAGTAGGACAATTACAACTTTAAAGTTAATCATGTCCTTACAATGAAAAAGCCATAAAAGCTATTTTCACTGTAACAGAATTGGCTGTGCCATAGGAAAGGATTGGGATACAATATTAAGGTTAACAAATGTTATTTCCATGTAGGAAAGGGTTACAAATTAAATTTTTGTAAGTTTTGAAATATTTATTACAAGCCCAATTCGCTGGTGAAGTAAAATGTGTAATAAATATTTTGGAAAGGCGACTTTTAAAAAGTTTCCTTTGCCTTGGTTGGATTCCCAGGAAGTGAAATCTTCATTTTGTTCTCCCTCTTCTGCCAGCCAGTAATTTGCATTAAATAGGTGTGAACTTGTTCCCGGGACAAACACAAAAGGTTTTGGATGTGGTGTTGTGCCCATAACAGGTTCATCCGTAATCTGGGCCCAAGGATTTGATCAACTTCAAAGAGGCCTACTCTGTCACAAGCAGATGTAGCTAACACCCAGGCTGCACCCTTCTTTTGTAAACCCCCACAGCCAGACCAACCTCCATCGCAGTGGGCCACTTTTTGATGTTACAGTGTCAGATCCTGCTGGAGTGTCAAGGCCTGCTGGCCTGGTCTGCGAAGGTTTTTTTTTTCTTATAACATCTGGGGTACACTTCAAAGGACGGAAACATAATTCCAAAACAATTTTTGTGTATTTTCTGTCTGGTTGCTTAAAACTCAGCTTTGTACTACCAGTTTTCTGTCTGAGTTTGTTGGGGGTACAGGAACTGCTTAAAACTGGAGTTTGATGTTGGGTGTCGGAGAACACTCGTATTAATTTAGTCACTCACACACCACACACACCCACACCCACATACACACACCTCTCTCTCAGAGCCCAAGTTTGGTTGGGCAAAGACTTTGGCAAGCTTGAAAATGCCCAAAGTAGGTAGGGTTACCCGGGGAACCTTTAAAAACCCACTGGTTAGGGCATCCCCAGGTATCATTCCCACCCACTAGCTCATGCCAGGCATAAATGTGGCATCTCCAGGAACCCACTTCAGAGCATTCTGGTCCTGTGACAAATCAGAAGGGGAGTGCCTAGAAGACCAGCCTTGCTCTCACTCTTGTACATAGAGAAAAGAAGTAGACGCCCGGGGTCATAAGACTGACGTCCTGTTAAAGATACAGGGACACAACATGCTACAAAAGGCTTTTTCTTGCAACTGCTCAGCTGAACAATGGCGCCTGGACTGGACCCTCCTGTTGGCCTCTGCCTGCCAGCCCGTGAGTCTCTAAGTGCCTCCTCTACCCCCAAGATCATGGGGACTTTAGAAATGTACTGCTGTGGTGGATTGGAACCTTAAGGACTAAAGTCTGAGGGTAAAATCTTTGACACGGACAAATCTGGTTAGTGTATCCGACCTGTGCTCCATCGTAGTCAGCGTCAAATTGCATCTAGATCCTGTTCTACCACGACCATTGACTCTCATTGGCACCAAGTGCTTTTTAGAGCTATTTCTACTTAAACTTTAAAGATTCATATTTCCCAGTCCCCTTATTGGATTTTCGTCATTTTGGTGTCACTTTATTTTTTTTAATAGCATCTTTATTGGAATACTGACCTATTTATAATGGCCACTAAAATTATAAGACCTACCCCTGGTCATCACCTCTCCTTGCAGAGTACCTTCTGCGCCAGGCTACTTGTGTGTAATTACTGGGCTGTGCATGATGGTAGTCTCACAGATGTAGCGTGCCCAAAATGTGAATGACACTTGAATAGACCAATAGCTAAAGATGACTGAACGTTCACAAATGTAAATATTTGGGCAGTGTAAAAACAAATGCGGAGATATGATTTTGCCTGAAAACATGAGGCCAGCAAAAACACCTAAAGACGGCTCTAGGCCAGACTTAAAAAGAGAATAACACACCAGCCGCCAAGGCAAGGGGTCAGAGAACCAGAGTTGCTAACAGCAGGGTGGCCCATATCCAGCATGCACTGGAGACAGACGACAGCTGTACATCCTGCTGAAGTGCACCCCATGCTTGTATCCAGACACGTGTGTCCCATGACAACCACAGCAGCAACAGATGAAAAGCGGGGTAAGGAGGGAGGGTGAGATGGGGAAAACGGAGTCAGACAAATTCCAAGACGTGTAAAGTAAGTTTACTTTCGATACGATCGAAGAAGATGGAAAAAAACGTGAATAAATAAAATGCTGCTGACATTGGAAACCTTAATTAACGAATCAAGTTTTGTAAACTGAATTTATTGGTACATTAGTAAATGACGAAAAGAACTCAGTGGACCCATAAATGCAACACTGAGCAGTGGATGCAAAGACACAGTGAGTCACCCAGCGACCAGCACCGACACATGTTGATTACATCACCTTTTCACAAGGTACCTGCTGTACTTTGAATGAATGAAAGGCATGTGGTAGATTAGACATGGAATCAGGAAATGAAAATACAAAGGCTTGTCAAATAACTCCTACCCTGTGAGTCAGGCGGCCATGTATTTTCAAATGTTTGCAGGTTTACGCACTTTCTGACATGTGCTGTTTGTGGTTCCTTAGGCCTTACTTTGCTCAGCTACAAACTGAGTTTAACTGCTGATTCAAGCGCAGCTCCGAAATATTATTTACAATTATGTATAATATACAAACGTATCAAGAATCAAGACCATAATTTGCATGACTCCATTTAAAAATTAAAAAGCTGAATCATTTAAACAATTTCATATGAAGGAATGCGTAAAGGGGGCAGGGTGAGAATTCCTACTAACGTTTTCATTCATAACGCCAGGCTGTCCGTAAAAAGTGGGCAATCGCAAACTGAATAAACATAGTCAGTGTGTGGGGCAGATATAATTCAGCCTCCATAACCTTTCTAGCATATGAATTCCTTAATATGTGAACTACCCGCTTTTTTCCACAAGAAGCAGAAGGGATATATAGAAACGAAGGGCTAACCGTCTGAATCGTGAGCCTTTCACCCCTATAAGTAGATTTAACAGGGGCCCTAGCAGTAGTAGTTGCCATTCGTTGCGTTCCCACTCTAAACCTTACAACCAGTCTCCTCATACCTGGTGGCACCATTTCATCAGTTGTTTGATTGGCTATTGATACTCGGCTTGGCAGAAGCATCTCCCAAGACATGTACAAACATCTGGTGGCATGGATCTATCCTGCAATTTTTCCAATATTGACTGCCAGATTCAGGAATTGTGGCAGCTTGTTACATGCCACAGAGCTCCAGTGTTTCATGCTAACCCCCGCAAACTCAGGCCTGGATATCCAAAGGGCAAGGTTTGACGGTGTTTTTGTCGCCTCTCTCTTCCTGGACGGCTAGCCTGGCATCGTGAGCGTACATCTGTTCACCCACATAATACTTTGTAATGATCACAGCCAAAGACTGCAGGTAGATATTTAAGAAGGTTGGTGAGAGAGCTGGACCCTGGGGAACTCCACAGTGAACCACAGAGGAGGAGAAATACCCCTCCTACAGCTATTTGTCACACAGAAATGTGCGATCTACCCTATCAAAAGCATCCAGCAACTCCTTCAGCCACAATAGGGGTTCCTTGATGCACGCAGGAGCCATTTCATGACCAGGATGAAGTGTGATTGTGAGCTGCCAGGCAGGCATGGGTTTTCAACGGGCTTCACAAGTCTTTCACCCACAGCAGCTCCCATGATATTACTGATAATTGCCACATAGAAATGGTTAATGCAGCCAGCAATCTAGATGTGCAGAACAGGGAGGATCGAGAGAGGAAGCTACGGTATGAGGCCCGGTAAGTGAGGCTGAGATTTTTTTTGTGGGGGGGGGGGTAGTTTTTAAAGGGGGTCGGTTTTGGGCTCAGGGAGGGGTCGCGGTAGTATTGAGGGCCAGAATTTAGGGCGAAGGGCGAAGGGGCCAGGATAGTTTTAAGGGCTGGGGGTATGTTTTAGGGCTCAGGGCGGGGGGGGGGGGGGGAGGCTGGACTCATGGATAGTTTTTTTAGGCAGTGGCCGGGTTTTACTGCTCAGGGCCGGGGGTCAGGGTAGTTTTAAGGGCTGGGTTGGGGTGGATTGCAGGGCGGGATATCAGGTGTTAGGGCGCATGGCGGGGGGGCTGGGGTGTGCACTTTACAACGCATATCCCATTAGCAATCATGCCTTTACAATGAAATCAATTGTTAAGGAATGCATGGTAAAGGCATACGTGGTAAAGACGCAGTCACGGTTCAAACCGCATTGTTTAGGCATACGTGGTTTAGGCATGCTTGGTTTCATCATACAACCCCTTTTCTTTGGCTATGGACTGGAAGTGATAGAGTTCAACTGATAGAATGATGGTGTTGATAGGTAACTAAAAGACTAAGGGGCTCATTTTGAGATCAGTGGTAATAAATCCTCCAATGTCTGAAATTCTAAATATGAAGTAGAATTCACCAGCTGAATTTCCTCCCCAACAAAAAAACAAGATTCTGCAACCATAACCTACGATGGAGGAAATCAGGTCAGTGGGTTGTACTCCGCTCTTAAAACTGGAGGATTTTTATTTGCTACGAAACTCTATATCAGACTTGAAGTCATCATTTTCAACCCTTTCCTATTCATTTCCTCTATCAGATTTTACTCCTTTTTCTAAAACAAACACACTTTGCACTTCCTCCAGTATGTGCCTCCTCATCACTGTGTTTCTACAATATCCTTCCCCCCTCCTTTTTAAAGCATCCTGCTGGGGATGGGGCATCGTTTATTTTTAGGTCTCACCTGAGCCAGCGCGCATGCGCTGCTCTGCGAGATTTCTAGCAAGGGCTTTACACTCGCAGCACATGCTCGTGCTTTCTAAGAAAGACAGCACGCAATTGGCCAAAAGTGGGTACATGTCCCGCCTTCTCTCTGCCCTGGCCTAGGCAGCTCGGGAGCGAGCAGCAGCCCCCCACTGTGCCTCCTGCATTCTTTAAATTCTTTACAGCGCGCATGCGCACGCACTAGTCCCAGGCTTTTAGCTGCATGCCTTACAGCGCGTGCGCACCACTCCCGTGCTTTTTTTATGTTGCAGTGACACCCACGTAATCCCCGCATTTCTGTGTACATTTCAATACCACTTTTTTAGGTCTCGTACGTTTTTTATTTATTTTTTGTTGCAGTGAAACCCATTTAATCTCCAAATTTGTGTGAATATTTCGTTGCTGCTTTTCCGAGTCTGTACTTTTTTTGTTGTTGTTGAAGTGACTCCCCTGTTATCTGCACTTTTGTATGAACATTTCATTGCCGCTTTTCTGGGTCTCGTACTTTTTTATTTATGTCTTTGTTGTGATGACTCCCATCTAAGCTCCACTTTTGTGTGCACTTCCGTTTTCGCTTTTCTGGGCCTCGTACTTATCATTCTTCTTTTTGTTGCAGTGACTCCCGTGTTATCCCCACGTTTGTGTGCACATTACATTGCTGCTTTTCTGTGCCTCGTACTTAAAAAAAAAAAGTGTGGCCGTGACTCCCGTGTAATCCCAACTTTTCTGTGCACTTTCATTTAGCTTCTCTAGGCCTCAGACTTGTTTAATTTATTTTTGTATTCCAGTGACTCCCGTGTAGTCACCACTTTTGTGTGCACATTTCATTGCCGCATTTCTGGGCCTCGGATTTTTTTTGTTTTTTGTTGTTGCAGTGACTCTTGTGTAATCTCCACTTTTGTGTGCACATTTCATTGCGTCTTTGCTCTTTACCGCCCTCTGACTTGATCTCTTTCCTACCCCTTTATACTTGCCCATTGAATGACACCCACGCTCCTCCTCGGCCTCCTGTTGGTGTTCCGTATGATGGCACGAGCATCCATTCCCAGATGCCACCTTCTTCGCGCCCCTCAACCACACCCATGTTCTTCTCCACTCCGTCCTTGTGTATTGCGGTCCCTTCTCTATGTGTGCTCCAGACCCTGGTTTTCCTAAGTTACTTCCCTTGGGCTTCTTCTACCGGGTCACGCTGCCCTTTCTTTGTTCCTCCTCCAGGGTTCATGGTAGATATAGAAGATAGACCGTCCTGACCATTTTTTCATCTAATCTTTTTTTTTGTGTAAATTATTTATTCAGTTCAATTGTCCTAATTTACTAATTTTTGGTAATTGTACATTTTTTGTCTGGCTCCACCAAATTGGTAACCAACACAGTTTTTTAAATACATGAAAAAACCGTTATAGTCTTATCAGATAGATATTTTCTGCATTTTGCCCATTCCCCAAAGTGACATTTTGGATATCTGGATTCATTAAGGCTGCATTTTACAATTCAAAAATATTCACCTAGGTCACCTTGACAATGCCCACTTGTAGCGGCAAAGAGAGGCCTTTTGCCTACTGTATGGGAAAAGATTCTGTTTCAGACTCAAACCACATATAAAATGGGGGGGGGGGGGGGACACACGTCTAGATCACACCTTGATCTGCTGAACCGTATACCCTCCAGCTCTCTCACTCGGTGGGGCCTCTGGAGTCCAGAGCCTTTTCAACTAGACGGATCTCTCCAACTGGCGACAGCAGAGTATGTTTCAAATCAGTGTCCATGCTTTTAATAAATATAAAAAGAACGTGTCCGGGGCTACTAACATCTGCTGTGATCTGTCTGGGGTTACAAGTTCGCAGGCTTAGCTTTCATCTTTTGGGGTCGGAAAATTGATTTCCAATTTATTGACACCGCTTTGGAGCAACAGAGTACGATACAGAGTGCTATATAAAACAAATAATTATATTATACTTACCATAGGAAGACATGGCACGTGTGAGCTACATCTACCTCTCATTGCATTTAACCTCTCATAGCGCCCCCAAAAAATCAGTAAAGGGTTTAAATAGGGGTTAATTAAAAAAATGTCCGTGGTTTTTCCTAGTGCTGTGAAAGCACATTCTGATTGACTTAAAAAATAAAATTTTGGAAAACATTTTCCTACCCAAATTAGGTATGCGTTCTGCTTGGGATGCAATCTAAAATAAAGGTCCTCCGATATTCTCTGCACTGTACATATTTTGTCCCTTCTGCTTGACTGCAACTTTGGAGCCTCGGGCGCGCCCCCTTACATAAACCGCTCTAAACAAAATGGCGACCGTCCAATTCTGACGCACTGTTTTAAGATGGTTTTCTCTCATCAGTCCACCCTCGACAGTGTCCTTATATTTGTTGATACTTTCATAACAGTTCTTTTTTTTGGGGGGGGTTATTAAGGTCGTCTCAGCCAGGTCTCCGATACCCAAAGGCGAGACCTATTGGCTATGCCAATGCTTGTTCTTCTTCTCTTCCGCCTTCCTCCTGCTGCATACTGAGGTCTCTCCAGCCACAGATATGTTTGTAGGTGAGGCCTCTGATGGAAAACTCAATTCAAAGTTTTTGTTGCTCTCCCTACTATGCAGGTAATCCCCATTCTAGTTCTAAAAACTATCCACTCCTGCAGTAGTTTTTATTGTTGCAATTCTAAGCTAGAAAATTATTTTAAAATAATGCCTTGCAAAATGAATGCTAGGGATTTTTCAGATATCTTTTTAAACAATTCTTTAACTTATCGTATTTATTTTAAGTAATCTTATAAAGCTATGATTTATCTTATCTAGTACCTCCTGAAGCAATAGGTCTTCTACACAACTGAATCAGAAATCGCTCGGCGCTACCCTTTGCGATGAGATGTGCCAATAATTTATGGACTTTCTTATGAAAGAATTGGAGAGTAGCTTAGGCTTTAGAACAGATACTGAGATGTTTATTGCTCTCCATTTTTCTTTCTGTCTATTAGTATATCAGTTCTGAATGCAGAGTAAGTACAGCAGCCCAAGGACCCTCTATTAGGATCCTTGAACCATGACCCGGTAATAGCAATGGATTGTAAATAATTATCTAATTTGAGGTCAGTTAATCAGTTGAACTTTATTAAAAGCTAACTACCTTTCTGCCCCGCAACAGCGGCCGCTCCACTGTTGGAGCGGAGAAGCGACGCCCCACTTAAATTCCCCTCAAAGCCCCCGAGGTGAAAAATAAAATGGTAATTTATTACCATTTTATTTTTCAACCACCATTCCGAGCTGAGCGTCAGGAAGAGGGCCTGGCCCCTTCTGAGTAACAGCAGCAGGGAGGAGTGTGGGCTGGCTATGCACTGTTTAAAGTGCGCATGTCTTTTTGGCCAGCTATCTTGAGACGGCCAGCCACACATGCGTACTTTAAACATCTCTAAACTAGCTGTCTTAAAACATCTGGGTTAAAGCAAGTGTAGGCCTCCAGAGCACTGTGGAGTGTTGAGTGAGGCCACGCCCTCCAATCAGGGCACTGTTCTCATGCTATGAGAGCAGCGCTCTGATTGGAGGGAGTTGCAGCATCTAGTTCCTGTGGCTGTCAGCCAAACAAGATCTCCAGAGCCGTGGACGTCGTTGCTAAGTCTTCTTTTTAATTTAATTTTACACGCGCCCGCCCCACTCCCCCCCATAGATGCCTGCCACCACTGCACAGCACACCTTCCCTCTATTAGGATGGTGCCGAGAAAGATTGAATGGTGATGCCACTCATAACACAGGTGGTCCTGAGCCAATGGGGGGTG
This sequence comes from Triturus cristatus, assembly GCF_964204655.1. Lineage (NCBI taxonomy): Eukaryota > Metazoa > Chordata > Amphibia > Caudata > Salamandridae > Triturus > Triturus cristatus. The sequence continues at coordinate 320,075,536 of NC_140586.1, read as the reverse complement.
TATGTCAAGAAAACTTTTCTCTGCATCTTCCAGTTTCCCACGAGCTCGCACATTGTTTAACACGCTTGACTGGAACTCACCTTGGATATCCCTTTCACTCTATGAGATAAGATTTAAAGGAGCAATACAATGAATGATGTCACAATACATCTCACCAAATAAATCATTAAACAATTAAATATTTAGGAAGGATACTGTTGATGATGGTTAGCAATGCGGGATTGGATAAAGAGAAAGAGTTGTCATCTCTGCATTGGATGGCTCCTTTACATATCCGTGCAGCTGGGCGGCTGGAGTAAAATGATCCTTTTTTGGACAACCAGGCTTACTTATGTCAACATCGACTCCATGCAAGTAAGAGGAGAGGGGTCAAAATATCCTGCTAGGTCTGCAAAAAGAAAGTTGAAGGGAGAAAACAAAGCAGAATAAACCACTTAGCATGCACACCTCCTTGCTGAAGCGGTACACGCACAAGAGCGATAGAATTGCACTTATAGCCGCATTATTTAAACTATCCCAGACTGCAGGAAGTAAGGTCAGCAACTCACTCCAGGCCATTACGCCCGCACTCATCACCCATGAATCACTGATTTCAAGTGTGTCTAATTAGGTCAATGGAAGAAAAACAAGACTACAACCCCCAGAATGCACTAGGAAACTACGCAAAAGTCCAGTACTGGAGCAACGTCCAGAGTAATCAGAAGTCATGTGGTCACCCTTCAAGGAAGTGAAATGAGTAAATAGCCTTACATTTCGTGGGCGCATGCTGGAGTCAATAAGGATGCATTTGCAAATCATCCAGGGCCTCGCTGTCACTACCTCCCACTGGTGCCTTGAAGGGGCTCGTGTAGTTGAGGGGCTGCAAGAAGAAAAGCAATTGTGAGGTTTCAGTCACAGTACTAACTTCCATTATTCCGATTTTGTTCTAATCTATCTTTCTCTTCCCAACTGGTACAATCAACAAGCATTGGCATAGCCAATAGATCTCGCTTTTGGGACCTTATAAGTGTTTAGCCATACAACAGTTGATGTTGTTGCACCAAGGATATTGTGCTGCATAACTAAATGCTTGTAAGGTCCAAAAGCGAGACCTATTGGCTATACCAATGCTTGTTAATAGGGCCTCCGGGCCGAATTCAGAAGAGGTCAAAGGTAAGTTTTGAGATTGCCTCTCTCATTTGAATGTACTTTAGTACTTTTTGGAAGTTACAGACATTCTCACTCTAATGTCTGGAAACCTGTGTCACAGATTTTCAGCACATAACTGGAAATCGCAATCTAATATAACTTTTTCTGATGTTGCGTTACCTACACTCTGGAACTGTGTGTACAATGCAACCCCACTTTGGGGGAAGCCACCACCTTATGAGCAATTGCTAATTTTTTCTTCTCCACGGGGTAACATTTTTTTTCCCAAAGAAAGGGGGTCCTTTACCTACATGCCCCCCAGGTTTAGGAGTGTTTTGCCCTCCTTCCCTCCCTGGAAAGAGATTTACTCCTGTCCTTTGGAGGAGCACATTTCTAACCATTTCCAGGGTGAGAAGGGTCAGAGAGACTTTGTGAATTTGCACAAACTCAGAAGGCTAACCACACCTTGGAAAGCCTACTTCCTACCCCTGGCGTAAAGTTACTTCTGTGTGATGGGACAAACTCTTAGCATACAATTGTGTAGGTGTAAATAGATGTACACCAGGTAAGTATCCATTTCTGAATAATTTTATCGTAACTTTATGGACAAAACACTTGTGAATTCGTCACCCAGATTTAACCACTACCAAAGATGATCCGCGTGTATTCTGCACTTCTCAGATTCCAGCTCTCAACCAAGGCCTTCCCCTCTCTCAGGGTTAGTGGTGAGGGAGTCAATGACGGCTTGAGCATATTTCCAGTCAAATGCCCATGACTCGGCCTGAGTTCCCCTTAGTGCCTCGAGCCTAACGAAAGCCGAGCCCAGAAGCTGTGGATTGTACCTCCTGCATCCAAGCTCCCACTGGCACGTCATTCACCAGTCCCCTCTGGGTGCTCCAGTTTAGAGGCTGCTCGGTGCCTGCCTCTACTTCCACAATTAATGCAAAAAGCCTGAGACACGGGCCAGAATATCCCTGGCACCCAGGGGGCTTGGATAATGACGCGATAGCACATAGAGGGAAGGGAGGCAGAAAGAAAGAACTAGTTGCAAGAGTGCTGACAACCGGATCTATAGAAGTAAGAAAGGGGGGAGGAGAAGCATTGAAGCGGGAGGTAGAGGGGCATGGGGAGCGAAAGCAAGGGAAAGCCAGAGATGATTGAAGATAAAAAGAAAGGGGGCGGGAGAAATTATACCCAATAATAAAAGTTTTTGAGCAGGTTATGTCTCTCATAAATGTGTTATTTTATTTAATAGAATACAAGCGGTACTTTCTTTTGTGTGCAGAACATCCGTATTCCTCCTGCTATCAGATCTACCAATTCCTGCAAATCGTGCTATAGTCAGGGCCACTGGAATTATGCGATGTTGACTCTGCGGTGTTTTCCATATAGTTGGGAATTTACTGCATTTGCCTCATAGTCTATAATCCACTGTATAATCTGCACCTTTAATAAAATGACAAAATGGCAAGTGTATGCTGTCACAATATGCTGCAGCAGTCTGCTAATTGATTGAGTTAGCCTTAAGGTTTATTTGGGTCGTCCTTTGCCACATAATTCCAGAGGCCCTTGTGACAGATCGTACATACAGCCCCTAACTGTCCAAAAGAGCTCGCGGTCAAATCGGATAGTGAGTATATTATAGCCACTGGAAAGGAAGCAGTTTAGTCGGACTGGGAATTCCCCAGCTCCTGAGAAAATGAGTCGGCCTCTATATTTAACGCTTTATAAATGAAACACTGCAGAAATAAACCAGCGTCTGAATACATTGCAATAGCACCTACATATGAAACACCTCCAGGCACTGAAGTCTGACACGTGATTGCGAACGACACTGGGCTTTCAGTCAATTTCTATGCGAAACCCCCTCTAACACAGGAGAGACCCGATCACTTCTGTGCACAATGAAATTACACGAGGTTGTAGGAGTTCGCGAGACAAGAGTTGGATAGATGGGTGCCGGGGAGGAAAAAAAACGCGGAGAGAAGAAAGAAACAATAAGAGAGAATAAAATGTGAGACAGGAGTTAAAAATGAAAAGGGAGTATAGAGAAATGAAGACAAAGGAGGGTGAAAGAGAGGGTAGCCATGACAGAAGAGAGAAGAAAGGATTTATGAGACGTGAAGACGAAAAAGGAGATGAAAGAGAAAGGGGGAGGAAAGAGGAGGAGCTGTGGACGATGGGAGAGATAAAAGCCAGTTGGAGAAACGTGTAAAAGTTGGGGGATTTGAACTGGAATTATAGAAAGAAGTAGGCGAGAATGGAGATAGCGAAAGGACGGCACAAGGGAAGAAAATAGAGGCGTGGGGAAGAAACAGCAGAGATCCATGAAATGAAGTCGGACAGAAGAGTGTGTGTAGTTGGGTTTTACAGCGAAAGTAAACAAGTTACCGTATAGTGAAAAAGATCTAAGACTGCTTAATGGTGTAACGTTATAGCCAACGAGGAGGGAGGGGGAGAAGGGAGGGGGGAGAAGGGAGGGGATAGTGAGAGCAGACAGCAAGGGGGTGGAGGAGGCTTAATGAGCCATGACAGAAAGGCAGATGGCGGCTGCGGGCGTGCACGCTCACGTGCACTCAATCTTTAGGCCACCAAAAGCCTCTGGTGGCACTTTTAAAAGCCACTTACTAAATGTCTTGAAGAGACAGCATGCGCTGTCTCAGGCGAGACCTAAAAAGGGGACCCCCTTTACATTGGACCCTATCCACTTTGTTTCAGCATTTTAGGGGTTTTTCTCAGTTTTCTTTAATGATGTGATGTCTTTTTCCAAATTGAAATGTAAACCAGGCGTGTTTTATGTAGAACTTTACATTTTTAACAGTTCTCTAAAAACGTATTTTTCCTAAAAAACGTGACAGTATTAAAAGGGTGTAATGAAAGGTTTCAAAGCCCTTGAAGTGTTTTCTGGAATGGATTTAGGGCCAGATGTATCGATAAAAGGAATAGCGATTACCTAATTGTCATTCCCTGCGAATTGCAATTAGAAAATCACTATTCCTAACGTATGAAACTCATAGAGTTACATTCACCAAGTCCTAGAGGGTCGCAAATGGCCCTAACTCATGAATATTAATGAGGTAGATCGTAATTTGCGACCCACTAGGAAGCGCTAAAATCACAGGGATAGTGGCCTGCTGGGGTCACATCTGTGATTGCTCCTAAATAAAGCAATTATTTTGTTTGAAAAAAAATGTGGCCCATTTTTCCTATAGGAAAACGGGCTGCGTTTAAAAAAGAAAAATGATAAGTTTTCTTTTTATTTTTTTAAGAGTAGGCAGTGGTCCTGGGAGAACTGCCTGCTCTTAAAAAACATTTTCACAACTATTCACAAAGGGGAAGGGATCCCTCGAGTGCCCCTTCCCGCTTGCGAATGGGTTACCACCTACTTGAAGTAGGCGGTAAAATGCGAATGTTTAGCAGCTGCATTTCAGCCACTAAACATTCTTACATAACAATGCGATTCAGTATTAGGAAGGGACGCACTAAACACGCCCCTTGCTAATACCGAATCGGTATGTATTCACAAATCCAAATTGCGATTCAGTAACATGTTACCCAATTGAAATTTGGGAATGATACATACCAAAATGCATTTTTCCAGTCACAATTCGGGCAAATCGTGCCATTTGTGACTAGAAAAATGCTTGATACATCTGCCCTTAGTGTGCTTACATCTTTATGGTGTACTCAAACTATTTACATTCCAGTGGCCACTTAGAATGTCATAGACTGATATCTCTGACATCATGACCAGTGAGTATGTACTTTGAATAGCCCAGAAAATAACACCCACACCAGTCCTCAGACTAACAACTAACTCTGTGTTAAATAATCCTTTTGCGTGCTCGTGTCAAGTACTGCAAAAAGTTGAGATGAAAGCCGCCGGCTTCACTCAAGAAGTTAAGTATTAGAACTTTGAATTACTGGATAATAGTATCTCTTTCTTGGTGAACTTGCATGAGCTGGTGAACCTGATCTGAAATTTCAGCACAGTTTTTTGTTTGATCAAATCTGCGTCAAGCCTGTAAACTAGCCAGATGTTGTAGCAATCAAGCACACTGCTCAAACAGAGACACTGTTATTATTATTGCTAGTTCCTAGCACTTGTCACATGTAAAGCATTTAGCTGTCAATGGTATATTGACTTTCTTATGAAAATAAAATAAAAAATCTCTCAATTCATAAATAAATCAATAAAAGAATGCAAGAGCAGTTGCAATAATGCAAATGAGATTTCCTCAGTAGCCACCAAAAAAACCCTGCCTCCTGGGCTGTTGTAAGCAACACAACCATAAAAAACATTAAGGAAAATTTCTTGCACATGTGCACCATATGTATGGGCCAGAAGCCTTTTGGTATTTACAGCCAAGGGCTAGAATTTATTGCTCAACTTAATAAAAATCATAACACCAAAACAGGCTTGCCAAAAATAAATATAAAGCAAAAAGACGGGCCAGGAACAAAAACCCTACGTACCTGGGCAATTTTTAGTACAATAAAAAAGTGGTTCATTCAGAGGAAGAGAAAGTAGTTCACAAAGGTACATTGGGGCACATCGAATGCCACTCTAGTGGCTCATTAGACAACTGGACATGAAGTGTCAAGTGATTGAGTAAGTGATATCCAATCCACGTGGGGCCGACAATCAAAAGGCACTGCTAATGCTCACATGATGTTGGATTTAAATTTGAACTCTGTAGAACGTGGATGAATGGTACTGGAAGAGGCTAAACAAACACTGTCTATTCACATGAACTAAATTGTGGCTTAAGTGTTATGTAACTTTGTGTTATGACATTTTATTTGTATTTTATGTCTAATTATGATTTTACTCTCAATATTATGGTTTTATCATCTTCTAGGAATAGATACTCAAAATAATCTTTTCTTACCTGTAACTCCAGTTTTCTCATAGGGAAATTTCCATGATAAGTCATGAGTGTTGAATAGTCCTGCCCACGTTTGGGGACCCCGGAGCACTTCTTTAATATATCTTCCTAAGTGGAGGTTTTTGCCTTTCTTGAGGAAGGGCTGTCAAGACACTTAAGAAAAAGACAAATAATGCAGCCTATATAACTAGGCCACAATGGACCAATTCTTCACCATGAAGTCAAAACAAGGGCAGTACATTAAAAACAAGAATTGGCAAAGCCAATAGGTCTCGCCTTTCAGACCTTATAATAAAAAACAAAATGAATGAATGATACACACATTCCTTGCCTCCTTAGACCCTGCTCCCTTTCACACAAACCAAGCACAGTTACCTCGGAGTGGTGTGTGCGGCCATAATGACCCAGAAAACAGCGGCAAATTAAAAGCTTTTTCACGCCTTCCATTGACAGCAAGATACTCTAATCAATGTGCAACACAAAAGCACCTGTCAGCAACGACGTCATGCTATTTCCTGTAATCAGATGTTGCGCCTGCCAAGCTTTTGTTCTCGCTAAACCCTTGGCGGTGCGGCAGGCAGAGATCCCACCTGCACTGGTTTTTACCTGGATTTACGGTGGCGCACGCTGCAGCTTTGTTTCTCATAACATCCAAAGGATTAATCGGCTTAAACCTGGCAATGAATAGGGCCCGTGAAGAACACAGACCATAGGCTTATTGCAAAGATGATCGCGAGTTGTGGTAAGGTACACGAAGCAGTCAAAGGCTGATTGCAATGTCGCAAATTTTATTTTTTGATGCGTAAAATAAATAGGTCTGGCCGGTAAATTCCGTTTCGCTCGTGGAATTTGCATACTTTCGTGTTCCGCGGAGAACACGGAATTGCCCAAAATTCTGCGGTCCGCGTCTTCGCGGAATTTTTTGCATGTTCGCGTTCTCAAAATGCATGTTCGCAAGATATTTCCCCCCGAGCACGCAAACAGCGTTCGCGAACAGGAAAAAAGCATCGCGAACAAGCAATTCCGCGTGTTCGCGGAATTTCTGCGTGTTCGCAGAGATTTTTTACCGTTTCGCAGAGATTTGCATAGCGCGACTGCGCAAATTCCGCCCACCCCTAAAAATAAATAAATGAAGTGTGCCACACTGCGCGCCGCTGCTCGCTCTTGAGAGCAAAACGCAATGGGAGTGATCAGTAAAAAAGAGGTGGGACATGCGCCCGCCTTTAGCCATTTGAATGCTTTCATTATTGAAAGACACATGCAAAAGCCAAACACATGCGTGGGGGGAGTCAGACCCACACAAAGTACTTGAGAGTGCTTACAAGAAACCTCTCAGAGCAGCGCATGCGCGCTGGCTCAGGCTCGACCTACTGAGAACACTTTAAGATATTTTGCACACAGCAGATATCTCCCTCAGAAACCCCTTTTTATGAGAGAGATGAAGAGTGCAGGACAGAGTAGCCTCATAGGCTGTCATTATATGGCTTAAATAGAGGCTGTGCCTTTAAGAACCCAGAGATCACCAGTATCTGATCATGCACAGGTGGAGGCAGCTACTTCGGTTTAGGCGATGTGAGATATATGTAGATTGTAAGGATAACTCTGTCTATTCAACAAAGGAGACGGAAGGGTCGCTTATTACGTATCATGGAAATTCCCCTACGAGAGAACTGGAGTTACAGGTAAGAAACCATTCCTTTTCTCGTAGGGGATTTCCACGTACAGTCATACGCATTGAAAAGAATAGCAAGCCCATACCAACATAGCGCGGTGGAGGAGACAGAGAATGAACTAGATGGTTGAAGCAAATAGGTTTCTGAGGGAAGCCTGCCCTACTTGAGCATCCACTCTAGCGTCAGAATATAGGTAGTAGTGTTTGGTAAATGTATGAACTAATTTCCAGGTAGTTGCTTTGCACGTTTCTGGAATAGGGATATTGCACAGCAAAGCAGCAGTAGCTGCTTTCCCTCTAGTGGAGTGTGCTTTTAATCTATCTGAGAGTGCTTTGTTAGCTTTTTGATAGCAGAGCAAAATGCAGGAGACTATCCACCGGTTAATGGATTGCTTAGAGATGGGTAAGCCTATACAGAGTGCACCATAGTTGATAAACAATTGGTCTGATCTCGGGAGGTGTCTTGTCTAGATAGAATTTAAGAACTCTCCTCACATCCAGGGAATGGAGAGTTCCTTCCGCTGGAGCAGAGGGATTCTGAAAGAAAGTGGGTAATAAGATTGTCTGGTTGACATGGAAGTCTGACAATACCTTTGGGAGGAATTTCGGGTGAGTCCTAATGACCACTATGCTAGACTGAAATACGGTGTATGGTTCATGTAAAGAGGGTGCTTGGATCTCACTAACCCTGCGGGCAGATGTAACTGCCTCAAGGAAAGCATTTTTCTAAGACAGGTGTTTGAGAGATGCCTTGTGTATGTGCTAGAAGGGCTCCTGCATAAGGCATGAAAGGACTACATAAAGCTCCCATGGAGGGGTAGGGCGCATAATGGGAGGAAAAACCTTCTTCAAACATTCTAGGAAATCCTTAATTACAGGTACTCTGAAGAAAGAGATTTGTTAAGGACATTTTCTGTAGGCAATAAGAGCTGCCAGGTGACCCTTTATAGAAAAGAATAGAAAGCCAGATTGAGCCAAATGGAGTAAGTATGGAAGAATTACATCTTCCTGGCAAGTGGTAGGGTTCTTGTTCCTACATGAACACCAAATACAGAATCTCTTCCATTCTAAGGCATATGCGGAACGTGTGGAAAGCGGATTTGCCTCTCTGAGGATATACTGCACTACCTCAGGAGCCATGCAGCCAAACACAAAGAAGAGAGATTGGGGTTTACCGTCTGGCCTTCAAATTTCGTCAGTAGGTCTGGTGTGCATGGCAGCTTGACATGTGGATGGACGGACCGGTGAACGAGGTATGTGAACCACCGCTGACAAGGCTAAATCTGGAGTTATGAGTATCATCTTGGCTCCTGAGTGGGACAGCTTGACAAGGACTGCTGGGATCAGGGGAATCGACAGGAAAGCATAGAGAAATCTGCTGGATCACCTGATTCATAGGGCATTCCCAGTGTTTATGGTTGGAAGTACCTCGATGTGAAGCTTCGGCATTTTGTGTTTTCTGTCATGGCAAACAAGTCTATGGCTGGTGTGCTCCAGAGTTTTATAGATAATAATAATAGTAGCACTTTTAGAGTGTGACAGCTACCTCAACAGAGGTGTTCCGGCGTTAAAGCGGCAATCAGGTAGGGTAACTGGCCAAGCGCTAGTCCTGGCTAAAGATGTCCTGGACGCTGTTGTTTAAGACCTACTCGTGGTTTTCTTGGAGGAGTCTGCTGAGAGAATCTGCTTGAGCATTTTGTACACATGGAGGGTGAGTTGCAGTGATTTTAAGGTCTCTGGTCAGAAGCCATTTCCAGATTGTCTGGGCTTCGTGAGACAAGGGCCTGTACCGGCCTGTACCTCGTCCCTCTCTGCTTGTTGAGGTAGTACATGGTGGTTGCATTGTCCGTCTGAACAAGCAAAGAGTTGAACTTAATCGATGGATGAAATGCCTTCAGCACCAGATGGACTGCTCACAGCTCCAGGAGATTGATGTGGTATGTCAATTATCTTTGCGACCACTTGCCCTGAATTTGGAGGAGGCCCATGTGGGCTCCCCATCCTAGTAGGGAGACATTCGTGCCTATGGTTTGAGGAAGAATCTCCTGATGGAATGGTGTACCTTGAGGTGGGTTGGTTGGGGAGCACCACCATTTCAAGGACAGCTTTGCCTGATGGAATAGCTGTATCTTGCCGTACCAATTGCCTGTCAGTTAGTCCCACCGGTCCTCGAGGCATTCCTATAGGGGTCTCATGTGGAGATGGGCATTTAGCATGAGAAAAATGCAGTAGACCATCAAGACGAGGAGAGTGGATACTGTTCTTACAGTTGGATGAGAATCTTTCATGAGAGCCTGAGAACTTCTGATGGATTGAGTATCGTCTCTCCTCCAAGGGACACACTGTTGATCGCAGGGTATTGATGGAGGTCACTAGGTAGTGTAGTAGTTGTACTGGGACAGAGGCTGACTTTGTGTGGTAAGGAGGTCACAAGTCCAATTGTAGTGAAGCTGATCCTCCTGAGATGTGGATGCCTTGATCAGCCAATCATCTAGATATGGCTAGACAAATACCTTGTTTTTTCGGAGAAGTGCAGCAACTACTGCCATGCACTTGGGGAATGTCCTGGGTGCCGACTTTAAGCCAAATGGGAGAACTTGGTGCTGGTAGTGGTCATGCCCCACTGCAAACCTCAAGAACCTTCAATGCTTTTGAGCGATTGGAATATGAAAGTATACGTCTTGAAGGTCGATGGAGCAGAGTCAATCCTCTTGGTGTAATTGAGGGTAAATTTGGTGTAATGCCGGCACCTGGAATTTCTTTCGTCAAATCCATTTGTTGGCCGTTTTGAGGTTGAGAATGGGTCTGAATTTGTTCCTGTCTTTCTTCTTGACAAGAAAGTACCTGGAATATATCCCAGTGCCTCGTTGTTGAGGAACAGGTTCCACCGCCTGCTTTTGTAAGAGGATGTTGACCTCCGCTCATAACTATGGCAGTTGGAATCTGGATGGTTTCGGAGGTATTGACAGTGGCGGACTGGTAAACCTGGGACAATATCCATTGCAAACAATATTCAGAACCCAGGCGTCTTGTGTGATGTTTTTCCACTCTTCCAGAAAATGATGAATTCTTACTCCTGTAAGAGTGGATAACGGAAGAGGGGAAGGGAAGATTCAAGGTTTTGAACCTGATTGTTTACCCCCCTGAGCAGGCAGCTGGCTTGATCTTCCTCAAGCCTACTTTCTCTGGTAGGGCTTGTAGGATCGTTGATACTGTTGTGACTGTGTATCAGTTTGTTGGTGGCCTTGATACCACCAAAGGTGTTTAAACCCTCTGTAAAGAAAAACGGCGAAGGAATGGCTTGAAGTTTTTCCTTGGCACTTTAGGTTTTTCTAAGCTGATGGCTTTTCAAGTCTCCATTTCTGCCTTCATCTTCGCCTTCCCATCGTCTGTGTGACTACCACAGAGAGTGGTACCAGAAAATGGCAGATTGAGTATCCTCTCTTGTGATTCTGGCTTGAGAGAGGTAAGGAAAAGCCAAGAATGTCATCTGAGAGCTACACCGTGGCAATGTTTGTGTGCCCTAGGGAAGGAAAAATCTGCTGCAGTGCTAATTATCTGATTATAGATAGGCCTCCCGGTTTTATGGTATTTATTTTTTTAACATTTCCGTCTGTATTTATCCATATTTATTTTTTTGTCATTTTATCTGTATATATCTGTATTTATTTTTGTCGCAAGCAAAAAAAGACATTGCAGCTAGTATTTTTCCACATTTATTTAAATAGACAGTGCACACGGTTGTTATAGGTTTAGCTATATGTATACATGCGCTAAATTAAGTAAACACAATACAGTCATCTGAAAACTTTGCCACAGATTACTTGCAGTATTAGTGAGCTGCTGCCGTGTTACAATATTGAAAACACTGTCATTAGCCATGATTATTAAATGTAAACACATTTAGAATTTAGACAAGTGCACCTGTGCACTTTCAGTGACCTGAAATTAGCCCCCCCCCCCCCCCCGCCCCCCGAAATTTGGCTCTAGTTGCGCCTCTGCCAATTACGGTGGCCTGCAGAGGACACAACGTGACTGTAGTTTCGTCTCTGATTTCCTTTGCTACTTGCACACGAGCGTGGAAAGCACCTGCCCTCTGGGGCAAAGAGCACTCACACAACATGTGTTCCCACATTGGCCCGGATTAGTTGTGCTGAAAGGCGCTTTCAGCTAATCACCTTCACGTTTGACACCATTGGTTGTCTCCGCATTCAGAAAACAAAGGCTGAACATTCACAAGGTGAGGGGCCTGTCACTAGTGCAATGGCCCCTTGAGCCAAGCAGAGGGGTTCCCTCATATCAGCTTCGACCTCTGCACCCATGAACCCAAGAGGGCACATGTACGTAACTTTAATGTCATTTAACCCCTGAATTAGGATAGAACACATAATTGTGTGCACCACTGCTCACTACTGGCATCAGTGAAAGTGTGCAATGCTGGCAGCAAACACGTGTGCCTGTCAGCACTGCACTTCCAGAGCAATGCTGCTGTAAGGCACTACGAGGCAGCTGCCCTGGGAGTTACTAGGTGGGTAGCAGCAGATTGCCCCTGGAGCCACCAGCCACGATCGTAGGGCACAGGCTTTGCCTCAAGGTGCGCAAATGAATGCCCTGGAGAAATAGGCGTTCCTCTCCAAGGCTGCTGGGCACAGACCTGGGCACCTCATTTTTGAGTGAGGTACTGCAAGACGTGCACCTGCCTGTGGGGGCACATTGAGTACTCTTAATAAAATACAAGGCAGCAACGCACTGCGTGTGTGTGCAAGATCATGTGTGAATCACTCGTTCTTGCACTGTGCACACACCTGGCTGCCCCTCTTTTGGGTGAACTGCTAAAAGAGACTGGAGCGCAACGCTCATTGTGCTCGAAGGGCTTCAGCCCCCACCCCTCCTCCCGCCCCCCTTGTGTGTTAGCCCGGGCTGAGAGAGGTTCCCAGGCACACACAAATATGAGCTTATCGCAGCTGCACTAGAGTACTTCACAGGTCTTTAAAAGACCATTTAAGTGTTAACCAGGTGCCTGCCAGAGATTAATGGCCCAGCAGGTGTTAATGTGGGCAGGCATATACCACAATCAGGAAGAGGGGCATGGCAGCCAACCCTGGGCTGGAGCACGGATTGCCGAACAATTCTCGGAATCCGATTTGGTTGTATTTTTCCGCTTCTATTTATAAATACAGACGGAAAAAAAAAATTTTTCAGTCTGTATTTATGTGTAAAAATCCGTTTAAACAGAAAACTGGGAGCCTTAATTATAGACCATCAGCCCTTCAATGAGAATTTTGTTAAAATCCTCACGCTTGTCTCTTGGTAGAAGATCGATGAACTGCTGCAGGGATTCTCACAGAGGTCTGTCATATCTGCCAAGCAGGACAGTGGCACTTGCAGACTTCATTGTGGTTGCACCAGTACTGCAGACCTTCCCACCAACAGAGTCTAGCTTGCAAGTCTCGTAATTCGGAGGAATGTTGGAAGCGGAAGTCGTGGCATGATGTTTCTTTGCTGCCACTACAGTGACTGAGTCTGGTGTTTGTCTCGTACGGACAAAGGCAGTATCCTGTTCCGGAGGATGGTACTCCTTCTGGACCTGGCTTAACAGAAGCTGGGGTTAAGAAGAGGCCCATAGCCTGATGCTGACCTATGCTGAAGGGTCTCAAAGATGACTGATGTAATCGGTGTCGACATCAGGATATTTCGTTTGGTAGCACCACTCACCAAAACTTCTTGAAAGGCAGTAATGTCATCTACTGGTGAGATGCGAAGAGGAGTAGTTTCTGATAGAGGGGAAGAGTATCTCCTTGTACTTGTGGATGAATTCACAATAGTGTGTCTGGAGCGAGACCATGAATGGCGAAGATATGAGCGCCTGGATGATGACCTTGATCTATGATGAGGGCGCTTAGAAGGATGATGATTTGAATGTGACCAAGATCTGAGCCTTGGCGCAGGTTCTAGTGGTGCTGGTGGAAGTGGTTGTGAAGACGAAGACCGACACCCTGGTTTTGGTGCTTGAGGCGGAGGAGGAGAAGGCTGTGGAAGAGGAGGAGAAGATGGGGTAGGCAGAGGTGTAGCTGGTGCCACCCTTGAAGGTAAGAATGTTCAAGAATAATTGGAATCTGGCATAGCGTAAATACGTCTCCTTTTTCTCAGCTCTTTTTGGGGCCTGGTAGAGGCCGAAAGAGTCCTTGACTTCGACCTTCCTCGATCTCTTGACATTGATCTACTTGTCAACAGCGATGCCTCAACGTCAATCTAGATGTCACTGTCGATTGATGTCGATGTGTCAATATTGATCTTGATGGCGAGTGGCCCATGTAGTCAATGGATCCCTCGATGTCGAAAGAGGTCTACAGGTTGATGGTGGAGTCAGTGATGTCAGTACCCTATGCCTCGCCACTGATCTGCCACGTTTTGTAGATGTCGAAAGTGTAGAGGGCAAACAGGTCCGCAGCATGCCTCTGCTCGACTATGTCCTCGACATCTACCAGGACCGATGGAGTTTTTTTTCCATTTTCTGTGGAGGACACCCTCCAGAGACAGCTGAAAGTTCCTTGGCAGAGGACTGGCCCTCTCCTCGCTCTGAAGTCCCACCTGCAGATAGTGTCTGCTGTTTTCGCAGCTCCTCTGCGGCCTGAAGGTGAATCTTCTCCATGTTGCGAAGAGTACATCTTGAAAAGTTCTTGCAGATGGGGCAGGCCTCAGGGACATGGTTGCCTAGAAGACAAAGAATGCATACTCTGTGAGGATCTGTTTTGGCCTTTTTTCTCCCACAGTCAATACATTTATCAAAAGGAGATGGCTCTTTTGAAGTAAATAAACACTCATTTTTGTCAGAAAATGACAAAAAAAGGCAGGGAGAGACCAAAGACATTGAGTGAGGTTGTTGTTATCAGATTTCAGATGAGTATTTTAAGGAAAAAGCTAGAAATTATTTGAGTTCAATGCTCCAGGCTCCTGCCAGCAGGAGCCAGGAAAAAAAGAACTGAAGTAACTGCCACCACCTGGGTATGATGGGATACTGGTGCTCTCTGGATTCTTAAAGGCACATCCTTTATTTTAACCATATAATGACAGCCTATGAAGGTAATTTGTCCTGCTCTCCTTCATCTGTGTCATAAAAAGGGGTTTGTGTGGGAGATATCTGGTGTTTGCAAAACATCTTAAATTGTTCTCATATTTAATATACTGCCATTTTTTGACTTCATGATCAAGAATTGGGCCATTGTATCCTACGTATAGAGGCTGCATTATTTATCTTTTTCTTAAGTGTTTTTACAGGCCTTCCTGAAGAAAGGTAAAAATCTCCACTTAAGAAGATATATTAAAGAAGTGCTCCGGGGTCCCCGCGACTATTCAACACTTATGGATAGACATTGAAAACCTCTACAAGAGAACCCAAAGTGAATTTGTGCATGGAAGATTTCCAAACAATTGTCTTGAAGAAGGTGATCAATTCCTAGACACACCACCAAAACGTGTTTGCAAATATTGCAAATTTACTTCTCTCCTCACATTGTGTGTTTGAAATAAAAAATTATGACACATTCAACTTTTTAATGAGAAATGAGAACGCGTCAATAAACGTGTAAGTTATATTGTGTTTAGCTTTTAAATTTCTGGATATTTATACATATGTGTGTTTTATCATATGTGTCTTTTTGACAAATTGTACATTGTATATTTTTTTAATATATAGTATTTTTGTTAGGTTTTTTTACACAGCTGGTACAGAAGTCTGATTTTGTTATTAATTACGTATCACTATTGCACAGCTTTCCAGGGATATTTTAAGTTACCACAGAAGGTTGTGGCACGGACTGGGCTTCATATTTCAAACCCAATAAAATACTTCACAAGAGCATTGCCCCCAGTCTCAAGACCCTGAGAACCAGACTATGAACGTTCAAAGGGCCCTGTTCAATGTCCCAAAGACAAGGTTCACCTGGAGCCAGCAAAAGTTCCTACAGGCAGTTGTCCAGAGTTGATCATGTTCATAATTCGCCTGGAGACAGAAAAGATTAGTAGAAAGGATTATGTGTGGATGGAAGACTTAGTCTTCCTGAAGGAAGACTTAGTCTTCCTCAAGCGTCACTCCTGAATACCCACTAACTATTCTTGACAAATGTGCCCTATTTATAAGACATCCTCTGTGCCTGGTCATGAGGAAGGCATCCTTAAAATGGAGGCTGCTACAAATGGTTCAAGGGGCTGAGCAAAGGGAGAGAATGACTGAGCAATGGACACCAATTCACCAAAACATCAACGGTAGCAGAAGTGACAGCATACACCCTTTGAACATCAACGGCATCACATGGTTGATCCTTTGTTGTATCTTTAGCTGCTCAACAGCCTCCTATCGTCATGGCCCTGGCAACAGGGTGTAGCAACAGTAGTAGCAAGGGTGCCAAAAGGCAAGTTAGTTGTTGTAGCAGCATCCTCCTTTTGCTGCCTATCATCAGTGTCCTTATTAGAAACCTGTCCAGTGGAGAGATTGGTTAGAAAGCGAATCTATTAAAACCAGAGAAAGTCATTTTAGTCTTAGACCCTATGAATATGAGTAAATGGTGAGAGCTTCCTCTCTCTCAGTAGATTGTTTTTCATGTTTTTAATGAGAATAGTGCACTCACTATAAACAAGCTTGATCTTGTGTTAGTGCTCTATTGAAAAATTAATTTGACCACTTATAAATTCTTTCTTCTGAGACAAGAGCCGGATCTGATCACTGGGGCCAATTGTTGGTCTCTGTATTTCAGCTGGGATTTTTCCAACTAATCTGCTTCAACTCAAATCAGTATAAGCCATGTCATACCTGCTCAATCAAAATTTCTATCGGAAATTCATTTCAAATCTTGACCCGTGTGCAGATATACATGGGGTAGATAAATAATTCAAGCAAATGAGTCTTACATCACCCAAAGGGGGTTAAATTCGTAGACCAAACGTATACAAATGTTGGAACACATATCATCTAGGAACATTGCGCTTTCCAGGAAGGTGGTTTAAGGAACATCTTTATCATTATCAAAGTGGAGTCAAGTTTCAAAAGCTTTATTCGACAGCATGTCATAAAAGCAAATACATCCTAACAGTTCCATAAATACTAAGATAAAATAGTTTAAAAATGCATTAAATCATTATGCTGGCGAATACATCAGATAAAAACATCATCGATGAATAAGAGATCATAATGATCAACATTAAATATAATCAATAGACATTTCTTGGTGGCAAAAACACTCATTAATCAGCTTCAGTGGGTTTCAAAGTACGAAGGCGCAATATCCAAGCCCACCCCAAAAATTTAGCAACGGCAATTACCAAGCAGGGGGTGCAGTCAGATTCGAAAATTCTTAAAGCTTCCTTATAGCTACGTGTTCCCAAATTTAGGCATGCTGGTTTTATCCATCTGCGGCGGGGGACAATATAAAGCGGACACACAAACAACAAATGGCCGGCATCCTCAATCAAGTCTGAACAATGATGACATTTATTGTTCATTGGGAATGACCATTTGTGGGTAAAAGCTTTTACAGGGAGGGACCCTACTCTGAACTGGAAATACAATTTCCTGTCCATAGGGCTCTCTATAATATCCCAATATGCCTCATAAGATGGTAGAAATTTTATATCAAAAAAACGGCCAGTCAGATTTGAACCTAGGCCAGTATGGGAGGCAGTTGTTAAGGTCATGTCCCAATACAATTTCTTAAGGATTGACTTTGATGGGATTCTTGCACTGTTTGCATCATTCCATAGAAACCCTAGCTCCAGTTTTATGAGCAGGTTCTTGATTTCTTTAAGCCAAGTAATGGAATGAAAACAATCAGCCCTGATTATGTCCTTCAGGGCACTAGCATAATGTTCAAGTTCCGGCGTTGTCATGATCCGCCGCCAGTAAAGAAGTGGACGTAATCGTGCCAAATCCTCGATTTTTTTCCTCCCTAGGTCGTATTTTAGTGGAATCGTAGGGGAGCTTTGGGGAACGCCTGTTAGGCTGCGCAGGAATTTATTTTCAGCCAGCTGTAAGCTACTTAAATTTGCAAACCCCCATAGCTCAGAGCCATACAGCGATGCACTAATAACTTTCATATTATAAATTTCTAATGCAGGCCTAATTGGCTTAGTCAATGAAGATCTGTGCTTGGATATAATTGCGCCTGCAAGCTGGTGGAATTTTAGGACAGTCATATCTAAATGATTTGACCATTTCATATTATGTTGGAGCGATATTCCTAGATATGTAAAAGCCTCGACCTGTTCCAATGGAATACCATTGTATTTAATTACCCCTTTAGAACTCTTCCGTTGGTTTAAACACATAAATTTAGTTTTAGAGGTGTTTATCTCTAAACCCCGATCCTTACAAAATTCAGCGAATACATTTAGCGCTTTCTGCAATCCGCTTGGGGTTCGTGAAACCAACAGCGTGTCGTCCGCGAACATGAGAACAGGCACTTTAGATCCTGCTAAGATTGGGGCGTCAGTAGGGGATTTGTCGAGGTAATCGACTATCCCGTTGATGTATAAAGAGAACAATGTCGGTGCCAGGACACAACCCTGACGAACACCCCGTTCAACAGGAAATGGGTCCGTCACCTCCCCCTGGCTTCCCCATCTAATTTGCGCGAAATTGTTCTGATGTAAGCGGACAAGTAAGGTTAGTAATTCCGGGGCCATGCCAGCCTGGGCAAGAACCTCCCAAAGTTTATGGCGAGGAACCAGGTCGAATGCTGATCGCAGGTCAATGAAAACTGCATAAAGAGTCCCTTTGGACAACTTCACATTCCTCCAGTAGAGAGCTAAAAAATAAAAAACCTGATCAATAGAACTGGTGCAAGGTCTAAAACCGGCTTGGTATGGTGACAAAATGTTGTTATCCTCGACCCATGACTGGAGTTTATTTTGTACCAATCGGCCTATTAGTTTTTGCACTGAGTCTATGAGACTAATAGGTCTATAATTACTTGGGAGTGATTTGTCACCCTTTTTGTAGACCGGGATTATTTCTGCACCAGTCCATGAAGGAGGGACAGGTGCGCCCATAGCCACTGAATTTGCTAACCACTGAAGGTATTGGCACCAAGATGATCTATCTGTTAAAAACACATCCGCAGGAATACCATCCATTCCGGGTGCACGTCCCGCTGTTATACTTTCCAAAGCTAGGTTGACCTCTTTAATTGAAAAAACTTGTGTTTGGAAATAAACAGAAGGAGGGAGAGATTGCTCTTCTGCGGAGGGGACAGAAGCATACTGTGGTTTAAAAAAGTCAACCCATTGGTTTTTTGCCACGTGATTTTGTGGGGAGGATGCAGAACCACCTCTACCCCACTTTAATGTGGCCCAGAATCGTTTTTGGTCCTTAGCCAAGCATGCGGATTTCAAGTCTTGCCACTGATTCTCGTCCCAATCCTTCTTAGCTGTTACCTGAGCTTGCCTATAGAGCTTCCTGGCTGATCTCACTTCATCCGCTACTCCTGATCTCAGAGCAACACTCAGGTTCTTGCGGGCTGTTTTGCAGGATTTGTTAAACCATCCCTCTTCAGGTGGACAACCCCTAGTATTTTTCCCAACACTAGGGGGTTTCATAAAAAACCCTTGCAGTTTAGTAAAGAAAATATTATGGGCCTTGAGCATCACTAGATGGAAATCAGGGTTAGTAGATTTAGGGGCTAAATTAGCCACCTCACAGATGACAGTTTCCTTAAGGTCATTTAAGGTTTCCGTCTTCTCAATAAATCTATCCCATTTGACGTGACGCATGTTGTTTGATGTGACAATGTCCATAGTTACTTTCCCCCCCTCAATTTTACTTCCTTTCGGGGTGTTTGGAAGATGTAACTCTAAATGCAAGGGATTATGGTCACTTTCATCCCGCGTGATTACGGACATGTCCTTCAGTCTACTCCATACTCTAATATCCACCAATAAATAGTCGATTCGACTGGCAGACCTTCCATTATCAAATGTGCTGGCACCCAACTGATCTGATTTAGTGCGCCCATTTGCGGCTCTAAGCCCTCTTTCTAGACAAAGGGCTTTGAGTTGGATCGCTGCAGCAGACCATTTCTTAACTGAGGGAAGGTCCAACTGGGGAATACCCCACCTACTGTCCTCTTCAATAGCAAGGAATCGATCCTCCGGACCAAGAGGCTCAAAGGTTGAGTTAAAATCTCCTCCAACAATTTTTATTATATTATGCGGGAGCTCTGCAAGCTGATGATCCAGGACATTTATCACCTCTGGCGAGGAACCCCCAACCATCCCTCGCGCATAAACGTTAAAGATAGCCATGCTGTTATTGTTAGGCCAGTTTAAAATTAAAGACATAACATCTAACGATGGGAGATTAGGTTGAGTGATTTTGCAGCATAGTGACTGTCGTACCCATATTATCAAACCACCGAGTGGTCGGCCTTTAGCTTTTTTAGTAGCAGGTATACAAAAGTTTAGAAATCCAGGGCGGAAGACAGGGGCCACAGACCAAGATTCTTGGAATAGTATAATGTCAAATTGATCCACAAAGCTACTCCATATACCGGAATGTAACTTGTTATTTATACCTGCAATATTCCAGGATAGGATAGCTAACTCTGAGTCAGATACGAAAGGACAAGAAGAATATTTAATCAATGGTCCTATGGTCTCACCAATTCCCATATCATGGCAATCGCTAGCGGGACTTAAGTTATCTGATGCAAGATTTGTCAGTGAATCAAATTCTAGGGGATCAGGTAAAATATAAGTTTGTAATTCCTGTATCTCACCTGATTTCTTACCCAGACAAACAATGGTAGCACTTGGGTCTGCTGGTGAAACACTTTCCAAGGAGTTAGATGCTGAACACATCCCACCGGGACTATTTGAGGGTTTAGACCTCAATGAGTCCATAACAACATTACAAGTTCTTTGATGAATCCCCATTATCTCAGTAGCACTAATACTAGCAGAAGGAATGGGGTCTGCTATATTTACGGCCAACCCCATGTCCATGATCACCCCATTAGGTCTATCTTTGAGTCAATCGCAGTCATTTAAGCCCGACAACACCTCAAACCTGTTCTCCAGGCTTATGTTCCAGTTACTGGTAGAAGCGCTCCTACCCCCTTTACTTGGAGACAATGACCACCCTGGTCTTAATACTCCTTTATGAATGTCTCGATTTCTCGTGTAATAAAAATATTTAAGGGTTAACGGAACAATAACACCTTGCCTTTGTTGCGGGGGACTTAAGTTGGCCAAAATATCTGGGAGGACATCAGGATTGGAAAAATTTAATACCACACAATCCCCTTTGAATTTTTTCGGGTGATGCCCTAGCCATTGGACCCTTCTTGCCATAATTAGTTCCCTAGCTAGTTTCTGCTTACCCCAAGGGGACATCTTCATGTTATTCACCAGCCAGTGCAAAGATTTACTGATCAGGGAAGATGTGGTTTCCGAATTGTCAGTAGTCAAAACAGGAACATTGGTAAGTACCAATGTAAGAGGTTCTGCCTGGGGAATACATTGAAATTGATTGTTTACTATCCGTACCTTGGGTGCCTCTATATTTACCTTTGGGAAAATTTTATTTGTTCCAGGTGACAGAGTTGAGGTGTTCGCTTGTGCGCCACCAGTTTTTCCTTGCCCTCCGTTTGGAGGTGCCCCCTTTAAGATACGTATATTTGGGGATAGTGGAATAGTTCTAGCGGCTTCATCCACCGGTCTGTTTATTATGGCATTTAATCTAGCTATCTCGGCAGTAAGGTGGTCGATTTTAGCTACCAAGGGGGTTATAATATCTCCTATTTTGGTAACTATCAAGTCTCTAATCTTATCGGTGAGCTCAGTGTCTGGGGTTATATTGGTAACTGGCCCCGGAGGATCTTCTTTGGTAGTACTTTTATTCGCAGTTGTAACCCTTTTCCTCCCTGGGCGGGACCCATTGCTTTTAGATTGAGGCTTTCTGCATGCTCTAGCTAGCCTACTTCTCAGGGGAAAAACAGGCGGCTGCGAGTCAGCTTCTATAGCCGACTCGTCTAAGTCTAATACAGATTCTAGTGGGGAATTGGAGGCTAAGGGTGGGCAGGAATCGGGCAGGACGCTGTCTACACTTATTAAATCTGGGGACATACTACTTGTTGGCTGTAAGGGAGAAGCCATCAATGCGCCAGACAAGGGAATCAATGGTGGAGAGCTAGGAGAACATGATAACCCCAATGAAGCCCTCCTTTCATTGTTAATTTTGCTGACAATTTGGACCAAGTAGTTGTCCATAGTATTGGTCATTGTAGGATTCCTGGTTTTGGACATTACATCCATATACGGCGACTATATACAAATAAATCTGGAGGTGGTATCCCCAAGGGTACAAATGTTTCTCAATGTCAGTACCTGATTTGTGACTGACCCAGTGACGTGGCTCAGTAGAACAGGCGACAATAGTGTGGCCCAGCCCAGCCTCGTCCTGCCCCGGACGGCCACAGACGGCCCGCCCTTTGCCCGGGCTTAGCCCGGCACCGCCCGCGCGCGTCCCGCGATGCGGGAGGAGCGTCGCGCTTTTATGCGCCTCCGGGCGCGTGTGACGCGCAAAGCACTCTGGGGGCTGTAGTCTCCGGTCTCCGGCCGCGAGGGATGGCAACGGCGGCGGGGAGACACAACAAGGAGGTCCCCGGTAGCGGCGCCAGCAACGCCAGCACCAAGACGCAGTCAAAAGGTCTCCCGCAGGTAGGCAGTGTTCAGGTGATCAAGCTTCCCGCTCTGCAACGCGAGCGTCGCGCTTTTATGCGCCTCCGGGCGCGTGTGACGCGCAAAGCACTCTGGGGGCTGTAGTCTCCGGTCTCCGGCCGCGAGGGATGGCAACGGCGGCGGGGAGACACAACAAGGAGGTCCCCGGTAGCGGCGCCAGCAACGCCAGCACCAAGACGCAGTCAAAAGGTCTCCCGCAGGTAGGCAGTGTTCAGGTGATCAAGCTTCCCGCTCTGCAACGCGAGCGTCGCGCTTTTATGCGCCTCCGGGCGCGTGTGACGCGCAAAGCACTCTGGGGGCTGTAGTCTCCGGTCTCCGGCCGCGAGGGATGGCAACGGCGGCGGGGAGACACAACAAGGAGGTCCCCGGTAGCGGCGCCAGCAACGCCAGCACCAAGACGCAGTCAAAAGGTCTCCCGCAGGTAGGCAGTGTTCAGGTGATCAAGCTTCCCGCTCTGCAACGCGAGCGTCGCGCTTTTATGCGCCTCCGGGCGCGTGTGACGCGCAAAGCACTCTGGGGGCTGTAGTCTCAGGTCTCCGGCCGCGAGGGATGGCAACGGCGGCGGGGAGACACAACAAGGAGGTCCCCGGTAGCGGCGCCAGCAACGCCAGCACCAAGACGCAGTCAAAAGGTCTCCCGCAGGTAGGCAGTGTTCAGGTGATCATGCTTTATAAGTGGAGTCACTTATAAAGCTTAAGAGACTGAGGCAAGCACCCTAGCCCTGGCAAGAGTGGTGCTGAAAAGCAATTTTTTAGATAAAAAGCAAAATATTTCCTATGGAACAGCTTGTATCAAGTCCAAGAGGAAATTATCTGATGTCAATATCATAAATCAACTTCCACCTACCCAAGAGGAACCTCCGCTCCGCCGACCTCGCCCTGGCAGAGGTCCCCCACATCCGCAGAAAGAGAACAGGCAGGAGAGCCTTCTCCTACATTGCAACCAAGGCCTGGAACGAGCTCCCTGTGAACATCAGACGCTCCCCGACCCTGCACACGTTCAGGAAGGCCATCAAGACCTGGCTCTTTGACTGATCTAGAACTGCTTCCCCCCATCCCCCCTCCCCCTCAGCACCTTGAGACCCTCATGGGTGAGTAGCGCGCTATATAAACCCCTGATTGATTGATTGAATGCAACACAATCTGCTCTCAGGAGACGGAACCATGAAGCCTTGGATTCTTCAAGCTGTAGGAACAGTTATTTCCTGTTTAACTGGGTAAGGCACTCCCATAAGGCAGGGTGACATTTTCTTTTGCCATCTTTATGGGACAGCAAAGGGAGCATAGAGCAGATGAGAGCCGCAAATACGGCTCTGCTGTTGGTGTGAGGGTTAGCACAGGCAAAAACGCCTCTTTTATCTCAGGGGTTGCCTAACAAATACCCCACCTTCTTTTATACTGGCAGCAATTTAGAGCTCAGTGTACATTGCATCTAGTATCCTGAATGTACTTTTGCACTTGTGTCAAACTAATCTATGGTGTATGCAGAAGTCTAGACCTAGACCCAATAAAAGTAGGCCCTGGACTTGTCCTGTGACTTGGAGTGACGTACCAAGCCGGCCCTCATTTTTAGACAAAGGACTACAGGCCCTGTCATGGGTTTAGCAGAGAGCAGTGATGGCAACATGCCATGTTTTAAAAATTAATGGTGTTCCCTGTTTATCCCAGTCATTGGAGCGCAGCCCTACTGGACAACTCCTAAAGTTCCTCTTCTATGCGCTTACTCAGTCAGTACTAACATTACAACTGTGTGTTAAGAGTGTTGATGTTTGTAGCCTGCGTGGTACATGCACAGTGTATGGGAGTGAGATAAAGTAATGGGGGCCAGTGGGATCAATTTTAGATACACCTGGCCTGGTCATGCCATAATGGAGGTGCCCCCAGACAGTAAAAGTGTATTGCTCAAATTCCTGTATTGAGAGGGGGAGACGGACAGTGAAGTGGCAGTGCTCCATTTAGATGTTCTACAAAGTCTTTTGTTAGCAAGCATCTGCTGACTAGTTTCATTAACATTGCAATTCGGTGGGTGGTACAGGCGAAGAGTGGAGCTGCAGAGACTATTGTGAAAGTTGAGGAAGCCTTTAGGGGAGGCCTGCTCTTTTGTCTTTCCCTGATTACTCCTTCAGTTGGGCCGATGACAGCCAGAACCCTCACACCTCTTTATGCCTCTGATATGGGTGCTCCAAGATCGAGACAACCCTGCTGTGAGTAGGCCTGAGAATAGTTCGTGGAGTTTTGCTACGTGGAACTCCGCAAAGTTACAAAATACTCTGCGTAGTTCCGCAAGTGGCGGTGTGCAGTGCGAACTGCAGTTTGTGCTGGTATTCCTGCCGCTCGGGTAGAAACTCTACCCGAGCACCAGCTCAGGAACTTACAGTTCGCGATCATGAGCAGGTAAAAAACTCCACTGCACATCGCGAAGCAGAGTGTTCTGCACTCCGTGAGCTCCGCGGAGTGCGGAGTGCAGAAAACTCCACAAACGGAGCGAAGTTCACCGCCCAGGCCTAGCTGTGAGGAGCATCACTGTACACAAAGGTGTCTGGAGAACTGCCTGTAAATGAAAGTGCAACTTCCTTAAACTATTTCCATGGTTTCAAACAGTAGATCCACATCTCCTGTCTGCAAGCTGTGTATAAATGTAGGACCCCACTAACCCACTTGTTCCTGTTCTGAGCCCTTTATGGCCAAGGAAGGGATACTTAGCAGCCGAGAATCTTAACATGGGGTCCGGTGACACCTGGGGATCTGCGAAGCCAATTCAGTGGGTCCACGAGTGCTTAGGATATTACATGGTATTAAAATATTACTAAATTATATATATATAAAGAAGCAAAATCGAAAATTGAAAATGTTAAAACATTCTGTAAATGTGAAGTTGATATACTCCGATTGATTTGTGGGAGCAGTGCAAGTACATCAAACAGAATATAATATGGATGATGAGTGGCCTCTAGGATTTACAAAAGCTCCATCCGTCCCATTAAATTTAAAACTGATTTTTTTTACATTTGTTTGTGAATTCAATAAAATATTTAATAATTTGTGGATTTGTGCGAGGAATGCCTATTTATGTTTTTTTGTGATTGTGTTGCAATTCTTATAATTGAAAATGCTTTGGCCACGGGCCCCTGACTTCCAGTAAAGGATCACTGGGAATCCCCACATATCAATATTGATTCATTGGGGTCCTCAGATTCCAGTCATTATTAAGTGGGAGTCAACAGAAGTAAAATGGTTAAGAACCACTGCTCTACAAAGTTCACAGGGGCCTGCTGTTCAGCCAGGACTGATATTGGTCTGAAAACCGGTCTCTCCAGAAGTCTGAGTCTCATGCAGGAGAAGCTGTGTACCTGTCCTGAAATGCCTAGAAGTCATCCTGACTGCTTAGAGAGGAAATGAGTCTACCTAGCCTTCAGGAGGAAAGACTGTCCGGGAAGGAGCACAGTGCAGGGCATCTCCAGTGGCTGTTGGGCACTCAGAGGAGCTGACTGTTGGAAAGAGATCTGGGAGGACCCAGGCATCTTTGTTCTCTTTGATTATATTAAGAGTTTCAGGCATGAACTATGACAATGACAGCCTGTTTGCAAATGCCCAGTGTTGTGACTGGCCCGTAAGGGGCTGCAATTGCTTAAGATTTTGATTGGCCCATGCAGGGCTACTGTTGGCAATGGTGTGACCAGGCCACATCCGCCAAAGTTGTGAATGGCCCACATCGAAGCTACAAATGTCAAGTGTTGCAAGGCCCTGTTTAGGGCTTCACCTTTGGTCCATCCGACCCCAGTGTGTGCCCAACCACCTTCTCAACAGGCCCGAGACATTTACACCAGGCAGGACCTCTTCATCTTAGGGCTGCTGCTTCCTGAGAGCAGAAGAGTCAGAGAGGGCATCACAGAACGTGATCCGATGCTCGAGGTGGTAGGCTTCCAGAGAATGTCTGCCAGAACACACCGCAGTGTACTGGCGCGGCTCAGAGTAAATATACAAAGTAGGAGCAGGAGAGGGAAACAAATCCCAAGGAAGCCCTCCACTCAGTCAATTAAAAAACCAAAAAGCCCTTGGAATATTACACATACCTAGTCATATTCATTCCTTCTCTGGGGACCCTTCCTTCACTAGTAAGATGAGGGCAAGTTCTAGTGCAAAGCTACAAGTACAACCCCATGTATGTGTCAATGTATAAAGCCAGAAAGACAGGTCTGTGCCAAGGAAAAGACCAAGTGTACCCAGAAAACACCAGGACAAAAAAGCAAAGGGAGGGCCTCACATAAGCAACCACCAAGCAGCAATTGGCATATTCTCGCCAGTTTGGTCACATATACTCATTGGCACCTCGCCTCTGCACTGGAGGGAACCAAAACCCGAACAAATTCAGGAGGAATGTTGTGTCTAGGTGTGTGGTGTTCCATCTAATGGTATTTTTTATATACATCACATCTCTATCAACTCCCAGTGGTCCCCTAAAGAAGAGGAGAAGCTTCTTCCTCACACGAAAAAAAGGTTAACAAGCATTTGCAATGCAAATTGGTCTCGCATTTGTGAGTTAGAGCTATTGACATTGTAAATGGCAATTTTTTTTACCTACACGTTTTATTTTTGGAGTGAATGTTTGTAGTGTGCAAAATCCCTTGGAAAGGTCCTGCACTTCGAAATAAATATATTGAAAAAGACGCAAAGTGTGAATTGTGTCAACAATTGCTTCGCACGTACCTCATGGGTGAAGTGTCACCACACATGCACACAGTGGTGCTTTACTAATGCAAAACTCATTAATAAAAGTAGTGCTTACAGACTAACCAATGCGATTGGGATTGGAGCATGTGAATCCGAATCACGGCTTCTCTTTCATTTTCTAGACTATTTGACTCACCCTCCTGCGTCTTGGTTATCCCCCAAACACTGGGAGGCAATGAAGTTTGCCAAGGGGCGGGGGAGCAGGGGGGCTTCGGGGGTACATGAAAATGTATTCATTGCCTAGTTGTCAAAGGTCGCCCGGTGCTATTAGTTAAAAGTGTGCAGATTTCATTAATATATTAAGAGTACTTTACTCGCATCTATGAGAAAATCGACATTAACTAAACAAAATGCCAGAATGCGTGTAAGTTTTCACAGTATTTTGGACAGTACTGGTTGCTTAGTTTCATTGCATACATTTTTGTATTTACTCTTTTACACAGCATTTAAAGTAGGTTACCTAACCCCAAAGCCCCGAGTTGTTAAATGACCCATAGAAGGGAGTTGAGCAAATGTGTCCAAATGTAATTTTGGTAGTGCCATGGAATGATCAGCCAATGAGGTACTCGATAAGCAGGTATTTAACTACACGTTCAAAACGTACGGTATTGTGGCTGTTGTTCGTTTGTACACAACTACCTCTCTGAATGTGTTTATTAACACAGAGCTTCATCTACCAGACAGTGCTCACAGAGGGGCGACTAAAGTACAGAACAAAATGTTTTAATTTATCCTGAGTGTGAAGGCACCCGGAAGGTTTAGGTACACGCCCGGAGAGGCTAGGGATACCAGCGCTTCTACAGACTCTGCCGTGCTCCTCTGCACCAGCAGGGCACAGCTCAGAATCTGCCGCTGCTGCTAAGAATAGGTGAGGGGGATGAGGTTGGGGCATGCGGGAGTTGCCGGCAGATTTCCAGGTTTTTGAAAGGGATGATTCTGACGTAAGGCAATGGAGACTGACTTTGTCTGTTTGTCTGAACCAGTCTATTTCTCTACCATCTACCGGGCTCACTGTCATGTATCCATTCATCTCTCTTTGTTAGAGGTGCGTGAGCCAATATATTAATTAACAGGTAGAGCGAGCCGAAGACGAGCCAAGCGTATACGACCCGGTGGGCGAGCCGTGAAAATGATCGCCATGTTAATCATACATTAAACATGATGTAAATGTGCGATAATGTCTCTTCAGAATTCAAAAAAGTGCATTTCTTTAGCGCGTCACCTCAGTACACAAGATTATAGCACTGAATTGAGAGAAAGTTATTAAAAGTGCTTGTTTTAAGCATGAGTTAAAACACTGCTGCTCCTCCCGCCCGACAACAATGCCATTTATGAACTAAGAGGTGTCAGTTGCCATGCATACCCTGAATGTTGCCTAGAGTCTTATTATATTTAGCGTAACATTAAAATCTAGTTCATTAAACACAAGAAGTTTTTGTACAGCACACATCTTAAACTCGCATATTTCAAGGTGGCAATAATAAAGATGAAAACGGAAGTGCCGGCAGGCAAGAAAACACAAACGGGAGTGGGGGGGCAGAGATCAGGGTGAGAAGTCACAGACTGAGGGAGGGGGCAAGAAAACACAAATGGGAGTGGGGGGCGGGGGAGGGTGAGAAGTCACAGACTGAGGGAGTGGCGCTGGGGTGGGGAGACAGGGAAGAAAATAGTGTTAGGAGTAAAGGGGTCAATAGCCGTGGAAGGATACAAATGATGAATGAGGAGGGACTAACACGCCTCAAACCAATCGAAAGGCAGCATTTAAGACAAAAGCCAATAGGCAGAGAGTGGGCGGAGCTTCCACGAAGCTTCCACACTGCAGTATATACTGCATGGCTCGCAAAGCGATGGCAGCGCATTCGCGCTGCAACGCTAGGCGAGACCTAAAAGAAAATAGTGTCAGGAGTAAAGGGGCCAATAGCCATGGAAGGATACAAATGATGAATGAGGGGGGACTAACACGCCTCAAACCAATCGGAAGGCAGCATTTAAGACAAAAGCCAATGGGCAGAGAGTGGGCGGAGCTTCCACACTACAGTATGTACTGCATGCCTCGCAAAGCGATGGAAGCGCATTCGCGCTGCAACACTAGGCGAGACCTAAAAATGAGTTGCATAGGGCCTCCAGTGTTTTAGTCTTTATTAATGGCCATACTCAGTCAGCACGGATCTTGTGGGAAGCCTAAAGGACGGTTATAAAAGGGGAGGGACTCTCCCTCGTGGTAAGATACAAAAGGGACAAAAGGGCGGCGCTGGAACTAACACCTGGAGAACCAATTGATTAGTGAGTGAGTGAGTGAGTGAATTTTATTATTCTATCAATTAACAAAAATTGTTACAAAAAGTCTCCTATATAATATCCGCAAAACGTACTTGCTACAATAGACATCATTAACTACTACAAATTTGATGTACTACATCCAGTAAAACAAATCCTAAAAATACAGATCATAGATTATAAAAACACTAAAATCCATGTATCAATTTATAAAAAGTACAGGAAATAAAAAGTGCAAGATGAGTACGCACCGGCTCTCTCTTTTTTTTTTTTAAACCGGGGACATTTTCCCTGGGCAGAATCTTTACAAAACAGGCAAATTCATATAAAATTTCAACATAGGGAGGCATTCAAAGATCTATTTTGGAACAGAGAATTTGGCTAAGTGCAAAGTAGATACATCTTGTCACAGCATACAAATCAAAGTCTGGGCGTGCCCAAAGTGCAGTCTTAAAGTTCTAAAGTGCAAGGTGCGTTACTTAAATGTTCTTTAACTTTATGTGCAAATTTAGCAAACCTAGCCAGTTCCATCGGTGTCTCCAGGCTAAACAAGAGTTTCATGGCATCCTTGCAATAACGTGTCCCATATTTTAAAAACAATGGTCTTAGTAAAATACGACATATGTGTGTTAGGCAATGGCATAGGCAGACCAGATGAACCATGGATTCTGCATACTGGTGACATAGTCTGCAGGTGGTAATTGCCTCTAGGGATTTCCAGCGCCTGTTGTTATCTTTTATCGGCAAGGCCATAAGCCTCGCTGTTAAAATTTGCTTTAAAATTGTCTTATTTAATGCAGCGTCAAGGTATGGTTGCCATTGCCGATCTTCATAGGAGCTTACAAGTATCCCAATGTTACTTTTGGAACTATTCAACTCCCTCATGTCTTCTTCCCTGGATAGTGCTCTAACTTGATTTATTAATATAGATTTTAGTGTTTCAGGCTGATAGATTAGATCCTGCAATTTGGTCATGTCAAGCTGTAGTGCAGTGCAGGCAGTTTTCAGGCCATCGCTCCATGAATTGTTGGCTTTCATAAAAATAATTTTCAGGATTGACTTCATGGTTTTCTGAGGGGCCGCACAAAACCCTCGGTGATACCGCACGAACGTTGCCCAATGTTCGTAGTTTTGCTTGTTCAGCCCAAATTCCAATCGCATCAAGATGTTACGTGTATGTTCTGGGATCTGGAAAATTCGCTTGTAGGCTCGAAAGTTGATGTGTTCAAGACTATTAACAAAAGCCGCAGGTAATGCTAACTGGCCATATGTAATTGAGGGAAGCAGCTTGGCCCTTGTAACACTTCTAATAGATTTTGTTGTCGGGCTATTTAGTTTGGCATTAAGCTTGCACAACGCAAACGTCACAGCCTTGGCCTTTGTTTCGCCTGAAGCCAGATAAGCTGTTGATTTCCCATTACTCATCAGCCAGACCCCTAAGTAATTATATTTGGTTACTGTTGTTATCTTCAAGTTGCCCAACCTCCAGTGTTGTCCCGAGTTTGTTGGTATACTTTCCAATTGATTAGTGACCACACTGAAGAAACATCGCACACACTACAGCTTAGGAGACAGGAATACAAAGAGGTAGCCCTAAAGGCGGCCAGAGCCAAACTAGCGGCAACCAGAGATAGAATGTATGAACACGGTGATAAAGCCAGGAAGCTATTGGCCTGGCTTGAGAGGTGTGAACGGGCTGACAGGTGGGTGCATATGCTCAACTTAGAATCAGGTGGAACCGTGATGGACCCTCAGGAGGTAGTGGAGGCATTTGCGCAGTATTATGCCATCATATACACTGAGGTCCCGACCGCCACTGCGGAAGCCTCGAGAGCCATCCTTGCAGACCTCCCACTCCCAGTACTGACCCACAAAGAATTGTCTAGCCTAGAGAGGGATATTACAGTAGAAGAAATTACGTCAGCCATCCGTAGTCTTCAATTCGGAAAGGCTATGGGACCGAACGGCCTCCCGATAGAATTATACAAGGCAGTTGCTCCACATGTACCACCACATCTGCTTCAAATGTTCTCAGAGAGTGTGCGGTTAGGGAAGTTGCCCGAAGATCACCTCCTGGCTTTGATAGAGGTAATCCCAAAACCCGGTAAGGCAGCGAAGCTTTGTGCCTCGTATCATCCTATCTCACTCCTTAGTACCAAAATTAAAATACTGGCCAAGCTTTTCGCCTCCAGACATCTCAGCACATCTCCCACTTGATACACCCAGACCAATCAGGTTTCATGTCATGAAGAAATACAGCACTTAATCTGCGCCACCTACATGGGACTCCCCAGTTGCACTGATCCTAGCGCTGGGATACCTACGGGTGACTACGCGCTCTATAAAAATAAATAATAATAATAATAATAATAATAATAATAATGGGCAGGAAAAACACCATACAAGACGACGCAGCGGTGATGTCCCTAGAAACGCATATGGCGTTCAATACAGTGGAATGGCCACATTTGTTTGCAGCTCTAGAGAAAATGTGGTTTGGCCCCAAGTTCAGGGCATGGATCCGGCTCCTATACTACTCGGGAAGTGGTGGACAGGCGGGCCTCCATTGTTGCTTTTCTGCTGCGGA
This sequence comes from Triturus cristatus, assembly GCF_964204655.1. Taxonomy (NCBI): domain Eukaryota; kingdom Metazoa; phylum Chordata; class Amphibia; order Caudata; family Salamandridae; genus Triturus; species Triturus cristatus. Next base: position 320,043,523 of record NC_140586.1, on the reverse strand, counting down.
GAGGGACTTGCCAGAGTTGTCTACTTTCGCCATTCCTGTTTGCATTGGTTCTTGAACCACTGCAGTGTGGATCAGGGGAGACCCACTGATAAGAGGTCTCCAGTGGACACAGGGGTGGGAAGGTCGCATATCACTATATGCCGACACGACGTTATGTGTTGCCTCCCCATGCCGTTTGATAGCCAGAATTATGACTATTCTCGCAAACTTGGGCAAACAATCTGGATACTCCATCAACAGGTCCAAATCCACACTTTATTTACTATGTGGCCCAAGCCAGCGGCTGCTGGCAGAATGTGAGGTGACAGTAGTAACCAACGGCTTCTATCTCAGGATATTGGCGACGGCAGACCCAGAACTGTTTTATATTAAAAAATATACAGGCCCCATTGGCTCATCTCCGTAGTGATGTCCAGCACTGGAGGAAATTGCCACTATCTTTACTGGGACGTGCATCGCTTTTTAAAATGATGGCGCTGCCTCACTTTTTATATACTTTACAAAATACCCCGTACTTAATCCCTCAAGCATTCTTCCGGGCGGTCGAGAGCAAGTTACGTGATCTACTATGGGAAGGGAAGCCCCCGCAAAGGGCCATGCAGAAGTTGATATGGGGGTGGTACGGCGGGGCATAGTGCTGCTACACATTCAAGGATATTATTGGGCGACCCAAGTCGCAGTAATTAATCAATGGGTGCATCAAGCACGCAATGAGCTGGCCTACATACAGGATGGACAGGTTTCTGATGGGCACGGCAGGTACACACGGGCCTTATATACCCCACATACAGGGAATGTGCTCACAGGACCCACTACACACACAATCACCCTATGGCATAAGGTTAATAAAAGGCTGTAGTGGCACGGATTCTCACACAAAGCACTCCACTCTGGGACAGCGAGAAGTCAGGCAAGCTCAGCACATGTAAGGGATTCAACAAGTGGGACCTTATAGGTCTCTCGACAGTGGAAGGCTTGTGGAGACAGGGGGTGGTTCCTTTCGCCGATGTACCGAAGAAGTTTACGCTTGCCCCAACTATAACCTTTCGGTACCTATAAGTTAGGCATGCTTTACTTGTGGCTATCCTGCCAGGGACTGATCTCCCTGAAGCCTCACTGTTAGAGGACAGGCTTCTCACAGACTTTATGGAATGCAAGGCAATCTCCTTGACTTATCGAAAGCTAATGCATATTCACTCCGACCCCCAGCAAAAACTCAGTGGGCACTGGCAAAGAGATTTAGGTGAACTGGATGATGAAGACTGGCAGGAGGCCCTCGGGTCGCCTAAGGAGGTAGCCATCCCCACAAAATTACAAAACATTCAACTTATCATCTTACACAGAGCCTACCTCCCTAGAGCTACATTGGTTAATATGGGTAGGGAAACATCCACATTTTGCCAGTGATCATGTGGACATGAAGGTACATTTTTTCATCTACTATGGGAATGTTCGATGGTCAGACAATACTGGATAGAAGTGGTGAGCACAATGGCTAGGGTGTGTGGGGGAGACTCAAAACTAGAGCCGAAACAGTGCCTCCTCAATATATGGGAAGGGACCAACTTGAGATGCAAAGTATGGGCAAAATTGGGAATGATGATAGTAAAACTAAACAGGCAGCTCCATCACCAGAGGAGTCGTGAAAAGATATGGACTGGTGCATGATTACGGAAAGGGCTTTATACAAAAGCAGAGGTTGCCCCAGGAAGTGGGTCCAGGTTCGGAAAAAGTGGAACACCCATAGGGGGGGATTTGTACTAGCCCCTACGAGAGGCCAAGTGGGATAGCCACAATGTATAACAGGGGAAATTTAGCTGAAGAAACACGGGAGACTGATTAATGGGAAAACAGAATACTGTATGCTGTATTGCAACTTGAAAATGAAATATACGACTGCTAATGCCAAAATGTCTGCATCTAATTGACAGATCATTTATGAATATAAAGATATGTTTCATTGCCTTTCTTACTTATCGTCAACTTCTTCAGGGCAGGGAGACCTCGTTTCATTTATGTGTACACAGGGCCAAATGGCTGCCGGGCAAACACATACCAGCTAGCCACTGGAGGAAACCACAGATTTTTGTCCAGAAACACTTCACAGCTCTAAATCTGTACACCACCGGTGTCAGTGTTCCAGGCTACAAACTACCGCCTTGATGATTGCTTACGTGAGGCCCTCCCTTTGCTTTTTTGTCCTGGTGTTTAATGGGTACACTTGATCTTTTCCTTGGCACTGACCTGTCTTTCTGGCTTTATACATTGACACATACATGGGGTTGTTCTTGTGGCATTGCACTAGAGCTTGCCCATATCTTACTAGCGAAGGAAGGGTCCCCAGAGAAGGAATGAATATGACTAGGTATGTGTAATATTCCAAGGGCTTTTTGGTTTTAGAAGTGGCCCAGAGTAGACCAAGTGAGACCAGAGAGGACTAAATTCACCTGCAAGTAGATAATAGACTAAAAGGCTGGGTGCACATACTGTTTGGCGATTATTGCACTTGTGCTAGATTCACAATACTCCTGCTGCCTGAGAGACAAAGGGGTTGTATGACAAAACCACGCATGTGATTATATTGCATGCCTTAACAACGCAGTCTTTACCATGACCTCGTCTTTACCATGCATGCCTTTTGCCCCCTGACCTGAGCCCTAAAACCTGGCCCCCAACCCTGAAAACTAACCCACCATAAAAACACCCAGCCCTAAAAACGACCGTGACCACAGCCACCTTCCCTAAGCCCTAAAATTAGCCCCAGTCCTAAAAACGACCGGACCCCCTGTCCTCAGCCCTAAAACCGGACCCCATCCCTAAAAACGACCCGACCCCAGCCCTAAAAACACCCCAGCCCCCGCCCTGAGCCCTAAAACCATCTGCCAGCCCTAAAAACTACCTGAGCCCTAAAACCCAGCCCCCAGCAAACAAACTGCCCTAACCCCAGCCCTTCTCACCATGCCGCTGCCCAATCCTTCCTGTTCCTTTCATTCTCCCTTCCCATCCACTCTGAATCTAGCACTCTGACTGCCTTTACCAAGAATATGCGTGGTAAAGGCATATGCGTGGTAAAGGTAAGCATGGTAATGGAACGCGTGGTTCCGTCCGCATTGTAAATACTGTTTCCCGACAGAGGGAATCACCTAGAACCAGGGAGAGAGCCTGGTGACAGTGGGTACAGCGAGGGAGTGGGGGTAGGCACAGCCCCTGCAGAATAGCCCCCAGAGACATTCACTTGGTTTCAGCTGCTAGTATTGTGGAGTATTGAGTATCACTGTGTACTTTTTTGAAAAGACAAGCACTGGGCTGGATATTTCCTTCATTGTACACAAACTATAGAGTCTAACTTGATAGGATTAATCTAGTAACCCTCTAGTCGAACCTAAGGGGAAAAGAGTCCTTTTACTTTAAAGAACTCTCACCGACCAGGGATACCCCTTGGTGGCATCATTCATCACAGAGTTCCTTCCCATTCCATTGCGGAACTGTGCGTCCTACAACCTGTGAGATGCATGGGAACATTTTGTTGGAAAAGGAAATGGGTGATGAGTGGGGGTAGGTTTGCTCTTTAAAAATACCTGCCTGGTAGCGCTAACATTTTAATCTGGGTGCCAGCCGGTATGATTAAAAAAGTTAGGAAGTCACAGGGCTCTAGTTACCTCTACTTCCTCTTATGGTCAACATGTTTCTGCCACTTATGTTCCAAGTGCTCATGGCTTTCATCAGGACCGATCATACAACCATTAATCGGCACCTATTCCATAATGCTGATGTAACTGGTGAATTTACCATGCATAAGTAAAGCACAGCTAAATCACCTGCTTGGAGCGCATAAAAGGGTATATATTAAGACTCTAAGGTCCCCGCATGGCCTGCTCACCTAAAATACTTCCATCTGTGCCTGCACACACGGACGGAGGTATTTTAGGAGAGCCTGACTGGGACCTTTGAGTCTATGTGACAACAGGCGCATCTCTCCTCCGTATACCTCTGGTGAACTATTAAGTGCCTTAGATGTAAAAATGGTAAGTTGACACACTTATAAAGTCACCATTTACATTGTTTCCCAATTTGAACGCCAATAAAAGCACTATGTCATGTAATTTGTAAATCAACGTGCATGCCAGTAGGATTTATGGCACTGAAAGTTGTCCAAACATAATATACAGCATATGGAGAGAATCAACAATGTTGTGTTTGTGTTTCTGTTGTAACTAATGCACACAATGGGGAGGTTTATCCTGTTCCCAAGCCTATCAAGAGCAGGTGCGAGTTTCTACTTTGTATGGTTAGGTGAGATATATTGCATTCATTTAGTGCTGTTTTTCAGCTGATTACTTCAGAATGCCTGGGCGGTTAATTGACAGGGCCCTTTTACCTCCAAATGTGTCAGTGTGTCAGTGCTGCCCATCCTGAGGGTCCTGGTGTTGTGTGGTCTCAGAAGGAACTCTTCAGGTGGCAGCACCTCCTACAGGTCCTCTGTCCTCATTCCTCACCCCTCCATACTGCTAAAACAATGGTTGCCATCAGGAGGAAGCAGCAGGGATAGAGGAGTCGCCCACCAATGCAAACACCCATGAAGCAGTCATAAACGTGAGTCAGAGCTGAATCAAGATGGGGGGACCTGAACAAGAGACGAAGCATTGCGTCCTTGGATATGTGTGTATTCGTAAGCATTTCTGCGTGCCTGTGTGTGCCTGTGCATACTTGTGTGTGTCTGCATATGTGTGTTTTCCAGTGTGTGTCACTGTGTATGAACAGAGGTGTCTCCTATGTTTGTGTCTCCGTTTGGAAACTCTATCTATGCATACGAAGGCAATGTCTGTCACCTGGTGGGAGTAGCTGCCGGAAACATGAATGCAATAACATGCATGTGGTGACCTAGATATATGGGGCTAGTTGTACGAACATTAGTAATAGCCATTACCAAAAAAGTGATTTTTTTGCAAATCGCTATTGGGTAATTTCTGTCACTAATGCACTAAAGTGAAATCTGGCATTGATTTCCAAATGAGCTATTCCTAGTGGGTTGCAAATAGACTTACATGATGAATATTAATGAGATATGTCGCAACTTGTGACCCACTAGGAATCGTTACCTTCACAGGGATGGTAGCCTGCTGGGGTCAGCAGACCACCATTTCTGTGATTGCTTTTAAATAAAGCAATCTTTTTATTTCAAACTCAGTGGAATACGTTTCAAAAGAAAAATTAAACATTTTATTTTTATCTTTTACGGGTCGGAAGTGGTCCGTGAAACCACTGCTTGCTCTTAAAAAATATTTGTCGAACATTCTCAAAGGGTAATGCGTCCCAAAGGAACCCGTTCTCATTTGCAAATTGTTTAATTGGAGGTAAAGTGCAAATGTTTTGCGAACGCAGCTCGGTCGGAAAACATTAGTACATACCATTCAGATTTCAGCTTTGGAACGGATGCCCTGAACACTCCCCTTCCAAATAGCGATTCTGTTTTTGTTCACAAACCCAAACTGCAATTTGGTAACAAGTTGTCATATTCAATTTAGTGTTTGCACATTACAAAAAGCATTCTTGTGGTCCCAAATGCCCCAATTCTGAGAATCGGGCTGTCTGTGACACCAAAAATGCTTTGTACATCTATCCCATGATATTTATGTCAAACAACGTAGGATTTTCTATCTGGGTATTTGCTGACCATAACAAGTATGTAGAACCTGTGCTTATAATGGCGCTGACTGGCATATATTAGGAGTACATTTCTGAGAACATTATGGATATAATTAACATATGAAGTCTTGCACATATCATAGCCATGGATGACATATGATTGGGGTTCTTACCCAGGTCTATCATGTAAATATCTGATATGTGCGTACAAATCTGGGTCTGCCCAGGGGCACTTTAGGAACTGGCATTGGAATGTACCATTGGGTCGGTGTGCTACATGGGCATTTGTGCTGTACTTGGGCATGTGGAGAAGTGTTGCTCAATGGTTAGAGCGGCAGACCTTGATGCAGAGGTCTGGCCCGGACCAGGGTTCAATTCCCGCCTTGGCGGGTCTTGGGCTCAATTTACCCGGACCCGATAATTCTTGCCTCGGTGCCTATTCTAATCATGGGTCCCAGTCTGCAACTCTGGGCAATAGCTTGCTTAATCTCCACAACGGCCCCAAAAGCGCTAGGATGCCTGGCTTCACCTTGAGGGTGCCCAGGAGTGGGCACTTCACAAGGAAAGGCCAGGAAGGGTTCCACAACGGTATGTGCACAGTGCCTGAGAGACCCTTTCGGGGGGGGGGGGCGGAGCGCTATATAAATGCACTACATTTACATGTGAAGCTGGCCATATGTATGTGTGAGGTTCAACCTCTTCCTAGCATGCAGTGGAGTCCCTGGTGCATGAGGCAGTATGCGGCTATATACTCACCGTTTCAATTTAGGTTCAACTCATTTAGTACACCCAGTTGTTTTGCTTTTTTGATCAACCGGTATTGGACTTTTCATTGTGGGTGAATCTCACTACTAGAGTACCACCCATGGTAATCACATGGTAAATGAACTGCGCATGTTTACCACCATTGTCCGCCTTTTAAGACAAGGTTGCTGTGATGCAGCTAAGGTAAGGGGCATCTGTCTGGTTACACGTGAACGTGTGTGCACACACGTGCACACATTTGTGCAGGCTGCGTGTGTCAGACTACCGTCATGCGCAGGCCAGTAAGTGCACAAACGTAGCTTGGTACAAAGGGCGCGCTGCAAGGTTAGATGTTAACCAGGGATACACATTATAATATTAGGAGGCACTCCTATGTATAGTCAGTATGGTTTACTGTTTTATTTGCAGTGCCACTGTGTCATACACATAGGGTGAAATCCGCCTTAGGGTGCGCTTTTGCTTCCCTTAAGCTCGCAAACAGGTAGCAAGATCCTACTTGAACACTTTATGGATCGTCCATAATTTTGTATTTCTCTGGCTCGGGTCAGGATCAGAGTCCAGACCTTTGGTCACCCTGCTGGGCCAAGTAAATGGTACTGCTCCCCAGCAGAGGGAACAGAGGCCTCAGCACACAAGTGGAGTAATTAACAGTGCTTCACTCTGCTCTTGAGGGGTAGGGGTGTGGAAGAAAATCTGTTAATTAGTTGTTTCCCCCGCCGTCCAGGGCTGGAATAGCCCAGGACCACTGAACACAGGAGGAAGTCCAGCACTCTGGAGCCAAAACAGAAGGGGGCTCTTCTTTGACGTTTTGGTGGTAAAGTCCCTGGCAGTGATGTCAGCTATGGTGGAGCTGACATCCCCAGAGGAGATGTGAAGAGTGGCCACTTGATGACGCCCACTTGAATTGTCCCAGTTTGCTGTGCAGGAGGGTTTGAACAGAGTGGGGGGGTGATGTGGCATCTTCGGATTGGCCAGGGGTGCCTAGCTTCTAGAACTTTCCACCCTCCATTTAAAAACTCTTGCACAAGGGAGAGAAACAGTTGTTTTAGTTGGACACTGGAATTAGACAGAAGTGGCAACACCATGGAGAGAGTAAATTTACCTGGTAAAACCCGGTCAGAGGCCTTAGGTCATCACCAGCTAGGCTGGTGAATACCTCTAGAATTAGAAAAACCAGGATGGGAGGCAGAGCATTTAGCACTGTAGCCACGCGACTGTGGAATGACCTCCCGACAGATCTCAGACAAGTAGACGATCTTTCTCAGTTTAGTAAAAAGCTCAAAACTTGGCTTTATCCAAGAGATTAAACAAACCCAGCCTTCGTCCTGCATACATTTCAGTTGTGGATCGGTAGTGCATGTGCTCAGTGAAGCTTAAGGTAATCTTAGCCCCAGGATTCCCATGAGGTGACAGTGCGCTTTATAAGTGTGTGTTACATTACATTACATTACTTAGACCCCACTGCCCCACCAGATGCCCTGCACGATTGCCAGGGTATATGGGGTCTGTGGAGAGCACAGCGGAGGAGGAGGCTGGCCGCAATGATGGTGGGTTCATTTTGCTTCTGTGTGTTCATGTCAGGAGATAGTGGAAGGGCCACTAGCGAAGCAACACCCTACCTGCATGGAGCAGGCTGGGAGTACAGAGCTGCTGGCGACAAGGAGTGCTGGCCGGGCAGGGAGCCAGCTGGGGAAGCTGGGAGTGAACTTCCAGAGCTGCCCCCATTGAAAGCACATGGCAGGGTGACTGGGTGGGACAGGGCACCTCTAACAACAGAAGAAAAGGAGAAAAAAGAGAAGAAAATACGTCAATCTCTCCTAACACAGACGGAGAGCCGCTAATTAAATATTCTCTGATGCTGGAGGAAGTGCCACATAAGGCCCTGCGGAGTTCGTGTCTCATAATGTCTGTAGGGCTTGCAAACCCAATGTTTTTAACCTTTGTGGTGGCCCCAAAATGGGCAGGGTGTCTTGGATGCGACCATGCATTTTGCGGCGCAGTCGAAAACCCGGAAGTAGGGAGAGGGGCCGTGGCAGGGGATGCAGTCAATCAATCGATCATTCATGGGTTTGTTAAGCACGACTGCTCACCTGTAAGGGTCTCAAGGCGCTGGGGTGTAGGAGAGGTGCAGGATCCTGTCCATCAAGGAGGAGGTCTATCGAAGAGCCATGTTTTGAGGTATCTCGTGAAGATGGGGAGTGATGTCTGTCTGAGGTGGAGCAGTAGGGCGTTCCAGGCTCTGGGCGCGAGGAAGGAAAAGGAGCAGCCTCCCGATCTGGACTTCCTGGTGCAGGGGACCATGGCGTGGGAGAGCTGGGCTGATTGTAGGATCCTTTGGGGTGCGTGGAATTGGAGTCTGCTGTTTAGGTATGCTGGTCCGGTGTTGTGGAGGGCTATGTGTGCGTTGGTGAGAATCTTGAAGGGGAATCTTGCCTCGATGGGGAGGCAGTGGAGTGTGCTCAGGTGCTGGGAGATGTGGCAGTGGCGTTCTGGATGTTTTTTAGTTTGCAGGTGAGGCTTTTGTTGATTCCGGCATAGAGTGCGTTGTCGTAGTCAAGTCTGCTGGTGACAAGGGCGTGGGTCTTTCTGAGTTCGAGGGGGATCCATTTTAAGGTCTTGCGTAGGAGGCGGAGGGTGTGGAAGCAGGAGGATGAGATGGAGTTGATCTGGCAGTCCACTTTGAGTTCGGAGTCCAGGATGATTCCAAGGTTGAGTGTGTGGTCTGGGGGGGTGAGCGGGCTTCCGAGCGCGGGGTTCACCAGGTGTCGTTGCAGGCGTTGGGGTGTGGGCCCATGATGAGTACTTCTGTTTTGTCCGTGTTGAGTAGTAGACAGCTGCTCTTTATCCATTTGGCGACTGCTTCCATGCCTAAGTTGTGTTCGTTGGATAGGGAAAGGATGAGTTGGGTGTCATCTGCGTATGAAACAATATTGAGTCCATGGCTTCTGACGAAGGGGGCGAGCAGTGCCATGTCTAGTTGATTTGCGTGCCCCTGCGTCAGTCTACCCCCCCGTCAACCCACGATAGCCACATTTGAGATTCTTGAGTGCGGCAGCATAAAAGCTGCACTCAAGAATCCCTCTTTTTCCTATAATTGACATTTTGACCATTATTACTTACCTGTTTTCTCGACGGTCACTTCTTCTTTCCACACCACTGTCATAGATTCCAGCTTTGCTGCAGTATCTGCTTCTGGTATTGCTGGCTATCTGACATTTCTTCCTGCGCGTGAAGTACTCTTTTTCCTCAATACCTCTAGAAACAAGAAGGGTACACAATAGCTGACTGCTCTTGTAAGTTAGTAAGATGCATGCATATGAAACAGTTGGACATATATTCACTTTTCAGTGCTGTGACTTCATGAACCTTATGGATGGTGAAATACATATTCTAAAGAATATGGAAAATACATTTTTTGCACCCCTGGGACATTGCTCAATCCCTTCTTCTATTGATTTTGTTTAGGGGGATATGAAGGAATGATGTAATTCCGTTCTTATATGGTCTGTGTTAGGCTTGGCATCCTTGGCATGGTTTTCCCCCTAACGTTTTGCCTTCAACCCTCCTGTTTTTCTAACTTTGTTTTTGCTGGCTTTAGGACTCTGTGTACTGTACCTCTGCTAACCAGTGCCAAAGTGATTGTGCTTTCTCCTTGAAACATGAGGAATTGGCTTATACCCAATTGGTATATTTAATTTACTTGTAAGCCCCTGGTACAGTGGCACTACATGTGCCCAGGGCCAGTAAATGAATAACTTCCAAGTGAGATCAGGTAACCAGCTCTTGTTTGGTGTCTTTGGAATTGTAATGAAAAAATCTCAGGGTGAAGTCGGATTTTAAATTACAATTTTTAAAATGCCACTTTTAGAAAGTAGCCATTTTCCTGCCATAGCCATTTAGTGCCTGAAGCCTGTCTCTGGGTCACATGACTGGGTGTAGCTGCAGTTGGGCTTTGTGTATTCCTTCTAGACAGCCACACACAATAGAGAGCCTAGGTGTGCCTAGATGGGTCATCACTGGCAGGATGGGAGGGGGAGCTGGGCACAGTCCTACCTACACTGGAATAGGCTGTGTCCAGCCTCCACACAAAGGGACGCATATTTCCTGTAGTTAGTCTGGAGCCAGAAGAGGGAAGGTAGGATGCCTGTGGACTTCAAAGGGAAACATCTAGAAGCTTTGCCCACTTCAAAGGAAGGCCCAGGTATAAAGACCAACTCTTCGGTACACTTCTCAACTGGTAGATATGCTGCCAGGAAGAAGCACTGCTGTGCTGCTGAAAGGACTACCGCTCTACTGGACTGCTACTCTGAAGGACTGCTGCCCTATTGTGCAGACTGCTGCCTGCTGCCCTCTTGCCTGGGGGAGAAGGGCTAGATCTGCATCTGTTGAACCCTGAACCCCAAAAGTGACTCCAAAGTGTATTTGGCTGGCCACCTGACTAGAAACTAAAAGACAGACGGCTCCAGCAACCTTGAACCAAATCTTGGACACTGCCATCTGTGAGTCCTACAATACCAAGTGGTGCCACCCCAGTGCTGGACCCTTGGAAGTGGGCCTGAAGGTGCTCTGCTAGCCCATCTGTGGATTCAGCAGAACCAACGCATATCCTCTGCTGTGCAGCCCAAACCGAAGCAGAACTGACACATCGCCTCTGCTACAAGGATTCTCACAGTGCAAGCACTCCGCATCAACCTCGCAGCTCGCATCGGAACTGCCGATGTGTGAAGCTTCACCATCGCAGGCCCTCGCATGCCAAATCTCTCGTTGACGGCAGCCTCGAAGATGACATAGTGTACTGCCTCACAGCTTGTCAAAATCGACGCATTTCGTCAATTACACGACGCATGCTTCACATCGCAAACCCTCATCAACGGGATACGCGATGACGATGCAAAACCTCGCATTACAGCTTTGCAGCTCCTCGGAACTGATTTATCTCCTCGGTTGTGTGACACAACCTCGATGCATGACCTTGCAACGCTCCTTACTCCCTGATTTTCCCAGTCTGGCACGACCAGATATCCACAGTTAGCGCTTTGTGCTTTTTGGCGCTATTTTCACTGACATCTTTAAAGTTGCATATCTCTGGTTATACAAAATGTTTTTTTGTTGTTTTGGTCTTAATTTATTTATTCAAATGTACTCAATTTATCTAAATTGGTGTGGGATTTTAGTTGTTTTGTGTTTTCACTTCATAACTGTTTGAAGTGCTGCATAAATACGTAATACATTGCCTCTAAGTTAAGCCTGACTGCTCTGTACCATGCTACCAGATAGTTGAGCACAGGTTAACTTGGGGTTTGATTGTGCCTTCACCCTGACATGGATTGTGGTTCGTGTTTGAGACCAGTAACCCCATTTCTCACAGTTTGCTATAACCCTTCCTCTTTTGTTGCTTAGGTAACTACTGGATGCTATGGGGTACTATCGTAGTAGTGAGATTTTAGTTCCCTATTTATTCAGTATCTTGTATTTGTTTGTTTCTCTCAGGTTTGACACTGCATTCTCAGTGTTCCAGCCGCTAGATTCTAAGTTGGAATGGGGGAGGTATTGTGAAAGAACATACACTTAACAATTTATACTCTATGTACAGTCACGTTCATGTTTGAGAGCTGAAGGTCCTAAAAAAATCATTATAATATTGTAAACGAACGACAGCACTAGAACACTTAAGGGATCTGCAGTGCGGACAACTGATACAGTAACCTTGAAGGATGCCATCTTTTGTTTTTTCTCCACTATCCCCTTTCCCTAAGTCTTGATATTGCCTGGAATTGTCTTAATATTTTCATGTGTTTGCATGGTTCTGGTGGCATAGTGAATCAGCTTCTGGCATTCATGTCTCGCTCCCGCAATACTGCACAGCCAAAGCAGAACTGGTGCCTAGATGTTACACAGGTTTACCACCAACATGTTTAAAAACATGTTTGGGGGCTGCAGGACCACAGCAGAACCCATGATTAACTTTTACAAAGCGACCCTAAGTTAGGAGGGTCAGGAAAACTACAGCTCTTCAGGACTTTCACCATTATTTCTAAAGCAATCCTATGGCTGAAGCTTTTGCTCTTCAGCTGGGAGTGCAGTGACGTCTAGTGGTTAGTCCTTTGACTGCATTTTATGTGGCCCGAAGGTGTATAAAAAAGACTGAGACATGGTATGTTGATTTTGATACTCATTGAAGTGCTGTATTGGTGATAATGATTACATTTAAACTTGATTACAGTGAGATAACAGAATTCTTAACATGTAGTTATGGTGTTTTTAATGTGTTGACCCCCTTGATAAAACTGATAGACTTTCATAATAGTTTAATGGGGTGACACCTTGAAAAAGCCAATAGGCTTGCCTTATATGTTGTGCTAATGACCATTTGACAACTCCAATAGGTCTGGTTTATTTAAGGTGATACCTCCCTGCATTATGATGTTCTATATTGTATAGATGGGGTGGCACTGTGATTCTGGGAATCATGACCCTTTAGGGGTCAAATATTATCTCGGAGTGTCATCAAGGTATTCTCAATCTGCCTGATGTATATATTTTGTAGATTAATGCAGCAGCATTTAGTAGTGTGTGTGTAATAAATGTACCTACATCACCAGGTGTACCTCTTGAAGTGTGATCATGTGAAAACAATGTTTCTTCAGAAATGTGTTTAGTTGTCAGAAATGTGTTCAGTTGTCTGAGGTCCAGTGTTGGTTTCCACTGCCCCATCCTATCTCTTCTCAAAAAGAACCTGGATTAAAATCCAAGGTTTCTCTGGGATTTGGAAACCATTGCTCCCTTAAGTAGGACAGAACTATTTCCTCTTGTTGCTTCCACAGATGAGGGTGATGTTCCTTCTTGGGTGGAGAAACAGGTGTTTTTTTAATGGCTTTCAAGGTTGACTTGTGCAAAGAATTTGACTTGCCCATTTGACTGATGTTACAGACTCCAAAACTGGGGCAAAAAAGGGAACTTCTCCCCCAATCTTCTTTATTTGAGATGGAAAGAGGGCAAAGGCTGCATTTGGTTTTCATTGGAAAATGATTGATAAGTGCTTCTTAATCATCCTGACAACCTTTCATTTTCTTGCATCTGACTGAAGTTGGAGACATATCCTTGGTCATATCTTTATTGTCTTTTGCAATAGTATAGTTAGCTTTAACTTCCAAACTGGTTGAATCCTCCCCTGTAATTTGGGGATCTTCACGAAAACTGGATGTACCAGATCTAAGGTACTGTAAAAGGCCTAAAGCCTTTACTATGTCCATGTCAATCTTGAGACAATGAAGGGCCTCAATTACAGTATTCCCAAACAAGATAAGTCCATGTCCAAGATTTTTGATTGAACCTCAGGATGAAAGGCTGTGTATCTGAGCCAGTCTTGTCTTCTTAAAACAGCTCATCTGCATACTGTTGAGCAGCTGCGTTTGAGATATCCATTGCTGCATCAATTATGGCTGATGTAATTTACCCTTCTTTGAGGATAGCTTTAGCAGATTTATTTTTATCCTCCCCGAGGAGGTCCTGTAATGGTGCTATGTCAGACCACATCTGTCGATTACAGTGACCTAAAAATACACAAGAGCATTGACTGCTTTAGTGCAAGTTGTTGTCATTGAACTAATTATTTCGTCCAGATTGCCAACATGTCTACTATCTCTCGGTCTCTGTTGGTGTTCCAGAAGAGTGTTAATGGGGTTTCTAGATCTCATATATGTAGTTGAAGCTATTACTTAGTCTTTCTTCAGATGACCAGTGAGACAAGCTGGGGCTGAATCTAGGGCTTTGGATTTTTTCTCCAGAAGTGGAATTATTGCCTAGACAGTAGCCAGTGTCTTCATTAATTTTAGCCCTCCTGAGCATAAAGGATCCATAATTTGTGTCAATTTTACAGACTTTTGTGGTCGTTCCTTAAACTGAATATTTTGGCAGCCCTTTCCATTAATATATCCACTATCTCCTTGTGGAATTTTGGCATCCCCTTCGTCTATATCCGAATACACAGAATTGGCTGGATCTTCTTCATCATTCATGTCCTTGGAAAATGGTGGTACAAGAGGCTTACACACTGGTCTGGGAGATGGTTCTCTTAGAGCTGTGGGAGGTGGTGACAGTAGATGGCTAGGTGATAGGATAAAGGCAATAAATACTCTGGAAATGAAAATCATCAGTGCAAATCTTCTTCTGCCCACAAGAGGAACAGGAAATTAGATTTCCTCTCATTGTGAGCCATGGTGACAGTTGACTGACAGGGTAAACGTCTCCCTGGCCCAGAAAAAGGCAAATTTCCTTACAAATAACTCACAGTTCTGTGGAAGCTGAAGATAAGGCTGCTTCAATTTCAGTGTAGACCATAAAAGTAACAATTTTGAGTTCACTAGAAAGTTAAAGCTGAGCTGTTTCTGGGACTCCCTTAAACACGGCATACAGTAGTTATCTGAGCTATGGTGGGCTCTAGGGGAGTAGGCAAGCTGACAGTTCCACCTCATTTCTCACTGCAACAGGACGTATTGCAGCACCTATTTTGAGGCATCCCATATTCTATATTGATAACTTTGTATGACCTTATTTTAATGAGCTTTTACAGTACAATACATTTTATAGAGCACCCAGCTACCTAAAACGGTGTCCCGGTGCTAACGGTAAGAGTGGACTCTGAGTTCGCGGGCAGAGACCAGCTTTGGAGGAGGTTATTACAGAGTCAAAGAGAAGTGTTTTAATCTTTTTCCTGAAGACCTTTTCGGATGGACAGCTTCTCAAAGCCACAGGTAAGGCATTTCACAGTCCGGCTGTCAGATAGGCAAAGGAACGCCCACCTTTTCTTGATTTAACAACATGAGGGGTTTGAAACAGCTTAAGATTATTAGAGCAACGGGATCGCACCTGGGAAGAGAGTTTGAACCGGCGCCTAAGATAAAGAGGACCCCTGTAGTTAAAGATCTTGAAAGAAAAAGTGAGGGACTTGAACTGAATCCTTTTACCAATCAGCAGCCAGTGAAACTGGTGCAGGTGATAAGAGATGGGTCGCAGGGAAGATGTTTAAGGATCAGTCGGACAGCAGCATTTTGAATGATCTGTAGATGATGTGTAAGAAAGGAAGAGAGTCAAAGATATAAGCTATTGGAATAGTCCAGTTTGAGAGTGAGCAAGGCATGCACAATGGTCTTCTGCTAATTCGCTGGAATAAAATGCATCATACGTCTCAGAGATTTAAGAGTCAGGAAACAGGAACCGAACAGAGATTTTATCTGAGATTCAAAGGTAAGCTCAGCATCAAATATGACCTCTAGGTTTCTGACTATAGGAGAAGGACGAGGGGGATTGCCCATTTCAGATGGCCACAAAAGGTTGGTTTTAGAGGAAAAAAATAAAACTTCAGTCTTGTCTGATTCAATTTCAAAAAGTTGATATTCATCCAATCTAGTACTGATCTGAGGCATGTTTTAAAAGAAGTAAATGTTGACAGAGCATTTTCGTAAAATGTCAGGAATAGCTGAGTATCATCAGCGTAAGAGACAACTCTATTTCCAAAAAATTCCACAATATTGAGTAGGGGTGCCATATATATATTAAAAAGGGTAGGACTGAGAGCCGAAACCTGAATGACACAGCAATTTAAAGGCTTAGCTGCAGATGTAAAACGAGGGAGAAAGACCAACTGTGTGCGGTTGCAGATAAAGTACCTAAACGAAGTATGAACAGTAACACCCATGCCTTCCAGTCTCTCAAGCAAGATAGCACGAGAGACTGTATCGAAAGCTGCAGAGAGATGCAGAAGCAGTAGCATAACTGTTACATTTTGGTCAAGATTGATTTTTTTTTGTGCACTTTTAAAGATTTCTTTATTGATTTCAAACTTCAAATAATCACAAACATTGGTATGTATACATTTCAATCTGTTTACAGCATGTACCTATAGCATAATAGTGCACAGTGAATCAGTCAATCATTTCATGTGAATGTCCATTGTTTCATGACATTTCCAGCTCTACGGTTGGGGATATACATAAGTCCCCTCTAGGCGCATTCCACCCGCTCCAATTTTTATCCCATTTCTTAGGACATCCTCTAGATTTATACACTTCTTTTTCCACAGTCATACACTTATCCAGTTCAGCTGCCCAAACCCTAGTCGATGGTCTTTTCGATGCCCCCATTTCATTGCACTTGCTCTTTTCAATAAAGTGTATCCCAGAGTGGCTAGTTGCTGTTCCACTTCAGTGAGATCGGCTGCTTCCCAAATGTTAAGAAGCCCCAGCGGTGGTGTCATAGTTATCTGTTTCCCTATTGCGTCCTGCATTTGTGTCGTTGCCCTGTCCCATATGGGTCGTATTTGTGGACAGTCCCATATAATGTGATAGAAGTTTGCCGCTTGGTGACATCCGTGCAAACATAGCGTATCCTGTCTAGTTCCCATTTTCGCTAAAGTAACCCCGTAAGGTACGTTCTATGTAGGATTTTTAATTGGATCAGTCAGAAATGAAGAGTAATACCTGCATCCCTTGGGGACATCAGTGCTGTTTGTTAGTCTTCGCCTTCATTGTGTCCGATATCGGCTTGCCACCTATCTCGGAGAGTTCAAAAGGGATCTGGCAGGTTTTTGCATAATTTACGATATGTTAGTGATATGGCTTTATCTGGGATGGGCTCAGAAAGCAGCCGGTCTTCCAAGGGGGATGATTCCGGCAAATTTCCTATGTCTGGAAGTGCTACTGTGAGTGCATGGCGGATCTGCAGATAGTGAAAAAAACTCCCCTTGAGCCAGTTCATATTTCTCCTGTAGTTCACTAAATGTAAGGATTTTGCCCCTCTTTACTAGATGGCCTATGATGGAGAGTCCAATTGTTTCCCACTTATCAAATCCTAATTGATGACACAGGAGCCCTACTTTTTGAGAGGACCACAAGGGTGTGGCCTGAGTCAGCACACCGGTCCAGTTTAGTCGCCTGATGTTAAATTTCCACGTCCGAGCCATAGGGCGCAGATACCTCCCTTTACGGATCTTCGTATATAGGGCTCCCTTGGCGGCCACTGGCTAGATGAACATTGTGGATGTCAACTGTGTCTGAGTAATGCAATAAAAATTGTTTTTGCAAAACAATATAGGGCTCCCTAGCACCCCTCTCTTCCCATCTGATATCTGTCTAACATGTATGCTGGGTCTATCGGAGAACGGTACAGTCAGTGATTTAATACCACTAATTGCGAGGCCCAGTAATAGAGTCATATAGCCAGAAGTGCAATCCCCCCGTCGTACCAACCTGTAGTCAGTTTGTGCAATGCTATGCGAGGCGCTCCTCCGCTCCACAGTAACGATCGGACCTCGCTTTCAATGCTTTTAAAATAAGAGTCGGTAATCTCTTAGGGGCAGTTTTGGAGGATATACAAAAATCGCAGGAGAGCCAGCATCTTAAACAGGACTGCTCGACCTAGCAAATCAAGCGGCAGCGATCTCCAATGTTTAATATCATTACGGAGTCTGTCTAAGGGGATGGCTAAATTTCTGTTGTGAAAGAGTTGGGGATCTGGGGGTGATAAAAACCCCTAAGTAGCAGAATACATCAAGGGCTATTTCAATCTCGCATCCCGGGAGAAGCTTCGGAACTGGACCCCGAAGAACAAACAGCACTGATTTAGTCCAGTTGGTGGCATATCCATCATTTTTGCAGAAATTTATACAAATATTCAAAAGTCTGTGTATTGCAGTAGAGGGGGACGCTAGATATAACAGAATGTCATTCACGTAGAGTGATATCCTATCCTCATTCCCTTCCACCCATTTCAGCCCTCTAAGTAGTATGTCTCCTCTCACCCAGGATGCCAGTGGTTCTAGAATCAAGGGGAAAAGCAGGGGAGATTGGGGGCAGCGTTGTCTGGTGCCTCAGCCCAATGTAAATATTCAGGATGTGCGGTTATTGACCTTTACTAGACACTGCAACTCTGTGTAAAGTAACCTAATCCACCCCAGGGCCGAACACCAGGCATCCTAGCACCTCGAAAAGATAACGCCATTCTATAGAGTCAAATGCCATGGAGGCATCCAGGGAGAGCACCACTGCATCTTCGTCTACATATTGTTGACGCCCCAAGACATTGTGAATGCGGCGGATATTTTGTGCCGTGTTCCGCCCCCGCATAAAACCTGTTCCATGGACCAACGATGGTATTATTGACAGCAAGCGGGAAGCCAGGAGCTTTGCATTAATTAAGGCAATCGGTCGATAAGAACCGCACTGTCAGCGGGTTTTCCCAGCTTTCGAATGAGTCCAAAAAAAAAGCCAGACATTGGTCTTACGGCAGGAAAGCTTTCATTATACATGTTTGTAAGGTGGGGAGCGACCCGTAGGGCCATGGACTTAAGGAATTCAATAGGGACTCCATTGGGCCCCATTGCCTTCCCTGATTGGATACTATTTATTGGTTTGCAAATTTCGTCATCAGCGAGATCAGCTTCCATTACATTTCTATCAGCCTCCGATAAAGTAGATAGGCGCATATCTGCTAGCAATTGCCGAGAGTCCTCAGCCTTCAAAATACATAGTTGAGGAGGTATAAACCACGTCCAGATGATCAGCAAATGCCTCGACGATGTCTTGAGGATCTGAGCTCTGCTCTGCCCCCTTAATTGACAGTCTGGGTACCCAGCGTTCCCCTTGTTCCCTTTTTTCCAGCCAAGCAAGCATTTTTCCAGCCCTGTCTCCCAGCTCGTACACCTTATGTTGTGTTTGTAATAGTCTTGCCCGTGTCCTCTCTCCCGCCAAAGTTTTATGTTCTAGCTGCTTGATAGTTAATTGGTGTGTGGTGGCCTCACTGGGTGAGGAGGTATTTTGTGCCTCCAGCTGCTGGAGTTCACTCTCTAGTTGTGACAGCTGTTGGCTTTGTTTTCTAAAATATCACACTTTTAGCGCTAGTGCGTGCCCTTTCAACACCACCTTATACGCCTCCCATATGATCTTTGCCAAGTTCACTAAGCCGACATTTTCAGTAAAGTAGAAGTCTGTTTGCATAAGCAAGTTCTCTTTTATGTCCGGAACTTTAAGCTCGATCCACACTGGGGAAGGATCTGAAATGACCCTCGGCAGACCATGTGGATGTCTAAAATGGCCGATATCTGCTAGATGCATAAGGAAATAGTCTATGCGGGACTTGTGTACATTGGAATAGTAAGTATAGTCGGTCATGTCTGGATGTAAAGAGCTCCACACATCTGTTAGGCCCATGGCCCGTGTGAATTAGTCCATCTGAGTATTGAGGCGTGTTAGGGGTCGTCGTGGATGTCTGTCTCTTTGGTCGTCCATGGTCATATTAAAATCCCTTCCCAGAATTAGAGTGCCTATGGGGAGATCTACCAGGATTATCCCCAAGTCACTAAGTGCCACCTTGCCCAGCGCAGGGGGAAGATACACTGAGACCACATTAAGCAGCTTCCCTTCTCAGCTGGCCTCCAAAACTGCAAACTTCCCTTGGGGATCTGCCCATGTGCGGGTTGGAGTGAGATCAAGGCTTCCCCGAATTAGGATACCGGTGCCCCTAGAGCCGGAGGTAAACCCCGCATGGACCAGGAGTTTATATCCCCACCGAGTGAGAGCCTTACAATTATTACCCACTAAGTGGGTTTCCTGCACCAAAACCAAATCTGGGGCTTGTCTCTTAAGATACTGTAGCACAACTTCTCACTTTATTTTGTCCCCCAGCCATTTACATTCCACGTCAGAATGCATAATGATGTTTCTTCCGTACTCCCCATCACGGATTATGTGAAAAGATTATGAGAAAACCCGTGGGTACATCGAGAGGGGCAACTGCTGCACCCAACAACACTGTAGCCAAATTTATAGACATGAAATGGCATTCAGCCATATACTGCCTCAGGAACCACATAATTGCATACCCTGTATTTGAAATGAGAACATAGATAATTGAGTCTGACATTCAACACTTTGTGATTTGAGAACGAACAACAAAAAACAAAAAAAAACCTTTATACTCTACTCCCCTCCCAGGCCTTCCCCCTCCCTGCCCCCCTGCCAGTGGATTTCAAACTACCCACTCCCCAACAAGGCAGAGTGCCTGTCGTCCCACCCCCCTATTAGAGAGGTACTTGGTTAACAGCCTTACCCACCCCGCCGTATTTTAAGGATGGCTTCACGGTACACTGAATAATGGGGATGGACGCCTCTCGTGCCTTTGGTACTGAATTGTCATATAACAGGTTCTCCAACCCAGGCTTATTATAACCAACTCACAAACGTCTGCTATGGTTCGGTGGAGAATACCCCACTCCATTCAACTTGAGCCACTTTCCTACCTCAAAGTCCCTATACATGGCAAATGTGTCCATACCAGCACCAAGAGCGCCTTCTTCTCAGCTGCGTGATGTTGAGTTAGTCACTTTCCTGACAGGATCGCCTCATTGTCTGGCACTCTTGTCAGGTCTGCTAGCCCGGGGTCCTTCATTTTGTTCTTGATACGAGTTCTCCACCCGGCGGCAGCCCTCCAGCCAATCCCACGCATCCTCAGGTGAGGGAAAGAACCACGTCTTGCCCTCTAATTCAATACTGAGTTTCGCCGGGAAAAGCATGGCGTACTTTATCTCCTTATCACGCAATGCCTGCTTGACTGCCATAAAACTGCGGCGTTGAGCTTGAACTTTTGTGGTGAAGTCCGGAAAAAAGGTGACCAAACTGTCCTCCAATTTAAGCTGCGGGTTAGCACGTGCAGTCTGAAGTATGATGTCACGATCTCTGAAGTTGAAGACGTGCTATAATCTGCTTCGGAGGGGCTCCTGGTTGAGGCCTGCCCCCGGGGACACGATTAGCGCTTTCAATGGAGAAGTACTTGACAGTCTTTTTGGTTGCAGCGGTTTCAGAATTAGTTCCTAAACAAATAAGTCTACTGCAGGACCTTCCGCCCGCTCCCGAACTCCCAGGATTCGTATATTATTCCTCCGTGCCCTACCCTCCATTTTGGTCTGTTGATCATGTAGTTGGCACACTTGTTGTTTAGCAGGGCAGTGTCTTTATTCAGTACTGTTGTGACATCTTCTATTTCCTTTACTCTGGAGTCCATTTTCCTGAGGTCAGCTCTTATGAGGGAGACCTTAATATTCACAGTGTCAATAAGAGTCTCTAGGAAGGTCCGCACTCCCCTAACGGCCACCATAATGTCTTGGAACGTCAAATCCTGCTGCAGTGGTGGGTGTTGCTGGCTGTCTGAGACCCCCTGAGATGCAGCGTCCTCAACCTCTCCCGCCTTCGACCATTGGCCAGTTTGCTTTGCGCAGGTGTTTTAATTCCTTTCCTGCTTGCCATTTTCAAACTGTGGTGTTCAGTCTATGACTAAGCTTCCAGAGATCAGTCCCAGTACTCGCTGCCGCCTGCCCAGGGGAAGGTACTGTCCCCTGCCGGCATGTCGGGTTTCCTGGTCTACTGACTCCTCTACGGGTGGGGGGGGAG
Source organism: Triturus cristatus (assembly GCF_964204655.1). Classification (NCBI taxonomy): domain Eukaryota; kingdom Metazoa; phylum Chordata; class Amphibia; order Caudata; family Salamandridae; genus Triturus; species Triturus cristatus. Next base: position 320,021,672 of record NC_140586.1, on the reverse strand, counting down.
GGAAAGGGACGGAGCGCGAAACAGAGCAGGTGTAATCCCCTTGCTAGTCGAGATACGTAGAGCACTTCTCTGACAGCTTACCATGCTCCCTTACCCCCTTCTCTGTACATCACAGGGGTAGTGCTGGATTCTTGGCAGGAGCAGGCTAGGGCCAAGCACCAGTTGCGCCGCTCAACCTCCAAAGCACCCCCCCCCCCCAACTCAGTCAGGCAGTATATGTCCCCTTCCCTCCGCTGTGCACGCCAAGCCCCAGGATCCCACAGATATATTGGAGTGGGTACAGTAGAGCGGTAACATGTCTATGAAGTTTCCGCCCATGCTAAGGTACTACTTGCGTAGATGTTTAAACATGCATTAACATCAAGTAAATCAGATCTGTGCCGGATTATATCAAGGCTTCTATATAATATTGCCTGGTGCTCCTTACTAATGCCCAGTCTTAACACTATTGGTCATATAATGTCAGGACCCACCTGGGAGAGCCCCGCACCGCTTGCCGTTCAAGCCTGCCAACCCCTCCACGTGAAGAAATGGTTGGCCTCAAATTTTCCATCATGGGTCCGTTGAAAAGGAGGGCCGTATTTGCTTCTCTCACCGCGGGTACGTTGCAGCCACTGCGGTTGATCCTGGCCGCCCATTACCGTGGCCCACAAGGCCTGTGAAGCCGAGGCCTTCCTTAGGATTATGGCCAGTTTGCTGATTGCGCACCCGGGGGCTGGATCCTGCCTTCCCCGGGCGTGCATCAGGGTCGTCGGATGCTGCCTGCCAAGGTATGTTCCAGCCCGCTCACCGCCTGGAGTGTATGCCGCTGTCTGCGGCCGGCTCCGCTGGAGGTCTCACTGTAATAGGCTCCTCTACGCTGCCACAATGTCAAACAGTGGAGCGAGGGCGCGCCGCCATTTTCTGACTCGGAGCTCCAGGCGCGATGGAGATGCCCCGGTATATTTCGCCTCCTCCGACCGGAATTCGCCCACAGTAGTGCCCTCGGACTCTGGGGCTGGGACGCCACTCCGCCAGGGGGAAAATTATAGACATTTGGCCGGATTAATGCAGGATAGACGTCGAGGGCTTGTGAGCCATGTTAGAGTGCGGCCATGTCCATCGGCTGCTAGCTACGCCCCCAAGATTGATTTTAATATACTCAGACACCTCAAGGAGAGAGGCCTCAGTACTGTAACCGCTTCGAAAGCCAGATTGCGGGTCATGTAGCAGAAGGTTTTCCTCCAAGAAAGAAGTGAACTGTCAGTTTACATTTTTAGGTCTCGCCTAGCTTTGCAGCACGAAAGAACTGCTTTCGCTTTGCGAGGCATGCAGTATATACTGGAGTGTGGAAGCTTCGTGGAAGTTCCGTCCACTCTCTGCCCATTGGCTTTTGTCTTAAATGCTGCTTCCCGATTGGTTTGAGGCTTGTTAGTCCCTCCTCATTCATCCTTTGTATCCTTCCACGGCTATTGGCCCCATTACTCCTAACACTATTTTGTTTTAGGTCTCGCCTAGCGTTGCAGCTCGAATGCGCTGCAATCGCTTTGAGAGACATGCAGTATATATAGTAGTGTGGTAGCTTCGTGGAAGCTCCGCCCACTCTCTGCCCATTGGCTTTTGTCCTAAATGCTGCGTTCCGATTGGTTTGAGGCTTGTTAGTCCCTCCTCATTCATCATTTGTATCCTTCCACGGCTTTTGGCCCCTTTACTCCTAACGCTATTTTCTTCCCTGTCTCCCCACCCCACCTCACCACCCCCTCCCTCAGTCTGTGACTTCTCACCCTGATCCCTGCCCCCCCCCCCCCCCCCCCCACTCCCATTTGTGTTTTCTTGCCTGCCGGCACTTCCATTATCATCTTTATTATTGCCACCTTGAAATATGCGAGTTCAAGCTGCGTGCTGTACAAAAACTTCTCGTGTTTAATGAACTAGATTTTAATGTCACTCTAAATATAATATGACTCTAGGCAACATTCGGGGTATGCATGGCAACTGACGCCTCTTAGTTCTTAAATGGCATTGTTGTCGGGCGGGAGGAGCGGCAGTGTTTTAACTCGTGCTTAAAACGAGCACTTTTAATAACTTCCTCTCAATTCAGTGCTAGAATCTTGTCTACTGAGGTGACGCGCTAAAGAAATGCACTTTTTTTAATTCTGAAGAGACATTATCGCACATTTACATCATGTTTACTGTATGATTAACATGCCGATCATTTTCAAGGCTCGCCGACTGGCTCGTATACGCTTGGCTCGTCTCCGGCTGGCTCTACCTGTTAATTAATATATTGTCTCATGCACCTCTGACAAAAAGAGGTAAATGGATACATGACAGTGAGCCCGGTAGATGGTAGAGAAATAGACTGGTGCAGACAAACATACAAAGTCAGTCTCCATTGCCTCACATCAGAATCATCACTTTCAATAACCTGGAAATCTGCCGGCAACTCCCGCATTCCCAAACCTCATCCCCCTCACTTATTCTTAGCAGAAGCGGCAGATTCTGAGCTGTCCCCTGCTGGTGAAGAGGAGCATGGCAGAGTCTGTAGAAGCGCTGGGATCCCTAGCCTCTCCGGGCGGGCACCCAAGCCTTCTGGGTGCCTTCACACTCAGGATAAATGAATACATTTTGTTCTGTGCTTTAGTCGCCCCCCCTGCGAGCACTGTCTGGTAGATGAAGCTCTGTGTTAATAAACACATTCAGAGAGGTGGTTGTGTACAAACAAACAATAGCCACAATACCGTACATTTTGAACATGTAGTTAAATACCTGCTCATCGAGTACCTCATTGGCTGATCATTCCATGGCACTATCAAAATTACATTTGGACACATTTGCTCAACTGTAAAACACTCCCTTCTATGGGTCATTTAACAACTCAGGGCCTTTGGGGTTAGGTAACCTACTTTGGATGCTGTGTGAAAGAGTAAATACAAAAATTAATGCAATGAAACTAAGCAACGAGTACTGTCTAAAACACTGTGAAAACTGACACGCATTCTGGCATTTTGTTTAGTTAATGTCGATTTTCTCATAGATGCGAGTAAAGTACTCTTAATAACTTAATTAAATCTGCACACTTTTAACTAATAGCACCAGGCGATCTTAGACAACTAGGCAATGAATACATTTTCATGTACCCCCGAAGCCCCCCTGCCCCCGCCCCATTGGCAAACTTCATTACCTCCCAGTGTTTGGAGGATAACCAAGACGCAGGAGAGTGAGTCAAATAGTCTAGAAAATGAAAGAGAAGCCGGGATTCGGATTCACATGCTCCGATCCCAATCGCGTTGGTTAGTCTGTAAGCACTACTTTTATTAATGAGTTTCGCATTAGTAAAGCACCGCGGTGTGCATGTGTGGCGACACTTCACCCATGAGGTACATGCCAAGCAATTGATGACACAATCCACACTTTGCGTCTTTTTCAATATATTTATTACGAAGTGCAGGACCTTTCCAAGGGATTTTGCACACTACATACATTCACTCCAAAAATAAAATGTGTAGGTAAAAAACATTGCCATTTACAATGTCAATAGCTCTAACTCACAAATGCGAGACCTATTTGCATTGCAAATGCTTGTTTTCCACCAGCTTTGCCATTGTAGACAGGAAAGAAATAGGCCTGAAGTTACAATCATTGTAACTTGAGGAAGATTATGATGTTCTACCCTGTAAAGTCTCTGTAATCTGGCTATTATCTCTGTTGTCTGTACCACTAAGATGTGTGTGACAGGAGAGATAACTCCATTGTCAAGGACCTTAAATTATGAGATCTGTGTAACTATTTGTTTTCCCTCCTGCCCCTTATTGGTAGATTTTCTATCATATTATTTAACAGATACACTACTAAGGGAGAGGACTGAATTCTGGGGTAATAGCGACAAGAGATGCTTTATATGTTTTGAAACATTATTGGAGTCTATATTATATGAACATCAAGATTATTTGAACTGCCTATAAAGCTGTCTGCATCTTAGACATGATGCAGTAAATGCTACACATGATTCAATTAATTTCACATGCTTCTTTGAGAAAAGAAAAAGACAAATATTACTGAAAAGTTTAGGAAGTGCTTGTCAAACCACAACTTATTGAGACATTTTATGAATGGCAGTTCAGATCTGTTAGAAATTGGGTTTCTGGTTTGCAAAGTTATGTACCCTATCCAGGCAGAAACTACAATCCAAGTCAGGGTAAGTCACAAACACACCCTAAATTTACCTGTGCTCACTCCCTGGTAGCTTCATACAGAGCAGACAAAGTTTTTGAAACAGTGAAACTGTGGAAACACCACACAAAAAGATCCCACACCTAGTTTAAAATATAGAGCTTAATGTAATGAAGACAACAAGACCTAAACGACAATAATCAAATAAGTAAAACCGGAGTGATGAATTTTTAAAGACTACACCGAAATTTAGCGCTTAAAAGCATAAAGCGCCAACCGGGGCTATCTTGTTGTGCCAGACCGGGTCGAATCCAAACTTTAAGGCCAACCGCGATGGTGTGCGGGTTGAATACAGGGACCTGCCTTGGTCCGCTGACACAGTACCTTGGTATGCAGTTGCGTCGTCGAGGATGAGATGCGAGGAGCATAGGAGGCGATGTGCCGCCATCAATCCTTAGGATGTAGGTGATGAGTCAGCTCCAAGCCACGAAAAGTCAGAGATGCATGGGTATTGTAGGCGATGCGTTGCGCCGCTGCCGATGCGATGTCTTCAATCCTCATAGAAGCAGCAATGCATCAGTGGAAATACTCCGGTTCTGAGTGGCGCAATGGCGCTGGTGCGTGGATTTCTACTGGAACAGCACTTTATACCCACTTCCAAAGGCCCAAGACTGGATTGGCACAACTTAGCAGGGCAAGACTCACAGATGGCAAAGTCCAGGTGCTGTAACAGGGTAAGTTGGAAGTCTTTGATGTCCCTGAGACTTCAAACAGGAGGCAAGCCAGGAATCCCTTGGAGTTACTCAGTTGTGCCTTTGAAGTGGTGGAGACTCCAAACAGATGCCTTTGAAGTGCCAGATCCCTCACTACAGGGGGGTATGAAGCCCTTTGTGTGGGGACAGGATATTCAGGATTAAGTGTCAGCTCCTTCCTCCCATCCTGCATAAAATGGCCCAACAGGATGTAGATGGCCCATCAAGTCACACCTAAGCTCCCTTCGTGTGTGGCTGTCTAGAGGGAATGCACAAAGCCCAGTTGTAGTAAGAAAATGCCAACTTTCTAAAAGTGTTATTTTCAGAATTATTATTTAAAATCCGTCTTCATCATAAGTTGTGATTTTAAATTGTGGTTCCATAGACCCCAAACTTGGAGGCCCCATATCTTCCCACTTGGAATTTACACTAATAAAATATAATAAGGTAATCCCAATGTTATCCCATGGGAGAGATAGGCCTTGCAGTAGTGAAACATTTATTTAAGAGTTTTTCACTACGAGAACATGTAAATCTTAAAAGTGCTTGTCCTAATTTTTACATATACTGCACACAGCCCTTGGGCTGTCTAGAGCTGACCATAGGGGTGACTTATATGTATTAAAAGGTTTGGGCCTGGCAAGAGAGTTAACTTGCCAGGTTGGCATGGTAGTTTAAAACTGCACACACAGGCCCTGCAATGGCAGGTCTGAGACATATTTAATGGGCTCCTTAAGTGGGTCGCACAATCAGTGCTACAGGCCCACTAGTAGCAATTAATTTTCAGGCCCTAAGCACATGTAGAGGACATTACTAAGGACTTATAGGTAATTTAAATATGCCATTTGTGGATAAGCCTAATGTTACCATGTTTTAAGTAGAGAGAACATACACTTTAGCATTGGCATGGTTAAAGCCAGCAAAAATGAATTCATCAAAAAGGGGAGGAGGAAGTCAAAATGTTTGGGGGGACCCTGCAGGAAGTGCCGTTTCCAACAAAAGCTACCTGTAAAGTAAGATATATAGCCTTGGAGCCAATGTCTCTGGAAACTGTGCTGTAAAATGCATCAATTTGTTAACTTTCCAACATGTGACCTAGGTCGTTACACACTGCATGTTTAAATGCCCTCTCAGTTGGCACTACCTAATGTACGCAGAATATATGGATCATCTGAAATGGCAGACCACTCCTACTGTTTGCGTGCATTCAACCCACGTTACTTGGTCTCCCCATATATTTTAAAAGCCTTCTCTTGGTAAAGAATCCTGGAACCAAGCCTGAATTCAGAAACCCAGACTCCTGTAAACTGTCTCTGACCCTGCTGTTTTTGTCTCTGGCTGATAAAGGGTGGCTCTTGCACAGTTAGGCAACTCTATATGCCTCTGCTTAGCTGTGTTAAATTTCTCAAGGGTGCATTGGTAAAGATTTCTCTTTTATATACCATATACATATGATATGGGGCCTGCACACACACTTCAGCTGCTGGCAGACACTTTTACAGGACATCCATTGCCTGGAGCCAGCTGATCTCCGGTGTGTAATGAAGTAGGTGTTTATTTATAGCCTTAGAGTTGCTAGGGCTGACAAGCGTCCATCAAGAAACACAATGCACCTTGTAAACATATACTACACAGAGAGTCACATAGCTTCCTGCAAACACACTCCTATTGTGCTTTGCATATTAGTGGCATTTGCCGAGAAGGGCGTCTTTGTGTAAGATGGTTAGTAATATTATAGGCCCATTCATAGTAATGGGTATGCAAAAAATTAGGCATTGTCTCTTGTGATACAGTAACACTGCTCTATTCATTCCTCACGCCTTGAACTTTTAGATCAGGGCATTCACAAAGTGACCGCTTTAAGGGCTAACAAGAACAGGAATTCTGGGACAAGCCTTTCCACTGCACCTTTCACAGGGGTGCCTCTACATTGCATGAAAGAAGCGACATTAGAGTGGGCTGGCAATGGCTCACCAAAATGGCAGGGTATCAGAAGTGAGTGGCATGAAGTACCCTTTAGTGACATCACAGTGCTGGCCCTTTATTCCTCCCTAAACCCGTTTACTGAATAAACTACTTGAATATCCAGTACTAAATATAATAAGTATTCATATGGTAAGCATATATAGGTAAGAATGGGTTTGATATACTTATTTTCACATGTATGCATGTTAGTTATACCAAAACCCAAAGGTTAAAGTAACGTTATAGTTAGGTGAATATGTCAGTGACAGCATTACGTTTTTAACAAAAAAAATCAACAGAAATCAGTTAAAGTTAGCAGAACTTCTAACTTGCACACTCACCTCGCTTATGACCTCACATATTGCATCACTCATGGCATGTTTTATGACATCATTGATGACATCACTGATTAATTTCCAATGATGTCACTGATGACATCTTCAAAGCTTCTTTTGAACACATTGCTTTATAAACTGGTATAGTGTGCCTCCCTCCTTTTTCAAAGGTTTAATGCCCCCACTTCCCTTTTTGACATATTTCAGCCCCAGAGGTAGGCTTCCTGGGGTCTTTCATGGGTCAGGGAGGGGGGCTGCACGCCTCCTCCCCATTTGAAAAATGTCAGCCCCGGGGACTGTTATGGCATGTCATGACTGTGTGGTCCCCTTCCCTTATTCAATGACTTCGGCCCAAGGGGTGGCTGCCAGGGCTTTTGATGGCTTGAGGAGGGGGTCCACATGTCCCCCCCTCCCCATATACAATGTTTTTGGCCCCAGGGTGGCCTCTCAGGGGCCTTTGATTGCTTGGGGAGGGGCGCCGCCTGTCCTTCCTCCCATACATACAATGTTTTTTGCCCCAAGGACAGGCACCTCTGGCCTCAGCTGGTTCTCCTCCTATTAATCAAACAATGCAGCCCTGGCCACCAATATTTTTGTCAGATCCTGTGGGAGTCCGATGGGAGCGCAGCAACTTTTGCCAATTGATTTTTTGTGTTTTTGGCCAGCGGGGGGTAGTCCCTCTGGGTCCCCCCCCCCCCCCCCCCTTGAGGCCTAGGGGGTCAAGGCATACCCATCCTGTCCCCTTATATTACTTTAATTTTTTACTTCAGGACAGGGTACTACGTACCAGAGTCCTGTAATGGCTGCCAACTAAATTTTTCTCATTCGGTGGCAGCCAATCAGAGTGTTCGCTCCTGAGAGAGTTTGACTTCCGCAGGAGCGAGATGACCCAAACGAAATAAAGCTCCCTGGGCCAATAAGAACGCTCTATTTTTAAACTGGTGCTCCCACAAGAGTCTCTTGAGCCTCTTGCCCAGATATACAATTATTTTTTAACCTTAATTTCTCAAAAGCTACAGAACAGATTTACCCCAAATCATGAAAAGTACAATCTGTGGTCCAAGATCTAGCTTCCTGCCAAATTTGGTGCAATTCCATTCAGCAGTTTTTGGGGTAGCCCATCTTAAAGAAGTCTATAGAAAATGCATGGGGAGTTTGCTTTTTAGGACATTCTCTTTTTGTCGCCCCCCGTTTAACCTATCACCCTGGAACTTACTATGTAGATTTGGCAAACGGTGGCAAAGTTATTTGCAACACAAAAACACTTTTCCTATGGAACAGATGACCTTACTATAACTACCTAGTGGCGACCCCAAATTACTTTGCCACCGTTTGGTGTATATGTGTATATATATATATATATATCCCCGCAACGCAAGTTGGCCCTGACATCACTGGCCTTGCTGCTGCGGCGGCTTTCTTGTGCATCCATGATATTGGAAGGTTTGGGCACGCCTTGGACTCTGGGGAGAATTTGAGTCGGTTTTGAAGTCATTGACCTCATGCTGGGTGGCATGGATTGCCATGCCTACCCCCGCAGGAATGTTCCCCGGTTGCCTGAGGCTGTTGCGGTTTGGGGACCCGAGGAGGCGCTTTTGTTCCTTTAACAAGCAGGAGAATTGGGCTGCAACCCGTGAACTGTACTGCCATTCCCACGACACCATTCGGTGACATACTCCCCCTGAAACACCTACCTGGGCTTAACAACTTGCATTCTGGGTGCTGTGGTCCATACGCACTGTGCTAACGGACTACAGGTGTGATGACAGCGCAAGGGGGCGGAGCGGGCCCTCGGCCAATAAGAGGGCGGCAGGATTGACACTCGCGATGGTGGAAGCCTCCTGGACACTTGGGCACTGACGAAGGCTGACAAATTGCCGAAATGCATTCGCCAAAACAAGGAATAAAGTGTGCTTCCAAGGTCTTCCCCTGTGTGGTCTCTGCTCTCTCGCAAGTTTGAGGTTTGTTGTATATATATATATATATATATATATATATATATATATATATATATATATATATATATATATATATATATATATATATATATATATATATATATATATATATATATATATATATATATATATATATATTAATTGAAAAAACCATAGGTTTCAGGGGCGTTATAGTTAGCTGGACTTTTTACTCGTACAAAACCATTGAAATTCCCCTGTTATAGTTAGTTCAGCTAACTATAACTCGCGCGCCCGCAATGCACTGCTGATGACGTCACATATTACATCACTCATGACATGGTCAGTGACATCACTGATGACATCATCCAGTGAATGTGTGTTTTTCTGAAAATTACATATGTTTTACATATGTATATCTCAAGGTCGATGGAAGAATAAATGGGTATATAAGTGTCTAAATGGATGATTTGTTTTTGAAAAATTGATTGTATAACTGACTGATTAAGTGTATCTTAGTGAATACATGGCTTAGTGAGTAATGTTTAAATATGTAAATATCTGTATCAGTCTCTCACTTTGTGTATAAGTGGCTGCATGGGTTGGTGAGTAGCTTCATGAGTGTCTATATAGGTTATTAGTTGGTTTTTTCAGTATCAGTATGAGTGTCTGAGTGTCTGTATGGTTCGGTGGGGGGTATTACGTAGTGCATAGGTGTATGAATGAGTGACTCCCTGTTTGTATGTGTTGAAGACAGCATGTGTGCACGACTGTATGGGTGGATGAGTGTGTGCATGGGTGTGTTAGTGATTGAATGACTGTCTCAATAGTGTCTTTATGAGTAACTACATATGTTTTAAACTAGTATATGTGACTATTGGTGTATATAAGTGAGTATATGGGAGAGTGAGAGATTGAAAGAGTTCCTGTATGAATAAGTATGTGTTTCTATAAGTGATTGTTTAAAAGACTAAGTATGTGTAAGTTTCTGTAGAAGTAAGTGTGGTGGTGTGTGTATAACTGTATATGCAAGTAAATGGATGTTTGATTCTTTATTAGCATGAGTGACTATGTGTGTGAGTAACTTTATGGATGAGTGGCGTTGTGTAACAGGATGTATAGGTGTATGAGTACATATGATGAATGAGTACATGTATGAGTGACTGTATAGGACTGTTGGTGAATGAGTGGATGTGTATGTGGATCTTAGAATTACTGAATAGGTTGTTGTAACTGATATTGGTTTGTCAATTGTTTTGAAAATTTTAGTTTCTATTTTTGAATGTGTGTATCAAAGGTTATATTAGGGGGAGAGGAGGTCTGCCACACTATCACAAGGATGATGTCAAAAGTGATGTCATTTGAGATGTCATCAGTGATGTCATCAGTGATGTCACTGACCATGTCATGAGTGATGTAATATGTGACGTCATCAGCAGTGCATTGCGGGCGTGTGAGTTATAGTTAGCTGAACTAATTATAACGGGGGAATTTCAATGGTTTTGTACGAGTGAGAAGTCCAGCTAACTGAAACCTATGTTTTTTTTAGTGAATTTCTAAGGTTTTTTAAATGCTAATTCCTAACTATAACGTGCCTAAAACCTATGTTTTTTTCAGTGAATTTCAAAGGTTTTTTAAATGCTAATTTCTAACTATGCCTACAGAGATAGGACATGTGAAGAAAGAAGAAAAAACGCACAGAAAGAAAAAAAAGAAATGCAGAAAGAAGCAACAGAAGTCCTCAAAGACGAAGAAAAGTGCAGGAAGAAGGATAACGTGCAGAAAGAACAAACAGAAGAGCAGAAAGAAGCTTTGTTGCAAAATTATCCTGTACCCTTAACTTTTTCAGACGGATACTGGTGGTAACTGAGTCTGACTAACCAGTCCTAGAGCCAGTGCTATGTTAAAAGACACTCAGAATACAGTGAAACCACCTACATACACTAGGGAACACTATGCGTTGGGATCACCGTGTGATCAGCATGACCTCCTCTGTAAGCCCCTAGTATATAATAGGGCCAGGGATTAAAACTACCTCTTAAAACGCGCCACAGGGCGTGTTTGCACACGTCACCTCAGGCCCGTCCCCTCACTTCCCCACTGTGTAAACACGCCCTGTGGCTGTTTTAAGTTGGGAGATTAAGTCCCCTTGAATCCTGAGGGTCCCTAGGGTCCAACTAGACCACTAGGTACCTCCAGTAAGCGCCACAGAGCTGCGTTGCATAGAGATGTAAAAAGGGGCACGGCCTAGACCACCTCTCTGCAACGCAGCGCAGTGGCGCTTACTGGAAGCACCTGGTGGGCTAGTTGGCCCCCAGGGTCCCTCAGGATTGAAAGGGAATTATTTCCCCAACTTAAAACGTGCCACAGGGCGTGTTTGCACACGTCACCTCAGGCCCCGTCCCCTCCCTTCACCACTGTGTAAACGCGCCCTGTGGCCGTTCTAAGTTGAGAGATTAAGTCACCTTGAATCCTAAGGGTCCCTAGGGTCAAACTAGCCCACTAGGTACCTCCAGTAAGCGCCACAGAGCTACGTTGCATAGAGGTGTCAAAAGGGGCGTGGCCTCAGAACACCTGTCTGCAACGCAGCTCCCTGGCGCATACTGGAGATACCTGTTGGGCTAGTTGGCCCTCAGGGACCCTAATCCCGGCGTCCCCGCCAGTGGGTACTCTCCAAGTAGACACCCTTGTCGTTTATTTATACAAACATGGATAGCTATTGACGGGCACATTTAATATACACGCACACCAAGCCATTCAAAGGGGATTCAACAAAAATTCGACCCTCACGGTTAATAAAATACACATCCACCACCGGATGTGTAATACTTTTTATTTTACTCTCTGGAAAGGAGATGAATCTCACTTGAGAGTCACAACGTGCTCCGGGCTGAGCCCAATGCTGTGTTACACCCACCAGTGCCCGCCGAGTGCCTCACACCTATGTGTTGTATTCCACCAGCTAGTGCGTATGCTCGGACACTCTCTAGCCCATGTGCACTGTAACACCACCCTGTGAATATGTCATGCCACACTTGCCTTCGCACGGGTTATATTGCCCCATCTAACGTGCCTTCCTCGATGCCTATGTTATAACGCACAGCGCTATGCCATACATATTACAATCTGGGATCCATATCTTTGTCACAGTGCATATGCAACGTTACACTCCCCAGCACATATTTTATATTACAACTTTAGAGACTAGTTAGGTTACACAACACTGCCCTGTGCATATTACACTCCAAGGCGCATATTGCATAGCACACTCTAGTGCCTGTGCTATCTCGCGCTCTCTAATGAATCTGTGATTGCGCACAATGTATTGCATATTATATTTCAAGCCCCGGTTCATGTTATATCACACTGTTTGGTGCATAGATTATACCATATACTATATCTAGTTTTCATTTCCAATTGTGCTCTCAGGACTCTGTTCTATATAACACTGCGTCCACCTACCCTTTTCACGGGCATTACATTTTGCGATGGGGGGTGGAGGGTCAGGGGGTGTTTCTGCCAAGTGAGCCCGGAGTCACAGTCACAAACGTCCTCTTCTTCCTGAATAAAAGTGAGATTATGCTGCATACTTGTACATATTTTAAGTAGTTCGCACAGACACACATTTTAAAAACGATAAAGTTCCTAATACCCACCTTCTCTGAACAGCTAGCTTGCTGCCCCATCCACCTCCTCCCTATCCTCTGTTGTCTGAATCCATGGACTAGCCTCCTCCCTCCTGCCATGCATGGTCTGATGTGCTGCCACTGCCCTCCATTTAGCATGATGTACCAGTCCACTCCACCTGCCTTCCATTGCCCAATTCTATGGCCCATCATTGACCTCCTGCTTAGCCTCTGTGCTTAGCTTGCCGCCCCTATTCTCCTTCCCCCTACCCTCCGATGTCTTTGTGCATGCCCCTGCTCCATCCTTTTTGCCCACCATGTACCATGGACCTGCCACTCCTATCTACTCTGAGTGTTCTGTTGAGCTGCCACTCCCCTCCCACCTGCCTAGCATGGTCAGATGACTGTAACTTGTCCCTGCCACCTCCACCCTGCCTGTCCACATGCCATGCCCCTATCCCCTTCCTCCTGTCCTCCAAGGTCCATTTTACTGCCACACTCTTCTGCACTCCCTGGTCTGTTGTGCTGCAACTGCTCCTCCTGCCTGCCCCGCGCGGTCTGTTGAGAAGCCCCTTCCCCTGAACTCTCTTGTCTGTGCCAGGTCCTGACCCTCCCTTCTATCCTCCATGGTCCTTTGTGCATGCCCCTGCACCCTCCTTCCTGCCCATCATAGCCATTGTGCTGCCACTAACCCTCCCGCTTGCCATGCATGGTCTTCTGTGCTGCCATGGGCCCACCCACCTTCCCTGTGTTGTCAGCTAGCTGCCCCTGACCCCCTTCCACCTTCCCTCCATGGTCTGTGTGTATGCCATCATAGTCTCATTGTTGCTCTCCATGGTGTGTCTTGTTTCTAGTGCCCATCCTGCCTGACCTCCATGGTCATCTTGCTGCTCCTGCCCTGCCCCCAGCCCTCTGTTTCCAAGTGCAGACCCCTATTCCCTCCCTCCTGGCTTGTCTGTTCCATTGTAATGCCCCTGATCCGTCCCTCCGCCATTTATGGTCGGTTATGCTGCAGCTTTCTCTCCTGTCTGTCCATTATGGTCAGCTAGCTACCATTGCCTCTTTCCCCTCTGTTCTCTGTTGTCCATGTGCAAGGTCCTGTCCCCTCCCTATTGCTTCCTATGGATTGTTGTGCTGCACTCCCGTCCCGAATGCGCTGTGTGGTGTATTGTGCTGCTGCAAAACCTGATGCCTGCGCTGTAGGGTCAGTTTGGTGCACCTCTCCATGTCCCTCCTGTCCTCTGTTATCCGAGTCCATGTCCCTACCCCAACTCCTCCTGCCTACCATGATCCAATGTACCATACTTGCGAACATTTTGAACTTGGTAAGAGGGAGATTTTGAAAAAACTTGGGGTATTGATTTTCCCCTTTGAGTTACATTGAAAAAGAGGAGATTGTAGACAGGAGACAGATCAAATAAAGCCCATTTGAGCTTAAAAACATTGGACGTTTCCTGGCTGAAACGGGTCTGTTGGCATATATGGTTGTACTACCACTGCCTCTTCCTTCTGCCCACAATGGTCTATTATATTGCCACAGCCTCTCTTGCCAGTCCTGTATTGTTGGTTTGTTGCCCCTGCCCCCCTTTCCACTGCCCTCCATAATCTGTTGTGCTGTGATTGTCCTTCCTGCCTGCCCAGTGTGGTAAAATTATTGCCTCTGCACTATCCTACCTGCCTTCAATTTTCAGAGTCCGTGCCCCTGGCCTCTGCCTCTCAACAGTATCCGAATGAACAACTAGATTGCTAACATTCTATATTTATTACAAAAGTGTGGAACGCCTGACGTCATCTTGATGTAATCAAAACTGTAATACCTAGAGTATTTCCTTTAGAAATTACATATATGAGAGGGTCCTATTTGCATCAAAATTATGGTTAGTGCTCTAAAAAACTAAAATGAGGACATATTTTCTGAGTTTTCCAATAGCGACAAAGAACTTTTAAATTATTTGTAATCTTTATGTTTTTTTATCCAGTTGACCACTTGATTAAATGTTGCACCTAGGGGGAGAGGATGTGGTGTTACTTCCAGAGCTGCAGACTTTGCAACTGGGGAACCAGGTTGGAGTTTCTGCTTCAGCGCAACATTCTGGGATTCTGGTCAAATCACTTGATCTCCCCATGTCTACAACCAAAAGGAATTTGATCTTGTGTGATGTAACCAATGCTCATGTAAAGCACTCTAATAGCTGACAAGTCTGCACTATATAAAACTGCAAATACACAAAAAATAAGTGTTTTGCACACTTCTGTCATTGGGCTACATGTGGGCTACATCTGGGTGATTTTTGTGCTGCATTTGGGCTCTTTTGTCTCTGGTGGCCATCTTGGGAGATGTATTTGTTTTGAAGTTTTAAGTGTTACCAGTTTATTCCAATCAAGATGGCTTCAGGTGCGCCATACTTTTGTCATAAGTAAGACAGTAAGCGCTCTAGTTGTTCTTAAGAACACTCTGGGACATTCTGTCATCGGGCTATACTTGGGCTACATCTGGGTGATATTTGGGCTACATTTGGGCTCTTTTGTCTCTGGTGGCCATCTTGGGAGATTTATTTGTTATGAAGTTTCCTCATTTCCTCATTTACTGCAGTCTCCCCAGTGGGAATACTTTCATTTTTTTATTTTGGTTCCATCACGAAGGCATTCAGATGTGTCACACATTTGCCATAAATTCTGAATGTTAGCACTCTAGTTGCTCATTAGATCACTGTAGTAAAACTACTGCTCACCAGGGAAGTCTGCTGCTGGTATTGAAAGTGCATGTTTCAGTCTGCATGTCAGAATTTTTTAATGAAATAGAAGAGGATTTGAGAAGTCACTCAAAATGTGCCCTAATTTTTCTTTCTGCAGCACTAATCATACTTTCTATGGCAAAATGAACCCCTTCATTTTGTTCCTTTTTAAATTAAATGTTTTAAGAGTTACCACTTTATTCCAACCAAGATGGCTTCAGTTGTGCCATACGTTTGTCATAAGTAGGACTCTTAGCGCTCTAGTTGTTCTTTAGAACACTCTGGGAAGCTGCAGTAGAACACAAAGGAATCAACTGACAGTCTCTGCCCTTGTTGGATGTACATGTTTTATTGAGAATGTCAGACTTCATTCTCACGTGACTGAGAAAGATAATGTGAATTTACAGAAAATATGCTCTCAGTTTAGCTTATAGATCACCTTCCAAACCTCTGTGGGAAAAGCATGAGAAAATAGTTTTCTCTCAAACATGATTCATGATATCACAGCAGAAGGCTTTTTCACATGGTAAAATCACCTTAGAACACACCACAATACCTAAAATGAGTATGGTATCATCAACAAATGATTTATAATGTAACTAAAGTCTTAAAACCTTCTATTAACTGCAATGCTTTTTAATGAGGTGCTATCATGTATATTGGTCCCAAGATGGCTGCCAACACTTCTTGGATGAAGTGCTGGCAGCCAATCAGATCTCACGATGAGATGTGTAGTTAGGCTCCGCCCAGATATATATGTGATTTTACTTTTGATTTTCTCAGGAACTACTGAACAGATTGACACCATATATGCAAAAGGCACATGCCTGACCTGAGGACTATCTCTTTGCCAAATTTCAAGTAATTCTGTTCAGCCGTTCGGGCTGTACCACCGACTAAACGTCCTATGGGAAAATGCATGGGGAAAACGCGTTTTGGGACCCCCCTTTTTTGTCAGCCCCCGCTTGACGAATCACCCCGAGACTTTCAGGGTAGGAGCTGAGCGGAGCGCCCAATTATTTTTGAAAATTTCACGAACATAAGTCAACCGGCGCCAAAGTTATTCAAAATAGAATTTTCAGATTTCCTATGGGAACTCCGTCCTAACTATAACTATCTACTATATATATATATATATATATATATACACATATACATATACATATATATATATATATATATATATATATATATATATATTTTTTTTTTCTTTTTTGTTTTGTTTTCTTTCTTTCACACAACGGTAAAGATTGACGACGCTGTGTTCTTGCCAAATATTTTATTGGGACAGCTTGGAAGGACGCGTTTCGCCTGCCCAGCAGGCTTGTTCACCAATTGGTGAACAAGCCTGCTGGGCAGGCGAATCGCGTCCTTCCAAGCTGTCCCAATAAAATATTTGGCCAGAACACAGCGTCGTCAATCTTTCCCGATGTGTGAAAGAAAGAAAAAATATTACGGACCCTGCCTGGGTGGTCCTTTGCGACGACGCACCCGTTGGTTTGGTGAGCGGCGGCTGTACCGAGGAGAAGAGAAGTGAATATATATATATATATATATATATACATATATATATATATATATATATATACATAGAAGTATTGTCAGGGTACTATGTATGCATTTTGACGATATATCAACTGCCAAGGTACGTAGATATAGAGCTAATAATAGTAAATCTATACACACTTTATATATCTACCTGGTCAATATTTTTGAAAGCAATATTGTTGTAGCAAAGTATTCTTGTAGTCGATAGTTAGACATTTACTGTTTGCTATTGAAGAGCTATGTAAAGAGTGAGGAGTGGAACTACTGAAATAGAGCTTGGTTTACTTTTTGCTGATACAGCTTTTTTATGATCCATGAAATCACCGGTAGCAAGGTCAATGCTCGTGGTATATAAAGACATGCCAAGGCTAAATGGCTCCTGCCCCTGTTTGCCCATAAATGGCATCCTTGCACTTGATATGTAATGTGCAGACTTTGAATAATATGTGTATGGATCATAATAATGAGTTCTAAAACATGTATAACATCCAAGTAATGTATGAGGTGAAGGGCTTGTTGCACCTAAACAAAATGCTATTTACCAGCAATAACAATCTTTCTGGTTTATATTCTTTCTACTTGCAAATCCCTCATGTCTCTTTAAATTCCAAGTGCTAGACTGAATCCGGAATCGTCTGACACAGTTCTCCCACAGTAGGTGGCACTGGCACATCTCGATGCAGGAAATTGGGCTGCAGAGACATCACTGAACCCCCACCTCTTCCCTGTGATGTCTGCTCTTGTCTGCTTTTAACTGTGGCTTTCGATACAGAAGCAACGGGAAATCTGCAGTTGTAGTAGTGCAGTGTAGCAATGCAATGTAGAACCTCACTAACAGACCTCTGACTTTCCTTCAGAATGGGTAGGATGGATTGGTGATGAATCTGCAGGTAGATATATAATATCCACCAGAAAGTTACCAAAGTTAAGTAACTATTTCTTCTGATGGATATTTCTAGCTGCAGATTACTCATCTCTTGAATAGATTCCAAAGCAGTACCCACAGTCGATGTGGGGTTTGAATGCAAGATCAAATGAGATAATTCTGAAGGACCGAGAGAGCAAAATGACAATTCTTTCCTATCTAGGAGTCCAAGCATTTGTGCTTGGCGAAGGTATGGAGGAAAGCGCATGCTGCTGCTCTCATTCACGGGAACAACTCTGGGCAGAGTGCAGTGGAAGATTTAACCCTGGTGGAATGTGCTCAGATCCCTCCTGGCTGCACCCTCTGCACGAGGGCATAGCACATCTTAATATAAAACAGTATTTAGTGGGACAAAGATCTCCTTTGGACCATTTTTTCCTTCTTGGTGCCAATATACACTTTGGAGAGTTAGTGGTCAGTATAATAACTGACAGCATGCCTGGGGTCCAGTCGGGTCAAGTGCTTCTCCTCTTTGGTTGGATGGGGTGGGGGATAAAATGTGGGCATGGTGATAGATTGGCCATGGAGGTTGCGGGTGTAGGAAGCTGGCTCCGTATATACTATACCAAAGTGAGGTATAGTGTGCACAGAGTCCGGTGGAACCCCAAAGGTAAGCAGAGGTAAAATTAGATAGCACCTTACTCTCTATTTCTGGTAGTGTGGCCGAACAGTAAGGCTTTATGGGAGGACAGTGTTAAGCATTTGTTGTACACACTCAATCAGCAAATGATTTCACACACTTAAAGACTGAACTTCAGACCAATTGTTTTTGTATAAAAATATTCTTTTAGTTATTTTATTTCCTAGAACCAAGCAAGTCTGGCACAGGTAAGTGATAAGTACTTTGTAGTAAATATACAGATTGTAACAAAGTTTGAATTGCAAATGTAAATGTACTTTTATTTGATTACAGTAGTGTTACTGTTCATGTAATGCTTTTCAAAATACAGTACATATACTTTGCATAGGATTTGGAGTAAAATTACAGGTAAATTACTTTTAAGATTACGTTTCTTACACAGTATAGTATACCTGGATACTACACTGGGACATTTCCTGTAAACAGGTAAATAAAATCGTTTTTGTTTGTTAGTACAATTTAAAATAATTTCTTTAGGTTTTCAAACTCAACACTTCAAAACTTTTCTAAGAAAAACAGTCAATGTTATCCTATGGAGGAAAATAGTGTTATCGGATTTAGGGTAAGTATTTGGTAGTGGGAGTTGAGGTTCTGTGGGTAGACTCAGGGGTCCCTCAGGGTCTGGGATGCACTCTGGTTACACTCTCAGCAGCACTAGGGAGACTGGGTGCAGAGTGCTGAGGCCCAATGTTATCCAATGGGGGATAGGGGGCATCCGGTTGGTGGCTGCTGACGAGCAGGCCACTTGGTTGTGGGAGCAAAGCTCATGGACTTAACCTCAGGGCAAATGGGGGTTTTAGCACAAAAGTTGCATCCTCAGCGGCACTGGGGCGGCCGGGTGGATTGTGCTTTTTGGCATCGGAAGCCCTGTTGCTTTCAATGGGGAGTCTCTGGTTTGCAAAAGCACTGCAGGCTCTGGGACGAAGGTCTTCTGTGTGCGACCACCACTTCGAGAGGTAAGTTGGGATCTTGGGAGTTGGTTAGGCACTGTCGGTTCGGCCACCCAAGGCCGTGGGGCGTCGGGTGCAGGGGTGATTTTTAGGGTTGGATCTTCTTACCAGCTCCTGGTCGCGGTTGGAGGGACCTTCCAGTTTGAGGCTGCAGGCATCAGTTGGAGGCTTGAGGCAGGTCAGGAGTCGTTGGATCTCGGGTCTGGATCGCCAGGGAGACCTCCTCGTGGTGGTTGCCTACTCGAGCTCGGGCCATGGACGGCAGTTGCAGAGTGGTGCGGATTTGCGGTTTCCGGCCAGGGCCAGAGGTTGGTGATGAACAAATCCGGTGTTCACAGGAGACACATTCTTTGTAGTTGAAGGCTGGCAGGTCCTCCGGGGTTTTCGAGGTTGTTGGCTGCAGGATATCCGGGGTTTTCGAGGTTGTTGGCTGCAGGATACACCGGAATTTCGCAGGAGCAGGTTCGAGGTGGAGACAGGCCAGTAGGGTTGGGGCCAAGTCAGTGGGCGTCTTCCTCTTGTTAGCTTCGGCACGGCTGTTTAGTCCCCCTAAATACTAGGGGCCCAATTCACAGAACTAACTTAAAACAAAATCCTAAACTTACTACCATTTTGGTATTCACAGAAGGCACTTACTCATTTTGGTATTCACAGAAGGCACTTACTCATTTCAGTATTCACAGAAGTTAGGAGTCCTAACTTTAGGACTCCTAAATGCCTTCTGTGAATACCGAAAGTCTTAAAATTAGGATTTTTCGCAGTTTAGTAGTAGTATAGTTAGGACTCCTAACTTTAGGACTCCTAAATGCCTTCTGTGAATACCGAAAGTCTTAAAATTAGGATTTTTCTCAATTTAGTAGTCCTAAATTTAGACTTAGGACTACTAAATTGAGAAAAATCCTAATTTTAAGACTTTCTGTATTCACAGAAGGCATTTAGGAGTCCTAAAGTTAGGAGTCCTAAAGTTAGGAGTCCTAACTATACTACTACTAAACTGAGAAAAATCCTAATTTTAAGGCTTTCGGTAGTCACAGAAGGCATTTAGGAGTCCTAAAGTTAGGAGTCCCAAACTTAGGACTACTAAATTGAGAAAAATCCTAATTTTAAGAATTTTGATATTCACAGAAGGCATTTAGGAGTCCTAAAGTTAGGAGTCCTAACTATACTACTACTAAACTGAGAAAAATCCTAATTTTAAGACTTTCGGTATTCACAGAAGGCATTTAGGAGTCCTAAACTTAGGACTCCTAACTTCTGTGAATACCGAAATGAGTAAGTGCCTTCTGTGAATACCAAAATGAGTAAGTGCCTTCTGTGAATACCAAAATGGTAGTAAGTTTAGGATTTTGTCTTAAGTTAGTTCTGTGAATCGGGCCCTAGATTTTGGGTCGTTACAGGTAGGTTAAAGGTTGGGACCAATGGGACCCTTCCCTGGGGTGGGTACACCCCCTATTATGCCACCCTCCAGTGGGGGGGCATAAGCCTTTCCCTGGTTGGCTGGCTCCCCCCATCTGCAAGATGACAAAGACTGAGAGTTGTGCTCCACCTCGCCCCCTCCACTTGAGGAGTGGAGTTGGCAGAGGTGGGCACATCTCTCTTCATCACTTGTTTTTCCCACTGGTTCTCCCGCCCAAAGTGGGGTTCAGAGCCAGTGGGGACCAGTTGCTCAAAGCAGCAAGTGGACTGGGGAAGCTCACAAAGGCAGCAATCCTTTGAAGCTTCCCCTTCGTGGACCCTGCCCATCCTTGGGGAGGAGGCTTGGCACCTCGCCCCAGGATGTGCATTGTTTCAGGCCTCCGAGACCCAGGGATCCAGAAACATGTCTGGTGCTGGCAGCTGAAGGCAGCCATTCAGCCTGGACACTAGCGGTAGGTCATTTTTCAGGGGGCATCTCTATGATGCCCTCAGTGTGTATTTATCATTAAATCCCACACTGGCATCAGTGTGGGTTTGATGTGCTGAGACGTATGATACCAAACTTCAGTTTTCAGTGTAGCCATTATGGTGCAGTGGTGTTCATAATGACAAACTCCCAGCACCATATACTCTTAATGGCAGCGCTGCACTTACAATGTCTAAGAATGGACTTAGACACTGTAGGAGTACAGGGCTCCTGCACCTGTACCTTCACCAGTGCACCCAGCTAGAGGGGTGAATGATCTATGCCAGGGCAGTAGCGGTTGTAGGCATGGCACACAGGGATGTGTGCCATTTCGACTCTTCACTTTGTTCTGCACCAAGACACGCAGCCTGCAAAGGAAGTGTGTGTGTGTAAAGGTACAGGACCTCTAAGGGTGGCACAATAAGTGCTGCATCCCTTAGTGGTCTTCCCTGGTCACGGTGCCCTGGGTATCATTCACCAGGGGCTGACCTGTGGCCAGAGATGCCAACTGGGTTTGGGTTAGTTTTGGGGAAATAACACAGGCCCTGGGAACCTGATTGGCAGGGACCCAGGGCACATCAAGTAAAAGGTGCATGAGTAGTCTGGCAAAAAGTGGGGAGGTTACTGCAACAGAATTCCAGCTTCTCACATGGGGTCACCACTTTGAGGAGAAAAGTCGCTTAGATCTAGGGATAAGTGAATGGTGGGCTTAGTCTTAGGGCCTACAGTTAACTGATACTCCTTGAGAACAAAAGAGCAACCAGAAAAAACACTTTCATCATCAACAAATATAATGGACAACTGTGGAGAGGCTCAAATGAAGCACCTATCAAAAAAGTGAGAACCAGGTTCTAGTTCCATTACAACATGATGGCAGGATTTGGGAGACACATATCAGTCTCTTCAGAAACCTCATAATCGCTGGTGATTTGAAGATAGGTTGATATGAAGGCACGGGAAGGCTGATAGGGCTACCATATACCCGTTGACAATGCGGATCAAACAACTCTGCTGGGCCAAAGAGAGCACAACATGTAGAATGTTTGATAAACAGGCCTTCAAGGAGTCCATTGATGTCCGTTGCATCAGACAAAAAAACAGCCTCACTTACTGGAATAAACCACCATTGCGGTGGGGCAATGAGCTGAAAGGATAACATTAACTACCTGTGGTGGCAGTTGGAAAGAGTTCAAGTGTCCCTTCTTGATCTCCAGGCATGAAGGAGTGAGCTCTTAAGGTTTGTGTGCTGTAGCCGCTGCCACTGAGAAAGGAGGTCCACACACAGAGAAAGACACAGCACCGGGATACAGGGATAGGTGCAGGAGGTGTATGAACCTCACCCCTTTTTGGCCAAACTCAGGTGCTAAAAATGACTTGGCCCAGTCTTGGAGATTTGTCCTCAGAAAGTGAGTAATTAAGGGTATGGTAGGAAACGCGTAGTGAGGCAGAAACGTCCACCTCAACTGAACACGCCCATCAATGCTCCATGTAACTGATACTGGAGGGTACAGAACATTTGAGAATAGGCATTACTGTGAGCAGCAGAGAGATCCACCTGAGAAATGCACCACCACAGAAGGAGGTCTTGATCTTGAACCAAGCTCTGATGCTACTAAGCGTGCTCTTGTTTTACCCCCAGTGCGTACCAGTACCCCTCCACTTTCACCCATGCAGCCCTTCCTATGTAGCTCTTTTCTCCATGCACATGTATATACTCCTATGTGTGTAGTTGTGGGCAATGGACCCTCTGGACACCTGCGATCCACCTGGGTGCATTTGTCCATCAGGTAGAAAGGGACACATCTGTTCATCCTACTTGACCGGCCTACGGTAAGGGGTGCTGATGGAAAGTGGATAAATGTCCTACCATGGCATACAGTAATCTGGCAGTTATGTGTTCTGCTGATCAATATGGAAACAGAACACTTTCATTATTAGTACTGGGCATATTATGGAAACCGATATTTTGTGTTTCTGATCTATACAGAAACTGGCACATTGAGCATTATATTATTAGGAGCACCCTGCAATATTTGAAGAAACAACATACTATTATTGGCAGTACACTCAAAAGTTTCAGCAACAGAATGTACAAACTGTGATAATAGTAAGGCTATAAGAACATTCTCTCCATGGAAGATAGAATGTTGTGAATCAATAAGAGAGAAACAAATATTATATATATAGCCAATCTGTAGTTAATGTTATGATTCCTAGAGATAGGAATTACTCTGATTTTTGATTGGTAATAACTTTGCCACAGTTTGATGAATCTCCACGAAACTTTGCAGATCTACTGCTTTTTCTACACTGGCTGACTATGCAAAGTTTTGTGATGATTAGCTAAGGGGATGGAAAGAAAAAGGGGGGGGTCTCAAACACATTTTTCAATTAATGCATTTTGCATAGACTTTTTAGACAGATGTAGTAGGAAATTGCTGAACGGATTTTTATGGAATTTGGCAGAAATATAGATTGGGGTGTGAAAAAGGTCTTTCTTCTTAATAGATGTAAATTGCTTCAACAGTTTTTTAGTAATAAGGGACAAAACCGTAGTTATATATTAGGCTTAGGTATACAGCAGTACGTCCTCAGTATACCGCAGTACATAGAGATGCCGAAAATTGCAAAACACAATATTATTGCTTAATAAAAGCCCTCACAAAATAAAAAGGCAGCCATATTGTGTAGACCACACTTTGGCTGTGTTGTGGGTTTAAACGTGGAGTATACGTTATTACTGGTTTGGTAATCTATAAGAAGTGGCTAAGTCTGTATAGTTAGGGGAACGTTTTTTAAGTGTTTTATATATTTTTAAAAATGTTTGTTGAACTACCTAGGCAGTACAGCAGTACCTATTGATATGTAATTTTGTTTTTTAATTATGACAAAAGACACTATACGACATGCCACTCCACTCCACTACACATCACTCCACTCTACAACGTACCACTTTACTCTATGACACGCCACTCCACTCTACATCATTCCGCGCCTCTCCACTCTAAAAAGCAGAACACTGCACTCTAAGACATACTTTATGACATGCCACTCCACACCATTCCCTCTGTGCCCTTCCACTCTAAGACACTCTACGGCAAGCCACTCTATGACACGCAACTTCAATCTTGTCTACGAAACACCACTCCACTTTTTGTCACTTAATGCCACTACATTCTATGACTTGCCACTCCACTGTACAACTCTTCACACCAAGACACTCTACGACATAGCACTCTATGACAGTCCAATCAACCCTACGACATGCCACACCACTCCACTCCACTGTACCTATTGAAATCTAAAACAAAAATGTCTATATGACAAAAGGCAATCTGCGACCCGCCACTCCACTGTACAGCACCCCACTCCAGCCTACATCACTGCACTCTACGACACTCCACTTTACTCTGCAACATGCCACTCCACTGTACACCCCACCATACTAAGACAGTATGACGCGCCACTCCACTCTGACATGCCACTCCAATGTGTGGTACCTACTGAAATCTAAAAAAATTATTTATATTGGACAAAAGACACTCTACAATATGCCACTCCACTCTACAATACGCCACTCCACTGTAAGACACGCCACTCCACTCTACGCCATGCCACTACATCTACAAGATGCGCCTCCACTCTACAACATGCCACTCCACTCTATGTCACTCCACTGTATAATATTCCACTCTAAAACCTTCTATGACACGCCACTCTATAACACAACACTGTACTCTATGACACACCACTCCACTCTGCACTATGCCACTCCACTCTATGCAACTCCAGTCTACAACACTACACTCCATTGTATGGCACTCAATGACACTCTACTCCACAGTGCAGAACTCTGTGTATGCCACTACAAGCTATTTTACTCCACTCTACTGTATGACACACCCTTCTCTACTCTACTTTATGCCACTCCACCCTAAGACACTGTTCAAAACAACACCTTATAGCATGCCACTTCACTCCACTCCATGACACTCTACTCCACTCCATGCCACTTCACTCTCGAACACTATGAGACACCTCTCTACTCCACTCTATGACACGCCACTCCATTTTATGACACTCTACTCCACTCTACTTCACTCCATGCCACTCCACTTTACAGCACTCTGCTCTACTCTATGCCACTCTACTCCACTCTATGCCACTTAACATTATACCAAACCACTCTAAGACACTGTACAGCATGTCATTCCACTCTGAGATACACCACTCCACTCTACGCGACTCCACGCTACACCACTCTACACCACTGCATGCCACTCCAAACTACAGCACAGTACTTGGCTCAATTTCACTCTACTATGCTGTATGCACTCCAATCTATGCACATCCACTCTAAAACACTGCACGACACAATGTATGACATGCGACTCCACTCTACGACTAGCTACTCCGCGGTACCTCTGAAATCTAACAAAATAATTTATATATGACAAAAGACATTCCACAACACACCACTCCACTCTACGAAATGCCACTCCACTGTACGACATGCCACTTCACTCTAAGATTCGTCAGTCCATTCTATGACATGCCACTCCCTCTACAACACTCCATGTCACTTCACTTTACAACACACCACTCCACTGTACAATACACCACTTCACTGTACAAAACGCCACTCCACTGTACATGGCACTCCACTCTAACCCACTCCACCGTCCACCCCTCCACTCTAAGACACTCTACGACACACCACTCAATAACATGCCACACCATTTTAATCTATGAAACACCATTCCACTCTGCTTTAACTATCGAAATCTAGAGAGGATGTGGCCTAATAGCTAGAGCGGTTGACCTCAATGCTGGGGAACTGGGTTCGAGTCTCGGCAGGGACCCTCAACAGCCTGGGATTCTGGGCAAATCATTTAATCTCCCTGTGCCTAACAAAATGAATGTGTCCGTCTGTAACGCAACAGGTGCTCATGTAAAGAGCTCTGATACCTTTGGGTCTAGTTTGCGCTATATAACACTCCCATCTCCAAAAAAATAATAAATAAAATAAAGAATCATTTATACCTGACAAAAGACACTTAATGGCATGCATCTCCACAGCATTCTAAGACACTTCACTCTACGACATGCCACTCCACTCTACAAAACTCCACTGAATTCTACGACATGCCAATCCACTGTATGGCACTTTACTTCACTCTACACAAGGCCATTCCACTGTACTCCACTCCACACCACTCCACTTTACAAAACATTAGTCCACTCTATGCCACACAAGTCTACAACATTTCACTCCACTGTATGACACTCTACGACACTCTACTTCACTCTGAGGAACTCCCTCTATGCCACTCCCCGTCATTTGACTTCACTCTACTATATGACACACTATTCCACTCTACACCACTGTATGACACACCACCCCACTCTACTTCACGACACACTACTTCACTCTATGCCGATCCACTCTAGAACACTGAACTCCACTCTATGCCCCTACATTTAACACCACTGTACTCCACTATACTCTACCCTAGGACATGCCACTCTACTCTATGCCACTCCACTCTACAATACTCTGCTCCACTCTAGGCCACTTTGCTCCATTCTACAAAACTCTACTCTACAACAGTCAACTCCCATCTACGTCACTGCACTCTATAACCCTCTACTCCACTCTATTCTCCTCCACTTTAGGATATTGTGCAACCCACCACTTCACTCCACTCTATGACAAGCCACTTCGCTCAATCACAGGCCACTCCATGCTACTCTACTTTCTGACACTTCACTCCACTCTATGCTACACCACTCTATGACACTTTACTCCACTCTGACACTCTACAACACTGTCATCCACTGTATGCCTCTATACTTCACTCTACTCAATTCTACAAAACTCTAAACAACTCCGTCTATGCTACTGCATGCAACCTTTGACTCCATTCTACTCTATGTCACACTGCTCCACTCTACTTCACTCTATGCCACTCTACTCTGTTACCCCACTCTATGCCACTTACGTTTATGCCACTCCGCTCTAAGACACTGAACAACATGCCACTCCATTGTACTCCAAGACATACCACTCCACTCTAGAACACTGTACTCCACTCTATGCCCCTCCACTCTATGCCACTCAACGACACTTTATGACACTCTATGAAATGCCACTGTATAACACACCACTCCACTCTACAACACGCCACTGTACTCTCCGCTACCCCACTCTACAATACTCTACTCCATTCTATGCCCCTCTACTCTACGCCACTGTACTCCACTCTATGACACTGTACGAAACACCACTCCACTCCACTCTATGAAACACCATCCCACTCTGTGATAAGCAACTCGACTGTACAAGATGCCACTCCACTCTAGGACACTCCACTCTATGACACTCCAGGCCACATCGCGCAACGATATGCCGCTTGATGCTATTACACCTTACTCCCCTCTATGATGCACCACTCCACTCTACTCCACTTTACTCTACAACACTTAACACCACTCTACGCCATCACACTTTGACACTCTACTGTACTTCATTCTACAATACTCTACTCCACTCTATTCCCCTCCAAGACATTTTAGTCCACACTACGACGCTGCACTCCACTCTATGACACTCAATGCTACTTTACTCCACTTTACTGTATGACAAACTACTCCACTGTACTCCACTCTACAAAACACTACTCCGCTGTATACCACTCCACTCTACAACACGCTACTCCGCTCTATGCCACTTTACTCCACTGTTTGCGGAACTTCCTCTACACCACTCCATACCAATTTACTCCTCTCTACTCTGTGACACACTACCCCACTTTACTAGACAACTCCACTATACACCTCTCCATTGTAAGACACTGTCAACTGTCACAGTATAACACGCTACTCCACTCTATCCCACTCCACTTTATGACACTCCACTGTACTTCACTTTAGGACACTTTACTCAACTGTATGACACTCTTCGCTCCTCAGCTGTACGACATTCTACTCTACGCCACTGCACAACACTCTACTCCACTCTATGCCACTCTACAACACTGTACTACACAGTATGCTTCTCTACGACACTCTACAACACTCTACGCACTTCCCTCTATGCCACCCATGCAACTTTACTTCAATCTACGCTATGACACACTACTCCATTCTACTCCACTACTCCACTCTACAACACTCTACTACTCCACTCTACAACACTCTACTCCATTCTATGCCACTTAACTTTACACCCCTCCACTCTAAGACACTGTACGACACACCACTCCACTCTACTCTATGACACACCACTACACTCCCAGGGACCTATTGAATAAAAAAAAAAATGTATACATGACAAAAGGCGCTCCACAACACTCCTCTCCACTCTACAACACGCCACTCCACCCTATGACTTGTCACACTACGACATGCCACTCTACTCTACAAATCTCCGTGCCAGTGTATGCCACACCACTCCACTGTACGACGCACCATTACACTCTAGGACATGCCACTCTACGACATACCACTCCTCTCTACACCACTCCATTATGGGGCCGATTCCGATCTGGGTCGGAAGGGCACCAAACGCGAGCCGGCCGGAAAAACTACGAGCCGTATGCGTGTTTTCAGCCCGACTCGTACAGTTGTACGAGCGAGCAAGTACGATGCGAGCTACGTGAAATTCACTGACCGAGTCATTTCTGGGTCCGAACCTCTGCGTACGTCTCGGTCGTAAGCTAACCGTGGCGTACCATGGATGCGATTTACGACCGAGCCAGTACGATGCACGCGTCGGACAGCCTGTGCGAGCCAGAGTGTACGGCTCGCATAACGCCCGGTGGTTGCCTCTGGGGATCCGCGTCGGACCCCCTGTCACCCGCAACCCTACGACTCGGACACAGGGGGAGACCCAAGGGTCCCCCCAACACAGACATGTACGGTGCGGATGGCACCGACGTGTATCCACTGTAGGGGGCGTCCTTGCGCGAGACGTACACATTCAGTCAGAGGGAGCCAATGTACGGCGTCGTACGACCGGCTCCTATTGACTTCTATGGGAGTCCGACCGAACCGAGTCCGGCAGCATACGGCCGCATTGTACTCGCTCAGTCGGACTGCAGGACTCAGGTTCGGTCGGAAAACACTCCGGCTCGGTTGGAGTGCTTTCCGACCCGGATCGGAATCGGCCCCTATATGTTATTCTACTCTAAAACACTCTACAACACACCAATCTATGACACGGCACTCCACTGTACTCTACTACATACCAATTCACTGTATCACCCTTTACTCCATGTTACGATGGATCACTGACAGTATATCGACATTGAAAATATCGAGGTACAAAAATATCAAAGCAAAATATAGTTGTCAGGAATATAGAAGTCCTATCTACATAATGGTAAGTACAAAAATATTGGGAAAAAAATATTGTTGTTAAAAATATCGTTAGTAAAAATCTCATTTTTTAAAAATGTTTAAAACATAATGTAAAATAAAGGAAAAAATACATATAATAAAAAAACAGAATTATTAGAAAATGTTTAAAAATATAAGTAATACATATAATGTAAAAATAAATTAAACATACATATAAAATATAATATATTAATTTACTCAATATTGCTAAATAAATATTTTAGTAAATTGTAAAGTGTTCAAAACATATTTAAAATTATAAATACATATAAATACACATACACCAAGAACATAAAAATAAAATATATATATGTAATAAATTAAAATATTTTTTATATTTTACAAATACATTTTACACTACATTAACTGAAACAGTAAAGAAAATGTTTGATAGCGGAGGGGATAACATTCCTATTCCCACTCAAGAGTGTGCAACATTAGGGAAAGTGTTGGATAGCGTAGGGGTAAAAATCACTATTCCCACTCCAGAGAGTTCCTCTGTAGGGAAAGTGTTGGATGGCATGGGGTAAAATTACTATTCCCACTCCAGAGAGTGCAACAGTAGGGAAAGTGTTGGATAGCGAAACACAAAAAATGTACTATTCCCACTCCAGTGAGTGCAACAGTAGGGAAAGTGTTGGATAGCGTAGGGGTAAAAATTACTATTCCTACTCCAACACATGCAACAGTAGGGAAAGTGTTGGATAGCGAAAGATAAAAAAATACTATTCCCACTCCAGTGAGTGCAACAGTAGGGAAAGTGTTGGATAGCAGAGGGTTAAAATTAATATTTCCAAAAAATTTAAATACAAAAGAAACAAAATAGCAACTACAATACAAAAATTGTTAATAAGACAAAAATAAGAACCATATAAAAATATAACTAATTACAAAAGATAGAAAAATAATTTTTATAGTAAAAAATATTACAAATTGACTACAAACATTAATTTATAAAAGTTTAAAAACAACATTTTACAAACAAATAACTATGTTTAACATAAATTATTTATAATTAAAAAAATATTTATGATTTCTTCACACCATATTCCCCTATAAACACACAAACAACTCCTACAAATGTGACACATTTAAAATAGTTATCAATTAATTATTTATAATTTACAAACTATTAATCATTAATTAATAATAAAGAAATTACCACAAACAACCCTATAAAATCGAAATATATAAGAAATACTAATAAATGAAATATATTAATTACTTTATTCTAATTAAATTACTTCCCACCCGATTCCCCTCTAAACCACAACCCGCTAATTACTTTTTTTATATATAATTATCAATAAATGAATTAATTAAAATTAAAATTAACAAGCAATAAATAATTAATAATAAATTATTTATAAATACTAATAAATAAAAATTAATAATTTACAATTAAATTACATCCCACCATATTCCCCTATAAACCCACATCCTGCACCTTTAAAATAAACACAATTAATATTATTATCAATTAATAAGCATTAATAAGCAATGAATAATTGATAAATAAAATATTTATTATATATACTAATAACTAAAAATGTATAATTTATATTCACCAGTTTTAGGAGACATTCGGGCTACAGTATCAACTGGGGGAAATCACTCTTCTACGTCCTTCATGGGGCCCCCCCTTCAATACCATGGGATTGCCCAATTAAGATGGCCACGGAGGGGTTCATATACCTTAGAATCTTTATATCCACAGATGTAGCGACTCGCTATGAGAAGAATCTCCTACCACCTCTACAGAGGTTCAAGAGGGATGCCGCCATTTGGAAGAGGCTCCCGCTGTCCCTGCTGGGTCGGGCAGCTCTATTCAAAATGATGGCACTGCTGCGTTTCTTGTATGCCTTGCAAAACTACCCTGATTTAGTCCCACAAAAATACTTTGCAGATATCGAGGCCACTCAGTGAGATCTATTATGGGCTGGAACACCGCACATATCACTTTGAAAACTCTGGGGTGGATGATGGGGGTATAGCGCTTCCGGACATTCGTAAATATTATTGGGCAGCGCATTTCTCAGCCATAAACCAGGGCATGTATAGTGGCGGAGACGACCTCGGATATGGTATGGACAGGTGGCTCCTCCCGGGGGGGTAACTTCGAGGCGGCGCTCTACTCTAAGCCTAATAAGTATCCACTCACAGGCCCTACAAAACACTCAGTCCAGCTTTGGCACATTGTGAGCCGCAATCTGAGATGGGCTTACAAACGTACATTGGCCACCCCGCTCTGGGACTCCGAAAGGCTGGGTACATTGGGGCGCGCAAAAGGGTTACATAAATGGGATCTGATAGGGATCTCCCGTATAAAAGATCTATGGGGACCCACAGGGATGGTGACTTTTGCCTCACTACAGCAAGCCTATGACTTAGCGCACACGGAGTACTTTCGATACCTGCAGGTCAGGCACTCACTCCAGTCTAACATTCCACCTGGTACGATGCTCCCGGAGTCCTCTCCCCTAGAGGACAGACTGCTTGACGGTCATTTACCGGAGAAAGTTATCTCCCTCACATACAAAAATCTCATACACCACACCCAAGACCCCTTGTTGACACTTAGGTGCCGATTCCGATCCGGGTCGGAAGGCACTCCAACCGAGTCGGATCCGGAGTGTTTTCCGACCGAGCCGGATCCCTACAGTCTGACCGAGCGAGTACGATGCGGCCGTATGCTGTCGGACTCGGTTCGATCAGACTCCCATAGAAGTCAAAGGGAGCCGGTCGTATGATGCGTACATGGGCTCTCATTGACTGAATGGGTACGTCTAGAACAAGTGCGCCCCCTACAGTGGGTACGCGTTGGTGCCACCTGCACCGTACATGCCTGTGTTGGGGAGACCCATAGGTCTCCCCCTGTGACCGAGTCATAGGGCTGCGGGTGTCAGGGTGTCCGACGCAGACCGCCAAAGTCTGACTCTGGGAGCTTTTGCGAGACGGACACTCCGGCTCGCACAGGCTGTCTGACGCGTGCATCGTACTGGCTCGGTTGTAAATCGCATCCATTGCACGCCACGGTTAGCTTCCGACCGGGACGTACGGAGTAGTTCGGACCCGGAAACGACTCGGTCGGTCAATTTCATTTAGCTCGCATCGTACTTGCTCGCTCGTACAGCTGTACGAGTCGGCTGGAAAACACGAGTACGGCTCGTAGTTTTTCCGGCCGAACCCGATTCGGTGCCCTTCCGACCGAGATTGGAATCGGCCCCTAGGTCTTTTCAAAGGTCCCAGTATCAGAGGGAGGGGCTGGCGTTCCGCTGCTGCTCCAGCAGCCTCCTGGGACTGCGAGTCCTGAGCGCTGTGTCCCCGGTCTCCCACAGCAGAATACAGGTGCGCTGCGTCTCCCGCGAAGCGGGAGGCGCAAGGTCTTTTCAAAGGTCTCAGTATCAGAGGAAGGGGCTGGCATTCCGCTGCTGCTCCCGCAGCCTCCTGGGACTGCGAGTCCTGAGCGCTGTGTCCCCCGGTCTCCCACAGCAGAATACAGGTGCGCTGCGTCTCTCAAGATATTGTTTGTATTTGCAGTGATTCAGTTATGTGTATGAAAAAGTTGTGTGATGACCTGTCAAAATTGATACCTGAGCTGAAGTACTTCCCTGTAAGAAATCCTGGCCACTTGTTAGATGGTATGCTGAAAGCATTTTCACAATCTTCAGAGTTAATGAGGAATGCTATTGACTTTTTAGTCCATTCTGGTGCACTGTTTTCTTATGCATAGGAACTAAAACGCAAATTTTTATCATTTCGTGCTTTGTGTGGCATCAAAGAAAGAGTCATCCCAACTGTGTCCCTTAGCTGATGGTTCTCAGTCCAAGGGGCTACGAATGCTATATTATCCATGTAGCAACTATTTACAGGCTTTTTGCTGAGAGATGATGCCAAAGGCAAGAAATGTGAGGATCTTTGGTCAAATATTGATAGTGATGTCAAAAAAAGTACACTCTACGGCATTCTTAGATTTTTACAGGAAAACAAACCTGCTGTAGTGGACATAATAAAAACGCTAGAGTCTGAAAACACCCTTGTCTGCCAAGTGTTTAGCATAATTGGTGTTGATGTGAAACATCTCCTGGAGAGTAGGCTGGGTGACTTTGGCATTGCAACATATTCCATGTTAGAGTGATTGCCACTGGGGAAGCAAAGCAATGTTGAGGAGCAATTCAGGAACTTTTATTTGACAATGTATGAGAAATGGCTTGCAATGATGCATAGAAATGTCCCTTCACCACCAATGGCATTTGAAGTCAATAAAACCTCACTGTGGTACTCTGTACAAGTTCTAGATTCCTTCCGTAAAGGGGAATTTCCTCCGTAGTTTCAAAAGTGCTGCTTCATTTTTGACCGCTTCAATAACTCTCAGGGCATCAGCGCCCAGCTCAATGCAATTGTTGCAAAACCTGCCCTGAGAATCGCAATCTTCAAGTGCACCAGTATTGGCATGGAAAGCTATGTCAGTGGCCAGAGTTAACTAATTGTGTACTGGCTGTTTTGGTGTTGCCGGTCTCAAGTGCCAATGTTGAGGGGCCTTTCCACAGAAGTTTACATGGGAAGGAAAGAGCGAGCGCACATGACCAAAGACTCACTCAATAAGTATTGTATGGTATACTACAATAAGTTTTAATTTGCAAAAATCTATTTGGACCTCATATACACTATACGTACACTGTCTATATACCATGTGCTATCAGTGCAGAAACAAGCAATAATAAAAGCAAAATGTTCCATAAACACCGGAAAAAAACTGTTTTTGTTGTTTTTAATGGCATGAAAATGTGTAACCACTGATAACCACTTTTTTTAAGGTGTTGTAATCACTTGAAAACACTGGAAAAAACCCCACCAGAATTGACCAAAAATAGAAACTGAAAACAGGAAAGTCTATATATGACACACTACTCCATTCTAATCTACACCACTACACTCTTAGACACTGTACAACAAGACACTGTGTGGTGCGTCACTCCACTTTACTTCACGACCCACCCTCCACTCTGTGCCACTCCACTCTAGAACACTGCAATCCACTCTATGCTCCTCCACCTAACCCCGCTCTACACCACTCTATTCTACTGTACGACATGCCACTCCACGCAACTCCACTCTACATCACTTTGCTCCACTTTATGCCACTCTACTGTAAGCCACTCTAGTCTGCAACACTTTACTTCACTCTACAACACTAAACTCCACTCTATGCCTTTTCACTTTAGGCCACTCTGTTCTATTGTACAACCCACCACGCCACTCCACTCAACGGCACGCCACTCTGCAACATGCCATTCAACTCTACTCCACTCCACGATACTTCACTCTACAACACTTTAGTACACTCAATGACACTCCACTCTATGCCACTCCACTTTATGACACCCCACTGTACTTCACTCTATGACACTTTAATCCACTGTCTGACACTCTATGGCCCTCTACTCTATGCCACTCCACTCTGACACTGTACTCCATTGAATGCCTCTCTACGACACTCTACAACACTCTACACAACTCTCTCTATGCCACTCCACAAAACTTTAATCCACTCTACTCTATGACACACTACTCAACTCTATACCACTACTCCACTCTTTCACTGTGCACCACTCTAAAGTATGAAACTCCACTCTACACCGCTCTACTCCGCTCTATGCCACTCTTTAACATTCTAGTCCACTCTACTACACTATGCAGACTCCCTCTACACCACTCCATGCCACTTTACCCCACTCTACTCTATGACACACTATTCCACTCAACAACACTCCGCTCTACTCTATGACACTGTACAACATGACACTCTATGAAACACCACTTCACTCTACTCCACAATACGTCACTACACGCTGCACTTTACACTACTTTACTCCCCTACACTGTATGACACACTACTTCTCAACTCCACTGTACTCCACTACTACACTTTATGCCACTCTACTCTCCCATATGCCACTCCACTCTACAACACTTTACTTCACTCTATGCCACTCTAATATGCTATATTGAACTCCCTATATGCCACTCCATGCCAATTTACCCCACTCTACTCTATGACACACTACTCCACTCTACTCTTCTCCACTGTAAGACACTGTACAGCACAGCACAGTGATCCACAACACGCTACTCGACTCTACACCACTCCACTCTAGAGGACTCTACTCTAATTGATACCCCCCACATTATGCCACTTTAATTCACTTTCAAAAACGTTTTGACACTCAACTCTATGACATGCCACTCCACTCTGTGACACACCACTCTACTGTATGTCACTCCACTCTAAAACATTCTACTTCAATCTATGCCTCACTCCACTCCACAACACTTCACTCTTTGTCACTCTAAGACACTGTACTACATGTGACTGTATGACACGCCACTCCACTCTTCTCCAACCTGCGCCACTCCACTCTAGAACACTGTACTCCATTGTATGCCCCTTGACTATGACACACTACTCCACTCTATGAGATGCCACTGCACTCCACGCCACTCCACTGTACCACACACTACTACACTCTATGACAGTTTACTCCGCTCCATGTTATGTCACTCCATTCTACTCCATTCCACTCTAAAAACACTTTACACCACTCTTCACAACTCTACAATACTCCACACTACACCACTCCACGCTACTTTACCCCACTCTACTCTATGACACACTACTTCACTCCACCACTGCATTCTACACCACTCTATTCCACTGTACAACACTCAATACCACAGTACTCCACTCCACTCTATGACACACCACTCCACTCTCTGAGACACCGCTACACTGCACGACACATCAATCCACTCTGTGTCATTCCATTCTATGCCCTTCCCTTCTAAAACACTCTCTGAAACGCCACTCTATTACACAACACTGTACTCTACTATACGACATTCCACTTAATGACTCTGAACTCTATGATTTGACACCCATTTTTATAAGAAAATTAAAAAACAATAAAAAAACAAAGTATCAGGATAGGTTATAGTTAGGATTACTTCGTTAATAATTTGTATACAAAACAACTTAGACTACACAAACAGTAGAAATTCTAAAGTTATCATATGTCATCACTTGTACTACACTACATCATAGCATTCATAGCCACACAGAAAACTTTCTATGACTTGTGCACCTCCGTACACAGTGCTGTGAAGTCACTAGGCAGACTTCATGACATGAACTGTAACTTGTCTCACTACCATGCCCTTTGTTCGAAGTATATATGTTTAGCAATCATAAACTTTCATAAAATACTTACACTCACTAAATGGTGTCATCAGTGATGTAATCAGTGATGTGGGCGTGGCTAATTAGCCCGCATGGCCGATGCAGCTCTGTAGAGCCCCGTCCCAGGGACCTCAGTTATCCATAGTTTATAACCGGAGCCGCCACAGTACAGCATGAAAACGGAGTGCTAAAGTAGCAAAAAACTACGGCGCGGCAAAGCAACGAGACACAAGGCCTGCGACGTGAAGTACGCCATCGGAACAACTGAGAGGACAAGTCCACGCTCCAGAACAGAGATGCCAAGAGGGTCCTAACAACCATCAGATAGGGCCGGAACCCAGCCAAAAAGAACGGCAATGGAGCTGCCATGAGAAGACCGTGGGCACGCCGGGGCACAGCGGCCCCTCCCGCGCCACCGACCATGGCCAAAGATGTGAGGCCTGGGTAAGTAGGCAGATCAGCCCAAACAGCAGCATGGATGCACCCGCAGAGGCGCGTCTGTAACTGCTCTCAGCCAGCACAGGATACAAGAGTTGCGGGGCTGGCTGGGCCCCACCTTTACTGCAACTGTAGCGGAATCAGAATCAGTGGCTGCGCTGGCTGCAGTAGGATCCCTCAAACACAGGCAGCCAGAACTTAACCAGCGGGACGGGGTGCCCCTGCGCTCCCAGCGGCAACTATGCCAACCGCGGTGAGATCCTGTTGGTGCAAGCAGCCAGAACACAACCAGAGGGAAGAGGCGCCCCGTGCCCCAAGCAGTAAGAAGTTAACACCAGCATAACAAGAAGGTGGGGCAAGACTAGCCTAGATAGGCACGGGGCAGAGACCACAGAGGTCTAAATACTTCTGGAAAGATGCACCTGCAGAGCCCGAGCAGACAACTCAAGCAGTGGGATCGGCTGTGCCCCACCATCACTGGAACGGCAGAGTACTGAGAATCGCAACCACGCCAACAACGGGAAGATCCCAATAGCGCAGCCAGTCAGCGCCCGTCCAACAGGAAGAGGAGTCCCTCGTGTCCCATTCAGTAAGGCAGGACCCTCCAGAAATACACGGAATGACAGGACTCACCATACTAGCACAGCGGCCACAACGCTCTCGGCGCCCCCCCTTCAAATACATACGCCCACTTCCCTGGACAAGGGCGAAACGACAGAGCAGCTGAAAACCAAGCGGAAGGCTGCACACACTGACCGGTGCAGACTTAGAAGGGCACAGCAGTTCAGGAGAGCTTCGGTAACGCAGAGCGCAGCAATCAGCAGCGAGTGTCCCTAAGGTGGATAGACTTAGCATTGGAACATGCTGCAGCCAAACCTGAGACTTGGAGACACACTGGGCCACGAAGGACAACCTCATAGCAGCAGCAGCCCAAACCCACCTGAAAAGGAGAAGCAGAGGCACACATACATATTCAGACCAGAAGCCAGCAACCCAATGCACAGCATCACAGTGTAGCACACGGCGGACGCCTGATTGGAAAAATACAAAAGGGGACAGATTAAGGACAACGCTTCACCCAGCGCAAACCGCACACAGAAGAAGACCACCCCCAGGGGAATCCACATGCCCACAGCGCAGAAATTAGCAATGGGACACCTAAGGAACAACACACAGCACTCTGCTGCACAACCAGAAGCACAAGGAGGACAACCCGCAGGAGAAGTAGCAGCAGGTGACACTCGGAATCCAACGCTATCATCCAAGCTTGATACAGTATTAGTGTCAGTCAAAGAAATAGGTGTCACCCTAGATGAAACTCGCACAACACTCGAATCGAAAATCGACAAAGTGGCATCAGACTTCACCTTACTCAAAGCAGACCACAGCAAACTGTCGGACAAAGTACAAAAACAGGAACAGGCCCTGTCAGAACTGAAACCCACCACCCACAGCCACGCAGCAGCCTTGCAAAATATCATAGACCCAACACACTAGAGGATCGATTGGAGGATGCGGAAGGCAGTTCGCGTCGCAATACAATACGTGTGGTTGGCCTTCCGGAAGGAGAAGAAGGGAGAGATCCGACCACATACATAGAAAACTGGCTGCGGGGGCTCCTCCCGGAAGACCAACACGTCGACCACCACCAGGATCCAAGCTGCGGCCGCTGATATTTAAACTATTAAATTACAGAGACAGAGATACAGTGTTCAGAGAGACCCGCAAACT
Source organism: Triturus cristatus (assembly GCF_964204655.1). Taxonomy (NCBI): domain Eukaryota; kingdom Metazoa; phylum Chordata; class Amphibia; order Caudata; family Salamandridae; genus Triturus; species Triturus cristatus. The sequence continues at coordinate 319,982,440 of NC_140586.1, read as the reverse complement.
CACTGAAATCAAAATACACAACCAACAGGTCGTGCTGTTTCCGGACCATATATTACAAGTACAAAGGCGCAGAGGATCATTTACAGAATTCAAGAGACAACTTCAAACAATGGCCATCCGCTACTCCTTGATGTCTCCAGCCAGACTGTGAATAGCTACAAAAGGCCAAGCGAAATTTTGCGACACACCATCTGAAATATGGGACTGGCTGGAAGAGAAAGGCCAGCTGACAGGGCCTAGACTGCCCGCGGAATCACACCCTCCACGCCAGACCAAAAGGAATCGCAGACGGGGCACAGTGAGGGCCCTCCAGATGCTGAGACCACCAATGGTCATTCCAGACAAGGAACAAAGGATGATGGAGCGCCATGAGGGCCTCCAAGCGGCTGCGACCATCCGCACTGCCTCACAGCCCTTCGACCTGGAAGCACACTCAACCCGTTCCCGGAGCTCCACTGACTCATCACCGACCCGTTCCGAAGGCAGAGACTCCATCCAGTTGTCCAATATCACGCTGCAGACATCCAAGAATATAATATAGACAATGGACAATTGCACAGTAAAATGTATCCTTTCAAAGCTGGTACACGCATTACACACAGGCGTGCCTCAAAGCATAAATTTGAAGAGGCGCACACAGGCGCCCACGCCCTGAGCAATGGATAATATAACACACCGTGCCTCCGTGGCAACACGCTCTCCTCAATAGGACAGCCGCACTCCTAGTATGTACCAAAGAAGGGCAAGGAGTCGTTAACTATCCTCATTTAGAATGAGGCACACCCCAACACATGCAAGCACAACACACATCACCATGAATTAATTAATTCCCAACATGACAGCTGCCACTGTTAAGCCCCATAATTTGGACGAACATCGCCCACGATCTTACCCTATTCGAGTTATTCACCACCCAGTTAAACCCTCAATCCCTGATACGTTCACTTTACCACTAAATGCCCAGCTTGACACCTCGCGTTCCAATAGTTTTCAAAGCTTTTCCCAGAAAAGGAAGCACAGAAGCACAGAACACACACATGGCACAAACCAATAGCCTGACCTGGAATGTGAGAGGCATGCATACACCCAGCTATATATATATATATATATATTATCTACTGGCGGTCGCCAGTAGATAGTTATAGTTACAACCTAGTTTCCATAGGAAATCTCAAAATTCTATTTTGAATAACTTTGGCGCCGGTGGACGAATCCTCGCAAAATTTTCAAAACTAATGGGGCGCTCTGCTCAGCTCCTACCCTGAAAGTCTCGGGGTGATTCGTCAAGCGGGGGCTGAGAAAAAAGGGGGGTCCCAAAACGCGTTTTCCCCATGTTATTTTCCATAGGACCTTTAGACACAGCTACAGCCCGAATGGCTGAACAGAATTACGTGAAATTTGGCAGAGAGGTAGCCATAAGGTCAAGGAAGTGAAGTGCCTTTTGCAGGTCTGGTTTAAATCTGTTCAGTATATCGTGAGAAAATAGCATTTAAAAGCATATCAATATCTATACGCGCGCACCGTGCGCGCACTCTGCCGTGCGCGAGCGCAATTCTGATTGGTTGTTAGATGTCGGTAAACATTCGAATCGGTCGAAACCAGGAAGTGTCGGCCGCCATTTTGTCTCTCGCAGTCTGAGGGGGTGAAAAAATAAGGTGGAGAATGTGAAAAGGGGGCAGAGTGGACAGTTTCTGACCCCCTAGCCTTGGGCAGGGGGTCACAGAAGGACCCCCAAGGGAGAAAAAACCTATTTTTTTTTTATTTTTAAATCGCGAGGTGCGCGCACGGCACGCACTGCGAACCGTGGGTGCGAAGCGCACCGTGCGCGCAGGGTGCGCACACCTCGCGATTTAAAAAAATAAATAAAATTCACGGTGCGCGCACGGTGAAAAACCTGAAAAAAAATAATTTATAAATACATAACTTAGCATTTAAAAAAACGTACAAATTCACTGAAAAAAACATAGGTTTCACACACGTTATAGTTACGAATTAGCATTTAAAAAACCTTGCAAATTCACTTAAAAAACCATAGGTTTCACACATGTTATAGTTAGCTGGACATTTCACTCGTAAAAAACCAATGAAATTCCCCCGTTATAGTTACTGCAGACAACTATAACTCACGCAACCGTAATCCTCTGCCGATGACGTCAGATATTACATCACTGATTACATATGTGTCTTTCTGAAAAATAAATATTTGTAATATATGTATAGCTAAAGATTAATGGAAGAAGACATGGGTAAATAAGTGTCTAAATACAGTGATGTAATATCTGACGTCATTAGCAGAGGATTGCGGTCGCGTGAATTATAGTTGCCTGCAGTAACTATAACGGGGGAATTTCATTGTTTTTTTACGAGTGAAATGTCCAGCTAACCATAACATGTGTAAAACCTATGGTTTTTTAAGTGAATTTGCAAGGTTTTTTAAATGCTAATTCGTAACTATAACGTGTGTGAAACCTATGGTTTTTTCAGTGAATATAGATTATATATATATATATATATATTACCTACTGGCGGTCACCAGTAGGTAGTTATAGTTAGGACCCTGTTTCCATAGGAAAACCGCAACATTCTATTTGGAATGACTTTGGTGCCAGTTGATGAATCCTCGCGAAATTTTCAAAATAGGTGGGGCGCTCCACTCCGCTCCTACCCTGAAAGTCTCGGGGGGATTCGTCAAGCGGGGGATGAGAAAAAAGGGGGGTCCCAAAACGCGTTTTCCCCATTCAATTTTCCATAGGGACCTTTAGTCCAAGGTACAGCCCGAACGGCTGAACAGAATTACTTGAAATTTGGCAGAGAGGTAGTCCTCAGCTCAGGGAAGTGCCTTTTGCAGGTCTGGTGTCAATCTGTTCAGTAGTTCCTGAGAAAATCAAAAGTCAAATCATATATATATATGTGGGTGGAGCCTAACCACACATCTCATCCTGAGATCTGATTGGCTGTCAGCACTTCATCCAAGAAGTGTTGGCAGCCATCTTGGGACCAATATACATGATAGCACCTCATTAAAAAGCATTGCAGTTAATAGAAGGTTTTAAGACTTTAGTTACATTATAAATCATTTGTTGATAGTACCATACTCATTTTAGGAATTGTCGTATGTTCTAAGGTGATTTCACCATGTGAAAAAGCCTTCTGCTGGGATATCATGATTGAGAGAAAAATATTTTCTCATGCTTTTCCCACAGAGGTTTGGAAGGTGATCTATAAGCTAAACTGAGAGCTTATTTTCTGTAAATTCACATTATCTTTCTCAGTCATGTGAGAGTGAAGTCTGACATTCTCAGTAAAACATGTACATCCAACAAGGGCAGAGACTGTCAGTTGATTCCTCTGTGTTCTACTGCAGCTTCCCAGAGTGTTCCAAAGAACAACTAGAGCGCTAACAGTCCTACTTATGATAAACGTATGGCACACCTGAAGCCATCTTGCTTGGATTAAAGCGGTAACTCTTAAAACATTTAATTTAAAAAGGAACAAAATGAGGGGGTTCATTTTTCCATAACAAGTATGATTAGTGCTGCAGAAAGAAAAACTAGGGCACATTTTGACTTCTGAAATCCTCTTTTATTTCATTAAAAATTTCTGACATGCAGACTGAAACATGCACTTTCAATACCAGCAGCAGTTTTCCCTGGTGAGCAGTAGCTTTACTACAGTGATCTAATGAGCAAAAAGAGTGCTAACATTCTGAATTTATGGCAAATGTGTGACACATCTGAATGCCTTCTTGATGGAATCAAAGTAAAAAACTGAAAGTATTTCCTACTGAGGAGACTGCAGTAAATGAGGAAATTAGGAAACTTCATAACAAATAAGTCTCCCAAGATGGCCACCAGAGACAAAAGAGCCCAAATGTAGCCCAAATATCACCCAGATGTAGCCCAAGTATAGCCCAATGACAGAATGTCCCAGAGTGTTCTTAAAAACAACTAGAGCGCTTACTGTCTTCATTATGACAAAAGTATGGCACACCTGAAGCCATCTTGATTGGAATAAACTGGTACCACTTAAAACATTTAATTTAAAAAGGAACACAATGAGGGGGTTCATTTTGCCATAGAAATTATGATTAATGCTGAAGAAAGAAAATGAGGGCACATTTTGAGTGACTTCTCAAATCCTCTTCTATTTCATTAAAAAATTCTGACATGCAGACTGAAACATGCACTTTTAATACTAGGAGCAGACTTCCATGGTGAACAGTAGTTTTACTACAGTGATCTAATGAGCAACTAGAGTGCTAACTTTCAGAATTTATGGCAAATGTGTGACATATCTGAATACCTTCATGATGGAATCAAAGTAAAAAACTGAAAGCATTTCCTACTGAGGAGACTGCAGTATATGAGGAAATTAGGAAACTTCATAACAAATAAATCTCCCAAGATGGCCACCGGAGACAAAAGAGCCCAAATGTAGCCCAAAATCACCCAGATGTAGCCCAAATATAGCCCAATGACAGAAGTGTGCAAAACACTTATTATTTTGTGTTTTTGCAGTGTTATATAGTGCAGACTGGTCAGGTATTGGAGTGCTTTACATGAGCATTGGTTACATCACACAAGCAGAAATTCATTTTGGTTGTAGACATGGGGAGACTAAGTGATTTGACCAGAATCCCAGAATGTCGAGCTGAAGCAGAAACTCCAACCTGGTTACCCAGTTGCAAAGTCTGCAGCTCTGGAAGTAACACCACATCCTCTCCCCTAAGTGCAACATTTAATCAAGTGGTCAACTGGATAAAAAAACATAAAGATAACAAATAATTTAAAAGTGCTTTGTCGCTATTTGAAAACTCAGAAAATATGTCCTTATTTTAGACTTTTAGAGCACTAACCATAATTTTGATGCCAATAAGACCCTCTCATATATGTAATTTCTAAAGGAAATGCTCTAGGTATTACAGTTTTGATTACATTAAGATGACGTCAGGCGTTCCACACTTTTGTAATAAATATAGAATGTTAGCAATCTAGTTATTCATTAGGATACTGTTGAGAGGCAGAGGCCAGGGGCACGGACTCTGAAAATTGAAGGCAAGTAGGAGGGTGCAAAGGCAACAATTTAACCACACTGAGCAGGCAGGAAGGGCCGTGGCAGCACAACAGACTATGGAGGGCAGTGGAAAGGGGGGCAGGGGCAACAAATCAACAATACAGGACTTGCAAGAGAGGCTGTGGCAATGTAATAGACCATTGTGGGCAGAAGGAAGAGGCAATGGTAGTACAACCATACATGCCAACAGACCCGATTCGGCCAGGAAACGTCCAATGTTTTTAAGCTCAAATGGGCTTTATTTGATCTGTCTCCTGTCTACAATCTCCTCTTTTTCAATGTAACTCAAAGGGGAAAATCAATACCCCAGTTTTTTTTCAAAATCTCCCTCTTACCAAGTTCAAAATGTTCGCAAGTATGGTACATTGGATCATGGAAGGAAATGGGGTAGGGACATGGACTTGGATAACAGATGACAGGAGGGACAGGGAGAGGTGCACCAAACTGACCCTGCAGGGGAGGCATCAGGGTTTGCAGCAGCACAATTCACCACACAGGGCATGCGGGACGGGAGTGCAGCACAACAATCCATAGAAAGCAAGAGGGAGGGGACAGGACCATGCACATGGACAACAGAGAACAGAGGGGCAAAAGGCAATGGTAGCTAGCTGACCATAATGGACAGACAGGAGAGAAAGCTGCAGCATAACAGACCATAAAGGGCAGGAGGTGAGGATCAGGGGCATTACAATGGAACAGACAAGCCAGGAGGGAGGGAGTAGGGGTCTGCACATGTAAACAGAGGGATGGGGGCAAGGGGGCAGGGCAGGAGCAGCAAGATAGCCATGGAGGTCAGGCAGGATGGGCACTAGAAGCAAGACACACCATGAAGAGCAACAGTGAGACTGTGATGGCATACACACAGACCATGGAGGGAAGGTGGGAGGTCGTCAGGGGCAGCTAACTGACCACACAGGGAAGGTGGGAGGGGCCATGGCAGCACAGAAGACCATGCATGGCAAGTGGGAGGGTTAGTGGCAGCACAATGGCTATGATGGGTAAGAAGGAGGGTGCAGGGGCATGCACAAAGGACGATGGAGGATAGAAGGGAGGGTCAGGACCTGTGCACAGACAAGAAAGTTCAGGGGAAGGGGCCTCACAACAGACCGCACGGGGCAGGCAGGAGGAGCAGTTGCCGCACAACAGACCAGGGAGGGCAGAAGGGTGTGGCAGTACAATGGACCATGTAGGACAGGAGGAAGAGGATAGGGGCATGGCATGTGGACAGGCAGGGTGGAGGTGGCAGGGACAGGTTACAGTCATCTGACAATGCTAGGCAGGTGGGAGGGGAGTGGCAGCTCAACAGAACACTCAGAGTAGATAGGAGTGGCAGGTCCATGGAACATGGTGGGCAGGCAAAAAGGATGGAGCAGGGGCATGCACAAAGACATCGGAGGGCAGGGGGAAGGAGAATAGGGGCAGCAAGCTAAGCACAGAGTTTAAGCAGGAGGTCAATGATGGGGCATAGAATTGGGCAATGGAGGGCAGGAGGAGGGGACTGGTACATCATACTAAATTGAGGGCAGTGGCAGCACATCAGACCATGCATGGCAGGAGGGAGGAGGCTAGTCCATGGATTCACACAACAGAGGATAGGGAGGAGGGGGATGGGGCAGCAAGCTAACTGTTCAGAGAAGGCGGGTATTAGGAACTTTATTGTTTTTAAAACGTGTGTCTGTGCAAACTACTTAAAATATGAACAAGTATGCAGCATAATCTCACTTTTATTCAGGAAGAAGAGGACGTTTGTGACTGTGACTCCGGGCTCACTTGGCAGAAACACCCCCTGACCCTCCACCCCCTATCGCAAAATGTAATGCCCGTGAAAAGGGTAGGTGAACACAGTGTTATATAGAACATAGTCCTGAGAGCACCATTGAAAATGAAACTAGATATAGTGTATGGTATAAACTATGCACCAAAAAGTGTGATATAAGATGAACCGGGCGTGAAATATAATATGCAATACATTGTGCGCAATGACAGATTCATTGGAGAGCGCGAGATAGCACAGGCACTAGCGCGTGCTATGCGATGTGCGCCTTGGAGTGTAATATGCACAGGGCAGTGTTATGTAACCTAACTAGTCTCTAAAGTTGTAATATAAAATATGTGCTGGGGAGTGTAACGTTGCATATGCAAAGTGACAAAGATATGGATCCCAGATTGTAATATGTATGGCACTGTGCGTTATAACATAGGCATCGAGGAAGGCACATTAGATGGGGCAATATAACCCGTGCGAAGACAAGTGTGACATGACATATTCACGGGGTGGTGTTACAGTGCACATGGGCTAGAGAGTGTCATAGCATATGCACTAGCAGGTGGAAAACAACACAGAGGTGTGTGGCACTCGGCAGGCAATGGTGGGTGTAACACAGCATTGGGCTCTGCCAGGAGCGCGCTGTGACTCTCAAGTGATGTTCGTCCCCTTTCCAGAGAGTAAAATAAAAAGTATTACACATCCGGCAGTGGATGTGTGTTTTATTAACCGTGAGGGGGGTTTCTTACATAGTTTTGGTCGAATTTTTGTCGAATCCCCTTTGAATGGCTTGGTGTGCATGTGTATTAAATGTGCCCGTCAATAGCTAAACATGTTTGTATAAATAAACGACAAGGGTGTCTACCGGGATTAGGCACGGTAGGGCATCAGACATGTCAGAGCTTCACTAGTGGTGTAAATACATTCCACGTGGATTCATTGTATGCATAGTCGCCTTTTAATGAATATCACTCAAATCGTCATGGTGATAGGTATGTACGGTTTGTCCAGCATGTCCTAGGTGTGTCTATAAATATATATTTTTTAAAAATAATAAGAAACAGTGGCCGGCCCTGGGGATTGGGGTCAAAAAAATATAATTAGGAGACAGGCCCTGGGGTATGGGGTCATCAGGGCCAATAAATTAGAATAAGAAGGGGAACCACACAGCCCCCCTTCTTAAAAAATTAAAATAAATAAAAGACTGGCATCGTGCCGGAGGCCACGCCCGCTCCTTGCAGCACTCTGCAAACGCGCCCCCTGGCGAGTTGTAAGTTGGGGAATTAATTCCTCTTCAATACTGAGGGTCCCTGAGGGCCAACTAGCCCAACAGGCATCTCCAGTATGCGCCAGGGAGCTGCGCTGCAGACAGGTGTTCTGAGGCCAAGCCCCTTTTTACACTTCTCTGCAACGCAGCTCTGTGGCGCTTACTGGAGGTACCTAGTGGTCTAGTTTGACCCTAGGGACCCTTAGGATTCAAGGGGACTTAATCTCTCAACTTAGAAAGGCCACAGGGCGCGTTTACACAGTGGTGAAGGGAGGGGACGGGGCCTGAGGTGACGTGTGCAAACACGCACTATGGCACGTTTTAAATTGGGGCTATAATTTCCCTTCAATACTGAGGGCCCCTGGGGCTAACTAGCCCACCAAGTGCTTCCAGTAAGCGCCACTGAGCTGCATTGCAGAGAGGTGGTCCAGGCTGTGCCACTTTTTACACCTCTCTGCAACGCAGCTCTGTGGCACTTACTGGAGGTACCTAGTGGGCTAGTTGGACCCTAGGGACCCTCAGGATTCAAATGAACTTAATCTCCCAACTAAAAACGGACACAGGGCGTGTTTACACAGTGGTGAAGGGAGGGGACAGGGCCCGAGTTAACGTGTGCAAAAACGCCCTGTGGCCTGTTTTAAGAGGTAGTTTTAATCCCCCTGCCCTATTATATACGAGGGGCTTACAGAGGAGGTCATGCTAATCACAGGGGGAACCCAACGCATAATGTTCCCTTGTGTATGTAGGTGTTTTCACTGTATTCTAAGTGTCTTTTAACATAGCACTGGCTCTAGGACTGGTTAGTCAGATTCAGTTACCACCAGTATCCGTCTGAAAAAGTTGAGGGTACAGGATGATTTTGCAACAAGGATTCTTTCTGCTCTTCTTTTTGTTCTTTCTGCACGTTATCCTTCTTCCTGCACTTTTCTTCATCTTTGAGGACTTCTGTTGCTTCTTTCTGCACTTCTTTTTTTTCTTTCTGTGCATTTTTTCTTCTTTCTTCACATGTCCGATCTCTGTAGGCATAGTCAGAAATTAGCATTTAAAAAACCTTTGAAATTCACAGACAAAACCATAGGTTTCAGGCACGTTATAGTTAGGAATTAGCATTTAAAAAACCTCAGAAATTCACTGAAAAAAACCATAGGTTTCAGGGGTGTTATAGTTAGCTGGACTTTTCACTTGTACAAAACCATTGAAATTCCCCCGTTATAGTTAGTTCAGCTAACTATAACTCGCGCGCCCGCAATGCACTGCTGATGACGTCACATATTACATCACTCATGACATGGTCAGTGACATCACTCATGACATCACTGATGACATCTCAAATGACATCACTGATGACATCATCCTTGTGATAGAGTGGCAGACCTCCTCTCACCCTAATATAACCTTTGATACACACATTCAAAAATAGAGACTAAAATTTTCAAAACAATGGACATACCAATACCTGTTACAACAACCTCTTCAGTAATTCTAAGATCCACATACACATCCACTCATTCACCAACAGTCCTATACAGTCACTCATACATGTACTCACTCATCATATGTACTCATACACCTATACATCCTGTTACACAATGCCACTCATCCATAGAGTTACTCACACACAGTCACTCATGCTAATAAAGAATCAAAAATACATTTACTTGCATATACAGTTATACACACACCACCACACTTACTTCTACGGAAACTTACACATACTTAGTCTTTTAAACAATCACTTATAGAAACACATACTTATTCATACAGGAACTCTTTCAATCTCTCACTCTCACATATACTCACTTATATACACCAATAGTCACATATACTAGTTTAAAACATATGTAGTTACTCATAAAGACACTATTGAGACAGTCATTCACTCACTAACACACCCATACACACACTCATCCACCCATACAGTCCTGCACACATGCTGTCTTCAACACATACACTCATTCATGCACCTATGCACTACGTAATACCCCCCACCGAACCATGCAGACACTCAGACTGATACTCAAAAAACCAACTAATAACCTATATAGATACCCATGTAGCTACTCACCAACCCATGCAGCCACTTATACACAAAGTGAGAGACTGATACAGATATTTACATATTTAAACATTACTCACTAAGCCATGTATTCACTATGATACACTTATTCAGTCAGTTACACAATCGATTTTTCAAAAACAAATCATCCATTTAGACACTTATATACCCATTTATTCTTCCATCGACCTGGAGATATATATATATAAAACATATTTAATTTTCAGAAAAACAGACATTCACTGGATGATGTCATCAGTGATGTCATTTGAGATGTTATCAGTGATGTCATGAGTGATGTCACTGACCATGTCATGAGTGATGTAATATGTGACGTCATCAGCAGTGCATTGCGGGCGCGCGAGTTATAGTTAGCTGAACTAACTATAACGGGGGAATTTCAATGGTTTTGTACAAGTGAAAAGTCCAGCTAACTATAACACCCCTGAAACCTATGGTTTTTTCAGTGAATTTCTGAGGTTTTTTAAATGCTAATTCCTAACTATAACGTGCCTGAAACCTATGGTTTTTTCTGTGAATATATATATATATATATATATATATATATATATATATATATATATATATATATATATATATATATATATATTTTCACTGAAAAAACCATAGGTTTCACACACGTTATAGTTAGGAATTAGCATTTAAAAAACCAAGCAAATTCACTGAAAAAACCATAGGTTTCACACATGTTATAGTTAGCGGAAATTTTACTGATAAAAAACCAGTGAAATTGCCCCGTTATAGTTAGTGCTGGCAACTATAATTCACGCGACCGTAATCCTCTGCTGATGACATATGTGTCTTTATGAAAAAAAAATATTTGTAATATATGTATAGCTAAAAATGTATGGAAGAAGACATGGGCAAATAAGTGTCTAAATACAGTATTAGCATCAGCAGAGGATTGCGGTCGCGTGAGTTATAGTTGCCAGTACTAACTATAACGGGGCAATTTCACTGGTTTTTTATCAGTAAAATTTCCGCTAACTATAACATGTGTGAAACCTATGGTTTTTTCAGTGAATTTGCTTGGTTTTTTAAATGCTAATTCCTAACTATAACGTGTGTGAAACCTATGGTTTTTTCAGTGAATTTGTACGGTTTTTTAAATGCTAAGTTACTTTACGCCATTCGAGGCGTGCGCGCCCACTTAACGCAGTTCGTTCCGTGCACGGTTTTTATCAACTTTAATAAGCCTTGTACATTTGGTGGCCTTCGGCCACCAAAAGCACAGGGGGTGGGGTCAATGTGGATAGTGTTTTTTTTATTTCGATTTTTTACCGTACGCTTACGGTAAGCGTACGGTAAGCGTACTCGGCGAAATTGCCGAAAAAAAAATAAAACCGTTTTTGCTCTTGGGGGATGTTTGGGGACTCCCTCAACATGACTATGTGGGAGGGAGTTGTCAAAACAGCCCTGTAACATGTTTTTGGCCATCTTGTTTGATAAACAACACTCAGTGCGAGAGACAAAATGGCGGCCGCCGCTTCCTGGTTTCGGCCGATTCGAATGTTTACTAAGATCTAAGAGCCAATCAGAATCGCGCTCGCGCACGCCACCGTACGCTTACGGTAAGCGTACGGTAAGCGTACCGTAAGCGGGCTCAGATATATATATTGATTTAAAGGCTATTTTCTCAGAATCTACTGAACAGATTTACACCAAACCTACAAAAGGCACTTCCTTGACCTAGGGACTACCTCTCTGCCAAATTTCTAGTAATTCTGTTCAGCCGTTCGGGCTGTAGCTCGTTCTAAAGGTCCTATGGAAAAATGCATGGGAAAAACGCGTTTTGGGACCCCCCTTTTATCTCAGCCCCCGCTTGACGAATCCCCCCGAGACTTTCAGGGTAGGAGCGGAGCGTAGCGCCCCACCTATTTTGAGAAATTTGCGAGGATTCATCGACCGGCGCCAAAGTTATTCAAAATAGAATGTTGAGGTTTTCCTATGGAAAAGGGGTCCTAACTATAACTACCTACTGGCGACCGCCAGTAGGTAATATATATGTACATATATATATATATATATATATATATATATATATATATATATATATATATACAGACACACTAGCATCGCACTATTACAAGAAACACACCTTACCCAAGTAGAAGCAGCCCGCCTACGTGAACGTTGGAATGGGCAAGTATACAGCACAAATTACTCCTTCCAAGCTAGAGGAGCAATGAGATGGATCAAGTCAGGCATCTCACACAAAGGAGACGAAGTAGTTATAGAGGGAAGGTTGTCAAGGGCACACTTAACGGTCAAGCCCTACTAACAGGTTCAATATATTCTCCGAATGTAGATCAAAACGTATTCCTCAGGATGCTCACAGGAATACTTGCTAACTGCAGTCGGATCCCCTGGCTGATAGGAGGCGCCTTCAATTCAGTACTTGAGTGGCTAAAAAACTTGTAACTAGTAGACGCATGGAGGGCACTCAATCCCACAACATGAGTATACTCTTTCTACTCCTCACTGCATGATCTACACGTTAGAGTTGATCGAATAGTAGCATCATCCCCTCTTCTCCCACACACAGACTACCTGGGGCACACACACTCAGACCACAACCCACAACTCCTTCAACTCACATGGAACACTGCCCCCCATGCCTACATGGCGCCTACAACTAGTAGCATTAGAGGACCAAGCGTTTTGTGCATCCCTAGGGACATCCATACTAGAATATTTTGAGATAAATTAACATACAGCCGAAGACCCCCTTATGGAGTGGGATGCCTTCAAGGTGACCCTGAGAGGACACTGCATAGAGGACAGACATAGTTGAATAGATCGACAACTGTTGGGACAAGAAACCAAGCAATCAGTGGGCAACCCAAATACAAGGAAGCTAGATGCACTAAGAAGTGAACACATAGACTTACTTAAACGGCTACATTGCCATAACTAAGTGGCGTACTCAGCACGTACGCATGCCACTGCGGATCGCGCAGGCAAAATGCTAGCATGGCTCCTGCGCCAAGAACAGACTAATCACCACATAGAAGCCATAAGCACAGAGATGGGACAGCTATTCTATACACAGCATGAAATACACGACGCAATGACCAGACACTACACTAAATTGTGGCAATCCCAAGACCATTAAACGATAGCTCACTCTCAGAGTTCTTAGACTCGGTACGTTCACCCGAAACAACTTCAGACCAGAAACAACAGTTGGATGCACAAATAACACCTGAAGAAATTAGAAGAGCAATCATGGCCCTCGCCAACGGAAAGAAACCCAGCACTGATGGCCTTCCAGGAGAATTCTATAAAGCATATGACACAACACTAGTCCCCCACCTACACACATTATATACAGAAGCAATCAACGTGCAGCTGGTCCCTCCATCCGCGCGGGAAGCAAGATTGGTATCCCTACCTAAACCAGACAAATATCCCACAGACATAGGATCTTACAGACCACTAGCCCTCTTAAACATCGACTACAAAATACTAGCAAAGATACTGGCTGACAGGCTTACACAATTTGTTCCCTCATTAGTACACGCAGGACAGAACAGATTTGTACCCTCCAGGTCTACCTCATTAAACTTAAGACGTTTCTTCAGACTAGCTACCTTCTCACACAGTCACTGGCCGCATGCAGGAGGCCTGATCTTATACCTGGAGAAAGCCTTCGACTCACTAGAGTGGGGTTTTCTTTTCGTGGTTTAAAAAATATATAATCTGGGACATTATTTCATTAACATGGTTCGACTGCTGTACGAAGCACCAACGATAAGGGTCAAAACAGGCCCTTATATGTCGGAAACGGCTAAGATTTGCAGAGGGACCAGGCAGGGATGCCCCCTCTCCTCACTCCTCTTTGCATTAGCAATTGAGCCACTCACAGGAATCCTCAGATCAGAAATAGGGAAGGGTATCACCCTGGTAGATGACAACCACGTCATATTGTTATACGCAGACAACCTCTTGCTGTACATAAGGAACATCCGCCAAATACCCCGCTGGCTATGTCTCACACTTGACAGATTCACTAATATATCAGGACCTAAGGTGAATGTCCCTAAATCCGGCCTGTACTCCTTTAGCGAAAGTAACACGGATCCTGGTTACACACTAAATGGAGAACGAGTCAAAAGGCACGAAACTACATTCCACTACCTCGGGATACGCATATATCTCGACCGACCAGATCTCCTAGATGGAAATCTAGGCAAAGCGATAGCTGCAGTCAGGTCCCAAAAGTCCTTCTAGAAAACCCTACCACTATCAATCACTGGAAGGGTGGCGCTGATAATGGTGGTAATCCTCCCCCGGCTTCTATACTACTTCATTAACCACCCATTGGATGTACCTCCATCTTACGTCCGCCCCTTAGAGAATCTGGTTAAAGACTTTGCATGGGGATACTCAATACACCGAGTAGCGATCAGAAAGCTGTATTTACCAGTAGACCAAGGGGGCCTAGAGGTCCCAAATCTGGAACAGTCCTATCTGGCTGCCCAACGGCAGTGGGTAGCCAGATGGTTAGCGGACAGACATAGGGAGGACACAGCAACCACACTCCCACCTGTGCAGCTCCCAGATCTGCTGAGGCTTCCTTGCACTAAAGCTAACCCCCCAGATTCATTATTGTTGTGTGTGGTGCACAAATGTTTCCGCAGACTGCTCTACATAACTCAAACATCCACTCCATAAGCACCTGCCCTCCCACTGGAAGGAACCCCCCACAGTACCACAGTCACCTTGGTGGCTAAATTACAGAAATGGCGAGACGCAGGAGTTCAGGACATAGGATATTTATAGTGTGACGGGGTGCTACGACCATTTACTACACTTATGGAAGAAGAGGAATTACCCCCTGGACAATTTCTACTACACCGTTCTCTTATAACAGCACTAACTACCAAATGGGGCGATTTAGCCACAGAACCAGCCATGCATCTCACAGTGCACAATGTACACATTATGGGCCGGGGGGCACTTGACCAAATGGTTTGCGTCATCGCTACAACATCATACAGCTGTCATCCTGTTGCCACTTAGGCAGCATTGGGAAACCGAGATATGCCGCCAACTTTCAAACACGGAATGGAATTCGGTTTTATAGAGCCCCATACACATCCCTAGAAACATGCGTTTATGCCAGATCCAATTCTTCATTTGACACAGAGCATACCTCACACCTGCAAAGATCAACCAATATTTCAGTCGTCAAGACGCAAAATGGCCCAGACGCACACTTGCGGATGAGGACTTACCACACATGCTTTGGGGGAGCCCTACACTAACAGAATATTGGAGAGCAAAGCGGAAGACCTAGCGAACTGCATAAGCAGAAAACTCTCTCCAGAATGGCCCACATACATACTACACCTATATTACAGAAACCGTAACAACAAAGTCAGTTCCTGATTCCTAGATCTAGGAATGATGGTAGCAAAGAGAATGATCACCAAAAAGTGGAAAGCCCCGCATCCCCCAAATATCGTAATGTGGAGACGCTCAATGCTCACCTGGGCAAAAGTAGAAAAGCATAGCACTCCACAGAGAAGACACGTTGGGACTGCAAAAGACTCCTATTGCTAGCAACTGGGACGAGATCCTAACAACTCTCTGACACATCCATAATAACTATAAACCTACCTAACCCCAATAATAACAACAGCACAATAAGCAGGGAAATAGACTAAACCAAGATGCTGATTTAGACATAGAACAGACAGACAACCAACAGCAACAGGCGGACTTCCTCACAACCCAGCTAACACCAAGACACAGACATTAGCCACACATACCTCACTTTGTAAGACATAAAACCAAGGTGCCCAAGCAATAGCATTCACAACCCATATTAAAATTCATCACGTATCATTTGTTCTTGTTATATTATGACCCTTCCCCACAGTTTACCCTGTTAGCATGTATAATTACAGACGGACGATGGCAGTAATGTACAAGTCATACTATCTTAGAGGGGTCGAGCAGCTTTAAAAAGTTGAAAGTAATGAGGGAAGAGCAAAAGTAAAGAGACAAAAAGTAAAACAGTTGCATAACAGTCAAAAGCATGTAAAAGCAATGAGACTATAAAAGTGGAAAATATGCACAGTATGGCGAATTGATAACATGTCCACACTTTATGTTCACACTGTCGTACTATAGACCAGCTGATGCATGTACAAAAGCAACTCTTAGAAGTACCAACAGGACATATATGTGAAACTTATGTATAACTTGTCATAATGTTACAAATGAAAAATTAATAAAACAAATAAAAAACTGTGCTGTCATTTGAGATGTCATGAGTAATGTCATCAGTGATGTCACTGACCATGTAATGAGTGATGAAATATATGAGGTCCTAAGCAGTGTATTGCGGGGCGTAAGTTATAGTTAGCTGAGGTAACTATAACTGCTGAATTCCACTGATTTTGTGCGAGTGAAATCTTAGCCTAACTATAATGTCCCTGAACCTTTGTTTCTTTCTGTCAATTTCTATGTTTTTTTAAAAATTCTATTTGCTAACTATAACGACCTTGTAACCTTTGTTTTTTTCAGTGAATTTCTATGTTTTTTAATAAGTAGTCATGTTTGTAGAATAGTGGACAAATGGGGCGGGCTTCCTACCAGCTATCAAGAATCCTGATGTATCAGACTTACTGGGGGTAACAGGAGTGCTTCTGGGCGCCCAAGATCCTTCAGCATCCAAAAGGACTTCATTCCTCCACCAGCAGTAAGCCGAGAGGCATGTTTGCAGAGTCGTGGAGAAAGAGGAGGTGTGGCCTCCTAACTCTTCTCAGCAATCCCACTGTGTGGGACTTACTGGAGGTAACAGGAGGTCTTGTTGGCCCTAAAGACCTCAGTATCCAAGGGCACTTCATCCCCCCCACCAGCGGTGCACCGAGAGGCACATTTGCAGAGTGGTGGGGAAAGGGGGCATGGCCTCTGAACACCTCTCAGTAATCCCACTGCGTGGGACTTACTGGATGTAACAGAAGGGTGTTGTTCTACCCCAAGGACCCTCACCAGCCAAGGAGACTTTGCCCTGCAATCAGCGGTAATGCTCCCGCCAAGCCATTGCAACCAGCAATGTCCCAGGGGTGGGCACATCAGGACATTGCTGGAGCTAGTCCAGGGGATGTGGCGGTCCACAGAGACATCTATGGCTTCAGGAGAGGAGCCACACGGCCCCCCTCCATTACAGGACACAGCCCCAGGGAGGTGGTGGTCAAATTTGGTGTAATTCAGTTCAGCAGTTCGGGCTGTAGCCTTTTTTTACATTTCCTATGCAAATTAACATGGGGGAAAAGGCGTTTGGCATCCCTCCCTTTTTCTCAGCCCTCGCTTGACAGACCACCCCGAAACTTTGAAGTGAGCTTCATATTAGATTTGAAAATTTCACGAGGATTTGTCAAACGACAAAAAAGTTAATGGCAAAACAAAATGTTTATATCCTAACTATCACTACCTACTGGTGACTGCCGGTAGTATATATATATATATTTCCTACATGAAAAGATAAAATGTCAAATGGATGAATTTGATTCTATATAAGTTGACCCACTTTAAGATGGCTGCCGTGTGACTAAATGTATAAACAGTCTATCCTTTGTTTCACTGTTGGGACAGATGGTGTTGACCAATAGTAATGGCTTATGGTGATCAAATAACCGGAAGATAGCCATGGTAACCGACATTGAGAAAGGTTTTACACCGAAATGCATTTGTCGGAGAGTTTTTTGTGTATGGCATGTTAAAATATTGATGGCAAAACGTTCCCACGAGTGCACGATCTCTTTTTTTAAATGAATATATATATATATATATATCTGAAAAAATCAAAGGTTACAGGGACGTTATATATTAGGCTCAGATTGCACTCATAAAAAAACCATAGGAATTCAGCAGTTACCTGAACTAACTATAACTTACACCACCTCAATGCAATGCTTATGATGGCACATATTACATCACTTATAACATGGTCCATGGTCAGTACTTCACTAATGATATCTCAAATGACTGCACTGATGAGATCATCCAGTAAGTGGAAGTGTTTTCTAAGAATTTATGAATGTTAAACATATATACTAAGCTACTACAAAAGTTTAACTAGTAGGTGTACTACTAATTAGTGATACAACTTTTAACACATAATATGTGAGTGACTGTGTGTATGCGTGTGAGTGGGTGTCAGAGTGGCTATGCGGGCATTTGAGTAGCTGTATGGGTGTATAAGTGGGTGTGTATATAACTGTGTGGGTGAGTGAGTGGCTATGTGAGTGGCTTATTGGTGAGTGAGTGAGTGGGCATGTCAGTGGCTGTATGGTTGGGTGGGTGGGTGTGTGAGTGTCTGTATGGGTGAGTGAGTGGGTGTCTGAATGGCTGTATGAGTGAGTGAGAGTGAGTGCAAGTGCGCTGTATGGGTGCATGAGTGGCTCTTTGAGTGTGAGTTTGGTTAAGAGAGTTGGTATGAGAGTGGCTGTTTTGGAGAGTATGTGTGTCTCAATGGTTGTATGGGTGAGTAAGCTGATATGTGAGTACTTGTATGGATGTGTGAATGGGTATGTAAGTGGTTGTGTGGGTGTGTGAATGAGTGAGTGGCTGTGGTGAGAGGCTGTATGGGTGAGTGAGTGGATGTGTGAGAGGCTGTATAGGTGAATAAGTAGGTGTGTAGCAGCTGTATAGGTGAGTGTGTGGCTGTGTGAGTGGCTGTGTTGGTTGAGTGACTAGTTGTATGAGTAGCTGTATGGGTGAGTGGTTGCATGAGTGAGTAAGTAGATGTACGAGTACTTGTATAGGTCTGTGAATGAGAATGCTACTGGCTGTGTGGGTATCTGAGTGGGCATATGAGAGGCTGTATGGGAGTGTGAGTGGGTTTGTGATTGGTTCTGTGGATGATGTCATAAGTGATGTCATCTGTGATGTCATGTGAAATGCCATGAGTAATGTCACTGCTTATGACCTCACATATTACATCACTCACGACATGGTCGTGAGTGATGTAAAATGTGAGGTCATAAGCAGTGCTTTGTGGGGGGTAAGTTATAGTTAGCTCAAGTAACTGTAACTGCTGAATTTCTATGGTTTTGTATGGGTGAAATCTGAGCCTAACTATAACATCTGTTTAACCTTTCATTATTTCAGTAAATTTCTACGGTTTTTATAATTCTATTTCCTAACTATAACATCCCTGAAACCTTTGTTTTTTCAGTGAATTTCTACGTTTTTTAAATCTATTTCCTAACTATAATGTCTCTGTATCCTTTGTTTTTTTAAGTGAATTTCTAAGGTTTTTTTAATTCTATTTCCTAACTATAACATCCCTATAACCTTTGGCTTTTTTAAGTTAATTTCTACGGTATTCTAATAGCTAGGCACGTTTGCAGAGTGGTGCAGAAAGAGGGCGGGCCTCCAACCAGCTCTCAGCAATCCTCTTGTGTTGGACTTAATGTAGGTATCTAGAGGGGTTGTTGGACCCCAAGGACCCTGAGCATACAAGGGGACTTCATCCCCCAACAAGTAGTGCGCCAGAAAGCACATTTGCAGAGGGGTGGAGAAAGGCTCCGGGCCTCTGACGAGCTCTCAGCAATCCCACTGTGTGGGATTTACTGTAGGTAACAGAAGGGGTTGTTGGCCCCCATGGATCCTCAGCAGCCAAGGGGATTTCAAACCCCAACCAGTAGTGCGCCAGGAGATGCTTTTGCAGAGTGGTGGAGAATGAGGGCGTGCCTCCCACAAGCTCTCAGCCATACCACTGTGTGGGACTTACTGAAGGTAACAGGAGGGGTTATTGGCCCCCAAGGACCCTCAGTATCCAAGGTGACTTCATACCCCAACCAGCAGTGTGCCAGGAGGTGTGTTTGCAGACTGGCGGAGAAAGGGAATGGGCTTCAGATGACCTCTCAGCAATTCCGCTGTGTGGGACTTAGAGGAAGTAACAGGGGGAGTAGTTGGCCCCCAAGGACCATCAGCATCGATGGGGACTTCATCCCCCAACCAGTAGTGCACCAGGAGGCATGTTTGCAGATTGGTCCGAGAGGCCTCCCCTTTAACAGCGCATAAGCCCTGGGGAGGTGATGGTCCCAGGAGGATTTAAATGCCGCAGGAGGGGAGGCCAGTGTGCCCCACCCTTTATTTTTCGCATGCCCTTGGGACCTGGTCCACCCAGGGCCAATAGATAAAGAACACGGTGCCTGTTCTTCCTTTTTTGTTTAGTTTTCGGCAGGAGCTGCGAATTCAACACTGTTCTCGTTGAAAATTAATTTTACAATGCTATTTTGTACCATTCTCTTTTTTTTACTTTTTTATGGGACTCGGCTCAAGCCGAGTCCCAAGATGGCGGCCAACACTTCCTGGTTTGAAGTGTTGGCAACCATTCAGATTTTAACACGAGATCGGGAGGGTTTGCAGATCTTTTGCGTCCCTATATATACAAATTTGGATTTTCCTTAATATTTCAAAAGCTACTGAATGGATTTACACCAATATACACGAAGGTTGCTTTTGGGACCAACAGCTGCCTTTCTGCCAAATTTGGTGTAATTCCGTTCAGCACTTTGGGCTGTAATCGGGTTTAAAGTCTCAATGGGAATCAACATTGGGGAAAACGTGATTTAGGACACCCCTTTTTTCTCGGCTCCCACTTGACAGATCACCATGAAACTTTCAAGACAGCAGCTGGAATAAGCATCATACTAATTTAGAAAAAATTTGCGAGGATTCATCAAACGACACCAAAGTTCTTACCAAATGAAAAATCACTCTTCCTATGGAAACTATATCCTTACTATAACTACCAACTGGTGAGATATATATATTACCTACTGGCAGTCGCCGAGAAAAAGGGGCGTCCCAAAACGAGTTTTCTCTATGTTAATTTCCATAGTAGACTTTAGGCACGGCTACAGCCCGAACTGCTGAATGGAATTACACCAAATTTGGCAAAAAGTTAGCTCATAGTTTGGATAGCACTCTTTTTGTTAAATAGTGTGAATCCGTTCAGTAGTCCCTGAGAAATGTAAACATACTACTGGGGGCGTGGAGGATCAGCGAACCCTCCCGATCTCGTACCTGCAGTCTAATTGGCTGGCAACACTTCAAACCAGGAAGAGTTGGCAGCCATCTTGTGACTCGGTTGAACCGAGTCACAAGAAAAAAGGTTAAAAAAAAATTGGAAAAAACTAGAAAAATGGTCAGGGTAGAAACACCCTGACCCCCTAGGCCTGCTCAGGGGTCACACGGGGACCCCCAGGGCCCAAAAAAGCATTTTTGTTTTTATTTTCGGAGTGATTTGTGCTCTATACGTGAATCTGGATGAAAAATTTTAAAAAGCGAAGCGCGGGCTTCTGCACTTTGTTTCCTTTAAGTCCCTGGGTGGACACCACACTTAGCACTGTGTCTTCTTTCTTTTTCTTACTTTATCGCAATTTTTCATGGTGAAACACCGCCATTCCGGATCTAAAACCAAGCTAGACAACACTGGCTATATTGCTTTATTCCGTGCTGTGTGTCTACTCACTTAAAAACCGACATGTTTCATTGCCGGTGGGGGGGACTCCTGAGTAAACGCCAGACACTCACGCTGTTACGACTGACGTTCTACAGCATATGTGACAGCCAGTGTGAATGTGGACTAGCACACACTCACAAGTAAAGGGGGTTGCAGGTATGCCCATGGAGGGCAACGACCCGATACATAAAACATATCAAAAATAGACAACCATTGGTGCAGTGTGGAAAATTGACCCTTGCCCTGATGAAATTGCCGTGAGTTTTCCCCTGGCAATGAAACATGTCGGTTTTTAAGTGAGTATATAGCCAGTGTTGTCTAGCTCGGTTTTAGATCAGGAATGGCGGTGCTTCAGTTCAGATCCTGCCACTCCTTACAGGGTTGCTATTGCCGCATGTTTGGATAAGCCATCTGGTGCATTGGCAACACGTGACACCACACTTAGCACTGTGCCTTCTTTCTTTTTCTTACTTTATCACAATTTTTGTTATGGGTTGGCAGTTGCTGATGATGAGAACCTGAGGACGCAGGCGAGTACCAGTCTGCAGACTCCCATGGTGTTACTCCCGTGAGGCATTGCCAACCGTTTCTCACCTTATTTCCTTTCTTACTTATGTTTGGTCATTTCACACTGGCTGGTGGGATAGACCACGGGAGACAGAGCTCACAGACACAATTGTGTTTTTTATTTACGAGTAGGTGATCCAGGTCCCTCCTGAACAGAAGGCATAAGAATAACCGCTGTTCCGTCACACAAAGTTGGGTGACTACATGTTTGGAGTGGTCACTGAGCAGCGTTTTCACCTTCGGAACAGGTCCACTGTTGTTTATGACCCTTCTTACAAACCCTGGAGATCATATACATGGAGGTGAAAATCGAGGCAGAATGAAACTCAATGTGCTATAATGTGTTAGACTGGTATTATACAACAAAGTTGACAAAGGGGTCTGGCAAAGGTAATTTAGGCTTCTTGAGAACAAAAAGGAACAGTTTCGGTCATTAAAAATGTATGTCCAAAAAGGATGCCAACCAATGCACATTACTCAGTTGGACGCATACAATCAAAAGAGAAAACCAGCATTAATATTTGCAACAAACACTAGCAAAGACAAAAGGAGTGGTTTATTGTTGTGGAATTGTTTTAAAACAGATAGACTGCTTTGTGTGCCCTGGCTCTAGTTGACCTGCTAAAAATGAATCAACAATTTGGGCCACAACGGTATGAAAGCTTAAAGTGGGGCCTCTTTGTTGAACAGATTGCATTAGCAGTGTTAAGCTCTGCCCTCAAAGGAGGCTGTTATGAAAAGGAACCGGAAGTTACAGTTCGTGTTGTAGATGGTGTTAACTTGACATTTTTCAAGCCCACAATAAATACAAGAAAATAATGTATAAAGAGTTTGATTCAACATTCTTAATGGAGCATTATACTTATTTCACAGTCTCATAAATCATGGTTGTTTCTCTTTTATCTTACCCAGCTAATAACCAATGGTCAAAGCCAATAGTCCTGGTATGTTTTGAGTTTAATGCCGGTTGTTGTGTTATATATCTTGATGCAACAACAGAAAGGGGCAGCAAAGCAGTCACACCGCACATTATGATAAAATAGAGGTCTTCAATCTGTGGGGCACGCCCCGAAGGAGGGCCGTGGAGTCTTGGGAAGGGGGCGCACATTCCCCAGCCTCACTTGTGCCTGGAATCCAAAATGTTTGCTTTAGTTTTGGAATGAGACAGCCGTCCTGGGGCTGCTAATATCGATTGTTAAAATGTTTCAGCCCAAGTTTCATAATTGAGTCTCCTGTGCTATGCAAAGCTTTCGGTCCAGTTTGCCTGCTTGCCTGAATGAAATGCAAATGTGCGCTATTAGTTAATCTGCAAGTGTGAAGGGTGCAGTGAGATGTTGATCGAATTACTCCCAAGCTTTGTAATGACAAAGATTTGGTTTTTTGAGTGGTAGTGCCAAGAGCTAACAATGGGCTATGAAGTGTGTGCTTTTAATCATAATTGTATTTACAGAGCCCTTAGTACCCCTAAGGAGGTGTTGAAGGGACAGTTATGTAAAAAAAAAAAAAATGTATTACATACGTTCTGGTATTACTAAAATCTACATTTTGGAAGCACCATTGTATCTTAAAACTGTTTGCACATTTTGTAGCAGTCTATCTTATACTGTATGCAATGAAAGTATAAAATAATTACTTAAATTTTCACAGCGCTTTCTGTCAAAGGCCATGAGCTTGTAGCACTAAAAATACACAAGTCACTATTCTCCACTGCACCAACCAAGATTTAATTCTGTTGCTCTCTGGTTACACACAGACCTCTGCAGTGCATTAACTAATAGAGGTTTCATAATAGACTACAGTGCATTTCCCACTGAGCAACAACTTTTTTTTTTTTTCATTTACGCTGCCAATTATTTTATATGTAGGTACCAGATGGTGAAAGACCTAAAAAAGGTACATAATATTTTGGGGGTTATTTATGAGAGGCTTGCACAACCATAGTATCACTTTTTTTGACGCTCTGGCAGCGCAAGCATCTCAACCATACCTATGAGGTGGGGCAAAGTCACCCTGCATGGCTTTGCATGGCCTCATAGATAATGAGTAAGACAAAGCAGCGCAAGTTGCTGCAATGCCATACTTTGCGTTAAGGAGGTGTTCCATGGGGATTCTGCAGCTCACATAGTAGGAGGAAAACGCCTCTCTAGATTGTTTTGTGAAGGAAGGTGCCCCTTCCTGCACAAAAACAATCCTGCCTATATTGGTGCTAGGCAGCTATTTGTGCACCAACAGAGGGGAAAAGGACACAAATGCACAGTATTTCATAAATACGGTGCATTCCTGCCCTCTCACATTGGCGTAGGGCAGCACAGCAAGAAGACTTGCGTCTCTGCCCTACGCCTCATAAATGTGGCCCTTTGTTTTTAGCTACACCTTTGACCACGCCCACTGACCTTTGGTCTGCTAAACGCTGTTTAATATTATTTCTCCACCGTAAAAATTATTTGCATTGGGGGCGTTTATGGTTGTCGATAGTTGTCAATGATGAGGAGCACCAAGTTATTGAAATTTTTGTCAAGAGGGGGTCCTTACTCCTATACATTTTTGACAACGGACATCAAAAAGTTTGAAGACCTCTGTGGTAAGAAGAGCTGTTTAGCTCACATGTTTAAGCCACACCCTTAATTACATAAACCACGCACCTTTAAGAGAAACCCCAACCACCCCACCCCCAGTTTCTTCATCCCACTTAAATCTCCGTAGCAAAGTAAAACAAGGGGAATGTGCAAGGGTGTTTAAAGATCACACTGAGGTTTGTGGCAGGATAATGCATCCAAAGAGCAGCTTGGCACAAAGCCACACTCCTCCCAGGCCCCGCCCCTCATCTCACACAACGAAAAATGTTCAAGCATTTTAGCAATTTTCGTCACCCGTCACTTTGGGGGGGGGGGGGGGTGCGGGGGATGCAGCCACATTTTTATGTAAAATGTGAACGAGGGCTGGCTTAAATAATTATGAAGAGCTTTTGACCATGATAGATTGAGGTGTGAGAAAGTCGATTTATGTTGCTCGTGCTAGGTAATGGCAAGTCAATATGATGTTCAATTTTCTGTGCTTTGAATAACACAGTGCATTCTGGGAGCGATAGTCATTGTTCAGGTCTATTAAGACAGTCTGAATTCTAACATGTATTTGTAAACAGTGAAGCCGAGACGAAAACACTGGTGTGCCTGTGATAGGGAACCGGCTGGATACCACCCTAAGTGTGCTGCCAAAACAGACAGAAGACATAGGAGTAGTTTCTGTAATAAAAGAGTTTCAGGGGGATTTGTTTGTTGTTTCTCACCCAACAGTATCTAGGTGCGCCGTACACCGTCAGCTCCCTGCCACCTCAGCTTGAATAGGTTCTGGCGCCCCGAGACTCCCGCGAGGGCAAGGGGAGGAAGTCTCCTCAGCCCTGCCTTCCGGCTATGACCACGTTAGGGAGAGGAGTGGCACACCTGGAAGAAGAATTTGCCTAGGGCCGCGAGCGCGGGAAAAATACCTGCAGCCCAAAGGAGCGAAGCTCACCTAGGGCAGACAGCTGGATTCCTTCAAGCTTCGCATGCGCACAATGGGACTGCGCTACATCCACGTCACGTATTGTTCCTAGGAACCTTCTGAAGAATGATGAAGTTTAAAAAAAAAAATACAAACGTTATTGCTGTCTAATGGCCAAACTTGCCTTTTTATGTCCCTGGATTGTATTTCAGCATTCGAGCTGCTGCATTCTGAATTGACTGGAGGTTTCTGGCCAAAGAAAAGGCGAAATTTGTACTACGATTGTGAAATATGAACAGACTCGATGTCGAGTTGTTTTTTTGACACCTTGCTCTACCCCACAGGGGAGTTGAATGGGAGCCAGAGACCAATGCCTTTGTTAGCTCCATATGCAGTCACACGAAAGTAGTCAAATGGGACAAAAGAAATAACAAAAACCTTTTCATAGGAAGGGCCAGCGGGTTCTCAGTCTATGACATCACAAGTTGTGTGAAACATTAACACAGCATTAATTCAATTCTTCCATTCCAGTACAAATGGTACCTTCCAATTTGTTTATTTTGCACATGCAACCCAGGCATTAAGAAATCCAACGCGTAAACAGAAAGAAACACATCCCTCCTCAAAAAACCCTTCACAGATCCATTGGTGCTAGCCAATTACAGACCTACATCTCAGCTTCCCTTCCCGGCACAATAACAGTCCTCATCGCCGCTACAGATATCATTATGATCACGGACAGGGGCGACACAGAAGCTCTCATCCTCCTGGACCTCTCTACAGCCTTCAACATAGCACTCCACCCCATCGTAATCCAACAACTGTATGAAACTGGCAGCCAAGAAACTGGTCTCCACTGAATATACTCCTCCCTGTTCCGACAAACCCAATCAGTCCGTTTGCCCCTCTACTGCTTGGAAGCACAGAACTTCATCTTTGGAGTACCCCAAGATTCGTCACGCAGCCTGACCCTTTTCAACGCCTACATGATCCTGCTTGCCAGCATTGTCCGTACCCACAAAATCAATGTCTGATCCTATGCCTATGACATACAGCTGATGCTCTCCCTCACGGACAGAACACCTAATACCAGGACCAATATTGACAGCTGCATTAGCAAAGTTACCAATTGGATGAAGACCAATTTTCTGAAACTGAACGCTGCCAAAACAGAATTGTGATCTTCAGCTGAAGCCCTTTGTTGTGGTGATCCACCTGTTGGCTGGCTGGCTTTTGACCCTATACAACCCCCACCACCCTACCAAGAATCTCTGCATTGTAAATCTACTCACCATTACTGCCCAAGTCAATGTCATCACCGCCTTCTGCTTCCATACCCTGAAGATCCTGAACATCTTCAAATTGCTCTCCACACAGCTGCCTCCCCAATTTTAAACTTCCACGACAAGCTGAAGACATGGCCCATCGAATAGATACCCCTACCCAGCCCTCTTCCTGGCCATCCTGCTCTTACTTTCTCTCCCTCTAACTTGTTTTTACTTTGGAGGCTCCCTCAACTCCTTTCTCTTTCTAACTAATTTTTCTTTTCTTTGCAGGTCCCCTTTAACAACTCTCCCTCCTTCTAACTCGTTTTTAGTTTACAGGCTCCCTTAACTCTTGCCTCCTTCTAACTGGTTTTTACTTATAAGGCTCCCTTTGTTCACTTTCTCTCCTCTAACTCGTTTTCACTTTGCAAGCTCCTTAATGACTTTCTCCTTGAAACTTGCTTTTTCCCCTCTAAACATTGCCCCATTTTACTTCCAGGCTATCATTTTGGTCTCGCTTTTTTCATCTAAGCTTTCTCCCCATCCTCTCCCTCCCGCTTCCCTCCTCCTACTGACCCCCAACTAGCAACCTGCTCCCCCCTTCCCGGGAAACCTACTTAATGGAGGTCGCAGAGTGACCCCATTGAACAGGTCCCCGGGCTAGCTCTCCCATGTCACTCGCTCAGGCAGGTCTTCGGATCTCCCTGAAGGTTCCCATCCACTTCTGTTCTCCTTGTTCTCTTTCTAAACACGTTTCACAGTACAGGTCCCCCCTTAACTCTGCTCTCCCTCCAAACTCTTTTTCACTTTGCAGGCTCTGGTTAATCATTGTCTGACCCCACCTAGAGCCCCGCACCCCCTCCTGGGAAACCTACTTATAGGCAACCGCAGCGTGTCTGTCCAGTGGGTGCATCAAAAGTGAGCCACAGGCAAGCCCGTCAGCAGGCGTCCCCACCTAGATCGCGTCCAGCACCCGGACCCCTAGCCCCCCACCCATCCACTGATAGACCAGCTCCTAGCTCCTGGCCCTCAACACCGGACACCACAACAACTGCAACCGCACCTCTCCTCGATCAACAACAGGACCCTTCTCCTGCCGCCATTGCCATTTCCACTGCAACACAAAGCCCCAGCTCTGGATCCCGCCCAACGCTTCCACAACAGAACAACTCCACAGCCTGCTACTCAACACCCAATCACTCTACAAGCACACCATAAAGATTAGAGACACCATCACCTCCCTCACACCCGATATCATCTTCCTCACTGAAACATGGCTTAACCCTTCATCGCCACACCAAAACAATATAAGATAATCCACTAGAACCATGTCAACAAACACAGAGGTGGAATAGCCATCATCCACAAGGAGTCCGCCCATCATGGAAGACCTCAACTTTTTTAATTCGACACCAACAGCAAAACAATGGTCAGAGGCACCCTTGCCTACAGACCCCCAGGACCCCACCCTGCCTTCTGCGAGGCCATTTCCGACTTCATTCCCCTGCTAACCTCAACTTTCAACTGGAAGACCCCAACAACACCAACACAACCAACCTATTCGAGAGCATGGACATCCTCTGCCTCTCTCAACTATTCACGGAGCCCACGCTCATCGCCAAAAACACCCTAGACCCCATACTGTCAGCTAGCGAAAGAATCAGGTACAACCTTGCCACAGAAATCACCTGTTCCAACCATATAAACATCGACTTTCACATCACAACCACCTCCACTACACCCACTACCCTGCCCAGCTCCCCTCACAGGAGCTCGAGCAAAATAACCAAAAAACGTCTGGGCCAACACCCTCAGCGTCTCACCCCGACACCACCACTGACCTTGAGGTGGCAGTCGAAAACTTCAACACATGGATCAACAACTGCGCTGATGTAGTTGCACCCCTCAAACACACCAAAGCTAGCAGATCCTCCAAACACCCCAGTTGGTTCACCTCAGATCTCAAATCCTACAAATGCACCTGCAAGCGACTTGAAAGGATCTGGTGCACCAGCAAAACAAACACAGACCGATCCAATTTCAAATTAACCGTCAACAGGTACCATCAGCAACTCAAAAGTGCCAAGAAAATCACCCTAACCACCCTCCTTGAGGCCAGCTCCAACCACAGCAAAGAACTATTCGGCATCATCAAGGAATTCTCCAACCCCACACCCATGAGAACACCATCACCCCCTCTTAATAACTCTGCGATACTGTCACAGACATCTTCTACATCGCTACCATCTACAAAAACTTCAACCCCCAACCTCCTGCAAATGAACTCAACAGACTCCTCAATCTCACGAACCCAACACAATCTCACTAACCACAAGGGAACCACTTTTGGCTCATACAAACACCACCATCATGCGCTCCATCCACTCGGGAGTACCCCAGGGATCCCTGCCCCCACCACATGGCAACAGCACCATCAGCACACTCACCACCATCATAAATGCATCCAATGCTTTGGCCTCTTTCCAAGAGTAATGGAAACGTGGAAGTCAAACCGTTCCTCAAAAAACCCACTACGGACCATAAGGACCTCAAAAACTTCTGCCCCATTTTTCTGCTTCCATTTTCAGCCAAGGTACTGGAAAAAGCACTAAACCTTCTGCTCACCACCCACTTAGAAACCAACAACCTACTGGACCCCTCCCAATCCAGTTGTCTCTCAAATCAAAGCACCGAAACTGCCCTGATGACGGCCACAGATGACATCAGGACTCTCCTAGACAGGGGAGAAATCGCCAGCCTGATCTTCCCTAATCTCTCCGCAGCATTTAACACTGTGTCCCACTATACCCTCTGGCAGGGACTCCACCAAATGGGGTTCCACAGAAAAGCCCTCAATTGGATTGTGTCCTTCCTCTCTGGATGAACCCAAAGTGTTCACCTCCCACCCTATATATTGGAATCAAAAACACCATCTGGGGCATCCCACAAGGATCCTCACTAAGCACAACCCTATTCTATCCATACATAGCCCCCCTGGTCAGATCCTACAGCATGAACATCATCTCCTATGTGGATGACACTCAGCTCATCCTTTCCCTATCCTCAGACGCCACCAACACCAAATCTAACTTCCACAGGTGCATGACTAGCGTCGCAAGCTGGATGCAGAACAGATGCCCCAAACTAAACACTGATAAAACAGAAATACTTATCTTCGGGACCAGAAACTCCCAAAGGGATGACTCTTGGTGGCCAACAGAATGCAGCCCCTCACCCACACCCACAGAGCACGCGAGAAACCTCGAATTCAAACTTGACAGCGGGCTCACAATGAGGAAGCAGATAAACTCTGTTTCGTCTTCCTGTTTCCTCCCCATGCTCAGGAAAATCTTCAAATGGCTCCCCATCAGCATCAGAAGCACCATCACCCAAGCCCTCATTATTAGCATCTTCAACTACGGCATCCCTCTCTATGTGGGAACCCCCTCTCAACTACTGAACAGACTCTAGACCATTCAAAAAGCTGCAGCAAGGCTCGTCCTTGACCTCCCGAGGCGGTCCCACATTACCTCCCACCTCAAGTCTATGCACTGGCTCTCCGTCAGCAAACGGTGCCAGTTAGAACTGATCACCCATTTCTACAAAGCCCTACAAAACAAGGGAACAGCGTACTTCAACCACAGGGTGAACTTCCAAAAGCCCACCCATAATCTACGATCTGCATCCCTCTACATGGCCCACACGCCCCACATTCACATGAGCAGGAGAGGCGGCCGCGCCTTCTTGCACCAGGCAGCCAGATCCTGGAACGGCCTCCCGCTCCAAACAGCCCCCACACTGCAGGAATTCAGGACGGCCTAAACATCTGGCTCTTCGCCTAATCAACTCAGCAGCAGCACCCCGTCCCCCAGGACCTGGATACCCTCAGCGCTCTACAAATCCTGATTGATTGATTGACTTTCAGCGCCAGGAAACCCACTCAGGTGATAACGCGTTCTACAAATACACATAACATATCATAACATAACTTAACATACAAGCCGTTTTCAAGAGATTACTGAAAATTCAGAACGCAAACAGTAACAAAATGACCACAATGAAATCAGTGTTAGAACTTGGAACTAGAATTTTGTCAAACTGTTGTTGAAACTCTCTGAACTGAAGCTGAATTGAGGGAGGACACTTTCCACAGCAATCAATAAAGGTAAAGGTCAATTTTCCCTTCTACAGAGAGTCTTCCGACACTGGTCAGATTGCTACCCCCCCCCACAACGCCTCTTGTCTTGCACCCCTTCACTGAATAATTTTGCAAATAAATAAATACGAGCAGAAATTATTGAATGCCTGTGTTGCCGCATACTAAATCTTGCCTAGCCTTGATTCCACCTCATGCCTTTTTCTTCCACCACCCTTCTCTTTATTTCACTCTTGCAGGTTCTTTTTCAACCCTGTTTTCTCCCTTTTTCACTCTTGGTTTCCTAACTTTCTCCCCCACCTCTTTCTACATTTTACCCTTCCTCTTTCTTGCTCTGCATCAAAGTTTGATGCTTAAAAAAATAGTCCTGAGCAACAAAAATACAAACCGGTTCCCACCACTTGCAGCTCGCCGCCTCGCCTTCTTCTGCTCCTCTCGTGGCTCCACTGCAGGCAGAGGCTCCCAGACTCTCCTGTGGCCAATCCTGAAGCTGCTTTCATGCATGAGAGCAGCTTCAGGATTGGCCAGAGCATCGATGATGAGCGCTCCCAGGGAGACTGGGAGCCTCACCAACACAGCAATGCAGCTGGGTTGGAGAGAGTTTTGTTGCTCATGACGGTTTGGCCGGCCTGAGACGGCCAGCCAAACCGTCATGAGCACTGATAACAATGCATACCACCCCCTGTGGTGCCTGTTATCCCTCTGGCCCCTCCCTCAAGACTCAGGAAACAAAACAAAACGATAATAAACCCGGGTTTCTTATCATCTTTTTTCTTTTCTTTTTTACGCTGCCTGTAAGAGCGGGCGAAACTCCTCCGACCGTAGCGGAGAAGCCACCCCGTAGCACAAACAATGTTACAAAGTTCACTTCACCTCCACGAAATCAAAAATCAAGAGCAGACACAAATGCCATTTAAAATAAATTGAAACAGAACTCCCCTTTCAGTTCATGTGTGACAACATTATTGGTGTGCTGTGGAATACCAATGTATTATGTTCACCTGAAGTCGAGGTGACCTTTAATTTTGTATTCTAGAAACATACATGTACATGACAGAAGACGCCAGTTATAAACTGTAATGTTCCAATTAAATAAAAGGAATTTATTAAAGGACGCATTATTCTTCAAAAGCAGCCTAGTGTTGTGCAACGATTAAAGTTATTGTTTTCTTGGCAGGGACAGAAATGACGCAGGCATGTAAATGGAGTACTGTGTACTAAGATAAAAGTGCAGGAGTTGGCGCACACAATAGAGAACCAGCCGTAGAACTGGCCAACGCCTGTCCTAGGGCGGTGAGACCGGTGTAGCTGCACCTGGCGTTGACCTCCGGGGTACTGTGTTTACAAATAACACAGGTTTAAAAAGCACCTGTGCAGAGTTTCTTGTGTGTCCAGCAGTTTCCAGGCAACAATAAAAATGTCAGGGTAACTGGTGAAAAATGTTTCTACCGGAGAGAAATCTTTTGCTTAGCGGCTGTTTCCATGTGCCAGAACATGTACCATGCCGAAGTGTATATTATGTGAATGGATCAGTAGGTTATTGCTTTTGTCACAATGAACCTTTGTGACTTGCAGCTTATGAATTATAAACCTAATAGAGCACAATGACCTATGAACTTTCATCAAAAAGCTGCACGCAAACTGCATGGTATAGGTTAGAATGCTATGGTTTTTTTCCTAGTCTTTCATTATCATAATGTTGCTAAAAAGGGTTCATTTGGGTAAAAATACATTCTTATTAGTAAAGCCAATCACTGTTGTATGTTTTAAATCCTGAGTTTGTTCTTCTCCAGACCAAACACTCTGAAATTATACTGCCTACTGGTATTGGTGACATGTGACTCCTATATCTTGTAACCCTCACTGTCTTATGTAACATTTCCTATAAACTGAATTACACGCATATGATTCATAGTCTCTGTATGATGTGTGTGTGATGTAAAGTGAGCAGCACTATAAAATGCACGTGAGAAAGGGGAAATGGAGAGATGAGGGGCACTGGTGGAGATAGGTACTGCGAGATGTTTGTGGAGAAATAGGTGTTTGGAGGCAGGGGTGCCAACAAACAATGTCGCACTGGGTGTCTCCAGCACAAAAACTGGCCCTGGTTTTGGCATTTTTCAATAGACTATAAGTGTGAGGGGCATTTTGGGTGAGTTCTCTGGGCAGTTGGAAAGCTTTAGAATTTAAAGTGCTTTTTTGGAAGGAAGGAATGATGAACGAATTCCATGGTTTGTAGTATGCTAGACAGAAGCAGGGCGTAGGGTGGGGGGGGGTGTCTTACCCCCCACCCCCTAATAAATGTATTCTCTAGTGAAAGTTTGGTTACAGGTGCTTTCAGTCGGGTATGTCTGTCAGAATTCAATTCACCATGGATTTTTACATGTACACACTGATAAAACACACACAGGCCCACACACTCTCTCGCGTCTCTATTTGGTTATTTTACAAATATTGTCTTTTAGGTACCCCTAACAATCCACATTCCTCTCACTTTCCACTGCCCCTTAAGCCCCCTCATGGACTGCTTCTCCTATAATGTAACATAACATGCAAGCATGACTGTTGGAAAATAGTTGAAACATATCAATGATATTATCTATCCTTGCAAAAACTTTGGAAGAAACAAATCATGGCACAGAGTTTTACTGATAGCTAGTAAACGGTATCACAGTTCTAGTATGACATCTTGTATGCCTGCATATATATGCCACATATTTATGTCATATGATCAAAAGTCCACATTCTTAAACAAACAAAAAACATACTGGATATATAAGAGGTAAACAGGTTTGTGCAGATAATTAGTAGCAATACTCTCTAACCTTTGGCCTATTTTGTTTGTACTGTACATGCCATTTATCTAAGTGCCAGACACTGATCTTTGATATAAAATGCAACGCGGACAAGTCTGCATGCTATATCTTCAGACTAATTTATTAACTGTAACTAGCAAATGAGTAAATTTGCTAACTTGCAGACAGTGATAGATTTGTAGCAGATTTATTTCTATTTGGGCAAAATGAGCAAATATACGTTTTGCATCTTGTTGCCATGTTAGGAATAGGCCTTCATGAAATTTCAATTATGCTGATGTAGTTCATAAATTTTCAGTAATGTTATGCCATGCATGTCACACAAAATTCCTGATACACACCATGGCACCACAACCAGAATGCCAACAGCTCTTTTTCACAGCAATTGTGAGCTTTGTTATATTTTTTTAGTGCAGAATACGTCCTCACATCAAAAAATTACCCTTGGATGTATTTTGCACAAAAACGTTTTGCTAAAATTATGGATTTGAATGTCACATAATTAAGTTATATTACATAAGTTTCACAAAACTTCGCCTAATTATGCAAAAGTAAACTATGCCATTTTCACACACACACCCTAGTCAGGAACATATGCTAGTCCTTTACCCACGGAAGCGAGTTGCTCATTTTGTGGAAGCTGGCTTTCGTACCTATAATTGTGTGGCCCACGTCCTATGCATAAGCCTGAAGCATTTTGGAAATTTGCATTTTCTTTTGATCTTTCACCCAACATTGCTACAGAGATTAAATCCTGCTGGAAGCTGTAGGCTAGAGTCACTTTGAGGTTGAATTCCATAGGAAAGTTCTAACAGGCAACCCTTGGGCATTACATCCTTTTTAGCCAAAATGCATTTTGCCTCAATTGAAGGGGTAAGAGAATTATTGTGCTGCTGTACTTCTGTAGGACTTGAAAACAGGTTCATTGTGGTGCTCCAAGCCAAGGCAGGGTGATGAATACTGTCAGTGTGCCTACATAATATGCTTGTGACAACTTGAAACTGACCCAATTGATTTGTATATTAGGTGGTACACAGTAGTACACAATGGAGGTAGATATCTTTGTGAATCCTTTGGACCAAGCCAGAAAACCTTCTTACTGCATGCACACAAATGCCCAAGGGATCTCTCACTGATTTTAAGAGTGTGCATCTCAATGGATTTTAGACACAATGGAAGATTGCAAACTGATTTGAAAGTAAACTTCTTGTCTTTGATTGATCTGATAGTGGCCTAGATCAGACAATGTTGACTAGTAAGCTTATAACGGTGACAGGCGGGCATAACAATGAGATCTGCAGCATATGCAACTTTGATTCGAAATGTGGCAACGCTTTTGGCACCAAATCATCCCTACTGATCCTTTACAGATTGCCTGACAACACAAAGGAGAACCTCGTCCATTAAAAATAAGCACAGAAATGTAGAATTGGAGCATGGATAGAGTAGAGGCTCATTGATCTGCCTTTTTCAATGCCTACCTGGTCTCTGGTGTTGCATCTCCCTTAACTCCATCCCTCTTTGTTGATGGAAGTTCCTTCAGGCATAGGTCCAGCTTCCTTGATGATGTACCAGAATGTCTTTTGTAGAATATCGTCTGACAAGAATATTGCATTCTAAATATCGTCTATAAAAATATTGTCCTGTTGAAGTTGATTAGTTGGTGCATGATGAGGCATTCTCCTGGCAGAATGGCTTTCAGCTAGATTGCTTTGCTTAAAACTGAAATGTGTTGCCATTGTATTTTTCTATACTAGTCTTTCTCTCATGTAATTTCTTTATAGCTATGAAACTATGAAACCATTGCCTAGCCAGTTCTCTTACATCTGAAAATTTTGTTATTTTAGCAACAATATGAGAATATCATAGCCATGCCAGGATACCTATGGGATTGTTGACATACAAGTATGAAACATGGTTTCGACCTCTTAAATAATATTTGTTAGGGCCACATGTGTATAAAGGCCTTCTTATCCTGTGACAGACTGTTGATATTGACATTAAAATATTCATAAAAAATTAAAGTGGAGAAAATGATAAAACACGCCTAAAATAGCTTTGTTGTGGCTAATGAGCTATGGTCAGTAGACTGAATTTCATAAATTTTATTAGTGCAATGTCCGAGTTCTAGTTGAATGGTTCTCTCCATAGACACACAAGATCCACAGAAATCTGAAAAACAATACAAGAATTCTAGGGGTTGCTTAGCAACTAACCAAATATATACTTTCCGAATCTTACTCCAAATTTTTGTTTAAAGTATTTGCGATCTTCTCTGTTTATTTATTGATGTTTAATTTGTCGTTGCTTACACAGCGCTCCTGTTGCCGCTTCTACACAGAGAAGTGAATTGCGGAAGGACAAGCTGGGGAGCGGTTTGGCCAAAGACGTGAAAGTCTATGCCAGAGGTCTTCAAACTGTGGGATCCATGAATGCGTTCCGGGGGGGGGAGGGGGGGGATAGCCTGGAACCGTGAAAGGTGCGTTTCCAGTTGGTCTTCATTTACATACAGCAGTTAAAGCCCATGAAAAAAAAAGTGTGAGAACGGTACTACTGAGTGGCATGGGGCAGGGTCAATGAGTGTGAAGATGGGGTCAAAGGTATAGTTAAGAACAGAAATCTGCACTTTTTGGGGGTTTTTTTGCCCTCAGGTAACTGTATGTAAATAACCACGCACACACCTCAAATGAAAAATAAACTAAATTTAAACTAATCGGAGAGGAAATATACTCATTTATCTAATGAAACCTCAGTTGGCTAATGTGATCACTGCAGATGTCTTTGTGTGTGACCAGAGCGTCACAGAATCAAATCCTGATTGGTGAAGTGAAGAAGAGTGACTTGTTTATTTATAGTGCTACAAGGTCTCAGTCTGTGACAGGACGCCCTGTGAGTGTAAAAGCATTTTAGTGATAAGCATTCAAACTATACTTTTATATGAGTCCATTAAAAGCATTCACTCCTTTTAATGGACACATATATTACCTCTCGAAAAGAATACATTTTTGTCACAATGGAGCTTCAAGTGATTCCATTAATTCAAACCCACACTTGCAGCTTTTATATTTGATGATTAACCAATTGGCCACAATTAAATATCTTTCAAGTAGCGGGTACCCTGGTGAGAAGGCATGTTTCTTCTTTAGATCTCTATTCTGTTCTCTCTGCTTAGCAGCACGAACGCCCCCCACAGACCCCCACCCTCATTGAGTGGCCACTGGCCCCAGTTATAGCAGTCTTACTATGAAAAAGAATGCAGTGTTCATTTTCCTGGCTAGCGTTAGTGCCAAGGTCACCACTGCTGTGCACGGAGCAGGACCCAAGCAACAGGGGTGGAGGGGTGGTAAATGTGCTTTTTTGTTGTTGTTTTTTCAACACAAAGCGACAAAAGGCCTTCTTTGGGCATCAAGCCTAGACGTGGTGACCCCTTTGAGTGGGCAGAGTAGACAGACTGCTTGGCACAACTGTAAGTAGTATTATTGGTGCTGCAGCTGCATTAGAGACCCAGGACATACTTGCAGTGCCAGTGCTTCATTGTAGCTTGGAGCAATGGCACAAGGGAAAGGAAAAATGAAGCAGAGAAGAAAACTTGATTTGGGCATCAGAGAAAGGAGAGGGATGGTGTGAGATGGGAGCCGATGCTGAACGGTCAGAGGCAACAGCAAGGCAGTAGCTATCATTAGTAAAGCAGGTGCAAGGACACTTTGCCCAGGGGCACATTGCATCACAATTATGAATATGAATGTTTTACAATATAAAGTGGGCAGTCTTGGGTCGGCTCATTTAGCATTAGGGCAGGAGGTGCCCTTGGCACAAAAAATGGGAACAACATGCAGTAGCTCATTTGTTCAGAAAGAGTCCAAGCTTGTCTCGAGATTGCAGTGATGGTAAGACATGGTGGGGAAGGAGCGAAAGAAAAGGAGATAGCCTGCTTCTCAGGTCTACAGCCATCATTAGCGCATCTGGTGGAGTTGCATTGGCTTCCACAACACCCCGAGTGTGAGGAGTAGTGTTTTTGGACAATTCTGTTTTTGTGTGATGCCGTTTAGTGTCGATTACAAGCTACAGAAAAGCACCCCTGAAATGAGCTCACGATCCCTGCCCCCTGAGATCTTCCCTTCCACTCCCCAAATTCTTGCCATATTGTTTTGGAGGTGGTCCCAACTTCATAACATTTTGTTTAGAGGGTCTCTGAGCAAAAAAGTTTGAAGACCTCTGGTCTACGCGATTATTCAACAGGCTGGATCATATAAGAGGAGGGATCATGCGTTGCACAGTACTGTACCGTATTGGAGCTTTTTAAATAGCACTTCATACAACTATGTGGGTAACTGAGGCACATGTTCGGACAAGTAGCTTGCTACAATGTGGAGGAGTGTGTGGTTGGCAGTCACAATATCTGTTCCTATCCTGTGTGGGAATCATTTTAGTGGTATATGTGAGTGACCAGGGAGTTGATGTTTTCTTACCCTGGGGTGCAGTGCCTAGCAGTGTGAAGGAGGAGGAAGTGTGACAGATAGGTAAACGAATTTAGCCTTAGAGCCCGACGTAGCGGCCTCTACCAGCCATTAACGGCCCACTCTAGCATTAACAAGGGAGCAGGCCTTTAATGACCGGTAGATCCCCTTATGGAGGGCTCCAAGCTAATTAGAACATTTCACACTTAGAGGGCAGAATGTTTTAATTTGTAAAAACCAAGGGCTCACAAAGCCTGAGGGGTTTGAATCCCCTTGGGCTCTAAGAGGCCTTTGTTCATAGCAACAGCTGTCAAATGAACAAAACATTGGAATGTTGCTCCCCGGGTTTCTACCAGCCAGTAGAAACCCGGAGCACTCCTTTGTCCACAATGGAGCATAATTGTAGTTTGGGCTAAAACAAATAGGCACCTACACACTGCTGACCTATCTAGAGGGGCATCATTGTGCTCTGCATGCATGTACACCTACAAAAGGCCAGTAATCGTTAACCTAACATGTGCACGACCAAGATGCTGTCAGATGAGTGAAATTAAAGATCACAAGGACTTTAAACAACAATTTGGAGTAAGATTCAGAAAGTATATATTTGGAAAGTTTCTAAACAACCCCTAGAATTCTTGTATTTAAAAAAAAAGATTTATGTGTATCTGATGTCTCTATGGAGAGAAACATTCAACTAGAACTCCTCAGACATTACACTGATAAAATCTATCAATTCAGTCAACTGACCATAGCTCATTAACCACAACAAAGATATTTTGAGTGTATTTTATCCTTTTCCCTTCTATAATTTTTTATGAATATTGTAATGTCATTATCAACAGCCTGTCACAGGATAAGAAGGACTTACACACACGTCACCCTAACAAATATACTTAAGAGGTCAAAACCACATTTCATACTTGGACGCCAACAAACCCATAGGTATCTAGGCATGACTACAATATTCTCTTATTTTTGTTTGGAATAACAGAAGTTTTAGATGTAAGAGTACTGGTTAGACAATGGTTTCATAGCTATAAAGAAATTACATAGCAGAAAGACTAGCAGAGAAAAAATACAATGGCAACACATTTCAGTTTTAAGCACAGTAATCTAGCTGAAAGGCCATTCTGCCAGGAGAATGCCCTGTCATGCACCAACTGATTAACTTCAACAGGACTATATTTTTTTAAACGATATTTAACATGCAATATTCTTGTCAGACGATATTCTGTCAACGACATACTGATACGTCACCAAGGAAGCTTGGCCTATGTCTGAAGGAACGTCCGTCAACAAACAGGGATGGGGTTAAGGGAGATGCAACACCAGAGACCAGGTAGCTTTTTCTATCCCAATGTAGGCATGGAAAAAGACTGATCGAAAGAGCCTTTACTCTATTCCTGATCAAATTCCAAATTCCTGGGCTTATTTTTAATGGATGAGGCACTTGTTTGGGCTATTAGTCATTCTGTAAAGGATCAGTGGGGATGACTAGGTGCCAAAAGGATTGGCCCATTTCGAATCACTGTTGCTCATGCTAGAGATCTCAATGTAATGCAAGCCTGTCGCCATTATAAGCTTACTAGTCAACTTTGCATGAGTGAAATGATTATTTCAAATGTTTAAGAATAGGAGCTGGTGACATGAGCCTTGCACCTTATATTAAAGGAAGGGATACTGCTTTTTGCTGTACAAGTACACGTCATGGGTGAGGAAAGCAGGAGCAGAGCAATCGCCTGAGGAGAAACTGAACAATCTTAAAAGGACCACATTTTTCCCACTCCTGCTTGGCTAAAAGAGGACAAAACGTAGAACATGAGTTCCGTGCCCAAGCCACTCTCATACTACTGAAACCTCCCAAAGGCAGGTGAGCTCCAGGCAGGCAAGTCCTAATTGAGTCTTGGTTCAGAATCTATACTTCTCATGCACGGGTAAGAGATGAAGCACTTGGTAGATGCTGACCTGGCAGCACAAGAACAAATTATCCGCCCCAGAGTTACCCTATTGTCCTTACCCCTCAATGTAAGCCCTATACTTTTTTATTAAACACCAAAGGCTCTTGCTCTTTCTAGTTTTATTGGAGGAGGCATACTTTTGCCCTTCTAGAATTTCTTCCTAGAGACATCCACATTTTTTATAAATATGGACTGACCCTATAGAATAAAAAGGGAACGTGTAGAGTACTAGCAAAATTGAAACACTGCACCCATAAACACTGGTACCCTACAGTCACACTGCCAGAAAAATGCAATAACAATGTAATACCCACAGAAAAGGGACCAACCACATAGATCTTTGTTTTTCCACGACAAATTCTTTATGGTGTTTCCTGTTCCATGTGAATTAACATGCTCATTGTGCAGGGGAGGAAATGGGCTAGCGGGGAGCATTACATGCACCCTTCAATGAAGTAGAAGGGGTTTGGATGGGATCCAGCAACGAAGTTAGGGCTGCTCTTGTTGTCTAATCCTTATGTGATTTTTCCCAGTAGATTTTTTGGCCAATAAAATTGGCCCGAAGTTCAAGGAAATTCATAATCCAAGTGCACAAACACCAGGCCATTTGTGATTGGGCAGAGCGGTATCCCTCAGAGGATACTGCTCCATCCTGATTTTAATAAGGCCAAAAGGGAGCACTGCAAGTTCAAGATTTAGGCCGAGTCTCTTCCAAAGTTTTGGGTTGTCTGGTGTCTTAAATACTATATGAGCTAGAGCAGCCATATTTTTCCACCTTAGACAGTGGTAAATGTATCTTGATCACTGGAACTTTGAAGGAATGTACTGACTTGGTTGCAAATGTACAGCATTTGTTGACTTCTCTAAAGTGTCTACAGAGCAAACACAACATATTAGTATTGCACAAAGCAAAATACCAGCACAGCAAAAACATAACGGGGAGCACAACACAAGAAAACAATCAAAATAGAGAGTTACAGAACAACCAGAGAAAAACATAACAACACAATGCAATAATTCACGACAAAACACAACATCACAAAACACAAGGTCTCTAAACCAAAATACAACACAGTAAAACAAAACAACACATCAACACGAAAACGCTACAACACAACACAAACCGGAACAAAAACACAACATAAAGTAAGTAGAATAACCCACACCAGTATAACGACATAACACAAAACACAGTAACACAGCAAATACACGACCCAATACACCATGATAGCACAAAGGCATACTTAACAGATCAATATGACAGAACAAAAAATATAAGTACTGTTCAATACCAACACGTCACAACACACTAACTGTTTTGCCTAACTAACTAATTGTTTTGCTGAGGCTAGACTATGGCAGTGCTACGCTCTGAGGCCTCTCCAAATATACTTTGGCCCCACTAAGGGCTTCCCTGAATGCCACAGTTAGATTGACTACGGGTACAAAGAGAAATGCTCACATTTCCCCATCGCTAAAATCCCTAAATTGGTTCCCACTTGAAGCAAGAATACAACTAAAGATCACCTGCATGACTCACAAAGCCCTCCATTTCAATACCCCCCGTTACTTGGCGCAAAAGCTAGAACAATCTGGAGGGGGTAGATA
The DNA here is from genome assembly GCF_964204655.1 of Triturus cristatus. Lineage (NCBI taxonomy): Eukaryota > Metazoa > Chordata > Amphibia > Caudata > Salamandridae > Triturus > Triturus cristatus. The sequence goes on along the minus strand of NC_140586.1, from coordinate 319,940,457 downwards.
ATCAAGAAGTGCAAACTCTCTCCTCTTGAAACCACAGATCTTCTGCAAAAAGAGAATGAGGCACAGAGCTTTCTCAGGCGTGGCCCTGAAGATCCAGAACTCTCTCCCACCGGACATCCGCAGAATCTCGTCAATGGCTTCTTTTAAAAAGGAAGTGAAAATAATCCTTATAAACATGTTCTTGCCTTAACTGAACATGGCTTATTTGTCTCACTCACTGCCCTCTGACTAATCACTATATTAGACTATCACTTGTGAAGTCCAGTGTTGATTGGTTATACTCTCATAAGTTATGTGTGTTCTTCTCCCAGCACGCTTTGTATTATGTAAATGTGATGTCCTTTGATACCCCCTTTGTCACTGTTTATTTGCATGCATTCTAAAAAGACATTGGTTTGAATCTCTTTCTTATGACACTCCAAATTGTGAAGAGCTCTGATACCCATTTGGGTCTTGTTCGCGCTATACAAAACTTTATAATGAATTAAATAAACTGAAATTACTAACTAATAACAAAACAGATACAATGCTACATAGCCTAACATAAAATTAAAATTTGTGTTGTTGCATTGGAGCATTTGTTTCTTCGTTGAGTTAATGCTTTGGGTTAGTATGCTGTGCTACACTGTGTAGTGTGTTAATGAGTTTATTTTTTGTGCTACTGCATTGTCAATGTGCTTTTATCTTGCTGCATTTTTTGCGTGTATTGCATAGTGTTGTTTTGTTGTATGTTTGTTGTTTGTTGTTGGTGCATTATATTGAGTATTTGTGTTGTATATTTGTTGTTCCATTATTGCTGCAATTACGTATCAGTAATCTTAATTGCTCCGAGTCATAATCTTCCTTGTACCAGATATGACCAAATGAGTATTCCTGGTCCCACACACAGTGGTCACCCAGTAAAATAAAAACATCTAAGTGCCCCTCCCAACATGGTCACCACAGGAAGACACTATCGTGTGACCCTTATAGGAGGGACCGATATGCTTGGACTTCCTGTACTACCATGAAGATTCCAATAAAACACATTTTTTCACCTCTTCCACAGGAAGGAATGGAGGGAAAGTAGGACAGGGACAAGAAAGACTATGATTCGGAATAATAAAGATTACTGGTGAGTAATCATGGCCTTACCATCCTCGTCGATCTTCCTTGTCCCAGTCGGCAGAATGAGCATATACCCAAGCCATACAACAACAAGAAAACTGTCATATCAGACCACACACATTGAATGAGAACCTCAGTGGCTTTATTCAAATATCCAAATAGGGGCAAAGAATTACTGGACTGTTGGCAAAACTACAGACCCAAATGATAAAGTCAGCACATCTCACATTCTCAACTTATAGCAGGAAATAAAGGTAGGTGGGGAAGAAGAAGTAACTGCAGTGAAAATGTCTTTTAAAGAAGCTCCCATGAATGCTGCCCAGAAATAGGACATGCCTCTGTTGGAAGGACCCTGAACGCTGTTAGGCAAATTTAGTTCCGCTCTTTGGTAAGCCAAGGAAGTAATCAATTTTACCCGTCGACTCCAAGTGAAGACTGTAGGGCAATGTGTTTTGAATGCAAGACCAAAGGTTACAAATAAGGAGTCTACTTTACTAAAAGAAAAAGTCCTTTCCAGGTAAATGGATAGAGCCCTCTGTAAGTCTAGGGAATGCCATTATATCCTCTATTCTGTGGATGGGGTAGGACGAAAAATAGGAAGGACCACATTCAGAGACCGCTGGAAAGAGGAATGGTTCTTGGGTAAAAAGGTAGGATCTGGCCCCAAAACAACCTTGTCTTGAAAAAAACGTATATAATGGTTGTGAGATAAAACGGCACTAATATAGCCCAATCTCAGTCCTGAAATCTCAGCTGCCAGAATAGCTGGGTGAGATTCTTCAAGGAGACTATGGAAAGGGGTCCAAGTGGAGCAGTCTGTAAGACATTCAAAAAAAGGTCATAGGATGCTTGTTTCCAGTCCAGGGAGGACCTGACCTGGCAGTTCGGGCTGGACTGTTCCCATTGGGCACAAGGTCAAGACTGATTTGCATATAGCTGGGTTCAAACTGGAATGGCATGGTGAGCAAAAAACTATGTATTTGGGCCCAGATCTCTGTACTAGAGTGAATGAATGACATTGTTCTGTATTCTGTCCATCAATTGTTGTTTTTGCATTTATCAGAGAATGGGACTGGTTTGCCCAGACGTGGGTCCCGTGCTCTCCATGCCGCTGGAGTCAAGCTATCCTGGATGATGAAGGGTGAAATTCCGAAACAGGTCCTAGGAGGCTTGTTTCCAGTCCAGGGAGGACCTGGCAGTTCGGGCTGGACTGTTCCCATTGAGCACAGGGTCAAGACTGATTTGCATAAGGCTGGGTTCAAACTGGAATGGCATGGTGAGCAAAAAAACGATGGATTTAGGCCCGGATCTCTGTACTGGGGTGAATGTATGACATTGTTCTGCATTCTGTCCATCAATTGTTGATTTTGCATTTGTCACCCAAAAAGCTAGAACACCAAATTGAAAGTGCTGGCCCATTTCAAAGAACCATAGAAATGTTTTACTTTGTGGGTTTATGGGTATGTGCAATTAGGCATCAAGAAGATCTATTTAGGCTAAAAACATTCCCACCGAGAAAAAAGGGAGGATATTCTGTGGACTCGCCATCTTGAATCGGATATATGGGATACATAAGTTGACATAATTCATATCCAAGATCAGATAAAAATTCCACGAAGTCTTCTGGACTAGAAACATCAGGGAGTAGCAACCTTGATCTTCTTGTTCCTCCAGGGCCGGTACAACTGCCCCTTTCCTCGACAAGTCCTGAATTCCCTTCTTCAATGCCAGACATTTGTCTGGATTGCATGGGGTCAGAGTTGGAATGAATATGTCTGAAGAAGACTTTTAGAATTATTTACTGTATCTGTCTCGTACCAGGCGAAGTACCCATGCATCTAAAACATCCGATTTCCAAGCCATATCCAAGGCTGGCATTACTTGGCTTAGGGAGGTATTTATGTCATTTAAACCTGAAGCTAGAGAATTAAGAGCTCTGACTATTTCATCAATGAGATCTTATGTCTTGGTCCAAACATCACCCTTACTAGAACCCTATCTCACCTACGGGCTCTCTAATAATCACTGTTTCTTGCTTACTCACTTCAGGTTTAATTTAATACATCATTGGCTAAGTGTTCCAATGATGAATTAGACACTTCCTGCCAATGCGACTGTCGTTCAGCTCAAGATACTATGGACCTCATTTACAAGGCCCTAGCAGCACCTTTGCGCTATCGGAGCGTCACTTTTTTGAAGATCCGGTGCCGCAATGTGCCGCAGCATTTTATAAGGCCACGCAAAGCCACTTTACGTGGCTTTTCATGTCCTTGTAAATATGTGCCCTTTCACCCAGAACACTGGAGGAATTGTAAACATAGGAATGGGGCAGATTCTAATGGAATTAGGGAGGTGCAATGAGGTGCACCGAGGACAAATATCCTTATTTCTTCTCATTTTTTTCCTCTTTCTATGCGTGATGCATTCTGATGTAATGGTCGTAATGACTGTATGCTCCTCTGTATTGTTTTCAGTTTAATTTGGTGATGGAGCGACAATGTATTTATCATTGTATTGATTGTATTCATTATACTGTGATCTTAATGATTCTAGCATGTTTTAACTGTTGTTTATGGTTTACCTGTTTTAAACAGAATTACATTCCAGATGTACGACCACGGTAAAGTGCGACTTGCAATTTGCGCTTGATTGCGAGTCGCAATTTACTAAGTACTACAGTGTCAGAGACACATTGCGATTCCTAATGGGGTCGCAAAATGCGAGGCTCATTAATATTAATGAGGCACTCGCATTTTGCGACCCCCATTGGGAATGGCTGGCCCTCTCATGGATGGTGGCCTGCTGGGCTCAGTAGACCACCATGTCTGGGACTGCTTCTAAATAAAGCAGTTTTTTTTTTAGTTGCAGCACATTTCCCTTAAAGGAAAACAGGATGCATTTGAAAAAATAAAGATGAAACGTTTTCCTTTCATTTTTTAAGGGCAGGCAGTGGTCCCTGGGACCACTGCCTGCCCTTAAAAAATATTTTTGCATGCATTTGCAAAGGGGATGGGGTCTCCTGGGTGCCCCTTCCCATTTGCGATTGCATTACCACCTACTTGAAGTAGGTGGTAATTTGCGAGTGTTTTCCAACGCAATTGCGGTCGTAAAACATTCATACATGGCTCATGAGTCGCTATTAGGAAGGGAACAACACTTCCTTATAGCGAGTCGCAATGATAGAGCAAGGTTTCACATCTAAAGAGACTTGCTCGTATGCAATCCTCTCGAATAACATGTAATACTGTAACCAACTTGTCCGTGAGTACTAAAAATGCACCACATTTTACATAATCTTATCTAGGGGAAGCTTTTCTATGTGTCGTCTTAATAAGTAACCTGAGTGTCCTAAAAATGGCCGCTAAAACGCGGGAACTCTTCTGCGCATGCGTCTACTACATCAACGTAGCATGACGTTCTCTGTCGCTTGGAGGGAAATCTTTGCAGCTGCGCAGTAGCTTCTAAAATGGCCGCTTTAAAATAAAACACTAATGCACATGCCGAGCTGAAACTAACCTATGCACGTACTACTAAGCTATTAAGGCAAAAGATTTATTAAGTAGATGGGGTTAGAGTAGAAGTAAGTGGTATACAGTGAATTCATTTATTTTTGCATTCTAACATGTTCTTTTCTGACTTTATTAATAGTTCGTATTTGGGCCTTGGAGGGTGACCACGTTCCCTTGTGATTTCTACACATGCGCTAAACGACTGCTTGCCCTGGAACAAGTGATGCAAATTGACTGACTGCCAAACCCTAAGCCGACAAGGACATGAGAACCCAAACTCCTGACCCTACTAGAGGAAGAAGGGGCAACAATGTGTAAAGACTTTCCAATCCACATATGAAATGCTTGTGGGAATAAAGCTTGTGGGTATTAAAATTAAGGGGAGGAGAATTAGACAATAGCCTAAAGAAAAATAAGGCACTTGGTATGGTGTGATGTCCTCACCCCACTACTTGGCCCAATCAAATTCCGAGTGAACATGGAATTGAAACATTTGGGGGTGGATCATACACTTGAATTTGGTATAACAGAGGTAAGTTATAGATAGTTAGACACACTTGATGCTGAGATGCTGATGCTATGCTGAGATGCTGCCCGATTTTGCTGCAATTTGACTGAAGAATCCTACACTAGGGAAAATTTGCAGAACAACCGCAGAGGCACATTTAGGGAAGGGTCCGGACGTGCCCGAGCTGGAGAGAGTAGCATCTGAGAGGGGCGTAACGCTGGTGTTGCACTGGAAGAGGTCACCTTTCCCTGTCCTGAACCTGTCCTGAATCCTTGACTCTCTGATGTCGGGGTCCTCAAACCTTTCTAGGTAAATATATCTGTAAGGTAAATGCTCCGTACTTGCTCTCTGTCCATTCTCTCCTCAGGTGCTGTCACTGCAGGAAATTATTAATGCAAACGGATTATAAACTAACTGTACTATTTTCCTGATGGAGATTTCTGGTATATTCATGTGTATTTGAATTGACTCACAAAATCATTAATTCAGATAAACTTTTAAAACTTCTTCCGAGTCTGTGGTTCTTTAAATCAAAAGTTAAATGCATTATTGTCTTTCCTCCCTATTCTAATCTACTACTAGATCTTATCGCACGTCCATTTATTCAGGAGACAGGAATGGTAAGAATACTGGTGTAAAGGTTTCCTAGAGTAAAATAAAATTGATGACCAGTGGATATTTGCCAGCTCATTGTGTGTATGAATGTTTATGGGCCCAAATGAATGTTGTGTGTATGAATGTGTAGAGCTGGTAAACTCTGCTGCATCAGTTTACTTGTTAGCAGAGGCATGGTTAGTATAGTTAGTTAGGTGAGGAGTGTATTTGAAATTGTGAATAATTGATTTATGTTTTAACCAAAACCCGTCATGTGTTATTTCATGTTGTCTGGAAATTCCCGGGAATATTGAATATCGGGTGGTAAATGGAAGCTACACTGCAGTGAGATTATTGGTCTGGATTGAGAAAGTGCTGAAAGTTACGCAGGACTGGAAGCACTAAGTTAGGGAAAAATTTCTTATGTCTTGTGAGAATAATTGGTAGCGAGGAGTCCGCTGGTGAAAATTTGGTATCATATCACCTAGAAAGGGTAATACTGAAGGAGTAGCAGGTTCTCTGATGCTTGTGTGAAGAGTAAGCGGAAAGGTTTTACTCGTAGTGTGTGAAGAGAAAGCGGAAGGGTTTGACTCGCAGTAAAATAAATCTTACTATTCTTTGAAATAGTGGGTCAGACACAAAAGCGAATGTTTATACGTTGTTAATTAATGAAACTGTGTGAAAAGTTTGTGAAAAATAAGTTGTCGCATTACCTTGTGAAGGAGGGGTCAGTTGCGGGTGCTGCACTGACGTCATTGAGAGCCGCGCTGGGATTGGTTGAAACAGCGGGCGTGTAGTTGATGCGAAATTGTAAAGGAGGGGTCAGTAGTAAGGAGTGAAACTGACATCACAGAAAAGCCGCGCAAGCATTGGCTGAGCGAGCGAGCAGAGCAGAAGTTGATTGGTCCTCAGACTAGAAAACACGCTGGTATTGGAGAATTGTTAGAAGTAAAGAAAGCGTTTGATTGGTCATCAAAATAGAGATCCCGAGAATAATAATAGATAGTGGAGTTTGCATGTACGATCCAACCTTAACTGGGACTCGACCAGATAGAAGATTTGTAGGGTTTGCTTATGAGCAGTACCTAAATCAGCACAAGCACGCAATGTGCGGAGAAAAGAGAAAAATGACTTTCATGCAAAAAGTTAAGAATTATTTCAAAAAGGACAAACCCATTAAGAGTAGAGAGGGGATTCTCATTCCTCCTCCAAATATGCCTGCATCATAGATGATGGTGGAGAGAGGTTATCATACTTGTGTATGGTTAGAAAATTGGGTAGAATACACAAAGGATGATGGTATATTAGCATTTCCTGAATGCGGAAGCGTTAATGGAAGAATACTGTACAATTTAAGAACCCGAATGAATGAGTTGGAACCCAGACCTTGATTGACTCAATATGAGGCTTTAGAAGAATGGGAAATGGAAGTTTTTGAATGTGACAGGCCTCGAAGTAACAGACATTTAAGCAAATATTACCCGAAATTCCCCCGAGAGACTAGAGATAGTCAAATGAAACAATGGAGACAGGCCATGGTGACAGAAGGTTTATATCCTGTGTTAACATCAGAAGAGCAGATGGGAGGTAAATGTACAGAGAAAACCAAGCACTTAACCATGATAGATAGCAGAGAAACAGAAAAGGGTATTTAGAGGACGTACTGATGAAAAGTCCTCCACCTCATAATGACAGATTTAATAGAATGACCCCTAGTGCTCCAATGTTAGGAACACCTTTGGTTCCACAGATAGTACATGATACCACAGATAGGGTACTTCAGGAAAAAGAAAAGGAAGCAATAAATAAGAATAGAGATGAATTGATACAGAAAATAGCTCAGATAAACGCACATCCCGAGGCGTTGACTATACCCAGTGACAATAGGTCCGGTAGTTCCATTGTATGGCGAAAAATCAAACTGTCCTAAAGTTCCTGTGATGCCTACTCCAAGTATAGAACCTATAAAAGAAAAGGTAATAATAGATGATCAAGCCAGTGAATGTGAATCAGTAATATCATTGATGGATTTGCCTATAAGAGAGCAAATCATGGAAACCCCAAAAAGGCGTTTACCCAGTTTTTCAAAGGAAGTTAGATTAGAAACGTCATCAGGAACTAGAAGTGCCACCGTAGTGACCCCAGAAGATATGGAGAGATGGTCTCAAGGAATAGAGAAGCCAAAGTCACAGCCAAAAATATTAGACATTCTTAAATTGGAAGGAATGGTTGCTGGAAATGTGGGTCTGGACAGGCTAAACACATACAGTGAGGAAGAATTACTGTTTATTTGTAGAAGCATTACACAAAATACAAAGGCATTCCATGAAAAGCTGACTAATATGGCATCGGAATTGGGAATTGACATAGGGAAATCAAAGGTGTTGCAGAAACCGTATAGGGCAGAATTCTCTGATAAGGATTTGGAAAATATGAACGTGACAGGAAGAAAGTTGCAGATCAGAGAGTTGTTATTTCTGCTACAAAAATGGGGAGATCTTGAAAGATGGAGAGTTAGATAGGCAAAGAAAAAGGAAGAAGCACAGGTAAATCGAACAACATCTGAGTATGTCGTGAGGGACACAGAAAAAGCTGAAAGGTTGTATCCGATGTGAGAAGTACCCGGAGGGGGGTACGTACATGTGCCATGGACTAGACAAGATATTTTGTCTTTTACAAATGATTTTCCAAAATTGAGAGAAAAACCGGTTGAGTGGTACAGACAAGTTGAGAGGTTTGTGAAAGTTTCAAAAGTTTTATTGAAGGATCTGGATGGTCTAATTGACATAGTAGTACATGCAAATTTGTGGACAGCATGCAAGATTACTGTAGATTGGCCTAGTGAGGAATATCCAAGAGACTCGAAAACAGGAGCTCCGTCAGAGGATGTAATGAAAAAGTATCATCAGGTAATCACCTTTCTGAAGAGTAAAATTCACCCCAAAAGAAATCGATTGGGTAAAGATAGACAGAACAACTCAAGAAAAGGATGAGTCTGTACATGCCTACTATGAACGTCTTTTACAGGTGTTCAAACAGTATAGTGGGTTTGAAAGTCTAGAAAATAAAGACATGACTCATTTTGTGTATCGATTTGTGTCTGGGCTGAGATTGGATATATCTCAAATGATTATGCAGCACATGCTGTGCTGGCAGTCAAAGCCCATCGACGAGATTTCAAAACATGCAAAATATTGTGGAGACGAAATTGATAGCAAACGAAAAGCTTTAGAATAAAAAGTAATGTGGGCTCAAGTAAAATTAGCTGAACAGCAAGAGCTTCAATTAAGTAAACAATCAGAAAATCAGGGAAGAGCACAAGGTCAAAGTGACAATAATGGGGGAAAGCCACGGGGAAGATTAAATCGGGAAGAGGCAAAGAAAAAATTTCCTTGTCATGGGTGCGGGAAGTTGGGACATTGGAAGAACGAGTGTAAAGCCATACAGGTTAATAACGCCCAAATCAAAATTTGAATACACAGACGCAGAATGAGGTGTTAATGAGTCATCCGCAACAGGGTATAGACCTTCAAAGTCAATTTCCAAATGCCCCTAAATGAAATTTTGTGAGTCAAGCCAAGTACAGTGTGGACGCCGGATTTCCAGAAGGAAGTGGTAAGAAAAATGTTGTAACATCTCAGTTTCTTTTGCAGAACCCACTGATTGATTATGATCAAGAATGACGGTGCCCGAGGGGTTAGGAAGGGGAGTGCATACTTGGTGCATCCCTACTGGTAGATCAGTCAAGGCCTTACATAGAGGGTAAAATAAAGGGAAATGATATTACCTTCTTGTTAGATACTGGCGCTATCAGGTCTACTGAGAGGACAGAGGACATTCCTAACCTGCCCCTCTCTGGAGAAGAAATTCAAGGAGTAGGCGTTTCAAATAAAAAGCACTCCAATCACAGAACCCATGGAGGTGCGAATTGGCAAATTTAAAGAAATGCATACGTTCGTGGTCTGTGTTTCAAGCCCTGTAAACTTGCTTGGAAGAGACTTGTTGTGCAAAATGAATTGCACTATATTTTGCACACCGGATGGTGTTGCAATAGAAACCCCAGATGAAGACGGAGTTTACAAGTTCATGTTAGCTAAACAGGGAACAGAAGTAAATGAATTATATTCGATGATGACCCAAAATGAATTACCTACAGAAGTCAAACTGACTGTAAATGTAGAAATATGGGATTTTACTGGAAAAGAAATAGGATTAATGGCAAATGGAGATCCCGTAAAGGTGACTGTGAAAGAAGGTGCTGTTTACCCAAACACCCGACGATACAAAATGAGTCCAGAAGTAAAGGCAGGTGTCGAAGCAGAAATAGAGCGATTGGTCGAACAAGGCATTTTGAAAGAAATAATGAGTAGCCGTGTAACTCACCTATAATTGGTATTAAGAAACCTAATGGAAAATACAGGGTGGTTCAAAACCTCAGGAAAATTAACAAAATTGTTGTACCATGCTGCCCAGTAGTGCCTAATCCAGCTGTGATTCTTTATCAAATACCATGGAAAGCAGGATGGTTCACAGTGATCGATATATGTCATGCATTCTTTTCCATTCCACTGCATCCAGATAGCAAATTCTTATTTTCGTTCAAATTTAAAGAGCGTGTTTATGTTTGGAATCGTGTGCCTCAAGGGTACACAGAAAGCCCTTCAATATTTAATCAGATTCTCAAAAGAAGCCTTGAATCTCTTGTATTGCCCAAAGTGTCAGACCTGGTGCAGTATATTGATGACCTATTGGTGCCGTCAAACACACAAGAGGACTGTGTTACTGATTCAATTGCATTGTTAAATAATTTGGCAAAGGGTGGAAATAAAGTATCCCCTGAAAAACTTCAGTTTTGTAAAAATTCAGTTAAATACCTGGGACATCAAATAGAAAGAGGAGTTAGAAGGGTGACCTCTGAAAGAATCAGAATAATAAGACAAATGAAGTTGCCTCGAACCCAAAAGGAAGTAAGAATGTTACTGGGAGTTGTAGGGTATTGTAGACAGTGGATTGTAGGATTTGCTTTATTAGCGAAACCTCTGATACAAATTACCAGAAAAAGAGAAAAGAATCCTATAGAATGGGACGATGAAAGTATAGAATCCTTTAGGAAATTGCGCGAATGTTTGTGTGAAGCATCTGCTTTGGGCATGCCCGACTATTCAAAAGAATTTGCATTATTCTACTATGAGCGGGATAATTGTGCACTTTCAGTCCTAACACAGAGACACAGATTAATGAGAAGGCCAGTGGCCTATTTTTCTGCTACTTTGGATCCTGTGGCCTGTGCATTACCAGGTTGCCTGAAAGCTGCAACTTGTATGAGCATACAACAGAGTGAGTCAATTGTGATGGGACACCCTGTCAAGGTGTATGTTCCTCATGCAGTGGTGATTTTACTGACCAGGACCCAAACACAGTACCTATCTCCCAGTAGGCTGACAAAATATGAAAGAATAATATTGGGAGCTGAAAATGTGACAATAGTGAGGTGTACCGTTCTAAATCCAGCCACCTTACTGCCTGATCCTTATCATGAAGAAGTGAGGGATGAGGTTAAGCATGAATATCTTGATGTGACTGAACTTAGTACCAAACCACGTCCTGACATACAAGAAGAACCTTTGAAGAACGCAGAACATGAGCTGTTTGTAGACGGCTCCTGCATGAGACACGAGAAGGGAGGATTGAGTGCCGCTTATGCTATATGTACATTAACTGGAATAGTCGAAGCATCCTATTTACCAGAAGTCAAATCTGCACAAATTGCTGAATTGATCGCCTTAATTAAGGCATGCAAAATTGGGAAAAATTGGAGAGTAACCATATTTACTGACAGTAAATATGGTTATGGGGTTGTGCATGATTTTGGCCAACTGTGGATGCAAAGGGATTTTCTGACTGCTTCAGGGACTCCTATTAAAAATGGAATTTTTGTGAAAGAATTACTGGAGGCTATTCAATTACCAAAAGAGATGGCCGTGGTCAAGTGTGATGCTCACCAATCAGGAAATGACTATATGACAGCAGGTAACAGATATGCTGACCAGGTTGCCCAACACTGTGCAAGGCAAAAAATTGCCTTAAACAAGGAAATCGAAACTTGTGGAATCAGCTGCCAACTTATGCTACTTGCAGGAGTTGGAACTTGCGAGGAGGTGAAAGATCTACAGAATGCAGTAGACAGGAGAGAAAAAGAAGAGTGGGTGAAAATAGGATGTCAAAGAAGGACAGAAGATGGTGTGAGGGGTTGTTATGATGGCAGACCAGTCATGCCAGACAGCATGCTTGCGCCAATGGCTAGAATGTACCATGGAGACACACATGTGGGCAGGGATGCAATGATTCGACTCTTTAGACAAGATTGGTTTAACGAAAAGTTCAGGAATGTAGCTGAGAGCCTTTGCCAGAGATATTTAACTTGTCAACAAATGAACCCTGGCAGGAAAACTGTAGTCTGCATGGGAAAGATTGGAAAGGCAGAAGGTCCTTTTGTGAGACTTCAGTTAGATTTCTTTCAATTGTCTGCTTGTCAAGGGTTGAAATATGTACTTGTCATAGTTAGTTTATTTTCAAAGTGGGTGGAAGCATACCCAACCTGAAGAAATGACAGCTTGACAGTGGCCAAACTTTTATTGAGAGATCTCATCCCAAGATTTGGTTTTCCAGTAACGATTAATTCAGATAGAGGGTCTCATTTTAATAATGAGATAATTCGACTAATTTGTGAAGCATTTAAAGTCGAATAAAAATTGCACTGCGCTTACCATCCAGAGGCTTCTGGGGTGGTAGAACAATTGAATGGCACAATCACGTCAAGACTCGGAAAGGTGTGTGCATCCACTTCACTGGAATGGCCTGATGCTTTGCCCCTTGTTCTGATGGGACTCAGAAGTATTCCAGACAGAAATACTAAATCGAGTCCCCATGAAATACTCATGGGAAGAGCAATGAGACAAGCATGTGTACCAGGACACAAGCTGTTGAATATAACTGATGACTTGGTTAGGAGTATTGCAAAGAGTTGGCTGACAGAGTGCGTTCTATCTCTCATCAGGTTGGGAAGACGCTTTCAACAGACAGCTGAGCCATTCACATGATCTGTATCCCGGTGATTGGGTAGTTGTGAAGGATCACACTCGAGAATCGTGCCTAGCACCAAGGTGGGAAAAACTGCATCAAGTTATTCCGACTACCTCAACAGCTGAAAAGTGTGCGGGGTTGCCCACTTAGATTCATGCAAGCCATACCAAAAGGGTGCCAGCTCCTGACGAAGAAGAGTTACAATTGAAACCAGGATTCGGTGGTGCTGAAGGTTGTGCAGCTGAAGAGCTTCCTATACAAGATCCTGAAGTAGCTGCCCAAGATCAACCGAGCACTTATCAGGACGACTGGATCCCAGTGGTGGACAGACCTGAAGTACTTATAAGAACTAGTAGTCAAGCACAGTTAGATAGACAGGAGAAGAGTAAGGACCAGTCAGGTACAGAAGAAGTCGCTCAGGAAAGTAGGGAAACGACTGTTAGGGTGCCTGAGCAGGAACAGCTAAGGAGAGAACAATATACTCAGACAGAAGAAAATCAAAGCACTGATTCAGAGTCTGAGGAGGGACAGTCAGGAATTATAGAAACAGTTCAGGCAGAAGAAGGTAAAAAGGAAGAAAGACCTGAACAGGACCAGATAGGCATAGAAAGGCAAGTTCAGGATACAGAAGAAAAAACAGACATCACTAATCCTGAACAGGGTCAGTTTGAGGTAGATGAACCCATCCAGGCAGAACAGGCCGAAATAAGCCCTGGACAAGGTCAGATAGTGAAGAAATCTGAAGACAAAGCTGATCAAGTTGTGCTAAAATCTAAAGAAAATAAGAGGAGTCTTGAAGAACCTGGCAGTGCAGTGCAGTGAAGTTTAAGAAGAGTCGAAAAGGTGATAATTGACCAAGAATTATCAAGAGACTGAGATATCAATTTAAGACAATCAATGAAGAACCTGATCAAGTAAATGAAGTATCTAGTCAATCTGGACCTTCCAAAGTAATACCAAAGAAAAGGAGTCAAAGATTGAAGACATTTAATAACAAGTTCAAGGGTCCTGAGTGGACCTATGTCATTCTTGAAGACTTTGAAAACCTCGATTTAAATTAAGAAATTGATGAAGAGCTGAATGTTAAGCAAATTGAGGAACAAGTGAAACCGACTTGAAAGAGAGAAGACGCTCAAGGTGTTATCTCTTACCAGGTTCTGAATTAAAGAAGATATAATCTTCTTGCCCATGATGTCTGATAATAATGTTGCCGGAAAACCAAAACAAAGCTGTATAAAGAAGTGTTGCAGGATCTGTATTTGTAGTTTAATATTAGTCCTCATAATATGGGTGATATTAGCAATAGCTATTCCCTACCTGATAATTACTGACAAACAAAATAGTACTAACACACATACAGAAGTTGCAAACATTAAAGGAGATAGAGTAGACTTAGAAACACCAGATGAGCTAGATTTACATCACACTGTAGAAAAGAATGAAACTGATTTAAATGTATTTGCAAATCTCTTAGTACAATATGTAGAAACTATGGAAGTTAGTGATTGCTATGTTTGTATGAAATTGCCAAGCTCAGTAGCTGAAGGAGTGACCTATCATCATTTACCCTTGACATATGGAATTTCATGTAGTGTACTAGCTAGTTTATTCTAACGAACTGGAAAACTGCAGTATTATTATTCAAATGTAGATGTAATATTTTCAGAAGTTCCTCTGCGAAAGAGCATGAACCCTGTCCTTAGTACTAGAGACTCACAATTCATGTGTGAATATTTCCTAACAATGAAGACAATAGATATAGCTGATGCACATAAACGCAACTTAACCTGTAAATTACATGAAGAAGAAAAGATATTTTTGAATTTAGAAGAAAATAGAAGACCTGATTTCCAAAGAAGAGCGTCTGAACCGAAACCTCAGATACCTAAATGGGCTGAAAGGGAAAACCTTTTAGTAACTGGCAAGACTCATGCTGCTATGTCTCTGGACTTTGAAAAGAAAGACTTAAAACAGAGTATAACAATGTATTTATTGGTTCCAGTGAATGTGAACATAACTTCTTAGTAATTGGGGGTTGGGGAATAAAAGGAGGAACTGATCCAGTATTTCCTGGAATTTATTATATTTGTGGAAACAAAGCCTATTTTAGGTTGCCTGATCACTGGTATGGGAGTTGCTATTTCGGAATAGTATTCCCTGAAGTCCATCATGTCAAAACAATCACTGGAAGCAATGAAGACAGTAATGGACTAACAAGATATAAGAGAGCTAGTTTTTCTGAAATAGTAGGTGATATATTTGGTGCATTGATACCTTCAGTGGGGGTTCTGTTAAATTCTCAGAAAATGTGTCAATTGTCAACAGTAGTAGATCAGTTATCTACTGACACTGCTGGAGGATTTCTGCTGATCAATACAGAATTAGTTGCTGTCAGATCTATGGTTTTGCAAAATCGACTTTCCCTTGATATCTTATTAGCAAAAGAGGGTGGAGTCTGTAAAATGCTGAAAGCGCAACATTGTTGCACGTATATACCTGATAGGAGTGTAGAAATTGGAGGCTATATTAAAAGTATTACACATTTGGAAGAAGAACTGAAACCACTGGAAGTTGACAGTGTATGGAAGAAAATAACAAATAGTTTTTCCACCATTAGTAGTTGGATTTCTAACATAGGTAAAGGTATTTTAGGTCAAATATTATTGCCGATCCTGGGCATAACTTTGCTAGTTCTGATGATAATGTGTTGTCGCAAATGCAGTGAGAAAAGAAAAAGGTACGAAGGGAATGAGAAAGGTAGGAAAAGAAAATTGGAAGAAATACAACTTGAAGAATTGAAGGGAAATATTTACAAAAGAATGAGAGGATCACAATTTAAGAAAGATAAGGGAAGGAATGAAAGACTTGGAGACATTGAATTGGTAGAATGCTAAAGTTGGCATCTGATTTAAAATAGAATTTAGTGATGGCATAAAATGCCATCAGAGAGGAGATTGAAGGAGCAAGGTTTCACATCTAAAGAAACATGCTCGTATGCAATCCTCTCGAATAACATGTATTACTGTAACCAACATGTCCGTGAGTACTAAAAATGCACCACATTTTACATAATCCTATCTAGGGGAAGCTTTTCTATGTGCCGTCTCAATAAGTAACCTGAGTGTCCTAAAAATGTCCGCTAAAAGGCGGGGAACTCTTCTGCGCATGCGTCTACTACATCTACATAGCATGACGTTCTCTGTCGCTTGAGGGGAAATCTTTGCAGCTGCACAGCAGCTTCTAAAATGGCCACTTTAAAATAAAAAACGAAAGCACATACCGAGCTGAAACTAACCTATGCACATACTACTAAGCTGTTAAGGCGAAAGATTTATGAAGTCGATGGGGTTAGAGTAGAAGTAAGTGGTATACAGAGAATTCATTTATTTTTGTATTCTAACATGTTCTTTTCTGACTTTATTAATAGTTCGTATTTGGGCCTTGGAGGGTGACCACGTCTCTGTTCCATTGTGATTTCTACACATGCGCAAAACGACTGCTTGCCCTGGAACAAGTGATACACATTGACTGACTGCCAAACTCTAAGCCGACAAGGACATAAGAACCCAAACTCCTGACCCTACTAGAGGAAGAAGGGGCAACAATGTATAAGGACTTTCTGATCCACATATGAAATGCTTGTGGGAATAAAGCTTGTCGGTATTAAAATTAAGGGGAGGAGAATTAGACAATAGCCTAAAGAAAAATATTGCACTTGGTATGGTGTGATGTCCTCACCCCACTACTTGGCCCAATCACATTGCAGGTGAACATGGAATTGAAACATTTGGGGGTGGATCATACACTTGAATATGGTATAACAGAGGTAAGTTATGGATAGTTAGACACACTTGATGCTGAGATGCTGATGCTATGCTGAGATGCTGCCCGATTTTGCTGCAATTTGACTGAAGAATCCTACACTAGGGAAAATTCGCAGAACAATCGCGGAGGCACATTTAGGGAAGGGTCCGGACGTGCCCGAGCTGGAGAGAGTAGCACCAGAGAGGGGTGTAACGCTGGCATTGCACTAGAAGAGGTCACCTTTCCCTGTCCTGAACCTGTCTTGAATCCTTGACTCTCTGATGTCGGGGCCCTTACACCATTCTAGGTAAATATATCTGTAGGGTAAATGCTCCGTACTTGCTCTCTGTCCATTCTCTCCTCAGGTGCTGTCATTGCAAGAATTTATTAATGCAAAATGATTATAAGCTAACTGTACTATTTTCCTGATGGATGATTCTGGTATATTCATGTGTATTTGAATTGACTCACAAAATCATTAATTCAGACAAACTTTTAAAACTTCTTCTGAGTCTGTGGTTCTTTAAATTAAAAGTTAAATGCATTATTGTCTTTCCTCCCTATTCTAATCTACTACTAGATCTTATCGCACGTCCACTTATTCAGGAGACAGGAATGGTAAGAATACTGGTGTAAAGGTTTCCTAGAGTAAAATAAAATTGATGACCAGTGGATATTTGCCAGCTCATTGTGTGTATGAATGTTTATGGGCCCAAATTAATGTTGTGTGTATGAATGTGTAGAGCTGGTAAACTCCGCTGCATCAGCAAATCCTATTTTGCGAGTCGCTAATTGATTAGCGAGTCGTAAAATAGGTTTTGTATATGGGCCCAAGGTTTTTAGCGTGCGCAAACGGGTCTAAAACCCGTTTGCGCACGCTAAAAACGGTCGTACATCTGACCCAAAGAGGTTTAATTGATTGATTCCTATTTTAGGGTCATGTAAATTCATCCCATGCAACTATTTTGAAGATTTAGAATGAATTCAGCACTCGTGTATCATCATTACACACCCTGTAATAAAAAGATGATTCCAATGGCTTTTTGTGATGTAATTTATGTTATGCTCATCGAATTCTATTAATAAATTATTATAATTTTATTTATACAGCGCTTACTACCAATGTTCCCTCTAATTTTTTTCCTCTGTGTGCTGCAACTAAGGCTATGTGCTCCGGGAACCAGACCGCATATGTTGGTGCAGCGCCAAATATCACTCCAAATCTTTGCTTAAAAAAGTGAAAAGAGAGTGCATTTCCACACATGTAGTGCCACATGAAGTGTCTTAAGGCAGGTTTTCAATTTAGATATACACGAAATTACATGAATTGGTTACACGGGGAAGTACACTTTGGGTTTAGAAAAGCACAGGACTCCAATGGTGGTATCAAAATAAGATTTTACTGAAGATCCTAAGCTCAAGGACTGTTCATAGGGTGGGGAATGTTGGGAGCCTATACAAAATCACATATATACACAATTACATAACATATTTATAATTAGACGTGCAAGCTACGGAGTAATGTCTGGATATCCCGTCAGAGACAGTTTGTCACCAGTCCAAAAACGAGTCCCCTACAGCAAGTCGTCGTAACAACTTCTGGGTTAAAATAACTTGTGGTAAAGTCGCAGTCGGGGTAGTGAATGCTTTGCAAAGGTCTGTCGTTGTTGAGACTGCGAGGTAAAAGAGGTTTCCTGTTATTAATATTTCTGCTGGAGACAGATGTTTGTCTGGTTGCAGTTTTGACTCATCATAAAGTAGTACAGAGGGGTAATATGCCTGTATCAAAAATGTGTACCATACACATCACATAAAATACAGTTCTGTTGATAGCTCAGTAGGTTACTGCTTTTGTTGTAGAGAACCTTTTGTTACGTGCAGTTCATAAGTTACAATTATGATATAGGACAGTAACCTATGAAGTGTCAAAGAGCTGCTTGCAAAATGCATGGTATAGGTTAAAGAGTTATGGGTTTTTTCCTTATCTTTCACTATACTAATGATGGTAAAAAGGGTTGGTTTGGGTAGAAATACAGTCTTATTAGTAAAGACAACAGTATGTGGGGTCTTTATTTTCCTAATTGCGTTCAACGAAGGGCCATCAAATGTATTTCTGTTGATGTCTTCAGGCTGTGGCAGAGTTAATGTTACTTGGTCGCTAAATGCAGACTTATGTTCATTAATTAGCTTTTCTTGGGTTAATTGCTCAGATGAATCTGAGATTTAAGTAGCAGATTGCTCATGCCCTACAGGATCATCAACCAGATTGATGGTCTTAACTTTCCATTGCCTGTACTAGATCTATATGGTTTGCTAGTAAAATTGAGCACAGCCAGGAGTTTTCCGCTTCCTCTACGGAGTCAATGATGGAGTTGTTTGTATACAGATAGCGCTTGTTTGGGTGAGGTCTTGGCATTAAATAAGATTAGCTTGGTACGTGAACCTGGGCCTGAATCATGATAACTTCATCCACTGACATTTCACTGTTTCCAGGAGCTGTTACTTTTAAATTCATAGATGTACTTATGCTGGACCGTTGATCTGGATTCAATAGTGAATCTGACTTTTGAGGAATGTGTGGATTGGCAGTTATGCAATATTTTCTGTTGTTGAATTAGAAAGAAAGGCAGCTAAAGGGTCCGAAGACCCAGAGTCATGTTGACAGTGTTTCTGGTGGATAACAGCAATGCAACAGTGTAAGACTTTAGCACTCAGCTGAACATAAGTTTAGGAGTTACGTCAAACCTTTAAAAAATCTTACCTTTTCTTTGTATGGCAGCCAAGACTTTAAAGTGTTATGTCACCTCCACATTCCGGGCTTACCCTCCCTCGATGACTAAAAACATGGCACGCTATATTTTAAACTAAACAGAGTTGGAAATATTTTATGTGTTTCATTTCTGATCACTTAGGTAAGGATGGTAAAGGTCAAAACAAAAGCAACTATTAAAAAGATGGATTAAGGCAGCCCAGGCTGGATTAAAACATTATCATGTGATGTGTCTGAAAGGCTGGGAATGCTGGTATGTGCGCCCGAGGAGGCAAAACAGGTGTAGTTGAGGCCGGAGATCCGTAAATCAGTGTCTTTTACAAGAGGAGGGTGGGTCGGTTTCCTAAACCTGCCCAGAGCCTTTCAACTCTAACACCTCGAGATTAAAAAAGATTGGAAAGAGATTTAAACAGAAAGTGTTTGTTGCTGTGTTTTGTTGTATTAAGAGATGATATGACAATGCATAGAGTCAGGGGTATAAGCCTACAAATTCCACGATATAACAAAAATCTCTCTCTGTCTGTTTGTCTGTCTCTCTCCCCTTCCCTTACAAAGCACCAGAGGCGCAACAAGAGCCAAATTTCGGTGGGGGGGGGGGGGGCGTTGGCTAATTCTTCCAGCAGTAGGAAGTGTGGAGACGCAGGGGCTCTAAGAAGGAGTGAATAAACGACAAAGCTCATTATCGTGCAAATGGTCTTTTAAAGACCCGTGAAGTACTCGGGTGCAGCTGTTGTGTGCCCAGGAAGCTGTTTCAGCCCGGAGGTCCACACACGACAGGGGTGGGGGGCTGAAGCTGAAGCCCTTTGAGCACAATGGGCTTTGCGCGCCTGCAACACCATGTCTCTTCCTCTGCCTCCCGCCTGGATTTCGCGCCGCGAGTGGTTAAAAAGCGGCGGCACGAACGGTCTCGTAGGGATGTCTCACAGTGTGCGCGCTAAATCCAGGACACTGCGCGCTCCGGGTGACCATCATCTGTGCGCACCCGTGCGTGCATCTTAGTGGGAACAGTGGCCCACATCCATCTGGCCAAACTAAGGATCATTAGGAACCACCAAGGCCTTTCAAAGCAAACGTTTTAGTTTGCATGTACAAAAACATAAATCAATGAAAACTCAAATATTCAGTGTACCATGAGTAAAACGTTTGTAATGAAAAAATATAGGACTCACCACAGCCAATTTTCCCAGGCTTATGCGTGATGTGCTGCTCCAGTACAGGTTTTTTTTCTTTGAATTATTTGACTTGTCTTATTCATACCATTATAAAAGAAGTATTTGCATAGCCAATAGGTCTCGCCTTTGGGACCTTATAAATATTTAGCCATACAGCATATTAACCTGAGTGCTACATCTACTGTTCTTTAATGTGCAAGCTTTGACAGTTCTAGGTACATTATAGCACTGCATCGAGAAGTACTTAAAACTTTATTTGTGTATAACTGTTAGTCTGAAGTCAAATATCTGGGAGTGCTTTCATATGCGATAATGAAACAAAAAAGATTTTTAGTGAAATAAGTAACTTGCTTGATAACACAATTTAAGAGAGGAAGACACTAAGGTGCCGAACACGATCCTGTAAAAACCGGGTACGAACCGTCGGACGGAGCAAATTCTCCGTCCGACGCGTACCCGGTCGTCAAAATCTACCAACATGGAATTACGATTCGCACGGAAACACCATTTCCGTACGAATCGTACAAAAGCCCGACCGACGAAAAAAAAATTACAAATGCGATCCGGGAACGCGCCGACCTGACGTCGGGACGCTCGCAGCCTGCCATTCACGAACCAGGAATTACGATTCGCACCGACGTCATCCCGCACGGTGAATATTATCCGGCAGCCAAAAACTGCCAGGAAATCAGGACGACGCGAACAAGGAGTACCAGTACGCGACGGACAGACAGGACGACGCGAACAAGGAGTACCAGTACGCGACGGACAGACAGGACGACGCGAACAAGGAGTACCAGTACACGACGGACACACAGGACGACGCGAACAAGGAGTAACCGTACGTGACGGACAGACATGGACCCGAACCTACGTATCATCCCGGCCCTCATAGCAGTCGACCTCCTCTACAGGTTACGACGCAGACGCCGCAGAAGGTCAGAACAACAAAGGGAGGGGGGAAAGGGGGGGGGTGGCAGGACCAGGGCAGGCCACAAACCCCCCACCAAAGTCACACAGCACACATGCCCTGGACATACCTGACTCCCAGGCCCTGGTCACTACGAGGGGGTGGGGGCGTGTCCAGCCAAGCCAGCGACCGCCACAACGGAAGTCCTTCACGACGCGAACCGGCAATACAACCAGACAGGTACGTCCCGTACCCACGCCTTAAGAGCGTGGGTACGAGTCGTACCACGCCCACACCTACGTCACCCCAACAATGGCGGGACGGCTCGTACCCACGTGGCAAAGGCCTGGGTACGGGCCACACAAGCATCACATAGCGTGGGGACGGACATGTACGGACCGTACCCCCACCCCATATGCATGTAGCGTACCCCCACCCCAACAGTGTAAGTACGACCCGTACCCTCACCTCGTATTCATGGAGCGTACCCCCCATGCCAACAGTGTAAGTACGACACGTACCCCCACCCGCGTATGCAAGGAGCGTACCACCAACCCCAACAGTGTAAGTATGACCCGTACCCTCACCTCGTATTCATGGAGCGTACCCCCACCCCAACAGTGTAAGTACGACCCGTACCCTCACCTCGAATGCATGGAGCGTACCCCCACCCCAACAGTGTAAGTACGACCCGTACCCTCACCTCGAATGCATGGAGCGTACCCCCACCCCAACAGTGTAAGTACGACCCGTACCCTCACCTCGAATGCATGGAGCGTACCCCCTATGCAAACATTGTACGTACGACACGTACCCCCACCCGCGTACGTATGGAGCATACCCCCACCCCAACAGTGTAAGTACGATCCGTACCCTCACCTCGTATTCATGGAGCGTACCCCCACCCCAACAGTGTAAGTACGACCCGTACCCTCACCTCGAATGCATGGAGCGTACCCCCACCCCAACAGTGTAAGTACGACCCGTACCCTCACCTCGAATGCATGGAGCATACCCCCACCCCAACAGTGTAAGTACGACCCGTACCCTCACCTCGAATGCATGGAGCGTACCCCCTATGCAAACATTGTACGTAGGACACGTACCCCCACCCGCGTACGTATGGAGCGTACCCCCACCCCAACAGTGTAAGTACGATCCGTACCCTCACCTCGTATTCATGGAGCGTACCCCCACCCCAACAGTGTAAGTACGACCCGTACCCTCACCTCGAATGCATGGAGCGTACCCCCTATGCAAACATTGTACGTACGACACGTACCCCCACCCACGTACGTATGGAGCGTACCCCCACCCCAACAGTGTAAGTACGATCCGTACCCTCACCTCGTATTCATGGAGCGTACCCCCACCCCAACAGTGTAAGTACGACCCGTACCCTCACCTCGAATGCATGGAGCGTACCCCCACCCCAACAGTGTAAGTACGACCCGTACCCTCACCTCGAATGCATGGAGCGTACCCCCTATGCAAACATTGTACGTAGGACACGTACCCCCACCCGCGTACGTATGGAGCGTACCCCCACCCCAACAGTGTAAGTACGATCCGTACCCTCACCTCGTATTCATGAAGCGTACCCCCACCCCAACAGTGTAAGTACGACCCGTACCCTCACCTCGAATGCATGGAGCGTACCCCCACCCCAACAGTGTAAGTACGACCCGTACCCTCACCTCGAATGCATGGAGCGTACCCCCTATGCAAACATTGTACGTACGACACGTACCCCCACCCGCGTACGTATGGAGCGTACCCCCACCCCAACAGTGTAAGTACGATCCGTACCCTCACCTCGTATTCATGGAGCGTACCCCCACCCCAACAGTGTAAGTACGACCCGTACCCCCACCTCGAATGCATGGAGCCTACCCACATCCGTGTATGTCATGAGCGTACATATTGTGAAATAGGAGGGGTGTGTGCAGAGTCCTCCCAGCAGTGCCCGGAGACAGGAGGGGTGGGGGCCTATCACTCCTAGCAGTGCCCTGAGACAGGAGGGGTGTGTGCAGAGTCCTCCCAGCAGTGCCCTGAGACAGGAGGGGTGGGGGCCTATCACTCCCAGCAGTGCCCTGAGACAGGAGGGGTGGGGGCCTATTACTCCCAGCAGTGCCCTGAGACAGGAGGGGTGGGGGCCTATCACTCCCAGCAGTGCCCTGAGACAGGAGGGGTGTGTGCAGAGTCCTCCCAGCAGTGCCCTGAGACAGGAGGGGTGGGGGCCTATCTTTCCTAGCAGTGCCCTGAGACAGGAGGGGTGTGTGCAGAGTTCTCCCAGCAGTGCCCTGAGACAGGAGGGTGGGGGCCTATCACTCACAGCAGTGCCCTGAGACAGGAGGGGTGGGGGCCTATCACTCCTAGCAGTGCCCTGACACAGGAGGGGTGGGGGCCTATCACTCCTAGCAGTGCCCTGAGACAGGAGGGGTGTGTGCAGAGTCCTCCCAGCAGTGCCCTGAGACAGGAGGGGTGGGGGCCTATCACTCCCAGCAGTGCCCTGAGACAGGAGGGGTGTGTGCAGAGTCCTCCCAGCAGTGCCCTGAGACAGGAGGGGTGGGGGCCTATCACTCCCAGCAGTGCCCTGAGACAGGAGGGGTGGGTGCCTAACACTCCCAGCAGTGCCCTGAGACAGGAGGGGTGTGTGCAGAGTCCTCCCAGCAGTGCCCTGAGACAGGAGGGGTGTGTGCAGAGTCCTCCCAGCAGTGCCCTGAGACAGGAGGGGTGGGGGCCTATCACTCCCAGCAGTGCCCTGAGACAGGAGGGGTGGGGGCCTATCACTCCCAGCAGTGCCCTGAGACAGGAGGGGTGGGGGCCTATCACTCCCAGCAGTGCCCTGAGACAGGAGGGGTGTGTGCAGAGTCCTCCCAGCAGTGCCCTGAGACAGGAGGGGTGGGGGCCTACCACTCCTAGCAGTGCCCTGAGACAGGAGGGGTGTGTGCAGAGTCCTCCCAGCAGTGCCCTGAGACAGGAGGGGTGGGGGCCTATCACTCCCAGCAGTGCCCTGAGACAGGAGGGGTGGGGGCCTATCACTCCTAGCAGTGCCCTGAGACAGGAGGGGTGGGTGCCTATCACTCCCAGCAGTGCCCATGGAACGCAAAGGGTGGAGTAGCCACAGATACCATGCCCACAAATGTCAGTCAGGTGCACAAAGACCCTGCAGTACATGTACCACATGTGTGCGAGGCTGGAAGTATACGCATGCATAGGGCCAAAAAGAAAACATGTACACATGAAGTCATGTCAATAGTCCACATACACAAGTACAATGACTACCAAGGATGCCACGAATGATGCAGGTGGAGAATGGCTCAGCATGCATGTGCAAAGTTGAAGGAGTCCGTCACACACCCAGCTAATGTACACACAGCTCGGCGCTAAATATTGGGAACACCCTGCAGGGAAGAAGTCAGGGTACACAGAGGAAGGAAAACACCTTGCAACATGCAGCAACTGCTTACATTAATTGAGAAAGCTAGCTAACACCGTGTGATGGCACACA
Source organism: Triturus cristatus (assembly GCF_964204655.1). Lineage (NCBI taxonomy): Eukaryota > Metazoa > Chordata > Amphibia > Caudata > Salamandridae > Triturus > Triturus cristatus. The sequence goes on along the minus strand of NC_140586.1, from coordinate 319,915,486 downwards.
GATCCCATGGTCCCCCCTATGAGCAGCACACTACTACATTTCCCACACACCCAACACATGGACACCACCCACAACCATGAAGCAGCCCCACCGACAGCAATGCCAGCAAAGCAGGAGTGTTCCAAGGGCAAAAAATAAATAGCTTTATTCAGCATGATCCAAAAACTGGTATGTAGGAAGTTCAATATTTACAAAGCCCATAGGGCAGTCCAGGAGTCACAGCTGGATGGGGGACACAGTGGGATGCGTGTCCCCTAGCTTGCCTGCACAGTTACAAGCCGTTGTCTTCCACAGGGGTGAGGGCATCAAGTGGGGGGGAATGAACAGGCACCGCAGGGACAGGAGGGCAAAGGGTAGGCGACGTGGGTGCAGGGATGGAGGACTCCACCACAGGGGGTGGGGCAGGGCCAAAGGCGGATTCTAGGAGCGCGCTGCACACCTTGGCAAGGTCCTCCAGGGACTCCCCTGCACCCGAAGGAACCACAGGCCCCAAGGAGGGGGGTGTGGTAAATATTTCGTTACCGGTACTATTTTTTATGCGGTAAAGTCAATTAAGAATAACTCAGTAAATATAAGAGGCAGAATCCGTGGTATTAGAGGTTTTAAAAGGCTTTATTCCTATACAAAGGAAGACAATTCGAATTGTGGGCCTTCTATTCCATCACCACGAAAGTTCAGGAAGGAAGGGAGCATATATTATTGACAGGTAATCATTTTTATAGAAAAGGCATTACAGTGAAACAGATGCAGTAGGCGTAATAACTGATAAGACAAAATAAAATATGCATGCGTAACTAGAATAGGCGTAACTAGAAAACGTCATTATACATGATGTCACAAGTGGGTGGATCCATAAAAGAATCCTGCAATGTCAGCAGAAATGTTTGGCAAAGATGCGCGCGCAGCCGCATGACGTGTGATTGACGTGCAACTAGAGGGTGAAGGGGACTTGACATTTAGCTCTACATATGGAGACAGAAGTCTGGGGTTATGTCAACCTAATCCCAAATCATATCTAATATCCTATGTTTAAAGAACTGTGTTATCCAAAAGGAGAGGTCTCTTAGGATAGAATCTTATTCTATACTGACTATACTGACTGTTAGTGCGTGTACAAGCGTCTAAGTGTCTACACTAGATGCGAGGGGGTAGGAATATTCCATGGTAACGGGGCTATGAATTACTTGCATGAGGACAGCGAGGCCTTGCCCCTTTGCATGGTAGCTGGAGGAATGTTTACCTAAACTACTAGACAGGAATGCATCGGATGAGGAGCGAAGGAGATAATCTCGAAGGTGAAATACAGTTTTTGGCAGGCGACAGGCTGGATCAGGCACCGTTAGCCGCGCAAGGAGTAAGACAAAGTTCATGGTCACAGATGCAGGCTCAGACTGGAGCTTTCAGAGGCAGAAGGCAGGAAAAGGCTTGATGACAGAATTCGGGCCTACTCGCCTGAATCTGTGAAATGTGGAAAGTAAACCACATAAAGTCGGTGGCCTTTCATACTTAGGAATGGAATATCTGACCCATTCATGGCGGATCTGAAAGAGGACATGTTGATGGTGGACGCACATATTTTTGCGTCTTCAGAACTGGAGCAGGAGGGAACATACATGTACTTATAGCATGCACATGGAGCCGTTGGGGTCTACGATAGGGGACATAACTGATCACAAAATTCATATTTCCTCATTCCCTCCTTGTCCCCTTCGGACCCTCAGGAGATATCGATCTTCATCAATCCATCGATCTGTTCATATAGCATCATTTGTTCTTCTTTCTTCTTCCGGGATCTCGAACGAAAACTTGGATGTGGGATACACGAGGTGGCACACAGACCACAAATCGCTGGCCCACATTGTAGACATAAGCAGCAACTGAATAGTATGAGAAAGCCAATACCTAGGAAGGATAGGATTCTCCATCCCCAGACTGACAACACGCCCCAGAACCAACCGGACCAAGTCCAGGTGCCTGGACTCTGGTGTATCTGGCTTACAATCTTATGAAGGCGAGTTATGGCTTTATATACTGACGGCGAATTTTCTGGGATGAAAATGCAGCAACTTGATCCGATGACCCTACAAGCTCCGCCCCTATCGGCCAGGATGACGTCAAGAACAAGACGATTTTGAAGCACAACAATCCGCATAGCAGACTGCTCTTCTGTTAAATTGCCTAAGGCGGAAATAGTTTCGTTCACTACTGCTTCAAGGGTTCTGGTTAATCTACGTATCAGCTTACTATTAGTGACTGTACCTATATAGGGAAAGAAACCTTTATTGAAATCTGTGTATTTTTCCCATGCTGTTTCAGTGTAATCGACAATTGGGAGATCTCTCTGCTGTCTATTGTGTACTAAATGGGTATTTCTATGATAATCAGGAGGAGCTAGGAAAACAGGTGGCAGAAGGTATGCTATGTAACAGGTACCATCCCAATCTAAAGGTAGACATATATATGCGGTCTGGCCACATATGAAGTAGGAATGATGGGAGGCTCTAAATGTAGACTTGCCTTGATCACTGAATTTTATTACAGTGGTGCATTTACTGTGGCCCATGTGTATGGAACCATTCTTTTTTATACATAATTCCCCTTTTACTGGGAATACTGACATGGCGGGCAAGATTGGTGTAGCTTCAGATTCAACGTTCAGGATCATGAGGTTAAGTGTAAAATTACCTAATCCATATACTTCATTTTCTAGATCAGTTCCTGTTTTTCTGGGAAGTCCCTCCTTGTTAGGGTAGCAGACTTTAAGTAAAACTAAGTTCAGGTTTCCCCAAACCCAGTTGTCTTGATAAACTGCGGAATTTGAATCTAGGGAATTAATCAAACTAAACCATGCTCCACAGGAGCCATTGTGTGTGAACGGATATGGAAAGAGGGGCAAAACTCCCTTATAGTTTTGATAGGGAGGGAGTCGGCCACATATCCAACAATTTGTAGCATTGCTGGTTTGATGGGAATGATGTAACATACTAATAAATGTGTTGTTGCGCAGCGCAAATCTATAGGACAACTCATGCGGAGGAAATTCACTAAAAGAATGTTCTGCAGTTATATTGTAAGCATGTTTAAGAATAGGATAATACATATGCAATAGTATGCTAAAAATAATGATCAGAAGACTTAGAAAAAACAAAATTAATAATGTTACTGTACAGTGACTACGAAGTGATTTACAATACGCATGCTTTTTCAGCTGCATTTGCTTATTTCTTTCTCTATTCCGGTCTAGAGGATACATGTCAGAGACAAATTCAACCGATTCACCTTGGAGAGGACTTAAACAATCAAATTGTCTGACTTACTAGACCTCAATTTTAGTTTATAAAGTTCTGGTTTAGTTAATTCAACCAAGGGGAGCTTTGAGTCTGTCTTTGAGGGAATACAGGGTTCAGTATTGTCACTGGATGGTAGTCCATAAAATTTCTTGATATGACTCGAGTGCAACCACCCTTTGCGACCTTCGATCTTCACGGCTGTCCTTGTAGTGAGTAGAACCAACTTAGGCGACTTCCACCTAGGATCCAGTTGGGTCTTTCGGTCGAAATTCCTGACCAAGACAAGATCACCAGGAACCACGTCATGGGGCTTCACCTCAGTATTATCGGGAAAAGCTGCGGATACCTGTGAACGACAAGATTGTAGTGCAGACATCAAGGAAGCCAGGTAATCTGTCAGCATATTACAGTCAACGTCAGTGATTTTACGAGGTATAGGCGTCCCCCACATATTTGGTGGTCTACCGAAGATCACCTCATACGGGGATAGCCCTGTTCGAGAATGTGCTACCATTCTCATGTAAAAGAGCGCAACTGGTAAGGCTACTATCCAATCGACTCCTTTTTCTCTACATATTTTGGACAATCTAATTTTCAAAGTTTGATTATGGCGTTCTACGAGACCTGCTGCCTCGGGATGTCGGACACAGTGAAATTTCCATTGATAGCCTAATAGAAGGGAAACGTGTTTCATTAGTTCGGATGAGAACGGCTGGCCGTTATCTGAGTAGACAACACGTGGTAAACCGTACCGTGGGAAGAATTCTCGAACTAACTGTTTGGCAGTAGTCGGGGCAGTGTAATCTGAAACCGGGTATGCTTCTGTCCAACGGGAAAGAGCACAGACAACTACGAGAACATATTTGAATCCTCGACATCGTTCCATCTGGATATAATCCATCTGGAGAACTTCAAAAGCATGATCGGGAGTTTGAAATCCACCCTGTTCTACGGGGATGCTTTTACCTGGATTAAACTGACAACATATCATACAGGTACGAACCTTTTGTTTAGCTGCGGCTCGCAAGTGCTTGTTGAACCAAATGTGTTGAATACTGTCTAGCATAGCTTTTTCTCCTAGGTGTGCTGGACTATGTATTGTGTTAATGATGACTTGGACCATTGAGTCGGGAAGAAACCATATAGATTTTTCCTTCGTCATCCATCCCTGATCTGTTTGGATCCCTCCTAATTCAGTCCATTTCTTTATTTCTTCTGGCGTAGCATGTGTCTGTATGTCAATTACATCAAGGGCGGGATCCTTAACTGTCATGCAATGTGTTGGTGTCGGAACTATTGTCTTTGTCATGTCAGTTGTGTGAGTCTGATTCTGAGCAGTCTGTTTAGCTGTTCTGTCAGCTAGGTCATTACCCTGAGAAATGATATCGGTAACTTTTGTATGGGCTTTGCATTTCATAATCGATATTGCAGTAGGTAGATGAATCGCGTCTAATAGGGCTTGAATGAGGGGTCCGTGCTGGATGTGGGCACCGTGAGAAGTTAAATAACCTCTCTCTCGCCACAGTACGCCGAAGTCATGGACGACTCCAAATGCATAACGTGAATCTGTGTATATGTTGACTTTCTTATTTTTGGCTTGAATACAGGCTTGTGTCAGAGCGATGAGCTCTGCTGCTTGAGCTGACAAAGTGTTGATACGATTTGTTTCAATGACTTCAGTGTCTGTTGTGACTGCGTAAGCGGCCACTAGCTCTCCTGTACTTGCTCTCATACATGACCCATCTACATATAATGTCAAGTCTGGATCTGACAAAGGGATATCTGTCAAGTCTTGTCTGGGTTTCGTCGTGATAGTAATGACTTCGACACAATCATGTGCCAATGGATCTGTTCCGCCCACTGGTAACAATGTGGCAGGATTTAACGTATTACAACGTCTGATTTCTATGTGTGGCTGAAACAATGTCAGTTCGTAACCGGTGAGTCTCGCTATAGTCAAGTGTTGTGTCTGTGTGCGGTTCAAAAGAACCTCTACTGCGTGTGGTACTTGTACTGTCAATTGGTGTCCTAACACTATGGCATCGCTTTGTCTGATTGCTAAAGCTGTTGCTGCCACCGATTTCAGGCACGCTGGAAGAGCCTGAGCTACTGGATCTAATGTACTAGAGAAATAAGCACATGGTTTATGTGATCCTGCTTGCTCCTGAGTGAGTACTGACAAAGCAGTACCTTCGCGTTCTGTAACGAAGAGTGTAAACTGTTTACTGTAACATGGTGTTGCTAGGACAGGTGCTTGGCATAAAGCTTTCTTTAAGCTTTCAAAGGCGTGTGTATGTTCTTGAGTCCAAGGGAGGACAGTCGATGTGGCTGCCTCCTGTGTTGTCAACTGGATGAGTGGTTTTGCTAGAAATGCATATTGAGGGATCCACTGCCTACAGTATGAAGTGAGGCCTATAAAAGCCCGTACCTCCTTTTGTGTCTTGGGTGGTGGCATGTTAGCAATTAACTGGATGCGGTCGGATGTAAGCTGCCTTCCCTCCTTGGACAGCGAGTGCCCAAGGTAAACAACTCGCTGGACACAGAATTGCAGCTTAGAAGGGGACACCTTGTGCCCCTTGTCAGCCAGAAATTTCAAAACCGTCAGTGACGCTTTTTCACATTCAGGTTCGCTTCGAGCGGTGATCAGTAGATCATCGACATATTGAAGCAAGGCAGTGTTAACTGGCATGTGGATACTGTCGAGTTCTCGTTTCAGTGCTTGGCTATAGATGCTGGGGCTTTCTGTAAATCCTTGAGGTGCGCGTGTGAATTTAAAACTTTGTCCATTTAAACTGAATCCGAACAAATATTGGCTTTCCGGATCGATTGGGACACTAAAGAAAGCATTCTTGAGATCAATTACAGTGAAAAACGTTGCTTCTGAGTCAATAGCTGTTAGTAATGAAGAGATATCTGGGACCACGGGGTATTGTGGCACAATACATTTATTTAATTCGCGCAGATCAATAACTAATCGATATACTGGTGGAGCTTTTGGATCCGTTCTTTTAAGAATCGGAATTATCGGAGAATTGCATACATTGGAGTCAGTTTCGACAACCACTCCTTGCACAATGAGCTCGTCAATGATTTGCAGTAAAGCCACAACAGCATCGGGTGGTAACTTGTATTGTCGCATTCGTGGTAGTACTATTCCTGTTTTCAGTGTAACTCGATATGGTGTAATGTTCATGCAACCAACATCAGTGGGGCCTTGTGCCCATAAATGTGTAGGTAAATTCTGCAGTCGGTGATCCATGTCTCTGGATACGTAGTGACCTTTAAAGTCACGTAGAAATAGTCGTACTCCTTCCGGAGAACAACATATTATAGCTCCTAGAGCTTTCAATGTTTTTATGCCTAACAAGTTTTCTGGACATGATTTAGTAAGCAATAAATCTGTAGTACGTGTCAATGGACCGACTGTAAGTGGAAGAGGTTGTGTTACGTCATTAATTATAGGTTTTCCTGAGAATCCAAGGGAAATATTCTGTGAGCCTGAGAGGGGTGCCCCTGGAACTTCACTGCGTCTTATAGTTGTTCTGCTTGCCCCTGTATCAAGTAAAAACTTTCTGTCTTCCCCTAATAATTCGCTATGTACATAAGGTCCCTCTTGGTCTACAGGAACCTCAATAAGGGGTAAGCCAACTTCCCTCTCTAGGCTATCTCATGAGTATCGCTGATAATCGGGATAATCTGCTTGTGCATACTGATACATCTGTTGTGTCGTCGCTTGTGTTGCAGCAATAGGCTGCGCTTGTGGTGGTGCTACGATCTGTTGTGGAGCTCCCTGTTGCGGAGCTAATTGTTGCGGAGCTAACCTAGGTTGTGCATGCTGAGGAATTTGTTGTTGATTCTGATCCTGTCTAGGTGGACGTGGTCTCTCCTGCGTTCTACCTGTAGCAATATTATGTTTCAGGACTGGACAATCATGTAAATAATGACCTAGTTGTTTACAATAGTTGCATGTCCCTTTCGCAGGGCCTGCGGAATCACCCTTTTGATGATGACCATCGGCTGGAACTGACTGTGCAACAAGCATTTTCATTTTTGTATCTTTCATACGTCTTTGTTCGTGTTCTTGTTCTTCTCTAATTCTATTGTGATGATATTGTAACATCTGTAGCATCTGTGATGGGGTATTACCTTGCCAGGTACTTTCGAATTTCAATACTCTATTCTTGACTTGTAGCAGAGAATTTTCAACTAATTTTGTCACAAACAGATGTGGGTATGACTCACTACTGGCTTTTATGCCACTATTTATACCAAAACATTTTTCAAATCGGGAATAGAAATCACTAGTGTCTTCGTCTGGCTTTTGTTTACAGGCTGAGATTGCACCCCAGTCTTCCTTTTTCGTAGTTAATAAACGTGGCAGTACCTGTATTAGTAATCCTGCTAGTGCTGTAGTCTTTTCCCCAAGCCCTGCTCCTGCAGCTCGGGCCTTTTCTTCGTTTTCTAATGCTGTCCAATCTATCTTTTGGTCTCCCACCTCCCATTCTTTTTCTTTGAGTTTTTCATAAACACCGGCGGGTAATAGGACTTTTAATATTTTCATAATGTCGGGGTAGGTATACTCTCCCATGAGTAACATGTCTTTTATCTCACGGTGGAAACCTGCTGGGTCCTTGTCATGGCTGGGTACTACTTTCTTCATTTCTAATAATTCTAATTTAGTTATAGGCGTGTACACAAACACGCGTGTAAAATTATCACCGGCACCTCTAATTGGGTGCACTTCGCGTAACGGGTTCTGTCTATCTATGTGATACATTTTTCTTCCCATGATGGGAACTGGAACGTGTTCTGGGCATACGAAATTTAAATATTGGTTTCGGGATTCTAGAATTTCCTTAATCAAATCAGTACCTGACCCTCTCCATATATTCGTGAGTAGTTCTGTCAATATGTCAGGTAAGGGTCCTGGATCGGAGTGTTGGCTTTTATATAATATAAGGAGGTGTTGAATCATGTATATACTAGCTAAACGCTGTTCATATGGGTCTAGATTCAGAAACGTGTGTGTAAGTACATCATCATTGTATTCGCCGGGACTGTCAGCCCATTGTACTGCTGACCTGGCTAATTCTTGTTCGTCCATGGAATCGAGCATGTGGTACCCCCTTCGATCTCGGAGTAATTTATCAGCGGCTTGGAATAGGTGTTCAGGGGATTTTGTATTTAGCATAGGGTTTGGAAAATGTCTATTATATTCTGGACGTATTGGACGTACCGGATCATTAAAACCTCTGGTATTATTATGGGGTTTTCCTCTACTTACATAAGCTATCGTTTCTACTTGCTCTGACTCTTGCTCCTCCTCCTCTCTGTTTAGGTCAGCGGCGTCTACCTCTAATCTTTCTCCGTGTATTCGTTCTACTTCTTTGCGGATCTTTCGGTACATGGCGACTATACATAACTGTTTATCATGTCTCCCTTCTGATACATTCTGGCCCCAAGTGACAAGTTTTTGCATTTCTTCCGGATTTATCCCAGGCCGGTCTTGATTTCTGATTACACAGTTTATGAGGAAACGTAACAGTTGTCCCTGTACCTCCGCTTTCTGGTACTCCATGGCTCTGCTAATACTTTCAGGACTTCGCCCTGACTGAACAAAGTGATATATATTTTCTAAATGTGTAATCATTCCTGGTAGCTTCGTTAAATATATTGCAGCTCGTCGAATACGTAATGATGACAGCAGCATTTCGTCCCGTTTACCGGGCACAGGATCATATCTACAATCTACTAGAAGTTCCTTAAGCATGTCGGGAGTTGCTAGTTTGGGCGTACGTTGGTGTGCTAATTCTCTAAGGGAAAATTTATTTCCTCTGGGTGGCGTAGAAAAAATGTCTGTCGTACCTCCTGTAGCACCGTCTGGGGTGCTGGACGTGAAAGGATTTGTTGAAGGTGAGACAGAGATTGTAGATGCGGGAAAAACTGTAGAGACGGACGGGCCTGTTGGAACTTGTGTAGGAGTTTGTAGTTGCGGGGGTACAGACGTATGCTCTTGGTGTTGAACACCATCGGCAAGCGATGTGGGTGGTATGGCATTAGCATACTCGGGAGCTGCGTCGTCTAAATAGGAGGAAAGAAAAACGTCCTTCGCTGTTTTGGGATGTGATTTGGGATGTGCTTTTATCGGAAACAATGGAGGTGGCAAGTCTTTTGGTATTTCCGGAGTAGCCTTAGGTAACCCTTCGGCCAGAAGTGGATACATACCATTCATAAGGGCGTTTCTTTGTCTATCTACTTGTTCTGATTTTACTCGGGTACCTTCCTCAATTAACAGATTCTCTCGGACTTTATTTGAATTCTCTCTACCTTTCTCTTCCTGTCTGTGTGCTTTTTCTGTACGTCTGTATGATTCTTTACGCCATAATTCAATGGCATCTTTCTGTGACTGTCTGGCTTTCTTTTTCCATAATTCTTCTTCTACTCTCATGATGCAATCTGCATCCCAGGTCCCCGTTGCGGGCCATCTCTGACTCTCTGGTAATTCTTTGGTGTAGTCCACCCATAAATCTAGAAATAATACGGCATCTAGACCATGCTTATGATACATAAAGTATCCTGGAGTGTCCCTAGGTGGAATGGGAACAGCTTCTTCGAGTACACCTTTTCTAGTTTTAATCTGTCTTAGTTTCGAAAAGAGCGGCATTTTTAGACCTTATTACTAGAACACACTTTATACAAGAAAACACAATAATGAACAGTCATTCACACCACAATATATAGAACGTATTTAAAACATTTAACGCTTAACAGTTTTACGAACAATGATAACTAATAGAAAACTAGTTACTGACATTATACTGACACTAGATAATACTTATTTATATGCAAAACATACTATATATACTGCTAAACAGTACAGATACACTGCTAAAACAGTGCAGACCGGATTTGTGTACCCAAACCCGTCTTGACCGGCACAGACTATGTGCACGTAAAATGCCTCCCCGGTAATGGTACTCACCGGGTAGCTCGGAACGGAAGGCCTCGGAACGGAACTGAAACTGGACCGGACTCGACTCGACTCGACTCGGAACTTCGGAACCTGGCGGGACTCTGTATACCTCGGATCTTGCTCTCTCAGCTAGGCTCTGGTCGGGATACTTCGCACTTCTCACCGCCTCGTCTGGGTGTTGATCGCAGCCTCAGTCGTTCCCGCTTGGCCGGAGGGAGATACAGGAAATCCTGCAGGTACGCGTTTTTTGTCCGTTCAGCTGTGGCAGGAGACCGGGCCTGCAACGCACCGCCGGCGCGTGAGATGAGAAAGTGTCCCTATTCGGGCGCCAATTTATGTGGTAAATATTTCGTTACGGTACTATTTTTTATGCGGTAAAGTCAATTAAGAATAACTCAGTAAATATAAGAGGCAGAATCCGTGGTATTAGAGGTTTTAAAAGGCTTTATTCCTATACAAAGGAAGACAATTCGAATTGTGGGCCTTCTATTCCATCACCACGAAAGTTCAGGAAGGAAGGGAGCATATATTATTGACAGGTAATCATTTTTATAGAAAAGGCATTACAGTGAAACAGATGCAGTAGGCGTAATAACTGATAAGACAAAATAAAATATGCATGCGTAACTAGAATAGGCGTAACTAGAAAACGTCATTATACATGATGTCACAAGTGGGTGGATCCATAAAAGAATCCTGCAATGTCAGCAGAACTGTTTGGCAAAGATGCGCGCGCAGCCGCATGACGTGTGATTGACGTGCAACTAGAGGGTGAAGGGGACTTGACATTTAGCTCTACATATGGAGACAGAAGTCTGGGGTTATGTCAACCTAATCCCAAATCATATCTAATATCCTATGTTTAAAGAACTGTGTTATCCAAAAGGAGAGGTCTCTTAGGATAGAATCTTATTCTATACTGACTATACTGACTGTTAGTGCGTGTACAAGCGTCTAAGTGTCTACACTAGATGCGAGGGGGTAGGAATATTCCATGGTAACGGGGCTATGAATTACTTGCATGAGGACAGCGAGTCCTTGCCCCTTTGCATGGTAGCTGGAGGAATGTTTACCTAAACTACTAGACAGGAATGCATCGGATGAGGAGCGAAGGAGATAATCTCGAAGGTGAAATACAGTTTTTGGCAGGCGACAGGCTGGATCAGGCACCGTTAGCCGCGCAAGGAGTAAGACAAAGTTCATGGTCACAGATGCAGGCTCAGACTTGAGCTTTCAGAGGCAGAAGGCAGGAAAAGGCTTGATGACAGAATTCGGGCCTACTCGCCTGAATCTGTGAAATGTGGAAAGTAAACCACATAAAGTCGGTGGCCTTTCATACTTAGGAATGGAATATCTGACCCATTCATGGCGGATCTGAAAGAGGACATGTTGATGGTGGACGCACATATTTTTGCGTCTTCAGAACTGGAGCAGGAGGGAACATACATGTACTTATAGCATGCACATGGAGCCGTTGGGGTCTACGATAGGGGACATAACTGATCACAAAATTCATATTTCCTCAGGGGGGGTCAGAGGGATGGGTCGCAGCGCCACTGGGGGAGGGTGTGGACAGGGGGGGGGACTCAAGCACCCTGACCGGGGACTTCCTTGACCGCTTGCGGGGTGGTGTCACTGTGGGGCTCAGGGACAGAGCGGCCATGAAGGAGTCTTTGGGGGAGATGTGGCCAGGAGAGCTGAGGGGAGGGGATTTGGAGGGAGTGGATTGGGTGGAATGCGGACTCCCACTCTGGCTGCGTGTCACACGTTTGCCCCCCGACCCAGTGGGTGTGCCTACTTCACCCTGTGTGTGCGTGTCAGGAGGTGTGCGGCGGACCTTCCCTGCTGGTGTGGTGCCTGTGTCTGTTGTGGTGGGTGCATGCTTACGTCTGTGTGTATGTGGGACAGGCATGGGAGTGGGAAGTGTGGAAGGAGCAGGGGTAGGGGGTGGGACGTAGCGCTGCAGGAGACCCACTGCTGCAGTCAGTGTGGAGTCTATGGACCTCAGCAAGTTGCGTTGGTCAGCCTGCGATGAATGAATGCCCTCCAAGTATGCCTCCATGTTGTTGAGGACCTGGCTGTGGCCATGGAGGACATTAAGGATCGCAGTCTGACCAATCTGCAACTGCCGCTGGATGTCCACAGACTCAGCATTGGCGGCAGCAGTGGAGACAGGGGCAGGGGGTGCGGTGCCTGGCAGGAAGGAGACATGTGGGGACCGGGCACGTTGGGAAGGGACACGAGCAAGTGGGAGGCGGCTGATGCCAATGGAGGGGGCGGTGCGAGATGTAGGGCTGCTGTCAGATGGTGGTGCAGCCACCGCCCACTCGGAGAGATCATCCTCGGACCCGTCAGCTTCATACTCTGTTGTGCCAGTCGACAGGTCCCCGGGTTCACTCTCCTCCGCCTCTGTCCCACTCGAAGTGCCAGGCACGATGCCACCGCTGGCACTGGTGCTCGGTCCCTCCGCGCCGTCTGTGTCCATGTCTCCCTCCGTGTCCCCCGACGATGCTGTGGGCAGGGTGAAGAGACAGAAATTAATCATACACCTGTATACATATGTCACATGAGTCAAATCTACTTAGGTCACAGTGCATAGCCTGAAACAAAGGAATAGTTACAACTACAAAACAAGGTACATATGTAGGCCCTGCAAGACACAGTTGTGTGACCCACCATGCCATGGAAAAACTATGGAGAGCATGAAACAATAGCAAATGAGATGACATGGAATTTTGACTGAGGAGCAAGGCCCTGGGGACAATCCAGCACTGCATCTGCACCACACAGCGTGGCAGGCAATAGGGATGAGCAGGGACCACATCCAGGAACTAGAGGCACATGCAACATAGGTAATACTGAGAACATGCCCACCCTGACTGGCACAATGCACCTTGAGTGTATGTCCAGACAAACATCACACACTGGCCAGTCCTAGCAAGGAGATGACAGGTCTTGACATGTAGGCCATGCCCGCACCACCCACCCCCTACATGAGACAAATCTGTGGAGACACAGGAAGCACTTACATCTCTTAGTCAGGGTGAAATACACATGGGATGCAAAACTTCAATATTGCACACAAACTACCCAAGGTGCGGCTGTCCAAATTATCATGTACAAATGGGCATCATCAGATGATTGCAACAAGACACAAAGGCAATGGCCACCGTGAGTATGTAATAGGAAAATCAGGTCAGGCTGTACAGTGGACACTTGTAATACATCTCACGTCAATATACATGGTGCCAGGGGACAATGGCACAGAGCCCAACCTATGCTGTAGACACAGAGATTGTCGACATTCTCGGATTACACACATGATACCTAGGAAAAGATGCCCCTGGGGACAGTAGTGGCCACACAACTCCATGCTCCTGAATGGGAATGACTGCAACACACGCTAACATCCCTGCACTATGCGTAACGCACAATCATGCACATCATGTCACAGGCCACCACATGGGACATGCCTGCTGGAAGGCCTCGCACTCGAGAGATTAACTCCCATGTCTGGAATCAGCATTAGTGCCAACTGACATGGAACCCACAAGTCCAGAACTGGACAGGGCACAGGCAAGGTCACTAAACCTGTTACACACCACCCCCACACATGATGCTGCAGGCATTGTACACTTGGAGAAGGTGTCAGGCTACATAACTTTGTGATGGAGTGGCTACACAGAGACCAGGGAACACATTGCAAGGTGGGGAAGGGAGGCAGGAGAGCCCTGCAACACTGTGGGTAACAGGATCTGCACAGCACCATAAACCATGGAAGTGTATCCATGGAACAGTGCACTTACAAATGCTGGTGAAACACAACAAACACACACATGTACCTACCCCCTTCCGGCTGCTGCATCTCCTGTAGGCGCCTGTCCAAGTCAGGAAAGACCACCGCCAGCACACGTTTCTAGATGTGGGAGAGACGGCGGCGCCCGTGGTTCTTATGGCTCTCAGGTGAGTCCCCCAGCAGGACCCGTGCGATCCTCCGCGTCCAGCACCGGATATCCTGCCAGCGTTTCCTCACCTGGGACAGGCGCCGCTTCCGACCATCCGCACTCCTCACGGCGCTGACGGCGTCCAGCCATATCTGCTCCTTGGCAGAGGCGTCTACCTGTGAGGATGGACAAGTGACACTACATCAATACACCTGGCACATGTCACAGGGACACAGATTAGAACACATTCGCTGTTTACAACAAGGCATAGTATTCATCCAACGCATTGCACCTTTGTCATAGGGACATGATCCTCTGGGGGAAGGCCAAAAGCAGTGCGTGCCATTGAAAGGACACAGGTGGAATGAGGGCAACTACACAATCAAAGATCCAGGCTCACACTGTGCATCACACCCACCCCTCCTGTCTCACGGCACTGCTGGGAGTGATAGGCCCCCACCCCTCCTGTCTCAGGGCACTGCTGGGAGGACTCTGCACCCACCCCTCCTGTCTCAGGGCACTGCTGGGAGGACTCTGCACACACCCTCCTGTCTCAGGGCACTGCTGGGAGGACTCTGCACCCACCCCTCCTGTCATAGGGCACTGCTGGGAGGACTCTGCACACACCCCTCCTGTCTCAGGGCACTGCTGGGAGTGATAGGCCCCCACCCCTCCTGTCTCAGGGCACTGCTGGGAGGACTCTGCACACACCCCTCCTGTCTCAGGGCACTGCTGGGAGTGATAGGCCCCCACCCCTCCTGTCTCAGGGCACTGTTTGGAGTGATAGGCCCCCACCCCTCCTGTCTCAGGGCACTGCTGGGAGGACTCTGCACCCACCCCTCCTGTCTCAGGGCACTGCTGGGAGGACTCTGCACACACCCCTCCTGTCTCAGGGCACTGCTGGGAGTGATAGGCCCCCACCCCTCCTGTCTCAGGGCACTGCTGGGAGGACTCTGCACACACCCCTCCTGTCTCAGGGCACTGCTGGGAGGACTCTGCACACACCCCTCCTGTCTCAGGGCACTGCTGGGAGGACTCTGCACACACTCCTCCTGTCTCAGGGCACTGCTGGGAGTGATAGGCCCCCACCCCTCCTGTCTCAGGGCACTGCTAGGAGACATCAGGCATTCCCCCCCCCTACAGTACATAGCATGTGTGTCACACCTGGACACAATGGCAGAAGTCACAGTCACAAAAAAGGGACACAGTCTGTGCCAGTGGACACTGCACTCACCTGATAACCTGGTCGCCCGTACAGCAGGGGGTACTGTGGGAGGATCACATCCACCAAAGCCATGTTCTCCTCCAGGGTGAATGGCTGTGACCTCTCCACAGCCCTTGACATGGTTCCAGGGAATCAGTAGCAGCAGCTGGGTCGTGGAATACAGAGATGTGCAGGCAAGTGCTCCCTCATGGGACCTGGCTGCCTTATATCTGCCTTGCTGGCCCATCTCATGCACAGGAGTACAGAGTGATTGGTCACTCACATTTGCATCCTATGTTTCCTCCAATCCCTTCAAACCTAGCAGTCTGTGGGTTCTCAATCTGTTTTTTTGTCCTGCATGATGTCAGCCCCACAAACGCATTGCAACAAAGTAGATTTATTCCAACTGAATTCTGCCGTGCAGCTTCCTGAACTAATTCAAAATTTGAACTTGGTCTCCATGACAACCAGCATGCATGTAGGCCTTAATACTTGTCCCTCATGTGTCCCCTATGTAATTTGGAGCTTCACACACAGGTACGGTGCGTTCCGGGGCCCTAGGGCACCCCAAATGCATTGCAACGGCCCGTACACGCGTGCCTACGTTCACTATCACTCTGGGTGTCCTCGCGTATGCGTACTCGTAGTGGTACGGGCCGTACGCGCGCCTGTACGCTCCCTATCACTACGTGTACGCATACGCGAGGACACCCAGAGTGATATGGAGCGTACAGGCGTGTGTACGGTCCGTACCACTACGAGTACGCATACGCAAGAACACCCATAGTGGTAGGGCCGTACACGCGCCTGTACGCTCCCTATCAGTATGGGTGTCCTCGCGTATGCGTACTCATAGTGGTACGGACCGTACACGCGTGCGTACGCTCACTTTCACTATGAGTACTCATACGCGAGAACACCCATAGTTATACAGACCGTACACGTGTGCGTACGCTCACCTTCACTATGGGTGTTCTCGCGTATGCGTACTCATAGTGATAGTGAGCGTACAGGCGTGTGTACGGTCCGTACCACTATGGGTGTTCTCGCGTATGCGTACCCTTAGTGGTACGGACCGTACACGCGTGCGTACGCTCACTATCACTATGGGTGTTCTCGTGCATGCGTACCCATAGTGATATGGACCGTACACACGCCTGTACGCTCACTATCACCATGGGTGTTCTCGCGTATGCGTACTCATAGTGATAGTGAGCGTACAGGCGTGTGTACGGTCCGTACCACTATGGGTGTTCTCGCGTATGCGTACCCATAGTGGTACGGACCGTACACATGTGCGTACGCTCACTATCACTATGGGTACACATACGGCAGCACTCCCATAGTGATAATGGAACGTACACAGGCCCTCTTAGCAGCAGTACGGCGGTTTTCACACATCACAGTGGTGACAGGCAGCACACAGGAAGGAATAGGGCTGACATACTTGTCCATGGATGGACATCAAGGCATTGTCTGGGCAGTACTACATGTGTGGGGCACAGGTGTGACAGGCTGTGATGTGGAACATTACTCCTGAGTGGAGAAGGCACCAGATGTATGATGAGATGTGTACAGATGTAATGTGTGATGGTGCAATGTGTGCCAGGCATGCCCTTCACTCCTTTGACATGTGTGCATGTCGTACTGCACACTGGGGATGAGCGTCACTGGCATGGCACGGACACCAACACACGCAAGTGTCCCCTGATGGCCGGAACAGGGGTTACCACACCTGACTTGTCACTACCCACGGTGCACGATGTGACTATGTCATGTATGTGTGGGGGGTTCCCATTAGGTTGATGTTGGAGCACCCTCAAAAGCTGCAGCTGTTGCAGCAACCAACATGTGTATGTGTGTAGATTGACATTGGACACTGTTCCGCACACCATGCCACATGTGGTATCGGATGTGAGGTGCGTATGTATGCATGGGACACGGAGTAGCGTAACAAGGACATGTCTGCATCCTCTCTATGAATGTGTGGTGAGTCATTACATGTGCACCTTCATGGCAAGGTGTGTGGGCTGTCCTAGTGTAATGTCATGTGACCTGTGTCTCCAGTGTTCTGCTACCAGTCTCTGCAATCGGCATCCTACTTCTGCTGATGTGTGGGTGTATGTCACTCCTGTGTTGCGTCTGGCTGTTCTCTTGCACTGGGACACAGCTAATCCCATGGCATGGCATGTGGAGGTTCTCAATCTCCGTGTGTAGCTGGGTCTTGGTAGGAGTGTCACCTGCCAGCCATACGTGTCCAGGGCATGTGGCACATACCTGACTCCGTATGTAGCATATGTGTATAGACAGATTAACATGTGCTCAGTACAAATTATTTGTTGTTGTGGGGCACTCACTCTTCCTTGTCACTTTCACATTCCTGCAGAGCGCCGCCTCTTCCCCGAGCAATTCCGGACTTGGCTGCCATGCGGGAGAATGATCGTATCCGGTGCTACCGCTTCCCCCGACGGTTGATTCTGGAGTTGACGGCGAGACTGGCACCACACCTGGAACCGCTGCACAGGTATCCTACGGCACTGACACCCAAGCTGAAGGTAATGGCAGCCCTACATTTTCTAGCCACGGGTACCTTTCAAAATACCATAGCTCATGTTGGTGGCATGTCCCAGAGCATGTTCTGCCGTGTGCTGCATGATTTCTTAGAGGCCATGTTGATTCACCTGGATGACTTCATCAAGTTCCCAACCCCTGAAATGCTGACTGGTGTCAAGCGTGAGTTCTATGCCCTGGGAGGGATGCCCCATGTCATTGGGTCCATAGATGGTACACATGTAGCTTTGGTACCACCACACGCACGGGAGGTAGCGTACCGCAATCGGAAGCACTACCACTCCATCAATGCCCTTGTGGTGTGTCTGTCCAACATGGTGATTTCACATGTCTGTGCTCGTTTTCCAGGATCAGCACACGATGCCTACATCGTGAGGCGTAGCAGGATGCCTGAAATGATGATGCAGCTGCGCAACGAACGAGCATGTGTTGTTGGTGGGTACAGTCTGTCTGTCCTGTATTTTGCATAGCCTACCAGCACGACCGCTTCACCAGTTCTAACGATGTCCATGTGCTTTCCATGTAGGGGACGCTGGCTATCCCAACATGCCATGGCTACTCACACCTCTCCGCAACCCCATCACGCCGGCCCAGCTCCGCTACAACACCGCCCATGGCCGGACAAGGCGAGTGATAGAGAGGACGTTTGGCCTGCTGAAGAGCCGATTTCGGTGCCTCCACAAGACCGGCGGCGCACTCCCATATGCCCCTGCGAAGGTCTGCAAAATCTTCATGGTCTGCTGCATGCTGCACAACATGGCAGTTGAGAAAGCTGTGCCACTCATCCTGGATCAAGATGATCAGGACCATCCACTCGTGGAGGACGAAGGGCTTGGCAATGGGGCTAGTGATGTGGAGGATGTGGAGCCGCAGGAGGACATCCGGACTCGGCTCATACGCGACTTCTTTGCTTAGTGGTGAGTACCAGTGTCTGAGTGTGCACACATTGCTCCACGTGTCGCATGTGTTGTGATGTGTGTCTCCACCTGCATGTATGGCACGTGAGTCAGAGGTGTGTGTGGGTGTGTCACTGGAGTGATGGTGGCAGTGATGGTTGTATTTCCCCAGTCATAATTGTGACCTAGCATGTTGTCATCCATACATGTGTCGAGTTCATGCACATGCAAGTGGCTGTGTTTTTTGTGGCTGACTTCTTGTGTGTCTCTCTTGCCCAGGTACTTGCGCATGGCGTCTGCTGGTTGCATTGTTGTGGCACTGCTATTCCTCATGGACACGTCATGGTGTGCTGACTCAGCGTTACACGCACGGACAAGTTTGGAAGTCTCCTTAGGGTAAGGGATGCATCAGGGGTGTATTGGGTGTGGCAGGTGTTCACGATGTATGCACACTGCCCCTGTCCATGTTTGGTTCCTCTGCAGCCATGTAGCATCACCATGGGACACAACATGCAGCTGTGTACACCTGAATAGATGGTCTGACTGGTTGACAGTCATCAGTGATGGGATAGTGGATTGTGATGATGGCATCAATGTGTGTAACACTGCCCTCGGACACATACGGTTTGCATTGGCTTGACATGGTGTGGGACTTCTACATCAGCGGATCAATGGTGTATGGCAGTCTCTCCGTGAGCAGCTGTGGGTGTTTAGCTGTTAGCCGACAATTGTGTGCCAGTTCCATGGCTAACACGCATTTGTGCTGCAGAAGGGGGGTGCCAGTGTTGGACCCACATGTTACTCCACAAGAAGTGTTCATGTGTAATTCAAGTTGCCTCTGCAATCCCGAAAACATGACTAATAAAGGTGTCCCTATGCCTCCAAGGTGCCTCTTCTCAGTCAATGCTGGTGTGTTGCCACGGTGCATCCAGCATGTCTGGCATGGTTTTCCCGGATAGTGGCTATGTGTCGATGTGTCGAGTAGCAAGATGCAAGCTGTGTGTGTGGGCTGAGACTGTGTATTGGGCATGATGTCCATGACTGTGTGGGTATTGTGACATGTGCCATCCCCATGCATCCAACGTTGGCCAGGCCCCCATTCTCTGCATCCACCGGACTCAAGCTTGCAGGACATGGTTCTGCCACCTGTCTACACATACCTGGGTGCCCCCCAGGACACTCCACATGATCCCTGACCTCTGCGCATGACTGTTGCTGTACTCAATGTGTCTGTCAGCACGGTTGTGCGGCCACCCCCTCAGCTGGTTGGGCCCATCACGGGTGTGTATGGTGCTCCATGTCTGTCTTGCCTAATACACTGTGACCCGTGTGCCCTGTGCCAGACTCAGGCCCCAGGGTGTGGATGGTTGAAGTCAAAAGGGAACTCAGGCATGTTTAGACTTTACAACACACATGTAAGGTAATAATGCAACCAGCAGGCATCTTCTCTTCATGGTGTGATATTTTATTTTTGTGTGGGGGGGGGTATAACGTGAGGGGCTTTCCGGGAGTTTGGAATCCAAAGTTCAGTAGGGGAGTTGGTGTCCTTGCCATTGGAAATCCTCAGAGTCCATGCCACAGTCTTTGTCAACATTGGTCAGACAGTGACCAGCAGGGCCATGTGGCAGAGAATGTCTCTTGATGCTGTGATGCTGTTGCTCCAGTGGGCCAGGTGCCAGGCCAGGTGTCCTGGGAGATGGTGATGTAGCGCCGACCCTCACGGTCCTTTCCGTGGACGACCCAGCCTCCTGCGGGGACCCTCAGAAGCAGGCCGTGACGATGTTTGGGATGCTCCGTCGGATGTCTCCTCCTCCTGATCCCTCCCTGTGGGTGGTGGTGTTCTACGCCGTCTGGCACAGGGAGGGTTGCCCAAGTTGTCGGCCATCCGACGGAGTGTATTGTGAATCCCCTGGAACACCGTCACTTGCTCAGCCTGTCTGTCCTCCATCCTCCGTTGGTGTTGCAGTAGACAGGCATGTTGCTGGGCCTGCTGGGTCTTGATCTCCTCGAGGATGGACACAACCTGGGCCATGCCCGTGGTGTCCTGCCGGTATGTGTCGAGGATGTTATGGACATGGGAATATACCGGTTCCCCAGCCAACTGGTCAGGCTCGCGCCTCCGCCGTCCTCCACTCCCACCACCCCTGCCCACTTGCACCTGGCCTGCCCTTGTGGGCACATCGGGTCTCCGGGACCCCTGAGGGGTGGCATTGGCGTTGTCGCCTGCCTCCTCCTGGGTGCCCGGGACACCGTGTCCCTCCTGGCCAGCCTGGCTGCATTGTGGTGTTGGGGCAGGGATCCTGGGTGTCTCCTGGGATGTGGCAGGAGTGGGGGTGGTGGTTGGCACAGTTGTACCTGACGCGGGTGCAGCAGGTCGTTGGACAACAGAGGGGCCAGGTCGGTCGGGGTCGGGTTCGTCCACAGAGTGGTGAGAGGCGTCGCTGCCGGTGGCTCCGTCATCCTGCAGAGCCGGGTCCTGTGAGTCTTCCCCCCCAGTGTTGGGGGTGATCCATGACGTTGACCTGTGTGTGAGAGAGACAATGTTAATTTTGGTCCATGCAACATCCATGTTTCATCAGTTTCAAAGTTGGCACATTTCCTCTTGGAATTAGGATCTGTCTTGCATTCCACTCACAGTGCACTTGTGCATGGGTGTGTCCCTTGGGCACCACTTTGGCCCCTTTAACTATGTGTGGCACAGTCTTACTTGCTGCGTCAAGTGTGACTGCAGTCAGCAGTGGAGTGGGCAGGTGTGGCGAGCCATGCATTTGCGCCTTCCGTGTAGCACTGTACATGTGCACATGGAGTGGATCCACACACTTATATGATGCAGGTAGCTGTCGTTGTGCTCGTGAACAGGTTGTGACATGGCCCTGTGTTTTGCCATGGAGAAGAGGGGGGGTTCTGGCACTGGCCACCCTTGGCTACATGCACGCAGTCTACCTGCTGACGAGCAGACATTCCCACACACCACACGGCTGATTTGCTCTCCCTGTGTCTCCCTCCCTCTCTGTCCCCCTCTCCCTCCCTCTGTGTGTCAGCCTCCTCCCTCTATCCGTGTCCCTGTGTCTCCCTCCCTCTCTGTCCCCCTCTCCCTCCCTCTCTGTCCCCCTCTCCCTCCCTCCGTGTGTCGGCCTCCTCCCTCTGTCCGTGTCCCTGTGTCTCCCTCCCTCTCTGTCCCCCTCTCCCTCCCTCCGTGTGTCAGCCTCCTCCCTCTATGCATCTCCCTGTGTCTCCCTCCCTCTCTGTTCCCCTCTCCCTCCCTCCGCGTGTCAGCCTCCTCCCTCTGTCCGTCTCCCTGTGTCTCCCTCCCTCTCTGTCCCCCTCTCCCTCCCTCTGTGTGTCAGCCTCCTCCCTCTGTCCGTCTCCCTGTGTCTCCCTCCCTCTCTGTCCCCCTCTCCCTCCCTCTCTGTCCCCCTCTCCCTCCCTCCGTGTGTCAGCCTCCTCCCTCTGTCCGTGTCCCTGTGTCTCCCTCCCTCTCTGTCCCCCTCTCCCTCCCTCCGTGTGTCGGCCTCCTCCCTCTGTCCGTGTCCCTGTGTCTCCCTCCCTCTCTGTCCCCCTCTGCCTCCCTCCGTGTGTTAGCCTCCTCCCTCTGTCCTTCTCCCTGTGTCTCCCTCCCTCTCTGTCCCCCTCTCCCTCCCTCTGTGTCCCCCTCTCCCTCCCTCCGTGTGTCAGCCTCCTCCCTCTGTCCGTGTCCCTGTGTCTCCCTCCCTCTCTGTCCCCCTCTCCCTCCCTCTCTGTCCCCCTCTCCCTCCCTCCGTGTGTCAGCCTCCTCCCTCTGTCCGTGTCCCTGTGTCTCCCTCCCTCTCTGTCCCCCTCTCCCTCCCTCTGTGTGTCAGCCTCCTCCCTCTGTCCGTCTCCCTGTGTCTCCCTCCCTCTCTGTCCCCCTCTCCCTCCCTCCGTGTGTCAGCCTCCTCCTTCTGTCCGTCTCCCTGTGTCTCCCTCCCTCTCTGTCCCCCTCTCCCTCCCTCTCTGTCCCCCTCTCCCTCCCTCTGTGTGTCACCCTCTGTCACCTCAGCCCAGCTTCCTGGGCACACACTGTTAGCAGATCTTTGAGTGGCCCTTGGCTTGTTGATGTGAGTTTGTTTCTGATCTCCAGGCACCCATTGGGTGTAGAGTGTGTCTCTGCGCTGCTGCTGTGGTGGTGTGTGCTGCCACTCTTTCACAATGTTGGCTGTTCATTAGCTGCTGTCATGTGCAAAACAGTGCCTTCACCCCCATGTGTTGATGCAAGGCGTCCGCCATTTGCTGGCGAGTCTTTCCTGTGTGGGGACACACTGTTTGTCTGGCTGTGACCTAGGCCATATGGGCAGAGGGCATTGTTGTCTGCTTCTGAGTTGCACTATGTGAATTTTGGGGCCCACCCTCCCGCCATCCGGGTTACCGTGTCATGTGTTGGTGTCTTCTGTGGCTTGTGACTTGACATTGTCCAGCTGGGTGCATGGGGCATGGTGGCGGCAGTGGCATGTGCGTGTTCATGGAGTGTGGTTGAGTCATGCGATAGCTTGGGGTGGTTGCGTGCCTGTTAGTGATTTTGGTTGTGGGTGACGTTCCCCCCATGTGAGGTGCCTTGTTTGTGTACTCACCCGGGTCTCGGAGTCCTCCTAATCCTTCGACTGCCTCCACCGGCTGTATGGCCATCACCCTCTCCTCCCAGGGCTGGTAGTGTACGGGTCTGCGGGAGGGCCCTCCTCCAGTGGCATTGGCCTGGTTGTGTTCCTCCAGCATCTTGGCTCGGACCCTCCTCCGCAGATCGTACCACCTGGCTTGGCATTCCTGCCTGGTCCTTCTGGTGTCCCCAACAGCATTCACAGCATCGATGATGGTCTTCCACATGGCTGTTTTTGCTGCCATGCTGGTCTGTCTGACCAATGTTCCAAAGAGCTGTGGCTCGACTCTGAGGATTTCATCGACAAGGACCTCCAACTCTCGGTTACTGAACTTTGGATTCTTGGTAGTGGGCATGGTGAGGGGTGTGGGTGTGGATGGTGGGGCGGTGTGTGGATGGTTGTGGGTGTGTGGGTGTGGTTGTGCAGGTATGTGTGTGTGTGAATGTGATGAGGGGGTGTTTGTGAAGGTGGTTGTGTGAAGGTGTGCAAGTGTAAGGTGTGGTGAAGCTTGTAGTATGGTGCTGTAGGTTGTCTGTGGTGTCTGGCAGCAGTGAGTCTGTTGCAAAGGCTCATGGTTTGTGTGTGTGGGCCCTTTTTATTGGTCCATTGGTGGGTGTGGCTGTGTTTGAAGTTTGGGTGGGTGTGTTATAAGGAGTGGTGGTGTATTGGGCCTCTGTTTGTTTTTGGCAGTTGCAGGTCAGTGAATGTGTTATTTTAGTGGTTGTTGGACATGTTTAGTGGCTTTGTGCCATTCGAATGGTGTATTCTTGTGTTGTTTTGGTTTGTCCTGGTTGTGTACGTGCGTTTTTAGCGTGTGTACGGTGTGTACATGGGCCATTTGGTTGTACGGTGCTGTCCTTGTGTGTGGCTTGGTACGACTCGTACATGCGGTTGTGATGTTGGGGCATGGGGTGCGCTCCGTACTTAGGAGGTTGTGGTGGGGGTGCGACTCTGACGTACACGGGTGTACATACAGGGGGGTAGGACACGTACAGGGGTGGGGGTACGACTCGAACGTACAGGGGTGTAGGTACACGGGGGTACGACACGTACAGGGGTGGGGTAGGACTCGAACGTACAGGGGTGTGGGTACACGGGCGTACGACTCGTACAGGGGTGGGGGTACGACTCAAACGTTCAGGGGTGTAGGTACACGGGGGTACGACACGTACAGGGGTGGGGGTACGACTCGAACGTACAGGGGTGTGGGTACACGGGGGTACGACTCGTACAGGGGTGGGGGTACGACTCGAACGTTCAGGGGTGTAGGTACACGGGGGTACGACACGTACAGGGGTGGGGGTACGACTCGAACGTACAGGGGTGTGGGTACACGGGGGTACGACACGTACAGGGGTGGGGGTAGGACTCGAACGTACAGGTGTGTACATACACGGTGGTACCACACGTACAGGGGTGGGGGTAGGACTCGAACGTACAGGGGTGTGGGTACACGGGGGTACGACACGTACAGGGGTGGGGGTAGGACTCGAACGTACAGGGGTGTACATACACGGTGGTACCACACGTACAGGGGTGGGGGTAGGACTCAAACGTACAGGGGTGTGGGTACACGGGGGTACGACACGTACAGGGGTGGGGGTAGGACTCGAACGTACAGGGGTGTGGGTACACGGGGGTACGACTCATACAGGGGTGGGGGTACGACTCGAACATACAGGGGTGTAGGTACACTGGGGTACGACACGTACAGGGGTGGGGGTACGACTCGAACGTAGAGGGGTGTAGGTACACGGGGGTACGACACGTACAGGGGTGGGGGTAGGACTCGAACGTACAGGGGTGTGGGTACACGGGGGTATGACTCGTACAGGGGTGGGGGTAGGACTCGAACGTACAGGGGTGTGGGTACACGGGGGTACGACACGTACAGGGGTGGGGGTAGGACTCGAACATACAGGGGTGTGGGTACACGGGGGTACGAGACACGTACAGGGGTGGGGGTAGGACTCGAACGTACAGGGGTGTGGGTACACGGGTGGGGGTTCGACACGTACACGGGTGTACATACAGGGGGGGTGTACATTCACGGGGAGTACGACTCGAACGTATGGGTGCTGGGGGGAGTGTTGGGCGCGTATGCGGGCACATGTCTCCATGGTTGCAATGGGAGTTCGGTGCGGACGGTGTTTTTTCCATACGGTTGTGAGATCGGACGCACGGGTAGGATCGTGATTCCTCGGTCGGACTTCACTTTTCACGTTTGTACGGTAAATCGTCCGAGGACGTGTCGGACACATTTTCCGACCCGAGGACGTGTGGGGAATGATTCCCAATGCGGTTCGTATGGACATTTTACCATGCGAATCGTGATTGCCAGTTTGTACGGCACTTGTACGATTCGTACGGTAAAAAGACCGGATACGAGTCGTACGGGGACATTTTTTACCGGATCGTAATCGGCACCAATGTGTCCAGGTTTTTTTGTTTAAGTTTGTACAAATCAGTTAATAAATGGGTATCAATGTGTCTTAACTGATGAATCCTGGCTCTAGAAGTGAGCACAGTTGGCTCTGATCTGCGATTCTACAAACACAGTCTGAACTCTTGCTCACTGAAAATATAGCTTTACATACAAGGTCATGGGAGCTCCAGGGTGATAAATGCAAATGCACCAGATGCGGAGGGTGTTCCGGTTTTGCCCGCTGCTGGGGGTGCTCCGCAGTAGCTCCTGCTCCAGAAGGTGAAGTTGCTCCAGGGTGCACTGCTGCTTCAAGGGGCGAGGAATATGGGATTTGTAGTTGCTTCAGCTTGGGCTGGTGATACAGGGGAACTTCTGCGGATACATAAATGGTTTGCAAACGGAGGGGCATAAAGAGGTCAGCAGAATAAAGACAGACCGATGGTTAGACATACAGGGGCATAAAGTGAGACAAAGAAGGTGGGACAGAAATCAAGATGAGGAGACAGACAAGAGCAAACCATGTGACAGAGACAGTGGAATGGAGAGAGGCTGCAAAATCAAGATAGAAGGACAGAGGCAGACAGTGTGACAGAGTTAGAAAAAGGAATAAAGAGCAGAAAGCAGAGGATCAGAGACAGGTAGAAGGACAGAGGTCAACAGAACCACAGGCTGAAAATGAAAAATATGCTCTGAGCCAAAGCGGGACAGACAGGCAGAAGTAGATGGTTCCATGGAGATAAAAGCACAGGCAGGAAGGTGCCAGGAGAAGAACAGGGGCATAGACAGTCAGAGGGACAGGACTGGGATAACACAGAAGGACAGGCCCAGAGAGAGGAACAGGCAAAAGGATGAAAAAAGGTTTAATGTGGCTGCCGGAAATGACCACCTTTTTTGATGGTGATCTGTGTGATATGTCGTATCTTCACTGTAAGTAATTTCTGTTCATAATAAACATGTTGGTGAACAGACTGATACTGAGCAATAATAAACTATTAATGGGGGATCTGGCTCTGCAACAGGAAGCCCCAGAATACAAACATTACTTGGGCTTAACTTTCAAGAAATGCTTCCTTTTTTAATTTATTATCAATATTTTTAAGCAATATATAATTGTGTCATGTTAAAAATATGTGAAGATATTAAAGGACAGGGGAGACCACAAAATAATTAAACAGAAGACTTTGGAGCTTGGAGAAATCGAATTTAGGAATACATTGAACATTTTCTCAAAAATTAGGATGTGGTGTTTTTATTTCTTGACATTGTTACTTCTAGTCCCCTAATTATTCCTGTGGAAAAAAGAGAAGTTACCTGCAGGATCATCAGCAAACTTAGCCTCCCCACCCGTCCCCCGCCGCTCACCTTTGTTCCTAATGCTGCCAGCAGAGCGTGTTTCCAGAAAGGCTGAACAAACAAGCATTGAGATAGGGAAAAGCTACAAGCATAGCGGGAGGAAGGGAACCTGTAAGGAAAGGAGAGGGATGGGAGGGGAGAGGGAACACAGGAAAAACAATGTTTTTGCCCAAAGAAATGACCCGCTGGAGTTACGTGCGGAGTGCCAGCAAACTTTACCTCCTCACCCCCTCTCAGCAATGTTCTTAATGCTGCCAGCAGAGCATGTTTCTAGAAAGGCCGACCAAACAAGCATTGAGACGGGGGGAGGAGGGGGGGCGGCTAATTCTTCCATCAGTATGAAGTGTGGAGATGCAGGGGCTCTAAGAAGGGGTGTGAAAACGACAAGGCTCATTAACGTGCAAATGGTCTTTTAAAGACACGTGAAGTACTCGAGTGCGGCTGTTCTGTGACCGGGAAGCTGTCTCAGCCCGGGGGTCCCCACAGGACGGGAGGAGGGGGGCGGGGCCGCAGCTGAAACCCTGTGAGCACAATGGGCTTTGCGCGCCTGCAACACCATGTCTCTGCATCCCGCATGGATTTCGCGCCGCTTGTGTTTTAAAACCAGCGGCGCGAACGGTCTCGTAGGGATGTCTCGCAGTGTGCGCGCCAAATCCAGGACACTGCGCGCTTCGGGTGACCATCGTGCGCGCGCGCCCATGCGCGCACCTTGGTGGGAACAGTGCTTACTACCCCTGACGAGGCATCAAATCGCTGTTCAGCAATTAGCAGTCTACTCCAGGACCCGTGGTGGATTAGTATAGAGTAATGTAAGTTGTTAATTGCAGCAGTGAACATGTGAGTCTGTTAGTTGGATTGAATAGGATAAAGGAGAGATTGAGGAGGGAAGAGTCTAGAAAGGGTTATTTGGGAGATCACAGTAGTAAAATGAGGTTTGGGATATATGGAAAGGCGTATAGGCTGATATCAGTAATGCTCTGTCCCCGGCCATGCAGTGGCGGAAGTGGAGCGATGTTAGTTTAAAAGAAATCAGAGAAGGCAGAAGAGCACTTTGCATTCTAGTGTTGCGGGCGGCTCTTCCGCATCCGGTTTTCAGCCGCTCTGCTTCCGGGTCCTTTGTCGGCTGCGTTTGGCGGCTTCTCCCTTGTTCCTGGTGGCGTCTGGCTCCCTTGTCGGCTGCGTTTGGCGGCTTCTCCCTTGTTCCTGGTGGAATCCTGGTCCCTCGTCGGCTCCCTAGAGTGGCAACCTCCACGACGGCTGGTGGCATCCTTATCCCTCATCGGCTCCAGAGAGCGACTCACTCCACGGCGGTTGGAGATGTCTTTGTTCCTCGCTAGGCTACAGGCGGCAGCCCTCTCATAGATTCCTGAAGGAGATGTCTTGGCGTCTGTGCTATGGTACCACTTCAGAAACTAACAAAGAGGAGAAAGCTCTAAGTATACTGTGGTAAAAACGCCCTGCACTTACATATATATTTATAATCCACTAATCTGATTATTGTTCCCACGACTTTGAGATCCAATTTTCTATGTGTGAATTATGCGGCAAGTGTAATGCAAAGGAGTACATTTGAATCTCCGAAGTTAAGGGGAAGTAAAACAAATAGCCTGCATATTTTTGTATACTTGTTTTTTTCCTTTATGGGAATCATCTCTAATGTTTCTATTTAAGTTGTTATTGTCTTAGGATGCAGGACACTTTTGTGCTAAAACGGTACTCTGCTTCAATTTTACATAGGTGAGTGATATACTTGTTTAATCATTCCTAAAGCTCTGGGTATTTAAATGTGCTGTGATTCCGTTTATATATTATAGGTAGTACACAGTTCCAGTATGTGAAACCATTGAGTTGTAGTGGAAGAGGGGAATTAAACAGGTACCAAGGCCATTACCATACATTCATACCTTCATGTGAATTGTGATTATTAGACTAGAGTATCGGATACACTAACATAAGTTTTATATGCTTTACATACAGTGAAGCACATAGGACTACATTGTACTTACAGTCTTTACCAAGAACGCCGTGGGACAGATCTCTTTTCTCTTCCCTTGTTTTTCCCCTCTTCCCACATTACACCAGTTTTTACTTTGACTCAGCTGGGCAGGCTTGGTGAGTAAGGAAAGTTGGGACCTTGTCTTCTGACTTGCATGTCGTCTCAGCAGAAACTACAGGTGAGATTCACCAGCTGAGAAATAGAGCAGTGAATTGGAGAGAGATGATTTTTTTAAATCTATAGTGGAAGTAAAGTAATAAATATATATATATATATAGATAGATAGATAGATAGATAGATAGATAGATAGATAGATAGATAGATAGATAGATAGATAGATAGATAGATAGATAGATAGATAGATAGATAGATAGATAGATAGATAGATAGATAGATAGATAGATAGATAGATAGATAGATAGATAGATAGATAGATAGATAGATAGATAGATAGATAGGTAGATATACACATATATATATATATATTATCTACTGGTGGTCGCCAGTAGATAGTTATAGTTAGGACCGTGTTTCCATAGGAAATCTGCAACATTCTATTTGGAATAACTTTGGCGCCGGTTGACGAATCCTCGGTGGGGCACTCCGCTCCGCTCCTACCCTGAAAGTCTCGGGGGGATTCGTCAAGCGGGGGCTGAGAAAAAAGAAGGGTCCCAAAACACGTTTTCCCCATGCAATTTTCCATAGGGACCTTTAGTCCAAGGTACAGCCAGAACGGCTGAACAGAATTACTTGAAATTTGGCAGAGAGGTAATCCTCAGGTCAGGGATGTGCCTTTTGCAGGTCTGGTGTCAATCTGTTCAGTAGTTCCTGAGAAAACCAAAAGTAAAATCATATATATATGTGGGCAGAGCCTAACCACACATCTCATCCTGAGATCTGATTGGCTGTCAGCACTTCATCCAAGAAGTGTTGGCAGCCATCTTGGGACCAATATACAAGATAGCACCTCATTAAAAAGCATTGCAGTTAATAGAAGGTTTTAAGACTTTAGTTACATTATAAATCATTTGTTGATGGTACCATACTCATTTTAGGAATTGTGGTATGTTCTAAGGTGATTTCACCATGTGAAAAAGCCTTCTGCTGGGTTATCATGATTGAGAGAAAAATATTTTCTCATGCTTTTCCCACAGAGGTTTGGAAGGTGATCTCTAAGCTAAACTGAGAGCTTATTTTCTGTAAATTCACATTATCTTTCTCAGTCATGTGAGAATGAAGTCTGACATTCTCAGTAAAACATGTACATCCAACAAGGGCAGAGACTGTCAGTTGATTCCTTTGTGTTCTACTGCAGCTTCCCAGAGTGTTCCAAAAAACAACTAGAGCGCTAACAGTCCTACTTATGATAAAACGTATGGCACACCTGAAGCCATCTTGCTTGGATTAAAGTGGTAACTCTTAAAGCATTTAATTTAAAAAGGAACAAAATGAGGGGGTTCATTTTTCCATAAAAAGTATGATTAGTGCTGCAGAAAGAAAAATTAGGGCACATTTTGAGTGACTTCTCAAATCCTCTTCTATTTCATTAAAAAATTCTGACATGCAGACTGAAACATGCACTTTCAATACCAGCAGCAGTTTTCCCTGGTGAGCAGTAGCTTTACTACAGTGATCTAATGAGAAAAAAGAGTGCTAACATTCTGAATTTATGGCAAATGTGTGACACATCTAAATGCCTTTGGAATCAAAGTAAAAAACTGAAAGTATTTCCTACTGAGGAGACTGCAGTAAATGAGAAAATTAGGAAACTTCATAACAAATAAGTCTGCCAAGATGGCCACCAGAGACAAAAGAGCCCAAATGTAGCCCAAATATCAACCAGATGTAGCCCAAGTATAGCCCAATGACAGAATGTCCCAGAGTGTTCTTAAAAACAACTAGAGCGCTTACTGTCTTCATTATGACAAAAGTATGGCACACCTGAAGCCATCTTGATTGGAATAAACTGGTAACACTTAAAACATTTAATTTAAAAAGGAACACAATGAGGGGGTTCATTTTGCCATAGAAATTATGATTAATGCTGAAGAAAGAAAATGAGGGCAAATTTTGAGTGACTTCTCAAATCCTCTTCTATTTCATTAAAACATTCTGACATGCAGACTGAAACATGCACTTTTAATACCAGGAGCAGACTTCCATGGTGAACAGTAGTTTTACTACAGTGATCTAATGAACAACTAGAGTGCTAACATTCAGAATTTATGGCAAATGTGTGACATATCTGAATACCTTCATGATGGAATCAAAGTAAAAAACTGAAAGCATTTCCTACTGAGGAGACTGCAGTACATGAGGAAATTAGGAAACTTCATAACAAATAAATCTCCCAAGATGGCCACCGGAGACAAAAGAGCCCAAATGTAGCCCAAAATTACCCAGATGTAGCCCAAATATAGCCCAATGACAGAAGTGTGCAAAACACTTATTATTTTGTGTTTTTGCAGTGTTATATAGTGCAGACTTGTCAGGTATTGGAGTGCTTTACATGAGCATTGGTTACATCACACAAGAACAAATTCATTTTGGTTGTAGACATGGGGAGACTAAGTAATTTGACCAGAATCACAGAATGTCGAGCTGAAGCAGAAACTCCAACCTGGTTCCCCAGTTGCAAAGTCTGCAGTTCTGGAAGTAACACCACATCCTCTCCCCTAAATGCAACATTTAATCAAGTGGTCAACTAGATAAAAAAACATAAAGGTAACAAATAATTTAAAAGTGCTTTCTCGCTATTTGAAAACTCAGAAAATATGTCCTTATTTTAGTCTTTTAGAGCACTAACCATAATTTTGATGCCAATAAGACCCTCTCATATATGTAATTTCTAAAGGAAATGCTCTAGGTATTACAGTTTTGATTACATCAAGATGACGTCAGGCGTTCCACACTTTTGTAATAAATATAGAATGTTAGCAATCTAGTTGTTCATTAGGATACTGTTGAGAGGCAGAAGCCAGGGGCACGGACTCTGAAAATTGAAGGCAGGTAGGAGGGTGCAAAGGCAACAATTTAACCACACTGAGCAGGCAGGAAGGGCCGTGGCAGCACAACAGACTATGGAGGGCAGTGGAAAGGGGGGCAGGGGCAACAAACCAACAATACAGGACTTGCAAGAGAGGCTGTGGCAATGTAATAGACCATTGTGGGCAGAAGGAAGAGGCAATGGTAGTACAACCATACATGCCAACAGACCCGATTCAGCCAGGAAACGTCCAATGTTTTTAAGCTCAAATGGGCTTTATTTTATCTGTCTCCTGTCTACAATCTCCTCTTTTTCAATGTAACTCAAAGGGGAAAATCAGTACCCCAGTTTTTTTTCTAAATCTCCCTCTTACCAAGTTCAAAATGTTCGCAAGTATGGTACATTGGATCATGGAAGGAAATGGGGTAGGGACATGGACTTGGATAACAGAGGACAGGAGGGACATGGAGAGGTGCACCAAACTGACCCTGCAGGGCAGGCATCAGGGTTTGCAGCAGCACAATACACCACACAGGGCATGCGGGACGGGAGTGCAGCACAACAATCCATAGAAAGCAAGAGGGAGGGGACAGGACCATGCACATGGACAACAGAGAACAGAGGGGCAAGAGGCAGGACCATAATGGACAGACAGGAGAGAAAGCTGCAGCATAACAGACCATAAAGGGCAGGAGGGATGGATCAGGGGCATTACAATGGAACAGACAAGCCAGGATGGAGGGAGTAGGGGTCTGGGGGCAAGGGGGCAGGGCAGGAGCAGCAAGATAGCCATGGAGGTCAGGCAGGATGGGCACTAGAAGCAAGACACACCATGAAGAGCAACAGTGAGACTGTGATGGCATACACACAGACCATGGAGGGAAGGTGGGAGGGGTTCAGGGGCAGCTAACTGACCACACAGGGAAGGTGGGAGGGGCCATGGCAGCACAGAAGACCATGCATGGCAAGTGGGAGGGTTAGTGGTAGCACAATGGCTATGATGGGCAAGAAGGAGGGTGCAGGGGCATGCACAAAGGACGATGGAGGATAGAAGGGAGGGTCAGGACCTGTGCACAGACAAGAAAGTTCAGGGGAAGGGGCCTCACAACAGACCGCACGGGGCAGGCAGGAGGAGCAGTTGCAGCACAACAGACCAGGGAGGGCAGAAGGGTGTGGCAGTACAATGGACCATGTAGGACAGGAGGAAGAGGATAGGGGCATGGCATGTGGACAAGCAGGGTGGAGGTGGCAGGGACAGGTTACAGTCATCTGACAATGCTAGGCAAGTGGGAGGGGAGTGGCAGCTCAACAGAACACTCAGAGTCGATAGGAGTGGCAGGTCCATGGAACATGGTGGGCAAAAAGGATGGAGCAGGGGCATGCACAAAGACATCGGAGGGCAGGGGGAAGGAGAATAGGGGCAGCAAGCTAAGCACAGAGTTTAAGCAGGAGGTCAATGATGGGGCATAGAATTGGGCAATGGAGGGCAGGAGGAGTGGACTGGTACATCATACTAAATTGAGGGCAGTGGCAGCACATCAGACCATGCATGGCAGGAGGGAGGAGGCTAGTCCATGGATTCACACAACAGAGGATAGGGAGGAGGGGGATGGGGCAGCAAGCTAACTGTTCAGAGAAGGCGGGTATTAGGAACTTTATTGTTTTTAAAACGTGTGTCTGTGCGAACTACTTAAAATATGAACAAGTATGCAGCATAATCTCACTTTTATTTAGGAAGAAGAGGACGTTTGTGACTGTGACTCCGGGCTCACTTGGCAGAAACACCCCTGACCCTCCACCCCCTATCGCAAAATGTAATGCCCGTGAAAAGGGTAGGTGAACACAGTGTTATATAGAACATAGTCCTGAGAGCACGATTGAAAATGAAAACTAGATATAGTGTATGGTATAAACTATGCACCAAAAAGTGTGATATAAGATGAACCGGGCGTGAAATATAATATGCAATACATTGTGCGCAATGACAGATTCATTGGAGAGCGCGAGATAGCACAGGCACTAGCGCGTGCTATGCGATATGCGCCTTGGAGTGTAATATGCACAGGGCAGTGTTGTGTAACCTAACTAGTCTCTAAAGTTGTAATATAAAATATGTGCTGGGGAGTGTAACGTTGCATATGCACTGTGACAAAGATATGGATCCCAGATTGTAATATGTATGGCATAGCACTGTGCGTTATAACATAGGCATCGAGGAAGGCACGTTAGATGGGGCAATATAACCCGTGCGAAGACAAGTGTGGCATGACATATTCACGGGGTGGTGTTACAGTGCACATGGGCTAGAGAGTGTCATAGCATATGCACTAGCTAGTGGAATACAACACAGAGGTGTGTGGCACTCAGCAGGCAATGGTGGGTGTAACACAGCATTGGACTCTGCCAGGAGCGCGCTGTGACTCTCAAGTGATGTTCGTCTCCTTTCCAGAGAGTAAAATAAAAAGTATTACACATCCGGCAGTGGATGTGTGTTTTATTAACCGTGAGGGGGGTTTCTTGCACAGTTTTGGTCGAATTTTTGTCGAATCCCCTTTGAATGGCTTGGTGTGCATGTGTATTAAATGTGCCCGTCAATAGCTACCCATGTTTGTATAAATAAACGACAAGGGTGTCTACCGGGATTAGGCACAGTAGGGCATCAGACATGTCAGAGCTTCACTAGTGGTGTAAATACATTCCACGTGGATTCATTGTATGCATAGTCGCCTTTTAATGAATATCACGCAAATCGTCCTGGTGATAGGTACGTACGGTTTGTCCAGCATGTCCTAGGTGTGTCTATAAATATATATTTTTTAAAAATAATAAAAAACAGTGGCCGGCCCTGGGGATTGGGGTCAAAAAAATATAATTAGGAGACAGGCCCTGGGGGATGGGGTCATCAGGGCCAATAAATTAGAATAAGAAGGGGAACCACACAGCCCCCCTTCTTAAAAAATTAAAATAAATAAAAGACTGGCATCGTGCCGGAGGCCACGCCCCCTCCTTGCAGCACTCTGCAAACGTGCCCCCTGGCGAGTTGTAAATTGGGGAATTAATTCCTCTTCAATACTGAGGGTCCCTGAGGGACAACTAGCCCAACAGGCATCTCCAGTATGCACCAGGGAGCTGCGCTGCAGACAGGTGTTCTGAGGCCAAGCCCCTTTTTACACCTCTCTGCAACGCAGCTCTGTGGCGCTTACTGGAGGTACCTAGTGGTCTAGTTTGACCCTAGGGACCCTTAGGATTCAAGGGGACTTAATCTCTCAACTTAGAACAGCCACAGGGCGCGTTTACACAGTGGTGAAGGGAGGGGACGGGGCCTGAGGTGACGTGTGCAAACACGCACTATGGCACGTTTTAAATTGGGGATATAATTTTCCTTCAATACTGAGGGCCCCTGGGGGCTAACTAGCCCACCAAGTGCTTCCAGTAAGCGCCACTGAGCTGCATTGCAGAGAGGTGGTCCAGGCCGTGCCACTTTTTACACCTCTCTGCAACGCAGCTCTGTGGCACTTACTGGAGGTACCTAGTGGGCTAGTTGGACCCTAGGGACCCTCAGGATTCAAATGAACTTAATCTCCCAACAAAAAATGGACACAGGGCGTGTTTACACAGTGGTGAAGGGAGGGGACGGAGCCTGAGTTAACGTGTGCAAAAACGCCCTGTGGCCTGTTTTAAGAGGTAGTTTTAATCCCCCTGCCCTATTATATACTAGGGGCTTACAGAGGAGGTCATGCTAATCACAGGGGGACCCCAACGCATAATGTTCCCTAGTGTATGTAGGTGTTTTCACTGTATTCTAAGTGTCTTTTAACATAGCACTGGCTCTAGGACTGGTTAGTCAGACTCAGTTACCACCAGTATCCGTCTGAAAAAGTTGAGGGTACGGGATGATTTTGCAACAAGGCTTCTTTCTGCTCTTCTTTTTGTTCTTTCTGCACGTTATCCTTCTTCCTGCACTTTTCTTCGTCTTTGAGGACTTCTGTTGCTTCTTTCTGCACTTCTTTTTTTTCTTTCTGTGCATTTTTTCTTCTTTCTTCACATGTCCTATCTCTGTAGGCATAGTTAGAAATTAGCATTTAAAAAACCTTTGAAATTCACAGAAAAAAACATAGGTTTCAGGCACGTTATAATTAGGAATTAGCATTTAAAAAACCTCAGAAATTGCCTGAAAAAATCATAGGTTTCAGGGGTGTTATAGTTAGCTGGACTTTTCACTTGTACAAAACCATTGAAACCATTGAAATTCCCCCGTTATAGTCAGTTCAGCTAACTATAACTCGCGCGCCCGCAATGCACTGCTGATGACGTCACATATTACATCACTCATGACATGGTCAGTGACATCACTCATGACATCACTGATGACATCTCAAATGACAGGCTTTCCCTGGCCGCCGAGACCGCACCACCCCTTGTCAAAGGGGGCCAGGGAGAATATCAGATGTTATTCCCTATTGGAACAGCAAGTGGGGATTTAGGACACTCCATTCCAGCGGAGGCTCATCCAGGGCTTTGAATTTTCCCGCAGAACATCGCCATGAACATTCTGTGACTGCAACTCCCATCAGCCAACATACAGACGCAACCAGCGCAGCCCATTCGGGGCGTATGATCACGGCACTACAAAAGGGAAGGGGCGGCATCAGAACGGCTTTCTGAGCACACCGCGGCCTCTGATGAAGGAGTCTAACGACTCGGAAACGCGTTAGGCGTTCAACGGTCTGCACAGCTGCGAAAGGATTCTGCTGATCTGTGGTGTCCATACCCAATAAAGGCTTCATTGCATACACTGCTGTTCGAGTGCGGCTCATTCCGGAGGGAACCTTGGAGCTGTGATATATATATATATATATATATATATATATAATGATGCGGTTTAGCAAGGGAGCATTTCACTCTCACGGACCTTCAAACAAAAACCATCATTAATTCGGAACCTGGAACACGTGCATGAAGATGTGTGGCGAGGCTTATGCACCCTCTGCAACCAGAGCAGACTCCTTGATTTGAAAGCAACTAAACCCACAAAGAGATTTGAGCAACATTAACCATTCACAAATGGCCACAAAGTACTAATGCAACAGGGCAGGCACGATTGCTATCCACCTCACTGGTACTTGTTTCACTCCTCTCTTGTGGATGAAATCCCGCCGCCCTGTTGTGCTGATTTGGGTCTCTGCCTTGCAGGGTAACTCTTGATTCACGAAGAAAATGGCGCCTGACAGGTTTTTAAGAAACTGCAGCAGAAGTAGTTCTTCTAAGGCCAACTTGTTGCTACCGGTCTAGTAATTTTAAGTGACACCTGTAAACCAAGCGACGGAGAAAAATCCACTTTAATAACACTGTACCTTACTTTAGCATCCGGACAATAAGTATGCATTTGTTTAGCAAATGCGTTTAAAAACAATCTTTGCCTTCCTAATATTTCGGCAGTTAACATTGGCCCTGAAGGAAGGTTAAAGGGTAATTGGTTTATTCTTAACCTTTTAAAGTTGCGAGGCGGGTTTTTTGACTTTGTAATGCAAACCCGGTTTAACATTTCTGTTGACGTGGGGTGCAACACAAGAATGTTCTGGAGGTCACTGCCTTTGTTAACGACGAGATAGCGACAAAAACCGAAGGATGGGTGCTTGATAGCAGAAAGGCTGCGCACAGCACCTCGTTATCCGATGCTAAGACTCACCCGCCTCCATCGGCGAAGCAAGCGGGAGCGCTTTCACCTCAGATCAGGATAAGAAGAGCTCTTTTGAAATTAGAGACAGACATTGGTCTGGCTGTAATTGCCGTCTTTTAACCATTTGTTGGCGCACAACAGGCGTGCAACACCGACAGTCCACACCATAGTCCACACCAACAACGCCCCCATCCCCTGGCCCCGTCAGTGCTTAATTTGTAAAAGAATAAGTGCCTGGGCTCCGTCAGGAGGACACTGCAGCTTGCACTACAGGATGCTTCTGCTGCCAATTATAGTAACCAAACAACTATTAGCCAACTATTCTGGGGCCCCAAAGCTATAAGAATGGCTTGGGCAGCAGCTAATTGAATTTTTAATATGTATTGAATTAGTAATTAACTGCTGTGCTCTCTAAATTAGACAGCGCCACCTTGTGGCAGACTGTCACAAGCGCCAGTGTTGACAAGTGTCGGCGCCAAGCGCCGGAAACCACCGGCTCAAATTAAGCGCTGCAGTTACTGTGAGCAGGGCTGACTAGGTTGTGGCTGTTGGGCTGTCAGCCTGGCTTCCAGTTCGGACGTCATGAAGTATTCCTCTTGGCTCCCACGCATATATAAACAGATTTAGCATGAACAGCCTCCGTAAGGTTTTTTTGTTTTTTCCCCGCAACTCAGGTGCCCCTACACCCGCTCCGCGCTACCCAATCAAAGTAGATTGAGAGGGGCCAAGACAGCAGCGCGGATAAACACATACATGCCAACACTCCCGATTCCGGCGTGAGACTACCGATTTGAAGGCTAGTCTCCCGCCTCCCGATTCCTGCAAGCAAAAACCCGATTCCTCGGGGTTTCAGCTGACAGGGATTGGTAATGTGTAACGTGCAAATTCTTCCAGCAATAGTCAGAATGGCGATGCAGGGGCTCTAGAAGGGGTGAAAACCAACAAAGCCCCATTAACAACCGAATGGTCTTTTAAACACCTGTGAAGTACTGGTGGGGAGGGGGGCGGCTGTGTGTGTGCCCGGAAGCTGTTTCAGCCGGGGCTGACGGGGGAGGGAGGGGGGTGTATGCACTGACTGCAACCTGCCAGGCCAGTGCACGACTCTTGCATCCTCCTCTTTCTCTGCCTGCCATCGCGCTCCATGCTTCTGAAAGGTGATAAAAAAAAACACGTGAATTTGCTTTTAAATGTCCGATCCTGCAGCAGCACACTTCCAAAGTCCATACATGACAGAAACCCGATTGAAGGCCCCATTCTCCCAATTTTTTTTTATTTTTTATTTAAATCTCCCACTTTGCTCTTCTGAAATGTTGGCATGTATGTAAACAGCTGCTGGTATCAGAGTCCACCCTTCCTACAAATACAAAGAAGGGGTACTCACCAACGTGCTCACGGGATTAAAAGCCAAGCACCGAGACCCCATAAATGAGCAATTTACGGCAGTGTGACATGCAGTAAGGACTTTGCCCTGTAAAGAAAATTCCATTATTTTTTTATTTAGCGGGAACTCGACCGGAAGGAATTGGGGCGCTTTACATGATCACCAATAACATTCATTTTTTGGTAGGCACAAGGAGATTAAGTAATTTACTCAGAATCACAGGATGTTGAGCTGACGCCGAGGCTCAAACGTGGTTCCCCTGTACCAAAGTCGGCTCCTCTGGCTCTTACAAAAGTACAACTACTTAGGATGTGAAACCCTTAATATTTCACAGTTTGTTTTATATTCTTAGTAGTGGTAAAACCACTTTCCACGTACAATCCCACTGCATAGCTGGAAATGCAATCTAGCATCCGGACATTAGGAGTAAGAAACGCTGTATAAATGACATTGGAAAACATGCAGAAAATATGCATCTGTGTATAGATAGGTATAGGCGCCTTCCGCAGCGCTCTAAAGCCCCCATGACATGAGCTTGGTTTCTACCAGGCTTATCTTAGCCTTTCATCATTCTGGTGTTGATACAATAACGCACACAACATTTGTAGTCTGGCATAACTTTTTGGATTATCAATTATATATTTCTTACATGAAAAAATAAACAGATTTCAAGAAAAGTGAAAGTTACATCATGTTGTATACAACAACACCTATAAAAAGTCCTAAAATTACTCAAACCCATCAAAGTACTGTAAATCTTCCTCCAAAGATGCACAGAACTGGGTTGTGTGTTTGGAGTACTGCTAGCCATTCAGAATTAGGTGCAATTCAAAATATGTTCTATATATTGTTTAAAAGTTGTACTCTACACTATTGTACTCTTGACTCCCGTTGAAAACTTTACAGTGAGTTTCAGTGACTATGGCCCTGATTACAAGTGG
This sequence comes from Triturus cristatus, assembly GCF_964204655.1. Lineage (NCBI taxonomy): Eukaryota > Metazoa > Chordata > Amphibia > Caudata > Salamandridae > Triturus > Triturus cristatus. The sequence continues at coordinate 319,875,236 of NC_140586.1, read as the reverse complement.
CCCAGTTAATTCCAAAATGTGCGGTAACTACTTGTACAGAACATATTGGAATTATACGTTTTGCACCTAGAAAAGGATCTCACAGATTTCCACAGGTAAATCTCAGCATGTCAAACCTCACAAATTTTTCTACGGAAAAACGGCCTCCTAAATACCAAGATATATATATGACTTTAGTGTGGAATGCACCAAATGACACCTGTTATGCCACATTTTTGGGCAAAATCATAATTCGTGCTAGTTTTCAAGCACAAAAAATTCAGATCCAGTGATGTTGGATTTTATCAGTTCTTATATATATTGCGCTGCACTTCTGGGCATGTATAATCTGGGCCCAAGTAGAGTTATGTAATGCACAGTGTAAAGTTGTGCAGTCTGAATTGAATCAATTACTATGATTGTTCAGAGGAGAATATGTGCATGCAATGTTTTTGTGAATGAACATGGCTTCTTTTACGGTTTATTCATTCTGTATATGTTCATTTGCCTCAAGTAAATGTGACGCACATTTACAAACGCACATTTTTTTCTGTGAATGAAAATTTATTGATCGGAAGAGCCTTTGAAGGAGAAGCGCCTGGTCAAGCAGTTGGAAAGCTGGAGTTGTGTGGTAGCCTACATGTTGGTGCAGTTCTTGCCTTCCTGCTGCCTTTTTTGTAGTCGTCAGAGTAGGTAGACTGATGCGTTCAGATAAAATCTGCATGTAGGTTCCAGTTGCTATCAAACTAGGTAGAAGGTGGTCCTTCAATGGGAAACCTAAATGTGGGAAATTGCAGAGAGAGTTGGCATCGTAGGAAAGATGCTTTTGATAACTTTTTCAACTTAAAGGACGACTGATATATAAAATTCCAGGATTACTCCAAAGTGTAATCATTAAAAAAAAAAAAATCTTTATTTGTCATTTTCTACATAACACAAACAGACAAAGAAAAGATCCCTTTTAAACACATCAATTCAGGTCCCTTGCTCCCACTAGAAAGGAAGGTTTATTAAAAATTTTGGAATTGTTTACTTTGCCTGTTACAAATTTATGTGTTGCCTCACTACACACTCTTCATTAGGTACTTATCTGTAGGATTCATTATTCCCTCTTAATGTGCAAGTCCTCATCTTTTTTTATTATTCTTGCTGGCAAGGCTCATAGTCCTTTATTTCTATCTCTTCTCCAAAGTTAACCAAATCTGTCCCTTGGGTCAATGAGGAATAGTCACTAGGCTTGGGTGGAGTTCACAGAGTTTTACTCCGTGGACCTCAGAGAAGTGACAGAAAAACTTTGCCTCGCTCCGCGGAGTTCCGGAAGCAGTGGAGTATGTAGGTTGTGCTGTTTGCACTGATTTTAAGCGTTGGGATTTTTTTCCGCGATGTAAAATCTGCACAAACGGCACTCCGCACCACGCCGTAAGGCGCTGATGCTTTCAGCTGCTCGCGTGGATAGTCTACTCGAGCAGCAGTTACCTCAACGCGAGCGGCAGATTTCTCAACCCGAGCGGTCGCGACCTGCCACAACCACCCGCTTTGAGAAATCTCACAAAGAGGAGGTCCAGCGCGATTTTTGTCTGGTAAGCACTTGCCAACTTACAGCAGGCGAGCCATGCGAGAGAAAAAACTCCGCTCCACGTAGTTTGCGGACCTCCGCATGGAGCTTGAAGTGGGCAATTCTTCGGCCACTCCTAATAGTCACCTGGCACATTGAATAGTAAGGATCCTATCAACCCAGAGTTCTAAGTCTTCAGCGGCCTCTTAATTCTTTCTAGTATTTCTCTTGTGGGAATCCTTTACCTGGACCTACTCTATCATGTCTTTTACCTACATTTCTACCCCGTGCACTCTAAGATTCATCCAGGGGACTTCAGTTCAATGTTTTGCCAAGACTCATCCCAAAAGCACACATCTGTATCGCAACGTATCTTTTATATGGCCAGGTACGGCCTACATACCCCCCCATCAAAAGACACAAACACCTTGCTGGAGTAGGGAGTCGTAGACCCCCGATCGTATTTATTAACAAACATTAATTTCAAACAAAATGCAGAAATGATATGACAGGATCTGTACATAGGTTTCATTCCTAACCTTAACAAAATTCTAATACATAATCTTCCTATCCTGTCTAAGCATAATGTCCACATTTCTGCGTATCTTTTACAGTCTTCAGCAAGGTCCAGTGGGCCCCTCCTCCCAATTTAAAACCTAGTCGACGCCCTCTAACCAGAGAGCGCATGCGCAGGAGTCCCAGTTGCCCCGGTGGTAGAAACCCGCCAGGCAACCCCCCTGCGCCCAAAACTTTTCTCCATAAAGGGACCATGCAGTCAGCGCAGCATACTACGCCCGCGTGCGGGGTGGCCAACGAGCCAATTTGGGAAGCGTAACCCCCCCTTCCCCCGCACCCTTCCAACCAACCGGTTGTACCTGCCCCTGGAGTCTGGTGAGAGACACTAGTCCCTCCCCTCCGGGCGCCCCACTTATTAAGGTGCCCCCAAAGATTTCCAAATTGACTCTGCCCCAACTGATGACCTTACCGCCACAGACCTGCATAGTTGACTGACTATCAGGCCCCCCCTACGCCCAAGGTCATCCTCCCCTTTAAGGAGCACAAGACAACCACGCCAAAATGTCTCCCAGCAACAACTCATTCCCCAGACGAGATAGATGCACCCCATCCTGTAAATAACAAGCGTCCCCCTTAATACCACCGTGAGCAATGACCTGCAACAACGGGGTCCTGAAAAGCCTGTCCATCTTGTTATTTATCCTCTGAACAGACCGGTTGAGAGCCTTCACAGACAACCCCCCACGCCACTGAAGCCTCTGGATCAAATGGGACCAAGCAATCACCGTCCTTGGATACCGTCTACCCAACCAAGCTGTTTCTGCCAAAATTGTGTCCATCAATACCCTTCTGTTAAGGTGAACCAAGTCATTCCCTCCCATGTGTAAAATCAAAACATCAGGAGGGCCACCCATTGCGTCTAGCATTGCTCCTATCCTGTCCCTGAATTTGTCAAAACGTAAGCCCCCGTGGCCCTGGAATGACAACTTACAACCGTACTCCTTAGCGTGCGCCGGCCCATTCCCTGCAAGAAAAAAACGTTCTAAGCGACAGACATAAGAATGACCAAAAATCCAGACATGACGCTCCGCCGTTCTCTTTTGATTGCTGTTCTGTCCTCTCATTACCCGTACTTGCTGTTGAAGTACCGTTGTTCCTCTTCCTGCATGACAGGCTGAGGGAACTGTAGTAAGAAATAAGGCGGGGGGGTGAAAAAAGGGGGAAGTTACATCAATACCTCGTAATGGTGGTGCTGCAGCATATGTGGACGTATGTACCGCTTAAAACAATTTGAGGACCATTTCCCAATCCTTTGTACCTCCCCATCTTTCAAACCTTGAGTTGCAGCTTCTGTTGCCGCCCCTATCCTGAAGGAATGAGTACCGAACTCGCTAGGGTCCATCCCAGCCCTACGCACCGCTATATCCAATACCTTTTTAAACTGGAATTTAGTGAGCGGGACCCCCCCTCATGTAATAGCAACGGTCCCTCCACCACCGCCGGCCTGTGTGGGAGAAATGCCTCTACATGCGAAACTGGGCAGCAAGGATTCCCAGGAGCCCGCTGTAATACCACTAACTGACCCCGCCTTTCTTGGTCCGTCCCAACCTTATGTAAAGTAAAACTTAATGTATCCCCACGTAATAACATGTACCGGAACTGGAGTCCTGCCCCTAAATCCTTCTTATTCTTGGCCACCAGCTTGCTAACCCTGAACGCCCCATAGAATGCTAACGTGAAGGCAGCCCTGAATAATAACCCCTCGACATAAGTTGTGCAAGCCTGACCGAGCACTCCCAGAATTGCGGCCAGGCTGGAAACCCTATTGGGCGCCTGGTGTCCCATGTGGACCCTTGAAGCCGATGCCAACCCTTCAAAGCCTTGCGCACCACAAATGTATAAGTGGGATCTTTTCTAGCTTGCGCCTGCGCAAAAAAGAAAATGGCCGCCATGTGCCTTCTTGCCGCTGTAACTGAACGCCCGTCTGCCCGCATTGTTTCCAAGTATGCGCACTCCCTGTCAGTATTGGCCCAATCCCTTTCACAGTGATCCCCAAAGAATGTACAGTATGACCAAAACGCCCCTTCATAAGCCTTTCTAGTTCCTGGCGCTAGGCTAGCTGCCACCAAGTCCGGTAGTTGGGAGCACCAATCTGTCATAGACGTGCGGGGAAAGGCGTTGGTTCCTGAGCTGCTCCCGGGAGGTATGACCTGAATACCTGCATCTTGAAACGAGAGAGTGCGTCAGCAGCATGATTCAAAACTCCCGGTACATGCTGGGCTCTAAACAGCAAGTTCAAGTGCAAGCATCTCAACACAATTTCTTTGATCAAGCGTAGCATCATTGTACAACTCGCAGACTGACTGTTGATACATTCCACCACTGACATGTTATCTGACCAGAATAATATGACAGACTTATCCTGCAGCTGCCCCGGCCAGACAGTCAATGCAACCATGATGGGGAACAGCTCCAAAAACCCGATGTTCGCTGTGAGGCCCTGTTCTTTCCACCAGGGGGGCCAACGCTGTGCCACCCACTCGGTGCCCAGAATAGCACCGAACCCCTCACTGCCTGCGGAGTCTGTCATTAAGCCTAACTCTGCGCAAGTGGTGAGTGGGCCGGGCCAGAAGACCGAGCCGTTGAAGTCCCGCAGGAATGCTAACCATATACGCATATTCTGCCTGACCTCCCCACTCAGTTTAGTATGGTGGTGCTTCTGTTTCAAACCTGACATGGCTTTAGCAATTGACCGGGAAAAGGGGCGCGCCATTGGGATAATGCGCAATGAAAAGTTCAGCTGTCCCACCGTTTGCTGCAATTGGTGCAACGTCACCCTCTTCACGGCCAGACATTGCTCAAGTGAAGTCCTGAATTTTTTAACCTTCTCTTGGGGGAGCCGTGAGCACCCCGCCCTTGAATCCAGCTCAATTCCCAGGAACTCTATCACTTGCGCTGGCCCTACTGTTTTCCCACTAGCCAATGGTACCCCAAAACTCTTCATCATGGCACAGAAGTGTTCTAGTGCTCGCCCACATGCTGTACTTCCCGGTGGACCCAGAAAAAGGAAGTCATCCAGATAGTGAAACACCTGCTTATGGCCTGAGTACATCCTGAAACACCACTCCAGGAAGCTGCTAAACATCTCAAAATAAGGACAGGATACAGAACAACCCATAGGCATGCACATGTCCATGTAAAATTTGCCTTGAAACTGAAAACCTAGCAAGTGAAAATCGAGTGGGTGTACTGGCAATAACCGAAACGCTGACTCTATATCGGACTTCGCCATCAATGCCCCTGGCCTCAAACCCCTAAGGATCTCAATCGCCTGGTCGAGCGATGCATAACGCACCGCACACAAGTCCTCATTGATGGCGTCATTCACAGAGCATCCCCTTGGAGCCGATAGATTGTGAATCAGCCTGAACTCACCCGGGTCCTTCTTGGGAACCACTCCTAGTGGTGAACACACAAAATTATCCACAGGAACGTTATCAAAAGGGCCAGCCACCCTCCCTAGCCTAATTTCTTTCTCAATCTTAGCAGCCGCCACCCCAGGGTTCTGAGTGACTGATACCTGATTCTTGCAGTATGCTGTACCGACATACCCTGTTGCTGGTATTCTAAAACCATCCTTAAAGCCATTGCGTAGCAAGGCCGCTGCAGACGTACACCTGTATCTATTGAGCTAAGGGATTATCGCATCAAGAATAACCGGGGATCTAGCTCTAGTTGCCACCTCCCCACTCCTGCTTCTTCCCTCCTCGATCCTTCTGTCTCTTGAAGCATTTAGCCTCGGAGTGTCCTGGGCTGCCACAGAAGTTACAGGCGTGCCTAAATCTGCACGTACCTGGTGGTCTAGCGCAGGTCCGCCTGTTGAAATCCCAACATGTGCCCTTCTTACCTGTCCCCCCACCCGCTGGGGATGAGGGGAACGAGCGAAAGGGCTGCGACCTGGGCGCCACTCTCGTCGCATCCACCAATGCTTTGCTCAAGTGGGCAAACCAAGCAATAGATTCTATCTGGTCCCACCCCAAAGTAGGAGTAGTTTCTTTGGTTCGCCTAAACTTCCTGTCATATGCCAGCCAGCCCATCCCCCCTTTCCCAGATTCTGCGGTGGTGATCCTTGCGAGGTAACATGCCATAGCGGGCCCCTGTTCTGGGTGGTGTTCTGTCATTATTGCCATAAAGGTGCAAAAGGCCTGCATCCAATTCTTGAGATTCTCTTCTACCTTGTACTTTTGCATCTCCACCGCCCAATCCCGCGCGGGCATATAATCTTTCTTTCGTTTCATCTCTTCCCTTTCTACCTCGTCAGTCAGTAGTGCAAATATATCAATATATGTGCCCCTCCAGATTTTCTCTTTTGTTTCTAAGGAAACATGGCGGGACAAAGAATCATGACCGGAAACGCACTCCCCCAGACCCAATACTGGAAGCGGCTGTGGCTTACCTGATGCCACTACCGGGGCCCCTGGGGCTGCCTCCACCGCCGGTGTCTCCTTACGCCGAGCTTCTTCCACCAGTATTTGTGCCCGCTGCAGCGTCGCGACCCCTGCCATGCCCTCCGGACTCAAATTCAAACCCATAACCCCCAACCAAGGAAGAACGGCTGCTAGGCTGGAGACAAAATCAGGGTGAGTAGGTAGGCAAACCTGGACCAGGTACATTCAAAGGCGCAGTTTGGACCGGGACTGCTACCGGGGTGTTAGAGGACAAGGGCACCACCGGTCCGGTAGGCAACACTGGACCAGGTATGTTCAAAGGCACAATTGGCACCGGCACTGCCACTGGGGTATTAGAGGACAGGGGGACCACCGGTCAGCTCGGTGATACCGTGGGTACCGGGACAACATGCAAAGGGCTACCCGCTGGGGCCGCCGGAACAGGTATTAACACAGGAAGAGGTGCGCCGGCCCCCGGTGCTGGGCCAACTGGTTCCCTACGCGGCCCCTTGCTTGACCTGGCCTTCTTTTGCAGGGGTGGGAATGCATCCCTGGGCGGTAAAGCCTCTCTCCGTGGCCTCCCTGCCGCCCCTTCCTGCGCCTCCACCCGCCTCTCCATATCCCCCATCTTCTGCATCAGGCACGCGTGTGTTTCAGCCGAGGGAGCGGCGAGCGAGAGAAGTCGCAGACCGCTCCACCGGCTTATAACCCCTACGAGCCTGAGCTCCGGACACCGGAAGTGACGGAGACCATCTGATGCAATGGAAGTGATGCAATCTCTTCCGGTGCACCTACTTACTACCTTTGTTCTGGGGGGGGGGGGTGGCCGAGACCACCATAATGGCGGTGGGGCCGATGCCGGCCCCGCCTTCCGCTGAGTTTTTGGACAAGAGGCATTGTTTTATAGTAACCTCCAGGATATTATCCATTGCTGTAAACAGCCTTTCCACTACCATGTCCCTATATTCCACCATCATGCTATAGGACCATATCACGTGAAGGAGGATTCACCTACCCACATCTCAGATATGCAGATGATTCTCCAGGTGTATACTCTTAATGTTATTTAGGGTCAAGTATGTACGGTGTAGGAAATTGAAGTGCATCAATGTTTCTCAACCGGCTGTTAAGGTACTTCCCATTTTTTATGTTAATGGTTGCTGAATGCCCTCCTCCCATAGTTGTCTTACCCGCACAGGTTGCCCGTTTCTCTCTGCCTTCAGAGCCTTGAATAATTGGAAGACTAATGTATTACTCTCTCCTGAGTGTAAAATCACTTTAAGAGTTGGTGACGACTCAGACACCTTTGGGAATTCTTTCCTGATCTCCCTCACCATCCTGTACAATTTTGCAAACTGGAAAAAATGGCTTGATCGCACCCCAAGTGCTTCCTAGGCTTTCTTAAATGTTATGAAGGTTTCTTCTGGCTACAGGTCACCCAGTGCGCACCATCCGCATCCCTCCATTCTGTCACAACCATGTTGCAACTAATATCTTGGAATTGTTACAATGACCAAAATACCAGGCTTCTAGCACATGGGGGGTCATTTCAGGACTCTCTTCACTGCCACCCCCCAGGCTCATCCTGTCTGCTACAATATATATGGATAACCAGTCAAATGTCTTACTTCAGTTGATGTCATCGTGGGTGGACAAAGTTCCTAAAGTCAGATGGTCATTGAATGGCAATTCTTTGTTTTCTACCTGTGAGAACCTCCGTTTTGGATGACTAGAGTTTCATGTGGTTAATTAGCATCCATAGGTCCATTGCTCAAATGAAGTCGTCTCTGCTGGAGTAGTTTAGGGCTGGTTGGTTTTCTAGCTTTAGGATTTTAGGTTTCATCTGTGTGTGTTTTAACAGGTTTAAATGAAGTACTTGGTGAGGATGGTAATGGAGTGAAGTAAGTATTGAAGAGGTTTAGCAAGATGATAGTACCCTGCAGCACCCCAGAGTTAATATAGAATTGAGGCAGTGAATATGGTGGGAGCATGATAGTGCTTTTTCTGCCAAAAAGGCAAGACTTAGTTTAAAATGATTCCTTCCACAATAAAATCTTCTAGCCTCTGTAGCCTCTGTAGTTGGGTGAGGTGGTGGAATGAATAGCAGACAACCCCAGGTGTAGTATGTGGCAACTCCATTTCTGTCAGCTGTGGTCTTAAGGTGGAAATGAGGGTGTGTAGTGTTCCTCTGCCAGGATGGAAGCCAGTTTGACAATTAGTGAGAAAGTTGTTTTCTTCCATGAATTTGGAGTTAATTGAAAACAGTTCTTTCAATCAGTTTGCAAAAGAATTTGCTATTTGTCAATATCAAGTTGAATCAGTTGAATCAAGGTTATTCTTCTGTATGATTGGCTTGGTGTTAGAGATATTGAGGAAATTTGGAATGATGTCTTGGTTTATGGAGTTGTGGGTGATGCTACTTGCTTAGATAGAGGTGTTAGTGGAGAGTTGTTTCTATTTGAAAGCTCAAGATGGACAAGTGTCTGATGGGGAGCCAGGTGGAAGGCTAGTCTTCGGCAGGTTCTTGAACTGGATGGAGAAGAGTTGTTTGAAAATTGCCCCAATGTGTGCCTACCACCACAGATTCTCTTGTGTGGTCTAAGGGTAGAGGCTACTAGGAGATTTACGTCTGAGGTAATGTCAGTATGTTGGTTTTCACACCAAATTATATGAGGGGGATCATAGATGTTTGGAGGTAGTGTGATCTTGATAGTGGTATAGGCAATGATGTGAACTTCCGAGTTGAGCCTGCAAAGTTACTTCTAGTGGAATTCTGCTTTGGAGCTCCAATCGGATTCATGGTACTTCTAACTTTTTTACTGGCTAATTATAGATACTTGTGTGATACTAGAAAGGGAGCTTGTCAACACAGTCATTTCACTTACTTCAATTGATATTCCAAGGTTCTGTTTTCTGTCTTCAATGTCTTCACTTTTGTGTTGAGCCACATTGTCTTTCATTCGTGGTTGAGGCAAAAGGAGGTCTTGACTAGTATAAACCTATTGGAGTCTCTGAAATGACTTTTCTTCTTTTATACATTTGGAATGACAAGGATGTGATGAGGCAGCATTTGAGTGGGATGAAGCTGAGCTTATTATAATGTTTGTAGAAGGTATGCTTCTGCCTCAAAATGCTAAGGGAGGGGTATAGGGAAAATTGAGGCAGAAAGTTTTATTGGGACATTGGAGTCGACATTCCATTATGAACTGAGTATTAAGACATTGCTTTTCAACATGGCAGCCGATATTGATCGAAAATGTCTACAGTCCTTTCTTGCTGGCCATCATTTTAAACTCACCAATGAGATAGGTGTGCATAATGTTTAAATGAACTCGATGTTTTGCAGCATAAACATGCATTTGGAGCACTGAGGAAGGCTGATCGCTGAAACTTGTATGCTTAAATAAATGTTTGATGAAAGTGACCCCGCGAGTGCCCCAACTGTTGGAGCGGGAATTTTTAACGTGAGTCCTACCCTCACGAAAGAGTTCGGCAGCTGTTGGTGGGATTTGGATTTATTCACACCACTAACACCAACGACACAAGGTATTGATCACAGTTGGGTAAGTCAAGTCCTACCTTAATTACCATTATATACTAGTATCCTATCTTGCCCATGATGAGTCATTTGGGGAGATGTAGTTCCAAACAATATATATACATATCATACAAATGAATTGTTCCATAAGTCAAATGTCTCTCACATCCAATGGTGGGTACATTCAATAAACACATATGCTGTTATATTATGCAATGATTGTCAGGGTAGTAACTAATTCTGAGGCATAGTGCCATATCGATACATCTTGTTATACCACATGGGTGCCGAGTAAGTGCCATAGTTCAATATCATGTAGTATGACAGACAAAGTGTCCACTATAATTAGCCCAAATAGTGCGTCAGTGGCCTAGCTATTGGTACAGTGGCTTGTTGTTGGGCTCAGTGTAATTGTAAGATTCCAATATAATTTATCCATCAACCAAGCTGTGTATGGAGATACTGCCCTCCACACCACATTGGTGCCGAGTAACACAGTTCAGTCTCTTGCAGTATAACAGACAAAGTGTCAACTGTAATTGGCCCACAAATGCCTCAGGGACCTCGTTATTGGGCTCAGTGTACTTCAGAAAATTTTAAGACATTCATCATCCAAAGTGTACATGTGGTATACAGATATTGCCCTGTGAATAGTAGGTACACATGTTGCTCTATGTTTAAATAGTTAGGTCATCAGCATGGAGTGAGTTTTGGGATATAATTGTTACTAACAGACACACTGCTGTTAATCAATAGTAGGCTGGTTACAGATGAATATAAAGTTCTTCACCAGCGTTGAGGCCTTGGGGCTGTTTGTCCTGAACCGTATAATCATTCATGATTCAAGGCATCTTAATTTCAATGTTCTATCGCCACCTCTTTTTTATGTTTGGGAACGTGGGCAATGCCACAGTATTTCTTGTTTTGCCACATGTGACCTTCATGTGTGGCTAGAATGTTTTGCCATGGCATAGTTAGCGTCTTTGTTTTGTACCTCTCTGATGTGTTCTAATATCATTTTCTTTAGTGGGCAGATGGTACTGCCTATATATCTCAGGCCACAGTCACATGTAATCATGTATACCACATAACTTGTCTAACACGTGATCTTGTGAATGATCGTAAATTGTTTTCCCTTGAAATCTGTGAGATGTTTGATGTTTTTCCTAATTTTACACGCCTTGCATTTGTCACATTTTGTGAAGCCCCTTTGATAGTCAGTTATCCAAGTTTCACTTTTTGATCCCACAAAATGACTTCTAATTAGTTTGTCCTTTAAGGATGCAGCTTTCTGAAATGAGACATCTACCTTGTTACTTAGAGTTCCTCCGATATCTGGATCTTTTTGATGATGTCCCAATGCTTGTTCATAATCTTAATGACTGAGTTATGCTCTTTGCCTGATTTTATTGTTTTCTTTCTCTCAATTGGGTTGTATCACATGTTTTTTCAAGGTTACCGCTCATGAGATCGCTTCCGCTCATGCTTTTCCCTCTTTGGGAGGACTCTGAGATCCTCCTCCCAGAGAAAACTGATCTCTCCGAAATTCCGCAGGGTCAGATGGGGCAGACCCTCTTTTTCTGTGGCAGCCGCTAAACTCTGGAATACCATGCCCCCATCTTTCTCTCATGCGGAATTTTTCCTGGTGTTTAGAAAGCTGCTGAAGACTTGGCTTTTTCCAACATAGTTGGCAGTTCTGTGCCTCTCTTCTTCTCCCCGACCACCCAGCACCTTGACACCTACGGGTATTAGTGCACTTTATAAATCCTTACCCTATCCTATCCTTTGATATCCTGCAGTCTATAGCCTCTTCTTTTGAATTTCTCTTCTGTTTCAGTGGATTTTTTCTCAAATTCTTTTTTGTCGGAACAATTTCTCCTCATCCGCAGGAATTCCCCATATGGGATGCTTTTTTTCAGAGACTGGGGATGAAAGCTGGTTCCTTGCAGTATACTATTAGATGCTGTCGGTTTTCGGTAAACTGTAGTTTTTATTTGATTGTCCTCAATGTAAACAGTGAGGTCCAGAAACTGCACGGCAGTGGCACCGGTGTTACATATAAATGATAGACCAATGTCATTCTGGTTTAAACTGAAAATGTAGTTTATAAATTCACCTTCAGTGCCATTCCAGATGATAAATAAATCATCTATATAACGCAGCCATAGATGTAACTTTTTGGTATATTTTTTGTTTCATTCTCCCCAAGCCATGGTTCTATCCCACCAACCCTTAGTGAGATTTATCTTCTGACAACACTCCAACCAACGCGTTTCAACCCTCTCACGGCTTTTCTCACGGTTAGTGAGTCCTTCTTTGATTACACTTTTTATACCCACCTTTGCCTTTATGGGGCATTATGTGAAACTATTTACATTTATACAACTAAGAATTATGGGCATTTAGTCAGGCATTTGTATCATGACTGTTACACTTTATAATTGTCTTTTCTAATTTCTTTTACAGTTAGCATTGCTTAGGTTTCTCTGCAATACTCATCATGTTGTTAGAAGATTAAATTCAGCATATTCCAAGCCTTGAGTGCCACGTCATTTGTGATATCAAATTGAAATTAAGGGCCAGGATCCGGCTCCTACGCAGAGCACCCACTGATGAGCGCACTGAATTAGGAAGGATCACATTGCAATTAGCATATACTTCGTCAGCAAATACGACCGCCTCGAGTCAACGAAGCACGGACCACAGATTAGTGCAGCAAAATATGCTCTTTATTTCCCTAAGACCTCTACAGCCATGACGCGTTTCAGCCCACAAAGGGCCTTGATCACATGACACGCTCTGTCAGGTGGGTGGTTTTTATACACTTTTGTTCTCCTCTTTCTTTTGCTTTTTTTGCATAATGCTTTAACCAGTGCTTAAAGTGACAGTACATAGATTAATAACCATTCAAGGTAAACGAACACTTTAAATAAGTATTAAAACCATACAAATCGAATGTTCTTAATTAAAGGTTGCATAAATACAAATAAAATATTTATAAAATATTTGTAAAATATTTATAAAATATTGTACTTGACTTGGTTACATCTCAGAGAAAGATAATAATATCACCATACATCATAGTAATATCAATATATTGTAGTTATTCAGTTGATATGCCTATACACTAAATTCATATATTGCATAAAATCTATACATGTGATATCTCACGGTCTAAATACCTTAATTATTTCAACAAAAAAGTTACATTGAATATATATATATATATATATATATATATATATATATATATATATATACATACATGCATACATACATACATATATATATAATATATATATATATATAGATATATAGATAGATAGATAGATAGATAGATAGATAGATAGATAGATAGATAGATAGATAGATAGATAGATAGATAGATAGATAGATAGATAGATAGATAGATAGATAGATAGATAGATAGATAGAGATTATATATATAGTTTCCATTTTTCACACCATCTCAGAGAAAGTTTACTGTCTGTGAAATTGTGAATCAAACACCTAGTTACCTGGATGCATTACGCTCACTTATCTCGGATACAGGCAAGACAGACACTGTCAGAAACAACTGGGTCTCCCCTCTCCTTGTGTTTATTGCATAGTAAAATAGGGAAGCCAAGGATATACCCTTACCATATACTTCTCACTCCTCTTCAGTGCATAAAGATGTTCTAGAGCTTAGACATGAGTTATCTTCACATAAATCAAGAGGGTTGTGAACTAAACTAACACTCTATTTTGCAAATAATATAAAAGTAATCTGTGCCGGTATATCCATTATTACAGAACAATATTAAAAGAAATGTGATTAAACTTCCTTCACATTGCCAATTTCCCAAAACTTCTTTTGGGGGAGTGATGCTCAAATATCTTATTAAAGTAGTTTTTTCTGTCCTTTTAAGTTACTGCAACTGACTCAATGTGTTTGGAATCGGCTACTCATCATAGACTGTCCCAAAAAGAAGAATCTAATATTGAACATCATATTAGGTTGATTTGAGCAATGCAAGATAAAACACATTTGTAATTCATTGGTCTAAAATGTTTTGATTGAACCCCACCCCCCAAAAAAACCGAGAAGAAATACTTATATGGTGTGAACAATATTGCTGACATTTTTTTCTTTTGAATGCACCTATGCACCACATGTAGTTCAATAGAACTATGTGTTGCACCTAAACAGCAAATGCAGACACCTCATTACTAATTTTAAAATGGCTCTAATGATCTCTGCCCACTTGTTTGACTTGTTAGCCCCACTGAACTTTCATCTAGTTGCGCTCATGCATACCCAAAACATTGTAGCCTCCCCACTCTTTATGTGAGAAGGCAGCTTCGCACTCACAGGGGTGGGGAAAGTTGCCGACCCCCGCTTCCGGTGGTCCAAGCCTGCCGTACATTCCGATGATATGCTAAGGAACACTGTTCTGAATACCAAACATGGGATGACCAAAAACATGAAGGATTTTCAAACATTTTAGTTCCTCTTAATTTTTTTAAAGATACATTAAAATTACTCACTGATTTTACATTCTGCAGCAGGATGGGCACATAAACATTCAGAGCTACACAAAGTACAGTGTAGTATATGTTCTGGTAGGCTTGTCTATCCTCCTGTTGTAGTTATTGAAGCAGGGACACACAAATATAGAAACAAATCAAGGATAAATGAAAATGCGAGCGAATAAGTAGGCTGCCAGTCAAAGGGCTTGGAATGCAACTGGCCTGCTGTGCCGCACGGTGTGTACAGCACAATGAGACACAAGAAAAGCCTCGTTTGAACCACTCGCCAAGTTGGGCATGTTAAAAAGGCACTTGTGGCCACTGCTGACTGTGAGTGCCCGCAGTATCACCTTCATATCGCTTTGAAGAAAGTAATGAGTTCAAAGCTTGCAGCGAGGATGCTCGCTGCATGAGTAGTGAGGGACCTAGGCCAATACTGTATCTCCCAAACCTCCTTACCTTGCTCATTCAAATCTCCCTGCTGCCCTTAGGGCTCGGTCTTCAAGGTGGCCGATAGAGTAGCGCTGAGAGTGTGGACCTCACTTGTGACACGGCACAGCAACTATTCCGGGAACGGGCACCCTGGCCTCTTCTCTTTCCTCAGCCTTTGACTCTTGGTGACAGCTTACAAACAGATGGCATAGACAACAAATGTATGTAAATGGCTGGGTTGTCAAGGACCTGATACAAATGACTGGTTGTGATGTGGTAAACAGGATAGAGATGTTTTAAATGTGATATCAGCATTTTACCTCAAAATGTGGATTTCACTGAGAAAGTTCGTCTTAGCTTCGCGTTTCATGTATGCCCTTTTTATTCCATTTACAATTTTAGTGAGTCTTTTGAGATTTTAATTTTCCGTACCATTTTTAAAACTATCGTATTTCATCTGAGCCTTCAGTTCATGTGTATAGACGCCACCTTACTTCAGTTCATGTGTATAGACGCCACATCACTGAGAATTGTGATGGCTTCCGGCCATTCTGCACTTGGAGGTAGCTCCAGTTTATGTAAAATGGTGCAGTCTGATGTGTCAAGATGATCTCTGCAAGACAAATTTTGAAAAAGCTATGGAAATCCCATAAGAAAGCAATACTGCTGTAGATTGACACAGGCAGAAGCACCACGTTATAAGTGCGTATGGCCCCAACCAATAATTTATGATAAATTCTCAAGGATTGAACTAGGACCTTGCACAGTGTGTACCTGTGCCATAATGCTTTCTTGTGTATAACTAAAAAGCCATTGCTCAAGTCAGCGTGGAAAATTTGCATGTAAAATCAATTACCAACAATGCTAACTTACCATGAGTATTAACATGGAAAATACATTTTAAAATGAATCTTAGACAAATTATATAAAATGCACCAGGAAATCATTCTTTTACTGTTAGGCCTGACCTCGATGTTTTCCCTTACCAAATAGATGTTATTTAGGAAATGCTGAACCATGCACAGTGTGGCTCAGGGGTTAGAGGCGGCAGACCCGGAAGCTGAGATCGGTCCTGGACCAGGGTTCAATTCCCCGCCTCGGTGGGTCTTGGGCTAAAAATTCCACGGACTCGATAATTCTCGCGCCGGTGCCTCCTCGACTCACGGGTTCACACTCTGCGACTCTGGGCAATAGCTTGCTTAATCTCCACAATGGCCCCTCGCGGCGGGATGCCTGACTTTCACCTTGTGGATACCCTGCTATCTCACAGGGGAATACCAGGACGGGTTCCCTAAGCAAGCGCCGGGAAACCCACAGCGGGTAGCTGTGCGCTATATAAGCTCAACTACATTTACATTTACATTTACAAATGTATTCCATAGCTTGAAATTAATGTGACTTGCTTAGATTTTGTCATGATTGCAGAATGTGCAGAGTTTATAAAATGGATTCCTTTCCTAAACTACATATTCTCAATGAGCTAAGCTGAAATTCCTAATTTATCACATGTTCATATAATACTGAATAGAGAATTGCACATTTAACAGTAAACGCTTGCTTATAAGTAATGTGTATTCAATTACCTAACTAGAGATCTGCAAGCAAATGTTTCTGTCTTTAGTGCAGTTCATTGTTCCTCAGTGAAACACTGAAAAAATGTCTTCTCATTGAAAGGGAGCGACCAGATCCGCAACTTTGTTGTTAGCATATTCTCTTGTTGTTTATATTAGTGCATGTTTCTAGTTAGTTTGCACCACTTCTCTCTCTTGCCACTTGCTATTAGCTTCTACCCTTTGACCGAAAGCCACCCGTTTCCTTACAACCAGAGCTATTTTCTGTGAGCTACTGCTGATGGTGATTGCTGTTGCCTGACACTTTATAGTTGTCAATAATCTTTCCTTTTACCTTGATGGGTGTAGCGCTGCATCGTTTCCCTATTTTCCTGATTGAGAATTTTTTCATTAATTATGATTTTTGGAGTTTTACATAGCTCAAACATGACCTAATTTGGGTATCAGAGCGCAGTACAAATAGACATCAAGTCATACAGTATCGAGAAAGGAGAAAAACAAATGACAATCAGAGAGGGAATAACCATGGAGTTACATATATACAGTGTATCATTAAGCTTATCAGCTCCACGAGCCACTGGAAGGCCACCCAGCGCTTGCCAGGCTGAAGAAGTTTCTTCGCTCCTGGTGACGGAATCTAAGCATCAAGAGCTTTTTTGCTTCTTTTTTTTAAGTAGGCAGACAAGAGATTTGACCTGAATTCCAGAGGGAGAGTGTTACAAATTATAGGGGCATGGCCAGAGAAGGAGCAGTTGTAAGATTTCTATTTTCTTTTAACTTCTATGGTTTCAGTAAAAGGGAGTCAGTGCTTCTTATGGAGTGTCTGCCCCCGGATAACTCAAGTTTACTGGCCAAGTATACAGGAGTATTGTGGTCGAGGGCTTTGTGCGTCATGCATGCAATTTGTAATTAGATTCTAGATTCATATGGGAGCCAATTAAGATGCTTCAAGTCTGGTGTAATGTGGTTTATTCTCCTACAACCTGTTATGAGTCTGGCCGCTGAGTTCTATGTGGCCTTCAACAGGGCTGACTATGCGTTAGGTAGGTCAGCAAGAGTGGCACCCTCGTAATCTAATCAGGCGATGACCAGAGATTGAACTGCTAATTGAAAATCTATAGGGGACAGAAAGGGTATGATTTTTCTTAGAATATTAATTTGGTGGTTGGCTCCTTTGATGGTTGCACTGATATGATCTTGTAAATTAAGATATTTGTCCAGTGGTGCCTATAGATCGAGTAGAGTCAATAATGTGGAGGAAGCAGTTGACAGATGTGAATTGTTTGATCCAATCTTCTGCGGGGGCCGAGATATTGTGGGGGGTGATCAAAAGGAATTCATGTTTCAGGGTGTTGAGCATGAGGTGATTGTGGGTCAGCAATTGTTGGTTTTTTTACAGAGTGCAGTTCAGAGTTTTGATATCTTTAGGTGAAGAGATACAGTTGTGTATCATCAGCATACATGTGGTAATGGATGTTTGAGTTCTTCAAAATGATCATAGCACTTTGTCGTCCTCCATATAACTTGAATGGAGAAGCACAAGTATATAAATCACAGAGTTGGTGCTGTAGAGACACATGAAAACAAATCTAATGAAGTTGTGCGAGAATTTGATGCTGAGTTTAAATTTAAGCTCAGACAGACAAATTGAGTTATGTATGTTGCTAGTCATGGTTTGTTGGCTGAATGAAGAAGAAAGGGCTAAACATTATCTTAGACCTATCACCAGGACCGGGTGTTGTGCATTAAAGAGGTCAGAGACATGCAAAGAACCAGATGGGAAGATGGGTCATGTTTAATTTGGGGAATGTCAAAGATTTCCATAACAAGGTTCTTTTGAAAAGGATGCAACACCTCCTGTGCAAAATGTACAGAGGGAACTAGTAGAATTGAGGGCTTAGTACAGAATAAAAGTTAAGCAAGTAAGATATCACATAGTAAATTGAAAGTTCACAATGAATAGCGCCTGTACTTCCGGCATGCAAGTCCAATCAAACAACTAGAATGTGGAGGGACTTCCACAATCTCAATTTTGTTTATTTAAAAGGTTTTCTATAGCACAAACATGACCATCAGGGGTATCAGAGCTCTTTACGGTTTATAAGTCAAGAAAGGATGCAAGAGGTAAAAACAGAGCAACCAAACAAAAAACAATCTTAACAGTCTCATAAAACTGGGCTAGTATCAGCATCAGCAGTTTTCAGAGGGCAATGACACAGCTAGCAGAATTCATCAAAGCCCATGACATCAACATCATCTCCTAATCCGATGACCCCCCATCTCGTCCTCTCGCTCTCAGCGGACCTCGCTACAACGAAAAACAACTTTCACAACCACATGAAGTGCGTCTCAGCCTGGATGAAAGACAACTGCCTGAAACTCAACACAAACAACACCGAAGTACTGATCTTCAGCAGCCACACCTCCCTCTGGAACAACTCCTGGTACCCATCAGAACTCGAACCCAACCCCACTCCAAAAGATCACACCCGCAACCTCGGTATCATCTTAGACAGCTAACTCTCTGTTAAATGACAGATCAACACAATCTTCTCAGCCTGCTTCTACAAGCTCTGAAAGCTCCCCAGAATTTTCAAAGGCTACACATCAACAACAGAAAAATAGTGACGCAGGCCTTCATCACCAGCAGTCTGGACTATAGCAAAGCACTGCATGTAGGCATCACCAGCGAACTCATGAAAAGACTCCAGACGATCCAGAATGCAGCAGCCAGACTGATCCTCAAACTTCCCCAATTGTATCCACATCCCCCAGCACTTGAGAGACCTCCACCGGCTCCCCATCCAGAAAATATGCCATTTTAGTTTCTGACCCACGCCTACAAATCCCTCCACGACCAAGGACCAGCATACATGAACCAATGCCTAAATTTCCACCAGCCACCCAGAAACCTGTGCTTTGCTCACCTCGCTCTCACACAGAAACCGTGCATTTGCCACAGCTACACCAGAAGATGAACCTTCTCCCACCACACTACAAAAACCTGGAACACCTTTTCCCTACACCTTCGAACATCACCCTCATATGATGAGAGATAGAGATAATGATGATGATTATGATGAGAGACATTTATAAAGTGCTGATTATGCCCTGAGGTGTCTAGGTGCTACCTTCAGACAGACAGAACTAGATGGAGTAGTTAGAGTTCAACCTCTAAAAAGCCAGGTTTTATGGCCCTTTCTAAATTTTAGTAAGATAGTTTTTTTTAAGTAGAATTGGCAGGGAGTTCCAGAATCTAGCCATGGTGGTGGTAAAACTCATGCCATCCCAGCTGACTTTGCGTACTTCAGGAAGGGACTCAACACCTGGCTCTTTGACTGATATTAGCACAGTGTGATTGATTGAATGCACAGTTAAGTGAACTGATGGCATGACATATTTTCCAAGACAACATCCTTGAGTATGGGCAAATGTGAGTGAGCACAATCAATTGTTAGAAGGCGTGGAAAGAATTCTATAGAGCAGTGAAATTTCCCTCAAGTGTGACAAATGCAAGGTTTTCCTGGAGATTGTGGACAAGTTGTGGTTTGATAGATCGAATAAGGATGCAGAATGTAAGGAAAGTTTGATCACAGCACTAAATGATACACTGAGACCTATGATCGAAGAACAACAGAGATTGTGGAAATGTCTGAATTTTGCACCAGATTTGTGTGGCGCAAGGAATGGTACAAGTCTTTAAAATTGGCAAAGGGTGATACTTTCCAGGCTTCCTCACTTGAAACATCTGATACCATGGTCTGGAATACTGTCATGACAGATGCAAGTGGATGTGAATTCCGGAGAGGGGAGCAGTGCTAATGTGAAGGGTGGACAAACAAAGGGTACATTTAAATTGAAGTCTTGGGAGGGTCTGAATCTAGTCATTCTTTAATTGAGCACAAAGTTCTTACTTGGAGTGGTAATCACTTTATATCCCATTTGTGGAGCTCTGAATTCAGCTTACAAACGCTGTTAGCTTCTACCCTTTGACCGACATCCACACTTTCCCTGCCACCCAGAGCTACTTGCTGTGAGCTACTGCTGATGGTGATTGCTGTGGCCTGACACTTTCTAGGTGTCCATAATTTTTCCTTTTACCTTGACGGGTGTAGCTACTACTGCATCTATTTCCCTATTTTCCTTGTCGAGAATTAGTTCAGTTAGTACAGTTGCTACAACAGCTGTAAGTTGATGTTTTTGGAGAGATGAGACTCAGCTCAGTTTCAAGATCTGCTCTTTATGGGGAGTTCACTTACTTATACTGAATTCTATTTTGATGCTCCTGATGCTTTTCCAGGAACTCTTTATGGGTTCTATTGGGGTATGTTCCTTTTCGATAGAATATGAATTAATTCCTTCATGGAACACGCTTGTCGTTTTTGCAGCATTTGATGGTTCTAATCATATTTTTACTTGATTATTTCTGTAAACAGATTATCTGGTTCACTAATTAATTAATTGACAAATAAAAAGAACTTACTAATCTTTTAAGAGAATATACCTTTAAAAACTACTTAAAACTTTATTCATTGACTGAACTTAACTGTAAATTGTGTTGGTGACTGGTTGGATTTAATTTAGCTTCCGTTCATGTACGGTGGCACAGACTTGCCATCTTGATGAAGATATAGCGTGGAGTTGAAGTCTATTCTTGTACATAAAGAGTTGAACCTGTACTGGAGAGAAACATTTGGACTCTTTCGCGCTATCACTCATGTGTAACTTATCATGTGCTGTTTCATTTTGTTAGTGAGTTGATATGCTGTTTTATACCAGCTTAAAGAGCCTCATGGCAGACGTAAGGGTGACGCAGGCCCTTTTACTTGGGGCTTGCCCCATGTGAAAGCAACATTGCTGGAGTTGCGTCAGGCTTCCGACACAACTCCAGCAATGCGCCACTTTTTGCGCCGACAGATACGTCAGTTATACTGACGTATCTGTCCTTCCTTGCGACATGATGCGTTATATTATAAATATGACGCATCATTGATGTCGCAAGGAGGGCACACTGAGAAGTGACGCATCGCTGCTTTCACACAGCGATGCGTCACTTCTCATAAATGTGGCCCATTGTTTCTAGTGCACACAGCCATTTATTTCATGTTGTGTAATTCCTAATATTTTGTACTGTGTAATACTGTGCAATAGGCGTAGCCTCGTTCTGAAAATTGGTGCGACGAAGTAAGGATTTTAGAAAGTAGTTAGATTAGCTCCGGTCTTTGACTTCAGTATCAAGTTTCCAGGGTCTTCTCACTTTCTACCTGTCCATTGGAATTATCAGTTACTTTTATTGTCTGTTATGAGTCCCTGCTTCCATTACATACTCCAACTGATTAACTGTGCAAGTCTGGTTTGTTGAAACTGCAGTTCCCTTGCATTATTTTTGCTTTCTGGTAAGCTATTTTTCATTCAAAGCATATTTAACTTTATAGACTATCCAGAGTGTTGTGTTTTTAGGTCGAGCCTGAGCAGCGCATGTGCTGCTCTGCGAGGCATGCTGTATTCAGTTATGGACTTGAAGCTTCGCCCACTCTCCGTCCATATATTCAATTGGCTTGTGTCATTGTCCTTTCGAAACTGTGGCTTTTTATTGGTCAATAGGCTTAGTAGTCCCTCCTTAGTACCGCCTTGTCTCATTTTGTAACCTCCCATGAGGGCACCCCTTGTTACATGTGTTGTTATTCAGTAGGCTTTAATTACAGCCTCTGAGCACTATTTGCTTGAGTGGTTTTCTCCTGCTTCTGCCTGGACACACTCTCCCACAATGCTTTTATTTATTTTTCTCATACCATGGCACCCCACGCTCATACAGTGGTTGCCATGCCTTTGGTTTATTTGTGGTGCCAAATGCAGCCACATTTTTCTTTTACTATTTATTATCTTCTTTTTTTTTTTAAACCCCCCCATGCTGCACTTTCACTTTAATGGCGTCCGCGCCCCTTTCAATAGATGAGCCGCATCTAAGGAAATGGGCGTGGCCACCAATAAAGTGAAACCGTGGCATGGGGCACTTTTACCAAAAATAAATTGTTTATCAACTTGACAAACAAATGCTTTTGTTTGTAAAAGCACCCCATACCGCGCCTTCACTTTAATGGCGGCTGTGCCCCTTTCTTTAAACGCGGCTCGTCTAAGGAAAGGGGCGATGCCAACATTAAAGTGAATGCGTAGTATTGGTGCTTTTACAAACAAGCATTCACGATATGATAAGTCTCGAATTTATGAGCGTTTTGTGAATTAGACCTATTGCATTGCAAATGCTTGTTTACTTTTATAGTCTGGTGCTTTGTATGCCGGTGAACTGTCTACATTATGCAAACAAGAGCATGCTGGACCCGACTCCACATGATAACTCCAGGGGTTAGAGTTAGGGAGAGATTTCTACAGGGGGCCTAGTGATTCAGCCGGACAGTGTAACTACATTGAACAGAATTTAGGTAAAGCCCAACTGCTCCTAACCTGTTCTGCTTGCTTGCATTGAATGTATTATCTTCTGTCAATTTTATTTCACATGTCCTCTGAGTAGGAGATAGTGGGATAATAAAATGGTTGGCTCGTGGAAATGGCAGCAGACCCATGACAGAAACTGTGAGAATGAACCCATGATCTAGAGCGAGCGGGCTCTAGAAATAGTGAAAACGTGGGGAAGATAGGCAGGTATGCCAAGATCCAAAGCATAGACTGCTGAAGGATGAATGTATGCAAGATAGAGGCCCTCTGATCCAGCCACCCTGGTCCCTTCGCTGGCCCCTCTGGGCACATAACAGAAAGTTAGTCGAAGGCAAGGGTATCTTTTGGGTGAGAGTTTACAATACCTTTCCTCCACTCTGCCATTAGAGCAGGTAAAATAATAACTGGGGGACCCCTAAAGCGTTTTCTGTTTCCTCTTCACCCCCTCCACACGATGAGCTAAGGGCATAAGTCTGGCAGACCCTTTGCCCCATTTTCCGTGTGTGTGTGTGAACTAAAGGAAAATCTACACCTTGCGAGCCCCCACCAACAGGAACTCCTGCCCACACTAAGTATCACCAGAATAGCAAAGACTTGTGCAAGTATCTAAAGGAGTGAGTGGGATTCACTAACAGGGATGGGAAGCATTCTTTCCTGAACATGGTCCCTTAGATATAGAGACATGAGGTAATCTGCAAAAGAAGTTAGAAAATCCTAAAACACAAGATAGATGTTGAGCAATGGCCCTATGTGTTGCAATGGCATGAGGAGACCCATAACAAATCATGGATCAAAAAATGTGGTACGAAAAGTATAGAGAAGCTGGAGTACTCAATAAGTCACCTTAAGGAGAGAGTTAGGGCTTGCACTCCATCTGCTCAGTCCCTCCACCTATCTATTCCCCCAGATCACTGAACCACAAAAGAAAGAAAGCTAAGACTCCAGAGAGGAGGATTTGCTGGACATGTTCAGGAGCCCTGTAGTGCAGCCATTATTCACCTGAAATGAAGGAGCATCTGCTGGACCGCTGGTGAATGGAGCACAGGAGGTACCATGCAATTGCAAGTGAGAGCGATAAGACTGACAGTAAAATGCTTGGTAGAGGGGTGCCAGTGACCAGACCAACTGGTCATACGACCTTGGCCACCTTGAATCTATAGTAACTCTAGTTTATCAGTTAGAATGGCCTTAAAACCCATAAGCCATCCCTACGACGGGAAACAATGGCTCCAAATAATGATACTCAGTGGTAGGGCATTTGAACAACTGTGGAACAAGTCACATATTCTTGCAGATCACATGAAGTACAAGATCAACACTTATGGCCCCAAGTTAGCCTACTATAGGGAACAGGAGCCCATTTTGAAGGCTTAATCTCCAAACATTTGATGGCTTTAGACTCCTACTGTCAGTGCTAACTCCTTCCAAGGACTTCTGTGACAAACTCATTTAATTCTTCAACAGCAAAACAGCCACTTCCAAAAATAAATTTCTGGGTTTCCATCACGTACAGTGCTGCAAAAATCCTGTCTCCATCTTTGTGGAAGGACGAGGAGTCACCAAATGCCAGGGGTAGAAGACAAAACATTGTGCTTCCCTTGACCTTTGACATCATAGAGATGACCCCTGTGATGCTTACAATCCCATCAGCAGACTCTAGAAGGAGCGCCAAAGGCAAGCCCGCCTGTGCCTGTCCGCAACCAGACGTCGACCAGGGCCAGGAACCCTGGATCTCTGCACCGCCAACGCAATGACCCAACGGCACTCCACGCACTCAACCCAGGAAGCAACAACAACTGCAAGCTAGCATCACCGGCCGACACCCACGGACTCTTCAGCTGTCACCGCTGCCGGCACACCGGCAGCACCACCAAGACCGCGGACCCAGCGCAACCTGCCCGCAAGAACACAACCGAACCGAAGGCCCTGCAATGCATCCTCCTCAACGTCCGATCCCTCCACAAACATGCCACCGAAATCTGGGACCTCCTCGACAGCACCACCCCGGACGTAGAGTTCTTCACTGAAACCTGGACCAAAACCACCTCAGTACCAGACATCGCCATCGCCATTCCCAAAGATACAAGATCTCCAGGAAGGACCGCCCCACCCACCCATGAGGAGGAATCGCCATCGTCTACAAATCCACCCTATGTCTGAGCACACTCCCCGACGAGCCCACAGACCTGATGGAACACCTTCACTTCAAGATACTGGCCAGCCCCACCTCCACCCTTCGAGGAATCCTCATCTACCGGCCCCCCTGGACCCCGCAGACTTTTCGTCAACTCCATCACAGACATCATCTCCCCGCATGCCATCCCGTCCACCAACTACTCCCTACTGGGAGACCTCAACTTCCACCTCGACAACCAACTGGACCCCAGCACCACATCCCTCTTGGACAACCTCCACAACATTGGACTCTGCCAAATCGTGATCGAACCCACGCACTCAGCAGGACACACCCTCGACCCCCTCTTCACAACAGGAAACTCCATCACCTTAAGCCACACCACCGAACTCCCATGGACTGACCATCGATGTGTCCACTTCACCTTCAGAACACCCACCATCCACAGACACCAGCACCTGCTCCCACGAAGAAACTGGACCAGAATCACCGACGACCAGCTAACCTCATCACTCAGCAACTCCACCCCAACCATCGCAGAAAACGACGACCCCAACACCGCAGACCGAATCCTGCACAGATGGATCTCCGACAGCGCCAACACGATAGCCCCCCTGAAGAAAAACAACAATACCCACACCAAGAAAGATAGATGGTTGACCACCGAACTTCGAGAGTCCAGACGCACTTGCCACTGCCTCGAAAAGGCCTGGAGGAACACCAAATCCACAGAAGCCCACAACAACTTAAGAGCCGCCACCAACGCCTACTACCAACTCATCAGAAAAACGAGGAAAAAAGTGATTGAAGACAGAATCTCCACTCATGCACACAACAGCAAAGAACTCTTCAACATCATCCACGAGTTCGCCCAACCCACCAGCGAGTCCACCGACATCCCTCCCTCACAAGACCTCTGCGACAAACTCAGCACCTTTTTCCACCACGAAATCAAGAGCATCTACGACAACTTTGACGAAGACAACCAACACACTGAACCCTCACCAACCACCCCCGACACCCTGAAGCCAGCGATCTACAACTGGGCAGCCCTCACCACCGAAGACACACTGAAGACGATGGAGTCAATCCACTCCGAGGCCCCCACGGACTCCTGCCTCCACCACATTTTCAACAGAGACGCTGACACCATCGCACCCATGCTCTGCCACACCATCAACTGCTCCCTGGCAACCGCCTCGTTCCCCGACAACTGGAAACACGCCGAGATCAACCCCCTCCTGAAGAAACCCTCGGCGGACCCCACCAACCTCACAAACTACAGACCCATCTCCCTGCTCCCGTTCCCAGCGAAAGTAATCGGGAAAGCCATCAACAGCCAACTCGCCACAATTATCGAAGAGCACAACATCCTCGACTCCTCCCAATCCGGCTTCAGAAAAAACCACAGTACGGAAACAGTCCTCCTCGCCGCAACATACTGGACAAAAGAGAAACAGCAGCCCTCATCCTCCTCGACCTCTCAAAGGCGTTCGACACAGTCTCTCACTGCACCCTAATACGCAGACTCCACGATGCAGGAATCCAAGACAAGGCCCTTGAGTGGATCTGCTCCTTCCTCTCTGGCAGAACGCAGCGGGTCAGACTCCCCCCTTTCCTCTCGGACCCCACACCAACCACCTGCGGAGTCCCCCAGGATTCCTTCCTCAGCCCCACGCTCTTCAAGGTGTACATGGCTCCGCTCGCCCCCATCGTCAGAACCTACGGACTTAACATTGTGTCATATGCAGATGACACCCAACTCATTCTCTCCCTATCAAACGAACCCAAGACCTCCAGACACAACTTTCGTGAAGGCATGGAAGCTGTCGCCAAATGGATAAAAAACATCTGCCTACAACTAAACACCAACAAAACGGAAGTACTCATCATGGGCCCAAACCCCGACGCTTGGAACGACACCTGGTGGCCCCTCGCTCTCGGAGGCCCGCCCACCCCCGCGGAACACGCACGCAACCTGGCAATCATCCTGGACTCGGAGCTCAAAATGGACCGCCAGATCAACTCCGTCTCGTCCTCCTGCTTCCACACCCTCCACCTCCTACGTAAGACCTTCGACTGGATTACCCTCGAACACAGAAAGATCGTCACTCATGCCCTGGTCACCAGCAGACTCGACTAAGGCAACGCACTCTATGCCGGAATAAACAAAAACCTCACCCGCAAGCTACAGAACATCCAAAACGCTGCCGCAAGACTGGTCCTCAACCTGCCAAAACACTGACACATCTCCCAGCACCTGCGCACATTCCACTGGCTCCCCACCGAAGCTAGAGTCCCCTTCAAGATGCTCACCCACGCTCACAAGGCCCTCCATGACACCGGACCAGCATACCTGAACAGCCGACTCAAATTCAATGAACCCCAAAGGACCCTACGATCAGCTCAGCACTCCTACGCCGCAGTCCCCCGCACTCGAAAGACCAAATCGGGAGGCCGCTCCTTCTCCTTCCTCGCGGCCAGAGCCTGGAACGACCTTCCGCTCCACCTCAGACAGACAACATCACTCCCCATCTTCGCTAGAAACCTCAAAACCTGGCTCTTTGACAGACCCCCTCCTTGATCGACTGGAACTTGCGCCGACCCCCCCCCCCCCTGTGCCTTGAGACCCTTACGGGTGAGTAGCCGCGCTTAACAAACACCTTGATTGATTGATTGATTGATTAGAGTGCTGCTTAAAGGATAGAGGGTGGGATTGAGTGTGTCTATAGGAATAAAGAGGTCTCTTAGAGTCTTGTTTACTTTCTGTTCCTGCTGCTGCTTTCATGAACCCCAAGGCCAGGGGTAGCAAAGAGCAAACAATGGATAGCAGGTTCTACCCTGGCTCCCTCAAACAGCACTCCTCTCTTTCTACAATTACATCCCCGTCACATGGTCTGACGTCCCACGGATCTGATTGTTATTCAAAGATACTTAACCTTATGACCCATGCAATAAGAAAACCATCAACCTTGGTGTCCCCGTCTTGGCACAGACCATCACTGACCTTGCCAACAAATCGCTCAATATGGGCAAAGCCCCATACATATTAAAACAGGCCATCATCACCCCAAATCTCAAAAAATTAAATTAAACCGTGGATACTGTATCTTTACTGACACACCTCTGCACTATTTCACATCAGAAAAGCATTGGAATCACCTATGATAGTTACATTTTTCTCCCACCTTAATGAATTTCAATCTGCGTTTCACTCCTTTTGGGGCACTAAACGATTAGTACTGAATATCTGGATTGAGCTTCTTGTTGCTTTCTACAGAAGTCAACCATGTACACTGATTCTTCTACATTGCTTATTCACCTTTGACACCACTGAGGACAAACTGCTGCCCGAATGACCTCATACACTGATATTGACAGAATGCATGACGTCAAGCTGTACTCAGTTCTATCAGACCAGGGCCGACTTTAGGGCAGTGCGACTGGTGCAGCCGCACTGGGCGCTGACCTGTGGAAGGGGCGGTGACCACAGGTGGGGGTCGCTGTGTTTAGCAATAACTTATGATTGGAGAGATGAGGTGCACTTTTGCCCAGTGGAAGTGAGAGAATTCAAGGAGGCGGTCATGGGGAGTGGGGGCACCAAACATCATTGTTGCACTGGGCGCCACCAACGCTAAAGCCGGCCCTGTATCAGACCAAAGCAACATCATAGGTAGAGTCCTTCAAAAACCAGCCCTCTCTCCAGGTTTCTTTCACAACGAGATAATTCCTCTTGGTTTACGTCCTTGGTGTGCAACTCCCATTCCTATGCTGATGACACACAGATACATCTTAGGCTGGGAGAATGATGTGCAGTGTCGTCAGGTTTTAAACTGCCTCCTGGAAACACAACACCAGATGCAACAAAGTGAATCGACCTGCCTAGTTAGAACAGAATGAAGGCGAGGCCTTTCATTCCCGAGGGAAAGAAAGGTTTGAGCAGGCGAGGGCAGAGCCTCGAACTCTGCAGTCAGAACTCAACTAATACCTGGGGGGAGGGAGGGGGCAGCTTAATCAAGGGACGCATTACAGTGTGTATGACTCTTTTCGGCTGCTAGGGATTCCAGAATACAAAACAAAGCAGTTTTTTTTACAATCCAGAGGCAGGGGTGCCTGCTGCACACAACTGTGGTTAACCACTGTCCCAGGTTTGAAATCAAGTATGCTTTCATTTGCTCGTAGTAGAAAAAACGAAGCATTTGCAATGCAATAGGTCTTGCATTACTGAAAGTTTGAGCTATTGGCGTTGCAAATGATAATGTTTGTTAGGTTCTTTCATTTGTTAAAAACTATCCCAGCAGTAGCATAAGTAATAAAATAAAATCCATAAAGCAAGAAAAGGGTACAATACCACGGGCTGTTACTAGGTGTGTCTGTGGAGTGGTAAAGGGACTGCTATTAGCCACATAAGGTACATCACCCTTACTTATGCTACTGCAGGGATATTTGTTAACAAAAGAACAAAACACTTAATAAACATCATTATTTGTAATGCCAATAGCTCAAACTTTCAGTAATGCAAGACCTATTGCATTGTAAATCTTAAGCAGCAGCTATAGGATGAGGTGAGACTTCCGTGTGCATGTTAAACATGTTTTCTTCTGTGAGCAGCATTAGGATTCCTGAATCAATGAGGGGAAACACTCAATTCAGTGATCTCTTTGACATGTGAGAAAACCTATTGCATATTGTCATTTACTGCTCATCACAGCAGTGAGAATACTGTTCCACAAGCATAGCTTAAGAGAAGAAACCTTGCCATGGTTCATCATGTAATGCTACAGGTGCAATCGGGCAGTTGCCCTCACTTTGTCAAAGGCAAGGACTTCTCAGATGCAGACACAAGTTGCTAAAAGTCTAGCTGTTGCAAAGAACCCCAAGCAAATCAATGGACTGTGATATCAGTGAACAATGATGACAATTGGGGGTTGATGGACAATGTGATGTGATGGATGATGAGCTGTGATGGCAATACGCAGAAGATGGACAATGCACTTTTATGGCAATAGGTAGAAGATGAACAACGAACTGTGATGGCAATAGGTAGAACATCCACAATGAGCTGTGATGGAAATAGGTAAAAGATGAACGATGAACTGTGATGGCAATTGGTAGAAGGTGGACGATGAGCTCTGATGAAAATAGGCTGGTATGGGCAATGAACTGTGAGGACAATATGTTGGTGTGGACAATAAGCTATAATGCAATGAGCTGTGATGACAATAGGTGGCCATGAACAATGAGCTGTAATGCACTGAGCTTTGATGACAGTATCTGAGGCAGGTAAATGACCTATAATAGCAATTAGCTCTGATGATAATATGTGGCAATGGAAAATGACGTGTGATGGCAATCAATTGTGATGACAATGTCCTGTGATGATAATAGGCGGATATAGACAATGAGCTGTGATAAGGATGACAATATTTTTAAATTGCATTTTTATAGTGCTTACTACCTCTGACGAAGCGTCAAAATAAATGGCATGGACAACAACTTGTATATGAGTCCCAAGCCTCCTACCATCTCCAGGGGAAAGTGCTTGCTGCTCAGCCTGCCTACCATTGGTGAGTCACATGCATAAAGACAGTTACCCGGTCATCAAGTTGAAATACATTTGTACCTCAGTCTACCTTGGACACCAGTAGTAAACAACAGCATTCACCACTGATTGCCCCTTGACCCCATGGAAAAACCTAAAAACTCCTTCACTTTTTTCAAGTGAGACAAGGTTTGCTACAATGAAATTTGGATCTTGCGCACCTAGAACAAGGAGTCTACTCAACAGATGGCAGAACTTCAGAAAGAAATATTCGGGCTAACAATTCTTCATCTCATACCTTGTGCAGCATTCCTTCATTAATGAGTTCCTCCATCACAGATTGACACTAACCTTATGCAAACAGTCCACACCCACCCCATGGGAGCAGCATGCCTGAAACTGCCAAAACATATACCCTTTCTAAAAGACACCCATAAGGCAGTTTTATTCGAGCTCACCGTGCCTGACCGTTATACTTCGAAACCCCCCAAAAAAATTGGGGAGAAAAGAGCATGGAACAAGGTAGAAGCAGAGGATTTACAGGAATTGTTACCGTCGACTTTAACCACGCTTCCTAGAGATTTGGACGATGCTACTATGTCCTATACAAACTGGCTGGAAGCAGCAGGGAACAAGCTAGCACCCAAAAAACTCCTCCGCCACAACAGACCGCGTCCTTCCTCTCCCTGGAACTCGCAGAAACTGGAGGAAGGAATATAAAGACAAGGAAAAAAAGGAATACAAACTAAGTCTACCTCATTATAAACAGCTGCTCCACAAAACCAAACAACATTTGTTTACCAATAGAATCAACGCTGCAAAAAACTCGCCCAAAGAGCTCTTTAAAACTGTAACCACTTTGGCTCAACCAACATCTCCCACTATCCAGGCTAGTCAGGAACTCAATGCCATTTTAAAAAAAAAACGTTTCTGACTAAACAACTAAAACAACCACTGACCAGGCTACTAGTTCGAAGGTAGATAAAAGTGATGCATATCTATTGGACAGATTTGCCCCTTTAACGACCTTGGACACTCTCAATCTTATGAAAGTGAAGTCAGGCTCCCCGTATGATCCATTCCCAATATCTATAGTAAAACTTGCATCCGAGCCAGTTGCCCGAACACAGACCTCCATCAGAAACACAATGTACTTGGAAGGGTATTTTCCTATAGCTTGGAAACGGGCATCTATCCTGCCCTTGCTCAAAAAACCAAGCATTGGACGCTAAAGATCCAAATAACTTCAGACCCATCTCCAGACTAACACTCCCTGCGAAAATCGTAGAGAGAAACATGAATGCTCAACTCAACCTGTTTCTGCAAGAATCTCAGGCGTTGAACCCGACTCAGTACGGGTTTTAGAGGGGGGCACAGCGCAGAGACTGCACTCCTCAAGTCCACAGAAGAGATCAGGACTATTCTTGACCATGGAGGAAAAGCCGCACTGATTATGTTGGATTTTTCAGCAGCCTTTGATACGGTCCATCATGCTTTGTTGTTGGACCTGATTGCATGAGATTGGAGTCCAGGGCACTGCCTGGAAGCTACTTAAATCCTTTCTATCAAATAGAACTCAAACTGTTGCCCTGGGTGAATTCGCGGCCGAATCATTCTCTCTGCCCTGCGGAGTCCCGCAGGGGTCATCAATGAGTCCGACACCCTTAAATATTTATGTGTCCTCATTGGCACCCCTAATTGAATCCTTTGGCTTTAGTCTGACATCCTACGCAGATCACACCCAAATTGTGGTGTCTATACGGCCAGAAGAGCTGCTGGGAACTGCGTCCCGGCTCCAGGATTGTATGAATGCCGTAGGGATCTGGATGGCTCAAAATTGCCTAAAGTTCAACTCCGGTAAAACGGAGGTTGTGTTGTTCGGCAACAACCCCAGCTTCTGGACCCCGGACTGTTGGCCGGATGCATCGGGGCCTCTCCCCACTACTAGCAGGAAGATGAAGAACCTGGGAGTGTGGATAGACAATAAACTCAGCTTTAGGGATCAAGTGAACAAAGTGGCGTCATCAACATCGTATATCCTGAGATCCTGTAGGAAAATAATGACATTGCTGCCCAAAGACACTCGACAAAAAGTTATCACAGTCTTAACAATATCCAGACTGGATTATTGTGATAGTCTTTACTTCAATATCTAGGAAGGGCTTTTGAACAAATTGCAGATTCTGCAGAACGTTGCTGCTAGACTGCTTACTGGTGTGCCAAAATTCGCCTCAATCTCGGCTGAGATAAAAAAAACGTCACTGTCTGCCGGTTAAGAAGCGCACTCAGTTTAAGACCTTATGCTTGGTCTTTAAAGCCCTTCATGGAGCTGGGCCAGACTATTTAAAACCGCGATTTCACTGGTATGTATCAAAAAGATCACTGCAGTCACCAGATGTAAAACTGGTGGTGGTGCCTTTGGTGAAAAAAGCCATTTGGGGTGTCAGGCGTTTTGTAGCCTGTGCAGCCAAAGCATGGAATGGTCTCCCACTACTTAGATGCATGACCAATCTACTGGCCTTCAGGAAGGCATTAAAAACATGGCTTTTTAGCTAATTTTTGGTAATACCTCCACCACTTTAGTCTCCGGCAAGACTTCACATAGCGCCAGGACACCTTCTGGTAACAGTTAGCGCTCTATAAATGTCAATAACAATAACCCCCAATGAGTTTTAGTCTCAAAGGTTCTTTTCATTGCAGTGCAGCTTGTGATTCTTGGCACGTACATGGAAACTCAACTGAACAGCAGCTAATGATTCTACACCACTGTAAATACTTTTGACAGCATTTCCATCAATACTTTTACAGAAGCCACAGACTGTACACATACCACTTCTGGATCATCTTATACGGAAGAGCCCGGCTGCTCTTCATTGAGACCAGTTTATGAGCACAGCACTAGGTTTTGAATAACAAATGGGTCTTTGGTCTGACCAACTTCCCTTGCCAGGGGTGTAGAGATATGGGGGCAAATGTGCAAGAAAATGTTGCAGTGCAGTGCTATGCCAAATTTGGCAGTGCCGCACTCTGACATTTTCTAAATGCACATATGCGCCATATTTACAAAAAATGCTGCCAAGCACCAGCACAGGCACCCTGCCGCCATGTCGCAAGGGTGCCTGCAGGGGTGATTGTTTATGTGCAGGAAGGGGCACCTTCCTGGACATAAACAATCAATAATGGTGATTTGCTCTATGTGTGCCGCAAAATGCAGCACATATAGAAAGAGCAAAAAACAATTAGAAATTAATAATTTCTCCTTGTATCACCATCCTAACACTAGGTATTAGCCAGCCTTAGTTTTTGGCGCTGACCCAGCCTTGTATATCTGGGGCAGTGTAAAAAAGAAATGGGTGTTGCGGGTAACGCCCACAGCAACACCTATTGCACGCCCCTTTGCCGCTGCGGACTCTAGCAGAAAGGGGCATATTTACAAGGTGGAGTTAAGCCACGCTAAGTGGATTAGCGCCAACTTGTAAATATGGGGATTGGCGCAACGCCACCAGAGTGCGCTGGCAAAAGGGGCTTGTAAATATGTCCCTCGGTGTACCACAGCTGAGTGGGGTTTGGAAATTCAGATGATCTCAGCTCAGAATGGGGCAACTCAGATGGAGTAAGCAACACTAGTGGTGCCTCAAGCTGATTGGCTCATTTCATTTCCAATGTTCTGGAAGGGGGGGAAAAGTTTCCATGTCACTTCACCCTTAGGTGAAGATGTGAGTCAAATGCCAGGAAAATATTTTTAACTGCATGGCGAGCGCGTCGGCAGGCATATTTCGATTTTGTCATGTCTAGCTCTTTAAGGGGATTATTTACAAATGTTCCGTATGGGTGTCTGCATGTCGCAAGAGGTGCAAAGTGATGCAAAGCATTACATCGAATATCTGCTATTAGAAAGGCCTGCTTATGCATCGCAAAACTGCACAGTGCTGTGCGGGTAAACCTACCTGCATATCCATGCACCCTTTCTACCATCAGTTGTCAATTTAAATTCCCTAGACATATCACATGCCCTAATCTCAGCTCTCTGCATTGATAGTTGGACAGATAGCTACACATAGCATTTCTGTCTTGCACGAGTTCAGGCGGTCTCTGGGAATTGTAATTTTCTCTGCTCCCAGCTCAGCGTTTCTGAAACTATCGAATAGGTATAAATATACAATTTGAACACACACCGACCTCATTTCATTGTCTTTGGAGCAAGTTATCTTCTCAGCTGTCAGAATTTTGAAGGTTTGCCAGACTTGTGCATTCCCCTCTAGGCAAGATGGAAACCAGTTAGGTGAAGATATCTGGAATAAAGTCAAAAAGAAATGAGCAAAAGTACTTTTGAAAGAGTAACAAGCCTACACAGCGCCCGACGCAGGACTCAGAACCCACCGAAGAGGGTATTTCTTGGGGACATGGAACTTTTGTACTACTTAGGAAAACATAATGTACTGTGTCTAATACAACATCACCTTTACCCAAATATAATTAAATATTGCTACTAGAGAGCTTCTTTTCATTAATATACATTCCAATGTACCACCATTTGATTAAATGTACAGTTGGAAAAATAGAAAAGGTTACAGCTGAGCTTCCAGTGGAAATAATTCCATCGAAGCGAATGCCTGTTGAAGTGCAGCTGAATGTTTTTGCAGGCAGCAAAGCATGAAATCTCTCTCTCTATATATCTATATATCTATATATACAGTTATATATTACCTTATAGTTAGGACCTTGTTTCTATTCAAAAAGCATTTTTTCTTTTGTCAATATCTTTGGCGCCATTTGACGAATTTTCGTGAAATGTTCAAAACTAATGGCTCACTTACTTTAGCTGCTGTCTTGAAAATTTCGGGGGGATCCGTCAAGCAGGGGCCGAGAAAAAGGGGGGTCCCAAAATGCTTTTTCTCGATGTTAATTTCCATAGGAAACTGTTGACGCAGCGATAGCCTGAACTGCTGAACGGAATTACACCTAATTTGGCAGAAAGGTAGCTCTTGGTCCAGAGTGCACTCTTTTTGTTAAATTGTTTAAATCCGTTCACTAGTTCCTAAGAAATGTAAACATTTCCCAGATATACAACTGTGGCCACAGAGGATGCGCTAACTCTCCTGATTTCGAGCCTGCGATCTGATTGGCTTGAACTGAGTCACAAGAAAAAAGGTAAAAAAAACGATTAAAAACAAGAAAAGGGGTCAGGGTAGAAACACCCTGATCCCTTAGGCCTGTTCAGGGGTCCCCCAGGGACACACAGGGCCAAAAAAAGCTTTAAAAAAAAGATTTCGGTGGGATATGCATTGAGTCCGCAAATCCAGCCGATATTTGTTTAAAAAAACGAAGCGCAGGCTTACGCGCTTTGTTTCCTTGTAGGCCCCCGGGTGGGCCAGGTCCTAGGGGCAATGAAAAAATGTGATACGGGGACCGCCACCTCCCCGGGGCTTATTCATTTGGTGGAGCAGGTAAAACGAAAATTTTGTATACCTTCTCTATTTGCATGGAAAATACTAATTGCATAATCAATTTTACCTATTAACCTGTATTAATTGTTGCAGTGGTATAACTAACCAACATTACACCTTAATAAACACGAATTACAAGCTGGACTAAATGCTAAATTGCATGGCAAAATAACCTTGATGACTAACTGTGGTATGCATATTAACAATAGAAGGTGTTATGATAGAGATTGCATGATTTATGTTGATCTGTAACAGTTTGCGTTCCTGGTATAGCGGAATGGTGAGTATTATTGCTTTAAATGTTGCTATAAGCTAGAAAAACACTAATATATAATGGGATTAGTGTGGGTTTAAACATTAGAATCTTCATTTCCATATATTAATTATTTTTTGACGTTTGTTTCGCTTAAGTTGGCATTCGGGCCTACTAGGACGCAATATCCAAAATGGAGTTCAGAAGTGGCCACCGTCGTGTGAGCGCGATGTCTACTGCGCAGACTCGGATGGCTCTGAAGACCTCCAGGCATCCTCTGACCGAGTCACCATGTTCCTCGTCAAGGATAGGCACGTGGAGGACTGCCAAAACTCAACCAGTGTGACTGACAGAGAAACAGAGGACACCTGTCCTTAGCAGCTTACATTTTGATACTTCGGACCCTTTCGCATGAGAACTGTCCTAACCATGGAATGACGATTTCGGTCACATGAGTACCAAAGAACTATGGGGCAGATTTACAAGAAAGTGACGCATCTGCAGAGATGCGTCACTTTCCCTGCGCCAACATGGAAAAGCCTTGCGTCACCATGGATCTTCCGTATTTACAATACATCGCACCATGGCGCAAGGATTGACAGATCCGTCAGAAATATGTTGACGGAAAAGTCACGCATTGCTGGAGTCATGTCGCAAGCACGACGCAACTCCAGCAATGCTCAGGGGTGCCCTATGCCTAACATGCTGCGTCACTCCTTACGCCTGCTTCAAGCAGGCGCAGAGTTTTGACGCAGCATGGACGTAAAAGTGACTCAGTGAAATCTTGTAGAATTCACTGCATCACTTTTACGAGGCTTCCTGCGACGGAACGCCCACCCTGCATACATTAACCCTGACGCAGGTTTAATGTGGCGCAAGGCTTCACAACGTGACGCATCTCCCTAGATGCGTCACGTTGTAAATGGGCCGCAACTTTTACGCTGCCGCTGCGTCACAAAAGTGATGCAACGACGGTGCAAAAGTGACGCAAGGGGCTTGTAAATCTGCCCCTAAGTGAATAAAGTCTGACATTGCAAATTGTGATGGTTTAGCCAATCAGAGACATTCCCCAGTCAAGCAATTGTTGCATGTTACCTATGAATTTATTATAAAAG
This sequence comes from Triturus cristatus, assembly GCF_964204655.1. Lineage (NCBI taxonomy): Eukaryota > Metazoa > Chordata > Amphibia > Caudata > Salamandridae > Triturus > Triturus cristatus. Next base: position 319,837,741 of record NC_140586.1, on the reverse strand, counting down.
GGGGGTCAGTAGAAGGGAAAGTGTGTGCATTCCAGAAAGGTGTCCCGAATTTACGTTGGTGACTAAAGATCGTTTTGCTTGCACGATTCCCTGGTGCTTTGGATATCTGTGGGACTGTGTTGTGCTGAGTGGAAAGAACTTTTCCGGATTTATCTGGTATTAGCCTGCATTAGATTGGACGATTTCACCTGAAGGGATTTGATTTATGCAGGGCTAAAGAGTTTGAGAATTGGTCACTGATATCCAGATTTAGGTAAATATATTGTCATGGTAAATAGTGGGAATAATCAACTTTTTATTTTATGTTGTCTGGAATATTGATATGCCAACAAAAGCGAATTTATTAGATAAACTAAAACATTTGTTAACAGACAATGAGTTGTGATTCTTTAAACAAAGTATTGATTAAGGTTCCGAAGCTTTAATGTGTTTAGCCGGTTCTAAATCACCATCAACCAGTCCAACTAATTGGTCCAGCGACCAAGTGGTGGAGTGCCTTGATGTTAAAGCTCGGATTCTATAAGTGCAGATGTATAATATGTAAATACTGTAAATATTTATTTCTATAGGTAATAAGGTACCCCCCCACATGTCCAGCGTTTCATTCCTCCTGTGTGCAGATTCAAAGTGAAGTCGTATGAGTGTTGGTGTTATGGGCCCCACCAATGAATGCATGTATGAATGAGTAAGGGTGATGACGGGTCTGTGACGCAGGGAGGATATGAAAATGTTCACCTTTCCTCTGGAGCACATTCAATGCGGGATGGCTGCGACACTCTCCCGCAGCCCTGCGACTGCTACCTCCCGGGGGCTATAATTATCAAATTGAATTAGGCATGGGGGGGCTCCTGGCCCCCCAAGCAGCTCCGGGGACTGCCACCTCCCCGGGGCTATGTTGAAAATAATGTGGGGGGGCTCAAGGCCCCCCACACAGCCCGGGGACCACCACCTCCCCGGGGCTACTTACAAATGGGAGGGGAGCCGGGAGGCGGCTGGGACCGTGGGAGTCTCCAGGCCTAGCTCTGGGGATGGGATCCCCGGGGCTAAAATCAGCCTCAGGAGGGGGCCACGTGGCCCCTCTCCTTTTTTAATTGATAATTTTAAAAAAATGGGTCAGGCACCAGGAGATGCAGGCCCCTTTGACTACAAGCATCAAGGGAAGGGGGGCCACATAGCTTCCCTTCCTAAAATTCCCCCCAAAAATCGAAGGCCGGCAACTTGCCGGATGCCCCGCCTCCTTTTTCCACTACTCTGCAGACGCGCCTCCTGGGGTGCTCTTGGTTGGAGGATGAAGTCCCCTTCACTCTTGGGGGTCCTTGGGGGCCAACTAGCCCACTTGTTACCTCCAGTAAGCCCTACATAGTGGGACGGCTGAGAGGTGCTCGGAGGCCATGCCCCTTTTCCCACCGAATGCAGTACTTCTTTTAACATGGGTAGCTACACCCACATGACCAGTTGTGAAAACTTAAATCTTGCTTGTATCATGTCCATACATTCTTTTTTAATACATTGTTAGTAATCACATACAGAAACCAAAATGTATCAATAATTTTTATCAAATATGGATGTTGTTTTATAGTAGTCCAGCAACTGCCACCGCACAACGAAAGTGGGGGGGAGTGGAATTGAGGGGAAAAAACATATCTTCCGCTGCCCCGATGCCGATGGTCTCCTCGGTGCTTGACTTCTGGCAGTCTCTGGGAAAGAATAGGCTCCTCACCCAATCCAGACGCTGCTCTCACACTATCAGAGCAGTGCCAGGATTGGTCTGAGCAGCGTGGTCTGCCGCTCAGACACTGCCTCGGAGGCCACAGCTTTTCTCCAACCTGGCTGTGAACACAGCTGGGTTGGAGAAATAGAAGTGCACATGTCTGTTTGGCCGGCCTGAGACAGCTGGCCAAACTTACATGTGCACTTCCATCTGCCCACCACTCCTTCCTGTTTAGCCCGGCCCCACACGCACACACCTTCAGCCAGAGCCCCTCGCAGAGAAATAAAATATTATTGTTTTTAATATAATTTTATTTTTCTGCGACTGACTCTGACCAGTGGGTCGACACTCCTCTGCCATTACGGAGGAGCTTCCCTTGTAGTAGTCTGAAGCTTCCTGTCGCACCGAGTATACTTGCTAATTTTCATGGCTTTAGTAGGCTCAGAAGCCATAAAGTTCAGGGTTGTACTTTTCCACATTTCCAAGCAGCGTAACCTCACTTTCAAACCTGGAAAGTGGAAGTGGAATTTTGGGAAAATAATGATTCTAGTATTGTATGTATGAATGATATCTTCTCCGCATGGACGTCCAGCATTTCCTCAGAGAAGGTCTTGCCACCTGCTTACTAGATACATTTTTGTTTAAAGCAACACATTTCTGCTTAGTTATTAAGCTCCAATTAATTGGTTTGAGAAGAAAGCATATATTTACTAGTCTAATTTTCTATGAATTTTAGCACTTTGATCCAAATGACCATTTTCCAGGGAGAGCTCTGGTCAGTTGAAATGACAACTGTCTTCGATCTTTTGCTGTGCTTCATGCTCTTTTGCATTAAACACTAGTTGGATGTAAGGCTTCCTGATGTGTTGTGTTTTATTTTTCACAAACTGCATGACACCAAGTTGGTGGCAGCTGATTATAGTAGAAAGGTACTAACCGTTTTACCTGCAACACAGTGAGGAGACCGTCCACCTGCTCTTCATGGTAAATCCTTGTACTATCTTTTGACCAGACCTCCTGATCCCCGTGATTATAAGTGATGTTCAGGAGAATCTTTAGATTGTTCAAAGATGTGGTACCCCTTGCTCCATGGTAGCACATAGCCTCTCAGGTTATTTAGGGTGCACCACAATGTTTAGAGACATTCATTGCTGCTGATGCCCCTTCTCCTTGCATACCCACCCCTTTCACAACTCTCCTGATTCAATCCTTCCAGTAGAATTGTTCGTAAAGCTAAGAGCATCTAGATGAAAATGCAGAAGAGGACTTATCAACATGGAAGGAGGCCATAGGGAATTTTGAGACTGCAGTGGAAGAGCAAGATTCGGCGGACTCCGGATCCGAATAGGAAGGCGTGCCACACGACAGAGATGACTTAGTTATAAGGGAGGGGTCACTAGCAGTGCCACACGTACGGAATATAGAGCCTGAAGAACAGGGGGCCGCGAGGGGGGGTGGCCCTTATGACAGCAGCTTGGAAAGGGGGTTGGCCACAAAGTTCGTCTGTTGCTATACAAAATGCAATGTATAACGCTAACAGAAGTGATCCTAACAATTGTGAAATGAAAAAAGAAACATATTCTTAAAAAAAAAAGCTAAGAACATCTATCTGGCATGGAATTCACATCATAGGAATATGAGTAGGAAGGACCTTTTGGGCTCACTGGGCCTGGACCAAGCAAGTTCCAGGTTGGCCAGAGGCCAGTCAACAGCAACACTTGAACAATGAATGGTGCCAAAGGCAAGGCCAAGGACTGCAGACTTTACACAAAGAGACAGGCTGCTTGTCTATTCCCCACATCCTGCTCTGAAGAGAAAGATAAGGTTCCAGAAATAGCACCTGATTGGCAAGAGGTAGTCTGGAAGCTAATACACATTGTAGAATTATCCCTCTAGTTACCATCGAGCTGAGACACACCAGAAAGAAAAAAGCACCTTATCATTATTTGTTTGCCATGAACATTTGGGAATAACTTTGAACCACAATGGACAGTTTGTAGGATTTCAACTGCCTCTGCACTGACTATAAGATGACCTTTTTGGCTTATCAGGTATTCGCCTTTTACTTCAAGGAGCTCTGCACACTTGTGTAGAGGTAAATTAGGATCAGTAACAGAATCTTAGCTGTCACCTTTTGAGGGTTAAAGACCATACATTTGGGAGGAGGGAAACTACTTTACTGCCACTGTATCTAAAGATGAAGAGGAGGTAAATTGCCCTCCATGTAGAATATATACATACTGATAAAAGTGTTCAAAAGGTGACCCACAGTCTGACAGTATAAGACGTCCTCTAGTGCATCATGTAGTGTGGAATTATAAAGGCATATTCATGAATTCATTTGTACCCAAGACAAAGGCCTTTATTGTGGGCCGTACAGACCTCATAAACACAATAGCATGAATGACAATAAACACAGATTCTTGTTCCAATGGACATTATCTCTATACATAAATTTCCTCTAGCAGAGGCCCTACAATTACTACAAGACATTCATGACGTGCCCTTTACTGACAAATGTTCTCATCTATTCCTCTTTCTCTCTGTCTTTCTCTCCTGTCTTTCTCTGATGTTTTCTCTCTACCTTCCTTGTACCTCCTTCTCTTTAGAAGCTTCCCTGTGCCGGCTGCAATTAAACTTGAGGAGCTGGGGAAAGTGACAGAGGAATCAGAATCCCTGAGCTTTCATAACTGGCACCCAAGGACTCCAGCCCACTGGGGAAATGCTCTGTGGAATAAAAAACTGTCCGACGGTGTAAACAATCTTCAAATCTTCTATGCACAGACTGCAGAGTTCTGCAGTTTTGTGCCTGTTGCAGGCTGTTAGACTAGGCATCTGTTGGCGTGTTTCCCCTGAGTTTTTGCTTTCTGACTTCCAGGTTTTGACTCTGTTTGTGCTGGCTTAGTGTTTCTGTGCACTTTTCTCACTGCTGATCAATGGTAAAGTGCAAGTGCTCCTATGGTAAAATGTGTTATGGATTGGTGTTTCCATGATTGGCCTATTTGATTTATGTGTCAGTCCCTAGTAAAGTGCACTGAGTGTGCCAGGTCCTGTAAATCAAATGCTGTTAGTGGGATGCAGCACTGGATTGTCCCCACCCACACAAACAGCCCGTGAATGTAACTCTGGCCTGCCATTGCAGAGCCTGTGTGCAGTCTGGTATTGCCATGTTGACTTAGCAAGTGCACCCACTTGACAGGCCCTAACCTTCCGTTTTCTTACATGTCAGTCACCCTTATAGTAGGCCAAAGGTACCCCATGTGGGCAGGGTGCAGTGTATGTGAAAGGTATGACATGCCCTGGTGTGTGTGGCATGTCCTGATAGTGAATTAATGCCAATTTCGTTTTTCACTATTGTAAGGCTACCTGGTCTCCATAGGACAGAATGGGGAGTTTGTTTATAACATCTTATAAACATAACTGGCCCTGGGAACAAAGGAGGAAAACAAAGTTGGAAAACAAAGTTTAGTATTCCTGAGCTCAGAATCTAAAGATGCATCTTTTAGTGACGGTGACTTTTACATTCTGTGTTTGAAAATACCACTTTTAGAAAGTAGGTATTTTCTTGCTCAGTCAACCAGCAGGCCTCTGCAGGGTTCGTGGATTGACTGTCTAGGTTTTGGATGACGGGGCTGGGGAGCAGGAGTGGCTCCGCATAGTCTAGGTGGGTCAGGAAAGGGCTGAATAGAACTGGGCTGCATTTATAGTAGGGGAGGAGATTTCCTTGCACTTGAATGGGCCTGGTCTGCCTCTGACAATGCCGTTTCCGCCTCCTGCCAGGAAGCCACACCAGAGAGGGCAGAACTTGTTCTGGCTGGGCACAGACACTCTCTGCCTGAGATAACAAAGGATTTTGGGCTATAAAAAGTGGAGCCCACACCCCTGAACTTTAGAGCTCTTTTGGATCAAGAAGACAGCCAAGAAGAAGAGCTGGAGAAGCTGTGAGGAGTAACTACCACTTTGCTGTGTGCTTTGCTGTGTTGGCCTGCAGTGGCTGCTTCTGTCTTGGGCAGTAAAAGGACTGGACTGAACTTTCTGCAATATACTTTTGTGAGTTTCTCCAAGGGCTTGAGGTAGAGCTTGCCCCCTGTTCAAGAAGTCTCAGGAACAACCAAGACTTCAAGCTCTTCTGCCCTCAGCACTGGGAACTCTGTGTTTTAGAAAAAGCAACCCGACGCCATCTACGATGCCACTGCGACTCCATGTCCTGAAGGCACCGCAGAGGGCACCGCGGCCCTTGTCTCACCGACGCAGCCTGCTGACACCGCCACTGAGCCGCTGCTCACACCGTGACCTGTGGGCACTGCACTCCACACCACCGTGCTTTACGATGACGCCTTGGTAACCCCGATGATGCTACTCCATGCCGAAATCTACGCCGCTGCTTGCACCGTGGTTTGAGGGCACCCCTTGTAAGGTTAAATGTCGCTCCGCCCTCATCCTGCACCACAACCTTGGCCTGCCGGCGCTATCGACTCCAGTTCATCAGCCGACGAGAGCTCCTTGCACCGTGACCTGTCAGCACCACGACGAGCACCGCATTCACTTTGCACTGCGAACTGAGGGCACCGCACGCCGCACTGCTGCACTTCGTATCGCTGCACCCGACGCCTGCCGATGCCAGCTCTCCTGGCTACAATCGTGAGGAGTTCGATCTGCAACGCTTGTGACTTCAAGGGCCCGACAACTCCTGCACCGACCTCCGAAACTGACGCCTGCGGACGCCGTGCTTTCGGAAGCTCAATGAGAGGTCGCCGACGCCCTGCATTTCTATAGGTACTGTTTTGTTAGTCTTCCCGACACCGTAGCTGGCCTGCAATGCCGCGGTCAGCCAGAAATGTTTGGATTTGTTTGTTCACGATGCCGTGATAGCCCCGGACGGTGCTATCGACATCAAGGAACTGTTTTTCAAGGTTATTTTGATAACTGAAGATTTCTTAATACAGTATTGTGGATTTTTGTCGTGTTTTGTCTTGTCTTAGGTATATAAAAATAATGGATATTTTTCTAAACTGGTGTGGTGTTCTTTTGTAGTGCTTACACTGCATTACTGTTGGTTATGTGCAAATGCTTTACACACTGCCTCTAAGATAAGCCTGACTGCTCGTGCCAAGCTACCAAGGGGGTGAGTAGGGGTTATTTTAGGAGTGTAACTCTATTATCCTGACTATGAAGAAGGGTCCCTGCTTGGAAAAAGGTACTTACCTCTACCAACTAGAGACCCCCATTTCTAACACAGGCTGTGCAGATTCATCAGTATTAATAATGTCATGCTAATCATGTAATTGTTTTACAGATAAGGTCTCTGGAATGGTTTATCAATATTTCCGCTGTGTTTATTTTGGGCACACCCCAATCAAGCATACAAATGCATCAAAATATACAGACAAATTCATCAGTTCTGCCATAAAATTAAAAAACACAAGCAATTTCAAGTTTTCAACATTAAAGAAGCTAAACATACATGTAAAGTACCCCAATAATGTATGTACTTGGTGAAAAAACACACTGTCTCACATTCAAAATATTAAAGTGCTTTCTCATAAACCATGCGTGATGTAAAAATCGGAAAAGTCCAAAAACAACGAAATCATTTGAATCTGCTTTCAAGATCCTAAGTGCCTCAAGATAATGCCTTACACCCACATTCCGGCATACAGGTACAATCCATGATTTCCATAAATTTCAGTATGCCTAATTGTTCACAAGTAGGGCAAAAACCCCTTCTGCCAGTGTTAGAAGACCATTTCAAAGTGAAAGGTATACATTTAGTATTTCCAGCCTGAATTATATATATAGGGTTTTAGCTCTATAGGACATAGGATTACCACAAAAGGCATAAACTTTAAAATACATTTAAAAAAGAAAAAACAATCACTCCACTCCTGGCTTTGGGTGTCTACTTGTGCATTGCAAATGACCAGAATTTCAATTTCAATACACCACTAGTGCTATCAATGATAGAACCAGGATATTCATAGTTCTTTCAAGTTCAGGGAGTAAAGCCATGTTTTAATGTATGAAAGTCATGGCGTGACACAGGCTCTGTCTATGTCAATCAACTCCTTCAATGAATTTCAAATGGTTATGCGAACTACTTTTTAAGAGCAAGGTCTAGATCCAAAGGGAGCAAAGGGACACTCTGAGGATTGACTAATGACATTAAAAAGTCATTTTGAGACTTCGGTTAGTGGTGTAACAATGGCATTCCCTCAAATATCGGCACCATAAAGTGCTGCGCTAACACTCTACACACAATAGACTTCCAATAAAGGAGATAACGACATTGATAGTGGGAGAAATGAGTACAAATTTAGAACCCCCACTCACTCACTGTGTTAGAATTGACCTTTAGAAATGCTTTAAATGCTGCATAAATGTTTGCGTTCAAAAAGGACTCATATGCAAAAGTGCAAAAGCATAATGTTTAGAATCCTAGTAAACAAACTGTGGAAATATTAGTTAATCATATGCAGGATGAGAATGCTTTCATAATGCTTTGCTAATTAATGCGTGTTTTTCAAACTTTTTGCACCAGGCAACTATTTCTTAACATGTATATAAACGAAGCCCAAAAGTCTTTTCACTCAACTCGCTCACAGTTACATAAGTAAGGCATTTTTGTGCAACTGCTTAGCATTAATGACATCTTTAGAAATGTGCTGACTATAACATTGTGTTCATCCAGCTCCCCACCCCATATTAGATCATATATTAGAATACAATGAGCTTATTAAAACTGCTTATATTAAATGATGACTTAGAGACTTTTATGAATGCTGCTTCCGAAGAACATTGATTATTGCATGAATATTACTGACTAGCCTTTGTCTACACATCGAGCTCATAGTGAATCACTAGCATAGGTAAGAGGCTTCTCATGAGAACCTTCCGTCATGTAACAAGTACTGTAGCAATTGTTTCGAACATGGGGAAGTGAGTTCAGACTGTGGGAATCGAAAGAAGAGGAATCGCTTGACCAATGACACCACCTCATGAACTAGTCTCAGTGGATATTGACAGAAGACGCCTTCAAAAGTGTTTCAACAGAATGAACCTATATTAATGATAGATCCTAGCTAATTAATACACACACAACATAAGATACCTCTTATTTCGCTTGACATTTCAGGTGGTTCTGCTGGAGGATCTTTCTCTGCCCTTAGACTCTTCTTTATGGAGAGTTGACTTCCTTAGCCATTCCTTGAGGTAACTGTTTCTGTTCTATTTCTGATTTATTTGGATAACTTGTTATCAAATGCTACTGCAAGGATTGCGCTCTCATTAACAGTTGGTACTGCAGCTGTAGGGAACTCGACTGAGTTTCCAAAACTGCTCTTTATAAGAAGTTAATCTCTTATTTGCTCTTTTCTAAAGGAACTCTTTATGGGTTCTATTTAGAATAGGTCCTTTAGATAGGTTACTGGGTTTCTTTATGGAACCCTGTGTATTTTCTAATGCTGACTTCTAACTAATCAATTTATATTTCTGTAAACATTTTAAATTTAATAAAGATAATTAAAGACCCCAATCTTATGATAAATAAGTTTTTCTTTTTAAATCTTCACCATCCTCTCATCATTAACTAATCGCCAAATCTGAGTGTCTATGTTGTTTTAATGTTTTTTAAATGAATATAGGACATTACAACACAAACCATTACAATGCATGCTTTGGCAACGCGGTTTTCACATCACAACTACCATTACATCGCATGATTTTACAACGCATACAATTACAACGCAAACTACCATTGCAACGCATTACATCACAATGAATACTATTACAACACATAACACTTTTAGTGCAACAGTAGGGTAACTGTTGGATAGCGTAGAGGTAAAAATTACTATTCCCACTCCTGTGAGTGCAAAAGTAGGGAAAGTGTTGGATAGTGTAGAGGTAAAAATTACGATTCCCACTCCAGTGAGTGCAATAGTAGGGAAAGTGTTGGCTAGAGTAGGGATAAAAATTACTATTCCCCCTCCTCTGAGTGCAATAGTAGGGAAAGTGTTGGATAACGTAGGGGTAAAAATTACTATTCCCTTTCCAGTGAGTTCAACAGTAGGGAAAGTGCAGGATTGTTAAGGGTAAAAATTACTATTCCCAACTACCCCTAAACTCATACCCACCCTAAAACTTAAGATTCTCCATTACTTACCTTATAATGCGTTGTGATGACATGCGCTGTAATGGCATGTGTTGTAATGGCATGCGTTGTAATGGCATGTTTTGTAATGGCATTCGATGTAAAGGCACTTGCATTGTAAAAGTTGTGTTGTGAAGGCATTGCGATGTAATGACTGCATTCTAATGGAGGTTTCCCTTTTGAAATAGCTCTAATTTGCCTACGGTGGAAACGGTCTGTCGACCTCTCTGGAGCTGCAAGGTTTCTCCACGGCGAGATTTGTAAGTGGGTGAATATAATAATTGAACCATCTTGGTGAGTCCTTGGGCTCCTGCAATAGTGCTGCTTTAAACATTGTAGGTGCCACACCTCCTCTAAGCTTTAGTGTCATCTGACTTTGAAATTTGCGATGACCAGGATAATGCGTCAAAAAGATTTACCCTCAGCAATCAAAGTTCCTCATCCGATCTAATACTGTGTCCCACCCCTGAAAGTTTGAGGGGGGTTAAAGATCATATATTTCGTTTTTAAAGAATTAATTTAAAGGAAGCACTGGGACTGTTGAAAGCCTATTAAAAAGATTTTGCAGTCTCATCGATGCCCTCGAAATTAATAAAGTGTCATCGGCAAACAATAATGCTTGGATCTTAACTCCTACTGATTTGGAGTCATTAACGCAGGCAGCTAAAAAGTGAACAACCTCATTGATGTATGCAGTGAAGAGGGTGGGGACAAGCACACAGCCCTGTCGTACATCTCTTAGGGTGGGATTCACTGCGTTAATTCACCACATCCTTCCCACCTGACTTGGGCGTAAGTATCACAATGTAGTCCCATTGATATAAACAACAGTCCTTCCAGGACACTGCAAGATTTCAATACCTCCCATAAGATGGCTTTCAGGACCAGATCAGAAGCTGACCTCAGGTTAACAAAATCTACATAGAGTTGATCAGGCATTACGGCCACATATTTCAACTTAAAGTTAAAAAACTCAACACCTGGTCAATGGTGCTAACTCTAGTTCTAAACCCTCCTTGAAGGTTTGTTAGGATGGGAGGCTCTAATATTCAATCTTATAGCTTGTTTAAAAAAAATATGCTGGAGATTATCAAGTAAAGTGATTGGTCTAAAATTGGCTGGGTTTTCTTTTCTACCTTTTTTGTAGAAGTTGGTGATTTCCACTCCCTTCTATGTCTCCAGTATGTCAGCACTTGCTAGAATGACATTAAATAGCATGTTGAGATATGGGACCCAAATCAGTGTAAATCAGTGCGCCTGAGATTTTGTCTGGCCCTGGGGCTTTCCCCACTTTTAGGATCATAGTAGCTTTGTGTGTGTTCCCTAGTGAGAACTTGAAAAGATTTATGTAGGTGACATGCATTACCTTTGTTGTGAATGTATCCATGTCCAGAGTCTCTGTATGAGTTGTACCATTAGGCTCTGAATAAAGATTAGGAAAATGATTCTCCCAAGCTTGTGGTGTAATATACACTTTCATGCAACTAGCACTTTTTAAGTTGCCATGGGCTGTGATGTGCCAAAATGACCAATTGCCATTTCTCTTGACCACTTCTAGCATGTCCTGTCAGTTTCCATTGTCTCAAGCAATACACGTAACTTTGCCCACCTACAATCCTTAGAATGCCATGGAGCATGTCTCTTTTTGTTGTTGACAATTCTAAATTCCTTGATAAAATACTTTCTTAGTGAATCGAACAATAGTAGATGAATAGCAGCTGTTCCCTTCATTCTGGAATATTTGCAAAAGGCTCTAGGGCTACTAGCACAGTTATATAGATATTTTCTAGGGTCTCAGAATCATTCCCAATGTTGGCTACTTGATACATTTATGATTGTGTGAAATTTAAGGCAGGGAGCTTCTTCCGTGGATTCAAATCTGAGAGAGGGCATAATGGGCATTGTGCCACCATTCTATGACCTCCATGTCCTGTAAAGCAGGCCATAGGCGCAGATCCAGCATAATATAATCAATTTTAATCTCGCTGGTACCTTCTTGAACGTGTCCACCCCTTCACTATTAGAATTTCTAAATCCATTACGTGCACGTAGTCTCCTCTCCAAAGTCAAGGTGATTACTTGTATGGCTCAGCAGACCATCGTTTGATGGGGCAGCTTTGAAGTGGGGATGCCCCACTCCTCTTCCTCCTATTCTGTAAGAGAAACCACGCTATACCGAGGCTTGTAGGTTGTGTTAAAATATCTCACCAATAGAGAGGAGCCTCTGAGTGTAGTACAATCGCAAACAATAAATCAATTTATGTAACACAGGAGATTATTTGTTCTTCAGAACAATACCATTATAGATATTAACATGATTGACAAAATGGAGGAGATTAGAAGTGTAGTTATAAGCAGCCCAAATATATATGGTGAACACATATACAACCAATGGATCTTACATCTTGGAAAGATATTTATTCAAATCAAAAGACCACCTGAAGATCAACCTGCCCCAGAGGGTGTGGCTTCAATGTTTTATGTTACATCTCCTGATCTATATATGAAATGGGCGCGTTACCAGGTCTCCTCAAATGCGCAAATATGGAATTCATCAACAAATTCCCCCCAAGCAGGGTCACTTAGCTTTGATTTTAATCCAGATACATTCCAGGATATCAGAAGTAGGTGGGAGGTACCCTTAGATGGCTCCACACTTTTCACAAAGTAAATATTCTGTTGTCTAGCTGCCCCAGGGTCACTTCTAGACCTCTGTGAGGCAGAAATGTTGGCAATTATGGGCTAAGCCCCTTGGCATTTGTTGGACTCTTAGCACTATTATCTAGCTCCTTGATTAGTTAATGCCTTATAGGATCATTCACTGAGGATTGTTGAGCTGGCCATAAGGAGAGCCAGTCTAACACTAAAAAATCAGAATCAGGATTGCAAGAATGTAAGGCTCTAGACATTCTCCCTGTCAATTATTGGTCTGTATAACACACTCTAACATGAGGTGGCATCAAATATATTGGATTGATCTTAAATTGAATATTAGATCTATTGCTAAATATGGTCTGGAAGTCTAGTGCCACTAGATTAGCTGCAAAATTCTTATCTATAAGAAGGAGTTTGACATATTTAAACGGCTTAGAAGGTGATGAACATTGCTTCTCAGAAACATGGTCATCCTGTATCGATGAGCAACATTGGTGGACGTGTTTTATACAGTGGATTACCTTGTTTTTCAGTGAGACATTGTCTTTACAAATTAAGTGCTTGAGTTTGAGGACTTTCATCATGAATATGACCCTATTGTTGTTTAAATTAAGACTAGTGTGAGTAACATCTCAGGGGTCTTGATCCATAGAGCTATTCACATTTCCGCCATCTCATATATTGGACAAATTATTCGGTTTGCTATTGGTCCCTATCATCCTATTTTTTGCAAGGTTATCATCTTGCGTACCAAATGTATCCTCAAATCCCTGTGTACAGGGTAACTGCTTGTATGAGCTTGTGTAACTTTGGTTTTAGTTAAGATGGTAGAACCCCCTCACTACTGTGGAACCACTTTGTGGTTCGTATGGTGTGTAGGACAGTTGTTTTAGGGCAATCAGAGGGAATAATTGCGACAATATGAGGCAGATTTGGATTTATGACATGACTGCAGCTGAATTAAGAGAATCTGATATATCAGGGAATTTTTTGCTAAAGGCATGCACCATGACTTTCAATTCAATAATCTCCTTTCTCAAACCTTTAATTGTCTCCATAATGCCCACTAGGTTATATAAAGTCCCTTCAGGTGTTGATTGTATTTGGTTGTCTGCTGTACTTTGATGAATTGACTCTGGGTGGGCATCCTCATAATCATTAAGTTCGAGAATCTGTTTTGACGGGATGTAGTTGGGACAATATGAGAATGAGTGTGCTTCATTGACAGTCATGTTTTTATCATCTGACACATGTTTTGGAACAACTTTATCCCTGTAGCTAATTTCTGCTAAGTTAGATTCCAGCCTTGAATATGGTTTTACTTTCTTGTATAGTGACTTTGTAAGCGTGTAATCCGGTTTGTAGCTTATTTTGGCATATTTCTGGTTAATAAGAGAATAGAACTCTTCAATGCAGCCATCAATCTCATTTAAACTGCAATTGCCTGCTTCATGCCTGGCAAATTGTTTCACTTTATCCACACCTTGCAAACTTTCAGGTGCTTTTCGTTTGCACATTGTAATGTGCCCTGTTCTTAGAAGATTAATGTCTAGTTAAAGCGGCATTAGGCCACAGAAAATACAGATATACAAATTAAACAAGTAATTGTCCTGACAGGCCAGTTGATTACAAAATCTTTGACTGGTTTGTGAAAACACTCCTAACTCAACAACGGGGTAGTAATACTGCCCAGAGAGGGTGTTTAGGGAGCGAATTTCCTCTATGGTGTTTCTAAAAGTAGTAAAATTGTAAAAAAAAATGTCTCAAATTCCAATACCAATGGAAGGTTGCAATGTCGTGCCTTTTATTTTTGATGATGGACAAAGATGGGCCTGTCCTTGGGCACAGCCTGCGAGCATCCTGTTCAGTGGGATTGACGATAGCAATAAAAAAAAAAGCATTTACAATGCAATTGGTCTCGCATTTGCTAGAGTTTAAGCTATTGGCATTGTAAATGGCAATCCCTTTTATTTATCGGTTTTGAAAAACAACATATAAATAAAAGGCATTTTCATTTACAATGCCAATAGCTCAAACTCTCACAAATAAGAGACCTATTGCATTGCAAATTACTAATAGCCTGCCCAAGGATTTAATGGATACAAACAGATCTTTTATTTAGGTGCCTTCTCTAAAGCTCCCAGCTGACCCTGTGGGTAGGTAGATTTGCACCATGCATGTAAAACCAAAAATTACAGAATGAGAAGTAAATACATTTAGCAGAACTCATTTATTTGAATTTATAAGAAGAATACATTTAGTTTAACGCTGCAAGGAGTCAAGCTCACGTTTTGTCGTTTATGTGTAGATGTGTGTATCCGATGTGTCACCCACTGAGTAGTTTTACGGGGACTGGAACTTGTGACCTGCAGCATAAGCAAAGAGGTCAGCAATAATAAAAGTATTTGACCATGCTTCCCTGCTAGAAACCAAACCCGCAGCCTATAGATTTCACCCAAGGCTCTGCAGCAAACACATTAATCGTCTAAACGATTTCCAGTCTTTAAGTACAGGTTATGCACGAATTGTCAGAGCAAGTGCATTAGCCCGCTGAGTTCTTTTACTAATAACATGCCGAAGGATTTGATACAAAAATAACTTTTTCTTTAGCTGCCTTAACTACCTAAGCTGTCATGCACTGCCTTGTGTTTCGGCACAATAAAGTAAGATAAAACAACTTTACTGAGACGGGTCCCCTCCCAGTTTGGTTGAGGCAGAGTTTGTGAAATTAATTGCACATGTTTTAGCAGAATAAAGGCAGACTGACTTCTACCCTAGTGCACCGTTCGGTGCTCTAGAAACGAGGCGCACTACTTGATATGATATGTCCAAAAAAGTGCCCTCCTTCTTGTGCATGTTGTACTACAACAACCATATAGACCGACTTGCATTGTTCCTCTTACTTCTGTATTTAAACCCTAACATCGTGCTTGCCACCAACAAAGATTCGCCAACAACAAAAGCAATGGGAATATTAAAGATAAGTAATAGTTGTATAATAGCCCCTGAACTGCATTTGTTACAGGCCAGTTGAGCATGCTCATACTCACGATTGTGATTGAATCCAGGGACGTGAACTCGCCTTTACTGCACGTCTCCCTTCGTCGCTACCCTGAAGCAATCATTCTTGTGAAGGACATAATAAGAATTATGTCCCTTCTGTTGTATATAAGGCTAAAGACACGCTCTTATCACATAACTGTGCTTACTTCTAAGAAAAAAATGGTCTTTGCAACGCGGTCAAACCTCCTATCCAGTACCCGTACTTCCTGTTTAAATGACCCGGTGGTTTGTCACATGGTCAACCTAAAGCTCGAAAAAAGACTGAAATTGCGAAAAAAAGACTAACTCGGTGCAATACAACTCACTGTTAACCTTCTTACTGACTCATCGTGAACCCATCAATCATAAATAAATTCACTTGTTTAACGGCGCAACGTAAAGCCCAACAAATATAACAAATAAAGGAATAATAACAAGTGACAAAGTAAAACAAGCGCGTCCACAGACCTCGACCCCAATCGCTGCGCATGCGCTGCGCGGGTCTGTCTCCCTTGAGAGGCATCTCGAAGTGCGTCTCACAAGCGCGTCCACAGACCCCGATCGCTGCGCGTGCCCCGGTCTGTCTCCCTTGAGAGGCATCACGGCAACAATAGTTCTCGTTGGCGGCAGCGCTTCGCGCTGCAACGCCAGCGAGACCTAAAAAGCTAGCTATCGCGTCAAGAATTTTCAATTCTATTAAGGAAATGGACGCGAGGATTATACTTCTCCCGCTTTACTGGCAAAATTACAGCAACCAATCAAATTAAACAAAACCTTTAAACTACATACCCCATGAGCCACGAGGACCCTGACCCCACAGTTCCATCAATCACATGCCATCAGTTCCTATGTAATCACCGGTCACCATAGTCCATCCTCTTTCTTTGCTAATAAAGAACCTTTTCAAATGTGCATGAAATGTGGATACCAAGAACCAACTGCAACTGCTCACCAACAGATGGCCCCAACTCGACACCTCAAGAGATGTGATATCTATAACGATCCTTCCATATTGATCTTTAACTGCATGTCCCACAATGTCATCTCCGCTGGTTTGTTATCTAAACCTGCCGATAAGAAAAAACAGTCATAAAACCATATCTCTCCAGAGAGAAAGCTGAAACCAAAGAGTGGGATAAAATCCATCACAATATCGGGCAGATAACCATCATGGTAAACAATACCAACAATACTCTAGCATATACATTATCAAAAAATCTTTGGGTGGAATTATCTTTGCCTCCGGGTCCTTAATAGAATTGAACATTCTTGACGCAATAGCTAGAACTTATTTTATTCTATGTCAGGATCGGAGACTTTGGACATGCTAGTTTAAAGCTGTGCCACCAACAACGAAGCAACATCCACAATTGGTTTGTGATAAAACACTTAAAAGGTGGAATCAGCTGACCAATCTGCTGCTGCCATAATGTTCTCTAACCTAGACCCTGTGGAATAAGCTTTGGACGCCAAGGCGCCCCAGACCGAATGAGCTCCACAAGTTGCCACATTGATTTATGCTTCAGACAACAAATATTTGACCTAACGAACCAATGTTTCTGTGGGTACTGGACGAAGAGGTTTCTGTAGAAATATAAGCAATTGCCCTCCTTGATCTCCATGAAATTCGCAGGTAGAGTCCTCATAAGCTTAAAATCACTTTACTCCAAAAAATGAGTGATTATCAGGAAAGCTGGAAAAGTCACACAAAGCTTTCATGTCAGAAACTCGCCTACAAGAAAGGAGACACAGAAGCAGGGTCAATTTAGCTGACAATTGTTTCCTTGTGAGGTCCTCATTTGCTGGCCAAGTCCTCAGAAATCGGAGAACCACATTTACATCCCACAAAATTGAATATTTTGATTGGGGAGGACGCACCAACCTGATAGTCCTAAGGAGTTTGCAGATTAAAAGATGCTCTCCTACAGGTCTACCATTCACCTGCAAATGAACCAGAGAAATGATAGACCTAAATGTATTAACTGTCCTATAGGCTAAACCTTATGCTCAATAACTAGATATATCTAGAATCTACCAGATACATCAAAAGGGGTCCAGGGGAAAATATTTATAGACCAATAGGTTTCTAACACCCTAAATTCCAAACACGTTGTAACTACAAAATAGAAAACCTATGGTCAAAGTTTCAAAAATCAGAAAGCAAGTGAGTACTTTTACTAGTGAAAATGAATCCCATCAGCCACCAGGATAGCAACCCACATCATCTGGGATCCAGTGGCCCTTACTGTGCCCTCCAGATAGAACAAGGCAACAGCTTTGGCGGGCAACTAGAATCTTACTCACGGTATAAGATATAGTATCTACCGTAGTGCAAAAAAGATGTGGTTTATTCATTAGTGGTGGTGAGGAAAGCAGTGCAGTGAAAATGTGAATATTAAAATCATCTACTGAAACAGATATAGTACTTTATTGGTTCTGTTTGAGTGACGAAAATAAAACCAGTGCAAGAGCTGTTTTGAAAAAATAACTGCTCACGTCCAGTTGGAAAAAAGGTCTACATGTTTCAGCCTGTGGATTATGTGGAAATCCGGCTTTCGTCAGGACCTAAGAACTTTTGCTACTGCTATTTGTTAATGTGTAATACCCAAATGTGAAAAAACACAGTGAATGGAAATTATACAACCTACTTGGGTTGCGGAGTATATCATTCAACACTCTTTTCTGACTTTTTCAGGAGTGTTCATCCATTTCCCGTCACTATACGGGGTCGCTCCTCTCCTCACCAGGCATCCGCTCTGGGAAATGAGGCCCCGCTCTGTCCGTCGGTACCCCGATCTTTAGTTGAGCAGGAAGGGGAGGCTCCTTGTGCTGCCAACAATCACTTGTACACTTGCCCCCAAGGGATCAGTCTCCCGTTAAGGACAGCAATGAACCCATCTGTACCAGGCGGCAGCATATGTTTTGTGAGTTCTGAGGGCCCAAACTGGGATAAGAAGAACATAGCTTGCTCTGAAAATGCCCAGCACTTGCCACTATCTCCTAACATCCTCCATGCCATGAGCACCAACCTGTCCTGAATCACCAATGGGTGTGAGGGAAGCAAACTGGTCCGGAAGAGTGTCCTGGGACGTCTGAATCCGAACCGGCGGGGAACACGATTGTACCTCCTAGGCAACTTAATCCTAGTTTTATTGTGCTTCAAAATGTTATCTTTGTCTAGACCATATGTCCTCACCTCTTAATAATAATAGGAGCATACAAGAGCATACAATAAATATGGGATTGTAGTAGTCGTCCGGGGCAGATACCTCTGTCCTCCTTACTGATGTCCTGATTATGGAAGTGGGGTATATCTAGAATATAGTTACATCAAGGTTATCCTAACTCAAATGGCCTCGGACAACGTGGCATATATAATTCAATAATTATTTCTTATATCTCACCTTATAGATACCCCTTGCAGAACCCTATACTGGATGTGTAACGTGGAGCTTCCATATATCATTGGAGCTGTAATCACCAGTCTAGTTGATACAGCGGTTCTACAAAGAAATGTGTGCATATCAAGGTTTCAGCTTTGTAGATCATGGGGAACACCTCTACCATTTGCCCTGAACTGGGGGGTAGTTATACACATACCTTCCTGATAGGAAGTATTTTATTTCCTTTGGGCTTGTTCCTCTCTGATTGCAGCCTCGAAAGTCCCTTTTGTAATTAGGGTCTATGAGAATAGAACAAATATATATATATATATATGCGTGTTATGATCTATTTTTACAATACATATCACTCTACGTAGTTTTTATCAATTGTTCATAGTACTACCCTATTTGACACTAGACTCGAACCCTCAAATGCATAAAGCATGGGCTATCTACCATTATTGTTTTAGGAAAGCGTGCTTGAAAACGTCTACATTTTTCTCTAATGTTTTATACCGTAAAAAATGCACTGCATAAAGCATGGGCTCTCTACCATTACTATTTTGGTAATGCGTGCTTGAAAACGTCTACGTTTTTCTCTAATATATTATTCCAGCATCGCTGCTTAAAAAGAGAAGTTCTTAGAGCAAAGTAATTCCCCCTTTCTCTTATAAGAAATAGATTGCCCACCCGCAGAGACCTCTTAGGAAAATTGTACTTATAAAACCTCAGGGATGAGGCAAAGAGGTTGCTATCACCACTTTGGAGAGCAAGGTTTGAATATCAGCGTCGATAAAAAGATTCTCTGACTAGGAGAAAAAGAGCGGGAGAGAAGTGGTCTCCTCAAAATGGGTCGACTAAAAGTCCAGTTTTAACCCCAACACTGTTTCCAGCACCCAGGGGTTCTGAGTGATCGACTGCCAATTGTGCTAGAAAAACCTGATCCCGCCCCCCCAGTTCAACCTCTGAATAAGGAATTATTTTAACCTGAATAGGAAGTGTCCCCTGATGTGTTGCCACCACAGTATCTGCCCCTAATAGGACATACTCTGCCTCCTCTATTGCGTGTTGTGCAGAAGGTATTCAATCTGTGTAGTCCCCCCCTTTTTCAGCGGATATTCCGTAGATGAATGTTGGAGTGCCTCAAGGCTCAGTTCTGAGTCCAACTTAATTTAATATTTATATGGTACCGCTGGCACCCCTTGCGGAACAACATGGGGCAAAAATTATAACTTATGCCGATGACTCCCAGCTGTTGTTCAAGTGCGAGAAGGACGAGCTGTTTAATGATAATTCAATCTATCTATGCTTGACTAAAGTGTTTGACTGGTTCCGACAACACCAATTGTCATGCAATTCCGCCCAAACTGAAATAATCTTCTTCGGACATACCCCAGGTGATGAATGGCGGATTTGGTGACCCCAGGATCAGCCGCCACCTGCTAGTCCAGTCACCACTGTTAAAAACCTGGGAGTCATGCTTGACTCAGATCTCTCCATGAAGTCGCAGTTACAATCTGTGGCTGGCATGTGTTTTAGACTCCTAAAAATGATGAGACATTTTTTACCTTTGCTCCCCTTGTCCCATAGGAAAACTGTGGTCCAAGCCCTGATTATGTCCAGGCAGGATTATGCAAATGCATCATACCTGGGCATCCCCAATTATTTACTGGGCCGCTTACAAGTTGTTCAAAATGTGGCCACCAGAGCTATTTCTCTGGTAGGGCCCAGGACCCATATGACGATTCATTTAAAATCTTTACACTGGCTTTCAGTGAAAAATAGGATTAATTTTAAGTCTCTGGTGTTGGCCTTTAAGGCTCTCCATAACAGTAGGGCGCAGTACATCAGAAATAGAATTATACCCTATACCCCAGCCAGGAGTCTGAGGTCATCGGCCCAACATTTGTTATTGGTGCCTAAATTCTTCCGGACTAGGAAGGGGGGGACACTCCCTCCAGGTGGTAGTTGGAAGATTATGGAACACTCTGCCTCTCTCCCTCAGACAAGAACAAGAGCTTCTTAGTTTCAGGCGCCAACTTAAGACCTGGTTGTTCCATCAGTAACTGTGGACTTGTTAGGATTAGAATGCATACTATCTCTCTTTCAAGGGGGACCTTTTCAGCGCCGGGACACTCTTTGGAGTAGCCGTGCGCTTTACAAATTCCCCATAACATTAACATTAACAGAGTAGGGTGTTCATCCTCTGTCCCTGTGGGGATATCCTCTGGAAGAGACCTGAGAGAAACCTCAGCCTGGCACTCAGCCTTTAAAGTGTCCGGTCGTTGCTAAAAGGCCTTCATGAAATGCTTTTTTGGTAGAGGACTGAGCCTTGTCCAATGCTGAGAAGGTGGCTAAGTATTTACGCAGATCCTTCACAAACTTGTCACCGAACAGAAGGCTGTCCGCTAACGGGCCGGCTTCAGTAGATGCCAGATCAGTTAATTTGGGATCGATTTGCATCAACAGGGATTTGCGTTGCTACATTGACATGGTGCAATTTTACATTACCCAAAAGGTTTAAAGCCCGTTGAGACCATTCTAGCAATACTTCTGGATCAATAGAGGAATTAGAGTCATTGGTTTGGACAGCAAGCTCTAACATCTTGATAAGTGGCCCGGAGAGGTCCAGTAATTTGTCCTGACAGCCGCGCCATGCACGATCAATCCACTTTCTGGGTTCTTTAGTGAGTTTTATCAAGACTGTTGCCATGTCCAGAGCCAGGGCCGGGGTGTCTGCGGCTTTGTCTGTAAGTGACAGGTGTGGGCATTTAAAGTGCAATATATTGCGCAGCTCCCTCTCAAATCTCCTGCTCAAACCAGCCTGGAAGTAGTCTGCCAGTTACTGGCAGGGAACCCAATCCGTGAAGCATGGGTGAATGATATCATCCAGATTAAAAGTACATTCTGGTTACGAGGTTCAACAGGTTTAGAATGGTGGAATTTGTGTTTGCATTTTAAGGTTGGTTGGGATTTGTCCTGAGATTGCTCAGACTCGGACAAAGAACAGATGATAGATGGAATCCTGAACAATGCAAACATTCACCATCAGTCAACAGATCTGGGTTTAATCCATCATTTTGTTGCCCTCCGCACCACCCCAGTTAGGACCCAGCTCTGTGCAAATCAGTCTTGACCTTGCTGTTCATGGGAACAGTCCAACACAAACTGCCAAGCCAGGTTCTCCCTCAACCAGAAACAAGCATTCTGGGACCGGTTTTGGGGCATCACCCCTCATCAACCAGGCTAGCTTGAATCCAGTGGCGCAGTGAGCATGGAAACCACGTTTAGGCACACCCTTCCCACTTTGGGCAACAAAAGCAAAAAGAACAGTTGATGGACGGAATCCTGAACAATGCAAACATTCACAACTAGTCAACAGATCTCGGTTTTATCCATTATTTTTCTGCCCTCCACGCCACTTCAGTTTGGACCCAGCCATATGAAAATCAATCTTGACCCTGCTCCTCATGGGAACAGTCCAGCCCGAACTGCCATGGGGAGCAGGGTTAAGACTGATTTGCATATGGCTGGGAACAAACTGGATTTAGGCCCAGATCTCTGTACAGGGGGTGAATGTTTGACATTGTTCTTTTAACATTTGTCACCCCAAGTGACGGGTATGCCCAGACGTGGGTCCCGTGCTCTCCATACCACTGTAGCCACTGCTAGCCTGGCTGATGAAGGGTGATACCCTGAAGCTGGTCCCAGGGTGCTTGCCTCCGGTCCAGGGAGGACCTGGCCTGGCAGTTCCAGATGGACTGTTCCCATGGTGGGCAGGGTCAAGACTGATTCGCTTATGGCTGGGTCCAAACTGGAATGGCATGGAGAACAAATAAAACAGATGGATTTAGGCCCAGATCTCTGTACTGAGGGTGAAGGTTTGACATTGTTCAGCATTCCGCCATCAATTGTTCTTTTTGCTGTAAAGAAAGACAAACATAATCGAAAGCTTCCAGTCCTGACATTCAATTTATATCTCAAAGTCCCTAGAAAGGCCCACTGCCTCCTGCAACACTTTCCTGCAGCACGTGATTCAGGAGCTTCAAGTCCCCCTTTTATCAGTCCTTTTGTGTATTACGCAGTGGAAGTGATGAAAGTGATCTGTAGCGCAAAGCCACTGGATGGGCCCACCTTCTCTGCCCCTTCCTTTCTGCAGGGCGGGTTTCTGGGACGTCAAGTCCCCTGTTAGCTGTCCACTGTGTTTTGCATAGCTGAAGTCATGAAGACAGTTTATAGTGCAAAGCCACTAGAAGTGCCCATGTCACCAACCCCTCCTTCCTGCAGCACTGGATCTGGGGCTTGAGGACTCCCTGTTGGCAGTCCATTATGTCCCGTGCAATGGAACAAAATAAAGTGCTTTACAGCGCAAGATCACTGGAAGGGCCCTTCTCTTCCGTACCCGCGTTCCAGCAGCATGGGAGCTGAGGACTTGAAATCCCCCTGTTGCCTGCCCTTTGTATTCGACGCAGCAAGAGTGGTGAAAACGACTTATAACATGAAGCCACCGGAAGGGCCCACCTCCTCCACTCACTCCTTCCTGCAGCTCAGGATTCTGGGGCTTGAGGACTCCCTGTTGGCAGTCCATTATGTCCAGCACAGTGGAGTGATGAAACTGTTTTATAGCAGAAAGTTACTGGAAGGATCACCTCTTTTGCCCCCTCCTTCCTTCAGCACTAGAATCTGGGATTGGAAGTCTCCCTGTTGGCAGTCCTTTGTGTCCCATTCAGTAGTGGTGTAAGCGCTTTATAGCATGAAATCACTGGAAGGGCCTGTCTCTTGGAAGGACCTGTCTCTTGGAAGGACCTGTCTCTCCTATCCCTTCTTCCTACAGCATGGGATATTAGGGCTTGAAGTCCCCCTGTTGGCAGTCCTTTGTGTCCCATGCAGGGGGCAGTGTTAGAGTCTCCTCTATCTCTCCTTCCTGCAGCACAGCGGATTCTTGGGATTGAAGTCCCCATGTTGGCAGTCCTTTGTGTCCCATGCAGGGGCAGTGTTAGAGTCTCCTCTATCTCTCCTTCCTGCAGCACAGCGGATTCTTGGGATTGAAGTCCCCATGTTGGCAGTCCTTTGCGCCCGGTGCAGTATGAGTGGTGTAAACGCTTTATAGCATAAAGTCACTGTAAGGGCCCGCCTCCTGGATTCCCTCCTTCCTGCAGCACATTTAATTTTGGGGCTTAAAGTCCCCCTGTTGCCAGTCCTTTGAGTCCGGCACAGTGACAGTGGTGAAACTGCTTTATAGGGAGAAGTCACTGGAGGTACCCACCTCCTCCGCCCCCTTCTTACCACTGCACGGAATTCTAGTGCTTGAAGTTTCCCTGTTGGCTGTCCTTTTCGTTCCACGGAGCGCAAGTTATAAATGCATTCTATAGCGCAAAGTCTCTGAAGGGCCTACCACCTCCACTCCTCCCTCCTCTGCAACATGGGATTCACATGGTTTGAAATCCTCCTGTTAAAGTCTCCCTGTTGTCTGTCAATATTGTAGGAATTCCTGTGACTTTAATTAAGGATCATACTCAAACTGTCCATAATGGCCTGACTCTCAACTCACTGTACCCAACAGACATGTAATATAAATGCATCTGGGATACTCGCCTTACTGGCCGTTTCCAGCATAATGTGATGAGTATGCTACGAAAATTCAAGAAGCCCATTAATGCTTGTAATTCCTGCCGGGAATTTGGGGGCTCAAGGGTCCCACATTTTTCTAAGAATCCTAGTATGAGTCCTTTCCATCCACTGGATAACTAGTATCCTACAAATTACATTTAAAAAGCACATTTTGGATTTCTTAAAATTCCATTTGTATTCTGTTTCTGCCCACACAGAAACGATATTGTCTGAATGCTGTAAAAGGTCTTTAAAATCATCATCTGTGATGTATATATCATAAGCATAGGAAACAACACTCAAAGCACATTTTATTTATCAAATATTCTCTCTGGAAACAACACCCTAGTGCTATTTTTAAACCCCTAAGGAAGTTGTGCAAATTGCATTTCTCCCAGAGTAAAGGAGGTTAAATAATGAGTTTGGTGCCAAACTTTGTGTAAAAGGTCCATTTGCTATGACCAATTTGATTTTATCTTTTTTTGTGTTAAATACATCATTTGTCCTTTGCTGTGTGCATTTAGTACTGCTTATGTTTTGCAACGTGAACTGGAATACGAATTCAATTTATGATAATCTAATACTATTCTACAAGACAGATGGCTGGTAGATTAATCTGAGTTTTCAGCAACCAGATAGAGATATACACACATTGTTTTTGCATTCTGTTTCCCTCCTTTGAAGTTTGTCCCAAATGTTATATGTAAACCCAGGGGACCTGTCAAACAGGCTATTATACTTTAATGTCAAAAAGAATCCCAATATGTTTGGGACCTGACTGGCTGGGGGGACAAATGAAGGGCCCTACTCACATGTTAGCTACTATTTGCCAGTGACAGGGGAGGCCTCCTTGAAGGGCATCCCAAGTGTCGTATGAAAGCCCTTAGCAGACCTGCTAACCAGGAAGTGACATTCAAGAAGGACTTGACACTTTAATGTTAAAAAGGATCTTCCTAGCCACCCTGCATATTCTGTCAGGTTTAGATAGGTCATTTCTGGCAGTTCAGGTCAGTCTTTTGTTTGCTCCTCAGTACAAGCTCACACCTCATTCACGCCTATTCAAATGCTAATTACTGGCTGGCCGGAGTGGGAGAGAAAAATGCAGAGTTACCATCCAGGGACTTCAGGCAGGGCCTTTTCAGTTACATTGAGAAACAAATCAGACTTCACCATTGAATTTGGTTTTTAATAACTGTTAAAAATTATTGTTTCATTATTGTTTTAACTAGCCCCATTCCTGAGATGCAGTATTAGTATTTAACATTGCCTCACAGTGCTTTCCTATATAACAGCCAACCCTGCTATAGTGAAAATAGCTTACTTAGCTAATCACTGTAAGGACCTGTTAAACACTTACATTTTACATAACCTACTTTTATATACCATTCCCCTTGCCATATGGGCAATAAGACCTACTTTGGGGTGACTTATACATATTTAAAAGAAAGGTTTATGCTCATCAACGGAGTTATTTAAACCTTGCACAGCCAGGATACTGGTGCCAGTTCTACAGTCATGTTTGCATTGTCCTTGCAGAGGATTGCACAATGGGTTCCTCCGTCCAATTGTGACGTTTACCCTACAAACCCTGGAAACCCCTTGGTTCAATATACTAAGGCCTTATAGGTATGTTAAATATGCCAAGCAGGAGTATACCAATTTTACCATGGTGAAAGGAGGTGAAGTGCACAGAGTACTATAGTCATCAAAAGTAGGGTTCAGCACAAAAGCTAAATAAATTGAGGTAACCCTACTGGAAGTACATATTTCCAGCAAATATCTTATCCTTCTCTGTCTGTCCTACCTATGCAATCCCCTCTATCATAACTTGTCCCATGCGATCTAACCCTTATCCTATCTTTTGCTACCCTTTTATGGACAACATTGCCTTTGTCTGGTCTACCTATCCTATCATTTGCTATTGTATCCATCCTAAAGTATCCTATCATGTCCTATTCTATCATAGCCTAAGCTTCTATAGCCTAACCTATCCTATTCTATCGTATTCTGACCTATGGTATCCCAGTCTATTCTATTCAATCCTATCCTTTTCTATCCTATCCTATGGTGCTCTTTCCTATCCTATTCTATCCTAACCTGCTCTAGCCTAACCTGCCATATCCAGTCTCAGTTTAGCCTTTAATTCTGCCTGAACTACCTGGCTAACCTCTCTATCTTTTCTCCACCAGACTGGACCAGCAAAACTATTGCCAGGGCATGCTGTATTGACAAGTAATTCTCACATATTCATTATAATTATTTTATAAACCTCAAATAATCTTTTTCGTTCGATATACCACTCAAGCCTGCAGCTCGAGTCTATAACTTGGGTTCAGGACATTTAACAACCAGGATAACCCTTGGCGGCGAGCTATAAGGCTATCAGAACATTCCACCCATTAAGGGTAGAATTTTCTAAGTTAAAAAGAGAGAAACAGAAAGACAAACATTGCAGTGCTGTAGCGAAGGTTTATACCAGCTATCATAAGTCCAGAGCCACTCCATTGTTTTCAATGGAGCACTCACCACTCCAATGTTCTACTTACATTAATATACTTACTTTCACCATAATATGGTACTTGATATTCAGGATACAATATTTTTTGTAGGACCATATATAAAACTTAATATTTCCGTAGTACACTATAAAAAACGTTGTTTTCCGTGCTGTGCTATAGTTACCTATGCATACTTTCCTTCATAATAATATATATATTGCCAATGTACATAAGTGTGGAGTTAAGAACAGTGAATCTATACTTACTGACATAGTCTTACTTTACCACTATTGTGGTAGTTGATAGGCCGGATGCAATATTTTTTAAGGCGACATTTTTGTCATTTATATTCTGACATACAACCCTTCCTACAGAATCCCACCTGTTTTCCACTTCAGAGGAATAGTGCACGTGGGTGCTTTGGTTAGCTCTTGAGAAATGAGATTCTATACAGATTTCTTTTTAAAGGAAATAGGCTTTGAGCAAAATTTTGCATAAAGACGCTGCACAAAATGAAGCTATGGGTCAATTGTTCATACATTTCTTGAAAGAGAGCCCCACCCGCTATGGTTAAGGACTGCTGTGACTTTCTTACTCTGGCTACCCCCTAAATTGGGCGAAAATGCTACTGATGTGGAAGTTTTAATTTGCAGTTATGTTTAAGCGGCAGCAGAAGTACAGCCCTGTAGTGGCATTAGAGAACACGCTTGCTCTCCTGCTGAAAAAAACTTGAAAAGAAAATGTGGCTGAACAATTCTTAAGCTGGCCTGCTCTAACCAGAACAACTTCCGGGTAAAAATATATACTGGTAACCAGGCGCGCAACACCCATTGGACTCACAGGGCTTCAGCCCCCCCCCGTCGTGTGTGGCAGCCCGGGATGAGACACCTTCCCGGGCAAAAAAGCAGCCGCACCCGAGCACTTCACAGGTCTTTAAAAGACCATTTGCATGTTAATGAGGCCTCGCTGTTGTTTCACCCCTTCTAAGAGCCCCTACAGCTCCACTCAATTTTTGCTCAGCCCCCCCCCGAAATTTGGCTCTAGTTGCGCCTCTGCTGGTAACTATATCAAGTTAATAAGGCAGGACCTAGGGCCAAATGCGATGAGCAGGCACACGATAAATCAATTCCCGATGGAATATGTCCTGACTGACGAATGGAAAGTTCAAACTCTCTCAATTACTACTTCAAGAAAAACAGGGCCTACCACTCGACTTCCGAGCCGCCAATACCTCTGTCTCGCCTACTAACTAGGACTCTAGGGTTTCGCCTCTTTTGACTGCAGAGGGACTTAAACATACTTTAGAACACCGGTTCCCGCCGGTTTCTCAGCGCTGCAGACCCATCCCGCAGAGCAGAGCGGGTCAAAGTTCAGCGTGCCACGCATGGCTGTCTTCGTGTGCTCGCATGTCTAACATCAAGGTCGCAGACACTCTACCCACCCTTCTTTCGTAGAGAAGGCGTGTTCCCCGTTCCACTGTTTTGCTAAACCTGATTCTTCGTCAGTAATGAAGCCTTTCTGGGAAATTAACGTGCGCAACCAGTGGACGTATAGGGGGGATCGGAGGGACACGACGTGCCCTTGCTTTTTTAAATTTTAGGAAAATTGTTCCCCTACTTTTTTTTGTGAAAAGACAACCGTTCTGGGACGGTCAGTCGGACAGTTTAAACGTTTCAGTGTCATTCGGGGAGCCTCCTGGGCTATGAAATCGAGGAGAGGGTCAGAAAACTAAACACGCATAGTGCCAATATGGGCAACTTCCCCCACCCACAGTCTGAGTATGCAAGAATAAATAAATACACAAGACAACTTTTGTTCTGGGAAAATATTGCAGCAGGTTTATTCCATACAAAAGTATGCAATAAGGTGGGTTATCTTACGGGCGATCCAAGGGTGGGCAGCTGTACCAACCTATGCTGCCCCCGCCCGCCTGTTGAGCCAGCACTGTGGGACACCCAGTCAGTGCTACACCTTTTGGTGATCCTCTTCCGGATCACGTGACACGTTGGTCTCTTATTATTCACGCCCTTTTTGGGGCGGAGCGTAGCAGGGGAAACCCCCGGTTGGTCAGGCCCCCAACCGCCCGAAGGACTTACGAGGCGTTGTCGTAGTTTTCCAGGAACCTGCCCTGGCTGGTGCGACAGAGACCACCAGGAGGGGCAGGGGAGGCCTATATACCCTCCCCCCACCTCGGCGCACCGGATGTGACGCCCATATGGCGACCTGGCGAGTGGACTCCTACAGGAGCACAACCACTAGAGAGGGGTGAGCTGGTGCCCAAATGGCACTAAAGGGCCGCCCTTCTGGAATGGCCCCCTGCAGGGGCCGCGGACAGCCGCATTCTTGCCAGGGTGCCTGCTTCTCTGAAAGAAACGTAAATGTGCCTAACTGTTCAATCTGCAAATGTAAAGGGCGCCTGGGAGCTGGAATTGGCTTTAATTAACGGAATCCTCTGAAGCTTCCTGATGACACAGACTTATTCTTCTTGGGATGTATTGTAAGGGAGCTAACAGGTAAGCTGCGAAGTGTGTGTTTTTAAAAGACAGTTATAAAAACTTTGCACTACGTAAGTCTGGGTATTACTGACATCTATATTTTGAAGTCACTTTTTCATATAATTATTTTTGCGCATTTTGTAGAAGTCTATCTTACACTGTGTGTAATGCATGTTTAAAATATTAGCTACATGTTCACAGCGCTTCCTGTCACAGACTGGTATCTTGTGGCACTAAACATATACAAATTAATATTCTTCACCACACCAGTCAGGATTTAGTGGCCTATTTATGAAAGAGTTGCGTTTCCCTTGCGCCACGCAATGGGACACGAGAGCAACGAAACTCTTAAATTTGATTAATCAAGCCACACAAATCGCTGCATTGTGTTACTCTGCCGCAGGGAGGCATTCCATGGGTGGAGCGTGGGTGTTACCACATATCCAGCCATGGATTTTGGCGCATTCCTAAATTTACCATGGAAATGCGTCAAAATGTTACGCCTGTCCAGGTGAGGTGTAACGAGGAGGAATATCTTTATTTCTCCATGTTATTCCCTGTTTTGTGTGTGCTGCATTCTGCATCACACATAGAAACAGGAAAATGCCTCAGGGAACTGTTTTTGCGCAGGAAGGTGTCCCTTCCTGCACAAAAGCGATCCTGCTTACAATACAGGGACCCTTGCACCTTGGTGCAAGGGTGCATGCATTGGTGCTAGGTAGCACATTGTGCCACAGCTCTGGGAAACAACAGGAATGCGCCGTATAAGGTTAAGTACAGGATGCATTCCTGCCTTTTCTCAATCATGCAGCTCAGCAAGGTGATTTGCTTTGCTGCACTGGGCTGCATGGTTTCTAAATAAATATGTCCCTGAATTCTTTGGCTCTCTGGTGCAGTGCATTAACAAATAGAGTTTTTATAATGTACAATAGTGCATTTCCCGCTGATTAACAAAACTTGCATTTAATTTTTATTTCAGCTGTGCATTATATGTAGTTTATTCATACAACAAAAGATCTGGCAAATACAGACACTTTCTCAAGTTAATATATATATCTATAGGATACCAATGAGGGAAGATATTTTTATCTAAAACCTCAGCCGGCTATCATTATAGCATAGTATGGCCGAATTCTCAGTGCCCATTAATTTTAAAACTGCAGAAAAGAAAAGAGAGAAAGAAAAAGAAAGTGGTCAGTCAGTAAACTCAAATTAACACATACCCCCGGTTACAAGTGTATATGTGCTCAAAAATGTGTAGAGAAAAGAGAAAGTATCTCACGTGCGCACCACCAGAGGAGCTACTGGTCGGTTCTCACCAGCTTGCCCACGTTTATTTCATCATCGATAACTTTCTCAAAGAAAAAAGTGATGTGTCCAGTAAAGAAAGGAGTGACAAAATATAAAGACCCAGTGAAAACAGAGAGACTCAAGAAGTCTCACTTAAAATTGGATTAGACTCACAACAACTGGTCACTTTTATTCCGAACTGTGAGTCAACGCCAAATTAAAAAACACAGCATGTTGTGGACCACTTTAACTACTATTTTATTTTTCACTGCTCCCAGCCCAAGCAGTATTTGGGGGCGGGGCTGCTGCTGACTGGCAGCAGGTGAGTGGTGCTCACTCCTCCAGGTTACACTGCACATGTCTCTTTGGCCGGATGTCTTGCGACAGCCAGCCTGACATGTGCAGTGTAAACCTCTCCGCCTAGCTGTCTTAGACAGCTGGGTGGAGAGGAAGCACAGCCCCCCGTGCCTGTTGGAGCGTCGAGGCAGCTTGCTCCAGCCAATCCTGGCACAGCTCTCATGGATCTGCAGCATGAAAGCAGCATCGGGATCTGGAGAGGGGATCTGGCAGAGGTTCGTGGAGGATTCATGCTGGCTACACTCAAGACGAAAAAGGTACTTTTTTTTCCATTTTATTTTTACCTTTTTTGTCCACTGACAGGCACTGTGAGAAACTCGCATTGCCTTGAGCCTTAATTCCAGAGTTCTCAGTCACGGCCTGTTATCAAATCTGTTAACAAGCCATGATTGAGAGCTTTGGAATGTGAGTCTAAAGGCATTGTGATTTATCAGAGTGCCTGCCACTGGGTTTCGCACTGGCTCAAAGACCATCCACTTTTAAATCTGCCCTCAACCTTGTAGACCATTCTGCTGCCATTTGACTAGTTCATGTTATGCAAATACTACATAAATACAAACCTTCAGCTGTGTCTTTTAGCTGTGTTGTACAGCAGTGTGGTGTGTAGTAGCGTAGAGTGGAATGAAGTGGAGTGGCATGGCATAGAGTGGTGTGGAGAGGCGTAGAGTGGCTTGGAGTGGTGTAGAGTGACTTGGAGTGGTGTAGAGTGGCGTAGAGTACAGAGGAGTGGCATAGTGTAGAGTGGTGTAGAGTGGAGTGGCATAGAGTGGCAGATAGTGAAGCGGAGTGGCGTACAGTGGAGTGGAATAAAGTAGAGTGGAATGGCAGAGAGTAGAGTAAAGTGGTGTAGAGTACAGTGGCATAATGTGAATTGGCATGGAGTAGGATTGAGTAGAGTAGAGTGGCACAGAGTTCATTGGGGTAGACAATAGTGGCATGGTGTGACTTAGAGTGGAGTGGCACTGCATAGAGTAGTGTGGAGTGACATATAGTGGAGCAGAGTAGAGTGGAGTGGCGTAGAGTGCAGTGGTGGCTGCTACTTAACGGGGTGGAGCAGGGGGATAAAAGTAAAATCCACTTACCTGCAGGCCGGCTGCTGCTTCCTGGTCCTCATTGGTCGTCGACACACAGGAAGCAGACATACTCCCCTAGCCAATTACGACACTGTTGTCGGCAGGGTCCTGAATGATCTGAGTGCCATGGTTCGGCGCTCGTACGGGGACTATGAGCCTGTGCATGTTCCCCACTCAGGCTGTGCAATACAGCCAGTGGAGAACATGCAAAGTGAGCATGACTGTTTGGCCGGCCCAAGACGGATGAGCAAACGGTCATTCGTACTTAGAATGCGCTCACCACTCCTCCCCCTGGCCCCTGCTCTGGACAGACCTGCCCGCCCAGCAACTAAGCAGGAGTGGAAAAATAAAATGATAATAACATTGCGTTATTATCATTTTATTTTTCCTTTTTAAACTGCTTGCAGAGCAGTAGGACGGCGCTCCACCTTAGCGGAGGAGCCACCGCTGGTAGAGTGGAGTGGAATAATGTCTTGAAGTGGTATAGAGTAGAGTGACATAATGTAGGGCAGTGTAGAGTAGAGTGGCATAGTGTACAGTGGGGCAGACTAGAGTGACATTGAGGGACTTAGAGTGGAGTGCCAATGCACAGAATTGTGTGGAGTGACATAGAGTGGAGTAGAGTGGAGTGGTGCAGAGTGGAGTGGAGTAGAGTGTCTTGGAGTGGCGTAGAGAAGCATGGCGTAATGTAGAGTGGTGTATAGTAGGGTAGCATAGAGTGAAGTGGGGTAGAGAAGAGTGGCGTAGAGCAGAGTGGCATTGTGTGGAGTGGGGTATAGTGGCACTGTGTGGACTGGGGTGGCATGGAGTAGAGTGGCGTAGAGTGTAATGACGTAGAGTGGCATGGAGTGGCACAGAGTACAGTGGAGAGGCGAAGAGTAGAGTGGTGCAGAGTAGCGTAGAGTACCATAGGGTCCAGTGGTGTAAAGTGCAGTGGTGTAGAGTGGGAGAGTGGTGAGGAGTAGGCTAGAATGGCATATAGTGTACTGGGGTAGAGTGAAGTGGAGTTGAATGGTGCAGAGTAGAGTGACGTAGAGTGTAGTGGCATAGAGTAGAGTGGTGTACAGTGCAGAGAGTTAGAGTGCAGTGCCACAGAGTCCACTGGTGCAGAGTAGAATGGCATAGAATGCAGTGGCGTAGAGTAGAGTGCAATGGCGTAGAGTACAGTGGCATGTAGTAGAGTGCTGCAGAGCAGAGTCACGTAGAGTGCAATGGCATAGAGTGCTGCAGAGTAGAGTGCAGTAGTATAGAGTCCAGTATCGTAGAGTGCTTTTGTGCACAGTAGAGTGGCGTAGATTAGAGTGACATTGTGTGGTGTGGTGTGGTGTGGAGTGGAGTGGCGTAGAGTGGCAGAGAGCAGAGTGACTTAGACTGGCTTAGGCTGCAGCGGCATAGAGTGCAGCAGCATAGAGTAGAGCGCAATGATGTAGAATGCAGTGGTGTAGAGTACAGGGTAGAGGGTGGAAGGAAATAGAAGCTACATGGACAGAGAAAGGGGAGACAGACTGAAAACACAATCACTCATATGGAGTACTTGAACACAAAGAAAAAAGTAGCTCTAAAAATGGAAGTAGTAGATGGACACAAGTACTTGGTCCATGCTCCATGGGAGGGCCAGACACAAGAAGAGAACATGATGCACGCATGATGTGACAGATGGGGACAAATGAAATAAGAGTGATGCTGAAGCTAACAAATAGTAAGCTATGGGCGGGCTGCAAGCCCACTGTATGGAAACAACATGTCTCGTAAACACTGCACATCCAAATCAAATAACTGAATTACAGTTGAGAATTACCCTTTAGAAACCACATGGCATAACCCTCTTGATGTTTGTGATTAGTAGACTTCACTCTCATCTGCCACACACTCAGACCAATTGACAATGAGATATTTAATCTTCCAAGATAACCTTATGCTAAAACATCTCATTATAAGGATATCCCTGGTGATATGTAATAGGTTTCTTGGCAATCTTGAACTTTAGTGAGCATGATTCATTTATTTAATGTATTTATTGTCGACATTACATGGGGTTATATTGGATATGTGCTCTTGCAGTTACTCTTAACTTAGAATAATTTTTTTGAGCTGAGGATGTGACAGTGGGATATGCAACTGTATCCTGGTGAAGCATGCTGACATTGAGGCATACATCACCGGCACGCGAAGTCTGCTGTGTTGCCCCTTCTACTTCTGCCATGAAGCCCACATAAGAAAAGAGGAGACGACTGCAGGGAAATTAATTTGTGGTAGATTCTTTGAGCTGTTGTTTTGACTGACCCCTCATCCCCTCCCAACACACCTGAATGCATGGAAACTCACCTTGGAACTGGAATTCTGGAGAGAGTTGCATATAATGAGTGGGCTAAATCTCTTGAGTGTCTTCAGCCATAACCTTTAAACTAATCCAATTTTACATACACCACGGACCTTACTTCTCCCCATCCAAAATTGACTGTCTTTTCCCTACGGCTAACACAGCCTGTGCCTGCTGTCGGGCACAGTCTGCGGATTTCTGCACATGCTGTGGATCTGTCCCAGAGTG
This sequence comes from Triturus cristatus, assembly GCF_964204655.1. Classification (NCBI taxonomy): domain Eukaryota; kingdom Metazoa; phylum Chordata; class Amphibia; order Caudata; family Salamandridae; genus Triturus; species Triturus cristatus. The sequence goes on along the minus strand of NC_140586.1, from coordinate 319,802,930 downwards.
GAACCCTTCTGGTCCAGCATTCTATAGAAAATGGCGGACCTGAAGGACTCCCAAGATTGGAGTCCTGGAAGACTTATGCTCTGGGAATCTTTAAAAAGCCTAAACAGCAGAAAACAGCATTACACTTCCTTGACCGAGCACTGCTAATTGCTAAATGAGCCATTACAACCATATGGAAAACCCCTCAGTCCCCATAACTGGACGCCTAGCACTAAGATTTCTTACACTGGGTAAAAGCTGAAAGACAATCCTTTACAGAGACGCCCAGGGCCTACGCGGGCACCCAATTGCCAGAGTGTGGGATACACTCAGACTAGGTTGTGAAATACCGCTAAGGACGACTCCTTGAAAGGAACTCACCTGCCTTAGTTATTTTATGAGGCTAATGCAAGTTATCACAACCTACCAGGACTGCCTCTCTTACCGTTGCCTCAATTCCACTGTTCTCCCTATTACTCCCCGACTCGACAATGTAGTGATGTATCCCTTTCCACCGAAGTCACAAACGTAACGGATATCCCATCTGCCAAATTACAATTCCATTATATCTTATGGAACTTGTAATAGGGCGGACGGGAGATCCGGCACGTTTGTGACAGAGTATCCCATCCACCACGGATCGTAATCAAGCCCTTAGTCTCCTACCTGTCTCACAAATGACTCCTTCACAGCGTCCTGGAATTCTTCCAAGCTTGTCAGATCACAAGTGTTAACAACCAATTCGTATGCAACTTGTTTATAGGCGTGATTTATTTGTCACTATATGTTAAACACTGTATGACAGCTGTAAAATGCAGTATCTTTTGTGTTGCATTATTCCTCTTACAGATTAAACATACAATTGTAAACTTCTGACAAAACTTCAATGAAAACTATTTGAAAATAAATCAAGCCTCCACACTCCAGGCTCATCTGTAGTCCTGTTACCAGAGCACCAGTCAAGGGCAAAGCCAGTGGAAGGAGATTCGCGTCTGTTGGAGCAAAAAGGCAATTGTCCTTTAAGACAAGAGCGGAAGGGGAATTTATTAAATTCTCCTGCTGTCACATAGAGTAGAAGGTGATTTTACCTGCGTTTTGTTCTTCTCAATCTTCAGAGGAAGAAATTAGGGTGCACAACCTTGATGTGAGAAGAGCTCTTCTCATCTGTATAGAGAGACTTTTCTACTTTATGGTTTTGGAGTCAATGTTTGCCAATTTTGGTCAAGCCGAGGGGGAGCCTGTGTTTTCATCTTTCGGTAGATGGATCTTATTTATGATCTCCTTAGCTTAAAGCGCAGCAGGCCAGCTGTTACCTTTTGGTTTCAAGGCAGGTAAACTAGGGGGATGTCAGCGAATCTTGCAGAAGTTCATGATGCTTCTATTGCAGAGATCTGCAGAGCAGCCACCTGGCCTACCCCATGTCCTTTTGTAAACCATTAGAGAATTTTGCAAGAATTGGACTCAAAACATGTTTTTGGTTCCAGCGTCCTTTCCTATATGAAGTGAATAGAGGATGCTTGAATGTACTGAATATAAAGTACATATTGTTTTTCTGCATGCAACCTAAGTTGACCTGGATTTGCTTTGGTACATCTCAAAATATTATGAGTTTAAGCAACGGAGGAATAAAGAGGTAATGATTCAGTTATTTATCTGTAATTGCATTAATCCGAGTCCTACTTCCTCCCTTCAATTCATTACTCCTCTCCCTCCTACCCTGTCATTTCCAGGCTGACTGATTTTGGTTGTGCCTTTTACTTTGTACAAATAGAGTGGGTGGAGGGCATTTTATTTGAAATGGGGTGTGATGATTGGTGTCTGTGGAGGCATACTGCCTCGAAATGTAATGAATTGAAGCAAGGCAGTAGGACTCAGAATAATGCAATTACCGGTATGTAACTGAAGCTTTAACACACATTGGGCCATAGCAAGCTGCTCAGAGAAACCTTTCACGTTAAAATACTATGTTTCTCCCTCTTTGTGCTCTTTATACCCCGATTAACTAATATCTTCACTTATTTATCAGCCACTTGGTTCACAGACACACAGTGTCAACATTTCTTTAGTCAACTAGGGAGGCTGCAGAGCACCAATGCACGCCAACCCTGCTTGTATTTTTATAGGGCAGAGTATGAAATTCCTTCAGAAGCCTTCATACAAATATACTAACTTATGTTTTGCTTGTTTTGTTAACTTCTTCTCGCTTCTTAAACGTCCAAGCTGACAACAGTTGGTTTGATTGAATTGCTGGGCATGCTGTAAGCTGACTTTCACTGACTCCGCCCTCTTTCGTGCTGCGCCCCAGCCCTCACAATCAATTCATGGGTTCCAGACAAATGCGGTTATTTAGACTTTGGTGGATGTGGATCACCCACCAACAATTAAATAAATAAATCCCTACGTTTATTTCTTTTTTCCAGCCCTAAATGTGTTTACTATTTGTATTTTTACCTATATAGTTATATGTTGTGAAATGTTCTGTGAACCTCCTGATTCGTGCTTTAAAAATCTGCATACATAAATGTTGCCATCTCTTTCCGCTTCATACATTAACTGCTGACAGTTTCACAGCTACATAGCCTCATTATGTCTGATGATTCCTTAAATGCATTTTGTATGGAACTGCCCACAGCCGAGCATCTATCTGTTGCACTATGTAAAGCTGTTTACTGGGAGAAACGCTGCAACAGCAAATCCTCACTAAGTGGTCTTTTCTAGCCACGAGAGAGATGCCCCAAACTGCACATTCAAAAATAACAAATATTTTCCCCTTTTAGGGGGGTGTGGCTTCGGCGCCGAAGCATGATGGCGGATTTTCTGTGAGCTCCGTGCGGACGTGGAGCTTAACTGCTGTTTGTGCCTCTTACGGGCAACCATAGATGTCTCTGGTTGCGGCAATACACTCATGAGCATCGGCGGTGAGTTTATACTCCGTCTAAACGCCATGAGCATGCTTTTCTGGATCCTTTGAGCCGCGGCGGTGATTTTCGCCATTAAAACGCGAGCGGACGCCATTTTGAGTCGTGTCGCTCGTGCTACAAATTTCGGCCTGCTTTCCTTTATTTTGTCTGCAGTTATGACAGTTGGAAGCAATTTAGCCCTTCATATTATCGGCTATAAGATTACTGGTTACTATTTCTGATAAAAGTACCTTCTTGTTACTGTAACCAGCGGCGGTGATTTCCTTCACCCTGATACATCCATCTGCCATTTTAGAATGTGAAATGCCTGTCAAAGGGATGCATTATAGATTTTTCTTTCTTCTCTTTCTCAGCCACAACTGACTTTTATTTCATTGACATGCTATGCAATGTCCTTTTTTAAGACCTGTTGTTGCATTGGTCTTTATTCTTCGCTGATAACTGGCTGTTTTCCATAGTGTAACTTCTTCTCTTCAACTGGGTTACCTTCAACTGACATTTTGTATTTACATCAAAGGCCAATTTCTCATCTTTGCCACTGTCTTTTCTAGATATCTCCAAGTTTTCAAGATTACCTACATTTTGACGGTCATTTTAATTGAAGATTTCTTTCTTATTGCATGGGCCGGATTTGCCCTTCCCTATTGCCTGTTCGTCATTCTACTAATTACAGCATGATGGCCAGTGACTTACACACATCTTCTAAACCAATGCCTTTGGGTACAAAACCAAAAAGAGCGAAGAATGACCCGCCTTCTCCTATCCTATCTTCCCAGAATCCTATCTTAGATACTATTTTGGAGGAGGTACGTGGTATTCAACCATTTATGTGCGCAACCAATGAGAAGTTACAACAAATTAAGGATCGCTGGATTGTTATGTGTCAGGAACCTAGTGAACGTCATTTCTGTAATGGAGAATCAAAATTGCAATCGTAGGGTTATTGTGAAGCCCTCTAGTTGCAATTGTTGGGTAAACGTTTAGGCGGAATTGACCCCTTTAAGATGGCCGCCCTATTTGCTAATTCTTCTGATGTACTTGTGCTAAGGCATGGATATCGTGTGATCCGAGATTTCATCCTCGGCGCGCGCGCATTCCATTGCGCACTTCAATTTGAGTCTTGACAGGAGTAGAAGCTTATTTCCGGTGTCGCGCTACAGTTTTTGTCAAAACTGGTAGCGTCCCTCATAGCTTATGCACATTCTCTTCAGAAGAGTAGAGAAGTATTTAGACTAGTAAGTCCTCATCACAGTTTCTCGTTTTGGGCAGTTGGTCAACTGTGCTGCCCCTTCAGTCGAGAAGTTCAAAGCTCTCCTTTGCTCGTCGAATTCCTGAGAAGCTCCCTACTGTTTCACGGCTCCGGTAGGCTTACCGTCGAGTACGAGGTGAGCGAGTGGAATATCGTCGTGACCAGAGCCAAGTAAGAGCTAGACAGTGTAAAGACTGCGTCGTGAACAAAGCAAGTTACAACTCTGCGATAATATATGCTCAGTCTCCTTTTTTCCCCCGCCTTTCATGCGTGCTTCCCTATTCTTACCTCCACCCTTTTCTCCTTACCTGGTTTATTTTTTGCGTGTACTGTCCTAAGGAGCTGAGCATAAGGATATCTGCTTTCATTCAAAGGCTTCGCCCCCCCAGAGATTTGGAATTCTATGAGAAGTCAAAGTACTGACTATAGTTTCATCAAGAAGACTAATCAAACTGCTGTCTGTTGTAATTCATACTTATCCATTGGGTAGTCGCAGAATAGCGAGAAGGTAGGAAGAGAGGCCCATAGAAGAATTAGAGAAGAAGGTTAGGAAGGGAGTTTAACTGTTACTTTTCTCTCCCATGTGCACTAGGAAGTAGCTGTCCCTCAATCCCAGCTGCAATCTTCTGAATAACAGAATAATAGAAGAGAAGCAATACTCACGCCGAACCTGGTAGAATTCAAGAGAGAGAGAGAGCTCGATAAGGAGGAAGAAGTCAGAAGTAGGTACAAGAGTAGTATTGAAGTGTTGTCTCCCTCTGTGCATTAGGTGCTCCCGTATCATCTAATAAAGGCGACGAAGGAGTTCAGGACCAGCACGAGTGTCTCTTCTCTGTCCACTCCCCTTTCCCCCGGCCTGGAGAAGCTGCTTAACGCAGTGAGCTCCGGGAGGTGGGCATTGGGAAAAAAGCAACATTCTGCCTCTGTGGAGATTCAAGCGCACCTTGACATTATGGAGGGAAAGGTGTCGAAATTAGAACATCGTGTGGGAGATCTTCAATATATATCTACTAAAATACCTATGTTAGAGCAAGAAATACAAAAACTCAAACTCCACACCGAAGACCTTGAAAATCGAAATCGGAGAAATGATCTTTGTCTTTATAGCCTTCTGGAGAATAGTGAGGGCTCTGATATTCTGTCCTTCTTGAAGAAGTTTCTCCCGGATCTCCTGGATCTTCAATCTTTGCCGTCCCTCAACATACAACTTGCACATCGGTTGGATCGTCTTCAACCTAACTCAAATAAGCCATGTGGTATTATAATTAGGGCTCCCAGTTTTATGGTATTTATTTTTTTGCCATTTCCGTCTGTATTTATCCATATTTATTTTTGGGGCATTTTTTCTGTATTTATCCACGTTTATTTTTGCCACAAGCAAAGGATGACGCTACAGCTAGTATTTTTCCACATTTATTTAAATTGACAATGCACACATGCGCTCGGTTGTTATTGGTCAACACTATACATTAATCTGAAGACTTTGCCATTTGTAGAATGTCCCAAATATGCTTAAAAGTGCTATGACAAGCCATTTGTCTCAGAGCCTTGCAGTTTCTGTCATCCGCGGGGTGCCACATCATCTTCCCCACTGAACATCATACTACCCCACTGAGAGAAACTTACACTGCCTTCAGCTACAGGCTATGTTATGATTCATAACATAGCCTGTATTTTTAAAGCGCATGTTCACCCGTGGGCATCTTGGCGTTGAATAACAGATGTGTATCAAAAGCCTTAACTGAGTCTCAGAAAACGGACAGAGGCAAATTGGGAAAAAAGATTGCATTTCCTTTGCCACGTGTCAATCAGTTCTTATTATGAAATTGCACCATACAATTAAACATTCACCAGCGCGATGCATGGACTGTAGCCCTGGCCAGAACCGTGTGCTGTTTGTGCTTTCTGTGTGTCAAACCCCAGGGGTTCTCCTATCACACAGCCGGGAAGGGATTGGTGAGAAACCATACCCTGAGTGCGGCCAGTGTGTCCAGACCCGGGGGTCACTGTGCCCTGAGACACTGGGTGCCCCTCCCTGGCCAGACCTAGTGTTCCTGCTTTGCAAGGATGCTCTGCCTCTGTTATGCATTAGATTGTGTGTGATGTGCCCCCAGGGCGCCTCAGGCCCTCGTTATAAGGTTGGCAGGCTTTTGTTAACAAGTAATTTGTCTTTCAAAGACCTGTGAAGTACTAAGGTGCGGCTCTGTGTTTGCCCAGGAAGCAGTCTCAGCCTGGGCTGACACATCTTAACCCTCTAAGGAGGGGTAGACACCAGATGGTTGGGGGTGTGAATTTTACTGCCGTCAATGAGGACCTCACTCGAGGGGCGAAGCGGAGCTGGGGCATCAACAAAAGCGTTGTTACTGTAGGCTGGTCTGCTGGAGCACGGCAGCTCCGCAAAATGTGCTAGTATTTTCCCGTTTTTATATATAAATACAGATAAAGGAAAACTTGTTTTCCGTCTGTATTTATATGTAAAAATCCGTTTAAACGGAAAACCGGGAGCCCTAATTATAATGCTCTTTTTGGAATTTACTGACCGTATGCGTATCCTGAAGGCTGTGAAAATTAAACATCGCCTTATTTGATCTGGTCACAATCTTTTTATTTCACAGGATGTCTCTAATGCAACTAATGTCCGTCAAAAAGAATTCCTGGCTCTTCGTCCCCAGATGAGACACTTGAACATTCAATATGGCATTCTCCATCCATGTCTCTGCACGGTCACTCATGAAGGAAAATCACGTTCTGTCGACGATCCTGCTAAACTGCAACTTTTTCTACGTAGTATTTCATGTCGCAACAAGGAGACTAACGATTGAATTATTTTTCAGTTTGCTGATGTCTTTACGCTTTCTTTTTGTTTCTATGAATCTTCTTTATCTTCTATTCTATTCTACCCTTCGTTTTTCCTTTCTTATCATTCTATATGTCTCCTTTATTTAAGAGGCTCTTTACTGTTTTATTTCTTAGTTTTGTTCCTGTTGCCGTCCTTGTTCTCGGTGTTAACATGCTCTTCGCATACTTCTTAACCGTTTCAACTCAGATCTGGATTTTCTCCCTTGGTCTGTCTACCTTTTCTTTGATTCTTATTTTTCCCCCTCTCTCTCCTTCTTTTCTGTATTGGACTTTCTTTCTCTCTACCTTTTTCAACCTTTTTTCTTGTTCTCACATGAGTGTGTTTCTAATTCGCTCCTCTAGCCAGTATTTCACCTTTGTCTTATATTATGTTGTAGCTGTTGTTAAATGGTGTCTTTTTGTCTCTTTTATTGTATTTGCAACCTACTTCCATGTTCCCCTCCTCAACCCGCAACATGTTTAATGTTATTTCGTGGAATGTCCATGGTCTCGAACACCCTGTAAAGCGTCAAAAGGTACTATCTCATTTATCTAAACTTAATTCTCATGCAGCTTTTTTACAGGAAACACATTGTAATGATATTCAATCTCTCAAACTTAAACGCCAATGAGTCAACCAGGTTATTTTATCCCCTGCTGCTAATCGTAAAGGTGGTGTTGCTATTTTGTTTCATAACTATCTTAATACTCAAATTTTATCCACTGAATGTGATTCGAATGGACGATGGATTTTGGTTGATGCTATTATACCCAAAAAACAAGTGAATTTTTTCAATATTTATTACCCAGTTAAAGCCGACCCGGAATTTTGGTATAGTATCAAAGTGAAACTTTCTTCTATTTCCAATCCCAATATCATTGTTGCTAGTGACTTCAAAGATTTATTAGATCCCTTTACTGATAGAAAATCTAAGTATAAATTCAAACCTGATAATTGCCATAAAGCTTTTCAATCTGCCATTTCCTCTCGTCCATTCTTTGATGTGTGGAAAACTTGTCACCCTGATATATGTGAGTTTACATTCTTTTCTAATGTACATCATACTATGTCTCGTATTGACTATGATTTGGTTTCCAAATCTCTTCCTCCCACTATTCAATCATCAGAGATTGGTTCTCCTTTGCCCCTAACAACTGGAATGCGTTTAAGGCTTCCTTCAGGACCTTTACAATCGCCTACTCTGCCAGAAAGAAAAAAGCATTAAATGCTAAATACCTCTCCACCCTCAAACATATAAAAACTCTTGAACACGCCTACTTTACCTCCAAATCTTCCTCGAGTTTACAAGATTTGATAAAAGCAAAATCTACTTTGAACAAAATTGTCACGACTGATGCTTGTACTGTCCTCCTTAAAATCAAGTCTAAATATCATGGTGGACAAAATAAGGCTGGTAAAATGTTAGCCAACTATTTAAAAATTAAATCAGAGAAGAAACTGTTGGTCCCATACAATGTGAACATAGTAATGAGATGCTGTCTTCAGATCTCAACATTACTAATGTCTTTCAGTCTTATTACGAACAGTTATATACTGAGTATACAGACCCCTCTGAAGATTATATTGAATCTTTATTTCGGGGACTCCCTAGCCCTCCTTCCATTCCTGACACTCTCTCCTCCCTAGAAAAAGATATTTCCCTTTCAGAAATTACTGATGCCCTTCAATCCCTAAAAAAAAGCCAAAGCTCCTGGCCCTGACAGCCTCACTGTTGAGCTTCTCTTTTTTTTCACCATTTTTGCCCCCAAATTACTTTATACTTCATTTTTGTGTAAATCTAAGGCTAGTGGTTCTTTTTTAGAACCCCTTATAATTATTATCCCCAAACCTGATAAAGACCCTACCTTATGTAAAAATTACTGACCCATTTCGTTAATTAACTATGATTGTAAGGTCTTTGCAAAAATGTTAGCTTCCCGTTTGAATGACATCATACCCCTTCTAATTAAACCTGACCAATCAGGTTTTATTAAGGGCAGACTTGCAACTGACAATTCCAGAATGTTTTCTAATATTCTTGCCCATGGGAAAAAGAATCTTCTCCCCTAGCAGCCTTGTCACTTGATGCTGTGAATTTGATCGTGTAAATTGTCAATTTATGTTCTCTACCCTTCGTTGGTTTGGTTCTGGTCATACATTTATCTCTTTCATCAAATTGCTATATACTGACCCATGTGCCTGTGTGTTTGTTAATGTCCATTTTCCCCCCCTTTTAAAACTTCATAGAGGTATTAGACATGGTTGTCCCTTATCTCCATTACATTTTCTCCTACGTCTGGAGCCTTTCCTTGAGCGAATCAGATGCAACACTGGTATAACTGGAATTAAGGTCAACACTCAGGAAGTAAAATTTTCTGCTTATGCAGATGATGTTTTAATTTACATGTCTAATCCCTCTACGTCCATCGACCTGTTTTTGCAAGAGATTACTCTTTTTTCCAAGATCTCTGGTTACAAATTAAATATTTCAAAAACTGAAATCCTACCACTAAATTCCTCTTGTTATCATTATATGTTTCATAAGACTAATTTCACATGGTGCCCTCAAAAGATTAAATATTTAGGAGTTTGGTTTTCTTCCATCATACCTGACCCACTTGTTCATAATTTCACCGTCCTATAAGCTAAACTTCTATAGTTATCATCTTCCTGGTCTCCCCTATTTTTATCTTGGTGGGGTAGATTAGATACTATCAAAATGATGATTGTCCCTCATATCAAAATTAATTAGATCGAAAACTGAAGGGGGTGTACGATTTCCTGACTTTCAGATATATCACACTGCCTTTTTAATCCGTCAATTTTTTGCTATGTCTAAATATTACCATGATTCTCCTATACCGAATTGGGTTGTTTCTGAACGTTCTTTATTACATGAATTTTCTTTTCGAAATGTGGCTCCTATGTCTAATTGTACCTTTGTATCTAAAAACCATATTAGTACTCCCACTATTTATTACGCATCCTTTTTAACCAATGATCTGATTCTATGTTTTATGTTATGGGTTTTGTATAGCGCATAGCTGCCCCATCAAAGAGGCATCCCAGCGCTGACCGGCAGGAATTGGGAGGCTACTGACTGAAGGCAGAGCCTAAATCAAAGGGAAAAGGTGACTTTTAATGGCTTTGTGGAATGCCAGGTAGTTGTCCATACTGCGGATGTGCACGGGAAGAGAGTTCCAAAGCTTAGCAGCCAGGGTGCGGAAGGAATGTCCATCTGCGCGCACCCTCCTCACCCGGGGAACAACCGCCAGAAGCTGGCCCATAGATTAAAGTTGGCAAGTGGGTGTATAGAATAAGAGCAGGTTTGCCAGGATACATGGAGAGGAGAGATTCATAATTTTGAAGGCGATGCAGAGGGACTTGAACTCAACGCGCCTAGCCACTTACAACCAATGTAGTCGGCGGATGGCGTTAGTCGTGGAACAAGTTCTAGGAAGGCCAAGGAGAGTTCTAGCAGCTGCATTTTGAACCCTCTGCAGACGTAGAATTTCAGCCTTGTTGACCCCCAGGTAAAGAGAACTGGCATAGTCTAAACTAGACATGATGGTGGCCTGGATGATGACTTGACGAATGGAAGGATCAAAGAAATCCAGCAGCGGTTTGAGCCCACGCAGGAGTCCAAAGCAGGTACCCGCAACTTTTTTGGCTTGGACCTGGAAACTAAGGGCCAAGTCTACCCATACACCCAGATTTTTAACCACCTTTTTTGGGGGCGGGTGCACATCCCAAGGTTGCCGGCCACCAGCACTCACTCCACAGCTCAGAGTCTTTCCCTACCAGCAAAACCTCAGATTTGCTGGCGTTAAACTGGAGACAGTTGGCAGTCATCCACTCTGCGACATCTGCAAGATCGCTCCGGAACTTGAGAGCATCCTGCGTGGAGTCGTCAGAGAGTGCCACTACCAACTGAGTATCATCAGCATATGATACTGCAGTTAGTCCTCTGCTCCTGGCCACAGCAGCTAATGGTTGGACATACAGATTGAATAGCGTAGGGCTCAACTCTAAACCCTGCGGAACCCCTTGTTTAACAGTATGTATCAGGGAGGTGAAAGGGGGGGGCCGCTACCTAGAAAGGTTCCTTCAGCAAGGAAAGAGGTAAACCATCCCAGGGCCGGGCCCTCAATGCCAGCCTCCTACAACCGTTGCAGCAAGATCTGGTGTGATGCCGCGTCGAACGCGGCGCTGAGATCTAATAAGATAAGCGCCGAAATACGTCCGGCATCAAGGGCTACCTTCAGATGTTTGGTCACAGCTAGGAGAGCAGACTCCGTGCTGTGACCCAGGCAGAAACCATTCCGAGAAGCGTTAAGTGTGCTGTTATTTTCCAGGATTCCTGTCAGAATGGAATTGATGTAAGCCTCAGCGATCTTGAACACCCACGGCAGAAGAGAAATGGGGCGAAAATTTTCCGGTTTGGCTGTATCCAATGTAGGTTTCTTTAACAGAGGGATCACCCTGGCTTGTTTCCAATCCCTAGGAATGACTGCCATGGACAGGGACATGTTAATAAACTAACACAGAGGTGTAAGGAGCATAGACAGGGATTTAAAAAATTGCTCAGGCTTAAGTGGATCTGCTGGAGAACCAGATTTAACCCTACTACATAACGTACGCAACTCATCCCGGGAGATCCGAGGGAAGACAGCAAGAGTGCGGGTGGAGAGGGGTCTATGAACGGGACCTGAACTCATCGAGGTGAGGGGGAAGGTCCTGTAGATGTTCTCTACCTTCTTGAGGAAGAAGGTGGCAAGATCCTCACATTGCTGGTCAGACGAAATCAAAGGCGCTGTAGATGACCCTACCGCTTTAAGATCTTTAAGTATAGAAAAAATACTTTTAGCGGGATCGCTGCTACTCCTAATTTCGTCCGCAAAGTAGGCCGCCCTTTCCTTCTGGATGGCCCTGTGGTAGTTCTTGATGGCTGCCTGATAATGCCCCTTCACGACCGGGTCATAATCCCGTCTCCATGCCCATTCCAACCTTTTGCATGCTTTACGCATAGTAGCGAGCTTACTGTTATACCATGGACTGGGTTTACTATTGCGACTCTTAGACCACTTAGCAGGGATAAGTGCTTCAAGAGGCTGCCAAATCCAGTCAGATAGAGCTTTATCGGCTACATCAAGGTCATCAGGTATGCTGAGGGTGTGCATAGAGTGGAGGGCATGGAATTGATCAATGTTCAGTTTGTGCCAAGGGTTTGAAGGATGACTTCTGAACCACCCTCTGAGAGGGCTCTACCCCCGAGAGTGTCATGGGTATCAAATAATGATCAGACCAACTCATCGGGATAGGAGTATTAACTGTGAGGGCAGGAAGATTAGAAAAAACTGGGTCAAGCATGTGGCCTGCAGAATGGGTGTGGCCTAGGACCAGTTGAGTCAGCTGACAAGCAACAAGATCTGCTAAGAAACTACCCATATCCGCGTCATGTGGACTATCCAAATGCAGGTTCAAGTCACCATTAATACTAAAATTGGCAGATCTCAAAGCCAAAGTGCTAACTACATCAGTGAGTGCTACCCTAAACTCTTTAGACGGCCCCGGCAGGCGGTAGACCAGTAACCTGGACATAGTTCCCAAAATGCGCGCACTCACAACCAACCAAGACCTCTTTTGCAAAGGTGCAGGTGCAGCAAGTTTTAAAAATAACTGCGACACCACCACCTCTCGTCTCTTTGTTGAGAGTCGCAATGCTGAAGCCCTGGGGAAGCGCCAAACCTGGCTCAGCCACCATGTCAGCTGAGAGCCAGGTCTCTGTTCAAAAGAGAACGTCGGAGATTCATCCCGCAGCAGGTCGTGCACCTCAGCAAACTGCTTTGCTAAGAAACAGCAGGTAAGGCTAAGGAGTTTAATAATATGCCTGGAAGGGGAGGGGGCAATAGGAGAAGATGTGATAGCCCAGGAATTAAAGCCACAACCTTTACAGCAGAACGGACCCTCCAGCAAATTACATGGAGGGTGATCGCAAAGGCTGACCAGTTTCCTGATAGCCTGAAGGTCTCCACGAGAGTAGATTTGCTCACCACCAGCTGAACCAGCAGCATGTCTGGCGTCTGGCGACATCCAGGCGTGCACGGGTGCAGACGGGCATGGCTTAGGTGCGCCTTCGGCACGCCTGCGGCGCGTCCGCGGTGGCATCTTGTTTCAATGGGGGAGAGCGGCAAAACTAGACCGGCCCTGGAAGTGAGTCACCAGCAAGGCAGGGCAAAGAAAGCAAGGGTACGCCCCCCACACAAACGGCATCCAGCCGCTGTGGAACGGGGCAAGTACCGAAGCACACAGCAGGTAGGAAGCATATTAGTGCAAATAGAATTAAAAGCACGGCGAAAGTCAGTAAACAGCAATAAAAACAAGTGAAAGCAAGACACACGCAGCCTCACCAATAGCCGCTGCGCATCCGCGGTGGCATCTTGCTTAAATGGGGGTGAGCGGCAAAACTAGACCGCCCTCTCTGGCCCCGGAAGTGAGTCACCAGTAAGGCAGGGCAAAGAAAGCAAGTGTACGCACTCCACACAAACAGCACGCAGCCGATGTGGAACGGGGCAAGTACCGAAGCACACAGCAGGTAGGAAGCGTACTAGTGCAAATAGGAATAAAAGCACAGTGAAAGTCAGCAAACAGCAATAAAAACAAGTGAAAGCAAGACACGCGCAGCCTCACCAATAGCCGCTGCGCGTCCGCGTGGCATCTTGCTTAAATGGGGGAGAGCAGCAAAAACAGACCACCCCCTCCGGCCCCGGAAGTGAGAGTCACCAGCAAGGCAGGTCAAAGAAAGCAAGTGTATGCCCTCCACACAAACGGCACGCAGCCGCGGTGGTACGGGGCAAGTACCGTAGCACACAGCAGGTAGGAAGCGTACTAGTGCAAAAAGAATTAAAAGTGCGGCGAAAGTCAGCAAATAGCAATAAAAACAAGTGAAAGCAAGACACTCGCAGCCTCACCAATAGCCGCAAATCCTTTTTTGCATCCTCTATTTGGTATACATTACATTTCACCACAAATCATTTTACTTCAAACATTGGAAGGAAAAGCGTATTTTTTTTGTTCATCATCTGACTTCCCATAATTCCATTTTATCCGTCCCACAATTGCAGGAGAAGTATGGCCTTCCTGATTCTTGTCTCCAACAATACAATCAATTAATGCCAATATTACCCAATCTTTATTTTTTATCTATAATAGAGCTGCAATTACCCCTTTTTTCCTTCATAAAATTGACTCATCTGTTTCCTCCTGCTGCTGGTCATGTCTTGAATCTGATGGTACTTTGAGTCACCGCCTTTATAATTGTCCTAAAGTTATTGTATTTTGGAAAACTATTTGGACAAAATGTTTATTGATTTTCTTTTGTAATATTCAACTTTCTTTCCAAAATGTTTTTTTCGTACCTTGTCTGCTCACTTTTTTATTTGATCTATTTATTGCTCATGCTTTTAAACTTATTTTATCATGTTGGAAAGATAATTCTAAGTTATCTATTATGGCTTGGTGGAACATTATGTGATGAACATAGAACATCTACTGTTTCTTCTTTTTCTTTATCTCGGAAAATCAAATCTGACTTTCTTTGGCTCCCTTTTCCTACTTTCTTATCCTCACACTCATCACCTCCCTAAGAACTCATATCTCTTCCCTTTTGTAAAAAAATTTAAACAATGCATAATTATCCTTTCATGTTTTTAATTCTGTTTATTACTACACCTAGATTCCATATTCCTATGTTGTTAAGGAAATTCTGGCTTAACTGAATCCATTAATGTTATGAATTGTTAAAAAGGCATATTTCCCTTATTTTCTGTAATGCTTACCATTTATTATCTTCAATGAAAGTACTAAACTAAAAAAATAAAGGGAACTTCAAAAACTAGTTTCCCCTTTCAACCTTTTTTACCAGCACAAAAAGCACTTTTTAACAGACACCCCAAAGTCCACCCCATGGACACATACAAGAGCATTGGTCATCCTCGTAACCAGCCAAATGCTTAATCTGTGAAGCTGGTGGGCACCAGCAATTTTTTTTAGGTACTAGGACTAATTCTTCATTATCAGACTTTGATCCAGAGCGAGAGAGAAAAGCATAAAGGAAAAGAAGGAGGAAAGGAAAGATATGAAAACACTGACAAAGGGAGAAAACAGGAATGAAACAGAACTGGAAAGAGTGGGACACAGAAAACAGGGAGTGTAGGGCAGTGGAAGAAAGGAGCATTAGGTGGAATCAAGAAGAGATAGTCTTGGGGCTTGGCAATCATGCCGTTCAGAAGCGTTGGCAGAGGTGCCTATGAAAAACTTTGGCACCCGGCACTAATTTTATTTTTTACAAATTAAGCACTGAACCAGTCTGTCTAACATTTTCCATGCATACTTTTTAATTTTCTTTAGTGGTTCTTTCCTCACCAAGTATCAACAATATTCTAAACTTTCACTTTTTTCTGGACAAAGGATGAGACTGAGATTGCTTGAAAGGATAAAAATAATAGCTCGACACCCACAGCACACAATACTGCCTTCTACGCACTTCACAAAGTTTTTAACAATGCTGTCATTACAGATTTAATGGTCATGCCATTGAGTTCAGAAGAACAAAAGCCTACGGTCTGAATCAGATATGCTGAGATTTAAACGTGTCTTGTAGCTTACATAAATAGCTCTTCCGTAAACAGTGACGGAGCATAGATTTTAAGCACTCCGGGCATAATAGGACTTTACCTCCCTGTGCATGCTCTCTGCACCGAAGAAAAGTCATTGTGTGCCCTTATGCGCTAATTTGGGACCACCACTAAGTGGAATGGTTTGGATGTTGCCTTACCGTTTGCTGTCTTATGGAATCATGGATTCTGTTAGCAAACACATTGTCCTTCTCCCTCTACCCACCAGCAGCTGGCAGTGTAAATCCTGCGGGCTTGCTCGAGACCTAGAGCGTTTGGGTCCAACTCCCCAGTTACCAGTGGGTTCAGAAGCTTCCAGATTATTTTTTGTCCTCCCATCACCTTCCCACTCTCCTAAATTTTTTACCTTTTCTGTTGAAGTTCCATACTTCCACAGGCCCAATATCAGATTTTCCTTTCCTCGGTTGTTGTGGAGCGCCACTCAGAAATAGTTGACTTATTGTTCACAGATACCAACTTGCTAAGCTGGATTTAACTGGTGCAAATACACTTGGTTGTTCAGTATGAGAAATGTTGATTTTAGTCCCCTCTATGGTGGGTCCCATGTCAACAGAAAACAATGCAACAGTGTGCCATTTAATTTTTGCTTTCCATGACATGTTTTGCAGTTTATCTTTTTATAATGTATCAGTGAAAAACCCTGCCTGCAAGTGGGTTGGCTTGGTAGTGTCTGTAAGGAGTAAGGCGACAGATAGCTGTATAGTAATACCACTTTCATGACCTGGGCTTGGTCTGGAAACAGTTGGACTTACTGTGGGCTTGTCCAGTTGTTGTGGGCATGTTTCTCAAGAGTCCATGAGTTGCTGACTCCTGACCCCATTGGTGTTACACTATTTGGATCATAAAGGCATGAGGTCACCCGAGTTATCAAAGAGCCTTAATCTCATAGGGTGACAGGATGCAATTAGGTGTCATGTGATTGTAATGGTATGTATGTGCTAGGTACAGTGGGGTACAACTGTGATCTGTGTTGGCTGGGGCACTGAACATCTCAAAATTGTAGATGGCTAGTTGGCCTTGATGATTGGAGAGGGATTGCCGCGGGAGTCTGAATATGTACAAGTGACAACCTCCATTGGTAGGAATCATCAATAAACGTGCGTGTGTGTATCTTGTAAGCGTATATTTGCTGTGGTAGTTGTGCATTAGCATGCAAGAAGAGAAGAAAGCGTACGCCTTGTACAAGCACTGATAAAGCCCCAGTTAAGGGAACTTTGTTGGTTTACTGTCAGGAACCTCACGCAGAAGAAGAGAAAATAGTACACACCCAAATTCAATATAGTTAGCTACATAATTTTAGGGCACCTTACATTGCGCCATTCCAACTGAACTGTTCCCTATTTATTAATTCCACTTTTTTGGGGGGGGGGGAGCAGGAGTCACCATAAAGTACAAATGTACAACTGTTAAAGAATCCTATGATGTGAAAGTGATCTCAGGGTGATGTTATAACAAGCAGATAGCAGTGCTAAGGCTCGCCACCTGTTTCCAAGATGGCCACTCAATTTACAGCCAAAAACTCTTAGGGGGTCATTACGATGGCGGGCGGATATCAGTCCGCCATCGTTGCGGTGCTGGGACCGACCGCCAGACGTGCGGTTGTCCCACCACCACACATATTAGGATGCGCCCGCCATACTGGCATGCGCATTCTGGGTTTTTAACATTGCGGGCGGTGCTGTTGGCTGCAGCACTGTGAGCAATGTTAAACGTGCTTGCACTGCATTTCCCTGCACTACATGGCAGGCACCACGCAGTGCCCGTCACTTGGTACCCCCCAGTGCTGCGACACCCACTCCAACAAGGGGGGCCCGCAACGGGCCCCAAAACCCAATCCTCGCCAGTCTTTCCATGGCGGCATCGCCGCCATGGAAAGGCCTTTCTAAACCCACATCCTAATTTGGTGGTGGTACCTGCTAGGCACTGCCATCATTTTAGCGGCCCTGAACCGTCCACCAGGCAATTGGTGCGATTGCTGTTGGCGGTGAAGCGGCGGACGGACTTTGCGTCCGCTGTGGTACCTACCGCCATCCTAATTTGGCGGTGGATAATAGGCTTGGTGATGGTGGAAGAACCACCACCACCGGCCTGGCGGTGGCAGTCCATCCGCCATCAATACTCCTTGCCTTGGGCTCTGGCTCACTTCACTTTTCAAAGCCTCACAAATTAACTTAAGCCCTCTCCCACCAAACTGACCAGCATTCACATACCATAGTTTGGCCAGGGACTTAGAAACAGGCTTGCACTGTACTTTAGCACTTTGCCAATCAACAAAATAGACCAAACAGCAAAGGCGGGAGCAATAATTGATGCACAAGGGTATTAAATTATTTTGATGGTTGCTTAGCATTGCTTTCAAAACAGATGCGTAACCATAAACATAAACAATTCACACTTGGTTTATTAGAAAGCTACATAAATTAACTATTGTTTAAGCTATAATTGAATATGTTAATCACTCTACCTGTCAAGCCCTTCAGGGCCCATCAGAGCACTTTAAATGTCAGGCCTTGACAGTATAATTTCGCATGGCTGGCCTTCTGCCCGATAGGCAATATCTGGGTGTATGATTATTACAATGTGGGGTGTGGCACCTCCTAGAGCAGAGGAGAGACAGGGAAGGGACAAAATGTCACGGAACACGTACAAGAAAAAGCACCTAAAAACCTTGGCACGCGTAGCGATAATCCAAAAATACACAACAGATGAGATTCCCCGCCTTTTGCCCACGCCAGCCCCTGCCAGCTCTGTATTAATTCTCCACACCCAAGTGCATTTTAAGCCCTAACAGCGAAGGCGTTTCCTCAAACCCCAACAAATATGAATCCAGCCGCAAACACAAGATTGGTCTCCATGAGACTTGGGTTCCTCCGACCTCAGCAAATCAACACAAACTGTTTTGGTTCACGACCCCAAGAAAGTCTGAGTCTCTAGTTATCCCACAACCAACCATTAAACCTGTTGCCACTTTTTTATAACAATCTCTTATGGATCTACTGGTTCCTTCTAACTACTAGACCCTTCCCCTTGCTACAGAGGGTACAACTAGGAGTGGAGTTCTGATGATCTACTATATCTCTACTCCTTGCCTTGGGCTCTGGCTCACTTCACTTTTCAAAGCCTCACAAATGAACTTAAGCCCTCTCCCACCAAACTGACCAGCATTCACATTCTTTACCACCCCCTATTTGATATTAATTCCTTTCTTGCCTGTCATCTGCACAGCTGTGACATCATTTAAAATCACACAAAAAATAATTATTTTTGTATTTATTCACATTAAAAATAAATGTTTTTCTGTCTGTATTTATTTGTAAAAATCAATACAAATTAAAAACAGTGAGCCTGGTGCATGGTATCACAAAGCTACAGGAAAAATGAATCACATGTAAGAAGTCTGCATCACGGTAAAATAAATAACTAGCAATAAAATAACACTTAGATGTCTGAATGCACTTTGCATCTCTGTGCATCTAAGGCCAACCTGAAACACCTCAGTATGGCTGCAAGGTCATTCAAAAGGTTATTTTTATATAAATCCTTATCTATTAAATCTCAATTTGAATCATTCAATAATAGACCTAAAAAAACAATTTGAGATTGTTAAATCTGTCGCAAATATAATCATCAGAACCATCTGATCCATGGAATCAAACCTCTCCTCCTAGAGCAAGATCTCTAGATTGTAACTCTGTTGGTGGTACTGGCGTGACGCGATGATGGCAATGCCATTCTCTCTGGCATCCCAAAAACTCACTTCGCTGCACTCATAGCTTTCTCACATGGTCCAGCAAATCTGATCTCAGGGACTGGTTGCTCTGACCACATCACTCCTGGACTGTTCTCATTTTGCTCACTCCCTGTGGAAGGCAGAGCAGCTTGCATGCCTGGTGCACACATTGATATATTCATATCAAGCTTCCTGTTTGGCAAGCAAGCTGAAGATTTCGGGTGGGTCGCGCCAACTTCGGCGCTCATAGAGTTCACGCTACAAAACCCAGGTCTTTTTTTTTATTTTAAAAAACACTTTAACACATACCAAAACACAAAATTGCACCTTTCATCATTACATAATATTCCAATGCAGTACCATTATTAGCATAGTGTTCTTTCCAGACAAGCCACAAAAATCAGTATCCCTACACACCCCTCCTGTGTTAGCCACCCCCCGCCCTCCCATCCATCCCACAGCACGTCCCTCCCCAGGCCGCGAGAATGGCACGACTTCGGTTTCAGTCACTCAGCTCGGACTCTGAGTCCGCCCAAAAGACCAGTCTTGAACAACAACAAAAATATCTGCACTGCCTTCTCTCCACCCATATTTAAACAAAAGCTAAAACTATTTATTCTGGATCAAGACTTTTCCTCATCCCCCATCTAACCTATGGTATCTGCTCTATACATGTCCTCTTGATTTCAGGGGATACCTTACACTATGTTGGAGTATAGTTCATCGCGTGATCTCATTATTCAGCGTCCTTCTATTTCTATGCCCGGTGAAGATAAAAAAAGGACTAATTTGCAGTCTCTGGCTCTCAAACCGGGACAGCTAGGAGGTGGAAGGGAATCCCAGTCATCTGAAATAAGTGCTGCTGGTGCTCACTGGCAGCCAAGGTCACAAATTAACCACTGGTTGGGGTATCCCAAGTTGGTTGCACCCAAGTACAAGCATAGACAGCACAATCAGTGTTGAGTGCAATACCTGAATTAATCTCAACCAAGGGGGATCACTCTGTGCCTCATTCCAGTACGTTAATTTTTAGCTCATCTCTGCTATTGCAGGCAGCCATATGCAAATCAGACCTGACCTCTAACAAAAAGGAAATGCCAGTTCCTGTTGGATTGTAACATAAGCAACCCCAGACTAGAGAGGCCCCATTAGTGAGGCACTGCTGTCAAGCTCTATTGGAATTCCAAAAGAACCAGCCTAGATACCCACTCCTCCCTGCTCACACTACTATAGCTAGAGGGTCACACAAAGCAAGGGGGGCTAGGAGAAAACAGGTGTCTAGCAGTCAGGGGCATAGCTTCAGGGGGGGGTGTTGCACCACCCTTAATAAATGTCTTTTCTGAAAAAATAGTTGGGTACAGGTGCTTTCTGTCGGGTATTGTGAGAAGTGAGTCGGATTTCACCAAGGGTTTTTACATGGATGTATGACGTTACAACGTGTGCTGTTACAACGCATGCTGTTACAACGAAACTGTTACAACGCAAGTAAATTTACAACGCATGCCATTACAACGCAAGTCTTTACATCGACTTGCGCTAGATGGCGTGCTAACATTAGAAAAGTGTAATTTACTATTCCAACTCCAGTTCACTTAACAGTATGGAAGGTGTTGGGATAGTAAACTACACTATTTGTAATGTTAGCACGCCATCTAGCACGAGTCGATGTAAAGACTTGCGTTGTAATGGCATGCGTTGTAAATCCACTTGCGTTGTAACAGTTTCGTTGTAATGGTAGTGCGTTGTAAAAGTTGCGTTGTAAAGGTTGTTCCCCTTTTTACATACATGCAGACAGAGTCAAACACACTATTTGTTTTAAAAATGTCCTCAGAATATTGGATATTTTACCAAATATTGTATTTTCTCTCTTAGTACCCCACTAGTCGAAATTCTTCTCCATTTCCACCTCCTCTTCGGCCTCTCTCATGCACTCTGCTTGTCCTATAGTGTATTTAAACAACCCCCCCCCCCCACATCTTTTTGTCAAAGCTACGCCCCTGCTTGCAGCTTGCAAATCTTGTCTCTCTGGAAGGTGCTGAAGATACTGTTCAGGATGGTGAAGACAGTACACAGAAATGTAACATTAGTAACAAAATTATTGGTAATGTTTTGTTCCTGTACTGCCCCTCATGGCTCATAAGCGACCCTAAGTACTGTATTTTTTTTTGATAAACAAATTTTTATTTTTGCAAATAAACATACAAAGTTACATGGACAACCGTCCAAGCAAACTGGCATCAAAAGATATCGTCTACGACCACTGGCGACCCTAAGTACTGTTTTGCACTACATTATGTAGCCAATGCCTCATTACCATGCTCTGCTTAATTCCCACGATTCCCCCAGGTCTGAACTGTAATGTGGAATGAGTAATCTGAATCTAATGTGTGAATTACTGCAGCTAAAAGAGTGTTACTGGTGTCTTTGTCACATAAGGATTTTACTGTGCTATGCTGTACTGGCCTGTGTATGTAAACCCTGACAAACTCCAGTGCCATCATGCACAATCTTGGGACCCACATCTGGACCCAACCTCCAACTTCAAGAGACTTACTTGAACAGCAAAACAAATGTTGGGTGAAATGCTTGAAATAAGCTCAGCCAATAGTAATCCCTACTACAGGCTACATTTCAGTTCACCTATGCCTTTATAGACAGGCTACGCCCAGATGTTAGTCCGGGGGTCATTGTGCAATAAGATTCAAGCTGCGTCTCACTGAGGAGGCCCAACAAGCATGAAACTGGTCTGTGGTGACTTGTGTTCCTGTTTAGAGTGGACCCGATATGGCAGTTTGGGCTGGCCTTCTTTTGGAGCAGGACCAAATCTGACTTGCACATGGTCAGTCCCTGTCTGGAGTTGCACACTGAGCAAAACAAACAGGAATACAAACTAAGTAAGTGCCAGTGGCTGGTCATGATCAATTTTTTGCCATCTACTAAATACAAGAGATCTATTTTTTAGAAATTTGTGGCCCGATTTAGAGTATGGTTAACTCCATCACAAATGTCCATCTTGTTATAAGTTCAATCGAATATAATACATGTGTAATAAGGCAGATGGGATATCAATTCAATTCATGATGGAGTAACCCGTGCGACAAAAACTAAGTCTGGCCCTTTTTTTCCCCCTTCGAATAATCAGACGTGTCTGTCCTGAAGAGACATCACGGACTAGTTGTCAGACTATGAAAGATTAGACCAATTCTTCGCTGGTACACTATTGAAAATTTGATTTGCTGTACTGATATTATGACTTTAATCTTCAACTCAGCTTGCAGCACTTTGGGTTTTTGTGAATCACGCACCATAAGGCTTTGTTCACCTCGCATGCACCATCAGCACAAATTTATGTAAACTTATAATAAACTTTTGGAAAATAATTGATCTAGGTCTTGTGGATATGATCAGATTTTCCACCGATTACTCTTCATGAGCATGTATTGACTAATGCCCTGTCAGTTATCATGTGATATGTATGATATGCTGAGCTATATAATCATTACTTCTTGAAAGAATCCTTGGAAACTAATGTCTGTTATGTACCCGCGTTCCTCTTGGAATACTGGATTGGACCTTTGTTTATTTACAGGGTCAAATATATGGAGTCATTAAATCATGTGGATCCGGTGGGTTACACTGGATCCCCAAATGCAGGTCCTGAGTGATATGGGCAGCTTTGGTCTTTACTGTGAGTGCCATGCATGCTCGAGCATTATAAGAGATGAAAATGTATATTACAGTCATGTAAGCCCTAGAGATAAGTAGGGAAATCCAAGCCCAACTTTGACAAACATTGGGACCTCATGCATCATGGGAGAGCCTTGAACTTCAGTGCAATCATTAATATAGGTACTGGAGTTAAATAGGGTCCTAACATTGTGATGGCCTTGCAAGTCATTCTGATCATTACTGCAGCAACCTTTGAGTTCCTGGTCATCGTAGTGGTGCAGTGAAGTTCACCAACAACCACGAAGACCCAAAGTTTCATATAAGAGCCCTGAACTTTGCTGCGGGACCTACACAGACTGGTTCAAATCTTACTGCATGCTGTATGCCCAATAAGCACCCTAAACTTTTGTCACTTTAGTACTTACGCCTTGCCAGCGTTGTTCAGAGGGAAAGGCTTGAAATCAATTTGGAGTTCTACAGAAGACATAGATAAATGTCATGTTCTACTGGCAGCCATCATAGTATTAAATACTACAGCAAATATTAGAATTTTGGTCTACATGCCCCATTAGATATTTTGATTTGGCAGGCATTGGGACTGAGAAAAGAGTGAACATCCCCTTATCTGGATTCACAGGGCCATTCGAAATCAACTAAAACAAGGCGTTCAGCCTTGATCCAAAGGAACAAAGCTGCATCTGGATAACCAGTTCATATAAGGGAGTCTCATTAAGATTATCTGTAGGTGTATTCCATGGAGATATCCTGAAAACCTGCATCCCTTGGAGAATCCCAGAGGGGCCCATATCTCTAAGAGTTTATCGTATTTAAAGTTCATGTTATTGTGCTGCACTTTTAGAGACTGCTGGGTAAAAAGCACTGCCTATCAGAAAAGATGACAGACTACAGTAGAGAGGATACAATTCAAATACAAACACCAGTGATATTACCGAGAGAACTGCATGCTTGGAAAGGATTATTGATCAAGTATCACATCAACGTTCATTGGAAAAATTATTATTCACACACCAGTTTCAAAAAAAATATTTATTTTAAAGCCACGATTTCTTTCAAAACATTTCATAAATAAAAATATACTTTAAACAATTTCATATTTGAACAAAAAAATACTATAAATTATTTAAATATCTTTTATACAGAAAGGCAATAAAAACATGTACATTTTAAGTTATTTCCCCACATAACAAAACTAAGTCTCTCAGAAACATGGAAGGTAAATTTAAAAACAAGAGTTTTCACTTAATAAAAATAACTCACAAATGTTTCCCTTTTCACAAGACCATCTATTAAGTACCGCTCACTAGGTTTAGGTAATCCAGATTCTGAACAACAAAATTCAGAGCACTCTTCCAGTTTATTTAAAAAAATATATATACACACATACATATATGTATATATACAAACACACACACACCTGTGTCCCCAATATCTCAGTCCTACTCCCCACGACTGACCTATTGTGTATTTACAGTACATATATTTATGACGGATATTGTTGGAATGCTTAGCAGTCATATCACAAATAAAGACAATCAATAAAGTGATCCAAGTGAACTGCCCTCCATTGGAGAGCAAAAAATTAAATAACATTGCTTTCATGTAACCCAATAAACCAAAGATAGTGAGTGCATGGTATGTCTACTGTGCCATTCTAGCCCTGGGGAGAGACTGCAGCGATTGTTAAAATGACTCGATTTGAAGGTTGAGGTAAGGAATGTTGCCTCAAGGCAAAGGGATCTGTCCAGGTTTGTAATTCATACCCGGCCTGTAACAACAAAAGAACCCTGCAAATAAACTAAGGTCTGGCTTCTGTTCCTAGGGGATATCCATGATTAGCAGTAAAAAACACCTATGCTGGAATAATATCAATTCCTAAAGTAGCAGAGTTGAACCATGTTCTGCTATGCTGAGGCAATGCAATTTATTTCCGGTCCCCTCAAGCAAACAGGGTGTTGAATGCAGAAGTATTTTATTTGACCTACAATCCCCGAAAAGACCAAAAGGTCGTTAACATTTTCTCCGTGAAATATATTTTTAAAAAAATACTATCAAAAAAAAAATATATATCTGGTAGTGCAAGAATATTTCAAAGGCAGTAAAATTAAAAAGTCTCTTTCCAGGATAGACACCCATTCTTCCCCATCTTATATGTACTTAAGAAAAATAATAATAATAATTTAACATTAGTGTTCTGTCAAAGTAGAGGATTGTCTAAAAATCACGTGTTCTTAGAGCATAGCCCTTTGCTAAAAAAAAACTACCATCGGTGACATTTGTTTTTTTGTGATGGACACATCATTCATTACAAAATAAATGTCTAGAAGTTCAGTCTCGGGTCTCTCTTGAGTTCTATCTCCACAGTGTGGGCTTCATTGAATGCGGTTCCTGTGGCGCTTGGCCGAAGCATAAACTAATTACTTTTGGCTCCTGAAATGCGCAAAATGTTTGCATGAACTTCCTATGGGACCCATAGGACATACATTTTCCAGTGTACTCCATGAAAGACACATTCCAGCCTGCATTGCCAACGACCTCCACATGGTCAAGACCTTTTGAGAACATCTCTTCTATTCCACGGATGTTTTTTAAACAACTTAATTTCCCCTCTTAAATATGGTCTTGAACTATGAAGGTCATTCTCAATGTCAAACAGTTCTGCAAATTCTTCAGTGAAGCCCACACTGTATTTTGAGATACCATCTTCTGTTACAGAAGGTACTATAGAGTCAATATTGAAAAGTCTAACATTAAATAGGATGAGAAATAAATAACATAATTTAAGGGAGGGTCATAAATAAATAAATAGGAATGGACAGTTCTACAGTTCCGATGAGCGTTCTTTCAGTAGTAGCGTTGGGTTGACATCTTCCAGCGCAGAGTTCGAGGAGCTGGCGTTGATGGTAGTCCTTTCTGTGGGTTTAGAGTTCAAGACTTGGAAGGCGGTGAAGGGACAGTCCTTCACCGTGTTGCAGACAAGTCTCTGTAGCGATGCACTGTTGACGATATCAAACCCCACTTTGCCGCCAAAAGTGCTGGGCTTCCAGTACTCGGGGGAGCAGATGGGATTCCCCATGAGTCCTTTCAGAGAGAAGGGAGCACCCATCTCAACCATGGTCTCCCCAAAGATGGCATCAGTGCGCGGTTTTTCAATAAGCAGGCCCGGATACAATTCCATAGAGTCAATGTCGCCGTACAGGGCCTCCAGCTCAGCCGCCATTTCCTTCTCCCCTGCAATGATAGCACAAGATCTTATAAGAAACAGGTCACGGACCAGGCAAGTATTTGTACAATTTTTTTCATATCCTAGACAGTTCAGAAGAGGGGCCATCTCCATGACAGAGGCTAGATGCTCAATGTAGGCATTAACAAATTTACAGAAAAATCTTAACTGCTTCATGTTCCAGACACCTTTGTTCAAAGCGGATATGCTTTGGGATAACGCATTTGTCAAGAAATACAATCAAACCATTTCGGCTAGTGTGAACGGCAGAAATAACAATGATTTTTAGGCGAAAGATTAGATTTTCTGGAGAAAGTAAATCAATGCTTAAAGTTACTTCTATGGTACCAGTGGTAGAGCAAACTACACCACGGTGCTTCCATAGCACACTACTGCTCTGCCCCTTTCTATAAGGCAAGTGGTCTGTTCACTGAAGACGGCGCGACTGAGATGCTGCTGCTTACCTGTAAGCTCTTCAAAGGACTGATAAGGCTTCAGCATGAAGTGCTTGCGATACTGGTTCATGGACTGGTACTTCATCTGCCGGCTTTGCTCAATGGAAGCCACTGCCACTCTCTGGACTGCGACAGGAACATTCCTACCCCCTGCCACCTGAGGGAGAGAATGCAAGTTAACAGATTGTAATGATGCCAACAATGTGTCAGTGATATTTAGGTCGCATCTAAATCAGGAAGGGTGCCAATGTAAGCCAAGGATAGTCAGGCACATGCAAGATGAGTTGATAGTGACTATGTAAACTAGTTCCACTCAATTACATGCAGATTTACGTTAATTAGATGCCCTAAAAACCTGGCATGGATCCAGTCTTCTTGGATCCAAGCTCGATATCGAAAACTCATCTAAGTGGCAATGAGCATGGCAAGTCAGTCCTCCAAGCACAGATATAAACAAAGGATTTCCTACCCCGCTAGCCCTCAAATGACTAGAAGATGTGTGAAGTCAGTCGATTGTAAAGTGACTTGCCATACAGTTAAGGGCCAATTTCTAAGTCAAGGAAGCAAAAAATGTAGCTGTGTCTTACCCTGCCAGCAACTTGTCGGGAGAAGGACTCCACCATGCTTGATATGCCATGCCCCAGCATGACCGAGTTATTGTACATAAACTGCTTGTAGGTGTACTCCTGGTCCTGGATGAGGAAGGTGTCGGGCAGCAGTGGGTGCCAGTGGTACAAGGTATTGAACTCGGCAGCGATACGGTTCTGGTACTGGAATCGCTGGTTGAACAGCAGCTCCGGGTCGAACTTCAGTTTGAAGTTATAACCACTCAGGTGCTGCACGTAATCCTCAATCACTATCTTGATTGTCTCACCTGCAATGAGAAGCAAATATCCAGTTAGCATTGGAAGAAATTGATCAAGGTGGCTGAAAAACAGGAAGGTGGGCTACTGGATGGTGGACATTTAGAAGCTATCAGTTAAAGTTTCCTCACTGTGAACAGTGCATTCCTTAGGACAGGTCTCAGTAACCTCACCTGCTGAGCAGCAACCAGAATGCTAGGACCACAGTAGTTAGAAGAAGAGGAAGGCCTAAAGTGACATAATGTAAGAACTCATCTTCACTCACCAATGAGAATGAGCCTAGTGGTCTGGAAGAGGCGCTCATCATCCCAATCTGGGTGCTCCTGCCTGAGGACATCGCAAACCCGGTTGTGTTCTCGGAGCCAGATGGTAGCATACATCATCAACCCTGGCACCAACCCAAAGACTTCCTGCCCCACGGCGAAGCGCAGGTTCTCAGGCACGTGCGGTGGGTAAATCATCTCCACCTGACTCTCCTGCACCGTCGGAGGATACATTTCCCCATCGATCATCTACAAAAATATGCAGATTGTCAAACATAAATCCACTTAAAAAATACACCAAACACTGAAGACCACAAAAGTTTTTCTAAAATTAAGTTACTGTTTTTTTTTGTAGTGACCCGTTCGTTTTTGCCTTTTTCCCCCCCATGTAGATTTTTTTTTACATGGAAAGCTTTGGAAACAACTTTGTTTGTTGCAAAACGTTGTTGCATCATGTGCTTTTAAAATATGTAACCCGGTTCATTGCTTCACATCCGCTGCAAAAATATAGAATTCCATAATGGAATATAATTCCGTGAATAACTCTTTGCACAAACAACCCATCTCTTTCAGAAATTCCCCCATCACCTGCATAGTTATATCAGTCAAACATCAGTGGTTTAAGTTAAAACAAATCATTGGTTCAAGGAAAAAAAAATATATAATATATTTTTTTTTAATGAGCCTCATTTGTTACTTAACCAGATTATCCCATTCAGGTACAGCTGCAAATTCCAAGTTGACACTCTTGTACATAGATTGCTTATCCAATGCATACGCCTTTTCTCTTGCATACTGAGGTTATTCCATAAACTGTTTCTTTTACACAAGCACCTATTCCCTTGCATGGGCAGCTTATCTATATCATAGACACCTCATACATAAAGCACTCATTAATTAGCTAAACAGTACATCTCCATAAACAGCTCATCTCTTGCAAACACACCCTAACCCTTGCAATTACCACATGTGATCGCTTGCACAACATGCCTGCCACTGAAAAAGGACCTTCCACTGAATACACAAAAAGAAACATCTTTATAAAAGGAGTGCTAGTCTAGTCGGGGTGCATACCTGGTATTTCAGCTTGCCGTCCTTCATCAGTCTTAGCTTCATCTGCCTGTCCAGACTCTCTCCATAGACGTGACTTAGATCTACCTGTTGAAATAAAGGCGAGGCGGGTTAAGAGACTAGTGCCAAGGGAGTGGAGGTGTAGGTCTGATGGCTTAACATGTGAAATGCATATAGGCATGTATGGTAAATGCCTCAAGATCTCAGCGCACCCCCCCCCCCAACCTAAGGTATGGCGTTCTATCTGTGCATACAGGTAAACCAGAACCCTACTTTGTTGAAGTGGGTGACTTAGGTTAAGGCGGACGCCATATTACAGGCCCAGTGCTTCTTTCTGTAGAGCACTGTTATCTACTAGGGTGATAAACATTTCTCAGGGGCTTGGATCCAGGATAGATTTTTAAGATATCCACAGATGTAGTCACCTATGGTAATCCTACATCAAAATCCTTTGCGCAAGTCAGTGGTTATGCTGGCTGGATACATACTATTTTACTTGACACCTACAGGTGTCAGGAATACACATAGGAGGAATCACAGGAGATTCATGTCGACTGAAGCATTTGGAAACTCATGCTGCCCCATTTACTACCCTTTGGAAAAAAAGTATCATAACTAATGCACTGAGGGTCGCAAGTGATTGCCATTATCAAGGGCACAATGCCTGCCAAGTAGGATCTAATCAATTTAACAAGAGGGAATCTAAGTGTCAGTCTCTGGAGTGGGTCAATCAGTTTTCTGAGAATGCTGTGCAGAAAGAAAGCCTTCACACACGCCTAGAAAAATACAAAAACACATGCTAACACAGGAGTGGCCACATTTGTTCACGAGGGCCAGAACCACCACCGCCAGTTGCTGTGCTTGTCAGTTGAACAGATTGCATGTAAACCTAGCTCGTGTGGAGATCCTGAAAATCTGGTATGAGCTGGCGCGTGTGCTTTCCTGGCATCAATGACAGTCAGCTAAAAACGCGTGTGAAGTCACTAATTAATACAGATCCTACGCAGGAACAGCATTGGATTCCACAGACAGGGTACGGCTGGGAGGGTTGGGAGCGTGCAGAAGAGCACGCCAGGAAAATATTTTAAGCGCGACTATCAGTTCGGACAATCCCCTCTCCACCCTTTACAAAAAGTGTCAATGCAGTTGGCGATGCTTAACATGTCTTTGCCTGGTGGGGGTCGTGGGCCTCAGGAAGAAAATTAGATAAATAATATTATATCACATTTATAGTAGGGAGGCTGTGGAACAATGCTCAGGAGATTTGGAGTAAACTAGTAAGAATTTCCAAAAGCCCAGGGAGTGACCCGGTGGGGAGGGGGGCAAATGGTAGTTTTCGGGGTTGTTTATGACTGTTTAGGGTATGGGAGTGAAAAATGGTCAGGAGATGGCCCTCTGATTCTCAACTGCTATCCCATTTCACGCTCATGCCACATTTCTTTGGTTGGGAACATTGATTTCAAGTCCATGTCCTCTTACCCCATGTCCAAGCCCTTTGGTGAAGGCGGCCCCTCTCTTGGTATCCGTCTTGAAGAACTGATGGGTGAAGTGCTGTGCAAAGAAGGCGAACATCATATTGCTGTTCTGAGGGTCGGGGATGAACTCCTTCCGCAGCAGGAACTTCTCCACCACCATCTTGGCATCAGGCAGCTCCTTCTTTCCTGCAATCCCAAAGGCATGACACGAGTTAATCTGAGCACGAGGTGCGTCACCCACGCAGCGGTTCAGAGAAGACGCGTGCATTTCCCTTCACTCATATCCGTGCTTTGTGCACAAGTAAACATAGCACGTGGCTGTGTACAGCCATCTAAAGCACTTCACTAGACAGCAGCAAAGAGCTGAACCAACCCATCGACTAAGAAATATTACCCAAATCTATGCTAGTCTTTCGTCGACATTTGGGGGAATAAATTCAAAGACACAAGCAGTCATATTCCAATATGTAACTTGAAGGCCAAATACAGCTCTCTGCAGTAGGCCCTGTACCCAAAGAGCTATCCAACTGGTTTAAAGGTATCATTTCTGACTCTACCCTAGACTCAAGTTAAATAGACTCACACCAGTGGGCCCATGAGGGAAGTCCACCCAAGAGAGCCGCTATATCGGAGATACAGAAGCCATGCCCAACAGTTACAAATTCTCTTGTGTGCGCTGTGCCGCTTCTAGGTGCACATGGCATGACCATTCTCAGGGTATATTTGTGTTGAAGGCCTAGAGAGCACATAAAGTGTGGCGCATTACCAGACATGGACCTGCCAGCCCTTGTAAACCTATATAGCTCAAATAAAGCCTGTAAAGGCATAGGACCACTATAGCTGAATGTGTGAACCACGGAGGGGTGTCAAGGATATGAGAGAGTACATCATTCTTTGCACCGGCGACAACTTACCAGTCACTCCCATTGGAGTCGGGCAGTCATTCCCCACTGGGGGAAGAGACCGTGTGTAGTACGACAGATTGGAGTAGGCTTCCCAGCTCTTGTAACCATAGTGGCTGTTGTAGGTGGGCGGGCTGTCAATCAAGTGCGACCTGGCTGAAATCAAGAAAAGGAGAACACCATTCAGTTGGAGTGAAGAGGATGGAACAGTTTAACACAGTCAAATAAACATATTGCGGTAAACTGAATCCAAACCTACTATCTAGCTTGAACTGTGGAGCTGCAACCAAAAACCTTTTTTCCACGTGTACATTGGTCTTCTCAATTTTGCATCACAAAGAAAGCGTAGTTTGGGAATGATACTCCCTAACATACAAGGCTTTTCTTCCTCTACTCGCGCTGCTTCAATAATTCAAGATTGCGTGATTGATTTATAAGCACATGTACACCATCCGGTGGCTTCTTGGCACTAACCTAAAGAAACTGTCATGTCTCATCGAGGTCCAGAGACATTTAACAGATTAGTGAAGCATTTGCCCAGATTTTGGATGTGAATATTTTAATAATAAGATCGAAATATATCTTTCCTAAACTAAAAAAAAAAAAAAAAAAAAAAAAAAAAGTCGTGTCACTACCACCTGCTTTTTAAATGAACTATTTTCACACTGCTTTTAAAGACCAGTGTTACAACAACACCCTGCCCTCAAGAGTGTGCCCAGGCGCCACCTCATTTTAAAGTCATAAGGCCGGATCTGGCCGGAGCACGGACGAGGCGCACCTGTTTGCAATGTTATCACTGCTGTTCTCATATGTGAAAATGGAGGGTCTACGTCAAACACCGACCATGGCAAACTACTTCCCTCGGGTTTTAGTCACAAGCACGGAAGTAGCCTGGCATAAAAACTTACGAGCATTTTTTCAGCACAATTCTACCATTTGAATGCCTCGGGCCCCATAAAATAGCATCCATTCCCAGAGACGAGCGTACGTTGCGTTACGTAGTAGCAACTTACACGTCAGGACGTATCTCATGATGGCGTTGCGTAGAAAAGGGAGGTTGTTGATGATGTTCCAGACTCCCTTGAAGTGCGTCAGGATGTAGTGTACAGTGTTAGGACTAGGCTTCAGGGTGGTCTTCAACCAGGTAAAGAATTCCGCTGAAGGAAAAGGGGGATACAAATATTTTAGCCAAACTAGGAGGGAAGGGAGGGAAGAGTTGCACGTACATACTGGGTTAACATTTCTGGCTGTCGTATTTAAATAGCAATTGTACTTACGTTTCGTGCAGTTCTCGCCAGAGTAGCCCGTCCTGGTGCAGTCACATTCGTACCGGTCATAGCCCACGGTCATACACACCCCTCGGTTCTGGCAGGGGTGCGAGCAGCATGGATTTGCTACAAAGCAAAATGGTGGCAGGTTAAAAACTAGCCCAGGCGTGTCGAGAGAATGCAAAGAGGCGCCATATAGATGAACTGTATGCATTCATGATTCGTTTCGGCATTCTCCTACAGCTCTCCAAGCATACATTATGTCTCATTTTAATACCGTCTCATTTACGTCTGCACTTAAAACCCGCATCCTTCACGCAGTCCCTTGATTTGCTTTTTCACGTGACCTTCGTTTCTTGCAGTTGTTAATGTTTAACTTTGACATCTTCAAGCTTTGCACACGGTCACTCTAATTATTTACCCATAATTCTAGTTTGTAAATATGAATCCTTCAATAATACATATTTAGTGGTATTTTTACACCCTTCATTTTAGCTGAAATTAAATTCATCATCTCTGTTGCACAAACTTTCTTCCTACTAACACTTGCCCTGTGCGCGTTTATTCTTTGCTTTTGCGCATGCCCAGACATTGCACACAATCGCTCTCTGCTTCTAGATTTTTTTTACACTTGCTCTTTTTTCGATGAAGCGCATATTTTGGCTTTTGGACGTATTATTTTATCATGTCTGATCTGTAATTTATCTCAAGACACGCATCCGCGCGGTTCGGAAAAACTGTAGCCAAATACTTTAATACTGCCCGCCACCACTGTGCCTGCCTGCACTTGTCCTGATGGCACCGCATTCGTGTGCCATGAAGCCGCAACCTTGTGGCACATTCCACCAAACAAAAATTCAGCCACAGCGACCGTGCGCCGTTTATTATACATGGAAAGTGAATCTAGTTGGCAAATTATGCTTTTAGCTAGGGGTACAAGTGGTTTATTTCAATATTTAAGTCAACATCAATTCTCTCCACCTGTCAATAGCTCTTGGAGACGATTTACGTTGCCTGTACGCGCTACATAACGATATTATTAAAATAACTAATAGGATTTTTAATGAACATACATAAACAACAGCTGTGATCAGAGAGAGAAAGTCAACAAGCCAGAGAGACTTTTGAAAGTGGAGGGAGATTTTAAGTTTAAATGTTTTGCGAGGAAGCCAAGCAAAATATTGCATTTAGCCCATTATATATAGACAATAATAACCAATTACTCAAATTGCGCCTTAAACAAATACTGACAGCCATCTTTGCAAAATAACTGAAATACAAGTCCAACAGCACACATAAACTATGTAGTGTGAGAAAGGCACTACTGCCACTCTGCAACTTTACGATCAAGACGTCGACAACATATCGCAATTCAACGAATTGTATAAAAAAAAAAAAGTGAAGTATGTTTGCAAATGCAATGTCTGGTGTCAGAACAAGTTAAGAGAAAATAGAGTTCTAAGAACAAGGGAAAGAAGGCGCGCGCACTCACACACACACACACACATCTGGCAACGTTATAGAAAAACAAAACAACTCGGCAGTGCAGAACGAGAAAGCAGTCAAACAGTAAGAACCGCACAAAGGCACCCTTCGGCTTCGCGGGTAGAGAGGCAATAAACATCCAAGCATGATATATGAAATCCACCCCAAAAAACGCACAGACATTCTATCAAATGTCACATTTCCACGTAACGTCATTGCAAGACCATTCCGAAAGCCGCACTGACCTGCTTGTCCGAGAGCCAGAAGGGCGAAAATCAAAGCTCCAGAAAAAAGCATTCCAATGCCCTTAGTGTCGAGTTTTAGTCTTAAATCCGTCTTCTGAAAGTCGGACGCCGAAGTTCGGAAGCTGCGCTGCCCTCGTGATAGCGCCTCGAAGCGGAGACCGGCTGCAGTGCTTTGGGCTGCCGTGCTCTCAACGCAGCTCCTGCGTTACTGGAGTTCAGCTTCAGCCGCCACGGTTTATATATCCGTCTATTACGCAATGAGTGTTAACGACCTTCCTTCCGGCCCCACCCCCGCCCCTCCTTCTCCGCTCCTCGTGCCAGAAGCTCACGTAGGACCGCGGACGGAGGTTAGGGGAGCTTTTTTTGGGTGGGCGGATAAGCCTTTTAAGGAGTATCACATAACTTGATAGTTTCCGAAGACAGCTTACTGCGTATGCATTCATAACAGTTGCTATTGTTAGCCAACTTGGACTCATTTTATCGACCTCAGAAGGATGAAAAGCTGAGTGGACCTCCGGGATTTGAACCTGTGACCATGAGGTTAAATACAAGCCCTGCAGTGGGCGCATTAGTCCACTAAACCAAA
The DNA here is from genome assembly GCF_964204655.1 of Triturus cristatus. Classification (NCBI taxonomy): domain Eukaryota; kingdom Metazoa; phylum Chordata; class Amphibia; order Caudata; family Salamandridae; genus Triturus; species Triturus cristatus. The sequence goes on along the minus strand of NC_140586.1, from coordinate 319,767,993 downwards.
AGTCCCCGTGAACGTTGTCGAAATACCTTTCCAGAATTTTAATCCCAGCTGCCCATTTACTTCCAATTGTATGATGGCGCGCGAATGAACTACCTTATCTCCCATGACCTGCTACCATATACTACACTCCAATTCAGAGGTCTTAACCTAAAAAAAAGTGTTTGCCCATTTTACGAGTAAGTAAAGTTTGACCCACTCCAGAACAGGAAGTGGGACGGCTATACCCTTAAAGAACACCTATAGGACCTTTTCACAGCTATACCCTTAAAGAACACCTATAGGACCTTTTCAGCATAGCTGCTCCACTATTCACAAGCACGCACTGGCACTCAGCAAGGCTGCTATACCTTTAATGAACACGCACTGGCACTTCTCAGGTGGGCTGTTATACTTTAAATAAACAAGCACTGGTAGGGCTAGATTTACCACTCCTCACGCAGTTCAGCAGCTACAAATGTTGCGCTGCGTGAAAAGGAGAGCGGAGGAGATCGCCATATTTACAGAAATAAGGCACTCTCCTGTCACTAGCGCCGGCGCTGAAATCAGCTGCCATGCGCCACAGAGACACCTTTGCGCCATGGGGCAAGGGTGTCTCAGTGAGTCTAGCGTAGGTTTTGTACTGGAGGGAACCCTTCCAGTACAAAACACTATGCACAGACTGACTCTAGCCCTTCTCCCTCTTTGTATGTGTGCTATAAAGTGCAGCTCATGTACAAAGTCGGAAAATGAAGGAGAATTGAAAGCATTTCTCCTTCCTTGCGCCTGCTTCAAAAGGGCGTAGTTTTCTCACGCTAAACCCTGTCTACTATATTTAGTAAATTGGTTTTCGCGTCACAAACCTTGGGTGGTTGCCTGGGAATGCCTATGCTCTACCCATGGTATGCCCCCTTTGCACTAAGTAATCCAAAGTAGCGCTGTGCACTGCTTTGCGTTAATTTCACGTTATTTCGCGTTGGAAAGTAAATGTGAAAAAAAGATTTTGTGCCAACTTGAGTCACTTTTGTGATGCAAACACGGCCTAAAATGTTAGTAAATCTCCCCCTTAGTGAGCAAGCACTGGTAATTCCCAGTAGGGCTGTTGCACACTTGTTTATGTTGCAACCAATTGTGCATCTCATTCCTGTCGTTGTTAGGTCTGCGGTACACTGTAGGTTGTCTACCATGCACACTTCCTACTATCCTGAGTTTCCTGACAGACACTGTTGAGTGTTTTTGGGTTATGCATCCTGGCCCACCCCCTCTGTGCTGCTTCTGTTGAGCACTGAAAATGTTGAACCATACATGGTAGGTACAGATGGTTAGGGGGCAAAGCCTTATTCTGTAAGCTAGAAGAGTATGACTTTGGGCGGTGGAAGTGGGGGCCGAGGGGCTTTAATATGTGCCTAGGAATCTCTTATTTGATGGGCACCAGAGGGTGCAGTGCCCGTCAGTTAGAGTTAGCCTGTGCGAAGGGGCGTAGCTTGGTGAGTGAGACTGGGGAGCTGTGTGCTTCAGATTTTCCAACAATCACGCTGGCATATCATGTTTAAAAACATTCTACGACAAGCAGGGCGCACAAGATGGTTTAAGGGGCGACGGAAAGGGAGACAACTGCGGATTGGTATGGGGTACTAAGTAAGAGAAAACACAATTTTGTAAAATAACCAACATTTTTTAAGGCTTTCAAAGCAGAGAGGGTGAGTGGGTGTGCGTCTGTGTTTATGTACAAAATATAGGTAAAATCCAACAGACACCTCACATTACCCGACTGAAAGCACCTGTACACAAGTATTCACCAGAAAATACATTTATTGAGGGGGGTGTAACACCCCAAATCCCCCGCCCCCCCCCCCCCCCCACCCCTGAAGCTGCGCCCGTCTGCGTGTAGTGTTGCTGTCTGCATGGTATATCTGAGCAATGTAAATCCTGGTTGTGATCTATTCTCTACATGTGGGTTGCTCTGGCTAATGTGTTCAGCCGCAGTGAGGGAATAAGGCGCTTGATGTGTCAGCTGTGCATGTGTGTTGCACATCTTAGCGGCGTCTGCTATATGAAGGGACCTGGTACCGTACAATATTACATTGTTGCCAGATATTTGGCACGTGCGACATATGCAGGATATTCTGTCTAGTGTATTCAGTTGCAGTAAAATCATAATATATTTCATGCCTTCTGTGCATCTAGATGCCGCCTGCTTTAGCAAATTAAGTGGTACCTTACAATATGACATTGTTGCCACATATGTGACATATGCGGGCTGCGTGGGGTCTTGTTCCTGATGTGTTCTGTGACAGTAAAAGAGTTAAATATTTGCACATCCATGTTTGTTGTGCATTTTGGTTGTGTCTGCTGTAGGAAGCGATGTGACACTTTACAATACAATATCAATAGCCGCTATTTGGCATATCTGTGCGCCCCCTCCCCCCCCCCCCCCCCCCCCCCCCACCTCAGTTTGATATAGCACGAACTCGTACCGAAGGCACTGGAGCGCTTTACCTGAGCCTCAGTTATATTGCACATTAATTTTTGTAGGCGCGGGGAGAATACGTGATTTGCCCAGAATCCCGGGACTGTGAGGGACGCCGAGAATCGCACCTGGCTCCCTGGCTCCCCGGCTCTAAAGTCGGCAGCTCTGGCCCTCAGGTATGGTATCGATGTGGAGAGGCACTCAGTGGAAAATGCTGTTGAGAGCTACAGCCCTGCAGGGTGTAAGGCATACCCATGCTGAGTGAACGAGAGGATTCCACCCACTATGCGGTGCTGCTCGTGTGTGTGGGAACTCACAGTGGACAGCAGTGTTAAAAGCAACACAGTGTGTATCTTGTGCGCTGCGGGAGGTTTGGCACGTGTTCTGTCGAATGTTTTTTGTTTCCTTCTCCTATAGGACTGTTATTGTATATCACTGTTCAAATAGGACAATGCTGCCCTTGCTGAGCAGATCTGCTGACATTTAAAGGGACAGAAGCAGAGGGCTGGTGTGCTTTTAATGGGTTAGTCAGTGCGTTAAATGAGAAAAAATAAGTGCAGGTAGAGCTATGAGTGTAGCAAGTGGGCGGAGCTAGGGGCGGGGCTAAGGACAAGACATAAGACACTTCTACTATGTGGCCAAATACTTATATATTCTTGAGTGCGCACTCACAGAAAGAAGCAGCAATGCTCACACAAAGCATTCCAAGAATGTCTCTTTAAAATACCTCCCTAGTGTCTGGATTCTCTCCCTCTTTCACTTGCTTTTCTCTCACACACACACACACATGCGCGCACAAGCAGGCAAACACCCAGACACACAAAAGACAGACACTCACACAAAAGACTCAGATGGGATAAAGGCCATTTTACACCCCTTATCTCCCATGGCTTTCTTAATTGCTGCTATTGTTGTTGTCAGCGGGATGCCTGGATTCCAGTGTGTGCACAAATGCACACCATGGTGTGAATGTGATTGACAGCATAGGGCCAGAATGGACCCTGCTCTGTCAAACACAGCGTGGTGGTGAACACTGGTGTTGGACCTGGCCCTTTTGGCAGGTTCATCCCTAAAATTTTTGCAATTATCCTGGCCTTTTTCCCTATGTAGTGTTAGTAGTTTTAGGCCTCTAGGCACTTTAGCACTGTGTCCCAGTGTAAAGTGCGTGCGCTCTGTGTTACATGTAGTGAGACTGGCCTGCCCTCCCATAGGAATGCATGGGGGATATGTGTGTCCATGGTAGTTCCTGATGTGAGAGGAGTGCAGGGGAGAGTTTGGTATGTGCGAACTCGTGAGAATAAATGCTGCGCAATAGTGTGCGCAGATTTATTGTGAATGGTGGAGAAGTGCCACTTCTAGAAGTTGGCATATCTGTGTGCTGTGTGATGTGAATTGCCTGTCTGGCTTGTGATTGACAGGAGCTGGGAGGGCTGGGGAATTCCTGGAGCCAGGGTGAATCTGCCCGGTGGTGAATGGAGAGATCTGCATGTAGATGGGAAGGAGTAGTTGCACCTGGGACCTGAATGGGGCTGTGCCTTCACTTCACAATGCTGCCTCCACCTCCTGTGGTGCGTCTGATGTCCCTGGCCTGTCCTGCGAATAGAAGAGAGGAGCTGAGCAAAACAAAGTGCTCAAGTGCTCCTGAACCAGTTGTATCTGGTTCTCCCCTTGCCTGTGCTGTGTCACAAAGGGAAAATGATGTATAAATATAGGGGCTGTGTCCCCATAAAATTGTTCTTGTTCTTGTTTTTGGACTGGAATCTGCCAGGGGCATGCTGCTGCTGGGGCCCAGGGGAAGGCTTACCTCACTGGGTTCTTCCCTGCCCCTGGATGCCTGGAGGACTTCTTTTTGGGACCCTTCTGCCTTGCTTTTATTCCAGGACTCTACAGAGACTTTGGCAGCCCTTTTGCGCCCTGGGAGTGCTGAGCTGTCTTTCTTTTATTTTCCTTCAGAAAAGCGTGTTGGCTGCGCAGCAATGTGCTGCAGCCCTTTTGGAGGGAATCCCCAGCGTAGGGATTCCCCCTCCTTGTGAGTGCGGGTGCCCACCCCGCCTATTTTCATTTAATTAAGCAGGTGCCCACCCTGCGTCTGCTCTGTCCATTTTTATTAACTCGCGGGTGCCCACCCAGCTCTTATTCCGCTTATTTTCATTTAATTAAGCGGGTGCCCACCCCACGACTTTGTCCTTATTTGGTTGAGCGGGTTCCCATCCCGTTTTCTATTTTTTTTGTGTGGAGAGGGAGCCTCATTGTGTTCCGTGTGAGGAAATCACCGCCGCGGCCCGAGCCGCACATCGAATCTCTTCCGGACAGGCAAGGCTGGGACTTCATGGGCGGGGCTTCCGAGTTGGAAGGGAAGCCCCGCGGGAAAGGATTCGGGCACCGGTGATGCTGCGGGGCTCCCATGAGCGAGGGAGAGCCCCGCGGTGGCGGCCGCCGGAGAGGAGAAGTCCCGGGTCCCAGGAGGGGGCCCAGGTGAAGAGCAGCGCGAGCTGAGCGGGCTCCACAATGAAGTCCCGGGTCCCGAGAGGGGGCCCGGGTGAAGGAGGCAGAAGCACCCATCCCGCCTACGAGCGAGAGAACTCCGCGCCGGTGAGCCCGGTGAGTGGGGCCTAGGCCGTCCTCTTTTTTTGTTGTGGGTGCTCACGAGGCACCGGAGTAGTCCTGGCCGGTCCCGCGAGAGAGCGGGCCGCCCCAACGTGTGGCATATGCCCATGCATTTAAAGACCCCCAGAGAGGAGCTTCTTGATGAGCACCCTGCCGGTGCTGAAGTTTCTGAGTGGCCCCATCTGGCAGCGGGCCGCTCCAACGCTTGGGGACATAGTTATTTACGGAGCCAGTGCGCTCCAGAGGGGCAGATTATTTTCAGAGCCAGATGGCTCCAACCTTGGCATATTTATTTTTAGAGCCCCGTGTGGCTCCAACGTCTGGCACCTTTGTTTTAAGGGCTACTGAAAGCCCATGACGCATTTGAGTATTTACAGCTGCCCAGCAAGTAGTGGGCAGCTGCATCGTTTAGGCGCACCGTTCTTTTGGGGTCTTGTGAAGTCAGGAGTCAGATGCGCTCCTTTGCCCCACACTATCCCAGCTGCCTAGCAAGTAGTGGGCAGCTGCCACTTTTAGGTTGGCGCAGTGGCGCACCCTTGACTTTCGCTGCCTAGGCAGCAACCCTGACTCTTGGGACCTAGGGCATTTGAGCCCTGTTTGAGATGGCCAGTTGGCCAGGGGGGGATTGTTAGAGTTATAGGGCGCCAGGCCCTACTGTGATTCTTGGGTGCTAGGAAATGTAATGTATGTTGAATGATTTACGCAATACCTCTAAATGTGCGTTATGATTATGAGGTTGGTTCGCATACAATGGTTTATGCTAGTGAGAGTTATTCCCTAAGATGAGTTATGCTTAGGAGGTTAGGGTCTAATGTGTTTAGACTTGTGAGAGAATTGTATAATCTGGTTATGCTGATGAGGTTGGCGTACAATGCGTTTGGCGCCTGATGTAAGACTGAGCCTAATGTAGTTGCTGTTACAGGCGGATGCTAAGTGCAGTGATTACCAGTAGTACTGGTTGTGATCTATGTTTATGCTAAATTCTACCTTTACTAAGTTCACTTTGTGATGGTTCTGACAGTGGTCCATATGACCCTGTCATGTGTACATAATCCCTTGTAAATATTGCCCAGTGCCAGTTGGCACCGTGTATAATATGTGCATACTATTCTTATGTGTTATGATAATACAAAGGCTATTTTTATATAACCTTGTGTGGAGTTTCTTTTGTGGTGAGCCTGGTATGTTGTCGATGGATGCGTGCGCAAATGCTTTACACATTGCCTCCGAGATAGGCCTGACTGCTCGTGCCAAGCTACCAAGGGGGTGAGCAGGGGTTATCTTTGGCGTGTAACTTCCTTGCCCTGACGAGAGTGGTGGTTTCTGCCTGGCTTAGGCGCACGCCTTAGCCAGCCAGAAATCCCGTTTCTAACAACCGGACATTATGCAGATGAGCCCTACTGAATTGTGTAAAGGTGGCTCAGGTTGGGCTAGAGGCGCTTTGGCTGTCAGACAGCCTCGTTCGTGCGCGTGAGCAAAAGCAACAATGACCCTACCTTTGATGAGTACCGGTACTCGCCTTGGCAGCAAAGAAGTGCCGGTACTCAGAGCAGTAAAAATGAGAAGTGCCGGTACTCAGTACCGGTGAGTACCTGCCCATTTAAAGCACTGGGGTTAGTACCAGCCAGTACTTTAGCATGGATGCCGGGAGCCCTGATGCAAGCGAGGAACATGGTCCCTCTGACTGCTCTTGTGTGGTAAAATACAGCAATTGTCAACGTTTAATGGGCTCCTTAGGGCTTTGGGCACCGGTGCCACTGCACCTGCTGCACCAACGATAGCTACGTCCCGGTACCAGCACGGCTCAGCAAGGTTGTTTTACCTCCAATGTGGCAATATTTGAACGTCTCATCCTGACTGCTGCACATCTAACAGAGCAGTAATGAAACTTCTCAGCGGGGTTGCTAACATTTTAAGGATAGTATTGTCACTGCCTCAGTGTTGCATTGTAAGCACAATAGTATTCGTATTTTACGGGGATAATGTAATTATGTAAGTATATTATTGTAATTCAGTAAGTTTATAATATTAATATTAGTATTTTAATGGTACACGCAGTAGTATTTTAAGGGCATAGTATTGCCATTATCATAATATTGTATTATCAGCAAAGCTGCAGCACCTCTAATGGGAGAACTATGTCACTTAACAAATGTGTTAAAAAAAAATCTATGTTCATTACTGAACTCACATGAATTTAGAATAAATCTATGTAACTATATGAAAAAACTATCTTACATGAGTACAAAGATTATTGTAATGTCACTTTTGGTGCTTTTGACTTTCGTTTGGAATTTGTTAACATACGGGAATACTCAAAATATATAAAATTTCCTTTACAAGTGGAACCATATTGTTTTTCTATATTAATATGTTCCTAGGTTTCACTTAACTTTGGGTCAGTATGTTCACATATCATTTCTCTTTTGGGCTGCTGTATTTGCACAAAGACTGCTATGTACTCACTTCTCAGCAGGGCTGCAGTACTTTTAATCAGACAACACCAGCACTTTTGGGCTGATTTATGTTTGAGGATGTTGCTGGAACTTCTCAGCACTTTTAGTGGGACCTTAACAGCAGTCCTCGGGAAAGTGCTGTACGTTTAACAAGGCAGCATCAGTGTTTCGTACCAAGACTGTTGTACTTTTAATTGTACATTAGCTTCGCTTCTCAACAAGACTGTCATTCATTTAAAAGGAAAGTGTCTGTCTTCTCAGCAAGACTGCAATACTTTTAATGGGACAGTATCTGCACTTCTTAACAAGACTGTCATACTTTTCATGGGAAAGCATAGGCACTTCTCAGAAAGACTGGCATATGTTTAATGGGACAGCATCAGCACTTCTTAGCAAGACTCGTACTTTCAATGGGGCAGTATCTGCACTTCTCAACAAGACTGTCACACTTTTAATAGGGCAGTATCAGGACTTCTCAGAAAGACTGTCATACGTTTAATGGGACAGTATCAGCACTTCTCAGTAAAACTGCCATACTATTAATGAGACAGCACCAGCATTTCTCAGTAAGATTTTCACACTTTTAATGGGACAGTATCTGCACTTCTCAGTTAGACTGCCATACTATTAATAGGACAGCACCAGCACTTCTCAGCAAGACTGTCATACTTTTAATGGGACAGTATATGAACTTCTCAACCAGACTGTCATACTTTTAATGGGACAGTATATGATAGTGAAGGTGTATAACTAGGCTGATGACATTCAGCCGGTCTTCATAATTGACAAAACACCTGATTCGAAAACCTTCTCCTAGAACATCATGCTGTACATATGGGATTGGATGGATAACCATCAATTTAAATTGAACTCTGACAGAACTGAGTTAGTGGTGAGGAAGAACAAACTTCACCCATGGATTCCTCTTTTTGCCCTTCAGAGATGGGCGCTCCTCCCCTCCCTAAAAAACGGTTATAAGTCTTGGCCTCCTTATAGATGAGGATTTATCTATGAAACCTCAGATAGGCGCAGCGATCTCATTCTGTTCCCAGCAACTTCGAAAAATAAAGAAAATAAAAAGGTACTTCACCCTTGAAGCGATTATTCGATTTATAAGAGCTTTAGTGATATCCCGCATTGATTATGCCAATGCTCTTTATATGGGACTTCCTTCTGGCCTTGCGCACAGATTGCAGATAACACAAAATCAGGCATCCATGCTGGCCTTTCGACAGTCTAGATATTGCCACATCAAACACTTGAGAAAAAAATTGCACTAGATTCCGGTAGTGCCGAGGTTCAGTTTTAAAATAGGGTGTCTAATCTTCAAATCTCTTCCTTTCTCCCAAAAGTCAGCACTATATCCCTAACCGCAAGCTTAGACCAGCACATTTAAATCTTCTGGCTGTTCCTAGAAGTAAAAGGAAGAGATTGAAGGCAGCCATTTTATCTGTGTCTGCTTCCCACCCTTGGAACACTCTCTCCCTTGAAATAAGATCTGCGACAAACTACGAGGGAATTCAGGAAAGAGCTAAAAACTTGGTTGTTCAGACAAGCTTATGAATAACTGTGGTAGCAGTGGGAAATGTCGTTTAGGACGAAGCCGGAATCACGCTGTGCTTTCACAGCGCCGGCAGCAGATCAAATGCGTCTTTAGCATGCCATCGTCCTGCTCGCAAGTTGTTACACCGACTTGCTTTAGGAGGGGGCATTGGTTGAATGGTGTTGGAATTAAAGTCCAACACCTTCCCTTCTGTTGCGCAGACTGAAGTTGGAATAGTAAATTAAACTATTGCAATATCCAGCGCCCCCCTAAGGCAAGTTGTTAAGCTACTTACGTGCAGAACAAATGCATGCTATAGACACATTCATTCAAATGCCGGAGTTCCTAAGGCATGCGTAAAAAACGCATGCAGAAATCCATCATACATTCGTAGCAGTTGCCTCCCTCTACCCCAACGCCAAGAGAACTTTTTGGTGAACGTGTGCTTAACAAGTGGTCTATGAAAATGGGATAGTACCAGCACTTCTCAGTAGGACTGTAATACTTTTAATGGGACAGTATCTCAGCAAGCCTGCCATACTTTTAATAGGACAGTATCCGCACTTCTCAAGAAGACTATCATAGTTTTAATGGGAGAGTAGCAGCACTTCTCAGCAAGACTGTCATACTTTTAATGGGACAGTAGCTCAGCAAGACCACCATAATTTTAATGGGACAGTATTCGCCCTTCTCAATAGGACTGTCATACTATTAATGGGACAGCACCAGCACTTCTCAGCAAGGCTACCGTACTATTAATGGGACAGCACCAGCACTTCTCATCAAGACTATCATACTATTAATGGGACCGCACCAGCACTTCTCATCAAGATTATCATACTATTAATGGGACCGCACCAGCACTTCTCAGCAAGACTATCATACTATTAATGGGACAGCACCAGCACTTCTCATCAACACTGTCATACTATTAATGGGACAGCACAAGCACTTCTCAGCAAGGCTACTATACTATTGATGGGATAGCACCAGCACTTCTCAGCAAGGCTATCATACTATTAATGGGACAGCACCAGCACTTCTCATCAAGACTGTCATACTATTAATGGGACAGCACAAGCACTTCTCAGCAAGGCTACAATACTATTGATGGGATAGCACCAGCACTTCTCAGCAAGGCTGTCATACTATTAATGGGTCAGCACCAGCACTTCTCAGCAAGGCTACCAAACTATTAATGGGACAGCACCAGCACTTCGCAGCACGACTATCATACTATTGACGGGGCAGCACCAGCACTTCTCAGCAAGACTTTCATACTTTTAATGGGACAGCACCAGCACTTCGCAGCAAGACTGTCATACTATTAATGGGACAGCACCAGCACTTCTCAGCAAGGCTGTCATACTATTAATGGGACAGCACCAGCACTTCTCAGCAAGGCTACCATACTATTAATTGGACAGCACCAGCACTTCGCAGCAAGACTGTCATACTATTAATGGGACAACACCAGCACGTCTCAGCAAGACTATCATACTATTAATGGGACAGCACCAGCACTTCGCAGCAAGGCTACCATACTATTAACGGGACAGCACCAGCACTTCGCAGCAAGACTCATACTATTAATGGGACAGCACCAGCACTTCTCAGCAAGACTATCATACTATTAATGGGACAGCACCAGCCCATCTCAGCAAGGATATCATATTATTAATGGGACAGCACCAGCACTTCTCAGAAAGGCAACCGTACTATTAATGGGACAGCACCAGAACTTTTCATCAAGACTGTCATACTATTAATGGGACAGCACCAGCACTTCTCAGCAAGGCTACCATACTATTAATGGGACAGCACCAGCACTTTTCATCAAGGCTATCATACTATTAATGGGGCAGCACCAGCACTTCACAGCAAGACTGTCATACTATTAATGGGACAGCACCAGCACTTTTCAGCAAGACTATCATACTATCAATGGGACGGCACCAGCACTTCTCAGGAAGACTACCATACTTTTAATGAGACAGTATCTGCACTTATCATCAGAGATGATACGCATTTAATTTGTCAATACTCACATTTCTAAAGTGAATAGAGGCCCCATTGTACTATAGTTCTGCTTTTATCATGTTAATCACTTCAAACACCTTTTTGTTTGTGAAGTATGTCTTCACGCAAAATCCAGGTGATGCCAGAGAGCTTCAGGTCGAACCAAATATAGCCTCAGTCACCGGGGCAGACAGCCCTCTGATCCTGCGTGTTGCGTTCGCCACTGTTAGTTTTTAATAACATGGCACCACACTTCTCTGAGCAATCAATGTACCCTAATTATGTGCTTTGTATCACCGGGTAATTAACACGTTTTAAAATTACTGCTCCGCCTTTGCTATATTTGGAACTAAACAAACACCACTGTGCCAGTTTTTTAGGTCTCGCCTGACCCAGCGCTTGCGCTGGTCTGGCGAGACTTTAAGTAAGGGCTTCAAAAAATGCTACCGACGGCCACAGCTTGCAGTGCATGTGCGCAGGCACGCGCTTGTGCAGGGGCGCCATATGGCGTGATTACTGCTGCGCACGCACCACATGCGCACATGCACTGCAAGCTGTGGCCGGTGGTAGCATTTTTTCCCCGCTCCGCTGTTAAGCGATCAATTTTGAGAGAGCAGGCACCCTAAGATAGCCCTACAGTTCTAAACACAAGTCACTGTGTAAGCAAAAACAGTCTGTCTCGAGACATTAAAGGAAAAGGATGAAAGACGGATTACGCATTGTCCAGTGTGCTTTAAAAAACACATTCACCAAATACTTCAAGATTCTATGTAAGAACCTCCCTCAATTCCTTCATCCCTGGTAAAGGAGTCTTTAAATCACATTTTCGTTCCGTCTATTGTCAATGCTGCTATGCATACACATTTTAAAAAAGTTCTTTGGATAAGGTTCCTTGCACTGCAGGTCAGATTACCTTCAAAATGTGTATCACTTTCTAACCTCGATAAAGTGGTCGTTAATTATTATAAGTTATGACTCATGCAACTTGCTTATTGGGCTTTACAAAGTAATATCATATTCCCAGACACTTTTTAAGACAGTTCCGCGAGAAGTGAAGTGCTAGAGAATGCACCACCTGTTATAATTTAATACAGAAAAGCTGAGGGGGGAGACCCTCTCATCTTTGCCTTGGCGTCTCGAAATTCCGCGACCCGGGGATAATGCTCAAAGCATTAAGCAGCTATCATGCTAGTTTTGATGTATTGTCGCCCACTGATGCACCATCTTTTAGCCCAGCCTCTCACGGTGGCCTGCCCCTGAACACTGACCCGGTTAGAGACGCTGTAGAGCCCGATGCTCAGGTCTTGCCTTTCTTCCACAGCTGTAGTTTCGTGGGTGATCATGACCGCGGCCTCTATCCGCAATCCTATGAGCCACGACAAACAGCGGCTAAATTTGCAATTCATAGCACAGTAACACAGGTCGATTCTCCAGCGGCTGAGCTATGACTTCCGGAGCATTAAAGCTCTCCTGGGACCGAAGTGGCCACACACACACAACCACACACACAACCACACACATACACACAACCACACACACACACACACAACCACACACACAACCACACACACAACCACACACACTCACACACACACAACCACACACCCAACCCCACACACAACCCCACACACAAGCACACACACAACTACACACACACACACAACCACACACACAACCACACACACACAACCAACCACAACCAACCACACAACCACACACAACCACACACACACAACCACACACAACCAGACACACAACCACACACACAACCACACACACACACACAACCACACACGCAACCACACACACAACCACACACACAACCACACACAACTACACACACAACCACACACAAAACCACGCACACAACCACACACACAACCACACATACAACCACACACACACACCACACACAACCACACACACACACACAACCACACACATAAACACACACAACCACACACACAACCACACACACACAACCACACACACAACCACACACACAACCACACACACACACAACTACACACACACAACCACACACACAACCACACACAGAACCACACACACAACCAACCACAACCACACACACACAACCACACACACACAACCACACCCACAACCACACAAAACCACACACACAACCACAACCACACACACAACCACAACCACACGCACAAAGGGAGGAGACAACTGCAGCAGGACCTTCGGCTCAATCAGGACAGCAGAACCACCGGAAAAGGAACCCCTCGGCACGACCTGGGCAGCAAGAAGTTGTCACTGGAGACATCGTGATCCTATGAACAATAGTGTCATCAATGATCTAATCCAAACTGTAAACTGTGACAAATAACATCCCTATATATTGCAGTACCACAAAAACAGCAACAAGCATTGGCATAGCCAATAAGTCTCGCCTTTGGTACCTTATAAGTGTTTTGCCATGCAACAGTTGTTGTTGCACCAAGGATATTGTGCTGCATAACTAAATACTTATAAGGTCCCAAAAGCGAGACCTATCGGCTATGCCAATACTTGTTTTATATTTCTCTGGCAAACACAAAGTTTGAGCTTGCTTGCTTCAGTGGTACCTCTGCAGGTTGTTTTATTTATGTACAGGGTGAATGACAGACCTTACTTAAAACCAGGGCCACTGGAATTATCCGATTGTGTGGCGATTTTTGCGTAGTTATAGATTTGCAGCATTTGTCACACAATCCATCATCTGCTGCATAATCTGCAGATTTTAGCAAAAAAAATGGTTTCTAGCTCAAACGGTTCAAAAGTTACTAAGCATGCAACAACACGTATTGCCGAGCAGTGGAAGGCCCTTTGCAAAGCTAGACTAGTCACACTGCTGTTGCTTATTGCTATATTTGGCTGTTAAAATGGTACTAATGATGTGCAACCAATGCCCCTAGAGTATTACAAAGTTTTAAAATGATGAAATAATGAAATAATACTATTACAAAATGTGCCACATTACGCCGTATAGTTTGGCTTTTCTTGCCGCATAATTTACTCAACACTGCTGCAAAATTTGGCCCTCTCCTGCTGCATAATTCTAGGGGCCCTGCTTAAAACCGTTTGCCCAGTAAATTTTTGTTGCAGCAGGAACATCTCCAGCATGAGGTGCTGTAGTAGGGCCAAAGAGTGTGTAGGATGCTGCTCAGTCTGCATTATAGGCTAGGGCATGGAGGACTAACAACAAAGAAGTGGGCCAGTGACAGGCAGCACAACATACGTTATGCTATCATGGGTTATGTGCTATAATTTGTTATGATAGGCAGGGCCATGGGAATTATGTGATTTGGCGTCCACTGCATTTTCCACATAATCATTTTTTGCCACATAATCCAGCAGCTGCTGCATATTTTGCAGATTTGACCAAGAATGAGTTTCAAGTTCAAACTGAGATATCATAAACCAACAAAAGTACCACACTTAGTTTCACACAGACTAAGATCCTTTGCAAAGATTAATCTTCAACTACCGATTGCGGTATTCGGGAACTAAAAAGGTGCAGGTTTCCCCAGACAGAATGATTAGCTGTTAAAATGACAAAATATTGAAATGATACTGCTATGGATGGGCCCAGATGGGGAGCGCCCTCCCTCGGAATTGGGAAGCATTTCTCCCTTCTATGACCTCTCACCCTCTGCCCCATGGCAGGCTAATGAGACTCAAGCAAGGAATGTCACAGATATTAGCACCTTGATGATTGCCTGGTAAGTGCCTCTGAGTGAAAAATTCTGCGCCCTTAAATAACTTCTCATTCTACCTGTCCTAATAGGTGGGGCCATTTTTAGGGATCGTTACTCATTCCAACTATATTGTCAAAGAAGGAAAAGAAAAAGCTAGAAGGGGCTTTAGTAAGGTGGACGGAATCCGTTTTCTCTTGCTCTGATTGGTCCATAGCATTACTGCTTTCTAATTGGTGGGCTCGGGTACTGCAGTGTCAGTCAGGAAATGAGAGCTAAAATGAACAACAAATGAATGTTTTCACACCCGCCCCATGTCGCACTAAGCAGGCGTCACGAGCAAGCCTGGCAGACAACCCCGCTACGGTTTTGCTGGGTTTCTCTATCAGAAAATCATTTAAGCATGGAACTGAAAGATTCATTTAAAATGAACATTTTCCACATGTTGTCAAATAGCAGCGTTTTTACAGACAGTTCTTAAGAGAACATCGTGAAATATTCCAGTGAGTCACGATCTGTCATTCCATTCAGGATGCCGTAATAGTTAAACAAAAAAAGAGAACTACGACTGACTACTAGTTTGGCACTTAATATCCCAAAGTCTCTCATTAAGTATTTAGATCCTGTGCACAATGCTTCCGGAGTGCGTCGTAGAACAACCCCACTGGCAAGCAGTTACAGATAAGATAAACAACAAATGGAAGGTGCACCAGTCAGTAGAAGTCCAAAACAAATCGGTATCTTTAGTTATCTCCTTTATTTTTCATACGGATACTCAGCCAACGCGTTTCGTTCCACACTGGAACTTCTTCAAGGCTGCAATCGATTAACATAACAACATAGAAAGACATTTATAATCTATGGATAACAAACATATATAATTTAAGACAATACCATCATATAGTACAAACAATTTTGCCAATGTTTTTTTTAAAAACTTTCACAAACACAGAGATCAAACAAAGACATAAAAACCAATCATAAAGAATAATAAACATGTATATATACAATCTGTGACGACGGGCAAAATGAAGCATAAACGCAAACGATAAAACAAAAATATTTGAATAGTGCATCTAAACATGTATATAAGTGAAAGCGTTACCATATTTCTATGGGTAAAATATATCTATGGATTTCATTGATTTTCTAATCCTGAATAATCTGTTACACCAGCATAATAAGAATATACGGACCTATGGCAAGAAAGGTCCATAGTATCTTGTGGTGTTAGTACAAGATACAAGTTAATAGCAACGCCAAGGAAGATCAGGGGAGAGTATAGGATAGGACACAAACAGTGGGACAAAAGAAGGGAAGTCCAAAACTCACCAAACGTAAGTTTTTGGACCAAGCGAATATGGCAATGAAATGTGTCTTGATCCCACATTCATCAGTAAAGTTCAAAGCAAGACAAATAATCTGATAAAAAGATAAATACAAAATATAAATGTATTTAAATGTTTTTTTAAAAAAATAAAAAAATTTGCTATATATCATAACTCAGAAGAAAAAAGAAGAAAAAAGAGCTCCGAGCAGATATTTGACCACTTATTCTTAAAATAGAAAATGGTCTAAATAGATCCAATGTTAATAAACTCACATGGTAAGTACGAGAATATCAAAATATCAAGATATTCAAACTAGTAATACTCTAAGTGTAATTGATGTAAAAGGCATATTCTTCCCCCACAATAGGTGACATATAATATATAGTAAGATGCTCTACATGTAATAAATATACAAAGGCATGTTCCTCATGAGAAAAATGGATCACGTTGATATACGTATAAGAAGTCGCCGTAAGCGAATATATGGCTGTACATATGGTAATGTAATCACGAATAGAAACTGGTTATAACGCCTCAATAATATATTGAATGAAGAATACCCATAGTAAATGAAAAACTGCTATATTATTAGAAACCGGCAGAATAATTAAATAAATGGATCGTAATTGATCATAAAAGGGCACTTACCCACAAAAATGGAGATATATGACATATAATAAAGTGTTCTAGGGTTGTCAGCGCTGTAAGCCTAAATTTGACTTACGCTTCCACACAACGAACCAAAGTTAGATGGGTTCCAATAGTCTGAGGGATATCAAATAAACATATAAATCACTAAGTGCGGAGGTAACCTCCAATGATACATAGCAATAGACATGAATAAAAAAATTGTATGGGCATGTACTATCGAAAAAGACAAAGAAAGGGGAACATGGCTAAATCTCTAGTTTAATTGTGCGCATATTTGTTTGGAAATCACGTCGATATACGTATGAGCAGTCGCCGTAAGTGAATATATGGCTGTACATATGGTAATGTAATCACGAATAGGAACTAGTTGTAACGCCTCAATAATATATTAAATGAAAAATACCCATAGTAAAATGAAAAACTGCTACATTGTTGGAAACCGGCAGAATGATTAAATAGTCCGAAGCGGACAAACAAACAATTTAAAACTGCTGTAGGCAGCATCGCAATCTAATTTTAGGTCCAAACAATGTCAAGCACAAACAAACAATTTAAAACTACTGTAGGCAGCATCGCAATCTAATTTTAGGTCCAAACAATGTCATGTACTGATATTGCGCTGTTAGTTGTAATTAACAATGATACTTTTCCATAATGTAACTCCCATTGGTATAAGCGAACGCAAGCATCTAGCAAACGGATATCAGCACATAGTGATGAAAGAGTCAGTAAACAACAAGAGCACGAATACTGCGAACCGTAAATCAGGACTCGCTGTGAATAGTACAATATACGGTACTAATATATATTAAGAATGCATACCTAGGAAGTCCCATAATACGGAAGGCGAAAGTGTACTGCCAATCGGTCCTAGGTGTAACTCAAACATTTTTAAAGACTTTCCGGAAATGCGCGCGAATCACAATCTTGGGTCACGTGATAACATGACATCGAGGCCAACAAAATCAGGGGAAGAGAAAGAGGACAGCAACTGTGGTCGCCATGATTGAAAGGTATAGACCACCTACCAGGTCTGTATTAGTCAAGTAATGGGGGGGTTAGGGATATATCCCACGTCACTTAATAAGCAAGCGAGAGGTGAATGACAAAAATTATTATACCCAAAGGATATAACAGAATACAAAAATACCGCGTAACCGGTATTTGGCAATCCCACATCGCGAGTTTGAATATAAAAAGAACGCATAAAGTGTGAACAAACATTAAATCGTCCAAGGACAAAAATGTTGAAAAAGAAGAATGTTAGGACACATGGTCAATCAATTTAGTCATGGTAGCGAGGGTGAGTTAGACTAAGCACAAGGCACACGAATTAGAAGAGCCCCATTTTATCATTTTATATAGATGAAAGAGAGCTATATCATAAAGCCATTAGAATTGACAAAGTTAAGGCTGTAACTCTAGAGAATTGACACCTATCACCACATAACATACACACCGTGTATGACGAAAATACCAAACGTAAATGTAGAGAGTATATATGTCTACAATATGTGGCTGATGGATATGTTGACTACGCTATATAAACACACAATAAATCAATGTACCACAGAAAGAGCAGTCGATATTAGTTACAGGTACATGTTACAACAGAGAATGGTATGCAATAAAGGAAAATATGTATTACAGGAAATAGTGCATCTCTGAATCAGAATTGTGGCCTAGTGTGGTCGCCCGAAGGCGACATATCCATTTAGATTCTAATTTCCTGAGTAATAAATCCCGGTTGGAACCTCTCTTACCTGGAGGGACATGATCAATACCATGAAACCAGAAATTGTTGTTACCAATATGTTTGTTGTTATAGTGGTCCGTAATGGGGTATCTGGTATCTCTGTTTAAAATAGCTCTTCTGTGTTCCTGTATGCGTATTTTTAAGCACCTTGTAGTGCTTCCTACATAGATAATGTTACATTCACATCCCAGGACGTATACTACATGTGTGGTATTGCAATTCATAAAGTAATTCAAATGATAAGTACGAGGATTATTATAAGAAAAAGATTTGATTTTGTTTTTTCCATTGTTACAGATATTGCATGACCCACAAGTAAAAAAACCTTTGGGTTTTTTAGCAAGCCAGTTTACAGAACTTTGGGGGGTTACAATATAGCTGGGACAAAGCTGTTTTCTTAAGGATGTGCCTCTCCTATATGTAATTGCTGGCTTGGTGGTAATACAGTCTTTAAGTCCTGAAATGGAAGTGAGAAGGTGCCAATTTTTGCGTAGAGCATTAAAGATGCTACTGCTATGAGTTGTGTATTGTGTAATGAACCTAAGTTTCTTTTCATTTTGGTGGTTGACTCGTTCAGTTGTTTTATTAGCTAATGTGGAGATCCTGTTTGTACATATGATTCTCTCTTCTGCCTTGTCAAGTATTGAATTATTGTAGCCTCTGTTTACAAATCGTTTCTTAGTTTTCTTAATATTAGAGAGAAAAATATCCTCTGTACTACAATTCCTTCTAATGCGAATCATTTCGCCAAACGGGATATTATTAATAACTGACTTGGCATGGGCACTGGAGGCATGTAGAACAGCATTACATGCCGTCTCCTTTCTGTACAACTGGCTCTGAATTTCCCCATCCTCAATAAAGAAATTGATGTCAAGGAAATTAATATTATCTTTATGAAATGACATTGTCAATCTGACATTGAAGGCATTATCATTAAGATACTCAAAATATTGCTGTAAGCTCTCCACGGACCCTGACCAGAGGCAAATGATGTCGTCAATGTACCTCCCCCAAAAGACGATAAATTCGGTCCAGGGGGAGGCACCACGGGCCCAGGCGTGCTCCTTCTCGTACCACCCCATGAAGAGGCAGGCGTACGAGGGAGCAAACCCGGAACCCATCGCTACGCCCTTGATTTGTTGGTACCAATGGTCATCATGTAAAAAAAAGTTATTCATAAGTATCATTTCCACCATTTCCACAATCATTTCATTGTATTCGTAATGCTCTGCACCGTCTCTATCCAGAAATGAGCGCATGGCCATCATGCCAAAATATTTATCAATGCATGTGTACAAATTGACAACGTCAAAAGTCACAAATAAAAGTTCGTCCGACCACTGAAAGTCTCTAAATTTCACCAGAATGTCTTTACTGTCCTTAATGTATGAAGGAAGGTCAAGAACGAATTTCTTTAATTTAGAGTCTACAAATTTGGAAAGGTTCTCGGTGGATGATCCCACCCCCGAGATGATAGGTCTGCCTGGTGGGAATGCCCCCCCTTTGTGTATTTTTGGCAAGACATAAATACAGGGATAGGATGGACAATTGACTAACAGATATCTATATTCCTCTTCAGAAATGAGGCAAATATCTCTCCACTCATTAAGTCTGCCATTAATCATTATAATCAAGGCAGGGATACATAGCAATAGACATGAATAAAAAAATTGTATGGGCATGTACTATCGAAAAAGACAAAGAAAGGGGAACATGGCTAAATCTCTAGTTTAATTGTGCGCATATTTGTTTGGAAATCACGTCGATATACGTATGAGCAGTCGCCGTAAGTGAATATATGGCTGTACATATGGTAATGTAATCACGAATAGGAACTAGTTGTAACGCCTCAATAATATATTAAATGAAAAATACCCATAGTAAAATGAAAAACTGCTACATTGTTGGAAACCGGCAGAATGATTAAATAGTCCGAAGCGGACAAACAAACAATTTAAAACTGCTGTAGGCAGCATCGCAATCTAATTTTAGGTCCAAACAATGTCAAGCACAAACAAACAATTTAAAACTACTGTAGGCAGCATCGCAATCTAATTTTAGGTCCAAACAATGTCATGTACTGATATTGCGCTGTTAGTTGTAATTAACAATGATACTTTTCCATAATGTAACTCCCATTGGTATAAGCGAACGCAAGCATCTAGCAAACGGATATCAGCACATAGTGATGAAAGAGTCAGTAAACAACAAGAGCACGAATACTGCGAACCGTAAATCAGGACTCGCTGTGAATAGTACAATATACGGTACTAATATATATTAAGAATGCATACCTAGGAAGTCCCATAATACGGAAGGCGAAAGTGTACTGCCAATCGGTCCTAGGTGTAACTCAAACATTTTTAAAGACTTTCCGGAAATGCGCGCGGATCACAATCTTGGGTCACGTGATAACATGACATCGAGGCCAACAAAATCAGGGGAAGAGAAAGAGGACAGCAACTGTGGTCGCCATGATTGAAAGGTATAGACCACCTACCAGGTCTGTATTAGTCAAGTAATGGGGGGGTTAGGGATATATCCCACGTCACTTAATAAGCAAGCGAGAGGTGAATGACAAAAATTATTATACCCAAAGGATATAACAGAATACAAAAATACCGCGTAACCGGTATTTGGCAATCCCACATCGCGAGTTTGAATATAAAAAGAACGCATAAAGTGTGAACAAACATTAAATCGTCCAAGGACAAAAATGTTGAAAAAGAAGAATGTTAGGACACATGGTCAATCAATTTAGTCATGGTAGCGAGGGTGAGTTAGACTAAGCACAAGGCACACGAATTAGAAGAGCCCCATTTTATCATTTTATATAGATGAAAGAGAGCTATATCATAAAGCCATTAGAATTGACAAAGTTAAGGCTGTAACTCTAGAGAATTGACACCTATCACCACATAACATACACACCGTGTATGACGAAAATACCAAACGTAAATGTAGAGAGTATATATGTCTACAATATGTGGCTGATGGATATGTTGACTACGCTATATAAACACACAATAAATCAATGTACCACAGAAAGAGCAGTCGATATTAGTTACAGGTACATGTTACAACAGAGAATGGTATGCAATAAAGGAAAATATGTATTACAGGAAATAGTGCATCTCTGAATCAGAATTGTGGCCTAGTGTGGTCGCCCGAAGGCGACATATCCATTTAGATTCTAATTTCCTGAGTAATAAATCCCGGTTGGAACCTCTCTTACCTGGAGGGACATGATCAATACCATGAAACCAGAAATTGTTGTTACCAATATGTTTGTTGTTATAGTGGTCCGTAATGGGGTATCTGGTATCTCTGTTTAAAATAGCTCTTCTGTGTTCCTGTATGCGTATTTTTAAGCACCTTGTAGTGCTTCCTACATAGATAATGTTACATTCACATCCCAGGACGTATACTACATGTGTGGTATTGCAATTCATAAAGTAATTCAAATGATAAGTACGAGGATTATTATAAGAAAAAGATTTGATTTTGTTTTTTCCATTGTTACAGATATTGCATGACCCACAAGTAAAAAAACCTTTGGGTTTTTTAGCAAGCCAGTTTACAGAACTTTGGGGGGTTACAATATAGCTGGGACAAAGCTGTTTTCTTAAGGATGTGCCTCTCCTATATGTAATTGCTGGCTTGGTGGTAATACAGTCTTTAAGTCCTGAAATGGAAGTGAGAAGGTGCCAATTTTTGCGTAGAGCATTAAAGATGCTACTGCTATGAGTTGTGTATTGTGTAATGAACCTAAGTTTCTTTTCATTTTGGTGGTTGACTCGTTCAGTTGTTTTATTAGCTAATGTGGAGATCCTGTTTGTACATATGATTCTCTCTTCTGCCTTGTCAAGTATTGAATTATTGTAGCCTCTGTTTACAAATCGTTTCTTAGTTTTCTTAATATTAGAGAGAAAAATATCCTCTGTACTACAATTCCTTCTAATGCGAATCATTTCGCCAAACGGGATATTATTAATAACTGACTTGGCATGGGCACTGGAGGCATGTAGAACAGCATTACATGCCGTCTCCTTTCTGTACAACTGGCTCTGAATTTCCCCATCCTCAATAAAGAAATTGATGTCAAGGAAATTA
The DNA here is from genome assembly GCF_964204655.1 of Triturus cristatus. Taxonomy (NCBI): domain Eukaryota; kingdom Metazoa; phylum Chordata; class Amphibia; order Caudata; family Salamandridae; genus Triturus; species Triturus cristatus. The sequence goes on along the minus strand of NC_140586.1, from coordinate 319,745,367 downwards.
ATATTATCTTTATGAAATGACATTGTCAATCTGACATTGAAGGCATTATCATTAAGATACTCAAAATATTGCTGTAAGCTCTCCACGGACCCTGACCAGAGGCAAATGATGTCGTCAATGTACCTCCCCCAAAAGACGATAAATTCGGTCCAGGGGGAGGCACCACGGGCCCAGGCGTGCTCCTTCTCGTACCACCCCATGAAGAGGCAGGCGTACGAGGGAGCAAACCCGGAACCCATCGCTACGCCCTTGATTTGTTGGTACCAATGGTCATCATGTAAAAAAAAGTTATTCATAAGTATCATTTCCACCATTTCCACAATCATTTCATTGTATTCGTAATGCTCTGCACCGTCTCTATCCAGAAATGAGCGCATGGCCATCATGCCAAAATATTTATCAATGCATGTGTACAAATTGACAACGTCAAAAGTCACAAATAAAAGTTCGTCCGACCACTGAAAGTCTCTAAATTTCACCAGAATGTCTTTACTGTCCTTAATGTATGAAGGAAGGTCAAGAACGAATTTCTTTAATTTAGAGTCTACAAATTTGGAAAGGTTCTCGGTGGATGATCCCACCCCCGAGATGATAGGTCTGCCTGGTGGGAATGCCCCCCCTTTGTGTATTTTTGGCAAGACATAAATACAGGGATAGGATGGACAATTGACTAACAGATATCTATATTCCTCTTCAGAAATGAGGCAAATATCTCTCCACTCATTAAGTCTGCCATTAATCATTATAATCAAGGCAGGGATGGGATTATGTGCAATAGATCTATAGCAGGAAGTGTCGCCCAACTGCCGATTAATTTCGTTCAGATAATCTAAACGATTCATGACGACTACATTGCCGCCTTTATCGGCCTCCCGTATTACAATGTTAGTATCCTCTTTAAGGCGTTGTAGGGCCAGTCTTTCAGATTGTGAGAGGTTTTGAATTGGTTTAGGCTTATATTTATTGATATTTTCCAAGGCATATAGTTCCTTAGATATGTTTTTATGGAAAACATCAATATTAGGATTATAACCAATAGAGGGTGTAAATTTAGATTTGGGGCGAAGGCCACTTTCTACATGGCCGTCTTGTCTGATGTCAAAATCCTGAAGAAGAGTAGGCATATCATAAACATCATCATCACAGATTGAGAGGAGGCACTGTATATTTCGAACCTCAGCAATAGTGTGGGTACTCGGTTCACTAATAGGGATGGCCTTTGGTTCTTCAGGTATTTTATTAGAGAAGAAATCATGCAGTTTTAATGTCCTGATAAACTTATATAAATCCACATGTGCATTAACAAGGTCGCCACTTTGAGTTGGACAAAAATTTAAACCTTTACTTAATACAGTTATCTCTTCTTCATCCAATACTTTATTTGAAAGATTGATAATTTTCAAATGACAACCATCATCAACATTAGCAACAGGCAAATCATTATTCAGTATTACTTGGTGTTTGTCTTTTTGGTTTTGCCCACTGAATCCGTTTTTCCGGTTGTAGTTTTGGAATTTGCCTGTTTTCCTCCTCCCTCCCCGTCTGGTTTTTGCTCTTCCCTTTTTTGTTGCAATCTGTTCGAAATACGTAATTTGGCCAATTCTTTCTGGAAAGGAGTGGCACCTTCTCCTAAAGGGACATCATTGGTCAAAGATGATGATGCCGTACTTCCCTGTGATGACACTGATAAATTACTTGTGGAACTAATGTCATCACTTTCTCCCTTTTCCTCTCTATATCTCTTCTTATCCTCCCACCCCTGTACGTTATCAAATTTCTTATGGAAAGTGTAGATTCTTCCATCGCGATAATCTTTATCGTCTCTCTTGATTTTCCTTAGTTTCTTATCTTTCAAATAGATCTGGTGTTTATCTATAATTTGTTTGAGAATAGCATAGTTTTTCTCTATTAGGTCCTTCTCTTCCATCTCACTGATCAATTTTTCAATTGCACTAATTTCTTCCTGGAGTTTCTCCCCCTTTTTCCATTGCGTGTTTAACTAAGATTTTCATCATAATTTGAGATGCTCCCTCCAAATTACACTCCCATTCTTTCAGGAGAGCATCACTTAGGTCTTCAAAGGTGGGGAAGATTAGGATACGTAGGCCCCTTGGAACCTTGCCATTTTCCATATACTGATTAAGGGTAACCCCGTCCCACCACCGACTTAATTCTTGTTTTTTCAAGCGTTCCAATCGTATGAATAATGTTTTTAAGCTGTTTTTTTGTGTAGATTCTTGACTGGTTTTGTCTTTAGAGGTCCCTGTACCAAACAGGTTATGAGCCATTTCTTCCCGGCCATCATCAAATTTTGACATATTAAACAAGTTGAGATTATACAATTCGCGGGATAAGTGCACAAACAGTCAACAGAAAATTGTTAAACAAAAAAAGAGAACTACGACTGACTACTAGTTTGGCACTTAATATCCCAAAGTCTCTCATTAAGTATTTAGATCCTGTGCACAATGCTTCCGGAGTGCGTCGTAGAACAACCCCACTGGCAAGCAGTTACAGATAAGATAAACAACAAATGGAAGGTGCACCAGTCAGTAGAAGTCCAAAACAAATCGGTATCTTTAGTTATCTCCTTTATTTTTCATACGGATACTCAGCCAACGCGTTTCGTTCCACACTGGAACTTCTTCAAGGCTGCAATCGATTAACATAACAACATAGAAAGACATTTATAATCTATGGATAACAAACATATATAATTTAAGACAATACCATCATATAGTACAAACAATTTTGCCAATGTTTTTTTTAAAAACTTTCACAAACACAGAGATCAAACAAAGACATAAAAACCAATCATAAAGAATAATAAACATGTATATATACAATCTGTGACGACGGGCAAAATGAAGCATAAACGCAAACGATAAAACAAAAATATTTGAATAGTGCATCTAAACATGTATATAAGTGAAAGCGTTACCATATTTCTATGGGTAAAATATATCTATGGATTTCATTGATTTTCTAATCCTGAATAATCTGTTACACCAGCATAATAAGAATATACGGACCTATGGCAAGAAAGGTCCATAGTATCTTGTGGTGTTAGTACAAGATACAAGTTAATAGCAACGCCAAGGAAGATCAGGGGAGAGTATAGGATAGGACACAAACAGTGGGACAAAAGAAGGGAAGTCCAAAACTCACCAAACGTAAGTTTTTGGACCAAGCGAATATGGCAATGAAATGTGTCTTGATCCCACATTCATCAGTAAAGTTCAAAGCAAGACAAATAATCTGATAAAAAGATAAATACAAAATATAAATGTATTTAAATGTTTTTTTAAAAAAATAAAAAAATTTGCTATATATCATAACTCAGAAGAAAAAAGAAGAAAAAAGAGCTCCGAGCAGATATTTGACCACTTATTCTTAAAATAGAAAATGGTCTAAATAGATCCAATGTTAATAAACTCACATGGTAAGTACGAGAATATCAAAATATCAAGATATTCAAACTAGTAATACTCTAAGTGTAATTGATGTAAAAGGCATATTCTTCCCCCACAATAGGTGACATATAATATATAGTAAGATGCTCTACATGTAATAAATATACAAAGGCATGTTCCTCATGAGAAAAATGGATCACGTTGATATACGTATAAGAAGTCGCCGTAAGCGAATATATGGTCAAATATCTGCTCGGAGCTCTTTTTTCTTCTTTTTTCTTCTGAGTTATGATATATAGCAAATTTTTTTATTTTTTTAAAAAAACATTTAAATACATTTATATTTTGTATTTATCTTTTTATCAGATTATTTGTCTTGCTTTGAACTTTACTGATGAATGTGGGATCAAGACACATTTCATTGCCATATTCGCTTGGTCCAAAAACTTACGTTTGGTGAGTTTTGGACTTCCCTTCTTTTGTCCCACTGTTTGTGTCCTATCCTATACTCTCCCCTGATCTTCCTTGGCGTTGCTATTAACTTGTATCTTGTACTAACACCACAAGATACTATGGACCTTTCTTGCCATAGGTCCGTATATTCTTATTATGCTGGTGTAACAGATTATTCAGGATTAGAAAATCAATGAAATCCATAGATATATTTTACCCATAGAAATATGGTAACGCTTTCACTTATATACATGTTTAGATGCACTATTCAAATATTTTTGTTTTATCGTTTGCGTTTATGCTTCATTTTGCCCGTCGTCACAGATTGTATATATACATGTTTATTATTCTTTATGATTGGTTTTTATGTCTTTGTTTGATCTCTGTGTTTGTGAAAGTTTTTAAAAAAAACATTGGCAAAATTGTTTGTACTATATGATGGTATTGTCTTAAATTATATATGTTTGTTATCCATAGATTATAAATGTCTTTCTATGTTGTTATGTTAATCGATTGCAGCCTTGAAGAAGTTCCAGTGTGGAACGAAACGCGTTGGCTGAGTATCCGTATGAAAAATAAAGGAGATAACTAAAGATACCGATTTGTTTTGGACTTCTACTGACTGGTGCACCTTCCATTTGTTGTTTATCTTAGGATGCCGTAATACCATTTCTCTGTATGGGAAATTCGTACCTACTAGCCCGAGAAAAAAGATGATGGCAAATCTCACACCTGTAGATGCAGAAAACATGTTATTCCCCAGTATATTCAACATTTTCTGTGATACCACGATTACATTTGGGGGTAATACACCTAAAAGAATGATAGGTTTACCACGAAGAATTTACATATTCTAAATGAGGGCCTGTGTGTTCATTCCAGCGACTGGCGGCCGATAAGTACAACTGAGAGGGGCAGTGTCACCGCAGACCCACACACACATGCACACTCCCTTACACCCATGCATTCACATGCAGAAGCGCGGAAACACCCATTCAAAACACTCACTCACAAATACACATACATTCATACATACATGCACGCACCAAACAGTCAATTAAAACAGCACTTACCTGCAGCAGCTCTTCGGGAGAGAAGCTTCGGAGGTGGCACGAGGATTTGGACTGCTGCCTCCCTCATTGGCTGTCCTAAAGCCTCCAGTCAGGTAAGGCAGCATTCCCTACCTCCTCACAGAGTGGGATGGAGTCAGAGAGACTGTTGGCTCCACCCACTCTGTGACGAGGTGTCAGTGATAGACAGTCAGCCCTGGGCACTTTAGGGCTTAAAACTGAAGCACCCAGGTACAAGGCAACAGGCAAATCACTTAATCTCCCTGTGGCTGACTGCATTCGCTGTTGGTTGCCCGTCCACCTCCCGCCCGTTGCTGCTTGCCCCCGCTGAACTCCGTTGCACAGATCTACTCCTCCGCCGACTCTGTTTTTCACCAGCCGAAGATATTGGAGCGCTTTACATAAACACCAGTTACTTTTTTTGTGTATAGTTTTATAGAGGGGCAACACCCCCCAAAGGTATTGGAGCACTTTACATTAGCACCAGTTACTTTTTTTGTGTCGTTTTATATAGCGCCAACACCACCTGAAGGAATTAGAGTGCTTTACATTAGCACCAGTTACTTTACACAAGGACACATTCATTTTTGTAGGCATGGGGAGATTAAGTGATTTGCCCAAAATCAAGGATGTTAAGCAGATGCCGGAATTCAAAGCCGGTTTACCAGCTTTATAGTCAGTAGGTCTGGCTCTTGCAACCATCCTCTGCTGAAATGGCACCATATCATCTCCCTAGCCTCAGCCTCAGTTGCACGTTTTGTGATTACAGATAAATCATGTAAGCTCCCTGTTTCTAAACACAAGCATTGGCAAAGTCAATAGGTTTCGCCTGTGCAAAATCTATAGTTTTTAGGTCTCTGCTGGTCAGCGTATGCGCTGCTCGGCTGGAAAGCGCAGGCCCTGTCTCAAAGAGACATGTTGTGTTCTATCTGTAAGCTTACAGGCCACCCATCTTCTACAGTCTCAACTTCAGCGTCACTCCCATTTTCTTTAATGCCATTCGTCATGGCAGGTGGGCGTCATGCTCTCTTCTTGTCTTTGCCCTCTCATAGCGCATGGACTTAGTATATGTCTCCTTACAACGCTCCCGGTTTGTGCAGCTATTTTTTCTTTGTTTTCAAGCACTCCCTAGTTGTGTTCTCAGTCCGTCTCCCTTATACACATACACACATACCAATAAAATGCATGCTCGTGTGCATAAAATAATTAATTTCTTAAGAAGTTCTTGAAATACAAACAGCACTTGTTTAATTTTTGTTTTTGCACGATCTGATGGTATTGGAGCATTTCGTCCGTCTTGCCATAGTGCGAACTTGAGCCAATGATATTGGAGCGCTTTAAGTGCCCACTAGTTACATTCAACTATGACACATACATTTTGGTCGATGATCCTGCTTCAATGAAGGTATTTTTTTTACCTCTTTATTGTTGCTTCCTACCGCTCTCCCGTCATTGCTTGCCAATCTCCCAATCCCCTTCTGCTTCCCTGCTTGACCCATCCCCCCACTACCTCCCTTGTCGCTGCTGCTTTTATTTTTATTTTTTGTGCATGATCCGTTGGTATTGGAGCTCTTGTTCTGTCCTCCATCTTGCCATAGTGCTAACACCAGTCAATGGTATTGGAACGCTTTAAGTGCCCACCAGTTACATTACACAATGACACATTCATTTGTCATACACAGGGGGAAGAGTAAGTAATTTGCCCAGAATCACAAACTGTTCAGCCGACCCGAGATTCGAATCTGGCTCCCCAGTTCCCCCATCTGCAGCTCTATCCCTTATGCCGCATCCTCACTTCACTTCAAAGCTCTTCAGCTGATTCTCACTATCACTTCCATATCTGTTCAGTAAGACCCTGTCAACACCAAACAAGCATTGGCAAAGCCGGTAGATCTCGGCAATGCCCAAGCTATTGGCATTGCCAACGAGAATGTCTTTTAGCCATGTTGTCTAGCAGCACATCTGCAGTTCAGAATGGCTTAAAGTCACTGAAAATAGTGCTAAGATGCGGTCAGCGCAGGCGACGTCATAGCGCTTTTTTATGTTAGGAGTGGCAGGGCAAGAAACTCAACATAAAACATCCTGTGATTCTGCAATTTCAGTGACTTTCAGAGCAGCTGAACAGCAGATGTGTTGCTAGACAACATGGCTAAAAGACATTCACATTGACAAAGCCAATAGCTCGGGCATTTCCGAGACCTATTGTCTTTGCCAATGCTTGTTTATTTCAGATGAGTTGGTTGGTCACTAAATGCATAATGTGCTTCGCTGTCTAAGCTGTGGGGAGAGGGTGGAGGCAGGAGGTGGTAAGGGAAATCCCTGAGCTATATTTGCAGTGTTTATTTTGTTCTTGGAGGGTTAACTCATGGGGGCCTATTTACAAACAACTTGCGCTGCCAGTACATCACTTTTACCATATTAAAAGTGACGCTCCGGCAGCGCATGGGGCTTGCAAATAAGCTCCACAGTCCTTCTGCTGGCTTTTATTTTTATTATATCGCAATGCTGGGAAGAACATTTTCATGGCCAACTTTCCATGATGTTTCTCCTGTGATGGTGAAGGGCAGGGAAATGGCCATATCCTCCTTGTATTTTAGGTTTCATTGTCACTGCAGTGATGGGTGGCTGGGGAAATTCCCACAGCCCTCCTTTATCTATTTTTTGTACTGTTGGATATTTATAGTGCAGGAGCTCAGCAGGGAGGAAGTTGAACACAATAGGTTTTGGGCAAGGGCAAGACCATCATTACCTGCCAACGTGTACTGAAACATTGTTCTGCGAAAATCCGCCTATTCAAAGCGTGTGGCTGGCAACACCACTGAAATCACACACGATCAATGTTGTATGTGCGTGTGTTACAAACAGCCTACATATAAGTAATGTACTGTACTGTACTGTACAGACCCTATGCCAGTGAGCATCAAATTTTGAGCTAGAAAACAGATATAAACAACATTGCAACAATCAAATACAAACAACATTGCAACAATCAAATACAATATTTCTGGCAGCAGTATTAAAGTGCTGCTCTGTTTGTAGGCGAAGCTGTGATTAGGGCTGACTGAAGGGAAAAGGGACAGATTTCTGATCAGTGCATGGGGCACCCTAAATATATCTTGGGAATAGCACAATCCAAGGGCAACCGTGCTCTAAGCCAACACCCCAAAAAATATACAACATGACATTAAAGAAAACAAATAACTCATAAGACAGGATACAGAAATCCATCTTAGCACAGTGTGAGAACTTGGGGTGAGAAACAAAGGGGCATATTCACAAGAAACTATTGCCAAGTCAACGGCACTTTATCGCTAAGTTGCGATAAAAATACCTCCCCATTCACAATTCGGTGTAAACAGCCCACAGCACCAGTTTACCCACGATAGCAGCCACAAAAAACATCGCCACAGAGGACCCGCGCAACTATCGATAATGAGATGCAGAGTGGGCGTTTCCATGCCAAAATCCACGACAACATCACACCACAACATTCACAACGACCAGCCACATCGGCGATAACAACACAAAACAGGCGATAAGTTGCCTTAGCACCAGGAAATCTACACCTGCTCTGACCTGGTGTAAAATCGGACGGCAGCCTGCACCACAAAAGGGACACCAGCCCAGGGCCACACCCGAAGGGCAACAGAAGCCATGGAGCCACCCATCACGCGGCCCGGACACCCAAGAGGGCCACAACACCCACCAACACCACCCCCAGGACCACCCCTCCCTGGCACACCCAACAAAAGACATGCCACATCAGCCACACCCAAACATGCACAAAATAATAAGCCTGACATCGCACAATCACAACTGGTGACATGCATGTGTCGACACAGAAAAGAGCAGCACACATTCACTTTCGAAGCAACAAATGAAACTTTATTAAAATGAACACTGAAATGAAATGAAATGAAGACACATGGCCGCTCCCCTCGGGACAATCCTTAGGTCCCAGCGTGCAAGACAAAAATCATGATGAGAAGGTGTGTCCTGTGCACATCAAAGGACAGAGAGAGAGCGAAGGGGAGAGAGAGGAAGAGAGGGGGGGAGAGAGAGAGAGAAGAAGAGAGGGGGAGAGAGAGAGAGAGAGAAGAAGAGAGGGGGAGAGAGAGACAGTGCCGCCCCTGCACATCCAGGCCACACTGCTCACCTGCAGTGTGTCTCCAACCATGTGTCGGTATGTATAGCAGTTCATCAGGTCACACATCCGAGTCAGAGCCGCCAGCTGAATCAGAGTCCAGATACATGACTGGCTCAGAACACATACCTGCACAAGACAACAGTGCCTGCCTGCCCATGCACACCCAGGCAGAGGCACCCCCAACCCCTCCCACCGCCCATCGGAGCATGCCCACCCATGCACACCCAGACAGAGGCACCCTAACCCCTCCCGCCACCCATCGGAGCATGCCCGCCCATGCACACCCAGGCAGAGGCACCCCAACCCCTCCCGCCGTCCATCGGAGCATTCCTACCCATGCACACCCAGGCCTCACTGCTCACCTTCTGCCACCGGCGCATAGACGGGAGGTCCCACCACGTGCCGCTGCAAGCCACAGGCCCGGGTCCCGCGGACATGGCACCCTCCACACCATGCAGCCACGCTCCGCAGGCCAACAGATCTCACGTTTGGTGCTGGGTCTTGATTACTCCATGGCAGAGGACATACCAGTGCACCCGGCATCATCGCAGGCTGCACACCCGCTCAGCCCAATGGGTGCCACTAACTCTGGGATCCCGGAAGCGACACCACGTGGCGGTAGGCCCGCGCTTCCCGCTGGCTCTGGCCTACACTGCGGACCAGCAGGGCACACAAAACCTGAGCTGTCCGGACTGCTGGGACGGGGCATCATCGCAGGCTGCGCACCCGCTCAGCAGCTTAAGGTGCCACTGACTCAGTGCACCCAAAGTCACCGTCCCGTGGCGGGGTGCCTGTGCCGGCTGCAATGCTCCGGGTGCCACTAACCCTGTGCAACCCCAGTCTGCGCCACGTGGCGGTAGGCCCGTGTTGTGCGTCAGGCCTCAGATGCCACCAACCCTGTGCGCAACAACTCAAGGGCCCTTTATGAATGAGAAGCGTGTAGCGGCCGTCATCCAGTCACCACCGGAAGAGGGGAATGTGATGTCATCGGCCCCTTATGTTGGCGGAGTCACATGGCCAGTGACACCTGTGCCGGATGGGTGTGGTGTGTGTGCAAACCTGCCCTCAGGGAGTGGCTGTGACATGCTGATGACTAGACCAGTGACCTGCACACCACCAGCGAGTACGCCTGCGAAGGGTAGCAATGATGGCCCCCCCCTCGGTGTGTCATCGGAGGGGTCTGGCCTGCCGTACGCTGGACCAGCGCAGGGCTTGCCACAATGACTCTTGGGCTCGGGGCGTGGTCCAGTCCATGTCCGGAAGTGACTGATGCGTGTGTCCCTCTTTGTAGTGTTCACGGGACCAGGTACACAAAATGCAATGTGGCACACTCTGACTCGCATCCCACAGGATGAACATCATTGACGCAAGGGAAGGCACTGTCCCCATATTCATCCACACATCCATTCCTGAATGATGTAAGACATGACACAGCAGTGCGTCACTGGACGTTTATTTACACATCCAGTGCAGTTATGCAGCTGTAGCGGTACAGGGCAATGCCGAGCACACTACACAATATGGGCCCGTGGAGGGCCAGCCAGAGTCCATCCGGGGATGAAATGTACTGCGGAAGAGGAAGTGTACAGTCCGCAGTCTGTCCGCTGTGTCATTGGTCGTCAAACATGATGTGGCAGTCCATGTCGCTTTCCAAGGTGAGTGCATCGGAGTGTATCAGGGGTCAGTGGAAGGTCATGAGGCCATGTGCAGCACCAAGCAGAAACAGGCCAGGTGGCGGAAATGAATGCTAGTGCCTCCTGATCACAAACCCATCCACGTCCTCATCCCCGGATGTGTGCCCTGCCCCCCCTGTGGGTGTTGCAGTCCTGGCTGTGGCACTGTGTGCCATTGACGCATCAGGGGCCTGGGTGGATACATCTGCCGCACTGTGAGGCACTGACACACCAGGGGGTGGGAATGTGGATGGTGTGGGGGCAACAGCATCTATCAGCACCACGCCTTGTGGCGGCAATGCCATGATGGAGGTCTGCAGGGCATGATAGATCCCAGCTACATTCGGCTGATGTTCAGCGATGGCTGCCATCCTTTCCGCCTCCATACGGACCATGTCCTCCATGAGCCTCCGCATGTGTGCCAGCTGACGGCTGGTATCGCTGGAGCCACTCTGAGCGGACAGCTGTTCTACTCTCTGCGTCATGACTCCAGCGATGTCCGTCAGGGCTCGGTGGAGACCATGGGGCGGACATAGACACCCAAGGATGGTGTCCAGTTTGGCAGCCATGAGTTCGAACCCCACCCGCACCTGCTAAGCCGTCTCCCTCTGGCTCTCCAGCACAAGGCGTTGGAAGGCCATTTGTTGTTCCTGGGGGACTTGGGAGGGTGCCGGGGCTGTGGTTGCCTCCTGCTGGGTGGTTTGGGTGGTGGGTGAGGTCTCCTCGATGTAGCTGGGCTGCCCTGCTCTTGGAGGTGAGTCGCGGATGAGGTCAATGATGTCTAGGAGGGCTTGTGCGTCGATGCTGGTGTTTTTCTCCTGGTCATCAGTGAAGAGTGGCTGGGACTGCTCTGCAGGAGGTGTTGACGATGCACCTGCGATGTGAAGGGGAGATGGTGTATTACAATGTGAAGCTGGTGAAGCTTGAACCACGCCCCCCCCCGTCAATGGAGGCACACACGGGGATGGAGTAGAGGGAAGCTGCTATCTGGCGATTTCGCGCTCACCTTCGCGCCTGGTTTCGTTTGTTTCCTCTCACCTTGAGGAATTCTCTTGCCAATAGCGGTGACTGCGGGTGAGCAGAGGAGCCGGGGAGATTTTGTCTCGTGCAGGCTCGTTGAGAGGAGCGCGTGGAGTGCTGGATTGGAGTGCTGAGATGAAGAGGTTGCTGCAACAGCTGCTGTAAAACGGGGGAGAAGGACTTCAGCCTGCTGCTGGGCAATCGGTTATACCTTGGAGGGCTACAGTAAGAATTATACTTGTACGAAGCCCACTGGCACGAGTATTCTATAAAGTAAAGTAAAAAAAAAAAGCAAAAACATTTTTTTGCACAGTGGTGACTTCTGGGAGTTGGAGTCCTGGATAGCTTGCAGGGAATTTCTGACTGTATTTTTGAGGTAGACCTGGGGCAGGCTGTTTCTGCATGACGAAAAATAAGCTGTCTTAAGGAGTAATAAGGAGTGATAAGGCTTTAACCCCCTTTTTTGGAGGACTATAAGGAGGAAGTTGGTGAAAAAGACTTGGAACCAAGTATTTTTTTTTTACACAGAGCTCCTAGTTATCCCTTGGACTTCTCCTTTCTGTGTGGTGGAGATTGGTTGGCGTTCTGCAGCTCCCATTGCAGCTTTTACCTTGCGGATTTCTCGGATTTCTATCTCCCGAATCTAAAAACGGCTGATAGTGGAGGCGAGAGAGGGACAAAGAGCGTGAATTCCCCCCCTGGGATGCTGTTTGTTTGTATCTGGAGGGGTGCCGTTCGTGTAAGGAGTTTGACACTGATTTTAATAACGTGCTTTTAACGGAGGGGTCTATCCAAGGCAGAGCAGCGGAGGAGTCGCCTGAAATCCTCATTGGAGGCTGTCACCCGAGGAAGCGAGTGTAATGCGGGACTGCGAGGACCAGCAGCCCCGTGACTGAACACAGCTGTGTCCTCTTCCCGCACTCCCGCCCTCCCGCCCTGACGCTATAACACTCCTCACGGCCCCCGCTTCGCGGGTGCCGTTCGTGGAAGGAGTTTGACACTGATTTTAATAACGTGCTTTTAACGGAGGGGTCTATCCAAGGCAGAGCAGCGGAGGAGTCGCCTGAAATCCTCACTGGAGGCTGTCACCCGAGGAAGCGAGTGTAATGCGGGACTGCGAGGACCAGCAGCCCCGTGACTGAACACAGCTGTGTCCTCTTCCCGTACTCCCGCCCTCCCGCCCTGACGCTATAACACTCCTCACGGCCCCCGCTTCGCGGGTGCCGTTCGTGGAAGGAGTTTGACACTGAGTTTAATAACGTGCTTTTAACGGAGGGGTCTATCCAAGGCAGAGCAGCGGAGGAGTCGCCTGAAATCCTCACTGGAGGCTGTCACCCGAGGAAGCGAGTGTAATGCGGGACTGCGAGGACCAGCAGCCCCGTGACTGAACACAGCTGTGTCCTCTTCCCGTACTCCCGCCCTCCCGCCCTGACGCTATAACACTACTCACGGCCCCCGCTTTGCGGGTGCCGTTCGTGGAAGGAGTTTGACACTGAGTTTAATAACGTGCTTTTAACGGAGGGGTCTATCCAAGGCAGAGCAGCGGAGGAGTCGCCTGAAATCCTCACTGGAGGCTGTCACCCGAGGAAGCGAGTGTAATGCGGGACTGCGAGGACCAGCAGCCTCGTGACTGAACACAGCTGTGTCCTCTTCCCGTACTCCCGCCCTCCCGCCCTGACGCTATAACACTCCTCACGGCCCCCGCTTCGCGGGACGCGCGCGGGCGCGCGCCGGGCGAAGCCCGAGAACGCCAGAGAACGGAACGGGACCCCTCTCTAACACCTGCTGCTTGCAAATCTGGGAGCCTGGTAAGTGCAAGCTAATTACAGCACCTTCGTAACTCAGAGGGGCTTTGTTTTAAAACGTGGTGACCAGATGACAAAAATGGATAAAACGCAGAAAAGGGATGGTCCTACCTTGCAATCGACTGGGGGTGCCCTAATGGGAACATTGGACAACTTCTTGGTGAGAGTGCAGACAGCCCTTGCTAAGGACATTGAATTAACTGAGAAAAGACTTTCATTAGACATTCTCTGTGACAAGAGGTCTTCTTTGGGGAGTATGGTCAACTCAAAATCACCTCCCTGTGGTCAGCCTGTAAGGTTGGATTCTTCGAGCCCAGTATCGCCCGTGATGGAAGAACAAACTAACGAGTCAATGATTTGCCCCATGTCTTTGATTGAAATAACGGACGATAATGTTGATAATGTTAACATGGGTAATGGGGTCTCCACTTCTGAACCTCTGTTAGGTGTTAAGACTCGCTCAACCAGCAACATAAATGCGGCTACCGGCAAGCAACAACCAGCCACCACCCTGAAAAAAAACTGTAGGGGTAACCAAAAGAAAGCCGCTGGGAAGATCGTTAATACTAAGGCTGGTCAATCCCTAGCCCCAGTTCCATCGAAGGCTATTGCCTCACACCCCAAACCCCAAACAACTGAATCAAGGTCACATCTATTACCATCGTTGGGGACGGTGGATGTGGAAGTAACTGATACAGTATCTTTTTGGGTTAAAATGGAAAGTATTGTTAAGAAATTATGTGATCCCATCTACGAAAGATTAGGCTCCATTGAGAGTAGACTCGTATGTATGGAACTCTCACTTGCATCGGGTAATTCTCGGGGTGGCAAACAACACCTGAGCTCGTTAAAAGAGCATTCTGGTATAACAGGCCAACGGATTGTGACCAAACCTACTGCTAGTAATTTGGTTAACTCTACACTAGATAATCGACCTATCCCCCATGAGTCTGACCAGACCCCAGTAGTGGACACTAGGATAGTAGATGAACATCTTTCCCCACACCCGATACCAACTAGCCCTAGGGAAAGTAGAGTAGGAACTGACAGGCAGTTTCCAATCATTCAGTCTGGAGCACAGGCCTCTTCAGGCCTAATTGATCTACATCTACCCCCTGAAGCTGCCCCCTACGTGGTGATTTTAACTGGGGTTCCCAACCTGGCGAAGGGGGCAAGGGAATCCTATTGGGATTTAAAGAACAAATGCACGCATTGGCTTAATGCCAAACGACCACTGCCGGCCCAGATGAGTGCCGAGATCTTATATGCAAGGCGTGTAAACTGGGTGGGCAGAAATACCAAATCATCCAAGGGGGATTGTGTTGTTATTAATTTTAGGGATAGGCGGTGTGTGGAATACATTTGTTCCTGGCCCCAAAACGCTTCCGCTTCTTCTTCTATGATAAGTACAATGCCACTGTCTTACTTTTATGTATCCAAGCCACAGTTTACAGGTGGGAATACACGCAGGGGCCCCTTGACTAATGGAACCTTTTTTGAGGATATAAGATCGATTAACAGATTCGATGTACTCTCTGGGTTAGCGGACTGTGACTGACTGTTTAATGGTAGTATACACTCTAACGATGTTATACCATGTGTATCCTTATTAACATTAGGTAAATGTGGTAAAACAAATGTACTCTTAACGGCAGATGAGGGTATGTGTGATAGTGATCCGCTTAATGGTAGTGATGTTAATACATCCCTTGTACAAGTAAATATGATAGGGACCAGTGTACAAGGCATCCCTGTTGAATGTCAGAACGAAATCTTAGGCATTAACCCCAGGCCTTGTCTTGGTCAAGATATAGTCCCTTCCCCTATATCAATCACAGGGAGTATGGAAGGGGGATCCAACTCTGCAAGCCACGTATTGTTTTTATCTTGGAATGTGGCGGGTATAAACTCTAAGCTATCATCTCCCCTTTGGGTGGATTTTATCAGTAAGCATGACATCTGTCTTTTTCAAGAGACATGGTCAGTGGACCCGGTGTTCATGCTGGGATATTTGAACTTTTTTGTCCCGGCAGAGAAAAAGCCCAGGGGACGGGCATCAGGAGGCCTGATCATCTGGGTTAAACAGAACCTGGAATGCAAAGTTCAAATTATCCAAACACAGAACCCCGATATATTGGGAATTAGGCTGACCAGTCCGCAAAACCTTAAAATTGACATTTTTAATGTATATGCAAGGGGTTTACCAGGTGGGAAAAAATCTGAGGTGATATCTGCATTAAACACCATTGTAGAATCTAGCCCCTTTGATGTGCTCCCACTTATCGCTGGAGACTTTAATACGACCTTTGAGCCACTCGGGTCTCAAGACATGCTCCTGACAGAGGAAGAGGATGCAAAATGGGGTGTCCCACAGCTTGAGGCAAAGACAGTCGGCAAATGGACTGAGGCGGCCCTGTACCTGAAAGGGTTCTGCCTGGGTAACCAGCTGAGGGCAGCCAATGGCAGAACCAAGTCAGATAGGATGTGTAAGAAAACATATAGCAATGGTACAAGGGCAAGTAATATAGATTACCTCTTAGTCCATTTGAGGATGTGGCATATGTTAGTGGACATGGTGGTTGAGACACGGATTGAAAGCGATCACAATCCCCTAGTAGCCGCGTTTGATTTTAGAATGGGAGCTAGCAAAGATCAAATTCCCGATAAGAATGGTCCAGCGGTAGTTCTATCAAATAACGAACGCCACCTTAAATGGCGCTACGTAGTAGAACACCCAGATTTGTTGGATAGTATAGAGTCCCACGTTGAAGAGGCACTGTCGTCAATTACGGCAGTAGGTAATTTAGGACAACCCTCAGTAACATTTGAGGAAATCCATGGGAAGCTAGTTGGAAAACTAAAATCTTGTTTCTGCAAACCCCCCGTAGTGCTGAAAGCTCCAAGAAGCAAACAGGAGGGTTGGTATAACGCCTCCTGTAAACAAGCTCGCACCGAGCTGGGACTTGCTCTAATATCAAAAGATCCGAGCAAGATTAAATCTGCTCGTAATATTCATAAAAAAGCCCTATGGAAAGCAAAAAAGGATTGGAACGAATGTGAGTGGCAAGACTTAAAAGCAGCATGTGCTTATAAAGACCAGAAAAAATTCTGGAACATTTTTAAATGGAAAAAGGGCGAAATAGTTGACAGCCCTCATAATCATGTACCACAGAGTTCTTGGGTAGATTTTTTTAAGTCTCAATACTCGATAGGCCCTGAGGAAGCTAGTAAGCCTTCTCAGGTAAGGCCGTTTTATGATATCCCTGTGTTCAGTGTCGGGGATGTTGACATTGCGCTCGATAAGGTCACCCAGGGTCGTGCGCCCGGCATGGACTGTATCCCGGCCGACGTTTTTGTGTATAAAAGAGAGAGGTGGTCATTATATATCATGCACCTAGCAAATGCTATTGCACAGGGAATGCCGATCCCGTACTCTTGGAAAGGTGCGGAAATCGTCCCAATATATAAAAAAGGGGATAAATCGTTGGCTTGTAATTATAGACCCATTAGCCTGATAGATGCTTTACAAAAGATTTTGGGTAGGCTGGTCTTGGGCAAAATCCAGACCTGGATGGAATCCAGTAATGTGCTAAGTCCATTGCAGGCGGGGTTTCGCCCTAAAACCAGCACTATAGACCAGGTCTTTAGGTTTATTGTCCTCTATTGGAGGACAGTGGTCCTGGAAAAAGGGGTTTTGTATGCTGTGTTCGTCGACCTGCGGGCGGCCTTCGACTTGGTCCCACGTGACAAGCTGTGGCAAGTGTTGGAGGGTTTGGGGATGGCTCCGGAGTTATTGGCATTGGTCGTCCGCCTACATGAGGGCAATTTTGCTCGGGTCCGGTGGGGAAGGCAGGGCGAGGTTACGGAGTCTTTCCCCGTGGAGCGAGGAGTGCGGCAAGGCTGTGTCTTGGCACCGACCTTGTTCTCGCTCTTCGTGAACGGGGTGGCCGAGTTCCTCTCCCGGGTCCCCTCAGATGCTCCAGCAATGTCCGGTACCCGCATTCCTGTCCTCATGTTCGCGGACGACACTCTGCTGATTTCGAAAACTCCGAGTGGCCTACAGCTGACCCTCCGGCGCTTTGAAGAATTCTGCTTGCTACGTGGTCTGGAGATTAACGTCTCCAAGACCAAGTTTATGGTTTTGAATGGCCCGAACCCGTGTAGATCGTATAAACCCTTCAGTAGCGTAATTGTAATGAATGGCTCCCCCCTGGAACAGGTGGATGCTTTCACCTATTTGGGAGTAACATTACAGAAGAATATGTACTGGAAAAGCCAAATAGACTCTTCTATTTTGAAGTTTAAACAGCAGACAGGTTTCCTTCTAAAAAGATTCAAAACCTCGCAGACCCAGCCAATAGCCCCACTCCTTGAGGTCTATACGATGAAGGTACGTAGCTCATCCTTATATGGTTCTGAGCTATGGGGATATGGTAGTAACCCAAAACGATTGAACGCCATGGAGAGCGAGTTTATAAGGAAAGTCGTTGGCGTACCGCAAAGTACTCCTTTGTTACCCCTTTTCTGGGACCTAGGTCTGAAAACCATACAAGACACTGCCAATTTGCGACCATTGCTTTATTGGCGTAGGATCTGGTCAACTGAGGAGCTAAAGCATTATGCGCTGGGCCTAAAAGAAATAATGGAGAAAGATCACTTCCATAGAATAGACTGGTTGAGGTCCATTAAGGTGTTACTCTACAGATTGGGTTGGAACGACCTTTGGGATGATCCCCTAAATGCTGTTTTTCCCTCAAAGGAAATTGTCAAAACCAAGTACTGGGAATTTATTGCCATGGAATCTGCTGCAAAGGGGTGTACTTCCCAGCTAACAGCTAGATACCTGGAGATCAAGGCTCATCCCAGTCAGGAACGTTATTGGGATTTGATAGAAACACCAACTGATCGCAAACTTTATTTTCAGTTTAGGATAGGCACTCTCCCTATTACCTCATTTACATCTAAATGGTCAAAAGGGTCCTCGGACAAATGTCCAAAATGTAGGGACAAGATCGAATCTTTGAGCCATTTTGTTTTCTTTTGTCCCCTTTATGAGCTCCCACGGAAAAAATGGGTATTACCTGTCTGTCGCCTCTTAGGCACCCGAAGACATGTAGAGGCATTAAGAATCTTGTGTTCTGATCCAAGCCCACTAATTGCAATTGCAATGGCAAAGTACATAAAGTGGGCCTGGATAATACGTTCCAGACAGACAAATATCAAAAGTGCCAATTTAGTAGCGCTTGTTTGAAGTCATGTATAATGTATCTTACATCTTTTAATTTCGGATTTATCTGTTTAATTCAAATTAAACTAGGAAGTTTTTTCTTTATTAACTGTTTCACTAGATATCATCGTTGTTTATTTAAATTGATGTTTAGTACAGGTGTAAGTCCGAAAATCATGTGTCTATGGAAATATGTTATGTATTGTCTTAACTTATGTTTTAGCATGTGTATGTAGCTGGCCAATGTATGATACTTTCATGACTTAATTGTCGAATAAAGTTTATTTAAATCGTATTACAATGTGTTCACATGTATGTAGCCGCATGGTACAGGTTGACATTCAGACAGCATGGCATTGTACATTGTGACAGTCTGTGGGTCTGTGCGAGGATCCAGGGTCATTGTAGGTGTGTACTGTGCCCTGCTTGATTGTGCATGTGTGCCATCATGGCCATCTCCACCCGTCCCTCCAGTACCTGGTGGTCACTCACCCTGTTGCGGTTGTGTTGTGTCCTGTCAAGCAGTGTCCGGTCCCCCGACTCCGGCCACAGTATCCACACTGATGACTGTCGACACCAGTTCCTCCATGTCATCTAGCTCCAGCTGTGGCGCTGGGCCCCCACCTCTGGTCTGCATTGCTGCCTTCTGGTTGGCAGTGAATTTCTCCTTTGTCTTCCGCTTTGTGTCATTCCATCGCCTCTTGACCTCGTCCATTGTCCGCTTGTGCTCTCTTACGGCATTCACCTTGTTGACGATGTCTCACCATATTGCAGTTTTGGTGTCCACTGACACGTTGGAGGTGACAAAGAGTTGTTGATGGTGTTCCATCACCTCCGTGACTATGATCCTGTTCATCTGCGGACTGAACTTTGTCTTCCTCGCCTTCTTTAAGGAGAAATGTAAGGAGGATCTCTTAGCTGTGGCGGACTGGATGGCGAGTAATTTTCTGCAGCTAAATGCCAGCAAATCCGAGATATTATTGCTCGGGAAGGACCAAGATATATGGTCCGATGGATGCTGGCCAGAACGTCTTAAACCTGCACCCTCTCCTAAGAAAGTCGTAAAAAACCTTGGGATATGGTTTGACCAAGGCTTGACTTTTGATGCGCAGTCCAAGACTGTGGCGTGTTTTGGGCTCCTTCGTGGCCTAAGACCCGTGATTGGCTTTTTTCCACCCGAAGTACGTCAGACCATAGTCCAGGCCTTAATCTTGTCTAGGCTGGACTATGGGAACGTACTTTATATGGGCGCCAATACAACCAGCATTCAACGTCTGCAGCGGGTTCAAAACGCCGCTGCGCGTTTGCTGGTAGGGCTTCCTAGGTCTAGTTCAGTGACGGCTTTGCTCCCTAAATTGCACTGGCTCCCTGTGGAAAAACGTGTTCAGTTTAAGGCTCTCTGCATGACCCACAAAATCTTATCGGGTCAGGCCCCTTTGAGCCTGGCCAATCTTTTAACGACTTACACCCCCAGCCGCTCTTTGAGATCGGCGGGCTGTGCTTTGGTCTGTGTCCCTCGCATCCATAGGGCCAGAGCTGGAGGTCGCTCCTTTCGGAACCTTGCCGCCAAACTCTGGAACTCTTTACCGCTTTCTAGCAGATCTATTCAACAGCATTTTCCTTTTCGTAAAGCGATAAAGACTTGGTTGTTCTCTGGTCCTGCTGAGTCTTTATAGACTGTGTGGCCTGCTGTGTCTGTCGTTGGTGTCTGGTCCTGGTCAGGGTCGCGCTGGGACGCCCCGTTGCTGGGGCAGCCATGCGCGTTACAAATTGAACTAATAATAATAATAATTGTCCTTGCCCTTCCCTGTCCCCGATGTCCCTGGCTGGTCGTCCTTGGTGCTTGTGGGGTTGCGCTTGTCCTCTGCGCCTGCTCCGCTGTCTCCATGGTGCTTGGGTGTAGGTCAGTTTGTGTGTGGGTGTTTTTTCTACTTTACGGTGATTTCTTCGGCCTGCCAGGTGAGTGTTGCAGGCCTGGCGCTGCTTATCGCTGATTTTTCCTCACCGTGCTTTGGCCCTTCTCGTGTTTTTTGGTGTTGTGGTTTGTGTTTTTATCTCCGTGGTGGTGGTTGTATCGCGGACATTGTCAGCGGTGTCGGCGGACTAACGCATGGTACCGCCTTGTTGTGAATTCCACGTTGACACGGAGTTATTTTCCCGCGATGGGCTGCGATATTGAAAGTTGCGTTACGCTACTCTTGCGGTAGTTATCACACGTTCTTGTGAGTATGCCCCAAAGTGTACTGTGAATGCTCATACCCTGCCTTTTGCAGAAGCTGCAGGCTCTAAACTTTGTCCATCATGGGGTGAAGAGGGGATCCAGGGAGCTGGGACCCCTTATGGTTGTAATGGGCGGAATTGCATGATCCCGCTGGTGGCTTTGAGCAAACACGGGTGATCAATATGGTAGGGCAGTACCTGATGTCCTAGTAGGTTTGTCAAAATCAGGCACCCAAAGCAGCTCTGGCAATTTTGTAGGACAGGGAAAGAAAAATAAATAATAATAAAAAAAACTTGTTACCTTGCACTCGCAGTGCTGCGACCGTAAAGTAAGTGGTTTTATATATTTTTTTCTTTTACTTTCTCTATCCTGTCGTTTGTCGCCTTCACCCCTGTGCCGGCCGAGCCTCAGTTACTTCGGGTCTAGCCAGTACACCAGGTTGCTGGTTAGTGTGCTTTGGATGCTATAAAAAGTGCCTTGACTCCTGCCAGAGGTGTAGAACATGCTGCTCATATGTCAGTGGTGCTGCTCAAAGGGTGTTGGTGTTGTTCAATGAGTTGCTCAAAATGCTAACAAACTATGTTTAGGTGTCTCTGTAACTTCACAGGAAAAAATAAAATAACTGCTAAAAAAAAGTGCTACGACGCTGCTATTTTAGAGAATGGACATCTAAGGTAACCTCCCTACTCCGTTTTGGCGCTCTGTTGCTTTGCTATTAGCTTCTTGCTATTCAGATCACTTTATTTACATAGACACGCACAAGCTTTAATCAAACATTCCTTCTCTGTTTTAATGTGTCGTATAAAAGTCCCATGTTGTATTGCGCCAATGGACACACATTTTTTCATCCTACAAAAAGAGACTATACATTAATTATTAAATGACCTGCCCCAGACTCGGGTAGCAAAGTAGAAAATGCAAGTAAAGGCAAAGTACATAAAACAGTGAACACAAATTAAAAATAACGACAAGCATAAAAATTGCTGAAAATGTTGTTCTAATTATCATTAATTTCTGTTTATAACCAGTCGTGAAATACTAGAGTTAGGAGAATATACATTGGGCAAAAAAACGATAGATTCTCCGAGCAGGAGGATAATGTAAGTATGAGGTCATGCATATAGACTCTGTGTTTATTAGTTATGTGGCGCCATAGCAGTGGCAGCTGTCCCCGATGATACGTAGTAGGGTGGGGGGGGGGGGGGGATTAATAAAAGGAAAATCCGACTTACATGAAACTGTGTCCACTCCGTCTTCCTCCTCGCCTGATCCTCGACTGGTGCACACAGCGCAGGCTCCCAGATGCCAATCTCAGTGCTTCTCGCATGCTGGGAATACTATTTCAAGCTAAGAGAAGCGCTGGGATAGGTCTGAGCGGCCTGGACTGCCGCTTAAACAGTTCCTGAGAGCCTGGGGATTTTTTCCACCCAGCTGTACAACACAGCCCGGTGGAGGAATGCTAAGTGCGCATGACAGTTTGGCCGGCCCAAACCCTCATGCACACTTAGTAGTGCCCACAACCCCACCTCCTGAAGCTCATGAGGATGGACCGGCCCCACGACTTGGCTTCTCAGCATAGGCAACAGTGAAAAAGAAAATGATCAAATCATTTTATTTTTCACTGCGGGGTAGCAGCAGTGGGGAGACACTCCTCCTCCATAGCGGAGGAGCCGCCCCTGGGCCAAAGGCAGAACTCGCTTTGCCTTGAGTACAGCATGTGTTGCCTTGGGGTCAGAGGGTTCCTTGGAGGCTAGCAAGGCCAGTGACTGTCATGCTGTCAGCCAATCTGTGGAGACAGGAAAGTTAACATTCTTTTGGCCCCACCCTACCAATGCTCCTGGTTCATGCACCTGTGTACAGTCATTGGTGGCCTGCAAGCTCCGCCTCTAGCAAACTTATGACCCTGGGGTCAACTGCTCTCACCGGCACTGATAGGATCACTTTGGTACAAGCAGTATTTAATGAAGCAAAGAGAAAACTCAGTCTGGGCATCCTCTGTCCTCACCACCTTACACGAGGAAGATACCAACACACCTCGACCCATAGACCAACTCTTTCTCCCTAGGGACACATTAATTTATTTTGACTGACCTCTCTTCCTTGTTCTTGAATTCCACCATATCATATTGACCTCACAGCCTTCTCTCGTGTACAAGGGCCCTAGATACCACTCTGTGCACCTAAGGGCACGACTGACAGTGTCCTCATGACCACATTCACCTATAAATCACAGCATTAAAAGCAATGAAAGCCCCCATTTCATGGTGTTTCGGAAAACTTTGCTTTAATGCCACAGTATAGCCAGTACCCAGCGTTTGCTAAAGAGTATTGTCAACAAGTAATACTCCTCCTCCATGTATTCCTTTCAAACACCGCCCACTATGCATGTAAGTTTTAAAGCCATGCTTTAATTTTGACAAGCACTATAAAATCCCCACCGTGTGGCTCTCCATGTGACTGGCCAGTTAGCACAGACCAGCATCAGTGCTCATATCAGCCCGAGCTACTTGTCCCGAGTGGAAACAAAGTGCTTGATTTTAGTCTCAGCCACTGAAAATTAGTCTGGGTTGCATTCCAATACAACCTTTTTTTTTTGCTCAGTGAGTCAGTGTTTATGGATTCAACCCCCAACATACACCCAATACCAAGTCTCTCAGATTCACCCTGGACACCGAACCCGCCTTCGAGGCATACATTACAAAGAAAATCAAGGCAGCCTAGAACTAGATATTTTCACCGAAGAAGATGAAACCATTCTTCTCAGAAGGTGACTTCAGAACTGTTGTTCAAACCCCCATACTTGTGCATCTAAATGGTGGCAATGCACTGCTCCAAGGCCTTCCAATTTTACTCCGGTTCCCTGTAAAGGCATTCTATATGCCCCAGCATGTCAAAAAGGGCTTGAAGAAATACCATCAATTCACTTCTATTCTGATGAAACTCCACTGACTCTCGGCCAACCCCAAACATCTTAAAAAGCAGTTGTCTTATCTACAGAGCAATCACAATAGGCACCCTCGCCTAGATGGATAACAAACCCCCCACCTCCAGTGGCTCTTGGCAGACTTGATACCTGGACGACATCATACTGGAGATGAAGAAGAGAAAAAAAGAAAAATACAGGACAACAAACTTTCTCCATGTATGCACCCAGAACCTGGAACAACATCCCTATATCCATTGAGATTGCCTCAACCCAGCTCCAGTTTAGGACGCACCTCTTTAAAGAACACTAAACAATGACAAAGTAACAGCTGACCTCCCATCCCGGACCCCAGCTTCCCCTCCAATCACTGAATGACTGTATCTTAACCCTGTGCAGCACTCCACAGCCTTTTAGATATATGTGTACTATATAAATACCACGTACATAGATTTCATACAGGGGTGTAACTATCGACAGTGCAGCAGGTGTAGTGGCACTTGGGACCCGGGGGTCTGAGAGCTCACTGCACCCCAATTATAGTTGTTCATTAGTACCAAACCTGGGAAAGGCTAGACCATTATCCTTGCTTGCTCTGAGCTTGTGGCATCCCTGTGTACATTATTCATACCATAGACAGGTAACATACATATGCAAGTCAATCCTGGCACTTCCCAAAAAAAGGAAACTTCCAGGCAAGGTCCCCTCTCAACAGGAGCACAAGCATTCTCCAGACCGGTTTTGACTTCATTGGGTCTCATCAGTGAGGTGTAGCCTGAGTCCAACGGCATAGTGAGCTACGGACAGGCCTTTTTGCACGAGGAGGGAGTCACTTGGTATTTTGTTTACTTGTGCAGGTGAAGGAAGTAAACAGATAGTAGCAAATGATGCAAGGATTGTGTAGCTTTGTATTCAGGGGGAGCCATGTTTAATTATGAGGACTGTTGCAAGAGTGTGTTTCTGGAAGACCCACACAATGCACATCCTACTAGAAGTGATGGTAGCCAGCAGGAGAATCTTCATTTCCCAGCAAAGGTACCTCTATCGGTGGGTGGAAGAAGATATAATAAGCACCAGGGAAAATGACTGTTGTGCCACTGGGTTGTTTTTACAAACATTTAGCTCCTAAAACCATGACATATGAACAAACTCAACCCCACTGTCGTTGCCAACACACAGACCAGCCCCTGCAGGTGAATAGGTTTATGGTCCTCTCTGTCCTGGAGGATAATGATTGACAATTTGAGGGGAGCTGTGACTTTGCCAAGGACTTACATAGCAGGGGACCAATATGTGCATCCAATACACTCCCTTGCAACATGGTTACCCCCTTCCTTTAGTAGTTTTGGCTAGCTCAGAGTTTGCCAAACTCTCCCCCATGTCTTGCTTGATTGATGCTGCACAAGACCTCAGTGCTAAAGGGAGTCTTGTTCCAATTCCCAGGCCACACCCATGCACAGCCTGGCTGGCTGTGTTGTTGCCTCTACAAGCCCTGACAACACCCAACTTAAATTTCTTAGCTGATGTATAGCTGGCCTATCCTAGAAAGTGTGCATCGCCTGCATACCCACGCATACCCTGATAAAATCTTTTGATATTGTCTTCTTACAAGAAACATGGGTGTGGGATGACATTTGCATAGATGAGTTTACCTGCTTTATTCTTCCCGCAACTCATTCCATGGCAGGTCGAGCAAAGGGAGGTCTGGCTGCCTGGTTCAAAGTGGTATTGGCTGCAAAATATCCACAGTAAGGACTAGAAGGGAATACATGCAAGCCTTTGACCTTAAATGAGCCTCTAACTTTGGTGTTAAAATGGTTAATTTCTACAATAACAACCTCTCCGGAAGGGATACTCAGAACTTTTACGGGTTATTTTCCCTGATAAAAAATCTAGCCCTCAAACATGAACCTTCATGAGGCCCATTTAACCTAACACTGGCGGTTGACTGCAATGTAAAGGTGGGCTCTGTGCCCACCCTTTCCTTTGCCACTTTTTCACCAGCCACATATGAGCCATGTGGCGAGGATGGTACAAGCACAAGGGGGTGTTCACTGCACGCTTTCCTGTTAGCGCATGATCTGGAGAGTGCTGTCCCTGATACGGCAGCTTCAGTCATCCCAACATATATTGGTTGGGGTCATGGTTCAGTAATAGACTATATTCGTGCCTCCCAGAATATGCTTCATCTTATTCTAAATGGGATGGGTATCCCCATGGTTTACAGTGATCATAACCCCTTAGCTCTTCCTATCAACATTCCTGTGAAGGGCTAGAGTTCAGTATAAGGAATCTGCAGATATTGTCCACCAAAGACGCTGGACACAGACTAGTCTGGAAGTCCACAAATATGAAACAAATATTGGGCTGCCTCCTAAATGAGTGTGTGGATTTGGTGACCTCCTGCTTATCGGATGGGTCTGGCCCTCGTGTTGTAATCACCAGCTTTACATACCTGATTTCGTGTATTAGCGACATGTTGTCTACACCCACACAAAATAAGACGTAACATAGTAGGTCATGGTTTGACAAAGCCTGCAGATCTGCAAACGCAAATTTGCACTAGGAACTGAAGCAATCTCCCAAGGATCAGGAAGCAATTAAGGTTTGTAGAAGAGTTTACTCCCTGGCCCTAAACAAAAAAAAGTCCCAGCTCAAGGATGAGAAATGGGAAAATCTTGTTGCTGCCTGCCAGACTAAGGACACCTTGGCATTCTGGAAAGCAGTCAAAGTGAGTTTCGTCCCAAGTGCACCTCAGACAAAGTGAGCAACCACATTGGACCCGATAGCTGAATAGATAATTTTAGCAAATTTTACAATTCCAGCACGCCAAGCCTTAAGGAAGTCTGGCAGACGTACTGTTACCCTTGGTTATTAACTTCTCGAGGGAAGAAGAACACAAAGCCATCCTTGATAGCCCATCACAAAAGGCTCTGGGCACATATTGGGTCCCCATGGACATATTTATAGAAAACCCAAGGTTCTGGTCACTGATACTTACAAATGTTATAAACTCAGCCAGCAAGACTGGTGTCCCGTCTTCATGGCATAAGTCTCCAATAGCCGCGGTCTTCAAAAAGGGAAACATGCATGACCCCAAATGCTACCGCCCAATTTCACTTCTTGACTCCGTGAGAACAATACTTGGGAGAGTCATATTGGATTGTCTCCTTCAGTGGTCAACCGAAATAAATTCCCTCTCTCCTCCACAATACAGATTCAGGAAAGAACTTGGCATCATAGAACAGTATCTTAATCTGCATCTATTTGTCTCCTAACATAAGTCGGCCAAAGGCACCTCCTTACAGCTGGTGTATATGGACCTAACAAGTGCATTTGACTGTGTAAACCACTCTAAGCTATGGGCACTTCTAACCTCCATGGGGCTTGAGGCAGATCTGGTTGCCCTCGTGCGTTATCTTCGCTGGGATCTGACTGGGTCTGTAAGGTTTGAAGACCATGGAAGGTGCTCTTGCTCTTTTGCAGTCAATCGTGGAGTGTACCAGGGCTGCATGCTTGCCCCGATATTATTTCTTCTATACACAAATGATCTAGAATCTGCTCTTGTGAATGCAAGGTGGATGTCCCTAAGGTCAACAAAAACCTATGCCAGTACTATACATGCAGATGACACAGTGCTGCTTGCCAAGACTGCCAATGGATTAAAGCTGTTAATTACTAGCTTTGTGGACTTTATGAAAAAGCTTGACCTAGAAACCAACTTTTCCAAAACATATATTATGGTGTGTGGCCCTAAAAACACAAAAACATGCTCTATAAGCACCAGGGGGAGGTTAATAGAGAAAGTTAGCCAATTCACCTATTCAGGAACACTGTTCGATGATATATGTAATTTGACTCCTTGTGTTAGAAACAGAAGAAATTGCTTTCTGCAAGTGGTCGGCACCATCTTCTTACTAGCTGCCTCCTTAGGGAAAAAAACAATTCCACCCATTCTTGAGACTTACAGGAGAAAGTGTCTACCCACACTGACCTATGGCTCCGGGGTTTGGGGTTATAGGGATATAAGAAGTATACAAAAAGAGAAAAGCAGAGTTTGTAGGAGGATCTTGGGGGCCCCCCATCCATTTCACACTTTGTTGTGCATCAGGAATTAGGCTTGGAATATGTAGAGGATCAAATAAACGTTGCCCCATTGGTGCTGTGGCGCTCTATTTGGCTGAATGAAGAGGCCAGCGTCAATCACACAATTATACTAGATTGCCTCTCATGTGAGCAAAGGCTCCATATTCCCTTGCTTAAATATATCAGGGAGACAACTCTTGCACTTGGCTGCCCCAGTATATATGAGAAACTTGAGAACATCACAAAAAAGGATAAACGATGGGTTAGGGACTGTTTTTTATCACACAGACGGGCTGCGAGGGACGGCAGGGAAGTAATGACACCTGTCGTCAGAGATTCTTGCATAGACAGAGCTTAGTGGCTCCTTACCTGAATCTTGTACATAATACGTGACAACGGATGCTATTGACTTCAGAGTAGGCTCTATTGGATGGCTACACAAGGTCAGTTTGCCCCCACAGACATTCGCATTTGCCCATGTGATGAGATGAGACCCTCTTGCACTATATCTTTGTTTGTAAATGCTACCTTTTCTTACTCAATGTTTTTTAATCCCTCTACTTCGTAAATATAAGTTCAGTAAGTTTAGAGTGGCGGTGATTTTCTTGCAACAGCTAAGGCAGTTGGCTCATTTCTAAAAAATGCGCTTTACCTACGGAAATCTATAATGTTTTAATATCTTAGCTTGATGTGCACTTTTAACATGTATTTTTAAGATATGGTGTTTGGGGGCTGGCATATACTCTTTGCTCTTTAACTACTGGAAATTCTGTTGCTGCAATTGATCTGCTTTTTAAAGTCATAGTACTTTACCTACGGAAACTGATGCTGTCTCAATTTTTATGCTTGAATTGCACCGTTGACATGTATTTTTAAGATATGGTGCCCTTGGGCTGGTGCATTTTTCTGCACTTAGGGCCAGATGTACGACCATTGTAAATTGCGCCTCGCAATTTGCGCTTGATTGCGAGTTGCAATTTGTGAGTCACAATTTACAATGTACTGCAGTGTCAGAGACACTGATTGTGATTCCCAATGGGGTCACAAAATGCGAGGCTCATGAATATTAATGAGCCACTCGCAGGCACTACCAGGTATGGTGGCCTGATGGGTTCAGCAGACCAACATGTCTGGGGTTGCTTTTAAATAAAGCAGTTTTCTTTTTTTAATGCTTCCCCTTTTCTTAAAGGAAAACGGGATGCATTTAAAAAAGAAAAATTAAACGCTTTTGTTTCATTTTTTAACGGCAGGTAGTGGTCCCTGGGACCAATGCCTGCACCCAAAAAATATTTTTGTCTGCATTAGCAAAGGGGAAGGGGTTCCCTGGTGACCCCTTCCCTTTTGCGAATGCATTACCACCCTCTTGAAGAGGGCGGTAAGTTACGAGTGTTTTGCGACTGCAACTGCGGTCGCAAAACATTCGTACATGGCTTGCGGTCACAATTAGGAAGGGAACGCCCCATCCTAATAGCGGATCGCTAAACACTATTTTGCGAGTCGCAATTTATTTGCGACTCACAAAATAGTGTTTGTACATTGGCCACAGGTATTTAGCATGCACAAACGGGTCACAAACCCATTTGCACATGCTAAGTGGAGGAGTGTGGCTCAATGGTTAGAGCGGCAGACCCTGAAGCAGAGTTCTGGCCAAGGACCAGGGTTCAATTCCCGCCTCGGCGGGGCTCGGGCTCAATTTCCTCGGACCTGTCTATTCTCGCCTCGGTGCCTATTCTAATCACGGGTCCCACGCTGCAACTCTGGGCAATAGCTTGCTTAGCCTCCACACCGGCCCCAACAGCGCTAAGGATGCCTGGCTTCACCCTGGGGGTGCCCAGGAGTGGACACTTCACAGGGAAAGCCAGGAGGGGTTCCACAGTGGTATGAGTATCAGCGCCAGGAAACCGCAAAAGGCGACACCGCAAGGTGGGCGTCTGGTGACAGTGCGCTCTATAAGTACCTTGACATTTACATTTACATTTACATACCGTCGTACAGCTGGCCCTTTATTTATACAGTATTTTTCTGCTGCTATTAGTTTGTTTTATATAGTCATGCCATAACTTTTAAATTGATGTTGGTGGATCTCCTCCTTATTATTCCTGTTCAATCAAATTTGTTTTATTTCTTGTTCTAATGTTTTTTTTTTGTCCTTATTTTAAATCTATTTGGTCTCTATGACAAACGTAATGATTTGTTTTATATGTGTTACTTTTATGATCTATTTTTTATGAGATTGAATAAAGACAATTTTGAATTTGGATTTGAATAATAAGCGCCATCAAGGTGGGACTAGCCACCTCGGGATAGTTGTAGTTATCCTGTTTGGAGGTTGGCAGTCTTGTTCCATTGGTCTGACCAAATGAAATGTGGGCTAGCGGGTATATGTGGCATGAGGCCGGTTCAGAATATGGAAGATGATGCTACTAGCATTGTGGAATAGGACTTTAGGGAAGAGACTTTGGAGAAAGGGGTAAAAGTATTACAATGCTGGCAGCCGGCACATGTAAGAGCGGTGGGGTGGGGTGGGGGCAGGTGGGGGTTGGCGTCGTCGACATACAACGGGATGTTAAATAAAAAACAAGAAAAACTTACCATGCACTCGCCGCATCACCGAGTCGCAAGGTAAGTGTTTTAAAAAAAAAAAAGTAATTTAACTTATCACATTGTATGTAAACTTCCCCGACCCCAACCCCGCCCTACCGCCTCACCACTCTTGCCTGTGCCGGCCGCCACTGAAAGCTGGTGACTACAACTACGATAGAGGCTGTTGTCACCCTCATCTTCGTCATTTGCCACTTCACAAAAAAGTCTATACATTAATATTGTCCAGCTCAGTGACCAAAATTTTTTCCACAGCAGAACACTAGAGTGTGACCAGTCCAGTTTGATCCTGCGGCCTTCAGATTACACACTGGCTTCTGTATTAGATGCAGTAACCCAGTGAATGGTTTTGTCAGCCTTCTCACCAGAAGGGCTGGGCTCTGAAGCACTACACAGGAATGCCAGGTAACTCACGCCAAGGCCCTGACTCACAAATAGAAAGTCAAGCACACCTCTTGGCAAACAATAGGGATTGCAGAGAACAGAATCACACTGAAAAAAATGAGTTAGAGGGCCCTCAGGAGATGAGTAGAGAAAAAAAGCCAGGGAAGACCCACAACCTCATAGTGTAAAATCGACATTCTCAGACAGGTGTTCACGTGTTGACGGGTGACTCTCGTGTTATCTGCAAGCAGGCTTAGGCATCATAGTATCTGTCTTGGTCTCTGCTGTTAGTGCGGAGCTTCCTAAAAACTAATCAGAAATATGATGAGGAAAACTGTGTTACCTGTTTCAATCCACTGGCATCCATCTTGGTTTATACCACTAACCCCATAGAAAATCACCCAACATAAAGCTGATTTTTGTGTTTAATATTTGTATTGAATTTTTAATTGATAAAATATTGCAATATATTTTGACATACACACTAGGCTCAGATGTAATTTTACTTTTCTGTTCTTACACAGCACTTAGACAAATTGATATCTTAGGACAATCTATATCTAATATATAAAGCATAAAAGAAATAAAAAGGGGTCAAGAAAAGAGAGTAAGGGTGATCAAGGTTAAGATGTGGCTCTGTTTAACCAAGGAGGATTCACCAATCAACAGAGACAGGACCGTATGTATCAAAAATCCATTTTGCATTCCTGAAATAGCAAATTTTAGGTAATCGCAATTTAAGGAATGCCAAATTGTATGTAGGAAATTAGTGATTACCTAACAGCAATTCTTAAAGATTCACAATCTCAATTAAGTAATTTCTATTAGGTAATACTACTCCATTCGTTCCTATTGGCCTAAAGGTTTTGCAGTAGCTAATTTGCGATTACCTAATTGATAATCACAAATTAGGTAATGCAAAACCAAGGGTGCCCGGGGGCATAAGGTCCCCGTGGAGCGCCCCCTAAAACATTTGCACATGTAAAGCACACACATGCCCACTGGGTAATGTGTGCGCTACATGGCACTTTGAAAAATGCATTTTTGTGCAGATTTCAAAAATTGCACATGGTCACCGTCGACTTGGAGTAGATGGTAATAGCATTTCCTAAATGCACAGTTTGGATTTAGAAAATGCTTGGTACATGAGCTTACAATATTGCAAATTGCAATCCACTATTTGCATTCGCAATTTTAGGTAATCACAAAAAACTGCGATTACCTAAAATTGCAACTACAAAGCCTTTCATGCATCTTTTTTTTTTTTTTTTTTTTTTTGAAAAACCTTTATTGACATTTCGATCATTGACAAGTATGGGCCTACAACCCCCCAGGGCCGGCCGCTAAGCAATCAGAGCAATAAGGTCAAATATAAGCACATGCGGCACCTCGGTAGCAAAATCTTCATACTAAGATAGTTCGGCCCGGGAGCCGCGCAGGTAGGACACCAGGAGAAAAGGGGTTTTTCATTTTATAATGAAACAAAACAGTAGGATCAGGTGCCAAACAATTTCCCAACAGCGATAAAGGGCAGGCCGCATGATAGACGTTAGCAATAAACAGCAATCAATTGAATCCTTGGCGCAAACACAGGAAATGATGGGGAAGAATATCAAAAACAGTTGCGCCTGCAGGCCCCCATACCTAACGCCCAGAGAACCCCCGGAAACTGTGGCACACACGGAGAGGCAACGGTTCACAGCAAAAGAGGCGTACCACGCTGATCCCAGAAAAGAAACAAAAAGAAACGGAGAAGAAAAAGGAGGCCATGGAAAAAGAGAGGAAGACTGAGAAAGAAAAGAGTCCCCCCCCCAACCCCCCACCCTGCACCTCTGCAAATGAGTATGGCCCCTCCCCCCAGCAGTGTGCCTGTCGCCCTGGAACTAGACCCGAAATATAGAAGAAGCAGGGAAAAAGGAATAAGAAAGAACCCCACCAGGCGGGGGGGGTGGAGAAAATATAATAGACTGGAGGAGGGCCTTCAGAACATACCCCCGGCTTCTCCCTCCCGCACCGTAAGGTATCCCAGCAGCAAACAATAAGTAGCACCAAATCGACCATAACAAAAGGGGGAATGGGGAGCATTGCGCACCGAATATGCTAGTAGCTATGTCCTGGGAGTACACAACCATGAGTCCGCCCGTCTACCAGGTGACCACCCCGAGGGATCGGCCTCATCCCTGACCACTCCTGGCGATGCCGCCCATGCCTACCCCTCGACCCAGCGCCATGTCCGATGTTCCAAGGGGAAGGGATGCCCCAAAACAACCGGGAAGCGACGCACACAGGTGGGGTGGAGGTCTCAGAACGCCAACACAGTCCGCATCTCGGAGGGACGTCTTTCCCAGTGCTGCCCCAGGATCTGTACTGCACACAAGGTCCGGGAAGGCTGAATCATCCAGAGTAGACAGACATTGCTGGTAAAGTCCCTGGGTCACCGGAGGTCGTACACGGGACGGGGCCACCACCTTCCACTCGGAACCACTACCTCCGGAACAGATCAAACCCTCAGTCAGCCGATCATACGGTAGCATACTGTCCGGAGTGTCCGGCTGCGCACTAATCGCAGGGATGGCCGCGACATTATCCTCCTGTGTGCAGTGTAGGAAGTCCCTGTGCAACTGTGGACTAGCATGCCGCCATTGTCCCAACGCTGATGCCACACCGTCGATCTTACTCCCCAAGACCTCGATGCCACGAGCCAAGGAGAAATGAAGAGCACCAAGGGCCTCAAGGAGGTCGCCGTACCCCAGCACTGCTCCCCGCGGTCGCTCTGCCACACTCCCAAAAGGCACACACTCCCAATCCTGCTGCGACCCGGTGGACAGGATAGTAGGCTGCATCGCAACAAGATGGCCGCCGGGGGAGGGCCGGCTCGTATGGGGGCCGGGACCCAGGGACAAGCACCTCGGGGTCCACGTCGCTGGAGACAGGGGTCCGGGGGCAGGTACAAATTCAGCCGTTGCGTGGACTCGGGCAACAGTCGTCTCCACCAAGGACCAGCGGCCGCGAAAATCCGGGAGCAGTCTGCAAGGATCAGGGCGAGCTAGGGGCGGTGTCCGGGCAGCTCACCGTCAAAGGCAGGGGCAAAGACCGAAGAGTCTGAGAACTGCATCCCCGGGCATGCCCTCGATCCACTACGCTTCAGCAACGGGAGTGGCCGTGGCGAAATGCAGGCCGGGGGCAGCACCGCTCCGGTGGACCGACTCCACCCAGTCACCACAGGCCGTTGTTGTTAAACTGCCACCCGGCCAAGGCGTCCACTCGAGGTCCCAGCTCCGGGGCCGCACGGGCCGCAAAGTTCATCCGCAAATTTCTCAGGCGGTACAGTAGCCAGAAACCCCGGAGTCACACGATCGGTTGCCACTCTCCTTCACAAACACGATCCCATGGCGCAAGCTGAGGATCTAGTACAGGATATCCGTGCGGGATGCGGAGGTTCCCGGAGCCGGGAATCTACGCAGCCGTCTCGGTCGCCATCTTGGCTCCTCCCCTTTCATGCATCTTTAAAGGCTATTTTGCTTTTACAATTGGCCAAAATTACTGATTCGCACCGTTTGTAAATGCAAAATTGTTTGATACATGTGGCCCCCAGAGCTTAATTTGAGCCGGTGGTTGCAGTTTCAAAAGTGAGATAAAGAGACAGAAAGTGTAGGGTGGTGGAAACCTGCAGCATATGGACTCATTCACATGTCCAGGCAAAGAGGTTAGGCTGTACAGGGGGTCTAAATGCATTGCCAAACCTAGTCCCATGCAGTTTCAGAATTGTTCTATTGTTGACGCCTGCATCACAACACGACAGGCTACCGCCAGTATGCAACCACCCATGTCTGACAATATAATTGTGTCCACAGTGTTCTAATAGTCCTCTTCAACATATTCAGTCTTCATTCCAGAAGGAGCCTCATTCCACCGCCTCTTTCTGGATTTTCAAAACAGATCCTAAAACTCTTCTCTTCCAAAAACTCTTCTATCATTAATTCTCCTCACCCAGCATCTCACCAGGCATACGACCCCCATCCCAGGTCATGACCCTGATTGTTACATGACACTCAGAAGAGCTACTACGACCCCCTGTCTCAATTTTGTAAATATGTATTCTGTACTTGTATAACCCTAATTGCTGCTAATTTTCTTATCATGTAATCTTGAGTGAATCTGTAAGTTGTTTATCTGTAACTCTCACCACGAGTAACTGTTGTACATATAAGTAGTTCTGCTACTACCATGCTACTCTCATTCCTTATGTAATTTACTTCGCTCTATTGAAAAGCGCTCTGACACCTCTGGGTAAAGTTTGCACTCTCTAGAAATGCATAAATAAATACTTAATTAGCCAACAGGACATGTAAGGGTCTCCCTCCTTTAGGTGTCAGCCTGTACTCTGGATCACAGTGGACGTTGTCCCTCCTTTCCCATAACCCTCAGCAGATCAGGTCACCGATAAAATGGTCAGGAGCACTACGAGGTTGGGGGGGGGGCTACATTTATTGAAAAAAGCTAGGGAACCCAGTAGCTCCCATCCACTTTGACCTCTGGATGTCAATGAGGGAGATTCAAACCCACCCCACCCCCAGTCCAAACCCTCTTTCAGAAAGGAGATGTGCACAAATCAAACATGTGATCAGTGGCGGCTCCTCCGCTGAGGCAGAGGACATCACCCCACTGCTGTTCGACCAGTAGAAGAAGGAAAAATAAAATGATAATAATGCGGTGTTATTATCATTTTCTTTTTCCTACTGCAGTGGCTCTGTTGGTTATGTGTGGGCGGAGCTGGGCTCCTTGACGCCAGAGCACTACAGAGGGAGGAGTGGTGGGCACACTCTGTAAGTGTGCATGAGGCTTTGGCCGGCCGTCTCAGGCCAGCCAAAGCATCATGCACACTTTGCATGCTCTCCACCCAGGCTGCATTACAGCCTGGGTGGAGAACATGCTCAGGCTCCCACTGCCTGCCTGAGCACTGAACCCCGGCGCTCAGACCGATCACAATGCTGCAGTAGCAGCCGGCACTGTATTTGATAACAATCCCTGGCCATGTTTACTCAATGACAGCATTATTTTCATTTAGGAGGAACCAATTGATGCTCTCAACCCTCGACATCGTCAATAAATTCCTCAAAGATGTTCTCATATTGGTATCAATCAGTGTAATGTCTCCTACACCCACCCCGTTTCAATTTCGTAATGGATGTTATTGACATACCTCAGGACTTCATTAAAACAAGCAGGGGCCCAATTTATTTTTTAAAGCCTGCTATTGGTGCTGCAGAATGCCAGCGTTTCCGGATATCAAATTTGTCTAGCCTTGATTCGACCTCGTCCCTCTTTTTCTAACATCCTACGATTTTTCTCTCCATTACCCCTTTGCAAGTTCTTTTTTCGTCTTTTTCTCCTTTTTTCACCATTTTCCTATCCTTCTCCTCCTTTCTTGATCTCCCTTCCCCTTTCTTGCTCTGGTTCAAATGATGAATAGTAAGTCCTGGTCCCCAAATATAGTGCCAGTGCCCTCCACCAGCAAACACTGACACAAATTAAGCACTGCTTTTATTCTGATGAGGCCTTTGCCTGAGAGGGTGGGAAGATAGATGAGGGATTTGGATTGCCAGCTAAAGTTCCCATACTCCATTGCCACAGAATAATGCCTATGCAGTTTTCTGTTTTTGTGCCACTTCCCCCAAAGCAGTGAGGAGGCACTGGCTCAAACCTGTATCAACTGACCTAAATATGGAGTTTGTGCTGCCACATTGCTTCGGTGCCAGTGATGGGCGTATCAAATTAGGAGTTATGTAATGTACCTGGAGAGCTTGGTCTATTCAGAATTAATTTATGTAATGCTGAGTTCTAGAAAGCACTGCAGGTTGCCTAGTCTACCTGAGGGCGGTCTCATAGAAAATAAAAACATGACAGTAAAAGTACCAGGCCAGGAGTGTTTGAGTGCAGCCAGAAGAGAGTGAGAACGACCAGCCAGAAGGGTA
Source organism: Triturus cristatus (assembly GCF_964204655.1). Lineage (NCBI taxonomy): Eukaryota > Metazoa > Chordata > Amphibia > Caudata > Salamandridae > Triturus > Triturus cristatus. Next base: position 319,708,369 of record NC_140586.1, on the reverse strand, counting down.
GAAAGAACCTAGGTGAGGCCGTATACAGTGGCCGCCTAGTTCATCTAGGCCACTCACTTCCGAGCAATGGGAGAAAAAGTAAAAACATGACAGTGAAAGTTCTGACCCATGGAAAACAGAGTCCAGACAGATGCATGCGTTAGAGTCCAGTCAATGTGTAGGATGAACCTAGATGAGGCATTCTTCACTGGTCACATAGATCACCTAGGTCACTTCAGAGCATTGAAACAGAAAGTTGAAACATGACAACCAACCCAATCAGAAACAAAGTCTGGGGCCGTATTACAGAAGGTGCCCTGGCGCGCAACAGGCGTTTGCGCCCGCTTTGCGCGCCCCTGGGCACTTTGGTATTATAGAAGGGGGCGCAGATGCTTGTGCATCCCATTCTATAATACCAATAGCGCTGGTGCACTTAAAGCGCCAGCCCTACCGTCAGAGGGTGTTCCCTCATTATTCAAATGATGGAATTCCTTTGACTCTGCGCCCGCGCCATACTTCCGACACCGGCACAGTGTTAAAGAAGCCATCAGGAGGCGCACTGACAGTGTGCCATTTAAAAGGTGGTGCACTGTCAGTGCGCCCCCTGATGGCAGCCCTCTTGAGGGGGTAAAGGGGGTTCAATGAACCCCCCCCTGATATCCCCCAGTCACTGACTGCACCCGCCTGCAAGGGGATTTCTAATCTCCTTTGAAAGTGTAGGCGGGTGCCCTACATCATAATAGGGCGCAATATCATTGTTTGCACCCGGCGCACCGTTTGAAAGGCACACCAAGCTCAAACAATGATACTGTGTAATACGGCCCCTGGGATGCGAGTGTTAGAGTCCAGACAGTGGGTAAGATAACGCTGGGTGAGGCATTCTTCACTGGCCACCTAGCTCACCCAAGCCACTTTGAGAAATAAGAAAGTAAAAACATGTCAGAGAAACATCTGACCCCTGAGTAATAAGACCCAGCCAATGTGCAGGGTGACCCTAGATGGAGCATTCTTCACTGGTTATCTCAGCCACTTCAGAGCAATGGAACAGATAGTAAAAACATGGCAGTGAAAGTTTTGACCCATGAATAACAGAGTCCAGTCAATGTACAGGATACACCTAGATGACACATTCTTCACTGGTCACATCGATCACCTAGGACACTTCAGAGCGCTGAAGCAGAAAGTTGAAACATAACAGCGAAACCCATCAGTAACAAAGTCCAGGTGGGTGCGAGTGTCCAGACAGTGTGCAGGATAAAGCTTGGTGAGGGATTCTTTACTGGTCATCTATCTCACCCAAGCCACTTTAAAGCAATGTGAAAGCAAAAACAAGTCAGTGAAAGTGCTGACCCATGAGTAACAGAGTGCAGTCAATGTACAGGATGCACCTAGATGAGGCATTCTTCCCTAGTCACCCTATCCACTTCAGAGCACTGAAACATAAACTTAAAACAGGACAGCTAAAGCTCTGACCCATAAGTAACAGAGTTCAGCCGCATGTGAATGTTAGAGTTCAGCCAATGTGCAGTATGAACCTAGATGAGGCTTCTAAGGCACTTCGTGACCAATGAGAGGATGTGGCGTAACGCCAGAGCTTCCGACTTTGGAGGTTGGGAAACCAGGTTTGAGTCTGGCGCCCACTCAACATCCTGTGATTCTGGGCAAATCACTTAATCTCCCTGTGCCTACCAAAAATGAATGTGTCCTTTTGTAATGTAACTGGTGCTCATGTATAGACTCCAAATCCGTAGGTCGAGTTTGCGCTATATAAAACCTCAAAAAACAAAGCAAACAGGTAGTACCTTTGTCCACGTCCATTTTCTGCATAATGCATAGTGATTTTAACTTGCATTACGCACAAAGCAGATATTGGTCACAAAAAATCATGGGGCAAATACATCAAGAAATGATAAAGCGCAGCATGTCACCTTGCTGCACTGCGTGATAGGGGAAGGGCAGGAAAGGCCTGTATTTAACATGTTAAACATGCCGCAGAATGTACTGCTTTGCGCCAACGCAGGCACCCTTGCACCATGGCTTATGGGTGCCTGCGTTGTAAGCATGATTGTTTTTGGAGAGGAAGGGACACCTTTCTGCACAAAAACAATCCCCCAAGATGTTTTTCTCTATTTATGTGTGCTGCAGAATGCAGCTATCATCGAAAGAGGAAAAAACAAGGAGAAATAAAGGTATTTCTCCTCGGTACGCCTAACCTGGTAGGACATAGCATTTTGACACATTCCCAGGTCTGCCAGTAATGGTAAATATGGGAATGCACCGAAATCCATGAGTGGATGTGTAGGAACACCCACGCTCCACCTATGGAACACCTCCCTAGGGCATAGTAACGCAACGCAGTGATTTGTGCTGCGTTGTGTTACTCTAGATTTATTAGGCCACTCAGGGCCGCGCAAGATGGCCATGCATGGTTCAATAAATCTAACTTAGTAGTGGCATCGCTCTTGCGCCCCGGTGCATGGCGCAAGGACAACGGAACTCTTTGATAAATATGCCCCTAGGCATTTTTCCTGTCTAGTTTTGCCTTCATTACTGAAAGATTGTTTGAACTTTAATGTGCTCTTCCGCCATAAGATATCACTGGGCCCGATTCACAGAACAAATCTAAGACAAAATCCTAAACTTACTACTTTTGGTATTCACAGAAGGCATTTAGTAGTAGTAAAGTTAGGATTGTGTCTTAAGTCTGTCTTAAGTCTGTCTTAAGAAAACTTAAGACAAACTTAAGACAGACTTAAGTCTGTCTTAAGTCTGTCTTAAGTTTGTCTTAAGTTAAACTTAAGACAAAATCCTACCTTTACTACTACTAAATGCCTTCTGTGAATACCAAAAGTAGTAAGTTTAGGATTTTGTCTCAGATTAGTTCTGTGAATCGGGCCCAATGTACCTAGGTCTCTGTATTAAAGTTAGAAAATGTATATTATTATTTTTGTATGAATACATTGAGGTGTTATTAACTACAAATGTATTGTATTTATACACTAGACTTTATCGGAATTTATTTTGAAATTATCAGAATTTATTTTGAAATTATTGTTGTACGTTGATGCCCCTCCGTCTAGCATACGTATGGGAGCTCTTAATCCTGCTGGAGACGTTGCTGGGTCATAGGTTTTCATATCACTAAAGTCTTTTTTATTTAACAGCTAATTATATTATGGTATTGGCTGTCTTAAATCCCGTCAGGAGAACCAACTGCACTAAAATACTACATTGCAATAGTTTATGAAAGTAAAGTCCATAGCTGGAGTAGGCATACCTCATGATTTGCAGTCGTCAGGTAATATTATACTGACCTATACTCAGAGCCACCGGAATTATGCGATTCTGCGCCACAGCCTTTTGAAGTATGATTATGGATTTGCCGCATTTGCCACTTAATCCACTATTTGCTGCATAATTTTAAGATTTTAACAATATACATTTTTTCGAGCTCAAATGGATCAAAAGCTACAAAAAAATGTGGCAGTGCGTGTTGCCATGCAGCGTAAAGCACGTTGCAAAGGTTGATTCTTCACCTTTCAGTTGTTTGGTGCTATATTTGGGTGTTAAACAAGTACTAATATTTTGAAACATTTGTTCAGAATGTTAACATGTGTAATAAAGATGACAAATTATGACCTGATACTGTCACAAAATGTGGAGCATTATTCCGCATTCTTTACATTTTCTTGCCGCATAATTTAGTAAACCTTTGCCTCGAGACTGGTCATTTTTCATGCTGTCTCTGCACAGCATCATTCCTCGAGGCCCTGTAAGTGACTTGTTAGCACCAATCGCTTTCCATGTCACATCCTTCCTTGCCTCTCATACGGGCCTTCTGCAGTTTCTCCTCCAGTCCATGTTCCTCTGGTGGTCTACGACATCCCCGGATTCCGAGTATTTGCACGGTCTCTATTGCATGCGGAGCTGGATCTGGTCTTTATAGGTATGAATTCGCTCTGTTCTGGGGTGGTTACCTTCCGGTCAGCAGGGTGCAGCGGTTTCAGTTTCCAGTCCACCTCTCCGGATGGCTTCCTCTGAGCTCGATTTCTCGTGGACATTTCTTGCTTTAGTAATTGGTTCCTGACTCGCTGGTTTTGTCTTCCTCTTCTGGTTTTTGAGGGCTGGTGGTGGGATCAGCTTTGGTGGTTGGAGCTCTTGCATCTTTGCATGTGCGCTCTTTAGGTCACCCCCTTCTGTTAGTGATTGTGGGGGGCTTAGATGTCCTCCCTCTGGCTGGAGTCTTAGATCTTCCATCCCACTTGTGTGCTACACCAAATGGAGAGGTCTCAGGTCTGTCAGTTTTTGCTCTTCTGACCTTTTGTTGCTACATTCTGCTGCAGGAGGTCTTGATTCTTCTGCCTTTCCCTCAGCATGCTCATTTCGCGACCACCAGGGAAAAGGGCGGGGTCTTGTCCCTATCGGTCATGTTGGATCAGCTCTTCTTTTTGGTGACTGGCCGTCTCCTTCTTGGAGGGTCCTTTATATTCTGGATCTACTGTCCTCTCAGGCAGACTGGTTGAGCAGGGTGTTTTCCTACCCCGTGCCTTTGCCCTTTACCTTGTTGTTTGTTTTTTCTCTCTGCAGTGGGGTTGTCTGGTGGTGTATTTCTTTGCACCTCCCCTTACCTCTCTTCTTCCCCGCTTGCTGCTCCAGGCGGTGGGAGCCTGCAGCGTGAGGGCAAGAGGGTTCTGTCCTGTCCTTGGCCGGTGGGTCTTCTGTTGCTGGGCCTCTTTTACCCTTTCCCCCTGAAGTTTTCTGATCAGTGAGTCGGAGGTTCGTGCTCCAGTGTTCTAGTGGCTCCGGCATGGGCCCACTCCTTCTGGTTTCCTCTTTTCAGGGGTGGCGGGGGCAGATGGAGGCTATTTCCCCACGGTTTTGCCTCCTTTGTTTTTTCCCTTTCTCTGGGAACACTTTCTTGTTTCCTCTACTTACTGATCTGGAGTCTGCGTAGGTAGATTTCGTATTTCTGGGGTCTTCTGTTGCTGTCTCTTCTTCTGGTCAAGCCTCTCAGCGTCCATTCACTGTGGTTGTTCTTGGGTGTCCTTGAGGCAGTGGTGGTGTGCGGCAGCTACCGCTGCCTTTTGCGGCTTCTATTCCTCTGGCTTTCCAGTTCCTACCTGGTGTTTTTTTTCTTCGGGCTTGTCCTTTCCCCTTGTCGCTGATGTGGGTGACTATGGGGGCATTTGGGCTACTTGGGATTCCTTTGAAGATCCTCAGGGACTGGTAGCACATTGGTTCCAGTGGTTTTTGATCTTCGCCCTCGACTTGCTCAGTGTTTTGGGGTTGGGCTCTTCCTTGGTTTTCAGGGCTGTGCGTTTCCCCTTTTTGTTTTGGGCCTCTCTATTCAATGGATGTTCAATCTCTCGCACTGGCTATGTTCATTCAGCTGGCTGTTGCCTCAGCTTGGAAGTTTGGGGACAGGGGTGTGCTTTCTTTTGGGCTCCGTTCTTTGCCAAGCAGGTGGGTCTGCGCCTGGGACACACTTTTTGTTCCCGGATTGCACTCTTCTTTTCATTTCCACCCAGTGGTTCTTTTGCCTGTTTTCTGTCTAGTACTTTGGTCTCATGCGGAAGGTCGTCTGTTGTCCCTTGTCCTACGGAGAGCTATTCTAGTTTTTCTGGTGTGGGTGGTGCCCTTCCAGTGGGATTCCTCCTTATTTGTGGTCTTCGGGCCTCTATTTCCTTGGCCTCTTCCCGGCTTAGGGCCAGATACCGATCTCGTTCGAAAGGGCTCCCAATCGGATTCAGAATTGGCTAAACCGATCCGGAGCACTTGTTTCCGACCGAATCATTCACAGTCCCGAACGACCAAGTGTGATGCCTGGAAAACCTTAGCGCTGACCGAATGGATTCCGGAAGGCATTCGGAGAGCTAGAGCATTCCGGAGCCGATTCGTGCAGCTCTATGGACTAGGTTTTCCGAGTGAGCGAGTACGATGAACGATTCAGACAGCCTTTCCGAATCGGTTTGCCTAGATGGAAAAGTCTTCCGTAATTGGTCTTTGGGGGCCCGTAGCAGGCCCCCCTTCACCAGAGGCCCTCTGATTCGGGCCCGTGGGGGTACCCATGGGTCCCCTCTTCCCAACCATGCAGTGTGGTAGGCACCAAGGGGTGCCCACCACAGGGTGCACGATTATCCACAAACACTCCTTTTGTCAATGGGTGCCTGTGTATGTGTTTGGTACAAAGGCTCCCATTGAAGTCAATGGGAGTCTGAACGAATCGTGTCCAAATGCATTCAAATGCATCATATTCGTTTAGTTGGACTCCCCCAATCAAAGTCGTACGGAATGCATTCTGGACCCGAGTAGTTCGGTATGCTTTCCGAACGAGATTGGAATCGGGCCCTTGGTGTTCATTTCCCTTCGGGGTTGGTCGGTTCGAGCTTTGTCAGCTGTGTTTGATGAGTGTCAGGGAGCTTCATATCTGCCTTTTGTTAGGGGGCCCTTGGGTGTTCCCCTCTCCCTTTCTCACATTTTCCGGGCTTGTTGGTGGTCCTGCTGTGGTGGTTATTTTTGGGTCTGTGCTCAGGGTTGGATTGGGATCAAAAATCGGCCTGGGCTCACCAAATAAATGTGGCCCACATTTGCGTATTGTCTTTCCACAAAACACTGCTTCAGCGAAGTTTTATGAAAAGAAAGTAGGTGGGGGGAATGTTCTATTAACATAACTTAGATTTTTTTTAAATGCACAGATAGTTCACACTGCTGACCCACACATGAATGCAAGTGAGACCACTTCTGCTCAGGGTCCCTGCCCCGCTCAATCAGGATACATTAATGGGCTGGCTCAGTGAGAGAAAGGGAGTGATGCCTCCGCCCATCTGCCCCTAAAAAGGCCACTTAGGCACCCACTTGGCCGCTGGCGGCATCCTAACAGCACAAGACACCCAAAAAGCAGCCCACAGCTAGAACTTGGCTACCAGCCCTTCGGCCATTTCCCGAGTGCCTGCGTTACCTGTGTGTGGTTCAATCCACGGGGAAGTGCCTGTTACTTACTATTTCCTACTTCGGTGGGTTGTTTCTGCTCTGTGCTCAGTTGTCCTGGCTTTCTTGGCTCGGATACATATCACGTTGTTCGTAATTTAAGCGAGAGAGATGAGGGGGTAATACTTACCAGTAATTGCATAACTCAGAGTCCTTCTCACTTAGGGGCATATCATCAAGGGGCCTTGATAAAATTATCGCCGCTTTAACGTCCGTTTTCGGGCGAAAAGCGGCGATAATTCTTTCGCTCTATTAGCAAGGACACGCTAGCCTTAGTGCCGGGCTTCTTTCCGCCTAGCCTTGCATCGCTAATGAGATGCAAGGTAGGCGTGCCACGTAAAACTGCATTGTAAAATATCGCTAATGGGCCTTCGCGATATTTACAAGGTGGCCCTCAGGAATTTAGCAGACGTTAGTTTTTGGCGAAAAATGCGGTTTTAGCCAAAAACTAACAGGGCATATTATCAAGGGCTGTATCGCCGCTTTAGCGGCACTTTTTGCCGCTAAAGCGGCGATATTTTTATCGCCCTATTAGCAAGCTGTCGCTAACAGCTGTTAACGACAGTTTACTGGCAATAGCGCCCGTTTTTTCGCCACATGACATGCAAAGTAGGCGTTCCTCACTAAAAGTAAAGGCAAACAGTCGCAAACACAACTTCCCGCTATTATCAATGCCCGCGAAGCGATAAAAAAAGTTTCGCTAACTGAGATTATCGCTGGATTTTAACGCCTGATAAAAACTTGATTTAGCCATCTTGTCAATGGGAGGTGGATTGTTAGGTTAAGTACACACTTGCCTATTAGCAAGCTTTTCATTGGCGCAGTTAATTTAACGCTGGTATTCTCACGCTATTTCTGGTTTTCGCCGCTATCACTGGATTTTTTTTCGCCTTGGAGATAAGCGTTGCTAATAACATGCTATCTGGGCGATGAAATCCAGTGATAGACGGCGATAAAAAAAATGCCGCTAACATGGGTTAGCAATAATTATCGCCTCTTCTTGCTAATATGCCCCCATGTCTGCTAAAATCCTGGCTTAGCTATACTTACCATTGGGGGTGGATTATGCTGATACGACCACAGGGTCGTAAAAGCAAGGTTATCACCGTTTTCCATGGAACATCGCTGGAAAACCTGCGATGTTCCAAGGAAAACACTGCTATCGCTGGAAAATGATCGCCATTCCCAGCGATAGTCGGCGATAATAAATCTCACGCTAAGAGCGGCCAGCGATAATTATCGCTGCCACTTGATAATATGCCCCTTAGACTCCTACCTCCAGCCCTCCTGGCCCTGTGTGTCCAGGTCAACTGTATGTTCATGGCTTGTTGATGAAACAGGCAGTATGGAGGGAAGGAGGAGCTTTCATCCTTGGGAAAGGGTTGGGAGAGGCACGGAGGCCTCACTAGTTAGGTGTCTAGGCGAGAGAAGAACTCAGAGTAATGTAATTACCATTAAATAATCAAAGCATTACACAAGATCACATTTATTGTTTATAGGGAGGGGGAGATTAACTGATTTGCCCAGAAACACAGGAGGATATTGAGCAGACTCTGAGACTCAAACCTGGTCAGCTCTGGTCGCAACGCCACATCCTGGGTACAGGGAGTCAGGCATGCAGAATCCAAATGAAAGCCCGGCTCTTTATGGGCTGGAGGTTCCTACAGGACCTATCGAGCTGAGCCAGAGTCAGGCTCGAGTCTGGCTCGGGTTTTCAGTGGCTCGCCCACCTCTAGTATAAGGAGAACTTTCCTTTTTAATCAAAACTAGTTCTGGTTGCCCTAAAACCTCTTGCAGCAGACAGGCCGGTAGACCGATTTACATAACAAATTGTGGAATAGCAGGGCCCGCCCGTGATCTCAAAGCGGCTTTAACTCTTTCCTGAATTCAAGATCTCCCGCCATGGGCGTCATCCTGCCCGCGAAGCCTACCTACTTGGTATGCCCAGTTTATATGTAGCGCTCCAAATTTCGGCAGGTAAGGAAAGGGTGGCAATTAAATGGTTTGCCTAAGATAAAATAAAAATGACGCGAAAAGCAGCCTGCAGTCTTCCATGCCGCTTCATGATGCATTTAGCGCCCAGGGGACGTCTACCTCTGTCTGACCTGAAGCCTGCGCACAGATTATTTCATCGCTTTCCAGCTATGCTACCCTGCCCTTTTCAAGGCTACACCCAGAGTAAGATTGCGTGACGCTTCAGCAATCTGCTGAGAAACGGCTTCAAATATTTTATTTTTGACATCTCCGAGATAACACTGTGCAGTAAATATTGTGCAGTTTAGATATTTTCAGGAGAAAAGTGTGCGAGCGCCACCTAGTGGCAGAATATTTTCGGGTCATGGGCTGGCAGCATTTAGCTAGGAGTTAGGACGTTAGTTCTCAATTCATTTTATTACTGTGTTCTTTATAGCTCTGCAAAGCTAGGCCGTGGCAGACTGCGCTATATGAAAAAGATATCACTGAAAGGGTCTCAATTTTTTTTTCATGTAGTGTTTAACCACTCAACACATCGTAACAAACAGCATAAGTGAGCATGCAATGGAAACATTACAACGTCATTATCAAAAGGTGAACTATCAGCACAGTTCTGAATATAATATCAAGTTCACATAACCGTCCTTTGTCAGGGTCCTCCATTCAGTCGTGTTGTAACGTAACTGCTTACAAAAGTATGGTTTAAATGCAGTGTCGGCCATGTTGAGTAAATCAACGGTATAAATACAACATAATGCGGGTAGTTTCCATCATACAACTAAATATATACTCTCTCTCTCTCTCTCTCTCTTTCTCTTTCTCTCTCTCTCTCTCTCTCTCTCTCTCTCTCTTTCTCTCTCTCTCCCCCTCTCTCTATATAGCTATATCTACATATCTATCTATATATATATATTCACTTAAAAAACCATAGGTTTCACACCTGTTATAGTTAGCTGGACATTTCACTCGTAAAAAACCAATGAAATTCCCCCGTTATAGTTAGTGCAGGCAACTATAACTCACGCGACCGCAATCCTCTGCTGATGACGTCAGATATTACATCACTGTATTTAGACACTTATTTACCCATGTCTTCTTCCATTAATCTTTAGCTATACATACATTACAAATATTTATTTTTCATAAAGACACATATGTGATCAGTGATGTAATATCTGACGTCATCAGCAGAGGATTGCGGTCGCGTGAGTTATAGTTGCCTGCACTAACTATAACGGGGGAATTTCATTGGTTTTTTATGAATGAAATGTCCAGCTAACTATAACAGGTGTGAAACCTATGGTTTTTTAAGTGAATTTGCAAGGTTTTATAAATGCTAATTCGTAACTATAACGTATGTGAAACCTATGGTTTTTTCAGAGAATTTGTACGCTTTTTTAAATGCTAAGTTATGTATTTATTACATTTTTTTTTTCAGGTTTTTCACCGTGCGCGCACCGTGCGTGCTCTGTGGGCACTCGGTGCGCATCGCGCACCGAGCACCCACGGTTCGCAGTGCTTGCCGTGTGCGCACGGTGCGCACGCCTCGCGATTTTAAAAAAATTGTTTTTTTCTCCCTTGGGGGTCCTTCTGTGACCCCCTGACCAAGGCTAGGGGGTCAGGAACTGTCCACTCTGCCCCCTTTTCACGTTCTCCACCTATTTTTTTTCTCCCCCTCAGACTGCGAGAGACAAAATGGCGGCCGACACTTCCTGGTTTCGACCGATTCGAATGTTTACCGACATCTAACAACCAATCAGAATTGCGCTCGCACACGGCACGGTGCGCGCACGGTGCGCGCACGGTGCGCGCATATAGATATTGATATGCTTTTAAATGCTATTTTCTCAGGAAATACTGAACAGATTTACACCAGACCTGCAAAAGGCACTTCCTTGACCTTATGGCTACCTCTCTGCCAAATTTCACGTAATTCTGTTCAGCCGTTCGGGCTGTAGCTGCGACTAAAGGTCCTATGGAAAAATGCATGGGGAAAACGCGTTTTGGGACCCCCCTTTTTCTCAGCCCCGCTTGACGAATCACCCCGAGACTTTCAGGGTAGGAGTTGAACGGAGCGCCCCATTTGTTTTGAAAATTTCGCGAGGATTCGTCAACCGGCGCCAAAGTTATTCAAAATAGAATTTTGAGATTTCCTATGGAAACTAGGTTGTAACTATAACTATCTACTGGCGACCGCCAGTAGATAATATATACATATATATATACATATATATATATATATATATATATATATATATATATATATATATATATATATAAACACTTAAATCTGCATTTAATTTCATTTTTAATTTTTTTTTTTACCGTACGCGTACGGTAAGCTTACCGTACGCGTACCCCGCGATTTTTAAAAAAATTAATAAATGTTTTTTTTGTACTTTTCTGTCCTTCTTTGACCCCCTTTCAAATGTTAGGGGGTCTGTAACTCTCTTCCTTGCCCCCTTTTCAAGTTATCACCCTTTTTTTTCTGAGTGAAACACACAAAATGGCGGCCGCCGCTTCCTAGTTTCGACCGATTCGAATGTTTACTAGGATCTAACAGCCAATCAGAATCGCGCTCGCGCATGTCACCGTACGCGTACGGTAAGCGCACCGTAAGCGCACCGTACGCTGGCTCAGATATATATTTTGATTTAAAGGCTATTTTCTCAGAATCTACTGAACAGATTTACACCAAACCTACAAAAGGCACTTCCTTGACCTGAGGACTACCTCTCTGCCAAATTTCAAGTACTTCAGTTCAGCCGTTCGGGCTGTAGCTCGGACTAAAGGTCCTATGGAAAAATGCATGGGAAAAACGCGTTTTGGTACCCCCCTTTTATCTCAGCCCCCGCTTGCGAATCCCCCCGAGACTTTCAGGGTAGGAGCGGAGCGTAGCGCCCCATTAGTTTTGAAAATTTCGCGAGGATTCGTCGACCGGCGCCAAAGTTATTCCAAATAGAATGTTACGGTTTTCCTATGGAAAGAGGGTCCTAACTATAACTACCTACTGGCGACCGCCAGTAGGTAATATATATATATATATATATATATATATATATATATATATATATATATATATATATATATATATATATATATATATATATGTGTGTGTGTGTATATATTATCTACTGGTGGTCGCCAGTAGATAGTTAAAGTTAGGACCGAGTTCCCATAGAAAATATGAAAATTCTATTTTGAATAACTTTGGCACCGGTTGACGAATCCTCGCGAAATTTTCAAAACTAATGGGGCGCTCCGCTCAGCTCCTACCCTGAAAGTCTCGGGGTGATTCGTCAAGCGGGGGCTGAGAAAAAAGGGGGGTCCCAAACGCGTTTTCCCCATGCATTTTCCCATAGGACCTTTAGTCGAAGGTACAGCCCGAACGGCTGAACAGAATTACTTGAAATTTGGCAAAGAGGTAGTCCTCAGGTCAGGCATGTGCCTTTTGCATATATGGTGTCAATCTGTTCAGTAGTTCCTGAGAAAATTGCAGTTAAAAGTACATAAATATCTATATGCGCGCACCGTGCGCGCACCAAATGTGCGCGAGCTTAATTCTGATTGGTGGTTAGATGTCAGTCAACGTTCGAATCGGTCAAAATCAGGAAGTGTCAGACGCCATTTTGTGTGTGGCAGTGAAAAAGAAAGGTGGAGAACGTGAAAAGGGGGCAGGGAAGAGAGTTCCTGACCCCCTAGCCTTTGTCAGGGGGTCCCTGAAGGACCCCGAAGGGTGAAAAAAATATATATTTTTTTTTCAAAAAATCGCGGGATGCGCGCACGGTGCGCGCACGGTGCGCGCACGGTGAAAAACCCTTAAAAAAAACAAAAACATTTTAAACTGTTTATAAGTTTATAGAAGATATTAACTATGCTGTTCAACTTTATCCAAATTCAAAATAAAAGAGCTGAGCCATTCCATATTAAAGGATACAGTCAATCTATAACTATATACATAGGTAGTTTATTGTAAAATACATATATAAAAATATAATAATACATACATAAATTAGCATTTAAAAAACCTTACAAATTCACAAAAAAAAACATAAGTTTCACACACGTTATAGTTAGGAATTAGCATTTAAAAAACCTTGCAAATTCACTGAAAAAACCATAGGTTTCACACATGTTATAGTTAGCTGGACATTTCACTCGTAAAAAACCATTGAAATTCCCCCGTTATAGTTAGTTCGGCTAACTATAACTCGCGCGACTGCAATCCACTGCTGATGACGTTGCATATTACATCACTCATGACATGGTCAGTGACATCACTCATGACATCACTGATGACATCATCCAGTGAATATGTGTCTTTCTGAAAAAAAAATATTTTTTACATATGTATATCTAAAGGTTAATGGAAGAATAAATGGGTAAATAAGTGTCTAAATGGATGTTTTTTTTTGTAAAATTAATTGTATAACTGACTTATTAACAGTATCTTAGTGAATACAGTGATGTAATATGCGACGTCATCAGCAGTGGATTGCGGCCGCGCGAGTTATAGGTAGCTGAACTAACTATAACGGGGGAATTTCAATGGTTTTTTACGAGTGAAACGTCCAGCTAACTATAACATGTGTGAAACCTATGGTTTTTTCAGTGAATATATATATATATATATATATATATATATATATTATCTACTGGTGGTCGCCAGTAGATAGTTATAGTTAGGACATCTCAAAATTCTATTTTGAATAACTTTGGCGCCGGTTGACGAATCCTCGCGAAATTTTCAAAACGAATGGGGCGCTCTGCTCAGCTCCTACCCTGAAAGTCTCAGGGTGATTCGTCAAGCGGGGGCCGAGAAAAAAGGGGGGTCCCAAAACGCGTTTTCCCCATGCATTTTTCCATAAGACCTTTAGTCGAAGGTACAGCCCAAACGGCTGAACAGAATTACTTGAAATTTGGCAGAGAAGTAGTCCTCCGGTCAGGGAAGTGCCTTTTGCAGGTCTGGTGTCAATCTGTTCAGTAGTTCCTGAGAAAATAGCATTTAAAAGCATATACATATCTATAGCCGCGCACCGTGCGAGCACCCTAACGTGTGCGAGCGTAATTCTGATTGGTGGTTACATGTTAGTCAACGTTAGAATCGGTCGAAATGAGGAAGTGTTGGCCGCCATTTTGTTTGTTTTCAGTGCGAGAGTGAAAAAGGAAGGTGGCGAACGTGAAAAGGGGGCAGGGTAGAGAGTTCCTGACCCCCTAGCCTTTGTCAGGGGGTCCCTGAAGGACCCCGAAGGCAGAAAATTAAAAAAAAAAAAAAAAAATCGCGGGGGTGCGCGCACCGTGCGCACACGGTGAAAACCCCCCCCAAAAAAATATATATAAAAAAAATAATAACACATACATAACTTAGCATTTAAAAAAACGTACAAATTCACTGATGGGGTCCCCGGGGAGAATATAAATTAGTGATAGGTGCAAATTTTTTTTACGAGCAAATTAGGAGTTGCGCACCCAGCGTGGCGCTCAGCGCGGCTTCCTGATGTTCGACGCGCTGGGTGCGCGACTCCTAACGCGTCGAACACGTATATGACATCACGCACAAGCACGTTAGCGTCGCATAAAGTAATATGTATGTGTCGCGTATGCGTCTGGATTCACGTACCGGTTGCATAGCGATCGCACACTAAAATACGCACCCATCGCATGTCCTACGCGGATCCTACACAACAATCCTAAAACGGCGGCTACGTTCCAAGCAGCGATCGAGAAAGGTACGCTTAGAGTGCGCGACTCCCCCAAATTTAAAAAAAAAAAAACCAATAAAGTAAATAATATACATTTATTAAAAAAATATAAAACAAAAAAAAACTGTTTCAATTGAAATTGTTTTTTCCATTTATATTAAAAATATATGATGTAATTTAAAAAATAAAATATGTAAAAATAAATAGTTTAAAAAATGTAGAAAATCAGTATCAAAAAAATAAATATAACTATTATTACATTTAAAAATTGGCATTTAAGAAATCTTTGAAATTCACTGAAAAAACCGTAGGTTTCAGACATGTTATAGTTAGCAATTAGCATTTAAAAAACCTTTTAAATTCACTGAAAAAACCATAGGTTTCAGGGGTGTTATAGGTAGGAATCAGCATTTAAAAAACCTTAGAAATTCACTGAAAAAACCATAGGTTTCAGGGGTGTTATAGTTAGCTGGACATTTCACTCGTACAAAACCATTGAAATTCCTCCGTTATAGTTAGTTCTGCTAACTATAACTCGCGCGCTCGCAATCCACTGCTGATGATGTCACATATTACATCATTCATGACATGGTCAGTGACATCACGGATGACATCACTGATGACATCTCAAATGACATCACCGATGACATCACTGATGACCTCATCCAGTGAATGTGGTTTGGTTCGTTATTTAAATATGTATTATATATATCGCAATCTGCATTGAAGAATGAGTGGATATATAAATATCTTGGAGGATTTAGTAGCAGTGTGATTGACGGTTTATGTGACTAATTTATAGTGTCTCACTAAATATATTGGATAGTGACTAAACTGTGTGAATATCTGTATCACTTTGTCAGTTGTTGGGTAAACTGCTGCATCAGTTGGTTACTAGCTATGTGAAAGTCTATATTAGGTATTGATTAGTTAACTGAGTATTTGTATGGGAGAGTGAATGTGTGTGTGGTTCGGTGGGGGGGTGTGACTGCTCAATGATGTGTGAGTAGTTGATTCAGTAGGTATATGAGGTTAAGACTACTTGTTATAACTGTTGTTTGGGTGAGTGAATATCTTTATGGGTGTGGTGATGAGCAAATCTATCTCTCACTGGTACATGTCCAACAAACTAGAAAAATAAAAGGCAGTGTATGTGACAGTTGTAATAAGTAAGTATACATAAGACTCAGTGATTGTATGAGTGACTGTTTGGATAATTGTATACTTGTAATAGTGATTTTATAACACACTAAGTATGAGTTACTATCTATATGAATACATTTACATGGTGTTTGTATAAGTGTGTAGCTGAATAAATGTAAGTATGATCCATTGTTTGCATAAGTGAGTAGGATGACTGTATAAGTGAATAGGATGTGTGCTGGTGTGTAATGTCGATATAGGGGTATAAGTATATTTGATAGTGTGCTATTGATCATTGACAGCATTTATGAGTGAATCTATAGGTAAGTGATTAGATGTGTGTGTAGATCTAGGAATCACTGAGTGGGTTTTTAGAAACTTGTATTGGTGTGTCAATGGATTCAAATATGGTACTCTGTATTTTACAGTGAGTGATGAAAGGTTATACTAGTGTATGATGAGGTGTATCTGATTGTCACGTGGGTGATGTCATTTGAGATGTCATCAGTGATGTCATCAGTGATGTCACTGACCATGTCATGAATGATGTAATATGTGACATCATCAGCAGTGGATTGCAGGCGCGCGTGAGTTATAGTTAGCAGAACTAACTATAACAGAGGAATTTCAATGGTTTTGTACGAGTGAAATGTCCAGCTAACTATAACACCCCTGAAACCTATGTTTTTTTCAGTGAATATATATATATATATATACAACCCCAAACTTCCAAACACAATGTGCGAGCCGTAGTTCGGGCGTCATCAGTCGGAACGGTCCCGGTCAGTAGCTGCACATTATAAGACGTACGTACATGCACATGGAGGAAGGACAAAGTACCTAAGTGTTCTTCTGTGCCCAGCGGCGAGTCATTACTAACAAAAGCACTATGATAGGTGCTTCCAAACACAATGTGCGAGCAGCAGTTCGGGCGCAGTCGGTTTGGAAGAAGAACACCTAGGTGCTTTGCCCTTCCTCCATTTTCATGTCCGCATGTTTTAAAAGGTGCAGCTAATGACTGGGGCTGCCCCGACGGATTGACGCCCGAACTGCTGCCTTTAACTATTTGCACCTATCATAGTGCTTCTCATGGATTAATAACACTGGGGATTAATATACCTTGCTTCACGGGCCTGACGTAATGCTTGATGCCTAACTGTGGCAGCCCCATTGGATGGACGACTTATTTTGCTGCCCGCAGACTGTGTTTGGAAACAACCGGACGGTGAATCATTATAACAGGATGTATACGGTTACGTTGTTGACTTATGGATGACAATTCTCTTGGATCGGGATACATTTAAAACTTTTCCGGCAGTACTATAATCTTGAAGCCTTGAAAAAGTTACATTACATAACGAAACACGTGTCGGCTGTTCTGGATTGTCTCCTCGATGGGGTGGCGACGTTTGACTCTTCTCCCCCCACGGGGTTTTGGCATTTCTATCAGGGACTAAATGTGTATATTGGGTGATTAATGTGTTCACCACACTGTTTTAATGTAACAATGAAATAAGGAGAATGGTCTTTTGAATTGTACAAAGAATCTGATTGGTCTTTTGAATTGTACAAAAAAGTGAAACATTAAATTTCATGAATATTAATGAGAAAAACACGTTGGGACATTATTGCTTTTTCTTATGAATTATAAAAGCGCATTAGCTCTGTAATGACTGGTAGTTTCGGGGGACAGTAAGGACCATCTGTATAGTTACGTTTAAATGTCCTATACCTTGAATAAATTTGACTGACATTGTCACCTTAACGATAGAGTGCCGGGGTATTACCCAGTTAGAAAACGAGTTTAACAAAATGTCGATCAATCATCCCACCAAAATCCAAAAGAAAAATACGAAAAAGAAATCATGGAATCTTACACTGGAGGAGCATAATGCACTGCAAGAATTAAGAGGAGATCAAAGCATAATAATAAAGGCCTCAGACAAAGGCGGCAATATAGTTATCCAAACTTGTGACAACTATATAAAAGAAGTCAACAGACAACTGAGTATTGAGGAACATTATGAAAAACTTAAATCAAATCCCATCGTAACCTGGACGGAGGAATACCATCATAAACTTCTGACATGGAAAGAAAGAAATCTAATCGACTTGGAAGAATATCTATACTTAAAAACTAATCATCCTATCACGGCAACTATCTATTTTCTTCCGAAAATACACAAATCCACCACGAATCCACCAGGAAGACCAATTGTTAGTTCTATCAGTTCTCTGTTAGAATCTACATCTCGATTTATAGATATCTTTTTGATGAATTATGTTACAGCATTGCCATCATACTTGAGGGACACAATGGATTTTTTGAAAAAAATTGAAAAAATTGCCTGGAAAGACAACTACATTATGGCCTCAATAGATGTGTCATCACTGTAACCCTCCATTCTTCATACTGATGGAATAGCAGCAGTCAAACAATTTTTGGACACAAGATCAATCAGTCACCTTGAACACACAGACATGTTAATACAAATGTTGACTTATTGCCTGACACACAATGTTTTCCTATTCAGGGGTGATCTCTATTTACAAAAGCAAGGGACCGCAATGGGGACATCTTTTGCCCCAACGTACGCTAACCTATTGATGGCTGTATGGGAGACGGAGATTTTGAAAGAACAAAGATCAGGAAACGTCAGATTTTGGTCTAGATATATCGACGACCTTTTCATCATTTGGGAAGGTAATAATGATGACCTTATGACCTTTCTACACTCTCTTAACATCAACAAGTACAAGCTGACCTTCACTTTCACCACAAGTGCAATAAACATTATTTGTCTGGATGTTGAAGTCTATATCAAGGGTAGAAAAATCTGCACCAGAATGCACAGAAAACCGACTGCTAGCAATAGCATTTTACATGCAAACAGCGGGCACCCACAGAATCTCAAATGGAGCATTCCCTACGGGGAAATGTTGCGGGCGAAAAGAAACTGCTCTGAACTTTCTGATTTTAACTCACAAATAAAAGAAATGAGTACACGTTTCCTGCAACGAGGATATCCTTTGGAGGTAATAACTACTGCAAGCAACAGAGTTAATAACAAAAAAAGACCTGATCTCTTACAAACCAATCTAGAGAGTGACAGGTTAAGTAATAAAACAATTGAGACAACGACAAGCCTGATCGTTGACTTTAACAACCAAAGCAACGACCTCCAGAGGATCATACGTAAACACTGGGGAATATTGATGCTAGACAAAACTGTTCATAGAGTATTGTCCCCCTCACCTAGAATAACCTACAGAAGAACAGCATCTCTGGGTGACTTACTGACACAAAGTCACTTTGAACTCAAATCAGAAATAATTCCATCTTGGTTGAACACTCCAGGATTCTGGAAAGGCTCAAAATGTAAAGCCTGTGACCATGGGAAAAATATGACCACATACCAACTGCAAAATGGCCACATAGAAAAAATCATGGATCACATAACCTGTGAATCAAAATTTGTCATCTACATTCTGGAATGCCCGTGCAAAAAATTATACGTAGGGAGTACCATCAATAAACTCAAACTTCGTATCTTACAGCATCTACGGCAATCAAAAATAAAGACTTCACGTATCCAATGGCAAAACACTTTTTTGAATTCCATTCCAGTGACTGCAAACAACTGAAATACTCAGGAATCAAGATCATTAAACAGAAAGAGAGAGGCAGCAACAGAATCCTTGACCTACGAAGAGCTGAGTCTAAAACCATCTTATCCACTGGCACAGAGAATCCGTGGGGTCACAATTTAGATGCTGAATTGTATGTACATCTTTAACAACAACAGAAATAAACAAGGAGGAAAAAAGAAGAAACATATACTCCATCAGTGAGAACTTGTTATAACAATCTTCCTCACGTGCACACAGGAACTTTAAATTTCAAATCAAGATGAACTCATTCTCTTTCAAAATAACTGCTATCCAATATTCACTCTCTGTGACCCTTATTCATAATCATATTCTACGTAATTTTTGAAATATATGGTAAAACTGTTAGAAATGAAATGATAGATTAATTCTGCCAAGATGGTGCATAAAAACACATATGCCATTTTTGCCTTCTCATAGCTAACATTTATTATGTACTTTACATTTACTCATAAGAGTTGCATGTTCATTGGATTGATCACTTTGAATTGGACTAAAAACCTTCAGGTATTAGCTTTCATTATTGATAACAATAGAAGTGTCTAATAACTGATAGACCTACAAAATAGTTCTGATTTTTGTAAATATTTGTATATACACTGATACGTGCAATCTCATTGATGCTCGAACAATAGAAGATAATTTAAAATGACTGCATGGTGAACGTGCACTAATATCATTTTCTACAATTTTTCACACATGACATATGGGTACTTTACCATGATCACTATTGCATTATATTATCATATTATTTTGAATTGCTTTTTTCTCCCATTCTAAAATATGGATTAATTTGAAAAACACTTAGAAAAATAACTTTATTTGAAAATTGTCGATGCTTTACATGTCTAGTATGTCTTCACTGTCTACTAATAGTATTTGCACTGGCACTTTAAAATGACATTCTGGGCTCCAGGACTCTATGGTCCAGTAGAAGGCTGGGTGCTGAAACGCGTAGACCGTCCTTACCGTCTATGTTGCCTTGTACCAACTTGTGAGGAATAAAGCATCAGTTTGAAGTGTCGTTCGTGGTGCTGTGATCCTTTACTGAGAGCCTCGGGGAGAGCGGAGGTAAAGTAGAAGAATTTTCTTCAGCAAGCCTCAGTTGTTCCATTCCAAACATGTTTCGGGCATAGATTCGCCCTTGATCACTGGCGTCAGCTTGAGTGATTCGCAGCAATAGTTCAAGGCGCACCTGCGCCATATTAAATACTCGCCCCACTGGGCTCGAGCACGCTGTGCATTCTGGCAGACATAGTTTCTACTTAATGTTCATTTTATAGTAGAAGCTGCCAATCAACTTTAACTGTCACCACAACTGGCAACTCGACGTTCCAATCGCGCTTCATATTTTTTTCGCGCTAAGGACCTGCACTTCAGCTGCGGGGCCCTCGCGATCCGAGCCAGACCGCTAATAAATCCATAAGAAACCTGCTCCGCATTGAGGGCCACACATGTCTTGTAAGTTTAATCCATTTATTGTCAGACAAAAAAGGTTCGCAGACAGTGTCCTTTAAGAGCTTTTCTTCAGCAAGCCTCAGTATATATATATATATACACATTCACTTAAAAAACAAAGGTTTAGGGGATATTATTGTTAGGAAACCGAATGTAAAAAACCTAAGAAATTCACGGAAAAAACCTAAAGGTTACAGGGACATTATAGTTAGGCTCAGATTTTACCGTTGCAAAACAAGGCAAAATCGGCAATTACCTGCGATAACCTCTCCAAACCCTAAGGCCTGGTCTTAAATAAAAAGTAAAAAAAATACTGCGGGAGTGTGGCCCCCTTCCTTGGGCCGATTTTGGCCTCTGGGACCCCATCCCCTGGGGCCTGGCCATTTACAGAAGGGGAGGGGGCCTGCACGACCCCCCTGCCCTGGCCCAATTTGTCCCCTAAGACTGAGTGTCTGTGCATTTGTTGTGGGTGCCATCAGGGCACCCACTCTCCACTGAGACCACGGGGGAACCTGAAAGCTCCTGTGGTCCCTGCCGGTTCTCCGCCTCCTGTGGGAGCAGGCATCGCTTTTGCAGAGAGGATGCTGCTGAACATGCAGCTCCCTCTCTGTGAAAATCATTTTGCTCCGCTTCTAGCAAGCGTCAGCATTTTTAATGCCCTCGCTTGCTAAAAGGGGAGCACAGTTTGCTATGGCTTGATGGGAGCGGTAAAGCTAGCCATAGCAAAGAGCTATGTCCCCGGGGTGGGCACCCCGGGACATAGCAGGAGGCGGCCCTGGGCGATGGCGGTCCCCAGGGCCATTATTGGCTCCAGGAGGTTGGCCCACGCAGCCTCCCTCCTTTCTTCAATTTTGGCCTGGGGAGATGGTGGTCCCCGGAGCTGCAGGGGGGTCCACATGGTGCCCTGCATTAATTGAAAGTAAAGCCCCGGGGAGGTGGGGATCCCCGGGGCTGGGGGGAAGGCCATGCGGGCCTTCCCCACATTCCTTCATTAAGAAGCCCTAGGGAGGTGGTGGTCACCGGTACAATATTAAGCCCCGGTAGGTGGGGCCTATTCATCCCCCCTCCCTATAATGCCTAGGGACCTGGCCCACCCAGGGGCCGATAAATAATGAAGCGCTTGTTTTAAAAAAAAATTCTGCAGGATATGCAGATACTGCTGAAAATATAAAAAAATGGTTATTTTGCCCCTGCAGGTGTCCTGTGGGGACCACCCCAAGAGGCCTAGGGAGTCAGGGTATTTCTACACTGCCCCCTTTTTTTTTTTTTTTAAACATTTTATCTGGAACTTGGCTCAAGCCGAGTCCCAAGATTGCTTCCAACACTTACTGGTTGGAAGTGGTGGCAGCCAATCTGATTTCAGCACGAGATCGGAAGGGGTCGAGGATACAATTGGAAATTTCATTAAGTTATTTTGCCACTACTGAAAGCATTTACACCAATTTATAAAAAAGACACTTTCTGGACCAACAGCTACCTATCTGCCAAATTTGGTGTAATTCCGTTCAGTAGTTTGGGCTGTTGCCGTGTCTAAAGTTTCTATGGAAATTAGCTTGTGAAAAATGCGTTTTTGGACCCCACCCTTTTCTCAGCCCCCACTTGATGGATCACCCCGGAATTTTCACAACAGCAGTTGAAGTGAATGTCAAACTAGTTTTGAAAAAGTTGTGAGGATTCGTCAAACGAATCCAAAATTATTGGCAAATTAAAAAATGATCTTCCTATGGAAACTGCATCCTAACTATAACTACCTACTGGCAGCCGTCAGTAGGTAATATGTATATATATTCACTGAAAAAAATAAAGATTACAGGGACGTTATAGTTAGGCTCAGATTTTACGCGCACAAAACAAGAGAAATTCAGCAGTCATAGTTAGCTGAGCTAACTAACTATAACTCGCGCCCCCTCAATGCACTGATTATGAACTCACATATTACATCACTCATGATATGGTCAGTGGCATCACTAATGAATTCACTGATGACATCATCCAGTGACTCTGAGTGTCTTTAAAAAGTTTGAGTGTTAATATAAGTATACCAAGGTAAATGCAATGAGAAAAGCGAGGGATGAGGCAATGATACAACTGCACTAGTCAACAGCAATATTGAGCAAAGTATATTTTCAATGGTGCAGTGAACCTCAAGCACAGCCCCTCTATACTTCAAATGGAAAATTATTTCCAATCAAATGATTATAAATGGTTCTGCACTCAAATTTTATAGTTGCATCACAATGACATTTGTGATTCTACGTAAGTTTTCATTCCATACAGGACAGTGATGTCCATGGTGAAACAACACTCAGCATATAAGTAATGCATATGACAACATTTTCTTTGTTCAATCATTCTTTATTTATTTTATTCTTATAAATAGTACGCCATCGAAAAACACAGTTGCCAAGGCATTTCATCCAATAGGGACTTCTTCAGGGCTTCCAAAGATATATACAACTCATAAATAAATATTTCCATTATATACATACAGTTAAAACAATTTACATCTATATAATTAGTACACTTCAAAAATGTCTTTAAAATGTTACAGATATTGGAAAAGACACCACAACTTTAAC
The DNA here is from genome assembly GCF_964204655.1 of Triturus cristatus. NCBI lineage: Eukaryota > Metazoa > Chordata > Amphibia > Caudata > Salamandridae > Triturus > Triturus cristatus. The sequence continues at coordinate 319,684,878 of NC_140586.1, read as the reverse complement.
TCACATGTATTTATAATGGCACATATGAATTATTGCACATTTATATCAACTATCAGTATGGCGGTAAGATCATGTGTCCAAAAGTTATCTTATTAAACCAACCCCAAAAAACAAATAACAGTGCTGACCATTTATAATAAAATATACCAAGGTGCATTGGTGAATCAGTGGGTGTGAAAGTGCCTGTATGGATGATTCAGTGGGTGCATGACTGACTGTATAAGTGAGTGATTATGTGTTTCAGTGAATGTATGGGTGAGTGACTGGTTGTGTGAATGTCTGTATCAACCTGTCAGTTGGTGTTTAAGTGGCAGTATGAGTGTGTGAGTGGGTATGTGAGTTTCTGTATGGGTGAGTGATTGGTTGTCTGAGTACCTGTATGGGTGTATGAGTATCTGTGTGGGTGGGTGAGAAGCTGTGTGAGTGCCTGCATGGATGAGTGAGGGGGTGAGTCAGTGGGAGTATGAGTTAGTGAGTATGTAAGAGAAGGGCTGTATAAGTGACTGAGTGTGTATGGCTGTGTTGGTGAGTGAATGGATGTCACTGGTATATGGGTGAGTAACTGCGGAAGGCAGTATAAGTGGGTGTTGGAGTATATGAGTGACTGTATGAGCAGCCGCGGTCGGTAGTAGGAGTAACTGCAGGGCGGTGACGTGGGGAGGGGGAGGGGCAGGGTGGGGGGTAGTAAACTATGGATTACGGAGGTTTACAGGTAAGTTAACGTATAAATTAATAAAAACAAATTTCGTTGCGTGCACTGCATCGTATTTGGGGATGCAGTGCACGCAACGAAATTCGTTTTTATTAATTTATATGTTAACTTACCTGTAAACCTCCGTAATCCATAGTTTACTAACCCCCACCCTGCCCCTCCCCCTCCCCACGTCACCACCCTGCAGTTACTCCTACTACCGACCGCGGCTGTGTATGAGTGCTTGTGGGAGTGGCTGTATGGGTGAGTGTGTGCTTGTGTCAGTGACTGTATAGGTGAGTGAGTATGTGTTAGTATCTGTTGGACTTGGCCCTTTTCCCTGAATTTTTTCGTTTTTTTATTTCTCCCAAGATGGCTGCCACAGGCCCCTGCTACTGCAGAGTGGTCTTTATTAGTAGCACCCTAGCTGCCAGGAGCTGGCTGGAACCCCACAACAATGTTGCGACACCAGCCCGCCTTTTTTGTCCCATAGGTAGAATGGGGAAGCTCCTGGAATGTGCTGGAACCTTCTAGAAGGGAGGTGTGGTTTTACTTTTGCCGCCTTGGCTAGAGGTCACCTGACCTAGGGCTACTTAAGTGAGGGAGGGAACTTTTTCCAGTCAGTTGGCCAGTGGGGTAAAGCGGAGCTGGAGAATCCATGCAGGAGTTTTAGGCAGTAGGGCCTAGCCAGGGACTTATGCCTCTGAGAGTGACAGGGCTTAGGTGCTGCCTCTTAAGTGAGTGAGGGATCCTGTGAAACCCACTGATCTTGCCCAGCAGTAGGAGGACCCAGGGAACCTCTGCCCAGCCTGACTAGGAAGGACCTAGTCGCCAACTCATCCCCTACCCCCCAAGGAACAGAACCCCAAGGGCGCCAGTATCATCTGCGCCGCAAAGACTGACTACTGAAACTGCAAAAGCGGAATCCTGAAACTTCATGCCAAAGCTGAATATTGCAACTTCATGAAACGACTGATTGCCTGACTGCTGGGGATCGACCAGGTACTGGCGCTGTGTTTCCTGCGCTGCCAGACCTGGCCTGGGACCCCCTGCACGGATCTGCCATCGAGCGCGGAGCCGGTCGAGCTCCCGCTTAATTTGTGACCCCCCCTGGTGCGAGGACCCGCAACGCGATCACTGCCGCGGCCTGTAGGCCTCAGGGACGTGTCAGCGCCAAGTCGGGGCCTGCGGAGAAGCCCGGGGCCCCTCCGCTGCCGTCGCAGCGTGAGGAGGAGGAGCGAGTGTCAGTGAGTGTCCCGCGCCGTTGGGGGCATCTGGCGAAGGGCCCGGAGCCGAGCCGAGCGACGAGACAAAGGTAACCCCCGGGGGCTGGGAGGTAGCTGTTCTGCTCGATTTTCCTGGCCTTCTTGTGTTGACAAGTGATTGGATGTGACTTCAGTCTCTTATCATTCAAGCCTAAGGGTTAGAGTAGTGAATGGAGCCTATTTACTAGGCACTTTGATATGATTCTGTGCTCTTCCCCATAGATCAGGGCTTGCATATATAGCCTAGGGGATAGATTCGTTAGTATTAGGCATAACCTGTCCTATAGTGAGGGTATTTCATGGAGCTGTGCTGAATTCAGGCCTGGTAGGCCTCAAACGGGAGAGACTCCATCTTTCTTTCTGCTTCGGCAGCTTGGGATGCTTCTAGGCCAAAAGCTATGTTTTAGTTATGAGGTGTTATTCGCTTGGAGAGAACCGGTTCAGGCCGGCCCTTATCGAAGGATTGTATTTTTCTTCATGCCGAAGACACTACATCAGGCCGGCCGGCTGGGAACGTGTCCTTGGTACGGGGAGGTACAAGAATTTGGTGGGCGGCAGGTTACGGGCCGGAATTTTCCATGAGGAAATGCACCTCTATATTAGTGAAAGTCTGAGGCAGTTACATGTTCAGTCCGTAGGCGGCATCTGGCCGTTAGCAGTAAAGCTACTACTTATTCCAGGGAAGACAGACGCCATCTTGAAGGCGGAGAAGAACCGAGAGACAGATGCTTTCCTAGCAGAATAGCCAGAGAGGAGAGAGTAGCCGATAAGGAAGAGGTCCCAGTGACTCGAAGAAGGGTGATTCCAGGCGAGCCGAGATACAGACGAGAAGGGAACCTAGATGACCACTGAGTGCAGGCTACATACTACTAAGGTGATGTCGACCCTTTCTTATTAGAGTGTACAACTTAATCTTTCACTTTTCTTTGCAGGTTATGTGTTATATCGTAATGTTATGTGATTATGCATGTAATGAGTAATAAAGTATCCAGTTTGTAGTGAACCAACATGTGCTGCGTGTTCTTGTATAAGAGGGTAGCCTATTCTTCTAGTCAGCTGCGGCTACATGAACAGATGTTAACCCTGATCAGGTAAGTGGTAACTGAATAAGGGAGAGAGGAGCCCCTCGAACCTGAGAACAAGCTGTACTCAAACTGGCAATCCTTGTGTGATCTGATGAATAGTGAGCCCTTTTTGTATGTTATGGTAACCATAGGATGAACTGTCGTATGAGACTGCCATCTGGGTAGAGAGGTCTGGATTCGTAGGGGATCGCGAGGCCGCCGATTGTGCTGATACTGTCGTCTGGGCAGAGAGGTCTGGGTTCGTATGGGACCGCGAGGCCGCCACTTGTGATACTGTCGTATGGGCAGAGAGGTCTGGGTTCGTATGGGACCGCGAGGCCGCCACTTGTGATACTGTCGTATGGGCAGAGAGGTCTGGATTCGTAGGGGATCGCGAGGCCGCCGATTGTGCTGATACTGTCGTCTGGGCAGAGAGGTCTGGGTTCGTATGGGACCGCGAAGCCGCCACTTGTGATACTGTCGTATGGGCAGAGAGGTCTGGGTTCGTATGGGACCGCGAGGCCGCCACTTGTGATACTGTCGTATGGGCAGAGAGGTCTGGGTTCGTATGGGACCGCGAGGCCGCCACTTGTGATACTGTCGTATGGGCAGAGAGGTCTGGATTCGTAGGGGATCGCGAGGCCGCCGATTGTGCTGATACTGTCGTCTGGGCAGAGAGGTCTGGGTTCGTATGGGACCGCGAGGCCGCCACTTGTGCTGATACTGTCGTCTGGGCAGAGAGGTCTGGGTTCGTATGGGACCGCGAGGCCGCCACTTGTGATACTGTCGTATGGGCAGAGAGGTCTGGGTTCGTATGGGACCGCGAGGCCGCCGATTGTGAGATCTTGGTATACATAGTAGGAATCCCCTGTCCTTAGGTGATAGATATATATGTGGTTGTAGGATTGTAAATAGGTTCTAGGGAGGGGGTAACGTTCTGGCTGGGTTAGTGAGGCTCTGATGAGTGGGTTCTATCTGATCCGAAAACCCAAGCAGAACATTTGGCGTCACGAACCGTTTACGAAACCTGTGTGCGTTGTGGTTGTATCGTGTTTGCTTTTGGTGCGTGCGTGGTTTCGTTTGTATATTATTTTTACATACCTGCGAGTGTAGTTTTCTTTTCTCTTTCTTCTTTTTCTTTTTCTCTTTTTCTTTATTTTCAAACATGTTTTCTAGAAAGTCGAAATCTACTTTTAAGTTGCCCGTTGATATTCCCGGCTGGGATTCAACGTCTTATGAGGCCTTAGCCCGTGAGTGGGCTGATTCTACTGGTTTGAGTGAGAATTGGAATTCTTTTTTGGAACTGGCGGAGCCGGCTGATGTGATTGCTTGTTTACAGAAGGTGCCAATATCTAAGGGTGATGAACTTCCCGTTTTGGGGCGCAGAGGTTGGATTGTTCTGTCTGCGTACAGGATCCTGCATGAGAGGTTGTTGAAGTTACAGAATGTGCATAAGGATGTGGAAGCGAATTTTGTTGAGATTCAGAATGCTCATACTTTGTTGCGGTGTCAAAATAAGTTGCTTGCCGACAAACTTGATACGTACCAAACTATTGCCGAGAGGGCGGCTGTGCGAATTGCTCGTTATAAATACAAAAATCGGCGTGGTCGGGTTTCGAAGCGAAAGGTGCGTCTGGTCGTGGCGAAAGCCGGACTGGATTGGAATCCTGATGAATGGGATGGTAATATCTGGAACTCCAGTGATTCTCCTTCCTCGGGTGAGGAGTCTGCCAAGCGCGAGTCCTCTCGCTCCGGCCGTGATTGTAAATCTGCTTCTTGCGCCTCTGATGGTGCACTCCATGATTGCGTTCGTCCTTCGAGTGGGGTCGATGCTTCTTACACTGATTGTTCCTCTATGTGTACTGGTCGAGCTCCTTGTGCTGCTCGTCCCGCGGTCTCGGTGCATCCGGTTTTTCGGCGGAAGTTGCAGCAGGCTCCCGGTACCCCGAATGGTATTGCTTTAGACTCTTTGGAGGATTTTACTCAACAAGAAATTAGTGATATTTTACAGAGATTTCGGCAGCGAGCTGGTGAGTCCTTACTCACATGGATGGTGCGCCTTTATGAACTGGGCGCTGCTGGCATTATGTTGGATGCTGGCGATTGTTTGAAGTTTTGTTCCTTGAGTTCGGATTCTACTGTACAGGATCATTTTCGTAACTTTAATGTTGGTGGTCAAATTTCTTTGCTTCAATTGGCGACTGAGGGTTGTAATCAAAAATATCCTACTGAATCTGATTGGCCTGTGAATGACAAACCGTGGTATACTTTGCGCGATGCTACGCAACGTCTCAAAGAGGAGGTGATGAAAACGGCGATTTTTCTGAATACTGCTGACAGGTTGCTTGATGGTTTCTTGACATCTTCTGTGCGGAATCGTATTATTCGTTCTTCTCCTGTTGCTTATAAGCAGGTTATGATGACTTTATTGATTAATCAGACTGGTAACATGTTATCTGTGGTGCTGGAATCGGTACGCCAACTCGGTGAGTTGGGTGAGTGGTTTAGACCTGAACGGCAATCCCGGCCTGACACTCGTACTCCTGGTGACAATAAACTTACTAGACGTGATATGTTTCTTGGTCTTCTGGCCGATGGTGTGCGGAAAGAGAACATTGATGGTGAGACTACTTCTCGTTTGTGGGAAATGTTTCGCAAACGTGGCTTGGATCGGAAGGAGGGTGCCCGGCGTGTTCGGACGACTGAGTGTGATCGTGGTTTTTCTGACGGTAGCGGTGATGACGACCGCCGTGGGCGCTCTGATCGTCGTGATGATCGACGTTATGTGCGTGACTTGTCCCCCCGTCGTGAGAGAGACAGGGAGAGAGAGGGGGAAAGAGAGAGGGGGAGAGACGATTATGTTAACAGCAGACGCAGAGATGATAGGGATCAATCCCCTGAGTTGAGAAGGAGAGAGGATCGACACACATTGGCCGATCGAAACCCGCAGTACAATGCAGGGAACAGTAATCCATTTCGTAATGGAGATGGATATGAACAGGAGGTATAGATACCTAGGAAACGTGAGAGTCTTTATCCTGATTTATCCTGGTACACAGAACGCAGTAAAGATGACTAGGAAATAGGTCAAGCTCCAGTACACAGATGGGCTCACAGAGATAATAGACCCTATGTAGATATTGATATTTATTGGAGACATCGTAATGTCCAAAGGGCCCGAGCATTGGTAGATACAGGAGCGGAGGCCACTCTTATTCATGGAAAATCAAAGAAGTTTAAAGGTCAGCCTTTTACAATTACCGGATTAGGCGGAAAGGAAACTCCCGCAGTTCAAACCTTACTTGAAATGAGAATAGGTAGAATTCCTAGAAAAGAATACTCTGTATTAGTGGTGCCACTCTTAGAATTCATAATTGGAATTGATATTTTGAAAGGAATGACTTTGTACTTAGATGATGGATGTTACCAATTTGGAACTAAACATTATATATCGTCCAGGCCTGTACGGGTTGGTCGTTTAAGAATGCCCCCCATAAAAGTTCCCCAGGCGACAAAAGTGGTTCGTCAGAAGCAGTATCGTATTCCGGGTGGTCATGAAGAGATTAGTACCACTATTCAGGAGTTGGTGGATGCAGGTGTTATCACCCCAGTTACTTCTGCCTGGAATAATCCTGTTTGGCCTGTACGTAAGAGTGATAATTCTTGGCGCATGACTGTTGATTATCGAGAATTGAATAGACACACACCCTCTTTGACTGTTGCAGTACCGGATGTTATTACTAGGCCTGGGCAAAAATTTCGTTCCGTTCGCGGAAATTGCGATAATTTGACATTTTTGCGTTCCGCGGAGAGCGCGAAAATGTCAAAAATACCGGTTTCCGCAGCTTGGCGATAATTTGTTTCTTGCTCGCGCTGTAAAATGATACATTCTCGCGCGCGCGCGATCGCCTTACCTGAATCCCTGCGTTCGCCGACAAGTTTTCTTGATCCGGTCGCGTTCTCCATGAGATGTTGTATTGTTTTTAGCCATTTGCGCTGTCTCGCGACAGTTCGCGCCCGCAGTGACGTCATGCGTCGCGCGATCACGTCTTTCTTCTCGCGATCATGCACCGCGAGAACAACTCAAAACAAGATGGCCGCGCCCGCAAGCAACCACATGGGTAAGTTGGCGACCCGCAACCATGCAGAAAATCTCGCGAACATGCCGGAAAAAAACTTCCGCATCTTCGCGATATTTCTGCTTGTTTGCGATAATTTTAAACATTCTCGCGATAATTTGCGAAGGTTAATTCCGCAAATTCCGCCCACCCCTAGTTATTACCCTAATTGAAAGAATCCAAAAACATCCAGGTACATGGTATGCGTCCATTGATATTGCTAATGCTTTCTTTTCGATTCCGATTGCCCCTGAGTGTCAGGAACAATTCAGTTTTACGTGGAACGGGCGTCAGATGACGTTTAGAAGTCTTCCTCAGGGCTATGTGCATAGTCCTACGATATGTCACCGGTTGGTGGCAGAGCATCTGGCTGAGGTACCGGTTCATCCACAAATTCAGATATGTCACTATATTGATGATATTTTGATCCAAGGCGAATCACGAGAGGAAGTTCAGACCCAATTGGATAGAGTCATTGAGTGTCTGCGCGAGAAAGGTTGGGAAATCAACCCGGATAAATTACAAGGTCCGTCCCAAGCTGTAAAATTTTTGGGTATTAATTGGCATGAAGGGCACCGAGAAGTGATCCCTCAGGTTAAACAGAAAATTCTTGATTTCGCAGTTCCGAGAAATAGGAAAGAAGCCCAAAGCTTCATTGGTTTGTTTGGATTTTGGCGCCAGCATATTCCTCATTTGAGTCAAATATTGGCCCCTTTGTACCGTGTCACTCATAAAAAGAATGCATTTGAATGGGATAAACCACAGCAAGATGCGTTCAGTCTGGCAAAAGAAGCAATTCAGCATGCTCTGGATTTATGGCCTGTATGTGATGGTGATGTGGATTTGAATGTGTCTGTACAAGGCCTTTATGCGAATTGGAGTTTGTGGCAGAAACAAGGCAAGAGTAGAGTACCGTTAGGTTTCTGGACCAAAAAGTTACCTGATGCTGGTGAGCGTTATACACCTTTTGAGAAACAGCTACTTGCATGTTATTGGGCTCTGGTGGATACCGAGCAGTTGACTTTGGGACATGATATAGTTTTGCGACCTGAAATTCCTATCATGCAGTGGGTTATGAGTTCGCCGAAAACTCACCGAATTGGACACGCTCAAGAGGCGAGTGTGATTAAATGGAAATGGTATATACAAGATAGGGCACGTGTGGGACAAAAAGGAGTTGCATCTTTGCATGAGCAGGTGGCACGGGCGCCATCAACTGAAACTGAGAGTGAATGTTTCGTACCTTTAGTACAGGAATCTCCTGTTAAGTGGGGTAAACCTTTCGATGATTTGTCCGCAGAGGACAGAAACCATGTCTGGTTTACGGATGGTTCAGCAAGGTTCATAGGGACGAAACGGCATTGGAAGGCAGTGTCCTATAATCCGATCACACAAAAATTGCTGAGTACAACTGGTGAGGGTAAGAGCAGTCAATTTGCTGAACTCTATGCTGTTTATCAAGTTCTGAAACAAGAATTACCTGGCATATGTCATATTTTTACCGATTCTTGGTCTACTGCCAATGGACTGGCAGTTTGGTTACCGACTTAGCATTCCCATAGTTGGAAAATCCATTCCAAGGAATTGTGGGGAAAAGAATTATGGCAGGAGATTTGGGAAATGCTCCCACAGAGTACTGTTACAATCTTCCATGTGGATGCTCATACCCCGATAGACTCTCTTGACAAATTCTTTCATAATATTGCAGATGAGAAATCTAAAATTGCTGAGGCAGTGGTGGACACGCAAGATTCTGATATTGCGGGATTGGCAAAATGGGCACACCAGAAAGCAGGACACTTTGGAGAGAAAGCCACTAGCAGGTGGGCTGCTGATCGAGGAATTTATATTCCCCTAGATTTAATTGAAAATGTTATTTTACATTGTCCCATTTGTCAGCATATCAGGCAGCGCAAAGTGCCCCAAATTGTTAAAGGTCATTTACATCGCGGGAAAGTGCCCGCTCAAATTTGGCAGATTGATTACATTGGTCCACTCCCTATGAGTAGGAATTGTCAATATGTTTGCACCATTGTTGATACATACAGTGGCCTGTTGGTGGCCCTTCCCTGTAAGCAAGCTACCCAACTGAATACTATTAAAACATTGGAATTGATTATGATGTATTATGGTGTGCCATTCCAAATTCAATCTGACAATGCATCCCATTTTCGTGGAAGATTGGTACAGGAATTCTGTGTGGAAAACAATATTGAATGGGTGTTTCATATACCCTATTACCCACAGGCCTCGGGTCTTGTGGAGAGGTTGAATGGCCTGCTAAAAGACCAACTCCGCAAATTAACGGATGACAAGTATAAGAATTGGCGAGATTTTTTACCTCAAGCGCTAATGATTTTGAATAACCGTCCTTTTCTAAATGCTGAATCCCCACTTATGCGTCTGTTTCCTCCGAATGTTGTTGCTGAACCCAATGAGATCAGAGAGACTGTGATGTACTGGGAGATTACTCCCGGAGCTTTGGCTCCATGCAGAGCGACCCCAGGGTCGGCAGGTTTAGACTTGCATGCTATGGATGACTCCATTAGAAAAAGTAAAGATCGAGTCATCATCGAGACAGGTGTTGGCGTTCAGATACCACCTGGAAATTTCGGATTAATCGCCCCTAGATCGGGGCTGGCTGTAAAAGGCATTCAGGTGCTTGGAGGAATCATTGATAGCGATTATCAGGGAGAGATTAAGGTGCTCCTGCTGAATGGCAGTGAGGTTGACTTACTGATACATAAAACTGACCGAGTGGCTCAATTGCTAATTATGCCTGTCTTCAGTGGTGAGATGGTAAAAGGCACTGCCCCAACGTTACTAACTGTACGTGGTCAGAAAGGTTTTGGCTCTACAGACAATCCTGGGGCCAGAGTTTGGGTGCAGTCGCCTAAGAATCCCCCTGAACAGGCAGAGGTCATTGCAACCGGTCACGATAATACCATTCTAGTTATGAGACCAGGGAAAGATGGCTGGGAAGCAGTCCCGGCTGACAAATGTTACTTACGAGAATAAATAATGCCTGTATTTGATTCTCTTTCAGATCATTCTTTGGACTGTTGCTGCGGGATGTGTCGGCATCGGACTGTTTTTGGGATGGTGCGGCGGGAGAGGAGGGATCCCATCAACCCGGGATGAATGGAGAACCCGAGTGTCGCGTTCCTTCGCTGCGTGGGATTCGTCATCGAACTTTTGGATTTCGCTTGCGACACGGGTGACTAGCGCCCCTCATTTCTGCCTGACACCGATGAGATCAGTGAATGATATTTTGTCAACTTGCTTGGTTGCTGTTCCTGCCTCGTTGGAAACTTTAACTCATATTTTCAATATATCCACCGCTCGCCCCAATGTTCTTCTGGGCGATTTCGCTACCCATCAATATTGCCCCTTGTGTACTGAACTGTCAGACCCGATACCCCCCTATCCAGTCCCAAATAGTTACCTATAATATCACACAAGGGGATTTGTGTTTTTTCCTCACGTGTAATCCTAGTGCAATTTCGGAATGTATGCGTTTAAAATTGAAAGGGGCCACCTCATTCACCGCTCATGAACGAACTTTGTGCCTTCAAAGGACGCCGAAAATATGTACCTTTGTTCAAAATAACATGACTTGCAAGAGTATGGTAGTTGCCCCCAGTCATTATCGCACGATGTTACTACCTGCCGGATGGCTTTTCTCATGTGGTAATACTTCCTGGCCATATGTCCCCGCAAATATTTCTGGAGGCCCTTGTGCTATTACTAGATTAAGTTTGCTAATGTTTTCGTCGCATCCGAATGCCAACTCTCGTGTGGTTCGAGATACAGTGAGATTACAGGAGGATTGTGACTCATCTTTGCATTTATATTCTAAGTCCGAATATCTTAGCCTGGCTGTTTCAATTATTGGTGTTCCTGCTTTGGCAGTTTATAATGCCAAATCTATTGAGAAAATGGCTTGCTGGATGGTGAAATCCATTAATAATACTTCCACAGTCCTGTCGGACATGCTATTAGACGCCCAGGGTGAACGAAGGGCTATCTTGCAAAATCGAGCGGCCATTGATTATCTTTTGCTTAAACATGGACACGATTGTTCTAATTTTGAGGGTCTTTGTTGTTTTAACTTGTCTGATCATACACAATCCATTCGAGCTCACATTAACAAGCTACATGACTTGACAGAAGAAGTAAGAAAACACATTGATCAGGGCTGGTTTGACTGGCTCTTTAATTGGTTACCTGATTTGCATTTCTTACGTCAAATATTAGGAGGTATTCTGATTACTATCGCCATTTTGATTTCCATCTGTTGCTTTATTCAGTGTGTTCCTTCACTACTTCAATTCTGCACACCTGGTACTCGACATAGATCAGTTAGTTTTGTTTCATATTATTCTTCCACAGATGTTAGTTCCGTTTAATGAATGTATAATAGACTGAAGTCAAGGGTGAAATGTTCTGCTCGATTTTCCTGGCCTTCTTGTGTTGACAAGTGATTGGATGTGACTTCAGTCTCTTATCATTCAAGCCTAAGGGTTAGAGTAGTGAATGGAGCCTATTTACTAGGCACTTTGATATGATTCTGTGCTCTTCCCCATAGATCAGGGCTTGCATATATAGCCTAGGGGATAGATTCGTTAGTATTAGGCATAACCTGTCCTATAGTGAGGGTATTTCATGGAGCTGTGCTGAATTCAGGTCTGGTAGGCCTCAAACGGGAGAGACTCCATCTTTCTTTCTGCTTCGGCAGCTTGGGATGCTTCTAGGCCAAAAGCTATGTTTTAGTTATGAGGTGTTATTCGCTTGGAGAGAACCGGTTCAGGCCGGCCCTTATCGAAGGATTGTATTTTTCTTCATGCCGAAGACACTACATCAGGCCGGCCGGCTGGGAACGTGTCCTTGGTACGGGGAGGTACAAGAATTTGGTGGGCGGCAGGTTACGGGCCGGAATTTTCCATGAGGAAATGCACCTCTATATTAGTGAAAGTCTGAGGCAGTTACATGTTCAGTCCGTAGGCGGCATCTGGCCGTTAGCAGTAAAGCTACTACTTATTCCAGGGAAGACAGACGCCATCTTGAAGGCGGAGAAGAACCGAGAGACAGATGCTTTCCTAGCAGAATAGCCAGAGAGGAGAGAGTAGCCGATAAGGAAGAGGTCCCAGTGACTCGAAGAAGGGTGATTCCAGGCGAGCCGAGATACAGACGAGAAGGGAACCTAGATGACCACTGAGTGCAGGCTACATACTACTAAGGTGATGTCGACCCTTTCTTATTAGAGTGTACAACTTAATCTTTCACTTTTCTTTGCAGGTTATGTGTTATATCGTAATGTTATGTGATTATGCATGTAATGAGTAATAAAGTATCCAGTTTGTAGTGAACCAACATGTGCTGCGTGTTCTTGTATAAGAGGGTAGCCTATTCTTCTAGTCAGCTGCGGCTACATGAACAGATGTTAACCCTGATCAGGTAAGTGGTAACTGAATAAGGGAGAGAGGAGCCCCTCGAACCTGAGAACAAGCTGTACTCAAACTGGCAATCCTTGTGTGATCTGATGAATAGTGAGCCCTTTTTGTATGTTATGGTAACCATAGGATGAACTGTCGTATGAGACTGCCATCTGGGTAGAGAGGTCTGGATTCGTAGGGGATCGCGAGGCCGCCGATTGTGCTGATACTGTCGTCTGGGCAGAGAGGTCTGGGTTCGTATGGGACCGCGAGGCCGCCACTTGTGATACTGTCGTATGGGCAGAGAGGTCTGGGTTCGTATGGGACCGCGAGGCCGCCACTTGTGATACTATCGTATGGGCAGAGAGGTCTGGATTCGTAGGGGATCGCGAGGCCGCCGATTGTGCTGATACTGTCGTCTGGGCAGAGAGGTCTGGGTTCGTATGGGACCGCGAGGCCGCCACTTGTGATACTGTCGTATGGGCAGAGAGGTCTGGGTTCGTATGGGACCGCGAGGCCGCCACTTGTGATACTGTCGTATGGGCAGAGAGGTCTGGGTTCGTATGGGACCGCGAGGCCGCCACTTGTGATACTGTCGTATGGGCAGAGAGGTCTGGATTCGTAGGGGATCGCGAGGCCGCCGATTGTGCTGATACTGTCGTCTGGGCAGAGAGGTCTGGGTTCGTATGGGACCGCGAGGCCGCCACTTGTGCTGATACTGTCGTCTGGGCAGAGAGGTCTGGGTTCGTATGGGACCGCGAGGCCGCCACTTGTGATACTGTCGTATGGGCAGAGAGGTCTGGGTTCGTATGGGACCGCGAGGCCGCCGATTGTGAGATCTTGGTATACATAGTAGGAATCCCCTGTCCTTAGGTGATAGATATATATGTGGTTGTAGGATTGTAAATAGGTTCTAGGGAGGGGGTAACGTTCTGGCTGGGTTAGTGAGGCTCTGATGAGTGGGTTCTATCTGATCCGAAAACCCAAGCAGAACAGTAGCGCGGCCATGTGGCGGTCTGAGACTCGCCCCCCCCCTGCTCCCCGGGAGTCGTGGGAAGGCCCGGTGCGCCCCCTGCCGAGTGGGAGCGACACCGCATGCAGAGACAGTGACTTTCCCCCTCCGTACTGTTGAGTCTCCCCTCCGTGGCATTACCCTCTCCTGGGGTCTGCCGTTCGCAGGACCCACCAGTGCTCCATGCGTTCTACGTCTAAGTAGCGCTGATCACTCATTTGTATTTACCAGTGCTCAATGCGTTCCATGTTGAAGTAGCGCTGATCATTCAATTGTATTCACCAGTGCCCAATGCGTTCTATGTTGAAGTAGCACTGATCATTCATTTGTATTCACCAGTGCTCAATGCGTTCTATGTTGGAGTAGCACTGATCATTCAATTGTATTCACCAGTGCTCAATGCGTTCTACGTCTACGTAGCGCTGATCATTCATTTGTATTTACCAGTGCTCAGTGCGTTCTATGTTGCAGTAGCGCTGATCCGTCATTTGTATGCATCCGTACTCAATGCGTTCTATGTCTAAGGAGCGCTGACCCCACATGTTGTATTCACAAGTGCTTAGTGCGTGCTAAGTCCAAATAGCGTGTAACCTCAGTTTGTGGTCTCAAGCGCTCCATTCTCCAGTTGAGGTCCCAAGTGCAAGGCGCTCCGTGTATGAGCGGGCCTCATCTCTAAAGGGTGTCCAGCAGTGCAGTACGCTCTGTGTACCAATAACGCTTTATCCTCAGGGTAGGCTTGGAAGTGCTCATGGTATTAGGCAGGCGGGTAACGCGTTCTCCGTACGATCTGCCTAGGAGTGCCTAGTCCTTAAGGTAAACGATCAGCGCTTCAACCTCAAGTTATGCTCAGGGGTGCCTAAGGTTCCAGGTATACAAGAAGAGATGTATTGCCACGCTATGCTCATGTGCCTTTGTTTCTTCGTAGACACCAGTAGCGCCACGTGTGCAGGCCCCGGCCCGCAGCACTAGGGAAGTTCATACTGCAGGGATTGCTGAGGTAACCGTAATGAGATGCTGTAATGCAAATGTTAATGTGTACAAGTTAAGATACATTGCCCTACAAGAATACCGTGTGTGCTCCTTTGATTAGATAAATCTGATTAATTTGCATTCACTTTACTGTGTGGCGTCCCTTATTGTGTGCGTTGACTGCTTCAGAGGATGTGTGTGTTGTATGGTCGCTTAACACATAGGCCTTTGGGTGCCCAGCCGCTCGTGTCACGTTACCCCCTTAGGGCCTGGAGACCACAGGTCTTACAGTATCTGTCTGCTTAAAAGAGTGGGTGTGTGCATAACTGTATAGGTGAGTAAATAGCTGTGTTATTGACTCTATAGGTGAGTGAGTAGGTGTGTGAGTAGCTCTATGAGTGACTGTGTGTGAGTGGCTGTATGGGTATATGAATGGATATATCAGTGGCTGTATTAGTGAGTAAGTTGGTGTATGATTGACTGTATGGGTAACTGATTGGATGTATGTGTAGACCTATGAATCAGTGAGTGGGTGAATACGTACTGGTATGGGTGTGTTAATGGTTTTGAGAATGCTAGTGTAGAAGTTGGAGGAGGTGTATGAAATATTATATTGAGGTGTGAGTGGGTGTGTCAGAGATTCCGAGGATTATGTTATTAGTGATGTCATTAGAGATGTCATCAGTGATGTCACTGACCATGTAATGAGTGATGTAATATGTGAGGTCATAAGCAGTGCATTGCGAGGCACGAGTTATAGTTTGCTCAGCTAACTATAATTGCTGAATTTCCCTGATTTTGTGAGTGTGAAATATGAGCCTAACTATAACGTCCCTGTAACCTTTGTTTTTTTTCAGTGAATTTCTAAGGTTTTTAAAATTATTTTTCCTAACTATAGCAGTCCTGTAACCTTTGTTTTTTTCAGTGAATTTCTAAGGTTTTTTAAATGCCATTTGCTAACTATAACGTCCCTGTAACCTTCCTCATGATTGTGCACTATGGTGGCAATGACCTAGGCACATTGACTGGGGTAGGGATAGAAATCCTAATGAAAGAAACTCTGCAGATCTGATGTCCCTGTTCCCTTACACTGTCTTGGTGCACTCTAATATATGCCAAAGACAGCAATGGAAATGGTCAAATCAATTCTGTCCACAGATAGATAAAGCTAGGACACATGTTATTAAAACTCTTTCTGCATTCCTCAGAGACCATCTCATGGGCTGTATCTATAACAACAATCTGCTTTTTGACATGTATGGAATTTATAGAAATGATGGAGAGCATTTTACAGATGAAGGCAGCAAGGTGTTTTGAAAGGAACCTGAAACTCAGCATCCGATTTTATGTGTAGCAGACATATTCACACAACCAAAGCAACGGCTCTTGTCTGACTTACCCTGGTACCCGAAACACTGTAAAGTTTTTTTCTAAAGTTTTTTTTTTTAGTGTTTGGGGATCTTTATGATGACGTCGCGATTCCCGCGGATACATCACGAAAACAGAAAACAAAAGCAGACATTCAATGACCACCAAAACATCCCCAAATAATGTGTGAAAATATCCATTCTGAACATTGCACTACACATATTACTATCTACGCACTGCTTTCAAAGCATGTTTAAACGCATATTTTTGTATCTAAGCTTCTTTAAAAGTCATCTTTAAGACCTATTTTCCATTTTTGCGGTTATTCAGTGCGTTGCGACATCGCCGTTAACCGTTACGATCATGTTTTTTCAATAAAGTCTAAAACACATAAATGCAAACATATACAGTATTTTACATACTAGTAATTTATTACTGTACACTTCAAACTCATCCTAGTGTATTTCTAGAACAACCATCTCTAAAACCTATTTTCCGTTTTTGCAGTGAGGCCGGAGATCGCCATGACGTCGGTAATCTCGATCCCCATGGTTACATCACAAAAGCAGAAAACAAAAGCAGGAATCTAATAGCCACCACCACATAAAAAAATGATAACTATATAATTAATTCTAACCATCACAGTAGATAACTCACTATATAAATAACTCTATAAAAACATTGATCTGAATCTCAATCTCTCTATAACAATGCGTATTAATAATGCACTGATATTTTTTTATATTTTTATCCACCAATATTTGCGATGACGTTTCAATGGTCGCGATGCCCACACAACGGTACACGTATATATATATAAATATATATATATATATATATGCTTCCACAATGACCATCAAGGTCAGATAATCACTCCAAAACATGCTGATGCCCAAAGTCCAACTGCTAGTAAATATTTAATTTTTTATATTCTATTGTTTAACAAAACAATATCCCACATGGAACATGTGGCGTGTTTCTGCTCACGCCTTCAACCGAGCCATCCATTTAACCCACAAACTAAGTGTTTAAAAAGAAACAAAGGACTACTATATCCCCTTGACTTACTACCTGTTAACAGCATCTAGAGCACCTACTCAGCCCTAGCGTCCTAGGATTCAGCCACATTAGAATTACAAATTATACAATATAAGTCAATGCAAACACCATTATTATGTTGCAACACATCAAATGGGGATATGCTGATCATTTCTGATGCACATACCACAGAAATATCTGCCATTATTACCTCATATGAAGACGATGTATATAGAACCAGTCTAGGAACATAAGGTTGTGAAATGCTCTTTTGCTATTGTCAACCATTATGTCAACATCAATAGCTTATCCTTGGCACATGTCTGTCAGTTAACATATTTCAATAATAATAAATAATAATATACGCTACAATAATACATGATAATATTGATATAAATATCTTATACATGCACGCAAAGTGCAAGTGCCTCATTCCTTGCGGATATTGCAATAACCCCGTAAAGTGCAAATGCTAATTCCTCAACAGTGTCATTATCCAGACTGATAATGATTAAGGTACAGTGCTAATTACACTATCAAACTATATATAACTTCCTTATTCACTGTAAAGTGCAAATGCTTCAGTAGAGAACCCATTCCATTTTTTTCCTCAGTCATACGTCTAAAAAGTAAATCACTCAATGGTCAAATAGGAGCATAATTATATAAACAATGCACACAAGGAACATTTGAATCTCATTTACATGTATAAAGTGCAAGTGTATCAAACCCCAGCTGTCTTAATCAAATAAGTTGCAGTTAAAAACAAATCATTTATGGTTGCATATACATCCTAATAATGCAGCTGCACTCTCCCCCCCCCAAGGTGGTACATCTCAAATGTTGTAACTAAAGTACTTTAGATCCGTATTCAACATAACCCAATATTATATAAAGTGCAAATGTAGCGCAGTACTAGACATCCAAGATATATAAATATAAACAAGAGACAGTTAATGCTAAATAAGCATCACACAGTTCTCAGATCAAAGAGGGTCAAGTAATAAAATCTTGATCAGACTTGAAATTAAAAGGTAATGTTCGGGTTATGACTATCACTCATAAATGATGATGCAGCTCAGCATCAAGATTGTGTCCCCACGGTATCTCAGTGCCAAAGAGAATGATCATCCGCGATTCACACTGGCGTAGTTCTAGATCCCTATTACCTCTCTGCAGATGGGCTTTAATATGTTTTATGCCATAATATTGAAAATATGTTAATTTTCCTTGATGCTCTTCCCAGAAGTGTTTCTCCATGGGGTATGTTGGATCCTGATGCTTGATGGCCCTAATATGCTGCAAAATCCTCAGTTTTAGCCTGACAATCGGGCTGCCCATATACTGCATACCACAGCCACATTCCAGTACATTGACCACAAACTCTGTTTCACAGGTGATCAATTCCCTGATCTTACTTGTCCTGCCCTCAAAGGTCTTATACTCTGTACAGTTCGTTCCAAATTTAAAGGCCTTACAGGTGGCACATTTAAAAAAAAAAAAAAACTCCTGCTGGTCAGCTACTCTGTTTCTTGATTATACATAGATCTAGTTAGCATACCACTCAGGGATTGTGCCTTTCGATAAGTTATCTTGGGGTGCTGACCTATTATGTCTTTCAAATGCTCATCATGTTTTAAAATGTACCAATTCCTGTTGATCAGGGAGCTGATCAAGCTATAATCCATGGCGTAACCCTTGAAAAAACATGTCACCTGAACCTGGTCCCTATTAGCCCCTATTGTGGTTGTGGATTTGGCCTGGGTATTCAGCAACTGTTCCCTAGTACCGAGTAATCATCATCCTGGCTTTCATTTGAAACAGCTCATCCATTGAACAGATCCTGGAGACCCTAAGTAACTGACTAAACGGTATGCTCCATTTTAGAGAACGAGGATTGCCACTATTGCCATGCAAAAGTAGAATTACAGGCTCCTTTTTTTTCCGGAAAACCTTAGTTTGAATAAAGTTCCCCACTTCTTGTAATTTCAAGACCAGAAAGTCAATTTCTTGTGTACTCTAATTTACAGCCAATTGTATATTGAAAGGATTGGCATTTAAAATGGCAATGTACTCACTCAACGACTACTCATCTCCCTCCCACAGAATAAACAAATTGTCAATAAAACGCACCCACATTGCAATCCTGCTGGTGTGGCGTGCATTGCATTCAGCCCAAGCACCTTCTTTCTCACACCAACCCATATAGATTTTAGCATATGTAGGGGCAAAGGTTGCCCTCATTGCCGTTCCCTGCTTCTGGAGATACTTTTTTAAATCAAAGTGAAAGACATGGGTGAGACAGAAGGAGAGCATCGAAAGGAGCATCGTGGTGTGTTATGCCAATGTCAAAGACGTGGATCCTAGAAAATAGCAGCAAGCCTCTATACCGTATTCATGAGAAATTGAAGTATACAGGGAGCAGACATCAAACATTACCATGATATAACCACTGCGCCAGGGGATTCGATTAACCCTACTTAAAAATGAATTAGTGTCCTGTATATATGATGCGAAGCTGGTTACATAGTGACATAAGGACAAATCTAAAACTCTGGAAGTGTTTTCTAATAGTGACCCGTTCATGCTTACAGCCGACCTCCAAGGGGGGTCTTGAAGGCCCTTGCGCACCTTCGGAAGACAGTAAATGACTGGCATCCTAGGGTAATCAATCTTTAAATACAGATGTTCCTCAGGTGATAACAGCCCCTGTTCGTCCCATCCCTGAAGCATGACATTATTTTCTGTTTGATAGTCACAAATGGGGTTATTTCTCAATTCTTGATAATGCTCTTTGACCTTCAGCTGCCTTCTCATTTCCCTGGTTTACTAGTTAGTGCTTAAAACAACAACATTGCCTCCTTTGTCTGAGAGCTTGAGGATAATAGCTTTGTTGTTCCGCAATGCGTTTAATTCTCACCAATCCTGCGCTGGAAAGTTGTTACAATTCCACTGTCATTCTGCTGTCCTTAATTTATTAATATCATCTGTCAGCATTTCATGAAACACATCAACAAAGTTACCAGTGAGCAATTGTGGTGTAAACCTACTTCCAGGCCTCAGACCACTGTCAATGGTGTGATCAGAAGAGAACCCCATTTGATGGAGCAAAGGTATATTGGTCACATTGGAAGTCAACATGGGATCCCTTACCTCACCTCCCATGTCCATATTGTTAATTTCCAAAATGTCTGGAATATCACCAATGGTGAAGTGCACAGGACTAGAAGTCATGGACTTTATGTTGGTAATCACCCCTGAGTTTTTCATTGCGTAATTTCAATTTCCTCACAAATATGTACACACCGAGGGGCAAAAGCTTAGGCCATAGTTTAGTATCTTCAATTGGCCTGGTGTGAGTAGAATACCAGAGATGTTAATTATCATCATGAGTGATGTAATATGTGAGGTCATAAACAGTGCATTGCGGGGGCTTGAGCTATAGTTAGGTCAGCTAACTATAACTGCTGAATTTCACTGGTTTTGTATGAGTGAAACCTGCGCCTAACTATAACGTCCCTGTAACCTTTTTTTTCAGTGAATTTCTATATTTTTCTAAATTGTATTTCCTTACTATCACGTCCCTATAACCTTTATTTGTTTCAGTACATTTCTAAGGGTTTTTTAAATCTATTTCCTAACTCTAATATCCCTATAACCTTTATTTTTTTCTATGAATTTCTAAGGCTTTTTAAAATTGTATTTCCTAACTTGAACTTCATAATAGCCTTTGTTTTTTTCTGTGAATTTTAAATCTTTTTTTAAAAATTTTGTTTCCTAACTATAACATCCCTGTACCCTTTGGTATGTTTGTCAGGAGTAATGTAATATGTGACGTCATCAGCAGTGCATTGCGCGGGCGCGAGTTATAGTTAGCTCAACTAACTATAATGGCCGAATTTCTCTGGTTTTGTGTGAAATGTCTAACTAACTATAACGTCCCTGAAGCTAATGGTTTTTTCAGTGAATTTCAAAGGTTTTTTAAATCCTCATTTCTAACTATAACAACCCTGAAACCTATGGTTTTTCCAGTGAATTTGCAAGGTTTTTTAAATGCTAATTTCTACCTATAACAACCCTGAAACCCATGATTTGTTTAGTGAATTTCAAAGATTTTTTAAATGCTAATTTCAAACTATGCCTACATAGGTAGGACATATGCAGAAAGAGGAAGAAAGAAGAAAGAGAAATGCAGAAAGAGGCAACAGAAGTCCAGAAAGACAAAGAAAGATGCAGAAAGAAGCAAGAGATATGCAGAAAGAACCAACAGAGGGACAGAAAGAGACCTTGTTGCAAAGTCATCCTGTGCCCCCAACTTTTTGCTGACGGGTACTGGTAGTAACTGAGCCTGACTAACCAGGCCTAGAGCCAGTGCCATGCTAAAAGACACTTAGAATACAGTAAAACACCTTCATAAACTAGGATACACTATGGGTTGGGGTACCCATGTGATTAGCATGACCTCCCCTGTAGTACATAATAGGGCAGGGGGATTAAAACTACCTCTAAGTCAGAGGTGCAGAAAGATGCTTCTTTAACTAGTAGTTGCATTTGCAGAGTAGTAGAGAAAGGGTGCTGGGCCTCCAACCAGTGCTCAGGAATTCCGCTGCGTAGGACTTACAGGAGGTACCAGGAGGGCTTCTTGGCCCCCAAAGTCCCTTAGGGTTAAAGTGGACTTTTTCCCCTATCCCGTAGTCTGCCAGGAGGCGCCTTTGGGTGCAAAATTCACTCCTCCGTAAGCCTGTATCTTTATAAGCATAGTGGGAAGGCTCTGGCTATGGGATCCAAGCTTCGCTGAACTCAGCACGTACATTGTTCTCTGGCGCCGATATATAGACGACATTCTGTGCAACTGGCAGGGAGATCAACACCTACTAGAAAGGTTTCTACGTCAATTGGACGACAACCCATGGAAAATCAAGACAACCCACAGTTTCTCCAAAACTGAAATTAATTTTTGGGATCTCACATTCTACATGACAACCTCTTGCGCAACAAATTGTACAGGAAAGAGACAGCTGTGAATGGCATCCTACTGGCAGAGAGTTGTCACCCTAAACACAACATCAAGAACATTCCCAAAGGGGAATTACTTCGAATCAGAAGGCACTGCAGCGAAGACCAAATGTTCGAATTTAAAGGACAAGAAGCAATAACCCGCTTGGAACAACGAGGATATGATCCATGCACTCTGCAGAAAACGCAAACTAATGTTGCAAGAACTGAGAGAGCAAGCACTCTATACCCCAAACTTCTACGTAAACAAGGAAATAGGATCAGATTAATTACGGACTACCACAATAGACATTACAATATTCGACAAATACTCAAACGCCACTGGCACTTGTTACAATACATACCAGGGCTTAATGATCATCTTTTCAACTACCCTGAGATTAGCTTCAGAAGAGCACCTAATCTGAAAAGAATGCCCTACAAATCAGAATTTGTGAACAACAGGATAAAGACAACCACTTTCTTGAAAGAACTGCAGGCTTCCACACATACCACAACTGTAGCATGTGCAAACTAGGCGTTAACTAAACCATCTTCATACCCATGCCACCTAACAAATCAAAGAATGGATTGATTGCAACAGCAAGTTTACCATCTACGTAATTTTCTGTCCATGCAATCGGCCATACATAGGAAGTACGATTCGACCACTGCGGACAATAAAACAGGAACAATATAGAAATATCAACAAGTACAACACAGGCCATCTGCTAACATACCACCTCCGCAGTGTCCACCCATACAAGAAAAGTTCCGCCCACATAAAAGAGGTGGGAACAGGGAACTCAGACTTCGAAGAAGAGAGAGTGAAACTTGGTCTTCACAAAGATGCAGAAATGTGTGGCTGGAGATGAGTAATTTACAACCCTGGATCATCTGCGATCCTCCTTTATTGAAACACTACCTGATTTGTAACCATGTACAGAGGAGCCCATCATAGTATAGGGGCACCTCCCATCTGTCTTTACACCCTACCAACATACCCCCCCCCGCAAGGAGATCTACGTCCTGCTTAACCACCACCTTTCAGGACCCTTTCTGATCCTATAGGCCATATATTCTCCTTCCTGGGTCATTGGACCTACCAGGAGCACATTTTTCCAGAAAGAAGGCAACTACACCTTTCACAGTAAAGGTTCTTTTCTCCACGTTCCATCTGAGATACTACTTGAGGTTACACCCACGGCACTTTTCCTCGGGGCGATCTTTGTAATCAAAGGTTGCTCCCCTGTGACCTCTTCTCCCCACTCCAGGCTCCCGTCAGGTTGGAATGTTTACAAACATACCCCTTGGATACCTGACAATTGATCAGATCTCGAAAAAGATAGCGTCCACCATGTCACGCTACCTATCTGCCATACACTTGCCGTTCACCACGGCATATTAGTGTACTCACTGTTTACATTTTTGACCCTGATTATATCAATACTTAAACCTTAGCATATCTAGCACATACTTTATGGCAAATAATGTGAGCCTACACCATTACAAGATGACGCTTTGGCCCAGACTATGACCCCCTGACCCGGAACCGGAAGCACCGCGATATGCGTCTCTTCTAAAGCGCATTGTTCTCTGGGCACCCTGCCCATGCTGATGGATCCCAACTGATAGCTGAAGATTTTTTGCCACACGACTAAGTAAGTGGCAGTGCGTGCCATTCAGATCAGGTCAGTGCTCGATTCATACAAGCATAGCACAAATCTTGGTCTCTTACATGATGCGAGACCAGTCCCTTTCATTTACGAAGCCCTAACCTTGACCGCTTTGTTTTTCTCTTCCCCCCCGCCCTCTAGTACTGCAGTTTTTGGCTCACTGGGAAAGGATCGAACTTTTCTCCTAATCCAGGTTTCTATTCCCAACGGTAAGCACGGTTTGGGCATGCCGGCAAAGTTTTACTCCTTCTCACGCAGTATTGATTTTCCCCTATTTCACTCGGTTTTTCGTAAATCCTCACACCTATCCTTACAAATTATATGAGGCCTTTCCACGCCACGATACATGTGAGCACCTACACAGGCCACAGAGAAATTTTCATCACTGTAGTACGATAATCCTAGAACCATGGGCCGGATAAACCAAACCTATGCCACATAGGACTAAAATTCTGGCTCATGTTAATACTGTATTGTTTTACCTTCTCCCATGCATGCTAACCTGTCGCTGTATATTTCTTTTGACCTGTGCATCCATCTTTGGAACTCTGACCTTTGTGTACTGGACCCCGTATGTATTATGCTATTCAACATATCATCGATGCCACATGGTAACTGTTTTTACATATGATCATGATTATTTGACCTGGTTTTTGACTAATTTCTCATGCTGTGATTTGTCAATATACTTACCCCAATCCATGTCAATTAATGCTGCCATTTGCACGTCCCTCCCTTCTCTCCCCACTTCCCCACTCTCCCTCTTTCTCTATTGTATATGATCTATTGCCGTATTTGTTTGTGTCATGCCGGCGCATGCCAAATCCATTGCATATCATTACTATGCAATATAATTTAATACAGTTTTTTCAAATGCTGTATATCCGGTCCTCTCCGATACTCTGCTCCCTCTCTTTGGACTCCTTTCTCCCTTGGCATTTTTACTCCGCCTCTTTTCCCCTCCACGGTTAACTTCCCACCCTGTTTCCTCTTCTCTTTTGCTTTCTATCTCTCTTCCTATTCTCTCTAACTGCTCTGCAAACCCTTCGTACACCACCTAATCCGGGTTGGACCTACTCACATACTTCTCACCTTTGCACTACTTCTATTGTTTAATTCTTATGTTGTGTTTAATCACTTTGCACTTGTTACCTTGTATAGCCCTGAGGAAGCCACAGGCTAGATGGCAGGTGTAATGGGGCGAAACACGTGTTGTCTATAAATGTTCTTCCTCTGTTTCGAAGCATCACAAAATAAATTGGAATTGATTCCAGGGAACAAGTGAGTTGCCCTACTCATTCTGACACATCGACGTGTTTGCAGAGTGTTGGAGAAAGGGGGCGTGGCCTCTGAAGACGTCTTAGCAATCCTACTGTGTGGGACTTACTGGAGGTAACAAGAGGGATAGTTGGACCCCAAGGACATCCTTGGGGGCTAACTACCCCTCCTATTGCCTCCAGTAAGCACCACACAGCAGGATTGCTAAGTCCTCATACCAGGCCACACCCCCTTTGCCCACCACTCTGCAAACGCACTACCTAGCACGCTCTTGGATGGGGATTGAAGTCCCCTTTACTGCTGGGGGTCCTTAGGGGCCAACTAGCCTACCTCTTACCTGCAGTAAGCCCCACACAGTGGGATTGTTGAGAGGTGGACAGAGGCCACACCCCTCTTTCTCCACCACTCTGTAAACGCACCTCTTGGCACACTGCTGCTCGGGGGATGAAGTCCACTTGTGTCCTGAAATCCTCAGAACACAAAAGGACCTCATCGCCCTACCAAGCAGTGTGTTTGCAGAGTGGTGTAAAAAGGGGTGTGGCCTTGGACTACCTCTCTGCAATCCAGCTGTGTGGTGCTTACTGGAGGTACCTGGTGGGCTAGTTGGCCCCAGGGACCCTCAGTATTCAAGGGGACTTAATTCCCCAATTTAGAACATGCCAGGGGGCGCGTTTGCAGAGTGGTGCAGGGAGGGGGCGGGCCTCCGGCAAGATGGCAGCTTTTTGATTTATTTTTTTTAGAAGGGGGGCTGTGTGGCCTTCCTTCTTTCAATGTTTTTTAGGCCCTGGGGACCTCATCCCCCAGGGCCTGCCACATTTAAAAACAAAAAACGGGAAGGGGGCCGTACAGCCACTTTCCCGAGGCCAATTTCGGCCCCGGGAACCCAATCCCCCAGGGCATGGCCAGCCTTCTTTTTAAAAAGCAAAAATAAATTTGGAGAGGGAGCGCGTGACCTCCTCCTCAAGCCAATTATGGCCCCGGGGATTCCATCGCCCAGGGCATGGCATTCCTTCTTTAAAAAAAAAAAAGAATTAGGGAGGGGGGCCACGTGGACACCCTCCTCAGGCCAATTATGGCTGGCCATCCGTTTTTGTTAATGTATTTTCTTTTATTAAAGGGGAGGGGGCCCCCACCTGTGCCAGTACTGGCCCCGGGGATCCCATCCCCCGGGGCTTGCCCTCAGCGATGGGGACTGTGGGGGGAGCAAAGCAGTGTTTGCTATGACAGGGCGGGAGCCGTGCTCCTGCCCTGCCATAGCACAACAGCAATGTCCCAGGGGTCGGCACCCTGGGACGTTGCAGGAGCCGGCTGTCAGACTCTAATTACAGTACTCAAACTTACACAGGAACAGAGATGCTAGTTCCCAAATCCACCCCGACAGCAATCCAGAGCTTAGTGTGACACGTCTCTAGAGTGGCTATCTAGGGGGAAGGGGGAAAGTGGATAAAATAACAAAAGAGAGAAGAGACTGTTCTGCGGCTTCCTTCAGGAGTCCGTCCAGCAGACTTCTTTTGCTGAAGAGATAACCTGTCGACAAGAGTTATTGTTATCATAAACTTTTAGTCTTTAACCTCTCTTATCTCTTAACCCCTATTGCCTTATTTCCTTACCATGCCAATTTCAGAACTCTGCTTCTCTTCTATTTCTTTTCTGTGTGTGCTTTTATTTCCTTAACTATATTCTTCGTCTGCAATTAAAAAGGAAATAGCTAGAACCCAAGGTTTATCTGCCTCATATAAATCTTTCTCTCTGAGCTTCTCACTTACTTCCTATTTTTCTTTTTACTCTCCTATGTTTTATCTTCCTTGGTATCTGCCTTAATTCACAGCTTCTTTTCTTTTTTGCACACCTGTAATATAGTTACATTTATCTGTTAAGAACTTCTGCTTTCTTGTAAACTAGATGTTATCTATTTTAATTTGGTATTCTACTTACTGAGTTTGAGGTCTTTTCCTATTGGTAATTATTCATCTGTGTGTTTAATGCTTTCTTCTTTTTTTGTGGTGGTATTTTACTATCTGTACTTAGCTACTGTTCGACGACTTATTTCTGTGGTAAGTATGGTTTTATCTTATTCTATTATTTGTAGTTGCTCAAGAGTTCTAACCTATATTGCAATTCTCTCTTCGATTCTTTTCAGGACTTGCCGTTACTACTCGTTACCTCTGTGAAGAATTACAGTAAAGCCACTTTCCTCACAGTAAGTTCTATGACTCTATTGATTTCAGTAATTTACTTCAGTTCTCTGACGTGACAAATATACACTCGTTAACTTAGCTTCATTTTTCTTGTTCTTCCTTCAGATGCTCCTGTTGACGCTGCTTCCTCTCCATGACGACTCGGTGCGAAATCTTCACAAACTAAGATTTGCTGTTCTCCTCAAAAGTCACTTTACTTCATGGAACTCGGATTTCGAACTTGTATCTACTGACTTCCGAAAGCCCTTCAGGGTAGATTCTGAAAAGCCTTCGAGCGAAAACTGAAACACTTTTAGTCAGCGTGCACTGGAATGCGCACCTGACTCTCTGGAATTCTTAGTGAAGTGCGCAGTTCCTAGGCAGCGCGAGCCTCACCTAGGATTCCAGCGCGTTCTCTGCCAAACACTAGAACGCTAACAGCTACTCGGTTCTGGTGGCCTTTTCTGGCGCCATTTCCGAGTCAGCTCCATCCATGTACCTTCCATTGCTGGGGGTGTACAAACTTTGAGTCTTCGATGCGCGATTAAACCTATCTGTAATCTTGGGTTCCTGACAGTACCCTCCAACAAGGTAGGTTCTCTCCTCTGGGGTTTAGTGTGTGATCGTAGGTGAAAGGCCTTAACTAATCTTGGAGCATGGACATCTTCCTCTCGTTCCCAAGACCTTTCCTCAGGCCCATAACCCTTCCAGTCCACCAAATAGTATAACTTCCCTTTTTGTATTTTGGAGTCTAGAATTTCCTTGACTTCAAATTCAGTACCAGTCTCTAGCTGAAGAGGCCTTGGAGGCAGGTTTTTTCGCAGATCTTCTGGAGCCTTCTTCAACAGGGATATGTGGAAAACTGGATGTATTTTCAACTTTGGTGGCAATTGAACTCGGTAAGTCACCGGATTTATTTTCTCCTCTACCAGATATGGACCAATAAATCTCGGTTGAAATTTTCGATTACCTTTCAATCTCAAATTCTTAGTACTTAACCAAACCTTGTCTCCTATTTCCAATGAGGGGCCTTTCTGTCTGCATAACTCTTATATTTTTCTTTAGCTAGTTCAAGATTTTCAATTGCCCTCTTATGTACCTGATCTAACTGTGTTACAATCTCCTCCACCGCCGGAACTGAGATCTCGGTTTGCCTGAGGGTCGAGTTACCCAGTGGAAACATTCTTTGCATTATTATGGGCGAACTCTGCTGCCCACAAATAATCCGACCAATTTCCTTCTTGTTTCGAAAGAAACAATCTCAGATACTGTTCAAGTTCCTGGTTCACCCTCTCGGTTTGACCGTCAGTTTCTGGGTGGTAACTGGTGGAAAAACGGACTTCTGTACCCAACCCTTCCATGAAAGATTTCCAAAAGTGGGAAATGAACTGTGGACCCCTATCTGTGATTACTATTTTAGGGATTCCATGTATTTTCACTATTTGAGCACTAAAATGAGTTGCCAACTGCTTAGCTGTTGGCACTCCCTTTAAAGCTGTAAAATGAGCCATTTTAGAAAGGGAATCTACTACTACTAAGATGGTATTGTAGCCCTGACTAAGGGGTAAGTCAGTTACGAGGTCTAATGTAACAGTGTGCCAAGGATAAGGTGGAGTGGGTAAGGGCATAAGTAAACCTTTTAGGGCCTGCCTTTCGGATTTTCCCTGAGCACAGATCTCACAAGTCTTAACATATTGCTCAATACTTTTCGACATTTCAGGCCACCAGTAGTGTCGCTGGATCAGTTCTCTGGTCTTTGCCTCTCCCTTATGTCCTGCCAACTTTGCATCATGGCATTCCTTGATAATCTGTTGCTGCAACTCTTTAGTGGGAATATACAGAGCTCCTTGGAAGTAGGGCAACTGATTACGAGCCTCCCTTCCTTCCTCCTTCGCCCACTCTTTCAAGGTCTTTTCATCCATTGCGTCAGTGATACCCTGTTCAAGATCAACTGAAGTGATTGCTCCAATAATCTTCTCACTTGGGATAATGGATTGATTTCCTAGAGGCGTCTTTTGATTTTCTGTGTCTATCCTAGACAAGGCATCTGCTTTTCCGTTCTGGGCCCCTGGTCGATAAGTAATGACGAAATCGTAACCAGCAAAGTACAGCGACCATCGCAATTGTCTTGGCGTTAAGGTTCTGGCTGTTTTTAGAAATTTTAAATTTCTATGGTCTGTATATACTGTGACTTAATGCTGTGCCCCCATTAAATGATGTCTCCAATCTTTGAATGCGTCTTTTATGGCCAATAGCTCCTTCTCTGTGATGGTATAGTTTATTTCTGCCGGAGTTAATTTTCTTGACCTATAGTCGACTGGATGCAGCTGCCCCGTTTGCTTGCTTCGTTGGGACAAAATTCCTCCCACCGCCTGATCAGAGGCATCGGTCTCCACATAAAATGGTTCAGTCGGATCTGCATGTTGTAGGATTGGGGCTGACGTAAAACTTCTCTTTAGGGATTGGAAGGCTTCTTCAGCTTCAGTTGTCCATTCAAATTTGACCCCTTTTTTCAATAGACGGGTGAGTGGCAAAATCTTATGCGAAAATTCTCCAATGAATCTCCGGTAAAAATTGGCAAAACCAATAAAGCTTTGTACTTCTTTGACGCTCTCGGGGGACTTCCAATTTATCACCGCTTCGATCTTCTTGCGGTCCATAAGAATGCCTGTTGGTGAAATTACAAAGCCCAAAAATTCAACCTGAGAGACACTGAAGGCACACTTCTCTAGCTTTACAAACAGTCTGTTTTCTCTCAGCTTCTGTAAGACCCTTCTAACCTGATCCTGATGTTCTTCCTTGTTCTCAGAGTAGATAAGGATGTCATCGATGTGCACCAGTGCACACTGGTCGATGAATTCCTTCAATACATCGTTAATGAAGTGTTGAAAGGCTGCGGGAGCGTTACATAGCCCATAGGGCATAACCTGATATTGAAATAGGCCGAACCTCGTTCTGAAAGCTGTCTTCCACTCATCGCCCTCCTTCATTCTCACCAGATGATACGCTCCCCTCAGATCCAACTTCGTGTAAATTGTTGCTCCTTTCACTTGATCTAGCAAAACAGATATTAGCGGCAATGGATAACGGTTCTTTTTTGTAATCTTATTGATGGCTCTGTAGTCGATGCAAGTCCTCAAATCTCCTTCTTTCTTTGGCACAAAAAATAGGGGCGAGGAGACTGGGGTCTGCGAGGGACGAATGAAGCCATTTGCTAGATACTTATCCAAATACTCTTTTAGGTGATGGTGTTCTTTTTCCGTAAGGGCATACACACGGCTGCAAGGTAGATTTGAACCGGGTTCTATCTCAATTTTACAATCATAAGGTCTGTGGGGTGGTAATTGTTCTGCCTCCACTTCATTGAATACGTCTTCAAACTCTCGATATTCCTCTGGTATGTCTTGCACATGGATTACACAAATTGATTCTCCCATCTGACACAACGAATGTGCAGGATTCACCTCATGCTCCTGCAGCTGGCCCCTGAAACAATTTCCCAAACAATAATCTGATTCCATCTTAATAGCTCTGGTACTCCAGTTGATTGTTGGATTATGTTCAGTAAGCCAGGAAAGCCCAAGGATCAACTGAATTGTTCTTCCTCACCTAGGATTCCAGCGCGTTCTCTGCCAAACACTAGAACGCTAACAGCTACTCGGTTCTGGTGGCCTTTTCTGGCGCCATTTCCGAGTCAGCTCCACCCATGTACCTTCCATTGCTCGGGGTGTACAAACTTTGAGTCTTCGATGCGCGATTAAACCTATCTGTAATCTTGGGTTCCTGACACCGGCCCTGGGGGGTGGCAGCCCCCTGGGCCATCGAGGGCTCCTAGAGGGGGGCTGTGTGGCCCCTCTCCCAACATGCAAATAGCCCTGGGGAGAAGGTGGTCCCCAGGGCCAGGGGCTCCGCAGTGGATTCCCGTATTTCAATAAAGTGTCCCGGGGAGGTGGTGGTCCCCGGGGCATTGTGGGGGGGTTTGAGCCCCCCCACACTAATTATTTGACAAAGCCCCGGAGAGGTGGCGGACCCTGGGGCTTGGGGGGGTGCGAGACCCCCCACCGTATTAGAATAAAGTCGGGGAGGTGTTGGTCATGAGGGCTTGGGGGGCCCGTGAGGCCCCCCGCTTTTAATTACCAATGCCCCGGGGAGGTGGTGGTCCCAGGGCCAGCGTGGGGGGGAAAGGGGCCCCCCATGCATTTTAATAAAAAGCCCCTGGGAGGTGGCGGTCCCCGGGGCTACGGGTGGTGCGGGGGCCACGTGCCCCCCACGCATAATAAACTAAGCCCCGGGGAGGTGGCAGTGTCCAGGGCTGCGGGGACCCCACGGGCTCCTGCTAATTATTTGCGCAGTGCCCCGGGGCTTATAGAAACGAAGCGCGGGAGTCCGTGCTTCATTGTTTTTGTTTTTTTAGGCTGGGTACGCGCACCCAGTGCAAACTAGGCCAATTTTGTTTTTTCAAAAAATGTTTTTTTTGGCCCTGGCGGTCCTTGTGGAACCCTCTGAGCAGGCCTAGAGGGTCAGGGTATTTTACCCTTCCCCCTCTTCTTGTTTTTTTATCCTTTTTTGTACTGTTTACTTGTGACTCGGTTACCAAGTCACAAGATGGCTGCCAACACTTCCTGGTTTGGAGTGTTGGCAGCCAATAAGAATGAAGCTTGTGCTCGGGAGGGTTCGCGAACCCTCCTCTGTGCTCAGATATCGATATATATTTTTTTTTAATTTCTCAGGAACTACTGAACGGATTTACACCGTTTGAAAAAGCGTTGCTTTCTGAACCAAGAGCTACCTTTTTGCCAAATTTGGTGTCATTCCATTTAGCAGTTCGAGCTGTAGCCTGTTCCAAAATTCCGATGGAAATTAACATGGGGAAAACACGTTTTGGGATCCCCCTTTTTTCTTGGTCCCGCTTGACGAATCACCCAGAAACTTTCAGGACAGGAGCTGACCTGAGTGAACCATTAGTTTTTAAAATTTTGTGAAAATTCGTCAAACGGCGCCAAAGATATTGCCAAAAGAAAAGACACATTTGAATAGAAACAAGGTTCTAACTATAACTACCTACTGGCGACCGCCAGTAGGTAATAGATATATATTTGCTCCGAGTAGCTGTTTTTTAAATATTCATGAGTCCACCCTCATGTTGGGAGGCACCCACCTCGAGGAGTTCAGCAGGCATGTGTATAGTTGGAGCGAGGATATATTGAAACCTGCCTGAACCGCTGCACTGATATCGGAGGAGGCATTAACTCTGTCGACACATGTCGGACGTTAGTCAATGGAGGGACGTGCAGTTATTGAACTGCCGCCCGCAGAGGCATGCCGAGTGGCTTTGATGAATGCCGCAAGGCGAAGGGAATTGTCGGCACTGTGGGGGTTGCATGCTGCCCATCGGGGGAAAATTGGGAGGACACACTGACATGGCGCCAAAATACATCAGGCATTTGGAGCTGCAATGGCACAAGTCCTCTTTTGTTAACTATGCCTGCATCCACCAATAGAAGCCATCCCTATGGCGTATAAAGAGCTAATCAGTATACATGGTGTCGATTTCATTTCTGCAAGCACTGATAAAGGCAAGACGCCGAAAACGTCTGCTTGGAATAAATCATGATGACCCCGAGAGTGCTCCGAGTAGCTGTTTTTTAAAATATTCATGAGTCCACCCTCATGTTGGGAGGCACCCGCCTCGAAAAGTTCAGCAGGCATGTGTGGATTTGGAGCGAGGGCATATATATATATATATATATATATATATATATATATATATATATATATATATATATATATATATATATATATATATATATATATAATATATATATTCACAAACAGTTCCATTTTACTGGGGGCCCCGACCCTGCAGGGCGGGCTCTTAAGACAGGAATGGAAATCCTGTCGATATGAAGACTCATCACAGAACAATAAAGAGCCCAACTTCGGTAAATGGCAGGAGCTGACTTTAATTTATCGTCTGCGCTACAACATGCATCGCACTCCAATTCCTTACGCGTTTCAGCATATCTGCCTTGATCACAGGTGAGTGCATTTGTAAAATCCAAGTGGTCACGTGCCTGTAGTTCATGCTTTTGACTGCAGGCCCCAGAATGCACCTGCCGGGTATCCTTGTATGTGCACTGGTAAATCCGTGTTTGCTGAATAGCGTTAGTGTCCCAATGTCACAAAAATATTCGGTTCTCAAAAGGTGCACTTAAAATTCTTTCTGCAAAATGCCTCAAAACTGCAGCGCCTTTAAATGTTACTGTGCTGTTTGCCACGAAGTCGTAAGAGGAAAGCATTCCTCCTCTCCCTTTCTCCCCCACAGTTCCAAATTGCTTCGGAAATCCTTTGTTAGCTGGAATTGCGGAGAGCGGGTCATCCCCCTCCTTCAAATATTCACAAACAGTTCCATTTTACTGGGGGCCCCGACCCTGCAGGGCGGTCTCTTAAGACAGGAATGGAAATCCTGTCGATATGAAGACTCATCACAGAACAATAAAGAGCCCAACTTCGGTAAATGGCAGGAGCTGACTTTAATTTATCGTCTGCGCTACAGCATGCATCGCACTCCAATTCCTTACGCGTTTCAGCATATCTGCCTTGATCACAGGGGAGTGCATTTGTAAAATCCAAGTGGTCACGTGCCTGTAGTTCATGCTTTTGACTGCAGGCCCCAGAATGCACCTGCTGGGTATCCTTGTATGTGCACTGGTAAATCCGTGTTTGCTGAATAGCGTTAGTGTCCCAATGTCACAAAAATATTCGGTTCTCAAAAGGTGCACTTAAAATTCTTTCTGCAAAATGCCTCAAAACTGCAGCGCCTTTAAATGTTACTGTGCTGTTTGCCACGAAGTCGTAAGAGGAAAGCATTCCTCCTCTCCCTTTCTCCCCCACAGTTCCAAATTGCTTCGGAAATCCTTTGTTAGCTGGAATTGCGGAGAGCGGGTCATCCCCCTCCTTCAAATATTCACAAACAGTTCCATTTTACTGGGGGCCCCGACCCTGCAGGGCGGGCTCTTAAGACAGGAATGGAAATCCTGTTGATATGAAGACTCATCACAGAACAATAAAGAGCCCAACTTCGGTAAATGGCAGGAGCTGACTTTAATTTATCGTCTGCGCTACAGCATGCATCGCACTCCAATTCCTTACGCGTTTCAGCATATCTGCCTTGATCACAGGTGAGTGCATTTGTAAAATCCAAGTGGTCACGTGCCTGTAGTTCATGCTTTTGACTGCAGGCCCCAGAATGCACCTGCCGGGTATCCTTGTATGTGCACTGGTAAATCCGTGTTTGCTGAATAGCGTTAGTGTCCCAATGTCACAAAAATATTCGGTTCTCAAAAGGTGCACTTTAAATTCTTTCTGCAAAATGCCTCAAAACTGCAGCGCCTTTAAATGTTACTGTGCTGTTTGCCACGAAGTCGTAAGAGGAAAGCATTCCTCCTCTCCCTTTCTCCCCCACAGTTCCAAATTGCTTCGGAAATCCTTTGTTAGCTGGAATTGCGGAGAGCGGGTCATCCCCCTCCTTCAAATATTCACAAACAGTTCCATTTTACTGGGGGCCCCGACCCTGCAGGGCGGGCTCTTAAGACAGGAATGGAAATCCTGTCGATATGAAGACTCATCACAGAACAATAAAGAGCCCAACTTCGGTAAATGGCAGGAGCTGACTTTAATTTATCGTCTGCGCTACAGCATGCATCGCACTCCAATTCCTTACGCGTTTCAGCATATCTGCCTTGATCACAGGTGAGTGCATTTGTAAAATCCAAGTGGTCACGTGCCTGTAGTTCATGCTTTTGACTGCAGGCCCCAGAATGCACCTGCCGGGTATCCTTGTATGTGCACTGGTAAATCCGTGTTTGCTGAATAGCGTTAGTGTCCCAATGTCACAAAAATATTCGGTTCTCAAAAGGTGCACTTAAAATTCTTTCTGCAAAATGCCTCAAAACTGCAGCGCCTTTAAATGTTACTGTGCTGTTTGCCACGAAGTCGTAAGAGGAAAGCATTCCTCCTCTCCCTTTCTCCCCCACAGTTCCAAATTGCTTCGGAAATCCTTTGTTAGCTGGAATTGCGGAGAGCGGGTCATCCCCCTCCTTCAAATATTCACAAACAGTTCCATTTTACTGGGGGCCCCGACCCTGCAGGGCGGGCTCTTAAGACAGGAATGGAAATCCTGTCGATATGAAGACTCATCACAGAACAATAAAGAGCCCAACTTCGGTAAATGGCAGGAGCTGACTTTAATTTATCGTCTGCGCTACAGCATGCATCGCACTCCAATTCCTTACGCGTTTCAGCATATCTGCCTTGATCACAGGTGAGTGCATTTGTAAAATCCAAGTGGTCACGTGCCTGTAGTTCATGCTTTTGACTGCAGGCCCCAGAATGCACCTGCCGGGTATCCTTGTATGTGCACTGGTAAATCCGTGTTTGCTGAATAGCGTTAGTGTCCCAATGTCACAAAAATATTCGGTTCTCAAAAGGTGCACTTAAAATTCTTTCTGCAAAATGCCTCAAAACTGCAGCGCCTTTAAATGTTACTGTGCTGTTTGCCACGAAGTCGTAAGAGGAAAGCATTCCTCCTCTCCCTTTCTCCCCCACAGTTCCAAATTGCTTCGGAAATCCTTTGTTAGCTGGAATTGCGGAGAGCGGGTCATCCCCCTCCTTCAAATATTCACAAACAGTTCCATTTTACTGGGGGCCCCGACCCTGCAGGGCGGGCTCTTAAGACAGGAATGGAAATCCTGTCGATATGAAGACTCATCACAGAACAATAAAGAGCCCAACTTCGGTAAATGGCAGGAGCTGACTTTAATTTATCGTCTGCGCTACAGCATGCATCGCACTCCAATTCCTTACGCGTTTCAGCATATCTGCCTTGATCACAGGTGAGTGCATTTGTAAAATCCAAGTGGTCACGTGCCTGTAGTTCATGCTTTTGACTGCAGGCCCCAGAATGCACCTGCCGGGTAT
Source organism: Triturus cristatus (assembly GCF_964204655.1). Lineage (NCBI taxonomy): Eukaryota > Metazoa > Chordata > Amphibia > Caudata > Salamandridae > Triturus > Triturus cristatus. Next base: position 319,648,813 of record NC_140586.1, on the reverse strand, counting down.
CCTTGTATGTGCACTGGTAAATCCGTGTTTGCTGAATAGCGTTAGTGTCCCAATGTCACAAAAATATTCGGTTCTCAAAAGGTGCACTTAAAATTCTTTCTGCAAAATGCCTCAAAACTGCAGCGCCTTTAAATGTTACTGTGCTGTTTGCCACGAAGTCGTAAGAGGAAAGCATTCCTCCTCTCCCTTCCTCCCCCACAGTTCCAAATTGCTTCGGAAATCCTTTGTTAGCTGGAATTGCGGAGAGCGGGTCATCCCCCTCCTTCAAATATTCACAAACAGTTCCATTTTACTGGGGGCCCCGACCCTGCAGGGCGGGCTCTTAAGACAGGAATGGAAATCCTGTCGATATGAAGACTCATCACAGAACAATAAAGAGCCCAACTTCGGTAAATGGCAGGAGCTGACTTTAATTTATCGTCTGCGCTACAGCATGCATCGCACTCCAATTCCTTACGCGTTTCAGCATATCTGCCTTGATCACAGGTGAGTGCATTTGTAAAATCCAAGTGGTCACGTGCCTGTAGTTCATGCATTTGACTGCAGGCCCCAGAATGCACCTGCCGGGTATCCTTGTATGTGCACTGGTAAATCCGTGTTATTCAGCTCCTGCCATTTACCGAAGTTGGGCTCTTTATTGTTCTGTGATGAGTCTTCATATCGACAGGATTTCCATTCCTGTCTTAAGAGCCCGCCCTGCAGGGTCGGGGCCCCCAGTAAAATGGAACTGTTTGTGAATATTTGAAGGAGGGGGATGACCCGCTCTCCGCAATTCCAGCTAACAAAGGATTTCCGAAGCAATTTGGAACTGTGGGGGAGAAAGGGAGAGGAGGAATGCTTTCCTCTTACGACTTCGTGGCAAACAGCACAGTAACATTTAAAGGCGCTGCAGTTTTGAGGCATTTTGCAGAAAGAATTTTAAGTGCACCTTTTGAGAACCGAATATTTTTGTGACATTGGGACACTAACACTATTCAGCAAACACGGATTTACCAGTGCACATACAAGGATACCCGGCAGGTGCATTCTGGGGCCTGCAGTCAAAAGCATGAACTACAGGCACGTGACCACTTGGATTTTACAAATGCACTCACCTGTGATCAAGGCAGATATGCTGAAACGCGTAAGGAATTGGAGTGCGATGCATGCTGTAGCGCAGACGATAAATTAAAGTCAGCTCCTGCCATTTACCGAAGTTGGGCTCTTTATTGTTCTATGATGAGTCTTCATATCGACAGGATTTCCATTCCTGTCTTAAGAGCCCGCCCTGCAGGGTCGGGGCCCCCAGTAAAATGGAACTGTTTGTGAATATTTGAAGGAGGGGGATGACCCGCTCTCCGCAATTCCAGCTAACAAAGGATTTCCGAAGCAATTTGGAACTGTGGGGGAGAAAGGGAGAGGAGGAATGCTTTCCTCTTACGACTTTGTGGCAAACAGCACAGTAACATTTAAAGGCGCTGCAGTTTTGAGGCATTTTGCAGAAAGAATTTTAAGTGCACCTTTTGAGAACCGAATATTTTTGTGACATTGGGACACTAACGCTATTCAGCAAACACGGATTTACCAGTGCACATACAAGGATACCCGGCAGGTGCATTCTGGGGCCTGCAGTCAAAAGCATGAACTACAGGCACGTGACCACTTGGATTTTACAAATGCACTCACCTGTGATCAAGGCAGATATGCTGAAACGCGTAAGGAATTGGAGTGCGATGCATGCTGTAGCGCAGACGATAAATTAAAGTCAGCTCCTGCCATTTACCGAAGTTGGGCTCTTTATTGTTCTGTGATGAGTCTTCATATCGACAGGATTTCCATTCCTGTCTTAAGAGCCCGCCCTGCAGGGTCGGGGCCCCCAGTAAAATGGAACTGTTTGTGAATATTTGAAGGAGGGGGATGACCCGCTCTCCGCAATTCCAGCTAACAAAGGATTTCCGAAGCAATTTGGAACTGTGGGGGAGAAAGGGAGAGGAGGAATGCTTTCCTCTTACGACTTTGTGGCAAACAGCACAGTAACATTTAAAGGCGCTGCAGTTTTGAGGCATTTTGCAGAAAGAATTTTAAGTGCACCTTTTGAGAACCGAATATTTTTGTGACATTGGGACACTAACACTATTCAGCAAACACGGATTTACCAGTGCACATACAAGGATACCCGGCAGGTGCATTCTGGGGCCTGCAGTCAAAAGCATGAACTACAGGCACGTGACCACTTGGATTTTACAAATGCACTCACCTGTGATCAAGGCAGATATGCTGAAACGCGTAAGGAATTGGAGTGCGATGCATGCTGTAGCGCAGACGATAAATTAAAGTCAGCTCCTGCCATTTACCGAAGTTGGGCTCTTTATTGTTCTATGATGAGTCTTCATATCGACAGGATTTCCATTCCTGTCTTAAGAGCCCGCCCTGCAGGGTCGGGGCCCCCAGTAAAATGGAACTGTTTGTGAATATTTGAAGGAGGGGGATGACCCGCTCTCCGCAATTCCAGCTAACAAAGGATTTCCGAAGCAATTTGGAACTGTGGGGGAGAAAGGGAGAGGAGGAATGCTTTCCTCTTACGACTTTGTGGCAAACAGCACAGTAACATTTAAAGGCGCTGCAGTTTTGAGGCATTTTGCAGAAAGAATTTTAAGTGCACCTTTTGAGAACCGAATATTTTTGTGACATTGGGACACTAACGCTATTCAGCAAACACGGATTTACCAGTGCACATACAAGGATACCCGGCAGGTGCATTCTGGGGCCTGCAGTCAAAAGCATGAACTACAGGCACGTGACCACTTGGATTTTACAAATGCACTCACCTGTGATCAAGGCAGATATGCTGAAATGCGTAAGGAATTGGAGTGCGATGCATGCTGTAGCGCAGACGATAAATTAAAGTCAGCTCCTGCCATTTACCGAAGTTGGGCTCTTTATTGTTCTGTGATGAGTCTTCATATCGACAGGATTTCCATTCCTGTCTTAAGAGCCCGCCCTGCAGGGTCGGGGCCCCCAGTAAAATGGAACTGTTTGTGAATATTTGAAGGAGGGGGATGACCCGCTCTCCGCAATTCCAGCTAACAAAGGATTTCCGAAGCAATTTGGAACTGTGGGGGAGAAAGGGAGAGGAGGAATGCTTTCCTCTTACGACTTCGTGGCAAACAGCACAGTAACATTTAAAGGCGCTGCAGTTTTGAGGCATTTTGCAGAAAGAATTTTAAGTGCACCTTTTGAGAACCGAATATTTTTGTGACATTGGGACACTAACGCTATTCAGCAAACACGGATTTACCAGTGCACATACAAGGATACCCGGCAGGTGCATTCTGGGGCCTGCAGTCAAAAGCATGAACTACAGGCACGTGACCACTTGGATTTTACAAATGCACTCACCTGTGATCAAGGCAGATATGCTGAAACGCGTAAGGAATTGGAGTGCGATGCATGCTGTAGCGCAGACGATAAATTAAAGTCAGCTCCTGCCATTTACCGAAGTTGGGCTCTTTATTGTTCTGTGATGAGTCTTCATATCGACAGGATTTCCATTCCTGTCTTAAGAGCGCGCCCTGCAGGGTCGGGGCCCCCAGTAAAATGGAACTGTTTGTGAATATTTGAAGGAGGGGGATGACCCGCTCTCCGCAATTCCAGCTAACAAAGGGTTTCCGAAGCAATTTGGAACTGTGGGGGAGAAAGGGAGAGGAGGAATGCTTTCCTCTTACGACTTCGTGGCAAACAGCACAGTAACATTTAAAGGCGCTGCAGTTTTGAGGCATTTTGCAGAAAGAATTTTAAGTGCACCTTTTGAGAACCGAATATTTTTGTGACATTGGGACACTAACGCTATTCAGCAAACACGGATTTACCAGTGCACATACAAGGATACCCGGCAGGTGCATTCTGGGGCCTGCAGTCAAAAGCATGAACTACAGGCACGTGACCACTTGGATTTTACAAATGCACTCACCTGTGATCAAGGCAGATATGCTGAAACGCGTAAGGAATTGGAGTGCGATGCATGCTGTAGCGCAGACGATAAATTAAAGTCAGCTCCTGCCATTTACCGAAGTTGGGCTCTTTATTGTTCTGTGATGAGTCTTCATATCGACAGGATTTCCATTCCTGTCTTAAGAGCCCGCCCTGCAGGGTCGGGGCCCCCAGTAAAATGGAACTGTTTGTGAATATTTGAAGGAGGGGGATGACCCGCTCTCCGCAATTCCAGCTAACAAAGGATTTCCGAAGCAATTTGGAACTGTGGGGGAGAAAGGGAGAGGAGGAATGCTTTCCTCTTACGACTTCGTGGCAAACAGCACAGTAACATTTAAAGGCGCTGCAGTTTTGAGGCATTTTGCAGAAAGAATTTTAAGTGCACCTTTTGAGAACCGAATATTTTTGTGACATTGGGACACTAACGCTATTCAGCAAACACGGATTTACCAGTGCACATACAAGGATACCCGGCAGGTGCATTCTGGGGCCTGCAGTCAAAAGCATGAACTACAGGCACGTGACCACTTGGATTTTACAAATGCACTCACCTGTGATCAAGGCAGATATGCTGAAACGCGTAAGGAATTGGAGTGCGATGCATGCTGTAGCGCAGACGATAAATTAAAGTCAGCTCCTGCCATTTACCGAAGTTGGGCTCTTTATTGTTCTGTGATGAGTCTTCATATCGACAGGATTTCCATTCCTGTCTTAAGAGCCCGCCCTGCAGGGTCGGGGCCCCCAGTAAAATGGAACTGTTTGTGAATATTTGAAGGAGGGGGATGACCCGCTCTCCGCAATTCCAGCTAACAAAGGATTCCCGAAGCAATTTGGAACTGTGGGGGAGAAAGGGAGAGGAGGAATGCTTTCCTCTTACGACTTCGTGGCAAACAGCACAGTAACATTTAAAGGCGCTGCAGTTTTGAGGCATTTTGCAGAAAGAATTTTAAGTGCACCTTTTGAGAACCGAATATTTTTGTGACATTGGGACACTAACGCTATTCAGCAAACACGGATTTACCAGTGCACATACAAGGATACCCGGCAGGTGCATTCTGGGGCCTGCAGTCAAAAGCATGAACTACAGGCACGTGACCACTTGGATTTTACAAATGCACTCACCTGTGATCAAGGCAGATATGCTGAAACGCGTAAGGAATTGGAGTGCGATGCATGCTGTAGCGCCGACGATAAATTAAAGTCAGCTCCTGCCATTTACCGAAGTTGGGCTCTTTATTGTTCTGTGATGAGTCTTCATATCGACAGGATTTCCATTCCTGTCTTAAGAGCCCGCCCTGCAGGGTCGGGGCCCCCAGTAAAATGGAACTGTTTGTGAATATTTGAAGGAGGGGGATGACCCGCTCTCCGCAATTCCAGCTAACAAAGGATTTCCGAAGCAATTTGGAACTGTGGGGGAGAAAGGGAGAGGAGGAATGCTTTCCTCTTACGACTTCGTGGCAAACAGCACAGTAACATTTAAAGGCGCTGCAGTTTTGAGGCATTTTGCAGAAAGAATTTTAAGTGCACCTTTTGAGAACCGAATATTTTTGTGACATTGGGACACTAACGCTATTCAGCAAACACGGATTTACCAGTGCACATACAAGGATACCCGGCAGGTGCATTCTGGGGCCTGCAGTCAAAAGCATGAACTACAGGCACGTGACCACTTGGATTTTACAAATGCACTCACCTGTGATCAAGGCAGATATGCTGAAACGCGTAAGGAATTGGAGTGCGATGCATGCTGTAGCGCAGACGATAAATTAAAGTCAGCTCCTGCCCTTTACCGAAGTTGGGCTCTTTATTGTTCTGTGATGAGTCTTCATATCGACAGGATTTCCATTCCTGTCTTAAGAGCCCGCCCTGCAGGGTCGGGGCCCCCAGTAAAATGGAACTGTTTGTGAATATTTGAAGGAGGGGGATGACCCGCTCTCCGCAATTCCAGCTAACAAAGGATTTCCGAAGCAATTTGGAACTGTGGGGGAGAAAGGGAGAGGAGGAATGCTTTCCTCTTACGACTTCGTGGCAAACAGCACAGTAACATTTAAAGGCGCTGCAGTTTTGAGGCATTTTGCAGAAAGAATTTTAAGTGCACCTTTTGAGAACCGAATATTTTTGTGACATTGGGACACTAACGCTATTCAGCAAACACGGATTTACCAGTGCACATACAAGGATACCCGGCAGGTGCATTCTGGGGCCTGCAGTCAAAAGCATGAACTACAGGCACGTGACCACTTGGATTTTACAAATGCACTCACCTGTGATCAAGGCAGATATGCTGAAACGCGTAAGGAATTGGAGTGCGATGCATGCTGTAGCGCCGACGATAAATTAAAGTCAGCTCCTGCCATTTACCGAAGTTGGGCTCTTTATTGTTCTGTGATGAGTCTTCATATCGACAGGATTTCCATTCCTGTCTTAAGAGCCCGCCCTGCAGGGTCGGGGCCCCCAGTAAAATGGAACTGTTTGTGAATATTTGAAGGAGGGGGATGACCCGCTCTCCGCAATTCCAGCTAACAAAGGATTTCCGTAGCAATTTGGAACTGTGGGGGAGAAAGGGAGAGGAGGAATGCTTTCCTCTTACGACTTCGTGGCAAACAGCACAGTAACATTTAAAGGCGCTGCAGTTTTGAGGCATTTTGCAGAAAGAATTTTAATTGCACCTTTTGAGAACCGAATATTGTTGTGACATTGGGACACTAACGCTATTCAGCAAACACGGATTTACCAGTGCACATACAAGGATACCCGGCAGGTGCATTCTGGGGCCTGCAGTCAAAAGCATGAACTACAGGCACGTGACCACTTGGATTTTACAAATGCACTCACCTGTGATCAAGGCAGATATGCTGAAACGCGTAAGGAATTGGAGTGCGATGCATGCTGTAGCGCAGACGATAAATTAAAGTCAGCTCCTGCCATTTACCGAATTTGGGCTCTTTATTGTTCTGTGATGAGTCTTCATATCGACAGGATTTCCATTCCTGTCTTAAGAGCCCGCCCTGCAGGGTCGGGGCCCCCAGTAAAATGGAACTGTTTGTGAATATTTGAAGGAGGGGGATGACCCGCTCTCCGCAATTCCAGCTAACAAAGGATTTCCGAAGCAATTTGGAACTTTGGGGGAGAAAGGGAGAGGAGGAATGCTTTCCTCTTACGACTTCGTGGCAAACAGCACAGTAACATTTAAAGGCGCTGCAGTTTTGAGGCATTTTGCAGAAAGAATTTTAAGTGCACCTTTTGAGAACCGAATATTTTTGTGACATTGGGACACTAACGCTATTCAGCAAACACGGATTTACCAGTGCACATACAAGGATACCCGGCAGGTGCATTCTGGGGCCTGCAGTCAAAAGCATGAACTACAGGCACGTGACCACTTGGATTTTACAAATGCACTCACCTGTGATCAAGGCAGATATGCTGAAACGCGTAAGGAATTGGAGTGCGATGCATGCTGTAGCACCGACGATAAATTAAAGTCAGCTCCTGCCATTTACCGAAGTTGGGCTCTTTATTGTTCTGTGATGAGTCTTCATATCGACAGGATTTCCATTCCTGTCTTAAGAGCCCGCCCTGCAGGGTCGGGGCCCCCAGTAAAATGGAACTGTTTGTGAATATTTGAAGGAGGGGGATGACCCGCTCTCCGCAATTCCAGCTAACAAAGGATTTCCGAAGCAATTTGGAACTGTGGGGGAGAAAGGGAGAGGAGGAATGCTTTCCTCTTGCGACTTCGTGGCAAACAGCACAGTAACATTTAAAGGCGCTGCAGTTTTGAGGCATTTTGCAGAAAGAATTTTAAGTGCACCTTTTGAGAACCGAATATTTTTGTGACATTGGGACACTAACGCTATTCAGCAAACACGGATTTACCAGTGCACATACAAGGATACCCGGCAGGTGCATTCTGGGGCCTGCAGTCAAAAGCATGAACTACAGGCACGTGACCACTTGGATTTTACAAATGCACTCACCTGTGATCAAGGCAGATATGCTGAAACGCGTAAGGAATTGGAGTGCGATGCATGCTGTAGCGCAGACGATAAATTAAAGTCAGCTCCTGCCATTTACCGAAGTTGGGCTCTTTATTGTTCTGTGATGAGTCTTCATATCGACAGGATTTCCATTCCTGTCTTAAGAGCCCGCCCTGCAGGGTCGGGGCCCCCAGTAAAATGGAACTGTTTGTGAATATTTGAAGGAGGGGGATGACCCGCTCTCCGCAATTCCAGCTAACAAAGGATTTCCGAAGCAATTTGGAACTGTGGGGGAGAAAGGGAGAGGAGGAATGCTTTCCTCTTACGACTTCGTGGCAAACAGCACAGTAACATTTAAAGGCGCTGCAGTTTTGAGGCATTTTGCAGAAAGAATTTTAAGTGCACCTTTTGAGAACCGAATATTTTTGTGACATTGGGACACTAACGCTATTCAGCAAACACGGATTTACCAGTGCACATACAAGGATACCCGGCAGGTGCATTCTGGGGCCTGCAGTCAAAAGCATGAACTACAGGCACGTGACCACTTGGATTTTACAAATGCACTCACCTGTGATCAAGGCAGATATGCTGAAACGCGTAAGGAATTGGAGTGCGATGCATGCTGTAGCGCAGACGATAAATTAAAGTCAGCTCCTGCCATTTACCGAAGTTGGGCTCTTTATTGTTCTGTGATGAGTCTTCATATCGACAGGATTTCCATTCCTGTCTTAAGAGCCCGCCCTGCAGGGTCGGGGCCCCCAGTAAAATGGAACTGTTTGTGAATATTTGAAGGAGGGGGATGACCCGCTCTCCGCAATTCCAGCTAACAAAGTATTTCCGAAGCAATTTGGAACTGTGGGGGAGAAAGGGAGAGGAGGAATGCTTTCCTCTTACGACTTCGTGGCAAACAGCACAGTAACATTTAAAGGCGCTGCAGTTTTGAGGCATTTTGCAGAAAGAATTTTAAGTGCACCTTTTGAGAACCGAATATTTTTGTGACATTGGGACACTAACGCTATTCAGCAAACACGGATTTACCAGTGCACATACAAGGATACCCGGCAGGTGCATTCTGGGGCCTGCAGTCAAAAGCATGAACTACAGGCACGTGACCACTTGGATTTTACAAATGCACTCACCTGTGATCAAGGCAGATATGCTGAAACGCGTAAGGAATTGGAGTGCGATGCATGCTGTAGCGCCGACGATAAATTAAAGTCAGCTCCTGCCATTTACCGAAGTTGGGCTCTTTATTGTTCTGTGATGAGTCTTCATATCGACAGGATTTCCATTCCTGTCTTAAGAGCCCGCCCTGCAGGGTCGGGGCCCCCAGTAAAATGGAACTGTTTGTGAATATTTGAAGGAGGGGGATGACCCGCTCTCCGCAATTCCAGCTAACAAAGGATTTCCGAAGCAATTTGGAACTGTGGGGGAGAAAGGGAGAGGAGGAATGCTTTCCTCTTACGACTTCGTGGCAAACAGCACAGTAACATTTAAAGGCGCTGCAGTTTTGAGGCATTTTGCAGAAAGAATTTTAAGTGCACCTTTTGAGAACCGAATATTTTTGTGACATTGGGACACTAACGCTATTCAGCAAACACGGATTTACCAGTGCACATACAAGGATACCCGGCAGGTGCATTCTGGGGCCTGCAGTCAAAAGCATGAACTACAGGCACGTGACCACTTGGATTTTACAAATGCACTCACCTGTGATCAAGGCAGATATGCTGAAACGCGTAAGGAATTGGAGTGCGATGCATGCTGTAGCGCAGACGATAAATTAAAGTCAGCTCCTGCCATTTACCGAAGTTGGGCTCTTTATTGTTCTGTGATGAGTCTTCATATCGACAGGATTTCCATTCCTGTCTTAAGAGCCCGCCCTGCAGGGTCGGGGCCCCCAGTAAAATGGAACTGTTTGTGAATATTTGAAGGAGGGGGATGACCCGCTCTCCGCAATTCCAGCTAACAAAGGATTTCCGAAGCAATTTGGAACTGTGGGGGAGAAAGGGAGAGGAGGAATGCTTTCCTCTTACGACTTCGTGGCAAACAGCACAGTAACATTTAAAGGCGCTGCAGTTTTGAGGCATTTTGCAGAAAGAATTTTAAGTGCACCTTTTGAGAACCGAATATTTTTGTGACATTGGGACACTAACGCTATTCAGCAAACACGGATTTACCAGTGCACATACAAGGATACCCGGCAGGTGCATTCTGGGGCCTGCAGTCAAAAGCATGAACTACAGGCACGTGACCACTTGGATTTTACAAATGCACTCACCTGTGATCAAGGCAGATATGCTGAAACGCGTAAGGAATTGGAGTGCGATGCATGCTGTAGCGCAGACGATAAATTAAAGTCAGCTCCTGCCATTTACCGAAGTTGGGCTCTTTATTGTTCTGTGATGAGTCTTCATATCGACAGGATTTCCATTCCTGTCTTAAGAGCCCGCCCTGCAGGGTCGGGGCCCCCAGTAAAATGGAACTGTTTGTGAATATTTGAAGGAGGGGGATGACCCGCTCTCCGCAATTCCAGCTAACAAAGTATTTCCGAAGCAATTTGGAACTGTGGGGGAGAAAGGGAGAGGAGGAATGCTTTCCTCTTACGACTTTGTGGCAAACAGCACAGTAACATTTAAAGGCGCTGCAGTTTTGAGGCATTTTGCAGAAAGAATTTTAAGTGCACCTTTTGAGAACCGAATATTTTTGTGACATTGGGACACTAACGCTATTCAGCAAACACGGATTTACCAGTGCACATACAAGGATACCCGGCAGGTGCATTCTGGGGCCTGCAGTCAAAAGCATGAACTACAGGCACGTGACCACTTGGATTTTACAAATGCACTCACCTGTGATCAAGGCAGATATGCTGAAACGCGTAAGGAATTGGAGTGCGATGCATGCTGTAGCGCCGACGATAAATTAAAGTCAGCTCCTGCCATTTACCGAAGTTGGGCTCTTTATTGTTCTGTGATGAGTCTTCATATCGACAGGATTTCCATTCCTGTCTTAAGAGCCCGCCCTGCAGGGTCGGGGCCCCCAGTAAAATGGAACTGTTTGTGAATATTTGAAGGAGGGGGATGACCCGCTCTCCGCAATTCCAGCTAACAAAGGATTTCCGAAGCAATTTGGAACTGTGGGGGAGAAAGGGAGAGGAGGAATGCTTTCCTCTTACGACTTCGTGGCAAACAGCACAGTAACATTTAAAGGCGCTGCAGTTTTGAGGCATTTTGCAGAAAGAATTTTAAGTGCACCTTTTGAGAACCAAATATTTTTGTGACATTGGGACACTAACGCTATTCAGCAAACACGGATTTACCAGTGCACATACAAGGATACCCGGCAGGTGCATTCTGGGGCCTGCAGTCAAAAGCATGAACTACAGGCACGTGACCACTTGGATTTTACAAATGCACTCACCTGTGATCAAGGCAGATATGCTGAAACGCGTAAGGAATTGGAGTGCGATGCATGCTGTAGCGCCGACGATAAATTAAAGTCAGCTCCTGCCATTTACCGAAGTTGGGCTCTTTATTGTTCTGTGATGAGTCTTCATATCGACAGGATTTCCATTCCTGTCTTAAGAGCCCGCCCTGCAGGGTCGGGGCCCCCAGTAAAATGGAACTGTTTGTGAATATTTGAAGGAGGGGGATGACCCGCTCTCCGCAATTCCAGCTAACAAAGGATTTCCGAAGCAATTTGGAACTGTGGGGGAGAAAGGGAGAGGAGGAATGCTTTCCTCTTACGACTTCGTGGCAAACAGCACAGTAACATTTAAAGGCGCTGCAGTTTTGAGGCATTTTGCAGAAAGAATTTTAAGTGCACCTTTTGAGAACCGAATATTTTTGTGACATTGGGACACTAACGCTATTCAGCAAACACGGATTTACCAGTGCACATACAAGGATACCCGGCAGGTGCATTCTGGGGCCTGCAGTCAAAAGCATGAACTACAGGCACGTGACCACTTGGATTTTACAAATGCACTCACCTGTGATCAAGGCAGATATGCTGAAACGCGTAAGGAATTGGAGTGCGATGCATGCTGTAGCGCAGACGATAAATTAAAGTCAGCTCCTGCCATTTACCGAAGTTGGGCTCTTTATTGTTCTGTGATGAGTCTTCATATCGACAGGATTTCCATTCCTGTCTTAAGAGCCCGCCCTGCAGGGTCGGGGCCCCCAGTAAAATGGAACTGTTTGTGAATATTTGAAGGAGGGGGATGACCCGCTCTCCGCAATTCCAGCTAACAAAGGATTTCTGAAGCAATTTGGAACTGTGGGGGAGAAAGGGAGAGGAGGAATGCTTTCCTCTTACGACTTCGTGGCAAACAGCACAGTAACATTTAAAGGCGCTGCAGTTTTGAGGCATTTTGCAGAAAGAATTTTAAGTGCACCTTTTGAGAACCGAATATTTTTGTGACATTGGGACACTAACGCTATTCAGCAAACACGGATTTACCAGTGCACATACAAGGATACCCGGCAGGTGCATTCTGGGGCCTGCAGTCAAAAGCATGAACTACAGGCACGTGACCACTTGGATTTTACAAATGCACTCACCTGTGATCAAGGCAGATATGCTGAAACGCGTAAGGAATTGGAGTGCGATGCATGCTGTAGCGCAGACGATAAATTAAAGTCAGTTCCTGCCATTTACCGAAGTTGGGCTCTTTATTGTTCTGTGATGAGTCTTCATATCGACAGGATTTCCATTCCTGTCTTAAGAGCCCGCCCTGCAGGGTCGGGGCCCCCAGTAAAATGGAACTGTTTGTGAATATTTGAAGGAGGGGGATGACCCGCTCTCCGCAATTCCAGCTAACAAAGGATTTCCGAAGCAATTTGGAACTGTGGGGGAGAAAGGGAGAGGAGGAATGCTTTCCTCTTACGACTTCGTGGCAAACAGCACAGTAACATTTAAAGGCGCTGCAGTTTTGAGGCATTTTGCAGAAAGAATTTTAAGTGCACCTTTTGAGAACCGAATATTTTTGTGACATTGGGACACTAACGCTATTCAGCAAACACGGATTTACCAGTGCACATACAAGGATACCCGGCAGGTGCATTCTGGGGCCTGCAGTCAAAAGCATGAACTACAGGCACGTGACCACTTGGATTTTACAAATGCACTCACCTGGGATCAAGGCAGATATGCTGAAACGCGTAAGGAATTGGAGTGCGATGCATGCTGTAGCGCCGACGATAAATTAAAGTCAGCTCCTGCCATTTACCGAAGTTGGGCTCTTTATTGTTCTGTGATGAGTCTTCATATCGACAGGATTTCCATTCCTGTCTTAAGAGCCCGCCCTGCAGGGTCGGGGCCCCCAGTAAAATGGAACTGTTTGTGAATATTTGAAGGAGGGGGATGACCCGCTCTCCGCAATTCCAGCTAACAAAGGATTTCCGAAGCAATTTGGAACTGTGGGGGAGAAAGGGAGAGGAGGAATGCTTTCCTCTTACGACTTCGTGGCAAACAGCACAGTAACATTTAAAGGCGCTGCAGTTTTGAGGCATTTTGCAGAAAGAATTTTAAGTGCACCTTTTGAGAACCGAATATTTTTGTGACATTGGGACACTAACGCTATTCAGCAAACACGGATTTACCAGTGCACATACAAGGATACCCGGCAGGTGCATTCTGGGGCCTGCAGTCAAAAGCATGAACTACAGGCACGTGACCACTTGGATTTTACAAATGCACTCACCTGTGATCAAGGCAGATATGCTGAAACGCGTAAGGAATTGGAGTGCGATGCATGCTGTAGCGCCGACGATAAATTAAAGTCAGCTCCTGCCATTTACCGAAGTTGGGCTCTTTATTGTTCTGTGATGAGTCTTCATATCGACAGGATTTCCATTCCTGTCTTAAGAGCCCGCCCTGCAGGGTCGGGGCCCCCAGTAAAATGGAACTGTTTGTGAATATTTGAAGGAGGGGGATGACCCGCTCTCCGCAATTCCAGCTAACAAAGGATTTCCGAAGCAATTTGGAACTGTGGGGGAGAAAGGGAGAGGAGGAATGCTTTCCTCTTACGACTTCGTGGCAAACAGCACAGTAACATTTAAAGGCGCTGCAGTTTTGAGGCATTTTGCAGAAAGAATTTTAAGTGCACCTTTTGAGAACCGAATATTTTTGTGACATTGGGACACTAACGCTATTCAGCAAACACGGATTTACCAGTGCACATACAAGGATACCCGGCAGGTGCATTCTGGGGCCTGCAGTCAAAAGCATGAACTACAGGCACGTGACCACTTGGATTTTACAAATGCACTCACCTGTGATCAAGGCAGATATGCTGAAACGCGTAAGGAATTGGAGTGTGATGCATGCTGTAGCGCAGACGATAAATTAAAGTCAGCTCCTGCCATTTACCGAAGTTGGGCTCTTTATTGTTCTGTGATGAGTCTTCATATCGACAGGATTTCCATTCCTGTCTTAAGAGCCCGCCCTGCAGGGTCGGGGCCCCCAGTAAAATGGAACTGTTTGTGAATATTTGAAGGAGGGGGATGACCCGCTCTCCGCAATTCCAGCTAACAAAGTATTTCCGAAGCAATTTGGAACTGTGGGGGAGAAAGGGAGAGGAGGAATGCTTTCCTCTTACGACTTCGTGGCAAACAGCACAGTAACATTTAAAGGCGCTGCAGTTTTGAGGCATTTTGCAGAAAGAATTTTAAGTGCACCTTTTGAGAACCGAATATTTTTGTGACATTGGGACACTAACGCTATTCAGCAAACACGGATTTACCAGTGCACATACAAGGATACCCGGCAGGTGCATTCTGGGGCCTGCAGTCAAAAGCATGAACTACAGGCACGTGACCACTTGGATTTTACAAATGCACTCACCTGTGATCAAGGCAGATATGCTGAAACGCGTAAGGAATTGGAGTGCGATGCATGCTGTAGCGCAGACGATAAATTAAAGTCAGCTCCTGCCATTTACCGAAGTTGGGCTCTTTATTGTTCTGTGATGAGTCTTCATATCGACAGGATTTCCATTCCTGTCTTAAGAGCCCGCCCTGCAGGGTCGGGGCCCCCAGTAAAATGGAACTGTTTGTGAATATTTGAAGGAGGGGGATGACCCGCTCTCCGCAATTCCAGCTAACAAAGGATTTCCGAAGCAATTTGGAACTGTGGGGGAGAAAGGGAGAGGAGGAATGCTTTCCTCTTACGACTTCGTGGCAAACAGCACAGTAACATTTAAAGGCGCTGCAGTTTTGAGGCATTTTGCTGAAAGAATTTTAAGTGCACCTTTTGAGAACCGAATATTTTTGTGACATTGGGACACTAACGCTATTCAGCAAACACGGATTTACCAGTGCACATACAAGGATACCCGGCAGGTGCATTCTGGGGCCTGCAGTCAAAAGCATGAACTACAGGCATGTGACCACTTGGATTTTACAAATGCACTCACCTGTGATCAAGGCAGATATGCTGAAACGCGTAAGGAATTGGAGTGCGATGCATGCTGTAGCGCCGACGATAAATTAAAGTCAGCTCCTGCCATTTACCGAAGTTGGGCTCTTTATTGTTCTGTGATGAGTCTTCATATCGACAGGATTTCCATTCCTGTCTTAAGAGCCCGCCCTGCAGGGTCGGGGCCCCCAGTAAAATGGAACTGTTTGTGAATATTTGAAGGAGGGGGATGACCCGCTCTCCGCAATTCCAGCTAACAAAGGATTTCCGAAGCAATTTGGAACTGTGGGGGAGAAAGGGAGAGGAGGAATGCTTTCCTCTTGCGACTTCGTGGCAAACAGCACAGTAACATTTAAAGGCGCTGCAGTTTTGAGGCATTTTGCAGAAAGAATTTTAAGTGCACCTTTTGAGAACCGAATATTTTTGTGACATTGGGACACTAACGCTATTCAGCAAACACGGATTTACCAGTGCACATACAAGGATACCCGGCAGGTGCATTCTGGGGCCTGCAGTCAAAAGCATGAACTACAGGCACGTGACCACTTGGATTTTACAAATGCACTCACCTGTGATCAAGGCAGATATGCTGAAACGCGTAAGGAATTGGAGTGCGATGCATGCTGTAGCGCAGACGATAAATTAAAGTCAGCTCCTGCCATTTACCGAAGTTGGGCTCTTTATTGTTCTGTGATGAGTCTTCATATCGACAGGATTTCCATTCCTGTCTTAAGAGCCCGCCCTGCAGGGTCGGGGCCCCCAGTAAAATGGAATTGTTTGTGAATATTTGAAGGAGGGGGATGACCCGCTCTCCGCAATTCCAGCTAACAAAGGATTTCCGAAGCAATTTGGAACTGTGGGGGAGAAAGGGAGAGGAGGAATGCTTTCCTCTTACGACTTCGTGGCAAACAGCACAGTAACATTTAAAGGCGCTGCAGTTTTGAGGCATTTTGCAGAAAGAATTTTAAGTGCACCTTTTGAGAACCGAATATTTTTGTGACATTGGGACACTAACGCTATTCAGCAAACACGGATTTACCAGTGCACATACAAGGATACCCGGCAGGTGCATTCTGGGGCCTGCAGTCAAAAGCATGAACTACAGGCACGTGACCACTTGGATTTTACAAATGCACTCACCTGTGATCAAGGCAGATATGCTGAAACGCGTAAGGAATTGGAGTGCGATGCATGCTGTAGCGCAGACGATAAATTAAAGTCAGCTCCTGCCATTTACCGAAGTTGGGCTCTTTATTGTTCTGTGATGAGTCTTCATATCGACAGGATTTCCATTCCTGTCTTAAGAGCCCGCCCTGCAGGGTCGGGGCCCCCAGTAAAATGGAACTGTTTGTGAATATTTGAAGGAGGGGGATGACCCGCTCTCCGCAATTCCAGCTAACAAAGGATTTCCGAAGCAATTTGGAACTGTGGGGGAGAAAGGGAGAGGAGGAATGCTTTCCTCTTACGACTTCGTGGCAAACAGCACAGTAACATTTAAAGGCGCTGCAGTTTTGAGGCATTTTGCAGAAAGAATTTTAAGTGCACCTTTTGAGAACCGAATATTTTTGTGACATTGGGACACTAACGCTATTCAGCAAACACGGATTTACCAGTGCACATACAAGGATACCCGGCAGGTGCATTCTGGGGCCTGCAGTCAAAAGCATGAACTACAGGCACGTGACCACTTGGATTTTACAAATGCACTCACCTGTGATCAAGGCAGATATGCTGAAACGCGTAAGGAATTGGAGTGCGATGCATGCTGTAGCGCCGACGATAAATTAAAGTCAGCTCCTGCCATTTACCGAAGTTGGGCTCTTTATTGTTCTGTGATGAGTCTTCATATCGACAGGATTTCCATTCCTGTCTTAAGAGCCCGCCCTGCAGGGTCGGGGCCCCCAGTAAAATGGAACTGTTTGTGAATATTTGAAGGAGGGGGATGACCCGCTCTCCGCAATTCCAGCTAACAAAGGATTTCCGAAGCAATTTGGAACTGTGGGGGAGAAAGGGAGAGGAGGAATGCTTTCCTCTTACGACTTCGTGGCAAACAGCACAGTAACATTTAAAGGCGCTGCAGTTTTGAGGCATTTTGCAGAAAGAATTTTAAGTGCACCTTTTGAGAACCGAATATTTTTGTGACATTGGGACACTAACGCTATTCAGCAAACACGGATTTACCAGTGCACATACAAGGATACCCGGCAGGTGCATTCTGGGGCCTGCAGTCAAAAGCATGAACTACAGGCACGTGACCACTTGGATTTTACAAATGCACTCACCTGTGATCAAGGCAGATATGCTGAAACGCGTAAGGAATTGGAGTGCGATGCATGCTGTAGCGCAGACGATAAATTAAAGTCAGCTCCTGCCATTTACCGAAGTTGGGCTCTTTATTGTTCTGTGATGAGTCTTCATATCGACAGGATTTCCATTCCTGTCTTAAGAGCCCGCCCTGCAGGGTCGGGCCCCCAGTAAAATGGAACTGTTTGTGAATATTTGAAGGAGGGGGATGACCCGCTCTCCGCAATTCCAGCTAACAAAGGATTTCCGAAGCAATTTGGAACTGTGGGGGAGAAAGGGAGAGGAGGAATGCTTTCCTCTTACGACTTCGTGGCAAACAGCACAGTAACATTTAAAGGCGCTGCAGTTTTGAGGCATTTTGCAGAAAGAATTTTAAGTGCACCTTTTGAGAACCGAATATTTTTGTGACATTGGGACACTAACGCTATTCAGCAAACACGGATTTACCAGTGCACATACAAGGATACCCGGCAGGTGCATTCTGGGGCCTGCAGTCAAAAGCATGAACTACAGGCACGTGACCACTTGGATTTTACAAATGCACTCACCTGTGATCAAGGCAGATATGCTGAAACGCGTAAGGAATTGGAGTGCGATGCATGCTGTAGCGCCGACGATAAATTAAAGTCAGCTCCTGCCATTTACCGAAGTTGGGCTCTTTATTGTTCTGTGATGAGTCTTCATATCGACAGGATTTCCATTCCTGTCTTAAGAGCCCGCCCTGCAGGGTCGGGGCCCCCAGTAAAATGGAACTGTTTGTGAATATTTGAAGGAGGGGGATGACCCGCTCTCCGCAATTCCAGCTAACAAAGGATTTCCGAAGCAATTTGGAACTGTGGGGGAGAAAGGGAGAGGAGGAATGCTTTCCTCTTACGACTTTGTGGCAAACAGCACAGTAACATTTAAAGGCGCTGCAGTTTTGAGGCATTTTGCAGAAAGAATTTTAAGTGCACCTTTTGAGAACCGAATATTTTTGTGACATTGGGACACTAACGCTATTCAGCAAACACGGATTTACCAGTGCACATACAAGGATACCCGGCAGGTGCATTCTGGGGCCTGCAGTCAAAAGCATGAACTACAGGCACGTGACCACTTGGATTTTACAAATGCACTCACCTGTGATCAAGGCAGATATGCTGAAACGCGTAAGGAATTGGAGTGCGATGCATGCTGTAGCGCAGACGATAAATTAAAGTCAGCTCCTGCCATTTACCGAAGTTGGGCTCTTTATTGTTCTGTGATGAATATATATATATATATATATATATATATATATATATATATATATATATATATAAACACGATTACGGAGGTCCGGTGCTTCTGATGCAGCGGTCCTGGATGGGCTCCGTCAACCCAATATCAATCACCAACTTTTGTAATTCCAAAAGAATACCAGGACGCTCAGGAGTGCGAGTTGTAAGGTTTTAATGGGCAAGGTAGCGCCTCACCAACGCGTTTCGCTTTGCAGCTTTATCACGGTGTGGCCACACGTTACAATTCCCTGTTTTTACATCCAGCCTATTTCATTATCATCAAAGACGGACTTCAAAGGTAAAATGGAGCTTGCTGATGTAAATGCAAGCGCCATCTTTGCATGTTGTTTTAACTCAAGTTTTATATCAAGCTGGTTATAATCTGTAGCATGAGAATACAGGCAATTATCTATAATTCTTATATTGATACTATGATTATAATAATCACATCTATTTGCGAAAAATATATATATAACTCTGCTCGACATGTAAATATACAAACGTCAATATCTGTATGATGTGTAAATGGCCCCAGTGGGCTCATTATACTGCAAATAAACATCATTTCATTTCATAATGTGTCAAAAAAGGCTTTGCCCAAGTGGGCCCAAATCCCTTTGTCACAAGTAGCAGATAATCAACTAAATAGATTCACAATTGTACCAAAAACAGTTTTTAGAAAAATTCTCATGTTGCTAGTCTAATATATATTGATCTTAATAACATAAAGTTACACAGAATACCTTTGAAAAAGGGAAGAGTAAAACAAAGATTTTTATATACAACTTATCCTCATATTCTCACAGCAAAACAATTAATTACAGTCTTAATACAGTACTGCTTTACGGGTTTCCAAGTGAAGTATCCATATATCAATGAAAAAAAAACAATTTTTTAATTTGTAAACTTGATGAGTTTTATAAATGTACAGCCATTTCTTCACTGGAATTGAGTCCTTCAGGCATCATGGTGTCAAAATCAATGATATACCTTGACTCCAAACATCTTAGCTGACGCTCTCTGTCACCTCCTCTTTCTGATCGTGCAATTGCATCTAAAATCACATAAGATAATAATTTCTCATTTTGGTTCTGTGTATTAAAAAAATGACGAGCTACAGGATATTGAATGTCGTGCTTTCTAATTGCACATAAATGCTCTAAAACTCTTTTTTTCGCTTGATGCACTGTGCTGCTGTTTGACAAGTAAAATTTCCTTTAATAACGAAATCGCTTTTAGTTTTAGGTAATTTCAATGTTTTGCAATCTGCGCTATGAGCGCACGCTTTACATCGTTTACACCTTTTAAAGCCTGTATAACACTTGGAGTGAATTACTTCTGTAGCAACTATTGCATTCTTGCATAAGTCATCCTTTGTTTGTACATATTTTGATCGAATAGAAAATAGTTGTTTGTCAGACAATGTCTTATCATGTCCAACAACATTTCTGTGTGTGCTAACAAAGAAATGGGTCTGGCTCTCAGAAAGTGTCTTATGGCCTGGATCCCCAATTCATGTGGTATACTAGTGTAGAGGCATGATAAGACATTGTCTGACAAGCAACTATTTTCTATTCGACAACAATGACAATAAGATTCAAACAACAGGGGTACAGTGATAAAGTTATCAAACAAGCTATATCTAAGGCAGATGCACTTAGTAGATCAGATTTATTACGACCTAAACTAGCATCATCTGAAACTACAGAGTCAGTTAGGTTTATAACGACCTTTTCAAAAAGTGCATTCAAAATCAGACAATTATTTGAAAAGAATTGGCACATTTTGAAAAGTGATTCAATTCTAAGTAGATACCTCCATGAGATACCGCAGATAACCTTCCGTAGAAGTAGATCTTTAAAGGATGACTTATGCAATAATGCAATAGTTGCTACAGAAGTAATTCACTCCAAGTGTTATACAGGCTTTAAAAGGTGTAAACGATGTAAAGCGTGCGCTCATAGCGCAGATTGCAAAACATTGAAATTACCTAAAACTAAAAGCGATTTCGTTATTAAAGGAAATTTTACTTCTCAAACAGAATATTGTGTGTATTGTTTAAGTTGCCCCTGTGGGAAACTCTACATAGGCAGCACAGTGCATCAAGCTAAAAAAAGAGTTTTAGAGCATTTATGTGCAATTAGAAAGCACGACATTCAATATCCTGTAGCTCGTCATTTTTTTAATACACATAACCAAAATGAGAAATTATTATCTTATGTGATTTTAGATGCAATTGCACGATCAGAAAGAGGAGGTGACAGAGAGCGTCAGCTAAGATGTATGGAGTCAAGGTATATCATTGATTTTGACACCATGATACCTGAAGGACTCAATTCCAGTGAAGAAATGACTGTACATTTATAAAACTCATCAAGTTTACAAATTAAAAAATTTTTTTTTTTTTCATTGATATATGGATACTTCACTTGGAAACCCATAAAGCAGTACTGTATTAAGACTGTAATTAATTGTTTTGCTGTGAGAATATGAGGATAAGTTGTATATAAAAATCTTTGTTTTACAAATGTTTTACTCTTCCCTTTTTCAAAGGTATTCTGTGTAACTTTATGTTATTAAGATCAATATATATTAGACTAGTAACATGAGAATTTTTCTAAAAACTGTTTTTGGTACAATTGTGAATCTATTTGATTGATTATCTGCTATTTGTGACAAAGGGATTTGGGCCCACTTGGGCAAAGCCTTTTTTGACACATTATGAAATGAAATGATGTTTATTTGCAGTATAATGAGCTCACTGGGGCCATTTACACATCATACAGATATTGACGTTTGTATATTTACATGTCGAGCAGAGTTATATATATATTTTTCGCAAATATATGTGATTATTATAATCATAGTATCAATATAAGAATTATAGATAATTGCCTGTATTCTCATGCTACAGATTATAACCAGTTTGATATAAAAATTGAGTTAAAACAACATGCAAAGATGGCGCTTGCATTTACATCAGCAAGCTCTATTTTACCTTTGAAGTCCGTCTTTGATGATAATGAAATAGGCTGGATGTAAAAACAGGGAATTGTAACGTGTGGCCACACCGTGATAAAGCTGCAAAGCGAAACGCGTTGGTGAGGCGCTACCTTGCCCATTAAAACCTTACAATTCGCACTCCTGAGCGTCCTGGTATTCTTTTGGAATTACAAAAGTTGGTGATTAATATATATATATATATATATATATATATTATATATATATATAATATATATATATGTCAAAGATTACGAGAGACTCCTAGCTCTGCACCTCACGCTAGTTCCAATAAGTTCCTGCGCAAAAAACTCACCAGCGCCAGCCGTTGCGTGACACCTCTGTGCTCCAGATCCAAAATGTATTAATATGAATGGGGATGTGCCAGGTAATGAAGTCCAATAGTCTGTGGATAATGTCAAAAAAGTTCTTTTTTCAATTTCATACGCAATTTCAGTAGTAATCAAAGCTCAGCCAACGCGTTTCATTCCCTCTAGGGGAACTTTATCAGGGCTTGAAAGTTATTCGGTTAGTTCTCAATGACGGATTTGTAGTGCAGGAAATTTTCTCCAGTATATTGTGCTGGAAGCCCTCGGAGTACTTACAGGCATAATAAGGCCTGCATGTTGGGACCGTTAGAGTGCTTGTCCGGTCAAAACTCCAAAGTGCAGCCTATTGGACTTCATTACCTGGCGCACCCCCATTCGTATTAATAAATATACATATATATATATATATATATATATATTCACTGAAAAAACCATAGGTTTCAGGGGTGTTATAGTTAGCTGGACTTTTCACTTGTACAAAACCATTGAAATTCCCCCGTTATAGTTAGTTCAGCTAACTATAACTCGCGCGCCCGCAATGCACTGCTGATGACGTCACATATTACATCACTCATGACATGGTCAGTGACATCACTGATGACATCTCAAATGACATCACTGATGACATCACTGATGACATCATCCAGTGAATGTGTGTTTTTCTGAAAATTAAATATGTTTTATATATGTATATCTCAAGGTCGATGGAAGAATAAATGGGTATATAAGTGCCTAAATGGATAATTTGTTTTTGAAAAATTGATTGTGTAACTGACTGATTAAGTGTATCATAGTGAATACATGGCTTAGTGAGTAATGTTTAAATATGTAAATATCTGTATCAGTCTCTCACTTTGTGTATAAGTGGCTGCATGGGTTGGTGAGTAGCTACATGGGTGTCTATATAGGTTATTAGTTGGTTTTTTGAGTATCAGTCTGAGTGTCTGCATGGTTCGGTGGGGGTATTACGTAGTGCATAGGTGCATGAATGAGTGACTCACTGTTTGTATGTATTGAAGACAGCATGTGTGCAGGACTGTATGGGTGGATGAGTGTGTGAATGGGTGTGTTAGTGAGTGAATGACTGTCTCAATAGTGTCTTTATGAGTAACTACACATATTTTAAACTAGTATATGTGACTATTGGTGTATATAAGTGAGTATATGTGAGAGTGAGAAATTAAAAGAGTTCCTGTATGAATAAGTATGTGTTTCTATAAGTGATTGTTTAAAAGACTAAGTATGTGTAAGTTTCCGTAGAAGTAAGTGTGGTGGTGTGTGTAGAACTGTATATGCAAGTAAATGTATGTTTGATTCCTTATTAGCATGAGTGACTATGTGTGTGAGTAACTCTATGGATGAGTGGCATTGTGTAACAGGATGTATAGGTGTATGAGTACATATGATGAGTGAGTACATGTATGAGTGACTGTATAGGACTGTTGGTGAATGAGTGGATGTGTATGTGGATCTTAGAATTACTGAAGAGGTTGTTGTAACTGGTATTGGTATGTCCATTGTTTTCAACATTTTAGTCTCTATTTTTGAATGTGTGTATCAAAGGTTATATTAGGGTGAGAGGAGGTCTGCCACTCTATCACAAGGATGATGTCATCAGTGATGTCATCAGTGATGTCATTTGAGATGTCATCAGTGATGTCATGAGTGATGTCACTGACCATGTCATGAGTGATGTAATATGTGACGTCATCAGCAGTGCATTGCGGGCGCGCGAGTTATAGTTAGCCGAACTAACTATAACGGGGGAATTTCAATGGTTTTGTACAAGTGAAAAGTCCAGCTAACTATAACACCCCTGAAACCTATGGTTTTTTCAGTGAATTTCTGAGGTTTTTTAAATGCTAATTCCTAATTATAACGTGCCTGAAACCTATGGTTTTTTCTGTGAATTTCAAAGGTTTTTTAAATGCTAATTTCTAACTATGCCTACAGAGATAGGACATGTGAAGAAAGAAGAAAAAATGCACAGAAAGAAAAAAAAGAAGTTCAGAAAGAAGCAACAGAAGTCCTCAAAGATGAATAAAAGTGCAGGAAGAAGGATAACGTGCAGAAAGAACAAAAAGAAGAGCAGAAAGAAGCCTTGTTGCAAAATCATCCTGTACCCTCAACTTTTTCAGACGGATACTGGTGGTAACTGAGTCTGACTAACCAGTCCTAGAGCCAGTGCTATGTTAAAAGACACTTAGAATACAGTGAAAACACCTACATACACTAGGGAACATTATGCGTTGGGGTCCCCCTGTGATTAGCATGACCTCCTCTGTAAGCCCCTAGTATATAATAGGGCAGAGGGATTAAAACTACCTCTTAAAACAGGCCACAGGGCGTTTTTGCACACGTTAACTCAGGCCCCGTCCCCTCCATTCAGCACTGTGTAAACACGCCCTGTGTCCGTTTTTAGTTGGGAGAATAAGTTCATTTGAATCCTGAGGGTCCCTAGGGTCCAACTAGCCCACTAGGTACCTCCAGTAAGTGCCACAGAGCTGCGTTGCAGAGAGGTGTAAAAAGTGGCACGACCTGGACCACCTCTCTGCAATGCAGCTCAGTGGCGCTTACTGGAAGCACTTGGTGGGCTAGTTAGCCCCCAGGGGCTCTCAGTATTGAAGGGAAATTATATCCCCAATTTAAAACGTGCCATAGTGCGTGTTTGCACACGTCACCTCAGGCCCCGTCCCCTCCCTTCACCACTGTGTAAACGCGCCCTGTGGCTGTTCTAAGTTGAGAGATTAAGTCCCCTTGAATCCTAAGGGTCCCTAGGGTCAAACTAGACCACTAGGTACCTCCAGTAAGCACCACAGAGCTGTGTTGCAGAGAGGTGTAAAAAGGGGCTTGGCCTCAGAACACCTGTCTGCAGCGCAGCTCCCTGGCGCATACTGGAGATGCCTGTTGGGCTAGTTGTCCCTCAGGGACCCTCAGTATTGAAGAGGAATTAATTCCCCAACTTACAACTCGCCAGGGGGCGTGTTTGCAGAGTGCTGCAAGGAGGGGGCGTGGCCTCCGGCACGATGCCAGTCTTTTATTTATTTTAATTTTTTAAAAAGGGGGGCTGTGTGGTTCCCCTTCTTATTCTAATTTATTGGCCCTGATGACCCCATCCCCCAGGGCCTGTCTCCTAATTATATTTTTTTGACCCCAATCCCCAGGGCCGGCCACTGTTTTTTATTATTTTAAAAAAATATATATTTATAGACACACCTAGGACATGCTGGACAAAGCGTACGTACCTATCACCATGACGATTTGCGTGATATTCATTAAAAGGCGACTATGCATACAATGAATCCACGTGGAATGTATTTACACCACTAGTGAAGCTCTGACATGTCTGATGCCCTACCGTGCCTAATCCCGGTAGACACCCTTGTCGTTTATTTATACAAACATGGGTAGCTATTGACGGGCACATTTAATACACATGCACACCAAGCCATTCAAAGGGGATTCGACAATTATTCGACCAAAACTATGCAAGAAACCCCCCTCACGGTTAATAAAACACACATTCACTGCCGGATGTGTAATACTTTTTATTTTACTCTCTGGAAAGGGGACGAACATCACTTGAGAGTCACAGCGCACTCCTGGCAGAGCCCAATGCTGTGTTACACCCACCAATGCCTGCTGAGTGCCACACACCTCTGTGTTGTATTCCACTAGCTAGTGCATATGCTATGACACTCTCTAGCCCATGTGCACTGTACCACCACCCCGTGAATATGTCATGCCACACTTGTCTTCGCACGGGTTATATTGCCCCATCTAACGTGCCTTCCTCGATGCCTATGTTATAACGCACAGTGCTATGCCATACATATTACAATCTGGGATCCATATCTTTGTCACAGTGCATATGCAACGTTACACTCCCCAGCTCATATTTTATATTACAACTTTAGAGACTAGCTAGGTTACACAACACTGCCCTGTGCATATTACACTCCAAGGCGCATATCGCATAGCACGCGCTAATGCCTGTGCTATCTCGCGCTTTCCAATGAATCTGTCACTGCGCACAATGTATTGCATATTATATTTCACGCCCGGTTCATCTTATATCACACTTTTTGGTGCATAGTTTATACCATACACTATATCTAGTTTTCATTTTCAATCGTGCTCTCAGTACTATGTTCTATATAACACTGTGTTCACCTACCCTTTTCACGGGCATTAGATTTTGCGGTAGGGGGTGGAGGGTCAGGGGGTATTTCTGCCAAGTGAGCCCGGAGTCACAGTCACAAACGTCCTCTTCTTCCTGAATAAAAGTGAGATTATGCTGCATACTTGTTCATATTTTAAGTAGTTTGCACAGACACACGTTTTAAAAACAATAAAGTTCCTAATACCCGCCTTCTCTGAACAGTTAGCTTGCTGCCCCATCCCCCTCCTCCCTATCCTCTGTTGTGTGAATCCATAGACTAGCCTCCTCCCTCCTGCCATGCATGGTCTGATGTGCTGCCACTGCCCTCAATTTAGTATGATGTACCAGTCCACTCCTCCTGCCCTCCATTGCCCAATTCTATGCCCCATCATTGACCTCCTGCTTAAACTCTGTGCTTAGCTTGCTGCCCCTATTCTCCTTCCCCCTGCCCTCCGATGTCTTTGTGCATGCCCCTGCTCCATCCTTTTTGCCCACCATGTCCCGTGGACCTGCCACTCCTATCTACTAGTGTTCTGTTGAGCTGCCACCCCCCTCCCACCTGCCTAGCATTGTCAGATGACTGTAACCTGTCCCTGCCACCTCCACCCTGCCTGTCCACATGCCATGCCCCTATCCTCTTCCTCCTGTCCTACATGGTCCATTGTACTACCACACCCTTCTGCCCTCCCTGGTCTGTTGTGCTGCAACTGCTCCTTCTGCATGCCCTGTGCGGTCTGTTGTGAGGCCCCTTCCCCTGAACTTTCTTGTCTGTGCACAGGTCCTGACCCTCCCTTCTATCCTCCATCGTCCTTTGTGCATGCCCCTGCACCCTCCTTCTTGCCCATCATAGCCATTGTGCTGCCACTAACCCTCCCACTTGCCATGCATGGTCTTCTGTGCTGCCATGGCCCCTCCCACCTTCCCTGTGTGATCAGTTAGCTGCACCTGACCCCCTCCCACCTTCCCTCCATGGTCTGTGTGTATGCCATCACAGTCCCACTGTTGCTCTTCATGGTGTGTCTTGCTTCTAGTGCCCATCCTGCCTGACCTCCATGGCTATCTTGCTGCTCCTGCCCTGCCCCCTTGCCCCCAGCCCTCTGTTTACATGTGCAGACCCCTACTCCCTCCCTTCTGGCTTGTCTGTTCCATTGTAATGCCCCTGATCCGTCCCTCCTGCCCTTTATGGTCTGTTATGCTGCAGCTTTCTCTCCTGTCTGTCCATTATGGTCAGCTAGCTACCATTGCCTCTTGCCCCTCTGTTCTCTGTTGTCCATGTGCATGGTCCTGTCCCCTCCCTCTTGCTTTCTATGGATTGTTGTGCTGCACTCCCATCCCGCATGGCCTGTGTGGTGTATTGTGCTGCTGCAAACCCTTTTGCCTGCCCTGCAGGGTCAGTTTGGTGCACCTCTCCATGTCCCTCCTGTCCTCTGTTATCCAAGTCCATGTCCCTACCCCATTTCCTTCCATGATCCAATGTACCATACTTGCGAACATTTTGACCTTGGTAAGAGGGAGATTTTGAAAAAAAACTGGGGTATTGATTTTCCCCTTTGAGTTACATTGAAAAAGAGGAGATTGTAGACAGGAGACAGATCAAATAAAGCCCATTTGAGCTTAAAAACATTGGGCGTTTCCTGGCTGAATCGGGTCTGTTGGCATGTATGGTTGTACTACCATTGCCTCTTCCTTCTGCCCACAATGGTCTATTACATTGCCACAGCCTCTCTTGCAAGTCCTGTATTGTTGGTTTGTTGCCCCTGCCCCCCTTTCCACTGCCCTCCATAGTCTGTTGTGCTGCCACAGCCCTTCCTGCCTGCTCAGTGTGGTTAAATTGTTGCCTTTGCACCCTCCTACCTGCCTTCAATTTTCAGAGTCCGTGCCCCTGACCTCTGCCTCTCAACAGTATCCTAATGAACAACTAGATTGCTAACATTCTATATTTATTACAAAAGTGTGGAACGCCTGACGTCATCTTGATGTAATCAAAACTGTAATACCTAGAGCATTTCCTTTAGAAATTACATATATGAGAGGGTCTTATTGGCATCAAAATTATGGTTAGTGCTCTAAAAGACTAAAATAAGGACATATTTTTTGAGTTTTCAAATAGCGACAAAGCACTTTTAAATTATTTGTTATCTTTATGTTTTTTTATCCAGTTGACCACTTGATTAAATGTTGCACTTAGGGGAGAGGATGTGGTGTTACTTCCAGAACTGCAGACTTTGCAACTGGGGAACCAGGTTGGAGTTTCTGCTTCAGCTCGACATTCTGTGATTCTGGTCAAATCACTTAGTCTCCCCATGTCTACAACCAAAATGAATTTGTTCTTGTGTGATGTAACCAATGCTCATGTAAAGCACTCCAATACCTGACAAGTCTGCACTATATAACACTGCAAAAACACAAAATAATAAGTGTTTTGCACACTTCTGTCATTGGGCTATATTTGGGCTACATCTGGGTGATGTTGGGCTACATTTGGGCTCTTTTGTCTCCGGTGGCCATCTTGGGAGATTTATTTGTTATGAAGTTTCCTAATTTCCTCATGTACTGCAATCTCCTCAGTAGGAAATGCTTTCAGTTTTTTACTCTGATTCCATCATGAAGGTATTCAGATATGTCACACATTTGCCATAAATTCTGAATGTTAGCACTCTAGTTGCTCATTAGATCACTGTAGTAGAACTACTGTTCACCATGGAAGTCTGCTCCTGGTATTAAAAGTGCATGTTTCAGTCTGCATGTCAGAATTTTTTAATGAAATAGAAGAGGATTTGAGAAGTCACTCAAAATGTGCCCTCATTTTCTTTCTTCAGCATTAATCATAATTTCTATGGCAAAATGAACCCCCTCATTGTGTTCCTTTTTAAATTAAATGTTTTAGGTGTTACCAGTTTATTCCAATCAAGATGGCTTCAGGTGTGCCATACTTTTGTCATAATGAAGACAGTAAGCGCTCTAGTTGTTTTTAAGAACACTCTGGGACATTCTGTCATTGGGCTATACTTTGGCTACATCTGGGTGATATTTGGGCTACATTTGGGCTCTTTTGTCTCTGGTGGCCATCTTGGGAGACTTATTTGTTATGAAGTTTCCTAATTTCCTCTTTTACTGCAGTCTCCTCAGTAGGAAATACTTTCAGTTTTTTACTTTGATTCCATCAAGAAGGCATTCAGATGTGTCACACATTTGCCATAAATTCAGAATGTTAGCACACTTTTTGCTCATTAGATCACTGTAGTAAAGCTACTGCTCACCAGGGAAAACTGCTGCTGGTATTGAAAGTGCATGTTTCAGTCTGCATGTCAGAATTTTTTAATGAAATAGAAGAGGATTTGAGAAGTCACTCAAAATGTGCCCTAATTTTTCTTTCTGCAGCACTAATCATACTTTTTATGGAAAAATGAACCCCCTCATTTTGTTCCTTTTTAAATTAAATGTTTTAAGAGTTACCACTTTAATCCAAGCAAGATGGCTTCAGGTGTGCCATACGTTTATCATAAGTAGGACTGTTAGCGTTCTAGTTGTTCTTTGGAACACTCTGGGAAGCTGCAGTAGAACACAAAGGAATCAACTGACAGTCTCTGCCCTTGTTGGATGTACATGTTTTACTGAGAATGTCAGACTTCATTCTCACATGACTGAGAAAGATAATGTGAATTTACAGAAAATAAGCTCTCAGTTTAGCTTATAGATCACCTTCCAAACCTCTGTGGGAAAAGCATGAGAAAATATTTTTCTCTCAATCATGATATCCCAGCAGAAGGCTTTTTCACATGGTGAAATCACCTTAGAACATACCACAATTCCTAAAATGAGTATGGTGCCATCAACAAATGATTTATAATGTAACTAAAGCCTTAAAACCTTCTATTAACTGCAATGCTTTTTAATGAGGTGCTATCATGTATATTGGTCCCAAGATGGCTGCCAACACTTCTTGGATGAAGTGCTGACAGCCAATCAGATCTCAGGATGAGATGTGTGGTTATAAAATATATGATTTTACTTTTGATTTTCTCAGGAACTACTGAACAGATTGACACCAGACCTGCAAAAGGCACTTCCCTGAGCTGAGGCCTACCTCTCTGCCAAATTTCAAGTAATTCTGTTCAGCCGTTCGGGATGTACCTTGGACTAAAGGTCCCTATGGAAAATTGCATGGGGAAAACGTGTTTTGGGACCCCCCTTTTTTCTCGCCCCCTGCTTGACGAATCCCCCCGAGACTTTCAGGGTAGGAGCGGAGCGGAGCGCCCCACCTATTTTGCAAATTTCGCGGGGATTCGTCAACCGGCGCCAAAGTTATTTCAAATAGAATTTTGCAGATTTCCTATGGAAACACGGTCCTAACTATAACTATCTACTGGCGACCGCCAGTAGATAATATATATATATATATTCACTGAAAAAACCATAGGTTTCACACATGTTATAGTTAGCGGAAATTTTACTGATAAAAAACCAGTGAAATTCCCCCGTTATAGTTAGTGCAGGCAACTATAACTCACGCGACCGCAATCCTCTGCTGATGCTAATACTGTATTTAGACACTTCTTGGCCCATGTCTTCTTCCATACATTTTTAGCTATACATATATTACAAATATTTTTTTTTCATAAAGACACATATGTCATCAGCAGAAGATTGCGGTCGCGTGAGTTATAGTTGCCTGCACTAACTATAACGGGGGAATTTCACTGGTTTTTTATCAGTAAAATTTCCGCTAACTATAACATGTGTGAAACCTATGGTTTTTTCAGTGAATTTGCAAGGTTTTTTAAATGCTAATTCCTAACTATAACGTGTGTGAAACCTATGGTTTTTTCAGTGAATTTGTACGGTTTTTTAAATGCTAAGTTACTTTACGCCATTCGTGGCGTGCGCGCCCACTTAACGCAGTTCGTTCCGTGCGCGCACGGTGCGCTTTGCGCACCGTGCGCGCACAGTAAGCACACGGTGCTTACTGTGCTTACGGTGCTTATAAGCCATGCACAAATGGTGCCCTTCGGGCACCATTTGCACACGGGGTGGAGAGAGTGTGGATAATTTTTTCTTTTATTATTTTTGTTAAAAATATTGTGGTTTTTCACACCACAGATAAGCCCTGCACATTTGGTAGCCTGCGGCCACCAAAAGCACAGGGGGTGGGGAGAGTGTGGATAGTGTTTTTTTTTTTTACATTTTTTACCGTACGCGTACGGTAAGCGTAATCGGCGAAATTACCGAAAAAATAAAAATGCCATTTTTGGCCTTGGGGGGTCTTGGGGGACTCCCTCATCATGGCTATGTGTGTGTGAGCTGTCAAAACAGCTCCTTTACATGTGTATTGGTTTTATTTAACAACCTAACTCTCAGTGCGAGAGAGAAAATGGCGGCCGCCGCTTCCTGGTTTCGGCCGATTCGAATGTTTACTAAGATCTAAGAGCCAATCAGAATCGCGCTCGCGCACGCCACCGTACGCGTACGGTAAGCTTACGGTAAGCGTACCGTAAGCTGGCTCAGATATATATATTGATTTAAAGGCTATTTTCTCAGAATCTACTGAACAGATTTACACCAAACCTACAAAAGGCACTTCCTTGACCTGAGGACTACCTCTCTGCCAAATTTCAAGTAATTCTGTTCAGCCGTTCGGGCTGTAGCCCTGTCTAAAGGTCCTATGGAAAAATGCATGGGAAAACCGCGTTTTGGGACCCCCCTTTTATCTCAGCCCCCGCTTGACGAATCCTCCCGAGACTTTCAGGGTAGGAGCGGAGCGTAGCGCCCCACCTATTTTGAGAAATTCGCGAGGATTCGTCGACCGGCGCCAAAGTTATTCAAAATAGAATGTTGCGGATTTCCTATGGAAAAGGGGTCCTAACTATAACTACCTACTGGCGACCGCCAGTAGGTAATATATATATATATATATATATATATATGGAAGAAAAGGTTGCCCCTAGGTGGACCAGCACTCGCAAAAGGCATTCGCTCAACACCGCAGGCAGTATCCATGCAGCTCACAGCCCCTCGTATTTCGCTGCTCGACGCGTTTCGGGCTTGGTCGCCCTTCCTCATGAGCATTTCAGAGTCCAGTAACGAACAGCACAACACTGCCAGTAAGTCCCCTCTTTATTTCCATTTCACGGCGTAACAACGCCCTTAGCATTATGGGATTGGTAGTAAACATCATTACCCCTGTGGGTTGCTGCCATTATTGGACCATCACGACTTCAAAGGGGTTTTCAGTGCCGCATAGAGACCCCTGCAATTTCACACAAAGCACCTCTTGCGCTGAACAAGCTGTCCATTACAAACAGCACCGGCCCCACAGCAGTTCCGCGGCGGTGCTAGTCCGTGACCGGGCAGGCCACTAAATATGGAAGAAAAGGTTGCCCCTAGGTGGACCAGCACTCGCAAAAGGCATTCGCTCAACACCGCAGGCAGTGTCCATGCAGCTCACAGCCCCTCGTATTTCGCTGCTCGACGCGTTTCGGGCTTGGTCGCCCTTCCTCATGAGCATTTCAGAGTCCAGTAACGAACAGCACAACACTGCCAGTAAGTCCCCTCTTTATTTCCATTTCACGGCGTAACAACGCCCTTAGCATTATGGGACTGGTAGTAAACATCATTACCCCTGTGGGTTGCTGCCATTATTGGACCATCACGACTTCAAAGGGGTTTTCAGTGCCGCATAGAGACCCCTGCAATTTCACACAAAGCACCTCTTGCGCCGAACAAGCTGTCCATTACAAACAGCACCGGCCCAACAGCAGTTCCGCGGCGGTGCTAGTCTGTGACCGGGCAGGCCACTAAATATGGAAGAAAAGGTTGCCCCTAGGTGGACCAGCACTCGCAAAAGGCATTCGCTCAACACCGCAGGCAGTGTCCATGCAGCTCACAGCCCCTCGTATTTCGCTGCTCGACGCGTTTCGGGCTTGGTCGCCCTTCCTCATGAGCATTTCAGAGTCCAGTAACGAACAGCACAACACTGCCAGTAAGTCCCCTCTTTATTTCCATTTCACGGCGTAACAACGCCCTTAGCATTATGGGACTGGTAGTAAACATCATTACCCCTGTGGGTTGCTGCCATTATTGGACCATCACGACTTCAAAGGGGTTTTCAGTGCCGCATAGAGACCCCTGAAATTTCACACAAAGCACCTCTTGCGCCGAACAAGCTGTCCATTACAAACAGCACCGGCCCCACAGCAGTTCCGCGGCGGTGCTAGTCCGTGACCGGGCAGGCCACTAAATATGGAAGAAAAGGTTGCCCCTAGGTGGACCAGCACTCGCAAAAGGCATTCGCTCAACACCGCAGGCAGTGTCTATGCAGCTCAGAGCCCCTCGTATTTCGCTGCTCGACGCGTTTCGGGCTTGGTCGCCCTTCCTCATGAGCATTTCAGAGTCCAGTAACGAACAGCACAACACTGCCAGTAAGTCCCTCTTTATTTCCATTTCACGGCGTAACAACGCCCTTAGCATTATGGGACTGGTAGTAAACATCATTACCCCTGTGGGTTGCTGCCATTATTGGACCATCACGACTTCAAAGGGGTTTTCAGTGCCGCATAGAGACCCCTGCAATTTCACACAAAGCACCTCTTGCGCTGAACAAGCTGTCCATTACAAACAGCACCGGCCCAACAGCAGTTCCGCAGCGGTGCTAGTCCGTGACCGGGCAGGCCACTAAATATGGAAGAAAAGGTTGCCCCTAGGTGGACCAGCACTCGCAAAAGGCATTCGCTCAACACCGCAGGCAGTGTCCATGCAGCTCACAGCCCCTCGTATTTCGCTGCTCGACGCGTTTCGGGCTTGGTCGCCCTTCCTCATGAGCATTTCAGAGTCCAGTAACGAACAGCACAACACTGCCAGTAAGTCCCCTCTTTATTTCCATTTCACGGCGTAACAACGCCCTTAGCATTATGGGACTGGTAGTAAACATCATTACCCCTGTGGGTTGCTGCCATTATTGGACCATCACGACTTCAAAGGGGTTTTCAGTGCCGCATAGAGACCCCTGCAATTTCACACAAAGCACCTCTTGCGCCGAACAAGCTGTCCTTTACAAACAGCACCGGCCCCACAGCAGTTCCGTGGTGGTGCTAGTCCGTGACCGGGCAGGCCACTAAATATGGAAGAAAAGGTTGCCCCTAGGTGGACCAGCACTCGCAAAAGGCATTCGCTCAACACCGCAGGCAGTGTCCATGCAGCTCACAGCCCCTCGTATTTCGCTGCTCAACGCGTTTCGGGCTTGGTCGCCCTTCCTCATGAGCATTTCAGAGTCCAGTAACGAACAGCACAACACTGCCAGTAAGTCCCCTCTTTATTTCCATTTCACGGCGTAACAACGCCCTTAGCATTATGGGACTGGTAGTAAACATCATTACCCCTGTGGGTTGCTGCCATTATTGGACCATCACGACTTCAAAGGGGTTTTCAGTGCCGCATAGAGACCCCTGCAATTTCACACAAAGCACCTCTTGCGCCGAACAAGCTGTCCATTACAAATGCCTTTTGCGAGTGCTGGTCCACCTAGGGGCAACCTTTTCTTCCATATTTAGTGGCCTGCCCGGTCACGGACTAGCACCGCCGCGGAACTGCTGTGGGGGCGGTGCTGTTTGTAATGTACAGCTTGTTCGGCGCAAGAGGTGCTTTGTGTGAAATTGCAGGGGTCTCTATGCGGCACTGAAAACCCCTTTGAAGTCGTGATGGTCCAATAATGGCAGCAACCCACAGGGGTAATGATGTTTACTACCAGTCCCATAATGCTAAGGGCGTTGTTACGCCGTGAAATGGAAATAAAGAGGGGATTTACTGGCAGTGTTGTGCTGTTCGTTACTGGACTCTGAAATGCTCATGAGGAAGGGCGACCAAGCCCGAAACGCGTCGAGCAGCGAAATACGAGGGGCTGTGAGCTGCATGGACACTGCCTGCGGTGTTGAGCGAATGCCTTTTGCGAGTGCTGGTCCACCTAGGGGCAACCTTTTCTTCCATATTTAGTGGCCTGCCCGGTCACGGACTAGCACCGCCGCGGAACTGCTGTGGGGCCGGTGCTGTTTGTAATGGACAGCTTGTTCGGCGCAAGAGGTGCTTAACAAAGGTTAAACTAATGTTATAGTTAGGTGAATATGTCAGTGATAACATTAATGTTTTAAATTGAAAAATAACACTGAAATACACCAGTTATAGTTAGCAGCGCTAACTATACCTTGCACCCCCACCATGCATTGCTTATGGCATAATATATGACTTCACTCATGAGATGTTCTATGACATCACTGAGGACATCCCAAATGACATCATTGATTACATCACTGTTGACATCATCCAATTAGTGTGCTAGTTTGTTTTATAGTTTACATAGTGGCGGGTAAGTACCATATTACTTGTTTACCTAATTTTGTACAGCATTGGTCCATCTAATGGGTGTAAGTGTCTGCAAAACACATCTGCTCCTAATGCACCATAGGTGTGTAGAGTATTGAACACATTATAAATCCTTGTATTCAACAGTAGCTCTGTGTGCAGGTGACAGTTGACTTGAGATCATTATGTTCCACACAAGTTTTTGGTTTTGCAGGAAATATTTTCAACAGGAGTAACATTCTATGTAGTAGATACTAACTTTTGGAACCAGGCTTGAGCTATTAGACAGAATCATTTCAGCATGACAATTTCTACATAACTAAAGATTGTGTGCACCAGGTACTAACCTATAATACATTTGCGTGTTTTGCTTGAGAAGATCTGTAAAGTCTTCATGACAGTATAAAGGGTGCAGGTAGTAGGATGCTTGGCATCTTCAGATCTTGGTTATTTTTGGAAAAGTGTGTCTTTTTTAACAACTGTTGCATACAGTGTATACTGTTCCTAGTAGATACTTTTTTAATACTCTGTGGTGTTTCTTATGAAAGCTTCACTGTTTGCAAACAGTGTGGTATAAAGTAAACTCTCTCTATAGAGTACACACTTTTTACAGTACCAAGTTTCTACTGATATCAACTTCATTTCTCAATGTCTGTTTGGTGAGTTTCAGGTGTTTGATACAGATACAAGCTTTCCATAGTAGATGATATGTTTTGGATCTGACATTCACAATTTGTAGGAACTTGGCTTTCTGTGAACAGTTATATACAGATATACACCGTACTCAATGAGGGTTTCCTATATATCTATGGTTGATTGTTAATGTGAACTATGCTCGCTGTAAAGCATATGCTATAGGGTCAATGTTGCAAATAATGCATGCTTTCTACGCCTAAGTGAGTTATATCTGTGTTGGCAGTAATGATGGCTAATATTCTCCTGAGTTATTTTGTACTTACTGTCAGGCCTCTAATGCCAGAGCAATTTATAGACCAATGTGCAGAAAAACGAAGCTTGGATGACATCATCAGTGATGTAATCAATTATGTCATTTGAGATGTCATCAGTGATGCCATACATGATGTCATAGAAAATGTCATGAGTTATGTCATATGTGAGGTCAAAAGCAGTGCACTGACATATTCACCCAGCTATAATGTTACTTTAAACTTTGGCTTTTTCAGTGAATTTCTAAGGTTTAAAAAAAACTGTCTGTCTTCATTTATATGCAGAGGTCGAAGTGCATTAAAAGTGTGGAACTGTAATCCTGAATGTCCTGGGGCACAGTCAGTAAGTTGGGTGGCTGGATCAAAGATGTGGCTAAAAAGAACAAAATATTCAGTAACTATTTTATTTATTTCACCTTTGGGTAATTGTATATAAAAACATACATATATCGTGAATGAAAAATAAATGCCAGTTAAAGTAATTGGTGGAAAATGTACTCTAAAACATTACAAAACCTCAGTTAGCTAATGCGATCAGTGCAGACATCTGTGCATGCCCTGAGAGTCACAGAATTGAATCCTGGTTAGCACAGTGGGAAATTGGTAACTTATAAATTGATAGTGCTACAAGGTCCCCATCTGTACCAAAAAGCAGCGGGCATTGGTAAACCATTATTTATATCTATATGTATTAGTATTAAGTAATCAGGCTTTACCAAGAAGCATTTGTATAAGTGCTTATTAAAAGGACGCACTCCAGAACTCACTGGTAACAACCTTGCGTTACCTCTCTAAAAGAATAAATCATTGTCATGGTGAAGCTCCAAGTGACTCGATCATTTAAAGACTATACTAGCTTCCAAGCAGCCTTTATGTTTGGTGCTTAACCAATTGCACAGGGCTCAGCCTTATGAGGGACTAACTAAACTCAGGGCCACAGGAATTATGTGGCAGGTAAGGCCACATCATGCAGAAAAACAAGGCAAATTATGCTGAGCAATGCAGCACAAGTTGTGATAGTATAACTTAATTATTTTGTAATTTTTACATTTGTTAACACCGTGTGGGCAGAGGTTTCACCTCATTAGTACTGCTTTAACACACAATTATAGCAATAAGCAGGGGCGGCTCCTCCATTAGGGCGGAGGAGCATTGCCCTACTTCTTTCTCGCAGTGTGAGAAGACAAAACATAAAATGGTATTTTAAATTCCATTTCATGTTTCTGCTTCTCGCACTGCAAGAAAGCAGAAGGCAGGGTATGCCTGGTTGGGGGCGGGACGGTATGCCTGGTTGGGGGTGGGCAGGTGGGCGGTCGGGGAGGAGTGGCTTGCCCACTGTTGTGGGTCCTGACTGTTTGGCCGGCCCTCTCGGGGCGACCAAACCAGTCATGCGCACTCTACATTTTCTCTATGTAGGCTGCATGCAGCCTACATAGAGAAAATAGCCTCCCTACAGGCGCCTGGCTGGGCGCTGTCTGCACCAATCACAATGCTGCTATTGCAGCGTTGTGATTGACTTACAGGAGGGGAGGGAGCATGCCTGCTCCTGTTCAGGAGCAGGAAAACGCCAAACGTGGGACCAGGCCCAGGAGCAGTGGCGGCGCGGCACCCAGTCAGGTAAGTTTTTATTTTTTATTTTTATTTTAACCACCCCCCACTGCGAACCCCTGTGTGACCAAACCCTCACCCCCCGGCCCCCCCACCTGCGAGTATTGCAAGCTGTAACTGGCAATAAGCATCAGAAAGGTGACCAGTCAACCTTTTCGATGGGCCTTTGAATGTGTCGCACCACATGTTGCCATGTTTTAGTAACATTTGATTCATTCGAGCTATAAACCATTTGTTTGGCTGTTTAAAATACAGGTTATGTAGAAGATGATGGATTATGTGATAAATAGGTCAAATCCATAATTATGCAGAAAACACATTGGTCACAAAATCGCATACGTCCAGTGACCCCGAGTAAACAACAATTATGGCTGTTTTGAAATACATCCTTGCTTGTATGAGGGGTCAGTGCACACTTACTGTGCCACTGTTGCCTCAGAGCATGGAGGGAAATGGAACATGAAGGGAGCCCATGTTTTTAACATAGGGAAGACGAAACGCAAGGCTATAGCTTTCACTAGTGAAGCAAGTGCAGGAGCACTAAGATCCCGGGATCTGAGGGACCCACTGAATCCCACTTATGACTGTCTTTCTCATGAAAAAAGGTATTAGGGTCCAACACATATGAGCTAATTTTTTTTTTTTAAGTAAGGAGATGTTGCCTACAGTGAGAGCTGCTGACTTTGGAATGGTGGAGCTTTGGTCTCGTCTCAGCTTCAGCTCAACATTATATTATTCTGGGCACATAACTTAATCTCCCATTACCTAAAAAAGAAAACAAAATTACCCTTGTGGAATGTAACTGTTGCTGATGTAACGTGTTCCAATGTCCTTGGACCAAGTCCATTCTATGTAAAACTAAACATCATGGGGACAGAGAGCCTGCTTCAAGATGATCAGGCATGATGGGTAAAGGGTGAAAGAGGTGGCGGTGATGGACTGCTACTCAGGGCTACAGCTATCATTAGTGCAGTAGATTCAGTTGTTTTGGGGCCCAGGAGTGTGAGGGGCCTTCAACACCTAAATTATGGGGAACACCGTTTTTTGGTCAGTTTCTGTTTTTGTTTGACAAATTTGCCCTATCATAACTGTCCCATTTATTGTGAATTATGAGCTAGTATCCATGAAGTGATCTCATAAATTCCGTGCATGAACTCAGCTCCACCAATCATTGCCTTAAAGGTTTGAAGTGGGAGGGCCCAACCTTTAAACATTTTGGGTGGCTCAGAGTAAAAACATTTGAAGACCTCAGGCCTACTTGCCTCAAGAAGATAGTTAAGAAACCAAATGTTAAAAATGTGCTGTTTATTTCAAATATTGAATTACTAAAGTCAAGTCTGATTTGCATGTTCCCAAGGTGTTATTACTCTTAGTTGAAAACAATCAGTGGGTTATTCCAACTATTGAATCACATTTTACACAATCTCTAATAAAAAAAACAGTGAACTTCCAGGTCAGGAGCTGACCTAATTTCTGCTATGCACATAGAAAAACAAAGAAAAAATAATTCGGACTGATGCTATGGATGGATGTGGGTGACACATACATTAACTTTAAGATAGATGGTAACCCCAGGATAAGAACAGGAAATATCCACAAATGCTTATTGAGGTGCCGATTCCGATCGGTTAAAAAAATTTACCGTCCGACTCGTATCCGTATTTTTTTACGTACGAATCGTACAAGTACCGTACAAATGGCGAAGTACGATTCGTACGTGAAAAATACATACGAATTGCGTCGGGAAAATGGTCCGAGAGGGAGCCGTAAATTTTTACGTCCGCATAGCATCGAGAAAAGTGTCCGATAGGGAGCCGGACATTTTTTTTTTTTTTTTTAAAGATTTTATTGTGCACAAAAAGGGTTACAAACACGGGCCTACAACCACCAGGGCCGGCCGCTAGTAGTCGAAGTGTTCCAGCATATCAGAAAACAATGACTGGCCCACAGGGGCTCCGCACTATCACAGTAGATCAGACTGCACATAAGGGAAATCAGAATACACGCTTTTAGTATAAATAACAACAAAAAAGAAAAATACAAAAATACAACAAACAAGGCGAAACGACTTATGAAGGGCGGCGAACACCAGCCGGGGGAGTCAACACCCAACCACCCGAGGGCGGTCAATAAAAGAAGACCTGAGAGGGAGGGGGGGGCCACGAGAGAACCAAATCTGTACTCCAAAGTACGAGATACACAAGGAACCCTCAAGGATCAGGGGGATGAGGCAACCCCGGACGTATCCACCAAAGGGGGAGCACAGATAGACCCACGATACGCGTTCCACTGCCCCCAAATTCTACCCCAAGCCCCCGGTTTACCACGAGCCACATACACCGTTTTCTCCCTGAACATGCACCTGTCCATGTTCTCCTTCCAGACGGATACGGTGGGAGGCCGCTGGGAACCCCAAAGCTGTGCAATATCTCTCTTTGCAATCATGTTCCCCAAGGCCGCCCACCGAGCCTGAGCCGCATTGCAGTCATTGGGCTCCCATACATTCAGCACACAACGACGCACCTCCGGCAGCAGAGCGACCCCGGTGACTCGTCTCATAATATCATGCACCCGGCGCCAGTATTCCGCCACCTCGCGGCATTCCCATAGGATATGGAGAAAGGTAGCACTGAGCCCGCAGCCACGCTTACAGAGTCCGTCGTCTGAAAACCCCATCGAGACCAGGCGGGGGCCCGTCACATATACACGATGGAGAATCTTAAGCTGGACCAGGCGGAGACGGGCCGGGATGGCCACCTCCTTAGGGGATGACAGTGCAGTCTGCCAGTCCTCATCGTCCAGCTCCACTCCATCTCCCGTCCATGCCTCCCGAAGACGCACCAAGAGGTCAGCCCGATTGTTTATCAGTTTTTTGTAAATCAGGGAGATAGTACTGTCGGGGACGTGACCATCGAGTATGCGGTCCTCGAGAGGCAAAGAAGAAGGGACCGTGGTCACCTCCCCAAAGACCGAAAGCAGGGCGTGCCGAACCTGTGCATAACGGAAGAACTCTCTGTCACTAAGCTCATACTCGCGCTGAAGCGCCGCGAAGGATTTAACCGCACCTTTAACCCACAGGTCCCCCACTCTGCTGATGCCGATCGTATCCCAGCGCTCGAAGCCTTTCGTTGTCCAGAGGCTTCCCAAGCGGTCTGAGTCGAATAGAGGAGTGGCGCACGTTAAACGCTCACTCCAGCCCATCGCTACGTTAGCCGCCTTCCATACACGGACCGCAATCCTGGTAGGGCCCGTAAGGGCCCTTCCAGCAGACCGCGAGTAAAGCGCTCTGTTATAGTTACCGCCGGGGAGCAGGAACTTATCCATCTCATATGCCGGGTTCGAACCAGGAGCGTACGTAGCATGATTAATGGCAGACAGCTGGGAGGCCCAATAGTACCGTCTAATATCAGGAAGCGCGATGCCCCCGTCATACCAGGAAAGAGTCAGCTTGGCCAAAGCGATACGCGATCGCCCGTCCCAAACCAGTCTCCTCTGCAAACTCTCCACCTCCCTAAAGTAGGCCGCAGGAATGACATCAAAGGAGTTCTGGAGTGCATAAAGGAATCTGGGAAGGGACATCATTTTAAACAGCGCTGCGCGACCAAGCGGGGACAAGGGCAGCTTACACCACCGCGCCGTATCCGCCCTCAAACGCCGGAGCGGAGACAGGAGATTCTGCTCATAGCGGACCGCCGGATCCAACGAAACGTACACCCCCAGGTATTTAAAGCCGGACTGAGATATTTGGAGCGGAAGCCGAGGTGGCAAGAGAGGAAGACCACCAGAGATAGGATACACACAAGATTTGGACCAGTTAATTATCAGACCCGAGTTTTTCCCGAAGGAAGTAAGGACATCAAAGAGAACATTGAGCGACTTCCGCGGTGAGGTGAGATACAAGAGAATATCATCCGCGTACAATGAAACCCGATCCTCGAAGCCCGGGGCCCACCGGAGCCCTCTAATCGAGGGCTCCCAACGGAGCCAGGCAGCGAGCGGTTCCAGGGCGAGAGCAAAGAGCAGCGGGGACAACGGGCACCCCTGCCTAGTTCCCCTCCCGAGAGCGAAAGGCCGAGAAACCCACCCATTGACAACCACCTGAGCCATTGGTCCAGCATAAAGGAGCTTCACCCAGCTAAGGAACCCCTCCCCAAAACCAAACTTCGCCAAGACGGCCCAAAGAAATGGCCATTCAATGGTATCAAAGGCCATCGTGGCGTCTAGGGAAACCAATATGGCCGGTTCAGCGAAGTACTCAGCCCTAGCGAGGACGCCGTGCAGACGCCGTAAATTGAGAGCGGTATTACGATGTGGGATGAAGCCACATTGATCCGGATGTATCAAGTCACATATAACGCTCAGCAGGCGATTGGCGAGGACCTTAGCAAGGATTTTGGGTTCGGCATTTAGCAGGGAAATAGGCCTATAGGAGGCACAGCGGTCACGTGGCTTACCCTCCTTGGGAATCACCACTATAGTAGCCAGACGCTGGTCGTCAGGAAGGGAACCTCTCTCGAGCGATTCCTGAAACATATGACGGAGGAAAGGCGCGATTTTATCCGGGTGCAACTTATATAGTTCAATCGGCAGACCGTTGGGGCCCATAGCCTTGCCCGAGCGGAGGGAGCGAATCGCAGTAGCTATCTCTTCGACAGACAAAGGGGCATCCATCAGCTCGCTGTCCTCGACGGATAAGCCGGGCAGGGCAATATCCCGAAGCAGAAGACGAGAGTCGTCCTCATCTCTATCAGACACCGGGGAGTACACTGCACGGAGGTGGTCAGCAAAACACTCAACAATCTCACCAGGCTCAGTCACACACACTCCATCCGACACCCGAAGCTCCGGGACCACACGATTCACTCTCTCCTTCTTGTCCAACCAGGCAATCAGCT
Organism: Triturus cristatus; assembly: GCF_964204655.1. Lineage (NCBI taxonomy): Eukaryota > Metazoa > Chordata > Amphibia > Caudata > Salamandridae > Triturus > Triturus cristatus. The sequence continues at coordinate 319,605,587 of NC_140586.1, read as the reverse complement.
TACCCGCCTTGTCTCCGGCGTCATACAACCTACCCTGCTGCTCCCTATACATAGTCTTGGCAGCATCAGTGACGAGAGACTTATATTCAAACTGCTTCAGGCTGAGGGCATGCAGCCCATCCGGGGTGACGCCCGCCTCCAAGGCTGCCTCCAGCCCCGATATTTCAGTCTCCAGCGTCACAACCGCCTCTCTCTTAACCCTCTTGGCCTCCACTATCTGGGACAGGGCATGCCCGCGGAGCACTGCTTTGAAAGCTTCCCACAGGGACACCGAGGACAACACCGACCCCTCATTCTCAGAAAAATATTGATCAATCGACTTAATCAGGCTATCACGGATCTTGGGGTCTCGCAGGTACCAAGGGTTAATAGGAGCGATCCGCCCAGCGGACCGCGACCCGGTGTCAAAAAGCAACCACAGTGGGGAATGATCAGAAATACCCCTGGCCAGGTGTTTGACCTCTCGAATCCGAGTAGCCTGGGCCGCGGGCATAAGGAAATAATCCAGTCTGGAGAGACTCCCATGGGCCCCTGAGTGAAAGGTGTACTGACACTGTGTCGGATGCATTAACCTCCAACAGTCCACCAGACCGAAGGTCTCCAGGAGCCCGCCCAGCCACGCCTGGGCAGCAGGGAGGGCCCTGGGCGGATGACGGTCCAGGTCACCCAAGACAACCGAATTAAAGTCCCCACCCATAAGCAAAAGACTGTCAGGAAGCCCAAGCAACATCCGACCCAAGTCTGAGAAGGTGGAGTTCTGGAGGCCCGGGGGAACATAGACCGAGATCAAGGAAAGGGACTGCCCCTCCACCCTCCCAGTCAGAGCCACATAGCGCCCTCTATCGTCTGGGACCACCCTGGTGATCTCCAACGGAAGTGAAACTCGCAAGAGAATGCCCACCCCTCTCGAACCAGTGGTGAAACCAGAGTGGGCCACAAGTCGATATCCCCCCCTGTTCATAGCCCGACAAACATTGCCAACCAGATGCGTCTCCTGTAAGAACACCACATCAGGAGTCAGACGACGCAGATATTGCAGCACAACACCCCGTTTGATACGGTCCCCCAATCCATTGACGTTCCAAGACATCAATCTCAACCCGTCCCCCCCCATCCCCTCCAGTAGATCAAGGGCCCCCTAGCAAAGAGCTCAACACCCAGGGATGAACCATAGCCAATACTTCGCCTTGAAAACAAAAAACACAAATCCAAACAACCCCACCCACCCACCAACCCCCCCCAACTCCAACACCCCCCACCCTGCACCCCTGCAGTCCAAAAAACCACCCCAACTTGCAGTGTGCCTGTCGCCCTACAAACCCCGTTCTACGAAAAGACCCCGGAGGAGGGAAGGGACCCGTCCCCGCCCGCTCCCCACACACAACATAGTGAAACAAAATGCACAAAAGAAGTAGAACCCAGCCGAACAGTACAACATGGCAGAGTCCGGGACCATAAGTCACTCCAAAGGAGACCCGCCACCCTCGGTACCGGCAGAGGGCCCAGTCCGGTCACCCCGGTCCGGCAGCGAATCCAGCCAGTCACTCACAGTCGCAGGAGAGTCAAAAAAGGTAGTCCGATCTTCATGTTCCACTCGGAGCCTTGCAGGATAAAGCATAGAGTACTTGAGACCGAGGTCCCGGAGACGCCGCTTCACCCCCTGGAAGCCCATCCGCTGTTTCTGGACAAGTTGGGTGAAGTCCGGGAAAAAGTTAATGGACGAGTTCCCATGTCGGACCGGGCCATGGACCCGTGAGGCCTGCAGAATCGCGTCTCGGTCTCTGTAATGGAAAAGTCTCGCAACGATAGGCCTCGGGGGGGCACCCGGTCGCGGCCGGCCACCTGGGACTCGATGGGCCCGCTCCACAGCGAAAAACTTACTCAGGCCAGCGGGAGCAAGATGTTCGAGGATGAGCTCCTCGACCAGGAGATCAACCGGGCGGTTATCGGAGGTCTCCGGAACGCCTATGACTTGATGTTATTGCGGCGGGCCCGTCCCTCGAAGTCTTCCAGCCGCCGGGCCATCAGATCATTGGCCGACTTGAGATCGCCGAGAGTGGCCTGCAGGTCCGACACGTCCGTACCAAGGGAGGACGTCCGCACATCCAGCGATTGAACCCTCTCGTTAGTCTTAGAGAGATCCGCCCGGATTAGCGTAATGTCAATGGCCACCGTGTCGATTTTACGGGCCAAGGCCTCGTACTGCGTAGCGATGGTCTCTCTGATGCCCTTAATGGCGCCCATGATGTCCTGCAGGGACAGATCCGGAGAAACGGACGGGCCACCACTGGTGTCCTCCGGGGGGACAGTGGCCGTCCCGGGGGATCCTTTACCCTGAGTGTAGCGGTCCATGTTGTTCGTCTGGACCGGTCCCCCACGTAGGGATGTTTTGGTCTTGCGCCTCTCGGGGTCCCCCTTGCCTCCCATGAGAACCTCGATCGCCGAAGGGGACCACCGAGGAAGCGCCGAGGTGGCACAGGCCAGGCAGACGCGTGTCGCACCACAGGCCGCAATATGGCGGAGCGAAGGGACCCCCGTCAATGAGCACGCTGGCAGCAGACGAAGCCACCGGCATCAAGCGAAGGCAAAATGAGAGCCCAGTCGCACCAAGCAAGTCCACAGTCCAGCCCCTCAAAGACCAAAAGTGAAACCGAAAGTGATGTGATGGCCACTGGCACAGCCCCGCTGCCGTTGTTGTTCAACTACGCCCCGGCTCCACAGATCACCCTCGCATCGGGCACAGCCGTCGGGTGGGCCTCAAAAGTTCAAACCACCATAACTCCGGATTGCCAGGTCCGATTTGATTTCCGAAAGGAGTTTAGTGTTCAGCCAGCATTCGTCTCCCAGATTCCATCAACCAAGTCAGGATAGAGTCAGGATAAATTCCGAGGAGCAGCGAGGGTCCGGGGAGCCCTGTGCTCACGCGACCATCTTGGATGCGCGCTAGGCTCCTCCTCCGGGAGCCGGACATTTTTACATGCAAATCGTAAAACAGAAGTCAGAGCGCGCAAGTACGATCCGTACCGCCCGTCCGAATACACAACCGCATGTTAAAGGCCTCGTACGGAGCGAACGCTGTAGCCTACATGTACACGGGTAAACTTGTGCCCGAATACGAGTCGTACAGCCCCCCTCACCCCGCACGTGTCAGCACCGTACCCTCGTATGTCAGCACCGTACCCCCTCTCCGCACCGTACCCCAACACCGTAGCACAGCCCCGCACCTGTACGCACCGTACCCCAACACCGTAGCCCAGCCCCGTACTTGTACGCAACGTACCCCAACACCGTAGCACACCCCGTACCTGTACGCACCGTACCCCAAAACCGTAGCCCAGCCCCGTACCTGTACGCACCGTACCCCAACACCGTAGCACAGCCCCGCACCTGTACGCACCGTACCCCAACACTGTAGCCCAGCCCCGTACCTGTACGCACCATAGCACAGCCCGCACCTGTACGCGCCGCACCCCAACACCGTAGCACAGCCCCGCACCCTGTACGTGCCGCACCACAACACCGTAGCCCAGCCCGCACCTGTACGCGCCGCACCCTAACACTGTAGCACAGCCCGCACCTGTACGCGCCGCACCCCAACACCGTAGCACAGCCCCGCACATGTACGCGCCGCACCCCAACACCGTAGCACAGCCCCGTACCTGTACGCACCGTACCCCAACACCGTAGCACAGCCCGCACCTGTACGTGCCGCACCTCAACACCGTAGCACAGCCCGCACCTGTACGCGCCGCACCCCAACACCATAGCACAGCCCCGCACCTGTACGCACCGTACCCCAACACCGTACCCCAGCACCCTCACCCAGCATCGCGTATGTACGGACCGTACCTACGCGAAAAAGACTCGTACAGAACCAGGACACTGTAAAACAGCACAAGGAGGGTCAATTCGACTCGCACAACACCACAAAACACGTCAACATGACAAAATACATCTCTATGACTGACCTGCCACATCCAAACAGGCAAACAGAGGACCAAATCACAACCACCTCTTATAACACACCCACCACAAATTCAAACACAGCCACACCCACAAATGGACCAATAAAAAGGGCCCACACACACAACCCATGAGCCATTGCAACTGACCCACTGCTCACAGACACCACAGACAAACAACTGCACCTTACTCACACCTTAACTACACCTTCACTTACACACCTTCACACAACCTCCTTCACAAACACCCCCTCTTCACCTTCACACACACACCATCACATTCACACCCACACACCCACAACCATCCACACCCACACCATGCCCACTGACAAGAATCCAAAGTTCACAATGGCGGAGCTGGAGCTCCTTGTCAACGAAGTCATCAGAGTCGAGCCACAGCTGTTTGGAACATTGGTCAGACAGACCAGCATAGCCCAAAAAACCGGCCTGTGGCAGAGGACTGTCGATAAGGTGAATGCTGTTGGCCCATCCGAAGGACCAGGCATGAATGCCAAGCCAGGTGGTACGATCTGCGCAGGGCAGTCAAGAAGAAAATGAACGAGGAATACGCCCAGAGTAACATCACTGGAGGCGGGCTGCCCCGCAGACCCGTACATTACCATCCCTGGGAGGAGAAGGTGATGGCCACACTTCCGCCGGTGGGAGTACACGGAGTCGAAGGAGTCGCAGAGCCTGGTGAGTACACAAACAACTCACGTAACATGGGGTGAATGGCATCCACACCCCAACTACAACAAATGCACTCACCTACCCCCAAGCCCTCACCGCACACAACCACACCCTAAAAACCACGCTCATGCCACTAACGTCTCCATGCCCCATTCACAAATAAAGGCAATGCCATGTCCCAGGCCACACCAACCACAAACCCAAGACTGGATGTCCGGGATGCTGGGAGGGTGGGGCTCACACAACACATTGTGCAACTCAGAACCAGACACCAATGCCCACAGCCCATATGGCCTAGGTACATACCCATGCACCATGCCCAATGCACAGGGACTGGCGAAGTAATGACAAGGTAGCTGACACTTGGCCCTGCTGTAGGCAGCACAAGGCCCTCCTGTGACCACTGTACACTCAAACAACAACTCCACTAGCTCACATACCCAGCACAGGAACTCACACACACTGTCATGCCAGCATGCACCATGAGGGGACAAACACATTACCTGGGAGACCCAATGACAAATCACACTACACACAACAGCAGGCCTGGTCACACATTCCCCCTCACACAAGCACACACCCCCGGGGCAGGCAACGGATTTACCCACTCTCACAATGGACATGTGACACAAGACCAATCCATAGCCAAATAAGCATCCCAGCCAAAAATCTACTGGCAAACACTCAGGAGCACATACCAATCTGTCCCCCGCAACATACCCATCCCCAAGTGTACATTGAGAGGAATGCTAGGCACATCCAACCACCTGGAGGAACTGTGACTACTTGAATATGTATGAAACATGGATGTGGCATGAAACAGCATTAACATTGTCTCTCTCTCACACACAGGGCAACATCATCGACCTCCCCCCAACAATGGGGGGGAACAATCACAGTCCCAGGCTCAGCGTGAAGATGATCCCACCGGCAGCGACGACTCTCACCACTCAGTGGATGACCCCGACCAACCTGGCCCCTCTGGTGCCCAAGCCCCTGCAGCACCTGCGTCAGGTACATCTGTGCCAACCCCCACCCTCATTCCTGCCACATCCCAGGAGACACCCAGGAGCCCTGCTCGCACCGAACAACACAGCCAGTCTGACCAGGAGGGACAAGGTTCTCCGGGCACCCAGGAGGAGGCAGACGACCACGCTAATGCCATCCCTCAGGGGTCCCCTAGACCCGATGTGCCCACAACGGCAGGCCAGGCTCATGTGGGCAGGGGTGGTGGGAGTGGAGGCAGGCGGAGGCGAGAACCTGACCAGCCAGCTGAGTGAACCGGTATGGCACACATGCGCCACATCCTGGACACATACCGGCGTGACACCAGGGGCATCAGCCAGGTTGTGTCAAGCCTCACAGACATCAAGGGGACCCTCGACGAGATGAAGAACCTGCAGGCCGAGCAACATGCCAGTCAACAACAACACCAAGGACGGATGGAGGCAAGACTGGCTGAGCTCCTGGCGGTGCAAACGGACATCAGCCGTTCACTCCGTCGGATTGCTGACAACATGGGCAGCCCTCCCTGTGACACCAGGCGAAGACCAGCACCAGCCACAGGGAGGGAGGAGGAGGAGGAGGATTCGTCCGACGGAGCATCACAGACATCGTTAAGGCCTGCATCTGAGGGTCCCCGGAGGAAGGTGGGTCATCCACGGAAAAGACCGTGAGAGTCAGCGGACCATCCACATCTCCCAGGTCACCTGGCCTGGCACCTGGCCCTCTGGCGCAACAGCACCACCTCACCCAATGACATTCTCTGCCACATGGACTTGCTGGTCACAGTCTGACCAATGATGACCAACACTGTGGTCTGGACTCTGATGACTCCAACTGACAATGATGCCATCTCCCCCTGTGAACTTTGGATTCAATGCACCCAGTAGAGCACCTTACTTCATCCAGCAAAAGACTTACCCCACCAAAAATAAATACTTAATTTTGTCATGAGATGTTGCTGTCATTTGGCATTATTCACCAACATATGTGTGTGTAAATGTCAAACTATGCCTGAGTGTTGAACTAACTCCACACATCCATACCCTGGGATCGGAGTCTGGTACAGGACACACATGGGTCACAATGTATCATTCAATGCAGACACGGAGCACAATACTCACCTGTGATGGCCTCAAGCTGCTGAGGGGGTGCTAGGGAAACTGTGAGGACACACCTATTTGGAAGAGTAACATTAAGGCGTAGAGGTCATGCCTCATTTGGAGGTTCCCGGGGAGGAAGTCCCAGGTATGTGTTCCCAGGTGGGAGAACTATGTCCTGCATGCAGGAGTACGGTGGATCAGAAGAATGGTGGCCAGGTCAAGGTTGGATGCACGGAGATGGCACTACGGGGTCTCGGATGACAGTGGTACAAGGTTGCTTTTGGGTCAGGGTTGTGGCCTGCCTCCTGAGTGTGGTGAGGAGTCTGAAGGTCATCCTGCAGCACACAGTGATCCATTGCAGCTATCTCTGCTGGACAGTGATGTGGCTGGGGCGCGGGATGTTGACGCTGAGGTGTGCAGATGCAGCCTGGATGTGGACAAGTGTCCCTGGATTTTGGCTGTGGCTGCTCCATAGAGGGCAGGGCAGTATTTGACACTGATGTTGTCGTGGACCTGGGGGATGGTCCGTCTTACCTTGGAGTGGATCTATCTGGGGATCATGTGCATAATGCTGAGGGTGTTGCAGTGTGAGGTACAGATGCTGGTGATTACCATGGCAAATTAGAGCAAGCAATTCATGATGCACAACATCTTGTGTGCGTGGACACTGGGTGCCTGTGCGGGGCTTCTGTGGGTGGGACACAAGCAGTTGAGCCAGCTGTAAGGGGACAATCCTCAGATGTTGACCTCAGTCCTGTAGCAGTCCAGCCTCAGGTGGCTGCTGTTCTGCCATTCATCTATGGATCCCATGCAATCTTGAATATTGGAACTGGAAATGTCTGCGTCCTTGGTGAGGGTGAGAAGCGCCTGGCTGTCAATGGCATACGAGTTGATGATGAGGTCATGTGCGCATGTGATGGTGGATAGGGGTGTCCTGGACACATTGTAGATTGACACGCTGAAAGATGATACCTGTGCAATGTGCCTCACGACGACAGCATACTACATGCAGAAGCCTTGAGTCCCACTCCCATGGCCTTGCAGGGGTACAGATCTGGTGGGGAGTAGGAGGGACATGACCTGGTGGGTGTGACAGGTCCTGGAAGGCGTGGCAGCGCTGTGTAGGCAGTCGGAGTTGCACACTCATCATGCAAAGGTGTTGTGTGTGCGCTCAGTGCATGCCTGAGAGCAGGCGGGAGATGTGTGGATGGACCTTGCTTGGAGGGTGGCTGCAACATCACACTGTACTCTGATGTGGGTCATGCAAGGACCTGAGGGTCGTGCAATGTGCACGTTGCATGTGCAGACGGTCCAGCCTTTGGTACCGCGTGGCCGCAACTGTTGGACAGACAAGCCGAAGACAGCCAAATGAATGTGTTGAGGGAGGAAGGGAGGAGCACCTTTGATGTGTGTGTGTTGCCAAATCTGGAAACTACATGTGCCCTTGCTGCAGTGGCTGCAACAGCAGGCGGCATGTCCTGGGAAACTTATGCCACAATATCCACACAAAGACTAGGATGTCAGAAAGGACTACTGCAACAGGTGTATGTCAAGGAAGGAGTTACCAGTTTGCAATGGCACACCCAGAGACAAAGATGCACAATCACCAAACATGACTGACACAGATCATGAAACTGAAGGCTGAGCTGCGCACAGGAAACACACCCCAGAAGGTGTTGACGGCCCGTGGGGGGGACTAACATGCCAAAACACATACACAGCCATGGACATCATGCACAATTGAGAATCAAATACATGAAGAACAGCATGCAGGTTGCTAATCTACACATAGACTCATATGCACAATCCTTGACAACCATGCCAGAGATGCCGCATGCACAGTGGCAAGAGACCTGCATTGACAGAGATGAGGCACCTTGGAGGCTGAGGAACACCTTTATTTCTCAGGCTCACACCTATGCAAAAGCATCAACATTAACAGACTCACAGGTCTATTGGATTAACATGTGGGACCTACACCGGACACCCCCTTTGCACCACAGATGCTGTAAATTCATTGTACTGGCACACAAGTGAAGGGGTTGAGCCAAACATCCCCTGCTGCACACGGAGAGGCTGCAATTCCCCATTGAGCATCATATGGGGATGTCCCGCAATATGTCCACCCGTAGCCTCCCGTATGTTTCAGAGGGAAGTTGTACACACATTGATGCCTTCATCACAAACCACAATCCCATAACAGATGACTGTCACGAAGTGTGACTATCAATTCATGTGAGTCATGCCACATGTCATGTGCCCCATGGTGAGTCGACATGTATGCATAGTAACATAACCTGCACAGGAGCAGTGCCCATACATTACAAACAACTACCACACCCAAAAAGCCTTGCTGCAATCCTTACCCAAAGGAGAATTTTCACCATGTCCGTGCATGTAACGCTGATTCAGCACACGTTGCATTACTCATGAGAAATAGCAGGAGCACAACGATGCCACGAGCAGACAGCATGCGCAACTACCTGGGGATGAGAGACACACAAGAAGTCAGGAAAAACATAGTCATCCGCATGCATGGTCATGTACTCTACATGAATAAGGTTGACACCATGCCAGTTGTCAATTGAGTGTGTCAGCTAAAATGTGTGGAATGACATCAGCACTCGAGTGACACATCAGCACACAGCTCAAAGTCACTTAGCATACAGTCAGCTGGACACACACATTGCAACACATGCCACACAAGGCTCAAAGCGTGCACACTCAGACCCAGGGACTCACAATTATGAGAAGAAGTTGCGTATGAGCTGACTCCGAATGTCCTCTTCCTCCTCCTCCTCACTTGCCTCGTGACCAAGGCCTTCATCCTCCACGGGTGGATGTTCCTGCTCATCGGGATCCAGGATGAGTGGCACAGCTTTCTCTACTGCCATGTTGTGCAGCATGCAGCACACAAGGAAGATTTTGCAGACCTTCACCGGTGCATATGGGAGGGACCCGCCGGTCTTGTGGAGGCACCGGAATCGGCTCTTCAGGAGACCAAACGTCCTCTCAATCCCTCGCCTGGTCTGCCCATGGACGTTGTTGTAACGGTGATCTGCAGCTGTTCTCGGGTTGCGGAGAGGCGTCACCAGCCATGGCATGTTGGGATAGCCAGAGTCCCCTACATGGAAACATCATGTAAAGAAGTTGGTCAGGAGATGCCGTCACATACTAAGATACCGCAGAATACTGGACAAACAGAGTCTACTCACCAACAAGACATGCTCGTTCGTTGTGCAGCTGCAGCATCATTTCTGGCACACTGCTACGCCTCATGATGTAGGCATCGTGTGCTGACCCTGGAAAACGTGCACAGACATGGGAAATCACCATGTTAGCAAGACACACCATTAATGGAGTGGTAATGTTTACGGTTACGGAAGGCTACCTCCTGTGCCTGTGGTGGTACCAAAGCCACATGTGTCCCATCAAATGACCCAACTACATGGGGCATCCCTCCCAGGGCATAGAACTCACCCTTCAACTGCTCACGAGTTGGAAAATGGATGAATTCATCCAGGTGCTCCAACATGGCTTCTAAAACATCATGCAGGACACGGCTGAACATGGTCTAAGACATGCCACCCACATCAGCTATGGTCAATTGAAACGTACCGGTGGCAAAGAAATGTAGGGCTGCCATCACCTTCATCTTGGGGGTCAGTGCAGTCGGATAACTGTGTCGCGGTTGGAGGTGTGGTGCCAGCCTGTTTGTGAGGTCCACAAATAACCGTTGGGGGAATCGGTAGCGGCGTATGCAGTCACGTTCCCTCATGGCAGCCAAGTCTGGTATTGGTCGGGGGAGAGGCGGTGCCCTGCAGAAAATTGAAAGGAATAACGAAGATTGAGTACATTACTACACCAATGTCAATGAACTGAGCACATGTTCAACAGCTAATACACATATGCCACATACAGAGTCTGTTCTGTGCAATACATCCTGCACACATATGCCAGCCAGGTGATACTCCTACCAAGAGCCAGCTACAAACATGGATTGTCAAGGTCTACATGACATGCCATGAAAGTAGCTGTGGGCCAGTGTGAGTGAACAGCCAGACACATTACAGGAGTGACATACATCCACATATGTGCATTTGAAGGATGTCATCTGATACAGACAGCTGCCGGCAAGCTAGACGCACAGGTCACATGTCATGGAAAAAGGACAGACCACACACCTTGCCATGAAGGAGTACATGTCAAATATGATCACACAGACATTAAGACTACGCAGATATGTCCTAAGCTCGCAAGTCCCTGTTAGATGCATACAGACACACGTCACGTGTTATTCCACATGTGTCCTGGTGTGCATAATAGTGTGACATGGGCATCTACACACAGACACATGTTGGATGCAGCTACAGCAGATGCCATTGACGGAACACCAACAGCAAGATAATGGGAACACATGACACACACATGACATAGTCACATCGTGGCACGCTGGTAGTGAGATGTCAGGTGTCATCATCCTTGTACCTGGCATCAGGGGACATTTGCGGGTGTTGGGGACTGTGCCATGCCAGTGATGCAGTGCTTTACAAGTTTGAAATACATGCACACATGTAAAAGGTGTGAAGGGGAAGTGCGCCACATGGTGCCCCATCACACATGACATGTGTACACAGGTCATCACACAACTATTGGGTTAAAACATGAGGAGACATGTGCCAGCTCACTGCCTGACACACCTAGGCCCTACACATGATGCACTGCACTGACAATGACTTGATGTCAATCCTTGTGCGAGTCATACACCTCCATTTCTTTCCTGTGCGCCTCCTATCACCAGTGTAAGCTGTGAAACACACCGTACACACGCTCTGAGGGCGTGTGTACGGTCGTATCACAATATGGGGTTTGGGTAGGAGTACGCGTGTGTGCAAGGACCGTACACACGTACGTGTACACACTGGTCCTATCCCCATGGTAGTGTTGGCGTAGGCGTACGCCATAGAGATACGGCTCGTACCCGCGTATGTACGGCCCATAGCACCATGGCGTACGCCTACGGCAACACTACCATAGTGCTATGGGCCCTACACACGCGGGTATGGCCCGTAGCACTAGGGTAGTGTTGGCGTAGGCGTACGCCATAGAGATACGGCTCGTACCCGCGTATGTACGGCTCGTAGCACTATGGCATACGCCTACGGCAACACTACCATAGTGCTACGGGCCCTACTCACGTGGGTACGGCCCGTAGCACTAGGGTAGTGTTGGCGTAGGCGTACGCCATAGAGATACGGCTCGTACCCGCGTATGTACGGCCGTTGCACTATGGCGTACGCCTACGGCAACACTACCATAGTGCTACCGGCCCTACACACGCGGGTACGGCCCGTAGCACTAGGGTAGTGTTGGCGTAGGCGTACGCTATAGAGATACGGCTCGTACCCGCGTATGTACGGCCCGTAGCACTATGGCGTAAGCCTACGGCAACACTACCATAGTGCTACGGGCCCTACACACGCGGGTACGGCCCGTAGCACTAGGGTAGTGTTGGCGTAGGCGTATGCCATAGAGGTAGGGCTCGTACCCGCGTATGTACGGCCCGTATCTCTATGGCGTAAGCCTACGGCAACACTACCATAGTGCTACGGGCCCGTAGCACTAGGGTAGTGCTGGCGTAGGCGGACGCCATAGAGATACGGGCCGTACATACGCGGGTACGAGCCGTATCTCTATGGCGTACGCCTACGGCAACACTACCAAAGTGATACGGGCCCTACACACGCGTGTACGGACCGTAGCACTCGGGTAGTGTTGGCGTAGGCGTACGCCATAGAGATACGGGCCCTACACACGCGTGTACGGCCCGTATCACAATGGCGTACGCCTACGGCAACACTACCAAAGTGATACGGGCCCTACACACGCGTGTACGGACCGTATCACTGGAGTAGTGGTGCCCTAGGGGTACGTGTGGAACGCACCGTACCTGTGTGTGGATAGTGAAATTACATAGGGGACACATGAGGGACAAGTATAAACGCCTAAATGCATGCTGGTTGTCATGGAGACCTAGTTTCCAGTTCAAAATTTTTCATCAGGTGGCCAGAAAAAGTCGGTTGGAGACAATATACTATGTTGCAAAGTGGTTGTTGACTTGACATCATGCTCAAATTTTGAACCATGCAAAGGCCCTCACTGGGGTAGGTTTTAAGGGATTGGAGGAAACGTAGGATGCAAATGAGATTGACCAATCACTCTGTACTCCTGTAAATGAAACAGCCCAGCAAGGGAGATATAAGGCAGCCAGGACCCATGAGAGAGCACTTGCCTGCACAACCTTTCATTCCACACCACTGCTGCTGCTCGTGATTCCTCTGGCACCATGTCCAGGTCTGTGGAGAGGGCCCAGCCTTTCACCCAAGAGGAGAATGAGGCGTTGCTGGACGTCATCCTCCCACAGTACCCCTGCCTGTATGGGAGACCAGGGGAGCAGGTGAGTGCTGACTAGACTAGCTGTGACTGTGCCCCTTTTTTGTGTCTGTCACTTCTGGCATTGTGTCCAGGTGTGACGGACATGCAATGTTGTTCATGGTAGGTCCCAGGGGGGGAATGCCTTATGTCTCCCATGCAGAGCCTGATGTGGTTCATATCTGCACTCCTCACTTGCATTGTGCTTACTGTGACAATCACTGCATGGTGCATGCCACATTCAGCCTGGCTAATCCTCTTGGGAATGTTGTTTCCATAGTCCTGATGTGATTCTGTGGTCCCCCCAGTGTGGCAGGTGACTGTACCCACAGAAGTGTGTGAGTTGAGTGTACCTGGGGTGATAGTGTCCAAATGATGTGTACGGCCCCTGGACATTGGTGTGTGTGTAAGTCCCCTGTCATGTGGGTGAGTGTCTATGTGGAGTGTTGCACCCCAGCTGCATGGAGGATGCATATGCCCTACCCATCAGATGTGAGCAGGGAGCCGTGCTGTGTGTCTGACGTGCTGAGCTAGCCCCACACCTGTGACTCCCCCCAGTCAAGTGGCACATGTGCAGAGTGATGTTTGTACCCGCAGTTGCCAATGGCAGGTGATTGTCCTGTGCCTGTGTGTGTCTGTGTACTCCGCTGAGGTTGCGTCAGTGGCCTGGGGCATGTGACTGCTTTGAGGTGCTGTCCATAATCCTGGTGTTGCTTGTGATGCACAGTGTGAGCCATGATCATTGATTCTGTCGCACCCCTCATGCCACTTGTGTACTTTAAATGCCACGTAGTGCATTTGGCCTTCCCCAGAGGATAATGTCCCTATGACAAAGGTGCAATGAGTTGACTGCATACTATGCCCTGTTCAAACAAGCCCAATTGTTCTAATGTGTGTCTCTGTGACATGGAGCAGGTGTATTGATGTTGTCTCACTTTGTCATCCTCACAGGTAGCCGCCTACGCCAAGGGGGAGATTTGGAAGCGGGCCGTCAGGGCCGTGAGGTCGGTGGAGGGTCGCAGTCGGCGCCTGGCCCAGGTGAGGAAACGCTGGCAGGATATCCGGTGCTGGACCAGGAGGATCACCCGGGTCCTGCTGGGGGACTCACCAGAGGGCAAGAACCGCGGGTGCCGGCGCCTGACCCACCAAATGAAGCGTGTCCTGGCAGTGGTCTTCCCTGATATAGATAGGCGGTTACAGGAGAAGCAGCAGCAGGAAGGGGGTAGGTACATGTGTGTTTGTTGTGTGTCACCGGCTTTTGGAAGTGCTCAGTCGCCTGGATACACTGCCAGGGTTTATATGTGCACTGCATATCCTGTTCCCCAAAGTCAACCGGTCCTGTTCTTCCTCCCTTCCCCTCCTTGACATGTGTTCCCTGGTCTGTGTGTAGTCACTCTTGCACAAGGTAATCTAGGCTGGCAGTTAATCCAAGTGCCCAATGCTTGCAGCATCATGTGTGGGGGTGGTCTGTGACATGTGTTGGAACCTTGCCTGTGCCCTGTCCAGTTCAGTCATTTGGGAGTCCATGATTGTTGGCACTGATGCAGAGTTTCAACATAGGAGTGTGAGGCTTAAAATGAACTGCCTTGCAGCATGCATGACCGATGTTGTGGCCTCAGACATGATGTGCATGAGGGGGAGATATGCATAGTGTGGGGACGGTTGCTCCTGTTGCAGTCAGATCTATCCAGGACCATGGAGCAGTGTGGCCACTACAGTCCCCTGAGACACCTTTTCCTAGGAATCATGTGTGTCATCCAACACTGTGGACATTCTCAGTGTCTTCAGCATAGGTTGGCCTCTGTGGCATTGTACCCTGGCCTCATTTGTATTTACGTAAAGTGTGCTACATGTGTACACTGTACAGGGTGACCCAATGTGGCTTGTGCATCGTCACACTGGCCAGTGCCTGTGTGTCTGTGTACAACTATCTGATGATGGTTGTTTGTCAATAATATGTGTGGTCAGCCCCACGAGGGGTAGTTAGAGTGCAATTAGGAGTTAATGGAGCCCATTTTTGTGATCCCTGATTAAGAAGTGTAAGTCCTTCCTCTGTCTCAATCACATTGTCTCAGGTAGGGGGGGGTTTGTGCGGGCACGGCCTACATATCCAAAGCTTATGTCTCCTTGCCAGGTCTGGCCTGAATGTGTTGATAGTCGGAACAGACACTCAACAAGTATTGACCCAGTTATGTTGTGCAGGGTTTAATGTTTTTGCTCTGCAGCATGTGTCAAAAGTTAAAAGACATGGTTCCTGCTCATCCATTTTTGGCAACGGTGTGTGGTCCAGATGCTGTGCTCGACTGTCCACAGACATTAGCTTCTCTGTATAATTCGATATCAAGTTCTTTGTTGTTGTGTCATGCTCTCTATTGTTTCCAAGTGGCATGGTGGGTCAACCAACTGTGTAGTGCAGGGCCTACATATGTGCGTAGTATTGTAGATGTTACTCATGATGCTTTTCATGCTATGCACTGTGACCTATGTAGTTTGGACTCATGTGTCATATGTATACAGGTGTCTGATTATTTCCTGTCTCTTCACCTTGCCCACAGCATCGTCGGGGGACACCGAGGGAGACACCGGCACGGACGTGGAGGAGGGATCCAGCACCGGTGCCACCAATGCTGGGGAGTCTGGCGCAGCAAGTGGCACAGAGGGCGAGGGGAGTCAGGCGGAGGACCTGCCCAGTCCCAACACCGACTATGACGCTGACGGGTCCGAGGCTGAGCTCCCAGAGGGGGCGGAGGCTGCTCCCAGAGCTGAAAGCAGCAGTACATCTCTCGCCGCCCCCTCCATTCCCATCACCGCCCTCCCACTTGCTCGGGTCCCTTCTGTCCGTGCTAGGCGACCACATGTCTCCTTCGTGCCAGGCACCGCACCCCCTGCCCCTGTCTCCCCTGCTGCCGTCAATGCCGAGTCTGTGGACATCCTGCGGCAGTTGCAGGTTGGTCAGACATCGCTGCTTAATGTCCTCCATGGCCACACCAGACTGCTGACACAGATGGTGTCGTACATGGAGGGCATGTCAGCAGCGATGTCTGACCAACGGATGTTGCTGAGGTCCATGGACTCATCACTGACGGCAGCAGTGGGTCTCCTGCAGCGGTCCGTCCCCCCCTACCCCTGCACCATCCACACTTCCCACTCCCATGCCTGTCCCAAGCACACCCAGACATCCCCATGCACGCACCCCACCAGACACAGGCAGCACACCAACAGGGAAGGCCAAGCGCACACCTCCAGTCACGCACACACAGGGAGAAGTAGGCACACCCACTGGGTCGGGGGGGAAACGGCAGCCACGTAGCCACAGTGGGAGTCCGCAGTCCTCACGACCCACTTCCTCCAAAACCACTCCCCTTAGCTCCCCTGCCCAACAGTCGGGCAAAGAGTCCTTCATGGCCAGTCTTTCCCTCAGCCCCAGTGTGACACCACCCCGCAAGCAGTCGAGGAAGTCCCCAGGCAGGGGAGTTGAGTCCCCCTGTCCACACCCTCCCCCAGTAGCGCTGTAACCCATCCCTCTGACTCCCCCCCCCTCCTTGGGGCCTGTGGTTCCTGCGGGTGCAGGGGAGACGCTGGCAGACCTTGCAACCGTGTGCAGCGCCATCCTAACCACCACCTTTGGCGCTGCCCCACCCCCTGTGGTGGAGTCGTCCGTCCCTGCACCCACAACACCTACCCTTGCCCTTCCTGTCCCTGCGGTGCCTGGTCCTTCCCCCCCACATGATGCCCCCCCCCCTGTGGATGGAAAGGAACTCTGAACTGTGCAGGCAAGCTAGGGGAGACGCGTCCCAATGTGTCCCCCCCCCCCCCCCCGGAATTCGCATATGGACTGGCCTATGGGCCTTGTATATAGTGTACATTTCAAATCCAATCGTTTTTATGCTGAATAAAGCATTTTGTTTTTCATTTGCACACAAATGCTTTTCTGGTATTGCTGTTGGTGCTGCTGCTCTCTGAGTTGGGGTGGTGATAATGTGTTAGGTGTCTGGGAAATGTTGTAGTGTGCTGCTCATGGGGAGGACCCTGGTATCTGCGTGCTATCACAAGGTCTCTGCAAATAATCTTTGGTCATGTAAGCTCTTACTGTATGGTGACATTGTCCCAAGGAGTGTTCCTTCCTCTGTGGCACCTGACTTCTTCCCTGCCGGGTGTTTTCCAATTGTTGTGCTGACCTGTGTCTACATTTCCTTGCTGTGTGAGGGATCCCTTCAACTTTGCCCATGCCTGCTCAGCAATGTCTCCGCCTGCATCGTCTGTGCCATCCTTGGTAGTCACTGTACTTGTGTATGGAGTATGTTGCCATGGCTTCATGTGGACATGGTTCCTTTTCCGCACTATGCATGTGTGTACTCCCAGCCTAGCACACATGTGTTACTTGTTCTGCAGGGTATTTGGGCACCTGACTGACAATTGTGGGCATTGTATCTGTGGGTACTCCACCTTTTTCCTTCCATGGGAGGCAACAACTTGTTGGCTGCCCCAGCACCTGTACATTCCTATCAGTCCTGGAATGTGGGTGACAGTGTGTGTTCCCTTAGGCTCTCTTAGTTTAGTGGGGTTTCACATGAGGATACAGTCTTGTTGCATGATCTCAGTGTGTGTATTGTGCTGCCACCGCCAGGGGTGGGTATGCATGTGTAATTTGTCATCACACCCACATGTGGTGTGTCATGCAGTGGGGGAAGGACATCCATCCTCATGGGAGTGGGACACTGCTGTCAGTGATGTGTTGTCATGGCACTATCAACATAGTCGCACATTGTGGATGCCTTCATGCACCCATGGAGTTTTGCTAATGGGAGGATGATGTACACACCCCCATGTCTCTGTCCACTGCTGGGAGGCCTCTGCACACACCCCTCATATGTCTGGGCACTGCTGGGAGTGATAGGCACCCACCCCTCATATGTCTGGGTACTGCTGGGAGTGATAGTGTTAGACCCAGCTTCGTAGCATAGCCATCCCTGTCCCCGCACCACATAACCTGACCCATGCACCTCACGCAGCCCCCGAGCCCACGGCCTAGCCGATCCTTCCCACCAGAACACACACACACCCGACCCGGGCTTCCCCGTCCGTGGCCTTCCTCCTTTCGGCCACACCGGGCCCGCGTGCCCACTTCATGCACCATGATGGCCGCCCGGCCCCAGCGCGACCCTGGCCTAGAGGCGCCACTCCGGCTGGAGGACATCGCGCTCCCATTGGGATGAGAGAGGGAGGAGCAGTTTCCATCGCACCTCTGAGCTCCCCTGGGAAGGTGGGTTTCGATCGGCCCGCCGGCCTCCCCGAGGGCTGGCTCCACGCCTGCTGGGTGTCTGGGACTCCTCCCGACCCGGCCCTGAAAGGATCAAAAGACAATGGCAGGAAACCCCGACAAGCGACCCCCAGGTGACAAGACCCCTGCCTGCACAGACTCCGGACAACAAAGAGGAGTCGACCTATAACAAGGGGTGCTCTGGGACTGGCCGGAAGATTCACCTTTGGAAACACCTGAGCCCTGCTGAGTGACTCGCGGCTCCCTGAAGATCGTAAGACCTCCGAACTTGTGCTTGAGCCCTGCTGAGTGACTCGCGGCTCCCTGAAGATCGTAAGACCTTCGAACTTGTGCTTGAGCCCTGCTGAGTGACTCGCGGCTCCCTGAAGATCGTAAGACCTCCGAACCTGTGCTTGAGCCCTGCAGAGTGACTCGCGGCTCCCAGAAAAGATCGTAAGACCTCCGACTTGTGCTTGAGCCCTGCTGAGTGACTCGCGGCTCCCACAGACACTCTTGGTCCCGCCGGACCCCGACGACGACAAGCGTATCCCCCAGCTCGAGGATTGTGAGCTGTGCGCCGGGTACGCCCCTGCATTTGATCCATATCCCCAAAGACTGTCCCGCTACCTCCTACCCCCTCCAAGACTCTGTGAGCCCGCGCTCCACTTGTATATATCTGCCTTGCTGATCATAAAGATCCTACAACTCCGATCTGATAAAGATTTGTTCTTAAGAACTCCCGGTGTGGTGTCTCTTTGTCGTGTGGTGCCGAGTGTACGATCCTAGATACGAGATTCCTCCCCTGAGGAGTCTCCCGCCAGTGCCCGGCTACGATACCTCGAGGGTTGGTGTCAGGATAGTCAGGGCCCCCTCCGGGCTCCTCTGAGGTCGCCTTCTAACATTGGTGGCAAGCGACGGGATTCGGGCCCATAATCTAGAGATCGTACCGTGAACGGCTGACGCACTACCGACAAAGATGGCAGAAGGAAACGCCGTGGTTCTCACAGAAAACGACACCAGTACCGTGTTCCAGGCGGAACAACTGGAGGAGTACACACACAGAGAACTGAAGCAATTCTGCAAAGAACTCAAAATTGCTACCACTGGTCTCAACACCAAAGAAGATATGCAGAAGGCACTGAAAGGTTGGGTGGATTCTGGAGCCCCCCGCCCAGAAGGAGCGGTGGAGCCCCACAACGAAGCTGGACCCTCCCAAGGAGAACGCAGCAGCAACCAGGTGCGAAGCTTCGTACCAGATGGGGGCCTATCCCCGGAGGAACTCGCAGACAGAGAAAGAAGTCGCCATCACGAACTCGAATTAGCCAAACTCAAAATCGAGGGCGAGTTGAAATTAGCCGAGAAAAAGCTAGCAGTGGAACAGATGCGGGTGCAAGGAGAACTAGAAGAGAAGAAACTCCAACGGGAACACGAGGGAAGGAGACTTCAACTGGAGCACGAACGCAGCTTGAAGGAAATGGAGCTAAAAGCAAAAAGCGAAGAAGCGCGGCCCCCGGGGAACCGAGAGGCGGCCTCCCCGGCGGAGCAGAAGGTCCACATCCCCAAGGATTTGGTCAAAGAATATTACAAAAACGATGACATTCAACAGTGGTTCAGGGCCTACGAGGTCGCCATGACCTCCCATCGGGTCCCGCAGAAGGATTGGGGGGCCGGGTTGTGGGGACGATTCCTGAGCGAGGGGAGAGACACCCTGCTCGACCTACCAACCTCCATGCAGACCTCCTACGACCACATGAAAGAGGCCCTCCTCACAAGGTACGGCCTCACCCCGGAGATGTACCGCCAGCGGTTCCAGGACTGCAGGAAGATCCCGGGCACCACCTGGGTGGAGTATGTAAACTTCTTCAGCCGCGCATTCGATTGGTGGATCAAGGGCAGCAAGGTAACCACCCTAGAAGAACTAACCGACCTTATGTTGTGGGAACACCTGGCTGCGAACTGCTTTGTGGAACTGCGCCAGCATCTGCTCGACAGCAAGCTCACGGATCCGAGAAAGCTGGCTGTCGAGGCGGATCGCTGGACCAACACCCGGGTCTCCCGGGGCCCTGTAGGAGAGTACCCCCGAGCCAGTCAGGGACCACCCCGCCAGAGAGGGGGGGGAACCAGGGAGGGCAGAGAGAGTCCCAGTCCAGTCCCCCGAAAACCCAACCTCCGCCTTTCCCCGCACCCCCACCAGCTGTATCCGGCCCCCCCCTGAGACGGGGGCACCGGGTGACCATCACTTGTTTCCGTTGTCAGAAGCCCGGGCATTACGCCAACGACCCTGAATGCCCCATGGCCCCACACCTCACCCAGGCAGCACCCCCCGCTAGACAGATAGCCAATGTAGCACTGGGGGAGGAGGTTGAGGAGACCGTAGAGTGGGAACCCGCCGCCATGGCCCTAGTATCCTTAGGAGATAGAGAAATGATCCCTGGAAGCCTCCTGCCCTCCAACACGAAGAAATATGGGCAGCTCGTAACGATCAATGGCCACCAAGTAGAAGCCCTTCGTGACACCGGGGCCAGCATCACCGGTGTCCTCAGTCATTTGGTCAACAAAGACCAGGTCCTCCCCAACGTCTTTTGCCCGGTCCTTTCCGCTGACAATACGGAAAGTCTGTGTAAGGTAGCCCTGGTGCCTTTTGAATGGGGAGGGGTGGTCGGTAAACTGAAAGTCGCAGTGAGAACCTCCCAGCCAGTCGACTGTCTCCTGGGGAACGACCTGGAAAGTTCCCCCTGGAAACAAGTCAAGCGCAAGACCCACCTAGGGATGATGGGTCTCCCTGAGTGGGTGTGCGCCACCACCCGATCCATGGCGGCCCGACTGACCCCCCTGGGGGAAGTCGACGACGCCCCGACCACTGAAGACAGGATGGTCCCCGCCGAGGGGCCCCACATCCCCCCACAAGGAGGGTCGGTCGCCAGTGATGAACCCCCACCTTCCGACTCCGCACCGGTCACCGAGTTAGGCGATCTGCCCGAATTGGCCCAGTGGTGCCACGAGGGGGGCCCCTCCCGAGAGGAGTTCTGCCGAGAGCAGGCTACCTGTCCTTCCCTGGTCGGGCCCTGGCAACAGGCAGAGGCCCAGGCCGCGGGCGACCAAACTGGAACGTACCGGGTGTATTGGGAGAATGACCTTTTGTACAGCAAGCAGAAGTCGGTGGAGCTAGGATCCGCCCGGGTGCTGGTGGTACCCTATGCTTCCGAGACCTCCTCCTGGGCTTGGCCCACGACGTTCCCCTCGCAGGCCACTTGGGCCAGGACAAAACCTACAGTCGCCTTGTGACTCATTTTACTGGCTCAGAATGAAAGCAGATGTAGAAGCCCACTGCAAGTCCTGTCTCACGTGCCAGGCCAGTGGGAAGAGCGGAGGAAAGCGCAAGGCTCCCCTCCAACCCTTCCCTGTCATCAGTACCCCTTTTGAACGGGTCGGGATCAACATCGTGGGGCCTCTGGACCCCCCAACCTCCCAAGGGCAACGCTTTATCCTCGTCCTGGTGGATCATGCCACCCGATACCCTGAAGCCATACCCCTGCGCACCGTCACAGCCCCCGTGGAAGGCCGGGCGTTGATGGGAATCTTTTCCCGTATGGGTTTTCCCCCCGAGGTCAAGAGCGATCGCGGTACGAACTTCATCTCCAGATACATGACGTCCTTGTGGTAACAATGTGGAGTGTCCTATAAATTCACCACCCCGTACCACCCCCAAGGAAACGGCCTGGTAGAGCGGTTTAACCGGACTCTGAAAGGGATGATCGCGGGCCTGGAAGAGCCCCTCCGGCGTAAGTGGGACGTCCTGCTCCCCTGCCTCCTGTTCGCCTACCGAGAAGTTCCCCAGAAATCCTTGGGGTTCAGCCCCTTTGAGTTACACTACGGGCACCCCGTCCGGGGGCCCCTCAGCCTGGTCAAGGAAGGGTGGGAGGCGGCGCACCGAGGCCACCCCCGAGATGTGTTCCGATACGTCCTGACCCTCCGAAACCAGACTAGGAAGTTCCGAGAGATGGCCGAGGCCAACCTGGAGGCGAGCCAGGAAGAGATGAAGCGCTGGTACGACCAGAATGCCACTCTGGTCGAGTTCCAGCCGGGCCAGCAGGTATGGGTCATGGCCCCCGTGAAACCCTGTGCCCTCCACGATAAATGGACCGGGCCCTTCAAAGTGGTTGAGCGGAAGAGCCAGGTCACGTACTTGGTGGACGTCCAGTCACCCCGGGTCCCTCTCCGGGTCCTCCACGTGAACCGCCTCAAGCCCCACTTTGTGCGGACGGAGCTGAGCCTCCTGCTGGCCACTGATGACGGGGCCGAGGAGGAGTCGGATCCCCTCCCTGATCTCCTGTGCACCAAAGAGAAGGACGGCTCCGTAGAGGGAGTGAACCTCTCCCCATCCCTCACTTCCCAGCAACGTGAGGATTGCCGCCAGCTCCTAGGGCAGTTTTCCGACCTCTTCTCCCTGGTCCCCCAAGTCACCGACTGGTGTGTCCATGACGTGGACACCGGAGACAGCCCGCCGGTGAAACACCGAGCCTACCGAGTCCCTGATCGGGTCCGGTCCTGCATTCAAGCCGAGGTCTCGAAGATGTTGACCTTAGGAGTGATCGAACCCTCAGACAGTCCCTGGGCCAGCCCCGTTGTCCTGGTCCCGAAAGCAGCTGCCCCCGGTGTCGCCCCAGAACTCCGCTTCTGCGTGGACTACCGGGGACTCAATGAAGTCACCCGAGCCGATGTCCACCCCATTCCCCGAGCCGACGAGCTCATTGACCGCCTCGGGGCTGCTCGGTTCCTCAGCACCTTCGATCTCACCTGCGGCTACTGGCAAATTGCGCTCACGGAAGGAGCCAAGGAGCGGTCCGCCTTCTCCACCCCGGATGGGCACTATCGCTTTCGCGTGATGCCCTTCGGAATGAAAAATGCCCCGGCCACCTTCCAGCGACTGGTAAATAGAGTCCTGGCCGGGCTGGAAAAATTCAGCGCTGCCTATCTAGACGATATCGCAGTTTTTAGTTCCGAATGGAGTGAGCACCTCCAGAACCTCCGGAGGGTGCTAACCGCCCTGCGCCAGGCAGGCCTCACCGTGAAAGCCAGCAAGTGCCAGATTGGGCAAGGTTCGGTAACCTACCTGGGGCACCAGGTCGGAAGCGGCCAGGTTGCCCCTCTACAGCCCAAGATCGACGCCATCCTAGCCTGGGAACCCCCCACTACCCAAACGGAGGTCCGAGCCTTTCTGGGCCTCACGGGCTACTACCGGAGATTCATCCGGGGGTACGGCAGCCTAGTCGGTCCCCTCACGGGACTCACGTCCAAGAAACAGCCCAAGAAAGTGCAGTGGACCCCTGCCTGCCAAGAGGCGTTCGATGCCCTAAAAACGGCCATGTGCACAGCCCCCGTCCTTCAGGCTCCCGACTACTCCAAGGAGTTTGTGGTACAAACAGACGCCTACGAGCATGGAATTGGGGCCGTCCTGTCCCAGGTGAATGACCAAGGCCTAGACCAGCCCGTAGCCTTCCTCAGCCGAAGGCTGTTGCCCAGAGAACAGAGATGGAGCACCATCGAGCGCGAGGCGTTCGCCGTAGTCTGGGCCCTCAAGAAGTTACGCCCTTATCTGTTCGGCACCCATTTCAAGGTCCAAACTGACCATCGCCCCTTGCGATGGCTCATGCAGATGCGAGGAGAAAACCCCAAGCTACTGCGGTGGTCAATCTCCCTCCAGGGGATGGATTTCACCATGGAACATCGCCCTGGTACTGACCAAGCCAACGCCGATGGCCTCTCCCGGTTCTTCCGCCTCAGCGAAAAGAACCCCCAAGAAGATGGGTAGTTCTCTCCGGCTTTCAGCTGGGGGGGACGTGTGTTAGACCCGGCCTCGTAGCATAGCCATCCCTGTCCCCGCACCACATAACCTGACCCATGCACCTCACGCAGCCCCCGAGCCCACGGCCTAGCCGATCCTTCCCACCAGAACACACACACACCCAACCCGGACTTCCCCGTCCGTGGCCTTTTCTCCTTTCGGCCACACCGGGCCCACGTGCCCACTTCATGCACCATGATGGCCGCCTGGCCCCAGCGCGACCCTGGCCTAGAGGCGCCACTCCGGCTGGAGGACATCGCGCTCCCATTGGGATGAGAGAGGGAGGAGCAGTTTCCATCGCACCTCTGAGCTCCCCTGGGAAGGTGGGGTTCGATCGGCCCGCCGGCCTCCCCGAGGGCTGGCTCCACGCCTGCTGGGTGTCTGGGACTCCTCCCGACCCGGCCCTGAAAGGATCAAAAGACAATGGCAGGAAACCCCGACAAGCGACCCCCAGGTGACAAGACCCCTGCCTGCACAGACTCCGGACATCAAAGAGGAGTCGACCTATAACAAGGGGTGCTCTGGGACTGGCCGGCAGATTCGCCTTTGGAAACACCTGAGCCCTGCTGAGTGACTCGCGGCTCCCTGAAGATCGTAAGACCTCCGAACTTGTGCTTGAGCCCTGCTGAGTGACTCGCGGCTCCCTGAAGATCGTAAGACCTCCGAACCTGTGCTTGAGCCCTGCTGAGTGACTCGCGGCTCCCCGAAAAGATCGTAAGACCTCCGACTTGTGCTTGAGCCCTGCTGAGTGACTCGCGGCTCCCACAGACACTCTTGGTCCCGCCGGACCCCGACGACGACAAGCGTATCCCCCAGCTCGAGGATTGTGAGCTGTGCGCCGGGTACGCCCCTGCATTTGATCCATATCCCCAAAGACTGTCCCGCTACCTCCTACCCCCTCCAAGACTCTGTGAGCCCGCGCTCCACTTGTATATATCTGCCTTGCTGATCATAAAGATCCTACAACTCCGATCTGATAAAGATTTGTTCTTAAGAACTCCCGGTGTGGTGTCTCTTTGTCGTGTGGTGCCGAGTGTACGATCCTAGATACGAGATTCCTCCCCTGAGGAGTCTCCCACCAGTGCCCGGCTACGATACCTCGAGGGTTGGTCTCAGGATAGTCAGGGCCCCCTCCGGGCTCCTCTGAGGTCGCCTTCTAACAGATAGGCACCCACCCCTCATATGTCTGGGCACTGCTGGGGGTCCACTGCACCCACCCCTCATGTGTCTGGGCACTGCTGGGAGTGATAGGCACCCACCCCTCATATGTCTGGGCACTGCTGGGAGTGTTAGGCACCCACACCTCGTATGTCTGGGCACTGCTGGGAGTGATGGGCACCCACCCCTCATATGTCTGGGCACTGCTGGGGGTCCTCTGCACCCACCCCTCATGTGTCTGGGCACTGCTGGGAGTGATAGGTACCCACCCCTCATATGTCTGGGCACTGCTGGGAGTGATAGGCACCCACCCCTCATATGTCTGGGGACTGCTGGGAGTCCTCTGCACCCACCCCTCATATGTCTGGGCACTGCTGGGGGTCCTCTGCACCCACCCCTCATATGTCTGGGCACTGCTGGGAGTGATAGGCACACACCCCTCATCTGTCTGGGCACTGCTGGGAGTGATAGGCACCCACCCCTCATATGTCTGGGTACTGCTGGGGGTCCTCTGCACCCACCCCTCATATGTCTGGGCACTGCTGGGAGTCCTCTGCACCCATCCCTCATATGTCTGGGCACTGCTGGGGTCCTCTGCACCCACCCCTCATATGTCTGGGCACTGCTGGGGGGACTCTGCACCCACCCCACATATGTCTGGGCACTGCTGGGGGGACTCTGCACCCACACCTCCTATGTCTGGGCACTGCTGGGGGGACTCTGCACCCACCCCTCATATGTCTGGGCACTGCTAGGGGTGATAGGCACCCACCCCTCATATGTCTGTGCACTGCTGGGGGTCCTCTGCACCCACCCCTCATATGTCTGGGCACTGCTGGGGGTGATAGGCACCCACCCCTCATATGTCTGGGCACTGCTGGGAGCGATAGGCACACACCCCTCATATGTCTGGGCACTGCTGGGAGTCCTCTGCACCCACCCCTCATATGTCTGGGCACTGCTGGGAGTGATAGGCACACACCCCTCATATGTCTGGGCACTGCTGGGGGTCCTCTGCACCCACCCCTCATGTGTCTGGGCACTGCTGGGAGTGATAGGCACCCACCCCTCATATGTCTGGGCACTGCTGGGAGTGATAGGCACCCACCCCTCATATGTCTGTGCACTGCTGGGAGTGATAGGCACACACCCCTCATATGTCTGGGCACTGCTGGGGGTCCTCTGCACCCACCCCTCATATGTCTGGGCACTGCTGGGAGTGATAGGCACACACCCCTCATATGTCTGGGCACTGCTGGGAGTCCTCTGCACCCACCCCTCATATGTCTGGGCACTGCTGGGGGGACTCTGCACCCACCCCTCCTGTGTCTGGGCACTGCTGGGGGGACTCTGCACCCACCCCTCATATGTCTGGGCACTGCTGGGAGTGATAGGCACCCACCCCTCATATGTCTGGGCACTGCTGGGGGTCCTCTGCACCCACCCCTCATATGTCAGGGCACTGCTGGGAGTCCTCTGCACCCATCCCTCATATGTCTGGGCACTGCTGGGGGTCCTCTGCACCCACCCCTCATATGTCTGGGCACTGCTGGGAGTCCTCTGCACCCACCCCTCATATGTCTGGGCACTGCTGGGAGTGATAGGCACCCACCCTTCATATGTCTGGGCACTGCTGGGAGTGATAGGCACCCACCCCTCATATGTCTGGGCACTGCTGGGGGTCCTCTGCACCCACCCCTCATGTGTCTGGGCACTGCTGGGAGTGATAGGCACCCACCCCTCATATGTCTGGGCACTGCTGGGAGTGATAGGCACCCACCCCTCATATGTCTGGGCACTGCTGGGAGCCCTCTGCACCCACCCCTCATATGTCTGGGCACTGCTGGGGGTCCTCTGCACCCACCCCTCATATGTCTGGGCACTGCTGGGAGTGGTAGGCACACACCCCTCATATGTCTGGGTACTGCTGGGAGTCCTCTGCACCCACCCCTCATATGTCTGGGCACTGCTGGGAGTGATAGGCACACACCCCTCATATGTCTGGGCACTGCTGGGAGTGATAGGCACCCACCCCTCATATGTCTGGGCACTGCTGGGAGTGATAGGCACCCACCCCTCATATGTCTGGGCACTGCTGGGAGTGATAGGCACCCACCCCTCATATGTCTGGGTACTGCTGGGGGTCCTCTGCACCCACCCCTCATATGTCTGGGCACTGCTGGGAGTCCTCTGCACCCATCCCTCATATGTCTGGGCACTGCTGGGGTCCTCTGCACCCACCCCTCATATGTCTGGGCACTGCTGGGGGGACTCTGCACCCACCCCACATATGTCTGGGCACTGCTGGGGGGACTCTGCACCCACACCTCCTATGTCTGGGCACTGCTGGGGGGACTCTGCACCCACCCCTCATATGTCTGGGCACTGCTAGGGGTGATAGGCACCCACCCCTCATATGTCTGTGCACTGCTGGGGGTCCTCTGCACCCACCCCTCATATGTCTGGGCACTGCTGGGGGTGATAGGCACCCACCCCTCATATGTCTGGGCACTGCTGGGAGCGATAGGCACACATCCCTCATATGTCTGGGCACTGCTGGGAGTCCTCTGCACCCACCCCTCATATGTCTGGGCACTGCTGGGAGTGATAGGCACACACCCCTCATATGTCTGGGCACTGCTGGGGGTCCTCTGCACCCACCCCTCATGTGTCTGGGCACTGCTGGGAGTGATAGGCACCCACCCCTCATATGTCTGGGCACTGCTGGGAGTGATAGGCACCCACCCCTCATATGTCTGGGCACTGCTGGGGGTCCTCTGCACCCACCCCTCATATGTCTGGGCACTGCTGGGAGTGATAGGCACACACCCCTCATATGTCTGGGCACTGCTGGGGGGACTCTGCACCCACCCCTCCTGTGTCTGGGCACTGCTGGGGGGACTCTGCACCCACCCCTCATATGTCTGGGCACTGCTGGGAGTGATAGGCACCCACCCCTCATATGTCTGGGCACTGCTGGGGGTCCTCTGCACCCACCCCTCATATGTCAGGGCACTGCTGGGAGTCCTCTGCACCCATCCCTCATATGTCTGGGCACTGCTGGGGGTCCTCTGCACCCACCCCTCATATGTCTGGGCACTGCTGGGAGTCCTCTGCACCCACCCCTCATATGTCTGGGCACTGCTGGGAGTGATAGGCACCCACCCTTCATATGTCTGGGCACTGCTGGGAGTGATAGGCACCCACCCCTCATATGTCTGGGCACTGCTGGGGGTCCTCTGCACCCACCCCTCATGTGTCTGGGCACTGCTGGGAGTGATAGGCACCCACCCCTCATGTGTCTGGGCACTGCTGGGAGTGATAGGCACCCAGCCCTCATATGTCTGGGCACTGCTGGGAGCCCTCTGCACCCACCCCTCATATGTCTGGGCACTGCTGGGGGTCCTCTGCACCCACCCCTCATATGTCTGGGCACTGCTGGGAGTGGTAGGCACACACCCCTCATATGTCTGGGTACTGCTGGGAGTCCTCTGCACCCACCCCTCATATGTCTGGGCACTGCTGGGAGTGATAGGCACACACCCCTCATATGTCTGGGCACTGCTGGGAGTGATAGTGTCAGGGGTTGCAACTTGCTTGCATAAGGATGCACAGGAGCAGAATGATGCTAAGCCCCCTATGCCCCGCTCGGAACTTCCCGCCGGGTATTTGGACTCCTTGCAGGTAAGTTCCAAAGAAGGGAAAAGGGGAATGGGACGAGAAGAGACAGCTCCAAAAACTCTGCCAGGCCTGCTACGTCTTCTATCGGTCTTCTTTCTGGTCTTCTGGCTAAAACATTTTTTATGCAATTTATAATCTGTACTTCTGTTTAACTTACTGTATTTTAATCTATAGATAACTTATCTTACCAGGAAGGCTTTTGGAGCTTGCTACTCTTCTTACTTCTCTTGTGCGATGTATTACACCAAGTGAAGTCTTCACTCTGTTTCTTTTACAGGCTGTCTCCCTGCTTGATTCTGCACTAAAGAGGGGGTGAGAAAATAGGGTGAGTATGTTTCTAACTGTAAGTATGATTGTGATGCTATATGTCTTTCTTGTTCCCTTCCTCCACTCACGAGGTTAGAAACTGGTGAAGCCTGGTATAATAGTCTCTGGATGATTGATTCTTGGCTGTCAGTTATAATGGAATCGGGGAGAAGGGTTCTCCGTGATGTCAGCTGTCTTAATAGTTATTTTTCCTTAATTGGAGTTTTAGACCTGTCACCCCGATTACAGCATCCTACTAATACTTGTAGTGCTAATTCCTTTGTTCTTCCCGCTATTCGGAAATGTGATTTTAATTGCACGCGCTTATTTTACACTACCGCGTTGAGTAAAGATTCCTTCTTCAAGAATCGAATACGGAGTGCTAACAAGATTAGCCTCGAGTTTATTTTCCTTTTCTTTTAACTTGCTCGAGACCGTATTTCCTCCGTTAGCGTGAATGCCTAATTTACTGTGTCACGCTGCATGAGGAAAGCCAGCGTCGAGTTAATTGAATTCTTGGCAGGCTCAATCGAGAACACGTCAGCGGAAGCCTCCGACTGGTGGTTTCAAGGGGTGCCGGTTTAGCGCTCTGAAACACTGTTGACGAGAGCTTAAACCGGAGACTTATTACCAAGGATTTACGTTGTGAGCTTCAAGGGGATTTCTCAGTCAAGTGCAGCGTCTGAATAGATAAACGCTCGCACTTGAATTCTCTAGTCAGATCAGAAATTATAGTGCTTGCCAATATGGTTCATTACCTATAAACCTCTTCTATAATTTGTAGTTTTGAATTCACTAACAGCTGTTTAGTTTTTAATGAAGTCGATATTTTTTCTCTCAGACAATATTATTAAACAATAATGAGTTAAAGCTGACCTGTTTCCTGAAGTGTATGTAGACCGGCGCTTACTAACCCCGAGTTAACGCTTCTACCCTAACTATCTTCCACGACGCTTGTAAACAGGTGTTCCTCTCGTGATTTCCTCAGTGAAGTGCACTGAGGAATGTTGAAGAACATTCCTCAGGCAGTTGATACGAAAAACACTAGACTGCTAAACAGCGGTATGCTGTTGCAGTATTGGATTATTGGCAGCCATGTTGGAATTTCTGCGATGCCAGCAATTGCTCCAGCTAAAGAGGTCGTTTGTGCTTGAATGGTTTTGTAAAGCAAAAATAGTAGCCACAGTGGAATTTGAGGGAGGAAACCTCCCGTGATTCCTGACAGTACCCCCTCCCAACGGGGTTTCCTCCAGATGGGGTTTAGCAGGGAATTTGGCATGGAATGCTTTAATTAGACGAGGAGCATGGACATCAGTATTCTTTACCCAAGAGCGTTCATCCGGACCATAACCTTTCCAGTCAATAAGATAAAAAAGGTCATTATGGATGAATTTGGAATCTAAGATCCTTTTGACTTCATACTCAGGCTCACCATGTAAGATTAAAGGATCAGGAGGAGAAGACCTACGCAATCCTGGGTGAACTGGTTTTAGTAGGGAAACATGGAAGACCGGATGGAATTTGGTAGAACCAGGGAGAGATAGTCGATAAGTGACAGGATTAATGACCTTCTCAATGGGATAAGGACCCATGAAACGGGGCTGGAATTTACGTGGACCCTTGAGTTTGAGGTTTTTTGTGCACAACCAGACTAATTCTCCCACATGAAGTTCAGGTGCCTGTTTTCGTTTACGATCAGCAAAGTGTTTGTAACGGGTCTTAGCAGTTGTTAAATTCTGGGTTACAGTGTGGTGAATCCTAGTGAACTGTTGGGCAATGTCTCCGATGGCAGGAGTGGTAGCATTGTCAAAATTAGCATAGGAATTCGGGTGTCTGCCTGAATTGATAAAAAAGGGGGAGTAACCAGTAGAGACATTGAGTGCATTATTGTAAGCATACTCAGCAGTCCATAAATGATTAGGCCAGTCACCCTCGTCGTCTATCAAATATAAGCGAAGGTGTTGTTCAAGTTCCTGATTGACACGTTCAGTCTGACCATCAGTTTCTGGGTGAAAACTAGTAGAGTAACGATGATCAATGTGGAGGCCCTTGATATAAGCCTTCCAAAAATGTGAGAGAAACTGGGAACCCCTATCGGAAATGAGGACTTTAGGAATACCGTGAAGGCGAATTATGTGTTGGTTGAAAAGGTGTGCCAATTGTTTAGAAGTGGGTGTACCTTTGAAAGGGACAAAGTGCGCCATTTTACTGAAGGTGTCAACCACTACCAAAATGGTGTCGTAGCCCTGAGATGAAGGTAAGTCAACAATCAAATCTAGGGAAACCGTGTGCCAGGGATATGGAGGAGTGGGCATGGGTTGTAATAGACCTTTGGGAGCTTGCCTATCAGATTTACCCCGTGCACACAGCTCACAACTTAGAACATATTGACGAGCATCGCGGCACATGAATGGCCACCAAAAGTTTCGTTTGAGTAAATCTTCGGTTTTAAAAATGCCCTTGTGGCCAGCCAGAGGGTTGTCATGGCATTCCTGCATTGCTTTCAGTTGAAGTTCTTTAGTGGGTAAATACAGAGTGGAACCGTGGTAAGGGAGGCCATGGCGGATGGAGCGAAGTGGATCCTCAGAGGCCCAGGTCTCTATATCCCAATTCGACAATGAATCACGAACAAGCTGCTCAAACGGTTCCACTGCAATGAGTCCGATGAATTTTTCTTCTGGAATGATTTGTTGATTTTCAATGACTGGCGTTTGATTTTCGGTATCCAATCTGGAAAGAACATCAGCCTTCCCTTTTTTGAGCCCGGACGGAAAGTGATAACGAAATCAAAATCCGCGAAGTACAGAGACCAACGCAACTGGCGTGGAGTCAGAGTGCGAGCTGAACGCAAAAACTTCAAATTGCGGTGGTCTGTAAACACCGTGACAGTGTGTTTAGCCCCCATTAAGTAATGCCTCCAATCTTTGAAGGCATCCTTAATAGCCAGGAGTTCCTTTTCAGTAATTGTATAGTTGCATTCCGCAGGGTTGAGTTTGCGGGAGCGAAAGGCCACTGGATGCAACTGCCCCGTGTCTTTGTGCCTCTGAGAAAGTATTCCTCCAATGGCTAGATCCGAAGCATCCGTTTCCAAATAGAAGGGTTCAGAAGGATCCGCATGGAGTAACACTGGTGCTGTGATAAAGCTGTTCTTCATCGACTGGAAGGCCTGTTCCGCCTCTGCAGACCATTGGAAGGAAACACCTTTTTTCAAGAGACGAGTCAGTGGCAAAATTTTGGAAGAGAACCCGTGAATGAATCTTCTGTAAAAATTTGAAAATCCGATAAAACTTTGAACTTCCTTGATACAAGTAGGGGATTTCCAATCAGTTATTGCCCGCACCTTCTGTTCATCCATTTGAACTCCATTAGGGGACAACACAAAGCCTAAAAACTCCACAGTATCGGTGTTGAATAGACATTTCTCCAATTTTACGTAGAGCGAGTTCTCACGTAGACGTTGCAACACGGCTCTAACCTGGTCCTGATGTTCAGCGGTCGAATGGGAATATATCAGAATGTCATCGATGTAGACTATGACACATTGATCAATGAAGTCACTTAATACATCGTTGATGAAATACTGGAAGGCCGCGGGTGCGTTACAGAGACCATACGGCATCACCAAGTACTCGTAAAGTCCGAATTTGGTCCTGAACGCAGTCTTCCACTCGTCGCCTTCTCGAAGTCTAATGAGATGGTACGCTCCTCGTAGGTCCAGACGAGTGTAGATTTTAGCTTCCTTCACTTGATCAATCAGTACTGATATAAGAGGTAATGGGTATCGGTTTTTTACTGTGATTCTATTGATGGCCCTAAAGTCAATGCAGGTCCGAAGATCTCCTCCTTTCTTCGGAACAAAGAAAAGGGGAGAAGAGACTGGGGACTGGGATGGTCTGATAAAACCATTCTCCAAATTTTTTGCTAGATACTCCTTCAAATGGGTATTCTCCTTTTCAGTTAAGGCGTATATTCTGCTGCAAGGTAAGTTGGCACCAGGTTCTAGATCAATTTTGCAGTCATAGGGCCTGTGAGGTGGTAGCGTTTCTGCCTTGATCTCATCGAAAACGTCTGCAAAATCTTGATATGCTTCTGGTATCTCCATTGTTTGAATCGCACATACGGAACTGCCATTAGTACATAACGGTGTAACCACTCCGGTCTCAGTATGGTTAGCCCATTCTGCAAAACAATGTTTCATACAATATTCAGAATTCATTTGAATTGTTCAGGCTCCCCAATCTATCAAAGGGTTATGTTCAGTTAACCATGGAAGTCCTACAATCAATTGAAATTGGGGGGCGTCGATCAAGTTAAATTGCAATGTCTCTTGATGTCCTTCGATTGTGGTCATATGTACTGCTTCTGTGTGGCTAGTAATTGGCCCAGAAGTTAACTCCGTACCATCCACTGCGCGGACCTTTTCCACTTTTTCCTTTTTGACTGCTTGTAATCCAATTTGGTCTGCGAATTTGTGGTCACAAAAATTTCCGGTTGCTCCAGAATCCACCATGACAGCCACTCCGTTCAAAATGTTCCCTCGGAATTTTAGTGTCACTGTCATAATCAAATGGGGTGAAGAAACTTGTAAGGTGTTTGCCAATTGGTGAGTGTTTGGAGTTGTTGCTCCATTCGCATCCACAGGTCCAACTCCGCTTACCTGTGGTGCCTCTAGTTTCCCTTCTCCTTTGTCGGTAACTTGGGTCTTTTTAGACAATTTTTGACAAAATGCCCGCTTCCTCCACAGTATAGGCATAGTTTGTTTAATCTTCTTTTCTCTTTTTCTTCTTTCGTGAGCGGGCCTCTAACTACTCCAATTTGCATAGGCTCTGTTCCTGAAGCATTTTCTGCCGACCGAACCGCCTCCGTTTTGGTTCGGTCGAAACGTGGGACACTTGATCTAAACTCTCTTCTTCGTTCACCCTTTCGTTCACTTAGCCGATAGTCGATTTCCAATGTCAAATCCACCAATGCTGAGATGTCGGTAGGACGATTTGGAATTTGCGATAAGGCGTCTTTCAATTCTTCTCGTAATCCCCTATAAAACACTGCCGCTTGTTTATCTTCGGGCCAGCTGGTTTCCACTACTAACTTATTAAACTGAGCTAGATAAGTTACGAGTTCCTTGTTTCCCTGTCTCAACTCTAAGAGCTCATTATCTGAAGCCTGGGAAGCTGTTCTCCGGTCAAATATTCGAAGGAATTCTTTCTTGAAATCATCCAAATTATATAGAATTGGGTCATCTTTAGTCACTAATGGCATGGACCATGAAGCTGCATCCCCGCTGAGGTAGGATAAAATGAATGCCACCCTGGACTGGGCATCGGGAAATATCGTGGGACGACACATAAAGTGGAGTGAACATTGAGTTAAAAAAATTTGGGCCTTCTGTGGGTCTCCATTAAATCTTTCTGGTGGGGCTAGAGGAATTACTGGGGACAAGGAGTGTATGACTTGAGTGGGGGCAAAAGACGAAGTGCTAGGGTTGGGATTTAGAGTTCCAAAGGAAGTGGTACCCTGACTAATTCCTAAACCTGAAGCTCCTGTCTTAAAGGTTATAATCTCTTGTCTTAACGCCTTATTATCCTCCCTGACTGCCTCCAAATCCCTTTGTATATTGCTCAGAATGTCGCTTAGCCTTTTTAGATCTAAGCCTTCTGCCATTCTGCTCGGGTGCTAGTACCAACGTGGGCACTTCACTCTGTCAGGGGTTGCAACTTGCTTGCATAAGGATGCACAGGAGCAGAATGATGCTAAGCCCCCTATGCCCCGCTCGGAACTTCCCGCCGGGTATTTGGACTCCTTGCAGGTAAGTTCCAAAGAAGGGAAAAGGGGAATGGGACGAGAAGAGACAGCTCCAAAAACTCTGCCAGGCCTGCTACGTCTTCTATCGGTCTTCTTTCTGGTCTTCTGGCTAAAACATTTTTTATGCAATTTATAATCTGTACTTCTGTTTAACTTACTGTATTTTAATCTATAGATAACTTATCTTACCAGGAAGGCTTTTGGAGCTTGCTACTCTTCTTACTTCTCTTGTGCGATGTATTACACCAAGTGAAGTCTTCACTCTGTTTCTTTTACAGGCTGTCTCCCTGCTTGATTCTGCACTAAAGAGGGGGTGAGAAAATAGGGTGAGTATGTTTCTAACTGTAAGTATGATTGTGATGCTATATGTCTTTCTTGTTCCCTTCCTCCACTCACGAGGTTAGAAACTGGTGAAGCCTGGTATAATAGTCTCTGGATGATTGATTCTTGGCTGTCAGTTATAATGGAATCGGGGAGAAGGGTTCTCCGTGATGTCAGCTGTCTTAATAGTTATTTTTCCTTAATTGGAGTTTTAGACCTGTCACCCCGATTACAGCATCCTACTAATACTTGTAGTGCTAATTCCTTTGTTCTTCCCGCTATTCGGAAATGTGATTTTAATTGCACGCGCTTATTTTACACTACCGCGTTGAGTAAAGATTCCTTCTTCAAGAATCGAATACGGAGTGCTAACAAGATTAGCCTCGAGTTTATTTTCCTTTTCTTTTAACTTGCTCGAGACCGTATTTCCTCCGTTAGCGTGAATGCCTAATTTACTGTGTCACGCTGCATGAGGAAAGCCAGCGTCGAGTTAATTGAATTCTTGGCAGGCTCAATCGAGAACACGTCAGCGGAAGCCTCCGACTGGCGGTTTCAAGGGGTGCCGGTTTAGCGCTCTGAAACACTGTTGACGAGAGCTTAAACCGGAGACTTATTACCAAGGATTTACGTTGTGAGCTTCAAGGGGATTTCTCAGTCAAGTGCAGCGTCTGAATAGATAAACGCTCGCACTTGAATTCTCTAGTCAGATCAGAAATTATAGTGCTTGCCAATATGGTTCATTACCTATAAACCTCTTCTATAATTTGTAGTTTTGAA
Source organism: Triturus cristatus (assembly GCF_964204655.1). Taxonomy (NCBI): domain Eukaryota; kingdom Metazoa; phylum Chordata; class Amphibia; order Caudata; family Salamandridae; genus Triturus; species Triturus cristatus. The sequence goes on along the minus strand of NC_140586.1, from coordinate 319,569,248 downwards.
TTCACTAACAGCTGTTTAGTTTTTAATGAAGTCGATATTTTTTCTCTCAGACAATATTATTAAACAATAATGAGTTAAAGCTGACCTGTTTCCTGAAGTGTATGTAGACCGGCGCTTACTAACCCCGAGTTAACGCTTCTACCCTAACTATCTTCCACGACGCTTGTAAACAGGTGTTCCTCTCGTGATTTCCTCAGTGAAGTGCACTGAGGAATGTTGAAGAACATTCCTCAGGCAGTTGATACGAAAAACACTAGACTGCTAAACAGCGGTATGCTGTTGCAGTATTGGATTATTGGCAGCCATGTTGGAATTTCTGCGATGCCAGCAATTGCTCCAGCTAAAGAGGTCGTTTGTGCTTGAATGGTTTTGTAAAGCAAAAATAGTAGCCACAGTGGAATTTGAGGGAGGAAACCTCCCGTGATTCCTGACAGATAGGCACCCACCCCTCATATGTCTGGGCACTGCTGGGAGTGATAGGCACCCACCCCTCATATGTCTGGGCACTGCTGGGAGTGATAGGCACCCACCCCTCATATGGCTGGGCACTGCTCGGAGTCCTTGCACCCACCCCTCATATGTCTGGGCACTGCTGGGAGTCCTCTGCACCCACCCCTCATATGTCTGGGCACTGCTGGGAGTGATAGGCACACACCCCTCATATGTCTGTGCACTGCTGGGGGTCCTCTGCACCCACCCCTCAAATGTCTGGGCACTGCTGGGGGTCCTCTGCACCCACCCCTCATATGTCTGGGCACTGCTGGGAGTGATAGGCACCCACCCCTCATATGTCTGGGAACTGTTGGGAGTCCTCTCCACCCACCCCTCATATGTCTGGGCACTGCTGGGGGTCCTCTGCACCCACCCTCATATGTCTGGGCACTGCTGGGAGTCATCTGCACCCACCCCTCATATGTCTGGGCACTGCTGGGAGTGATAGGCACCCACCCCTCATATGTCTGGGCACTGCTGGGAGTGATAGTGTTAGACGGCGACCTCAGAGGAGCCCGGAAAGGGGTCCTGACTACCCTGAGACCCACCCTCAAAGTATCGTAGCCGGGCACTGGCGGGAGATTCCCCAGGGGGAGGAATCTCGCAACTAGGTTCGTACTTCTGGCACCACACGACACAGAGAGACCACACTGGGTATCCTCAGAACAAGCTTTATCAAACAGGTATCACTGCAAATATGTACAAGGTGAGCACGGGCTCAAGAGTCTCGGAAAGGTAGGGGGGTAGTGGGACTGTCTCTGGTAATGGTTCAAAGCAGGGACGTATCCGGCGCACAGCTCCCAATCCTCGAGCTGGGGGATACGTGGTCGGAGTTGGGGTCCGGCGGGACCGTGAGAGTCTGGGGGAGCCGCGAGTCACTCAGCAGGGCTCAGGTACAAGGTCGGAGGTGTTACGATCTTCAGGGAGCCGCGAGTCACTCAGCAGGGCTCAGGTACAAGTTCGGAGGTCTTACGATCTGCAGGGAGCCGCGAGTCACTCAGCAGGGCTCAGGTACAAGTTCGGAGGTCTTACGATCTTCAGGGAGCCGCGAGTCACTCAGCAGGGCTCAGGTGAGTTCCAGTTTCAGGAGCCGCGACCACGTCAGCAGGCTCTCGTTGTTCCAGCGTCGAATCTGCCGGATAGCCCCAGAGCACCCCTTGTTATAGTTCGACCCCTCTTTGATGTCCGGAGTCTGTGCAGGCAGGGGTCTTGTCACCTGGGGGTCGCTTGTCGGGTTTTCCTGCTATAGTCTTTTGATCCTTTCAGGGCCGGGTCGGGAGGAGTCCCAGACACCCAGCAGGCGTGGAGCCAGCTCTCAGGGAGGCCGGAGGGCCGATCGAAACCCATTGTCCCGGGGGAGTTCAGAGGTGCGATAGAAACTGCTCCTCCCTCTCTCATCCCCTGGAAGCGTGATGTCCTCCAGCCGGAGTGGCGCCTCTAGGCCCGGGTCGCGCTGGGGCCGGGCGGCCATCTTGGTGCATGAAGTGGGCACGCGGGCCCGGGGTGGCCGAAAGGAGAGAGGCCAGGGACGGGGGTGTCCGGGCCGGTGCGTGTGTCCTGGTGGGGAGGTTCGGCTGGGCCGGGTGCTTGGGCTGTAGGTACCAGGTTTCGGTGGTGCGGGGGCACGGAGGGCCATTCTACGAGGCCGGGTCCAACACGCGTCCCCCCCAGCTGAAAGCCGGAGAGAACTGCCCATCAGCTTGGGGGGTTCTCTTCGCTGAGGCGGAAGAACCGGGAGAGGCCGTCAGCATTGGCGTGGTCCGTACCAGGGCGGTGTTCCACGGTGAAATCCATCCCCTGGAGGGAGATTGACCACCGCAGTAGCTTGGGGTTTTCTCCTCGCATCTGCATGAGCCAGCGTAAGGGCCGATGGTCAGTCTGGACTCTGAAATGGGTGCCAAACAGGTAGGGTCGTAGCTTTTTGAGTGCCCAGACCACGGCAAAGGCTTCGCGCTCTATGGTGCTCCATCTTTGTTCTCGGGCCAACAGCCGCCGACTGAGGAAGGCGACGGGCTGGTCTAGGCCTTGGTCATTTACTTGGGACAGGACGGCCCCAATGCCATGCTCGGAGGCATCGGTCTGGACTATGAACTCCTTGGTGTAGTCGGGAGCCTGGAGGACGGGGGCCGTGCACATGGCCCTTTTTAGGGCCTCGAAAGCTTCCTGGCAGGCAGCCGTCCACTGCACTTTCTTTGGCTGTTTTTTAGACGTGAGTTCTGTGAGAGGGCCGACAAGGCTGCCATACCCCCGAATGAATCTTCGGTAGTAGCCCGTGAGTCCCAGAAAGGCTCGCACCTCCGTCTGGGTGATGGGTGGTTCCCAGGCCAGGATGGCGTCGATCTTTGGCTGTAGAGGGGCGACCTGGCCACCCCCGACCTGGTGCCCCAAGTAGACCACGGATCCTTGCCCGATCTGGCACTTGCTGGCTTTTACTGTGAGGCCTGCCTGGCGCAGGGCGATTAGCACCCTTCGGAGGTGCCGGAGGTGCTCACTCCACTCTGAACTGAAGACAGCGATGTCGTCCAGGTATGCCGCGCTGAACTGTTCTAGCCCGGCCAGGACCCTATTCACCAGTCGCTGGAAAGTGGCCGGGGCATTTTTCATCCCGAAGGGCATTACGCGGAAGCGGTAGTGTCCATCGGGGGTGGAGAAAGCGGACCGCTCTTTGGCCCCTTCGGTGAGCGCAATCTGCCAGTATCCGCAGGTGAGGTCGAATGTGCTGAGGAACCGGGCTGCCCCTAGTCGGTCAATGAGTTCGTCGGCTCGTGGAATGGGGTGGGCATCGGCTCGGGTAACGTCATTGAGCCCCCGGTAGTCCACGCAGAAGCGGAGCTCGGGGGCGACACCGGGGGCCGCTGCCTTCGGGACCAGGACCACGGGGCTGGCCCAGGGACTGTCAGAGGGCTCGATCACCCCTAGGGTCAACATCTTCGAGACCTCAGCTTGAATGCAGGACCGGACCCGGTCAGGAACCCGGTAGGCTCGGTGTCTCACCGGCGGGCTGTCCCCGGTGTCCACATCATGAACACACCAGTTGGTGACCCGGGGGGTCAGGGAGAAGAGGTCAGAAAATTGTCTTAGGAGCTGGCGGCAGTCCGCCTGTTGCTGGGCAGTGAGGGCTGGGGAGAGGTTCACTCCTTCCACGGAGCCATCCTGCTCCTTGATACATAGGAGGTCCGGGAGGGGATCCGACTCATCTTCTGCCCCGTCATCGGTGGCCAGCAGGATGCTCAGTTCTGTCCGCTGGAAGTGAGGCTTGAGGCGGTTCACGTGCAGGACCCGGAGGGGATCCCGAGGCGACTGGACGTCCACCAAGTAGGTGACTTGGCTCTTCTTCTCGACCACTTTGTAGGGCCCAGTCCATCGGTCCCGGAGAGCGCCAGGCTTCACGGGGGCCATGACCCACACCTGCTGGCCCGGCTGGAACTCGACCAGAGTAGCATTCTGGTCGTACCAGCACTTCATTTCTTCTTGACTCGCCTCCAGGTTGGCCTCGGCCAGTTCTCGGAACCTCCTGGTCTGGTTCCGGAGGGCCAGGACATACTGGAACACATCTCGGGGGGTGGTCTGGGGTGCTGCCTCCCACCCTTCCTTAACCAAACTGAGGGGGCCTCGGACGGGGTGCCCATACAGTAATTCAAACGGGCTGAACCCTAAGGACTTCTGGGGGACCTCCCGGTAAGCGAACAAGAGGCAGGGGAGCAGGACGTCCCACTTACGCCGGAGGGGCTCTTCTAGGCCAGCGATCATCCCTTTCAAAGTCCTATTAAACCTCTCTACTAGGCCGTTCCCTTGGGGATGGTACGGGGTGGTGAACTTATAGGACACCCCACATTGTTGCCACAGGGACGTCATATACCTGGATATAAAATTCGTGCCGCGATCGCTCACGACCTCGCGGGGGAAACCCACCCTGGAGAAGATCCCCATCAGGGCCCAGCCCACCACTGGGGCCGTAATGGTGCGTAGGGGAATAGCCTCTGGGTAGCGGGTGGCGTGGTCCACTAGGACCAAGATGAAACGGTGACCTTGGGAGGTGGGGGGGTCCAGTGGTCCCACGATGTCGATCCCGACTCGCTCGAAGGGGGTACTGACGACCGGGAAGGGTTGGAGGGGAGCCTTGCGCTTCCCCCCACTCTTCCCACTGGCTTGGCACGTGGGGCAGGACTTGCAGTGGGCCTCTACCGCTGCTTTCATCTTAGGCCAATAAAAATGGGTCACGAGACGGCTGTAGGTCTTGTCCTGACCCAGGTGACCGGCGAGGGGGACATCGTGGGCTAAGCCCAGGAGGAAATCCCGGAAGCGGAGAGGTACCACCAGTACCAATCCGGATCCCAGCTCCACTGATTTCTGCTCACTATACAGGACGTTATTCTCCCAATAGATTCGGTGCGTTCCGGTCTGGTCACCTGCGGCTTGGCCCTCGGCCTGGCGCCGCAGCCCGACCAGGGAAGGACAGGTGGCTTGCTCCCGGCAAAATTCTTCTCGGGTGGGCCCGCCCTCGTTGCGCCAATGGGCCAACTCGGGTAGATCCCCCAACTCGGGGACCGGGGCGGGGTCGGATGGTGCGGGTTCGTCGCTGGCGACGGACCCTTCCGATGGGGGAACGGGAGGTCCCTCGGCGGGGACGGTGCTGGCTACTTCGACCGGGGTGCTCTCGACTTCTCTCCGGGGAGTGAGTCGGGCTGTCATAGATCGGGTGGTGGCACACACCCACTCGGGGAGTCCCATCATTCCTAGGTGGGCCTTGCGCTCTACGTGCTTCCAGGGAGAACTCTCCAGGTCGTTCCCTAAGAGGCAGTCGACCGGCTGGGAGGTTCTTACGGCCACCTTGAGTTTACCTATCACCCCTCCCCACTCAAATGGCACCAGGGCCACCTGACACAGACTTTCCCTATTGTCTGCAGAGATTACGGGGCAAAAGACATTGGGGAGGATCTGCTCCTCGGGAACTAGGTGCCTGAGGACACCGGTGATACTGGCCCCGGTGTCCCGCAGGGCCTCTACCTGGTGGCCATTGATCTTGACGAGCTGCCCATATTTCTGTGTGTTGGACGGTAGGAGGCTACCAGGGATCATTTCCCTATCTCCCAGGGATACTAGGGCCATAGCGGCGGGTTCCCACTCCTCGGCTTCCTCAACCTCCTCCCCCAGGGCTACGTTGGCTATCTGCCTCGCAGGGGTGACTTGGGTGCCCATGGGGCACTCTGGGTCATTGGCGTAGTGCCCGGGTTTCTGGCAGCGGAAACATGTGACGGTCACCCGGTGTCCCCGTCTCCCAGGGGGCCCTGTTACTGGTGGGGGGGGCGCCGGGAAAGGTGGAGGTGGTGTCTTCGGGGGGCTAGGCTGGGACTCCCTCGGCCCTCCCTGGTTCCCTCCCCCTCTCTGGCGGGGTGGTCCCTGACTGGTTCGGGGGTACTCTCCTACCATGCCCCGGGAGACCCGGGTGTTGGTCCAGCGGTCGGCCTCCACGGCCAGCTTCCGGGGATCTGTGAGCTTGCTATCCAGCAGATGTTGACGTAGCTCTACGAAGCAGTTCGCAGCCAGATGTTCCCATAACATGAGGTCAGTGAGTTCGGCAAGGGTGGTGACCTTGCTGCCCTTGACCCACCCATCGAAGGCCCGACTAAAAAAGTTTACATATTCCACCCAGGTGGTGCCCGGGATCTTCCTGCAGTCCCGGAACCGTTGGCGGTACATTTCTGGGGTGAGGCCGTATCTTGTGAGGAGAGCCTCTTTCATGTGGCTGTAGGTGGTCTGCAGGGAGAGGGGTAGGTCGAGCAGGGTGTCCCTTCCTTCGCTCAGAAACCGTCCCCACAACCCCGCCCCCCAGTCCTTCTGTGGAATCCGATGGGAGGTCATGGCGACCTCGTAGGCCCGAAACCATTGCTGAATGTCATCGTTTTTATAATATTCTTTGACCACATCCTTGGGGATGTGGACCTTCTGTTCCGCTGGGGGGGCCGTCTCTCGGTTCCCCGAGGGCCCCCCGTCCTCATTTCGGGCCTTGAGCTCGAGTTCCTTTAAGCTCCGTTCGTGCTCCAGTTGGAGCTTTCTTCCTTCGTGCTCCCGTTGGAGCTTCTTTTCTTCCAGTTCGCCTTGTACACGCATTTGCTCTACTGCTAGCTTTTTCTCCGCTAACTTCAATTCGCCCTCGATTTTGAGTTTGGCTAACTCGAGTTCATGACTGCGGCTTCTCTCTCTGTCCGCGAGCTCTTCCGGGGATAGGCCCCCGTCTGGTACGATGCCTCGCACCTGATTGCTACTGCTTTCGCTTTGGGGGGGCTCGGCTTCGTCGGGGCGCTCCCCCTTGCCTTCCGGGCGGGAGGCCCCGGTCTCCACCCAAGTTTTCAGTGCTTTCTGCAAGTCTTCCTTAGTGTTGAGGCCAGTGGTAGCGATTTTAAGTTCTTTGCAAAATTGTTTTAGCTCTTTGTGTGTATATTCTTCCAGATGCTCCACCTGGAACACTCTGTTGGCGTTGGTTTCTGCGGAGCTCGTGGCGCTTCCTTCTGCCATCTTTGTTGGTCGTGCGTCCGTCGTTTATTGTACGATCTCTAGGTGATGGGCCCGAATCCCGTCGCTTGCCACCAATGTTAGACGGCGACCTCAGAGGAGCCCGGAAAGGGGTCCTGACTACCCTGAGACCCATCCTCAAAGTATCGTAGCCGACACTGGCGGGAGATTCCCCAGGGGGAGGAATCTCGCAACTAGGTTCGTACTTCTGGCACCACACGACACAGAGAGACCACACTGGGTATCCTCAGAACAAGCTTTATCAAACAGGTATCACTGCAAATATGTACAAGGTGAGCACGGGCTCAAGAGTCTCGGAAAGGTAGGGGGGTAGCGGGACTGTCTCTGGTAATGGTTCAAAGCAGGGACGTATCCGGCGCACAGCTCCCAATCCTCGAGCTGGGGGATACGTGGTCGGAGTTGGGGTCCGGCGGGACCGTGAGAGTTTGGGGGAGCCGCGAGTCACTCAGCAGGGCTCAGGTACAAGGTCGGAGGTGTTACGATCTTCAGGGAGCCGCGAGTCACTCAGCAGGGCTCAGGTACAAGTTCGGAGGTCTTACGATCTGCAGGGAGCCGCGAGTCACTCAGCAGGGCTCAGGTACAAGTTCGGAGGTCTTACGATCTTCAGGGAGCCGCGAGTCACTCAGCAGGGCTCAGGTGAGTTCCAGTTTCAGGAGCCGCGACCACGTCAGCAGGCTCTCGTTGTTCCAGCGTCGAATCTGCCGGATAGCCCCAGAGCACCCCTTGTTATAGTTCGACCCCTCTTTGATGTCCGGAGTCTGTGCAGGCAGGGGTCTTGTCACCTGGGGGTCGCTTGTCGGGTTTTCCTGCTATAGTCTTTTGATCCTTTCAGGGCCGGGTCGGGAGGAGTCCCAGACACCCAGCAGGCGTGGAGCCAGCTCTCAGGGAGGCCGGAGGGCCGATCGAAACCCATTGTCCCGGGGGAGTTCAGAGGTGCGATAGAAACTGCTCCTCCCTCTCTCATCCCCTGGAAGCGTGATGTCCTCCAGCCGGAGTGGCGCCTCTAGGCCCGGGTCGCGCTGGGGCCGGGCGGCCATCTTGGTGCATGAAGTGGGCACACGGGCCCGGGGTGGCCGAAAGGAGAGAGGCCAGGGACGGGGGTGTCCGGGCCGGTGCGTGTGTCCTGGTGGGGAGGTTCGGCTGGGCCGGGCCGGGTGCTTGGGCTGTAGGTACCAGGTTTCGGTGGTGCGGGGGCACGGAGGGCCATTCTACGAGGCCGGGTCCAACAGATAGGCACCCACCCCTCATATGTCTGGGCACCGCTGGGAGTGATAGGCACCCACCCCTCATATGTCTGGGCACTGCTGGGAGTGATAGGCACACACCCCTCATATGTCTGGGCACTGCTGGGAGTCCTCTGCACCCACCCCTCATATGTCTGGGCACTGCTGGGAGTGATAGGCACCCACCCCTCATATGTCTGGGCACTGCTGGGAGTCCTCTCCACCCACCCCTCATATGTCTGGGCACTGCTGGGGGTCCTCTGCACCCACCCCTCATATGTCTGGGCACTGCTGGGAGTCATCTGCACCCACCCCTCATATGTCTGGGCACTGCTGGGAGTGATAGGTACCCACCCCTCATATGTCTGGGCACTGCTGGGGGTCCTCTGCACCCACCCCTCAAGTGTCTGGGCACTGCTGGGAGTGATAGGCACCCACCCCTCATATGTCTGGGCACTGCTGGGAGTGTTAGGCACCCACCCCTCATATGTCTGGGCACTGCTCGGAGTGATAGGCATCCACCCCTCTATGTCTGGGCACTGCTGGGAGTCCTCTGCACCCACCCCTCATATGTCTGGGCACTGCTGGGAGTGATAGGCACACACCCCTCATATGTCTGGGCACTGCTGGGAGTGATAGGCACACACCCCTCATATGTCTGGGCACTGCTGGGAGTGATAGGCACCCACCCCTCATATGTCTGGGCACTGCTGGGAGTGATAGGCACCCACCCCTCATATGTCTGGGCACTACTGGGAGTGATAGGCATCCACCCCTATGTCTCTGTCCACTGATGTGGATCATAGCATGACACCCACCCACCTGCCCACGCACTCTTCAGGCCTGGGTACGGGCCGTACCCCAAATGTTGGGGTGCTGTAGGGGTACGGCCCATACCCAGGCCTTCAGAGCGTGGGTACGGGTCGTACCACGCGTACCCCTATGTCACCCCAACATTGGGGGTACGACGCTCTTCAGGCCTGGGTATGGGCCGTACCACCATCCTTGGGGAGACGTAGGGGTACGCGTGGTGCGACCCGTACCCACGCTCTTCAGGCCTGGGTACGGGCCGTACCACCATTGTTGGGGTGACGTAGGGGTACGCGTGGTGCGACCCGTACCCACGCTCTTCAGGCCTGGGTACGGGCTGTACCACCATTGTTGGGGTGACGTAGGGGTACGCGTGGTGCGACCCGTACCCACGCTCTTCAGGCCTGGGTACGCGCCGTACCACCATTGTTGGGGTGACGTAGGGTACGGCCCGTACCCAGGCCTTCAGGGCGTGGGTACGGGTCGCACCACGTGTACCCCTACGTCACCCCAAGAATGGTGGTACGGCCTGTACCCAGGCCTGAAGAGCGTGGGTACGGGTCGTACCACGCGTACCCCTACGTCACCCCAAGAATGGTGGTACGGACCGTACCCAGGCCTGAAGAGCGTGGGTACGGGCCGTACCACCATTGTTGGGGTGCCGCACGGGTACGGCCCGTACCCAGGCCTACAGAACGTGGGTACGGGCCGTACCACCATTGTTGGGGGGACGTAGGGGTAGGCGTGGTGCGACTTGTACCCACGCTCTTCAGGCCTGGGTACGGGCCGTTCCCCCAATGTTGGGGTGACGTAGGGGTAGGCGTGGTACGACCCGTACCCACGCTCTTAAGGCGTGGGTACGCTGCGTACCACAATTGTTGTGGTGACGGGACGCGTCCACGTTGGGTACGGTGCGTACCACAATTGTTGTGGTGACGGGACGCGTCCACGTCCACTTCCGTTGTGGCGGGACGCAGGCCTTGGTGGACACGCCCCCCCCCCGGAGTGACCAGTCCCTGGAGGTACAGTATGTACAGGGCATGTATACATTTTGCCTTGGGTGGGGGTTGTGTTTCCTGCCCCTGCCCCCCACCTTTTCCCCTGGGTGTTGTTCTGACCTTCTGCGGCGTCTGCGTCGGTTCCTGTGCACCAGGTCGTAGGCTATGAGGGCCGGGATGACACGTAGGATGGGGTCCATGACTGTCCGTCGCGTACAGGTGCTCCTTCCTCGCGTCGTCCTCAATTTCCCGGCAGTTTTTGGCTCCCGTAAAAAATGCTACGTGCGGAGTGACGTAGGCACGAATCGTACTTGCTGGTTCGTAAAACGCTGCCTAACTCCGTCCGGACGTAACGTACGCGGTGTCCCGGATCGGAATTGTGGGTATATTTTAGCCGGTCGGTGTTTTGTACGAATCGTACGGAAATGGTATTTCTGTACGAATCGTACTTGCGGGTTTGTAAGGTGGTTTTCCCGGGTACGAGTCGGACGGAGAAAACGCTCCGTACGACGGTCCGTACCCGGGTTTTACAGGATCGGAATCGGCACCTGAATGTAGAGATCTAGGTGTTGTGGAATCAAATGAAACTTATTTGAGACAACACAGAAATCTAAATCCATTTAGAGCATCTCCAGGCCGGAATCACACTTTCAGGCCTAAATCTTTAGGGAAATAAGCCCGACCCTGTGAAGCATGTGAAGATTCTATGGGTAAAACAAGATGCGCACCTCACTCTGTCTAATCAAATAAATGTAATTGTGATGGCTTGGGGACATATTATCAAGAACGGCGTTAAAATTATCGCCGCTTTAGCGGCTGGAAACGGACGCTAAAGCTGCGATAATGGGCTTTATAATATGCCCTTGAGAATTCCAATAGAAGCCCATGTTCTGGTGTGAACCTGGGCTTCTATTGGAATTCTCAAGGGCATATTATCAAGCCCATTATCGCCGCTTTAGCGGCAGTTTTCCTGCCGCTAAAGCAGCGATAATTTTAACGCCGTTCTTCATAATATGACCCTTGTAGTTTTCAATTATGTGCATTAAAACAAATATTATATTTATTTTCTTTGTCACAAAACTACAAATATGAAATAACTTAATCTCATCTAGTCTAGATTACTATATCCATACTTGATAGCACAACAAAATTATTGGAAGCTTCAATTGGTTACAAATTTTGCAACCGGGCTGGTGTTAAATTTGTTAACAATGGCGTTCAATATGCCAGGACTCAAGAAATTGCACTTGCTCCCAATAAAACAATTAAAATTATTTATCTAACATTTAAATTAAAATAAATTCCCACATAAATTAAAAAGACATTTTTTTTATTATGCATTAGTAATTATTCAAACGAAGTAACTTCAATAGTATTTTAATAAAGGTTAATTTTACATTAACTCATGAATTCAAAAATGGTTGTTATTTTTTTTTTTTAAATATGTTTTATTTTTAGATTTTTTAACCATTAAATTATACTTATTAATATTTTCAACTATTTTACCTATTTTAAAGTAATTATTTTCTGAGGGGCTGTGTTGCAGTACTAGTGGTTGACCAGGTCATGTATGATGCTGGACTTACTCCAGCTCTGAACTTAAATAATTACTACTGTTTTGGGTTCCTTTTTGGGTGTAGTACCTTTAGAAGTGCAGTTTGTGAGTAGCAATTGCTTACTTGCTTTGGCAAGGCGAAGTTACTGGTGGCTAACACTCAGCAGCTACACAAAGGTGTCCTCTCAAGGCTACCTAGCCGAAATAATGTTATTTCTCCTCGTTGCACCTCCCCTACTCAGGCGTTGGCTTTTGAGCATTCCCAGGTTTACAGCTTGCTTTGAATGTGTCAAATGCCATTGGTATTACATGGGAACACCCACCGTAATGCCCATGGCACGCCTCCCCAGCGTAGTTTATGGCAACGGAGTGACTTGCACTGCATTGCCTCACTCCATATCTACAAGGCCATGAAAAGCCTTGCAGGGTGACTTTATGTGGCCTTGAAGATATGGCAAAACCCTGTGCGCCACCAGAACGCTTCAAAAAGTGACATTCCGGCAGTACACAGGGCTCGTAAATGAGACCCACAGATTTTTTGTTTTGGCTACCTGTTTGTACACTGCAAGTCCAAGTGCGACTTGAGTTTCACTTGAGATGGCTATCTCCTGTTTTTCAAGCAGCATTTATTACCTATTATGCAAAACTTAAGTTAACCCCATCAACAACATCAAAAGAATTATTTGGAAATAATTGGAGAGCTTATTATTCTATTTGCATTAAAAATTCTGCATTTTGAAGATCTTTTTGACTGAAGCACTCACACTCCCTCAAATGAGGACCCTTCTGGAGAAGCAAGCTAACTTATTTCCTTCCACAAGGAGAAAATGGACATGGAGGCAAGTAAACAGTCATAGATGGTGCATAGCTCATATGAATTTAAATTAAAGCATTGATTTTCCTTAAACTAGAAGTGATGCTATCCTTGTCCTCTGGGGCAAAGATACCGCTCCAGACCATGGAGCGTGTCTCCATCGCCTCTGCTACTTACAGGGGTGGAAAAGATTTTCTCTACTCTAGAGGTGACGGTATCATGGTTTGAGCAGACCTGGAGTTCCTGCATCATGTACCTAGCACAGGAACATAGGGAACATAAGTGTCCCAAATATCTGCAGATATTACGCTTCGTGCCCGCTACCGCCTCCTAACACTACATATCTATCAACCAACCTAAGGCCGAAGATATGGGAGATGCTCTGTGCCACTCCTTGGTGGTTTTGGATAGACATATGTTATGAAGGACTCTGTGGAGAGACTTAGGCACGAGTGGACATGGAAGGTTGGCGTCTGAGTGGTGGGGGAAGGGATTTCACATCTCCTGTTGGGACGGAAGGATTTGTTTGTTCAGCCTATACCGCCTCATAGCAGTCCACCAGCCATTGGATGGAGGTGGCATCTGTTGTAGAACAATAAACAGATTCAAACCATAACTTAGAAGCAAACATTAACTAGATTCAGGCTCTGGCTTGTAGAAATTTCTGATATGGAAGACAAGATGGGGAGTCAAGCGTTACCTGTCCTCATTGTGGTTTGGCGAAAAAGTCATTGACCCATATACTATGTGAAAATATGAATATATAGAGAAGACAATTACTAATACCAATGTTCCTACCTTTAAACATATGAAAATGCCAAATAGTGATTACACTGTGTTTATTGTGATCCGACCGCAAATTGGCTTGGCGATTTAAAAAATTTATGTTTATGGTTTTTAGAAACGTTCAGACACAGGTGGTAGATATTTTTAATGTAAATTGAGCATTTTATGAAGAGTGAACAGCAAACCATAATGTTAAGATATGTATTTTAATTTCAATGATTTTAATCAATTGCACAATAATGTACTTACTTGCTTACGTTTATACTGTACTTCATATCATATCCCAGGTAAATTTTCATTTGCGAAAACCCTTCGTAAAATAGACTTGTGAGCTACACATTATCTTGACTATGTGCATTCATTACAGAATACGACCAACTGTTTTCACTTAATGATCTATCTCTGTAAATGTCTAGTTTTAGGTACATTTAGGGCAATAACTTAAACTGCTAAATTAGTATTACCTAAGTGGGGCACAAGAATGATTTAGGGTATGTTTCACATTTTCTGCCTCCAAAAAGAATGCAGTACTGTTCTCTTGTTGCCCAAGGAACATGAGGCTTCCTCCTCTTCATTAGCAGGCCACCACTTATATAGGCCATCACCTTAAAGCTAAACTAGCTACTCCCTGTTCCAATAAATGTATCATAAACTACTGCTGACAACCTTCCACCACACCATACATCTTTTATACATGCTATCACACTACTTGGCTACCTTACTCTCACATTGCCTCCACAACACCACCTTACATATACAATACCTTGCACCTACACCACCAGTTACTTCATACCTAACCACCTACAAAACTACCATACACTATCAAAACCATACACCTCTACCTGTGCCATAAACACCTACACCTCACATCACCACAAACACCATTCAAGATACACCTCCACCTACATACAGCCTACATAGTACACCATCAGCTATGACCCTTCCTCTACAAGCCAAATTGCCACTATTCACTTTACACTTCTATCTACACTATGCATTCATACCTATATTGTATACCCTCTACACTTTGCATCCATAACAATGTCTACCCATAGCACTACCAGTACAACTCATGTTCAAGATACAGTCTCTCAGTCATTGATTTCAAGTCTCGTATTACTTGTTCATGGGGATGCATCTAGATGCAAAATTTAGAGGGCACTCTTTGCGGTCACACAGTCAACACACGTGGGTGGTGGATTTCTAGCACTAGCCCGTCTCTTGAATCTTGCTCCTGGAACAAACAGCATGACAGGCCTTGGCAGCAGTCATTTGCCCTCGGCAGTGCATTCTACAGGCCTTTGAGGAGTCCTTAGCTATGGCAGTGTTGTAGGGCCTCCTGGGTCACCAGTGGCGTAGCTAGACCTGTGGCTGCCCGTGGCAGCCACTGCATTTGCCAACCCCAAAACTCATGATGCCCGGGGCAGACCACCCGCCCCCCCTTGCTACATTACTATGGGTCACAGAGCACATTGCAGCAGAAGCAGAACATGTTTTGCCGCAATGATGTTGGATGGTTCTGCCACTTGAGGATTGTTGAACCTTCACACACTTCACCACGTGACCAACAAAGTCAGGCTAGGTGAGCACTCACAGCTGGGTTGGCGCTACTACACTCCAGGTAAAAGTCAACAATTCTGGGTTCCCCACATGCTGGGAACATGGCTGGGCTTCTCCTCTGGACAGTCTTTCTTCCTGCAGAGCTAGGCACTCTCCTTCCCTCACCAATCAGGAAATTGAGCTTCTAGGTGTAAGGCAGACCCACAGCTCTTTAGCAGATAGCACAGACCTGAGGTGATGTCCCTGCACTTCTGGGAAACTGGCTTCCAGACAAACAATAGCCCTGGATCACACCACCTCTTTCAGTACTCTGTGGAGCACACCCTTCTGTGAGCAAAAAAGAACTGGGAACTGGAAATAGTACAAAGTGGGAGGGTTTTGGTCCCATCTTTGTACTCATTTTCCAGACAAGGGATGTTGATCCACTGTCTAAAGACCAGAAACCGGTCTGGGTTTATTTCTCTTCAAATCTAGTTTTCTAGTTGCAGGGCAGACATAGCCTCTGTGCAAGATGGTGAATCTATCAGCATTTCTGATGATGCTGGCTGTAAGTCAGAGTATCCACGGGCACAATGAAGTGTGAAGATTTTCAATGGCTGTTGTTAAAAACTGGGTTTCTGGTTGGAAGATGTATGCACCCTGTCCAAGCAGGAACCCCAATCCTTGTCAGGAGAAGTCAGATGCACACCCTAAATTAACCGGTGCTCACTGTCTGGTAGCTTGGCACAGAGCAGTCAAGCTTAACTTAAGAGGCAATGTGTAAAGTATTTCTGCAACACTTCAAACAGTAAAACTGTGAAAACACCACACAAAAAGATGCCACACCTGGTTAGATAAATTGAGCTTAATTTAATAAACGAAACAAGACCAAAACGATAAAAAATCCAATAAGTAGAACTGGAGTTATTAATTTTAATTTTTAAAGAATATCTTGAAATATCGTGCTTAAAGGCATAAAGTGCCATATGGGGCTATCTGGTCACACTAGACCGAATCAAATCCAAAAATTCAGGCCGACCGCAATGGAGTGCGGGTCGGATACAGGGAGCAACCTTTTCCCGCTATTGTTGTATCACCGACGAAGACCCAATGCATGGGGCAGAGGAGGCGATGCGTCAACGTCGATGCCTTCGGTTGTAGGCATTGCATCGGTTCCGAGCTGCGAAAGTTAAAGATGCATCAACAGCGAACCACATGATTAGGTGCTGTGTCATCATCAAGCCGCGCAGGTCGAGGATGCATCGGGAACTAAAGGTGTTGCACCGCGCAGCTGACTATGCGATGTCTTCCGGCCTTGCATTAGTGGCGATGCATCAGCTTCGAGAGCGATGCGCCTGTTCTGAGCCACGCAATGACAGAGATGCTTGGGTTTTGGTAGTTGCGGTACTTCCTACCTACTTTGAAGGGCCCAGGACTGGATTGGCACCACTTGGCAAGGTAAGATTCTCAGATGACAGAGTCCGGGTTCTGTTGGTGAGTGGAGTGAAGTCTTTGATGTCCCTGAGACTTCCAACAGGAGGGAAGCCAGCAAGTCATTGTAGTCACTTTGGTTCTGGGTTGTAGAGATGCAGGTTCAGTCCTACTCACTCCCAGGAAAAAAAGGCAGCATGCAGAAGGTCAGCACAATGGAACAGGAGTCCAGCAGAGTAACAGTCCGTTCAGCAGCAGAACAATCCTTCTCCTGGCAGAATATCCTCAGGTCCAGAAGTGTACCGAAGTGGTGGTGTCTGAGGTCCAGTACTTATACCCAGTTGTTCCTTTGAAAAGGGGAAGCAGCTGCGGCCTCTGCCGGTAAGATCGGAGTGGCAGTGGGGCCTGTTGGGGGGGGGAAATTTCGACGGACATTGATGAGGAAAAATGTATACTTTATTTAATTTTCCCTCTTGATCGTCCATCGAATCCCCCCCTCACCCATCCCCACCGCCCCATCGTTCTTAACTGTACGGGCCACGGTTGCTTTGAAGTCTACAGAGTCTCTGCCCTTCCTGTGCTAGCTATAGACTCACAGCAAGGGGGTATGCAGCCCTTTGTGTGGGGACAGAACGTAGCCCATTCAGGTTTTAGTGTCAGCTTCTCCCTCCCATCTTGCCTAGGATGGCCCATCAGGATGTGAAGGTCCATCAGTCACACCTAAGCTTCCTTTGTGTGTGGCTGTCTGGAGCAAATGCACAAAACCCACCTATCACCCAAACCAGATTTTGATTCAGAGATAGACAGAAGGCATCAAATGCTAAAGTAAGAAAATGCCAACTTTCTGAAAGCGGCATTGTCAGAATTACAATTTAAGATCAGACTTCACCATAAGTTAGTATTTTAAATTGTGATTCCAGAGACAATAAACTTGGGGGTTCCATCTCTTCCCAATTGGAAACTACACATAAAAGATGCAATATTTTCCCAATTGGAAATTACACTTAAAAGATGTTTTAAGACAATCCAAATGTTAATCTATGGGAGAGATAGGCCTTTCAGTAGTGACAAACGAATTTATGAGTTTTTCACTACCAGGACATGTAAAACCTAAAAGTACATCCTAGTGCACCCTGCCCTTGGGCTGTGCAGGGCCTACTTTAGAGGTGAATACTATGAATTAAAAAGGAAGGTTTGAAACTGGCATGAGAGTTTACTTGCCAGGTCAATATGGCAGTTAAAAACTACACACACAGGCTCTCCAATGGCAGGCCTGAGACAGGTTTAAAGGGCTACTGAAGTGGGTGGCACAATCAGTGCTGTAGTCCCACTAGAAGCATTTAATCTACATGCCCTGTGCACCTGTAGTGCACTTTAGTAGGGACTTATACTTCAATTAATATGCTTATTGTGGATAAGCCAATGTTAGCACTATAGTAGAGAGCACATGCACTTTTGCCCAGAGTCCTAAAGCCAGCAAAAACGAACTAAGCAAAACAGGAGGTCAGAAGGCAAAAAAAGTCAGGGTAAACCATGCCTAGGATGTCAGGTCTAACAGCTGTCATCGGCCTTTCTGCAGTAGCAATCAGACAAAAGGGCAGGCTCTGCCTAGAAACATCCTCACATTTAACAACAGAACTGGCAGTATGAAAACATGCATTGGTTTATCAGCCTGAGTGAAGCATGTGCCAGCGAAGCATTGTTTTAAGTAATATGTATTCCTTTGAATGGCTGAGCGCTGCTTATTGAATCTTGCTCCAATCAAAATTAAGTTGCATTATGCTGAAACATGCATGAGAAAGTCAGACTTTTTTTCAAAATCATCATGATCCAGTAATAATATAAATTATTTCATTCAAATAGTCACTGACTTGAAATAGCTAACCAAATTCTGTGGTGTGCTGAAAAAAACTACTTTACTATATAGTGCTGGTGAATGATCATTAAAAATAAAACTTTGTAGTCATTAAATCTGCTATTTGCAAAATTGTGACAAGACACTCCACTTCACACCCCTTCACTCTAAGACTTGCCCCTCCACTCTACGCCACTCTACTCCACTCTACAATACTCCACAACACACCACTCGACTCTATGACACTTCACTCCACATTACGACACAGCACTTCAATCTACGACACTGCACTCTAAGGGCCCAATTCACAAAGGTAAACTTACAGTTTTTTGCAAGTTTACTACTTTTCTGTATTCACAAAGGCAAATTTAGACCGAAAGTCTAACTTTACTACATTTCAGTATTCACAAAGGTAAACTTAGACCAAAACCTTAACTTTACTGCTTTTTGGTATTCACAAAGGAAATCTTAAACCAAAATGCTAACCTTGCAACTTTTTGGTATTCACTAAGTTAAGTTATTACTAGTCAAGTTATACTTTTGGCCTAAGTTTAACTTTCACTATACAGCACTCACCTCCACTCTATGTCACTCCACTCTACTCTACTACACTACTCAACGCCACTTTACTCTAAGACACACTACTCCACTCTACTCCACTTCTCGACTGTATGCTACTCTACTCTAGCCACTCTATGCCACTCCACTGTACGACACTCTGTCCAATTTCACTCTACCACACCCTATGACACCCTACTCCAATGTAAGCCACTCCCCTCTACATCACTCTACTCTACTGTATGCCACTCCCCTCTACCACACTCTATTATACTCCACTGTACAACTCTCCAGTCTACCACACTCTACTGTACAACACTCCACTCGACTCTACGCCACTCAACAGATGTACTGGCACCACGGAACCAGGAGCAGGTGCTGATGCAGGGACAGATGCACTGGATGATGGTGGAGGTGGTGATGGAGCTGAAGAAGTCAAAGGTGGTACGGGAGGGACAGATTCAGCAAGTGGTGGTAGAGGTTGCGATGATTCAGGGGACATTAAAGGTGATACAGTAGCACAAGAAGTAACTGCTGCTGATGTTCCTCCTTTGGCCTCTTCTGGCACCTTCTGACGCCTTCTTTTAGCCTGTGCCAACCTCGTCGAAAGGATCGCCTGCAGATGTTTCCTCATTCCTATGTACAAAATGAGTACTGTTGGATGTTTCCACATGAAATTACTTTGTTACATATGCTGCAGTTTACCAGGTTGACATTCACCCTTTTCCCTCCAGGTGGCAATAAAAAAATCTCCCACACAATTGAATGCTTCCTCCGCTCCACCTGCAGTTCCTCTTTTTGCATCCTCCTCTCCACCTCTTCTTACAGGTTTAACATTAGTTATAGTTACACAAACATTATTATTTCTATACAAAAAATATTTTTTTTCAAAGCTTTATTGAAGAGATTTTCAAACTAAAGGAAAAAACAAAAAAAGAAACAAAGGAACATAAATGCTCATGGGCAAAAGGTATAGCGAATGTGGTAAATGTCAAAGTAGTAACTAAGAACACATCATTCAGTATTTTCCATTTGAGGGAGTTAAATAATATTTAATGGACAACACAAAAAATACTTAAACTACACAAACATTAGAAATTAGAAATTCAAAAATTATAGGTATAACATTATAGTTATAGCTTAAAATAGATCATTTACGCCCAGCACAAAGTGTACTATAACTCACGTACCTCCATTCAGAGTGTTGTCAACTCGCAAGCCAAACTAATTTAACTATACCTCGGGCCCTGTACCCTGCATAGTCTTCTCATAAATGATGTTGCTTCAGATTGCATGAGTCTTGTTATGAATATTATGATTTAACATGTTATAATTATTCAGGAAATTTCTCTAAGGAAATGTTGTAAGCTCAGACTGCACTTCTGACAGTGGTTCCAGTATACGAATGTGTACACAGGTTTGCAAAGTTTAACAATATGAAGCAGCATTTACCTCTCTGAATGCTCTCTGGTTAGATGCAAATATTTACAGAAGCTTGAAAGCAAGACTGATGATTCTTTGCTTTCAAAATAAAATGTTCACAAAAAAATGCAACTAGATTAAAAAACATTTTACATAACTGCAACGAAATGTTAGCTACCATATCTTTGAAGCATCATTTAGTAAAATGTGTTGAGGATTGCCAGTATTTCCAATTAAAATTCATAGTGGAAAATCAGTGTAACCAATTTCAACAAGATTATGGGAAACATGAAAATAAATAATTATTGGTAAAGCCAGTAGATCTGACATTGATGGTCGGTGTAGGAAAGTGCCCTTTTTTGCATTGCTACCCCATAATGTTTTGCCTAGAACTGATGCCAACCTGACTGAAGTGTGTGCTGGGATCCTGCTAACCAGATCCCAGCACCTGTGTTCTCTCCTAAAACTGTACCTTTGCATCCACAACTGGCACAACCTCTGGCCCACCTGTCAGTCCCTTGCAAAAGGTGCCACCTGGCACCGAAGGGCCTTGTGACCAGAGAGACTCTCTGAGGGCTGCAACGTGTATTATGCCACCCCCAGAGTCTCCTCACCTTACACATACACCCTGCCACTGCAACCTGTGTGTCAGAAGGGGATCCCAAATCCAACAGTCGACATGGCCCTTTTAAGTACATGGACTGGGAGTTTGTCATCATAAACTCCCCAGCTCTATGATGGCTTTACTGAAGACTGAGAAGTTTGGTATCAAATTTCTAAACACATTAAACCTGCACTGATGCAAGTATTGGATTTAATTTAAAATGTATTCAGAGGGCATCTTAGACATGCCTCCTGAAACACGTACAGCCCTAGTGTGGTTCCTGACTGGCTACCAGCCATCTGCAACGACCAGACATGTTTCTGGACCCCCTGGGTAGAGAGCCCTGCGCTCTCTGGGTCTGGAAACAAAGCGCATCCTGGGCAGGGGTGACATGCCTCCCCCAGTATGGGCAGGGTCCACGAAGAGGGAGCTTCAAAGGTCTGCCTCCTTTGTTAGCTACCCCCAGCCTTTTGCTGCTCCCACCGGTTCTGGCCCCCATTTGGGCATGAGAACCAATGGGACCACCTTTGCCAACCCCACCCCTCAGGTGGGAGAGGCGAGGTGAAGCCCACATCTCAGTCTCATCCATCTTTAAGATGTTGGTGACTCAGCCAATTAGGAAGAGTATTATGCCCCCTCCCACTGGAGGATGGCATACTAGGGCGTGTAGACACCCAAAGGAAAGGACTCAAAGGTCCTGACTTGCCCACCCCTGTAATGCTCCTAAATCTAGTATTTAGGGGCACCCCTGAACCATACCTCTTCAGATTCGACGGCCCAAAGAAGAAGACGGGCCATGACCACTGCTGGCCCAGGAACTGAAGAGCTGCAGACAAACCTGGCCAGAACTCTGCCACCTGCGCCCAGTTCAACCACTGGACCTGCCGTCCGTCCGCAATCCCTGCCTGACCTACAAGAAACCACGGAGGCCCTGCAGCCTTTGCCAAAGCACCAATAATCTCCCTTTGGGATTGAGGCCCAAGTCTCCGGCGGCCACCGGTACAAGAACCGCCATGGTGAGGATCAACATTGTTGTTGATGTGACTCACAGCTAAAAAAGAATTCCCCAACCGCAGTGGTATAGGACCAACAATTGTGTTGCCGTGACTCTGCCCTGCCAAAAGAAAAGCATCCCACCCGGATGGCCTCCACAACCTAGAGGGACCCTCTTGGCCCATGACCCCAGTTGCAACCAGCTGGTGCCCGAGAGCCCGTACACTCCTGCATGTGGCCCTGTCAGCCTCCTCCAGTACCTCTGGCCCTACCACCCGACCGTGACCTCCACATGACAGTCCAACCATAGCGGAATTCCTCCAGCCGAACGACAACAGCCAGCCACCGACGAACACAACAGTAACTGTGTTGGGGGTCTGCTGAACACCAACCTGATACATTACTCTCCATGGACCGCAAGAAGAGTAAATCTCATTGCTGGTATCAACCGCCCCGGTGTAGATACTGAATCTCGCAACTCTGGATGCCCTCAGTCTCCCACAACCAACATTGCCCGCAGTGTTGGCCAGAGACAACCCGAAGAGTGGAACTGTAAGGCGGGTACTAACTTGCCAGTCCATCACCTGTCTTTCCCCCCACAGGATTGCATAGCTTTCTCTCTGTATTGCACTAACTGTATATCCTGAATACCAAGGGGCTTATTTACAAGCCCCTTGCGCCACTGGTGCGTCACTTTTAACATGGCAAAAAGTGACATACCGACGGCGCAAGGGGCTTGTAAATGAGCCCCAGGTATCTTCTTTCTGACTGAAAAGTATTGCTTGAAACTCTACACACCTTTCTACTTGAAAAGCTTTGATACTTTGAAAATAGTGCAACTTACCTACATTAAGTAACCCTCGTTTCTTAAATAAAATACAAAGTATAACTTTTTATACTTACCAATTGGTCTGGATTCAGTCTTTGAGTATGTGACAACATTTCTTGCCTGAGTGTGTACAATAAATGCTTAACACCGCCCTCTGATAAGTCTAACTGCTCGCCCACACTACCACAAATAGAGCTGTTAGTATTATCTACTTTAGTCTCTGCTATACCTCTGGGGATCCACTGGACTCTGTGCATGCTATACCTCGCTTTGGTATAGTATATACAGAGCCAGCTTCCTACAGTCAGCCTTTTGCTTTTGTCAATGTTTGTCTTGTTTTGACATGGGTTTTGTAAAACTTTATTGAGTGCTGCCAGGCCCTCACCATTATAACAAACATTGGCAAAAAGCAAAAATATTTTTGGGGCTCAACAAGCACATGTTGTCACAGTATTTCCTGGCACTGAACAGAACTACTTTGGGTGCTAATATGCTTCTTGTGAAAGAGCAAAATGCTGTCAATCACAGTGAAGCCAAGCGATAGAGAGAAAGGTAGAATTTTAATTAAAACAAAAGGTCTTGGTTAATTACCAGACCTAATTAGGGTCCCAATTCTTAAAGAAAGTCACAAAAGTGAACCCATGGTATATGGCCTTGCGTTACTGCAGATTTACAGCTTTAATGAATTAACAAGTATTTACAGACATAGGCCTGGAACTCATATTCCTAGAAAATATTTGTGAACTGTATTTTAACACTAGAATATTTGCTTGTGTAGATTTGCACATGCGAAAATCTGTTGAGTGTTTACAACGTTACTTTCCCTCCAACCACTTTTATCCTAACCCTGTAGGAAATTTTACTTTTGCCCTTGTACACAATACATTTCCTACTTTTCTCAGTATGGTAAAATATCAGAGAAGAGCTGATGAAAACCACTAAAACATGCACATGAGTGGGTTTGCACAGACTCAAAAGGGCATTCCAATCCCGGTACTATTGCTTATCACTACCCCCCGCTCCAGTATGATATCTGTGGAAAGGTGGCAAAATAAGGGAATTGCTAGTATTCAAACCCTACTATAGTATGAGCCCTGGCATAATCAAAGAGGCTATTATCAGCGCTCTTATATGATGAGATTACTCCCATAATATGTCGCTACATGGCACCAAAGGTACAAGTGGATTTCCTAACAGGACAAGCAGATTTATGAAGCATCCTGTCTCATGGACAAGTAGATATCTTATTAAATGCTTCACCCCTGTATTAAAAAATTAGGTTATAGAGAGGGATTAGTTTGGTGAGTTAAGATCAGAACGAACCTCAATAGGATGTTAACTTTATCAAATGGCAAGAACATATCTAGAAAGATCATGTAATTGACATCAATACAATCTGGAGACATAAGTCTGCTTGGATGATAAACTCCTGTCTCCATTAATGTCTGGTAAAAAAACCTCAGAATATGGGGAACAAAACAAAGACCACAAATGAGTCCAGGGAAACTAAGGGGCATATTTACAAGCGGGCGATAAAAAATTATCGCCGCTTTTGCGGCAGTTTTCGGCCGAAAAGCAGCGATAATTTTATCGCTTAATTAGCAAGGCCACGCTAACGCGTGAAACCTTGCTTTAGCGTGGGGATTCCTTACGCCCAGCTTTGCATCTCTAATGAGATGCAAAGTGGGCGTTCCTGACCTAACATGACAGGAGAAATGTCGCTAAGCGACATTTCTCCTATCATCAAGCCCTACGCTACGAAGCATAGCGTCAGGAAAAGTAGCGATAAACCCTGTTATCGCTACTTTCCTTACGCCTGCTTCAGGACTGACTTAGCCATGATATCCTATGGAAGGTGGATATCATGGCTAAGTTTGTGAGTCCCTATCATCAAGCTAACGCCACATTGCGTGAGATTATCGCTGGGTTTCCAGCAATAATCTCACGTTAGGCAGTTAGCGTGAGGATTTTTATCACTGAGGAGATAAGCGTTGCTAATAGCACGCTATCTCAGCGATAAAAATCCAGGTTACCCGGCGATAACTATCCTCACGCTAAGAGCGCTGAGCGATAATTATCACCGGGTGTGGCTGATATGCCCCGTAGATGGCTGTCCCGTTTGAACAGTATGCCTTTCAGCACAGACCTGACACTAGTGGGAGTGGTCCTTTATTTGTTGCATCTGCTGCACAACCCGCAGTTTTCAGCTCCCGGAGAGGCCAGGTATTGAAGAAAATGACAATATTGAGAGGTGACAGCAGAATGGAACAATAACGCTGTGTACTCTATGCTCTGAATCAAAACAGCAAGGCAGGGTGGCAAGGATGGGAGGAGGACAGGCAAAAGGGTGTGATGGCGTGGACAAAGTTGAAGAGTAGGACACCATCAATGGGTCCTTCTCATTATCTGCAAGGCTCCAAATCATTCTTCAGGTGTTCCCATTTAAATACAGATGAATCCTTGAATTAACTTGTTTCAGGTGTTTCATTTTTTTGCAAAATAGGTCACATAAACTTGTTTGCTTAGAACCTCGCAACTTTGACAAGGTGGAAGGTGGAAATACTGAGATGAGGCCATTCCCCACAATCTGTTGGACGCCCTGTGAAGCAGCTTAGCGCTATATAAAATTTCTAAGTAAATAAATTAGAACTAGGGTCTCCTGGATCGGGAGTGAATAATTGTAAACACTTATTATGACTGTGGCATGATTTTCATAGCTCATTACTCGTATTCGGCACGGTTGTCAACACAACCTTTCATCCATTCATGCCTGGTGGGGGCTGACTGGGATTTTTAAATGCTGGCACCACCTATAACTTGGCTTGAAGTCCTACTCCTATCAGAGAAACACAAAATAGATGCACGCAAATGTTTCACTTCGCTACTTAATAGCATGTATTAACCCAAGATGTTCTTCACAGTGCAGAGTTATGTTCCCGTCATAAGTGACGTAAACACCTCCAGGTCAGTGACCTGACCCTTGCCCTCCACCATTCATTGTGAGGTAGGGACAAAGTTTAATATCCTATTTATAACTTGCTTAGTGAGCTCTCTGTACCTTTGTAGGTTTTGCAATAAGGGAAACCAGACTTGCAAATCATTGCCCATGGCCTGGGAATTGATGTGTTTTCTGTTTTACAGCAACAAGACCCATAGTGTGAAGAACAGGCAGACCTTGGTGCCCTGATTAAAGCAAATCTGTAGTGCTAAAAGTCCAGGAGGATGTGGAAGTCCCTGGACACATTCCTCGACTCCTTTGAGCCCCCATGACCCCGAGCCAGGCCGGCGAGACACTGCCTGGCACCCCTAGTGAAGACACATCCTATCAAGGTACTTAACAGGGCCCTACTGGTCCCAACCAATGTGGCCCTCTCAGACCTGCAGGGATGACATCATGCGTAACAACAACCCCGCTGTATGGCGGATATAAATTATAAGTAATGTAACTCTCAGGTGCTTGTCCCCTATTTCCTTTTTTCACCCCTCTCTTTCCCGCCCTTTTCTGTTTCCTTTCTCTCATCTTCACTGTTATGACATGTAGGGCTTGCTAAGAATTATATTGTCTAAAAAGCGAGCGGAGTAACCTATGTTAACCCTCTAACAGAAGTGCTAATGTGTTCTTATATAAAATAATAAACATGTTGAAATAAAAAAAAGTCATGTGAACTCCAAGGGGTGTTAAAATTATGTACATTTTGACTTTTGGTATGGAAGAGATGGCCTGTTTCAGGAGCCTTGTAAAGTTCTTCGTCCACCAGCTAATCTGCAATTTGCGCATTTGTTACCAGTGTGCTGCAACCCCGTGATCATTGCCACAATTGCCACAGTGTCTTGAAGCTTCTAGCACTGTTTCTGGAATAGGAGCAGTAGGGGTTTCAAGAAGATGCTATGTTTACTCCCCTCACTAGGCTTCTAAATAAAGGGCCTGATTCAAAGGTTGGTGGATGGTTACTCCGTCACAAACGTGCCAGGCTTCACGCCTGCCTATTTACAAGTACATTAGTATATAATGCACTTGTAAGAATCTGGATGGAATATCCATCTCATTTTGACAGAGTATCACATTTCCCAAACTCTAAATAAGGCCTAAAGTTTTAAAAGTTCCTTGCTTCTTACCCTATAACATGGTCATAAGGTGAGCACATTTGTGAAACAAAATAAGTGCCAGGGCCCTCATCAGGAGGCCACTGCAGCCTACACCACCCATTGCCCCTGGTAGCGCTACCAATGACAGTACCAAACCAGCTACTAACCATCATACTCCTACTCGTAAATGCCTTTTGTGAATACCGAAAGTTGTAAAGTTAGACTTTCGTCTCACTTTACCTTTGTGAATCGGGCCCTGAGTGGGTAACTTGAAGTTAAAAGATGTATTACAAACTCATAGTCAGATTAAAATAAATCAATCTCAAGAACATACTATAAAAATACAAGATTATCAAAGGAAGACCAAAGTGTCGAACAGTATTGGGTCTCATCACCAAATAGCATATAAGAATTTCTGTGGCAGCTATGCAGAAAATAAGAAAAATAATTTCATGACTAGACAAATGGTTTTAGTCCTTCTTTCCTTACATGGAAAAGATGTGCAACATCTACTAAAGCCTACATGAAACTAAGGATAGGGAAGACCCTATTGAGTCAAAGAAGCAAGAAAGGTGTCACAATTAGAACTTCTGGAAATGTTGTATAGGTAAGCAATCATGTATAGCATGAAGCTACACAATCAGAGATGTCAAGCGATGTCTGTACCCAGGGCTTAATTTGTGCCGGTGCTTTCCGGTGCTTAGCACCGACACTTACTTGACAGGGCCGGGTCTACAGTCTGACTCTGACTCTACACGCATCTGCTACACAAGGGGCTCACCGTGCAGGTCACATTTTTCAATGTAACTTACTACTGTACACTTGCTACTGTACTACTGTCCTCTCTCTCGTTGAGGGCATCGATCAGCCACATCCACTAGAGTACTGTGTCTGACTGGTAGTATTAAGCAGCACCAGGTAGTCCTAATTAGTTATTAAAGAAAAAAGGCGTGCGTGCAGCCGGTGTGAGTGTGTCCCGAGTGAGTCCCTGCCGGCCGACCCACCACAGGTAACGGTAGCGATCCCAATATGCCATCATTGCCTTGCCACAAAAAGCAACGCTGCTTTTCATTTTGGAGTGTGGTGGTGGGGGGTGGCATGATGACCCGAACGACAGTCACCTGATCACTGTGGTGGTAGGGGTGACACTGGCAGCCCGGCGGGGCAGCTAGCCTCCGTCGGCCCCACATTTAAGATTCGATTAACTGGATATGATTACGAGATCCAGATTCACTGACTGCCAGCCCTGCCCAGCCAGTGCCTGTGCCTTCCTGCCCTAGTAGCCACTGCGGTGCCTGCTGGCCGTAGTAGGTGGTACACACACTTTTGTCTTTAACCGTCCTCCTAGTCCTAGCCAATGTGATTTTTCGATAGGGCCTGCCGCAGTAGTGTAAAGCCAAGGGCGAGGTGGGCCCTGCCCGGCGTGTCCACACAGCATACACTGTTGTACTTGTAGTCCAAAATGGCGCACGGCCGCGCACAAATTACTTCACTTGACTCTTCACTTCTCGGGCCGTTCCCCACGACGAAACGCAGTTTGGTTTGGTTTGTGCGTGATGGTGTCTGGTCTCAGTCACTCAACAAATGGCTGGGTACCAGCGCCGGGCATGCTCAGATATCATGTAATAACCCTGGCTGCCTTGCCTAAACATTCATTACTGGCTCTGGCCTCTCTTCCTTCCAAGAGTCCATCAGGGTCAGTTGGTTCAGTTTATGATATGTATGTGAGGCGAGATTGCGAGTTTCTCGCTCCCAGAAAATCGTACACTGATGCTGGACGGACGGGTCGGGGACGGGGTCTTGTAAAATAAACTGAGTCCGTCCGAATTTCTGAGGGCAGCCGCGGCGTCACAGATTTTGAAAAATAATGTTATTCTGATTCTGCACCTCGCTCCCTGGCGCTCAGAGCACAGATGTTATGTTAGAGCATGAAAGAGATGGACTGATGCTTCATCTCCCTGAGAGAGTTTTTTATCAGGGGAAAGAGAGTGGCCCCCTGTTAAAAAACTGTGGGCTGTAGGCTGGATTATACCACTGTGCATTATCTGTGAAGACCACAAGCCACCGCATAAAAAGAAGTGTACATGAAGAAACATCTGTATGGTGTGGTTTGCACAATGTGTAGCTCCGCTTATCGATGTGTATTTTGAATGTAAGCATTACCACTAATAACATTTAAGCCTTTTAACAGGGGAGAGGAGTTGGCCTAATGGCTAGGGAGCTCGACTTCAGACCTGGGGAACTGGGTTCGAGTCTCGGTAATGAGGCTGAACATCCTGTGATTCTGGGCAAATCACTTAATCTCCCCGTGCCTAACAAAAAATGAATGTGTGTTCTCATGTAACTTAACTGGTGCTATGTAAAGCGCTCTGATACCCGATTCGGATTCGGGTCAAGTTCGCGCTATATAAAACTCTGCAAAACAAAACGTGGACAATAATTAAAGACACATCATTACCTTTGAATTAAAACTAAAGAAAGAAAGAGACACCCATCTAATGCCTAAATTAAATTTCACAAGTGAAAGTAGCAAAACAGGGATAAATCCTCGCTTCTCCACTTGGCAAAATTGTGTGATGCTAAGCCAGTATTTCTCTGTGCCTCGTTTTCCCTTATCACCACTTTGAGAGCACCACGAAATGGAAAAGTTCTGCATGCACTGTACAAAAACCTTTCTTGTAATAGGCTTTAATATTTCTCTACTTACAACAACAACTTAGTCTGCATATTAGGTCACATATTGGGGTACATGTGATAGCCGGCTCTCGGTTTACTAGTGCATCCTCATCATGGCAGTGAGGAAAGTGACATGAATTGTAATTTCAAATAGCAAAATGCGCTTGTGTTGATCATTCTGTGCCCATTGACCCTCCCATTATACAACACATTTATTTGATATTGGGTGATTTGGCTTATTTTCCATTGTTGCACACAGTAGCAGTGCCAGTTGACGATGTGGGTGGAGCCAGTGGAGGAAGTGGGTGGAGCCAGAGAAAAGTAGGTGTGGCCTCCGACAAACATTTGAGCACCTGCACTTCATATTTTACAAATTAAGCACTGTCTGTACCTCTTCAAGTCTAAAGGAAATATGCCTAACTCTAAGGTTAGTTCACTAATTTAAATGCACAAAGATTATTTCAGAAATATGACCTCATACACATCATATTACTTTTCCAGTTCCCAGAAAATAACTTGGCACTTTCAACACTACTCCCATATTCCAGTCTTCGCTTCTGAAGCGTACTTGGATTCCTTCCTTCGTCTGATAGTACCAAGTGGTAACACTCCCTTCGTTCTTCACTAAAATTATTTGACCTTGTCAGTTCTTCCTCGCCTCACTGTCTCAGAAATACTATGTGCTCTCCAATATCTAATGAATGCCTTTGGTCTGCACTTGCAGAGGGGAAAACATGCAGAAAAACAACTTTCACGTTAGTTTTAAATGTCTCAACTGTAAGCTTAGGACCCACAATCATGCTAACTTAACAATTTTCTTTAAATGTGTATTAATTCTACAGTCTACATATAAACCAATAATTCAATAAATGAAATCTTAAATAAGGAAATCTAGTTAAATTATACTGTACTCTTGTATGCAGCACAATAAACTATTACATGTATTTTTAAACGGAAAATATACTGGTCACAATTTATAAGGAAAACATTGAAAACTTGTATGATTTATTCTCACTAATCCCTGGCGAATGCTCTGCATCAAATGCAGTTTAGCGCCCCACCTTAAAATTTATACCAGCAATCCAGAGGTTTTGAAAAGGAAAAACGTTAATATACACACACATATATATATCTAAAACACATAATAAATACACATTCTATACCTTTGATGCACTATATCTCATTGGTATAATTGCATCACACAAGTAGATAATGCCAAGAGTAAATATATTTATGACCCAACTAAGCGTAAAAGGATGGAGCCAAACTTATGCTGCTCCACTGAGAATATTTAGGGTACCAACTGTTATATTCCATATAGGTACCATAATTAGGGCTCCCGGTGTTATGGTATTTATTTTTTTATCACTTCCATCTGTATTTATCCATATTTATTTTATGGTTTGTGTAAAAATTAAGTTGTAAAACTGTATATTTCCATATTTACTTAACTGTTCGACGCGCACTCATACTTTGATGTCTGTCATGTAATCGCTATATAAGCTACCAAATATTACATACAATACATCCACTAGTAAATATTAACATTATCCTACAAATGCATGTTGACATATGCCATCAGTTAAAGAGATTTCATCCTGTTTTTTCACTTTCCATGCTGTCCATCTGCTCATCTGTTGGGCTATAATTCATGAAAGACAGCACAGAGGTTCACTTAAAGAAACACAAATGTTCTGTATTTAGCCGCCTTTAAAAATAAATGCAGATTGTTTTCTGTCTGTATTTATCTGTAAAAATCCGTAAAAATTAGAAAACAGGGAGCCTTAACCATAATATAGGCCCCGGTAACATCATTACCCGTCACCTATATTCTTCCCTACATTACACTTGTAAGGGTTTACAGGGACTGACCTATCCCCTAGATACAACACTGCATTCAGAACGCAGGTTTTCCTTTGTTCGAAATCTCATACATTACGCATGAGGATTCTCGGAAGCACAGCAGAACTGCCATCTCCTGTATATTATCTATGTATAAAGTCCATGCCCAACATCATCCTTAGACTGACACAGTACTACTGGAGGTAGGACCCCTGTGGTGACCTATGGGTATATATACATCACATCTTGCTAAGATAGCTAGAGGAGATCGAAACTTCCCAGCCGACACAATGACCAGAAAATAACCAGACCAGAGACACTGAGGTTCCTGCATGCAGACACTCCAGCTCAAAGTGGTCTAACATCCCTCGTGGGGTGTCCAACTCGAGACCAAGACAGGGTCCCAAAGTCTCCCACTTCAGGTAATGGGTTTGACTAAATCCTGGAGGGATTCTTGGCTTAACACCCAAAAACATGCTAGGTACATGTAGGTACATCTAGTGAGGAAGGCATCGTAGGAGTATCCATCTTTTTATCATATGTTTTATATATTCGTATGTATTAATGATTGTTGTAAGATGGTAGAGCTATACCATCCCTTTACCTTTATAGTACTGCTAATCATTTATATCTTATACAGACTAATGGTTGTTGCAGCTCATCTATTCTACACCAGAATAACAACTGTTCAATAAATACTTATTGAGAACGCCCAGCCTGTTTATTCTGTGTATCTCTCTGAGAAGAAACTAAGTAGGCACAAAAGACTGAGCGAAAAGTCAGATATTGTTTCCACGGTCCTGAGGGATCAGGGTTATCTTGTTCGATGGTTGCCAAGAACTATTCTCTCCTTGGTAGGAGGAGATTCTAGTGGCACTGTGAGCTAGCTGATACAAAAGGCCAGCATACCCGGTGGGGGTATTCAGAATCAGTCCGACACCAATCCTACAGTGTATGCTGTCCGAATGCGAAGATCCTGTATAGGTTTTATAGGAACTACCCGAAAAGTTATTACGTGTTTTTGAACACAATGACTAACCAGGTCTTAGACCCACTAGAGCAGCCACTACTCATCTCGGAAGACGAGGAAGATGCAAACGCAATACAAATTGCAGCAAATGTTAGAAATGAGGACACCCTGAAACTGCTTGCACATGGTCTAACACCTAGGGGTGGCATAGTAGTGTTCGTGATTGAGGCACATAAATCATACAGAACAGAGGTATTTTATTTGTGGGTTACATTTCCAGCAGCAAATGCAAGAACAAAAACATTTCATTACTACACAGAAGATAAACCACCAGCGGAATATTGTCCGTACGAGGACATTGAAGTTCACGCACCAGGAACACTTATACTGGTTTAAAGGTGCCCTCCCCCATACAAGAAATAGAGTAAGGCTCGGTCCGCTCGGATGAGAAGGAGGGACATGGCAAATACTACCAGCCTATACACCACATCCTGACATTGAAACAATGCCAGGAGGAGACTTACTTATACTTCACAATGAATTAATAAAAATGTACAGAAACATGACGCAGTTTGTCATGAGGACACTTACAGTCCAGCCGGCAATGGTTACAACAAATACAACTCCAGTTCAAAACACAGCAACTAAAATAACATCACAAACGTTACACGCAGTAAAGGGCAAAATGCCCACAAAACGTGAACAAATGCCATTCTGGGTAGCTCAGAAAATAACACAGCTAGAAGCAGCATTTCCGAATACTAGCCCATATGAAAAACACAGAATGCCGACAATCTGCTTGCCCATGGGGATAACACCACAGATAGAGGATTGTACCTCTTGGGGTACAGTTTTCGCTGCCATATATACCAGAACTCATGGTATCCCATCATTAGCGGTAATACCAGATGTGTTGAGACAAATACAAAATGAGTACGTAGCAGAACCTGCTATGAACTTAGGGATGACATTATTAGGTAATTATGCCCAGGTATCAGCCATAATATTAGCAAATATTAAAGGGGAGGCAGCATCAGTGGCTATTCACCGATGCCTAAGTGAGTGCAGTCCTTTACAGCAGGAGCATGAACTACCTAAAATAATTGAAACTGCATATGCAGAATTAGGCTGGGACAGTTTGGGTGGAAAAGCATTAAAACCACAACTGATGGGAAGTCCCGAAAAGGAGACCTACAAGCAGACACCTGCTTCATCAAAAAAGAATAGGGACAATAACAAAAAACTAAAAGTTAAAGAAACCAGGTCTCAATTCAGAGGTAGATCTCCTCCACAGGAGCCCTCCGAAAAGAGGAACAACCTTAGGAATAGGGACAATATTAGGAAACCTTACAGGTAGCAGGATACTGATACACGATCCGCTCGTTCCTTTCAGGGTTCAACGAAAAACTCAGAGAGGGAAGGACGGTCAGACAGACAAGAAGAGTGTACAAAGTCCAGAGACAAGCAGCAAGCTCAGGAAAATACTTCCAAAAAAGAAGATAAACCAAAACAAGAGCCACAGTTCAAAAAGAAGAAGGTTGCACGTGTAAAGATCAGACATGCCCAGAATTCTGAGGACTCGATTGCTGAACTTGGAATGGGCTCTGACGATACTACACAGTGCAGCAGAAGTAACAATAGCTCGCCAGAACCTGATGGAATTTCTGGTGACAGCAGACTTGAATGATTATATCACAGTGGCTTGGCTATGACATTTTGTTAGCTGAACATGATTGGCCGCCAGCATTCGTCATGGATTGCCCTAAGGGAGAAAAAGTAATATTACCAGCCTTTGTCGACCTTGTTCAAAAATATCTAAAACACACATATGCACGGGAGTGGGCGGTAGCCCTTGCCACGGCACTATACAAAAATCATGTTGGATGGGGTGACGATTCAACCCACCACATTATTCCACTAAAAAGTACTCAGTCTGCACAGAGGCAGTATCCAATAAAGCAAGAAGCTTAGAAGCAGACCTTAGATCAACTTGGATACCAAGGGGTGATTGAAACTTGCACCTCTCAAATGAATAACCCTTGATTTCCAGTATCAAATCAAACAATTCATATTTCATAGTTTTGGATTACTAACATTTAAACACTTGCACTAAGACATTTGCAGTTCAAAATGCACACAGTGCCGCGTTAATGAATAACATTGTGCGGGAAAAATACAAAACAACGCTTGATATCTCAAATGGATTTTTTGTCAGAATATAGCACCTGAGAGCAGGTATTTAACCGGATTCTCCATGTTTGGCTCCCAGCGACAATTTTGTCGCGGGGTTGTTTTTAGCCAGAGTAACCGAATTACTTCAAAATCTGGATGAAGAGGCATTGTCCTATGTGGATGATATTCATCTAACTGATGATGACTTGAACAGATTAAATACCATAATTTGAGGATTTGCCTCTGAAGGTTACAAATTTAATTTAAAATAATCAAAGGTAGCCCACCTCAATGTCCTTTTTCTGGGATATGAGCGTTCCAGTGAAGGGAAAAGCCTAGCAGCTAAGTTTTTAGAAAAGTGGGCGTTGCTCCAACCTCCAAAATCATTAAAAAACTTACAATCAATCCTGGGATTCCTGAACTTTGGCAGAACATACATTTTAGATTACGCAGAAAGGGTAAAACCTTTCTGCGATTTAATAAAACATAACTTTTCAGTTATACAATGGACACAGGAACACACTGATATCCTTTGTTCCCTACAAGCTGATATGATAGCTTCCAAACACTTACAGACACGCGTAAACGTACGCAACCCGGTGATACGTATAGTTGCGGGCCACTCAGGGTATACCTACCTAACATATAATGAAGGTGAAACAGTACCAATAGCTTACAAATCACATTTGTACACAAATGCTGAGATGCACTTTGCATCAACAGAGAAATTTCTATCAGCAGTCCAGACTGCTGTAGTAAGAGAAAGACCTTTGGCTCATGGGAAACGTATAATTGTTGTTACCCCAGTTCCAGCCACAGAGGCTGCAACAAAGGCAAGTGTTCCCAATGCTAAAGCCTTTCATCCAAGATGAATACAATGGGCTAATTCTCTTACTGCTACAGATGTGGAATACAGGTACGACCCAAGTCTAAAAACACAAGCATTTCTGCAATACGAACAAGAATATCCTCTACCAAATGAAATAATGCCTCTAGATCAGTATGAATATATAATTTACACTGACGGTTCTGCTCAACCGGCCATAGGGAGTAAACAGCAATACAGCGCCACATGTGCTATCGTTAAAGGGCGCATGCAGAATGGACCGTTTCATCCGAGTTGTAAATAAAAACCGTCTCTAAGAGACTGCACGGCGCAGCTGACAGAATTAAAAGCACTACTACTGGCACTTGTAAATACGGATCGAGAATTCCCCACACTAATCGTGTGTGAATCCTTTTTACTGTGTACAGTCATTTAATGAATACTTACATCAGTGGTGACAGAATGGGTTTAAGGATGTAAAAGGTGGCACAATTAAGCACAAAACGCTATGGGAACAGGTAGTGAAGTTGAAAAACGAACTACCAAGGGCTCACATGAGTCATTAACGTGATGGTGTTCACGTTGAAGGGAATTCATTGGCTGACGAAGCTGCAAAGGGGCTGTACGCACGGCTTCCGTAGCTGCAATCACTCGTTCAAAAACAACACTAGATGGTGAGATTATGGTTGCGATTATTGCCACACATAATAAATCGGCAGTACCAAAATGATTTCCACTTAAGTACTCCTACAAGTTAGATGCAAACAACATTCCATTTGCTCAGATTCCTGGAGTGGGGGACAGAGTGATACCGAATATGGACCGTAGGTTAGGATTGATTCTAGCAGCACACAAGGGTATAGGTTCTGCACACGCAGGAGTTACAGCGACTGTCTCTCTACTGATACTGGTGGCCTGGATTAACAAAGCAAACTAAGGACTATGTCTTGAAATACGACATCTGTCAGCAGATGAAAGGCTTGACCATATCACGTCCAGTACAGACACCATTACTAATTTTGGACCACTGCGGCCCCTTACAAACGGATGAGGTTTACAAGTATATCATGGTTGAAGTCGATTCCTGCTCTAGATTCCTATGGGTATGTCCCCAGCACTCAGCTGACGCTTGAACTGTTATAAAAGATTTGCGATTCTTTATAGGGACATACGCAATAGGCAAATTACATTCTGACCGTGGCCCCGCGTTTAGCTCTTGGGCTTACAAGGATGCCATGGGATGTTTGGGTGTAGCATTGTGGTACTCCTCTCCGTACCATCCTGAGGAAAATGTGGTTGTGGAGATGGAAAACCGGGACTTGTAGCAGTCTTTAACAGCTAGAGTATTAGGCTCTGGTGGAAGTTGGGTAAAACATCTGTATGGAGTTCAAAGGACATTGGATAACCGGCCAAGGAGCTCTCTAGGGAGTGTCACTCCTTATGAGGTCCTATTTGGGATGAGAATGTGGGTACCTGATCTTGATTGTGAAGGAGCAGTGGCGGATGAAAATCCATTTGACATCCATAGGTGTTTGGCTGTTTTACAGGATCTAAATGAATCCAGGGCACTGCAGAGTAGCATCCAGGTGAAACAGACTGCCACTGGAGAAGTCAATTCTGTCATGGCAAGACCTGTCTAGATCCCTAAAGTCGGGGACCTGGTCAGAGAAAAAATAGTGGACAAAAAAGAATTTGGGCCATCATACAGAAAGCCTGTACCTGTCCTGGCAGTTGTAGGAACAAGAAAAGTACTAGTGCCGCCTCTTGCCGGTAAAAAGGAAAAAAGATTTATTTCAATAGACCTAATCAAACCACACTGTGTGGCCGATACTGAGTAACAGGCCGAGTGGACTTGGGAGTAACATTAACACTCCTCTCGCAACTATACAAGAAGTCCAAATCCTAATTTTAAGACTTTCGGTATTCACAGAAGGCATTTAGGAGTCCTAAAGTTAGGACTCCTAACTTCTGTAAATACCAAAGTGAGTAAGTGTCTTCTGTGAATACCAAAATGAGTAAGTGCCTTCTGTGAATACGAAAATGGTAGTAAGTTTAGGATTTTGTCTTAAGTTAGTTCTGTGAATCGGGCCCATTGTATTGCTATCAACATGATGCTCAGCATTTTCTGCATAAATCTGCTAATCCCAGAAATGTTTTCACATACCACCAATGGGAACATATCCCAACACCACAGAAAAGCAGTTCAAAAACATTTGGACAAAAGTTTCCATATTTTTCAGGGTTTAACACGTCAGACCCAGCCTCATATTATTACAGGGTTGCACCAAAACCAGCACAGAAAAATATGTTGACAAACACCAAACAGATTTATTCTGCTTCCTTTATTGCCCAGCTGTCTGAACAAGGTTTTGACTTATGGAAAGACACCATAAACTTAAAATCTGTCGGGGGTACTAGAGACTGGCAGGAATAGGGAACAGAGGCACTATTTAGAGCATGCCTTATTCCTCAGCAAATTATGTTTTTGAATGAAACTGTGCAACAGACAACTTGTCTTGGGCTAGCCAAGAACAAAGACTTGAATACACCTCGGATACCTACACCATCACACACCGAGGGTAACATAACATCACAAGAAGGGATTCCGCTAGATAAGATCATACAATACAACAGATCAGACCCCGATTGGAAAGGATGGTTGGTTTCGCCCACAGACACCAATAGATGTCAGAAAGGATTCATGGGTAAATCCGAAGGGTTTAATATCAGTAGGCCAGATCCACGCTATGTACAGAGAGAACATCCAGGGGTAGTGACATCATACAGTTTTGGGAAGTTATGCCTCGTTTGGCTAAAGAACTCAACATGGGAAACAACACTTATCATTACTTACAGAGGATGTGGACCTACGGGATTTTTTATTAGGTCCTAGGAAGCCACGTCAAAAATGTTTCTATTATGCTGTCTATAATGAGATTTGGAAAATATCACAAGAGGCCGCTCAGAGATTACGAGAAATTGAGCGTATAAACCTAGAGAAAGCTCTACCAGTGGTGGACAATTGGTTAACTACACTAACCTCCAGGATATATTCACTAGGCAACATTGTATCTTCTGCTATTGATGTACCAGAACAGGATTTGTCCCTATTACAACACAGGCAATCACAATTGCGTTGTATTAGGTTATTAAGCTGGCCGCTGCAATCTTTGCGCACAGGCTATGTGCCTTGGCGTTTCATAAACAGCACGTCTGTTTTCTTCAAACAATCTAATGGAAAAAAAGAGAAAAAGGGCACAAAGGGGAGCAAAGTGTACAATGCTGCGTATTGAAAAACTGGACAGATTAGCTTTTACAGTGGCAGAGTCACCGCCCACAGAGTGGTTAATACATAGCCACATAACTCTTCCGGTCACTACTTTTCAATTCCAATATTGCCTTGAACAAAAGCAGGCAGGCAGATATGAACAAATGGGTTGGGAATTTATCAAGTAATCTTGGGAATTACGGTACAGATTTCGAAGCTGGAGTGGGGAAAGAGAAGTGTTTTTGAACAGTACAAACTGCGAGAATACTTTAAGTGGATCACTTATATGCCAGGATATAATGCTTCATGAGGCCTGTAATGGTTCAGTAGCAAACGTATCCTGTCACTTAAGGGGAGCCCCAGCTGCTGTGATCACTCCAGTGTTCAGACTACTTTCAAATGGGAGTTACTTGATGCTGAACAATTAAGGTTGCTGTGGGATGCTTCTGGGCATCGCATATCTGGTAACCGTGAGCTTCAGGGTTACTTGCTGTATGCAAGTATTGTTTCCACCAACACATACAGTCAGGGAGGTGCTGTTATGGCCTTCGCTAAATGTTTCATTAATACAGTTTGATGCTTTGAGCAGAATGAAAGCCACGCTTTTACAGATATCCGTGCCCTTAACCTCCACTCGAGAGACTTTTGATCTCCAGATCACAAGGTCTTCGGCAGAGATACAGGCACTCATACGTACAAACTGCCCCCTCCATTTCGGAGCAAAATGGTAAATCGTATCTTTAACATGTCTGATATGACAGGCATCGTGCACCTATTTAAGACCATAGGTTCTGGACTATTAGGCACCTTTCAGACGGTCCTCGGGGTTATACCAAACTTTTTACACTCCGTATTTGGAAGCATATTTGAGTGGCTGCCACTGATCCTGTTTCTAATAGCAGGTATCCTGATTGTTATTTTTCTGCTACGCAATGGACGTCCTAGTCACCAAGGAGATGGAAAGAGTACTCCTGGAGTGAAAATACTGTGATCGCATGGTACAACATCTAGGCACACCTCGCCTAAGGATCTAAGTGCATATTGGTTCTTGTCATTCAGACCAGTCTGTATGGACTGCATCTTACCTGTCCTCCGATGACTGTTTTGCAGAGAAGAATGCGTGTTAGATCTCTGTCTGGCACTCCCATCATGTGCGCAACCAGACGTTGATGCTTGATTGGACCCGGTAACGGCCCATGTTCTGCAGTGTCCCCAACGTATTCGGATGTTGATGGCGGCATTCCTAGAGCCACCACAGGCCGTATTGGCTCCTGATGGTATGAACAACGGCTCCTCCTCTGACACCCAGGCCTTGGATGGTGCACAGGCTGCCCCAGCATCGGTTGTGGACAGTACAAAAGATCATCTGTGCTCAATTGATATAATCTGCAGGGTCTTACAGGGACCGTCGTCTCCTGAGACAGGCAACGAGAATGTTGCATCTACCAGCCACAACACATAAACATTTGACTCATTCGGCCCGTCATGTGCTGGGAGAGATTCTGCCTTTTATTTTGAGAAACAAACTGAAGAAATTGGAACTCCATAACAAAATTGGCATTCTTTTGAGCATGCATGGCTTTCAAATGCTTATAGTAGTTCGAACTATACCTTCAGACACATTAGGACTATAGCTTGAGTGACAATTTCCTTCTTGGATTTTTTAAAGATTTTTTTAGAACTTTCCAAACATTGTTTTGGCACAACAAGAAACTAATGTTTTTAACTATTGCCTACCAGTATGTAGTCAGCCTAGTAATACGTTTAGAATTTAACTATGTCGTCCATTTGGAAGAGGATTGGGTGTTATATTCCATAGAGGTACCATAATATAGGCCCCGGTAACTTTATTACCCTTCATCTATATGCTTCCCTACATTACACTTGTAACGGTTTACAGGGACTGACCTTTTACCTAGATATGACACTGCATTCAGAACGCGGGTTTTCCCTAGTTCGAAATCTAATGCATTATGCCATGAGGATTCTCGGAAGCACAGCAGGACTACCATCTCCTGTATAATATCTATGTATAAAGTTCATGCCCGACGTCATCCTTAGGCTGACACAGTAATACAGCGAGGTAGGACCCCTGGGGAGACCTATAGATACATCACATCTTGCTAAGATAGCTAGAGGAGATCGAGACATCCCAGCCAACACACTGACCAGAGACGCTGAGGTTCCTGCATGCAGACACTCCAGCTCACAGTGGTCTAACATCCCTCGCAGGGTGTCCAACTCGAGACCAAGACGGGGTCCCAAAGTCTCTCACTTCAGGTAATGGGGTGGGCTAAATCCTAGAGGGATTCTTGGCTTAACACTCATACACATGGTAGGTACATCTGTTGAGGAAGACATTGTAGGAGTAGGCATCTTTTTATCATGTTTTATATATTCATGTGTATTCATGATTATTGTAAGATGGTAGAGCTATACCATCCTTTACCTTTATAGTAATGCTAATCATTTATATCTCATACTGTCTAACGGTTGTTGCAGCTCATATATTCTACACCAGAATAACAACTGTTTAATAAATACTTATTGGGAACGCCCAGCCTGTTTATTCTGTGTATCTCTCTGAGAAGAAACTAAGTAGGCACGAGAGACTGAGCAAAAAGTAGTATATTGTTTCCACGGTCCTGAGGGATCAGTGTTGACATGTTCCATGGTTGCCAAGAACTATTCTCTCCTTGGTAAGAGGAGATTAGAGTGGCACTGTGAGCTAGCTGATACAAAAGGCCAGCGTACCCGGTCGGGGTGTTCAGAATCAGTCCGACACCAATCCTACAGTGTATGCTGTCCGAACGCGCAGATCCTGTATAGGTTTTATAGGAACTACACGACACAACTGATGATTACGAGGAATGCCCTCAGCAAGAAAAATTTCCTAGGATATAGGAATACTGTACCCAACTCCCCCAATAATTACTAGTTGTCCCCCAGGTTCTCACCTAAATATTTTGCCTGCTTTCAGACCCTGATGTGTCCAGGTGAAAAACACCAGATCCACGGAGTTAACACCATCCTCGTACTCTCTTTAGGGCAGTAGAACTGCAAGGATACCCTGGACTTGCTGTGAGCAAGGAAAATGGCCAATGTGACTACTGTTTTTTGGCCAGAATCACAGAATGTTGAGCGTTCCTGCTGAGACTCGAACCCAGTTCCCCAGATCTGAGGTCGACCTCCCTAGCCGTTAGGCCACATCCTCTCCCCATCTTGTACTTATGAAAAGAAAATTTAGCATTTCTTAGTGGACAAAAATTGCGATTCGGTCTGTTGAGAACTGCTAAATCTTCCGTTAATCTGGCCCTTAGTTACTGAATTTAAAATCAAGCCTACTTTTTAAATACTGCTTTTTGGGATGTGTTTAAACTTGAGACTAAACGTTTTCATAGATTTTTACAGATTCCTAGCGGTTTATTGCAACGACCTCGCTATAGAAATGTATTCACTAGTTTTTTAATGTGCTGCATTTTGTTTTTAAATGTATATAAACACCTTTT
Source organism: Triturus cristatus (assembly GCF_964204655.1). Classification (NCBI taxonomy): domain Eukaryota; kingdom Metazoa; phylum Chordata; class Amphibia; order Caudata; family Salamandridae; genus Triturus; species Triturus cristatus. The sequence goes on along the minus strand of NC_140586.1, from coordinate 319,527,456 downwards.
TTGAGTTCATTTGTTTCCCGTAAGCTCACATGACTCTGAAACTCTTCAATTTAGAGACATGATAATGGGCCTGCATGGCTATACACTAGTCCTGGATTCTAGGACTCTAGATTCTTGACCCAAGTAGAGCCTGCTGCTGCACAGCTGACCGCTTCGCAGGCATCAGATGCTCACTCACGAAGGTGAAGGTTCTTCGGATCCAGTAAGTGGTGAGGTAGAACCACTAACACAACTTCAATACAAACTCAAACAATGTAAGCACCATGACCAATGTGGCCACAAAATGAAAACCCCAGTCAGAAATAAAATTAAGGAGTTTATTACAGACTCAATCTTAAGGTCATATAGACTGTTCGCAATGCCAAATTATGAAAATACATAATCACCAGGGGTTATCCAAAATGACTGAATAAGTTCAGACAGACTACATTTCACAAAAATAAAACATGCAGGAAAAATAATGCTTAGATACAGAAATCCAACACTGCTCAGTATTAGCAATCATCAGGGAATTCATATTCAATCAATCAATCAGGGAATTGTGGAGTGCGCTACTCACCGATGAGGGTCTCAAGGCGCTGAGGGGATGTAAGCAGCTCCGTTCAGTCGAAGAGCCAGGTCTTCAGTGTTTTCCAGAAGATGTTCAGAGAGGGGACGCGTCTGATGTCGATCGGGAGCTGGTTCCAGGTCTTGGCCATGATGTAGGAGAAGGCTCTTCAGCCCATTCTGGCTTTGCGGATGCATGGGATTTCGGCGAGTTCGGCCGATCGGAGGTTTCTTTTGGGCACATGGAAGGAGATTTTCTTGTTGAGGTATTGGTGTCCGGTGTTGTGGAGGCATTTGAAGGTGTCGGTGAGTATCTTGAAGGTTATTCTCTTCTCGATGGAGAGCCAGTGGAGGTCTCGCAGGTGTTGGGTGATGTGTTCTTGTCGAGGGATGCCGAGGACGAGTCTGGCTGCGGTGTTCTGTATGGTCTGGAGTTTACGGAGCAGAAAGTTGTTGATTTTGGCATAGAGGGCGTTTCCGTAGTCCAGCCTGCTGGTTATGAGTGCGTGGGTGACGGTTTTTCTTGGTTTGGGGGATCCATTTGAAGGTTTTGCGGAGGGTGTTGAAGCAGGAGGAGGCAACGGCATTGACCTGATGAGTCATGGAGAGTGAGGAGTCAAGTACGATGCCAATGTTTTGGGTGTGGTCCATAGGGGTGGGAGGGCTGCCGTGGTGGAGGGCCACCAGGTGTTGTCTCATGCAGATGGGGAGGGTCCGAGGACGAGGACTTCTGTCTTCTCTGAGTTTAGCTTCAGGCAGCTGCTGCTCATCCAGGATGCGATATCCTTCATTCCTTCTTGGAAGTTGAGTCTGGTGGTGAGGGGATCCTTGGTGAGGGAAAGGATGAGCTGGGTGTCGTCGGCGTAGGATACTATGCTGAGTCCATACTGTCTGACAATGGCGGTGAGGGTGGCCATGTAGACGTTGAAGAGCGTAGGGCTGAGTGATGATCCTTGAGGCATTCCGCAGTTGATCTCTGTGAATTTGGAGAGGAAGGGTGGCAGTCTGATTCTTTGGGTTCTGCCGGTGAGGAAGGAGCGGAACCATTCGAGGGAGGTTCCCCGTATGCCTGCGTTGTGGAGTCTGGCGGCGAGTGTGCAGTGGGAGACAGTGTCGAAGGCTGCGGAGAGAGGTCGAGTAGGATCAAGGCTGCGGTGTGGCCTTGGTCGAGGAGGATGCGGATGTCATCTGTGGCAGCGAGTAGGGCGGTCTCGGTGATGTGGTTGCTGCGGAATCCAGATTGGGAGGGGTCGAGAATGGAGTTCTCTTCAATGAATTTTGTTTGTTGGGCGTTGACGGTCTTTTCGGTGACTTTTGACGCAAAGGAAAGGAGGGAGATGGGTCAGTAGTTCTTGAGGTCCGATGGGTCTGCCGAGGGTTTTTTGAGCAGGAGCTTGTCTTTTGCACGTTTCCAGTCATTGGGGGAAGATGCCTGTTTCAAAGGTGGTGTTGATGGTGCATCGTAGTTCCGGTGCGATTGCGACAACGACTCTGTGGAAGATTTGTGGTGGGCAGTGGTCCATGGGTGCTCCTGAGTGGATGCCTCTCATGGTTGATTCGACGTCTTCGGTGGTGGCTGGGGTCCAGGCGGGTATGGTGGGTTGGCTGGCGATGTTGGAGGGGGTAGTGGTTTCAGAGTCTGGAGTTTGTTCAATGAAGTTGTTGTAAAGGGTCTTGATTTTTTAGATGGAAGTAGGAGCTAAGCTTGTTGCAGAGATCCTCCGAAGGGGTGATGTCTGTGGTCTCGCTGGCGGGTTTGGTAAATTCTTTTATGATGCTGAAGAGTTCCTTTGAGTTTCCAGCATTGGCAGAGATCTTGTTCTGGATAAAGGTTTGTTTGGTTGATCTGATGAGATGATGGTATTCTGTCATGGCGTCCTTGTATGTGGTGCGGTCTTCGGGTGTTTCGCTGTTTTGCCAATTCTTCTCGAGATGGTGTGCCTGGATTCTTGGAGCTCGGCTGTGAACCAGGTGGCCTTTCTGGGGCGTTGTCTGTCAGGGTTGCGAAGAGGTGCGAGTTCATCTGCGCAGTTGGAGATCAGTCGTGGTGGAGGGGGCATCGCGGTTGAGGCTGGAGTTGAGGTGCTCCTCGGTGACCTTGCTCCAGTTCCTTGGTGGTGGGCGGGGTGCAGGGTAGGGGGCGGCGGGCTTGTTGACTTGGAAGTGAACGCAGTGGTGGTCCATCCAGAGGGGTTGCATGGTGTGGTCGAAGTGGATGTTCTTCCCTCCTGCGAAGATGGGGTCGAGGGTGTGTCTTGCCTTGTGGGGGGGTGGTGACGAACTGGTTCAGTCTGAGGTTTGCAAGGTTGTCCAGGAGGGTGGAGGAGTCGGGGTCGCTGGGGTTGTCGAGGTGGAAGTTGAGGTCCTCGATGAGTATGTAGTCTGCGTAGGCGATGGCATGGCGTGCGACGAGGTCAGCGATGGTAGTGGCGAAAACAGTTCGAGGTCCGGGGGGCCCGTAGGCAAAAGTGCCGCATGGTGTGAATCTGGGGCTGGTCTGTATCTGGAAATGGAGGTGCTCGGTGCAGCAGAGTCGTAGTTTAGGCTAGGCACTGGAAACCCCTGCAACTAACCAAATCAAGGAAATTCACGTGTAGGGCGAGACACATGTGAGCAACTTTCAAAAAGTGCAAAAACATAATATGGAAAAAGGATAATTTCGGGCTGGAAATTACTAACTACGGTGGGCATAAAAAATTAGGAGAGGAAAAAAAGAGCATCAGCATATCAGAAGCTGATCAGGAGTCTTCTGAAGGGGATGAGGTAAAGAACTCCAGTGCTCAAAAGGGCATCGAAGGGTCGAAAGCAGAGAGGAAAATACCTCTCCAATGGGTGCAGCATTCAGGAACCCTTCATCAGCAAATGCGTCTGGGTCAGGAATGTCAGCAGCATCTCTCCGCAAGGTCCAACTGAGCAGTGTCATCTCAAAATAGTAAAACATTCTGATTCGCCAAAAGTATCCGTCTGTGTCACGTGGAAGGAGCATCATCCAATAAAAATAAATCACACTACTCCGAGTTGACACATACTCCTCCTTTCCCAAGCTTTCCACAAGAACATCTTTACTCTGTATGATCCAGGCAGGGTTCAAACGAAAGTGTTACATTCAAAGCCAACTGGGTACATTTCTTCGTCTTTACACGATGAGGTCTGTCACAAGATGTTTGCTTCTCATGAGAACGACATCAAAAAGATGACTTCACGTCAAAAATAATGTTTCATCATTTTCATGTGACTGTGAATACAGCTCTGCAGGCCTCACTTATACTAATGCAAGAGAATTATAGCAATACATGTAATTAATACATTTTAATAAAACACAAATAATATGTCAACTTAGGAATTCGGCAGTAAAATATTTATTTAATATCAGTAACACATTTCATTTCAATTGGAAAAAGCTTTGTTTTTGCATTCCATTAAAAAATAACCGAGAAGTGCATTTCTCACATTTCTGCACGCATTTTCAATTAATTAATCGTTAGAAATTCAATATTCTTTTGATATGCACAGTTAGTCTGGATTCTAAATTACATTATGGCATCAGTGGTATCCCTCTAACATGTAATTTAATATTAATGCCACCTTAGTCAAACTCTACAATACAAGCAAACGCACATTTAAATTGCGTGTCAGTGCAGCTTCCATGTTTACCTGTTTGACTGTTATTACTTTGATCTTCAGGATGCAAAAACTGCCACGTTCTAATAACTTATGTGACCAGAAGGACATTACTAAAGTTACACGTTCTCTATCCCACTGTGGGCGGTGGCTCCAAGTGCTGGACTCTGGAGCCCTTAGAAACACCGTCTTCTCTCCCCTAGCCATTGTCTGACAGAGAGGCCAAAGCAAAGCCCTATGGGGCCAATGGCATTCGTGCACTATGCACTAACCGTTTTATACAGTATAACATAACAAATGTTCAATTTGTGTATAATAATTACTCCTGGGGTTATCTTAGTTCTAAGCAGTTTCTTTTAATGCAGTTAAGGGAACAGCTGCATCCATGATGCGATAAAACATTGAGTTTAGGATTACATTATTTTGTTTAGGGCCAGGCTAGAACTCCAATCCCTTTTTTTCTGTACACTACAGTTTGACCCTTTAAATAGGAGTGCGGCATAGAACAATTTTTGGCTGTATAAGTACTCTGCTAGGCACCTCAAGTGAAGAAACACCTAACCGGGAAATATTTGAGTGGGATTGTGCTCTGCTAGTGTGGGTAGAGTAGATGTGATAGTTAAAGCTAATATAACTGAGAAGATATAGGTTCTCTTAATGCTTTGCTTGGGGCATACAGGGTGCTACAAGAAGGCTAGATTATTTATTTCACAGATGGCTTTAACATGTGTCATAAATACTTATAATTGCAAAGCAGGGTGTGATATTGCCAGTCTCGATTTGAAAAAGAACAGGGAAATCTGACCAGGTCTCACATATTGGGCAGGGCGTGATTTTCTGGAGTCTTAAAAAACCTGGAAATCGTCCTCTCTTGGGAGTAAATCCAGCCCTCTTTATGTAACACCAAAGGCCGGTAATTATTTGCAACTACTCAGAATAATTATCTGTATATGACATTAATTACATTTTTTACCAAACATATATAGCAAAAGACTCATTCTGTGACGCATAGATATTTGGAATTAAAAAAGATTTTTTCATGATTATATGAATGGTGAATACATAATATATCATGTTATAACAAACGTTTAACTCCCCCTTGGACCATACTTGGTATACTTTCTAAACCTAGAATCAGATACGTTTTAAGGTCTGTGCAAAGTGGGTAATTGCCCAGCCCCCCCCCCCCCTTTCAATGGGCCCCCTGGGAAAGTTAACTTTCCCTCTAGTTCACTTCTGAGTGTTTTTGCATCTTAATCTTTAATATATTATTCAAAAGTGTTAGGCAACATAGGGCTTCAATGGGTACTATACTTCAAAGTTTATCCAAACAGGAGCAACAGATATTTCATGCCTGGGGCCCCCAAAATCCATACAGTGACAATGCCTGGAATCTCAATTAGTTAACATTGTGTGCCCTTTCCTTGAAGTGAAGGGTTACTCCGGATATTTGGTTTCCTGTAACAATCACACAAATACTATTTTCTGAAGGATAACCTACCAACCTTTACAGGATGTCCTCAATTGTGTTTTTGTGTCCACAATGTTTTCAGGTCTCTTGAACAAGCCAAGTAAGGCTCAAAATGCTTTTGAGGCTACAAAAGATACTGATGTAATGAACTGTAATTAAATAATAATTGTGAGGGCAAATTCCATACATAATAATTTTCCAACAATGTAATCAAAAGGATGTTAAGCAAAGTTTCAACTAAAATAAAAGATTGATTACGAGTAACATAAAAGGTACTTGGAAAATAATTTGAAAAAGCTGAATACTGTGCAATATAGTGCCTTACTGAATAGTTTGGGAACAGCACAGTACATGGTCCCCTTGTAGTTGACGGACTAGGAGCAGAAGTAGAAAGCAGAAGGCACACAACAACCTACACAAGTTATCAAAGTGACAACATAACCAGGAGCTCTCAAACGGTAGTATGGGTTGATGCCAAGAAAGGCTCTTCTACATTGAGATCTACGAAAGGCTAGTGGCGAGACAGAAGGGCCGGACACAGTCAGAGCTCACTTGAAGTTGTATCCGACCACAGAAAATTAAACATTCACTGCTTAAATGTCTGAATCATTCAATTTCAATTCAATTCAATTTCAATCTTTATTCGATCAGGTTAAAATGATCATAAAAGCACAAGTGAATAATACATATTAGTAATATGTTAAAATCAGCAAATAATTCATCGATCATCTTAGAATAAAAACCCCATTATAACAAAATCATTTTGCATACTGCAAAAATCTAAAATGAAGTTACCGCATGGCAGGCTCAAGATTCGTGGCGGCCACCCCTTCCTCTTTCTCATGCAGGTCTATAAAAATGTAGCTACCGAAAAGCAAACCAGGGGATCAGATAACGATTTTAAAATATATAATGCAACCCGGCATATTTTAAAATTTGCTTGCTTTAAAATTGGGTTAAAGTAGTCGTTCCTTTCTTTCTCAATCATTCAAGTAAAGTTATGTTCCCATTGTAAGTGACTTGAACACCACCAGGACCATGAATTAACCCTTGGACTTTATTCCATTTATTATGATGTAAAGAAATACTGTGAGTTCCTATTTTTAAACCTGCTTTGATGTTTTTGTAATCAGGGAAACTCGACTTGTAAGTCAATGTTCGGTGCCCTTCAGCAATTTTGCAAACATATTTTATTGACAATAGAGCATTTTATATTGATATATGTTATGTTATATGTTATATGTGGATTTATAATGCGCTCCGATAGTCAAGACTGTCCTGGCGCGGGGACGAAACTGAATCAGAGTGGTAAAAGGAGTCAGCTATTCATGGATTTGAAAGAGGTGAGTTTTAAGCAGTTTTTTAAAATTGATCAGATTGGGAGAGTGTCTGAGAGCGTCTGGCAGGGCGTTCCACATTTGAGCTCCCTTTACCGTCAAAGATTGTCCACCCAGTCGAACTCTTTTAAATCTGGGGACGACCACCTGCTTTCTGGAGGTAGATCGCAGCTGACCGGTCGGGAGGTAGAGAGTGAATCTTTTGGCTAGATAGGAAGGGCACGGTCCATTGAGGGCTTTATAAACGAGGACCAAAGTTTTAAAGCGCACTCTTTGGGCCACAGGAAGCCAGTGAAGCTCCTTCAACTGTTTGCAAACGCTGAGTCTCCTTGAGATGTTAAAAATGAGTCTCACCGTTGCATTCTGGACTACCTGTAGCTTTCTGATCAGGTAGTCAGGTGCCCCTATATAAAGGGCGTTTGAGTAGTCCAGACGGGAGAGCACCAGAGCTCTGGCTACCGTTTCTTTGGCCATTTGAGGAAGAAGGGGAAAGAATTTGCGAAGAGTGGTCAGGGTTCCAAAACACGTCCCCGCCAGTCGCGAGATCTGGTCGCGAAAACATAAGTCTGCTCCAAACCAGATACCCAGGTTCTTGGCTATCCCACTCTCTCCCGTTGGGCATGTTGATTCACTGGGCCAAATAGACTCCTTAAAGTCAGTGGGAAATTGGCCGTAGAGCACAATTTCTGTTTTATCCTCGTTGCATTTGAGGCAAGCTCTAGCTAGCCAGGCAAATACAGAGGATAGGCATTGGCGTACTCCAGAGGTGCACAAGTTCTCCTTTTTCCAGGTGAAGAGAAGCTGGGTGTCGTCGGCGTAAGCCATAATCTTAGCACCCCAGTTCTCTGCCAGCCGGATCAAAGGAGTTAAATAAATGTTAAATAAAAGGGGACTTAAGGTCGACCCTTGGGGTACTCCAGTTTCTACCCTTCGATTAGAGGAGTGATAGGGAGGTAACCAAATCTGTTGGGTCCGGTCAGATAGGAAAGACCTGATCCATTCCAATGCCGTGCCCGAGATGCCAATGTCCTCCAGCCTAGATAGAAGCTGGAGGTGGGGCACCGTGTCGAACGCGGCAGAGAGGTCCAAAAGAATAAGGGCCGCTCTGCCGCCTCCGTCAAGGCATTCCCTGATGGCCTCTGCCATCTCCACCAATGCAGTTTCAGTACTGAAAGAGGTGCGGAAGCCTGATTGGGCCGGATGTAGAGCCTCAGAAGATTCCACGAATCTCTCAAGTTGCCGAAATGCAGCCTTCTCGCAAACTTTAGCAAGGGCTGGCAGGAGGGAGATAGGCCTGTAGTTGGAGGTGATCGATGGATCTGCGGAGGGTTTTTTTATCAGAGGGAGAAGTTTGGCTTGTTTCCACTTGGAGGGCAAAATTCCTGAAGTTAGGGATTCATTGACCAGGGCAGTGACCATAGGGGTAATTACTTCGGCTACTCCATTTAGGACCCTCGCAGGGCAAGGATCTATAGGTGACCCTGACTTCAGAGTTTTTAATATGGTCATAACATCTATATTTTCGACCTGAGTAAATTTAGTCATCTCTGCTTTAGCCTTAGTTACTTGGGAAAGTGAAGGAGGAGGTGGTTGGTATATTAAGGCAAGATCAGATTGCGGGGCAAGTGGCTGGTCAGGGTTATTCAGACTGTCTTGAATTTTTTGAATTTTCTCGATGAAAAAAGTGGATAGTTGCTCACACCAGTCTGTGCAGGGCGGAACTGAAGTCTTCTCTGCTACCGGGGCAGTAAAGCTTTTAACTATGGAGAAAATTTCTCGACTGTTGTTTTTAGCTTTTTGAATTCTAGACGCGTAGAATTCCCCTTTAGCTGTTTTAATCGCTGCGTAGTAACTTTTTTGGGCTGCACGGAGTTCCGATTTAGCAGTAGAACAATAGTTCTTTCTCCATATTCGCTCTAGCGCCTTACATTCTATTTTTAAGATTTTTAATTGTTCAGTATACCAGGGGGAAGTGGGGGTGATCCTATGGTTGTTTTTTCCTTTGCTTTTTGGTAATGACCTAATGGAGGAGTATATCCAGGATGAGAATTTGTCTACAGCTTCATCCAAATTTTGTGCAATTTAACTGCCTGCAGGCAAGGTCACATAGATCTACGCAGGCACTGGAAAAGGGTATCTGCTGCCACCTTCAGCCAGGCATATAAGGCTCCTTCATTTAGCATGGGTGAAGACTGCGACGCAGCTCTGGGAATGTTGGAGGATGCAATTACAGAAGCTTTGGATGTTATAGCGCCATTTAGAAGGGTAAGAGTGCAGGTTAGAGCAGCCCCGGCTCTCTGGTACTCAGATACCCTCAAAAGGGAAAAAGCTACATGCAGGGTCATGGAAAGAAAATGGAGAAAACCCAAGACAGAGCAGCAAGAACAACTATATCGAAAGATGCATAGAGCCTATCTTAATAGCTGCAATATAGCCAGAAGAACATACTTGGGCTCCAGTATCATTGAGGTAAAGAACTCGTCGAAGGAGCTATTTAAGATTTTGAAGGAATTTACTAATCCCAAGGCCAACAATCCACTGCCACCGCCCACCCAGGAGCGTTGCGAAGATTTAGCCACCTATTTTACGCATAAAATTGATTTAATTGATTGCTCTTTTGCACGAGTGGAGCTAGATCCTCCTGGAGTTTCTTTGCTGGAAATACTAGATCTTCCTAGGCTAGATCATTTCCCCCGTGTTACGAGTGAACAAGTGGGCTCTCTATTAAGGCTTGTGAAATCAGCATCTCTTTTAGATCCTGTACCACCGACCGTCATGTCAGATCTTAGCCCGGTCGTGGACGTTGCGTTGGCAGAGGTCTATAATATCTCATTAGATACTGCCACGTACCCAAGGAAGTGGAAAAGCGCACGTATCAAACCATTGCTTAAAAAGGCGCTAGTGGTTCCGATGACCCACAAAACTACAGGCCGATCGCGCTTCTCTCTTGCTGCTCAAAGGTAATTGAGTCATTGGGAAATCAGCATCTGTCTCGTTACCTGGAACATAATAACCTTCTGGATTTTTACCAGTCCGGATTCCGCACCTCGCATAGCACTGAAGCCGCTTTGCTTTAGGTCACGGATACAATAAGGATGACATTGAACAGGGGGACCGGTGTGATTTTGGTCCTTCTCGATCTGTCAGCGGCCTTTGACACCATCTCTCACAGGATCCTGTTGGACAGACTGCGGGGATTGGGGTCAGAGACCTGGCCCTTAAGTGGATACAAAGCTATCTATCAGAGCGCACTCAGAGCGTTCAGTTGGGTACCTTTGTGTCACAAACCTCACTGGTGGACAGGGGAGTTCCGCTAGGATCAATCCTGAGTCCTACCCTGTTTAATGTGTATGTGGCTCCTTTGGCGGAAATCATTAGAAGCTGTGGGTTTGAGACCATTTTGAACGCCGATGACACGCAGCTGATTGTCCCCATTGGGGATGACATTGTATCCACTCAATTAAAATTTAAAAACTGCATGTTTAGTATTGCAACTTGGATGAGGAAGAACTTCCTACAACTCAACTCATCTAAAACAGAGATACTGCTGTTTGGGAAGGCCGAGGAGATCTGGTCCCCCGACTGGTGGCCGCCAGAATTGGGAGAGGCACCTGCCCCCAAACAATGGGCCAAGAATCTTGGCATCAGGATCGATAACAAGTTATCTATGGAGGAACACGTGAAGACATTGTCAGGGACCTGTTTTGGAACTATGAGGAAGCTAAGAAAGATCTTTCCCTGGATTCCACTCTCGGCTAGAACCTCCCTTATCCAGTCAGTCTTGGTTAGCCGACTGGATTATGGCAACGCCTTGCTTGTCGGAATAAGGGAAGACTTATTATCCAGACTACAGCTGGTGCAGAATACGGCAGCACGCCTTGCCCTTAATAAACCAGCCCTCACTCCCTCTGCACCCCTTTTGAGCCAACTTCATTGGCTTCCCATTAGGAAACAAGCTATATTTAAGATGCTATGTGTGGTCTTCAAGGCCTTACAGGGGAACGGCTCTGCCTACCTCAACAAGAAATTTACCTTATATAATCCTATGCGGCAATTAAGATCTAGTAACCGTAACTTTCTGTGCCTTCACAGAATGAACAGAGTAAAAATGGGGGGCCATGCCTTTTCGTATCTGGCCCCCAGTCACTGGAACTCTCTACCAGAAAAGATCCGGTCTTGCACCGAGATATCCTGTTTTGAAAAACTTTTGAAGACGTGGCTGTTCTAGGAGACTTCGACTATGAGTACTCATTTCTTTAAGCGCCGAGAGATCCCTGTGGGGATGATTCGTTTGCGCTATATAAGTGAGTGAAATAAATAAATAAATAAGGTTTTAAAGTTAGGATAAGCCTGTTGTAATTAGTTTGTTTTGTATCATTATATGCTAGCTGTTTGTCATGTGACCTCACTACAGAATTGTATCTACAAGTTTACTGTGACAAATTCTCTTTTTATTGTAAAATACTTACTTTTCGATATTGCTTTGAACCATGTGATTTTGAAACATGAACACAGACACATGAACTCGGGCTTACCGGGACATAACCTAATTCTGGTTCATGGGACCCATGTAGATTCCTGGTCCGACAGGGAGCCCACCATAGACAGGCCACTGTTCTTGGGAAGTCAAGATGGCATTGCCGAGTCCTCCAGAGTCATGTCTTCTCTTCCCGGCCTTGCTCAAGAGCTGGGGGAGCTTGGAACCTTTACTGAAAAGCTTACTGAAGAGTCTACTGGGAAGGTGCTTGGGGCTGTATCCTCCTCACTACAGACAGTCTCTGTGGGGCCCAGGAATGACCCTCATCTCCCAGTCTCTGTGGAGCCCAGGAATGACCTCCATCGTCAACTGTGACTGAGGAGACTACAATTTAACACAGGAAACTGCATTGAGCTTCACCAGTCTGGCCACTGTCGTGGGTGTCCTGCTTGCCTTCTCGGCCATAGCTTTCCAGAGCCAGTGTGGGTGGGGTGGGCTATGGATTCCCCATCCAGGCCTGGATTTTTGATTTGTTGGATAACTGACATGGTAGATTCTTGATGTCCTTGACGGGAAATAACCTAATGAGAACTGATTAATAACTTGCAAATATATAAGAGAGAAAAGTATTTTAAAAAAGGACATTATGTAGGAGCTGATGGAGAAAGGCAACTTTATGTCTTACATTGGAATCTGATCCTGCAATGTAGGGTAAAGAACATTGGGATGGAAAAAGCATTGGCATAGGGTTGGTTCGATCTTCGTGCAGGTGAGAGATTATGCCCATCTGTTGCTGTGGATTTACATATAGGGAACGAGTGCTAGTGTAATGTTACACTGAATGCTTTCTCTCTTTTCTTTCAGCCACTGAGACAGGGAATACGCTTTGGGTTTATATGCTTTCCATCCACCCTTCATTTTCCAAGTCGTTCTGCATTGTTTCCACCTCCATTCCTGTCTACTGGTGACCTTCAGGACTGGTTCATGATTTACTATATTCCTGCACAAACGCCAGAAGCTTTTACAGTGATCCTGTCGGTAGCTTACTGGTTGCCATGTGAAGACCACTGAGATGCACCTGTGCACAACTAGACATCCTCAAACAAAGGAACACTCTGGAATCCAAAACTCATCCAAACTCATCAAATAGTGGAACTCTCTGGAGTCCAAAGCCCAACCCAAAATCCTTAACCCCTTCGGTGCTCATGACGGAACGGTTCCGTCATGAGCCACGGTTGAGCTGTGCTCATGACGGAACCGTTCCGTCATGACCACGCCCGCGCAAGAAACCGTCAGCACAGCGGCGGAATTCGCGCAGCATGGAAGGGGTTAAAGAAGTCATTTGTTTAAAGGCAGTAGCAATAAATCAGGCCAACAGTTCAACAGTCTAATTAAATTCAGAATAAGAAAGTGATGTTAGTATGCTAAACTTTAAGAAAGATGAAAGTATGTTAAACGTTAGGATCTCTGAGCATTTCAAAAATATGGATTTCCAATATCAGTTAACATTTTACTTGGAGTCACATATAAATAACAACAGTGCCTTCTTCACTTTTGCATGACCAACAGAGATTAGACGCAGAATTAGAATTAGTAATGGGAACATGACTAGGGCTGAAGAGCTGGATCTAACCTCTTTAGACCTTGCAATGGCTCTCTCACTATAACCAATTGTTTGTACACTATTTTTCTTTATAATTTTATTTTAAGAAACTCTATTTACTGCTGTTGTTGATTCCAAATAACCCACTAATTGATCTCAGTTAAAAATTCTCCTACCGTTTTTTTAATGGTAACATGCATCCATAAACAAACACAAGGTGCTCCTACTTCTCCACAATTAAAATAAACTTGTCAACAGCTGCTTGAAGGTGGACATAGGAAGGATACCACTTCCAGCGTTATTGTGATTAAAGATCTGAAGAGTCGCATGTTAGTAATCAAAGGCGGAAAGACATGAAGTCCCTGACTGTGATTTTAATGGCTGTACCTCATTACAGAACTAACACAGTGGAGTAAGAGTTTTATTTCACAATCAATTGCTGCACTAGATTAGATATAAGAGAATGTGCTTATCCATAATAGTGAGTGCCATTTTCTATGTGTTGCAGTTCCCTGGGGACTCCTGGGCGGTGAAGTCTGACCATGTGAAATTGACTCTGACTGGCTGTGGGTGGAAGGCCTGACCAGAGAATACTACCCTGGACAAAACCTAAATGTTCAAAGCAGATATCCTGAAACAACAGTGGTCTGCATAAACATTATTGAACATAAGAGACTACCAGACAGAGTGGTTTTGTGCAAACCAAAGTCTCTGCAGACTTATCCAGATCTAACATCTCTGTAGGATGTCCCGGCACTGTAATTCTGGGCAAATGCGTTACTCTTGTATATGAGGCCAACAGCAAAGGTATGCTTTAATGGTGTCCTCTCTCAATTCTCACCGACTGGGCGGGGCACTAGACAGCTATGTTATTATTCCCTCTACTCTTCACTCTTGCAATAGAATGCCTGCCTCAATTTTTGAGACTAGACAATGGGATCAAAGGCTTTCAATGAACAGAAGAGATGATAAACAGAGTCTCCCTATACATAGATTATTTGCTTCCCTATGTTTGCTGCCAGGGCTGCATGTAATGAACCTCCTACATGTTTAGGGAGCGGTCTGGACTCTGTGACAATTCGTCCATATACACTCTTTCCCATTTCAGGGATAAATACAAGAGGTCCTGTGGGATCCAAAGCTTAATACTGTGTGCTATGGGTTTAGGTACCCAGACATTTAGCTCAGTAGTACATAGCAAGGTTAGAGGTGTTAGTCCCTTAATCAACTCACTTTGCAGGGACCAAGACCATAGGTCAAGGCATCCTCTATCTCTGGTGGGAAGAGTGGCAACCACAAAGATGATATCTGTCTCTCTTTGTAAACTGATATTTGATCTTCAAATATTACCTTCTTGTATTAAACTGATCTTCTTTTGCTCCCTCATCACCTTAATCTGGTATTTCTTAAAGGAGGCAGTACCCCAATAGTTGAAAGGTGAGATGCCTCTCCTGATAGGAACCACGATGAAGGAGTTAGCTTCATCGCAAGACTTCACTCTATGGAATAAGATAGGTATATTATGCATAGAAGATGTGGTTGTTTAATCCCAGCTCTACTCATTTGTAGAATTTCAAAGTGAATTCACTGTTAGCAAATCCCAATTCTTTTAGTTCCTCCAGCTACAAAAGTCATCTCTCCATATCTCCAAAGGGCCATTGACATTGCAGAATTTTACTCGCTGAAGCCCAAAACCACAATGGGTACTCCGAAGTGAAAAAAGAGTTCATGCATCTACAAACAACTTATTATCAATGCACCTGATCCATTCACTTCTCTTCTGAAGGCCGGGGAAAAGGACATGGGATAGCTAACAGACAAGGATTGGAAAGATACCCTTGTGTCCACAAGCGGGGTAGCTATGTTCGGCTTTCTCCAGCTCATTTAATTTAAATACCTGCATATGGTATACTATATAAGACACTAGTAAATAAAAGTGACAAAATAAATCCCCAATAAGCCTTAAGTGCCGCCATGACACTACTTCTTTCTTGCCCAGGAATAAGGGTTTTCTGGAGTGGGGTACTTGGCACACTTCCACAGGTCATGGGTTGGTTGTTCCTGAATTCTTCAAAAATGGTTATAGTGCATATTTTCAAAGAGATAGTTGCTTATTACCACGAGAATTTCAGGGTTAACCTTGTGTTTCTTTGATAGTTGTTATGCAATCCGTTGACTACAAGGGTTTATATAAATGTTTACTCACTTACAGGCACATGCATCAAACCTTTTTGCGATCGCAGACGGTGCGAATCGCAAAAATTGGCCGTTTGCGATCGCAAAATACCGTGTAGAAATGCATCCACTGTATATTTGCGAAAACCCAACTTTTCGCAAAAATAAGGAATCACAAAAAAATCTGCGATTAAAATTGCGATTCGGAAGTAGCGTCTCCCAAATAGCGAATCGCAAACAAAGATTCGCAAAATGTATGCATGAAAAATCGCAAATTGCGATTTCCGTGAAAATCGCAATTTTGCGATAGCTTAATAAGAAGGATCCCAACCAGGTGGTAATCATGAGTGCAAATCAGATACAGCTGAAAATCAACTAAAACCTATTTAAACACATCCAGAATGAGCCAGCACCTTTCACAATGGCAGGGATTTACCTCATGGCGAGGAGGATGAGGCTGCAGGCTGCCGGACAGAGACGGAGGCGAATAAATGAGCGCATTTACAGAGTCCGCATAACTTTGCTAGGACAGCAAGAGGATGAGATATACGATAAGTATAGGTTCAATGCAGCAATGATCCATGATCTAATCAATGAATTGGACTCCATACTGCAACGACAGACACGTAGGACCAATGCTATCCCAACGCATGTGCAGGTCCTATGTTGCCTACACCTACTGGCTTCAGGCAGTTTCCAGGGGGTCATTGCTGTAGCAGGAGGTGTGTCACAAAGCTCACTGTCAAGAATATTCAAAGCATTCCTTGATGCCATGATGGCCTTGATCGGGTCTCACATCAAGTTCCCTACCACCGCGCTTGACCTTGCAAAAACCAAACAGGAGTTCTACCAGATAGCACGCTTACCACATGTGTTGGGTTGTATTGATTGCACCCACGTGGCAATATGTCCCCCTGCAGCACAGGAATATTTATATAGAAATAGGAAATGTTACCATTCCCTCAATATTCAGGTTGTATGCAATGCCAAAAACATCATCACTGACATAGTTGCACAATTTCCCGGGAGTGCACATGATTCTTATATTTTCAGGCAAAGTGGCATACACACCCGTCTTGTCAGGGGAGAATTTGGAGAGGGACATCTGCTTGGTAAATATGTGTAATTGTTTCTCACTGTCATTGTACGCATGTCAATGTCAAACTGCCACTGACCCTTTCCTTGCTTACATGTAGGTGACAGCGCATACGCCTTGCGTAATTACCTCATGACGCCTTACCTCAATCCCACAACTGCCAATCAACAGAGGTACAATGCAGCACATATGTCTACAAGGAACATCATAGAGCGCACATTTGGGCTGCTGAAGAGCCGATTCAGATGTCTACATAAGACCGGTGGAGCACTGCAGTACAACCCTGAACAATGCTGCAAGATAGTAGCAGCATGTGCCATGCTGCACAATATTGCGACAAAGGGAGGAATGGAAATCGAGGTGTCTGACAGCGATTCGGAGGATGGGAACCAGCAAGTGACACACCACCATGCAGCACAAGGGCACAAGGGGCAAACGCAGCAGAAGGGCATAGGAGAAGATTGGACATCACACAAAATTATTTCTGAGGTAAGTAATGATGACACAGACACGTTATATTGCAATCAAAGTAATCTTTAATTAAATAAATATGTCATGAGTGTTGAAGCACACTTTTAATCTGACCTGTCTAATGTATGTAAGTGGTTTGCAAATGAAAATGGACTTGTAAGGCAGTAAAACGTCAGATCACAACAACGGTTAAGTCACCATAGTAGAATGTACTTGTACATGGCAGTCTAGCGCTTTCTACCACGAACACCCAGACGCCTGTCAGAGCCAGCATGGTCATCCCTAATGTTGGAAGCGGAGGGGGTACTGCTGCGTGTGTTGCGTCTTCCTGCAGTGGCGACTGGAATTGCCAAACTGCTTAGGCTTGAGGCACCCTCACTACCCTCTTCGGGCGTGGAATTGTTGGCCCCAATTGTGGAAGCATTAAGCAATTCTACTGCATTGGTGACCTGGTCCAGTGCTTTAGCCACATCCCCGCTCCAATGGCACATTTCAGTTTGCATGGTCACAGACCTACGTGCCAGCAGTGCAGTTGTGGTGGCCAGCCTATTGTTTGATTTTGCAAACATTTTGAGGTGCTGCATTAGTTCACGATGCTGTCTCTTTTGGGATACATTTCCCTCCTGCATCACCTTGCTCAGTTGCTGCACACTTTCTGATAGTACTGCTATGTTGCTTGCCATCTTGCCTATTTGGAATTGCACTGCACGTGTGTTCTTTGTCTGCAGGCGCTGCATACGGAGCATCTGTTCCTCCAGACCACCCCAGACATCAATTGGTTGCTCCTCCTGCTGTGTCCTGAGTGCTCTTCCTCTTCTACGCCGGACTCTGAGATTGGTTCTGGGGACCTGTGGTTGTGGTTGTTGGATGGAAGTGGGCTGTCCATGGCTGCCACCTGGTGTTGCATCAGCCTCATCATCACACTCCATGGTGACTAGGGATGGGACAGTTGGCCTGCGTGAGTGTGTGGCACGTGACGGATTTATTTGCACCACGGGTGTGTCCATATGTTCACCTGCGCTGGTGTCCTGCATGTCTGGGGAATCGCTATCCACGGCTTCTACACGTTGAGCATCTGTGAGTTGAAACAGTGCAAAACTGCATTATTTAATGTCTGTGCTCAAAATGTCACAGTAATACATTTTTGACTTTGTTAATGAATTCATAATCTATTAAACTATTTTGGGTTGTTTCTCTGAGATTTGTCATTGTAACTGCTTGACCTGACTACATCTCCCATAATGCACTCCCCCTAATGTATACATTGTGTGCTGGATGGTCAAAGTGTGCACTTGGGCTGTACTGTGGTCATGTTCTACTTTTACTTTTTGGGATAATAGTAACATGCATTCATCTTACCTTCAGATGTGTTTGCTGCTCCGGACGTGTCAAGCTGGGTCACCCCTACAACAGCTTCTGGCTGGATGGTGGATTCGACCAAGTCCTCCATGGGAGTGTTCCCAGTGTCTGTTGGTGTTCCCCCTCCTGTCTTTTTTGCCTCCTTGAGCCGGTCAGCTATGCGCACCTTAGCCCGACTGCGCAAGTCGTACCATCGTTTTTTCAGTTCTTCAATGGTGCGGTGTGTCACCCCAATGGCATTGACCCTGTTTTGGATCCGGAGCCAGATTTTCCTTTTCTCCTGCTCTGCCACTTTTAATGATGCCTTTCCAAACAGCTTATGATG
The DNA here is from genome assembly GCF_964204655.1 of Triturus cristatus. NCBI lineage: Eukaryota > Metazoa > Chordata > Amphibia > Caudata > Salamandridae > Triturus > Triturus cristatus. The sequence goes on along the minus strand of NC_140586.1, from coordinate 319,508,975 downwards.
GCTGTGGACTACTCCCTTAATGAGGGTGTCAATTTCTTTTTCTGCAAACTTTATTTTGCGCTTCCTGCCTGTTTGGCTCTCATCTGCGGTTTGTGAGGCTTCCATTTGGTTGAGGAAGTTTTACAAATGTCTCTGTCCCACTCCTGTTCAGCTCCCAGAGCCAGCTCCCTCATCTCCCTGAGACTGTGCACTGGAAATGAGGCTGGAGCTGCTCACTTCCTGGTTGTGATGTCATCAGGATGCATCAAAATGCGACTTCGGTAACTGCGATTTCGCAAATAGCGAAATCGCTATTAGCGAGTTTGCAATTGCCGGAATCGCTATTATTTTTGCGATTTTTAGCGATTCTTTATTTTCTCGCAATTTTTGTGGTGCATCGCGGTTTGCGAGTCTTTATTTGCGATTCCTTAAAAATCGCTAATAAGAACTCGCAATTTTCATTTTTGATGCATGTGCCTGTATGTGAGCTCTTCTGTTTTTCCCTTTCCTTTGATTACTTCATTTTGGGTCCAACACATAAAATGTCAACTTTGCACCTAACTACTTGGATAAATACATACAAAAAGGAATTCTTAAAGGTCCATAATTGTTTGATGAAAGCACAACCATATCCTATACCCCCTACCACTAACCAAGCAGATCTGCTAGAAAAATATATTTTTAAATATGTTTGGATGCACCTTGTAGTAAAGATGATGACTGAATATTTCAAAGCAGACATCACCCCTCTAGGCCCACAGGTTAGGAAGATTCCTGATATTTGTAATCAAGATAAAACATTCGAACAAGACTTAGCCACATAGGAACAATCTGCTAAGGACACTGGAAGTTCTTACGCTTTGACATGGCCCTAGAACATTGCAAATCTGCTTGAAGAAATATCTGAAATAGAGAGAAAAATTAAGGACTCAAATACTATAGCAGATGCAAAACCAACATTTGAAAAGATTTAAAAGACAATCATTGTACCTAATTGAAATTAACAAGAGTAAAAGGCTAACAAAGTCAAGAAAGATATTCAAAGCTATACTGTAGAAAGTGCTTATCCTTACCTTGTTGACAACTTCTGTACCAAACAAAACAATTCCAACACTATTTATAGCTAACCTTGGAATTGCTTGACCAATTAGAAAAAAATATGCAGACATTTTTTAAACCAAAGAAAACTCAAGTGATAGTGCAAATCTCATTGAAGGCGCCATTGGATCCTCTATTTTGAATGAACAACACACTTTTTAGATTGAGTTCAAGGGAAAAGACAGCGGCACAGGAGGGGCAAGACAAAGTACAACAATGACACAACATTTCCCCAGGGGGCAGACACATGCATCACAAGTATTGCAAATGAAATCCCCCACAAGAAAGAGAGATTCAGAAATTCTGTCCAGTTTTAAATTATCCAAACACGAGTTGTCATCTACATGGATCTCACTACATAGTTGTGTCCTATCTGTTGTACCCACGGAGAGGACAGATTTTCTAGTATTACAAACTGAATTAAATATGAGTTTCAGGAAAATTAGACTGCATGCCTTATTTAAAGACCATCAACCCTTGAATCAAGACATCACTGGTCTAAGTACCCTATCCACATCCTTTCCTCCTAGCAATCAAATTCCCATAGAGATACTCGCCTACATTCCATATAGTATCTGATGGCAGGAAAGACCAGCATGTGAGGTGCATAAGAACTCATCCTCCCTTGTAATCAAATCAGCCAGCAAAGGAGGGGGCATAGTCTACAAGACATAAATAAATATAAACAAGAAAATGTTCATTCACTTAGCAGAAACTTGACTAAAGAAATCCCAGAGGAAATCCCAAAATTGACTACTGACACTAAGGAAAGTGGCTATTTGAATCACAATTAATTTCTTTTTCTAAACTCAAAAACATCCTATGACTCCCAGGCGATACCTCCCTCCCTAAAATAAAGAAAAAATACTGGGGCAGCACCAGGTACACCTATAGTCTCCAGCTGTGGGTCAATACTAGAAACTATTGGTCAATATGTTGACTACTTCATTGAAGGTTTTGTCCCACCCACTAGTTGTGACATAACAGAAGGTATGAACTTCAAGACAAGCCAATTAATTCATCCACCTCACTCTTGGTTACTCTAGACATTGAATCATTTTATACAAACACGCCTCAACTCGAAGAGATCTTTGTCATCCAAGACCTTCTCAACACCAGACCCCATCCTCACCAGGTTCCAACACTTTTCATTGTTTCTCTCTTGTCCAGTCAAAATATGTCCTTCAATTTGACCATTTAGAAAAGACTAGTATTCTATCTCATATGAATCCATTCAGACAACACTTCCTTCTCAAAAAGAGATGTATTGGTGAGGTGTTCTTGATATGGCAAGGTACAAAAGCACCCCTGAGTCAAATTATGTTATGGCTTAATCTCCATTGCAAATGATTGAAATTCACATTGCACTCTGATAACTCCGAGATATTTTTTTTGATCTTACAAATAAATCAGACATTGAACTTTTCTATACAACCTTATTTTGAAAACTTAACAAAAGGAATGCCATTTTATCATACTCTGCTATTAATCCAGATCACTTAGAGACTCACTTCCATAGGGGGAATTCCCCAAGGTAAGATGTAACTACAAAAACAAATCAGATTTTTTCAGAGAAGCTAATGTCTTATGTACCAAGTTAATGTGAAGTAGCTACCCCAGAGGCCTTGTCACTCAATCTATTAAGAGGGTTTGGTACTGCCCAAGAGAGACTGTCATAGTACCTAAACAGATTGGTCTGTCACCGCTTTCTCTCCTGTGTCATACTTTGTAACACAATGTATAAAAAAAACCACTGGCTTTTGGAGCTGCTGATGTGATCTAGAGAAAAAAAGTACCTCTAGCCAGTGGTCATAGTTAATGAAGAGATGACCGATATATTAGCCTCCCCATCTACCAGCTCAATCCTCAATGGACATAAGAAGAGCTAGGGAATCCCTCCCAGGCCCATCGTGTGCATTTGTTATGTTATGTTAATGACATTTATAAAGCGCTACTGTTACCCGAAGGTGTCCTGGCGCTATGTGAAATCCCACTGAGGCCTAACAAGGAGGAAATAAGGCAGGGTTAAACAGTGAAAAGCCAGGTGTTCAAGGCCTTCCTAAAGGCCAGTAAGTTTGTCATGCATCTAAGATGAAAAGGCAGACTATTCCATGCCTTGGCTGCGCCGACCACAAAACTTCTGCCACCCCAACTGGCATTTTTTTACAAAGGGCACTGATACCAATTTTGCTTCTGAGGAGCGCAGTGATCTTTTTGGTACATACCCATGGAATTGCTGTTTTAGGGAGTCGGCCCCAGTTCCTTGAAGGGCTTTGTAAACCATTCATAGAGATTTGAACTGAACACGCTCCTTAACAGGCAACCAGTGGAGCCTTCTAATCTCAGCAGAGACTGAGGAATATGTAGTTATGCCAGTAAGCAGTCTGGCACCTAAATTCTGCAAAAGTTGGAGTTTGTTCAGAAGCCCTTCTTGAATATTAATTTAAAGGCTATTGCAGTACTGCAGCCTGGACATAGTTAAAGCAGTGATAACTGTTTGTTGACTGTCTTTGGGCAGGAATGGCATTATTGTCTTACAGGATCTAAGAATATGCGATGTGGATGAGGCTACCCGTATTCACTTGATCCCTGAAGCTATGTTTATTGTCCATCCAGACTCCCAGGTTTTTTACCTTCTTGGTGGGAATGGGAAGAGGACCCAATGTATCTGGCCACCAGGCCGAGGTCCAGAAATTAGGGTCATTTCCAAATAACACAACCTCCCTTTTACCGGAGTTGAGTTTGAGACAATTTTGGGCCATCCAGTTTCCCACAGCTGTCATACAATCATGGAGCCAGGAAGGCGTTCCCAGCATCCTCCATGCGAGCAGCGACACCACAATCTGGGTGTCGTCAGCATAAGATATTAGACTAAAGCCAAAAGATTCAATCAAGGGAGCCACCAACGACACATAAACATTAAAAAGTGTGGGGCTCATAGATGATCACTGAGGGACTCCACAAGGCAGAGAAAATGGTTTGGCAGAGAATTCACATCGATAGACAGTTTGTATTCTATTGGATCGAAAGGATTTAAGTAATTTCCAGGCGGTGCTCTGGACTCCAATCTCTCGCAGCCGGTCCATCAATAAAATGTGATGGACCGTATCAAAGGCCGCTGAGAGGTCTAACATAATCATTGCGGCTTTTCCTCCATGATCAAGAATTGCCCTGATCTCTTCTGTGGATTTTAGAAGAGCAGACTCTGTGCTGTGCCCCTCTCTGAAACCATACTGAAACCACACTGGGTGTGGTCCAGCACCTGAGCATCCTGCAGAAACAAACTAACTGGCACATGCATCAAGCTAGGATTTTGCAAGTCCTTAATTGCGAATATTAAGGATTCGCAATTAAGGACGCGCAAAATCCTATGCATGTAGGAATCGCTATAATAATAGCGATTCCTACAAATCCCTTATTTGCAACTCGCAAATTGCGAGCCGCAAATAAGGAATAGCTTCCCATTCATTCCTATGGGCCTACCAATAGGTACTCGCAAATTGTGCATGCAATTTCAGGGTGCAAGGGTGTCAAAAGGACACCCTGTTGCACCCCTGGAATTGACCTGTGCACATATGTTGCGCCACACATGCCCTAAGGGTGTGTGTGTGCACAACATGAAACTTTGAAAAATGCACAAAAGTGCTTTTCTCAAAGCTTTTACAAATTACCATGAAGTTCAAATTCATGGTAATTTGCGCACCCTATTAGCGAAATCACTAATTTTTTTACTTTAATGCATTGCATTTAAGGAATCTCAATTTGGGATTCCCTAAATGCAATCGCAATTTAAAGTAATCGCAATTTAGAGATTACTTAAATTGCGATTTTTGCATTTGGGATCATGCATCCCAAATGCACAAATACCGGTTGCAAGGGGGCAGATTCTGAGAATCTGCCCGTTTGCGACCGTTTTTTTTGTTTGATGCATGGGGCCCTAAATTGTATGTTCATATTTTTCTCAGCGATTTTCGCAGGAAGTGGGAGTCTTGAGATTGGTCTAAAGTTATTAGTATCTTTAGGATCTAGACTCTGTTTTTTGAGCAGGGGCAATATAGATGCACTTTTCCAGGCTTTGGGAAAGTAACCTTCAGCAAACATTGCATTCATGATGGAGGTCAGTACTAGTGTGACCGGCTCAGGGGCTAATTTTAATATTGAAACTGGGCAAGGATCGTGCGGGGAGCCAGATTTAGCCGTCATGAGAAGATTATAAGTATCTGTGGCAGTTACTGGGGAGAATTTATCAAACGTCAACGCCAAGCTTTTTCCTGACTTAAGACCTACTGAATGGCCCAATGTTGTTTTAGTCGTTGAGTCAGTGAACGTGGAAAAGATGGCCTGAACTTTATCGAAAAAGAAATTAGCTATTTTATTACATAGTTCCTGGCTGGTCGGGATAGTGGAAGAGGCTGGGTGTGCCAGGGTAGTTACCATTTTAAACAGCTCTTTGGCCGAGTTTTTTGCAGAGTTAATTATTTTGGCAAAAAACTCTTGTTTCGTTATTTGAAGCAGCTGTTTATACTGTGATAAACAATGTTTGTACACATTCTTTTCCCTATCATTATACTCCTTCCTCCATTTTCTTTGTAGGTGCTAACAGACCAATTTTTGGTCTCTAAGTTCTTAGGAATACCAGGGAGAGGATGGTCGTGCCCTATTGGGGCAGAGGAGTTTTTTGGGAGCTAGCTTGTCACCTGCTGCTTCTAACCAATTAGTGTATGATAAGGTGGCCTCATCAAGGTCTGTCGGTAGAATGTATGATGTAGAGATTAGCAGTTCCTGTATTTCCTCAGCTTCTACCTTGTTTCACGCTCTGCTCACTAGCTGTTTATTTGCTGGTTTTATAGTCTTACGCAAGTTGCTTTAAATCAGCATTACTCATCAAATCCAACAGGCTTGATGTATCTGGATCAGAATGTGCTTCCAGATGGAAGTTAAAATCTCCCAGTATCGTATGTGAGCTGGCACAGAGCCCATTTTCCAGCATTCTACCAACTAGTGTTAGGAACAGGCTTCTAAGGGCAGGTGGTCTGTAAATGAGGGTGCCTCTGAAGGTATAATGGTGTGAAAGATAAAGGCAAAAATCCAGAGCTTCGCATTCAGCATTAGACGATGTATTAAAAGATACTTTTATCGAATTATGGTAAATGACCGCTAAGCCTCCTCCTTTCTTGATTGGCCTATTTAATGTGTGGCAGGAATAATCGGGAGGTGTGGCTTTGACCAAATCAGGACCTGAGGCATCATCCGTCCAAGATTCAGTAATAAATGCAATGCTTATTTTCTCTTCTTCAATTAGGGATGCACATTCAATACTGTGCTTCACCAAGGACCTCGCGTTAAAAAGAACACACTTCAATTCTTTATTTGACATGCATCCTTTTCTGTCCTTGCCGGGTTTTTGTAAGGCATCGACCGGCAGGAACATTAGTTCTGGTAACTTAGTGCCGCAACCAGGGCAAGTCATTTGGGCATGTGAAGGCAGGTGCAGGGTTGGATACATAGGCATCTGGTGTCTGAATTAGTTGCATTCAAACTATGCAGAGTGCTGCCAGAATAATGTATTAAAATGGGGTTGCCTGATTTAAAAAGGGCAGGGGGGCTGGCACTGTGTGCGGGCCGAGCACGGACAGGCGCAGACGAGCTTGCCTTTGACGCGCCTACGGGGCACCAGCGGCATGCCCGCAGTGCGCGTTAGCGGCATCCTTTGCTTAAATGTAGTCAGGGGCGTAAAGACTAGCCTGTTGACCCAACTTCTCCCAAAATGGCGGTCCCGCGCTTCCAAAATGCAGACCCCAGCAGTAAAGAACTATCTATTAAATTGTGCAAAGTACGCAATGGTATTTAAAAAAACAGTGCAAAGCGATATAAAATTTAGGCAAAGTAAAATCACACAACAGGTATTAGTACCGTTTTGTTGGTCACTCCCGGCTCAAGCGTCAGGAGGACTTCACTGAGCATGCTCGCGCCAGCCTCTGCTTAAATGTAGTCAGGGACGAAAAGACTAGCCCGCTGACCCGAATTCTCCCAAAATGGCAGTCCCACGCTTCCAAAATGCGGACCCCGGGAGTAAAGAACTATGTATTAAACTGTGCAAACTATGCAATGCTATTAAAAAAAACTGTGCAAAGCGATATGAAATTTAGGCAAATTTGTGACATCCTTAATGACATTAAACGCATATTAATGAGTCAGCCTGGAAGTGGGTGTGGCTTTGACCAAATCAGGACCTGAGGCATCATCCGTCCAAGATTCAGTAATAAATGCAATGCTTATTTTCTCTTCTTCAATTAGAGAAGCACATTCAATACTGTGCTTCACCAAGGACCTCGCGTTAAAAAGAACACACTTCAATTCTTTATTTGACATGCATCCTTTTCTGTCCTTGCCGGGTTTTTGTAAGGCATCGACCGGCCGGAACATTAGTTCTGGTAACTTAGTGCCGCAGCCAAGGCAAGTCATTTGGGCATGTGAAGGCAGGTGCAGGGTCGGATACATAGGCATCAGGTGTCTGAATTAGTAGCATTCAAACTATGCAGAGTGCTGCCAGAATAATGTATTAAAATGGGATTGCCTGATTTAAAAAGGGCAGGGGGGCTGGCACTGTGTGCGGGCTGTGCACGGACAGGCGCAGTCGGGCTTGCCTTTGACGCGCCTACGGGGCAAAATGCAGACCCCGGCCGTAAAGAACTATCTATTAAATTGTGCAAAGTACGTAATGTATTAAAAAAACAGTGCAAAGCGATATAAAATTTAGGCAAACTAAAATCACACAACAGGTATTAGTACCGTTTTATTGGTCACTCCCGGTTCAAGCGTCAGGAGGACTTCACTGAGCATGCTTGCACCAGCCTCTGCTTAAATGTAGTCAGGGACGAAAAGACTAGCCCGCAGACCCGAATTCTCCCAAAATGGCTGTCCCACGCTTCCAAAATGCGGACCCCGGGAGTAAAGAACTATGTATTAAACTGTGCAAAGTATGCAATGGTATTTTAAAAAACTGTGCAAAGCGATATGAAATTTGGGCAAATTTGTGACATCCTTAATGACATTAAACCCATATTAATGAGTCAGCCTGGAAGTGGGTGGAGGGGATAAAACAAAAGATTTAAACAGCTGTCAGTGGCAGCAGGGTAGGGGAGGGGCATTTCCTCCATTGATGTATACAAACATCGTAAGGATATCCTGTTTACAACATTTCATGCTGTACATATATGTCAGTAGGGCAGTGAAAGGGTTCATTTTGTACCTGGAGTTAATGATACTAGGTGGTCTCATTAACTCCAGGCATAACCTGCTGCCTGACATTTAAAAGCACACATAAAGACACCCTGCCACGTAAAGCCACCCTTGTAAATATTGCCCCTTTTCACGTAACACTTTGCGTGTTGGGACGTGATATGGTTGTTGCTGTGGGTGTTCCCACTCAATACCCATGTCCACCAATGCATTTCCAGATTTATGAGCAATCGGAAATCTGGAAATGGGTCCGAATGCTACGCCACCCTAGGAGGGGCATAGCGAGGTGCAACGAGGATAAATGTTTTCATTTCTCCTGGTTTTGTTTTCACTTTCAGTGCGTGCTGCATTCTACAGCACACATTTGAAGAGGAAACCACCTCAATTGATTGTTTATGTGCAGGAAGGTGCCCTTTGATGCACAAAAACAAACTCCCCACGATGCAGGCATGGTGCAAGGATGCCGGCGCATGGCAGCAGTATGTGGGCCAGCACAGGGGGAAGCACAGAGATGTGACATATTGTGGTAAATATGTTGCGTCCCTGTGCTTCAAAACTAATGCAGCGTGGCACAGCAAAATGAACTGTGGCACAGCACTGCATTAGTTTCTTGTAAATCTGCCCCTAAATCTCATAAGGAATTAGGAATTACTGGGACAAGGGGAATCAGTCATTCTAGGACAGATTCCTCCAGCAACTCACCATTGCATTATAGGTTTTTGTTTTTCTGATACAAACTCCCTCTTTGGAAGCTTGTTTATGAAAAGCAAAATAAATTCAACAGCTTGTGGACAGCCCTCAAAACCGAATGTGGCCGTCCACCAAACTTTTAGTACATTGTAAGGAACCGCCGCATGATGGGTTCCCTTCATTGTACAGAGAAGACTGCTGGGCCAGCTGTACTCACTAAATCTGCCAGTGGGAGGACCATCAAGATGCCTGAGGTAATGTCATTCACCATCCTAACGGACAACTCTCCATCCTCCAAACCTTAAATCAGGCCCTCGGTAAAAAGACAGCAGTTAAGCTGGTGTACTGCCAATGGTTAAGTGGTAAATATGAAAATGCCTGTGACTGGACTTTGGTAAATGGGAAGTGAACCCTATCTAAGTGTCATTTCTTCCCATTTTTCTAAGAAACGGTTCAACTATAGGTTGTGGATTTTACAAAATGTGCCTTAAACTACTAGGTAATCCAGAGCAGGCTAAGAGATTGACATGGATGAATGCCCACTGTATGGTGATGAAATTGAGATAGTCTATATGTCTGTAAGATCTACATATTTGCTACTGGTAAGAACTATTATCTCAAGGTTATATACTGTGTATCAAATTAGACTGCATTGTATCTTAATTGCATTTATATAGCACATACTATTGCTGATGAGGCGCTGGCTCGCTTTGTGGTGAGCATCATGCTACTTTAGAACATGAAGGTTAGTAGTTAGTGGTTAATCCTATTGTTACTGGCCATTGGGATTAATCTTATGTTCTCAAGGAAACCATTCCACGCATTTTCTTAATTTTTGTATGGTAGACCTGATTAATAGGAGTAAGGTGTGATCAGTAGTGTGCAGTATGAGAGTTCATGCAGATGTTTGGTTGACAGATTGGCTAGGGGGATTAAGCATTGTTAGATCCAGTGATATGGTTTCAAGGATGGAAGATTTGTGATCTATAAAATGAGGTGTGACCTATATGCAGAAATACAATAATAGGGAATAGGGCAGACAGTCATGCAACTTAGAGTAGGTATTAGCATGTGTGATTGGTTTGTGCTCTTTTTGTTCATATAGATTTATAGGGTTAGTACATCCCTAGTTTTCATTTTATCCGTCGTGTGTACAAAGAAAGTTAAGTACTAGTTTGCGGTGGTCTTTTACTTCTTTATTTGAAGACATGTGCAAAAATACAAAACAGCCGACACGTGTTTCGCCCAGAGGCCAGCAAGCCAGGGCTTTCTCATGGCAGGTTGTGAGAGTGAAAATAATAAGAAAGAAACCAAGAGGTCAATGTGTCAAAAAGTTGGGAACAGAGAGAAAGGATTCAAAGATTAGTCAGAAGCAGATAAGCAGAGAAGAGAAAGAGAATGGGATAAAAGGTGGTTAGGGAGAAGAAGTTGAGAAAATATAGGTGTCACCCAATATAAAACATTGTGTGCAAGGGTATAAATTGAGGGAGAAAAGCAAAGATGCAAAAAGGATATTAAGGTCATAAAAATAATATCAGAAATGCACAGATGCAAATTGGTCCATGTGTACAAAGAAATGCAGTCATAAGCATGAGCATAATGTAAAGTAGCTAAAACACACTTTGTCATACGAGTTAAAGAGTAAAAAGGTAGAGTGGTATGTTGCATGGAGATAATCTGACACATTAGTCTAATTGATCATAGTCCACATACAATTTGCAATAAAGGATATGTTTAGACATGTTGTAGGGCATGCACGATACAAAGGCAAATGGTAATACTATTCCTTTCCTGGGGAGATAGTTAACACATAAACAAGTCTGATTCAACTTACCAGGACGTTCTCTGTTGATTAGTTTTATTGTAATCTGGGAAGGTTAAAAATCAGTGCATGAGCGGCAAGGAAAGAATGTGGCGTAGACAACCAAATCACCAGTGAGAGACCAGGAGAGCGCGATCACGTTCGAGATGAACGAGGGGGAAAGCAGTGGTGATAAATGTGTGTCATGTTAATTAGCCATATCAGCGGGAAACCGAAGGGCCTGGAAAAATAAATAAATAAAGGAACCAGAAACACGGTGGATGGGCCGTTTGAGGAAAATAAAGTAAGGGTCACATAGGAAGTGAATTAGGGACGGGTGGCCGTGGTGATATGCGTGTAGTTAGCTGAAGCGAGCATCACCCATGAGATATGTTAGCAGGAAGAAAGAGCGATGCACGCAACAAAGTTAAAAATGTAGACCTGGTGGAACCGAAAATCAAATTGAGCAAAGCAAGTAGAGGCGGTAGTTAGCGCACATAGGGGCATATTCTCAAGGATCTATCGCCGAGTTATCCGCACTTTATCGCAGCCAAAGTCGCGATAAATTCACAAACTGGTGCTAACAGCTCATATCACCAGTTTACCTGCGATATCAGCTGCCAAAAACAACACCATAGATGACCCCGGCAACTATCACTAATGAGATGCAGAGCAGGGGTTCCCGAGCAAAAAGTCCCGACAACACCACACCGCAACATTCTCAATGACCAGCCAGATCGGCGATAAGACCACAAAACAGGTGATAAGGCGCGTTAGAAGCAGGAAATTAACACCTGCTCTGACCTGATGTAAAGTCGGACGACAACCTGCACACGAAAAGGGAGCCCAGCCCACAGCCACATCTGAAGACCAACAGGTGCCATGGAGCTACTGATCATGCAGCTCAGAGCCCCAACAGGGCCACAACACCCACCACCACCACCTCCAGGCCCGCCACCCCGACCTGGACCTCCCCGGACCACCACAGAGGCCGCACAGACAAAGACAGCTGACCTTCAGGAAACACACCAGCCTCACAGACCTAACACCAAACAATGTCATTGCCCACTAAAGGCGCAAAAGGACAGCCATCCTCCGCATCCTGGCCATTATTGCCCAGAGGCTGACAGTACCAACACAGCGGACAACCAACATCCCACCTCAGACAAAGCTGCTGGCTGTGCTGCACCTGTTGGCTTCTGGTACCTTCCAAACAATAACCGCCAGAGTCGGAGGAGTTTCACTGCCAGCCCTATTCAAGTTCCTCACACCAGTCCTGGATGCCATCATCAGCTGGGTACCCCAGTACATATACTTCCCCCACACTGCGCAGGAACAGCTGGAGACCAAGCAAGGCTTCTACGTCATAGCTGGATTCCAGCCCGTGTTGGGGGCAATTGACTGCACACATGTCCTACTTGTGCCCCCTGCCGACACTGCACACAATTACCGCAACAGAAAGCACACGCATTACATCAATGTGCAGGCAATAGTGGACCACCGGGGACTGTTCACCAATGTCGTCGCCAACTACCCAGGCAGTGTGCATGATTCCTACATCTTCCGACAGTCCATCATCAACCGGCGCTTCCAGAATTGCACCTACGGAAATGCTGTGCTTGTTGGTAAGTACCAACTGAACACACCACACCCCCCAACTCCACAATCATGCAACTTACAACTCTGGCAATTCACACGTTACAGACTCACATACAACATGCCAAACAACATGCCCACCCACCAGGCACAACTTACTGTGCTAACCTGGGCTAGCCATGTACATGAGCCATCAACAGCATGGCACCTCGGCCACACAATAGCGGAATGTGGGGAGAGGTGGGAACCAGGCATGTGCGAAGCAGGCAATTGATCCATGAATAAGTATGTACACAATGCCAAGTGTGGCGGAGATGTGCTGGACAGACTGCAGTATGCATACCACAGACATATCCATGTCTACATGCACTGCTGGTGTTTGGAGTGTAGTGGACAGTGGACGCAACCATGTCACCCCAACCAGTATGGAAGATCGCGGGAATGTAGCTTGTGACGCCCCTCCCTCTAAGCGTGTGAAAGTGGGCTGGCCCGGCATACACCAGGCCAGCGTGGTGGTGTGAATAAAATGCACGTAGCTATGGGCGTGGTTCTCTTCCGGAATGGCCAACATGTCTGCCAGGGCAGCGGCTCTCACCCCGCCATGAGGTCAACGCCCTTGCCGTGAGCGGTGTTGCCTGCGATCCTGTGCACCTGCTGCCCCCCAGACCGCTGGTCCCCGAACCCGTCTTGACCGCCCCTGCGCACCCAGGCCTCACTTCTCACCTGTGCGAAAACCGGCGTGTGCCAAAGAGGACCCACCACGTGCCAGTGCAAGCTCCAAACCCGAGGCCCACGACCTTGGCAGCCTCCTCAGACTATCAAGGTCTCCGTGACACAGGCCCGCAGTACTCCTTTCTTGTTGACGTACTCTACCACTGCCTCCGGCCTACACTACGGTCAAGTAGGTCACACATTTGGAACTGAGTCTTGCTATCCTGATGGCCGAGGTCATATGTTCATGGGACGTTGGACTGACTACCACCTTCGGCCCCCACTGCAAGCCAGTAGGTCACACATTTGGAACTGAGTCTTGATTTCTCAATGGCAAAGTTCATATCATTGTATGCCAGGAGAGGAGTAAGAGGAAGACGCGGTTCAGTCCGGAGCAAAAAAGGATCATCGTTACGGAGGTGTGTGAACACTACCGACAACTGCTCTGGTGTCACTGACTCTGTTCCACGCGAGCCAATGACACGTGGCTGTGGGCCCCTGCTGACCGCTGCCTCCGGCCTACACTGCGGTCGAGTAGGTCACACATTTGGAACTGAGCCTTGATTTATTTATGGCAGATTTTATATAATTTACAGGCCTCATCGCAGACTGCATCCCCTTTCAGCTCCGGTGCCACTAAGACTGTGCCTCGACATTCATGGACACTCTCTGGTTGAACTTTGGTGGCATGTGAGTCTATGGACTGAGGGTTGTCTCCATCATCATGTAGGTGATCCTGACTTGGTGGTAAAAACTAGGCTGTAGCATTCCACTCCTCCATTTGCCTGGTTCTGGCGGCATCTGCCCTCTGCATCATGCCTTGAGGACACCTTCCACTGTCCCCCGCAACCCTCTGCGACATTAACCTTCGGCATCGATGAGGACCTGCTCAGCTCGCGTGGCCCAGCTCAGTGCACCGCAAGTCACCGTCTCGTGGCGGTGTGCCTGTGCCAGCTGCAGTGCATCCAGGGCCACTAACTCTGTGCTGTTGAAGTCATGGTCTCTATCGGATTGAATATTGGATGGCCTCTGGGTCAATGGACTGGGGGTCATCAACGCCATGTGTCTGTGGCCCTGCACTGTCCGCTGCCTCCGGCCTCAACTGCGGTCCACCTGGGCTCACACATCAAATCGTGTCCTGACCTGCCCAGACGTCGCATCACCGCAGGATGCACACGCCACCACCGGCAGGACCACCTCCAACCAACAACTGCCAGTCGGAACTGTCTTACTGCCAGACTATCAGAGTTGCTCACACCTGTCGTGGATGCCATCATCAGCTTGATACCCTGCTCAGCTCTTCAGGTGCCACTAACTCAGTGCACCACAACTCATGGACCATTTCTGATTGAGTTTTGTGCTGTGGACAGCTCACGCAGCAATGTCCCATGTGGCAGTGTGTGTGGAAGACCTGGGACGATGATAAGGAAGATGATGCAGTTGTAACGCACCCCACTGCAGCTGCAGCAGGAATATCCTGAAGGGACACAATCCTAGACAACTTATTCACTTGAGCATGCTCAGCTCTGGTGCCCCAACCTCAGTGCACTGCAACTCACGGACCCTTCTGGTTGCATATTGGATGAACCCTGTACTTTCTCCGGCTACCACCATGATGCTTCACAGTTGTTTCTGTTATGCTGGCGTTTTCTGTTCCCGCTTTAATTGTGATCACTGTTCAAGTTTTTGTCAGCACCAACAACTCCATGAGGGCTGGCTTACACTCACCCCACACACATCCAGCACAGGCGCCACTGTACATGTGACACTGGCAATAAAGGGTTTGAGTGCACTTGCTCATAGCCACTTCAACAAACTATCTGAGTGTGTCCGTGTGGTCATGATGTATGCATTAGTGCCTCGGGCCCTACAACATTACATTGTGCCGTGTACAGCAGATGCAGCCATGTCACCGCAGGCAGCGTGTGAGACCTTGCACATGTAGCTTTGTCGTCCCCCACTCAATACGTAAGAGGAGTGAACTGGGCCAGCGTACACAAGTCCAGCGTGGGGGTGTGGATGATTATCCCGTGGCTCTGGGCGTGATTCAGTACTGGAAATGTGCAAAGGCATGTGTCTCTGTCTCAGTGTGGGTATCCGTTGGGGAGTGTAAGTGGTCCCTGATGGGACTTAGACACCCACTACGGGATCTAGTTCAGCTTCCATGAGGTCAAACCCCACCCGCACCTGTTCAGCCACCCCCTTCTGGCAGTCTGACACCTGGCCTTGGAATTCGATGTGTGCTTCGGTGGGATGCTGGGAGCCAGCCGTGGTGGTGGGTGCATCCAGCTGTGTGGTCTGTGCAGGGGGTGGGGTATCCTTGATGCAGCTGGGCTGCCCTGATCCTGGAGGTCGATTGCCTAAAATATCCATGAACCGTTGTAGGGCGTCAGTGTCGAAAGTGAGGAGGTCCTCTTGAGCATCACTGTAGAGTTGTCTGGTTTGCTCTGCTGGAGGTGTTGTTTGTCCCTCTGCAATGTGAAGGGGAGATGCTTTTTGACATTGTGTTGGAATGTATGTTGACGCATTGTTCAAGTTTCAATACAGACTGCATGACCATGTACATTGTGACAGTTTGGCAGGAGTGGACTATTTGATGCTGGACAGTGCACATTTGGACTACATGACATAGGTGAGGTTGTACACGTACATTTTCATCTCACAGTTTCCTACTATGTCAGATGTGATTGGCCAGTTTCTACGCACAAGCAGACCCAGTTATGTCCTCTGTTCTGCAGTGTAAGTGTTGCACTGTGTACCACATTGTCGTCAATGTGGATGTGCTGTTATTGCCATGTGTGTGTGCAGCATTGTGGGAGAGTCACCCCTGCAGCTGTGATTTTGCTGCCCCTTATCCCTTTGAGGCGGTGTGCCTTTGACTTTTGTGCTTTTAAGGTGCTGTGATGTTGGCGACTTGGGTCATTTGTGCTCTTGGACGGTTTCTGTACTCTTGTGCACTGTTTGTCTGAAGATGTATTGTTGATGTCAGTGGTTGTTTGTGTACGTGGATGTGTCAGAGTGTGACCTGCTCCTTTACGGATGTGGTCCACACTCAGCCATGTCAGTCTCGTGGCGTGCACAATGTCATGGTGATTGTACTCCAGCCATGCTGATCGTCATCTAGTGTCACTTGCATTGTTAGTGTGGCTCACAAATATGCATCTTTGCTGTGTTTCACACGGGTGCATGTGTGTGTTGTGGAATTGGTGATGTGTGGGGTGGGACCCCTTTGGGCACATAGTGGACGGGGGCCTACTTGATGCTTATATGTGTGCTGCAGTGTGCCACGGGGATCAGGAACATGATCCAGGGTCATTGTGAGTGTGCGGTGTGCTACACATCGTTGTGCATGTGTGCCATTGTGCCCGTCTCCCCCTGTCCCCCCAGTCCCTGGTCGTTACTCACCCTGTTGATGTTGTGTCAGGTCATGTCGAGCTGTGTCCAGACTCCCGACTCCTTGCACCGTCTCCACACTGATGACTGTGGCCACCATTTCCACCAGCTCATCCTGTGGCGCAGGACTCCCCCATCTAGTCGCTGCTGCTGCCTTCCTGTTAGCAGCGGTTTCTGCTTGGTTTGGCTTTTCACATCATGCCAGCGCATCTTGACCTCCTTCATTGACCTCCTTGACACTCCGACTGCATTCACGTTGTTCACGATGGCATGCCATATTTCCGTTTGTGTTGCCAATGACACGGTGGAGGTGACGAACAGTTGTTATTAGTGTTCTGTCACCTCCGTGACGACGTTTCGGTTGTCATGCGGACTGTACCCCGTCTTCCTCTTCCTCTTCTCCTTGGCCTTCCCCGACCCCAAGGTTCCTTGCTGGTGGTCTGTGGAGCTTGTGGGGTTCGTGTTGATCTGGGCACTCGGTCCGGGTGCATTCAAGGTGCTACGCAATTTATTTTGTTTTTGGTGTGTTTTTCTTGTTCTGCTCTTATAGTGCATTTTCCCGCATGTCGCGTGGGAATTGCAGGCCTGTCGCTGGTTATCGAGGATTTTTGTATCGCGATTGGCCTCATCGCAACTTTTTTCGCGTTCGTGTTTCGCATTTTTGTAGCGTTGCGTTGATTTTAACGCGGTCATTTGACGCGTTATTGTGGGACTATTGCATGGTGCTGCCGGGTTGAGAATACTACGTTAACAGTGCGTTGTTTTCCCGCAATAGACTGCGATATGCAAGGTTGCGTTAAGCTAAGTTTGGGATAATTACCACACGTTATTGAGAATATGCCCCTTACTAGGTAATTCATCCGATGTGTCAACGGAGTGTCTCCGATAGTCTCTGCGGTCTGAAGGAAATGCCGTGGCTCACGCTAGCTCATTAAGACATGCATGGGAGTTGAAAATCGGGGAACGGTGACGGCCGGTTGCCGTAAAAGTGGCAGGTCATGGTGCTAACTATGACGGGTGATATTTTTGTTTGACGTTAGAATATTATGTGCAAACGAGGAAAATATTAATTAAGTGTTTACTGTAGTCTCAGAATAACGATACAGTGAGACTATATAAACATATTAACATATAGTGTGAACACATAGGGTCAATAAGTGGGAAGAAGAATTACTTCGGAGAATAAAGATGCAAAGCGTGGCATAACAAGGAGGAACTGCAGAATAATTGCTAAATCTAGGCATTGTTCAGGGAGAACAATGGCCTCTAGAGCACCAAGATGTAGTTCAACAGTTACAAGGGTTGCCCTGGGGAAAGGGAGGACGATGAGGAAGGTAATGAGGTGTCTGGTCCAAAAGCATTAGCCGGGGCTGATGCTTAAAGGAATGATGATCACATTAGGAAACAAATAATTATACAGGTGTAAATTAATTATAAGAGGAGTTCAAATAATGGGTTTGTGTCAAAAAGGTCTCAGAGAGCGTGAAAGGGATGCCTAAAGCAGGTCTAAAGTGAGAGGCCGTCCCGATAGGTCTAATGAAGAGTGGATAATAGAGAAGGTCTCAAAAACAGAGTGCGACTTGACGATGATGATAGGCTTTGATAGGCCAGATGTGTGGGAAGAGCGTATGGTGATTGGGAGTGAGTAGATCACGGACTGTGTCAGAGGTAGTAACGTGAATAGCAGTTGGTAGGTAGGTACATCATTGTATGATACACAATATGGTTACCAGTTTATTCACGCCCCGTTGCTGGGGTAGCCATGCGCTATACAAGCTACCGTAACATAACATAACATAACTTATACAGCCAGTAATGCATTTCTGCATCCTTGTTAAGTCCAGTGTTTACAGTGTCCATGCGTAGAATGATTTAACTCTCTTTTTGCCTCAGACAGAGATCTCGGTTTCCACCTCTGGGTTGTTGCTTAACATGTACCAATCCGAAGTATTTGAAAGTCTTGTTCTGCGGGTGGTATTCCTGAAAGTGTTTTGTTAGAGGTGGTCCTGTTTCCGGCTTGTGGATGTTACAATAATGTCCCAGGATTCTGCTTTTCAGTGGTCCGATGGGGCTGCCTACGTAGGTTTCATTGCAGGGCCAGATGATGATGTAAATTACATGATTCGAGTTGCGATTCATCCAGTCTTTGATTTTTGTTGTGCATTTTCCTGGTATGGTAAACTCCATCTGCTTGTTAATGTCTAATTCACAGGCACTGCAGTTGTGGCAGGTGTAGAATCCTTGGGGCTTATACATGAACTGGGCTTCTGGTTTGTTTTTACTTTATCAATGAATTCTGACTGACAGAGCATCTGTCTCAGGTTTCTTGCTCTCCTGGAGCCCATTTGTGGGAAGGTTTGGATCTGGTCTTTGAGGGTCATATTGTTTGTCAGGAGATACCAATGTTTTCAGAGGATTTTTCGGATATGGTAGTGACCGTTATGGTAGTTTGTTAAAAATCTGATTTTATTAGTTCTTTGTGTGGCATTTTCCGAAATTCCGAGTTGCAAGAGTTCTTGGCGTGGTATCTTCGTGCAGTCAGATGCTGCAGTTTCCAGTTGTGAACATGCATATCCCCTTAGTTCCAATCTGTTTGTTAGGTCAGTTGCTTTCTCTGTGTAGATAGCCATGCTACTGCAGTTGCGGTGTAGTCTCCGGGATTCTCCCTTGGGGATATTTTTTTTTTATTGTTGTTTGAGGGTGGCAGCTGTCCGCTCTCAGGATTGAGTTTGCTGCGGTAGGTTTCCAAAATGCCTTTGTATGTAGTTTCCCATCTTGTGCATAAATTGTTATGTCTAGGAAATCTGTTTCTGAGGCCGAAGAGTGTGATGTTGTCTTTATGTTCCATTTGTTCAATTGGTTGTGTTTAGAAAAACTTGTAGACTCCCCTGTGTTCCCTGCCAGATGCATTGAATATCATCTATGAAGCGTCCCCAGTATAGTATCTTGGGGGTGTATTTGGAGAAAGCTTCATCCCCTACCCAGTATTTTTCAACTTCTCCCATGAATATGCTGGTACACGGTGGGGCACATTTGGCCCCCATAGTGCTTCCTTGCAGTTGTAGATAATATTCAGAGTTTGAATGAAAACAAGTGGTAAGGCAGAAAAATAGCATCTCAAGTAGCATTTGATTCAATTCGAAGAAGTGCGCCGATTTGGTTAACAGAGCCTTTCTTACGGCACTTCTGCCATCTTCATGTTTGATGGAGGTGTACAGACTTACCACATAAATAGTCGTAAGTATGCAGTCTGAGTCCCAAGGTATGTTATCCAGTTTCAGCAAAATGTCTTCGGTGTCTCTTACAAACAACGGCAGATCTTTCATATGTGGTTGTAGGTGGAAGTCAATAAATTCCCCTACTTTGGAACAGATGGAGTTGATCCCCGCTATGATTGGTCTACCGGGTGGTGGGTAGCTGTTCTTGTAAATTTTCGGAAGTAAGTATAAAGCAGCCATTGTGGGATGCTCAATAAACAGATTGTTTCATTCTTCCAAAGTCAGCAAGTTGTTATGATACCAATTGTCAAGATTTTTTTTAGTTCTGCAAGAATTTGCTTGGTGGGTTTGTTTCCAGTTTTCTATAGCAGTCTGAATTGTTTAGCTGTCTCTTTGCTTCCGTGATGTAGTCATCTGGGTGCATTAGCAGGACATTGCCCCCTTTGTCTGCTTCTTTTATGATTATATCCTGGTTGCGTTCAAGTTCTTTTAGTGCCTTGATCTCTGGGTTTTCCAAGTTTCTTGGAAGGAAGCGCTTCTTTTTTTTATATTTGTGGAATTCCCTGGACAGATCATTAGTGACAGCTGTGTGAAAAAGGTCAATGGTGTTGTCTGGTGTTAACTGCGGGTAGAAGATTGATTGTGTTTTGGTATTGGTGTCCATGGTATATTTTGTTGCAATGTCTAGTTCCTGAGCAACCAAGAGTGGGGTTGCGGAGTCATTATCAATTAATTGAATAGGTCAATCATGGTCTTGGTTAAGTCCCAGAAAGCAGTTGGGCAGAAGCTCAGTCCCTTGTTCAGAATCATTTCCTGCGGTTGTGTGTGTGGGGTTCTAGAAATATTTATCATTAATTCGTTTGATTTTTGGGTTCTGTTTCTTGCTTCCTTCTGGCTTGTGTTGTCACTCCCACAGTCCGGTTTGGTGTTGAGATATTTGGGGTGTTTTCTGATTGGATTCTTGTATCTGTCATAGTTTGATTCCGAAAACCCAAACAAGATCCCCAGACTTCCTCTAAAAAATCCACCCTTACCTTTGTTGTTGCTGTGATTTCGTTACCTGGATACCTGCTTCAGACCTTGAGATCGAGTCAGGTACGTGTCTTGTGGATGCGCCCGCTCCTCCTCTCGTGATGTTGTCGTAGCATTTGGTGAACGTGTATACTCTACTCAGTTGATAATCTATTTGATCTCTACAAAATGTTCTGTTTTTCCGTTGTATCAGGTCTTCTTCGTAGTCATCAATCACTCTGTTCAAAATTTCGTAATTCCTTTTTGGTGATATCTCCCAAATTGGACTCTTCGATTTTCTTCATTAGGTCATCCACCTCTGTTTTGTAATTGTTATGTTCTTCCTCGGCTATGTCTATAAGTTGTCTTATCATATTATTAGATGCTTTTCTCAGGTTTTCTTCCCATTTAGTGATCTGTATAGGGTTAGTGGTTTCTACTGGAGGAAAAATAAGGATTCGTAATCCTCTTGGTATTCTGTCCACCTCCAAATATTTCTTGAGGCTTGCTGCTTCCCCCCACTTGGTGCTTTCCTTTTTTAAAGCTTTCTCAAGGACCTGGAAGGTAGATTTGGCTGATTGTGGGTTAGGTTTATTCGGTTGTTGAGGACCTCCTGGTTTGGAGAAGACCTCATGTATTCTTTGGTTTTGATGTTCTCTCCAATCTTTGCATGTTGCCATGGATTGCGTGTTGGTTGGTTTTAAATAACCGATTAGGATGGTGAGAGGGTTGAGTGGTCGATCTAGATTCCAAAAATCCTCTTTAATGCTTACGGGTCTTATTGGTGTGATAAGACCCTTCAAATAAAGAAGTAAAAGACCCCCACAAACAAGTACTTAACTTTCTCTGTACACACGACGGATAAACGAAAACTAGGGCTGTACTAACCCTATAAATCTATATGAACAAAAAGAGCACAAACCAATCATACATGCTGATATCTACTTTGGAATAGGTGGTCTCTGGGTGAAACCACCGTTTTGGTATGTGCCACAACCTAAATTGGGTCCTGACAAATTGTGTGTGAATCCTGGTAACACCCACCAACAACAAGGACTAGCTTTGCAACTTAGAGTAGGCTGTACTCAGAGAGAGGAGGCATGCAGAGGATGGAAGATAAAGGGGAGAAAGAAAGAAAGAAAGAAAGAAAGAAAGAAAGAAAGAAAGAAAGAAAGAAAGAAAGAAAGAAAGAAAGAAAGAAAGAAAGAAAGAAAGAAAAAGAAGATGGAAACACTCTATAGTTTCAGGTCAAGGACAGTTTTCATGGCTGGTTTTAGGCACATAGTGAGAGGAGGCTTTTCGAGGTAGCATGCAATCTGAGGATGTAAAATTATAGAAAGACACAGCATTATTTGCATTTGAGATAGGTCATATATTGTAGCATTTCTATTGCACTTAGTACCTGTTTGTGTCCACATTGATAGAAAGCCACACCATGTATGTGGGCGGCTGGAAGTGTCTTGTCTTTACTTTGAGCCTATATGGGAATTGTTTCCAGGTCATGTGTGAAGACCACTGAGATGTAGTCATAGTTTTATGGGGCACAACGTTCGGCGATGAGATGGATGAAAAATGTGAGAGTTTAACATGTTTCACCGTTTGTGGTAATATGCTTTCACTGATCAGCTCTGCAGGTCCATTTATTGAGTTGGTAATTTTTCTTTATGTTCTTAATCCCAATTCATATGCTGGTGGCAGCAATGGGATAAGGAGTGAGTGGGACTCAAAAATCTGCCTGTAAAAGACTGCAATACAGTTCTCGTTTATATGATTGCCATTATAAGATATCTATTAAGGACATTTTCCAAGATGCACTGTGTTAAAAATATTCTTTTGTCACAAAAGGATGTTGGTGCCGATAGTATGTGACTATTTCTGACTGCCAGGTGGACCATGTTAGAGTCCTCAAGTGACCCGCAATGTGTGACAGACAGTGGCGGCTGGCATGTACCGACAGTGGTGAGGCGGGGGGGCACAAACATAATTAAATTAATAAAATTGACTTACCTTCCATAAATGCAGCGCAATGTCCTTCTCCCTCTGGTGTCTTCTGGAAGCTCCGGGTGCAGGAAACAGCACTACTCAATCCTGGTGCTTCTCTCAAAGTATGAGAGCAGCACCAGGATTGGATAGAGCAGGCTCTCTCAGCGATCCCAGGAGCATTGGAGGCCTGCGCTTTCTCTAACCCAGCTTTCTAAGATAGCTAGGTTAGAGAAGTTTAAAATGTGCATGCTTGGCGGCCCGTCCCAAGATGGCCGGTCAAAGACACATGCACATTTTAAAGCGCACAACTCCATGCTGTTGCCACTTGAAAGCACTGGCCCACCCCGTCCTGACACTTAGTTCAGGATGGGTTGCTGAAAACTAAAATGGCAATAAATAAATTTTATTACCATTTTATTTGTGGGGCAACGCTATTCCACTCAAATGGAGGAGCCGCCCCTGATGACAGATCTCTGAGGTCCTTGTAGACCTGCCCAGTTATGATTGGGTGATTAGTTAGGTATAGCCTATGTCTATGCTCTCAGTTGCCAGCAAGGTAGTGTAGGACCTTTCATACAGTATGTGCCTGTACCGTTGAGAAGGAGGGATCAGGTAGTGAACTGAAATATAGCATCACGGAGTGACACAGATTACATCAGCTAGAGACTGGAGGAGTTACTTTCCTCCAGCTTATCATTAGAGATAGTGCAGGTTGCTTCTGTTGCTGCTGGTGTCTGCATAGTGATCCAATGTCTTCTCATTTTGAATTGGAGGTGGCATATACCTGGAAAGGTTATCCGCCTAGTTGCTGTATTGGTAGGATGTAACAGAGTGGTAGTGTTCATTATTTAGAGCATAGTACGTGGACTATAGTTAGGATCAGTTTGCTAGGTAGGATGTTACAGAGTGGTAGTGTTAATTATTTAGAGCCTAGTAGGTGGACTGTAGTTAGGATCAGTAAGCAATTAAAGCTAAGTAGGTGGTCTGTACCCAAGGGAAATAGTCCCCTATATATGAGGGTTAGTATGCAGGTGTACTAATCTCATAGAACCGGATAGCAATTATCCCCTGTAGTGGTGAGTAACTGCTTACCTGTTAGTCTGCAGGTATAGAGGTGGAGTTTCTGACCATAGTCCATTTACAGGCTTAACAGAATCAAAAGGCAGCACCCAGAACCTGTTGCCTTTTACCTGGACTCCCAGTTAAGTGGCAGCACAGGAACCAAACACCTGGTGACCTAAAGCTAGGTATAATACACCTGTTTACCAAGTAGAGCCCCAGTACTAGAAAAACCTTTTTTGCTTTGAGGGGCCTCAGGAAAAAAAAGTTGGAATCTCTGTACCAAATGTTCAGAAACATATTTTGAACACAATACCATAAAAACATATTTTGGGGTATAAATAAACTTTAAATTGTGTAACACAGGAGCCCTAGTTCTATTATGAAAGAAAGCTCATTTCTGCTGTGCCTGGTTTCAGTAGGTAAATTGTATAGATCTATCATCGACAGCACGGTGACATTTTAAAAAAAAAGCCTGCATCATATTTTACAGCAGTAGGGTGATAATTAAAATGATAAACCATAGTATGCAATGTTATTATTTACCTTAAATTGCCTAATCATGGCTTGCTGTCAAGGGCTGGATGCTTGGAAGGTCTGTCAAGTTTACTTCTTGAGTGCAGGAGGAAAGAACGACTCTCCCAGTAACCGCAGTGCTACTCTGCGCTTAACAGTAAATTAGAAAGGTGTCAAGTGTCTCCTTAAGAAGGATCCCATTAGATAAGTAGGGCACCAAACTCTCCATGGCACCACGGCAGAGAAAAGAGCCAATCAAGGTTTTACAGAAGGCAATACTAAGGGATTATTGCTGCATATGAGCAAAATCATAAACAATACCAGTAGCAAGTGGGGGTGAGGATTTAGTCCTGGAATTAGTGACAGCGATACCCTAGATCTTCAAGGTGGTGCACATACCTGTGGTATCCTAGAAATTAAAGGTGGTAAGTGTCTTGGTGAAGACTGAAAAATGCATTAGAAGACGCGCTTGGTGTGTGTCTGGGATATAACTGTGCTAAGGGGATCTTATAGCATGAATCCACAATGCTCTCTTCCTGAGTTCCTACCATGGTTCCCTTCTCAGAGTCAAATACAGCCTCATCCCTTTCACCCAGAATTTCAAACTGGTCCCTAATGAAATTAGCAAAGACCTCTCTGTCCCTACTACTGGCAATCATCCAGCCTCTGACCCTACATAAATCCTTCATCTGCTCTATGAACATGGTGCTAAGGACAATTCCCAGCCCTATGTTCCCAACTGCTTATGTGTGTCGCCTTTGTTCTTGGTATAGAGAAGAAAAAAAAACTGGACTTTTTGCAGTACTGACGCTGATTGGAATTGGTCGATGCCACGTCTGTATCCAAGCTCCTAAACTTTAGGCATCCCACCGCTGCTACCAATTGTAAGAACCCCTTTCAGAGGGCCATCAGGCCTTCTGTGGCTACTGGGCCCACCTGTGGTGGCTGAGGACTCTTACTCCTGATGTCCCAAGGCCCGACCTACTATGGATTCTGAGCAACTGGGCCATATGCCTCTTCTGCACTTGACTGTCAGTGATTGTTGTGGACAAGCAGTCAAAGGCTCCCTTCTGGGGAGGAAGAGTAGATAGAGGTCAGTTAACATGAGTCATTCCTCAAAGTGCACTCAGCAATGTCAATAAATCAATGTCCAGTCAAATACTTGTTTTTGTATGAAAAATAAGTATATTTCTCACACTATGCATTCAAAGAGATAATGACATTTGTAAGCAATAACACAATCCCCTTGAGGCTCTAGTGTTTATCTGGCAAATCCCTGTACCAGCCTCTTCCTTGCAATATGGTCAGGGTTATTCCTCATTCACTGGTGGCCACATCTAGTGTTGCAGGGATTCTGCTGATACACAGAACTATGCGAAGAACCCCAGGACCTCAGTGAATTGTGGTGTACCAGAAACTCACCTCAGAACCCAGAACCCAGTATCCGGCTAGCATAAGTGTCCCATTAGTTATCCGAGATTTAGCTCGGCGGTCCCAATGTGTAGACAACCCAGAACAAGCGACTCAGTACATACTCAGGAATGGTGGGAATCGGAAATACCTGTTCGTATATTATTCTCACATCAGTCCACAACAATAAACAACAGAGACACGTTGTAAATAAAAGGGGTTTATTTTTATAGACCACGTGTCCTAAGATGCAGTACTTTGGCTAATACAAGCAGACAAATGATTAATATCAAAACCAGCAACATAGTTACAATACCATAGAATATAAAAGGGGTGATCATATTATAATGACAGTGGATACTACCACCTTCCCTTTACTAAGAAGCTAATATTATTATTATGCTAATAGAAGGTCTCTTAGGCTTGAATAGGGGACCCCATACCTCAAAGATCAGCTTAGTGAAATCACATCACAGGAGCATCAGGAGACTTCTCGCAGGAAGGCTCGTCTTCGGTCTGAATAATAAACATGATGTCTGTGATACTAAAAGCACTAATTTTCAGGCATTTGCAGCTGCGCGTGTGTTATGGCTAAATAGTGGGCCGATCAACCTAGAGTGAAAAACATGCATTGTGTAATACCCCAGACTGTTTGTCACACCATGTACAGACCAAGGTCGCTGCGCAGAGCTTGGGATAGTAGCAACAGATCGCGCTTGTGTGAAGCAAGTCTCGAGTCAACAGTCTGTTTTAAGAAATAACATGTAAACGCAGTGCCGTGTGCAAAAGCAAAAAGATGGCTTTCTAACATCTAACGTGGTTATGCTAACTTAACAATGCCTGTACGTATTCAGAGAGAACTCACTACACGCCCCCTTGATCGAAGCACTATTTAGTAGGCAAGAAAAGAGAGAACGCAGAGTTCAGTTTCGTCAGAGCAGAACAAGGCGTAACCAATTCAAAGGTTCAGAATGAGTTAAAGTCTGAAACGAAAAAAATTGAAAAACAACAGGGGAAACTGTGGAGTCCGGAAAAAAAAATATAATCAATTAAAAAAAAAAAAACTCAAAACAACCAGCATGGAGAAAGCAAAAAAATAAATGCCGCGGCAGGGTGCTGTCCAGGAGCGACAGGTGCCAAGGACGATAGTTCAGTCAATCCATGAATGTATAGGCAGCATATGTGGCAACCGCTTCCAACAAAAAATCATTTGCAGGGCCAGCGAAAGTCTCAGCCATCCAATCCATCAACGAGAAGGAACACACGTGTTCTTCAATCAGCGGAGCTTCCAGCACGATCAGAGGGCACCCGGAATGTTCCTCCAAATAGCTCATAGCCAAGAAGTTGTAGGCAGCTGTAGAGATGTCCCAATTACCCAGGATCCCATGTGCTGCTCCACAAGCCATTATCCGGACACCAGAACAGGTCAACTCGTGAGACACTAAGGGCCTCATTAGTCGATCGAAATCCGGCACCGGAGACACCAGGCTGGTCAAGCACAAATCCAAAGGCCATTCAAAGGGGCAATCCAGGCAGTGTAGCACAGGCTGCACGCAGGTGAAGTAGCAATACCGGAAGGACAATCCATACGCCAGGCTTAATGTCGCCAATGGCAGAGTTCCATAAAAGTCAAGCATCCTATCCCGAAGAAGCTGCAGGCGGGACAGGTGCACGAGTGGCACAGATGGAGCAGCCATTTCGTAGTATGAAAAGGAAAAGCAGCACACCTGCCGCTAGCGCCAGAAGTAGCGGAACACCTCCAAAGATGCTCGAGAACAGAGAATGAAAAAAGCCCGGAACCACACCAAAAATAGTTTGGAAAGAGGTCACGAGACCCGAGCCCACAAGTTTAAAAAAATGAGCCAGGCCGGTCGTGGACGAGGCATTGAAAATAGTTTGGATCAAAGAGCCGAAATGTAGGGGGAGGTCAGTATTCAGAAGCGCTTGTACCTCTGTGCGCGTATTAGCAACGTGAAGGTCGAATGTTTCACGAGAGGAAGTCAAAGACACCTCTTTTTGGGACAATAAGGCTCTTATTCTGCTCAACTGGTTGAACTCTGCTTTCAAGGTTGGAATCGAAGGCCAGATAGAAACATCCAGCCGCCCATGCGGGGGTGGAAAGAGAACATTATTGCAGCAGACTACTTTCTGCGAGACAGTTACTATGTATGGGATTCCCACTAACATCCCACAGCAAGCTTCAGTATTCAAAATTAAATAACTACCGTTAGCAAGCAGCTTAAAAGAAGGGGTAATCATAGGCACTGGGATACCTCGCAGAACGCAGGCCAAATTCGGGGCTTGTACATTGCACGCGCCGTGTAATTGAATGTGCCTACAAACCAAGGAATGGTCTGGTGACGTGGTGCATTCCTCGCCTTTCAAATAAACCTCAGTTCCGTCCCTAGTACATCTATACGTAAAGGGGAGGGACCAAACCTCGTGTATGAAAGCGGTGCCTAGCGGTTCATATCTACCTAAAGCATAATGTTTCATACAAGACGTAAACTTAAAAAGCGCAAAAGGGAGAGTTATCAATCCGTGTGCTAGCCACGTAGCCGAATTGATCTCCGCTACTGAGAAGGGCAATGGCTCTAATTTTTCAATATGTAACAATGAATATGTAGCATCCTTCATGGACATAAAGCGCTGCTTGTCAGTAAGGTTAAAGGGAAGGAATAACGATGTAGTGTTCAAATAGTCCCAAGGGACCCTCCCTGCCTTTAACGTCTGCAATGTCCACGCAAACTGCATAACAGAACGCAACTGGTTTTGACCATGATATAACACAGACATATCATCATGCACAATATCAACAACTGACGAAACAATATTATCTAATGTATAAATCCTAGAAGAGAGAGTGCTAATGCTATTATCTATAACGGCTAAAACCTTCTCCATGTTTGCTTGGTCAATAGCTCTCAATCTGGAAGCCGCCTCAATCTGTGACAACTTCCAGACTTCGTTGTAAATAGCATACGCCCACCTTTTGGTTCTGCCGCTCACAGGACCCTTAACAAAATCATTCAAATCTATTCTGTCATGTAATTGTGATAAGTGATCCTTGACAGACGCCAAAGTGGAATGTCGCAGCCAAGATTGACATAACTTGCCCACAGAGTATGTAGTGACAGTATGTGACGACTCAAACCGAGGGTCTACACGTTCTTGAGTATATCCCGGTTTCAGTCCCAGAAAACGTCGTTGACAGATATCTGAACTGCTTTGCCAAATTAACCAACCCTCACTATCAACTTTCGAAATATTGAAAGATGTATTTGAAACTAAGGATTGCAAAGCAGCGCGGGACAGATCTGTGTGGTTATCCCAATTGGGATAAGCGCCCAGATCTGGCACAGAAGGTGACTTTAATTGTTTAGAAGTAGCCAATCCGAAACAGGTGGTTTGGAAGATGGATGAATTTAAAAATAAAATATGATTTGGTATAAGACAGGCACGATGTAAAGCCTCTGTACCCTGTACCTGCCACGGCTTGGAACCCCAAACCGACTTTAGATCAATAGTAGCCTTCCATACATCATAACCTTTGATTGACAACTCGTCCATGAAGGACTTAGAATAAAGTAGCTTCGTGTGTGTCAGTCTAACTTTTGCGGCAGACTCAGGCAGCACCTTAAAATAAAACGCTGCCGGGTTGGAAACACTGAAATCGGTAAAATATGAATACTTGTTAACCAGTGTTTGTGAACTTCCGAATTCGGGAGTAGGACAGTGTTCCCATTGGGTAAAATTTACAAAATTTCTAAACGTATTTGCTTTATGCAGGAAATGATTGCCATAATGTTGAAAACAATACTGTTCCGCATAATTAGCCGCATTTTCGTATAAATCTTCAGCATCAAAAGCGGCATAATATTTCAAATCAGAAAACAGTGATTCAATGGCGTGTACATCCCAATCATCAGAACGTATGTTCTGCCTAACCACATCACCCATAGAAACACGAAATACATTAGGTATATTAATGACCTCTGTAGGCCCATGAATTTGGAATTTAACAGCATCCCATGCGATTCCATCCAAGACGGGCCAGGCAGTAATATTCACAAAAGTCTGGTCCCTCTTCATGATGTGGGACGAGGAGTGGGGGGCCAAAGTTCCATTGATAAGTCTAATTGTCGATCTCTCACTCAGATAGTGGCCATCCACAAGACGGAAAAAAACTATTACAAATCCAAGGGACATAAACAAAAAAACACTGAAAAGCAACAGCCAAATGTATGTCCAAGGGGCAATCAAAAAATGTCTCTTAAACCAGCTGAAAAAAACTGCAATGTTCGATGGGGGGCTTGAGGGCAATGAGTTAGTGTCAAAGGAGAAACGGGACTGTCCAAGCGCCGTAGATTGGAAAACAGGTGAGGGACCACGTGTAGGATAAGCATACTCAGTCTCTTCGGGCAAACCACCAGCCGATGGTATCAACAAGGGATCAGTAACCGATTGCATCTCGATGGCAACATCAGGCAAGGCGTTAGAAGCAAGAGTCAACATTGAATTTCTCTGCAGCGTCTGGCATGAAACTGCTGGAGTCACACTAAGAAGTATCGGCCACTCGCTGAAGTTTGACATTGTCAATAGAGATGTACCTGTTTTCTTTGCGACCAGGAAGTGGAGGTAAAACGACTGTTCTTGTACCCTGCACTCCAAGCACTGGAACTGGTGCACGATAAGAGGGGCCGAACTCCTTCTTGTTCTCCACCTTCTCACGGACCAGATCACCAACTCGGGGTAGCCAGCCGACTACCGGAATCTGAACTTCAGCTTCAGATGTGGAGGGCATGTGTTCCTTCGATAGAGTGTCTCTGGCTTCTTGCAGAGTCTGTAAAACAGCACAGTGATCATCTACGTCAAAGGGTGCGGTCGACGCCGCCATGTCTAGACCATCAAGGTCTGGTACAAACATTCTTATTCCGAAGAGCATCATGTACGGGGTCCGCCCACCCAGAGACCTTCTAGGGAGATTATTAAGTGCACGTTGGACGTTATACAAATGGGCTAGCCAGTTTCGGCCTGTGCCTAAAACACGGGCTGTCAATGATTGCTTTAAGTCACGGTTCATTCGCTCCACCACACTATTACCCTCAGGTCGGTAGGGGGACGAAAATTTGACTAGGACCCCCAAATTTCCCATAGCCTCCTTGTAAGCCTTAGAGGCAAACGCAGGGCCCTGATCAGAATGGAAGGTACCACACGCAAAAGTTCCCACAAAGACACGCAAATCTCTGATGACAGTCCGCGAGTCAGCACTCCTTTGTGGCCATACCCACAGAAAACGTGTGCACGAATCCACTGCAACCAAGATGTACTTGTACGCAGTATCAGAAGAAAAAGGACCGCAGTGATCCAAATAAACACAACCAAATGGTTTATTGGATATGTACAATTGTGTTTGTGATGGGCGCGCAACAGTAGAAGGTTTAATCTGTTGGCAAATGTCACAATCGAGAACATAAGCGCGCGCTTGTTTATATAAACCGAACCACCAGTAACGTTGTTGTAGCAGAGATATAGTGGCTGACACTCCGGCGTGGGCTGACGCCAACCCCTCATGAGCAGCCAGAATCAGTGCGGGTCTGCAGTCCGCGTTGGGAATAATTCTGTCACCAACGTCGTTAATCCTCACTAATGGGACATTATCAGGACTTAAATGGTAAATGTAACGAGAAGGAAAACCCTTCGGGTAATCGCCTCCCTTTTCTGTAGCAGCAATAGCTGCCAAGATGTCATCATCAATCTTACTCTTTGATCTGGTTACTGCTGCCACTAAGTATGTAGCCACTGCTGTTTTTGCTGCCTCGTCAGCCAAGCCGTTGCCGACAGCATGGACACCAAGTCGTTGGTGACCAAGAGTGTGAATTACATTCACGAGTGGGAGACGTTCTTTAAAGTCTGCCACTCGAACCCAAAGCGTTTTATGCTTAATTGTGCCACCTTTCGTGTCTCGATAATCATTCTGAGACCAGAAGTGTAAATTGTCATTATAGGACTGGACACAGTAGAAAGAATCACTCACAATTAGAGTAGTGACTCGGGGATCAGCAAACTCCAGCGCAAGCAATAGAGCCCGAAGCTCCGCCAATTGCGCGGTACAATCGCCCAATGACTGCGTATGCACTGCATCAGATTGGAATTCACCATTTACGAAAGTACCTACGACAATTGCGCAAGCCGCTGAGTAGGCGTGCTTTGATCCAATTGCGGGCTGCGCAGACCCGTCAGTGTATATGACACAATGGTATTCTTCGAGCGGGCGCAAAGACAGAGGAGCTGGATGAACGAATTCATACTGCAAGAACTCTTGAGTCTGTAATGAGGCATCAAAGATGTAGGTGACGTCTGGCGACGTCAGTGTTGTGGCCCATTGTATCCACCGAGGATGCAAAGCTTTAGAATTTGGTACACTTGCCTTTGTCACCGCTTCTAAGGCGGGATAGGGTGTTACAACCAGAATCTGTTTCCCATGTGACAGTGCGCGTTCTTTAAGGATCGCCATCTGTACAGCAGTCAGAACTTTTTCGACCGCGGAAAAACGTAATTCAGCAGAGGTGTACAAGTGGGATTTGTACGCAATGGGGACTGTATCGCCCTCATTAAACGTCAAATACGTGAAACCCACGGCGCCTGGCACTATTCTTATTACCAGGTTGGTGCGGTTATCACGTGTCAGCAAATATTGTGAAGCAAGAAGGTCAGCCTGTAAAGACTGTAAAATTTTAGAATGTTCCAGCTGCCAGCTAGACTTCGAAAATGTGGGTTGTACCAAGGCGTAAAGCGGCTTGATACGCTGGGCATAATCAGGAATGTACGTACGGCCGAAATTCAGAAAGCCCAGTAGAGATTGTAATTTCTTTAGTGTCGTTGGCGCACTCAAGCATGCGCACTTCTCCAGAAAGTGGGGAGCTAACCCCTTTCCTTCATTATTGAGCTCGTAGCCCAAAAACAACACTGTATATTCCGCGATGTGAGACTTCGCAAAATTGAATTTGTAGCCATAGTCAGCAAAACTCACTACAATATTGTCGACTCGAGACAGATGCGGCAACAGCTCGTCATCCGTGAGGTAGATATCGTCAACATAGGAGTATGCCTCGGGGTCTATTCTTTCTAAGAGGGAAACCACGCGAGCGGAAAAGACGCCAGGGCTATTTTTGTAGCCCATGGCTAATCTCGTAAACTGTTTTTGTTTACCGCCCGAAGTAAACGCTGTCCACTGGCTACTCAGTGTGGACAGGTTATGGCTAAAAAAGCCATTGGAAATGTCAAGTGTCGTTTTAAATCGTTTACGCACGAGACTGTCGACTAGAGCCGAGCTATGTGTATTTTGTACCGCGCAGGTCCGGCAATGGGAGTTTAGGTGCCGGTAATCCAAAACTAAACGGTACGAGCCGTCAGGCTTCGTCACAGTGAATAAAGGGTTATTCATAGGGGACACACATGTTTCAATTACACCCTGATATTCCAATTGTTCAAGGATCGCCGCGACGTGGGGTCTAGCTTCACGACGCATGGGATATTGGGGCTGAGGCTGGGGCATAGACCGCAATGGAATCTCATGGCAGGGGGACAACCGGTCCCAACCCACCTGAGTACGATATACCGCTGGCGCAAGCGCCAGCGCCCATTCACCAGCGTACATTTCAGCTTGGTCCTTAGGCACCGTGTGCGCAAAGGACGGGAGGATTTTCTCCTCCCCTCTAGGAGCGTCCAAAATGAAGGCCGGGGGCCAATCTGCCTCCGCTAGGAGGATATCATAGGTGGTGGTCAGATTATCCCAAAAAATCCCTTTTATAGTACGTTGTATGTCACCCTCTATTAATAAGACTATTTCATAAAGTCTATCAGGGGGAGCCACTCTGGTGTCAGCTGTTTCAACAGTAACCAATACATCAGTTGCTGTCGCCGCCAGAAATGGACGCAGAGCTTGACGGACTATGGTAATTTCCGCTGCGCTGTCTAGTAGCGTCAGCGCCCATGTCCGGTTCCGAAGCTGTGTCCGCACTATCTGAGGCATATGTTGCCGTCAGAGCCGCCACTTTCTTCTTCTGAAACGGGGGTCTTTGTCGAGCAAACTCGTCCTGCTTGCCTTTACCCTCAGTCTGTCGGGGTTGGTCACGCTGTTGTGGAGCACCCCGACCTTTGCCATAAGGACAAGCTACACTTCAAGTATTCAGTAGCACAAGGGTTCAATAACCTTTTTAATAATCAAGCCTGAAGGAACCTATATCAATAGAACTAGGTAGGTTTGAAATCCGTCAGACTTGTTATCCGGAAACAAGAATGAGGGTGCTGTGGACTAAATGTAAGCACTACTAAAGCGTTTCAACTCATAGACCAAACGTTAGGTGCGCCATGTTGCAGGGATTCTGCTGATACACAGAACTATGCGAAGAACCCCAGGACCTCAGTGAATTGTGGTGTACCAGAAACTCACCTCAGAACCCAGAACCCAGTATCCGGCTAGCATAAGTGTCCCATTAGTTATCCGAGATTTAGCTCGGCGGTCCCAATGTGTAGACAACCCAGAACAAGCGACTCAGTACATACTCAGGAATGGTGGGAATCGGAAATACCTGTTCGTATATTATTCTCACATCAGTCCACAACAATAAACAACAGAGACACGTTGTAAATAAAAGGGGTTTATTTTTATAGACCACGTGTCCTAAGATGCAGTACTTTGGCTAATACAAGCAGACAAATGATTAATATCAAAACCAGCAACATAGTTACAATACCATAGAATATAAAAGGGGTGATCATATTATAATGACAGTGGATACTACCACCTTCCCTTTACTAAGAAGCTAATATTATTATTATGCTAATAGAAGGTCTCTTAGGCTTGAATAGGGGACCCCATACCTCAAAGATCAGCTTAGTGAAATCACATCACAGGAGCATCAGGAGACTTCTCGCAGGAAGGCTCGTCTTCGGTCTGAATAATAAACATGATGTCTGTGATACTAAAAGCACTAATTTTCAGGCATTTGCAGCTGCGCGTGTGTTATGGCTAAATAGTGGGCCGATCAACCTAGAGTGAAAAACATGCATTGTGTAATACCCCAGACTGTTTGTCACACCATGTACAGACCAAGGTCGCTGCGCAGAGCTTGGGATAGTAGCAACAGATCGCGCTTGTGTGAAGCAAGTCTCGAGTCAACAGTCTGTTTTAAGAAATAACATGTAAACGCAGTGCCGTGTGCAAAAGCAAAAAGATGGCTTTCTAACATCTAACGTGGTTATGCTAACTTAACAATGCCTGTACGTATTCAGAGAGAACTCACTACACTAG
Source organism: Triturus cristatus (assembly GCF_964204655.1). Taxonomy (NCBI): domain Eukaryota; kingdom Metazoa; phylum Chordata; class Amphibia; order Caudata; family Salamandridae; genus Triturus; species Triturus cristatus. The sequence goes on along the minus strand of NC_140586.1, from coordinate 319,473,952 downwards.
GGAATGCTCACCAATAGGCCTACTCAAAACTCTTACTTTGACTCTTAGGAAATAGTCAAAAGTATCTATGGTGGCACAGCACCTTCAGCAGTGAGTCACCCGGAGCCCACTCAGGCCCGATTCCTGTAGCACAGAAGTGTTCAGGATTCAACGGGTGCTCTGACCGCGGACACTTGCAGGCTCTGATCCCATTTGGAGAAGTCAGGCTGCTCGCGGGACACATGCCAGCATCCAGCAGGCGCATTCTCTCTCCCAAGCTGCGCTGCTTGATTCCTCAGAGATCTGAGATGCTCCCAGCTTCCATTGGTGCGGTAAATCTGTTTTCCCACATGGGGGGAGGGGTTGATCTTCAGGCCCCTTACCAGTTCCCAATGATGGTGCGACGTCCTCCACTGGGTCCACCAAAGTCCTCGGGCTCCCACAGAGGCAGATCTTGATGCACAAGCGCGACTCGTAGACCTCAGCTTCTACTTTCTCAGGCAACGGCCCACAATTTTGGCAAAGCTCTGTGTCAGCAGCAACTCCTGGCATACGGGATTGCCGTTGCATGCAGGTTTCTGACCAACAAAACACAGCAACTTCTGAACAACATGACTGAAGAGGTACTGTGAGGTTTTGACAAATGAGTACAAATCTGTAAGATAATTACAGAAATACTTGGAATGCGGACTAAACAACTCAGAGGACCCTGCATTGAGAAGAGAAATGACAGGCATAGGCTAGGTTATTTTTATGCCTGAGCAATCAATCAATCAAAGTGTTAAATTCCCAAGATATGACAGGAAGACCACAAAGACAATCTGTGACAGGAAGTAAAGGAAAATCCACACAAGGAGAAACAGTATTCCACACACCGCTAGTAAGCAGTAACCTCTATTAAGAAGACAAGTGAATACGGTTTCAAACACTGACTGTTTATACCGGGTGCTTAGGTTTTAGGCGTGCACACACACAATTGGAGAGGATGTGGCCTAACGGCCAGTGCTACCGACTTTGGAGTTGGGGAACTAGGTTTCAGCCTCCGCGTCGGCTTCAACATCCTATGATTCTCGGCAAATCACTTCTGCCCGTGCCTACCAAAAATGATAGTGTAAAAATGAATGTGTCCTTGGGTAACGTAACTGGTGCTCATGTAAAGCGCTCCTGTGCCGTCGGGTCGAGTTCGCGCCATATAAAACCGAAAAGGAAAAAAAATACAAGAAAAGACGTCATGGTACATACTAGAACTTCCTCTTGCAGCAGTCCCTTCCTGAACTTCCCGTCATTTGACACAGACCCCTACCTAGGGGCCTCTACCGTTTCTGTCAGAAGGAGCTCGAGCGCCTTGCACAAACCTCTAAAAAAGGATCGGGTGGGATAAAAAGAAGCCGTGTTCCTAGAACTCAAAACACACCCAGATGGAGAGGCCGTGAATTCCTACATAAGAAATCACGTTATCTCGACCATAGTTTATACAGAGACAGGAGACTAGAACCCATGAACTGCAGCCCAACAACACATGCTTGCTTCTTACAGGCTGGCCAAACAATAACCTTGCTGAGTCACGCTGCGCTGTCACCGTCGTTGCTTTCAGGTCAGCAGCCCTCCGTGGCCCTATGTTTCATCCAGACCGCGCTGCACTTCGGCGCGCCAGAAACGCAAACATCCTGTGCAAGGCCATAAAAGTAGTTTTCCGACATGTTAACCAGGTTTTATGTTCCTCTTACTCTGTATTTTCCGTTCACTTTAAAATATATAAAACGTCATTATCGCGCCCTTCAGCTTCCCTCTCCTATTCCCATTAAGATGTGTTGAAGGCGCCCTGAGTAACACGGTGTGATGATGGCTCAGCAAACACCACACAGGAAGCACTGTGGCCTGACTCCAGCTGTGGCCAAAAGCCCGCCTCTAGGCTATTGGCATGTCTTGTAGAAAGGTCAGTGACGTTCATTACAAAACAGGGTAAGTTTAATTGCTTTGCATTAACATAAGCCACAAAGGCGCGAGCTTGGAAGGGAAGTGTTGTAACATGTGGAAGAGTCGAGGATAAACAATCTAAAAAATCTCCTTGCATGGAGAAATCAAAGTAATAGTTTATTTTATGACACCAGATTTGCCCGAAAATCAGCAATTTGATGGTGATATGTATCCTTCGGAAGTCTGCATTGATGGGAAGAGGTCATGCAAGGTGCAGCAAAACATGAAACAGCCCACATATGGCCCGAGCGTGCCAAAGTTGAGGGTAGCTGTCAATAGTGGACCCAAAAGAATGTTGTGCAGAAAGAGTTATCTCGAATGGATGCCATACAGGGGTGCAACTAGAGCCAAATTACAGGGGGGGGGGGGGGCGCCACTAATAATTCCAGCAATGTAGAGACACATTTCGGGGGGCTAATACTTCCAGCAATGTAGAAATGTAGAGCCAAATTTGAGGTGGAGGGGCTAATACTTCCAGCAATGTGTCCTTGTGTAATACAGCTGGTGCTCATGCAAAAGTGCCTCAATACTTTCCGGTGGAATTCGAGCTGTATAAAACTACAAAAAATGAAGCCTTAGGTCACTTTTCAAGAAATGCATTCTCACACTGTAGCTGCAAAATTAATTTATAGGCTGAGAATAGGCAGAGTAGAGATGCAGGGGCTCTAGGAACGGGTGAAAAAACAACACAGCCTCTTTATCAAGTAATGGTCTTTTAAAGACCTGTGAAATACTCAGGTGTGGCTGTGATAAGACGCCAGACCAGCCAGCCCACAGCAGCTCAAGAACTGTGTGTGTGCGTGCGTGCGTGTGTGTGTGTAAGCTGACACACACGATGGGTGCATTAAGAAATTGCTGCAGGAGAGCAATGGGTATTTGCACCTGTCCTGTGTAAGAGGATCAATTTGATATTACAGAAGAAGCTGCAAGTTTTAGCAGAGTGCCATCCAGCGGCGGGACCTTCACTGTGGCGGAGGAGCGTCGCCCCCCCTGCCAGCAGCCCAAAAATGAAAAATAAAACAATAATGAACCTGTATTTATTATCGTTTTATTTTTCTCTGTAGCATCGTCTAGGGGGCGGGGCCATGGGGATGACAGGCAAAGGGGGAGTGGTAGGTGAACTGGCTGTCAGTGCGCATGATGGTTTCGCAGGATGTCTCAGGCCGGCCAAACCGTCATGCGCACTGAAGCTCTCTCCAACCCCAGCTGCGTGGCTGGGTTGGAGAAAGCAGGCACAGGCTCCCAATCTACCTGGGAGCGCAAATCCACGGCGCACAGGCCAATCCCGATGCTGCTTTCATGCAGCATCAGGATTAGCCATAGGGATTCTGGGAGCCTGTGCCTGAAGTGCACGGTGACAGAGCCAGAGAGGAGCATCAGAGCGTCGGTCAGGTAACTTCTTTTATTATTATTATTTTTTTTTGGTTGTCCGTCCCCGGTTCCCCTTCTCACTCTGCCCCGCCACTTTGCCCAGACACCTGCTGCTACTCCTGCCATCTGTATTCATAGGGTACATTTCCAGTGACCAACACCATTAGCATGATTACAGGAAGGGTAATAAACACAAACAAGGACTGGAAATTATGGAGCATTAAAGTCTGAAGTACACACATGTAGTAGCTCTACCGCTGGATTGGGCGCACAAGTGAGTGAGTGGTTCCATGGTCTGGAGAGGATGAGGAAAACACTACAAGGTTGATCTGTCGAATCCCTCGAAGGAAAGTCATCACTAAATCTTCCCAACATTTTCCAATACTTGAATTTGATGGACAAGTTTAAATGCTGTTTTTACATTTGAAAATCGGTTAGGGCCAGATTGACAAAGGGCCTCAGCACTTGTGGTGGAGGCTCTGCAGCCATGGCAGGGGGCCCGCAGTCGTGGCAGGCGACCCACACTCATGGCAGGGGGCCAGCAGTCGTGGCAGGGGACCCACACTCATGGCAGGGGGCCAGAAGTTGTGGCCGGGGGCCTGCACTCATGGCAGGGGGCCCGCAGTCGTGGCAAGGGACCCACACTCATGGCAGGGGGCCAGCAGTCGTGGCAGGGGGCCAGCAGTCGTGGCAGGGGGCCTGCACTCATGGCAGGGGGCCCGCAGTCGTGGCAGGCGACCCACACTCATGGCAGGGGGCCAACAGTCGTGGCAGGGGGCCTGTGCTCATGGCAGGGGGCCCGCAGTCATGGTAGGGGGTCCGCACTCATGGCAGGGGGAGGGGCCCGTCGTGGCAGGGGGCCTGCTCTGATGACGTGACCTCACATTGGAGTTTCTCATTGTGGACGTCCCGCCACGAGTGCATGCCCCCGCCACAAGTGCAGGTCCCCCACCACGAGGTCATGCCCCCAGCCAAAAGCGTGTGCCCCCCCACCACAAGTGCAGGCCCCCTTGCCACGAGTGCGAAACTCTTTGTGAATCTGGCCCTCCTTCGTTAACTTCTGCTGATTGTTAGGGTGTCATAAAAATAACTACATACAAGGTTTAAATACAAACTAAAGTTGCTACAGGCCTGCCACTTACATTTTAAAAATGAGACACGTCAATCACAAATCCTTCACAAAAATAAAAGCTGAAAGTCGAATTTAAGTCCACCTTGGAACACATATCACCACATTATCAATTTTATCCCCCTCAAACACCTCGGGGAAACTGCAAAAGCTATACTAATTGTTGTTTGAATAGTATGTAATAAAGTTATGAAAATAAATCAAATTGAATGGTCCTCCAGGCCATAAAGTGAAAGTCTTTGGGTGTGGCAGCGCCAGCCTATTTAAGCATCCGTGGCAACAGATCCTCTTGCAGTCTAGTCCGCTGCAATGCAAATAAATGAGCTGATGATACGAAATATGCAAACTGAATACTGTGGTCCATTCAGCCAGCCTTTGTAGGAGCAGAACAACATGAAAGGTGTTATGATTCAGAGGCTAAATCCGCTGGAACAGGTGACTGTAGTTGAGGTAAAAATGGTGTCACTCGAGGTGAAAAAAATACTTCATGATAAGCCATAGCAAAAAAGATCTTGCTGATGCAGTGCTCTTGATTCAAAATAATGTTGGGAGTGTATATACACTAAAAGACAAATTTATTATATTCGAAAAACCGACCCCTATGGAAATAGCAAATGGTGGCGATAACCTCGCTCTGCATATATTTGAAAGTAAAAGGCATAGCATAGGGTTACTCATCCAGATATGACCTACGTACGTTGGTGGAAATTGATCATTTTATATAAAAAAAGGGAAGAATGCATGAATTTTTTTTTTGCTAGAATATAGAAAATAGATTGTATTTGTGGACCTGCTTAAACACCACGTGGATGTTGAAATCACATGAAGAAAGAGAAAGTAGATTCAGATGATATGTATCTACATGATTTGACCAAAATTAGAATGTGATTTTGAACAACTGAAGGAGAATATTAGCTCTTGGAAACAGAGAAATGTTAATAAGGGTGGTAGAATGTATACATTTTGGACGAACAAAGACAAAGAGAATCTGTAATCAGTATCTCAGAATTGGACTCCTCTGGTAATGATGATACCGTCCCTTTAAATTCAGTGAGAGATGCAGGTTGGGTAAACTTGCGGCAGAGGCTGAGGTACAGGAAGTCTACTAATAAGAGACTGTGGAAGAAGAGGAAGAGACGGACACCTTATAATGTCAAGATGATTTAAGAATTACACAATCCAAATAATGACATACCCCCCCAGGTTTTTCCAGAGAGTGGCGCTGACCACCAAGATCAGGATAGAGATAGGCCAGTTAGGGTTCTGGGGGGGATGGAGGCTGTGGAAGGTCATAGTATTGAGTGAGCGCAGAGGTTAGCGTTTTGTGCAAGATCCTTCCTTACTACTGTAAGTGGGCCGCTTAGCTGTTCTTGCTAGGAAGGCTGGGATCAGTCCGAGATTGGGTATCACTAACGTAATAATGCTGGGGAGCAAGGTGCATTTTTCAGACTGAACAAATGAAAATGATCTATGAGCGGAGGATATTTCTGAAAAATTAGATAAATGGGTTTGGATACAGTGTGAAATGGACTTAGGGCCAGGAAATGAAGAGTCTGGAGCAGCTTGGGGGTGTGACGGCAGGTGATTCTGGCATACCGGGCCATGGATGAGAGTCAGCCCCCAGTTAAGTCTTGGGGGCAGCTCAAGGGTACCAGCCAGAATGGACGAAGGGGTACAGTGTGGCCCTCCCAACATCACCGGAATCGACAGTGGCATCGTCTTCTTTTCCACATTAAAATCGAATTTGTGTGATACGCATGATGGAGGAGTGGAAGATGGTGAGATGTCTGGCGTGAGTGCTGTGTGTTTTTTACAGTGATGTTGAGGGTGTGGATTATGACATGGTGTGTGAAAAAGGCTAGGCATTTGGTCTGAGTGTGATGCAAGGCTTTGTCAGAAAGAAAGACAATGATATTTGCTCGCGGGGGATGGTGTTGGGGGTTGTGTTGACAAGGGACAGAGTATTGGTGCCTTTCCGAAACCAAATGTATGGGAGGACCAGGAGAAGGTGTGGGTCAAAGAGAAGAAGGAAAAAGGCAGTGCATAGCTAGCTGCGGAAGGAGGCTTGCTGTGGGACTGAAGGTCTGTCGGCTTTGGACATGAGCAGGAAGGCTGCCATGGAAGAGGGTACATGCTTTAAATCAATTGAAGGTGCTGCTTGTTCACTTTGTGGGAAAGAGGTTGAAGAGACCGGGACGGAAGCTAGCTTGGTAAGCTTTATTCATAACTTCGGAATGGCGTGTTAATGAAGATTCCCGCGTAGAGACTGCCCGACTTTGACCGAAAACTGTGTGGAGAACCGGTGTTTTGATCTCTAGGGAAGGAACAGTATAGAAGCGCGAGTAGCGTTTATAAGAACGTTTTCCTCGATATCTAGAGAGCAACTTTGGAATTTAGAGGATACATTTGTCATTTAACAGTTTACGTAGTGGGTCGCGACACTGCTCGTCATACTAGCAAATAGCCCCAAAGAATTCTGGATAATGTAGTGGCAGCGGTGAGTACGCCTATGCCACGAGTATGTGAAATAATGCCATCCCTGGACACGTGTTTCGAGGTAATTGCCTCTCGTCAGCAGGGAGCAGGTAGGTATGCGGGGTGCCAAGTAGACTGCCAAAATATATAGGTAAAGTACCTATGGGGCTACTTGCTAAAGACCAGCGGAGTGCGACCCACGTGAAAATAATGTTTGAAGCTCCCTGAGCGATTGGCTGACGAGCCTGGAGTCTGCACCCGCGCGCCGCCACGAAAGGTACTTAAACCTCATATTTTTTGGCAGTCTACGGCACCCCCCACACAGTCCTGCTCCCTGCTGACGAGAGGCAACTACCTCGAAACACGTGTCCAGGGATGGCATTTATTATTACACTTTGTAGCATAGGTGTACTCGCCGCTGCTACTCTATCATCCAGAATCCTATGGGGCTACTTGCTAAAGACCAGCGGAGTGCGACCCACGTGAAAATAATGTTTGAAGCTCCCTGAGCGATTGGCTGACGAGCCTGGAGTCTGCACCCGCGCGCCGCCACGAAAGGTACTTAAACCTCATATTTTTTGGCAGTCTACGGCACCCCCCACACAGTCCTGCTCCCTGCTGACGAGAGGCAACTACCTCGAAACACGTGTCCAGGGATGGCATTTATTATTACACTTTGTAGCATAGGTGTACTCGCCGCTGCTACTCTATCATCCAGAATCCTATGGGGCTACTTGCTAAAGACCAGCGGAGTGCGACCCACGTGAAAATAATGTTTGAAGCTCCCTGAGCGATTGGCTGACGAGCCTGGAGTCTGCACCCGCGCGCCGCCACGAAAGGTACTTAAACCTCATATTTTTTGGCAGTCTACGGCACCCCCCACACAGTCCTGCTCCCTGCTGACGAGAGGCAACTACCTCGAAACACGTGTCCAGGGATGGCATTTATTATTACACTTTGTAGCATAGGTGTACTCGCCGCTGCTACTCTATCATCCAGAATCCTATGGGGCTACTTGCTAAAGACCAGCGGAGTGCGACCCACGTGAAAATAATGTTTGAAGCTCCCTGAGCGATTGGCTGACGAGCCTGGAGTCTGCACCCGCGCGCCGCCACGAAAGGTACTTAAACCTCATATTTTTTGGCAGTCTACGGCACCCCCCACACAGTCCTGCTCCCTGCTGACGAGAGGCAACTACCTCGAAACACGTGTCCAGGGATGGCATTTATTATTACACTTTGTAGCATAGGTGTACTCGCCGCTGCTACTCTATCATTCAGAATCCTATGGGGCTACTTGCTAAAGACCAGCGGAGTGCGACCCACGTGAAAATAATGTTTGAAGCTCCCTGAGCGATTGGCTGACGAGCCTGGAGTCTGCACCCGCGCGCCGCCACGAAAGGTACTTAAACCTCATATTTTTTGGCAGTCTACGGCACCCCCCACACAGTCCTGCTCCCTGCTGACGAGAGGCAACTACCTCGAAACACGTGTCCAGGGATGGCATTTATTATTACACTTTGTAGCATAGGTGTACTCGCCGCTGCTACTCTATCATCCAGAATCCTATGGGGCTACTTGCTAAAGACCAGCGGAGTGCGACCCACGTGAAAATAATGTTTGAAGCTCCCTGAGCGATTGGCTGACGAGCCTGGAGTCTGCACCCGCGCGCCGCCACGAAAGGTACTTAAACCTCATATTTTTTGGCAGTCTACGGCACCCCCCACACAGTCCTGCTCCCTGCTGACGAGAGGCAACTACCTCGAAACACGTGTCCAGGGATGGCATTTATTATTACACTTTGTAGCATAGGTGTACTCGCCGCTGCTACTCTATCATCCAGAATCCTATGGGGCTACTTGCTAAAGACCAGCGGAGTGCGACCCACGTGAAAATAATGTTTGAAGCTCCCTGAGCGATTGGCTGACGAGCCTGGAGTCTGCACCCGCGCGCCGCCACGAAAGGTACTTAAACCTCATATTTTTTGGCAGTCTACGGCACCCCCCACACAGTCCTGCTCCCTGCTGACGAGAGGCAACTACCTCGAAACACGTGTCCAGGGATGGCATTTATTATTACACTTTGTAGCATAGGTGTACTCGCCGCTGCTACTCTATCATCCAGAATCCTATGGGGCTACTTGCTAAAGACCAGCGGAGTGCGACCCACGTGAAAATAATGTTTGAAGCTCCCTGAGCGATTGGCTGACGAGCCTGGAGTCTGCACCCGCGCGCCGCCACGAAAGGTACTTAAACCTCATATTTTTTGGCAGTCTACGGCACCCCCCACACAGTCCTGCTCCCTGCTGACGAGAGGCAACTACCTCGAAACACGTGTCCAGGGATGGCATTTATTATTACACTTTGTAGCATAGGTGTACTCGCCGCTGCTACTCTATCATCCAGAATCCTATGGGGCTACTTGCTAAAGACCAGCGGAGTGCGACCCACGTGAAAATAATGTTTGAAGCTCCCTGAGCGATTGGCTGACGAGCCTGGAGTCTGCACCCGCGCGCCGCCACGAAAGGTACTTAAACCTCATATTTTTTGGCAGTCTACGGCACCCCCCACACAGTCCTGCTCCCTGCTGACGAGAGGCAACTACCTCGAAACACGTGTCCAGGGATGGCATTTATTATTACACTTTGTAGCATAGGTGTACTCGCCGCTGCTACTCTATCATCCAGAATCCTATGGGGCTACTTGCTAAAGACCAGCGGAGTGCGACCCACGTGAAAATAATGTTTGAAGCTCCCTGAGCGATTGGCTGACGAGCCTGGAGTCTGCACCCGCGCGCCGCCACGAAAGGTACTTAAACCTCATATTTTTTGGCAGTCTACGGCACCCCCCACACAGTCCTGCTCCCTGCTGACGAGAGGCAACTACCTCGAAACACGTGTCCAGGGATGGCATTTATTATTACACTTTGTAGCATAGGTGTACTCGCCGCTGCTACTCTATCATCCAGAATCCTATGGGGCTACTTGCTAAAGACCAGCGGAGTGCGACCCACGTGAAAATAATGTTTGAAGCTCCCTGAGCGATTGGCTGACGAGCCTGGAGTCTGCACCCGCGCGCCGCCACGAAAGGTACTTAAACCTCATATTTTTTGGCAGTCTACGGCACCCCCCACACAGTCCTGCTCCCTGCTGACGAGAGGCAACTACCTCGAAACACGTGTCCAGGGATGGCATTTATTATTACACTTTGTAGCATAGGTGTACTCGCCGCTGCTACTCTATCATCCAGAATCCTATGGGGCTACTTGCTAAAGACCAGCGGAGTGCGACCCACGTGAAAATAATGTTTGAAGCTCCCTGAGCGATTGGCTGACGAGCCTGGAGTCTGCACCCGCGCGCCGCCACGAAAGGTACTTAAACCTCATATTTTTTGGCAGTCTACGGCACCCCCCACACAGTCCTGCTCCCTGCTGACGAGAGGCAACTACCTCGAAACACGTGTCCAGGGATGGCATTTATTATTACACTTTGTAGCATAGGTGTACTCGCCGCTGCTACTCTATCATCCAGAATCCTATGGGGCTACTTGCTAAAGACCAGCGGAGTGCGACCCACGTGAAAATAATGTTTGAAGCTCCCTGAGCGATTGGCTGACGAGCCTGGAGTCTGCACCCGCGCGCCGCCACGAAAGGTACTTAAACCTCATATTTTTTGGCAGTCTACGGCACCCCCCACACAGTCCTGCTCCCTGCTGACGAGAGGCAACTACCTCGAAACACGTGTCCAGGGATGGCATTTATTATTACACTTTGTAGCATAGGTGTACTCGCCGCTGCTACTCTATCATCTAGAATCCTATGGGGCTACTTGCTAAAGACCAGCGGAGTGCGACCCACGTGAAAATAATGTTTGAAGCTCCCTGAGCGATTGGCTGACGAGCCTGGAGTCTGCACCCGCGCGCCGCCACGAAAGGTACTTAAACCTCATATTTTTTGGCAGTCTACGGCACCCCCCACACAGTCCTGCTCCCTGCTGACGAGAGGCAACTACCTCGAAACACGTGTCCAGGGATGGCATTTATTATTACACTTTGTAGCATAGGTGTACTCGCCGCTGCTACTCTATCATTCAGAATCCTATGGGGCTACTTGCTAAAGACCAGCGGAGTGCGACCCACGTGAAAATAATGTTTGAAGCTCCCTGAGCGATTGGCTGACGAGCCTGGAGTCTGCACCCGCGCGCCGCCACGAAAGGTACTTAAACCTCATATTTTTTGGCAGTCTACGGCACCCCCCACACAGTCCTGCTCCCTGCTGACGAGAGGCAACTACCTCGAAACACGTGTCCAGGGATGGCATTTATTATTACACTTTGTAGCATAGGTGTACTCGCCGCTGCTACTCTATCATTCAGAATCCTATGGGGCTACTTGCTAAAGACCAGCGGAGTGCGACCCACGTGAAAATAATATTTGTCATTTAACCCCTGTCCTGAAGAGGCCTCAAGTTTTCTTTGGCTGAAACGTGGTCACGTCGACAGATATTGGATGGAGGAGTCACCTGAGTTTCAGTGATTCACAGACTGTCGCTGGGACACCTGAAATAACGTTTGGGTCATAGTTGCCCTCATTGCTTGTGTCCCCTACTTTTTAGTTTGACTACCTCTAAGTGGTCCGCCTGATACTTTGAAGGGGACACTGATGAAAATTGTTTGCGTTTGGGTTAATTGTTGTGTGTTATACATTTAATTGATGGTATGTGATATATGTGTTTGTATCTTTCATTGTATAAACGCCTGTTTTCTTGTGATATACTGTAAATGATGCCAGATGTATTCTATTTGATTATTTGATATTCTTGAAGGGGTAATTAAATGTGCTCTTTCCATGAACGATTGTAGATATATTTCTTCCGTGATACTTTTCTTCTTATATATATATATTATTCATAACTTCCAGCGCCGAGAAAAGCCGGCAACTGGCTCCCATGGAATATCTCACAGACGATTCCAACTCCTGCCATGCTCCAATTCTCGTGACGTGAGCATTGGAACAATGGCAGGCCAGTCCCCATCACAGGTCAATGCGGGCACAGACGGTGCATACTGCTAGTAGCCTTTCTATTAAGTATCAGGTTACTGCAGGGAGGCAATGGCAGCACGGAGAGGTCAGCAGCAACCTGTGGCAAAGGGCACTGACAGCAATTGATGTTAACAGATTAGATGAATGGTTGGCTTTCTCTCCGAGCAGCAACACTGCAAACATTCTGCAATGGGGCTTTACGGAGGGCTTTGGGCTAGGTTAACAAGGTAAAAGGTTTGCAGACAGTTTCAAGTCAGTTAAAGTTGTCCGTCAAATTGTGAGAGGGAGCAGAACTTTCTGCAGGGAACTGGTATTTGCCATATCAATGGCAATGCTGCAACATCACGGAGTAAGATTTTGAGCAGGATTGTAGGCTAACTTGAGGATTTGGAGAAATGTTTCCATCACTTTATCGTAGTGACCATGTTGGAGATGGATGATAAGATGCTGCGGCAAGTACAAATCTTTTCAGATGCGACAGGGGAAGATGACGTTGGTCTGTTCTGAGATGAGAGTTGGGTTTCCAAACAGTGACCTAATAGCTGGTTGCAGCATTGGAGGAACATTGCTTCCTGAGGTTTTTTTCTGTTGTTGGTTGCTCTTGTTTTGTGGGATGAGGATTAAGCAGGCAAAAAAGTTACCTTCAGCTTTGACAATCAGGGGGTGGTTGTTCTTTTGAATGGTTATAAAGTTAAGGACTTGTGATTGCTCAAGTTGTTGCAAATGTTCATGCTTCTCTTTAAGTTGACTCTAAGTTTGTGGGCTAGAACTGGGAGTAGACTTGGAGAAGACCAGCCTGCCGTAAGAAATATGGGTTTTAGGAGAAGAGGTTGCTTGAGCTGGCAGAGAACACATGTAGGTCTCAACATGGAGTAGTCATCCACAACCTTGGCAGACATGTTTGGACAGTGGTGGATGGCAGAGTTGGGGGTTATTTGTCATACTTGATTAGCAGATGTGATGACTTAGTTAGTTATACTTTCGGCTAAAAAAGAATTTATCAGCAAACAAGCTGGCAGGCTGGGTTAAAGGAAGGGGACATAATGGTAGGTGTCCATTTTCAGGGACGTTTTTCTGTTATTCTTGCTTCGAAGTTTGGTTGTGTAGCCTTTGTTCGGTTTAGTTAATTTTAGGGTCCTTCAGCATTTCCGCGTAACTAGAATCCAAGAATAAAGCAGTGCTCTTACACCAGAAAATGAGTGAGTGAGGAATGTATGGCATTGTGATTGCTGCTGTCAAAGGCTGACCAGCAAGGATCTGGAAGGTGGTTTTCCTTTACTGCAGTAGTTAGGGGCCATTTGTGTCTACTAGAAGCATGGCTACATTTTTTGCAGGCAAGAGGTGGATTTCAGGGTGCACTATTTCGACATGAGAAGTGCGGAGAGAGATGTTGGCCCTCCAGTTTTCTTAGGTTTTAAGAAAGACTTTGAAGAACTTGTGTTTGCTGGCTGAACCGTTTAACTGGCAGTCGCACAAGCAAATAGGCTGGGTGTTTTCTTTGTAAATTGTGTTCGAGGCCATTAGCTGATAAATCCACCATTTGTGTTGTTGGTGGGCTGCAAAGCAAGTAGAGACAAGGCCGTTTAGGAAGCAGCTAGATTTCAAGGTCAGTAACAGTGGCGTGCACCGGTTTGGCAAGGGCAGCCTGGTGTGGTGCCAGCTGCTACCGTTGTTCGTTTGCGGACTTTGTGCCACTTGTGTTTTTGCCAATGGACATTTCACCGCCTGAAATGCAACGCCTAAATTAAACAGCGGCTCAGTTAGAGGTGGCGTAATGCCCGTTGGCGGGGCGGGGAGCGGGGTTACTGAGGGGGCAAAAAGGTCAATCAGCGTGGTGGGAGGACCGGTGACAAGTGTCAGTGTTTGCCCCGCGGTAAAATGTCCGCTAAGCGCCAATGCTGATAGAGTTGTTTATGACCAGTAAGGGTTATGCTGGTCTATTGTTTCTCCATTTATGAGCACATTAGTGAGGCTGGGGAGATTAGCACTACAGAAGCTCTTGAAGGTCGATTTGTTAAGGATCGCATGGTTGTGGGCTGGCACTTTTATTGTTTGGACAGAGCTGGTTCGAAGGATGTGGTGTAACGGCTAGCGGCCGACTGTGAAGCTGAGGAACCAGGTTCGAGTCTCGACCTCGGCTCAGGCAACCTGTGATTCTGGGCAAATCACGTAATCTCCCCGTACCTAAAAAAAAAAAAAAGAATGAGTCCGTCTGTAATGCAGCTGGTGCTCTTGTAAAGCGCTCTGACACTTTCGGGTCGAGTTTAAAACAAGCATTGGCATAGCCAATAGGTCTCACCTTCCTGACCTTATAAGTGTTTAGCACCCATCACCACCCCCTTTTGTACCACTTTGTTCGCCATAAGTTGGCAGGGTATGCTCAGACGTGAGTCCCTTGCTCACTTTGCCACTGGATTCAAGCAAGCCTGGCTGAAGACGGCTGAAATGCCAGAAACCGGTCCTAGGAAGCTTGTTTCCGGTCCAGGGAAGGCATGGTTTGGCAGTTGGGCTGGACTGTTCCCATGAGGCACAGGGTCAGACTGATTTGCATATGGCCATGTCTGAACTGGGGTGGCAGAGTGGGCTAAAGAACGGTGATGGATCAAACCCAGATCTGTTGACTGGGTGTGAGTGTTTGATTGGTTCTGATGCTCCGTCCATCACCACCCCCTTTTGTACCACTTTGTTCGCCATAAGTTGGCAGGGTATGCTCAGACGTGAGTCCCTTGCTCACTTTGCCACTGGATTCAAGCAAGCCTGGCTAAAGACGGCTGAAATGCCAGAAACCGGTCCTAGGAAGCTTGTTTCCCGTCCAGGGAAGGCATGGTTTGGCAGTTCAGGCTGGACTGTTCCCATGAGGCACATGGTCAGACTGATTTGCATATGGCCATGTCTGAACTGGGGTGGCAGAGTGGGCTACAGAACGGTGATGGATCAAACCCAGATCTGTTGACTGGGTGTGAGTGTTTGATTGGTTCTGATGCTCCGTCCATCACCACCCCCTTTTGTACCACTTTGTTTGCTATAAGTTGGCAAGGTATGCTGAGACGTGAGTCCCTTGCTCACTTTGCCACTGGCATGGTTTGGCAGTTCGGGCTGGACTGTTCCCATGAGGCACAGGGTCAGACTGATTTGCATATGGCCATGTCTGAACTGGGGTGGCAGAGTGGGCTAAAGAACGGTGATGGATCAAACCCAGATCTGTTGACTGGGTGTGAGTGTTTGATTGGTTCTGATGCTCCGTCCATCACCACCCCCTTTTGTACCACCTTATAAGTGTTTAGCCATGCAACAGTTGATGTTGTTGCACCAAGGATATTGTGCTGGATAACTAAACACTTATAAGGTCCCAAAGAAGAGACCTATTGGCTATGCCAATGCTTGTTTGCTTTCTCCCCCAGCCCTGTTTCTATCTTGGAGGGGAGCGGTGAGGCACACTAGTCTGGCTTTGTGGTTCATCTGTGATTGTGAATTAGGATAACCACTGCCTATATATAAAAAAAATATATTAATTGTTCTTTAATGGGGTGTTTTTTTGGAAATGAGTCGCAGTGTTATTAGTGTGTTCAAAGCAAAACAGTATTTAAACTTTTTAAAGTAAGCTCCTTAATGCGGATTAGAAGAAGTATACACAGGACAATGGTGTAAACAACGTGTTCCAGACTCCCACATATGGGCCAACCAGTGTGCTTGTTTGTAAAACTCCTGAATCCAAATAGAAGATAATTTGTTTTAAATGTTCGAATGTGCACATTGCAATCTGTGTTTTAAATATGACCACGTAAATAACTCAACAATTAGCCTTCAAACACAGCCAACACAAGTATGGCAGTAACAACAGAAGAAGGAGTCACTGTGTTGTCCTTCCACAAATAGCATCCTACCAACTATTTATATCAGTAACATAATCCCTAGCATCCTTTCACGCTTGGCTTTTTCCAATTAAACATGATTTAACCTAGAAAAGCATTGGATAAAGGGATGTAAGTGTGGAAAGGCCCACTACAATCAAAAGAGGTCTAAAAGCAGACACACCACAGCACAAAGCAGCTGCGTGGAGTGACTAACCACAGAGAGGACTCCTATACATGCAAGTGTATTCGTTTCAGTACTGTACTATCATAGTGCAAAGTCTGGGGCAGTGTCAACATGTAAAAATATATGTTAAATGATAATAAAAATAAGCTCCCAAAAATAAGAATAAAAATAGTCTCTCCCTGTAAAGCCCCGTAGGATTGCCCAATCATGTGCTCCGCAGCAAAGTGGTGAGAGAAAACAAGGGGAAAAGGATTGATTTTGGAGTAAAATAAGATGGCCATGACAAACTAGATTTACTGCAATCGCCTTACTTCCTGTCTGAAAAGGTTTGCTCAATAGCCCAGCACATTTTGCTTCAGCAAAATGTGTATTTAAACAACGGGTGTGAAATATAGATCCGTGAGATCCATGCTATATGTCCAGGATAACCACTGACTTTTCCAACAAATAATTTTATTCATTGTTTATATAGTTATCTTTTTTAGGAAATAAGTAGCAGTGTTATTAGTGTGTTGAAAGCAAACCAGTATTTAAAGTAAGCGCGTTAATGCGGATTAGTGCAGCTAAAGAAGTGAACACAGGACAATGGGGACGCTGTACTTTGGACCCTGGTGCTTGGTGCTTGGGCTGTTGACGTGCTCACCTGCCGTGAAGTGGACGGCCGCTGCCTGTGGAGGCTCCCGGTTGGTGTTTGTGTGTGTCTGCCGTGAGGGGAACGGCCAGCGCGAACACTGTAGACTACATCCCCCAGCATCCTTAACTACCGCGCTTGCTGCTGACGGCGCCTGGGTGCGCCGGAACGCTACATAGGCCCCCAGGTGCCCCCGCAGCGCGGGACGCTCTACTTTGGACCCTGGTGCTTGGTGCTTGGGCTGTTGACGTGCTCACCTGCCGTGAAGTGGACGGCCGCTGCCTGTGGAGGCTCCCGGTTGGTGTTTGTGTGTGTCCGCCGTGAGGGGAACGGCCAGCGCGAACACTGTAGACTACATCCCCCAGCATCCTTAACTACCGCGCTTGCTGCTGACGGCGCCTGGGTGTGCCGGAACGCTACATAGGCCCCCAGGTGCCCCCGCAGCGCGGGACGCTATACTTTGGACCCTGGTGCTTGGTGCTTGGGCTGTTGACGTGCTCACCTGCCGTGAAGTGGACGGCCGCTGCCTGTGGAGGCTCCCGGTTGGTGTTTGTGTGTGTCCGCCGTGAGGGGAACGGCCAGCGCGAACACTGTAGACTACATCCCCCAGCATCCTTAACTACCGCGCTTGCTGCTGACGGCGCCTGGGTGCGCCGGAACGCTACATAGGCCCCCAGGTGCCCCCGCAGCGCGGGACGCACGCGGGCAGTGCCCGGGCGAAGCCCGGGCCAAGGGCGGGCCCGTCCTTGCCCATCTCTAACTGGACCTGACTGGGCTGGGCCATCCCGCTAACGTTTTCGCAGAGCGTAGGCGCTCAAGGTATAGTTGTGCTTTCTAGTATATAGGGTAGTTGTTTAGTGTGCATTGTGTGTGTTGATAAGCCTGTAGGGCCATTTATCTGTATTAATACAGTAAGTTACTACGCAGTTTTATGCGCACCTGTGTTTCCCCGTTTTGTTGATACTGTCTTGTGAGTCCTGATTGTTATTGGTGTGTTTCCACCTCGCAATGACGGGCAAAGGGAAGCGTATTGGTGGGGGATGGTCAGTGCCTGGTACTCTCGACCAATTTATTATCAGGGCGGTATCAGTACTAGAACAAGAACTAGCTATCACTGAGCGGCGTCTTTCTTCAGAATTAATTAATGCCAGACGCTCATCCATGGGAACATTAGCATTAGCGAAATCCCCTAATAGCCTAGCAGGGAATGGTTCTACGGACTTAGCCCAACGGGGGACTACCGGGGATAGCCCCATTACCTTATTAGCTAGTGGTGACACGACTGAGGTTCCGGGTGAAGCTGCCTTTGCAACAGTTAGCTCCCCTAACCCCGCTATAGCCTATCCCCAAACTAGGGCTAGTAGAAAAGTCATAAGACCTTCTAATCCCAAGAGAAAAAGAGATGGGGTGACTCAGGGCGGGAGGCAGGCGAAACTTCCCAACGTCACGAAAAAATCATTTATTGAGACGGGTGTGGTGCAAGCCGACGAACACTCTTTTGTGGGTGAGACCACTAATAGGCCCCCCGATCAGCCCCAAATTAGCGACCTGATCCCCCAGATTGAGCAGGTAGTGCGTTCTCTACTACTCCCCCTCCTAGAAAGGATAAAAGTGGTCAACAAAAAGGTTGAACGTCTTGAACAAACTATCCTAGACAACTTTTGTTCATTGAAAAACGTTATTAAATTGGCTACTAAAGATAGTGATAAGCCCACTGGTGTAAATCCCTCTCCTCCTATTTTGTCACTCCCCCCTCCTGACCTTGCTGTACCAACCAAGGCCAATTCCAGGCTGGCCCCCCCCAAGGTCTTGGCTAACGGTAATTCCAACAATCAAGGTGTTGGCAAAGAAAGGACTAATTCAGGGGGTATCCCTAGCATTGGAACTGCAAGTAAGGGCGTGAGCAAAGAAGTGACCTGGTAGTCTAGCGATAAAAATATAAAACCTCCTAGGGCTCATATTCATCTTCCTCCGGACTCCATACCTTATGTTGCTGTATTGACTGGTGTCCCTGAATTAAAAGATGGCGTATTGGAATCCTACCAACAACTCAAAAACAAAGTAACATTCTGGCTAAATAAGAATAGACCGATTCCGAATTATTTGGATGGGAAGATCCTTTTTGCCAGAAGGGTTAGTTGGGTTGGACCCAGACCTAAAGATGTCCCAGGGGATTCCATTATTATTAATTTTGAAGATAGACGCATAGTACGTTTTATTTGTGACCATCCACCAGCATGCGACTGGATGGACATTGGGGTACATGATCTAAGGCATTTTTATAACTTTGCCCCTAATATAGTTGCAAGAACTAGTCAAGACTGTGCAAGACGGGGAACCAATCTAGGGCTTACCATTCATCCACCCGACCATACTAATGATTTGTGTTCCCCTGTTGCTTCGGCCTGACCAGTGATAGAGGGGCCGATTCCAATTATGTCTCCCATGGTAAATACCTCCAGAGGCAGGTTTAAGGGTGGAACAGATGTACCCCATTCTATGGCCAAGGGTGGACCAGACGTAGCCCACTCCACACCTCACGGGGCGTCTAAAGTAGTGGGAGTATTAACCCCAAAGCTGGACGGTGTAAACCAAAGGGGTCCTGAATTGATTTATGCTAGTCTAAACCAAGCTACAAGGTACTGCTCGGGAAACGGCTCGCTGATTTCTTGGAATGTTGCAGGACTGAAGCCAAAAATGGATTCACCAGAATGGTTCACATTCATTGGTGGCTTCGATGTTTGCCTCTTCCAGGAGACCTGGTCCTGTGAGCCCGAGTTCACGCATGGCTTTTTGAATTTTTGTGTCCCAGCAATCCAGGGACCTAAGGGGCGTCCGATGGGAGGCTTGGTAACCTGGGTGCGTCAAGATCTATTCCCAGGAGCATATGAAGTGCCAACCAAGTCCGATGATATCCAGCTAGTCAGGTTACCATTGGGCCCCCTGGGTGACTTGGATATTTACAATTTGTATATGAGAGGGGCTAAGGGGTCTGGACCACGGCTTTTGTCTCATTTGGCTTCCCTCATTGACCAGCACTCAGGCGAGAGGGGAGTGCTTGTCGCTGGGGACCTGAACGTCACTTTCGAACCACTTTTGGATCCTGAGCTTGGCTGGGGTGTTGATTCAGAGGAAGATCAGCTTTGGGGTATACCTGAGCTTGGCCTCGACCCTATTAAAAGGTGGTCTGAGATTATTGTTCAGGTTAATGCTTTTTGTTATGAGCAAGGATTGAGGGCACTGAATGGCAGAACGCCAGGCGATAAACAAGGGACCAACACATTTGACAATGGTCGGCACTCTAGTAGGATTGACTACGTTCTCTGTAGCCTGAAGCTATGGCGATCTGTATTAGACATGGTGGTCAAGGCTAGAGTCGAGAGTGATCACAACCCTATTTGTGTAACCCACCAATGGTGGAAGAGTAGCCATTCAGCAGCTGAGGATATGGTATCCAGGCCACCCGAAGTTGTTCCCTCAAACGACATGCGTAGACTTAAGTGGCGCGAGCTCAAGATCAACGACAAGGCTATTACTGATATAGACAACAAACTAGCCGGTACCCTACTGGAGCTCGAGGGCATGTTGGCCTATGAACCAGGTAGTGTAGTAGCCACTGAACTTCACGACACGTTGTTTGACGGAATAAGTTCGCATTTCATGAAGCCTGTGAGGAAATCTAACAAGGCTCCATCAAAGCGACTTAGATGGTACAATGACGTCTGTAGACAAAGCAGAGCCAACTTGACCATAGCTCTATCTAGTGGACATAGTGATTGTATTCGCGCAGCCAGGCTACTGTATAAAAAAGCTGTAAGACTGGCCAAAAGGAATTGGGACGAGCAACATTGGCTCGATTTAAAAGGAGCATGCCACACCAGAGATACCCGGCTATTCTGGAACATCATTAAGTGGGATAGAGGAGGGCGACCGGATAGCCCTTCTAACTATGTCTCCCAGGAGGAGTGGTTAAAATACTTTAAACCGCAATACGCTTGTAACCCCTCATTCAATTTCGCCTGGGTCCCAACTTATGCTTTGTTCCCCCAGGGTCCTTTCTGTATACAAGATGCTTTGATGGCCCTGGGTTCTGTTGCTAGTGGTCGCGCTCCTGGTCCAGATGGGGTCCCTCCTGACATCTTTCTTTACAACAAAGCCAGCTGGAGTAAATACATTACCCTACTGGCAAATGCTGTGGCTGTAGGTGCGCCCGTTCCTAAGTCATGGGGGGGGGGGCAGTCATAATTCCTGTATTAAAGAAGGGAGATAAGACTCTCCCAGGCAACTATAGGCCAATTAGCCTTATAGATTCCATCCAGAAGGTGATCGGGAGGATGGTCTTGAATCAGATACTGGAGTGGATTGATGATAATAACATCCTGTCCCCCTTCCAAGCAGGTTTCCGTAAGTCAACTAGCACAGTGGACCAGGCTTTCCGTTTTGTCCAGCTCTACTGGAGGGTGGTGACGTTGGGCAAGGGCAGCCTCTATGCCGCTTTTGTGGACTTGAGAGCTGCCTTTGACCTTGTGCCTCGTCTTTGGTTGTGGGCAGTATTGGAAAAACTTGGTCTCCCCAAAGAAACTCTGACACTGGTTATGCGACTGCACGAGTCCAACTACGCTAGGATTCAGTGGGGTGGGCCAGGAGAGGTTACTCCCGAGTTCCCGGTTAAGCGTGGTGTCTGCCAAGGCTGTACCATGGCACCCACGCTCTTCTCATTATACATCAACGGGATAGTTGATTACATGCTTAGTGTCAACACTGATGCCCCAAGGTTGGCTGGAGTTACCATTCCAATTTTGATGTTTGCAGACGACACGCTCATTATATCTAAAACTTCGAGTGGTTTGCAAAGAGCCCTGCGCGTGTTTGATGATTTTTGTCTCGACCACGGTTTGGAGGTTAACGTGGCTAAAACAAAATTCATGGCCTTTAACCCCCATCCTAGTTTTCGCGGGAAAAAGGTATTCATGAATGGGCAGCCACTTGAGATGGTTAATAACTTCACGTACCTTGGTATGCACTTAGCAAACAATAACAAATGGCGCAAGCATATTGATATGGCCACCTTGCGTTTTAAACAGCTGGTGCCTTAAGCCGGGAGTTTAATAAATCTATCACAAAACCAATAAACCCTGTGCTACAAGTTTATGAAGCCAAGGCCCTAAGCTCTGTGCTTTATGGGGCAGAGTTATGGGGTTTTGATCAGCTAGCATCCCTATTCAGTGTCGAACATAAATTCTTCCGAAGTACAACTGGTCTTCCCCAGAGCACTCCTCTGATTCCTCTTAGGTACGAGTTAGGCAGGAGGTCTATTCTGGATATTGCAAAACTTCGACCGGTTTTATACTGGCGGCGACTCTGGACTACTCCTGAGCTCTCCCACTACGCTAGCGGTCTTATGGACATTATAAAATCAGATGTGTTCCATAAAATCGGATGGCTGAAGAACCTTCACGAGATACTGAAAGACATGGGTATGGAGGGGTTATGGAGTGACCCGGCGGCCGCTCTGTTTCCATCAAAAAGATCCCTTAAAATGGCATATTGGGAAAGAGTCGAATTCCAGGCATGGAGTAGAGCTTCCGGGATGTCTGGTTGTTACCTAGAGGCTAAAATTGCTCCTGCGCTAGAACCATATTGGGATCTGGTTGCTAACGTTGGCGACAGGAAACTTCTTTTCCAGTTCAGAGCTGGATCTTTGCCTCTTCGTTCTCTGTCTGGAAAATGGGTTGGGGCTCAGGAGAAATCATGCCCTGTTTGTAGGGTACAAACAGAGACAATTGCCCACTTTCTGTTTGTCTGCCTGGCATTTATTATCCCAAGGCGTGTTTGGCCCTCTCCCATGTGTAAGATCCTAGGTACCAGGAGTAGTGCTCTGGCACTACAAATCTTGCGCACTAGCTCCTTAACAATTATTTTTGTGGCCCTAGCTAAATATCTGGGATGGGCGTGGTCTCTACGGCGAAAAGCGATTAAGCATACCCCAGAAGTCCCCTAAATTAAAATTCGGGCTCAGGTCTTTTTCTTGTTTTAAGACTTGTTTTATAATCTAGTGATCAATATATTATTGTAGTCCGTGAGTCCTGTTAACTATGTTCATCTTTTCGTCAATCATTTGACTTGTTTAATGTTTCTTTTAAAATAACTTTTAATGTATTTATTGATGTCTTGTACTTTGTGACACAAAAATATTGTGTTCTTCGTTTTATGTATGTGTCTTTTATGATTCATTTTAAATCGAATAAAGACTGATGATGATGGTGTAAACAACGTGTTCCAGACTACCACATATGGGCCAACCAGTGTGCGTGTTTGTAAAACTCCTGAATCCAAATATAAAATAATTTGTTTTAAATGCTCAAATCTGCCCACTGTAATTTGTGTTTAAAATGTGACCACGTAACCAGTTCTGTTTTGGATGCTATTGTTTAAAAATGTGAAGCTTTTCCTGCATAAAAGATTTTGTGTTAAAATCGAAACGGAATTGCAGCACAGTTGCAACTTAAATTAAGGAGGATGTCTCGGTATGGCTTGCTCTCTCCTGGCGCCCTTGGTTTGTGTACTTGTAACACTTGCAAATGTCAAGCCATTAATCAAGCCGAATGGCTCTGTCTGGCTTCTAGCCCAGTGGTGCCTGTTGTCTGTTCCCTCCTTAGCATTAGTAACTGCAGTATTTGAAGAGAAGTGCTTTTAGCTACAATTAAATGCTCTGTATTTAATCTGTAAGGTTTGTGTTTGTAACGTTAGTAGTGACATTTTCAAATAATGTATTTCTAGAAGTACAGGGTTTGACATAGCGTGAAAGAAACGTTTCCAAGTGTTTCCTTACGTTTAAGGCTGAAACTCTTCCGTGCAGTAAGGGAGGGGGAGGAGCGGGTGAGAGAGGGGAGGAAAGCCGGCCATGCGAGGAATGCTAGAGACCAGGATAGCAGCTGTGCGCGTGCACGCCATCGTGAATGCAAGCTGGAGGCCAGAAAAAAGCCACTAGGTTAGCACTTCCAAAACCCGCTTACTAAAACTCTCGCCAGATCAGCGCTATAAGCGCTGGCTCAGGCGAGACCTAAAAAAAAGGTGGTTGTGGCGGGGAGCGCTGAAGCCAAGTGCATACAGAGGACCTGCAGGAAGCTATATATCGAAATGGTCTGCTTTGTAAGAGCCAAAATATGTGTGTTTAAGTACAGAAGTATCGCAAAGAAGGATTTTTTAATTGTTTCTTTAGAATGGAGTCCATGGGTTCTCTTTCAGTACGCCATCTGTTGTGGCAAGGACTCATAGGATGAGTGATGATTCACTGTTTGACGAGGGTTGCATCATTTCTGAGTGGGCATATCTAGCTCATGGGGATGGGTTGTTTGGGGATGTTTAGGTCAAAGGGAGCCTTGAAAATAAAGGGAGATAATTGGAACTTTATCTGTATTAGTAATGTGAGGCTTTATAATGGTTGTGTAGTGTTATATGTGATTGTTTAAAGACTTGTCCCATTAAAGTGGCATTTTGCACTGGAATTACTTGGGCTATCATTCTTTGCACCATCTCACCTCAAAATAGATTGCTGTAACTATTACTCGCTTCCCCTTCAGTGTTCAAGAGAAATACAAAGTTATTGTTCTCTGAATGGGAACAGAGTGAGGTCTGAGATTTTCATTTAAAACTTACATGAGGATCAGTGTAGGAAATGGCCATCTGTTGCATAATTCAAAGTGCACATAGTACAAACAATAAATCAATGTCCAGTCCAATACTTACTTTTATGGAAAAATAAGTATTTTATTTCTAACTCCACACATGCTAAGGAAAACTGACATTCAGAAGCAACAACTTGATGTCGGGGCTTTAGTAGTGGTCAGGCAAACCCCTGTTCCAACCTCATTGTGTAATGTGTTCAGGTTTATTCCTCATTCACTGGTGGCTGCATTCAGGGAATGCTTAGCAGTAGGCTGTACTTAAGAGATCGCCTTTGACTACT
The DNA here is from genome assembly GCF_964204655.1 of Triturus cristatus. Classification (NCBI taxonomy): domain Eukaryota; kingdom Metazoa; phylum Chordata; class Amphibia; order Caudata; family Salamandridae; genus Triturus; species Triturus cristatus. The sequence continues at coordinate 319,449,345 of NC_140586.1, read as the reverse complement.
TAGTTATTAGTCAAAAGTGTCTATGGTGCAGCAGCACTGTTAGCACCGAGTTCCTCGCTGCCCAACAAGCCCAGTGCCAATGTTAACCATTCCAGCGGAATGGAAGCATTCAGCGGTGCAGTGAGTGCCCTCTCCACGGGTTCTCCTGAGTCCAGATCCTGTATGGTGAAGACAGGTTGCGCGCAGTTCATACAGCAGCACCAGGCAGATGCATGCTCCCTCTTCCGAGCAGCTCTGCCGGTTCGATCCAGCAATCGGAGCCTCTCCCACTCAGCAAACACAAGGTAAATCACGCTTCCCCTAACGGGGGGGATTCTCTGCTCTTGACAAGAGCCCCAGCAAGGGTGTGACGTCTTTGGTGGCATCCTTGTGGACCTCAGGGAATCAGTCCAGTGCAGATCACAGTATGCGGGATTGAGCCCCCCAGTCACAGCAGTAATCCTCCTTCCGAGCCATGACCTGAACACTTGGTCCACAGTGGTACCGGCCACTCCTCCTGGCATACAGGGTTGCCACATTACTCATGATCTGGGCGCAGACTCTTCTGATACAATCACTCTCACTACAGCAGCTACCCCTGGCATACTAGGTCACCGATCACGGGGGACACAAGTCTCACGTTGTTGGCCCAAATAAGTTCAACTGTGGCCCCCTTTGGCATTTGGGGTCATGCAGCGAGGGGGTGCATGCCTGGCACTTTCTACATGGTGCTCCTTACACGGCTGAGATAATGGCAACCCTTTCTTGGCATACAGGGGTTGCCGGATTATTCCTGCACACAGGCAATGACATGATCGGTGCGCAGCTGTTTTGCTCACACCTCGCTCAGGGAGTCCTCTTCAAAGGGCTTCCCACTAGACCTTGCTCCCTCCAGCGCTCTCCTCTTCCTCACAGGGCACACTGATCTTGGACTGCAAGCAGGTGCTGGTGCTCCAGGCTCCAGGGCAGGTGACCTTTGTTTTCCCTGGGTGATGTCCCCTATGCAGCAAGGAGACCAGCAGGTCTTGGCCTCTAGTACTGGTCACAGGCAGAAGTCTTGCTGAGATTCCCCTCCTCACACAGCCCTGCTGCTTGACAGATGACAAAGTTTGGGTGTCAACCTCCCCTTCTTATAATCCATTTCCAGACACCAAAATGTGATTTAGAGCCTGTGTCTTTGTAGTTTTATATTGAGTTTCTGCTTCTTTTGACGTGTCCATTTCTCTTTTTCTTCTGAACCATTGAATGGATGTCTGTCACAGCATTTACAGCTCCAAGTCTCCAAAGCTGACCCACAACACAACCCATGCGAGTGACCAGAGTTCACGCCTGGAAGCCAGCAAAAGTGATAAGTGCATCAAAAGGTTAATACCAGGCTCCGAGCCCTACTCTTTGACTCCCTTATCAGCCCCACATCCTTTCCTGAGATGTATCCATGCCCCTTCCTTGTAATCTATCACTGAATCAAAGAGCAACCTTTTAAAGTTTAAAGAGAGGGTCCCTTCCTCCAGTGTGTCCCACCCAGCTGAATGGAATACAGCAGTACACAAATCTGTCTGGGGGATAACTCTACTCCTCATGTCTTCACCAGGCAGGCCTGGGCTTCCCGAAATGCAACCCAGGGTCCTCTATATAATCTAACAATTTGCAGGTGCACTTGTACTCAGTGTACATTCACAACACACTTACTCTCCAGAACTGTCACATCCATGCATTGTACCAATACAGACACAAATGCATTCAGCACACATTCAGTCTGCCACACAGCTCAGTATTGTAGGCTTTTTGTAACCATGGTGTGCTATTTGCAAACACACACTCTGCCAGTGCTGCACAACACTTCACCCTTCATGAATTGTACTTCACACAAGCACACATATACCCAGCACATACTTCCATTGCGCAAGCACTACACAGCACAACATCTATCCGTCATGTATTCCTCATAGCATACATAGCCTCAGCACATTCACTAATCCCACATGTACTACTCAGCACTGCTCCATCCCTTAACTGTACCCTCCCCGGACACACATACATCCAGCGCTGAGTCACTACTCCAATGCCACTGGAATCAAGCTATCCTGGCTGAAGAGGGGTGAAACCCCGAAACCGGTTCTAGGATGCTTGTTTCCAGTCTAGGGAGGACCTGGCTTGGCAGTTCAGGCTGGACTGTTCCCATGAGGCACAGGGTCAAGACTGATTTGCAAATAGATGGGTTCAAACTGGAATGGCATGGTGAGCAAAACTACGATGGATTTAGGCCCAGATCTCTGTACTGGGGTGAATGTATGACATTGTTCTGCATTCTGTCCATCAACTGTTGTTTTTTGCATTTGTCACCCCGAGTGGGACGGGTATGCCCAGACGTGGGTCCCGTGCTCTCCATGCCACTGGAATCAAGCTATCCTGGCTGAAGAGGGGTGATACCCCGAAACCGGTCTAAGGATGCTTGTTTCCAGTCCAGGGAGGACCTGGCTTGGCAGTTCGGGCTGGATTGTTCCCATGAGGCACAGGGTCAAGACTGATTTGCAAATAGATGGGTTCAAACTGGAATGGCATGGTGAGCAAAACAACGATGGATTTAGGCCCAGATCTCTGTACTGGGGTGAATGTATGACATTGTTCTGCATTCTGTCCATCAACTATTGTTTTTGCATTTGTCACCCCGAGTGGGACGGGTATGCCCAGACGTGCGTCCCATGCTCTCCATGCCACTGGAATCAAGCTATCCTGGCTGAAGAGGGGTGAAACCCCGAAACCGGTCCTAGGATGCTTGTTTCCAGTCTAGGGAGGACCTGGCTTGGCAGTTCGGGCTGGACTGTTCCCATGAGGCACAGGGTCAAGACTGATTTGCATATAGCTGGGTTCAAATGCAATTGGTCGCACTCTGCTCGTCACACCAGCAAGTTGCCCAAGGAACTATGGTCAATGTAGTGGCGACGGCGAGTACGACTGTGCCACAGTGTTTACAAAAAAGTATGTGTCGCATTAGCCATCCCTGGACACGTGTTTTGAGGTAGTTGCCTCTCGTCAGCAGGGAGCAAGTAAGTGTATAGGAGTGCCGCGTGGACTGCCAAAAAGTAATTAAAACAGGTAGAGTACCTCTCATGGCGCGCAGGTGCAGGTCCAAGGCTCGTCAGCCCGTTGGCTCAAGGGAGCCGTAATAAATCAAATGCAATTGGTCGCACTCTGCTCGTCACACCAGCAAGTTGCCCCAAGGAACTATGGTCAATGTAGTGGCGACGGCGAGTACGCCTGTGCCACAGTGTTTACAAAAAAGTATGTGTCGCATTAGCCATCCCTGGACACGTGTTTCGAGGTAGTTGCCTCTCGTCAGCAGGGAGCAGGTAAGTGTATAGGGGTGCCGCGTGGACTGCCAAAAAGTAATTAAAACAGGTAGAGTACCTCTCATGGTGCGCAGGTGCAGGTCCAAGGCTCGTCAGCCCTTTGGCTCAAGGGAGCCGTAATAAATCAAATGCAATTGGTCGCACTCTGCTCGTCACACCAGCAAGTTGCCCCAAGGAACTATGGTCAATGTAGTGGCAACGGCGAGTACGCCTGTGCCACAGTGTTTACAAAAAAGTATGTGTCGCATTTGCCATCCCTGGACACGTGTTTCGAGGTAGTTGCCTCTCGTCAGCAGGGAGCAGGTAAGTGTATAGGGGTGCCGCGTGGACTGCTAAAAAGTAATTAAAACAGGTAGAGTACCTCTCATGGCGCGCAGGTGCAGGTCCAAGGCTCGTCAGCCTGTTGGCTCAAGGGAGCCGTAATAAATCAAATGCAATTGGTCGCACTCTGCTCGTCACACCAGCAAGTTGCGCCAAGGAACTATGGTCAATGTAGTGGCGACGGCGAGTACGCCTGTGCCACAGTGTTTACAAAAAAGTATGTGCCGCATTAGCCATCCCTGGACACGTGTTTCGAGGTAGTTGCCTCTCGTCAGCAGGGAGCAGGTAAGTGTATAAGGGTGCCGCGTGGACTGCCAAAAAGTAATTAAAACAGGTAGAGTACCTCTCATGGCGCGCAGGTGCAGGTCCAAGGCTCGTCAGCCAGTTGGCTCAAGGGAGCCGTAATAAATCAAATGCAATTGGTCGCACTCTGCTCGTCACACCAGCAAGTTGCCCCAAGGAACTATGGTCAATGTAGTGGCGACGGCGAGTACGCCTGTGCCACAGTGTTTACAAAAAAGTATGTGTCCAGGGATGGCTAATGCGACACATACTTTTTTTCAACACTGTGGCATAGGCGTACTCGCCGTCGCCACTACATCTACCAGAGTTCCTTGGGGCAACATGCTGGTGTGACGAGCAGTGTGCGGCCAACTGGATTTGTAATATAGCTGGGTTCAAACTGGAATGGCATTGTGAGCAAAAAAACGATGGATTTAGGCCCAGATCTCTGTACTGGGGTGAATGTATGACATTGTTCTGCATTCTGTCCATTAACTATTGTTTTTGCATGAGTCACCACTCCAAGGCTGTGCATCACTTCACATCTACCTGATGTAGGCCAAGGGTAAGCACACAGTAGTAGAACCTTAAAAAAGGTGGGTGAGCCTGTAATCCTCACTCCTGTGACACAGGGTAAAAAGGACCTGTTCACTACTACTGCCCACTAGTCGATATGCTGCCACCACTGCATTTGTGCTGCTTAACTCTTGCTGAAGGTGGTAGCCTTCCACCACTATGAGGTTAGCACTTTAGATGCCCCTCCTGGTCCAACAAGACCACAATCCGTGATCCAGTCCTATGTCATGACGACCATGAACTATCAATGTTTACTTATGACACAAAAATCAGCCTTAGGGATCCAGACAGCAGTACAGTTGGGCACTCAAGACAGGGGTACACATCTTTAACCATGCAGAGGACTTTTCCATCCTAACAGACCTTCTCTGGGCATGAAATTCTAATTTCTCCTGCTCTGAGCGTTCCCGCCAAAAGACAACGGCTTAGACTGGGATGTGTCCAATGGCTATCCAACCTTGTGAAGCCATCTTTTGGCTACAGCCTGCTGCCTTGCCCTGCTAAGGATTTTTGGCTTCCATTTTTGAGGATAAGTCCCAAGTCAAAACCTCCAAAGGGGCAGAAACTGGTTTCGGTATGCAGAAATCGCCGTCAGCCTAAAAACTGTGTCTAGGTTCCCTTCTACCTCAACTAGTTGACCATGGTTGATGTTTAACGCTTTTTAGCTCAATTTTTAATGCAAACTTTATCATTTCATATTTGTGGTTCCCCTTATTGGATTTTTGTTGTTTTAGGGTCATTTTATTTATTTAATTGGAGAATTAGTTGAGGGGGGAGAGAAATAATAATCACAAACCTTGTCAGGGTGAACTACTAAAGTCGCTCAATAAACCTGTGCTTAACCCTCTGGTTACTTGGCACTGAGTAGTCAGATTTAACTTAGAGGCAATGTGTAAAAGAGAAAACACAACACAAGAAAATCCCCAATTTAGAAAAATAGAGAATATTTTAATAAATAAAATCACCCCAACTTACAAAATCCAATAACCAGAGAAATTAACTTTTAAAGTTGTGGGAAGAAATTGGTCTGTCCTGGTTTAATGCCAGGTAACTTGCTACATCTTCCTACTTTGTCTAATAATTTACCTACATTGTGGACAGGGTCCTGTAAGTACGAGACTATAATTTGTGTTAATAAAAATTATGTTTTCTTTCACCCACCTTGATTCCCAAACCCTTCAGCTTCCACATCTGAAGACAGGGGACACAAAGTATGATGAACCCAGGTTCAGGAATGGGCTGTGAGGATTGATAAACGAAAAACAAGGAGTGGTTGTGTGGCACAGTAATCAGTACCTGATAAATCCACCATGAAGAGCCCATGTTACAGCATTATATGTGATGTAACCATGAAAGAACTAACATTAGATCCTCAGAGCTGATGATTTACTATTTTTGTACTATTATTGTACAAAATGGGGGTTGATCCTGTTAAGTCCCACGGGGAAAGGGTCAATATACTAAAAACAGAGCAGAAAGACACCCCAATTGCCATAAATCAAGCATTAATTGATATAGTACACAAGTAATCAAAACAAAGTGCATTCATAAGCTACTTTGTGTTATTTAAGAAATTAATCACTTATTAAGCACTCCCGGGACTGTAAATATGAGTATATATAAATATATGACAAACAAAAACCATTGTGAATATAGAGCATTGCCTCCTGGAGGTTATATAGGTATGCCTGTTCCAAGTAGAAGTATTTTTAACATCCAGGTGGTAACCATAGCTATAGGTAATAACCCTACTGTCAAAGCTCTGGGCCAGACTTGATCCCTATGGACCTTAAAAAGAACAACATTGCTTTCGGGGACCCATTGTAACCAACGTACTGAATGCAGTTAGTAATTCAACTTTACTTAAAAATGTGGTACGATTCCTGACTAGTCCTGATATTTAACAAGCATTGATGAATGCATTAGGTTTTGCCTTTGTGATTAATAATAAGCAGTTTTTTGTTGTAAGTTATAGCTTGCTGATTAGATGTACAATATAAGTTACAGAAAGTCTGTTAAAGTGTTATGACTTGTTTATGTACAAAAAGGCAATATATTGTGCTGTTACTAATGGTATAGTGCGGGTAAGTAATAGCGACATTTTTGAAAAATGAAATGAAAGAGGGAGATAATAGAATTATTGATGTAATGGCACAATTATGGCCCAATTACGATGTCGGGTGGACCGCAACAGACTGACCGTCGGTTGCGGTCCACCCAACATCTGCCATTGAGGTCAGTCCATTCCATTATGATGCTGCAGACAGAGACATTAGGCGGAGGGACTGTCCTCTGCGCTTCCGACAGGCTCAAGAAGCCCATCGAGTGTCCGAAACACATATAATCCCATAATGACGGCGGAGCCAGCCTCGGCTCTGCCGTCGGCATAATGATGTCATTTTCCGACAGCCTTTTCATGTCCGCCTTTCTGACGTGGAAAGGCTGTTAGAAAGTGACTTTGGGGGCCCCTACCAAGAGTCCCTTCCCCCTGGCCCTCCGCTATGGGGTCTGGGGGGGCACCAATGGTACACCCCTAAATATCCCTGCACCGTGTGGCAGGCACCACTTGGTGCCTGCCACACGGTGCAGGGATGTTTGAAAACATAAATGACAATGGCAGTTTATGCTATGGGCCTTTTCTGCCCGCCACACAAGCTGCCATTGAAAAATGTATGTTTCCTACCGCCCATAGGGCAGTCGCTTCCAAATTATGAGATCGGAACCGCTGACCTATAGTCGGGCGGTTCTAATCCGCACTGCCCGAAATCGTAATCAGGCCCTATGTGTTTAGAGGAGTTTTGACAACTTTTGGGCCTGGTCACACTGCACCTGCTTCACCATTCCAATCAAGTCCCTTTTAACTGCAAGGTCATTGCAATTGTGACTGCCTGTTTAGTAGTCAAATATAGCGATATTATGTGTTTAGAGGACTTCTGACAACTTTTGAGCCCGATGCTACTGCACCTGCTGCACCATTCATATCATGACCCTGTTGTCTGGAAGGTAACTGCACATGTGACTGCCTGTTTAGTAGTAAAATATAGCATAGCTCTTGTATATTAACTTTTACCTGCAATGTTTATTACAACATTTAGAATTTGAAAAAATAAATCCGATAACGCGTGCAGAGAAAGGTACTAAGGCATGAATAAGAAATGCCACAAATGTTTTATGGCAAAAGCATCTGCTTTACACAACTAAGTAATAAAAAAAACATTCCAGCATACTGTTAAAAGCTGTCTGCCTTTTCTGTGGGAAGAGATCTTATCTTGACAGTAAATGGGGCTTAAACAGCGTGAACAGCTTTAGTAGAAGTATCATAAATGCGTACTGCCAGATGAAGTTAACAAAAATAAAAGTTCCATACAAAAGCGAATGAACACAGTAATTCAGCTATGGGAACTGTGAAGAGCCCCCTTTTAAGAAATATTAAACACAAGAGATTTCTCAAGCACAGTGCAAGCGCAGTGCAGGCGAAATCTAAGACCAGGGCATCAGAGGCAAGAATGTAAAAAAATGTGCGCCGACAGGACGAGATAAATGGTGTTAAGAAGCACACTCTAAATGCATGCAGCCAGGCAAAGATAACAAGATGTAAACAGTAAACGCTGTGCAGCCTTAAGCAAAAACAATATACGCTGTGTGCAGCAAGCGAATTAAAGTAGTTCCACTCATCAAAGTGACAAGGGGTGAATGAGAATGAGTACTTGGGCCTTGGGAGGCTGATAAGAGAAAGACACAAGGAGCAACAAGAAATAGAACGCCTACAACCAACTAATGGGAGGAAAAGTAAAGTGACAAGCACAGAGGCCAATAAGAAAGGAAGGCGGCATATAAGTTCCTTTTAAGATATATTAAATGCAATAGATTTCACAAGCACAGCGCAAGCGCTGTGTAGGCAAAAGAAGGACAGGCAGGATCCAAGATTCTGTCATCCCATTTCTCTGATTGACTCTACTGTGAAAATACCTGGTAGAGTAATAATGGTAAGCTTAATAAGTTGGGCAGGGTTGAAATATGTCCTGGTTGGTACTCAATATGGCTTCAGACAAGGGCAGGGGCAATTGAACAGTATTCTAACTTGTATCTTTCATGTCTTCCGATTAATAAATGCGCTGTTTGCTCTGATGGATCATTACATTTGACCTTTATGGACCTAAGCTCGACCTCTGACTGTGTCATTAGTTCCACGCTTTGGTCTTGTTGGCATCATTGACATTGACGAAGGCATCCCACATTTTGTAAGCATCTTAACCTGGATCTGTCTGCCAGAGTCCAAAATGGAGCCAAGGGGGAATGTTCAGACAGCCAGAAATTAGTCAGAGTGGTTTGTCATGGCTGTGTACTTGCCCGCTCCTCTTTAAGCTTTATACAAACAGGAGAAACATTTGATCAAACTCAAGCCTGATACCTCAAAAAGTTGTATTCACTACATATCAGTCCACTTTTATGCAGACAGTTCTCTACTTATGTCACGGACATTAAATGGTCTACAGAGATTATTGGAGCAATACGTTTATGGAGAATCTGAATTTAATAACAAATTTTACCAAGACTCACATTTTGATTTTAGGGCCTAGGAGAAGCAGGTAGAGAGACTTTGTTGTTACAAAACCAGAAAAGAGGCATTGTTAGGACTTTTAATTATCTTGGTGCCACCTTTGATAATCGGGGAACATGTTCCGAGCTGTTTTAACTAGGAACCCTCAATATTTATAGCCTGTAGGCAGGGTTTTACATTTTGCAATAAAACTGGGTAACAAACTACTGAATTGTTTAATTGTCATCACCTGTATAAATGCATTTTTAAAGTTAGTTATGACTCTGGTATAAGGGCATACTTCATATTACCGGCCTACAGGTGGGCGAAAACAATTTTTGTAAGGCACTATTGGGCCTTGCACCAAGAATTTCCAGCTTTGTGTCTAATGAAGAGCTGGGTCTTAAATATATAGTAGATATTTTCTGTTTAGTTCCCTTGATATTGCAAGCACTAGAATTGTCTTCCACACAGGAACTACACTTTTACCACTGAAAAAATCGTCTTCAATGATGATCTCTGTTTGCAGGTCCAAAACACTGATATGGGCTTCAGTCTTGATTATTTCTTTCCAACTCCATGAATGGGTCTTGGGAGAAGCGCAATGTCTGTAGAGTAGCTAACTGGAGGTTTACAACACTCCTACAGCACCCTGGGTTGCACCCTCGAAGATGCTGTATTTATTGCTAGTGATTGCACGGTTGATGGACCTAATTTTGATGTGAGTGCATTGAATTTCAATAACAGAAACATTACACACTCACTGTTTATAGCAATATATGCCAACTCACCCAGCAAGTTATCTGATTTGGTGCTTAAGCCAACTGTGGCATACTTTAAAGTGTTCTATACCTGTAACTGACATATATCAGCATCATCCATCATTCTTTAAGCTTACATCATATGCAACAGATTGACAGTATCTCCTATAGGGCCCATTAAGTGGCTATGAGAAACTGCTTATTAGAAAGTGACTATTAGATTCAAGAAGATTTTGGACCAATAATATCTTAAGTCAGCGGTAGAAGCATCTGACCGTAGAGTAAATAATGTGACTAGATTGCAAGTGTTGGCCAAAAGAAGTACATTCAAGGAATAAACTCCTAAGATTACATTGGTTATGACATATAATGAACAAGCCAGTGTGTGGGCAGGGCTTACCTCCTGTTATGCTGTCTCTCTTGTGCTATTCTCATGGATTTAGCATTGTGTAGAGGAGGACAGAGTAGAGGTGTATTCCATATCAAGTCTCTCTTCCATTTTTCACAAACATTGTACTTTACTGGTTTGCCAGTGTTATATTAAGAGGCAGTGGGAATGGTACAGTGTTGGAGGGAGCTAGAGTAACCCACAGTTCCCCTGACACAGTTAGAGGTGGGGACCCGCCAGACTTCAAACAAACAAAAAAACTCAGCTGGCTCCACTGTTGGAAGCCCTTGACCCTGCAGTCCATCCACCACAAGGATGGTGGGTCACTGTGGCGACCCCACCACAGGCTTTTCCTGCCTTTTTCGTTCATGCGAGGCATGGGGGACAGGGTCAAAAAAGAGACACGTGTCCCGGACATGTAGGGAGAAAACATCATGGACATTTTATTTTGCTTTATTGGTTATTTTTTTTGCTTTTCAGAAACAACACCCTCTTTGGTAGTTTCTTATTGAAAAGCAAAATAGACTGCTGAGTGGAATGCAACAACAGAGGGGCATGGTGGAATTTCACTTTTGCAGACATTTTTTAATTCCTTTAGTTATCTCCAAGAATACAGGTGGTCTTCCACCAGTAGGGCAGAGGTGAGGGCCTCGGCCGACCCGTGAGCTAAGTAGGCTACTCACCATTCTCTAAATGAGCCCCAAAGTCATGCTTTTCAATGCTAATATACATTTGAGGTGGATGCTCCAACTTGGGAATTCATTCAAATAGAAAATGTAAATAAAAATGGTTTAACCCGGCCCAGGGGCTCTATTGGGTGGACAAGCAGATGTAACCCAACTGTCAAATACCTGCCATATCCTAACTGCTGGAGCTTACCTTTTCCAATTTGTTTTGCTATTGTTGTCGTATGTTTACCAAACTCAGTGTAGTTATCTCATCCAGCTGTTTTGCCTTTCTTTTGAACTATGACATTTTGCTTGTGCTGATCGCGGCGTAGCTTTCTGAGTGGGTGGCGTTTTAGGTTTGCATTGGTGGATTACCGTCACACACTTTACTTATTACAATTGGGCTTTTGCATGGGTTTGTTGTTCATATAAGAAGGCATTGTTGCACCTGATGAATACACACATCTTTGTCTGGTTCATTCCTTAATTTCCTTTTCTCTTTATATTTCCTCAATCAACTCCATCACCAGTATTTTTGCACTCCAGTTATATGCCTTCTCCCTCGACGCCGAAGTCTAACTCCGTCTGGGTTACATTAATAAATGGAACATTTCTTGCACCTATTGCCAAGGTTGACAAACTTTCTTTTCCTCACAACTGGCAATGACTTGCTCTCATAAATTAGGTTGCCACCCTCTCCATATCTTTCTTCCTCTTTGTGGTGTCACATTGACGTGCCCTACAACATCTGCGGAAATCCAACCCTTCTGACTCCAGTTTCTTCTGACCAAAAGGTCTATAACCAGTTCTGCAGGGATTATGCAGCGATAAAAAACGAAATTATGTGGCAGCGTGGACTAAATTATGTGGAACAAAAAGACAAATTATGTGGAATAACAGAGCACATTCTCTAACTGTTTTGTCGTTTTAACACATTAATAGTGTCTTGGAAAGGCTTTACCCCATAAGTAACACGTAAATACAGCAATAAACAACTCAATCTGACCAGTTAAACTTAATAAAAGTTCTGCGACTGTGCTGGACCATGTTTGGTGCTTTTTTAACAACTTTTGATCCGTTTGAGCTCCAAAAATATTTTGTGTGGCTTTCTGCAAATTATGCAGCAGATGATGCATTACGTAGCGAGTATTGTAAACCTGAAATTATGTGGGAAACGTTGCAGAATCGCATAATTCCAATGTTCCCCTTCTATGACAAAGTACACCTCTGGGCCACCAGATGCTGCATTCGCACCATATTGGGACATTTAGAATAGATACTGCTTCAATTACTTAATAGTAATTGCATTGCTCCTAGTTCTACTTCTTTGCTTAAATTCAGAACAAGTGAGGCTTCCTTGCCTCCCCAGACACCAATCCCAAGCCAACCTGCCAACTAAAAGCCCCTCCCACTGCCAGCTTCTCTTGTTCGTAAACAAGCTCAGCACACTGAAAGCTCAGTTGCTCCGTACTGGGAGGGTGGGATGGTCTTCGAATTAAAGCAGGGGGATAAGACTATGAGTAATGCAATTACCCGTAAGTAATTGAAGCACTGCCTCCACGTCCCTCCTTTGCTTGAATTTGGAAAAAGTGAGATGTAACCGACAACTTCCTTGATGTTGTTCATTGTGTGAGATCTGGTTCCCTCTTGCTTGCTGATATCAGCCTCGGTGACCATATTGTCACTACGAACTAGAATTGCCTTCTTCAGAATCTGGTGTCTAAATGGCCTATGAGCCGATTGCACATATTTCATTTCTCTTCAGTTGGAGGAGTTCTAAGCCTCTGACATCGGCCAAAAGTCATCTTTCTCTTGATTCTCCAGCCAGGTACCCCACGCTGACAGGTTAGCATCCATAGCAACTACCTCAGGAGATGTTCCAGATTCAAACACCACCTGATATGTCTCCTCATCTGCTGTGTCCATTTGATTTTGAGAGCCAGATTCTGGGAACCAATTGTCCAGAACCCACTTCATGAACTTGTGCAACTGAAACCTTGCTGTTGGAAATAGGCCCTCTCTGAAGGGTTACTCTAAACCTTCTGCCTTCTTCCTCCTATTTTTCTGACCTTCTTTGTGTTGGCTTTAGGACTCTGAGCACTTTACCACTGCTGACCAGTGCTAAAGAACAAATGTGCTTTTCTCTATACATGATATAATTGGTTTGGCATATTTAGTTTAATTGTAAGTCCCTTGTAAAGTGGTATACAATGTACCCAGGGCCTGTAACCTAAATGCCACTAGTGGATCTGCAACACTGATTGTGCCACCCACACAAGTAGCCACTCAAACCTGTCTCAGGCCTGCCATTGCAGGGCCCGTGTGTGCAGTTTACTGCCACTTCAACTTGGCATTTAAAATCACTTGCCAAGCCTTCAATTCCTCTTTTATTACACATAAATCACCCCTAAGGCAGGCCTTAGGTAGCCCATAGGACAGGGTGCTGTGTAAGTAAAAGGTGCATGTACTAGAAGTGGCAAACAGCCAAATTCGTTTTTTCACTACTGTGAGGCCTACTCATCTCCTAGGATAGCATTAGGAATTCCTTAATCACTTTAAAGCTATAATTCCTGATTAGAAAGGAGTAGTTACATCATGTTTCATATAGTTGTGGAATGGTAATGATAAATCCTCTTTAGTGGCAAAGTTGAATTTGACAGTACTATTTTAGAAATGCCACTTTTAGAAAGTGAATATTTCTCTGCTCTTAACTTAGCTCTGTGTGCCTGAAGCCTGTCTCCAATACACGTCTTGGCTGGGTGACAGCTACACTTTGTGCATTCCCTCTAGACAGCCACCAACACAGCAAGGCCGGGTGTGGAAGAGGACTCATCTGCATCCATGACAGCCTTCTTGGAAGGAAGGGGTAGAGAGAGCTGACACTCACATCTGGCTAGGCTGAGTCCTGTCCCCACACAAAGTACTGACCCCCACACACACAGATAGCCTGGCAAACAGGGCTGGGATGAAACGGGACCCATGCACTTCGAAGAGCTGCTTTGAAGTCACCCCCCTCTGAAAGGCACAGTTGGGTGTAAGTCCTGGGTCTCTGATCCTACCAAATCAGTATACTACTGGGCCTGTGAAGAACCCTGCCAGGAGTAAGGACTGCTGTGCTGCAAGTATTGCCACTCTGCTTGACTGACTGTTCTAAGGAACTGCTTCACTGCTGTGCTGAGGTGTCCCTGCTGCCTGCTGATCTCTGCCTTACTGAAGACAAGGACTTGACCCATCTCACTTGAGTGACTTCAAGGGCATGCTGGTTTGCTTCCTGTTTTCTGAAGTCTCAGGGTCATAAAATACTTCTTGCAACTCTACTGGTGCTGCTGGACTCTGCCATCTGTGAGCCCTACCCTTGCCTGAAGGGCTCCTCCAGTCCTGGGCCTCAGAAGTGGGTTCTGCAGCTGTTTTGCTACAAAGCCAACGTATCGTCACCACTGCGCTAATTGGAACTGACACAGTGCCCTTTGATGCTGATGCAGTGCCGATCTGAAGACATCCCTGCGCTGCTCGATGACAACGCAGTCACGATCCGAAGTCCCGACTGCAACGCATTGACTCGACTGCGTGAATCGGAACCGATGCATCGTACTCTCAACAGCGAGGCTATCCTTCATCCAAGGTACTTTGTCAGCGGATGAGTCATTTAGCCAGCCTGCCCTCCATTGTGATCGACCTGAACTTTGGATTTACCCTGGTCTATCACAACCTCAAGAAACCTTTTAGCACTATTGACTTCTAAGCACTATTTTTGGTTTATTCTTTAAAAAGTTGTAACTCCGGTTCTACTTATTGGATTTTGTTAGTTTGGTCTCAATTTACTCATATAAATATTCCCTATTTTTCTAAACCTGTGTGGAGTCACTTTTGTTTGTATTCATTGTATTGCTGTGTATGTATGTTGCACAAATATTTTACACATTGCCTCTTTAGATACGCCTGACTGTCAAGCTACCTGAGTGTGAGCACAGGTTATCTTTTAGTATGTATCTAGCTTACCCTGACTAGGATTGTGGTCCCTACTTGGACAGGGTGCATACCCCTTTCATCTAGAGACCCCAATTTCTAACAATTGCCCAAAGGAACAGGAATATAGTAGAAGGGAAATTGCCCTGGACCTGAAGACAGTCTGAAATTCTTGGCCACCTTAGACTGTTATCCAGAATCTGTAGGCTATGAGAGTGCAACTTGAACAATCAAAGTGATATCACACCCAGCAGAGTCTGAAAACGAGCTCCTTTAAAAATTAGGTCTTGCAAAGGAGTTAAAGAGGACTTTCCCAAATGATAAGGAATCCATGCCCCTGAAGAACAGTCAAGATCCTTTGGATGTGGGATACGAGCGTGTCTCTTCTTGAAGACTGAAGGAGACAGTAGTCGAGATATGAGTGAACAAAAATTCCCTCAGCATGAAGTTTTGGCACAAATGGAACCATAACCTTCTTAAAAATCCTTGGCGAGGATTTTGATCAACGGAAGGTTGAAGAATTGGAAATGGTCATCTTCTCCTGGAAGGCGAAGGAAACTGTGTTGAGAAGGTCTGATGGGGACTTGCAGATAGGCAGCTTGCAGATCTATTGATGGCAAAAAATATCCACTGTGAATCATAGGTATGATGGCCTGTGACATCAATATGCAGAAGGCAGTTCACCCACTTCAGGTCTTACATAGGACGGTATGTCCTTGATGCTTTTTGCACCAGAAAGGGTATGGAGTACGTACTCTTTCCCCTCTCTGGCACTGGAACCCTAAATATTGATTTTTTTCCTGAGCAAGGTCTTGACTCTTTCCAGCAATGCCAATTGCTTCAGCCCATTTTTTTATTAACTGGGTGCAAATGACTCCTGTTTCTGGTGGCCATTTGAAAAAATCTTTTGCATAGCCTATGTCCACAATGTTCAGTACTCAATGATCTGTGACATTGTCTTTCCAAGCCTGATGAAAGTGTTAAATTCCTCCCTCAACAGGAAGTGCCTATAGGAATCCTCACTAGTCAGGATCTTCTTATTTTCACCTTTAGCTTTGACTAAATCCTTTGTTGGAGAGGTAGGCCTTCGCTGAAACCTCCGTCTCTTAAAGGATGAGGACGATGAATCACGTCTTTGAGATGACCTAGATGATTTTTCCCCAAAGCGTGCTTATGATCCTTAAATGCCTTTGAGATCTTTGCATTCAATTGATCACCAAACAACATATGTTCTTCAAAAGGGATTTTCAGGACCATTGCCTTTTCTGCTGGATCCGCCTTGCATTCTCTCACCCAGAGACTTCTTCTGGCTGCGATGACAGCTCCAGGAGACTTAGCCATAGCTCTAATATTATCGGAAGACACGCCAGCCATCTACCTGCCGTGCTTCTCCATTGATGCTATGAGACCCGAACATTTCAGCCCTTCTTGGATAGCCACTGCCAATCTATCAAAATCTCGTACCATAGATTGGGTCAAATAAGCTGCATACATACTAGCTTTTAAGGCCAAGTTCTCCACCGAAAAAGCCTTCTTCAAACTTGAATCCGCTTTTCTATCACTCACATCTGAAGGGGTGTAATCCTCAGGATTAATGGATGTTTTCCCAATTAAAAGAGTGATAATTGTGTCAACCTTCACAGCATCAAATCAATTTCTGCAGAGATCGAGGAACTGCTTGCTTATCCAGATCCTTCAATTCACCCAAAACCATGTCCCTTATATGCTCATGAAATGGCATTGCCAGTTTGGAGGGTTTCACATATTGGGGAAAGAGAGCTTTGTCACCTTCCTCTGAGTGAAACAGACCAAACCCCAAATTGTAGCTGACATGAGAGATAATCTTCCACATCCTCTCTCTTCTGACAGATTTCCCTGATAAAATGGGAAGAATCTCCAAGTCACAAGCTGCAGAATTATCTGCATTCAACAAAGCCAGAGCCTTGGAAGCCTTTGGCCCTTGTTTGGGTTGAGATCCAATAACTTTCGAAATGGCTGCCTCAATCATGGCCTGAATCTCACCCTTCCCATCCACTCTAGAAAGCCTAGCAGGGATAGTATTATTTTCAGAAAGATTTCTAAGATATGGATAATGCTAGAAATTTTAAAACACATTACCTGACACATTTACCGATTTTAGACATAGAAACCTGAACGTGCACATTTCACGGGTTAAGAGAAATTACACAGCTTTAGAAACAAGTGAAGTAACAGCACCATAAAAGCGTTCTTGAAAGTACAAGGAAAAGCGAAATTCATTGCTAACTGGTTATAATGCTTATTAATAGGTTTCCATACTAAGATTACTTATGAAAATGTTGTTTTATTATTAATTTACTGATTAAACTAATTATTCTAATGGTGTGGCTTAGCCTTTCTGTTGCCTTACACTGAGATGCATCATGAATAGATTGTGGTGCAATTATGCACACAAATTAGTTAGGAAGCTGACATTTACAGATGTGTTAATAGAAACCATAATTATTTTAGAAAACAAGAAACGATTTTAGTAAAAGGATTTTTAAGAATGATTTACATGTATGGATGTTGAAAAAGCATGGCAGTAGGCCATAGTTAATGCTAATTAATTTTGTGTAATAATATATTGGTGACGCATTACTATTTTGTCTCTTATTATGAAATAATGATTTAATGAATTGTATTGATTCTAATTGACTTTAATTCATTTAAAGCTGACATATGCATTTTAAGGCCTGTTAAACGTGTTCTTCCCTAAAGCTGCATTTTTCCCTTTGCCCAATACAATGGTCTCTTGACTTCTGCAAATGTTGCCTTATTTGCTCTGTACATGTATCATCTTACATTTAAAGGACATTCTTTTAGAGTTCACTCTGAAAGAGTTTGGTGGGAACATGAACCCATAACCTGATGTCATGGATCGATACAATGTAAACTTCTTACATTTGACAAACCTGTGAGGCCCAAAAAGCCAGTTCTTTCTCATGTACAGCATGGGAAAGTATGCAGGAATAACCAAATTGTATTTAGTGTCTTCATACGTAAACTAATCATGCGATGGACTGACTAATAGAATGATACTTCATCACAAAAGTGTCATAAAGACCATAAAAGAAGAAATCCCAAAGGAGGAGTAATGCCAAACACCATAGCTTTTCTTTCTATTGAGCGAGACGCCATACTTTTTTCTTTCTTTGTGGAGCAACGCCAGATGCCAAATGCCATTTATTTATTTCCTAGCGGTAATGGGATCGCCCGCCAGCCATGCGGCGGTCCCGTCACCCCAATCATGATGCAACCGCCACCGCGGTGGTTGCATCAGGCATTTCAACATTGCAGCGGGAGCTGCTGGCTGCAGCACCCGCCGCAGTGGTGAAATGACATGTTGTGCGTTGCCATGCACAACGTGGCAGGCACCGCGCAGTGCCAGCCACCTTGTGCATAGCAATGTAGGGGGGTAACATAGCTCCAAAGTAAATCCCCACCAGCCCTATGCCCCATGGAAAGGCCTTGAATGCCACACATCCTAATATGGATGGCGGTGCCTGCTAGGCACCACCACCATATTGTGGCCCATGTCCGCCCCGCCGGGAATCGGAACGATTGCCGACCAGGGGTAAATCGGTGGACGCACTTTGCGTCTGCCGCGATACCCCCGCCATTTTAATATGGCGGGGTAAATCAGGTTGCGATGGCGGACGGATCGCCACCGCCGGGCCGGCGGTGGTGATGTCCCCGCCATCCTAATCAACCCCTCAATGCTTTTCCTATGATTTTACAAACCATCCATGATCTCTTATTTTGGACTTTTTGCTCATGCTTATGGACTTGCGTTTAGTGGACTTTAATTTGATTCTTTTTTGCTTTAGAGCCTTTGGATGCTGTTAGAGAAACAAACTATCCTTTTGCCTTTAATGGTGGTAAAATCTGTAACCTTGTATCTGATGACTGTTTTAAACTATCTTCTTTGGAATCGCATCTCTGACTAAATGTGTAGTCTTGTACTACATGCTGTAATATTCCTGACTGAAAGATATTGTTTATCTGTAATGATTTTGGATTATTAATACAATAATCATACTATCTAAATTGTCTGAGACTATTATTGTGTCCTGATGTTCTTTCATTGAACAGTGCTATTTTCCATTTAAAAATAAATGCGTGTACGGAGAATCAGCAAATCTATTCAGAGTATCAAGTTCTGCTTAGTTCATTCTGTGTTGCAATAGCCGAGCTCCTAGTGTGCATAATTTTAGTTAAACCTAACTTTTTTATGAGGTTGGGTTTTTCCATTGCGATACTTTATTTCTGTAGCATGGTCCTGAGAGTGGTGTATTTGAACCAGATCTCCAATTTGTGAGTTAGTCATGAATTAATGGTCCTCATTGGGTTGCTACCATTGTACTCTGGACACCCTAATGCCTACCCCTCCTATCGGTAGAGAAAGATCCATCAGAAGACCATTCGCATTGATCCAGCGGGTTACCAGCCTCAAATACTCAAACACCATATACTCACCTGGGCCCAAAAACACACACATTCACATAGGCCAGTAAATACCGCTGGGGGTCAATTTTTGTAAAAGCTTTTTATACATTAGTTACCTGTGATTCTTTAACTAATCTTTCACTGATCAAAAAGTTATTTCCTCTGGTCAATGGACCTATGAGTTGGAACTAGTTGACAGTGAAATGACATAAAGTGAATTTCCTTTCTATATTTTGAAATAACCACAGACTCGGGAGAAGTTGTAAATGTTTATCTAGTTAAATTCATGTGAACCAAATTCAAAAATACAGTACAAGCTCCGTTTCTCCAAGGAAGGAAAAGTCAATTAATCCAATCATCAGTCATCTATATTAAAACGAGTTTTCACAATGACACTACTCAGATAGGAGAGGATAGAGAGAGCAGTACAATGACATACTACACAGAAGTATATTTACCTAGAATGGTGTGGAAACCAACCCCTTGGCCAAGGAGCTGGAAGGGTCCCCTGGGAAAGAACAGGTGACAAAGGCTTCAGCACAGGTTTCAGGACAGGATTCAGGACAGGATAGATGACCTCTCTAGATCCGACGCCTGCGTCGCACCCCTCTCTGACACTATCTTCCTGCTCGATTCTTTCACGATCATCTTCTAATTATTTGCCTTACTTCCCTCCTTGATTCTTCCGCGAACTTCTTCTAATTTATTGGCTTAAATTCTAAGTCTGCAAATCGATTCTTCTTCAGCATTCGTTCAGCTCTCGGACAGCATCCCGGTCTCTCAGCATTTTGGTCTTGCTGCGATTACTAACTAACTAAAGCTACCTCAATTATGCCTTTCTATGGCATGTACCACCCCATAATGTATCAACTTTATGAGACTCCTAATTCTGATTGGACAGGCAAGGGGGGATGATCATCACACCAGGCTAAGTTTTAATCATTTTCTTTGGTTGTTTGTTTAATGTTCCCGCCCCTTAATTTATTTTCCCAAACTTTATTTCCCTCCCGTATCTCACATCTTGAGCAATAAAAATGAATAAATATAACAGTTGTCTGTTCAATATGCAGGATGTCCAGCAGGTTCCCAGGAAATGTAGCGAAGATAACCTTGGACAGGAGTCAAGTACGATATCATGGCTTTTGGCTTGTTATTACTGCGCCTGCGTGAGGAGTCACGTGAAGTACAGACTTTAGCATTGCTCGGAGGCCCAAATACGAACTAGTAGAGAGGTCAAAAAGAAACATATTAAATTCGAAATAAAATTATTTCACTGTATACCACCTATCTCTACTCTAATCTCATTTACTTATAATAACTCTCCCCGCATTAGCATTTAGTAAATAGCATGTTTTATTTCCAGCAAGGCAGATGCTTAGCATGTGAGCTTTCAAGCGGCCATTTTAGATGCTTATGCGCAAGTGCAGAAAATTCCCTCCAAGCGTTATTCCGTCATTCTGCGTAGATGCAGCTGACACATGCGCAGAACAGAATCCCGCGTTAGCAGCCATTTTAAGTCTCATTCGGGTTACTTGTTAGTAAGACACATAAGCAAGCTTCATCTTGCTAAAATATGTAATGTGGTGCATATTAATTTACAAAATACACAATTAGTACAGAGTTACGAGTTATATGAGAGCATTGCATCCGAGCAAGTCTCTTTTATACGAGTCCTTGCTCCACCAGCGTTTGTGTTAAGAGTAATACTGTGATCCGTCTAACTGCAGATGGCCCTGTAAGGTTAGGGGGATAAATTAGTGAGTGGCGGAAGTAAGAGATAAAATTAAAATGATTATAACGCTTCCGCTGGATCAATATTGAAGAACAATAAACATACAACCATTGCAATCAAGAACAAAAAATAAGTGTTTTTCATGGGGCAAGCAGGGTAGTTAAGTGATGTAAAATAGAGTTTCCTCAGTGTTATTATTTTCATAACTATTTCTTAGGTTTTATATTTTACAGCTTAACCTGACTGTGAATTAGAGATAAACCATACAATAAACAAAATTGCAGCAATGTAATTTGGATGATAGTGAAGATATATGAATATAAATATAGGCAAATACCCCTATTGCACCTATAAAAGGTATTCCTTGTGCAGTTGTAAAGGAAACAGGTGTATTGACAGCAGCGGCTCAATATCTGTTGACATTTTACACAATATCTCAACGGTACAGTGCAGGCTTGAACTCTGGCCCAAAACCTGCAAGGTAATCCTGAATTTAATTACACGGATTTTGAACGACCGTAGTGGTGAAAGTTGGCGCTGACATCGAGGAGCCTTTTAGAGGGTGTGCTTGGGATTTTGAGAGTAGAACGAGAAGGGGGATGAATATCAGGACAAAAAAGTGGAAATTCCAAAATTAATGCAGATTTGGTAAGGGATGTCATATTTTTAAATGTTTAATAAGACTGTAGGCCAGGTGTAATAGAAAAGACAAACTACACTGTGAGTATTATACAATGTACTACTACCCAGTAACTCATACTCTTCTCCCCTCCACTGCTCCAAGAATGGTTGCTCTGGGCATGTGGGCGGGGCTCGTAAAAGCCTCAGAAGTTTGAGAACCTTGGATCAGCAAATCACTCCCAAGCTACAAATTAGGAACCTCCACCTCAGCACCCTTTTACTAGAACAGAGGATGTATTTTCATGCTGCAAAGTGAATGTGGGAATCCAATGTATTTTTTGCAGTTTTATATAGTGCACAATCACAGAAGTTCCCATTGTGTATGTTTTTTGGCAGAAGGAGATTAAGTGATTTGCCCTGAATCACAGTTGAATCGAAGCAGGTATCTAACTGTGTTCCCCAGCTCCGAAGTTGGCAGCTCCGGCCGGTAGGCTACACCTCCGCCTAGTTGAAGTGCAGTAACCCGTTATTGGCACGAGACAACCCTGCCTTCACAGGATGCTACAAAATAATTTACCTTGTGTGCTTAACTATTGGCTTACAGTTTTAAGTCTCTCAATTGTACTAATTTTAGAGGCTTGTAGTTGAACCATATTAGCCCATAACATTTAAGTTTTACCCAGATCATTGCATATAGGTTTGCATTTCTCTGGCTATGGTGGCTAGTTCTCAGTTGCGGCTCACACAGGTAAGTGCGGTGGGGTGGTGAGGTGGGGCGGGCAGGGGGGGTAGTGCCGAGTCGACGAAGCGGCGAGGGCAAGGTAAATGGTTTTATTTATTTATTTACTACCCCACCACGCTTACCTGTGCGAGCCGCAACCGCTAGTTCTACTGTTTAGGCATTAGAACTCCACCCCACCTCTTTCCTCCTTCACTAGGAGAGGCCTAATGGAGCACAGCGTACATCTCCAAACTCTAGTAGTGACAGGAAAAAGTGCCCCTTGGATCAGCAGCCTTCCTGAAGGGGTGGGGATATGGATTGACATATGGCCTTACTGGAGGCCACCCTCAGGGAGCAGAGGTCAGACTGGTAAAGCAGGGGGGTTGAAGAATGCATGCAATGTACTTGCCTTAACTAGCTGGACTCTTGTTTCGGCCCAGTCATAAATTAAATTGGTCTACGGGGGGTGGGGGGTCTATCTCACCCTAGGATGCATGCATGGGGGCCCTTTCTCCATTCATATCCATTGCATCCAGGGATCAATTTTAACCAAGAAGAGGGCTGACTGGGGCTGAAGGAGAGGCCTCAAAAGCAGAGAAAACCAAAAGGGCGCTAGAAGAGTCGATGGCTGTGGCGGTGGCTACTGCTGACAAAAATGCACGAACCTCCTTGTCTTCTGCATCAGTTGCAGTCCTGCTTAGGGGGGAAGAAGAGTATCTTTAAGAAAGGAGGGTCGGGCATTCCAGGGTTGCACCAGCAATGGACACTGATGCAAGCAGCTGGTGACTGGGGGTACTTCTCATGTAGGCCCTCTAGAAGGTTAAATAGTGGTAGCCATGTTTTTAGCATTGGCTTTGGTCTTTTCCAGGACAGTGCAAGTTATGGGCCGCCACACAGTGTGGTTTACAGTGATATAAGGGAAGAGCGAGACCAGTGAGGCTGGAAAAGGGTAAATCATCATCTATGCCAAAGGCGGAGAAGCTGAGTTGCAGTTATGTTCAACGTAAGAAACGGAAAGGGTCATGGCACAAACCCAAAGTAATCTGAGGGAACATAGGGGCGAGCAAGGGCAAAACATTTAAAAAAAGAAAACAATGACAAGGTAACGGTTTCCCAATGGATCCGAGGGGGTAAGGGGGCTTGCAGATTCAAGAGTGTTGGGCTTCTTATTCCAAAGATTGGAATGCTGCGTATGGGGAGAATGTAGCTGGGGATTCTGAGATCTGCAGCTGCTGCCAGACTCTGGGTACTGATGGTGGAATAAACTTACCAGCATATACCATCATTGCGTCTTCCTTTCAAAGAGCTTGGCATGGTTCACAGGGAGACGCAACCCTCCCACGCGAGTGGACATTCAAAGGACGGGGAGCAAGCACAAGTGAAATTTTACAGAGGCTAGGACAGGCCTTCTCATTGACACAGGAGAACCAAGGGAATATCCGCAGGAGGTGAACCAACCTGAAAATAGGAAGCCCAAGGCCATGGCTGGAACTAACAGGCAGAAATGCAAGCCCTCTCGGCCTTGTTCAACAGGTGCAGTCATGGCCATGGAGGTAGGAAAGGAATATCGTACACAAAGGGTACTGCAGCCAGGAGTTTCCCCCCGCAACGCAATAACAGCCAACGAATTGGGTACGTTTTCTGGCACCGTGGTAAAGGTGTTCCGGAAGCAGAAGTTGTAGCCTGGGGGCATACGTACAGGGGGCACGAAGGGTTCCAGGGGAGGCTGTCAGATTGGAGAGAAGATGGCACTCCCAAAAAAGTTGGCGAGGTTTGTCAAGCGAACTGAAATAGGTGGAAAGTACAATGAAGCATGGGCCATAATGGGAAGACCAGTGCATCCAACGAAGGCCCCCTTGCAGCCACACAGGCAGGAGTCATCAACTGAAATACTGCTCCGACATGCAAAGAGTAGCTATTGGGGCCGAGCAGGAGGCAACATGCCTTTGGAGGTCAAATAAAGGCTGTGTAACTGGTTTAATGTTAGAAACTGTAAGGGTTCCGCGATTATAGATGCTGCATGAACCTATAATTTCTGTGTTGTCCTATAACATATCATTGAGAATGTAGCTAGAAGAATGAGATGGAAAAATGAAAGGAAATGAAATGCTTAAGACCAGGCGGGTGGTAGAAAAAATGATAGGCTGTGTGAAATTATACATTTTATTTGAGGGAAACTGCAGAAAAATGAATCATTACGCATGTATATTCTCAACATGTTCTTGTGCATGCTAATCTCCAACCCCAGCTAGGGGCCGTCTTGCTTGTTTGGCACTCAATGAAATTCCTGGAATATAATAGATACAAGGACCACAGTGTGCAATGTGCACCATGTGCAGTATTACACACCCATTCTGAGTTCATGATGGAACAAGGCCTAGCCTGCTTTAAATCAGTTTGTGTTCCTGATTTTCATATGTTCTGCCTCTTCCGGACATTTTTTTAAGACAAAATGTACTAGGGTTTTTCCTGCAAAACGTTCCTGGGGAAAACAGTGGATTGCTGCTAAAATCGGAATCCCGATTCAGGAAAAAAAAACTCATATTCCCGCCTAAATCTTATTTAAACTGCAACTGTACTTGGAATGAGAACCTCAGTTGGTACCGACTGACCTAGTAAAATGCCCCAGGTTCAGCAGGCATGCATCTCAAGCTCACCCTCACTGGGAGAGCAAGCATTAAGGATCTTATTTTTCCTACTGAGGCAAAACTCATTACATAATCCCTTGTTTTCATAACAACTAGATTTGTTTACCATGTGTTTATCCTCCTCCTTGGTTGTTCAGCTGCCTGATAATAGGTTAATTTGAATACACTTTTGCATAAAGACTTTGTTTACTTGCTGCAAAACAATGCTCCCGGTCTCCAGCTTACATGGGATGGTTGATGCTGTTGTTCACCTCCTGCCCACGTTTCTACAGTTCTGTGTGTGCCTACCTTGATGGGGAATGCCCTCCTCCTTTCCCGCCCAGTCCACCTGTGGAAGAAGGGGGTATAAGGGTAACACCCCTCGGAGCACTTATAACCACAAGTACACTTTGAAAAATTGAAGGGGGAGATTTCAATTGAGACGGTGGTCCACTAAAGGGCTGAAAGGGAGATTCCTGTATCATAAGTGCAGTAAGTTTCTCCTTACCACATGTTTATACCCAACATCACCTTCAGGTTCAAAGAGAACCCTCAAATCACCCTGGAGTGTGGTTCCTTTTTACGTTTTTCTTTACTTTTGAAATACTTTCAGCTTGTTTGTGCCTTCATTCTGTCCTTTAGTTATAACAGTGCACTGGAATATTTACTTCAGTATCTCTTACTGTATATGCATTAGCGCAGTTAATATTCATGGGTGCAACAACATGAGTTAGATTTATTCTGTTCAAGTAATTTTCTGCCCACTCCAGCACAGTGGAAAGGAGAAAGAAATTATGAGCCTGATTAAGAGTTTGACGAACACGGTCCTCCGTGACTGCTCGTCAAACCCTCAGTCCGGCCTCTCAGTAATGAGTCGGGAGGACCATCCGTTTTCTGGCAGCGGTGCCCCCATTGGCTCTGCCGTCAGAAAACCTACTCCGACGGCCCAATGGAGTAGAGGCCTTCAGAGTAAGAGTATCATACCACCCGCCCTATTTAGAGCACATGATTTGATGTCCTTTTTTTCTGTCCGTCACCGCGAGGTAAAATATGCCGATTATGGACAGTAAAACAATAACATCACAGCTTGGAAAAAAACTCCCGGGGTGCTTCCTCCCAGTGTGTGGAGGCCATTTTGTTTTGTATTTTCAGAATGAAATTTTTGGAGTTAGTTTCTGAAAAGCGTAAAAGTTTGGTGCACAGCGGTCCAAACCAATGCGGATGTGCACCGAATTTTTTGTGCTTTCACAGCTCCCAACGTGGTGGCAAATCCTATGAAGGCACAGAGATCAATGCAGGGGCAGTGGTGACCTCTTAATTTGGAGAGGGGCAGTCCGGCCGGGGTAGCAGAGGAGATTACCTCCATGCACAATGTGAAACTGATGGCTTCATATAGTTCCCAACGTGAGGCAAAGGTATGTGGCAAAGCACGATGCAACTGTGCTGGTGGTGCGTTGGGAAGCAAAACACAGACACAATTTGAATAAAGTTGGCGAATACCCAGAGACAGAGGTTAATTTAGGCTGGGAAGTAGGTCGTCTAGTTTCAGGTTTGAGCCCTGAAACAGATCAGAATACAAAGGAGCTCCTAGGGGTCTATTAGGATGGCGGTTGGAAAATCTCCCCAACCACCATGGTAGCGGGAAAAGACCGTCCGCAAGGACCGCGGCATACCCGCCGGTCCAATTAGGATGCTCCGCAGTCGAAATCCGACCGTGGCCTTCAGATTCTGGCGATTAACATTGCGGCAGTCGCTGCTGCCAGCAGCACCGCCGCGATGTCAAAAATAGCATGTCCTGCATATCCCTGCACTGTGTGGCAGGCACTGCACAGTGCCTGCCACCTGGTACAGGGACATGTAGCCAGTGCACCCACACACCTCCAACACATTGGGGGCCCGCAATGGGCCCCCGGAACTCGTCTCTGCATGCCTTTCCATGGTGGCTCACCGCAGTGGAAAGGCTGGCTACCGCCGGCATCCTAATCATGCCGGTGGTGCTTGGCCCTGATCTGCAACAATTGTAGCGGTCCAGCTCTGCCAGCCAGGCAAGCGGGCGGACTGCAACCGGCAGAAAAGTGGCAGGCGAAAAATCACACCGCGGCGGTCACAACCCCGATGCTAATCGGACCGGCGGTTTTCTGGGTTTCAATGGCGGTCCGGCAGTTGCACTGCCAGTCCGGTGGCAGCCATCCACCCGCCATCCTAATAGACCCCCAAGTTCTTTATAATTAGGGCTTCTGGTTTTATGGTATTTATTTTTTTGCCATTTCTGTCTGCATTTATCCATATTTATTGTGTGCTAATTTTATCAGTATTTATCCATATTTATTTAACCGATAAATATGCACTTATGCTTAAATGTCATCAGGTTTCATGGCTGTGAACACCCGCAGAAGATAAATCAGTGCACTTATATGAAGATATGCACAGTAATAACCTTGTGAATATCTACTTCTGTTAAAGCCTCCTTTCTAAAATTCCTTTCTTTTTGAACCCCCTTATCTATCAATCCACGCATTTATTGGCCTGGCAGTCATGGCAGGCAGTATTTAGAATTACTAAAGTAGCATCCCAATTTCCGTTTTTATCCACATTTAAAAATAAATACAGACAAGAAAATAAATGTCTGTATTTATCTGTAAAAATCAGTAAAAACTGAAAACTGGGAGCCTTATTTATAATGAGCTGTAAAGTAGGGAGGTGTAGGCCTCATTGTAGCAGCTGATTATGCTTAAAGTACAATACATGGGGAAAAATGTTCTCCTCACCCAAATTGAGGTTGCCAGAGGATTAATTGAGAAGGTGAACTCTAAAACCAGCAGATTACTGAACTGCCCAGGATATCAGTAGCCTGACACCCATGGGTAGGTCGTACAGTACATGTGAAATCTTATGTTTTGCTCTCCTCAAAGTTGATTACTACAGATCAAACATCGAAGACCTTAGACTTAGCAGGATTGCTGCAATCCCTTGAATGAAAGAGTTTGAACAGAAAAATGTCTATGTATTCAGTATTTGTGTAAGTTTCCTGCTCCTTATCACAACTTCGAAGGAGAGGTCTTCATGTCTTTTTATGCACTATATAGAGGCAAATTGATTTAATTCCTATATTGGCCTTCCGGACAATTAAATGGTAAAGAGCAGCAGTGCCGAAATATATTTTTCAACTTGCTGAAACCAAATAAAAAGGTCTGAATGCAGAAAACAAACTCCTGGAACCAACGATCTATATTTCACTGGCTAATTAACCTCACCCATTTAATTTACCTGGCAAAACTGCTGACACCCAAATAGAAGTCTATTTTGCACTTTAAAAACATCAACGCATTGATTCTCAACCTAGAAGAGGCAAAGAAACAGCTGTGGCAAAAGCCAAAGAAAACTAACTGGACATCTTGAATGCCCTCGGGTCTGCTGACTTAATTCTGAATGATCGACTACCAGTATTTGTCACAAGATCGATAAACTCTACCATGACCTTGACAACAAGGGTAACAGCCTGAACTAGTTTAACTCAGTCTTCCCAAGTCAAGGTTAATGATTTCCTCTCCCTCTATAAAGAAATCCAGTTTTA
Organism: Triturus cristatus; assembly: GCF_964204655.1. NCBI lineage: Eukaryota > Metazoa > Chordata > Amphibia > Caudata > Salamandridae > Triturus > Triturus cristatus. The sequence goes on along the minus strand of NC_140586.1, from coordinate 319,420,772 downwards.
GATTTCCACTAAATTCTACAACTCCCCCATTACAATTTAATTCCTGCAGGAACATCTTGCCACTTCTTCACAACTATGGGGTCTATTATAATGGCGGGCGGAACGCCACTGCCCTTATGGCGGTGGCGATCCGCCCGCCATTATTCTCCACCCGCCTCCCATTTCCCCCGCCATATTAGGATGAGTGGGGGGGACCCCGGCAGACGGAAAGACCATCCGCCGGTTTTCCACCGGTCTCACAGGAGACCGGGCGGAAAAGGGGCCTAACATGGTGGCGGTGTCTGCAAGACACCGCCATCCATATTAGCATGCAGGCGGAGATCTGCCTTTCCATGGCGGCGGGAAAGGCATGCGGTCTTTGCCTATGGGGGTCCGTAGCGGGCCCCCAGGTATTTGGGGGGTGGGGGTGCACATGCATTGGCATGGACAAAGTGGCAGGCACCGCGCGGTGCCTGTCACCTTGTGCATGCCAATGCACTACGTGCATTCCCAGCATTGTGGCACAATGCTGGGAATAGGGGATGCCACGGTGGCGGTGGCATCCTGATTGCCGGTGCGGGACCGCCGCACCACTGGTGGCCGGTCCCTGCACCGCTATGGTGGTGGGCGGCCGAATGTCCGCCCGCAATCTTAATAGGCCCCTAAGTAGGTATACCCATGTTCCCTACATAACACTCCACAATATTACAAAGGAACTTTATTATTAATTTGATCTGTGTTTGTTCTTCTTTTATTCTTCTAAAATGTAGGCCCACTGGATCATGGTCTCAAAACAATACCACTGAAAGCAATGAAAACCTGTCCAGCATCAAATCGGGAACAGCTAAATAAATGAATTTGGGGCATATTATCAAGGACTGTGTTACAATTATCGCCACTTTAGCGGCAGGAAACTGACGCTAAAAGCGGTGATAATGGGCTAGATAATATGCCGCAGAGAATTCCAATAGAAGCCCATGTTCTGGTGTGAACATGGGCTTCTATTGGAATTCTCTGTGGCATATTATCAAGCTTATTATCGCCGCTTTAGCGGCAGTTTCCTGCCATTAAAGCGGCGATAATTTTAACGCCGTCCTTGATAATATGCCCCTAAGTATTTCAAACCAGCCTCCGTGTGCTCTTGGATGGAGTTCGATTATAACCACTAGTTTGGACTTCCAACTAATATTGTTTGCATTATGTTGTTCCAAATCAAGGGTATCATGTGAAAGAAAGTTGTGGTTTATAATATTTTTTTAAGATGTGTTCTTAAAAGACCCTGAACTAAATAATAGAACACCCTGTTAGCCTCCTCGAGGTAAATGGAACCAAAACTGTTTTGAGGATTGGATAATTACACAATCTTATTGATTGAAATCATTGAATATTGACGTATGTTAGATATTTGAATACTATAACACCAAAACATCTACAATTAAAAAAGATATACAAATTGAATGCTCAATGTTTCTGCACTGACTGCAAATGTTAATTCTAAAATGATATTCATATAGTTTTGAAACTTATACAAATTCATTTATTCAGCTGAGTCCAATCAGATGTTAGACCTCACATGCTTGGCGTAAGACTCTCTGCACTTTACCACTGCTAACCAATGCTAAACTGCTTGTGCTCTATCCTTTAAGCATTGTAAAATTGGCCAGTTGACACATTTAATTTACTTGTAAGCCCCTTGTGAAGTGGTGCTCCCTGTACCCAGGGCTTATAAATTAAATGCTACTAGTGGACCTGCAGCACCCATTGTGCCACCCACTAAGGTAGCACTCTAGAACATGTCTCAGGCCTGCAGTGCAGCATGTAGTGCAGTTTTAAAGTGCCATTTGGACTTGTCAAAAGAAACCATTTGCCAGGCCGAAACCTTCATTTTTAATATATTAAGTCACACCTAAGGTAGGCTCTAAACAGCCCATAGGGCAGGGTGCATTGGATTTAAAAAGTAGGTTATGTGGTTTTAAGTTTTACATGCACAGGTAGTGGAAATCCTTTACATTCGTATTCACGACTGTAAGGCCTACCTCTCCCATAAGATAACATTGGGGTGTCTTATTACATTTAATGTTATGTTATGTTATGTTATTTATTCTTTTGTATAGCGCACGGCTACTCAAAAAGAGTGTCCCGGCGCTTTAGGAGAAGGAGTGCTGCAACATAATAACATAACAACGTTAGAAGAAGAAAAAAAAGACCGAATGCCAGACAAATACATGCAAGAAAAAAACAGGCTACTGGGTGAACAGCCAGGTTTTAAGGCCTTTCCTAAACGCTAGTAGGCTGGTAGCTCCCCGCAGAGTGAGTGGCAGAGAGTTCCACAACTGTGGCGCCAGTAGTCCAAAAGAGCGGCCACCCAGACGAGCTCTCTTCACACGCGGAACAACCGCCAAAAACAGGGATTCCGACCTCAAAGACCGGGTCGGATGATAGAAGAATAGTCTCTTTTGAAGGTACTTTGCTCCCACCGCGTGGAGAGCTTTATAGGCCAGAGTCAAAGCCTTAAAAACAATCCGTTTCCGGATCGGGAGCCAATGCAAAATTTTCAACAGGCCCGATACACTTGCCCGTCTATTTAATCCGAAGATAGCTCTCGCAGCAGCGTTCTGCACCACTTGGAGCCGCTGCAGCAAATACTCCGGCAGTCCCAGGTAAAGAATGTTTGAATAATCCAACCTGGACCCGATCAAAGCCTGCACTGTCAGCTTCCTATGCTCCTCCGACAGCAGGGGAAGGAATCTCCGCAGCATCCTGAGGATGCCGAAGCAGATGCCCGACACCCCCAGGATCTGGGATTTCAATGTTAACCCCTTATCCATCTTGACCCCCAAGTTCTTGGCTACTTGGGAGGAGCAAGACGGGGGAAACATATTAATCGGCCACCAGGCCTGCCAGTCTGGCTCTGTGTCGCACCCAAAGAAGAGAACCTCCGATTTATCGGAATTGCACTTGAGGCTGTTCCGTTGGAACCATTGAAAAACAGCCCCAAGGCAATCCCGAATGCTCTCCCCATTAATAATAATAAGTGATAATGTTTGATTGAGAGCAGGTAGTAATCTCATGTGTGGACTCAATGAATTGTAATTTAAAATCCTCTTTAATGGCAAAGTCAGATTTTACGTCATAATTCCCAAAATGCCACGCTTAAGAAAGTTGGAAGATTCTTGCCCTAACCATTTGGTACCTGCTGCCAGTGTCTTGAGTCACATGATTGTGAACTGCTCCGCTGTTGGGGTTTGTGTATTCCTCCCATACAGTGTGACTAAGGGGACTATGTGTTGGTAGGATGGACATCCTGCTGTGATGGCTGGGGATGGAGCTGTTCCCTGCCACACTTACACTTCAAAGGCGTGCCTCAAGCACACACAGAAAGGAACCTAACACTGGCCTTTGGTCACCCCAAACTTCATGGAGCCCTGGCAGGGGAAGGAACTTTCTAGAACCAGATGCGAGGGTAGCTTGTTTCAAAGGCTGGCACCAGGTATAAATTCTGGACCCTCAGAACACCTCTTCAGTGCACCCCTGAACCTGTGGATACTACAGAAGAAGGAATGGCTTGTTCCCCAAAGGACCGTCCTGCTGCATGAGGCATGTCGTGTTTCCTACAGGGTTGCCATACTGCTTGAGGCCTGCCCTGCTTTTTACAAAGGAAGATGAGACCAGCTCCCTTCATCCCAAGCTACCAGAGTGACTCCAAGGGTCAGTTGGCTGACCTCTTGTTGTGAGCAACAGAGAAACATCACGCTCCAAAAGCCTCCCTGCAACTGCCAAGCTGACCTGCTGCAACTGTACCTGCCTGGATCTGCAAATGGACCTGCCTGAGCCCTGATGGCCTCTGCTAGAGGTAGTCTCTGTTCCCGAAAAGGAGCCTCCCAGGTCTTAGCCCCTGGCTGGCATCAGAGTGCACTCCTCTTTCATGACATTTTGGGCTCTTCACAACCGCGAACAGGCCCATTCATGCTGATACTCTGCTGCCCGTAATGACCACCAAATCAAAGCCACGGTGAGCAAGACCGTTCGACCTACAGTGTCCATCCGCGACAACTGGCAATGCGAAGGCTGCAATTCGCGCTACAGCAATGACAGCCAATGGTGACCACCTGCACGGAGCTCAAGTCACGATTATCCACGATGCCCGATTGAATACTCGTGCTACAGAGACCATCCGTAATGTCAGGTTTGCTCTTCACGCTACAGCAACGACCTTCCGCGATGCTCTCCCTGCTCCTCACGGCCTCCTCCACCGCAAACTAGATTTTTCGCTCCTGACTTTGATAAGTTAACTTTTTGCGGGACTGACCTGGTCGCTGTATCCAGCCCGTGGTCCCTCGCAGTCAGACTAAACTTGTGACTTTCCACCAGTCTAGCACAACCAGGTAACTGCGAGTGACTCTTTGTACCTTTAGGTGCTATACTTACCAAAACCTTGAAATTCATTATCTCTGGTTGTACTGATTGGATTTACTTCATTTTGGTGTCTATTTAAAAATTAAATGTTACTCTAGTTTTCTAAATTGTTTTGGTCTTTTCTTTTGTGGTGATTTCACTGTGTTACTGTTTGTGTGCTGCGTAAATACTTTACAAGGTGCCTCTAAGTTAAACCTGACTGCTTTTGTGTCAATCTACCTGAGGTTTAAGCACCAGTTAATTTTGTGACTTTTGTGGTTCACCCTGACAAAGATTGTGGTTGCTGCTTGAATAGGGTTTCCACTTCCCTCAATCAATACACAAGGGGCTTATTAGGATGGTGTCATGATCGCCACTGCCGGGCCGGCGGTGGTGATCGTTGCGCCATCCTACTGTGAAATACCCCAGCCATATTATGATGGCGGTGGGTATCCCGGCGGACGTAAAGTCCGTCTGCCGCTTTTCCGCCGGCCGTTAATCGTTACGATTGCTGGGCAGTGCTGGGCCACTAATATGGTGGTGGTGCCTTGCAGTAAAAATGTGTTGTACCTGCACACCTATTTTTGAGTAAGAATCAGTGATATAAGAACAAGTAGGTTTGTTATAACTGGTATCAGCGTGCTGTCATGTATTAGGGTTTCAGCCCTGGCCCTATCTATAACATTGAACATGAAAAGGTGTGGAGTGATCCACACCTACATGACGCACAGCAATCGCACTCCGGAGAGTTTTCAAAAGGTAGTATGCAATTTTAATCAACCAATATTACAAAATAACATGATTGTTTGATATTCTAATACATGATATGAATCAAAAGCGTATTATTAAGCATACGTTATGAGTAAATGAAACATAATTCATGATTGAAATACTTGACAAACAAAATGAATCTGCTGAACAATGTGATTCCTTAAAATTCAAAATACATCAGTATTTTCAACATTTATCCCAATGCATTTCGGGTTATTAACCCTTCTTCAGGGGATTCAGTTCATGTGCTTCAGAAAGCAGTTCCACGTTTACAACACTACAAAAAAATGAAACAGTCGTGCTTAATTGACATCAGTAATACTAGGATTTGCACTCATGGTCAGAAGTGTGTAAATGAGCAAAAAGTTGTACTATATAGCCCAGTGTTGTTCAGAAACGAAGAGAGTGTTCGTAGCCAAAGAAAAGTTTTAGTGAATATCGTGCAGGAAACGGGTAATAGGATCAACGCAACCTGTGTCCAAAGAAAAACTCAAGTGAATATCGTGCAAGAAACAACTGAAGAAAAGGAGAGAACCCAAGTCGAATCGCACTAATGTAAAAACCATGAAAGTTAATGTATCGTACTCACATTCTGGGGTCCAAACAAGAATATAGGGACCGTAATCATGTGGCAGTATCCGGCTATTGAAAAGGTACGAGAATCTTATTAGTGCGCGAACGACTTTCTGAAAATAGTGACTATCAAGAGAAAGCAGTAAAATCTTACCCTTCCGTATTCTAAATGTAATCCTATTCAAGTGTTGGACAAGTCTATGGGGATAAAATAAGCTTCATTGAGTACGGTGTATGACCGGCACAGAACTAATGGATTAACGAAAGTTCAAAAGGTAGCGAAGGTTCAAAAGGTAGCGTAGCTTACCCGTCAACAGATCCGAGAAACGCGAGACGTGGGAATCCTGATGCGTTCGTAACAGCGACGCGTCATCATTGTGAGACGTGAAAAAAGGCTTTTTTTATAGGCAGCCTGAGTTGTATGAAAAACTTTATTGAACCCTCGGTTGAAACTCGGGTAGCTGTGAACAATCCTATGTGGCTAATGAGTGTCATATAAAGATATATCATCATACTAACTACGGAAGAAAGAAAAAGAAAATAATAAAATCATAAATTAAATGATGGGGTGGTATGGTCTCAGGACGTACTTAAAGCGATTAGTCACTCCAGTAAGTCGAAAATATAAGCGCGTAAGTGTCAGTGAAAAGAAAGAAAGTGGTGAATTTAATTAATTAATAGGGTGGTGGGTAGTCAAGCCCTGCTAAAAACCGGGGGTCACTCCAGTGAATAGTAAGAGCCAGAGATTGGAATATATGAGACGAGTGCAAATCCTTCACAAAGCTGTTATCCTGCGGGGTGAGCGTGAATCTACCATTCAGAAATAGGGAGCATATTATAAGCATGAATCATAAGAAACAAGAGAATTCAATATGATCATTGAGTCCCCCCGGAATTAAAGTACCCAATTTTTTTATCCAGTACGTTTCTTTTCTTGCTAGCATGTTGTGAGGGTCATTACAAGATGTGGTACTGATTTTCTCTAGAATGGTGAAACGTAACTGGGGTATTGTGTGTGCTGTTTTTATCCAATGTGTGGCCAAACAGGATTTAAAATTCTTATTGCGAATTGTACTCTTGTGTTCTATTATCCTCGTTTTTATCTTTCTCGAGGTTCTGCCTACATACACGAGTCCGCATGGACATCGTATCGCGTATATAACAGTTTCTGTGTTACAGTCTGATGAATGTCGCAAGGAAATTTTTTCTCCTGTATGAGGGTGGTTAAAAGTCTGTCCCACCATTACATTACCGCATTGGCCACAGTTGTGGCATTTTTGCATGCCTTTATACTTGAGTTGTTTGTTTGAAGGTTTGAATTTTAGTATTTCTCTCAGATTATTCGACCTTGTATGTGCAAATATCGGTGGACCTTGAAAAAGATCTATAAAATCCGTTTCTGATGTGACAAGTTCCCAATGTTTATTGATTATTTTCTTGATGTGAGATGCCTGGGTAGAGTATTTCAAGACACATACTTCGCGATGTGATGTGGTTTTACCTGCTGGAAGTAATAGATCTTCTCTGTTTTTATTGGAAATTTTTCTCTCGGCTTCATTTAGAATGTCATGCAGCCCTGTCCGCAATGGTAAAAGGCCAGGATGCGCTTGCCAGTATGGCGGGCGCATCCTAATTGGGCCGATGGGACCGCCGCACGTCTGGCGGTCGGTCCCAACACCATTATGATGGCGGGCGGTCTTTTGTCTGCCCGCCATCATAATGAGCCCCCAAATGTTTTAGACGTCAAACAGTAGGCCAGTGCATCAAGTAATACTCTCATTAATTTCCATAATGAACAGTTTCAACCCTATGATTACGGTTCACTGATAGAATATCGACAGACAAAATATCTCCTTACAGAAATATTGTGACCAAAATATTCATGTCAAAAATATTGACATCCTATACTTATAATGGTAAGTACAAAAATATTGGAGGGAAATATCAATGTCATTAATATAGCTGTATTAAATATGTTTTTTGAATATATATAGAATAAAATATTTAATATTAAATATATTAAATAGTAACATTAGTTTAAAAATAAATGAAATATATTAAATATATATTTTAAAAAATATAACAAATTAACTTAACCTAAAAAAAGTTAAACACAGATATATAATAATTCATATATATATATTTACATATATCTGCTTAAAAACAATTATTACACTAACATTTTAATTTATTTTATAATTTCAAATTTTTTAAATAATATGAAAATATAACAACAAAGGTGCCGATTACGATCCTGGAAAAACCGGGTACGAACCGTCGGTCGGAGCGTTTTCTCCGTCCGACTCGTACCCGGTTGTAAAACTTTACAAACATGGAAGTACGATTCGCACGGAAACACCATTTCCGTACGAATCGTAAAAAACACCGACCGACGAAAATATACATACGAATGTTATCCGGGAATGCTCCGACGTGACGTCGGGACGCTTACAGGCAGCGTTTCACGACCCAGGAAGTACGATTCGAACCGACAGCAGTCCGGACGGCAATATTTTCACGGCACCCAAAAAGGGCCGGAAAAGCGAAGTACGCCGCAAAACGACCAGATTAGGGGGCCCGGTATGCGCCGTACCCCCCCCAGCCCCCGTGAGTACGTGTCGAACCCCCCTGTGTATGTACACCCGTGTACGTTCGAGTCGTACCCCCACCCGTGTATGTACGGTGCGTACCCCCAGCGCTACGTGCTGGGGGTACGCACCGTACATACACGGGGTGGGGGTACGACTCAAACATACACGGGTGTACATACACGGGGGGGTACGACACATACACGGGTGTACATACACGGGGGGTACGACACGTACACGGGTGTACATACACGGGTGGGGGTACGACTCGAACGTAAACGGGTGTACATACAATGGGGGGTACGACACGTACACGGGTGTACATACACGGGGGGTACGACACGTACATGGGTGTACATACACGGGGCGGTACGACTCGAACGTACACGGGTGTACATACACGGGGGTACGACACGTACACGGGTGTACATACACGGGGGGGTACGACACGTACACGGGTGTACATACACGGGGGGGTTCAACACGTACACGGGTGTACATACACCGGGGGGTACGACTCGAACGTACACGGGTGTACATACACGGGGGGTACGACACATATACGGGTGTACATACACGGGGGTTCAACACGTACACGGGTGTACATACATGGGGGTTCGACACGTACACGGGTGTACATACACAGGGGGGGTTCGACACGTACACGGGTGTACATACACGGGGGGGTACGACTCGAACATACACGGGTGTACATACACGGGGGGGTTTCGACACGTACACGGGTGTACATACACGGGGGGTACGACTCGAACGTACACGGGTGTACATACACTGGGGGGTACGGCACGAACGTACACGGGTGTACATACACGGGGAGTTCGGCGCATACATACGGGGGCTAGGGGGGTGGTTCGGCGCGTACATATGGGGGCTGGGGGGGTGGTTCGGCGCGTATGTGGGCACATGTCTCCATGGTTGCAATGGGAGTTCGGTGCGGACGGTGTTTTTACCATACGGTTGTGACATCGGACGCACAGGATGGATCGTACTTGCGCGGTCGGACTTCACTTTTCACATTTGTACGGTAAATCGTCCGGGGAAGTGTCGGACACATTTTCCGACCCGAGGATGTGTGGGGAATTATTCCCAATGCGACTCGTATGGAGTTTTTCCCATGCGAATCGTACTTGCCAGTTTGTACGGCACTTGTACGATTCGTACGGTAAAAAGACCGGATACGAGTCGTACGGGGGAATTTTTTACAGGATCGTAATCGGCACCAAAATATTTATATACCTATACCAATAACATTAGGGGACCGATTATGATGCCACCCATAAAGGCTCTGACCGATGGTCCGAGCCTTCAGGGCCGCATCGTAATGGGCCGTTCAGTTTACTTTCAGATCGCCTAATTATGATCTAGGCGGTCGGAAAGGAAACCAGCCGATCATTCCGGCTGGCTTCCGATGGGCTCCAGGACCCGCTCGGCCAGTCGGAAGCCGGCCAGTAAACTCAAGGGCGGGCCTTTCCGCTCTTGAGATTATAGTGCATGGTTTCTAGCATGGGAAAATGTGCTTGGGTGCCCCCAGCAGGGCTCCCTTGTGCTTGCGGCCTCCAGTTGGGTCCGAGGGTGCACCTATGGTACCTCCCTGTTGATCCCTGCACCCTGTGGCAGACACCTCGAGGTGCCTGCCACGGGGTGCAGGGATGAACTGCACCTTGCATTTCCCTATGGGAGCATGTATTACAGCCGGTTTATGGCCGCAATGCATGCTCCCATAGGGACATGCAGGAATGCGACCAAACAATGTTCAGTCGCATCCTAATGAGGCGATCCTGACCGCCAACCAGACGTCGGTTGGTCACAGGACGAGTCGGTGTCGCGTGGAAGCAATGCCGCCCACCAAATCTTTAAAATACAAATCATTCTAATTAAATATAAAAAGTAAACCAATTATAGCTCTTAACATTTTGTAAGAATTATTTTACACATTAACAACATAATTATTGAAAAATATTATATTTTAAATTAACAAAAACATAACAATATCAGTTATTGCAGTTTAAAATAAATTATTAAACAAAATATTTAATACATATACTATTATAACTACAATTTGGCCAAAACTACACAACTTATTATAGTGAATATATATATACAATTTACTACAACAGTGGTGAAAGTGTTAGATTGCATAGAAGTAAAATTTACTATTCCCACTCCAGTCCGTGCAACGTTAAAAAGAAACAAAATATTTTTAACTAAACAAATTATTAATAAAAACACAATAAATAATGAAAAATATAAATATGTTGTGAAATAATACAAATATATTTAATATGAAAAATCTTAAAAAAGAAAAACATATTACACTGTTAAATACATATCACAAATACTTACAAATGTTTTTATAAATAAAATACAGAAATAATTTTCAGATAATTATTTTTTGTTTGTAATTTATGAACCAAAACAAAATGTACATACATATAATGTAATAACTTCCCACTCTAAAACCTCACAAGACTCACAACCTGCACATACAATTTTACTTTTAAGAACAAATTATTTACACTGTTAATGTAAATATTTGTCAACAAACTATTATAATTAATTAAACAATTAATAATTCATTACAGTTAATGTACTTCCCCCAAAATATACCCCCAAAAACACACAACACACGCATAAAATTTTACAGCCAAATAATTACACAATTTACATAATTATCAAATTAATAATTAATATTAATTATCAATTAGTTAAAATTATAAACCCCACATCCCACACCTAAAAAAATTAAATTAAACAACTAACATAATTATCAATTATTTCATTAATATTAATGTACAACTAATGATCAATTATTTAAAAATAAATTACATTCCACCCTTTAGCCCTATCAGCCCCACAACCCACAGCAAAAATGTTTTTTTTAGATAATTTACATAATTATCAATTAATTAATTAAAATTAATGAAAAACAAATTAATTAAAAATAAATCACTTCCCACCCTTTACCAAAATAACCCCACAACCCGTACCTAAAATAAATACACAATTAACATGATTACTTATTAATTAGTTTATGTTAATGAAATAATTAATTAATTAAAAATAAATTACTTCCCACCCTTTACCCATATAACCTCACAACTGGCACCTAAAAAAATTACACAATCAACATATGTACTTAAAGTTAATTAACTAATTATGAATTAATTAAAAGTACATTATTTTCCATCCTGTACGCCTTTAAACCCACAACCCACACCTAAAAAATGTACACAATTAACATAATTAATAATTAATTACTGTTAATCAACTAATTATTAATTAATTAAAAATAAATAACTTCCCACCCTTCACCCCTATAAACCTCATAACCCGCACGTGCATTTTACATAAAAAAAAATAATAGCACAATTAACATAAATATATATCAATTAAATAAATAATATAATATAAAAAATATAAAAATCATTCATTAATTTATTATAATTAAATTACTTCCCACCCTTTACCCCTATAAACCCACAACCCACTACAGAACTAAAAATCTCAAAATTAAATTAAATAAAATGTATTAACTACTAAAAAATGAACAAATATATGAAAGATCATATATAATAATTCTGCAAAAATTAACATCATATACATTAAACAAATATGATAAAATACATTAATAAAAACAATATTTTAAACAACGATATTAATAACTTTTATATTTTAAAAATCAATATTACCTATCTTCAAATCGATATTCTTGGCATCGATATTCTTGCTGACGATATTTCCATGCCACAATATTTTAAACTCGATATTTCTGTAGGATGATATTTTAATCTCGATATTTGGCTGAATACCATGATTACAACTTCCAAATATACTTCCGACCTGACACAGCTGGCCATAGATTAATAGGATATCTGTCTGCCTATCTGCATTTTAGTCTGGGGTGAGGCAAAGTTGGGTAGGAATTTACAATTCCAAGTTCGAAATACTGTTTCTCACCAATGAAGATCTACTAAGCAATCTATACTTTGGGGATTCTGATCTAGGTCAACCTTCTACATCATCTTCTAAAGTCCTTACTTTAGGAGCGTCATTTGATTCTTCACTCACTCTTTCGTTCCCGATGTCAAAGAAATAAGCAAAAATGTAATGTACTTGCAAAAACTCATCAGAGTGCCTATGTCTTTTGTTTTGCACCAACCTTAAGCAAATCTTGTTTGGTTACTTTTCCAGACAAGACTAAAGTAATATTATTTATCATGGCCTTCCACAAAACTTAACCACCAAACTTCAAAGCTCGCTAAATGACACAGACAGATTTATTTGGTGTTTCACAAAAATAACACACCTCTAGACTTATTGGACCTTCACTGGATCATTTTGAGCCAGAAAAACACATACAAAGGTGCCGATCACAATCCGTTAAAAAAATTCCCCGTACGACTCGTATCCGGTCTTTTTACCGTATGAATCGTACAAGTGCCGTACAAACTGGCAATCACGATTCGCATGGTAAAAAGTCCATACGAACCGCCTTGGGAATTATTCCCCACACGTCCTCGGGTCGGAAAATGTGTCCGACACGTCCTCGGACGATTTACCGTACAAATGTGAAAAGTGAAGTCCGACCGAGGAATCACGATCCAACCCGTGCGTCCGATCTGACAACCGTATGGTAAAAACACCGTCCGCACCGAACTCCCATTGCAACCATGGAGACATGTGCCCGCATACGCGCCCAACACTCCCCCCAGCACCCATACGGTCGAGTCGTACTCCCCGTGAATGTACACCCCCCCTGTATGTACACCCGTGTACGTGTCGAACCCCCACCCGTGTATGTACACCCGTGTACGTTCGAGTCGTACCCCCACCCCTGTACGTGTCGTACCACCGTGTATGTACACCCCTGTACGTTCGAGTCCTACCCCCACCCGTGTACGTGTCGTACCACCGTGTATGTACACCCCAGTACGTTCGAGTAGTACCCCCACCCGTGTACGTGTCGTACCACCGTGTATGTACACCCCAGTACGTTCGAGTCGTACCCCCACCCGTGTACGTGTCGTACCACCGTGTATGTACACCCCTGTACGTTCGAGTCGTACCCCCACCCCTGTACGTGTCGTACCACTGTGTATGTACACCCCTGTACGTTCAAGTCCTACCCCCACCCGTGTACGTGTCGTACCACCGTGTATGTACACCCCAGTACGTTCGAGTAGTACCCCCACCCGTGTACGTGTCGTACCACCGTGTATGTACACCCCAGTACGTTCAAGTTGTACCCCCACCCGTGTACGTGTCGTACCACCGTGTATGTACACCCCTGTACGTTCGAGTCGTACCCCCACCCCTGTACGTGTCGTACCACCGTGTATGTACACCCCTGTACGTTCGAGTCCTACCCCCACCCGTGTACGTGTCGTACCACCGTGTATGTACACCCCAGTACGTTCGAGTAGTACCCCCACCCGTGTACGTGTCGTACCAACGTGTATGTACACCCCAGTACGTTCGAGTCGTACCCCCACCCGTGTACGTGTCGTACCACCGTGTATGTACACCCCTGTACGTTCGAGTCGTACCCCCACCCCTGTACGTGTCGTACCACAGTGTATGTACACCCCTGTACGTTCGAGTCCTACCCCCACCCGTGTACGTGTCGTACCACCGTGTATGTACACCCCAGTACGTTCGAGTAGTACCCCCACCCGTGTACGTGTCGTACCAACGTGTATGTACACCCCAGTACGTTCGAGTCGTACCCCCACCCGTGTACGTGTCGTACCACCGTGTATGTACACCCCTGTACGTTCGAGTCGTACCCCCACCCCTGTACGTGTCGTACCACCGTGTATGTACACCCCTGTACGTTCGAGTCCTACCCCCACCCGTGTACGTGTCATACCACCGTGTATGTACACCCCAGTACGTTCGAGTAGTACCCCCACCCGTGTACGTGTCGTACCACCGTGTATGTACACCCCAGTACGTTCGAGTCGTACCCCCACCCGTGTATGTGTCGTACCACCGTGTATGTACACCCCTGTACGTTCGAGTCGTACCCCCACCCCTGTACGTGTCGTACCACCGTGTATGTACACCCCTGTACGTTCGAGTCCTACCCCCACCCCTGTACGTGTCGTACCACCGTGTATGTACACCCCTGTACGTGTCGTACCACCGTGTATGTACACCCCTGTACGTGTCGTACCCCCTCGTGTATGTACACCCCTGTACGTGTCGAAGCCCCACCCGTGTATGTACACCCCTGTACATGTCGTACCCCCGTGTACCTACACCCGTGTACGTCAGAGTCGTACCCCCACCCGCGTATGCATGGAGCGTACCCCCACCACAACATCCTAAGGACGGAGCGCACCCCAGGCCCCAACATCACAACCGAATGTACGACTCGTACCAAGCCACACACAAGGACAGCACTGTACAACAAAATGGGCCATGTACACACCGTATACACGCCAAAAAACGCACGTACACAACCAGGACAAACCAAAACGACACAAGAATACACCATTCGAATGGCACAAAGCCACAAAACATGTCCAACAACTACCAAAACAACACATTCACTGACCTGCAACTGCCAAAAACAAACAGAGGCCCAAAACACCACCACTCCTTATAACACACCCACCCAAACTTCAAACACAGCCACACCCACCAATGGACCAATAAAAAGGGCCCACACACACAAACCATGAGCCTTTGCAACAGACTCACTGCTGCCAGACCCCACAGACAACCTACAGCACCAAACTAGAAGCTTCACCACACCTTACACTTGCACACCTTCACACAACCACCTTCACAAACACCCCCTCATCACATTCACACACACACCTGCACAACCACACCCACACACCCACAACCATCCACACCCCCCCCACCATCCACACCCACACCCCTCACCATGCCCACTAACAAGAATCCAAAGTTCAGTAACCGAGAGTTGGAGGTCCTTGTCGATGAAATCCTCAGAGTCGAGCCACAGCTCTTTGGAACATTGGTCAGACAGACCAGCATTTCAGAAAAAACAGCCATGTGGCAGACCATCGTCGATGCTGTGAATGCTGTTGCGGACACCAGAAGGAACAAGCAGGAATGCCAAGCCAGGTGGTACGATCTGCGGAGGAGGGTCCGAGCCAAGATGATGGATGAACACAACCAGGCCAACGTCACTGGAGGAGGGCCGTCCCGCAGACCCGTACACTACCATCCCTGGGAGGAGAGGGTGATGGCCATACTGCCGGTGGAGGCAGTCGCAGAATTAGGAGGACTCCGAGACCCGGGTGAGTACACAAACAACGCACCTCACATGGGGGGAACGTCATCCACAACCAAACTCACAAACAGGCACGCAACCACCCCAAGCTATCGCATGACTCAACCACACTCCATGAACACGCACATGCCACTGGCGCCACCATGCCCCATGCACCCAGCTGGACAATGTCAAGTCACAGGCCACAGAAGACACCAACACATGACACGGTAACCCGGATGGCGGGAGGGTGGGCCCAAAAAATCACATAGTGCAACTCAGAAGCAGACAACAATGCCCTCTGCCCATATGGCCTAGGTCACAGCCAGACAAACAGTGTGTCCCCACACAGGAAAGACTCGCCAGCAAATGGCGGACGCCTTGCATTAACACATGGGGGTGAAGGCACTGTTTTGCACATGACAGCAGCTAATGAACAGCCAACATTGTGAAAGAGTGGCAGCACACACCACCACAGCAGCAGCGCAGAGACACACACTACACCCAATGGGTGCCTGGAGATCAGAAACAAACTCACATCAACAAGCCAAGGGCCATTCAAAGATCTGCTAACAGAAGGAGGGAGAGGGGGACAGAGAGGGAGGGAGACACAGGGAGACGGACAGAGGGAGGAGGCTGACACACAGAGGGAGGGAGAGGGGGACAGAGAGGGAGGGAGACACAGGGACACGGACAGAGGGAGGAGGCTGACACACGGAGGGAGGGAGAGGGGGACAGAGAGGGAGGGAGACACAGGGAGACGGACAGAGGGAGGAGGCTGACACACAGAGGGAGGTAGAGGGGGACAGAGAGGGAGGGAGACACAGGGAGAGCAAATCAGCCATGTGGTGTGTGGGAATGTCTGCTCGTCAGCAGGTGGACTGCGTGCATGTAGACAAGGGTGGCCAGTGCCAGCACCCCTCCTCTCCTCCATGGCAAAACACAGGGCCATGTCACAACCTGTGCACGAGCACAACGACAGCTACCTGCATCATATAAGTGTGTGTAACTACTTCATGTGCCCACGTGCAGTGCAACACGGAAGGCGCCAATGCACGGCTCGCCACACCTGCCCACTCCACTGCTGACTGCAGTCACACTTGACGCAGCAAGTAAGACTGTGCCACACATAGTTAAAGGCGCCAAAGCTGTGCCCAAGGGACACACCCATGCACAAGTGCACTGTGAGTGGAATGCAAGACAGATCCAAATTCCCAGAGGAAATGTTCCAACTTTGAAACTGATGAAACATGGATGTTGCATGGACCAAAATTAACATTGTCTCTCTCACACACAGGTCAACCTCATGGTTCACCCCCCAACACTGGGGGGGAAGACTCACAGGACCCGGCTCTGCGGGAGGCCGATCCCACCGGCAGCGACGACTCTCACCACTCTGTGGACGACCCCGACCAACCTGGCCCCTCTGGTGTCCAACCACCTGCAGCACCTGCGTCAGGTACAACGGGGCCAACCACCACCCCCACTCCTGTCACATCCCAGGAGACACCCAGGATCCCTGCCCCACCACCACAAAGCAGCCAGGCTGGCCAGGAGGTACACGGTGTCCCGGGCACCCAGGAGGAGGCAGGCGACAACGCCAATGCCACCCCTCAGGGGTCCCGGAGACCCGATGTGCCCACAAGGGCAGGCCAGGTGCAAGTGGGCAGGGGTGGTGGGAGTGGAGGACGGCAGAGGCGCCAGCCTGACCAGTTGGCTGGGGATCCGGTATATTCCCATGTCCGAAACATCCTGGACACATACCGGCAGGACACCACGGGCCTGGCCCAGGTTGTGTCCGTCCTCGAGGGGATCAAGACCCAGCAGGCCCAGCAACATGCGGAGCTACATGCCTGTCTACTGCAACACCAACGGAGGTTGGAGGACGGACAGGCTGAGCTTGTGACGGCGTACACGGGAATTCACGATACACTCCGTCGGATGGCCGACAACATGGGCAACCCTCCCTGTGCCAGAAGGCGTAGAACATCACCACCCACAGGGAGGGATCAGGAGGAGGAGGAGGAAACATCTGATGGAGCATCCCAGACGTCGTCACGGCCTGCTTCTGAGGCTCCCCGCAGGAGGGCGGGTCGTCCACGGAAAAGACCGTGAGGGTCGGCGCTACAGCACCATCTCCCAGGACACCTGGCCTGGCACCTGGCCCACTGGAGCAACAGCAGCACAGCATCAAAAGACATTCTCTGCCACATGGCCTTGCTGGTCACTGTCTGACCAATGTTGACAAAGACTGTGGCATGGTCTCTGAGGATTTCAAATGGCAAGGACACCAACTCCCCTACTGAACTTTGGATTCCAAACACCCGGAAAGCCCCTCATGTCATACCCCCCCCCCACACTAAAATAAAAAGTCACACCATGAAGAGAAGATGCCTGCTGGTTGCAATATTACCTTACATGTGTCTTGTAAAGTCTAACCATGCCTGAGTTCTCTTTTGACTTCAACCATCCACACCCTGGGGCATGAGTCTGGCACAGGACACACGGGTCACAGTGTATTAGGCAAGACAGACATGGAGCACCATACACACCCGTGATGGGCCCAACCAGCTGAGGGGGTGGCCGCACAACCGTGCTGACAGACATATTGAGTACAGCAACAGTCATGCGCAGAGGTCAGGGATCATGTCCAGTGTCCTGGGGGGCACCCAGGTATGTGTAGACAGGTGGCAGAACCATGTCCTGCAAGCTTGAGTCCGGTGGATGCACATAATGGGGGCCTGGCCAACGTTGGATGCATGGGGATGGCACATGTCACAATACCCACACAGTCATGGACATCATGCACAATACACAGTCTCATCCCACACACACAGCTTGCATCTTGCTACTCGACACATGGACACATAGCCACTATCAGGGAAAACCATGCCAGACATGCTGGATGCACCGTGGCAACACACCAGCATTGACTGAGAAGAGGCACCTTGGAGGCATAGGGACACCTTTATTAGTCATGTTTTCCGGATTGCAGAGGCAACTTGAAGTACACATGAACACTTCATGTGGAGTAACATGTGGGTCCAACACTGGCACCCCCCTTCTGCAGCACAAATGCGTGATAGCCATGGAACTGGCACACAAGCGTCGGCTAACAGCTAAACACCCACAGCTGCTCACGGAGAGCCTGCCATACACCATTGATCCGCTGATGTGGAAGTCCCACAGCATGTCAAGCCAATGCAAACCGTATGTGTCCGAGGGCAGTGTTACACACATTGATGCCATCATCACAATCCACTATCCCATCACTGATGACTGTCAACAAGTCTGACCATCTATTCAGGTATACCCAGCTGCATGTCTTGTGTTCCATGGTGATGCAACATGGCTGCAGAGGAACCAAACATCGACAGGGGCAGTGTGCATACATCGTGAACAACTGCCACACCCAATACACCCCTGATGCATCCCTTACCCTAATGAGACTTCCAAACGTGTCCGTGCCTGTAACGCTGAGTCAGCACATGATGACGTGTCCATGAGGAATAGCAGTGCCACAACAATGCAAGCAGCAGACGGCATGCGCAAGTACCTGGGGAAGAGAGACACACAAGAAGTCAGCCACAAAAAGCACAGCCACTTGCATGTGCATTTACTCGACACATGTATGGATGACAACATGCTAGGTCACAATTATGACTGGGGAAATACAACCATCACTGGCACCATCACTCCAGTGACACACCCACACACACACCTCTGACTCACGTGCCATACATGCAGGTGGAGACACACATCACAACACATGCCACACGGGGACCAATGCGTGCACACTCAGACACCGGTACTCACCACTAAGCAAAGAAGTCGCGAATGAGCCGAGTCCGGATGTCCTCTTGCGGCTCCACATCCTCCACATCACTAGCCCCATTGCCAAGCCCTTCGTCCTCCACGGGTGGATGGTCCTCGTCATCTTGATCCAGGATGAGTGGCACAGCTTTCTCAACTGCCATGTTGTGCAGCATGCAGCAGACCATGAAGATTTTGCAGACCTTCGCCGGGGCATATGGGAGTGTGCCGCCGGTCTTGTGTAGGCACCTGAATCGGCTCTTCAGCAGGCCAAACGTCCTCTCTATCACTCGCCTTGTCCGGCCATGGGCGGTGTTGTAGCGGAGCTGGGCCGGCGTGATGGGGTTGCGGAGAGGTGTGATCAGCCATGGCATGTTGGGATAGCCAGCGTCCCCTACATGGGAAGCACATGGACATCGTTAGAACAGGAGAAGCGGTCGTGCTGGAAGTCTACGCAAAATACAGGACAGACAGACTGTACCCACCAACAACACATGCTCGTTCGTTGCGCAGCTGCGTCATCATTTCAGGCATCCTGCTACGCCTCATGATGTAGGCATCGTGTGCTGATCCTGGGAAACGAGCACAGACATGTGAAATCACCATGTTCGACAGACACACCACAAGGGCATTGATGGAGTGGTAGTGCTTGCGATTGCGGTACGCTAACTCCTGTGCGTGTGGTGGTACCAAAGCAACATGTGTCCCATCTATGGACCCAATGACATGGGGCATCCCTCCCAGGGCATAGAATCCACGCTTGACCCCAGTCAACATTTCAGGGGTAGGAAAATGTATGAAGTCATCCAGGTGAATCAACATGGCCTCTAAGAAATCATGCAGCACACGGCAGAACATGCTCTGGGACATGCCACCAACATGAGCTATGGTATTTTGAAAGGTACCCGTGGCTAGAAAATGTAGGGCTGCCATTACCTTCAGCTTGGGTGTCAGTGCCGTAGGATACCTGTGCAGCGGTTGCAGGTGTGGTGCCAGTCTCGCCATCAAATCCAGAATCAACCGTTGGGGGAAGCGGTAGCACCGGATACAATCATTCTCCCGCATGGCAGCCAAGTCCGGAATTGGTCGGGGAAGAGGCGGCGCTCTGCAGTAATTTGGAAGTGACAAGGAAGAGTGAGTGCACCACAACAACAAATAATTTGTCCTGAGCACATGTTAATCTGTCTATACACATATGCGACATACGGAGTCAGGTATGTGCCACATGCCCTGGACACGTATGGCTGGCAGGTGACACTCCTACCAAGACCCAGCTACACACGCAGATTGAGAACCTCCACATGCCATGGCATGGGATTAGCTGTGTCCCAGTGCAAGTGAACAGCCAGACGAAAGACAGGAGTGACATACACCCACACATCAGCAGAAGTAGGATGTCGATTGCAGAGACTGGTAGCGGAACACTAGAGCCACAGGTCACATGACATTACACTAGGACAGCCCACACACCTTGCCATGAAGGTGCACATGTCATGACTCACCACACATTCATAGAGAGGATGCAGACATGTCCTTGTTACGCTACTCCGTGTCCCATGCATACATACGCACCTCACATCCGATACCACATGTGGCATGGTGTGCGGAACAGTGTGCCATGGCCATCTACACACAGACACATGTTGGTTGCTGCAACGGCTGCAGCTTTTGAGGGAGCTCAAACATCTACCTAATGTGAACCCCCCACACATACATGACATAGTCACATCGTGCACCGTGGGTAGTGACATGTCAGGTGTGGTAACCCCTGTACCGGGCCTCAGGGGACACTTGCGTGTGTTGTTGTCCGTGCCATGCCAGTGACGCTCATGCCAAGTGTGCAGTACGACATGCACACATGTCAAAGGAGTCAAGGGCATGCCTGGCACACATTGCACCGTCACACATTACATATGTACACATCTCATCATACATCTGGTGCCTTCTCCATGTAGTACTGCCCAGACAATGCCTTGATGTCCATCCATGGACAAGTATGTCAGCCCTATTCCTTCCTGTGTGCTGCCTGTCACCACTGTGATGTGTGAAAAACACCGTACTTCTGCTAAGAGGGCCTGTGTACCTTCCCGTATCACTATGGGAGTGCTGCCGTATGTGTACCCATCGTGATGGTGAGCGTACAGGCGTGTGTACGGTCCGTACCACTACGAGTACGCATACGCAAGAACACTCATAGTGGTACGGCCCGTACACGCGTGCCTACGTTCACCCGTACACACGCCTGTACGCTCCCTATCACTATGGGTGTCCTCGCGTATGCGTACTCGTAGTGGTACGGCCCGTACACACGCCTGTACGCTCCCTATCACTATGGGTGTCCTCGCGTATGCGTACTCGTAGTGGTACGGCCCGTACACACGCCTGTACGCTCCCTATCACTATGGGTGTCCTCGCGTATGCGTACTCGTAGTGGTACGGCCCGTACACACGCCTGTACGCTCCCTATCACTATGGGTGTCCTCGCGTATGCGTACTCGTAGTGGTACGGCCCGTACACACGCCTGTACGCTCCCTATCACTATGGGTGTCCTCGCGTATGCGTACTCGTAGTGGTACGGCCCGTACACACGCCTGTACGCTCCCTATCACTATGGGTGTCCTCGCGTATGCGTACACGTAGTGATAGTGAGCGTACAGGCGTGTGTACGGGCCGTACCACTACGAGTACGCATACGCAAGGACACCCATAGTGATAGGGAGCGTACAGGCGTGTGTACGGGCCGTCCCACTACGAGTACGCATACGCGAGGACACCCATAGTGATAGGGAGCGTACAGGCATGTGTACGGGCCGTTGCTATGCATTTGGGGTGCCCTAGGGCCCCGGAACGCACCGTACCTGTGTGTGAAGCTCCAAATTACATAGGGGACACATGAGGGACAAGTATTAAGGCCTACATGCATGCTGGTTGTCATGGAGACCAAGTTTAAACTTTGATTTTGTTCTGGAAGGTGCACAGCAGAAGTCAGTTGGAATGAATCTACTTTGTTGCAATGTGTTTGTGGGGTTGACATCATGCTGAAGAAAAAAACAGAATAAGAACCCACTGACTGCTAGGTTTGAAGGGATTGGAGGAAACATAGGATGCAAATGTGAGTGACCAATCACTCTGCACTCCTGTGGATGAAATGGGCCAGCAAGGCAGATATAAGGCAGCCAGGTCCCATGAGGGAGCACTTGCCTGCACATCTCTGTATTCCACGACCCAGCTGCTGCTACTGATTCCCTGGAACCATGTCAAGGGCTGTGGAGAGGTCACAGCCATTCACCCTGGAGGAGAACATGGCTTTGGTGGATGTGATCCTCCCACAGTACCCCATGCTGTATGGGCGACCAGGTTATCAGGTGAGTGCAGTGTCCACTGGCACAGACTGTGTCCCTTTTTTGTGACTGTGTCTTCTGCCATTGTGTCCAGGTGTGACACACATGCTATGTACTGTAGGGGGGGTCCCAGGGGGGGGAATGCCTGATGTCTCCCAGCAGTGCCCAGAGACAGGAGGGGTGTGTGCAGAGTCCCCCCAGCAGTGCCCAGAGACAGGAGGGGTGTGTGCAGAGTCCCCCCAGCAGTGCCCAGACATATGAGGGGTGGGTGCCTATCACTCCCAGCAGTGCCTAGAGACAGGAGGGGTGGGTGTCTATCACTCCCAGCAGTGCCCAGAGACAGGAGGGGTGGGTGCCTATCACTCCCAGCAGTGCCCAGAGACAGGAGGGGTGGGTGCAGAGTCCTCCCAGCAGTGCCCAGAGACAGGAGGGGTGTGTGCAGAGTCCTCCCAGCAGTGCCCAGAGACAGGAGGGATGGGTGCCTAACACTCCCAGAAGTGCCCAGAGACAGGAGGGGTGTGTGCAGAGTCCTCCCAGCAGTGCCCAGAGACAGGAGGGGTGTGTGCAGAGTCCTCCCAGCAGTGCCCAGAGACAGGAGGGGTGTGTGCAGAGTCCCCCCAGCAGTGCCCAGACATATGAGGGGTGGGTGCCTATCACTCCCAGCAGTGCCCAGAGACAGGAGGGGTGTGTGCAGAGTCCTCCCAGCAGTGCCCAGAGACAGGAGGGGTGTGTGCAGAGTCCCCCCAGCAGTGCCCAGACATATGAGGGGTGGGTGCCTATCACTCCCAGCAGTGCCCAGAGACAGGAGGGGTGGGTGCCTATCACTCCCAGCAGTGCCCAGAGACAGGAGGGGTGTGTGCAGAGTCCTCCCAGCAGTGCCCAGAGACAGGAGGGCTGTGTGCAGAGTCCCCCTAGCAGTGCCCAGACACAGGAGGGGTGTGTGCAGAGTCCTCCCAGCAGTGCCCAGAGACAGGAGGGGTGGGTGCCTAACACTCCCAGCAGTGCCCATGCAACGCAAAGGGTGGAGTAGCCACAGATACCATGCCCACAAATGTCAGTCAGGTGCACAAAGACCCTGCAGTACATGTACCACATGTGTGCGAGGCTGGGAGTATACGCATGCATAGCGCCGAAAAGAAAACATGTCCACATGAAGTCATGTCAATAGTCCACACACACAAGTACTATGACTACCAAGGATGCCACGAATGATGCAGGTGGAGACATCGCTCAGCATGCATGTGCAAAGTTGAAGGAGTCCGTCACACACCCAGCTGATGTAGACACAGCTCAGCACCACATATTGGGAACACCCTGCAGGGAAGATGTCAGGGTACACAGAGGAAGGAATACACCTTGGTACAATTCCACCATGCAGCAACTGCGTACATGGACAGAGAAACCTAGCTAACACCGTGTGATGGCACACAGATACCAGGGTCCCCCCTATGACCAGCACACTACTACATTTCCAACACACCCAACACATGATTACCACCCAAAATCAGGTCGCAGCCCCACCAACAGCAACATCAGAAAAGCAGTAGTGTTCAAAGGAAACAAAAATGGCTTTAATCAGCATGCTCTTAAATAGTGTGTTAGTGTGCTGCTGGGAGGACTCTGCACACACCCCTCCTGTCTCTGGGCACTGCTGGGAGTGATAGGCACCCACCCCTCCTGTCTCTGGGCACTGCTGGGAGTGATAGGCACCCACCCCTCATATGTCTGGGCACTGCTGGGGGGACTCTGCACACACCCCTCCTGTGTCTGGGCACTGCTGGGAGGACTCTGCACACACCCCTCCTGTCTCTGGGCACTGCTGGGAGTGATAGGCACCCACCCCTCCTGTCTCTGGGTACTGCTGGGAGTGATAGACACCCACCCCTCCTGTCTCTGGGCACTGCTGGGAGTGATAGGCACCCACCCCTCCTGTGTCTGGGCACTGCTGGGGGGACTCTGCACACACCCCTCCTAATTCACAATATGTACGCTTCGAACATACACGGGTGTGGGTTCGCTCCATGCATACACGGGTGAGGGTACAGGTCGTACTTACACTGTTGGGGTGGGGGGTTCGCTCCATGCATACACGGGTGAGGGTACGTGTCGTACTTACACTGTTGGGGTGGGGGGTTCGCTCCATGCATACGCGGGTGGGGGTACGTGTCGGACTTACACTGTTGGGGTGGGGGGTACGCTCCATATGTGCGCGGGTGGGGGTACGTGTCATACTTACACTGTTGGGGTGGGGGGTACGCTCCATACATACGCGGGTGGGGGTACGTGTCGTACTTACACTGTTGGGGTGGGGGGTACGCTCCGTACGTACGCAGGTGGGGGTACGTGTCGTACTTACACTGTTGGGGTGGGGGGTACGCTCCATGAATACGCGGGTGGGGGTACGGTCCGTACATTGCTGTACCCACGCTGTGGAATGATTGTGCGGGCCGTCCCCAGGCCTTTGCCACGTGGGTACGTGCCGTCCCGCAATTGTTGGGGTGACGTTGGGGTGACGACTCGTACCCACGCTCTTAAGGCGTGGGTACGGGATGTACCTGTATGGTTGTGTTGCCGGTTCGCGTCGTGAAGAACTTCCGTTGTGGCGGTCGCTGGCTTGGCTGGACACGCCCCCACCCCCTCGTAGTGACCAGGGCCTGAGGGTCAGGTATGTCCAGGGCATGTGTGCTGTGTGACTTGGGTGGGGGTTATGTGTCCTGGCCCTGCCCCCCCCCCCTTTGCCCATGGGTGTTGTTCTGACCTTCTGCGGCGTCTGCGTCGTAACCTGTAGAGGAGGTCGACTGCTATGAGGGCCGGGATGACATGTAGGTTCGGATCCATGTCTGTCCGTCGCGTACAGGTCCTCCTTGTTCGCGTCGTCCTGATTTCCCGGCAGTTTTTGGCAGCCGGAAAATATTGTCCGTGCGGGATGACGTCGGTGCGAATCGTGATTCCTGGTTCGTGAATGGCAGGCTGCGTGCATCCCGACGTCACGTCGGCGCTTTCCCGGATCGCATTTGTACGTTTATTTTGTTCGGTCGGGGTTTTGTACGATTCGTACGGGAAAGGTGTTTCCGTGCGAATCGTAATTCCATGTTTGTATATTTTGACGACCGGGTACGCGTCGGACGGAGAATATGCTCCGTCCGACGGTTCGTACCCGGTTTTTACAGGATCGTGATCGGCACCAAAGTAGGAGTGTTACATGTTCAAAATTGGAACTTTGCACTGGAATAGCTATTTTTCGTTACTGAACAAATCACAACTTTTGCTTAAATGAGGCTTGCAATACGTCTAAAACCAGAACAGGATGTTAGACAACAAAGGTGTAAAAGATATACATCTTAGGAATGACCAGCGCCATAGCCATGGGGGCGAGAGTGCATTTGAGGGCCGGGCCAACCCATAAGTATCTTTGGCCCCCCTAAACAACCGAGCCACATGGCACAGTTTAAAGGTGCAGGAGTTCAGAATGAGCAATAAAAAATACATCTAAATTATGGTTTTTATCTTGTTAGATTTGCTGCGTGTTCCAAGATAGGAAAAATAAATGTCAGGCTGACTTCTGACAAATTCACTCTTATTTATTTATTGTGGGACTGTCAGAGGGTTCAATCACCGCTAGCGCTAGCATTTTGCTCACCTTGTTCTGACAATCTATGCATTTTGTTCTTGACAGGGAGGCTCTCACTAGTGCCCACATCATAGGTACACCTTGTTGTCTGACTAGGGATCAAAGAGAAGAGCTCAGCAACCTGGTCTAGGATATGCTTGCAGTAAGATTGCTGTTGGGCAGTGAGAATGTCAGACAAAACAGGACCCTCAACGGATCCATCTTGTGGGTTGTTTGACAGCAGGTCAGGGAGGTCTTCACTTTCCTCCTCCTGGCCTCCATCAGTGACCATCAGCAGGGTCATGTTAGCTCTGACCTCATGGGGTTTTAGGCGATTGCCTTGGAGGACTCCTAAGGGTGCTTAAGTCTACCAAGTAGGTGACTTCCCCTTTCTTCTCCAAGATTGGATAGGGTCCAGTCCACTTGTCCTGGAGGGCCCTTGGAGCCACATGGTCCAATACCCACAACAGCTGACCTGGTTGGTACTCCACCAGTGCTGACTTCTGGTCATACCAGTGCTCAATAAGCTCCTGGTGGCCTGTAGTTGCTTATTTGCCTTTTACATGAACACAGGCCCAGTACATAGTTCATTATGTCTTGCTTGGGCTCTCTGAGAGGTTTCTCCCATCCATCACTCACTAGACTCAGAGGACCACTTACAGCATGGCCAGACAAAAGTTCAAAAGGGCTGAATCCATTCCCCCTTTTGGGGCACCTCTCTGTAGGCAAACAGCAGGCAAGGTAAGAAGACATCCCATCTCCTTCTTCTGAGTGTGTCAGTGAGGCCCATTACCATGCCTTTCATGGTTTTGTTGAACCTTTAAGTTAAACCATTTGTCTGAGGTTGATAGGGGGTAGGGAATTTGTAGCTCACTCACATTCACACCACATAGCCTTAAGATATGTACACATGAAATGTGGTTCTCTATCAAAGACTAACTCTTTAGGGAACCCCACCATGATGAAGGTGCCATGGAGGGCCTTTGCCACTGCAGGGGCAGTGACAGTCCTGAGGGGAATTGCCTCTGGGTACGTAGTGGCAAGATCCACTACCACTAGAATAAACCTGTTCCCAGATGCAGTTTGAGGGGCAAGGGGACCAACAAAGTCAATTCCCCCCCCCCCACCCCCCCAGGGAGTCCCAACCACTGGAAGTGGAATTAAGGGAGACTTTGGTTGTGTGCCTGTCTTGCGACTGGCTTGACAAGTCACACAGGAGCAACAAACGTCCTTCACTTTTTCAGACATCTCTGGCCAATAAAAATGGTCAACCAGCCTGTACCAGGACTTGGTTAGTCCTAGATGTGCAGCTACGGGGATGTCACGGGCCAAGGTAAGATTGAACTTTCAGTACATTGGGGGGCCACCATTCTCCTGGCTGCCCCTGGTTTGGGGTCCCTGGCCTCAGTGTACAGAAGGCCATCTTACCAGTAGAACTTATGGATACCACTGACATCACCCTCCTCCTGCCTTGCAGCTTGCTGCCTAAGGTCTCCAAGAGTAGGACATTGCTTCTGCCCATTGCGTAGGTCCTTTCTGGAGTGTCCCCCTGCGCTTAAGAGTTCTGCCAGGTCAGGCCAGACTCCACTAGCTGCAGTTCCCTTCTCAAGCACCAAGGCATCTCCCTCAAGTGATCTCTCCCCCTGGTCTAGTGACCTCTTAGAATTTGCCTTAGCAGACTTCTTACCCTTCCTCTAGCCTTTGGGGGCTTGGTCCATTATTTTAGGATCCAAGCTTCCCTGACTTCCCTGACGTTCTGGCTGTGCTCTTGTGGTAACACTCACCCGCTCAGGGAGACCCTGCATTTCGGCATGAGCTGTCCTTTCAACTTCTGCCCATGTAGAAGTCTCCAGATCATTTCCTAACAGACACTCCACTGGAATGGCAGAGGACAAAACTACCTTCTTTGGGCCAGTAACCTCTCAAAACACTAAGCGAACGAAGGCCATTGGATGGAGCTTAGTCTCATTGTCAGCACTGGGTACCTGGTGACTAACATCAGATATCATTTGGTCTGGGGAAACCAGTCTTGCAGCCACTATAGTGACACTGGCACATGTATCCCTCAGACCCCCCCACCTCAGTCCCATTGATTTTAGGCCTTTGTCTGTAGTTCTCTAGGCTTGGAGCTAAGACAGCTAGGGCTTCAATATCCACCCCACCCAGGGAAATGAAAGTAGCCTCTGTGTATCCCCTGGCCTCTCCAGAGCACACTTCCATTCCCACTTTTATGCCAGCAAATCCCTTGGATTGTCCATTACGGGGGGATTTTTTTGGAGCATGCTGCATCTCCTTTCTTATGACTGGGCTGGTGACAGTCATGACACAATCCAGAAGCTTTTGATAGATCCTTGTTTTTACCCTTTTACACTTTGCCTTTGGTCTGGGAGAGGTCTTGGGGGTCACCCTCCTTGGTAGAACTTTGGGAGCCTTCAGAGAACTCTTCTTTTTATCCTGTTTGTTGCTTACCTCCTTATCCTGCTGGGACGTCCAAGAACCCTTCTTGTGGTCACTCCCACCATGGGTCTACCTAGACACCCTGGTTCAGACCTATTTGTCAGGGCTGTCCTCCCAGCTCTCTCGGAAAAGACTACTTGGAATCCACCAAATACTGATGCAATTTCTCTGTGGTACAATTAGTTAAAATGTGCTATTTCGTAATGAAATCATACAGCCCATCATACGTGTCCACCTCATTGCCTTTTATCCAGCCTTCTAGTGCTTTTTACTGGAGAATGCCCAAAGTCCACCCATGTCTGGTTTTGACCTTTATGGGTGTCCCTAAACTTCAATCTGTATTCCTCGGAGTCCAAATTCTTTTATTAAGGTCTCCTTCATATGTTGATAGGACTCAGCTACCTCCTCATTAAGGGTCAGCAGTCTGTCTCTGCCCTTTACTGAGAATAACTCCCAAAGTCGAGCGACCCAATGTTGGTGACCAACCTTTCTCATTTTGCAGGTCCTCTTAAAGGCTTCAAACCACTCAATGGTCAATGTCATCACCATCACTAAACTTGGGGACAATCCCTTTTGGGATTTTAGGGTCAAAGGATTCCTCCTTCTCTCTGTTACTGTTGCTGCCACCATCTTTGGGCCTCAAGCCCATCTTAACCCTTCTTTCTTAAATGGCTAGTCTCCTCTTTCCTCCGGGAACAGTAGGTCAAGCTCTTCCACGATGGTTCCTACCACCTTACCATTGGGGGGGTCTACTAGAGTGACTCCTATTACTTCCCACTGGAGGAGAGGATCTGGGAAAGGGTGGAGAGTTGTGGTCTTCACCATCATTATCACTGGGTTAGAGCATCATCCTTACTCCCTTCAGGGTTTTCTTCTGAGGAATGACCCTCCCTCTCTAATCTTTCTTTCTCATAGGAGCTGAGGGTTTTACCAAGTTCTTACTTTTTAGGTGCAACCCTGTAGCTAATGCCCCTTTCTTTGTACAACACCCTCAGATCACTGATCATCAGGGCTGGGATGACTGACAAGTCAAGATCCTTACCAGCCTCCATTGTGCCTAACTCTTTACTAGGAACACTAGGACAGTTTTAAAAATTTAGAAACACTTTTAATCCTTTCCCAAACTTACCTAGACCTCTTAAATATACTATTGTAATGGGGTCTACACAGGGCCCTAACAATCAAATTAAAAAAACAAAACAGAACATTCTAAAAAAAAATATTTTTGATGCTAAAGTCAATAAAGTCAATTTCTCATGTATAATCACTTATGACAAAGCTGTAGTGAGAAACACAAGTTCAGGATCCCATCTGCTGTAACTCTAAAGTAGGAAGTGGAGTATTATGTGGTGATGCTGGTTAGGCTTTATAATGCAGTACTGTCACAAACCCTAAAGTGATGGTCCTTGGATTCACACTAATAAATTCTTAGCTAATTTCTGGTAGTGTTTCAAAGAGCAGTCAGGCTCTACTAGAGGAACATGTGTTAAGCATTTCAGCAGAGTACCAACATGGATGATAAGCAAATGGTACGACTCACGAGAAATCCAACACCAATTTATAAACATAGAGTGTATTTTAATCTTAATTTAGACATCAAAACAA
Source organism: Triturus cristatus (assembly GCF_964204655.1). Taxonomy (NCBI): domain Eukaryota; kingdom Metazoa; phylum Chordata; class Amphibia; order Caudata; family Salamandridae; genus Triturus; species Triturus cristatus. Next base: position 319,390,372 of record NC_140586.1, on the reverse strand, counting down.
ACAGAATAGCATACATATAACCAGAGTTTTAGATTTTAGAAGCAATATAAAATTGGTGCAAAATAATAGAGTGAAAATGTAACGTTGCAGTCAGAGGGAACAATCACTAGTGACAAATAGTCACTTGCAGGTCGAGTTGCAAGGTGCCCTTGCAGGGAAAAGGTGATGTGTGTCCAAGGACCCACCATCAAGAGTCAATTCAAATTGACCTGGGCTCGGGTGCAGAGTTGTCCTGGCCGTCCCTGATGCAGATGGGAGCCGCAGGAGAGCTGCTTTTACTACTTACAGGTTGTTGCGGGGAAAAAGATGAAAAAACACAACAACGGGGTGCTTGCTGATGTCACTCAAAGGTCAGATGGTGTTCTTTCTAAGAACAGAGTCGAGTGAAGGGCTCGATTGCCGGACAGGCGACCAACAAGCCTTGGCAGCAGTAATCCTTATAAAAATGTACTTCGACGTCCAGAGGTCCAGGGAAACATGGTAGCTGCCTGTACCTTTGCGGAAACCATGACTACAGTCCACACATTGCCCTAGACCATCTGGATTTGATGATCCCACAGAGGGCCGAATTGCCAGCAATTCTTGGGATGCGGAGAGTTGTTTTGCCTGCAGTTTGCAGGGGACTAGTGCCACTAGCCCAGGGGAGTCTGAGGATACTTAATGCTTCCACAGTGTTCCCTCTGTCTGGGGGAACTGAGAGTTAGCCTAGGAAGAATCTTGAATAGGCAGTTCCAGGAGCATTGCCACCGGTGCAGGATATCCCTCTTTTGCTTTGTGCAAGTTCTGTTGTCGCAGACACGGGTCTCTTCTTTGTCCTCTTCAATGCAGATTGTTCAGAACTGAGGTTCTGGTGTCAGGGATAGCCCTTAAATCCTAGGGGCATTAGGGGAAGCGCGCAAGTGGCCAATGGGCTGCTTGCCCCAGTGGCTAACCTGGCCCCTGAGGTTCTACCAAGAACCCTCTAGTCTGTCACTTCTAAAAATGGCAGAACCCTTCTATTAGTGTGCAGACCGAACTGACGAACCTGGAGGTGTGTCTAGCCTTCTTGTGCACACCTCTTTTACTATCTAATTTTCTGTGTGCCTGGGTGCAAATGTGCCTTGGGCTATTTCCTCCTCTGGAAATCAGCATGATGCAAATCAAAATCAGTGCAGCCTTTGAAGCTCTCTGCATTGATGTGTCACTTCACTAGTCTTCCTGGGAGGGAGAAGGTGAGACCTCCTTCTTGCCCAGGTCTTCGTTCCTGGCTCTTGGGAGTGATTACTCTGCCTGGCAGGAGACAGAATTCTGTCTTGGCGGCAGCAAGCGCAGCCTGCCAGCCAGAACACAAAGACGCGGGGCAACCAGGTGGGCCCTCCAAGGTACCCACCTGGGTGCATCCCACATCACCCTCAACACAAGATGTGTGTCAGGGTAAGACGGCACATTGTTTGATACTAAACACAACATATTTAGGTGGTATGTGCCAGCCCATTTTATCCTACGGACCGTCTCTCACTTTTGGTCTCATTTAAGGGCCGATTCCGTTCCGGGTTGGAAAGCACTCCGTCCGAGTCGGATCCGGAGTGTTTTCCGACTGAGCCGGACCCCTACAGTCCGACCGAGCGAGTACGATGTGCACGTATGCTGTCGGACTCGGTTCGGTCGGACTCCCATAGAAGTCAATGGGATCCAGTTGTACGACGCATACATGCGCTCCCATTGACTGAATGGGTACGTCTCGAACAAGTGCGCCCCCTACAGTGGGTACGCATCGGTGCCATCCGCACCGTACATGCCTGTCTTGGAGAGACCCATAGGTCTCCCCCTGTGTCCGAGTCGTAGGGCTGCGGGTGTCAGGGGGTCCGACGCGGACCCCCGAAGTCCGACTCCAGGAGCTTTTGCGAGCCGGACACTCCGGCTCTCACAGGCTGTCCAACACGTGCATCGTACTGGCTCGGTTGTAAATCGCACCCATTGCACGCCACGGTTAGCTTACGACCGAGACGTACGGAGCGGTTCGGACCCGGAAACAACTTGGTTGGTGAATCTCACGTCGCTCGCATCCTACTTGCTCGCTCGTACAGCTGTACGAGTCGGCCGTAAAACACGCGTACGGCTCGTAGTTTTTCCGGCCGGATCACGTTCAGTGCCCTTCCGACCCGGAATCGGCCTCTTAATGGTAAAGGCTGTCACTATAGGGACATATAAGCTTGCAATTACATGTCCACACCTCTAATATACTGTACCCTGCCTCCTGGGATTTAGGAGGACTTCTTTCGTGGTGACTGACATATATTAAAAGATGTGCATTGGCTCTGCCACACATGGTGAGGGCAGAGTCGAATTCAAGCAGTTTGCACTCATCCGGCCTTCTGCAATGGCAGGCCTGCTATCAGTAGTTTATTTGGGTCACTCTGGGTGACACAAACAGTGCTGCAGGCCCTGAGGACCCCTTGACCACCCATGTCTTGGGTACCCCTGATACCACATACTAGGGATTTATAAGGGGGGTAAAGTCCTTGTCAATTGGGGTTGGCAATTTACATAAGAGTTTTAGGGAGAAAGCACTTGCTCTGTGGTCTGGGCAACAGACTCCAGTGCATTATCAGAGTCATAACATCAGCAATGGAGAAAAAAGTGGGGGGTGGCAATACAAAAAGGGCACTTTCCTACAGACACTCTAAGTGAAACTAGTATGCCAGGATTTTGGTCCTCAATCTGCTATAGGACTCAAGGTGCATGTCAATGCGGAGAGTGAATAAAGCTCAAACCAGTATGGGTATGCTTTTGTTCCTGTTCTGAAGGGGCCTGGCCTGGCAGTTTGGTTTGGACTGCTTTTCTTCAAACAGGACCATGGCTGATTTACATAAAGTTGGTTTGTCTCTGTTGAGTCATAGTGAACAAAATTAAAAACAAAACAGATTGACCAAGAGGCTGCCCAGCCAAATTACCAGTGGCTGAGATTAAGTCAAGCGCTCCACCCATCATTTGGTATTTATCCAATGGGGTATGGTTTACATTGCATAAAATCACAAAAAGTGAAAAGTCATAATTTTTTCACAATGTGCATCTGGGTACAAGAAAAAACAATCTATTGTCACCGAAATGTGTAAATTAGGTCAGGAACGATGAAGAGGCAGCCATCAATAGGTTGCAGTTATGTACTCATCTGTATTAAAGGCAGTGGTGGCTGGCATGAAATTGTGGCGGGGATTAGAAAAAAAGAAAGACATTGTAAAAAAGAAGACTTACCTGATCATTGCCGGTCGCTAGCCACCGCCTCTCCTTCGTCCTCGCTGTTCTCCTGGCTCCCGGAAGCACCCAGGCTGCCAGACTCCGGTGACCAATCACAACGCTGCTGTCATCAGCATGACAGCAGCATTGTGACTGGTCTGAGCCCTGTGGTTCAGCGCTCAGACAGGGAGCAGGAGCCTGTGCATTGTCTCCACCCAGGCTGTGCAACACAGCAAGGTGGAAAGCATGCTAAGTGCGCATGACTGTCTGGCCGGCCTAAACTGTCATGCGCACTTATGGCTTACCATCCACTCCTCCCTCTAAAACGAGCCCATCACAACCTGCCCTAACCTGGCTCTGGGCCATTATACCAAAAATAAAATGATAATTGCATTCTGTTATTATCATTTTATTTTTCCTTTGCCCTTCTCATTGAGCAGTGGTGCGACGCTCCTTTGCCTTAGCAGAGGAGCTGCCGCTGATAAAAGGGACAAAAGTGAATGTGTAGTATTTACCCTTGTGTTTTGTTTGCATTCTCAGATATGCAGCTGTATTGGCTCCTTTTGAGGTGAGAATATGGACTCAGATTTGCACAGGAGATTTGGAGATGCTGTAGTCTCTGATGTTGCTCAAGACTGGTTTCATCATGGTCAAGATAATTTGTAATAGACATGATCCTCTCTGGTGGTGGAAAAGATATGACATGAGTGGGGACCAGAGTGGCTCAGATACAACTTAATTTCTTGGTTGTTAAGTGGGAGAGGAATTCAAAAGTGGACTGAAAACTCCAATTTTATAGAGACTAAGCAACTTGGCAGGGGCAAGTGGTGGTCATTAAATGCGATGGGACTATTTCAATTTCCAAACTATGAGTAGGCTTGGACCTTCTTGGGGTGGGATGGCTATCAGGTTGAAAAGGAGAATATATGTGAAAGAGGCAGTTTCACACCACACTTTTCAGCCTTTGAAGGAGACCCTGTGAGATGGAGACATGAAAGTATGTGTCCTATTGGCAATAATGTGTGGACAGAATGTTGTGTTAAAAATAGCAAAGACTAAATTATTGAGAAGGTAAGTACAAATAGGTATATTGATCTGTATCTGGCAAGGACTTCTGTCTGGAATTGTTTTTTGCCTGTGTGTCTAATGATTTCTAGTCTTCATCAGTAAAGTCCAAGAAGAAATTCACTTCGAGATAAGCTGCCATGAAAACTACTCAAAGGAGTAGCCAGAAAAATGTTAAAATAAATACCTTTGAACCATTGCTTTTAAAGGCTCCAGATGAGTGAGCTATCTTGGAGGGGTTTTGCCCCAATGAAATGATGATGAAGATATTTCGCATTGTTGTGCAATTTTTGAAGAATTTAGAGATCAAATAAGGGTTTTCCATGAATTTCTTATTTGGGCTGCTATTGCTAAACTTCCCCAGGGATGCACGCAGGTTCTGCAGAACCATTTTGACAAAGTGGGGCCAAATTGTACATTTTACAAAACGATTTTTCAGATTAATTGGCTAAAAAGTCAGTGCTTTAGCAAAAACGTTCTGAAGGAGCACGTATGAAATATTCCAATACTTATAATTGGCACCTTGATTCTCTTATTATATTGGGGGGGTCAACTAACAAAACACGCTGGAAAAATGTTGGCAAAATAGAGCATTTTCTGCCCAATTTCCCTCACAATAGCTCAAAAGTAAAAATTTTTAAGGTTTGAGTATTCTGGGAACTGAATTTGACGGAACTCCATCATTTTGAAGACATATACAGTAACATATACAGCATGTTTCTTCAGTTCTACCTTCCACCAACTTGTTTTCCCATCCCCACCCTTCCAAGTAGTGTAGGGTGTTTATTCTCATTCATAATTATGACTGAGAATCTATTTGAAGACGACAGCATGGAAAATCAGATCAAACACAGATCACATAATCTCAGTCAGTAGTCAATAGGGCTGTCCTTCAGATTAGACATGTTGGAGGTGCAAACTCTAAACCTACAGCTCAGATTACAGAGACCTTTCATGTTCATCTAGCTGACATAAATGCAAGGTTACATGGATCATACAGGCTCTGACTTCGGGCACAGTATTGATGATAATTTCATTAAAATATTTATCAGAATCAGTGATGAGGTGCCTCTTCCTGATTCAGGAAAAACAGCTGTAATTACAGTTGTGCACCTAAACCGAGAAAATAGCATCAGAAATAAGTGTCCATAACTCTGTGTTAAACTACAGCGCAAATATGTTATGAAAATGCAGTAACTTGGTCCCCAGAAATCTGCCTGATATGACCTTTTTTTTATGTTTGAAAAGCATTATTCAAGAAGAAATAAATACATAGACATCAGCTGTAACATAAGGGATAAGTGAATGGAAATTAAATGGCATTGAACAAGCTAATATCATATAAAAACAGACAAAAGCATTTTGTACAATTTTGAGGGAAAATGGGAAGGGAGGAAGGGGAAAGGGGAAACAAGAAAATAAAGAGGGAAAAAAGGGAAAATGCAATAACATATTATATAGTAAAAGACAATAAATCTTTGCAGTAAAGAGTGGAAGCTGTAAGCAAAACAACAATCAAAATGTTACTTAGCAAATCCAATAGAGTCATAAACAAATCTGATATTGTTAAAATAGGAGAAGAAGGAGTAATTCCCTCAAGGTGGTTTGAAGTTTTCCGAAGTGATGGCAGAAACCTTCCTCGGGACCATACGATCTAAGTATGTGGTAAGAGGTAGCCAAAAGAGATCCCTATTATGTGTAGGATTATAAGAGGAAGCGAAAGCAGTATCTAGCCTGTGAAAATGACACAGAGAATTCCACCAGTGACGGATGGAAAGGTTTGCAAGGGTTTTCCAGTTGGAGGAAATGTGCTGAAAGGCTAGAGCAAGCATGAGGTCAAAAAGACCTCGAGAGCATAGAGGAAGACTTAAAGAATCAGATAAACTGCCTAAAAAAAGGGTAGAAATTGAGTATGGAGAAGGGAGTGTGAAAATACGAGAGATATAAAGCCAAACAGAGTTCCAGAATTGAGAGACAGAAGGACATAAGAATAAGAGATGAAAGAGATTAGCATTAGGGGCAGAACAAGTCCAACAATTAGAATCAGAAGAGGAAGAAAAACGGGCTAGAGAGAGTGGAGAGAGATATAGTCTATGGTATAAGTAGAATAAAGACTGAGTAAGGGAAGCCGAACGAGAAATTTTCAAGGATCTAGACCAAAGCTTATCCCACAAGGCAACGGACCAAGTACAACCCAAGTCCCCCTCCCAGGCAAGCTCCAGTTTAGATTTAAGGCACTCTGGATTAGGAGATGAAAAGAATTTATAAATGAGAGAGGCCTTGGGAAGGGTTGAAAGAATTTTAAGAAGAGGCGCTTGGGAGAGTGAAGAAGGGGAGGGGGGAAGAGAGTAAAAAATATCAAGGATAAGCGTCATCAAGGTAACAAACTTTTGCAGAAAGGAACGAGGACAGTGAAAGGACATCTGAAACTGGGGAAAAGAACACGGAGATGTTCCATCAAAAAACTGATTCACCCATATGATGCCCAGTGATCTCCAAGATTTCCAGAAGATGGGTCTATTATTTATAAGGATAAGGGAGTTATGCCAAACAGTGGAATTCAAGAAAGACTCCCGAGTAATAGGCGTAGGATTGAAAAGAGGTCTTAAAAGAGAAGAAGTATGCTTAAATAAGGGAAGTGCCAAGTGCGGGACCTTGGCAGAGAAGCGTATGACTTCTCCAAAAGAAAAGGGTAACAACAATATATGTTCGATGTGAAGCCAAAGAGGAGCAAAAGCAGAAAGATCAGAAGCAAGCCATCTAGATACCTGGCGAAAGGAAAAAGATTTATGGTAAAGACGAAAGTCTGGGAAGTTGACCCCACCATTGGCCTTTGATTTACGGAGCAATGCTAAAGAGATTCTAGATCGCTTCTTGTTCCAAAGGAAACTAGACAAACAAGAATCAATACGTTTAAAATAAATTGCGGGTACATGAACGGGTAGCATAGAAAGAACGTAGATTAAAATGGGGGCTATCATCATTTTGATGGAGTCCAATCTCCCCCACCAAGAAAGGAAAAGGGGATTCCAAGAGGAGAATAATCGTTCAATGCGGGACAAAACCGCTGACATATTAAGAGCAATTGAAGAAGAAATAGAATTAGAGAAGCATACTCCTAAATATTTAATTTTGGAACCATACCAAGCAAAGCCAGTAGGGGAAAAGGCGTGAGGAGTGCAAAATTTCGTAAGGGGAAGAATTTCAGTTTTATCCGAATTGATTTTATAACCCGAAACCTGAGAGAAAGACTCGAATTCAGACAGTAGAGGGGGAATGGACGTTTCTGGAGTAGAAATGAAGAGAAGAATATCATCTGCGTATGCAGAGAGTTTCAATTGATTGTCACCATAGGGAAAACCAGTGATGGCATTATTATTACGGATAGAAGACAGAAAAGGCTCAAGGGCAAGAACAAAAAGCAAGGGAGATAAAGGGCAACCTTGACGAACTCCTCGCTGAAGAGGGAAATATGAAGAAACTTGACCATTGACCAGAACCGAAGCTTTAGGGGCAGAGTACAACAAGGAAATAAGAGAGATGAAGCGAGGACCGAAACCATGCCAGCGCAGTGAGGCAAATAAGAAAGACCAGTCAACTCTATCAAAGGCTTTCTCTGCGACAACAGAAATAGCCGCTAAGGGAATAGAGAGAGATGGGACTTTATTTAGAACATTAAGGAAGAGACGAGAATTATCAGAGGTCAACCGACCTTTCACAAAGCCACACTGCTCCTTACCTATGAGATGGGGCATTAAGGGATCTAAGCGTAAAGCCAATACTTTAGCAAACAGCTTATAGTCAACATTCACTAAAGAAATCGGGCGGTAGTTCTTACAGAATTTGGGGTCGCGACCGTCTTTAGGAATAAGACAGATGGTGGCTTCTTGAAACGTACCTTCCGCTCTACCCGATAAATAAAACGATTGAAAAAGAGACAGGAGTTTGGAAAGTAAAAGGTCAGAAAAATGTAAATAAAATTCAACTGAAAAGCCGTCAGGACCTGGAGTTTTACCCTTGGTAAGAATAGTCAACGCCGCAGAGAGCTCATGTAAAGAAAGGTCAGCTTCCAGGTCCGGGAAATTAAGGTGAGGCGTCGAGGGCTTAGGAAGTTTGTCTAGGTAAGCTTGGACAAGAGAGGGAGAGGGAGAAGACTCAGGTGTATAAAGAGTACGATAAAATAATTGAAATTGTTCAAGAATATCCTGAGCTTTATGCAATAAAGTATTATCAGAAGAGTAAATGGAATCAATGGATGAACGTTCTTTGCGCGATTTAAGATAATTGGCTAAAAGCTTCCCTGTTTTGTTACGCCCACCATAAAATCGGGCACTACTACGAAGAAGCATTGACGAGGCATTATCGGTAGTTGATTTGTTAAATTCTAGTTTGGCACGAATAAGTTCCGGAGGAACGGAATTATTAGGGGAAGAGTAGAACTGGTGCTCCAAAGACTTAATATGGGCTAATATATCCCTCTGTTTCTGGAGAAAACGTTTCTTTTTCTTGGAAACAAAATCAATGACAAATCCGCGAGCGGTAGCCTTAAAGGAGTCCCAGAGAAGATGAGGGGAAATGTTAGAAACATCATTTAATAGAAAGAAATCAGTAGCAAAAGAGCGGAAGGAGGAGGAGAAAAAGGGATCAGTAAGGAGAGAATTGTTAAAGCGCCAACGAGAGGACCTGGGAGGAGGGGAAAAAAGGTCAAGATCCGTTACAATAGGAGCATGGTCAGAGATAAGCATAGGTTCGATAGAAGACGACAGCAAGTTTTGCGACAAGGAAAGAGAAAGAAAAATATAATCAAGATGAGAGAAAGAGGAGTGAGGAGGAGAGAAAAAGGAATAATTAAGTGTGTCAGGATGCGAAAGCCTCCAAGAATCAGTGAGACATGCTTGAGAAATAGTGTCGAGAAATTGTTTGTGGGGTTTGTGAGGTATGAAACGGACACTTGACTTACGATCAAGAAAGGGGTCCACAATCTGGTTACAATCGCCACCTAGAATGAAGAGGTCATCTTTATATTGAATACATTTGCTAGTAACTGAAGGCCAGAAAAGTAAATCAGGTTGTGTAGGGCCACAAACATTGAACACAGTTAAAGGGATAGAATTAATTGACAATTTAGCAATTATCCATCTACCATCAGAATCCGACTCTTGTACTAAAACTTTACATACTAGCTTTTTATGACACAAAATAACCACACCATTCTTCTTATTGGTAGAAGGAGAAAATAAGACCGTACCCACCCATCCATGCTTTAATTTGAGAGACTCAGCCTCCGAAAGATGCGTCTCTTGTAAGAAAACTATGTCAGGGTTGTAAGAAGCAAGGTGGGAAAGGATTCTCTGACGTTTGATAGGGTTAATAAAACCTTTTACATTCCAGGAAATTACTCTGAACTTAAACACTGAATAACATTATCAGGAACAATACCTACAGCAACGGATAAAAAACAAAACATTTGTAAAAAGTAGAAGTAGAAAAGAATAGAGACAAGAAAAGAAAGCTGAATCAAGGTAAGGGAAACAAAGAATAAAGAATGCAAGAATAAAGAAAGGAAGAGAGGGGAAAGGTAAAGAGAGAAAAATACAAGAAGAGACAGTACAAATCCAAAAAGGACGACTGAAAATAACATACCTGAAGGGAACATGGAGAGGATATCGGGGCAATGGAAGACGCAACAAGACAAGAATGGCCTCCCGAAACCAGGAGGACAGTCCGGACCGCACCAGGATGGAATGAGGAACACGACTCACATGAGGGAAGAGGGGAATACCTTAGTCGATCTGGGTAAGGAAAACAAACACGAGAGTAAAAAACGCTGATAAGAAAAAGGGATACACAGATAAATGCATAAATAATGGAATGCAAACAGCCAAGAATTGTGGGCAATAATAAAAATGGGAAAGACAAAGACTGCTTCAAAGAGAGTAACCAGCAAAGTTAATAAGGGGTAGTGAGAAATATCATATCAAAACTCTTAAGAATAACACAAAATGAGGAAAACCAACAGCATAATAGACCAAGGCAATGCAGAAACATTATCAGGAACGACCTGGAAGAAAAAAGGAGAGGGAGCAATCAACCACAGGTAGAAGTGGAAGTATCCATGCCAGCGTTGGATTGTATGTGAATAAAGTTTTTAAGTTCCGCAGGATCTTGAAAAGTCCAAGTCTTATTCTGATGAGTAACTTTGAAGGTACAAGGATGGAATAAACCGAATCTGGCACGAAGAGAGCGTAGAGGGGTACGAAGGTTCAAAAACTCTTTTCTTCTTGCTGCAGTAGCATTGGAAACATCCTGAGCAAGGAAGACCCTCTGGCCCAACCAGGAAACTTGGCGCTTGGCTCTAGCCGCAGAGAGGACAAGGAGTAGGTCTGTGAACTTCAGAAAAAGAATGATGACTCCACGAGGCTTAGTTGCAGTTGATAAACGAGGACCAAGTCTGTGAGCCCTTTGGATACTAAGTGAGGTGGTAGGAGGCATATCCAGAAGTTTCGGGAGAAAAGAGGAGAAGAACGAGACGGGGTCATCACTCTCCAAAGACTCCGGCAGACCATAAATGCGCAGGTTATTCCTCCTATTTCTGTTTTCTAAATCCTCAGTATGTTGCTGAAGAGCAAGAACAGATTTCTCCAGCGAGGTGATACGCTGAGAGTGAGATTGGATCTCCGAGACCTGTTGTTCCACCACCGACACTCTGTTCTCCATAGTTGACCATCTCTCTTCAAAAAGCTGCATCTTGTTATTGGTTTCCTCAACAAACGGACGTAAAGCCCGTATTTCCTCAAGAATTAACTCCATGGAGATAGGGAGTGGTGGTTGATCCGGAGGAGGAGAGTCCTGTTTTAAGCGCTTGGTTGACGTTGCAGAAGAAGAGGACTTACTGGAGGCTGGCTGTGACAAGGGAGGACGACTGGACGACGCTGCCGCCATTGGATCCGTAGGACTGGAAGAAGGGTCAACTGATGAGGAGGAGGAAGAAGGAGCCGTGGAAGAGCCCTTTGAGGGTACAAAAACAAACTTCGGGTTGCGTAACTTGCCCATAGGTACCCTCCAAACAAATCCTCACAAATATCGCACCTCAGAGGAGTGCGCAGCGTCGTGACAAGGAATTTAATAGGCACTTAACGGGGTCACACCGATCCACCCAATGCCCTCACAGCCACCTCCACCTGCCACGAAGAAGAACCAAGGCCTCCGAAGGAATTGAAGCAGGAAAACAAAGTGACGCCAAACAGCATCTGACAGTAATCCTCAATCTGCACATAAACTGAGGAAAGGATAAAAACTGTGCACCATTGTCAATAAAGACTCCTTTGAAGGTTGGCTATAGAGGGTTAAAAAAAAAAGAAAAAAGTGAGGAATTATGCATTGGTCTAGCGTGATCGTATTCTGAAGTTCCATGCTCATGAGGGGAAATAAAGCTGCGTGCAAATCATCGCGCCGAAAACAAAATGGCGGCCGCTACGAGGCGCGTATAAAACGGGATAAAAGCGAAGCTTTTAAAAGTCACCGAGCGCTCATTTCAGGCTCACCAGGCGCTCCTCATGTTCCGACTCCAGGAACCGGCAGAGAGCGTGGGGAAACATCGCAGAAACCAACGCGAGGCAGGAGAGAACATCCCGGTGCGGCGGAGCTCCGGACTCAGGCGGCCATCTTGAGTGGCGTCCAAGCCACGCCCCCCTGATATGACCTTTAATAACGCCTTTTTATTCCCAAATGCCAGTTCTTCATTTAGTTCCCCAAAACAAAACGAAGGTTTTTGAAAACCGCTTTGCGATACAAATACCAGATTTTTATTTTTTAGTAAACACACAAGTTTGTTCCCCAAAGATCACCAAGCTATTTTCGTCCTCTACTCACAGGTACTACCGTCCCACAAGTACATAACCTACATTGCTTACCCCACATGGACAGAAGCTGCATAAAAAGTCCATGTATCACAATCGTGTGCAAGAATTGCCAATCTTATGCTAGTCAACAAATGTCAAGGACGCCCATCCAGTGCCAGACTGGGGAATAAAACACAGCCCCGGCAGAAATGCTCAAACCAGCTTTCTCCCTTCATCACCTTGCACAATCATCCTCTTTCCATCTATCCATTCTCTCACTCCTTCTCCGATCGCTTTCTCTCTACATTCCCCCTCCCTCATTTCTTCCTCTCTCTGTTGAAGCCTCCCTGTTCCTGCTGCAATTAACGTGGGGGATTTGGGGAAGTGAGAGAGGGGCCGTGAAGGACCCTGGGCTTTCAAAATTGGCCTCCAAGGTTTCCAGCCCACTGGGGAAATGTCCAATGGACTAAAAGTCACTCAGCTTATGCCAGGTGCCCCCAAGAAGTCAATGATAATCGCCAGATGTCACAGTTTTCTCCATTTCAACAAAGACTACCATATTAAAGGGCCAAGATAATTTCTGGAGTGCCCCTTGTCACTATCACCCCAATCTATCACTTTCCTCCTATGTCCAGCTACCTCTCATTGGAACCTCTCCATTTATCAGTTTCTCTCACTGACACTTCTATGGACTCTCTCTCGTCTGTTCTATTTCTTACCCCAGTCTCTCGCTGTTTACCTCCTATCTCTCCTTAACTATTCTATCCCATTCTTGCCATCATGTTATGCTGCTCACGCTCTCCTACCTGTCTTTTTCCCTTTCTTATTCATCGCACCGTTATTCTCACCTTTCCTTTCTTGTACATCTCCTTCATATTTCACCCCACCTCTTGAATCCTTTTACTCTACCCTTTTCACCTCCTTATTTATATACCTTCACCTCACTGTTACAACATTAGGCAAAGTTGGAACGTAAAGCCATTTATTTAAACATTTCTGTGGGAGCACTTTCAAACGAATACAATGGTGTGGGTCAACGTTCTATAGAATGCACCATTTACAAATGCAGGGGGGAGAAGTGAAAGTGAAATGTAATGAGACAACATGTGATAAAACATACATAGCAGTAGCATACAATGACTAACCAGCATTTACTGTACTAGATGTAACACATCCTTCCCCCTTACAGAAAAATTATCCTTGAAGAACTTTCCACAAGGAGTTTCTTCACCTTGTAGACGTTTAACTCAGTATGCAATGGAGCCTTCTTCAACGTTAGAATGCGCATGGTCAAACTCTAGTTCCATCATACCTTCACTACTTGGTTGAGCTTGAGTATGTTGGATGCTGCCAGCGTCAGATGCATTGTCCTTGCTGGAAGTGGGTAGCACCTCAGGATCATGGTATGTATATCTAACATCAACATTGTCCACCTACCCACCCATACCAGAATACAGTGTCCCTTTAGGGCACTTAGCAACACTCTTTATACTCCGGCATCTGGTACTCCTTTTATTCAACTTTCAAAGGTTTGGAAAACGTAGACATGCCTTTCCCACTCTCACAAGTAATCTGATGTGCACCATGTCTTCTGCACAAAGATCCTGAAATGTAACCTTACGTGATACATTGTATCTCTGAATGGCTATACATTGCTTTCTCTCTACCCTTTTACTAGCATCATAGTAATTATGAAATTTACTGTTACATGGGCCTTGTGAGTATCCCTTTAGTAGCCTCCATGGACACACATCGGAGGAAGGAGTTCTTCCCCTTAACAACTTGAAAGGACTGACCCCGTGGTGGAATGAAGAGTTATACAGTATGCCCACACCCTTTCTTTGATCAGATTGGAAGCAGAGATTCCAATCTGCAAGGCCATGTGGGCGCTGTCCTTGAGGTAATGATTAAACCATTCCACAAGACTGTTGGTTTGTGGGTTATACACTGCTGTTAAGACATGCTTTATATTATGTGAGTTCTGAAATTTCATCATGCGGTTAGATGTAAATTGAATACCATTGTCCGTGACAATACTTTCAGGGAACTCTTCTATGCTAAAAATCTCCCTCATGAAATTCTAAACTTTTTCAACAAATGTTACTTCAGGCCATTTAGCGAAATAATTGACCATCACAATTGCATATTGCATATGGGCAGGTAATCCTCTAAACAAGCCCGACACATCAAAAGCTACTTTCTGGCACGGTAATGGGACCATTCGACCAGATCCGTAGAGGGTGTAAACATTTACGGGTCGAATCACACTTCACACACTCTTCACAGTTTCTCATCTAATCTAATGACCTGCCTCGCGACACGTACCTGGCCACCAAAATTGTGTCATAAAAGAATTCTTCAAAGCTGACATGCCGGTGTGCCCTTCGTGACAACTTTCAAAATGACTCACCTGACTGCTTCAGGTAGCACGCATTTTGTCATTAGTGAGTCTGATACCACTAGATACACTCATTTTATCTGTCATTTGAGCAAAAGAGTCACTTTACCCAATATCTCATCACCAGCATCCTCCCTGAACCGCACTTCTTTTGTCAAAGGCACATTTTATAATGCACATATCTCACACACCTTTGCAACTACATTCAGATCACCTTTGTCTTCTTTATCAATCTGAGCCGAAGAATAAGACCTGGACAGAACATCTGCACATGTGTTGCTTTTCCGGACAACATGCAAAACATTTAAGCAATATTCTCGCAATTTTTAGCACAACCTGGTGTTGCGAGCCCTAGAATTTAACACACCCCCAGGTGAAAAAATATTAACCAGAAGCTTATATAGAATTTGCAAATTGAATTTGGAACCCCATAGAAAAGGCTAACAGTTCTTTTTTAACTACAGCATACCGTCTTTCAGTAAGATTAATGGTCCTGGAGGCATTAAGCTATTACCCACTCGTCATGACCATGTTGTTGTGACAACACATCCCCTAAACCATATGCACTGGCGTAGACTGTGATGGTGTACTTCCTGCCAATCGTAAATGGTCTCAATGTGGGAGCATTTGGTATGCTTTTCTTTATCTACTTGAATGCCTCTTCCTGTCAATCTTCCCACTGATATTTCTGATCTCTGCCTAGAAAAAGTCTAAGGGGTTCCATGTCGGTTGTAAAGTTTCTGATAATTTAATTTGTTTATAAAGTTTTATATAGCGCGAACAAGCCCTTTGCAGGTATCAGAGAGATTTACAATGTTCAAGGCGATATGTATAAAAAAAATAACATCAACATAAGGATGGGAACATGGGAAGGTCGAATTCCCTAGTGAAAACACCTTAAGACCCAGACCGACAACAACCTGAGAAGTAAGCACGTAGTCTGAGAGAGATTGGTAGCGTGCAGACCAAAGGATAAATATTGTCCTGGAGTATAGTTCCTAAGTTCTACAGCACAAATGTGTTCATCAGTATCCTTTAGACTTCTTTCATGAATGACGCAGTTGATGGGTTCATTCTGATCACAGAAGGTTGTGTGTTCCAGTTTCTCGGGGCAATACCTGAAAAGGCTGTTATATGTTTTCTTTTTTTTAAAAAAATTGGTGGTTTCAGCAGTAGGGAAATGGAGCTTCTAAAAATTCTAAAGCCACCAGATAGCTCAAGATTTTGTGCAAGGTATTATTATTGAAGCGGAGGGCTGTATGGGACATGCAGCCAATTTTCAGATGAATCCTTGCCTCATATAGAAGCCAGTTCAGGGATTTTAGATCAGGAGTGATGTGATTGTTTCTTTTCGATCATATAATGAGCCTAGCAGCAGAGTTAAGGGAAGCCCTAAGAGGCCCCAGCTTATCTCTGGGTAGGCCGCAAAGGGTAGCACTCCCATAGTCCAACCTGGGTATCACTAGTGCTTAAACAGCTGATTTGCAGTCATCCAGAGGTAGGAATAGTCTTATTTTTCTTAAAATGTTCATGTGGAAATTTGCTCTTGTGTCATCAGCGCTGATGTGCTACTGCATGTTCAGGTTCTTGTCCAGTGTTATTCCCAGAGATCTCGTTGACTTTGTGATGTGTGGTACGCAGTTCAGCGCAGTTAGTTATTTCATCTATTCTGCGATGTCCGGTGCATGATTGGGTGGGGCAATTAGGAGGAATTCCGTTTTTAGAGCATTTAGTTTGAGGTGATGACCTGTCAGCGAAATTGAGTTTTTTGTAGGGTTGAGTTTAGAGACTTAGGGCCATATGTAGAAAGCAAAATTGCGATCGCAAACGCCGAAATTCGCCGAATTTCGGCATTTGCGATCGCAATTTTGCTAAGTGGTATGTAGGAAGGCAAATCTGCGTGCAAAATAAGGAATCGCTAAATTTGCGATTCCTTATTTTGCAATTGCATTTAAGGAATCGCAAATTTTGCGATTCCTTAAATGCAATGTAAGAAGCACCAAAAAAGTGCAATTTGGCCTTAAGGAATCGCAAATTACCACCAACTACAGGTTGGTGGTAATTTGCGATTTCTTTCAAAAATGCATATTTTTGCATTTTTCAAAGTGGCATGTGGTGCACACACATGTCCTTAGGGCATGTATGTGTGCCACATGTGCACCCATGCTCATTTCCGGGGTGCAACAGGGTGTCCTTTTGACACCCTGGCACACTTGAAATTGCATTCTCAATTTGCGATTCTCTAATTGAGAATCGCAAATTGAGACTGTCTTTCCATTCATTCTAATGGGCCTCTAGGCCCATAGGAATGAATGGGGAGGTATTCCTTAATTGCGAATTGCAATTTGCAATTCGCAAGTAAGGAATATGTAGGATTCGCAAAATTATTTGCTAATCCTACCTACATTCCGTTTTGCAATTCTCTAATTGCGATTCCCTAAAAATTGCAATTAGAGAATCGCAAAACACGTTCTACCTACATATGGCCCCTAATATCTTCGGGCAAGAGATTTTGAAGTACAGTTGGGTGTCATCAGCGTACATGTGATAGTGGATGTTAAATAAGTAAAATAACAGTTCAGTTAGAGGTACCATGAATAAATTAAAGAGAGTGGGTGAGAGTGAAGACCCCTGAGGAACTCCTAAAGTGACCTGTGAGGAGTTGGAGAGGGGCATATTAAACTTGATTCTTTGAGTTCTGTTGTGGAAAAAAGAGGCAAACCAGTTAAGAACGGAGCCCGATAGTCCTATCTTCTGTTTGAGTAGTTCTAAGAGTCTGTCATGTTTGACAGTATCGAAGGCTGATGATAGGTCAGGGAGGATAAGAAGGCAGTGTTCATTCTGATCCAACCGTCTTAACAAATCATCAACTATGTGTGTGAGTGCCGATTCAGTGCTGTGCTGCTCAAACAAATGATTGACGGAATGCTGAACAAATCAAACATTTACCCACAGTCAAGAGATCTGGGTTAAATCTATTGCTCTTTTGCTCACTATGCCACCCCAGTTTGGACCCAGCCATATTCAAATCAGTTTTGAGCTGGCTCCTCATGGGAACAGTCCACCGCAAACTGCCAAAGCAGGTCCCACCTGGTCCTGAAACAAGCATCCTGGATCTGGCGGAAGACAGATTGGAATTGGTTAAAGAGACTGAACTGGTCAATGTGGTTACACACTTGTAAATGTACACATTTCTCAAGAAGCTTTGCTAGTGTTGGAATCATAGTGATTGGGACGAAGTTGTTTAGGTCTGAGAGGTCCACTGTCGGTTTATAAAATGGAGGAGACCTGCCCGCTTTAAGGCAATCAGGGATCGATCCTTGGAGTAGTGAGGTATTAACTATTTTAGACCAGAGAGGGATTAAGGATATTTTGATCTCACTAAAGACATTCACTGGAAGAGGGTCACTAAAGTGGTTAGAAGGTTTTAGTGCTGTTATGATTTTGAGAATGGTGCTTTCCTCAAAGGTTTTGAAAGAGCTTTACGGAGCATTGTTTTTGAGGGAGTGAGTTGAGTGACCTGGTCTTTCAGCCATCTGGGTGAGGGGGTGTTGCGGTTAGGTATGAGAAGAAGGTGCTCCATAGCTGACCATAGGTCATTTTCGATCTTTCTTATCTTTTCCATGAAGAAGGAGGCAAAATCCTTGCAATTTGGCTGAGGATTAGAACCTGTAGGAGAAATTTTGGGTTGCTTATTGGATTGTAGCTTTATCAGTTAGAGCAGTTTTTTGTGTGATTTCTGTCTAATTGGCTTCTAAAGAAATTCACTTTCGAGCAGTCGCGGCTGGCATGGCCGCAGGAGGGGGGTGGGCGGTCACGCTGGGAGGTGGGTCACAGGGGAGGTTGCGGGGGGGTTTAATTTAATGATAAATAAAACAAAAATGAAACTTACCTTTCCGCCGGTTCTCCTGCCTCTGGCAGGATCAGGAAGCAGGCAGCCAGGCTCCCTCCCCGAAGCCAATCACAATGCTGCAAGCAGTGTAGTGATTGGTCGGGACGGCGACCAGCCAGGCGCTTTTGGGGAGGCCATGTTCACCATGTAGGCTGCATTGCAGCCTGCGTGGAGAAGGGCAAAGTGCGCATGACTGTTTTGGGCGGCCCCACAGGGCCGACCAAACAATCTTGGCACACCCAGGGCTGAAGTGGGCACACCACTCCTCCCCTGCTAGCAGAGCAGCCCGGTCCACCTGCCCGCCCACAACCAAACATATAATGGTAATAACTGCAAGATATTACCATTTTATGTTTCTGCTTCTCGCACTGCGAGAAAGCAGTAGGGTGATGCTCCTCCTCCCTAGTGGAGGAGCCGTCCCTGCTGTTGAGTTTTTAATACGTTTGTTGTAGATGCTTCTCTGAGATCTCAGGAGTTTAAGGTTTTCGAGGGAGGGTGAGGATCTCCATGCTCGTTCAGCTAGTCTAAGCATACGTCTTTCTGCATTAAGGCTGCCATTGAACCAAGGTGTAAAGTATTTGGTGGACATTCGTTTTAGCTTTAGGGGCGGTATTGAGTCCAGAATGTTCATCATGAAGTTGCTGTAGTGGTTTTTGAGGCAATGCACATTAGTCATATCCAAAGGAGGAGACAAGATGTTGTTGCTAAGGGTAGACAGATCGTTCTAATTAATACTCTGCCAGCTCATTTTCCATTATTTGGCTTTCTTTATGTGAGCCATTCTTGTCTTTACTGATTCGGTGATAAGGAAAGTGATGCGGTGATGATCTGTCCAGTCACAAGGGATGATAAATTCTATTTGGATGATATTAGTCTTGGCAATGATCAGGTTGCATTCAAGTTATGTGTCGCAATGTCGCAGAATTGAGTCAGGTTGAGATCTGCTAAGAAGGATTTAAGGCTGTTGACTGCTGGGTCATTAGGGTCATTCCAATGGAGGTTGAAATCTCCAAGGAAGATATGGGCGCCGTATTGACCAGTGTTGGTTGAGGTGGTTTCCATAATTTGTTCTTTAATGTGATGTTAGCACCTGGTGGGGGTAGATCGTGTGCAGTTTGCACAATGGACTGTTGTTGCTCAACATGTCAATGCAAAGGTATTCGCATGAGCTTGTGTCAGTTTTATGTGATTGTTTCAATGTGAGATTGTTTTGCTGCATGCAAACGATACCTCCACCGGGTCTGTTTGGTCTGTCTAATCTAATGATATTGTGATTAGGTGGAACTAGTAGTTCAAGAGCAGGAGTGGAGAAATCATTAAGCCATGTTTCAGTCAAGATTATTATGTCTAGCTCATGAGTAAGGATGAGGTCTGTGATGTCCGCCACATGTTTCGCTGCCAATCTGCAATTGAGTAGCATACATTTCAGGTGAGGTTTGGTGACAATAGAGGATGCATGAGAGATTGGCACTTAAGGTTCGATTTGTTTATGGCTCTGGAATTGTGCCTTGTATCTCTGGGTGGGCTAGTAGGAACTGCTTGGATTTGGGCCACATCACTTCCGTTTGCGGTGTAAATAGAGTTATATGAGAGGAGGAGGGAGTGAATGTCCAAGTCGGAGTGGGGATGCATCATTCTGAGGGGCCGAGAATAGTCGTTGGGGTAGGTTATTGTTCTCCATCTCAAGTGGGGTGCCAAGACAGTTGAGAACCCATTGTTTGTGTGGTGTGAGTCAGGTCTGGTGTTGTGGTTAGTGACTAGGGTGTGGTTGAGTCTATTCCTTTCAGGAGTTATGATGTTCTCTCTGTTGCTTGCCACTTCTGCGGTGATGACGATAATGCTTTTTAGATCTGTCTTAAGTAGTTGCAGGTCGAGAGCAATCATACTAAGTCTTGCTTCTAGAGAAGTGTGGGAATAGGTGGTACCATAAGCCAGGAGAGGGGGGGTATACATATCTATGGTGTTAGTATGCAAATGGCCTGGGAGAACCAGCGGTGCAGCGGTTGATTCTGTCGATAAATTGGAATCATGAGGGTTGGGAAAGAAAGCAGGTGAGCTGGTTAGGTAAGAGCGCTTGGGTTTTCAGATGTAAGATATGATTTCTATCAGGGTTCTCAGGCATTGCAGGGACAATCAATTACTCCCAGTGTGATGCTTTGAGCGCACACGGAGTAGCCACAAGTGTGTGTTCAGCAGACAAGGGGCTAGTTGTTTTGAAGTGGTTGTTTTCTTGGGTGTGTGTCTCTGCGATAACTCCTCTATAGGTGTGATAAGGGCTTATTCTCGATTATTGATTCATGGATAGGGTCTCAGGTTTCCCTTGAGTTGGTGTAGGGTTGATGTTGTAAGTGTTGTACACCATGGGGGAGTGGTGGTGGGGGAGGAGGGCTTGGTGCATTTAGTGTTTGAGGGGAAATTATTTTGTATTCCTGGGGGACATCTGAAGAGACAGGACAGCTTTGGGTGGTTGCCTGATCCTTGCTATTTATAGCGTTTATGATGATGGAGAAGGATTCATCAAAAAAGATTTCTAGGTTGCGGACTGAGGTTTGTATGAGGATAATACTGGTATTGTATATGGTGATGGTTGCATCAGCTCTGTAGGAAGGCGAAGGGGCTACTGAGAGTATGAGTCCGTGTGGAATTTTCCTGGATGCTTAGATTAGGAATTGAGAGAGCAAGGCTTTCCTCCATTGTGCTTTTCTTTTGTATAAAAAATAAGATATCTAATTATAGCTCCTTTTTTAGCGTAGAAATAAGGATCTGAAATAAGCATTTCTGTGTGAGATATGAGACATCGGTGTTTTAGGCCCTTGGATGACTTTTTAGATATATGAGGAGGATATATAAGTCCAAATGTATTGTAGGCTACCTGTTCCAAAAACGGAGGCTCTAGTGGGGTTTGTCTCCATGCCGGAGTCACCAGATTGGGAGTCACTAAATGTATGGGACAAATGGAACTTAGTTCTAAATGATAGTGTAGTGCTGTATATCCTTCCTAATGACTAAGCCACGTCAACCTGGTTTTGGGGCTGATGCTGGTTCCGCTGCAAAATAATCTTAGTTACCATAAGTGACCTAGTGGGATAAACAATGATCCTGGTGGGTAACTGTACCACCATCGCCCCAGGCCGCGGGAAAAGCAAACATAAAATCACCAACTGATATGGTGTAAATAATGGGGGGGGAGGAAAGTGAATGGACTGATCCTTATCCCACTGGTGCTCTGAAATTGTATCGAAATGATCAATAGAAAGATATGGTATGATTGACAGGGGTGAGGAAAGTGTAGTTTTAGCTAATAACAAATATGAACAGGAAGAATTTTTTTTTTCCGATAACAAATAGGAATAGGAAGAACTTAGTACATGAAGGCTTGTGGAAGTTGTTCAAATTTAAAATGGGAACAATCTATCTAAAACCATTACAAAATAGCTGCTACATTAGCTACTAGGGGTCATAACAAGGAGTGTGTTCCTTCTTTACTTTCTATGTGTTGCATGCCATCAGTCCTACCTCAGTCTTAGTTATAGTGTGGGCGCCATCTCGTGTTTGGGTCCTCATGGTTTAGCTGGCAGAGGAGGCTCAAAATGGAAGGTTTATCATCCTCCCACGACAAGTCCATGCAACAAAGTGCGATCACCACCGCGGAGCAACCGGGCACTGATCAGGTCCCAAGCAGCAAGCGATAAGCACTGTCCAACAGCCCAATTATCCTCCTTGGGGTGACCCAGCGAGAGGCGAGTGAGGTGCAAATCGGACTCTGTTGCAGCGTATAAAGCAAAGGCCCTTTTCAGAGAAATCTCAAGGGTGGACACCGAGCAAAAGAAATCAGGAGAGGCCGCGTCACTCAAATTGGCTACAGAGATGGTGGCGACCAGCAACAGGTATGTGGAGTGAGGAATGGCTCACGCTGCAATGCCCAAGAAGCTTGTCAGTCAGTAGAGAAGCATTAGCAGCACAATGTCATGGCATCAGACGGTGGCTATTCTCAAGAGCTCTTCGATGGGCAGCAGCTAGGGGTGCCGGGGATCAGAGCACGTCCGATCTTACTCACCCCTATCCTTTTGGAATCTCTGCATATAGTTGGTGCAGCATCGAGCAGATCGCTTGTGCGGTTATTCCTTGAATTTGGTCTTGGCCCAATGACTGTGATGAACGGGAGAGGGCATAAGGTGCTCCGGGCTATTGATGCACAGTGAACTCTCTCCTCCTGATATATTAGGTCTCGGTCCTTAGTTGCACGCCAGAAACTTTCTCAGCAACTTAGGAGATCCCAATTACTGAACTGCCCAGAGTACAGGGATCCGGTGAGAGCTTGCATGAATGGAGACCCCTCTGCAGCTGCTCCAAATTCTTTGAAGGGTTCGTTCTTTGTTTTTGTTGCTGATTTATAGTACTCGAATTCCCTTTCCGGAATCCTGCTTCCAGGTGAGTCATTCAGGGTTTTTACACTAAATAGTGATCCCTGGCCAGGAGCTGACTCTTCAAGGCGCTACTGTCCGTCAGCCATCTTTAATAAACCATGAATGATACTCACACAGGCCACATAACCACACTAATTGATCCTTGATGCTAGGTGAAGGAGTCATGTTAATTGCATTGATCAGAAACTATTTGGGAAACACGCCACATGCTGTTAACCTGTGACCAAGATAATCAACTTGCTATTAGAATAGTTTACACTTATTTGGAGAAAGAGTTATGGGTGGAGCATACTTTGTGGAATACTTCATAATGTTGTTGAGTATGTTTGGAAAAGACAAGTATGTCGACCTGGAAACATTTTACAGGGTCCTCCGTGTCTTTAAAAGTATGATACATGGCTCGTTGGAAGACGAAAGACGCAAATGCCAACCCAATTGGCATTTGTTTGTGTTGAAAAAGTCCAAATGGGATAATAAAAGCAGTTTATAGTCTTGAAGCTGCCATCAATTTAACCTGGTGGTATGCCTGTTGTAATTCCACTGTCGAAAACAACACAGCTCCATTGAGAATAGATATGAGTTCTTCACTTTAGGTAGTGGATGTCCATCAATATTGACATTCGCATTGAGTGCCCTGAGGTTGACACACAAGCAAGGTCACCATTGCTATTCTTTTTCAAAACAATGGGAGACACCCACTCTGATGATTCGGTTTCTTCAATGTCCTGTGAAAGGACCTCCTGTAATAGTTTTTGCAAATCTTTTCTTATACTGAAAGGTACACCCCTTATCTTTTCCTTGACTGGGACATATCCGTCTTTTAATCTGATTTGATGTGTAAAGCCTTCTGTGAGGGTCTTGGGAAATTCTCAATCAACTTGTTGCTCAATTTATCTTCCTGTATCACTAAAACTGGATCTTGAAAATTAGGATTCAGCACATTTTGTAAAAGTCTTTGGCCTTTCTACCCCAGAATGCAAACATCTCTCATGGTCACATACATTTTGATGTCTGCAGTTCTTCCTTTGTACTCAGCATTGGTAAAGAAAATAGCCAATAAAGTCAATTGATTTTCCATCAAAGGTTACATCCTCAACATCAGGGTTTATCAGTGAGCCCACCAATGGGGCGAAATTCCTAGAATACATATCTGCGGTAATTATGGCATATGGTGATGCTGAATCAGCCATCATTTTTAGCTCATTATTCAAGACTATTAAGGTACACATTGGGGGTTTGTCTTTAGCTTCCATCGAGAACTATTTGACATCTCTAACCATAAGATTCATTCCTTAATTAAGTTTCACGTCACATTCTATTGGCTCCAGATCACTATGATGTGCTTCAACGGAATTTAAAGCTAGCCTTGGCAAACGTTTGCTTTCTTTGCAGACCCTGCCAAAATGTCCTATGCGCTCACAAACATTGCACTCCTTGCCCTGAGCAGGACAATTCCTGAAGGATGCAGATGTGTGGATCTTCCGCATCTGAAACAAATTAGCTTCCCTTCACCTTTCCTTGGTTTATTTGCCTCTGGTTTGCTCATCACACTACATACTTCACTATTCTTGTTCAAAACATTTTCAGCATTAATGTCTCACACCCATAAAACAGATTGTTCACTTGCCTTGCCTGTTTTGACCACTGCCTCCAGTATTGGATTGCCAATGGCCCACAATTTCTTCTGAATTCATTTACTATTAGTGTTGACCAATAAATAATCATAAATAATTTCATCAGTTGATTTCCCAAAGTCACATGTTGTAGATAATATTCTCAGCGTTGTAAAGAACTGATGAAAAGACTCCCTCTCATTTGATTTCTGGTATAGAAATGATAACGCTCCAGAGTAATACTTATGGTGGACTTGGACCTTCTTTCCAGCCTCAATAATGCCTCCTCAAAATCAGCACACTCCTCCTCTTCACCAGGTGCCTCATTTGTCAGTAAGGTGCGGAAAATATCCTGACCTTCATATCCCAGGCAATGTAATAAAATCCCTTTTTTCCGCTCAACAGTCATCTTGTGGGCATCAATTGCCACTAAATACATTTACGCGAAGGGCGAGAGGATGTATCGCTATGGCCATAGCTTCTGACTTTGGAACTGTGGAACCAGGTTCTAGTCTTGACGTCGAATAAATACCCTGTGACTCTGTACAAAACACATAGTCTCTGTGTGCTTATAAAACAAATGTGACCTTGATTGAGGCACTTGGGACATAGACTGACTCAGCAGGAGGCAGAGCATGGCGGGGCTCTTGGAGCTCGCAGAGTTGATGTGCAGCAAGTAGCTGACCCACTGAAGGATTGACCGCATTACCCTCTCCCCCACTTTATTAAGGGGAGTCGAGCAGTCTGCTGTGGCACAATGGCCAGGTGCTGGGTCCAGAGGCTTGTGGTCACTGAGATGTCTGGCCTAGGTGTGGTTTGCGTGCGAGGCTCAACCCCACTTGAGGATCAAGGAGCGCAAAAGATTGATTAAGCTCCCCAGCTGAATAGAACAGCCCACCATATCCATCCGAACCAGCAGAGAGATGCAGTGATCATGCAGTGATCACTGGCCTTGGGGGCTCAGCACACCTTCCCCTTACCATAGGAGAGACAGCAAGGCAGCCATCTCAGCTGCATGGTGGAGCCCCAGTGGACCCATGACCCAGCCAGGAGGATAGGTGAGAGGCAAACGGGTGCAAGTGGGTGAGATGACAGCCTCATTCCACAGAGTTGTAACTGGTGGGTGGTTGGTGGGTCTACCTATTGGCCTCAATAGCCCAACGGGCCTTCACTCTAGCCTTCAGGCTAGCCAGGCTGAGGGACTGGGCAGAGGAATGGGCGGGACTGGTCCTCCTCGGAGACAGGGGTGCTGGCTCCATGGCACATCAAGACAGCTTGCACATCGGTACAAGAGTGGATGGGAGAGGCAGTGACTGGAACGTCAGGAGGGTGCCCATGGGGGGACCAGACTCCCAGAAGTGAGAACCTTGCGGTTAGTGGAGAGAGTCTATCTGCACTGCAGCCTAATAGTCAGCCCTCAGCCAGCACTAGCACTAGTGCTCCGTCATAGAATGTAGGTCAGACAAGGTAAGGCCCAGGACAGACTGTTATACGGATCGAGTCTCCAGGGTGGAGCAGGACACAAGAGGGTAGATGTGAGGACGTAAGGAGGACTTGTGTTGTATCAAGTGTTGGCTGCTTTAATCGCTCCTTGTCATTGCCTGCCGTCACTGTTCCATCATTTTTATTGTTGCTGGTTAAAGATGGGGAGTGTGGAGTATGGAGAGTGAAGCGCGAAGCATGGAGAATGTGGTTGAGCAGTGAATTTGGCCATCCATCGTGGGGGAATTTGGACCAGATCAGATGCTGCTCAAGAAGAACTTATGAAGCAGCATGTTCCGATTTGAAAATGTCTGCTAGGGCGATCTTGGCTACTCATTCGGTCAAGAGTGGTTAAAATAATTACTTTAGTTGTGAGCATCACAGGGAGGAGCTGTGGAGGAGCACTGAAACAAGGAAAGTAGCCGTCTCCCATTGGTGTTGGGGAGTGCAGAAGGAGGACCTCTGCACCTTTTTAGCTATAAGAAAGTTTGCCTCATCTGCTACTTGCTACTGGAACACTCATCATTATTGTTTGGCGAAAGGGCAAAAGGAAACTTGTATCCCACAATAAACCCTTGGAGTCACAGGGAATCACGTAGGGGACATTTTTTCTCTGAGCCATGAGAGTAATTACTAAAGAAATAGACTTTGCTGGGAGATGATTGTCATTGGACCTAGAAGACTCTCACCCCTATTAACCTTTCAGATTCAGGTCATTCAGATGCCAGCCATTTGGCCCTCATCGGCTGTCATCACAGATATAAGGGTGGGTGGAGTTCAAAGACTTTTGCCCACTCCACGCTTAGCTTGGATCACGGAGTTTCGCAAAACTTTACCCACCACCGAATAGCGGAGTTTGCTGTCGGTGCCCACCCTTTCTATTGACGATAAGCTAATTGCATGCTCCTGTGGTGATGGCCTGTTCATGTCCCAAAGTGAGGGACTCAGTGGTTTTATTTTTCACCTTGGGTGAACGCTGTTTAATCTGGGGAGGCAATGCTTGGTGTTGGTGACTGAGATGTTGTGCTTCCTCGGATGAATGGACGGGATGCCCCATTAGTTGTCACGCATGATGCATCCTACCACTGAGGGCTGGAGATGGCAGTGACATTGTAGCTGACCTTGGCATGGATGACTTTGAGGACTTGCTCAGTCGTAGTTTGGCTGGCAGTGGTCGACCGGATGAGGAGGAGGCTGCGATTGTCCTTTGTCAGGGCTCCACTGGGCCATGCCTTGCAGCGAGCACCACAGCACCAGCCCTGCAAACCCCTGGGGGTTTTCCTGGGCCATGCACTTGGACCTTGGTGGCATGGACACCTGTGTGTGCACTCTGGAGCATGCGGTTCGGGGTCCCATTGTCTGCTGAGCCTGGTAACTGGACCCGTAGCTGCTTGGGGTTAGTGTGGGATGCTCTCCTATCTAGAGTTTTGTTTCTATAATGACCTGTGGTTTTGTGGCTGTACATGTCACTCACCCCTGTCCTACCACCATCTGGGCTGGTGCAGGGCCATGGTTGCTTGTAGTTTTGTATGGCACATTCCATGACGGCCTGAGTTGACTTGAGAGTCACCCCACCTGCCCAACGAAACTCTACGGAACCCCACGAGGTTTTTCAGTAACTACGCGAAATTCCCCTGAGTAAAACTCTGCAAGCTCTGCCCACCCGTGGTCGCAAGAGGACCTTGAGCAGCTCACCAAAGATGAAGGCCCACAGTGCAGAGAATGCGTGAGGATGAAGATCTTTACTGGAAGAGATACCGGAGCCAAGAGAGTGCAATAATTTGCTACTGAGTCAGTGTATTGGGTGCCTATAATAATATCTCCGTTTCCATTTTGATTACCTGGACATTTAACTACAGCAATTTCTCCTGGCAATTGTAGTGCTTCTAACAAATTCTTGACATGGATTCCATTTGATATTGGCATTCCCACATAAGTAAGAAACCACACTGAGACCATACCTGCCCAAAGACATGGACTACACCAAACATGTATTGGCTATCAGTAGATATGGTAACTCTCATTTTCGCAGTTAAACTGCAGCCTCTGGTAAGGGCAATTAATTCTGCAACTTGTGCGGAGAACACTGTCTGAAGCCATGAAGCTTCTATACCATCATTGATAGTGCACACGGCATATCAGTGTGCCATTGTTTCCTCTTAGGCATGAACCATCCACAAATAACTCATGGTCGGGCTCAATTAGCAGTTCATCCTTAATATCAGGGCGGGGTTTGGTTCACAATTCCGTAGCATCTAGGCAATCATGGTCATATTTATTACATTTATCATCAGTTTCATTTATGGGCAATAGCAATGAAGGATTCAGGATTGTACAATGTTTTAATGTGATATTGTCTGCGGACAAAATACTTTGCTCATAACGGGTCAATCTCTTATGAGTCATGTACTGTGTTTTAGTTCTTGTCATCAATAGCTCCACAGAGTGTGGGACCATAACAGTTGAAGAGTATCCCATCACTAAGTTCTCACTCTTTTCCAGACTTGTACTTGCCACTGCTACCACTTTTAGGCAACCGGGAATACCTGCCGCTACAAGACCAAGTTTAGTGGAAAAATAGGCTAACGGCTTTCGAGCTCCTCCATGCATTTGTGTCAACACTGAGAGAGTGCACCCATCTCTCTCACTGCAGAATAAAGAGAATTCTTTTGTATAATCAAGCATTCCTAGTGTCAGGGCACAACACCATTTTTCTTTCAGTTCCAGGAATGTTTTTGTACATTTGTTGTCCCATGGAATCGGATTTGACACATCTCTGTTTGTCAACCTCAGTAGAGATTTTGCCATTCAGGAAAAGTTTGGTATTCACTGTCTGCAGTAGCCAACCATTCCCAAAAACATTATGACTTCCTTTTGAGTTTGGGGCAGACTCATCTGTAAGATGGCTTCCACTCTTTCTGGAGACACCTTTCTAGCTCCCTATACAATAATGTGTCCCAGATATTGAACTTCTTTTTGACTGTACTGCAGTTTTCCTAGAGCCACTTCTTTGTGTCCATTCTCAGGCAGGTGATCCAAGAGTGCAATGGTGTCATGTTTACATGCATCATTTGTTTCTGATGCCATAAGCAGGTCATCATGTACTAAAACAGGGTAGACTTACAGGGCATCTGTAGAGTTTCTAGATTTCTTTTCAGAATCTGGTTAAAAATGGACGGACTCTCTGTATACCTTTGTGGGACACGACACCATGGTAAGACTTTCTGCTGTAACACAAAGGAGAAAATATATTGGCTTACTTCATGCAGTGGCACTGAGAAAGACTGGCATAAATCAATGACAGTAAACCACTCTGCAGTACATGATATTTCGAACAATACAGTGGCTGGATTCGGTACCACGGGACAACAGGGCACCAATATCTCACTCAACTTCCTCAAATCTTGAACTATCCTGTACTTTCCATTGGGCTTCTGTAAGCCCATAACTGAAGAATTACAGGGACTCCCAATTATTTCCTTCAAGATCCCTTTCACTACCATATCTTCTATCACTGGTTTTATTCCTGCAATGGTTTCTGGTGTCAAATGATATGGAGGTGTTCTGGGGTAGAAAGCATTTAGCTTCACATTTATTCAGACCAGTTCTACACCTTTGATAATTCTGATGTCTTTTCCCGTGAAATCCCATACTTCTGTATTTAAGGTTTCTCTCAACTCCTCAGGTAATGCATCAGTGGTCAATAAGGGGAACATCCTTAATTCAGCTTGCTGTTTTATGAATTTGAAATCTACATCCTCATCATGTGTTTGAAACACGACACCATCTGGTGTAAAATAAATAGTACATTTTAACTTGCACAGTAGATTGCTCCCTAACAGATTCACAGCACAACAAATTGGTGCTTTCCTCTGAACGCGCCTATTTTTACTGGGATATTCTCTGATATTGGATTCAGTATTTGCTTATTTGTAACTCTGACTGCTTGGTTAGTTTTCCCTATGAGATGTAGGTCTGGGACTTCCACTGTTCCCACATTAGAATGGGACGCTCCTGTATCGATTGAAAATGATACAGCATGGCCATAAACCTCAGCATCTCCATATAGGCCACTTTGGTCTACCTCTAAGACTGCGCCAAGTACGCAATCTTCTTCCCCTCTCAGGCACCGTCATTGGGAATCATCAGAACCGGAGCCATTGGTTTCAAATAAAGGGATTTGGTACAGTGAGTTCTGGCTTGGATTTTGTAATTGCTGTGCAGCATTCTGAAACTGTGGTATAGGATTTTGAAATTGAGGCATGGCATTTTTAAATGAGTTTGTATTAATTTATGCCATTTGGTTTAAGTTTAATCTAGGATTCCTCGTCTGTGTGGGCACAGGAGCTATTATTGGGACCTGTCCGTGCATTTGCATTTGCATCTGTTGCATAGACATTTTTGGAACCTGCACCCCTTGCATTATTTGCATTTTTTCTCCAGCTTTTTCAGGATTAAATCGACACTTCCAATGTCCGAATCTATGAAAGATGTGACAAGCAGTAATCTTTTTCATAGCAGCCACATCTGATCGCAATCCAGAACTTACAGGAGCACTTCTACCTCGACCCTGTGACACATTCATTCACCCTTGATTTCCCTGAAAACCAGGTGGTTGGGTACCAACCACTTGCATGTTTCCCTGATTTTCTACTAAAGGAAGATTTTGAAATCCTTTCTGAGCTAGCTTGGCCTGGGCTAACAACAACTTCTCCTAACCCTTTTCTTCTTCATGTCCACTTCATCGCTACAATATTTAACATATTGCAGAATCTCATCGAGAGATTTATTTTGCTGATAGATCACTCTTTGAGTTATGTGTGCATAGTTCTCAGGCTTCAATCCTAAAACAAACTGGGATACAAAAATTCCAATGCCCCTTTCCTCAGGATACTCACGTCCACTGTGCTGCCGAAACACCTGCAACAATCTCTCATAATACTCATGAACTGTCTCTTTTGGCTCTTGGGGCTCGGGGGCCCCCACCGACCCCTGCCCCCCTCACATCTACCACAGAGCCAGGGCCGCCAGCACACCCGAACTACAACGCACCATCAACACCACCTTCAAAACAGGCACCTTCCCAGATGCATGGAAGCAAGCAGAAGTCAGACCCCTGCTCAAGAAGCCCACAGCTGACCCCACCGACCTCAAGAACTATCGGCCTATCTCGCTCCTCCCCTTCGCAGCCAAAGTTGTAGAGAAAACAGTCAACAGGAAACTGACACGTCCCAATATGGATTCCGAAGCAACCACAGCACAGAGACCACCCTACTCGCCGCCACAGACGACATCCGCACCCTCCTGGACCAAGGCCACTCCACAGCCCTTATCCTACTCTACCTATCAGCAGCCTTCGACACTGTCTCCCACCACACACTAGTTGCCAGACTACATGACGCAGGCATGCAAGGAATAGCCCTGGACTGGAACCGATCATTCCTCACCAGAAGAAGCCAAAGGATCAGACTCCCACCCTTCCTTTCTGTCCCCACGAAAATCACCTGCGGAGTCCCACAGGGTTCATCACTGAGCCCCACCCTCTTCGACATCTACATGGCTCCCCTCGCAGCCATCGTCCGACAACACGGCCTCAACATTGTATCCTACACTGATGACACCCAGCTCATCCCCTCCCTCATCAAAGACCCCTCCACTGCCTAACTCAACTTCCAGAAAGGAATGCAAGACGTTGCAGTCTGGATGGCCAACAGCTGCCTGAAGCTCAACGCCGAGAAGTCAGAAGTCCTCTTCCTTGGTACCACCCCTTATGCAAGGGACAGCACCTGGTGGCCGACCGCTCTCAGAAGCCCACTTACCCCCTCAGACCACACCAAGAACCTCGGCATCGGTCTCGACTCATCACTCACCATGAACCAACAGGTCAACGCCGTCACCTCCAGCTGCTTCAACACCCTCCTCGTCCTCCGCAAGGCCCTCAAGTAGATCCCCCCTGAGTCAAGGAAGACAGTCACCCACACACTCATCACCAGCAGACTGGACTATGGAAACACACTCTACGACGGCACCAACAAGTCCCTACTCTGCAAACTCCACACAATACAGAACACCGCCGCCAGACTCGTCCTCGGCATCCGCCGACACAAGCACATCAGCCAACACCTACGAAGTCTCCACTGACTCCCCGTGGAGAAAAGACTCACGTTCAAAATCCTCACTCATGCTTTCAAATGCCTACGCAACAACAGACCCAAATACCTCAACGACAGAATCAACTTCCATGTACCCAAAAGAAACCTCCGATCTTCCAACCTCGCTCTGGCCGAAACCCTGCGCATCCACGGAGCCAGAGCAGGCAGAAGATCCTTCTCTCACATTGCAGCCAAGACCTGGAGCGAGCTACCGGCAGACATAAGACGCGCCCCCTCCCTGAACACCTTCAGGAAGACCCTCAAGACCTGGCTCTTCGGCTAAACAGATCTGCGGACCCCCCCCCCCCAGCGCCTTGAGACCCTCATGGGTGAGTAGCGCGCTTACAATTCCCTGATTGATTGATTGATTGTGTGATTCTTTTAAACTTGAGCCAAGTCATATCTTTTGGAGTTACTCTGCCCTTTAAAAAGGTAAGAACCGCTTCATATTACTCCATTACTACACATAATGGTGCATTTGTCCCTTTCTCTGTAGGGTAGATCCTCCTTTGGCCATTGCATTGCTGTCTTACATTCAGCCCATATATAAGCAGGCACCACAATGTCAATGAATGTATTAAATTCAGTCCACAGTACCTTAGAAAAATTTAGGAATCTCTCTACTTGTGCATACCATTACTTGTGCTTGTCTCGTAATTGTGGAAAATTGTTTGTAAGTGCTTCCACATCACCTCTGCTCCAGAGAACATGAACATACGTTCCTCCCGCTATTCCTCTAAGTGGATATACTGTCACTTAATTCTCATGTTGTTCATCTTGTCCTCCTCCAAGAGCTGCTTCCTTCTTTTTCTTTTCATTAAGGCTGGGCGGTGGACTGCGATCCGCCAGCGGAGCTCACAGAGTTTTGCCTACTCCACGCTCCGCTTGATTGCGGAGTTCAACAAAACTCTGCCCACCACCGCATAACAGAGTTTACGGACAGGGCCCACCCTTTCTATTGATGATAAGCTAATTGCATGCTCCTGTGGTGATGGCCTGTTCCTGTCCCAAAGTGAGAGACACATCGATTTTATCTTTCACCTGTGTTTGGGTGACTGCTGTTTAATCTGGGGAGGCAATGCTTGGTGTTGGTGACTGAGCTGTTGTGCTGTCTGGGAGGAATGGACGGGCTGCCTCGTCAGTCGTCAAGCATGACGCATCCTACAACTGAGGGCTGGGAGGTGCCAGTGACGTTGTGGCTGACCTTGGCATGGACAACATTTGCGCAGTCGCAGTTTGGCTGTCTGTGGTTCACCGGATGAGGAGGTGGCTGTGGTTCTACTTGGTCAGGGCTCCGATGGGCCATACCTTGCAGTGAGCACTGCAGACCAAGCCCTGCAAGCCCCTAGTGGTTCTCCTGGGCTGTTGACTTGCACCTTGGTGACATGGACCCCTACGTGCGCTGTGTGGAGTGCGCGGTTCGGGGTCCCATCGTCTGCTGAGCCTGGTAACTGGAGTAGTAGCTGCTTGGGGTGAGTGTAGGGTGCTCCCTTATCTAGAGTTTTGTTTCTAAAATGACGTGTGGTTTTGTGGCTGTCACACGCCCCTGTCCCGTCGCCATCTGGGCTGACGCAGGGCCATGGGTTGCTTGTAGTTGTTTTGTATTGTGCATTCCATGCGGGTCTGAGTTGACTTGAGAGTTACTCCACTCGCCAACGGAACTTCGCGGAATCCCATAGAGTTTTCAGTAACTACGTGGAATTCCGTATAGTGAAAATCCGCGAGCACCGCCCACCCCTGCTTTTCATACCTCCTTGCCCATCTAATTTCTTATTTTTCTGTATCCTTCCATCTACAAATGCATATAAACAATTCCACAATATGCAAGCGCATTCCTCGAATTCACATGTTTTCTATGGGCAGATCTTCTAACTCTATCCTGTAACTTCGGTGCAAATTTATGTTATTGGTGAGATCCACCTTGAATTTCTTGGCTATTTCTGTCAAGGGATCATGTACCAAAGCTGCCCTTCATGTAACTTCCTTACACAGGTAAATTAATTCTTTCCTCTGGTATTTATTTAAATGTTCCCATTCCAAACATTCATCTCCTCCAGTTCTACCTTTAAATTGGGTATATCTAAAGGTCTCTCTTTTGTTGTGTCTTGTCTCTCTAGTGATTCCATTTTCTACTCTCCTATAGCTTCCTCAAGTAACACTCAAATCACAAGGAGCCATTGAGGTTGTAAAGACCAACGTCTCTCCTTCATCCACCAAAGCTTGCAGAGTTTGTAGAGGCTTCCACAAATCTATCTTTGAATTTTGGGAAGTCGGCACAAATCCAGACGTAGCCACTGGCTGTATTTCTGACCTTACTTCTGCTGACACAGGAGCACTCATAACTACTCGGGATGCAATCGGACCATTAACAGTAGGTACTGGGGCTGTGATAAGCACAGCAACCACAGTACTCCTAGTTGGGACTACAGCTGGTGGAAATGCATCTCTCTATCTAAGAACACGTATATATGAAAACACAAAATATTTGTAACATTCAGCACAGTTAAGTCATCCATGTCCAATGGAAACGGATCTTCCAATTGACTGTCGTCCCTCCTCCCATTTCCCACGGTAAGCATTCATGCCAGTGAGCAGTTATCTAAAAGTTTCTAAATGTCTTGCACTAGGTACATGAAAGAAGTTTCTCATGAGAACCTTTGCAGACCTATTCTATTAGCTAATGGCAGTATCCCATTGTGTGGACAAAGTGCTAGTCTAAAACAACAAAACATTTCTTTCAGTAAAGTCTTGATTAGACCGTGCAAACAATATCTTCAGTGAGCTTAATATTACTAATACTCTGTTCATTCTAACATATAGTGAAATACACTGCTTAGAGAAATAAGGGAATCATATGGTGTGAGCAAGCAAAGAAATACATTTCTCTTAGAGCAGCACATTTTAAAGTGATGAACGAGTTTGCAGTTAGATGATTAGGGGGCATATGTATCAACATCACCATTTGCGATTCTCAAATAGCGATTTTTAAGGAATCGCTATTTGAGAATTGCAAAACGGGATGTATTTAAAAAATTGCAAACTTTTTGCGATTTCTTAAAATTCCTTAATTGCGATTAGCAAATTGCGAAATCGCAATTAAGGAATACCTGCCCATTCATTCCTATGGGCCAGGAGACCCATAGGAATGTATGGGAAGTAATTCTCAAATTGCGATTCGCAATTTGCTAATCGCAATTTGAGAATAATTTCAAAGGTGCAAGGGTGTCAAGATGACACCCTGATACACCCCTGAGATTAGCATGTGTGGTCATATGGCGCACATACATGCCCTAAGGGCATGTATGTGCGTCACGTGGCACTTTGTAAAATTACAAAACGTGCATTTTTAAAAGAAATCGCAAATTAACACCAACTAGTAGTTGGTGGTAATTTGCGATTTCTTAAGGATTAATCGCAATCCTTTGGTGAGTGTTACATTTCATTTAAGAAATCGCAATTTGCGATTTCTTAAATGCTTACGCAAACTTAAGAAATCGCTAAATTAGCGATTCCTTAAATTTGCGTTGGGAATTTGCCTAATACATCCCGTTTTGCGAATTTTTAATTGCAAACGCTGTATTTTGCGAATCGCAGCATTTGCGACTAAAAATTCGCTTGATACATATGCCCCTAGGTTAGCAGTTCTAAAAGTCATTTAATTTAAATGTCAAACAGAAGTCGAAAGAAATTTTCAGGCTTAGTCATGTGAGCACATTAGGTATGAGGGCCTACTACTTTATTTAAGCTGCACGTTCACTTTACACATTCAAGAAAGCATCTTCTACGGTTTAAAGCTGTAGGATTTATTTATAAAATGCTAAAGAAGCAGTCTCCATGGTTTTCTCTATGGTTATAACAAAGTTAAATACATTTTCTGATGTCAGGCACATTTTGTTCAACGTTAACGGAAGTACATTTTCCTGAGAAATTTAGACTTTAACAGAAGCTTTAAAATGTTGGCCCTACTCTGCATTATTTTGCAGATTCAGAGGTGGATGCGAAAAGTGAACGAGAAGTGTGCTACTGATAAATTCCCTTGGTAGCCAAAGGAGAGGCTCAATTTATGCGATCACCCGCAGCGCAGCTTCTACACCGTAGAACATGTACACAAACTATGCCACCTGGTAACCTGTGATACACTTTTTTACATCATGCAGTAATTACCCTGAATAAGTAACAGGTATTATTTGGAGGTTTAACAAGGGAGCTGAAGCAAGACTAATAATTAATTCTTCAGAGGCCTGGAAATGTCGGTCAATAGATGTACAAGGCAGGGTTGCCCTCTTTCCCCAATTTTATTCGTCCTCGTCAGAGAGCCCTTGGCAATTGTAATGCCAGCGGACGATATTATCTCACCATCCACCTTGCAATTGGCACGTATAATATAGTATGCAGTTGATATAATGCTTTTCTTGGAACCAAGTAGAATATGTTAGATAAGATTTTTTTTAGATAGTTGCACTTTATCAAATGCTTGAAGGGTACAAGAATAGTAAATTGATAACAGAAATAATATAATGCAACTGTACCTCCGATCTATTGCTACCTGAACCTCAGAGCCATTACAGTTACACTTTAAAGAATTACTTAGTCATTAAGCTGACAAATACTATAGACGATCTCTATGATTTAAATTTTAAACCTCTTTTAGTCCAAAAGCATGCACTCTTTTTAAGATGGAATCTTTTACCTCTTACATTGCTTGGAAGAGAAGCATTGATAAAGATGACAGTCCTATCAATAGTTCATTTCTGTTTTGATATGGTCCCGTGTGTGTTATTTCCCTCCTTTTGTAAGAAGCCAGAGGCTATGATCTCCTCCTAGACTAGTGCTTGAAAACTCTACTATCCTTCTGTAGAGGGGGAACAGTTTCAAGTTTTATTATTTTGCCCGTTTCGCTCAATAATATGCCAGATTTAAACCAAGGAGTCATCATGGCTATGAGCTAGTTGAGACTATGATGAGAGAGAATAACATTAGAAAGGACTTACAAGCTACGAAATATCCAAAGAAAGTTAGATATAATATTTTAAAATAGTCTTCGAAGAAGAAAGTGGATTTTTAAACATGTTGCATGCCATAACCTAGAAGACCTTAATTTTAAAAATCAAGAGGTTATCACCAAGCAGGTGATAACAAGATGGAAATCGTACAGATTCTTGAAAATCATAGATTCTATGGTGTCAGCTCCTTGGAAAGAATGGACAGAAATAGAGGTTATAATCAAAGTCGGTAGAAAATCCCAACAATGGCCATGTATTATGATATATATCTCACCATTAAAGATTTTAGCCCCCCAGGGGTTTTAGAGCAGAATGAGCTTGTGGTAAACTTGATTGAAAAAGATGTGCTTAAAAAATCAGGATAAGCAAACAAATTTTTAACATAGATTAAACAAGCAGATTCCTTTTTAAAAGTTTCAACTAGGTGGTTTCAAAAGGAAAATATATTATTAAAACCGCTCCCATATGGAAAAAAATCAATCGATTTGATTTTTCGATTCTGCGAAGAGCTAATTTTCACAGAATGCAATTCTGTGCCAAACCTGCTACTATATCATACACAATTAACCCTGGATATTCAAATGCATGCTTTAAAAGCCAACCATTAAATGCCAGTAATTGTTCTCAAACAATTGGACAATATCCTACATTAAATTCATTTTGGGATTCAATCTTATGTTATTCAGAAAATATTCTAGGTGTGCAAATTAAACGAGATTTAATTTTTCTGTTAATAGGAATTTATCTACGTCAAGAGATAATCAAAAGATGTCTGGTGGACATCAAAAAGTTTATTTATATGTAAATGCTGGTAGCACATTCCCTGACATTCCAAAAGTGGCAGACGGGTTTGATTCAACTATTTTCGGAATGGTTATGCAAAATGTAAAGAGTTTGTAAATAGGAAGAACTGTATGCATAAAGAATGCTGCTGATTCTAAACTGAAACTCTGGTGGGATTTGTTTCTGGAGAACTGCAGTAGTCACAGCGTTGTCACATAAAAGAGATTGTCAGAATCTGGTATCTCTGTTATTTATTGTAGTCTTAAATTTGTATAACTATTTATTGCAATACTGGAACGACTCTCATCTTTAGTTGTGGCCTAATGCAAGTGTTGGGAAGTTATTGGCAAAAACCTAAAAATAAGGGTCTTGGATCACTCCTAAAAATCTGACCTTATATAACTGGGAGCACAGGGGGATTTCCAAGGAGAGTGGGTGAGAGGAAAACAAAAGTGTACCAAACGTATTGACAGGTGTACAGGGACCATCAGGGTTCCCTTTACTTTAGGGCAATGTGCATCACCAGATGATACCATGAGCTGGTTTTAGGACTGTAACTCTCTTAACCTATGTGTCTTGTATGACAACATTTCAAGGGGAAAGTGCACAGGTTTAGCTTAGCCTAACTTACATCAACTTGATACTTGCCTTCACCATTTTTAGCTTTTTCTTGTGAGACGTATTGTATACAACAAGGGACTTAAGGCCCGCTCATTGTCGTCATTTTCTGCTTCCTAATTGGGCAGTGCCTGCCAGCCTTACTTCCTCTTCTTTCCTTGGGAGCATGGACCACGTACAAATTGATTATCTTCGATTAGTGTCCTTTCACTGCTGGTTGTGCTGGGATAGAGGTACTTTTTTCATAGTACCCCCTGATGTAAGTCTCTCACTTGTTGCTCTCTGTCACCTGGCCCCTTTCTTGTGCTCGCCTGTGTGCTTCTCTCCAGTCATGTCCTCTGTGTTTCTTGCGCATCGCCCCACATCCCCCCACTTTTTGCAGTTTTATATAGCGCAAACTAAACCGGAAGGTATGGGAGCGGTTTACATTAGCACCAGTAGTATTACACAAGGACACTTTCATATTTTGTAGGCACAGTGATTTGCCCAGAATCACAAGATGTTGACCAGCATGAGCCTCAAACCTGGGTCCCAAGGTCCAAAGTCTTTAGCGCTGGTCGTAACACCATATCCTCTCCCCTAAGTTGCTTTCATGTTCATCCCCACACACTCCATTGTGATACTTCCACGTTCTCTCCCTTCCCCTGTTAATCCTCTCAACCGCTATCCCCTTCAGCCCTGCTACCCATCTCCACCCCCCCATTAAATAAATGGAAGGAAATGTTGATCCAATGTAAACATTTTGCTGCAAGGCATTATGTTAACCCTTTAAAGTAAACTGCAGCTACATTGTTATTTTGTTCCTGAAAACTCGTGTGCATTCTCCAAACATGGCTCCAAGCATGTATGGTTTACCTTTATTTCTCTTACGGTCTGATATAGTTGGCTACTGCTTTGTGTGAAGCCCAGCTGTTATACCGGTGTTGTTATGTACTGACTGGCTTGTTTCTCTGTCTATGTCTTCCACTCCCTGCTGCAGGCAGCTCCTGGGCATGCACTGCAGCGTGTGCAAACTCCGCCACACAGCATGAAGCATCTTACTGAAGTTAATGAAGCTAGTCAGGCAACTGAAATGTGACACTGGTAGTGCAATTTAGATGTGAGAGAGAGAGGGTGACAAATATTTGTGTGAATGCCACACAATGCTACACAATCCCACTCCATACCACGTAATGCCACACATTTCCACTCCATGCCACACAATGTCACACAATACCACTCCACTCCATGCCAAACAATTTTATTCCACTCCACTGAATGCCACACAATTCCACTCTACTCCATGCTACACAATTCCACTCCACGCAATTGCTCTCCACTCTACACAATGCCACACAATTTCACTCCACTCCACAAAGTACCACATAATTCCATTATACACCATGCCACACAATTCCACTCCACACAATTCCACTCCACTCCATACAGTGCCACACAAATCTACACCACACAATGCCATGCAATTCTGCACAACACTGGGAGGCGTCCACTGCCCCTCTACACCATCACTGGTGTCAAGACTTAGATAGGACAATGGTAGCGGAGAAAATTATATTTATCCACAGGGGCTGCCCCTGTAAATGGACATGTGTGTGGGGCAGATGGAACACATTCCGAGGCAACATATGCTCCCCTCCAGTAGAGGCATCCGACCCTGAACTAAGTGACTAACCTCTCCGACATGCTATGGGTGCACATGGACTTGATATGTGCTACTTTGATGCCACAAAGATGGGTGCGCATTGCAACCTTGTTTTCAATATTCAGTGTAATATCGCCATGTCAATTGAACAATGTGAGATTGTTACCAATGTCTGATGTCAGCAAATCTGTTTTGTTCA
The DNA here is from genome assembly GCF_964204655.1 of Triturus cristatus. Lineage (NCBI taxonomy): Eukaryota > Metazoa > Chordata > Amphibia > Caudata > Salamandridae > Triturus > Triturus cristatus. The sequence goes on along the minus strand of NC_140586.1, from coordinate 319,350,041 downwards.
TCAATAAAAAATTTCAACAAAAAAAAGCAATGCTACTCCATGCCACACAATGCTGCTCCACTCCATGCCACGCCACACAATGTCACTCCACACAACACAATGCCACTCCACTCCACCCAATGCCACTGCACTCTACACAATTCGACTCCACTCTGCACAATGCTCCTCATTTCCACACAATTCCACTCTACTCTATACAATTCCACTCCACACAATTATACAATTATACTCCACTCCACACAATGCCACTCCACACAGTGCAATTCCATGTCACACAGCACCACTCCATACAACACAATGCCACTCCACTCAAGGCCACTCCATTCAATGCAACTCCATACCATGCCACAAAATGCGACTTCATTCCACTCAATGCCACTCCACTTCATGCCACTCCACTCAATACCCCTCCACTCTCCACAATGTTACTCCACTCCACACAATGCCACTCTACTCAATGCCTCTCCACTCCATGCTGCACAATGCCACTCCACACAACACCACACAATGCCACTCCACCCCACACAATGCAACTTCAATCCACACCATGCCACACAATGACATCGATGTGTCCCAAAGTGAGGGACACATCGATTTTATTTTTCACCTGTGTTTGGGTGAATGCTGTTTAATCTGGGGAGGCAATGCTTGGTGTTGGTGACTGAGCTGTTGTGCTGTCTGGGAGGAATGGACGGGCCGCCTCGTCAGTCGTCACGCAAGACGCATCCTACAACTGAGGGCTCGAAGTGCCAGTGACGTTGTGGCTGACCTTGGCATGGACAACATTTGCGCAGTCGCAGTTTGGCTGTCGGTGGTTCACCGGATGAGGAGGTGGCTGTGGTTCTACTTGGTCAGGGCTCCGATGGGCCATACCTTGCAGTGAGCACTGCAGACCAAGCCCTGCAAGCCCCTAGTGGTTCTCCTGGGCTGTTCACTTGCACCTTGGTGACATGGACCCCTACGTGCGCTGTGTGGAGTGCGCGGTTCGGGGTCCCATCGTCTGCTGAGCCTGGTAACGGGAGCAGTAGCTGCTTGGGGTGAGTGTCGGGTGCTCCCTTATCTAGAGTTTTGTTTCTAAAATGACGTGTGGTTTTGTGGCTGTCACACGCCCCTGTCCCGTCGCCATCTGGGCTGGCGCAGGGCCATGGGTTGCTTGTAGTTGTTTTGTATGGTGCATTCCATGTGGGTCTGAGTTGACTTGAGAGTTACTCCACTCGTCAACGGAACTTCGCGGAATCCCATAGAGTTTTCAGTAACTACGTGGAATTCCGTATAGTGAAACTCCACGAGCACCGCCAACCCCTGCTTTTCATGCCTCCTTGCCCATCTAATTTCTTATTTTTCAGTATCCTTCCATCTGCAAATGCATGTAAACAATTCCACAATATGCAAGCGCATTCCTCGAATTCACATGTTTTCTATGGGCAGATCTTCTAACTTTATCCTGTAACTTCGGTGCAAATTTATGTTATTGGTGAGATCCACCTTGAATTTCTTGGCTATTTCTGTCAAGTGATCATGTACCAAAGCTGACCTTCATGTAACTTCCTTACACAGGTAAATTAATTCTTTCCTCTGGTATTTATTTAAATGTTCCCATTCCAAACATTCATCTCCTCCAGTTCTACCTTTAAATTGGGTATATCTAAAGGTCTCTCTTTTGCTGTGTCTTGTCTCTCTAGTGATTCAATTTTCTACTCTCCTATAGCTTCCTCAAGCCATTCTGGTATATACCCTTCACTAGTAACACTCAAATCACAAGGAGCCATTGAGGTTGTAAAGACCAACGTCTCTCCTTCATCCACCAAAGCTTGCAGAGTTTGTAGAGGATTCCACAAATCTATCTTTGAATTTTGGGAAGTCGGTACAAATCGAGACGTAGCCACTGGCTGTATTTCTGACCTTACTTCTGCTGACACAGGAGCACTCATAACTACTCGGGATGCAATCGGGCCTTTAACAGTAGGTACTGGGGCTGTGATAGGCACAGCAACCACAGTAGTCCTAGTTGGGACTACAGCTGGTGGAAATGCCTCTCTCTATCTAGGAACACGTATATATGAAAACACAAAATATTTGTAACATTCAGCACAGTTAAGTCATCCATGTCCAATGGAAACGGATCTTCCAATGGTCTGTCGTCCCTCCTCCCATTTCCCACGGTAAGCTTTCATGCCAGTGAGCAGTTATCTAAAAGTTTCTAAATGTCTTGCACTAGGTACATGAAGGAAGTTTCTCATGAGAACCTTTGCAGACATAAAAAAAGAAGAACCTGACAGTGGAACCTTCCAAATGACAGCACCTAACCTGTTTTTATACTCCTTGCGTAATGTCCCTTATATTCAATGGGATCTGTGTGCACACTGTATAGTACCCACCATCACAGTACTTGTTCCAACAGGAACTTAACAATTCAAAACCAAAGCTTAGGTGCACCACTCAAAGAAACTTTCGCCAAAAAAGATCATTTTAACGTCCATATCAAAGAAAGAAAGTTCTTGAGTTTTTTCTTTTTTTCTTTCTCTTTTATTGTTTCTTTTTCATGTCACGTTGCTGAGATGCAGCATTCAACACACAGAACAGCCGACGCGTTTCGTCCCCTTGTGGGACTTCTTCAGGGCAATAAATATAGGTGGAGTAAGACTCTCTCCAAGGTATTTTTTGATTCTGGGATTCCTATGCAGGAAACTTATGCCCATCCGATAACAAATTGTGTAGTGTTATAACGTTGTTTGATTAGAAGTAGTGATCACTCGGTAACTGAATGATACAAATCCCACTTTGATAATGTCCATCTCTGCCACTGTATATGTTAGGCAGGTTAAGAGTAAATTCCTTGTAAGGTATTCTAAAATCAATCTAGAACAGCCAGATGTCCCATTATGAGCACTATTATAATTTTAATCCAATCAAGTAAGAAAGCAACAACCGCAGTTATTATGCAGTGAAAAACACCCGTTCAGAGGGATGTATCTTCAGCACGGACGGGCAACAAAAAGAAACCTTTGCAGACCTATTCTATTAGCTAATGGCAGTATCCCATTGTGTGGGCAAAGCTCTAGTCTAAAGCAACAAAACATTTCTTTCAGTAAAGTCTTGATTAGACCATGCAAACGATAGCTTCAGTGAGCTTAATATTACTAATACTCTGTTCGTTCTACAATATAGTGAAATACACTGTTTAGAGAAATAAGGAAATCATATGGTGTGAGCAAGCAAAGAAATACATTTCTCTTAGAACAGCACATTTTAAAGTGATGAACGAGTTTGCAGTTAGATGATTAGGTCTGCAGTTCTAAAAGGCATTTAATTTAAATGTCAAACAGAAGTCGAAAGAAATTTTCAGGCCTAGTCATGTGAGCACATTAAGTATGAGGGCCTACTACTTTATTTAAGCTGCACGTCCACATTACACATTCAAGAAAGCATCTTCTACGGTTTAAAGCTGCAGGATTTATTTATAAAATGCTAAAGAAGCAGTCTCCATGGTTTTCTCTATGGTTAACAAAGTTAAATAACTTTTCTGATGTCAGGCACATTTTGTTCAACGTTAACAGAAGTACATTTTCCTGAGAAATTTAGACTTTAACAGAGGCTTTAAAATGTTGGCCCTACTCTGCATTATTTTGCAGATTCAGAGGTGGATGCGAAAAGTGAACGAGAAGTGTGCTACTGATAAATTCCCTTGGTAGCCAAAGGAGAGGCTCAATTTATGCGATCACCCACAGCGCAGCTTCTATACCGTAGAACATGTACACAAACTATGCCACCTGGTAACCTGTGATACACTTTTTTACATCATGCAGTGATTACCCTGAATAAGTAACAGGTATTATTTGGAGGTTTAACAAGGGAGCTGAAGCAAGACTAATAATTAATTCTTCAGAGGCCTGGAAATGTCAGTCAATAGATGTACAAGGCAGGGTTGCCCTCTTTCCCCAATTTTATTCGTCCTCGTCAGAGAGCCCTTGGCAATTGTAATGCCAGCGGACGATATTATCTCACCATCCACCTTGCAATTGTCACGTATAATATAGTATGCAGTTGATATAATGCTTTTCTTGGAACCAAGTAGAATATGTTAGATAAGATTTTTTTTAGATAGTTGCACTTTGTCAAATGCTTGAAGGGTACAAGAATAGTAAATTGATAACAGAAATAATATCATGCAACTGTACCTCCGATCTATTGCTACCTGAACCTCAGAGCCATTACAGTTACACTTTAAAGAATTACTTAGTCATTAAGCTGACAAATACTATAGACGATCTCTATGATTTAAATTTTAAACCTCTTTTAGTCCAAAAGCATGCACTCTTTTTAAGATGGAATCTTTTACCTCTTACATTGCTTGGAAGAGAAGCATTGATAAAGATGACAGTCCTATCAATAGTTCATTTCTGTTTTGATATGGTCCTGTGTGTGTTATTTGCCTCCTTTTGTAAGAAGCCAGAGGCTATGATCTCCTCCTAGACTAGTGGTTGAAAACTCTACTATCCTTCTGTAGAAGGTGGACAGTTTGAAGTTTTATTATTTTGCCCGTTTCGCTCAATAATATGCCAGATTTAAACCAAGTAGTCATCATGGCTATGAGCTAGTTGAGACTATGATGAGAGAGAATAACATTAGAAAGGACTTACAAGCTACGAAATATCCAAAGAAAGTTAGATATAATATTTTAAAATAGTCTTCGAAGAAGAAAGTGGATTTTTAAACATGTTGCATGCCATAACCTAGAAGACCTTAATTTTAAAAATCAGGAGGTTATCACCAAGCAGGTGATAACAAGATGGAAATCGTACAGATTCTTGAAAATCACAGATTCTATGGTGTCAGCTCCTTGGAAAGAATGGACAGAAATAGAGGTTATAATCAAAGTCGGTAGAAAATCCCAACAATGGCCATATATTATGATATATAACTCACCATTAAGGATTTTAGCCCCCCAGGGGTTTTAGAGCAGAATGAGCTTGTGGTAAACTTGATTGAAAAAGATGTGCTTAAAAAATCAAAATAAGCAAACAAATTTTAACATAGATTAAACAAGCAGATTCCTTTTTAAAAGTTTCAACTAGGTGGTTTCAAAAGGAAAATATATTATTAAAACCGCTCCCATATGGAAAAAAAAAATCAATCGATTAGATTTTTCGATTCTGCGAAGAGCTAATTTTCACAGAATGCAATTCTATGCCAAAATTGCTACTTTATCACACACAATTAACCCAGGATATTCAAATGCATGCTTTAAAAGCCAACCATTAAATGCCATTAATTGTTCTCAAACAATTGGACAATGTCCTACATTAAATGTATTTTGGGATTCAATCTTATGTTATTTAGAAAATATTCTAGGTGTGCAAATTAAACGAGATTTAATTTTTCTGTTAATAGGAATTTATCTACGTCAAGAGATAATCAAAAGATGTCTGGTGGACATCAAAAAGTTTATTTATATGTAAATGCTGGTAGCACATTCCCTGATATTCCAAAAGTGGCAGACTAGTTTGATTCAACTATTTTCGGATTGGATATGCAAAATGTAAAGTTTGTAAACAGGAAGAACTGTATGCATAAAGAATGCTGCTGATTCTAAACTGAAACTCTGGTGGGATTTGTTTCTGGAGAACTGCAGTAGTCACAGCGTTGTCACATAAAAGAGATTGTCAGAATCTGGTATCTCTGTTATTTATTGTAGTCTTAAATTTGTATAACTATTTATTGCAATACTGGAACGACTCTCTTCTTTAGTTGTGGCCTAATGCAAGTGTTGGGAAGTTATTGACAAAAACCTAAAAATGAGGGTCTTGGATCACTCCGAAAAATCTGACCTTATATAACTGGGGGCACAGGGGGATTTCCAAGGAGAGTGGGTGAGAGGAAAACAAAAGTGTACCAAACGTATTGACAGGTGTACAGGGACCATCAGGGTTCCCTTTACTTTAGGGCAATGTGCATCACCAGATGATACCATGAGCTGGTTTTAGGACTGTAACTCTCTTAACCTATGTGTCTTGTATGACAACATTTCAAGGGGAAAGTGCACAGGTTTAGCTTAGCCTAACTTACATCAACTTGATACTTGCCTTCACCATTTTTAGCTTTTTCTTGTGAGACGTATTGTATACAACAAGGGACTTAAAGCCCGCTCATTGTCATTTTCTGCTTCCTAATTGGGCAGTGCCTGCCAGCCTTACTTCCTCTTCTTTCCTTGGGAGCATGGATCACGTACAAATTGATTATCTTCGATTAGTGTCCTTTCACTGCTGGTTGTGCTGGGATAGAGGTACTTTTTTCATAGTACCCCCTGATGTAAGTCTCTCACTTGTTGCTCTCTGGCACCTGGCCCCTTTCTTGTGCTCGCCTGTGTGCTTCTCTCCAGTCATGTCCTCTGTGTTTCTTGCGCATCGCCCCACATCCCCCCACTTTTTGCAGTTTTATATAGCGCAAACTAAACCCGAAGGTATGGGAGTGCTTTACATTAGCACCAGTAGTATTACACAAGGACACTTTAATATTTTTTAGGCACAGTGATTTGCCTAGAATCACATGATGTGGACCAGCATGAGACTCAAACCTGGGTCCCAAGGTCCAAAGGCAGTAGTGCGGGTGAAGTACTGGTTTTTCGGAACCAACCCAGCGGTGTCAGGGGACACACCCGAAGACTTCGAGTTCTTCCTGTTTCAGACTACAGAAACACAGAGTCTTCTAGGTGAAGTCAAAGATCGTATTTATTGGCTGCAGACCAATCACAGGTATCCGAGAAGTACAACACGGTGTATGTTCTCAGGAGACTGCCCTGAACCAAAAACCAGTCTTTTCTTATATACAGAATATTACGCTCTGGGCAACACCGCCCCTATTTTACAAGTGGTCATTCACATATTTTCGCTTCAAAGAAAGAGCAAAGTCATGATGATAATCCCACATTTCAGCTCGGTCAGCCCATACTTATTTACCCAGCGAGGCTCAGAACCCTCATCAGATATCAGCAGACCCCAATAAAAACGGGCACCCCCTCCTCGTAAAACAAGCCATAAAGTAGGAAACAGAGTCAGATGTGAAAGAGATTAGTCAGGGTTCGTGTGGGATGCATGACTTTATGATGTGTCGGGCCCTGATGCTAATCCCATTTGGCCGCAGTAAAAGGAACCGGCCGGGCAGGAATGACCTCAGGCAGCGGAGTCAGTTTGCACAGGTCACAAAGAAGTCACAGAAAAATTGCGTGTCCTTTAGGCCTAGGCATGGCCTCAGTGCGCAGCCTATGTGAGGGCAACCACAAAATGGTTACCGTTTTAAAATGGAACTCGAGGGTTTAATATGTAGTATCGTATACACGGTGAGTTCATCGGGGACACATGACGAAAACACTCATACATACCGCATTAGTCATTTGCGGTTCGCTGATACCAGAATCGGCATGGTAGGACCATGCTACCAACATGGTTCCGAAATTTACAGTACCACAGACCCTCCTTTTGCCCTTACATAGGCAATAACCATACTCATACTAATCTGAGTCCAGGTCTATATTCATAAAGTCATGAAGATGTTGCTGTAGCATCATCCTATTGCTTAGTTCGTCCCTTGATACAGGTTTCCTTACACATGATGTAACACAGAGGCTACACATTACAGGAGCACACTGTATATATAGACAGAACAGGAAAAGAATGGCTAAGATCGTCCCAGTGACTATTAGAATCTTCCATCCCCAAGCTGATATCAGTCCCCAGAACCACCCCATCATCGACCAGTCTCCTTTATCCACATGAATGGATTCGGAAATCTTATGCAGTTTGGAAATGGCCTGATAGACTGTCGGAGCGTTATCTGGTATGAAAATACAGCAGCTTGATTGGATAACCTTACATACCCCACCACGGTCTGCAAGTATGACATCTAGAACCATACGGTTCTGCAACGTCATGAGGCGATCCGCTTGGAGCTCAGCTGTCAAGTTACCAAGGGCACCAGCCGTTACATTAACAGTGGATTCAACTACACGAGTCAGTTGTCTCAGGTTCCTGCTATTGACCATTGGTCCCCAAAACGGCAGGAAACCCAGGAAGAAGTCTCCCGCTTCCTGACCGGCAGTATCCTCCTTACTAGCAACGCCTCTCACAACTCTGGTCTTGTGATAATCAGAGGCGGCAGTAAATGTCGGCGGTAGCAAATTTGCAACATAACACGTGCCCAAGAAATCAGGGGGCAACCATGTATATGCTTGGTCATTACAAACAAAGTATGTACCCTTGGCAGCCAAAAACGCAGGGGAAAACTGTGATGGAAAAATGTACGTTTCAGCACAGTCACTCTTCCCTAATTGAGCTCTTGGATTCTGACCATTGCCTTGTAAACAGAACCGACCTATGTGGGGTACGACCCAAATCGGAGATGAACTTTTACGCTGTTTCTCACCCAGACTAATGCTATACCCCGTCGCGTTCCAACCCACATAAGCTCGCAACTCATCCTTGGGAATAGATGAATATGCATCGATATCTCTACTAATATCATCAACTCCTCTCATCAAGGCTTTATTGTTCGTGCTAGGTCTATTGGAACGCGGTGGTCGTGGGGAATAGGTCTCAAGTGCAAAAAGAAACATAGTCTGGAATGCCCATGATGACCCATTATAGCTAAACGGCAGCACTAGATACGGGATACCCTTATCAATGGTATGCGGCATCAAACCACACACCCAGCAATTTGTTGTGTTCATAACTAGTTGGTGCTGGTGCAGGAGTTGAATAAACAAATTGTTTACGAACTCAGAACGTCTAGCTTGTTCGTGTTCAGGCAGAGGGTGGAAAGAGTGTGAGGGAACAGTAGGAGGAGGTATGGGCTGTATAGTGGGTGCAAACGGCACTTGAAAAGACAATAATACATAACCTACAGAAAACATCATCACGCTAAATAGTACAAATAGACATAATATTACAAAACATTTGCTATTCATTACTTTACATATTCTGCTCTTAAAATTTATTTCCTCAGCGGGTCTCTCCATCTCGAAAAACTCCATCCTCTAATCGTACTGTTCGCGGCGGATGAGTGTCTTCTGCTAAGGAGTACACCTGTCAGTCCAGGGAACGCCCTAGACCAACCAGACCGTTGACCTAACGTCTCCGGCTTGTACCCCAAAGTCTTGGCACCGCGACCCTACAGCTGAACCCGGATGGTGGTTCGAAAAACAAAAATCAAAAAAAATAAAAATCCTTTAGATGGGAGAGGTGTAATATTAGAAAATAGCAAGGGAAAGGAATTTTTTATTTGTCCATAGTCTTTGACCTCAAATTGTAATGACTTTTCCCAGGTACTGTTTGGTCTTGAAACAAAAGTTCAGGTTCTGTAGTGTCCAATCGAATTGACGGTGGCACAGCTTCTTGCAAAATGTCATCGCTTTCCTTCTCAGAAAGCGTTCCTTTTACTCGTGCATCGCTAAACGGCAGAAAACGAGGCACAGTCTCAGTCTCTGAGTCAGCGATCCCTTCCTGGACCCACTGGTCGTAAGGCAAAGGCAAAGGGACCCTCTTGCAATGAACGCCGTGGATCCAGTTCTTTTTCCCTTTCACTCGAACAGCTGATCTCGTCGAGAGAAGGACGAGATGGGGGCCGGTCCAACGGGGCTCATCATTTTTTGTCCGCTGAAAGTTTTTGACCAGCACCCATAATCCAGGATTGATGGGGTGTCCTGGAGCTTCAGAGACCTGAGGCAGAGTATCATGCACCTGTTGGTGTAAAACACACAATTTAGCCGTCAATTCATACAGGTAATCAAGCAGTACTGGATGTTCAATTTCGCTGAATTTTGTCGGTCTTGGCACACCCCATATATTGGCCGGACGGCCAAACACAATCTCGTACGGACTAAGTCCCACTCGTGAATGCACAGTCATTCTTGTTGATAGGAGTGCTAAGGGCAGAGCATCAGGCCATTTAAGATCAGAACTCGCCTGAATCTTAGCCAACTTAAGTTTCAAAGTGCCATTGTAACACTCTACTAGTCCAGCTGATTGGGGGTGATTTGCAGCGTGGAATTTCTGCTTAATACCTAGTCCTCACATACATTCTTCATCACTCGGCCTACAAATTCACTCCCATTATCACTCCATACCATTCTTGGCATTCCAAACCTAGGGAAAAATTCTTTGACAAGGGCTTTAGCTGTGGATAAGGCAGTATTGTCTTTTAGGGGATATGCTTCTATCCACTTTGAAAAAGCGCAGACAACAACAAGTACATATTTCAAATTGTTGCACCTTTCCATGTGGATGAAATCTAGCTGCAAAACCTCAAACGGATACGTTGGAGGCACAAAATGACCAGCTAGAGTTGGGGTTCCCCTACCAGGATTGTATTTCAAACATACCATGCAGTTTTTGACCACATTCTCCGCACACTTGGGAATTCCAGCATTCTGCCATACTGGAGCCAACAACTTACAAATCCCTTTCACACTGATATGCGCCATTCCATGTGCCATTGTGACCACTGGAAGCACATATGCATCAGGCAACAACCATCGCCGGTGTTCTGACAAATCAATCCAACAACCATTTTCATCCAATTTACCCTTACTTTCTTTCCACATACTCGATTCTTTCTCTGTGGCTTCAGCTTGAAGAGACTTCACACTCTCTATTGTGTCTTCACACATCCCAACATCACCAACCCATCTTGCAGGGCCTGCAACATACATTCGAGTTGTAACATCTTTTGCTGTTTCTTTCGCTACTTCGTCAGCAAAAGCATTACCACGACCAACATCATCGGTAACCTTCTTGTGCGCACTGCATTTTACAATCGCAACTTGTAACGGCAAGGTCAATGACTCAAGGAGATCATTCACCAACTGACCATTCTGAATCTTAGTTCCACGCGAAGTCAGGAACCCACGTTCTTTCCTCAAGCGCCCAAAACTATGGGCCACGCCAAAGGCATACTGACTGTCAGTATATATGTTCACTTTCATTCCTTTCGACAACACGCATGCTCTTGTAAGTGCAATTAATTCTGCTGCTGGAGCCGAATTATGTGGTATACGTGCAGTTTCATCAATCGTGTGCAAAGTCGTGATAGCATATGCAGCAGTCGTATCACCATTCGGAAATTGAAGCACGAACCACCCACCCATAAGGTACCATCACTCTCAACCAGGGGAGTATCTTTAAGATCCACTCTCCCTTTTGTTTCTTCTTCTGTTCTGAACAGACAATCATGCTGTTCAATCTCATCTGTGTCTGCTGAAATCGGCAATAATGTAGCTGGATTCAACGTGTTGCACCTCTTTATGTGCACATGACTCGCTAACAGTGTTAACTCATAACCTGACAATCGAGCACTAGTTAAGTGCTGTGTCTTGGTCTTGTTTAACAATGTGTCCACTGCATGCGGAACCATTACAATCAACGTGTTATCCATCACTAACCCAGCAGACTGTCGAATAGACACAGCTGCTGCCGCTGTGGCTCTCAAGCAACTCGGCAAAGCCTTAGCTACCGGATCCAAAGTCGACGAAAAATACGCGCATGGATGCTGTTTGTCTTCAAAAGACTGTGTTAACACTGACAATGCGCAACCTTCCTTCTCATAAACATACAATGTAAAGGGTTTACTGTAGTCGAGGGTACCCAACACAGGAGCTGAACATAATGCAAACGCAATTCTGAAAAACATCTCTGACACTCTTCAGACCATGGGACGGGATTTGGGGTATCTTTACATGTTAATGCTATCAAAGGTTTTGCCAGCAAAGAAAAACTCGGGATCCACTGCCTACAGTATGAAGTAATACCCAAGAAAGCACGCACTTCTCTCTGTGTTCTTGGCACGCTCAATTGTGCAATGGCCTGAATTGTTTCTGGGGTCAGTTTTCTTCCTTCTTTCGATAAGAGATGACCTAAGTAGGTCACTTCTTGTCGACAATATTGCAGTTTTGAGCGAGACACTTTGTGATGAAAGGTAGACAAATGACGCAACAACGACAATGTAGCTTCTTTACAAATCTCCTCAGTATCCGCGGCGATTAGTAAATCGTCAACATACTGAATAAGGGTAGCACCACTAGGTAAAACAATTGTATCAAGCTGCGCTATTAAAGCCTGACTGTATATTGATGGACTTTCACAGTAGCCCTGTGGAGCGCGTTTAAAACGGAAGCTTCGACCTCCTAGACTAAAACCAAAGATATCCCTGCTCTCCTCTGCAATCGGGATGCTAAAGAAAGCATTCTTTAAATCGATCACTGAGAACCAAGCAGCGGAAGCTGGAATCATAGTTAACAAGGCAGTTATATCAGGGACAACTGGAAACTGTGGCACAACTATCTTATTGACCTCTCTAAGATCGATCACAAACCTGTAAACAGGTGGCTGAGAAGGGTCAGTACGTTTTAAAACAGGCAAAACAGGACTATTGCAAACGTTGCCTCTTGTCTCTTCAATTACATCCTTTTCAATCAAATCATAGATGATCGCTAACAACGCTTTCTCACCTTCATTAGAGATCTTATATTGGGGAATGCGTGGCAATTTAACATTGGCTTTCAAAGTGACCACATATGGCGGTATTTCCAAGAGGCCCACATCATTAGGACCAGTAGCCCAAAGGACATCTGGAAGAGACGACAATTCAGCTGGCAGTTTATTCTTCAACAAATACATTGGAGAAATCACTTCCCTACCCAGTGTAAGTTGTACTCCTAAGGGAGAACAATATAATGTCGCATGTAACCTCTTTAACAAATCCAATCCTAACAGGTTTTCACCACAACCTGTCGTTAGGATAAGGGGTGCTTTCAGCTCACAAGGTCCAACAGAAAGGGGCATTGCACTAGAGATCGGGTTCCTAACCGGGGCGCCAGAAAAACCTACTGAAACATTCATTTCGCCAGACAAAGGCGCGCCAGGGAGTTTCGAGTGCATAATAGAACTCTTTGCAGCACCAGTATCCAATAGAAAAGGCTCTGACACACCCGCTGTAGTCACCTTGACATACGGTCCACTCTGATCCACTGGCACTGAAACAACTCCCTCTCTTTGTCTATGGCTGTCCTAGTAATCATTACCTTCCGCATTTTCATCTTCCGCATAATAGTCGTTATTACAGTACTGAGCCGTCCAACCAGTTGCATTGGCTTGCTGATCAAAACTATTCATCGTATTTTGAGGCGGAAGAGGACGCGCGTTCTGGGGAACATTTCCACGCCCTCTACCTCTAAGAGCTTGCTGACCACCTCTACCTCTTGTGCCATAAGCATTATTCGTACGCTGCAACAATATAGGACAACTATACTTAAAATGACCTTCTTCTTTACAATACGAACATTGATTGGGACCTACAGGAACACGCGGTTGGGAATATTCGAACCTTTGCATGTTTCTTTGAAACTGCTGAGGTTGCTGATAGTTACTCTGACTACCGCGTGGTGGGTAGGCCTGCTGTAACAGAACCTTCGTCTTTAATTCTTTTGTTTTCTTGTCTGCTCTATCCTTCTCATCTTTATCCCTATTTTCGTAATACTGTTCAGTAGCCAGTATTTGCGCTGAAGAAGAACTCTCTGAATCTTTTAATTTCTTGCACAACTCGGGAAGCAAATTATGCACGAATTTATCAACATATAACCGTTGACCACCTTCCGTACTCATGTCTTGACCACTGTGGTCGATAAATGTTTCTTCAAACCTGGTGAAGAAATCAGACACTGACTCATCTTTCTTCTGCTTGCATGTGGATAATTTATCCCAATTCACACGCATCGCGGGCATTAAAGTTTTTATATAGGTAATAATTCTAGCAGGGAGTTGTGCTACTAAGGGCTCAGGTTTCGCACCACCAACTTGTCTAGTGTCTGCAGCAATGATATTAGCCCATGTGTCACCTAGTTCTGCAGCATGATCTGCATTACGAATCGATCCCCATAAAGGCTGCGGAACAACATTCCCGAACAACATATCTATGTCAGCTAGATTCATGACACACGATTCTGCGGTCTGTGATAACTCCTTATAATATCCTGCAGGGTTTTTACGGGGGTCAGGCAAGGTCTGCTTAAGGGCTAAAACTTCAGATCGCTTCCAAAGAACATGTACCCAAACACGCTGAAAATGAGCTGGCACAGCAACAATACCTCGAGCGGCATCAGCTGCAACAGCGTCCTTCCATACTGGAGGGACTTCTCTCATCGGGTGTTGTTTAACCTTTTTATCAGAGGAGTCATGTTCAAACAGCGACTGAGAAGGACCCTCTATCCTGAAAGACAATAAAGTCGCAACTGCTTTCTCAACATCGGGACCCACAATCATACCTTTTTCAAAATCAAACCGTACATGACACAATTCCTGCGGGCTTGAGTCTAAACCATGATCTTCCAATTCCTCACAGAGGAATTCACACATTTTCTCGAAAACGTATCTCTGTTTTGGTGCTTCCCATTGATGAAAAACATTTACAACAGACCTTACATCATATCTTGAAGGATAAACAATCCATTTATGTGCCATGCGGTCTAATACTTCTTTCTCTTCAGAACCAGGCAGCTGACTACGCAACTGCTTACGTTGTGAACCAGGGGTCGTACGAGATGACCCGAAGAGAGGCGATATAAAACTAGTGACCGCACTAGCTATTCGTTGTCGTGTAGAAAGTGAAGTTGAGGCAAGAACAGGGGGAAAGACAGAGGGAAGAAAAACGGGTGCGGATACAGGTACAGGGGTCATATCAGGAAGAGCGCCGAGAGAGGCAGCTGATGTACTAGGTAGAGTCGCAGGAAGCGCAGAAGATATAGGTAGCGAAATCGGCGGCCCGTGAGAGGGCTGCGTCGTAGGGATAGGAGCCGGCTGAGGAGGAGCTGGCGGCTGCGGGAAGGCTTGCGGCAAATTAACTGGAGGCTGTACATTTAAAGGTTGCGGAGGCGCTGTAGCACTCTGCGCATACGTGGGTGGCGAACTCAGCAAATGTGACATTAGGGGATCTTTCTCCTTTTCTTTTGACGCACCTTGCTGAAGGGGCGGCAAAACTGGGTAACATTTATCAATCACTAGTTTACGTTGCCTTCGCAACTGCTCATTCATTTGTTCTTCTTCATTATCTTTAAACTGTAAAGCTGCTTGCATTATCGACATACCTTTCTCTCTTTTATTTTTCTTCGCTAATTTGATTTCTTTCTGTTTGGCTTCCTTTCGCCATAGGCGGAAAGAATCAAACATCGCCGGCCGGGCTTTCTTTTTAAATAATTTAACCTCTAGATTATCCAGAATCTCTGTGTCGAAACTACCATATTGGGGCCATTTTAAATCACCATCTTTCCTGGTGTATCGCATCCATACTTCATTGTACGTAATGGGGCCCACGCCATGTTTCACATAAAGCTCATTAGTTGGAGTTCCAATTGGAGGAACCGGACACGAATCCTCTAATCGGGAGTCCTTATTAAAACCCAGACAAAACAAATTGTCAAATATACTAGAACCAGGCATCTTCGCTCACTAGTCTAGTTTCAAACTTCAAAGGATTATCGAATACGATAGTCCCGTGAATACACAAGTCCTTCGGCTTTGGCACTTGCAAGTTCCAAATCAAAGCGATCCCAAAGGGATACCAAACTAAGAACCAAACTAAGGACTGGGAGACGCTCCACTTATACTTAACTGAGGTATCGATGACGTCACCAGAAGACTCGTTAAATCGTTTCGCTCTACCAAATCATCAAGGGTCCAGGATGATAGTCAGGGCAGCTATCCTTCGTAGCCGTTGGGACGCGGAGAACCTCGCAGTAAAGACTTTCGGACCACGTCGACATGCAGGGGTCGATGAAGTGGCGGCCTTCCTCCAGAATTTTCACACGAAGCTCCTCACGAACCTCTGGCTTGGACCGGTACCGCTGAAATCGCCCCACGTTGGGTGCCAACTGAAGTACTGGGTTTTTCGGAACCAACCCAGCGGTTCCAGGGGACACACCCGAAGACTTCGAGTTCTTCCTGTTTCAGACTACAGAAACACAGAGTCTTCTAGGTGAAGTCAAAGATCGTATTTATTGGCTGCAGACCAATCACAGGTATCCGAAAAGTACAACACGGTGTATGTTCTCAGGAGACTGCCCTGAACCAAAAACCAGTCTTTTCTTATATACAGAATATTACGCTCTGGGCAACACCGCCCCTATTTTACAAGTGGTCATTCACATATTTTCGCTTCAAAGAAAGAGCAAAGTCATGATGATAATCCCACATTTCAGCTCGGTCAGCCCATACTTATTTACCCAGCGAGGCTCAGAACCCTCATCAGATATCAGCAGACCCCAATAAAAACGGGCACCCCCTCCTCGTAAAACAAGCCATAAAGTAGGAAACAGAGTCAGATGTGAAAGAGATTAGTCAGGGTTCGTGTGGGATGCACGACTTTATGATGTGTCGGGCCCTGATGCTAATCCCATTTGGCCGCAGTAAAAGGAACCGGCCGGGCAGGACTGACCTCGGGCAGCGGAGTCAGTTTGCACAGGTCACAAAGAAGTCACAGAAAAATTGCGTGTCCTTTAGGCCTAGGCATGGCCTCAGTGCGCAGCCTATGTGAGGGCAACCACAAAATGGTTACCGTTTTAAAATGGAACTCGAGGGTTTAATATGTAGTATCGTATACATGGTGAGTTCATCGGGGAAACATGACGAAAACACTCATACATACCTCATTAGTCATTTGCGGTTCGCTGATACCAGAATCAGCATGGTAGGACCATGCTACCAACATGGTTCCGAAATTTACAGTACCACACTGGTCATAACACCATATCCTCTCCCCTAAGTTGCTTTCACATTCATCCCCACACACTCCATTTTGTTACTTCCACATTCTCTCCCTCCTCCTTTAAAGTAAACTGCAGCTAAATTGTTATTTTGTTCCTGAAAATTTGTGTGCATTCTCCAAACATGACTAATTTAGCATGTATGATTTACCTTTATTTCTCTTACGGTCTGAGATAGTAGGCAACTGCTTTGTGTGAAGCCCAGACGTAATATCAGTGTTGTTATGTACTGACTGGCCTGTGTCTCTGTCTATGTCATCCATTCCCTACTGCTGGCAGCTCCTGGGCATGCACCGCAGCCTCTGCAAACTCCGCCACACAGCATGAAGCATCTTACTGAAGCTAATAAAGCTAGTAAGGAAACTGAAATGTGACACTGGTAGTACAATTTAGATCTGAGAGAGAGAGGGCGACAAAGATGTGTGTGCACGCCACACAATGCCACACAATCCCACTCCATACCACATAATGCCACACATTTCCACTCCATGCCACACAATGTCACACAATACCACTCCACTCCACACCAAACAATTCCATTCCACTCCACTCCATACCACACAGTTCTACTCTACTCTATGCTACACAAATCCACTCCAATCCACACAATTCCTCTCCACTTTACACAATGCCACACAATTTCACTCCATGCCACAGAGTGCCACACAATTCCATTATACTCCATGCCACACAATACCACTCCACATAATGCCACACAATTCCACTCCACACAATTCCACTCCACACAATTTCACTCCACACAATTTCACTCCACTCCATACAGTGCCATAAAAATCTACACCACACCATGCCATGCAATTCTGCTCCACACATTGCCACAGAATCCCACTCCAATACCTCCACACAATGACACACAATGTCACTCTAGGCCACAGAATGCCACACAATTCAACTCCACTCAGTGGTACACAATTCCACTCCACTCCACAATTCCACTCCACTCCATGCCACCACAATTCCACTTCATTCCAGGTCACACAATTACATTCCCCTCCACTCCACACAATGCCACAGAATTTCCACACCATGTCACACAATGCCTCACCACGCCAAACAATGCTACTCCATGCCACACAATGACAAACAATGCTGCTCCACTCCATGCCACACAACACAATATCACTCCACACAACACAATGGCACTCCACTCTACAGAATGCACTGTGCACAATTCGACTCCACTCTGCACAATGCTGCTCCTTTTCACACAATTGCACTCTACTCTACACAATTCCACTCCACACAACTCTACTCCACTCCACACAATGCCACTCCACACAGTGCCTTTCCATGCCACACAGCAGCACTCCACTCCACACTACACAATGCCACTTCACTCCACTCCGCTCAAGGCCACTCAATTCAATTGAACACCTTAGTATGCCACAAAATGCTACTCCATTCCACTCAATGCCACTCCACTTCATGCCATTCCACTCAAGACCTCTACACTCTCCACAATGTTACTCCACACAATGCCACTCTATTCAATGCGTCTCCTCTCCATGCTGCACAATGCCACTCCACACAATACTAGTCCACTCCCCTCAATGAAATTCCACTCCATGCCACTCCACTCCACTTTCAAGCAATTGTAATTACATAGTACTTACTACCCCTGACGAGGCATTGAAGTGCTTTGCGGCATTCCACTCAACTTTTCTTCACTCAATGCTACTCCACTCAGTGCCACTCCACACCTCATGCCACTCCACACCACACAATGCTACTCCACTCAGAGTTATACACCACTACACACCCCACAATGTCATTTCACGTCAAACAATGCCACTTCATTCCACACAATGCCCCTCTATGCCACACAATGCACCCCACTTCACACAATGCCACTCCAAGCCACACAATGCCACTCTACGCCACTCCACTCCACTAAAGCTAATAGATCTCACATAGGCGAAACGTACTTGCCTTGCCAATGCTTATTCTGATAGTGAAGATTCCCCGATGGGCCCTGGCATCATCAACCAAACCCACTGCAGGAAGGTATGCCACATGAGAATAAACACAATTAAACTCAGCGTGGCTCTGCTGTCTGAAGCTTCTGCCAAACCATTGTGGGACAGGTTTTCCAATTTCTCATGCAGCGGAGTGCAGCAGCTGCAAATCCTGTGCTGCGCCAGAAGGGGAGAGCAGCAGATTTGCTGAAATATGACACTCTCCTCCCCTCTCCCTAGCACCGGTGCTGAAATTAGCTACTGTACGCCACAGAAATACCCTTGCGCCATAGTGCAAGGTTGTCTCCATGAGTCAAGCATAGGTTTTGTACTGCAAGGACATCCTTCCAGTACAAAATACTATGCTTAGACTAACTTTTGTCATATGTCCCGTGCAGGCCCATTGTCGCTTTCCCTATGTTGTCATGAGCACGTTGCAGACTGCTCTCTGCTTTGTGCATGTTACTACACAAAATTATTTTGCTTTGTGCCACACTGTACTTTCCCACAGAACTTGCTGTTGTTTTTGCGATTTGTTCTTTCCTGGAATTTAGTCTGAACACTGCAGACAGGGTCAAACAACAATGCCCCGGTTATTGTGCTCTGGTCAGGCCCTAGCACCTAGACAAAACATACAGATGCAGCTGTTGTTTGGGAAGACATCCTTTGCCAAATAGGTATACACAGATAGGTAACAACACACACTTGGAGAGGGACCTTTTCAGGAAAAAGATTGAGATGTAGAACTTTCATATGTGTATTCTACGGTATGAGGTCTGCTGCTAACACCCAGAGATCTTCTGAAATATAATCAGTTTGCTTCTGTAGAAGGGGAGGGAGGTTAGGCTACCCTGTCTTATATAATGACAGCTCCTCTAATGATTTATGAACTATTCACTATGCTGACCGTATTTGTGTTATGCATTTTCTTACTTATTGTGGCACGTATACTGCATGCTAGAGCACAATAGTTAAAATAAACATTTTAAACTTTTCTCAGGTCTCTGTCAGAACTTATTGTGGACTAGTATGAGTGTAAGAGCGAAAGGGTGTGTCCTGCAACCGCGATTCCTGAAAGGGTCGGAAGTGTTGCGTTCTGGGTTGTCTAATCACTTGTTCCTCTATGGGTGAGTAGGAGGGCAAGTGAGACACTATAGCTAGTCAGTCCCAGGCTCATGGTTACTCAGGTTGTGGGATGATTCAGTCTCAGCCTACTAAGGTTCTATGATCCCAAGCATAGCTCTGTGACTCCGCAAAATCCCTGCAACATGTTCAACATTATCCAACTTTGTTTGTGTGCTGTACAGTGCAGCACACATGCGAAGCTTTTCTCCTTCATAGAGCCTGGTTGATGTGTGCACTATCTTCTGATGTTACACCTTGTCTACTTCATTTAGTAAATTGGGTTTAGTGTCGGAAACTTTGGGTGGGTGCATGGGAGCATCCATGCACCATCCACGGTATGCCCCCTTGGTGCTAAGTAATGCAAAACAGCGCTATGCGCTGTATCGCATTACTTTCATATGAAAGAAAAGCAGGCAAAAAGATTTTGTGTAGATTTGCGTCCATTTTGTGCCACGAACACGGCAAAACATTTTAGTAAGTCTGCCCCAGAGTGTCTCACTTGATTCTAACAACGTGTGCTCCTGGGACAGCCAGTAGTGCTTTGTTGAGCTTTGGCTTTGTTTCTGAACCTGTCTGACTCTACAACCAGAAAACAGGCAGGCTATATCCCTGCATCTCTCTAACAGCACTTCTTTACCATTAAACATTTGTCCACTTTCTAGTGCACTGAGTAATGGCCTTCATACTGACTCTTGCCTTTATTGTCCTCCAATAGCAGCAGTCTCAGCCAATGAGCCTTAGACTACCTTCCCCTCTCTAGAACTCCCATTCCTGTGGCTTCCCAGTGCCTGCACCTCCATAGCATTCCAGCCCCATGGCCTCACATGGCATGCACTTCCCTAGCATTCCAGTCCCAGGACCCCACACTGCCTGAACCTCTAGCATCCGCAATCCCTGCCCTTCCATCGGCTGCTTTGTCAACAATGTGTCCTACTATACAAACCCTACCAATACAAAAATATAACAAATACAAACAAGACAAAGTGAGTGTTGTTTAAACAAATTCATCAACTAATCATTACTCACAAAGTCACATTTCACTTTTAAGTTATAGACATCACACAGATTGCACATATGGTTTTGGTTTCTTCAAACCATGTGCGTTAGGCCCTTTTAAATACATTAACAGAAAGGCAAAAACAATTGCCTTTGACATTCTTTGCTTCTTTGGAATTGTACCAACAGGACCCTGGCTGACTTTTCAGTTAGGTAGAGAGGAAAGGAGGCAGCTGTATGCTGGATGTTCTTGAGGGAGGCAGGGGGGTCACTAGTCATCTGGATTGTTATTCTAAGAGATCAAGTGATATTTTCTTGTTAAAATTCAAATGTAAGCACTCACTTCTAACATAGGAAATAAAGGTCCTTCTACTGGACTTTATAAGTGTCTTTCAAGACACTAAGGTTTTGCATTACAGTTTTGAGGAATGATGCCAAGTTCCTTTGTAACATCAGGGAACTCTGAGGTGATTTGAATGTCCTTTTCATAACAGGAAGACTTATTTTATTCCTTACATATAGTACATGATCATGAACAAGATCACCGTCCCAACAACCCACTTTTAAAATATGTGTCTCTTGCTCTTTATTTGTGAAAAACATTGGCTAGTTGCAGTTATGTAGAATAAATATGGAATTTGTACTTCAAAAATATAAATGCCGATATACAGCGTGTAATTTGCTGCTAACACTTACAGTAAACGGTTTAGTCTAGTCACGCTTAAAGCCTGCTGTGGGTTGCAATATTTGAAACCTGCTGACAAATTCCTTTTTCTTTCTAAAGAATTCCAAAAAAAACCTTCAGAGGAAATAAAGTTGAAAAGTCACTTCTCCTTTCAGTTGTTTAAGGAGTAATTGTAATTCTGCACATTGACCTGCCTTTCTCACTGTCTGCTGACTCTGGGAACAACCGTTGTGGTGTCACAGCACAACTGTAATACGTTTGTTAGGCCTGGCTTCTTGGCGTGGTTCCGCCTATTGTTTTGCTTTCAGACCTTCTGTTTTTGCTGACTTTGGTTTTGCTGGCCTTAGGGTTCTAAGCACTTCTCCAATGCTAACCTGTGCTAAACTGCTTGTGCTCTTTCCCTTAAACATGGTAACATTGGCTTATATCCAATTGGCATATTTAATGTACTTGTAAGCCCCTAGTAAAGTGGCACTACATGTGCCCAGGGCCTGCAAATTAAATGCTACTAATGGGGATGCAGCACTGGCTATGCCACCCACTTAAGTAGCACTTTAAACATGTCTCAGGTCTGCCTTTGCAGAGTCTGTGTGCGCAGTTTAAACTGTCATTACGACCTTGCAAAATAAACCTTTTACCAAGCCCAAATCTTCCTTTTTAACACATATAGGTCACCCCTAGGGTACACCTTAGACAGGCCAGGGGGACAGGGTGAAATGTATTTAGGAAGCAGAACATGTACTTTTAAGTTTTACATGCCTTGGTAGTGAAAAACTCTTACATTTGTTTTTCACTACTGTATGGCCTATCTCTCCCATAGGATATTATTTGAGTTGCCTTATTACATTTTATAAGTGTAATTTTCCAATGGGAAGAGGTGACCAGTTTTCGTTTTGTGTCTCTGGAATGCCAATTTAAAATCCTAACTTATGGTGAAGTTGGATTTCAAATTGCAATTCTGAAAATTGCACTTTTAGAAAGTTGCCATTTTATTACCTTGGCTATTTGGTGCCTTCTGTCTGTCTCCGGGTCACATGACTGAGTATACCTGACAATTGGGCTTTGTGCTTTCCTCCTACACAGCCACACGCAATGGGGAGCTTAGATGTGACTGGATGGGCCATCACTGGCAGGATGGGTGGAAAGAGCTGGGCCCAGCCCCACTTACACTTGAATAGGCTGTGTCCTGTCTCCACACAAAGGGCTGCGTACCCCCTGTAGTTAGTCTGGAGCCAGGACAAGGAAGTCAGGGCATTTGTGCTCTTCAAAGGCATGCCTCTAAAAGCTTTTCCTCACATCAATGGCACAACTGTGTATAAAAGAAGGACCTCAGGCACCAACTCTTCAGTACACTTCTGGACCTGTGGATACTCTGTGATGAAGAAGGACTGCTGTGCTGCTACAAGGACTGCCACTCTGCTGGACTGATGCTCTAAAGGAACTCCCACCCTGTCGTGCTCACCTGATGCCCTCTTTTCCAAGGAAGAAGAACTAGGCCTGCATCTTCATATTGAACCCAGGAACCCAGAGTGACTCAAAGGGATAGTCTGTTGGCCGGCTGATCTGAGCCTCATGGAGATAAATGGCTCCCCAACCAGCTCCTGGACCCAGCTGCAGCAAGTTCCTGGCCCCGAGTGGTTTCTCTCAGGTCCTGGACCCTTGGTGCGGCTCAGGGGCTCTTAAATATGCCAGCCCGCCTGCAACGTCCAGCCTGCTCCTCGCCCATTGCCGACCACCACCCACGACGCTCTCCATGGCCTTTTCCAACAAACAGGACTCTTGGCAAAAAACTTGAGAAGTTAAAACTTCAGTTAGACTAATCGACTTGCGCTCCATCGTGGTCTGCCTGAACTTTTGACTTTGACCTGGCCCAGCGTGAGCCTAAAGCTGCAGTTGGAACTTTCTCCTTTTAGGTGCTATTTTACTATTTATTCTTTAAAAATGTATAACTCTGGTCCTACTGATTGGAATTTTTGTCATTTTGGTCCTGCTTTATTTATTAGATTAAGCTCTATTTTTCTTACCTGTTGTGGGATCTTTTTGTGTGATGTTTTCACTGTTTTACTGTCTGGAGTGTTGCACAACTACTTTACAAATTGCTTCTAAGTTAAGCATGACTGCTCTGTGCCAAGCTACCAGGGGTTTGAACACAGGTTAATTTGTGGTTTGCTTTTGCCTTGCCCCGACTAGAATTTTGGTTATTGCTTGACAAGGGCTCACACCCCAGTCAACCAGTAACGCTTGCTCTTTTTTTCATTGCAGGTCAGTAGTAATGTCACAAGTATGCGGAGATTTAAAAAATTAGGTATATATTTTTGTACAATTATTGAAGAAATATGATAAGTAAAGATCCCAGTTTTCTGATTTTACTGATTTTTACACATCTATACAGACAGAAATATATTTTTATTTTGATTTTTAAACGTGGGAACAATCCCCCAAAAGGTCTTTTTTTGTGTGATCTTCGATGCTGTCAAACTTGAATGCTGATGCAATAGCGAGGGCTTTTATAAGGGGAAACGTTTTGCAAATGAACTTTTAAACAGCTGCTGATGTGCTTGTTTTTGTATTACTATGTTAGTGTTTTTTATGAGTGAATTGCATCTGAGTGATGCATTATTTATGGCTTCTTGCTGCTCTAAAACACATCAGACGTTTAAAGGTGGGTGTACCACGAATTGTTAGATAAATGTGTAAATATACTAGTAAGTTCGCAAAACATCAACCCCTCGGCCACACAAGCCAGTCATCGAGTTGCACCTCTCAAAAACTGAAAGGAAGCGTCACTTTTGCGCCACCGGTGCGTCACTTTTTGTGACGCACCAGTGGCGTAAAACATGCGCCATGATGCGCCATATTTAAAAAGTGATGCATCTACCTAGATGCGTCACTTTGCAAACCCCTGCGCTACATTATACCTGCGTCAGGTATAATGTATGCAGGGTGGGCGTTCCCACGTAAGTAAGCATCGTAGAAGTGACGCAGTGAAATCTACGAGATTTCACTGCGCCACTTCTAGGGTGCAAATGCCTCAATATCTTACGCCTGCCTCACAGCAGGCGTAAGACTGACGCAGGCCCTATCACATGGGGCTTGCGCCATGTGAAAGGACACATTGCTGGAGTTGCGTCACTTTTGTGACACACTCCAGCAATGCGTCACTTTTGCGCCTACAGATACGTCAGAAATACTGACGTATCTGTGACTCCTTGCGACATAATGCGTCATACTGTAAATATGACGCATCACTGGAGTCGCAGGGAGGGCGCAGTGAAAAGTGACGCATCACTGTTTTCACGCAGTGATGCGTCACTTTTCATAAATGAGGCCCAAAAAGTCGAATCTAAATGACATCCCCTAATTTTTAAGGACGGCCTCGCGCAGCCATAATTGTTGATTTTGGTTCTGCAGGGCAATGCATGGCAAAAGCACTTTGTAAAACGGAGCCTTTTAGTGGGAAAACAGTGAATGAACTACGGCCTGTTCCCCGGGGGCCTGCGTCTGCAAATAAAGGAGTTAATGAGTGCTAACTGCACACCTTGGAACCATAAAACACCGTTAAAAATGGAGTACCATTTCCATGGACAAAGTTAATACAGAAGGCACTTAATGCAAGGATGGCTGAGTAGCTGAATATGAAACATGCTTATTATGTATGGACGGGCAACTTTTCCGCCAGGAAACCGTGACGCCCTGAGCATATTCCCCTCAAATCTGACATCAAATGGTTTACACTGACGTCAGACCAACAGGGAGGCCCAGTTTCCGGTGCGGAGCCAGGGGGCTGTTGTAGAAAGAGAAGAAATTTATGACACCACAACGTGCCCCCTTGAACATGTTCAACAACTTTACTTGGGTCACAATTTTGCTTACGCACCACTTGGGCAATCCGGCAACGCAAGCACAGGTCGCAGCCAAATTGCTTGCGAAATTTTAGAAAATATTAATTCAGTTTTCAACTCTATTCCATTTTATGTGGTAGGAGTGAGCATAAAATGGTAGTGGAAAGCAAAATCATACAGAAATGTGTACAACCAAACTCCAGCTGGAAAACAAAAAACCCTGCTCTAATTAACTGCATCTACTGTCTAGAATTCTGGCTGGATGAATGAACTAGGAATGACATATGAGGACTAGTTTTGTGTCGCGCTCTTTGTACCTCTTCTCGCCATACCACAGTGCGCAACTATGAGACAGTTTGCACACACCTCTGAGAGAGAACCATTGATGGATCAAATGAGCTCATTAAGATTGCTGAAATGGTGAATTTAGCTCTCTAGCCCAGTGGTTCCCAAACTCTTGACTCCTGAGGACCCCCACTGAATCACTACTGGAGTCCGGGGACCCCCAAGCAATTTTTACAATTTAAATGTCAAAAAATTAAAACAGGCCGGCTTTAGTGCTGGTGGCGCCCTGTGCGACAATGTTTGTTGGCGCCCCCCCAATGACCACCTCCACCAGGGAGTCTCTCACTAGCACCCTTTAACAGTGACGAAGTCTCCATAACCACACTCTCTCAGATGCATTGAATTAGTTATATAGCGCCACTCGTACCAGTGCAGGGTGTTCGAGCACTTTGCATCACACACACATTACACAGAGACAATCAATCATACGTGTGTAAATCAGTGTATAGGTAAGGTTACATAAGCCAAAAGACTAAAAGTGTAGGAGTCACATGTCATCCATACTGGTAGGCAGTATAGTTTAAGAGTACTTGGTGTGGAGAAGCCCAAACTCAGAGTCGAAAAATAAACTGCATAGTTGGGAGTTCTCTTTAATAATAAGAATCAATTTCTAGCCAAATTAATCCTTTTTGCAACATTAATCAATTTTCCAATAATGTATTCTTTGCAGTGTGTATGCAGTTCTGGGATGAAAGTCAATAGCTCACAATTCTATATTAGGAATTTAAGTTATAAATTGCAAGTAACAAAAGGAGGTTTCTTTTGAAAGCAGAAACCTGCTGATCTGTACATACGCACTCTGTAATCACTTGGTACACGTTCTTTGCAGAAGGCATATTAACCCTCTGCACTAACTTCACATAAGTCAAAACCTCAACTATGCAAAATGCTGATCTCTCTCGGACGATATCACAGGAGTTATTGTGACATTTATGTGAGCCTGGTAATTGCCGGGGAAAGAAACGCTGCAGCAGGTGCTTCAAAATCGTACTAAACGTTCAAGCACGGCGCCCCCAGGAAGGTGGCACCGGTCGCACCGCCCTAAAGCCGGCCCTGGCGCTCCATGCTTCTAACAGGTAAGAAAAACACGTGCATTTGCGTTTTAAATGTCCGATCCTGCAGCAACACACTTCCAAGGCCCATACGTGACAGTAACCCGATTCAAGGCCCCATTCTCCCGATTATTTTTACAGAATCGCCCACTTTGCTCTCCTGAAATGTTGGCATGTATGGGTAAGTACACCCGGCCTCAATGAACACGGCGTCCGAATTCCCCTGGCCTTACCCTTGCCCACTAGCTGTAAATGTAATTAAAAAATAAACACTCACATGCTCCTCGAGTGGTCCGAGATGCCGGAATGCGAAAGCAGAGACAGGGTGTTGGGCGGCAAAATGCTCCTGGGCTGGCCGCAAACGTGAGGGAAGACGCACTGCCGTGCGAACGTGTGCGCCTATAAAATAATAAGCCAATCACCCTTCAGCTTCCACCCCAAAGCTGAAATGGTGATTGGCCCGATTTTTTTTTGGTCCTGCCGCCCCTGCGCTGTCATTCAGTGCTTGTAGCCGAAGTAGCGCATGGGCGCTTCAATATAATACGATCCAGCTCGTGGACCCCCTGGGAATGTGTCACGGACCCCTGGGGGTCCGCGGCCCACAGTTTGGGAAACGCTGCTCTAGCCTAAACAAGCCCAAAGACACTCTGCTGCAGATGGTTGGGGAAACATCTGACCTCAAAGAAACCCCAAGTCCAACAAGAACATCATCAATTGTTAGGGTGAGATGCCAGCTTGGGCATTCGAGGCACAGAGAGGATTCTAGTGCTTTTTGGAGGCAGAGACTCTTGTTTCTATTTGTTGTTTTTTATATGCCACCAAACACCCCTGTTAGACCACTTTCATTAAAGGGTTCAAGGCTTGAACCAACAACCTCAATATCTGCTAATCTGCCCAATATGACTGACTACCTCTGAAGGACAATAGAAAGGAATTTCAATGAGTCTAAGAGCTAAGGGATTGCATAGTCTAGTTATAAAGATACAATCAGAGAGTTACAAGGTGAATGTGAAGTATCCTTAGGCCACCCTGAAGGGTCAGAGAAAAGAGTACCTGTAGGAAAATCTACTAAGTAAATTGTAGTTTACACATGGAATAATATCTTCTCCAAGATCCAGCCTGATCTATCTGCCCAATGACTAATCTTTTTGAAGGGTGCAAGTCAGGTTACTACACTATCGAAAGGATGCGGGTTCAAGTCAAGTGCTCAACATCCTTGGTGCTGGGAGTTGATGTGAAACTTGGCTCCAAATCTCATCTAATTTGTGGTCCATGGATTGTCTTCCTGAGTGTGCTCGCTTGTGTCACTGTCACCCAGATATGTCTCTGTGCGGAGTGAGGGTTCTCTAAATCCAAGAAGAGAAAAAACAACTGAGCTCTCTTTAGTGCAAGACCTCTTCCTTTAGTTCTTCTCTCAGTGCCTCATCTCAGTGCTAAGTTTCTGCAGGTAGTTGCTGGAGATGGGCACACTAGTTTTGGGGGCAGGTATTTTATATCACCAGATTTTGAGCAAAAGAGAGAAAGTCAGAAGAAAAAAGATAAATAAGGAAAAAGGTAAAAGGGAAAGATAGGAAAACACTGACATAGATAGTTAGCAGGGAGGAAAAAGAACATTGCAAGAGTGAGATAAAGACAAATGGAGTGCAGGAGTGTGGTGTCGGTGACAGGCACACCATCAGACACAGCAGCTCAGTTCTACACCTGCCTCCGTCAAGTCGGAGACTGGATGCAAACCAACTGCCAGAAGTTGAATTCCAACAAAACCGAGGTGTTGCTCTTCAGTAGCAACACTACCTTCTGGTCCCCTACTCTCTGTCCATAGGAGCTTAGCTCTCTGCCCACCCCCTCAAATAAAGTAAACAAGCATTTACAATGCAATGGTCTCGGCATTGTTAAAGTTAGAGCTGTTGGCATTGCTCATGACATTCTTGTTTTTGTTTTTAAAACATTTAAAGAAACGGCATTGTTATTTACAATGTTAATAGCTTAATCACTCTCCAATGCGAGACCTATTGCATGTGCACTCACACACAGAGCCACACACACACAGCCACCCAAACACAGAGCCACCCACACACACAGAGCAACCCACACACAAATAGAGCCACCCACAGAGCCACCTACACACACAGTTACCCACACACAGACAGAGCCACCACGCATAGAGCCAGACACACAGCCACACACACAGAGCCACATACACAGAGCCACACTCAGAGCCACACTCAGAGCCACACATACACACACAGTGGCTTCCACAAACCTTCCAGCACCTGTGACGAGATTAGCAATAAATCATCATTTAACAGTGTTTAAGGCACGAGAAACCTAAAAAGGGTGCCAGGTAGTTGAAGCTCCCCCCACAGCCGAGCATCACAGCGAAGACCTGGTCTCTTGGTAACACCCACTAGGAGATATATGTCCCTTCCACTCTGGAACCATCACGCCCCACAGCCCCTTTCCCGTCACACGTTCAAGGGTACCCCCTCGCCCGCCTGGCAACCGCATCCCATGCCCACCCCTTCCGTGCCCAGCTCATACATTCACAAAGCTTCCCCAGCTAGAGCCCTCCTACTACCCCTCCTTCCCTCCTCTCATTTTCACCTTCAAAAGATGGCGGGCAGGGAAGAAAATGTTTTCCCTCCCGTGAGATAGTAAGGAGAAAAGCAAGACAGAGAGTATTCCAGCAAGCAGAGAAAAGACTTTGTACACACCATGCGTCAGTAGCACATCACTGGCTCAAAATCTACCAACACCATTATAGCCATGCGCACAGAAGACACACTGTTTGTAGACAGTGGACAATCCTAAACTCCCCACCCAACAATGAAAACATACTAGTCTGGGACAACCCACAGTTTGTCAATACTGAGCAGAGGACTCCAGCTCAATGCGAAAATATACCTCTGGAACAGCACAACTCCGGGCCATAAACACACAAAGCAAAAAACAGAGATGTTAAAGCGTGGAGATCAGCGAATTGCATATTCGACAGCAACACATACTGTGACAGTCACAGGTCATGCAAATCACTCATTACATCCACGTGTCCCATGTCCTTTGCGTGTATTTTACCACTGTTCTATTTTGCAAATGAAGGACAGGGTGGTGATTCAAAGTGGAGAGGAGCGACGGAGCGACGGAGATCCTGAAAGGAAAAGAAAGGGATTCTTGTAGGGAAGCTCGAAGGGTCAGTGATCGTGGCTGGTCAGTAATCCAGGGGAGGGGAAAGGGGGCCTGCGGATGAGGTAGGGTCTTCTAAATATGCGGGCGGTGGGGGGACATCGGCGCTTAAATGGTGGTACAGAGAGGCAACTGCCAGGGAATAGCTTCTCAAACGAAGAGAGATACACAGTATGAAGGAGTATACCAATTATTTATTCCAATAGAGAGGGGCCTTGTGATTGCCAAGGGGGAGCGGTATGTAAGAATTGCCGAGGGTGATTGCTACATATAGCGCAGTAGTCAAGACACCTCTCCTTGTAAAGTTTCAACCCTCACTTTAATTTAAAAAAAAAAAAAACATCCGTTACAAAATGAGAGCTACTTTCTTAGATCATGAAACTAAGTGCTGACCATGAGCGGTGAATCCAAGGGGGTGCCGACTTCCAGTAGGCAGCAGAGTTCAGTGAGTCCGATCCAGGTGTTGACCATGAAAGGGGGAGGGTAGAACCAATCACTGGGAGCAATGATTTTGGCGGGGCGGAAAGTGATTCTTGGTTGAAGGGAAAGAGATTCCTGGAGGTACAGCGACTCCCGTGGGTTGGTGTTCAGTATCCTGCAAGGCCCCTCCCACTAGCCTCCATCAGTAAATTTGCTGAGACAGCAGCTCCGGGTCTCCGTCGGGCAGTCGCCCCGCCTACCCCGCTCTCTGGTTTTGCTGGAGCCCATTGTTTACAAACTGTCCTCACACGCACTAGGCTGGGAGTCGCGCGAGAGTCAAGTCCTAGTTTGTTTCCAGTAACCGGCCGCGCTAAATGTACAGGGACGAGGGAAATGGGGACACCAAAAGAACGCCGAATGGTGCTACGGGAGGCGACCTTAAACGCTGAAAGGACGAACGTGAATCACAGCTGTCGCTCTGCGGAAAAGTCGCTTGGAAGGGGCAATTCTTTGAGTGGAATCGGCAATAAAAACAAATCGAGGTTACATAAAAGGGACCTGCAGAAAGTGTAAAATAACCCGGGCACTACCTCCTAATCTGATTTTCTAGGCTCAAACGTTACGATTTCCGTTTGCCCATGTACAAAAGAGCAGTTAGTGTCCACATAAGCGGTCTCGACATTTCGCTAGTACAGCAAGGTGAGTGAGACATTTTTACGAACATAACATGGGTCCCTGCAGCTCTTGCGACTCAGGGGGTCCCCGACCATTCTGGGGGCCCTGAATCCTTCAACCCAATGCAAACAAGGCAGAGCAAAAGGCAAGCACACCACTGCCTTTCTCCGAGGCAGAGCAGAAATGCCTCGGAGAAACGCAGTGGCGTTTTCGGATTCGGGGGCGTGTTTTGCTTTTATCTCCTCTTGCCATTGGCTGGAGGAGATAATTAGACTTCTTGAAAAAAACACGCCCCCCGATCCGAAAAGGACGGGGCCTAATCGGAATGACGGACCTCTTCTTCAATGGCTGGCCAGCATTCAAGAGGCCAGCCAATGGAGAACAGGGGAGAAGAGGGGCGGGTTCAAGCCCCTCTTCTCCAAGTCATTAAATCTCGGATCGAGACTGCGCAAGCGCAGCCTTCGAGCCGAGACCTAAAAACCTAGGCGTCACCTTTGACTCAAAGCTCACATTTGAAGGTCATGTGAACGCGGTCACCTCAGCATCTTTCTATATGTTAAAATTATTGAGAAATATTCTTCCGTTCATTTCTGCTGAGCTACGTAAGCTGGTGATCACAGAGCCGATTATTGCAACGGTCTGTTTGTCAATCTCAGGTCTAAATGCCTGATTAAACTACAGATCGAACAAAACGCTGCTGCCCATCTTTTGTTGAATACGCCTAAGCATAAATCGGCCACCACTGCCTTAAAAGAATTACACTGGTTACCAGTGAAGCAACACATTGAGTTTAAAGCCTTGTGCACAGCATTTAAAGCAACTCATGATATAGGGCCAGTCTTTTTCAAGAAAAACTTTTGCCTGTATGTCCCTGCACGTCAGCTACGCTCAGCTCAATCTCACAATCTGGTGATCCCCAGGTTCCAGAAATGTGCTTGGGGCAGTAGAATCTTTTTGGTTGGGACAACTAGATCTCTCTCCCCCAAAAGTTAAAAGACAAGACTCACCTGTTGGCGTTCAGGAAGGCGCTGAAGACATGGTTGTTTAACCTTTTACCATGAGTTATGATCTTACGACATTTGTTTATCTGAGGAGCCAGTGCCTTGACACCCTCGGGTAGCTGGTTTGCGCTTTATAAATTTCTTTTGTATTTCATTTCATTCAGGAGTGGGCAGGAAAGAGGCACGAGATGAAATCAAAACTAATAAGCTTTAGTAATGTGTATTTGACAGCATACCCAGCGTTGGGCTCCTATGACAAGGTTTGGGCCCAAGCACTAATTTCTTTTACAAATTAAGCACTGCCTCATCTGTTAATTTCACATCGTTTCTGATAGTTTTAAGAGTGGGCATGTAAAATCTCAGTGTTCCTTGAGGTGTTTCACTGAATTGAGAGCTGAAGGAGGACTGTGTAACAAACTCTTGGAAATTCTTAATAGCCGCCTTCACTGTCCCACTTGTAGATGGAGCATGCATGTCTCTGGCGTCCTTAACTCTAGACTTTCTGTGCAAGAAGGCTTACAAGAACCCCGCTCAAAACGTACAGTGGGCCTCAATACGATGGTGGTCGGACCGCCACCGACAGCCCTTCGGGACGACAGCCGCATTACAATGCGTGGCGGTCAGCCCACAGCAGATGGAGGCAAGATTGCCACCTCCGACAGGATCTAAAACCCAACGGGGAGGCGGTCGGAGCTGCCTCTGACCATGACGGCGGTGCAGAGTCAGGCGCCGCCGTAGGGATTTGGATATCCTTTTCCGAAAGCCTTTTCATGGTGAGAACAATGCCATGTAAAGGCTGTCGGAAAGGGATATTGGGGATCCAAATAGGGCCTCTGTCCCTCATTGGCTAATGTTAAGTGGCCCTGGGGGCACATGTAGGGCCCCCACACACCTCTATGCACCGTGTGCCATGCACAAGATTGTGCATGGAAGTGCAGGAAGTGCCCTTTGCATGGGTGCTTGTGCTGCAGGCCTTTTCCTGGTCTGCAGAGCAGGCCACCCATGGAAAGGAGTACTTTCCGACCGCCAGCACAGCGGTCCTATCCAAATGTGGCGGTTGGAACGCCGCCTGCTTATCTAGCGGTCTCCTGACTTACCACAATATCGGTCGGTGGTCCGGCCGACCGCTATCCAAATGAGGGCTTATGTGACTGAAATTGCACTACCTAGAACTAAATTGACTGAGATTCTGAAATGAGATCCATTCTGCCAACATTTCCATTTGTGGGATTTCCTTCAATTTCGGGCCCTCACAATGATGTTGCTAGAGTAAACCTTTTGTGGATTTTTCAAAAACAGTTGAAGGACTACTGTACATTCCCAAATTTGGTGGCAAAGACGAACCAGAACACTGACCTGCATACATATCCGAAAGAACGAGCCAAGCCAAATGACCACTTCTAAAATCAAATAAACTTTTTTAATTTATTTTTTTAAATCAAGTTTAGTAATCTGAATGGTCCTCCTCTGCTAAAGTCTGATCACCATGTACAGAAAAACTTGCCTTCGACCTGGAGCCTCCTTCACAAAAGAGGCGAAGGACAGAACTTACCTCGGGCCTTCATTAGCTATGCGCCTTACCTTGCAAGGCTGCCTCTTGTCCTCCCAGTCCAGGTATCTCAGGTTCCAGGTTATGGTGGCAACTTTACCTACTTTGACCCAGAACTCTGAATTTCGGCTGATCTGTGTGAGTCAAAAAGCGACTTCTTTTATTTTGACTTCACTTTTTGTAGTGGAAAAGATGATGTGTACTTTAAAAAAAATGTAGGTCATTTGACCTAAATGTTTGGTGCAAGTCTAACAATTGGGTAAATTGGCCTAAATGTGACTTATCGTTTACACTCACCCACACTGACATTTTTTGGCGCCTGGCATACCTTTAAATCATACAATGTGCTCATTATATTTAGTAAAGGAAATTCAATGTTTCCTCTATTGTTGTCTACATTTCTAGTTATTTTGGTGAGTGGTACGTTTATGGACATGTCAGTGCTGCCCAATCCGGTGACCGTGTAACTATGATTTCTAACTTTATAGCCTTTTTGGCGAGCATTTCAGACAGTAATAATTAATTATGATCTGTTGCTTTCTAACAACAAAGGCCACCAGCTCCACCTAGTGTTTTAGAGGGCTGCGTTAAATGGCGAGCTGGTGCTTGGTACCTGCCAGTCTGAAAGTCATTGGAGCGTTTATTGAGAACTATTGATGACTTTTCACACCTGGCTTGCTGAAAAACAAACACTGGCAAAGTCAATAGCTTTGGCTTATGTACGGTGAACAGTTTTTAACTAAGCTTCGCTAACGCACCACACCGCACTACTACATATGATCATGGGTAGTACAAGATTCCACTAAATAAACTTGACTAACCCACTGCACCATTATGCATGGTCTTCAGCAGTGCAAGGTTCCATCAATTCGACAGAAAAGGTGTCAGATACAGTGCAACATTCCATGAAATAAACAGAAAATATGTCAGCAGCGGTGCAAAAACAGAAAAGGTGTCAGCAGCAGTGCAATATTCCATCAAGTAAACAGAAAAGGTGTCAGCAGCAATGCAAGATTCCATCAAGTAAACAGAAAAGCTGCCAGACGCAGAGTAATATTCCATCAACTCAACAGAAAAGGTGTCAGCAGCAGTGCAAGATTCCATCAACTAAACAGAAAAGATGTCAGTAGCAGTGCAACATTCCATCAAATTAACAAAAAAGGAATCAGCAGCAGTGCAAGAATCTATCAATTAAACAGAAAAGATGTCAGCAGCAGTGCAAGATTCCACCAAGTAAACAGAAAAGGAGTCAGCAGCAGTGCAAGATTCTATCAAGTAAACAGAAAAGGTGTCAGACGCAGTGCAAGATTCCATGAAATAAATAGAAAAGCTGTTAGCAGCAGTGCAAGATTCCACAAAATCAACAGAAAAGGCGTCAGACGCAGTGCAAGATTCCATCAAATTAATAGAAAAAGTGTCAGCAGCAGTGCAAGATTCCATCAAGTAAACAGAAAAGCTGTCAGCAGCAATGCAAGATTACACGAAATCAAGAGAAAAGGTGTCAGCAGCAGTGCAAGATAACATCAATTGAACAGAAAAGGTGTCAGCAGCAGTGCAAGATTCCACCAAGTAAACAGAAAAGGTGTCAGCAGCAGTGCAAGATTCCACCAAGTAAACAGAAAAGGTGTCAGCAGCAATGCAAGATTCCATAAAATAAACAGAAAAGATGTCAGCAGCAGTGAAAGATTCCATCAACTAAATAGAAAAGGTGTTAGATGCAGTGCAAGATTCCAAGAAATAAACAGAAACGCTGTCAGCAGCAGTGCAAGATTCCACAAAATCAACAGAAAAGGTGTCAGACGCAGTTCAAGATTCCATCAAATTAATAGAAAAAGTGTCAGCAGCAGTGTAAGATTCCATCAAATAAACAGAAAAGGTGTCAGCAGCAGTGTAATATTCCATCAAATAAACAGAAAAGGTGCAGCAGCGGTGCAAACTTTCATCTCACATTCATAAGAGTTTCCCCTTACATAGAGCAGTTACAGTGCAGACAGAAACAGTGTAAGCTAAACTCAAAGGCACAGAACAATAGGTATGGCATTGTTGCAGTGCTTAGAATCTACCTCACTAATTACAATTACTGCACAACCCATGCTTTATTTACAAATTCAGCCCAGGTGCAGCACAAGCAGCAGCAGTGCAAGCTTTGGTAACATACACTGAACAGACAGAGCACAAGCAGCAGCAGTGCAAGCTTTGGTAACATACACCGAACAGACAGAGCACAAGCAGCAGCAGTGCAAGGGGCCCTTAGATGCAAAGGCCAGTCATAACACAAGAATCACCAGCTTTGTACCATGCAACAAACAGGTAGAGGACGAGCAATCGCATTGTAAGGACCCCACACATGCACAGACCAGTCACAGCAAAAGCAGGTACAATGTGTAAGCTTTGGTAGCATACACTGAGCAGGCAGAGCACAAGCAACAGCAGTGCAAGGGACCCTCAGATGCAAAGGCCAGTTATAACACAAGAATCACCAGCTTTGTACCATGCAACAAACAGGTAGAGGACAAGCAAAAGCATTGTAAGGGCCCCTCACATGCATAGGCCAGTCACAGCACAAGCAGGTACAATGTGTAAGCCTTGGTAGCATACACCGAGCAGGCCACAAGCAACAGCAGTGCAAGGGGCCTTCAGATGCACAGGTCAGTTACAGCGCCTGCAGCAATGAGATACATCAAGCAGTCAGAGCACAAGCAACAGCATTCCAAGGGCCCCTCACATGCAGTGGAGCTGGAACAATATTCAGAGTGGGGGTGGTGCCATTAATGTTATATCACCGAAGTAATAGGAAACGTGAAATATCCAAGCCTCATACAAAAGCACAAGTGTGGCAAATGTGCCACGCCCCTGCAGCAGGAGAGTGGTTATGGTGTGGTATGTAGCTGGTGGTGCATTTTGGAGCACTGGTAAAAGTAGCACACTCTCATTTACATACAGTACATTTCAGTCGAAAGGGCAACTAAATTTTCATTGACAGGCAGTTTTACTGTTGAATCATATAGCGCAAAAACAAAAATGTGTGAAGATCGGGTTTCAGCGAATATTTATCATTCGTGCATCACCAGGTACATTATCTTGATTTGTTTAGATCCCACTAAAATGTATGCTTCAATCCTACTTCAGAATTACAAAAAAAAGTTTCATTGTGCTTTCCTAATTGCTGATATAATTTGAAATATGTGTATAGTTCATTTACTGATATTTAAATGCTGCGTGTTAGAAAAAAACTGACATCTACAGCCGTTCCATTCGTTTCCTGACCCCAGCGGGATGGTCACTTAGCTCACTTTTACAAAATCCTCCCACTTTGCAGTCAGACAAATAAAAGAACACTCCAGTTTCCAGATAAACAGAAATTTGTCAGAAGGCATAACTTGACATTTGACCTTTGTCTTTAAATGTGTAGCAAATGTGAAAAGATCAACATAAAATTTAAAGGCATCTTTATTGTTCATTCACCTTCTGAAATCCAGCATGATAATTTCTGTTGGTGCCGCAGCACCCCCAGCACCCATTCTGGACCTAGCGCTTGGTTGTACCACGGTTTGTTGATGACGTCAGGATTTCAGCCTCGAAGATAGCTTGGTTCAGAGTCTCGAATTGTGCTGGCGTTTGTTTAGGGAAAGTAATTTGTGAAAGAAAGCCCTCTGTTATGGGCAGGGCACAAGTCCTAAAAAAAGAAGTGGGGGACGCTAACGTCACGACAGGAAGTGACGGCACGAAAGGTGGCTTGCACCATCAAACTCATTGCCTCCCCTCGCTCACCCCTTAGATGCGATTGCATCAGAGAAGCCAGCGTGTGAGCAGCGTTCTGAATGAGCTCCGATCTCGCCCCAGAGAAGCCAAAGAGTGAATGTGTGGCTTCATTTGCTCTAGTTATCAAGCTCCCGGTAAAATAAGTGGGGGGACGCCGTCCACCCGCGTGGTACCCCGACTCGAGCCCTGGTTATGAGGCTTAAATGAGGGCACTCTGAGGTGTATAACGCCTCATACTAGTCTTGGAAAGTGACGCCAATGTCTGCCCTGCGGGTGATGACCTTGCAGGTCTGTGCATGATAGCTGCAATGGGGTGCTGGGCTTCCTGCAGTTTTAGTTCCAAGGCCAGTAGCCTGCCTGACTTCTCTCCTGTCTCATAGTTCCTTTGTTTCAGGCGGAATAGTGCTTTTCCACACAGGGTTGGCTTTAGTGCTGGTGGCGCCCAGTGTGACAATCAGATTTGGGTACCCCTGCCCCTCCTCGTCGGATTCCCTGACTACCACCGGGCAAATGTGCCCCATATTTCTGCACAGCCCCTCTTTCACATACATTTAATTCGTTATAAAGCACTGATAAAGGCTGACTTTACTAATGAGAATGTAGATCAACCCAAATGAACTCTTTTTAGCAACATTTGGAATAGATATCTAAAGATTGGAAAAAATAAACATAAGGTTCT
Organism: Triturus cristatus; assembly: GCF_964204655.1. Classification (NCBI taxonomy): domain Eukaryota; kingdom Metazoa; phylum Chordata; class Amphibia; order Caudata; family Salamandridae; genus Triturus; species Triturus cristatus. The sequence continues at coordinate 319,311,950 of NC_140586.1, read as the reverse complement.
ATTTTATGCAGTATGCATGCAGGTCTTTGATGACAGTTTGTAACAGTTATTGTTCTATGTTAGGGTTGTATCTTATGTACTGCAGTAACAAAAGGTGGCAAAAGCAGTAATTCACTCAGCGATCCATACAAGATGCACATCTGTGATCTGCACCGTATGTCAGGCATACTAACCTTCGGCCCTACTTTATGCCACTAGACAAAACTCTGATCAGGAACTTTAATCACAAGAGTTTTCTTGATATCTTTATTGCTGCTTGAAAGCTGATGTGCAAGAAACTCTGCAGAAGGTATTTTTTAAATCATAAGTTATTGCTAAGCACAGCTAGAGGCGCAACTAGAGCTACATTTGGTGGGGGGGGGGCGAGGGAAGGGGGGGTTGGATTTTTCCATGTAAGTGTCAGGGGCTACGTTCCAGTTGCCTGCAAGCAGGAGCTTGGTGGGCCGGTGTTGGAGCAATATCTTGAAGAGTTCTGGATAGTTCCCCTTTTGTCTGTGACGGGGCCATGAATAGAGCGTAAAAGTAGTGTTTGCTGCTTTATGGTTAGTTTGATGAGTATAAAGTGTACCAAAGGTTCTTGCCAGACTTTTTTTTTTAAGTTTGAGTTTATTGAAACCACAAAGACATGACAATAAAGAACCATAATATATGATAAGAAATAAATATACTGGTAACAATAAACATTGCATCCTAGAATAAAAAAGGAAAGGGAGAGGGGGGAGAGTTAAGAACAGTATAAATCTCATTTGAAAGAAAAAATGCAAAGCAAAATGAAACAGTAAAATGAAAGCATTGCATGTAATAAAAACATTAAAAAAGATATACTATATATAATTATGTGAATAGAATATGAAGAACAGCATTAATTACTCAGTAAAAAGACAACGAAACAAAATCATGGCGGTTTACGGACATCATCTGATGTTCTCACAATAGTAGTAGTTGAAGTGTTTGAGGAGGCCGAGGCAGATAAATATGTTGTGAAAGGAAGCCAAAGCAAATCTCTTTTAATTGCTAAGGACACAGGGGTAACATAATTAGTATCAAGTCTATGATGGAAACAGAGGGCGTTCCATCAGGCTCTATAAGTAACTTTATCTGCATGTTTCCAATTGGAGGTAATTAAATGTAAGGCTATAGCGAGTAACAAATCAATTAGGTGAGAATGAGATGGGGAGTTAGGCCAAGAGGGGGATAGAGAACCTAGAAAAATATTAAGAAGGGAAAAGGAAACCTTAGTATTAAATAGTTTGTTAATTTGAGACCAAACGAGATGCCAAAGTTTATTAATATTAGGGCATTCAAATAACATGTGTTTTAAATCGGCCTGTAAGCATGGACAGGACCAGCATGATGATGAGGTGTTAGAGGAAAAGGAAGCTAAAGTTGCAGGAGAAAATAATAAACGTTGATCTACAAAATAAAGGGTTTGAGTGGTGTTGGCCGCCCGTGAAGTTTTGTGAATCTTTAACTATAGTTTATCCCATAGAGAGATAGGCCAACATTTCGAAAGGTCCCTTTCCCATGCCAATTCAGTCTTCGTTTTGCAGCGCACCGAAGAAGATAATAGACATTTGTAAAGGGAAGATGCAGAAGGGGAGGTATTTATTAAAGGAAATAATGTAGAGCATGTTATAGGAAGAACAGGAGAAGGTGGGAGTAGCGAAAGATAATGGGAAAGAGAAGGAAGTAAAAGATCATATTGTTTCTTGGAAGAGTTAGAAAGAGCAACATTAGATTTAAGATCTGAAAAAGATAAAGGTTGATTATTGAACAATAGTTGAGAAATCCAGGTCAGCCCTTTGGAATGCCACGATTTCCAATAGAAAGCCCGATTTTTACGAATGCGTAACAATTTATTATGCCAGATGGGTTGTTGAGAAAGTGAAACAAGCGAGGGATAGAAAGATGGTAAAAGGGGAGATAAGAGTTTATGTGTATGAGAAATGACTGAATAACGCAGAAAAGAGGTGTTAGCAGTGAAAGCAAGGGATTCTAGAAAGCCAAAGGGGGAAGTGAAGAATTTTTCCATGCGCAACCAAATCGGGGGATAGGTAGAGGAGTCAGAGGAGAGCCAATGAGAGGCTTGTTTTAGAGAGAATGCATAATGATAAGATTTAAAATCCGGAAACTTAAGTCCGCCATTTGATTTGTCTTTTTTAAGAGTGGATAAAGCTATTCGAGAGGGTTTGCCCTTCCAAAGGAATTTTAATAAAATGCTATCAATTCTTTTAAAATAATAATCCGGGATATGGACAGGAATCATTGAAAGAGAATATAAAATAATGGGAGCAAGCATCATCTTAATGGAGTCCAATCTACCCCACCAGGAGAGAAAAAGAGGGTGCCATTTAGTAATTGAATCATTTAGTTTCTTAGTGATATATTCAAAATTCTGTTTCAACGTGTCCGAAATAGATGAGGAAAACCATAAACCTAAATATTAAAATTTTGAGGGTTGCCAGGAAAAGCCAGTTTGAGCAAAATAGTGTTTAAGGCATAAAATATTAAGGGGCAGAACTTCACACTTATCCCGATTTAGGCGGTATCCCAAAATTTTTGAGAACGCATCCACCTGAGAAAGGAAAGGGGGAAGTGAAGTATCTGGATTAGAACAATATAACAGAATATCGTCTGCATAAACAGACATTTTGACTTGATGGGAGCCTAGTTGGAAGCCCGTAATTTGAGCATCCTGCCTAAGTTTAGTAAGCAATGGCTCCAAAGCAACTACGAATAAGAGAGGGGATAAAGGACAACCCTGACGTACACCTCTAGAAAGAGAAAAATAATCAGAAACCTTACCATTAGCAAAAATAGATGCTTTGGGACCAGAATACAACAGAGAAATCAATGAGATCAATTTGGGAGGGAACCCTATCCATTTCAGAGCATGGAACGTAAAGTCCCAGCCTATCCTATCAAAAGCTTTTTCAGTGTCTAAAGCTATGGCAGCAAGCGGGTAATCTAGGGAAGAAGCCTTACTAAGAACATTAAAAAAGACTCTTGAATTGTCAGAAGATAAACGACCCTTTATGAAGCCCGACTGCTCTGGTCCAAGAAGCTCAGGCAAAACAGGGTCAATACGTAAGGCAAGAATCTTAGCAAAAATGTTGTAGTCTGTATTAACTAAAGATATAGGGCGATAGTTCTTACAAAAAGAAGGGTCTTTGCCTTCCTTAGGAATTAAGCAAATCATAGCATCTTGAAAAGTACCTAAAGACGATCCATTCTCAATAAAGAAAGTGAATAAAGAAGTTGGGGAAGAAGAAGCTTTGAAAAGTGATCATAAAATTCAATGGTAAACCCGTCGGGGCCAGGAGTTTTACCTCGACGTAAAACCGACACAGCATGAATAATTTCCGCCAATGTGACATCTGTCTGTAACGGGTCAAAATCAATATGTTGTAAAGGAGGAGGACTAATGGATTGAAAATAGGAAGACAGGTCCGAGGGAAGAGGTTGGGTTTCAGGAGTGTAAAGATTTTTATAAAAGGACACAAATTCAGACAAGATATCCTCGTCCTTGAGAAGAGTATCACCATTGGAATTAGTTAAAGAATCTATCCTAATTCGATCCCTACGAGCTTTAAGATAATTAGCCAGTAATTTCCCCATTTTGTTCTGACCTCCATAGTAACGAGCACTACTCTTCAGTAGATATGAGGAGGCTGCCTCCGTGGAGAATTTATTAAAAGTAATCTTGGCAGTAATAAGATCTTTCAAGGAAGTTTCAGAGTAGGAATGATAGTAGGCATATTCTAATTTTTTTATTTGGGCAAGCAATTGAGCCGAACGTTTCTCAGAAATCTTTTTCTTCTGAGAAACAAAATTTATAATGAAACCTCTTGCAGTTGCCTTGAAGGAATCCCAAATCATAGCGGGAGAGGAATCAAGAGTTGTATTTATGGTGAAGAATTCTGAAGCGAAAGAACTGAATTGGCTAGAAAAAGTAGGATCCATGAGCAATGAATTATTAAATCGCCAACGTCCAGCAGACGAAGTGTAAGGAATTAGGTCAAAATCAACAGAAACCGGGGCGTGGTCTGAAATTAAAATGGAACCAATTTCAGAGTGTAGAACATGTTGCGTTAGAGATTTACTAAAAAAGAGATAGTCAATACGGGACTGTGATTTGTGTGGGGGGGGAGAAGAAAGTATACTCTCGTAAATCAGGGTGACACAATCTCCAAATATCGACTAGAGGTTTTTGGTGAATGGCAGAAGTAAATTGTGAGTGCATTTTATGATGTACAAATCTGACTGGGGAATTCCTATCCAAAATAGGATCATATATTTGATTACAATCACCGCCAAAAATAATATAATCACCATCAAGGGAGAGTAATTTATCAGAAATCTGCAACCAAAAGACATTGTCAACAGAAACTGGAGCATAGACATTAAAGAAAACTAACGGTATTTTATCAATAAGTAACTCAACAATAACCCAACGGCCATCAGAATCAATTTCTTGAGAGATAATAGAGACATCAAACTTTTTATGGGATAGAATGAGAACACCATTTTTCTTACCCAGAGCCGGAGAAGAAAACACATTACCAACCCAACTCTTCTTTAATTTGGTCGCTTCAGTATCAGACAAATGGGTTTCTTGAAGAAAAGCAACATCAGTTTTTAATCGAGCTAGGTGGGATAATACTCGTTGTCTCTTAATAGGATGATTTAATCCTTTAATATTCCATGTGGTAACTCTGAACTCAACTGTGTATGAATCAAATCATTAAACCACAAACATACAATGCGATAAACAGTTGTAAGAAGAAAATCAGTAGGTGACTGAAAACTAATAAACATATCAATAAAAAGGTAGGAGAGGAAAAAATTGATAACAGTAAAATTGATAAAGTCAATACGAAGAAAGAACAGTGAACAGAAAGTATGGATTCGTGAGCAGCTAGATAGAATGGAAATAGAAACAAGCATTGGCATAGCCAATAGGTCTCGCCTTTGGGACCTTATAAGTGTTTAGTTATCCAGCACAATATCCTTGGTGCAACAACATCAAGTGTTGCATGGCTAAACACTTATAAGGTCCCAAAGGCGAGACCTATTGGCTATGCCAGTGCTTGTTCTTATAGCCAACATAAACAATGGTGATGAAAAGGCTGTAAACTTCCATGCAGTAGCTATACAATCCTCATAAATATTGCTTGGTATTATGCATTCATATCCTTAATTAATGTTACCTTGAGTGAAAGCTTATGTATGGATTGATACTCCTTTCTGCCAGCAGAGGAGACTGAGGGATCGCATATATGAAGCCGGGCAATTTCTGCATCCCTCTGAGGGAGCGGCCATCATGGTTAGGGTCTTAGACTCTTCATGGGAAGAGTATGTGTTCCAGCCTTGGCAAAAACCAAAGGAAATGATGGACGGAGTGTTGAACATTGCAAGCACTCACCCCCAGTCAACTGATCTGGGTTTAATCCATCACCGTTCTTTAGCCCACTCTGCCACCCCAGTTCAGACATGGCCATATGCAAATCAGTCTGACCCTGTGCCTCATGGGAACAGTCCAGCCCGAACTGCCAAGCCATGTCTTCCCTGGACCGGAAACAAGCTTCCTAGGACCGGTTTCTGGCATTTCAGCCGTCTTCAGCCAGGCTTGCTTGAATCCAGTGGCAAAGTGAGCAAGGGACTCACGTCTGAGCATACCCTGCCAACTTATGGCGAACAAAGCAAAAACCAAAGGAAATGATGGACGGAGTGTTGAACATTGCAAGCACTCACCCCCAGTCAACTGATCTGGGTTTAATCCATCACCGTTCTTTAGCCCACTCTGCCACCCCAGTTCAGACATGGCCATATGCAAATCAGTCTGACCCTGTGCCTCATGGGAACAGTCCAGCCCGAACTGCCAAGCCATGTCTTCCCTGGACCGGAAACAAGCTTCCTAGGACCGGTTTCTGGCATTTCAGCCGTCTTCAGCCAGGCTTGCTTGAATCCAGTGGCAAAGTGAGCAAGGGACTCACGTCTGAGCATACCCTGCCAACTTATGGCGAACAAAGCAAAAACCAAAGGAAATGATGGACGGAGTGTTGAACATTGCAAGCACTCACCCCCAGTCAACTGATCTGGGTTTAATCCATCACCGTTCTTTAGCCCACTCTGCCACCCCAGTTCAGACATGGCCATATGCATATCAGTCTGACCCTGTGCCTCATGGGAACAGTCCAGCCCGAACTGCCAAGCCATGTCTTCCCTGGACCGGAAACAAGCTTCCTAGGACCGGTTTCTGGCATTTCAGCCGTCTTCAGCCAGGCTTGCTTGAATCCAGTGGCAAAGTGAGCAAGGGACTCACGTCTGAGCATACCCTGCCAACTTATGGCGAACAAAGCAAAAACCAAAGGAAATGATGGACGGAGTGTTGAACATTGCAAGCACTCACCCCCAGTCAACTGATCTGGGTTTAATCCATCACCGTTCTTTAGCCCACTCTGCCACCCCAGTTCAGACATGGCCATATGCAAATCAGTCTGACCCTGTGCCTCATGGGAACAGTCCAGCCCGAACTGCCAAGCCATGTCTTCCCTGGACCGGAAACAAGCTTCCTAGGACCGGTTTCTGGCATTTCAGCCGTCTTCAGCCAGGCTTGCTTGAATCCAGTGGCAAAGTGAGCAAGGGACTCACGTCTGAGCATACCCTGCCAACTTATGGCGAACAAAGCAAAAACCAAAGGAAATGATGGACGGAGTGTTGAACATTGCAAGCACTCACCCCCAGTCAACTGATCTGGGTTTAATCCATCACCGTTCTTTAGCCCACTCTGCCACCCCAGTTCAGACATGGCCAGCCTTGGCATATCCATAATAGTATGCCCGGTCCATAACAAAGAGGCTGAATGATTTTTTAATGATTTTGTAGAAGGGAAAGCGTTAAGGAAGTTGGAGCTTTTTCGCATTATTCTGTGGAAGGGTTTATTAAGGAGTATTTATATAGCATTGCGGTAAAGGATGCATTGATTTTACTTGTTTGTGAAGGCTGCAGCTTATTTTGCTAATTCAATTCGAAATATTTACATATGACTATACGACTGCATTCATTGGAGGGGTATATTATTCATAGGTACAAAGCACTTATAGAAGTCCTACTAAATTAAAGTAAAGGACGGCATTCGACGGCTTTTGCCTTCACTCTCTTCCGCTCCCCATCCGTAGCAAAACACCTAGCATGGCAAACAGCTGGAAGCAGTAGGGTTACAGATATAAATCTCTGGAGGAGGGGGGAGCAGCTTTGCCAAGGGAGAATAGCATAAACAAAAACAATATACAAATTACACAGAGCAAGTGTGAATGCTTATATGGTGTAAATTACAAGTGCATTATTTTTTTACAGACCAGATGAGAGAAGCAAATTGGAAGCCATCCAGTATGTTATGAGTATTGCCCCGTAATGTAAAATCAACAATGATACGTTGTCTATGAAAATAGACCCTGCACTACTGTAGTAGATTGTTCTCCTGCACTTAATCTGTTGAATTTGCTCATTAGCAGGACTGGAGAGGTACCACAAGCGTCAATAACCCGCCACTTTAGCAGCTTAAGCCGGGGTGGATGTCATAAGGCAATGCTGTGTAAAATGAAACTTGTACGTTGTTTTTATGGCTCCATTATCTATGATCGGGCTCTCTGGTGTCCAAGGAGCTGATATAATAGACTTCTTGCAGTCTGAGGACGGAAGGGTGAGGAGAGGAGAGGGAGAGAGATAAAGAGAAAGAGAGAGGATGGATGAATGAATGAATGGATGCAAAGTAGGATGGATAATGGATGGAATAATGGAGAGGAGGATGGATATGGATGGAATGGATGGAGAAAAGAATGAATGCATGGAAAGATGCGATTGAGTGACTGATGGAAAGAGGGAAGGTAAGAAATGGATGGATGGATGGATAATGGAGAATGGATGGATGTAACGAAGGATGGGTGATGGGTTAAGAATGAAGTAAAATGACAAAGAAGGATGTAGAGAAGAAAGGATGGGTGAAAATAAAAAAAAGATGGAGAGAAGTAAGGATGGGTGGATGGAAAAGACAGAAAGAAAGTTAATGGATGTATAGATGTATGGCTGTATGAGTCATTGGATGAATGAATGGATGGATGGATGAAAGCACAAAAAGGATGGAAAAAGACAGAAAAGCAAGATGTGAAAAGACAGGAAGAATGACAGAGAGAGAGAGAAAGAAGGACTAGAAACGGAGAGAAAAGAATGAAAGGAAATTAAAGAATTGTAGAATTCCCTCAGAAGAGCAATCTCCTGAATTACTGCTGGATTCACTAGCCTCGCCCCTTCACTCAGATCTATTTGGAGGATGGTTAAAAGTGTATGTGTGGGGGAGGGTAATGTATTTTTCTGGCTGCTCCCTTGAGAAGGACATTCACCAGACAAATGATGGACCTTGTTAGCACTGGTACAGAAAGTTTGCAATAGCCGCATTACCTTAACTTTTATGATTTCAATCTTATTTTAAAATTGAAGAGTGTGCTGCATGATGCCTTATCGGGTCCATTGGTTTAGGTTAGATGAAAAGCATCATAGGCATTGACTGATACCCTAGCACATACTGGAAATCTGACGTAATACAGCACGCCTTTTATCCGTTACGGGAGAATCATGAGAATAAATTGACTGTTTTTCTGCATTTATTATTGAAGTCCTAGAGAATACTACTGACTACATGCTAGTCATATATTAATGACAGGAAACATCTATTACTATCAAGACTAAAGCTCGAGAAGACTTTACAACGAATCTGGAAGTACGAGGTAGTCATTACAGCGCCAGTTTTAAAAACAAGCCTGCCAATAAAACGAATGGCATTACTAGGGATCCACCCACTGAAACAGTTTGTAATTCCTCAAACTGACCCACCGGTTCCTGGGTGTGACTGTTATTATAAATATGAAAATCAATAAAAAAGATTTTTAAAGTGACGCTTTTAGCACAAATGCGTATGGGAAAGGTGAACGGAAAGAAGTTACCAAATATTTGATTAAGGGTCTGATAACATCTTGCATTAGGTGTTGAGTGGATTTCCTCTCACAGTAAGGTGAGAGATGCAAATGTGAGCCTTTGAAGTAGCTGTAGAGAGTCTCAGGTGCTGCAGAGTGTGGGCAAATTACCTCTATCGATGTGCAGGCAGGGTCGGAGGCTCGGCTGGACTGCAAAGGTGAGCGGTAGGCGAGTCAAAAGCCAAGCCTCCATTCGTTTGAATGTCCGCCATCAGAAATATTCCACCCCACGTGACTTGAATTGAGACAGAGGGCGTGTCTGGATTTCGGCAAGAGGAGCTTGTGGGCCTCCTGATAATAGCTGACAAGGAGGTTGCCAAACAATGAAAACCGTTTACAATCAGGAAGCACGGAAAAGAAATGGTAAACAAAAAGGTAGGACTACAGCATAAACGGGTTAACTAGGATGCTGTATTTTACATTTTATTAACAGTTTTACTTTGGGAAATATAATTTCTATATCTTTAATATTTCATATTACTAACACTGTTTAGGTTTTCTTAAATTTGGCGTTTTAACAGTATCTGCAGGAAAACAATGGGTGATATTTACGTTCGTGATTACATTGGTTTACATGATAACCTATGCGGCGTGATAATGGCTTTCGTTATGTAAACTGGCGTTGTAATGGTAATGTCGTTCTTCGGCAGCTGCTGTAGAAGCCTTTGTTGTGAAAGGCTTTCGTTGTTCTGTCATACATTCATCTCATAATAAAAGACAAGCGGCAATTGCGATCAAATATGAAAGCGCCCATGCGGCCGCGAAAGTGAAAGTACTCGCGGAAAAGCATGGCGCGCGCGCCCGCGCACATGCACTGTAGCTCTAGGCTGGCCTGGTAGCACTTTTTGGAGCCCTCTCAATAAGTCTCGCCAGACCAGCGCATGCGCTGGGTCAGGCGAGACCTAAAAAGGAGAGAGAATACAAAAGAAATAGAACAGAATAGTTGAAAGAAAAAGAATCCAATTACATTCGAAGAAGAAATAGAAATAGAAAGGATAAATAAAAGAAAGAAAAGCAGAGAGAAAAAGAAAATAGAAAGGATGGGTATACAAAAGGGGAACATACCTACATAGGGAGCAACCAAGCAGAGACAGGGAGGAGAGTGGAACCACATGGGGTGGACGACGCACCAGGGATCAGCAAAATGGAAGGCCGGGAAGACATCATAAACGAGAAATAGGGAGCCTGTGACGACAAAATTGAATCAGCATTAGAATATTTGTACATAGAGACATTGATCGGGGAACTGAGGAACATGAAAAAACAAAATCTCAAAAGGAGAAGCATAACAAGAATATCTGCAAATAAGGACCAAACAGCAATATTACCCAACATTTGAAAGGAAGAAACAACAGCCTGCGAGTGAAAAAAACATATTAAAAACTCAAAGAGCAGATGCCGAACCAGAGGAATCCATGGTGGCCGGCTTGCAAGAATTGATAAAACTTTGCAAACGCACAGGATCCTCATATGTGGTGGTTTTGTTATTATATATAACTTTGAAGAGGCACGGATGAAAAAGACCATATCTGGCTCCGATTGAGCGTAAATCTTCACGCATGTTCAAAAAGGCTTTGCGTCTATTAGCAGTAGCTTTAGCATAGTCCTGCGCAAAGAATAGTGACGAGCCAGACCAAGTGACTTTAGGAGACGCTCTAACTGCTGAGAGAACCTTCAACAGATCTGTGTACTCGAGAAAGTATATGATGACTCCTCTAGGTCGTGATGCGTGCATCGAATGAGATGGAAGGCGACCAAGTCTATGTGCACGTTGAATGTTAAGGATCGTTCCCTCCGGCATATGAAGCAGCTTAGGGAGGAATGACTTGAAAAACGTAAAAGAATCTGTCCCTTCAAGACCTTCTCCCAGGCCATAAATGCGTAGGTTGTTGCGCCTACTACGATTTTCCAAGTCCTCAACTTGCTTTTGAAGCGTAGAAACTTGAGAGTGTAAATGAGAAACAGTAACACAGGTTTCCTTAAAAGAGGATACATTATACTCTACTGACGAGAGCCTAGCCTCCAGTTGAGACCAATTGTCCGTTAGAACTTGTAGTTTGGTGTTTGTTTCTTCCATGAAAGGCCGAAGAGCTCTAATCTCCTCCAAGAGTAACTCCATTGATACCGGTGAAGTCGATTTAGGAGGCGATGGAGGATCTTTCTTTAAGCGTTTAGTGTTGGATTTTCCTGAAGCTGTGGGCGGGGGTTCCATTGTTGTATTTGAATTGAGAGTTAAAGGGTTTTCTAATTTAGAAAGTTCTGAAAAAATCTTCGAATTTTTAATAAAAATAAGTTTTGGTTTGGAGACAGAAGAATGTGGTGTCTTTGTTCTACCCATAAAACTCTATTAGCGCATTCCGAGCCCGTACTAGTGTGCTAGTACTCAGACACAACGAACAGGCACTAGGCGCAAAGAGCAATGACTAGGTGGAACAGGGAGAACTCCGTCCTTCAAAACACTAGTTCATGTCCTGCCACCGTGCCCTGTGTAGAGCATAAGTATGACACACATAGAAGTGCGTAAACCAAAAAGCTGAAAAACGTATCAAAAAGGGTATACCACAACCTATAACACCAGTATATAAAAATATGTGAGCAATAAACTGAATGAAGTGCGTCAAGAGTAACTGTGAGAGGTTTTCCAGTAACAGCTTCCTTTTAAAAAATCATATTAATGATAGAGGAAGAGAGTATCTCCACAGTATGATAACATTGCATCCTGTAAACATGTTGTGAAAAATGAGAAAGTCCCCATAAACATTTGCTGAGGGAGGAGCAGAAAAGTTAAGGCGCTAAAATGTCTCAAGTCTCCTTAGAAAGATAGCTGCCATATAGTTCAGGTAACATAATTGGCATAGAGCTAATAAATATAGAAGAGAGAAATAGCGTGCTGAGTTTGCCTTCTTTTGTTGTGTGTTTTCTCATTGCCGTGAGGAAACGCGCACTCGCGCGATAAATTCAAAATGGCGGCCGCTGCCGAAACGGCGCCGCTGAAGCATTCCTTCAGAGAAAAGAAAGACGCATTACCGGCAAAGAGGTCCACGAGGGCTCCAAAGCACGCCCGAAATGTTCATACATCCATGGACGCTCTTTTTCCAATCGGCAGCCGTCCGCAGAACACCGAACCTTCACAACGGGTCCCGGAGCTTCAGCCCGGCGCCGCCATCCACTCGGGCGCCAAGCCACGCCCCCCGACTTTATGACTTTTTAATGGCAATACCCACCTCATCAAAATGGCCATTTCCCCCTTACGCTGCATCATGGTGGTCTGTAGTGTGGGTTTGAGAGCACCGATTTTATGCGCATGGTATTCCATCCCAACCCATTCGTGGCGCAGTTTTGAACTTTCTATATTGGATAAATGTGTTTCCTTTACAAACACTATGTCCAGGAACAGGGTGTTTAGGTAAGACAATACATTCTTTGTTTTTTATAAAATGAATAAGGCCATTGATATTGAGCGATACCACATGGAGGGCAGATCCTTGCATTCAGAGTCGAGGAAGGAGAGATTCTGTGAGAAAGTCTGTAAGCTGTGAGTTGTATGAGGTGGGTGCTCAGTGAGGCAGATGTGTCTTAAGGTGATCTGTTCTGCATCCATGTGGCATCTGCGTTATTTCTAAACTGTAATAGGATAAAGACTCGGCCCTGTGGGAAGCGACCGGCTCTCAGAGCCCGGTGGCACGTCATGTAACAAATATAAGAAGTAAGTATGTGAATGGGCACGGCACTGCCTGAGGGTCCCATAGTGCTGTGTTATTGTAGTGTCCGGTGGCTGTGCAGCCTTGTGATCATTCTTGGTCTCCCAGGTGTAACCACAGGTTTTGGGACCAATGCTAATCTTTATGTTCGCCCTCTGGCAGGCATTGCTGAAAAGTCTGGTCTGACCATTATTTCTAACAGCAGATGATACTCAGATCATTTTCTCTCTCTCATCTGCTCAGCCTCAGGACCCTTCCTTGCTCCAGCTCGGACTGCGTAATATCTATTTGTGGGTGTCCAGTAATGCTTTAAAGCGGAACTGCTCTAAAACTTAGGTCCTCATTCTGGGAAACAATCCTGAACTCTGTGGAGCTAGCCATTGGCCTGACTCTCTGGGAACTCTACCTGCTCCGGTCCCGAAGCTTAAGAACTTGGGTTTTACCATTGATAATAATCTCGCTCTTAGAGCCCAAGTGTCTGGAGTCACTGCAACTTACTTTGCGGTTCTCAAGTGGCTAAAAAAAATCTTTTGGCTAATTCCACCCGCAGCCCAAAGAACCGTATTGCAGGAATTGGTGATCTCCAGACTTGACTATGGCAATGTTTTGTACTTGGGCACAGATAAGGCCTCTTTTTGCAGTTTACAGCTAATTCAAAATGGGCTGCTCGCCTGCTTTTTCAGCTGCCTCGACGTGCCTCTGTCTCCCCTCTGCTTCATCAACTTCACTGGCTTAAGGTAAACAAACGCATCAAGTTCAAGGCTCTATGTTACATGTTTAGAGCTAAGCATGGCTTGGCACCCTCGAACATACAAAACCTGGTCAAACACTACCTACCCACCCGCCAGCTGAGATTGGCCAGCCTCTATCTTTTTTCTGTTCCCAGAGTGCGGCTGACCCGTATGAGAGGCAGCTCCTTCTCCTATCGTGGATATAAACTATGGAACTCCCTTTCTCTGGAACTTAGGATCTGTCAGTCGCTTTTAGCCTTCCATAAAAAGCTAAAGACTTTTTTTTATAACAAAGTATATAATTCCTCTGTTTTAATTATCTGAAACCTCGCATGCCCTGCATAGCGCCAGGAAACCCTGTTGAGTAGCTGTGCATTTTATAAATCTTTAAATAGTAATGCTAACTGCAGTGAACAATGATATCCTCAGAAAGGAAAATAATTCACCTCCTTGCACCCCATGTTAACAATATAGTAACCCGGGCCTTCAGTCGTATAGACTGTACAACATATTTCAGGACTCCGATAGGAAGGCCTCGAACATAAGGAAATATGGAAAAGGAAACAAATCAAGCTACGGATTTGTGATGCTCCAGTGATCAGTTCAAGTGTTACATGCCCCAACAAAACCATCAATACAAGAAAATGAAAAGGATACACCACCAGAGTAGTAAACTAGTGTAGATGTACCTCCAGCAGCGAGTCCTGTATAATGCCCGTTTCAACAGGGATTTAGATGTCTTGTCGTCCCTAGGATTTATTTTTTGACCCCACCGACCACTATCGTGTAACTTTCTCCAGTTTGTCTCTTTCTGTGTGGTGGGGGCGTCAGGATCATCTTCATGAAAGTGTTGAGGGAATTTGGTTGTGGAAATTGCGTGGCAGTGGCATGAGTGTCCATGTTCAAGTCCTCTAGGGAGTCCAAAAAGCATTCTAATTGGCCTGGATCATCAAATAATAAAATGTTGTTATAATACAAGATCACCATAGTGGCGAGCTCCAGCTGCCCATTCCATGTATCCATTTACTTAAGTCTTTGGCGGAAGGCCAGAAACCTCTTTCTGCGCTTTATGGTATTGTGAGAAAAGTCTTGTGAGATTGTGATGAGCATTCCTTGGAGTAAGTATGGGCCATGTCTTCTCACCACTATAATGATTTGCCGGCTCTGCTGGTGTCAAAGGAAGCATGCCATGATTTGCTTAGGCCCTTCTGAGGTGGTTCATTACATAATCTGTAAAATTGATCCACCCTCTGGAATTCCAATGGTGGAGTAAATGTCAGGGCAGTAAGCTCCAGTAAGAAGGAGGCCAGGAACGCCATGATGTCCGAGCCTTCCCAGGTTGTAAAACTGAAGATTGTAGCAACGACTTCTGTCCTCCAGTTCTGTGACTTTGTATTGTAGGAACTAGTGGTCTTGCTCCCTGTCTACCGATGTCGCAATCTTCTGTTCCACCATTTGGAGCTTATCTTCCATTTGTCGCAGGTGGGTGCTGCAGGAAGCAATGTTGGAATGGACTGAAAGGATATCCGCTCCCGTTTTCATGGTGCTGTGTTCCACTGTGGCCATCGAGAGTTTCAACGAGGTAAGTTCTTTCAGTATGGCTTCCAGGTGTGCGTGAGTGGTGCAGGTTGGTCTGCAGGCATCTTAAATGACTTCCCTGCCACAGCCCTCTGTAAAGCGCAACTAACTGTCTGGATGGCTTAGACATGACCCAATGTGAAGCATCTAGGACAAGGTTATTGTCGTACCGAGGCTCAGAGGCCGGTGCTGCATAGTTGGTGACAGGGCCAGTTGGGTGGGGGGGTACTTTGAAGATCCAGAAGTGAACGACATGAGTGGCAGGAGGGTGAACTGGTGTTGGATCCTAGATATTTCAGTCTAGGTCATTGTGGTAGCCCACTGCCCTGTGCCTTGTGAGTTCTGTTCCCCTTGAAGGCAGCATGGGTGGTAGCACACACCCACAAATGATGAAGGGCAAAGGCTGACTCAACTCCCCCACCTGTGAGGCCTTTGGAGGGGCCCAGCAGACGTCACATAAGAAAGTAATAGTGGCCACAGCAGTGCATAGAAAATACCTGACATCCTGTTTCACTTGCACCAGTTACTGTATTGTGTGCCCTACATGTCCTTTCCAGTGTGCATGCCTGTATAGAGTTGTCCTGGAACTGCAGGTCTGGGCATCAATATTGAAATGGCACGCTGTACCTCCCTGGCATTGGTAGTTCGGTGATGCTGCTGCAGAGGCGGCATCCTGTCCTAGTTCAGTGTAGACTGCGGACCTGAGGGAGGACCTCTGCCAGCAGCTGCACTGATGTTCCGTCTACCTGGGGACATTGTAGGTGCTTGTAGTGTGGCGGCAGTCAGGCCCCAGGCTTCGGAAGAAAGACCATGCACACAGGTGTTAAGGTGGTGGTCTTAACTCTGAGCATGACTGGGTCCCTGGCCTATTTATTCTTTCCTCAGGCATGTACGCCAGACATTCCCACCTTACTCACGCACGCAAGGGTCTACATGCTTTTCCCCCTGCGTAGCACACAACATGGTGTTGCCCTCCTTCCCGCAACACTACATTACTCCTTTACCGTGAGATAAAATATAGCAAATACCCAAAATCACAGTAACATCTTATTCCAGTCCAAAACTAAACGGAACACCCTACCCCCACCCCAGCTACTTTCAAGAGTTGGATGTGGGGTGTTACTCACAAATACTGCAACTTCATCAGCCCCAGGTCAATGACATACAAAGTCAGTGTATCGCTGAGATTGCTTGGGATGGGGCCGCAGCAGATAACGTCCCCGGCCACCCCCTGCGGACGAGCCTGGCAAAGATCTCTTCTGACCCGATTCATCAGCGGCCCCATGACTCCTGCTGCTGGCCACCGGTTGTAGGTCAGGTGCAATTGGAGATGAAACGGGTGGTGGGGTTGGGAACAGTTCCTCAGGGTGGGCATCCTGTTCCTGGTCTTGACCACGGCCATCCACACTGTGAGATCGGCCATCCGTCGAGGTATCCCCTGGTGGGCTGGCACCTGCAGCTGCGGCCAACAGCCTTTGGGGAACCTTCTTGAACTGGGATACGTTCTGTGTGACCCATTCAGTGCCCCTTTGGGTGGTTACCTTCATACCATTGACTTTCATGACAGTCCATGGAGTGAGTTCAAATGGTAGCCTGAACTTTCCGCCACGGTGGAAGTCCTTTACCAAAACGTGATCTCTTACTTTGATAGGGCTCTCTTTAGCTCGCCAGCTCTGGGAAGCATACTCGTTGTTGCCGACCCTTCGGGAGTCAGATTGTTTCGGGGGGTTTGGCATGTCCTCCCATACGGGGTGGTGGGAATCAGAAACACAGTTTGCTTGGGGAAATGTTGGTCGTGAAGTGGGGTGTGAGTCTGTACTCACGCAAGAAATGTACAAGGCACACTCAATGTTGGTGGATTCAGCCACAGTGATCTGGATTACATTAGTGAGAGTTCTCATCAGGCGCTCCAGCTCCCCATTGGCTAAGGGTCAGCAAAGGGTTATACGGCGGTCTTTGGTGTTTCAGGAGCGCAAGTAGATGGCCAGCTCAGAGCTCTTGAAGGGGGACCCATTGTCCGTGCTGATTTCTCCAAAGGGGCTGTGGGTGGCCATGAGCTTATATAGTTTCGGGATAACCTCAAAGGCAATGTGGTTGTCACGATTTCGACTTCTGGATAGCAGGAATAGTGGTCTACCACAACTAAAATATGTGCTCCGTTGCGGAGGCTGCCGAAGTCTGCACTGACCCTTTGCCAAGGGGCACTAAGACCCTCCTCAGTGATGATCGGCGAGGGGCAGTCGGGCTGATTGGTAGCAAGACAGACGAGACAATTTTACACAACCACCTGCACCTTTTGGTCTAGTCCTTGGAACCAGACTTTTCTTCAGAGTCTATTCTTGGAATTCACGATACCTTGATGAGCTCTGTGTGCAAGGAGGGCCACTTTCTGAGGTTAGGATTCCTGGCGGCACCAGCGGCAGGGCTCGCAACAGACAAGCCTCGCTGGTAACAGATAGTTCTTGGCAAACGTTGTGTAGCACCTTGAGAACTGATTTGGCCTCTTCTGTGCAGAAGGGATATGGGCTCTAAAGCGGTTGCCAGTCACCAGTCACAGCCGCCTTGATGTAAGCATCGAGCTGGGTAGCTTCTACCACTTTCGCTAAGGACATCAGGAGATGTCTGGAGCAGTCCACAATTAGACGGACATACTCTTTGGTCTCTAAGGCTTCGGCTGTCTCAGGGGAGTGGCTGGTCGAGATTGCCTGGACAGAACATTAGCCAGATTCCGGGTTCCTGGTTGATATTCTACGGTAAACTGGAATTCCTACTGCTATCGAATCCATTTTCCTATCCCTGGGGGAGGTTTTGACAAGGACCCCTGCAACAGTGGGATCAGCAGCTTGTGATCTGTGATGATGGTAAAAGGATGTCCATATAGGTCGATGTAGCAAAGCCGGCTGCCCCTTAGTATGCGATCGCTTCACGCTGTATTTGGGAATAGCGTTGTTCAGTGGGGTTGAGCCACTGGGGCCCATTTACCGCACTCCTGTCGTTGGGCCAGCACAACTTTTTGTCCCGTGTGGCTGGCATCCACCACTAGCTTAGAGTCTTTCCCTGGATCGAAGTAGGCAAGAGTAGTATTGGCTGACAGCCTGGCCTTGGTCTGTCTAAAGGCTTCTTCTTGCTCCGGTCCCTACACCTAAGAACTAGACTACTTGGTGAGCTCTCTGAGTGGGCCGGTGATGTCGGACAGGTTCTTCATGAAACGTCTGCAGCGTGTTACCATCCCCAGGAAGCTCTGGACTCCTGACACCAAAGAGGGAGTGGGGGCATCCTGTATTTCACCTTGTCAGGATCAAGGCCAATGCCTTTATTCAAGAAGCGATGCCCAAAAAGCTGATGTCCTTCTGCTAGAAGTCACTTTTCTCACGATGAAGAGTCAGTCCTCAGTCTTTGAGCCATGCGAAGACTGCATGGAGATGGGTCAAACGTTCTCTTACCATGGGAGCGTGGACGAGAATGTCGTCACTCACATTCAGCATGCCGGGAAGGCCCTGTAGAACCTTTTTCAGCATGTTTTGGAAAACATTTGCTGTGCTCGAAATACCAGCGTTTAGTTGCTGTACCTCCAAAAGCTAGCATGTGTAGATAATGTGGTGATGGGCGTCTGGATGCGGCGTGATCTAGGGGCAACCAGATAGAAGGTCCATTTTGGAGAACAACTTGGAGCCCGACCGCTCCCCAATGTTGTCATCTATGGTTGGTGTGAGATGACTTTCTCACTTGATTGGCAGGTTAGGAACCCTCATGTCTACACAAATGTGGAATGCGTCTGGTTGTTTGAGCTTCTTCGACCACAATGGGGGAGACCCCCAGTGTGAGGCCCCTCACACTTTTGATGGTGCCCGCTCTCTCTAGTAGTTTTAGTTCAGCATCCACAATGAGACGTAGGTAGAAGGCAATTCTGGAATGTTGAAGTGCCGTGGGGGGAGGGACTCATCAATGTGCAGTCAAATGGCTGGCCCTACCAGGTAACCGATTCCATTGAATAGAGGTGCAAATTCTTTCAGGAGGCGGTCTAGATCATGGGCATGCACGCTGAAGGTGAACTGTATCAGGTTGAGGTCTTGGGTCGTTCAGAAGCTGAGGAGGAATTCCTATCCTTCCTGCGACACATACACCTTCACTCTCCAGTGGGTGGAGTCATGGGAGAGGTCAGTGTGGACCATGCCATGAAGCCGCAGTGGTGAGCAGTTGTCAAAAGCGGACGCCTGCACCTTGGTGTGGTGATGCGCCGGCGAGATGGGGAGACTGTGGTAGACATCCATGGCCATTAGATTGACGGGGGTGCCGGTGTCAAAGAGAACTGAAACTGTGTGGTTTTTTACTTCTACATGGGACATGGGAGCCATCTGGTGTGTGGCCTTGAGGTTGTCAATTGTTCTCACTACCAAGACAACTGTTGCGTCGTCGTCATCCATGTCACTGTCAGACAGGTTGTCAGGATGTAGTTCCACTGTGCGGACCACTTTCCTTGGAGCTTTGGGACGTCGTCTCTGAGATGAGCGACATACTTTGGACAAGTGGTTTGGTTTGCCACATGCACTACAGGTCTTGCTGCTGGTGGGGCAGGCTCCAGCATGAGGATATGGCCCAGCACACCAGCCACACTTGCGGGCTTGCGCTACCTGTTCAGTGGGGGCTGATGACAGCTCAATGAGCTCTGGCTTCGATGTCCACACCCCTTTTTGGACAGGATTGACTGCTCCTTTTTGATGGGGGATGATGCGTTGGGGTCCATATAGGCCACCTGGGCTTTGTAAAGTTCTTTGGAGCGATCCAGTGTCAGGATGTCCCTCATGGACATGTTGGGCTCTTGGAGGATTCTTTCTCGAAGTTTGGAGGAAGTTCACCCTTGAATGAACTGGGTTCACACCTCATCATCCTCATCCGGAAGAGTGCATGTACTGGTAAGCTCCCTCAGCTGACTATGGAAGATATCCACCGATTCATCTGGGTGCTGCTGAGCCTGGTGCAGAAGGAACCTTTTGTAGTCGGGGTTGGCATAAGGCTCAAAGTGCGCCGTGATGGCATCGCTCAGGGTTCTTCAATTCCATGGGGGACTGGCCTAAACAACTGTCTTTGAGATTTTAGGGATGTTAGGGCCACCTAGATGCAGGAGTATGTGATGCCTGCAGCCTGCAGGCACATCCACAGCTTTGAAATAGTTCTCCAAACGCTCCACCCATGCCTTCCAGCAGATAGCCAGGGAGGGTGGAGGCCCTGTGGCCATGAAGGGTTCCAAAGCAGGGATGGAAGCCATGGGAATGCTGTGAGTGAACACGGCAGGGGGTCTTCTGTCAGGGGTCAGGGCTTGAGTCCAGACAAGCAGCAGGGCTGGCAGCTGGAGAGAGGAGTCCACATGTCTGGGTGAGACAGGGAAGAGGGCCTCAAAGCAAGGGGAATAGCAAGGTGGCAGTTGATCACACACAGTTCACAATGCAGGGCCCAGCCAGAAGACAGCACGTGGAGCAAGGAAGACAGATGGGCCCGCAATGCAGCAGCAATAGCAAGAGGCATAGGGCAACGTACCTTTGTGGGGTCCACCAGGGACCGGACTGGCCGTAACAGGCACCAGGCAATCCCCTGGTGGGGGCTGGTTTTGGCCCTTGGGGGCCGGTTTTGCTACAGAGCCGTTATTGCAGCATAGCTGCAAAATCGGCCCTGTAACAAGATCGGCCGAAAACCGGCCCTGGCAAAGAGCTCGGCGGCACCCCCAAGCCCCGGGGGGGCCAGCCAAGCACTGTGCCAGGGCCGGTTTTGGTTCCCAGTCCGGCCCTGACCAGGTACCAGTTCACTTCGAATGTCAGGGCAGCGTCGGCCTGCCATGTGGAGATGGCATCAAGCTGGGAGAGGCAGGGCAGGTGCTCCTGTAGGCAGGAGGAGGCTTTAGCCACAGGGCCAAATTGAAAGCAGCGCCACTTCTAAGGAATGCGGCATAGGCAGCAGCACAAGGCCGTCAACTGTGCACACCCGAGGAATCTTGCAGGTTGTGGTCGGCAGCGCTGGCCGCTGTGTATTCCGAGGGGTCAGCGCTGGTCTAGGCAGTGAGGGGGGCTGCAGACGGTGGGACGTTGAAGGGGAGCACACGTGGGAGATGTGGGCCCCCTCGTTGCCGGTGTAGTATGGTGGCAGCCAGGCCCCAGGGACCTTGCTCACCCACACGGGTGTCTACATGCTTTCCCCCCTGTGCAGCACACAACATGGTGTTGCCTACCTTCCCGCAACACTACAGTGCTACGCCGGTAAAGGTGCCATTCCAAGTAAATTCCCTTAGCAGTAGGAGGGCGGGGGCTGCAACTGAGCCCACGCGTCTATGCAGTAGTTGCAGTAGACCGGGAGGGGAGAGGGAGAAACAGGGGGAGGGGCGCGTGAGGATGCCACCGCATTACCGGTCCACCCTGTCGCCAATTGGTCTGCCGCCATCCCTCCTGCACCGCGGCGATTAAGCCTTTGTGCAGAATCCCCATTACTAACCTTAAGGCAGCTGCGGTCACCGCGGCCGAGCCGCGGGCGGTTAACTCAACTTCCCCCTGTTCCTCAGGCAGCTCTCGAGCGTGGCTCGGCCGCCCTGGCCAGTGTACACCCTTCTAGTGCCACTGGGCGGGAGGGGGGTTGTAACATCGATGCACTCACCGTGCAACTCGGCAACTCCTAGAGGGGGGCACACCTAAAGACGGCGTGTCCAGCGAGGCAGCGACCACAGCGTGTCCAGCGTGCAAAAGATGACGTCCAGATGGTGGAGAAGGCATATATACACCTCCCCCTGTCCTCGCGCACAGGAAGTGACGCTCGCCTTCTGCACCGCAACAAGGCTGGGTGGAGACTCCTCCCTGAGTCCCTGCCCATAAGGGGGGGTGTGGGGTGCCCCGATGGCACTAGAGGGCTGCCCTCTTAGTGGCCCCCTGTGGGGGCCACGGGCAGCCGCATTGCACTGAGCGCCCAGGGCCTGTGGGCCCGGAATGTTACCTTCTATGTCTATTGCTCAGCTCAACAGGGATGCTTGAGGCAGCATCATCCCTTCACAGTCCATGCCAGGGGGACCTCTTCCAAGTGCCGCTTCCCCTTGAATACTTCCCATGAAGCAGGGAGGATGTTTGTGCCCTCTGACGTCCCAAGACCGCCTTGGGGTGCCGTGCTCGGCAGAGCCTCACATCAGTACCACCATTGTACCGAGCGCGTAGCTCTGTCCCACAAGCGATAGCATTCCAATGGCTCCTCACATGCACAGATCAGTTAGATCACACACATCAGTGAAAGCTTCTCTTACATACACAACTGTTTCAGCCCATGCAGCAGTACCACTGTAAACTTCTCTTATCCTTGAAAATCTTGGGGTTCTCGTATTTTATGAACCCGGGAGGGTAAACAACAGGATAAGGTTGCAGGTGGAGCAGGAGGAAATACATAGCCACCAGGAAGGCATCTTTGAGTTATCACTAAACACTCTAAGCATTACTGGTAGTTCAAAATGCCTCACCAGAAGTATACTGCAAGTACTAATACAGTCCAGATCTGATGCTCTGAACATGGAGTGTTGTGTCATTTCAGAGGTCTTTATTGGTGTACTGTGTCCGGTTTTAGAGTTCACTTTGCCATACTGTGGACAGTTCTGGAATCACTACTGTGTATTATGTTCAGCTGAGACAACCACATTTTGCATACTGTGTACGTTTGACATACACTTCTAAAGTCTTTACAATTCTGGGGGTCACAACAAAACCACAGTACACCTACAACATGCCAGTACCATTGGCTTTAACAATGCTTGTTAGCTGTATAAGATACTTGAAGCCACAATTCTGGCATGCTGCGTAGCATATTGAAAATGCTTCCATTCTGAATTGATGGGTCTGTCACCCTCATGTGTTGAACATTGCAATAAATGTCTCCATTCAACCCATAGCAAGCTCAACCGCAATTGATACCATTACACTTAGCAACACCACCAATCAACTGAAATCAACCATGCCACCCTGTACACAGGTAAGTTGTATGTAAACCCAGCCATAGCCAGACGAAACCCTGTCCCTTCTATCTGAAACCCGATAATCATTAACAGAATGACAAGTGATTTAAAAGAGGCATATCCACTATAACCGCTCCATGCGGTGGAAGGGCTCTTGCTATAAGAGGCAACCTCCAATAAGGTGCTTTCTTTACCTGATTTCGCATAATATGCAGTCATGTGACCATGGCTGGTGGCGAGCTATACCTGAACATAACAGAAAATAAAAACTCTGGAACTGCAGCCATGAAAGCTAATTAAATGAAGACCACTGCAGAGGCAACTTCTCAGGAGTTTATCCTCGCAAAGCTGAAGTCGTGAGACAATCCACACCTTTCGGGGTACCAGAGCATGTTCAAAAGGATCCCTTAATAGCCTTCTTGAATGCTTTATACCTATGATGCCTAAGGATGATTTGACCACATTTGGAATTGCCCCCCATTTATGAATGGTCCCTTAATTTCCCGTTAGCCACCCACAGGTTAGCCAAATCCATGTGCTTGCGAAGACACAGTCCCTTATTAAATTGGCGCCAACCAAGTACAAGTTTCTTTTATTCTTCTCAATCTGTGAGAGCAAAACTAACACCAACAGTTGCACTACCGACCCACAGCGCTCCGATTACCAACCCAGGTATGCCTCCCTGCAAAGCTTCACCATGTGCCGCTTGAGCCACGTGTTCCACACTGACAACATCACTAAAAGGTTTCTTTTGGATCAAAACAGAATCTCCTATATGCTAAGTGGTGAGTCACCTATTCTTTTCAGTACTATTAGTGAGCTGCTGCTTGTGTTACCATATTGCAAACCCTCACCATCCCCAAGTATTGTATGCCAACACATTTAGAAATTGGAAGAGTGTGCCCGTGCACTGTCAGTAACTCTTTCCAAAGTGCACATGAAAGATCTGGACTGTATCAAACTCAAAGCTGTTCCAAACAGGGGCCCCCAAATGGTGTCTACCAAGGGTAGCTGCTAATACTACCACATGTGCTGTTGTGCACGAGTATGCACTCTTGACCTCAAACCTTCAAAATGCCACGTTAAACGCGCCAGATCCCCCAAGCATTCCGAAGAAGTCTGTGCATTGCCAACAGAGAGAAGGTATTAATCAATCAATGTGCGCCCAGGCAACACCAGGCATGTCCTTGCTTTGCCAGCCGACCATCAACATTTGCTGCGATACAATAACTAAACAGACATCCTGCAACGCCGGTTTCCTGATTCAACAATTACAAGGCTAGGACATGCAAATGCCATTCTTCCACACCAGATGTGCAGCGATCTCATAACCCTGCTAACACATGCAATGCACCTTTTAGAAATTATTTACATTTATTATCCCCTTTCCAGCAAAGAAACTAATCAAGGGACATCCCTTCACAAACCAAGTCAGGTGGTTTGTCGCCTTTTGACACTGCTGCTATCAACCTAAGCAATGAAACCGAAGCCCCTCACAATCCCCTAAACCTGGTCATGTTAGTTTTCAGCCCTGTGTGGGCTCAGATTTGACCATACGCTTTAAGTCCTGCGTGGCTCAATCTCGCGACCGTATCGCTACCGCCTACACTTAACAAAAGACGGGGGGCGCCTTATGGAGAAGAGGCTGTAGACCAACCAACCAGCACGGGAACCGGCTCCAGGAAAACATTGGCCAGTACTAGGAGCGTTGCACGAGTAGGTGTAACACCCCTCGAGTTAACAAAGCACGGGATGTGCAGTGCCACCTGGTGGACTTGATACCTCGTGGCCCCCCCCCCCTGCTCGCTCGATTACGAGGTGCTCATATTATCAGTCTCCAAGCACAAATGGCACCGTGGCTGCAAGAAGGCACTCCAATGGAGATCAATCAGCAGCCTCTGTAGTGCATAGTATGGCGCAGTGATATGCTGCCCTAAACAATCCCGCGGATTGTGCCGCCGTCACAGAGAAGCGGACCCTTCGCTGTGACTGGTCTAAGGAAACCTGCCTCAGAGCAGAGCTAGTGGCAGGAAAATTGTTCCAACGCTGCCAGCAGGTACAGTAATGCGCAGCAACACGGGGACAGCGTGGAAGGAAGTGTAAATCAGCTGCAACTTATTTGTGTCAATGTTCTACTTTCCTGCTGACAATACAATGAATTTGTTCAGATATAACTTTGTCATCACTGTGCCACACAAACACTATAAATTATGATAACAGACTGTAGAACTGAATTGAGAGGCGTGTGCCGGATGTCACAGAATGCGGCAGTGCCACCCAGTGGTCAAAACACCGGTAGACTCATTCCCACAAGTCGGGACTGTGAATTTGTCAATGGTTAGCTGCATAAGAAAAGAAGCAGCAGCTAAAGCTAAGGCTTGTGTATAATACTGAGCAAGCTTCCAATCCCCCTGTTCACTCGAAATCGACTACCCAAGGTAAAACCCTGGTCTCCGCCTGCAGTAGGCGCCACCGGGCTGTTTAGGGTCGAGCCAGGGCCGGTGAGCATAGTCATGGAGATCGCACAGGGTCCAAGCGCTCCTCGTAAACATGCTGTCTGGGAATCAGGAGTACCCATGCTGATGTGGACCGCGCTGCCGGCTCCTGCCCCATGCCAATATGCAGGGCCTGCCCTGCGGTATCCCCTTTGAGGGAATGGTGCCTGTGCCGCCTGTGCCGCCTGCTAGGCCTATTAGAAAACTAGCGGGGAGAGACTTGCGACACCCTGCTACGCAGACCAGGGGATGGGGAAGGCGGGGGCCTCACTAGGCCGACGTCACCACTTCCGAAGAGTAAAGATGACGTTTAATCATGCCCCCAGCTCAACCAAAGCATCCCGACACCCGCGAGTCACCAGACCCGGCGGACACCGCGTGTCCAGCGAGAGCTAATGGCCACCCGGTGACCCACCCTATCCCGACTTGTAGGCAAACCCAGCCCTGTTCCGGAGATAAGACCTGCTTGGCCTCCCGGAGGTGTGTGGAATGGGTCGCGGCCTTGGCACACGTTAAGCCTCCAAGTGATGCAGCACCTGGGGAAACAATGCGGCTTGCCCTCCCCCCCCCCATGCAACACACAAACCTGCGCGGGCTGTCGGCCTTGGGATAGCGCCGCTGGCCTGACCACGCAACAGCGGGGGAGGATAGCCTTGCTCCCTGGAAAGTGGACCGGGGTCCCGTGGGGACAGGCAGCAAGAGCCCTGGCTCAAAAGCTACATGTGGTGAGGAAGCAGAACTGCACGCGTTTCGCTCCACCCCCCAACCCACGCTAAGTGCCCCTGCCCCCAAGCCGCTCTGAAGTGAGCCAGCTGCGTGGCCTAGGCCGTAGATGTTGGCTGATTGCGACCCCTCGGGCCTTGGCCCCCTATACCACTTGGCAGGGGTCCCACTTCGCCCCCCTCCCCCACCTGAAAGGAGGGGGTGCGCCTCTATGCCACTACCTGTGACACAGCGAGCTGCCCGGATTCTGTCCCCCCCCGGGGGCCGCGGGGGGCAGTACTACCACGATGGGGGAGACCGGGCGGGGAGAGTGAGAAACAGGGGGGGGGGGGCGCGTGAGGACGCCACCGCATTACCAGTCCAACCTGTTGCCAATTGGTCTGCCGCCATCCCTCCTGCACCGCGTCGATTAAGCCTTTGTGCAGAATCCCTATTACTAACCCTAAGGCAGCTGCGATCACTGCGGCCGAGCCGCGGGCGGTCAACCCAACACCTCCCCTTCCTCAGGTGGCTCTCGAGTGTGGCTCGGCTGCCCTGGCTAGTGTACACCCTTCTGGTGCCACTGGGCGGAAGGGGGGTATAACATGAATGCACTCACCGTGCAAATCGGCAGCTCCTAGAGGGGGGCACACCTAAAGATGGCGTGTCCAGCGAGGTAGCGACCGCGGCGTGTACAGCATGCAAAAGAGGACATCCAGATGGTGGGGGAGGCATATATACACCTCCCCCTGTCCTCGCGCACAGGAAGTGACGCTCCCCTTGTGCGTCGCAACAAGGCTGGGTGGGGACTCCTCCCTGAGTCCCTGCCCATAAGGAGGGGTGTGGGTTGCCCTGATGGCACTAGAGGGCTGCCCTCTTAGTTGCCCCCTGTGGGGGCCGCGGGCAGCCTCATTGCACTGAGTGCCCAGGGCCTGTGGGCCTGGAATGTTACCTTCTATGTCTATTGCTCAGCTCAACAGGGATGCTTGAGGCAGCATCATCCATTCATAGTCCGTGCCAGGGGCGCCTCTTCCAGGTGCCGCTTCCCCTGCTGAATACTTCCCATGAAGCAGGGAGGATGTTTGTGCCCTCTGACGTCCCAAGATCGCCTTGAGGTGCCGTGCTCGGCAGAGCCTCACATCAGTACCACCATTGTACCGAGCGCGTAGCTCTGTCCCGCAAGTGAAAGCATTCCAATGGCTCCTCACATGCACATATCAGTTAGATCGCACACATCACTGAAAGCTTCTCTTACATACACAACTGTTTCAGCTCATGCAGCAGTAGCACTGTAAACTTCTCTTATCCTTGAGCATCTTGGGGTTCTCATATTTTATGAATCCGGGAGGGTAAACAACAGGATAAGGTTGCAGGTGGAGCAGGAGAAATGCTGAAGTGCAGGAGGAAATACATAGCCACCAGGAAGGCATTTTTGAGTTATCACTGTACACTCTAAGCATTACTGGTAGTTCAAAATGCCTCACCAGAAGTATACTGCAACTACTTATACAGTCCAGATCTGATGCTCTGAACATGGAGTGTTGCGTCATTTCAGAGGCCTTTATTGGTGTACTGTGTCCGGTTTTAGATTTCACTTTGCCATACTGTGGACAGTTCTGGAATCACTACTGTGTATTATGTTCAGCTGAGACAACCACATTTTGCATACTGTGTACGTTTGACATACACTTCTAAAGTCTTTACAATTCTGGGGGTCACTCGCAGCATAATATGGAGGCTTTGTCAGGAGTATTGTGTTCAGTGGAGTAGGCTGCATTGTGTGTGTTGTGACCAGCTGTGGAGGCCTCATCTGGAACAAGGTTGCCAGTTCAGGAAGCAACCTCCAGCATATTGTATCTAGTTATGGAGGCCTCATTTGTAGTATTGTATTGAGTTCTGAATTTTCACTTTGTTACATTTTGCCCAGCTCTTGAGGTCACCTCTGGTGCATTGTGTCGAGTTCTTCTGGCCCCCTTTTGTGTATTGTGTCCAGGTCTCATACGTATTTCTGGAGTATTGTGTCTATCTCCAGAGGGCCAGAGTACGAGTTTGGTGGTCCATGGCGGCGTTCGGGGGTACGCCGCCAAGCCAGCTGCATCCCACCCACTGTATTACGAGTACACCACCGGGCTGGTGGGGTTGTGTCAATGGTGCCACAGCAGCGGTATGCTTCTGCTCATAGAAAGCCTGAAACATATGCCGCTGACATGGCAACACCGCTTGCACAGCGGTGCACTGTGTACCATGCACCATGTTGTGCATGGCACACAATGCATGCACAAAAATGTAAGCAGACGGGGGCACAACATGTGTCCCCAGGCACCACCCCTCATGGGCTAAAACAGGCTAGGGCCCTGTTTGGGGACCCTTTCCCTGCCTTTCTATCGACCTTTTCATGGCGGGGTCCCAGCCATGAAAAGCTCGTCGGAAAGGCAGGTTGTAATCTGCACATTGGTGCTGGGATCGGCACCGCCGCCACAGACCATCGCTTTCCCCCCCGCCCACCCGCTGGGATCTAGGATCCTGGCGGTGGCGGCAATCTGGTGGTGGGCTGGTGGCGGTCGAATTGCCAAACTTGTAATCGGGTGGTCGGACCACCAAAGTTGTGGCGTTCGGACCGCCACTGCAGGTATGGCATTCTTCAGGCCGCCATACTTATCATAAAACCCATAGTGTCCAGTTCTGGTGGTGACTCCTGGAGGATTGCAGAATTTGTAAAACATATAGACCAGAAGATGGAAATTATGTTTAATAAAAGTCAATCAATGACTCATTTATTAAAATCACCTTTCCATATGTGAACTTATCAACCAAACCAGTGTTAATCTGAATAACAGTACGACAGTTACAATAAGTATATTAAACTACAATGTGAAACAATGAAATAGGAATATTGAAGTAAAGTAGCAACTACGAGCTACCTCATAATTTACCAAGCAGTTGGGTCCCTCGCATTGGCACACTCTGCAAGGGCCTTGGTACATACAGTTTCTCTCCGAGTGGTCATCTATCTCATTCTGTAGAGCTTCATTAGTAGGTGTACCTACTTCAATGGAGGAACAATGGTTCTATGGGCCCTAGCGCGTGCAAAAATGATGGCCCTTGAACTGTGGTTTGATATTAAACTAGAGCAATAATCAGGGTTCTGTAGGCCTCTGGGACCCAATGCCACTGTCCCTGTTGCACCATTGATAACTATGCCTCTGCTTAGCTTCTGTAATGCATGGAGTGTGTCTCAGCTGATACTTGGCGAGGGAAGCTGAACCTGGCACCTGCAAGAGGTGTGGCCTCTTAGAAATTGAGACTGAGGAGTATGGCTTGGCTAACAAGGAGCCGAAACTTAGGGGACAATGACTGTAGGGTCCAGACTACCTTTACAAAGGTACCCCTCGGTAAGCTTATTGGTGCTCCCAGGGCACAGAGACTAATTTCAATTTCCTGTGGGACGAGTAAAAACCTAGTTTAAACTACTCTGACTGCAACACATAAAGATGTTAAATAAGCATTTTGGGACCTTTGAGCCTCTGAGGTGAGAAGAAAGGGGTTCAGCCGGGAAATAAAGGAGCATCCGATGCATGCAGCCTCCAGGGAGATAAGATGTGAAGGAGCAAGTTCTGGAAGAAAATAGCCCTATGGCTGGAACCCAAGATGGCAGGAACAATAGGGAAACGAGTGACAGGAGCCAGGGCAGCGAGAGTTGTATCACACGAAATTAAATCTTAGCATAGGTTTTTTTTTTTTTTTTTTGCCAAGTGCATAGCATGAAAACCAGTTTTGCGCTGTCCTTGGTAACAGTACATTGCAAATCCAATCTTCCAAATATAACCAATACAGCGCTTACCTTGATCAATAGGTTTAAAACACTGGACAGACTATTACTCACGGCCTCCCAAAATGTCTGAATCTTCGGGCAGTATATAAACATATGCAGGTCGTCTTCATTCTATGCTCTTGGCGCGTAGGGAGATCTGTAAATTGTAGGTATCTCTGCCCCGCCCAACAGTGGATGATTGGCTGAAATCCATGAGATATATTGCTTAGTTGGATATTTCGGATCAGGGGAAAAAGAGATATGAATTTTGGACTCCCTTTTTGTCTGGGTGTGATCAACGAACGGGGAATACAGAACAAGGGTCTAATGATTAAGCCTCTATCTACCTCAGCTGGTCCAGTCTCCTCTGACTGAGCAGGGGGACGTGGGAAATGGTGTGTGGATCGGAATTAAAGGAGGAGGTTTCTTTTTACATTCCAAGGGCGTTACCCTAAGAGCCTTTACCTTGTTTCCTTCTTCCAGCAAATGAGGTTTGAATAACCCAGGGTTGGTATCTTTAGGAGAAGGGTAAAAACGAGGCAAATGAGGACAACAAAAACAAAAAAAATTAAAAAAGAAATTAAATCTCCATCACCTGCCCAAGGTCACTCCTGCTGTAACACCAAGAGTGACAAATAGTCAAAGGAAAGGGATTGGACTTGGAGAATTTCTTCTGCTCCGGCGGCTCCCTTTCCAACATGGATGTAGCACCATTTGGTATAAAAGGAGATTACTATGCCAAGTTTATAAGCAGCCACTGCCCCTTACCTACTCAACATTGGAAGCAAACTTTGGCACTGCAATGATATGCAAAGTTGAAGTGTAACAAGCATTGGCAAAGCCAATCGGTCCTGCCTTTTGGCGTTGCTAATGCAGACCCTATTGGCTTTGCCACTGCTTTTTGCTGATGTTATGTAGCATTGGCGAAGTTAAAAATTTACCTCTGTCAACCCAAAACAGCACTAGCAAATAAAGAGTGCAAAGGTGTATAGTGAATAACTGTGCATGCGTCATCATGCATGCTCACGCTGTGTCATAACGCAACCATAACTCCAGTATTATGATGTACACATGTCACATGCATCTCCTAGCACCCATGCACACATATGTCATGACTTGGCAGCCATTTACTGTTCCAAGGTCACAGATGCCTTTTGAGTGGTTAATTAAAAGAAATAGAGGAAGAGCAATACCAGTTGCTGCAAACAGTGGGGTGTGGGAGGTGAGGGAGGTTTACAATAAAAAACAGAGCAGGACAGGGAGGGGTGGAGAAATAATGGAAGATAGGATGGGAGTGCACAATAGAGAGTGTGGGGGTTGTCATGGTTCTGAATGAGGAAGCAGAACACAGGAGACAGGGAGAGAGAAAGAAAACACATGCATTCCCATGGAGTGCTAAAAGAAAAGAAAAAAGTACATTCATAAAACTAAGCAGTAGAAGGACACAAGTCATCCAATGAGAACATGGTAAAGAAAAAAATGATCCAGATGTGGGATGAAGAATAGGGAGCAAAGGCATCAAACAAGGTGCAGGGAAATGAGATAGACACGAAAGGCATTCAATAAAAAGCAGCGGACGCGCGGAGCGGGTGCGCTGCCGAAGCACCGAAGGCGTGCCTAAGGCAAGCCCGTCTGCGCCCGTCAGCGTCCTGGAGGAGTCCGGCACCAGCCATACTGCCAGATTAACTGGGGCTCAGGCACAGCGTAACCAGTACAATAGGGCGACGTTGCTCAACCTTGGGGAAACAAGGAAATGCAGAGGTAACTACACGGATCTGGGGGGAGAAAGTGCCCCAAATTGTGCCCAATGTAACGGGCGGTCTTTGCAAGGCGCTTTAACTAATATAAAAACTGACCATTATGTGATGGGCGGTGCTAAGGTTGGCCTGGTGGACAGATTTAAATCCATATTGCTTAACACGCGTTCCATACAGAAACACAAAACTTCAGATCTTTGACTTGTTGAAGGAATCCCTTCCTGATCTGTTGTTCCTTACTGAAACCTGGCTTTCACAATCTTCCAACCCTACCCTGGCAGCAGAAATTGCTCCCGGCTACAAGATCCTGAGGCTGGACCGCCAGGTCGGTAAAGGAGGGGGAATAGCGATTGTTTATAAGGAAAATTATGGTGCCGATTACGATCCTGGAAAAACCGGGTACGAACCGTCGGTCGGAGCGTTTTCTCCGTCCGACTCGTACCCAGTTGTAAAACTTTACAAACATGGAAGTACAATTCGCACGGAAACACCATTTCCGTACGAATCGTAAAAAACACCGACCGACGAAAATATACATACGAATGTGATCCGGGAATGCTCCGACGTGACGTCGGGACGCTTTCAGGCAGCGTTTCACGACCCAGGAAGTACGATTCGAACCGACAGCAGTCCGGACGGCAATATTTTCACGGCACCCAAAAAGTGCCGGAAAAGCGAAGTACGCCGCGAAACGACCAGATTAGGGTGCCCGGTACGCGCCGTACCCCCCCCCCAGCCCCCGTGAGTACGTGTCTTACCCCCCGTGTATATACACGCATGTGCGTGTCGAACCCCCCGTGTATGTACACCCGTGTACGTGTCGAACCCCCGTGTATGTACACCCGTGTACGTGTCGAACCCCCCGTGTATGTACACCCGTGTACCTTCGAGTTGTACCCCCACCCGCGCGCTGGGGGTACGCACCGTACATACACGGGTGGGGGTACGACTCGAACGTACACGGGTGTACATACACGGGGGTTCGGCGCGTACATACGGGGGCTGGGGGGGTGGTTAGGCACGTACATACGGGGGCTGCGGGGGTGGTTAGGCGTGTACATACGGGGCTGGGGGGGGTGGTTCGGCGCGTATGTGGGCACATGTCTCCACGGGATGGATCGTACTTGCGCGGTCGGACTTTTCACTTTGTACGGTAAATCGTCCGGGGAAGTTTCGGACACATTTTCCGACCCGAGGACGTGTGGGGAATTATTCCCAATGCGACTCATATGGAGTTTTTCCCATGCGAATCGTACTTGGCAGTTTGTACGGCACTTGTACGATTCGTACGGTAAAAAGACCGGATACGAGTCGTACGGGGGAATTTTTTACAGGATCGTAATCGGCACCTATGTATGCAACTCCATCCCGCTTGGTGAACTAGAGGATGCCGAATGTCTAGGCTTACGTTGCACCTTTTCAGCACAACAATCTTTAGACTGTGCACTGATATACAGGCCCCCTGGCCCAGCTAAACCCTTTTTGAACTCTATCAATGAGGTGATTGCACTCCTGGCCCTCTGCTATAGCCAGTACATGATTCTGGGGGATTTGAATTTACATAAGGACATTGACACAGACCTGAAAGTCATTGTCCTTACGGAATCCCTATCAGTTCTTAACTTGGCTCCTTTTTTCTTTCACCCCACACATAATAGAGGCCACACCCTCGACCAGATTTTTACAAATATAACACTGGCGGCGGATGTACCCCTTCCCATATTATGGTCTGACCATTATGTTATTCATTTTAGGATACCTAAGTCGGGAGGAGCTCATCATTCAACCGCAATTAAGAAGGAAACCAAGCGCAGGGCATTCCACCAAGTCACTCCCTCTGCCTTTATAGAAGTGCTCGAATCCTTCACTCCCCTTCTTTCGGGAAATCCAGAGAATGACGCTCTTTTGCTTGAATCCTGGTTGCTCCATAGTACTCATCAATTAGCCCCTTTGCAAATTCTCCCACCCAAGGAAACCCAATCCTCAGGTCCTTGGTTCAATCAGTTGCTTAGAACAAGTAAAAACATCTGTAAACGTTTGGAAAGGAAATGGCGAAAAAACTACGATATGGTCGCGAGGAAAGCCTTGATGTGGGAGCCATCCTGATCCTTTTAGATCTGTCAGCGACCTTTGATACTATTCCCCATAATAGGCTTCTGGATAGAATCCAGAACCTCGGTATTGGTGGCACTGTTTTAAAATGGCTCTCCTTTTTGAAAGATAGAGACCAGGAGGTTTGAACTCCTCTCTTTGTGGCTGGAATCACTAGTATAATGTAGGGGGTCCCTCAGGGTTCCATTTTTGAGCCCCATGTTTTATGTACCCTCTGGCGTTCTTGGCGGAGGCATATGGAGCGAAAATTATTTCATATGCTGACGACACGCAGCTATTATTCACCTGTGACAAGGGAAAGAGCTTTGAGGGAGGTATGATTAAAAGATGCCTCTCAAAAGTATTTACAAGGTTAAAAATTACCCAGCTCAAATGTAACCCAGAAAAGTAGGACATTATTCTCTTTGGCTTCCCTCCTTCAGACGAATGGAGACTCTGGTGGCCTGAAGATATGTCACCCCCTCTTGCCTTACAACAAACAGTAAAGAACCTGGGCGTTATGATAGACAATTCCCCATCTATGAACGCCCAAGTCCAATCAGTGGTGGAAGCTTGCTTTGGCCTCCCTAGGATGCTGAGGTAGTTCCTTCCACTCTTGTCTTTGGACTGCAGGAAATCCATGGTCAAGGCATTAATTACCTCCAGATTGGACTATGTGAATGTTCTGTACCTGGGCCTTCCGGAATACCTGGTCAAGTGATTGCAGGTGGCCCAAAATGCAGCGGCCAGAGTTATTCTTATTCTAAAACCTAGGACTCATATGTTGAACCATCTCAGAGTTCTTCGCTGGCTTCCAGTGAAAAAGAGGATCAGATTCAAGGCCCTGGTGTTATTCTTTAAGGCCTTCCATGGGAGGGGCGCAAGATACCTCAGTAGGAGGGTTACCCACTATACTCCTCCCAGAACTTTGAGATCCTCTTCCTTGAACCTTGCTGTAGTTCCTAGAATATTGCGTGCCCGCTGGGGAGGCATCTCTTTCAGGTTTCTCGGAGCTTGGAGCACAGGCTCCCCAAGTCGTTAAGATCGGTGACCGATTTAGCAACATTCAGGAAGCTCCTTAAAACTTGGCTTTTTAATCAATGAATGAATTTAATTCTTTAGCAGCTTCCTTTATTCCATATTTGCATGTGCATATGGGGGCTGTTAGCGCGGTGCAAGCAAGGCCTTCGAAAGCGCTGGGACGCTCTCTTTTGAGTAGCTGTGCGCTATATAAGTGCATTCAATCATTCATTCAAAAGCATGAGGGCGACCAAAAGCCCACTTTATGTATATATTTTAATGACCGTGAGCCCACTATACATACATATTTAAATGCATTAGAAACAACAAGTCTTAGACAAAGGACAGCTAAAGCTAACTGTGGAGAAGACCCAAAAATGATAAGGGATTGGGAGAAAACCGTTGTAGCTTATTGATGTAACTGGACAGAAAGACAGGCGGATCACATGTGGAGACTTACACCTCACGTAGCGTAATAAGAGGTTCACCGCTGTACCCATGTCTAAACTGAAGAAAGGCAACAAAGATGGGAGCATTTTTCAGAGGAAGAGTGGTCATAGAGTTAAAGGTCACTGTATGAGACTGGGGAGAAGGCAGAGGGCTTAGTCATATAATCACACAATTAAAATAAGAGAAAAAAATGAATGCACTGCATGGCCTCTAGCAGCTGTTCAGACAACATAATGAAACAATAAAAAACATGCCTGAGACAGAAAAAGAGGAACAACAGTACTGAATAAACAGTGGTAAACCTGGGACAATGACAGATCTGTCTGTGAAAGGTGCAAATGCTTTTTATCTACAGACTTCATGTGCTGTCACATAGTGCCAATATCGGCAACAGTAGTCAGTTTACATGCAGCACAATACATCAATAACCACACGACACCTTGTTAGTGGAGAAAATTGCTGCAGGTTTATTTGCAAAACAAATATGCCAACATGGTGGGTTATCTTAGGGGCGGTCCCAGGGCAGGCCAACCCTTATGCCGCTTGCCCGTCTGATGAGCCAAATTACACCGTGGCCGTCGCCAATCGGTGTTTACCAATCCTTGGGAGGGGCCACCCCTCCCAACAGTGGACCACTAGTCCACTCCCTTACTCACGCCCCCCAAAAGGTGGGCGGAGCGTTCCAGGCAGCCCCCGGTTGCTCAGACCCACAACCGCCCGTAGGACTAACGGGGTGCCGTAGTTCTTCCAGGGGACAACGCTAAGACATCCCTGGGTATCCTTGGCTTAGCACCATACTGTGCTGCTGCATGAAGTACCCCTTGGTAACTTGCAGACTCTGGATCGCCCTGTAACTCCTACACAGCTCTGGGGGTGGCCACCGTCACAACCAGGGCCCCCCACCAAGGTAGGCCTCTTTACTTACAACATGCTGATACCGGGCCTCTCCCAGGTCCAGCCAAAACAAGTCTTAACCCATACAGAACCGGAGGCCAGCATGCCCCTTCTGGACAGGTGCCCCGTCTTTTCTAAACTCCCCGTGGATTTTTGACTGATCTGACCTGAAACCAATAATTAGGTGTTGGTTCAGTGTTAACATTGCCTGGCTGAAGAGCAATACCTTTGACAAGCCACTCCTGCCAGGAAATGCCAGTGCGGGTGGAGGTAAGAGTTGACAAGCCCGCCTTGCTTCCTCTTTCACTCAGTTATCTGAGTCTAGCACTAGTTGGAGTATGTCCATCGCATTCCGTCAGTCACCTCCCTGTGTGAGCCTTGCCCTCCCCAAACTTCTGCTAGTTTACCAGTGAGCAGACAGGACAGAGTGAACCAGAGGGAAACCAAAGTATAAATACCTCTCTTTTTTTAATACTGGGAATGCCAGTGTTCTTCTAATACTTTGTAGCCCAATAGAGTTTAACCCAGGCGTTTCCCCCAGACATATGGACCATATCGCCCTAGTTGGAAGACAACTTCCACAACCTGCATAGCTGCCAGCCAAGGCTTAAGGGAGGGAGAAATTACACGTTATCGTTACTCAAATCAATGATACCTGTTTCATCGAACTCAAGGACGGGATACTAAGTGAACCTACCAGGATCTGCACCTGTAACCAGAGGTCGGACCCAAGCCCCTCTAAGTTCTGCCGCTCCACCTGCCTGTGAACATGAATCCCAGGGCAGACCTCAGGTATCTAACCCATGCTTGGCCATGCCTGAGCTAAAACACTTCCGAAAGGCAGGACAACAGGCTAACCACCAACATTGCATTCTGAATGTTCACTGACAACTGCCAAGGAAAATGCGCATAACTGAAGCAACTGAACCACTTATCGCCGTGTTGCATGAGCAAGGGCAACCTGTCAAAGTATCCAAACGCCACCAAAAAGTCTAACCGTACCATGAACGGTAACCCCAACTGGCCTTGAAGCCAGACAAACAATGCTAGGACAACTCAGCAGCCTCCCTCCGACTTACATGCTGGTAATATGCTCAACAGATTGGCAGCTGATAGCTCCGTCCCCCGTGTGACCCCTGCTTGCCAACTTAGCCAGGGGGGGTGGGCCTTCAGGACTACTTAGCATGCACACTTCTACCAGTGCCTAAAAGACCTTTGTCATGCTGCCTGGCCTAATGATTCTGGCCCTGCACTAGAGGCTCTCACTTCGGCCTTGGGTCAAAACAAATCGCCAGGAACATTGCTGCCGAGTGTGCTGCAAGGTTCTGCCTCCTCATCCATCGCATCCAGGTGCGTCCATTGGAGCGTGGGGGTGTAGCCCCCCCGCCCGCGCCTCGCGCTCGCAGCTCCCTCCTCTGTGAATGTCAGTCAGCATGACGTCGGACCGTGGGCGGTCCGGCGTCATGTTGACTGACATCTTTGTCAGACGCATTTGGGAAAGGCAGCACAAGTGCGCATGAGTGGGCATGGAGCTTAATTTTTACTCTGTGCCCAGTCATGCGTACTTGTGTTTTTGCTGCCTTGCGCATGCCCATTAGGAGCCCCTCGGTCTCCTAATGGGCAGGCGGCGGGCGAGGAGTAGGCTGTGCCGTCAGCCAATCCTGGCGCTGCTGCAGCGCCAGGATTGGCTGAGGGCCGGGTTGCCAGTCACTTGCGTCACGTGGACGTGGTGTTCCGGACCGTTTGAAGGGGCAGAGAGGCACCAACGCGGGCCAGGAGAAGAGGCGGTCACCGGTCAGGTAAGTGTTTTTTAATTTTAGGGTGGTTTGGCTGGGTTGGGGTTGGTCAGGTTTGGCTGGATAATCTGGCCGGGTTGGCGCCTCGGCAGTGCTGGGCTTGCTTGCAGTTTTGCTGGTACTAGTAATAGGTTAGTAAAATTAAGGTCGGGGGAAAGTTTGACCTTTTATTAGATTACGATTTGGTATTGTTTGCTGAACGGTTGACTGAACTCTGGCTTCTCTCAAGATTACATTTTGGTAACGGCTGCAGTGCTTGTTCTCCTGCTTCATCCCCAAATTACAGGTTCGCTTTCGCCCTGGTAATCCACCATTGATGTTACCGGCAACATTTATTGTGGCTTTGGTTCCCTGTGGCCTACCACTACGAAGTTGATAAGCTTAAACACCAAAATCTACTTTTCTAAGATAAATTCAATGTTTATGCAACAAAATAAAATCGCGTTTGTTTTTTATATCTTTAGCATACATGGCAATTTCCTTTGAAAAAGCTATGGTGAATCAATGCCCTGGAGTATGCAGATGTGTGAGTGACGAGATTGCACCATTTCACCTGTGGCTACCCTCTCACTTCCACTGCCCATTGCCCTTCCCCTTCAGGGTTTCGTTTTGCTATTCATGCTCACTCACGCACAGGCGGAGCTAGAGCTACCTTCTGGGGAGTGGAAAATCTTTAGACTTAGTCGATCAACACCTGCGAAGCCTGTCATATAGCACTACAGCCACATATATGGTGCCACAGTGCTTTACCGCACAGTTCTAGAACTGAGGTTCAACACCTAAGGGGAGTTGCAGTGTAAAGCAGCCAAACGGACCGAAATGTATTTCTGGCAGAGAATGCTACGGCTAGTTTTTAGAGGGTTTAAACTGCAGACTTGGTAGGTGAGAAAGCGATTGGCAACAGGATCGGGAGGAAGTAGCCATTCATCCAGAATCGCACCTTCCTAGCACGCATTATAAAATTAAAAAACAAATGCACAGTCTCACCTCGCCTCATTCATAGAATAAGCAGGTTGTCAAGAGGGATGTCAAGTCAGCCTCCAGAAGCAGACACACGGTTTCTCTCGCTGCCTCAGACCCCCGGCCATCTCACGCTTGATGGTTATGATTTGCGATGGTATGTTCTGGTATTTTTAGCAATTTCGTGCATTATGTACTCATGGAAGTTGAATTTAGCCATAATTTCAAAATCTGATATGAATCCAACCTTCATGGACCAACATTGGACATCACTGCCAGAAAGGGCCTCTGTGGTGGTCTGGTAACAATGGCCCCTTTCAATATACATTGGCTATGAGCATGTGCGTTGTCAGACTCTCTCTCGTCGTGGTGATGCCTGGGGATGCCATTGGGCCACGTACAGGCCTTCAGACTCTATGTTAACTAGATTTTCATTTCTGTGAGGAGGTTGTTTTTGATGCTATGAATGAATTCACATATGTCCAGAAAGCAACCAGCAGCTACTTGTAAAGTGTTCATTAGCTTTCACACTAATTTGTTTTTCGGTATATAGTTCTCTGATGAAACAGTGTGCATCTTTGAGTGCAGTGCAGCGAAGGGTGAGTGATGTCTGTGTGCATGCAGGTTGAGCAGTGTGCCTGTATGAGTCCAGGGTGAGTTATGTGGATGGGTGAATGCAGGCTTAGTGAACCCCCTGTAGGTTGTTCCGGCTCGGTCGCTACGCTCGCTCGCCACAGTGCAGTATTTACGCCACACCACTTTCAAATGTCACCAGCCGCCACTGATCCAGTTACGTAATCAACACTTATCAGCCACCTATAGCAAGCAGGACTAGGACTCCAAGAGTCACATCAGGAATCACAGCCACAACGCCGGGAGCGGACGCGCTCACCCCAACCTACTGATGCCCAGACCGCTTGCATACTGCTCACAGTATGGTTGAGACAAGAGAGGCTGATAATTAAAAGCCCTTTTAGATGAACGTTAGACAGACCCGACAGGGAGAATCATGTGAAATGAGGTAGGGACCACCACACCCGCCTGTGAATCAGCCCCGGTGTCTTTTGTCACGACCCCTACTAAGCCCTTAGAGATCACCATCAACAACCTGCAGTGGCCAGGTGGCCGGCATCCAGCGGGACCTTCAAATCCCATTTACTCTCCAACTCCTGGCCGCCTGACGGCACTCCCTGCTGCCGGTGTCTTGTTGCCACCATAACTCGCCCCTCTTGCCCGTAGAAAATTACATCGCTGAAAATGTGTGGTCACCTCTCATCGGGGGTCAGTGGAACGTATAACATGTGTCCCGAATGTACAATATACGTGATGGTGTGCCGGCGTATAGGAATCAGAACCTAATGGTAACAGTGCCTGGACCTAGTATTCAGAACTGTGACCTATAGATTATGCATGGTGCTTTGCAGCACAGCTTGGCCCATCTGATCAACTTTACAAACCCTGGAAGCAAGCCTATGCTGGTTACCCTCAGATCCTAGCCGTGCACGCCTTAACCCAGGGATTCCCTTACTAACGGAGCATTTGTCCACACAGACTGACATCTGCATCCCCCTTCCGAATAACAATATATGTGCTTAATGCTAGCCGGCTTTACCGCTAAGTGTCCCAAGTCAAGCAATGCTATATACCACCCTATTATCTACTTTCTCTGACCGCAAGCGAAAGGATAATGTATTCACCAACCCAATGTAAACTAAAATTGCAAGCAGCACTTGTCAGGAGACATTCAACATCTGTCATTTAAGCGCAGCAAGCGTGGCAATCGAACTTAGAGAGCTGACACGCCTCTATTTCCCTTGAACTCCAAGTGTGACAAATGAGGCAGTCCCCCCCCCCCCCCCTCCAAGGCTAGAAGGATGGCTTGGGCAGGAGGAAAGCTGACTGTAACCGACAAACCAAATCCGCCACAGGAAAGCACACAGTTACTGCGAGAATGTGTACCCTTACCTTCAACAGGAGCCAACAAAAGACCGTCATGATAGCCCTAGTGGTATCGGTTCAACTGCCTCACTCATAAAATACCGGGCACTCAAAGTAAAAGCCCCCCTCCTGAATACTCATGCAAAGCTTCTAGGTTGGCACTGTGCAACATGCCCACAATCAGTTAATGTCATTTTGGGTCGAACAAATGGCTGTCCTGCCATTACTAATGGAGTCTTGGGGTGGACCTAGAACCCGGTGCTCCTGGGGTTGCACGCTGTGTTTCAAACAGATAGACATACTGCACGCTTCACTGTCTTGTAAATACCCGAGACTACCCTTACGCGGAGTTACTCTCATGCGCACATTCCACCCAGGAATAGCGCGTTGCA
Source organism: Triturus cristatus (assembly GCF_964204655.1). NCBI lineage: Eukaryota > Metazoa > Chordata > Amphibia > Caudata > Salamandridae > Triturus > Triturus cristatus. Next base: position 319,270,630 of record NC_140586.1, on the reverse strand, counting down.
CATGATCGCCAGGTGTGTCGCAGATTGACCCATTCAGATGCTAAGGCATGGGTGTACTGTGGGAACCCTGCCCTGAGGGCAGACCACCAGCATCTCAGTACTTAGTGCATGCAAATACCTGCTCCAGCCCCAAATTAAGGCCGAGCTGGCCGCCACACTAGCCAGCTCCCGCTAGGAGCCCCCCCCCCCCCCAGTTGGCTTGGAGCCCCTGAAACCTAGACCTCCCTTACACCACTGCAATATCCACAGCGGGCAGCCATATTCAACACTGGTAAGCCTGGGCAACTCTGGCAGTCCTATGCTTCCCCAAGTATATTTACATTTGCTGTGGTTCATCGCATGATAAGACATCCGCAACGCATGACCACCAGAAGAGCATGTAGATCCGGGCGGCGGATATGATTGCTTAAAGAACCAAAGGCTGGGTAAACAGCTTGACACTGAAATATCTGTCCCGTGAGAGGCATAGTACAGTTCGTGAATTCCACATACTTCTTATAATTATATATTTGCCAAGCTTCCCTTCCCTAACCTTTCTTGATGTCATCCCAATCACCAAGCTCATTACGAAATGTAAACCATTTTGACGATGAGCCCACATCTTTGCTGACACTGAACTATGTCAAAATTCCCCCAAGACGGGTGCTGACCCAAGCAAATTACACCTCTCGCCTCACCTGCGAGGACTGCACAGCCAAACTAATCCCGCTGTGCTGCCCGGAGGACACAGTTGACAATCTCTGCAATGGCACCCTGCACATTTATGAAACGCACACCCCATCGCATTACTCTGGGAATGGCAGCAAGATGTCAGACATAACATCAACACCCTATATTATAGTCGAGTTAACCGCCGACTGTGAAGAGAAACGCACGCGGCCTCCCACGGGACACAGCACACCTCAAATCATTCCAAAGCCTCGAAACATAACCGGGGTGCAGGGCAGAAGCATATTGCACCCGCTGCCCATGCTTATTGTTTGGGGAATCAGGAACACAAAATTAATGACCAGTGTTGCAAACCGAGTGGGTAACTGTGCCGGAAGCACCCAAGGCCTCCCCCAGTGCAAAGCTGGTCCTCTTTACAGGAAACGTGCCTTGCTTTGCAGGCCGAGACACCTGGTGCGTGCTTGCACACCGTGACCACACATGAGTGATGCACCCGGTGTCCCCTCTTGTGTCACTGCAACCATGAAACCTCATGTAAACCTGCCCCTGGTGACACCCCTGAGTACCTGCACCCGGGTCCCCCTGTGCTTGAGGGAGCTAGTCTGTGCCTAGGTGATGTGCCTCCAGACTGGTAATTTGCTGTTTCTGTCATTGCATGTGGATAAATGATCCAGCAAGAACAACATACCCGACACGTCAGGGTTGTTGGCATAGTCAATGGTTGGTAGTTGCATAAGATGAAATAAGCAGCAACTGAGCTTGTGAATAATATTGCAAACGTTCACTTGAGCGCGCTGACAGGCAATATTGCTTATGATGCAGCAAGTACATCATCCCTGTCATGAAAATTGTTTTGTTGTTGTTTTTTTAACCCGTTTGCATTGTAAGCTGCAATGCTGAAATTAAGCAAATATTAAATTGCAACGCCCCCCCCCCACTGTATACTTAGTCTTTGCCCTATGCCAGGCACAAGTACTCTTGTTGTCCCTTCCGTTCCTGCCAACTCAGAAACTTACTTACACTCCTATGTCACTAGCAGGCTAGGTCGCCGGTGCTCACTGGGTCATAGGAGAGATCTATATCTACGTACTTGGACAGGACGCGGGAGAGTACCAGTGTTCAGGAGGGACAGTCTGCTCAACGGAGGTCCAAGTCAACCTACGATCGTGACCTGCTGGAGAGACAGAAACAATAGGAAACAAAGGAGGCATCCGAGTGTCACCTTCCAGGAGGCACCTGCCCATACACTGGTACGCGTTAGGATATCTTGGCCCCGCCGTCCCTCAGCTGTGACCCCCTTGATGTTCTCTGTTTCCTGCTCCAGCTCCAGTAGAACAACCAAGTGTTAAGCAGCAGATGCATATGTCCAATCATAGCCACTAGCCAGCAGGCTCGTGGTGACTAATATGTTCTCTCATTAATTCCCTTGGTATCAATTGTAACTGGCAGCTGCGCCCCTTTTCCCTATCCCCACGCACAAGAGGGAAAAACTGGCCAGGCCCCGCAACGCCGTGGCGCTGTCCCCACTGCCCGTCGCGCCATGGCCCGAATGGGTGGGCCTGTTGCCTGCGCACTGCACAACAATTAGTACCATCCTACCTCTGATACATGGCGCGAAATCGACCCAAGGATGGGAGCGCTGTACATGAGAACCGTACTAACATACATATTCAGATACGGGGGATTAAGTGATTTGCCCAGAATCACGGATGTGAACGCGACCTCGACGCTCGATCCCTGGTTCCTGCACCCGAGTCAGCGGCCTGAGCCTCGGCGCACTGCGCGGACCCGGCGCTCCACACCCCCCCCACAGCCGAGCATTGCACCTCAACCCCGGGAGGCCTGGCGACCATGAGGAGTCGCGGTGGGCACCGCCCCGCAGCCCACAGCAATGCGGGGCGCCCGGCATCCTTACTGTAGAAGTAGCGTGAGATCGCTCAACTGAGCAGGGAGCGGGCCACGTGGCGTATATAGCGCAACTCGAACCCAGAGTATACGAGCGCTGTGCATGAGACAGTATATACAATACATAATCGGACATGCCAATAAAAGTGAAATGCATAAGACATACGTGATGAAAACGCGACCGAGGCTCGATCCCTGGTTTCCTGTACCAAAATTCCGCACCCTGACCTGGGGGCATGCGCAAGCCAGGCGCCCCACCCCCTCGACTGCCGTGCAGTACCCAGTGCCCACCCTCGAAGGCATGGCAACCATGAAGCCGAGGGAAGCGCCGCCCCGCAGTCTACAGCAACGCGGACCGCTCGGCGCTTTGCAACCTTACTGGGAGATTACATTTTTAAAAATTCCACAGTTGAACAGGGGGGGCGGCAACAAGGCACAATATGCGCAAAATTTTACCGGAGGATAGGGGCGCTGCCCGTGAACACCGGATTTACATAACATTCAGTCACGGTGATATTGGTGAATTGCCACGCGCAAGCCAGACGCTTCACCCCCTCAACTGCCGTGCAATGCCCAGCCACTCCGGGAGTCATGGCGTAAACAGGAAGAGCGAATGCACGCAAAGCATTGCGGGGACTGTAGTCGACCCTTTAATCTGTCAACCGATTGCTATGCACACATCTTAGTTTTTCCGTTTTATATTTAAGACCACGTGACAGGTCCGTAACAGGTAATCTTAAGCCTGCGGAACAAATTGCACTAATGGTTTTGTGCATTCCACTTCAATGTATCGACAGTTGCCCACTTTGCAAGCTCTCTAGTTAGGGTTTCCACCGGCATCACCAGTAATTTAATGACCCAACTGGCACAAAATAAGCAAAGTCACAATACCCGTGTAGTCCTTATCTACGAACTTGAAACCGCGACACAAGTAATGTGACCAATGAATACATGTTTTGTTTAACATTTTATGTAATATCACGTCCCGAAATTTTACAGAATTTTAAAACAACAAATTAAATGGCCGGTATTTTCTTCAGTGACAAACTTCTTTGTTGCTAAATTTATATAGCTTTTTACGCTGTACGTGAGCCCGCATCCACATAAAGTTCAGTCACGGAGATCTAGGCGACTTGCCCAAGGCTCACCGGAAGCGCAAGCTCCACCCGGATGAGGGAGCGCCGCGCAAGATAGGGCTCCCGGGTCGCAGCATGTCCGGCAGCGCCCACCCCAGGCGCGCCTAGCCCGGAGCGCCGCCGAGTGTGCCCGGCGCCCACTGCAAGCGGAGAGCGCACCAGGGGCACCCCAGGCCATCCGGCCCGGCAAGGATGATTGACCAGCCCAGTCCCAGGTGCGATGAGCCTCCTCTCGCCTTCGGAGGAGTCAACAGGCACGCGAGGCCCCCACCAGTGCCCAGCAGAGGACGCCGGGGATAGTCCGCTCACACGCACAGCACCACCCCACCCCCGCTTCATCTCCATGGCAGCTGCCCGCCACCCCCGGCAGCCAAACCAGCCGAAGCTAGGCCGCCCAGCCATGCTGCACCATCATCAGAGTGCATAGGCAGGGGGGGCCCTGTGACCACTCACCCGAACTCGAGACAACACAAGGCGAAGATGAAGCGAGGCGTCGTGAGGCGAAGATGCAGCGAGGCACCGTGCGAACAAAAGGCGAGACGGGCAGCGGACAAGAGGCTGCTCAGTGGGCGGGGGACAGTATATGTAGCCCTGTCCCGCCTCCCACTACCGGAAGTGGCCGGCCGGAAGTCCCCTTGAGTGGCCCCCCGGGCAGCCTTGACATTCTACATGGTAAATTCATTAAAATAGTATAGCAGCGAAATCCAAATTAGAAAGCGTTGACTAACTTTGGCCAGCTTGCATGACGTCACATTGGCATTTCACCTTCTAAGATGGCGCGAGGATTCTGCCCAGCCTACATTCGTTGGATGGAGTGTTTCAGGCTTATATGAGCGATACACGAAGGTGCAAACTCTGATTGAGTCAGTCCGGCTCAAACAGCAACAACGTCCCATTGTTTGAAGCCGGGCATTCTCTCCGTCTGGTACCGAGCTGAAAACAACGCTATGCTTGAGAAGTGATGGGCATACATTAAAACACGCGCCATCTCAATCCAGTAAACTCCAGAATAAAACCAATTCAAAGAATACAGAATTCTAAAAACCAAACTGCAAAATACCAAAACCCAACTTGGTCCCCTTGATGCATGAATCGACCTTACTAAATGTATGTTCCTTATAAATGAGAAAGTGGACATTAAAACATGTAAAAGAAAAGTTACAAATCTTCTAAATACAAATTTGCGAAATGTGGGCTCTCGGTCTCGAACACTGCGGATGAGTCAAAATGGCTGTCTCGGTAGTGCTGTAGTGTGTCTTCCTGTAAGTCCTAACTATACTACTACTAAACTGAGAAAAATCCTAATTTTAAGACTTTCGGTATTCACAGAAGGCATTTAGGAGTCCTAAAGTTAGGACTCCTAAATTCTGTGAATACCGAAATGAGTAAGTGCCTTCTGTGAATACCAAAATGAGTAAGTGCCTTCTGTGAATACCAAAATGGTAGTAAGTTTAGGATTTTGTCTTAAGTTAGTTCTGTGAATCGGGCCCTTCATTTTTTATTTTAAACATATCCCATTTTCCGATAAGGAAAATGGGCTGCTTTTAAAAATAATGATAGCTTTATTTAAGACCAATCAAAAATAGGGTGGTCTGCTGACCCCAGCATGCTACCACCCCTGTGATGGAAGCGAGTTGTAGTGTGTCGAAATTACAACCTACCTTATTAATACTTATGAGGGAGGTAGAATCATGACAAACTACAAGTTTTCCAAACCAACCTATTAGTACGTAGGTCGATTCACAGAATACAATTAGATTTGCTGAAAGTCGGTGGGCAAATTGTGACTCCAATGTACTTACATCGGGCCCCAGATATGGTGGCCCGAGTGTGGAATTGGGTTTTAACGCTCTAAAAAAGCCTCCTCCTTTCCCGAACATTTGTTAAATTTCTGGCTTACTTAGAAGCATTCTATAGCAGGTGGTAGCTGAAATCTCATGGAAAACGTGGCAGGATTTCCAATGTCTACGATAGACCTGTCAGCTTTAGGGTGTTTTTCTTCCCAAACATTTTGCCTTCACCCCTCCTATTTTTGCTGATCTCCTTTTTGCTGGCCTTAGGACTCTGCATACTTTACCACTGCTAACCAGTGCTAAAGTGCTTGTGCTCTCTCCTTAAAACATGTGGGAATAAGCTTATACCCAACAGGGACTTTTATTCTACTTGTAAGCCCCTAGTAGAGCGGTACAACATGTGCCCAGGGCCTGTAAATTAATTTCTACTAGTGGGCCGGTAGCACTGATTGTGCCACCCACTTAAGCAGCCCCTCCAAACATGTCTAAAGGTTTGACATTGCAGCCTGTGTGTGCAGTTTTAAACTGTCAATTTGACCTGGCAAAACAAACCTTTTGCCATTCCCAAACTTTCCTTTTTAATACATATAAGTCACCCCCAGAGTAGGCCATAAACAGCCCAGAGGGCAGGGTTCAGTGTTTTTAAAAAGTGGGACATGTACTTTAAAGTTTTCCATGTCCTGGTAGTGAAAATACTCCTAAATGTGTTTTTCACTACTACGAGGTGTACTTCTCCCATAGGATAACATTGGAGTTACCTTATTACATTTGGTGAGCTGTGACTTCCAATTGAGAGTAGTTAGCCAGATTGAGTTTGGTATCTAAATAATTGTAATTAAAAGTCCTCTTTAATGGTGAAGTTGGATTTTTAATCACAAGTCTGAAAATGCTACTTTTAGAAAAATGAAAAAAGAACAGATGATGGACGGAATTTGCCTGTGTAGCACTTTTAGAAAGATGGCATTTTCTTGTCCCCACTATTTGGTGTCTGCTGCCTGTATCCTGGGTCATATGACTAAGTGTAGTTGGCAGTTGGTCTTTGTGTATCGCTCCCAGACAGTGATACAAAGGGATGAAAGGTGTTGGCAGGATGAGCCACTCTGAGTTAACGAGGGAGGGAGCTGTCACCTACTACACTTCCCCAACAGTAACTCAGCCAAGGGAGACGAGGAGAGTATGTTCCGCACGTCCCTCCATAAAGTCAATTCAATCACAGGAATGGGTACGGTGGCGTTAACGACAAATGAAGAAGCATGTAAATAATGTACTGTTTTCTAATATTCTTGGATCATTTCAGGAATCCAAAATTCGGATGTCGCAGGACTTCTGCCACATGTCAAGGGATTGTCATCCTTTATGAAAGAGTAAACCTTACACACATAATAGCATCATGCTTAAACATCGGCATCCTCTTCCCACCTGGTATGTCAATGCCACCAGGAGTACTCAACCTCCTCGAAGACTGTAATGGAAGGAGGGAGTTCTTAGATAAAAACTACTGGACAAAAATAGGGGGATCCAGATTAACTAAAAATAGCTCAGTGTCCCAAGGTTATTACCTATATTCAAGAGGAAACAGGGTATATCTAAAAGCAATTGCATATGGTTATGTTGAGAACAATGGCTTAGACTTGTCTACCATCTGCCAACATGTTTCTGCCCAGGCTGGTAGCATAAACGGTCTGGTTCATTCTTCAGCGCTAATGGATCCCTAAAACTAGTTGCTGTGGCTCTACTAGTCACTGACACACAATGTTAATTTAGGTGTGAGCTACCTTTTAACCCAGGTGAGTCCCACCTGGAGCTCAATAAGGGCACAAACGTCATGCAGATGACATGGGGATGTTGATACATAGAGACCTTTTGGTCAGAAGTAGTAAAACGACTGCAACTGTTCACCGGGGGGTTAAGCCACAGTGACACTAAAACAGTGTTTATTAGTTGTGGTCCCTGGACATAAGAGGAGTAAAACGAAGTGCACGTTTGCTGCATCTTAGCTAAAAGGTGCAAAGCTGAACACAGTCCCCAAGACTGAAGAGTAGGGCATGGGATCTGATACAATGACTGACAGTGCAGAGTAAGGAAAAATGAACAAAGATGGATGAAAAGTTAACTGAAGATTTAGCTGAGTGGGTAGTGATGATCAAGGAATTATCGGACTCCCATGTCAGTAGACCTCCATGACTGTAGGCTTGACCTTTGTCCTGCAAATGGAAAATGTTACAGACATACCCTGGGACATTTGTAGATGAAGTGCACTTTTACTGGAGGGAGAGAATAGTGAATACATTTTTGAGTTTGCAAGCTAGAATATGAAACATTCATGTAAAGAATGAGTGATGCTCTATAAAGCCAGGGCTGGACTGGGAACTCAAAGCAGGCCTGGGAAATTTTGTGAGACCAGCACCCATAGGTTGCATAGCAAGCGAGCCTGACCACTACAAGTAGGGTTCTTCCCCCAAGAACATTTGGGGAAAAATAGCTAAAATGGTGCATCCTCCAACACGTGTGTGGACTTGTGGATGAGACCTAGTGTCCCAGTGTGCTTCATTGCCTCTGCCCTGTTTGAAGGAGGAGGAGCCTAGCCAGCGCTGCACTCTCTAAAGTGATGTGTTGTTCCAGTGGCGCGGAATGCATGCAGGCTGTGCACGGGCAATGCCCAGGCCGAGGGCAGGATCGCCCGTGCCAGTCCCTGCCCATCAGAGACCAGAGGAGGCTGGGCTGGGCCGGGCCCCCTCTCTTGGTCCTCTCTTGGTCTCTTGATTCAATTGCTTTCCTTCACAAGGGTACAGCCAACAAGCGGCAGGGCGAGTCATCTGTGAGCTCAAAGACAGGTTTGGACCCGTTTGCCCTTCCGGTACAAGGTACGCCCGCAGAGGTTTTTCCTTTTTATTGCTGATCTATCACAGTCCGGAGCTCAAGTGGTTCATGGCTCTTCCCCTCATATGCGGTGGGCCAAAGTACATTGACTTTCTTCATCTCCAGTCCTTATGTATCCCTGGGCTAGCTTAGCGCCACGCCCAGGCTCCTTGGTCTTGGGGTTTTCATTTCGTTGTCACACTGCCCCGTTTAAAAAAAAAGGGCACTGCCGAGCTTGGTCTAATGGGGAATCAAAAGACAGCTGTAGTAGTTCATGCGACACCGGCAATAACCACCATGGACTGCTTTCTACAGAGAGCATCGGGTGTCCTTGACAAGGAAATCGAGCTGGTGACACGTCAGCTCTCCTGTTCCCCGACAAATCAACGGCTGCTACGTTCCTTGAGTCCAAAAAGAGGTCAGGCCTCATCGCTGCGCATCCCTGAATTGGTGGAGCTGGTAGATCTTCCTTAACCCTCCCGTCAGGATCTAGGTCCAGGCGGGGGAGCAGACTCACGGGACATCGTAGACGGGGCCTGCAGGGCACGGTCAGCCCCAGTGACCATGTCAGGTGGTAGGGTGATAACCACCAAGTTGGTAGCAATTTGTTCTTACGTCCGGGGGGACACTGGGTCTGGGGCCAAGCAAAAGTGTTTCTTGCCAGGGTCCAAGGCAAAGTGACTCAGAGCCAAGACCTTGATATCTACCATCCAGAGAGTAGTGTCCTTCTCCAAAAGACGAGATGGCAGCTATGTTGTAAACATTTGTGGCTCCCTCCTGGCAGGACTGGATTCCAAGTCTGAACCGATCAAGCAATGTCTGGCCTCTATTGAGCGGGAACTTTCTGACCTGACCCAGCACATCAAAAGGGATAACGATACAGTTAACAATGGCCCAGGGGCCCCATTGGTTTGGTGTGGACATCGACAGCCTGGCCCCCTATTTGTAACTGGAGAGGTTACATCATCACACACCCTCTCATAAGAGAGCACCATCACTCCCACCCTTCCACCGACTTGGCACGCCCCGCTCCCGACCCTACAAGAAGTATCAAAGAAGGTAGCATCACCCTTGGAGACCCCCAGGACGAAGACTTGCTGATGTAGCAATAGTAATACCAGGAGGGAGTCTGGGCAAGGAGGGGCTTCCAACTTTGTCAATGGTGAGCCGGGAGTGCAGTCCCATGTCCAGGGCCCAGTTACGCTCCATTTACCCCCGGAAGCAACACCATACGTTGTGGTCCTAGGAAATGTACCGGTGTTGAAGCCTGGTGCCACTGAAGACTTTCACCAGCTACAAAACAAAGTGTTGAACAATAATACAATCCTATGATTCAGAATGGAGAGGCATATTAAAATAGTGTGGAGGGTTGCCTGGTTTTAGCCAAATGACAGAATGAGATTGAGATATGTTTGGACGCGCAGCCAGAGCCGGAAGGGATCATTGTCAACGCTTTTGTACTCAATCAATCAATCAATCAATTATTCCATTTGTAAAGTGCACTACTTACCAGTGAGGGTCTCAAGGCGCTGGGGGGAGATGAATGCTGCTACTGCTCGAAAAGCCAGGTCTTGAGGAGTTTTCTGAACGTCAGCAGGTCGTGGGTCTGCTGCAGGTGGGTGGGGAGGGTGTTTCAGGTCTTTGCGGCGAGGTGGGAGAACAATCTGCTGCCGGAGGTTGCTCTTCCGATGCGGGGGACTGTGGCGAGGGCGAGGTCGGCAGAGCGTAGCTGGCGGGTGGGGGTATAGAAGCTGAGTCGTTCGTTGAGGTACGCTGGTCCGGTGTTGTGGAGTGCCTTGTGTGCAAGGGTGAGGAGCTTGAAGGTTATCCTCTTGCTGACGGGGAGCCAGTGCCCGCTCCGTTGCAGACATATTGACAGTTCCTGCTCCCAAAAGGCACACAGATAGGGCTCCAAGATGGTTCAACTTAGCTTGCTTTTGGGTGGCCAGGAAGTTAAAGGAAGTTTTACATGCAATCCCTAGAGATAGTGCCCGAGTTAGAACTTGTAGAATGCAGTACAAAGAAGCCTTGGTTAGGCATAAGGAGGCCTTGAAGGAGGATGCGTGGACCAAGCTTATGGATGTCACTACAATCAAGAGTAGCACCAAGTTTTGGAGCATCTTCAATAGTCCTTTTCTGGGAGTGGACACAGCTAATGCCCTGGATGATCATATCACAGAGACCAAATGGTTTAGCCACTTTGAGGATATGTTTGGGGTTTCTTTGGCACAGTGCACATCTCGAGGAGCGGGTGTTGATAAATCAGCCCTGACAGTACTGGAGGGAGAAGTCAGGTTGGAAATAGTTGGGCTGACACGTATTAAGGTCCCGAGACCGAATGGAATCCCTCCCGACCTTCACATCTCCAATGTGGAGTTGTGGGTTCCTGTGCTGACTTCTGTTATAAATGTAGCTGTTAGGTCTGGTCCCCTGGCCTTTTGTGCCACCTTTATCATGGTTCCAGTCTTTAAAAAAGGGAATAGAGATAGCACTCATTGCTAGAGGCCTATTTCCCTGCTGGACTCTGTGTTCAAAGTGGTTGGACGGATTTTATTGGATAGGCTATCCAACTGGGCCCTAGAAAATAACATCCTGTCAGAAATCCAATATGGTTTCCTCCCTGGTCGCTCAGCAATAGACCATGTCTGAATGTATTCATGATTCTGAATAAGTAAACAGTCTTCCGCTCTGGTACCATCTTTCTGGCCTTTATGGGCCTCTCTTCCGCATTTGATTTTTTGAACAGAAGCAAACTGTGGCAGACCTTGCTATCCCTGGGAGTGTGAAGGGACATAGTTCTTTTTTGCAAGATCTCCACCAAGACACAAAGGTGGCTGAGCGATATTCGGGTGACCTGAAGGTTACGCACTTGTTCTCTATTCAGAGAGGGGTCTGTCAGGGCTGTATCTTGGCCCCTTTTCTATTTAATGTTTACATAAACAAATTAGAGAAGATTCTCTTGGAGACCAAGGTTGATTACCCTCCAGTTTGTGTTTAAAACGTTTTTATTGAGACAAAACAAACCATGGGGGAGGGGGACAGGAGGCAGGATACATGGAATACAATCAAAGAAGAAGGGATGCATCTCCAGAGGGTTAGCAGTAAGTGAAGCGTTGGCTCAGAGGGAAGAACACAGTAAATGAACGCTGGAATTACAAGCTGTGGAATCCCACGCGCGTGTCCGACACCCAAAAGCGGAGCAATAAAACCCCCCCCAATCAACGCCTCAACGGAACACAATCCCTACCCTCCAGTTTGGACGGCGTGGCCTCCTGGTCCTGCTATACGCAGATGATGCCTTCTTGATGGCTAGGACCGAGCTGGGTCTGCAAACACTGTTAAATTCCTTTGCCTAATTCATGGGGTATCAGGACCTGTTGGTCAATAACTCAAATTCCAACATTATGCACGTGGGTGCCTGCTCAAGGAGGCCACACACATTTAAGGTAGGCTCCACCCTGGTCCCAAGGACAAGTGTTTTTTTATACTTTAGGGTTCTGTTAGATGCCAAAATAAAATGGGGGCCTCAAATAATTCACAAGAAAAACGACCTTACCCGGGAGACTGCAGCTATTTTTAACTTTGCCTTAAGATTGTGAAAAAGACCGGTGGGGCCCATATTACAGCTTTATAGGTCCAAGAGTATTTCAAAAGCACTATATGGCAGTGAATTTTGGGGGTGTACTATCCCTGATGATCTTCAAATTGCTGAAAATAACTTCTTGAGGCGGCTCTTATCTGTTCCCCAGGGTACCCCCTCTTTCACTGTACATGAGGAGCGTGGTCTGAGTCACATTACTGATCTGATAGCCTATCGCCCTGTGTCTCTATGGTTAAAGATTTGGGCTGGAAAGGGGACATCATTAAACAAAATGATTTTAAAGGACTGTCTGGCTCTTGATCAGGTCTCCCAAGTACCGGGGCTCAAATATACCAAGGAGAGTCTCACGAGTTTGGGAAGAGGAGACCTTTTCACCAACCCTGACCTGACCAACAAGAAGGACTTGAATTATATCAAGGTGGCTTTTTTCAGACAGCAGTCAATGGTCAGGGATGAGAAAGAGCTTTTGAAGCCCAGTGTACGTCATTTCATCATGTTAAGAAACACCCTGATGGTGGAGCCGTACTTACTGGTGTTCGTAAACTCATAGGATCGATTCCTACTGACTAGGTTCCGGTTTGATCTCTTCCACCTCCTTCTCGTCCATCCAAGGGGGCAGTGTAAAGGCCAAAGTCTGTCGTCCTGTGGTTCCCCACCAGACATGGTCCATTTTACGATGTTTTTTAGTTTTTATGATACACATAGAATGGCCTTTTTCGTCCCGATCTTGAAAAAGGCCAATTTTAGGCAAGTGCAACCCACTTTTATCGTTTTACAAATGCTCACGGGTAGCACTGTTTTTATGTACTTAACTTTTAAAAATCAGGTCAGGCTCAGATCTAGTTGTGACTAATTACTCTGTTTCCTACAGATTATTTATGGCACTACGCATTGTGTAATGTTTCGCTCAATTTTTTGACCATTAACTGCTTTTACCAGTTGTGATTAATTGTTGTCAACTAGAGCATTCCTTTTTTAATCTGGTATTGTCTGAGTGTTATTGGTGTCTATGAATCCCTGTTGTTATTGCCAGCTTAGTTTACTAGGTGAATAACAAGGACCCCCTGTAATTCCTAGGACACGGCAAATTGGCAATAGACAATATAATTCCTAGGATAATGTAAACATGTACTATACTAAATCTCATACAAGAAATGAGTTCAAAAACATAGATATATAAAAAAAAGACTTCTTTTTAATCATGAAAAATACCAAAAAGTATAAAACAAAAAATTTAATACAAAAGAATCAACTTAAAGATTTTAGTTGATCTTAGTGACAATACATTATCTTGTTAAAATCATATCAAAACATTAATGTGGCAAAGGTATGATCTTACCTTTGCCACATTAATGTTTTGATATGATTTTAACAAGATAATGTATTGTATGAGATTTAGTAAAATACATGTTTACATGTTTACATTATCTTAGGAATTATATTGTCTATTGCCAGCTTAGTTTACTATCCTGTCTGGTATGTCCCTGTGAGGAGTGTTTTTTATTTTTTATTTTTTATTTTTTAAACAAATTTTATTTGTCAAGTTGCACATGTATTGCAGAGCTCTGCACCCCAGAGACATCTGCCCAATCAAACCTTATAATGATGTTGACTTTGACTTTTTCCAATAGAATCCGAACATCTATATGCAACAACGAACAGAATACCCCAACTCCCTCCCACCCCCACCCCTCTCCCCCGATCGCACAAGGTCCACACAGTCCCGTCCCGTCCACAGCTTATAAGCATAGCGGGAAGAATGAACCCCTCCGGGTCCCCTCCTCATTGCACCCCCACAGCCCAAAGATGTACATACAAATTATCCCAAGGGATGGGCCTCTGTTGCTGATGGCGGTTCGGAGTGTTTTAACATATTTTTGCTGTGTGCTGTGTGCTTTTATGGTTTTACTTCTTGAAACCAAATAAAGACTATTTTGATTTGATTTGATTTTACAACACATTTTTCAATATATATTTAATTGTATTAGCTATAAAAGCATAGTAAATGAAAGGCTCACAGTGCATTAAGATATGACAATCTTTATTGTGGCCCTTCAATGGTTCCTTCGCTATCACCCTCCGACAGTTACCCTCATCTCTCCATAGCCCCTCTCTCATGTATTTCCTTTTTTTTTACAGCGTTTAACATCAAACATGCATAGCGACAATGAATAGTATGTTACATAAGACCAAGGGCACTACCTGGTGCAGGCATTTTTTAAGAGTGCTTGGGCTGGAAAGCACAAACCTGGGATTCATGTAACACAGTGCTTAGGGTTTCTTTTTTTTTTTGTTTCACTATGGGGCCGATTCACAGAACTAACTTAAGACAAAATCCTAAACTTACTACTTTGGTATTCACAGAAGTTAGGATTTTGTCTTAAGTTTGTCTTAAGACAAACTTAAGACAGACTTAAGACAAACTTAAGACTAAATCCTAACTTAAGTCTGTCTTAAGTCTGTCTTAAGTCTGTCTTAAGTCTGTCTTAAGTTTGTCTTAAGACAAACTTAAGACAAAATCCTAACTTCTGTGAATACCAAAAGTAGTAAGTTTAGGATTTTGTCTTAAGTTAGTTCTGTGAATCGGGCCCTGAGTTTTATATAGCTCGAACTTGACCCGTTTTCGGATATCAGACCGCTTTACATAGCAGCAGTTGCATTACATGAGGACACATTAATACAGGAAGATTAATTTCCAGAGATATCTTGACACGTTTATTGTTGCTTGCCACTGCTTAAAAAACACAGGGAGGCTGGAAAGGAAAGTGAATGCTGTCTTGGTTATGCTGGTCTGCTGATTTTGTTACTGGGGGTCAACAGTGCAGCACTGCAAAACCGCCTTATTAAGAGTCGGGCAGTGGGACCGCCACACCGCAGCCGCCAGGAAACCGCCATTCCCTGGAGGTGTTGCAGTGATCCGGTGGCAGTAATATGCTTACCCGGACCGCCGCAGTCCTGCCAAGCATATTACCGGTTTCCTCTCCGCCGGCGGTGTCATGGAGGTTCCTCCTCCATAAACACCGTGACGGAGAGGAAACAAAGGGGGGCCTGCAGGGCCCCCGGTAGTGCCTCCTCCGCATGGGGATGCACACAGGGGGGGGCACAACATGTGCAAGCGCCCCAGTTCTTCCACTGCATCGTGCAGGAACTGCTTTTAGCGTTCCCATTGCGGTGCCCGTATTGAGAGGCACCACTTTGGGAATGCCAAAAACCAGAATCTGGCGGCGATCTGACCACAGATTTGTTGGTGCGGTGGCGGGGTGGACCTGGCACCGCACTGCCAAAGTCGTAATCGGGCCCTAAATGATTTTCCCAGAACTACAGAATGGTCAGTCAAGGTCAGGATTCGGACCTGGTTTCCCAGTTCCAGCACAAGATCTCTAGCCATTAGGTGGTGGGAAGCAGAATCTGCAAGAGTGAGATGAAGAGATAGAAGTGTAGAGTACTGGAAGAAAGAGACATGAGGCATAAAAAAAGGCTAAGCAGCATGGCTTTGGCAGCGCTGGCAGAAAGCTACAAAGAAAAACTTTGGGCCTTAGCACCTGTGTTTTTACAAATTAAGTCCTCCTTATACCCAATCACATTACCACTTATGAGGGTGAGGCTTTCCTTTATTATTGGTAGCAAACATTGGCAAATTCAATGGGATGTGCCTTTGAGACCTATTGGCACTGCCAACTGATTTTATTCATGCTGTGCATCCCAAAGCAGAAAAAGAAAAAAAGGCATGATGATGCGGATGATGGCAGGCATGTATTTTGTATGCACATGCATGTGTGATGACGTATGCTTGTGCATGTGTCAGTATGCAAGTGGTATTCGTGACCACACATGCATGCTCCCATCATAATGTAAGATTTTTTAAATTATTAATCATATATCCGTAAATACAATTAAAACAAGCATTGGCATAGCCAATAGGTCTCGCCTTTGGGACCTTTTAAGTGTTTAGCCATGCAACAGTTGTTGTTGCACCAAGAATATTGTGCTGCATAACTAAATACTTAGAAGGTCCCAAAAGCGAGACCTATTGGCTATGCCAATGCTTGTTTATATAGGCATTAAAATGACACCGTGTTCAGCATAAGACGCCCAGGTAACAAATCGCTGTTACACCTCTGCACACTAGATTGTGCATAATGGTATCATAAAGATATATACTCCGGGATTAAGTTAGTGAAAGAAGTAAGTAGCGTGCTGCTTGCGTAGCTGTGCAACATGGGACACATAAGCCAACGCCGACTTGCGCCTCTGAGCCAGACCCCAGGGATTTCAGGCTGAGTAATCACACCCTGAACCCTCACCGACATAATGGCCTAAGAAGAGTGTTCAAATCTAGAGGACTGGCTTAAAAACCTTTACAGGCTTGCATCTGTGACACAATAGCGCCTTCCTTTGCCCGCTGCATCGCAGTTTATAAGGCAGTCGGCAGCTGTGTGCAGGGCTGTAGTGCCTTCATACGCATGTCTCGTTAAAATTTAGAGGAGGCATTATGCCGCATTACCAAAGATACATACTTCAATCCTAACAGTGCACATATTACGCTCCCAGATGGCATGTACGTGAATTGGTGACCCCCCTCCTACCGGGCGGTTATTTCTTTCGTCAGACATTTCAGCAAGGGGGCTGAGGTATGGTATGCCAGCCAGTTTTTGAAAGCCCGGGTCCGCTGCTGGCACCTCTGTCTCGCAGGGAAGGGGGGAGGGGTGCTATTGTTTTATGTTCAGGCCCTGCAAACACCTCCAACAGTTACACAACAAAACAAGTGCTCCAAGTCCGCCTAATTAATTACACCCACAACGCTGCTGTTGAGCCCTCCCAATAAAACAGAAAACAGTCTGGCGGTTGTGCTATCCTGGAGATCAGGGAGTAAAGGTGCCCGAACTCGAATAGCGCTGCAAGGTCACTCTAGCGGCAGCAGAGCGCTATTCAGATCTCTGTAACATTATTGTTACCGTTTCACAGAGGAGAGCGGGACGGGGTCAGCGTGGCACCGTCACGAGTAGCGGCCCTGCGGTGTGGCAATAACTGACAGCATGCAGGTCGGGGTCTGTCTAATCTGGGCACTCCCCGCTAATAACCCCTCCCCGGTGTTATCTGCAGAGATCACCCCGCAGAGAGCTCCCCCGGGGGGAGTGCATGTGTGGGGGTGGGGATCTCCTCCCAGCACACAGACGGACGCTCCTTTCACCAGGCCCAGCTACGCAGGCTGAGGCCGACATATCCCACCATATTATTACACCGGCCTTTCGTCTGCTCTAAAGAGCGGTTCACAAGCACTGACGGCTCTGTTTTTATGGCCCTGCGGAGACGCTGGCACCGGCTTTGTGCACCAGGAAGGGCGCAAAGCGCTGCACCGCGCTCGGGTCAGCGGGTCAGACTACGCCGGGGTCAGCTAAGAGCCCCGGAGAGTAAATGCTGACTGTGCATATCTCCGAGGCGGCGCTGCACACACGGTGACTCTGCAAACAAGCTTTGGAGACCGGGCCTGCACTAGCAACACGCCCGGGGCACTCCCGAACCACCACAGCGCTGTTCGTCATCACCCCACACCAGTGAGGAGCCGGGGACATCATGGCGGGGTTATAGTGCCTGATGGGAAGGGTAACAGTAGCACTTCACTGGATACCAGCAGTGCTTGAAATGGAAAAATAGAAGTGCAGGTACTCTGCGCCAGAGTACCTACTTGTTTCTGAGACATGTCGGTAATCATCAGTTAGAAGTATTACATTTGTCTTGAGAAGTGTTGGTACTCTCTGCCTCTCAAAATAAACAGGCAGTTCATCCTGCCTGGTGCATGCATAGTTGTCCTACAGATAGCTACTGTTCTATGGAAATCATTTCTATTCTGTATGTCCGTAAAGTTTTCAATAATTGTCGTGTGCCTAGATGCCCAACTGCTGCTAGCAAGAGCACGGTGGTCCGCTTTCACTTTCGTCTGTCGTGAAAGCTTTCTTGTCTTTATGGGGCCATGTGTTTGAAACACATGGCCCCATAAAGATAAGAAAGCTTTTGCGACGCAAGGAAGGCAGACGAGCCCGTCTAACTGGGACGGTTCAAAAAGCCTAAGGAAAACGTCACAAGAAGCTCTTTTCCAATGGCTGTTCACCGTTTAGCACAAACGGTGACGCCGGCCAATGGAAAAGAGGGGCGGGGCTTAATGCCCTTTGCAGAAAATACCCCAAATCATTAAATCTCACCAGCGAGACTATGCATGCGCGCAGCCTACGCCAGGCAAGACCTAAAAACTAGTAGTGCAAACACTATAAACTTAAAAACAAGTATTTACATTGCAACAGGTCTCGCAATTTCAAGTTTTGGAGCTATTGGTATTGCAAATGGCAATGCCTTTAATAATTAAAAGGCATTGTCATTTACAATACCAATAGCTCAAAGTTTTGAAAAAGCAATACCTGTTGTACTGCAGAGCTCGCAGTGCTTAAGTTTAAAAAAAGAATGAAACTTTGTGTTAGAGCCAACGCTACCCTGTAATCTCTGTGCATGTTAGAGCTGTTAAGTTTAAGGTTATTGCTGCGTTTTAATGAAGGGCTGTGTATTTTCTGTAGGACCCGTACTGGGGGTTAAAAAGGTGTAAAACTCAAACATTCAAGGTTCTATTTAACCTTAAGTAGGGCTGTGCTACATAAACGAATGAGACCATAGGATGTGTCAACCAGGCAATCTCTCTGCCGACTTCATTTAAAGGCTGTGCGATCGTCATTGCTAAGTGTAGTAGCGTGGTTCTTAAGAGGAAACGAGATGCTATAAAATAAACGCATCGTTATAAAAACATCACCATTTGCGTGGTGGAAAAGCCCTACTTCTGTATACGGATGGCAAAGCCTACTGAAACATTGAGATACACTGTAGCACAGAGGATTTTCCACTGTTGTGTAGTACGTTTAGTAATTTTGCACAGAACGAAGGAAGGTTTCAAATTCATCCACCTCTGATAGGTCCTATGGATTTTCAGTAACCCCCCACTGCCCCTCCCCCTCCGCCAGCGCAGGGAATAATTTATCAGAGTGAATGCACTCTGGGTAATCCCACTGTAAATCTGCTTGCACCTGGCGACCCAACCACATGGCAGCATTGATGATTTTTGTTTTGTAAACTCCAAGTACATGCTTCTGATGGTTAGGAAGATGTGGCGTAAGGACCAGAGCTGTCGACTTTGGAACTAGGGTACCGAGTTCAACATCCTGTGATTCTGGGCAAATCACTCGTTGCCTGAAAAAAATAGTGAGCGAGGGAGCAACACATTCGTAGGATTGGAAATAAAGGAAATACTACCTCCGTCACATCGCGAGCGGCCGACATACACCAATCAAATCAATCTACACTTGGCCCGCGCACCACAGAATTAAACTGAAGTGACGTAAACCATATGCTGGCTAATGCGACCAAGTAAACACGCTTGTTCCCACACCAAACACGGTCAGCCAGTCAGACAGCATGGTTAGACTAATTCAGGGCAGAAGACTAAAGTCTGCTGAGGAGGCCAGCAGCAGGAGCGCGCTGGAGTGTTCTAAATAGCTGTAGCCTGAGTACATGGGAATGTAACTCCAGAGTACAGGAGGGCACTGTAAGCGTCCGCTTTGTCTTACTAAGAAGGCCTGCATGCAGAGAGTCAAAACCTGTGTGCCAGCTGCGAGTGCCCTTAAACAAAGCCCAATCCGGTGCCAGTTGCCAGCGCCCCTAAACAGAGCCCAGTCAGACATGCTGATCGCACAATTCTTCCTTAAACTTCCTAGCGGCAGTGAATGGACATCAAAGTGCACGTCTACTCTCTAAAAGGCCCCTGAGTCTAGTTAAACAGATGCCAGGGAGACGGGGAGGCTTGGGAGCAGTCAAGAGACCAGGCCAGGAATGCTTAACTAGGCAGCCATCATGGAAGCGCAGTGAGTTAAAATGCTATCTTTGCGCACATCAACAGATAATGAAGATTCCCCGTAGATATCGGGCTGAGGTCACTGAGGTGACAGCACACAACACTGCAACTGAGCGCAGCAATTTTACCTGACATTCCCGGGTTACAGAGATGGGGAAATTTTGACCCACACACACGTGCACCAAAGGACCAGTGCAATAAGCTAAAGCGCAGTGCCACGATGACTCCAACAGTCAAGAAATAGATTTTTTTTTAAATCTTTTTTTCTATTTCTTGACTTTTGAAGCAATCGCGGCACTGCGCTTTAGCTTAAGATGTTTAAAGCTAAAAGCCATGTGCCGCCATTGCAAGAACAATAAACAAACAGAAAAAAATGGTGGACGCGTTTTTTTCCTTTCTATTTGTTTGCTTTTGTTACAATGGTGGCAAACGCGCTTTAGATTTAAACATCTTAAGTTAAAGCGCCGGTGCCACAATTGCTTCTAAAGTCAAGAAATAGAAAAAAATGCACATTTATTTTCTATTTATTTACTTTTGAAACAATCGCGGCACCCACGCTTTTGCTTAAGATATTCAAAGCTAAAGCCTGGGTATGCGATTCTAACAAAAGTTAAAAAATAGAAAAAACAAACAAACATGCGGCCGTAAATAACCATTATATCAGCTGAGGAGGCCACGCTGGTTACATAAACATAACAAGGAACAAAGGTGCGAAGTGGACGTAAAACAAGTGTGGCGCTGAGGCAGGGAAACGCACAAAGAACAAAAGTAGTGCCCCAAGGAAGGCGAAAACATGTAGGACGTAATAATGTAGTAGTTGGTCGGTGCTGCACTGGGGAAACCGGAAACGAGGAGGAGGGGGAAAGACGGCGGGTTGCCCATTTGAAAGCAAGCATTTTTAAAGGGCACTAACAGAGACCAATACAAGCAATCGGCTAAGAATGGGCGAAGTTCAACTCCTAAACCATGCACAATAGGTCGCTAAGCGACAGCGCAAGCGCTGTACGCTCGACCTAAAAAAAATAGGACTGCAAGGTGGGGAGCGGTTGGGGACAGAAAGCAATAGGAAGTGGGCAGGGGGGAGAAAAACATAAAGTGAGGGACAGCAACACAGGGGACAAGGGATAAGTACACAATCGAGCAAGAACAATAGGGAGCATGGGGGAGGAAGAAAGAACATGGGTGAAAGAGAGCAAAACAGAGTGTGGGGGAGGCAAGCTAAGAATGACAGAGAACAACTCAGACCTGGGGGTTTGTCAAAGCACAAAATGTAGACACCTCAAAAACACATTTACTCTCATAGAATGTTTATGAAAAAATAAAAAAGTAATTTCCTAAAATTGAGCAGTGGCAGGACACAAGTAAAGTGGCTAAATCCCTATGGGAGAAATAAACACAGGATGGTCAAGTGACACAATTGAATAAGAAGCAGGCAAGTGACAATCAGTTAACCAATGGTAAGCAACAGGGGGCTTTAACTCCTTTGTAAGTGCATGGTAAAATGATAATAGGCCTTTGTTTGTCAACCTAGCAGGTTCGACCTAAAAACAATAATTTCCTCAGTACATGCACAAATGTGCTTTGATGTACCTATTACTGGTTATTTTGAATACTTTTTCCCTCTACAATGTAATCCTTTTTAGAATCGAGCCTGTGAGAGTATGCGCTAGAGCATGGGTTTCGCTTCCAAGACACTCTTGTATACAGAAAAGGGCTTGGAGCCCCCCCGTTGCTTACCGTTTGTTGGCACACTTCTTTACAACCTAGTAATTCTTCAAGGCAAGCACAACATCGTTTCTGTTCCTCTCTGTGGAGCAAGGACCAAGCACTGATTGATTCAACTTAATCAGTGCCCGTCCACTGCTCCAACATAATTAATGTACTATTTTGTTCTTCTTAACTTTTAGTGCCCTGCAAAAAGAAGGCGGTTGACTGGCAGAATGTGCCCCCAGCAGGACAAACAACATTGAAAAGATTTATTTTCTATAGTTAACTTCCTTTTATTTTGGGAGGTATTTTTTTCTCACTTTGCACTCATGTTTTCTTTTGTTATTGATCATGGGCACTGTTCTCAAAAGATGAGGATTATGTTATTGCAGAGCAACATTGTTTCTTATGTGTAATTTTTGAAATTATGCTTTAGCACATGATCGTGAAGTACAGCCCAATCCACTTCACTCGAATCCACCCCACTCCAACCCATGATAATCCACTCCACTTCCCCCCAACCTACCACACGCCAATCCTCCCAACCCACCCCACTCCAATTTGCCCCACTGCAATACACCACAATCCTCCCCACTCCAAACCAATCCACCCCAATCCAATCTACCCCAATCCACCTCACCCAATCCAGTCCACCCCACTCCCTCCCCAATCTATCGCACCCCAATCCAATCTACCCCACCCCAATCCAAAACAATCTGCCCCACTCCAATCCAAAACAATATACCCCACCCCAATCAGCCCCACTCCAATCTGCCTCACTCCAATCTGCCCCACTCTACTCCGCCCCACTCCAATTCACTCCACTCCAATCCACCCCACTCCAATCCAAAACAATCTTCCCTCTTCAATCTGTCCTGCTCCAATCCAAAACAATTTGCCCCACTCCAATCCAAAGTAACCTGTCCCACTCCAATCCATTTCACCCCAGTCTATCCCAATTCAAAATAGTTTGCCCCACCCCAGTCTGCCCCCCCATTCTGCCCTACTCCAGTCTGCCTCACTTAATCCAAAACAGAATGCTCTACTCTAATCCGCCTCACTCCAATCTGCCTCACTCTAATCCAGAACAACCTTCCCACTCCAATTCACCCACTCCAATCTAAAACAATCTGCCACGCTCCAATCCACCCACTCCGATCAACCCACTCCAATACGCCCCACGCCAATTCGCCCCACTCCAGCCCAATCCACCTAACCCCAATCCACCCACTCCCTCCCAATTCACCCCAATCCACCACAATCTACCTCACCCCAATCCAATACACCTCACCCCAATCCAATAGATCACACTCATTCAGAAATCCACCCCAATCCAATCCAATCTACCCCACTCCAATCCAAAACATTTCCCCCAATCCAATCTACCCCAAACCAATCTGCACCACTCCAGTAGAAAAACAATCTGCCCCACTCCAGTCCAAAACAATCTGCACCACTCAAGTCCAAAACAATCGTCCCTACTCGAATCAGACCCACTCCAATCCAAAAGAATTGGCCCGCTCCAATCAGCCCCACTCCACTGCAGAACAATTTACTTCACTCTAATCTGCCCCATTCCAATCCATGGTCTGTGTACAAAAAGGACCTGTTCACAATGTGAGCAAATAGTTCATATATCCATAACGGTTGTCATACATTTTAGACAATCTGTAAAGCAAGTGATTGTATCATCTATGCTACTTATTGGTGTGGCTCACTAAGAAAAGAAAAGACAAGTATTTTTCATACGAGGTGAGACAAGAAAACTATCTATATGTCTAAAAACTTGTGTCGCCAACACCCAAACGTGGTGAAAAAAGTGTGACAGGGAGTGTTGGTGCCTCACGGTAGCAACACCAAGGAGGATTAAGCAGGATGGTACTCGCCTGCTACCTCAAGATCTCATCATCAGCTACCAACACTCCAAGAACAGGGAATATGTGTAGGAAGAAATGAATAACTGTTGACCCAAAACAAAACAAGTGCTAGGGTGTGTGGTAAAAGAGGAAAGAACTGTGCAGTGATATGTGCACCACGTTAAGCCGCCCAATGATATACAGATTTGAGCTAAATCACAC
Source organism: Triturus cristatus (assembly GCF_964204655.1). NCBI lineage: Eukaryota > Metazoa > Chordata > Amphibia > Caudata > Salamandridae > Triturus > Triturus cristatus. The sequence goes on along the minus strand of NC_140586.1, from coordinate 319,246,991 downwards.
TGGCTTGCGTTTTTTATTCTATGCTGTGTGATTGCTCATATTTAAAATGCCGACATGTTTCATTGCCTTCTGGGTAAACTCACGGCAACTTCTTCAGGGCGTGGGGTATTTTCATTCCACCCTGCACCACTATTTTTGTCAATTAAAAACAATTCTGTTGGAGACAAAGAATAGACAAAACAACACAAAACAAACTTGGTTGGCAACCGGCTTACAAAGGGACTGATACCCTATGTGTTGCATTCCGAATCACACCATATTTACCGGGATATTGCCCACCATGGGCATACCTTTACCCTCGAGTCCTTGTGGCTATGTATACGCATTCAAGGCTCAGCTATTCAACTCCTGTCGTGAGTCTGTAATACACAATAAGAGTCGTGAGACTGCCAGTATCAGATACCTGCCCCTGGTTGTATCATAGATAATTATTACTCATGTGTCTCAGTCCTATTGGGTGTCTACCCTTCAATTGTGTACTTCCTTAAATCTTCCTCGTGCTCTGCATCAGGTTAGGTAAGCTCTGTCCCCTTACAATAGCATACCTTTTATCGAGTTCGTACATACCCAATTAGCATTGAAACCTAGCTTCCCGCTCAAATTAAGCTGGCCCGGGTTCCTATCTATGTTTTGCCGAGTGCCCTAAGTCAAACTTCATAGATCGGGACTCACCGTAGAAGCGTCTGTAACTGGCGTTAACTCAGCCCAGCAACAACGCGGCTGTTGTATTTCGTGGTTAAGAACGTGATCACGTTCACCACGTGACCAGACTTCAATGGTCCCGCCCTCCTCAGGGAATTTGCGGATCTCCTAGTGTAAAAGAAGCTGCCATGTTGGAATGGTGAGCTCCTTACTATACTCCATGGTGATTGAAATTGCCCCGCACATATGGGTATATCCACCAAGTGGCTACCGAAGGTACATTACAACATGTGTTTTATACAACCATCTGGTGGGTTTTGTCGCATGTGCTGGTAAATCGACCCATTTGTAACATTTGGAGCCAGCACATATGTCTTTCCACAAGTACTCCTTCAAATGCGTTTCAATTTATTATTTTTTCTTTTTTTTCGAAAGTAGCAAAGTGGTTGATGAAAATATGCTACCATACACAATCCCTTCTACAAAAGTAAAGGTTGTTACATTAGCTCTCAAATTCCCCTAACGATGACAATGAGGAGTGAGGCATGTTATAATACACACTCTTGGTTATCTACTTGCTAAATGTATGAACCTATTTGATGTATAGTTCCCAACTTTTTTACTGTCTAAGATCTTTAATAACATGTGTGCTGATAAACCTATATCGGTGTAAGCACTAGGATGAATGATTTATGTGTTAACCTTATTCCACTCAATAAAGTCGTTCAATCCATTTTGATCTGCACCCTCCTGGTAGATCCAACGTGCTTCCCTACTGCTCAATCTGGATTCTATGTTGAACTGATCGCCTGTCACCCTTTCCAAAACTACCCAGCGCACATCTGTAGAGGTGTGTTTATGAGTCTGGAAATGTTGCACCAATTTTGTGCTCAATTTACCTGCACGTAGCGTACTAAGATGTTCTTGTATCCTTATTTTTACCTTCCTGGTGGTGAGGCCGATATAGTGGAGCTCACAGGGGCACGTCAATCTATAGATGACATTAGACGTGTTGCAATTACTAAATTTATTTAAAAACCACATTTTTTTATTTACAAGGGTGACACTTTTAGTAGGTGATGTAAATGCACACACAGAGCAGCTCCCGCATGGGTAATGCCCCGGAGGGATGTTGGTCTCTCGTGGATCCGTTTTGGGTCTGGTATGAACTAGCCGATCACGGATGTTCGCCGATCGTTTAAATGCAAAACGGGGTGGGGGCATTTGCATGTTGGTAGTGCTAAGCAAATGCCAATGTCTGCGGATGATCTGCCTGATTTTGGTAGAGAGTGGGCCAAAAGTAGTAACCACTGGAATGCATTCTCCTTTTTTCTTGGAGGTTTTTTCCAAAAGGGCCGCACGGGGCGTGTTGTAGGCTCGTTTCTTTGCCTGTCTTATTACCTTTTTGGGGTATGCTCGATTTTCTAACTTAGTGGCCAATACATTAGATTGTTCAGAGTATTCTTGTAAGGTGGAACAGTTACGGCGATATCTTAAAAACTGTCCCACAGGCAGGTTGTCCCGGAGAGCTCTAGGATGGTATGATCTGTAATGCAGTAGGGAATTTTTATCGGTTGATTTGTGATGCACCTTAGTCACAAGCTTGTCATCTTCAGCCTGAATATCAAGGTCTAGATATACTGCAGATGTTCTACTCATCGCCCAGGTGAACTTTAAACAGCTATCTAGGCCATTCAGCCAAGTTAGAAAATCACTGAGTCTCTCTTCCGTGCCTTCCCATATGCACAGTACATCGTCTATATATCTCTTCCAGAGGACGATATTCCTCTGGAAGAGATTGGTGTCAGAATGGATGTGGTACGCTTCGAACTGGCCTACATAAATGCAGGCCAGACTTGGGGCAAAGGTAGCCCCCATCGAAGTACCAGACACCTGGAGGTATATCTGATCCTTGCATGAGAAGAAGTTTTGGGTCAATGCGATCTCTATGCATTGTAAGACAAAGGTTTGTGGACAGTCATAGAACCATTCAGAGTCCCTCAGGGCACGTGCTGCTGCCACCAGCGTCGCCTCCTGAGGGATACTGGTGTACAATGATTCTATGTCTATAGTGACTAGAAATTGGTTGGCAGGATTGTATGGTACATTCTCCAGTATTCTCAAAACATCGGTGGTGTCCTGGACGTATGAGGGTTGGGTGATGACACATTCCCTTAGAAAAAAGTCCGCAAACTGTGACAGTGGTTCTAATAGTGATTGAATACCCGAGACTATTGGACGTCCCGGGGGAGGTTGTTGTTTCTTATGAATTTTGGGTACGATATAGAACGCCGGGATTCTCGGTTTCATGTTAATCAAAAATTTGGCTTCTCTGTATGTTACCCATTTCTTTTCTTTAGCCTCCGTCACCAGTTGGATGATGGTCGCCTGTAATTTGTTAGTGGGGTCCCGCGCCAAAGGTCTGTAATTGCAGCGGTTGCCCAAAAGCCTGGCCACTTCGGTGTCGTAATCGAGGGTATCCATCACTACCACCGCCCCGCCCTTATCGGCTGGCTTGATAGTGATAGTTTGGTTATTTTGTAGACTTTTCAATGCCTGCCAATCTCTAGAGCTCATATTGCTATGGCCCACAGTGTGCATATTATGTTCTATCTGGCTGATATCCTGTAAGACCTTCTGTTCAAAGACCACAGTTTCAGGGCCTGCTGCATTCACGGGAGGACAGAACTGGGAAGGACAACGTAAGTTTGTAGAGAAATTTGATACATTCTCCTGTTCCTTCCCTTCAAAAAACTTTTTACGTTTGATCTTCCTCATGAGACCGTAGAGTTCAGCCCGGAGTTGGAACCCATCATGCCGGGGTGTGGGGACAAACCCTAACCCTTTATTAAGTACTTCAGTTTCCATATCCGTAAGTCGATGTTTTGAGAGGTTGACCACTATGTTGTTGTCATTTGCAGTTATAGGGGTGTTCTGCCTCTGCTGCGTGTGATCCTCGGGGAGAAGGATTGCCAAGTTGAGTTCGGATTCTGATGAGCCCGACCCCTTCCCCGGCCTCTGTAATTGGTCCCCCTTTGATCTGCAGTGCTGTGAGTCTGTTGGCCTAAAAAAAACCTAAACATTGCTCCCAAATCCTCGTTGGTTCTATCCTGGGGATTGAATCTAACCTTTTGGTTAGAAGTAGATGCTTGGGCAGTAGTCTCATCATCTTCACTGCTTGTATTATCAAATGTCCAATTGTTGGGTGTCCTTCTACCCTGTCGACGGCCTCCTCTCCCACCAGGTGGAAACATTGGTTGTGGTTGAGACTGCTGATAGTACTGGTCTTCAACATAGGGAAAAGCCCATTCATGGCTAAATCTATCTAAATTACGCCTGAGCCCTTTTATCTTTTGATTGACCATATATGCTTGATATTCACTAAGGTCATCTTGAATTCTGGCTAGTTGTTCTTTCGTATCAGTGATGGTGGTGTCTGCCTTAAGAGTTTCCTCTATCTCAAGAATTTCTTTTAGGAGTTCATCACTGAGCCTCTTAGCTGTATTAATTATCAAGACAAGCCAATCCCGGGTGCACTTGTTCGCTATGTAGCTCCAGTCCACCCGGAATCTCTTGTCTTCCAAAAAGATCTTGGGCTCAATGCGTACTAGGAGACTGGCAGGCGCCGCGCCTGCCCTGAGGTATTCAGTCATGAGCGCTCCATGGAGTGCAATTCTTACTTGTCGTTTCCTAGTGTTAGACAGTTTTTCCCATTCATCACGGGCTGAAGGTGTCCCGTTGAGAGGAGCATTGGGTAGGAGGGAGGGGCCTGAAAGTATTGATGCTATGTGTTCGTCAGTAAAGGCTAAACAGAATTTGTCCATCCTCCCACCGTTATGATCCAGGCTGATGGTGTTATGAGCACCCAACGATCTAGGAAGTATATGGAAAAATGAGTGTATTCTAACATGCAATGAAAATCTTCCAACCGGTAAACCAACCAAGTGGGAATGCTCTGTGTTGTACCTCGTATTAAAATGAAAATCTAAAAAAGCTCTCACGGCTAAGCTGCCGTTCTCAAGACCAATCTACAATAAGGAGCTGAAGGGGCAGAGAACAGGTCATCCCCCACTCAATGAACTGTGTACAAAAAGGACCTGTTCACAATGTGAGCAAATAGTTCATATATCCATAACGGTTGTCATACATTTTAGACAATCTGTAAAGCAAGTGATTGTATCATCTATGCTACTTATTGGTGTGGCTCACTAAGAAAAGAAAAGACAAGTATTTTTCATACGAGGTGAGACAAGAAAACTATCTATATGTCTAAAAACTTGTGTCTCCAACACCCAAACGTGGTGAAAAAAGTGTGAGAGGGAGTGTTGGTGCCTCACGGTAGCAACACCAAGGAGGATTAAGCAGGATGGTACTCGCCTGCTACCTCAAGATCTCATCATCAGCTACCAACACTCCAAGAACAGGGAATATGTGTAGGAAGAAATGAATAACTGTTGACCCAAAACAAAACAAGTGCTAGGGTGTGTGGTAAAAGAGGAAAGAACTGTGCAGTGATATGTGCACCACGTTAAGCCCCACAATGATATACAGATTTGAGCTAAATCACACTGGCTTGCGTTTTTTATTCTATGCTGTGTGATTGCTCATATTTAAAATGCCGACATGTTTCATTGCCTTCTGGGTAAACTCACGGCAACTTCTTCAGGGCGTGGGGTATTTTCATTCCACCCTGCACCACTATTTTTGTCAATTAAAAACAATTCTGTTGGGAGACAAAGAATAGACAAAACAACACAAAACAAACTTGGTTGGCAACCGGCTTACAAAGGGACTGATACCCTATGTGTTGCATTCCGAATCACACCATATTTACCGGGATATTGCCCACCATGGGCATACCTTTACCCTCGAGTCCTTGTGGCTATGTATACGCATTCAAGGCTCAGCTATTCAACTCCTGTCGTGAGTCTGTAATACACAATAAGAGTCGTGAGACTGCCAGTATCAGATACCTGCCCCTGGTTGATACATAGATAATTATTACTCATGTGTCTCAGTCCTATTGGGTGTCTACCCTTCAATTGTGTACTTCCTTAAATCTTCCTCGTGCTCTGCATCAGGTTAGGTAAGCTCTGTCCCCTTACAATGGCATACCTTTTATCGAGTTCGTACATACCCAATTAGCATTGAAACCTAGCTTCCTGCTCAAATTAAGCTGGCCCGGGTTCCTATCTATGTTTTGCCGAGTGCCCTAAGTCAAACTTCATAGATCGGGACTCACCGTAGAAGCGTCTGTAACTGGCGTTAACTCAGCCCAGCAACAACGCGGCTGTTGTATTTCGTGGTTAAGAACGTGATCACGTTCACCACGTGACCAGACTTCAATGGTCCCGCCCTCCTCAGGGAATTCGCGGATCTCCTAGTGTAAAAGAAGCGGCCATGTTGGAATGGTGAGCTCCTTACTATACTCCATGGTGATTGAAATTGCCCCGCACATATGGGTATATCCACCAAGTGGCTACCGAAGGTACATTACAACATGTGTTTTATACAACCATCATGTGCGGGGCAATTTCAATCACCATGGAGTATAGTAAGGAGCTCACCATTCCAACATGGCAGCTTCTTTTACACTAGGAGATCCGCGAATTCCCTGAGGAGGGCGGGACCATTGAAGTCTGGTCACGTGGTGAACGTGATCACGTTCTTAACCACGAAATACAACAGCCGCGTTGTTGCTGGGCTGAGTTAACGCCAGTTACAGACGCTTCTACGGTGAGTCCCGATCTATGAAGTTTGACTTAGGGCACTCGGCAAAACATAGATAGGAACCCGGGCCAGCTTAATTTGAGCGGGAAGCTAGGTTTCAATGCTAATTGGGTATGTACGAACTCGATAAAAGGTATGCCATTGTAAGGGGACAGAGCTTACCTAACCTGATGCAGAGCACGAGGAAGATTTAAGGAAGTACACAATTGAAGGGTAGACACCCAATAGGACTGAGACACATGAGTAATAATTATCTATGATACAACCAGGGGCAGGTATCTGATACTGGCAGTCTCACGACTCTTATTGTGTATTACAGACTCACGACAGGAGTTGAATAGCTGAGCCTTGAATGCGTATACATAGCCACAAGGACTCGAGGGTAAAGGTATGCCCATGGTGGGCAATATCCCGGTACATATGGTGTGATTCGGAATGCAACACATAGGGTATCAGTCCCTTTGTAAACCGGTTGCCAACCAAGTTTGTTTTGTGTTGTTTTGTCTATTCTTTGTCTCCAACAGAATTGTTTTTAATTGACAAAAATAGTGGTGCAGGGTGGAATGAAAATACCCCACGCCCTGAAGAAGTTGCCGTGAGTTTACCCAGAAGGCAATGAAACATGTCGGCATTTTAAATATGAGCAATCACACAGCATAGAATAAAAAACGCAAGCCAGTGTGATTTAGCTCAAATCTGTATATCATTGGGGGGCTTAACGTGGTGCACATATCACTGCACAGTTCTTTCCTCTTTTACCACACACCCTAGCACTTGTTTTGTTTTGGGTCAACAGTTATTCATTTCTTCCTACACATATTCCCTGTTCTTGGAGTGTTGGTAGCTGATGATGAGATCTTGAGGTAGCAGGCGAGTACCATCCTGCTTAATCCTCCTTGGTGTTGCTACCGTGAGGCACCAACACTCCCTCTCACACTTTTTTCACCACGTTTGGGTGTTGGAGACACAAGTTTTTAGACATATAGATAGTTTTCTTGTCTCACCTCGTATGAAAAATACTTGTCTTTTCTTTTCTTAGTGAACCACACCAATAAGTAGCATAGATGATACAATCACTTGCTTTACAGATTGTCTAAAATGTATGACAACCGTTATGGATATATGAACTATTTGCTCACATTGTGAACAGGTCCTTTTTGTACACAGTTCATTGAGTGGGGGATGACCTGTTCTCTGCCCCTTCAGCTCCTTATTGTAGATTGCCATTCCAATCCATGCCAATACATCCTACCTCACCTCACACTAATCAACCCCACTGAATCCAATTCACACCAAACCACTCCAATCCAAACCACTCACCCCTACGCAATCAACTTCAATCCACCACACTCCAATCATCCCAACTCACCCAACTCCAGTCTGCCCCACTGCAATCATCCCACTCCAATTTGGCCCCTTCAGTCCAAAACAATCAGTCCCACTCCAATACAAAACAATCTGCCCCATTCCAATCTTCCGTACTCCAATTTGCCCTGCTCGAATCGAAAACAATTTGCCCAACTCCAATCCAAAACAATTTACCCTACTCCAAAACAATCTGCCCCACACCAATTAAAAATATTCTGCCTCACTCCAATCCAAACCTATCTGCCCTATTCCAATCTGCCCTACTCCAATTTAAACAATCTGCCCTTCCTCAATCCAAAGCAATCTGCCCCCTCCAATCTGGCCCACTCCAATTCAAAACAATCTGCCCCACTCCAGTCCAAAACAATCTGCCCCACTCACTCCAAAACAATCTGCCCCACTCAATCCACAACAATCTGCCCCACACCAATCTAAAACAATCTGCCCAACTCCAATACAAAACAATCTGCCCTACTCCAATCTCCTCCACTACAATCCGCCCTACTCCAATCCGCTCCACTCTAATCCACCCCACTCCAATCCAAAACCATATGCCCAACTCCAATCCAAAAGAATCTGCCCCACTCCAATCCATCCCACTCAAATCTACCCCACTCCAATCCAAAAGAATCTGCCCTACTCCAATCCATCCCACTCCAATACAAATTAAAATGCCCCACTCCAGTCTACACTACTCCAAAAGATTCTGCCCCACTCTAATCTGCCCCACTCCAATCCAAAACAATATGCCCACTCAAATCTACCCACCCCAATCCACCCCACTCCAAACTGCCCCACTCCAATCCAATTTACCGCACTCCAATCTACCCACTCAATCCCAATTCACCCCACTCCAATTCAGTCCACCCCACACCAATCTAGCCCAATCCAATCTACCCCATTCCAATCCAATCCAATCCACCTCACCTCACCCCAATCCAATTCACCTCATCCCAATCAAATCCACCCCATTCCCTCCCCAATCCACCCCTTCCCAATCCAATCCACCCCACTTCAATCCAATCCATCCCATTCCAATCACAAAAATCTGCCCCATACCAATCTGTCCCACTCCAATCCAAAACAATCCAACCCACTCCAATCTAAAACAATCTGCCCCACTCCAATCTGCACCACACGAGTCTGCCCCACTCCAGTCCAAAACAATCTGGCCCTCTCCAATCCAAAACGATCAGCCCCACTCCAATCCAAAACAATATGCCCACTCCAATCTACCCACCCCAATCCACCCCACTCCAAACTTCCCTCACTCCAATCCAATTTACCGCACTCCAATCTACCCACTCAATCCCAATTTCCCCCACTCCAATTCAGTCCACCCCACACCAATCTAGCCCAATCCAATCTACCCCATTCCAATCCAATCCAATCCACCTCACCTCACCCCAATCCAATTCACCTCACCACAATCAAATCCACCCCATTCCCCCCCCAATCCACCCCTTCCCAATCCAATCCACCCCACTTCAATCCAATCCATCCCATTCCAATCCCAAAAATCTGCCCGATACCAATCTGTCCCACTCCAATCCAAAACAATCCAACCCACTCCAATCTAAAACAATCTGCCCCACTCCAATCTGCACCACACGAGTCTGCCCCACTCCAGTCCAAAACAATTTGGCCCTCTCCAATTCAAAACGATCAGCCCCACTCCAATCCAAAACAATATGCCCACTCCAATCTACCCACCCCAATCCACCCCACTCCAAACTGCCCCACTCCAATCCAATTTACCGCACTCCAATCTACCCACTCAATCCCAATTCACCCCACTCCAATTCAGTCCACCCCACACCAATCTAGCCCAATCCAATCTACCCCATTCCAATCCAATCCAATCCACCTCACCTCACCCCAATCCAATTCACCTCATCCCAATCAAATCCACCCCATTCCCTCCCCAATCCACCCCTTCCCAATCCAATCCACCCCACTTCAATCCAATCCATCCCATTCCAATCCCACAAATCTGCCCCATACCAATCTGTCCCACTCCAATCCAAAACAATCCAACCCACTCCAATCTAAAACAATCTGCCCCACTCCAATCAGCACCACACGAGTCTGCCCCACTCCAGTCCAAAACAATCTGGCCCTCTCCAATCCAAAACGATCAGCCCCACTCCAATCCAAAACAATATGCCCACTCCAATCTACCCACCCCAATCCACCCCACTCCAAACTGCCCCACTCCAATCCAATTTACCGCACTCCAATCTACCCACTCAATCCCAATTCACCCCACTCCAATTCAGTCCACCCCACACCAATCTAGCCCAATCCAATCTACCCCATTCCAATCCAATCCAATCCACCTCACCTCACCCCAATCCAATTCACCTCACCACAATCAAATCCACCCCATTCCCTCCCCAATCCACCCCTTCCCAATCCAATCCACCCCACTTCAATCCAATCCATCCCATTCCAATCCCAAAAATCTGCCCTATACCAATCTGTCCCACTCCAATCCAAAACAATCCAACCCACTCCAATCTAAAACAATCTGCCCCACTCCAATCTGCACCACACGAGTCTGCCCCACTCCAGTCCAAAACAATCTGGCCCTCTCCAATCCAAAACGATCAGCCCCACTCCAATCCAAAACAACTGGCCCCACTCCAATCCAAAACAATCTCCCCCACTCCAATCCAAAACAATTGGCCCCACTCCAATTAACCCCACTCTAATCCAAAACAATCTTCCTCACTCCAATCCAAAACAATCTGCCCCACTCCAAACCAAAACAATCTGCCCCACACCAATCCAAAACATTACGTCCCACTCCAATCCACCCCACACCAATCCAATCCACCCCAATCCAGCCAAATCCAATATACCCCACTCCAATCTACCACACCCACGCCAATTTACCTCACCCCACCCTAATTCAGTTCACCCCACCCCAATCCAATCAACCTCAATCCATTCCAGACCACTGCAATCCAATCTACTCTAATCCACCTCACCCACCCCATGCCAATCCATTCCACCCCACTCCAGTTCACCAGACTCCAATCCACCTCACTCCACCCAACTCAATCCACCACACCCCAATCCAACACTCCTTCCTGAAGCCATTGCAATCCAACCGACTCGAATCTAATCCACCCCATCCAGTCCATCCCACTCCAATCCACCCCAATCCACAGCAGGCCAATCCACCCCACTCTACTCCAATCCATCCTACTTTACCCTAATCCATACCACCCCACTCAATCTAATCCATGCAACCCACCACACTCCAATCCACCCCACCTCACTCCAATCCACCCCTCCAGTCCAATCCACCGCCCTTCACTCCACTTTAATTCACCCCACTTGACACCACCCTACTCTAATCCAATCCACCTCACCCAAAACCAATCTAATCCACCCACTTCAATCCACCCCAACCCAATCCACCTCACCCCATTTCAATCCACCCCACTCCAATCCAATCGACCCCATCCAGTCCACCCACTCCAATCTACCCCATCCCACTCAATCCAACCCTTTCTACCCCAATCCAATCCACCCCAGTCTTCTCCAGCCTAATCCACCACACTAATTCAATCGACTCCAACCCACTCCACTCTCCTATTCTACCCCACTCAACTCTAAGTCACTCTATGCCACCCCACTCTATTGCACTCCCCTCTCTGACACTGCAGTCTATGAAACTGCACTCTATGACACACTCTGCCACTTAACCACTGCACTCCTATCTGCTCAACTCTATGACACTGTCCTCCACCTATTTCACAGTACGACACATTACTCCAACAATTCCAGTCTATGACACTCTACTCCCCCACTCAATTCTAAGACACTCCACACCACTAACGTTTAGCCATGCTGAAAAGAAGCCATGCTGGTGTACCACATGGCACAACCACATTGCGCAAGTTAATAACTATTGTACAGGCGAGACCTATTTGTTTTTCCAATGCTAGTTTTTATTGACATTTCAAAATTCGAAAGAGCATTCATGGCAGACTCCTAGGTACAGATATTAAGCAATGGACTCACATGTAAAGCTAAACTGTTCAGCTCATTTGTGCTGTGGACTGTCCAGGGTGATTTGTTCAGTGTAGGTTTCTAGCATTCAAGAGGGTCCGACAAAATGCCTCTGTAGTATCTTATGGGTGGTCAATTCCATGTGACGAGTCAGGCACACCACATGTGTTTTTGTAATGATCAACGGTCATCTCCTAGCGCACAGGTCGTTCCTATCCACCCTCTCCCCCGTTGCTTCCACCCGCCCTCTCATCAGTCCCTAACCATGTCACACTAAATTATCCCGTTCCCAAACCTTGCATTGCCAAGTAGGTGCAAAGCGGTCACTAAATGTCCCGAGGGCGGGATCCAGCAGGCAGGGGCTTCCAACATTCTTCGAGTTGTTGTTCGAGCACTAGTATATGTAGTAGACCTTTGTACTTACTACCATACTTATGTGTTTTTAGAGTTTATCCGTTTGTATCTCTTCCTTGTGACTTTACATCTTGTACATTTGCAATTATTTTTTTATTCTCTTCTGTTTGTATCTCTTTCTTGAGTAACTTTACAACTTGTACATTTGCAATTTTTTTCTGTTTGTATCTCTTATGACTCATGTAATCCTAAATCCTTATGTAAGACAACTGGTTCTTTTGTAAAGTGCTCTGACACCTTCGGGTAATGTTTGCGCTATATAAAATTGCATTAAATAAATAAATAAATAAAAAAAGTTGTTCCTTGCAATGGGACATATCCTGCAGCCAGCAGTTCCCTGTCAGACTGGCTCGCCGACCCCAGTGGAGTGCTAGTTTCTCTGTGCTAAGAGCAGCATTTGTCAGTAAGTCTATGGGTATCTGCAGATGTGCCCTTAACATACCCCAGTATGGCCACCAAAGCTGATCTCTGCAGCGTTTTACTGACCATCTCTTTTCTGCAGTCATAGACTGAGGTCCAGAAGGTCACCACCCTGTGATACCTACTGCAAGTGTGGAAGTCAGCATCAGGCGAAACACACCTCAAACAGTGGGCATCAGCAGTTTATCCTATTTTGTGTAGCTTGGCAGGCGTGTGATAGAGTCTGTGGAGGAATTTCAGAAGTGTGAGGTGCAACCTATAATTACATGAGAACATGCCCATCTGTGCGCAGAAGTAACACCAGCACCTCTCAGTGAGTTCATCTCCCAGGTCTGCCTGCCACTCCTCCCTTGCCCTGGGTTTTACAACAGAGACTTTCTCTTGCATAATAGTGTAAAGTCTTGTGATTAGCTTCTAGTGGGATGGTGAACTAAGTATGTCGTCATCTAGAACTGTTCGGGCTAGCAGACTCTTGGAATAGTGCTACGAATCTGTGTGATCCTAGGCAATTGTTTTCTTTCACTTTCCTTCCTTTTTCTTCATTATCACTTCTAAAAAGATATCAAAATACATGACTTCAGGATTTGTGCTCTACAAAACCTTCCCCTGTGTTGATTTAATAAGCTATAATGTTGTACATGTAAAATAAGAACCCGGCCACCCAAAGGGGACACATAACAAATGAGTAAGCATATGGACACCTTGCCTCCCACTTGCCTCTGACTTCCAGATCCTGCTTGTTCCGGTCACTGCCTGAGTTTTCCCATCTAGGTTTTCCCGCTCACTACTCTTCCCGCCAATAGAAGCCCTGCCCACTCCAGGAACTAGTTAATGCAGAACTTCTGCAACTTCATCGCTGACTTCATTGCACCTCTCGCCATAGACTTCAACCACTACATTTTCCTCTGTGACCTCAATTTCCATCTTGATGACCACAATGACATCAACACTACCAACCTTCTTGACAGCATGAACAGCATCGGACTCACCCAACTCGGACCCTAAGCACACTGCAGGCAACACTCTAGACCCCATCTTCACCTCCAGCGACCACATCAGGCACAGCCACACCATGGAACTCACCTGGACCGACCACTTCATTGTCCACTTCAACATCACCCACGCATGGACCTCCGCCCTCAGTCTACCCACCACCCGCACTGCAGCTGGAGCAAATGCTCAAAGGACACATGGATCAACACCCTCAACTCCACCCACCCCATCTCCTCCAACAACCTAGACCAGAAAGTCAGAAACTTCAACAATTGGATCACCAACTGTGCCAACAGTGTCACTCCCATCAGCAATAACACCCACAGAAGGTCCACCAAGCAGGCTAGCTGGTACACTGAAGACCTCAGAACCACTAAACGACACTGTAAACAACTGGAAAGAAGATGGCACACTGACAAAGGCACGACCGACAGACCGTCTTCAAGACAGCCCTCAACCTCTACCACAGACAATTGAGATAATTGAAGAAAAAGGCTTTCGCCTCATGCATCAGATCAAGCTCCAATAACAGCAAAGAACTCTTCAATATCGTCAAAGTATTCTCCAAACCCTTAGCCTCAACAAACAACATTACCTCCTCACAGGAACTCCCTCAACAACTTTGCAAACTTCTTCCATGACAAGATCGCCAACATCTGCAGAAACTTCAAACCCTAACCCAAGGCCACCGACTTCTTCAAGCAGCACAATTACCCCACTTCCACCACAGACATCCGCCTAATGAAATGGAGCAGCTCATCCTACAGGACACTGCCACCTTATGAACTTGGTCAACTCAGGGGACCCAACCAAACCATGCCTTCACCACTTCAAAGCTAGAATCAGACACAAACTCACCAGCTTGTTCAACACCTCAATTGCCACAGCCACCATCCCCAAGGACTGGAAACATGCTGAAGTCAATGCCCTACTACAGAAACCATCTGCAGACCCCAGCAAACTCAACAACTACCACCCTATCGTTCTGCTCCTGTTCCCGACCAAAGAATTAGAAAAAGCCATCAATCAACAACTCTCCTCTAATCTGAAATGGAAGCTCCTACTCAACTCCTCCCAATCTGGAGTCCGCAGCAACCACATCACTGAAACAGCCCTCATCGCGGCTACTGACGACATCCGAGCCCTACTCGACTGAGGAGAGGCTGTGGCTCTGATCCTCCTAGATCACTCAGAAGCCTTTGATACAGTCTCCCACCACACACTCATCACAAGACTGCACAACACAGGCATCGAAGGAGCCGCTCTCAGGTGGATCGCCTCTTTCATCATTGGAAGAACACAAAAGGTCTGCCTTACCCCTTCACCTCCAAATCCAAGGTAACCATCTATGGAGTATCCCAAGGATCCTCGGTCAGCCCCACCCTCTTCAACACTTATATGGCACCTTTTTTCAGCATTGCCAAAACCCACAGACTCAACATCATATCCTACACCGACAACACACAACTCATCCTCTCCCTCTTCGAAGACACCACCAACACAAAGACCAACTTCCAGAACTACATGACAGACGTCACCAACTGGATGACGGACAACTGCCTGAAGCTCAACACGGACAAGACAGGGTACTTATCTTCAGAAACAAAAGATCCCCATAGGATGCATCCTGGTAGCCATCAGAACTCAGACCAACGCCTACCCCCACTGACCACGCTAGGAACCTAGGCATCATTCTGGACAATAAGCTAACTCTGATGACTCAGGTCAACACTGTCACCTCCTCCTGATTCTTCATCCTCTTTATGCTTTGTAAGATATTCAAGTGGCTACCCCGAAGTTCAAAGCAGACCATCCCCAAGGCCCTAATTTCAAGCTGATTTGACTACATCTACACTCTCTATACAGGGATCCCAGCCCACCTCCTCTGACAACTACAGACCATACAGAATGCCGCGTCTAGCCTTGTCCTAGATCTCCCTAGATGAACCCACATCACCCCCTACCTCAGGGTACTCCACTGCCTCCCTGTACAGAAAAGATGCCGGTTAAAGCTCCTGATCCATTCATACAAGGCCCTCCACAACTGCAGACCTGCCTACTTCAACCCCTGCCTGAACTTCCATTACCCACCTGACACCTCCACTATGCGTCCCTATCTCTAACCCTCATCCCCCTCATCCAATGTAGCAGATGCAGAGGTCAGTCCTACACCTACCATGCAGCAAAAACAGGGAACAAGCTACCCTTTCTTCTAGGGACCTCCCATCTCTTCTTGACTTCCAAAAGGCTACTCAGCTGGACCCTGCCAGCGCCTAGGGGTCCTCACGGTTGATCAATCTACTAATTGATTGATTGACTTGCCTCCTGGTTCACTATTGCCATTGTTGTCAGGATAGGGGGAAAGAATAAATGTTTCTAAATTCATGTTTGAAAACTAACACCAAAAAAAAAGACTTTTCAATGCATTGATATAATCGGGTGTACTAAGGTGAAACAGTTATGCATGTATGTTAATGAAATACACTTTTTGAATTTTGAAGAGACTTCATCATATTTTTTAACTTTTCATGCAAGATGTTCCTATAGTTAAGCGGTGCAATTTCAATCACCCTTTACATAAATGCTTGACTGTTTACATAGCATCTAAAATAAAATTAAAAACCTAACATCTCCTTGATGTTAGTGCTGAGAAGACTAAAAAGCAGCTCAGTGTTGCTGTGAGGAGGGGACCGCATGTAAAGATCAGTAGGGTCGCTTGTGGCCCCCGGGTCGTACTTTGAGTATCACGGTCTGTTTTCTGCTATGTGCTGCATTTGTGATCCCTGCTAAAACAAATGTGTAACTTTCAAATTGACTGCTTTCCCTTAAGCATCACTTCAAATACATGCCAAAATAAGGACCAAAAGTACTTTTTAGAATGCCATCTCAGTTAAGTTCTGATTCAGATTACAATATTTTATTTCTGTGAGCGACAACGCCCTCAGGACCTGAAATATTCTTTGCTTGTCTCTGTATGAATCTTTTTTCTGGCTTATTTTTATTTAACACAGTCTGCATTTCCGAATCGAGGAAATTTATTAAAAATAATATTAGTAGCAGTAATAGTAATATTGACCATTCATGGGGCACTCTGTGATAAAAAATTTCTTGTGGAGCACACACAGTGCTTAATTTGTAAATGAATAAGTGCCAGGACCCAAAGATTTCCCTACAACCATCGCTACTGAATGTCTTTGTGGTGTATATCAAGACTGCGTGGTCTTGATTCCACCTCATGCCTCTTTCTTCCACCACCAGACACTCCCTGCCATTGTTCTCTTTCTTTCAGGTTCCTGCTTTCTCATTTTCGCACGTTTTTGTCCGTCTTTCTCTTGCTCCTTCCCTCATGCTCTGGAATAAAGTCTGATGAGATAAGTGCTGGTCCCCAAAATTAGTCCCCACCTGCAGCCACTGACTGAACCTAAATGAAATATTCAGAAAATTCCCCCTACACCATAGATTTGTATCACACTTTTGTTGACGCGTGGAACTTTCGCGTACCCTGGGGCAAATAAGTCCCCTGATTTCATTTTTTATTGTGCTCCCTGACACTTCTTAATTTTACAGTATTGCGAATGCTTTTGTCCTGGTAAGCAGCATAGTACCGCCAGGGGCACCCCTCTGTCCCCCCTCCCTCAAAATGCATACCCAAATAACACACACACAGACAGGGAGGGGGTGGGGAGGGGTGACCGGTGCCCCGGCGGCACTAGGGCCACGACCGCTGTAGTGGCCCCCGCGGTCGGCAGCAAATATCCTTTGTGTAAAGTTACGGCCCCATGTCAGCGAGCATAAGTGCCTGTACACTCTTTCTTTGTAAACAGTGAATATCCATTTAGTAAATGTCCCAGCATGGTTTCAGCGGGTGTGCCACTCCATAAGCATTGCGGCGGTTCTGACGGTTTTTAAAATTACATCCCAACAAATGCCACTTGACTCCGTCGAACACTTTCCTGACAGGTGCCTCCTACGTGATAGTGGCATCACGTGATATGTCAACCAACAAACGATCCCCCAGGATCAAGGAGCACTCAACAGGCTCTCAGAGAATAGATTTTAATTCACCAACAGACGCGTTTCGGCATCACTGCCTTTCTCAATATTGGTCTCTCGTTGTCAATCAGTTTCGCGTGCTTTTAACTCTCACACTTCTCTCCCATTGGATGGTACAGCAATATTCACAGAGAGAGGACTGCTCTTTCAAGTGAAAGAGCAGTCCTCTCTCTGTGAATATTGCTGTTCCATCCAATGAGAGAGAAGTGTGAGAGTTAAAAGCACGTGAAACTCTAAATCAGGAGCATAGGTGAATATATATATGTACCGGAGCCCAGACCTTGCACAGGACTTTGGACATGTGATAGTATGGCTCAGATACATAGATGACCTCTTCATTATTTGGAGAGGCACTGAGAACCTGCCCATTGACTTCATTAAGAAGCTGAATGACAACAATCGCAACATACAACTCACATGCAAGATTAGCAGCACCACAGTAGAGTACCTTGACATCAAAATCGACATAAGGCAGAAAACCATCCATACTGAGCTTTTCTGGAAAAGCACAGCTGGTAATAGCTTACTGCATGCACTTAGCAGCCATCCTGAGACTCTTAAGTGGAGCATCTCCTAAGGGGAGTTATTAAGAGCTAAACGGGACTGCAACACCGTGACAGCTTATCAAAATGATTGTGAGATCATGTTGAAGAGATTCAAGGAAGGGGGCTACCTGAACTGGGTCCTTAAGAGGGACAGTGAAAGAGGTGATGGCATCAGGAGACAGGAGACACTAGCTGACAAGATCAACACTGAGACAGAACCCACTGATGATGACACAAGGATCATCCTGACATACGATGGCGATGCCAACAATGTCAAGCGGATACTTGCGAAAAACTGGAACATTCTCAAGAGTGACATAACTATAGGCAACAGCATAGAGGACAGACACCACATTACCTATAGGAAAGGGCACAGCCTCAGGGACATGTTAGTCCACAGTGACATTACAATGGTCAGTGGTGGTAACAGGCATAATTTACAAGGTTTCTTTCCCTGTGGTCATTGTAAGGCATGCAAAAACATTCTGATGCGTAAAAAAATTAGACCGGGTCCTACCAAGAAAGTCATCTCAAAATTTCTCACATTCAGTACCAACTTTGTCATCTACATCATTTAGTGCCCTTGTAAACTGTGGTACATTGGCAGTACTGCCTTGATCGCCCCAAAAAAGGATCTTAGAACACATGAGGGCTGTCAATTACAGGGACCGCAAGTATCCAGTAGCCCGGTACTTCCAAGACAAACATTTTTCAGACTCATCCCAACTAACATACTGTGCCATTGAGCAAATAACCAATCATCACAGGGGTGGGGACAGGCTCCTGAAGCTTAGGAAAAGGGCGTCCAAGTATATAGTTGACTTCCAGACAAAAATCCCGGGGAAGTCTGAACCAGGATGATCTCTTCACCTCTATCCCTAATCGTATTTTTTCCATCATCTGCAATGAAAATTAAACTTGTACAGTTTGTATGTACAGACACACATTAAGTGTTTTTAATTGTGCACTTTGATGCTAACTATTTTCTTTTGCCTTTGTTTTCTTCTTTGCAGGAGGAAAGGAAGGGACCCCATCACTAAAAAAATAAAAAACACCTGCACGGGTCTCCCTACCCTTTCCTTCGTCTTCACTTCTGGGATTCCATCACAGATAAGATACATGCATGATTGATTTTTGTTGTTATTCTTAGTGGAACATATTGGATTTTGCAGTTACGGTCATTTGAGTTGGACACTTGTCCAGTACCCATGACACACTCACTTTGAGTAATCATCTCGACATCCGGAACACTCACCTACCTACCCTGAACTACCCATATGGTTTAAGAAAACGACGTAATTTTGGCACTATGCCTACATGCCCACTGGCTTGCCGTGTTACTGTTCCCAGGTCTAGGTTTGCATTAGCAACGTAATTTTGGTAGGCACTTTGCCCATGTAAGTTAGCTTTCACCACTTGGGTGCCAACCTGCAATGAACAATTCATCTGACTACCAGGCCAATTGCCCGGATTGCCGTTTTGATTTTGTTAACTTCCTACATTAGTCAAGATATACACTTTTCATGGCATGTACTATTCTCACTGACTTAGTGAAATCAGGTTCCAATATGGCTGACACATCAGACTCTCTTGTGTCCCTTTCTTTAGTTCTACCATGCATTTTTAAGGACACCCTACTGGTGATGTATGCACATGTGACCAAGGCTGCTGGGCAGTCAAAACCCGTTGTGTGAATAAACAGTTTCCTTTAATACTCTGTATACTTGTGCTGAATCCTGTGAGTGCGCCTACCTAACTTTGCATTGTATGTGTGTGTGCATGTGTGTGTGTGTGTGTGTGTGTGTGTGTGTGTGTGTGTGTGTGTGTGTATGTATATATGCAGGCACCGCTGTGAGATAAATAAAGATCTTATTACTCACTCGCAATTTGGGTAAGTGTTCGTCTATTCCTGCTCTCTTCGAGATTGCTGGTTTGCAGGAGTGTTTCTGGCGAAATCCTTCGGTATATATATATATATATATATATATATATATATATATATATATATATATATATATATATATATATATATATATATATATATATATATATATATATATATATATATATATATATATATATATATATATAGCTAACAAGTCTACAAAGCAACAGAGCACAGTACAGGAGGGGGTTTATTTACAGTAGGTAATACCAGTGTTCAATTTGTAAAAGAACAAGTGCTGCCAAATGCCAAGGCAGCCTCATCTTTATTCCACCTCATGCCTCTCTCTTTCATCATCCTACACCTCCTGTCTCTTTATCGCTCTCTTGAAGGTCCTTTTGCTTTCCCCTTCCGGCACTGTTTTCTATTTTTCTCTTCAACCTTCTTTTCCCCTTTTCTGCCTTCCTCTCTCCCACTATGGGCCAATGTCTGAAAAAGGATCCCAGTCCCCCAAAATTGGAGTCTGAAACTCTGACACAAATGAAACACTGGCAACACAGCCACATGGGGATCAACAAAGGGCAGTTGTGTATATCAAGGAGAGCAAAAGGTCTCTAGGTTGAAGCTTGCTTGGAGGGTCAGGCAATGAGGGAAGAGTTAGAGATGCGGTCAGAAAGAGTCTAGGCAGGAACAGGCACTTTACACTAATGTTCTGGCATTCAGGTGAACCTGTAGGAAAGTATTTTATCAATTAATATTGACAACTACCCTCAGCATGACTCAGGAGATGCATTGGGAAAAAGGAAGGTGTGTAATGGAAAGTTCAGCACAGCTGGATTCTTCAGAAATGTAATTCTAAGTATCTGGTCCTTTAAAATCCTGTGGCAAAGTGAAGGAAGTGTCTTCCCGACTAATGCACCATCAACTCTACAGTGAAGGGCTTTGTGCTTCTTGTGTCTGCTTTCCGAATCGTTGTCTGTTTCATCTTGCAGTGCTCACCCATCTTTACCAAAGACAAAGGCAGTGCACAACAATCTCCTGAGGTCTGCCTCTCTGGCACTGTGAGAACTTCGATCCGGAAAAAAAAGGATCACTGTATATTTTGAATTTCTGGATTCTGTTTAGCAATAGTGCCGCCTGTCAATCATCCTGGATCCAAGCCTTCTAGCCTCCATATGTTAGACCATGTTCCGGACCTGCCAACTTTAGCAAAAATCTCAATGTGTTAGGAGGGGGCGGGGCCTCGTGCCAAGAGGCACCTAAGAGGCACTTTTGGCCCCACCCCAACCTCAAGCCCCCTCCTCCCAATTTTTTTTTTAAAAGCTTGATGTCCTTGGGTGACACCCCTTAATGGACGTCAGCAGTTCGAAGCCTCAGAAAACAAGCTAGAAATTCACTATTTACAGTGATTTTCAGCTAGTTGGCACCGTGTGATATCAGATCCTCACCAGGTGACCCGTGTGATGGGAGTTGATATGGTGTGTCACACACTGGTACCGCGTGCGTTGGCAGGTTCACATATGATCTGACTCAACTCGGGACTAGTGATGGCCCACACATTCTTCTTGAGAATCTGACCTGTAGCTTGGTGTGGCCTGCAGTATCACTCAATACTGTGGTATGAATGGAAGGCACACTATTCATCCAAACCTCCCTACCTAGCCAGCATGCCTAGCTACACCGACATCACCACTCTGGTGAAGTATATCTCCTGCCCTCACACATCTCACCCAACCTTTGCCCGTGGGACAACTCACACAAACTCCCCTAACTCTCATGCCTCTCAAGGGTCCACAGAGTCCATACTGATCTGTCTCCTCTGCTGCAACACAATCACGAATATGCACTATGACAGTCTGCTGCAACACGATGGAGCACATCTATGGACCTCACACACACACCCAACCCTTCCACACTGGACACCTTCCAACATACACCTCTCCAAGCACTCATGTGCTCTCTGGCCTGCTAAAATGCTGGGGCAAGGCTACAAAGCTTAGTCCTACATCGATGGCAGCTGCAACTACCACAATACTTGATAATAATTGAGAGCACTGACTCAATCCTGTGCTTACATCTTCTAAAAGTTTCCCTACTACATAAATGCCAGAATTTTCAGAAAACACTAGCCTGCAGTTAAAGAGACTGAACTTCACTTTTCTTATCAGGTCACATGAAACAATAGCCAATGTGAATTTGCATGGCAAACGAGTGCATGGAGGTGTTCTTGCCCACCCTCTATCCCCCTCGTGGAATCTTTTGCAAATTAAATATTTCGCCATGTTGCTTCCTCCAACATGCTATTAGCATAGCTTAAATCCTCAACAACCGCTTGCTGCAGGATCAAGGCGAGCTTGCGCCGCGTGCGCAGAGCGGAGATTGGTGGCCACCTCCAATTAAGTCTGGAAGAAACAGGTTAGGAGCCAAAGGGCCTCAAGTCCCACACTAAAAAGGCTGACTCCAGACAAGGCCGTAAAATGCTTGCAAATATTAATGGCGCGAACTGCTCTGTGAGCAGACGAGTCTGCTTCTAACCTGAAACCCAATGTATGGATCCAAGCTTGGTGCAGCTAGGAGGAGCTGCAAGTGGCATAAAGTGGGCACTGGCCATGCAGGTATTAAAAGGTGTTATGATTGCAACCTGCCAATCCAGACGAGTAGATATGTGCCTTGTTACTCTTTAACTGTTGTACAAGCTCCAAACTGCTCCAAGTGGCACATTCAGAGACCCAATGAGCTGTGAAGAACATGGACAGCCGGAGATTTATTAGACTATCGTGCTTTGAAGGACAGTCAAGGTCTTTAGCGACTACTGACCTGTACCTCACCAGGTGAGGCTGGGATGGGAAGCTACAGTCTAATGTTGCTCATGCATGTTCCTAGATGTACAGGATATGTATGTTCGGTTACTTTATGTAACTCGGTATTTGTATGACAGACTTCCGCGGTGGTAAGGTCTCTTAGAGCCGTGGGTGGCTCAGGTGGGTGAACATTGCACAGTACTCACCTTTCATCATCATCATAAAATCTTTATTTGGTTGTAAGAAAACCCATAAAGGAGAACAATAACACAGCACATGCAATCATAAAAACATAAAAACGTGTACAGAAAATGCGAATGAATAAAATAGATTGGCGAACAGCAATAAGATGTATTTAAAGCCCCCCTGAGCAACAGTGCATTAGTCGAACAGGTCTAGAAAGCTTCGATCTCACCACAACAGGAAACAGCGTAGACAACATGTTCCTTAGGGACCCACTGCACATGCACAAGCGCAGGACGTATTTGCTTGAAGTTCAAGAACTTCAACTAGGAATAATAAACAGCTTTCGGGGCACACTGAAATATTCACAGAACATTACAAAATGTTAATTGTCCTGGGGACAGTGTCAGACAGGCCGAAGTGGGCATCGGGCATTTCCCCGCCTGGGTGGGGGCCGGTTTGGACCCCTGGGGCCGTATTTGTTGGGGGGGCGGCAGTTTTATCAGCCCCCTGTTACAAAAACAGCTGCAGTGTTTTCCACGCGCACAAACCTATGTCCTAACGCCCCCCCCCCTCCCCCACCGGCAGGTCCAAATTAAATTGCCAGGGCCGGTTAGTGTTCCCAGTCCGACCCTGTATTGTGTTTGTGACAAGGTTAGCGTTGTGGGCTGCTGAAAAGTCAGAAAACAAGCATTGTTGCCAGGTAGTAGCGTGGGTGAGTAGAATCAGTGAGGTGAAGGGAGGTAGAAGTGGGCTTGGGGCAGTGGGAGCTGAACGGGCAGAATAGGCAGTTTTGTTTGCATATGGGGTGCAGTTTGATGGATGTAGGGAGAAATGAGCGTTTTATTTAGTCAGGAAATACAGTATGCTATATCTCATTTTTACAAGAGGCTTTGCGCTGTATTATACAGGGTAGGAAGTAATTTAAGTTAGAAGACATCAGGCGAAGATATAGATTTAGAAAATAAATTGTTGCTTGTATATTGGTGCCGCAACACGCGTAGCTTATCAAAAACTAAAATTGTCAATGCATGACAAAAAAACAAGGAATTTTCTCCACGACTAGTGACTTACTCCTGGTAATGCAATAGTAAGTCAGGAAGAAATCACACCTACTCAAAGAAGAACATTTCTAGATCACCTATATATGTATTTATTTTTGTCATGTGGTTAGTGCAGCTCTACATCAAATTGCAGGTAGTTTATCGAAAGACTGCTGGTGAGCTAATATCTTTCCATGAACTTTTAAATGATTTGGCAAAAGCCTGAGTTGCTGGTATGACTGCTCAGGTGCAGCAACTCTCTTGAGGATCTACCCACGGTAAAACCACATGAATGTGCGGTCGCGAGGGAAAGCAGGTTAACAAGCCCAAGAGGATATTTTCTCCAACATTCGAGATCGAACCTCTCAAGTCCCTCAGAGACCATGATGCACAATTTTGCCATTTAACCAATATCACGTGATCAGTGCATCGTATGTATTAATCTTGCTTGCTTAATTTTTGCAGCGCTATTATTATTTTTTCCTCACTTTAGGTCACTTTAGGAGTGGTACAGGCAGGGCTGGACCCTGTTTGTCCGGAAGACGAGCACCGGGGAAGCTCGAAACTAGTTGACGTCCACTAGGGACCCCTGACCCATTGCAGACATGAACCCTAGAGACTACCCCGTTTTTAACATATCGACTAGGAGCCAGAATAAAGTTAATTCGCCCACTAATTAGATATTTTTAACCCACCTCCTCCACCCATATCACCGCACTACACATAATCACTGACAAAATAGTGCTCCTACGTAGTGTCGCAAGTCGTAGCACGCCTCAACCCGCAGCGGGTTAGGATGGCCCCTATGATGAAGCATGTCACCGTAGGGAAACCCTGGTGAGTGAGGGTACTCAAGAAAGGACATTTTTCCTTCCTTGGCATTTGTCCTGACTCTGACTGAGCGGGAATCCTTTTTTCCAGCTAGGTCCTATAGCTGAGAATTCAGATTTTGTGTTTTTACGATTCAACTAGGAGGGTGGACCTAGCATATCCCTCTTTCTCCCCCCATTTTTTGATTTTGTGATCTACCCATGGTGCCATCGAGGGATAACAATGAGCTTGGTACCAACAAGTAAGAGGCCTAGGGCCAGACGTACAACCCTAAATTACATGCGCAAATGGGTTAGCAACCCGTTTGCGCATGCAAAAACTAATAGGGCCATGTACAATTCCTATTTAGCAAGTCGCAAAATAATTGCGCTTCACTAAATAGGAATTGCGACTCGCTATTAGGAAGGGGTATTTAAAGGGCGTCCTTTTCTAATTGCGACTCTCTACCCTAGATATGAATGTTTTGCGGCTGCAATTTCGGTCGCAAAACTCTCGCAATTTACCGCCCTCTTCAAGAGGGTGGTAATGCACTCGTAAATGGGAAGGGGTCCCCAGGGGACCACTTCCCCTTTGCCATTGCAGAGGAGAATATTTTTTAGGGGCAGGCAGTGGTCTCAGGGACCATTACCTCCCCTCAAAAAATGAAACAAAAACGTTTCAATTTTTTATTTTTAAATGCATCCACGTTTTCCTTTAAGGAAAACAGGCTGCATTAAAAAACAAGCATTGAAAATGCAATAGGTCTCGCCTTTTATTAAGTTAAAGCCATTTGCTTTGCTATACAATACCATTAGCAAAGCAAATGGCTTTAACTTAATCAAAGGCAAGACCTGTTGCATTTTCAATGCTTGTTTTATAAGTAGTACAAATTAAGAAGCATAATCCTCACCTCCGTGTCATTATTAAAATCTAAATTTCTTGTTGGGAATTTTAGAATATGTTCTATTCCGTTCACAGTGTGCACCGTACAAGAATATGCTAAGCAAAAAACTACAAAAACACATCATCTTGGAAAAAGAAACCACCCCCCTTAGGAAATGTAAGATCACGTAAAATATAAACCGAACAAAATGTTTGACATGGTGTACCTTAAAGTTTTTACAGCCAATGTTGAAAATATCGATGTCGAGCAATGGATGGTTGTTTTTTCCTGTATTGTGAAGACTATGAGTATAGGACCTGGTAGGGACCGTCTCAAAATCAGTTTTTATTAACTGCCCAGTCTGAGACCTGGAGAGACGCGACCACCTTTAAGCCTTGGAAAGCACTATATAAATATTAATACTAAATAGTAATGCAGGTTAAAAAGCAAGGACAGGTTGAAGGCAGCACCAAAAAAACATATCCAACTGTTTTCGTGTGAATGCTCCAAGTAATCTGCCACGTCTCCTTCCTGTATCATCAACTCCCACTAGTCACTACTAGGATCAAATTCCAACCCCTCCAGCCAGCATATTCATTATACCCCTCAATTCCGACAGCCCTCTTCTCGACCACAACAATTAAATCCGATTATTCTACTACGCTACACCGCTGCCTCTTTAACCCGCCTCCCCTCTCGAAACGATAATAACTCTTCTGACCCCGTTTTTGCTTAGCCTACATCTAGACCTTCTCTACCATAGTCGTTCCCCGGCTTTTTCTCTCCAAGACTTCAGTCTGCTTCTAAGGACGAGTCGAGCATAATCCTACGCTCTCTAACCTGCACCCCCTTCTTCTGGTTAGATGCAGTATGTTTTTATCACGGTCTGTCAGCTTCTCTTTGCGCCAATATCAACCAATAGCAGTCCAGTAGGAACTTATACAGTCGACCAATCAGTGAATAGGCTGTCACTGAAGGCGGAAAAGCACAAATCCAAACAGTGTTTGTGCGGTTCATACATCCGTGACGTGGGGTACGTTACATATGCGCCGGGTCTGCGTCGTTTCCTGTGATGGGAACGAGTCGCTCCCCTAGTAAGATGGCTGCGCATCATAGGCAGAATACGGCCGGGAGGAGAAAAGTACAGGTATTAGGCGCTACATGCGAATGGTCACTGAAGCCGAAGGCAGATAGTTGGCCGACTCTTCGTGCTTTGTTGGGAATTTTTCGCATGTGGAGGTGCTTTGTAGGCTTATGCTTAGCGGGTGGTCATATCTAAGCGTCACAAGTGCAGGGTCCATAAAACGGAGTGGTATGATGTGGCAATGTTGAAAGCTGCATTTTGGTGTATAGGGTATGACGTAAAAAGCTGGTGCATGGAAGCAGAACAAGGACATTTAAAAACAAGTGACAGTGAAATGTAAAAAAAAAAAAAAAAAAACGCCCGCGAGTGGTGCGCGCGCACCACTGCGAGGCATATGTTTTTAATTATCGCGCCCATGTCTGGGCATGATAATTGAAAACATATGGGCTTTGGTGCGCGTAACAGACACCAATAGGCCGTGTGCAGAGCAATGCGCCCGCCTTTGGCCTATTGCGTGCTCTGTTAACAAAATACACGCACTCAAAGCCCAATCACAGAAGAGCAGACAAAAAAAACACGCACGAGCGTGTGCGATTACAGGGTCCCTTTCTGAACCCCGGACAAAAGGACTCTCGCCTGCGCGAGCACTGCTGCGCAGTGCAACGCAGGTCGCGAGACCTAAAAACCTGCTTTATTTAAAAGCAGTCCCAGACATGGAGGTCTGCTGAGCCCAGCAGGCCACCATCCCAGGGAGGGCCAGCCATTCCCAATGGGGTCGCAAATTGCGAGTGCCTTATGAATATTGATGAGGCATGCAATTTGTGACCCCATTGGGAATTGCAAACAGTGTCTCAGACACTGTTGTACATAGCATTTTGCAACTCGCAAATTGCAACTTGCAATCAAGTACAATGTCCGAGTCGCAAATTGTCATGGTCGTACATCTGGCCCCTAGTATCACTAACACTGGTGTACTTTAAATACCTTTATGGACGAAAACTGATTAACAAGTGCTGGAGAGAGCATGCTACAATTTTCACAACCGAAGAATTCACCCCAAAAAACTATTTTTTAGCAAACAACCTATATCGAATTTAAGTCAATTTGGGATTGACAACATATGGAAACAACATCTATTCTATTCCCAATAAAAAGAAAAGAGTAAACTTCTTCCAGGGAAAAGCGAAGAGATTTAGTGAACAGAAACAGGCTCAATTCACACTAGGCACATACACGGTGCCCTGTATGCCTATTTGACGCTCCCGTAAAACAAAGTAGTTGTTCAAAGTTTATGAAACTCCTTCTGCTGTCAGGTTAGATAGCTGATATTAGAGCTGGGCGGCACAAAGATGTGATATTTCCCTGCAAGTGTAGCAGACTATGTGGGGACAAATTAGAATCTATCTCACATGATCTTTATTAATCCATCGCTATTAAAGGATTGAAAATCCTTCTGAAATCCAAATTTCTCAAATTACAGGTGACCACCCAAAAGCAAGCTGTAAACTAGTGTGGTGCAGGTGAGATTGGACATCTTAAAGGCTGTTTTAACATGATTAACAAAATTTGAAAGTACCTCTGGCCTCATGGTTTGACCACCCTCTTTTATAGTCTAGTCAAGTCAAGTCAAGATAAACTTTATTAGGCCGGAGGCCATAAAAACTCACAAAAAAACAGACCACAGATTTTTTAAATAAGGTTTATAAAACGCATATCGCTGATCCATATATATTCAAGAATATTCGGTACAATTCATAACATTTAATGAGATTAAAAGCGTTGCCGGTAACAAATTCAGACAGAACAATCTCTTTTAAGGTTCATAACCCCTCCTAATGTGAAATGCTGATTTTATAAAATTGAGTACTGCACAACAGACTTCGAGTGAACCTAGTGCCTGCATAAACAATAGCCTTTCCTTGTACTGTCTCTTTTATGGTCTGTTATAAAGGGCAGCTTGCTGTTCAAAGAAGAGTAATTCTTTATTATGGTTATAGGACTTTCATCTGCATGGTGATGCAGAGATTGAATGAAAAGTAGGTAAACAAAAGGAGGATTATGTCGGGGTACGTCCCTATCCCCAGAAGTAAAGTATGAACAAACAAAGTGGATGGACCCACTCGCAAAAGTGACACACTCGTATTTTGATTTAAATGAGTGCCAAAAAGCCATTAGTTTGTTAAAAGACCCTTCACCCACCAACCTAGTGGGTGGCATGCTTCATTATTGGGGTCCCAACTGGGTAGCCGAATGCCACCCAGTTGTGCTACGATGCCTGATTACAGTGGAGCTGGTTTCATGTGTATGTGAGAGAAGTGGTGCAGACTAAAATTATCTCTGGGAGTCCTTACTAAATATACTTTATTCTTAGCGGCCCAGGATAAGGTTAAAACTAGAAAGAGGGCAACATTGGAGAAAAATGCCCCTTGTAGTCACAATAGTAGGTCTACATGTTTCAGCCCCATAAAAACTGGGGGGCTTTCGTCAGGACCAGGTGAGTGAAGTGAGGGTGTGGCAAAAATAAGCCAAGTGTAACGTGATAAACAACACACACTCTGAGGTGTGTTGTGAGGTGAGTGGTGTCTGTATACTTACGGACCCACCGATAAACGACCATAGCTACGTGTTACTAGTAGCTGTTAGCAGGAACCGGGAGGGGCGCCCATCTGTATTCAAACATTCATCAAGACGGAGCACCCGCCGGCAAAACACATATTTCGGTCTCCTCACGGTCTTGGATGTTCAAGATTGAATGAAATTCCTAATTTTTTAATTAAGCGGGATGTAGTAAAGCTCTGCAGAAATTTTTCAACACAGTTCTCTGTATGTATTGTGTAGTTTTAAGTCAACATAGGTTTATTCAGGTAGCAGGTAAGCAGGTAAACAGGTAAAACAAATCCAAGTATAATGCCACAGCAACCCCACCGTGAGCTGCCTCCTGGCTGCTCAGCCCCATCCATCAACTGTCATCCCTTATTCAGTCACCCAAGCATTCCACTCACAGCCCACACACCAAACATTCCATTCAGAACACTCACACAGGCTGAGCAGCCAGGGACAGGGAGACATGGGAGAGGCAATCCATACATCAAAATACTACATATTGTAAACAGACATTGAAGTTGTTTGAGTTGTTTGAGTTTTCTATTTTTATAGTCTGTTGTTTACATTTCGTAATAGCGTCAATTTACCATAAACGTTTAATTTAGTTGACTAAAACTGAACTTTTTAGTCCCACGTGTTCTACCAATATACTCAGTCACCAGATACCAAAATTGACCAATCTCAGTCTTGGACACGAAATGTTGCAAACTAGACTCTCTGTCGGGACTGATTTCATAACAAGACCGGGGGCTAACATTATGCAATAACCTTTTATTACTGCCCCAACATGCAGCCCTTTAAAGGACAAATATTACATCATAGATAAAACATCCCATTAGGAAATTTCAATCCAGCATATAGCTCCATAGCAACTAGGTATTTTCCTCTTTTATATGCTGCTCCTCAAAGCAAGATAAGTACTCTAATATTTCTTGTCATGGAAATACTTGTGCTTTTGTAATATTCCTTTTGTCACCTTCACTTACTTTTGGTTGTAGGTGTGTTTTCTTAGTTTCATTCTTCCAATTTACAGTCAGATATAACCCTTTTCTTAAGTTGTTCTTCACGCCTCATCAGCGTTTTTGTGTTCTTCTTGTTAACAGGTAAGTTTTTAGGTCTCGGCTAGCGAAGGCTGCGCTTGCGCAGTCTCGCTCGCGAGATTTAATGACTTAGAGAAGAGGGGCTTGAACCCGCCCCTCTTCTCCCCTCTTCTCCATTGGCTGGCCTCTTGAATGCTGGCCAGCCATTGGAGAAGAGGTTTGTCTCTCCGAACAGGCCCCGTCCTTTTCGGATTCGGGGGCGTGTTTTTTGCTACTTTTCTCATTATCTCCTCCAGCCAATGGCAAGAGGAGAGAAAAGAAAAACACGTCCCCGAATTCGAAACCGCCGCTGCCTTTCTCCAAGGCATTTCTGCTTCGCCTCGGAGAAAGGCAGTGGTGTGCTCGTCCGCTCCCCCTGCTCTCGGCTCCCTCGGTGCTCCTGTGTCCGGCTGCTGCTCTGGTCTCCTCACCCTGTCCTCTCCGGAGCTGTGTGCAGTCAGCTGAACATTCTCTACAACTCGACTCTCACCCGGACCGCAGGGCGCCTAGTCTGAATTCAGGAGGTATGTTCCTTTCTGGTAGTTACCCTTCACACGAACGTAATGTTCTTGCCTATCTAGTGTTATTCTGCACACTTACATTAGTAGTACGAGATATACCTTTTTAGCCTGTAAATCGGAGCTGTGTATTCGGCAGCACGTGTAGGACAGAACCGCTTCGTACACGTCACACGTTTGCAAGTAACCCTCACAAAATCTGTTCTGCAGTTTGTTTGCTGTACTAACAAACAGCTACTGTTCGACAGCAGAAACTACCACTTTACACTCCGCAATTACACATAAGAAGTGTTAATTAACGGCCAGTCTAATGTGTAAACAACTGGTTCCTGACTAATTATATCCCCCGTTATTATCAGTCTGTCTCGCCTTACTTTATTCTTGCGCTAGAAGGGGGTGTGACTCCGACATGCTAGCCGTTTAACCCTCCCCGTGCCAGGAGTCGCGCAGCTGTCTTCCTTGCAGGTTGATTAATGCCCGGAAGCTGAGAATGCCATGCTTTGCTCGTGCCAGTGAGCTTCCCCAAGCAGTGCTCTTCTCAGTAGCGGCATAAAACACCTCAGAGTCAGTGCCAGATGTTTACTGTACCAGTGCCAGCTGCGACAGCATGTTAGGCGTTTATCTTTGTCATGAGCATTGTGGCACTTTTTTTGGGGGGGGGGGCAGGAGTTATTTTTATAACGCTCACTAGACCCGAAGGTATCAGAGCGCTACACATGAGCACCAGTTGCGTGACAGACGGACACATTCATTTTGTTAGGCACAGGGAGTTTATGGGATTTGCCCCAAATCACACGTTGTTGAACGTCCCTGCCGAGACTCGAACCCGTTTCCCCAGCTTCGAGGTCGACCTCTCTAGCCCTTAGGCCAGATCCTCTCTTCTGTAACAGTGCCGACAGACAATTTAACATCGTTCCATAGTGCTGGCAAGCATCCTCGTGTGAGATTCAGATGTAAGGTGTTTTCGCTCATGGCCTCCAGTATGCCGCAGACATGGTTACCATTTCTGGCCACCTGGAAAAATGGGATTCCCTGGAAATTTATGGATTGGATCTCAAACTTCAGTCGGACAACTTTGGGAATCCTTTCTAAGAACCAGCGTGACTTAGTGAACCACACAAAGATATGAAGATGACCTTCTTTAACCCCTTAAGTGCTGAGGTTTCGCCTTTGCCCCCTCCCTCAGTACTCAACTCTGTTTTGCCAATTGAGGCAGTTCACACTTAAGCTTTCATAATTTCATTTCACAATAGGCCGGCCACGTTCGCATTCTGTTCCACACTCATGTTTGGTATTGTAACGGCACCTAGCATTTGGGGTAGTTCTCAGAAGGAAATTTTTCTTTTTAGAAAATGGAACAAAAGTGAGAGTTTTTTTGTTACTAAAATGGCATCAACAAAATGGTAGCTGTGCCAAAATCGGCACCTTGTCAGCATTCCAAACCAGGAATAGTTGTTAAAAAAAAATCAACACAGTTTTCGCAATTTTCTACGTGCTGGGCAATATTTCCTATTTTGTAGTTTCTCCCTACTTGCAGATTGTGGTGAGAAGTGTGAAAGTCATGGGTAAACCCTTAATGCTCACCTTTCTAAAAAGTTGACAAAATTCTGAATTTGTGAAGGAGTTATTTGTGTTGCTCACATGTGGTATTCCCAAAGAATCTAATTGCTGAAGTCATAACATAGTGAAGGTAAGTTTTAAAAAATAGAAATGGGTTACATTGAAGGCGATGTACAAAAGTAAAACACCGTTATATATGTTAGACTTTTCCAGTTGTAGATGTATACATTGTTTGTTGAATATCCAAAAAGCATGTGCTACACATACAGCCACCGAGCTGTGGCTTATTATGAAGTTCATTCTGTTTTGACTGTGCATCTATCTATAAGGTGAAATGTAATCTGTCAAATGTGAGCATGAAGGAAAACTGTGCATTTTTGGAATATGCCCAGAACTGAGATTAGAAATAGGGGTTATGTATACTTCTGTAAATATGAGCTTAATCTATAATATCTGGTGACTTTGCAGGTGTTTTACAAAATGTGTGTATTTATGCACATTGACTTGGGTTTGGTAGGCAGAAATGTAGCAAAAACAATTGATAATATAAATAATAACAAAGATTCTTCTGTTCTACACTGCCACACATCTGTTAAAATCAGTACCTCACGTGTGTAAGTGGGCTTATTGCAAAAGGCAGGAAAGACCTAAAACACATGGCAACATCAAGATTTATGTTTTTTATTTGAGAGAGATTAAGCTATTGACATTGTAAATAACAATGCAGTTTTTTTTAATGTTTTAAAAACAAAAACATAAACAAAAATAATGTCATGAGCAATGCCAATAGCTCTAACTTTAACAATGCCGAGACCATTGCATTGTAAACGCGTGTTCCTATCTTCTTGTGAACCCTTTCCAGGCTCTCTTTCAGGCGATTTCACCTTTTTCGTAGGTTTATTGTTTCACACCCATTTGCGCTCAGCGCTATCCGCATCTTGCACTTGGCTGCGTCTTTTGAAAGATGCACGGGCAGTCAGGCATGTTGTTCCCCTCCTTTTCTGTAAAGCCTCGGATGCACCTTGCTGAGTCAGAGAAAGAGTTTCATTTGCCCTTTTTCTCCTCCCTGGGTGTCTACAGGATCCACAAGGCCTTCGCCAAGCTCGCTCTTGATGTGGATGTGGAGGGCTTTGACTCTCACTTTGGGAAGGCACTTCCTCATTTTACTTTCGACACGCTACGGGACCATCTTTCAATTGAAATAGGAACAGGACTGGAGATGGCGGACATGATTGCTAAGGCTTGGCCCTTTTCAGCAAGGCGCTCGCCACATACTACGTTGCCATAGCAACGTCAGTAGCGTGAGCTAGCAACCGTCCTGATCAGAGAGCATTATGGTCGGCTGTGTTTTATCTGTAATAATACTTTTGGCTCATTAAAAAAACAAAAAACAGGAAAAGAGCTTTTATTAATGGCACCTTAAGGAAAGGCTTGTCTCCTAGGAGCAAGGTTGACCCTTTTGGACTTTCCTTTCAGTTTTTTGTTGCCACAAGCTTTTCTAAATCTGACAATGAGGTTCAAGGAACCCCTGCCCCTTCCCTCAATGAAGATGATGTGTTTGTCAGGTATTTCAAAAGGGGATTTAAAAAAGGCAGTTTAGGCCGTCCTCTATAAAAGAGAAGGGTTTCTACCAGTGCTTGAAATGGAAAAATAAAAATGCAGGTACTCTGTACCAGAGTACCTACTTGTTTCTGAGAAGTGCCAGTACTCTCCAATTAAACTTATTACATTTCTCGTGAGAAGTGCCAGTACTCTCCCTCTCAACATAAAAAAGTGCCGGTACTCCGTACCGGAGAGTACCGGCCCATTTAAAGCACTGGTTTCTACTGTTGAAGTAGATGTTTTGGTCCTTTCAGAGGAGGGGAATCCTCTCGTTAGTAAGGGAGGTAAGGCCTCAACTAAGACTAAGTACCTGACCGGTGAAGTTGTTTCTGTGGGGAGCCACAGAGCTGCATAGGGACGAGACCAGTCTTTGGGTAGCCAGAGCGCTACAGATGACCGTGCTGTCCATAGTAGCACAATTAGTAAGCACTTCATGGCACAAGAGACCACAGTTTTGAAACTGATGATGAAGAAATTCCATTTGAGATGGAATTTGGAGGGGAGGCTGCTGAGTGCTTTCGATCCCCTAGAAACCTTAGACAATTATTTCCTTGATGCGGACCTAGACCAGCTTTCTACTTCTAAGGCTATTAAAGATGCTTCGGGTGCGGAGATGTTTAATCCTACCAGTATTACGCACACAAGAGGGTCTGATTGGTGGCCTATGGACCACGTAACATCTTTTATTAATTTCTGGATATGCAAGACATTTGATAAGGAGATGCGGAATCTAATGAGGGCGGAGTGTCCCAGGCCTTTCCTTGACAACAAGTCGGGAATTACACTTAATTTGGACCCAGAGTTGTTGACCTTCCTATTTAAGACCGGGAGAGATCCTAGGAAGGGCCTTGAGTGCTGCATAAGCAGTGGCAAGATAGAGTCTTAGACACTCTGGGTCCTCTGGCAAGGATACTAGATTTGGCTGGGGAAGCCTCCTTTAACGGCGTCTCTGTGGAAGTGGCCCTGCTCCGTGGCTGGAGCCAGTGGGCATTATGTCTGCCTGGCAATGCCAATGCAGGGCTGAATGCTGGACGTAGGAAAGCTATTCTTATGAGAATTAACCCGAAGTTAGGGGACCTTGTCAATAAGGAGACCCAAGGAGATCCGAATGGTCTGCTCTTCGGAGAGAATTTTATACAGACCTTGGGGAAGTATGTCTCGACATTTACGACCGTCAGTAAGGCTCAAACTGATATGAGACGTATGTTCAGCAACAATAGAGTTTTTGCAAGGGCTTACAGGAGAGGGCTGGCTGTCAGCCATGGTCAGTCAAGGTCCTAGTATTACTATCAGGGTCAGAAGGGTTACAGAAGAGATTTCTATGCGTCCAGCAGTTTATTCCCGCAAAGAGGACACGCCCCTCGTTCACAAGGAAGCAGAGGGAGATTCCAGGGAACTGGAGATCTAGGTAAGTTGGTTCTTCCCACTCAAAGGTATTACGTTATTTCATTCAAATTTGGTCAACTATAACAAACAATTCTTGGGTTTTACAGACCATAAAAGGTTTCAAAATAGAATTTTGCCGAGAACCTTTTCAGATGTGTAGGCCAAGGGAGTTAGATCAGGATCAGTCAGTAATGGTCGATTTAGAAGTGGTGAAAATGTTGCTCAAGGGGGCAAATTGCAAGGTGCGCATTTCTGGAAAGGGTTTTGTAAGTCTGTTTTCCCAGTAAGGACAAAGGACAAAGGCTGGTGCCCAGTGATAAACTTGAAGGAACTAAACACGTTTTTGGTTTCAAGGCACTTCAAGATGGAGGGAATCCATCTTTTGGAGGACATTTTGCAAGAGAAAAACTGACTTGTGAAGGTGAATCTCTAAGCCACCTACTTCACAATTCCTATGGACCCAGATTCTTAGAGGTATTTGCGGTTCAGTTAGAGAGGGATTCTTTACCAGTTTTGTTGTCTTCTTTTTGATCTCTTTTCAGGCCCTTGGTGTTTTATTAAGGTCCTTCATGCTGTGGTTGCCTTCTGGAGAAGGAGAGGTGCATGTTTAGTTATTTACCTAGAGAAATGCTTCTGATGTCTCAGAATCAGGGAGAATTGCTGAAGCACATGAAATGGACAACAGACCTCTTAGAATCTTTAGGGTTTGTTATCAATGTGGAGAAGTCTGTTATGATTCCTACTCAGAGTTTAGAGTTCCTGAGGGTTCAGGTCGATACAATTATGTCTCAGTTGTGTCTTCCTCAGAAGAAGTTGACCAAGATCAAGAAAGAGGTAGCTTATGTTCTATCAAGAGATGTTGTGAGTTTGCGAGGTCTGGCAAGAGTGGTTGGCCTTCTGTCCTCCTATATTCAAGCGGTTTCACCAGTTCCTTTGCATTACAGGGCTCTTCAAAGGCTTTAATGCTTGGTTTGAGGAAAGGTCTTTGGTACGCAGACACAGTTCCTCAGTCCCAGGAGGCTCGAGAGGACCTTCAGAGGTTGAGCAAACTCAACAGCTGGAATGCAAAGGCAATTTTTAGGAATGTCCCGGAGTATATAGTACACCTGGATGCAAGCAACCTTGGCTGGGGTGCGAAACTAGGGGAGTTGGAAATAAGGGGAAAGTGGTCCAGAGAGGAACATTCCTTACATATAAATTGCCTGGAGATGTTGGCTGGTCTGAATGTTTAGATGAGCTATGGACAATTTTACTGCAATATCTTATATCAATCGTCTGGGGGGGTGCAAGGTCAAAACAACTTGCAGATCAGGCCATGAATATATGGTATTTTTCTTGGGGTCAGAAGATTCTGTTGAAAGCAGAGTTTATTTCAGGTCATCAGAACAAGAGAGCAGATTGGAATTCAAGGTTCCTATGGGAGTCCAGCGATTGAAAGCTGATTTCAGTGTCTTTTGAGAAGAGTCAGAACATGTAGTGCCCATTTCGTATAGATCTGCTTGCCAGCAGACTGACTTTTCAGGTAGAATCGTTTTACAGTGGGAGGCGGAACCCAGGTCCTTGGCAGTGGATGCTTTGCTTCAGATTTGGAATAGAAAGAATTGCTATGCGTTCCCTCCATTTGCGCTAATTCAGAGGATGTTGTTAAAGGTACGGAGGGAATGATCCAGAATCGTCCTAGTAATTCCGTTTTTGAACACTTAGGTGTGATTCCCTGGAGTAATGGAGTTAGCAGTGGAAGCTCCACGCTTGATACCAGGGATTGAAGGACTTTTAGAAGGACAGGAAGGAGAAGAACATCCTCTTGTGCTAGAAGGAAAAATTAAACTTCTTGTCCGGAGGATTTCAGGGGATCCGGTAGATACTCAGGCCTTTCAGGGAAGGCTAAGGACCTACTGGTTGAGTTGTGGGCACCAGGAAGAGATACACAGGAGTGTGGAGAAGGTGATGTGATGTAGTTGGTTCTTGGAACGGAATTTGGATCCTGTGGAGGCTCCTGCAGTATAAGTGGTGAATGTTCAAGTCAGGCCTGTCCTATAGAACTGTCAACTGTTACCGGTCTGGTATTTCAGCAGGGCATTCTCTGGTGAATGACTTTGCAATTGGTAGTGATCCCTTGATCCGCAGGGTAATGAACGGAATAACGCTTGGGCATCCTCCTAGGGATAGGTATGATTCATTATGGAATGTTAATCCTATTTTTGACTTCTTTGTCTCTTGGTCTGATAATGCTTATCTTTCAAAGAGGCAGATAACACTAAATTTGGTGACTTTGCTCTGCATGATCTCTTTTAAAAGAGTGTTGGACGTTAAAGCACTAGAGGTTTGAAATAGGTATTATTCGCCGGATGGGGTTCACTGTGAGATATGGATGAGAACTAAAACAATGTCTGAGAACATCTTTTACCCCTCTTTTACTGACTGTAAAAAGTTGTGTGTTGTGAGTTGCATGAAAGTTTATGAACAGAGTATGCTTGAGTTTAGACCAGATGGTGAGGATCAATTATTAATTTTATATCATTAACCTTATAGGGCAGTTTCTACAGCTACTATTTTGAGATGGGTAAGGGCAGTGATGTCTGAAGTAGGAATAGATTTGACCAAATTTGGAGCCCATTCTTCTTGGGGTGCTATAACAAGTAAGGTGTTTTGGGCAGGAAGTACACTTGCAGACATACTGAAAGTGGCAGTCTGGTCAAGTGCTAACACTTTTGCAAGCTTTTAGCGTATGCCTGTGGAGCATGTGAGCAGTGTAGTGCTGGAAAGCTTTAAATATGCATAATGGTAGCCTCCCGTCTTGAAATGGCTATTCTCCAATTACCATGCAGAGAGAATCTTTATTTCATTAAAGACAACTGAGACTAACATTATCTCACCCTCTACTCCCTTTTCATACTGTTATGTTGTGAGAGTTTTGGTAGGTTATGCATTATTGGTAATCTTATTGGTTTATTAACATGTTTTTTTCTTGTAAAAAGTAATGAATTGTTTACCCTTGAGTTGCCTGTTGGTATCACTTGTTTTTCTCCCTTTATTCCAGATAATTCTTTGCTGTGAGAATTTTGTAAGATAAGTCAAGTGTGTTTACGTTAAAAGTTTTGGTTCAGATCTAGTATGGTTAATTTTTTCTTCATCGCAGCATCAAGAGGAAGATATCTAGTTGCTATGGAGCTGTATGCTGGATTGAAAGTTCATATTAGAATGTTTTATCTATGATGTAATGTTTGTTCCTTAAAGGGCTGCATGTTGGGGCAGCAATAAAAGGTTAGTGCATAATGTTAGCCTTCATTGTCTTTCATGAAATCAAGATTCTCTCTGCATAGTGATTGGAGAATCGCCATTCTGGGGTATGCACTTTAACATGTATGCAGGGCCGGACTGGCCGTAGCGGGCACCGGGCAATCCCCCGGTGCGCTGTACAGGTGGGGGACGGTTTTGGGCCCCTGGGTGCCGTTTTTGTTACAGGGCCGTTCTTGCAGCATAGCTGCAAAATCGGTCCTGTAACAAAATCGGCCGAAAACCGGCCCTGGCACAGAGCTCGGCGGCTCCCGAGGGGGCCGGCTGAGCTCTTTGCCAGGGCCGGTTGTGGTTCCCAGTCCGGCCCTGCATGTATGCACGTGGGAAGAGAAAACATGGTACTTACCATGAGAGACCATCCAATCAAAACTCCATGTCGTTTTAATGTTTTGTGTTCACCTCGTGTCACCCTTAACCGCATTTTAACTGTGTTTCTTTCAGTGAATTTCTGTTTTATCCCGGTTCCAAACCAGTAGCATTTTGTCAATGCCCCAAACCATAACGAGGATCAATCTTCTCCAGGAATAAGCATTGATGCCCAGATGCATTACTTACTTCCTAGAGTGATATTGGCCCCAGACAATGTCAACAGGGGAGTAATGAATATCAAGGGCATAAACAGTAATGAGGCAGAATGGTGGCTGAGTGAATCAGCTTCCCATTCAGTTTGCCTAATGGAAAGGCTGGGAATATCTTTGGCCTTTACCTCCTTCCTGGTTGTAGTGCATACATGGTTATTTGTCATCCTAGCTCTCGATTTCGTGCTCCCTCAGCCACTCAAGGAAGACTTGAAAAATCTCGAGAGAGGCTGGGCTGTTTAGGACCTTCCCGTTACCGAAGGGCAGGGGATTGAGAGAGAGGAGATGAATGGAGCTGTAAAACAGTGTTACCTGCCCTGCTAATAGGGGGACCAAAATAAACTTCTGCACCTTGAGAAACAGCATTTACAATGCCACGCGTGCCGTTTCAACGCAAGCGGAACAGTGCTTGCTAAACCATGCAATGGGCCTTAACCATGATTATGCGTGGTTAAGGCAGTCAGCAGTCTAGATGGACGGGGAGAGGAACAGGAAGGATCAGGAGAGGAAGAACTGGGATGCGACCTGGTAAGTGGGGCTGGGGCCGGGTTTTGGAGGAGTAGTTTTTAGGGCTAGGGGCTGGTTTTAGAGCTCAGGGGATACCGAGATTGCCATAGCAATGGGTGCCTTGCAGACTCCCACAATTTGTGGCTGCTTTTGCTGCTCTCAATACAGTAAAAGACACACTATTGATGGACGGAATGCAGAACAAATCAAAACATTCACCCCCAGTCAAGAGATCTGGGTTAAATCCATCGTTCTTTTGCCCACTACGCCACCCCAGTTCAGACATGGCCATATGCAAATCAGTCTTGACCCTGTGCCTCATGGGAACAGTCCAGCCCGAACTGCCAAGCCATGTCTTCCCTGGACCGGAATCAAGCATCCTAGAAACAATTTCTGGCTATCAGCCGTCATCAGCCAGGATAGCTTGACTCCAGTGGCGTAGTGAGCACGGGACACACGTCTGGGCATACCCATCCCACTTAGGGCGAAAAGCGTTACAACAAACAAATGATGGACGGAATGCTGACAATGCAGACATTCTCCCCCAGTCAAGAGATCTGGGTTAAATCCATCGTTCTTTTGCCCACTACACTAGTTAGGTCAGGCAAGGAATTTTCCTCATTAAAGTGCACCCAGGAGCAATAACAACCTGCAAGAAAAACATTCCCAAGTCTCACTTGCATACATTTTGTAGGAAGGGCTAAAATGTATGTTCCCACTGGTTTGCAAACCAGTACAATACTCGGGAGTCTAGAGTGATCCTTGCAATGCAATTGTACAATCACTGATGCAGTCGTAACCCTCCCTAGAGAGTGCGTAAAACACAGCATAACCATCGATTATCGGCTCAATCCCGCTACTCATTTGGGCACATGAAAAATATCTGGCGGCAATGGGACTCGAACCACTGCTTCAGTGACTGCAACAAAGACGCTGCTGCTCTGACCGCGAGGCCAATTTCCTTTCAGCAGATAGGTTAGGGTAGGGTTATTTATGTGCCTCTTTTAGCTGCAGCTTGGCAGATAACAACTTATAATTATCGCTAGAAGGAAGAAAGAAAAGCTGATGGGAAAGGAGGATGGACGAGTT
Organism: Triturus cristatus; assembly: GCF_964204655.1. Lineage (NCBI taxonomy): Eukaryota > Metazoa > Chordata > Amphibia > Caudata > Salamandridae > Triturus > Triturus cristatus. The sequence goes on along the minus strand of NC_140586.1, from coordinate 319,205,894 downwards.
GATGCATGAGAAAGTGAAAGGATGGCTGAGTGGGTGAAAGGATGAAAGGATGGATGGATGATTGATAGATCGTAAGGATGGATGGATGAAAGGATACATAGATGAGTGGATGAAAGGATGGGTGGATAAAAGAATGGAAAAATGAGTGGGTGAAAGTGTGGATGGATAATAGAAAAGAAGGATTGGAGGCTAAAAGGATGGATGTGTGGGTGAAAGGGTGAGTGGGTAAGAGGATGGATGGGTAGGTGAAAGCATGGGTACGTGAAAGGTTAAATGGATGAGTGGGTAAAATGTTGTATGGCTGAGAGGATGAAAGGATGGGTAGATGAGTGGGTGAAAGGATGGGTGAATGGGAGTGTGAGATGATGGGTAGATGGGTGGATGAAAATGTAGCAGAGTAAATGGAAATCTGAGATGAATGGGTGGATCGATCGATGAAAGGATGGCAGAGTAAGTTGAAATCTGAGTGGATGGATGGGTGAACGGATGGCAGAGTAAATGGAAATCAGATGATGGATGAATGGGTGAATTGAAATGATGGCCCATTAAATGGGGATCTGAGAGGATTGATAGATAGCAGAGTAAATTGACATCAGAGGATGGATGGGTGTGAAAACGATGGCAGAGAAAATGGAAATCTGAGAGGGTGGGCGGATGGGTGGGTGGGTGAAATTATGGCAGAAAAATTGGTAATTTGAGAGGATGGATGGATGCAAAGTAAATGTAAATTGGAGACAATGGATGATGGATGTATGAATAAATGGGCAAATTGATGTATGAAAGGCTTTATTAATGGATGGATAAGTCAAATGATGGATGTGTAGGTGGATGGATGTATAGATGATGCAAGCATAGATGCTGGATGTCTGTATGAATGGATCGATGGAATGGTCAATGGATGGATGGAATGGTGAAAGATTGAATGATGGATGAAGGAATGAATGGATGAGAAAATGTAAAGGTGAAATGGTGGATATTAGCGGGTGGATGGAAGGGTGAAAGAATGACCAGATATTACATGGTGAAAGAGAAGGTGAGCTGGAAACCGCTACACAGAGAAGGTCTGCAGATCGTGGGTGGAGGCTCTGTACAGCTAATGCCCACCAGCAGTTTTTCAGCCTCCAACGGACATGGACAGCAGCGCCAGATGCCTTTGCATTATTTTCTGGGGTGAATAGGTTGTGTCTGCTAATAAGTGCCAGCCACCAAGCACCACTCCCTTTTCTTTGCCCCACTCCTTCCCAGACCTCTTCATGGCAAGTAAGGAAGCAATGAGCTTTAAGCCCCAACTCATTTCCTGACTCCAGCAGTTTTAAAGGTGGACAGGTCTGAGGGGAGATAAACCAAGGAATTACATGCAAAAGGCCGTGATGAAGTTGAAGGCGATAACTTGTGAGATATGTACATGGAGGATTTCAGAAAGATGTAAGGAGGAAAGGGGTGGAAAAGACTACTAACAGAGTCAGAGACTGCAGTGGAGACTTGTGTGGAAGGGATAATGGGAGTGATGGAGATATCACTGTCCCATCCGCAGATATCAATATTATTTAAGTCACATGCTCATATTTTCAAAACTGAAACATTTTCAATTCTAATTATTCACAATAAATCATCGTTGTTACTCATTTATCTGGTGCTGCTAAAGAGCAATGACAAAGCCAATAGATCTTGCTTGTTTTAGGTGTATGCTTGTCGTGCAATGTGTATGAATGCAGTAAACGAAAACCAACAGAGAGGCGGCAATATACTAGTTAAGTGCCTTTCTATAGGGGGTCGTAGCTAACCGCCGAACATGGCGGATGCAGCCTAGACGAGCTCCGAGCCCGGGGCTAAAATATCCTGAAAAATCGCTGTTAGATCTGGGGGTCTCTAGTTGGCAGAGGTAAGTACCTTTGTACAAACAGGGACCCTTGCTTCTAGTCAGGGTAAGGGGGATACACACTGTTGATAACCCCTGCTCACCCCCTTGGTAGCTTGGCACGAGCAGATAGGCTTATCCCCAAGGCAATGTGTAAAGTATTTGTACCAACACTCACAGTAATATAGTGAAACACCACAAATGGACGCTACACAAGTGGGTTATAAAAATATAAATCACTTTATCTAGATTTAGGCAGATCAAAACGTCATAAAAAATATCACATACACTATCAATCTTGTTTTAACGGTTTTCTCTTATGGCAAAAATTCACTTTAGTAATGTTCTTGTAGCCAAAGTTCACTTTAGTAATGTTCTTGCAGCAAAAGTTCACTTTTAATCTTAAAAAGTGGGTTTCTCAAAAAGGACGCTCCCAGCGTGGGAAATATCACTGCACAGATGCCGCCTGTGGCCCTGAAATGCCCCCGCTGTACTTATTGTGCTCGGAAGAAAAAGGGATTCCCCCCTCCACGGTACGCAAGTGCGCACCGCTCAATATTTCCCCCAGCGCGGGCTCCGATCCTCAATCGGAGCCGGTTACCTGAGAGAGAGAGAGGGGGCTTGGCAGTCCGCGCTGTCCCTTCCATGAGGCAGCTTCCCTTCCGGCGGCGCTCTCCGGCCTTGGGCGCGCTCCGATTCTCTTGGCAAAGCGTGGGGACACCGGGCGCTTCCTCGGGACCCAGCGCGGCTCTGTCAGGACGAGCCTCCCTGTTGCCTGGCAACCTGCGACGCTGGGGCCAATCCCAGGGCGGCTCGGTCGTGACATAGGCAGGTGAATGCTGATGCGGCTCCCGGGCTGGTGGCGGTGATTTTGCCTCAACAGCGATTCGCTTCTTTTCCATACCGGGCCGGCGGCGGTGATCTCGGCCCCTTTTTTTTTGTGACTGCCTCAGGTAGTGCACGGGCACGTGCTCCCGAGCGCCACGTCAATTGCTCAGGAGGGTGACAGATCTCGCACGGAGCCCCGCTGTGTGCCGATCGCATACTGAGTAAAATACACGCAGGCAGGCAGAGTTCATGAGGCCCCGGGTAGTGCGCAGACAACAGGCACTCAGCACCAACACAATGGTTCCTTCTTGCAAACTTTTGAGTCCCTGAGTTTGCTAACAGGAGGCCAGCTCTTCTCATGCCCTTGGAGATAGGTGGTCTTCAGAGGGGGCAAAGCACTCAGCACAGCTCCTCTTCAAGTGAGGGGGACACAGCACACAGCAGACAGTCCCTTAGTCCTGCTCCTCAGTAGTAACAGCAACTATAGGTCAGCTTCCAGACACTCAGCAATGGCAGCACTTTTCCTCAGTCTTCCTGGCTGTTCTTCATTGGCAGGGATTCCTTCTTGATCCCGATGTTTCCTAATCTGATTTTACAGGGGTCTCAGTTCTACTTTTATACCCCAAAAGTCTTTGTTCTTTCTGTGTGAGGGGTCCTGGACCCAGTCCAAACCAGTTCTGGTTGCACTCTGCCAGGGCACATCTTCTTCCTTTGTGAGTGTGGGCCAGGGCCATCAGACGCACCGCAGGAGGTGGAGCCAGCATTGTCGCAGGCAGGCACAGCCCTATTCAGTCAGACCCAGGTGCTACTCCTCCCCACCACTCTACATGCAGATGGGTCTATTCAGCCTAGTACTGACTCACCCAGTCTCCTGGAGCCACCCCCAGCCCCTGTCACTCACAAATCAGACAGTCAATCCACAAACAGGCAGAGGCACACAGAAAGGCTGAACAAGAAAATAGCCACTTTCTAAAAGTGCTATTTCCAAACTTAGAATTTAAAAACCATCTCCACTAAAAGATGTGTTATTAAATTCTGAGTTCAGGGATACCAGATTCCATATGTTCCATATGTCTATCTTGCCGTTATGGGAAGGTATGCAGGTAAACATGTTACACAGCAATCCCCATGTTAGCTCGTTGGCAAGATAGCCTTTCAGTAGTGAAAAACGACATGGGCAGTATTTCACTATCAGGACATGTTACCCACACTAGTACATGTCCTACCTTTCACATACACTGCACCCTGCCCAGGGGGGTACCTTGGGCCTACCATAGGGGTGTCCAATGTGTAAGAAAAGGGAAGGGTCAGGCCTGGCCAGTGTGTACACTGGCCAGAACAACATGGCAGTTCACAGACTGCGCACAGGCACTGCAGTGGCAGGCCTGAGACACCATTTTAGGGCTACTCTTGTGGGTGGCACAATCAGTGCTGCAGGCCCACTGGTTGTATTTGAATCACCTGCCCTGGCACACTCAGTGCACTTTACTAGGGACCTACTGGTAAAACATATATGCCAATCATGGGTAACCAATCACAGTAGTAATTTAACCAGGGAGCACTTGCACTTTGACACTGATCAGCAGTGGCAAAGTGCCCAAAGCATCTAAACTAGCAAAACAAAATTCATCACAGTGTCAAAAATGTAGGAAGTAGTGGCAAAAAGTCAGGGGAATTCACGCCAAGGATGCCAGGTCTAACAATCTCCATATATTCTAGTACTCTGGAGTCCAGTTTGAGAGGCATGCAACTACCGGAGGAGGGAACAATCGGCAGCACAGTATTTCTCAACACAGTGAGAGATTTGCCCCGTATGGCCTGGCCGACGCCCGCGTTGCATCGGGCAGGAACGGCCGGAGACCCGTCAAGGCCACACAGGACCGGGACACATTAAGTACACTGCCATACCTGAAGTCAGTGTGGAGCTGGGGACATTTTCTGGAAAGTGCCGGCAGATTCCAGGGACGCCTATGATCCCCCGGATGATTGTCTCAAGGCTGCTCCTCCTGAGGGAACCCCCGCTGGCCGTGCGTGCGGCAGATTAAACGCAGCATCGCCTGTGGAACCAGCAATGCCTAAGAGAGGTACCCCGCCAGAGATCAGTAACTGAGGTGGGAGATAGATCGAGAGCGCCGACCCCGGTGCGTGAAAAGTAGGCCTCGGCCGGACCTGTTGATCCGGCGACGGCGAAAGAGCTCTGCCCTTCGGGGACTCCAAACTGCGCTGCCAGTGTGACCTCCCTTCAACGACTCTGTAGGGCCCGAAGAAGCAGCCGCCTCCCTCTGTGAAACTGTGTCCCCTTTGGCAGGACAAGACCAGCATACATCGGGCCGACACTGCTGGAGTGCTTGACGTGGGACCGGAGCTCCAGAGACCCCTGCCGAGCATTAGATACAGCTCCTACAACATCACAGGGAACAGCTGAAGCTACACCTAGCACCAGGAGCACAACACCCACAGTGGCAGACACAGACAGGCCGGGAGCCCAGAGAACGGCCCGCAAGATCCTGTTATCCTGCCCTTGACTGAGAGTATATTCCACCAGGTGAGAGTGCCCAAGGCGGGGGGGGGGGGGGGCGCTTATATATCTGCACCCGGCTCAAAGTGCCGCACCCTGCCTGCAGAAAGATACACGCAGCACAGAAACATTACGTTAAGCCATTGCAAGACACCACTACATAGGTCACGGAGGACGGCCCTACAAAAATGCCGGAAACCAGGACACCATAAAGAAGCCTCCTTGTACCAACCCCGGGACGTCCCTCAGCCGTGTTGGATAGCACGCTATATTATGCAGCAGGCCTGCCCAGAGAGGTAGCGACTATCGACAGCTGAATGAAACTCGCCCTGCCCTGTGAACATAGCGAAGAAATATACAGTGCAATATCAGCTGTGACACGACCAGAAGACAGCCCGAGTAGGCCAACCAGAGGCGCACGAAGGACCAAAGTTCAAAATGCAGCGCATAGCACAGCATATAGACCAATAGCCTAGTGAGCCCGCACTGACACGACAGTTCTACCCAGTAGCGAACGGACAAGGGAGACTCACTATCACTCAACGAGAACAAAAGGAACAGAACACAGGTAAACAACATGGGGCGTACCAAAGGAAAGACGACAGAAGCAACCACAAGCAGGATACAGCCCACGGAAGAAGATATACTGCATCTATATCCTATGCAATCAATACCTGGCTGCATTGCAGAGTCTCGGAAAGCTATAGAGCAGCAAGTCAGCGCCCTCACGACCGGTTTCACCCTGCTCAAGGCGGACCATACAAAGCTGCAGACAAAGTGAGAACTCATGAATTAACACTAGAGAAAATGTTACCCAAACACAAGGAATACACCCTGCAACTCCAGCAACTGCAGAAGCAGGTCAATGGCCTGCAAGAAAGGGCGGAGGACGCAGAAGGGAGGGACAGATGAAATAAAGTGCAGGTCTTAGGACTTCCAGAGCGTAGCGAAGGTCCTGATGCTGCAGGCTACATGGAACAATGGTTTAAGAACCATGTGGCCCCTTAAGGTCTATCGGACTATTTCTGTGTAGAATGAGCACACAGGATACCCACAGGGAGACCTAAAGCAGGTGCACCGCCATGCCCATTAATAGCCAGGATCCTAAATTATAGAGATTGGGACATGTTATTACAGAAAGCGCGTGAAAGGTCTCAGATACGGTTTGAAAACTCCAGAATATCGTTGTATCAGGACTACATCCTCATGGTGCAACGGCAAAGATCAACATACATAATGGTCAAGAAGAAGCTGAAAGCCATGACCTTGAAATATGCGCTCCTGTTCCCTGCCTGACTCAAAATTATCCATGACCACAAAACGTTCTTTTTTGAAAATCCAGAGGATGTGGAGGAATGGATCGAAGTCATGGACCCAGCATCATCGTTGGGCACTACCTCCCGAGGCCTACCCAGCAGCCCTGGATGCATGCAAGGAAGGCGCTCACGTCAACTGTCAAGGTAGCCCACAAGTCACAGTCGCAGTCGCGAAGCCCACCGCAGGAACAAGCAAGGACACGGCCATAGAAACAGCATCCACATTCAGAGACTTCGGACTTACCATGGCCTCAGACTCCTCAGAGGGCAGTACAATCAGATCGGATTCAGAAAGCAGCCTGGCCTTGTTCCCCAGCGTAACACCCCAGACGGCAGATGGCTTGCTGGACTGAAGTAATGCAAGTATGAACATCAGAAACACCCAGCTGGGCATCAAGTCATCTGGTAGAAGTACCGGATATGGAGTCACAAAGCATATCCTTTTTCAGTGAACTAATTGGCTTTAACTGGACATGTCTATTGACCCCGGGCTCCTTAGAGCTTCTACATGAGTAGTTACAACACCATGGGCGGTGCAAGCAAGGACCCCCCACTAGCAAAAGCAACATGCAAATCTTGCACAGTTACACAAGTTGTGTTTTATAGTTTGGCCCGGTATAGTTCTAAAACCAAGCCTGGAGTTAAGGGACTAGGGGGGATAACAAGTTCTGGCATGAAGTTACCACCCGGGTACAGATGGTGGTCTATCGACAATGTTTGTATTATTGACCTCTTAACCACACTACAACACACACACTTAACACCTACAACTTAATCACATGGAATGTTCGGGGAGTAGGGTCTTTACAAAAGCAGCATTGAGTACATGCGCAACTACTCAGGCGCAAAGCGCAGATAGTATTCATGCAAGAATCACACCTCACTACTCCAGATGCGGCAAAAATGCGCAAAAAATGGGGAGGACAAATCTTCTCCACCAACTACTTTGCTTTTGCCAGGGGAACAACCACATGGATCAGACATGGGGTGCCGTTTGTAGAACTAGAGCGACGCGCAGACGCACAGGGAAGATATATACTCTTATATGGTACACTAGACGTAGTGCACATTGTGCTGGGTAATATATATATGCCCCCAATTTCGATCAAGATAAATTCTTTGCTGAGCTTAATCAGGCACTAATAGGATGGGAAACACACCAGTGGATAATAGGTGAGGATTGTAATACTGTGCTAGACGTTCAACTAGATCGTTCACATCCCCCCTGCGTGAAGCAGGCATGTCCAAGCAGGCACGGGCTCTCTGTGGGTGGACAGAAGGGTGGGCACTGAGCGATGTGTAGAGACTAAGGTACCCGACGCACAAAGAGTACTCCTTTTACTCGCCGTTACACCTACTACACACGAGAATTGATGGGATTTTCTGTTCACGGATAATAGCGGCGCAAGTCACTCATGCCACATACCTGGCCAAGACTTTCTCAGACCATAACCCTCTGGAAATCACTTTTACCTAGGGCAGGGTGCCCACTCCAGGACCCACATGGAAATTATGGCCCCAGTTACTAGAAGACACAGGGGCAGATTTACAAGCCCCTTGCGTCACTTTTGCACCGTCGTTGCATCACTTTTGTGACACAGCGGCAGCGTAAAAGTTGCAGCCTATTTACAACGTGACGCATCTACGGAGATGCGTCGCGTTGTGAAGCCCTGCGCCACATTAAACCTGCTTCAGGTTTAATGGATGCAGGGTGGGCGTTCTGTCACAGGAAGCCTTGTAAAAGTGACGCAGTGAAATCTACAAGATTTCACGGAGTCACTTTTAGGTCCATGCTGCGTCGAAACCCTGCGCCTGCTTGAAGCAGGCGTAAGGAGTGACGCAGCATGTTAGGCATAGGGCGCTCCTGAGCATTGGTAGAGTTGCGTCGTGCTTGCAACACGACTCCAGCAATGCGTGACTTGTCCATCAACAGATGCGTCAGAATTTCTGACGCATCTGTCAATCCTTGCGCCATGGTGCGCCATATTTACAATACGGCGCATCCATGGTGTCGCAAGGGTTTTGCATGTTGGCACAGGGAAAGTGACGCATCTCTACAGATGCGTCACTTTCTTGTAAATCTGCCCCACAGTATTCAGCACTACCCTGGCCAACACTATAACACACTATTTCGCAGAGAATAATAACACCGCAACCTCCATTTCGGTCGAATGGGATGCGTTTAAGGCGGTTATCCGGGGCACCACGATTAGCTCTCCAGTAGGCGCTAGACATGAACTACAAAATAAATTGACGGCGATAGAGAAAAAATGAAGAGTCAGGTAGGACCAGAGAAGGAGAAACCCACCACAATGCTCTGTTTGTGATTGCTAAACTGTCACCAGCCCCAAAAGCTATTTTTAATTGCCCTCATTCTAGGGCAGCGTAGGAGAGGGGCAGTAGCACGATACCACAACCCGGCCTTTGAATAAGGCTGAAGGAGGGGCGCTGAATATCTGCCATTCGTACAGCTCAGAGAGGTTGACGTGAAATATTCCCCCATCACAGGAACAGAGTTATAATACATTTTCCTGACCCTGGAAAGTCCAGGAAGGAAAATAAAGATGGACCAGTTGATCCAAGTCTTTTGCAAGGAGTGGAGTCTTGGGGCAAAAACAATCTTTCCAGCCCTTAGTCAAGTACAGAAGGGTGCTGGCCTGTTGAAAGAAAACAAAACTTCCACCCAGCCTTGGGCAAGGTTAGGTGGCAAAAGAAGGAGAGGTTTTGTCAAGAATATTTAAAAAATGCAGTTCTCCCAGGTCTTTCTGAGCAGCTAGGTAGGGTTATTTTTCACTAATAAAAATGCCCCCAGCTTTCAGCAAGGAGGAGGTGGCAATGGTGCAGAAAATACAATACACTTCTCCCTTGGGCAAGGTAGAAGACCGTCATTAAATACCCCAGGGTCTAGAGGGAGACAAGATCATAGCCTAGTCAGGGAGAATGGGGAGGCCCACCCACTTAGGCAGTTCGGTTAATTGATTGGAAGGAGTCAATATTTGCCTTTTTGTAGATATACTGCATCTATATCCTATGCAATCAATACCTGCCTGCATTGCCTTTCGCCATGCACAGCATCAGATGGCTGCATGGCCTGGCCTTTGCTTAATTAAGTGGTCAGCTCACCGTTGGTTAGCACAGTGGTACAGAGAAGAAATTTGCAACAGGTTCTGGCACTGTGGCCAACCGGCAGTATTCAAGGCATGGGCTCACATACAGTTGGATCTAACTGTCCTATTGGTGCGATGTATGATGTGGGCTGCAGGTCAGCAGACAAGCACTAAACTCAACTCAATAGGTAGCTAACCACTGCTGCATAAAGCTCCTTGCTAAGTGTAGAAGGGTTGGCCATATAACCTGTTACATAGGTATACACCTACTTTATTTCCATTCCAGGGGTTTAAAAAGTAACAGGTTTTGGACAATGGTTCTATTTTGTTTTCTTTTTTAGTTTTGTACTTTTTGGTGTTTTTGAACGTTTTCTCTTTTTTGCAGGAATCATTAACGGGTCAATTTCGATCTCGGTCGGAAGGACTCCGAATCAGATTTGGAATTGCCTAAACTGATCCTGAGCCCTTGTTTCCGACCGAATCATTCACAGTTCCGAACGACCAAGTACGATGCCTGGAAAGCCTTAGCGCAGACCGAATTAGTTCCGAAAGGCATTCAAAGAGATAGAGCCATCCGGAGCTTTTTTGTACAGCTCTATGGACTAGGTTTACAGAGCGAGCAAGTATGATGAACGATTCGGACAGCATTTCCGATTCGGTTTGCCTGGATTTAAAAGGCTTCCAGAATCGGTCTTCGGGGGCCCGTAGCAGGCCGCCCTTCACCCAGGGCCCTCCGAATTGGGCCCTACACGGCGGAATCGGGACGTCCTTGCGGCAGAGCACCCACCTTGATGAATGTGTGACTACAGGGGGGCTCTCCCTCTTTCTCGCCAGTTTTAGCATATTACATGAGAAACTCGTATATCGAGAGTGAGTTACATAGGGGTACCCTCCTGGTGGCAACAACAGGTCCCCAGGGATACCTTATCCTGGTATCGAGGGCAGAAACACTATTGGGATCCAAAAGAACCTGAAGAATGTCGGTGTGACCCATCACTATGGGCACCACAAACACGGCAGAAACATGTCGACGATTTGGCAGTAAGAAGCGGTGTAGGAATTCTTAATTCTTTCCTATCACCACCATCCTTCATGTTTTTAGCTCTGGCCGGAGGGTCCAAGAATACATTTTTTGAGCAGTGACACCTTCAAGCTAGTTTTAATTTCCACTGCAGTTTTCTTTCGGTGATCCCAATATACTTTGGCAAGGAATATTTGTACATCCTACATGTTTGTATTGTCTTTCCCTCCCTTTTGCTCCACCCTAGGTGTTTGTCTGCGCGGGGGTGTATTGAAGCAAGACCAATGATGAAGCATGTCACAATTTTGTGAGTGAGGGCAGTATTTTCACACCTAGCATGTGCCACCACCTAGACCATTATTCTCTACTCCTCTTTGTGTGTATTAGCCCATGAGGGTACCCATGGGTCCCCTCTTCCCAACCATGCACAGTGTGGCAGGCACCATGGGGTGCCTGCCACAGGGTGCCTGATTATCCCCAACCACCCATTTTGTCAATGCAAGCCTGTGTGCGCGTTCGGTATACAGACCCCTATTGAAGTCAATGGGAGTCCGATCAAATCGTATCCGGATGCATTCAAAAGCATCATTCTTGTTTGGTCGGACCACCCCGATCCGAGTCATATGGAAAACATTCCGGACTGAGTCGTTCGGTATGCTTTCCGTACGAGATCGGAATAGGGCCTTAAGTGGGGAACAGCCACTTCAACTTGGCAACCAAAAAGGGGGGAAATGTTTTGAAGGAGAAAAACAAACATTAGGATGAACCTTCTTTTCATTAACTTTCAGCAACTTCCATTGTCTCTGATTGTTCTGCATTTTGAACTCAGTGCAATATACTGCTACCCTCTTCACTTCCCAATCAAGCTCAGCAGAGGCTTCTTCCTGCTCTGATGCTGCTGGTGTGTTGCTTTGCTTGGCTTCAGATAGCCTTCCTTCTAAATAACCAATAAGTGCTTGGAAACGAGTTTGTAGAAACGCTGCTGTGACATGGAAAGGATGTGGCACAGCGGGCAGAACTGCAGATGTGGGAACTAGGGATTAGGGTTCGAGCTTCAGCATTGGCACAGCATCCTGTGATTCTGGGTAAATCACTTCATCTCCCCCTGCCCGTGAACAGCGCCTGGAAACCCTCACGGGTGATAAAATGCGCTTTATGAAGAAACAAAAAAGGAAGACTACATGTGACATAACAAATAACTTGATTTGAATTCCTTACATCTCGAATGTAGTGTGAAGTCTCCAGCATTAGACAAAACATACACTACATATTTCATCTGCTGTACGAACAAGTATCATTTCTCTGTTAACAGTGTAAACATTTTAAAAGGTAGCACAGCTTACATGAATATGACTATATTTGACTTAATGCAAAAATGAGTCAACAAAGACCTATCAGTGGAAGGAGACACCGTTAGTGTTTTAGAGAACACTAGAGGCAAAAAAATACTGGTATTGCACAGAGTGTTTTGTTGCATTTTTTTTATCAGATGCTCTTACTGGAAATCAACCCATCTCCTGCAAGCTTTCCTATACACCCTTGTGAAAATAGAGCAGGTCATGTAGATTGCAGACATGGATTCTTTATTATGTAATCGGTGCTGAATATTACTTCATATCAGCAGGTACTGTTAGCAGATGTCCATGATATTAATTAAGTGCCATTTTATAGGGGGCTCGGGTAGTCAAATATAGTCTGATCCATCAACTAAGGCTAACGAGAAAACAATCTCTTTATGTCAATACTGTGAAAAACCCTCTGGGTTAGAACATGATGCTGAAGGGCAGAGGAGAAAGCAGGCATCAATGTAGGACCTCTAACACCCATCGTGTCCACTGTATAGTTATGGTTTCTATACCCATCTTTTATCCTGCACTTGCTGCCAGTTGCAGATGGCATGCATCCCAATTACTGTCTTCTACTCGCCACTTCTACACCTTGAAAGGCTATGTTTGCTCTGCCCTCACTTGGGTTCCTTGTAAGGAATATTTGGGGACAGGATGTGGCATAACGGCTAGAGAGTCGACATTGATGCTGGGGAACCGGGTTTGAGTCTTGGCAGGGACGTTCAACATCCTGTGATTCTGGGAAAATCACTTAATCTCCCTTTGCCTCTACAAAATGAACGTGTCTTTGTGTAACGCAACTGGTGCTCATGTAAAGTCCTCTGATATCTTCTGGTCGAGTTTGCGCTATGTAAAACTCAAAAAAAAAAAAAAATAGGCCCACCTCCAGCCCCACCCTATATTTCTTGGATTGGCTGAGGGATGCCCCGTCTCACCTGGACCACGCCCCCATTTAAAATAAACTACACCCAATTTCCAGTTACGGGATTTATCATGGTGCTTGCAAAACAAACTTCCAGTCCTGAAATCTGAATGGGGTTCTCTTGGCAACCAAAGACCTCCCCAAATTTTAGAACCTGCTGATCGAATAGGAATACTAACGGCATCACACAAACATTCAGGGGCGCCAGGAGAGTACCATATTGGCTAATGTTTTATGTAACTTGGGTTACCAGTAATTGATCTCACCACATACCAAGTCGCTTCAGCAACATAGAGAGTATTTAAAAGCACTTTTTACAAATATTTTGGACACAAGAATTCTAATAGACCCTTCCCAATAGACGGAAAGCAAAAGGCCCCACATACCCTCCTAAAGTGATTTAAATGGATAATCCAACAGAACAGTTGCATATCTGATTTGGCCGATCCACTTTTACACATTGCTATTATAATTTGAGCTGCTCTTGAAGTCCAGACATACCAGTTAAAGATTACCTGATTTTTCACTTACTGAAACCTAGTGGGCTATTCATCCTGACAATAAATTGTACTTCAAAATAATAGCAGAAGTTAAATAGGACCTACGCTTCAAGAGTGCCTCAAATTTTTTTCATCACCTTCTTCACGTTAACCGTACATAAATATTGTTGCCAAAAATATTGACCTTGTTTTTTTAATATGTATAAAAAATTATGTAAAATAAATTAAATAATAAATGTAACTTAAAAAAAAAAAAAAAATTATTTGTAAATTTTAACAATAAGGGGTCGATTCCGATCCGGGTCGGAAGGGCACCGAACGCGATCCGGCCGGGAAAACTACGAGCCGTACATGTGTTTTCCGCCCGACTCGTACAGCTGTACGAGCGAGCAAGTACGATGCGAGCTACGTGGAATTCACCGACCGAGTCGTTTCAAGGTCCGAACCGCTCCGTACGTCTCGGCCGTAAGCTAACCGTGGCGTGCAATGGATGCGATTTACGACCGAGCAGGTACGATGCACACGTCATGCAGCCGGTCTGGGCCGGAGTGTCCGGCTCGCAAAACGTCCGGGAAGTTGCCTTTGGGGGTCCTCGTCGGACCCCCTGACACCTGCAGCCCTATGACTCGGACTCAGGGGGAGACCCAAGGGTCCCCCCAACACAGGCATGTACGGTGCGGATGGCACCGATGCGTAACTACTGTAGGGGGCGCCCTTGTGCGAGACATACCCATTCACTCAATGGGAGCCCATATACGCGTCGTACGACCGGCTCCCATTGACTTCTATGGGAGTCTGACCGAACCGAGTCCGGCAGCATACGTCCGCATTGTACTCGCTCGGTCGGACTGCAGGACTCCGGCTCAGTCGCAATGCACTCCGGATCCGGCTAGGTTGGAGAGCTTTCCGACCCGGATCGGAATCAGCCCCTTATTAGTAACAAATGTAATTTACAAAAATTAAACATATATATATCTAAAATGTAATATATATATTTACTTAAAAACAATTAATACATAATTTTAATTAATTTAAAAATGTTATGGATATATTAAAAATTATAAATAGATATTTATTACACCTGTAACATAAAAATAAATGTATATTATAAATTACAATATTAAAATATTTAATGTTTTTTAAACCTACATTGTGCACTACATTGAGTGCAACAGTAGAGAAAGTGTTGGAGAGCGGAGGGGTACAAATTACTATTCCCACTCCAGCAAGTGCAACAGTAGGGAAAGTGTTGGATAGCGGAGAGGTAAAAAGTACTATTCCCACTCCAGCGAGTGCAACAGTAGGGAAAGTGTTGGATAGTGAAGGGTTATAGTTTACTATTCCAACTCCAGCGAATACAACAGTAGGGAAAGTGTTGGATAGTGGAGAGGTAAAAATTAGTATTCCCACTCCAGTGAATGCAATAGTAGGGAAATTGTTGGATAGCAGAGGGGAATAATTTACTATTCCCTCTCTAATGAGTGCAACAGTAGGGAAAGTGTTGGATAGCGGAGGGGAAAAAATGACTATTCACACTCCAGTGAGTGCAACGGTGGGGAAAGAGTTGGACAGCGCAGGGGTAAAATTATTATTCCCACTCCAGCTAGTGCAACAGTAGGGAATGTGTTGGATAGCGGAGGGGATGAAATTACTATTCCCACTCCAGCGAGTGCAACAGTAGGGAAAGTGTTGGATTGCGGGGGGAAAAATTACTATTCTCACTCCTGTGTGTTAATCCCACTAAGGTGGCCCACACCCTTCCTGCCCTGCCACTTTCTTCCCCCAAAACTGTTATACCCCCTATAGTCGACTCTGGGACAGTTCCACCCAGAACCTCGATAGCAGACAACACTAGCACCCAGGGTAGTACCCAGGATAGGGATCGCTCAAAGGACCTACCCGGAACCAAAGTGGATAGTAGGTCTTTACACAAAGGTTCAAACATAGTCTATGGAGATAGGATAACTAAATCCTCCAAATCTTCGAATGTCTGCATTCATTTACCTCCTGAATCTATTCCATATGTTGCTGTCTTATCCGGCGTTCCGGAATTAAAGAGCGACATAGAGGAATCTTATCAACAACTCAAAAATAAAGTCATCTTCTGGCTCAATCAAAAGAGACCTATCCCGAACTTTGTGGACGGGAAAATTCTCTTTGCCAGAAGAGTTAGTTGGGTTGGTCCCAGACCAAAAAATGTCCAAGGGGATTGTATTATCATTAATTTCAGGGATACCCGAGTTGTGCGCATCATTTGTGACCATCCACTTAGTTGGGACAGGTCAGAAATAAGGGTCCATGATTTAAGGCATTTCTATAATCCTCACTTTAACACCCCCGAAAGCCTTGTTCAATCCCAGGATAGGACCGGACCCAACCCAAACTTTGTAATGCCTCCCACTCAGAGTATCGATAACACATACCACCTGGATGCATCAGCCTGACCGGGCCAGAGGGGCCTTTCCATAATCTGTCACCCTCTGTTGATAACCCACCAACAAGATCTGAGGGAAAGGGTGTAGATGTCTGTGTGTCGCACGATTTGTCCGACAGAAAAAACACCTGTAAAATTTTAAGTTGGAATGTTGCCGGCACCAGACTTAAAAGCCAGGATGATCTATGGATTGATTATGTTGTGTCCCACGATATTATCGCCCTACAGGAAACTTGGGACATATCAAACAATCTCTTTTTGGACGGGTATGTTCACTTCTATATCCCAGCAACACCTAGCTTGGCGGGGAGGGCCAAGGGGGGTCTTGCCTTGCTCGTTTCTTTGAACCTGAAAGGATCCGCCAAACAGGTTGATTCTGGCTCCCAACATTGTTTAGTAGTA
The DNA here is from genome assembly GCF_964204655.1 of Triturus cristatus. Lineage (NCBI taxonomy): Eukaryota > Metazoa > Chordata > Amphibia > Caudata > Salamandridae > Triturus > Triturus cristatus. The sequence goes on along the minus strand of NC_140586.1, from coordinate 319,189,642 downwards.
GAATTAGTGGTGGCAAAATCTCCCTCTCTACTCTTGATAAATTTTTATAATTCTAAAGACAGTGTCAGTCCAAATTACCATCTAGAATCTGTGGGGGAGGTTCTGGATAAATATAGAGCTCTACACAATAATTTTGAGGTAATTTTAATGGGCGATTTTAATATCCATCCGTGCAGTCTAGGTTGCATTTTGGATGACGAGGAGGGCTCTTCCAACGCTTCACACACACACTTCGAACATACTAAATCGGGTGAGGCTTTGGAGAGCCTACTGGCCACCTCAGATCTCTCTGAACCTGGTCACTGCACGGTGGGGCAGAGACCGTTTACCTTTAAAGGCCCGGATTCAGGGTCAGTCATCGATTACATTTTTGTTTCCTCTTTGCTTCTTGTTTTGATTTTAAACTACAGGGTGGAGGACTCCGCATTCAGTGATCACAATCCAGTGATAGTGGAGGCCGCTTCGGATGGGTTATTGGCATTTAAAGAGTCTAGTATCTTGGGACCTAGAGCCCTGATAGTAAAAGACCAGGGCAGGAGGGTAAAATGGGCTCAGGTGTCCCCGATCTCTTTTTGTCAAGATGTACTGGCTAAAGTTAAACCGGAGATGGACATATGCCTAGACCATGCCAACTCCAACTCTAGCATTGTTGAGGCTTTTGCCATCATTTGTCAACATATAAATGCGGCCTTCCTGACCAAACCCAAGGCAGGACGTGCCATAGGGAAAAAATGGTTCAACACCAATTGTACTAAGGCCCATTCTGCTCTTTTGAAGGCAATAAAAGGCAAACCAAGAAACAGACCTCTAATTACCTCTTTGCGGAAACAGTATAAATTGGCAATCAAAGCACGTAAAAATGAGATCCAGGAAGAAGCCTGGAACAATTTGCTGTTACCGGACACCTTGCGGGATAGTTCCAAATTCTGGGGATTGATAAATCACCCCTTTTTTTCCGATAGTGGGAATCAGACCTTAGAATGTAGCATACCTGATGAACAGTGGCTAACCCACTTCGGAAAAATTTATAGTTCCGTCTCGCATGGGAATTCAGAGGAGTTGTCAGCCTTAAATCAGGTTGGTCCTGTTTCGGCCTTCAGGGTGGAGGAGGTGGAAAAAGCCATCCAAGAGACATCGAAGAGTAAGGCACCAGGCCCTGACGGCGTCCCGGCTGACCTATATAGGTCCGCACCTAAACTATGGGCCAAATTATTAACTAATGTTTTTAATGTTACAAGACACAAGTATATCCCTGAGTCCTGGGCGACATCCACTATCATACCAATTTTTAAAAAAGGCCAGAGGGATGATCCGGCATGTTATAGGCCGATCTCCCTAATTGACTCTGCTGTCAAAATTTTAGGCAGAGTCATCTTGGGCAGACTGAATACATGGTTGGCAGGTAACAATATATTATGTGACGCCCAATATGGTTTTAGGGCTAACAGGAGCACGCAGGATCAATGCTTGAATCTCCACTTACTTATTTGCAAATACACCATCGCAAAGGAGGGGTCGTTGTTCATGGCCTTTATGGACCTCTCCTCAGCCTTCGACCTAGTCAATAGGTCGAAACTGTGGAGTATTCTTTTGGACAATGGAGTCGATCCCCCACTGGTTGGTTTTTTGGCAGATCTCCACTGTGATTTATCAGCCTCGGTGAGAGTCACCCAGGAGGGAAGGTGTACCAGCCGCTTCAAGTCAGAGCGAGGTGTAAGGCAGGGATGCATTTTGGCACCCCTCCTTTTCACGCTTTACATCAATGCACTGGACCCCGCCCTGGCAAATGCTGCGGTGGATGTACCACGGGTAGGAGACACCAAGATCCCAGTCCTCCTTTACGCGGACGACGCCGTTCTTTTGGCGCGTACAGGAGTGGCCCTTGACAGATTATTGGCCTCTTTCGGAGACTTTATGACATCGTTAGACCTGAAAGTTAATACTCAGAAATCACAGGTCATGATCACGGGCCAGGCTAGTAGGAAAAAGAAATTTAAATCCTTCTTTTGTCTAAGCCACGAGGTCAAAAGGGTCCCAATTTTCACCTATTTAGGGGTCATTTTTGACGAGAAGGGATCATGGGGTCCTCAACACAACCTTAAAGGCAACGCAATGGCAAGATCTGTGGCAGCTATACTTGGCTTTGCCAAACGGCTGGGTAGTCGCCCCCTGGAGGCCATCTTGAAAGTCTACAAAGCTAAAACCCTGGCATTGGCCACCTATGGCTCCGCCATATGGGGCTATTCCAGAAATGACACCATCCAGAGGGTGGAAAACAAGTTTTTAAGATCCTTGTTGTCCGTTCCTCAGTCCACACCTACTTTCACATTACATTCAGAACTGGGCTTGGGGTATGTTGTTGATCTAATTAAAATGGCACCTGTCATATGTTGGCTTAAAACCTGGCTTAATCAAGATATTCCTTTAACGCATTTAATACTAAAGGATTGTCTAGCCTTGGAAAGAGCCCACACAATTCCATGGCTAGTATACGTTAAAAAGATGCTGAGTTTAGTGGGACGTTCAGTGCTCTTTAATTCCCCCGAAGGCATTAACAAGCAGGACATTAAGGGGATTAAGACCGCATTAATGACAAGATTAACGGTCGAGAGGGAGGACACTGAATTAATTAAGCCGGTAGTGAGAAGGAACTATGGGCTAATTACTGTTCCGGGCCTTGAACCCTACCTGGCTTTTGTCACAAGCCCACTTCACAGGTCTCTCTTGATCAAATTTCGTTTAAACTTGATACCGTATGTGCTAGGTTTTTATCCCACGTGGGCAACCCCGGATAATGCGCCCCCATGTGACTGCGATAATTTTTCTAGCCAAGATACATTACATTTCATCATGTTTTGTGAACATTTTGTACACATCAGGAGAAAATACCTGTTACCCTTACTTAAAGAGGCTGGCCATGTTCAGGTTCGGCCAGCGCTCTTGTCCCTACAACTCCTGCCTAATATCACCACTGCCTTTTACGTAGCAAATTTTTTAGTCGCTGCTGTGCGCATTAGTAAGATGCGTGCCAGAGAGCGACACACTATTAACACAACGGTTGTGGCTGTGATGGGCGGCGGTCATTAATTATGGACTATTTTATCCCTGCTAGTCTTTTAGATAGAAACTGTATCCTCAAACTCTATTTATTCATTTTAACTTAAGAACTGAATCGATGTAATAGGTTCTCTTCGTATTTTTAAATTTTTAAATTTTGATTATGTTCCTTATATACCAGATTTGTAATTGATGTACCTTTGCTCTGTATTTCCGTACTGTGATTTTATGTGTGTTTTGTCTCTTTTTATGATCTTTTATTGATCGAATAAAAGTATTTTGACTGACTGACTGACTATTCACACTCCAGTGAGTGCAACGGTGGGGAAAGAGTTGGACAGCGCAGGGGTAAAATTATTATTCCCACTCCAGCTAGTGCAACAGTAGGGAATGTGTTGGATAGCGGAGGGGATGAAATTACTATTCCCACTCCAGCGAGTGCAACAGTAGGGAAAGTGTTGGATTGCGGAGGGGAAAAAATTACTATTCTCACTCCTGCGAGAGCAACAGTAGGGAAAGTGATGGATTGCGGAGGGTTAAAAATTACTAATCCCACTCCAACGAGTGCAACAGTAGGGAAAGTGTTGGATAGCGGAGAGGTAAAAATTATTATTCCCACTCCAGTGAGTGCAACAGTAGGGAAAGTGTTGGATAGCGGAGGGGTATAAATTAGTATTCCCACTTCTGTGAATGCAGCAGTAGCGAAAGCGTTGGATAGCAGAGGGGTAAAAATTACTATTCCCACTGAAGACAATTCAAATTTTAAAAAAAACTAAATATCAACTACAATACAAAAGATAATAAAAAACAAAAAACAAAACATATATAATAATTACAAAACATAAAACATATTATAATGTTCAAAAAATCTAAAAATTACATACAAAGATGAATTAAAAAAAATAATAATAATTTACAAACACAAATATTTTGTAATAGAAATTATTTATAATCAAAAACATGATTACATATATTTAATCTTTTTTATCCTACCCTATAACACCACACAATTTACAACACACATCTAATTTTAAAAAAAGTGTACCTCCATAATTAACACAATTATCAATTAAACAAATATCATTAATTAAAAAACACATTAAAACAGATACAAATTAATGTACTAACCAAACAGTACCCCTATAAACCACAATCCACAAACAAAATACAAATAAACAATTACCAAAAATATTTAGCAAGTAATAAATTAATATTAATGATCAAGTAATTATTAATTAATTTAAACTAACTTACTTACGCTGAGCTCGTTGTGGGCTCACATTCTTGCTGACAGGGGGGGCCGTGTCCACTGCTACATCTCCAGGACCTCTCTACAGCTTGCCTGCGCTGTTTCCCGGTTCCCGCATTCATCTGACGATGACCCTCTCACTCTGGTGGGACTCTAAGTCCCACAGTGCAACGTGCAGCCATTACCAATCCCAGCTGCGAGGGAGGCGCAACCCCAGGCTTTAAAAGCACCGCACATATCCCGCGGCGCGGGACGCTGAGCTCGTTGTGGGGTCACATTCTTGCTGACAGGGGGACTGCGTCCACTGCTCCATCTCCAGGACCTCTCTACAGCTTGCCTGCGCTGTTTCCCGGTTCCCGCATTCATCTCACAACGACCTTCTCACTCTGGTGGGACTCTAAGTCCCAGAGTGCAACGCGTGGCCATTACCAATCCCAGCTGCGAGGGAGGCGCAATCCCAGGCTTTAAAAGCGCTGCACATATCCCGCCGACGCGGGACGCGCACGGGCCAAGGGCAGGCCCGTCCTGTGCCCGTCAGCGCCCGGAAGAGGCAGGGCAGGGCCACCCCCCTGAGCTGCTGATACTGCCTCTCATCTTGTTGACAACTTATGGGGTAAGACTTTCAGCAACCTGGTGACATTGCAATAAAAGACAAAACCAACTGCATGTTTGCTACTCGCCACATTGCTGTGTGACTTTTTGAATACCACTATGGAGGGTGGGTCTTGTTTGTAAATGAACCTGGTGTTTATTTGCCCTACACTACTGCACCAATTGTGCCGCCGGGCGGCTTGTCCTCTGCTCTTGATCCTTTTTTTGGGCCCAAGGGTGTGTACCCGCAGCCTAGGTTGCAGCGGGACGCAGTACATTTTGATGGTGCTCTGCACTGACAACAGTTGGGAGAATGGGAAAAGGGGCAGTTGTTATTAGAAACAAAACCATAGGTGAGCCTACCACTACCTCTATAGATAAAATGTTACAGAGGGCTATCGGGGTGGTGTCAAGGGAAATAGAGTGTACGGAAAGAAGGCTATCCCTCACCACAGACATATTCCCACAAGAGTCCGAGACGATCCCTCCTCTAATCAACACTCATACACAGCAACATGTACAAATGCTGACATCCCCCCTAGGTCAGTCCCTTACATCGCTAACTCCGGCCCAAGAACAACAAACACACACCAAGACGCCCCTTCCACAGGCCGTTCCATCTAAGAAACCTCCGCACAAGGTCAACACACAAACAATTGTCCCCAAGAAGGGGAAACGTAAACAACCACTTGCGGTTGGGCCAAAAAATAAGAGACCCTGTGTGAGTAATGAGATCAACCTTGGGGGAGGTGATGAGCCAGATTCAACCAAGGACAAATCTCAAACAGACAATATAACTGTAGAACAACCTCTGTGGGTATCCAGATTGTTGGCTGACCTTTTAAACAAATTGAGAGCTACTATCAAAGAAGAAATAGCCCCTTTAGTCAGCCGTCTAGATAGTCTGGAGAAGGCATGGGCAGGCGTAGGAGTCATAGCACGTCACGACTCCGCCACCAACATTGCAAGGGGTAGGATGGATAATGGCTGTCAGGAGGTTACTCCAGGTCCAATCTCCACCCACGGGGTGGGGGGGGGGGTGTCCAATTGAGGTCCCCTCAGCCAGTGGTAAACCAAGGGAAACAAGTACCAACATGGAGTCCAGAAATCGGATAGACAGCCAAGAGCCCAGTTTCATGAGGAGTACCCCCGCAGTGAAGGGATGTGTCAAGGTCAGTTCTCTAACCCGGGAGGACAATAGTAAACAAAGTTCATTATCAGTCCAGGACTCCAATAACAAGAGCAATGCGTCTCTTTTGCCTAGCATAAACCTCCCCCCAGCCTGTGCCCCCTACGTTGCCATAATGACAGGTATACCCCCAATTGCCCATAATGCCAAGGAATCCCAGCTTGACCTTAAAAACAAATGTTTATTCTGGCTTGCAAGATATAAGCATTTTGAGTATGCTAGAGCTGGGGAGATAATTATGGTCTGTAGAGTAGGATGGTTGGGCAATGGCCGAAAAACCAAAGTGGGGGACTGCGTTGTTATCAATTTAAAAAATCCTAACACTGCCAGCAGCTTGCTGAACTCAACCATTTCATCCCACTATGCACCCACAGGAATAAGCCTCCACCCGCTGGATTTCTTCTACCCCAAACTACATATTAACCCAAGAGGTAACGCATTTGTACCAACCAAGCCCATGGGCCCTGGTTCCCTTATGGAGGGCAGGTGGGGAGCCCATACCAGGCGCCCTCTGTCCAACATTGCAGTGAGCAATAGATTTGAAAGTTTGGAGGAGGTTGACTGACTGGGGGTGGGATTTTCTACTGGCGATAATTGTGATAATCAGTGTCCTGTCCAAAAGAATGAGGAAGCATGTGATGGGAGGGGTGGGAGTGGGGGTTGTAGCCTGGCCTCTGACCAATGGCCCAGCATTCAAACAGATGATCTCCAATTGAGAAAGGATGATGTCCCCACTTTCTGTGTTGTACAACAGGGCTGTAATCCTGTGGGATAATCAAGTGGTGTCTCCGCCAGATTACCGAGGGTTCATCAGGACGTTCACCCCCCATCCCATACTATCTCCCTGGAGGCATCTAGAAGGATAGGACCCAATAGTAAGGTGTTGGACAGGCCACATGAAGGGCTTGCTCCCTCCCCGCATGACAAGGCCCAAGCCTCGGACTCCCAGGTGTTACCCACAAGGGCAACCCGCACCCCGTCTCCCAACGGAACTCCTGCCCCCAGACAGCCATGTATCATGGGGCCGAACCACTACCGGCTCCCCCGGCCGGATCAGCTGCCATCTTGGACACTGCGCCACGAGGCCGCGTGGCCTCAGCTCGACCCTAACCCTGGGCCTGGCCGGCCCCGACATCCCGGCACCACCATCCACCCAGGAGGTGAACGGACCACTTGGCAGGTCAATGGGAGAAAGAAGTGTCGATGGCTCTCCCCCGCCAGGTGCCGATCGCCCTCCAGCTCCCCCAGGCGCTGGCTCCACCCCCTGCTGGGTGTCTGGACTCTCTCATCCCGGACCCCCCGACCTCCAAGTGCGAGGGTCCGGACATCAAAGGGCGCCAGACCTATAACTAGGGCAGCTCCAGAGCAGGAAGGCAGTTGTATCCTGGAGTCGAGAGACACCGAGAAGAACTCAGCCTTGACGGACTACTGGCGCTGCCGTAGCCCTGCCTTGTGAAATATCGTCCTGCCTGCTGGCGCTGCCGCGGCCTTCTGCATCATCCATCCTCGTCGGGACCTGCTGGCGCTGCCGCGGACCGTGTAACGACCACCTTCATCGGGACCTGCTGGCGCTGCCGCGGACCGTGTAACGACCACCTTCATCGGGACTTGCTGGCGCTGCCGCGGACCGTGTAAACGACCACCTTCACCGGGACCTGCTGGCGCTGCCGCGGCCCGTCCAAGCTAGAACACCGAGCTCGAGGATTGTGAGCTATCCACCATACCATCTCAGCTACCAGATTGGTAACCAGACTGTCCCGCTACCCCCTTTTCCCAAACCAAGAGACTAGAATCGAGGGGACCCCTGAGTCCAGACCTCCTTGTACCATTTCATCGTACCTTAAGAAATCACCTATAAAGAACGTTAAATCCTATCCTTGTGTGGTGTATATCTGTGGGGGGGAAGTTATTCATCTGTACGACCGCTGGAGACGGCTCTCCCCGGAGACCTCTCCCCTTGTCCTCGGCCGACCCTCCCGGTCCGTCTAACATTGGTGGCCAGCGGCGCGATCCGAATCAACGCGTAATCGTACAGAGAGTAGCTCACCCCACGACAAAACCACGATGTCAACCAAAGAGAGCGGATCCACCGAGAAATTCCAGATGGATAAATTGGAAGAGTATAGCCATCGTGAACTGAAACAATTCTGCATGGAACTAGGCATTGCTACCACCGGCCTGAGTACCAAAGACGGTTTGAAGCACGCCATTGAGTCGTGGGCGGAAACCGGGGTCGCCGGATCCCCAGACCAAAACGGTGCAGCATCGGAGAGGAACGCCACGGCTCCCGAGGAGCGAGGAACGGGCCTCTCGCAGGAAGAGATCCAAGAAAGAGAAAAAAACAGATTATATGAGTTGGAAATGGCACGACTCAAAATGGACGGTGAACTAAAATTAGCCGAGCAAAAACTGAACCTAGAACATCTGCGGCTCCGAGAAGAACGGGAAGAAAAACAGAGGCAGAGAGAGCTCGAAGAAAAAAGACTAACATTCGAACACGAGCGCAAACTGGCAGAAATAGAACTGCGGAAGCAGAATGAAGAACCGGAGGTGCCTGAGCGACCGCGCACCCCGGGAACAACCGAAAAGAAAGTCCACATCCCCAAGGATGTTGTCCGAGAGTATGTCCGAGAGGACGACATACAACAGTGGTTCAAAGCCTACGAGATCGCCATGACCTCCCACCGGATCGATCGGAGTGACTGGGGAGCCGGCCTATGGGGGAGGTTCGTCAACGAAGGCCGCGATGCCCTACTGCAGCTCCCAGACCATCAGATGTCATCCTATGACCACATGAAGGCTGCCCTCCTCACCCGATATGGGCTCACACCCGAAATGTACCGCCAGAGGTTCCGAGACTGCACCCGGATCCCGGGTACAACTTGGGTGGAATATGTCAACTATTTCAGCCGAGCCTTCGAGGGTTGGATCAAGGGAAGCCACGTAACGACCTACGAGCAACTTTTTAATCTCATGGTGTGGGAGCACCTGTCTAACAACTGCTTCGTCGAGCTCAGGCAGCACCTCCTCGACAGTAAATTGACTGACCCACGGCAACTCGCCGCCGAAGCTGACCGGTGGGAAAGCACCCGAGTGGGCCGGAGAGGGCCACACGAGCAAAACCGGAACAACCAAGGTCAGCACCGTCCCCGAGGAGGAGGAGGAGGCCAGGGGCGAGGGAGAGACACCGTCCCGGCCACTCCCGCGGCCAGCACCCCGCCCCCGGCCGGCCGGGGCAACCCCCCGATGCGCCCGGGGTTCCGAGCCAACGTCACGTGTCACCGATGCCAGCGAGTCGGCCACTACGCCAATGACCCGAACTGCCCGCAGAACCAAACGCCAAAACCCCGCCAGGTAGCTGCCGCCGCCCTGGGGGGAGAACAAATCTCCGAGGAACAAGAAGAATATGAGCAGGCACAACAAGAGTGGGAACCGGCCGCCATGGTTCTAGCGTGCCTAGGGGGAAAAGACATGGTCCCGCGGGCTCCCCTACCCGCCAACACCAGAAAATATAGCCAGTGGGTGAACATTAATGGGCGCCGGGCCGAAGCCCTACGTGACACAGGGGCCAGTGTGACGGCCGTCCGCTGTCACCTGGTAAAACCAGAGCAGATCCTGCCGAACATTCTCTGCCCCGTCCGCTCAGCCGACAATTCCGAGAGTCTATGTCGGATGGCCTGCGTCCCCTTCGAATGGGGAGGGGTCTCCGGCATGTTGAAGGTGACGGTCCGGGATGATGCCCCCGTGGACTGTCTCCTGGGGAATGACCTTGAGAGTTCCCCGTGGGCCGCCGTCGAAAGAAGAGAGCACCTGGGGATGCTGGGCCTCCCGGACTGGGCGTGCGTAACCACCCGGTCCATGGCCGCCCGTGCCATCCCCCGACCAGAAGAACCAGAATGGCCAGCACCTCCTCCCCCGATCGCTCCAGTAGAGGACACCGACTATACCGACCCCCCAGAGCCAACCCCCGAAGGGGTCGCCCAGCCCCAGGACCTTCCCGGCCTGGCTCAGTGGCGTCAAGAAGGGAGGCCCACCCAGGAACAGTTCCGCCAGGAGCAGAAGACCTGTCCCTCCCTCGAGGGACTCCGCCAGCAAGCCATCGCCCAGAGCGCAGGGGACTCCACCGGAGCCCATTGGGTCTATTGGGATAACGACCTGTTATACAGTGAACAAAGAATCGCGGAGTTAGGGGCCAGTCGAGTGCTGGTGGTGCCCCTCCGTTTCAGAGACTTCCTGCTAAATTTGGCCCATGATGTCCCCCTGGCTGGACACCTGGGCCATGACAAAACCTACAGTCGCCTGGTGACCCACTTTTTCTGGCCGAGGATGCGAAACGACGTCCTCAACCACTGCCGGTCCTGCCCCACGTGCCAGGCCAGCGGGAAGAGCGGCCGCAAGCTCAAAGCACCTCTGCAACCCTTCCCAGTGGTCACCACCCCGTTCGAGAGGGTAGGAATAGACATTGTGGGGCCCCTGGACCCCCGCACAGCACAAGGACATCGGTTCATCCTGGTACTGGTGGACCACGCCACCTGCTACCCCGAGGCTGTGCCCCTGCGAACTGTAACAGCTCCGGTGGTCGGCCGGGCCCTAATGGGGATCTTCTCCCGGGTGGGCTTCCCCCGAGAAGTCGTCAGCGACCGAGGCACAAACTTTATCTCGAAATATATGAAGTCCCTCTGGCAACAGTGCGGGGTCACCTACCGATTCACGACCCCCTATCATCCTCAAGGGAACGGACTAGTTGAGCGATTCAACCGCACACTCAAGGGAATGATTGGGGGATTGGAAGAGCCCCTCCGTCGCCAGTGGGATGTACTACTTCCGTGCCTCCTCTTCGCCTATCGAGAAGTTCCCCAGAAGTCCCTCGGTTTTAGCCCTTTCGAACTCCTGTACGGGCACCCTGTGCGAGGGCCCCTCAGCCTAGTCAAAGAAGGTTGGGAGATGGCCCCCCTAAAGACCCCTCCAGACGTCTTCAAGTACCTCCTGGCACTACGCAATCAGACCCGGCGATTCAGGGAAATGGCAAAAGCGAATCTTGAGGCCAGTCAGGAGGACATGAAAAAATGGTACGATCAGAATGCCTCCTCCGTCGAATTCGAACCTGGTCAACAAGTGTGGGTGATGTCCCCCACCGAACCATGTGCCTTGCAAGATAAGTGGACGGGGCCCTTCAAAGTGGTCGAACGCAAGAGCCCCGTCACCTATCTCATCGATATGGAGTCCCCCCGGAACCCCCTCCGGGTCCTCCACACCAACAGACTCAAACCCCACTTTGTGCGCTCGGAACTCAGCCTCCTGATGGCTACAGACAGTGGGGCGGAAGAAGACTCCGAGCCTCTCCCTGATCTCCTGAAGACTCAGGAGAAAGACGGTTCCGTGGACGGGGTCCGGCTCTCCGATGCCCTCACCCCAGAGCAACGCCAGGGCTGCCGGGACCTCCTGCTGCAGTTTGCTACTCTGTTTTCCCTCACCCCAGGGATCACCCCCTGGTGCTTGCACGATGTGGACACTGGGGCCAGTCCCCCTATCCGACACCGGGCCTACCACGTACCAGATCGGGTGCGGGCCTGCATCCAAGCGGAAGTGTCCAAGATGCTCACGCTCGGGGTCATCGAGCCCTCGGACAGCCCCTGGGCCAGCCCGGTCGTGCTGGTCCCCAAAGCCGCTGCCCCCGGCACCACTCCTGAACTCCGATTCTGTGTCGACTATCGGGGCTTGAACGCTGTCACCAGGACCGACGCTCATCCCATCCCCCGAGCGGATGAATTGATCGACCGCATGGGGGCTGCCCGCTACCTCAGCATCTTCGACCTGACAGCGGGCTACTGGCAGATCGGTCTCACACCCCGGGCCCAAGAACGGTCCGCCTTTTCTACCCCCGATGGCCACTACCACTTCAAGGTCATGCCCTTCGGCATGAAGAATGCCCCAGCTACTTTTCAGCGTCTAGTGAACCAGGTCTTGGCGGGGCTCGAAGAGTTCAGCGCCGCCTACCTGGACGACATCGCTGTATACAGCCGCCACTGGTCCGACCACCTCCACCACCTCCGAGAGGTCCTGCAAGCCCTCCAGCGGGCCGGCCTCACGATCAAGGCCGACAAGTGCCAAATTGGTCAGGGATCCGTGACCTACCTCGGACACCAGGTGGGAAGCGGTCTGGTGGCCCCTCTGCAACTCAAAATTGCTGCCATCCAGTCCTGGCAACCCCCAGTCACGCAGACCGAGGTCCGAGCCTTCTTGGGACTCACCGGCTACTACCGGCGGTTCGTGAGGGACTATGGCAGCATTGTGGGGCCCCTCACGGGTCTCACGTCCAAAAACCACCCGAAGAAGATTAACTGGACCCCCGACTGTCAAGCGGCCTTCGAGAAGCTGAAAGCCGCCCTGTGCACCGCCCCTGTGCTCCAGGCCCTGATTACAGTCGGGAATTCATTGTGCAAACGGACGCCTCCGACCACGGCATCGGGGCGGTTCTCTCCCAGCTGAACCCCGAAGGTCTTGACCAGCCGGTGGCCTTCATCAGCAGACGCCTCCTGGCCCGAGAACAGCGCTGGAGCACAATCGAGAGGGAGGCCTTCGCAGTAGTGTGGGCCCTCCAAAAGCTCCGGCCCTATCTCTTCGGTACCCACTTCCGGGTGCAAACCGATCATCGACCCCTGCAGTGGCTAATGCAGATGCGGGGGGAAAACCCAAAACTATTGCGCTGGTCCATCTCCCTGCAGGGGATGGACTTCACTGTGGAACATCGACCGGGCCAAGACCACGCCAACGCAGATGGCCTGTCACGCTTTTTCCGCCTCGACGAGGAGTGTCCCCAAGAGGATGGGTGACTCTCCCCGCCTTCAGCTGGGAGGGACTCATGTTGGACAGGCCACATGAAGGGCTTGCTCCCTCAACGCATGACAAGGCCCAAGCCTCGGACTCCCAGGTGTTACCCACAAGGGCAACCCGCACCCCGTCTCCCAACGGAACTCCTGCCCCCGGACAGCCATGTATCATGGGGCCGAACCACTACCGGCTCCCCCGGCCGGATCAGCCGCCATCTTGGACACTGCGCCACGAGGCCGTGTGGCCTCAGCTCGACCCTAACCCTGGGCCTGGCCGGCCCCGACATCCCGGCACCACCATCCACCCAGGAGGTGAACGGACCACTTGGCAGGTCAATGGGAGAAAGAAGTGTCGATGGCTCTCCCCCGCCAGGTGCCGATCGCCCTCCAGCTCCCCCAGGCGCTGGCTCCACCCCCTGCTGGGTGTCTGGACTCCCTCATCCCGGACCCCCCGACCTCCAAGTGCGAGGGTCCGGACATCAAAGGGCGCCAGACCTATAACTAGGGCAGCTCCAGAGCAGGAAGGCAGTTGTATCCTGGAGTCGAGAGACACCGAGAAGAACTCAGCCTTGACGGACTACTGGCGCTGCCGTAGCCCTGCCTTGTGAAATATCGTCCTGCCTGCTGGCGCTGCCGCGGCCTTCTGCATCATCCATCCTCGTCGGGACCTGCTGGCGCTGCCGCGGACCGTGTAACGACCACCTTCATCGGGACCTGCTGGCGCTGCCGCGGACCGTGTAATGACCACCTTCATCGGGACCTGCTGGCGCTGCCGCGGACCGTGTAAACGACCACCTTCACCGGGACCTGCTGGCGCTGCCGCGGCCCGTCCAAGCTAGAACACCGAACTCGAGGATTGTGAGCTATCCACCATACCATCTCAGCTACCAGATTGGTAACCAGACTGTCCCGCTACCCCCTTTTCCCAAACCAAGAGACTAGAATCGAGGGGACCCCTGAGTCCAGACCTCCTTGTACCATTTCATCGTACCTTAAGAAATCACCTATAAAGAACGTTAAATCCTATCCTTGTGTGGTGTATATCTGTGGGGGGGAAGTTATTCATCTGTACGACCGCTGGAGACGGCTCTCCCCGGAGACCTCTCCCCTTGTCCTCGGCCGACCCTCCCGGTCCGTCTAACAAAGGAATTACGTATTCTATCATGGAATTTAGCAGGATTAAAAAGCAAACTAGCATGTCCAGATTGGGAGTCTTTTGTGGACAATCAGGACATTTGCTTATTCCAAGAGACCTGGGCCTGGGAAGAACATCAAAGGGGCGGTTTCGCGACATTCAACATTTTGGCCACCAAGGGGGGGAGGGGGCGCCCATTTGGCGGACTCACGATCTGGGTAGGCACACATCTTGGGTGCAGAGCTGAGCAGTTGACAACTCCCACCAATGATATTCAATGTGTTCTGCTGTCATTTCCTGCTAAAATGAAATTAGCCCTAATAAACATCTATTCAAGACCTGTGACCAACAGACAAGAATCCGCCACTATAGATCATCTAGGGCGCTTTATTCCAACTTTGGATCCAGCGTCTTTGCTGATTTTAGGAGGTGATTTTAAATGCCAATTCGAGCCATTAACACACCAAACCCTAGAGGCCCCATCAGAAGAAGACCTATACTGGTCAATTCCTGATCCGCAGATCACCCCAATCAAAGTATGGTCCCCCTTGGCCATGCAAGTCCACTCACTTATGTTGTCCCATTCTCTGAGGGCATGTAATGGGAGGACCAAGTCTGACACCCCCGGTCAATCTACATTCAGGGGCCGATTCCGATGGCCGGTCGGATAGCTGTCCGTAGCCTTACCCTGCGACCGACACGTACCCGGAGCCGGTCCGTCCTGTATAGGAAGTACGATGCGCATAACTGCCAAAAACACGACCGACACGTAGGCTGTGAATCAAGACCCATTCTCCGTCCGAGCCGTAACTCCCAAAGAGGAACCGTGTCGCACGGAAGCAGTATCCATAGCAGTTTCCGGCATGACAAGTACGATGCGTACTTCCTACGCGCCGGACGGGTCGTCACGCACGGGACGTCACAGCATCCGGAAAACAAGCATATCAGCTACGATTCGCGCCACAACTCAATACACGGCTACGAGACGGAACAGCTTGCAGTGGGTACGAGACGGAGCAACAAGCAGCGTGTACGACACGAACACATCATGAATCCCATCGCGCAGGTCATACCAGTACTCTACATCTATGACCGGATCAGGGACTGACACCGACAGCGCAGACGGTAAGTCAGACACCTACCACATAAACAAACGACACATACCCGCAAAATGGCACACACACACAGGGGATACATATCCTGGTCACTAACAACAGCCCACCATAGGGGTTGCATGGCCAGCACCACTAACACCCCCACTCATAGGGGGCCTGTTGCCCATCACCCCTGCCACCCCCACTCACAGGGGACCTGTTGCCCATCACCCCTGCCACCTCCACTCACAGGGCTTATGTTTCCCATCACCCCTGCCACCCCCACTCATAGGGCTTATGTTTCCCATCACCCCTGCCACCCCCACTTACAGGGCTTATGTTTCCCATCACCCCTGCCACCCCCACTCATAGGGGACCTGTTGCCCATCACCCCTGCCTCCCCCACCCACAGGGCTTATGTTTCCCATCACCCCTGCCACCCCCACTCACAGGGGACCTGTTGCCCATCACCCCTGCCACCCCCACTCACAGGGGACCTGTTTTCCATCATCCCTGCCACCCCCACTCACAGGGCTTATGTTGCCCATCACCCCTGCCACCCACACTCATAGGGGACCTGTTGCCCATCACCCCTGCCACCCCCACTCACAGGGCTTATGTTTCCCATCACCCCTGCCACCCCCACTCACAGGGGACCTGTTGCCCTTCACCCCTTCCACCCCTACTCACAGAGCTTATGTTTCCCATCACCCCTGCCACCCCCACTCACAGGGGACCCGTTGCCCATCACCCCTGCCACCCCCACTCACAGGGCTTATGTTTCCCATCACCCCTGCGACCCCCACTCACAGGGGACCTGTTGCCCATCACCCCTGCCACCCCCACTCACAGGGCTTATGTTTCCCATCACCCCTGCCACCCCCACTCACAGGGCTCGTTTCCCATCGCCCCTGCCACCCTCACTCACAGGGGACCTGTTGCCCATCACCCCTGCCACCCCTACTCATAGGGCTTATGTTTCCCATCACTCCTGCCACCCCCACTCACAGGGCTTATGTTTCCCATCACCCTTGCCACCCCCACTCACAGGGGACCTGTTGCCCATCACCCCTGCCACCCCCACTCACAGGGCTTATGTTTCCCATCACCCCTGCCACCCCCACTCACAGGGGACCTGTTGCCCATCACCCCTGCCACTTCCACTCACAGGGCTTATGTTTCCCATCACCCCTGCCACCCCCACTCACAGGGCTTTTGTTGCCCATCACCCCTGCCACCCCCACTCACAGGGCTTATGTTTTCCATCACTCCAGCCACCCCCACTCATAGGGCTTATGTTTCCCATCACCCCTGCCACCCCCACTCACAGGGCTTATGTTTCCCATCACCCCTGCCACCCCTACTCACAGGGGACCTGTTGCCCATCACGCCTGCCACCCCCACTCACAGGGCTTATGTTTCCCATCACCCCTGCCACCCCCACTCACAGGGGACCTGTTGCCCATCACCCCTGCCACCCCGTTGCCCATCACCCCTGCCACCCCCACTCACAGGGGACCTGTTGCCCATCACCCCTGCCACCCCCACTCACAGGGGACCTGTGGGGACCTGTTGCCCATCACCCCTGCCACCCCCACTCACAGGGGACCTGTTGCCCATCACCCCTGCCACCCCCACTCACAGGGCTTATGTTGCCCATCACCCTTGCCACCCACACTCATAGGGGACCTGTTGCCCATCACCCCTGCCACCCCCACTCACAGGGCTTATGTTGCCCATCACCCCTGCCACCCCCACCCACAGGGCTTATGTTTCCCATCACCCCTGCCACCCCCACTCATAGGGGACCTGTTGCCCATCACCCCTGCCACCCCCACTCACAGGGGACATATTGCCCATCACCCCTGCCACTCCCACTCACAGGGCTTATGTTTCCCATCACCCCTGCCACCCCCTTTCACAGGGGACCTGTTACCCATCACCCCTGCCACCCCCACTCACAGGGCTTATGTTTCCCATCACCCCTGCCCCCCCCCACTCATAGGGCTTATGTTTCCCATCACCCCTGCCACCCCCACTCACAGGGCTTATGTTTACCATCACCCCTGCCACCCCCACTCACAGGGGACCTGTTGCCCATCACCCCTGCCACCCCCACTTACATGGCTTATGTTTCCCATCACCCCTGCCACCCCCACTCACAGGGGACCTGTTGCCCATCACCCCTGCCACCCCCACTCACAGGGCTTATGTTTCCCATCACCCCTGCCACCCCCACTCACAGGGGACCTGTTGCCCATCAACCCTGCCACCCACACTCACAGGGGACCTATTGCCCATCTCCCCTGCCACCTCCACTCACAGGGCTTATGTTGCCCATCACCCCTGCCATCCCCACTCACAGGGGACCTGTTGCCCATCACCCCTGCCACCCCCACTCACAGGGTGTATGTTTCCCATCACCCCTGCAACCCCCACTCACAGGAGACCTGTTGCCCATCACCCCTGCCACCCCCACTCACAGGGCTTATGTTTCCCATCACCCCTGCCACCCCCACTCACAGGGCTTATGTTGCCCATCACCCCTGCCACCCACACTCACAGGGCTTATGTTTCCCATCACCCCTGCCACCCCCACTCATAGGGCTTATGTTTCCCATCACCCCTGCCACCCCCAGTCACAGGGCTTATGTTTCCCATCACCACTGCCACCCCTACCCACAGGGGACATGTTGCCCATCACCCCTGCCACCCCCACTCACAGGGCTTATGTTTCCCATCACCCCTGTCACCCCCACTCATAGGGGACCTGTTGCCCATCACCCCTGCCACCCCCACTCACAGGGGACCTGTTGCCCATCACCCCTGCCACCCCCATTCACAGGGCTTATGTTGTCCATCACCCCTGCCACCCCCACTCATAGGGGACCTGTTGCCCATCACCCCTGCCACCCCCAGCCATAGGATGGGTGATGCGCAACACATCCAGCATACGCAAACATCAGGTATGTCCGCAAAATACATCCCCCACGAAATCATGACAACAGTGTGTAGTCTGTGACAAATGCCCACAACAGTGAATATGGCTACGAGCATACAATGTAAGTAACAGCACATGTGTGACCAACACATGAGTGTGACATACACAAGGCAAGCATCACCATAGCACTGTGGCAATGTAAAAAGAACACCCCCTCACTGTGTAGAACAGAAGTCAAGTGGGGGCTCACAAAATGCAGCAGATGTGGAGCATTGTGGTGATGGGAACCAAATTCCCCTCAACACAGTGACCAAAAGGTAAGTGTCATCATGGTCAAAGCTGCAAATAACAAACAGCATGTATGATCCCTGCTCCCAACACATCAAACACCTCTGGTGCAAACTAGTGGTTGTGTCCCATACACACAGAGATGTGTTGAGGCAAACAGTGCTGTGAAAACATAACATTCTCGGCCATGTGCAGACAAGCACAACACATGGGGGCTGACAATGCACACAGCGTACAATGACACAACAGCAGAAGTGAGCATCACCAAGCATGCACACATCTCAAAAATAGACACACCAACCAAAACAACATGTGTAGACTGTAGGTGTCAGCTCACTAACTCACATTCCATGCCAGCAATGGCACCCAACAACCAGGATGAATGTGCACAATGATGTGAAATGACTCACAGGGACAGCATGCAAAATCACAGAAACAGCATCCAGACAAAGGCCCACAACAGCAATACCAATGCACTGATGCAGATGCACAAACACAAACAGGCAAACTCACACTGCACATCGGACACAACATGTGTGTGTGTGTGTGTCTCAGTGTCCCCAGGCAACTACACAACACATGAGGGGGGGCTGAACCACAGTGACACAGATGTGGACACATTGCCATACAAAAGTAAACCATCATTGGGACACCCTCAGTGGGCAATCAGGCGTTGGGAGATGAGAGGAAGCACAACAGACACATGTGACACTAGCTGGAATGAACACCAACTAACACAGCAAGAGACTGACACACAACAGCACAATCCCCATGGACAAGACATTGGTGTGACACAAGCATGCATGACACTTCCACTGTGATGACAAAGGCAGATATCGTACAAACTGGGAAACCCAGGCATGTGTCCTGTGCCACAAACATACATCACACATACACAAACACAAATCACTCAGCATGGCCCCTCATCCATGGACAAACAGGAGCTAGGGGACCATCCATGCAAACATTCACATCAGTCCACCCTCAACACCACACACCTGAACTGCAAAAAGGTGTATCTGTGAAGCCCACATGGACAGGTGACATTGCACATGCCCACATGACAAACACAGGAATGTTGGCTGGAACTAAGGTGCACACACACATCACACAAGGACTGTTTACAACCCTGTGGAATGACAGACACACTGCACAGTATGCAGTACATAGCCATGACCTCAAAGTTAATGTTACCTTCACAATCCCTGCCACAGTCCCAGGACTATGCAGATGCCAAGGAGGAACCCAAGGCACCCATGCTGACACCTGCCAGCATCGCTGCCGTGAACCCGACAAGTGGGAGCAGTCACACACACATACAAATGTCGCAATCACTGAAAACTACCACCTAGGGACAACTACATGACATTGCGAACAAACAAGTGCCTTCATGACAACATCATCAACACTCAGAACTGAAAAATCACAATGATGATACACCAATTAACAGTAGTGAGTCATGCACCCACACATCTGGTAGCCCATTGGAAAAGTAGTGGGATGAGCCCAGTACCACTCAGCAAGCATCAACAACAGAAACATATCAAGGGAACACTGTCTGTGTATGAACAGGGATGTGGACACACACACATGCACATACAACACACACCATGGGCCCAGGCCATGTCACTGGACAACACACTAACCTGAGGGGACACAACTCCTGTGGGAGCCCAGCTGTGCCAAACATATTCACTGCAAGTCCCACTCATGTCTGCAGAATACTTGGTCAGTCAGCCATCAGTTACCGCACACAGAAGGCTCTGGTCACAACAGCCTGGGTACGGGAGTCACCCCTAAGTCAGATCCACATACCCCAAACATATGTCTAGCAAGTTGCACAGAGGACCCCGTTTCTCCTATTACAATGATGCCCACACCTGTAGGGCCAGTAGTGATGAGCACGAAGTATGTGGAAGTGACAATTTGGACAATGGGAAGCACATCATATGTGCAGGGGTGCAAGCCACAGATGTGACCATGCCAATGAAATGCTCACAGAGAGATGCACACACATAGTTGATCCAGACACACCCAGGTAGCTGCAAAGGATGACATGGATACCCACCAGAATAGGATAGGATACATATCTCATGGACCACAGGGAGAACCTCACATCAACACATCAGTATGCAACATTGTGAACCAAGCATTACAGGTGCGAGGGCATCTAAAACAACATCAACATGATGTACAGCTTAATCTAGTTCACAGGGACAAAGTAAAAAGCTTTATTCAGCATATGAAAAGTGAAACGTCTGTTCCAACAAAAGGCCAATGGCCAGTACATGTCCAAAGGGCAAGGAGTGAACTAGAGTCACAAATTCAGTATATGAAATTCGAAACGTCTGTGCAAACAAAAGGCCAATGGCCAGTCCATGTCAAATTGCCAAGTAGTGAACTAGAGTGACAACTGTCACACCTTGCTTGCCTGCACTGCTACGGACCGGGGTCATCCCCTCGGAGAGACATACATGGGGGCAGGCTAGGCACCGCAGGGACAGGATCAGGGCGCAGCAGAAGGAGGCAGTGAAGAGGTGGGGGATGCAGGCGAGACACTTGCAACTGCAGTGGGGATGACTGAAGTGGTGGGAGCCGTCACAACTGTGGGGCACAAGTCAGATGGGGTGGGTGCCGGCACAACTCCAGTGGGCAGGTCAGATGGAGTGGATTGGCTCACCACTGCAGTGCCCAAGTCAGATGGGGTGGGCGTGGACTCCAAAGCAGTGCCTACATCCATGGGAGCACAATGGGGGACAGGTGAGGTCTGCAGGGCAGGGGGTGGTGACACGGTCCCCACATCAGTCAACTGTCTGACCAGGTGTGGAGGAGCAAGTGCTAGGGGGGATGGCCTTAGCATTTTGGGGATGGTGTATCTGTGTGTGGGGGGACCCGGGGCAGGGAGTGGCGGGGGAACCTCTGGAGTGGTAGCCTGGGGGATGGAGGACAGAGACTTTGCCTTGGAGCTGCGTGCTGGTGGGGGGTCTTGCTCTTCTTGCGCCGGGGGGACTTGCAGGTGGGCATCTCGGTCTGAGTGCGCCTGGGGGAGGGTGTCCGGGTGTGAGGGGCACTCCCTTCTGTGTGTGGGGACTTCTTCTTCCCCTTGTAATCAGGATCTGCTGGGCCGGTGGGGAAGAGGCCAAGGTCACAGAGGAAGAGCTTCTGGGGGGATGGGGTTGCAGGTAAGGCAAGCGAAGGGGGCTGGGAGGGAGAGGTCTCAGAGAAATGTGGAGTGGTTGTGGATGACTGTGTGTGTCAGCAAACCAGCCCCTGTGAGTGTGGAATCAGTCCCCTGCGCTTGCTTGTGTGCACGTCTAGACCTTGGTTTGGGGGTTTCGGGGCTTTGGACAGGTAGTGTGCTAGGAATTGTAGGTGCTGCAGGGGTAGGAGGGGTATGGAACTGTTGGAGGAGGGACACTGCTGCCGTCAGGGAGGAAAAGTACTTAATACATGTGATCAATGTTTCAATGATCATTCAATAAAGGAATCGAAAATACACACATACCAATACAAGAGATTCTGAAAATAAATTCCTTTTTACTCTTTGTATAAATCAATAAAATATTTATAGGACTGTCCAACAATAAAACACATAGACCGTGAAACAATTAGTGACTGATCGTGCTTGGTGACATAGTGTTGACCCCAGATTCACACATATAACACATATTTACAATAGTGGACGCAGTTTTACAAAGAAAGTCCAAAGTCAAATGCATAAACCACAACAGGATATAATATTCCTTATTCTAATTGTGGGGTTGCGTGGACAAGTTGAGCGAGCAACGTCGGCGTTTCGACCCTATGGAGTAGTGCAGGTTTGTAAGCATCTAAAGCGGGTCTTCATCAGGACAAAGAAGGGAAAATGGCAGCCTGTAAGTGCAAAAATTGAATCAGAACTATGTGTGTGTTGTATAACGTGGGATAAAACTAGAAATTGCAATTCGCGTCAAACTGCTCACCTGGTATCAAGGAAATGTATGATTTAGATTCCTGGTATCACATTTAAGGAGGTGTCAGCCGACACCTCTCTGAGTCGTCTGTTCTGTAACAGATAAGGGAGATTGTAATGACCCCAAGGCTTTCTTATAAATCTAGTCGGTGTCAAGTGGTACAAGGAAAATGCATATACCTTGAAAGTTATTTAATCCAATGGAAAAGAGTGGTGCCATCGTAACGATCACCACAAACTGTAAAGGAAAGGGCATAGTTTTAGCCACTAAGAAAACGCTAATGTACAATTAACTGCAAAACATGCGCAGGGCCATGAGAACGGGGAATTGTTAGTTAGTCACCCGTGAGGGAAAGGACAACATACTAGTATATCACCCGTGAAGGAAGAGATTGTTCCGTGTGCACGCATACGTTATATTTAAACCGGTAAGGAAACCGGTGAAAATTATTACAAAAAAGGGGGGGGGGGGGTTTGTTACGTGGGCCCATGCTAATTTAACGATATAAAGCTTTTAATAATCTTTTAACAGCAATAGAGATTACGCGCTCACAAAACGGATCACTTCGATTCCAAAATGGCACGAAGATCTTTTAACAATCTTTTAACAGCGGAGGAGATGGGGTAAGTTCACGCGCTCGCAACACGAATCACATTGATTCAAAAGCGGCACAAAGATCTTATAACAATCGTTTAACAGCGATGCGGTAAGATTACGCGCTCGCAAGACAGATCACAACGTGGCCAGTCTAATGAGAAAGAGAGCCGCATTGATGTAAGATTAACGTTGTTCCTAGTGAACTCAGTGTCTCGAAAGGAAATAACCATGGTAAATTGGTCAAGAGGCTTACTTAGTGTTGTCAGGAAAAGACGTCCGCGTCCGTCAGTAACTCAGCAACTAATGACAGCGAGTGAATCGTGTGGTTAGCTATTTGACGTAATCGTGTACGTGTTGGTAGCGGACACGCCTCTCATTTTTCAAAACACGGTCTGGAATCTATGGAGAGGAATGAATGTAGCGTACATATTGCTTCTACTAAAAATGTGACGAGAGAAAGGTGCTACCTAAAGCACGGTGTTTTTTTCAATTATAAAAGATGTAATAAATAAAAAGGGGGATAAGAGGGGATATCTTTCCTCATTGATTTCCGACATATGTAAGTCCCCAATGAAATAATTCATCAATGTCACAAATTTAATATATTGTAATGGTGTAACCGAGTATAGTATTATGCAGCGAAACACCTAAATACATTTATTTCACATCAGTACATATAATGCAGATGACTAATGAGATGGTACATTGGTACCACAATATAGACATATTGTAATGGTGTGATTCATCAATATCACAATTATAATATACTATAATGGTGTAACCAAGTATAGTATTATACAGTAAAACACCTGAGCACATTTATTTCAAATCAGTACATATAATGCAAAAGAAATATGGATGTTTTACACATCCAGAATAGAAAAATCAACCCCTGGGTGATCTCATAATTTGCTCATTTGTATATGTGTCTCTTCATGCTCATTGAGGCCATGGCTAACAGCCTCAAGGGTAAGTATCCAACGGCACTCTTTATAATTAAGGGAGGTGGCAATATCCCCCCCCCCCTTTGATGTAGTATGATTTTTTCTAGGACCCACCATTCAAGGTGTTCATGAGTGTGTCCTGCACTTGTGTAGTGTTCTACTAGGGGAGCTCCTTGGGTCTTACATTTAAGTCTACTATGGTGCTGCAGAATCCTATTCTTGACTTTCTGGGTCGTCTGACCCACATAGATCAGTTGGCATGGGCATCTAATAGCGTAAATAACATTCTGACTGTTACAGTTAGTAAACTGATTGAGGGCATATGTCTTTCCCCAGTGTATGAATATAGTCCCAGGTATGGTATATTGACAAGCCTTACAGTGACTACATCTGTGGTGTCCTATGATCGGTGGCAAACTAAGTTGTGATCTGATGTCATGTATGGGAGGTCACTACAAAGTCCTTGATATTTTTGGCACGTTTGAATGAAAACATGGGTGCCTCGGTCATACAGATTTCTGATCCAACCAAGTTCCAGTACTTTTTAATGACCTTTTTTATTTCATTGCTTCTGGTATTGAAGGTCGTTACGCATATCAGCTTGTCCATTTTTTGATCTCTTGGTTGTACTTCTAGTAGAGTTTCCCGTGGTCTATACCAGGCTTTTTATGGCTCTGTTAAGGAGTCCCTTAGGGTAACCCCTTTCCCTTAGTTTGGTGATGAGTATGTCGGTTTCTTTGAAGTAATCCTTTCTTCTAGTGCAATTGCGACGCAATCGCAAAAATTGTCCATATGGTAAGTTGTCCCTAAGATTCCTGGGATGGTGGGAATTGTACTGTAGCAGGGTGTTTCTGTCTGTAGGTTTTTTATATAGGTTCATCACTATTCTTCCCTCCTCCACTTCCAGTGTGAGGTCCAGAAAAGGAATTGAGTCACTACTGTGGGCCATGGTAAATTGAATATCCAAGCTGCGAGAGTTCAGCCATGATAGAAATGCCGTTATGTGATCGACTGTACCTGACCACAGCATTAGAATGTCATCGATATATCGCTTCCAAGCAGTGATTTTAACATTGTAGGGATTTTGGTCAGAATAGATATTCTTGTCTTCGAAGTGATCCATGAATAGATTCGCCAGGCTCGGCGCGAACCCAGCTCCCATGGCTACTCCTCTGCACTAGTAGAAGAACACGTTTTGGAAAATGAAGTCGTTTTTTGTCATTGCAATTTGTAGTAGTTGTACAAGAAATTCAGTGGGGATCCATTGAGGTGT
The DNA here is from genome assembly GCF_964204655.1 of Triturus cristatus. NCBI lineage: Eukaryota > Metazoa > Chordata > Amphibia > Caudata > Salamandridae > Triturus > Triturus cristatus. Next base: position 319,164,501 of record NC_140586.1, on the reverse strand, counting down.
AGGGCGAGTATCTAATACATTCCTGATGACTTCAATGGCCTCCTTTTGCGGTATGCTAGTATACAACGAGCACACGTCAAGTGTGACAAATAGCTGTGTAGATCTATCAAAAGGTTGATCTTCAAACAATTGAATGGTATGCATTGTATGTCGGATAAATGATCTGGTTTCCAGGACAAAAGGCTGTAGGAAACTGTCTAGATATTGGTTCAAAGGTTCCAAAACTGATCTGCAGCCCGACACAATTGGTCTTCCTGGGGGTTTTTGTAGATTCCTCTGTACTTTTGGGATTGTGTAAATCGTGGGGATCCTTGGATTTATTTTGTTGAGGAACTTACATTCAGGTTCTGAGAGGAATCCTTCTCCAATGCCATGGCTGGTAAGGTCTCTAATCAATTTGGCAATTTCCTTGGTCGGATCACGTGGAATCCGGGTGTAACTAGTAGTACAGCTGAGTTGTTGGTTGATCTCCTCTATATAATCCTCTAAGTTTTGTACCACCACCGCGCCACCCTTGTCCGCAGTCTTGATCACGATGGATTTATTATCATTCAATGAATGTAGGGCTAGTCTTTCTTCTTTCGTAATGTTGTGTCTGATATATTTGGTATTATGTAGCAACTTCATGACTTCGCTCATCACTATTTTCTCATAGGATATGATTTTTTCACTCATAAGGTATGAGGCCGGTGTAAAGGTGGATTTCGGGCGAAATTCTGTTGCTGCCGTTTTTTTGTTATAACGGTCATTCTTCACAAAGAAGTACTTTAAACGGATCTTCCTGAAAAACTGCTGCAGTTCCAGTTTGATGTTAAAGGAATTGGGAGTGGAAGTAGGTACAAAAGACAATCCTCTTGACAGAACATCATGTTCAGCCTTGCTTAGGGTGTATTGAGAGATGTTGAGTATAGGGTCTTTTATATTCGTGATCACAACTGCCATTCCTTGTATTACAGTAGGGGACTCCCTTCTTACCGTAGAATCATTGGTGGGTGTGGAAGTTACCATCGATAAGTCAGGCGTCTGGTCCGAATCTCGCTGTGATTCTGTTGAGGCTGTGTTTGAAACCGCACCTTGGTGTTCCCTCGTTGATTGCCCTTCGTTTGATTCCATCTGGGTGGTCTCCCCCAATTCTGATCTCGGTTTGGCCAGACAGGTTCGCCTAAAAAAGACGAGGTAGATGGTCCAAAGTTATCTTGGTACAGGGCACGAGATTGATATGATGGACTTTGTTGGAAAGTGGGTTCCTGTGGTTGAAAAGTGGGCCCCTGTGGGTATGCACGAGGATCGGAGCTGGTGCTAGATCTCTCGGATTCGTTCTCGGATCCACTGCCAAAGGAGGAGTTGGAGAAGGTAGCAAATCTCCTCGAGTTTTGTCTGTTGCGATTGATGAAATAACCCTGTGAGTCTTGAATGTAGTAGTCGTCACAGGTGTAAGGGTATGTGATCTTTTTATCATATGACTTAATGTCTTTAGCTAATTTTTCTAAATTTCTATTCAATGTTGTAGTGTTAAATTCTGCTGTAGCTTTATCAGCTTTCTTCAAAGCTTCTTTTGCGTTTTTTAAACTTCTATCCTCTAAGATCTCTCTTTTGAGATCTGCTATTTCTTGGTTCCGTTTTTTCACGTATTCAAGGGCTGTTTCGACCCCTAGCACCATCCAGTGTCGGTAGCAGGTATTGGCCACAAAACTAAACCCTTCGTGAAATTTTGGCAGATCAATGAAGATTGCCGGCTCGTTTCGGACATGTAGTCCTTTCGGAATAATGTTTGCTTGTAGATTCTTGGTTAGTAGATGGCCATGCAAACGTGTACGTATAAGTTTCTTCTCAAGTCTCTCTAAACGTGATAGTTTATCGTTCAAGGTAGTGTCTATGGGGGTTAGGCCAGTACCTAGATAATCAAATTCAGCTTGTTCTTGAATTAATTTGGTAATGTAGTCCTCACTGTAGGACAATGTTTCCTTCTCTGACATAGTGTAATACTTTAAAGAGTCTCAGTAAATGTATCAAAACCCTCGCAGGTAGGAACCTGCACTAGATAGCCATTAAAGATAATGGGGTAACCCAGTAACCCTCAGAACCTGGGTGTATTTGTAGAGCAAAAACAATGGTTCTGTTGGGAGTCATGTAACCTTAGTTTGAAAAGTACTTAATACATGTGATCAATGTTTCAATGATCATTCAATAAAGGAAACGAAAACACACACATACCAATACAAGAGATTCTGAAAATAAATTCTTTTTACTCTTTGTATAAATCAATAAAATATTTATAGGACTGTCCAACAATAAAACACATAGACCGTGAAACAATTAGTGACTGATCGTGCTTGGTGACATAGTGTTGACCACAGATTCACACATATAACACATATTTACAATAATGGACGCAGTTTTACAAAGAAAGTCCAAAGTCAAATGCATAAACCACAACAGGATATAAAATTCCTTATTCTAATTATGGGGTTGCGTGGACAAGTTGAGCGAGCAACGTCGACGTTTCGACCCTATGGAGTAGTGCAGGTTTGTAAGCATCTAAAGCGGGTCTTCATCAGGACAAAGAAGGGAAAATGGCAGCCTGTAAGTGCAAAAATTGAATCAGAACTATGTGTGTGTTGTATAACGTGGGATAAAACTAGAAATTGCAATTTGCGGCAAACTGCTCACCTGGTTTCAAGGAAATGTATGATTTAGATTCCTGGTATCACATTTAAGGAGGTGTCAGCCGACACCTCTCTGAGTCCTCTGTTCTGTAACAGATAAGGGAGATTGTAATGACCCCAAGGCTTTCTTATAAAACTACTCGGTGTCAAGTGGTACAAGGAAAATGCACTTACCTTGAAAGGTATTTAATCCAATGGAAAAGAGTGGTGCCGTCATAACGATCACCACAAACTGTAAAGGAAAGGGCATAGTTTAAGCCACTAAGAAAACGCTAATGTACAATTAAATGTGAAACATGCGCAGGGCCAAGTTATACAACACACACATAGTTCTGATTCAATTTTTGCACTTACAGGCTGCCATTTTCCCTTCTTTTTCCTGATGAAGACCCGCTTTAGATGCTTACAAACCTGCACTACTCCATAGGGTCGAAACGTCGACGTTGCTCGCTCAACTTGTCCACGCAACCCCACAATTAGATTAAGGAATATTATATCCTGTTGTGGTTTATGCATTTGACTTTGGACTTTCTTTGTGAAACTGCGTCCACTATTGTAAATATGTGTTATATGTGTGAATCTGTGGTCAACATTATGTCACCAAGCACGATCAGTCACTAATTGTTTCACGGTCTATGTGTTTTATTGTTGGACAGTCCTATAAATATTTTATTGATTTATACAAAGAGTAAAAAGGAATTTATTTTCAGAATCCCTTGTATTGGTATGTGTGTGTTTTCGTTTCCTTTATTGAATGATCATTGAAACATTGATCACATGTATTAAGTACTTTTCAAACTAAGGTTACGTGACTCCCAACAGATCCATTGTTTTTGCTCTACAAATACACCCAGGTTCTGAGGGTTACTGGGTTACCCCATTATCTTTAATGGCCGTCGGGGAGGAGGCCACGGACTGGTTGGTCTTCTGTAGGGCAGACATGCCAGAGGAAATGCCCTCCATGAATGACACCAGTTGTGTCAACAGACCTGTGTGTGCATGGAGGGCCTTCAGCATTGACGTCTGCCCCACATGCATCTGTCTAAGTAAGTCCACAGACTCCTCACTCAGGGCAGCAGGGGACACAGGGGCAGAGGGTGCGGTGCCTGGCACAAAGGAGACATGCTCACGAACACGGGAGCCCACATGGACCTCTGGGATGGGAGCCGATGGGAGGGGAGTGGTGGTGGTGGTGGTGGTGGCGGTGGCGGTGGCGGTGACTGCCTCACTAGCTGGGGTTTGGTGGCTGCTGCCACCCGCCTCCACAGGGGAGTCATCCTCAGAGCTGCTGTGGCCTTCAGCTGGGGGGGGATGGTGCTGACGACTCCTATGTGTGGCTGTAATCGCCCTCCGTGCCACTCGGTCCACCTGACTCCTCTCCTTCTGTCCCTGTAAGGCTCTGTGGCTCCTCCTGTTCCGTGGAGCTGTCCCCTCCTGTGGCCGTGGATGTATCTGGATAGAATAGGAAGTAACAGAACAACATCAGTCACCTGCACCGACTGCACACACCACAGTGAGTACATCACATCACAGGGCAAGCCCTGGCATCATCAGCTGAACACAGCTCAAAGTGCCAACACTGTTTAGAATAAGACAATTGTCATTTCCAACATCAACCATGGCACACACATCCCTCCTTTATTTGCACACATATGTCTGTTGCATGTTGGATGCTAATACCCCAATGTGCCAACATGTACCACCCACACATTAGTTGTACATGCAAGTGAACATGTCACTAGACCCACAGCACATCTCTTTCGACTGACTCAGCACAGGTGTCCGGATGAAGGGATGAGCAGAGACTCATTTCACATGCTTGGGATGCATGCCAGCAACACACACTATGATGTACTCATGTCCTGATGGGCAAGGCCACAATGGGGTGCATGGTGCACACTTGAACACAACGCAGGCTCACTCATAGCAAGTTCAATGCCATGGCACTGGGATGGCCTGTAAATCAGTCAACACTGTCTCCTGTCACAGGGGTAGGGCATCCAGACAACAACAATATGCACTGACTCACAATCCTAGCTCAGGGGCAAATCTGACTCTGCAGATGACCGGCGCACTTGCCCATCCCATGCAAACAACATATCCAGGACCCAGAAGACCCCACATCATGAAAATCAGACATATGAGTCTCAGCAAACACGACTCCATGTACATTAACACATCACAGTCTGCCATGCATATAACCCAGCTGCATGAGGGACAGAGTTGCATACACCATTGTGCGCTGTCAGATGCTCACACACCTATGTCACACAGGTCTTGTCTTCCACAGTCACATTGCAGATGTCATGCTGACACTCAGAATCATGGACACCCCAGTTGTACGTAGCAACAAGCCACACCCTAATGACACAGAGGCACACACCTGAGGGCATATGTCACGACGCACAACCTGCAATTTCACACACAGTAGTGGGATTACAGAGTGTTTCTGAATGCCCTTGAGGGGGCAGGACTGGGCAGGACTAAGTGAAATAGTGTTTTGCCCCGGGACAGTAGTCAGGTGGCTAAGCAATTGTGGCATACTTGCCATACCTACTCCTGATGCCCAAAAATTGGAGTACCCTGCTGCATCGTTTTGTATTGAATACCCCAGAAACATGTTGCGAGTCAGACCAGCAATTGGTACACATCTCAAGGGCACACACAGTTCACATGTCAGATCTCAGGCATTGTGTAAACAATTGATCCACCTATGACACACACAACAGAGTCACTGAAACTGATGCTGACTGGTACCGGATACATAGCTGACTGCAGGGACACAGTGCCCTAGTGACCCAATCCAAAGACTGTAGGGGCCACACCTGTGGAACAGATGAGGAGGGTGCATCACACAGATGAGGGACCTGATTTGGGCACTACAAGACCTACGTAAGGTGGAAGTGTGACCCGGACAAAAGACTGCTCTGTGCATGTCAGACATAGTACACAGATCCGGCATGGACTTACCCCCTTCCTGCTGCTGTCGGGCCTTCAGCTGCCTATCCAGGTCCGAGAAGACCACCGCCAGTATCCGGAGCATGTGGGGAGTCAGGTTCCGGTGTCCGCCCCTCCTGCGTGGAGGTGACAGTTTCAGCTGGACTCTAGCTATCCTCCGGGTCCAGCCACGAAGGTCCTGCCACCTCTTCTGGCAGTTGCGGATGCGACGCTTGTAGACCCCCACAGAACGAACAGCCCGGGCGATGGTCAGCCATATCTCCTGCTTCTGGTGGGCATCAACCTGTGAGGAGGACAAAGTTAAAAGTACATTAACACAAATGCCCCAGATTTGTGCAGCACACAATTAGATATACATGTCATCATCACAAAGGGAAAATAATTACACAGATAGTGCAACCATGTGGAATGAAAACTCACATGCATGTCTGACATGTTAACAATGCATCGATAGTCTAAGCTGGCAATAATGCACTTTAGCATCAGGAAAAATATTCAATACATGTCCCTACACACTTTGGGGGATGAAAGTAGTCAGTGATAATGCTTGCCACTGCTATACACACTGCTAGTACTGCTAGTAAGACAACATGCTTAATTAGGAAGGCAGTGAACAGCACACTCACCTGCTCCCCTGGTGTCCCATAGAGCTTTCTGTACTCTGGAAGAAGCCCGTCCAGCAGGGCCTGGTTCTCCTCCTCAGTGAAGGCTGGGGCCCTCTCCAGTGTACGTGCCATTGCAGGAGCCAGAGGATGCGTAGACAGCAGCAGTGGTAGCAGGGATGTGGCCAGGTAGCATGTAGTGCAGGCAAGTGAGCTCCCTGGGGTCCAGCCAGCCTTATATCTGTGCTGCAGAGGCAGACTCTGTGCCATGTGTCCAAAGTGATAGGTGCAACACGGTTGCATTCTATGAATCTGGCCAATCCATTTAAAAGTACGACTAGTACACGCCTTCCGCATCATTCAAAACTTCACCTTCATGGAACACTTGAAATTGCAACATTGTTGTAGGCATCCAACTGAATTTCCAGTGCACAACTCGTACAAGTTTTGAATCCACATCCGTCTCCATGACAGTCCTGAGCCAATCGGTGCGCCCGGCTCATTCAACTGATTGTACAACGTGTATTTTGAATGTACACATGCACCCGTCTCCATACGATTCAATGGCCAAGGCGTACGCACGGCTCGGACATCACCAGTGTAATGCGTCCGCATTTTCACCCGCGTCGGACCGCATTGCATTAAATGACAAGGCCTACGCACAGCTCGGACATGATCCGTGCAATGCGTACGCATTGTCACCCGCGTCGGACCGCATTGCATTCAATGACAATGCGTATGCAAGGCTCGAACATGACGAGTGCAATGCGTACGCATTGTCACCCGCGTCGGACCGCATTGCATTCAATGACAATGCGTACGCACGGCTTGGACATGACCAGTGCAATGCGTACGCATTGTCACCCGCGTCGGACCGCATTGCATTCAATGACAAGGCCTACGCACGTCTCGAACATGACCAGTGCAATGCGTACGCATTGTCATCCGCGTCGGACCGCATTGCATTCAATGACAATGCGTACGCACGGCTCGAACATGACCAGTGCAATGCGTACGCATTGTCACCCGCGTCGGACCGCATTGCATTCAATGACAAGGCCTACGCACAGCTCGGACATGATCCGTGCAATGCGTACGCATTGTCACCCGCGTCGGACCGCATTGCATTCAATGACAATGCGTATGCAAGGCTCGAACATGACCAGTGCAATGCGTACGCATTGTCACCCGCGTCGGACCGCATTGCATTCAATGACAATGCGTACGCACGGCTTGGACATGACCAGTGCAATGCGTACGCATTGTCACCCGCGTCGGACCGCATTGCATTCAATGACAAGGCCTACGCACGTCTCGAACATGACCAGTGCAATGCGTACGCATTGTCATCCGCGTCGGACCGCATTGCATTCAATGACAATGCGTACGCACGGCTCGAACATGACCAGTGCAATGCGTACGCATTGTCACCCGTGTCGGACTGCATTGCATTCAATGACAATGCGTACGCACGGCTCGAACATGACCAGTGCAATGCGAACGCATTGTCACCCGCGTCGGACCGCATTAGTGTGACTATTAGACGGATGCAACACACATATACTGGCCATGGACACCTGCACACACCTGCCACACTATAGCATTGGCCACACAGTGTCCCATGGCATGTGAGGCTGCATTCCCTGGGTGTTTGAGGGGGCCACTGCAGTTTTTTTGTCTGGCACTTTGTGCAGCCACTCCCAGGCTGTTATCTTGTACATGGGGGGAGAGTCCTTGGTGTGTTGTGCACATTTGCACTGCGATGTGCAATTGGACAGTAATTGGCATGAGTGAAGGCCACAGTGTCAGGATGGATAGGTTTGGGGCATGTCACATACACCCTGAGTCCTGGGGGTGATGGCATGTACGTCACAGTGAGACCTGTAGCCCCAGTACTGATGTGCACCCACAGTCTGTGTGCATGTTGTGTCTCAGATGTGTCTGATCACATGTTACCAATGGGTGACAGTCTCCACATCCATGTGGTATATGCATCAACCTTGATGGGGTGTGTGTCTAAGAGACGTACATGTAGGGCGGGCATGGACAACAGTGGCCACTACCTGTGTGACTTACGCTTGCCTTGTGGTGTGTACGTGCTACACCATGTCCATTGCTGTGTTGATGTGGCAATACAGGGAGCCTGGGTTTCTGCATGGCAAAGATCTGTGATGCCTGGGAGACATGAGTCCTCATTAGTCACTGGGGTGGGTTTTTTGAACGTTGCAGCAGCACATAGGTTGGGTGACACAGCCAGATGATTAGCCCATTGCACTACATGGGACTCATGTGGACATGTGGAATTGAGATGTGAGGTGGTGGTCGTGTAGGTGACATATGTGTCCATGACCAACAGCACACACCTCAGTACATTGTGTAATGTCATGGACTAACATGTGAGAGTGATCGTGGTCATGGCCACATGGGGGGATGTACTGACAATCTTCCTTTGTGCATCTCTGTACTGCAGGGCACCAGCTGTGCATCGTCCGTTCCCAGACCTTGCAACCATGCAGGAACGCCACAGCATCAGACGGTACCGCTTCACCAGGCCACTGATTGAGGAGTTGGCAGAGCAGTTGGCGCCACATCTGCTACCTGGCCAGACATACCCTACAGCACTGACCCCAGAGGTGAAGGTGATGGCAGCCCTGCACTTCTTTGCTACTGGTACCTTCCAGTACACTGTGGCTACTGCTGGTGGTATGTTGCAAACGATGTTTAGTCGGGTGCGACGCGATGTCTTGGAGGGGATATTGCAATTCCTCGACCTGTATATCAAGTTCCCGAGCCAAGATGAACTCCCTGAAATTAAGGATGCCTTTTATACACTGGGGAGGATACCAAACGTCATTGGATCCATCGACGGGACACATGTTGCCCTGATACCACCACAGGCACATGAGCAGGCATACCGTAACAGGAAGCACTACCATTCAATCAATGCTCTGGTGGTCTGTCTTGCTGACATGTTGATCACACATGTGTGTGCACAGTTCCCTGGTTCGGCGCACGATGGCTACATAATGAGGAGTAGTCACATTGCAACGCTGATGTCACAGATGCCAGCTCAGCGTGCCTGGCTTGTCGGTGTGTACTGACTGTTTCTCATTGTGTGTGTTTGTCATTGTTGTATTCCACACTCCTACCAAACTCATCTACTTGTTCATTTTTGTGTGTGTAGGTGACTCCGGATACCCCAGCATGCCGTGGTTGCTGACACCCCTCAGGAACCCTGTGACACCAGCCGAGCTGCGCTACAATGAGGCACATGGTCGGAGCAGGAGGGTGATTGAGCGGACATTCGGCCTCCTGAAAAGCCGCTTTCGCTGCCTGGACAAGACCGGAGGGGCCCTCCCATATGAGCCTGCAAAGGTGTGCAAAATAATACTGGTCTGCTGCATGCTACACAACATGGCGGTGCGGAAGGAGGTGCCTCTCATCCTGGATGAGGATGACGACGACCAACGTCCGGCACCTGTGGAGGATCCCGGCCTGGGCCAGGATGCCAGTGATGATGAAGATGATGGTGACGCCCGCTCGCAGCTCATCAACAACTTCTTCACCTGAAAGTGAGTTTCCAGGAATGTGTTGAGCCAGCTCTGTTGCTGTCTGAGTGTGTCTGTGTGCCACTTGACTGGATGCGTGCTGTGATGTGTCCATTCAGGTGGTGTGTACTCCACAATAGGGTAGTACCGCTAACTAGTGTTTGTGTAGGTGTTTTGCAACATGTTTTGTGCATGTGTATTGCATTTCTCTCCTGTTCGTCTGTGCTTTTGACTGTATCTTGTCTGTCCTTCCCAGGGTCCTTTGCCTGTTGTGTGGTCAACACTGACCCCCAACACCCAGAAGCCAACACCAGTGTGGAATTTGAGAATTCCCATCAACTGATGTACCACACATCCCTGGACTTCCATTCTCCAAAACATTGTGAGCGTGTGTCCACTGTTACGTAGAATTGCCATGCAACTATTGTGGAATAAACGTGTTGCTGGTATGTAAAGAACCTGTGCTACGCTTTGTTATGTGCGTTGTCTGTCTTCCCACATCTGAGTGATATCTGCTTACCTCACCTGTGGACTTGTTACCACTGACTGTGCTTGGTGTTGTGTCTGTGCATGCCAATGTGTTTCAGGTCAACATCATTGTGTGTGATGAGTCACATGGCCATGGTGAGTATGTTTTGTGTTGCCATTGTGGTGTGTCTCCCTCACATGTGTCACATCCCCATGACTGACCTTACGTTGGTCACAGTGTTGCAGTATTTGGCATGCACTGTGTTGTGTAGCAGATCGACTTCGCCCTGAACATGACAAGTTTGAATCACAACAGAGGCAAGTATGGTGTACTGGTGAGTTTATTTACAAACATGTGTGAGTGAGGTGCACAGGATGTTGGGTGCTGTACAGTGGTTTGGGAATCCAAAGTTCACTTTTGAGTTGGACGTGCTGGTAGATGAAATGTCCAGAGTAAAGTCCACAGTCATCTAATACATTGGGCCAACATGAACCCTCCATGTCATGTGGTCGAGTTGTGTCCGATTGGACAAGGTGAACGGGTTGCGCACAAAGAACATTGTCCAGAACAGGTTTAGAGGCCCTGGGGGATGTGCTGGGACAACTGCCTCTCACATGTCCTTCTTCGGACGACCCCTCTTCTTCCGGGGGCGGGGAGGGGGGATTCCTCATGTGCAGGCCTCTGCGGTGCAGGGGACTCTCCGCCAGAGTCCTCCTCCCTCCCTGTGGCGCTGGCAGATGGTGTTGCGACAGATGTTGTGGGCACACAGGGGGGTGGGGACAGGTTGGTGTTGATCTGGCGGGGGCATTGTAGTATGTCCCGATGCACCGCAGTAAGGGCATCCCACTTTGCCTCCATGCGGGCATGGTGGGCGACCTGCTTGTGTTGCATGTCCTTGAGGATCCCCACTACCTGGCCAAATCCCCGGTGCTATCCTGGTAGTATTTATGATGCGTGCCAGTTGGGGGTCATCATGCAGTCCAGACCCCTCTGCACGGCATGCCCTGTGCCTCCCACCCCTCCCAGCACCCCTCTCCACACGGGCAGGACCAGCGGCGGTACGCACAGGTGACCCTGGGACACCTTGGGTGGTGTTGCTGGTGGTGTTGGCTGTAGCTTCCGGGGGGTCCTGTGTCCCTGTGCTGTGGGTGTTGATTGTCCTTGGTCTGTCCGTGTTGGTGGGGGTGCCCTGTCGGTGTCCAGATGGTGGAGGCGTGGGTACAGGGGGGCAGATGTTGCTGCTGCTGGTGCTGCATGATGGCTCACACCGGAGGGGCCAGGTTGGTCGTCGTCATCCGAAGAGGACAGTGAGAAAGTCAGACCAGAGAGCTCAGTGTCCACCAGAGTCTGGGACTGGGTATCCTCGTCATTTGTCAGTGGGCGCCCAGCACGACCTGTGTTTGGAAGAGACACACAATGTGATTTATGTTTCTACATGCATTGTTGGTTCACAAACATGACATTTTCTACTTTTATAACAGATGCCTGCCTGTACACTGCTCTTTCCCAGCTTGTCACGGACAGAGTTTGATCTTGTTGTTGGCCATTTGCCAGCATGGCCTTGTGCTCCCCACAACAGAGCCCAGTGTCAGACATCTTGTCGGTCCCTTCCCACTCCCTGTGAGGCGAGTATGGTTCAGGTTGATCTTGCTGGGCCATGTGGGTGGGTGTAGGTTGTGTGTGACTGCAAGTCCCATCATACTCTTGGCTACACCCCCCTACCCAGCATGCCCATGCTTTCTCCCTCTTGACTCTGCTTCCCTGTGAGGGGGTGTGACAGCAATGGCAAGATGGCTGACTGTGAAATCCTGGTGTTTGTTTGGCTACAAGTCCCAAGTGAGCCCTTGTGCCTCACACAGCAGTAGCCAGTACGGGGGATCTTTTGCTGATATTTCAATGAGATGTGTGTCAAAGTATTGTACCCGGTGAGTTGTGTGGAGTTTGTGTTGGGGGGGTGTCTCCCCATGCTGATTAGTATGGTCAGGGCTGTCAGTCCTCCTTCCTATCATGACACTTGCTTCCATTGTAGGGCGTGCAAGTTGTCTTTCAGGATGTCAGTCAGCGGTGTCCTGCTTCTGATTTGCACACAACCCCTAGCAGGAGCCAGTGTCAGCCATCTTGTCAGTCATTTTCCACTCCCTGTGATGTGGGCATGTTTCAGAGAGGTCTTGATGGGCCAATGAGGAGGGGGAGCATTATCTGTGACTACAGGCCCCATCATGCTTTTGACTACACTCACTTCACCTGCATCCCCACTATTCCTTCCTGACAGTCAGCTGCCCTGTGAGGTGGTGTGTTTGTGGTGGCAAACTGTCTTGCTGGATGTATTTGGCTTAGTGCCAGTGGCTTGCTCTATTTGTTTGTAGGTTGGTGCAGGCCATGACAAAGTCCCCAGTCACTATGAGATGGCAGGTATTGTGTTTGTGTGACTGGCATACACATCTTGGGTTGATTATCTATTGGTTAGTGTAGGTTTGCTTGGGGTGCATGGTTTCACTGTCCCCTTGCAAAACAATCTTGGGTTTGTTGTTTGTGTACTCACCAGTCTCTGGGATGTCTGTTAGACCATGGATGCTCTCTGGTGGTAGGATGTCCCGCACCTTTTCCTCCCAGGTCCTGAAGTAGACTGGTTTGGCAGGAGGGCCACTGCCGGTGCGCTGACTCAAGGCGCGATCTTTCTCGATGAGTATCTTGACCCTCCTGCGCACGTCATACCACCTGTTCTGGATGTCGTTCTTTGTGCGCAACGTTGGTGCTTGTGCGTTCACCTTGTCCACAATCCTCGCCTACATCTTTGTTTTCTGTGAGATGGTGGTCCTTTGAACCAATGTACCAAACAAATGTGGCTCTACTCTGATGATCTCGTCTACCAGCACTTCTAACTCACTATCTGTGAACTTTGGATTCTTCTTTGGGGGCATGGTGATGGGTGGTGGTGGTGAGGGATATGTGTGTGAGGGTGCAAGTGATGTTGGTTTGGTGTTGGTTTTGCTGTGTGTATGCTTTTGTATGAGGTGTTGATGGTGTGTGAGTTGTGTGATGGGTGAGTTGTGAGTGTGTCTGTGGTTGCTGTGTACTGGTGTTTGCTGCTGGCTGTGTCTCCTGTTTGCAAGGGATGATGGTAGTGATTGTAGTCCTTTATATAGTTGTAGTTGTGGGTGTGTCTTTGTCCAATTAATTTGTGTTGGGTATTTATTGGCTTAGTCATTGCTAGTTTGGTCCTTGTTTTGTGTTTTTTCCTATGTGTTTTGTAGGCATGTAGGAGACGTTCATGTGACGGAAACGGACGCTGCTGTTGTCTCGTGCGGCCTTCTCTGCCTCATTCACTCTGCCTGTCTTCTGTGTTTGGTAGGCGTCATTCGCGCCGGTCTCTATTGCTTGTGTGCTGGGTTGTCTGTGCGCGTCGATCATGCGGCTTGGTCTCCGTGCGAGTCGGTCTGGTTTTACACGCATTGCATCATACTGCGCTAATCGTACATCGTGGGTATGGGTCGGTCGGGTTGATTACGGGTTTGTGTCGGTCGGTGAAAATCGCGTCGGTTTTCCGGCCGAATCACTATTTTCCCTCCGGCTCGGTTGTACGGCTTGTATTCCGTACGTGTCGGTTGTAATTCACTCGTGTTGCATTGTACTGCACGGGTCGTACGGTGCCGGTCCGTGTCGGTCGGTATTCGGTCCGGGTCCGTGTCGGTTGGTTCGTTTTGCGGCCGGGATCGGAATCGGCCCCTTTATAGAGAAGGCCAGGCCTCGCTAATTGATTATATCATGGTGGAAACCAGAACCTGGGGAAAAGTTCTGGATTTCTACGTTCAGCAGAGGCAGGACAGTGATCACAATGCCTTGATTGCAATTTTGAAGCTGGGGCATCCCCTCTCATCAACCGGGTCCAGTGCTCTAAAGACTACTAATAACAGAAGGAAAGTTAGATGGAGCCATATTCAACACTCTCCCCTTAAATTGGCTAAAGTTTATCAGCTAGTAAAACCTATGATAGCCAGAGTGTGGGAGGTTGGACAGGTGGAGGCATCTGCAGAGGATAGAGACAAGAGCAAGAAAATTCATGAGGAGCTAATTGTAAAATTGACCTATGTTTTCCATCCAGTGAATTCAAAGAGAGTAACTAACCGACCGAAACTCTCATGGTTCAACAATAAGTGCCGCAAAGCAAAACAGGAGCTAGTGCACGCTGTGAAGGCTAAAGATAGACCAAATATCAAACTAGCCAGAGTTAGGTACAGTAGGATTATACTGCAGGAAAAGAAAGGATGGGAAACAGAGAGGTGGGAAGCCCTCGGGATTACATTGAGGGATAATTATCTGAAATTGTTTTGGGGGCTAATGAGTACTGGAGATGGGGAAGGTCGTTCGGCAATAGAGCCCAACATAGCGCCTGAAGTGTGGGAGTCACATTTTGGGTCTTTGTACGACTGTGAAGATGATGGTTCCATCGGCCCAGACACCCAGAGTCCAATTCCAGTGTTCTGCCAGGAGGGGGGCTGGGATATAACCTTGCCGGAAGTTGGAAATGCTATTAACAGCCTGCACCCTAATAAAGCCCCTGGCTTTGATAAACTTCGGGGGGACCTCTTTCGGGAGGAACCTAGCATATGGGTCCATTATCTGTGTGCTCTATTCAATGCTATCCTGAAGGGCACGAACCCGCCTCATACCTGGAATGGTGCTGAGATAGTACCCATATTCAAAAAAGGTTGCCCTCTGCTACCCTCTAACTATAGGTCCATCAGCCTAATTGACATCTCTCAAAAACTGATGGGCAGGGTCCTTTTGGCCCAGATACAGGGCTGGATTGAAGAAGAGGAGATTTTGAGTCCCTATCAGGCCGGCTTCAGATCAAATATGTCAACCGTGGACCAGATTTTTAGATTACAGCTACTATTCTGGAAAACAGTGAAGATGGAGGGTGGCAGCCTCTATCTCATATTTGTTGATCTGAAGTCGGCCTTTGATCTCGTTCCCAGTAAGTAACTCTGGGAAGTGCTTAGCGATCTTGGGATTCCTCCTTATCTCCTCAATGTGTTAGAGAGGCTACATACTGGCAACTACACACAGGTGAGATGCGGAAAATATGGGGAACTCTCTACACGTTTCCCTGTCAAAAAGGGGGTGAGACAAGGATGCGTTTTAGCCCCCACCCTATTTTGTCTCTACATTAATGGGCTTATTGACTTTCTTAACAACATTAAAGACACTGATGCCTCAAAGTTAGCCACTGGGAAGATGCCCGCATTGATGTTCGCGGATGATACTCTGTTATTGTCCAAGTCACCCCTTGGTATTCAACGTATCCTGGATGGGTTTGCACAGTTTTGCAACAGGAGAGGTTTGGAGATTAATTTAGCCAAGACCAAATTTATGGTCTTCAATCCCCCGATGAGCACGCGCCCAAACCCCTCCCATAATGGTATCCTCCTTGAAACGCCTCACACTAACTGAGCAATTTGGGTGGGGCCCTCAGATGGCCAAAGCTAGACTTAGGCTAACTCAAACAGTGGGCGGGATTATGAAATTGTTCAGAACATCTGTACCTAAGCCAGCAGCTCCTGTGGTGAAGATATTTAAGGCCCAAGCAAGTGGGGCTACACTATATGGGGCAGAGCTTTGGGGGCATTGTTCTACCTCTGATCTCGTCAAGCTGGAAAACAATTTCATGAGACAGCTAATAAGCCTTTCACGCAGCACACCATTAGTTCCCCTCCGTTTGGATTTGGGTATGAGGCCAATTGATGAAGAGATTGCCCTTAGACCTCTGACCTTTTGGCATCGGGTATGGGTAACCCCAGAGTTGTCCTCCTACAGAGCGGAGCTAAAGGAGCTTCTCCCAAGATTAAATCCCAGTAGATTACCGTGGCTGGCCCACATTAGGAACCTTTCCGTTAGGCTTGGTAGGCCAGAGCTATGGTCATCCCCAGAGTTTTGCTGCGCCATGATTTCTAGGTCGGACCTCGTAAAACAATATAGGCAATCCAACCTACTGTCCCTTCAAGAAAGTGCCAAAGAGGGCAGGCTGACGAATGGAGTTCCTACAAATCAAAGAGGTATACAAAAAAGAACTCCTTTTGGATGTTATCTACCCCCCATTGGCGAAGAAATTGTACTTACAGTTTAGATTGGGGAATCTACCACTGGCAGTGCACACCAGCCTATGGGCCCCTGAGAACTTGAGTGTGTGTTCTGTATGTAATTCAACGGCTGAGACTGAAACCCATGTACTGTTTTTCTGCCCTGCATATGTTCTCCCCCGTAAACGTTGGATTATCCAATTATGTAAAAACGTAGGGTTTGTCCGCTGTCAAGAGGCCCACAGAGTGTTAAAATATGATACTGATCCTCCAATTGTATTTGCCGTATCACGTTTCTTAAATGCTATGTGGCATATTAGGAGAGGGTTTTTAAAGGAATCATAGGGGAGGATCAAATGGCCAAAACCATTCAAAGTTATATTTTGTGTGTCTCTAAAATTATTTTTAACAATTTTTGTAAAATTAGGTAAATACATTTTAATGACTGTTTTTATGAATTTTACATTCCTGTGTAGCTGTCAGTCTTCATATACAAATGCATGGGATGTAAATATTGACTAGTCTGTGTAAATATTTGAAGTTTTTTTACCTTTTAATGTACTTATATGGCACGAGTGGCCGAAATAAAGTTTTTTTTACTGACTGACTTTCCACCCTCTACCCCAATAAACACCACAACACACACCGAAGGATATTTACCAAATTTCCATAACTAATTTGACATTAATAAATCAATATCAATTAACCACAAATCATTAATTAATTTAAAAAAATACTTCCCACCATTTACCACTATAAACCCCACAACTCACACATCAAATTAATTACACAATTGCCATATTTAAGGTTTAATTAATTATTTAGCATTAATTAACAAATAATTAATTAATTATAAATAAATTACCTCCCACCCATTTCTAAAAACATGACACAATTAACATAATTAATGATCAATTAATTAATTAATTATTAACAATTAACAAGCAAATTTTAAATAATTATTAATAAATTAATTCCCTCAATTAACACTATATAATAAAATAAAATAAATATTGTATAAAAAATATTAATCATTTATTAAAATTAAATTACTTCCCACTGTACTCCCCTATCAACCCACAACCCGCTGCTAAATAAATTACACAATTAACATAATTACCAATTAATTAATAATAATCAACAACCAATCAATAAATAATTAATAATACATTAATTCCCACAATTAACAGTATAAAATATTAAATAAATAAATATTAATTAATGAAAAATAATAATTTAATTATAATTAAATTACTTCCCACCCTATTCCCCTATAAACCCGCAACCCGCTCCTAAAAAAAGACACAATTAACATATTTAACATTATTTAATTAATAAAAATTAACAGCCAATTAATAATTAATTAATAATAAATTAATTCTCACAATTAACACTATAAAATCTAAATTAAATAAATACGAAAATCAGGGGGGCGTGGCCTGGCGCCGGCGAAGATGGCTGCCTGAAAGAAGAGCTCCGCTGAGGGACAGCCTATTACCCGAAAATCCGTACTAAATCCGGCTGCGAGGGCTCACATCTACCCCGTGGAGTTTCTCCACCCGCCCCGGAGCAATCCAAGAGGAGAATCGAGCCACTGGGGGACGCCTGGAGGAGGAATCGAGACATTGCGGTGTAGCTGAAGCCGCTGGCAAAGGCCGTGCGCGGCCTGGAAGGTACGCATGACCGCATCTGGATCTGCCTCCTTCCGGGTGTCCCGCCGGGGCGATCACAGCGATACTGAGGCCCATTATCTTCGATCCGGTTGTACCGGCTGTCTGCCGGCGGCCACAATCATTGGGCCTAAGGCCGTATGAACCTTGGCGGCAGCGCATGGAAATCGAGCGCACTGCTGAAATCCCTGGGGGCGGCCCACACAACGGATTGGCGCTGAGTCGAGGGACCGAGATATCATCGCTGTGCAGGGGTGTGGGGGCCGGCGGAGCCCTGAGGCGGAGGCGGGGCCCCCTCCCCTCCGGCGCTTTAAGATCGGCAGAGTGTGATCTCGCCTGCAGCGGCGGAAGTGGGTTGACCGGACTGTTGGTGCCCGCTGCGCTGCTGACAGCTGCGGCCTTCCATGAATCAGCTGCTACCCAGTAAGACGTAGAGCTCATTGCCCCGGTGTTACGAGGCCTGGCGCGGCAGACTCGGTCTGCGGATCGGCGGACGGCGAGCGCTGGTGGGCAGGGAGTGTGTGCTGGAGTGGGCTGCCAGCCCTGAGCTGCGGCAACATAGAAGTTGGTGCAGGGGTGCTGAAGCCCGGTGACTTCCCCCGATCCTTGTAAACTCAGCAGGGCCCTGGGGGTGAGTGGAGACTGGGCCGGTGGGAACTGAGTGGGCCGCTGGGGCTGCTGTTGCAGACTGGCACCTGGACACTCTGGCTCTCCAGAATCTGCGCCAGCGGTGGGTGTTACACGGCCGGACTGCTGCGCCCAGGTGGAGATGGACTTTGGAAAAACCCCTGTGGTGCATGTGTTAAGCCGAGCAAGCCGTGGTGCATCATCCAAATCGGGTACACATGGTGCAGGTATAGTGCATCGCAAAGCGGAGAGCATATCTTGTCCATCACCCTCAGGCAGGCGGGCCGTAACTGAAAGCGTAACCTGTTGCCTGTAATCAGCCCAGAGCTTGCCCGTGCCCTCTCCAACTGCGAAGATCGGAACCTCTCCCGGCCCGTCCCTTCTGCAATTGGGTTCGGTGGTTCCTCATCTCTACGGGGCGAACAGTGACACTCGTATCACACCAACGTACCATCGTCAATCCTTAGCCCTAGCTAGGTCGCGGGGCACGGGTGCTATCAGGATGAGGCCCAAGGGCACCGCAACGGTCCAGATGAACAAACTGGATAAATAGGCAGTTCCTAACCCAACTCACGCGGAAGAAGGTGCCCAGGGTGGAGACAATGTTGAAACCGAAACCTCTCTCACCTCCATTATGGCGGCCATCCAGGTGCTGGGTGCCACGCTAGAGACTAAAATCAACAAAGTCTCTATCGAGATGAACTTGATGAGGGAAGATGTGACTAAAACTACAGAGAGAGTCAAAGTCAACAAAGCGAATGTTTCAGATCTTCAGGTCTCCACCAAAAAACTCGAAGAGCGGGTACAGCAGCTGGTACACCAACACCGTCAGATGGCCCTCAGGCTCGAAGACCAGGAAGGGAGAGCCCGCCGAAACAACATTAGGGTAGTTGGAGTCCCGGAAGGTTCAGAGGGGCCAAGTGTCGACCTCTTCCTGGAGGACCTAATCCTAAACCACCTTAAGCCAAAACGACTCTCATCCTTATTCACGATCGAAAGAGCACACCGGGCGCCAATCCCAAAGCCCAAACCGGGAGCGGCACCTAGGACTATAATCGCAAAAATACTGAATTACAGAGACCGCAACGCTATACTACAAGCAGCCCGAACGCAAGGAGACCTGCAATACGAGAATGCAACAGTGAGATTCTTTCCTGACTTTACGCTTAGGGTCCAGCAGGAACGCCGCTCCTTTGACGGGGTCAAGAAAGAGCTTAAGAAAAGAGGAATCAAATATATGATGTTCTTCCCAGCGAAACTTAAGGTCCTAGCAGACGGCAAATCTCTCTTCTTTACGACCCCATCGGAAGTGCAGGACTGGCTGGAAAGGATGGCAGCCAGAAATCGGCGGTGACTGTGGGTGATAACTGGAGAGACGTCCGCGTCCATTCGCCGGGCTCGGCGGATGGCAGATCAGAAGTAGATAGGCAGAGCCAACGCTCCTGGAGCTCGAGGTCCAGTAGCCCGGGAATGCTGAAGGGTCAAGGGGACTGAGTGGTCTGAAATTTGGACTATTGACCCACTGGACCCAATTAGACGAACTGTAATGTATACACTCCTGTGTTGTGGGGCGGGGGAGGTGTTTTTTGTGCAGCGGGGTTGACTTTCTATGTGTGTTGCTTCGTTGTTATCCTCACAAGTCCTCTTTATGGCTGGCAACCGGAGCTGGTGCTAGCCTTTTTCTCCCCCATCACTTGTTTTGAACTGTTCTTTGGGCGATAGGCAGTCTGCTAGTTGGGGATGTGGGTTGTTTCAAACCTACATGGCAGGGTAGCAGGGAGGGAGGGGCAGTTTTTGGTTATGAACGTTATCTTTTGCCATATTGCAATGGTTTTATTTTCAGGCGGGGGGGGGATGAGTTTGGGGAAGGTATTTGGTCATGCAGAACAAGTCATTATATGCATTGGTTGTGTCACATGTTGCGCGGATGTGATACCACCCTGATTCCTTGCAGTCAGTGTGAAGTAGGATAAGAGTTTAAGAATTATCAGTTGTAACGTCAATGTGCTTGGGGACAAGGTGAAAAAAAGGATAGTACTCCAATATTTAAAGCGTCACGCTCCAGATGTCGCACTTCTCCAAGAGACACACCTAATTGGGAACTCCTGCAAGGCTCTTAACAGGTGGGTTTACACAATGGTGGAACATGCAGGTTTCACTTCTGGTTCCCATGGAGTGGGCATCCTCCTCAAACGCTCATTCCCCCTTAGCATTAAACACACTTGGGAGGATCCACTCGGACGCTTCGCGGGGGTCTCGGGGCAGTGGGAAGGACAAACTCTTACACTGTTAGCAGTATATATCCCACCGGGTCTTCAGAACCAATCGTATAAAGACCTAGGGCCGCTCCTACCTTCCCTTCCTGAAGGGCAACTTATACTGGGTGGAGACTTCAACGCGGTGGTATCGGTGGTTCAAGATCGTCACCCGCCCCGGGACATTCCTGCTGGGCACAACTTCACTGTGAGGCTTTTCAACTTCATTGAAGCATTCAGCCTCACAGACCTCTGGAGAACGAGCCACCCTGGCCTTCAACAGTACTCTTTCTTCTCAGGGTCCCACCACACATTCTCTAGAATAGACTACATCCTCATGCTTGTCCAACAAAACGCTATTACACAAGAGATAAGACACCTAGCAAGAGGCATCTCTGATCACTCCCCCCTGTGGGTACACCTTACTATTGGGGAAAAAAGGGTGGGATGCGTAGCGCCCATTAACCCATGGTATCTCCGTAATCCAGAAATTAAAGATGCACTCTCTAAGAACATCGACCACTATTTTCAGGAAAACTACGGCACAGTGCCCTTCCCCTCTACCCTGTGGGAGGTGTTTAAAACAGTGATTAGGGGGCAGGCCCTTTCAGCCATTGCTGGATTGCATAAAGAAAACAACAAGCAGATGGTTGCATGTGAATGCGATCTCCTACGCCTCGAGAAGGCGGCTAAGAAAGGCGACGACCAAACTGCCCTCCACACACTGCAGCTCAAAGAAGCTGAATACAAAGCACTGGCAACAGATGCCGCCAAAATTTTGGCGAGGGGCAAGGACGGACGTCTGTATGACCAAGGGGACAAAGCAGGCAAACTAATTGCCTGGTTGGATAAAAAAGAACGGGCTAATAGGTTAGTCCCGGAGCTTAAGAGTCATACAGATGCCGTACTCACTGACCCACATGACATAGTCCGCAAGTTTGCTACCCACTTCGAGCATATCTACCGGAGTGGCTCCGCACTCCCAGAGGACGACTCCGCAGCTCTTTTAGCAGACATACAACTACCCACCCTGTGCGATGCTGAAAATGAAGTGTTGGAGAGTCCCTTTACGGCCGATGAGATAGCCACGGTGATCAGAGCGTTAAAACCAGGAAAAGCTTTAGGCCTCAACGGTCTGCCTATCGAGCTGTATAAACTCAAGTCCGACAAACTAGCCCCTTATTTAAAGAGCATGTTTGAGGATAGTAAGGAAACAGGCAAACTCCCCTGGGACCAACGCATTGCCACATTGGTAGCCAGTGTGAGGCATGCAGCACTGTGTGGCGTGCAGCGGCGTGCAGCAGTGTGCGGCGTGCAGCAGTGTGCGGCGTGCAGCAGTGTGCGGCATGCAGCAGTGTGCGGCGTGCAGCAGTGTGCTGTGTGCAGCAGTGTGCTGCGTGCAGCAGTGTTGTGCAGCATGCAGCAGTGAGTAATGCAGCAGTGTGCAGCAGTGTGTGGCGTGCAGCAGTGTGCGGCGTGCAGCAGTGTGTGGCGTGCAGCAGTGTTTCGTGTAGCATTGTGCGGCATGCAGCAGTGTGTGGCGTGCAGCAGTGTGTGGCGTGCAGCAGTGTGTGGCGTGCAGCAGTGTTTCGTGTAGCAGTGTGCGGCGTGCAGCAGTGTGCGGCATGCAGCAGTGTGCGGTGTGCAGCAGTGTGCTGCGTGCAGCAGTGTGTGGCGTGCAGCGGCATGCAGCAGTGTGTGGCGTGCAGCAGTGTGTGGCATGCAGCAGTGTGTGGCATGCAGCAGTGTGTGGCGTGCAGTATTGTGAGGCGTGCAGCAGTGTGAGGCGTGCAGCAGTGTTTCGTGTAGCATTGTGCGGCGTGCAGCAGTGTGTGGCATGCAGCAGTGTGTGGCGTGCAGCAGTGTGTGGCATGCAGCAGTGTGTGGCGTGTAGCAGTGTGCGGCGTGCAGCAGTGTGCGGCGTGTAGCGGCATGCAGCAGTGTGCGGCATGCAGCAGTGTGCGGCGTGCAGCAGTGTGCGGCATGCAGCAGTGTGTGGCGTGCAGCAGTGTGTGGGGTGCAGCAGTGTGCGGCATGCAGCAGTGTGAGGCGTGCAGCAGTGTGAGGCGTGCAGCAGTGTGAGGCATGCAGCAGTGTGTGGCATGCAGCAGTGTGTGGCGTGCAGCAGTGTGAGGCGTGCAGCAGTGTTTCGTGTAGCAGTGTGCGGCATGCAGCAGTGCGCGGCGTGCAGCAGTGTGCGGCTTGCAGCAGTGTGTGGCGTGCAGCAGTGTTTCGTGTAGCAGTGTGAGGCATGCAGCACTGTGTGGCGTGCAGCGGCGTGCAGCAGTGTGCGGCTTGCAGCAGTGTGCTGCATGCAGCAGTGTCGTGCAGCATGCAGCAGTGAGTAATGCAGCAGTGTGCAGCAGTGTGCGGCGTGCAGCAGTGTGTGGCGTGCAGCAGTGTGTGGCGTGCAGCAGTGTTTCATGTAGCATTGTGCGGCGTACAGCAGTATGTGGCGTGCAGCAGTGTGTGGCGTGCAGCAGTGTGTGGCATGCAGCAGTGTGTGGCGTGCAGCAGTGTTTTGTGTAGCAGTGTGCGGCATGCAGCAGTGTGCGGCGTGCAGCAGTGTGTGGCGTGCAGCAGTGTGAGGCGTGCAGCAGTGTTTCGTGTAGCAGTGTGCGGTGTGCAGCAGTGAGCGGCGTGCAGCAGTGTGTGGCGTGCAGCAGTGTGTGGCGTGCTGCAGTGTGTGGCTTGCAGCAGTGTGTGGCGCGCAGCAGTGTGTGGCGTGCAGCAGTGTGAGGCATGCAGCAGTGTTTCGTGCAGCAGTGTGTGGCATGCAGCAGTGTTTCGTGTAGCAGTGTGTGGCATGCAGCAGTGTGTGGCATGCAGCAGTGTTTCGTGTAGTAGTGTGCGGCGTGCAGCAGTGCGCAGCGTGCAGCAGTGTGCTGGGTGCAGCAGTGTGTGGAGCGTAGCAGTGTGCGGCGTCCAGCAGTGTGCAGCGTGCAGCAGTGTTTCGTGAAGCAGTGTGCGGCGTGCAGCAGTGCACGGCGTGCAGCAGTGCGAGGCATGCAGCAGTGTGCGGTGTGCAGCAGTGTGCGGCGTGCAGCAGTGTGCTGGGTGCAGCAGTGTGTGGCGTGTAGCAGTGTGCGGCATGCAGCAGTGTGAGGCATGCAGCAGTGTTTCGTGTAGCAGTGTGCGGCGTGCAGCAGTGCGCGGCGTGCAGCAGTGCGAGGCATGCAGCAGTGTGCGGCGTGCAGCAGTGTTTTGTGTAGCAGTGTGAGGCATGCAGCACTGTGTGGCGTGCAGCGGCGTGCAGCAGTGTGTGTCGTGCAGCAGTGTGCTGCGTGCAGCAGTGTGCTGCATGCAGCATGCAGCAGTGAGTAATGCAGCAGTGTGCAGCAGTGTGTGGCGTGCAGCAGTGTGCGGCGTGCAGCAGTGTGTGGCGTGCAGCAGTGTGTGGCGTGCAGCAGTGTTTCGTGTAGCACTGTGCGGCGTGCAGCAGTGTGTGGCGTGCAGCAGTGTGTGGCGTGCAGCAGTGTGTGGCGTACAGCAGTGTGAGGCATGCAGCAGTGTGTGGCGTGCAGCAGTGTGTGGCGTGCAGCAGTGTGAGGCGTGGTGCAGTGTGAGGGGTGCAGCAGTGTTTCGTGTAGCATTGTGCAGCGTGCAGCAGTGTGTGGCGTGCAGCAGTGTGTGGCGTGCAGCAGTGTGTGGCGTGCAGCAGTGTTTCGTGCAGCAGTGTGCAGCGTGCAGCAGTGTGTGGCGTGCAGCAGTGTGTGGCGTGCAGCAGTGTGTGGCGTGCAGCGGTGTGTGGCGTGCAGCAGTGTGCGGCGTGCAGCAGTGTGAGGCGTGCAGCAGTGTGAGGCGTGCAGCAGTGTGTGGCGTGCAGTAGTGTGTGGCGTGCAGCAGTGTGTGGCGTGGTTTATAAACAACAAGAAAAGCGGACATCAAAGGAAGGGTGGGAGGGAACAAGCATATGGGGTGTGAGTTATAACGAAAGTTAATTGTTGTAAGAGGGGATGCAGGAAGTGAGACGGGGGGCGCTGGCGAAAGCAGTCTGCTGCCTTCAAGTCCGATGCCAGATGCCAGCTTCGCGCTTGAATGCCTCACATGCACTGACCATAAACCGCATTCCTTAGGTCTTGTACCCCTTACTAAATCTCTCTGAATGCGTGAGGCGGCGCACGCGCAGGAAGTAGCTGGTGGCAAATGGAAAGCGCGTGGTTGTGCGCGTAACCGCCACCCGATCCGCCTGTGAAGCCTTTGGGAGCATTTTCTGAAGCCCCTACATAAGTCTCGCTGTGCGATCGCTTACGCGATAGCGAGGCAAAACCTAAAAAGGGCATCCCTGATTAGTAACTCTCATCATGGAGAAACTAATTTGCAAAAAATACTGGTTTATTACACTTAACTAGAAGTTTTCCCAAACCCAAAGTGCTTCAGTTTACTAGCTTAGTATTTCTTATGATTGAACTCCTCCATGCTGCATCAATAGGCTTCTTATGCAAACTTTATATGTATCCCATCTACCTATATTGAAGCTTAGCCTACATTACAATAAATAAAAGTAATCTATAAGATTTGAGTAATTCCACCAATGATACATTCAGTAATAATGTTCGATTAGGGACAACCTATTCTGGGTCAAAGAAGCATGTGATGTCTCTAGAGTTATCTTTACTCCAGTGTGGCCTGAATGGAGCATAGGGCAATGTTCTGTTCCCCTGACGGCGCCCACCAGGGCCGCTGTATTAGATATTCATCGTATCTATCTAATGTAATCTAATCTAATTTGATCTAATCCTATTTAGAACGGAAGACACATTCTCTTTTCTGTCCGTTCTTTGATCTCCAAATATCGCATAGGCTATGTTCTTGCACCAAAATATGCAATAAAGTCTGAGATTTATAGTAACTGGTGTATCGGGCAAATGTAGATAAAGCAAATAACTCATTCATCATAATGATTTTTTAAATTCTTTTATTCATTCATAATATTGTTAAAATCTCCCACTATAAATAAGCAGGGATAAGTCATGCGTGATAAACCTCTCTGTGAGCCCACAGGACGTACAAGCCTTGAAGGCGCAAGCCACATTCCAAAGGGTGTTATAACGGAACCCTGCATGCATTTACCCCGCATACCTTTACAACTCAGTCACTACCCCGACTGCAGCTTTACCACGTGTTACTTTCCCATGCAAAATTACCACGACTTGCTTTAGGGGGCGCTGGACTTTGGAATAGTAGAAATTACTATTCCAACTCCAGTCTATGCAACAGTAGGGAAGGTGTTGGACTTTAAAATCCAACACCAGTCCAATAATGCGCCCCCTAAAGCAAATTGTTGTAACGACTTGTGGGTAAAAGTTACGCGTGATAACGACGCAGTTGGAATAGTGACTGCGTTATAAAAGCAGGTCGTTGTTGTGACTGCGGAGTAAGTGATGTTTCCCATTCCAATGGGCCTCAATGTCCCTAAGGTACATAGCCCTACAGATTAGCCCCCATTAGGAGGACTGGTCATGGTTTAACTGTGGACTCCTCCGCAAAGAGATCCTAAAAGATCCGGAGGAGATGGAAACTGCTCTAGCTCTCATGGCTAGGCAGGATCAATGTTATTAAAATGAACATCTTGCCCCAACTACTGTACCTTTTCCAATCATTACTGCCAACATCCATTCCTATCACAGAAATCACAACTTACAAATGAGAATACTAAAAAAATGTATGGGATGGGAAACAACTAGGTATCTCTAAAAACATCCTAATGCTCCCCAGAGAGACAGGAGGCCTGGCGTGCCCTAATCTCCTGGAGTACGACTGAGTGGCCCACCTGCGGTTCATCTCAGAACGGACAGTGAGGTAGGGTGAGAAACATTGGTTACACATGGTTCAGGTGGTAGCCTGCCACCCCCTATGGGACCTTGCATGGCTGCCCAGCACAGCTCGCCCAAAATGGGCATATGCCACCACATTCACAAAAATGGTCCAGAACATATAGAACCTCCTGGCTACTAAAAAAGCCTTCACAACTTTCCCACTTCCAAATACACCTATAGCCTAAAACCCAGACTTTACTCCAGCTAATGATTCTAGATCCTTCTGCAAATGGTCAGTAGGAGACTGCCGAACCCTTTGTGAACACTTTCATAACGGCTCTGTTAAATCATTTGAACAATGCAAACAGGAGTTTTGCATCCTCAAAAACTCCAGACTCAAGTATTGAAACTCCATCACTGGGCCTTTCACCAGGCAAATGTGCAGGTGGTGACATGTAGACTGACACCCTTTGAAGACCTCCACGCTCACACTTAGGCTCCAAAGGATCGATGTCCCAGACATAAACGGTAATACATGCCTCAAAACCCATATCTCCCCCAACCCTATCAAGTCCAATGGGAAACTGACTCACGAAGGACCACCAAGGCCCAGAAATGGGAACGGCTTTGGCATGACACACATAAAACACTACAGAGCATCCCCCAGAGGGAAGCAGCGTGTAAAATCATGTTCCACTGGTACCTTACACCGGTGTGCCTTCATAATATGATTGGTGGTAAGCTAAGGAATCAGATTGGGGTATTTGATTGCTCAGGAGCAAGCGCCCTCACACACCCAGGCACAACAAAACCTCAGAGGCTAAAATGGGCCCCCAATCCAGAGGTGGGTTGTCAGGCGACTCACCCCCAACTGATGTCACAAGCACCCTTACCTCACATCGCAAAAAATGGACACCCCTCTACCCCATACAATGGCAATGATGAGGACTCAAAACTAGCCACCGGTGGCATACTACACCCCCAACACAACACAACACACCCCTTGCCCCTCCCCTCACGAGTTCTTCCCACTTGTTATTATAATTGCTTTTACTTCCTTCTCTGTTGGTAATAGCTACTGCTCCATTGATGCACATTTTCCCTCTCGGATTACGATCAATTGTTGTAAAATACCAGAATGTTTGTTGATCTCACTTGTTGCTGTTCTTATCCTACTGAAAATCAATAAACATATTTCTAAAAAATAAGATCTCCAGCTATTACATTAAGAGCTGCATATGTTAATACGTTTTTGAAACCTTTTGGCGCATAATGGCCTAATCTACATTTGAACCAGAGAAAAAAGCAATGGTAATTGTAGTGTCATTTACTTATCAAGGGCAATAAAGTAACTCCCCAATAATCAGTGGTAGCCTTAATTAGCTGGTATTACAAAATAGGGGGGAAATCTCAGTTGTGCCCAGTTTCTTCAACGTGTCCGTCATTCTCCAGAACTCCCAATATCAACACTGCTATGTTATATGCAAATATAGGAGTGGATTGAAAGGTATGGCCGAGTTTGGCATTTTTTAGCTGTCACATCAGCTGATAGAAATCCCTATTTTAGAGTATCTTTGAAAGTTCACCAGATCTTTTGTGGTTTCTTCCTATTGGGTTTAGATTAAATTAATAGGTGCGGAATCGTTGTATCTCATAATCAACTTTCCTTTTTCAACAAATTGTACTTCAGCAATTGAATCACAAAGGCCATAATATCTTTACCTTCCTCAGCTTCTGAAATGTTTAAAATGCGAATGCTGTTTCCACTTGCTTGGCCTTTCTGGGCTAGAAATGTCTTCCTGTGTGGCTCAGAAGGGCAACTCTGGACTGAGTTTTCCTCCCATCTCTGTAGAATTTAGATGTTTCGCCTCAGCACGCATAATAATCGTACTGCCTCTCCTGTTTAAAATGTTCTGTCTGTTCCTTTCAACCAGTTGCTTCACTCCATCCAAGTGGAATGTGAATGTCACAGATATATTTGCTCTTTTACGGAGGAGAGAGAGTGAACATGGAATATCTATCTATCTATCTATCTATCTATCTATCTATCTATCTATCTATCTATCTATCTATCTATCTATCTATCTATCTATCTATCTATCTATCTATCTATCTATCTATCTATCTATCTATCTATCTATATATCTATCTATCTATCTATCTATCTATCTATCTATCTATCTATCTATCGCAAGTGGGAAACCATTTTTGGAGTTCTGAATGTGTATGAGGGGCAATCTTGAGACCTGCCAGCACTGGGCAGAAGCAATCAGGTTTTTGAGATCCTCTCGGCCGTGACGCCGCTAAATAGCGCACTATACTCTCCTGT
This sequence comes from Triturus cristatus, assembly GCF_964204655.1. NCBI lineage: Eukaryota > Metazoa > Chordata > Amphibia > Caudata > Salamandridae > Triturus > Triturus cristatus. The sequence goes on along the minus strand of NC_140586.1, from coordinate 319,135,538 downwards.
GGCGCAGAACATGCTAAGGAGGACACTGTTGGGTGGGTACAGCCCTCAGCATGCACTGATGTCCTGAGGCTGAGAGGGAGGGGCAGAGGAAGGAGGATCTCTCCTTCAAGTGTGGGGGTGCTTTATAATGCATTCAGAGGTCGAAGTGTGGGGGGGGCGGGGGGTCGGAGGAGATCAACGTGCCCATATTTTTTTAATTTTAGAAAAACAGTTCCCCTACATTTTATGCAAAGACAACTGTCCCAGGACTCTTAATTCCCACAGCTGAAATTCTTCAACTGAATTGCACGGCAGGGTGCCATCTGTGCTGTGAAACCGAGGAAGGGTCAGACAGCTAAACAAGCCTGCTTGTCAGGGTGCCTGCTGCCTGATAAAACTGCAAATATGCACAACTTATCACTCTAAATGTAAAGGGTGCTTGGAGCCCGTATTGGCTTTAATTTTATTAAATCACATGAAGCTTCTTGATGACACACATTTATCCTTTGAGAGGCATTGCAAGCTATGAAGTCGGTGCTTTTAAAAGACAGTTATAAATTAAGTTTGTTTCCTGAAGACACACATTTACTCTTTTGAGGGGTATTGTAAGAGAGCTGCCAGCTAAAAAATGATTAAGACTGCACTATGTACAAAAATCTATATTTTGGAAACATTTTATATCTTCAAACATTTTGCGTATTTTGTAACAGCCTATTTTATACTGTGTGTAAGGCAAGTTTAAAATAATGACTTGCATATTCACAGTGCTTTCTATCACAGACTTGGACCTTGCAGCACTAAACATATACAAGTCAGTTTTATCAACTACACCAACCAGGATTCCGTTCTATGGCTCTCTGGTGCAGAGCATTGACTTCTAGAGGTTTCCTAATGTACGATAGTGTATTTCACGCTGAATATATAGGACTTGTATTTAATTTTCATTTAAGCAGTGCATTATTTTTTATGTAGTTATAGAAAGGTGAAAAACTGAAAAAAGTAACAAATATTTAGTGTTTTAGCCACACCTTTGACCACGCCCATATGCTCTCTCACCCCTGCCTCTTGCGTTCGGCATTACAGTTCCCATACCTTATTTCAATGAATTTCAACAACTGAATGCAGTTGACTCTCCTGTAGCACAGGGCACAAGTCATGAGCCTGGCAAAGCCCAGGCCATGCTTGAGCCAAGGGAAGGCCGGGCCTTCTCTTTAGGTCTCGCCTAGGCAGCGCACATGCGCTGCCTAGGAGGGTCTTTAGCCATCGTTCTTCACTTTTCAAGCACTGCACTCATGCTTGTGGTGGCATCCACCTTGCGGGAGCGAGCAGCGGCGCGCCACAAGCACGAGTGCAGTGCTTGAAAAGTGAAGTCTGAGCGCGCACGCATGCACCACTCCCGGGCTCGTTTTATTTTGTAACGATGGCGCCCGCTTCACGTACCGCCATAAACATGAATTAAATTGCACAGGCGCCGCACTTTATATTTTATTTTAGCACGGCACCCATTTATATCATTATGTTGTATCAGCTTCCCTATGATGGGTATGTAGTAGGCACACGCGCACTGAAACATAGAGAAAAGCTCGCTTTGATGAAGTGTGACCCATCGCAGCATTAAGGAGAAACAGCAGTGTCCCGAGATGGAGTACTCATTAACGAGACCTTTACAGTGATGTTTTTGCAAAGTCATAATCTAATTTGACTTGGTGCATATACATAACATTTGTAGCCCGAAAACAAACAAGCCTATTTTGTTCGAAGATTATAAAATAACTACCTCCAGGATTATGTATCGAGTTTTACTGATCGCACTTTTCTGCATTTTTCTAAACTACAGAAATCAAACTGCCCCGCCCCTCCTAGGCTGAGTCACTCCGGCTACACCAATCGATACCTGACCTGAGATGCTCACTGCTGTGCCAGGAAGCCGGAATCCTGAGCTGTGCCACTTGCCCTTACTACACACATCCCAAGCACAGTGGCTACTGGCACAGCGTGGGCCTCCAACTCCCCGAGAAGGCTATGGCAAAGGAGGGGCAAATGTTCCTGCGGGTGTGGGGCAGGATATTTACCCCCTTCAGTGAAGGTACAGGTATTTGTACAGCTGGTCTCGTGGCTTTTCCATAGGGAAGGGAGTGCGAGTGGGGTCTTCTAATTTACAGGCATGTCCAGCAGATTTGAGGGTTTCTCAGTGGCTGCTGCAGGAGACGCCCATCTTGTTTTAGCCAACTTTTATCGACATAGGACCTCTACTGTGATGCCGTGAGTAGGACTTAAGGACAGTCTGGTATTTTTTTTCCCACAGCTTTAAGCATGCTGGGGATTCCAGGCCTGCTTTCGACTGTCATATTACACGTCTCAGTGTGCTTGGTGCTGCAGGCTGAAAAATAAATAAATGGTGGCTGTGCGGACAGAAATAGCCAACTATTTATATGTTTTCAAGACCGAACACAATGCATTTATTGTTTTTTCATTGCAGTGAGTCACTTACAGGTGGGCTCATGGGTGTCTGCACCCGCAATGGAGGTCGCTGGGGTTTCGTGGTATTACTACCTTTCACAGCGTATACTCGCTAACATAGCATCCCTCCTAAACATGGAGTAAGTAAGGTCAGCCAACAGCAATAGCTCCACAGAATTGTAAAACAAGCCTTTTACTTATAACTCTTTATACACATTGGGCTTACTTTTTATAACTCTTTATACACATTGGGCTTACTTTTTATAACTCTTTATACACATTGGGGTTACTTTTTACTTTAATAGAACCATTATTCATGTTCATAAGTAGGGAATTCCGCCGTCCCTAGTAAATGCCATAGTGAACTTATACTCAGATACCTGATTAAAGAGTAAGGTAACAACAGCAAGATAGACTATGCTACTTAAGATTCTTGCTTTAACATTAAACAAAAACGGCTCATGGTTTTTAAACAAAGAAACTGTGAAGGGATTCTTCATACAAGTATCTATCTAGGGGTTTGGATGGTTTGGAAAGAGGTCGATCCCCGGCTCACGTGAAAGGTCAAAAGAGCACGGCCGAAATCCAGATTTTTCTTTTCAAAGTTCATTACAGATTCTGAACTCTCCAGACATAAATGCTCTGGCAATGTCAGTTGATTATAAATCCATGCAAACATTGAGTTTCACGGAGCTCACCTTAAAAAAAATAGATTTGACTACTGGCTAGCGCAGAGCGGCAGGCCTTCACCTCAGTTAATCGGGGACACCCAATTAAAGGACACAGGACACTGGTATGCGTTACTAGGCCGCTCAAAAAGATCACTTGCGGTCTGGCCCACCTTTATTTATCCCCTTGGGACGAGCCCGCCCCGAGGGGTGTGGGGATGCGTGTATTAGCGCAACATAGTATAAGAGAGCCCAGGTGGCTTTCTACATCCCTTTCTTCTTTTAGTGAACTGTCCCCTCAGACACCCGGTCAGGGGGAAGTATACACATAGGGGCAGATTTATGAGCCCCTTGCGCCACTTTTGCGTCACTTTTAACATGGGAAAAGTGACGCAAAAGTGGCGCAAGGGGCTCATAAATCTGCCCCATAGTCTTTTAGTCTTTGACTGGGTGCAGGATTAGGGCGTAGTCCATATCGTTGACTCCTGGTGGAGAGGTCAGGGGACCTATCCGGCGGGGTAACCCCAGACACCACGGCCCGGGACCCCAATCCGTGAGTGTCTGATGGTCTCCTTCACCGGGGGCCGCCGGCAGTCCGCCTGGCAGAGGTGACGCACCCCGCTGGAAGACGCCGGGGCACCACTCTCCGCCACAACCCCTGGTGACTCGAGCCCTTTGCCATCCGTGACGGCTTCTGGGACCACCTTGAAGCTTGACACGTTTCTGGTGACGGTCTGGTGTCCTCTCCGCGCGGTGAACATGGTCCCTCGCACCTCAGTCACCGTCCATACTTCAGGCTCGTAGGGGGTTCAGAACTTCCAGCCGGGGTGCCGATCTTTGATGACCACTTGGTCCCCGATTCGGACCGCGATGTCCTGGGCCCTGCGGGCCTCGCTCGCCTTCCGGTTCGTGGCCTCCCTCCGCGCCTGAATGGCCACTCCGTCTCTTTCCACCGGGGCTCAGCCTGGATCTGCCGGAATGCTGTCTCGTGGGGCACGCTTGAACAGGACGTCAGCCGGAGCGCACTTGGTGGTGCTGTGGGGGGTCTGACGGTACACTCCTAGAAATTGATCCAACGCTGCTTCCGGATCCTCCTCGTTATCCACGGCGATCCGCAGCGCTCGATTGAGCGTTCTCATCAGCCGCTCCACTTCCCCATTGGCTTGAGGCCAGAGGGGGGTGATTTTCCGGTGTCGGATCGCCAACCGGGCCAGGTACTCCTGGAACTCCCGCCCCTGGAATGGGGGCCTGTTGTCCTACTTGACTGCTTCGGGCAACCCCATCGTTGCGATTGTTCTGTCCAAAACTTTCTTGACATGCGGGAATGCAGTAGACGGTATCACCTCCACTATCGGGAACTTCGAGTAGGAATCGACCATGACCAGCATGTGCCTGCCATCCGGGAAGCTCCCAAAGTCGATGCTGACATGAGTCCACGGCGTCTGACTCGCTTCTTCTGTGATCACTGGAGCTGGAGCCGGATCCCCTCCGGTGATCGTGCAAGCGTGGCACTGTCGGACCATTTCGTCCACTTGCGCATCCATCCCTGGGAACCACACCTTGTCCCGCAGCCGGGCCTTAGTCTTGGCCATTCCTTGGTGGCCCACGTGCGCAAGCGCCAGGATTTTCTGCTGGAGTCTTTCTGGGACTACAATGAGCCGTCCCCTCAGCACGACTCCTTCTCCCCCTATGCTGAGTTCGCTCCTGACCTGCCACAGTTGCTGTCGAGCGTGACTGACCTCTGGGCGCAAGGCTCGAGCCCCGTCCAGGAAACGGGCCCATCCGTTGCTGTCTAGCGCCCGGCGGACGCGCGTGAGGGTAGGGTCTTCACGAGTGGCTTGCCCGATCTCCTCCAGGGTCATGGCTTTCGGGCAGGATCCTTGCGATGTGTGGCAGCTGAGAGGGTTGATCGCGGATGCCGGGACAAGTAGTCCGCCGGATTGTGAGCCCCCGGCCGATAGATCACCTTGAACTGGTACGCCTGGAGCTGCACAGCCCAGCGTTCAATCCGCGGTGGTGCCAGTCTCGACGACCCCGTGAACAGGGGAAGCAGCGGCTTGTGATCCGTCACGACGGTGAATTCCTGTCCGCACAGGTACAGGTGGAAGTGCTGGCAGGCCCATTTGATGGCCAACGCTTCTCTCTCTATCTGGGCGTACCTCATTTCAGTGTCGGTAAGCGCCTTGCTGGCGTAGGCCACTGGCTTCCATACTTCGTGCCCATGTTCCTGCAGGAGCACCGCACCGAGGCCCACTGGGCTGGCATCCACCACCAACTCTGTCTTCCCCCGGGGGTGGAAGTAGGCCATGATTGTCTTGTCCAGGAGTCCCTCTTTGATCTCTTGGAATGCCTTGTTGGCCGCCGGGGTCCACTCCCACGGGTGATCATGGCGCGTGAGGGCGCGTAGTGGTTCAGACATCGCAGCTAGCCTGGGGATGAACCGCCCGCAATATGTGGCCATCCCAAGAAAGTTTCTTACCTCCGTGGGACTGCACGGGGTGGGTGCCGCTCGGATGGCCTCTGCCTTTCTCGGATCTACCAGCAACCCCTCACGAGTGAACGTATATCCAAAGTAGTCCACACTGTCTTGGTAGAACGAGCACTTCGCCTTATGTAGCGTCAGCCCGCACTTGGTCAGTCTCCGGAGTGTGGCCCGCAGGTGTGCGTGATGCTCCTCCAGAGTGTTGGAATAGACTAAGATGTCGTCGCTGAGGTTTATTACGCCCTGTAGACCGGACAAAGTCTCTCGGATGGCGTTCTGGAACACCTCTGCCGCGGAGGAGACACCAAAACTCAGCCGCTTGTACCTCCGGAGGCCGACATGGGTCGAGAACGTGGTGATGTATCGACTGCTGGGATCTAGTTCCAGCTGGTGATACCCAGCGTTTAGGTCCAGCTTCGAAAACCATTTGGCCCCGTTGAGGTCCGCCACAATGTCGTCCATCGTGGGGGTGATGTGCCGCTCCCTCTTCACTGCGGTGTTGGGCAGCCGCATGTCCACACAGAGTCTGATGGCCCCTGGTTGCTTAGGCTTGGGCGCCATGACCAGCGGGGACACCCAGGGAGTGGGGCCGGAGACTTTCTCGATGACATCCAGCTCTTCGAGCTTCCGCAACTCCTCTACCACTTGTGGGCGCAGGTTGAACGGCACCCCCCGATGTCTCAGGGCTACCGGCCGTACAGATCTGTCTATGTGCAGCTTGAACTTCTTGCCCTTCAGCTTTCCCAGGCCAGTGAAGAGCGCTGGGAACTCTTTGAGTATGTCCTCAGCATGGGATTCGTGCACCTGTTTCGCAAAGAACACTAGCCCCAGGTCCTCCGCGGTATGGCAGCTGAGCAGCGTACCTTTCTTGCCTTCTGTGACATGGAACTGCGTCTGGGTCGAGTATCCCCCGCTGGCGATGGTGGCATTGATGTCGCCACAGAGGGGAAGAGGGTCCGTCCCTCCGTATGTATAAATCCGCACCCTGAACGGCGTCAAGGGGGGTCTCGGCGACAGACGGTCGTATTGGTCAGAGTCCATCACATTGACCGACGCCCCTGTGTCGATGACTGCCTGGACTTCGGTGCCTCCTACTGAGACTGAGCACATGGGCGGCGGCCTTCGCTGGGAGCCTGTCCTGCTGACGTATGAGACCATGAATACCTCGTCGTCCTTGTCCTCGTACATCGGGGCTCGCGACTGTGGCTGACGATCCCCGCTTGGCATCGGGTCTTCCTGCGAGATCTGGCGCACTTGCTGTGGCGCGAACCTGGGTCTCGACGACGGTTGTCGGAACCGCCCACCCCGGCATACTCTGGCGTAGTGATTCATCCTTCCACAACGGGAGCACGCCTTGCCTTTGGCCCCGCAGACTGCTGTTGCCGGGTGGTCGTCCCCACAGTATCCACACGAACCCCCAGTCGCGGGTTTTGGCGCTGGGCGAGGTGCGGCCGGCCGCCGTTGTATCGCCTCCACCTTTTCTTCTTTGATGGGGGCACTCTTGACCTCCGGCACTGCAGCCACAGGTGCGTGGAGGGCCCCGTCCATTTCCTCTGCCCGGGCATCGGATAGCTCGTGGGACCATGCTAGTACTAGTATTTCATCTAGCGAGATCCCTGGCTGCCGGAGAATCAGCTTTCGTAAGAGTTTGGAGCGACAGCCCAATATGATCTGATCCCGTATCTCTACTCTCTGGTCGGTGAAGGGGCACGTGCTGGCCAGCCGGCGCAGCCGCGGGTAAAGCATGTCGACCGATTCGGCGTCGGTCTGCCACGCCCTTCGGAATTTAAACTTTTCGAAATCCGGGTTCAGTTGAGGATCAAAATGTCTATTCAGCGCAGCCACCGCTGCGTCATAATCATCATCGTTTCCGGTGTTGGGAAGCGTGTCAAACAAGTCATAAATTTCAGCCCTTCCATAATATATAAGTAGTGACCGCTTCACTGTCCCATCGGTTTCTCGGGTCTCTCTGAAGTAGTGGTTTAATCGCCCCACCCACACCTTCCATCACGGGGCGGCAGTAGCCGGGTCTGCGGTTTCGCTAAACGGTGGTAGGGGCGCCACTGCATTGTGTGGGACCACCGGTGGCAGTGGAGGGTTGTTACCGGCCCCTGCGTTGGATCCACCAGCTTGAGGTGCACCAGCGCCTGCTGCTTGCCCAGAGGACATCTTGCAAATGTATTGGTGGGGCCAAGGGGTCTACGTTTTACTTCTTCCAGGGCTTCCTGGCCCCGTGCGGTCACTTTTCCCTTGCTGCGGAGGCTTTGCCAAGGCTTGTTTACTAACTGTTGTGGGTCTTGGGTTTACCAACTCCCCCTTCTTTTAGATGCTCTGCCAATGCTTGTTTATATCACTGTTCTGGGCATTGGATTTGCCAGTGCTTGTTACTCATGGGTTCCTCCCCCTGCTTTCAACTTTGAATTTCGACCCCCGGGCCTCGATAGCTGCACCACGCAGCAACGCGCACAGTTCAGGCAGGCAGGGGAGAGGGCAGCCCTGTCGAGGCCCCCTCACACGATCGGCCGTAGCACTCCAGGCCAGCACGAGGGATTCCCTAAGAGCGTCTCAAGGTGGGGCCGGGGCAGAGCACCAATGAGACGCAGGGGCTGCTACTCACCCTCGACGAGCGCGCACAGTGCTGGGGGCATCCTGATCATGGAGCAGCATGCGGGTGGGCTCCGCCAACAGCCGGTCACATCGGGAGGCGGTCCGCCTCCGACACCACGCGGGTGGGCTCCGCAGTCGCCGGGATGAAAGCAGGTGAGCAGCGGGGGCGACAGCAATGCGGGTGGGCTCCGCACGCTCCCCGCGCCGGCATACAGGAAACAGCACGCAAGGCACGACCGGCCTCGTCGCCAGTGTAGAGCGGCAGGCCTCGGCCTCAGTTAATCAGGGACACCCAATTAAAGGACACAGGACACTGGTATGCGTTACTGGGCCGCTCAAAAAGACCACGTGCGGTCTGGCCCACCTTTATTCATCCCCTCGGGGCGGGCTCGTGTGGGGATGCGTGTATTAGCGCAACATAGTATAAGAGAGCCCGGGTGGCTCTCTACAGCTAGGAAAAGTCTAATGCCACCGTTTTTGTCAACAAATTGCACAAGTCTCTCACAAATTCAGATAGAATTTAGTCTCATAAAGCAGCAATTAGTACTAGACTAAAGATTTTTTTTCCTTTGTGCTAAATCAAAACGGGCAACCAATGGTGCACTAAAATAACTATGCAACAATTTACTTAAGAGAAATCAAAATGGAACTAATGCTCCCATAACTCCCCTAGACACCTTAAAAGCACATAATATGTGAGTATCACATTTCCCTCCTATGGAATTATCAAGCATTTAGGTGAAGCAAGGTAAAATCCTAGCCGCAGATTTGAACACAAAGAGCCTTGTGAATAACTTGCACGACAGATTGGTAGCTATTTTGTCCGACTCCCCTGAATTATCATTAGCAAGGGAACTGAAATGTCAACTCCTATGGCTAGGTTTCGGAAAGATACCACTGAAAGCCTATTGGTACAGCAGATTAAGCGGCAATACGGATCGCCTGAGCAGATAGATTATCCTGTTCATCTGCGGAATCATTATGCAATGGTGTGTATTTGCAGAAAAACGCAATCTCTTAAGAAGCATTTGCAATGCAATAGGTCTCGCATTTGCGAGAGTTTGAGCTATTGGCATTGTAAATGACAATGCCTTTAGTTATGTGTTATGAAAACCTGCAAGCAGTGCGCAAACACCCACTTTGTTCCTAAAGTCGTTGCTTACAAGAGGCAGTAACTGCGCCTCTTTTACTGCCTGCCTTGCTTCTCATAAACAAGGGGCCCGATTCACAGAACTAATTTAAGACAAAATCCTAAACTTCCTATCATTTTGGTATTCACAGAAGGCACTTACTCATTTTGGTATTCACAGACGGCACTTACTCATTTCGGTATTCACAGAAGTTAGGACTCCTAACTTTAGGACTCCTAAATGCCTTCTGTGAATACCGAAAGCCTTAAAGTTAGGATTTTTCTCCGTTTAGGAGTAGTAAAGTTAGGAGTCCTAACTTTACTACTCCTAAACTGAGAAAAATCCTAACTTTAAGACTTTCGGTATTCACAGAAGACATTTAGGAGTCCTAAAGTTAGGAGTCCTAACTTTACTACTCCTAAACTGAGAAAAATCCTAACTTTAAGACTTTCGGTATTCACAGAAGGCATTTAGGAGTCCTAAAGTTAGGAGTCCTAACTTTACTACTCCTAAACTGAGAAAAATCCTAACTTTAAAACTTTCTGTATTCACAGAAGGCATTTAGGAGTCCTAAAGTTAGGAGTCCTAACTTTACTACTCCTAAACTGAGAAAAATCCTAACTTTAAGACTTTCGGTATTCACAGGAGGCATTTAGGAGTCCTAAAGTTAGGAGTCTTAACTTCTGTGAATACCGAAATGAGTAAGTGCCTTCTGTGAATACCAAAATGAGTAAGTGCCTTCTGTGAATACCAAAATGGTAGTAAGTTTAGGATTTTGTCTTAAGTTAGTTCTGTGAATTGGGCCCAAGGACTATAAGTACAATGTGCGTGTTTATGCACCCCTTGCAGGTTTTCAAAACATATAAATAAAAGGCTTTGTAATTTACAAAGCCAATAGCTCAACCTCTCACAAATGCGAAACCTATTGCATTGCAAATGCTTGTTTTGCTGGTGGCGTGGATCGTCCTGCTGAAGTTTCCCTGATTTATTGATAACATAGGTAACCTGCACAGCTTCAAACAACATCGCAAAGAAACGAGCAAAGTCTTCTTCTATTGAAAACTTTCTAGAGAAAGTTATGGGGCTCTAGATAAAGAAAAAGAACTGGCTGAAACTTGTTCGGCGACCCGCATACCAAGCGTGAGGTGCGGCTGAATGGCTCGACTGAGTATGCCAAAGCCACCAATGCGGAGGCATGGACGCCATCCAAAGGTTACACAGGTGCTCTTCCAAGGAACCAAGATACTCATTACCACTGATACACAAGAATGATTGTATGGCAAGTAAAGTCCCTGGGGCACTGGCCGATATTCACCCTGACCAACCTTCCTGTGAGGAGGTAGTTTTGAAATGGATCCTGTTAGCATGGCTTTCTTGAAGCTTTGATCACCCCAATAGACAATATTTGCATGCTGCTGGACAGATTAGAATCCCGTGTTCATAACAGATTGAATGATGACCTTCGTGGAAAATCTACTTTTGTTAATCAGTCCGGATTAAACGGATTTTGACCAAGGTCTTCAGGCAAGCCACCTGGCAACGAAGGCACTCATCTTTCTTGGTCTGGGCATGAGAAAGCCCCTGCAGTGGCTACAGAGTGCGAATTCACTTCTCACATGCCTTTCATGTCACGTGACAAGGATATGTTACATGTACCCCCTAAGGCTGTGCCTTATGTAATCGTCCTTAAGAATGTCCCCTGTGTTACTATAGGTAGTTCGGAAGATGTGTGCTCTTGAAAGAACAAGAGTGTGCACTGGTGGGGTATGCAGGTGGGAAGGTTAAGAGGAGGGTGAATCACTCATAATGATGTCAACATGGTTAGAAGGGTGGAACGGGGTGGAAGGTGCTTACGAACTGAGCATGGGGACTGAGTAGTTGCCACCCTGAAAGATCCAAGTCAGGTGACATTTATCAACAACTATCTTCAGTCATGCACCTCGCAAATGACTGCTGTTTCGGCCTTCCACCTCAGATGTGTGCTATAGACCCCCACCCTGTGCTCAGAGGCATAATGATAGGTCCTTGCAATCCTAGAATACTCCCCCCTTATCAACCTTATTAAAGCTACATTACAGTCCATGGTAAGGTACATGCTTCTGAGACCTCAGTAGCCATCAATGGCAGTTGTCCTTTAGCTAAGAAATATGCCCTTTTATCAGATCTGAAAGAATTAGATTGATGCTACTCAAATCCTGCTATCCCTAAGCAAGTGCTTTTAGGTTGTCGCCCATACACTATGTAATAACAGGGCAAAGATTAGAATGTTGTCCTGGAGCAAAACCAACTTCTGCTCTAAATTGGCCTAAGCTCAGATGGAAGAATTTTATTAACAATTAAGATATAATTCTATTACTAGAAACCCGGTCGGTCAAAAAAGAGTTTTAAAATATTTTTTCTTGTTGTTTGCCCTCCACTAGTTTGTTACATGGTAGGGCTAAATTAGGTCTGATTACATTCATACCGCTCTCCTTGATGCAAGGCCTAAAATCTATGATTCCAACTCATCTAATTTGCAAGCACTATTCCCTAAAATTAGGGTGGGTATTCATTGTTTATTTCTGTATTTGCATGTTTAACAAATACAGAGGTGTCAACATTTCCCAGTTTAGGTCTTCCTTTTAAAGACTGCTGTATGGTATTATTGCTGAGAGGTCTAACAGGGAAATGTAATATAAATTCTGGGGAGATGATGGGTACAAATGATCGCAGCCTGTTATATTCTAGCAGATCATCATGTCTATCCCTTTACAATAGAGCAAGAAATGCACAAGCTTTGCCTGAGTGATAGAAATTGGGTTTCTGCTTGGCAGAGGTATGCATCCTGTCCAAGCAGGAACCATATTCCTAGTCAGGGTAAGTCCCTGGTAGCTTGGCAAAGAGCAGTCAGGTTTAACTTAAGAGGAAATGTGTAAAGTATTTGTACAACACTTCAAACAGTAATTCAGTGAAAACACCACAAAAAGATTTAAAAAAACATAGAGGGTACTTAAAAAAATATAATAAAACCAAAATGACAAACATCCAACAAGTAGAAGTTGAGATATGAATTTTCAAAGAATAAATGTAAAATAGCTCTTAGAAGCAATAAGCGCTTAAATGGGATAACTGGTCGCGCTGGACCAGGGTAAAGTCAAAAGTTTAGGCCAACAATGATGGAGTGCGGGCCGTATACAAGTACCCACTTGGGCCAGCTGAATCAAAGTGCCTTGATCCTGGACGGGTCGTTGTTGACGAGGATGCAAGGTGCAGTCGAAGCAATGCGTCGGTGTCGATTTTCCCCATGCAACTGCGGTGATGCAGCGATTTCAGGAGCGAGGTGCTGGTTCCAAATGCAATGCACAGCTGGTGCTCCCACAGTAGGCAATGTGTGGATTCTGAAGGCGATGCCCTGGTTCTGAAGGCAATGCACCAGGCCCGCTCTACACAACAAGGAGGATGTACTAGTTCTGCCTCACGTTAAGGCTAAGAAGTGCCGGTGTCGATGAGGATGCATGGGTTCTGCTTGTAGCAGCACTTTATACCCACTTCTAAGGGCCCGGGACTGGGTTGGTACCACTGGGCAGGGCAAGACTTGCAGCAAGCAAAGTCCAGGTGTTTTAGCAGGATGAATAGAAGTCTTTGATGTGCTTGAGACTTAGAGCAGGAGGCAAGCCAGCTAGCCCTTGGGGTCACCTGTTGCAGGGCCTGAAGCACCTTGTGGAGGTGATACAGGTGTTCCTCCCAGCTGGAACTAAAGACAGCAATGTCATTAAGGTAGGTGGCACAAAAAGGCCTCCTTACCAGCCAGGACCTTGTTAACCAACCTTTGGAAGGTAGCAGGGGCATTTTTTAAACCAAAGGCAATCACCGAATTTGGAAGTGGGAGTTGAAAATGACGGCCTCTCTTTGGCTACCTCAGTTAGAACAATCTGCCAGCACCCTGATGTCAAATCAAAGGTGCTGAGGAATTTGGCAGCACCCAGCCTGTCGATGCTCTCATCAGCTCCGGGGATCGAGTGTGCATCAGTCCTGGTGGCTGAGTTGAGTCTTTGCAGAATTGGAGTTCTGGTGTGATGCCCGGTGGGGCACCCTTTGGTACCAACACCATAGGGCTAGACCAGGGACTATTAGATGGCTCAGTCACCCTAATGCCAGCATCTTGGAGACTTCCTCCTTGATGTTGGCTCTCAACCTGTCTGACAACATGTAAATGTTTTCTTTAGTTCCAGTATCAACATCATGGATGCACAGATTTGTGAGTCCTGAGGTGAGTAAGAACAGCGAGGCAAACTGTCCCAGCAACTGGTAACAGTCCCTCTGCTATTCTCGGGTCAGGATGGAAGAAATCATCCACTGACCCACTGTGTTCCTGTGCATGTATGTGGAAAGGGAGAGGTTCACTCTCCTCTCCCTGTTTACATGGAGCCCCCTGAAGGGGTTTCTAGTGGTCCGGAGATCCACCACGTAGGTGGTCCCCACCTTAAGCTCCTTGATTTCATATGGACAAGTCTAGCTGTCCTCGAGAGCCCTGAGTTCCATGACCCACACTTTCAGGCCAGACTGAAACTCCACCAGTGTGGCCTTCTGGTCATACCAGAGTATTGTGACTTCTTGACTGGCCGCTAGATTACTTGTTGTCTTTTTCCAGAAAGTGGTGCATCTGGTTGCAGAGGGCCAGCGTGTAGCCAACCACAAATGGTGGGGGGGGTTCCTGGGAGCTTGCCCCTGCTACTCCCTGACAAGGATCAGAGGTCCCCTAACAGGGTGTCCATAGACGAGTTCAAAGGGGGTGAACCCTACTCCTTTCTGTGGCACCTCCCTGTAGGCAAAGAGAATGCATGGCAAGAGGGCATCCCACTTACGCCTCATGGGCCCAGGCAGGCCAATAATCATGCCCTTCGAAGTCTTGTTGAATCTCTCTGTTGGACAGGCCACATGAAGGGCTTGCTCCCTCCCCGCATGACAGGGCCCAAGCCCCGGCCCTCCAGGTGTTACCCACAGAAACAACCCGCACCCCGTCTCCAGACGGAGCTCCTGCCCCCGGACATCTATGTATCATGGGGCCGAACCACTACCGGCTCCCCAGGCCGGACCAGCCGCCATCTTGGACACGGCACCACGAGGCCGCGTGGCCTCAGCTCGACCCTAACCCTGGGCCTGGCCAGGCCCCGACATCCCGGCACCACCATCCACCCAGGAGGTGAACGGACCACTTGGCAGGTCGATGGGAGAAAGAAGTGTCGATGGCTCTCCCCCGCCAGGTGCCGATCGCCCTCCAACTCCCCCGAGCGCTGGCTCCACCCCCCTGCTGGGTGTCTGGACTCCCTCATCCCGGACCTCCCGACCTCCAAGTGCGAGGGTCCGGACATCAAAGGGCGCCAGTCCTATAACTAGGGCAGCTCCAGAGCAGGAAGGCAGTTGTATCCTGGAGTCGAGAGACACCGAGAAGAACTCAGCCTTGACGGACTACCGGCACTGCCGTAGCCCTGCCTTGTGAACTATCGTCCTGCCTGCTGGCGCTGCCGCGGCCTTCTGCATCCTCCATCCTCGTCGGGACCTGCTGGCGCTGCCGCGGACCGTTGTAACTACTACCTTCATCGGGACCTGCTGGCGCTGCCGCGGACCGTGTAACGACCACCTTCATCGGGACCTGCTGGCGCTGCCGCGGACCGTGTAACGACCACCTTCACCGGGACCTGCTGGCGCTGCCGCGGACCGTGTAACGACCACCTTCACCGGGACCTGCTGGCGCTGCCGCGGCCCGTCCAAGCTAGAACACCGAGCTCGAGGATTGTGAGCTACCCATCATCACATCTACCAGATTGGTAACCAGACTGTCCCGCTACCCCCTTTCCCAAACCAAGAGACTAGAATCGAGGGGACCCCTGAGTCCAGACCTCCTTGTACCTTTCCATCGTACCTTAAGAAATCGCTTATAAAGAACGTTAAATCCTATCCTTGTGTGGTGTACATCTGTGGGGGGGAAGTTACTCATCTGTACGATCGCTGGAGACGGCTCTCCCCGGAGACCTCTCCCCTTGTCCCCGGCCGACCCTCCCGGTCCGTCTAACATTGGTGGCCAGCGGCGCGATCCGAATCAACGCGTAATCGTACAGAGAGTAGCTCACCCCACGACAAAACCACAATGTCAACCAAAGAGAGCGGATCCACCGAGAAATTCCAGATGGATAAATTGGAAGAGTACAGCCATCGTGAATTGAAACAATTCTGCATGGAACTAGGCATTGCTACCACCGGCCTGAGTACCAAAGACGATTTCAAGCACGCCATTGAGTCGTGGGCAGAAACCGGTGTCGCCAGATCCCCAGACCGAAACAGTGCAGCATCAGAGAGGAACGCCACGGCTCCCGAGGAGCGAGGAACGGGCCTCTCGCAGGAAGAGATCCAAGAAAGAGAAAAAAACAGACTACATGAGTTAGAAATGGCACGGCTCAAAATGGACGGTGAACTAAAATTAGCCGAGCAAAAACTGAACCTAGAACATCTGCGGCTCTGAGAAGAACGGGAAGAAAAACAGAGGCAGAGAGAGCTCGAAGAAAAGAGATTAGCATACGAACACGAGCGCAAACTGGCAGAAATAGAACTACGGAAGCAGAACAAAGAACCGGAGGTGCCCGAGCGACCGCGCACCCCGGGAGCGACAGAAAAGAAAGTCCACATCCCCAAGGATGTCGTTCGAGAGTATGTCCGAGAGGACGACATACAACAGTGGTTCAAGGCCTACGAGATCGCCATGACCTCCCACCGGATCGATCGAAGTGACTGGGGAGCCGGCCTATGGGGGAGGTTCGTCAACGAAGGCCGCGATGCCCTGCTACAGCTCCCAGACCATCAGATGTCATCCTATGACCACATGAAGGCTGCCCTCCTCACCCGATATGGGCTCACACCCGAAATGTACCGCCAGAGGTTTCGGGACTGCACCCGGATCCCGGGTACAACTTGGGTGGAATATGTCAACTATTTCAGCCGAGCCTTCGAGGGTTGGATCAAGGAAAGCCACGTAACGACCTACGAGCAACTTTTTAATCTCATGGTGTGGGAGCACCTCTCTAACAACTGCTTCGTCGAGCTCAGGCAGCACCTCCTCGACAGTAAATTGACTGACCCACGGCAACTCGCCGCCGAAGCTGACCGGTGGGAAAGCACCCGAGTGGGCCGGAGAGGGCCACACGAGCAGAACCGGAATAACCAAGGTCAGCACCGTCCCCGAGGAGGAGGAGGAGGCCAGGGGCGAGGGAGAGACACCGTCCCGGCCGCTCCCGCTGCCAGCACCCCGCCCCCGGCCAGCCGGGGCAACCCCCCGATGCGCCCGGGGTTCCGAGCCAACGTCACGTGTCACCGATGCCAGCGAGTCGGCCACTACGCCAATGACCCGAACTGTCCACAGAACCAAACTCCAAAACCCCGCCAGGTAGCTGCCGCCGCCCTGGGGGGAGAACAAATCTCCGAAGAACAAGAAGAATACGAGCAGGCACAACAAGAGTGGGAACCGGCCGCCATGGTTCTAGCGTGCCTAGGGGGAAAAGACATGGTCCCGCGGGCCCCCCTACCCGCCAACACCAGAAAATATAGCCAGTGGGTGAACATTAATGGGCGCCGGGCCGAAGCACTACGTGACACAGGGGCCAGTGTGACGGCCGTCCGCTGTCACCTGGTAAAACCAGAGCAGATCCTGCCGAACATTCTCTGCCCTGTCCGTTCAGCCGACAATTCAGAGAGTCTATGTCGAATGGCCTGCGTCCCCTTCGAATGGGGAGGGGTCTCCGGCATGTTGAAGGTGACGGTCCGGGATGATGCCCCCGTGGACTGTCTCCTGGGGAATGATCTTGAGAGTTCCCCGTGGGCCGCCGTCGAAAGAAGAGAGCACCTGGGGATGTTGGGCCTCCCGGACTGGGCGTGCGAAACCACCCGGTCCATGGCCGCTCGTGCCATCCCCCGACCAGAAGAACCAGAATGGCCTGCACCTCCTCCCCCGATCGCTCCAGTAGAGGACACCGACTATACCGACCCCCCAGAGCAAACCCCCGAAGGGGTCGCCCAGCCCCAGGACCTTCCCGACCTGGCTCAGTGGCGTCAAGAAGGGGGGCCCACCCAGGAACAGTTCCGTCAAGAGCAGAAGACCTGTCCCTCCCTCGAGGGACTCCGCCAGCAAGCCATCGCCCAGAGCGCAGGGGACACCACCGGAGCCCATTGGATCTATTGGGATAACGACCTGTTATACAGTGAACAGAGAATCGCGGAGTTAGGGGCCAGTCGAGTGCTGGTGGTGCCCCTCCGTTTCAGAGACTTCCTGTTAAATTTGGCCCACGATGTCCCTCTGGCTGGACACCTGGGCCAGGACAAAACCTACAGTCGCCTGGTGACCCACTTTTTCTGGCCGAAGATGAGAAACGACGTCCTCAACCACTGCCGGTCCTGCCCCACGTGCCAGGCCAGCGGGAAGAGCGGCCGCAAACTCAAAGCACCTCTGCAACCCTTCCCAGTTGTCACCACCCCGTTCGAGAGGGTGGGAATAGACATTGTGGGGCCCCTGGACCCCCGCATAGCACAAGGACATCGGTTCATCCTGGTACTGGTGGACCACGCCACCCGCTACCCCGAGGCTGTGCCCCTGCGAACTGTAACAGCCCCGGTGGTCGGCCGGGCCTTAATGGGGATCTTCTCCCGGGTGGGCTTCCCCCGAGAAGTCGTCAGCGACCGAGGCACAAACTTTATTTCGAAATATATGAAGTCCCTCTGGCAACAGTGCGGGGTCACCTACCGATTCACGAACCCCTATCACCCTCAAGGAAACGGACTAGTTGAGCGATTCAACCGCACGCTCAAGGGAATGATTGGGGGATTGGAAGAGCCCCTCCGTCGCCAGTG
Organism: Triturus cristatus; assembly: GCF_964204655.1. NCBI lineage: Eukaryota > Metazoa > Chordata > Amphibia > Caudata > Salamandridae > Triturus > Triturus cristatus. The sequence goes on along the minus strand of NC_140586.1, from coordinate 319,117,338 downwards.
GGATGTACTACTTCCGTGCCTCCTCTTCGCCTATCGAGAAGTTCCCCAGAAGTCCCTCGGTTTTAGCCCTTTCGAACTCTTGTACGGGCACCCTGTGCGAGGGCCCCTCAGCCTAGTCAAAGAAGGTTGGGAGATGGCCCCCCTAAAGACCCCTCCAGACGTCTTCAAGTACCTCCTGACACTACGCAATCAGAGCCGGCGATTCAGGGAAATGGCAAAAGCGAATCTTGAGGCCAGTCAGGAGGACATGAAAAAATGGTACGATCAAAATGCCTCCTCCGTCGAATTCGAACCTGGTCAACAAGTGTGGGTGATGTCCCCCACCGAACCATGTACCTTGCAGGACAAGTGGACGGGGCCCTTCAAAGTGGTCGAACGCAAGAGCCCCGTCACCTATCTCATCGATATGGAATCTCCCCGGAACCCCCTCCGGGTCCTCCACACCAACAGACTCAAACCCCACTTTGTGCGCTCGGAACTCAGCCTCCTGATGGCTACAGACAGTGGAGCGGAAGAAGACTCCGAGCCTCTCCCTGATCTCCTGAAGACTCAGGAGAAAGATGGTTCCGTGGACGGGGTCCGGCTCTCCGATGCCCTCACCCCAGAGCAGCGCCAAGGCTGCCGGGACCTCCTGCTGCAGTTTGCTACCTTGTTTTCCCTCACCCCAGGGGTCACCCCCTGGTGCTTGCACGACGTGGACACTGGGGACAGTCCCCCTATCAGACACCGGGCATACCGCGTACCAGATCGGGTGCGGGCCTGCATCCAAGAGGAAGTATCCAAGATGCTCACGCTCGGGGTCATCGAGCCCTCGGACAGCCCCTGGGCCAGCCCGGTCGTGCTGGTCCCCAAAGCTGCTGCCCCCGGCACCACTCCTGAACTCCGATTCTGCGTCGACTATCGGGGCTTGAATGCTGTCACCAGGACCGACGCTCATCCCATCCCCCGAGCGGATGAATTGATCGACCGCATGGGGGCTGCCCGCTACCTCAGCATCTTCGACCTGACAGCGGGCTACTGGCAGATCGGTCTCACACCCTGGGCCCAAGAACGGTCTGCCTTTTCTACCCCCGATGGCCACTACCACTTCAAAGTCATGACCTTCGGCATGAAGAATGCCCCAGCTACTTTTCAGCGACTAGTGAACCAGGTCTTGACGGGGCTCGAGGAGTTCAGCGCCGCCTACCTGGACGATATCGCTGTGTACAGCCGCCACTGGTCCGTCCACCTCCACCACCTCCGAGAGGTCCTGCAGGCCCTCCAGCGGGCCGGCCTCACAATCAAGGCCGGCAAGTGCCAAATTGGTCAGGGATCCGTGACCTACCTCGGACACCAGGTGGGAAGCGGTCTGGTGGCCCCTCTGCAACTCAAAATCGCTGCCATCCAGTCCTGGCAGCCCCCAGTCACGCAGACCGAGGTCCGAGCCTTCTTGGGGCTCACCGGCTACTACCGGCGGTTCGTGAGGGACTATGGCAGCATTGTGGGGCCCCTCACGGGTCTCACATCCAAAAACCACCCGAAGAAGATTAACTGGACCCCAGACTGTCAAGCGGCCTTCGAGAAGCTGAAAGCCGCCCTGTGCACTGCCCCTGTGCTCCAGGCCCCCGATTACAGTCGGGAATTCATTGTGCAAACGGATGCCTCCGACCATGGCATCGGGGCGGTCCTCTCCCAGCTGAACCCCGAGGGACTTGACCAGCCGGTGGCCTTCATCAGCAGACGCCTCCTGGCCCGAGAACAGCGCTGGAGCACAATCGAGAGGGAGGCCTTCGCAGTGGTGTGGGCCCTCAAAAAGCTCCGGCCCTATCTCTTCGGTACCCACTTCCGGGTGCAAACAGATCATCGACCCCTGCAGTGGCTAATGCAGATGCGGGGGGAAAACCCCAAACTATTGCGCTGGTCCATCTCCCTGCAGGGGATGGACTTCACTGTGGAACATCGACCGGGCCAAGACCACGCCAACGCAGGTGGCCTGTCACGCTTTTTCCGCCTCGACGAAGAGAGTCCCCAAGAGGATGGGTGACTCTCCCCGCCTTCAGCTGGGGGGGCGCATGTTGGACAGGCCACATGAAGGGCTTGCTCCCTCCCCGCATGACAGGGCCCAAGCCCCGGCCCTCCAGGTGTTACCCACAGAAACAACCCGCACCCCGTCTCCGGACGGAGCTCCTGCCCCCGGACATCTATGTATCATGGGGCCGAACCACTACCGGCTCCCCAGGCCGGACCAGCCGCCATCTTGGACACGGCACCACGAGGCCGCGTGGCCTCAGCTCGACCCTAACCCTGGGCCTGGCCTGGCCCCGACATCCCGGCACCACCATCCACCCAGGAGGTGAACGGACCACTTGGCAGGTCGATGGGAGAAAGAAGTGTCGATGGCTCTCCCCCGCCAGGTGCCGATCGCCCTCCAACTCCCCCGGGCGCTGGCTCCACCCCCCTGCTGGGTGTCTGGACTCCCTCATCCCGGACCTCCCGACCTCCAAGTGCGAGGGTCCGGACATCAAAGGGCGCCAGTCCTATAACTAGGGCAGCTCCAGAGCAGGAAGGCAGTTGTATCCTGGAGTCGAGAGACACCGAGAAGAACTCAGCCTTGACGGACTACCGGCGCTGCCGTAGCCCTGCCTTGTGAACTATCGTCCTGCCTGCTGGCGCTGCCACGGCCTTCTGCATCCTCCATCCTCGTCGGGACCTGCTGGCGCTGCCGCGGACCGTTGTAACTACTACCTTCATCGGGACCTGCTGGCGCTGCCGCGGACCGTGTAACGACCACCTTCATCGGGACCTGCTGGCGCTGCCGCGGACCGTGTAACGACCACCTTCACCGGGACCTGCTGGCGCTGCCGCGGACCGTGTAATGACCACCTTCACCGGGACCTGCTGGCGCTGCCGCGGCCCGTCCAAGCTAGAACACGAGCTCGAGGATTGTGAGCTACCCATCATCACATCTACCAGATTGGTAACCAGACTGTCCCGCTACCCCCTTTCCCAAACCAAGAGACTAGAATCGAGGGGACCCCTGAGTCCAGACCTCCTTGTACCATTCCATCGTACCTTAAGAAATCGCTTATAAAGAACGTTAAATCCTATCCTTGTGTGGTGTACATCTGTGGGGGGGAAGTTACTCATCTGTACGATCGCTGGAGACGGCTCTCCCCGGAGACCTCTCCCCTTGTCCTCGGCCGACCCTCCCGGTCCGTCTAATACTCTCCAAAAGACCATTGGTGTGGGGGTGATAGGGTGTGTTGGACTTGTAAGTTATACCACACTCATCCCACATGGATTTCATGTTCACAGACATGAAGTTAGTGCCTCTGTCAGACACTATCTCCTTGGGGATCCCAACACGGATAAAGCTTACCATCAACGCTTGAGCCACCACAGGTGCAGTCACTGACCTCAGAGGGATGGTCTGTGGGTAGGGGGTGGCATGGTCCATCAAGACCAAGACAAAACTATTTCCTAAGGCTGTCTTGGGGTCCAAGGGTCCAATTATGTAGATGCCCACCCTTTCAAAGGGGATGCTAACGACTGGTAATGGGAGCAGGGGAGCTTTGTGCTTTTAGCCTGATTTCCCAATGGCCTGGCAGGTGGGACAGGACCTGCAGAATGCATCTGAGACTGTCTTCATTTGGGACCAATGGGATTGGGATCAAAGCCCCCCAAAGGTCTTGTCTTGCCAGGGGTTTATCATGAGTCAAACCCATTAGGAAGGTCCAGTAACACTGGGTGACCTCCAGAACATGGGCTACCCCAACACCAGGAACCTTAGGCTCACTATAAAGAAGCAGCTGCATATTGCATTCGGAACCAGCATCTCGTACTCATAACTGATGCATCGCTGCAGTTGCGTAAATAAAATCAATGCATCTTATCCACTGTGTGGCTCGACACCAGCACATCGTTTCGGCTGCACCTCGCATCCTCGTCGATGACGGGATCAAGGTACTTTGGTTCAGTGGGCCCAAATGGGTCCCTGTGTCTGGCCAGTGCTCCATCGCAGTCAGCCTGAACTTTTACCTTTGCCCCAGTCCAGCAGGACCAGATATTCCATTTAAGTGCTTATTGCTTCTAAGCAATATTTTACATTTATTCTTTGAAAATTCATATCTCAACTTCTACTTGTTGAACTTTTGTCGTTTTGGTCTTGTTTTATTAACCCCTTCAGTGCCCATGACGAGCTGGACTCGTCATGGGCTGCGGTGGCGCTGTGCCCATGACGAGTCCAGCTCGTCATGAACTCCGCCCGCTAATGAAAGGCGCGGCACTGGGCGGGGAAAGGGGCGGGCATGCAAGGGGTTAATAACCTGGTATGGAGACTTTTGTGATGTTGTCACTGTGTTAGTGTTGCACAAATACTTTACACATTGTCTCTTAAGTTAAGCCTGACTGCTATGTGCCAGGCTACCAGAGAGTGAGCCCAGGTTAATTTAGGGTGTGTTGTGACTTACCCTGACTAGGTTGTGGTTCCTGCTCGGACTGGGTGCATACCTCTGCCAACCAGAAACTCAATTTCTAAACTGAGTAGTTAGCAGATGGGAATTTAATTGACTGTCATTACTGGTTTCCAACTAAACAAACCGCACCAAGTTATGCTGCGGCGGAGCGACTAATACGATTCATTATGTTATTATATTTTACAAACCAGGCCCGGCATTTATGAATTTTGATATCTGGGATAGGGAAATCAGCGCTCATAATCCTCTAGTAATTACTCTTAAAACATACAAGCCAAGCATTTCTATACCAGGGGTACGGCCCCATTTAGAAGTTATAACCTAGAGAAGCAGAAGTTTCCAGTAGGGGGTTTGGGAGGCAGTTGACCCAGAGGTTGCACTGAGACAAATGATTTTTTCGAGCTGATGGTAAAACCTCACTTTGCCTACAAGAACCAAGTTGCCCCAAAGTTACATTAGCCTGCTCCTTAGGCCCCTCTCATGCACCATGCCTGTTGTATAATGTATGTGTGATTGTTGAAAAATCTGAAGCTCACTCTCCCCTCCCCACACAATCTTACTGACCAAGCTACACCCGATCTGTAAGTGTGGCGAATGCACTTTTGGTAAAGCTCAGTGGCAGGTGTATTGTTGAGAAATCTTTTCGTTTTTCAGAAGCAAACTTCAAGAGCTGGGTTTTTGTTTCTGAAAAACAAAAAATAAATATCCCTGACTCTCACAGAGTTTTCTTCATGAGCATAAGATATTTGTTTCCTCCAGGACTCGCAGTTGCGGGACAAGAAAACAAATAGCGAACACCGTGCTCTGAAGAGGTCAGTGCTTTAGTCACTGTGTCACACATCAAGGGATTCCGACAAAAGACCCAGCTGAGGCACCATTGCTGGGAACACAGTAATTCCTCTACTTTTAAATGAGCAGGAAGGCTACAGGTTTGGTATTTGTTATGTAATGTAAATTTACTGCTGGAGCAGACACATGCTTAGCTTCTTGGTGCACAGAGAACACATAACAAGGGTAAAAACTGCAGGCAATCAGATGGAGTGGAGCCCTGCCATAAATGTGGTGATTTACAGCAAGGCTCCTGCTCCGTTAAACCCTAAATAGCACAGTTTTAAAAACAGCTTTGGAGTGTGGCTCTGAACAAGAGGCCAGCGAGCTAGCCCTTGTAAGTCACACTGGAGGTCCTGAGACAGTTAAAGATCCAGTCCTTGTCCCCAGGCAGAAGGTAGCAGAGCAGCAGGACATTAAGAGCAGCAGGGCAGCAGTCCTTCAGAGCAGCAGCCGAGCAGAGTGGTAGCCCTTTCAGCAAACCAGCAGTCCTTCTTCCTGGCAGAGTATCCACAGGTCCAGAAGTGTACTGAAGAGTTGGTATCCGAGGTCCCCTTTTTATACCCAGATGTCCTCCTTCTGGAAGTTGGGAGAAGCTTCTAGGCAATGGCTTTGAAGTGCATGGAATTTCCTGACCCACTTGCCCTTCCAAGCTGGTTGCAGTGACAATGTGAGGTTGTTAGGCCTTTTGTGTGAAGGTTATTCAGTTGCAAGTAGGGCTGTGCTCAGCCCAGCCCCACTACCCTGCCAGCACATGGCTCATTCAGGCACACCTAATCCTCTTATTGTGTGATTGTCTGGGAGTAATTCACAAAGTCTAACTTGCTGCTACACCTAGTCATGTGTCCAAGGCCAAGCTACAGACATAAAAGAGCTATGGGCAGAAAAAGGTCAACTTTCCAAAAGTGGTATTTTTAAATTGTAATCAAAAACCCTACGTTAACATTAAATAGGGCATTTTAGCTCCCATTTGTAAATTACAGTTTATGAAACGTAATAAGGAATCGCTAATATTATCCTATGGGAGAGGTAGGCCTCACAGTAGTGAAAAATGAATTTAGACAATTTCACTACCAGGACATCTGAAACTTAAAAGCACATGTCCAACCTTTTAATTACACAGCACTCTTCTCTATGGCCTACCTAGGGCCTACTTTAGGGGTGACTTATATATAAGAAAAGGAGAGTTTAAGGCATGGCAAAGGGTTTTTAATGTCCAGTTGTTAAAAACTGCATTCTGGCTGCAGTGGCAGGCCTGGGAGATGTTTCAAGGTGCTTCTTAAGTGGGTGGCACAATAAGTGCTGAAGGCCCACTAGTAGCATTTTATTTACAGGCCCAGGGTATGTGGTATACCACTCTACAAGGGACTTACAAGTAAATGAAATATGCCAATGGCATATAAGCCAATTTAACCATGTGTTTGAGGTGAGAGCACAAGTAGTTGAGCACTGGTTAGCAGTGGTAAAGTGCACAGAGTCCTAAGGCCAACACAACAAATTCAGCAAAAAGTGGAGGGTAAAAAGTAAAACGTTTAGGGGTGATCGTGTTGAGAGGACCAGGTCTAAGAATGTATATATTTAAGTTTTACATGTACTGACAGGGATAAGCTCATGAAGTCGCTTTTCACTGTTGTAAGGCTGTCTATCCCATAGACTAATACAGGGTTATTACCTTCTTACACTTAATAATTGATAACTTCAGTTTTGGAATCGATAGAGAAATGCTTCTTCCACTCAAACAAATTCTAATTTAAAACCCTCTTTAATGGTAAAGACAGATTTAGGTTACTATTCTGAAAATGTTACTTTTAAAAAGTCGGAATCTTTCTGCCTAAACTAAATGAGAATTTCTGCTAGTGTCCAGGGTCACATGTTTGTGAATGTGATGTTTTGTGTATTCCTTCCAGACATGTGGACAAAAGGGCCTTGGGCATGGGGAAGGGTGTTCCTCTCCTGAGCAAGATGTCCTAGAGGTTTGTACATGGCCTTCCTGAGCTTTAAAGGGTAGCCTCAGGGTTGTGCCCAACCCTTCTGACATCTAAGGGCTGCCTGACCTGCCACTAACAAATGCAGCTCACACTTCTGCATGCATGTCCTATGTTACCCTAGACAGTTCTGGGCCAAACCCAGGAAAGGGGAAGGGTTAGACAAAGGCGACATACCCACACAAAGGCTGGCACTGAGGATAAAAGTGGTAACCTCAGAATCTCTTATCTGAACACTCCTGGACCTGTGGAACATTCGGGAGGACTGCCCTGCTGTCTGAAGAAGGAAGACTGGACCTACTTGCCTTGATCTCTGGCTCTCCAGATGTGACTACAAGGATCAGTTAGCTGGCCTCCTGTTTCAGCTAGAGGGACACAACAGACTTCCAGAGACCTCTCCTGCTGCTGCTCAGCTGACCAGTACCAACTGGACCTGCCTGAACCCTGCTGCTTGCCTCTGCTAGAGTGAGTCCTGGCCCCCAAGATATGCTCCTCCAGCTTCTGTAGGCTGACATACGAGAGTACTTCTCCTGCCCCAAAACTACAAGTCCTAATTTCCAGGTGAAAATCTAGAGGTTTGTGGGCTCCTCGCAACCCGAAATGACTCCTTGTGTCCCCAGACGAGCATCCGCGACGCCCACTGACGGAAATCTCCAGCTACAACTTGTTTTCTTGTGTCAGCTCCGAGAACCAGTGCCATCTGCAACAGTTCACGTTGGCCGCTAATGAGAAGATCCACTGACTACCACGTTCCAGAAAATTCTTCCCCTCTTACAAACATTTCAAATGACTGAACTGACAACATGCCTTCCTGGGGGAGGCAAGGGGTTAGACAACTGCAATTTAATGCTTCCAGGGAGTGTCTGAACCTGTGGATATATGACCATGTCAAACAAACAATTGAATTGCTCCAAGGGTTCCCACAGGAGTCCAAAATCACATTCTAGACTGCTGTGGTGTCTGTATAGTATCCTGAGGCCCATAATATCTACAAAATCTAACAACCCATTACATCATTACCAAGAACCTCTGATCAGCATTAATCTATCTGCTTCCTAAAGGTCAATCAACTGATTGACTGAAGGTGGACGATCACTGGGCGTGCAAAATCCCACACTCTGTGACAATCTGATTCCCCACATCATAGCACAACCAAAGGATCTCAGATTCAGAAATCTATTCAGGATTTAAAGTTACTGAAGGCTTTCCAATGAGTTTGTGTTCAAAAGATTTTAAATTGTGATTCTACCATCTTCACTCTTAATTCACATGCCATTATTTATTCTGTTTCCTGTTTGTTTTTCCATTCTCATTACTTAGTTGTCAAATGTTGTTGCAAGATCACCCCCAACGCTTTATGGAACAACAAAATAAATACATCAATCTCTGCACATAACCATCTGCCACAATTAAGAAGTAAATCTAAAAGTGTTCAACTGTATTTAATTTGGATAGTTAATCATGTTATGGTTTTCAGAGACAATGCAATATGGTAGAAGACTGCACAGAATAACTACTCTATTCACAGTAAACTGCACCACAAACATCTCAGAGTTGCAGATCTTCTGCATCCGTGCTGTCATTGCCATATGAGAACTGCAGCTTAGATTGCTTCCTCTTAGCTACCACTCTTGCACACAGGTACTATAGAAGCCAAGTGCTTTGATTGCTAGTGTGTCGAACACTCCTTGTGATGTATCTGCCTATGCTTGTCAGTCTGGGGTTACTCTAACTGATCCAAAGCACTGCCATAGAATTCTAAACACTGAATTGTATAATGTTCAAAGGAGAACACTGATGGTAAAAACAAAGATGGCAGGCACTTTGTATTAAAATGTAGTTGACATCAAATGTAAACACCGCAATTCCAATGTATTGCTTCTTCTTATTTCCCTGTCGTAACCACTGAGATGTTTACTCTAACTGCATATCTTTTGCACCTTGAAACTATCACTATGCCTGAGGGCCAGATGTTCTTCTTTGTTCTAATATTTCCAGGTGTTGCTTCAGAAACGCCTTGCACTGGACTAAGGAACTTGACCTTGTATAGCAATGTCACCCCTGTGGCCTGCTGTAGGCTGTGCTTGCTTGGGTCGCTCTTTGGAAAGAGTTGATTCTTCAATACTGGATTAGGGATGGCACTTGGCTGAGTGTCATGACTTAATACTTCTAATATGAAAATTCATCTGTTTTACTTTATATATTTAAGGAACTGTTTATTTAATAACAGCTTATAGCAAGTATGCTAGCAACTACAAGTAACCTTGATCAAAGACAACAGTGATAAATAAGTTCTAGCTGAACCAGTATATTAGAGTAACCACGATCCAGGGCAACATTGACAAAAAGTTTCACAATGAAATGCGTTTTCAATGTGATTGTTCACAAAATGTCCTCCTGGCTTAGTCGCTCCTCTGGTTTCTCATAAACCCAGGCTTTGTGATTTAATGGTGGATACTATGGAGAGGAAAGAATATCTCTCATTACAGAGACAAATTGAACAGGTGTTGATTTGGCTTCATAAAGAAGAGGTAATCATCAAAATGCGTTGAGACAAAGATAGCAACATTATACCATAAAAATAGATATTTTTTTTAATGGTATTTGCAGGCAATTTGTATACTGCACTATCACTCACATAGATGACAACTAGCAAGGTATGTAATTGTTTTCTGAAATTTAAATATGCCAGGCTCTGCTCTGATTTGAAAAGGCAAGAAAATGCCAAAATCTTGGATCGCCCACCTCCTTTTCATATTTAAAATTGGGAGAGTGAAATGCAGTTTTCTTTTTGATCTCTAAGATCAGGATGTAAGTGCTTAAGATGAAAAGTGGAATGGGAGTTATAGTAGCATTTGGGAAGAATACATGCTACTTTGAATTGTATTCACTTTTGTACTGGGAGCCATAGTCTATAACTGGCCAACCAGTTATTTAACTTCAAATTGAAAAATATTCTGATTATTGCATTTTGTATGTATATAGATGGTATTCTCATAATCCAATTTAAATTAACTATATAGACTAGAGATTTATGGCTGAAGCATAAAATTGTGAAAATACCTCTTAAGATTTGTAGGATGTAAAATTTGAATTTTGATACTGTGGAGATTTGGGGCTTGAGTGTTAGCGGATAATCTAGGATGATGCCTAACTTACGAACAGTTGAGACAAGACGTAGGCAATTGCCTGAGAAGGAAGGGAACAAAGCACCATTCAAGTTAGAGTTTGTTTTTTTTAAAACTGGGTGATGTAAAGTTCCTAAGGTCAGACTCCATTTTATGTAGGCCCTGGCTCCATCTTACATATTGGACGGTGCCATCTTCTTCATCTTAGACAATGGGAGCGCCATCTTCCCTGATTTATGCAGAATCGTTGTCATGTCTGTCATTTGATGCAGATGTCGTCTGACCTTATCTTTCTAAGAACTCTGCAAGTGTCAAGCCATTCGATTAATGACATAAATATAACACCTGATGCAACATTAGTCTCAAACAAGTGTCTACTTTTCACCATGTCAAGGTTACGGAACAGATAATGACATATAGCCGAAATAGTGTAGTCTGAATTGACGTCCTATTACCTTATATGCTCATAAGGAATTGTCTGGGACACGCATTCCTAAACTTATGTCAGAAATTCCAGTTTCTGACAAGATTTAGTATATAAGAACTGTCACTTGACCATTTGTCAGGAGAGGCCCTTTGCCCAGATTATTGCACAAATTCTGCCAAAGACGGTCTCACCTACTGGCAGCACACTTCACACTTCGCTGGTGCTACATCTCGCCTGAAGCCGATAAGCTTAGTCTCCGAGGAAGACCCCTACCGCACTGCGCTGATAAAGACAGTCATTGCTGTCAACAAGGTATGCAGTGCATCTCTTCTCTCTAAGAAACTCTAGACTGCAAGTTGCTTTGCCTTCCATGCTCTCTCAGTGTAGCAAATAGAAGTAGACATTAGGCTGTTAACAGCTAGATGACATTTTAACCATGTTAGAAATGTTCATTTTATTTTTGCTATTTATAACTTGCCTTCTTGCTGTTTTTATAATAATCTGTGTAGTTGTTTTAGATGTACTGAGAAGCAGGTTATTCCTGTAGTAATGAATACTTTTACATAAAGTTTTCATTCTGCTTAGTGCAGTGTGCATGTGATCCTGTTAAAAGGCGGGCCTATAATTTCTGGACCGGTTCTAGAGACACAATCCGAAGGTTCTTTTTAGCAGCACAGAAGCGTAGTGCGGAAAAATTCATTACTAAGCCATTCAATAAACCAAAAATCCTTTTGGACACATAGTAACCACAGACAACTATGTAAAGTTAGTTTGATTTATTACAAAGCCAAACATAATTGAACATAAAGGCACCTCAAGACAAGAGTGTACAAATACATTGGAATTAGCATAAAGCCAAATCTGCTTCTCCAATTAAAACGATGTAGGATGACTAATACAATTAATTCAAGAAGCAGAATGCAGAGGATCAGAAACCATGAGTCCAAATTTCCCTGCATCGAGGGTCGATGAATAAAAAGCATTAATCTATCCCTACACTAACACTAAGATGAAATCCATACTCAAGCATCTTCAGGAAGGAGGATGAAAAGGTACCAGCACGTGGAGGCTTCCTAAGAAGTCCGTCCACCATTGATGGATCGGTGGCGTGAAGCCATCGAGACAGAGCTTGTTCTTAGATGCTCTTTCTCTGAAGGCAAAAGAAGTAGTGGGCACTTTCCCAACTCCCATCATCACATTATTCGTAGATAACTTTCCCAAGATATATTGTGGATCACACCGTCTGCTCTGGATACAATCCTTAAGATGTTTTTAGGGACAACGGAATTCTTTTCTTGAAACATTTTGTCCTTGGTTCCCAGGCCTTCTCTTGTGTGAATCATAACGACCTTCCTGTATCAACTCAAGCCACAAGATTTTAATTTCTTCTCTCCTTGCCTGACTAGTAAAACAAAGACATTATTCTAGCTAACAAGAACGTTCCTTTCACCTGCAACACAAACGTGAGAAAGAACAAATTCTACATCACGTGTGAAATTCAAACTGTTAATTCTAAAGTGGGAGGTTCCAGGCAACTGCATTTTAGGCCTACAAAGTTCAGCTAACATAAGAAAGCGCCATAGGAACGTTACAAAATTGCATAGAAAATAAGGCACCTTCAGTTAATGCATTCACCTATATATAAATGACACGATTAAAAAATACATTTAGTACATGAAGCATTGTCAGTTTCACAACACAAGTTCTTCATGTTAATGTTTTCTGCTAGTTACATTCACCTTCTACGTTAATTCTCCATGTTACTTTTCAACGGCCTAAACCACATCACGTTTCAGGTTAATACATTTCAAAATTCTAACACTTCATGTTATTATGACAAAAGATTATATGCGGATTTGCCCTACACGCGTGATTACAATGCACTCCTACAAATAAAATCGATTTCCACTACATCACTGTGAATAACAAAATAGGTTTGATACTGTTACCACGGTGTCCGGTGTTAGTATACCAAAAGCAATACCTCTATTTCAATACCATATTGAATAGTATTCTGCGGGGCTAAAATAACCTGTGTTTCATATTAATCGATGGTGCATTGAACCAAGTTCACCAGTGTCACCAGTGGGTGGGAAAGCACATCTTGCAGAACTATACTAGAGTTGTAGTTTACGCAGCAGTTGGCGCATAAAGTGGGGCTCCTACCTTACGGTTAAGCCTGGAGTTATTACGTCATTAAAGAGATGTCTGCAGTAATAAAGGGGCTACAAGGCCGGTTTTGGCTGGCTACACAACCATTCCTCTCCCTGACAACTTAACACTTGCCAAGGTGGTAGGAGTGTTAAATTACACTATTACCTTATACAGGAGACTCGTATAGTTCGTACAACATACATTGACCTACTGTCGCAGCGGAATCTGCCGCTCCTGCACAGGTACAAACTATTAGTACACAGACTATTAATGCTATCATGGGAAAAGAGCCTACGAAGTGTGATGAAATGACTTTCTGGGTTGCTCACCAGGACAAACATAGAATACTGACTATATGTCTCCCTCTTGGGATGGTGCCTCCTGTAGAGAAGTGTAAAACCTGGGGAAGCATCTTTGCAAGAATTTATACAAGTACGCATGGTAAATCTTCATTGGCAGTCCTCCTTGATGTACTTAGGTCTGAATGAGCACATAGCTGCACTATCTCTAGACTTAGGAATGAAGTTAATGAGGAACTTCTCTACAGTATCCTCTATCATCCTAAGCAATATCCAAAGACAGGCTTCAGTTCTGGATATACGTCAGGGACTGGAAGCAGTTCCAATTAAAGATAATGAACGGCAACTACCAAAAACAGTCGCTGAAGTTAACACCTCTGTGGATATGGATACCTTGGGTACTTGACCCGTTAAGCCACTTCTAGAACATAAAAATGACACTGAGGTTTCGGTTAAAGCGAAATCTGCGACGGATGGGAAGGAAAAAAACTGAAAGGCAATAAAAGAGATCGACTGGATCACTCACTCTTGGGAATCTGGCAGGTAAGTAATCTTGATACTATTAAGAGACTGCAAAAAAAAATTAAAACATGAATGGTATCAGTATTCTGATAACCGCTCTTCACATTCTTTTTAAGACACTGACAGTAATAAAACAGGGAGGAGGAGCCAATCCTAGTACCAAAGAAAAGACAAGTACAGGAGAAAAAGTGAAGCAGGACGTGAGACTGGCATACGCATAATGAGGGATGAGAAAGGTTAGGATTCTAAAACCCAAGTAAAGAAGAAGAAAGTAGGAGGACTTTCTAAGAAACATGGTGATACAGCAAGGAGTCATCTTGTGAAACTGGACTTTGATGAAAGATCTTCTAGACAGCGTGCAGAAGTCACAATAGTGGATCAGATGCTTCAGAGGTTTCTGGATGCAAATCCAACTGATTACTTTATACAGATCGAGACTCCAGATAACTACTTAAATCTTCCTGATATGGTTTACAGTCTAAACATACAAATTGAAGGGGACATATCAGGTATTATGAAAAGTCTTTTGATCACAATTATCTGATGATTACAACATCATGTTAGCAGAAGAAGAATGGCCTCGAGACTTTATTAGGGAAGCACCCCTGAGGGAGAAAGTCATAAGGGAAGCCTTCTCTCCCAAAGTACCTGAGGATATCAGGGAAATGTATGCCAGTGAATGGATTGTGAAACAAGCATCAACCCTCTATAGAAACCAAGCAGGGTGGGACAAGCAGTCCACATGTCCTTCCCTTACGTACTGAACCACAAGCACAATACCCTTTAAATCCAGTAGCAAAGCGTGGTATAAAAGCAACATTAGTTCAGTTGTAGTACCTGGGCACAATAGTGTCTTGCTTCTTACCAATTAACGCACCCCTTTATCCCGTCTCCAAGCCAGATGGCTCCTATAGAAAAGTTTTAGACTATAGAAATTTAAATTTGCACACACCAAACTACGAGGTGCAAAACGCAGATAGCATAGGTTAATGACCAACTTGGTTCAGAAATACACAAAACAACCCTGGATATTTCCAATGGGGTTTTCAGTCAAAACATAGCACCTGAAAGTGAATTTCTAACCACTTTCAGTTTCGAAAGACTGCAGTTTTCATTCCAGCACTTGTCCATGCCATGCCATATTTTCAGCATGTATCATGGAGATCTTACAACCAGATCCCGAGGTATTGTCATACATTGATGATATCTATCATACTGAATATGATTTGAATCTACACCTTATCAGAATAGACAGAGCGGTGACCATATTAACATTACATGGTTCCAAAATTAATTTTAAGAAATCAAAGATTACCTAGCTGATGGTGACCTTCCTAGGACACGAGTTATCCAGCTAGGGCAAGTGTTTAGCTCCAGACTTCCTTCAGAAGTGTGCTACCTTGCAGCCTTCCAATACACTGAAAAAGTTGCAATTCCTGTAGGAATTTCTTAACTTTGGACGTATTCATTGACCTCACTACGCTGAGAGTGAATCCCTTGTATGATGTGATTCCTTCTATGTTTTCATCTACACAATGGCTGAATGGGCAAACTGATGATTCCTTGGGTGTTCTACAAGCAGACACGCTTGAAACGAAGGGCCTCATTTAGATCTTGGCAGAACTGCTGACGTCCCGCCGCAGCGGCGGTTCGAAGTACTCCAATGACCAGATGGTGGTACACCTGCCATATTTAAGATGTGGCATCCACAGGCTGTGTCCCACCGCGGTGGTCTTCTCTGCTGGCTAACAGTACTCCATCGCCGTTAGGTCCACGGGTTTGCACCGAGCAGATTTAGATGTACCTGATGTGCTGGCAGTGCCATAGCCATTAAATATAATTGGGTTGCCCTGTGTCCCTCAGAACCTGGGTATACAGTTATAAATTACAACAAGTTCAGTTGGGTGACACAATTCCTCAACAAGAATTGTGAAAAATGTTGACTGCTCAACATTGATAACAACGGGTCAGAAAATGATCACTTTAAGGAAGAAAACAATCGTATTTCTGAAAGATGAATCTAGCTAATAGAACACCACAAGCATGACAAAAACAGTTTTTTAGTTATATATATTCATTTTCATATATCCAACATTTTCTTTACATGATGTAAATCATTTTTTTATATTTAGCTGCCCATAACAAGCAAAATACAATTAATTACAAACACATATATTAGTGAAAAATTAAATAATCCCAGTGTTCACACACAAAACATTTAAGACAATCAAAACATATAAAGTCCGATGTCCAAAGTTTTTAAAGTTCAGGGTATTCTTATCTCTTCCTTTTATATCATAGGATACCTGACTTAGGACATAAAACTGTGCCGTCGTCGTTTCAACCCTATCATCTTGTGTTAGTGACTACGCATCATTCTGGGTCTTCTTCAGGACTAAAAATTATACCAGACCAAGGGACAACTTTCAAAACGATGTAGTCAGGTACACAGAGCTTGAGTCCTGTCAAATATCAACAACAATATGAATGTCAAAATACTGCCCCAGTTGAGGTTCACTTAGTGTGTAGGGCTAAGCATCACCCACTAAAATATCCAGTATATTTCTTGATAAAAATGTTCAATTGGATTGGTGACTCTTCGTACAACAGATTCCTCTCAGTGGAACCGCTACTGACTACGGACAAGCAGTGGATGTGAAGTTTGAGTATGATCCCTCTCTTCGTACACAAGCTTTTCTCCAATATGAACCGGGTGTTGCTCTGACTCCAGTCACTTTATCCACTAAGTTTTACCAGATTATATTCTTTACAGATGGCTCTGCCCAACATGCAGTAGGAATAAAATACAAATACTCCGCAGCCTGCGCTGTAGCAAAAGGTGTAGTGAAGGATGGTGACTTCATCCCACAGCGCGACCACACTATAATCTTAGGTGATAGTACTGCACAGTATGCCGAATTACATTCCCTGGTACTTATTGTGTCGGACTGGCCTTTTTATGTGCAAGGGTATGTTACTTACAGCATTGCTGTTAGAATGGATCCAAGGATTCAAAAGGAAAACCTATAGAGAATAAACAGCTTTGGGGAAAGGTAGCTGTCTTACAAGATAAGCTTCCATTGATCCTTATGAGGCCCACTTTGGGCCATCAGCATGATGGCATTCACACCAAAGGGAACTGTGTAGCAGACCTAGTGGCAAAGGCTGCAATTCAGACTGTTGGAGTAGAAGTCTTAACCAGATCTCAAACAAAGATCGACACAGACATAAATGTAATTAAACAAGATGGGAAGCTTCCTGCATGCTTTCCTCCCAAAATACTCTTACACCCTTAATTCAGATAACATTACTGAAGTCACGATACCACGAGTGAGAGACAGAATAATACTTAACAGTCTGTCCAGATAAGATTTAATCAAGGAAGCCCATGAGGGGTTGTCTCATGCAGGAATTAATGCAACTGTAGAAATGCTATAGCAACGCTACTGGAGGCCTCGTTTATATAAACAGACTGGAGATTATAGGCCTGATTTAGATCTTGGCAGAACTCCTGTCATCTCTCAGTGGTGGAGTTCGCAAGTACTCTGTCGAGCTGACAGATGCTTTAGATGTGGGCTGGCTGATCCTCTGTCCGCGTTGACAGAGTGTTTTCCATCGCGTAAGCAGCTCACCACCCTCGACCCGGCGGACTCCTCTGCTGGCTAACATTACTCCATCATTGTCAGGGTGGCGGGATTTCACCAAGCCTATTTAGATTTCAGTTGTGCTGGCGGTGTCCTAGCAGCAGATTGCTGATGGAGGGATTCCGTCACAGGACACGTTCCACATTGTACTATTCCTGCAGCTTTTGGATGGATGCTAGCATCATGCACCTGATGTTTTTTGGTTAATTGTTTGCACCTCTCATATGACACTATAAAATCACTCCATTTCAGACCATGATCCTTTGCCATTCCACTACAGCAGAACATTGCTCCTGAGCACGTTTTCAGTTGTCAGGTTTCTTTTTTGCTTTCTCTGTTTCTTGTTCACTTTGTCTTTTTTTAAGTTATTACCTTGTGGGTCATTAAATTCATTTAAGTTTATCATTTCATAATGGCAGGGAGAATTAATCCACGTTTTACTGAGGGAGCATTGTCAGTCATGGTGGTTGAAATTATTAGAATAGAGCCACAATTGTTTGGAGCCCAAGTACAAAATACAGCTATAGCTCAGAAAAGGCAAATGTGGACCAGCATAGTTGATAGAGTGAATGCTGTTGCAAATAAGCTGCGCACACAAGAGGAAATAAGGAAGTGGTGGAATGATCGGCAAGGGGAATGTGTTCCCTGGCCACCAAACATCACTTGGTAGCCCAGAGGACTGGTGGTAGTTCTCCCAGCCCCCCTTACATTGTTATCCCAGGGAGGAGAAGGTTTTGTAGATCCTACATCCTGAAGGCTTGTCAGGAATCCCTGGTGGAGTGGAGACTGGTGAGTTATACTTTTGAATGTGTCACTAAATGTAATAGTCATTTTTGCATCAAATGTAGCTGTTGCTAATGTGTTTTGGACGTTTTTGAAACATATAAACCCATATATAAATGTACTTAATATTTGTTTCAGGTATTTGTAACATTATTGTTTTTTCCATCATTTTACTAATGCTCAAAATGTGAAGTCAATTTGTGTGTCTTTTTCCATGTGTTATCTGTTGTTTTTGTCTTGTTTAGTGGAATCTATTTTGTTGTATTTAGGATTACATGTTTCAATCTCCATTTAATTTCATATGCTTTTATGGTGCTTGCAAGTGTTTTTTTTACCTAATAACATCTGTTTTATATGAGTGTTTTATATTGTAAATGTCGGTTTACTTTCACTGCACATATTTTACTAAGTATGTTCAACTTACAATTTAGCAAGTGTTGTTAATGTTTAATTGAAATGACTACAACTACCATGATGCACTAAGTTTGTTTTGTGAAGATCATATTGCAATGTGATGTTGGTCATTCTATCGATTCTTTCGTATTTCAACAGTGTTATATATTTATCAATCTCTATTTTATGCTGTTTTAAAATTTCATTTTTTGTTTAATCTTGTATGTTGTCACTTTCCTGTTATTTTATTGAATTGATGTGATTTCTTTCACAAATCAAAGTATGTTGACTTAATATTTTTAATGTATGTTATGTTGTATGCTGAATATAAGTTGCATTGATAATAAATTAAGCAATGTTTATATGATTACTAATACTATTTATCCTTTTACGTTGTTTAATTGTCATAATTTGAGCCTGATAGGCCCCGGAATGGTTTATTTCACATTTCTCGTCTCTACTGTGTTGTGAATGTTTGTTATATTTTATGTATGCATTCTAATTTTTCTTTTCATTACAGGACATCTTTTTACCTGCCTATTTAAAGTAGTTTTAGGTGTAATTTAAGTCTGTGTACCTTATCATAATACTACTAAATGGTATCATCATTATCTTAATTTTCTTATTCTTTTTAGGTTGCTTCAATCTTGGCTTCAAACCCATCTGATGTATAATCCAGACTTTTACAATAAAACATTTTTTATAATAGGTCCAACACCCAGAGTACATGGACAACTATCTGCCACTACTACCAAGGATACCTCCACTCCAGACCAGGAACAAGACTTCAGTGAGGAATCCACTCCTACAAGTCCGGATGATGAGGAACAGGTTGGTCCATCTGGTCTGCCTAGGCAGACAGATCCATTGAGTCTCACTCGGCCCACATCTACACCTCCCACCCCAGCTTTACCACACCTCGGCCTGCATACCTCTACTTCCTGTGTCCAAAGGAACATCAACCCAATCCTGTGCCCCCAGTCCTGGCTGCTGCTGATTCAATACCACCCCCTCCAGTTCAGCCAGGACCCAGTGGGATGGAGCACACTGGGTCAAGGGCACAGGGCAGTGGGGGTAGGGGTTGTGGGAGGGAATCTGTGGCCCAGCAAAGTGAGGCCACTGGGTTCATTGTCACCCAGGCCACCATCAACCATGTCTTGGGAGCCCTTCATCAGTACCAAGAAATGATGGGCCAGCCCCTTACAGAGCTCTGGGAGATGAAGCAGTTGCAAAGGAAGCACAATGTACAGATGGAAAGTGTAAACTCCAATTTGGGCTTCCTGACTGGAGTGCTGCATGATTGTTTTACCCATATGTCAGGGCTTCTCCATCAACATGTTCCCCTTTTTGTAGTCCAACAACATCTGGGACAACTACATCTGCCCCAGCCACAGAAAGGGAGGCCCTGCCACAAGAGGAAACATCTACAGCCACCTGCAACTATGGATCCACCAGAAACCCTCAGAAGGGGACGTTCATGCTGACCACCAGAAGAGGATGGCAAGACCTCTACCACCACCAGCAAGAGACACAGGACCTAATTTCCTCCAGTGTGTGACTACCATACACTCTGTGGACTATTTTCTGGACACATTTACCTTTTTGTGCCAGTTGTATTTTGTACATTGGATTTCAACCAATTTTGGCTCTTCAATAATAGTTTCATTAGCCATGATTGACTTTATAAATTTTTTTTGTTTGGTGTTTTAGTTTATTTGGTTTTATTGAATAAAATCAAATATAACAATTCAAAGACTGGTGTTGTATTTCTTTTCTCAATTTGTCCATTTTTTCCTTCCATCATATATTTTAAAATGTAATAAAGATTGTTCATTCATCAATAAATTCCATGTTGGTAATGTTTTTTAAATTTTTTTAAACTGACAAAATAAACTCACAAATCAAAAACTAGTATTTGATTGAATTGGAATAAAGAATTGTTTGTCATATTTTTCGAATACATTACAACCCATGCACAACCCGAATACTTAATGCAATTTTTTCATTTACAGTTCCAGACCTTGCCCCCATGGAAGAACAGGATATAATCAAAACATTCAGATTAAATAGGTAAACTAATTTTGATTTATGCCATTAGCTGGAGCCAGCTCTTCTACCTCACAAGGGAAACATCCATTACAACTCAATTGTTACAACACAACTGCCTTTGCATCGCATGCCATTACAATGCACACCATTACAACACATGTCACTACAACGCATGCCATTACAATGCATCATAAGGTAAGTAATGGAGATTTCTTTAGTTTTAGGGTGGGTATGGGTTTTGGGGTACAAGGGAATAGTAATTTTTACCCCTACACTATCCAACACTTTCCCTACTGTTGCACTCACTGGAGTGGGAATAGTATTTTTACCCCTACACTATCTAACACTTACCCTACTGTTGCACTCACTGTAGTGAGAATAGTCATTTTTAACCCTACACTATCCAACACTTACCCTACTGTTGCCCTAAAAGTATTATGCGTTGTAATGGTATGCATTGTAATGTTATGCATTGTAATGGAATGTGTTGTAAAGGTTGTGTTTACAAAGGCGTTGTAAAAACATGCAATGTAATGGTAGTTGCGATGTAAAGACTACGTTGTAAAAGCATGTGTTGTAATTGCATGCGTTGTAACGTCATATATTCGCCTCACAATCGAAATCCTACAACAATTACACTAATAGTGACAATCATGGTAGTGCCCCATTTCTTGGACACAGGATCATTCCAACACACTATTGCAGTATCTGGTGGAATGTCACAACCAACTTTCAGTGGTGTGATACAAGAAGTTCTTTCTACAATGATGAGACACATCAACAGCTTCAGACAGTTTCCACGAAACTTTGTTAATTGTATCAGGTGTGATGCTCTGTCACAAATGTGAAGGATGTTACGTTAAACCTATTACAAGTGACATAGCATAAAATGCACTTATGATACAGTGGATGTTTCAAACTTCACATTAGTGACCTAGTGTTATAAATAAACAATAGTAAGCATGTGTGCCAAAATTACTAGAAACATAAGATTAAATGGCTGCATTTAAAAAAAAATTTTTTAATTGAAAATATTTTAGTCATACAGCATTTAGGCAAAGTAACTTTTAAGACATATATAGCAACAATACATAGTACTCTGTTTAGCTTGCTTCTGGACACCAAACAGTTCTCAAATAGATTCATTATCACACACTCATTGTATCTCGCCCCTCCCGGCCCTGCCTAGTTGGTTTACCGGGGAGACGCAGATATCGCCTCTATATGCATTCCACTTCGCCCATTTAAAGTCCCATTTTCCCTTGCATCCTCTGCTTTTATATACGTCTTTCTCGGCTATCATACTTCTATCCATGTCTCTCTCCCACCCACTCAGGGTTGGAATGTTCCCTACCCCCCATTTTTGGGCGATGTTTCGTTTGGCGAGGATCATTCCCAGGATGAACCAGGATTGTTCGATGGTGGTTAAGTCAGTGGCGTCCCATATTTTGAGGAGGCAGAGTTGCGGATTGGGGCTGAACTCTTTACCACACACAACTTGCATCAGGGAGGTTATATCTTCCCAGTATAGTCTAATGATAGGGCAATCCCAGAGAGTATGATAGAATGTGCCTCCCTGAGTGCAGAGCTGAAGGCACCTGGAGTCCTCTCTCTTAACTATTTGAGCAACTGTACTACCTGAGAGATATGATCTGTGTAGGATTTTAAGCTGATCTGTCTAAGTTTTAGTAAAATGGCTACTTCGTGGAGGGAAGCCAGTGCTTCCTGCCAGTCTTCATCCTCTAAGGTGCCTATATCTTTCTGCCAGAGGTCTCTGAGTCACCGGAGTGGGTCTGGTAAGTTACTTCCCAGCTTTTGATATACCATGGACATTGCCTTGCGGCACATGGGTTCTGTTAGGAGCCTATCTTCCAGTGGTGACGCTTCAGGCAAGGTTTCATCTCTGGCGATGGCGGTCGTCAGGGCATGGCGTATTTGCAACTATTAGAACATTTCAGAACTTGCCAATTTATATTAGGTCTGTAGCTCTGAGAACAGGGTTACCCCTCCTCTAGTCCAGAGGTCTCGGTGTCCCACTTTTCAAATCCTGGGCAGCCGCTTAATCTACCTAGTTGTTTGCCTTCCCACAGAGGCATTGCTTGCGTTACTTTTCTGTGCCAACCTGGTTTCTTGGTTGCCTGGTGCCATATTGCAACTGTTTGAGCAGTTGGACCTGTTAGGGTTTGTTGCTTGGGGTTTGTGTAAAGGGCGCTTTGTAGCTTCCCGGGCCCATTAGTATTCTATCCATTTGGTATGCTAGATCAGTGTGTGTGTGGCCACTAGTTGGGATGCCCAGTAGTATAGTTTAAGGTTGGGTAGAGCAATCCCCCCTCATACCATTCTCCCATTCATTTGCCATTAGCTATTCGTGGGGGTTTTCCTTCCCATAGCAGGGTTCTTACTGTGCTCTGAATATTGTTCAAACTTTGAAAGGAGTGTTTTGTAGTGTGTATAAAAAGCGTGGCAATGCTACCATCTTGAACAGGGACAGCGGGAGAGTCTTCCAATGTCGTACATCGTTTTGTATGTGAGTCACTGGGCCCTGGAGGTTGTTGGTGTGGAAGAGGAGTGGGTCTGGTGTTATAAAGATCCCCAGGTAGCAAAAGCCTTCATTCGCTATTGTTACCTCGCAGTCTGGTGGTAATGTTGGCGTTGGGCCATGGAGAGTGAGCAATGTGGATTTGGACCTATTTATGGTGTAGCATGAATGTCTGACAAAGATGGTAAATATCTGGAGAATCCTGTTGATGGAGGCAGGCGGTAATGCTATATATAGTTATATATCGTCTGCGTACAGAGATATTCTGTCTTCATATTCTTCTGCCCATTTTAACTCTCTTATTAGTGGGTTTCCCCTCACCCATGTCACCAATGGCCCCACCATCAGGGCAAAGATCAATGGTGACAGGTGTCAGCCCTGCCGGTTTTCCCTCCCCAGTTGGAACTTTTGGGATGTGCAACAGTTCACTATCACCTGGGTTGTTGGGTCAGCATTGAGGAGTCTAATCCACTTTAAATAATTAGGGCCAAAGCCCTTCCGCTCCAGGATGACAAAGAGATATGGGCATTCAATGGTGTAAATGGATACATTGTTTTATTTAAACATAATATATATGTGTTTTTAATTTAATAAAATTCAATTTAATTTATGTTAAAAGTGCCAGACTTGCATAATGTTTTACACAACTGAAAAATGAATTTGATAGGCAATTTTATTTTTTTAAACAGACAATACACCAAACCAATTTTGATGTCCTTTGTTATGTCCAGATGATAAATCAATAAACAATAAAATTGATTATTTAAATGGACTTTTTCAGATAAAATGCTCCGTCACAAATGCATTTTTATTTTGAAAAAAAATCTGAATCAATGTATTTAAAATGTACTGCAATGTTGCACTAATTTTTTACTAAACTCAAAGCCAGAACATTTTTTTTTTCACAATGGTAAAACAAGCTGAAAATAACTTAAGATATTTTGAAGTCAAATTTTAAAATGTTTAGCTCTGTTCTGCAGTGGATTAGAAATGTATCAATCCCCATAGAATTTACTTATGTTTAGAAGTAATATGCAACTAACAAAACATTTGTTTTTGAATTTCTTTGATAGCATAAGTAAATACATAGGGCATGATACATTAGAAGCAACTTAAGTACTGAGGGCTAGATGTACGACCATTCTGATTTGCGAATCGCAAATTGTGACAAATTGCGAGTCGCAAATCACAATGTACAACAGTGTCTCAGACACTGTTAGCGATTCCCAATGGGGTCGCAAAATGCGAGGCTCATGAATATTATTGAGCCACTCGCAATTTGTGACCCCATTGGGAATGGCTGGCCCTCCCTGGGATGGTGGCCTGCTGGGCTCAGCAGACCACCATGTCTGGGACTGCTTTTCAATAAAGAAGGTTTTTTTTTTTTTAAATGTAGCCCATTTTCCTTAATGGAAAACAGGATGCATTTAAAAAAAAAAGTTTTATTTTTTAAGGGCAGGCAGTGGTCCCTGAGACCACTGCCTGCCCTTAAAAATATTTTCCCCTGCATTTGCAAAGGGGAAGGGGTCCGCTGTGGGCCCCTTCCCTTTTGCGAGTGCATTACCACCCTCTTAAGGGTGGTAATTTGCGAGTGTTTTGCAACCGCAATTGCGGGGGCAAAACATTCATACATGGGGTTGGGGTCGCTATTAGGAAGGGAACGCCTCTTCCTAATAGCGACTCGCAATTCCTAGATAGCGAGTTGCAAATAAATTGCGACTCGCTATTTAGGAATTGTACATAGCCCTTTCATCCAAGTCCAAGTCAAGAAAGCTTTATTCGACGATTGTCATAAAAGCATATATATAGAATACATTTGCAAGATAATACATTTTAAAATATTATAAAATGGTTTAAAACAATAAATAAATAGAGATATTTACAGAATGATTGAGCAATTCACGGGAAGGAAAATTAATCAAAACAACATTTTGCTCCTAATCACCCATGCCCTGCCAAGAAACTTTGCAACAGATATATAAACAAATGAAGTTTCAGCAGATCGTAAAATACGAACGGCCACCTTGGTAGCCCTTTCATATTTTGCATGTGCAAACGGTTCACAAACCCATTTGCGAGATGAAAATAGGGTTGTACATCTGGCCCTGAATCCATAAAATTAATTTTAACATTTGAAAAATATTTACATTGAAGTAAGTTTTACCATTGTGAAATGCCTAAATAAAAGAAACGGGCCTTCATTTCATACAAACACTTGCACGACACTGCAGTAAATATTAACTAACATTGATTCATATATATATATTTTTTTTAATAATAATACATCAGCTTTTTTTGCTCTGTACATACAATTTACAAAGGGATTTTTGTTTTATATTAATTTTTGAGACATAAGTTCATTATTCAAAACAACAAATCAGAACCATTTAGAGCTGTTAAACAGATCCTGGAGAGAAATGAAAATGGTTAAGAGAAATGATAAAAAATAATATAGGAGCAATAATGGGAAATTACAAAACTGTGACCAAATTGTTTTTAAAGATGTTCCCTACCTGCTGGAGATAATCATAAAAATAAACCAAAGTTTAAAAGCCTTGAAGCAGGTGAAATATGACAATTTGGAAAATGTTCTGAGAAAAGCTTTATGATCAGTTATATTTACACAAACACAATAAAACTATTGTATATGTCTTTACAGCAGTTTCAAGAGCAGTCGAAGAGGACATTGGCCAAGAAGGCAGGGAAGCAGCTGGCTAATGTGTATAGGGTGATGAAACATCTAACACTGAATGATACAGTGGTATAGAGGGTTAGGGACTGGAGCGGAGGCCACCACCTCGTCATCATCTTCAGAGGCCTCCACAAGTGAACAGTCCTTGTGGTGGTGGATCCTTTAGGAACTGTACCAACCTCATCCTTTCCACCACGCAGAGACCCATCTCCATCCTCCCTCTTGCTCCCCCCCCAGTTGGCCAAACCCGACCCCCTAAAAGGACTGGGGTCTCCTTTTCCAAAGGCACCTCACCCCTGCCCCTATCACCCTGGCTGCGCTGAGTGAGGAGGCTATTGACCTCTTATGCAGCATCTCTGTATGCCAGACTGCAATAGTGAATTGCAGCCTGGGACTTACCTGCCAAATGCAACAAATTATTGCATTTCTGGGTTCCATTAAATGCCTGACATGCAGAGATTGCTTGCAAAAATAGCCCTCTCACTCACCCCAGCCTCCCAAACTTCTGCCCCAACTCAGGTCCCTTACTCAGCCCAAATCCCACCCAATTCCCAAGCACATTCGCTTTTTTACATGTACCCACTCCAACAGACACAAGCAGCACAATCACACACACACACACAAATACAAACCCACAATCAAACATAAACATACACACACTGTTAACACTATTCCCACAGGAACTACAAGCACAACACCCACAACCACCACCACACCCATAGCCAGCTCCACACAAACCACAATCACCACCACCCCCACAAGGATGTATAATGATACAACGCGTACCATCACAACGCGGTATATTACATCGCGGTTTTGACAACGCAAGTCGTTACATCGACTTGCGTTGGAGGGCGCTGGATTTAGGAATAGTGTGAATTACTATTCCAACTCCAGTCTACGTACAGTAGGGAAGGTGTTGGAATAGTAATTCACACTATTCCTTAGTCTAGAGCGCCCTCCAGTGCAAGTCGGTTTAACAACTTTCGTTGTAAAAACCACGATGTAACCATACCGCGTTGTAATGGTTGCGTGGTAAAGGATGTTTCCCCCCCACAAGCACCATAACCACCAGCACACCCACAAGCACTACAATCACCACCACACCCACAACCACCACCACAACCACAACCATCACCACACACACAACCACCACAACAACGCACTCATCAAAAACAGCAACCTCACACAAAAGCACATCTATGCACAAAACAACACCAACCAAAACCAAACACACACACTCATCAGAATACCAAACAACAGCCAAACCACACACATCCAAACGTACACAACATACACCAGACCCACGTGTAATTGCCAAACATACAGACACAGGCACCACAACCACACTAACCACCTCAATAGCAAACTTATCAAACCCAACACATGCACAAAAAAGCACACCTACAAACAAAATACCACCAACCAAAACCAAACGCACACACTCATTAGAATACCGAACACCACCCAAAAACACACTCATCCAAACATACACAACATACACCAAACCCAGATGCAACTGCCAAATATATGGACACACGCACATCACCCACTCAAGCTCCCTCTACCTCCAAAAGCCAACCGTCTACCACCCCCCTTCCTGTACTCTTCTTCAAGAAATCACCTCTTACCTGTGCTTAACTTCTGTCAAACGTACCCCTCCCAAGAAAGATCCTTGAGGTGGCTGCTCTGTGCCCAATAGAGGCCCTTTCCTGAGGATGTTACCCTTTGGCAGTATGTTTAGGAGGCAAGTTATAGGCAACACAGCCACAGGCTGTTGTAGTGTATACTGTTTGTTCTCCTTCCGACTTTTTATTTTAATACAAGTTTTATGAGAGAGGTATCTCATTTATAAATAAAAATATTTCAGTTTTACAAAGTTTGTCCTAACATTAACATTATAATTCATTTACAAGTCATTGATTATTGAAATGTTAATGATGAAAATGTGAAATACATACTCTTACTTACATTTATGACAAACAAAACAAAGTTTTTTAAATTACATATTTGTACAGTGCAAACATTAGTGATGAAAAATTGTAATGGACACTTAAAAAAACTATTGTTTTTTTGGTGTAAGTGTTAATACAGGTGTGTTTATTTTGAACTTGATTGAGTAATAAAAAAAAGAACAGATATGCATTACACCCTAAATAAATAAGGAAAAAATTAAAATTTAACAACATTCTGAAAATGCACTAGACAAGGGGAAATGTTACATCAATAACATTACATTAATGTATATATGGTGAGTTCCTACGGATTCGACGAGCGTGCAGTACACAAGAGGCCCTAGTTCTTCATCAAGAGGCCGCCAAGCAGAGATTCTTGGAAAGAGGGTACAACCGTATCGACTTAGAAAGAACTCTGACTAAAGTCAACAGCAAAGACAGGCAGACACTTCTGGCGAATAAGCACTGTGAGATCACTGCAGAAATTCCTGAACTAAGCAGTTCAGCACTTGTTGATATTATGGATGAACCAGAAAATTGCCAATGTAGGCTCATCTCCACATATAGCAAACAGGCCAATGCTATCAAAGCCATTATAAACTCACAATGGCCTATCGTACTAACAGATGTATTTTACCCAAAAAACCTAATTTAACTTTCCGGAAGGCCTACTCCATGAGAGATGATTTGGTTAAAACTAGCCCGGAATGCAATAAAGTTACCAATTGGTTGTCACCTAAAAAAGGCTTTTATAAGTGCAGCACATGTCGTGCTTGCAAATTTGGAATCAATACAACTACATATTCCATGGCATTTTCAGATGTGCCAGTCCAACTAAAAAGTCATAACACATGCCTATCTGATTTTGCAGTGTATGTGTTACAATGCAAGTGCGGGCTACGCTATATTGGTAGCATTAAGCTCCAAGTTTATGTACGCATATTACAACATCTCCGAGCTATCGTAAACTCGGATCCTACATACCCTGTGGCCCGACACATAAAGATGAATCATAATAATGATCTCAATTGTATCCAGTATTTCGTGATTGATACAGTACCAGCAAACAAACGGGGAGGTAATCGAGAAAAGAAATCGAGACAGTTAGAAAGTAAATATATTGTCGAGCTCAATACTAAGTCCCCGATAGGCCTAAATTTATGTGAGGATTTACATAATTTTTTGTAGACAGATACATATACCTAAAAATGCGTATTATTTCCAACATAGCTTAGTGGGGTATTACAACCACTATATTTCCTCTTGATTCCAATGCAATGATCTGATATTGTCCATGCAGTCCATTCAGGGGTATTTCTAGAGTTGGATATGTAATTAATGATGATTAATTTAATTCAAACTGTGTATAAAGAGTTTCTCTTTCTATTTCCATTCAACTCTAGAGAAAGATAATAACAGTATAAATTCAAAAAGAATTTAGTCCACTACTAGCCATATGTTTATATATAATTTGTATATATGCACTGTAGACACCTCCTTATTATTTTTTCTTTTTTATTTTTGCACTAATTATTGCACTTTATCAACTCAGCACTGCATTGTTAATGAAAAGGTACGCTAAAAATGACTGAATATACATTCACTTGTAGGCATTTGATTTATATAATCAAGTATAATGGATGTTACAGCAATTAGATGTACATATTTGGCTCCTGCTCTATGTTTAAAACCAAGTGATACTGATAATGATTAGATGAATTTGCTAATATAGATTTTGTTAGTCCACAATTCTGTCACTTCAAGGAATTTTTTTTTAAAATATGCATTGGTGCATTTCAGTCAATATTAATTGATTAGTAACAAAATTAATCAATTATATAGTGTTGAATTGAAGACTTTAATTAGTGTGACTATGAATATGGATGAATATCACTGTAGTTGGCAAAAACATATGGTGGGTTTATGAACAGCATGAAATAAGCGTTCATTCTTTTGCTTTGTATTTGTACATATAGTATCTTTTCTATGTTTATTTTAATGCAGTGATTGGTGTCACATGGGTATTTGAATTGACCTATAAGTATCTACCGGCACGTAGCGCGATCATGTGACCAAGGCCACTGTGTTGGCTGAAACGCGTCATGATGACCGACTGCACAACAATATGAAATAAAACGTTGAAATTTGGCAACCGGTATATTGAAGTTGTCCGTATTTCCTGTGTGTGGAAACAGCGCGAAGGAACGGTAGTTTGATATATATATATAAATAAAGGTTTGCTGACCTACCTGTAGCTGTGTGCGGCCTCAAGCTTTTGGGCGTTTTTTGGGTGATATTAGATGCGGCGGTTCCAAGCCGCAGAGGGATCGCACAACCCGAGATCGTTGGAAGGGTCCAACTGAAGGGAATCTGCCTTTCGTGTTTGGCGCTGCAGGGGACATTTACTAAAGCAGGCAAAGTCCCATCCGAGGCTCAATGGAGGGCCGAGAAATGTGTCCTGGATTAGTTTTGCAAGACCAGAGCCCACTGGAGGGTTTTCAAAAGGTATAAATTAACTGCATTTCCCAGCATGCATTCGAAATGACTATTTACACCGTGGCACACCGGAGGCCAATTAAGGCTATTTTAGGAGCGTGCAGGGGAGAGGCAGTGTACGAGATTAACTGGTTTTTGACAAATGGCCTCTGAAGAAAGAGACAGACTCTCTGAAATGCATCAGGCCAGGGACTGGAAAAGGGATGCGAAGTTGCCTGTTTGTCTAAATAAAGGTTTGCTGACCTACCTGTAGCTGTGTGCGGCCTCAAGCTTTTGGGCGTTTTTTGGGTGATATTAGATGCGGCGGTTCCAAGCCGCAGAGGGATCGCACAACCCGAGATCGTTGGAAGGGTCCAACTGAAGGGAATCTGCCTTTCGTGTTTGGCGCTGCAGGGGACATTTACTAAAGCAGGCAAAGTCCCATCCGAGGCTCAATGGAGGGCCGAGAAATGTGTTCTGGATTCGTTTTGCAAGACCAGAGCCCACTGGAGGGTTTTCAAAAGGTATAAATTAACTGCATTTCCCAGCATGCATTCGAAATGACTATTTACACCGTGGCACACCGGAGGCCAATTAAGGCTATTTTAGGAGTGTGCAGGTGAGAGGCCGTGTACGAGATTAACTGGTTTTTGACAAATGGCCTCTGAAGAAAGAGACAGACTCTCTGAAATGCATCAGGCCAGGGACTGGAAAAGGGATGCGAAGTTGCCTGTTTGTCTAAATAAAGGTTTGCTGACCTACCTGTAGCTGTGTGCGGCCTCAAGCTTTTGGGCGTTTTTTGGGTGATATATATATATATATATAATTTAAGTTTAGAACTAACATTGATTTTACATTTATTTGAAGATAACGTTTTACCTTGTCCAGTGCAATTTCTAAATTAAATTAAATTTCAATTATTCAAATAATGTGGAATGCATATGTTTATAATTTGATAGTTTACAAAAAATAATTAAACACATCTGTTGGGACTCATTTTGATTTTTGATTAATGTCAATTTTTGTGTATGTGTCCATTATCATGAAGGCAGCTTGCACAAAATTTTGAAAAAATGAATTATACATTTAAGAGGTGGCCCAATACCAGAGTCTTGTCATAGTGCAGAGATAGTTCCAATTTACAAGAAAAGTCGGTGGCATGAATCCGGGAACTATGGACCTTTTAGCCTAATTGATGGGCTCCAAAAGATTTTCTTTCGACAGGTCCTGAGCAAACTATCAGATTGGGCACTCGTAAATAACATATTTACAAATTTACAAGTGGGATTTAGCCCAAAAGTAAGTACTCTCTATCAAACCTTTAGGTTTAATTTGATTTATTGGAAAACCTTCCTATTAGATAAAGGGCACTTATATGTCATTTTTGTTGACCTAGATGTAAATTGTGGGAAGTATTAGTAAGTATGGGAGTTTCAATTAACATTCTAGATGCCCTAATACAAATTCACGAGAACAATACTGCGTGGTGAGGTATGGGAGGAACAGGGAACAAACAGCAGCTTTTAAAATAGAGAGGGTGTACGACAAGGCTGTGTTTTAGCCCTGACTCTCTTCTCCTTGTTTATCAACGATTTGGCAAAATAACGAAATATCCTGTGTTGTTATTTGCGGACGACATACTCCTCATTTCAAAGACCCCTAGAGGCCTAAAAGCAATTTTGAACCGTTTTTTGATATTTTATGTTGATCATGGTCTAGAATTGAATATAAACAAAACCAAATTCTTGGTTTTCAATTCCTATAAATCTACCAAACCAAGACTAACTATCAATAATACACCTCTAGAGCAGGTCTCTGACTTTACTTATCTGGTGGTGACTCTGTCACACAATTTCAGATGGAAGACCGAATTAAGAAAAAGCGCACTGAAATTACAACAGTAGGCAGGGGCTATTTTAAAGATGGCAAAAAAGTTAAAATCAACTAGTATAGCTCTTGCACTTGAGGTATACAAGACTAGGACAAAAAGTGCTGGCCTTTATGGCGCAGAGCTTTGAGGCAATGAGTTAGCAACAGTGGAGAATACATTTCTTAAGATTTTAATATACCTTCCATACAGCTCCTCAACCCTCCCACTATTGCAAGATATGGGTTTATATCACATTTCATTTACCATCCAGGCGTGACTATTATTATTCTGGCACAGACTTCGACAATACCAGAGCTTGAGACCTATAGAGCTCCGCTTATAGAGATTCTAAAATCAGAGGGCCATCTGAAGATTCCATGGCTGTCGTCAGTAAGTATGTAAGGAAAATGTTCCAATCCCTCGCTCTTGAGAATCTTTGGTATTCTCCAGCAGACTCTCATTTGACATCAAAGCAATTAATAAAGGAACAGTGCAGAGAACAGTTTTGGGGAGAAACAGTAAAGAACAGTAAAGCAGGGAGTTTGACAGATAAATTCCTTGACCATATGATCGTGCTTCTGTACAAGCCTTCCTTAGATGTCATCCAGGGCCCTCCCCCAGACAGTTATATTGAAAGCTTAGATATGGGATTTTGCCCACACAAGAGTATACAGCTAGATGGGCAAACTCCAAGAACTCCAATACTATCTGCCCTGTCTGTGATAGTGCCTCTGAATCATTAAGTCACATTTTATTATTTTGTGTGGTTTATATAGTCCCAAGAAGAAAATGGATCATCCCACTTTGTAGATTGCTAGGCATAAGGTCACTGGGCCCAGCACTTAGGATACTAAAAACAGATACACAAGAGGCGATGTTGTTAGTTTAGCAAAATATTTGCATGCTGCATGAATAAATCGTAACCAGGGGGCAGAGTCTCAAAAGATGACCTAGATTTCCAAGATGATCATTGTATTTGGTACAGGATTCACACAGTAAAATATAAGCTAATTGGGATGCTGCTATTTTTCGTTTTTATATATTTAAAGTAGTTATTTGATAACATTGTATGAAATGTTAATCCGTTGGAACCCAAGACATCAACTTTTGTGTATAACTCGATTGTGATATAATTGAACATTTTAAATATTTAAAGTGTTTTATGAGAATGCATATGGACATTTTTAGCTGTATATTTATGAAAAATTATTTTATTTTTATTTTGTATGGTTTATGGATTCCTAATCCGAATTAAACAATTGAACTGAATTATACAGGTGTGTTTCTTTAGATTTCTTAAACAACAACATTACACACATATGCATTACACATTAGTAAAATATTGATTGTAAGAGAGATTTAAAAATGCATCAGTCCAGAGCTAATGTAAACACACAGTTCAAAAAGAAACAAATAAAAAAGAAGCTTACCTTTCATTCCGGCAACAACGTTGTTGTTTAGCTTTATGGTCAAGTTGCAGCAGCAAAGGAAGGACTTGGACGATCGGGTTCATGATGGAAAGGGAAGTTGAAAAAAGAAAATAAGGTACGTTTCTACCTTACATCTCTTTGAAACGGCCAACTCAGGTGTGGAGGTTTACCCGCCACAGTTACATCGGCGGAACGGTACATTGTGATTAGCCCGGCGGAATTCTTGGCTGGACTCCCTAGGACAGCCTATTTTGTCTATGGCGCTGTCGATACAGGATGAAAATTCTGACGGAGTAGGCGGTACTCGAACGGAATATCATTCGTAGACCCACCAGCATCTAAATTAACCAGGCGGATGGATTAACTGATGAAAAGTGACAACTGGACCAAATCCGCCAAGATCTACACCAGGCCCTATATTAGGCAGTGTGACATTTTTCAGCAGATTAATCCTTCTACTGTCAAAAACCCTCACCAACTTCCCTCATGATCTTTAATATCCCCTTCCGGGTGATTTATTTGGATCACATTGGCCCCCTCCACTCAGCTATCAGATATAAGTACATATTGGTGATGACTGGTTCATGTTCTTGATTCCTATGGCAACAGAGAAATGCAAGCACATCAGCAATAGTAAAGGATTTGCAGTGCCTGGTAGCGATTGGGGCAGTTCCTTCATTTTTTTAAGATAACAGCCCTACATTTGCCTCTAAGGCTTACATGGATTCAATATCTGCTCTGGGAGTTTGTCTGCAGTTCAGCAAGTGGATCCAAGCTGAATCAAACGACATTGTAGAAAGTGCTAACATCATGATTAAACAAGCATTGACTGCTCAGGTGCTAAGTTCCGGTTTTAGTGGGTGTGGGTACCCTACTCTGTATGGAGTTCAGAGAGCATTAAATAACTTGCCTAGATGAGTATTGGGAGGATGCTCTCCATGCGAGGTTCTCTTCGGAGTTCCTATATATGTGCCTGGTTTAGATAATTCTGGGAATTTGACTTAGAGAAACATTTTAATGTTTTGCAGAGTATTCAAGAAGTCAAAGACATGCTGCCTAATAAAAACCACTCTGATGCCACAACCTGTGAAGAGAAGCTTATCACTGCTACTGACATGGGGGTGTTACCCAAAGTTTGAGAAACAATTCACAAGTAAGTTTTTAAACCAGTCTATAGACCACCAGTCACTATTCTTGGGTAAAAGGCAACAGAACTGTTATTCTGCCTGGCTCAAAGAGAAACAGACAGGTGCCTATTGACCACCTTAAAAAGTACTATGTGGTCAGTCCTCTACAGCCAAACTCCTCATATACTAAGAGAGAATCAAGAGTAGTGCCTCACAGCCTCTCCCTACTCTGAGAATCTTACCCCCTGAACAAAGCAGTAACATTTCTGGCTTGAGGTCCCAGCTGGGGATATTTGAGCCTAACACTCTATGCAGAACATTGACTGCAACAAACCCAGCTGATGTTACCAGTATGACAGTAGCTACTGTCCAACGCAATTCCATGGTTTACTATGAAATTCCACTTAATGCTACATCATTTGAACTGGTGCTCTTTCAAGGGCCTCGAGAGACCAACAAAATTGAAAATGACAGGATATTTCACAGGGGACTTTACAATCCATTCTACAGTAACTCACCGCCAGAGACTGCTTCACCTTGTCAACAGTTATGTGACAAGTACTTGGTTACTCCATGGTCTTAGGCCTGGATCGTTTTGGGAACTTCCCTTTTTCATATTGTGGTCATCAATGATACTCGCCGTTTTGCTACTGCTTAATGGACATTTCTTCCCTGCAAGAACAAATGCCTAGCCTGTGGTTCGTGAACTACAGCCACCCTTCTCATCCCACAGAGCCCGAATAGGTCTCTACGCTGCAAACATTATAGCTTAGCCTGTGCCTGAGGGCATAGCATGGGAAAAAGTTTTATATTGGATTATGTGACTTACTGAAACATTGCGATTGCATTACATGATAAAAGTTTCAATGAATGATCTTGTAATGCCCGGTTCTATTTCAGATGATTGGGACATTGAGACTGTTAAAAGAACGATGTCTTATTTACAGGCATCTGCTACTTGAATAATGAAGATCCTTATTTGAATTCAGCTAATTACATAGAAATGTTTTGTTATCACCACTATGCACATCACAGGACTTGCTATCTTAGAGAAATTCACAATTACACACAGTGGGAACATTATGAGGCTCCACCTCCCAATAGTCTTTCTACTTTTTTAAAGAAATCTCCTTCAGAGTGCTGACAGATCACACCCTTCAGTCTTATATTTCATACAGAAACCACAACAACTTTCAAATATTTAATCACTACCAACAAGCTTATTTACTCTACTGAATTTAGTCAAAACCTGGCTATTCAACAAATGTTGATGAAAAAAAGCATTTAGGGAAACAAATTGTAGCAGACCCAAGACAAGGAAGCCTTAATTTGGGCCTGTATAATACTAAACGAAATGATCTTTCTAAATAAAACAATACAACAGACTACCTGTCAGGGATTTGGAACAATGCAGGACTTAAAGAAACCTTCTATACCAAAAGACAATTTGACCTTGTTCAATAAATGGCAATTCAAATGTATATGTCTGAGTCATACATAAATGATATGGTACAAAATGGAACCTTTGATTCAACCCAATGTGCTGTTTAAGGTTTAGCATTATGACCCTGTAATTCTGAAACCTGCATACAGTATTTTCTTTCCAACACTCCTGGACCTAAAATTAATCATCCTGACCCATGGCATAATACACAAACATGTGTAGTAGTTTCCAATTATAGTGTAGGTAAGCTAAGATAATGATGGCTATAACTTTCTAGTTTTTCAGTGGTAAAAGCACACTTCTCTTTAATTAATGAAAATATGGATTTTTCTGACTTTCTTCTGGGACCATACCCTAAAAGAAATAAGCAATTCCTTGCCACAGGAATATATGCCATTTATAATAAATGAAACAAATATTCAGAGAAATAAGCTGCAGAAATAAATAGGCAAATAGGTCAAGGAAACTTGCAAATGGTTTGTAAAGTTATTAACAATGGAATGCACAAGCTCTCCAGGAGAGTGTACTTATTAAATCGTATTTTGTCCTCAACCTTAGACCTCATAATAGAAGACCCAGGTTTATTACAACATGGGCAAGCTCAGTTAAAAGCAATTATACAATTAGATTGGGCACTACAAACACTCATATCAGACTTCGTGTCATGGCAACTTTTCAATTAAATATCCATGTTTGAACCATATAATTTGACACTCACTCAAAAAACAATGGCCAAGAATGAATCTACATATACACTATTAAGTATAGAACAGGTTGAAGATGGAAAGGGAAGATGGCGGGTTGATCCCGCTCCGAGGAGCACACACTGAGACTGCTCCTGTAATGCGGCCTCTCACATCCATCATTTTGAATTGGCTTTGCTATCTCCTATGGTAGTGCATTCACTTACCGGCAGTTTCTAGTGCAGGGCGGAGGGGCTAATTAACTTGGATGCAGTGGCAGCTGTTTGGTCTGGTGCTGAGCTGATTACTGATGACTGCAGGCTCGCTGGTTGAACTGTGTCTGCCTTCGCTGCTTCTGCCTTCGCTGCACTTTCGCAGACCGTGGGAAGTTGAACTCGGTCATGGCCCCTACGCGTGTGAATGCGCAGCACAGCGGTTGACGGGAGTGGGTCATTGGCACGCCATCGCAAAAGGATGAAGTTGTAAAGAAAGCGGCGTTCCCTGAGAAGAGGCAAGCCGAAGCGAAAATTGGGAAGGTCTGCCACGGCTTTAGGAAATCCCAGGATGCTCGCTGTCCTGACTCCAGTACTCTAGCTACAGGCTCCAAGGAGGGCCTAAGGATACTCCCCTACGCAAGTGGGTTACTTCCAAGGGAGAGGTTAAGGCTTTGATTTCAAGGCTATCTAAAAGCGGATCGGCCCTCCAATCCCACTTACCATTATTAGGGGATGATATGCAAACATTAACAGGCGGTAGCTGTCAGGAACCCCTCAAATGTCTGCAGTGGCTGTCGCAAGAAATGTTCTGCAACTCCTGTTAAATTACCTGTCACTAAATATCCGGGTTGGAGAAGACTGAGTCCTGGTTGGAGAGCCTCTCTTCGCATGCTGATGCAGGAATTAAGACGTTCCGCCATTATGGGACAAGACTGGACCGCACCCACTTCCTGTAGTGGTGCGCGGTCTAGTTGCTCTCCGCAGAAACGTTGGTGAGCTGCTAAAGTTTCTGCGTGACTATCGCGCGGCACACTTCAACTTAAGCATTATCCCTGACAGGAGCGTTTCGTCACCGCGCTTCGTGTCAGACATTGAAAGTATCAGAGGAAATGTTAACTGCAGCCTAAATTCATCTTTGAGGGAAGTGAGAGAGTTTG
The DNA here is from genome assembly GCF_964204655.1 of Triturus cristatus. Classification (NCBI taxonomy): domain Eukaryota; kingdom Metazoa; phylum Chordata; class Amphibia; order Caudata; family Salamandridae; genus Triturus; species Triturus cristatus. The sequence continues at coordinate 319,079,304 of NC_140586.1, read as the reverse complement.
CTTGTATTTTAGATTTGAGAAACAGTGTATTTGACTCGCAAACTTTCCCTCAGCAGAAACTCACGACTGACAGAACAAGAAGAAGCTACGCAGCTCAGACGCCTTTGACTCGTGGTGAGGTTGTGAAGGAGTTGGTAATCCAGGGAGTAACTTCTGTCATGAGAAGAACTCCACCATTTCAAGAAAGCGTGTCCAGTTGTTTTTGGTTGTCGCTCGCAGCACTAGAAGCGTTCCACAGTAATACGAGAGTAATAATATTTTTGAAATGGGAAATTCACAAGAAAGGAAGTATAACAATTATTGCTCAAGAGACAGAGTAACAGAATTAAGAGCAACAAACTTGAGGAGAAAATATCACTAACCTTCAGTGTATCGAACTGAATAATTGCATATCCACACAGGAGTTAAGGTTGTACAGTATATCAGATACTAGAGTAAAGGCTCACAGGAAAGTCTAGAAAGAAGATACTAGAGTAAAGGCTCACAGGAAAGTCTAGAAAGAAGACAACATTTAAAACCTTTTAGATCAAATGAATCTGCTGGTATTTTCTTCAAAGAAGAACTCACAAGGTGTCAACTAATCAGTGAGACTGAAGAATTGGCGGAGCTCTACCAATCAGATTTGCATAACTCATTGTCAGACAAAACAGCATAGAGAGAAGCCAGTCCTCAATAAGACACAGGTAAAAGGTGGAGCTAGAGAGAGAGTAGATTAGAGAGAGAATTTAGCAATTTGGGAAGGGTAATTGTTGTGCTTACATTGCAGGATCTCCCTCCAGAAGAAGAAGAGGAGCTAGTGTCCAGAGGCCAGTCTCTCTTGTTTTGCCTTCCACTTCCCTTTTCCCCCGGACTGAAGTTTAGTGACAGTTGTTACCACCTCTCGCAGGCTTTGGTAGGAGGGATCTGGGCAAGGTCATCTGTTCCTGAGGGAATCGCACTTGAGTTTAGACGATCTGACGGTAGCTATAATACTCTGAGCCCTGCACTTGGACTTGGATATGTGACGGATGGTCCTTTGGATTCTCCAGGATGTTCATCTCTGAATGGGACCCCTTCTGCCACTTCAGTAGTGGGTAGGGAGGAACAGACTGGCCAGGATGATGTATTGAGTGAGAAGGAACCTTCATTATTGACGATCCTTCAGATTTTGCAGATCCAAAGAGCTGAAGCATTGGAGCATTGTGACCAAGTTAAAGAGGATAATATGGCACTGCAGCAAGCACTAATGGAAGTAACTAGTCAGATGGCTAGCTTAACCCTTGATGTGGCAGAGCTTCAACAACGAGTGGCATGGGAAGAGGTAGTAGGTACAGTAACCGTAAAAGCAATTAGGGAGCAGGAACATCAACTTACATACGTTCAAAGAAAATCGAGGATCTGGAGAACAGACAGCATTGGAATAATCTTAGACTTTTCGGCATACCAGAAGGATAAGAAAGTAATGATCCCCGGCCCTACGTTGTAACTTTACTTCAAAAAGCTCTCCCGGACCTGGCAGATTGGGATATGGACTCTCAAATCCAGCGAGTTCATAGAATTCCCTTGTTTACCAAGCAAGTAGCAAACTCTAAGCACTCGCACCCTCGTCCTATTCTCATCTATGCTGGTAATTTTCTTTTGCAGCAGGTAAACTACTTTAAAGCCCACCCAACAGCCCCTCTAAAAGTTGATTCAATGTCAATCTTTGTTCAATCGGATTTATGCAAGACCACAATGGATAAACGCTGGAAGATGCATCAGCTTATTGATTCATTAAAAGCTGCAGGGGCACAGGTGTTCTTACAGAAGCCAGCACGACACAAGGTCATAAAGGATGGACAGCTACATTTCTTTCATAAGGAACTGGAGGTCTCACAAGCTTTTTGACAGAGGTGACATGGTACCTAGCAGACTTGCTCTTAGCCTTATTTTTTAATAACTATGCGGGGAGTCCATTCGTGTTAAAATTATGTGTATGACTAGCTTCAAAGTTGGGGGTAGGTTACTAAAGTATTATTGTGATTGTGATGTAGGTGGGGGTATGTGGATGGCAGTCTTTGTTGTGCTCCCAGTGGGCTGTCAAAGCAGCTGACAGCAAAGGGGATGGATGATTCCCATTTCCAACTACAGGGTGGGAAGGTTGGGGTCAGATGGTCTTGGGGTTCTGTGGTAGGTGGTTGTGTCAACTGGTGTGTCAGCCACATGGTATTGGGTGGTGTGGCTGGGGGTAGTTTTAAAAGTCAGAACGTCTGGATATGGTATTCATTATACAATATACGGAAGGTGGGAGTGAGGCAGTGTGAGATGGTAGTTAAGTTTCAAGGTCTGAAAGCTAGATTAATACAATGACTAAGTTAAAATGTATGTGCTGGAACGTGGCAGCGCTAAATCAAGCCAGGAAGCGACAAATAATACGGGTGGAACTGGCAGCATATAAGCCACAGATTGTAGGTATAACTGAAATTCATTTGGCATTTAAAGCTCGGCAAGTGGGGTATGAAACACTTATCTGTACTTCCCAAGCAGTATATTTACGGGGGTGTTCTTAATTAAAACTAGGAAGCTGGCTGTCAAGAGTCTTAGAACTGCCTCAGATTGTAGGGGCAGATGGGCTATAGCACAGCTTCTCATTAACGGGCAGACATATATCATCTGTGTGGTGTATGGCCCTAATTTGGATGATCCTGAAGTTTTTTATTATTAAAATCTGGAATTGTTGGATTGACCTGGAGATTTTAACTGTGTAATGGACTATCGCATTGACACTACTAACCGACAAGCTAACATTAGGATGGCCAAAACGTGCGCATCTATCATGAAAATAATGAGATTGCACCGTTTAGTTGACGTATGGAGAACTCTGTTCCCTCTGGTACCAGGTTATACTTATTATTATTCTCCTCATAGACAGTATTCTCAAATAGATATGATATTTGTACAAGGACAGTTGTTGGGAGGGGCATCTATCGAGATCTGTCCAAAGATTACTTCAGATCACAACCCCATTATGTTTAATATTCAGCCTATGCCAGTAGAGGGAAGGGTACCATGACCGTTTTCATTTTCTCGATACCTGCTTGCCAATATGAAATACAGGGGACATATGAAGCGCCTACTTTTAGAATATATTCGAAACAATAAAGGTACTGCTTCGGTCGCAACTATCTGGTATATATTCGAGCAGTAACGCTTAGGTTTATTCTGACTTAGAACAGATGTAAACAGCAGGAAGAGGCTCAAAGTTGGCAGGTGTGTTTGGATTTAGAAATAAAGCATGCTCAGGCTAACCTTTCAAAGGATTCGCAGGAGCAGTCGCTGTATTTAAAGCTAATTGAGAGGCGTCAAACGCCTAATAGGGGCTAATTGAGAAGGTGGCTGCCAGTTATCAGAAAAACAGGGCTTTTCAGTATGAGTATGAGGAAAAAGTAGGGCGTCTCCTGGCTCATCAGATCTCTGATAGAAGTGCAAACAATATCATATATAAGATTATTGGGGACTATGATGTAGTACACACCAATCCTCAATCGATCACGGAGCAACTTGCTATGTTTCATCAAAGGGTGTATTATAGGCCTGATAGTAATAATCACCAGGCTGCAGTTAAGTACTTACAGGAAAGTGGTATGCCTTGACTTGATCCCCAGCAGCAACGTGTTCTAGAGGATAAGATCAGCCTCAGGGAGGTTGAGGTAGCTATAAGTGCTTTGCCTTCAGGGAAAGCAGCCGGTGAAGATGCAATACCTTTGGAATTTTATAAAGTATTTATAGACATTCTTGCACCAGAGTTCCCTGATCTGGTAATGGCTATTAGTAATGGAGACACTGCTCCGCTATCATGGGGACTGACTGATGTTGTGGTTTTTCTCAAAACAGGTAAATCACCTGAGGAACGGAGCTCTTATCGACCAATTTCCCTGATAAATGCAGATGCAGATGCCAAGGTCTTCTCTAAAATTTAGCTCCAGTCATGCATAATTTGGTTGCAGAACAGCAACACGGTTTTATCCCTGGTAGAGATACTACGGCACATATCAACACCGCAATTGCGGCGTTTGATGTTGCTGGTAAAACCAAGGACAACATAGGGATGATTATGCTGCATGCAAAGAAGGCCTTCGACTGGGTTACTTGGAAAGTGCTCCGACTGATTATGGATGTGTGTGGGTTAGGCAGCCGTTTTATACCACTAGTTCAGACGCTCTATAAGAACTTGGTCGCTAAGGTGTTGATGGGCAGCTACTCCTCTTTTTCTTTTTCAATAGGTAGGGGCACACGTCAGGGGTGTCCACTTTCTCCCTTGCTGTTTGCCCTCTATATCGAACCTTAACTTGAACATGTGTAAACAGCCTGTCAGGTTAAATGGTATTGGGCTTAAAATAATGGCTTATGCTGATGATGTAGCAGTTATTGCTAGCAATCCAAGGGGCGCTGAACAAATTGGTGCCTTCTCCAGATATAAACAAAATCTCTCTAAGACACAATTTATCCTGAATTTTAAATGACCTTCTTTTACGATAGGCATGGTAGATACAGCTATATATCTTGGCATAAATTTGTATAGTCATGTGGAGAACATCATCGCTCTTAATTATGAACCCCTTTTGGAAATGGTAATTGCAAAACTGCGACAATGGCATAAGCTCCCTTTGAGTATTCAAGGTAGATGTCATATTGTCAAAATGAATTTATTGTCAAAGTTTCTTTATCTATTTCGTTCAATACCACTACGAGTGCCTAATTATTTTTTTAAACATCTTGTAGGGGCAATGAGTAGTTTTATATGGGGCTATAGGAGGCCTAGGCGTGCTAGCCACTTCTTGAAGCTACCCTATATGCAGGGTGGATTTAAATTACCGGATTTTAAGCTATTTTTCTGGACATCATTCACTGGTCGCATTCAAATCCTATTGGTTGAAAGTAAAGCCGGGCCGATCTCACTCAGGTATCAATCAGCATGGGATCGGGCTTTAGATTTTCTGTGCATAGGTTAATGGACCCCAACTACTTCAAGAGGGTGAGGTTTAAGGTAATAGAGATATAGTTCTAATCTGGCATGAAATACGCACAAACTTTTCTGTACCATCTGTACATTCACTCATCCAGCTTTGGGGCAATCCATTATTCCCCAACATATTTTATGATAACGCTGGGCAGCTTTATGTTCAGCTGGGCATAGTTAACTTGGGGCATCTGTATGATAGTCAGGGGTTCCGGACTTATGCTGCATTACAAATTGCATACGGGCTCCCGCAGCACAATTTTTTTAAATACCTGCAGGTGATGGATTATATTGTAAATAAGCTTGATTACAGCAATGATGGCGAAACATCCGATCTTCTTACCTGCTATTACCAACTTGGGCAGTAAACAAGTACGGTTAGCATAGGTACGATATATCAGAAATATATGGCTTGTGCTCTGGATGATAGTATTCAACTTGCCTTAAAATGGAGCCAGCGTTTGGCAACTGTGGTTACGGCTGCTGAGATAAAGGATGCACTAGCAATTTTAGATCAGTCAATCAACTCAGTTAGTCTTAAACTACAGTAATTTAAGACAATTTGCATGCTATATCACACACCGCTGACTGTCCCGAGCTTAATGGATATTGGGATAGTCTATTTTAAATGATCTCAGCACATGTAGGGCTTAAAATTTATCCTAGCTATAATGAAATTATGCTGGGTTATAAACCTGGTTTGGCCCCCAGCCTCACTAATTATTATCATAGTAGCAAGTGCTTGTTTATGTGTTGCCAGGGTATCGACAGATCCCTCACAGGATGTAGGAGGAGTTGCTGATGCCCAGACCAAAGGGACTTGCTCCTAATACTTGTTGAAACTACTGTGATGTGGTGAGTAGATTTTGGGTTACCTGGACCCGCACTTGAACAGGAGGAGGAAGGATTATAAACCCCCAGTCAGCGGTATCCTAATATAACCCCTAAGTGGAAAAAATACATTCTTGGTATTACAGTGAACACCTGTACTAAAATTTGAAGAGGTCCGATTCTATTTCTTATGAAGAGACAAGGTCCTTGTGCTAGGTGTTGAGACTGACGATCAAGTTTATAATTCCACATTACTATATCAGTATCTGAGTGAACACTGCCAACAGTGATTATCCATATATTTATTATTCCAGTGAGGGAGTAAAAAAAAACAATAGCTAATTGTCCTGAAGAAGGTGGGATTTATTTAATAACATACGCCGAAACGCGTCAACGCCAAGCTTTACTAGATCCAACCACAAGGAATCACCGGGATAAATTGAATTTTGTATTCGCCAGGATACTAACTTGATATTCAAAGTCGGATCAAATTATGTAACAGCACTTTAACAACTGTGCAATAGGGTCTCTCTGTTAGGATTTGTGTTTTTTCCTTTTTATTATTTGCCTTATATTTGTTCACTGAACATATTGGTTTTTATAGTGTATGTTATAGATGAATTGTTTTATTATTGAATGTCTTGTTTTTGAACAATCTGTATAATTGAATTTTTATCATATAATATTAAAAGAACTCTTTTTAATTAATATCCATGATGTTATATTTATAATTTGGGGGCATATTGTTTTTTAGCTGGAGCTCTGGTGAATACATCTACCCTTATGTGGTGAAGTGCAATCTTGCAGTGATTGTGTGTAAGTATTTTAGTTTGCAAAGGGAATAGTTCTTTCTTCTACAGATCCCACACAAACCAAGGTGTCTGAATTGTGGGCATTGTTCCGCCAAATTTATGAATGTAAAATTGCAGTTGAAAAACTAGGGGTCCTCGATCAATCCAAAAAATAGAAAAAATATGGTCACACTGACATTGGTCTTAGCTGATTATCTCATTCTTTGTATGATTATGGTACTTCATTTTGGGATACTGCAGCTTGTTTGCAGTCCCCCTTCTTTATTTCATTGTTTTGTTATATTCTGCTTATGTAAGTGACTGTATGGACTGTTCTGACTCTTGGTAAAATCAAATAAAAATTTATTTAAAAAACTAAAAAAGGGAGGTTGAAGATGCACCATTTATATTCAGTAACACTCTGCCTATTACCTGGTTAATACACAGTATTATTTCCTTGCCTATCACAACATTTCATTTTCATGACTGTCAAAAACATAAATCAATTGGCTCTTATGAAACAATGCACAGTTCACAATTGTTCCATTCATGGAAATTTCCTTTTTCCCTTGTCTGTTTAAATGAATATGAAGATGGCCCTGTGTATATTAGTACAGCAAATTGCAGAAATCCCCTTAGACACTCTCTTCTGTGTGACACTATATCATTACGGGGAATATGCAGTGCTTTGATGCCAAGGTTAAGTTGTGTTTTATCTGTTTCCTCCATCGCATCCATGCACACACATTATGAACTCATGAAAAATAGTTCTCATTTATTCCTAACAAATGTTACTTGCTGTGGTTTGGAACCCGACCAGCCATACCTGATAACGGTTTCAGAAACATTACAGTGTTATGGAAGGACCTTGTATCCACCACTTCGAAATCTCATTAGGAACATCCCTTGGCCTAGTATAAACATGAAATCTATGCATTTTGATGATCTAAAAAATACATTGTCTGTTCTATTGCAAAATGAAGTCCCTTTGACTACAACGCTTAAAAATTATAACTGCAGACAGTAAGATTTGCTTCAGAAATTCAGAGGCTGTTACACGCACAGTACCTGACACCGTTTGCAGATACCGCACAATTTGTAATTCGTCTTTGAAAATTGGTGTTATGCATCTTTTTAAAAACATTGGATCTGGTCTGGTGACTGGATTTAGAGCGGCATTTGGACTGATTCCATCATTTTTTCACTCTTTGGTTTACAGCCTTTTAGGATGATTTCCAATCATCATAATGCTTATCGGCTGTGGTATCATCATCTTACTCCTGTTCTGACAAGGAGATCAACAACATGGAGTAAACATATCCAGCTGAACAAAGCAGCAGAGAGACTCTAGCATACTACAATGGACATGCTTGGCTATGTGGACTCAGCGTGCACTGGATGATTACATTTCGTATAATGAATGCTACCCAAACCTGTGTTCTGGTGCATAAACTGTCGAACCGAAATCATTTTGGACTCATATCTGGAACAGCCCCTGTACCTTATCTGGCTATGGAAACAATTGCTCAACCTCGAAATAGGCACCAGAGACAATGCCAAGCAATGCATCTGTCCCTTCCACAAGATGCTACATATGGCAGAGCAATGTCACCGGTGGCACTTTTCAAAGCAACTCTTGACAAGTGGCTTGACTGGCTGTTATTTTTCGAGCCCCCTGGAGAGGAGCCGCAATTACCATCAAGTGCCTCATACAAGCAACCAACTAGTGCTCCATTGGATTCACAGATTGTTAATTATGAAAATGCTATGTATGATTTTCGTAAAGGTGACACTTATGGTCCGTGTGCACTTGCTGATGTCCACTGATGAGGAATGAACTCCAAAATGTGAATTGGCCAAGAACTTGCATTCACCATATATACCACAAAAGTCTGTATGAACTAATAAAAGAAGAAAACCTTTTCTTTTTTATAGACTCTTTTTAATTATTTCTTTATTTTTGCTTTTTATATCTTATATTTCTTAATCTGGCCTATTTCATATCATCACTGGTATGTTTGATCACCAACACGCTACAAATGTTTTGGATAGATTACGATATATATTATTTAACACGATGTAAGGCTTAAAAGTATTCATGGTTCGCTATACTTATTATATATATCATTTTGCCATTTACATATAAGCTATGTTGACTGCCTTTGTTTTATTTCACACATATAGTTTGATCAATTTTATAATTTATACTAGGTATTTTAGATCCTAGTAACTTGAGAACATGGATTTCCCTACACATTAGAAAAAAACACTTATTAGATACACCGCTATGACTTCACATTCAAACGTACTAGCCTAGCTTAGGATGAAGTAAAGCCCCTAAGGTCTGGCTCCATTTCATGTAGGCCCTGACTCCATGTTAGATAATATAGGTCTCCATCTTTTTCATCTTAGACAATGGAAGGTGTTTCTTACGAAAATGGTATCTTCCTCTCCTGGATTCTACCATGTCTTCTTGGTCAGTGTTCAAAGTGCTGTGGTAATAGGTTTGCCCACTTAGAATTATTGAATTAGATTTAATTCTAAATTTCTTTGAAGTGTCATTTTTTTGGCCTACTTGAAACTTGGAGTCTAATTCACAAACTACATTTTGTAGTATGTAAAGTAGTACTAAAGTAGTAATACTTACTTACTACAAAATACAATGCACAAACCCACAGGGGTGATGTCCACCGCCACCTCTCCTATCTCCTCTATGGGAAGATCTCTGCACATGTATGTTCATTAATTATTGGTAAATAAGGGCGAGAGCCAGGCAGTGGTAGGAAAATTGGTACTATCTACAGCAAAATGTGAGGGGTTTAGGGAAAAGTAAGGATGGGTTTAGGGCGGGAGGGGCACTACAAGCACCCACAATTATTAACAAACTGCACTTCTAAATTTACTACAGTCCTAAGGGTGACAAAACAGTAGTAAATGTACTGCAGCCTATACTTGCACCACACATGTCCACTCACAGTAACTGCAACATACACCTTTAGAAAATAATCGAGGCAAGAACTTAAATTAACACTCTCTAAGCAATAATGTGAAATATTTAAATATAAAACACATTAAATAAACATTTACTGTTGGTAGGAATCATTTTTTATCACTTTTGGGAAATATCATTTATAAATTCAATATGTATATATATATATATATATATATATATATATATTAGCACAAGAACCTCCGAATGGGGAGCCCTCAACCCTGCAGGGCGGTCTCTTGGTACGGGTACGGAGCAGCCCGCCAAATTCCACTCTCTGTGAATATAAATGTAAGAGACCCAATACTGGAGACAAGAAGCTTTATTTGGAGAAATTCGGCACAGCGGTAAGTGTGACGGTTGAATGCGCGTTTTGCTGGCAAAAAGATAGTACTCTGCTCAGCTCCTTGGTGTACTTTGTCATTCGGGCACTTACCTTACCTGCATGGATGGTGCACTATGGGAGATGCAGGCCATAAGCAGTCAAATGCCGATTAAAGACTACAGAAAACGTAAGCTCAGCTGCATCTAGCGTCACTTCCTGTCCGTGATAAAGGCAGCATGGCCGAAACCAGTCGGACTATAGGAAGCGCTGTGCCGAATTTCTCCAAATAAAGCTTCTTGTCTCCAGTATTGGGTCTCTTACATTTATATTCACAGAGAGTGGAATTTGGCGGGCTGCTCCGTACCCGTACCAAGAGACCGCCCTGCAGGGTTGAGGGCTCCCCATTCGGAGGTTCTTGTGCTAATGTTGAATGAGGGAGCACGACCCACACGCCGCCACCAGACCTACATAGGTGATGCCAACATGGTGAAAAATGACGGCGGCGTTGGAAGGGATTTGGTCGGGGATGACTCCCCTTCCAATCGTTCTGTGGACAAAAGCAGCTGGCTGGAGTAAGCGAAAAATCTTGCACTATGCTTTTACAAGACAATTGACTGCTGCAAACATGCCCGAATGACAAAGTACACCAAGGAGCTGAGCAGAGTACTATCTTTTTGCCAGCAAAACGCGCATTCAACCGTCACACTTACCTGCATGGATGGTGCACTATGGGAGATGCAGGCCATAAGCAGTCAAATGCCGATTAAAGACTACAGAAAACGTAAGCTCAGCTGCATCTAGCGTCACTTCCTGTCCGTGATAAAGGCAGCATGGCCGAAACCGGTCGGACTATAGGAAGCGCTGTGCCGAATTTCTCCAAATAAAGCTTCTTGTCTCCAGTATTGGGTCTCTTACATTTATATATATATATATATATATATATATATATATATATATATATATATATATATATATATATATATATGCAAGTACCTTGCGCATTCATCCACTTCCCAGCAGGCGAGGAGGAAAGCACACGGACGCCAAACGTGCTTCACGAGGATTTTATTCAGAAGTCAGCAACGGCAAGACATGTCATTACGCGTTTCGGCCACCAGGTGGCCTTGATCACATAAGGTAACAATCACGCTTGACATCCTTATATACACCGCATTTAGTGATCACGTGATGGTTGATAATGAACGACATAGAAAACATATTTGCAGTGTTTCTGTTTGACTTGTCATTATACATTATTATAGGAGGCGTACCGATACATGAATATTAGTATTTGTAAAGTGCAGATGCTTAAAGTGCAAAATGCGCAAATTAGAGTGCAAATTGCAATAGTATTATTGTGCAAAATAAGCAAAATGAACACCAAAGTGCTAAATACAAATATTTGCATTGAAGCATGTATGTATAAAATGGCTATATAATGGTGCAAAATACATTTTGTTAAAACCTTGACATACTGGCCTGGAAAGTAATTAACATTATAAAATGCTGCCATGATCTTGTGCAAAATACGCAATAATAATACCAAAGCTATTCTGCATGAAAAAAGAATATCAACCTAATTCATAAATGCTCATGAATATCAAACGCGCATCCAATGATTGACAAGAAAAATACAGAACAAATGACAAATGTGTCGATCATGTGAAACTTTCCCAAAGAATATAAAACGGGTGCAAGTGTGAAAAAAATAATAAAAAGGATGGAGAGACACAGGAAGGCGAATAAACAAGCATGAATTTCGAAATGAAAATCTAGGGATACTTGGAAAATAGATATTACAGGAAATTCAAATTCAGGGACTGATTAGGTAATCGTAAACACAGAAGCAAATGTTTGTAAATGAGTCTTCAATGGCAATGATCCCCGATATATGACGGCTTGTAGATATTGAAAAGGCCGGATTGTGTAGAACATCAATTGGGAATGCCGTAGACACCAGAAAATGAGAAAAACACAAAAAAAACACAATATGTGAGCAAATAGTTTGTCAGTCATGAATCAATGTTACAGTATTTAAACAATTATTAAAAAAAGTATAGAATGAGGATTGTTATGCACTGGATATGTGTACTCTAAGATTGAAAATAGACAAGAAAGACTAAAAGCAAGGAGCGGCTAACTATACAAATGGAATATCAGTGGGCATTCAGATTCAAATTTGAATTTAAATTAGAAACTAGTTCGCTCAGATCGTACACTAAAAAATGATGATGATGTTAATAATGTGCCTGTTTTTCAAATACAATTATACAAGTCTTCAGTGTTGTTGAGTCCTGTAGGGGCCTTACTGTCGAACTCAAGGATATACCTTGTTTCGAGCTGTCTTAAAGACTTTTCTCTGTTGCCCCCTCTGCATTGTGCAGGAATATTGTCAACAACAAAGTATTTGAGGCAACTCAGGTCGTTATTGTGACATCTCTTAAAATGTCGCGCTATAGGGTAGTTAGAATCATTATTGACAATGGCTCTTAGGTGCTGGAGGATTCTTACATAGGCTTGGAGTTTGGTACTGCCTATGTAATTTAGTCTGCACGTGCAGTTGAGGACATACACCACGAAATCTGACCTACAAGTGTAATGGCCTTTAATTTGCCTGGCGTTGGGGCTGAAGGGAACAAGGTATTCGGTGGTGTTCTGACCGAATTTGCAAGCCCTACAACTCGTACACTTAAAAAAGCCATTTTTTGGTTTGAGCCAAGTATTATTAGAGGGTTTGTCCTTGTTGGATCTCATGAGATCTCCCTTCATTGTTTTGGCCCTTCTGAACGTAATCACTGGTTTGGAAGGTAGCATGGGGGCCAGAACACCATCAGTAAGTAAGATCGGCCAATTTTTAGTAATGATGGTCCTGATTCTATGGTGTTGCTTGTTGTAAGTCGTAATCAAACGTGGTGCATCCGGAAATGGATCATCCTTCCCAAGATCAGATTCATTAGGAATGGGGACACTTGACTTATCAATTAATAATGTGTCTCTGGGCATGATCTGCACTTTTTTATAGGTTTCCCTCAAGGTCTTCTCAGCATATCCTCTTTCCTTCATCCTAGCTATAGCCTCCTCCGAGCATCTTGTTCTTTCCTCTGGTGTACTACAGATACGTTTTATGCGGAGGAGTTCCCCATAGGGGATACTGTTTATGAGATGCTGGGGATGAGCACTGCTGGCATGTAAGATGGAATTGCCAGCAGTGGGTTTCCTATAGAGGGTTGTCTCAATTTTATTATCAATGATCATGATTCTGGTGTCAAGAAACTCAACTGAATTACAGTCAATGTGTGAAGTGAATTTAAGGTTAAAGGTATTGTTATTTAAAATCTCAATAAAATTCATCACACTGGTAAAATCCCCCTTCCAAACCATAAAAACATCATCAATGAATCTAAGCCATGTGACAATCTGAGAATTAAAAACTTCCGCATGTGTCCCCATGAGAACCTGCTCCTCCCACCTGCCAACGTGAAGACAGGCATAACTGGGGGGGAAGCAAGCTCCCATGGCGACTCCTCTCTTCTGGGAGTACAGATCGTTACCAAACATAAAGTGATTGTTACACAGAGCCCACTCAATAAGTTCCAAAAGCATAACATTATGGTTATGAGATTCAATTGGTCTACGATCCAGATAGTGTTTAGTAGCAGCCATGCCGGTAACATGTTCAATGCTTGTGTATAGGGACTCAATGTCCAGGGTCACTAGCAGAAACACTGATTGCCATTCGATATTGCTCAGTTTCCTAATGAAATCACTGGTGTCTTTTAAGTAGGTAGATAAATTCTGGACTAGTGGTTGTAAAAAATAATCCACATACCTACTGGTGTTCTCACTGATGCTGTCGATGGCAGAAATGATGGGTCTGCCAGGTACCGGCCTTGTTCCCTTGTGGATTTTTGGTATGAGGCGAAGCGTGGGGATTATGGGAAATTCATCGTGTAAGAAATTAAATTCATTACTTGAAATCAGACCCTGTCTCTTGTAGGAGTATAACATTTTCTTCAGAGACTCCTTGGCAGTGTTGTAACTCTTTGTATTTATTTTCTCATAACAGTTACTGTCAGAAAGCTGCCTTCTTGCTTCAGACTCTTACTCATTTTTGGGCCATATGACTACATTTTCTCCTTTTTCGGATGTACAGATTATCAAGCCTGAGTTATTATTGAGTTTGGTTATTAATTTTTTATATTGTAACTCTTGTTGATTAATCTTTGCCTTTTTATGACTGGTCATCCTGTAGAGGTTTTTCAAATCGTTAGTGACCATCTCCTGGAAGATATCCACTGCGTCTTTTGGCATCATAGGGTTAAAACTCGATTTGCCTTTGAATGGGCTGAGGCCAGCACAAGAGTTAGTATTGATGAGGGTTGAAAGCTTTTCCTGTGTGGACCGAGTGTCATTTGACCCATTTGGGGAATTGGTCTCAGCGTTGTTTAGTTCAGCCATAGTGAGGAGCAGGTGCGTGTCCGCTGCTTCTAAGTTATTCTCCGCAGAGATGGCTGTGCTGCCTGTAGAAACTTGTGGTTTATTACCGCCTTTGATGGTGAAAATTTTTTTTAGTTTCAATTTCCTCGTAAAGCTGAACATGTCTACTCTGGTTTTGCAATAATTGAAATTGTTGCTAGCGCAGTAGGAGAGGCCTAGAGATAAGATGTTTTCTTCAGCAGTGGTGAGGGCGATATTGGACAAATTAACTATAGTATTATTGTCCCTTGAATTCCTTAGCGTCCCCGCCATTGACCTCTTTTGCCTTTTTGCACTGCACGCTTTTCTTCTGGCGCTCCGTTTCTTGTTGCGCCTGACCCTGCATATATTTGCGGATTCCGCGGTCTCAGGGTCTGACGGCGGTCCTCGGCCAAAAAATTCAGCTCCTCTCCTGGTTGTAGAATGCTCGGCATTAGGTTTGAATTCATACGGTCCATTTCTTCCCCCTCACTCCCGCAGGTCAAAGAGACCGAATCTGTTGTATCACTTGTAATAGGTACGCTCTGTGTAGTTGTGGTTAATATGTCGGAACGTTTTTTTCTTGCATTGTCGTAGCGACGGGCGAATGTAAAAATCTGCCCTAATTCGTAGTCCTCCTTGTCTCTGGTGAATTTGCGTATTTTTCTCAATTTAATTCTTTCTTGTTGTTTTTTGATTCTGTCGTCAATTTCCTTTCTTTGTTTCAGGATTTCTTCTGTTTCGGGTCGTTGGTTGAGTTTGTCATTAATTTCTTCAATTCGTTTAAGAAGTATATTCCGATCAATTCTGGCATATTTAATTAGGATCCTAACCGCATTCATGGAAGCGCTGAGGTTGTTGTCCGCCCATTCAACAAGCATTTCAGGATGAATGTTGTCAAAATTGGGTGCTAACATTATTCTTAGACCGCGTGGGACTCGGCCAGCTTCCTCGTACTTGGTTAGTGATATCTCTTCCCACCACTTCATCATTTCACTTTTTTGATGTTTTTCAAGTGTTTTCAATAAAGTTCTCAGGTCGGGGTTAGGATCCATGGCTGAATTCTTACCATCATCGGCTCTTTTAGAGGTTGTTGTACCCAAATTCCTGAACAGTTCTTCAGCCTCCGCCTCGCGCTCTAGTTGAGCGTTACTCAACATGCCTGCACCGTGCTGCCGATAACTTCTTTTACAGTCCAGACTTCACTAAGGCTGTAACGATGAGGAAACGCTACCTCGGCACCCGTGTTCATTCAAAATCTAGTTGGCCCTGAAAGAGTCGTCGGGAATTGCCACGGAGGGCAACATCCGGCAGCACACCATCAGGATCCTTCTGGGAGTTGTAGTTTGCACGGGGGGCCGACACCAAATTCCGTAAACGAAAGTCAGTACTGAGAGTGGCTGAAGGTGTCGGCCAGCTGTCACCGAGGGGGTCCGTGAAAGGTAGCTGTCCCACTACCAACAAATTGATGCAAGTACCTTGCGCATTCATCCACTTCCCAGCAGGCGAGGAGGAAAGCACACGGACGCCAAACGTGCTTCACGAGGATTTTATTCAGAAGTCAGCAACGGCAAGACATGTCATTACGCGTTTCGGCCACCAGGTGGCCTTGATCACATAAGGTAACAATCACGCTTGACATCCTTATATACACCGCATTTAGTGATCACGTGATGGTTGATAATGAACGACATAGAAAACATATTTGCAGTGTTTCTGTTTGACTTGTCATTATACATTATTATAGGAGGCGTACCGATACATGAATATTAGTATTTGTAAAGTGCAGATGCTTAAAGTGCATATTTATATTTATATTTAATTTAACTACTTAACAGGCTAACATATTTTACTTATATTTTATAGTTAAATATTTTTCAGCATTTTTAAGAATAAGAACCTTTATTAATTTTCCCTATACTGAACCATAGAGAGATCTCTGACGGTGGCGGAGACCTCAAGTTATGTCTGAATAGTTACTAACTTTATACTTGTAAATCCAGTCTTAGGCCCCGATTACTAGTTCGGCAGTCCATGGGACCGCCGAACCTGTGGTGGGGTCCTTGGACCACCAGACTGGCGATCCACCCGCCGTATTACAAGTACAGTGGTTGGACCACCACCGGACCACTGCTACCGCAGGCATTCTTGATCCTGTTTGCGGTGGCGCAGCGGTCTGAGGAAGTAATATGCTGGCAGTGCTACAGTGGCACCACCAAGCATATTATGCGTTTTCTCACTGCCATCCTATTCATGGCGGTAAGCCCGCCATGAAAACGGTGGCTGTGAGGAAACTAAGGGGGCCCTTAGAGGCCCCCCTGTCTCCTCTGTGCATGAGGGTGCCCCCACCCCTCTTGTATTTTTGCACCCCCTATTCCTGCATAGAAAGAAGTGTATTGTGCATTTGTTTCAATGCAGGAAGGGTTTCAGCTGTCTCATGGTGGTGCATGACTAAGGCACACCTATGTTGGAATATGGCGGGCGGGCAGTCAGACTACGGGTTTGGCGGTTTTGCATTGGGGTGCTGGTGTGGAGGCTTGCTGCAAGACTTCCAAACTCTGAATCAGGCCCTTAGATGTCTCAGCCCTCTAAACTGGAAGAGTGGAGACATGCAAGTCTACACTTATGTGTAAATCTACACCTGGAATTAGTGAATAACACAGAAGTGTAGATTTGCTCCTAGGTACACGAGTAGATTTACACATGAGTACATTTATACGTGCAAATTTGCCTTTGTGAGTAAGCCCATTGACTTTTCTTCAGAAATATCCTTACCTGGTTTCTTCAAGAAACCAGGGCAAGCGTACCATCATCATTACTAAACCATCACGACCAGCAGCAAGTTTATCTTGCATACAAGCGCACCATCTCTGCTCAGACTGAAATATTGTAAAGATTTTGGCCTTCAGAGAATCAGCACGGGTACTAAATGGACCAAAACACACTCTCTTTTTTTTATTTTAAATCTTTATTCAGACACCATCACATACAGAAAAAGAAGAGAAAAAAAAGAAGAAAACAATAACATTTCTGTAATATACATTTTGAACAAGTATGCATAAGATGCATAAAGTTCAGGTGTCGATTTTTTATTTTTTTAATTAGACCCTCCCACCCCTCCCTCCCATGGACCCAAAGAAAGACTAAACCCTTAAATTTAATGAACACGCAACAATAATTAATGCATTATGTTTAAGGTTTCTCCAGGTGGTTTAGCTATGACAATTTAAATTATATCAAGCTGAGGCCTCATTAATCCAATTGGTTATTGGTCCCCACATTTCAAGCCCCCTTTTCTTTGCTTTTACACCAGAGCGTAGAATAACTTCTTTCTCCCAGCGATAAGTGGCTAAAAGCTTCCCCAGCCAGCAGTGAACTGAGGGGGGTTCTTTGTCTAACCATACAATAGCTATACAGATCCTAAAGACTGCCATTGCAACAAAGAGCAAAGCCCGTGTTGGAGCTATCATTTCCTGATTACTTACTCCCAATATAATAACTTGCGGTGTGAGGGCTACCTCAAAACCAAACATTCTTAATATATTTACCCACTTCACACAGCAGGATTAACAACCTAGGACATGTAGCAAACATATGCAGACTATCTGCAGCAAAGCAATCACAGCGGGAACAGTGTATACCAGAGGAACCTCCCCATTTAGAAATTCTCGCTGGAGTCATATATAAGTTCAGCCACGTTTTAAAGCATTGTACTTGGAAATTGGCTGAGAAGACCGCAGTCTGACTCATTGATAAAAAGTCCTCACACTCCCCTGCTTGCAACAGTTCCTGCCAGCGATCAGTGTGTTTTATAAAATCGTCCTCCATCTCATTAATAAGTAATTTATTAAATTTAGAAATTGGCGAGGAAGCCCCTAGAGCAAGCTCCATTAAAGTAACTTTATAGCCTATAATTGCTTTTCTAGATAAGTAATCCCTCACTTGTAGAAGTTTGAAGAAGTAGTTATTGCCAATCCCATATTTCTCCCTAATTGCATCAAACAAATACATAGTATTTTCTGTCATAAGATCACCTATTTGCCTGATGCCCCTAGACATCCATACCTTCATATAGCCGTCCCGGAAGATTTCCGGCAATAAATCGTTACTCACGATAGGGGTATATCTATGAATCCTATTCATCTTAAGTTTCTTCCTAACTGCCGTCCAGATCTTAAATGCGCCTAGCATAATTTTGAATTTTACTCTTTTAAAATAGGCATAGTCGATATGGCGCATAAGACAGCCGTTGGCCTCCGCCCCCATTACTAAGCTATATATTGAGGTATAAGGTATTTCCTCTGATACTACTTCCTCCTTCCCCAGCAATTCCGACATATGTTGTAGTGCGACAGCCCAGTAATAGATCTGAAAGTTGGGAACTGACCCCCCCCCCCCCGATCTTTAGGCAGCGTCATATATCTGAGTGCTCTGCGAGGGCGTTTCCCTGCCTACAGGAATTTGGAGATTAAATGATTAAAAGCAGAAAAACAGGTCTTATTTATTTCTACAGGGATAGCTCTGAAGAAATACAAAATTCTAGGCAAAAATAGCATCTTTATAAGGTTGCATCTCCCTAAAAGTGTAAGATGCAAGCAGTTCATTCTGTTGAACTCATCCCTGGTCTTTTGTAACAACGGTTCCAGATTAATTTGTACTATCTCATCCACATTAAAGGGGATCTCAACCCCTAAGTACCTGGCATTTCCCACAATTTGTGTATCATTCAGGCACGCCTTGGCATTTTTAATGATCATTGTCTTATTTTTATTAAGAAAATACCCTGAGATTTTGCCAAACTCTTTGGCCTCCCTTTCCACCTCCTTAATAGCCTCTTGTGGATTAGTTGTTATTAAAGCAAGGTCATCTGCGTATGCCAATATCTTCGTATCCCCACCAATACATCGGACAGCTAGTATCCTATTGTTCTCTACAATTTTATTGATTAAAGGATCTATGTAGTGTGCAAAAAGCAGCAGGGAACATGGTTACCCCTGCCGCGTACCACGGGTAATCTTAATTACATCAGATGAAGCATTCATCATAGCTATCCTGGCCACAGGTTCTGAATACACACATTTAACTGCCCTAATGAAACCTTTACCAAGGCCTTTCCTCTCCATAATCAGCCATAAAAAGGTCCAGGAGACCCTATTAAATGCTTTTTCAGAGTCCAATAATATTGCAGCCATAGGGTCTCCTGTCACCTTTGCATAATCAAAAAGAGTAATTATGCGCCGAATATTTTCAGTTGTCCCCCTCCCAGGTACAAATCCGTGCTGGAAAGGAGAGACCAGTTTTAAAATAACCGTGGCTAACCTTTTCGCTAATATTTTAGAATAGATTTTAACATCACTATTTACCAAAGTAATTGGTCGATACGACACTAATTCCGTGGCAGGTTTACCTTTTTTCTGAAAAACTATGATATTAGCACTTTTCCAGGAGTCAGGGGCAGCTAGATCTAATTGTGCTCTATGACATACCTCCGCCATAAGCCCCAAAAGCTGAGTCCTAAACTTTCTATAAAATTCCCCTGGGATTTGATCACAACCAGTGGCTTTACCCAATGGAAGGGAATCTATAGCCTCAGTTATTTCGTCCATTGTGATTGGCGTATCTAGGCTAGCTCTCTCCTCAGTAGAAAGCTGGTCACAGATTTGCCCCCTTAAATAGTCTTCCATTGCCTGGTCCTCAACCAGAACATCCTCCATATATTGTTAAATGGTAGCGGCAGTTTCAGTCGATAACCTTTCAAGTATTGCCCGGCGGTAATCGCCTCTTATACCATTCGATGATTAACCAACAAAAGAGGCAGGCGCCGGAGACTGGAAGGCAGGAAACAAAGTTTTATTCCGTCGGAGCAGAACACATCAGATCGGACAGCAAGGTATCGTCTCAAGGTGCTCTAACCACATCTCTGAGGCCTGGCCTCTTATACACAGGTTTATTGCTTTATTACAAGTGACACATTCTTGTTGAGACTTTGATGTACGGAAAGACATCCTTGGAATCCCCACTTCAAGCTCGTTCCCACACATATCTACAGTAAGTGATGGCTATTCCACAGCAGGATACTCTGTCGATTCCCGGTACGGGGTATCTGATCGGATCGCACGGGGTGGGAGGCCTTTGATTAGTCGGAGATCCTTTGAATCGGGGCAACTGCTTACAGGAAGGGGGCCAATAAATGGCAGCTGCAGGACCAGGTGGTGGCTTGGGAGCGGGGCAGGGCAGAGGAAGGGGGTTCATCAAAGGACGGGGAGGGGCTGGCCCCGGGGGTTTTTTTTCGCTTCCGAGGTAGGGTCGCGCTGGGGAGGGGTGTATGGTCAATGCACGAGAGAGCGGGGGGGTGTTCGCAGCGCCAAGGGAATGCGCTGGTGATCGGCGAGGGGCAGAGGGGCCATGGCGCTTTCAAAATGGCTACTGCTTAAGTGAGCGTACGGGCCTGAGAGGGGACAAGGTGGCGCCGATTATGTGGACATCGCAAACCAGATTTTAACAGTCCTCCCTTTTCAACATATCTAGCCAGCTTGTCTAGCCGACATCCACCTTCGTTAAATTCTTAGCCACGACATCGTAAATGCTTTCATGCGTTCCTGTTTTCAAAGTACAGAGTCTTAGGACAGATAGGAATAATCTGACACAATTGTACATAATTACATGTAGTTGATGTGATAGGCGAGGAGGTAGCGCATACAAAATTACATCAGCTGCGTCATATGTCAGACCCGGAGATAGGAGGAGGGAAGCTCGCTTGAACACAAACATGATACCGTAAAAAATGTTCTGGCAAAACAAGGAATATTACGTACATTACTTAAGGCCTAGACTTCGTGTGGATCAAACTAGACAGCATAGTCATGTGCACGGCTGATGTTATACAATTGTCATTATACAAAGTTAATGTTTCTTAACTATCAGTGTACAGTTGGAAGTGACCGATGTAATATCTTGAAAACTCGATTGGAAGATAGTCAATACAAAAGTGGTTGGGAGAGGAATTCAACTCAACATGAGTTACAGTCAGAGGGGGGGGGGGGGGGGGGGGGGGCAATGTCCAAAAGGGAGTTCTTCTTTCCAGTGTCCTATTACAGCGAGCCATCACTGGTAAGCTCTCATTGTTCTTCTTCTTTCGTTGGCACTGTTGAGCACCGGCGGTGGAGCTAAGGTACAGCTCAAATCCAGGTTTTCACGTTGCAGGGTGTGACCACTCTTTGCTCTCGGATCACAGTCCTGTTTTGTCCTGTTCCCTAACTGATCTTATCATAGGTACCTTGAGACGGGGTACCCGCATTTCGTTCTTCTTTTGTCAAGTCAAGTTCAAAATCTCATATGAAAAAGGGGGGGGGATAGGGGCGTGCTTTGGGAGGCCGAGGGAAGAGGGGGTGGAGTGGGATCGGATCAAAAAGCGGACCAAGGAGAGCAGAATCTTTTAGCACTGAGCCCATCAATCGGGCTCGACGGGCTGGGACTTCAGGCACGAGCTGATCAGTGAGCAGGGGGGCTTCGGGATAGCCCTTCTTTCTATCGCTTTCCATGCTGAGAATGGTGCCTCGTCCCGCATCTTTTTGCTCCGTGGCTCCCCCTTGGTCGAGGCCATAGATGTTCCATGATCCGCAGCCAGGCTGTGCGTCACGTCCGACCCCTCTCCTCCGATGACCGCATGTTATCTTTGAATGAGTACAAGAAACAAAATCTTAGAGAACTGGTAGGGAAGGCGTTTACACACTTCATTCTCTCTCCCAACCCCAAGTAGTCGGGGAAACGTTTATCGGTCACTCTATGGTGGATGTCTATTAACTCTTATGTCGGTGTATGCTACTAACTCATTAATCATTGCTGTGGTGCAGGTTTGCGAGTGTTCCTGCAAATTTCCATCATCAGGTCTGCTAGGTGTTGATTCCTGTACCTTATAAACGTGGCAAGAAGTCTGACATCTATCAACTTCCTGGTCTTATCAAAATTCGAACCGGCTTCTCCGGTAGAGACTCGTCTTTCTAACACAAGCCCTGTTGATTCATATTTTCCTCCAGGGACTGCTAACTTTATGAAAAAGTACGAGGTGCTACTGTCATGGGCTCACAAATATCTGTTTCGGGGAGGAACACAAGCTAAACATTTTTTTTTTTTTGGAGACAATAGTTAACCTTTATCAGTTTTAGGCGATGTATCTTTAAAAACAAGGTCATCAGCTGTATTGCTTAAAATATCCAGGGACGGCTAGTACAGAACTGGGACTATTCTGGAAGGACGGGGTGCTTAGACGCTCTATTTCTGTGCAATGGGTGGGGCGATTCTGAGCGATGGAGGTGGAGTCGTTAGAGCCCTAAAACAACAAAAACCACTGACATATAGTTCCCGTTATAAGGGCCAGATTGGGAGACATCAGTCGTCTTACCTGTCCTTTCTTTCTCAGCCAATTAAGTTCCATCATTTTACAGAAAGGAGAGGTAGTAGTGTGGCAAAATACGGTCGTTTCGCTTCTGTCAATTTGTTCGAACACTGTCGTGTTTAGGCCAATTTTACATATACTGAGGAGGTACAGTGTCGTCATCTATTCAAAAAGAGGGCAAGGGAGCCTTCAGCGAGGGAGAGAGAGAGAGAGAGAGAGAGAGAGAGAGAGAGAGAGAGAGAGAGAGAGAGAGTGAGAGAGCGAGAGAGAGAGAGAGAGGGAGAGAGACAAACGTGCGCATCAAGTAGGCTATTTGGTACACGTACGACATAAAACGAGAGAGAGAGAGAGAGACAAACGTGTACGATAATAGGCTACTTGGTGTACACACAACATAGAGCAGCACGGGTCAGTTTTACGTACAAAAAACACAAGCTGGGGGAAAACATAAATTCAACGTTCACGTACACACAAATACCGGATAGGGTGTAACAGTACATACATCAAGCACAGAAACCTAAGACGAAGACACAGAGCTATTTTGGGTAAGGGGACCTTTCCTTTCCCGTCCTTTTTCTATGCGTGCTGCGTATTTTCAGTATTTTCCGTAATTAATTTTTGGGGGGGGGGGGTCGGACTTTTTACTCGCCTCCCTTTCTGGGCAATTTTGTTGGAGGCCTCATTTTAAAAAAATACTTACTCCTCTTTTTCCGGTCGGACATTAGTCCAGTCGTGTTTATACTCACGGTGGAGCCTTCCAACCCCTGGGCAGGCGGTGATCCAAACTGAGGCAGAGGAGGGGTATCGGTCGGACGTTCAATGGTACAACTCTTATTTTCTAAGTGGATGGAAGAAAAAGTGGTGAATATAAAACATGCCAGTATCCCTAACTTCTGGGCTGAGGGGGGGTTTTGGATGAACCCCGACCTGGGGTATTCTTAACTTCTCTTATTTAGTCAGCACACAAATCGACTCACTGGTGGTACATTTGGGTTATCAGTTGGAGTCGGGTTCGTCGTACTGAAATGACCCTTCAAGTTTCTGGTGTAAGTCACCCTCCAATTTACTAGCTTCCGGGAGAGGGAGAGTCGTTTCTTCAAACGAGGAGTTACCATATTCGGGCTTATTTTTCCATCCCCTTGATCGATAGACAAGCATTTCAGTCATACAAAGACGTTCTCTCCAGCGACCCAGGCATATGCAATACATACACATTCATACCGTACAATCAGGGCACGTACGCACAGTCATACCATACAGTTTTTCACGTTCCCAGTGATGGTCTGCACTCCACGCACCATCTCACAGCGCTTGTCTATGTCTTTCCCTACATGGAGCACGGTGCGGTCCATGTCCACTCCATTCTTCAGTCGGAACTCCGATGTAACCTACAGAGAAGAAAAGAAAAGGGGGGGGGGCAGCATTCAAAGCACATCAGCGCGCATAAACACGAAAAAGTTCTACTTACCACGTACCAGACTAGCTGCAGGAACGTATAATACCACAGATCTTGACTATCCTTTTCGCATTTTTTTTTTTTTTTGTACTATATCCTTCCTTTCTACTATACCAAAAATGCTTCATTTTATTGGTCCCTAAATTCGAGTTCCCTCTTCGTGCATTTGTTTCTCAATTAGTCGTATATTATGGGACAAAATACCATACCTTACATTCGGCAGATACCTTAAGCTACAGTCAACCATTTTCTAACAACTCTGGAAAAAGACAGGTGTGATGGATACAAATTTTCATCAATCCAAAATTCAGGCAAAGGGTCTGCATTATCTGTCTTCTATTGTTTGGGAATGACAGCCATTATTCAAAACCTTACCAACCTAGGCGATTGTTATGACGCTGATTCCATAATTCCTTCGAAAACCCTTTATTGTGAAAATGTCAGTATACAAATACGGGCCTACAACCGTATAGGCCGGCCACGGTGCAAGAGGCGTCGAGTATCATGAGCAACACTACCTTAACGCGAAAATAAAAATAATCAATAATGAGAAGACCAGCATCAATAAGGTTGTTCGCATGCCCAGTCAGTATCCTCCCCGTCCCCCGCCCGCCATGTGCAAAAGGACCGTATACATATCCCTTAATATCAATGCCAAGTAACCGGAACGCCATAAGGAGTTGTAGGTCCCTCCTACATCGGCGCCATTTTGGGGCGAGGTCGGGTGGGTCCAGGGTACAGTCTAAATGTTTCCACTAACTAGCGGCCGGACCAGAATCCCTTTCGGCAGTTCAAAAAAAAATTATTAACGCCAACAGAAAGAACAGACAGCATGAACCGTGACTCGAAGGTGGGGAAAGCAAAGTTTTTTCCTACCGGGTCATGCTGAGGTTCCACCATAACTGATTCGAGTTGGTAGTCTACAGTGTCTCCTGGTAATTCAAACAGAAGCTGGCGTCAGCATGAGGGCACCACCATCTCGCAGCAACGCCGTGGTCCTTTCGGAGAGCGGGACAGCAGGCGTGTCTCTCTGCCGACGCCCTGAATGAGTCTCTCTCACGGCACCAAATGGGGACAAGGTGGCTGCCGCCCGGGGCAAAGACAAGTTAATGTGGAATAATCGAGCAATAGTGGCGGGTGCCCCCACCGGAAGTCCGCGGGAGTCGAGGGCCAATGACTCACGTAGAATCTGCAAAGCTGAGAGGACGTCTTCAAGGGTGGGGCCCAAGCCCGAGCAGGCAAGCTCCCGAGTTCCAAGGTAGCCCAGAGCCATCTTAGTGGACCAGGCCCGAATCCGAAGAGCCGGCCGCCATTTTGAGAGTCCTGTGGCAGCAGAAGTTCTCCACCACAGCCACCGGAGTGGGTCCCCCGACCAACCAACTGCGGGGGCCCACTTCTTGGGTGGAACGCTAATGGAAACTTGGTGCAGAAAGGAACCTCCGCCTGGGTGGTCGTCCGGCAGGTGAAACGTTAATGGCCGTCCTGCTGCAGCTGGCCGGCGAGGGAAACGATAAGGGGCGCTCTCTCAGCTGGTCGGAGAGTGAAACGCTAAGGGGTGCTCTCTCAGCTGGTCGGCGAGTGAAACGCTAAGGGGTGCTCTCTCAGCTGGTCGGCGAGTGAAACGCTAAGGGGTGCCCTACTGCAACTGAGGAGCCTCCACCTGGGGAGGCGGGGGAGGCCCGTTCGCGTCGCCTCTCCCAGGGTACCCCACGCCGTCTTTCGGCGCAGCATTGTAGGATGGCCAGACCAGCGCAACAACTTGCTGGACACCACCTCGGTGCCGTCCGGATCTCGGCGCGCCGTGTTGCCTCCGGCCTATTCGCACAACAGTCCGCCACTGATGCCGCCTCACAGGCCGATGGATTTTGTAGGCTTTTTTATAGCCCAAAGCCTACTAAAAGACAGACCAAAGCAGCCCAATGTTGCTACTCCGAGGAAGGAGGGACAGGGACTGTGTCAAGCGGACGGTGAATGCTTTGGGATGGATGTTGCAGCAGGCTGCCATGTAAATAGTTGTTTAAAAAGAGTGTTTTAACGTGTTTACCCTGTTGGAGTGTTGCATATACCTACAAGTTTTTAAAGCATTTTAATCATACTACTTTGTTGGAGTGTTGTACATATTTGTAATCTGGCAACGAGCACAAAGATGTTACTGCATAACCAGAAAAAGACATAGCCCAATTGTGCGCGATCTAGCCCAGTTCGGCGACGCCGATGGTGGGTATCAGCAGACTTCCATTTGTGTAGGGTTTTATCGTTTTATTGGGCGGGGTGGGTGGTAGGGCAGACATGCTTAGGCAGCGAGAGCGACGGAGCCGAGCTACCTCGTGGCCATCTCGACCGTGAGCTTGGCTCCTTCCCCTAGTTTCATATTTTTCGCGAAGGGCTATTTCCTAGTGTTTCTTATTTTTGCAGGGTCAAAAGGATCCCATCAGTGGCCTACTGGTTTTGCTCGATTCCTTTTGTTTTTCTATAGCGATTTTTATGCCATAGTTTGCTAGAAAGGTACAGCGGCTAATCCGTATTTTATATGTATGTCCTCTTTATTAGGGGTGCCCTCCGGTAGGGCCGGACGAGCTACCTCTAATAAATGGTCCGGGTAGAACCAAAGAACCAATTACCAATCAGTGGGGAGAAGATAGGCATGACGGGTTACAACGGGGACAAAAGTCTGCACTACCTATCTTTTCACTGCTTGCAAAGACTAGACAGAATATCTCTATTCCACGTTATTTGTAAGCAGAGAATACCTCCAAAGAACCAATATCGAACAACCAGTGTTCGGACAATCAAACAATCAAATGGTGAGAAAGAGATAGGCACGACGGGTTACAACGGGGGACAAAAGTCCGCGTTACCTATCCTTCACTATCTGCAAAGACTAGACAGAATATTTCTATTCTACGTTATTTGCAAACAGAGAATATCTCAAAAAGCACTATTCGTCAAAAACAATCAATGTTCGGACAATCAATCAGTGGGGAGAAAAATAGGCACGACAGGTTACAAAGGGGGACAAAAGTCCGCGTTACCTACCCTTCACTATCTGCAAAGGGAGAGAGAGTATTTCTACTCTTCCCCGTTTGTAGGCAGCGAATATCTCAAAATGAACAATCAAATAAGCAATACTAGTATTTTCAATCAATCAATCAATCGTTTCGCAATTTGTCGTGTTACACGACCTTACCCGGACCGCATGGACTTCCGCCTTCAGCGCCCGATCGTCCTCTACTCTCCGTATTTGCAGCGGCACTCCTGATGGTTCCCAGTCAGGACCGTAGATCACTTGAGAGAGGTCTGCTCGGAACCAGTGAAGTTCGGATGATCGGCTGCCAGACGAGGGTCTATCGGGCAGGAGCTCTTCCCGATCGTTGCAGTCGTTCACTCTGTCGTCGGGACCTCTCCCGTTGGATCCACGTGTCGCTGATGGGCTCCACGTTTGGGACGCCAATTGTTAAATGGTAGCGGCAATTTCAGTCGATAACCTCTCAAGTATTGCCAGGCGGTAATCGCCTCTTATACCATTCGATGATTAACCAACAAAAGAGGCAGGCGCCGGAGACTGGAAGGCAGGAAACAAAGTTTTATTCCGTCGGAGCAGAACACATCAGATCGGACAGCAAGGTATCGTCTCGAGGTGCTCTAACCACATCTCTGAGGCCTGGCCTCTTATACACAGGTTTATTGCTTTATTACAAGTGACACATTCTTGTTGAGACTTTGATGTACGGAAAGACATCCTTGGAAATCCCCACTTCAAGCTCGTTCCCACACATATCTACAGTAAGTGATGGCTATTCCACAGCAGGATACTCTGTCGATTCCCGGAACGGGGTATCTGATCGGATCGCACGGGGTGGGAGGCCTTTGATTAGTCGGAGATCCTTTGAATCGGGGCAACTGCTTACAGGAAGGGGGCCAATAAATGGCAGCTGCAGGACCAGGTGGTGGCTTGGGAGCGGGGCAGGGCAGAGGAAGGGGGTTCATCAAAGGACGGGGAGGTGCTGGCCCCGGGGGGGTTTTTTCGCTTCCGAGGTAGGGTCGCGCTGGGGAGGGGTGTATGGTCAATGCACGAGAGAGCGGGGGGGTGTTCGCAGCGCCAAGGGAACGCGCTGGTGATCGGCGAGGGGCAGAGGGGCCATGGCGCTTTCAAAATGGCTACTGCTTAAGTGAGCGTACGGGCCTCAGAAGGGACAAGGTGGCGCCGATTATGTTGACATCGCAAACCAGATTTTAACAATATAGTCTTTGATAAAAGTTTTGAAATGTGGCGAGGATAGCATCTGGCTCACTTATCATACCAACCCTCGGATCTCTAATTTCCCTAACCTGTGTTTGAGCCATATTCTCCCTTGTGCACATAGCCAGCATATGGCCCACTCTCTCGTTGTTCTCATAGACCCTACTTCTCCAAGCTACATATTTGCCCGCCGCCTTTTTAAGCGATATCTCTGTGATAGCGGACCTCGCGATAGTGATCTTTAATTGTGCCGCCGCAGAGTCACCCCCTACATTTAATACCTCAATCAGATCACTTTCTGCCATACCCAGATTCTCATATAATGATTGTAGCAGAATTCTATCCTTTTTTTGCACCTCCCAGCCATACCTAGAAGTTTCTCCTCTGATTCCTGCCTTCAATGTATCCCATACTGTACCCACACTAGTGCTCCCTAAATTCTCCTCAATAAGCTTCGGAATCCAAAACTTCAATTGCTGTATATACCCCTCTTCGCTTAATAAGGCCCTGTTGAATGTCCAGCGTGTCTGTACAGGTTGTCCACCAATTTCTAGCTCAATCACCAGGGGAATATGGTCTGACATGAATTTCGGGAATTTGCTTATCAAACAACCAACTAAAAGTTCATGTGATACAAAAAAATAATCCAATCTAGCGTGCATTAAATGTGGTGCAGAAAAATACGTAAAACCAGGATCGGATCCCTTTTTCTCTGCCCAAACATCTACTAACCCATGCAATGATTCAAGTTGTTGAAGTGATTTAAAAACTCTAGGTTTCCGCCCTTGATACATAAGCCTGTGGGTGGTAACCTGACAACTCATGTTAATATTAAAATCACTGCATAATATCAAGGGAAGAGGCCACCCCACAAGCTCCACTTTCAACCAATCGTACAGTGTAGGGTCATCCAGCATAGACCAATACACTGCGCAGAGAGTATACATTCTATTATCCAGAGACATTTGTACAATGGCCCATCTTCCTATTTTATCAGTGAGAACACGTGGATAGCTTCCCATCCCCTTCTTGGCCAATATCACCACTCCTCTAGTCCGAGTTTCTTGTGTCGTATACGCAATAAGTTGATACCCTTCCATCTCTAGAAACCCTTTCCTACTACCCTCAATATGGGTTTCTTGAAGGCATAAGATATTTTTGGGGGATTATTTAACCCACATATATTGACAGATGCAATTCTAATTTTCCTCATTAAGCCATAAACACCAATTTCCACCTATTTCCCAAGCCAAACCAAAAATACCAAACAATAAACCACGTACATATCCCATACACAAAAATGCTTCTCTGTCTCCCTTTGAGTCCCCCACACCCTCCCTTCCCCCCACCCCACCCAAAAAGGCAAAAAAGGTCAAAGACCCTTGTGATGCCTCCTGCATGATGTTGTGCCCCTAGCCGCCTCCTACCAAAAAAAATGCACAGAGGAAAAAAAAACCTCAAGGAAAAAAAAAAACATAAGCGTACCAAACCAGTTCAGTTCTTAAAGGAGCACCTTACGACAGTTCTTGTAGGTATTCCCGTGCCTTAATCTCTGATATAAATAACCTAGTCGAACCTTTGTGCACGACCTTAAGTTTGGCCGGGTTCATTAAGAACACCTCGCATCCAAGTTTCTGAAAATGAGTAATTAATTGGTGGAGTCGCCATCTTCTCTCAACCGTTGAGTGGCAAAAGTCAGGCCGCACGAAGAAAGAATGTTCTGCTACCGACTTCCTTGCATCAGGCCTGGCCTTTTCAAAAATAGATTGCCGTAGGAGAAAGTTGCCAAAAAAAATAAGAATGGCTCTAGGTTTATCATCTTGACCTGCCCTTTTCTTGAGCATCAGGGGAAACCGATGTACCCTTTGGACCTCCGAGTCCCAATTCCAGTGCGCCAGCTCAGGGAATGCTTCCCTAAGAAGCCTCAATGTAAATCCATGGATATCGTCCCCCTCAGCCTTTTCTGCAATACCAAGGAGTCGCAGATTATTCCGGCGCTGTCTATTTTCGAAGTCCTCGAGTTTCCAAAGGACATGAGTCATCCTGCTCTCATTAGAAGTCGTTAGTTGTTCCGAGGTTTCCACGGTGGCCTCTAATTGCACGATGCGTTCTTCCAGTGCAGTGGTGCACTCTGCAATCTCTGAGCAGGTTTTATTCACTTTATGCCTGCAGCTTTTTAGTTGCCAGATGGGCCCTCTTATGTTCCTGACGTGCCTCCGACTGTATTTGTTTCAATGTAGCGTATATTAATTCCATCGAAGGAGGGGATGCCAGGTCCCCTAGGTCATTGCGAACGTCTGCATTGGTTTCTGGATTCAATGTATGGGCACTTTGCTCATCTTCCATTCTTCTATCGAAATGGGACGCATAATAATCCCATTTCATCTGGCTTGACTGACTATTGTCTGATGTAATCCCCTTATCCTTATCATACCCCCTCACACTCTTCTTCTTTGTGCGGAATGGTATATGTTTCTGGGTGTCCGGCTTCACTGGGGGGCTACTACTATCTTCTTCTGTAAGGTCATCATCCGTTTTATCTTTGCTGCTGTTAATGGTTAAGTCTGAAACATCAGTCAGCGATAAGAATTTATCACCTTCAGGTGTCCCTGGAGTTGTGCCATCATCCTGAGCGGGGTCTCCACGTATCTTTTTGAAAGCTGGTGTCTCAATAAGCACAACAGGGGCATGCATTGTAGTGTTATCCCCCCCCTGCTGGGGCATACCCATTACTTGTTGCAGCTCTTCTGCTGCGCCCTGTGTACCTAATTCCAAGTTACCTGAGCTACTAATGTCACATCCAGCACTATTGCTGATAGATTCCTCTTCCCCAGGGGGGACCTCATTTAAGTCAAAAGGCCCAAAGTTTGATGATATTCCCGCTGGAGCCTTTATTTTATCGCTGCCATTATTATTTGTGAAGGCATTAGTATTTTTACCTTTGGGCGATTCCTTTTCCCCAGAAACAGAAGATAGATCTCGCCCCGCAAACATCCCTGGTACTGTCGGTTGTTTGGGTCTGGTAATTCTCTCAGACCTCCGTTCCCCCAGCTCAATCTCGCTCGGTACTTTCTTGGAAGCTCCGCTCTTACCCAGTCCAGCCTGTAGGGCGCTGTTTGCAGCCTGACTCGGATTCGGATTCAGGCTTCTCCCCTCCGTAGCCGCGCGCAGATTAATTGATGCTCCTTTGGCTCCTCTGGTCACGCTCGGCTCTTTCTGCAACATTTTCCCTTTCGGCGGTATCGCAGCGATAACAGCAACAAAGTTTCTCTTTGCCGTAAGAAGTCCGGGCGATCCCTTTTTGGACACAATGTATCGGCGAGAACCCTTGGACTCCCACAGCGCCTCGTGTCTAGCCGCGGACACCGCTGCTGATATAAGGCGTCTTAGAACCCGCACCACCAAGAAGCCGGCCTCCGTCAGCAGCCTCATCGATTTCCACCAGTGTGGTACAACAGTGAGTAATTTTACTGTATTTCACAATCACTGCATTTCCCTGTTCAATTCATAACAGAGAGCACAGGTAGAGAGACGGCTGCCCGCAACACTCACGCAGCCGCCATCTTGCCACTTGCCGAGGCTTTCTCCGGACCAAAACACACTCTCAATGAAGGTATCACACAGGGCACAAGGGGTGAAAAGATCAGCCAGGGCACAAGGGTGGTTGCATACGTGCATAGTTACCATACTATTTATACAAGGGAATTCCTGTTACTTGTCAGGATTAAGGCTTGGGACACCACTCAATCTGGGGGACTGGAGGAGATGCTAGACAGGTCAGTGTAAACTTAAACGATTCAGAAAACTAAACTTCTAACTGCAGATACTTTCACTACTCACTTCTGGGTTCTGATGTCAGTTTGTTTTATTTGTTGCAAAGCCTTTTATAGCCCCATGATAAATTGTGCACCCTGCCTACTAATGAGTCATTAATTGCTTAAGCTCTTCATTTATGCTTAGTTTGCACTCGCGCCTCAGTTCCTCACATCTGTAATTTTCCTCCTGTTCAGTTTCCTCGGTGTTCCCAGTCCCTTTACTATTAGTCTGTTGTTCTGCTGTGCTGTGCATTGTTTCTCCTAATTTACTCATCCCAGTTGGAC
Organism: Triturus cristatus; assembly: GCF_964204655.1. Classification (NCBI taxonomy): domain Eukaryota; kingdom Metazoa; phylum Chordata; class Amphibia; order Caudata; family Salamandridae; genus Triturus; species Triturus cristatus. Next base: position 319,046,744 of record NC_140586.1, on the reverse strand, counting down.
TGCTGAGTTGTCAGCAGTATCCTGGGGCTGTCAACTGGTTCCCAAGTCGGCTCATCCTTATTAGAGCCACATCAGCTTTTGAGACCAGTAAGCATACTGTTTGTAAATTTGGTTTATGTGTTGTTCGTATCTATCTCATTACACTTATCAATCCCCTCCTGTCCTACAACTGTGGCACCTTAACAAACTCCATTAACTGTCTGTGAGGTGCTGCCTCGAGAGAATGACTTAGGTTAGAGTCCTTTCTGGTGTTTATAGCTCTAGCTTTTTCCCGTCCGTCTTTTCCCCGCATTTTTATTGCAAACAGCAAGTTCTGTTTTGCTGTTGGCATAGTGAATCAGGGGCAGAATAGGTTTTCTGCGCATGGACAAATTCTCAGCCTCCCAGTTTGGCGGGCCATCCAAATGGACCCATTGGAAAATTCCATTCCAGCAGCGGCAACTGCCTATACCAAGAATTTAAAGGGGCTGGGAAAAGCTGGACAGGAACAAGCATTTCTACTCACTAGCATCAATCCGATAATGCCTCATCTCCCACATATACATCTTTGCGAAAATCCAGTAATGCTTTAATGGAAACACAAATTGTAGCCAAATCTTAATCTAACGTTTTTCTGAGTTTGGTATCACCTGAGAAATTCCGTGGTGACCAGTGTTCCCTCTACAGCGCACCTCTTTCACCCCGAGCGCGCGAGCGCGCAGTGTCCCACATGAAGCGCGCACGGAGCCGATCCCTCGAGGGCGTTGGTGTCGCCGGGAGTGGCAGTGCAGGGAAGTTTCCTTTGTATGGCAGCCTGTGCGCTGTGCTCGCACTCAGCACGAGAAGCTCCTATACTTGCTGCATTGGTTTTCATAATGGAGAGCGGCTTGGGGCTGACTGGGGGCCACTGTGAACATATTTCTGTTAATTGCAGCGCATGATGGTGCTGCCATTAACAGGAATACTTTCAAAAATGCCCACTATCAGCCCGCAGCCTCACTCTATATAGGAATGAAATGTAGCAAGTACAAAAGCACGACGCGCGCTTTACACGTCGTGCTTTTGAACGTGATGCAGGTTTTTTTGTTAATGGAGCACGGCTGGGGGCTGATTGTGGGCCTCTTTTAAAATATTTCTGTCAATTGCAGCGCTTGATGGTGCGCTCCCACTCCTGCTTTTCTCAGGGTAAAACAGGTGCTGGCATGGCTGAACTCTTCAAAAAGAATTTCTTTTGCAAGTGGCTTTATATATATGTACATATAAAGTATAATCTTATACTGGCTTATAGGACCTTTAGACAGACATTTTAGACTTCAAATTTATGAAGGAAGCTCTGGCCCTGTTCCTCTCAACATGGAGCTATATAAGTTCCCCAGAATAGAGTTGTTATGGGTAACATTCTACAGTTTAGTTTTCAAACTGGAATGAGTAAGACTAGAATGGGATTTCTGCCAGTGCTAGCCCGCCTTTCTCCAGCTTCATCCTGAGTTTCTTCCATGAAAAGCCAAGGTCCTTTGGAAGATCAAATGAAGCTACCTATTCACCTATGGACATTGGCGATATGATCTTTTGTGAATGTAAGTGGTATTGTGTAGAAAAGGTAAGTTAGTTTTGGCAGGATATTTATCTGTTGGTCCGGCTGTATTTTGTTAGGGGTAGATTACAACATTTATTAACTAGGCGATCAATCTCTTGTTACTTTGCTCATATCTATCTTTGTTATATTCTCCAATTTTTGCATGATAATGACTCCTAGATATCTAGTCTTAGATCTGATTTCCTTTTCAATATATTTTAAGTTCCAGCACTTTATTTCAGTTTTAGTATTGATGATCTGAGATCTTGATAGCGCCCCAAAACCTCCATCTCTTCAATGTGCACAATTGTTGTGTTACGAACGTCAGTTTATAACATAATATCATCCGCGCAGAGGTCAATTTTTCTCAAAAAACCTTGGGACCTAATTGTGAGTTCTGATAGTCTGAGCCAGAGGCTCACTATACATTTACATAAGTAACCGGGAAAGTGAACATCCCTACCTCGTCACTCTAGTAATATTGATTCTCTTTTTAAGATTCTTGTCAAAATAGAGGGCGGCTCGTAATTTTTTTTTAGCAATGTTTATTAAAGTGGGGCTTATCCCAATAGCAGGCATCATCTCCCAAAGATATATCCAATTTATTCTGCCACATGACTTAGCAACATCTATTATAAATATTGCCAGTATGTCTGTGAATGTGGTTGCCAGATATATGTAGCCATAAGTAGTTGTGTTAAGTTGTCTTTTTGAAATCAGCTCTTTCTGATCGGCATGTATAAATTTTGGTTCAAGCTTAATAATGACATGAGTTTGTATGAATCAGATCTCTTTGGGTATTTGTTAGGTTTTAGTATCAGGACTATTGTATCTTCTTTCCAGGTGGGAGGAGTTTCCGAGTTGGTTCAGTAGATTTAATTCAACATTTCCTTCCACATGGGAGCTAGCAATGTTATCGAACTTCTTAAAGAGTTTTATCGGGATGCCTGCCATCTGTTCTAGCTGCTTTCCATTTTAAGTTTTTTTCATTTGGTCAGAGATTTTCTCCTCAGTGATCTCTTCTGATAGGGCTAATTTTTTCTCTTCTGATAGAAACGAAGATGTCTGCTCTTCAGCCATGTTTTTATATTAGATATGTCAGGTAGATTAGTTTCAGTATGTAGAGAACTGAACATCTTAGGTAAGCATGCTTCCAGGTCCTCTGTTTTATTTTATATGTTGCTTATATCATCAACCTCGTATTCAGATTTCTTGTTATATCTGTCCTCATTGTTTGTGCTAAAAGGGCTCCACTTCTTTCCCCATATTCAAAAAGCTTGATTTTGTTGGCCTCCTACAGTGCTCGACTTTTTTTTCTATCATGGCCCTGAATGAAGGTCTCCTGTCTAACTTTTGATTATGAGTATTTGCTGCACTTTTGGGATATTTTTTTTCTAGTTATATCCTGAGTTGACAAATGTCCTGCTCTTGGGCGCTGTCTTCATTTTGTTCAATTTTAAAATATAGTTATTGATTAGCTGCACATCACCCTTCGAATAAATGCCTTACAGGCATCCAAAACCATCCAAAACAAATATGTCCGTGCATTGAATTGGAAGTACTCATGGCTTTCCCTAACACTTGAACGAGTTCTGTGTCTAGTAACAAAGTGTGATTTAGGGTCCACCTACGCTGCCTGCTAAGGAAGCGCAAAGGACAATATTACTGATGAGTGATCTGAGAAATGCACTGGTATATGTCTAATATCTTTCACTTTATACAATACAATATTGTCCAATAAATGGTAATCTGATCTAGAGTAATGACCATATTTCTTACTTGGGAATGTGTAGCAATTCTGGGTTTCCATCTTCCTATATCAAATATCACATAAACCAAAATCCTGCAAAATATTCTACAATGTGTTGGTGACTTTCAGAATATTTATCAAACTCTGCTTTGATGACCTATCAAACACCTTGTTAAGGAGTCTATTGAGGATAACCCCCCCACGAATCAATATGGCAATATGGGCATAGGGAACTCCAAAGAAGTTATTGCAAGCGTGTTTAAAGTGCCACAACACCAACATTTGGGCCTTTAAAACCAGCTCATGTGAAATGTACATGGTTTCTTTTAAGATTACAAATTATCCACCTTCCTGTTGAGTCTGTTACCTGACTAATAAGCATTATCACCAAATTATGTTTTATGATTAAGGCGGCTCCTTTTGATATGCCAATCTGATCTGCTCCTTCATAATGATGTAACCAATTCCATTTATTTATTTGTTTTTAGCCCTCTGAACATTTCAAATAAATACGTTTCTTGCACTATTAAAATTTGTAATTCACAGTGTTCCAAATATTGCGATATACATGTCGGCTTCCTTCAAACTTGGAGATCATTTACATTCCATGATATGGCATAACATTCTCTAGTCTTATCATTCCCACCCCATAAAGAGTTTTCTACTATGAACTGCTCAGAGAGATACTGAATCGTGGCTTGCCTTTGTTGAACATGTTTGACATGAGGAGATTTTGTTTATATCTGTATCCCAATGCTTCCCACCCAATGCACCTCTCGAATTATTGATTTATTTTTTTAAATATGGTTTTATTAGCAATGTAGGACAATATGAACGACTAGGAGCAATAAAATACACATTATGGTGGTGCACACACGATGGAGTATCATGGCGTACATAACTTAATTTATCAGATATATGCTGGGTGTGGAGCAACCATTTGTGTATCTTCATTGACAGCCAGGAATAGTTAAGGATAGGGAAAAGGTGTAGGAGATGGATAGAGGCTAGAGGGGGCGTGGGAACAACAATGTAACGGTGTGAGAGCTCTGTATTACATGATATTTGTAAGTGAGGGACTGGGAATCCTCGCATCCAAGTATCTAACCATTAAAAAGGGAATACATTACGGTTTGACCTGCAGAAGGGGCATCACTCATCTGCTAGAGCAGGGATATAAATGTAGTGGTTATCAGTCAAATCATGGGGAAAGGGAGGGAGGGAAGGTCGGATATGCGGAGGACGGCAGGGTGTGTCAGGAGTAGCTCATCATGGGGAAGTTGTGTCATTCAGCACAAGAAGCTCCTGTTCTTGCTGCATTTGTTTTCATAATGGAGCACGGCTGGGGGCTGATTGTGGGCCATTGTGAAAATATTTCAGTTAATTGCAGCGCATGATGGTTCAGGATCTCTCCCCCTGGAGAGATCCTGAACTCTCAAACAGTTCTCCAACACCCATCCACTGTAACGAACTTACCCAGATACTCGGTGATGACTCGTGGATGATTACTCTATTTTTTTACTCCAAGACCACTCCAGGCTTCTGCAAGAGGCAGAGAGGTTCTTCCTTTTTTAGTATTTATTCCAAGCCTTACCCCGGAAAGGGGGCTATCATATATCACTGCCATTGTTTTATTGTTGGTGAAAAGGGTTTTCGCCTGCATTTGGGACTTCAACAAGCTAAGTCAATTCCTCTACTTTGAGAAGTTTAAAATGCTAACTTTGGTGCAGATGTTGACGGTACAGTTATTACAGGAAGTACCTCTTTCGCATTAGGGATCTGGACTCGATAGCTGCCTCTCTGCTGTAGCAGAAGGTCCGCTGCTATCCATAGTTAAACCTTTGCTTTTGTCCTTTAATGCTGCTCTGAGGCTGTCTGATCTAGTCTCAATGCTCTGAAGCTGGGCAGCCAGCTTCAAAAATCACCCCGATCCTGCTGCTGCCATCAGCCCCGCTCTGAAACTCCGACACTCACCGCTAGAACAGCGCGCACGTGCCTGACTGCCTGTGATAATTATAAAATAGTGACACACAGAGGAAAAAAAATAGAGGGAACATTGGCTGGCGACCCCGGTAATTTCCAGAATTTTGTGGCTTAATGTCAATTACACTTTCTGGTTTTAGCCACACAATTCATTACAGACGCAGTAAAGATTACTTTTGTTTTGTCCTATTTCAGTAAGGAATGTCTTATGTGGAATATAACTTTAATTTTGAAACCAAGGCCGTGGTTAAGAGACTAGGGTTAGTTCTTACCGCAGTTTACCGCATTATTCAGAAACTGACATTCCACCCAAACGGATAAAATGAGCTTACTAATATGGACAGATGAACCTGCTGACGTACCCTATCAAGGCATGAGGGAAGATTTAAAAGACGTCCTATCTCCTATTCTTAACCATCCTACTCAATAGAAACTAGAACCCTGTCAACCTTTCAATTTAAATTTCATGGGAACATCTCACACGAATACACATGATCGGTGTCGAGGATTGTGTTTTTTATTTCAATTCTTTATTCTTCTATACAAAAATCTATTTTTTTATGTATCTTCTTTCTTTTGTAAAATGGTGTTGTTCTTTAACAACACAGTACATCCTCACTGTATTCAACACAGGTTCCAATGTAAACAGGATTAGAATTAATAAAATAACATTACATGCCCTCTCATCCACAACCATACATACTACATAAAACTTTTTTCCATCATGCAAACATACAATTGTTAAAAAAAATCTTTACTGTGTCAGCATAAGTCTTGATAGTTTTAAAAGATGCTGTACCTTTTTAATTAATTGATCTAACTTAACAAGTTTGTGCTCATTTAAGTTCCAGACAGGCTGAGGAGAAAAATTATTACTGAAATAGCCGGGTCCCCAAAGGACTAGATACCATTGAGAATACTATTTCACAAGATTAACATATGAAAATTGGAGAAACTTGCAATATTTTAACTACGGGCAAAAAGAACACAGAATGAGAAGCCAGTCTTTGCTTATACTGAGGTCAGTCAGGACACATTGTTTGATAATGTCCTCAGGGTAGCTCTTCCCTGAATAAAAGACCAGGAATGAGCATGCATATCATAGAAGTGTCCGTTATTAACAGAGCCCATTACTTCCAGGAAGTTCTGCTCACTATACTGAGAGGACCCATTACTGTATAGGCTCTAGTAGATTGTGGAACTTCAGAAGGTTTCATGGATAATGGTTTCCAAATTTGAGGACAGATTCCCATTCCAAAAAACCCAGAGCAAGAACAAATACAGTGAATAGACAGAAATTGTACTACTTTTGGGAATTCACAAACTTCAAGTGTAAACTTACTACAAAAATGTAAGCTACAGGTCACCACTCCCAGAGTAAAGCAACTGGCTTACTTTAGTGTGGGTGGGTGACGTTCCTCCCTAAAACTCTCACTGGCCCTCCATAAATCCCTCCAGCGTCTCCCTAATCCCATCCCCATAGGAGTATTTTTGCCCCTTTTACCTCCCTCTCATCTGTGTCCCTCCCACATTCACTACTAAAACCTACACTTACATGTGTGGAGACTCCACAGTTGAGGCGGGGAACTTCGCACACTAGTATAGCAGAACTTGTAGTACGTTTTGCAGGAATACAAAATGTACTAAAAAGTGTAGTTTGTGAATCAGGTCCATTGCCTCCAGCAACTCACAATCCTTATTCTGTTTTGTAGTGAAGAATACTCTTACACCCATAGAAAAGTCTCTGGGAGACGAAAGCAGCATGTCAACTCCTTAGCAGGACTTTACAGATGTATTTAGTATGACATGAGAAGATTTGTTGCAGCCTCATCTGTAGAATAACTGCAGAATACACTTAATTCCTGATAAACATATTCTGCTTAGTATAATCTGTTCTCTTGCTGTCAAAAAAGATGAGATTCTGCAACAATAGCTCAATGAAAACTTAACCCTCTCTGCCAAACTGAAGGTCCACACTCCTAATTTTGAGTCGGGCAGACCTTCAGTATGTCCAAGCGGAGACTACTCCGTCTCTGCTGCCTACATACACCTCCAATGGGCCAACAGAGTAAGGGCTCCCGGAGGTTTGGCCATTTGTCTGCCCACTCTATTTACAGTAGGCAGACAAATGGCCAGTTTTCACTGCCTATCACTACCCAGTAAAATCTGGCAGTAATGGACAGCGAAAACTGTAAAATGACCCCCAGGCCATAGGGGAAAACTCATCGGGCAAGTGGGTCATTGTTTTGTTATTTTCTGTTTGAAAGAAAAAACAATTTACGATTGCTGCAGGGCTCCATCATGTTAACAGAGCTGTCCATCAAAATCTCAATATATTTCCTGTTACTGCAATAAATATCTGCTAAACTGGCGAACATCTCAAAATTTGCCTGGCAGGTACTACCTCCGGGCAATGGAGTACTTTAATTGCCTCCCAAACACAGTGAATGCCCGTCCACCAAAATCTAAATCAGGCCCTTAGACATGCGATCGATTATCCACTCAACATCCCCTGCGGAGCCACCCATAGTCTTGTGGCAGAATTTCCAACCTTACCTCAATTACTAGGAACTGAATGCCATCACAGTCAGGAATCAATACTTCCTTCCTATTATGTCAGTATTGTTGGATCAGGTATAGTTTGGAACTATCTTCACAAAGCTAAATATACAAGGAGCGTATAACTCATTCAGAGTACATGAAGGTGATGAACGAAATCGGCATTTAATACTGGACATTACCGGTGGGGTCACCCTTATTGTTTGTGGCAAACGCCAATGGGGAAATCGACATGTAATACTCGCCAAGGTCACTTTGAGTATTTAGTCATGCTGTTTGGCCTTTGTAACACAGCCACCATCTTCAAAACTTTGTCAACCACATCTTACGAGACTCACTAGATTAATTCATGGTTGTCTACTTGGATGACATACTGATTGATTCCAGTGCGATCCAAGAAAACCAGAAACAAGTGTGTGAAGTCCCGCTCAGGCTACGAAAGCACTCTACTTATGCCAAATTAGAAAGTGTCTTTTTGAGGTGCCCAGTATAACCTTTCTGGGTTTTTGGATCTCAGGAGAAGATGTGTACTACATGGTCTAGTCTTTCATAGAATGAACCTGTTTAAGAACGCTCATGCATTCCTATTCTATGTTTCCTCTTGAGCTGGCGTTCTGTTCATCAACTGTCGTTTTTGCATTTGTCACCCCGAGTGGGACGGGTATGCCAGGACGTGGGTCCCGTGCTCTCCATGCCACTGGAATCAAGCTATCCTGGCTGAAGAGGGGTGAAACCCCGAAACCGGTCCTAGGATGCTTGTTTCCAGTCCAGGGAGGACCTGGCTTGGCAGTTCGGGCTGGACTGTTCCCATGAGGCACAGGGTCTGATTTGCATATGGCTGGGTTCAAACTGGAATGGCATGGTGAGCAAAGAAACAATGGATTTAGGCCCAGATCTCTGTACTGGGGTGAATGTATGACATTGTTCTGCGTTCTGCATTCTGTCCATCAACTGTTGTTTTTGCATTTGTTCTGTTGCAAGGCAGTTGGACTCCTGTCTTCTGGCTTACCTCTGCTCTTCAATAAAGGAAATCAAAATCCACTTACCTGTCTGGACCTCTTCATTTACCACATTTTGGTGATGATCCTCAAGGAACCCGACATGCAGATCCTTCTTCGCTCTCCAATTTTTAACTCAGGTTCGGAGAGGCAGAAGCAGAGCGGAGCAGTTCTGAGTACAGAGACTTTGGCGATTTATGTCATCCTGGAAATATATGGTGTTGTCAACCGCCTTGAAAATGTCAGAGACCATGCGTTGAAAAACGCTGGCGGCTGAATTTAACCCAAAGGGCAAACAAGTGAATTGAAATGTGCCTTCTGGGGTGATAAAAGCAGTAAGATGCTTGGAATCGCTGTGTAATTTGATCTGGTGGTATGCGCTCTTGAGGTCGAGCTTAGAGAAGACTTTGGCACCCTTGAGAGTGGTGACCAGTTCGGTGATGTTGGGGAGTGGAAAAGTATCGGCAACAATGCAGTGGTTCAAAGAACGCAAGTCAATACAGAATCTCAACTTGCCGTCTGCCTTCTTGGTAATAACAGCAGGAGAAATCCAAGGAGAAGCCTCTACGGGCTCTATAACTCCTGCATCAAGAATCTCTTGGATGAGACTTTTAATCTCGTCTTTTACCACAATGGGTACACGCCTGACTTTGTGTTGGATGGGTTTAGAAGCTCTTTTGAGTAGTATGCGATAAGCTTACCCCTTAAGTTGACAGAGTTCTTCTCTGAAGACAGCATGTGCTCCATCGAGAATACTGTCAAAACTCTTATCCTCAATAACCATGACTTGCATGGGTGCCCTCGGGTTGACTATGATGTGTAAGTCGTATTTGTGTACCCACCCTAAAATAGCTGGTCCATGTTCAGCTACATATATTTTGCCATGAATGTCTCTGTGAGAGAAGGAAATGTGAGCCACGAAATACCCTAGAATGTCAATTGGCTCACCCTGTTATCCACCAGGAGAAATGTCTTTAGGAAGAAGTGGTTTGTTACCACACTCATTAAATAGACATTTGGGAATGATGGTGAATTTAGACCCAGTATCGACCATTAAAGAAACATCACAACCATCAATGGAGAAGACAGCCTTAGCCCTATTCCTTCTCTTGACATCATCACCATGTACATCATCAGAATCAATTACCAAAATCTTATCGCCGTCAAATTCATCACACTTCTCAGCATCATGTATACTAGCAACACAAGAGCCAAATCTGCTTCTACATATGCGGGCATAATGGCCCTTACGGCCGCATTTAAGACATTCCTGCTTGGAAGCAAAACAAAACTTGCGTTGCTGCCACACCTATTACAAATTCTACTAGTAAAAGACTTCTGGTTGGCACCAACAGATTTAGAGTTGAAGGGTTTCCTCACACATTTTCCTCTATTTTGAAATGCAGCAATGGTGTTAGGTTTGTGATCATCATGGCACGAATCACGATACTCCTGTAAAGAAATTTCATTAACATCAGGGTTGAGATTTCTTTCCTCTAACTCCTTCATACAGCCTTCAGATTGCTCCACTACTTCTGTAAGGTCGATGGCAGTCTTGAGATTGGGGTTCTTTGCCGCCCATAGACGTTCCTGGATTTTCTTGTTATTGCATTGGACGATGGGTTGATCTCTAATCAACTCATTCGTCATTGCTCCAAACTTGCACTTTATAGATATTTCTCTTAGTCTTGAGATAAATTCATCAATAGACTCCCCTGTTTTCTCGTGCTGGGTGTATTTACCAATGACATTACCACTGAGAGCACAATCAAGTTTTTGAGTAAACTGTTCAGGGACGAGGGTATCCCCTCTGTTCTTATTAGAAACAATGGCACACAGTTGGTCTCTAAAGAATGCAAACTTTCTTAAAAAATTGTGGAATATCTCACCACCGCACCTCCCTCTATAATCCCCAGGGGAACGGTTTGTGTGAGAGAGCCAATAAGGTTGTCAATGGTATCATTCAAATGGCCTCTGCTAATGGTGGTGTTGTACGAAAAATGGTTAATGAGATGCTTTGGGCTCATCGTTCTACTCCACACATTCATGACGAAAAGTCACCTTTTGAATTGATGAGGGGCAGGTCCCCTGGCTCCAAATTAGTTCCTCCTTGGATGAAACAGTTAGTCACATTACGTGAGGTTCAGTTTGCACCACTGAAACCAGTGAGCAGTGGCTGTCGCTTTAGCATAGGCGATCAGGTTAAGATCAAAACTGGCAGACTTGGGAGGGATCTTTCCAAGTTTAAAGGACCCTTCACTGTCAAAAAGGTCCTTGATCATTGTGTCATCTTGAATAATGGTGAATGTTGGAACTTTCGCCATGTGGCTCTTTATTAGAAGAATAGTGGTCATTTGGAGCAAAACAAGCATGTGAGTCCACTTCGCAATAGTGGCTATGTTTTAGCTCAGGATCCTGTAGACATAGCCCTCCCTGGAGATTCAGGTACAGTTCTGGGTGAGGGCGATTCCTCATTCCTGTGAGCTCTAACCAAATTTCTATCCCTACCTCAGAGAGCATTGATTCCTTCCGCTCTCTCAGGTGCCTGTAAGCCACCTATGTATCTTAAACATTTTGTCTGCTAACTTCTTTCTTTTGTTAATCCGTCTCCTCACCCCCATTCCTCCTTTTCCCCTTTTCCCCTTGGACGAGCTTTTAATTTTGTCTTTGGAAAGGAAGAAGATGTGTAATACATGGTCTAGTCTTTCATAGAAGGCACCTGTTTAAGAATGCTCATGCATTCCTATTCTATGTTTCCTCTTGAGCTGGCGTTCTGTTCCAAGGCAGTTGGACTCCTGTCTTCTGCTTGGAAGAGTCCGCTCTCGCTTACCTCTGCTCTTCAATAAAGGAACTCAGAATCCACTTACCTGTCCGGACCTCCTCATTTACCACAATATCTTAATCCAAATTGTGCGGGGGGAGACGTTTTTAAGTGGGTTCTCTCTACTCTCATTATTGCAATTATGAGACATAAAAAATTTAAAAATTCTCCCCACACATATGCCAGAGCGTGAGAGACAACTAGCCAATATGTTCTCACTTGATGTGTCTCAGTACAAATTACCGCCCAACTTCTTTTTTCCTCCTTCTTCTTCTTTTGAATTATTTTTTCCCTGGTGTCTAGTGAGCTTTCTATCCAACGGGTGGAGCAGATTTGGATAAACATCCCCAATCTGCCTCTGGGGGGGGGGAGCAGAAAGATAGTGGGGCTTATTCTGGGTTGGTGGCACAGCATGGCGTGTCATTGGACAAACACCACTCCTTTTTTTGGCTTGTTTTGTCCAGGTGTCTGTGGGGCTTTCTGCCCACCCTCATGGGGGCAGCTGAGGTTGAGCCATGGCATGTACCTGGACAGGCTGTCCTCGAGAAAAGACTACCCCTTCTATTTAGTGACTGCTTTTTAGGTCTCGCGAGCCAAAGGCTCGAAGAGACATTTTATATCTGGGCTTTTCAAAGTGCTGCCGTGGCCTACAGCTACAGTGCACGTGAACGTGCACGCGCGCAGCGCCATGTGTCTTTCCTCCGTAGCGATCGTAATCACGATCACTTTCACTTTCGCGGGCTCCTCTGTTGCTGGCATTCCCCCCTCCCTTCTCGCCCAGCCCTTCTTGTTCTCTCTTCGTTTCCCTTTCGCTCCTCATTCTGCTTTCTATATATTTGTATTCTTTCACCTTCTGTCTCTGCCCGTTACTCTTCCTCACTCATTTCTTGTTCATTATGCGTTTAGCCTTTTCGCTCTGGGTGCGAATATCTGAACTAATGTTTTACACTACAGTTTTCCTATGGATAAGATATTTCATGAATTGCACCTGATCTGCCGCTTAGCTCCCTTGCACATTGACACAAGAGATTCATGAAAATGGTCTGTAGAACTTCATAATTTCTTAAATTAATCATCTTTCTGCTACTGCATGTTTACATCAATTATTATCCAGAAGGCATCGTGCTGCCTGAACGGACGTTCATTCTGAGCGGTGAGCGTAAATATTTGGCGTCAATGGAAGTCGTCCCTGTTATCTCTTACGATTCTTGTCAAGGCAACCGTCCGACCTCTATGCTTGTCTTCTGGTGCCCTCTACTAGAAATGTTACCAATCGGTGTTCAGCTTATATCAGGACACGGACGTGCTGTTCACGGCTACTTGTCTAGCACACACATTTCAGGAAAGGGGCCTTTTTCATATCGATTTCCTGACTGGTTGAAGTTGAAACCCCTATTTGTTGAACTCGTACATGAAATAAAACATATTTTCAATTCAGGTCTGAAGTAAGGAAACCCCTTCTCACTGTAAAAAATCCTAGAAGAAGCGGGTAACACTTTTCATGTCAAAACAGTTTCACTCACATTACAGTGGAGCACCAAATAAAATGTTCAGTATTGGTCTACAAGCGGTCCAAGAGACGATATGCATTATGGGAAACACATAATTACTATTCTATGTCGTCCGTTCCAGACAACACGATATGCTATGGTAACATGAATAAGTTGGTGGACGAGAATTGATAAACGTTGCCACTTACGCACAAAAAAATTGTTTATTGTACAATTACTTTTGTTATCAAAGGTAAATAGGCTGACTAGTTTAGAATGCAATTATTCAGTGCTGACTACAGGTGATCATCTCGTCAGCTGCATTTATGCTATCCAGATCAGCACTCTGGGATAGGTCCATCATCCACTCTGGATTGACTTCATGCTTCCTGACAGCCAGGCCTTTTAAAACCTTTTATGGGGCTCATGTCGTCAATGTAATCCAGAAACCTTTCACAAGTTTATGAGGACACCCAGGGGCTTATTTACAAGCCCCTTGCACCTCCCGTAAGTCACCTTTCCCCATTAAAAGTGATGCACCGGTGGTGTGAGGGGCTTGCAAATAAGCCCCCTAGTACCATCTAAGTTTCCCCAGTCTTACCGAACAAATATGCCAAAAGCAGGTTTTTTTTTCGACAAAACAAAGTAATCTACCTCAGCTCCTTTCTGGAAACTTTTGGGGTGATCTTGATCTGTCAAGTAGGGTCCAAGAAAAAGGGATGGGGTTCCACTGTACTTACCCCCTCATACAATTTCCAGAGGGGAAAATTGAATCGCAACACAGCACAAGCATTTTAAATGCAATAGGTCTTGCCTTCCATTAAGTTAAAGCCATTTGCTTTGCTATATAATACCATTAGCAAAGCAAATGACTTTAACTTAATCAAAGGCGAAACCTATTGCATTTTCAATGCTTGTTTGTTTTTAGATTCATTTAGCGCAAACTCGGCCCTAAGGTATTGTAGCGCTTTATATAATCACGAGTTACATTATTGCGTTATTACATAATGCGTACAATCATCGTTCACCCGAAAGTTCGGCAGAACAGATATTCTTGCTGCTACTAAATTGATACATTTTCCATAGCGCCAAAAAGCTGGGAAATAGTGAGTTCATTAAATATCCAATAATCAGAACCACTGGAATTATGTGATTCTGCGGCGGCAGTGTTGTATGCACAATAATACATTTGCCGCATAAACCACACAATCCATCATCTACTGCATAATCTCTAGATTTTAATACAAAAAATGTGTTTTCTGAAAACGCAGCGACCCATGTTGCCACGCAGTGGAAGGCCCTATGCAAAGGTTGACTGGTCATGTTCCTATTACTCTTTTTTGGTGTTAAACTGGTACTACTGAGGTGAAACCTTTGACCAGATTGTGTTAACATGAAAAAAATATGAAGCAATACTATCACAAAATGTTCCTCAATAGGTCACATAACTTGCCTTATCTTGCTGCATAATGTAGTCGACCCTGCCACATAATTTGGTCCTCCCCTGCGCACAATTCCATTGGCCCGGCCAATAACCTAACCTGGTACATTAACCTGGCCATTAACCTGGCAAGAACTGAAATAACCAAACAACCAAAGTATGCCCCAATGTGACCTAAAATAATCTATACTATTTTAACATTGTCCAATGCACACTGAACTTACTTAAAAATGGCATAAAATAAGAAAAACAAGCACTGGCAAAGCCAATAGTTCTCACTTTTGAACGGAGTTACAGACTTGTTGCAGATGCTAAATAGCATGAGAGAAAACAAATCTGATCAAAGCATGATGATGTACACATACAACACCAAAAATGCACACGCATATGTCATGACGTGGAGGCCATTCTGGCTTTGACTCCAGCATGATGACATATGTTTGTTCCTGCATCACTACACGAGTACGGTGTGCGTCATGAAGCGGCAGATAAACATAAAGTCAACAAATCACAAGTAATATGCTGACCCAAAGCCACCTTTACATATTGGTTTTGTGCACAACAGAACCTTCAACAACAAGCATTTGCAATGCAATCGGTCTCGCATTTGCGAGAGTTTGAGCTATTAGCATTGTAAATGACAGTGCCTTTTATTTATGTTTTACAAAAACCAAACTTAAATAAAAAGCATTGTCATTTACAATGCCAATAGCTCAAACTCGTATAAATGCGAGACCTATTGCATTGCAAATGCTTGTTTAACTAGTGTCTAGTGCATATAGGTGACCACAACCTTCAAGTGGATCAAATGGAAATAAAGCAAAGGAACTACATCACACCATAGTCAATTTAAGAATCTCAAAATGAAAACTGGCCTCCCATTCAACAACATTCTGCAAATGATGATGTTGCACAAAGGTGTGATCCGAGGATTAGGTTTCAGCTCTGCAGATCTCCTGAATGGAACCAACTTGAAGCACTACCCAGGAGGCCACATTCCTTCTCGTGGATCTTTCCTGGATTCCACCATGAACTGTCTGATCTTCGTTCAAAAACGCTAACAAGGTGGTAGATTGTATTCATCTTCTCAATGTCATTTTAGTTGCTTTCTTGCTTTTTCTCCATTGCCCAAAGGGCACAAATCAGTGATATGGCTTGATGTATTCATGTGACCTGCTGAGATAAATTGACGGAGCTCTTTTAAAATCCAAAGTATTCAAAGGTTGGTCCTTCCCCAAAGAGAAAAATAGAAAGAAGGAAGAGCCACCTCTTCTGAAACATGAAATTAAGAGTTGACTTTAGCAATAAAGGAAGGATTCAATTTTAAGTTTGCCCTATCTGTGTAGAACCTCAGAAAAGGAGGATGACAAAACAAAGCTGTTAGCTCTCAAATCCTGTGAGCAGAAGTAACTGCTACAAGAAAATAAACCCTAGGGGAAACACATGTTTACATCAACACACTCTAGATATTCAAAGTGGTGAAACTGCAAAGTTTTCAAAAGTGCTGTAAGGTCCCAAATTAGAGAAACAGAATTAGTAGAAGGCTATAGGAAAGTACATAATCTAGAGAACAGAGATTCCATATCCTCAGATGTTTCTGTAATTTCTCTAAAGGCCTTAATGGCAAAACACTTAAATGTAAATGTAGAAATAGCCAGATTCAGATAGAAGCAGTCTAGGAAATATAGTAGCACAGAAGCCAAAGAGTAGAAAGACACTCACAGATCATGATTTGAACACCACTTGTCAAAGCCTTTAAATTGGAAAGCCTTCAGGACTTTTGAATTGTCTCAAAATGTGCACAGGAAGACCTTTCTTTACAATTTTCAACCTCTCAACCTCCAGATGGACAGAGCTTAGTTGAGGTGTAGTGGTAGAACCAGTGAATTGAGAGCAGATGTCCATAGAGGAAAAACCCAAAGAGGCTGAGATTCTAGAACCCACAGTAGAGGAAACCAAGAAATCTGTGGCCAATAAGGAACAACTACTATCACCTCTGCCCGCTCATCCTAAATCTTGAATAGGAGTCTTGGGTTTAGAGGAAACAATAAGAAAGCATAGGACAACCTCTTAGGTCACTTTTCCATAAGAATGTCTGTTCCCCAAGTTCCTTCCTCTGGGAAATGGTCCAAAATATTTTCAGATGAGCATTACTTTGAGGCAAGCAAATCCATGAAAGGAGTTCCGAACCCCTTGAAAATCTTCAAAAATGTTATTCTGGACAGAGCAAGATACTGTGATGACAGAAACATTCCTGCCCAACTGGCCTGGTGCTCCCCTGATGATTGATGTAGCCATTGTGTTCTGTTCAGTTTAAAATGTTTTGGGATGACAAGATACAGTTTCCTGATAAATTAGGTATAATGTAGATTGGTACAACGATCCCCAGAGACCAACCTCTCAGCTCCACAGCCAATCTTATCTGCTGGACTCTACAATCCAGATTCCAGCAGTAGAACCTTGTTGCTAGGAGATGAAGGAAAGCTACTGAGGAAATACAGATTAACTGAAAACATAACACAATGCTCTTCTGATAAATCAGATAAATCAGATACTGAAAGATTGAGGAGATCTCTACAAACAGAAGTTAGCTCCTGAAAATTTGAATTCTGTGGCCACTTGAACTGGCATTATTAGTGATCTATCATCTTGCCACATCCCAAATGGCTGTTATCTGTAGTAAGAATTAATGGAAGGATTGGATGCATGGAAATTTCTTGGGACAGATTCTTCCCATCCCATCACCAATGCAGGTTCCCCTTGGTCTCCGGAGAAACCTGCACTACTTGCTAAATTGTTAATGCACACCTCCTATTAAAACCTTAGAAACTTTTATTGCCATTTTGCTACAGGTATGTGCTAACAGGCGTAAATGTCAATTTGATGTTTCTCACAAAATAATTCACATTTTGTAGCTAGGCCAATGACCAGGTGAAAATCACCTGAAATATTTGGAAAAAAGAGATATAAAGGTATATTTTCCCATTCCCTCCTCCACCCTTGGGACTGGAATTTTCACTCTTTTCTCTAGTAGGACGTTGACACTAGCTACAAGAACTTTCTTCTTGAGATGACAACTGGGCACTGGAATAGGAATGGTCCCTAAAGATGGAGGATGAAACAGGAACTCTACCTTCTACCCTTTCTCCACTATGTCCAAGATCTAATTTTCCAATGGTATTTTCTGTTATTTCAAGAAGAACAGATTAATGCAATCTCCAACCTTTGATGCTTGGCCATTGTGTTCTCTGTTGCTGAAATAGTCACAATTGCATATCTTTATTGCCTGAGTCTAGCTTTTCCTTTGTAAATGAGTGGAAGGGCTTCCTTGGAAATATGAAACTGTGGTGTTCACTCTGGTGCCTCCTTGAAGGTTGCATAAAGGAATGTTCAACTTTACAAAACCAGAAGATGTAGATGAGTGACTCCTGAAAAGAAGAGGAATATTTCCTTTCTTTTAAGATCTGATGCAGCTTGTCACCCTGTTCTAGTTCAAACAATCATAATCCCTCAAAGGGCATTCTGTCTTGTTATGTTATGCAGATTTCTGGAGTGCACTATCGCCCGGGAGGGTATCCTGGTGCTAAGCATGTGGGAGTCTAGCCAAACCTAGGGTCTAGTTGGACTACTTGAAAAAAACAGGCCATCAGCTTCTTGCAGAATTGATGAAGTGAAGGAGAGGCCATTGGGTGTATCTCTTTGCCTTAATGCCATAGCTCTTTGGGCTGTATCTGTGTTCCAGCCCGTCAGATCAAGGTTGTGTCTTGCTACCACGAAGCCCCACTTGCTAAAGTGTCAGATCTCACCATGTCAAAAAAACACCTTGTTGGACCCCGGCCTCATGGCGTGGCCCATCCAGACCCGTAGCGACACCAGACTAACCTCTACACCCCACACGACACTGACTAGCGTAGCCTACCCGACCCAGAACCCGGGGCTACCCATGTCCTCCCCTCCATCTTCCCGACACCGGGCATCCTTTCCCTTCCATCGGCCTCGCGGCCTCCAGTGACCCGGCCCAGCACCCCAGATGGCCACCCTCGACCCAAGCGCAACCCCGGCCTAGTCGCACCATGCCGGCTGGGGGAAGAGAGAGCTCCTGGTGAGCAGGAGAGGGAGGAGGGGTTTCATTCACACCTGGCCTCCTCCCAAGAGATGGTTTCGTTCGGCCCTCCGGCCACCCTGGGGGCTGGCTCCACGCCTGCTGCTTGTCTGGGATCCCTCCCGAACCCGCTTTGAAAGGATCAAAGAGCCGTGTGGCAGGAACCCCCAACAAACGACCCCCAGGCGCTAAGACCCCTGCCCGTGAGGGCTCCGGACATCAAAGAGGAGTCACCCTATAACAAGGGGTGCTCTGGGACCCTCCAGAGTTGAATCCTGGAACAAAACGAGCCCTGCTGATGTGGTCGCGGCTGAAGAACATCCTCCCAAAATCCGACGGAACTCTTGGAACCTCGGTGAGCCCTGCAGACAGCGTCGCGGCTCCACCTGGCAGAGACGGACTTCTGCCTAAAAACATCCGAGCCCTGCTGACGTGGTCGCGGCTCACCTTGCACCCTAGAGAACTCTGAGCCCTGCTGAGCGACTCGCGGCTCCTGGAAGATTGTCCGACCTCCGACACCCGGACTCGAGTCCTGCAGATTTGGACACACTCAAGAGACATTCCGATCCGGCTCGGCCCCAAAGATCGTCTCGTATCCCCCGGCTCGAGGATTGAGAGCCGTGCTCTGGATACGCTCCCGCATTGACCCCGATCCTAAGACTGTCCCGCTACCCCTACCCCAACCGAGCCTTTGTGAGCCCTTGCTCTACTTGTACATACGCCTCTGCGGATCATAAAGATCCTGATATTTCTAGATAAAGCATAAGTACTCCAGAATCTACAGTGTGGTGTCTCTGTGTTGCCTGGTGCTAAATCAGCGTGTACGATCCTAGGTACAAGACCCAGCCCTGAGGGAGGTCTCCGGCCAGTGCTCGGCTATTTCTCCCAGAAGGGTGGGGCGCAGGGTGGTCAGGTACATATTCTGTCCGTCCCTGAGGCAAGCCCTTCTAACACACCTGAATAGGATTCTGTTTCGTGCTTGGAGTTCACCAAGTCGGAACACCTGGATCCATCCTGAATAGGCTTAAAGTCCGGTATAAGTAATTGTACTATATAAGCTCCATACATGCCAGCCTCCATGGCCACATGAGAACTTAAAAAAACCTTCTTGAGAGCTAAATCAACCTTTCTATCAGCTGGGCCTTTTAGAATATTTGTTACTGTCTCTAGAAACCTGGCCAACAAGCTAGCCACAACACAGTCAACCAACACAGAATCAGGCAAAAATGAATTCATGTTTTCCAAGGGATATACTTTTTGCCATAAATCTTGGTATTGAAATCTTATCTTGATCTTTCCATTCTTGCTTAATAACTTCCAAAAGAAATTGGTGAATAGGCAGGCCCAAGTTAGGTTTCTGCAACCACCTTAGTAGAGACTTCTCAAAAGTATCAGGCTTCGCCAAGGCATGAAATCACATATTCGCCTTCATATGAGAAAGAGATACGGTAACCGGTCCTTCTAACTTTACTTCTACTTCTGATCAATAACAGGAATCAACTTTTCACAGTTACCAGAAACATCAGAGGCAGAAAAGGTCTCTCTTGCTTTTTTTCTGGCTCCTTCAGCCTTAGAAATGTCTTTTGCTTATACTGCCAGATACTCCAAAACAATCATTATGATCCTATCCTACTCATCCTTGCTGCTTCTATTACGTCTCTTAGGAGCTGGGGAAGCAGACACAGGAGAGTTGGGGTGGTGGTAGAAGGCGGTGATGGGGAGATATGCCTCCTCTTTTCTTTTCTTTTCTTCCCAACTAGAAATACAGCACCACCAGCCAAACAAAAAGCAGTTTAAAATATTCCTCCTGATCTTGGAGGTCAATGGACTGTATCAGGAAGACACTACGGGCTTTGACAACACCCATACACTTCGCCAGAGAAGAGAGATTAACCAAATGATTACTCATACAGAAAACCTCACAGTGAGTATTCTAACATTGGAATGTCTGGGAATTTCACATACAAATCCTATTACGAGCTGCTCCCTCGATGGAGGAATACTTCCCCTAAATCAAGCAGAAGAGGAAATGTCCTCAAACTGCTCTGACGCTTATCATAGACCTACTCCTTTTGATCTCATCCCAGGGAGACAGTAAACAAAACAGGAGGATGCTGGAAATGCCAGACCCATTATGGCATCCTCCAGCTTGTGTTTCATCACTCCTTAATTCTGTCTGAGGAGTGGGATTCACAGGAATGACTTGGACAAGGAAGAGGGACGTAGAGGTAGTGAAAAAGTTAATCTACAAGCTCGATCAAAAGGAAGTTGCTTAAAACTCCACCTAGAATGACTCAAAGTGTCACATACCTATCAATCGCATGCCCCCCCTCGCCGATCTGGAGTATGTCACTTTTGTAGAGCAACATTCACCGTCCTGCAAAGAAAAATCATGCCTCCATACAGAGTTTAGTAGGGTCATCCTCTCTGCAAACTCACAAACCTCCTCAAATGGTATATCCTTCATTCACTTCAGGAAGGGTAAGGTCTCTAGATTTCCATTTTGTTTTGTGAGGCATTTAACAGCCAAGGTATTACACAAGATAAGCAGGCACTTTGCAGCAATATGTGGACACACTGCATCACTGTGCCAGATTAAGATGTGGATTACAGCTGCTTTTGGGGTCAAGAATTTGAGACTTCTGTCTATACTTTAGTATATACTTCTTTGCGGGCTTACAGCTCGCCCACTGATTTTCATTTGTTTGTTTCAGTGTCCTCCAAAACTCCTAGCTTGCTAGTGGCCAATCCTTCCTCTTTGTCCATCCTTTTGTTCATTTGTTTCCTCCCACGGAGCAGGAACCAAGTACTGTGTCTTTATGCTTTGGTTGTTTATCTGTTCATTTGGAGGACTAGTTTGTTCTTTGCTTCCTGCTCTTGTTGGGAGTGTGTGCATTTCCCAACTTTCATCTTGTGTTTACCAATGCTAAGCATTCTTCTAAGTACATCTAGAATGCAAGAGTGCATGTTTTATTTCACTTGGTTGCTACTTTCTACTCACAAAAAACACTTTATTTTGGACAGTTGGTTATAGCGCAGACTAGAAAACAATGAAGCGCTTTACATGAGCGCCACTTAACCTATTTGGTTACATTAGGCACGGGCAAATCGAATGATCTGCCCAGAATTGGATCTTGAGTTGACAGCAAGACTCGAACCCTGTCCCTCAGATCTAAAGCCGGAAGCTCTGGTCTTTATGCCATATGCTATTCCCTTCTCTGTGTTGCTGCTTTTTGAAGTATCTCCCACCCACCATTTCTCCCCGTTGCAGAACAACTTTCATCTGGTATTCACCAGCGCTAAGCACTTTTCCGAGAGTGCGTGTAAACTGCTGGTTAATATTATTTCTACCTAAGAGTTTAAGATTTTTCCACCTATTCCAACTGAAAGTCAATCAAAAAATAGTTTAAAAAGTATAGAAAATCCATGAGTGCCAGTTAAATTAGTTACATTAGACACGGGGAAATCAACCAATTTGCCCAAAATCACAGGATGTTGTGTCGACGCCGAGACGCGAACCCTGTTCCTGAGATCCAAAGCTGGCAGCTCTGGCCGTTATGCAACATGTTCTTCCCTTCTCCAGGTTGCTGCTTTTAGAATATCCTCCCACCCACCATTTCTCCATGTTGCAGATCCCTGTTCCCTTCCCAACCCTCCAAACTTGTTTTCTTAAAGTTTACTCAGCTATTTGCAGAGTCCCCTCCCAAGTCCAGGCCCCTTTGTATAAGGGTGCTGTGAGCTATCTGTAACTCTGTCTCGGGTCTGCTTTGTAAGAGTATTGTGTTCTTCCTCCCTCTGGGATTAACCAACAGCTTGTAGGTGTTGGGGGCTCTTGACAAAGGACAATTGTCACTGCCCGTGCCCCTCCTCTCCCTTTGCCAAGTCGCCTAATTTTATAGTCAGCAGGAGTTGCTCCTGTGGCTGGTTCGTCCCCAGGAACCTTGGACTGAATGTATTTAGGGGTCAAGTGATGTCCCCTGCTGTCCTGCTCGCCTCTGTGCTCCTCCTCTTCTCCCTTCATCTCTGTATGTCTGCTCCTCCTTTTGAGCACCTATTCTTTATACTCTACTCCTGTTCATGTCTCAAAACTGACCTCACAGCAACTTGTTTCTTCTTTTCTCCATTCCCCTCTGTACTTTTTGCTCCTCCTTTTCTCCACACCCAGTGGTACCTTTCACTTCTATTCATCTTTGACCTCACTGTGCTCTCCTCAGCATTCACTGTGCCTCATTCTCCCCACTTGCCTGGGTTCTCTGCCCTTCTGTTTTCAACACACCTCAGTATTCCTTGCTTGTCATTTACTCACCTCACTTGAAAACTCAATTTCTTTTCTCCAGCAGGGTGTAGTTCCCACAGACTCCAGGTCCCATCATGCCCCTCTAGAAGACTGAACCCAAAAAGGATGCCACCAAGTCAACATCTGCCTACGCCCCAGCACCTGCAGCACCTGAGCCCCCAAAGGAGCCTTCATTTGACCTTAAAAACATCACTGTGAGTATCTCATTTACATTGAATAGCAGTATTTTTCTAGGCAGGCTATGTGGGGAGACACATATTTCATTGGCACAATTCACCCAACGAATACTTGTCGGATGTAAGTAGGAGTGACATGATGCACATGGGTCCTTCTCATACATGGATCACTTCCTGTTGTGCAAGTGTCTTGGTAGGTGTGCCTGGGCGGTACTATGTCCTCTTATGCATTTCTAGGTTTATGGATGTCTTACAGAGACAAGCGCAGTCGCCATCTTTTCCGAGTGTCACGCTTTTAACGGAGTGGGTTCCACCTTGGGCACCTTTCAGTTATCACTTTGGACAGCCTGGGATGTCCAGTGCATAGCGCCTATATAGGCAACACTTCCCACCCTTTGCCAAGAACATGCATGATGCAATAAATAAAACACAAGGCAATTTTTGGTTGGGAAAATATTGCTGCAGATTTATTCCATACAATAGTATGCAACATGGTGGATTATCTCACAGGCGATCCAAGGGCCGGCAGCGGTGACTGAACTACGCTGCCCTGCACTCCTGATGAGCCAAATTGCACTGTGGCCAATCCAATCAGTGCCACCAATTATGATGGAGTCCCCCTCCCTTGGATCCCGTGGAGCACTGGCCCACCATCTTACTCAAGCCCCTTTTGTGGGGAGTGTTGCAAGGCCAGCCCCCGGTAGTTCAGGCTTACAACCACCCTCAGGACTAGCGGGGCGCCGACAATTTTCTTCCAGGAACCTACCATAAGGACTCCTGGGATTTGGCACTGGCACCTTGATTGTGCTCCTGAAGAGGTACCCTTCTGTTCCCTTCTGTCTCCGGATCGCCCTGTAACTCAGCCTGCAACACAAACAAGAATATTAGAAGGTCCTAACTAATCGTGCTCCCCAGCCACACGCCGGTATGCGGGAGGGCAGGACACAGCGTGTCCGGCAGCAAATAGGGCTCTAGAAAAGCAGGGGAAGGTACAAGTACCTTCCCCCAACCCTCAGTGCGCCGGATATGACGTGGCCCGCGCGTCGGTCTGTGGGACTCCTCCCCTAGGTCCCCAGACTAGAGAGGGTGATGGTGTGCCTAAGTGGCACTAAGGTGGCCAACTTTTAGGTGGCCCACTGCGTGAGCCGTGGGTAGCCGCATAGTGCCTATATAGGCAACACTCCCCACCCCTTGCCAAGAACGTGCATGATGCAATAAATAAAACACAACAGAATTTTTGGTTGAAAAAAGATTGCTGCGGGTTTATTCCATACAAAAGTATGCAACATGGTGGGTTATCTTATGGGAGATCGAAGGGCAGGCAGCGATGACTGACCTACGCTGCTCTGCCCACCTGATGAGCCAAATTGCACTGTGGCCAATGCAATCAGTGCTACCAATTATGATGGGATCCCCCTCCCTTGGATCCCGTGGACCACTGGTCCACCATCTTACTCACGCCCCTTTTGGGGCGGAGCATTGCAAGTCCAGCCCCCGGTTGTTCAGGCTTACAACCGCCCTCTGGACTAGCGGGAACGCAGATGATTTTCTTCCAAGGAACTGCCATAAGGACTTCTGGTATTTGGCACTGGCACCCCTATTGTGCTCCTCAAGAGGTACCCTTCTGTCTCCAGATTGCCCTGTAACTTCGCCAAAGCTCTGGAGGTGGCCCCTGTTGCCTCCAGAGCCCCCCACCAAGCCTGCCAATTTCCTCACGTGCAACCTGCTATTTCCAGGGTGTCGCTAATGTCCAGTAAGAACAGATCCATGCACCCCGTCCTCATCAAAATAACCTTTGGTGTTCGCCTCAATAAGCCCGTACCTGATGAAGCAAAAGCCCCTTTGGTCTGTGAACTTGTGCAAGGAGCTGTTTATCCTTCTCCGTTAATGTTCAACAGCCTCACATGACCTAGCACCCTGCCAAAACCAACGCAGGACTATTTCTGACCACAATAACTCATATTGCCCAATGTATTCGCCCATGCCTGCCTTCATTGTCTGCAACAGCGCCCCTCTGCCCATAACCGTGAGGTTGTTGCCCCCAAGATGGATGACCAGGATGTTAGGGGGGCCTTCCCCCCTTGCCAGTCTCTGCTGCAGTTTGTTGAGTAGGCTGTGCCATCTCATGCCAAGGTACCCCAGCCAGACAATCTGTGTCTGGGAGAACCCGAGCTTACAGGTCCTGTGTTCCGCCCATTGTGCCAACCTGGCGACGAACGAGGTGGCCGATCACCCTCACCTTGAACCCAGGCAAAATAAATGGATAGCGAATTTTCACGCACTATTTTAATGATGCTACATATAACACACTGCAAGTATAGTAACGAACCATATCACACTGCACACAAAACTGTATAATAAACATAAACAGCATAATGATACCACGTAGCCTATCCTTCAGTTGGTGCCTAGCCAACCCCTAGAGCCTGTTGAAACCCCTCACAGGCAGATGTAGTGCTCATAACAACGAGACTCCCAGGACCCCACCTTTTTTATGTGCTCCTGTGACAAGCCAACTTTTTAAAATATTTTTTTAATTGATTTTAGTATGATTACAAACAACAATACAAAAATGCAGTACAATACAGAGGGCAATCCGCCCGTCCTACCAGACATCGAGAGTGACAAGACAACTTTGAAGGCCGCGGTGGCAGCCCCGATTCTAAACGAATGACTGGAACACTTTTTGTCTCGTGGCGCCTAGACCACCGCTTACAGTATGGAGATTGCCTCCAACCAGTTCTCGATGGTTTTCTCAGGCCAGGCCTGGTATTTCACTTTTTTCTCATCCTCCCCCCCCGCCCCCCCCCGCCCCCATTTTCCTAGTATCCAGCCCATCCAACCCGTGCATCAGTAAAGTGAAAATGTCCATGGCGTGTCCGGCAGCAAAGAGGGTGCCAGAAGGGCAGGGGGAGGTATAAGTACCTTCCCCCAACCCTCTGTGCGCCGGATATGACGCGGTCCGCGCATCGGGCTGTGGGACTCCTCCCATAGGTCCCCAGACTAGAGGGGGTGATGGTGTGCCTAAGTGGCACTAAGATGGCCGCCCTTTTAGGTGGCCCACAGTGTGAGCCGCG
The DNA here is from genome assembly GCF_964204655.1 of Triturus cristatus. Taxonomy (NCBI): domain Eukaryota; kingdom Metazoa; phylum Chordata; class Amphibia; order Caudata; family Salamandridae; genus Triturus; species Triturus cristatus. The sequence continues at coordinate 319,020,495 of NC_140586.1, read as the reverse complement.
GGCAGCTGCAGTCTCTGAAGTAGCATGTCCTAGCTTCCTTGCATTTGGCCTGTTCGCTAGTGTGGCCAGTACTTGTGCAGCCTCCTTGCCCTCCTACATCCCTCTCTCTTTCACCCTCTGCTATTCTCGGTTGTCTGCTTCTCAGAATATTTTCCAATTTCCACAACTTTCGGAGTGCAGGAGATCAGACTTGTAGCGAATGTATCATGGCCCAGTGCCAGCCTCCTTATCATCATCCAGGCCCTCCGACCCCACTGATCACACACAGCAGCGCTTCCACCACAGCCTGCCATCAGCCTCCAACCGCTTACTTTCCCTCCACCAATTATGTTATCCCATCAGTTGTATTTTAATCATGTGGCCATATTTTATGGGAAATAAGCAAAACTGGAAAAGAAGACCTTCCAGAAGAAAGAGAGGAGTGTAAAATTCTCACTGCTTGGGAAACACGCTTCTTCTCCCTCGTTAAGGAGATCATTAGACTACATGAGCTTTTTAAAAAAGGAGTGAAAGGAAGATGCAACCAACCTTGAATGGTCGAGCTTTCAGTATATAAAATTGCAAAAACGAAAAAGGGGGTTCCAGTCTTTCACACTGTGAGCAAACATCCTGCACTTTTGCATGTACACATAACGAATAGCCTGTTCTGCTTGTAATGTGGTATTTTATTATTGTATTTGTATACTACCCGTATAAGGCATTAAAGGACTTAAAAAATGTGTTGCTTGAATGCATTGCTTGAGAGTTGCAAAGGGTGTTTATGTAATGGAACTGGTGCTCATGTAAAGTGCTCCAATAACCTTCCGGTTGGGTTTGCGCTATGTTTTGAAAAGTGCACTAAGCTAAAAACAAACCTTAGCATAGAAAGACAAATTGATACCCATTTATTGGCTGATTTGTATATTGTGTACATTTGTAACTGTATATATGGAATTTGTTAGAGTGTTTTGTCTATCTTGTGTACCTTTTGTAACTTACCTGGTTCTTTTGTAAATCACTCTGACACCTTTGGGTAAAGTTCGCGCTATATCATCATCATCATCATCATAGGCTTTATTTCGGTATAAGAAATATCTTAAAAAGCAATACATTTAGCATGGAACAATAAAACAATAAAAAGAGCCAGTGCATAATCATACAATTCATGATGCAAATGGTCCCAATAAATTAAGTAAAATCATTTAAAAAAAAGATTAAACAAGGTACAAAAGCCTAGTTGATCTAATGCGCCAAGCCCAACCCAGAAACTTGGCTATACCACAAGCGAAGAGGGGCCGTGGGTCATTTTTTAATATACGTAATGCCTCCATAAAGTGACTTGTTCCGAGAACTCTAGAAAGTGGTTTTAACCATCTACTGCGGGGTAGTACATAGGCCGGGCATTCAAAAAACAGGTGCGGGATTGTCTCTATCCTGTTCTCACAAAATGGACACAAAGAGATTGTTTGGGCCGGGGCCATCCACCTAGAGGTTAGTTCCCCGACGGGGAGTAGGCCTTTCCTAAATTGAAAGTACAATGCCCTATCCCTGCGCTTTGTGACGGTATCCAAGTATGGTTCGCATAGGGGCATGTCTTTTACTAAAAGAAAGTCCAGGGTAGTCCTGCACAGATTGGAATTGCTAGATCTACCATCAGCTACCCAGTTCCAATATATTTTGTTTAACACAGACTTTGGGGGGGCTGATCTGTTGGCCCAGGCATCGCCAAGGCCCATGTTGAAGAGAAGACGCTTGACTTCCCTCAGCCATTGAATCTTGGGCCATCCCGGTGATTCTAGCACATCGGTTAGGCCATCCGCAAAGCTAGACATTTCTGGGACTCTCCAGATTCTCGCCCATAAGAGAAGAGGGCGGAGCCTAGCCTGGTCACTAATTGATCTCGCACCCATATCTAATAACAATGGGAGGGTTGGGGTGCTATAGGGAAGCCCCATTAAATCTTTGAGGAACTTGCTTTCTGAGCGTGATAACTGATCCGCCTTATATACCCCCCAAAGTTCAGCCCCATATAGAGCTGCATTAACACCCCGTGCCCTATAAATATCAAGAATGGGTGCAATGGGTTTAAGGGATGAGGCACGTTGTTACTTAAGAAGGGCACCCACTACCCTTTTGTGAGTCAACAACATCTTTTGGAGGTGACATTTCCAACTCATCGAGTCACAAAGGCGAATACCAAGATAATCAAACTCAGTAACCCTTTCTAGGGAAACAGAATCTAGAGTTGGTGGTTTGATTGTCTTTTTCGGTGGATTGAGGACTAGATACTTGGTTTTACCTGTATTAATAACTAGCCCCCTTGCATCACAAAAGGATTTGAAGCTAGTTAACAGGCTTACTTTCCCTCCACCAATTATGTTATCCCATCAGTTGTATTTTAATCATGTGGCCATATTTTATGGGAAATAAGCAAAACTGGAAAAGAAGACCTTCCAGAAGAAAGAGAGGAGTGTAAAATTCTCACTGCTTGGGAAACACGCTTCTTCTCCCTCGTTAAGGAGATCATTAGACTACATGAGCTTTTTAAAAAAGGAGCGAAAGGAAGATGCAACCAACCTTGAATGGTCGAGCTTTCAGTATATAAAATTGCAAAAACGAAAAAGGGGGTTCCAGTCTTTCACACTGTGAGCAAACATCCTGCACTTTTGCATGTACACATAACGAATAGCCTGTTCTGCTTGTAATGTGGTATTTTATTATTGTATTTGTATACTACCCGTATAAGGCATTAAAGGACTTAAAAAATGTGTTGCTTGAATGCATTGCTTGAGAGTTGCAAAGGGTGTTTATGTAATGGAACTGGTGCTCATGTAAAGTGCTCCAATAACCTTCCGGTTGGGTTTGCGCTATGTTTTGAAAAGTGCACTAAGCTAAAAACAAACCTTAGCATAAGGAAATACAAATTGATACCCATTTATTGGCTGATTTGTATATTGTGTACCTTTGTAACTGTATATATGGAATTTGTTAGAGTGTTTTGTCTATCTTGTGTACCTTTTGTAACTTACCTGGTTCTTTTGTAAATCACTCTGACACCTTTGGGTAAAGTTCGCGCTATATAAAACTGCATTAAATAAGAAATCAAAAAATTGATACTTCAACCATTCCTACTTTTTTTAATTCAATTCAATTTTATTTATTATGATATGGAATTCTGCAGAACTCCACATAAAAATACATCTTAAAAACACATTTAATTCCACAAAAATTACCAATGTAAATTCATATTGTCATTTCAACTAAAAGCACGGGTGAACATAACAGTAACAGTCGGCCTTGAGGTTTTCCTACTCCACGCTCGTCCTTTACCATAATGGCTGCCAAATGCTTTTTTCCTGCTTTATCCGCTGCCGACCCCTAGTCTTCCGTTTTACTCCCGTCTGCGCATGCGCGTACGTCAGGCACTGCACGTAGGCCAGCCTCTGGAGACGCTCGGCTCTCTGCCGCAGGGGGCGGAAGCATCGCTTTATTCCAAACTGCTGCACCAGCGGTGTGCTGTGTGCCCGCAGTGAGAGGGCTGAGGGCACTGCGCTGTAGAGCGCTGCTCTGTTTCTCCGTCCGTGCTGAGGGCGAGGGCATCTGAGTGCTGGAGGATCAGAAGGTTGTCCAGCGGGAAGGCAGTTCAGCGGGTGAGTGTTGGATGCAGCAGCAGCTACAGTGGACGATAGCTACCGTTGTTGCTCAAAGAGAACCGTCAGGCTGACTCCAGGGAAACACTTTTTAAGTTGTGCATAACTTTTTATTTAATTACACTTCTATTTTGTGTGACGTTCACTGTGTAAGACTTTGTTGATGCACACATTTATCACATGACATATTTCACAGTCGCTACAATAAACTTGGAGCAATAGATAATCCAGACGTATTCCGTATAATAGATGTCAACTGCAAAAATACCTGTGTAGTTTAGCACTTAGAGAAATGTAATACTTTATTTTCCAGTTCTATCCAGCTGTCTTTATTTTTATATTACACGACTACGTTTTGCATAATTTTCTTTCTTACTATTTTTGCCGCATGATCCATTTCTAGAAATTATTTATCCCAAACTCAATTCAAGTTATGGTGTGCGCTTTAATTATCACTTTACTGGTCCCTCTTTTCGCACTGCGCACCGCACTTAAAATCGTCATTAGGTTACTATGTAAATACACTCTATTGCAGCTTCCTTGATTCCAGTTCTCACGGCTCATTAACGCCTCCGTTACAGCGCAGGGCACACTTGGAAGAGTAGCAGCTCTCGTAACTTCCCTCCGCCCTTACTGCCTTGAGCGGGTGCGTTACTACATCTGGCTGACCGTGCGCCTGTTTTTGAAGGAAAAGGAGTGCAGCTGCCAGAATTAACTATGAAGTGAAATTTCAAACATTTGGATCTCCGAACATCAGCATTTTGGTGCATTGCGAAACTTACCCCATAATAGTCTGAAGTATGCATTTTGTCTCGAGGTTTGCAGAGGACTGTGGTGGGAATAGCATGCATTTGGATCGATTCATTTCTCCAGAACTTGACCGGATAGCAGCTCCAGTCCTGTGAAATTAAGATGCTATCCCCTAGCCGCCATTCACATTCTTATGAGTACAACAGATGACCTGCTTACACCTTTGTCTAGTACTAAATGTGACTCCTTTTATTGCACTGATCACTCTACTAGTTGCTTCAACATCCGTTGAAATTCATTAGGCTCGATGAACGATCTGCACCTTCTCATGTCCATGCCAGTTCTTTCACTGTACTGACTAGTACATTATTCACCACCCACGTATCCCATCAAGCAAGGGGGAACTAGGGATTGTTGAACGCTGGCTCTGCAACGCCGATTAACTTTTGAGTTGTACCCCTACATCTTCCGAAGTGCTTTAAAGGCTTTCTTTTCCAGATTTCTGCCCATCTGGACATGAGTGGTTCTTTCTATAACAAATCCCCTGTACCTATTGTTGACGCCGTTCACTTTGTACAGGTTACAAATACCATGAATACGTTGGGTGTGGCACTGAGATTACTGAAATTGACTACTGAAGTGCATTGTAATTGCAACCTAGTGCTTCATTCCGCACTAATGCCGTTATTAGAGTGCATTTGGTCAAACCTGCATCTGCTACCAACTGAAAGCCTTGTCCTGTGCCTAGCTCTCGCAGTTATAGCGACAGACTATCTAGTGGTTGGACAGTTGTGCGACACAGCTCATGGGTAAAGTCTATGTTTGCACCAAGTGTCTGTCAGACATTGTCTAGTTCATGGATACTCACAAACATTTCCCCAGGGGCCACAAAGTATTGTCTGTGGCTTGCCCAAGGGCGGCACCGATGCCAGCAGGACAAGGATCGGGGTGATGAAAAGTGGGGGTACGGTGTGGACAACAAACCGAGCCTTCACGTGACTTCTGTCTGCCACTGACGCTCTATTCTCATGAACTAAGAATTAAAGCCAAAGCATTAGCTTCTAATGTATAGCGTGAGAGAAAAAGAGATACTCACCTGGTGGCTGAACTGCAAAATACAGTCGGAAGCTTTCCGACAGCGTTATAGCCCTTCCGACCGACTCAGTCGGTTTACAGTCCCACCGCCCGATTACGATGTTCACAGTCGGAAAGTAAACTGCCCGGTCATTCCGACTCGGTTCTGTCTGGCTAGCGGAGTATTTCTGTCAGTCAGAACCGCACCGTAACCCCCTATGGACGGCGTTTCGGCCATCAGGATTACATTGTCTGTTTCTAACAGCCATTCCACGCCAGACTTTCCGACACAGAAAGGCTGTTGGAAAGTGACTTTTGGGGCCCCCCGACAGGGCCCCCTAGCCCCAGCAGCCTACGGTTGGTGGCTAAGGGGTACCTAGTGTACCCCCTGTACAATACTGCACTGTGTGGCAGTCACCATGGTATGCCTGCGACAAAGTGCAGGGTGTGTCTCCCCCTCTCTTCCCCCCCCCCCATCTCTTTCCCCCCTCTCCCCCCCCTTCTCTTTCCTCCCCTCTCTTTTCCCTCCCCTCTCTTCCCCCCCTCTCTTCCCCCCCTCTCTTTCCCCCCTGTCTCTCTCTTTCTCTTCCCCCCCCCCCCTCGTTGGAGCCTCTGTTATGGCCGGTTCTCGGGCATAACATGAGCTCCCATAGGAATCAATGGCAATTTGACTGAGCAGTGTTCGGTCACATCGTAATTCGGCAGGCGGAATTACCGACCGCAAGTCAGTCAGTCCTGAGTCCAAGACGGTGTCGGGCAGAGGCATTCCGCCCGAGATCGTAATGAGACCCTGAGTGTGATAGTTAAGATATCAAGAAAAATACCGTAAGATGTAAGATTCCTTAGATGAGCGCAAGAGTAATCAAATGAGAGGCTAGGCCTTACAGCATCCAATGACTAGGATTTCATCAACACACACAATGTTAATTAAACGATAAAAGTAATTATTATGTATTAAACAATCAACATTTAATATGTTGCTTCTTAGGAAATATACTGAAAAAAGACGGTATATGCAACTTTATTAAAGGAAGGTGCCTACAAAAGAAGAATTGTTTAAGCTCGCTCATTTCATGGATGATGTCTGCCTTGGAGAAAGGGAGGGCCTTCGAGTTAAATGTCTTTCCATAATTGGCTAGTTCCAGTGGTTTTTAGTATTTATAAATTAACCAGCACACCCCTTAACATATGATTTTAAACATATATTTCGTTTTTTAGGTATGTTCTACTTTCATGTTGGGTACCTTTTTAATGTAGTTAAACATTTTAACTGTCATGAAAAGGATATTGTTTCTAAAATCGTTTTACAAACCCAGCACATACCGTGAAAATTTAGTTTGGGAACCATGTAGTTGGTTTGTTAACACTTTTTAGATCTCAGCCACAAACTGCTTTTGCTGTCTGTTGGATAGCCCTTTTATTTCCAATATGTACAAACTAGGCTCAGGGTCAGCCCCTTGCTTATGATTGAATGTCTCCGTGGGCTCCTCTTGAATTGATGGTTTGCCATTTTAGTATAACAGTTTTCTGATTGGTCGATTTGTATGCTTCTACTGCTCACTTTGCTTGCCTTCAAGGAACTACTATTTTCCTTTTCCTTTGGGTCGATCGAGTGCATGTGTTTTCATGCTCCGTATCCTGTCTCTCTTCACCTTGCCACGCCACATTCGTTCTCCATGTTGATCGCCCAGCTGCTCTTTTGTTGCTTCCTTCACCCTCCCAATCCCGCAAATGTTTTAAAACATGCCCTCCTCTGCTCCTTCATTGCTCTCCTCCCCCTTTCTGCTTTTTATTCATTGTATTTTTTTTGCACCCATCGCGCTGTGAGCTGGCATGCATCCTAAATTTTTACCCATTTCCAGATGGGTGTCTATAAGGACGCATGCAGGCACTAAGAAATTGTTTTTCATCTTTTAAATACACCTGTTCAACGTTTTCACTTGAATCGACCGCAGTCGTTTTTGAATTGGTTTTTTCAAATATTACACATGGATTTAAAATAGCCGCAGTGGGTATGTGCACATCCATTGGCAGCCATCTTTTAATGCGTCTGTAATATTTTTGCATACTTATTGAAAGATGGTAAGGCCCATACGTTTCACTCCTGATACTTATTCAATTTGTCATTTTTTTTGTCCTATGTACCTAAATGTCCAGGCGGTTTCTGACCCATATGCTGTTTGGAGTGCTTTTTTCGGGGTGAGAGAAGGTCATTTTCTACTCCCCCTCGGTGTGTCACTACCCTCTTTGTTGTTGGTGTGCGCTCGCCTTGCTGGCACAAGGCAATAAGATTTTTTTTATTTTTTTATGTTGCTTTTCAACAATATTTGTGATCATGGAGCGTTTGTTCTCCACCTTGTAATAAGCTCATAAGCAAAAAAAAAAGAAAGTTAAATTCTACTCTGCCAGTCCGATTTGGCTGATTGGGCTCTAGGACAAATTGATTTGATATTATTATTATTATTATTTTTAAAAACTAAAAGTTTACACCAACCAAAAAGCTCTGTAGTCAGGAAAAGTTTGGCGTATTTATATCCTGTTTTGGGTGTAGGGGAGAACAAACAATCCTTTATACTTACAATGGAAAATATATTTTTGGGAACCACACACTCTTGCCCCCTCCTCCAGTTAGCCAACAATATTAAAAGCTCTAAGGTATATGAATACTTTTTTGTGCAGTTTCATGGGGCGGAGAGGGCAATATTAATGATTCAAAAAGTGCTTTGTCAAGGTAGAGTATCGCTTAATCATAGTTATGTTTCAGTAATTTGCTTGTTTCAAAGTGTGTGTATATACAATATGTTTATGCCATGGAAGTGAGGATACATGTGCCCCAATAGCTCATTATTTAGAGCAGATATACTAATAAATGTACATTTATTACTATAGGGGGTGTGGAATTTAATAAAATATCTAGTTGTTAATGGGGAGGATGCTTCATAAATCTACTTGTCCTGTAAAAAAATCCCCTTGTCCCTTTTATGCTATGTAATGCGGCGACAAATTATGGCAGCTATCTCATTATATAAGAGCTCTGAAATAGCCTCTCTGATTATGCCAGGGCACCTTAAATTCTAGCAATTCCCTTATGTTGCCACATTTCCAGAGTTCTACATACTGGGGCTGAAGGTAATGGTAAGCAGAAGTTGCAGGGTTGGAATGCCCTTTGGAGTCTGTGCAACCATGGCAGCCATATTGATCGACAAATCGCAGAGGTTGGTATTTTACCGAGCTCATGTTTGCGGTGGGCGAGATTAAAGAAGGAATAAATGCCTTGACACGCAATAAGGCCCCAGGCCCGGATGGGATCCCACCTGATCTATTTTTGTCCCAGGTTGATCTATGGGCGCCTATACTCACTCGAGTTTTTAATACGGCAGCGGAAACAGGAATGCCCAGGTCATGGTCAACGGCTTGCATCGTACCCCTGTTTAAAAAGGGCAATAAGAGTGACCCCCAATGTTATCGTCCGATCTCACTAATAGATGTGACGGCGAAGGTACTAGGCAAGGTCATTTTAAACCGTTTGTTGGTCTGGGCTGAGGAAAATGAGATTATTACTGACTCTCAGTACGGTTTTAAAATTGGCCGTTCCACAACGGACCAGTGCCTTAACCTTTATAATTTGGTGGCAAAGTATACCGTGGCAGGTGAGGGGACGTTTTTTTTTGGCCTTTATGGATCTGACCGCGGCTTTTGACCGGGTAAACCGTAAGAAGCTGTGGGAGATCCTAGAGCTGCTCGGGGTTGATTCAGGTTTGATATATATCCTAAAAACACTACACCTGAATACAACCGCTCAGGTTAGATATAGTAATGAGGGGAATCTTACTGAACATTTCTCATGTACCAGGGGTGTAAGACAAGGCTGCATTTTGGCACCTTTTTTATTCACATTATATATAAATGGTCTGGATAAAGCTCTTGTAGAGTTGGGGGTAGACTGTCCAAGAGTTGGTAAGAGAAGTATTCCGGTCCTCCTGTACGCGGACGATGCGGTCCTTTTGTCCCGTACAGGGAGGGGACTTCAGTCTCTTATAGATGGTTTTAGTAGGTTTATGGCAGATTTAGATCTATCTCCCAATCTTACAAAATCATATATAATGGAAGCAGGGAAAAGACCGACAAAGAACTTTATCTTTAAAATTGGGGATCACAAATTAGAGCAGGTCGAGGTTTTTAATTATTTAGGGATAATATTTGACAGACAACTCAATTTTAAAACACTTATCTCAGATAAATGCAGTCAACAAACGAGCACGATGGGTTCAATGTTGAATCGTGCCACGAGATTAGGTCGTTGGTCACCGAACAAAATATTGCATTTGTATAATTCAATATGTTGTTCAAAAACCCTATATGGGAGTGAGGTATGGGGTTTCAGAAATACCTCCATGATACAGTTGGAGGAAAATAAGTTCCTCAGAAGGCTTCTGCAAGTACCTCCAAGTACGCCTGCCTACATTGTCCATGAGGAGCTAGGGCTTCCTTATATTAGTGACAGGCTAAGTATCAAACCGATAATGTGTTGGATCAAAATTTGGACCAACCCTGAGGCTAGCCTAAGTAGACCAATAATTAAGGTCTGCATTAACAGAGATAAAGGCTATCGGATACCCTGGATTAAATACATAAAGGACACCCTGAAGTGGCTGGGATTTGCAAATTATTTTGATGAGCCCACGACCCTGACGCCTCAAGTAAAAGTTGTCATAAAGTCTGAACACCTCCGGCGTCTAGCTTGTGCAAGGGAAGACAGTGAAATATCGAAAGTCTCAGTGAGAGCCCACATATTAACGAAGTCTTTATTAGGCTTAGAACCCTATCTGGCGTGTATCTATAACAAAAATGATAGATTTTTAATGACTAGATTCAGACTGGATCTTTTACATCATATTTCATCCGTCCCCGCAGGGTACACAAGAGAATACCCTACATTTTGTATTTTTTTGTCCCTTTTACGAGTACCCACGGGCACTATTTTTAAAAAATATTTTAAGAAAAAATAAATTTACCCAGGTAAGGGTGGCACTCCTGTATCTGAAACTTTCTTCCGATCCTTTTACATTGTTTTGCACCGTGAACTTTCTAAGATTAGCTGCTAAACTAAGGAAAACTAGACATGAGGTGGAGACAACTTTGTCTTAGAGGGTAGGGAGGGTCGGGTATTGTAAATAAAGCCGTTTTTTTTGAGAATTTTATGCCTATTTTCACCCTACTGTAGTTTTAGCCTAGGATTTAATCAATTTATGAAAGAACTGGTATATTGTATTTGGGAAGTGTTATGATGTTTTTAAAAGACATAGTTCACATTTTTAACCTCTTGTCTTAATTCAGCTATAATCCCGTATTTTTAACCTTATATCGTTGGTGCTCCCTGTACCAATTTGGTCTAATCCCTGCACTTTATAAACCTTATCTTCGCTGCTATTTTAGAGGTATTCTGCTATTAAGTCATCTTTTGATTTCTATGTTTTAATGCTGTTGCTCTGGTTACACCCTGAAGATATAAAATATTTGAAACATTTTATCTATGTTTATGTAATGTTGAAATTTGTTAAATGTCATGTTCTTTTGTGGATATTTTTATACCCGAATAAAGATTAATTGACTTGACTTGACTTGAGTCTGTGCAAACCTATTAACTTTAATGTTTGAAGAGTTTTCACCAAGTCTTCTTCTCTAATCTTTTCCCATACCGAAAGAGGTTGGAAATTTACTCCTGACAATGGCAGACATAAAACTTCTTCCAAGGTTGGGGGAAAAAAGTGGTTGGAGGGAAAGTGAACCTGAAAACAGTCAGATTTCGCATGAGCAAATCCACACCTGCAGATTTGCTCATCCTAAAATGCAGTTCACAAACATTTTCAAGGAGTATTATTTCTTGGCCTACTTCTGTTAAGTCTTGTGAATTCACAAAAGCCGTATTTCTGCACTGAATGCAAGGACATGGGTGTAATTTTGAGACTTTATTTAATAATTGGGCCTCTAATTAGGTCTGGTGTTAACCCTGACCTGTTGTGTTTATTAAAATTCTCTCTCTCCCGCTCCCTCACTGTGAGTGACTGCATTCTGTTCTTTCACAAGGAGCATATCGGCACAGTCATTTTGTTCAGTGCCGGGAACTACTGTGGCAATGTGTGCTTTTTCAAGCCAAATTTTTACAGCTTTTGCCAATGTTTGTTATAATGGTGAGGGCCCAGCAGCTCCCACACCAGTAAGATTTTACAAAAACCATGCCTAAACAAATCACGCATTGACAAAACCAAAAGGCTGGCCAACAAATCTTATTAAAACAGGTTACACCGATTTTCCATTATGAATATGTATGGGAAATACTAGCATACATCAACACATTTTACTAAATGATGCTGCAAAGAAATGGTATTTAAACTTTTACTGTAGTTTAGCTAAATGTTTTTTCCTCCTTGCATTTGTTTACAAACATTTGATTTTGAAAGCAAACAATCATCAATTTTGCTTTCAAGCTTCTGCAAATATTTGCATCTAATCAGGGTGCATTCTGGGATCATTATACATAGCCTCATATTGCTCAACATTGAAAACGTGTGTAAATGTTTTATACTGGATCCACTCTCAGTAGTGCAGTCTGAGCTTACAAAATTTACTAAGAGTGCTCACCCTAATGATAAAGGCTTTGCATCAATGAACCATAAATACACGTTTGAACAGCATTAGCATTTGAACACACATATTACCTTAACTCCAGGCAATGCCTTTCCCTGATCTATAATGTGGTACTGTAAACTGGCAGCCAAGGGTTTGTGCTGTAGGGGCCTGGGCCTACTTGTCCCAAGGACAAAATTCACATGAAAACTTGTTGCCCATATATGTCCAGGGCGTCGGGCTATAAGAATTCTACATCCCTGGGGCCAAGGCCGAAATCCAAGTTTATTACAAAAGTATCATGAAAGTCATCTGAGAATTGTCGTTCACTGCCTGATAAATTTCTTGCTACGATTGCTTTACACATGGGCACAACTCTCTTATTAGACACAAGGCCTTTTCAGTGTGATTTAAAATTATTGCACACATTAATCTCCTTGAGCTCTGGTTTTGGTAAGTACTTAAAACAAGTATAATAAAATAACATGGCTAAAAACAAATATACAGATCTGGAGAATGAAATATGAGGTTTATTGTTTTTGTTAAAGGTGAGGAGGGCATCATGAACCACTTGAGCCTTTGCCTCTCATGGGCTATGGCTCTGCTCCACACTCGGGAGATAGATAGATATATAATTCTATATCTACTTAACAAGTACCTGTTTAATAGGTACCATATTGAATTCATAGGGTTCTAGTGATATCATAACCAATAAGGCCGAAGACCAAGTGGTTTATAGATGTCACCAGAACCCGGCGACCATTTAACGTTTTATATATTTTTTATATTACATGTTTATTTTGCTGTGGTTGTCATCAAGAAGCTGTTTTCTTCCAATTGTAGGGAACAGTGTTCACTCCTTGTGTTTATTTTCCATGGAAAAAAATGTTGATCAAAGATTTGGACAGTGCTGGGGAACAAAGGATTTATGTGATTCTGTGACTATTCTGTTTACCACATATGTCTGGATTTGCTACATTTGACACATAATTTGTGGTGAATAAGAGACTGAAAACATTCGTGGATTTATTTATGTATTTATTTAAAATAATTTTGTAAAGCGCACTATCACCGTACAGTTATCCTGGTGCTGGGGGGGGTGTGTGTGTGGGTGGGTGGGTGTGTGTGTGCGTGTAATAAATACATACACACAACCCCCCCCCTCTTACTGCCACTTTGTTTACGTGGCTCTCCAAGGACAACTTGTTATCAAAGGTGACTCCCAGATTGTGCACAGTGTCAGATTGTTTTACTTCGCTTTCTTTGGTCAGTGGCCAGAAATTCAGGTGAAGTTTCATGGGGACATTTGTCTCTGAACAGCACAGAAACACGGTTTTGTCACCTTTGAATTTCAATGAGTTACTCGTGTACAAGTTAAAAAAAAGATCTGGCTGAGTGCCGCTCCCTGTGGTACTCCATGTTCAATGGTCTTCAAATTAGAGCAATAAGGAGGCAACAAAACTGCTTGACAGTGATCAGACAGTTGAGAGCTCGTCCAGTGAAGTGCTGACCCCTGTCCTGGCTAATCTTGCCAGTAGTGTCTTATGGTTCACCATATCAAAAGCAGCTGAGAGACCGAGCAATATCAGAACCGCTGGCAGCTGCTGACCGCCCTCATCTGTAGCATGTTCATGCCCAGGAGCAGAGCAGATTCCATGCATTGTCCTGGTCTGAAACCAAACTGCTGCTCCTCCAAGAGATTTTGGTCTTACAGATGACAGGAAAGTATTTTACTCACAAAACATTTTAGAAGTTTTCCAGAAAGGACTGAAGCGATATAGGCCTTTAGTTACTGAGGACCAGGGGTTCTGCTGATGGTTTCTTCGGTAGGAGTGTGATTAGAGCCGTTTTCCAGGCTATTGGAACTCTACCAGTTTTCAGAGGTTGATTGCATATCTTTTGTATGGGGGGGAACAGTTCAACTGCCATGTCTTTTCAGACTCTTGTGTGGCAGCGGGGTCTAGGGGTTAACCAGATGTAGTGGACAAAGCTAAAGCTCTAAAACTCTCATCAGTAATGGGTTCAATAAATTCAAGATTACTAATGTGGCTGGCAGGAGAATATGCCCTGTACCTCCAAGTCATGCCAAATACTATGGTACAGTAGGAGGAGGACGGCTCATATCGGCCCCACCATCCAATACACCATTACGAACAAGGCGTAGGAACGCCAGTGATCTCCTGCTTTGCCCACCAAACTGTCTGGACTATAGTGGACACAACAGTTATGAAGTGATCTGTATTTTTCTTTTAAACTTCAGCACTTGGGCCAGGTGAGGGTGGAAGATTTAAATATAACTATTCCCTCCACTGGCAAGGCAGGGGGGCGTAATCAAATCCCCCTGATTAAATCTCCCTTCCACAGAGTGGTTGTTGGTATAGGGGAGGATAGTTAGCTATTTCTTCCTCTCCACACCCCACACGCCCCACACACCTTCTAGATTCTCCCCTCTGACTTAAGCAAGGTGACTTCCCGAACCCTAGCTTTTCATCCCTGCATTTACCTAATACAAGGTAATCAAATGCCCCATGCATTTGATTGAAGTACGGGTAAAATTTAAGTTTTGTAAGCACCCACACTTTTAGCCAAGGCACAGAGGTTGCCCAAAGGCACCCCTTATTGTAGGATGTATGTTCAAGTCCAGGTGTCCCTTACATTTGTGCAAGGTGGGGTGTATTACATTGCCCCATATTCACTTGTGTGTTATTGGGGGCCAGGTAAGCTAACCCTTTCTAATTTTGGCAGTGATGAGGGGAGTGGAATCCACTTCTGTCCCTTTTTACTAGACCAGGGAGAGAAAAGAAAGAACGCTTCCCTACCTTTGGAGTGTAATAGGGGTAGGGGTGGAGTCTAGGCAATCCCCCCTGAGCTAGAAAGTATATATTTTTCTTCCTCATGCAACATTATGTTTCTATCCCGTCCATGGAGGGATATGAGTGTGGGTTGTGTTTGAGTTAATTGGTTCTCATCCATCACCCGCCTTTGGTACAAAAGGGGGTTAGATCTGCAAAACTGAGTGTACCCATAGCTCTCCCATGTAGGCATATTGCAGCATGTGCTAACATAGGCTAGCCTTTTTTTTTCTTTGCCATAGTTCGCAAAACATAATAATGTAAGGGAATGATGACTCTTGATGTGCCTCTACATTGAGTATTTATAGTTTGTGAAAATAAATTGTTAGCTGATCACTTCCAATTAAAATGCACTCTGAATTAAAATTAGTCTAAAAACAGCATAATTTCTATGTCAATGATAAATCAATTTAACAGTTGTTATAAGGGCGCTTTCTCATAAATTTATTTCTGGTTGAAAAAACAACACAGTACTGACTTTAGATGTATTAAACTACCCTTAAATTTAATATAATTATAACAAAAATCTATCAACAAGCAGTGATACATTGCTGTTAATCATGAAGTGATAGAAGATGTGATTTATTTGATGTAATATGCATCGCAAGACGGTGGCGCACATTACACTTCAAGCAGTGATGTCATACGTGATGTAATCAATGTTATAATGCCATGATTGATGCCATGTGATATAATTCGCAAAACAAGGGGCGTGATAGGTTATGGCTTGCACTGCAGACTAACTGGTGAATTTAAACGGTTTTACTCGTATGAGCCAGAACCATACCCCGTGTCTCTTTTCACTGAATATATACTTGTATAGATATAGTTGCCACATGTGCATTTAACACTTGCACTTTCACTTATATTTCCAAAACATCCCAAAGCAAATTCACCACACCAAGAAAAGGCACAAAATGTCAAAGATTTCTGTGCCATTAAATTCTGGGGGAGTTTCTTTCTGCGGTTTCAGATTTGTGTGCTAAGAAACTTGCCCAGGGTAAAACTCATGTTATTGTGAGAAGTGAATGTTTTTGCCCACGCCCTTTTCGTTTTTAAATCGTTTGACAAAGTGTCAGAGCCAATTTCAGGAGTCCACGGGGCAGGCAAAGGCTACTGGGCCCAACTGTGGCGGTGGAGGCCTTTTACTCTTGCTCTTTTGGGGGCCTGACATACTATGGATCCTGAATAGGTGTCTCAAGTATTACCCCTTCAGCACTTGACTACCAGTGGTACGCTGGTCCAAGGCGTCCCGTGGGGGTTTGGGGGAGTGAAGTAGGTGCAAGGCATACACAAGCACAGAGTAAAAACAGTAACCCCAATAAGCTGATTGTCAAGTCAAATACCCGCTTTAATTATAAATGTAGTATTTAACTCGTTCCGTGATCATGACGGAACCACGCCGTCATGAGCCACGGTTGCCGTGTGCTCATGACGGAGTGGTTCCGTCATGTTGCGGCCGTTGGCGGCCTAATTCCCCGCCTGTGCGGGCGATTAGCGCTGTGGGCGGAGTCATGACGGAACCACTCCGTCATGAGCACAGCCCAACCGTGGCTCATGACGGAGTGGCTCCGTCATGAGCACCGCGCCACCGCGCTGCCCCCCCGCACCCCCCAGCGCTGCGGCGGAATTTCCGCCGCAGCGAAGGGGTTAATGCACGCACACAAAGTACGTCAACAACACACTATATGTCTACAGTCCCTTGAGATCGGAGTACTGGGGTTGTCGTAGACAGTGTCCCCACGCCCCCCCTTCCCTTCTAATGGGCCAGGCTACTACCTATTCGTTAATGAAGGTGACTTTCAGATGTGTTCCATGCTACAGCGCTACAAAGGATTGTTCTGGCCTTCAGAGCCGATTTCAGCAGCGCTATACTCGAAGTTCATGTAAGTCCCAGAAAGGCAGTGCTGGCCTAGAACAGTCTTAGCGGGCCTGGTGCAGCGTGAGTTCAGGGAGGACTGTGGCGCATCTTCTTGGGCTTCTGCCTCTCGATGATGCGTCAGGGCCACCATAGTCTCTGAAAGGCATGTGGCAGTGTTAGACGTCTCCCAGCGGCTTCCTCATTGTTCGGTAAGGGTTATCATGGACAATGGTCTCTATGTCAGGTCCCTCTTCATTTATCTCCTGGCAGGGATCCTCTTAGCACATTGTTACAGGGCAATGGTGCTAAGATTCATGGTTGTCATCTCCTGGCATACAGGAGTCACTGACTTTCAGCAGTAAGGTGATCGCCCCCACCTGGCATAGGTTGTGTTGCCCACTGTGCATGAGAGGAGTGAGCGGCCTTCACCTTTACAACAGTTCTGACCAAACGATGTCTCAACAGGATCCCCTCTGGGACTCGCTTGTTCCAGGCGTTCTTGTCCTCCTCACAGGATCCTTGGTCATGGCAGGCAGAAGGCTTATGCCCAGGCTCAGGGCAAGTGGTCCTCACTTTCCTGGAGATGACGACTCACACAAATGGGAGACTAGCAGATCTTGCTTGCCCATCCTGGTTGTAGCAGCTCAAAGTCTTTTTGATCTTCTTTCCAGGCTGATGAACAGTTTGTGGGACTCCTGCTCCCACTTCTGTAGTCCATATCCAGATACCGATGCAGTGTCTGGTCCTTTTTGAAAAATGTGTTACGAGTGTTGACTCCTTTGAAGTACTCTCTCCTCGGTCCTGTCCTTTTTCAAAGTGACAGTCTGTCAATACAGGAGCATCTGTAATTCTGATGGACCATTAACATAGGCGGAGGAAATAACCGGGGGTCATGCCTGGCTGTCTTCTTCCACTAACATGTGCCTCACAAAGGTTCAGAGGCCTAAGCCTTCTCCTCTACAATGATTCCCTGATACTAAAAGTGCGAGCCTCATTGGACCCACTATCTTGCCTGCCAATAAGACCATATGCCCACTGGCCAGTAACTCTTCATTGAATGAAAGAGACCGTTGATGTGCACAAGGGATGCCCTGTTCCCCTGCTTCCAGTTTTAGAACTCCACTCCAGCCCTTGGGAATGTTAGAAATCGGTATCTCCTGTGTGGGGGTTGCAGTTTTCACCTCCAGCTAGCGTTTTCAAGCCCTGGGCTTCCCAAATGGATCCCACAGGCCTCCATGTTATGTTTTGTGCACAGGTACTTACACGACACAGCAGGCACATGCAAGCATCACATGCTCCCTGGCACTACATATAGTCCTCATGTAGGCCAAGGATGAGTTAAGTACACAGCAACGTAACTTTACATTAGTGGGCCAGTAGGTGCCATTCCAGATACACAGCTAAAAAGGCCTGTTCACATGACTTATGAAACACAAAAATGGTGTGCTTCCACTACTGTGCTTGTGTCACTTAACTTCTGGCAAGGGCAGTAGCTCTCTACAACTGAGGGCTGAGCTTGGTGCGCCCCTTCTAGTCCAACATGACAGCGTTACCATTAGACAGGTCTAGGTCATGGCGCACATGCATGATCTGTGTTCGCCCATGACCAAAAATCAGATGTCCATGCAGCTGGGGCACTCAGGGTAAGGGTACACATCTCTCACCATGCAGGGGACTTTTCTATCCTAACACAAAGCTTCACCAAATTTGGGAGACTGTTTCCCCAAAGGGTGGTGTGAATTAGTCAGCAAGAGGGTGGTCGAGAGGGGGGTAGGGCTACAGGTATTATGGATTACAGCATGTGATTTCCTATGAAGAGAGAGAGAGAGAGAGAGAGAGAGAGATTTTGCCAATATATGCAAACATTACAGAAATACACAATCTGATTGGCTGCGTTGCATTCCCTTTGGAAATATTTTCTGAGGTAAATCATCTCTTCTGTTTCACATCAAACATCAAGAGGCTCATATGTCTAGGGGAAACTACAGAAGTACATCCTTAAAAACAAATTCTGCATCTATCAAACATCATAAAACGTTTTCTTTCTTTTTTAAACGTTCCCATGTTTGCGAAAATCAGAAGGAAAAATAACAGCACAGTGGGAGCCAATGCTGTATTATGCATGCCATGGCTCCCACGTCTGTAAATTTCTTACCGGTTTGTACTCCGACCCAGGATAGATAAAAAAACACATAAGTCTCTTCACCTAAAGGATTGAGTGTTAAAAAATAAAATCCGTAAAGGACCTTGCTACTCAATCTTGAAGGATTGTATTGGGCCTGCATTCTCTCATGTCTTGTCTTCAGGGTGTGAGACTGTGCAGGTGGTGCAGACATTAACTGCAGCCTATGGGAGACCCCTGATGTACCTATGCCCTGGTTACCTCAGTACCACATACTAAGGACTTACCAGGGTACATCAGTAGCTAATTTTGGAGGTACAAAAGTACTTACCATGTCAAATTTAGGAAGGAAGCACAGTGACTAGGGTCCTGATTTATCAGAGTCCCAGTTAGACTAGTCAAATAAACATACTGACACCAGCGAAAAGTGGGGGTAACCATGAAAGCAGATTCTACTTTCCTAAAAGCCTGAATCTGGCAAAGCTATACTTGTACCTTCAACCCATCTGGTCCTACTATCCAGATTGACCTCCCGAAGTAGAGCCAGAGTAGCAGAGAACTTAAATCATAGTAGACTGTTGGATAGACCGCTGTGACTGGGGCAGGTTTTGGCAAAGGTGGCAAATTCAGCCAGGGACGATGCCTTTTGTGGAGGTGGCTGAGGAAGAGAACCATTGTTATGCAATCATAGAATTGGCCATCGGCCAGACCTCGAACACATCCCCCATCCGGCCTACCCATCAGGATACGTAATCTGTGAACCTACCTCTGACTGTGGAGACCTAGCTTTTTGACTGATGCCCGGTGGAGCTACTTGATAGCTAAAGAGGAGATGGGCTGTGGACTACCCCTTCGTCCGTCAACTACCCAGCCGGTCTTTGGGCAGAACTTACTTCGTCTCTCCGTTGTATTCTCCCTCCTACCCCTCTACTCCACCCCCTTTCTCCTTTACGCTCCATTTATCCCTCCTCTTTGCTCTTTAATTGTTTTCCTGTTGAGACCTAGCTGTTTGGCTGATGCTTGGTGGAGCTACCTGATAGCTAAAGAGGAGATGGGCTGTGGACTTCCCCCTTGGCCGTCACCTACCCAGCTGGACTTTGGGCAGACTCTCCTTCGTCTCTCCATCCTATCTCCCTCCTACCCCTTTACCCCATGCCTTTACCCTTCTAAGCTCCATTCATTTTCGTTTTCTATGCTCTTGAAATGTTTTCTAGTAACTGATGTAATTTTGTGAAACCTTATGTAAAGCGCTCTGATACCTCCGGGTCTAGCCAGCGCTATATAAAACTCAAATAAATAAATATTAAAATAAATTAACTACTCCACTCTCTGTTAACCACGCTGACCTTTCCTAATGTACAGTAATTTCTTTTATTAACTTTGCCTTGCCCAAGGGCATGTGATATTTCATGCTTCACCTCCTTCCTTACCCATTAATCTGGCCCCGATTGGGTATTTTGTGTATCTAAGAAATACCGTCCTAGTCTGTGAGCTACCCGCTCTGGAAGCAAATACCCCAGCCAGTGGACCTGGTAGGGAGGGTAGGCAAACTCCCCCATACACTATTGATCAAGACAGGAGGTAATCATGTCCTACACCTACCCCCATGCGACCATGTTTAAGAAATGCGTGGCAGCTTACAGATATGTCGCCCTGTGTGTCCAAGCGCACCAATAAAAATAAAAAAAATCACAAATGTTAATAAGAAATTGGCATTGCACAACAGTTAGCAAACACATGTAGATATATTAAAAAAATATTCTTTAAAAAATTTTTTTTTTTTTTACATTATTAAAATGTTTTCCTGGGCAACATTCTGTTCACGGTTTTGAACAGAGTACTGGGTTAGCTCCTTAACCCCTTAAACAGAAAATATCAGTCCAGCCCGGGAGAGGTGACCTTTGTCCAATTGCTGTGCACATGGAAGCGACAAACATTGTGCAAAATGGGAGAGGGTGTAGAATTGCTGAATATCTCTATCCCTGGCTAAGGCAAAGGGTGCAATAAATACTACCACCCCCCAACCTTTGGCCAAGGTGGGGAGTTTTCCAATGACCCCTTCCTTGGGAAAGGTTGCGCAATAAAAACTCATTGCCCTAATACAAAAGGCCCTGAGATTCCTGGATGCGAAAGGAACTAAGTAAAACCTTTTCCCTTGGGCAATAAGGTGCACAAAGTCCACTCCCTGCTATCTTCTCCAAAGCGATTAAAAAGGGTGGTCATTATTGGGCATTTTGAACTGGAGTCATTATTGCTTAGTGTTACCTGGGAATATTGTCTAATTTGTGTATTGAACCATTGATGCTTGGGTGCAATCCAAATTGAGTTTCCAACAAAAAAATGAAATCCTCCCAAAAAATCTAATGCTAATGGTAAATTAAGATTGACAGGCTGCCAGTAACGTGTATAACACAAAACCAAAAAATATGTGAAATTCATGCCATAAGTGCATTGAGCTAATCAGCTAACTTACCTTTAGCATTATAATACTATCCATTTGAGTATAACCTGTGGCCTACCAACTTGCTTTCAATATGACATTAACTTTAAGTAGATGCTTGAAGTAAGTACATTTATTAAAATGCATTATACCTCTGTGGTATGAGGAAGAATTTTATTTTTCACTGATCTTGTCAAAGCAATTCAGATTGCTGACACATTGTTGTAGTTTGCCTGCATTCTTGGTGCAGGAATGTGGCATACCAGCTTGATGAAATCATAAAGCAAAATATATTCACTGTAGAGGAATGCTGAAATATATTTAAATAGTAGTTGAAAACATGTTCTTTCCTTGCTTTACCTATATGTTGGGAGTTGCATTTACAATCTGTGTTCAGTAATGTTGTGTGAACCCTGGTCACAGGTCAAGCTCCTTGTGTATCACACAAGTCCACCAACGAATTTTAGGCACAGTCTAGAGTTGATGTTTAGTGAACCTGGTCTGTCGATAGAGAAAAGGAGAGATTGCCTAAAACGGTGGCCAGAAAGGTGGCCGTACCCAACTCCCCCTTGTTCCCCTCCCTGCAACTAAGATTTTGTGGCAAGAAGTGAGCATCTAACTTCCAGGGTTACTCCATTAGACTTGATGGGTGAATATGTACACACTCTGGCTCTTTTTCCTAAGATGCCCGCATAAGAAGCTACAAAGCTATTTTGGAGGTGGCCACCCCTTCCACATTGAGCAGAGTGTCAGAATGTGGTTTAAATTGCTCAACCGCAGCACGATGAGCAAAGACAGATTAGCAATGTACAGCTGCACCTTGGAAAAGACTCTGGCTAGAACATGGGAGTTTTGCACTAGTGAAGTCTGAGAATTCTAAGGAATCTCTGTCCCCATCAGCAGGATAGACCACAGATGAGGTCTTGAGACCTTCCTGGGCTGGTGGCACGTTGACTGCCTGGGACAAATGGTGCGCTGGGCCGGGATCTGGGGCACCCATGGAGATAAAATGGAAGACCACAGATATGCACGGAAGTGAGTGGATGCTGTGGAGAGGCAGTGCCACCACAAGGCGACCAGGGAATTGAAGACTGATGGCTCATTGAGAAGGCAGTCAGAACAAGTTGCCTGACAAAAAAATATTAGAGGAGCCCCACCTGCAGCAATAATGTCATGCTGAAGATCGACCTGTATGGCACCTGGAGGCGGGACTGTGGAAGAAACCCCAAGGGAAAGCCCATTTCTTAGTTTTGCCCTGACATCCACCTATCTTCCACAAAACCCAGTTTCTTGAACGAAACAGATCTGCTTTGCACATTTGAAGTCACTTCCCATGCAACATATAGGTGAACTAGTGGATCCAACTTACCCAAGAAAAAAACGTAAGAGAACAGTGACAGGGTTCCAGCTCCCTTCTCCCCAGGGACAAATACAGTCCGTGTTGCCCCACTGTGCCCTTTAAGGAGTGCTCTTCAGGCCCCTGACCCCATTCTTACTACTATCTTCCTTCTCATCCTCTGCAGCTTAGCCCTTCTTTCCTTGCCCATCCTGATAATACTTCTCTTTTCACACTTGGGTTGAACAAACTACTTAAAGTCTAGGACACCAAAGGGTAGTAGCATGTCACAAGCAGATACTATCTTTATTAATGAGAGATTGGCCCAATGGGGCAGACATTCCAAGTACTCAGTGTACCAACTTGGACCGCAGACTGTAATAGACCATAGCAAATCCAAAGGTCATTTTTGGTACTGTGTGGAAGAGATGTGTCCTCCAGATGTTGGTCACTGTGGGTAGAGATTGGCCTGTGTTTGGTATTTTTCATATGATGAATAGCATTTAGAACACTGCTGTTGTAAATTGGGATGTCTGTGTTCATTAGACATCTAAATCAAATGCTGGGCCTATTGTTGTGATCTATATATGGTGGAGCTTTAAGGTAAACATGGTTTGAGTCCACGGGGCATACATGGCACATCTTCACTAAATACCAGCTCCAAGTATGAACTTTCCATTGCCAGCTGACCACACAGTTTCATGGACTGCCGCAGTATCTTAGTCATGTATTTCATGGAGATTTTCTTTTTTCATTTTTAGGCTTGCCTCGACAGTGTAGCTGTCTGCAGAGCTTATACGAGCTCCTGAAAAAGCTTTGAGAATGACTGCAGAGAGAGAGAGAGGTTTAAGTTTATCCAGCATGTTGATCTTCTTCCTTACTTATTTTTTTTAATTGAGCCGCATTTGTGCTAGTCCATTTAAAAAGTAGTGAGAATGCCTCTGCTGTGCCATTGGCTGGTATCCCATGCTGCCCCGGTCCCGGTTAATGAGGACACAGAACCATTTATTTATTTTTTACTTTTTTTTATTTAGAGTTTTATATAGAGCGTACAAGACACTTTCAGGTGACAGAACACTTTACAAGAATAAATAACAAAGGTAGGTATTTATTTTATTTGCAGAGTTTTATGTAGTGCAACAAACGGTAAGCAATATACATAAATAAAATATAAGTTATGTAGACAATAGTTACATAAGCAAATGGTAAGAAGATAGATACAAACACATAGTCATAAATACCGGCATGGGTGAAGTCCAATGGGTGTCAGAACGGTGTGTAGATGGCTGGGAAACAGAGGAAATGGCGCGGATCTGGGAGATATGGGCGAAGGCAAGAAAAAATGGAGTGACAAACAACCAGGAAAGTTTTGCTCGTTAGGAGAGAGGGGTATGTCCTCCGTTTGAGAGTAATTTGTTATATATAAGAATTTTTCCTTCTTTCCTTAAGATAGTTGTGGATGGGTCGCATCTGATTGCCGGAGGGAGAGAGTTCTAATTTTTAGGGGCAACTCCGGAAAATAATCATTTGTTGGTTTCCTTTTTGTTGAATTTTTGTGGCTTCAGTAGTGGGGAGCTTGGGGGCGCTAGAGAGCGCACTGCAGAATGGCTGCACGCTAGTGCCGCTCCGCCGGTCGGGGACACTATTTTGCCAAGAACTCTCGCTTTTGGTGTCTCCTGACAAGAAATGAGCATAGAATAACAAATCTGAACTACTGCTCAATGAAATTCATGCGTCGGATGCAAATAATTCACTGCCGCCACACAGAAATTCAACTCTGAAGGTGAGCCCCCCAGCGCAGCAGGCTGAAAATAAAATGGTGGTACAAAAGGGGGTGGTGATGGACGGAGCATCAGAACCAATCAAACACTCACACCCAGTCAACAGATCTGGGTTTAATCCATCACCGTTCTTTAGCCCACTCTGCCACCCCAGTTCAGACATGGCCATATGCAAATAAGTCTGACCCTGTGCCTCATGGGAACAGTCCAGCCCGAACTGCCAAGCCATGCCTTCCCTGGACCGGAAACAAGCTTCCTAGGACCGGTTTCTGGCATTTCAGCCGTCTTCAGCCAGGCTTGCTTGAATCCAGTGGCAAAGTGAGCAAGGGACTCACGTCTGAGCATACCCTGCCAACTTATGGCGAACAAAGCGGTACAAAAGGGGGTGGTGATGGACGGAGCATCAGAACCAATCAAACACTCACACCCAGTCAACAGATCTGGGTTTAATCCATCACCGTTCTTTAGCCCACTCTGCCACCCCAGTTCAGACATGGCCATATGCAAATAAGTCTGACCCTGTGCCTCATGGGAACAGTCCAGCCCGAACTGCCAAGCCATGCCTTCCCTGGACCGGAAACAAGCTTCCTAGGACCGGTTTCTGGCATTTCAGCCGTCTTCAGCCAGGCTTGCTTGAATCCAGTGGCAAAGTGAGCAAGGGACTCACGTCTGAGCATACCCTGCCAACTTATGGCGAACAAAGCGGTACAAAAGGGGGTGGTGATGGACGGAGCATCAGAACCAATCAAACACTCACACCCAGTCAACAGATCTGGGTTTAATCCATCACCGTTCTTTAGCCCACTCTGCCACCCCAGTTCAGACATGGCCATATGCAAATAAGTCTGACCCTGTGCCTCATGGGAACAGTCCAGCCCGAACTGCCAAGCCATGCCTTCCCTGGACCGGAAACAAGCTTCCTAGGACCGGTTTCTGGCATTTCAGCCGTCTTCAGCCAGGCTTGCTTGAATCCAGTGGCAAAGTGAGCAAGGGACTCACGTCTGAGCATACCCTGCCAACTTATGGCGAACAAAGCGGTACAAAAGGGGGTGGTGATGGACGGAGCATCAGAACCAATCAAACACTCACACCCAGTCAACAGATCTGGGTTTAATCCATCACCGTTCTTTAGCCCACTCTGCCACCCCAGTTCAGACATGGCCATATGCAAATAAGTCTGACCCTGTGCCTCATGGGAACAGTCCAGCCCGAACTGCCAAGCCATGCCTTCCCTGGACCGGAAACAAGCTTCCTAGGACCGGTTTCTGGCATTTCAGCCGTCTTCAGCCAGGCTTGCTTGAATCCAGTGGCAAAGTGAGCAAGGGACTCACGTCTGAGCATACCCTGCCAACTTATGGCGAACAAAGCGGTACAAAAGGGGGTGGTGATGGACGGAGCATCAGAACCAATCAAACACTCACACCCAGTCAACAGATCTGGGTTTAATCCATCACCGTTCTTTAGCCCACTCTGCCACCCCAGTTCAGACATGGCCATATGCAAATAAGTCTGACCCTGTGCCTCATGGGAACAGTCCAGCCCGAACTGCCAAGCCATGCCTTCCCTGGACCGGAAACAAGCTTCCTAGGACCGGTTTCTGGCATTTCAGCCGTCTTCAGCCAGGCTTGCTTGAATCCAGTGGCAAAGTGAGCAAGGGACTCACGTCTGAGCATACCCTGCCAACTTATGGCGAACAAAGCGGTACAAAAGGGGGTGGTGATGGACGGAGCATCAGAACCAATCAAACACTCACACCCAGTCAACAGATCTGGGTTTAATCCATCACCGTTCTTTAGCCCACTCTGCCACCCCAGTTCAGACATGGCCATATGCAAATAAGTCTGACCCTGTGCCTCATGGGAACAGTCCAGCCCGAACTGCCAAGCCATGCCTTCCCTGGACCGGAAACAAGCTTCCTAGGACCGGTTTCTGGCATTTCAGCCGTCTTCAGCCAGGCTTGCTTGAATCCAGTGGCAAAGTGAGCAAGGGACTCACGTCTGAGCATACCCTGCCAACTTATGGCGAACAAAGCGGTACAAAAGGGGGTGGTGATGGACGGAGCATCAGAACCAATCAAACACTCACACCCAGTCAACAGATCTGGGTTTAATCCATCACCGTTCTTTAGCCCACTCTGCCACCCCAGTTCAGACATGGCCATATGCAAATAAGTCTGACCCTGTGCCTCATGGGAACAGTCCAGCCCGAACTGCCAAGCCATGCCTTCCCTGGACCGGAAACAAGCTTCCTAGGACCGGTTTCTGGCATTTCAGCCGTCTTCAGCCAGGCTTGCTTGAATCCAGTGGCAAAGTGAGCAAGGGACTCACGTCTGAGCATACCCTGCCAACTTATGGCGAACAAAGCGGTACAAAAGGGGGTGGTGATGGACGGAGCATCAGAACCAATCAAACACTCACACCCAGTCAACAGATCTGGGTTTAATCCATCACCGTTCTTTAGCCCACTCTGCCACCCCAGTTCAGACATGGCCATATGCAAATAAGTCTGACCCTGTGCCTCATGGGAACAGTCCAGCCCGAACTGCCAAGCCATGCCTTCCCTGGACCGGAAACAAGCTTCCTAGGACCGGTTTCTGGCATTTCAGCCGTCTTCAGCCAGGCTTGCTTGAATCCAGTGGCAAAGTGAGCAAGGGACTCACGTCTGAGCATACCCTGCCAACTTATGGCGAACAAAGCGGTACAAAAGGGGGTGGTGATGGACGGAGCATCAGAACCAATCAAACACTCACACCCAGTCAACAGATCTGGGTTTAATCCATCACCGTTCTTTAGCCCACTCTGCCACCCCAGTTCAGACATGGCCATATGCAAATAAGTCTGACCCTGTGCCTCATGGGAACAGTCCAGCCCGAACTGCCAAGCCATGCCTTCCCTGGACCGGAAACAAGCTTCCTAGGACCGGTTTCTGGCATTTCAGCCGTCTTCAGCCAGGCTTGCTTGAATCCAGTGGCAAAGTGAGCAAGGGACTCACGTCTGAGCATACCCTGCCAACTTATGGCGAACAAAGCGGTACAAAAGGGGGTGGTGATGGACGGAGCAGCAGAACCAATCAAACACTCACACCCAGTCAACAGATCTGGGTTTAATCCATCACCGTTCTTTAGCCCACTCTGCCACCCCAGTTCAGACATGGCCATATGCAAATAAGTCTGACCCTGTGCCTCATGGGAACAGTCCAGCCCGAACTGCCAAGCCATGCCTTCCCTGGACCGGAAACAAGCTTCCTAGGACCGGTTTCTGGCATTTCAGCCGTCTTCAGCCAGGCTTGCTTGAATCCAGTGGCAAAGTGAGCAAGGGACTCACGTCTGAGCATACCCTGCCAACTTATGGCGAACAAAGCGGTACAAAAGGGGGTGGTGATGGACGGAGCATCAGAACCAATCAAACACTCACACCCAGTCAACAGATCTGGGTTTAATCCATCACCGTTCTTTAGCCCACTCTGCCACCCCAGTTCAGACATGGCCATATGCAAATAAGTCTGACCCTGTGCCTCATGGGAACAGTCCAGCCCGAACTGCCAAGCCATGCCTTCCCTGGACCGGAAACAAGCTTCCTAGGACCGGTTTCTGGCATTTCAGCCGTCTTCAGCCAGGCTTGCTTGAATCCAGTGGCAAAGTGAGCAAGGGACTCACGTCTGAGCATACCCTGCCAACTTATGGCGAACAAAGCGGTACAAAAGGGGGTGGTGATGGACGGAGCATCAGAACCAATCAAACACTCACACCCAGTCAACAGATCTGGGTTTAATCCATCACCGTTCTTTAGCCCACTCTGCCACCCCAGTTCAGACATGGCCATATGCAAATAAGTCTGACCCTGTGCCTCATGGGAACAGTCCAGCCCGAACTGCCAAGCCATGCCTTCCCTGGACCGGAAACAAGCTTCCTAGGACCGGTTTCTGGCATTTCAGCCGTCTTCAGCCAGGCTTGCTTGAATCCAGTGGCAAAGTGAGCAAGGGACTCACGTCTGAGCATACCCTGCCAACTTATGGCGAACAAAGCGGTACAAAAGGGGGTGGTGATGGACGGAGCATCAGAACCAATCAAACACTCACACCCAGTCAACAGATCTGGGTTTAATCCATCACCGTTCTTTAGCCCACTCTGCCACCCCAGTTCAGACATGGCCATATGCAAATAAGTCTGACCCTGTGCCTCATGGGAACAGTCCAGCCCGAACTGCCAAGCCATGCCTTCCCTGGACCGGAAACAAGCTTCCTAGGACCGGTTTCTGGCATTTCAGCCGTCTTCAGCCAGGCTTGCTTGAATCCAGTGGCAAAGTGAGCAAGGGACTCACGTCTGAGCATACCCTGCCAACTTATGGCGAACAAAGCGGTACAAAAGGGGGTGGTGATGGACGGAGCATCAGAACCAATCAAACACTCCAGGGAAGGCATGGCTTGGCAGTTCGGGCTGGACTGTTCCCATGAGGCACAGGGTCAGACTGATTTGCATATGGCCATGTCTAAACTGGGGTGGCAGAGTGGGCTAAAGAACGGTGATGGATCAAACCCAGATCTGTTGACTGGGTGTGAGTGTTTGATTGGTTCTGATGCTCCGTCCATCACCACCCCTTTTTGTACCGAAAATAAAATGGTGGCACATACGCTGTGGCGTAGGATGAAACCAAGCCGCGGTTCCAGTAGCGGCGCACTGACGAAGCCACGACCGATCGGCTGGGAATCGCCCCACGCTAATGGGGAGAAAAACGAGTGAGTACAGTGTCACTAGCGGCTTGGTCGGAATGCGAGATACAGGCTGAGGTGTGGGCGTATAACTGCACGGTCAGAAGCCAGTGGAGCACGATCCGTGAAAAGCTGCACTCTAGCGGGGAATCACCTGTTAATGGAACCGGTGACCTGCGGCTCAAAGGGACAAAGACCCGATTGATCATAGGCAAAAGTCTGCACTTTAGTAACTGAGTTGGCACCAGTTCAAACCTTGCCAGGGACTCTCAGGCACGGACTGGCGACTTGCGGGGCAGTATACTGCCGTCATGTCAACAGCACGATACAACTGTGCAGGAGCCGCGAGATTGGCCGCATGCGGCGGATCGACGTCCGGGGTAAAACAGCTTATCGAGGTAAAATTATCCCCAGAGGCACAGAACACGTCATTAATTAGTGCGCCTTTGAACTACACTGTATTGGGCACTGCGAGGAATAGCTACGATCACCACACATTCAAGGTGAAAAAGTGAGCCCCCATTGTCTGTCCCCACTTACGTGCACTGTGTTGCGTCGCCACATTCCCTGCGTGAAATAAGATACGCTGGCAGCCGATCATCGAGACCCATCATGCTGCGCACTCAGCGCTTCTCACTCAGAGCCTCCGTGGACTGTGAGCAGCAGCGAAATAAAGTGCGCTGCTTCTCCGGAATACAGGCAATCTGAAGTGTGTGCTGCAAACACTGAATTAGTCTCTTTTGGTGGCTGTACTGGGATGTGGAAAACACGACCTCGTTGGAGTACATGGGGAAATGTGACCTGTAGAGTATCGTGCACAAGGACTGTTCCACTTGATACCAAATTGTAACTACAATATCGTAACGTACAGCTGGGGGCAGTGTGCACGCCACATACCAGTAAACCAGCAAATATCACCTCAAACGGACCTCGCAGAGGGCTGGTGTCAGGGGTAAAACAGACAAACAGCAGCCTAAACTCTCCTTTGATACTCGCCGTGCACCAAAAACAGTAATGGCGCACTCGGACACTGAATAGGACACAGACCAAGCACATAAAACTAATATGGACACCGCACTGCACGCCATACAGATGAGCCTACAAGCCATAAATGGCAAATTGGATTCGCTCACGCAGAGAGTGGACAATATAGCTGCCAAGCTCGATAAACGGGGGGGAGAGACTGAATGCAGCGGAGGTGCGCATATCAGCGGTCGAAGACTAATCCAGCTCGACAACGCGCAAATGTTCAGAGATTGAAAAGGTCCTGGAAGTTTTGAAACAGAAGAATGAAGACTTGGAAGCAAGATCCCGTCGCAATAATGTGTGCATTATGTCGAGTTCCAGAGAGTACCAACACGGGTAGATTTGAAACATATGTAGAAAGCATGCTGAGAGACCTCTTCGGAGCTGAACACTTCTCCTCCGTGCTCATTATTGAACGAGCCCATCGATCGCTGGCGCCACTGCCACCACCACCACCGGGAGCCCCACCGAGACCCATTATTTCACGGGTCCTCAATTACAGAGATAGAGATATGATCCTACGTAAGGTGTGGGAAAAACAGCAAATATCCTACCAAGGAAATACTGTATCTTTTTATCCTGACTTTACGTTGGCAGTGCAAGCGGCACGTAAAGAATGTCATTCTACCAAGAAGAAATTGAGAGACATGGGCATTGAGTATGCAATGCTGTACCCTGCAAGGCTGCGCATAACGCATGATGGACGCACAAAGATCCTTTCCACACCAAAGGCGGCACAAGATTTCACGAAAAGACTCTTTCGCGACGCAAAGCACAGAACACTGGGAACTCTAATCCGGACACAGATTGATACACCTAAGGCCGGTGGTAATGTATATGGCACATTTAATAGCAGAAACTGAGAAAGGTGTTTGTCTATAATTACATATAAATATGTATAGAACTGACGCTCACAGTCTGTTGGGCGCACAACCTTCTTATGGTATTGCAAAGGTATGAACATGGAGATTAATACTAAATACAGGTAGATTACCGCATATAAAATGTAATGCACTAGACTGCTCACCAACTGGCAATGAACAAACTTGAATTGCCTATGCCACGAAGCAGAGGAACAGGATTCCTGCTACGTTAAATGTGTAGGGGACTTTAGTAATAATGTGTACACAGGTTGAGATCTTACAATGTTATGTTAATAAGTGCCCGTAAGGCCTTAGTTTTGATTTGTGTATCACTGCTTATTACACTCTCTTATACAACATATATTGCACCAAACGACTCATGTAAAACCCGACAACATCCGTATGCACGGATGTAGATGTGAGCACTCGGCGACCCTCCAGAGGGTGCTTCACGCAACTGTTAGTACAATGGTACTGTTGTTTCTAAGGGTATGTTTTTGGCATGATTGGGATGCTGGAGTGGGTGGGGGGATTAAGGGTAAGTTCAGTGTTCTTTTTATTCTTTTACAGGCTTACATCATCCAAGTACATTATAAAGAGTTGTGGCATGGCTGAATGCCTCAGTAGGAGTATGGAATTGTTGTACATTATGCATTGCAAGTACAGGAGGAGAAACTGTTTTATATTCATTCAGAACTTTTTATGCTAGATTATAGAATAAAATCATCACAAATTTGATTATTATCCTGGAATGTTAGAGGTCTGAATAACCCCAAGAAAATCCAGCAGGTCTTCGCCTATTTAAATCGCCACCACATCGATATAGCAATGTTACAGGAGACCCATCTTGCTAAAACTACCAAATGTTCGTTAGGCAATAGGTGGGCTGAGACAGTAGTTATGACTTCATACTCCAACTATTCTAGAGGTGTACTTGTACTAGTGAAAAAGGGAGTACAATTCCATATAGATCAAAAAATAACAGACGAACTGGGCCGGTATATCATCGTTACGGGACATATTAGAGGACACCATATTGGACTGATTAATACCTATGGACCAAACATAGATGATCCTGAGTTTTTTCAGAATGTATTGCGGAAACTTAGAGCTCTTCCTGAAATAGAATTATTATGGGGCGGTGACCTAAACCTGGCTCTAAAAGAGGATCTAGATAGATCGGGTGATACTAAGGAACTACATAAGAGAGCAGTAAAAATAGTGATTGAGGGTATGAAGGAATT
This sequence comes from Triturus cristatus, assembly GCF_964204655.1. Taxonomy (NCBI): domain Eukaryota; kingdom Metazoa; phylum Chordata; class Amphibia; order Caudata; family Salamandridae; genus Triturus; species Triturus cristatus. The sequence goes on along the minus strand of NC_140586.1, from coordinate 318,988,183 downwards.
TAACATGTCAGACATTTGGCGACTGCGACATCCAAATCGTACAGAAGCAACCCACCATACTACTATACACAACAGTTGGTCACGCATAGATTACTGGCTGACTACTATGAAGGTCGCTACATGGACAAAGGACATACAACACTTACCGAAAAAGCTATCCGACCATTAACCGGTCCTACTAACTATTGAAACCCCCCCCTCCCCCCCCCCCCCCCCCATTACACACCACCACTATACATATGGAGATTTAATGCTAGGGCGCTGCTGGACTCTACATATAATACCTCCATTAGACAGGCTGTTGAGGAATATTTTACATTAAATGAATCCTCAGTTGACCATCCTGGTCTCCTGTGGGAACCTTTTAAAGCGATCATACGGGGAGTATGTATCAGCACGAATGCAGGCATTCTGAAATATATTCGTCAACAGCTCACCCAAATGGAAACCAATCTTAGGGCTATAGAACAAGACTTTGAACGCACTCAAGATACGGAAATATTAGGTGACATCAGGAACATAATGTTTGAATATCAAGACTTTGCTGAAGATGAACTCAAATACATATCAAAGAGATGCATTGCTCGTACATATGGAGAAGGGGGATGACCGAGGCGTGTATTGGCACAAAAAATATGTAGTGGTTGTACCACTCATACCGTAATTAAAATCAAAGACCGACATAACACGTTACACTGTAACACAGAAGGCATATTGAGAGAATTCATGGATACATATGGTGAGTTATATAACAAGCGCGACACTGCTAATCCACAGGAACCAATGCAATATCTTGAAGATATTGCAATAGCATGGCTATCTGATGCCCAACGGGAATATCTGTCACAAGCTGTCACGGTAGTAGAAATTATGGAAATGATGAAAGCATTGCCTAACGGTAAAATCCTGGCCCAGACGGCTTTACTAGCGAATTTTATAAAGAATGTCGACTTAATAGCCCCTCACTTTCTAGAAATGTATGGAGATGCTCATGAAAAACAGATATTACCGCCCACATTTAGAGAGGCTATGATTATAGCTCTTCTGAAACCAGACATAGACCCTGAATTGTGTGACTCTTACAGACCATTATCGTTAATTAACACGGATACTAAAATACTAGCTAAATTGATTGCCAAACGTCTTCAACCACTGATGACTAACATTATATTGCCGGATCAATCGGGATTTATACCTCATTGCTCCACGGCCCATAATATTCGTACCCTATTTGCATTATCGCATCAACTAAACCCTGAATTGCAGGCGGCCGCGGTTCTATTAGATGCGGCTAAAGCATTTGACTCCGTCGATTGGACTTGCATGTTTACAGTATTACACAAAATGGGACTACCTCCAATACTACTGCAGTGTATTAAAATACTGTATACTGCACCAGTTGCAAGAATAAGGGTGAACCAATATGTATCGGATACGATACAGATCACACGTGGCACTCAACAGGGTTGTCCCTTGTCGCCACTTCTATTCGCGATCGCTTTGGAACCCCTGGCATGCAAATTACGGCAATGCCATAAAAATACGTCCCTACAATTCCCTCATCGTCGTTTAAATATATCCTTATATGCGGATAACATGGTCCTATATATTCGTGACCCCATCGTTAATCTATCCCCCCCTAATACGGTAATATATTAAATTTGGACGATGTTCTGGACTTCAAATAAATTGGGGTAAATCCATAATTCTCCCCTTAATAGAAACTACTAGACCCTTCCTGACAGAATTTCCATTAGAATGGCAGAATGGCCCGATTAAATACTTGGGGATCTGGTATCGTAGAGAACCTGACGTGGTCATACAGACAAATTACGGAACAGCCATATGTAAATTAGAAGAGAAAGTGGACAAATGGATTCAATTGCCACTCTACTTAGCTGATAGAATGGCCATTGTTAAAATGGTAATGTTGCCTAAATTTCTGTACCTATTCAACAACATCCCTATTACACCACCGGCGGCAGCATTTCAGAGACTGTTATCCGCTGTCATTCGACTCAGATGGGCCGGTAAACAAGCACGCATTGAAATTGGAGCGCTGACACTGCCCTATTCTGAGGGTGGCTTTAGGGTACCAGACTTTCTCCTTTATTATCTGTGTGCTCAAGTGCAATATGCGCATTATTGGTACCCTCCGATCCGCTATTTGCCGCATATGGCAGTTGAAGATAGAGATGCACATCCAATTCCACTACCTAATGTACTGCCACATCAACGTGCACATGTGAATAAACATGGAATTAACGCATTTCACACTACAAACATGGCATGGCAGCGAATGTGAAAACTGACACATAAACTTCCATTATACGCACCTGCAATGCCATTGCAACACCACCCAGCATTGTCAGTGACCCAAGAGAAAGTTCGAATGGAATTGCTACAACGGGCAGCATTAGAAACAAGCATTTACAATGCAATGGTCTCGGCATTGGTAAAGTTAGAGCTATTGGCATTGCTCATGACATTATTTTTGTTTATGTGTTTGTTTTTAAAACATTTAAAGAAACGGCATTGTCATGAGCAATGCCAATAGCTCTAACTTTAACAATGCCGAGACCGTTGCATTGTAAATGCTTTTTTTTGTTTATGTTTTTAAAACATTTAAAGAAACGGCGTTGTTATTTACAATGTCAATAGCTTAATCACTCTCAAAAAAAGCGAGATTTATTATGCGAGCATTATTTGGGAAGTTTGGCAAATCCATAATTATGAGGAAAACGCTGCAGCATCGCAAAATGCCAGTGGCCCAGACTAATATGCATGATGAGTATTTGGATCCCATGCCCATTCCTTCTTTGTCCTCTCTGCTGAAACTGCTGTCTGAAGTGTCACATTTTATTAATACTAAACAAAAATCGCACTACCGTGCCAGGGCCAGACTTGGCGTTGATAATGATTGTTTGAAAAGGGAACTTTGAAAGGATACGAACTTGACCAATTCTGGTTTCAAAATATAAGAGAACACTGTAGAGGCATGCGTCTACCGACTGTTGTATATAATTTGGGATATATTTCTTAATCTGTCGAGTTCAGCCACTGCATGATTATATTGTTGTCTCTTTATGAAACTCAGGAGCAGTAACATTGTCGTGGTGTCACTAGGGCTTCAAGTGGATGCTTTTTCAATATTATATACAAGCCACAGTTACTGCTAATTTATCTTATGCAACTAACAACGATTGACAAAGCCAATAGTCCTAACTTGTTGTAGGTATCATGTTACTTGTTGTATCATTATGCCTGGATGCAATGACAAAAGAGACAGCAAAATACAAGTCGATAGACCCCGCGCAACACCGCCCCCCACCCCCACCCATTTTTTTTTATCCCACTTAAAGCCTTGGGTAGGATACTCAACAACAGGGCCGAACAGGAACCCCAAAGTAGGCCTGGCAATTATGTCGGACCAGCTGGAGGGTCATGGGGGAGGTTAACTGTGAATCACTTTTGCTACAGGAAACGCCCGATGCCCGGGCAAGCCAGCCTGGCCCTGCTCAACAACCCCGTTCTCTCCCGCATTTACCTGTGATCAGGCGCGCAACACCCATTGAACTCAAAGCGCTTCAGCCCCCCCCCCCCGTCGTGTGTGGCAGCCCGGGATGAGACCACTCCCTGGCCAGACACAAAGCCGCGCCTGAGCACTCCACAGGTCTTTAAAAAGACCATTTGCATGTTAATGAGGCCTCGCTGTTGGTTCACCCCTTGTTTCCATTGTGCAGGAAAAAGCATCACACGCTGCAGGGTCACTCACTGGCTGCCTGGTGAATTTAGAAAGTGCCGCGTAGTGTTATGCTGCACTACTAGTACTGTGCTAAAAATAGTCCAGGTCATGGGTGGGGGGATTAGTCCTGGCGACAAGCAGCTACTACTGTTATTGGTAGTTGAGCGCTACCAGTGACAGTGCGAGTACATAGCCGGTCTCTTCCTATCATGCAGAAGCCTCCTCACGTGTCCCGTATTGGACCAACCTGCGTCTGACCTAAGTCTCCTCCACAAGTTCGCCAGCCCCCAGCATAGTGTGCAGGCATGCGCCTCAGAGACAGACAGGACAGGGAAGAAGAAACAGCGTGTGTAGTGCGCTGCAGCAGCACTCTGCACAGGACTCGTTCACTGTGGCTCATAATGCTTTTTGGCACCCGATCCGCTGTATCTGAACAAACTTCCATCATAGTTTGCTTCCTGGCACTGGCAATTTAAAAATTAGGCTGCGCTCACCAGCGGCACGTTTCAGTGCAGAGGGTGGGTGCCACATAGCTATGGCTCCTAAAGCTGTGTGATACTGCGATAGAGTGAGAAAGAATGAAAAAGGGAGAAATATGCAGAGAAAGAGATAAACAAGATACAGCAAGGTGAGAGAGAGCAAGCGAGAGCAAGTAAAAGTGAAATAGATAGAGCAAAATAGAGACAAAGGAGCATGGATGAAAAGAGAAAGATGGATAAAGAAGGAGCACGTGATAGAAAAAATAAGAGAGACAAAGTAAAGTGCGACAGCGAAAAAGAACAAAGGAGGGAGAAACGCAGTGAGACTCGGTGGCTAAACAAAAGAGCGAGGCACAAAGAGCAGTAGAAAGCAATTAAGAGAAAGAGAAACTGAGAAGTGATAGGAGTATGAGGCTGTAGAGGGGTAGGGGTGATCGGGAGGGAGGAAGGTGTTTACTCAAATAAGAAACTGCCGTCAAAATTCTTAGAAGCTCTAGAGCAGGTCTGATCCCCCACAAACCATCCAGCGTCTGACTCGTAAACAAAGAAGCCCGAGCCCAGGAGTGAGGGGGAGGGCACAGAGGCGCACCAGGAAGCGAGGAGGATTCGAACAGAACAAAGGGGAGGCATATGTGGCAGCCTCAGAACGTGGGTTCTTTTGGTGGGGGGCGGCATCAGTGCACAGCGGGTATACCATGAATTACGGGTTCAGAGAAGGGGAGTCACGAGGTAGGTGGGGGGGGGGGCAGTCGCACAGGGACAGCTGGCAGAAAACAAAGTGGAGCCCTCCTGGATGAAGGAAAGGGACAATGGGAAGTGGGGGTATGTAAGGGGGAGCAGCGAGGAGAGCAGAAACAAGAGCAAGCACACACCACCGCCTTTCTCCGAGGCAGAGCAGAAATGCCTCGGAGAAAGGCAGCGTCGTTTTCGGATTCGGGGGCGTGTTTTGCTGTTGTCTCCTCCCTGAGACTTTTTGCAAAAACCACGCCCCACGATCCGAAAAGGACGGGGCCTGATCGGAGTGACGGGACCTCTTCTCCAGTGGCTGGCCAGCATTGAAGAGGCCAGCCAATGGAGAACAGGGGAGAAGAGGGGCTGGATCAAGCCCCTCTTCTCCAAGTCATTAAATCTCTCGACTTCCGGTTCTGCCTTCGGCAGACCGGATGGTCCCGAGACCTAAAAATGGAAGATCTATATATAAATGGCACTTTCATAGAACCTGATGAATTTCATTTTATTAGTAACCAAACATCACTTTTCAAATTCATATTTCATAGGCTACGAGGCACCATTAAAAATCTATATCCCACATTCCCTACCAAATCGCCTACATTAAAAGCGTTGCAAATGATTATCACTAATCCCCATAATGTACACCTTGTAACAAAATTATATGTATTGTTCCAAGAAGACTTGGAAGGTAACGCAGCTAAAGCACTAGATAGGTGGAACAAACGGTTGAAAATACAAATTACAGATGAGGAATGGGCTACCTGTTGCGCCTTAACTGATATGGTCACCCCTAACGGCAATCTGTGCATCATCCATTATAAATATTTACATCAAACTTATCATACACCGCTAAAATTACATAAATGTGGGCTTCGACCCGACGCCTGATACCAAAGATGCGGTACAGATGATGCCCACTTCCTACATTTAGCATGGCAATGCCCTCAGATCAGGATATATTGGGAGGATGTTATAAGAATAATAAGTGAAATGTTGGGTACGGAAATAGACTGCGCAATTCAGATATGTCTGCTGGAACTGGTAACAAATTTATGGACGATTAAGCGCAAGATTTGCACAATAGCGTTGTTGTTTGCGAAAATGAGGGTCTCTATGTATTGAAGGAGCAAGAGATAACTAAATAGTAAACAATGGTTCCAGGATATGGCATATTGTAGGGATAATCTGAAGACATATGAGGAGGAACTTCCTACTGGATCTAGGCCAAGAGACTACTGGACAATTCTAACAGACTATCTTCAAGCTCATCAAACTGTATTGCCATCCTCTAGTGAGTGAAATATTATAATTCAGTGGTACACCCTGTAAAACCTTGAAATGTACAGTACTGATTTTCATTGTCAGTGACTTGCAACTTGTTGTTTTTCTTTATTTACTCGTAAACTAATACGGTTGTAGGCCTGTACTGTTTTATTTATGCAATTTTTGTATGAACATAATAAAAAATAAAAAAGTAGTGGGGAGCTTGTGCTTCTAGAAAATCTCTTTCCACCCAATAGGGTCATTTTCTGGGTCAAGTAAGAGGGTATATTGTGGTGTAGTGCTTTATGGATCATACAGGCAATTTAGAGATGGATCCTATCCTCATAGGGCAGCCATTTCAGTGATAGGTCAGCTGTGATATAATCACTTTTTTGAGCCAGTGTTGAGCCTAGCTTCCGTGTCCAGAGTAGCCTTCAGCTTCTCTAGCCATTGGTTAGTGCAGCAGAGGTTGGAGCACAGGGGAAGAATTTAACCTAATAACTTCCAGTGTTTGTTGAAGAGGGTGTTTCCGTTGTGCAGGGTGGCTGCTGCTTGTAGTATGACAACTTTACGGAGTTAAAGTGAACATAGTTCTTATAATACCTCACTTTTATTGTGACCCGTCTTGTCAATGGAACAATCCCCCTCGCGCCATGTGAACTCAGACACGTCTTACACCCACCTCACTCCCAGCCATAATTTGGAATCTACCTCCTTGGAAGACAAACTTGCAGTGCTTAATTTGAGCCAGTGGTTTCCGGTGCACTGTACCGGCACTTAATTGATTCCCAGTGCTTGGCACTGGCACTTAATTGTCATCACCACACCCATGACACTGTCACATGGTGGAGATTCTAATTTAGAAAGGAGCAGAACAACGGTTGTTTATAAATAATACATTAATTAAAAAGTACTAATACATGCCTTCCCAGCCATTGCTTTAGTTTTGGTGACCTGGAATAATCTCAACGGTCGCACTTGCAGGCAAGAGAGATGGTAGGTAGCTGTTTTGGTACAGTTCTTGGTAGCGATGACGGGAAAAGGGTGGTGCAGGCTGAAGTGGCCTCCTGGTCAGGGCCCTGGCACTTATTATTTCACAAATTAAGCACTGCAAGCTCTCCAATCCAAGCCAAGACCTAAAACTTGTTAAAGCTGATCTCCAGAACCTAACACTCATCACCTCGAATCTTGAGAAGCTTTGGAATCCCAACTTGACATCTGGGGTTATCAGGACCCTGCATTAAAAACTATACAGCCCACATACTAGGGGCAAGCAGAACTTCCTCTGGCTGGAGTGACCGACTTTGAGAATATTGCGATCCGGCATTGGAGTTCATGTCCCAATCTCCATCCCACTTAGGGTTACTAACCATTTATCTGATGCTGACATTCACACCCTTTTTTATCCTTCTCATTTACACTTAAGGACTCGTTAATCCTCAGTGGTCACCAGCCAGACCACCTCCTCTGACCCACTCCGAGAACCCAGTTTCAACTTTAGATCCATGAACAAGCATAATCTACTGCATGTCTCCATAACGCATTATGAAGCATTAGTAACTAAATCTCATATCAAGTCCTTGCTTCTTAACTGCAGGTCTGTGGTCAAACACGCAGCTGGCATTGCAGATCTCACCTTACACAAGACCTAAACTTCCCAATCTTAACGTAACATGGCTCATTGACACCTCCTCACATATTTTGGACATCTAAGTTCCTCCCAATTATGACCTCGTTAGACTGGACAGATCTGGAAGAGTTGGGGGTGGCATAGCATGCATTTACCTATCTGCACTCTCCTTGAAACGAGCACGGACTACTCCAATGCCAGCTAATCATTGCTAAGGATGATGTTACACAACTTGAATCCATATCCTGGTTAGATTACTACCTAATCTTCTTCCTCTGCGTAGAGTTAACCTCTTAAACCCAGACAATGGGAGACTTGAGAAATATTAATCCAATGGACCTAACCTCCATTAGCACCAACCTCGATAGACCAAAAGTAGAATACTTCAGGGTTCAATTAGACAATGCCAAATACAGACCCCAATTATTTTTTTTTTAATCTTCAAACAAGTTTGTTGCCAAGCTAACCTCCAGTCGGAATGGATCATTGCCAAGTGGTGATGCATTCTCTGCTCATTTCTTGGATAAGATAAAGAGGATTAAATCAGAATCGCATCTGGCCTCACAACATCTACTTTCCCTGGACCAGCCCAGTTCCCTTCAAGTCACAGCCCCTCACATTGGCCACTGTGTTAAAAATAATGTGATGGGAGGCTGCTTGCAATAGGTCTAACCACTGGCAATAGCCCTCGGTAGCACTCCAACCCATCGTTCTTTTGCTCACCATGCAACCTCAGCGAAACTAATTCTGGGTTGTTTATGTTGCGGTTCAGAGAGGCTCTATTTTGCAGGTCGGGCTGGACTGTTGCCATGATGAACAGGGTCAAGACTGATTTGCATTTGGCTGGGCCCACACTTGTCACATTGTGAGCAAAAGAATGATTCTATCCGGAGCGATTGCCAGTGGTTAGCCTTATTGGAATCAGCCTCCCATCACCTTCTGTGCGTTTCATCCCTTGAACAAGTGACCCATCTTTGTATACAATCGGCCTACTTGTAAGCTTATTCCTACAGAGGCTCCCTCTAACCCAGTGTGATTTACTACCCCCAGTAAAGACTTCCCCCAGTTCTGGCTTGACTCTTGGAGTCTGGACTACCTCACATAGAGTATGAGAGGGTCCATGGCTAGTGACCTAAGCAAGCTCCTCACTGGACTTTGGTTCTGAAAGAAAGTCATCCTCAGGGAACTCATAGGATAAGTTGCCCTCTTTCCTATAGCTCCAACTTTAAATTTCCTGTTCTCATTTCAGAGAACCAATTCTTATCTGTCCAGCTTAAGTACTACTGTGATATCACAGGGATACTGGCCTGAATGACTGAGTCACGTGGTCGCCTCACTGAAGCGCTGAGTCTCGCCTACATTTATTCTATTCACACTCCGTTAAAGCCACTGCAGTGCCTAATAGGAAGAAGTAAGTACATTCTAGCAGAGGTTCACCCTAACAGCACTGCCTCCTGGTTACATGCTGTTTCAGCTTAATTACGTAATACTTCAAACTTGCCTTATGACTGCTGTCAAACGCCCTTCTGCTTAGCTGGAAACTACTGTCAATTGCAAGAAATCAACTAAAATTAGGGTTTTGTTGACCTTCTTCCTTTGAGTCAGTGGCAAGCAAAAAGTTATCTTAAGCTCGTCAAGAGAGAGTAACATATGCAATAGATTTTAATTTTTATTTTACTTTACATGCAGGCAGAAAGTAAGATCAGCATTGATAGTAACCCCAACTTGTTGGGTCATAACAGTAGGAGCTTGTGGGTGGGTGGGCCAAGAACCAAGCTACCAAACAGAGGTCCAGGTCTGAAAAAGATTACCTAGAACCAACATCTTTTTATATGCATTGCTTCTGAAGTTTAAGGAGAAAGTCTGAATTACCATAACAGCATAGTTCACAAAAAGAAAAGGCAAAAAACAAAGTGCTTAATAATTCCTAATAAATCAATATCTAGATTTTACTATTAAAAAAAAAAAGTACTTTAATTCATTCACAAATACTGACCATAAAATTATACAACTACACAATGAAATTGAGACTTCTCTAGCATTCTCTGAACTAGAGGTCTGTGTTGAATGTGTTCGTGTTAACCAATGATTGCCACACGTGGATGGAGTTTAGGGGCTATTCATCAAAGAGTTTACAGCTGGAAGTTCTTCTTGTTGTAGTTGTTACAGAGTTCTCATTGCAAAACACATTTCTGCTGTACTTGTTAATAGTTCAAAATGCAAAGCCCCTTCCTATGGTATTGCCATGGCGTACACAACTGAAAAACTCGATCTCATATATTTGACTAATGGGTCATGATGTAAAACCTTTGCTTGTTGTATTTGTCACATGCTCCATAACGCTCCAGTCTGTGGTGTTTAGCAAGGAGTTTATAATGTGCAACCCATTACCATTGTGTTAGTTATGGAGCTGCACTATTCAAATCCCTTTCCTACTGTATTTAACCAGCGGCCTACCTTAACAATATTCCTAAAAAACACATTGTCCAAAAGGTTATACAGTCATAAAATCACAATAGGTCCTGAAATTTCACAGTGGAAAATGCTGCTAAAAGTTTGTGCCATTGGAAGTTGTGATTAAAATTTTGTACTCCCTAAACACGATTAACTGGACAGAATATGAGTCTATACTGTACATTTATGTTCCATTTTAACCCTGTTGCAGACAAAGATTTTGGTGGAATAAAGACAAGAATTATACCAGCCCATTATTCAAATCTTTATTTGTTGGGTCGAATGCCTCCATAGCCTGTGTACATGTATGCACATTCAGGTTGTTAAAAGGTCTGCGCAAAAGCTGCCTGTGGTTTTTGAGGAGCGTGGGACACAGATATATGGCATGTCTAAGGGTTCCTTTATAGGTCTCACAGACCTAGTGCTGGAGCGCGCATGTGCTTCTCGCTCTGCAAGACTTATTGTAATTGGTAATATTTCAGAAGTGGTGTTTAAGCCCCACCCCTGCATTTCATTGACTTGCGTCATCATCCATGCTAAACGCTGGTTTTGGATTGTACAGAAGGCTTCTTAGTTCCTCCTTGTTACCGCCCGGTCTTATTTTAGCCCCGCCCATCCAGACTGCACGGTGTACTTGCGGCGGTTATTGGTTGTTGGCAATTTTTCATTTAAGTGAAGCTGATTTCACGTGTTCATGTTGTGTTTATGCGTGGCGAAGGAAGCGCCGAATATCCTCCGATTGTCTAATAATAAGCCACGGAGAGGTTAGTACGTTCGGGGCAATACGCTGCGTGTTCAATTTTTGTTTTTCTGCTTTCACGTCGCTGTGCATGTTTGTGTTGTGTTGATTTGTGGCGAAGGAAGCGCCAACTGTCCACCGATTGTTTAATAATAGACACAGACAAGTTAGTACTTTCGGGGCAATACGCTGCATGTTAACTAGAATGGGGCAAGCCATGAGACAAAGAGGGAGGTAGAGGTTCACAGGGAGACCGAGCGAGAGAGACACAGAGGCAGTAAGAGCCGTCACGTGTTCGTGTTGTGTTGATGCGTGACGAAGGAAGTGCCGAATGTCCTCTGATTGTCTAATAATAAGCCACGGAGAGGTTAGTACGTTCAGGGCAATACGCTGCGTGTGCAATTTTTGCTTTTCTGCTTTCACGTCGCTGTGCATGTTTGTGTTGATTTGTGGTGAAGGAAGCGCCGATTGTCCACCGATGGTTTAATAATAAGCCACAGACTAGTTAGTACGTTCGGGGCAATACACTGCGTGTTAACTAGAATGGGGCAAGCCATGAGACATAGAGCGAGGTAGAGGCTCATGGGGAGACAGAGAAAGAGAGTCACAGAGGCAGCAAGAGCTTTCACGTGTTCGTGTTGTGTTGATGCGTGGCGAAGGAAGCGCCGAATGTCCTCCAATTGTCCAATAATAAGCCACGGAGAGGTTAGTACGTTAAGGGCAATACGCTGCATGTTCAATTGTTGCTCTTCTGCTTTCACGGGAGAGGTTAGTACATTCGGGGCAACAAGCTGCGTGTTAAATTTTTGCTTTTCTGCTTTCATGTCGCTGTGCATGTTTGTGTTGTGTTGATTTGTGGCGAAGGAAGCGCCGACTGTCCACCGATTGCCTAATAATAACCCATGGACAGGTTAGTACTTTGAGGCTTCTTAGCCCCTCCTTGTTACCGCCCGGTCTCCTTTTGGCCCCACCCACCCAGACTGGATCTTTCATTTGCGACGTTACACTGCAGGTGCCAAGCTGAGTCTCCAGGGGGAGGAGGGGAAACGAAGAAGGTAAACGAGCCTTCCAGCTGCCCTCTCGCCCCTTCCTCCCAGTCAAGCGCTATCCTCCAAGCGTGGTGTAAATACACCGATGGTCTTTTGTCTGATTTTCGCCTCTGCTCTTCATCTTGTGCCCCGTTTATCTGCTCTTCTATTAAGACCCTGTCGGTCTTGTGATTACAGAGCTATGCTTGTACAGGGCCTGTGTTGGGCAGCTAATACCGCAGCAAAAACAGGCTCGCCCCTGGCCGTAGAATCTTCTTCAGAGAGGGACAGGCAGTGAGCGACGACATCATGCCCAGAGTGTGAGGAGGGGGTCGGAGTTCTTGCAATGTATTTGTCTCGTGGCTCGGAGTGTCAAGCTAAATAAATAATGTAATTCTTTCAACGGCTTGTGTTTGCTTCCGATGGATAATCAACAGATTGTGCGTTTCTGTATCCCAAAACAAAGTATAATTCTCACGCACCCTTCTATTAGGGCAAAGAATAGAAGTTCCAAAATTAACAAGGCAGGATTTTGTTTAGTTTAAAAGCTACGTGACTCTGCGGTCCAGATGTGTGAACAATACAAGCTAGAACAAGCATTTGCAATTCAATGGGTCTCGCATTTACGCAAGTTTGAGCTATTGACATTGCAAATGACAATGCCTTTTATTTTTGTTTTCGTTTTTAAAACATAACTAAAAGGCATTGTCATTTACAATGCCAATAGCTTAAACTCGTGTAAATGCGAGACCTATTGCAGTGCACATGCTTGTTCCTTACTGCATTAATGTCTTGGCTGCATGTGACACTTTGGCAAACAGTCCATGGTTTAGAGGTCCCCAAGCCGGTACAGTATAAACTTATATTTAATGTTCTCTGAATAATTTGTATCCATATACTCCTGTTGAGCTATCTTATTATACGTGTTTATCACCATCCAGGCATGGCTTTGCGTGCTTGCATGTTTTTATCATCTAGTACGCTAAGCTTTCGGGCCCTGATAATAATGTGTGCTGGCCATGACTTGGTTTAGTAGGCCAAATTCTAAATGCACCTGGGCAAAGGATGCTGTTCTTCGGAGGAAAAAATTGACTTGTATATTTTAACCACCAGGCCATTCACGCATCTTGCATCCTCTCCCAGCCAAATTTCGCACCCACAACTTATTGATGGCATTAACTTCGCCTTCATAACCTGAGCATTTGGCTGAGGCTGGAACCCATAGGTATTTCAAGGCGGTTGTGAATGCGCATTGAATGGCCTGAGATTTATTTCTGATTGATTCTTTTTGCTGGATCAAAGTTCCTCTTGCGTCAATCCGAACTCCTAGATATTTATATTCTGATACTCTGCCGATGTCTTCAGTTAGCTGCTAGGCCCCCCTCTTGTTGATTCTTTTTCCGTAGACGATTCCTTTTGTTTTTGCCACATTCACTTCAAGGTTATTGGACCTGATATAGTCCAGTTTATTGATTTGTTGCTGGAGGCCCACTTTTTGTTTTGCTTAACATCAGAAAATTACCTGCATACAGTAAATTGGACTGTGTTCTGCATCCCAATTTCGACGGATGCAAATTAACAAGATCCAGTGTTGTTGTTGGATCTGATATGTATAGATTAAATAGCAAGGAAGCCAAGATGCACCCTTATTTTAGCCCCACCGCGGTGCAGATTTTCCTACATAAACTGCCATCACCTAGCGTTATCCTCGTGCAAGTGTCTGAAAATATAAATTCTGTTGCCCTCAGCAGCTTCACAGGAATTGACCATGATTATAACTTTCTCCACAGAAGACTTCTGGGGACCCAGTCAAAGGCTGCTTTAAAGTCGACGAAGCAGAGGTATAATAATGAAAGTGAAGGGGCAGCCTGGATAATGAGCGTGGAAATTGCCTTCAGGTTCGAAATTCAACCTTGATTTTGACAGAACCCTGTCTAGTTCATTTGTATTAGCCCATTTTCTTCAGCCCAGACTTTAAGGTCTTCCAGCAATAGACCTGCAGAGTATTTTGCTTAAACGTCCAGAAGTGATATCGAACAGTAATTGATTGACTGATGCCTTATTGAGCCTCTCCAGGAATCTGGGGCTTCATCTTTTCGATGAACTTTGATGAAATGGGGTGCTAATTTATCTTCCCAAAACATGGGCGACTTTTTATAACTGCTTGTGGTATCATATTTGGCCCCGATGCAGTCAGTAGGCGATTGAGCAATAATTTTCTGTAACTGAGAGCTAATTGATTCTGCGTTACCAGAAGACAAGCTTCTTGCTAGTCTTTACCACCTCGAACTGCCTTTTGTGTAGGCGTATAACTCCCGTGGGAATAGCACAGCCATCAAGTGGTCTTCTTGCCTCTTACTTTTTGTCCTGTGGCTGCGATCGTTTGCTGTTTGTCCTCCTCAACTGTCTGATGTGTTGTTTTAAACTTAAACCATCATTTCTTGCTCTCTGATATTTGCGTTGGCTTCCCTGCGCAGTCCACTCTCCTCCTTGTTTACTATCTGCCAAAACTTCTTAGGATTCTTACTCTTACTAGCATGTTCTAGCCTGACCCAATATTCTTCAAGGCTGGCCTTACTGAATTGCCAGAGCTCCATTTAGCGTTTTTTCCTGCCCCGTTTCACTGCTAGTATAATTCAATACTGTGCCGACTAGCTCACAGAAAACTAAGAGGTTTAGTGAGATTATGTGATGCACTTTATTTCTGAAGGAAGTCCTTTTTTGTTTTTCTTCCAGAGAATAACCAGCAGTGCTGCACTTCTGTGGGAATTTTTACCATTATGTGCTCTTAAATTTGTCCCAATTATCAATCTGGTCCCCTCCTACAGTCATGGTAAAAAAGGCTATACTTTGCTCAGTAATGGCTGGCAAGTTCTCATCGTTCCAACAGTAGCCTTTTTAAACTAATTGTATATGCCTCCGTTGATAATACCTTGGCTAACAGAGAAACCGGAATTGTTACTGGCAAAGTGATAGACTGTGGATGATGGTCCCATTCTGAGCAGTGTTTAGTTAGATATTGCAGGATATGGTCAAATAGGGACGTACTTACCTGTGTTTAATCCAGGTACGAGACACAGTTGTCAGTTGCCCGGGTCTATGATGGGGGTTTGTCATCTGCAAATCTGCAGTTCAGCTCACTCTATCCTGCTATTGTGCCGAAGGTAAGGAAGCTTTCCTCTCCCACCCCCCCCCCCCCACCCCCCTCCCCCATTTATCTGGGCGTAACTTGTCTGGGAGGGCCTGATCTGGAACTTGTCAGTGAATGCTTGTCTCATATTGGACAAGTTCATCTTCTTCTTCTTTTTTTATTTTTTTTATATAAACTTTTTTATTAAAGTGAAAGCACAGAATCATTTGCATAATATATTCGTGGGGTACAACATTCATGTAGTACAGTAAATTGGTGTTAAAAACAGCATGAGTTAAGGAATTAATGTGTTCTCAGTTCTAGTCCGTCTCAGCGCCATATCTTCTGTGGGAGATGTACATATTTCCCCCCTAAAGGCATTCCAACCTCCCCATTTTTTATCCCACTTCCTAGGGCAGCCCCTTCTTTTGTAGACCTCTTTCTCTGCGATCATGCATTTATCCATTTCTGCTACCCACCCAATCGTAAGCGGCAATTTGTCGGAACCCCAGGACATTGCCACGGCTCGTTTAACCAATAGGTATCCCAGCGCCACCCATTGCTGCTCCACTTCCGTTAGGTCGGTAGGCTCCCATATATTTTGGGAACCCCATTTTCTGTGACAGTTGGATGTGTGTGCCCAATGTGTCTCATCTTTGTGGTGGTTCAATCCCAGAGGATGTGATAAAAGGTACTGTCTTGGCCGCATCTCCTCAAGCATAACGCATCGCTCCGGCTACCTATTTTCGCCAGCAGGATGCCAGAGAGGTAGGACCTATGGAGTATTTTTAATTGTATGAGGCGGAAGCGGTGGTTCATGGCTGTTTCTCTGGGGGAAATTAAAGCGGTCTGCCAGTCTTCATCGTCCAGCTCCCCTAAGTCTGCTTGCCAGCGGTTCCGTAAAGCTTGAAAGGTGTCGGATAAGTTATTGCAAAGTTTACGGTAAGTGCAAGAGATGGCTTTAGTCAGAAGTGGTTCGGTAAGTAGTTGGTCCTCTAAAGGGAAGGAGTCTGTTAAGGAAGGGAGGTCGGGGATATTAGCAAGAATGGCGTGTCAGATTTGTAGGTATCGGAAGAACTCTTCTTGTGTGAGAGTGTGTTCGGTTTGTAGTTCTTTGAATGTGAGAATTTTCCGTTTAGTGATCAAGCCTCCTAAATTGGTGATTCCGATAGTGTCCCACTTGTCAAATCCTTTATAAAAGCAGAGCGATCCTAATCATTGCGAGGACCACAACGGTGTAGCTTTTGTGAACTTATCCTACCAACTCAGACGTTTGTTAGCCCTATGCCAAACCGCCACCATATGTGACAAAGGTCCTAGGTATCGGCCTTTTCGGACTTTACTGGGAAGAGCCCCCATATATCCCTCGCGGCCTGTTTTGTATTTTTCTAAGTGGAAGGCTGGGTTTGTTGGGGATCCGTGGATCCAATGGTTGACGGGTACCAATTGGGAGCCCTAATAGTAGAGGCGGAGGTCCAGAAGGGCTATTCCTCCGTCATACCACTCTTTAGTGAGTTTCTGAAGGGCAATACATGGAGCTTTCCCGTCCCATAGTAAGGTACGGAGTTCCCCCTCTATGGTGGTGAAATAACTGTCTGCCTTAAGGGGGCTAGGAGATTGTGTTCATAGAACAGTTTGGGGTCAGGTGTGATGAAGATGCCCAAGTATTTAAAACCTGCGAAAGCGTGCTGAATCGAGTATCCACGAGGTAGACGAGGCGGAGGGCCATGAAGCATATATAGTACTGATTTGGACCAGTTAATAGAGTAGCCCGCGTATTTGCCAAAGTTAGTGATGACATTAAATAAACTATTAAGGGAGGCTCGGGGGGATGCCAGAAATATAAGGATATCATCTGCATAGTGTGATATTTTGTCTTTTGTATCCTCGCTCCATCTTAGTCCACTTATTGAAACATTCCGTCTTATCTAGTAAGCCAATGGTTCTAGGGTAAGTGCAAACAATAAGGGGGACAGAGGACAGCCTTGTCTGGTGCCTCTTCGCAAGGCAAATGTGCCGGAGGTGTGATTGTTCACCCTGACCTGACCCAATAAGTCCTTGTATAGCAGTTCCGCCCATTGTCTAAAATTGGGGCCAAAGCCCAACCACACCAAAACCTCAAAGATAAGGCCACTCTATTGAGTCGAACGCCATGGTGGCGTCTAATGACAGTATGACCGAGTCTTCACGCAGATAGGGTTGTCTACCCAGGACATTGTGGACTCGTCGAATATTGAGGGCGGTATTTCGACCTGGTATGAATCCTGATTGGTCTTCATGGGCCAGAGAGGGGAGCACAGCTATTAGTAGGGATGCAAGAAGTTTGGTCAACACCTTGGCTTCTGAACTAATTAATGAAATAGGAATATATGAGCCACAGTTTTCTGCTGGTTTACCCGGTTTACGGATGACTACTATATTCACTAGTCGTTGATCAAAGGGAAGGACGCCTCTCTTCCCTACTCTCATCATACATGTTTTTAAGATGTGGAGCTACCTTAAGAGCCATCCCCTTGAGGAACTCAATGGGGATCCCATCGGGTCCCATCGCTTTTCCAGAATTGATAGCAAAGATAGCTTTGCAAACTTCTTCTGCCATATTATCGCCATCCAAGGCTTCCCTGTCAGCATCTGATAGTGTTGGCAGAGCCATTTCCTTTAGGAGCTGGCGAGAGTCCCCAAAGGAGTACGAGGTTTTAGAGGTGTATATGTCCTCCAGGTGATCTGCAAACGTATTCGCTACCTCTTGGGGGTCTGTCACCCGCCTTCCATCTTCCAGTTTGATTTCTGGGACCCATCGCGACTCCTGATCTCGTTTTTCCAGCCAGGCCAGCATTTTACCGGCCTGTTCCCCCAAGTTCATAGACCCTGTGTCGAGTTTGAAGTAGCCTGTTTTGGGCTTTTTCTCTTGCTAACGCTTTATACTCCAATTGTTTACTTCAGAGTTTATGGGCTATGGCTTCGGTGGGAGAGGTATTGTACTCTGTTTCCAGACGGAGCAAGTCGCTCTCTAACCGGGTTAGCTGTTCGCTGTGGTTCCGGAGGTATCCTATTTTTAAAGCTAGAGCACAGCCCTTGATTACTGCCTTATAAGCCTCCCATATGGTGTTTGCTGATTCTACAGAGCCTATATTGTCAGTGAAGTAGTGATCTGTATGTTCGGCCAGGTCTTCTTTAATGTCTGGGATAGTGAGCAGCCATGGAGTGATAATTATGGGGCCACGGGCCAGACGTCGATGAAAGGGGAGTTCAACCCTGAGGGGAGAATGGTCGGAAATACCCCTTGGGAGTCCCTGGGGATGCTGGAAGTGCCCTACGTCTGGGAGGAAGGTGAAGAAATAGTAATTTCGGGACATGCTGTTATGCGCATTAGAGTAGTGCGTGAAGTGAGTTCCATCTGGATTCAACGTGCGCCACAAATCTGTGAGTCCCATAGCTTGGGTAAAATCTGCTAGGGAAGTGTGACGTCTGGAAGAAGTTCTTTGGGGGTGTCTGTCAATCGTATTGTTCATAGTCATGTTGAAGTCGCCACCCAGAACGAGCGTGCCCGGCGGAAGATCTATGAGTATTTTGCCTAGTTCTTGCAGTGCCAGTTTGCCCAGGGCTGGTGGAAGATAGGCCGAAATTATGTTCAGCTGCTTTCCCTCCTAGGTGGCCCCTAGAACTGCGAATCTACCCTGAGGGTTGGTCCAAATGCGGTTGGGAGTGAGAGCTAGGTTTTTGTGTATGAGGATACCGGTGCCTCTGGAGCCAGACGTAAAACCTGCATGGGCCACAAGTCTGTATCCCCATCTGTGGAGCGCTCTGCAGCCGTTACCCACCAGGTGAGTTTCCTGCAGTAAGACCAGATCTGACTTTTGCAGTCATAGGTCGCGGAGGAGCTCCGTGTTTAGGGCGCCCTCCGGGAACCCTGTGAGCTCGCTCGATGGAAAAGTAGTTGGGAAAAGTTTAGGTTGGAGTTTGATGAAGAAATAAGGTCTTCCACGAAGAGGTCTGCTGCTGGTCCCTCCATTCGTTCGGGTACTCCAAGGATAAGGATGTTATTTCATCTAGCCTTCATAATCGTCAAGGAGCTCCTCCATCCTTTTCTGTTGGTTCTGTAATTGTGCAACCTGGTTTTGGAGGGCAGAAGTGTCAGTCACTGGGGTTGCTGTTCTAGTCTCAACTTCCCCAACTCGAGAAGCCATCTTTTTCAAATCCGCTCTCAAAAGGGTCACTTCAATGTTCACGGAGTCAATGTGTGATTCCAGGGACATTCGCACCCCCGCTATGGCCTCCATGACGTCTTCCAGGGTGAGAGTCCTAGCCGGGAGGCGATGTTGTGATGTTTTGGGATCTCCTCCGGAAGCCATCTCTGTTTCTTCACCTTGCTTCGTCTAGGCAAACTTCGCCAATTACTTTTGAGCCTGTGGTTTAGTGCCTCTGTTAGCCATGAGGTTGCCTAGGGGAAAAGGCTATCCCTCGCCGGCCTGTCGGTGTTCCAGGTGGACCCTGTGGGCCAGGAGACGAGCCAGGGCTCTTGCGTTGGCTATTCTCAGTGGCCTATGTCCGATGATTGATGATTGCCTGAGTGGGCAGAACCTTACCTGCCGTCAGCACCAGGGCCCCGGGAAGGTCAGGCGAGCTCCGAACCTGAGCTGCGGCGGCCAGAGCAGTTACTAATCCGGTTATTCTTAATCTGCCCAACGCTTCGCTCCCCTCGGAGCGATTTAGAGTCTCACACCGTCGCCACCGTGGAGTAGGACTTGCTACGTTTTAGTACCTTGCTGGTGGGCAGTGTCGAGTTAGGCCGCTTGGCTGAGCTGTCGCCCGCACCCCACCCGGGCCCAGCGCTGTACTCTCTACCACCCGGAACACCGGGGAAGAAGCAGGTTCAAAGTCGGGTGCAGCTATATGTGAGAGCGTGTCTTTAGTGATGTCCTCGGGGGTCAGCGCCAGGGGAGCCAGAGTCTGAGTGTTCTTTTTGATAGTAGGCCGCAGGGCCGGGGCCTCGATTGCTGTTCGCTGCCCCGGCTGTACCGCGCTCAGTTCGGATGGCGGGGTGAGCGCTGCGTGGGTTTCCTCTCGCTGCCACCCTCAGCAAACACCTCCTCACCTCAGGTCACGGAGGGCACAGCACAGCCCCGATGCAGTTACACAGTCCTTCAGGAAGGCCCCCAAAGCCAGGGAGCCCGAGTAGGTCGGCTCCTCGATGTGAGAGCCGTGTGTGGCAGATTATCGCCGCAGTCGTTTCACCTCGCCTCTGCACTCGGTGAATTCTCCTCCGCGCCGACCAAGAAAGGTTTGCAGGGGCCGTAGCGGTTGCTCACTGTTTCTAGCACACGTTTCAGGGTGATACGGTCACGATCCACAGTGCATGGTCTCGGCCGCCGGAGCCGCTTGTTGTCGGCCGCCATTTTAGGATCTCCGGGGAGTCTCCGAGTCTGACTTTTCACCAGGCTCTAGCTCCCAGTGTTGTTCCTTAGAAGTAGCGCCTCCGATGTGGATTGGTGTATGGAGAGTTCCCCATTGTTTTGGGGAGCTCTCTGAGTCGTTATACGGATATATTATCGGATTTTCCAGTGAGGGCTGCGGAGCTGCCTTAGCAAGCGACCATTTCCATCGGCCGCTAGCCCAAGTTCATCTTCTTGACTGTGAAATAAATTGATATTAATTGCCTTTGGACCAACGCGGAACTGCACCGGGACTTTTCCTCGCCCCATCGACGCCAGCATCTCGCCCCATCGACGCCAGCATCTCGCCGGACCCGCTGCGCGGGTCCCGCAGCGCCCATCAGGCTTTGTGGGAGCGGTGTGGAGCAGGACTGACCTAAGCCGGGTGAGGGTCAGCTGACAGGGCTGCGAGCAGCAGGGGACTCCATTGTCCAGGAGCCCCTGCGTGCCCAATAGCCTACACCTGGGCAGCTCTCCCTGGAAGACACGCCCCCCCTGCAGATTTGTAAGTTAAAACTGTCTATCTACCTGGCACCCTTGGGATTTACCTCTTGCCTTTGGACCAACGCGGAACTGCACTGGGACTTTTCCTCGCCCCATCGACGCCAGCATCTCGCCCCATCGACGCCAGCATCTCGCCGGACCCGCTGCGCGGGTCCCGCAGCGCCCATCAGGCTTTGTGGGAGCAGTGTGGAGCAGGACTGACATAAGCCGGGTGAGCGTCAGCTGTCAGGGCTGCGATCAGCAGGGGACTCCATTGTCCAGGAGCCCCTGCGTGCCCAATAGCCTACACCTGGGCAGCTCTCCCTGGAAGACACGCCCCGACGCCCACATACGTATTTTATTTAGGGCTTGCTTCCCCGCAGCGCGGGAGTGCCCGGGGCGAAGGGCGGGCCGTCTGAGGCCGTCAGAGGCAGGAGGAGGCAGGGCTGGGCCCACTCCCTAAGACCTGTTTCCCAATTCTCCATCCTCTGAGGTACTGTTCGTTTATACGTGCTTGTTCAGTGGCACACACTCACTTACTATTTAATGCAGTCGCTGTTTGTGGGCCACATTATATAATACCCACGCATGCTCTTATTGGTGTACTACTGCCATTTGTAATCATTGGTCTTGGTCATCTGCCCGTCCACTAATATGGCTGCTTGTACCCCATCACGAAAATAATCTACGCTGGGAGGCTCAGTCAGAGGCACGTTAGATAATTTTATTACAAGAGCAGCCTCTGTTCTGGAAAAGGAGATAGCTATGGTGGAGCGACGTTTATCGGCCGACTATTTACAATCTAAAAGATCTTCGCTCGGTCCTATTCAGCTGGTCGTTTCACCGCCGCTGGCTCCACCTATCTCTCGTATACCGGACAGCCCCATTGTCTGCACATCTTCTTCGATTGCTTGTGATGGCAAACTAACGTCACATTCTCATAAACACCCAACTTCGTCTGTTCCTACCCACTTTAATAATCATTCTGGGGTCACCACACCACTGACCTCACTTGTTCCTGGGGCCATGTCTAATTCTAATGCTGCCAGCCCACAAAAGCTGAGAGGGAGAAGTAACATCGTAGCCCCCCCCCCCCCCCTTCTAAGAAAAGGAAGAAGGGAGGAATAAAACCAAACAAAACGAATCAGCTG
Organism: Triturus cristatus; assembly: GCF_964204655.1. Taxonomy (NCBI): domain Eukaryota; kingdom Metazoa; phylum Chordata; class Amphibia; order Caudata; family Salamandridae; genus Triturus; species Triturus cristatus. The sequence continues at coordinate 318,965,917 of NC_140586.1, read as the reverse complement.
GGCAATATTAAACACATTGCGATGGAAAATATTGCAAACAGTTCTATTCCAGTAGCCAAGCAGTTAGTAGAGCAAGTTACGGAGTCAGATCCCTGTAAATTCGAACTTTTATCAAACGATATGATGTCCCAAATTGAGAAAGTACTTAAATCACTTCTTCTTCCTTTAATAGAAAGGATGAAGAGTGTGTCAAACCAACTAGGGTTAATAGAACAGATGATCCAGAAAAATACCAACAAACTAAATGAGACCTTGCCGAAGGTTTTGGCACCATTAAATAGTACCTCTGCTGCCAACCTATGCCCAGCGCCAGATGATACGCTAAGCAGATCAGAATTAACTAATATTAAAACTGTTCCACCCCCACCAAATGTACTTAACCCATCACCCACCCGAAAGACAACTGCTACCTCCCCCTCCTCTAGAGGCCCCCACCCTTCCATAAACAATGCACCCACCTGCACCCTCTTAAATAAAATACATGGTGGCAGTCTCGACCACATAGACCTCCCGCCAGAGGCAACTCCTTATGTTGTACTTATGACAGGAGTCCCTGCATTAGAGGCAGGTAAGAAAGAAGGTTATTATGACCTAAAAAACAAGCTCCTGCACTGGCTGGGGAAGAACAGGCCGTTACCCCTTAATATAAATGGTGAACTTTTGAATGTTCGCAGGCTTGGTTGGGTGGGTCCACGGCCTAAGGACATGGAAGGCGACGTAATTGTTGTCACTTTTAGAGATGTTAGAGCTACTAGCCATATAGTGAACTGGTCCCAAGCTCCATACCAGAGTTCCATTAGAACCTATGATTTAACCTACTTTTACCCGCAGTCACTAATTAGGAATCCTACTCATTCCAACACTTCAACCCGGCCACAGGCAGAGTTATCCTCTTTTAATTTGCCTACTTTTAATCGCTTTTCCTCACTCAGAGGATTAGAGGATGTTGATTGACGCCCCCTAGGTCATCACACCCATCATCCCTCATGTGGTTCAACGAAGAGACATTTACATAAAGACTACTCACCTCTATCTCTGACTAATGTTACATCAGATAGTGGGAGGGTCAACCCTGGAACAATCCAAATACTCTCGTGGAATATCGCAGGCCTTAAGAAACATCTGGCTAACCCGGACTGGTTTGACTTAGTCAACCAATATGATATTTGCATGTTTCAGGAGACCTGGAGCTTAGACCCTCTCTATATGTCCGGCTACTCTACTTTTCATATTCCGGCAGTGCACCAGGGCGTGGGCCGACCTTCGGGAGGCCTACATATTTGGATCAAGGTCTCATTGAATTTGGACATTAAAGTCCACAATGCTAAGTCAGCAGATCTTCTTCATCTATCCTTCAAACGGCCCTGGAATGGTTCTAGAGTCGACCTTCTCAATATATATGCTAGAGGAGGCCCGCCTACTCAAAACTCTACCACCATTTCCATTCTGGAAAACGTCTTGTCAGGCATCCCACCACTCTCCAATATTATTTTAGGTGGTGATCTAAATTGTACGTATGAACCACTAAGAGATGCATATCTTTTAGGGCTCACCGAGGAAGATAGCAAAAACGGTATCCCCCCTCTAAATTTGAGTTCTACTATGAGATGGTCAAAGAGGGCACTTCAGATGACCGGTCTCATTCTGGAATTCAACCTCCGAGCCCTAAATGGAAGAACCCTCTCTGATCCACATGGGGCTATGACCTTTAATAGACTAAATGGGCCATCGCGCATCGATTACATTATTATAGATGCAAAATCCTGGGAGCACGTGGTTGACATGAAGGTAGAACAGATGCCAGATAGTGACCATAACCCCCTCTGTGCAGTTTTTAAATGGAACACAAGGTTAAATTCTTTAAATTTGAATTTAGCCTCAAAAGTAGTAACCCCTACAAACTGCAATAGAAGGTTGAAATGGCACAAAGTATCATGCCACGAGGACATCTTAACCTCCATAAACCTCCAAGTGGCCTCTAAGGCTACAGAATTTGCTCTCCTCAATGCCGTGTCGCTTGAGACAAATCATGCTGACCTTAATAATTCCTATAAAACACTTATTGAGGACATAGGCTCGTATTTTATAATAAAAAGACCAAAAGCTGGTATAAATCTTCCAGCCAAGAGTGGCAACCCATGGTTTACTAATGAATGCAGAATTCAGAGACCGGAGATTACACTTGCACTTCGCAAAAAAGATCTGGCAGCTGTTAGGTTGGCTAGACAAGCTTATAAAAAATCTATAGTAGCTGCTAAACGGGCATGGGAGGAGGAACATTGGCAAGCATTAAAGAGCGCAGCGTTTTTAAAAGATTCCAAAACCTTCTGGACTTTAATAACTCAATTAACCAGAAGAGACTTTGATCCAATCCCCAATATTATAACTAAACAGCAGTGGTCTGCGCACTTTTCAAAACTATATTGTAATGAAGTAGAGCCCGACTACCTCCCGTCTGATAGTCCAGACCCTAACCCAACCTTCTCACAGCCTGATCCATCAGATCTGTTTACATTTGCGGAGGTTCAGATTGCCATTAAAAGTATAGCTTCCGGGAAGGCAGCGGGCCCTGATGGCCTACCAGGCGATTTGATCCTCCATGACCCTCTAATATGGGCAGAACTTATCTTTAACGTGATGAACTTACTGCTAAGAGGCCATGCTATCCCTGACTCATGGAAGGGTGCCGAGGTGGTCACAATCTATAAGAAGGGGGCGAGAGAGCACCCTGCCAACTATAGGCCGATAAGTCTAATTGATGTCATTCAAAAGGTGGTTGGCAGGGTTCTCAACTCACGAATGTGGACCTGGCTTGAAGAGGGAAACGTTGTAACACATTTACAAGCAGGGTTTAGGAAGAAAGTGGGTACTATGGACCAGGTGTTTAGATTTCTAGCCACATATTGGAAGACCGTCCTTATTGGCGGGGGATCCTTATACCTGGCCTTTATCGACCTCAAAACCTTATTGGCGGGGGATCCTTATACCTGGCCTTTATCGACCTCAAAACTGCATTCGATCTCGTTCCCCGGGCCAAACTTTGGCAGGTCCTACATGAAATGGGGCCACCACGATACCTTTTGGAGTTTATTAAAAGACTGCATGAAGGTACATATGCAAGAATTAGATGGGGGAGTGAAGGCCAATTGACTGACCGTATCCCTGTTCAGAGGGGGGTTCGCCAGGGATGTGTGATGGCTCCGACATTGTTCTCCCTCTTTATTAATGGGGTGGTAGACCATTTGAGGGAGGACCCAGCGGATGCCCCTGCCCTGGCGGGGGAAAAAACACCTACCTTCCTCTTTGCAGACGATACACTCCTCATGTCCAAAACTCCTATGGGTCTTCAGAAACTGCTCGATAGGTTTTGTGCCTTTTGCGACAATCGTGGACTTACCATCAATACCGCTTAGACCAAATTGATGGTATTATCCAGAAATAAAAAACACAAGAAAATCACTGTCGCATTAAGTGGCACCCCATTAGAAGAAGTGGACGCCTTTGACTATCTGGGGGTTAGGATAAACTCTAAAATGAAATGGGATTCACACATTGTCAAAATGTCCTTAAATTTAAAAAGAGTGACAGGAGCAATCCTCAGAGACCATCGTTTATCCTCTTCCAAGCCTATTAGTCCTGCTTTATTAGTATATGAGGGTAAGGCACTGTCTGCTGCTACTTACGGGTCCGAATTGTGGGGATCGGAAAGAGTTGCCGACTTAGTCTCTGTTGAACACAAATTTATGAGAGATTTAGTGGGTCTTCCAGTCTCCACCCCTACTAAGCCGCTACTTTATGATTTGGGACGTCGTTCCATCAAAGACATTGTTGGTCTCCGCCCCGTTTTATTTTGGGTCCGGCTTAGGAGGACCCCAGAACTGAGCAATTATGCAGCAGTCCTTGACAAACTTATTGCTTTAAATGGTTCCAGGCTGATCCCATGGTTGAAAAATTTGAGGGATATGGTAATCAAGCTAGGGCTAAAAGAAGAATGGCTCCTGCAGCAGCCCCCGCCGAAAGATATTATTAAAAAATTATACTGGTCAAGCGTAGAGGGAATGGCTCTGACAAACCCAAAGTTGGGCACTTTGACTGACGCATTTTTGACCTGCAAACCAGTACCGAAGCTGGAACCGTTTCTAGATTTCATCTCTTCACCAAGGGACAGAGCTTTGTTCCTCAAAATGAGGTTTGGTACGCTACCCCTTTAATGTTTTTACAAACAGCTAGAAACATTTTAAACCTAATTGCACAGCTTGCCCGGGATGTTCCAATCCCACTGAGTCACTGGGGCATTTCCTGTTTGCTTGTAAGGCATACAGGGCACCCAGAAAACGCTGGTTATCCCCAGTTTGTAGTAATCTGGGAACCAGGCAATCATCAGTGGCCCTCCGCATCCTAACAACGGATACCACATCCTTGACAGTAATTTGTGGGGTAGCTAAATACCTTGGGAAAGCATGGCAATTACGCTCTAAGCTGGTTGAAGCAAGCATCGCTTAAATTGCCATTTTTGTCTTTTAATGCCATCTATATGAAATAACTTTCTTTTTTCTTTTCTTTTTTTTTAAATAAATTTCTTTATTACCAACATGAAAGAAAAAGAAAAATTAATACATATTATACAATTCAATAAGTTTTAGGCAAATAAGTACAAGCATTGGAACAGGTAATTATATCATTTCTATAAATATATTATCCTTCATATCTACCTATATAACTATTAGCCCTCATTGCAGGGGAGAGGGGGGGGGGGGGGGGAGGAAAGAGAAAAAAAAAAAGGGGGGGGGAGGGGGGAGAGAAAAGGGACCCCTTTTGCAAACATTTTCAGAATAATACACCCCATATCTTATTTACTTTACATAATGCCTTCATCCCTCGTTTTTGCCAATGCTAGTTCCATATCATATGTTTCTTGAACTAATCCCCACCATTCAATAGTCGATGGAGGTGTGGGTAAGATCCATGCACGGGCGATTGTTAACCTTGCGCTAGCCAGTAGTATTGAAATTAAATCACGACAGGGATATGCAACACGGCTACCTACCTAGGGGTCAAGATAACCACTAGAATAGATAGAAATAAATTACGAGACTCTTCTTAAGGAGACTGCAACACTACTTAAAAAATGGCATAAGGTTCCTATAGGTATCGGGGGTCGTATAAACATAATCAAAATGAAAATACTACCTAAATTTATTTATTTATTTCGGTCTATCCCGCTAAGATTAAATGTGTCCTTTTTTAAACGATTAGATGGTATTTGCGGCAGTTTCATATGGGGTTATAAAAAAGCCCGCAGGGCTATTAGACTACTTAAACTCCCATATAATCGAGGAGGTCTGGATTTTCCGGATTTCAAACTATACTTTTGGGCAGCTTTTATCAAACGACTGAGAAGTTTAATACACCCCGTAGGATGTAACGCACCCTTTTTCTTTAAGCTTATGCTCGGTAAGGAATACGAAATGTTTTTTTTCAGAATTAATGATCCAAACTATTTTAAGCGAGTCAGATTCAAGGTGGCACGCGATGTTGTCAATATATGGTTTGCAATTATTTCTAATTGTAACACATCATTTTATCACGATAAGCTGCCCATATGGGGCAACCCAGGTTTGCCAGAAATCTTTCAAGACATGGAGGGTAAACGATGGGCTAGCCTGGGCATAAAATACCTGGGCGATATATATGATCAAAATGGGTTTATGACTTTCGAAAAAATACAGATTATATATAAAATAACGTCAGGCATGCAATTTAAATATTTTCAAATTCGAGATTATCTTATCCGTAGAATGCAACTGACAAACATCTCAGGTTCGCTTATATGGGATTATATGCATAAAGATAACTCAAAATCAATAATTAGCACTGGCTACAAAATCTTATGCTCATTTAAGCCAGATGACTGTCACAGATTAGCTGAGCACTTGGGACGCAGTGTAGGGGCATCAGTGACAGCTAACACCATAACACGGGCTCTCTCTAGGCTTAATAACTCTGTATATTCTTCCAACCTTAGGATACAACAATTTAAAACAATCTGTCAATTATATTACACTCCAGAAAGAATATCAAAATGGTCCTCCCATGGCTCTTTTAGCGAACGCACAAAATGTCCAAAGTGCAATCTACAGTCTGCTGATCTAAAACATATGTTTTTTTTATGTCCTGCACTAGAGAGGTTTTGGTCAACGATAACCGATCTGATCTCTCAAAAACTAGGGAGTGTAATGACGATCTCAGCAACAGAGGTATTAACTGGAGCCCAGAGCACTACAAGCAGATATGAAGATGAAATAACTTCTATTATTGGATTTGTATCTCTTGCCTACATCCTCTTACCACTCTGTTTTATTCAATCTCCCTCTTTTAAAAGTTTTGTATTTTTTTTGAAATTTCTAAAGTATACTTTTATATGTTTTTTATTTTTTGTGGTTTTATCTATGTTGAACTGTAACTACTTTTATGATACTTTGTTATCGAATAAAGTATAAATCATCATCGATATTAATTTCCTGTCATCATAATTTCCGAATCCTTATGCTCTATTTTAAGATCCATTACTGTCTGGCTTCATTTTTCGAGCATTAACTTTTTCCCCCTCGGGTTAGGGTTGATGTGTCTGTTAATAAATATCAATTGGAGTTCAGGGAGTGTGGCCCACTATTTAATACTTACTCCCAGGATTCCTGGCTCAGTCTTCAAAACCTGGGGTGGGTGCAGATTTAGTCCACAGTTTATGTATGTGAAAAGTCCGCCCAATGGGTGCCCTGCCTTTTTTAAAATATTTGTCGCCAGGCTCTTAAATAACACATGTCTTATGAATGGTGCTGTGGACTGCGCCCATGTCTCCTGTAGCGTAATCACGTGATTCAGGACTCCCTAATTTTTAAGCATATTTTATAACCTTTTCAATTTCTGTTGGCATCTGTATGTTCTCTATAGTTCAATTTGCTAAACGCCTCGGTGGAAAGGGCTACTGGATCCAACTCAGCCCTTTAAACGTCAATGGTCCTGCAGTGGTTTATCCGCAAGTCTTATGATGGTGTTTAAATTCACACTTGGTTTACTCGAGTTTTGCGGCTTTGCTCGGGGGCCCTACTACACCCCTTAGTAGTGCTATTGATTTTGGTTGCATTCGCGAGCACTGGTACGTAAAAGTGAATGAGGAAGTATCTGCAACAAAATATGTCATTTTTATACTCCAGTTTCTTAAGATTGTTTTGGTTTACTAAACAAGATCAGCGAGTTGGTGAGTAGCAAAAGTTACCCGTGTAGGGTCCGTTGATTGGGGGATGACCTCAATGGAAGCTATGTCTTCTGATTTTATCATAGTTACACCTTTTTTTTTTTTTTTTTTTTTTTTTTTAAAACCTTTATTCGTGCATATTAAAAGAACAAATACGGGCCTACAACCTTCAGGCCGGCCACGATACGGTTAAGCACTGATACAAACATTACGGCCCCTGTGCTTCAACGGTCAAGGTTAGCAACGATTTATGAAACATACACTGGAGAGATCCTTGACCCCAGGGAAAGGAGAAGTGAAGGTTAATTTTAAAGTTTTCAAAATAAGTTTATCAGGGAAATAGTCAGTGAAGAATAAGAACCAAGGAGATTCGAGTCCGCACGATATCTTCACCACACGGGAGAGCAGCAGCATCATTAAAACAGCAATGGAAGTAAAATCGCAGGCAGTGAGGCAATGCAGTTATATAACAGGATAGTCACATGAGCAATTACGCACCCCTCCAGTGCCGCCCCCACTCAGTCAACCCCCCACCCGGACTCAGAATCGAAACAAGTATAGCGCAGAAACATAAAGAGAAAAAAGGCCCATAGAACTAATTAGAAACAGTAAGTTACCCCCCCACCCTACACCAATGCGGAGGCTACGGCCTTCCCCCCCCCCCAGCATAGTGCCTGTCGCCCAATAAACCCGAAATATAGACAAGAAAGAGAGTAAGAATAAAGTAAAGAAAGATAAGAAAACAATACACCTATGTTAAAGGGGGTGAGAAAAGAATAGGACTATTCTAATCTAAACTCCCAAAAAGAAGAAGGTGGGGAGGAGCCTACGTATCATCCGAGCGCCCTAAACCATCGGCCATCTTTGGCTTCCACACACTGAGAACCCACTACCCCAAAAGCGGTCGTGTGAAAATGAATTGTCACAACAATTTAGATGAAGGAAGACAAATCGCGACGAATGCGCACAAAGTACACATACAGTTCCAGTCCCAGTCCAGCCCCTCCGTGAAACCATGGCGATATTAATCAGTCTAGCCCTGGCCCGATCGCGGGCTTGAGATTAAGCCAGCCCCTACATGAAGGCCCCGCATCCCGTGCAGACAAAGACAATATGGCCGTTTGGGAGAAGATGGTGAAGTAGAATCCCAAAATGGCCGCCGACCATCTGTAGAGGTCCCTTTGTGCACCACATAAAGTCCAGACATGGCATGTAGAGTACAGGAGTTCCACAGAAAAGAAGCAGTAGGCCACCGTGAACGATTCCTCGAGGATGTTAGGTGTTGCTCAGCTGGATACTCTTGCAGACGCGGTGAGGCAGGCAACAATGAAGCAGGCAGCAATGAACGGGGAAACAAAGTATCCGCTGTTAAGCTGGAGAGCAATTGATCCTGGGTGCCGGGAAAGCCAGATGCAGGCACCAGTGTAGCACGATCACACACAGCCGTTGCGTCCCCGCAAGAGGACAAAAGCACTGGCAGACCCACGCCGTGTTGATGACAGACGGAGCGCTCACGGCCCGCAGCCGACAACAGGGAGTCAAACTGCTCACTTAGCGCCTGAAAGCGAGCAAACATTTGTAAACGAAAGTCCCGCAGGACGGCCAGTACGGAGCCGCATGTCAGCGGAAGCTGCACCCCCACATCGGCAGCAATCCGGGACGGCACCGTGGAGCTGGTGTCTGGTGGAGGGAGGGCGAAGCGGGCAGCGGGCAAGACCGGAGTATCACCCCCCAGCCGCGAGCAAGCAAACAACGCCATGTTTTACCGCCGGACGGTACAATGGCCAGGGGGGGGGGGTCGTAGCAAGGAGTCAGTTCCCCTCAGGTCTGCGCCGCAACCGGGAAAGCCAACAGTCGCCTCCCTTCCCTCGGGTTCTCTTTGCAGCCGACTAGGCAATAGAAGAAGGGGGTCGGCAGCCTCCCACAGCGCGGTCCACAGATCGGGGCAGGAGACCCGCCTCACCGGGGCTTACCTTACAGCCCCAGCCCTTCAGGCGCAGGGTGCAGGAGGTGTCTGGCCGTCCCTCCCCAGGCTCATCTGGCAACAGTCCGTGATGTTAGGTGAGGTCGGGACCGCGGGGCTCGGATTTGCGCTAGCGGGTCTGCGGAGCTTCCTGGGGGCCGGCAAAGGCCACAATGGAGCAGGGGTCCAGGGCGGAGAACAAGAGCACCAAAAACTCCGGCATCCGGGCGGGCTGAGACTTCGGGGAAGTGGCGGCGTGGACAGCGCGTCGTCGTACACGTTTCACCTCGAGAATCGGCAAGGATAGGAATCAGGATAATAGTCCGGGGCCAAGGGCCGACGGAGCCGGGCGCTCAAGCGTCTGCTCCGGTCGCCATCTTGGCTCCTCCCATAGTTACACCTTTGAGTTACATGATGAGACTAATAATGTTGTCATAGTTGACACATCTTGCCTCCCCTTTGATTTGTATTCTTGGGCACTACAGAAGTTTGTTTGAGATGGGGCTACCACTAATATTTATTTCATCTTTGGAGGGGCTGTTTAACTTTTCTTCACTCCAGTAGATCTCAGTTGGCAATTGTGGGGCTTGTGCCTGAGTATTAATCACTTGTAGCAAGGTTCCTATTTGCATTCTTGCACCATCTGGCATAGCCTGTGGTCTTGGGCCACGTGTGCCAGTTACATCCTTCTGTTGGTTGGAATTATCATGGAGCGCACTCTTCACCTTGGGTTGTAGCGAGGTTTGAACTGTTAGAAATGCTTGCTGCTGTTCCAAACTTCCTCATTTGGTTTGGTGTGAATCCATGCAGTTTTATGTTTGTTTGTGATTAATGGATGCAGCTGCGACTTTTCTTGTCTGGCTGCTTTATGATCTTCATGCAGTGTGAGCTCTCCAATTGTGTTTTTTTTGCCATGATGACTATTTCCATCCTGTGGTGATGATCCTTGCCCCCTAAGTTTTGCAGCTGAATGAGGTTCCGTGGTTATGAGCCCGTGGTTCCTGATAATTGCCTTTCTGAGATCGATTGCTGTTCTTTGCATATTCCTCCATTGACCCTATTACAGTTTGAGCTATGTTTGTTTTGTTTATTGCCCTTATTTTGCCCTTTTCTGATATCGCTTGCTCAGACTTCATACTGGACAAGTTGTTTTTCTCGTGTCCCTCCTTATTACTGACAACTGCGTATTGATTGAGGGATCCTTCTGCAGTTTGTTAATCATTTCTTTACTGCTTTTGGAGCTGTTTAAATTTGGATAAAGTTTTTTATGGTACTGTGCATTTCTCCTATGGAGGCCTTTATTTTTGACTTTGTGCCTCTTCCTTTCGCGTTTTACTTAGACTGGGCTGTTCCTTCTTGTTTGCGCTGTCTGTTGTTTGAGCAGGTTCCTCTCCTTCTAGCACTTCTAGAATTGAATTGTTTGATTGCCGGAGTGTCCTCTGCCTTACTTTGCACAAAACTAATGTTTGTACATGTTTTGTGTTGCTCTAACTTCATGGATGATATTGCAAGACCTTCATTGCATATTAATTCTGCTGAATCGGGAAGTTTTAATCATCCGTTTACCTGGCCTAATGTTCTTCTGCTACCACTATAACTTAATTTATTAGTTTTTTAGATAGACCGAGGGTTCTTAGTTCTTCCATGGTACTCTACTCACCAAGTTGAGTTTGCGTAGTTTTGACTTTGTATTTTGCTTGCTGCTCCACCTTATGGATTATTGCCCTTGACTTAACTTCTATCAGTAGGTCTCTTAAAATTTCCAGTGGAGTACTTATTTTATCCAGTATTGGTGAACAAGCACAGAAGACCTGCTCACTAGCATTGCCAGATTTCACCCGTAATATAAGATTATTTTGGTGCGTGAGTCTCTTATCTATTCCTGCCACTAAAACTACAAGTCTATTCAATGGGTCCGCTTGTATGTCCAATTTATCTGAATGGCAATTAAGCACGTTGACTATTGCTTGTATAGTATTTGAGTCAAGGCCATCCTGGACCTGCATATGACAGACTAGACAGGCTGGTCTCAGCTTTACCCTCTTGAAATGATGATGAATTGAAAATGCCCATGGAGACGTTTACCAGTTTGGTCCCATGTAACTGGGATCTATCTGCTTTGATCCTATTTTTAAAGCCCACTGTGTTGTAGGTGTTCTAGCCAGTGACTTCTGCATCTATTACATCTACATCTCCCTCCGAGTGGTCCCCTTTTGACTAAAGCTAAGTTGATAGAGACCGTGTCAATCTCAATCAAGGATGCCGTGGTACTGTTAACGCCCTTGGTTTGCTTTCTCGGTATGTGCCGTTGCTCCTCCTTTGGCAACTTTGGTAGCCGATTTGCCCTACCTTGCTCTGCCCTTTCTATCAACCTCCTTTGCAGGTTTTGTGGCCCCAACTGAGGGACCAGGGTCCAGAAAGAGCCGGCAGGACCAGAGACTTCACACCACACACTCTGCTCCCACTCAGCTGCTCCGTCCACATCCATCCTCCAGAAAAGTTGGTAGGATTCACATAGTTGTACTGTGTAGCTGTTAAATCACTTTCAATCACAATATGCTTCCTCTGCAACTTAGTGTTGGCTGTGCCTCCTGGAACCATTATTCCCTAGTTAGGCAGCGGACACGCAGCGTAGCACGTAAAAGGAAGTCCTTCTTAGCAGTATCATTCCCCCATCAGATGCTTGCGGGGAAGATCAACAGATGGAAGAGCCACAGCCCCTTTCTTATCTGTTATTTTGCACTCCCATAATCCCTCTGTGAAACTTGCGCAAACAAAGCCAGGCATAGAAACAAAGTTCCAAAACAGATGTTTTGGTAGGGGTGAGAGAAGCATACATCTGAAATAGCTGTAGGAATTGATGCGTGTCTACAAGCTATAGCAGTGTAATACCAATCCACTCATAAAAGACTGTAGACCTTTTCACATCTGTGGAAGCCCATGGGGTCAAAATTGGAAGACAGGGCCCCTGTCTAAACAATTTTTACATTTTGAACCTCAAACTACATCAAAAAACAAGTATACATCAAAGAAATGCACGCATTATGATATATTTTCCTTAATACCCAAACAAAAAATGTACTCAAATTTAAATTTTGATGGGACGATTGAAGCTTTTTTTTAAATTTGGTTTTACTTCTAAAAGACATGATATGCTAGATTCTAGCATTTTGCTTTGTCTTTTTTGCTCCGAATGCATCCTCTCTTATTGCTGGCACATACTAGTGCTTTAAGTGAGGCCACCAATTCTACTGTTTGCTGTACTTTTGCTGCGCCCACAAATCCAACTAAGGATACCAACTTTTTTATTATACTTTTTTATTGGGTTTTAAGAGTAGGCCATCCAATCCTCCCAGCCATTATGAGGTTTCTGAGGGCATCCATAGGATTTGTATATGGGTTTTTCCACAGCAGCACAGTAGTCCATCTTGTTTCCATTCAATCATTGGCGATGCCTATGCAGATCGTGCTCTTACCCTTTTAGCAATAAGGAAGCCCATTGCGATGAGTAGTCTTGTGAATCGCCTCCCCCTCCATTCATCCATCAGCCCCAGTAAAATAATTTTTGGTTCAGGTACCTTTTATGACGTACTACATGCAACAGTGTTGTGCATACGTTCCGCTGGTACTGTTGGATAACGGGGCATTCCCATATTGTGTGTCAGAAAGTACCCTGGGATTATTGACATTGTAAGCACTCCAGGTCTATCTTCATCACATTTAGCGACCCGACATCGAAAACTACCTATGCACCCGGCTTCCCTGGGGCAGGTAACAGTGGTACCTCGGTACTGTCGTGGGTGTGGGCTCTCCAAAAGCTTAACTCTAAGCTGCTGAACTTGAACTCCTGCTAGGAGTGTTTAGATTCTTGCAATTTCCAACCGCGACATTCTCCATAGGGTTTAATAAAGATCCCGGCAGTAGTTTATACCACTGCACGCGTCTCCCGTGGGTCCCCTTCCTCACTACCTTGGGTGGTTTCGTAAGGGGCCAGCGACCCCAAGTGCCCTAGGCACTGTCTGTAGAATTGTCTTGGTTCTTATACCACTTTTTTAATATATGGTTTGGTCCAACCCTGGGGCCCTATGATTCCAGTGCTATTTATTGTAACTATCAATGCTTGTTTGAATTGTATCTTTACCTCCAGTCTCATAAAGAGACTAGTGGGATTATTCTTAGAATAAATACATATATTTTATATATATATATACCTGTGTGGACTACTCTTTCATTTGGTCATTCAAGAGGTTATCCATGGTAAAACAATAAGCTTAACACTCCTTCGAGACTTAGCCTGAAGGCTGCTCTCCACAGCTACCACTAGGATAGCTTTCTTTAAAGGTTGTCTTTTAACCTATCACCTTAAGAGTCGAATTGGACTGGTGCAAGGTGTCCCCTATAACTAGTGGACAGCATATGCCAGGCCAACTTCTCGCAGTCGGTAACAAGTGGAGTGCTTTGAGATGCTTTCAAACTGGTTCCTGGATTGGCCCCTTAAACAACAGCCTAGCTGCGTTATTCTGCACAACTTGAAGTTGTTTAATGACCTATTTTGGGGCCCCAAGTAGAGGGCACTTACATAAGCCAGATGAGAGGTGACCAATGCATATATTACTGTTTTCCTTAAAGGAATCGTAATCAACTCCAGAACCTTGCGGAGCATTCTGAGTAGCCCAAAGCACGAACCTGCTAGGTTCTTTGCTTGAACCGCCATTGTTAGTTCTCTGTCCATCCAGAATCTGAGATTTTTAATCGAAGAACTCTGAACCGGCGGATTGCCCATGCAGATTGGCCAGCTAGACAGATCTAGGGATCGATTTGTTTACCAGGATCATCAGCTCTGTCTTGTCCCCATTCAGCTTAAGACAACTGCTTGTCATCCACTCCACCACCCTTTCCAAACACTACCCTAGTTGATCATATTCACCATTTGTCCGCATATAAATATTGAACAATGTCAGACGGAGTGAGGAGCCCTGTGGCACTCCGCAACTCAGTGGCATTTTGTTTGAAAGGAAGCTAGATTCCATGACCTGGAAAGATCTGTCCTTTAAGAAGGATACCAGCCAATCCAAGGTTTCATCCTTTAGACCGATTTCCCTGAGTCTGTTTTGTAAGATGCAGTGATCCACAGCGTTTAATGCTGTGCTTAGATCTAAAAGCAGTATGGCGGCTGACTTCCCTTGGTCAAGAGTATTTTTTAATTCTTCTGAGACTGCTAAAAGAGCGGATTCCGTGCTATGCTGTGCACGAAAGCCCATCTGCGTGGGGTGGAGGCAGAGGTTGTTTTCCAGGAACTCAGATAGTACCCCATTTACATGTTTCTCTATCAACTTTCCAATGAATGGTAGAAGCAAAGTAGGCCTACATTTAATGGGTTGTGAAGGATCTAAACCAGGTTTCTTTAGTGGTGGTCTGATTTATTGCGGGTTTCCATGGGATTGGGACTTCTCCTGCCTCTAAATACTGATTAAGAATTTCCACTATTGACAGGATCACCTTCTCCATAACTTTATGGAGTATATGTGGTGAAGCAAGATGTTGTGAAGATCCCAATTTGATCCTGTCCATAAGAGTTTGCACCTTATTTTAGTTAATGGATGGAAAACTAGTAAGGGCGGGAGTGGTAAGGACCCGAACATGGTCCCTTTCCTGACTTATTGCTGTCCCTGTCCCCCCCTGGAGGAAGCTATATATATCCATGACTTTTTTGTGAAAGAAAGTAGCAAGATTATTACATTTATCCTCCGAGGACTGAGATGTGAGATTATCGTGATTTAATGTTGTTAAGGATTTCACCACTTTAAACAGTTCCTTAGGGGAATTCTGGGCCTGGCTGACCTTATTTTCAAAATATTTCGCCTGGACTTCTTTAATGTTGTCATGGTAGAACCTGATGGCCACCTTTATAGTTAGCTTTAAGCTGCGCATCATAGTCCTTCCTCCATTTCCTTTCCAACTTTTTCCCCCAAAAAATGTAGGGACTCTAAATGAGCATTAACCAGATCTAACGAGTGGTTGATCAAGGTAGTGTATGCTTTTTTGACATTTCCCATTGAATTGGTAGCCGAGGTTTCCATAATTTCCCCCCCAAGCTTTCGGGTTAAGCCTAGCCCAGTTCCTTGATTGATTGCTGGTAGTTGGTTGATGATTTTTTTTGCACTCCCTTATTACATAATGCAAAATGAATATAGTAGTGGTCTGACCATGGCACAGGTACTGGGGAGAATGCTGACATTTCGGGATCAGTAGAAATGAAAGGGTCAAGTATGTGTCTTTTGACATGGGTAGCAGAGGTCATAAATTGGGTTAGCTGCAACCCCTCAAGTTCCTGCAGCAGCCTCTTGACATGCAGGAGATTCATATCATCAAGGAAAAATATTTAAATCCCTGAGAATAGTGATATGTGCCTTCCTCACTATTAAACTAGCCAAGGTATTGGTTAGACTATCCAGAAAGTCAGCACAAGGACCTAACGGCCTATATATTAGCAGACCTGAGATAGCATATGCTCAGTGAACCAGTCAGGCCTAATGCTTAGTGATAAGCCAAACCATTACCAGTTGGTTTAGCTCATCACTGTAACCAACTCTGGAGTACTGTATTTAGAACAATCTGTGCCATAAAAGCACTCTTTTTCAGCAGAAGCTCACAACTTCTGCCCAGTGAAATCCAGCAGGGGAAAATCCAAATGTAGGTGGAGCCAAAGCCTCTCTCTCAACAGTGCTTCTAAGAGCTCTTTTTTTCCAGTTGATCAAACATGGTTCTGGGTAGGTCCGGTCTGTCAACCTGACCTGAAACGCTAAACGTACAATATAAATAAATGAATACTTTCATATACATGAAAATACAGAATGAGAAATGGTTATAGTACAGTGGTTTCCCTTTTATTGTCTTTCTTGTTCTCAGAAGCCTCTTTCCATTTTCCTTCTCACTATTTAACAGTTGTTTATGTTTACCTCTCGTCCTCTGCTGTCCCTCTTTGCCCAGTTTTCATTGTGCTTTCTTCAGCGCTGACTAATGCTACCTGCTGTGACTGTGAGCAAATTAATTTGCTTTAAGGCAATCAATGAGTCTTTCTTTTTGGGAATTCTTTCATGGACAGACTTTGTGGAGCAAACAACACAGTATAGCAAAATATATTTTCATTAATCCTGCTCGATAAGTGTTATGTTCTGGGCAGTAATTCATGGGAATTTGTTCTTTGTGTAGGGCTGTCTTTTCCATGGTAAAAATCCAACTATGTGTCTTGTAGAGTCAAACACTTTACAGTGTTAGCCACCCCATTTTTGACACATTAAACCACTGAAGTGTTTGACCAAAGTAAATGGGAGAACTCTAAAAAGAATTCAAAGTTTCCAAAGAGGACTTACTCACTTGGGACTTCAAGATGAGCTCCAGGAAAGAATATTTGAACGCCAGTGAAATTATCGACATCTGCTTCAGATACTTTCACAGTGCAACAGAGGTGGCCATCAAACCTGTGAAGAGTGCTGGAACTTTTCAACTGACCCTGGAAGAGACACTGCAGCAGAGTGTCAATCTACCAGCCCTGCAAGAAGAGACCAGCGCTGGTTGATTAGTCCAATAAAACCAGTTGTCTGTTGACCTTGAATGACATCAGCATCTGACAGACTATTATGAATACAGGTCATGCTTGAAATCAAATGTTGGGGAAGAGGGGTGAAGCTGAACTTTTGTTGCACCTTAAACAAAGATAAATATGATGGAAAAGCTCACCAGAGAAAGCGTTCATAGAGTCAGTATCAAGAGACTAAGACACCAGAAAGCTCTGTAAAATGTCTGGGTAGAGCAGTGTGTACTTTCATGAGTTGGTTGGCATCCGCAAGAGAGGTGGGAGGTTTTGGAAAGAGGAATGATTATAATCTGAAAACCGATAAGGAAGTGCCAATGTTTCTTAGGTTTGTTTGGGAGGGGTAAAGAATGAGTGGGTGGTGATCTTGGAAAACATAAGTGTTTATTATCATGAGGATGAGGAGTGGAAAGCGAAAGATGCACATATTCAGTGTTCAGCAGTCTAGCATTCCAAAATGTAACGCCAGAGAATAATTTTGATATTGAGCTTAAGACCGCACTGTACACACATTTGAATAGTTAAGTTAACCTAATTTGAAAGGGGTTACCCTTCTCCTGTAATAAAAGCATTGTCCTTAAGGTGCCATTATAATATCTGATACAAGCATTCAGGAGACTCTTTGGTGGAAACTCATTTGTGCAGACTTAAATTACCACAATTCTCCTCCTCCACATGCACATATATCGGGGTGTAAGTTTTCTTCAGGAAGAAATTTACTTTCATGAAAATTGTCTTTAAAACAGTTATTGTCTGGGTATAACATATGTAAACAAAGCCCTACAAATATTTCCATTCAGTAGTACATTTAAACCAGACAAATTGGCTTTTCCTGTGGTTGGTATTGGTGACATAGTTGTGGTGTAGTTATTGGTGGTGGTATTGGTTCTGGTGTTGGAGATTTTTTGGTGGTATTGGAGCTCATAGTATTATTGGTGGTGTTTTATTGGTTATGTTGTTAATGGCACCGGTTGTATTGATATAAATAATGATATTGGAGTGAGTATTGGTAGTGTGGTCATTTTCTTTGGAAAATAATTAAGTCTGCCACTCGGAACCAGCATGTAATCCCTATGTAAGGATTTTTACGCCGTCCGTATAATGATGTCTGTTTCCGGCAGGATTTCCATGGTGCCCCCCCCCCCCCCCCTGTTCGTCACGCGGTGCAGGGATGAACACAAACTCCCTTTTCTGTATGGAAGCTTGTGCTACGGCCGGTTTCTGACCGCAGCACAAGCTCTCGTACAGAAAAGGGCGCTTGCTACCGCACCATGTGCTCTTGCCTCAAAATTCAGCGTTCGGGACCGCCGACTGGAGGTTGGTCGAATACGTATCCTCAATGGTGTTGGGCGGACTTGCGTCCGTCCGACATCAAAACAAGGCCCTATGTGCAAACTTGGTATACCTGAGAAACTGGTATTTGTGAGTAAAAAAAATACTCTTGGGAGAAACTTTTACTAGGCTTCTATGGCCAAACAAAACTAGTTCACAACTGTGTATAGTTAAACAGTAGTTTAATCACTATTATAATCATAAGGTGTTTGAAAATGCATTTCCAGTAGGTGGTCCAATGTACGGTGTGGTAAAAGTGATAGATGACATAGGTGAACAGAGTCGACTGGTGAGTACTTAAAAAGAACAGGCCGTTAAAAATCGTGACTTTCGCATTGTTTTGTTGCAGGGATTCTGCTCATGCACAGAACTATGCGCAGGAAACCAGGACCTCAGTGAATTGCGGTGTACCAAAAACTCACCTCAGTACCCAGAACCCCTATCCGACCAGCATCAGTGTCTCATTCGCTCTTCATACCATATAGAAGCTACCAATGATTAGACAACCCAGAACATGCGACTTTAGAGTACTCTCAGGAATGGTGGGAATCAGAAATACCTGTTCGTTATTATTCTCATATCAGTCCACAACAAGAGTATTCAGAGACACAGTAAAGTTTAAAATGTTTATTTTGTAAACTACGTGTCCTAAGATGCAGTACTTTGGCTAACATAAGCAGACAAATGATTAAAATTAAAATCATCAGCATTGTTACAATACCATAGAAAACGAAGGGAGAAATCATATTACAAATGATAGTGGAATGCAACCACCCTCCCTTCGTTAGTAAGCTAGTATTATTAGACTAATAGAAGGTCTCTAAGTTTGAATGGGGAACCCCATACCGTAAAGATCAGCTTAGGTGAATCACTTCACAGGATCACCTTTGCTCTGCGCCTGGAAAAGTTCTTCTCCAGAATGTGAGTCTAATGCGTGCAAACTGCAATATTAAAGGCTCTTGACTTTCAGATATTTGCAGCTGTGTGCGTGTTATGGCTAGAGCATGGGCCGATCAACCTGAACTCAAAAACATACATTGGTTGGTGGCTCAGACTGTTTCTGCACACAATGTTCAGACCAAGGTCGCAGTGCACGTCTAGGGATGTGAACAACAGACAGTTCTCATGTGAAGAAAAGGCTAGCAAGCAGTTTTCAAATAATAACCTCTATCTGCAGTGTTGTGTGCAAAAGCAGCAAAAGTGTCAAGATGGCGTTTCTAACATCTAAGGCACTTATGCTAACATAGCAATGTATGTATCTAAAACGCTGCCTCCACTACAGTTTCATTTCCTTAAAAAACCCTGAGAATTCAAGTACATTTCAGTCACTACAACTTTTTCTTTGTCAACATGTTATTATGTTGACGTTTCGACTCTTTGTGTAAATGATAGCAGGGTTCTTCATCAGGACAGTAGAGGAAGCAACCTATTGAGAGAGGGATACGAGGAAAAACTGTTTACCTTGTTGTGGTAGTACAAAAACCAAAATATTAGCTTATATGTGGAGCCTTATTGGAGGGGTCTTACCTCCCATCCAAAAAGACACTCAAGTGGACGATCACTGGTACGGACGGTGATATGTTTGTACAAATCTAAAAGTGAAGATTAAAAAAAGCAATATTAGTCAAGAAGGTGACAAAAAGTTACAAAATGATGTGTCCCCAGTCAGTTGGAAACTTATTGCTCAAGAGAAATGCAAACAAGCCCAGCTAAGTAGGTGGAAGACATCTGCTGCACTGCCAAATCCCCAGTGCTCTGAGTTCAGAACTGAGGCTAGCCCTGCTGCCCTGCCTCACCAGAGCCAACTTTGAAAGTGCAGGTATGACAAGTGCACCTACCAGTGCAGCAGAACCAGTGTCTGTGGACAGGAGTGGCCTAAAAAAGGATTACCTGATCATGCAGAGATAAATCCCTCATGAGAATATTAACTGTATGCCAGAGTAAACAAACTGTTTGATTAACTAGTAAAAATGGCATCTGTTCCTAATCTATGCTAATACCTAGACTTTTTTGTAAGTAATCGTAGACCTAGACATGTGGGGGGGGTTCCTAAAATGGGGAGAGGGCACCATAACTGGTGCAGAATTTGACTAGGAATTAAAGGTTAGATTGCAGTCCTGTAACTGAGTCTCTATTTAACTGTACTATTTCATTTTTGCTGTGATATTAATGTACTTCCTCTTTACTAAGTGAAGCACTGGGGGGCTGAACAATACATTATTTTATCTGCTTATTTGACTAAATTCTGAGCTCTTGCCCACCTCCTTTTACTTCCCTCAGAAGCCTTTGACTGCAGAAGCGGTGTACGTGACAAAGTTTAGTAAAGTTAAGGGCAACAGTTAATACCGCTGTTTCACAGGCAGTGGGACTAAGTAAATTCCACCACATTATGCCCATCTTGGACTCTATGTGGCTTTCAATAGAAGTGAGGAACATGTACGAGCTTGCCAGCATCACACACAAAGATGTCTTTCACTATACCCCTCACTTCCTTTTAGGAAAACTGACCACATCTGGAAGGGAGCACACAGTTTAGAGAAAATGGTAATCTGCAAATGCCAAAATTCAAGGAGGATAAGACACTCTGTGTGCTAGTCATGAAGTGTACGTAGAGTGTGGAACTCCATTCCACCTGGCCTTGGAGCAGTTTTACTGTTTGATCTTTCCTACTAAGTGTTGAGAAAAACTTATCTTATTTCAACACTACTTGTAAACCTGAATCAGTAGTGTTAAACCTGAATCAGTAGTGTCTCCAATGTTTTTTTCCTGTTAAGGGTACCAAGGACAAGAACCTTCAGACCCCACCACTCGGATATCCTATTGCTTGAATGTTCCCTTAAGTGATATATCTATATCAATGCTGCAAGTAAACGACCACACTCATGGGAGAAAACACGTTTCAGCAGTATGCCTTCGTCAGTTTCGGCAACTTTTGCATTTGTGCCTCTTTTATTTCAATTGCAACTATCACAGTTAATAGGAGGACATTGGGAAAAGCCGCTCCATCTTTTAACAGTAATATTTACATTCTTACGTACGTTTATACGCTTCATTATTGTACATGAACCCAAATATTGAGATTGATGAGATTCAAGTCAAGGTACTCTTAAAACAATTTCCCTTTACATGTTTTCTATAGCATAAAAAAGCATTTCATTACACCACGTCATTACGTGATGATAAATTCTCTTCTAATTTCATTTAGTTACTCTTTTATTCTATCTCTGTTCTTAATCAATTTCAAAATCTCCATAATTCAACCATTCATCTCACCAGAGTTAGAGCGTTTATTTTTCATTAATTAAAACATACATTTTTCATCAATTCAAACAGGGACTTACTCTAATTTCTCTTAAATTCATTAGTTCCAACATTCACTGGAATGAACATAACTTTTATAGTTCCGCCCTGATAGGGCCGATCACTCCCACTATCATTCCTGTCCCATGTTTACCTCCTTTACTATTGATCTCTGCTCTCATTAAAACTGTGGTTCCTATTCAAAGTGTTTCACTCTTGTCCTTCCTGATTCATCCTCTGTTAGAGGCTCACCCCCAACTCTTCCCCACTATTCAGCCTTAAAGGCACCTTTATTAACATATCCGCTTTGTATCTCGACTCTAGCCTTTGTAGTTTCCTTTCCCTATCATTGCCCCTTATGTCTCTTGGTATGTGATACACACAGGAAAATGTAAGCAGATTTCTATTGCTCTGGTTATGGCTCTCAAAATATCTTACCACGGGGTAATTAAGATCCTTTTTGGCGATTGCTCTTTGGTGTTCTAAGATGCGTAGTTTTACGGGGTTGATTGTGCTCCCCACATACCTCAAATTACATGGGCAAATTAAAGAGTACATTGTATAAGGTGTATTACAGTTCATGAATTTTGATTGGGTACCGCAGGCCTCAAATCTCGTAGGTAGTGACTTTTTTATTCTGAGCACAGGCCTTACACTTGTCACACGGGTAAAAACCTGCTAACTGTTGTAGGCTTGTCTGTAATCTGGTTGGAGGTAAGTAGCTTTCCTCTGCTTGATCTTAAATAGATTGTGTCTTCATAAACGTTAGGGAGAGGTGTGGCGGTAAATCCCGTCCTACTACTGGGTCTAATTTAATTCTCCACCAGTTTTTCCGCATAATTCCTCTCACACGTCTTGCTGCGCTCGAAAAATTTGTGATCAATTGGAAGTTGCTCCTTACATTCTTCTTTTCTGCCTTAGGCTCCTCTTTCAAAAGGCCTGCTCTATTGTTTCCTGCTCTTCCTATGGCTCTATTCAAAACTCCCTTTTGATAACCCCTCACTTTGAATCTCTGAATGCTTTCCCGTGCTCCTTTCTGAAAGTCCTCCTCTCTTGAGCTGTTGCTTTTTATCCTTAATACTTTCCCATATGGGATGCTATTTATCAAGTTAAGTTGATGACTGCTCCTAGCATGCAGGATAGAGTTCCCTGCTTTAGGTTTTCTATGGAGTGCCGTGCTGATCTTATTGTTCCTCACAAATACCTTCAGGTTCAGAAAATTAACCCCATAGGAGCTAATCTCACTTGTGAACCTTAAGTTCAAATCATTACAGTTTTAATGTGAGATATACTCTCTGGCTGACTCTTCAGTACCACGCCAGATAATAAAAAGATCTATATAGCGCCTCCAACTCACAATTTGTTCGACCCATTCATCACAGGTATCCGACCATGCCACCCGCTTCTCCCACTAGCCCACAAACAAGTTGGCGCAGCTGGGGGCGAAGCAGGTTCCCATTGCCGTTCACTTAATTTGTGTATACATCTGGTTCTGGAAAATAAAGATGTTTATTGTGCAAACAGAAGTCCACAAATTCCAATAGCATTTTGCTGTGCTCTATGTACTTAAACGGATGGCTTTTCGAAAAGTATCTTATGAATTCCAGCCCCTTTTCATGTGCCATGCTTGTATATAAATTGGCCACATCTATTGCTACTATTAGGAAGTCTTGTTCCCATATGATCCTCTCAATGTGTTTAAAAAAATCCTTGGTATCTTTAGTGTATGATGTTAATTCCAGCACAAATGAGAACAGGAACTAGTCTGCATATCTCGACCTAGTCTTCATCAGACCACCAATTGAGGAGATAATAGGCCGTCATGTTGGATTCAGTCTGTCTTTATGCACCTTGGGCAGGTGATTAAAAATAGGTATCCATGGATGCGGGATTGATAGAAATTTGTACTACTCCATTGTGAGCATCCCTCTCTTATGCCATTTCAGGATTAATTCCTCATACACCATGATACTTTTCATATATCCAGTGGTGGTGGTAGAGGCATAGTTCTCACAATTGTTGATTTGCTTTTGTGCCTCCTTACTATAGTCCTCCTTGGTCTGTAGCCCCACATTTCCCCCTTTGTCCGACGGTTTTACTACAATCGTGTTATATTCTTCAAAACTCTTTAACACCTGTCTCTGAGCGTATCTTATGTTCATTCCACTTTTTATTTTCTCTCTATTTTCACGCAATGCTAGCATATCTTGGTTGACTTTTTCCCTGAAAATATCTATCGCATCCGTAGGTGTTTGTGGCTTAAACTTCGAGATTGGTTTGAAGGGACTTGGTGATCCTTTCTGCGTGATTCCCAGGTTTTCAATTCTGTTCATTTGATCTAACTCACCAGAATTGTGTTGTGGTTCTGCACTTGCGAGTTCCTACAGAATTGCCAGAATATCCAGGTCATCTCCTGTTAGGATATCCATTCCCGCCTGCTCTCTTCTTGCTGGCTCACGATTTTGTCCTTCACCCTTCATTTTGAAGTATTTACATAGTTTAATTTTCCTTATCAATTTAAACACATCAGTCCTTGTTTGTGTGTATTAGAAATTCTTAGTAGGGCAGAATGTTAAGCCTAGTTTGAGGACTGATTATTCTACAGTTGTCAGTTTCCTAGGTGTCAGATTAATGATGGTTCTCTTTGTCTTCCTCCCTTTCCTTCATTGTCTGTACTTCGTATTTCGCTTGTTCCTAGTTGTGTTGTCGTTCCCTTCGTTTCCATCTGCCCCTCCTCGTTGTTCTGCAGCTCGTGGTACCGGTGGTCTCCCTTTTCCCCCTCTAAGCCACGTTTGCCGAATGCGGCTGAATTCCTTGTGAAAAGGGTCAGGTGCCGCTCTGCTTATTCTGGCGTTTCCTGCTTCTTCCGATTGTTCCACTTCTGTCACCTACGACTCCGAAGTGTCTCTTTGCTCCGCCACCATGCTGTTCTTGTTACTTCACAGGTCCCGTCTTTGAGCGTTGTATTTCCTGGAATCTTCCTTGTTCATAATCCCTAGCGTTGCGTTCAAATTTCTGTTGTTTCCTCTGTTTGACTTTGTTCATATGCTCCCAGGCGTCTTTTCATGGCTTCCTTGAGTTCTTCATGTTTACCCCTGTCTCCTTCACTAACTATACTCTATAGCAACCAACCTTGCTCTGAGACCCCCAATATGATTTACGTATCAGAGTACCCTCAAACAACTCTTATGGTATAAGATATATATATATTTGCCTTTTAAGAGCTACCCTCTAATACTGCATGGTTTAATCTAAGATCCGCTCATGGTATACTGCTGTGTGTCCTGTGAGACATAACTTCCCATGCTGTATGGTGTGGTCCTCTCCTAGACCTGGTCTCTCATATTATACTGCTTGGTCCTGGATAAGACTCCCCTTTAGTGGTGTATTCCTCATTAGAAATGTTGTACAAGAATTTCCACTCTGCTGCAGGGAATCCTGGTTGCAACCTTCCAAACGGCTTTTGTAGTTTTGTTTCTTACCTCTCATCCTAGTCACTTCATAGACTCTTCTCTTACAGTACTGTTAATGTATAAATATGGTTTCCTACACAAGTCAACCCTAACAGTGTGCTTTATTGCAAATGTCATGCAAATCTTTCCAGCATGCTCGCTATTGTTTATTATGGAAATCTTTTCAGTGCGTCATTAGAAATACCTAAAGTGCATGATTCATTCAAGTTCATTTGACTTCAGCTAACAGGCTATGTACATTAGTGGTGTTTTACTGACAAAGCGGCTATTCATTTTTAAGGTTGCCCAAAAGCCTGGTATGTAATCTCTATTTTTTTAAATGTTTGCAACTGTGGAGGTAAACATCATTATTCTTACCTTTTTTGTTTTCCTAAAATTGTATGTACATCTTAAAGCCTTACACACCCTTTATAGACTTTGCTTCCTAATCCCACTTCACCATCCTTTATTACATTACAGAAGCTATAATGGCAATGAAGAAAGAAATGGAAAATATTATGTCCTCCGCAGTTGGTGTTGCTGATGAGGGTAAGGGTGGGAACCAACAGAAGATTGGGCAGGTACATGGACAGACTGAGGGAGTCCCAGACATTTTTAATGGACTTGTTGATGGATCTTCATTTCCAATGTGCAGCCTCCTCTGTGAAGTGAGACCATCATTGGAGTGGATGTATGGTTGTGTTATCCTAGAATCATTCTGTTTGTGGGACAGTTAGCTCTTGAATGCATTATATACCCACAGGTTCAATCCTGCTAGGAATTTCATCTCACCCCTCACTGCGCATGCCTCCCTTTAAAGTTCATAGCCTTATTAAAGACCTTAAAGATTTAGTTTTGATGTGTCCAAGCAGATGAATTTGCTCCATATGAACTATAAAAAATGCATGGCTTTTATTTGCGGTTGGTGGACAATATAGTTATGGTGTTGGACGTTTAAAGGCAAACCACTGGCAAAAGAGATGCATTAACATTGTGCTTTAAATGTTTCTTTAACTTTCTTTGCCAGCAGACCCAATGTGATAGCAGTGTAGCACTTATATGCAACCTATCAGTTTGATTGCCAATCTTGAAAGAACTGTCTCCTCATCTTCCTCCCTTTATTTTGTTGAAAGAGATGTAGCCTTAACTCAAAATGTGAGTGCACACGCCTCGGCAATAGTGAATCTTCATCCTTGAATAATTTATCCCTCTTCAAGACATTCCTCTTCACTTGGTCCTCTTAGCCCTGGCCGATCAGACAACTAAGACTGGCACGCCATCTTCACCCTTAGCTTTCAGGACTCAGTTCTTTTATAACTTGGCCACCTTTTAGGGACTTACTTGATGACTGTCTTTCTCGGCTAGCCACACCTTTACCTGGACTACTTGTTTCTACTTAACCATATTTTGTTGAGCATTGTCTTACTACCCACCAGTGGACTCCAGTGCCAATGGGAGTGATTAGTAGTGTCTCACCCCCACCCCCAAATAAAATAAAACACGTGAATACAATACATACATGGGGCCTCTGTTAGTTGTTGGGTGTCTTGGACTGTTGTGCACTCCCAATAAAGTATTTCTTTGAATAGTACTTCAGAAGTTGGGAGATGGGGAGATTGAGAAGTGAAGAAATAATTTAGTATTGTGACTTCCACTTTGTCTGGTGAGTTAAGTCTTGAATTGTGTCAACCTTTTTTTCATAGTGTTAGTCTCTATCTCTTTTTCAATGCATGTGTTGGGATCTCTCTGTTCTTTGTATATGTCTGTGTCAGGCTTCTTGGCTGGGATCTAGGGAATTCTGGCACTCCAGTTTAGAAGTACTGCCTATTTATTCTGGAAAATCGAGCAGCAGGTGCTACTCCTATTTCACTGTATTGCCTAGTACCTCTGTTTTAGACTATGAGCTTTGGACGATAGCAAGGTTGAACAAAAAAGGCTTGCTATTGGTTGGTGCTGTAGCTACAGGTAATGCATATAAAATACTCAATAACTCTATTGTCCAGCTGATATCATTTGGAACCACCATGTTTGCGACTTGGGTGGGATTCCCTCTACTTGCTGAGGGTTTGCTGAGCCACCAAATTAAGGAACAGCCACAAGATAGGAGGTTGTTTTATGTCAAAACTTTTTACTACATCAAGGCAGGAGCCGCTTCTACTGCTGCTTCTCCTTTAATAAAAACAAAAACGCTGTTACCCACTATGTAATGGCGGACTAGATGGTACTTTTACAGAGAGAAACTCTCCATAACTGGTGTTTTTCTTTGGAAAATTTAAAGTAATTGTTCGTGGGATGTCATTGGTTGCTTCCCAGGATGTGGAGTGCATTTTTTTCCTAAGACATTTCCATGGTGCATTTCCAGTCGTGGTCATGAAAAACAAAATGGCTTTCATGGCATCGGAAGTACCGCCTTAAATCAGACTTTCTGACGCCATTGAAGCCATTTCCATTGGCATTCGGACAGCTGCAAGGGTATTACTTGATTCTGCTTCAGGCAAGCAGTATAAGAGATTGTCAGACTGGGCTGCCCGCAATTTTTGGCAGCTCTCCGTCCCATTACTGTCTACCTCTAACTGGCTTCCTTTGATTTTTACTCACTCACAGGTTCATTAAACTAGAAATACGTGCTGCCTTCAGACTTCTCCTATTGATTGTGGAATAGTCTTTATTTGTGTGTTCCAAGGTGGCATAGGAGCACCTGTATGCTGGAAACACTATTGCAAAAAGCATTTCTTGGGTGCAAATTGTCTGGCTCACTGAACCTGGTCAAGTCGGTCAATGTTAACCTTGCTTGTTTTTTAGTTCGAGCCGTAGCGCAGCGCGCATGCGCTGCTCTAAGGATACGGCCTCTTGCAGCTGAACTCCACTTTTCACAAGCTCGTGCTTATGTGGATTTTTTCAGCATTATTTTCATTGGCCTTTGCGTGCGTCTTTAAAAAAAGACAGCACACAATTGGGTAAAGGCGGGCGCATATCCCGCCTTTCCCAGCCAATGTAACCGCCCACGGTCTAAGGCTTGCGGTTACGTGCATGGGCGACATCTGTGTTCAATTATCGTGCCCAGATGCGGGCGCGATAATTGAAAACAGATGGGCTGCTCGCTCTCCCAAGCGCGCGCGCACCACTCGCGAGCTTACCTCATCCGTTACCACCGTTGCCACCCCGACCCCTTTTAGGATGCACGTTTTGGGTCTCTCCATTTTTAAAGCTCCCACATACTGCGTTATTAAAGAGCAGGCCTGTGTCAGACATTTTAAAATATCCGTGGCTTTATTAAATTCCGATTGATTACTGCAGGTGTGATCTAACTGAAACGTGTGAGGCGCATGGCTGTGAAAGACAGAAACAAGTGAGTTAAAATTGCTGCTCGAAGGGAAACTTCAGATGAGACCCAGCAACATCTCCCCCTGCCCCTCCCCCATTCCAAACAAGCAGCAGAACTTGGAGCTGCTACGGAGCATTTGTGGGGACGCAATGGTGCATGACTTTTCGATCGCGGTGCCACGCGGCCGCAGTAAATCATGTGGCTCATCTTCATTGCATCATCGAGGAGCTGGTCTTTGTCCTGCAGCTGTCTGTGCTCGCTCCGCAGCTCGCTGCCTCGCTTTAATAACTTTTGCTTCTCTTCTTCTCGGACTGTGAAGGACAAAGGTCAGTCAGCGGAGGTCGCAGATGTTAGGGGGCAGGCAAGGCTGTCAGATGGGATGTGCTCACGCGTTTGAACGCTAGCAACTGATGGCTACAAGCATCTTTATTTTAACAGGCGAGTCATGGTGATGCTAGCAACAGCAAACGTTATTCTTGGGGAAATTAACTCTAGGAAAGGAGGGGCGCAAACTTAAAGGAGGCAGGCATCGGCTCTGAACAGAGCTCAGCGCGAACAAGTCAGGGGGATCACTGTTTGCTTCTGACATTTTATGTTGGCATGTGTCTAAATACATCTAAGGTATTGTTTAAACTCCTCTGCATAATGAACTCTTTGTGATGTGTCTTGTTTGGCACACCATTTCAACAACAGCTAAATACTTCCTTACCATATTCTAAATATGTAATGGGCAATTTCTCCCAAGTTTTTTTTTCATGTCATTATACATATCTCTGCAGAAGTTACACATGGATGAAATAACATTGTTTTAAATTTCAGCCTCCACTAAGCCCAAATGTCACATACCAACTGATATTATCTGCAACAGCAGTGACTGCGGAAACTGTTCACACTAGCACATGCTAACTCAATCCAATAAAATACAGGGGAATATATATACCAAAATACTTTTGCTGGGCACCGGGGTAGCAAGAAACGAGTAACCCCAACAGAGGTGAGCGAAAACTGATTTAATATTATCAGGATGGTTATTTGAACCAACACCAGGCAATAAGCTCATAGACCTTCTCCTATTTTTTTTTATATATCAATTTTGCATTTACACATTCTAAAGTCTATAATAAGATAATGAAAAGCTATATTGTGAATATATGTAGCAGTGCTTTTGACGCTGAAAAGTTTGGAGCCAAGCTCCAGAATTCTGCAAACATTAGAAATTCATCCAGGCTTGACATCAATTTGAACCCCTCTCTTTTAAATGTCCTAGCAATGGAAGACTTCGCACTATCAGCCTCACCTAAATTACAATCTCTGGGTTATACTTCAGTCCCTACTCTCTCCCTTGTCCCTCAACCAAGTTTGCGAGTCTGCAAAGGACTTCCTTCACCAACATAAAACAAGCATTGCCATAGCCAATAGGTCTCGCCTTTGGGACCTTATAAGTGTTTAGTTCTCAATCACAATATCCTTGGTGCAACAACATCAAGTGTGGCATGGCTAAACACTTATAAGATCCCAAAGGCGAGACCTATTGGCTATGCCAATGCTTGTTTAGGATTTGCAGTTGTGCTATTGTAGTTTAACTGTACTAACAACGTGTAGTTTAACTGTGCTACCAATGTGTCACTGTTGCATCTGGTGACCAGCCCAAAGGAGGATGCTGGTACAGGTTGGTCACTTACACTTGTAGCCAAACAGTGGCACAAGAGACAAGACTGTTTAGTCTCGTAGGCAGACTCGCTGATTGGGAGCAATGAAAACACTAAGACCTCGGATTCTCACGGGCACAAAAAGCCGCTGCTCTGCCAAACCTGCGATCAGAGCACTCCACTGGCTGCCCGTGGAGCAAAGGGTGCAGTTCAAGGCCCTGTGCCTAACCCATAAAATCCTTCATGGAAAAGCCCTGCCCATCCTTAAAGACCTCGTGGTCCCTCATACCACGACTAGAACCCTCCGATCCTCTAATGCCCACCTTACCCAAATACCCAGGATTAAGAAAGCACGCTCCGGAGGCCGGCGGTTTTCCTATCAGGCGTCCAAGATGTGGAATGCCCTTCCACTGGACCTCCGTGCCCAACCTAACCTTCTGCCCTTTTGAAAGTCTTTAAAGACTTGGCTGTTCCCTTAACCACCTTCACGCTTCCGCCTGATCTATCCAGATTTTCTGTCCGCGCTGGGACGCTCTCGGGCAGCCATGCGCTTTAAAAATCTCATTCCATTCCATTCCATTCCTACCTGTGGGTAATACTGCCACTGAAGGCCCTGAGACTGTGGGGAAACAGGCTGTCCGTGACGAGGGAGAGCTCCTTGGGCTACAGTGGTTTGCTAGGAATTTGTGGGCTCCTCCTGTGTCCAGTTTTAGCAGTCCTGAACACCTTTTTCAGTGAAAAAATTTAAAACTGTAGAGAATGACTATCTTGTTCTCAGGGCAAGACAGTGTGGCTCTGCTTGGTTGGCTCCAGTAGCTCACTAATCAAGGACTCCTCTTTTAGGCAGTAGGGCTCTGAGCTATTCGGCGTCTACAGTTCTTGTAATGGGGCAGTTGAAGTTCTCAGGATGCGTGACAGTCTCCTACAGTCACACCATGAGGGACAGGCAACAGTAGGCTTCTCTTTAGTCTTTGAAGCAGGTGTTGGTTCTTAAAGGAGAACAGCAACATAATCATGCCTCTGTCCCAGTCCTAGCTTGTGTGTTGGAATGAAAGGCTTCTCATGCATCAAAATGTGAGCTGTATTTCTTAGTTACAAGCCTAAGTGTATTCTGAATTAGTGGTGTTGATTCCAGGCCAACAAACCTGATTAATTTTGATCAGCACTTGCATTTGGTTGGTTGCCACCAGAATTTACATTTCCAGAAGCATAGTCCTATGCTAAGCATCATATACCAATTGCATTGTAGCTGACTCCTTGATGATGGTAGACATCCAAAAAGGCTACTAGAAGGAATGGAAGAAGCAACACAAGGCCATTTAACAGGCTAAAGAAGACATATCTATCAGCAAGTTCTCATGTTATCTCAGCACCCTATAATATAAGTCATCTTATGTACTCAAATGCAGGGTACAGGATTCAGCAGGATGCTTCTATGATGTAATTGAGAGTTGGTACCTTCCCATTTTAGTTGCTCTATATTGTGCCAGTGACCAGGTTTACTTGACTGAAGGCCTAATGTATTGTAATTATGTAATTTGTTCACATCCAAGATATGTGCATAGTTGTTCTTTTGTTCTGAAGTGAAAAGGAGTCATTTAACTTAAGATGTTTGAAATGAGCTTCCTTTGACACCCTTAACATTTGCGGATGCAATAATTTAAAAAAAATAAAGGAGGTTGCATACACAGAAATCTCTGATTGCATGGTTTATCTGTGAGTGGTTTTGTTGTTTACACATTATCAATGAAGACTTTAAATTCTCATTACAATGTTTATAGAGGTTTGTCTCATGGCATCTTTTTATTTTGCTGTGTAGAGGATTTGAGGATCATGTTCATTTACACATTTAGATGCCTTATGACCTGCATTGGACGCTGAAGTTCCTTTTTTGTTTTACTTCCTCAGTAAACCTATAATTGTATCGCTAAGTTTCAGAGAGCATTGTGTACTGTTGTGCAGTTCTTTCTTCATTCTCACAAATCTTTAGCTCAATCCGTTCTCTTTTTATGTAGTTTTATCAATGACAGTCTATCATCTATGGTACAGTTTTCTTAATTTTTTCAGTCCAGAAAGATGGCATAAACGCTTTAAAAACTAGTCCCTCTACTCACTGGATGGTAAGCTTGGTTATCTCTTTAGGTTTTTTATTCAACTTATCATTTTGATCTTCATTTTGCATAGCTTTAAGAAATGGTTACCACATTGAGGTGAGCAGGGGCATTCATTTTGATTACTGCTGGTGATATATTCCAGGACCAGGTGAGTTGTAGAACATTAAAAGTTAATGGGAGGAAATTTGTTTTCAGGTCTGGCCTGGTCCGTGTAATAAAAAAAAAAAAAAAATGTTTTTAAAAAATGTGAACATATACATTGAATGGTTCTCCATTCAACTACCATTCACATTTTGCCTCGGCTGACCATAGCTTAAAGCATGGTGCAATGGTCTGTCCACTTCAGCCATTAATGCGAGAGCCATATCTATCTCAGTATTCAAATATTTGTCAAAAGAATTTGGGTTCAAGTGTAGTGCCCGGATTACTTATTGGTACTCTACATCCAAATCTTCCTCGTTTCATTTATTACTGAATGAGAAATGTTTCCTAAGCACATTATAGGAAGAAGGACTAATTTAGTCTTTCCTCCTTCCCTCCCTTACTTCCATGATACCCCACCTCTTGCCCCTCTGGCAGCTCTTACTAAACTATGAAATAAGTATCCCGCTTCTAAGTGTCCTTCAAGGTAAAGGAGTGGAAGGGATAGTGGACTGGGACGAAGAAAACCTGGGAGTGCAGTATTGAACATTATTGGGTAAGTAATCTCCGTCCACCTTCCTTGTCCGATCCATTACTGAATAGAGCATCTGCCCAAGTTGATGGAACACTTACGTCTTAGGAAATTTAAGTAGAATATTTTTATTAAATAGAACCAGTTTCCATCACCCTAGTAGAAAACAAAAAATGGTCTTGAGATACATCTAGACGATAATGATTAACAAAAGTATTTGCTGTAGCCCATGTGGCTCGACACATTTCTTCCCAGGGAACCCCTTTTGCTTCCGCCTAGGACAGTGCATCACTTCTTGTTGATCTATCCTGAATAACTTTAAGTAATTTAATCAGCCATTGCTTTAGATGCTTGGGATATGGTGAGCTTTACCCGGGAAACAGTCGGAACACAGCGGCCTCAGCCATGCATGTTCCAATTACGCATTTGCCTTAACCATGCACATGCGTGGTTAAGGCAGTGCGTGGTCTGGATACTAGCTGCTACTGTGGTGAAGGCTGAAGGAGGAAGATGCCAGGAAGAGAGCCAGAGGACGCTGTGAAGTAAGTGGGTTAGGGCGGGGTCAGGGTAGTTTTAGGGACCGGGCGGGGGCAGGGTTGTGTATTAAAGGAGCAGGGTTTTTAGGCCGCAGGGCAGGTGGAGGGGAATGGGTATTAGGGCTAGGGGGGTCGGGGTAGGTCTCAGGGCAGTGAAAGGGGTTATGATAGTTTTTGGGGCAGCAGGGGTGTGGGGGGGTCGTTGTGTATGTAAAGGGGCAGGGTTTTAGGCCTGTGGGTAGGGAGAGGGAAATGGGTAGTCAGGTAGTTTTTAGGGCTGGGGGCCG
The DNA here is from genome assembly GCF_964204655.1 of Triturus cristatus. Taxonomy (NCBI): domain Eukaryota; kingdom Metazoa; phylum Chordata; class Amphibia; order Caudata; family Salamandridae; genus Triturus; species Triturus cristatus. Next base: position 318,932,437 of record NC_140586.1, on the reverse strand, counting down.
GTGTAGGTCTCAGTGCATGGGAAGGGGCTGGGGTAGTTTTAGGGACAACGCATAGGTGGGGGAGGTCAGGGTAGTGGCAACCTTAGCCACGCATATCCCCTTAACATTCATGCCTCTACCACAAAATTTTCAGGTTAAGGCATGTGTGGTAAAGGAACGCGTGGTTAAGATCCATTCGTGGTTCGGACTGCGAGTTCAAGGCATGCGTGGTTTAGCCATGCGTGCTTCTATCATACAACTGCTTTACCCATCTGCTGATAGTAGGTATGGTAATTTTATTAACCCTCATAGGACTTCCAAATAAACTATTGGTCTTTTGTTTTTCAAATTTCTGAGAAGTGTAGAAGCAGAGGACCTTATTTATTTTGAGGACCACAAAGGCTCTCAGACACGTTATAGCTGCCCGTTTAGTGTGGATGCTGCAATACCTTATTGAAAACTATCTCTGAGAATGTCTAGGATTAGAAAAGGATTTGAAGATTTAGGATTCTCTATACCAAGATTCTAAATGATTCCAGTGTTTAACATAACCAGCAATAGTAGAGTGTTTCCTAAATACCTGAATGTCTACTACCACCTCTCTTGAACAACCTGTTATTTGAAGTCCTAACCTTTCAACCTACAAGCTGTGAGTTCAAGAAAATCCAGAAACTTTTGGGAGGGATTAAAATTGCAGAGGTGTTGGATCTGCAGGAATGTGAATTGGGGGAATAATCACCATCTTGAAAAGCCAATAGAACCAATGATTGCATGGCCAGTAGGCTGAAACCATTATTAGTGTCATAATCTCCTCTTCCCAAACTTCATCAGCCCTCTGGGTAGGAGAGGGAAAGCACAAAGGAGACATCTGGGCCATTCAGAGCATCTACTCCATACTTCCTGTTACAATTTATCTGTAAGATTTTGGGAAGAAAAGTTGTCTCTTTGGTTGCAAAGAAGTCAAGCTCTGGATATGCCCCCAGAATGAGATGGATGGAATTTTTTGTGGAATAGGTGAAAGGACATTGATGAGAGAAAGACTCTTGGATCCTCTGCAGAATTGTTTTTGTCCCATGAAATCTAGGCCATCTGAAGAGATTGTTTGACCCTGTGCTCATCCGCAACCCTTTAAGGATATCTGAGCTAGGCTGTACTATGTGTACCTCCTTGATGTGGCATCCTCAAGGCTTACCAACACGTTAGCTGTCCTTCTAGAGATAAACCTCTGTCTTCTGGATGAAAGGCATTGCCCTGTTCTTTCTGAAAAAGTGCTCCAATGAACTGTCACTCCTGCTCTGGGTGAGTTGTAACTTCTTGATATTCAGTAAAAATCCCATGTTTGTTGTCTGCAGTATACCTACTGGCGGTCCAATCCTGTTTGTGAAAAAGAAGAATCTGGTATTAACCGATCCTCAAGTTGGAAAGATGCTACTACAAGAGCTAATACCTTTGTGAAGATTATTGGGCAGAACATAGCGTGAAACGTAGAGATCTGAATTGGTAGTGGTAATCTCCAACTGCAAATTTCAGTTATTGTTAATATCTTGAGTGTATTGTAATGTGAAAGTAAGCATCCAGTAAATCGATTGTTGTCAGTAAGTCTTTTGGAAATACATCCTGAATAATAGTCTAAAGTGACAGACCTCTAAATGGTACATACTTTACATAATCATTGTCTTTTCAGATCTAAAATGAGATGGAAAGTTCTCTCTGGCTTGTCAATCGGGAACAGCAGTGAATAAAACCATGACCTCTCTGGTCCTGAGGCTTATTTGTTAAGCAGTGCCTAAACCACTTCTAACATGCCTTGCAATCTTTCCTGATCTCTTGAAAAGGGCCTTCCTGAATTGAGGTTCTTCAGGAGGATCTCAAAATTATATACGATGGCCAGCTCAGACTATCTATGGAACTCAATCTTTATAATCTGATTCCAGGCCTTGAAAAATCAGTCAAATTCTTACTCTCGCAATTGATTCCTGTTGGACTTGGCCCTTTCGCAGGGTCATCCCTAAACCTTTTGCCTTTCTCCTAGCCTTTTTTCTGACATGGTGTTGGTGGTTTTAGGACTCTGGGCACTTTAGCACTGCTGTTCAGTGTAAAGTGTGTGTGCTCTCTGTGATAAATATGGGAAGATTGGTCTACACCTGTTTGGCCTATTTAATTTACCTGTCAGTCCCTTGTATAGTGGTATCTCATATACCCAGGGCTGGTGAATTAAATGCTACTAGTGGGTTTGCAGCGCTGATTGCGCCACCCACCAAAGTAGTCTTTCAAAACTATCCCAGTCCTCTGCCATTGCAGAGCCTGTGCTCGCCGTGTTACTGCCGCTGTGACGTGGCACCTAAAGTGTGTGCCATGTCTGTGACCCCCCTTTTACTGCATGTAATTCACCCCTAAGGTAGGCCCTAGCTAGCCGTATGGGCAGGGTTCATTGTAGGTAAAAGATAGGACATGTACCTTAAGTGTGTGACATGTCCTGATAGTGACCAACAGCCATTTCGGTTTCTCACTACTGTGGGGTTGCCCTCCCATAGGAATGCATTGGGGATTACCTGATAAGTGTTTCAGTGGTAATTCCTGATATGAGAGGAGCAGCGTGGTCAAGTTTGGTATGTTTGGAATAGTGATAATAAATGCTACGCAATGGTGTACACAGATTCATATATATTTTAGAAATGCCACTTTTAGAAGGTGCCATTTCTGTGTGCTATGTGTCTGCCTGCCTGATGTGAATTGAATGTCTGGCTTTTGAGAGACAGGGGCTGGTGAGGTGTTTGTGGCTCCAGGAGGGGCAGGGTGAGTCAGCACTAGGCTGAATGGGACATCTGCATTTGGAGTAGTGGGAGGAGTAGTCCCTGGTCCCTGAATAGGTTTGTGCCTAGCCTGTACAATGCTGGCTCCGCCCCCCTGTGGTGTGTCTGATGATGAGCCCCCACCTCACAAAGGGGGAGGAGGAGTCTTTTAAACAAAGTGCTCCAATTACCCCCTGAGACAGTTTTTGCTAGTTCCCCCAAGCCCTGTGCCAGGGCAGACAAAGGAAAAATTGATATAAATATTGGGGCTGTGACCCCATGAAAAGGTTGTGCTTGTGCTTACTTGGGCTGGGTGGGGACACACTGCCAGGAGGAACCGCCGTGGGACCCAGCTGCAGCTTCTTGGGGGTCCCTGCATGCTGGCCTGCCTGGCTGCGCCCTGCTGGGGTGTCCCCAGCCCCAAGGACTTTGTGTGCCTGGCCCACGTTACCCCAGGAACTTTGAGGGGCTTAGCGCCTCGAGCGCTATATTCTAATTGCCCAAGAGGAGAGTGAGGAGCTGGCGGCGGAGAGTGAGGAGCTCGGGGGAATCCTGGCATGGGGATTACCCCGAGCTGCCGGTGGGAGCGGGTGCCCACCCTGCATTAATGCGTATTATTGACCGGGTGCCCACCCTGTGTTGCGCCAAAGGAGAGGTTGCCCACCCTGCACTGGTGAGGAGAGCGAGAACCGGAGCGGGAGCCTACCCCACTGGTTTGTGCCCCCCGACGTGAGCCTCTCGACGTGGGCTTGTGCATGCACCGCCAGACCGGCAGAGAAAACCGGAAGTCACGCGTCTGTTGCCTGACCAGGGGCACGACCGTTCAAGGAGCCAATCCCTGCCCGGTGCCAGGAAGAGGAGCGGGACACAGGAAACTGCTACTAGCATCGAGGCGGGTATCCCGTGTGAGTGAGGGGAGTCCCGCGCAGTCCAGACCGTCCTGAGCCTCGTGGGCTCCACAGAGAAAGCCCGTGTCCCAGGAGAGGGACCGGGCGAAGCAAGAAGGAAGCAGAGTGGGCCGCAGAACTTCCATTCCGGCGGGAGCCCACCCCGCGTATTACCGCCTGAGGACCTGCTGCGAGGACACGGAGCCTGCAGCAGCAGCCGCGAAAGAGCCCGGTGAGTGGGGCTAAGTAAAGTATTGTCGGTGCCCTCCAGGGCACAGTGGGGCTTTCTTGAGGCACATTGTTGGTGCCTGAGTGGTCCCGCAGGAGAGCGGGCCACTCTAACGGGGGCATTTGTTGGTGCTCCCCCCCCCCCCCCAGGCACAGTTAGTGCTGGTTTCTTTTCCACAGCTGCGCCGCATGCACGGGCAGCTGCAACGTGGGGGCGACTTTACTCAGAGTCCCAGAGGGGCCTAAGAGGCACAGTTGTGCAGGCCTCATTTCCACAGCTGCCCCGCATGACAGTGGGAAGCTGCAGCGTTTGGGGGCATTTTTGTTGATGAGGAGGTGGGTGAGTTACACTTTCCCCGGCCCCAGCGCAGTGCGCATTTTGTGTTTGCTGCTGAAGCAGCCAGGGGGCCCTTTGAGAGATCCCCCCCCCTAGAGCCCTGACTTTCTGGACAAAGGGCATTTGAGCCCCAGTGTAAGGCTAGTTGGCCTGGGGTCATTTTAGGGTGTTAGGGCGCAAGGCCCTTGCCAGTGCTATATGGTGCACTGCTACTTTTATGCATAAGAGATGTCCTGCCTAATGTAATGCCTCATTTGATTCATGCCCCATGATTACTGTGTAATGTGTTTATGCTAATGAGGTTTGGGCCTAATCTGATTTATTGCCTAATGTTTTGTTATATTATGTCAGGATGGTGTCTAATGCTAATATGATCATGCTTAGGTCATTATGGTACCAGTAGTTACTGGTTGTGTTTTGCATTTACTTACCTGCATTTTGATGGGTCTGACCGTGGCCGAATTGGCCCGGTCCTGTATATAATCCCCTGTGAATATTGCCTAGTGCCAGTTGGCACAGTGTAAATGTGTGATTATGTTATGAATGTGTTTATGATAATACAAAGGCTATTTTTGATATAACCTTGTGTGGAGTTTCTAGTGTGTTGCTGCTGTATGCGTGTGTTGCGCAAACGCTTTACACATTGCCTCTGGGATAAGCCTGACTGCTCCTGCCAAGCTACCTATGGGGTGAGCAGGGGTTATCATCAGTGTGTAACTCCCTTGTCCTGACTAGAGTGGTGGTTTCTGCCTGGCTTTGGCGCAAGCCCTAACCAACATAGTTAAGTCTTTTAGGTCTGATTATTCTTTTGTGACTGGTATTTTCCTCCTGGTGCAGAAGATTGAGGTTAAGCGAGAGCCTGGCAGCAGTGTTTTAAACTGTTTGGAGTCTCTTAGTGCGCTTGGTGTAGATGCCTGAATAGAGAGTGTTGTGATAGTCAAGTTTGCTGGTGAGGAGGGCTTGGATTACCATTTTGCTGGTGTCAAGTTGGAGAATGTTTTTATGAGCATCTTGAGTGTGTTGAAGCACATGTCTGCTACTGTGTCACTTGGTTGGCCATGGAGATTTGACTTTCGATTATGACGACATTGGTGGGGTTGGGAGCTGGACCTATGCCGTCAGGCCAACAGGCTGAATACCATAGAGAAATGGGTTTGCCAAAGAGGAAGTTTTCAGTTGTGTCCCTGTTAAGCTTGACATTCTAAACTAACAGGGTAACCCAATTAAGCCCTAAGACCTGGGTGATGTCCAGTACATATAACAATGCGGTCCTACTGGCATTGATTTTGATAAGGAATACGATCTACAACTACGTATTTGTACTATAGGTGTGCAAGAGACACATTGAACAAATCACACTCTAATTTGTTTGAAATCGTGTACCAATTTTTTTTTAATGAAACTTTTTATTAATATTTTCTATTATTATACAATGATGCATCTTTACTTATATTCACTTTTGCATACAACATATTGCAATGCCATAGTTCGGAACAGCAATTCGTAAGGTTCAAATGTATATTTTCAGTGTTTTTCTTTTGCACCCTTCACTCTACCTTTCTCGGTCCATTGCATCACCAAACATTTTAATCTGAGTATTTACTTATTCACTCCCCTTGGACTGATTCCTCTTGCGGCGGTCGCAGATATTACCCCGGTATTTATTCCATCATCCCCACAACCGGATCCACTTTTTAGGGCATCTCCTATGCAGATGTACAGATTTTTCTGCCATCATTACACCGTCCATGTCCTAGCACCATCGTCTAAGGGTCTTGGCCGATCTGGAGCCCCAGAGCTGTGCTATATTTCTTTTCGCTACTACCATGCCCAATGTCACTCAATCCTTAGCCGCATGATTAAGATCTGTGGGCTCCCAAACGTTAAGCAGACACCTTTTCGGTTCCGGTGGAATTGCCTCTCCCATCACCTGTGATATTGTATGCATGATCGCTTCCCAGTATGTCATAATTTCTTTCTGTGCAGTGCCAGATTGTATGTTAAAATATGCCCAGTGCACCACACTGTCGCAGACAAAGTGGGGTATCTGTCCTGCCCAGTTTGTGCAGCAATGTTCTGGTATAGAAGGTGCGGTGTAGCACCTTCAATTGTTGTTGCCTAGAAGGGATCGCCAACTCTTTAGGGGATGCTATTGCTTCTTGCCAGTCCGCTTCGTCTAATTCTCCTACCTCATTCTCCCATTTTTTTTAAGGGCTGCTGTGGGATCTGGCTGGTTGTTTATTATTTTCCTATATGTTAGTGAGATGGCTTTTTTGGTCATGTGATCTGTGACTAACAGGTCTTCCAGGGGCCAAGACTCCGGTAGCTGCGTGCTCGGCAGGATCAGCGCCGTAAGTGCTTGTTCGATCTGCAGATATCTAAAGACTTCCGTCATTGCTAGGCCATACGTATTTTGCAATTGTGCAAATGTGATAACCTCACCCTTTTTCCACAGGTCACCCACCTTTGAAATGCCTATTAGGTCCCATTGCCTGAAACCTTTGGTATTGCGCAACTTCCTCAACTTTTGCGTGTCCCATAGTGGTGTTGCCTATGTCGTGACCTCCTTCCACCCTAGTGCCTGTTGCGCCTCATGCCATACCTTAACTGTATGTGCTGTTGGTCCTGTCGGGGCCAATGTTTTGATACTATTGTAGAGCGCCCTCATCATTCTGTCCACTCCCAAGAGATGTCTATCCATATGATAGGCCGGTTCATCTTGTGTTGCGTGTAGCCATTGATTCAGCACAGCGAGCTGGGTTGCCTAGTATGTTTTTATATTAGGAAGGGCAATACCTCTGTCATACCAGCTCTTTACCATTTTAGGCATGGCTATGCGGGTCGATTTGCCATCCCACAGCAACTTAGCTACTTCGGTGTTCATCGCTATGAAATAGGCCGTGGGGACGGGGAATGGTGTGTTTTGTAAGGCGTAAAGGAATCTGGAGAGCGCCATCATCTTAAAGAGGGCTGCCCTACCCAGCAATATGAGTGGCAGGGATCGCCATTGGCTAACATCTCGGCGAAAGCGTGCCAGGGGTTGCATGAGATTTATTTTCTTCCGTAAATAGCTTGTCCTGATATGTTATATTGTTACCAAGATATTTAAATCCCTTGTCAGCTATTTGTATGTCACAGTTTCGTGGGAGTCGCGCGCGGGGGGGAGATCATGCAGTATAAAAATAAGTGACTTCGCCCAGTTTATTGTGTAGCCCGACACTCGTCCGTATGCTGCACAAATGTCTAAGAGGCAGTTGAGTGAGCGTGCAGGTGAAACCAAATATAACACATCAACCGTATAGAGTGAGATAAGATCTTCCCATCCCATAGCCCATTTGAGTCCGCGAATTACTGGGTCCTGTCGTATCCATGCCGCCAGTTGTTCTAGTACTATTGAAAATAGGAGCGGTGACAGAGGGCAGACCTGCCTTGTTCCTTTACCCAGGGGGAAATCAGCCGAGATACGTCCGTTTGCCACCACTTGCGCCATGGGTTTAGTATAGAGCAACTTTACCCATTGGCAAAACTTGGTCCAAATCCTAGGTGGTGAAGGACTGCGAAAAGAAACTGCCATTCGACCATGTCGAATGCCATTCGTGCATCCAGGAACATGAGGCGCGAGAGTAGTGGCTGTCAGTTTGTAAAATTGTACGGGAATACCATTTGATCCCAGTGCCCTACCTGTATGTAGGGTATTAATTGCTCGTAGGAGCTCGTTTTGGATCAGATCTGCTTCTAGAGATTGGGTGGCAGTATGGTCTAGTGTTGGCATTTTGATGTCTTTAAAAAAGGCTAAATTCTCCTCCACCGTAGTAGTGGCTAATGGTGCATATATTTTCTCATAGTGGGTCGCCAATATGTGTACTATTTGTTGGGGGTCCGAGTTCATGACTCCTTTATCACCCTGAAGTTGAGCTATCCATCTATTAGCTCTTTCTTTTTATCCAGCCATGCAAGGAGCTTGCCAGCCTTATCACCTTGTTCATTAACAGTATACTGCGTGGTCGTGAGTTTGGATTTGGTCTCTTCCCATGTGAAGGCCTTATGTTCTTGTTGGGCTATATACAGTCGATGTGTTGTCTCCTCAGTGATATCTGTAGCGTGGTCTTTTTCGGCACGTGTTAACTGTTGCTCTAATGTGTGGATCTGATGTTGTTGTTCCTTTTTACCAGTGAAATTGCCTGACCACGTAGGACTGTTTTATACGCCTCCCATAGCGTCGTTGGCGCGGGCACTGAGTGTTCATTCTCTGCAAAATATTATTTTGTGGTAGTGATCAAGCCCTTCCTAATCCTTTTGTCTTTTAGATAACCAGGGTATAGGAGAAAAAGTCTGTGTTTTCCCCGGGATGTAGGATGCGTAGGTGATCAGTACAGGCGAGTGGTCAGATATGCCTCTGGGCAAATGTGTCACATCTAGTACTCTTTCTATCCCCGCTGCTAGTGTAAATATATCATCTATTCTGGAAAGACTATTATGGGCCCCTGAGTGAAAGGTATATTGGAGTTCCCCCGGGTGCCTGGCTCTCCAGACATCCGTGAGGCCAATCACGTTGACAAAGTCTTTTAGCTTGAGGTTGGGGCCACCGGAGTCCCTGGGGAGTTTTCTATCTATAGTAGCATTGATTGTAGCGTTACAATCCCCCCCGATAAGTTCTCCCTGCGGGAGTGATAACTGGAATTTTCCCAGCGCTGGGAGGGTTGATCGATGCAGTGCTGGTGGAAATAAACCGATACTATATTATAATGTCTCCCTTCCAATTGGCAGGCGATCGCAGCAAATCTCCCCTGTTCATCCACCCAGGATCCATTCAGTATCAAGGAGTAACGCTTCTGGATCAGGATTCCAACCCCCCTGGATCCCGAAGTGAATTCGAAGTGTACCGCCATTTTGTAACCCCATCTATCCAGGGCCTTACATGCAGATCCTGTCAGATGCGATTCTTGTATCAGTACCACTGCTGGCCCCTTTTGTTTAATGTACTGAAGAACCAGGTCCCTCTTTATCTTGTCTCCCAACGCGTTTACATTCCGGGATATAACCGCGAGGGGAGCGGATCTCATTTTAGCGTCTTGGGTCTGAGAGGCCGTAACTGTCATGGATACCATATTGAGTGTTACTTATGATCAACTTGAACCTAAGGTAGAAGGTGCCGTATGCTATGTATGTCTTATTTCTAAGTTGCATGCCGTCCTGTCTCATCGTGTGCATCAGAACAATTTCAAACAAAACCCCCCTGAACTGAACCCTTTTCCCCTCCCACCTTCCTGCTTCCCTGCACAGCGGACTTTGAACTACCCGCCCCTCAACTTAGCAGAGTGCTCAGTCCCCAGAACTGTGTACTTGCGTGAGGGAGGGGGGGGAGCTGCTTACGACCACTTCTAGTCTCTCCCTTAGTCCTACATTATGTTCACGTCTCAACATACATCGTTCAGCCACGCTGGCCCCCATCCCAGTGGGACCAGTAAGATCAGTGCGAATGTTCAGCCAGTCTGAGGCCGAGTCGTTCCCATCGTTAGCATGTTGCTATCCGGTCCGTTGGTCTCCGTTCCTGTGGGGGAGACTCCTATGTTCGTTGCACTGTCCTGGCCGTTTCTATCCTAATCTGAGTCTTTGGTCATGTTTTGTGATGCCACTTCATTAGTCGCCCCCTCATCTGGTGCTGCCGACTCGCTCGACCTTTCAGGTGGCTGTCTATTTCACTGTCTATGCCGTTTGGGCCCGAGGCCCTACGCCACCCTTCCAGCCAGTCATGGGCCTCCAGTGGTGATGTGAAAAAACAAGTTTTTCCTTCAGCTTCCACTCCTAACTTCGTTGGAAAGAGCATTGCATATTTTAAGTCTTGACTGCGCAGTTCTTTTTTCACCTCCAGGAAGTCCAGTCCTTACTTTGTTACCATCGCCGTTTAGTCCGGGTACATCGTCACCGTACTGTTTTCCACCTGTATGGGGGGTGCAATATGGGCCGCTGGGAGAATTGCGTCAGTCGCGGAAGTTACACATACGTGCTAGTATAGGTCTGGGTGGGGCGCCCGGGCGGGGCCTATATATCATATTTCTTATCAAAATCAATACCAGTAGTACCTTATTGTTAAGTACAGAGATCTGGGGCTACATCCATTGTTTTTTGCACACCATGCTTATGCAGTTCAGGCTCAGCCATATGCAAATCAGCCTTGACCCTACTCCCCATTGGAACAGTCCAACCAGAACTGCCAGAACGATGGATTTAACCCAGATCTCATGCCTGGAGGTAAATGTTTGATTCATTCAGCATTCCGTTCATCATTTGTTGCTGCATCCCTAAGTGGGATGGGGATGTCCAGATGTGGGTCCCTTGCTCGCTGTGCCACTGGATTCAAGCTAGCCTGATGATGATGGGTGATACTCTGAAACCGGTCCCAGGATGCTTGTTTCCGGTCCAGGGAGGACCCAGCTTGGCAGTTTGGGCTGGATTGTTCCCATGAAGAGCAGGGTCAAGATTGATTTGCACATGGATAGGTCCAAACTGGGGTGGTGTAGTGAGCAAAATAAAATTCGATTTAACCCAGATCTCTTGATTGGGGGTGAATGTTTGGTTCAGGATTTCGTCCATCATTTGTGCTGCAGCACTTTTAGAAAGTTGGCATTTTCTTGTCCTAACCATTTGATGCCTGTATCCTGGGTCACATGACTAGGTATAGGTGGCATTAGACCTTGGTGTAGTGTTCCCAGACAGCATCACAATAGAGGGTCTGAGGATTGGCAGGGTGGGCCATCCTGGCTTAATGGCAGAGGTGGAGCTGTCACCTACCACACTTGCACTTCAAAGGCACTGGCCCAACTCACACACATAGGACTCAACATTAACCTATTGTGCCCCCAGACACACTGGGATCAGGTCAGGGAGGCAGGGTGCTATTTATTATAAATTCACAGTTATTAACCCTTGCATGTAAACGCGTATAAAAGCATTTCATAGGAATCTTCGATTATATAAAAAAAGAACTAGACAATATTTCAGTTACAGACCGCTCATGAGGGGATTTAGGTTTAGGAACAGGGCATTAAAATATTTAATAAAAACAAATCAGTTTAATTAAATCACAGTGATGAGCAGTTCATCAGGAGGGTGTGGGATGTCCTGTTAAACCAGGCTATTCTTGCAAGACACTGGATGGGTGCTCCAGCCTGAGACTCATTCAATATCTTGGCCACGCGGCCCATATATTTTACAAAACGGGCTGTTTATTTGAGGTCAGTACCTTGCTAAGCTTGGATCACATGACTTCTGCACAGACTGATCCCTGCTGCTACAAAGATAGATTTTAGTCAAAATCGATGCTCAGTCAGCAATAGTGGACAGGTGCATGTGATGTGCTCACTTATCTCTCTGTGCTAATTGCATAGTCTGCACTGCTGCCTTTCATCTAATGGTCAGATCGAGGGTCTGGAAGTAACCAAACTAATTCCGGATAAGTTGCGGTTTCATGGGTCTTTACAGACCAGCTGCCAGATATGTTTGCTGATTTAGGTCCGTGTAGATGTTGATAACGCAGGCGTGGGAACGCTTCGCTAGTACGTTCTTGTCCTCGATGAAGGAAAGCTGCAGGAAGGCCTTGTTAATTGAATCTTAAAAACTAGAAAAAAGGGCTTGCGTTGCCCAAAGATCTCTGAGATGCAAAATTGTAATTGCCTGTTTGAAATATGCCCAGGCTAAGAACGATGGACCTTGGTTTGTAATTTCCAACCATAGGAGATGGTTTAATGAGTCAGACTGGGTGCTATGGAGTTTGTGGCTGGCCTTCATGTGTGAACACTAGCGTGATATAGACTGTCTGATAATCCCAATTTCCAGCCCTATTTGGGCTGGTAAAGTGTTGTGGGGGTAATCTAAAGATCTTCCTATATGTGCTGGGAACCAGGCTGTCAAGGGGCCATGTCTTGCATGGCTTCAGAACCATATGAAGTGGTCTGTATTATTCATGCCTTTATTGCTTCCAAAATCAGTGTCCGGTTGGGCTCAGTTAAATGAGTTGTCAGTTTTTCAAAAGGGTTCTCAAGTGCTCCTGCTCTGTTCCGAATATACTGTTTTTGGAGTTGGAAAGTGCCATGGCTGTCAACCAGAACACCCAAGTAATTATATTGATTTTCTTTTGAAATTCTGTTTCTGTTTAGGGACCATTCACCCTCATTTTTTAGTTTCGTTCCCCGTGATCAATATTTTGCTCTTTTGTAAGTTCACCTTCAGTTGACCCCTGGCAAAGAAGGCCTGTAGGATGTTTAGCAGCCGTTGGAGGCCTATTCTCATCTGACTTCACTCTCAGCGTTAGCTCTCTGCGAGTGAGGAATTGCGTGTTTTACTACTTATTTTTAAAAAAACAAATGGAATCATACGTGTTTAATATTTTGCTGCTGTTTAGTGTGGGTTAAACGTTGGGTGTTGATTTTCAGCGGGAGGGGGCCCCCGAGCTGTGTTTAATGTTCGAGGGAACTGCCTGGTGTACTTTTTTAGGTCAGCAGTCTAGTTGCTGACGCTCACGGGGACGCGACCAATCGGCTTAAATTTCGCCGATGACGCTTCAGCGCAGCGGGCGCGCCAAAGGCAAGCCCGCCTGCGCCAGGACGGGCCCAGGGACCAGACCCCCTGCCATACTCCTTGGTCCGACCATTTTGTATTATCTATGACCTTGACACTGGCTGTGCCACTGTTGTCACGTATAAATATTAAGAAATATAGTCGTGTTTGGTCTCAACTACCCTTGGGAAAGTTCATTGCCGAGCTAAATAAAGCAGTACCTCTACCTCAGGCCAATGCTATTATTGCCTATGATAATTATAATAGCTGGATTGAATCTACTTTGGACTCAGTGCTTCCTAGGAAGGTATTCTATCATCGTATGGGAATCAACAAAAAGCCCTGGATTCTCAGACTTTGAGGCATTTGAAACAATCATGCAAAAAACTTGAAAGAAGCTGGAGAAGGGATTACTCTGTGGGTAAAAAAGTTAAATGTAGGGAAGCAATTAAGTTGTACAAAAATGAAATTAAGAAGGCTCAATCGAGCTTTTACTGTGAAAAGATCATTCTGGCTGCTAATTCTTCTCATGAGATCTTTAAAATCACAAAGTCCCTTCTCACCCCTCCGAGTCCTCTTCCGGCTCCTGATAACGCCCAGCAGAGGTGTGACGAAATTGCAGAATACTTTTCCTCTAAAGTCCAAAAGATATATAACACATTTTTAAATGTTACTTTTTCGGGGGTCACTGTGACTATCGATAAGCAAACTCTGCTGAATGAGTTTCCTCCCCTTTCCTTATCCTCTACGCAGGAACTTCTCAAACAGTTGAAATCAGGCTCCCCTTCCGATCCGGCACTGCCGTCTATTCTGAATCTGATATCTGACATAGTCTCTCCGGTCATACGGGATGTGATAAACTCCTTCCTGGGTAGTGGAGTGGTTCCTCCTTTTTGGAAACAGACCAGGGTCAAGGCATTATTGAAAAAGACTAATCTTGACCCAGAGGTCTGGGCGAACTATCGGCCTATCTCCTTGTTGCCAGGTATCAGCAAATTGGCAGAAAAACTTGTCAATACTGCCCTGTCCTCATTTCTTGAAAACAATAAGTGCCTGCATCCCTCCCAGACAGGTTTTAGATGCCATCAGGGAACTGAGACTGCACTCCTAGTTGTGATTGAGGAGACTAGGAAGATCTTGGACGTCGGAGGCTGCGCGGCTCTAATATTATTGGATCTTAGCGCAGCCTTCGACACGTCAATCATCAACTTATGATTCAGAGACTTAAGGAGGTGGGTGTAGAGGGAGTGGCGCTTCGCTGGTTTCAGTCCTTTCTGGAGAGTCGATCTTTCTGTGTCTTTGAGGGCAAAGCTGCATCGGAGCATATTCCTTTGCAGTGTGGAGTTCCCCAGGGATCATCTTAGTCCTACCATGTTTAATATCTACATGAGATCTTTAGCTGAATTAGTATATCCCTGGGGAATCCACATTATCAACTATGCGGATGACACACAACTTGTGGTGTCTCTAACCCAGAAGGGAAAACAAGAACTGGGTTTGTTTTCTTGTTTGGGAAAGATTTCGGACTGGATGGATAGGTCTTTTTTGAAGCTTAATGGTGCAAAAACGGAACTTATTTTGCTTGGGCACAATGTTCCCACTAGCATTGAAGCCTCTTGGCCTAGCTGTCTAGGTCCGCCACCAATACCAAAGACTAAGATTAAGAGTTTAGGAGTCTGGTTGGACTGTAAGCTTGACCTAAAAGAACAAGCATGCAAGGTTGCAGCTAGCTGCTATGGACAGATCAGGATGATAAGGAAGATTATTCCTCTTCTTTCTTTTGATGCTAGACGGGTGTTAGTCAAGGCGCTTATACTTTCGCGATTGGATTATGCTAATGTAGTGTACCTTGGTGCCCCTTTGGGCACTTCCAATAGGTTACAAATTGTTAAAAATTGTGCGGCCCGTTTACTCATGATCATTACTAAATATAGTTCAGCTAAACCAGCATTGGCTGCCCTGCACTGGCTTCCTGTTCAGGCCAGGATAGGCTTTAAGGCCCTTTGTATTGCCCACAAGGCCATTGCCGGGAAGGGTTCATCTATGATTCAGTCGCTGGTTCAACTCTATGTTCCTAATAGGATGCTGCGATCTAAGCATACATTTTTGCTCAGAGTACCAATGATCAAGCGAGCTCGCTCCGGAGATCGTTTATTCTCGTACAATGTTGCTATGGAATCGTCTGCCTGAGCATATCCGCGCGGAGCCCAATTATCTTAGTTTTAGGAAGCAGCTGAAGACCTTTCTTTTCCGGTGAGATATGTCTGGAGTGAGGTGCCATGAGTACGCAATTGGTCCAAGGCGGGTGATTGTCACGCCTTCTTTGTTCCCTGGCCTAGGGTGCTCGGGAGCAAGCATGAATGCCATCTGTTTCCAATTATCGCATTCGCGTTAATTGAAAACAGATGAGGCTCGCACTAGCATGCTTGTTTTATTCTGTGGTCTGTCTGATTTTCAGCTTTGCAGGCCTGCAGATGGCCATGAAAGGACTAGTCAAGCGCCCCTAATGTCCTCACTTTCAGCAGCAGGAAATTTGCACCACATTTGTTTGGCCAGCCAGAAAGTCGTTTTTGAAAAATGACTCCTCTGTTGTAGCTTTTTACAGCGGTCACTTTTGTTTAATATTTTAAGCATTTACTAGGTGTATTGTCAGAAACACGACCAACAGGCAGCATGGAGAGTTTCCGTTACTACTGTGCTGCCTTGTATCCTAACCACAACAACTGCCTTGCGGGTGTCGGTGCCGGTCTGAAAAAAAAAATGCACTGACTTTGAATGCCATTTTCTTCCTCTGCAGTTTCCGGTTATGTTCGGCGTTCCTATAAGCGATTGACGCCACCTGCACAAAATACTATTTGTAAGCTGCTAACCTGTTGTGAGTCGCCGTCATTGTGTAGATGAACACATACACGCCGACTACAGAACTTTATTCTTTTGCGCAGTTCAATTTTCCGTCTTGATGAAGCAGTGACCTCCTAAAACGGAGCACACGTTGTGCTCCACTTTCCTTTTTTAAATACAAAATATGTTTATTTTGTACGTTTAAAGAACTAATATAATAAAATATGCAAATCATAATTAATTGTGTATACTGAGATCGTTGAGCTGTTTAGTGCATTTATCAAAAAACTTTCTGAAATTTAATTTAGCAATCATGATCTCAAAATACACGATAGGATGGCTAGCCATAAGAAAAATAGGTTAAGAAAACCGATAGGAGACTAGCCTGCAAGAGTGTCTTTCCAGGGCTATTTGGGTGGCTCTACATTTTCAAAATATTGTATCATATATTTCACATTTTAATATGTTGTCAACTTCAGAGGCTTTTCAGACTTGCTCCACACTTGCCAGGCATTTTATAGCCATATATTGATCCTTTATTTCCCGTGAAGTTTCCAACGACTCTGTACTTCTGTTTTTGTTGTACATGACTGGCGCACAAACGCACAACTTTCGAAATCGGTATTATGGGCTGCTTTTCGAGTTCTTCTCAAGATTGAGTTGGTTGACACTTCTCATAAGTAAATTCTGAGAGGAGACCAGTTCAGGCCAAGAGTTTGCTGCCATGTCCTATGAGCTTCCTGAACTGAGACCCATTTTACCAACACTTATTTCATCTTGTTCAGGGGGACTGCAGCATAATTCCTCATTCAGCATATCCCATGTTGATACAGAAGAAATATTAACCATACGCTCATCTTATAAACATTTTAGTAGCTAAATGAAAGGAGTCAAAGTTGCTAAACTTCGTGGCATTTATGGCAGTTGTTTTTCAGCTCACTGAGGTTCCCAGAGTAATGTTTTTTTTAAATACCTTTACTTAAATCAAAATCCGAACAGAAGTCTGATCAGTCCTATCGTTGAATTATGCTGTTCACATGGGTTCGAAAAACATAAAGTGGGTTACAGTGCTTGTTGTGAAGGAGGTCCGTGCTCTGATATGCTCCCTTTGGCGCCTAATAATAGGCTGTGACAGTGTGTCGTGTTACTTCCTTTCAATGCATTGGCACTCTCCGCCATGAGCTTGCAGGCATCTGGAGTTTAATTAAAGCTCTTCATTTAATTTCTTCCCTCCTGAATAGATTGTGTTATGATTGAGTGAGTTATTACAGGGTTTCACATGCTATTTCTGTGCATTTTAGATTAACTTTGGCGATGCGCGGGGAGCAGCCAAGAGGTTTATCACACATTGATGATTCAAGCCATGCCTACATAATCAGAATATTGGACCAATCCGATTGAATAATGGAGTTTGAGTTTCAAAAAAGAATAGGAAATGTTTATGGGTTTCACCTTTTACGTTATGGTGTATGTCCAAGCAAAATGTGTGAAAATGGTACAATTCTTACCATGTTATTATCCCAATCACCTGCTTCTCGATGCAGATTGAATTTAACTGCAGCAAGATTAATCTCAAATCCTGTGTCTGTTCTGTGTGCCATCACTGTATTCCCACCACCACAGAGCAAACGTTCATCTCTTTAATCGAGCCATTTCTTGAAACCTGTGTCGAGTTAATGAAGTGGGTGGGGATTGTAGGGTCTTACATGATGCCTTGCACTGCAGAGGGCTGACTCACAGATATGATTTGCGTGGATAAAAGCATGTGGCCATTTTAAGTTGTGCTCACCATCCATGAATTGACAGTCTTACTTTACCTAAAAGATATGATACATTGAACTTTATAAACGGAGTCTGCTGGTTTATGGTGGACATGCTCGCATACATTTATGATCTTCATAGGTTTTGGTGCTTGTTTTTTCTTCTTTGCATTCAGAAACTTGTAGTCCTCTAAGAATGGAATACATTTTATTTATTTATTTTTTCGCGGCACTTTAGGTACCGCGCTTGTTTATTTTATTAATTGGCCGTGCGGGCCGCTTTCACTGCACTTGTTATCCTTACTAGGTTCTGCTCCTACCTCTGTGTCTCTACGTGGGGGCCCTGCGGGTCCCTTGCGGTTCACCGAAGGCGACTGGAGCGTCCCCGGCAGGGTTACTTGGAGCTGGCCGAGAGCCTCCTGGAGGGGAGCAGGAACATCAGCAGGACGGAAGCTCCCAAGGAGCCCGTAACCAAGGTTAGAACCACCTCTGGAGTGGGACTAGTGGAGCAGCTAGGCAGTGATGATAAAAGGCCTCGATGGGCTGGGGTCATATTACTTTACATTGACAAGAAGGGTATAGTGGATAATGACAGGCGCGCTTCCTAATGATAATCCACTTGACCCCATTACTGCTAGTTTAAACATTACTGCATGCTGACTCTTCATTGCAGCTACTTAGTAGTGCTGCACTGTGCGTTGCATGGCGCATTACATTTTTTTGACATGCACACTGGCAGAGATACTAATCCAAGTTACTACCATCAGCATGCTTACTCCCAACATAATTTGAAAGTGTCACTACACACTGATACTATTTAATGCTGTCAGATGTTTCTGTCAAAACTGTACTGCACGGTACTTTGTCCCCAGCACTGCTCATACACCCCCACGTAGTTTACACTGTCTTACCACCAACGTGATCACAACTTCTTTATGGGCATTTTGGTACCATTCCTTGTTATTACCAGCAACCATGTGGACATTCCTGAATGTTAACTGCACAGTGGACAGTACGCCTACGTCACTAACATTTCATAATGGCAGTGTGGTTTCTCTTAAATCAGTTAGCACGTAGACCCCATACGCAGACAGCTGTTGCCTGATGCACGAGCCACACCGGTGCCCTCTAACAACCACTACCTTTTATTTGCCTTTGGCAATGTGTTACATTATCTTTTACGCGAAGCGCTGTCTCTGCCTCCTATCCCACACTTGATATCATGTTCACGAGGCATGCCGACTGTCCTAATTATAGATAAGAAACTGCTTTGCGACGGACGCAAAGCAGGCCACCGAGTCCGGCTCGGAGGCCAAAGGGCGTCCACCAAAACCCTATTTTCCAATGGCAGGCCACCGTTTACCATAAACTAAGCACTTTAATTGCTTGAAAAAAAAATCCTCAGAACTTTGATAGTGATTAGGCCAAATGTCTTTGTCAGAACCACATGACATCTCCATTTGTTATTTGAGCTCAGGACATAATGCTGTGGCCTGCATCTCCTGTTTTTTCGACGCACCTGGATGCCATCAGGTTAGTTTTGGCCAAGGCCTACAGAGCTATGCCAAGTTGTTTACTCCCACTTAAAAGGCTCTTCTGGAACTTAAGCTCACTTGCCCGGGAGGGACCCTTTTCAGGCCCAGACATTCACTAACAAAAAAGCTTTAGAACCTAGACCAGCCCCAGGTGACCCACAATTTCTGTTAGCTGACCTTTTGTCAAAAAAAAGTAGTGGTTCAAATCTATTCCTCAACACTGAACCCACATGCTTTCCCCACAGCACGTCAGTTACTTGCGCCAAAAAAATGGACTCTGTAAACTGTAAGGTCATTGCCTTTGGCAACCTTGCCCTTCAAACCGCAAGTGCCATCTGTCTCCTGGGCCGCTATGCCTATGCAATGTGGGAGTGGGCTTATCTTGGTCATCAACCTACCTGATCACATAAAAACCTTTTCCCAATCTTTGAACATTTGGATGCTTTTTTTAAAAAAAAATTTTTTTCTTATTAATGCAACAGCAGTTAGTCAATTCAACAAAATTATACATTATATACATCATATAGAGAGCACATACTATCTGGAAAGTAAGACAGTGTTGCATTATGCATTTTCGCCACAATTTTATCCCTCCCACACCCCTTACCTTTCCTCCTTCCCCCCCCCTCCCACCGAGCAAGGGGTTGGTCAGTCTCCTATGGCTTTTCAAGCTCAACTATTAATTCAAATAAAGCTTTTAATTGCTCACTCATTGTTTACCAGCCATCTAGTTAAGGGTGCCCAAATTTCTCGGTCTGTTTTTTTGAGAGCATGGTCCCTTCTTGCATAGATGGCTTTTTCTAGGTTATAGTTTGCAATTAACCAGGTAAGCCATTGCAGAAACCCTGGTGGGTTAGGATCCAGCCATGCCGAAGCCAGGCAAAGGCGCAATATTGCCATGCCAATAAAAACTCGTTTTTCCCCCGGGATCCCTTGTAGATTTTGGTCTACCCCAAGTCCGATTAGCGTAGGAGAGAGAGAACAGGTAATCCCCAGGCCTTCATTATAAAACCTAGCAATTTCCCGTTTTAATTTGTCCAAAGCATTACAGGTGGCAAAAATATGATTAAGGTGTGCTTGAAATAGATCGCAGTGCGGGCAGGCATTTCCGCTCTCTGTTCCCCATTTAGCAATTTATTTCGGGGTATAGTATAGTAAAAACACGATTTATAGTATTGAGCCTGAAGTCTGGCAGGTACTAAAATATTCTGAGCTAAGTTAGTTGAGTGATAAAATAATTCCTCTGTCACACCAACCTCTGCCTTCCATTTTGCCGCTCGATGTTCCATATCGTTTAGCATTAATGAATGGAAAAAATTATAAATAAACCAATGGATAAGTCTCTATTTTTCCTAAGTTTATCTATAACTTCAATGTTGGAGAACCCATTCGGCCTTCCCCTTTCTTAGACAAAAAGTCCCGGATTCGTAAAAACTACAAAACATCTCCATTATCCTACCCAAAACATTCCCTCAGATTTTCAAACGAGTCCAGCCCGATTATGGAAAAAAAATCTTTAAGTTTAGTCAAGCCTACAACTCTCCATCTTTCTACAATAGGGCTTTTAAAAATCTCCTGCAGCATAGGATTATCACCTAAGGGTGTGTAAAAATTCAGGCGGCCAAGCCCAATTAGCTTCATAATACTTTTCATAACCTTGTACCCGCCTTGTAATGTCTTAAAATGTAGTGGTTATCATTCATGTGTCGCCAGACCCATCGCCATGCCTCTGTACCCATAACAAGCTCAAGTGGCGATGGTGCCTCTTCCCTCCTGCTTGCTCTTGGTTTTTCTTGAATACGGGTTAAGTTATGCAGTATGGTGATGACCCAATAATAGAGTTTGATGTTTGGTAGGGCCAGCCCTCCCCTTCCTTTGGGTAAAGAGAGATATGTAAATGCTCTACTGGGCCTCGCATACCCCCAAATAAATCTTGAAAAAAGATCTACAATTGTTTTAAGACATTTGCTATCAAATTCTAGGGGGATTGCTCGCAGCAGATACAACATTTTTGGAAAAAACAGCATTTTGACGCTAGTACATCTACCAATTATAGATAAATGTAAATTATGTAGTCTAGCCAATTCTGCCTTGCTTTTGGCGATTAGTGGTTCGATATTATTTTTCACAAAACAGTCAGTGTTTCCAGGGATTTCTATGCCCAGGTATGTTGCTTTTTCCACCACTCGTTCATCATTAATCTTGACATACTCATTGCAGATAATTTGAGTTTTATTGCGATTGAGAGAGTACCCGGAAAATCTCCCAAATCTTGTTGCCTCTATTTCAATTTCACCAATAGCTATTTCCGGGTCAGCGGTCACAAAGGCAATGTCGTTGGTGCATGCCAGGACTTTGGTTTCCCAGCCGTTTGTGAGAATAGGGCTGATAACGTTATTAAGCTCTAGCTGATGTAAAAAAGGGTCAATATATATTGCAAATAAAAGTGGCGAGCTTGGACAGCCCTGTCTGGTACCTCTCATTATATTAAAGCTAAAAACTCCATTCACCATTAGTTTCGCGGTGGGGTGAACGTATAACATTTTAAAGGCTTGCAAAAAACCATTTCCAATCCCAACCCTCGACAGAGCCTCCCAGAGAAAGGGCCAGGAGACTGTCGAAAGCCTTCTCCCCTCAAAGAAAATAAATGCTAATGGTTCTTTATGAATATTTTTGGCATCAAGAAGTGTAATGGCCCTTCGTATATGGTCGGTCGTCCCGCGGCCAGGAATAAAGCCATGTTGTCGTGTAGAAACAACAGTATGGATTACCGAGGCCAGGCGAGTAGCTAGCATTTTAGAATAAATCTTATTGTCCGAGTTAATTAATGTAATGGGGCGGTACGATCCAGGATCAGTCGGTGTTTTGTTCTTTTTAAGAAATATTATAATTTTTGCCTGCAACCACGATTCTGGAGGTCTACCCCCTTTAAAGACCTGTATAACCAGCTGCGTCATACATTCTTTTAGCTGTGTTGAGAATTTAAAAAAAAAAAAATCACGAGGTATATTATCAAGACCAGTAGCCTTGCCACTAGGCAGGCTATTGATACACAGTAGTATCTCTAACCATTGAGGGAGCTCTTCCAGTTGTAATTGTTCCTCTTGTGTAAATTATTCTTTGGGAGTCTGGTTAAGATATTAGAAGGGCTTTCCTCACAATACATACTTTTGCCATTTTAATCTCCTTAAGTCACTAACATCCGATAGTATGTCCTCTTGGGGTGGTTCACAAATATTGCCACGGAAGGTGTTCCATTTCTCCAGTATTGGGGTGTCTTTCATAGATTCACATGCTTCAATATTCCCCGTCGTCGGAGTGGGAGTCCCACGGTAAATAAAATAGCAATATATATATAGTATCATATACATAAATAATCACATAAATAGGGCTATACAGGTGTAAAAAAAAAAAAAAACACCAATAATGTACCTATATGAAAACTCCATAGGGATACATGGAGAGAGAAAAAAAAGACATTTGCAGTCTATCACTGTCATTATGTTAGTCCGAACTCCGGCCAATCAGGCGCCAGCACCTCTCCAGAACCTTCTCCTCAGAGCTCCTCACCTCAGATTTTCTACCGCACGTCGTGTGACAGGGAGTCTCCCTGAGCTCTGCTAAGTTTTTCTAGTCAGTCAGAATGTCTTCAAGTAAGAGATCTTTGTTTAGACCTTGTTCTTCGTGTGGAAAGCTGCGTTTATTTTCTGAGGACCCACACAGTAAGTGTATTTACTGTTTGTACCCAGATCATGAAGTGGCAAAATGTAAGTTTTGTAGAACCTTTTCTACAAAGACTTTAAAAGACAGAGAAGGCCGTCTCTTAATATGGCTACAGAGACTCAAGGATAAAGAAGACCCAGTTTCAGACATGGAAAGTCTTCTTTCTGGCCGTTCTCAGACAGCCTCTAAGCGCAGTAGTGTGCAGGAGTTACCATCTCCATTCCTGAAGAAAAAGAAACTGTCTTTGACTCTGACAGTTGTCACATCTGCTGTCTCACCTACTGTTTTGTCGCGTTCGGGACATAGTTCTCAGGCTGTAGAGGCGTCTACTTCCCAGTCCTCAGGAAAAAGACTGGCCGCCTCGTCGACGATGCTGCCAACGACGAGATCTGCAGTATCAGGTTCGTCGACGGTGACTCTGAAGACGACTTCAGCTGCCTCGTCGTCGACGAGTGTTCTGTCGACGCTATCCTCGTCGACGGTGACCATCAGCACTACAAGGGCGGTGACTTCTATTTTGCCCATTACATCGTCGTCGACGAAGAAGGTAAAGGTACCGTCGACGCTAACCGTGTCGTCGACGAAGACGTCGTCGACCTCGTCGGCGTCCACCCCGTCGACTAAGAAGAAGATCCCGTCGACGGGATCGTCGACGGTGGCTTCATCGACTAAAGCCTCGTCGACTAAAGCCTCGTCGGCGACGGCTCCGTCGGCGACGGCTCCGTCGACGGCGGCTCTGTCGACGTCGAGTTCGTTGACACAGATTCCGTCGACGACTGTTCCGTCGACCATCGTTCCTTTGATGACAGCTCCGTCGACGAGGCCTTCTCCGAAGACGTCCGCAGTGCATACCATGCACCAGTCGACGGCAGGTTCTTTCATAAAGATAAAGGTGAACAGGATATCATCTGCCCAAGGGTCAAGGAGGGAACAGCTACCTCACGCAACTTCAGCATCGCTTTCATCATCCACTGGGTTTCCCTTGACACCATTACCAACTGGTGCTAGCCTCGATAGGCAGGAACAGAGTATTCCTGTAGAGGATGCGCAGCCTCCATCACCTTTATTTGCTACGGATTCTGATCAGGAGTCCGAGGGTTTACCGGAGTCTTTTGGAACGGCGCAAAGCCCATCCGACTTAATAATTAAGTGCCAGGATGACAGCAGTGAGGATGAAGATCCAGTTTACATGCAGCAGGTCCCTGCGAAGCATACAACGGCGACTCTTCCATTGTCGCTCATAACTAATCTCCAACGTATGTTGGACGACTATAACCAACGTTTTCCTCTATCTCCACAACGTTCTGAGGTGCCGGCAACTCCTGTGGTTCCGGCAACTATACCACCGATACCACTTGTAAGTCCTTTACCTCTGCTACCGTCTGCACCACCAAGACAGGTTCCAGAGAGGTTGTTGCCTCACTATGAACCTGCGGAGGAAGTCCCTCAAGAAACAGAAGAGGGTGAAATCCCAGATAATAATGGGGATGTGGATAACGATGACGATGATATGGCGGAGTGGGACAATTACCAAGCGCAAACACCATCCCCCTCTCAGATAGTAACAGGGGATTCACCTCCAGTGGACATAGCGAATTTTCACCAACTAATGGAGAGGGCGTCGCACCGTTTTAAACTGACAACGGAGCGCAGAGAGGAAGATTGTTTCCTTTATGATTTCAAGAGTCAACCTTTTAAACAGACTCCTGCTATTCCTATTGTGGAATTTATTTGGGAAGAAGGCAAGAAGTTGATGCAAACACCGAATACCTTGCCGGCACAGGTACCTCGATTAGAAAAGAAATATAAGGCACCAATAGGAACCCCAGCATGCCTCACGGGTCAGGCTAAACCTGAGTCAGTCGTTACGCAGGCAGCGCAATGTAAGGCGAAAAATCCTGCGTCGACTATCACCGCACCACCGGATCGTGACGGACGTCGAATGGATGCCATAGGGCGTAAGTTCTCCTCCATGGCCTCTACTGTGGTTAGAGCAGCTAATGCCTTGGCCATCTTGGGTCGTTATGACCGACAAGTGTGGGCTGATATTTCAGATGTGCTGCAAGAGTTGCCGGAGCCATCTAAGGGGGAAGCAATGAAGTTGCTCCAAGAGGGAGAAGCTGCATCGGCGGAGATAATTGATTGTGCAGTAGACATCGCCTGCACGGGTTTCCGTCAGCTTGCCGGAGCGGCTATTCTGCGCAGGCAAGGATGGTTAAGATCAACATCCTTTCGTCAGGAGGTACAGTCCATGATCCTTAACATGGCTTATGACGGCGAGGCGTTATTTGGAAGTCACGTTGATGAGGCACTCCAGTCCATAAAGGATACTGAGACAGCTAGATCTTTAGGAAATCTACAATTTCAAAGGCAAAATTTTCGTGGTGCACGCGGACGCGGCACCTCCTCCAATTTTCGAAGGGGCAGTAATCAATACAGACCCTATAATCAAGGATCCAACCGTTATTCGTATGGCCAGCAACAGCAATCATCACGACAGCAGGCCTCCAAGTCGTATAGAGGGAAATCCTCGTACAGAGGAAACGCGTCTAAAAGGCAGTGACTCGTTCCGGACATGCAAGGTTGGAGGTCGAATCTCTCTGTTCTTTTCTCAATGGTCCTCCATCACAAGGGACCGTTGGGTTTTGGACATTGTGAAGAAAGGGCACGCCTTAGAATTCACCAAATTCCCTCCTTCCACACCACCCTCCGGACCACCACCAGCTCACATGAAAGAACTTTTACATCAAATTCGACTTCTAAAGCAAAAGGGAGCTGTAGAATTGGTGCCAATATCTCAGAGGGGAAAGGGGTTTTATTCCCGATTCTTTCTGATCACAAAGAAAAACGGAGAGTGGAGGCCCATCCTCGATCTAAGGGCAATAAACAAATACCTAAAGAGCCAATCCTTTCGTATGATGACGCTAGTAGACATCTTGCGTTTACTCTCGCAGGAAGATTTCATGGCAACAATAGATCTCCAGGATGCCTATTTTCATATTCCTATATTACAAAGGCATCGGAAGTTCCTGCGTTTTCAAGTGGGTCAACACGATTACCAATTCAAGGTGTTACCGTTTGGCCTGCGCTCGGCCCCTCGTGTGTTCACGAAGGTACTAGCTCCAGTGATAGCGTTTCTGCGACTCCAGGGAGTGCAAATTTTTCCATATCTGGACGATTTTCTCCTGAAATCTCAGTCAAGCACTCACCTGCGACAACACATATTTCTGTGCCAGGACGTGTTTCGCTCATTAGGGCTGTCCATAAATGCAGCGAAATCCCAACTTCATCCTGCTCAGCAAAGGGATTTTCTGGGAGCAACTCTGGAAACGGTATCAGCAAGAGCGTTTCTCTCCCAAGAGCGCCTGCAAAAGATTCTACGGCTGGTGGCTTTGATCAGGTCAAAAGAGTCCGTTTCTGTGAGATTGTTAAAATCGTTTCTGGGGATGGCGTCATCCTCCATTGCCTTGGTTCCTCATTGCAGGCTGAGGACACGTCCTATTCAGGAAGCATTGGATGTTCAGTGGCGTCAAGTAACGGGTTCTTTCCACGACAGGGTACGTGTCACAGATCAAATGAGGTCAGCACTCGTATGGTGGACAAATCCAGCCAACTTGACAGAAGGCACATCTTTTCTGTCGGTGCCGCCGGACAGGACAATCACGACAGACGCCTCATTAGAGGGATGGGGCGCGCATTTGGAGGATCTCTCGGTAAAAGGGAGATGGTCAACACATCAAAGAACTTGGCACATCAACAGGTTGGAGTTAATGGCGATTTACCTCGCTCTAAAGTCATTTCTACCCTTGATCCAAGGAGAATCAGTGCTAATACAGACAGACAACACAACCTGTATGCACTATGTGAACAAACAGGGCGGAACAAAATCCCCAAGTCTGTCCAGGTTCGCTCAAAGAATTTGGGACTGGTCTCTCAGTCATCAAATCATGATTACAGCAGTACATCTACCAGGAGTATCCAATGTCCTAGCGGATTCCCTGAGCAGGTCCTCCTCATCGACCCACGAGTGAGAATTACACCAACCCACTCTGGAGAGGATATTCCAACTATGGGGTCGTCCGCAACTGGATCTCTTTGCTACGCCGGAGAACCGGAAATGCCGGAATTATGCAAGCTGGCATCCCCACAAAGAGTCGCAGGGGAATGCCCTTTTGATAAACTGGTGCAATCTATTTGCGTACGCCTTTCCTCCAATTCCCCTCATACCTCGGGTCCTTTGGAAGATGAAGAGACAACCTTGCCACCTGATTCTAATAGCCCCACGCTGGCCCCGGCAGACATGGTTCTCAGAACTGCTCCTGATGTCCCAATGTCAACCAATCCTCCTTCAACATCGGACAGATCTGCTCACAATGAGCGAAGGGAGAATTTGTCATCCAAATCCCTCCTCACTGAGCTTATCGGCCTGGAACCTGAACACCATGAGTTCGCCCATCTAGACATCCCGCAGGATTGTAGGGATATTTTGGCCCAAGCAAGAGCACCCTCTACAGTCAGGACGTACAAGTTCAAATGGAAAAGATTCTGCCACTGGTGTGCTTCTAACGGAGTCCACCCGATACATTCCACGGCGCACCAATTACTACCTTTTTTCTTGCACCTAGCTAATTCTGGACTGTCTCATGCAACCTTACGGGTTTTCCTAGCAGCGATTTCCCGTTTCCGGCAGGATGGATCAAATTCCCTTTGTTCCTCAAGAATAATCCGCCAATTTTTTAAGGGTTTGTTTCGGAAATTCCCACCAATTCCGCGCCCTCCTCCGTTGTGGCATCTTAACATTGTGTTGACGCAATTGATGAGACCTCCGTTTGAGCCCATTCACAAAGCCGACTTAAAATATCTAACTTGGAAGGTGGCACTACTTCTGGCACTAACATCTTCACGTCGTGTCAGTGACATTCATGCTTTTACCATCAAACCTCCGTTCCTGCAGTTCAAACCGGATGCTGTAGTGTTACGCACCAATCCATCATTCCTACCCAAGGTGCCTACTGATTTTCATATTAATGAGCCAGTAATATTAAAGACCTTTTTTGCTAATCCTCAGACACCTGCAGAGCAAAGATTGCATTCTTTGGACGTGAAGCGATGCCTAAAGTTCTACATCAGTAAGACAGCTTCGTTTTGAAAATCCGATCAACTTTTTATAGCATATGGACGTTGTCATAAAGGACGTCAGGTTACTAAGCCGAAGATTGCACGCTGGATTTCGGCAGCTATTGTTTTCTGCCACCAGAAGGCAAACAAACCCCTTCAGTCTTCAGTGAGAGCACACTCCACTAGGGCAGTATCATCATCTACCGCCTTATTTGCTGGAGTACCTTTGCAACACATCTGCAGAGCAGCTACGTGGTCGACCAGACACACGTTTACTAAGCACTACTGCTTGGCAGCCTTAAGTGAGGAGGACACTGCAGTGGGACAGGCAGTGCTGCGCAATCTCTTTAAATAAGGTGAGCCTCTTCCTCCCGCCTCCATATTGTTTCCATTGACTGTTTTTTTTTCTCAATACGATTCATTGTATTTATACTCATGCTGTATGTCTACAAGTGTATGTACAAATATATATATATATATATATATATATATATATGGATATAGAGGTGAATGTACGAGATGTTTTCTTAAAAAGAGAGTTTATGTTCACTGCGATCTCACGTGGATGTTGTTATGGAAACAATATAGCGTTACTGCTTTCTATTCATATTCAAGCATGTGAATCTATGAAAGACACCCCAATACTGGAGAAGAACAATTGTTACTTACCTGTAAACAGGTGGTTCTCCAGTATTGGTGTCTTTTGCTACAGGAAACGCCCGATGCCCGGGCAAGCCAGCCCGGCCCTGCTCAACAACCCCGTTCTCTCCCGCATTTACCTGTGATCAGGCACGCATCACCCATTGAACTCAAGGGTTTGAGATACACGCTTATTGCACCTCCGCTGCTGACGCATGTATATTTACATCAAACTCCTTTTACCGCCACTCAGTGCCTTGCTGCAACAGAGAATCTTCGGTACCTCAGTACTTGCAGCGTTTTGTAAAAAGCATATTTCCAAGCAGTCATCGAACACCGCTGCCTTTCTCCGAGGCAGAGCAGAAATGCCTCGGAGAAACGCAGCGTCGTTTTCGGATTCGGGGGCCTAATCGGAGTGACGGGGACCTCTTCTCCAATGGCTGGCCAGCATTGAAGAGGCCAGCCAATGGAGAACAGGGGAGAAGAGGGGGGGGGTTCAAGCCCCTCTTCTCCAAAACATTAAATCTCTCGACTTCCGGTTCTGCCTTCGGCAGACCGGATGGTCCCGAGACCTAAAAAGGGCTGCTCTTCCGAGCAGTGTTAACGGCAATGAATGCCAATGTTTGACATCGCTCTGGAGCCGTGTCAATGGGCTTGTGAGATTTTCTGTGATAAAGCGTGTACGATTATGTGTAATGTATATACCAAGTTCCTTAAATCCTTTGGTCGCAATTTGTATAGCACAGTGTCGTGGGAGCTTTGGCGCAGGCCCGTGTAATACATAAATGAGGGATTTTGCCCAATTTATTGTGTAACCTGAGGCACGTCAATATGCCCTGACGGGTCTTTTTGAAGGTCTTCATAGTAAAGCTTTTGATAATAAAAATGAAAAACCATCCGGATGCCATCAGGGTCTGAGATTAGTCCCTTCACTGAGTCTTCAATCTCTGTGAGTAAGTTCCGGGTTGCCTTTTGTCTAGTTCTAACGGCAGGATGAGAGCCCACCCGCTCACTGCGCTCATAAGCTTCCTCTCACCGGGCGGCCAGTTTGTCAGCCACACCTTTAGCAATTATCTCCATTATTGCTGATTTGGCAGCCATAACCCTTAATTGTGCTCCTTATGTTCACCTCCTTTTTGAACTGCAGTAATCGGCTCTTCTTCTGTGTTTGCTAATCTTGCTAGTCGCTCCTTCATTACGGCTTGTTTTATTTAATTCATTGTAATGGAGAATCGAAATGTTTCCCCCTGTATTCCTGCCTTGAGTGCATCCCACACTATTTCAATGCTTGCACTTCCTATATTCGCTTTGAGAAATTGGGGTATCCATCCCTTCATAAGATCACAATATTCCTCGTTCAGAAGAAGTGCCCACTCAAAACTCCATGTAAAGGTTGCGCCACCCTTAAATCCTCATCTTAATCTCTACAATTAGCAGGTTATGGCCAGCCAATATTCGTGGAGTCTTCTCTATTTTACAGTTCCAAAGTAAAGAATGGGATGCTAGAATATAATCTATTCTAACATGCTTACAATGTGGATGCGAGAAATGGGTAAAACCAGGGTTTGTAGGGTTTTGCTAGTTCCAAAGATCCGTAAGCGCATTTCCTGACATAGTGTCCTGAGTGCCCTAAACACCTTTGGTTTGCGACCCTTGTATATCCACCCTGGTTCCTGTCTAATATTCCTATCGGTTGGCAAGTTTATATTAAAATCCCCGCAAATTATCGGGAGTGGCCAGTTGGCTAATTCGTTATTAATGTAGTGAATTACTGTTGGGTCATCTAAATTACTGCCATATATGGAGCAAATAGTGAGTGAGTCTCCAGTATTTCTATGGAATTGAGTGATGGCCCATCTCCCTAACTGGTTGACTGACGTACGGCTAAATTGTAACGTTTGATTTGATGCCAGGATTGCGACCCCCCCGTGTGCGAGAATTCTGCGTTGTGGCCCCCACCAAAACATACCCAAGTGCTCCTAAAAGATGTCTGTGTATTTTCAATATGCATTTCCTGCATACAAATAATATCTGCATTTAATAGCCTTAATGCAGCTTCTGTGTTCTGTCATTTTTTTTAGGGTCATTGAGGCCACAGATTATTAATTGTGGCGATATGTAACTTACTAATTAATACTTGAGAGGCTTATCCTGCCAAGAAAACAAAGCTGAAATCTTCTGAATGTGATCTTCCTTTTGCTAGACCAACCCCCCTCCCCCCTGTTCCCCCGTGCACAACCCAGCCCCCCCCCCCCACCCCCCCCAACTGCACTGGAGGTTACCTGGCCTAGCCAAGGCCAGGAGAATGGCATTTGACGGATAAAGTCCCGCTTTTCCACCAATCTGCCCCTCCCCCTGTTCTCCCCTCAGTTAGAAAACCACAAAGCTTTCCAATATTATATAGAATATACGTGTGTCAATAATGGGTTTTCAACATGATTATGATTATCCTAGAGAAAGTACTGGGAATAATGTGGATACCAAAAGAAGCCTAAAGTAAGATTATAATGGCATTACTTTCCAGTTAATTATAATTGGAACCCTTGCTCATTGTCTATTATTACTTATTTCCAGTTTGACCAGATATTTCCTGCAAGTATGTCTTAGCCTGAATCTCAGAAATAAAGCTGCGAGTAGTCCCCTTGTACACGATTTTTAGGCGTGCCGGATTCTGCAGAAACACATCAGCTCCTAATTGTTGGAAAGGTGCAAAGAGCTGCCTCAGCCGCCATCTTCGTTCGACCGTACCGTGGGCGTAATCAGGTCTTGTGAAGAAAGTGACCCCAGCAAAGGTCCTTTTATTCGTGGGTCTGGCCAAGTCCTACAAAGCTTGAGGTAGGAGAAAATTCCCAAAATACAAAAGCATAGCACGGGGATGCTGCAGCGTAGATGATGCACGTTTGGAATGAGTTAGCGGGAATCTGTGCACCCGCTGGATTTCCTTATCCCAGTCCCAAATATGCAGCACTGGGAAGGCCCCTTTGAGAAGCGTGATCATATAGCTCCTAGGATCATTCCCTACCACATCCTCTGGGATACCTAGAAAGCGGCGAGTATTGCGCCGTTGTCTATTTTCCTGCTCTTCCATCTTCCACATGAGGTCTTTAACTATGCCGTCCTGTTGTTCCCCTTGGGTTTTCAATGCAGCCATATCTTTCTCTAGATTTTCTGTCCGTACTTCGACAGAAGCCATCCAATCAGCAATCTCTGCGCAAGTTTTGCCAACCTTCCTAACAATTACTTGAAGTTTTTTGGCGGCTAAGCGTGATCTGCGCCTGTCAGATTTGGCTTCCTCCGGGAAGCTTTTGATAGTCTGTAGAACTGTTACCAGTGTAGGCTCTATCTTTGTGCCATCTTTGCCTTCCTTGTTTCCGCCATTTCTGCCGATGATTGTACGGTTGCCACCTGAGGCTACCGTGGTGTCTGACATGACAGTAAGTTGTGCGGCGGAATAGTCCCATCTCAGATTCTTCTTTGTCGGCCTCTCTTCTTTTTTTGGGATCTTCCTCTGACCGTGTCTGTTTTGAAAGATTTCTGTATTTGAACTGCTATTGACATTTTGCCCATCTTCTTCGCTTGGTGCTGATATACTTGTATCCGAGATTTCTGATTCTTTGGTTAGGGAGTAGAACTTTTCCATGAGATTGTTGGGTGTTTTGGGTGAGGTAAAAGTAGTTTGACAGTTTGTACCTAATACTTAGTTTAAACAAGCATTGGTCCTCTTGCGTACTTGACTGTCATTTATTTCTTCCTTGCCATCAAAGTCATCACTATCCGTGCAAATTTGTGAATTGGCAGGGAGGCTCGGGGAGAGCATGGGCACCTTGCCCGGTTTCTCGATTGGCTAGAGGGGTAGAGTGCAGCTGGGGTGTGGCTGTTACCTCGTGTCAAGGAAGAAGAGGCGTGTACATGGACGGTATCTTTAGCTGAATCTACAGTTGCCTCTCTTGCCTCAATTTGTGTAATTACTGTTGTTTCTGCCATTTTTGCCCCACTTGCAGCGGTGTAAGACTTGGGGCCTGCCCCCCGTTGGACCAAAGTTGCATATAATTAGGGGTTGACAATGTCCAGGATCATTTTGAGATTTCACTTACGTTTTAAAAAAAAAATGTTTTTCCCTTCCTGATTTGCATGCTCCTCCTGGTCACAATTCTCCCCTTCTCTCTTCTTTCAAGCACCTTGCCTTTGCCCCCACGATTATCAGTTCTTTTCTGCCGGTTCTCAGCCGATAGGGTGCCTGACTGTCGTGCTGTTTGCGCTTGAGAGCCACTTTGTGCGCTTTTAATTTTTGCTTTTTTCGCCCCCCTGCCAGCCATCCTGACGTGTCGAGTCCTGTGCCTGCTACAAAGTATCACAGTGATTTATCGAGCGGCCAGGAAGACTGCGTCTTGCCCAAGCAGCAGACTTCCCAGGAGTATTTCCCTGCCTGTAGGCAGGCTGCTGTAACTCACCGTGAGTTTGCGTCGCAGCTGCCCCGATGGAGCGTAACGCCGCAGGCCGAGAAGCATCAGGGATGACCGACTGACGGCGGCTCTTTGATGTTGAAACTTGGCGTGCAAGTGTTTCGTGCTGTGCCAGCTGCAACTGCTCGTCAAATCGATCCAGTAAGGCAATACCGGGATGGCTTCATACAAATCTTCCCTTGCGCCGCCTTTATAAAATGCAGGATTCCGGTTGCAGTTTGTTAGACGGGATTGAAAAGCCTTTTTCACGGGGTCTGATTGTGGATTATCGCGTCTGTGTTATCCCTCAGATGCCATCTTGCCTCCTATGCTCAACATTTGGATGCTTCCAAAGTGATTATGAAGAACAACTTCGACTTTGAGGATACTGAGGCTTTATCCATTGGCACAGCTGTCACACTGCGCTGTTATGTTTTGATGTGTTTGACTGACTTCTCGGGAGATGTTTAGCTAACCCTCAGACATAGAGAGCATTGCTCGGAGAGTATTCTTTGGAAGGAGGTAACAACCTGTTTTTAAGTGGTTAAGAAATGTGATCAGAAAGCAAACATGAATTGATTCCCCTCCCCTTCTTCGACAATTACTGACAATATGATCTTAACAGCAAAACACGCAAGACGATGGGTGGAATGTTGCACACTGGCAAAACATTCACCCCCAGTCACAGATCTGGGTTTAATCCATCGTTATTTTGCTCACCACGCCACCGCAGTTCAGACATGGCCATATGTGAATGTGAATGTTTTGCCAATGTGCAACATTCCGTCCATCAGCTTGTGTGTTTTGGAATATGATCTTAACCTCTGCACCTGTGACATTGGGCCCTATCCGGAATAAGCCTGGTCACTTGGTCATTTCTCTTAAGGCTACTGTGATGCAAGTCTTCCATGTTAGGAGTGTGTCTGCAAAGGGTGTTTCAGTAATCTGTTTAGGAGTTTATGGCCGTAAGGATTCTATTATCCCCAGGTCCCTCCGTCCTCGTCACATTCCTTTACAAAAAGGAGATTACTATCTCCGCGACAGAAAAAAAAGAACAGGAGCATGCTGGGATACCTAACCCACTCCCTCCCGCTGGGAGTACATAAGCGGTACCAGCCCAGCATGCAGCCTGTTCTTTTTTTTTTTCTGTCTTCCGACAGAATAGGACGTGTCTGACTTGCCTGTGATTTCTTCGATGGATGTCTCGTAGGGCTGCTGGGCTGTCCTCGACGTCCTCTTCCGCGTCTCCTGGCCTGCCAGGCTTGCTGGGAGTCGCGTTGATTGGCGCCCGGCCCTTTGCGGCTGGGGCGCCGGATGTCCGGATTCCTTCCGGGTTACAGCGCGCGTCTTCCTACGGCTTGGCCTGGCTGGAAGACACGCTGCTATGGATGATATGGGAGTCCAGGGGCTGCGCCGGGCGGTGCTCCTGGTCTCCCTTGGTGTGCTGCTCGCCTCCTTTCCTACCGGTTGCCCCTGCTGTTCCTGATGTTGGTGCGGGGACAGTACTTGATGGGGGTCGGTGTCTGACCGGTGGCTGCAGCTCTCTTCCTCGCCTGGCGGTGGTGTCTTGGAGGGCGCCTGGGCTGGGTCTTGGGGGCAGGGCGCTTTTGGTGTGCTCTTCCCGCCCCTCTGGTGAGTACCGCATAGCGGTTCCGATTTCTTCCATGCTTATTCCTCTGGCTCTGTGCTTTGCCTGCTGGGTCTGGCTGTGCACGGTGGGCTGCTTCAGCGGTCTTGGCTGGGGGTCTTGCTTGGCTGCTTCGGGGGTATTCTCGCCGTGCTTGCTGCTGGCGCTTTCCACTCTGGGGCCTGGCGTCCTCTGGTCTCACCGTCTGCTGGTTGATTCCTGTTGGGGTTTGTCCGTGCTGGCTTGTGGCGCTGCCTGTTTCTGCTTGCTGGGTTGGGGGCGTTGCGTGGCTTTCTGCGCTGAGTCTCTGCCTTGCTTCCCGGGGGGGGGTGCTTCCTCCTCCGGTTCTGGGTTCCCTGTCCTCCTTGTTTTCCGCTTGCTCGACGCTTGTTGCTGGATGGCGTCTGGGCGGAGGGGTTGGGGGACGGTCTCTGTTTTATGGTGTTGGCCTGTCCCCCTGGTGGGTGCCGCTTTTCTTTCTTCCATGTGCTGCGCTCTTCTGCTGTGCTGGCCTGCGGCCTTGGCTTCCTGTTTTCCGCTGCTGGGGGTGTGCCGGGGCGGGCGGGTGCTGTGGCTGTCCCCCGTTCCCCTGTGCTCGCTTCTGCTCTCCTGGGCTTTTTCGTTTCTGGGTGAGGTTCGTCCTGGTTCGTTCCTCTGTCCTGTGGGCTTCCTGCCTTCCTGCCCTGCATGCTTCTGTTTCCCCCTAGTTGGTGCTTGGTTGACTGTTCGCCTTGGTTGCCTGTTGCACGGATTCTTCCGCCTGCTGCCTGTCTGCCCTGTTGGTTCCTGCCTGTTCTTTAAGAGCCGGGCCTGGTGCGTGCCTGTCTGGGTGCCTGCCTGCGGCTCATGGTGCTGGGCGCTTCTTGCGTCCTTCCAGGGGTGTTGGTGTGGCCCGTGCTCGGGGTGCCTTGTTTTTTTCTGCCCCCCTGTGCCTGTCCGGTGCTCTGAGCTTCGACGTGTGGGGTTTCCTGGCCTGTGGCCTTCCCTCCCTGCTGGCGCCTGCTCCTGTCTTGGTGTTGCGGCTGGGCGCGCCGGTGCCCTTGCGTTCGCTCTCTCCTGCCCTCCGGCGTATCTTCCTGCCTGGGTTGGTGGGCTCCTTCCCCGGCAGGTTCCCTGTGGGTGTGCTTCGTGCTGGTTGTGGTCGGGGCGGTGGGCCTGTGTCCCCCGGAATTCCCCCGTCTGAGGCTCCTCTACTTTTGCGCTTGGCCTCTGCTTGTGTTTGGCTGGGTTGCTTCTTGCGTCCTGCGTCTGGGTCCTTGATGCTTCCGGACTCCCTGTTTCTTGGGTTCTCGGGGGGGGGAGGGGTTTGTGGTGCCTTCCCTCTGTTCCGGTGGGTCTTGGCCTTGGTTGGCTGTTGGCTCCGGGGCTTTCCTGGTGGGGCCTCTGGTGGGCTTTCTGGTTGGTGTTGCTGCTTGCCTCTTCCCTCCTGCCTGGTGTTGTGTTGTGGTGCGCTGGGTTGGCTGATGGGGTTTGGTTTCCTATTGTGGTTTCCTTTCCCCTCGTGTCTCTTCTTTGTGGCTTGCGGTCGTTTGCCTCTCGCTGCCGCTCCTTTTGCCTCCTGTGGTGGCTAGGTGTTGTGGGTCTTCCTTGGCTTCTGCCTGGGTGGTTCCTTGTTTCTTGGGTGCACTGCTTCTGTGCCTCTCCCTGTTTGTGGGTTCGGGTTGCCCTGTGCCCTTCTTTCATGCTTCTGGGTGCCGCTCCCGATGTCCTCCTCGCCGTGCCCTCTCTTGGGCTTGGCCAGTGGTTTTGTTGGTGGGGCTGCCGGTTGTGGTCTGGTGTCGGCCTCCCGTGGTGTGTGGGCCACGTTGCTGCGTCCCCGCTCCTCTTTTTCGGCCTTGTGCTGGTGGTTGGCTTTGCCTGGGTCCTGGGGCTCTGGTTTTCCCCTTGTGGGCCTTTTCCTTGGGCTTGGGCGTTTCTCGCTCCCGTACGGCCTGCTTTCGGCCTGTGGTGTCTCTGGCCGTTGCTCTTGCTGGCTCTGCGTACTTTGTTCTTCCCTTTTTGGGTGGGTGCCCGCTCCCCCCGGGGGTTGTGCGCCTTTGGTTTCTCCGGGCTCCTCTCCTTTGGTTTGGGGGTGCCGGGGGTGTTCCGGGGTGCTGGTGTGTTTACTCCCTCCGGTCCTTGTTTTTGGGCCTTCCTTTGCGGGTTCCCTGCCTGGGTCCCTGCCTGGGTTCTTCCCTGGCCGCTCGTTCTCTGGTGCTTTTGGGCCTCTTTTTGGCCTCTTGCTGGCCGGTGGTTCTGGCCCTGTTGGTCTGGGTGCCGGGTTGGTCCTGTGTCCTTTCCTGGGCTGCTCCTTTGCGCCTGGCTGGTGAGCTGTGGCCTCTGTGTTGGTTGCCGGTTGTGGCTTGCCGGTCTCCCTCTCTGTTCCCCAGCTGCTTCTCCTCTCTTGGTGGCTTGGCTTGGTTTGGTGCCGGTCCCTGGTCCCTTCTTGGTTGGGGTTTTTGGGTTTAGGTCAGTTGACCCTTTGCCTCTCCTTTCGGGTTCTGCTGCTCCGTTTTGGGGCCTCCGGGCTGGCTGGCTTGTCCATTGTCCGGTTGGCTTCTTGGGTCTTCTGGGCTGCCTGCGTTGATGGGCTGTTGGCCTCCTTGTTGGTCGTTCCTGTTTCGCCCTTTTTAGGGTTCGCCTTGGGTGGTTCCTTGGTGTCCTCCTGACCTGTGGGTCGGCTCTTGGTTGGTGGGGGTTCCTCCTTCCCGGTTCTGGGGTTTGTTTCCCCGATTCTGTGTTCGGCCCTTGGTTGTTCTCTCCTGGCTGTTCGCTGGCCGTGTGTGGAGTCTGCTTTGGGTGGCGCTTGTTGCTCTCCCTGGCCTTGCTTGGGTGGGTTCCTGGGTTCGTGTCCCTGTGTCTCCTGCTTTTGGTTGCCTCGGTCCTGGCCTTTGACTGGTTCCTGTGACCGGGTTTTCTTCTCCCGGTGTGGCGGCCTTGGCTGCTGCCTTCCAGTGTCTCTGCTGGGGTTGACTGCTTGTCTTCCTGCCTTTTGGCCTGGGCCTTCTGTGGGTTTTCTGTGCCTCCGGTTCCTTTTCGCCGCGGTTGTCGGCTGTTGGTCGGTGGGTTGGGGGGGGGGCCTTGTCTGGTTGCCTTGGCCCCTTTCTTCCTGGTTCTTGCTCTATGTCGGTGCCTGTTTTCTTGTCTGGTTCCTTCCTCTTCGGTCTTTGAGGCTCTGCGGGTGTCTTCCCCTGGTGTGTTGGGGTTGGTCCTGTGGTTGGTCGCGCTCAGTGTTTTTCTGAGTTTGACGTGCCTCTTCGTTCTCCTCTTCCTTCCCCTCGCCTCTTGGTGTGGTGTTTGTGGGTTGGTCCGGCTGTGGGTCGCCTTCGTCTCTGTTCTGGGGGGTTCGCTCTCTGGCTTGCCCTGCTGTGTTCCTTCCTGGGTCTTTGGCATGTCTCCCTGTGCGTCCTGCTCTCGGGCGCTCTGCGTTGGGCCTGGATGTGCTGTTTTGTCCCTTTTGGTGCGGCTGCTTGGGCTTCTCCCTTGGTGGTTTTTCTCCCGGGTTGTTTGTCCTTCCTGGCTGGGTTGCTCCTTTGGGGCGCTTCCGCTTCTCCGGGGTTCCCTTTCCCTGGTGGTTCGGGGGGGTGGTTTCTCTTTCTGCCCCTCTGGGGGTTCCCTTGGGTCTTGCTTCTGGGTGCAGGGCCTCCTTCGGGCTTTCCTGGGGGGGTCTTGTGTTAGTTTGCGGTCCTTTCTTGCTAGTCCCCTGCTTCTTTTGGGGTCTGGGTTCTGTTCGGCTTGGTTGGAGGCATGGCTGGTTGTGTTCTCCTGCCTGCTTTTCTTGTGGGCTCCCTATTGCTTCTGTTGGGGGCCGTTTTTCTTGGTCTGGTGCCCCTGGCTTTGGTGGGGTTCCGGTAGGCCGGGTTCTCTGCTTTGGTATTCTCCACTTTGTAAAGGAATGGGACGAGGACGGAGGGACCTGGGGGTAATGTCCTATTACTTACCGGTAATCTTCATTACTCCTGGTCCTGTAGTCCTCGTCCCATTCCTTACTTCCCTCCCTCCCTGGCGGCCGGCCTTCCGGTTGTTGGCTTGGTATTTTCAGGCTGCATGCTGGGCTGGTACAGCTTATGTACTCCCAGCGGGAGGGAGTGGGTTAGGTATCCCAGCATGCTCCTGTTCTTTTTTTTTTTTCTGTCGCAGAGATAGTAATCTCCACTTTGTAAAGGAATGGGACGAGGACTACGGGACCAGGAGTAATGAAGATTACCGGTAAGTAATAGGACATTCCCTATGTTCAGGTGAGTACATAACTTGGAGATGCCCCTTAAAAGTGAGTAAAAGAAATGGGGTCTGCACCCAGAGATATGTTTGTACAACTGAGAAAAGAGGTTTTAGAATGTGTTAGGATCCAGAACTTATATCTGCAAGTCCAATAAAAGCCTATTTGTGTGCAATTTAATTCAGTCTTTCACAGTGCAGCTGGGATAGCCTACCTTAATGATTCACTGTCCACTTTGTCGCATTGATCATGCAGCACTTCTTGCTGTAGCAGTCCTATTATTTTTAGGGAATGTGAGATCCTTTTCTGGCCAACTGTCAGAATTTAAAATGTAAGGAAAAAGAATCCTGACACTGGAAACTTAGTGAAACGGTTGATGTAGATTCATGTAGAAATTAGATCACTACAGGGGATTTACATGGACCCTGTTTTTTTTGGATAGGCTGTAGCTGTTGATGCTGCAGGATGACTTGGGAAAGAAAGATTTTTCTGAAAGGTAACGTTTTGGGCTCACGGAGGGGAGTGTTGTTTAAGAGAGAGTCTTTGGATGGTGGTAATTTTTGTTTTTGGATTACAGGAAGGAGTTTCACGTTTCATAGGCTCTCACTAGTAGGGGTTTCACACCCACTTTACCCTCACTTTCCCCATAACAACTTGTTTTCCCAGCTTTCTTTACTGCCCAAGATAGTGTTCCTATTGTATTTGTTTACATCTTTTTTTTCTCTCATCACACCTCTGAATTCTTTCAGGGCTGATGTATGCTTCTTATTCCAACATCACTTGCTCAGATACATTTCTGATCCATGCCACCTTCTCATAGGGTCATGTCAAATTTGTCTGTATGCCCCACAATAGCTGGACCTGTCTTTCCTCAGTACTCCCTCAGAGTAATGTAGTATCCTTCTTCTCTTCCAAGCTTCCTGAGCCTGCCTCTGATCTTTTGTCTCTGGATATTTGTTCTGGTGTTAAGCATCTCTCTGCCCCTCCATGTGTGTGTGGGGATAACAATCTGGACTTAACCCTGGTTTCCCGAGGACTTTGGACTATCCTTTAGTCTCAGGCATGCTTTGGTTGTCTTCTTGGCTCTATATGCTCTCCGAGCCTCACATTGAATTTTCTTGTTTTACCTGGTGGTATTCCCTTGCTTCCAGACATAATCTCAGTGAATTACTAAATGTGACAACAAATGTTGTCGGATGAGTGTCGAAGAGCGGATATCATGGACCTCAGAAGGTCACCTGTCAGTACATTCAGCTATTGTTTCAGCATAGTTTTAGAGAAATAAATATGATTTCAAAGTGAAGCAGTCCGAATTATGAAGATATGGAAGCCATGTAGTTAGGATAAACTCAAAGTGAGTGTTCAACAGTCAGAATGACAAATATTCACGTTACGAAGGTTGCATATTAGAGTGTATCATGGATAGTTTGGTAGAGCAGAGTTTATAACGTTTGTTTAAGTTTACTGTTAGTGTAAAAAAAAAATGCTTTACACTCCGTGATAAATGGCATGTACAATAATTTAATGCTGATCTTTGAGCACCTTATGATTTCAAGTGATGTTTTTCTCATCTTGCATAGAGAATGAATTATGGGTTTAGAAGTGCAAATGCTCATTCGGGCAAAATGGAAACACTAGCTAAATGTACATGAAAGGCTTAAACGTGATATCACAAATTGGTACGATTTTGATGTGTGCCCACTTTTATGCGACCATGGACATTTGAGCCCACCCTGCAAACAGCTTTGAAAATTAGCATAGATAGATAGCAGTTGTTCCCTGGACTTGAGGTCTTAGCACGGTTTTGTTCTTGGGCACTGTCTAAATTAGACTGTCTCCGTAGCCAGCCATTATAGAACAGGCATTTGCAATGCAATAGGTCTCGCATTTACGTGAGTTTGAGCTATTGACATTGCAAATAACAATGCCTTTTATTTTTGTTTTCATTTTTAAAACATAAATTAAAAGGCATTGTCATTTACAATGCCAATAGCTTAAACTCACGTAAATGCGAGACCTATTGCATTGCAAATGCTTGTTTCCATTGCGACTTGTCACATATACCCTGCAGTGTTTTGTTAGTGGTGTCCATTTGATTCAGTATTTTTTTCAAGAAGGGATTGGTAAAGATTCAGTTGGAGAAACCTGTTTTTTAGACCCTTGTGGACTTGGCCTCGCTAGGATTAGCAGAATCTTTAGATGGGGGATACTTTCAGGAGAAATTGAGAGCAGCCAATGTTCTCTCATTCCCAATGATCAAGCCTACGGAGCTGAAGAATTATACTATTATCCGTGTTATAGAAACACAACACACAGGCAAGAATATGAGATCTGTTGGCAGAGGCAGCCTCATATTAAGCCTGAACATCACATCAGTTCAATTTTTTTTAAATAAATTTTTGTATAGAACATTTCATTAAAATGGTGGTAGAACCCACACTCCATTTGAATGTGATACTTCAATTACAAAACAGCAGAAGTGACGATCTGCAAAATAACATTAGACAGAAATGCTTCAAAAAACTCCTACCATGTATAGAACCTGGAGCAAGGCTGCTCAACAGCAAGTGCAGTTCTAGTTCTGTGCCCTGTAAGTATCTACCAAATCGAAATGAGTTCCTGCAGCAATCTTCCGACGACTCCAAGCAACACCGCCCAGAAGGGGATAATCTGTAATGCCGCGATAAGGCATCAAGAAATCTGTGCCACTGTTGTATACATGATCTAGAGAGAAAATGTGAGAATTTATTAAAATGAAAACATTTCTGTAAATTGCAGCTTTTAAATGATTCTGAATGCTCAAAATATTCTTACTATTTAAATGTGACGAAATGTGAGTGGTAAGATTAAAGAATAAAATTAGTTGTACATAGTGCTTCATACTACACTTCTGTTTATAATCCTGGTAAATAGCACTTTGCTGTTATGGTCCTTCTTTCATGCCCTTGGCAGGATTATGAAAGGCTGCGTCCGCACTGCTGGGATTCAAAGTCCTCGCCTGAAGACCAGGGCATGTTTGACCGGCACGCATTGGTCCATCCGACTAGCTGTGGTTGGCGTTTTTCAGTCTATGAAATTGATAGTCGCTCGTGCAATACAAATGGCTTTTATTTACACCCATGAATATGAATCCGCTACAATGTGTAGCCGCAGCAGCAATCTCTTTTAACGGTGTGCCGTTAAACTTATCACCACAACAACCAAGTGCAGCCTCCCGTACTCTAAAGGGTTATTTGTAAATCTTTATATTCTGTATCCTGGAAAGGACCTCAGCGGGAAGCAGGGCTGTTCCTTTGAAGGCAGGGCTGTATCACAAATAAATTGTTGTTTGACGAGTGTTAGCGCTATGATTGTTGTAGGACATAGTACGCGCAGTCAAACTGTGTGGGAGGAGCTATGAAAAAATATTTATTTGGAGGTGCTGGAGTAGGTTTGTAACCTTTTCTTTATGGAAGAAAAAAAAGCAATGGTGGGGGAGGATGGATGAAGCAGCAACGAGGGAGGGCGCAGGGATGTAAACAGCATCAGGAAAATGAAACGTAATGGGGGCAGCCATTGCGGTATTGGACTACAATGAACTGTGGAACATGGGTGCAGAGCGCTGCACGTTGAAAGCGCATAAAGCATAGCGCTTACCATTATGGAGGCCCCTTTGAAAACGCCCGTCCACTGCATGTTAGAGGACGCTGGTAATGGCAATGAATGTGTACAGGGATGTGAGCAATTTCAACAATTTCAAGAAAGTAACATGTGGCATGGGTTACTCTTTCCCTTGTTATTCCCACTGATGCGCGCAGGCCAGCAATGGGTGCCAAAATGAGCATGAAAGGTAGACACGGGCTGATGGTGGTGGGGGGAGGGCACTGTGACCGGAGGAAAAACAAAAGAAGCGCGGCCGCTTGTTATTGCAAGACATTACACAAATGTTAAAAAATAAAGTGCTTACATAAAAGGTAGAGACGGTAGATAGTGGTGGGGGAGGGCATTGCGAGCGGAGGCACAACAAGCGCTGCCGCTTGTTCTTGCAACTCATTACACGAATGAGGAAGACGGGGAAAACAAAAAGCGCGTCAGCCATTGTTGAAGCTAAATGCTGTAATAGCAAAAAAAGTGCTTAGTGACACTGTCTCCCGCCGCAAGTAAAAGATCGAATCCCGATAGGCGGGGCCAAAAGCGGACAGGCTGGCAACCAGGAGGTATTAAAATGCCTCCGGTGCAATCAGTACACTGTCTTTTGCATAATTTGTGACGCCAAACGACGCGCACAAATGAAAACTGTAGGCGGAGCAGAAACACAACTTCGGAATCCGTATCGTTTCCGAGAAGCCCTTGCATGGCGAGAGCAGCACATACGCGCTGCTAACTCCAGGTGAGACCTAAATAAGAGGTGCTGGCACAAAGCAGGCCTTGTTACTCATCACATAACTCGGGGTAATGAACTCCTGTCTTGCTGGAAAATAAACAATGTCCCTTCAAAGGATTAAGTAAGCCAGGTACTCTGCAGTTTATTAAAAGCTGCGGTTGTCTTAAATAAATAAAACAAATTTTGTAGCGCGTGCTGCACCGCATTTTGTGATGCAGGGCGCGCTACGAAATTCGTTTTATTTATTTAATTGTTTACTTACCTCCAATTTATCTATGTTCCGGTGTTTAGTACCCCCACCCTACCCCTCCCCCGCCTTTCCGCCCCACGGAACTCCCTCCACGGACCGCTGCTGATTATGAGAGATATTTGTTAAACATGTTTGGCGTATGTGCCATTGTACCTACTGCTGGGTTAAATGTTCCATGCATATGCTGCCCCAAATACAGTCACACTTTTAATTATGACAAGATAAGTTGGCATTAGAGATCCCACAAAGTGAATCTCCTCGGAGACCATGTGTGATTCTGAGATCATCTGTATACCTCTCTTTGGCAAGTACTACATAACGTGTGCATAGCCTGTTTGCTTCCACGAGTGAAGGAATAACCATTCTACTGCCAACATACAACTACAAGTCAGTGACAGACCCTTCTCCTCATTCCAACACCTCCTTGACCTTCACAACACAATGTGGTTGTCCCATAGACATCCAGGCATTTCTAAATATTACCTTGAGGTGGTCCCTGCACACAGCAACGCCCTACACTCTGTGGTCTAACGTTAATTTGCTTGTAAAGTGTGATCTATGACCAGAAATACCTATAGGTGCAGACCTGGGAAAAAGGGAAAAGTCTTTGTTTTTTTTAAACTGTTTTTTTTAAACTTCTTTCCAGCTGTTCTTTTTTTGTGTGCAGTGGTTTGCCAACTATCAGCCTCTCAGGCAAAGTGATGAATACATCTCTGGTTTCCTGCTTGACAATGATGTGACTAGTGACCAGGTTGTGGGCGGTAGAAACGCAAGACCTAGATTCTGTCAGCTTCCTTACATCATCATAACTGTTTGATTCTGAGCAAATCACAGAGTGCTTAAAAAAAGATTTTTCTTGTCAGTCTGGAAGTCACCAGAGCGATTCAGCTTGCAGTTTTTCAATGTACACGTCATCTCACACAACATCTTAGCCAAAAGCACATATCTGGTGTTATTCCCTTCCCAGTCCTCCGTGCCCATCATAAAATCACATAGAGAGAGCCTGCTTCCCAGTGCATGCTGCTCTTGTCCAAATCTGAGAGCCTGTGACCTGCAGCAGCACCCTGCTTCGTGTGACTGCCCCCAGCATTGGGCACCCCTCGCTCCTAGATGCCTTCATGAGCCACAGCGCAGGGAATGGTCTGCCTGCCGGCAAGCAGCCTGCATCAGGCACATTATCACAGCAGCAAGAGAGATTAGATGCAAAGCTCCCAAAACCACCGTGTTAATAGGCATGCATAAAACACTTTGCTACTGGATTCCAAGTAGCCTGGCTGATGAGGGGTGTTACCCCGAAACCAGTCCCAGGATGATTGTTTCCCGGTTCAGAGAAGACATGGCTTGGCAGTTCGGGCTGGACTGTTCCCATGAGGCACAGGGTCGACTGATTTGCATATTGATGTGTCTGATCTGAGGTGGCAAAGTGAGCTAAAGAACGATTATGGATTCAACCCAGATCTGTGACTGGGGTTTAGTGTCTGAAAAGTTTCAGCGCTCCGTCCATCATCTCCTTGTGTTTGCTTTGTTCCCCCTAAGTTGGCAGGGTATGCACAGATGTGGGCCCAATGCTCACTTTGCCACTTGATTCAAGCTAGCCTGGCTGATGAGCGGTGTTACCACGAAACCAGACCCAGGATGCTTTCTTCCGGTTCAGAGAAAACCTGGCTTGGCAGTCGTGCTGGACTGTTCCCCTGAGGC
Organism: Triturus cristatus; assembly: GCF_964204655.1. NCBI lineage: Eukaryota > Metazoa > Chordata > Amphibia > Caudata > Salamandridae > Triturus > Triturus cristatus. The sequence goes on along the minus strand of NC_140586.1, from coordinate 318,887,464 downwards.
ACAGGGTCAAGACTGATTTGCATATTGCTGGGTCTGATCTGAGGTGGCGAAGTGGATGGATTCAACCCAGATCTGTGACTGGGGGTGATTGCCTGAAAAGTTTCAGCACTCCGTCCATCTCCTTGTGAAAACACAGCCAGGACAGCCCATCTGGACGTGACACGCAGTCAAGTCTCCACCCAGCAGGTTTAATATCCCCCCTTTTCTTTGAAGCTGTCCTTCAACTTCTGTGCTCCGACAGCCCAGAGGTAGGGAGGCTCGGTGCCGCCTCAAAGTGGGGGGGGGGGGGCAGCACGAGAAAGCGCTAGGCTTCCTCACTATATGTCACCCCAGCTCTACCACGTGCCACGCATCACAGGTAACCTATCTCATTTCAGTGCTTGGCCCCGTATTACCTCACTGAAACCAAATGTCACCCAATTAGAACTCTTCTTAGATTGCTAGAGACACTCTTCTTTTGATATGGCCGAGTGAAAATAAATGAAACTGCCATTATGCGCCTGAGTGCTCAAGGCAAGAGGCAAGGTACCAGCTCTTACTTTTTTTTGTCGCACACTTAAAATACTGGTGCCTGGAGCAACTCCCTTGTACTTTGATTATGGAGACGACCTACAGGACGTCATCAAGCAAAGACAGGAAGAAAGCTGCCCTTTCCCAACTCCATCAGGTGTCAGCTGAGGAAGGTGGCCTTGGCCGAGGCCTGGAACTAAATCATGCGACTGAGCAGGTGGAGAGGGGTGAGGAAGGGCTGCTGTTGGCCTTTGTCTGTATACCAAATGCAACCGGAATCCCAAAACCTTTTAGAGGACAGATTACCAGTGACTAGTCCTATTGTTTTGCTGTTAGTTTTTCATGTTAAAAATTGACTTAATTAAAAAATACCTGCTTTGTAACCCGTTACTGATTATCACAGTGGTGATGTACTAGATGTCAAAATTGCTTGAAAAGAGGAACAGGGGTTCCTGATTGTTTTTGGTGTCCGAGATTACCATGAACTGTGTTTGATGGACTGTTATGGTTTAACAGTCTGCTTAATTTAACTGAAATGTGTTCCTGGCAAAAACAAGTTTATTAAACTATAATAGTGAACCAAAAAATGTATTCAATAGTTATGAAGGTGCCTAACGTGTTTACAAGGTGACTTCGTAGCAAATGGAAGCACGTTTGTGACCTTGCATGAGCACTTTAAGAGCAATGGCCAGTTTTGAGACCGTTTTGATAAGACAAAATGGGCTAATTGGAGGAATTTAGCTCACTTATCGGGCTCAACTGTTCTCTATTCAGTTATCTGTTCTCTATTGAGTATCACTCTAAGTGTCATACTTGCGAATTAAAATGTCACACATAACCAGGCGAACTATGGATATGTCTCACTTAAGAATTCTCAACACTTGGTAGCTATGCATCTCACGGCCTCCTCCCACCTCCTGTTGCTACCTGGTGCTCTCCTTGCTGCATGCAGATGTCACTGCCTTTCATGACCGATGGTTCAACAGGGTAGGACAAACCAATACCCTCAAAGCCCTCCTTGAAAGCACTTTCGCGCTATCGATGTTTGAAGGCCTGTTATGCTGGTGCTTGGAGGTGGGCAGTGTATAGCCTGCCTGCAATATTAAGGGCATGGGTGGCGACGAATTTTTTAATTTTGCACACACAGTGCACATTACAACCCAAATGTGGCCCACCCGTCTGGAAATGTTTTTCCTGCACAAATGGGAAAAACGTACCCATTTGTGCGGGGAAACAGCCCAATCTGGCAAAAGTGGCGACGCTTTTATGCTGATCTGCTCCGTCACTTCTTGGGCGGTATGAAGTCAACTCTGAGCTGCACAGTGCCACCACTAGGTAGGAGCAATGCTGGAGAAAAGTGTTTTCAGATCCTGTCTGGCACCTGAGGGACTATACTAAGGTGAAGAATCTGCTGGTAGAGTATCTGTAAAAGTGGCTTAATGAAACTTGAGGGGGCCCCTCTGCAGAGTACATGGTGCGGGGCCCCCACGCTCTAGAGCCAATCAGGAACTCTCAGTTCAAATGGCCCGCAGCCCATGTACAGTGCTGGAGGGAGCCCCTTTGGGGGGCCCCCCCGCACCACGGGGCTAATGTTATGTCATGGTCTGCAAGAGAGCATTACCAAAGATAAGTACCTTTTTTAATTGCATATCTTACGTGCTCTCCAGCATCTAGGTAAAAGACACACAAATGATGGACGGAATGCAGAGCAAATCCAACATTCACCCCCAGTCAATAGACCTGGGTTAAATCCATTGTTCTTTTGCTGACCACATCACCACAGTTCAGACGCAGTCATATGCAAATCAGTCTTGATCCTGTTCCTTAAGGGAACAGTCCAGCTTGAACTGCCAAGCCAGGTCCTCCCTGGACCAGCAACAAGCAACTTGGGACCGGTTTTGGGGGTATAACCCCCTCATCAGCCAGGCTAGCTTGAATCCAGTGGCACAGTGAGCCCGGGACCCACGTCTGGGCATACCCCGCACACTTAGGGCAAGAAATCAAAAGACACACAAATTAATACCTGCACCCTAATTTCCTGGTTAGCTGTACCCAATTTTTAATCCATATATGTGTAACATAGAATGCTAATTTGGGGCATTTTTTACCCAGTTCTTATTTTTCTTGTACTAACACTGGCATTCACTCTTTGCTTCACATGGTTGCAAGAAGAGGGTCTAGTTCACCTCCTTGCCTTCTGCCCCTCTCCTTGCTTTTTTTAATATAAAATTTGATTTGTCAATTTTAATCCTGCAATCATTGCATTGGCTTGCAGACATTTTAAGTGTGTCTGCCGTGTAGGGTGGTGTTTAATGCAGGTTAGTTTTGCAAACCACTGGAGTTCTCGAAGCATGCATATGTTCTGTGTTACTTTCTCTGCTTCATGATGAAATGCAGTTATTTGCGATACTTAATCACTGTTAATACTGAGCATCACTTTTTTTAACAACTTTAATTATTAGGTTTTATTGCTCAACTGACCAGTTGTACACACGTTTGCTACTATACACTTAACCATAATAATCGTATTCTTGATAACCACAGTTCTCCAGCGATACATCTTTCAAATACATTAAACCTAGCAAGAGGAATTAGATGCTATATATATATATCTTAACAAGAAGGCCGGACACCTCCACCAGCATATCATGTATCAACCAAACCATATGTTTATTACATTACTCTGCACCATCATTCTCCGATGTGTCTGCCTGCTCACTTCCGTGTCCAATTATGTGGAGCAATGTCCTGCATTATTCTCTCCACTGTTCAAGGTCCTCCTCCAGCTTCTCATCCTTTCTGCAAGTTTTCATGTGCAACTCTTCAGCAAGTGACTACTAGCCCACATCTCTCATCCTCTCCTCCAGCGTCGGCACCCGTGGGCTCATCCAGTATATTGCTACCTGCCTTCTAGCAAGCAACAATACCAATTGTAGCAGTTTATAGGACATATTACTTTTCCTACGCTTTGGTATCTGTCCTAATAGACACTGCGAAGGGCTAGACTCCACTCAGATACCCACCCCTCGACACCCTTGCCACCACACCCTGCCAGAATGTTAGTACCTCTGGGCATTCCCACGCCAAATGAAAGAACCCTGCTCGCCCACCGTGACATCTTGGGCATTCATGTGTCCGGATTGGGTCTATACGGTGAAGCCTCACCGGGGTCATATATACTCTTTGCAGGAAATTATAATGTATCAATTTCAATCGTGCATTACAGGATACTTTGTGTCAATACACATGCGTTTTCCCAATTCTTCTCTGTCAATGGGGCCTGCAGGTCCTCATTCCATGCTTCCCTTGCCCTGTGTATCTGAGTCACCAAGTCCGTTGTCATAGCCCTGTACAGCAGTGAGACCAGTCCACGTCCACTACCACAGGTAAGCAACACATCTAATGTCTCGATTGTTGAGGGCAAGGTCAGGTACGTGAGCCATGTGACCTTGGCTAACTCCATCAGCCCTGCGTACTGCAAATACTGCTCGCATTCTAATTCAAAACTCTCACATGCTTGTTCAAACGTAAGAAAGGTATCTTTGATATAAAGATCTGCGAGTACCTGACAGCCAACCTCCCTCCACGCCCTGAAGGACATACTCTGTCCGTTTGGCGTACAGGGGCCAAGTGCCAGATGCTTAACGCGCTGTGAAAAGGTCTTGCCGTAGCACATGCTCCACGAACTTTTGCCATGAAAATGAAGTTTACCGAACTACGTATGGGAGATCCGCACCAACACCCGCTCCCTCCATCAGTGCGACAGGAAGACTCTCCGGCTGGATCAGTCCATCAAGCAGGAACTTCTCCCAATTGTTTCCCTCGTCCATCCACCGAGCTGCATGCTGCAGGTGCGCTGCATAATAATATAAGTCTAATCTAGGCTCTTCTAATCCCCCCTCTTCATAACGTCTGGAAACGACCTGCAATGACACCCTGCTACGCTTTCGCGCCCAATACAAAGACACCAACAACGACCTCAATTACCGAAATACCGACATGAGTATATTACACCTAGAGTTCTGCAATGTATACAGGCATCTACGCAATAACACTAGCTTTGCCACCGCGATTCTGCCCATTAATGACAGTGGTAGCGTATTCCAAAATGCTACCCTGCCCTTCAGAGAGTCCAGTACCTTGTATGTGTTCAAGCGAAGAATCTGCGCGTCTTCATGTGCGACTTGTATTTGTATTCCCAGGTACCGGAAGTGCCCTATTTCCCACTGCAGCCCTATGGTTGGCAGCTCCTCAACTCCATATTCCTTCAGCCTAGCCATCGGGAAGACCAATTGCATAGCCCTATTAAGTTGCATGCTTGAGTATTCTGCACATTGATCCAACAACTGCAACAGCTCCGGTATCGCTGTCCGGGGAGATTTTATATAGAACAACGCATCGTCCGCATATAGCGTTACCAGATGCAGAATGCTCCCCAGTCGGATTCCCCAGTCAGACAGATCCTGTCTGGTCCACACCGCCATAGACTCTGTTGCCAAAGCAAAGACTAATGGGGTCAGGGGGGGCATCCCTGTCGCATACCTCATTCCAGGCACCATTGCATAGATCTACTCTGTCCCAACCTTATCCGGACACTCTGCTTAGTATACAATATCTGAACCCACTTCCGGAAACTGGGCCGGAAACCTGCCACTTTCAGTATCTCTTGCAGGTACCACCATATCAAAAGCTTTTTCAAGATCAATTGATACTAGTGCCATTTCCTCAGCGCTTGCGCTTGTCTCGTGCATTTTGTGGCCCAAGCGTCGTATATTCATGCCCGTGTTCGAGCCCGGAATAAAACCACACTGGTCCTCATGGATCAGGCGGGCCATGTGGAGTCCTAATTTCTTGGCAAGCACTTTACACAGTATTTTCACGCCAGTATTGATCATTATTAGTGGCCTGTATGCCGTGGGGTCCTGGCTATTTCCGCCCGGCTTGGGAAACCTTCATATTTCTCCCTCTTGCATTGTTGTAGGTAATACACCCTTTTCGAAGGCCTCATTAAATGTTTGTAATAAGGGATGCACCAACGTACCCGAGTATGCCTGATAGAATTCACTTGGGAATCCATCTCCTCCTGGTGCCTTATCCCTGGGCATGTCCACAATGGCCTCTGCTATTTCATCTGCTGTCCATTGCGCTTCCAGTTCCTGACTGTTCTCTTCTGTGAGATTCGTCAGTTGAAGGCCCTCCAGAAAGGGTGCATAGCGTTCCCGTTTGACCATTGGGTTGACTGTATACACCCTATGCTTATGTTGTCGAAATTGCTCCAGGATATCTAGTCTGGTGTGTACCAGCTCCCCCGATTGCGCACTTATACGTGTGATCAGCCGGGGTACCTGTTCTCTACACAGTATCTATGCTAACAGCTGACTAGATTTATTTCCCTGTGCGTGCAGCAATTGCCTATATTTAGTAAGTTTATATTTGTCCAGTCTGCCCCATATATCTGTGATTTGTTCATGCAGTTTACGCTCCCGCTCTCTAGTCTTCTCCTGTCCCTGCACGACTGCCTGTACTTGCGCCAGTAAATCTTCCTTATCTCGTAGCTCACCAATCAATTGCCTCCTCACCCCATATGTTAAGCCCATCACTGCACCTCGAACCACCTCCTTCAAGGCATCCCACTCATGGCCCTATTGTCAGTAGTATTCCAATTAAGTGTTATATGGTTTGTTAGCACCTCTGATAATGCCTCCCTGCCTGATCGTCCAGGAGATCCGTTGGGAGTCTCCACCCCCGAAGACCTTGATCCCTGCTATTCCACTGCATCACACAGCCTACCGGCGCATGATCCGATAAAAATCGCGCCAGGTGGATTATGTCCCCAGCCAATAATACAGGTGATTCAGTCACCATGACCCTATCCAGTCTACTGTATGTGTTATGTGTCGGTGTATAACACGTGTAAAGCTTCTATGCCAGGTGCCCTACCCTCCAGATATCCAGCAGACCCAGTTCATGCATTACTTTTCCCAATTGCTTAGTCATACGCGGTTTGGTGCCCTGTCTAGGGGGATGCCTATCCAGTTCAGGATCCAGCACACAATTAAAATCTCCCAACCAAATAAGCGGGGCATCTAGGTCTTCAGTCATCAAATCTTGTATCATTAAGAAAAATGACGGGTCATCTATATTCGGGGCATACGTGTTCAGTATGGTTATCTTTTCTGCCAAGTTTCCCTGTAGCAACGTATACCGGCCCCCAACGTCCGCTCCACATACTGGAGCTTAAAAGGAGTACCCGGGGCCACCCAGATCAGCGTACCCCTAGCATTTGTGGAATATGAAGAATGAAACACTTGACCCCTCCATTTCTTAGCCAATCTTGCGGCACCCACATCATCCAAATGAGTTTCCTGCAGGCACGCAATCTTTTCAGTATGTTTTAAAAACGAACGTACTGTGTCTCTTGGCTCAGGTACCCAACCCTCGCACATTCCAACTAATGAACTGTACCTCTCTCGCCATAATGATTTACTCGCATTTTCTGACAGACGGTATTGCTGCATCTGTCACTCGTGTTCCAACTGACCTTCTAATGCCACACAACTGATACCAATCCCAGACTTAAATCAAACCTGCCCCACCTCCCACCCACAACATTCGGCAACCATCACAATCTAATCTGCCCACCCTCTGCTCGTGCCAGGACGTGCACAGCATCCCCAACAACCCAACTGGGGCAACGACCTTCCACTCCCGCCCCAATCCCGTCCCCCCTTTAATTATGCGACCGCTTCGTAGCCAAAAAAGTCTTAGGCCCCCGGAGTTTGTCCAGAACCCTGCACATCACACTCATACACTTAAGTAAGCATCCTTATGGGCATGCTTGTTCCACCATGCAGGCTGGCCACCATATTCTCCATAGAACAGTAATTACTACATATCATATTACCATACATCTATGACAGCGAGAGTTCATACTCCAAATGGGCCGGTCAGCCAGCTACTGCTTAGTCTTCCTCCCTCTCAGGAGGCTCCTCCAGCAGCATTTCGGGCACAATGTCCATTGTCGGCCCCAGGCTCTGCAATTCCTCATCCAAACCTGCATTTGCCGCTCCTTGTGGCTGGGTCATTTTGTTTCAATCCTCAAGCGCATCCAGCTGCATTGAGCTATCCTCGTTCACCGTGATCCGTTGCTGTTCGGAATCAGCCAACGGTTTTACTCCTGCTTGTTCTTTCCATTGCCCAGGGCCTTTATCAAGTCGCGTTCACCAGTGTCTCTTCTGTCCTCTCTGCTCACCAGGTGGGCGAACTTCCCCTCGCTGTTCTAACAATTCCCAAACTTCCACAGGAGTATCAAAAAAGTGAGCTCTGCCCTCCCAAATTACCTTCAGCTTAGCTGGGTACAGTAACTTATATTGGCGACTCAATTCACGTAGTTTACGTTTAACCCCTAAAAAGAATTTCCGTAAGTCTTGCACGTGTTTCGTGTAATCAGGGAACACCGCAATCTTGTTGTTCTCATACAGGAGTTCCCGCTGTTTTCGAGCCGCCGGCGGTATACAGTCTGTCACGGTAATTTTGTATTTTTGTGATCGTTGCGCAGGGTGTGCCCCCGGTGGCGAGGGCGGGACCAAGGCCCTTTGTGCTCTTTCTATTGCAAAGATATCCAATAGGCCTACAGGCCGTAATTGCATTTGGATCCAGTTTTTCAAGAATTCTTCTGCTGCTCCCTGCTCTGCTTTCTCCGGGAAACCCACCACACGGATATTTCTGCGCCGGGCTCTCCCTTCCGTATCCTCCGTGTGGCTCTCGAGTGCTTTTGTGGCCGTGGTCATCTGTGCCACCTGCTGTTTGAGCATTGCCACGTCCCTTCTGAGCTCCACAATGTCTCCTTCAGCATTTGTGACTTTTTCTACAACTTTCCTTAAATCCGCATGGAGAAGGTTGACATCAATGGAGACGGTATCTATACGATCCTCCAATGCTTTCCTGGTGCCCTGTATAGCCGCCATTAATTCTGCTCTGGTGGGCTCCTGACACTCTCCTTCTAGCTCTTGGTCTATCCCCCTGGCCTGTCATGTCAAACACTGAGGCTGGTGCCTGGGAGTAGTGTACTGTGTGATAGTATTGGGCCCAACCGCCTTCTGGGACTTTTCCTAGCACATTTTGGTTCCGTAATCACAGATCATCCAGCACTTAGTAATGATTAATGAGCGTGAGACTTGTCTTTGCTCCTCTCCAAAGTCCATGCAGGCGCTCGCCTAGCCAGAGCCACTTGTCACATCCAGTACCTATTTCCCAGTTGAGTGTTCACCTGTTATCCAGCCAGCGGACCCCTGTGGGTCAGCCCTATGCTCCACAAATCCACTCCACCAGGGCCAATATTTTTATGGCAACAGGAAGTATCTGGGCCTCTTCTCACGCTCCTTACCACTCCATGTCAATTTAGCTGCAGGCAGAGCTTATTTCCCTCCCGCATGGACACTGTATATACAATAGGGCCTGGCCGGGGTCCACCCAAGTCCGGTCTCTCAATGTCATACAAGTGCGTCGTGCCCTCTGGCCGCTTTCAACTCACAGATCACCACGGGGGGGGGGGGGGGGTAGTAGTAGGCAGCTGTTTTCAGAGCACAGCGCTCCCTGCTCTCATGGCCAATCCTCCCTCACATTACCAGGCTTCGCGGCAGCACTCTCGGGGGCCCCAGTCAAATACCGTGTGATTAGGCATTCCTGCCACCAGCATCCATCGTCAGGCCCTTTTCAGTATCACTACCAAAGCAACTTCAATCCGGTCGAACTGCCGCCGGTCAGCACACCACAGTCGCCACTCAGGCCACATGCAAGTCGCCCCTGATTCCGCTCACCTCTTGGGGCTGCCGCATTACCCCATCAGCGGTTACGGATCGCCAGCCAGGTTCAGACCTAGTCAAGCCCCAGCGCTCCTATTCAGTCCGCCCCTGCTGCTTGCCAGGCAATTCGCGGTTCGTGCGCCCGTCAGGGTCGCTTACCTTTACGCCGCAGGGGTTTTTCTCATCAATGCAGGATCCACAGCAGCTCAATCCTCACCAGATGCCTCTCGGTGGCTAGCCCGGCCCAGCTCATCGGCCGAGCGCCGATCATCCGTCCCGCCCGCTGACGTCCTACTCTCAGGGCCCGCAGTGCGATCCTTGCACAGTATCAGTGCTGAGCTGCTGAATAGCCCCCCGCTTGGTCGGGGGACCAACATTAATCGCCCCCTTCAGTTCATACTGCTGCTGCCTTCTATTCACAGGATATATGCAGGATTTACGGGCGGACAGACCGGGAGCTCAGAAGGCCCACGTCCTGTCGGCCATGTTGCTTGGCCATGCCTCCCCAATAATGAGCATCAACATTAATATTGAAACAACACTGAGCAATCTCGTACACTTCTGATGATAATGGGTCAGTATCCAGTTACCAATGATTCTGAGTGACCGAAGACCGAGTTACTCATGCCTCTAACTGCATTGAGACACACATTTGAATGCGTTCTTGATGATACTTGTTTTACACATACTGTGACCATGCTTTCCAATATACTGGAGCACGTACGACATTAGTTACGGCCTTTTGTGGCGAATACTGGGTATATTATTACATGTCACGTGTGGAAAAAGCAAAAAAGTATTGCTGAGTAGATGGTTTGTTGGTTTAAACATCTGCGCCAGAGATGTGTGTGTAAGCTATATACCTCGGGTTTCGAACTTGACAAGGGAGAATTTACACAAGCGTGGTACAGGGTGCTGCACAGATGATAACTCACTGGTTGAAGGTCAGTATCTCCTGGTCGGGTAGGCTGACTTGGGCACGAATTGAGCCATGTGGAATAGCTAGTCAAATGTATGAGAGGAATTATTGAACTCGAGTTTAGGTGATGGAGCACCAGTCATGTCGTTTTAGATGAGATGGTGTGGAAATGTTGAGGAAGTGGCACGGATGGCTGGGCGCATGGGTGGAATGGTATGTCTTGGATGAGAAAGCGGAATTGGGTTTTTACAATGCACCCAACAAATAAATGAATCGCCGGTCAAAACGCACAATCCTTGTTTATCCAATGAACAATGTACCTTCTTCTATTTCCAGGACTTTAAATCATGCTGGCTTACAGAAATGTTACTTATGTGCTTACATATGACACTTTTTTATGATTATTTTATCCACTTAATGCTGTAGGGGAAGTGAACAGTCATGTTTGTGTGGTTGAAGAGAAACCTCGAACTGAGGTGTGGATGTAGTTGTAGAGTTGCCCCTCTTGTTGTGGCTAGTCGCTGCCCTCTCTCTTGAGGTTGTAGACCTGTTTAAGGTGACGAATCGTGCGTTAACCTGATTTTTGTTAACCAAAGAGAGGAGCTGAATGGTTTCTCTCCATTTCTGTCACAAAAATGATATGTGGAAATCGAGTAGTGGTTGACTTCATTGCTGTGTGAAGCATGATTCAGCGTCAGATTGCACTGAATGACCCCAGGGCAGGCAGCCAAATGCTGTGTTTTCATTCATGCTCCCAGCAAAACCGGTATGAGCGGCTGAAGTAAAGGATTTTCTTTGTTTTGGCAGGCCTGGGCAGTGCTGCTGCGTAGTACAACGGGGTACAACCACAACTGAAAACAGCGGAGGCCTACCATCAAACTGGAGCTAGCTTGAGCTACATACCGGGCATCAAGAATGGCTTCCATCGATCCGTACCAGAACATTATAGTAAGTGCATTTGTTCTTTTTGGTTTTACGTAGCCTTTGAATTGCTGTTTTCATCCTAATGTGCAGTTAAACATTGGCTTGTGGCCTTATATACAAGTTTTGCAATCTCTGGTGAGTTCTCCTAGTTGTTGTTACACAGGTGCATTTGTTTTAAGGTTCCTGGGCTCAGAATCCTTAGACTCACTCAGCTCCTCGATAAGCGAGTATGGATGAGACCATACCACGATGAGGGGCGAGGTTTGAATGGGCCCATGGCCACTTAAAGGGAAAGACTTCCAATGTATACCACCACCAGTGTTTAGGTGTCTCCTTAGATTCATTTCCACATTTCTTTGCTTCTTCTTGCTTCTCTGTGTTTCCTGGATATTTCTTTTAATCTTGCAGGGCACATGCTTTGAAGTTTATATGCCACTTCTGGATCTCTGAGTCTAGTGGGACTCAGTGTTCACACACTGCGTTCTTGATATCTGCATTTGTCTCCCATTTATGAAGTCTTAATCCTGGAAATATCATACCAAACAGAAGAGGATATGGTTTGATTGTTGCCGTGCCGCACAAAAAGAGCCCGCCCTATTGCGGTGACGGCTGTTGTTATTAGACCCCGCGGCACTTGTATGCATAAAACTACCATTTGGATATCGCACACCTTTCACTAAGTTGCATGAAGGAGTGGCGATACAGTACTAATGTTTTGTGGTTTGCCACCCTATGGGGACCACACGCCTATGACATATGGTAGGAATTAATTTTGTTTAGGGGTACATATAAGGGTTGTACTGGCTAATGTGGATGAGAAACACACATATGCTTGTGTGAGTGTGTGTTGAACTGTAGATAGACCAACGTAACGCATACTCAGCCCAAGCTGGGACACGCAACATTTTCCCACATGCTGAGGGGGGATCATTTATTCACACAGTGATGTTTTCCCTTGTGAGTTTGACTAGGAAGGTGTGGCTTGATTATTAAGGTTAATAAGCACACACCATTACCAGTATCCAGTCATATCCAAATGAGCTGCCTTCCTTACAACTCTTTTGATAATCAGAACAAGTGGTCACAATATTTTTAAAATATTGTTCTGTTTTTGTTTGTTTGGTATACATGTATAGCTCTGTTTTTGGGTGGGGATTGATGACGGTGAGTGGTGTTTTATAGATAGGTTCAGGGTAAGAACTGCAGCATGCCTTTTCTCCTTGTATTACCCTATGACACGAGTGTTGGATTTGGTGACGGGCACAGTTGACACAGATACACATGTACACCCCTGTATAGGGCAAGGGTAGTCATGTGAGAAATTGCTTTTTATATATTTTTCAGCATTATAGGCGGACCCTACTGCATTGATGGGGCCACTAAAATAACCACTAAGTCAAATGTATGGCTGGTAAAAAGTTTTTGTTAGCAGTGACATAGATCTTTTTGGTCCTGGCGCATGCCTATGAACTTTATTGATTTTTTTCTGGCAGAAACATGTTGACCACATAAGCTAGGGTAGATTCATTACCCCTGTCCACTCTATTTTTAACTCTATCCAATGGGGGCACCAGAATAAAGGGCAGTTTTCGCGCACCATAAGATAGTTTTAACTGCACTATTTTGGCACTCTGCCCCTCACTATAGTACCTTTACATTGCTCATCTTGATATGCAAAAGGCCTCCACTCCTCTCCCTCCTTCTTCTTGGAGTTGTTCCCCACACTGGGCATCTTGCCGTCCCAGTGTGAGGCGGGAACCCTGTGATGAAGCAGGTCACCGTTAGGTGAGTGAGGGTTCTCGTCCGAACAGCAAAGTGCTCTCTAGCTCTTTCAGATCACTCCTTGTCAGGTCACTACCTTTTCACACTCAGACCACCTGGATGTACACATTGTGTGTTTATATGGGCTTCTGTCTGATGACAGGTGGTCTGAGACCAACATAAACTGAGACCAAAATCTCTGCAGGGACTGTGTTGGCCACTCCTGAAAAGTCAGAGCCTTCATTATACAGAGTAATTATCAAATTAATTCACTTAATGCAAAGCTCTCCTTTATAAGGATCTAGCATTGCAAAACCAATAAGAAAAGCAAAAGAGGCATATTAATAAATAGATTAGACAAGCCCCTTAGCTACTGTAATCAACAACCTGACCCTGAATAGCAACTACACTACTTTTAGGACGTTGATATAGACTGTTTGCCAGATTGCACTGCATTGGTTAGTAAATGTAGGTATGCTCCTACCCTGCACAGTAAGAGGACAGCCTCCACATCCACCATAGATGCCCATTGCGGGACAAGAATCGCATACCTCTGGGTTCCATCCCAGTTCTCATTTTTCACAGTAAAACCCCTTTTTACATCCCCAAAGTCCACCATTTCTCACATTCTGTAGGGTCAGAACCTCAACCACAGTTACAACGTCCACTTGAGTTTCAATTGTGCAGGGCTAGAACTCCATAAGCAGCTTCCAATACACTGGCATTCTTTTACGAGGTGCGAGTCTCCCAGACCCAGTATCCACCACACTTCTAACTCATAAGAGCACTTCATACCAGAATCCACCCAAGCTTCCACCCTGCTTTGTAAGTGTCCTTTGTATTTTATCATCCAGCTCAACTTCTGTCCAGAAGATCAAATTCGAGTTCTTGCACTACATTGTAAGATTCTTCTGCAGCTCAATCATTACCACTGTCCATCTTTTGCAGTGTAAGTGCACTTCAGCGCCAGGATCTAACCAGCTTTCTTTGTGCAGAATATGAATTCCCTGTGGATCCAGCAACCACCCTACTTCCTTCTTGGTTTGAAGGAACCCCACGGTTACGCCTTATGCCCTTCTGTTCTCTTGACGGATTAGATCCATCCTCATACTTGAGAAACAACCATTGTTGTCTAGCGTTGGGTAAGATCCCATTCACAGTCCACCTGTTCCAGAAGCCATCCTGTCTTTTTTTAAGTGCTGGGGAAGGCACCCATAGCTCCCCCATCTATCTACCTCTGCTTCCTCCTGCAACTAGCGTCAACAACCTGAGCTCTCCTACCTGGTGGGATGCTTGCATCTTCAGCATCCTACCCAACACCACAATGAATGTTTGGAAGTCCCCATATTCCTCAACAGTTGCCTTGCCAGTTCCTGCAAGTAAGTGCCCACAACTCTATCATCAGTTCTACTGAGTCCCTATTTAAGGTTCCCATGTCCATATTCCTTTATCAGTTGCAAAGCCCATGCCTATGTTGATTTAGAGCTGCAGTTCCACTTTCAGAGTGCACAAAAGCTTTGCGGTATTTAGAGTCTCGGATGCGCCGAGAGCAGCTCAATATCTGTACACTTGCTGCTGAAGGAAGGAAATTTAGATATCTCTATATTTAGTGACGGTTATGCATATGCTGACCACAATGACACCGAGTAGCTTCTGAAAAGAAAATGAAGGGGTTTTTATACAGTATGTATTGAGGTAGACAATGTGCACTTAGATATTAGTTGTTTAAAGAGGTACAATCTATTGTTTAAGTGACTGTCATCTTTCACAATTTCTAGCTGTAATTTTAGTCTGAATTGAAGTTACTGGGAGCTAAATGCTCCTACTTGGTCATCGTGGCGACTGAAAAAATGATTAATTTAGTGCATAATTCTGAGATCTCATGCTTTTGTAAATAACAGTAGTTGGACTTCAAAACAGTGAGTAAACAGCTCCCACTCAGGTTTGGCCAGTCACCTAAACTAACTTCATCATAGGAATAATGCTGAAATTCCTAGTATCTTTCGTTCTACGTCAACCATGCCACTCTAGCGAAGGCTCACCATATGCACATCAGTACCGACCCTGCTTCGCACAGAACAGTTCATCCCGAGCTGCCAGGTGAGGTCCCCTTGAGAAGGTACCACAATCCAACCCCAGACCATTTGCATGTAGCTGGAGCCCCATGGCAAAATAAACACAAGACCCATTTCTGAGCTGGAGCCCCATGGCACAATAAACACAAGACCCATTTCTGAGCTATCCCATGCATCCAGTGGTTTTTGATTGGGGGTAAAGACATGGCTCAATGCCAGAATGGGCTGCCCACCCCATTTATTTATTTTCATGTAAAAATATTCCTTGTGTCCAGTGGGCTTTCTGCCCCGCTGGAGAACAGAAAGACACTTGGGTCCTTTAGCCGTGGGCGTCCTGCCTCAGTGGGCCACGCCCAAACCATTCTTTTCATAATTTCTAGTGAGCTTTCTGTCCTCTCTTGAGGAGGGTGGATTATAGAAAAAACCCTTAATATGCTCCCTAAGGGGGACAAACTGTTGAGCCAATTAGGGTGACACAACACAGCTCAATGCCAGGAAATTTGTCCCCACTCCAATTTTTTTCTTTTTCAATAAAAGCAAATAGCGGTATCACTCCCGCACTTACTGGTGCTTGAAGGACCTCGGATATGCTCCCGTGAACCGATCAAAATGAAACAGCCAAGGGAACCTCTTCTCTTGCATCTGGATATTATTACCTAAACGGAAAATCTTTCTGGTGCCAGAACTAGAATCTGCTTCTGTGGAGCAAAAGACATTCACGTTCCACTGCTTTCTAGAGCTAATGTGGAGGACGTTTACAACTCGTCCACCGCATTAAAGAAATTAAGGAATGTAACTTGGGGTGGAGCGTTCAGAAAGAATGGCTTTAAAGTAGCGATCAAATAAGATGTCTGAAAAAAGTACATCTATGTAAAAAAAAAATCTCTCAAATACCTGTATGAGGTGAAAAGCAGAGTGCAGCCTTCCAGTTACATACTGCTCATGTCTTGGGCTAAGCAGAAGTACCATGCAGGTGTGAATAGGACAGCTACTGCTCCTAGTAAGGCTGGACCATATTCATAACTTGTGAGCCTCAGTTTCTCTTGTAATTGTATTAAAGCTTACTTTAAAACAAAAAAAATACACTTTATGAAGTTTGTCTTATTGCAATTTTATATGATGTGATCTATTGATGATCTATTTACTTGTTTTTAATTCTTCGTAACGCTTATATTGACAAATGGTTTTAATGAACACAAATTTCACTTAATAAAAAGAAAACGTGCATATAAAACAAATGGGATGAATTCGAACCTGCAAGAGTTATGCAATGCAGTAAAAAAATTGTGTGAAGTGACCTGAAAACCAGTGCATAAAATAAAGCGTCTGACGTTCTGGGAAAAAACATAGGCAAAGATTACAAAAAAAGCTGCATTTCTGAAAAGCTTTGTCAAGCATAAAAAGGTGAAAAGGTAAAGTTGGATGGTAATGTATGAGTTAACATTACATAGCAACGAACGAATGTTTAAAAGTCACTGTTGACAGTTAGATGAGAAGTCGGTTTGCTAGCAGATTTAAACTATAGCTGCTCCTCTGACTCATTAACGACAATTTTGAAACATTCGGATTCGGTGCTTTTCGAGGGGTGCCTATAAGTAGTCACTTACCTGTGACTTTTTAATTGGGCTACTAACCACCACACCCGAGTCTACTCTAGGTGGTGGCCCGCCGTGCTGTGCAAGTTATTTCTGGTCATACTTGCCCCACAGTACCTAGTAACTAAAGGGATTTCTTTTATTTGTTTTCTTACAGAGGGTAAACGTGGAAACACTTGCAACAGCCGCCCTAATCATCAAGAAGGGCTTGATGGGCAGTCCTGCAAATTAACAATCAATCAATCATTTATAAAGCGCAGCTAATCACCTGTGAGGGTCTCATGGCGCTGGAGTTGCAAGCTGCTGCGCGGTGATCTGTTCATTCGAACAGCCAGGTCTCTTTTGTTATCTTTCCTTGTGCGAAACTGTGAGAACAGCACTGCAGTGTCCTCACCAGTGAGTTTTCTCACATTAGACATCGCCAGCTTTACACTAACGTCCTTGTGCAGCATACACGAATTGTGCCCAGTGCAGAGGAGCTGGTCTCTCTCCACGGCTTCCAGTGACGCGAAGTGGTGCATGGGTTCCCAAGCGTCGATCATCCTATTCTGTGCAGTTGTTTCTAGTGGAGAATGACGGTGGCGACAGTTCCGTGTTGATTAGCGTGATTGGTGTGTGCTCCTGCAGCGGGCAGACCTTTCTTTTTCATACGATGCGGATTTCTCAGCCACATCAAAACTTGTAAGGAGGGAGGACCAAAAACTCGTTGCTTTTCAAAATACATTTGGTTTCCATCAATGTACAAAGGTTTCTTGGTGTAGAGCTCCGAATTTCTGCCAACTCTTTTTGCAGCCCTCCCACCTGGTGCATTGGCATGGGGTTCATTACAAGCCCCCCCCCCCCCCCGCCTTGCTTAAAAATGGAGGAGGGCCCTACCACCTTCAAATGTGACAACGTGTCACACATCAATTAGAAAATCGAAACCGCGCCTAAAGATCTGAAAATGAATGTGGAGTAATGAGGCTCCTGCCTCGGTATCCAAAAACTCATCACTGTTCGAAGGCATCTGACAGACGAACTGATGAAGACAAGACTCGCGACCCCCCCCCGCCTTGTGCAAGGGCACGGAAGGAAATGAAGCACAGCTGCCCCGGTGCCCCCGCCATGGCAAAGTGTGTGGGACTTTGTAATATCCCCCACCTTTCCAAAGAGTAAGAAGACAATATTTGCTCCCAAACTCCTCTTTCATTGAGTGGGTGGGAATCCCCCACCCCCCACCCACTCTGGCATGGGAGGGGAATTCGGCTGTCTCGGTCCTCTTATACTGACTCCTTGACCTAATACGGGAGGGTCGGGTTTAAAATTAAGTCTTCGTCTTGCCCTAGGGTTGGGAATGAATATTTGCCGACACACATCGCCGATTCTGTAAGTTTCGCCCCCCAGCTACCTTGCCCCAGGGTGGTGCGGTGTTGTCATTGGGCGGGACAGGTGTTAAAAAAAAAAAATGCTGCTGTTAGCTAACGTGGTGCCATCTTTTCATTCCATGAGGTGGCAGACGAGCAGCTGCCAACAGCCCCCTCGATGCACACCATTTTGCAGGATGTCACTGCCTCACTGTCTCTTTGGCCTGCAAGGCAGCTCACAGCTATGCCACAGCCCTCTGTGCAATTAAGAAGCAAGTGCAAGCTGCACCGCTCTGACCCGCGGCACATTACAGACACGCAGGACCTCTGTGCAAGTATGCCATACCACTGAAAATAAAAAGTAACCCAATAACATGGTATTTAAAGCAACAGTGCTATGGAACCGTATTCGCACAATAGGGCAAAGATCAATTCAACAGAACTGACATTAGAAAACCACAATTTACTGCCTCATAGTTTGCATACTGCAAAGGCATTGTATAGGGAAACAAATCTACTAACTGCCCGGGGACCATGTCAATATGATTTTCCCTAACTTAACAAATTTAACCCATTGCATCCTGGTTTTGGTTAAAAAATTCTTTAAAAAAAAAAAAAAGCGAATCCATGACAGAGCACAATGGCATAAACCGCAAATGCACAAAGTTTAATATGCTAATTATTCCAAGTCTTGAGGGAGGAAAGGGGTGACATGACTCTCCCGAGTCTTCACCTCTTGTGAGTGGGGGCCCTTCCTAACACTAAACAGTGGTAATACATTTGATTTTTCACTGCATATCATCATATGCGCGACCCATGTTAAAATTTTGGGATCCTTAATAACTTTGGCCTCCCTTGACCAGTCTGCACCAAGCTTGGAGAACATTTTTGGGGGAGATCAAAGAACATTCCATAGTTGGTGCAGATTGGTTAAACTGTTAGAAAGTTATTGGGAGCGGTGGTGCTCATGCTTGTTGTCATTTGTCCGCGAAGTGTCATTTCCTATAGAAATTCTATTTTGTGCGAATAATATTGAACCCGCTGAAGGGATACTCACCTATTTGTTTTGTGGAAGACATGCCTTTTGTTTCATTTTCTTCATTTGGTGAATGTCAGTTCAGGTTTTTAGGTCGAGCCTGGGCAGCGCATGCGCTGCTCTGCTAGGCATGCTGTATTAGAGCATGGACTTGAAGCTCCGCCCACTCTCCGCCCATATTTTTAATTGGCTTGTCTTTTTTTTTTTGTAATTTTTTTTTTTTAGATATGAGGCCAAACATGAGTTCCCAACGTGCTTGTACTCTGTGGACATCTCATTCACAGGTTTCGCTGGCGTTATAGAAAAGGACACGTTATTAGTTCATGAACAATGTGGATAGTTCCCGGTACAAAGATTACACGTTCCCGGTACAAAGATTACACACACTTCTGACAACAGAGGCACAATTCCTAATATATATATATATATATATATATATCCACGCTACACTCGCACCAGTGTCTCGCACTCTCGAACGGGTGCTGTTGGGCGGGGGGTGCACCCGCCAAATATTCACGCTTCCAGTCTTCCTTCTTTTAAGAAAAGACACAGCACTCGCGGGGTCGAGTCAAGATTTATTGTGACTCAACGCTAAAAAACCAGACGCGTTTCGGGTATGCCTTTCTCAATGGTTTACAGGCATCACGGAAGCCGCCATATTTATAATACATTACATTGCCACTACTTCCGTGCAACAACAACAACAAAGGACTAACATGTCCTTGTAATCATTAGCGCCATATTGTAATGGTTTATATAAAACGAAATGAAGTGAGCGTTCGTTGTACTCAACTACTGGTGATCACATTAGCTTGGTTTAAATAAACGCAAATTGTTTATGATTTTAGGCAAACAATATTTGTATTGAAATCTCGCCCATAATGGGCTAACATTCAATGTCGATGTATATGATGTATATGATTTTCCTACGATCCATATCGACATAACGAGAAACCAATATACATCAGATCATATCACGAGTCGTGTTGAAAATTATATTAGACAACGTCAACTGTTCCTATTTACATTTTACCAGGTACAAATACCAATACCAATACCAATGTTAACTATGCTGGCCTGTATTCCCAAAAGCAATTTGCAAAATAATACAGCCCTGAATGGGCCAAGTCCCCCTTGGAATCCTGGAGTGGTGCTTTCTCGACGGCCGGACCGCCGATTCCAATGGGGCCGTGAGGTGAGATGCACGAACCTCAATACGGAGAAGCGGCGCAGGATTTAGGACACGATCCAATGGCTGGGGTTCAATCAGGACTTTATCGCAAGCAGTCATTTGTACAGTTAAATTAAAGGTGAAATTATTGCACTACAACCCCCATAATGCCTTCGCACTCTCTCATCTGAGCTGCCCCAATCAGGGGCGTGTCATTGGGTAATTATATATGAGGGAGTATGCACACCGAAGTACGTCACTTACCGTGAAGTGCCTTTGAAAAAGTGGAAACGAAACGCGTCAGGCAAGTCTGCTTTTAACATACTGGCTTTGTGTGCTGCTTTGTGAACTGTGTCCAGACCTGATGACTGAGGTTGGTAACCTCGCCGTATGCTCGAGTGCTTCTCAAGCAAAGGACTACCATTGTTTTGGTGTATGTATATATATATATATATATATATATATATATATATATATATATATATATATATATATATATATATATATATATATATTTCAAAGCTCCAAGGTTCCCACCTGTGGAGATGCACTCTGACATCCACTGTAGCCTCCACATTGAGACTCCGTGATTCGGAGCTCCGTGGTCCCAAATTTCCGGGTGGTGCATCTCCCGCGGCTGGGAGGCCGCGTAAAAATCAAAGCTCCAAGGTTCCCACCTGTGGAGACGCACTCTGACATCCACTGCAGCAACCTTCATGAGGTAAAAGCCGGATCGGCTGGCGGATCCAGTTTACAGCATGCCTGTCGATTCACGCCTGACGTGTTTCATGCTCATTGCACTCTTCAGAGGCGTGACAGTCATATGTTTTGTTTATCTCTGATGAGCCGTGCACAAAAGGTGCCCTGCGGGCACCTTTTGCACACGGGGTGGGGAGAATGTGGATTTTTTTTTTTTTTTATTATTTCTTACCGTACGCGTACGGTAAGCGTAATCGGCGAAATTTTCGAAAAAATTACAATTGCCTTTTTTCACTTGGGGGATCGTTGGGGACTCCCTCGACATGGCTAGGTGCTTGGGAGCTGTGTAAACAGCCCCTTTACATGATTTGCACTTTGTTTTTCAACCCCCTGTCAGAGTGCGAGAGAGAAAATGGCGGCCGCCGCTTCCTGGTTTCGACCGATTCGAATGTTTACTAAGATCTAAGGGCCAATCAGAATAGCGCTCGCGCACGCCACCGTACGCGTACGGTAAGCGCACCGTAAGCGCACCGTAAGCTGCCACAGATATATATATTGATTTAAAGGCTATTTTCTCAGAATCTACTGAACAGATTTACACCAAACCTACAAAAGGCACTTCCTTGACCTGAGGACTTCCTCTCTGCCAAATTTCAAGTAATTCTGTTCAGCCGTTCGGGCTGTAGCTGTGTCTAAAGGTCCTATGGAAAAATGCATGGGAAAAACGCGTTTTGGGACCCCCCTTTTATCTCAGCCCCCGCTTGACGAATCCCCCCCGAGACTTTCAGGGTAGGAGCGGAGCGTAGCGCCCCACCTATTTTGAAAAATTCGCGAGGATTTGTCAACCGGCGCCAAAGTTATTCAAAATAGAATGTTGCGGATTTCCTATGGAAACGTGGTCCTAACTATAACTACCTACTGGCGACCGCCAGTAGGTTATATATATATATATATATATATATATCTATATATATCTATATATATATATTCTCTCCAACAATCCAGAAAAAACGCAAGCACACTTTGAGAGTTGCAGTGTGTGACATTTACTGACTGCACCAGCAACTTTTGTCAGCTTACGCCTTGATCACGCTAAAGGCTAAGCAATACTAGTACATTTTTTATGCATGACAAACATAGTGAAAGGACAAATGAATAAACCATAGTGAACACATAACCCATGGCGGCCATCTTAACACTATTACTCAGTGTGTTAGAAAATACACAATTACAAAATAAGTCCATTACTAATTCATTCAGTACTTATCCTAAAATAGTTAATGCCACAAATAATGAAATTGATTGCATCTACGTCAAGTAAATATTGGAACAGCACGTAAGGCATCGCATCAGCGTACAAGAGACTGGCTAATAAATGTAAATTACCAACAGTGCAAAATACATATAAACAATATAACCAATGTGGTAAATGTCAGTTAATAGTCCGGATGAAACCAATTAACATTTACCACATTGGTTATATTGTTTATATGTATTTTGCACTGGTATTATTTGTGGCATTAACTATCCATAAAAAATGTACTGGTATTGCTTAGCCTTTAGCGTGATCAAGGCGTAAGCTGAAACGCATTGCTGGTGCAGTCAGTAAATGTCACACACTGCAACTCTCAAGGTGTCCTTGCGTTTTTTCTGGATTGTTGGAAAACTGTGTTTTCATGTTGCAGGGTTTCCGGTACCCTGAGCGAGGATCGCCCGATCTGACAGCCCTTTACCTTTATCGGATTCTTTGGTGCAATATTAATTGGTTTTTGAGGCTGACTACCGTACGGACTAAATCGCCGGTGTATCGGGGAATCCAGGTTGGTGTACGGCTTCCTAAAACATGAGTACGTCGCAGCTGGGATCGGTGCGTGACGTAACTGAACCAGCAGATTTCTAATACCTTAGCTGAAGAGCATGGCGATCTGAGGGCTGAGCAGGAGTTTTTGCACCCGATCGGCACCATGGCATCTGCGTCGGCTGACCTAGTGTTTGTTGGAACTCGGGGGTGCTGGCTCCAGTTCGGGTTTTGATTTGCCATTTTGCTCTTGAGCGTGTTTGGAGGTGAAGGGAGCCTCCGTAACTATAGGATTAACGAACCTTAACGGAGGCATTGAGAGGACTGTGATAGTGTCAAATTACATCATGGCTGCAGCTTTGGAGACTAAGCGCAAAAATACGGCAGATACATTATTTGTTACATCAGCAGGTGGAAATGGTAATGCAATGCATGTACCCACAACAATTACAGAGGAAATTAAAACTCAGGCATTATTCAATCAATTCGAAAAAACTCCATAGAAAAGAACTGGCTAAATGGTGGGAAGCTGAGTCCCTACAGAGGTACATAGATGTGACACTTGTACCGAGGTGCTTGCGTATATGCACCATACCCACATATGAGGATCCCGATCCAGAGATGTTTGAGGAGTGGTCCAACAACTCCAATGCCTGTTCTATTACCATGTTACGCATACTGGTAAAATATGCTATTAAAGATCGCATAAAACTACTGGCAGAAATTGACTTGTTACTGGCGGAATTAGAGAAATTAACAACAAAGCACATTATTGATGCTTTTATGAAGAATTTGACTACCAAAATGGAAAAGTTAGAAGATGAGATCACAGCCACAAAATAACACAAATTTCTCAGAGATTATAAGCACTTTCTCAGAGATTATAAGTACTATCAGGCTGGTCGTACCTTAACGTTTCATAAGAAATATGACCATCTTTTTGATAAAGAGGGCAAGTTGGCGACTAATTCCTTCGCATCGCCTCTGATAGCTGAAATCTCTGAGACTGACGTTGCTGATGGAAATTTTTCAGATGCATCTACATCAGCAATCAATCAAGTCCAACAGAAAAAAACAAGTCATTTTTTAGTCCAGTTTCAGTTAATGAACCAAGGAAGGACAGAACAACAGCACGAGCAAGGTGCTCAGAGAGGGAGGGGCGGTAGAGGAAGAACCAGAGGAACAAAAAAGCAAAACAGGGGAGCAAATCAAGACGCACTAACCACTGTGGGAATGATGACAAGGGGCAAACAAGTGCAAAAATGACTGTTAATATCTCACTGCAGACCTTATCGGCAGAAGAAACTCAGCTCCTAGGTTTAGGTTTGTCCTTTTGCCCTACTATGAATTTGAATTTTGCCCATACTAAGATTGATCTGTTTTACTTTTCCCGTAAGTTAAAATTGAAGAAATGGTTTGATACCACATGCAAGTCAGTACTAGAGCGGAGACAGCTTCCCTCAGTAATCTTAATGTTGATGATGTGTAAGTTCTTAACATCCTAACATCCCAAGATGAACAAATGGCAAGTGATGACGATATGATTTTGAATGCACAAGAGTTTGACATTGATGTGAATCCAGGAAGTGGGTTTAAACCAAGGTCTGTATTTTTACCTCAGATCGAATGTGATGCCATTGAGGTGGTTGAGAGAGGGGTTTTGGCTGATCTTAAAAAAATGCGACACAATAGGACTCCTTTTGGTAATAAGGATCTCAGTTTAGAGCAAATGAAGGCACTTGAGAACCTCAAAGCCGACCAGACCATCGTAATTCGACAGTCTGATAAAGGAGGGAACGTTGTGATAGTAGACAAGCAAGCCTATTTGACGGAAGGTCTTAGGCAACTGTCTGATGTTACGTGTTACTGCATTTCAGACAGGAATGCCATCTTGAATTCTAATGTAGGTACGGGGAGTTGTTGGTAGATTGGAGAGAGCGGGGATTGTTGGAGTGGGAGGAATATAATTATCTCAAATGCCCCCACCCACGAATCCCAATACTCTACTACCTAAATTACATAGGGATCCAGTCAGTACCCCGGAGAGGCCTATTGTTTCCTCCATCGGGTCACTGCTAGAGAATACCTCATAGTTTATTGATCATTATCTACGTCCATTTGTGGTTAACCTGCCAGCATATTTGAGGGATACAACACACTTTTTGACAATGATGGGATCTATTGGGATCCTAATTATATTTTGGTTACTTTAGATGTGTGTAGTTTATACACTTGTATCCAGCATGATATAGGTTTGCAGGCTGTCAGATATTATATGAAAACTCGTTCTATTTCTTTATGGTCACATTCTGAAATGATTCTTGTAATGATAGAATTTTGTTTAACTAACAACTTTTTTCTATTTCATGTCATCTATCGCCAGTCACAGGGCACGGCGATGGGAACCTGCTTCGCCCCCAGCTACGCTAATTTGGTGATGGGCTGGTGGGAGGAGCAGGTGGCCTCACAACTTGTGGATTATGACAGCTGCATCCTGTGGCTGAGCTATATAGATGACCTCTTTATCATTTGGAATGGTGACATTGATTCAGTCAAAGGTTTTGTCAAGAAACTTAATGACAATCCTTTTAATTTTGTCTTGACTAAAACATAAGTGAAACCAGAATTGAGAGCAATTGTAGTTCCGAGAGTAGTTACCTGAAAGAAAAGGAACTTATGTCACAAGGTTTTAAAGAAAGAGGGTATAGCCTCAGAACGATTTCGGAGGCATGTACTAGAGTTGAGTCAGTTACTCGTACACAGTTGTTACATCCTGTAAACTGTGATTCAAGCCCTGACAAGTTGAGATTTATTACTACTTATTCAGGACACGCACAAGACGTTCGCCAGATACTCAAAAAACATTGGCATGTCTTGCTAACTGACTCTAACCTTCGAAAACCTCTGAATAGTTGCCCCCAAATCACCTTTCAAAGAAATTGGACACTCTGAGATGAATTAAGTCCCAATCATGTGACTCAAAAAAGTGGGGCAATGAGTAAGATACGCCCTGGGGGGCTCGTTGTTGTAAAAAATGCAAAGCCTGTAGGAATAGCATTGAGTGCACAACATTAGCCATCAAGTAGAGAGAGGGTACATGTGATTAAAAAAGCTCTCACTTGCAATACGACATATTGTATTTATGCACTTGTGTGCCATTGCAATAAGGCTTATATAGGGAGTACGATTCACTGTGCAAAGAAACGTGTACTAGAACATGTCAGAGCTATATGTCATAATAACAGACAGTACCCTGTTGCCCGACATTTTTTTGACCACCATCTTCAAGATTAAAAACCTTTAAGAATGGTGGTTCCTGAAAACAGACGGGGTGGGGACAGACAACTTGCATTACGCCAATTGGAGTCAAGATACATTATTGATCTAGAAACCATGACTCCCTAAGGGTTAAACTCAAGTGAAGAGTTAGCAGTACACCTGCAGAATTAGGATATGCAATTGTAAATATATTAATGCTGCCAATTTTGTTGTGTAATGATTTTAATGTGTTTGGAATCATTTTAAATTTTAACAATTTGAATTTATTTTTTCACATTTTGTCAGGTGATTTGCACTCGTTTAACTCAGGCCGCTCAGACACATGTTATGTATGAAACTTCTCATCCAGTTGGGCAACACTGTCTATTTGATGAAATAACATGAATCCTTCGCCCACTTGGGCAGAATTGTTGATTGGTATCATCCGGACTGTTGACTGACATTTATCACATTGATTATATTGTTTATAGGTATTTTGCACTGATGGTAATTTACATTTATTAGCCAGTCTCTTGTACACTGATGCGATGCCTTACATGCTGTTCCAATATTTACATAACATTTAATTGACGTAGATAAAATCAATTCCATTATTTGTGGCATTAACTATTTTAGGATAAGTACTGAATGAATTAGTAATGGACTTATTTTGTAATTGTGTATTTTCTAACACACTGAGTAATAGTGTTAAGATGGCCGCCATGGGTTGTTATGTGTTCACTATGGTTTATTCATTTGTCCTTTCACTATGTTTGTCATGCATAAAAAATTTACTGGTATTTCTTAGCCTTTAGCGTGATCAAGGCGTAAGCTGAAACGCATTGCTGGTGCAGACAGTAAATGTCACACACTGCAACTCCCAAGGTGTCCTTGCGTTTTTTCTGGATTGTTGGAAAACTGTGTTTTCATGTTGCAGGGTTTCCGGTACCCTGAGCGAGGATCGCCCGATCTGACAGCCCTTTACCTTTATCGGATTCTTTGGTGCAATATTAATTGGTTTTTGAGGCTGACTACCGTACGGACTAAATCGCCGGTGTATCGGGGAATCCAGGTTGGTGTACGGCTTCCTAAAACATGAGTACGTCGCAGCTGGGATCGGTGCGTGACGTAACTGAACCAGCAGATTTCTAATACCTTAGCTGAAGAGCATGGCGATCTGAGGGCTGAGCAGGAGTTTTTGCACCCGATCGGCACCATGGCATCTGCGTCGGCTGACCTAGTGTTTGTTGGAACTCGGGGGTGCTGGCTCCAGTTCGGGTTTTGATTTGCCATTTTGCTCTTGAGCGTGTTTGGAGGTGAAGGGAGCCTCCGTAACTATAGGATTAACGAACCTTAACGGAGGCATTGAGAGGACTGTGATAGTGTCAAATTACATCATGGCTGCAGCTTTGGAGACTAAGCGCAAAAATACGGCAGATACATTATTTGTTACATCAGCAGGTGGAAATGGTAATGCAATGCATGTACCCACAACAATTACAGAGGAAATTAAAACTCAGGCATTATTCAATCAATTCGAAAAAACTCCATAGAAAAGAACTGGCTAAATGGTGGGAAGCTGAGTCCCTACAGAGGTACATAGATGTGACACTTGTACCGAGGTGCTTGCGTATATGCACCATACCCACATATGAGGATCCCGATCCAGAGATGTTTGAGGAGTGGTCCAACAACTCCAATGCCTGTTCTATTACCATGTTACGCATACTGGTAAAATATGCTATTAAAGATCGCATAAAACTACTGGCAGAAATTGACTTGTTACTGGCGGAATTAGAGAAATTAACAACAAAGCACATTATTGATGCTTTTATGAAGAATTTGACTACCAAAATGGAAAAGTTAGAAGATGAGATCACAGCCACAAAATAACACAAATTTCTCAGAGATTATAAGCACTTTCTCAGAGATTATAAGTACTATCAGGCTGGTCGTACCTTAACGTTTCATAAGAAATATGACCATCTTTTTGATAAAGAGGGCAAGTTGGCGACTAATTCCTTCGCATCGCCTCTGATAGCTGAAATCTCTGAGACTGACGTTGCTGATGGAAATTTTTCAGATGCATCTACATCAGCAATCAATCAAGTCCAACAGAAAAAAACAAGTCATTTTTTAGTCCAGTTTCAGTTAATGAACCAAGGAAGGACAGAACAACAGCACGAGCAAGGTGCTCAGAGAGGGAGGGGCGGTAGAGGAAGAACCAGAGGAACAAAAAAGCAAAACAGGGGAGCAAATCAAGACGCACTAACCACTGTGGGAATGATGACAAGGGGCAAACAAGTGCAAAAATGACTGTTAATATCTCACTGCAGACCTTATCGGCAGAAGAAACTCAGCTCCTAGGTTTAGGTTTGTCCTTTTGCCCTACTATGAATTTGAATTTTGCCCATACTAAGATTGATCTGTTTTACTTTTCCCATAAGTTAAAATTGAAGAAATGGTTTGATACCACATGCAAGTCAGTACTAGAGCGGAGACAGCTTCCCTCAGTAATCTTAATGTTGATGATGTGTAAGTTCTTAACATCCTAACATCCCAAGATGAACAAATGGCAAGTGATGACGATATGATTTTGAATGCACAAGAGTTTGACATTGATGTGAATCCAGGAAGTGGGTTTAAACCAAAGTCTGTATTTTTACCTCAGATCGAATGTGATGCCATTGAGGTGGTTGAGAGAGGGGTTTTGGCTGATCTTAAAAAAATGCGACACAATAGGACTCCTTTTGGTAATAAGGATCTCAGTTTAGAGCAAATGAAGGCACTTGAGAACCTCAAAGCCGACCAGACCATCGTAATTCGACAGTCTGATAAAGGAGGGAACGTTGTGATAGTAGACAAGCAAGCCTATTTGACGGAAGGTCTTAGGCAACTGTCTGATGTTACGTGTTACTGCATTTCAGACAGGAATGCCATCTTGAATTCTAATGTAGGTACGGGGAGTTGTTGGTAGATTGGAGAGAGCGGGGATTGTTGGAGTGGGAGGAATATAATTATCTCAAATGCCCCCACCCACGAATCCCAATACTCTACTACCTAAATTACATAGGGATCCAGTCAGTACCCCGGAGAGGCCTATTGTTTCCTCCATCGGGTCACTGCTAGAGAATACCTCATAGTTTATTGATCATTATCTACGTCCATTTGTGGTTAACCTGCCAGCATATTTGAGGGATACAACACACTTTTTGACAATGATGGGATCTATTGGGATCCTAATTATATTTTGGTTACTTTAGATGTGTGTAGTTTATACACTTGTATCCAGCATGATATAGGTTTGCAGGCTGTCAGATATTATATGAAAACTCATTCTATTTCTTTATGGTCACATTCTGAAATGATTCTTGTAATGATAGAATTTTGTTTAACTAACAACTTTTTTCTATTTCATGTCATCTATCGCCAGTCACAGGGCACGGCGATGGGAACCTGCTTCGCCCCCAGCTACGCTAATTTGGTGATGGGCTGGTGGGAGGAGCAGGTGGCCTCACAACTTGTGGATTATGACAGCTGCATCCTGTGGCTGAGCTATATAGATGACCTCTTTATCATTTGGAATGGTGACATTGATTCAGTCAAAGGTTTTGTCAAGAAACTTAATGACAATCCTTTTAATTTTGTCTTGACTAAAACATAAGTGAAACCAGAATTGAGAGCAATTGTAGTTCCGAGAGTAGTTACCTGAAAGAAAAGGAACTTATGTCACAAGGTTTTAAAGAAAGAGGGTATAGCCTCAGAACGATTTCGGAGGCATGTACTAGAGTTGAGTCAGTTACTCGTACACAGTTGTTACATCCTGTAAACTGTGATTCAAGCCCTGACAAGTTGAGATTTATTACTACTTATTCAGGACACGCACAAGACGTTCGCCAGATACTCAAAAAACATTGGCATGTCTTGCTAACTGACTCTAACCTTCGAAAACCTCTGAATAGTTGCCCCCAAATCACCTTTCAAAGAAATTGGACACTCTGAGATGAATTAAGTCCCAATCATGTGACTCAAAAAAGTGGGGCAATGAGTAAGATACGCCCTGGGGGGCTCGTTGTTGTAAAAAATGCAAAGCCTGTAGGAATAGCATTGAGTGCACAACATTAGCCATCAAGTAGAGAGAGGGTACATGTGATTAAAAAAGCTCTCACTTGCAATACGACATATTGTATTTATGCACTTGTGTGCCATTGCAATAAGGCTTATATAGGGAGTACGATTCACTGTGCAAAGAAACGTGTACTAGAACATGTCAGAGCTATATGTCATAATAACAGACAGTACCCTGTTGCCCGACATTTTTTTGACCACCATCTTCAAGATTAAAAACCTTTAAGAATGGTGGTTCCTGAAAACAGACGGGGTGGGGACAGACAACTTGCATTACGCCAATTGGAGTCAAGATACATTATTGATCTAGAAACCATGACTCCCTAAGGGTTAAACTCAAGTGAAGAGTTAGCAGTACACCTGCAGAATTAGGATATGCAATTGTAAATATATTAATGCTGCCAATTTTGTTGTGTAATGATTTTAATGTGTTTGGAATCATTTTAAATTTTAACAATTTGAATTTATTTTTTCACATTTTGTCAGGTGATTTGCACTCGTTTAACTCAGGCCGCTCAGACACATGTTATGTATGAAACTTCTCATCCAGTTGGGCAACACTGTCTATTTGATGAAATAACATGAATCCTTCGCCCACTTGGGCAGAATTGTTGATTGGTATCATCCGGACTGTTGACTGACATTTATCACATTGATTATATTGTTTATAGGTATTTTGCACTGATGGTAATTTACATTTATTAGCCAGTCTCTTGTACACTGATGCGATGCCTTACATGCTGTTCCAATATTTACATAACATTTAATTGACGTAGATAAAATCAATTCCATTATTTGTGGCATTAACTATTTTAGGATAAGTACTGAATGAATTAGTAATGGACTTATTTTGTAATTGTGTATTTTCTAACACACTGAGTAATAGTGTTAAGATGGCCGCCATGGGTTGTTATGTGTTCACTATGGTTTATTCATTTGTCCTTTCACTATGTTTGTCATGCATAAAAAATTTACTGGTATTTCTTAGCCTTTAGCGTGATCAAGGCGTAAGCTGAAACGCATTGCTGGTGCAGACAGTAAATGTCACACACTGCAACTCCCAAGGTGTCCTTGCGTTTTTTCTGGATTGTTGGAAAACTGTGTTTTCATGTTGCAGGGTTTCCGGTACCCTGAGCGAGGATCGCCCGATCTGACAGCCCTTTACCTTTATCGGATTCTTTGGTGCAATATTAATTGGTTTTTGAGGCTGACTACCGTACGGACTAAATCGCCGGTGTATCGGGGAATCCAGGTTGGTGTACGGCTTCCTAAAACATGAGTACGTCGCAGCTGGGATCGGTGCGTGACGTAACTGAACCAGCAGATTTCTAATACCTTAGCTGAAGAGCATGGCGATCTGAGGGCTGAGCAGGAGTTTTTGCACCCGATCGGCACCATGGCATCTGCGTCGGCTGACCTAGTGTTTGTTGGAACTCGGGGGTGCTGGCTCCAGTTCGGGTTTTGATTTGCCATTTTGCTCTTGAGCGTGTTTGGAGGTGAAGGGAGCCTCCGTAACTATAGGATTAACGAACCTTAACGGAGGCATTGAGAGGACTGTGATAGTGTCAAATTACATCATGGCTGCAGCTTTGGAGACTAAGCGCAAAAATACGGCAGATACATTATTTGTTACATCAGCAGGTGGAAATGGTAATGCAATGCATGTACCCACAACAATTACAGAGGAAATTAAAACTCAGGCATTATTCAATCAATTCGAAAAAACTCCATAGAAAAGAACTGGCTAAATGGTGGGAAGCTGAGTCCCTACAGAGGTACATAGATGTGACACTTGTACCGAGGTGCTTGCGTATATGCACCATACCCACATATGAGGATCCCGATCCAGAGATGTTTGAGGAGTGGTCCAACAACTCCAATGCCTGTTCTATTACCATGTTACGCATACTGGTAAAATATGCTATTAAAGATCGCATAAAACTACTGGCAGAAATTGACTTGTTACTGGCGGAATTAGAGAAATTAACAACAAAGCACATTATTGATGCTTTTATGAAGAATTTGACTACCAAAATGGAAAAGTTAGAAGATGAGATCACAGCCACAAAATAACACAAATTTCTCAGAGATTATAAGCACTTTCTCAGAGATTATAAGTACTATCAGGCTGGTCGTACCTTAACGTTTCATAAGAAATATGACCATCTTTTTGATAAAGAGGGCAAGTTGGCGACTAATTCCTTCGCATCGCCTCTGATAGCTGAAATCTCTGAGACTGACGTTGCTGATGGAAATTTTTCAGATGCATCTACATCAGCAATCAATCAAGTCCAACAGAAAAAAACAAGTCATTTTTTAGTCCAGTTTCAGTTAATGAACCAAGGAAGGACAGAACAACAGCACGAGCAAGGTGCTCAGAGAGGGAGGGGCGGTAGAGGAAGAACCAGAGGAACAAAAAAGCAAAACAGGGGAGCAAATCAAGACGCACTAACCACTGTGGGAATGATGACAAGGGGCAAACAAGTGCAAAAATGACTGTTAATATCTCACTGCAGACCTTATCGGCAGAAGAAACTCAGCTCCTAGGTTTAGGTTTGTCCTTTTGCCCTACTATGAATTTGAATTTTGCCCATACTAAGATTGATCTGTTTTACTTTTCCCATAAGTTAAAATTGAAGAAATGGTTTGATACCACATGCAAGTCAGTACTAGAGCGGAGACAGCTTCCCTCAGTAATCTTAATGTTGATGATGTGTAAGTTCTTAACATCCTAACATCCCAAGATGAACAAATGGCAAGTGATGACGATATGATTTTGAATGCACAAGAGTTTGACATTGATGTGAATCCAGGAAGTGGGTTTAAACCAAAGTCTGTATTTTTACCTCAGATCGAATGTGATGCCATTGAGGTGGTTGAGAGAGGGGTTTTGGCTGATCTTAAAAAAATGCGACACAATAGGACTCCTTTTGGTAATAAGGATCTCAGTTTAGAGCAAATGAAGGCACTTGAGAACCTCAAAGCCGACCAGACCATCGTAATTCGACAGTCTGATAAAGGAGGGAACGTTGTGATAGTAGACAAGCAAGCCTATTTGACGGAAGGTCTTAGGCAACTGTCTGATGTTACGTGTTACTGCATTTCAGACAGGAATGCCATCTTGAATTCTAATGTAGGTACGGGGAGTTGTTGGTAGATTGGAGAGAGCGGGGATTGTTGGAGTGGGAGGAATATAATTATCTCAAATGCCCCCACCCACGAATCCCAATACTCTACTACCTAAATTACATAGGGATCCAGTCAGTACCCCGGAGAGGCCTATTGTTTCCTCCATCGGGTCACTGCTAGAGAATACCTCATAGTTTATTGATCATTATCTACGTCCATTTGTGGTTAACCTGCCAGCATATTTGAGGGATACAACACACTTTTTGACAATGATGGGATCTATTGGGATCCTAATTATATTTTGGTTACTTTAGATGTGTGTAGTTTATACACTTGTATCCAGCATGATATAGGTTTGCAGGCTGTCAGATATTATATGAAAACTCGTTCTATTTCTTTATGGTCACATTCTGAAATGATTCTTGTAATGATAGAATTTTGTTTAACTAACAACTTTTTTCTATTTCATGTCATCTATCGCCAGTCACAGGGCACGGCGATGGGAACCTGCTTCGCCCCCAGCTACGCTAATTTGGTGATGGGCTGGTGGGAGGAGCAGGTGGCCTCACAACTTGTGGATTATGACAGCTGCATCCTGTGGCTGAGCTATATAGATGACCTCTTTATCATTTGGAATGGTGACATTGATTCAGTCAAAGGTTTTGTCAAGAAACTTAATGACAATCCTTTTAATTTTGTCTTGACTAAAACATAAGTGAAACCAGAATTGAGAGCAATTGTAGTTCCGAGAGTAGTTACCTGAAAGAAAAGGAACTTATGTCACAAGGTTTTAAAGAAAGAGGGTATAGCCTCAGAACGATTTCGGAGGCATGTACTAGAGTTGAGTCAGTTACTCGTACACAGTTGTTACATCCTGTAAACTGTGATTCAAGCCCTGACAAGTTGAGATTTATTACTACTTATTCAGGACACGCACAAGACGTTCGCCAGATACTCAAAAAACATTGGCATGTCTTGCTAACTGACTCTAACCTTCGAAAACCTCTGAATAGTTGCCCCCAAATCACCTTTCAAAGAAATTGGACACTCTGAGATGAATTAAGTCCCAATCATGTGACTCAAAAAAGTGGGGCAATGAGTAAGATACGCCCTGGGGGGCTCGTTGTTGTAAAAAATGCAAAGCCTGTAGGAATAGCATTGAGTGCACAACATTAGCCATCAAGTAGAGAGAGGGTACATGTGATTAAAAAAGCTCTCACTTGCAATACGACATATTGTATTTATGCACTTGTGTGCCATTGCAATAAGGCTTATATAGGGAGTACGATTCACTGTGCAAAGAAACGTGTACTAGAACATGTCAGAGCTATATGTCATAATAACAGACAGTACCCTGTTGCCCGACATTTTTTTGACCACCATCTTCAAGATTAAAAACCTTTAAGAATGGTGGTTCCTGAAAACAGACGGGGTGGGGACAGACAACTTGCATTACGCCAATTGGAGTCAAGATACATTATTGATCTAGAAACCATGACTCCCTAAGGGTTAAACTCAAGTGAAGAGTTAGCAGTACACCTGCAGAATTAGGATATGCAATTGTAAATATATTAATGCTGCCAATTTTGTTGTGTAATGATTTTAATGTGTTTGGAATCATTTTAAATTTTAACAATTTGAATTTATTTTTTCACATTTTGTCAGGTGATTTGCACTCGTTTAACTCAGGCCGCTCAGACACATGTTATGTATGAAACTTCTCATCCAGTTGGGCAACACTGTCTATTTGATGAAATAACATGAATCCTTCGCCCACTTGGGCAGAATTGTTGATTGGTATCATCCGGACTGTTGACTGACATTTATCACATTGATTATATTGTTTATAGGTATTTTGCACTGATGGTAATTTACATTTATTAGCCAGTCTCTTGTACACTGATGCGATGCCTTACATGCTGTTCCAATATTTACATAACATTTAATTGACGTAGATAAAATCAATTCCATTATTTGTGGCATTAACTATTTTAGGATAAGTACTGAATGAATTAGTAATGGACTTATTTTGTAATTGTGTATTTTCTAACACACTGAGTAATAGTGTTAAGATGGCCGCCATGGGTTGTTATGTGTTCACTATGGTTTATTCATTTGTCCTTTCACTATGTTTGTCATGCATAAAAAATTTACTGGTATTGCTTAGCCTTTAGCGTGATCAAGGCGTAAGCTGAAACGCATTGCTGGTGCAGACAGTAAATGTCACACACTGCAACTCCCAAGGTGTCCTTGCGTTTTTTCTGGATTGTTGGAAAACTGTGTTTTCATGTTGCAGGGTTTCCGGTACCCTGGGCGAGGACCGCCCGATCCGACAGACTCTACCTTTATCGGATTCTTTGGTGATATATATATATATTCACTGAAAAAACCATAGGTTTCAGGGACGTTACAGTTAGCTGGCCATTTCCCTCGTTCAAAACCCTAGAAATTTCCCCCGTTATAGTTAGTTCAGCTAACTATAACTCGCGCCCCCGCAATGCACTGCTGATGAAGTCACATATTACATCACTCATGACATGGTCAGTGACATCACTGATGACGTCATCCATGTGATAAATTAGTTCATCTTCTCACACCCTTTGATATACTCAATCAAAATTTCAGATGTCCATTCTCAAAACCATAGATGCTCCAATACCAATAACTACATACCCACTCATTGACTCTTAGATCTACACACACATCCACTCACTCACCTGTACAGTCACTCATACTTAGTCACTCAGTACAGGACTATCATATACATTTATACACCTACATAGACACTCACACACCACCAATCATCCATAGAGGTACTCTCGCACTTAGTCAGTCATGCAAATAATTAATCACACTCCCATTTACTCACCTATGCAGTTATACACACACAAGTTCACTTACTCATAAAAATAGTACCACATTCTTACGCTCTTATACAATCACTGATACAAGCACACACTCATCCATACAGCCACTCTCACAATCACACACTCTCACATATACCCACTTATATACTCTTACACACATATATACTGCTTTTCACATATGTAGTTAGTCACACATGTACCACTGAGATATACATTCAATCAGTAACACACCCATACATACACTCACCCAACCATACAGTCCATCACAGATGCACTCTTAAAACCATGCACCCATAGAATAACCCACTCACACATATATGCACAGAGTTGCACACACCCCACCCACACAAACACTCAGGCACCCATACAGATACTCAGACAACCAATCAATAACCCATAGAGACACTTATATAGCTATTCACAAAACCATGCAGCCGCTTATACACCAACAGACAGATACAGACATTCACACAGTTTACTCACTAGTCTGCAGAAAGATGCGTTTAATGACTCACTTATAGAGTCAGTCACGCACTTACTAAATCATCCATTCACACACTTCTACACCCACTCATTCTTCCATAGGTTTTTCCCTATATATATAAATTAAACATATTTAAAATTTACAGAAACACACACTCACTGGATGACATCAGTGATGTCATCAGTGATGTCATCAGTGATGTCACTGACCATGTCATGAGTGATGTAATATGTGACGTCATCAGCAGTGCATTGCGGGGGCACGAGTTATAGTTAGCTGAACTAACTATAATGGGGGAATTTCTAGGGTTTTGTACGAGGGAAATGTCCAGCTAACTATAACGCCCCTGAAACCTATGTTTTTTTCAGCGAATTTCTAAGGTGTTTTTAAATGCCAATACCCAACTATAACGCCCCTGAAACCTCTGTTTTTTTCAGTGAATTTCAAAGGTTTTGTAAATGCTAATTCCTATCTATAACTTATCTCTAAAGATATCATGTTTAATGATTTTCATTGGATTTCTATATTTTTCAATTTCAGTGTGTCAATTTAATTGTTTTTTTGCAATACTATTTTATCACCATTTTTCTAACTTATTTTTTCAATTAATTCTTTTAAAAATTAAAAAATTATTTTATTTTATTGGGTTTTTAAAAAATATTTGTAAAACTATTTTTAAACTATATTTTCAAAACCTTTTTTTTCCCCATTTTTCCTTGGATCCGCGCACCCAACGCGAGAGAATCCGTGCACCCAACGCGGTAGGATGCGCGCACCTCTAGAGGGTCAGAGTATTTCAACTCTGCCCCCATTATATGTTTTACACACTTATTCCCCTTGCTTCTTCAGCCTCGCTTCTACTGAGGCAGAAAATGGCCGCCAACAGTTCCTGGTTTTGAATGTAGACAGACACTCGACAGCCAATTGGCATTCAGCGCGCGATCGGGAGGGTGCGCGCTTGGTTCGGGGAGGGTGCGCTTACGGTGCGGGTAGGGGCGCGGATCCTCCCCGGCCATAGATATATATGTACTTTTAACTCTAATTTTCTCAGGAACTACGGAACGGATTCACACCATTTATGCAAAAGGCACAAGTCTGAACTGAGGACTACCTCTTTGCCAAATTTGGTGTAATTCCGTTCAGCAGTTCGGGCTGTAGCTGCGACAACAGATCCTGTGGGAAATTGCATGGGGAAAACGCGTTTTGGGACCCCCCTTTTTTCTCGGCCCCCGCTTGACGAATCACCACGAAACTTTCAGGGTAGGAGCAGAACGGAGCTGGCCAAAAGCTTGGAAGATTTCGCGACGATTCGTCAACCGGCGCCAGACTTATTGGGAATAGAATGTTGCGGATTTCCTATGGAAAATAGGTCCTAACTATAACTATCTACTGGCGACCGCCAGTAGATATATATTCACTGAAAAAACCATAGGTTTCAGAGACATTACAGTTAGAAATTAGCATTTAAAAAACCTTAGAAATTCACAGAAAAAACCATAGGTTTCAGGGGTGTTATAGTTAGCTGGCCATTTCACTCGTACAAAACCATAGAAATTCCTCCGTTATAGTTAGTTCTGCTAACTATACCTCGCGCGCTCGCAATGCACTGCTGATGATGTCACATTTTGCATCATTCATGACATGGTGGACATATGATGCGCTTCGTTGTGAAAGGTAATATTTTAATTTTTCACATGTGTAATATGCCATGCACAAATGGTGCACATCGGGCACCATTTGCACATGGGATACGCGCGTACGGTAAGCGTAATCGGCGAAATTATCGAAAAAATTAAAATTCCGTTTTTGGCCTTGGGGGATCTTTGAGGACTCCCTCAACATGGCTAGGTGCTTAGGAGCTGTCTAACCAGCCCCTTTACATGTTTTTGGCCTTTGTTTTTTAACCCCCTCTCAGATTGCGAGAGAGAAAATGGCGGCCGCCGCTTCCTGGTTTCGACCGATTCGAATGTTTACTAAGATCTAACAGCCAATCAGAATCGCGCACGGCGGCGTGCGCGTACGGTAAGCGCACCGTAAGCGCACCGTAAGCTGGCTGAGATATATATATTGATTTAAAGGCTATGTTCTCAGAATCTACTGAACAGATTTACACCAAACCTACAAAAGGCACTTCCTTGACCTGTAGACTACCTCTCTGCCAAATTTCAAGGAACTCTGTTCAGCCGTTCGGGCTGTAGCTGTGTCTAAAGGTCCTATGGAAAAATGCATGGGAAAAACGCGTTTTGGGACCCCCCTTTTATCTCAGCCCCCGCTTGACGAATCCCCCCGAGACTTTCAGGGTAGGAGCGGAGCGTAGCGCCCCATTAGTTTTGAAAATTTCACGAGGATTCGTCGACCGGCGCCAAAGTTATTCCAAATAGAAAGTTGCGGTTTTCCTATGGAAACAGGGTCCTAACTATAACTACCTACTGGCGACCGCCAGTAGGTAATATATATATATATATATATATATATATAATCTGTATTGAAGATTGAGTGGATATATAACTGTCTGGATGGAGGATTTAGTCGCTGTCTGACTGTTTAAGTGAGTAATTAAAAGTGTCTCACTTAATACATGGATTAGTAACCAAACTATGTGAATGTGTGCATCACTGTCTTTGTTGTATAATATGCTGCATCGGTTGGTCACTAACTACATGCGTGTGTATATTAGTTATTGATTAGTTGGGTGAATATTTGTATGGGACACTGAGTTTGTGTGTGGTTGGATGGGGTGTGTGTAACTCTATGCATAGATGTGTGAATGGTTGATTGACTAGGTGTATAGGTTTAAGAGTGCATGTGGAAACAGTTGTTTTTTTTTTTTTTTTTTTTAAATATCTTTATTACATTTTTCTATTTTCCTAATACAGCCAAGCTAAACAGTGTTACATTTTCCACTTTTTACCCCTGTTTTTTTTGTTTTTTCCTCCCTCTTTTCTTTATTCTGTAACTGAATCATTTTCGCTATGCCATTATGAATACTGTTCCGAGCATTTGCCATGTAACAGCCATGGCACAGGTAGTGTCTGTGGTGCAAGAGTTAACATAAATGTACCGGTTGGTGTGGGAGTCTGCATCTCATTCGGACTGTCACCTCCTATCAGGGGGGCAGGGTCCATCTACCTCTCATGTGTCCCCATAATGACTATGAGCCATGTACAGCGACGTCAGTTAGACTCATACGTAATGCTGCTTTAAAATCACTCATACGTAATGCTGCTTTAAAATCACAGTAAACGTTGGTGCATGGGCGATAAACAGTTACCATCTCAATGCATTACAAGATATCTTTGCTTACAACATTTGAACCACAACGAACGAAAGGAAAATAAATAAATAAAAAGGGGATGAGAGACGTCAATTATCTAACAGAACGTGTATGTGCCGGGTTTTGCGCCTTCCGAGTAGGGTTGTGCCAAGAGTCATGTGTGCACAGCGGATATGAGATGCTCTTCCTGTGTTGTGTGTGGGCATACAGTCAATGAGGTGTCGTGTATCTGGAGTTTTGTCTATGGATCACCGTGTTGGAATGTGGAGTCATTACTGAACTTGACAGCTGTGACTTAGACGTCTTGCATGCATAGCCCGCCCATTCCTACCCAGACTACATGTTAGGCATCCGCCTCCGCCTGCTGCGTAGGAGGCGTGTGTGGCGTAATATTAGTTTGTATGAGGGTGTTTAAAAGTTCATCCCAGGCCTGCGCAATGGGGAATTTGCGCCGTCCCGCCGTTTCCTCCCTATGCAGAATAATGCTCTCCGCCTGCGCCCAGACCTCTAGGGATTTCAACCAATGGGGTGCCTCTGGAGGGTCTTTATGTTTCCATCTCTTGGTTATCAATCGTTTGGCGGTTATTAGGCCTAAGTCTTGGAACCGAGATCTCACTTTATTTTCTTTTGATCGTTTGTAGAGTCCCAATATGCAGACCTCCCACATATTCGGTATCTCTGCGCCAGTGCTGCTTGTGAGTGTTTCCGTTACTTTGTGCCAATAGGACATGAGTGATGGGCAGGACCACAGCATATGTAGCAGGTCAGCCCCTATGCAATGGCATCTTGGGCAATCAGAGGTAGTAACGTTAAAATAGGTATTTATCTTGTCTGGCGACAGATACGCCCTATGTAGTATGAATGTTTTGTATGAGTTTAAATCGTGAGTTGCGTGGTATGTGTGTGGCACTAGCTAAGATACGTTCCCATTCTTAGTCAGTCCAGGGCCTGCCCCTGTCTTCAGTCCAGCGTGTACGGAGTCGTTGTGGTGGCTTTAATACATGCGTGAGTAGGGCCTGCACCAGCCAGTGAACCACATGCGACCCCTCCCCCATCACATACAGGTATTGTATAAGCTGATGCATTGGTGGCTCAGTAGTCAAATGTGGAAACAGTTGTTTGGGTGACTGAGTGTATTTATTTGTGTGTTGGTGAGCGAATATATGTTTTAGTTGTACATCTTCAACAAAGTAAACAAATAAAAGGCATTGTATGTGAGAGTTGGTGTATATAAACAAGTATGTGTAAGTCAGTGATTGTGACAGTTACTATATGAATGAGTGTATAATTGTAATGGTGATTTTTTAACATATTAACTGAGTTACTATGTGTTTGAATAAATGAGGTGTTGTTGGATAATTGTGTAAGTGAGTAAATGTAAGGGTGATAAAGTTTCGTTTGTGAGTAGGATGACTGCATAACAGACTAAGATGACTGCTGATGTGTCAATGTCTATTTATATGTATAAGTGCATTTGATAGTGTTCTATTAATTAGTGACTGCATGTATAAATGATTCTGTTGTTGAATGGGGAGTTGTGTGTGTGTAGACTTAGGAACCAGTGAGTGGGTATGTAGTAACTGGTATTGGTGTGTCAATGGTTTCCAATATGGTACTCTGTATTTTACAGTGAGTGATGAAAGGTTATACTAGTGTAAGATGAGGTGTATCAGATTGTCACGTGGATGATGTCATCAGTGATGTAATTAGTGATGTCACTGACCATGACATGAATGATGCAATATGTGACATCATCATCATCAGCAGTGCATTGCGGGCGCGCGAGTTATAGTTAGCAGAACTAACTATAACGGAGGAATTTCTATGGTTTTGTACGAGTGAAATGGCCAGCTAACTATAACGAACCTGAAACCTATGTTTTTTTCTGTGAATTTCTAAGGTTTTTTAAATGGAAATTTCTAACTATAACGTCTCTGAAAACTATGGTTTTTTTCAGTGAATTTCAAAGGTTTTTTTAAATGCAAATTTTTAAGTCTGAGTAGTTATACCTATTTTTTTGTACTGATTTTCTACAGTTTTTTAACTGTTTATTTATAAAATTGTTATTCATTAAATAACATTATATATTTTTCTGAAGACTGCAAAAAAAGAATTTGAAAAAACATTCAAACAGAAATATTGATTAATTTTTTGTTCATTTTTAATTTTAATATATTTATATTATTTTCTTAAAAAAAAAAAGAAAATCAATTTTTTTTTCAAAGTTGCGCACTAAAAGCGTACAAATCACGGTGGGTGCGCGGATTCTAGCCTCTATTTTAGAAAAGTTATGAAGGATCCGCGTACGGTGTGCCATGGCTGCGTGTATTTCAGTTACATCATATACATTTAATATTATGTGATGTGCGCGATTGGTATGTGACCAGTCCGCAAATCCTGCTCCCGCGCATTTGCAACACATGTGCACTACGGTACGAGATGCTTGCTCGGTGGCGGTGATGTAATATATATGCTGGGGCGCGCTGGGTGCACGACTACCGCAAAAAAAAAAAAATTGTTCCAAAATGACATGTCTGTGTCTTTAATATACATATTAGGGCAAGTGATTATCTAAGATATTCATAGAAATAATATATTTCTACATATAATTAACTTATATTATTTTTAAATATATTTTCGCGAAGTTGGGTGCCTGCATCGTGAGCGCAGAGAACCAGGTGAGCAGAGCTGCTGTAGAGCCAGAAAAACCAGGTCAGCAGAGCCGTTGTAGAGCCAGAGAACCAGGTCAGCAGAGCTGCTGTAGAGCCTAAGAAGCAGGTCAGCAGAGCTGGTCTAGAGCCAGAGAACCAGGTCAGCAGAGCTGCTTTAGAGCCAGAGAACCAGGTCAGCAGAGCTGCTTTAGAGCCATAGAACCAGGTCAGCAGAGCCGCTTTAGAGCCATAGAACCAGGTCAGCAGAGCTGCTCTAGAGCCTAAGAACCAGGTCAGCAGAGCCGCTTTAGAGCCATAGAACCAGGTCAGCAGAGCTGCTCTAGAGCCTAAGAACCAGGTCAGCAGAGCTGCTCTAGAGCCTAAGAACCAGGTCAGCAGAGCTGCTCTAGAGCCAGAGAACCAGGTCAGCAGAGCTGCTTTAGAGCCATAGAACCAGGTCAGCAGAGCCGCTCTAGAGCCAGAGAGCCAGGTCAGCAGAGCTGCTCTAGAGCCAGAGAGCCAGGTCAGCAGAGCTGCTCTAGAGCTAGAGAGCCAGGTCAGCAGAGCTGCTCTAGAGCTAGAGAGCCAGGTCAGCAGAGCTGCTCTAGAGCCAGAGAACCAGGTCAGCAGAGCTGCTGTAGAGCCAGAGAAACCAGGCCAGCAGAGCTGCTTTAGAGGTAGAGAACCAAGTCAGCAGAGCTGCTTTAGAGCCAGAGAACCAAGTCAGCAGAGCTGCTTTAGAGCCATAGAACCAGGTCAGCAGAGCTGCTTTAGAGCCAGAGAACCAGGTCAGCAGAGCTGCTCTAGAGCCAGAGAACCAGGTCAGCAGAGCTGCTCTAGAGCCAGAGAACCAGGTCAGCAGAGCTGCTTTAGAGACATAGAACAAGGTCAGCAGAGCTGCTTTAGAGACAGAGAAACCAGGTCAGCAGAGCTGCTTTAGAGCCAGAGAAACCAGGTCAGCAGAGCTGCTCTAGAGCCAGAGAAACCAGGTCAGCAGAGCTGCTCTAGAGCCAGAGAAACCAGGTCAGCAGAGCTGCTCTAGAGCCAGAGAAACCAGGTCAGCAGAGCTGCTTTAGAGCCAGAGAACCAGGTCAGAAGTGCTGCTCTAGAGCCAGAGAACCAGGTCAGCAGAGCTGCTCTAGAGGCAGAGAACCAGGTCAGTAGAGCTGCGTTAGAGGGAGAGAACTAGGTCAGCAGAGCTGCTCTAGAGACAGAGAACCATGTCTGCAGAACTGCTTTAGAGCCATAGAACCGGGTCAGCAAAGCTTCTTTAGAGCCAGAGAACCAGGTCAGCAGAGCGGTTGTAGAGCCAGAGAACCAAATCAGCAGAGCTGCTCTGTAGCCTAAGAACTAGGTCAGCAGAGCAGCTCTAGAGCCAGAGAACCAGGTCAGCAGACCTGCTGTAGAGCCATAGAAATCAGTTCAGCAGAGCCGCTTTAGTGGGAGAGAGCCAGGTCAGCAGAGCTGCTTTAGAGCCAGAGAACCAGGTCA
This sequence comes from Triturus cristatus, assembly GCF_964204655.1. Lineage (NCBI taxonomy): Eukaryota > Metazoa > Chordata > Amphibia > Caudata > Salamandridae > Triturus > Triturus cristatus. The sequence goes on along the minus strand of NC_140586.1, from coordinate 318,843,547 downwards.
GCAGAGCTGCTTTAGAGCCAGAGAACCAGGTCAGCAGAGCTGCTCTAGCTGACACTGACTGACTGACTGACACTGACTGACTAATCTCTACTACTCACTCTCTACTGCTCTCTACTACTCTCTCTCTACTACTCACTCTCTACTACTCACTCTCTACTGCTCTCTCTCTACTACACTCTCCTACTCACTCTCTCCTACTCTCTCCTACTCTCTCCTACTCTCTACTACTCACACTCTACTACTCACACTCTACTACTCACGCTCTACTACTCACGCTCTGCTACTCACGCTCTGCTACTCACGCTCTACTACTCACGCTCTACTACTCACGCTCTACTACTCACTCTCTACTACTCACTCTCTACTACTCACTCTCTACTACTCAGTCTACTACTCTCTCTCTACTACTCTCTACCCCTCTACCTCTCTACACCGCTACACCGCTACCTCTCTACACCGCTACCTCTCTACACCGCTACCTCTCTACACCGCTACCTCTCTACACCGCTACCTCTCTGCACCGCTACCTCTCTGCACCGCTACCTCTCTGCACCGCTACCTCTCTGCACCGCTACCTCTCTGCACCGCTACCTCTCTGCACCGCTACCTCTCTGCACCGCTACCTCTCTGCACCGCTACCTCTCTGCACCGCTACCTCTCTGCACCGCTACCTCTCTGCACCGCTACCTCTCTGCACCGCTACCTCTCTGCACCGCTACCTCTCTGCACCGCTACCTCTCTGCACCGCTACCTCTCTGCACCGCTACCTCTCTGCACCGCTACCTCTCTGCACCGCTACCTCTCTGCACCGCTACCTCTCTACACATCTACCCGCACACATATGCACATATATATATATATATATATATATATATATATATATATGCATATATATGTCTATGCATTTATATATATGTGTGTGTGTGTGTGTATGTGTGTGTGTGTATATATATATATATATATATATATACACATACACAATGTGTATATATATATATATATATATATATATATATATATATATATCCCAAAAAAAAAAAGAGCACCAACATTTGGAGGCCCACACGCATCCGTGTAGAGTATTTTATTTTCACTGGCAACACAGCAACCAACCTTTCCACACTCAAGCCGACATCGCCATAGTAGTTCCAACGCATTTCGGGCTTCCTCACGCCCTTCTTCCTGGGAAATGGCACATAGGGAGAGGCAGCGCCATGACTTTTTAACTATTTTTAGAAGTCCCGCCTTCTGGCGTCACCGCTGTGCAGCATGGTACTTGTAGTATTTTGAGTTAAAATCAATTCAATGGGATCAAACTGTAGTAGATCCTGCTGCCTTTCTCTCCTAAAAAAAAAATAAAAAAGACCACAGTGGGTTGCTCTAGTGCTTACGGGTGATGTCTGTGCTTGTCTCGGTCCAGTGAAAAATCACGTTGCTCCTTAGGTGTCATTCGAATTAATGACTCTGGACCCGCTCTTCCGCGGTGACGCCAGAAGGCGGGACTTCTAAAAATAGTTAAAAAGTCATGGCGCTGCCTCTCCCTATGTTCCATTTCCCAGGAAGAAGGGCGTGAGGAAGCCCGAAACGCGTTGGAACTACTATGGCGATGTCGGCTTCAGTGTGGAAAGGTTGGTTGCTGTGTTGCCAGTGAAAATTAAATACTCTACACGGATGCGTGTGGGCCTCCAAATGTTGGTGCTCTTTTTTTTGGATATATATATATATATATCTGCATATCTATATAAATATAAATGCATGCATACATATGCAGGTTATGTACATGAAAGTTTGAAAAACACTAATACAAGCAAAGCTAAAAAGCCACCTAATTACAAACAGAATTGCTTTAACTTAAACGAGGGCGAGACCTACTGCATTTTCAATGCTTGTTTACTTTGGTTCCATCAAGAAGGCATTCAGATGTGTCACACATTTGCCATAAATTCAGAATGTTAGCACTCTAGTTTCTCATTAGATAACTGTAGTAAAGCTACTGCTCACCAGGGAAGTCTGCTGCTGGTATTGAAAGTGCATGTTTCAGTCTGCATGTCAGAATTTTTTAATGAAATAGAAGAGGATTTGATAAGTCACTCAAAATGTGCCCTAATTTTTCTTTCTGCAGCACTAATCATACTTTCTATGGCAAAATGAACCCCCTCATTTTGTTCCTTTTTAAATTAAATGTTTTAAGTGGTACCACTTTATTCCAATCAAGATGGCTTCAGGTGTGCCATACGTTTGTCATAAGTAGGACTGTTAGCGCTCTAGTTGTTCTTTAGAACACTCTGGGAAGCTGCAGTAGAACACAAAGGAATCAACTGACAGTCTCTGCCCTTGTTGGATGTACATGTTTTACTGAGAATGTCAGACTTCATTCTCACATGACTGAGAAAGATAATGTGAATTTACAGAAAATATGCTCTCAGTTTAGCTTATAGATCACCTTCCAAACCTCTGTGGGAAAAGCATGGGAAAATAGTTTTCTCTCAAACATGATTCATGATATCCCAGCAGAAGAACATAGACAATTCCTAAAATGAGTATGGTACCATCAACAAATGATTTATAATGTAACTATAGTCTTAAAACCTTCTATTAACTGCAATGCTTTTTAATGAGGTGCGATCATGTATATTGGTCCCAAGATGGCTGCCAACACTTCTTGGATGAAGTGCTGACAGCCAATCAGATCTCACGATGAGATGTGTGGTTAGGCTCCGCCCAGATACATCTATGATTTTACTTTTGATTTTCTCAGCAACTACTGACGGATTTACACCATTTAACCAAAAGGCATGAGTGTGAACCAAGGGCTACCTCTTTGCCAAATTTCATGTAATTCCGTTCAGCAGTTCAGGCTGCAGCTGAGATTAACGGTTCCTATGGAAAATTGCATGGGAAAAACACGTTTTGGGACCCCCCTTTTTTCTCGGCCCCCGCTAGACGAATCACCCCGAGACTTTCAGGATAGGAGCGGACCGGAGCGCCCCACCAGTTTTGAAAATTTCGCAAATATTTGTTAACCGGCGCTAAAGTTATTTCAAATAGAATGTTGCGGATTTCCTATGGACAATAGGTCCTAACTATAACTACCTACTGGCGACCGCCAGTAGATAATAAATATATATATTTATATTTATTATTTACTGGCGATCGCCAGTAGGTAGTTATAGTTAGGACCTAGTTTCCATAGGAAAAGCGTTTTTTCTTTTCCCAATAACTTTGGAGCCGGTTGACGAATCTTCGCGAAATTATCAAAACTCGTGGGGCGCTCCGGTCAGCTCCTATCCTGGAAGTTTTGGGGTGATTCGCCAAGCGGAGGCTGAGAAAAAAGGGGGGTCCCAAAACGTGTTTTCTCCATGTTATTTTCCATAGGAATCTTTAAACACGGTTACAGCCGAAACTGCTGAACGGAATTGCACCAAATTTGGCACAAAGGTAGCCCTTGGTTCAGAAAGAGACCTGTTTTTTAAAATGGTGTAAATCCGTTCAGTAGTTGCTGAGAAAATCAAAAAATAAAAGTTTTGATATTTAGAGGCGCGGTGAATCCGCACACCCTCCCAATCACGAGCTTTATTCTAATTGGCCGTCAACACTCCAATCAGGAAGTGTTGGCAGCCATCTTGTGACTCGGTAGAACCCCGGGGCTTTTGTAAATAATTAATTAAAGCTGTGTGGAGGGCTCAAGCCCCCCCCACACGCCCTGGGGACCGCCACCTCCCCGGGGCACTAAAATGCTAATTTGGGGATCTGTTACGGACCCCTGAGCCCCGGGGATCACCCCCCCCCCCCCCCCCCCCCGGGGACTGTGCTTTGGGTGGGAGGGGGGCCGCGCGGCCCCTCTCCTGGAGCCAGTGATGGCCTTGGGGACCACCACCCCCAGGGCAGGCTCCTGCAGTGTCCCGGGGTGCCCACCCCCGGAACACTGCTGTTTGCTATGGCAGGGCGGGAGCCTCGCTGCTCCCGCCCTGTCATAGCAAACTGTGGTTTGGATTTTGGAGGAGAGAGCAGGAAACCTGCTCTCTTCCAAAATCCACACCAGATTGCTTTTCCACACGGGGAGCTGCATGTTAGCAGCTCCCCATGTGGAAAAGCAATGCCGGCTCCCGCAGGAGGCGCAGAGTTGGCTGGGACCGTGGGGGCATTGGGGCTCCGGGGGATGGGGTCCCCGAGGCAAGGAGTGGCCTGGGAGGGGGGCCTCGCAGCCCCCCTCCGTATTAATAAAATAAATATTTGGCCATGCCTCGGGGGATGGGGTCCCCGGGGCCCGGAATTAGCCACGGGAGGGGGGCCCACGCGGCCCCTTCCCCGTTAATATATATATATATATTTTTTTTTTAAATTGGGGTCAGGCCTTGGGGATGGGGTCCCCAGGGCCCAAAAAAAAGTAAAAATAAGGGGGGCCACACAGCCCCCCCTTTCCCCAAAAATAATTAAAAAGAACTTGCGATCGTGCTGGAGGCCGCGCCACCTCCCAGCAACACTCTGCAAACGCGCCATGTGGCGCTTTTTAAGTTGGTGAATTAATTCCCCTTCAATACTGGGGGTCCCTGGGGGCCAACTAGCCCACCAGGTACCTCCGGTAAGCGCCACAGGGCTGCGTTGCAGAGAGGTGGTTCAGGCCACGGCCCTTTTTACACCTCTCTGCAACGCAGCTCTGTGGCGCTTACTGGAGGTACCTGGTGGGCTAGTTGGACTCCAGGGACCCTCCGGATTCAAGGGGACTTAATCCACCAAGTTAAAAAGCGCCACGGGGCGCGTTTTGCACAGTGGTGAAGGGAGGGGGCGGGACCGGAGGTGACATGTGTGCAAACACTCCCTGTGGCGCCTTTTAAGTTGGGTAATTAATTCCCTTTCAATCCTGAGGGCCCCTGGGGGCCAACTAGCCCAACAGGTGCTTCCAGTAAGCGCCACAGGGCTGTGTTGCAGAGAGGTGGTCCAGGCCACGGCCCTTTTTACACCTCTCTGCAACGCAGCTCTGTGGCGCTTACTGGAGGTACCTGGTGGTCTAGTTGGACCCCAGTGACCCTCAGGATTCAAGGGGACTTAATCCCCCAACTTACAACGCGCCCCCTGGCGCACTCCTTTTGGTATCTACTTTAGAAAGCGCAAGAGGGCTATCAGAGGTGTGAGATCGAACTGTAAATCCACTATATCTGCTAGCGTGTCTTGCACCTTCTCTCCAGAAGGCCTTTATGCTGGTATACGCCTATGCCTGGTGCATGAATTCAGCTTGTTCATGAGAACTTTTCGGTCATTGGTGTGTTTGGGTGGGGTCTATTCTTCCTCTTTGGGCAGGCATAGAGAATAGACTATGAAGGAAATTGAAGTGATTTTGATTCCAGTGTCCAGCCGGCCCGTGAGTGGTCCTTGAGGTCTGTAAATGCTGTGGAATAGGTCTTGTACATATGGGACAGCAATTTGGTAGTATCTGTAGAGTCAGCGGGGAAAAGTCTGTGGATTTGTTTGGAAAATCAGGCATGTGAGTCAGGGCAGAATGTTGTAACCTCATATATAAGAAGCAGTCCAAGAGGCGGAGAGTGCCGCTTTGTGTAAGGTGCGCTAGTGTCACGAATTTGTGTTTGGGGTAAATATCTCCCACTTCCCTAGCCCCCCCACCTCTGTGTCAAAAGCTTGTCTATCTTGGGTGATAACATCTGGTTGTAAGAGAGGAGTATTGCCTAGGAATAAAGTGTGAGGTAGCCCAAACAGCAGCTAAGTCTCTTCCAGACCCAGCAGGTTGTCGCTGTGGTTTTATTTCACATTGGTTTCTTGGGAGAACAGTTGGAGGAAGTGCTGGTTTCTTGGGAGAACAGTTGGAGGAAGTGCACTGAGTGGGATGTCACAAGCTTGGTCGTGTCTGGCTAGTAAGTAAGGGAGTCCAGCATCTGGGTAGTACCAGCATCTTACATAGTGACACTATGCCACTAGATAGTAGAGCTCAAAATCTGTCTCCTCTAGGCCTCCTTTTTCGTACAGAAGCATTAGAGTGTTCCTATTAATGCAGGGTTTTTCCCCACACCAGATTAGTTTGCTCATGGCACTGCAAAGTGTGTTGAAAAAGGCCCTAGGGATTGGTATGGGGATGTTTGAGAAGAGAGAAAAAAACAAGCATTTGCAATTCAATAGGTCTCGTATTTGCGCAAGTTTGAGCTATTGACATTACAAATGACACTACCTTTTATTTTCGTTTTTAAAACATAAATAAAAGGCATTGTCATTTACAATACCAATAGCTTAAACTCGCCTAAATGCGAGACCTATTGTATTGCAAATGCTTGTTAAGAGGGCGGCTCGGTGAAAGCTGGATGCTTGTCTCCCTGGCAGTGGTGTTGCTGTCCTCAGTGTGGGGGAATGCATTGCCATACAGTTCAACAAGAAGCTTTTACAGCCCGACATGAAAGGGCACCGACTTAACGACGAACAAAAGCCTCCACCCCTCTCCCTGCTGGGGGCAGGCCGACCAAAGCAAACTTCACACAAAGCTGCTGCAGCTGAAGCAAGTCACCGAGACACGATGCAAATGCAGAGTAAAAGTCTCCGGTTTTTGCCACTCATCCATTGACAATACAACTAATTTCCTGTAAAGGATGACTCGCATGAGGGACAGATAAGCGCGAGTCCCAGCGCTTAAAATGTGGTTTGAATGAGGGGCGCACAGAGACATGATGGGGTTTAATCGAAAACCGAAAAACACATCAATCTACAAGTTTGCAAAACTCGGCTATATCTGGAAAGGAGATATATACTATAATAATCATTATGTTTGTTAGTACTTTTTCTAAAGCCCCCTCAAACCCTCTTTTATAAACTTTACAAAAAAAAAAAAACTTTTGACGATTATAAAGTTGAAAATAGGCAATACTATGTGGTCTTTTGGGCTTTTTTGGTTGCAGTTTTAATCAGCGCAAACTCAACCCGAAGATATTAGAGCACTTTACATAAGCACCAGTTGCGATACAGACGAACACATTTATTTTTAGGCACGGAGTGATTTGCCCAAAATCACAGTCTAAGCATAAGCTTCCCCTCAGACTCGAACCCAGTTCACTCAGCTTCAAAGTCGGAGGTGCGTGGAAATCCCACCCAACATATTATAACGCGTCAGCGTGCCCTGCTCCACTTCGTCCCGAAATTACACTTCGTCTTATCGCGCTTTTGGGCTGTGTTATGGTTACTCCGATATTTTGATTTATTTAAAGCAATAGTGCGGTTTTCAAGAGTGTGCTTCCTGCCATGTGTGCTTGCATACAAATAGGTTCGTTGGCAGTAGTAAAAGTGTGACAATCTAATTACATGGAATAAAGATAATCCTGCCCACCTGGATCATTTACAGATATGTGCATAACAACATTTAGAACATGTTTAAAAGAAAATACTGCAGCAAAAAACACCCAAAAACAGGTATTACTGTAAGCAAGGACCTCGTCTGGATCTCCAGTGGCACATCTGTGATTTAGACAGTAAACCGGATTAGAGATGGCTTTGTCTGCTTGACGCTAATTGAGGTAGCAGTGTCGGCACACGGCTCCTGCTCGAAACACTGCACGACAAGGCGGAAGAGACGCAAGATGCCGTCCAGAAGTGAACATAGAGAAGCAGCCTCCGGTACACGTGTCTGGAAGAGACGCCGTCCGCGAGTGAAATCTCCAGTTCGGTTGGGCTGGGCCTAATGCCGACAGGGCGGACACCAACCCCGCTTCCACAGAAGCCGGACACAAAAGCAACGACAATGGATCTCGCCAAGGCGAAGCAGCGCATGCGCTGCATCGCAGGTGAGACCTAAAAAATCAAGGAAGGCCAACCATCTTGATAATGACAACTCTGCAAGTGACAGGGATAGTTTAATCAAACCATCTACCTGCACTTCTAGACGATTCATCACTGGCCATAGTTTTGTTGCAATGGTGTGCCTTTTTCTCTATGTAGGATTATGATTAGGTATTTAACTGAGTCCTAGATCCAGCGGACAGGGAAATCGAGATGGATTGGTGTTGTGCAGTCAGTAAGTGGGAAGATGCCAGACTTTGTCCAGTTAATAACCAGACCAGAGTGGCATCCGAATCATGTGTTTTCACAAATAATTGCTGAGAGATTGGTTGCTGGGTCTCTAATGAGCAGTAAAATGCATCAGCATACATGGGTAAGAGGTGGTGCAGTGAGTGGAAGGTTAGACTCCTATTGAAACTGCGTTCCTGCAAGACGCTTGCGAGTGGGTTCATAGCCAGCACAAATAATTGGGGTGAAAGTCGGCACCCCTGTCTCGTGCCCCTATATATTGGAATGCATTTGGTCTGGGAGCTGTTAACCAAGATACGAGCAATGGGGTTTGTGTATAGTAGCTTAAGTGCAGTAAAGTCACTTGGGATGCACACCTTAGCCAAGACCTTAAAAACAAAAGGCTGTTCAGGGAGCCAAATGCCTTTCTTGCGTGAAGAAAGACCCCCGCTGTTGAAACGTGAGGGGCTCTCTGATCGAGCACTGCAAATACAGTGCGGCGGTTGATGGATGTTGATCTATTGGAAACAAATCTGGACAGAGCCAAGGAGATCAGATGTTCCATCAATAAGAAATGTCTGGTGTTGATCACCTTTGCCAGGTTTTTGTTGTCGAGACTGGTCAGGGACAGTAGCCTATAAGAGGCACAAAATGTGGGGTCTTTACCTGGTTTAGGTAACAGCGTAATGCCTGCTTCGCGAAGCGAAAGAGGACGGGCCCCTGTCTGCACCGCTTTAGCGTAGATGTCCAGTAGTTGAGGGTCCAGGAGGTATTTGAATGATTTAAAAAATACACTTGCCTGTCTGTCTGTTCCTGGTGCCTTGTTGTCCAGTAGGCTTTCAGTGACTGCCAGGATTTTGTCAGTAGTAAGGGGGGGATGCTACGGAATTGCTGGTGTACCAGGACTAACCACACTATAGCAATGTCATTGAGATATGCCTGAGTGGCATTGGGGGATTCTTCGGGGCAGGTTATATAGAGTTGACTGTAATAACAGACAACCTCAACCAATATGGCTTCATTAGTGAAGATTGTGTCCCTATTTCAATGTGAAGATGAGTTATGTGTTTGGTGCGAATAGGCCTTTAGCAGTTTGGCCAGCATCCTATCTGGTCTCTCACCTTCCCTGTATCAGTGGGCATGTTTTGGTCAACCAGTACACACATTGTCCCCATTGTTGTCCCCAGAGCCTGATCCAGCCTCAGCCTTGCTGCAGTTATTCAAGCTAGTATTTTTATAGTATTTTTTGCAGAATAAACTGACATCAGCGGGGTTAGTGTTAACATGAGCATTTGCCATCTATGTCAATCTTTACCCATTCTGGGTAGAGCATGCCATATTTGATCCCTTTATTGCTCCAAACTTTTTTTAAATCCATGAATTTATGGCTGGCCTCCTGTACCAATTGGGTGAAGCCTGGTAAAATGGATATGGCGGTTGTCTGGTAAGGAAAAGGGCCCATCTCACGCGACAGACGGAGAGCTGTGTCTCGATTTCTGAAATTAAGCAGTTGGGCTATCAGGGGCTGGGCTGTAGCTCTCGGTTGCTGCCCGAGGAATCTGTTGGCCCGTTCAGCCAGGAAAGTTGGAGAGAACTTGGTCTGTCTTGTGCGAGTAAATTCAGAACCAAACTATAACGTCCCGTGTGTGTGTGTGTGTGTGTGTGTGTGTGTGTGTGTGTGTGTGTGTGTGTGTGTGTGTGTGTGTGTGTGTGTGTGTGTGTGTGTGTGTGTGTGTGTGTGTGTGTGTGTGTGTGTGTGTGTGTGTGTGTGTGTGTGTGTGCCCGTGTGTGTGTGCCCGTGTGTGTGTGTGTGCCCGTGTGTGTGTGTGTGCCCGTGTGTGTGTGTGCCCGTGTGTGTGTCCCCGTCCCCGTCCCCCTAATTCAGATCCTCCTCGTGGGCAAACCCACTTTCCTCTTACCAATACTTCTTCTTTTTGTGGTTTTGATATTTGTAAGTAACCCTTATGCCTTGAAAAGGAAAAGAACATATCAAGATAAGCCTCCATGCTGTCATTGTTTGCTTCCTCATATGCCAAGATAAAGCCACGATATGCAAGTTATTGTCTTTGTATGCTAGGCCCAGCCTCATTTGCCTAATACTACAGTCTCCTGACTTTCAACCTACAATGACCTTATATGCAATATGCATTTCCAGACCAGCTCTTTCTCGCTCCCTTTATCTTCCTATAGTAAACAAATCGACTCTCTACACTTAAGTATCTGATATACAAGTTGGTATTGCACAGTGGGAGAGTTCGGGCTGGTGTTGGCCACTGTTCAGGGCTCCAGGCAGTCTGTGACACGGTTTGATGATGCAACAAGCTGCTGACTACATGGACCTGCCCTCCTCCTGCTAATCACCAGGAGAGGCACAGACAGGTTATGACTGTGCAAGCAAGCATCTGCCATGGGCAACGTAAGCAAGTGGGCACTTATCCAGGTGCTGCATTTGGCAGACAACTAACAGATTGCACCACAGCTTGAGCAGAGAACAAGAGCTGTTAAAGAGCTCAGTGCCCATTGGGCAGTCACAGTCATGCCTTAATGCCAGTGCTGCTTGAGGTGTCAGGCAGCTATGTATATTGGAAAGGGATAGAAATCGGGTTCCTAGACCAAGAGCAAAAACTTCATAGTGAATAAGATAACAGTTCAATGCATATCCAACAGCAAAGCAATTTTTCCTTCTCTTCCCTATTCTGGTTTGGAGTTACCACATCCAGGAAAGTGATCATGTCCTAGACTCCAGTCTCCCTTGTGCTTTGGTTGAGAAGTGCATTCACAGGGCGGCAGCTGTAACAGTTCATGTTGGCCGTCTACTGTTGTATGGTTTTGGTACTGGGTTTGCCAAATGTATTTTCTAGTGCACAGAATACTCTCGAGATTACAGTGACGTATGAGCTAAATTTCTTGACTCTTGGGTATGTGACTTAGAGAAGAAGACATTCAAATACATTGCAAGAGCTGATTGGACTGCTGCTGATGGCAGCACTGTGTGGTTGTTAATAATTCCTTTGCTTGGCTTCTGTCTCAAAGACCGAAGTTGCTGAGTGAGCAGGTTTTAAGTTATGCGTGAACTTGCTGTACTGCATTCCAGTGTACAGGTGTCATTGTTCCATCCTTTTCTTTAATGAGTCTTCTTCCCAAATTGTGATGCTGGTTAATTTTGTTTCCTGATGCCGGAAGTCGGTGATGCCGCGTCGACCAGTCTGTTTGTTTTGATTCATTGTTTAAAAAATTGGAGAAGCCAGTAGCTTGCTCTAAAGGTCTCTTGGTGGAACTGTTCACTTGGATTTGCTGCATAGGAGGAACTTCGAACTTTTTTACCAGTATTAACATGCATCTGACCTTTTGTGCGAGAAGGATACCCATCTCTATGAAATGTCTCCGAAATCTTCCTCGACTACCAGGTACCTTTTTGGCAGTGAAGAGACTGAGGGTTTCCTGTTGCGAGTCCTCTGGAGAGGCAGCAGCGCTTCCAGCAGTCAGAGACCATCAGATTTTCAGATACCAACGCTGTTTTCAACTTTTTACGGTAGTTGTTCTTTGAAGTTTTCTTTGAGGTGAAGACACACCACATAAGAATGGTGAAGGGAAGAGGAGGATTAAGGTGTCTGTTGTCCCCAAACTGTGAGTGATGCTGTACCTATGTTCTGTGGTACTGTAGTAGATTGATTGTTTTACTTCTTGACAACTTTTAACAAGTTATGCCTATGAGACATGGCATAGTGCATGTGGTCTATTGATTATGCCTCAATTTGCCTTTGAGGTATGTCATGAAAATATTTAAGGTAAAAGAAGTATTGAACGAGTCATACTTGTTTAATTTTTCAGTCAGTAGACAGCTGCTTGTTTCACTGGATTTACGTGCTGCAATATGGTGGTTGTTGCAGATCCTACTAGGTCTGTTGATCTACAAAGCTAAGTAGTTGCTTGTGGATCAAAAACCATACATACATTGAACTACATGATTTCTCGTTTAAGCCCTTGCTTCTGCTTCCATTGCTTTTGTACAAGCAAATAGCTGTACTTTTCCTAAACAATTGCTATTACTGAATCACTTGGATATGTTGATGACTGTAATTGCTTATTGTTAAAAACTTAGCTGTGTATAACTTTAGATGTATAGCTTATAAAGGGTATTCAGTCCACTAAGATGTCCCAGACCCATGTCAGCGTAGAAATCCGTACTCTGATCCAGCAGTGAAGCTGTACAAAGAAAGGACTTGTATGTGTGTACCTGCTTGTTTTCTGCTAAGGGATAGCTTGATGAATACACAGTAGAGTAGGATGTGTTACCCAATAGGGGGCATGTGGCAGTAATAGCTGTTTGATAGTCGGTATCCAGTCATTCATGGAACAGAGCACGGGCTCCTTATTTGTGTTTTTTCAATTCCTCAAATGGTGGCTTGCTCACATTATGATAGGTCCACAATATGCATTTCATCACATTCAACAGTCTTTGGGCTTTCCTCAACTCAAAGTAAACCGAATGAACAGTGCACAAATACGCCTCAGTGCATCCCAAAGATGGCCAAGAAGATACTTCCTGCGCCCCAAAAACCCAAATAATGCTTATTAATGTGCTGAAGTCACTCTGGATATCAAAGCACCAATAACGGAAGCACTGATTCATCCACATGTGTCCTTCTATGTGTGAACATGCAAGTATATTGATGGTATTGCTCAAGGGTTAGAAAGCTCCTGCATCTAGACCTGTACATGGTCTTGCGTGGCTGGTTCTAGGAAGCAGAAAGCTGTCCCCTGATGGAGATCAGTATTGGGCAACAATACAGAAAACCATAGATATATCTGTGCGTGCAGAAAGGAGATTCCTGCTGGTGGGAAGAATTATCAGAAAGGACTTGTCCATATTGGTTAAGGTTTGAATTCTACCTCATTCGCAGCAGGATGTACCTTCTGGAAGAATGAGTACAGAGAGGAGTTTAGAGAACACTCTAAGAATTGCACTGACTACCCAATAGCATATACAGGAAGCGAACAGTAGAGAAAGAAGGGTACAGCCTATGTTCTTTTCCATTAGAGTGGTACCTATAGACCAGGCCACGGAGATTAGAAGTGCATAACTGCTGACCCATATTTGAAACAGGTTAGAAGAGATGGGAAACCCAGTACCAATGCAGAAGGCTGTAAAATGTTACGGGAGAATAGTACGCAAGCTGGAAATGTGTGCACAAGAATGTAGGATACACAGCAACCATCTCTCCCATTCATCAGGCTGCAACAATGTGAGAATAGAGGAGGACCATTCCTGGGACTGGAGCCAGTGGGCTTTAACTTGTACATGTTGTTGCTGTCTGTTTCAAAGGAACAGATGTTGAACCATCAGCGCGATGGGAGAAAATAATTCATAGGCACATTGAGTAGATGGTGGTAAACAGTGGTGTTGAGGGTATTATGGTGGAACTGCACATTATGAGAAGTGAAATACCCAAGTCTATGATGGAACTATGAATTAAAGTGTAACATTAAGGGAGAAATTTAAGCCAGTGGATGCTGTTAATATATCCATGGCTATTGAATTCTAAAGTACTAGAGGACAAGATATCCATTTAGCTAATAAAGAGCAGGCGCAACCTGTTGGTCTTGCTCAGTTCTTATAAGAACTCCAGCGTGTCTCAAAGATGCACAGCATGTGATGAGTCAGTAATGAGGTGTTCAGAACGATGGAAGAAATGAGGTGGGGGTGGGTCTATACAGGGCACATCTAAGAGCTCGTATGGAGGTCTGCAATGGACAGTTTTAATTAGGAGTGTTCATCTTTAACCTCAAATGCAAGGGAGCAGCATCAAATTAGGTACTCATCCATATTTCTCATATATTAAAACCTTGCTTTTTTACTAGCATATGATCCCAGGGTTTTTCCAGATTGATTCTTCTGTGACCAATTGATCTTCTATGCCTTAATGCCATAGATCAACGTGGTCAAATGGCTTTACTTGTGGGGTTGTTGAGACATCAAGAGGGACTAGACAGACATGCCACTCCCACCACTGCTCTTTTTTGTGGTCATGGGCCTTGGAGCCTTTGATACAAGGGTGGCAGTCAAGAGCATTGGCTGTGATGGGTTTGGACCCCATTCTCTATTTCATTTGTGGCGGATCTGCAGACTGAGCAGTGGGGCCTCGGGGTAAATATATCTCACTCTGCTATTTTCAAAGAATTAGGCTCTAGCCCTCACCCACCGCAGCACTGAGACATAATCTAACCTGCTGAAGTGTGAGAACCTTGACATCCATCCGGATTTGCTCGTTCACTCAAGGTTACCTCATTAAGACCCTCACCTTAGACTGTCCCATCGAGACCCCCCCCCCCCCCCCCCCCCTCAGAGGTAGACTCCAAACTGCCCAGTACTTGGGTTGTGTTTCCGTGACACAATCCCAATACTAATATTCTTACCCTTGTGGACTTGAACCGATTACTGACTCGTAGACATCTGGATTCCCTAACCCTGACCAAACCCGTCCACGTACCCACGATTATTCCAGGCAGCTATCACTCAATGTTGTGTTATCTATGTCCTGACAATGTCTTCAGGTCATGAAGGTCAAAATGCTGTCGACTTGCACAAGCAAAAAGTTTGGTTTTGAATTATGACATGATTTTGTATTTCGTCAACTGTACTGAGCCATGCATAATTTCAGTTTGAATTCAGGTCCAATACTCTGTAACATTTTGTATTTATATTTCTTCACTTGTTTCATTTGCGCTGTTTATATGTCTTCACGAGCACTAAGTGTTCACTGCTTTACTCTAATACACAACCTATAAAATATGGTTGAGGCTGCAATTTATACAAATCTGATCTGGTTTTTCTTTTTTGACAATATTCCTGCATTACATTATGTTCTTGGGACTATTTTTGTTAACTTAATTATAATACACAATAAAAGATTTCATTACGTTTATCCAATTATTGATTCCCGATGAGAAATTGTTATACGTTACCAGGTTTCAGTATAAGGCTGTACTCTTGGAGATCTATAGAAGTGGTCTGTGAGATAGAGATCTGGAGCTTTGGCAGGATTTAATTTAAACCTGAACACATTTTGGATGGCAGTCAGCACAATGGGCAGCAATAGCTTGCTCGCACTTGTATGGTGTCAGATATGCATCCAGCCAAAGAAAGTAATGTAGCTTGATGGTTAGATCATTATATTGCACAAACTTTAATATCTTAACTTCAATTCTCATGTTTAAAACACTGACAGGAGATGTAAAATGACGGCGATGCCATTTCGATATTTAGGATTGAAAGGATGTAATTGGTGATGAAGAATGCTTTGCCTAGATCATTTCTTTACAAAATATTACTAGTACTAATTCTAGAATGCTTTTACTTTTCCAGTCAGTAGTCATAGATTTCATGCATTTAAGCAGGTTCCATAGAATTGCACAATCCATACTGTGGCTTTAAAAAACAAGGAAACTCGGGGGGCGTGGCCAAGTAAGATGGCTGACTGGTAGTGCACCGAGTCAGCTCCGTCCCCACGGACTCCTGTGAGCAGCTAAACTGGGGCTCTAGACTGGCGCTTTTTGTGGTGAACACTCGCGGGGTGCCTGTGACGAAGAATGGCCCGGAGGCGAAGATGAATCGGCTCCGCTGCGGCTAGGTGGCGAGCAAGGTCCCGGGAGCGAGGTCCCAGCAAAATGGCGGCGGACAGCCACGAGAGCTCGCCGAGCGGCGGTTCCCCGGACTTCAGAGAGTGATCAGAGGCTGGTCGCGGTGACCGCACAGCGGGAGAAGAACACCGCGGGGAGGGGGAGAGGCGGTGCTGGACCCTGCTGACACCGGTGAGCGGACCAGCGCATGGGGACACTTCCCGGTGGGACGGCCGTGAGGAGGCGGTGACTGCGGCCCTCCCGGAGCCCGTGAAGGTCGGTGGGCCAGCAGGAGACAAGTGGTCCGCTCTAGGGGAGACCGCGCCAGGCGGAGGGGAGCGGGGGCGCGGGGGGCAATCACCGCGCGCCCCGGTGGGGGACGATGCCTGACTCCAAGATGGCGGCCAAGTGGGACACCTGCCGGCGCTGGGATCGGAGGAGCATCCGCGGCACTGACAAGGACTCTCTGGGGCACAGCACGTGGGCCTGCCTGAGTGCCTGAACGAAGCAGGGTCGGTCCCTGCTCTGGTCTCCGAGATTCCGGTGACTGAGACGCGGCGGCCAGGCGCGTTGAGGCCAGAGAACCGGTGGAGGCGACGCCGTGAGGCACGGAGGGGGCGGTCTGATGGGGAAGTCGTCCCGTGCGCCCCCGACGAAGAAGGCACCGAAGCCTCAGGAAAACCAAGTGGCGAAGTACTTCCAGGCGCGCTCCATCGCTGCGGACGAAGGTGGGCCAGGCGGAGGGGAAGACATGGCCTTGACGAAGGACGACCTGGTGGCTACGCTCCGGGACTTCAAGAGGGAGCTATGTGGTGAACTCAAACGGGACCTCCACGCCAGCCTGGACCAACTGCGGGGGGACCTCACGGAGAAGCTTGGCGATCTGCGCAGAGATGTGGACGCCGTGGGGTCGCGAACCCTGGAGGTGGAGGAAAAGGTGCAATCCCTGGAAAATACAGCTCAGGCTTCCCGGTCGGAGTGTGCGGAGCTTCGCGCTCAGCTGGCGCGGGCTGCCCTGAAGCTGGAGGACTTGGAGGACCGTTCCCGGAGGGAGAATATACGGGTGAGAGACTTGGAAGAAGGCGCAGAAGGTCCGGACCTGGAGGCGTTCGTCATAGGCCTCTTTGGAGAGGTGGTAAACAGGCCAGACCTCAACATCAAGGTGGATCGGGTGCACAGGGTCGGACCACCGGGCCATGGCGACCGCCGGAGGCCGAGGGATGTCTTGGCAAAGCTGCACGCCTTCCCGGTCAAGGAAGCCATCCTGGAAGCGGCCAGGAAGAAGAAGGACGTCTCGTTCCAGGGCCACAGTTGCTCTCTGTACCAGGACTTGTCGCAGGCCACTCTTGTTCGGAGGCAGCAGCTCCGCCCGGTGACCAGCAAACTTAGAGAGGACAATGTGCGCTACCGTTGGACCTATCCCTTTGGGCTCAGCTTCGAATGGAAAAATAAAAGACACCACATCACGGACCTGGGAGAAGGGCTGCGTATCCTGGACCTCCCGTCGGCACCGGAGGAGGGGGGTGGCCCGGGGCCGTCCGGAACAGTGGCGGCCGGCTCGCAGGGGGAGCAGTGGCGCAGGGCGCAACGCCAGCGAGGAGGTCCTCACCGTGAGTAACGGTCGCGAGGTGGAAGTCCGGGATTCTCCGGGATGCAGTTCTAGAGCCGCCGCGGGGGCCCCTCAGGCCGGGAGGGCCCCGGGAGCCCGAGCGGCGCAGCCAGGTGGCTGGCAACGAGTTTGTGACGGCCCAGCGGAGAAGGAGGCGGCAATCTCCGCAGAGACATGGCGGCTACATAGACACTGAGGTTTTTGTTTTTCTCTATGAGCCCTTTGTTTGGCCCACATGTTGTTGATGCTCTGCCGGTTGCGGAGCAAGTTGATGAGGTTAGGAGTTCGATGGGGCGGGGTCTTGGTTACTTTCCCTGGAATTACCCCGGGTATGTGGGGTTCCATGGTTGGGTGCTTGTGGGGGGGGGATACGGGAGGGGGGGGGGGGTGCGAGGGGGTCGGGTGGGGGGGAGAGGGTACCAGAGGTAGGCTGCAACGAAGTAGTGGGGGGAGACCGGGGAGAGACAGTGAGAAGTTAGGAAGGGGTCCCGGGGGGGGTGGAGGACAGGCGCTGAGGTCTTGCATCGGCGGATCTTACAACACGGGGTGGAGAGGGGGGTCTACACTTACTTAAGATGGTGACGTGGGCTTCATGGAACGTGAAATGCCTGAACCCGCCCCAGAAGAGGCAGCAGGTCCTGAAGTACATCGTGGATAGGCAGGTCAAGGTAGTTGCGCTGCAGGAAACGCACCTTACAAGGGAGGATGTGGGTAGACTCAAGCATAGGGCTTTCCCACAGATTTTTCACTCAGCGGCCGCCACCAAACATAATGGAGTGGCGATATTGTTCCACAGCTCGATGCCCTTCCAGGTAGTGGACTCACAGAGAGATAAGGAGGGGAGATGGCTCATGCTCAAGGGGCGGCTTCAGGGCCAACTGTGCACCATCGCGGTAGTGTATGCTCCGAACACGGGACAGGCGGTGTTCACAGCACGCATGTTGGGGTCCCTGGGCGGGTTCGCGGAGGGCCCCATCATTCTGTTGGGGGACTTTAATTGCCTGTGGGATGGTGCCCTGGACGGTTCTCACGTGGCGGGGGCGAGATCATCAGTATTCTCCAAACGAGTCAAGGACCGCTTCGATTCACTCGGGCTGCGGGATGGGTGGCGGGCTCTTCATGAGACGGCAAAAGACTACACTTTCTACTCCCATGTCCACCGAACCTACACTAGAATAGACTACATCTTCATTAGTCAGGCATTAGTGGGGAAGGCGACGGGGGCGCAGATTCTCCCCCTTTCGGTCTCAGACCACGGGATGGTCTTGTTGGAGCTTCAGTGGGGGGAGCGGAGTCGTGGCAGATGGTACTTTCCGGGGGCCCTCCTGCGCGACCAAGTGCGGAGAGTGGAACTGACTGAGGCCATAGGGGAATACTTCCAGGACAACCCACCTGCCGACACCTCGCATCAAAATACTTGGGACGCCTTCAAGGCGGTGATGAGGGGCAAATGTATCCAATTACAGGCGTCGCTGCGGCGACAACAAGCATTGGAACGGGAGACACTGGAGGAGGAACTCAAGGGGTTGGAGGGTAGGCACAAAGATAAACCCACTCGCGATCTGCAGCGGCAACTCACGGCGGTGAGGGGTAAATTGCGGGCGATTTATAGCGCCAGGGCAGAATATACCTTACTGAGGCTGCGCCGCGCGGGGTATGAACAGGGGGACAAGGTGGGTTCTCAGTTGGCCCGAAAGCTTCGCATTCAGCGGGCAAAATCCTATGTGGAAGGCATTCGGGTTGGGCCAGACCGAGTCACGCACGAGGAGGCGGCGAAGACCAGAGCCTTTAGGGATTTCTATGGTGAGCTGTATGGGGGGAACCCGCTGGCGCACGACGCGCAAACGGCTTATCTCGATGGGGTGGAATGCCCCCAGCTGTCGGCGCTGGATCGGGACAGGCTGGACGAACCTATCTCCGTGGAGGAGGTGCGAAGTGCCATAAAGCGTCTCAAGCTCCACAAGGCACCTGGGCCCGACGGCTATACCGCCCAATTTTACAAACACTTTGTAGATGAGCTCGCCCCGCATCTGACGGCTCTATTTCGAGCGGTGGCGAAGGAGGCGAGAGTGTCCCAATCAATGGCTGAGGCGGTGATCACGGTCCTGCCTAAACCGGGCAAGGACCCTCTGGTGTGTGCATCATACCGCCCCATAGCACTTCTGAACCTAGATGCTAAGCTTTACTCCATGATCCTAGCTAGCCGCCTGGATGACCTGCTGCCCCGATTGATCCATCCGGATCAGTCGGGCTTCATTAAAGGGCGTCAGACGCACGATAATATACGGCGTTCCATCCACCTTGTCGAGAAATCATCCAGATTTAAGATTCCAGCGGTGCTAGTGGGTTTGGACGCTGAAAAAGCGTTCGACCGCGTAGATTGGCCCTTCCTCTTCTTAACCCTGCGAAAATTTGGATTCGGGGACGCTTTCATGGAGATGGTGCGAGCCAACTACAGCCATCCCTCCGCGAGAGTGGTGGTCAACGGGACACCCTCCGCGCCCTTCCAGCTGGCTAGAGGTACTAGACAGGGGTGCCCGCTGTCCCCTCTGCTTTTCGCCCTCAGCATAGAGCCACTAGCCATCCGGGTGAGGGAGAATGCTTCCATTAAAGGGATCCGATTTGGAGGGGAGGACCACAAAATCTCCCTCTTCGCGGATGATATTCTGCTGACTCTGGGGGAGCCGCATGTCTCTCTACCCGCGGTTCACGAGGAATTGAGAGACTTTGAGAGAGTGGCAGGGTTCAAGGTCAACATGACCAAATCCTACATACTCAATCTCACACTCTCGAGAGCGGAGG
The DNA here is from genome assembly GCF_964204655.1 of Triturus cristatus. NCBI lineage: Eukaryota > Metazoa > Chordata > Amphibia > Caudata > Salamandridae > Triturus > Triturus cristatus. Next base: position 318,823,518 of record NC_140586.1, on the reverse strand, counting down.
TGGCCTCGCTCAAGTCCCAGACGACGCTCTCATGGGCCCAACACTCACTACAATATCTAGGGGTGCGGCTGACACCGACGGTTTCGGGACTATATGGGGCCAACTACGCCTCAGTATTGCCACACTTGCGGCAGGAGTTGCGGCGGTGGACGCCCTTATACATATCTTGGCTGGGGCGAATCAATGCGGTAAAGATGATGGTACTGCCCCGGATCCTTTACTTGTTTCAGGCCTTGCCGATCCCGCTGGAGAAGGCATTCCTTCCGCAGCTGAAGACGTTGATTACTCAGTTTGTATGGCAGGGAGGGAGGGCCAGGCTCCCTTTCACGGTGCTTCGGAAAGGCAGGGCGGATGGAGGGATGGGGCTGCCGGACTTTGAGCTATACTATCAAGCGGCCCAATTGCGGGTCGTGCTGGAATGGACGGTGCGGGAATCGGAGAAGCATTGGCTTCATATGGACCGTGCGATAGCCGGCAGGTCCATCTGGGACCTGCTGTGGAAACCAAGGGGAGATAGACCGCCGAATGCATATCTTAGCACGCCAACGCGCACTACATTGGAGGTTTGGGATAGAGTCACGCGGAGGGAGGGGTGGACGACATTCCCTTCACCCTACACCCCGATACACTTTAATCCGGCCTTCGTCCCAGCCAGAGAGGAGGGTCCCTTTGATGGGTGGCGAGAGGGAGGGTGTCTAAAGCTGGCGGATCTTTTCGATAAGGGGGAGTTCCGCTCGTTCCAGGACTGTAAGAATGAATTTGGGGTCCCCAACAGTGAGCAGTTCCATTATTTGCAGCTCAAACACTGGGCCACGGCGCCGCAGTACAGGGAGGCGGGCTGCCGGAGCCTTACGGATGTGGAGAAACTGGTATTGGCACGGGCGGGCTCAATGAAGGGGGCGATTTCGTCTCTATATGAGATACTGCTGACCACACTACACACACCCAGGGCCAGGCATATGGACTTCTGGGAGCGTCTCCTGGGGAGGGAGGTCACTGAGGAGGAGTGGAGGGGCCTGTGGCGGGACATTCCTAGGCATAACTTGTCGGTAGGCTTGAGGGAAGCTCACTACAAGACCATCTTTGATTGGTACCTATACCCCACTAAATTGGCTAGGATCTTCCCGGGGACCTCTGCACTCTGCTGGCGGGGATGCGGTCTCCTCGGGGATTTCAAACATATCTGGTGGGACTGCCCTAGTATTCAACCTTTCTGGGCTGAAATTTTAGCGCAGATTAAAGAGATTTTGGGCTTTGAACCGCCCGGGGGCCTTGCTCATGTCATCCTGGGTCTGCGGGGAGAGGACTGGGAGGGAGTGTCCAGGGGGGATAAAGCTATATGGTGGCTCTGCGTGGGGGCAGCTAAACTCACGGTGGCAGCGGCATGGAAGAAACAGGCTGCTCCCGCTCTGTCCCTGTGGCATGCCCGCCTGTGGCGCTTGCTTTCGATGGAGCGCTTGGCGCTGTGCTTTAGGGATGATCCCACGGCCTTTGAGGAGTCTTGGGGATCGTTACTGACCTTCTTATCTAGGGGCCTCCCGTCAGCCGTCATCCCGCCCGCGTGGCGGAAGATGCGTCTCTTCCGGACCTGGCTCTCCACAGACTGAAGCGGTCTCTCCTTCTTTGTCTTTTCGGACGCTATGCAGCAGCCTATGGGGGGGGGGGGCGGTGGGAGGGGGTAGTGGGGGGGGGGTGGGGGGTGGGACGGGATACCGGAGGAGTCTGAGGAGGGGTTCCACTGGGTCGCACACGGAGCATCTGAACCACCTATGGGGAATTCTGTAGAGCCTTAGGGCCGGGGGAATCCCGACAGTTATTTGTTATTGTATGACTATGCATGTGCAATGCTACTGTTGTTCTGAAAATCAATAAAAACGATTGCTATAAAAAACAAGGAAACTCTGCATGCTCAAATATAAAAATGTTTTAGAACTAGTCTGTACTTCAGTGATTTCCTTCTGTAATTACTGTTCAAAGCGTTTACTATTTGACATGGCTACATGACTTTTCTGTTGTACCATATCAAGTAAAGGGCAATGAGGAAGGAACTGCCAAGGCAGAGAGTGGCTGTCTATCTTCTATTAAGATTATAGTCTCAGCTGTTAAATCCTCTACTGCAGTCGTCAACTAAGGTTCTAACATAGTTAGGACATGGGTATCAAGAGAGTACAACAGTTACTTCATGGTGCAGATTTTATTCCTTTGGAACAGTAAATGTTACCATGCCTTCAAATGGAGGGCAGTGAGGCTGAATGAAAGATAGGGGCTAACAGTAGGCATATCCCTCTCTCTTTTGAGTCTGTGTTGGACAGTGTGACACCAGAAAGCCCTAATTTCCAAACTCTGCAGATTTTCAATCAGTTCAAGGTTAGAAGGTCCTTCCTATTGGTTGCATATATTGGGAACGGGATCTGTGTAGAAAGTTACATGGTAAATTAAGGAAAATAGAACATAAGAGATTTCCAGGTGTTGCTGCCTCATGACCTTTTTCTTTATGTAAGCCTTTTTTGAGAGAATCAATAAAGCATATTAGTCAGACCACAGCCCACCCTCACTCAAACAAAACCTTACCAAAGTCATATAATTGGGCAAAATGCTGCCAGCCACCCTCCTCACATCCCACAAAACCATCAGAAAATACTAGCTGAAATATTGCATACGTTAGACAAAATAATTCTGTAACTTCCAAATGATTCTATGCTACAGCACTAAAACGTCAGGTTAGGCAATAGACATATGTTCAAACGTCCTTGTCCCAATCAAACAGGAGTTGAACATCACTAAACAGTACATGAAACCGTCTGAGCTCCTCGTTTTATTAATGCAGTGGATCCAAATGACCATGAGTCTGGTTTTTGAGAAAGCCATAACCATTGGAATAGGTGCTCAATTTTCAGCAGTGGGTTAAAATGTATGCACCTTCAATGCCACATACAGGCTTTATACCCTTAAAATATTTGAAAGTCGTTTCAAGGAACTTCGGTTGAGTGCTGGAAGGCTGTGGGGAGCTGGAGACATACCCATGTTGGTAAAAGTCCTGAGGTGGGAAATTCTAATGAGGAGATTTGTGATAAGTGAATTCTGAATGTAGATCTTACACTTGACTGACTGTTAGCCCATTAAGTATCCCATTTCTGGGTCAGGAAAATCAATCTCCAGAGCATGCTACACCTTCGGCAAGACTGAAGCTAGCTGTCAAATGGTGGGGAGCGGGAGGTGATTTTTATTTTATTTCTATAACAGTGCACACTTGTTTTCACAAAGTGTAGTTGGTCTGCCATAGAAAAACTGAACACATATGTCTACAATAGAGTGAATACTGTAGTGAGTGAATTGTAGTTTTCTTGATCCAATCAAGAAATCCCCCAAAAGATGGTCCTTCTGGCAGATGGAGATCTGCCAGTAGGACAACTGTTTTCTGTAAGTCATACAGAGTTTGAGGGAATTGGGAAATACTATGTTTGAGGCATGTGAGCTGTAGATCACATGCTTTGCATACTCCTGCCATTTAGTGTTGGGTCCGGATGTTTGCAAGTTGTTTTTGTTCAAAGAAGTGTTTGCAGTCACAAGGTAAGGTGACTCCTCCTTTTGGTGATAGTGCGCATGGGGATCGACTCCAATGTTAGATTGTTTTTTTCCGCCATCTGGTTCGGACGTGTATTGCTGCGCTCCGCTTCGGATTCGTTCCTCGGGTCCCCCTTGGTGCGCAATTCACTCTACCCTCGACGGTATTGTTTTCAAACGAGTTTCTCTTTCTCCACGATTTGACTCTATCATCAAGAAATCTCCATTTCGATCAGAAGTTTTGCACGTGGCTTTCCGGCCTATCTTCGTCGGTCCGGCTCCTTGTCGATGGAATGGACTCCATTCAAATTCTGCCCCCTGTGCCACGCGAAATATCCGCGGACTGACTTGCATCAGGTGTGTAACTTGTGCTTGTCTCCAGAGCACAAAGAACAAGACTGCAACAAGTGCCGATGCTACAGATAGAAGGTTACTCTCCATGATCGTCTGGCTCGATGTTGAGAAATGCGGGGGCAGCAGTTAGACGACACACTTGATCTCTTCGGCGAATACTCTGCGCATGAGGTCTCAGCTGCCGAAGAAGAACAGGCCTCAGCTGCGTCTGACTCCGAATCAGAGTTGCAGATTGTTCTTGATGACGACGATGTGCCGCAGGGACAAGGGGACATGAGTACAGAAGACCCCCCCCCCCCCCCCACCATCCCTAAAACAATCTAAGGCTTCGGCATCCCCTCTGCTTCCAGGCCAAGGTAGGCACCGAGGAGGTTTCTGACGCTCCGCCTTCCGGCTCGGCACTGAAACACTCTGACAAGCCTTCAATTTCCGGACAGAGTCGGCCAAAACCCACTTCCGAGCTAAAAACTTCGGGTTCTAAGCAGAAAATCAGTTCAGAGCTGAAACTGTCAAAACCAAAGGAACATTCCTCGGAGCGAAATCTACAGCGCCGAAAGGACATTCCAGCTCCGCTCCGAAAGCTTTGGTGCCGAAAACTAAAGAGCTGCCCGTAACACAGCCGGATCCAAACATAGATGTTGTACCACCTAAGTCGGATCCGAAACAGAAGAAACTCTCTATATTAATCCTGACACAGGACATATCCACGCTAAACCGCCATCCAAGCATAAGCTTCCTGATGATGACAGCCCTTGTAAAAGTCCATTGAAGAAGAAAAATGTAGGTACTAGTCCTTTCCATACACTACCATCTCCTCCTCCTCCCTCTCCACCACAGCTTGATCCTTTACACATCACACCTCATCAGTCTCCTCTACCTCCCCTTCATGCAGGTGATACTGGTGATGATGACGCACAGTTACCAGTAGATCCTTGGATGAATTATACAGTTGATCCTCCACAGGATACAGACCCAGATAGGCTATCTCCACCTGATTACAATTTGTCATATCAAGAGCTCATTGCTAGAGCCACACAATACCATGGGGTGGGGCTCCATAAAGAATCCTCAAGGGTATGTTGAGGCACACAGACGACATTTGTAAAGATCCTGTACGTGCTAGAATCCTCACTCCTCGAGTAGATAAAAAATACAAACCTTCCCCAACAGATCCTATTTTCATTAAAGGTTAGTAACCACTTGACTATTTAGTAATATCTAATGCGTGAAAGCGAGCTAACTTGCAAACGTCTGGGGATGCTCCTCCCCAGATAAAGAGTTTACGCTTATTGATGCTTATGGCAAACATATAGCTGCGCAAGCAACTAATCATTGGCGTATTGCTAACACCCAAGCCCTCCTAGCAAGATACGTTAGGGCCCACTGGAATGAAATGGAGCAGATGAGCATAAGGTGAAAGCTCAGGAAGGTAAACTAATTTCCAACGCTTCTATTAGATGTGCTCTAGATGCGGCCGACGCTGCAGCAAGTGAGGTGAATACTAGCATCCAACTCCGAAGACGTGCCTGGTTATGGATTTTAGGGTTCAAACCTGAAGTCCAACAATCCATTCTCAACATACCTTTTTTTTTTTTTTAAACTATAGTTTTTATTTTTTTTCACTGAAAAGCAAAATTTACAGATGGGAAAAGAAGTTGTTAATGCAAGAAGTGTGATCAGTAGCAAGTGTACAAGTACATCAATGAACAGTAAATAATGTTGCAGGTTTTTCAATACTAAACACAGACTCACATCACCATTATCAACCTGTAAGTACATATGTCTAAACCCCCATAATCCTGGCTCTGGATATAAGGTAAGAAGGCAGTTAAGGGCCTGATCCTGACCTCCCAGGAGACAGAGTGAGGACTTCCCCTTCTTCGGCTATATCCAGCTTGTAGTACTTCAGCCATGGGGACCAAATTCTCCGGAATTTACGTGGGCATCCCCTCACTTTATAAACCACTTTCTCCGCAGCCATGTAGAGATCCATATTGGATTTCCACTCCGTAAGTGTAGGAAGGTGTTGCGCTCCCCAATACTTGGTTATGTCCCTTTTGGCCACCACTAACCCAAGATTGGCCAGTAAGAGCCCATAGCGTGGCAGGTCAATATCTGTGGGAATACCTAGGAGTAAAAATTTCACATCCAGCCCTAGGCTTGCCCCTAGTATTTTGTTCAGTTCACCCATGATCGTGTGCCAATAAGTTTGAATGTGATTGCATTCACAGAGAGTACGAATGTATGTGGCATGCTCCGCCCGGCATCTTAGACAGGCAGGGTCTCCCACCCTCTCCATCTTGTGTAGACGTTCCCTGTCAAAATAGACCCTATGGAGGATCTTATACTGTATGAGGTACAACCTGAGTTTGATCGCTACTTCACGTAGCTACATGAGGGCCGCTTCCCAGTCTATATCCTCAAGTGGCCCATTGGTGAGTTCCCACTTCGCGCGAAGCGGACCAAGATTGTCAGGCATGTTATTGATTTGCGTTTTGTATGTCAGGAATATCGCTTGGGTCGGGATCTCTCCCTGCAGGAGCCTGCCTTCAAGGGGACTCAACATACCTTTTAACAAGAAACCTCTTTTTGGCCCTGAAGTTGATCAAGCGCTCGAAAAAATGAATAAAGACACAGATGTAGCAAGATCGATGGGAGCGCTTCAATCTCCCTCAAATAGAGGTTCCTTTCGGCACTCCTTTTACAGGGGAGGGTCCAAATCCACAGGGACAGACTGAAACACTTCCTCCTACAAGGGTAATTCCCAATCATCTTTTACAAGGTGATTTTTCAGAGGATGTTATATGGCAAATAGTCGCAGGGGCAGAGGTAAAAACACCACACCCCGCAATTTCCCTTCCCCAAATAAATAAACAGTGACTTTCCCACACTTCTCTCCGACTATTCCACACCTGTCGAAGGAAGACTTCAGGACTTTCTCCCCATTTAGGAATCGATAATAACGACAAATGGGTGCGTGGAATTATCCAACATGGTTATTGCCTGGAGCTTACCAACAATCCTCCAAACATTCCACCTCAATATCATAAATTGTAACCAGAACACCAGCACTTGCTTCAACAAGGAGTGCAATCTCTATTACTCAAAGGGGCTATAGAACCAGTCCCACTTCAGTACCAAGGTACATGAGTTTATTCCCTTTAATTTCTAGTTCCCAAAAAGGACTGCTCGTTGAAACATATTCTAGATCTCAGAGAGTTAAACAAATACATACTGTCAGAGCACTTTCACATGGTGAGCCTTCAACAAGTACTTCCCCTTTTACAGCAGGGCGACTTTGTCTACTCTACATCTAAAAGACGCCTACTTTCACATTCCATTCATCCGGCTCATCGCAAATATCTCAGATTTGTGATAGCAGGCAAACATTACCAGTTCAAAGTACTTCCATTTGGCATCACCACGGCCCCCAGATTCTTTTGAGATGAGCGGCTACTACTGCGAGACATTTGGTGAACAGTGTATCCATGTCTTCCCTTGCCTAGACGACTGGCTTATCAAACCGGGCACTTACCAGAACTGTATACTACACCCTCAGGCAACAGTACACCTACTTCATCAGTTGGGTTTAACAATCAAAGCACAAAAATCTCACCTACGCCCTGTACAAGTGCATTCTTATCTGGGAGCTTCCCTCAACACTCTCAAAGCTCTAGCCTTTCCCAGTGTAGCCAGAATCCACAATATTCAATCCACAGTACTACAATTTCAACTCAATTAAACAGTACCAGCCAGAGGTTTCATGCAACTGCTGAGAATGATGGCATCCTGCATTGCATTCGTACCTCATGCAAGGCTTCACATGCGTCCTATGCAAGAATGTCTAGCGCGTCAGTGGAATCAGTCACAAGGTCAATTAACCGATCTAGTGTTGGTAGACAGTCACACCCATTGCACTCTGCAAGGGTGGAACCCTCATAACTTATAAAAAGGGCAGCCCTTCGTAGACTGGATTCCACACACTACTGACAGTAGACGCATCTTTAACCGGTTGGGGTCCCCATCTCCAATATTACACAGTACAAGGGCTGTGGTCAGACAATCACAAATGTCTCCACATCAACTACCTTGAACTTCTAGCAGTGTTCCTACCACTTAAAGCTTTTCACATTAACCTTGTAGGAAAAACTGTCCTAGTCCGCACAGACAACATGACAGCAATGTACTGTTCATAGAAACAGGGATGGACATGCTCGCTCCAGCTGTCGCACCTTGCACAAAGCATTTGGAATTGGGCAAGTCATCACAAAATTTATCTCCTAGCAGAACACCTTCCAGGAGTAGACAAACAAATTGTCGACCTGCTCTGAAGACACAAGCAGCAAGTTAATGAGTTGGAACTCCATCCCCAAGTTCTTCTTCCCTACGTTCAAAAATGGGGATTTCCACAGATAGATCGGTTTGCTACAATACACTACGCAAAATGCCCAAACTTCGCAGCCAGGTTCCCACACCATCTATCAAAAAGCAATGCTCTATGGATGAATTGGTCAAGGACATTTGCCTATGCTTTTCCGCCTCTCCCACTTATTCCATTACTAGTTCAGAAGCTCAGACAAACATCCCTCACACTGATCTTAGTAGCCCCCACATAAGCTCATCAACCTTGGTACACCACCCTGTTAGAACTGTCTGTGGTTCCACATCAAAAGCTACATCTGACACCCAGTCTCCTCACTCAGAGCCATGGAGAAATCAGACATCCAATTCCCAAAGAACTCAACCTAGCGATTTGGCTCCTGAAGACAGTTTGGTTATTTACAACTACCACCAGACTGTATGAATATTCTCAAAGAGGCTAGAAAGCCTACTACTAGAGCATCTTATGCAGCAAAATGGAAACGGTTTATCTATTTTCACAACAACAATATCAATCCACTTGATGCTTCTATTCAGAACATCATTTGTTATCTGTTGCATTTACAGCAGTCTGGATTGGCTCACACATCCATTCGTTTACACCTAGCAGCAGTAGCTGCATACTTGCAAAATAGACAACACTTATCTCTATTCAGAGTACCAGTGATTAAAACCTTCTTGGACGGATTAAAAAGGGTGATACCACCAAGAGTTCCCCTGCATCAGAGTGGAACCTAAACATAGTCCTTACAAGGCTATTGGGTCCTCCTTTTGAACCAATGCACAAATGTCAATTACAATTCCTCTCATGGAAGGTTGCTTTACACCTAGCAATAACCTCACTGAGGAGAGTTGGTGAACTTCAGGCATTAACTATACAAAAGACTTTCTTTCAAATTCACAAACACAGGGTGGTTCTTCAAACCAATCCTAAATTTCTCACTAAAGTAGTTTCTGCATTTCATATCAGTCAATCAGTTTGGCGCAACCTTTGTTCTTTCCTCAACCTTATTCTGTGGCAGAGCAAGCTCTACACACACTTGATGTTAGAAGAGCTATACTATATTTCGTAGAAAGAACCAAAGAATTTTGAAAAACAAAGCAGCTATTTGTTGCTTTTCTCCACCACACAAAGGCAATTCCATATCTAAGTCAGGTATTGCAAGATGGATTGTAAAATGTATCCAAACATGTTTACCAAAGCAAAAATAACTTTGATAATACCCCCTAGAGCGCATTCCACTCGCTCGATATGGGCTACTATGGCCTTCTTAGGTAATATTCCCCTAGCCGACATCTGTTAGGCAGCAACATGGTCTACACCGCACACATTCACCAAACACTATTGTGTAGATGTGTTAGCGAGACAACAGGCAGATGTAGGCCAAGCAGTACTTAAAACACTGTTTGAAGCAACTGCACCCACTAAAGGTTAGCCACCACTTTGGGAGTATACTGCTATATAGTCTATGCAAAGCATGTGATCTACAGCTCACATGCTTCAAACGGATAAAGTTACTTACCAAGTAAGCATCTGTTCTTGGCATGTAGAGCTGTAGTTTCACATGTGCCCACCCACCTCCCCGGTCTCCTGTAGTTGTTGAAGTTCTCAATTTACATTCATACGCATGGACCTCTCTATTCTACACTCACTAACTCCATTCTCACCCACTGTGGGAAAAAAATCTAACAATGGAGTCAATGCCCATGTGCACTATCACTGAAAGGAGTCACCACCGTACCTTGTGACTGCAAAGACTTCTTCGAACAAAAACAACTCACAAACTTCCGGACCCAACACTAGACGGCAAGAGTATGGAAAGCATGTGAATCTACAGCTCTACATGCCAAGAACAGATGCTTACTGGGTAACTAACAATATCCTTCTAATGAATGAACAGACCCTGGTTGTCTAATCTCAAGGCGGTTTGTGAAAAGGGACCAGTCCAGAAATTACTGAAGTCCTAAAGTGAATGGGACATGTTGGCGACTGCTAAGGCTTCCTGGAGAAAACAGTTAAATGAAAGACTTCCCCGTGTATCTCTCTTCATTCAGCAAAGTTTTAGAGGATGTTCTAGAGTATTCTGCATTTCTTATGTTTGATGATTGTTCTTCCTCTACTTTCTAGGTCTATTGTTGCCGACTTGAGTTCGGAAGGGGGACAGGACATGTGCATGTGTACGGCAAGACAGGAGATGTGCACGCGTACGGCTCGCGGCGTTATTACAACGCCTGCTCGCACCATACGCGTGCACATCTCCTGTCCAGGCGCGACACGCTTACGTGAGCTGCCAGGCGCGGCACGCTTACGTGAGCTGCATGCAGTAACTGCTCCAACAAACAAACACACGCACCAGCTGCCTCGAGCCAGTTCACGCGTACGGCTCGTCTCCCTCAACGTGCGCATGGCATGCTTTCGCTTTCCCTCCCTCCGGCGTTTCAGCACACTACCTGTGATCAGAAACACAGCGCCTCCGTGGGACCGCAAAACACTGTGAGAGCAGATGCAGTGACCGTCACCGGACACACTGGTAGTGTAAGTGTCTGCGTGTGAGAGGAGACACTGGCTGCGTGTGAGGAACTTGTTTTATATTCTGAGCGCCATGCACGCTTTTATATTTGTTTCACAATGGCGGCTGCCGCCGCACCCGCCACTCTCGGGATAGGGCCCGCATTCTTTGTGGCTGTAACACTGGAATATATATACAACACCTTAGTCAAGTGCCCTTAAACCAGCAGAGTAATAATTTACAGACTTAAATGCATCCGGTCATAACTAGCAATAAAATACTATCAGCTTATTGCATTTAGTTTACGGCTCTAAAATGACTTCCAAGTCACCGACTGCCAGCTTCTGTCATCTCCCTTCTGTTGCAGCCGGCTACGACACTTCCGCACTCTGTCCTCCGAGTTGAGCGTGTGGTCCGCTTGGGGAAATTAGGTTCTTTCTTTTTGTCAGTGGTAGATATGGTGGGCATAATGGGAGTGCACCCGGAGGACGCAGGCACAAGCTCAGCAAGAAGTAAGCGGAGGAGTGTGACCATGTGATTCGTGCCTGACTTTAGGAGACCGCTGTGCCTTCCTTCGGAGAGCGGACTACCTGGGATGCAGGTTTCAATTACCTGTTTTTGTTCGGACTCGGTTCACATCATACATTGCTCAGCATTCTCTCGAGTCTTTGTTGGGGATATAGTTGCATGGCATCGTTAGGGTTTCGCTGCGCTGCTGTGCTATGGGTTGCATCCTTCTGAACTTCATTCCCCAGCCTAAACTTAGCAGAGTCCCTCTGATGCAACCAGGGAATGGGACTGGGCTAGCCGTACATGTGAGGCAGCTAGGCGTGGGACAACTGAGGAAAGCGCCTGCCACACAAGGGGAGCGGGTGGGTCTGAGTAGCAGCTAACTAATTTACTGATCGCAACCAGGAGATGGCCGCTCATATATATATATATATATATATATATATATATATATATATATATATATATATATATATATATATATATATATATATACAAAGTCCTGGAACGATCCTTAATGGGATCCAAAAGCAGGTACGGACCACAACGTGGAAGATAAATTCTTTTATTGAAGTTGCAGATTAAAGTGCATAGTGCATGGAAATATCACGCAAGTGCTCAGCCTGACGCGTTTCGACTGCCCCACGGCAGTCTTGATCACATGATCTCTCTATATATATATATATATATATATATATATATATATATATATATATATATATATATATATATATATATATATATATATATATATATATATATAAAGTGACTCAAACAGATAGATTCACCAAAGAACAAAAATATATTTCCACTACAACGTTTCAGCTTCCGCCTTCCTCAGGTAGTACAAGATGGTTTGCTCTGTGGCTGCACAGATGACCAATTTTTGCCCTGGTTGGCTGTTGTTTTCTTGTGATCCTTCATCTTCAAGTATATATATATATATATATATATATATATATATATATATATATATATATATATATATATATATATATATGATTTTTAAGCATTTTAAGCTGCTATGTGGTATATGTTTTCTATGTCTATTGGCCCGATGGTCACATGGTTTGCACTTTAAATTCATTGGCTGCCTATGCCAGCGTCATGTGATCAAGGCCTTTCTGAGGCCGAAACGCGTCGTGTGTGTGTGTGTGTATATGTGTGTGTGTATATGTATGTGTGTATATATGTATATGTATGTATATATGTATGTATACATATTTGCAATGCAATAGGTCTCATATTTGTGAGAGTTTGAGCTACTGGCATTGTAAATGACAATGCCTTTTATTTATGTATTTTAAAAACCTGCAAGCGGTGCACTTATAGTCGTTGCTTAGGAGAAGAACATAGAGAAAGAAGTCCGCTGAAAGTCATTGTGCCGTCGCCGAAAGGGCACACGCCCGCCGTGCCAGGTGAGGTCACAAGCGGTCGCATTATTAAATAATGCAGTCGAGGAGACCCTCAGCAACAGAGAGTTCTTGGCAACCAGCCACTCGGCTGTGCAGTCTACCGTCCCGCATTCCTGCTGCCAGCTACCGTCCAGGGTCGGTCGCCATGCCGGGGCAGAAAAGAGTCTCTGGCTTCTATTCCGTCCCCCACCGCCTCTCGCTACCCAGCACCCCCGGTCACAGGACCTGCTTCACGGGTAAGAATCCGGGTATGATGAGCAGACGAGGGCAGCGTAGCAGCGGCCTTTTTCAGTCCCAGGCTGTCGTGGGTCGTCTTCCCCTGATGAGAGAGAGAGATCGCTACGGGGGACATTCCTAGACACACAGCACCTTCTCGCAGCTTCATTTCATGCAACATATTATATACACTAACTCGCAAAGGCACTCTCCTTTACAAGTTTTAGCTTGATAATTAATGCGCAAGAGGTATTCTAACCAGCTAGGCAAACTGAATATGTAGAAAAGCAAGATTCCCCCCCTCTCCAGGGTTCCGTATGGTTGCAGTATCCGCATTTATATAAAGACCAGAAAAACATATGAACAGTAAGCATTCTTTTTGCTGAAGTCTCCCTCACACCGACCAGGGTAAACAAAGCGAGTGATTAACACACATTAACCCCTTGCCGGCTTCTCAGAAATACTAACGCTCTGTGTGTGTTGTGCAGCTCTCCTCTTTTAGGTCTGGTTTGACAATACTGTGTATGATGATCGCCAGATAAACAAGCATTGAAAATGCAATAGGTCTCGCTTTTAATTAAGTTAAAGCCATTGTATACAAACTTCATACATTTAGACAAGACAGTACCGGTCTGTCTCCCTGAATCCACTGTGTCCATTTTTTAATTGTGGTTCAGCTCTGTAGTTTACAGCCATTTTCTAAGCAGATGGTTATACTCTGTTTAAGAGGAATCGTTCTGTCCCAGGAATTGCATGGGGTTATTCATTCGTAGTTCAAATAATACATATTACATTGAATGTGTGTGTTTAAAGGTATGATGGCACATAATTGCACCTATGCACTTCAGAGCAAGAAGAAGTACGATAGTGCTCCAGCATTGTTCTTAGTTTGTTAAACAGAGATTGTTGGCCAGTCAATGCTCAAGCGTCGCACTTATCAGTTTTCTTTCTAGTAAAATCAAGTGGTATTTTCAGTCTGCTTTCTCGTTATCAATGACTTTTCAGCTGACATTTAACTCTTTTTCCTGTACATAATGGCACTATGGGGTGGTTAGAACATAATATCTTTGCTCTAAATTCAAGTTGTGGAAATGGAATCTGTGAACCTATAGTAAAACAAGCTCCATGGCCTCTCTGCCATTTACATTTATTTATCTTTATTTATTCTTTTCTTTTTACATTTCTAACCCCCACTCGCTCCTTTCCTCCATCTGTAATTTCTTCTTCACCCCATCTGATTCTATCTCTATTCGTTGTTTGTTTACTGTCCTCTCCATTTGACTATATTTGTGTTCTCACCCCTATCCTCTCTTTCCTCCTCCTTCTTACTCTGCTCTCCCTACTTTCAACTTTCAGTATTTCTCTCTCTCCTTTTGTAAAGGTTGTGGTTTGGACATAGCAGCTAATATCAGCAATTACTCCGTTTCTAAGTGTTCCGAATTTGAGCATAAAAAACTGTGGCACAGGTAGTTACAGTTATGTATCCAAGAGCATATGATTTGATTAAGCCGTGAAGCAAGAAGTAAAGCCAAGGCATCCTGATTTAAGAACTGCATCTGTTGCTTTCTCCGCCTTGGATCACACACAAATTAGGTCTTGCTGCAGTGGTCTCATGGAAAGTGAGGAATTTGTTGTGACATTACTAGAATCTGTACATTACCTGGGCAGCCTACTGATGTACTTTTCCAAGGCATGGATTTTAGTGTGCCAAGCAAAAGATGAAAAATGGTGCTGCCTACAGCTAAAAAGTGGTAGCAACATGGCCCCATTTAGCTGAGCCAAAGTAAATTGCTTAAAACAAGTTTGGTTACACTAACATTACTAAACAAGCATTGGCATAGCTAATAGGTCTCGCCTTTGGGATCTTATAAGTGTTTAGCCATGCAACAGTTGATGTTGTTGCACCAAGGATATTGTGCTGCATAACTAAATACTTATAAGGTCCCAAAAGCGAGACCTATTGGCTATGCCAATGCCAATGCTTATAATACATAGAAGTCAACCCTAAGGTAGACCCTGGACAGCTCAAGGGCAGGGTACGGTGTATTTGAAAAGAAGGACATGTACTTTTAATTTTTACATGTCCTGGTAGAGAAAAATGCTTTAAATCTTTTTCAGTACGGCAAGGCCTATCTCGCCCATAGGATAACTTTGGCATTACTTTATTACATTCTATGAGTGTCATTTTGAATTTGGAAGCAATTGGACCCCCACATTTGGTGTCTCTGGAGTCACAATTTAAAATCACAACTTATGGTGAAGTTGGATTTTAAATTGTAATTATAAAAATGCCACTTTTTTAAAGCTGCTATTTTCTTACTTTAGGCATTTGGTCCCTTCTGCCTGTTTCTGAATACACTGGGTGGGTGACAGCTGGGCATTGTGCATTCCCTCTAGACAGCCACAATCAAAATGAGCTTAGGTGTGATTCACATCCTGTTGGGCCATCCTGGTCAGAATGGGAGGGAAGAGCTGACACTCCTGAATAGGCTGTGTCCTGTCCCAGCACAAAGAGCTGCATCCCCCCTGTAATGAGTCTGGAGCCAAGGTAGGAAGGGCGTGGACTCTGCACTTCAAAGGCATCTCTTTGAAATCTCCGCCACTTCAAAGGCCCAAGTGGGTAGAAGTACTGGACCTCAGACACCACCAACTCAGTACACCTCTTGACCTAAGGATACTCTGCCAAGTAAGAAGGGCTGCTGTGCTGCTACGAGGACTGACACTCTGCTTGACTCCTTCTTTTATGTGCCAGCCTGCTGTCCTCTTACCTGGGAGAGAGAAGGACTGGACCTGCATCTCTCCTACCCAGGTCCAAAGTGACTCTAAGGCCACTGAGCATAGGAGCTTAAGGAGTGCAAACGAATAAGAAATAAACAAGATAATAGGCATTCTCCATTTATACAGAGATGATCTAAAGGGAAATCCCTGTATCCTTTAGGCCCACTCAAACTCTTCTCCACTTTAGGAAAAAGCTGAAGACACCACATTAAAGAACACTACATCACAGGAAAGTAACAGCCTACATCAACTCTCAGAACCCAGCTTCCTCCCCAGTCATGGACCATCTTTTTCTTTGACCTAGTACAGTACTTTGCAGCCTTCTGGCTAGGTTTGCTATATACAAATACCACATACATACATACGTTGACCAAGTAGAAACATCATGGAAATGTTCCAAAAATGCTTATTTACTAGAAAACTAGAAGTACTTGCATAGCATTGATCAATTGATGCAAAACACTCTATGTTCAAACAGCAGTAAACCATCTAAGGGTGCAATTCAAAAGTATTGATCATGAAATGAATGCATTGCCCTCTCTCATTTGCCACAGTTAAATTGCCTCAAATATTGCCAATTCTTATAAAGTAAAGAAACCGAGCAGCGACAAACTTGAAACAACCAGAGTCGCCCCTCTCCTTTATCCACCTAGTGATATGACAAACGATCTACCTTGCATCCTCTTGTCTCCAGTTATCTTCTCCATGTCCTATCATTCATCAGGCCATATTTATATTACTGACCATACCCCTATGACCTCACAGCTTGAATAAGCCCTATAGACTCCACACCTGCACGGCTGAAGAGTTTTAACATCTCAGTGACACAGTGGATCTTCTGATTAGCCTTAAAATTGAGTACGGTCGGCTCATTGCTGAATAAGTCCACCCTAGACACCACAGACCCTTGAAATTTCAGGGCTGTTTTGAAACTTCACTTTCTGTATAATTCATTGGAAAAAAAAGTCTGTTTAAGAGACCTCACTTTCGAATTCTCCATGGCATTTTGGTGTATTATGTATTACTTTCAGGGGTATTCGTTTGGTCGTTTTCGGGCACACCCATTCTCTTGCAGTGCCTATTTTTGCTTACATCAGCCGAGTGATCAAATAGTAAGCTTAGTTGTAGTCAGGTCCACATCATTTAGTACACCTAACATTGTGTTGTGGCGTCAGTGGGACTGCTTCTCATATTATGGCTGAGAGCTAAATAGCTATTGTTTTGCAGTAGGTCCGTGTAACCCTACACCCCCAACCCATATTCATAAAAGTTTTCCCTTCTTTGTTGCACCTCAGGCAGGTGGAACCCGCTGCCATCACCATTCCAAATAGTCTTTTCTATAAATATAGGCTAAATGTAGGATATTGAGTTAAATTATCCTCAATTTGGCCCATATACCTGCCTCTGTCAGATTATGAGGGTTGCATCCCATCCCAAATATTGTACTCAAGGAGACCTAGATCCCACACCCATCAGGCTCTAAGCCTCTGGGGGCAGCCAGAGTTGTTGTTTGGGATTTTGTAAATAGCCGAGATTTCCCCTTTAGTCAGCCATCCCTACCTTCCACTGGACTAAACCTTGGCAATTTAACTTTTTATTTTTTATTTTTATAAATTAGAAAGTCTTTCTCCATGTTGTGTTTTCGAGAATGCTTAACAGTATTCTCAGTAGTTTGAAGGAGAGAAGATGGAAATTAGGAGTGAGGTCAAGTTGCTAATCACATAGACAATTGGACTCACTTGCGATTAGCACTGTGTATTGTTATACTTATGGTAGGCATGAGAAAAGGTTCTGAAGCTAGAGGCCAGACTGCGCTTTGTCAGGGGACTTTTAGTGTTCAGACAGAACCGTGCTTGCAAATGGGCTTAAAAACTATAAAATACACTTTGTGCTCTGAGGAAAGTACTGCAGATAACTGTATCTGGAGAACATCCATAAGGTATGGAGGAAGCTAAGTTGTTAGACTAAAACTTCACATTCATTTGAGTACTAAACACATTGTCCGTTTCGAGCTGGTCCATCAAATGGAAATAACAGTGAGCCAGATTAACTACACTATACAGAGGTGGCCTCTTGTATGGTAAGAAACTTCATTTTGTATTGCTTATTAAGCATTCTTCCATCAGTGGCAGTCAAGACAAATTTATTGACTGGTGATTCAACCGAGAGTTGCCCTCTCACTTGCTCTCCTCACTTTGAACAAAGCCCTCACTGATGTCCTTCTTGAGGCCAGGTCGAAACCCTGCACAGGGGAATCTGTTCACAGGACAACTACCCGCCATCATCGTCCCGCTCTTGTGGACCAAACGTTCCTCACACTTCACCCCACCCCAGAGAGCTTGGTCGTCCAGACCCCCACATCCAAGGTCAACCCTGGTGCATTCTCTACCACTCCACCAGATAGTGAATTCAAGAGGGTGCACACCTTTGTCAAGAGGATGTTCTCTTTTACCAGCCTTGTACTGTGGCCGCTGAATACCACATCCAATTCAATTTCAATTCAAAAGACCTTTATTCGGATTTCATAAAATCCATAAAAGTACAACAAAAGGAAAACAACACATTTATACAATAATACAATCCATAAAAACACCACAATCACAGCAATTCATTTTCAAATATACAACTAGCATAAATAATTTTCAGGGATTTTCCATCGTTTTGCGTGCGTGTACTATTAATCTCAGAAAAGTGCTGGTGCGAAAAATTAATTCATCTGTATCCAGGGAAAATAATAATAAACATGATTCCCCCAATGAAAGGGGTCTTAATTTTCTAAAATAGGGAGTTAAAAACCAGTTAATATATTTTAAATAAAATTTACAGAAGAATAGGAAGTGAATGTCATTCTGTTTGCTAATTCCATCACATGGGCAGGGATTGTATTCTATTGTGTGATGATACCCCAAAGGGAAAGCCAACAGGGTTTTTACAGAACCTGCCCTTAAACGAAAGAGCAGCGATCGTTCCCAATTGGACATGGGGAGAGTTAGATAAGATGGTAGTGGGTGCCTACACAAATCGTACCCCATGTATGTAGCAACAGAAGATTTAGATAGCTCCCTCCCCATTCTTTCTGAATTAAAAAGTGCATAAAGTGCTTGTTTGACTACGACCTTATCATTCTTCTCAATTCCAGTGGGTTCTAAGAAAAGATTGCCTTTATCCACTGCACATAATATTTTGTAAACCTCGGCTAACCAGGGTATTGACATATGGTGATCACACTTTAGGCAATCCATTATAATGTTTTTAGTTAGGGTCGCAAAGTTATTTGTCCAAATCCTAAGCCAAAATAGGGCTGGTCTGGCTCTGATAAAATCACATACATAGGGGAGATTTAGTTCTTTGTGACAGATGAATTCAGAGGCTGAAAAAGGAGCACCCAATATTTTTCTACAAAAACGATTTTCCTCCCGTTGAATCCCTGAGTTTCTCCCTGAGCCCCAGACCTCAGCCCCATACGTTGCCACAGGAAGGCACTGTAATTTAAAAAATTTTAAAATGGCCCTAGTGGCACCTATTTTCTTCGGGCGTTGGAGGCTCAATTTAGAATTAGTGGCTTTCGAGAACTTGCCCATGGCGTGGGCAGAATGCCCACTCCATGAGCCGTTCGCAGCGAAAACCAATCCTAGGTACGGAAAGGAGGTTACGGATTCTAATTTATCCGAACCTACATTTATAGTATTGAGCTTCCTTTTCCCGGGTCCACTAGACATAATAAAAGATTTTTTAAAATTTAGACGCAGATCAAGTGCCTCCATATGCTGGACGAATGCTCTAATGAGCAAACGAAGAGCATTAGGGGTGCGGCCCATAATGACCGCATCATCTGCGTATAATAAAACTGGTAGTGGATTCCCCTGGATAATTGGAACATCTCTCGTCACTTGTTTGAAGGCTTTGGCAAGACCGTTAATATAAATAATAAATAGCAGAGGTGCCAAAACGCACCCCTGCCTCACCCCCCTGCCTATTTTTATGGGTCCGGACACATCGCCACCAGACCAATTTTACCACATCCCTTTTGGACCGATACACCCACGTGGTTTGGGATTTAGTTGTGCAAATGCTGCCTATGATCTCGGAGGAGGCCTGAATCATACTGACACAGGCTATTGCAGATGGAAGAGAGACAGCAAAGTTCACCATTTGCTGTGGATGCGACAGACTTTCTTGGTAGAGCAATTACCTCGTCAGTTGCACTCAGGTTCCACGCCTGGCTGAGGTCTACTGGCTATTTTGTGATGTCTGGGCATCTCTTGTGGATATGTCCTTCAATGGCACCCGCCTTTCGGTGAACAGGCAATTTCAGTGCTGGAGTGCTATAAGGGCAGCCGGGCCACTGCCTGGTCCTTGTGCCTTTACAAGGTCCCACGCCAACCCAATTATGCATTTTGCCTCTTCCGTGGCTACAGTAGGGGCTACCAGCCGCATCCATTCTTTCCCAGCCACCAAGGCCAACAGGCTTCCTAATCCTTTCGTTGCCACTGATGTGGTTTCCACAAACCTCATGGGACACACAGCCAGAAGTCTACCCAGTCTGCCACCCCCGGCAGCTGCAGCCTCTAAACCACTTTAGTTTGCCCTCATACCATCACAAGCAATCAGTTGGCTGCAGAATGGGCAATCTCATGCCCTGCTTACAGTCCATAATATTGGACAAGTAGGTGCTCCGCAGATTTACTCTATTCTCTTCCCAGAAACTCCTCTACCCATGCCACTATCCATCGACTGATGGAGGACCACCTCTCCCTGCTTCGCCAGGAAGTTCAGGCTATTTTTGCACAAAGGAGCGGGTGCCATTATCAGAAGTAGGTCATAGTAGTTATTCCTGCTACTTTCTGGTGCCCAATAAGGATGTGGCCTCTGCCCAATTTTATACCTGCGTCCTCTCAAATTCTTTAAGAATTAGAAATTCAAGATTCTTGCATTACCTCAGGTTCTGTCTGCCCTCAACCCTAGAGACTGGATGGCAGCGCTGGACTTGCATGATGCTTCTTTCCATATTCCCCTCCTGCCCACCCAAAGGCATTAACTAGTTCTCAGTGGACCACGAGCATTATCAGTTCGCTGTGCTCCCTTTTGGCCTTACTAGTGCCCCTCGGGTGTTGACAAAAATGACCCCGGTCATTGCAGCTCGGCTGCAGACGTCCGGGTTTCCAGTTTTTTCCCTACCTCGATGATTGGCTGTTGAAGGCGGGCTCACCCCAGGCAGTCTTCTCCCACCTCCAGACGACAGTAAATCGCCTGCATTTGCTGTGGTTCGCTATAATTGTCACACCTGACTCCCTCTCAGATGCTCCCTTTCATCTGAGATATCCTGTATATGGTGCAGTTTTAGGCTTATTCTCCAGAACAGCGAGTCCAGGATATTCAGGCTAGGATTCCGATGTTTCACCCTCTATCCTGGATTTCGATGAGACTGACTTTGAGGCTGCTGGGTTTCACAACCTTGTGCATCATGCTGGTAACACATGCCCATTGGCATATGCCGGCTCTGCAGTGGCACCTGAAGTCCCAGTAGGCGCTACGTCTGGGGAATCTCTCTGGACCTGGTTCATATATTGGAGGGAACTGCAAAAGACATGCAGAGGTAGCTGACGTACCGCAATTGTCAGCGGCAGACACCTCTCCTTTTCCCACCCAGAGTTAACGCGCCGGGACACTTTTTTAGTATCTGTGCGCGATATAAAATGAGGCTAACATAACATAACATAACTGTAGTGATGGATGCATCACTCCAGGGTTCGGGCAGCCTTCTGGGTAGGTGGAGATCCAAGCAGTCTGGTCTCCGGCGGAGTCTTAGTTCCACATAAACCTGTTAGAGCTGAGAACTAGCCAACTGGCATTGAAAGCCTTCCTTACATCAAGGGAAGGCTAGTTCATGTATTCATGGACAACACCACCAGCAAGTGGTATTGCAACAAGGAGGGCGGGGAGGATATGGTAGGAACGTCAGGGCATTTTCTTATTGGTTCACCATCTGGCTGGGCCTCTGAATGCCAGAGCGGATGAACTCAGCTATCCATGCCAAGCGGATCATGAATGGCATGTCCATCTGGAGGTGGTGCAAGATCTCTTCAGAGACTGGGGAGAACCGTGGCTAAATCTACTCTGCACGCCAAGAACGTGCGATGACAGCACTTCTATGCGCTGGAGTTTGCAAGGTGACTCTATCTTGGAAACACATTTAGTCTCAAGTGAAGCTCAAACCCTTTTGCCGATATCACTTCTGCTCAGAGTTCTCAAGAAGATCAGCAACGGCCTGGCCAAGTCATTCTTGTAGCTCCAGGTTAGGCACGGAGAGTATAGTATCCCCAACTTCTGAACATAAGCATTGGTCCTTTGATTATGCTGCCTCTTTGTGAGGATCTACTGTCGCAGGAACTGGGCAGGATCTTGCACCCGAACCCGGCATTGCTCTGGCTTCATTAATGGAGATTGATTGGTGGTAGTTAATAGTTTTTGACCTCCCTCCTGAAGTCTGTGATATCATTTTGACAGCCCGGCGTCTCCCACGAAGACAGTATACGCCTGCTGTTTGTACAAATTTGTGACTTGGTGTTCCAAAAATGTTGATCACCTTTCTGCACCCTTATCTGAGGTTTTGTTATTCATTCTCTCATTAGCCCAGCAAGGCTTTGCTCTGAGCACTGTTAAAGTGAATCTTTCGGTCATATCGGCATTCTTGCAGTTGCTGGATTAGCCCTTCCAGTTTAAGTCACCTGTTGTGACTCGTTTTCTAAACTGAACCTAATTTTGACCTTCCTGATGGGCTTACCCTTTGTACCCTTGCACAAGTCCCCTTAACACCTGCTGACCTTAAAAACAGCCTTTCTAGTGGCCGTTACATTGGCCAGGAGGGTTAGTTAAATGCAAGCACTTTCTGTGCACCCTCCTTACACAACTTTTTCCCCAGAAAAACTGGTTTTGAGGATACATGCCTCTTTCCTGCCAAAAGTGATACCACCTTTTCACATGGGTCAAACCATCACATTGCATGCCTTCTTTGCTATCCCTCACCGATCTAAAGAGGAGGAGAGACTCCACCGACTGGACCCAAAAAGAGCAAAGTCATTCTACATTAATTGTAACAGAATGTTCCAGGTGGGCAATCCACTTTTCATTGGGTTCGTCGGGGCGAAGAAAGCGAAGGCCGCTCAGAAATGGACCATCTCACGATGGATTGTGCCCTGCATTAAAATCTGCTACTCATATTTGGATGGTGCCTGGGGTTTTCTTGTTTTTTTGTTGAAGTTTTGAAACACTGGTACTGCTCAGAACTGTACTGTATCTTGGAGTTTATATATGGGCCTTTTAGGTATTGCTGTACTACCAATAAAATCTCAATACATTTTGTTAAAAAAATTAATGAAATCTGCTACTCACCCAGGAAGCAACCCCCTAAGGGCTTGCGGGTTCATTCCACCAGAGCCAAGGCTGCGACCACTGCGTTACCTCGCGGAGTCCCTGTTCTGGACATCTGTCAGGCAGCAACTTAGGAATCTCTGCACTCGTTTACCAAGCAGTACTGCTTGGACAGTCAGGTTCTTTATGACTGGCACTTTGCCCATCCAATCCTCCATGGCTTCCTGTTCTAAATCTGTTTGCAGTCTGTGGAGGTATTGCTTGGGTATCTATTCTAAGGTAAGGAATCTGCAGGTAGAAGTCTGTATCATATGAACAAGATACTTACCTTCAGTATCACCTTATCTGATAGAGACTCTTATCTAGCCGCAGATTCCTTACCAACCCCTCCATCCTCCCCGCTCTGCAAACTGATTTCTCCATATAGGGTATCCCTTATAAAGTACTTAGTGTCTGCACACTGGAACATCCGCAACTTTTCGGGCTCCACGCTTCTAGCATGGAAATGTTGCAAAAAGTAACTGATGTCTGCACTCTAGGGTAGTACCTATATAGGTACTGCACATGTCCATTCCGGGGCGGAGCCGAACGACGCCACCTATCAGCATGCAGAGTTACTGCTCAAAGTTTCGAGTCCAGTGTGACGCCTGGGGAATATACTAAGGTAGGCAATCTGCAGCTAGATAGTCTCCACCAGATAAGGTGTTACTGAAGGAAAGTAACTTGCAAGTTCAATATTTATTAAGCGCTGTGTGCCATCTTTCAGTTACTTCACAATGCTGTGGATGAGTAGAAAGTCTGATTAATGTGCTGATTGGGGACTTTAGAGTCCAGTGGGTGAAAAGATAGATCCTGTGTGCTATTCTTCTATTACTGTCCGCAAATACTTAATTTGTAGGGGATTAGGAATAGTCCTGCATTGTGACCTATTTCCAGAACCATGTATTTTAAGTCGACCCTAGCGGCAACGTGCTCTGCGAGGCATGCTGTAGTAGCAACATGCTGTGGAAGCCTCGCCCACTCTCCGCTCATATTTGTCATTGGCTGGTGTCATTGTCCTTGGTAAATGCTGGCTTCCGATTCTTTATGAGGCTTGTTTGTCACTCCTTGTTACTGCCTTGTCGCCATTTGTTACCGCCCATGATGACTGGACCTTTTACTTGGCTTGTTATACGGTCTCCGTTTTAACAGGAGGAGTGTGCCCAAGTTTTGGGGACTTTGCTGAGGGTAAGTTAATGGGGGGGTGGAACGATGAGAATTATTTATAATCTGTATGGCAGCATGAAAGAGGTACATTCTGATAAAGTAAATAGTGACTGCTTGCTGGACTATGTTAGAACTCCCTGTATGCTTTCTAAAGGAAAAAACAAAAAAAAATAATCTGGTTATAAAATTGCTTTTAATAGTAAGGAAGTTAGCATGGATTTCCCACATTATTATTTCCAAAATATTCCCGCTGTGAGCAGGAAACTCTCACTACAATATAATTCCACATTATGACAGAACCCTGTTGGATGTCTGTGGGGAATGACTAGATGAGCTGCTGTAGGAAACTGTCCTGTTTTCGTGACTAACAATCACTGGAAAATTTCGGCTACCCTCAAAAAAGTATATTTTTTTGTGAAAAGCCTATGTTGGGAAATATCTAGCATATTTTAAAATGTACACCGCGGTACTGACTTTTTTCAGTTTCAAGGCGTATGAAGCACAGTGTTATAAATATCCTGTGTTATGTTATGTCCCCCATTCCCTGTTGCTTAATCTTCCTTAATCCATTCTTCTTCCCCTTTCCGTACCTTCTTGGTATCGTCCTGCCTTTGATGTGCCATTAAAACTGGCTGAAAGCGGCTGAGAAGAGTTTCATTAGTACTTCCTTTCTGCACACATTTTGCATACTTCTATCTCAATTACTTTCCTGGCGTCCACTAGCATTTGTAACTGCGTAGTCATTGATTGTATATTTAGTTTCTTTGTTATTCACTCTCTATTGAAAGCTTTTGATAGACTGTTTATTATTCAGTAATGTTCTGCAGGAATAGCTGTTTATTGTGAGTTTTTGAGAGGAGTTGCGAGCTTGTGCAGTTTCAAAAATCCGAAGTGTTCTCTTTTGCAATAGCAAAATAGTAACTAGTCTTCGGATCCTCCTGCTCTTGTTACTTGGAGAAGGCCAAGTGTTTCTGGTGGTGGTCATATTTGCTAAGTCGCAAACTATTTTGCTAAGAATTAAACTTCTATAGCACTTGTCTATGGGTCAAATGTACAGAGCCATGATGAATTCACAAACCCTGCTAATTGCAAAATCACAAGGTTCACAATTGTAAAATGGCTTTTTGCTGTGTACTAAACCCATTTTGTGATTCCTAAAAGCCTTTCTGAATTGCAAAATAAGTTTTGTAACTGAATCTCTGTAAGGAGTGGGCATGAAAGGGGCATTCTGCTCCAGACAGTGAAGGACAATGTCTTAGTTGCAAACCATTGAACAATTACTGACACCTCAAAGAAGGTGGTAGCTGATTTACAGAGGAGAAGTTTTGCTTGTTGGACAACCTCCCCTTTGACAAATGTGCAAGGATGCCTCGGGAGGAGCGGGCAGTGGTGCCTGCTTCACCCGATGTGTTCTCAAATGCAAACATTTTTTGTTAAAAGCAGCACCAGTTCCAACATGAAACATGGCGGTTTAAAAAAAATAAAAAGTTTCCCGTTTGGGAATGGACGCGCAGGGCAGGTGGTTTGTTCTTTACAGGCCACTAAACCTGAATTTGTAGCCAGTGCAAGGGGGCTCTAAATAGTGCTCCGCCAAATTAATATTCATTAGGCGGGCTGTTCTGCAATTGCGCCCCCTCCTCCAACCCTTACTGGAGATTTTGCGATGTGACCTCATGGTACATCGGTTGCATTGCTGCTAAATTCAGACCCATCACAAAAAAAAACATGTGAAATTTGCTACTACTGTGCGTTGTACAGGAACCCTACGTCATGCCATGCAGGTCCCTTAGAAGACCTCTGCTTCCTCTAGCTGCATAAACCTATACCTTACAAAGAAAGATTAGCTCCCTGGATTCCTCTATAGGCAATTCTGTCTATCTTTTCACCATGACTGCTAATATTTATGCATCTTTGTTCAGGGGGCTGTATTCTTAACTGGTTTTAATCTCACTCGCAAAGCCTCCTCTTGAGTCTACAATCTCTTGTGATTTGAAGCTTCTAACAAGGTGGTCAACATTCCTATTTAACCAGGCAGTACTCGCCCATACTTTGTCACTGAATAAACAAATATGTTTAGTGAAAAGATATCCTCTTAAACAACATTTATTTTAAATTTCTTTCTGGTTTTCATATCGGTCAGGATGTTTCCATGTAGTTTTCCATATTCTGTGCCTCTACAAGAATTCTAAATGTATAGCTCATTGGCTACATTTTTCAGAGCAAGCTTCAGTGGTGACAAAGCTGTTCTGTATATTGAGTTTGTAACTAGAAGCCGTTTTTTTTACTATTGCCTTCACTCACATTTGGGTTTGCCTGCATGTCTATTGACCGTTAGAATGCAAATATAATAAATAATTATGAGGATACACCAGTGGTTTGTTGGAGGATAAGGAGCAGGCCTGTGCCTAGTTTATGGAGTTTCGTAACGTGGAACTCCACGAAGTGACAAAAAACTCTGCAAAGTTCTGCATGTGGTGGAGTGCAGTGCAAACTGCCGTTCGCGCTGACCTTGCTGCCTCTCGGGTAGAAATTCTACCCAAACGACAGCTAGCACTAGCCAACTTATCGTTCTTGGGCGGGGAAAAAACTCTGCTGCACTATGTGTAGCGGAGTTTTCTGCACTCCACGAAATCTGCAGAGTGCAGAAAACTCAGCAAACTCGAAGAATGCAGCGGAGTTCACCGCCCAGGCCTAAAAAGGAGGCGGTAGCAGGACACCCTGCAGAGCTGAGCTACAAATGCAGCCCCAGCTGCCTGCCTAGACTTTATTATAACACGTTGGAGAAGTTGTTTCCAGTCCAGACATTCTCACTTGCTGATGACTGGATGCAAATGTGATTTGCAGCTATGGAATTGATAGGCCAGTGAATTGTAATCATTGCACAGTCACTGCTCTTACACAGAAAACTGTTGTTAGATTCCACCTTTACAAGCCAGCATTAGCATGCAGCAAAAAAGTACTGCTTAGTTAGTTGATGACTGGATACAAATATTAGTCTGGACAACACTGTAAATATAATTTCTTCAAACAAAAACAAAAAAGTTGCTTTTGTCAACAGGTACAGTTTCTCATTTGGCTTGTCTTAACTCTTGCTTCCCCTCCATTCTAGGTGCAATGTCAGTTTTCACACAAATTTACTGTGACTGTGCAGCGGGCCACCAATGTCACCAAGGGCAGATTCGGAGACCTGCGTAAGTAGACCTATATACCTTGATTTATGCAGTATATTTGTAACCTGCTGTTTTTCCAAGGTTGTCTCCCTCCTCATTAATTACGCTACAATGCTGATGTGGAAAATGTATCCCAATCTGAGTATTTATATGATGTGCACCTGACTTGTGGCATGCTTCACAGTTGTATACAAGTTGTATTTTGTACTCTCCATGGAGTCTTGGTGAGCCTGAGAATTGCCTTCTGATACCATACTCAATTTTCCCTGAGTGTCAAAAGTGCTGACCACAAAATACATGGCCGTATACAGTTTCTGATGAGTACTTCTAACCGCAGATTCCTCACCATGTGAATATTCCCCATATGGGGTTACGAGTTGAAGCTTTACATCCCCAAACATCTAAATACTCTTCAACATGAACTGCTGAAGTCGAAAGGAAGGTTCTGTTTCCGGCAGCCTCTTGTATTCGAACACCTTACCTTTGCCACATGGTAGAACTCTGCTTTGCATAATATATTTGGTACTGATTCAGGCAATGACAATTTGGATGAAGGAAATGATGTTTTGAGGAGCTACAGGATGCTAGTGGCCTCGATACTTCCCCAGACTCTGGCCTTGTTTCTCCCCCTGGTCCTACAACACATGAAAGTTCCTCCTTCGATGTGCTCATGTGGTAGGCAGCAGAAGTGCTTGACCTACTACTGCCCACTATGGAAGTAAAGACTAATGTCCTTACAGAGATTATCGAACCTGGTCAGGCACCTACAGAACCTCTCCTGTGAAGCCCTCCCGAATACATTTTGGGCACTTGGGACTAAACCATGCACTGGAACTCAAGTCAACACCTCCCCTTTCTGTGAACTGTACACCTCCAGTCAACAGACGGGTTGTTTGTCGCCATAGACCTGTACTATGTAACCTTGATTACCTCAACAACACCCAACACAGGAAAGCTTGTTGGTTCAGGAGTCAACAAGTAAAGTAAACCCTAATGCCTTCACCACCACCCCACCTGATTGTGAGTCTTTCACCTTTTTGTGAGAAGGTACATTTTATCCTGAAACATTTCAAAGAAAGTAGGGCAACAGCATGTTCCTTGAGTCTGTCTGCCCACACAGACAATTCCAACATGTTTGTCCCCTGCAAGGCAATGGTAGGGGTTTTCAGTAGCACCAATGACGGACTGCATCACTTGCCCAGCTGGCTTCACAGTCCTTTTGAGGCTCAAGAATGCCACGCCCAGGGCATGAAGTACAACGGTCAGCTCAGTTCTCCATTTCTCTACCTGCCACAAAACCTCTATAGTATTCCCTTCCTGACACACATCCACCCAGTTGGATGCAGCATCCAACATTTCCTCCAGAGCTGGGGGGCAGTCACTTTAGACACATGGGTCCTCCAAATTGTCCACAGGGGCTATGCCCTCATCTTCCCTGCCACAACTTTCATCAACATCTGGACAGCTGATGGAGGACCATCTGTCTGTTTTACAGTAGGAAGTACATGCTCTTATGGCCAAAGGAGCCATAGAGAGGATTCCGGGCTTGGAATTAGTAAATTCCTTGTGCCAAAGAAGGATGAAGGCCTTTGTCTCATTTTAGATCTTTGTCCACTTAATGCCTTCCTGCAGAAGCATCATTTCAGGATGCCCATGCTATCCCAGGTCCTATCCCACATTCTGTCTGGAAGAGACTAAACTGTAGGGTTGGTTCTGCAGGACACTTATTTCCACAGCTCCATCCTACAGGCCCACAGGCACTATCTGCCGTTCACAATGTATCGGGAGGATTTTCACTTTGCAGTTCTCCCTTGGCCTCACAAGTGCCAATTTTTCACTAAAGGGACTGTGGTGGTTTAGCACAACATCAGAGGTTGAGGTTAGCAGTCTTGTCCTACCTTGACGACTGGATCTTGAAGCTGGCTCGTTCCAGGCAGTTATGAACCACCGCCATATGACTACAAACTCCTAACATAATTGGGTTTATTGTCAACATGCCGAAGACACAGCTGACTCTTTTGAAGGTGCTTTTGTTCATCGGAGCCATTCTGGATACAGTACATTTCTGTGCTGTACCTATTAAGTGGAGAGTCCAGAACATTTGGGCTATGATCCTAATGTTTCAGCCTCTGTCCGAGATCGCAGTCTGGATCAATTTGAGGCTGCTTTGATTGCTGGCCATCTTCATCATGCTAGGGAAACATGCTACATAGCACATGTTGACTTTGCAGTGGGATCTGAAGTCCCAATGAGCATAGCACCAGGGGAATCTGTAATATTGTATTCAGATTTTCATCTTGATGGCGAGGCCTCCCATTACAAAAATCAATGTATGCCAGTCATTGGTACAGATTTGTGGCTTGGTGCGGACCTGCTAGACTGACCCACTGCAGGTCAAGTTGTTGGAAGTTTTGTTGGTTGTTTTGTTCCCGACCCAGCAAGGACTTGCATTGGACACCATTAAAGGCCATTTGTTGCCCCTTTCTGCTTTTTTGCAGGTGCTGGATCAGCCTTTGTTGTTTAAATCGCCTGTTGTGATGAGTTTTCTGAATCATTTGCAACATTTATTTCCAACAAAACCATTTGTGATGCCACAGTCAGGGGACCTTAAATTTGGTTCTTGATTCTTTTAATGTGTACTTTTTGAGCCGATGCACAGTTGTCTATTATGTCGTTGAACGTTTCAAAACTGTCTTTCTGATCACCATTAACATCAACTTAGTGTGTGAGTGATCTTCATGCTTGTTTTGTCCAGTCACCTTGTACCATGTTCTTCCCAGATAAGCTAGTTCTGAAGGCCTGAGCTTCTTGTCTACCGAAAGTGGTGACACCTTTTCATGTTTTTATTTGTTAGAATTTTATATAGCGTAAACTAGACCGGAATATATCTGGTATCAGAGCGCTTTACATTAGCACCAGTTTTGTTACAGAAGGACACATCCATTTTTGTTAGGCACGGGGAGATTCAGTGATTTGCCCAGAATCACAGGATGTTGACCGTCGTTGCGAGACTCGAACCCTGTTCCCCCAGCTTCGAGGTCAACCGCTCTAGTCGTAAGTCTATATCCTCTCCCCTATGTTGGACAGGCTATCACCATCCTGGCGTTCTCTATGCTGCCTTAATGCTCAAAAGAGGAAGGATGACTAAACTGCTTAGGCCCCAAGAGGGCAGTCATTTGTTTACATTGGTTGCGCCAAAAAACATCAGATGGATGATCAGAGTTTTGTGTGTTTTGCTGGGCAAGGAAGAGCAAGGCAGTACAGAAGCGGACCATTTCTCAATGCTCTGCATCTAGATCTGTGCACTGGCCATGAAGAAGCCTAAGGGTGACTTATGGGCTCATTCCACCAGAGCCAAAGCTGCAGCCACTGCGTTGACATGCGGAAGGCCTGTACTAGATATTTGCCAGGTGGCAACGTGTGTGAAGGTGCACAGGTCAGTCAAGCTGGGCATTTTACCCACTTGATCCTGCAGGACTTTTCAGTATAAACCAGTTCACAGACTCGCCACTTGGGGAGGTACTGCTATGGTATTTGCTTCAAAAGGTGAGGAGTCTCTTGTTAGAAGTATCCATCAGAAGAATAAATTACTGCCCTTCAGAAACACTCTTTCTGGTGGAAACGGTCTAATCGGAGATTCCGCACGTGGGTGGCACTGATCCGCGGCTCTGCTAGTTAGTTAGTCGTCGGTGTAGAGCTGCACAGTGCCACCTACCAGTGTACAGAGGTACTGCTCTAAAAGTTTTCGGATCCAATTTCATGCCTGTCTTTTTTCTACAAGGTCAGAAACCTGCGGTTAGAGTATCCATCCAAAAGAGTGTTACCGAAAGTAAATAACTTGTACATCAGGCTTTCTTTGTGAATAATCATCTGCACATATGCCAGGTGTGTCCATTAAAGTGGGAATCTTTTCCTCGTCAAAAATAACCTACCAGTGTTCTGATCTGGAGTTCTTTCATGAGATTAAAATCCATGCTGTCTGCCCTACGGTCTACCATCTGTCTTATAGCTATAATGCGCCTGTCATATTTTTCACTGAGCTGTTCATCACCTACCCCAGCCTGGCTCAGGGCTGTTCATAACTTGCCCCAGTCTGGCTCAGAGCTGTTCATAACTTGCCCCAGTCTAGCTCAGGGCTGTTCATGACTTGCCCCAGTCTGGCTCATGGCTGTTCATAACCTGTCCCAGGCTGGTTCAGAGCTGTTCAATAACTTGCCCCAGTCTGGCTCTGGGCTGTTCATAACCTGTCCCAGGCTGGCTCAGGGCTGTTCATAACCTGTCCCAGGCTGGCTCAGGGCTGTTCATAATCTGTCCCAGGCTGGCTGAGGACTGCTCCTCACCTGTCCAACTTTAGGTCAGTACTGCGCATAGCTTAACCCACTCTAAAAGAAGGCTTCTCGTAGCCTAACCCAGTCTAGAACAAGGCTGTTAATTGCATGTTCTAGTTTGGCTGAAGGCTGTTCATCACCTGTCTTCTTTGGCTGTGGACTGTTCACCACCTGTCCCAGTCTGAATTATGGCTGTTTATAGCTAGTCCCAATATGGCTCAGGGTTGTTTATAACCAATCCCAGTTTGGCTCAGGGCTGTTAATCATTGTCCCAGAGGCAAAACATGTCCATCTAACTTTCCCAGTGTGAAACTCCTCTGCAAATGCATGTATAATTCCAGCTTCTGGGGGGTTGGCCAGCTTGATTACTTTTAAAATAAAAATACGGCTATAGAAGTCTTTGTGGTCGAAGGGACTCATAATGACCAGCACCAATTAAACGGAAACCCACAATTCAGATTGTTTTTTTTCCAGCATGGGTTTGAATGCCCAAATGGTGTTGGGTAACAGAAATAGGTGAGTAGAAAGTAAATTTTTCATGGCTGTTGATGTTCATAAAGCATTAAAGATAAACACTGAATGTTGTATCCACATCCATCCAACAGTTGTATCCTAAATGATTTAGCTAAAGTGTCTAAGAAAAATCTTTACTTGTGATGGTAATGCATGCACCCTTGCTATTCAGTGGCCAGACTTGCTATTTCCATCCAAGTCAATCTCCTAGTGGGTTGCACCGTACATTTGCAGCAGCTGATAGCTTTGGAAAAATTGGCCAACAGGTTGACCTTAGGATCCATGTTGGTCATCTAATATATGTTTGATGCGCTTTGCTGATGAACAGCACCATGGAGCAACACTGAAATGCCGACCAGTAGGAGAGCCCTTCTTTAATGTCGAAAAGAAGTGTACTGACCCTAGAGTTAAGGGTAGGTTTGCGGGGAGGAGATTTTAAACAAATAGTCCGCGACTTAGGAGGGTAGAAACAAGTAGAGGATATTGGATGTGTTCACTGGTAAACAACGTTTACCACAGATCTTTTCCCCCGCAGGGAATCACAACGAGCGCGTTCTGATCCCGCATAAATTATACTATTCCAACATCCCCCCACCCCCCTCCGCAAGTCGTTTTTCCGACTTGCAGAGTAATGGTATGCGAAATCACAATGCGGTCGTTGTAACGACCGCGTTGTGATTCCCTGCGGGGGGGAAAAGACTGCGGGATAAGAAGGTACATTCGTGTTCACTTTGAAAACCAGGGTGTACCCTAGGTTAACTATATAGATTAATACTCGTACTACTTGTACTGACAGGGTTTTGGTTTTAATTCGGAATGCTTCTCACATTTCATATCTAAAGTGAATATAGGACATGCCACCTTGGTTCACCTGATTTGTGGACAAACATATGCAATCAAACATGGTCTTCCACTTGAAATACAACATTTAGGATTGTATCTTTACAACACAATCTTACACTAGATAATTCAGGTTCAATTTGCATAAAGTACAACTTCACACAGGAAGAAAGACTTTTCTGGTTGAGAGTTTGTTCACAATTCAAAAGAGTAATCTGTTTGCCCAGAGTTATTTCCAAATTGATATGTTTATGGAGTTATTCGTAGTAGTCCGCTGTATTTCCTCATAGAGGAGTAGACTTAAGTTTTCTTTGCTTTTTTAATGGATTCTGTTTTGCCAGCATGTGCTTCCTTGCCCACTATGTTCATTCACACACAAAAGTCAAATACTTTGTTTTGACTTGCAAACAAAACTTCCTTTCCTGGGTATGTTTTTATCTTAGTAATTAGACTCTGATTGTATTACTCAGTTGACATAGCGGTTGTTGCTGCGTGTAGAGGATTGGCAACTTCTGTTGTTCTGAGCTGGAATACACTAAGATGCTACTAAATTGTAAATAAGTAATGCACTCATATTTGTCCTGCTGTACACCTCACCATGGACCTCCTCTCTTGGTTGGGAAGCGAAGTAGTGTGATGGGCATGGTATTCCTTTTATATAAGAGGTCTGTAGAGGTGGGTAGAACTCACAGGGTTTTACTCCGTGGAATTCCACAGAGTTACATAAAAGCTCTGAGATTCCATGGAGTTCCGCCAATGGGTGCAAAATATGCATGTTGTGCTGCAAATTAGTGCCAGTAATGCAAGCAGCACTGAAATATCTGCATAAGCAGCACCATGGGGTGTGCAAGAGTGCACAGGTATTCTATTTGAGTTTGCTGCCGCTCTAGTAGAAAATTTACTCAAGTGGCAGCACATCCACTTGAGAAGCAGCCTCTGAACATGACCTCCCACGTTAGAAAATGGCGCTAGGGGCACGGCAGGACAGGGAACATCAACAAGCCCTGGCAGTCTGCTTGACCAGGCCCATTTGCGGGGTGGGGGGCTGTGCTAGTGAGAAGCACCACTACTGCTTTTGTTACAGGGGGCTGATATTAAAGCTATGCGCCCGGTGCCCACTACGGCTAGTCTGGCCCTGGCTAGGTGATGCCCAATCTCGCTCGTGCTTATATTTTGAAGCCTCGCAGGAAAACATTCCGCTACAGAGCGATTGGTAGAATTTGGCTGGAACTGAGTCGCCAAATTCCACCATTTCCTCTGGTGGAATGAAACATTCTGCCCACTCCTAGTCTATATGGCCTTGTGCGGTGCAAATTTCTTGAGCAGGGTCCAGTCCCCCTTGAGTACTCCCAATAAAACCACAAGTGTGTTGCCCCTATTGCTTCTTGCAACTCCAGTTAGATATATATTTGTTATTTCATTAATCAAAGTTCCTAATCCAACATAAAAACAAAGAATATTGCAGTAACAACATGACCCAGTGCATGTGTAAAGTTATTCCCAGGCAATATTGTGTAATATATTGAAATGTCATTTCACCCACCAGCCGCACAGCAGATAAACGTGATGGACAGTCATATTTTAAAAGTGTAGATCTTAAATGTTCGTTGCAATGATTTAACAATAATCCACAATCAATTATCAAATAAGAGTAAGAAATGGTGCAATTAAAAAAAGCAAGGGCATGTACTACCATTTGCCTTCACGGGAGCAGCAATAACACCACTTAATTACCTGATGCCCAACCACATCTGCAATAAAGTATCTAATGGCTGGTTTAAAAAAAATATTAAATCTTTAAAATAATCCAGACCTTCCAAATAGTCTTGTTGACTTTAATTGCCGTTTTGAAAGTCAACATCAAGGTTAAAACTCAAGCAAAGCTGTAGGTTTTTATAATCTTGTTCCCATCAAACGTGGTGGTCCCTGTAGAAAGTGGAATCCATTCATAAAGCATTTTAAACTTTTGCTTGCTACGAACACATTTCTTACAGTGACTATTTAGAATCTCCATGAGACATTTTTTAGAAATTGAAAGCAGGAATTTTTCATAACGCAACCCGCAAACCTATACGCAATTCCACTCTTAAAGCTTGTTACTTTGTGAAGCAGGGGAGTGACAAAACCCTCTTCACCATTTTATTGGCCAAAGGGATCGCTGAGATCGACCGCTTAACACTACAATTTTGCACCCTCTTAGAACCTTGGTACATAACCTTTCCAGCAATTGTTTGTAAGAGTGGGCTTAGCAAAAACAAAACATAACACATTTAATTAAAGGGAAGCAAGTTGCGGTAATGGTAATTTTCTTTGTCCTCAGTTCTCTCCAATGTGGATCTCAAGACAATTTGGAAACATTCCCAAGCACTGATAGTTATTAACAACTTCCAGTATTATACCAGTTAACCACCACGTAAATAAGGATGATATTTTCTCAAAGCACTTAACTTTAGTTTTATCAGTACTTATTGGTTAATTGACTGGTCACACAATATGAATGCAAACATTAATTTTCTTTTGTAGCCTAATTAAATTTGGTCACTCGTGGACAAATTATCCTCCAGGAGAAAAGCAATTTTTAATGTTTAACTTGCACTGTTTACCTCCTCTCTCTCCAGGCTGTTACCTTTTTTAAACAGATTACTACAAAGGTACTTGAACTGTTTACTCTTGTCACTGTTTATCTTGCTACCATAAGACTGTTTTTTTGTCAAATATATATACAGCTACTAAAAGCTAGGCCCCTGGCATTTGCTGCACATAAGAAAATATTAATAATAACACATAAATAAACTAGTTCTGACAATGCAGCTAGTCGACCCACATCTCTTGTTTGCTTTGACTGTATAAAAGTGGGACTCACTGGCCCACTTGTTGCGAGTTCTCTTTGACCAAGGAAAGAAGTGCTCTGCACAGTATTCCGAGGGCTTGTGTGCAATTGGAGCTGGTGACTGCCTGACAGGTGAGGAGACATCATCTGAAGTTTAACCCTTGCTGCAATTACATGGTTGTGGCCCAGGTGCCCGTGCTGTAGTTCAGAACGCAAAGCTCAACGGTGAGATTTGATTTTAAACCTGCAATTTCAGGTTCTAAGCTCTTTTTCTTAGCAGTCCAGTAAATACTAACCAGATTGATCTGGTGAACGCTTCTTCAAGGATCCCCAAATTGCAGTCACCCATGGACGGTTCGCTGGTAGTGTCTTAGCTCCTACTTTCTTCAGGCTTTCTCAGAGTTTACCCCACATTCAATTTGTCAGGATGCTTGTTAGGATATATACCCATCTCAGGCATAATCATTCATATATCAACATTCCTATAGTAAAAAAATTGGATTTAACAATCTGTCTTAGTCGGGGCAAAAATTATTACTGAAATCTCTCAAAGGAGTTAGAGGAACGTTCTGAGCACATCCTCCATTCTTCAGAACGTATACAATCTAGAATATTTCATATGTAGCGAGCCTAAAGTTAATTTTAGAGTGGTCTCATTTCCTATACAACTATATACGGCCAGAACCCCTGTCCAGTCTAATCAGTAAGAAAGAGGCAAAACCCAAGGTGTCTCAAAGCTGCATGTATGGAACAGAATCTGCATGTATGGAACTTTTAGGACACCAAACCTCAGTCCATAATTTATTCTCCCAGCCTCACAATTTTGTGAGAAACTCTATTAGTTGGGGTAGATTGTAGTCCACCACAAGTAATAATGTCTCTATTCTTGTTTAGTCCAGTAAAAAGAGTTCAGTAATTTAAATCTGAGCTCAACCTCTGGTAGCGGTGGCACAGACTCAACAGCCATCAAGGTTTACTTAGAAGTGACATACTAATATTTAAAAGGAGTGTTTAGGCCAATCAAAAGGGGTTATTTTGACAGCTTGAATTGGCAGGCTTAAATCTGCACAGACAGGCTATAGTGATAGGTCTGCAGTCATGTTAGTGGGTGGCACAATGGGTGCTGTAGTCCACTAGTGACATTTGATTTACAGGTCCTGGGTACACACTGTACCATGCGCTGTGGACCTATAGGTAAGTTAAATAAGCCAATTAGGAGTTTAACCAGTTTCAGTATGTGTTAGGGGTTAGAGCACATGCACTGAGGCCTGCTTAGCAGAGTCCCAGTGCACAGAGTCAGAAATCCAGAAATATCTGTTAAAAAACTGGAGGTGAATATGCATAAAGAGGCATTTTCCTTCAGGTATTATGAGGATTACCCACAATCCTGTGCTAGAGGAATATAAATGCTTATGTGTCTGACTCCTTACACCCTTATAGTGTAATTCAAAAGTGTGGCCCTTGTGGCTGAGTGTACCATCCCGTAAACAGAAGTGTGGAATTTAATAAAATATCTACTTGTCGATGGGACAGGTTGCTTCATAAATCTACTTGTCCTGTAAAAAATAATCTGCTTGTCCCTTTGGTGCCATGTAGTGCGGCGACAAATTATAGCAGCAATCTCATTATGTAGGAGCTCATATACTGATAGGCCTAATACTATAGGAGGGCTTGAATAAAAACAGTTTCCTTATTTTGCCACCTTTCTGCATATCTACATACCATGGCTGGAGGAAGCGGTAACCAATAGTTCCAGGGTTAGAATGCTCTTTTGAGTCTGTGCAAACCTACTAACTTGCATGTTTTAAGGGTTTTCACCAGCTCTTCTGTAATCTTTTCACCTACTGAAAAGGCTTGAAGTTTACTCCAGACAAGGGTCAGAAGTAAAACCTCTTCCAGGGTTGGGGAAAAAAGTGGTTGGAGGGAAAGTGAACTTGTAAACGCTCAAAAGATTTTCGCATTATTGTATCTACACATGCATATTTGCTCGTGCTAAAATACAGCTCACAAATATTTTCTAGGACCATAATTTCCTTGTCTACTTCTGTTAATCCTTGTGAATTTATGAAATACGGGCCCGTAATTAGGTCTGCCGTTAACAAAGACCTTTTGTTTTAATTAAAATTCTCTCTTTCTCTTCCATCTATAGGCTGGCTTCACTGTGAATGATCACAATCTGCTCTATCACAATGAACGTATCGGCACACAAAGTAGTTTTGTTGAGTTCCAGAAACTACTATAGCAATGTGTTCTTTTCAAGACCATAACATAGTTTTGCTTTTTTCCAATGTTTTTTACAATAATGAGGGCCGAGCCGCGCCAACAACAATAAAGTTTTACATAAGCCATATCAAAATAAGACGCTCATTGAAAAAAACCAAGAGATTGACCACCAATGTCGGGTCTATTGGCTTTGCCAGTGCTGGTTTAATTTAATGTTTCCCATGAGCTTTTATAAACTCGTTACACTGACTTACCATTATGAATATGTTCGAGGCATATGAGCTGCAGATTACACACTTATGCATAGATCGCCATCTGGTGTTGGGCCCGGATGTTTGCAGTTTGTTTGTCCTCTTGGAAAGTCTTTGGAAGTCACAAGGTCGGTGACTCCTCCTTTGGATGGTATTGCGCATGGGCTTCGGCTCCATCCTCAGATTGTTTTTTTCTGTCTCGAATGTAATCTTCGCGCTCCGGTTCCGAACAGCTTCCAGTTCGACGATCCACGCGCAATCCTCGCCCCAATCGATTTTTTCGATCGCGATCTCTTCAATCAACGTGCCTTCTCATCTACACAAACCTTCGGTTACAGTCGTCGACGGCGGCCTTCGAGCCTACCCAGGCTCCGGTCCCGGCTCATAGAAACAACTCCATTCAAAAAGCGCCCTCAATGTGGGTCCAAATTTCCCCACACCGATCTTCATGAGGTAGGCAACCTCTGCCTCTCCCCTGAACATGAGGCTTGAGACTGTCCGGCCTGTAAGTCTTTCCGATCCAAAAAGACTATTTGGGACCGAAGAGCTAGAAGGAACATGGCACACTCCTCGACGTCCATTCCAGTCGACATCTTCGGAGAAAACATCGACTATCCGGAACATCATCGCACTGAAGAGGACCTCGTCAGCGATTCAGAGGCCGATGAGTCAGATGTGGAAGACATCACTCCGGCGCAGAGGGTCGTGAGTACCAATCTACCCCCCCCCCCCACACCGACACGCAAAAAGGCTTCGGTCACGCCTTCGCCTCCGGGCCTAGGCAAGACCAGAGACACTGCTTCACACACGCCACCTTCAGGCCCGGTGAAGAAGCCAAGTAAACCTTCCGGCGGCTCGGGCTCGAGCCAGCCTACCAGCAGTGCTGAGAGACACACTTAGGCACCGAAAAAGAAACCGGCCTCCACCTAGACACCGAGCTCCGCACCGAAGCCCTCGGGGTCGAAACCCAGCTCTTCGGTACCGACCAAACCACACAAGGCCACCGACACTTCCAAGCCGAAGCCCATCTCTGCGCCGACCAAGAGACCGAGGGTCCCAAGCCGGGCTCTAAACATCAAACCGGCACAGAAAAGCCTAACAGGTCATCGGCCACGACGCCTTCGGCGCCGATGGACCAAATTACCTCACCAGAGCTATTTACACCGGATCCCTTGCAAACAACTCTCACCAAGGATCCAAAAACTGGACATTTGACACTCTCTACCAAAAAGAGACATTTGGAGAAGCCTGCTCCGCCTCCACCTCCAAAGAGGAAGGACTCTGCTACCTCTCCGTTCAGAATACCTTCCCCTCCCCCTCCTCCTCCTTCCCCACTTCCACCCCCTCCGCCCTCTCCACCCCCACCTCATCGTTCTCCTACCCCGTCTCCAGACGATGATGATCAGGGGGACCCATATGATGATACAGGGGATGTGCCACAGGACCCCACCCCTACATGATCCCCAGATCCATGGGACGATTACAATATTCCAGATATCCCCAATGTCCCACAAGACGATATTTACCCTTCTAGGTCATCTCCACCAGAAGATTCATTAGGGTTCAACCATCTTCTGCAAAGGGCAGCACATTATCATGGGGTGGACTTGCATACCGACCCCGTGGAGGAAGATTTCCTCCTAGACACATTTGATACTTCACATAGGTCCACCTCCATACTGCCCATGCTCAAAGGGGTGGTAAAGCATGCGGCAGAAGATTTTAAGGACCCAGTCAGAGCCAGGCTCATTAACCCACGTATTGAAAAAAAAATACAAACCTGCTCCTTCAGATCCCTCTTACATCAGAGGACCAGCGCCACTAGATTCCTTAGTAGTATCTACGGCATGTAAAAGGGCAAATTCACAAGCGTCCGGTGATGCACCACAACCTGACAAGGAATCAAAACTGCTAGATGAATCAGGCAAACGCACAGCATCCCATGCTGCCAACATCTTGCGTATAGCAAACACTCAGGCACTGCTGGCCAGATATGACGGGGCTCATTATGACGAATTGGAAAGCATAATGCACCACCTCCCTGAAAAATATAATGCTAGGGCCAACGAGTTAATTCAAGAGGGTAAAACAATCACGAATACCTCCATACGTTGTGCCCTAGATGCAGCAGACACAGCCTCCAGGGCCATCAATACCAGCGTCCTTCTCCGTCGCCATGCTTGGCTAAGGGTATCTGGTTTTAAACCAGAAGTACAAGCCTCCATCCTTAACCATCCCTTTGACCAGGAACATCTATTCGGGCCAAAGGTGGATGAGGCCTTAGAAAAGATGAAAAAGGACACGGATACCGCAAAATCCATGGGGGCCTTACAGTCTCACCCGCCCAGACGCTCCTTTCGCCGCTCCTCCTTTCGGAGTACATCTAGAGGCTACTCCTCAGACACAGCGTCCATATCATACAAATCCCCTACTCAGATTACCTTTACAAAAGGTTACCAAAGAGGCGGCTACAGGGATAACAACAACAAGGGCAGAGGCAAAACAAACAACACCTGTTCTGCCACACCTCCTACCCAATGACTCCCCCAGATCATTCCACTCCGGTCGGGGGCAGAACTTTCCTTCATGTCTGGGAGACCATCACCTCAGACAAATGGGTGACCCAAATAATTCGGCCAGGCTACTGCCTAGAACTAACATCTACCCCTCCAAACATTCCACCCGGGCTACGCCCAATGTCATAAGAACATTCAACATTACTAAAGCAGGAGGTAATCTACCTCCTACAAAAACAGGCAATAGAACACGTTCCTGTCAATCAACAAAATATGGGGGGGTCTACTCCCTATATTTTCTCATACCAAAAAGGGACGAGACTCTACGACCTATCCTAGATCTCCGGCCCCTAAACACATACATACACTCAGACCATTTTCACATGGTAACGCTTCAGCAGGTACTTCCGCTCCTCTCCCAGAACGACTTCCTCACCACACTGGACTTGAAAGATGCATACTTCCACATTCCAGTACACCATGCTCACAGAAAGTACCTCAGATTTGTAGTGGACGGACAACACTACCAATTCAAAGTGCTACCGTTCGGAGTCACAACAGCACCACGGGTATTCACCAAGTGCCTGGCGGTGGTGGCGGCACACTTGAGAAGACAGCACATTCACGTCTTCCCATACCTAGACGATTGGCTGATAAAAGCCACTTCATACAATCAGTGTGTACGCCACACCGCCACCACAATCGAACTACTTCACCAACTAGGCTTCACAGTGAACCACCAAATGTCCCAGCTGCAACCATCCCACATAAAACAATACCTCGGTGCCACCATAGACACCTCAAAAGCGATAGCCTACCCCAATCTGGCCAGGATTGCAAGCATTCAGGCTTTGCGACAAAAATTCATACCTCAAAACTCCCTTCCAGCACGAGTGTTCATGCAACTAATAGGGATGATGGCCTCTTGCATTTTCATAGTGCCCCATGCAAGACTCCAGATGCGTCCTCTCCAAGAGTGCTTAGCGCACCAATGGAACCAGGCCCAAGGTCAACTGACAGATCTGGTGTTGGTAGACGGTCGCACCCATCACTCGCTGCAGTGGTGGAACACCACAAACCTTTCCAAAGGTCGACCATTCCTGGACCCGGTTCCCCAGATAATGCTAACAACAGACGCATCGCTCTCCGGCTGGGGAGCTCACCTTTTACACCTCACCGTGCAGGGCACATGGACGCCTCAACAAAAGTTACTCCATATCAACCATCTGGAGTTACTAGCAATCTTTTTAGCCCTAAAATCTTTTTCAGACACAGA
This sequence comes from Triturus cristatus, assembly GCF_964204655.1. NCBI lineage: Eukaryota > Metazoa > Chordata > Amphibia > Caudata > Salamandridae > Triturus > Triturus cristatus. The sequence goes on along the minus strand of NC_140586.1, from coordinate 318,781,267 downwards.
TTTCAGGCAAGGCAGTCCTCATTCGCACAGACAACATGACGGCCATGTATTATATACAAAAAGAAGGCGGCACACACTCTCCACAGCTCTCTCAATTAGCACAGAGCATATGGAGATGGTCAATTCCCCACAAAATCTTTCTCCTAGCTCAACATGTCCCAGGAGTCCAAAACACCATGGCAGATCTGCTAAGCAGACAGACACAACAGATCCACGAGTGGTAACTTCACCCACAGGTTCTTCATCCGTTCTTTCAAATGTGGGGGCATCCACAGATAGACCTCTTCGCCACCCACGAAAACACAAAATGCCCAAGCTTCGCCGCCAGATACCCACACCCATTGTCCAAAGGAAATGCGATATGGATGAACTGGTCAGGCAAATTTGCATACGCTTTTCCCACTCATTCCATTAGTGGTGCGCAAACTACAACAACACTCCCTCACACTAATCCTAGTAGCTCCAACGTGGGCCAGACAACCGTGGTACACCACGCTGCTGGAACGTTCTGTAGTACCACACCAAAAATTGCACCTCTCACCATGCCTCCTAACCCAGAACCATGGAGAGTTCAGACACCCGGACCCAGCTCAGCTCAACCTTGCGATCTGGCTCCTGAAGTCTTAGAATTTGGGTACCTAAATCTTCCCCCTGACTGTATGAACGTCATCAGAGAAGCTAGACGACCTACCACTAGAGCGTGCTACGCTGCCAAGTGGAAACGATTTGTTGTTTATTGCCATAACAACACCATCAATCCCCTGGACGTGTCCATTCAACACATCATAGGCTACTTACTCCACCTACAAAGGTGTAATTTAGCCTATACGTCCATTCGACTACGCCTCGCAGCAATTGCAGCTTACTTACAAAACAGGCAACATCTTTCACTCTTTAGCGTACCTGCCATTAAAGCCTTCATGGAAGGCCTCAAAAGAATAATTCCCCCCAGAGTACCACCCTCACCTGTGTGGAACCTAAATATTGTTCTCACAAGGCTAATGGGGCCTCCCTTCGAACCTTTACACAAATGCGAACTGCAATTCCTAACATGGAAAACAGCTTTCCTTGTAGCCATCACTTCCCTTAGAAGGGTCAGTGAGATACAAGCGCTTACCATACAAGAACCTTTTCTTCAGATGCACCATAACAAAGTTGTTCTCCGTACCAATCCAAAATTCCTACCTAAAGTAATTTCCCCTTTTCACCTAAACCAATCTGTAGAACTACCAGTATTTTTCTCGCAACCACAGACCGTTGCAGAAAGGGCTCTGCACACACTAGATGTCAAACGTGCCTTACTCTACTACATCGAGAGAACACAACCTTTCCGAAAGACCAAACAACTGTTTGTCTCTTTCTCTCCACCACACAAGGGCAACCCCATCTCAAAATCAGGGATAGCTAGGTGGATTGTAAAATGCATTCAGATTTGCTACCACAAAGCAAAACGAACGCTCTCCGTCCCCCCTAAAGCCCATTCTACACGAAAGGTAGGGGCTTCCATGGCATTTTTAGGGAACATCCCATTAGATGATATCTGCAAAGCAGCTACATGGTCAACACCGCACACTTTCACTAAACACTATTGTGTAGATGTGCAAACTAAGCAACAAGCTAGTGTGGGCCAGGCTGTACTCAAAACATTATTTCAAACCACTGCAACAGATACCGGTGGTCGCCGCTAAGGTTGGGAACTGCTATATAGTCTATGCAAAAGTGTGTAATCTGCAGCTCATATGCCTCGAACGGAATATGCTACTTACCAGTATGCATCTGTTCTTGGCATATAGAGCTGCAGATCTACACACGCCCACCCGCCTCCCCGGCTACCTGTATCTACTCCAGTTTATCTTATTTAGATACACACATGGGTTTATTCACTGTCATTACTACGCTCCATTTTTCCCTGCTGGCGAAAAACAATCTGAGGATGGAGCCGAAGCCCATGCGCAATACCATCCAAAGGAGGAGTCACCGACCTTGTGACTTCCAAAGACTTTCTAAGAGGAAAAACAAACTGCAAACATCCGGGCCCAACACCAGATGGCGATCTATGCAAAAGTGTGTAGATCTGCAGCTACACATGCCAAGAACAGATGCATACTGGTAAGTAGCATATTACTTTTGGGAAATGCTAGCATACATTTACACATTTTACTAAATGATGCTTCAATGAAATGGTATCTAAAATGTCACAGTAGTTTAGCAAAATGGTTTTTATACTAGTTTCATTTTTTTGTGAACATTTTATTTTTCTTAGCTTAGAATCATCAATCTTACTTTTAAGCTTCTGCAAAGATGTGCATCTAACCTGAGCACATTTTGGGACCATTATATGTAGGCTCATATTGTTAAACTTTGCAAATGTGTTTACACATGTTTTTACTGGAACCACTATCAGTAGTGTAGTCGGAGCTTACAAAATGTATTTAGAGCTCTCACCCTAATAATAAAAGCTTTGCATTAATGGACCATAAATACAAGTTCAAACAATATTAAGATATAGACTTAAATAGTACCTCAACTGCAGGCAGTTCCCTTGGCAGCTGAGCTCCATACTGTGGTTCAGTAAATTGGCAGCCAAAGGGATTGTGCTGCAGGGGGTTGGGCCTACTTGTCCCAAGGACAAAATAAACTTGAGAACTTGTCCCTGAACCCAAACAGTATGTCCTGGGCATCGGGCTATAGGAATTCCACACCCCTGCTTCAATGTTATTTATTCCTCAGTGTACATTAAAATGCCAACTCAATCACCTGTGAACAGGAACTAATGAGCACCTTAAATTGATTACAGTCTTGGTACATTTATAATATTCCTTACTATATAGAATTCCAGTAGTACTGATCACTATCTGTGACAAAAATCAGATCTAAAAGGCTGCAATTTAAACTATGTACATTCCAAGATATTGCTAATGATAATTGAGCAGTTCTAGTATGATGCTTCCCTCTGCCATTATCACAATTTTTCAGATTGTACAATGCATTATTTTCCAAAAATTGGCTACTCATACTATTTCCCATGCCTCATGCTATTTGAAAATCTTACATGTAAAGAATTAGGGTTTTCACAGTTCAAGCACCTCTCACATGCCGCTCTGCACAGTTGGGGTGCTGTGAGGTCTTATCCATTTTGTATCCTTAATTAAAGACTATTCATCTAATCCCATTAATCATAAATCAGCAAACCCAAGTTTGTTGGCTGCCTCACAGGCTTAGAACTTGGCAGTTTTATTTCTGGACTGAAAGTCACTAGCTCATCCTGTTTCCATTGTCACAAGAATAGTGTGTGCATGTAAATTAATTTATTTCAAGGTTTGTGCTTATCCTACAGCTTGGACAACAATTCACCAAACTCATGTAACCTTCGTTTGGGATGGGGGTTGCCCACACACATACCTATGGTTTGAGAATCATTTAATGCTTGTGTTACATTTTAAAATAATTGTTTTAATTAGAGTACTAGTTACCATACACAAACGACCAAAGACATGGCATTAAACCTGAAATGCTGGGAATCATGGAAAAACCCCAAATGAAGGCAACAAACCCATCACAAAAAATAATATAGTATAGCAATCAAAGTAGCGATCAACCAAGAAACAAGATAAATGCTAAAAGCAACCATCCTCAATTCTTTATTTAGCCTTATTTGTTTTCTCTGTCCGATAACCTGATTGACCAACCTTGTTTATGAAAATAACCAGGGTTCACGAAATGAACAGGTAGGTCCTGTTTAGCTAATACCTTAACTGACTTGCAGTTGCGCTGAAGCCATTGATCAACAGCAGGTTGAAGTTCATCAGTGCATTCCTTAGCAATAGATAAACAATTGAGTTTTGAGGGTATTTGGCACAACAACATGGTGGTGGAGTTTTGTGGGACCCATATCATGGGATGGTAGAGTCTCGTATCTTTTTTTTATTTTTATTTTTTACTAAAGGGTGAGTTTCATCAAAACCAAAACGATCACAGTGCTTTTGAGTTCAATTGCCCATTTGTTTATAATTTCTGAGGACCTACTCCCCAATTTTTTCAGGGTTAGGCAGATGATGCATTTATGTACTTTAAGCACCCACATTTGTCTTGGTAAGTGGCCACTTCCTGTGCCTAAATGCCTTCCAAACCAAGGGCATGACCATATGCAAGCAGGGAAAACCTCCCTTCCATTTGACTGACCATCTGAGCCGGGAAATTCCTACAGAGTACTTAATATAGTGAAGAAGAAATCAGGGTTTTGTTTTTCCACTGTCAAACTAATAGTTTAGTTTCCCAGGCCACCAGTGTTCAACATATGATGCTGAGGAGAAATCTCCATTTACTCCAACTGAACCAGAAGATCAAATTAGCAAATTCAGTTTTCCTAAACTACTGCCATATAGTCTACATCCGCGCTCCAAAAACTGGATATTCTAAACATCCTGTTGATACAGATCCAAGTGGTGAGACTCTGCCTACCAACAATAAAATATGACCTCATGACTCCAGCCCTGAAAGAACTATGCAGGCTCTTAGCACATATTAATTCTGCACTAAATGTTTGTCGAGGAGCTAAAAGCCTCTTAAGCTTGAAGCAAAAAGATTGAAGTCCAAATCAGTGGTTTCTTAATCTCTTTGTAAGGCTTGGAAAGGGGAACAATGGCTACAGTGGGGAATGAATAGGAAGGTAACAATGTAGTGGAGATGCATACCTTGTTTTAGTCATTCGTTCGTTCAGACATCCTAGAAAACCTTGGTTGGTCTTGCAGTGTAAAGGGGCAACCGTTTAGCAAGCATATAGACTGTGTACTTGTTGCAGCAAGGACAATGACTTGTTAGGTCATATTTTTCTGCAAGCTCGAATGTCTGAGAAGTAGAAATTGTGAGAACTTACCAGGATGATTTTCGTGAATCTTCAAGTCCTGAGGTTGTATTTGAGTCAAGGGTGCTGAAGACATATGCCTGCACTGAACTGGTTCAAAGAGTAGTTTTCCTCATTAATTACATTTTCAAATTGTTCATAAAGCCTTCTTAGCCAGATATGCAGCTCTCTAGTTTTTACAAATGCCATCTCTTACAGCATCTATCAAACCACAAGATAGTTTTTCAGTCTGATGTGCCGGAGTATTTCATGATGGCTCTATTTTGTTCTCTACTAACAAGACTGGGAAATGTTATTACACAAAATGTGGTCCGCAGCCTATGAATGTTTGTAGTACAGAATATTTATTGAGTAAAAAAAGTTCAAAAAGCATGTATGATATTCCTTCACATGCAAGTACCTTTTTAGGTCGACCCTAGCGCAGCGTGCATGCGCTGCTCTAGCAAAACGACCTCTTGGAATCGCTCTGGACGCTCGTGCGTGTGAAAAGGCCTACGGCTTGTTGTTACGAGCAGCGGCGCGCAGTGTGACATCTGTAATGTGTCTCAATTTCACACGAGCGCGCGGGCACCACTCACGGGATGCTGCAGCTGCATTCCTCACCCCTTGTTCTTAATCCCAGCCTCCTTTTAGGTCAAATTATGTTTATCCCGTGTCATTACTTTTGTTTGTTGGACTACAGTTGCCTCAAGGCTGCACTCGTAAAATAGCGGCATGCTGATTCTCTCGCTCCGTTGGCAGCGCCGTGGTTTACCTTTTTCTTTCCCAAAATGACCCATACTTTCGCAAAGCTGTATTACAAAACGTGTCATTTTTGCACAAACTCATTTTCTGTTTTTGGTCTAACTGTTCTCTTTCTGATCGTTTTGGGAGGCAGACCTCCAACGCATCCAGAAAGTTTTTTAACGCACATGTAAAACGTTGGACCCCAGCAATTAGACAGCGGTGTCACTGTTTTTGTTCCAGAATGGCGACTCCCCACCCGGTGGTGTTTACTGTCCGTGTATTTCAAGCTCACTCTTTGCGCTCGCTCTCCCTTCTCGTAACCTCCACCAGGTCTGTTCCCTCTCCCCGCACTCTTCTTTCTTTTCAACTTTTTCCTACCTCACTTACCATCCCGCCTTCTTCTCCTCCACTACTTCCCCCCTGCATTAGCACGTCCCCTCGCTACCCATCAACACCTCCTCCTTCCCCTGCTGTCCCCTTTTCGGAGAGTTCCAATGTTTTCATCTCCCCTTTCATCACCACTGCCCACAGCCCTTCTCTTCATCTTTTCCCTCTTCATCTCCTTCCCTCCATAAGCCTCACTGACCTGCACTCTCCCTCGTCCGCATACTTCCCTCCTTTACTCCTCTCTGTTAGGTCTCCTCCACTCCTCCCGTGTCCTGGCGAGACCTCCCTCTCCTCCTCCGCTCCATAGTTACCATACACAAACGACCAAAGACATGGCATTAAACCTGAAATGCTGGGAATCATGGAAAAACCCCAAATGAAGGCAACAAACCCATCACAAAAAATAATATAGTATAGCAATCAAAGTAGCGATCAACCAAGAAACAAGATAAATGCTAAAAGCAACCATCCTCCGTTCTTTATTTAGCCTTATTTGTTTTCTCTGTCCGATAACCTGATTGACCAACCTTGTTTATGAAAATAACCAGGGTTCACGAAATGAACAGGTAGGTCCTGTTTAGCTAATACCTTAACTGACTTGCAGTTGCGCTGAAGCCATTGATCAACAGCAGGTTGAAGTTCATCAGTGCATTCCTTAGCAATAGATAAACAATTGAGTTTTGAGGGTATTTGGCACAACAACATGGTGGTGGAGTTTTGTGGGACCTATATCATGGGATGGTAGAGTCTCGTATCTTTTTTTAAAATTTTTTTACTAAAGGGTGAGTTTCATCAAAACCAAAACGATCACAGTGCTTTTGAGTTCAATTGCCCATTTGTTTATAATTTCTGAGGACCTACTCCCCAATTTTTTCAGGGTTAGGCAGATGATGCATTTATGTACTTTAAGCCACCCACATTTGTCTTGGTAAGTGGCCACTTCCTGTGCCTAAATGCCTTCCAAACCAAGGGCATGACCATATGCAAGCAGGGAAAACCTCCCTTCCATTTGACTGACCATCTGAGCCGGGAAATTCCTACAGAGTACTTAATATAGTGAAGAAGAAATCAGGGTTTGTTTTTCCACTGTCAAACTAATAGTTTAGTTTCCCAGGCCACCAGTGTTCAACATATGATGCTGAGGAGAAATCTCCATTTACTCCAACTGAACCAGAAGATCAAATTAGCAAATTCAGTTTTCCTAAACTACTGCCATATAGTCTACATCCGCGCTCCAAAAACTGGATATTCTAAACATCCTGTTGATACAGATCCAAGTGGTGAGACTCTGCCTACCAACAATAAAATATGACCTCATGACTCCAGCCCTGAAAGAACTGTGCAGGCTCTTAGCACATATTAATTCTGCACTAAATGTTTGTCGAGGAGCTAAAAGCCTCTTAAGCTTGAAGCAAAAAGATTGAAGTCCAAATCAGTGGTTTCTAAATCTCTTTGTAAGGCTTTCCCATCTTTGTGGGGAACTTTCCCGAGACCAGAAAAGATGTCAGGAGAAGAATTATCCTTTTTGGAAAAAAAACTAAAAACTGTACCCTTTAGCATTCATCTGAATGCCCAACTGGCACACCTCCCCTCTAAACCGATAAGGCAGCAACTATGTTTTCTCTTTTTCTTCCCTTTCCTCTTATCGCTATACGTTCCAAAACCCATCATCCTCTCACCCTATTTCTTGTTGTTTTTGATGTATTCCAAGTTCCTGTTTATTTTTTTCTTTTCACTGAGTCTTATATAGCGCAAACTTGACCCGGTATGGGGTATCAGAGCACTTTACATAGCACTAGCTACGTTACTTGAGGGCACATTCATTTTTGTTAGGCACGGGGAGATTACGTGATTTCCCCCTAATCACAGGATAATCAGCGTCCTTGCCGAGACTTGAACCCGGTTCCCCAGATTCGAGGTTGACTGTCCTAGCCGTTAGACCAGCTCCTCTCTAAATATATTTCTTTAATTATGGTCTTGTCGTTATTGTTAGGTTTATAGTTTCACTGACACCCCTTAGGGAATAAATCTAGTATAACATTTAAAGTATTCTGTATTTTCTATATAAGGGGAAGGGCCAGCCTTCCAACGTAAACTCCCTACTTAACATAATTGGCTGTGGCATCCGATCTGGTAATGTGGATCAGATTATCAAAATATGGAGAAGGAGATAGGAATTCAGTGTAAAGCCACTGAGCTCACCTTTTGAATTCATTAGACCTCTTCCTGCAGGGTCATCCTACCTTGCTATGCTTTAATGAAGCATTAAAGCGAAGCAGTTCCAATACACTTTGGACTCACAAGCATACTTTGATGAGACAATACCCCTCTACCTTAACAAACTTGGATCACCCACTGAATATCTTCACATGAGCATCTGACCTTTTGCTCTTTTATTCCCTTAAGTCCAGTGATAGACTGTCAGTTCCACCCACTTTGATAAAGTGCTGAGAGAGGCCCTCAGCAATGTGGTCAGAACAAAGCAGTTAAATAATTAAGACAGGTGATATTACGCAACTTATTGGTACTTGGCTTACAGATCAAGGAGGGATGGAACTCTAGGTTGGCATGTAGAGGATTTGAACTCATGACCTGCATTGCAAACCAGATGTCACCGGTGAAGCTTTAACTCACTGAACCATCCTGTTGGTTATGGTTGACTACATTGTAGTTAATGTATGTAGACTAGATGTAAATCTTCTTGTTGTGTAACAAAAGATTCACATAAATGTAGAATCTGTAAATTAGCATGAATAAAGGTGTGCCCATTGTTTGTCCGTTATTTCTGGTTCAAGTCAAATATACAACTGTTGGACCGTTTTGCGTGGTACCTTCGGTAACGGATGAATTAAGGATGATGTGGGAGGAAGGCATTCTTGAAGTGGTAACCTTATTAGGTTTGTTGGCTGCTTTTGATACTGTGGATCCTCGGACTCTGGTAAAAAGAAATCTAAATGAGTGGCTGAAACTTGAGTTGGCTCTTTTATTACTGATCACTTCCAGATAATCCAAACTGGAACTTTTATATTGGCGATTGCCGCAGGGCTCTTTCCTGTCATTCTCCTTTCCAACCCTCATCTGAGATCTAGCTGTTCGGATGCTTGACTTCTAGCTAACTGCATAAATGTGGCGCTGTTGGGCTGGGTGCATCAAATTTCCAGATCTTTTCGTAAGCCTGTGGCACTCTAGCTGCTGCTCATCAAATATCAAGTGGCTAGATATTTGGGGAGGGGAAAGTCACCCACACACGCCACATGAATATCGAACCTTAACTACTTTAATGAGCAGTTTGAGACAAATACTTCACTCCTTAGCACGATGTCCCGCCCCAAAGATACACGTGCACCTTTTTGACTATATTTGGTAAACTGCACTAATCGTGCACAGTCCTCTGATTTTGGATCGGAATCCTCATTGATGGAACACCCATGAACTTTGGGTAACTACAGTTACTGCTACAATGTAGGCTTTCTTTGTATTTCTGCTTGTGGTGTCTAGGAAAGGGGACCATTCTGTTACCTGATAATTTTAATATACTTGTTGCTTTACTGATGATGTGACATGTCTGTCTTTCAAGTATTGGTTGATGCACTCTATTTTATCTGGTATTGCAATTCTTATTATAAACTTTTATAATAATAAAAAAATAACATAAATGTTATACACTGCTTAAGGCCAATCTTACCTCTAACCAGTCAGCCTCATATTGGCATGTCTGAGCTTTTGGAGTCCAATCATGGGATGAACGATCCCTATTAAATGGAGGGATTCACCCCCCAGTGCACTACCTCATGTAACAATGATTCCTTTGCTGTGCTGATGAGAAGCCTTGAAAAATATCAGTTGGCTGAACAAAGTCACTAATCTGACCCTGCTAAGGACCAGCACCAGACTAAGGCATGTCACACGAGTATCTGTGTTCGGTTCCTGACATCTTATCGCCATCTCATGCTTGGAGGAGGGATTTCTGGGTTTCGGTTCACATAAAGTCCTTTACGCAACTACACGACAAATTAGTCCCATTTCTCCAGGTATCTGCAACGTTGCCCTGGTGATGCATGCTGGGGAGAAGTCCCAGATTTTACCCCCCTTGAGGCAAAGCTGATGGTGGGATCCTTGGGCCGCAAGTGGATCACCAGGATCTACTGGTCCTCCTAAAGAATTCCGAGACATTTGGACTAAGGATATTAGAGAAATAGACAAGTGGCAGGGGAACAAGATGGTGGCCAGAGATCTGGCTGTCTTCTTCAACCCCCTCCTTGTACAATTCAGCTATTTTCTACAGGGTGTACTGCAGAATGCCCTGCCTGGCCGCGTTCCTGAACACCCCTGCAGTGCCAGACCTTAAGTGGGCACTGCTGGGAACAATGGATGGCTGTTGGGGCATGGTGTATCAAGAGGCCAGAGTGCACTATCGGGGCTTGGGCTCTTGGTCACCAAAAGAGACATAGCCCCCTCATTGCAGGAAGCTTCCCTAACTTTTGGGCAGATTGGAGGCATGGGTTGGAGTGTTGCATTGCAACTTAATAGATGGTGTATAAATGGAGAGACTGTGCAAAAAAAAAACTCAGAGCGTGTGATACATGGCTCGCCAACAAAAGGGAAATCTGAGACTTGGAAGGGTTTAATGTATTTGGTTGTTCTCTCATTTCTTATGTAAGATATGGCCGAATTGTAGTTCTATTGAATTGTATATTGAATCCCCTCTGCATCAGCTATAAGCTTCTGAAGGCTGCATTTGTTTATACAAAATAATTAAAACAATTATTTAAAAAGAGATGGGTGGCCAGGAGTTTCCTGAAACTGAATCCCTCAAAATTAAAGACTCTTCTTGTTAAAAAGTTGTCTCTTGGAACCCATACTCAAGATGCTTTGTTAAATTGTACCATGCTGGTTGAGGTAGTAACGAGTTTAGGAATTTTGATGGAAGTATACTTAATTGTGCACATGTTGTGGGATCAGAGCTTTTTTTCATCTGTATATGTTAAAGGTAATATTCCCCTTTCTTTCCTTTTTCAGAGAATTAACACGGCAAATACATTTATTCAATCCTGTCTAGACTCTTACAATTAAGTCTCTCTTTGGTTATCTGAGTGGAACAGTCACAAATTCCAAGCAATTCAAAATGCCACAATGAGACTCATCACTAATATACGGAAGTATGATAGTGTATCCCTTTACTTTAAGCAACTACAGTGGCTTCCGGTTCATAAATGGAGCAAGTTACAGTCAACATGAATGGTATATAGGATTCAGCTCGTCCTTCTTGATCAAGAAATTCAGAAAGTACTCTCCTGGGTGTGCCATGTGATCTTAAAATCTGGTTTCTTTTGCCAATGTGAAAATCAGTATTGAAAAATAAATTCTGAGGGACTTCAAGCTCCAGGAAGCGAGGCTGTGGGACAATGAAGCCAAGCTCTAGAACATAATTCCATTTGTTCAGAGCCTAGTCTTATGTTAAAAATAATTCAAAACATGGGTATTTTGTATATCAGTCCTGTCCTTAGGTAGCGCCAGGATACATCAACATGCGTTGTATAAAGTTAAACAATGATTTAATACCATTTTGGGGTGTTCTATGAGAATGTGATGAAGCCAGGTCAATGTTCAGCTAACTGTTTAGAAAAGTACCATCCTTTAATTAAGGCAAAAGTCTTGTTTTACAGGATTTGTAAAACCTCAACTATTGCGAAGAAGACTAGGCAATTAACCCAAAAATGTTTTTTCGCTTTAGCTGAAATTTAATCTATGTGCTTCTTTCATCCCATAAAACCTATGCCATAATTCCATAAAAAATATGATCCTACCTTCTGAATTCACAAAATATTAACCAGAGGTCCTAGACAGAAGAAATAGCATCTACATGTTCCTGCCCAATGTGACGGCCAGGTTGACCTCATTTTAGTCTTGGTGCTATCACCTGAGCCCAAGCAATCCCTTGAGTAATATCAGGTACAGGCAGATAAAGGAAAGTACACCAACTATGGTCCCTCTCCTGCCTCCCTTTGTCACCTATGTCCTTGCAGGATTTGGGGTGGCTCACCCTTGCCCTAGAAGCTGTTTCGCTGGAAGCTTACAAGATTTAAGGACCCTTGCCATATATATCCTGAGGATAGGGGAAATGCAATAGGGGTTCCCCTTTTTGAGTGCTCATGAATAACATTTCTGCTGTATTAGTTATACTTCCCAAGGATTATTTCATTTTTGGTCTGACTGTCTAGGTTTGGTCTTTTTAGCGGGCTGATGCCACAAAGAAGGTTGGGATGGGGTTATTGCAAAAAAATCCTTAATAACCACTATAAGTCATTTTCACGAAGGACCAGTGGGGTCACACAGTTCTGGTGTGGTTTAACCTGTGTCCTTTCTTCTGTGGGGCAGTTGTACAATGTGATTAATCAAGGGAATTAAAGACCAGTGATATAAAAAAGGAGCATTTTTCTGTGATATGCACGATATTTCTGAAAATCTGATGTCTAAGTTGTGGCTGTAGGAATTAGAGGTTGGGACAGGTGCAGGGCTGACATCATGCCCATGTGCATCCCACATGCTCAGAAATGTAAGAGGAGATCCAGACTCCATGCCTATGCAACTCTTGGGTTTTTCGTTTACAACAGACAACAAGTTGCAATTATTGCTAAATAAATGATAGCGTCCATGCTGAAAGTGTCATAAAAGGTACAGCAGTAATGTTGATAAATTTTGCCACAGTCTAAATAATGGATTACAGATATTCTGGAGCTTCTGTCTTACTAGTGTGTATTCAAATTGTCCACCTGTACCTGTATAAGTTGCCTCTGTTTTAGAATGATGGTATCCCACTTGTGCTGTAATATGGTATCTTGGCAGATGCTGGACGTTTTTCAATGATTAATGTACACAATGTACATCACCATGTTTCACAACCTCTTTCTTCGAAAAATGTTAGTTAACATCCATCATGTAAACCCTTGTAATTGATTTGCAGAACCTTTTCATGTCAGTGTTCATTTTGTTTTTGGTTTAACAGTTGATACTCCGGACCCCTATGTGGAACTCTTCATCTCTACAGCTCCAGACAGCAGGAAGCGAACAAAACATTTCAATAACAATATAAATCCTGTCTGGAATGAAACCTTTGAGTTTATTTTGGATCCGAACCAGGAGAATGTTTTGGAGGTAAATCTAATAGATATGCATTGTATGAGGTACATGGATCGACTCCAATACACATATTCCTGCTGAAGTCACATGATGCAGGTTTGGGATCCCATAGTTACACACTTGTTCACTTTATGGCATTTTTAAAGCTACATTTCTGGCTAGGGAACTCAAAAGCTGAAGTGGCCGTGACCCTTCTGGGTAGCAAGGGGGACACGATGTGCATTACCAAGGAAGTCAGCTTAAGAAACCACAGGAGACCACTGACCAGTTTCATAGGCAAGTCGAAGGAAAGGGGAACAATGGCTACAGTGGGGAATGAATAGGAAGGTAACAATGTAGTGGAGATGCATACCTTGTTTTAGTCATTCGTTCGTTCAGACATCCTAGAAAACCTTGGTTGGTCTTGCAGTGTAAAGGGGCAACAGTTTAGCAAGCATATAGACTGTGTACTTGTTGCAGCAAGGACAATGACTTGTTAGGTTGTAGGTCATATTTTTCTGCAAGCTCGAATGTCTGAGAAGTAGAAATTGTGAGAACTTACCAGGATGATTTTCGTGAATCTTCAAGTCCTGAGGTTGTATTTGAGTCAAGGGTGCTGAAAACATATGCCTGCACTGAACTGGTTCAAAGAGTAGTTTTCCTCATTAATTACATTTTCAAATTGTTCATAAAGCCTTCTTAGCCAGATATGCAGCTCTCTAGTTTTTACAAATGCCATCTCTTACAGCATCTATCAAACCACAAGATAGATTTTCAGTCTGATGTGCCGGAGTATTTCATGATGGCTCTATTTTGTTCTCTACTAACAAGACTGGGAAATGTTATTACACAAAATGTGGTCCGCAGCCTATGAATGTTTGTAGTACAGAATATTTATTGAGTAAAAAAAGTTCAAAAAGCATGTATGATATTCCTTCACATGCAAGTACCTTTTTAGGTCGAGCCTAGCGCAGCGTGCATGCGCTGCTCTAGCAAAACGACCTCTTGGAATCGCTCTGGACGCTCGTGCGTGTGAAAAGGCCTACGGCTTGCTGTTACGAGCAGCGGCGCGCAGTGTGACATCTTTAATGTGTCTCAATTTCACACGAGCGCGCGGGCACCACTCGCGGGATGCTGCAGCTGCATTCCTCGCCCCTTGTTCTTAATCCCAGCCTCCTTTTAGGTCGAATTATGTTTATCCCGTGTCATTACTTTGTTTGTTGGACTACAGTTGCCTCAAGGCTGCACTCGTAAAATAGCGGCATGCTGATTCTCTCGCTCCGTTGGCAGCGCCGTGGTTTACCTTTTTCTTTCCCAAAATGACCCATGCTTTCGCAAAGCTGTATTACAAAATGTGTCATTTTTGCACGAACTCATTTTCTGTTTTTGGTCTAACTGTTCTCTTTCTGATCGTTTTGGGAGGCAGACCTCCAACGCATCCAGAAAGTTTTTTAACGCACATGTAAAACGTTGGACCCCAGCAATTAGACAGCGGTGTCACTGTTTTTGTTCCAGAATGGCGACTCCCCACCCGGTGGTGTTTACTGTCCGTGTATTTCAAGCTCACTCTTTGCGCTCGCTCTCCCTTCTCGTAACCTCCACCAGGTCTGTTCCCTCTCCCCGCACTCTTCTTTCTTTTCAACTTTTTCCTACCTCACTTACCATCCCGCCTTCTTCTCCTCCACTACTTCCCCCCTGCATTAGCCCGTCCCCTCGCTACCCATCAACACCTCCTCCTTCCCCTGCTGTCCCCTTTTCGGAGAGTTCCAATGTTTTCATCTCCCCTTTCATCACCACTGCCCACAGCCCTTCTCTTCATCTTTTCCCTCTTCATCTCCTTCCCTCCATAAGCCTCACTGACCTGCACTCTCCCTCGTCTGCATACTTCCCTCCTTTACTCCTCTCTGTTAGGTCTCCTCCACTCCTCCCGTGTCCTGGCGGGACCTCCCTCTCCTCCTCCGCTCCACCACTCTCACTCCCAAACTCAGCTGCCCTCCGCCCTATCAACTGAACTTTCCACTCATTCACCTCGCCCCCAAAAGCCCCTTTTATCCCAATAGCCCCCTCTCTTCTACACCTATCTTCCCTCGTCTGCTTTGCCCTCTCCCTTCCGCGATCATGCCACCTCTCCCCACCCTGTACACCTTCCTCTCATCTTGACTCTCTCACATTTACTGTATCCACCCACCCCCTTCTTCATCTGGTCTTCTCCACCTGTCCTCTATGCCACAACCAGGGGAAGGTCCCAAAAGCGAGACCTATTGGCTATGCCAATGCTTGTTATTAATTCTTGTTGTACCAAAGACAAAACTTCATAGACTATTGAATTCGATCACTAGTCAGCCAACTCATGTCGTCCCCAGACATTTGAGACTTCTTCAGAGCTAGAATAAAATCATAGATGGATAGAAATTGGGTTGTTGGCTGACTGGGCTGTGAGCCCTGGTCAAGCAGCAATCGCAATCCTTGTCAGGGTGAGGCACAAGGCAACCCTAAATTAACCTCTGCTTAACACTAGTAGCTTTGCACAGAGCAGTCAGATCTAAATTAGAAGCAATATGTTAAGTATATGTGCAATACTTTGAACAATAATAAAGTGAAACACAACACCAAAAAGATCTCAAACCAAGTTAGGATAATAGAACTTTCTTTAATAAATAAAACAGACCAAAATGACACAAATCCAATCAGTAGAACTGAAGGTATGAAATTTAAAGGATTTTAGTGAAAATGGTGCCAAAAAGCACTTAAATACGATGTGATGGCCTACATCATAGACGCTATGAGGCCGCAGTGCGGTCTCAGTCATCGACAAGGGATGCGAGGGCCTGTGTCGATGATGTGTTGCACAGCGGCGGTTTAGATGGGATGCGGGTCTTCACGACTGGTCCAATCCATGCAGCAGTAGCTATGCGTCGTTCTGCTGGGGTTTTCCTTGTGCGGCATAGGAGATGCGTCGGCTCCACTGGATCCAGAGAGGTTGGCAAAGCACTGTAAGCCTCCCTCCAAGGGTCCAGGGCTGTGGTGGCACCACTTGGCAGGGTAGCTTCACAGATGGCAGAGTCCAGGTGCAGGTTCAAGTTTGTTGGAAGCCTGTTGTGTCCCTAAGGCTTTAGATCAGGAGGCTAGCCAACTAGACCTTGGAGGCACTCTGGGTTCTTGGTTCAGGGGGTGCAGGGCCAGTCATTTTCACCAAGGTAAAAAGGCAGCATGGCAGAATACCTACCGGTCCAGAAGTGTGCTGAAGAGGTAGTGTCTGAGGTCCAGTACTTATATCCATTTGGGCCTCTGAAGTGGTTAGAAGATTTCAGAGGCATTCCTTTTAAGTATACAGGTGCCCTGCCTTGCTTGCCCTGGCTCCAGAATAACTACAGGGGGTATGCAGCCCTTAGTGTGGAGACATATTATATTCAAGTGTAAGTGGTGCTGGGCCCACCCTCTCCTTCCCATCATGCCAGTGATGGCCCATCCATTCACAGCTAAGCTCCCCTATATGTGTGGCTGTCTCAAAAGAATGCACAAAGCCCAACTATCAACTACTCCCAGTCATGTGACCCAGAGACAGGCTGCAGGCTCCACATGACTAAAGTTAGAAAATGCCAGCTTTCTAAAAGGGTCATTTTAAAATTATTAATTTAAAGTCCAACTTCACTTCACAGGGTTTTACCTTACAATTCCAGAGACACCAAACATTGAACTGGGTACCTGTTCCCATTGGGAAATAACACTTGTAAAATGTAATAAGGTAACTCCAATTGGATCCTTTGAGAGAGGTAGCCCTTGCGGTAGTGAAGAACAAATTTAAGAGATTTTCACCACCAGGACATGTCAAAAAGTACATGCCCAATCTTTTAAATACACTGCACTCTGCCCTGTGGACTGTCTAGGGTCTGTATGCCCAATAGTAGCATTACATTTTACAGGCAATGGGCACATGTAGTGTAGTTACTAGGGACTTAAAAGTGGATTAATTATGCCAATTGGGTATAAGTCAATCTGACATGTTTTAAGGAGAGAGCACATGCACTATAGCACTGGTTAGCAGTGGAAAAGTGTGCAGAGTCCTACGGCCAGCAAAACAAAGTCAGCAGAAACAGGAGGTCTGAAGACAAAATGTTAAATTACCCCAAGGATGCCAGGTCTAACTAAGTTACACCACACCCCACTGCATACAGTTTAAAAACAAGATATTTACAAATGTACAACATATATTTACACCACTTATTTTGATTCGCCAATGCTAGTTCTGTACTGTGTTTTCGAAGCTTTTATTACTTTTTTGAGGCAAATATATTGTGCCACTTTACTAATCAAAAACGAGTTTTGCCTTGTTCAGGAAGTTCAAAACGTGTGTGATATAATTTATACATTTAATTGGATGTTAAATTGTTTTCCTAAAAGTTTGCTACTGTTTATTGAGAGTGATGTTGTAACCTACCATATGTAGACATCTTGACTTATTTCACCAGTATGTCCTCATTCTGTGTACGAGACCAATGAAATATCCATCAATATGTTCTTATATCCCAATAACTAGTGGTTATACTTGTGTTATAGGCCAGTTTGCTTACCAATGTCTCTGTAGGATATGCAGTGCCTTACGGAGATCAGTGTATCACTATTCAGCCCTGTAAGCCTAGGACAATATACAAGTAACTGTGAAATGTTGGCAAAACTGAGTGATTTTCTTTTTAATAAATATTTGTATTGATTTGTATAGAACAGTTGCCTTGAACATAGAATTCCAGTACCAGTAGTATTTAGGCAGGGGTGGCCCAAATACGCAACACATCAGTTCTCGAGAGCAGCGCATAGAAAATATACAACAAAAAAACATTTTCACATGAGCAACTATCCCCTCGCCCGCAGACGGAAAAATCATGTATATACAGCCAGGCATCCAATCAACTGAGCATAACCAACTCAGCCCGCCCCATTCCTCCCCCCCCCCCCCCCCCCCCCACCCCATCCGTGATATAAGTATACATGTTACCTCAGTTTTTCCATGTTAACATCAGATCACCCCCTCTCTGCATCTCCTTTGCGTATGTCCTCAGTGCTCCCAGATGGTTAAGACTCCATTGCGGAAAGTCCACTCCGTGCCACCCCCACAGGTGAGAGCATGGGCTGTGCGGAGGAGTTGCCTCCCCATATAAATGATCTCTGTATGGTACAGCAGTTAACCATCATTATCTACAGTATCTTGGGTAAGTGTATCCTTCAATCGGTTAAAATAGTCGTCCCATTGGTCTATAATGTTGCATCTCCCATCCCTAGCATTAGCATCCGCTGGCACCGAGAGTTCTCCTAAGGCCCAGAAGTCCACCTCTTTCTGCCACAAGTAGACCAGGGGAGCCACTGCTGTCTTCCAGGACATAGCAGTGTGGGCTTTGTTAGTACCATTGCCAGACCCTGGAACCCAACCAATTGTCTGCTTAGCCATTACTCCAGTGTTTAGAATGCAGTGGGCAGGTCCCATGTTGAGATAGAGGCCATGACCTCTGATATGCATAGGGTCACCACCTGCCAAAAGTAATCTATCACCGGGCATGTCCATAGCATATGGAGAAAGTCCACATCAGCATTCTGACATCTATGACTTGATGCTCTGGCGTCTGGGTACATTCTCCCTGTACTATCTGGTGAAAGGTATGCATAGTTTAGGTAGCTGAAGTGCGTGAAGTGGAATTGGATGTTCCCTGTGATCGTCCTGGCAGACCCCAAGCATTTATACCATTCAGGTTCCAAATGTTCTATCAACAGCTGTTTTTTTGTGTGGAGTTTTATATAGTGCGAACTCGACCTGAAGGAATCGGAGTGCTTTACATGACCACCAGTTAAGTTTCAGACGGACACATTAATTTTTGTTAGGCACGGGGAGATTAGGTTATTTGCCCAGAATCACAGGATGTTGAACGTCCCTGCCGAGATTCAGACCCGGTTCCCCAGCTTCGAGGTCGGCCGCTCTAGTCATTTGGCAACATCCTCTACCCAAACCCTTGAGAGCCAGAATACCTGCAATAACAGAGTCCAGAGTCAGATCCTCATAGATGCTGGACATCACCTGCCTCGTGGCTGCCGAAGTAGGCTTGTAATAGGGGGTAGGTCACCATCAGAGCTCCACATCCTTCCCGCCACCCAGCGCAGAGCTGAGTCCAGTAGAAAATGTCCTAGATCTACAGTACCTGTGACCACTAGATCCTCTAACGGGCTCAGTCTCCCTTCTACCACCATATCTCCCCACCTTGCAAACCCCACGAATGTCCAACTGTCTATTTGGATAATTTGCTACCAAGCCCCTACAGAATGATGGAGCCCCCAATGGTAGGCCTGAGGCATACAGCACTCCTCTCTTACCTCTTTGTGTGTACTGCCTCCAGCACCAAGCTGCCACTTTCAGTAGCACTTTTGGGATGGTACGAAAGGAGGGGTATTTCAGGAACCACTCCAGCAGTGGCGTACCCCTGAAATAATAGCCTAGCATGCTCTGCTTGGGACCGGAAGTGTCTCGCAGCCATTTCAGTGGCCACTGGAGTTGGGCAGAAGCATAGTAAAGTTCTTAATAGGGCGCTACCAGACCCTCATCCTCCGGCGCGGCTTATAGAGTATCAGTCGCTACCCTGTGTCTCGTATTCCCCTGGATCAAGGAAGCGAGCAGTTGTAGCACATCCTTGAAGAATGGCTTCTTCAGTATCACCATGAGTGCAGCAAAGAGGTAGAGGAGTCGGGGGAGAATCAACGTTTTCGCTATCAACACTCTACCCATAGGCGACAGGAGTAATTGTGTCCAAAAGGGTTACTACTGTCGTATCGAGGTTAGTGCTTTACCCAGGTTACCCTCGATCAAGTCCTATTCTGTATGGTAGACCTGGACCATTAACTAATTTAATGGTGTTGTATTTCCATTGTAGCAAGTCATTCCTGTCTGTGCTGCGTAGTAGTTCAAGTGCCTGCAATAGAGGGAATAAGCATGACTTCCCCAATTGTTCCGGAGCCCAAAGATGAGTCCAAAGTCATCCAGAACTGTCATAAAGTCAAGGTGGACCAACGGGTCCATCTTTAGATAGATCAGGGTGTCATCAGCATACATGGATACCGAGTGAGTGTGACCTACGACCCATAGCCACCACTGGGGGGCGCAAGCACCCAGAAATCAGGCCAGTGGATCCATGGCCAGGGTAAACAGCATGGAGGAGAGGGGGCAACTCTGCCTAGTGACCCGTTCAATGGCAAAACTGTCAGAGATGATATGCCCATGCGTGCCCTGGCTAAGGGCTACTACTAGAGAATCCCTATCCACTTGTGAAACCCCAGTCCCAGACCTAGTTTAAATAGCACGGTTTGCAGGTAGGTCCACCCCAGGGTGTCAAACGCCTTCTCGATGTCTAACATAGCCACCTAATATTGGGTCTCCATTCTGTGTGCCCAGTACAGAATACCGAATAGCTGACGGAGATTCAGGATCTTATTCCTACCCATTCTGGTCAGGATGAATTACTGTGTGCACTAGAGGGGTGAATCTATTTGCTAGGAAAATAACCCAGTACCTTGTGATCAAGGTTGAGTAGTGAGAGGGGATGATAGGAGGCGACCTCCAGTGGATCCCGCCCGAGTTTTAGGAGCACTGCAGTCAGCACCTCCCTCATGGTATCCGAAAGTCTGCCACGCATCTTGGCTTATTGATACACTCCCAAGAGCCAAGGGGCTTGATGGGCCTGATGTGTGGCGTAAAACTCTGTTGATAGCCCGTTATTGCCTAGAGTCTTGCCTATGGCCATTTGCTTAATGGACAGTTTAACGTTCTCACGAAGGTGTCCAGCTCTAGTTTCTGGAAGGGATCGAAGGGGGGTCTCAATAGATCCCAGATAGGCAGAGATTGCCTTTTGATCCACTCCCATTGGGGCTTGGTATAGCACCCTCTAGTAGGCCTCAAATTTCCCATTATTAGCTAACTTAGAGTTCATGATGGCGTTCTTCTATCGAGCAGATGACCCAGATATGGGTGTTTAGATTTCACCAATAGTCCGCTGGCCTTGTTGCCCAGGCTCATGTTGACGCTTAACATATTGTTTATAATCTAAGGTCATTAAACGTCTTGACACTTCCTTGTAGTCGGTCTTAATACCCTCTAATGCAGGATACAAAGCAGGATTAGACGCCTGTTCTTAGTCTGCTGTTTTCAATCTACTCTCCAGATCCAACACTTCTGCATTAAGTGCCCGTTTCATGCCATACTGCGTAGGCATGTAAAACCCTCGCACCACCACTATGAATGCATCCCACTCCACCACTGCATTCGTGGCAGATTCATTATTTTCAACAAAATATCACTCATTGTGTTCTCCGACATGTGTCTGAAATGGTGTGTCTGCCAGTGCCAGTGGTTGTAAGCGCCACGTGGTTATCACCGGGCGGGGCTGCCCCCACTCGAAAATTACCATCAGGGGGCTATGGTAAGTCGATGTCCTACCTAAATACTCTGCTCACTTACATTTACTCACCAGTGCCCTGCTGCTATATATCAGATCTATCCTTGTATGGAGAGCGTGCAGTGCAGAATAGCGAGAGTACTCTTTGATGTGGGTGCAAGGTGTGTTAAACATCTATCACTTGTACATTAAGGACCCACTGTTGTAGCTGCCTAGTGGTGACATGTGATTGAGCCCCCAGTTGGGAGGTGTTCAACTATCACCCACTCGTTCTGGAAAGCAATAGAAATCCTCACACCACAAAATTGCGACAATGCCAATCGGAGGAGAGCAGGCATCAAGGAGGTAAGAAAAAGTGTCGGACCCACATTTGGTGCATACATCACCGCCAACATGAGGAGCTCACCATCCAAAGTGCCTCCCGCTATAACATAAAGGCCCTCTGGGTCTACCAGTGTGTACTCCATCACGAACGGGTCCCCGGGAGCTACCCACAGCAAGGCACCCCTGGTGTAAGCAGACTAAATAGTGCTAAATAGTGAGCCACTGTAATGAATGTGCTGTTTGCTAAAAGGACACACCCAAACCCTGCACTCCCACCTGGGAGGCAAATTTACCACTGCACCTTTAAATAATACACTTTGAGCAGCACTTCCTAAAGACGAGGAAAGGACACAGCACTCCCTTTAGGTCAGGCAAGAAAACAAATTCTGGTGCATTTGAAATAACACACACAAGTTTATTAATGAGAACGGTAGGCCAACTATATCAGTATAATGCAGATTCTCAGGTATCAAACACTTTTAAGTGAACTAGTAAAATAAAATGCAGTATATACCCAAATAGCAAAGAGTAGAAAATATATACAAAATAGTTAGGAACACCTCACCGATTGAATTTGCATCATCCTTGCAAACTCAAGCTGGGAAGCCCTTCAACAGCCCAGGAAGGAGTTTCAATCAGAACTCAAGTTCCGTCACCTCCACAGCAATACGTCTATTCTGTGGTGAACTTCCATCTGGCCCCCTGATGGCTCCCAGCTTAAATATCATTACTCAACGTGAGGCGAGGCTTCTAGACAACCTCGCCCCCTTCTCATTAGAAAAAAACAGCTGGCTGTACCAGTCTGCGTCGGGGCCAAGACGGAGGCTGGCCAAGCTCCAGTATTTTGACTCTGAGGCAGAGTTGTATATTCTCACAGATAATATGCAGGTCACTCTGCTCAGAGAGGAGCGAAAAACAAGTGAAGAGCAGAAACCTGCCCTCCCCACTTTGCAGCTACGTGCGAGCAGCAAGGCAAAGCCAGAAAACAAGATGACATGAGGCCATGTCAAAGCTAATAGTAAGAGCTCTTAATTCTCACCAATGTACAACACAATGCACTTGTGTGCATCACTGCCCACAACACTGCACTTTGAAACCAAAGAGTACATTCCACACCTCTCACGCTTTCAAATGCACATCCCACACCTTCTATTCTTGGCAAGCCTATTCTACTCCGTGACAGCTCCCACTGAAAGACAGCAAGATGACAAGAAAGAAAAGAAGCAGGCATATCCGGACCGTCTCATATAAGAAGGCTAGGGTAAAATAACACACTAAAGTCAGTTAAAATGGTGGTAGTCGAAGGTCATCATAGGGTGCCAAACCACAAGAGTGGCTCTTTCACTACAGCCACACCAGTGCTTGCCTAACTTAGGAAGTTCCCCTGCCAATAGATGCGTCTCCTGAAGGCAGGCAAACTGGGCCTGGTGCTGTTTTAGGTATGAATGAATCCTGGACCATTTACTATATGTGCCCATGCCCCTCATATTTCACGTCACTGTGATATTCATGTGTTTCCATGGAGTTGTGTGTATCGTGCAGCTCCAATACCTACATACATAGTGGGAGGCTGGTGTAAGAGAGAGCAGGCCAAGCAAAGAGAAACCAAACAGTGAAACTTTATGAACAATCCTCACTAAACTCAAAACCCAGGCTGCACCCTCAATCTGTTACAGCCATCCAATGCCATCAATAATTCTGCAACAAGTAGACGGGTGATCCAAGTTAGCCAGAGTCTAACATTGCAGTCCGTTTCCCTGCCAACATTACTGCAAAGATTCCACCTCTCACTTTATAACACAAGTGCTAACTCCCCGCCCTCCCTGGCGGCCACTCATTAAATACACCATCAGAAAAAGGATGTACTTTTAACGTTCAAGTGCACAGTAGTAAGTCCGCTGTAATTGAAGTGACCGGTTTGCCACCCCACAGCTCCTCCGGGAGCTCAATTACCCGTGAGGTGTCCTCCAGTGCCCCCTCACATCCATATCCTATTTCCGACAATCCAGACAGGACAAGGACAATTGCTCCACTGCAGTAAGCACCTCTGCTTAGCCCAGGGCTGCCTGTGGGTTTGTTGGTTTGCCACGAATGTTCCTAGTCGATCGCTGCCGGCTCTGCTGTGTTGTCCACTCCCGAGCTGCCGGGTCATAGAAGGTGAGCCGCACGCAGTCCAGATGCACCTCATGGATTGCAACATACATACAGCTGTCTGATCACACCAGCATCTCGATCCCACCAGAGCCGCCGCTGAGGTCGGGGGAAGACAGACAAGGGGTATCTGTCCCCTGGAAACTGGTCGCTGCTCCCCACTCGTCGAATCACCAGTGTACAAGGTGTTTGGACTTGATAAAATGCGGCGGCAGGTCAGAGCTCGCAATCAAGCAACTGTCCTGGCTGCCATCTTGGACACGCCCCCTGGAAAACCCCGTTAAATATCAAAATGACTATCTCTCTGTCAGTTGAAATTTATTTTTGTAAGGATCTTAAAGTCAAGAGATTGAGTCTGAGGTAAAATAAAATCACATTCATAAGCATCCTGTAACCCAGCATCTGATAGAGATACCTAGCCACTGATTCCTTATCTTAGAATATTCTTAGAATATTCCCCAGGCGTCCGACTGGATCCGAAGGATGGTGTCAGTTGACAGTTTTTGACCTCCCCTGTGAAGTTATACTGATAGTCAGGCATCCATCAACAAAAGCTGTATACACCTTCTGTTGCAACACATTTGTTGCTTAGTGTGCTGAAGAGCATATTGACCCTCTTTTTGCACCTTTGCTTGAGAAATTGTTGTTTATTTTATCTTAAGCCCGTCAAGTCTTCACATTGTGCACAGTTAATGGGTAATTTTCCAGCCATTTTGGCTTTCTTATGGATGCCAGATTAGCCCTCTCTGTTTAAGTCAACTGTTGTGACCAGTTGCCTGAAAGAACTTCCAACACATGTTTCCACCTAATACCTTCATTATGCCCCAATGGGACCTTATCTTTGTTTTAACCTTTTTTCTGTGTTCGTCTTTCAAGCCCATGCATAGCTGCCCTCTGCATCTCTTGACGCTCAAAACAGTCTTCTTGTTGGCCATTACTTTGTCCAGAAAGGTTAGCGAACTACAGGGGATCTCTGTATACCCTAAATACACCACCCTTTTCCAGACATACTAGCTCTTTGTACTCATGCCTCTTTTTTGGCAAAGGTGTTTATGCCTTTCCACATCAACCAAAGCATCACACTGTCGACCTTCTTCAATCCGGCTCACCCCTTGATGTAGCAAGAGAGACTCCACCACCTGAGCCCAAAAAGAGCGCTGCTGTTCCTCGTAGATTGCTCCAGAGAACCCCAGGTAAATGATCACCTCTTAGTTGGGTTCAAAGGAAAAGCAATGTAGAAATGGACCATTTCCGGGTGGCTTATGCTATGTATTAATATCTGCTACACACTGGCCAAGGGGCAACCCCCTGAAGGTTTGCGTGCTCATCAGGTCCAAGGCTGCACCACTGTGTTAGCTTGTGTAGTCCTTGTCCTGGACACCTGTCAGGCGGCTAGGTGAGCTTCTCTGCACACGTTTACAGTCCACTAGTGCTGTGACAGTCGGGTCCATTGTGTCATCATGTTGTCAGTTTGATCCTCCAAGACTTTTTTGGTTTGAACTAGTTTGCAGACCCACCTCCGTAGAGTTATTGCTTTGGTATCTATTCTAAGGTAAAGTATCTGCGGCTGGAAATCTCTATCTGATGAATAAGTTCCTTATTTGGTGGAGACACTTCTACCCACAGAATCTTTACAACGCTCGCAACCTCTCAATTTCTTCAAACTGTTGTCTTCTGACTAGAAGGCCCGTTTAGGTCCTTAGTATCTGCACACTGGTCTATCCAACCTCTGACATTGGTCAGTGCTTATGGCTGGAAATGTCACACAATGCATATCTATGCACCACACACGTCACTTCCGGCACGGATGCTGCCGACGCGGAGCTGATTGACACCACAAACTGATACTAAGAGGTACTGCTCAGGATTTTCTGGATCCAGTCTGACATTTGGAGAATATTCCAAGGTAAGGATTCTGCAGCTAGGTAGAATATATACCAGATAAGGCCTTTTTGAATTTAAGTAATTTATTCATCTCAATCTTGAGAAGTGTAGAAAGAGGAGTAACATGTCTTAAATATTTAGAGACTGTCTAGTGTTTCTGAATACACTTTACCGGTTGCATCAGTGAAGTTAGCAATATGATTTTTCAAAGTTTATACGTTTTATAAGTTTATAAGCAAGGAGTTGATCAGATGTGTCTCCCTTTTCATAGTGTTTTTTTAATCAATATAAAGTTACTTTCTAGCTGGGTCTTTCTTTAGTGACTTCTCTATTTAGCCCCTGAACTTCCTTGGTTTTCTATATTTGCTTTGAGTACAGTCCACCTTATGTTCTCTCAAGATATGCTAGTGGAGATGTAAGGTCATCTTTTTTTGATTTGGCTGACTTCATAAATGTAATTCTCATGGCAGTATCCAATATCGCATCCCAAGAGATCTTCCCATTATCTTTCTTGATAAAGTATGTCTAAGGATTCTTGAACAGAAGCCATAAGGGCTGAATCACATAAAAATAATTAGGTTATATACCATGGTACGGGGGCACTGTGGGCGGACAGGACAGGATGGCAGAATAGTGTTTGATGGAAGCTCAGTTGGAGCTTGGTTAGATATGACTTGGGCACATATAGGAGTAGCCAGTACCAACAATGTTAGCGTTCTACTGACTACGAAAAATTCTCAATGCAGCTAGCAAATCATCTGTTTGAAAACAAATAACTCTAATAGTGACATCTGCTACTAGTTTCTTATGCATTTGAAATGAATAGAATACTCTATGCATATGGTTAAGGATGATTTCATGGTCATCAGGCGATGGATAGAGCTATCACATAGCTTACAAGGTCAGTGCTGTTCATATCGTTACTTAATCTACAAATCATGGTATTGTTCTGATGAGAACAGTTCTTACCATCTCACACTTTATCCACAGATCTTTGTTTCTCATGAGTTTCAAATGTAGTTGATAGCTTCTTGAGTAACTTCTCTATTTAGCCCCTGAACTTCCTCGGTTTTCTAGATTTTCTTTGAGTACAGTCCACCTTATGTTCTCTCAAGATATGCTAGTGGAGATGTAAGGTCATCTTTTTTTGATTTGGCTGACTTCATAAATGTAATTCTCATGGCAGTATCCAATATCGCATCCCAAGAGATCTTCCCATTATCTTTCTTGATAAAGTATGTCTAAGGATTCTTGAACAGGAGCCATAAGGGCTGAATCACATAAAAATAATTAGGTTATATACCATGGTACGGGGGCACTGTGGGCGGACAGGACAGGATGGCAGAATAGTGTTTGATGGAAGCTCAGTTGGAGCTTGGTTAGATATGACTTCGGCACATATAGGAGTAGCCAGTACCAACAATGTTAGCGTTCTACTGACTACGAAAAATTCTCAATGCAGCTAGCAAATCATCTGTTTGAAAACAAATAACTCTAATAGTGACATCAGATACTAGTTTCTTATGCATTTGAAATGAATAGAATACTCTATGCATATGGTCAATTATGATTTCATAGTCATCAGGCGATGGATAGAGCTATCACATAGCTTACAAGGTCAGTGCTGTTCATATCGTTACTTAATCTACGAATCATGGTATTGTTCTGATGAGAACAGTTCTTACCATCTCACACTTTATCCACAGATCTTTGTTGTTTCTCATGAGTTTCAAATGTAGTTGATAGCTTCTTGTGTTGATGCACCTGCTTCGCTAAATTAGTTTCGACGTGGTCTAACTATAAGTGTGATGCATAGTTGCATGATTGTCCCAGGTTCTAATAGTTTCTATCAATAATAGGTTATGTGGCGGATATGAATTGTGCTCTTCCTTTCCCAAAAACCAGTGAATGTCGTGTTCCATGGCAGAAACCTAATCATTCATGAAGATTGCATACAATTTGCAACACTAAATTCTGAATGTTTTACAGGTACTTTAGAGAGATGAGTAGGCCTATCCAAGTAAAAGCTATCAACTTCTTTCAGTTTAAAGAATGTACAGGCTACCACTACTGACTGTTTATCTTTGGAGAGTTAAGGGAGAATGTTCACAACATTCTGAGGACTTAGTAAGAAGAATATTCCACAGGCTTGACCTGCAGTATAAATTAAGTTTACAAACACTTTAGCTCTTAACACAGGTTACGAGGATGGATCCATATCCTGAGGCCAAAGAAGACACTGTCCCAGCGAGCATGATTGCTTGTCCAGCAGAATCTGGTTGACCTTTCTAGCATTCGGTTCTAAGAAACTGATGCTCGTACAAAGCTATACTGCAGTTGGGCAATACCACTTCTTCATTGCAGACCTATGGGCCTGACTATCCATCTTGATATGGATAAGCTGTGTGTGGTCAGCATTCAACCAATTGGCCTAGCCAGCACCACGTTAATGTTAAAAAAGTATTAACGATTACACTGATACTTGAAATTCACCACATTATAATAGGGATTTGTAGGATCTGAAGGTAATGGGTGAAAAGAGCTGGCAATGTTTCAGTACAAAAGAGTCAAAGAAGGCTAATGTCACTCTCCTTATCCCTAACCTCAGGTCAATGTCAGATCAATACCCTGTGGTCGATGCAATCTGAAGATAAGGAGAGACTCAGAAAATCACTGCTGATGTATCAATCAACCGATCAATCAGAACTACTTACCCGTGAGGGTCTCAAGTCGCTGGGGGGGGGAGGGAGGAGTGCTGCTACTGCTCGAATAGCCAGGTCTTGAGGAGTCTTCTGAAGGTTAGCAGGTCCTGGGTCTGCCGTAGGGGGATGGGGAGGGTGTTCCAGGTCTTGGCGGCGAGGTAGGAGAACGATCTGCCGCCGGAGGTCGCTCTTCGGATGCGGGGGACTGTGGCGAGGGCGAGGTCGGCGGAGTGGAGCTGGCGGTTGGGGGTGTAGAAGCTGAGTCGTCTGTTAAAGTATGCTGGTCCGGTGTTGTGAAATGCCTTGTGTGCGTGGATGAGGAGTTTGAAGGTGATCCTCTTGTTGACGGGGAGCCAGTGCAGGTCTCTCAGGTGGGGTGTGATGTGGCTGCGGCGAGGGATGTCAAGGATCAGGCGTGCAGAGGCATTCTGGATGCGTTGAAGTCGTTTCAGGAGTTTGGCCGAGGCTCCAGCGTAGAGGGCGTTTCCGTAGTCCAACCTGCTGCTGACGAGGGCCTGGGTGACTGTTCTTCTTGTTTCGGTGGGGATCCACCTGTAGATCTTGTGGAGCATGCAGAGGGTGTTGAAGCTGGAGGACGAGACGGCGTTGACCTGTTTTGTCATGGAGAGGGTAGAATCGAGGATGAACCCTAGGTTGCGTGCGTGGTCGGTGGGTGTTGGAGCTGTTGCCAGTGCGGTTGGCCACCAGGAGTCGTCCCAGGCTGAGGGGGTGGATCTGAGGATGAGGACTTCCGTCTTGTCCGAGTTTAGCTTCAGTCGGCTGGTCTTCATCCACTCGGCGATGACTTTCATTCCTTTGTGGAGGTTGGTTTTGGCGGTGTGGGGGTCCTTGGTGAGGGAGAGGATCAGCTGGGTGTCGTCGGCATAGGAGATGATGTTGAGGTTGTGCAGTCGGGCGACATGGGCGAGCGGTGCAATGTAGATGTTGAACAGTGTTGGGCTGAGGGATGAGCCCTGGGGTACGCCGCAGATTATCTTGGTGGCTTCGGAGCGGAAAGTGGGGAGGCGGACGCTCTGGGTTCTGCAGGAGAGGAAGGAGGTGGTCCAGTCCAGGGCCTTCTCTTGTATCCCGGCGTTGTGGAGGCGTGTGCGTAGGGTGCGGTGGCAGACCGTGTCGAAGGCGGCTGACCGGCCCAGGAGGATGAGGGCTGCGGTTTCTCCGTTGTCTAGCAGGGCTCTGATGTCTTCGGTGGCGGAGATGAAGGCAGTTTCGGTGCTGTGGTTGCTGCGGAACCCGGACTGGGACTGGTCCAGGATGCTGTTTTCCTCGAGGTAGCGGGTCAGTTGTCTGTTGACGGACTTCTCGATGACCTTCGCCGGGAACGGGAGCAGGGAGATGGGCCGGAAGTTCTTGAGGTCCTTGGGGTCAGCCTTGGGTTTTTTGAGTAAGGCGTTGATCTCGGCTTGCTTCCAGCTCTCTGGGTAGGTCACTGTCTCGAAGGAGATGCTGATGGCTTGCCGGAGATGGGGTGCGATGGGGGTGCTGGCTTTGTTGAAGATGTGGTGTGGGCAAGGCTCTGACGGAGATCTGAGTGGATGGTGTTCATGATTTTGATGGTGTCGTCGTCGTTTATTTTGGTCGAGCAGAGCAGGGGGTCGTTGCGGATGGTGGCCGTTGGGGGGAGGTCTCAGTGGTTGGCAGGGCGGTCGTGGCGTTGAAGCTGTCGTGGATGTCTGTGATCTTGCGATGGAAGAAGGTAGCAAGGGAGTCGCACAGGTATTGCGAGGGTGGGATGTCGTTGGTGTTGGAGCTGGGGTTGGAGAGTTCCTTCACGATGTTGAAGAGCTCTTTGCTGTTGTGTGTGTTGTTGTCTAGGCGGTCTTTGAAGGAGGCCCTTTTGGCGGATCTGATGAGGTGATGGTGTCTGCGGGTGGCGTTTTTGTGGGCTGCGTAGCTGTCCGGTGTCCATTCAGAGTGCCATTTCTTCTCAAGTTTCCGCAGGTTTGCTTGGAGGCCTGGAGGTGTTCAGTGAACTAACTGGCTTTCTTGCTGATATGACCGTTGGAGGGTTTCTTGATCGGGGCGAGGGTGTTGGCGCAGTCGTCGATCCACTGTCTGAGGTTGCGGGTGGCGGTGTTTGGGTCGGTGGGGTCGGCGGGTGTGCTCCGGGCGAGGGTGGTGGTTAGCTGGTCTTAGGTGACTTTGCTCCAGCAGCGGCGGGGGATCTGTTGGGTGCAGTGGTGCGTGGTGGGTTTCCGGAAGGTGAAGTGGATGCAGTGATGGTCAGTCCAGTGGAGTTCAGTGGTGTGGTTGAAGGAGACGTGGGAGCTTGCGGAGAAGATGGGGTCAAGCGTGTGGCCGGCGGAGTGGGTCGGTGTTGTGACAAGTTCTCTGAGTCCGAGGTTGGCGAGGTTGTCGATCGGGGTGGTGGAGTTGGTGTCGTTGTTGTTCTCGTGGTGGAAGTTCAGGTCCCCGAGGAGGATGTAGTCTGTGGAGGCGTGGGCGTGTGTACTTACGAAGTCGACGATGGAGTCGCTGAACTGTGGTCGGGGTCCGGGGGGTGTCTGTAGACGAGGGTTCCTCTGAGGGTGGTGTTGGGATTGGTGTGGATCTGGAAGTGCAGGTGTTCGGCGGTGCTGAGGGTGTCGTCGGTGTTGGTCGAGACTCTGAGAGTGTTCCTGTGGACGATGGCGATTCCTACTCCGTTGGTGCGGTCCCTGCGGGAGATCCTTTAGCCGTCCGGGATGGCTATGGCGATGTCGGGTGCCGAGTAGGGGTTCAGCCAGGTCTCCGTCAGGAAGGCGACGTCTGGGGAGGTTGAGTCGAGTAGGTCCCAGAGTTCAACGGCGTGTTTGCGGGCGGAACGAGTGTTGAGAAGAATGCATCTGAGGTGGTTGGGTTCTTTCCCGGTGGCCAGGCAGCAGGTGCATGATCGTCCGGTGTTAATTGCGTGGAGGGTGCTGGAATGGTAGCGGAGGCGGGTGTCATGGCGTTCGCGGGGGCCAGGGGTTTTGGCGCTGGGCATGGTCCAGGTGCGGACGGGCGCAGACGGGCTTGCCTTAGGTGCGTCTTCGGCAGGTGGCAGCCTGCGGGTGGAGGAGGGTCTCGAACTCTCCTCAGCAGCGGTAGCTGGGGCTTAACATCAGGACACACAGGTGGTGCTGTGCGGCGTGGGGAGCGACCTGCCTAAGAAGGGTCAAGGGTCGCTCCTGTATCCAATACATTTCTTCCAGGGTCAGGTGCCATTTAGTTTTAGTGCCCTGACCTAGACAGAAGTCAAGTTGCCAAGAAACAAAAATATTGGGAGTATTGTAAGGATTTTGAAAGTTATTTGGCTCCCGTTTTCTACCTTTTCCTTACAGAATCTTCCCCCATGGAAACAGCATTGCACGATAAAGGGCCATAAAAAAAGAATTAGAAAGGAGTATACTTCCACCCTGAGGTTTCACTGAATGCCCTCGGATAATGTGGTGTTGGATCTCCAAAAAAGAACTCTAAATCAAGGATAAATCAGTGGGAGAACAGAAAAGTGCATGTGTTCTTGATCCTAATTAAACTTATTGCTTGTCTTTCCTATTGGTGAATTTCCTGAGTTTTTAGATTTAATATTTGATAATTTATAAGCAATTATATGGCTGAAAACCAGGGGCGGTGGCTCCTCTAAGGCAGAGGAGTGTCGCCTCGCTGCTCTTTGAGCAGGAAAAATAAAATGATAATAATGTAGTTATTATCATTTTAGTTTTTGCATGTTCGGGCCCCTGTTAGGGTGAGGAATGGTTTGCACACTCTAAGTGCGCATGACTGCTTAGCCGGCCGTGTCCGTTCCGCCAAACAGGAATGCACACTTTGCATGTTTCTCACCAGGCTGTATTACACAGCTTGGTGGGGAACATGCCCAGTCCCCCAGTTCCCATGAGACCAATCACAACGTTGTATTGCAGTATTGTGGGGAACCTGGGTGCTTCCTGGTCGCAGGACTCGCTGTAGAAGTGGAGGAGAAACATGGCTGGTGGAAGAGGTAAGTTTTTAAAAAAATTGTATTTGGTCTCCCGCACTACACCACCTCTCCCTGCCCCTCCACCCTCATTCCCTGCCAGCCGTTACTGCTGAAAAGCTTTGTCATATTTCTGCTTTTCTATCCAAACTGCTGTTTAATCTGTCAAAGGGTGCTTAGAACACTAGATTTGGTTAAGATTGTTATATTAATGAATAAACTTTCAAAGGCAGAGTGGGCCCTGCGGTGGGAGATGTGGGCATGTGCGTTTGCTCAGGCATGAGCAAACACCACCTGGAATCAAGCAAGTGAAAGCGGGAGACACATTCCTGTGTGAATGAAAATCCCAAACCCTAAGTTCAGAGAGAGAAAACTGAACAGGAAAATCAATGTGTGTGTTTAGCATTCAACCAATTGGTCTAGCCAGCACCAAAATAATGTTAAAAAGTATTAACGATTACACTGATACTTGAAATTCACCTCATTAAAATGGGGATTTGTAGGATCTGAAGGTAATGGGTGAAAAGAGCTGGCAATGTTTCAGCACGAAAGAGTCAAAGAAGGCCAATGTCACGCTCCTTATCCCTAACCTCGGGTCAATGTCAGATCAATACTCTGTGGTCAATGCAATTGGAAGAGAAGGAGAGACTCAGAAAATCACTGCTGAATAATCCGTTAATCCACATCTTTGTTGTTTCTCATGAGTTTCAAATGTAGTTGATATCTTCTTGTGTTGATGCACCTGCTTCGCTAAATTAATTTCGACGTGGTCTAACCATAAGTGTCATGCATAGTTGTGTTGATGCACCTGCTACAGGGACTGGTCTTCATTGACCCCTGCTGCTCATTTAAGAGAGTCCGGGGCAGACCTTTCCCCACAAAACATGCTGTTGTAAAGCCCTGAATCTTTTCTTACCGGTTAGTACATTTGGGAAGTGGAGGGTGGAATGTAGAATTTCAAAGACCTTGCCTAAAAACATTAGACAAGGAGTAGGAAGGCACTAGACTAGTAGTAGAAACTAGACTAGGAGGACTGGTAATGGGACGTATCGCTGAGATAAGGTGGTGCAAGCATTTCCTCAATTAACCCAAATACAGATGATGCGGATTGTTATATATATATATATTTTTTTGCAAACCTGTTTACTGTTAAAGACATCAAATCAATAAAGCAAATGGAAAATACGCTAAGCAATACATTGCTATACCATGGTTCAGTCCAGTTAGGACAATAGGTCTTCATAGCATTCCCTTCTGAGGGCACCGTCCTGCTTCCTCTCCCGACCGATCAATGTTCACAGGTGCAGCGGGCTGATAAACAAACGGTAAATCAGCATTTGGTATTGTAATAGTTGTTAAAAGTTTGGCTCCGCATTCGTTCCATCTTCCCCATATTTTCGCCCACTTGTAGCCTCTTCCCTCATAAACTACTTTCTCAGCTATCATATACCAGTCCATATCGCTCCTTCCAGTCTCTTAATTGTGGCGATTGCTCCCCTCCCCACGAAGGGGCAGTGTTACGCTGTGCTACCATCAGCCCCAGTGAAAAAACAGATTTGTTCCATTAGGGTTAAATGAGGTGTCCTATATATTGAGAAGACACCACTTGGTATTTGGCTCTAAATTACCCCCACAAACATTGTTCATACATGCAACAACATTTTCCCAGTAGGATTGCACAGCGGGACACTCCCATAAGATATGAAAATAAGATGCCTACCTGCCCTCAGTTTTCATGACAGTGTGGATCTGAGGCCTTGCCCATTTTTACTTGCTTTGTGCAGGAGTAATCAAACATTCAAAATATCTTTATTTGGACTAAAGGTTTCCCAAAAAAGTGAAATAAATACATCAGATAAAACATTTCCTAAAAACAATAAAAAGTTGCACAGATAAAAAAAATCGATGAAGTCCGCTATGCCAACAAGAACTAAAAGCATTAGTGCCTCGAGCCCTTACGGCATGTCTTAAGAAGGAGCCTACATGTAAGGTAGATTCTTTGTCAGATAATTGCAGTGTACATGTAAATGCAGCTCTAGACTGCCTGATGTTATAGCCTTTCTTTTTAAACAGGGGGATTAAAAGCAGCCTGGTATACATGTCATAAAACGCAAAGCAAAACATAAAGTGCATCATCGTTTGGCCCGTTTTACCATCATATGGACATGGAATAGCAGCTAGGTTTGGCTGGAAGCCGAGAGGGAGACACAGCAAACATTTAACTGTGTCAACTCTGAGACGAAATAACAAAGCTCTCCCAACGCCCCTGTGGCTGCCAAAGATACATAGGGGGGCAGTTAGGAACTCCTAGAGACAGGTATACCATGATCTGTGTTTTCCATTCCATTCTATTTAGACGACGTTCCTTCTCGAAATCATAGATAGCTAATGCTACTTCTTGTTTATTAAGACTGGGGCATATATCTGGGTCAACGAAAGCCTTCTGCATACCAGTTTTTCCCAGTTCAGTATATGGCAGCCACAGGATTTGGAGACCATTATCGCAAGAGAGGCAGTCAAGTATGATGTGTCTAGTTAGGGCCGCCTTCTCATTCTTCCAGATTGACAGCCAGAATATTAGCAGTCTGGCTCTTATATAGTCAGTTATATAGTGCAGATTAAGTTCTGCATGGCATATGATGTGAGAAGTAGAGACTGGAACTGCTAGGAGCTGTGTACAAAATCTATTTTCTTCATATTGTAGGGCCTCGCAGTTTTCGATTCCCCCATATTCTACTTCGTATGTTGCAATGGTAACACATTAGGTTTTATATATCTGTAACAAAGGTGGCAATTGTCTCCTGCCCGGAGTTGAAAAAAAGCTAAAAAGGGAGTCAGTTGCCTTAGATAATTGCATTCAATGGTGTACAATACCAGGGCACCTCCCGCCTGATGCAGCAACAGTAACTCCCAAATATGGGAAGCTTTTTATGCTAGTCAGCTGGTTGACACCCTCTGACATGGTAGAGAGCTGGGTGCAACGCGGCCCACATGCCATAATATGTGATTTTGAGAAGTTATTATGCAGGTCACGAGTGGCCATGAGCTCAACGAAACCAAGTACTAACTAGTGCAAGGCTTTTGCCGTGCAGGCCATGATCACAGCGTTGTCCGCATATAGTAGTGTTGGTAAATGGCCACCTTTGATTTTTGGAACATTACTTATAATAACTGGTAACAACGGATGCAAGTCATTGATATATAAAATTAATAAAACGGAGGCAAGCACAGACCCTTGTCTAACACCCCTATAGTTCTCTATATCCTTGGTCACTTCTCCATTGTCACTGATTCTAACCCTGGCTCAAATGTTTATGTGCAGATATGCAAGAAAGTGCACAAGGGCTGCATCCAATCCTCGTGATAATAGCATTTGCCATAGTTGTGGGTGGGTAACACAATCAAAAGCAGAAGATAAGTCCATAAAGCCAGGTACAGAGGGGTTTGCTTTGCAACTGTATATTTGCCTAGCACCAAATTGAAGTTCAGGCTTTGCTCAATTGTCCCAATCTTATTTCTAAATCCATATTGTGAAGGGTGTAAAATGGACTCCGCTTGGACCCACGCCTGAATTCTATTATAAATAATACACCCAAGATTTTAACAGTGGTGTCAATCAACTGGATAGGCCTATAGCAGCTAGGATCATCCCTGTTGCCCTTCTTAAATATAGAGATGATGATTGAAGTGTGCCAGGAGGTAGGCAGATCAAAATGAACAAGATTGCTAAACACATTGGTCAAGAGTGGGCCCAAAAATTGGTGTGTTTAAGTAAATCAATCTGGCCACCATCTGACCCAGGGGCCTTCTCCCTACACTCTGAGTGAGGTTTGTGCATTCTCCATATCAACCTTAGGTTGTCCGTAGTAAGTTGGAGGTCACTGGCCCCAATCTCTCTTATGCTTTTTCCTAGGGACCGTTCCAAGGACAGCTTTATTAGACAGCTCAGTAAAATAGCTAGATAACGCTAAGAACTTAGGAATTGGTATATTAACAAAATCAATATTCTAAAATATAATCAGGTAAATGCTAAATTGGTTCTTCCATCGTACCACTTGAAAACTGGTACTAACCGTCTCCAGGAACTCCACATGACCACCTATTGCTATATTCAGCCACACTGCTAGACCACCTGATGCCTGACCAGAGTGCACCTTAATCGCTGGGGTACTATAGCATTGAAGCCCGTTGATTATGGAGGGCACAACCTCCCTAGTCTCCTGTAACTTAACAATGCTTTTGATAAATGACAACCACTTGGGCAAGCACAGCTTGGAGCGAAGCCCAGCCACGTTCCAACTCACAATTGTTAGCGGGGTCCTTTCGATAAGTGGGGAGCAACAATAAGGCTAGCAAGCTGTGATATTGGCATATTGACCAAAGACTGCTTTTGGGGCGCAACCTCTTGCAGTCATTCAACATCTTTTTGACTCTTAAGTACATCAAATGGATTGTCACAGTTAAGTGGGTGTTTCTGCCAAAGGGAAGAAACTGTACGAACTGGTGGTACTGCTGGCTTATAGAAGTAACCAAGAGGTAGTTTCACAATTTGAGGGTTGGTAGTACTTTCGTTTCTCAAGATATTATGTACACTTTTTGGATTCCTAAAATATACCACTATACAGTGCCAAGGGATGTCCTTACAACCTTGACCCACCCAGCCTACACTCCGCACATTAATAATTTCTTGCTTATTCCTAACCTCAAAGTACTTGTGCCTATTCAGCCGGTGAATAGTTTTATTCTTTAGTTGTGCCCAGGATTTGTCTAGACCCAGCTTCAAATGGGGGACACCAGCAAGTATCAACACAAATGGACAGGCTGCATGCGGTAAGTTCAGCATCTATTTGCAGGGAGTGGGGTTAGACTCCTGAGCTCCTCTGGGGGGTACATTTTGACTGTTCCTCTGAGTGCCTGTATCCTCTGGTGGATTAGTAATATCCATGACGGTAGCCCTGCAAACAGCCTCGTGACAGCAGCCTTTTAGATGAAGTTCTAATGGCTCGGGCAGAGGTTCCCTGTGAGTTATTCAGTAGGACCGGAACACTTTCCCCCCCTTATTTGGTGGTGAGTAAGTTAGGCCAGCGAGGTGGGACAGGAAGTATTCCCATTATTGGAAGCCTTATATTGATCAGAAAGTCCAGTTCTAAACCCCTCTATGTGGTCCAGACAGCTTTGATAGGGCTCATTTTTGATCCAAAATTGCTCTGAATTGGACACTAAGTGGGGATATTTAACTCTGCCTGTGCTTTTGCTCCTGAAAAAGGGTGCATCTTTGTTGATCGGGATTTAAATTGAGGCTTGACCCAGGGCAGTAACTGACTTTGGTGGGAACATTGAAAGGGCAGATGTTTAGCTGTAGATACTGTGTTAGGTGCCCTATGCGCCCCACCTGGTTTCCTTCTTTTGGGTGCAGGCTGGCTTTTACATCCACTTCTAAGTGAGTTGGGTTTAGTGGAATCAATAACTGACACAGCAGCAGATACCCCAGTGTCATCCAGACGAGCATTAGGTGAATTAGGGCCAGGAAAGAGAGATGAGCAGTCCGCAGCACCATCATTAATGGGAGAAAGATCATCCTCATGCTGCCTTAAGGAAAGGCCAAGATCCAGGGAGAGTCTGCGCTCCGCCAATACAATTTCATTAGAAATCATCCCAATCGCTCTTACCAACATACTGTCAATATTTATGGTTGGATAAGTAGCCATGGGCGCCCAACAATTTTACGCTTGCCCCTTTTCACCAGTTCTTGGCTCACCTGTGTGATGTTCCAGCACCAAGGCATGTTACTACTGGGCCTCTAAGAGAGTGGGCCCAGTCCAGCCTTGTCCTGCTGTGGACGGGTGCAGACTGGCCTGCTCTTGGCCCAGGCTTGTCCTGCACTGCGGGACAGGAACGCGTTGTTTAGCGTGACCCCTCAATTCTTGCCCCTCCTTGCAGAAGAAAGGCCTGGGGGATGTAGTTACACCCTAGACAAATTTGGGCGCAGTCTCTGGCAGGCAAGGGACCTCTTCGCAACACCCCTGTGCAGGAGCTGTAGGGATCTAGGTACAAATTTTAACTGTACCTCAAAACAACAACAGAGAGAGGGTGAAACACAAGGAACCACTCTTGGTCCCCCTAAATAATCATAAACAAAAGTGTGTCCAAAAAACAAAGAAAGAGTTTATGAAAGGACGGGTCACTCCAAAGAGGTAAAAGAACCCTCACTGACATGCTTCATCATAGGGCCCCCACCAGAGATGCCGAACGCATCTCTGGTGTGCTGCGACGCTTAAATACAGCGGAGCGTATTGTTTTAGTATACCTTCAATGAAGTGTGATAAGTGCAAAAATAATGAATTTAAAAAGGGCCGTTGTTTTATCCGCAAAAAACTTTTTAATGGCGGAAAACAAGGCACTGGTTAAAATTTAGTGAAATGGATGTCCCTAACTGGTATTTAATTGACCAGATACATCCTGAAAGGTGAAAAATCGGTCAACATGTTTCAGCTTCTATGTGTAATTTGTTGAAGCTTTCGTCAGGACCATAAACACCACGGCGGTATAAGCACGCTAAGGCTTACCCTAACCTGTGGTGCAATCATAAACAACAAACACACGGTTACGTGGAAAACTTAAATTATTTCTCGAAAGCCAAGGGAGTCTGAAATAACAAAAACAAGAGAGCACTTGTGGCTTAGACATAGGTTAAAATTGATGTAATTGCATTCAGAAATCCTGGGGTGACTGGTCCTAATTTAAAAAACTCTTCACAAGCCACTGGCCATGATGCAAGACGATTGGTTGTCATTCGTTTAACCAAATTCTTTCCACAACTGCACTTAAACTACAAGTAAGGCATATATGATTTATTGCCAACATGTGTTAGGTTTTAGTGCAACATCAGGCATATTATCCTATTATTTAACTGTATCAAACAGAACCTGGATCTAATAGACACTTCCCTGGGGGATGCTAAGGCCTCAGGCCATTCGTTGTCCTAAACATTTTCAAGATCTTTCTCCCATTGCACCCTTAGATGTAGCAGGGTATCTGGTGAGTTGTTAATGAGTTTTTGATAAGTGAGTGAGATAGCTTTACGGGGCAAGTAGGTGTTGAGTAATCTGTCCTCTAATGGGGAGGCCTCAGGAAGTGTCTCGGCTTCTGGAATGGCCCTCTGCAGGGCATGTTGTATCTGTATATAACCATAGGTTTCAGTGGGTGCTAGCTTATACTCTGCTTGAGGGAATGAAACTTTCCCATACCCAGAGGTCCCGCCCCCCTACAAGCTGATAAGGTCTCATT
Source organism: Triturus cristatus (assembly GCF_964204655.1). Taxonomy (NCBI): domain Eukaryota; kingdom Metazoa; phylum Chordata; class Amphibia; order Caudata; family Salamandridae; genus Triturus; species Triturus cristatus. The sequence continues at coordinate 318,741,439 of NC_140586.1, read as the reverse complement.
TGTCGATGCCCGCTCACTACCTGCAATCACCAGCATCGCGGCTGGGACCGGGACAGGGGGCCAGGACTCACAGCCCCAGACAGCACCGCGCCTATGTTGCGCCAACCACGTCATCACTAGCGCCAGGAGGCCCAAGTGAAAGGCCGTCTGACGCCCGCGGGCCGCGCCAGGTGAAGCCCGGGCCAAGGGCAGACCCATCCTTGCCCGTCATTGCCAAGAAGAAGCAGGGCAGGGCAACCCCCCTTCCCACTCTGGCCTTTGGACCTTTGGGCTACACCGCGGACTAGCATGTGCTTCCCGAGGTACTGTGCTTACCCCTTTGTCCTCGTATGTGCAGGTCCCGTGTGGAGTTCAGTTGAGAAACTTTATTTAAAGTTATCCTCTTGGTACTGTACATCCAACCCTACCTGATTGCGGTTTGAAATACTGTCTTGACTTTTGTTACTCATCTTAGTTTAAGTGGTTTAAACTTTCTCTTCTTTCTTCTTAATAGCCACCTGTGTGTGTGGACTTGAGGGATGGGGAAGAGAAAAACTATGGAGGGCAATGGAGGGGGTGGGGGTAACGGCCAGGTTAATATAGGGAAGAAGGCCAGGAAGCTACAAAAACAAGCAGGTAGCAATTGTGTTCTTGAACGAAAAAATACCCTCTTTAGCGAGTGTGAACATATCTTGGTGGCTGAACCAACCACGCACCTAATTTCTGGCAAAACCCCCCTTCGACCTATTCGATCTATGAATCTAAGCCCAAGTCATTCACCCACCGTTCCAGCAATGTTTCACAAACCATCCAGAAAGGGGGCCTCCACATCCAATATAGAGGCATTACCCGACACAGTGAGGGTTAGCCAACCTCCTGCCAACCCTTCTGGTACTAACACTCGCCAGCCTAAATCTGTTATCCCTTGTGCTAACGGGTTTCTACCCTTGCTGGGTTTGCCCGACGACCATAGAGAAGATACATATCAGCCACCTCAGCTACCCTTTACATCTAATGTAGGGATAGGCCTTAGCCCTAATTTAGAAACCCAAGACACTCACCAACTTATCGATACACTCAGACTTGAAATAGGGACTATAAGATCTATGATCGAAGGCCTCACTTCACTGGTTAAACTACTATTGCAAAAAGCCCCCTCCTGCCAGCAGAGTACCACTCTCAAGACAGGATACACCTCACAACCTCATCAGGATTATTGCACAAAGGATGAGGTGGCCTCCTACGGCAGTGGTACTAACGGTAGAGGTCCCACTTTTCTGACTCCTGCTCTTTTGGGCCACAAGCAAGCCCCACCCCTCTTAATGGCTACTGGTTCAAATAATCCCAATAAACCCAAAATTAACCCACTTGATGATGCCATAGCTTAGTAGCTATGCAAGACGCCCCAAATCACCCTAAGCCCACACCTTCTCTCCAGGCGCAATGCCTCTCAAACAGTGCACAACATCGGCCAGTCCTCCTGGACACCTACAACTTGCCCCATGCTCCCAAAATCTACATGGTTAATGTACCCAATGTTGACATCAGACATACTATCAAAAGTACAGATTCTCAGACCAACAAAGCGATCCATTGGATTTGCCATGTATGGGGCTGTCGCTCAGTAATACGGGAGGACATCGCCAGGGCTCGGAGGTACACTTCACCAGCCCAATCGCTAAATTACATTGAGCTCACCTTGAAAGGGGCTGACTTGGCAGAAAACCTCCTTGCCCTGGAATGCCACACTTGCTCGCCAGACACTTCTTCCGTACAGTTTAGGTGATTTCCAGTTGTTAATCAGTACAGGTACCCTGCTTTGCAAACATTTACTTCTTTAGCGGGATCTACCTCACTGAAGGCTAACGACTGACTACAGCGCAAGCCCCAAACGTGTCGCAGATCAAACACTGCCCCTCCAAATTGCATGGCCTCTCCCACTAGTATTCGAATTCCTTCTATAGGCCCTGAACTAGTGGGAGATAGCTCCCGGGGAGATATGGGTCCATGTAACTTTCCTAATAAAAATTAGGAGGAGGTGGGCGTAGATCATTCTATATCCCCAAATTTTCAAGCACCTTCCCAAGCTCTAGTTTCATCTAGCCAAGGCACTTCAACTAAAAATATTGCATCTGGCCTTTTATTCCACCAGCTGCTGAAGATAATATTGTGGAACATTGCAGGGCTCAGCAGCAAATTGTCAGTTCCCCATTGGAACAAACCAATTGAGGGTTTTGATATATGTATTTTCCAAGAGACCTGGAGCATGGTACCTTTATACAAACCAGGCTATTCTTGTTTCTACTCTCCAGCCACTACGGTGGGGAGTGGGCGCCCGTCAGGGGGACTGATTATTTGGGTAAACATCGCACTGGGCTGGCAAATTACTTGTCATTCAAGTTTCAATCCAGATATCTTAAGACTATGCATTAGGGGGCTTATGGGGGGGCAAAATGATTGATCTCTTCAATGTCTATGTAAGAGGGACTAAAGGGGGTTTACCCTCACCTATTATTTCTGCATTAGAGAAAACAAATCTAGTTAGTTGTTCACCTCACTCTAGAATTGTGGTGGCAGGAGATTTCAATTGTATTTCGAGCCCTTGGACACTGCGAATCTGCTGGAAGTCGAGGGATGACAATAACAAATGGGCCCTCCCCCCACTAAATCTACCTCCAGTAAAAAAACAATGGTCACAGCTGGCGCTCCAACTCTACGCCCTAACCATGGAGTTCGGTTTAAGGGCTGTAAACAGAAGAACAACATCAGATAGACAGAGTGCAAATACTTATAACAGAGTTAGCTGCCCATCAATAATTGATTAAGTTGTTTTAGATCTAAGGCTCTGGGGTGATTTGGTAGATATAAATGTGGGCACCACCACAGATAGTGACCACAACCCCCTTTGTGCAACCTTGAAACTTCTATGGGTAGCCTCCCACCAACCTGAAAGTACTCCACCCTTAACCTCTACTAGAGAGATAGTCCCTTCAAATTGTAACAGATTTTTAAAATGGCGCAAAGTAGCCTTACAAGAATCGAAGACTACTGGTATACGCCAAGTATTGGAATCAAGTACAATAAAACTCCAGGCTGCAGCCTCAGACTTATGAAAACTAGCAGATGTGCCATTGGTCCACTCTCGCACAGTGCACTACTTAGCGCAGTCCTTTTAGTTCCCAACTTGAACATTAAGCCTAGCCTCCTTTCAAAAGGGCTTTATTTGTGGTACACGAAAGATTGCAAGCGCAAGCGATTGCTTTTAGCCACGGCAATCAAAGACCAGAATTTCCCACTTGAATAAAATTGCTAGGAAGAATTATAGAGCAGCTCTACATCAAGCAAAGATAATTTGGGAGGAATCCCGCTGGCAACAACTGAAGGAAGCGTGTTTAGCCAAGGATTCCAACTCATTCTGGACCCTAATGACCTGGGGAGATAAGGGCGCACGCCATCCTCCTAATTACATCACAGGCCAGGAATGGCATAATCACTTTTGGAAGCTTTACTTTGCACCTGAGGATATGCCACCTGCAGAGTCATGCGATTCCTATGGCCCTCCCATGGGTGACAGTGATGCTTTTGATTTGGTTGAGATTGAGGTGGCGCTAAGGAAGATTTACCCCGCCAAAGCAGCAGGACCAAACGGGCCTGCCTGGTGACTTATTCCTTGCAGACACTACAAACGGGGCATGCCATATCCTTCTTGCCAACACTATAGCCAGTGAAGCCCCAGTACCGGATTCTTGGAAAGACGCAGAGGTGGTTCCAATTTTTTAAAAGGGCGCCAGGGAAGATCCCTCCAATTATAGACCAATCAGTCTAATAGACTCACTGTAGAAGGTTTTTGGCTGAGTCCTGTTGCAGAGAATACAATCCTGGGCGGAAGATGAAGCCATCCTTTCCCAGTATCAGGCCGGGTTCCGGACTAGCACCGGAACGATTGATCAGGTATTCAGGCTACTTCTCATTTATTGGAAAGTAGTGGTAATTGGTAAGGGCAGTCTTTATCTTGCATTCTTCGACTTAGACAGCCTTCAACCTGGTTCCCAGGCGCAAGCTGTGGCACACACTTGCAGACCTGGGCATCCCCCCCTCCTTCCCCCCCCCCCCACCCACCCATCCTTAATCTACTGGTTTGGATTCACGAGGGCAACTTTGCTCAATTAAGATGGGGGGCTCAAGGCCAGCTGACAGAGAGGATCCCTCTTAACAGGGGAGTCTGACAGGGGTGCATTATGGCTCCCACCCTGTTCTCTCTATACATGAACGGGGTGGTCAAATATCTGCAAGAAGATCCAGCAGACTCACCTACCCTGGCGGGCTACAAAGTACCAACCCTCCTGTTTTCTGGCGATACCCTGCTGGTGTCTTAAGACCTCAGTAGGGCTACAGAGGTTACTCAACAGATTCAAACTTTTTTGTGACTCCAGGGGGCTGGTTATCAATACCTCAAACTAAATTAATGGCATTTAACCCCCATAAATCGTTTAGAAGCAATCTGCTGCTGGGTGGTACACTCCTAGAAAGAGTTGGCACCTTTGACAATCTTGGCATCCGGCTCTCCAACAAAATGTCATGGAGGCCCCAACTAGCAAAAATGCTCATGGGGCATAAGCGAGTGGCCTGAATATTGGGGAAAGAACACCGCCTTTCATACAATAGGTATCAGGGCCCTGGCCCTCATGGTTTATGATGCCAAAGCAATTCGCACAGCTCTTTATGGAGCCGAGCTATGGGGTTTCGACAACGTTGATGACTTTTGTAGATCCGAACATAAGTTCCTTAGGGACTTCGTGATGCTGCCCCGTAATATTCCACTTGTTCCTTTAATGCTTGACACGGGCAGGCGGTCAATTGGGGATACAGCAATGCTGCGCCCATTGCTTTTCTGGGCACACATAAGGCGGACCCCTGAGCTCTCTAGGTACACTGAAGCCCTCTCTGAGGTCACACAACTAGATTTTGGACGCAAAATAAGATGGATCTTAAACATTAGGAAAACACTGACAGCCATGGGGCTTCAAGCTCATTGGGATAGGCAAGAGCCACCAAGTAAAGAGGATTTTAAACGTCTGTATTGGGACTGGGTTGACTGCCAGAAAATCTGCAAACCCAATATTGGTAGTTTGACGGCATAATTCTGTTTACATAAGCAGATTAGATGTTAGAGCCTTACTTTGACTTCATTCAGGTCCCGAGGTATAGATTGTTGTGTATTCATTTTAGGCTCGGCACACTCCCTGTCTGCGTGACATCTGCAAAATGGCACTTCTCCAAACAGACATCTAAGGATTGTCCATGCTGCAAGGCCCCGCTGGAAAGTGTAGCACACATTATGTTTGCATGTCCGGCATACCACGCACCGAGGTCAAAACCTATATGCCAACAGCTGGGCACACAGGACCATCGAGCCGCCTTGCGCGTTCTTAGACCTGATCCTAGACCCTTTTTTGCATGTGGCATGGCTACATTTCTTAGACACGCTTGGTTAATTAGACAAAAGACCTTGCCAAGAGCCCAACACTGAACCAACTTTAGCCAAGATGGAATTGCAACAGAGGTTGAAGGCCGCTATGCTGCTTACTGAGTTTACAGTTTTCGCACATGCACTTAATATTCGGGTCTCCCTGTTGCTATCCTTTTGTGGGCTTTACATTGGGCTTATAGCTACCTACGAGGGATTGTTATGCTGCTATTTATTTGTTGTTTTTATTGCAACTCATGTATGTTTTTATTGATGAATTGTATAATAGTTTTTATCATGTCGTTTTTGGCACCTGTATCTCCTATGGGGATACAATAGTGTATTTCTATGGCCCGCTTGTGCATACCACTTTTATCATGCTGTTGTATTCCATGTTTAATCTGTATGCTTTTTGAAATATAGTTTTTTTTTCTTTTCTACTGCTTTTATGACACTGGTTGTTGAAATAAAGCATATACAACAACATCATTTGTCGAAGCAAAGCTGTGTCTTCATGGTTCCTAGACTAGCCCCACAGGGGTGTGGCTTGTGTTATTTTATCTCGTCATCTGAGGGCTCGCAGGGTTATGTGCCAGGTATGCAATGTAGCTACAGTCGGGCCTGTATATGTCTTGTGGCGCTCTCGCCTATATAGAGCTCTAAGGGTGCATTATATATCTCTCTATGCAATATGATGGTCCACCATCATACCAACTTCTAGTCAGCTTATGAAGTGCTATCCGCGGAGGAGCTTTGTCTCACAGCAATATACGCTCCTCGGATTCGATATCCCTGAAGTACGAGGGTGGAACCGGATAAGTGGTGGTGTGTAGTATGTAAAGGAAGCAGGGCAGTGGCTTCATTTTGAAGAGGGCTGCCCTGCCGACCAGGGATAGGGGCAGCACCCTCCAGTTCAGAGTATTATGTTTAAGACACGTGATAAGCAGTAAAAGGTTATAAGTGTGAAGGATCGGCCTTCACCTATATTCCGAGATACCGGAATCCGTCCTGGACGACCTTAGCCTCACAGTCCAGGGGCAACCGCGGCATCTCTCCCCTAAGGACATCAATTTTACCCTTCCTCCAGTTAATAGTGTATCTGTAGTAGTTGCCAAATATGGTAAGTATGTGCATTATACTATTAAGTCTGGATCTGGGGTCAGAAACATAAAGAAGAATGTCATCAGCGTAAAGGGAGATTCTATCCTCCTAATGATCTGTCCACCGGATCACTCGAATCAGGGGATCTTGCCTGATCCAGACCACTAGGGGCTCCAAGATGATCACAAATATTAAGGCCGAAAGTGGACATCCCTGTCTGGTGCCACAACTGAGTCGGAAGGGAGGAGACACACCACCCTTAAACGTCACCTGGGCTAATGCGTCCGAGTAAAGAAGTCATAGCCAACTCAGATACTGAGGGCCAAAGCCCCTTCTATGTAGTACCTCAGTCCCATAAGGCCATTCAACGATGTTAAAGATCATCCTTGCATCAAGTGACAGTACCAGAGCACTTTTCCACAGATCCGCAGTTTGGTCCACCATGCCATTAAGACTACAAAGATAATGAGCAACAGTAATTAAATGTTGACCTCCTATAAAGGTGTTGAGAACTTTACTGCTCTTAGCTACAATCTGTGGCTTGATCTATTCAATCAGATGTGTTTGTGTTTTTGCACTCTGACTGGATTGCTAACTTGTAATTTTGTGATGCAGCTGTAATCAGTCAAAATGTTGATTTGCAGGAGTTCGGAAAACTTCGTATGTAATGATTATTTATTAGGCAAGAAGAATTGTGCTGATGTCAGTTCTTTCTTTTTCCGCGCCAGCCAGCGCAGATCCGGAGAGAGCGGTACCCTTAGTCAATCTTTGACTAACACTTCTTCGACTTTTGTTGACATCTTTTTCGAGTCGTTCGACTCCTGGTGCACGTAGGAATGTCCCATATTCAGACCGGCTTCAAGCCTTGTGACTCCTGTCACAAGTTGATGTCGGTCACGGACCCGCACCTCGTGTGCCGATGGTGCCTGGAGAGCGACCCGAAGTCGTGCTCCGACTGTCGGGCCATGAACCTGAAGTGTTTGTTGGAGCGGTCCCGAAAGCTTCTGGAGGCTCGGCAGTAAGCTCCGCGCGGCTCGAGGTCCCCGTCGAGAGGGCGGTTACGGGACCGGTTGCGGAGTCACCATCATTCTTCCTCAAAGTTTTCGTCATTGGGTAAGTCAAAACACAAGAAGAAGGCGAAGAAGCACCATTGCTCTTCGCGTTCTCCCATCTGTCAGCCGATGGGACGCGGAAGGTCGTCGTCCTAAGGCTCTGCCTGAGGAGCCTACTGGCACGGCTTTCTCCCCCTACCGTGGCCAAGGAGGAGGGAGCCTCCTACGCTGTGGTGTTGCGTAGGGTGGCTGAGGACTTGGGCCTTGAGCTTCCTACGGTGGCAGTCAGGACTAACCTCCTGACTGAGTTGCTTCAGCCGGCAGCAGCCTCTTCTGAGCCCCTGCTGCGATTCAATGAGGCCCTCACAGACATCCTTATGGGCACTTGGTCCAAGCCCAGCACAGAGGCTCCTGTGGATAGGATGATTGCCCAATGCCACAGCCCGGCCCCGGGAGACCCAATTTTCTTCTCCCAACACCCTACCCCCGAGAGCTTGGTGTTCCAAGCCTCAACAGCCAAAGGCGCGTTTCCTACTGCTCACCCAGATAGGGAATCCAAGAAGCTGGACCATCTTGGGAAGATGTCTTCTTCTGCCAGCTTAGGACTGTGGTCGGTGAACACTGCATGTCTCTTGGGCCAGTACACCCACTCTGTATGGGACACAGTTGCGTAAGTGCTGCCACAGTGCCCGGAGGAGGCCTGGGCCGTACTCTCCCGTGAGGTCGCAGAGGGTAGAGATGCAGCCAAGTTCACCATTCTGTGTGGGCTGGATACCACCGACTCGCTGGGTAGAACGATTTCTACGTCCGTAGCCTTGAGGCGCTATGCCTGGCTGAGTTTCACTGGGGATGTCTAATCGACCCTTTTGAACATGCCCTCTGATGGCCATCGCCTGTCTGGCGGCGAGGTTGACAATGCGCTCGAGCGCTTCAAAGACTGTAGAGCTACGGCCAGATCCTTAGGCCTCCCTGCCACCTCTCTCCCTGTTCAGTCTGCCTTTTGCCCCTTTCGTGGCTATGGAAGGGGTGCCCCACCACGGTCTGCCCAGGGCCACAGGCCGGCGCAAGCTACCCGACCTCTGCACGGCCGGGGACGTGGAACCCATTGCGGTGGGTCTGGGGGCCAGTGGGCGGGCCAGTCCACCAGTCCCTCCTCTGCAGCAGCCTCCAAACCTTCCTAGTCCGACCTTTCAGGGCCACCAGTTGCCAGTGGGCGGCAGGATCCGCCATCACCTCCCCCAGTGGCACAACATCACGTTGGACAGGTGGGTTTTGCAGATAGTCCGAAGGGACCACTCCCTCCCCTTTGAGACTACCTCTCCCTCCATACCACCAACACTCCATCGCATGTCGAAGGATCACTTGGCCCTTCTCCGTCAGGAAGTTGCGGCTCTCTTGGCCAAGGGAGCTATTGAGCGAGTCCCTGTGCCAGAAGTAGGTTGTGGTTGTTATTCCCACTACTTCTTGGTCCAAGAAGGACAAAGGCCTGCGTCATATCTTTGATCTCAGGGACGTCAACCGCTTTCCCGGGAAGGAGAAGTTCAAAATGTTGACATTAGCTCAGGTCCTGTGTGCCCTCGACCCTGGAGACTGGATGGTAGCGTTGTGCTTGTAGGATGCTTATTTTCACATCCACGTCCTGCTGGCCCATCGGCGTTACCTAGGGTTCACGGTAGGCCACGAGCATTTTCAGTTTACCCTTCTCCCCTTTGGCCTTACCAGCGCCCTTACCAGGAATCTGTAACTAATAGTCTCTTTCAGATTAACAAGTTACTTACCTTTGGTAACGCTATATCTGTAAGAGACATATATTAGTTATAGATTCCTTACTGCCCCACCCATCCTCCCTGTTCTGCGAACTGACTATTAGGGCCCTAGTTGTGTGTACCAGTGGTCAGTGTCTTGCATGGCGCTGCGCTTCTGGCGTGGAATGTCGTTTGAAAAGAACTGATGTCAGCGCGCAGGGGTATGTCATCCTGGCGCGTCATCCAGGCGTTCACAACACCGACGACGAATGCGGAGTCGACCACCACCTACCAACGTGCAGGGGTACTGCTAAGAAAAATCCTCCCGATCCAGTCTGATGCCTGGGGGTAATTCTAAGGTAAGGAATCTATTACTAATATATGTCTCTTACAGATATATCGTTACCGAAGGTAACTTGTTTGTTGAGTCTAGAAAGCCACGTTCTCAGCACAGATTGTATAAAACAAGAGGACTCTCCTTCCCCCTCCTCGCCGCCAAAGCCTGGAACACCCCGCCGCTCCACCTCCACTCTCTCTGACCCACTTCAGTAAGGGACTCAAGAACTGGCTCTTCGACTGAGACCACAGCATAGTGCCCGGATACCCTCACAGGTGATAAGCCGCGCTATATAAATACCGCTTGATTGATTGATTTAAACTAGTCTGTATGTGTAGGTGCTTTTCAGGAGATCACAGCCCCAAGCACAAATTAATCCCTGAAAAATTCAAAGAACTACAACAATTTCAATGGCACAATTCAGTGACTTAACATCTTTATTGGGTGCAATTTACATCTTTATTGTGTGCAAGCATGTAGCATTAAGTGCTGGTTGGAGGACTCCATTAATGAAACACTCTCCTCTCATGTATGCCCTGCTCTGCAGACCAAAATTTAGAATCCTTTCTGTGGTTGCTAAGTTGAGTAACATTAACTTTTGCACCTGTAAAATTCATTATGTGCACTTCTTAGAAATGACAGAATGCAGTATCAAATACCATAGTATTAGTATAATTGGTTAATATCAAATGATGTGGGCAGACTTTGCAGGCTGAGCATGTTTTTTTAGGTCAGTTCTTCATCAGAAGGTTAGTCCTAGACTGGTCCTGCTGCTGATGTTTTTCAAAGCCTTTCTCATTAAAACGTCAAGAACCGATCTCATTTGTGATTTCATAATTTTCCCCTTTGCATCTCTAAAATTATTTGTGCACAACAGTTCTCACATCTTCAAATAGACAGGCAGAATACAAATGCAGTACATACAGTTTTTAGTTTGATGGGTCAGTAATTTTAGATTTACATGTGGTTTGGTATGCTGTGACAACGTTCTATTTCAAGATGCCTCATCTGTTAGGGGCATTTGTGATTTTCAAAGCATCTTAGCTCCTGAAACATTCTCCAGTTAAGTGTCTTTTGAATAGCTGGGCTGGCGAAAATAGTTAATCTGGATAGTTAAGTCCTTCCCTTCCCTTTCCTTATCTCCCCTCCCAACATGTATGTTACTGTTGCCTTATTTCAAGTTTGAAGCAATAAAACTGTTAAATAACTAAATTATACATTCGAGGCATATGAGCTGCAGATTGTACACTTAGCATGGATCGCCATCTGGTGTTGGGCCCGGATGTTTGCAGTTTGTTTTTGTTCTTTGGACAGTCTTTGGAAGTCACGAGTTTGGTGACTCCTCCTTCGGTCCGTACTGCGCATGGGCTTCGGCTCCATCCTCAGATTGTTTTTTTCGGCCATCGGGCTCGGATGTGATACTTCGTGCTCCGGCTTCGAACTTCTACGGTTCCAGCCTCGACGGAAAATCCTCGTTCTTCGAGTTTCTTCATCATATCTTCATCTCTCGAAGCGGCACTTTTCTCCATCCCGTACATCGGCACCGGCCTTCGGGCCCTCCTCGACTCCGGTCCCGGCCGATGGAAAGGACTCCGTTCAAATAGTGCCCAAAATGTAGGTCTAAATTTCCCCACACCGACCTCCATCAGGTGTGTAACCTTTGCCTCTCTCCAGAACACGAGGCCAGAGACTGCCCCGCCTGTAAGTCTTTTCGATCAAAAAAGACCATCCGGGATCGAAGAGCTCGACGCACCATGGCGCACTCATCGACCGCAGCTCCACCGGACATCTTCGGAGACGACGCCGAAGCTTCGGGGCAACTACACACCGAGCAGGAGGACGACGTCGTCAGCGCTTCCGAGGCCGACGACTCCGACGTGGAGGACATCACACCGGCGCAGCGGGTCGTGAGTACTGTACCCCCTCCCCCCCCCGCGCCCAAAACCAAAGAGACTCAGGTTACACCCTCTCCTGCAGGCCTGGGTAAAACCAAGCACACAGCTTCCATCACCCCACCTGGTGTCGAAGCCTCAAAAGTCTCATGGCAGCTCGGGCTCGAGCCAGCCGACGCCTCGTGCCGAAAAACACCATCCGGCACCGAAGAAAGTGATACCCAGCTCGACTCCGAAGCCACCGGTGCCGAAGCCTGGACTCTCGGTGCCGACCAAACACAAATCTGTCGGCACCGACGCTCCGGCGCCGAAAACTCCTTCGACGCCGAAAAAACCGGAGGCTCCAAAAAAGCATGGCGCACAGAAACCATCGAAGCCCTCGGCTCCGAAACCATCGGCGCCAGCGGACGATTCGGCGCCACTGGATCTCTTTACACCAGACCCTTTGCAAAAGACTCTATTTAAAGATCCAAAGACTGGGCTATTGACTTTAGTTATCAAAAAAAGACGCCTTGACACTCCGGCTCCTCCTCCACCACCCAAGCGGAAGGACTCTGCTACTTCTCCTCTCAGAGTACCTTCCCCACTACCTCCTCCTCTGCCTCCTCCACCTCCTCCACCCCCTCCCCCTCCCAGGTCTCTGCCACCCTTACCTCATCACTCCCCGACCCCGTCCCCAGATCCGGATTACGGGGATCCAGATTATGACCCGGCGGACGCCCCAATGGACCCCACTCCACCGGGGACCCCAGACCCATGGGAAGACTACCAAAACCCTGACATACCGGATGTGCCTCAGGACGACCTATACCCCTCCAGGCCGTCTCCTCCAGAGGACTCCTTAGGGTTTCACCACTTAGTGCAGAGGGCAGCACACTATCATGGGGTGCACATGCATAGTGAACCAGTGGAAGACGACTTCCTACTGGATACATTTGACATTCAGGACAAGTCCACATCTATCTTGCCCATGCTCAAAGGCGTCACCAAGCATGCTGCAGAGGTGTTCAAAGATCCTGTCAGGGCCAGGGTATTGAACCCTAGAATAGAAAAAAAGTACAAGGCGGCACCCACAGACCCTGCATACATTAAGGGCCCTGCTCCCTTAGATTCCCTAGTTGTGTCCACAGCTAGAAAGCGGGCTAACTCCCAGTCCTCCGGAGAAGCCCCACCGCCGGATAAAGAATCCAAACTTCTAGACGCGTCTGGCAAACGCACCGCCTCCCAAGCTGCAAACATGTGGCGCATTGCAAATACACAAGCGCTACTTGCGCACTATGACAGAGCACACTACGACGAGCTTGAGGCTCTTATGCAGCACCTCCCCGAAAAACACAAACGCAAAGCTCATGAACTAATACAGGAGGGCAAACTAATTACTAACACCTCTATTAAGTGTGCCCTCGATGCAGCTGACACTGCTTCTAGAGCCATAAATACTAGTGTCCTGCTTCGTCGTCATGCCTGGCTCAGGATCTCAGGGTTCAAACCTGAAGTCCAGGCGTCCATACTAAATGACCCCTTTGACCAACAAACTCTCTTTGGGTCAAAGGTTGACGAAGCGTTAGAAAAGATGAAAAAGGACACAGACACAGCAAAGTCTATGGGGGCACTACAATCACAGGCCCCTAAACGCTCCTTTCGACGCTCATCCTTTCGTAGCACAGGCAGAGGCTACTCCACCGATAGCGCCTCTACCTCCTACAAATCCCCTCCTCAAAATACCTTTTCAAAGGGCTACCAAATGGGTGGTTACAGAGGCAACAACAATAAGGGCAGGGGCAAAACGAACACCACCCGTTCTGCCACCCCGCTCGCACAATGACTCCCCTTCCCTCCCCCCAGACCATCCCACTCCGGTCGGGGGCAGACTGCAAAACTTTATCCACGCATGGGAGTCCATAACATCGGACAAATGGGTGACCCAAATTATTCGGTCAGGGTACTGTCTCGAGCTAACGTCTACCCCACCCAATATCCCACCAAGACACCGTCCAATGTCTCAAGAACATTCCACACTACTCAAACAGGAGGTGCTCTCCCTCCTCCAAAAACACGCTATAGAGCAGGTCCCCGTCAATCAGCGAAATCTAGGGGTCTACTCTCTCTATTTCTTAATACCAAAGAAAGACGGGACCCTGAGGCCCATTCTGGACCTCCGGCCTCTAAATGCCTACATACACTCAGATCATTTCCACATGGTCACCCTACAACAAGTCCTCCCCCTCCTCTGTCAGGGAGACTTTCTCACTACCTTGGATCTTAAAGACGCATACTTTCACATTCCGATACACCCTTCTCACAGGAAGTACCTCAGGTTCGTGGTGGACGGTCAGCATTACCAATTCACGGTTCTCCCCTTCGGGGTCACCACCGCACCACGGGTGTTTACCAAATGCCTAGCGGTAGTAGCAGCACACTTCAGGCGTCAATATATTCACGTCTTCCCTTACTTAGACGACTGGCTGATAAAAGCCGCGTCCTACAACCAATGTGTGCAACATACAAACAGCACCATCCAACTGCTCCACCAGCTGGGCTTCACGGTGAACTACCAAAAGTCCCACCTCATACCATCTCACACAAAGCAATATCTCGGGGCCACTATAGACACCTCCAAAGGTATTGCCTATCCAAACTCAGCCAGAATCGCAAGCATACAAGCCTTGCGCAAAACATTCCTTCCTCAACACTCTCTTCCAGCAAGAGTGTTTATGAAGCTCATAGGAATGATGGCGTCTTGCATTTTCATAGTCCCCCATGCAAGACTCCACATGCGTCCACTCCAAGAGTGCCTAGCACAACAGTGGAACCAGGCCCAGGGTCAGCTGACGGATCTGGTGTTGGTGGACGGCCGCACCCATCACTCTCTGCAGTGGTGGAACACCACAAACCTTTCCAAAGGGCGGCCGTTCCTGGACCCGGTTCCTCAGGTGATTCTAACAGCGGACGCATCGCTCTCCGGCTGGGGAGCGCACCTCTTACACCTCACCATGCAAGGTCTATGGACGCCACAGCAAAAATCGCTCCACATCAACCATCTGGAGCTCTTGGCGATCTTTCTAGCCCTAAAATCTTTTCAAAAACAGATTTCGGGCAAAGCAGTCCTCATTCGCACAGACAACATGACTGCAATGTATTATATCCAAAAACAGGGGGGGACACACTCTCCCCAGCTCTCCCGCTTAGCCCAGAGCATATGGAGATGGGCAATTCCCCAAAACATCTTTCTCCTGGCACAGCACGTACAAAACACCATGGCAGATCTGCTCAGCAGACAAACGCAACAACTACACGAATGGGAACTGCATCCACAAGTTCTTCACCCATTCTTCCAACAGTGGGGGCATCCTCAGATAGACCTCTTCGCCACCCACGAAAACAAAAAATGCCCAAGCTTCGCCACCAGATACCCACACCCATTGTCCAAAGGCAATGCGATATGGATGAACTGGTCAGGCAGATTTGCATACGCCTTTCCACCTCTCCCACTAATTCCGTTAGTGGTAAGGAAGCTACAACAGCACTCCCTCACACTCATTCTGGTAGCCCCTACATGGGCCAGGCAGCCGTGGTACACCACACTACTACAGCTATCGGTGGTGCCACATCAAAAACTGCACCTCTCCCCATGACTCCTAACCCAGAACCATGGAGAAATCAGGCACCCGGACCCAGCTCAGCTCAACCTGGCGATCTGGCTCCTGAAATCTTAGAATTTGGATACCTTAACCTTCCCCCTGATTGCATGAACATTATTATGGAAGCCAGACGTCCTACCACTAGAGCATGCTATGCCGCAAAGTGGAAAAGATTTGTAATTTACTGCCGTAACAATACAATCAACCCTTTAGATGCATCCATACAGCACATCATATGCTATCTGCTCCATCTTCACAGGTGTAACCTGGCATATTCATCCATACGCCTACACCTAGCAGCGATTGCTGCTTATCTACAAAACAGACAGCATTTATCACTATTCAGAGTGCCCGCTATTAAAGCCTTTATGGAAGGCCTTAAAAGAGTAATTCCTCCCAGGGCACCACCTTCCCCTGTATGGAATCTTAATGTAGTTCTCACACGGCTAATGGGTCCACCCTTCGAACCAATGCATAAATGTGAGCTACAGTTCCTCACCTGGAAAACAGCTTTCCTCGTAGCTATCACTTCCCTTAGGAGGGTTGGTGAAATACAAGCGTTCACTATACAAGAACCCTTCCTACAAATACATCACAGCAAGGTCATACTTCGTACAAATCCAAAGTTTCTGCCCAAGGTCATTTCCCCCTTCCATCTCAACCAATCGGTGGAATTACCTGTCTTTTTCTCGCAACCTCAATCTGTTGCGGAAAGGGCCTTACACACACTTGATGTTAAGAGGGCTTTACTGTACTACATACAGAGAACGCAACCTTTCAGGAAAACTAAACAATTGTTTGTTTCCTTCTCTCCACCACATAAAGGCAACCCCATCTCTAAATCAGGGATAGCTAGGTGGATTGTAAAGTGCATACAAATTTGCTATCAAAAGGCAAAAAGAACATTATCTGTTCCACCTAAAGCCCACTCTACTAGAAAGTTAGGGGCTTCTATGGCTTTTCTAGGGAACATACCCTTAGATGACATCTGCAAAGCAGCCACATGGTCGACACCGCACACCTTCACAAAACATTACTGTGTAGATGTGCATTCCAAGCAGCAAGCTAGTGTGGGCCAGGCTGTACTAAAGACACTTTTTCAAACCACTGCAACGGATACCGGTGGTCGCCGCTAAGGTTGGGTACTGCTATATAATCTATGCTAAGTGTACAATCTGCAGCTCATATGCCTCGAACGGAATATGCTACTTACCAGTATGCATCTGTTCTTGGCATGTAGAGCTGCAGAGTTGTACATGCCCACCCGCCTCCCCAGCTACCTGTATTCGTTCCAGTCCATCTTATTTAGATACAACACACATGGGTTTCTCACTGTTATTACTACGCTCCATCATTTCCCTGTTGGCGAAAAACAATCTGAGGATGGAGCCGAAGCCCATGCGCAGTACGGACCGAAGGAGGAGTCACCAAACTCGTGACTTCCAAAGACTGTCCAAAGAACAAAAACAAACTGCAAACATCCGGGCCCAACACCAGATGGCGATCTATGCTAAGTGTACAACTCTGCAGCTCAACATGCCAAGAACAGATGCATACTGGTAAGTAGCATATTCCTTTTCATATTTGTGGGCATTTGCTTCTTACTTACGCATTACACTCTATCCTCTGGGAAGAGTGACATTTTTATGTGCTCACTGAGAGTAAAATTATTCTTATAATTTTGTAATAGTACAGGCAGGCAAGTGAAAGGCAACAACCAAGACTGTGGCAGAAGCATTCTGAAAACCAGCTTGGATGCAGCAGGAAACGTTTTAATAGTACAAGTTCATGTGTAGGCATTACAGGCTGAGAGAGTTACACCCAGTTTAGCTTAGGCTAGTGATCTGTCAAGGAAGAAGTAAAGACAGGCAGTACTAATGAAATCTTTGTGCCAGCATGGCTATGCCCCAACTGCTAGCACTGATGCTTGTGAGTTCAGGAGTCTGAAGATGGAGCGGGTCGGAGTAAAGACTTGAGACCATGACGTGTAGTACCACAGAGAGGAGAAGGCGGGATGGCGTGCAGGGAATTAATCTAGAAGAGATACAAAATAAGTATAAGCTAGGTAGAGGAATTGGACGGTGTGGGGCTGCGGGAGGCACTCTCGGCCTGCCGCGTCAGAAGAGGCCGTAACCTGTGCTGGGATGCCCGCTCGTGGGAGCCGCCAGACGACTGCTGGAGGACCGAGCGTAGCTTACTGGTGTGAGGTGGAGTGCCGGATCCCGGGACACCTTGGGAGTGACAACACCACTTGAGACGGCCTAGCGGGGTTGTGGAGAACTGCTGACCGGCCTGCGAGGTGGCTGGTTTCTGACATTCCCGAAGGCAGCGGCGCAAAGGAGCAGAGGTGCCTGACTGCAGCACTCATCTAGCCCTGGACTGGGCTGAGTTGGTCCAGGCGAGCCTTGAGAGACGAAATCGGAGGCGCCCGGAGCAGCTGGTGTACTTGCGGCGGGAGCCCTCTGAGGGCTCCGGAGCTGACATTGCTCTATCCCTCAGCAGTGCGGGCCTGGCTGCTACGCCCCACCCTGAAGACCTGGCTGGGTGTGTTGTGGGGCCCAGCTATCATCCGCCGGTCCCCAAAGTGAATGGTGGTGGGGTGAGTGCCCCCCACCCCCCTGTGATTTTGCTGGTGTACTGCTGGAAGGTGAGGTTTCCGCGTCCGTGTAGAGTGTACAACTGCAGGGCTGCCCTGGTGAGTGTCAGCGGAGCTTCAGTGTAGGGAACCAGGGCTTAATTTGTTGCATGTTAACAATCCCTGGGACCTTGAGGAAGGGAAGCCTGAAGACGACGAAGGTGGTCCCTTAAAGTATGGGGAGGAAGACACTTCACTCACCAGCAGAGGATGTAACTCTTACATCTCCAGATTCATTTCTAGCTAAAGCTTCTTCAGCCATAGCCAAAGAGATAGCCTGTGCAGAAAGGAGACTTTTGATGGGTATAGATGATGACACAAACAGGATGACGACACAAGAGGTGCTTAATGAGGGCCTGACACCGAGCACACAAGACGGCAACCAGCAGGGCTGTCCCACCCACTCATACACCTGCGGGAACAACATCTACTGCTTTAGTGTCTGCTCACAAAAGAAAGAGAGGCCCCGCCAAAGTCCCTTGTGCCAGTAATCCAAAGAGACCTAGAAAGTGCAAATTACCTTCATCAAATCCGCTAACTGGTAACATAGTATCCTTTCAACCCCAGCCCAATGACCCGCCATCAAAGGTCTTGAACCTGGATGATCTTTACAATAAAATTATCTCTAATATGTAGACGTTTGGAATCTATTGAGAAATCAGTCAAGGAGCTAGCAGTAATAAAACATGTGCCACCTTGGGAAGAAGGGGTTCGATGCAGAACCAGAGGGCCGAATCAATCTATTTTAGAGGGTGTCAATGATGCAGTGGATCATAATGGCCCAAGTCGTCCACTCCTGGCGAATCGACAACCTCATATAGCAGCCTTATCAACCCTGACTGCACCTCTGACCGTGGACCCCCATTCACTTTCAGCTTTAGTCGCAACCCCAGCCGTAGAGTCAGTGACGGACACTCAAATACATCCTCCACCACGGAATGCAGTCCAGGGTAATTCAGCACCAAGGTTTGATGGCCCACGCATAACACAGAGAGCCTATGATGGCCCGAGGTTAGACCTCCCACCAGCTTCATGTCCTTATGTGGTTATTTTGGTGAACACCCCTGAACTATAAACTACCACTCACTTAATCCTTAAAGCCCATCACTGGATTTACAAATTTATTATCGAGCAGGCAGAGGGGCATCTTAAAATTTTAATGGCACGACGAGTTACTTGGTTGGGCAATCTAGACAAATCTATCATGGGGGACCACGTAGTTTTAAGCTTTAAGACACTGGCCATGGCTCATCCAACTTTACTACCTCCACGCTGCTTATCTGACTCCGGACCGCTTATATCGTGCAGGCCTCCGCCTGGACGCTTCCTGTGCTCGCTGTGTGGTAGATCCGGCAGACTTCTTCCACATGGTATGGTCTTGTTCCCGCCTGGAGAGTTATTGGACCACGATTGAAACTGAGTTAACTGAAGTCCTGGGATGGGAGGTCCCCCATGACCCTAGAATGGCTCTGCTGGGCATAACGGATGGGCTAGACGGGTCCCGTAATGACAAGTACTTTCTAACTACTGCCCTAATGGTGGCCAAAAGAGATATCGAGGCCGCGTGGAAACAGCCGGACCCGCCCAGGGGTGCTACCTGGAGAAGAGGTGTGGACTGGTGTGCCGCTCAGGAGCGGTCGTTGTACGCTGCCTGGGGCTGCCCCAAAAAATTCCGTAAAATATGGGGAAATGGCTTGGGGACCTGTTTTAAAGGGTGGGGAGTGCGGGGGGCGGGGGAGGGGGGCTGGGGAGGAGGGGTGGGTCTTGCAATTGCTTGTCAATGCTTCCATGATTGGTTTTACTGATGTCAAGTTAATCGAACTGTTGTATGTCATCCTTGATTTTGCTGTCTATAAAGAAATAAAAATTTGCTTATCAAAAGAAAAAGACACCGGCCATGGCAGAAAATCTTCTGCACCTATGACCCAATACTCCGACAGCAACATCACAAATATTTGTCCTACCTCTTCCCTTTTTCTCCAAACCAATGTTGCATCAGCCATGTACAAATGGAATTGGATGCCACAACCCTATCCTACTTCTATCAGATGGCCAAACCCGCTCGAGGAGCGCAGTTACCCCCGCACCACTCTGATCAACCTCCAACCGATTTATGGTGTTGTCAGACTTGGATGCTTGTGATTGACGGAGAACCAAGGAGGTGACCAAAAAACGCAGTAGTTACTGGCGCCCCTGAGTGTGCAGACTCCCAAATCCTATTGCCAAAGGATACAGACAAATTCACAGCCATCACATGGAATGTTGCAGGTTTGGAGTATAAACTGTGGGACCCAGATTGGCTCAAGTATATATCCACCTTTGATCTAGTCTGCCTTCAAGAGACTTGGGTAGTGGGACTTATCCACATAGACCCATTCAGATAGTACTATTACCCCCTCTATTGCCTCAAAGACTGGCCGGGCGAGGGGCGGTATCGTGGCATTACTAAAGAATACCTTGAGGTTTAAAGTACTTTCCTCTTTTAACGCATCTCAATATTATAGTTTGCTACTCCAAAAAGCCCTGATGGTAACACTGTTTTATTAATTAATTTCTATGATAACCTTTTTGGGGGCGAGATGCATATGGTTGCAACCCTAGTGGAGGAAAAAATGCATCTTTTAATTAACTCCTGTAAAAGAGACCCGGGAGTGTTATCGATGGGTGATTTTAATGTACACTCTTACCCCTTTGCCTTAAACTCAACATGTGGCCTAAATAAGCTCACTATCACAAAAAACCTGGAGATAATGAATCCCTTGTCGGAAACCACCAGCCAAGCACTAAAGACCTTCAGTTCCAGTCTAAATAGTTCCACTATTGACTTCATAATTGCCTCAATATCTCTGAGAGGGTCTTTTAGTAACATTGTAGCTAATTTTTTAGGTTTCAGTGACCATGCAGCTGTACCTTGCCAAATGCCTTGGGTGGGAATACTTGGCTCCAACATCCCACATTTGAAACCATATGTTGCAAGGAAGCATGGGATCATATTTAAGTGGGAGAAAATCGATAGGACAGATTTCATCCCCCGGGTAGTATCTAGCAGGCTTAACGAAATAGGAACCTATCTCGATCTAAATTCTGACCCATTGAGCACCATTGTGGCTTCCAAATCAGTTTTGTTAGAGGTAAAAAAGAACTTATCGAAGAGTGGTGCGACTCCAAAAATAAAGGGCCAGATGTGGTTCGACCAGCACTGCAGCAAAGCACTTTCCAACCTACATCAAACCCTTAAGTGTGCCAAGAAACCCAACCCTGATCAAACACGCATGCATAATGTACATCACAGTCTGGAAGAATAGGCTAACAAAATTGAAGTAACAACCTGGGAACAACTGTACCAAGTATCCGCCACAAATAACTCCAGGGACTTCTGGGCAGTGGGTAACGCCCCTTTTTAAAATCACACACAAACCCTAATCAAGACAATCATGTGGACGAAGACTCCTGGGTGGAGCACTTTGGTAACATCTTTGATGGTAAGAGAGAGGGAACATTGGCGCTGTGGGAAGACCCTGTCTTGTCCCCCAATACTTTTCTCTCTTTTAACCATTTGGAGATAAGTTAAGCTATAGCTCAATGCACTAGTAACAAAGCTCCAGGTCTACATGGCACCCCAATAGAATCTCCTGAACTGTGGGGACCCGTGCTCACTAACGTGTTCAATGTAATAGCCAAAGTGGGCCCGCCCGAATCATGGCATAAAGCGATTTTAATACCCATCCATAAAAAGGGAGATACGACTGACCCCAGAAACTATAGGCCAATCTCCCTCCTTGATAGTACGGCGAAACATATGGACAAAATACTATTAAACAGATTGGAGGCCTGGGCAGTGACAAATAACTTCCTGATTCTGTCCCAATACGGTTTTAAAAAGGGCAGAGGCACACAAGATCAATGTCTTAACCTGAGTCTGCTAATAGCTAAGTATTCTCAAGCTAAACAGGGTAATTTATACTTGGCCTTCATGGACCTAAGCATAGCCTTCGACTGCGTTGCCCATTCCCATCTAGGAGGATGGAAATGGGGGTAGACCAAGCAATAATTACATTCATTAGGCAGTTGTATTCGAGGGCCAAAGCCTGTGTATGTTATGGACAACAGGGGGACTGCACCAGATGGTTTCCATTTACCAGGGGGGTTCACCAAGGGTGCATTTTTGCACCTTTTTTGTTCTCCTTATACACCAATGGAGTAGAGGCCCAATTGTTAGAATCGCCCCTGGACATCCCTACAATGAACAAGATGCGTATTCCAATCCGATTATACGCAGATAATGCAGTCCTAATTGCACGCACAGGGAGGGCCCTCCAGAAATTGCTAGATATTTATATAAACTATATGCAAAGTCTGGACTTACAAACAAATGAGGCCAAGTCCTTCATTTTAGTTGCAGGCCGGAAGGTGAAGAACCCCCTCTTCCTTTTTCATCTCTGATCGGAAAGTGGTGCAGACGGAGTTGTACTCCTATTTAGAGGTGACTTTTGACCATATGTCATCATGGTCTAATATGGTGTTGAATCGAGAGATAATGCTAGAAAAGAGCATTAATGCTATTCTCTCGTTTACTAAAAAGATGGGTTCAAAATAAATACACATGGTCAAAAAAGTATATGGGGCCAAATCTAGCTTAGTAGCTTCCTATGGAGCGGGAGTATGGGGTTATGTTAATTTAAAGGCAATACAATCAATTGAAGATACTTTCTGGAAGAAACTGATGAGCCTCCCCAACAGCTGCTCCAATTTTAATTTGCATTATGAGTTGAACATCCCCTATATCACTGATCAGTTAAATGCAGCACCAATTCTCCTATGGCATTCCATATGGAGAAGAAATAAAGTTAACCTCACCCAACAGTTTATTGCGGCCTGTCTGGCACTAGAACACGCACAGAGAATACCATGGATAACATATATCAAAAACACCCTATACACACCGGACTTGGGAACTCTGTTCGAAACCCCAGAAAAATGTTCTATCATATGGAAAAAAGCCCTAAAAAAAAAGCTTCCTAAAATCTACAGCTGAAACGAGACTCACCGCCCAGACCAATAAAGCAGCGGTCCAAGAGTACCTTTAGGACCCAATGCATAGTGAGAGGGTACCATCGTATCTGGTATTTGTAACAAACCCCGCCATATATTCATTTTAATTAGGTTTCGCCTAAATCTCATTCCGTGCATGTTTGGGTTTCCCCACTGGCACCTATTCTATCCATGATCGCTTGTGCTGTCCATACGGTGGTACCTCATCCCAATTTTATTGTGAACACCATTATAGATCTTTACATCCAATCATGCGCAAGCACAACTTCATGCAATGTCGTCCGCCCTGTATTTTTTACGAATGTTGATTGACCCTCTAACCTGCTTCCTCCTTTTTATGTCTGTCGTTAAAACCCAGTAAATTGCACACTTGTTGAGATGAATTGTTTTTAAATGTTTTTTTAACCAGTTTTATTTGGTGTTTTATTGTATATATCTGTAATTTACATAGGAACTTTTAGGATTAGTTTTGACTTGAGTATATGAAGGATGTCAATACAAATAAAATTCTTAGGTTACTATGATAGATAGACGGACAGTTTAACCCCATGAATCTTAATGGGTGGCATAATTCCTCCTCTCTTTAAGAGGAGCACATGAGAAGTAGATGTTAAACTTCTAAGTTTGTTTAACTCTGCGGAAGAATTAAGTCCCAACTTATTTTGGAGTCAGAGATTCTTTTGTTAATAGAGTTTATAAGAAGTGATTGAATTGAAACCCTTGCACATCTCAGCAATGATTAATTATCAAAGGGGTTAGATGACATTATGGCTCAAATGTTTTTTAAATACAAAAATGTTGGAATGAGTGATTCATGGCATTCGTAGCGTGCACTCATGTTGAACAACTACTCTTACAGCCGAAACATACACCGGTCATTGTGGGGGAATCATTGTGCTCTACAAAAGATGTATAGAATAACTGCTGGAGATCCTGTCTTTGTGGTATGAGAATCAGACAAATCGGAAAAGGACCTAACTAATGGGAATTTCTGCCTGGGGTAATCCAAGAGAATGTTTTAGCAAGCAGACAGCAGAATTTGGGAAATCAGTTTATATTCTATGGAGATCTCCTAATGTAGAGCCCAGTTTGGGTGAAGATGCCTTGAATGGTTGTGACAAATTTCTCAAGTCAAAGAAGATCAAAGGTCATGGATATGTGAACTAATACAGGAAAAGATGAGCTCACATAGAAATATATTGACAGTGAAGCTTTGACATCTGCCACTTGCTTTAGAATTTAGCATTAAGCTCCTGTAACCCAAAAAGTGTTAACAAAGTTGTGGTGTTGGGGCCATCCAAGGGAAGAGCCCTGAGAAAATGAATTTATCTCGGCTGAAGTCTGACATCTGCCAGAAAGGCTGCTAACCCCAATAATAGAATCAATAAGTATTTGTCTGCCAAATACAATTTAGGAAGATACATATTCTTGTGTGTAACAGATCGATGTTGAAGGGAGTGTGGGTGTTCTTGGGTAGCAACAGGCTATGACTGTAGTCAGTTAGGTCTGAGCCAAAATGTTGATAAGGTTAAACACAAGCTCACTGGATATCAACAGAAGAGGAGCGGGATTTAATGAGTAAAATAAGCAAATCGGGCCAAAAATGCATATGTTTGTTGAAATGGGTATTTTTCTTGATTAGTAGACGAAGATATGACTAAGTATGAGGTGGCCGAGGAATGGAGACAAACAAAGTGAATAAAAGCATGCCAAAATGCATTTTCTAGGTTGATTAAGTACAATGAGACATGGCTCATTGTAAAAGATTAGTTGCTTAAATTAAACATTCTTCCCAACTCGTGACATATTATCACAGGGTGCCTTCAAGATGTTTAATTGGGTGTTGGAGAGAATGATCTCCTATAATGTAGTTTTGCACTTTTAATTGCTGGGAAGTTAAATATGAACCGTTCCACCAGGGTGCATGCTCACTCCAGAACTGTTTTGTTCAAAGTTTTGCTATAGCGTTGTTCAAAAACATCTTCCAGGTTTTCCTTTTGAGCTTCTGACACTTTTGTTAGTATCTTTTGGGCTATTAAGGGTTAAGCATTGGTCCAACTCTGGCATTGATAATGGGAGTTGAAGATTTGTTAATTGATTTGCTCAGTTTATTTCTGTGAAAGATTGAAAAGCCAAATTAATTCATTGAACACTATCTAGAGAAACCTTGTACAGAATTTCCAGAGTCTTGAGAGTACTAAATCTTTCCATGGGTTTGTGGTGTGAATAGGCACTAATTAGATATTTATTCGTATGTATAAATTGTTAGACTGTCGCTGGTTATATGGTGCACTGTTTGATAGGAAACTGATTCAGACTGTAGGAAACATAGAAAAACAAAATGTTGCAGGGGTGTCCAGTGTAGTTCCACAAAAGCCTTGATTATGTAAATACATTTTTTTAATCTAAATTTATCGCATTTTGATATCCTGTAATGTTGCCATGGCTATGAATCTCCTAGACTTATGTGATATAAAATCAAGCCACCTTGAGGAATCTATTGGGGAGTTGCAGACTTTTCCCCTCCTTTTGCATAAATGTAATTTGTTTGGGAATTGTCATTACATTTTCCACCAAAAATACATCTCTTTTCTATCTTTCTTGCAGAGAGATGTAAATGAGGAAGTCAATTTTATTGTATTGTTCTCTTTACAAGTCTTGTTCAAACCTCGCATGCACTTTAGGCGAGTTAGCACACACAGGTTTGCATTTTAACCCAAAAATAAGGCTGGAATGCAGGGGCATAGCATCACTTTGAACAAACTTGTAACTCGCTTGATTTCCTCTGGTATACTGTTCTCTGACCAAGGGAATCACAATACATGGTATTGGAGACATCTGTACCTAGTCAGCATTATTATTCTATTGAGGACTCTTGTACAAACCTCTTCTGCACTCTAAGCGAGGATGCACATACGCCTCTGAAGTTTAACTTGGAATAAGGCTGCACAAAACGAGACACTGGGAGATTCTATGATTACACTCCAAATAGACTATAATGTTATCATCTTTGTTTTCCCAATTAAATATGTACTAACATCGTATTTCCGTAGTTGCTGTTTAAGTAAATAACTCTATAGCCACGGTGTTCACCTACATTTTGCATCTTGACATATGCACTTTAACTAGTCAAAGTCAAAAAGTTCTTTATTTCAGCCTAACAAGGCCATAAAAGCACAGTTAAGAAATATATATAACGCAGTCCAAACAATTCAAGTTCTCCATTAGTGAAGGACATACACATTAGAATGTTATTCAAAAATTCCTAAAAAGTATACTAAATATTTAAGAATCCACATTTGTGGCACATAAGATATAATAAAATTAAATTTGTAAGGAAGGCAACCAATCAGAATGGGGGAGTAGAGTGATTTAATTGGGCTAGCCCTGTCTTTAAAACAGCTCGGCGTACACACCACATTGAAAACAAATAGCGGGAAACTGAATACTCAATAGGCATACTAGTGTCATATTTTAAAATCCTGAAAGCCTGTGTGCAGTGAGATGTTCTGAGGTTTCTGCACAACTGCAGTAACCAACGGTGTCTCGCTTTAATTAGTAGTAATCGAAGATATTGAGAGTGCGATGATCTTAGTTTTACATTCTCATTTCTACTGTATTCTGCTACGAATTCTGTAACAACCTCTCTGTGGGGACGTCTTCTATACCAGTTTACGTTTTTAAAGCTAAAGAAAAACTTAACAGTAATGCTGTTAATTGCATTAGTATACAATTTTTATTTTCCATCTTAAA
Organism: Triturus cristatus; assembly: GCF_964204655.1. NCBI lineage: Eukaryota > Metazoa > Chordata > Amphibia > Caudata > Salamandridae > Triturus > Triturus cristatus. The sequence goes on along the minus strand of NC_140586.1, from coordinate 318,714,785 downwards.
AAAAACAAATGCCCGAAATAATACTATTTACAGTTAATAATACGAAGTCTTTTTATTATTCTGTTTGGGATTTTAACCTTTCATTGACTTTCCTGTTGAATATATTGTCCCACGTGAGCACAAACACTTTAGCACTGGTTTGCAGTGGTGAAGTGCATAGAGTCCTAAGGCCAGCAAAAACGAATTCAGCAAAAATAGGACGGGAGGGGCGAATACAAAACGTTTGGGGGGTGACCTTGTAGAGAGGGCCAAGTCCCACACTAAGTATTTAAGTAACTTTCCTTTTTCCTGTAACCATATGATCAAGAGTCCAAACTGCAAAACCTCACTTTTCAGATTATTTTTTCAGGCTCATACATGCGTCAACATTACTTGATACTGTTTAGTGTGTGTGTGTGTGTGTGTCCATAAACTAGTTGTGATATTGATGGCCGTTATCAGCAGGACTTCCCCATGTATAATGCCATTTAGACCCATCTCAGAATATAGAAGCTTTCTACGTGTTTTGTGCAAATCACTGTTCAGTGAGAGTTCATTGTCTGTACCCAAATGCTCTTTTTTGAGATTTTGTCATTGGGAACAGTGCAGCCCACCAACCCATATGCTAACTCTGGGGGTTTGTCAGCCAGCTTGGTGCTTTGGACTCTGACCTAACCTTCAGTGCTAAAGTGAAGTTTGCAGCATTCAATCATAGAGGTTTGCCGTATTCAACATGTAGTATGTAATCTGTGAGTCTTTACTTTCATACTACGATTTCCCAAACCTTGGAGGATGTAATAACCTTTCTAGACATGATGCACCTTCATCTACCTAGATCTTTCCATCTAGGTGCAGCACAGATTGAATAGTGCTCAGAACTATATAATGCCTCTTATTTTTGCCATACAGTCTTTTGATCACATTATCCCTTCCCTGAACTCAGCCTACATTTAGTGCATTCAGCAGAGTATAGGTCAGCTACATGATATCACCTCTAATTATATGACCTATGCCTTTCTTGGCGATACTTGCGGTTCAGCAGAATATCCCTGCTGCCATTGTTTGCTGTGAGATCCTTACAAGTGCAAATTTCTTGACTATGGAGCACCCTTGCACAGAATTTACAGTTTAATACAAGCTTCCTGAAGTTCCTCGCAGTGATGAAAGCCCAACTGTTTTGAGCAGCACACTGCCAGTATTCTGACCATCAGACTCGCTCACTTTGGAAATCACACTTTTATTTAGCAGGAGTTGTCTTTCTCTGCAGTATTGCTGCTCTTGAAAAGACCAGGAACTGTCCCATTCTGTTATTTACTACAGTACAACAGGCATTTGCCTTGAATTGCATTTGATTGTTTTATCCCATATATTTCTTTCTGCAAATGGGTTTTAAGGAATCACCTAGATCACCATAAGACTGCGCAATAGCCAAAGAAGTACAGGCATATGGCAAATCATCTAGCTCCCACAATCCTTTAAATAGGATCTTTGGACTATTTCACAACGCAAGTTATTGGTGATACTCCAGGAAAAAGAAAGGGGGTTTGTCTTTAATTACATGGGTGGATAGTGGACTGTCACAACTTAGCCCAAACTAAGACAACCAGAAAGAGTGTGGTTCAGATGGCTAATTTCTGAAGTTAAATTAACTGTCCTTTTCTGCCCTTGTCGATGAACTGATGCCTGGTACAAAGCACTCTGAAGCAAGGTTCGAGGATTTGTGCAGCACACTTTATAACAGTAAACAATTCAATTTTTTGTCAAAGATTCAATAAAATAAATGTTCACAATAAGGTATGCTAGGAAAAATGTAGTAGACGACAACCTTATTTTATTCAGCTTTTTCTTCTCAGATCACTTTAATGGATGCAAATTATGTAATGGATGAGACTCTTGGCACAACAACACTTGCTGTATCCTCCGTTCTGGAGGGAGAAAAAAAAGTGGTTTCATTCACATTCAATAAGGTAAGAAATTCCAGATCTTTAGTAAGTTTGACACCATACACAGGGCTTTGGTGTCCGAAGTTGGTAATGACAAGGGTCACTGTGTGCAGTTATTCATGATCCTTTGCAGACTTTTGAGTAGACTTTTAACTTTGATCTGTATAGTTAAGGTGGCAACTAGAGAATGCAGTCCACTGTTACTATTAGTAAAACAGTATCTGGAAAAGATTTTGTTATTTCTGTGGGTCAGAGTGTGGCATCTGCAGTGTTTCAAGTCGCAGTCTTTCCTGTACTTCTAGCTCCTTATTCACGTGGGTGCTTATACATCTGTTTGTCTGGACCTGCTTGTGAGAGCGTTCTACGCATGAATTACAAGTCCCAAATTCTACCATGTACTTGCTGTCCCTGTCACCATGTGGAGCTAGGCAAAGTTTGAAAGCCTCTTTAAAAACCCAGAAAACCTTTTTCCAGACGCCAACTTATGTGGACATTCTCATGACTTCTCATCTGGCCAGCTGCTTTCAACCTCTTCTTCCAGATGTGGCAATTTTACACCCAATACTTCTGGAATTTGATTGCAGAATACTACATTAAATTGTATCTGAGTCCCCTGAACTGTCTACACTGTTACAGAAGAATCTTATGGGAAGCGATAAAACGTACATAACTGGATGGAAAAAGAGAATGAACAGAGGCTGAAGAAAATGGGTGGTGAGATAGAAACTGACTGCTAAGGAAATAAAACAGAGGTGTGAGAAATGGAATGACATACATTAGTGAGGGAGGAGTAATATGATTATTTTACATACCTTAATGTTTCTGTTAGCATTTACTTCAGTAGGGACTGAAAACCTGGACATGGTGAAAAGAGAAAAACAACAAGTAAAAATGCAGTTAATTGACTCTGGAAAAAAAAAGCCAAGCAAAAGATTCATGTCTTAATTTAAAGCTGCCATTAAGAAAACACCACAAAGAATGTGAAAAGGGCTGTTAGAATAACAAATCATTGCCTATTAATTGAAGAAATATGAGATCTGAGAGAAAACACTAGTGTGACATATTTGGAAAATTAACATTATCCACTTTAAAGAGCCTATGTGCACACAGGCATTACTAATAGACTGTTATGTGTTTCAACCCATACTCTCACAGGAATACTGCTCACCCTGCACTCACATAGACAGAGTCTTTTACTTCTGGTGTGCTGAGAATGTGAGCAACAACTAAGAAAGTTTGTCAGCCTTCTCTGGGTCAGTGGAACATGGGCACAGCCAACTGTGCATGAGAAGAGGAACAAAGTATATGAGAGGGCACATTTGGCGGAAAGCAAGAGGTGAGATACTCAGGACAAGTGCCAGCAGAATTAGTTTAGCCACTGGTAATCTATGGAGCGAGCCCTCCTGGGATTTAGATGAAGCGCAGAGAGGTCAATTAAGAGTTGATGTGAGCTAGAAACTCCAAAATCTGAACACCATAGAAAACCTTTAAATCAGTGCCCAGCCAATGCTTCTTTGAACATAAAAACACTACAATTAACCAAGTTAAATACTATGCACAAAATTACAAATATCTTGAAGATTTTATGTGGGATTGCAAATGGAACCCCCTCCTAAGGCGTCCTTGTAGAATCGTAGTCGCAAATAACAAACCAAAAATAAGTATCATAGTGGGCAACTAACCCAGTATATCCACTGTGTTCCTGTTATCTGTGTTGTACCAGGTGACAATGTGTGCCCTAACAACGTCCTAACTATGAAAAACAACAATATCCATATGTGGCCTATTGCAACTGATGATGCTTTTCATGATCAGTAGGGATAAGTCTATAAACTTTCTCAACTTATTTGCAGTGTAAAATGAGAAGCTTACTGCCTTTGTCACCACATTTTAAAATAGTCTATTGGCTTTAGCAAGAGCATAACGTTGACCATGTGAGCTCTGCCTAGAGCACTATAAAGCATTTTAGGTAAATGCAAAGTATAGGTTGGCATCACAAGTCTCCCTCTGGGTACACCAACCCTTTACAGTGATCAGATCTAAAAGGGGCCTGGGTACTAAACCCCTTTCTATTACATTTTTCAGACAAATAGTTGAAAACGCAAAGCTCCAACTTCTTGTGCATTTAATCATATTTACAGTGTAAAACTATTTCCAATTGCATTTGTCAGAGGGTTCACACACCAAAACCCTTTCCTATAGGGTTTGACTAGGATTTCACAAACTAAAACCCAATCCTGTTGTATTTGGCAGAGATTTTACAATGTAAATCTGCTTCCTTATCTTGTTGAGCAGAGGTGTTTCTAGGTCCAAAAGCAGTTGAAAGTTAATAGCCACAATTTTGTCTATGGGGGTCTTACACTTTTAGTGTCCTGTGGCTTCTATACCTCAGATGCTTTGATCCTCAAACTGTGTTTCAGTTGACTCTTTTAACATACTTAAAGGGTATCTAGGCAAATCAGTCCAAAACTGACTCAGGAAGGTGCTGTGGTCTAAACATCCACAGCACAGCAACACACAAGATTAACACTCAATATAGAAGTGTCCCGTCAGTGCTTTTTCTTTAAAGATGAAAGTTTCTTTAATACACACACGTGTAAATGCTATAGTCAAAATAAAAATATTTACAAGTTTTAAATTAAAATTGCAAGTTGTAGACTCTCATGTATGGATCTTGCAGATTTATCAGGATGCAAATCACATATTCCAAATAACTATCACAGGGAGTACCTAACTCCGTAAATCTAGTTTGCTACCATTACCAGTGAGGATCCTAGTGAAAATTTGAGCAGCAGCAGACTATACTTGTAAAAACCAGTAATGGTCCTATATGGACATATTGGAACACATGGGGCTTTTCACATAATCAAAAAGGTTAGGTGAATATTTTGGTCATATTAATTGAGGAAGCCTGTTTTCTTTAACCCCTGTAGTGCTGAGTACGACCCATTGACATTCTTAGCACTACCTCTGTCATGCAGAGGACTTCTGATGCATACGTCTGACCGCAGATTATGCTCCTTGTGAACATTATCCCAGGTGTCAGATAGTATCCAGAACCTCAAAGCAGTGCTTTTGTATTTAAGTAGGTGGTGCTGTCCGGCTCCGCACTAACTCCGTTCTGCTCTGGAAGTGACAAGCTAAGCTGCATATAAGCAGCACCCAAGCACACTGACGTGTGTTCCTTTCTTCGTACCCTTTCAGCTGTGGATCTGGCACTACTCCATCTTTTGATGAGTTTTCCCCTTAATTGTTTCCGAGTTTTCCCAGAGTGCAAGGTATGTAATCTCTGGAAAAGGCAGGGTTTGGCTCCGGTTGCACACAGATGTATGACAAATCCCCACATGGTATGGCTTTGGTGCCTGTGATCGGAACATGGCTCAGGAACTGTGATGACTGCGCCCAGATGAACCCAAAGGCTACACTGGACCGTGAGGTAAAACTTTCCATCTCCAGAAACTGAAAGACTCTGCACTGTGAACAGTTGAAGTTAAAAGAACGCTCCAGTTCCCACACCTGCAGTTCTTGTTGCAGACCTTTATTGCAGTCAGTCATTGGGAAAGTCTAAAAATAAACACAGGAAGTCCAAGTGGGACGCCTTCCTACCACTCTCGAACTCCAGAGAAAGCATGAGGGTGTCAACATGGCTCTCTGGCCCACTCCGATCCCTACCGGAGCAAATTCCGAACTTGGCCCTGATGCACCCTGACTTTCCAGGTCAGTCCGCAACATTGCAGCAGGTTGAGGCCTTGCATGAGAATATGCTGCAAATATTTGGTACTTTACTAGGTCCTTATGGTGCACTTTCAGGCCTCAGGAATTCGTAGGGGCCTCCAGTCAGACTTCCGCCGCCAGGTCCGCCGTTGGCTCCATCAGTGCCCTCTGAAGAAGTTATGGGTTCTGCTCCAGCTCCAGTGCAGACGTCGGTCCCGGCTTCATTCCCAGTGCGGATTACCATTACATTGACGCTAGTTCTGATGTTGACGATGCTAGAGGAGAAGCCACAGCCAAGTGTGCTCTCGAACTCAGAGTAAAATTCATCCCAACCGTAACTGGTGCGGTTTCCTGATCCTACTGAAGCGCAACCGCTTGGCAACCCATTTGATTTCAAATACTTTCCCTATACCTGGAGGCAGAGCCCAGGAATTGCACCATATCTTTAGCACTGAGTCAGGCAGTGACAATTTTGATGAAGGGGTGAATTATCCCCCCATATAATGAGGACACTTGTTATGAGGAATTCCAAGATGCTAGTGGCCTAGACTCCTCCCCAGACACTGGCCTGATTTCCCCGCTTGACCCTGCCTCAAAAGAAAACTCATGCTTCGCTATAGTGATGAGGGGAGGCAACAGAAGTACTGATTTACAGCTACCTACCATGGAGGTAAAGACTAATGTCCTCACAGAAGTTACCCTACCCTCCCAGCCATCTACAGAACCTCTTTATTCCTTAATTAAAGACCTCATAGGTACCTTTTTGCCTTTTGGCCTCTTGCACGAAACCATGCTATGGATCTCTGGTGAACAAAAGAAATCGCTCATTGCCATTGAGTGACTCAAACTTTCTTGAAAATCTCCCTATGCCTGAGAGCTTGGTGTTAAAGGCTTCCACAAGTTAGGTGGATTCTAACACCTTCCACACCACTCTACTGGTTTGTGTGTCAGAATGTATTGAAAGTTTTGGAAAACATATGTTCTGATCTACGAGCCTAGCTCTCCGATCCGTTAACCCTAGCTGCCTTTTAGTGCACTACTCACATGCCCTGTGGGACAGGGGCCCCAAATTTGACCAGCCCATCAATCGTCAGGCGTCCCTCGCAAAGATAAACATGACACAGCATATTAGTCATCCGCTGTGGCTTACACACAACCGACTCTTTAGGTCAGGCACTTGGAACAACTGTGGCACATCACCGTCATTCCTGGATTAGGTCTGCAGGCCTTCCTGGTGATGTCCAGAAATATGTAATGGACGTGCCATTCACTGTCTTTTGCCTTTTTGTCAAGAAAGCGGATTCAGTCCTGGAATGGTTTAAGAAGGCAGGGTCACGGCACATTCCTTCAATCTGTCCGGCCCACCCACTGTGCCTATAACGGGGGTTTCCCCCAGACCCCACTGCCAGTCTAGCAGGTCTCCCAGACTTTTCATGGCTGAGGTCTCCGCTCACAAAGACAACACTCAGTGTATCAGGAACAGCATGCAGCTCAGTATCCCGCCACTCTCTTTAGTTTATCCTTTCTGGCACACAGTCACCCTGTCGGAGGCAGGCTCCGGCATTTCTACAACCGTGGCAAGTTATCACTGCTCCTTTAATCTCCAGTGTGCTGCGTCTAAGTGACCACTTCCTCTAAACTGGCCACCATTAGGGAGAACAGATGTCCATAATGTATCTTTATTTTACCATTTTAAGATGCCCAACACATTGGTTCTAATCCTCGCCATCATTCTGGAACTTTTAAAACAACAATAGACTGTACAACACCACAGCCAGATGGACATTTGTTGCTACGTTTACGTTAGTATTGCAGGCATATGCCCACTGTGTTTAGATGACCGCATGTTTTCTTTTTTCTCTTTGCATTCTTTTAATTTATCTTACATATGTTGTTGCGTTTGCGTGTGTTTTAATGTGTTTGCATCAGAGGGCAAATGCAGGAATGCATCGGTGGGTTGATGAATGAAGGCACAATTGGAAAAATTAGTGACAGTATGACTGTCTGATGCCTTTTTTACTGCCTAAACCCATCAGTGACACAAAAGGCACCTTCATTCATTTGCTAGATTGATTGGCATTGCTAATGCCTGCTGTTTGATTTTCCTAATTCAGTCTGGGAAAGATCATAGTCATTGATTAAAAGTCAACATCTCTTGAGTATGTAGTCCCTTTTTCTTGGGTCAAGCCGCAATCTTTCAGTGTTTTTCAGAGACTAGATTCTCATTAGACGTTTAAATTTCTATCACACATTACTGTGATTCGGAACAACGCTGATCACCCTTTGTGTTATCTGATGACAAATGCTTGCCTACTCTGCTTATGGGGGGTGGGACGGTGGTGGTTCTGGTGTTGGTGATTCTGGTGGTGGTGGTTCTGGTCATCGTGGTGGTTCTGGTGATGGTTCTGGTTCTCCAAAAGTTATTTTGCACATGCAGGAATCGTTTGTGAACACCCTCTGTCTGCTTTACTGTAATACCTTGGTAATAGGCCTGTGCTGTTGCTGTCTTTACTGGCCTGGACGCTTTCTATTTGCACTGTAGTATCCAATTTATGTGTGGGAGTGTCTTGGAATGCGATCATTTTCCACAGGTATGCGGATACTTGAGCTGCTGATGGAATTGCAAATATATTATGGTGTCTGTGGCTGGAAGACATGCTACGTAGGTTTCTTACCAAATTGTGTTTTACCCATGCTACCTTGCAGACATGTCAGATTTTCGTTTAAAACCTTTCCTTATTAAATGGGATGTACTGGCATTATTGACATGTTGATTTGGTTTGGTTACATGCTGTACCTTGGAGGGAAAGCTAGGCACCAAGGGTTTATTTCCTTTCTAAAATCTGATATTTGTTGTCTTGCATTTGTATCATTATGACCTATCCATTTGTGCTCCAACCACATCCAAGTTAGTAGATGGATATGGTTGGAAAGCAGTCTAAAAAGGTTGATTGTCATCTTTATTTTTAGGTTTTGTGTATGAAGGAGTGCATTACATGGAAATGTGTCTTGGTACTTCATTGCACCAAGTCTGTGAACTCTATTGTGCCATGGTTTAGTGCTTGTGAATGCAGATTCTAGGTAACCACTGGTGTACTGTTACAGTGCTGTTGTGCTCAAGTGGACTTAGTCAAGTAATCCATGCATATGCATGATCAAGGATGTGGGGTTGGCGCTCAGGAAGTTTTCTTCAACCGCATTCTTAAGGGTTGTGAAGTTTCATCCTGCAGAGCGAATTTTCCAGTTTTGTGTAAATCACTTCATGTGTGGTGTAGTTGTGATGTATTTTGAAATGTTGTTGCTTGTTTGAGGAAGTTGTTATACCTCCCTATGCCCATTGTAATGTTAAGGAAAAAAATATTTAATCTGTTAACTCTTTATGTATCATAATGTGAACTTTCGAGCACATTAGACCATCAACTATGGTGGATAAAAATGGTTATGGCATTTCTTTGGTTGATCATTCATTCGAAAGATGGGATTTACCAGATTCTCGGCTTCCCGGTGAGCTTTGCAGAAACAATTCAATTAGAGGCATGAATAAGGAAAAAACTGAAGGAAAATAGAAAGGTGGGAGCTGTTCATTAACAACTGTTAAGCATTCAAATTATGCCAGGCAATCAAAATGACCTGTGCCACATTCTAGTAATATTGTTGCTTTTTGGAGATAGTCCGCTGCTCTCATAGGCCTGCTGCATGGTGTACAAAACTTACATTTTAAGCCTAGGTTATACGATCTCTGATGGAGACTTGTTAAGGGTTGGTTAAATATTATCCTGTCTAAGACTCAGTCTTGTGCTTAGTTTTGCATGTTCTGGTTTCATACTAGGCTTTCTGGAGAGGAGTTGGCAAAAAATATTCCAGAAATCCTGAAGTTCTAGCCCAAGCAAGTACATTAAATGTTTGACGAAACTGTGGGTTTAGTGGACCATGAAGACCCTGTCAGTTGGAATTCCTGCCCACCTAATTTATTTATGGTGCGTTTTTAAAGTCGGTCTCCAAGACTACACCTTGGTTTTTGATGTTTTTAGTTGAAGATAGGACAATACCAATTTTTGAGGATCTTTGAAGGGCAGATATACATCCTTTTGCACAGCCCACTTCATTGAATTTGATTGTCCCATTTAGATTGAATAAATCTTTGTTCATGTAGAAGTATACGTGGTTTAGCCACTTGAATATAGATATTGGTATCGTGGGTGTTCATTTGGAATTGAAGACTGAAATTCAGTTACCCATGCAAGCGGGCACACATAAGCAGGAGCAAAAGAGGTGAGAGTGCAGAGCCTGGAAGTATCCTGAAAGGGACTTCGAATTTGTGGATTTAGCATCTCCTTTCTGGAAATATCGATTACAGTGTGGTAGGACCAATTGATACTGCTCCTGGACTGTTCCTGAGAATTAAAACCATTCCTTTAATTAGAATCATATGTTAAACAGTATAACAGGTGATTGAGGTGTCCGAGTGTACACATGCTGTACGGGCAATGGCCAGGGCTGGTCTCATGTTTCTCCTACTGTTCATTCCTCTAAACAACTATAACTCTCTTAATCATGAAGAACATTATGCTATCCTTTCTCCACCTGTAGCTAGCTGGTTTCCTTTAAAGTGCCTTGCTCGTATTTGAAGTGTCATAATTGTTCTGTAGTTCTTCAGAACCTTGCAGTGCTTATTGTTTTTTTTCCTGACTTGAGAAGTGATAGGACAGAGCATGATACCCTTGACAAAGGATGCCTTCACTAGATCTGTTAGATTTTGAGCAAATGTAGGAAATGACTAATGCATGCTTCTGGACAAGGTTTAACTAGTGGGTTAAGTACTTTAATGTTGAGAGCTCATCTGGCGACATTTAATTCCAGAATTGGTTCAAACTATCCAGGGTTAACCGAAAGAGAAAAGTGGGATTTGGCAGATATCGATGTTTGAGTTGTTCATTTTGACTGCTTATATATTGATTGGTTACTGTGGAACTGAAGAAAAGTTGTATGCCGGTGGCATTTATTGCCTGTTTAGGGTCTCTGGGTCCATCAGTTTAGGAAAACATCTCTCATCAGGTGGTAGCTTAATTAATTTGATTCGTGTAGTCAGCTCTTTATACTTTGTTTACAACATTGCACTTTCTTCTCACTGAATTCTTTTTACACCACCTTGTTTTCTTCCATGTTTCATCTACCTCCTCATTTTCTAATCTTGTGACCACTCTATTAAGTTAAGCAAGTTCTACATTGTACCTTGTTTGGATGTTTTTTCTCAGGCTTTGCCCTGTACCAGATTAAAGGATTATATTTTTGAAACATGGTCTGTATTATTTGTTCCCTCTGTGTTTCTTTTTGCATGGCCTTGTCTGAATTGCAGTTATTGATTCTTTGTCTTTTGGAAGTCTATTGCCATCACTTTCTTGCCTGTGCTTGGTATGTTTCGTGTTTGGCAGGTGAAAAAAGATAATGGAGTTATCCAACCTATGCCTAGGTTCACTAGAATGAATTTATGCTTCCCTGGTCTACTGCCTGGCTAAAGACTAGGGCATTACAGTTTTCGACCTTATTGCATGCTTGCTATATTTATCCATGTAAAGTTGAAATCCCCTCTCATCAAAATTACTTGTTCCTATAATTCTAACTTTAGTATATTCTCCATTAGGAGAAATTAGAGTGGGTTTTGCAAGTTGCACCCAGACGTCTGAATGAGAAGCTGAAAGTGACATGTAACTATGTTGAATTTAGGTCACCGTAGAGAACTGTCTTCACTCCTGTGAAAGACAGAATTGTGTTGTGTGTTCAATTAAAGAGGGAGATATTTTGCATTCTATGCCCCTGGATACCTGGTGGATGTTGCTGCAAAGTGTGGAGCGTGAAAAATCATGGTGATGTGTACAAGAATAAGTGTGTGGAATTGGTAAGTAATGCAGTTGGAGACAGGAGATAGAGCATGAAGGTAATGTACTGCTGGTGATGCATATTTCCACCTACCTACTTTACAGGAGGTAAAGAAGCTACTATTCTGTATCCGAGTGTGTCCTTCTACCTTAATCAAATACCCATTGTCTTTATTACAAAGCAATTGCTTGTATGTTAATGATGAACGGTATCAAAATTCGTTTTCATGAGGACTGTGTGATAGTTTGTTGTTCACTTATTGCTTTTCAGTAATGTTGGGGTACTTTGCATGGCATTTAACTACAGTAGGTCTGACTACATTGCACCCTTTTCATATAAACATTTCTTAGAGTATACAAAATAGCTTTATGCGGAGTTATTTTGGTGGGGTCCCTCCTGAAAGAGAGCAGGAACCTGTTCCCTGTCCTTCACAACTATAGTGAAAAGGAATGTTTTTCAACCTCTTTGACAGCCTCTTTCATGTGAAGATCTCATAACCTGATCTCAACCTCACCACGCCTCCCTCTTGTGCAATCTCGTGTTCCTGACTAGGGGATACAGTCAGTCGCAACATTCCATTCAAGCCAGATAAGCCGCTCCCTTTCGAGAAACCTTGCCAGAGCTCAGCCTAGCCAGAAAGACCAGCTCTGATGGGCACATCCGCCCTAACAGATTTAATTTTTCAGTTGTGTTATACCCCAAAGGGATTCCAAACCATGCCTTTGGTGTTCTGATAATCATGTTTCATTTAGAAAGGAAGCCGAAAGTGAGGAGTCTCAGATACCCTCTTTGACTGCAAAGGGTTATCAGTGAAGAGGCTGGATTGCTTGGCAAGCCAAAATAAAAAATAGATTCCAATCTTCTGATTTGCTGATTTGGGTACGTGAAGCACTTGTATGCCTTCACCTGATTCCTTAGTACAAATAATTTTGTGAAAAGCATTAAGAAACCAACCATGATTCTGGTAACCTTTCTCTTGGATTATCAAATTTGTCTACTTTTACTCTCTTACTTTGGAAGCATAAGATATGCACACCGAACATATTCGCTTAGAATCTCAAATGATAAGCGTTGTAAAGGTTTCCAATGATCTGTTGTGTATTTTCGAAATTGTTGTTTTATTTTCTGTAAAATGTGAACTATTTTCCTTACCACTTCTAGATCACAGAAATGTTTCTGGAGGTGTCCCTCGAAATTTGGTATGTATTTCCTCTCTATCACTTTAGTCCTTCATTACTGTAAAAATACTTTGATTTGATTCATAAAAGGGTGGAACATACCACCATGGGATATACAATGTAACACAGTAAACAAGATTAAAAATTTCAGCAAACATTTGTTTTAATAAAGTGAAGTAATTAATTCCAAGGTCCAAAATCTTGTAAAAAAGATACCTCGACCAGAGGTCTTTAAAATTGAGTTGTATACATGTCTATGCCTCCTGCTTCAGGTAAAGTTCTTGTGCCGAAGAGGGGAAAGGGAGAAAATAGTACTGATTAAAAGTTCTGAGGAGGACTCAACCCGACTGCATGATGGAATACTGGTCATCTGTCTTTCTTATCAAATTCTTTGATAACGGAGTCCTTCTTTTCAAGTTCTTTTGCTGCTATGTTCAAGAATTTGATTGTTTTACAAGACAGTTGAACAGAGGAACCACTGAGACATTTTAGTACTGCCGCTCTTTAAGTCCTTAATTGTTCTTCTCTCAAGATAGTCCGTAAATGGATCTTCCTGGTATTGTGTAGAGCCGGGCATATACATAGTAGATGTAGTAGAGACTCTACTCCATTTCCACAGAGGCGGCAATCCGTGGTCGACCAGGTCCGTAGCCATTTTGGAGCAAGATCTTTTGTGGTGAAGGACCCCAGTCTCAATAGGGTCAGTTTCCGCTTGTAGTGATCTGTGAAGCCCTCTTGTAAATATGGTTGCTGTTTCAGCAGTTTGTAGGTATACATTACCATCTATGCATAACTTCGACCGGCCAATAAAGCTTTGTCTGTTTGCAGCGATTGTTGTTTGATGGCTTTATTAGTGATTTGTTTAAATGCGGAGTATGGCATTGATGTATGCCAAGCTTCCTCGAGCTTTAACGTTGAAAGAGCTTCCTTTAAAATTCGAAATATGGACTTGTTCAGTCTTGATTGTTTTTTCAACCTCCTCCCAGCAGTGATGGGCTAGAGTGTTTTCTTCAGCTGCCCTCATCCTCCAGTAGTATATGGCCAGGGCTCCTTGTCTAGCCTGTATCTGTTTTTTTAGACCGTATTCCAGGCGTATCTGGGCCTGGGAAATGTGACGTGGGATTGTGAACAGTTTCTTGAATAATCTGGATTGGGCTGTGTTTAAAGTTGTCGAATCCTTGGTGTTTAGCATTTCCGAACCGTACGTGATAGATGGCAAAAATCTAGCTGCTATGACCTTTAATAGGTGGTTTGTTGAACTACTGCCTAGTTTTTTCTGCAGAGTTTTAAAGTCAAATTGTAGTTGTTTGGCTTTTGTTTGCCCAAGGTCTTGGTGTAGTTTGTAGCTGAGTTGGCGATCTAAATGGACCCCCAAATATTTGTATACGTACACCTGGGATAAGATGCTGGAATTTATCCTCCAAACAAATTTGGGGCGTTTTTTATGGGTACTGGAGAAGCAGAAGACGTTCGATTAAAAAATAAATAAATAAAAAAAATTAAATAAATTTAGGTTGATTATAAATTGTTCTTTTGAGATGTATAGCGCTAGTTGAGAGATCAGCCGCTTCAGACCAAGTGGCGTTTGGGAGAGCAGCACAATGTCATCCGCATATTTCAGGCTAACTATTGGGGTATTTCCGAACTTATGGGGATCGCCCCGAGTTAGACATAGGTTGCTTTCTAAGTCCACGGTGTAGATGTTAAATAGGCTGGGCGCCAGGACACATCCCTGCTTTAGCCCATTGGTTGTCAAGAATTTTAGTTAAGCTCCGGCCGGCCCCTTTTTTTGTTTGAATCCATGTTTGCGAGTACAGGTTAACGATTGCTCCCAGTAAATTCGAAGGGGCTCCCCAGGCTTTCATTTTGGTCCATAGCTTGGATCTTGGCACTTTGTCGAAAGCTGCTTTGAGATCTACGAAGCATGCATAGAGGATCTTTGACTTGACAATTGTTGTTTGGCTAAAAGGGTGACTGCCGATATATATGTTAAGGTGCTCTTGCCTGCCCGGAATCCGGTCTGCGTTTTCAGAATCAGATTTATGCTGCTGACACAGGTATCCAGATCTGCCAATACATTTGATGTGTAGATCTTAGCTTCTACATCAGAGAGGGCTATCAGTCTGTAATTGTTTGGGTCTGTGCGTGTCCCTGATTTGTGTATGGGCTGAAGGATGCAGCCCCGCCAAGAGTCTGAGATGATACTGGTCTCTAGACTGTGTAAGAACAGTGGAGTTAAGTGGCTGGACCAAAATGCTGTATCGTTCCTCAACAAGGCTTTCGGTAGGCCGTTAGGGCCGGGGGCCCCGTCCAATCTCAAGTGTTTATGTTCGAGACCTGCTTTTGAGTGATCTGTACTTGTTCTTACCTTAGCTTGTGTTTGATGAGCCCCAGTCTGTCTCTGATTTCTTTTTGAGGTTTGACTTTGGTTAAGTTTTTTGTATTGTTAGCTAATGACTCCGTAGTTGGACGTCTATGACAAGAGTCAGGTTCCTCTTTGATGCTTTGGTTTAGGACTTTGGATTGTATGCTCTGACTCGTCAGCGTTCCGATCTTGTTTGGAGCATCAGCAGCGCTAGCTGCACTGGAGGGGGCTGTGGTGTTATATGTTGCTTCAATGTGGGCTCTCCAGGGTTGTTCCGTTATATCCGAGTTGAAATGGCGATGTTTGCCGTTTAGTAGAAGGTTGATGTTTGCCCAAAACTGTTTAGAGTTTCTCTGCTTGCTAGCATGAAGCATGTTGATCTCAAGGTGTTCCTTGTCTGTTTGCTTGGCCACCTTTATTTCATTTTTTAGGTTCTTTTTAATTTTTTCTATTGCAGTTCTGATGGTTAATGTGAAGGTCTGAGGGTAATGGTCACTTTCGACTCGTTCCTGTATTTGAAATTCCGTTATGTAGAGGAAAAGATCAGGGTCGGCTAGAGTAAAATCGATTGTTGAGCCTGTTTTCCTTGTGACCCTCGTAAATGCAGCTGGACTGTCCAATGGACCTCTGCCGTTTAACGTGTGCAAGAAGAGGTCTTTCATTAGATTTTGCTTTAGTGTTCCTTCTTGGCATATGAAGCGTGCAGTTTTAAAAAATCATTATGATCAGTGCAATCGGAGCTCAGAAATCACATTTTATTTTGAATAGAAAGGGTTTCATTTTTTATATTTATGAAAACGGCTGGTTTCTTGCAGGCGTGACAGTGCATGATTTACATAGTGACGTTCTTAGAGGAAGTGTCGAGAGGAGCAGCAGGGCTGTGTAGGTTTTCTGTGCAATTGAGTGAAATGGGATGAGCTTCTTTTAAAAAAAGAAAGGTTTTATTGTTAACAGGGAGACAAGCGATATAACATACATTGTATCGCCTACAGCCCCTGTTGGGCCGGCTACATATCCAAGAATGAGAAATGCAGGAGGGCAATACAAGTGATACACAGCATGCCGCTTTGGGCCGGCTGTGTTAAAATGACAAATGTAGCATTAAAAACATTGTGCCAGGGGATATCAGTAAATATGATACAACCAAAGCTCTCTCACCCTGACTGGAAAGGAAAGCGTAAGGGACACCCTAACCGCCTGTGGCCCACAATAGTAGATTCCAGGGACTGGGTCTCCGTCTGAAACCCAACCATGGGAGCACATCTAGTGTTGTGAAAGTGGTAGCTGTACAGCCTCATATGTTGTGGCATCAGAGGGCGTCTTGAGGGGTGAACTAGGGGAAACCATCCAACCAAATAAAATAAGAGAAAGCAGTGTCTGTGTGATAGTGGCGAAGTGCGGGATCTCGCAGCGAGGGGAGTGTGGCTCTGGTCCCTTCCACCCGAGTGGGAAGTCTCTAGACAGCCGTGAGAGGCCGTAGGTCACTCGGGCCCGATAAGCGGGACCGCTCGGAACATAGGGGTTTAAAACGCGTGAATTCTATGCGTGTGAGATAATGTATGAGGGGATGCCATATCTGTTGGAACTTCTTATCGGTGTTCGCCAGGCTGTGTGACAGACGCTCCATCGCTAGGAGATACCACATTCTAACAAACCACTGCGCCACGGAGGGAGGCGACTTCTGTCTCCAAGCGCATGCGATGAGCTGCCGTGCAGCTAGCAGTAGGTGGCTTGCTAAGGCCCAGTTGGCGTGTGTCATAGTCTCAATGTCGGCCGGTCGTATGCCTAAGACCGTAACAGAGGGCAGGCCTGGGAGCGGAAAGCCCAAAATCCTCTTAATGTGGCCCAAGCCCTCTTTCCAAAAGGTTGAAATTACCTTGCAGGACCACCAAATATGACAGAGTGCCGTCCCTCTGTACGCAGCGCCAACACACATCGGGGACCGTGTGCTAAATACTTGCTAGGCGAGCGGGTGTATGATACCATCCTGTACAGTTTCGCGCTCCGCGATACTGCGGTATGTTTTAGGGATGTCTTGCCATAATGTTTCCCATTGTTTAGTGGTGATTTCCCCAGAGACATCACCTTGTCACGCTGCCTGGTAGTTATGTTTAGCGGCCAGAGTTGAGTGTTGGAGTACCTGATAGGTTCTGGAAATCAGCCCCTTCGAGCCTTCAAAGTTACACACTAGCTTCTCGAAAGGGGTGAGAGGACGTGTTGCTGCTGCATGTGTTCCGGCCTGCGTTGTCCAGTGTTGCAGTTGAAGGTACTGATGGCGGCCCACGGCAGGAAGAGCAAACTCAGTCCTACATGTCTCAAAAGACTTAATGGCGGCTCCTTTGAACAGGTCACTAAGTGTGTCCGGCAGTCCCCCTCCGTCCAGTGGCACAAAGCGAATGGCGGCCGGCCCGGGGGAAGAGGGGAAACAAGTGAGACCCCTATTCACCGTGACTTTTTCGCCGATCTCCAACACAGTCCTGGTCGGGCCGCAACATAAGCACTGGGCGGGTGCACCGGTTTGGGTAACCAGGCGAGGCCCACAGTGGCAGGCACGTCACGGCCTGGTCCATTTGGAACTAGTGCTTCTCACTCTCATGCACCACCCACTCGGAAATTTACCTCCGGTGTGCTGCACAGTAATACTCTAACAGGTTTGGACACGTCCGTCCACCCCTGTCCCGAGGCCGAATCAATAAGGAGTGAACGATACGGGGGCTTCCCGTTCCATATGAAAGCGCGCAAGTCTTTCTGGAGACGTTGGATGTCCTCCAGCGGGATTGATGTGGGAGGCGTCTGAAAGACGCAGAGGACCCGGGGATGTATATTCATTTTAATAGCGTTAATATGCCCCAGCCAGGAGATATAAAGGAGTTTCCACCGCTGCAAGTCTGCCAGAATCGCACGACGAAGTTAAAATGAGACCCCGTGGCACGATTAGGGGTAATAAGTAGGTATTTGAATGTGTCAGTTGACCATTGGAAGGGGGTGGTGTCCTGTAATGCCTTAGCCTCTACGGCTGGGACAGTGAGATTGAGAATGAATGACTTAGCCATATTGACTTTAAAGCCTGAGATACCTGCAAAGGACTGTAGGTCGTCTATGACAGTGGGGAGCGAGACCGCGAGCTGAGCAAGGGTGAGAAGAAGGTCAATCGGCAAACATGCTGATCTTGTGCTCTTCCCCCCCTCCCCCTCGGAGATGCCCCTGATTCCCCCGGAGGTCTGGATGCGGATAGCCATCGGCTCCACTGCCAGGGTAAAGAGCAGTGGTGAGAGCAGGCACCACTGTCGCGTGCCGCGGCCCAAGGTATTAAGTTCCATGGTCCTCCTGTTTACACGGATCTGGGCGGTTGGAGCGCCACAAGAAGCCATGATTTTGGAGACAGTCCCAGCCTCACCTTCTGAAGCACTGCCCGCAGGTATGTCCAGTCCACCCTGTCAAATGCCTTCTCGCGTCAAGCGAGAGGCGACGTCCGTATTTTTGTCGAGTCTGCGGGCCCTCTCTATTAAATGGGCCATTCGCTGCACATTTTCAGCCCCTTGTCGCTGACGAATAAACCCAACTTGGTCCGGATAGACAAGGCTTGGTAAGTACGGGTCATGGTGCGCCGCAAGGATTCTAGTAGAGAGTTTTGCATCCGTGTTAAGAAGGGCTCTGGGGGCGGTATGAGGAGCATTGTGCAGGGTCTTTTTTGGCTTTAGGGATAAGTGAGATTTCTGCTATTGCTATCTTGGGGGTGAGTCAAGAGTCCTGTGAGAAGGAGTTAGAGGGTCAAGAGGTGTTTTGCAATTGGGGGAGGGACATGCGGTAAAAAAGCACCAGAATCCCGTCTGGTCCGGGGGCCTTGCCTAGGGGAAGAGCGCGGACCGCATCACGTATTTCTTCTTCAGTGATGGGGCGTCCAGGAGGATCGAGTGTTGCGGGGACAGGGGCTCTCAGTCACACTCTGTAAGATATGTTTGAAGTCATGTGGGAGAGGGGTCCTTGCGGGAGTACAGTTGCTGATAATGGGCCCGGACAGCCTCCAATTTGTCCCTCTCCGCCGTTACCTAGCCCGCTTCACCTACCTGTTATTTAGCCATATGGGACTAAGCACGTTGGTGCCGTAGTTTGTGCCAGCAGCTTCCCTGTTTTATCGCCCCCTCGTAATTTCGTTGACATAAGGACATTAGGGCGCTCTCAGCTCTACCTGCGCGATGGGCACGCAGCTGGCCACGTAATATGGCCAGCTATCTCTTGGTGCAGCGAGTGGGTGCTGCCTTAAGTTGCTCCAGCTGTTTAATCTCTGCGGTCATTTTAGCTTCTACTAACTGCGCCTCGCGCCTCCGTGCAATAGCTATGTTTGTGATTGTGCCCCTGATGGTAGCTTTAAAACCATCCCAAAGTGTATATTGGGAGCTTCAGGCAGGGCGTTGAGTCGGAAGTATTCTTCTATGCCCTAGCGTATCTCCGCCATATCAACGGGGTCCCGCAATAAGTGTTGGGTCATATGCCAGCGCGGGATTTGGTCCTGATCAGCGTCGGCGTCCCAGGTCAGAGCCAAGTAGGCATGATCAGATAAAGAGATATCAGAGAGCTCTACTATGTGTAGATGTCGCAGGACCGAGGAAGAAACAAAGGCATAGTCAATGCGGGATAATGAGGCGTGAGCATGGGAGTAGAAGGAATAGTTCCTCACGCCAGGGTGTCTGTATCACCACGCTTCTATTAGTCGGTAGCTTTTAATGTCCCGTTTGAGTTTCGCAGACCTAGCGCTTGTATTTTGGAAGGTTGCAGCACTTCTATCGAGGGAGGGGTCCCACACCAAGTTGAAATCCCCACACACAATGACATCGCCTTCTATCTCCCCCAGTTGCTCCTGTAAGGTACGCCAAATAAAGGTGTCTTGGGAGGTGTTGGGAGCATATATGTTGAGCAATGAGCCTGACTGGTACCCTCGCTGTAACTGAAGAGACAGAAAGTGACCCTCCCTATCCCGTGTCTCTTTGATGACAGTGGTGTAAAAAGAGGCCTTGCATAGGATACCCACTCCCAGGGTCTTAGAGGTGTTATAGTCCCAGTGTCGCTTAGGGTATCTGGGGTGCGCCGTGCGGTGGAGGTGGACCTTAAACAGATGTGTCTCTTGGAGCATCAAGACGTCTGGGTATTGCTTCAGTACATAGTTCCACAATTGCTTGCGTTTGTTCAGCGAATTCAGGCCTCTGACATTTTGAGAAAGTAATTGAAGTCCACCCAAAGCTAGTGGGGGGTCACTGGGATTATCAGTGGGGGGGCTGATTCAAGTCAGTGACAGGGCAGGGGCACTCATATTATTCTGAGAAAGGGAGGCCATCTCGGTCGCCTGCATCCCATACCCTGATCAGTTGTAGCCCCTGCAGTAGGAATCCACTCGTGTGGGGGCCCACATCTACCCTCTCCCCAGTACCCCCGCCACAAGGCCCAGCCCGCCTCCCCAACCCCCACCCCCTGCAGCCACCAGGGTGTCCTCACCATATGTCAGCGCTACTTAGAGTCCAACCTGCAAGAAAAAACAAAAAAAGGCAAGTAACAACAAAAGACACATTGGGTCCAACTCTGACTTATTCTATACGCGTAGACCGGCGCCCAGGCGCTTTAGTCCCGCTAGAGGAGTTACCCTCCGTAAGAAAAAGTCTATGGGGGTCGACTATCAGCAGTCCAAGGGGAATTGTAAAATTCCATCTTTAGAGCACCCTGAATGCCCCGGGGCCCGCCTCCATCCACACCAGGGTAGCACAGGAAAGGTATGGAAATTGGGTCAGTTTGGGTCCGTGTCTGAATTATCGTGCGCCCCCAAGGAGCCAGCAGTGGAGTGGTCAGGAGAGGAGTCTCCGCCAAGCGCTCGGAAGTGATTGATTATGTCCTGCTTGGCAGCGTGGGAGGAGCGACCAACTTGCTGTTTGCAGGCACAGCGCTGCGGGGCTGTAGTCCATTTGGACTTAAGATCGTGCCCCAGCTCATCCAGTCGGGGCGGTCTTATCACTGGTCGACAGTTCATCCGGGAGTCCCAAGCGGCTTTGCCTCTGTCAGGGAGTGCAGTAAGCGGCATTTGCCCTCCCATTGGAATAGGAGAGCGAAGGGGTGGCCCCACTGGTAGTGTATTCCTTGGGCGCAGAGCTTGTCTGTAACATGCATGAAGTCACGGCGCTTCCGGAGAGTGACCGTGGAGAGGTCTTGGTAGAGTTGGATCTTGTGGCCCTGGAAAGTGAGCTCAGCCTTTTTTCCTAGCCGCTTGCATGATCGCTTCTTTTTTGGTGAAAAAGTGCTCCCTGGTCAGAATATCGGGTCCAGCACTCGCTCTCCCAACTCTGTGAGACTCGTTGGGCCCGGTCTAGAGCGGGGGGGAGG
Organism: Triturus cristatus; assembly: GCF_964204655.1. Classification (NCBI taxonomy): domain Eukaryota; kingdom Metazoa; phylum Chordata; class Amphibia; order Caudata; family Salamandridae; genus Triturus; species Triturus cristatus. Next base: position 318,693,363 of record NC_140586.1, on the reverse strand, counting down.
CATCGTCATCTCCCCGAACAGCCTGTCGGAGTTCCGCAGTAAAGGCCATAATGTCCATCCAATCCCTCCGCACCCGGTGGGACACCCCGGATGCGGATGTTACGGCGGCTCTGATTTTCTAAGTTCTCCTGCCTTATTTGCAGCTCGATGTGCTGATCTTCTAGCGCATTGAGGCAGCGCCAGAGCATCTCCTGGTCCTCCGCCCGCGTGTCAACAGTCCGCTCCGGTCATCCACCCTATCACCAATCTCTGACACCACTTTATGAATGTCCCGTAGGCCCGCCTTTAAGTCGTCTCTGAGAAATGAGATATCAGTTCAAATCTCCTGGAGAAAGCTACCATGGTCAGGGCGCTTCAGGCTGGGGGCTAGGGGACTGCTGTGCAACAGGAGAGGTGATCCGGCACCTGACCCCCCTCAGGCCCCCACAAACACACCTGGTCTTCCACGCGTCGGGTGTGCGCCTCAATGGTGGATTCATCTCTCAGTGGCCCAGCGTGCAGCCAGTACAGTCTGCTTACCAGAAAGACGCGGGCCCGCCTCTGCACCGTGGCCAGCCGCTTCACAGGCTCACCACCAAGTAGTCCTTTATGCGCCAGCAGGCTGGGCTGCTCCCGTCCGGCCCAGTGTGTCCATGCAGGTTTATGGGTCATGTGGGGCCGCTCGCTCCCCAGGTCCTGTGGCTCCATGTGAAAGCGGAGGACGTCTCGGGCTGTGCTTTACCGGTTCGCGGGGGAGTTAGGGCCCAGTTCAGGCCTACTCTCAAGGCTGTCACCCAGCTCTGTCAGCCGCATCAATGTCGGGCACCGCCTCTGTCGAGCTCCCAAGCCGCCGGGGGGGGGGGCCACGGGAACAAACTGGGGTGAGCCCACCCCCGGCGCATTGGTCAGGCGGAGCCTAGTGTTTCCGCATCACTGGAGGGGATGGGCACTGTGCGGGTGCCAAACTCTAGATGGCGCCTGCTGGTCCCCTCCACCAGTCTCAGTGCCCCAGCAGTGCAAGGTGCCACCTGTCTGGCCAAATGTGGCACGGGCTCTCACCAGCCAGGCTTCAGTGGGTTTCGGGGGCAGATGATGACCCCCCGAGCCCGTCACAGAGCCGCGGGCTCCAGTACCAAAATGGCGGCTGCTGCCCTCAGCCGTGGTGTTCCCACGGGGCAAGCAGCTGCAGATCCGGGTGCGGGCAGCCACTAAACGGGTCCCGGCAGGTTCCAGGAACAGATAGGAGCACCTTAGGCCAGCCGCAGATGTTCCGGTGCTTTGTAATGCAGCACAGCGGGTTCTGTGAAGATGGAGAGTGATGGAGACATGTCTTACTCCATTGATCCCGTGGCCGGGATGAGCTTCTTAAGGAGCCTGAAGTCAAGCTTGCGCTCATTAGTGGGATCACTGCATGTGTGAGTTTGTTGTTTTTTATGGGGAATGTTTTGAACCAAATGAGGGCTCTACTTGCTTTACTGCGGAGAACAGTCTGTGCATAAGGACCAGGTGATCCACAGGGTCAAAAGCATAGGATAAGTTGGGGGTTGACTAAACTACCATATCACTCATCAAGCATCTGCAGTAGATCTTCCCAAAATGCTAAAAGGGGACAGTCTTCTGTATTTGTAATTTCTTTGACACCACATTTGGGTTGAGGTTGAACAATGCTGAGGGTCGAAACAGGATTGCTGTTTTCCAGACTACAGCCATCTCTCTGCCTGTGATCACCAGTGGAAGATTGGTTTATAAGTGGCCAAGATAACCAGTTATATGATGGATTTTCTCTGCAGTGGGATTATAGTGTCTTCCTCAAGACTGTCTAGGCCCTTGCCTTCCCAGAAAACTTTGGTTTTCAAGCCTTGTATAAGAGGAGCAAAAGCATGGCCCTATAAGAGCAAGTGAAGAATCTGTTCATATGTCAATTTTTGGCCTTACAGGTAGGCAAAATATTGCAAAATGAGTCTTGTTATACTTTCTCTAAACTTCAGAAGAGATGGCCATGTGAAGGCACCTAATAGATATTAGGTTTGGCTTGGAGGCTGTTGAACATAGGGCGACTGATAAGTGATTATCTGCTACAGATGATCATTAACATTGGCAGCAAAGTATTATTTGTATCTTTGCAGAACTCATGAGGTTACTGAAATCCTCAACTGAATGAAAAATTAGATGGCTTTTTGAGGTCTATTAAAGTCAACTTATTTTTGCATAGTGCTTCATGGAGCTGTCTATTTGCTCTATAAATTAAGTGTTTCTTTGCCCATTGAAATGGTACTTGCTGGTTATACCTTAGGAGAATGAAATGCTCATGTGGTAGTGCTGATGTGCAAATATATAGTACAGGTCACATTAGATGTAAAAAGTGAGTGTTTAATAGTTAACCATTTGTTACAGAGCTCTGATTTCAATTTTTGCTTGGGTGTTGACATCACAGCCTTGTACACACATCTGTATTCTATTAATCTCTTAGAGGTTCCTTTATAGTATCCTCAACCGAGCTGGCTGCAGCAGCTAATTGACTTAACACATGGTCCAATACCAGACTTGTGCTGAAAGATTAACCCACGGAGCCATGCAGACGTCTTACCTTTTTTCTTTTAACCAAGTGTTAATTTTATTTGCAAATTAGTTACGAATTGTATAAATGCAATACCGCATGGCGATCCATGTCGGGTCTTTCTATACATCGGGCGTTGTCACTTGATCCAGTATAAATGTAAACAGAATGACATCACACAGGTCCAGGTCTACAGTACTTTAAATGTAAAGATGGTACTTCATTATGGTGGTAGTTCCCCCATCACTGTGCCATCCCACTCAGAAAATACCCAGTTATTTCCCATATTGACAACACATCAGTAGGTCCTGTTAGAAACTACAGGCTGAAAGGGGTATGTTATATGATTTTTTAAATGAATTCTAGTAGCCAATGCTACAAATGAGGCCCATGTACACATTCTTGTAACTATTGTGTGTTTTAAAATGTGTGTGTGTGTATATATATTATATATATATATATATATATATATATATATATATATATATATAATCTCATCTGAGGACCACTGTGTAACATTACATCTCCACAAAGGCAATGACTGTGGTTTCTGGACTTCCACCACTTGGCTAGCCTTTGTTTGGCCAATACTGGCGTTAGATCGGTAAATGTACATGTATATTTGCCCACTCCTCTATGCAAGAGCAACCCCAACAGACACATCTCAAAAGAAACAGTGATTTGGGCACATGAAGGCGTTCGGATTTATGACTGCATTTCTTTTCTGAAGTTGGTTAGCTCGAGGCTCCCCCAACTCATGTGCAATTTGTCTGCCTTACAGGTATGGTATCTAGGGCAGTTGCCTGGAATATTGCCAAATATCTTATGAAATCTTATTGGGTTGAGGTATGTGCAGTGGAAATAATTGGTATATCTCTTTAAACCTACTATTTCTAGAGACATATGTTTTATGTGAAAACACTCTGTCCCATTCATCATATTCAAATGACATACCAATGTCATTTTCCCAACACCTACAGGCATTCACATGTGAGTTGCCCATGGTGTCCTTCAGCATATATTAGAGATGGGATATTGCCCTATGGTCTAATCCCCAAGTTGTTAATGTATGAAAAAATTATGTTCGTCTTTGGTTAAAATATTGATATTGGCCCATATGTACTGGTGCACTTACCAGTCTGACATATGTTAGGAATTGTTCTGAAAGGATGTTATACTTTTCATTTATTTTCATGAAAGTTCAGAGGAGTAGATGTCCCCCAAACAAAGTTACTCAACCCCCATCTGGGAATACGTCTGTGGACAAATATTTAACTTCCACACATTTCGGAATCCGGAGCTCATTTTTCCAGATACCACAATTGTGCAATAATGTAATAATAATCATAATTTGCAGCGCCCATTCCTCCTTCAGTATGTGTGCGCTGCAGTGAGTCTAGCGAGACTGTCTCCTTTCACTCCCTATCATTGGTGTTAACAGTGAGTCTAGTTCTGGGGTAGTAAAACTGGGAGATTTTAGAAATGATTCAATAATTGGGGGAGAATGATCAATTTGGACAGTGCCACTCTGCCCATTACTGACCAGGCTATTCTTTTCCAGAAATTTGCCTAATTTCTAATCCTCCAGGGTTTTGTGCATGCTTCTGTTCATCAGATCTGATTCCTGGTAGATGCCCTAATACCTTTAAAAAATTGTAATTCCTACCGTAGTACGTTTTAGTACTAGGGGAATTAACCTGATTTCTCCTTAATTGTATTCAAGCCCAAGAAAGAACCAGGGTTACATAACATATCGATCACCTCTTGCAATTGTGTTGGTGGGTCCCAAATATAATGGAGAACATTGTGAACGAATAGCAAGATTGGATGATGCCTGCCGAATATTTCTACTTCGTTTACAACCCTGTATGTTGTAAAGTGACATGCCAGGTACTCTATAGCAAAAGCAAACAATAGAGGTGAAAGGGGACACCTTGTCTGGTGCCCCTCTGTGTTCCATATAGGATCATATATATGGTGGTTATCACTCTTGTTGCTGGATGTATACAGTAATCTAATACTATCCAACATGTTTGGGCCAGATCCTATTTCTTTCTATCCCAGCATAGCAGTAGGGTCAGCTAGTGAATCAAAGGCTTTCTGTATATCTAGAGCAGCCACTGATGCCCCAGGTCAGTTAGGAGACATTGCGGCAAGAACATAGTCACCCAAGATTGAGACGACTTGGTATCAACACCCTGTGGTCTGAGTGCGTTCGCTTAGGTAGCCTCAGGATCACTCTGTTGGAAAATATGTAGCTCAGGAATTTGTAATCTAAATTTAAAAGTGATGATGGTCTGTATGAGGTCTTTTTAAGTTTGTCTTTTACTGGTTTTGGTAGAATCGTTGTCACATCTTCACTTTTCTTCAGCAGCCCTCTGGTTATTTTTCTGTCATTGTATAATTCAAGTTACTTGGGGAACAATTAGGTTGCAAATTTATAGTAGAATTCTATGGGTAACACATACAATCCAAGTGATTTGTTACCCCTCAAGGCTTGAATGGCTTCCCTATTCCCTGTCGCCTTTATAGGTTGTTCTAGTGTTTCAGACCATTCCACTGGTAGTACTTGCAGCCCTAGTGAGTCTAAATATTCCCATATACGTGTGGTTTCAATGAATGGTGTTTTGGGTTTAAAACAATTTGTTCTAGTCCCTGAAAACGTCATTTATTCAGCTTGAGAGTATCCCTATGTGATTTCTTATTTTGTTTATTCAGTTCTATTGTGTTCAGTTGCAGCTAGAGCAGCAAGTAAAGTCCCTATTTTAACTCTCTCTGAGTGCCTTCTATTTTATGTTTTGTAGTTAAAATATCAAATGCACTTTAAAAGGGTGGTCAGATTTTGACTGGCTTCTCTCAGTCAATTTGTTCAATTACCCATAAGTGTAGTCGTATTTCAGTAGTTAGCCCCCTTCTCTGGTTCCTACAGAATGGTGTCTCTGATGCCCTTGGCCCTCAAGACACATTCCTCTACCACTTTAAATGCTCCCATTTCTTCCCACTGCCTCCCATAGACGACCTTGTTCTCTGTGAAATAGTAATTCATTTCCTCCCCACCAAAGCTGGGTCTCGTAACATGGTCACATTCAGTCGCCATGAAGGAATGAGTTTGCTGTTTGTTCCGACCTATCGTCCAGAATAACTGGCTATGGTTTAAGATCATTTTACAGAGGTCCTGGTTTCTGCGTTGACGTCCCACAAAGTCCTCTATGGTCTGGCAGTTGTCGCAGTCAAAGACCAATCCTCCCGGGGTTGATAAACTCCCCTTCTGAGCATCCTAGCAACTTTCAGACACAGGGAACTCTGGTGCTACTCTTTGCATTGGGTCTTGGTCATCGGCTGCATGGGGGCTGTGGTAGTGGTTCAAAGACTTTGGGCTACCACCTTGCCCCCAACAGGCTTCTTCAGCTATTGTGTTCCTGTGCTACAAACAGGAGGCCAACCAGCTGGCCCTTGGAGTTCTCTTGGCTTGACTGCGCGCTGGAGACCGCTTCTCCTTGAGCAGGACACTGCAGGTACACTCCCTCTCTTTACTAACAAGTAGGTGCAGTCTTCTTCCGTGCAGCCTCTCTTTGCTGCCTCTCAGTGCAGCAGGGCAGTCCTCCTTCAGTCCATCTTCCAAGTCGGTTGAGATCTGAGGTCTAGGTGCCAGAGCTCCCCCCTTTATGCTCAGAAAGTGCCCTCAGGACAGGATGCGGTTGGAAGCCAATGGTCTATCCGGTTCCCTCCCAACTGGTGACCACTTCCTGTAGACTGTGGAATCTGGCTATCCCAGGATGTACCATTCTGCCCACTCCCAAGATGGTGAGACCCCGCTTTCTGTGTTCAGACCTCCCTAGTCCACCCCCGGGGTTTCTACCTCAGGGCTACATGCCTCTGTGGCAACTTGTTTGACAATTGGTTTCCCCTCTCTGCTCCCCATGCCAGGCTGTCTACCTCAACAATGGGGCAGCCTTCCAGCCTGGTGTAACAATTCTGCCCTTTAAAGGCAACTCCACCTTTGAAGTCTGCCTTTTGGGGCTAACACCCAAGTGGCTAACTGCAGGAGGGACCTTACACCTCCTTGGCCTACAATCCCTCAGCATTCTGTTCTCCTGGAGAGACATGCCAAAGACTCTCCCGAAGGGGAACAATGACTTATAGAGCAGGCTTCATGTGCGCCCGGGAAGGCACAGTAGTTTTAAAGGCAATAAAGCAGCAGCTTTGCTAAAGCTGCGCACTGCAACCAATTATATTAATTTCGACTTGAGTTCCAAGTCGGGCTTAATGTAACAAATTGTTTGATACCCTGGAGTGCCTACTTTGGACGCACTGTTCAGGAGTTAGCACAGCTCAGAAGTCGGTGTGTAACCTTGTACCCGCCAATTAGGCGACCAAGTCTTTTCACAATAAATACGCCAGTTTTGCATGCTTTACTATCAGGACTTGCAAAGTACATGTCCTGCCTGTGTCATATGTTGCGCTGTGCCTTTAGGGCTCGGAAGGCCTGCCAGAGGGATGACTTACATACACATGTCCAGGGGAAGTGGTATTTTTTTTTACCATTGCTTTCAATGGCAAAGCACTGTATGACTGCTCTACCAGTCTGCAGTGACAGGCTTGGTGACTCGTTTTACGTTGGGGACCTTCAGGGTGGCACAACATTGCTGCAAGCCCTGTAGAACCCCTCTAATATACATGCCCTGGGTACCAGGGTACCCTTTAGTAGGGACTTAAAGGTAAGATAGCAATTTCCAGTTGGGTACAGCCAGTTCGTCATACAATTTAGGGTCATGGCAAAAGCACTGACGTCTGGTTAGCAGTACCCTTCATAGCACCATCCCTCTTCCCTTGTCATCAGTATGTCTTTCAAATAATCTACATATCTTAACAAGGTTACCACTACAATTCTTCTTACATTTTATGCATTATCATTTCCATATCCTTATATTAAAACCACATAATTAAAAGGTACTTTTCATCAATTCATAAAAACCAAGAATATATAAAACAATCCTCATTGTCCACAGTTAAGCAGTTTCGTCTTCACTATTTCTATAAACTTCAAAAGTCTGCCCGTGAATTGCAAACTTTCTCCTTGTTAACTGGCTCTGACTGCTTGTCGACATGTTCGTATCATTTGACTATTAAAGTCTGACCTTAACAGCCTCCTACGTTCACCTGTTAGAGAAGGGCAGCTACAAATTATATGGCAAATATCTTCTCTCTTGTGGTTACAGAGGCGACACATCCTCTCACTACTCATCATTTTCCATGCAGGGGCGTCTCCAAGAAATTGGCTATTTCCAAATCGGAGATTGATAAACTTCAGCTTTGCCCTTTGGCTATTTGTGTCTCCTGAGCTATTTGAGCTCTGAGGTTTTAACATACCGTACGAAGCAATAACTGTCCACGCATGGGATCTCTTTGCCAATACTGATTTATCCCATAAAGACGACAATTTTTTACTGCACCCATTTATAACATAATTAAAAGCCACCTGTGAGAGGGGTAAGGCCCATAGTTGTTCCGCCTTGAACGTGTCTATTGCCAGTTTAAAATATTCATGAGCCAGCTTATGTTTATTATCACCTATTGCCTCCCAGACCACTGTCGTAAGCAAGGAGTTATTATCCCTCCTAATTTTATGGCAGAATTTTAAATATGCTCCTAAGCTGCTTAGGTTCTGTCGTTTAAGTCCCAACTCAAGTCGGGTTTGCGCTGGTGAAGTTTGTCGAGGTAGATTAAACAGGCGTCGGTAGGTCCCTGTCACTAGTTTATCTATGGTGTTGTCCGCACACCCTCTAAGGTCTCTACTCCATATGCAAGAGTTGGAACATGTTTAACTGACATAATTGTGATAATGGATTAAGGGAAAGCCCTTTTAAGTTATTCTGGAGTGTGGGAAATGCTGCAATTAATGAGTTATTTCTTCACTGTAGTGCAGCACACGGATTTTTACCTGTGCCCCTAGCATCTATTATAACACCCAGATATCTATACTCAGTAACCGATTCTTAACAAGGTTACCACTATTAAATGACAGTCTCTGGTCATCGAGGTGACTGTGGGGCCCGTGTCTCGTGGCTGTTCATCAGTGTCCCCACTTTGTGAGGATGTATCTTCTCTGGAGTCACTTACTCTCCTTGTGGATTCTGAGTCTCTCAAGGCCTATGCTGCTGCCACTGCTACAGCTGCCACTTAATCCACTAGTATTCAATCCTGTGAAAATTGACCCGGTTTCTTGTTCAGCTTCCTGTGTCCCTTTTGCAAGTCTGGATTTGGTAATCCGGTTCATGATAGTCTACCATTCGTACACATTAATTTTCCTGCCACTCTCAGGCTGCCAACAACTTTGTGGAAAAGTGAGATTTGCCTTCATGCACTACCTTGAGTTTAGCTGGAAATTCAAGCATTTAATTGATCTGCATAGCACTATATTTAGTCTCTGGGGCTGTACTGCCGCAGTGTAGTCTGGAAATATCAGTATACTATTGATATGCACTTGAAAAGAGTTGTGTGATCGGAATTTTTGTAGGATGCCACCATGGTCTCAGTAATTCTGTAGCCTGGCAATCACCGGCCTGTGGAATGCACCCAGTGGAGGGTATGGGACTCGCCTTGAGGGGCAACAGTTATTGCTTTCGTAAGTTTCTGTAGTCCTACGATGTGGCTGTTACTCCTGCAAGAACAACCTTCTACATCTTCAGTTAAAAATTCCAAAACCTATTCTATCTCGTAAATCTAATATCTCCTTCATCCATGCCCATGGCTGAGTTATACCAGACCACGTTCAGTCTTTCCAGTGCTCTGAGATTTTACGCTAATCAGCATGTAATAAACCCATCTCAAGTGCCATGGTGCTGATTTTGCTTTCTATGGCAGTGCTTGCTTCCTGTATGTTATTCAGTATAAGTTCTAGGTGAACTGGGGAGGCCTGAGCTAAACCAAATGATGTCTTGGATTGAGGGACCCATTCTGCTTGCAGTTCTGCATTGTTTACATTCTGCCAGCAATTGTATTCTGAGGGGAAGGGAGGAAGAAATAATCTACACCTCGGAAGCACTTAATCAACCCTTAGCAGCAAGTGGCATTTTGCTGAGAGAGATCTGGTGATGACCCTTCAGATGTTGAATTTCCTTACTTTTCAAATGTTAAGTCTTTGGGCCCAGCGCTCCGCCCACTGGAAAGTGGAATGCATACAATGGCCAGTACAGCAGACATTGTTCAGACAGTGCTATCATGCAACACTTGGAGAAGGCATTAGACCAGGAAGGAGGCCAGCTGAATGTTTTTGCCCACACCCACCTCCACAATTAAGACTCCACCACAACAGTGTCTTTTCAGCAGGTCAGAAAGGGTGGGGGCTGAGCCGTTCAGCACAGCTGAGAGACCAGTGGAGGCTCAGTCTGCTTCTCACCTTACAGTTTCATCTTCCACTACCCACGGCTCTGCGTTGATGGTGGTTCATGCTGTTTTCCTCCCAAACATGGAAAAGAATTCTCTGGAGGAGAGCAATGCTCCATTTTCCTCTTCCTTTTGGTGGCTTTGTGGCCTCTGTGAACCGAGTCTAGTAGAGGCAAAAGTCTACTATGGGTCAGCTTTTCAGGACCGTAAACTGGCCTGGGGAACACCTTCCAAGTTACTCTTCAGCTGTCCCTAAATCAGTGTCAATGACTGTCCAGGCTGCTTTCATCCTTAGGCACGACAAAGGTTTCTCTGGTGGGTGTATGGTTAGTTTCCTCCACCTAGTAATTACTACCCTATCTCCTCAGGGCAGGCAGAGGTCTACTGTGTCTCAACCTCCACCGTCTCCAGATCTATCTGTGCCCTTTGGTCGATAAGCAATGGATTGTGCACTCCAACTAGGATGATTTCAGATTACAGAGATGGGATGTGGCTGCAGTTCTAGAAACCACGTATTGGCGGCCATGTTGTTGGGTGCGCCATCTGTTAAGCCCCACACCCAGCCCCACCTTGTCAGACAAGCATATTTAAAACATTGCTTTCTCTTCTCCTCTCAAGCTGTCATATTATGGGGTTTGGGTACTGCTATTGCTTCCTCGCCAAACATGTGCTATACCGTTACAGATGCTGCAAGCAGAAAATGTTACTTATCTGTAACAACTGTTTGTAGAAGGGCTGATTCACATGCACCCTCGCCACCTCCCCAGAAACAATTGTAAATAAATATTTGTGGAAAATTATACATATTTTCTGTGGACCCTAATTGTGACAAATTTGCCAGTACTTAAACATCATAGCTCTTCTCTTTCAACACACATATACTTACTGCAGGAGAAAGGCACAATTTGAGGTGGAGTCTTTGTCCTGGCCCATTGTAGATTCCAGGGAGGAGACTACTAGTCACCTTGAAACGGAAACTCCTTGTTTACAAGTAAATCAACTTGTAATGTTCAGAGTCCAACACTAGAAAGCAGGAGTGTGCACATGATGCAAATTCACAGCACTACGTGCAAATCGATTGTTACAGGTAAGTAACACTTTCTATGTTGTATTTTTATAATATCACATTATTAGACACCAGCTAATCAGTTTACAGGTGAAGTTTGTGACCTAAGCAATCCTGAAATAAGGAAGTGTAGGAGTTTAATGATTGACTCGTGGGATGATTATATTCTTGAGTATATTGATGTGGCCTCCATTTTCAAGCTTATGGTAAGATGGATTTGTTTCTTATGTTAGCAGAGAATGATCTGCTGCAGTGGTAAAATCAGTGTTTATGTACTGATAATACAGTCTTGCAATGCCAGCAGCTCTAATTTCATAATTTCACATTCCTCAGTTGCTCTCCAGATCTCCGATTCAGCATGGCTCTGTGCGACCAGGAGAAGGTTTTTCGAAGGACACGAAAAACTGCAGTGATTCAAGGGATAAAGGATCTCCTTGGTCCAGAGAAGAGTAAAGACCTAATCTCCTCACCACGTGATGTGAGTTGAAATGCTTTTATGCTGACTAATTTAGAAAATATGTTCGCCATTTTAGGATTACAGGTTCACATTGTAGCTTGCTCTTGCAGTCTAACTCAAAAATCCAAGAACATTAAAACAAGCAAAAAATTCCTCTTCTTCTCGACTCTTACTGTCAAGAGGAAGTACTTTAAATTTAGTCTGACAGCAGGCCCCATTTTTCATGCGGGTACGTATGAAAAACCGCTTGTTATTTTGGCTTGTGGCTACTGTCCTCATTGGACTGAGTGACTGCACATAGACTAACTTCTCAGCAAAAAAATACCATAAGAGTAGTCACAAAAAATGTGTGCTTTCTTGATTATTTGCTAAAATTAAAGCTTGGGCTCTGGTTAAAGATATTAGAGTGGAGCTACGTTCCGATAGCAACTATGGTCCACTTCTGACTTCGGTAGCTTTTAGATTGTTTGTGCTTAAATACACAGTTTGGTGAGAATACAACAGGTGCTGTTGAGGTCTTTCCGTTTACTAACCACGAGCCACAAAAATGGACAATTATGCATAACCTGCCTGTGTAATTGTAAGTGCATTTATATAGCGCTTACTACTACTGGCAAGGCATCAAAGCACTTTTTCGGCGTGTAGCATGCTACTCTGGAACCCAAAAAGGATTAGTGGTGAATTTTAGAATAGTGAAATATGCAATTAGTTTGAACGGTGGGCATGTTTTTCTGTTATTTGGATTGAAAAGGATAGTGGAGGGATAGAAAAGGGCAGGGTTTGCATTTATATAGCGCTTGCTGCCCCTCATTAGGTGTTGAAACGCCTTTCGTGAGTAGCACTCTACTCTGGAACCCAAAGGGTTAATGTGGAATTAGTATAGGGGAAAATGAACATAATTTGAGTGATGGACATGTGAGTCTTATGTGGATTGAAAAAAGGATAGTGGAGGGATAGAAGAGGGAAGGGTTTGCATTTATAAAACACTTGCTACCCCTGATGAGGAGTTGTATTGCTTTTCGACATGTACTATATGTAGGATGGTTTATATATAGTTTGGGGGCAATTGAACCAGAGATAGAGGAACAGTTAGCAGGGGACCTAAAAGGTGGGAGGAAGGGTTGCCAACTTGGAGCAAATTGATGAGAAGGTCTTGTTTTCATTACCACCTTTGTACATCAAAGAGTAGCAGTAGCAGACGGCCGTTCGAATAGTTTGATTCTTGCCGTTTCAGTAGGTACAGTTGATTGTTCAGACCATAAAAGCTCATTGTAAGTACAGGTGCAGAGGAGGATCTGCTTTATAGGTGGTGTTAGACAGCAAAAAAAGCAGATGCAGCACAGCCTAGGAAGATGTAGAAGCAAAAAAAGCAGATGCAGCACAGCCTGGGAAGATGTAGAAGCGGTCTCTCAATTGGAAGAATACCAAAAGGTTTGAGGAGTTTGCTTGTCTCCTGGAGGTCACTTCGGTAGAGTCAAATGACCTGAAATATGTATAGTAAAACATTAGTCTGCACGAGTTCAAAACAGTAACTGCGTGGTCCATGTTTCACCTGCTGAATCACAAGTAGGCACTCCTCCCTGCTTGATAGCTAGTTGCCAGATGTAGGAAGCGAATATTGGATAAAAGTTAAATAAATCCTTGGGCCCTAAACACTTAAAAGTATATCTGTACTTTACACAACCTAAATTATAGGAGTGTTTACTAATAAAGGTGTTTAATGCTGTAGCCAGGAGAGAATATATTCCTGGATTCTGTTGGTTATGCAATTGTCCACCATCATAAGAAAGGGAGTCTTTCAAAACTCGCTGATTAGAGACCAATTTCCGTATGAGGATGGTGCTTTTAAAAGTTATGGTCAGGTTGAGCATTATTGAATCACAATTGGGGTTGAGCAGACTATTAAAATGATGTGCAAGAGTGTTAATATTAGTTTAGCAAATGTGTCTTCCATGCAGCCTTAAATGCCACAAACATTACATGTGCAAACTAGTACATTTGAAAGAATGAGAAGAAAAATATAAAAAAACTTGTATGTGTTATTATTGAACAGATTGTTAACATGTAATGTTTATTAACAATGAGTTTAGAGTCATGATAGCTTTGAGTAAACATAGGAGTTAAAGCATTTCTCAGCCAGATTGACAGGCTTCAGGGTGTACTGATTAGCAGTTTTAGAAACATTTATAGAATTAAGTGGGATGATTTTAGATAGTACTTTGACCTGCCAGCCTCATAGCACATCTTTGTAAACCTTAAGTGCTTCTGATAGAAAGGGAGATTTAACAATTTCCCAACCAGGGTCATGTTTGTAATAAACCTGAATATATGAACCTTTGAGACAAGCAAGAGTTATTTGTTGACTTGTTTGTACGTTCAGAAAGAGGCATACACAAAGAAAAATGTAATCTTCATGATGGCTTCATATTCAACGGGTATTAACTTTGATTTGAGGTGCCCATGGACGAGCATTACCCATTGTCTGGAAAAAATGCCAAAATGATGCTGTAATAATTTAATCTTCTTTTTTAATGTTAAAGATTGTTATGTTAAAATGCTTGTAAAGCGCACGTGTACCCGGAGGTGTCTTGACACTGCTTCAATGGACTGAACAGTACTCTTGTGAACATCTTACATAGCTTGTTTGTTAAAAAGTCATATTTTTAGTGTTTTCCTGAAGGGGAAAAAGATCAGATAAGGATTTTATATGACGAGGTAGAGAAATCCATAACCTCGTAGCATTTACAACAAAGCTTCTTCCGCCCTATGAAGAGCGCCTATAGTGAGGAATAAAAATATTTTTTGCATTAGGAGAACTAAGTTGTCTGGTAGGGCAGTACCATTTGAATGTTTTTTCCAGATATTCTGGTCCTGGATTACAATTTAAGAAGGTTTTGCTGTAGTTGACGTTTTTCATCACAAGCTAGCTTTTGACTTAGCAAATCAGCCTCTTGTGTAGGCTGCCTTGACACTACTTCGAGAACAGAACTGTAGGTATTTCATACCCAATCAGCAGCAAAAGTGGAATATGAGAAAGCATAGGAGTGTACAGAAGAATTTCCTATGCATACTAGGTTACAACAGGGATGAATTGATTTTATTTGTGATTGCTGCAGGAGATTTAGAAATATAAAACTTGACCCTCTAAAGCAGAGCGGAGAGAAAGTAGCCATATTGCTGGTTACTGGTGGTATTGTGCTTTTGTCATTTATTATCTATGCCCGCCAACTGAAATGTTTAGAAACATACTGCTATCAGAAAACAAAACTGCTGATTAATGTTTAGAAAGAGAAATGAATGAAATTGAAGCCTGAGATACATTTAAGGATACCCCGCACCCACCCCTGGATGCTTGGAGGGAATCTGTGAATCAGGCCGGTGCCTTTCTTGCCTTCTTATGGAGCTTTTTGACTGCTTGTGTCTCTACCTCTGGTACCAGGACCTTGTACACCTTCCCCAGTGCCCAGTGGATACAGTGAATCTGTGCTGCCTCCCATAGCTCCTTGAATGAAAACAGCTCTGTCTAGACAGATATGTCTTTCAGTGTGAAGTGTTATTGCTGGAAGGCATGCTATGGAAGAAAAAGCACATGAAATAAAGAAGGCAAGATATGGGAGATTGTTTAAACTCCTGTCCCTTTTGTCCCAGAGAGGCATGGCCAGGGAACCTGAAAAGCAAAAGAGGTAGGTAATGTGGTGTAAGAGTACCCAAAGCCATGAAAATCCCCTAAATCTTACAACCTACTTGATGTGTACCCCTAATTGGAAACCAGCATCAATAATGACCACCTCAAGAAGCCTTCCATTGCGGTCCTACTTGCTGTCTCTGCCTTACTTGGTCATGTCCTTTTTCTGAAGAAAGACATGTAAGTCTTATCTAGGAATCGTAGGAAGGCTGAAACTGATTAACATAGTAACACGTAAGAGAAAAATATTAAATGGCACACAGAGAATAAAGCGGGGACTCCAGCCTTGCGTGTCAGAGTACCATCTTCATGTTAATAGTTGCCCCCTCAGATGGACACAGATTGCCTATGACCTCCTAAAAATAGGAGTGTCCACAGCTGGGCCTGAGCACTAGACCGTCAAGCTAACCATTAGTCCTTAGCAGACAAAAGGGAAATACCTAAACGTGACCTCAATGGGTAGTAGCCTTAAGAATCCCACCCGGACAATGGTTAAATTTTGAATCTTCCTCCAGTATGCTAGCTCCTTATCTTTGGGTCCCAGCGGTCTCCCCCCCCAGTACCCCTCTCTTACCACTGAGATTTGACCTAGGCCTTAGACCAATTTTGGAAGAACTGGGCCTTAAACCCTTACTGTACTGGCGGAAATTATGGTCTACACCAGAATTGTTTGAATATAGATCTGAGCTTAAGGAAATCATGAGACTTTGCAATCCTGTACGGTTTCCCTGGCTCAGACACTAGACAGACAGAATCTATGGTCTCATCCGGAAAATACTTGCCCCAGAATCTCAAGGAAGACTCTCTCCAAAGACTATTATGAACATCATTTACGTGTCCAAATTAAAATTTCACAGGAGAGGTCCCTAACGGGTACATTTCTGGAGTTTAAAGACTCATACCTTCTAGAGCTAGTATATGACAATATTGGCCCCCCGCTTACCAGGAAGCTCTTCATGCAATGGAGGTACAGCACCCTTCCCCTTAAAGCCCACACTGCTTGCTGGACAAACTCCGAGACTTCGTTACAATGCCCAGCATGTGCGCACCCGAGAGAATGTGACTTGCACATAATATTCTTTTGCCCAGCATATAGAAGAGCAAGAAAGTATTGGCTTGTTCCAATTCTTAAAAACTTGGGCTTTAGGGGCTACCTTCCGGCATACAGGATCTTAAAAAGAGATCTTTCGGCCCCAATTGTTTTTGCAGTTTCAAAATTTTTAACGGCAATGTGGCACAGCCGCAGTCAATGTATTAAGTTATCATCAATTGAATGACTGTTCTATATTTTGGTCAATTGTTTGCAAATTATTACTGTATCATTTTGTTTTAAAATGTTTTTATGATGTACTCTTTTATGGTCCTAGAGACCGAAATAAAGATCAAGAAGAAGAAAAATACAGATTTTAACCTCAATACTAGGCTTAAACAAGCCAGAAGTGAAGCATTATACAGCTTAACTTGCTGCAGATAAATCCAACAGATTTTTAGGGCATTTTCTTATTCTAGTACTGCAACGAAGAAATTCACTATGGTCTCCACTGGAAATCTGAACATCATGATGATTGTCAGACTCAGCTGTAACTGGGATTCCGGTTTTGAACTAGATAACCTATCAACATGCCTCCACTGCCCTCCTTCAGCCTTTGCTGTGTTCCCTCTAATCTTTAGAATTTGCACAGGCTCACAGAATTTCGACAGGCCTTTTCTCAACAACAAAGGTTCCATAATTCTGACCCTTTCACCCACCTTTGGATGGTAGCCAACATTTTTGCATTTCCTCATATGTGCCATACAAATTTGGCAGAGTTCTATCTGTCTGAGAGAGGTTCACAGTCTTTTGGATGCTCCTTCACCATGCAATTGGCCTGGGTTGGAATTCAGAACAAGCTTTCCTTTCTTACATTGTTGCAAAAGCAGACATCCCAGTTGAAACACGAGGAGTTGTGAAGTAAGACCACACCATGCATCTCACAGCATCAAAACATCCTGCCCGAACCATTACTTTGTGGTCTATATAAATGTGTCCTGATGTGTATTAGTCCAGACTGGTCCAAAACATCCATATAAAATATGTGAAGAATACCGTACGCTATCTTCTATTAATAAATCTTAAGGCACCCCCTACTTCACAAAAATATCACTCAGAAAACTCCGAACCATGTCAGCTGTATGGTATGCAAAGAAATTGTACTTCAACTCAGTGGGGTAAGTGATCAACTAAATCTAATATGTATCTCTATCGAGCTGGTTGAATGGTAAAAGGTCTGAGAAAAGCTAAGCCAGCTTTTTGCCACACTCTCTGGCGCATCCACAGGGTATTCTAGTGATGAAAATATTTGCACGTGCTTATCATTTACTGCACAGTGCACGTTCCTCTGAATTTCTGTATCCCAAAGTCCATGCTGGGCCCCCAATACTCCACTTTGATTATTTTCTTTTTTAATGTGGTGCCATATTGGCCACTAGGAGCAGATTCTATAGTTTTGTGTCTTAATTTAGTGGGAGTAATCAACTTCTCACCACGAAACAACAACCCATCAAACTCAAACAATTTGTTAGTAGCTCTACAGTAAGGTTGGAGAGCAGTATCAAGGTTTGTCGCCTCTGGCCACCCTTCAACTATAAACTCAATTCCTCGTTGAATAATTCCATCCTACTATAACTCGTTCTTCCAATGCTCCACACTTTCCCACACAACAGCCTTAATACCACAGCTGGCAATTAAGCATTCTTGAGTATTGACAAAATCACTACCCATGTCACATTCAATGGGAAGACGAGATAGACAATCAACTTGCACATTGCGGGGACCAGGAATATATTCTTTCTGACGTTCTGCTCCGAGTTTTGTGACTAACTTTACCAGATTTGCTTTAAATGTTATCTTCTCCCTGGAAAGCATATCTATATATGGTGTGCGATCTCATTTTAGCTCAAACGGACGTCCCCAGATATATGAGCAAAGTTTCCCTACCCCCATACACACGTCTGCTTTTTCTTTTCAATCACTGAGGACCTGCATCCAGATCGGCGTAGAGTATGGGAGACAAACCCAATAGTTTTATGTTTTTGGTTGTCTAATTGCAAGAGTACTGTGCCGCGGTCATCAGCACTGGCGTCTACGGGTATATGACAAACATTGCCTTCTGTGAATGGTTGTAGAGCAGAAGCTTAAGATATTAGTTTCTTAATTTTGAGGATTGTTGCTTCATTCCTCATTCCATACAAAATCTGAGCCTTTCTTTACCAGTGGTCTTAAGCATTCAATCATAGTAGCAAACCTTTGGAGAAATGTGGAATGGAATTCACACATCCCATGGAAAGATTAAAGCTGATTTTTATCTTTGGGTGAGGGAGTGTTATGAATGTTATTTGCCAAACTTGATCTTGGTTTGATGCCATTTTAAGTAAATACAAGCCCCAGGTACTTCATTTTAAAGGTTCTGAACACACCCTTTTCACTGTGCAGAGTCACGCCATTTTTCTGCAATAACGCCAACATACATTCCATAGTGGTGTAGTGTTCAACCAAATTCCCACCGTAACTAATGGTGTCATCCTACAATACTAAGAAGTTACAAACTGCTTGCAGAATGTTGGTGAGGACCCTCTGAAATGTTGAGGCTGCTTCTCGCCAACCCAAAAGGAAGGTGATGAAATTAGTAGGTGCCTGCTGGTGTGATGAAGGCTATATAGTGTCTAGAATCAGGATGTTACAGAATTTGATAAGCAGATTCACCTTGGCTTGACCCCCTTAAGACAACATACTTTCCAATCTAAGGAGGGGGAAAGAGCCAACCCGCAGAGCCGAATTGAATTTTTAAACATTGACACAAACACACAGTTCTCCACTTCTTTAGTATGCTTGGACCAAGTGGGACAAACAATGTGTGATGTCACCATGTTCAATGACACCCTCACACAAAATGGACTGAATATGTTTCTCTAGATCATCTTGCACACTAAGCAAGATATTGCACATTTTGTTTGACAGTGGTGTATCCCACTCGTTGCGAAGTGAATAGTTCTAGACACAGTTAAGTAATTGAAGGAACAGCTTGCAGACTTGTCTTGAGTAGTAAAAGTCTTTTATTAGAAGCATGACCTTTCCATAGTTTCAAGTCTATCCCCTTCTTCTTGTGTCCGATTCCCCTTCACTTACATCATCACATTCCTTTGATAACAGAGGCAAGTGTCACAAGAGGCTGTTCACGCCAGTCCCCATACAAAGTCCTTTTTGTATTGAACAAAAAGCTTAAATTTTGCTGTTGAAATGGATCTCACATAATGGAAGGCTTTCAAATGTGGTGCAATCCAAAGACAGGTAGTGCTCATTTTAATCTTCGCGAACTTTTAATAATCATTTATATTGTCTTTTCCGTAACTGTCTTTTTTAATAAC
This sequence comes from Triturus cristatus, assembly GCF_964204655.1. Lineage (NCBI taxonomy): Eukaryota > Metazoa > Chordata > Amphibia > Caudata > Salamandridae > Triturus > Triturus cristatus. The sequence goes on along the minus strand of NC_140586.1, from coordinate 318,673,829 downwards.
CTTTATGGTATTTCTGCTAAAGACAAGGTCGATTATTCTTAATGCCAATGCATAAATCACAAAAATGGCCTTCCAGATTTCAAGAAAGCTGTGTTATTGCAGCAACGCCTTTAATCTAGCCCGAAAAAGTATCTAATGTTTAGCACTGTGTTTGAAGTGCAACGCAAACTCCTCCCCTTAACTGGTGTGCTGTAATCTTGCCTGTGCAGGTGCCAGTCATTGCGGTCTTAGGCTCTGGAGGAGGATTTCGGGCTATGGTTGGTTTTTCTGGTGTAATGAAAGCACTCTTTCAGTCAGGAGTAATTGATTGCGTCACCTATCTGGCTGGGCTATCGGGATCTACATGGTAAGTTTAAACATGTTGTGTCGTTGTGAGATTTGTGAAAAAGTGGTCCTCTGCATCAGTGATGCACAACATATTTTAACAATATTTGCATGTGAACACTCTCTTACACAGGCTGTGACCAAGGCTCTGGATCATCTCTTTTTCATGGGAAGGATGTAGCTCAACTAGATTAATGATTTACTTCCCTCCTGACTGGTACAATCCAAAATGAAACTGACAAACTGTGATTGATTGTAGTTTTAAGTGAACATTTGTTCACATTAAAAATGATTGATGTTTTCTGATTATGCATATTTATGGAGTGTTACCAGTACATTGATGTTATATATCTGGGAAGAAATCTATTTGTAATGCCGTTATTTGATTTACTGCAGGAATCTTTTCTGGATTCACAAACTGTACTTTATTCTTTCATCTACTGGTTCGGTCCTAATTTGTCTCTTTCTGCTGCTTCTCTCTTTTTTTTTTTTTCTGTGGTCGTTGTCATCCAGTGCTGACCCCCTCTTTGCCCAAAGGTTAGTCGTATGCCCAAGTAGCACCCTCGGCGTGGTTACCATCTTCATATTTTTTTCCGCTGTTGGGTCTAGCGGCACAACACACAGCTGCAAAGACTAGAAGAAAACAGTGTTTTGACAAAGGAACCAGTAAAACACAAAAATATCCGGAAAGAACACCACCAAATTTGAAAGTTTTTCCGCACACAGGCTGCGACCCCTTAGGTCAGAGAATGAGCAACGGGTATAGAGCATACATTCTTTAGATTCTGCCTAAAGTGCCCTAACAGATTTGCCCAGAAAGACAGGAGGTGTGCAACCTTTGCCTACCAAAAGACTGCTCTTCACAGGGGTACACCAGGCACACCAAATTTCAAAACAAAGACCTTGAAGACGAGGGAAAAACAGAGGTGGGCACACTATGCGTTAAAACAGTATCAGCACAAGTAGTCATCGCCGAAAGACCTATGACTGTCAAGTGACTATGAAAATTAATAAAAGACTCCGCTAGTGAAGGAGAAGGCTCCCACCCGGATGATGTTGTAGAGGTTCAAACATGAAAGTGCCAGGTAACACCACAAGGGGGCGGAGCCAAGTTATCAAACTTGAAGACTACTCCTGACATTTAGAATGCCAGCAATCAAAGGAAAGCGCAAAAACCCCATGGGTTGAGGTTGAAAGAAACCATTGGTGATAATCCCTTGGAACTGGCTGTAACCCCATAAGGCAATTGAGAGCTGTGGAGAGGGACAAGGATTCTCACAAGAAAGACGTTTGCATTTAAAAGGAAGACTTTGACGCCGGAAAGGTGGACTTTGATGCCGGAAAGGTGGACTTTGACGCCGGAAAGGAGGACTTTGACGCCGGAAAGGAGGACTTTGACGCCGGAAAGGAGGACTTTGACGCCGGAAAGGAGGACTTTGACGCCGGAAAGGAGGACTTTGACGCCGGAAAGGAGGACTTTGACGCCGGAAAGGAGGACTTTGACGCCGGAAAGGAGGACTTTGACGCCGGAAAGGAGGACTTTGACGCCGGAAAGGAGGACTTTGACGCCGGAAAGGAGGACTTTGACGCCGGAAAGGAGGACTTTGACGCAGGAAAGGAGGACTTTGATGCCGGAAAGGAGGACTTTGACGCCGAAAAGGAAGACTTTGACTTTGGAAAGGACAACAAAACTTTGACATCGAAAAGGAAGGTTTTGACATCGCAGAGGAATTCTTCGACGCTCAATACCGAGCAGAGAGATGTGTAAAGAAAGAAACTTCCCCTTAAGGCCTAAATGAGGGCCCTCGTGAAGAGGAAGTTGTTTTTCAGCGACTCCTTTAAAGCTTTTTGATTCCCTCTGAATCCCTGGTAGAAAGCCAGAGAAAAAGAGCAAAGAGAAATCACACAGCAGTGTACAATGCCCTAATCAAAATGGCAGTGGACCTTTATGGAGTGTACTTGAAGGTGGAGTCTTGTTTCCTCCTGGATACGCTGCTATCCTCATACAGAAAGAACCTGCTCCTTTCTGTGCCATTCAATGTCTTATACCAGGGGTGAAAGGTTTTCTGGGAGCCGGCAACAGCCAATGCAATCACTAGCGTAGGCAAAACATATAGACTCTTTTCCCAGGATCCCACTCCATCAAGGACAATGTGACTGCAGTCTCCATTATAGTCCTCAAACCAGAAAAAATGCACCGTCCACCATTATTCCTGTAGGTGACAGGGAAATTAAGTGACTGGAAATGGTAAGACGTAAGATGGAAAGGCCAGCTGTCACTCAGTGGCGCATTGCCAAGTGGACATGCTGCTCAGTGTAGGTATGGATAGCAGAAATGGGAGGAGATGGAGGAGTTGATGTAACCTTCTCAGAGCAGTGCAAAAGGGGGAAAGGCGATGATTCAGGAGGGTAAACCTATTACCAATATATGCCTGAAGCAGGCAGTATGATGCTGTGCTCTGGCACTATAAAAAGCCTCACCTGGCTGAGGATATCTAGCTTCAAGCGAGAGGTGCAAGCAGAGGTGATAAATACGCCCTTCACAAAGGAGCGCCACTTTGAAAATGCATTGGATGAATCACTACAAAGAATGAAGAAAGACAACAGGACTGCAATAGTGCCTTGCAGTTCAGAGGAGTGATTAGAGTCTCGCCAAGGACAGGAGCTTCCACAAGAGGAGAGTCATGGGCAGGGGGGAGGGGGGTCAATAACGGGGAGCATGGCTTGAAATGCCATGATGGCAGACATGTGCTGAAGAAGCTCTGTGGCGCCTCAACAACTATCCTGCTACATCAGCCTGGGCAGGTGGCCGCCTGGACCGCAAAACACACCTCGGTGCTGCAGGTTAGGATACCTGATGGCAGGCGGAGTTGCAGCTGCCTGAGTACTGCGGTGTCTGAGTGGGAGGCCGACGCCTGAGCGGCTCTCACTGGTGCCGGCTTGTGCCTTTACGGACTTCGGTGGTGACACACATTGAGTTACCGGGACACTGGCGACAGTGGACTGCGGTGAGGTGGGGGCATGCCCCATCGAACCCTCAGTCCCTGAAGGTGGGGGAATTCTCCCAGGCACTAGCATTGGCACAACCCTGAGCGCTGCCCGGGCTGCAGGCGTTGCTTGATTTGACATCTGTCTATGGGCCCCCCTCCTGCAACCGAGCAGACTGCTGTGGGCCCTTGGTCCTCCCCTGGGCTGCCACAGTGACCATCTTTGTGGGCTCCGTTGTAGGCTGCTCGGGTGCTGCCTGTGCACTGGGCGTGAGCATGCCCTACGAACACTGGTAACGGGCTACGCTAGGCTTGTGGACTCACATCGAAGGAAACACTTTGCTGGCCCCTTTGGCTCCTGATCAACAGTGCACTGTTCCTCCTCTGGCTGTTTGAATTAACTCACCTGGCTCTGGGGGAGACTGAAGCCCTTCGGGACCCGCTGGGAGAGTTGGTTACAGGACCTGACCCTTCCGAGGTTGTGGACCGCTAGAGGACTCGTCCCAGAGGACGTGGGGAGTGGCCTGCTCCGGGTACACTGTGGGTTCATGTGTGCTGCCTTCAGAGAGCGCCGGCTGCACTTACCGAGTAGTGGGCCCTCACTGTGCATGGTGCCCTGTCCCGCCTGTTTGGAAACTGGAGGCATTGTTTGCCTCAACCCTCCTTTCCGTTAAAACACTGGAGCACATCCATACGGCTGCCTCTGTTCCACAAAGGGATTGTACCTTTGTGCATCTTTCTCTGGCCTCCGGCATTAGGAACTGCCTCCTCTATGGCACCCTGTGACTACCCTGGTGCTTGCACTAGAAAGGTTATGTTTGGTCCCCAGGTCATACCAACCACACTGCCTCGTAAACTTTGTTTGAAAAACTGCCATCGGATTTACGCACTTTGCTGCTCGTGCTTCGGGGGTTGAGCACCCACAAGCGGGCCCGCAACCATCACCTCCATAACTACTTGATCTCCGTGGCGAAGCAACTATCACGATGGTGCGTCCCAAGACCACTGGTATGTCTTTCCGCTCTCGCCTACCTACGCCCCCCCCCTTGGAATCAAGTCATCCTGCCAATGCTACTTGCCGTCATACTGACACGGACCATTTTGCTCTGCAGCTTGACGTGGTGCTGCAAGTGATTGATAAGTAACACCTCTATGGAGTAAAAAATTGATGCTGTAGCGAGTGACCTCACCCGTTTGCGGGATGACCACCGAAAAATCTGACAGGGTGCACTCTACGGAACAAGCCATTGCAACTCTCCAGCCACAGACGTCAGATCTCCGGAAACACCTCACTGTACTGCACGACTAAGTCCACCTTCTGGAGGAATGAGCAGAGGACGCAGAGGGTAGATCCTGGCGCAAAAATATCAGAGTGGTGGGACTCTCGGAGGGTTCAGAGGGCAGCGATATACAGTCCTATGTGGACGCCGGGATATACTCTTTTGTCCCCATTGATTTATTGTCGCCCTTTTTGCCGTGGAGTGCGCCCACAGGATCTCTGCCAGGAAGCCGCCGCCGAGGGCAGTTCACTGGATGCCAGACTTCTGAACTACTGCAACAGAGACACAGTACTGAAGGAGGCATGCTAATGAGGATAGTCTGGAAATTGACAATGCCCACATGCTTGTGTTCCCTGACTACACATTGGCTGTTCAGTGCCAGCGCTACACCTTCATGGTGGCGAAATAGAAACTGCGTGAACACTGTATCCAATATGCTCTACACTTTCTGGCTCGCCTCCGTGTTATCTTTGAGGGGAAAGCCTCATTCTTTACAGATCCGACAGACATTTGGGCATGGATGAAGCGGAAGGGAGACATCAACGTCACACAAAGATCCACTGCAACGGAGGACAAAACGTAGAGAACGTGGTCAACGTTCGCGGCCCGGCGACCTTGGAACTGCAGAACTCACCCAATTTGGAAGAGCTTATCCAGGATCCTTCAGATGGCTCCAAGTACTGATGGAATGCCTGAAGCGGCTAATGGGCGGTAATAGCCCATATCTAGGAGGTCACGTCCCGGCTTAGGAAGTGAAACAAGCAGGGCATCTCTTAGCATGGGTGGCAGTGATACCATGGTGAGGGTGGTATCATACATGGTCTTCAGATGAGGTGCTAGCTGCGTGGTGTATATTTCATAAAATTCGGCTAGTAAGCCATCTGGTCCTGGGGTTTTTCTCGTGGCCAGCGCACGCATCTCTTCCTGTATTTCAGATAAGGTAATCTCTCCATTAAGTTGCTCCCTAGAGTCAGTCGTGATCTGCAGGAGTGCGATGTCAGTGAAAAATGTACAGGGGTGCTGTGAGCGTGGATTCATATAGCTATATGTAATGGTTTGTGATGGTAGCATGTATGTTCTTCTGTGAATGGATCATGTAGAGCGGGATGGGTCTCATGTCAGTTTCTTCCCGGATCAGCCACTGTAACTAGGTACCAGGACGGTCTACCTCAACATGTTTGCGCATAGTGTGTACTGCATACTTTAGGCAGTGGTGGCGTTCTAGTAGTGCAAGGTGTTCGCATTGGGATTGAGGCAACCGTTGGCAAGCAGGAGTCGATGTACAAGCCAACCCTTCAAGGTTTAATAATGGCTTGTCCAGTTGAGTCACTTCAGCAGTGACGCAGCGGCACATATTTAGCGACTTGCCCATACAGTGTCCCCTGTTGGACACCTTAAAGGCATCCCATTCCATAAGGGTTGAAGAGGCCGAACCCGTATTGAAGTCAAAGTATTCTTCTACATGAGCAGCGATGAATGCTCTGAATGGGGTCCTCTAGTGCAGAAAGTTGTAGGTTCCAGGTGGGTGTAGGCGGGAGGAATTGTTCCCAGCGGAGGGGTTTGTGGTCTGAATGGATGCGGCAAAAATGGTCCGTATCAACAACATGTGGGCTGATGGCTTGGGTGCAAAGAAATCTGTCAATATGGACATGGAGATTGTGAGCATGAGAGTAAACTTTAGTGGAGGGATTACAACGCCAGACATCCAGAAGCTCCCAGTGATGCAGCCAGGTAGTAAGAGCGAGAGCATTTGATGTTCTGCAGTGCGAGTCAGCAGTGGGAAAGAACAATCAAGCACATCGAGAACACTGTTAACATCCCCACCCAGTACCCAGGGGATGTCACTTCATCTAGCCAACAGTGTAGTGAGGAAGTGAAGGAAGGGTCTCTGGTTCGTGTTTCGCGAATAGATAGCCCCAAGAAGTAAACGGCAGCCCTCCACAAATACATATAGCCCCTCTGGGTCTACAAGTGTGTAGGTGGCAACGAAAGGGACCCCTGCATGAATCCAGACCAACACCCCTCGTGCATAGGAGGAGTTGGAAAAATCTGTCCTCGCCACCTTCTCTGCATTCGGAAAGCCTCAAGACTGGTGACCTAGGATCCATGAGTAAAAGCTATGTGTGTATTCCGGCGAAGGAGGTATAAATGGATGGCATAGCGGCTCTCGGGAGTGTGGATGCCGCTTATGTTCCAGGTAATAATGTTGGTGGCAGCCATGACATTTTTTGGGGGGGGGAGACTAGTTATGATTATCTGTGATATGGAGTCATGAGGCGGAGTGGATACGAATATAGAGAACGAGTGCATGCTGTGGAGATGAAGAAGCAAAAACATAAGAGTGAAAATATAAATACTATCAAGGGCGGGTACACAGCAGGTGTCCACCCAAACACGTGAAACTTTGTAACGAGTACCGGTATGGAAAGGCTGGTCTGGGGGTAGTGTAAGCCAGGCAGGTGACGGAAACAGCCGATTCCTCTCACATTGTTGATTGGAATGGCTGCCCCCACCCCATTATCAAGGAGAACATCAGATCTCATGGTCACATAGCTGCTGGCCAAAGTCTGTTAAGGGGCAGAAAAAATGGGGGCCAGGCAGGAGGGTGCTGAAAGCAAGTGATGTTAATAGTAACGTATGGACACACATCAATCAAGCAATATAACATGGGGGAACATGACATGTACACACAACAGTATGTCTTATCAATAGATGTCATGGGAGGACTCGGGCTTCAAATTACGCATTAAGGCACCCACCGATTTAAATAGCAAGGACAAAATATGGGTCACTCTGGGTTTGATGGTGGCCAAAAGGAATATAGCTCAGCTGTGGGGTTCCGGGGTATTGCCCAGGGTGGAGGCCTGGAAGGCCGATATGGACTGGTGTATGGCTAGAGAAAAAACTGTATATATTGCACGTGGGTGCCCCAAAAAATGGTCTTCTATATGGAGCAAATGCATATCGCGGCAATATTTGTGTCCCACCAATCACCCCCACGCTTGATGATCCCACTATGCCATAATTGTTGAAAATTACCATTTAAGGTCTATACCGTACACTTTAAATACCTCTGTATGTATATTTAATTTTTGCAGTATCCCTTCTGTTTGTGTTTAGTAATGTCGACTTACAATTGTTCAATGAAAAGAATTACAAAAAAAAACCTTACACATGATGGATTCCAGGGTGACGTCTGACGTAGATGGAGAAGAGGAAGCCGAAGGGACCTTTATGGCCTGGCTAGCCTTGAGGGGGTCTCCTTCCCCGAAGCCATAATTAACCTAGTAGAGTCTCGCCTGGAGGGCCTTTCCCTCCTGGAGGGCCTAGACTTCTGATGGCGCTCCTCAAGAGTCCTGCAGTGGATAACTGAGTAGAAGTACCTCCCCAGGACTCTGTAAGACCACACCTCGGTGCTCCTGCACTGGGCTTTGAATGATGGTGTCTCATGAGTACCACTGTGGAGGTTCACATCTAGAACATTGCCACACAGCTTTTAAAGCAGAACTGATCAGTGCAATTCATGAATATTTCCGATTACATACTGGGTCGGCAAGCTCACATACTATGCTGTAGGAGGCTTTCAAGCCTGGTATATGTTTTTCCAAGCAGTCCGGTGTTCTAAAAGTGATTTGCACACACCGTCATATGTTGGAAGAGAAACTTAAACACCTAGAAAGCAAGTTGGTGTTGAACCCTGACAAGGAACTGTAGAGAGACCTGCACTCCACTTTGAGGACGTATAGTGAAACAGTACACAGAGAGGCAAATATCACAATGGGAGATGCACAGGTTTGGTTTTTGAAGGGAGGTGACCAAGTAAAAATTTGGCATGACTATTGAGGAATATCAAGTATAGCAACACTATGGGCCTCATGTAGGTAGCGAAATACCGGTCGGTAACGGCCGATTTTCGGTAAATATGCCGTTACCGACCGGTATACAGACAAGTGAGATGTAGGAGTCCAAAAACCACTTTTCGGTAAATATGAGGCGGTAAATACCGATTCATAGTTACCGAATACTAAAATACCGATTCATATTTACCGAATACAGAATTAACGAATCGGTAAACATGAAGTGGTAAATATGAAGTGGTAAAAATTTAAAATGACATGTAGGAGCAGTCGGTAATTAAGAAATCCATGAAAATCGGTAATTAAGAGTCGGTAATTAACACGGACTAAAAGCAGGTGGTAACCATCAACAATGGATAAAAGCAAACCCAAAATTCAACAGCGTGGACAACATGGCCGCTATGTACGTCATTGCAAGGCGCCTACGTCTACAGGCAGCAGGACTGAGGGTGTGGCGACGGGAGGAACAAATCTACAGACAGCGCATCACACTATTACAGCTGACTGATGCAGAGATACATGAGAGGTACATGCTACACCCCGAAACCATCATGGACTTAATCAGGGACCTACACCCACTCCTGGACCAGCCAGTTAGAAGGGCGCACGCCATACCCCCAAATGTGCAGGTGCTCTGCAGCCTACATCTGTTGGCATCCGGCAGTTATCAGGTGGTGATAGCTGCGGTGGGTGGGGTATCCCAGAGTTGCCTGTCACGTTTCTTCAGGAAGTTCCTGGATGCCATGATGCAGAGAATGCACCACTACATAAGCTTCCCGAACTCACAGGCTGCACTGCAGAAAACAAAAACTGACTTTTATCACATGGCACAGTTCCCCCATGTCCTGGGCTGTATTGATGGTACCCACATCCCAATCTGTCCACCAGCAGATACAGAGCACATCTACAGGAACAGGAAGTCCACCCACTCCATCAACGTGCAGGTGATCTGTGATGCAGGGAACATCATCACAGATATTGTTGCAAAGTTTCCTGGGAGCACCCACGACTCTTACATCTTCCAGAATAGTGGGATTTACACACGACTGAGTGCCGGAGAATTCGGAGAGGGATACCTGCTAGGTAAGTAACAGTGACGCCCCTTGAAACATGCAAACATAGTGTATAGAGGCATGTTACTGATGGTTCCCTTTCACCCATCCAGGCGACAGTGCATATGCATGCCGGTCATTCATCCTCACTCCCTACCTACACCCAGCTACCCAGAGTGAGAGACGATACAACGTGGCACACAAAACAACACGCAATGTGGTGGAGCGCACGTTTGAACTACTGAAGAGCAGGTTCCGCTGCCTGCACAAGAGCGGAGGCGCACGCCAGTACAAACCCATCACCTGCTGCAAGATCATTGCCACTTGTGCAATGCTGCACAACCTTGCCACGAAAAAAGGTACAGATGTGGAACTAACATATTTTGAGGACAACGAGGATGAGTCAGGCCAGCCAGAGGGCAACGCAGCTAGAGTGCCAACTGCAATCGATGGGAGAGAGAGACGGGCAGAGATCACATCCAACTATTTCTGAGTAAGTAAGGGGACACAGCGAGTTGTGAGCAGTCATGACGTAGTTTAATGTGGCACCACGCCATGAACACATGATCAGGCCAATCTGGCAATATATCATCTATACAAGGAGTATGTCCAGGGTTACGTCACCCATTGTGAAGTGGCTAGGCAGGGCGACATCAATGTTTGCGCATACGCGCTGCAGTGGTGGATTGCACGGCCTGTGCATCCTCACTAGAGCCAACCCCAAGCCGCCTGCTGCTCCTGCGTGTTTCTGGGACGGGGGGTGTGATGCTGCTGGTGGTGTCGATGCTCTCCGCAGGATCCCCTGCAGCAGTTGTCGACGCCTGACTCGTCAATAGCACCCCTAGTGCACTTGTCACCTGCACCATCCCCCGAGACAGGTCGCTGCAGCACTGTGTTAGGCCCTCCTGCATCGTCACAGAGCGCCGGCACAGTAGGGAAGTGGCAGTTGCCAGACGGTTGAGTGCCCTGCTGGTAGTGTCCCTTCTCTGGCGTTCCCGGCGCCGTGCTTCGATGTCAGCATCTAATTTGCTGCACAACTGCTGGATAGACTGGGACATGTCCCGAATGCCCGCAGCCATGCCGCCAATGTTTGTGTCCATGTTGACTATGCTTGTCTTCATCACCCGCATGTGCCTCTGGACTGACATGACCGCCTTTGATTGCAGGCGCTGTTGCTTTAACATTTGGCCCTCGAGCCCCAAGAAGACACCATGGCCGTCAGTGGGTGCTGGTGGACTCTGGACACGCGACCTGCGGCGCCCTCTTGTTTCCGTCTGTGCTGCCTGTGAGGTGTGGGGGGCACAGTGGCATGGCTCCCTTCCTGGGGCCCGGTGCGGTCTTCAGGGCCCATGCTGTCGTCTGACGAGGTGTCCAAGGCTCGTAGCCTGGCTGCTGGACGCCTCCTCTGTCTCACGCATGCAAGCGGAGATGTGGCCGGTGAATCGAACATGAGTGGCGAGGCTGGCTCTGGTGGTGGTGATGCTGGCTCACGGTGAGGTGATGCTGGCTCTGTGTGCGGCGATGCTGGCTGTGTTGGTGGTGCGGCTGCCAGTGGGCCTGCTCCCCGGTCTGTACTTGTGCTGGCTGGAGGTGTTTGATGTTGCCGTGGTGCCGTCTCTCCTGCAGCATGCCCTGTCCTGCATGATGTCACATCTGTGGACAGAAATACAACATTGGCTCAGTGTCCCCGAAGGGCTGCATTGCAAGCGGCACAATAAATAATTTCACATTCCAACATGTCCCCTGTCTCCTTGTGCCTCGAGTGCGTGACATGCCTTGTTGCCCTGTAACATTTACGTCATGGTTGGTGTTGCCCTGACTACATCTCCCGAAATGCATTGCCTGTCTGCACTGACACGTGTGGACTGCAGTGTGATTCTCGTTTCACATTTGGGGGATGTGGGATGGGGTAGGGGGGGATACATTGCTGTGCTTTCGTCTTACCTTGGTGTGTTGCGGCTCTGGCAGAGCTGTCGGCGTCCCCAAGACCCACAACGCTCTCTTGCTCGATTGTGGCCGCCACCAGCTCCTCCAGTTCGGTGAGGGCAGGTGCCCTGTTGGTTCCACCTCCGGTCTGGCTGGCCTCCTTCTGGATGTCGCCCATCTTCCTCTTGGTTACAATCCTCAGGTCATACCAGCGCTTTTTGAGGACCTCAATGTCCCTGTGGGTCACTCCCACAGCATTGACCTGCGCCTGGATGGCCAGCCATATGTTGCGCTTTTCCACCTCAGGCACTTGCAGGGATTGCCTGCCGAACAGCTTCTGGTGCTGCTTCACGACCTCCTCCAGCAGCACCTGGAGTTCCTTGGGGCTAAATTTCAGCTTCCTCCTCCTTTCCCCTCCGTCTTTCTGTGTTCTCTGGCTGGACATGCTGTTCGTTTACCCGCTCGCACATGCAACTGCTCCCTGCCTCTCCTCTGCACTCCAAGCCTCTCCAGGGTCGGCTAATTATGTCCACCTGCCTGGGTGTGGCCACTTCGGCTAATTGAGTACACCTGCCTGGGTGTGGGCAGTTCCAGGTTGGGTGGGCTGTCGTTGCACTGGATTCGCTGTTTCGTCAAGTCATGTGATTTTCTTTACCGACTCCGTACATACCGAATCGGTATTTTCCGATTCGGTAACTACCACCTCGGTATTTTGCGATTCGGTAACTTCCACCTCGGTATTTTCCGATTCGGTAAATACCACCTCGGTATTTACCGATTCGGTGAATTCCGATTCGTGATTACCGAATGTTACCGAATCGGTAACTGTTACCGAATTTTTACCTACATATAACTTACCGATTCTAATTTACCGATTCGGTACGGCTCGGTATTTTAGAACCGGTAAAATTTATTTACCTACATGAGGCCCTAAATCCAGTATCAAAGATGATAGTGGGGAACTCAGATTGACGATAACTGAGATTGCCTCTGTGTTCACTAAATACTGTTCTAACTGCTATACTTCTAAGATGCAGTTTAGAGACATACAGCTTATTGGGTATTTGCAGAACATCGCAATGGCATGGCTCGAACCAGAAGACTGGCTGCTGCTAAATGAACCAATATCATTAGAGGAGGTGGCTACGGCTTTTAAAGGTTTAGCTTTTAGTAAAGGGCCTGGATCTGATGGCCTTGCTGCTGAATTTTTCAAGGCGTTTAGCAAGACCCTCTCTCCACGAATGCAAGAGGTATATAAAGAGGCTATAACAAATATTTGCCCACCGCCTTCAATGAGAGAAGCATTATTTATCTCCCTCTTAAAATCTAATAATGATCCACAGTCTATCAAGTCTTAACACCCTCTTTTCCTACCTCATATTGATAAGTAAGATATTCGCTAAAATGATCTCAAATCGTATAACACGAGTAATTAAAGGACTGGTCCTGTCCGTTTAGGCTGTATTTTTATTGGCTGGATTCACTGCTCAAAACCTCTGTTTAATATTTACCCTGATGCATCTGGTTAAACCGGAAGGCTTTTGACTCTATTTAGTGGCCTTATTTATATACTGTTCTACGAAGACTGGGCTTGGGCACTGATATACTGCACAGTGTCTCCCTATTGTGCACATTGCCTACAACTAGAATTATATTTAATGATATACTTTCTGCAACATTATCGATCACTAGGGGAATCCACCAGGGCTGCCCCTGTCGCCATTATTATTTGCCATTGTCATGGACCCATTGGCCTGTAAGCTGATACAACCTCATGCACACAAAGGGTTTGCTGTCCCACAGAGACATTTAGTAATATCAATGTACTTAGACTTCATCCTCACACCAGTGCTTTGCAAATTTACTAAATTTGGTGGATATACTGATGAACTGAAATAAATCGGAGATATATCCACTAACACCCAGTATCCCACATGTCACTATGGAGTTCACAATCGGACGGAGGAATCTATCCGTTACCTGGGTGTTAAAATGCATAGGTATTAGGAGGTAGTTATGACTGACAACTGTGGACCGGTGATGATCCAGCTTCATACGCAAGTGGACAGAGGCAAACAACTTCCTCTCTCCTTGACTGGTAGAGTAGTGATTGCTTAGTTGATTGTAATGCCTAAACATTATTCGACATGGCTATTAGGAAAACCCTCAATGATCAGGCCAGAGACAAAAAAGATCTGCAGCTAGAAAGAACTGCTGTAAGTGCAATGAGAGATCACAGATCTCTTAAAGAAGAAGGCAATAGAGAAAGTGCCAACAATATAAAAGAACGAGGGAGTCTACTCTGTTTACTTTCTGGTACAGAAACCGGACAAGACACTGGGGCGTATTCTAGAAATACTGGCGCTAAAGTTAATCAAGACACAAAAGTTGAAGATGAAGACACTGCAGGAGATCATTCCATGGCTGCTGAAATAGGACAATATAGCAACCATAGATCTCAAAGACGCACACCTGCTTGTGCTGATGAACAGTGGACACAACAAGTTTCTAAGATTTGCTGTAGATAAGGTACATTACCATTTCAGGGTGCTGCCCTTTGAGATAAAACCTGTGCAAGGCTTTCCACAACATGGCTCGTTGTAGTGATGGCAAACCTTAAGAGAAGAGGATCCATTTATACCTATACGTGGATGATTGGCTTATAAAGGCGAAATTTAGACAGTGCCAGGGCAGCACCGATACCATGATAGGGACACACCATGGACTAGTATTTTTCCTGAACCTAGAGAAATCATCCCAAGTCCCAAAGAGGAAGAAGACGTTCCCAGGAGAGAGACTAAATTCGAGTGAAGCCAAAGTATTCCCAGTTGCAAAGAGGATCCAGGCACTGACAATGCAAACTTGCCATACCAAAAGGGTCACCTTTTGACTGTGATGACAGTGGGGAAACTAATGGGCATGATTGTGTCTTGCATTGCCTTAAAATCCTATTCTACCAGTCTTGACATGAGACCGCTCCAGGATTCACGGCAGTGGTCACCGGCTTCCAGTAGTTGGGAAAATCTAGTGGTTGTCACAGAGTAAGAACACAAACAACTTTGCAGTGGGCAGACCTTTCAAACAGTTGACTCCCTTTGTAACCATCATAATGGATGCATCCCACAAGGGGATGGGATGCTCTCACAGGAAAACGTACATACAGGGCTCAGAGGAGCATATGGAACACAAACATATTAGAACTGAAAACAGTATTCTTAGCCCAAAAGACCTGCCAGGCACAGTTGGGGAGGAGGGGTGGGAGGGATACAGTTAAAATAGAGACAGACAACACGACCACCATGTTCTTCCTCATCAAACAGGGAGGAACAAGGTCACATGCTGTCCAAGCTAGCATAGGACATATGGAGACAAGCCACTAAGACAAAGATTGCACTAGTAGCAATACACCTACTAAGAATGCAGAATACAAAAGCGAACGGGCTACACAAACTTGCAGAAGACTCGCACAAATCGTAACTAAAACAACAAGTAGTGAAGAAATCTTTTGGGAGATGCGTACACCAAACATAGATCTCTTTGAAACTCAAGAGATCGCAAAATATAAAGCTTCGAATTCAGGTACCCACACCACAGATCACTAAGGAATAACCTGTTGGTAAAGTGGTAATGGAAATTTGCATATGCTTTCTCCCCCAATCCTGCTCATACCGCAGGTGCTAGAGAGATGCATGCAAGCCCACATGACTTTCCTGATCGCAACTCAGTGGGCCAGACAAACTTGGTTCTCTGACCTGCTGGAAATGGCACAAGATGGATTAATGAGACTGGCCCCACAGCCTTTATTAGGAAGGAGTCAATGGTGCCACTGTTAGCAGGGACATTTTCGACATTAAGGACACTGAAGCCCTTAAAGAACTATGGGCTCCTTTGAAGCAAAATGTCGTGGAAGCACTAACTGATTTACTGAACAATTTTTGGATTGAATTCTCCAAAGATTTGAATGATACTAGAGCCATATTTGGGAAAGTTGAAAATGCTTTGGTTCCCCTCATAAAAGTCACACAGATGCTAGTTTCTCAGCATCAGGCTGCTCAACAATTATTTTCTCACGCAGGGGTCCAAATCCCTACCCAGATCCTTTCTACTAGACTTGGCGCATTAGGGACTGCGACATGGGTCTGGGATCCCAGGGACAGCTCAACCTGACCCCACTTGACTCGCAACACTGGCCCGACTCCTAGGGGGAACCAGTTAAGGCAACGAGTAACTAATGTAGATACTGCATCTAACCCAAATAGGTCTGATCTGCAAGTAATGGACCTCCCTCCAGCTAGTTGCTCATATACTGTAGTCCTTGTAGGGTACCAGGCCTGAACAACTCAAAGCATGAGTCCACCAATCAATTGATCAATAAAGCAACCCACTGGCTATGTAAACACACAAGATTTAACATAGTTGATCACAGGCAGATTTTGATGGCTAGGCGGGTTGCTTGGATTGGTAAGACTAGGAAAACATTTAAAGGGGATAGCGTGATTGTGACACTTAGATACCCAGAACTGGTCGACAAGATCTTATATTACACCTCGCAATCAGTTGCAGTTGATTCTGGGTTCAAACCCCTACCTTTGGGTTTTTTTTCTACAGGCCCCCTTTTAGCTCCATACAACCACAAAGCCTCGCAGCTCAGGAAGTAACCTCATAAAATCCATTTAGCCCCTTGAGGGATTTAAACTACATAGACTGACAACGAGGGGGGGGGGCATGGGCAAAGAGAATATTTGTCAATTCCCCTGCTGTAGCCCTTGTATCGGAGGAAACCAACCCGGTGTCAATAATAGGTTCTGGCCACATACATGGGGAACATAGTAATACGAGGCCTGGTGGACCAGGGAAGATCTCCACTACCTACCCTTTCAATCAGGGGAGGGTCAGGGGGTAACTTAAACATAGTCTCCTAGAATGTGGCAGGCTTAGCTAGTAAACTCCTGGATGAGCAGTGGTTTCAATACATCAGACATTTTAATATAATATGTATGCAGGAAATGTGGAAGCCAGTTAACAGCGTCTTTCTAGAGGGCTATAAAACATTTTTTCGCCCAGCTGAAAGGTCTAGATCAGGGAGAGCAAGGGGGGCTTAATTATATTTGTAGACCTTAGGGTCCACGACAGTATAAAGACCCTACTGTGGGTCTCTAATGTTGTACAAGGACTCGCATTAACTAGCAAAGCATATTGATTTATCTTAATTAATTTCTACAATTCGAGACAACTACCTCAAGGATCGACTAGGCTTAATGAGTTAAGTGGATGCCTGGAGCATCTTCAGGTGGAAGTCCTGTCGCAGACTCCGCTAATCGTAGTGGGAGATTTTAATTGCCATCTGTGCCCCAACCTTGTAGTGACCCTTTGAGATTGGTCCGCCTGCACATTAGGTGAAGGATTGCATATGGAACATACTCAAGAAAGGCGGGATTTGAACGCCCTCCTAAATACACATGGTTTATCACACACTCTGGACCTGCTAGCCATTCCCCCTGACTTTCTGGTGCCCCAACCTACAAAGGTAGAGATTGTGCAACCTTTATTGATTTCATTTTTGTATCCCTCACATTGAGGAGGTTTATATCTTCCTTTAACATACAACACAGCACATTGAGTGACCACAATCTTGTGATTGTGTCCTTGATAGCCCCCTGGAACCAGCCTGTAGCGCGAAGAATAACTGGGGGGGGGGAGGGGGGGGGGTACGATCTCTGTTATTGATCAAGGGAGGCACTTAAGATGGTCTCAGGTTGATATTAGCGCTTTTAATAAATCTTTTTAGTGTAAGCAAGCAGGAGATCTTGAAATGTTTAGATCTGCAACTTCAGGGAGAAGAAATAATCCAAGCATTTACTGATATAACTCAAGTAGTGGATTGATTGTTAACAGTTCCTGCACCCTCCTCCAGCAGGGATGGCTCAAGATGGGTTGACGAGGAGTGTTCCTGTGCCCTTGGAGATCTCAAACGGGCCTTAAAACAGACACCAAGAGACAGATTCTGGGTGGCGGCCTGCCGAAGTAATTATAAGCATGTAGTCAAGGGGCGGAAACGTTTATTGCAAAAAAAAAAGCTTGGGAGGACCTAATAGAGGCATGTGAGCAGAAGGATTGCACTCGTGTTTGGAAATTCATTAACAACCTATGTTTTAAATACCCAAATAGACCAGGGTTAAGTCACAACATTTTACCAGAGCAATGGTTACCTCATTTTTAGGGGGTTTATAATCAGTGCCACAAGGAGGAACCTTCACAGGAATTAGACCTATTTCTCTGCTCTGAACCCATTACCTTTACTTTGGACAAGTTTAGAGTGGGAATTGAGGAACTATCTCTAAATAAGGTGCCCGGGACCAGATGGGATCCCGCCTAACCTTTTTTGTTCCAAAACAGAGTTATTGGCCCCACTGCTCGTCAGGGTTTTAAATGCGGCAGTAGCAACAGTAATGCCGGCATCATGGTCCACGGCTACCATTGTTCTGATTTTTAAGAGAGGAGATCGGACAGTCCACATTGTTACCACCCCATATCCCTTATTGATGTCACAGTGAAGGTTTTGGGCCGGGTTTTATTGAACAGGTTGTCTGAATGGGCTGAGACTAATCAAATAATTTCTGAAATACAATATGGGTTCCGTGCTGGTAAATCCACCTCTGATCAATGCCTTAATATACATCTAATAATCGCAAAATATACAATAGCCAAACCCTGGGCTTTGTTTTTGGGTTTCATGGACCTAACTGCGGCTTTCGACCGAGTGAACCACGCTAAACTCTGGAAATTGCTTGGAGAGCTTGGGGTTGATCCGGCAATAGCCAACACCCTAATGACCTTACATTTTAACACTACTGCAGTAGCCGGATACACACAGGAGGGGAAAACCACCGATCATTTTAATTATTCAAGCGGGGCCAGACAGGGTTGCATATTAGCGCCTTTACTGTTTTGCACTATATATTAATGGTCTTGACTCTGCTTTGACAGCCCTTAAAGCCGACACCCCAAGGATAGGAATAAGACTGGTTTCTGTCTTGCTATATGCGGACGATGCGGTACTCCTTGCACGTACCCCGAAGGGCTTGGAACTTTTACTCAATGAGTTTATGTCCTTTATTGAGACAATGGATTTGTCGCCTAACCTATTCAAATCTTACATCATGGAAATCAGCAAGCAGCATAGGAGGCCCAATAACTATAAAATAAGCACACAGAGTTTAGTGAAAGTTTCGGCCTTTTCTTATCTGGGCATTTTATTTGATGTGAAATTGAGTTTTAAGTATTTAGTGGAGGAAAAAGGGCTAGAAATGTCAAGGTCATTGGGTGCTATACCGAATTATGCTTATAGATTGGGTAATTGGTTACCGGGGATCATTTTAAAACTTAATAATTCCTTCTGTATGTCCAAAGTTTTATACGGTAGTGAGGTTTGGGGGTATAGGGTGGCTAATAATTTATAAACCTCAGAAAATAAATTCTTGAAGCCGATCTTGAAAGTCCCTTGTAGCACCCCGTGTACTCAGTGCACGTAGAATTGGGGTCTTAGTACATTTCCGATATCGTGGCTGTTAAACCCCTCCTTTGTTGGGTGAAGATCTGAACCAACAAGGAGACTGGTTTTAACAGAAGGGTAATTCAGGACTGCCTTTCCCTTGAGCACGCGGGAAAATCCCTTGGCTAAAATATGTTGAGGATACCCTGACGGTATTAGGAAGAGCAGATTTGTTTACCAGTCATGATTTGGTCAGACCCCAAGACAAGGCGATTATCAAAGACGTGTTTTTAAAAATACCTCGGCTCAGCGAGAGGATAAAGATCTCAGGAAACCGGTGCTCAGAGAACACATTTTAGTAAAATCAACACAGGGCATGGAACCCTATTTATCCCTTTTAACAAGTGCACACCACAGATTTTTAATTACCTGTTTTAGAAAGAATTTTTTACACCGTTTACTGGCTTCACCCCCGGGCTTTGTCGTGCATGCAGAACATAGAGGTCCCTGTGGCTGCGACAGTAGGTCTCCACAGGACACCCTCCATTTTGTCCATCTCTGCCCATATTATTCATACCCTAGACGAGTATTCCTCAAAGTGATTTTAAAAAAGCTTAGATTCAGGCAGGCCTGTGTTGCCTTACTGTTTTTACAGCTTTTGTCTGATGTTCATACATTCTTCTGTGTTTTTAACTTCTTAAGTTCAGCTTTAAGGCAGAGAACCTCTCGAGGTGGCTGATGGCCACAAGAGTATCTGCGTATTTTGCACATTATTAGGCGGTTAGGTATGCTCTGTACTGTTGGTTATTTCGTTTTTGGAAGTATCTGTGTAGCCCTAATTGTGTTAAATTGACTTTATCCAGGATTTTATCAATAATGTTTTTTTTATTTTATTTAAGAAATGGTTGGTAGGAGTGTGATGCATTTTGGAATCTAGCGGGGACAAATCGATATAATGGATTTTGTGTTCACTATATTTGTACACCCGGCACCTTTGTAGTTGATGCTTATACTTGTGTGTGGCTTCTTTTAAATTGTGTCTTTTATGGCTATAATTTTTATGCCGAATAAAGATTATTATTATTAGTAGTAATAAAGTGAAAACAACACAATTAAAACCCCCACATCAGTTTAGAAAAATCGAGAAAAATGTAATAAGCAATTTTAGACTAAAATGACAAAAATCCAATTAGGAGAACCAGAGTTATGCAGTTTTTAAAGGTTTAAGTAAAAATAGCACCCAGTAGCAGAAATCATTAACTGTGGGTCTCTCATCCTGCTAGACCAGAGCAAAGTCACAAGATCAGGCTGACCGCAATGGAGTGCAGGCTAGATACAGGAGCCAGGTTAGTCTTGCTGAAAAACTACCTTCTCAGAGGCCAGTGTGCAGAGTTCAAAACTTAAGGATTTCACAGGAGGAGCTCAGGCAATGCCAGCCAAGGGTCCAGGACCTGTGGAGATAACACTTGGGGATTTGCAACTCACTCCAACAGAGGCTAGCAGGGCTCAGGTAGGTCCAATTGCAGGGCCAGCTACAGACGCAGGCAGCAGGTCAGCTGGGCAGTTGCAGGAAGAACTCTGGAGCTTTTGTCCCTGTAGCTCAGAACAGGTCATCACCCAACGCAACCTTGGAGTCATTCTGATAGTCCTGGGTTCAAGGAGATTGTTCTCTCTCCTTCAAGCAGCAGGGCAGGCCTCAAGCATCAGGGTAGTCCTCTGAAGAACAAAGCTGGCCTCAAGCAGCAGGGCAGTCCTGTGAGAAATGAGGCAGGCCTCAAGCAGCAGGGTAATCCTCTGGAGTACAAGGCAGTCCTCCTGTTGCCTTCCGCAGGTCCAGGACTGTGCTGAATTGTTGGTCTGATGGCCCACTATTTATACCTGGTGCCAGCTTTGAAGTGGAAGAAACTTCTGGAGTAGTTCCCGCCCCTCCCTTTCACACAGATTGGTCTGGAATTTCCTTCTTCCCTGCCCAGGTCCCAGGATGTCTGGGGTGACAAAAGCATGTTGTCAAGTTATTTGCGACTGCGCTGAGGCAGCTCCTTTGACATGCAAGTGTGGCAGGGAACCACTCGGCCCTTCCATTCTGGCAAGATGGTCCTCCCAGCTGCACCCAAGGTCCTATTGTTCACTGATCTCTCACCAATACGCATTCCTGAAGGGGGAGAAATTACAGTCCCATGCAGCATGAAACTCCTAGAAGGACTCAAAGTTTACGGCAGGAAAATGGCAACTTTCTAAAAGTTGTATTTTCAAAAATTGTAAGCTAAAACCTGACTTTACTATTAAAGAGGGGTTGAAGTTCTAATTTATAAGAGACCAAACATGACCTTTCTGCCTGTTCCCAAACAAAAGTTATCACTTATTCAATGTATTAAGGTAACCCAATGTTATCCTATAGGGGAGGTACGCCTCACAGTAGTGCAAAAAGAATTCAAGAGTATTTCATGATCTCTTCAATGTATTAAAAAAGCTGCATTAGGCCTGGCAAAGGTCTATTTTAGATAGGACTAGACCCCCTTATCCTCTCATTAGATAGGACTAGACCCCCTTATCCTCTCATTCATTAAAGAGCTGTATAGGGATGCATCAGCCCGCGTTAGGTATGGCAGAACTGGTGAATGTTCTGACGGATTTTTCATCAGGCGTGGCGTCAGGCAGGGTTGCATATTAGCTCCCCTGCTTTTCACCCTTTACATCAATTCTGTTGGACATCACTTAAGTAGAACTTTCCATGACTATCCTATAATAAATGGTAAACCCATACCTATCCTGCTTTACGCAGACGATGCAGCAATTATGTCCCAGACCCGAAGGGGGCTACAAAGGGCAGTAAATGAATTCACTGACTTTGTCAAAGAGAGGCCTAAATGTCAACACTTCTAAAACTTTTACAATGTCATGCGGCTTGGGGACTGGGAAAAAATCATGTTCTATCTTTTTAAACGGTCAAAAATTGGACAGTATCGATAGTTTCTCTTATTTGGGCATCATCTTTAACAAGAGGGGTACTTGGCGTGCCGCAGCTCAAGCTAGGGGGTTAGCCTTGTCCAAAGCCATTGGTGCACTGACCAATTTCTCAAAAAAACTTGGGGGCCGCCCGATTAACCCCTTACTCCAGATTTATCGGGCAAAGTGCATCTCAGTTGGCATCTATGGAGCTGGGATTTGGGGGATTGACTCCGTAGACCAAATTCAACGCCTCGAACGCTTTTCTGCGTTATCTCTTGGCTGTCCCCCCTGGTACATCTACCCACCTGGTACACGCTGAATTAGGTCTTACATATATTATGGATATGATTAACTCTTCCCCACTCATCCTATGGCATAAAGTCTGGACCAACCAAGAGACTTCTTTTAATAGAGAAATTATCAAAGACTGTCTTAAACTGGATATGGTCAGGAATATTAAATGGTTGAATTATGTAAAGAATTTGTCTTCTGACTTAGGGCATCCCGAATTCTTTTCTGACCCCTCAGCCCTAAGCAAAATAGCAAGAGTTACGTTAAAACGTCTTGTTCTAAACCATTTGAGCAGCCAACGATGGTCCTCTGAAAAACAAGAGAGTTCAATTGTGGAATATCATCACTCGACCATTACAAATGGGATCCAGCAATACCTACTCTTAGAACCATCGCCTTTTACTCGCATGCTCCTGACCCGTTTTCGTACTGACTGTTTTTTCAGATTTTTAACCTTTCCTAACCCAAATTGTTGGTCTATTGACCTGGAGAAATGCCCGTGTGATGGCCTATCGATGCAAACCAATATACATTGTATCTTATTCTATAGATTTTATCAACTCCCAAGGGCTATCTTTTTGAAACCTTTGCTCAAATCATGGTGCTTACGCTCACATAGAGTGGCTTATCATAAACTAAAAACTTTGGATACCCCTTTAGCCCTGGCAGCCATATCATCCTACTTGAAAATGACCATGAAGCTGAGGGCCACAATGCAGATCTAGTTGACACATGTATAATGTTCTGTCGTGCATCTGTAATTTTAATTGAATTTGAGATTGTTGTAAAATAACTGAAATTTTATTCTCTTAACAAATTTTTTATTTGTATGTACTTTTATGATATTGTTTTTACATATCGAATAAAGTTCATTATCTATCTGTTCGAGGCATGTGGGCTGCTGACATTCATATCTGTGCATAGATCGCCGCCTAGTGTTGGGTCCGGATGTTTGCACGTTGTTGTCCTGGGAGAGTCTTCGAAGTATCCTGAGATAGGTGACTCCTCCCCTGGACCATAGTGCGCATGGGCATCCTCTCCATCCTCAGATTGTTTTTTTCCGCCATTGGGTTCGGATGTGCTTATCTTGACTCAAGTTAGGAAAAACTTTTTTCAGGCCAAAAGGCCTTTAGTTCGCGTCGGTACTGTTCCCGATCGGTATCGACAGTTACTTGTTAGTTTATTAACTTCTAAAACAACTTTTATTCGCATCGACCATCGACACCATCGACGATGGAATCGAGGACACCTTTCAAGCGGTGTCCTGTTTGCAATGCGAAATATCCCCATATCGACGTCCACCCGGTGTGCAACAAATGCCTTTCACCGGATCACGACGAATCCACATGTATGGCCTGTGCCCGATTCCGATCCAAGAAGACCCTTCGGAATCGACGAGCGGCGAGACTTGAAGCGCAGCAAGCGGCACCGGCCCGACCAACATCTTCAGCGCCGAGGACGAAGATGTGGAAGGCGTGGAGAACCTACCCTCCAGCCCCGCTTCCGAACACGATTCCGGATCGGCAGACATCGAAGAACAACTCTTTCACAGAGATGAAGACGACACAGAGGTAGGAGACTACGATGAGGCCTTAGGGGCCGAAGAAAGTGGCTCCGGTGACGAGCAAGGCCTACCCGTACAGACGGAGGATATCCCAGTGCGTCAGTCTATGGCTCCGGTCGAGGGATCGCCTTCGGGCCTTACCCAAGACCTATCTCGCAGTTCTTCGGCCCCGCCCTCGGGCCCGGCCTCGGACATTCAGCGACAGCCATTAGGACCCAAACCGGCTGGTTTCCCTTCCTCGAAACCGAAACCAAAAGTCGTGTCGGTTCCACGGAAACCGAAACTGAAAGTGATACTGGTCGGATCGAAGCCCACTACACCTTCGACGCCAGCAAAACCCGTCGGCACCGACCGCACCAAACGGGACTTCGGTGCCGAACTCGCAGCAGCAGACGTCGGCGCCGACACACGGAAAAAGGCCATCGGCACCGACAAACCGCCTCGGCACCAGGCACCGAAACAATCGGCTCCGGCCACGAAGGTCAAAATGGCCGCTGCGTCGCACACCACTTCGAAAGCAGCACCTAAGGCCTAATCATCGACGCCGTCAACGGCTACCGCCTCTCCTCGACTCGATGACCCCGTGGCCCCGAAGAAGCCCACGCCTGCCTCTACTGAACCGCTCGGCGCCAAACAACCGTCGGCGCTCCAGGTGCGACAAGTTGCAGAGTCCTTGCAACGCATCAAAGAAAAGGCAGCCCTCCAGGACACTTCGGGCCCAGAGCCGAAAAAAGCTCAAAAAGCTTCTCCAGCAACACCTCATATCACTTTTGGCCTGCGGCCATCCACGGCGCCAAAAATGTTTGAAATAAGAACTCGTGTCACCCAAACTAGGATCACACCTGCCGACCGCTCTCCTACGGAGACATCACCATCTCACATCATCGATGCCGACACCGGCAGAATTATGCTCCACAAGCGGAGAATATCTTCCGAACACGCTTTGGACTCCTACCGGATCCCGCTGAAGAAAAAGCTGCCAGCAGATTCGGAGCCAGTTCTTTACGAACGTCTCCATACCTCCTACACAGATCCACAGACCTTCTCCCCGACACACTCCGAAACCGACGTTTTGGAGGACCATATGGGTGACGACGTCCCCTACCCAAGAGAGATGGACCCTGAGGGCCAACAGGACCCTGACCAGGCTTGGGATGACCCTGTAGACACAGGTGCACCTATGGATACACAGGACACGCAGCTCTATGGCGCAAAAACGTCTCCCACAGAGGACACTGCCGCATTCAACGCCCTAATTGAACGTGCTGCGGAAAATCATGGTGTGCAACTCCACTCTGACACAATCGAGGACGATTTTCTAATGGATACTTTCGCATCCTCAGAAAGGAATATCAAAACTCTACCCATGCTAAAAGGTGTCCTCAAACCAGCAAAGGACATTTTCAAAGAACCCACCAGGGCAAGAGTGATAAACCCCAGGATCGACAAAAAATATAGGTCGGCGCCTGAGGACCCTACGTACATTAGAGGCCAGTTGCCTCTAGATTCCATCGTAGTCGCAAATGCTCGCAAACGGGCGCACTCGCAAACAACTGGGGATGCTCCTCCCCCGGACAAAGAGTCCAAGGTGCTAGAGACCTCCGGCAAACGGGTTGCAGCCCAGGCAGCTAACATATGGCGTATTGCCAATACACAGGCGCTCCTAGCTCGCTACGATCGCGCACACTATGACACATTAGAAACCCTACTCCAACATCTCCCTGACCAATACAAAGAGGGAGCAGAGATCCACATCAGGGAGGGACAACTCCTCACAAACGCATCCATTAAGTGTGCACTGGATGCCGCAGATACAGCTGCCAGAGCAATAAACACCAGCGTCATGCTACGACGACACGCCTGGTTACGAATCTCCGGATTCAAACCTGAGGTTCAAAATAACATTCTCAATCAGCCGGTCAACCCCGACTACTTATTAGGGCCGGAAGTTGACGCCACCCTAGAGAAAATAAAAAAGGACACAGACACTGCAAAGTCCATGGGGGCTCTCCAAACACAGACCTTTCGGAGTGGCTCCTTTCGTCGCCCCGGGAATAGAGGAGCAGGCAGAGGACAGGGGTCACAGCAAACCTACAACAAGGGCAACACACAAAGTACCTACGATAAAAACACCCGGGGTGGGTATCGTGGCTCCAGCACAAAGGGCAGAGGACGCGGATACGGCAATACCAGGTCCTCCCCCAAGAACAAACAGTGACGCCCTCTCCCTTCCTCCCGACCACATAACACCTGTCGGGGGAAGGCTACAAAGGTTCCTGTCCACGTGGAACTCCATCACCACGGACAGGTGGGTCAAAGATATTATCAAACACGGTTACTGCCTAGAATTCACCTCCACTCCACCCACAATACCGCCAAACACCGTCCTATGTCCTCAGAGCACTTAGCGCTCTTACAGCAGGAAGTGCTAAGTATGCTGGAAAAAGGCGCAATAGAGGTCGTACCCGTCCACGAGCAAGGCATGGGGATATACTCCCTGTACCTCTTAATACCAAAAAAGGACGGGTCACTCGGACCTATACTAGACCTGAGACCCCTCAACCGCTACATTCTGTCAGAGCATTTCCACATGCTCACCCTACAACAAGTCCTCCCGCTGCTCAAACAGGGAGCCTTCCTAGCCACGCTAGATCTCACAGACGCATATTTCCACATACCCATTCACCCCTCACACAGAAAATATCTCCGGTTCACTATTCAAGGGCAGCACTACCAATTCAAGGTTCTCCCCTTCGGCGTGACAACAGCACCCAGAGTTTTCACAAAGTGCCTAGCTACTGTGGCTGCACATCTACGGAGGCAACACATTCACGTCTACCCTTACCTGGACGACTGGCTTGTTCAGGCAAAGTCAGCCCAGCAATGTGCCAGCCACATGTCCCACACCATTCACCTTCTTCACAGTCTGGGGTTCTCACTAAATTACCCTAAACCACATCTCCAACCCGCACTCGTACAACAGTACCTAGGTGCGACCATAGACACTCTGGTAGCCACAGCTCAGCCAAATTTAGTGAGGATCAACAGCATACAAATGCTGATTTCCAAGTTCAAACCACAACACTCCCTTCCTGCGCGAGTGTTCATGCAGTTGATAGGCATGATGGCCTCCTGCATCTTCATAGTCCCACACGCGAGACTACATATGCGCCCGCTTCAGGAGTGCTTAGCACGTCAATGGAATCAGGCTCACGGGCAACTGAAAGACCTAGTGTTGGTGAGCGGTCGGGCATACAACTCTCTGCATTGGTGGAACCCACAAAACCTTTGCAAGGGCCGACCGTTCCAAGAGCCTGTTCCACAAATAATACTGACAGCGGATGCGTCTCTCCAGGGATGGGGAGCTCATGTACTCAATTACACAGTGCAGGGACTATGGACAACACAACAACAGAAGATGCTCATCAACCTTCTGGAACTGATGGCAATCTTCCTAGCCATGAAGGCATTCAAAGTACATCTGTGCAACAAGGTCGTGTTGATCCGGACGAACAACATGACCGCCATGTACTACATACAAAAGCAGGGAGGAACACACTCTCCACAGTTCTCATCTGGCTCAGAGCATGTGGAAGTGGGCCATTCAGAGGAACATATTCCTCATGGCGGAACACCTCCCCGGCAAGGACAACCAGATGGCGGATCTGCTCAGCAGACACAGCCACCAGATGCACGAGTGGGAGTTACACCCATCAGTACTCCAACCGTACTTCCAGCAGTGGGGTCATCCAGACATAGACCTATTCGCCACAAGCGAAAACGCAAAATGCCAAAGCTTTGCCGCCAGGTTCCCACATCCGCAGTCGCAGGGCAATGCGATATGGATGAACTGGTCCGGCAGATTTGCGTACGCTTCTCCCCCAGCACCATTGATACCGCTGGTGGCGCGCAAACTCAGACAACACTCACTGACACTCGTCCTGGTTGCTCCAACGTGGGCACGCCAACCATGGTACACCACCTTTCTGGAACTTTCCGTGGTGCCGCATCAAAGGCTGCGGATCAAACCCGCGCATTTGACGCAGAACCATGGAGAGATTCAGCACCCAGATCCGCAACAGCTGAACCTGGCAATCTGGCTCCTGAAGTCCTAGAGTTTGGCTACCTGAATCTGCCACCTGACTGTATGGACATCATTAAGGAAGCTAGAAGACCCACTACCAGAGCTTGCTATGCAGCCAAATGGAAAAGGTTCGTAATTTATTGCAATAACAATGACATTAACCCGCTAGATGCATCCATCCAAAACATAATTTGTTACCTCTTACACCTATACCGATGCAATCTGGCATACACCTCAATACGTGTCCATTTAACCGCACTATCAGCCTATCTCCAGACCAGGCAGCACCTCTCTCTATTCAGAGTGCCTGCAATCAAAGCATTCTTGGAAGGACTCAAACGAGTAATTCCTCCAAGCCACCCACCAGCTCCAATGTGGAACCTCAACTTGGTCCTCACACGCCTGATGGGTCCACACTTCGAACCTCTACACTCATGCGAGATTCAGTTCCTCACCTGGAAAGTAGCTTTCCTAGTAGCGATCACTTCTTTGAGGAGAGTTAGTGAACTCCAGGCACTAACCATTCAAGAGCCATTCATACAGGTTCACGCAAACAGGGTTGTACTACGTACCAACCCAAAATTCATGCCCAAAGTGATCTCGCAGTTCCACATGACTCAAACTATTGAACTGCCTGTTTTCTTTCAAAACCCACAAACTGTCGCAGAAAGAGCATTCCATACACTGGATGTAAAGAGAGCCCTCATGTACTATATAGACAGGACTAAAGTCTTCAGGAAAACAAAACAACTTTTCGTTGCCTTTGCCCCACACCACAAAGGTAACGCCATCTCCAGATGGATCGTTAAATGTATTCAAATTTGCTATCAAAAGGCTAAACGCACATTAACGATTCCCCCACGAGCCCACTCAACACGTAAGTTAGGGGCCTCCATGGCTTTCCTGGGAAACATTCCTTTGCATGATATATGTAGAGCAGCCACCTGGTCCACTACACATACATTTACCAAACACTATTGTGTAGATGTGCAATCAAAACAGCAGGCAGCTGTAGGACAGGCTGTTCTCAAAACTCTTTTTCAGACCGCTGCAGCTGGCACTGGTGGCCACCGCTAATAGAGGGTACTGCTATGTATTCTATGCACAGATATGAATTCAGCAGCCCACATGCCTCGAACTGAATATGCTACTTACCAGTATGCATCTGTTCTTGGCATGTAGGGCTGCTGACATTCATATCGCCCACCCTCCTCCCCGGCGCCTGTGGCAGCTGCAGCTCTCAGAATTACTGTAAGCATGGTCATCACTTTCTGTATCTACTCCATCACTGCCACAATGGCGAAAAACAATCTGAGGATGGAGAGGATGCCCATGCGCACTGTGGTCCAGGGGAGGAGTCACCTATCTCAGGATACTTCGAAGACTCTTCCAGGACAACAACGTGCAAACATCCGGACCCAACACTAGGCGGCGATCTATGCACAGATATGAATGTCAGCAGCCCTACATGCCAAGAGCAGATGCATACTGGTAAGTAGCATATTCAATCTAGGTCTATTTTACCACATCGAATGATAGTTTAAAACGGCACACAGCTGCAATGGAAGGCCAGGAACATGTTTTAAAAGGCTACTTAAGTGTGTAGCATGACAAGTGTTGCAGGCCCACTTGTAGCATTTATTTTACAGGCCCTGGGTACCACTTTACTACGCACCTGCAAGTAGATTAAATGTGCCAAAAGGACCATGTTTTAAGCAATGAGCACAAGAACGTCATCACTGGTCAGGCACACAGAGTCCTAAAAGCCAACAAAAACTGCAAAGAGGGCAACTCCAACAATGAACATATCTAAACATGTTTAAAAGATTAATATTTGAACTTGTTTGTTCATTGCTAATAGTATGGTTCAGATATACTGTTAAAACTTCCTTTTCCATTCTTCATCCGAGTTGATTTGACTTTTGTAATGCAACTTACATTTAACGAAGCCGGAAATGTTTTGTCTGAGCTTCTTGCTCCTGTATGTATCGGATTGCCAGCTCAAGAAACTATTTTGAAATGGCAGATTTCAGTTCTTACATTTGAGGCACCCAGAACCAATTTACACACTGGTCATGGTTGGTTGGGGCTAGGTTTCAGAGGTGCAGAGGTTAGAAGATCAGGCAGGCAATGACGAGAGTAGAGGTGATGGGACCATTATATTGCTGACACTGAGATCATGCTGTGCAATAATGCTTCATCGATCCAGACTATAATTCACCTTCATGCATCAAATACCACGGATTCTTTTCTTCTATCTCCTAGCTATCAATCCCTCAATCCTGTAAAGCTTTAAGTTGGGATCCTGAACTTGAGGTGGCACAGTGTAGGGTCTCATTTGTGATGTGACTAATGGCTTTTGAAATTGCCAAAACA
Source organism: Triturus cristatus (assembly GCF_964204655.1). Lineage (NCBI taxonomy): Eukaryota > Metazoa > Chordata > Amphibia > Caudata > Salamandridae > Triturus > Triturus cristatus. The sequence continues at coordinate 318,643,647 of NC_140586.1, read as the reverse complement.
GTTTTATAGTATTTATTTTTATTGGGTGTATTTATAAAGCTCAGATAAAGCTCCACTGTGCAAAATTACACGTGGTCAATTTCTGCAGATAGTCATGCAGACAATAATTGCCACCTGAGGTGTTTAATGACCATATCACTTAAGTACTCAGCATGGACTGAAGTTGTGCCGAGAGATTGCCAGCTTTATGCCTCTATCAAATTTCTGCCATAAGTAGAATCCTTCTAGGGCAGTGGAATCTGAAAAACTGAATTGGAATTGGTTTTAAATGTGTGGCAACATGAAAGTTTCATGAGAACAATCCAAGTACAAAAATAATAGTACTTTGCTATCTCTTTTAAGAACACGTGTGTCCGAGTGTCAGGCTCATAATTTTTACTGCTTGAAGCCAGAGTCCACAACTACAGAATAAAATATTCTTTAGAACCTAGAAGATACCATCAGGTTAGGACTTTGACATTTGCGTTACAGAAGACAAAGCTAAAGGAATGAGGCTAACCTTTCATCCGGTCTTTTCCTTCACTAGAGCAAAAAAATGATAAATGAAGCAGTTTGTTTTTTCATTTTTTTTCATGTGGAGTAACCCTTCTAACTACTAACACTGCCACATGGTAGTCTGTGCACCCAAGCAACTTTCCTTCCTAGGCACTAGTTTACTCAGAAGCAGGTCGTAGGCAACCAGTAACACTCCTTCCAGCTTTGACCTATTCACTTCCTGTATTCAACCAGACATTCCTTCAGTCCCTTGGAAGGTGAACGGTAGAGCTGGGTGAAGGTTATTCCTCAAACGCGAAACTAGTAAAAGCCTGCTGTTTCAGACTTTCACCAACATTGTTTTTACCACTTGAATTTCTTCCTCTGGAATTTTCACCCAGTTCACCAACACTGCTCAGCTACTCTTCTTCTCATTTCTCCCCACACCTTTCTGAGCCTCTGAGTGTGTTCAGTAAGGCATTGGAAGTGCCATCCTCTCTGATCAGTGTCTTGCAACCAACCGGAATGGCTAAATGCAGGGAATAATTCTTATTGGTTAAAAGAAATTCAGAATGGCTGAAACAACCTATGTTTCAGCATTTCCTATGGATCACCTTCAACAAATTCATATAGGTACTTGTGCTTAGGACATTCTGATTGGCCTTTGGCCAGCTAATCAGGAAGGGTGGTACTTCCCATGTCTTCTAGTACTTTTATGGAAATCTAAGAATGTGCCTGTTTTGATGCGTAGAAAGGAGGGCAGCGGTGTGGATAATGTTCAGCTTGCCCTGATCTGCAGTGGGACTATGCTAGCCATGTTCTGCAACCATAGTGAATGGTTTACGTCAAAGAAGTTGTGAACCCTTCTACCAGTGTTCATCTTCGATCCATATACACAGAAACCAGAATTTCAGCCGTCCGTAGAGACCAGATTCCCTTTCATCAACTCTGGCAATCACATCAAAGTCTTATGTCCTTCTGTGTTATGCTTACACACACTGCTGAGTGAGGTGAACATGCTACATACATCTCAGCACTTCATCCTATCCAACTATTAGGGTCTGGTTGAGTTTACTTCCTATCCCCTGGCACCACCACAAATCTCTGTTTCCTGAGTATTTACACTAGTACGGTCTTCAATCTCAGCACTGACCGTCATTTATTTGACTTTTCATTTTCTGGGGGTAACTTAATGATTCTTTCCCTTCTGAATGCTGTCCCAGTCAAACCTATATAGGTCATGGACACTCCTTACACTGTGGATCAAGCTCTCAACCTTGATAGTAAGGCTGACATGGGCAAAGAAGATGAGATCATCATCTCTGAATATTCAGCTGCTTTCCTACCACTCTTATAGACAGGGGATATGTTGAAGAAACGTCTGCAACAAAATTGTTGGGTTAGCTTCTCCCGTCGTATGTAAGCAATACATTAGCCGTTCCTCTCACACAGGATAGCTGCTTAACAAGAGGCTTGATGACATTACCTATTTGCTCATGATGAGTCCTGCTGTATAGCTTGCCATCTGTGGTCGCTGTCCAGAACTGCCACTTTATTTCCTGCTTCGCTACAAAGTAAACCAGTTTCTCTGACATCCTAACGAAGAAATGTTTTTCAAAGTTCTTCTTGAGCTTTTACCAAGCTAATGAGAGTGGAATTCTGGCCAGCACAATAGATCAATTGTGTTTCATATAGTTTGCCTAGGAGTGACTCCATCCACATAAATAAGGGAATTTTGCTGCAGGTTTAACAGGCATGGATCCATCCATCCATCCTGTTTGTTTAGCTCGCCCATAAACAACATGAAACCGTACGGAAGGGCATGACTCTCGAGGTGGCAGTATGATGGCGTTTGTGGCTGTGTTGCTTGCCGTCCCAAGTGATTGAGAAGAAAATGTTTTTAATTTGTTCATCTATTGTCAAAATTAGTAAAAGTTTATTGGTAGCATCTTTGGAGAAGCACCTGAAGAAATGCACGGTATCTGTAATCATCAGTGAGTTCTCAAGTTATCTCGACCATATACCTCACTAAACCTCCCCGATTTCACTTCATGGTCAACTGCCAAGATCTCCAAATCAAATTATTTCAGGACTGTTTTGATTTCTCAAAATGAAATGTCAGGCACAATAGGACCTCCACTAGTCTGAAAATGAAAAACAAAACCTGTCAAGAGCTTCCTTTATGCTTGCTATAAAGGAATTAAAGCTCACTTCAGTCAGATGCTTCCTTCCCTTGTGGCATGGAGAGTTTCTCTTTACTTTTAGGCTTGGGGGATGGTTAAGTACATACTTTAGTTGCCTCCTGGGATGCAAAAATGTCTGACTCCTCCAGCCTCCCCCCCCCCCCACCCTCCCCCAGCACATATACTTCTTTTTCTGCAAGATTGCTGGTTGTGGTGCAGAAATCCTAAAGTTCGTAGGTTTTGAGCAGCTGTTGGAGTTACATATTCTTTGGAGGTACTCTTACTTTATAGTGCTAGTTGTGAAAAATGACAGCCTTTATCCAGTTTTTGGACCACCACATCTTCAATCCGATTCGGTCTATGGATATGCCACTCAATAACATTTAGGCACGCCAGCTGGTGGATGTTTTCCGTTATATGCACTTCACTGCCACCTACCTCCCTTTTTCTTATCTAATCTTCTCATCTTATTGGCTAGAACTTGCTTCATGTTTTACTGGGGTTGTGATAAGAGTGGATGGCATTACTATGTTAGCAGATATTGACGTGTACTGATATTCGGATGCCTTGCTAATTAGGGATTTCTCACCCCATGGAGGTGATGGGTGACTCAGGCAAGTTATAGAGCTACTGTTCAGCTAGGGCCTGTCAGTCTATGAAGCAACATCTACACTGACTGCATTGCTGTTATTTTTGTTCATAGGAGCCATTTTGAACCACTGCATGGTCAGCGGTTCCTTTCCTAGAGAGGTTTCTTGCTTGCATATCTCATTCAGTGACTTGAGACTCATCACCCCACATCTCCCTTTTTATTTCAAACGTTACTTAGTGTATGAACTCGGGGTTGCCTTTGATCAGTTTACGTTGTACATGCCCATTGTTAGCTGATTTACCTTTTAGATCACAAAAAGGACCGTCTATCAGCTATTAGTCTTTTTTTTTTATCTGTTGCTCTTGGACTTTGAATGGGGGGGCTCATAGATGAGAACCTGCTACTTAAATTGTTTTTGTCCTCTTGCTACCGGAAGTGACTTTTGTGACGTACCACAGACTTCAGAAATGTCACTTATTGGTCCCTTGCATTTCGTTTTTTTTAATCTTTCTGATAGCATTTTATGCATAAACAAACACAAATAGCATACCTACAATACAGCACAAGAAACACAAGGAGAACCCTCACCAGGACACCGTTAATTGGATAGAGCGATCAGTACGCTGCTGTCCACGTAGACCATACTACGTGCTCAGCCTTGTATCAGCTGTGAGTTTCCTGTCCCTAGACCATAGAACTCCCGCTGTGTGCCCAGATTTTCTCATACTTCCTAGTGCAACCGCTGCCAGCATAAACCTCTATTTTGCCCCCCATGCAAGCATCCATTCCTGCAATCCATTGTTTCTTAGTTGGAACCACCCGTGCCCCCCTGATCCACTCCACATCCCTCTTTGCGACCACCAAGCCCAGCGAGCTAAATCGTTTCTTGCAGGGCAGGTCTTTATGCCCTGGCACCCTCAGGAGCACAAATTGGGGGTTAGGCGGGATCTCTTCTTCTAGTATGTCCCCCAGTTCTTTCAGTATGAGCACCCAGTATTTCTGTATCTGAGTACTCCTACAGCATGTGGTAGAATGATCACACATGTGTTAGTGTATACAGATGGGCGAGGGGTTCTTCCCCCATCTTCAGTGTTCTGTCCTGTGCTATGTAAACTCTATGCAGATTTTAAGCCGTATCAGGTGGAAGCGCTTTCTAAGGTCTTCCTCCTGAGGGTACACCAGCGCCGCCTCTCAACCCACATCCTCGATCTTACCCATGTCTAATTTCTAGCGTCTCCAGAGGCCTCCAAGGCAATCGGGCTGTTGTTAATGAGTACCCTGTTCGTGGAGGGGTGTGGTCCCCCTCCCGAATGTGCCAGCCAGCAGGTGGGTCTCAAGCCAGGGACACGCCTGATAGTGAAACCCAATCCATCATCTTCACCTGTAGAGCATGCCCCCCATCCCACATAAGTAGCTGGATCTCCATGTCCAGGCGACTGTGGAACCTTTCCTGTATTGGAAATTGCATGTTCTGTAAGATGTATAGGAGTTTGGGAAAGGTAATAATTTTTCGGATAGCAGCTCTACCAAGGAGCGTTGGAGGTAGTTTCCTCCCTCTGGCCACATCTTTCTGCAATTGCACCAGCTGAGGTTCCAGGTTTTCCTTCCGTAAATGTTCGGAGCCTCTGTTAATATAGATTCCCAGATATCTAAAGCCCTCAGTAGTCATCTGCAGGGAAGCAGCATGTCCCGGTCCCAGTGCCCTGCAATAAATAGAAGGACTTGGCCCAGTTTGCCCTATACCTAGAGTACTCTCAGAATTCCTCCACCCTTTCAGGCAGGGGGTTCACGGATACCTCGGGTCCTGAGACGTGCAGTAAAACATCATCCGCATATTAAGAAATCCTCTCAGTCTGCCATGCCTCTTATTTGCCACCCACCTCCATTGCCCTGATTCAGCAAGCCAGAGGTTCTATACACAGGGCACCCAACAATGGGCACAGGGGGCAACCTGTCTAGTTCCCGTCCCAACGGGAATGGCGTTGAGGTCATCCCATTTATCCTCACTGCTGCTGAGGGCTTGGCATAAAGGAGGGACTACAAGCTACAAAAGTGAGGGGCAAAGACAAACCTCCTTAGCACAGAGAAGAGTTAAGGCCAGTGAATAGGGTTGAATGCCTTTTCTGCATCCGTGGAAATGACCGCCAGTGGGTGCGAGACATCCTTCACGGCATCTAACCAGGTATGTAAGTGTCTGATGTTCGGTCTCATTGAGTGCCATGGTATGAACCCCGTCTATTTACGATGGACCAGTGTGGGGGTATCACTCCATTCAATGTACGTTCCTGGATAGTAGCCAAGAGCTTAGTCTTTTCTTCTTTTGTTTTTTTTTATAGGTTTCTTTATTAGAATTTTCATTATACATGAAAACAGCTGTAATGAAATAGCAAGTAATCTGCTCTAATATAAATATTATACTAAATAAGACCCCAAACTGGAACAAAACAGAATTTCGGGCGAAAATGAAAAAAATAAAAAATCCAGTTAGTAACAAAAAGAGCCATCTCGCTGAACAGACATACTTTACGCAACTCATAAGGTAACCTTTCCCCACACACAACATAGTATACACCCCACATACAAATGAATCAAGTCACTAGCCTCAGAAATTCCATCCCAGACTCCGATCACAGATGAAAGCACAGACTCGCTGATAAGGAAGTGTACTTAATGCAAGAGAAAAATAGCTGGAGTTCACATAGGCTCAAAGATGGACCCCAAATCTCATCAAATAACTGTTTTTGATCTTGGACCCTGTAAACCTGACGCTCATATGTAGCTAAGCGTTAAAGTTCTGTTAACCGTTCTTGATGGAAGGGCACATGTATTGTTCGCCAATGCTACATTATGCAGATCTCAGCCACCATATGAGCGGATGACATCCTTCTACGCCAGTGAGTAGTTGTACTATCGTCGCAGCAAAATCATGCAATAAGGCCAGCTTGTCCGACTCCTCAAAAGGAATAAGACTATTTGAATGTAGTGTCTCCCTTACATGGCTCCAATACATATCCAATGTAGGGCACGATCAAAGTACATGGTGCAAATCACATGCAACATCTGAACACCTCCAGCATGCTACACAAGGAACCAGACAAGCCTTATATAATTTAAAAGGAGACCAATACCAATTATGGAGGATTGTGAAATAGGTGTACTTGAAGTGCACCTTCCTGAGCAATCGATCATGATACTCTAGAATTTGTAAATCTAGAAGAGCTTAGTCTCAGCATTTAGCAGGAAGATAGGGCGGTAGGAAGCGCACTCTGTGTTCTGCTTCCTGTCTTAATATTTTACCATGATGTGGGCGTGTCCTACATCCGAGGTAAGCACCCCTTGGGTATGGAATTCCTCAAATATTGCCAGGAGGTGGGGACCCACCAGAACTCCCATTCTCTCCAAAACAAATTCTGCGGGTAAGCCATTGGGACATGCGGTCTTCTCACTACTCATGGCCTTGAGTGCCTTAGATAGCTCCTCAAGTAAAAGGTCCCCCTCCAGTGTCTCTACCAGTTCTCTGTCCAGTTGTGGGAGACCCAACATTCTCGGGAAGTGTTCTCTCTTTCTCCCTGTGGGGTCCAAATTCACAAAAGGCCTGATAATATTGTGCAAACTCCCAGACAATCTCCTCCGTTTGGGTAAGTCAATCCCCTGTCACTAGGCCTACGGCGTCTTCCACCTCCATGACGCTGGAGGCCAATTTCTGATAGTCCATCCTGAGCAGTCCCAGATCTAAGGCTACTCCATAAATTTTGGCCTCCAGGGAGGATTTCAGGTCCGTAATGGCCTCCAGGATTTTAACTAGCTAGTCAGCTTTGTTCACCAGGTCATTTCCATAGACCTAAATGTGGGCTGCCCCTACCCTGTGCTGAGAATGGATTGGGTGTCCTTTCACCATGGGAGCTTTGCCTGGCCTGGGTTTAACTATGTTTTAGGCAAGAGTGACTCAATCAGTATCCCCCCAGCCAGGGTCCCTGCTACATCTGAGTTGCCCCCGTCTGTGACCCTGAGTAGTTGTGCGACTCTGTGGAACTCTTCGCTCCTTGGACACACTCTGCCTCACCATTACACCCCTGTTACCACAGTCAGTTGGCCTCTTAATGGACTTGCTCAGTGGCCACCAGGCCTCATTGTTGCTGTGAGCTGCAGGCGAGATGGGGTGATCTATGCCAATATAAGTGGGGTGGAGAGGGTCTTTCATGTAGCCCCTCCAGGAGCCAGCTCTTTGCTGATCCTCCAGGGCTGCGAGCGGCAAGGTGCCCAACAATGCAGGTCAGACTCTGTTTTTCTAGAAATCCAGTTAAGGCCTTTCTGGACTCCTTTCCCCCTCCACCCCTGCGCTCAGCCCATGGCCGCAATGTTTTCAGCGGCCCCCAATGGGGCAATGGGGGTTGGGGAGGGAAAAACCCCACTGCTTACGTTCATTGTCTTGAGTAAGCTTCTCACCTGAGCCTTGTGTTGGGCAGGAGTCTCCATCTTCAGCCCCCAGGAGGCCCTCGTCACACTGTCAGCCGCTTGCCACACTGCCGGGCAGTCCTACCCCCAATGCTGCAGGGAGTGCCACAGCACGGGCCTGATCAGATGAGGGCGTGGACAAGGAGAGCAATGTGGCGCCCTCCTCCACCGAGTCTGGTCTGCTCCGTCAGTCTCTTGAATAGGCTTCTTCACAGCCGGCCTTATGTTGGGTGGGAGCCTCCTCCTTCAGCTTCTAGGAGCCCCACGGCTCACCGCCAGTCACTTGCCAGGCATCCCTAACACAGCAGGGGGCACCCGCCTTCACCGGGTCCGATCGCTCTGTAAGTCTCTCGGGAGGCTTCTTCCCAGCCAACTTGTGTTGGATAGGAGCCTCCTGCTTCAGCTTCCAGGAGCCCCGTGGCTCACCGCCAGTCACTTGGCTCGTGGCCGGGCATCCCTACATCCAACTCTGCATACGGTGCCATATTTAAATGAATGCCAGCCACAGAGCAGCCTTTTGGTGTATTGTCTGCTTTTTGCAAGCACTATTCTATGGGGCCCCAGTGAAGAGTAGATGTAATTTATTCCAGGATGAGGTTTATATTTGGTCAGGGTTCTTGGCTAGTTTATTTTTTTTCTGCTTCGTGGCCAGGTAGGGAGGGTGTGCATCTCTTGTACCTGTATCTATTCTCTCCTACCCCTGATGTTCTCCTGCTCGGTTACTATCTGTAATGCTCCGATTAAAAAGCAGGAGTCTGAGGAAACTAATGACAAACTTGTGAAGAGGATCTGGTCTGAGTGTGTGATGGGGTTAGAGACCCGATAGAAGAGACCTATTCCTGTATGGGCTTTGGTTATAACACTTTTTATGCTGAACAAAAATGTGCTGTGATCCGTCAACCTAAGAGTCCTCAGTCAGTTGTCGAGGAAAGAGATTTGAGGGTACCTGGGACTAGATTACTTTAGTGAGTAATTTATTTCACTGCAAAAAACTTGCCAGGAATGTCCTTTGTATGTCACACCCAAAGACCGCTTTAGCTTTCTGCTGTCGAAAGACTTATAGTGTACAATTTTAATGCTTACAGTAGGCTTTGGGTCAGAACATTGCTATTATTGGTTGGCTCACTTGTCAATCTCATTTGTTTGCATCTTATTCAAAGGCTTGCTTTCCTCGTCTTGTGATTGTCCCACTCCTGGAGCATAGATTTGTTACGGTCTTTGTGATTTGGCGACTTGTGTCCTTTCATTGCTTACATTCAGTGAATTACTTTTTTCTTTTTCTCTGAACAGTCCATGGCAGTGTATGTTTTTCTTGCTATTTCCCCGTGTTCTTCTTCCTTCCTCACATCCTTACCACGATGATCTGCGTATTGCTTCCTACTTCTCGCAGCTCATTTTATGCTTCCCAGTCCTTTCGTCCTACTCATTTTTTTTTCTCTCTTCCCCCCCCCCAGCTCATTTATTGCTCCCTCCTACCTAACTATTCACTGTTCAACCATGTAGCTGTGTGGTGTTTTGTTGCTCTCCCTTTGCTCACTTACTGCTCCTCGCCCTCCCTATTTTTAATTTCTATTTTATTGTTTTTGAAAGCTCAGCAGCTGCAGTTTGCTTTTCTTTTTTTATTTAGTGTTCTTCTTCAAGATGGATAACGTTCAACATTGCATGGTAAAATATAAGTTTAAAAAAAAAGGGGGCGCTACATCATCATGACATATGTGAGCATGCATGGTGACTTGTGTGTGTGTGTACAAATCATCACGCTAGGGCAGGCCATACAATTAAAGAAACAATGGCGGCCAAAGCATCATGAACCATGTGTAGATACACGTTGTGCACTGGAGATTGCCAGTTACGTTTATTTATTTTGTTGTCTATTCTGATCAGCAGCAACCATTGACAAAGCCAAAAGGTCAGCTAATGCCTTTCAAAGTCGGAATCTATTTGCTCTGCCAACGTTCCTTTCTTTTGTGTGAAAAATATTCTCCATAGTACTTTTGTAAAATTTCTAAATCAAATGTCATTTTGAATTAATAATTTCATCAATTTAATATAGTTTAGTTATTGACAACTCTGCATCAGTTGTTACATAAATGATGATTTAACAGGATATTCTCTGATGTTTGCAGATGACACATCTGGACACAAACCGATCCAATTTGCATTTTTTTGGCTTCAACAGATACTGATTTCCAGACAGAGCGGGAGTGTAGCCAGAATATGAGATAGTCAAATGATGCATTGGTAAACAGTTGTGGTAGTTACACTGTATCTTGATTGAGTATTTGTAGTTTCTTTTAAAAATGCAATCAAACCATTTCTAGTCTACTGTGTATGACAATATTCTCATATTGTTAAATTTACAGGTACATGTCTACACTATACTCTCATCCTGATTTCCCAAAGAAAGGACCACAGGAGATAAACGAGGAATTAATGCATTGCGTCAGTCATAACCCGATTTTCCTGCTTACGCCTCAGAAGGTGATACGATACGTGGAAGCCTTGTGGAAGAAGAAGAGTTCGGGGCAGCCAGTCACTTTCACAGACATCTTTGCCATGTTGATTGGAGAAACTCTGATCCGAAACGTAAGCATGTTTTAATTTCCTCTCATTGTCGATTTAGCTTCTGATTACGTGCACCTAAAAACATAGTTAATTAATGCAAGCCACAGACTCATAAAAACCTCTCATTATGTGCACCTAAAAATAATACTGAATAAATGTGGGCATCAAACCTCTTAAACACCTCTGCAAAGGTTATGTTGTTTTTACCCAAGCACCATTCTGTTCATGTTTGAAATGTTTGTACCCCTGACATCCCAGACAATCCTCATCTTTCACTCTGGTGAAAAACTAAATGCTCACATAATGCCACAAATTCATATCCAATTATTTTAGAGAATGAGTGGAACAAAATACAAGTCAAAGAGTCACAAAAGTAAGATTGCTGTACCAGGAGTCTACCTTAGTAGCAATTGAACCTCAAATAAGGGCAATGGTCAACCTTGCTCTCTTAAAGAAGTCTTTGAAAACTCCTTTGCTGAAGAACACAATCCGCCCCAAACCTTTGATCAATTAAACCCCTCTTCTTCTGTATCACTGGGATTTCTGGTATTCTATGACCACCCCATACAAGTCTCGCGCCTATGGTGGATCAGTACCTGAGACATTATTCAGGTGAACTCATATTCTTTTCTAAACGTGTGGTAGGATTTCTCACAGTAGCACTCTTTTTAACTGACACTGCAAGGATGTTGGAGAGCATCATATCAACACTTGGCACTGTTCCTCTCTGCTGTAACTTAAGGTCCTCCCACCTAGACTACTATTTTCCAAGAAATTCTTGATGCGCAAGGAAAAATGTCACCTTCCAAATTTACACGGTTAAAACTGTGCAGGGAATGTTGTAAACAATGTCTGTGACTGACCTGCACATAGTTTACCTGTGATGTCTGTGAACTCTAAGGACCGCAGCTTCTACACATTGGTGCACCCGAAGGCCATTCTAGATGAAGAAGCGAAGCTGTTCATAACCAAACAATGCAAGACTCCTCATGGTGACCAGTCGATGTCCAAGGCGAGATCCCGTTCCTGCAACAGATTGTCGTGGTGGTCCAAATCTTTGGGCAAATCAAAGGAAAAACACGTGAAGTCCAAGCTGGACTTGGCCCCATCCTGCCACTCTCGAATCTCCTGAGAAGGCGCAAGGGTGTCATTGTGCCTCCAGGTCTCACTCTGTCATTCCACTTGGAAGCCAATTTGTACCCTTTTCCTGCTGCGATCTGAATTTCCGGGGAGGTTGGTGATGCCACAGAAGATTGAGGTCGTCTGCGAAACCGTGCTGCAGCTTTTTTGTTCCCTCTGACGCACCTATGGGACCCAAGGAGGCAAAAGGCCTCCCAACAGGGCTTCCGTCTGCATGTCTGCTCTCAACACCAGCTGGGCCCTCTAGGTTCATTCTGGATTCCGGACAGACCTTGGTACTGGTTTCCTCTCCAGTGCCACAACTCATGCTGAAACACAGCGCACCGACTCCGATCCTGGCATCTTCTACTCCTGAGAGCAATGCCCAACCCATAGTGCTCTGCGATGCCTAGACGCTGCTGCCCCGACCGAAGCTGCTCAAATGAGGCTGCACTTCCTGCTGCAATCGGAATAAATGCTCCTCCTCCAGCCAGTCTGAGGATGGTGGAATGTTGGACTAAGAAAACTGGAGAGGGGAGAAGATAGAAGAACGTTTGAAGAAATCCCATCAATTTAAAAACAAAAACGAAAAATAAAAGAAAGCTTTCAGGTGGAAGTTTGCCACAAAAGTTAAGAAGAAAACAGTGAAAACACTAACCTCCCCACAAAAAACAATGATTCTTTAGGGAACCACCAATAAGAATGAGTGAGTTAACTCTTCGGCTCTGAACAACTACTTGTGGTGACTTGTATGCAAAGTTGGACAGAGAACTGGTGTGTGTGTGTTATATGATCAAAATACCAATATGCAACTCCACCTAAAAGCTGAACATCATTAAATAACACTACATACTCTGAAAAATACTATATTCATAGTTGTGCAAATGTTAATGTGACATGTATTTGACATTTGGAATTGTGTCTGTAACGCTAAGAGTGGGAGAATCTTGAATTAAAACAGAGAACAATAGCTCAGAGTGTTGGTATACTCCTTTCCAACCAGCTTGCAGTATGTCAGTGAAATAAGGGAAGGGTGCTACTGAAAGCAAATTCAAATTCCTCTTTCATATTTTTAAGAGTAATCTCATACGCAAGCTTATCTTTAAGATTATTTACAATATTTGTAATTGCATCTGTCATAATAATGGTGAGATCGTGAACATTGAATTTGGTGTGTGAGGTATGGTTTGAATTGCTGTTTTGCACTTTAACTAATTTGGATTGCTGTTACAGTAAACTGGGATGTGATTACTGGAAAGATAGTATCCAATTTTCAGATGTTGGGACTGAAGTTTAGAAATGGTGGGGATTCCCTACTTATTAATTGTTGTAGTGATAATTTTTCATGGTCAAATGTTAGTGATCTTGAAATGGTATTAGGTGCCCTGTAGGTTATTGTTTTGGAGGATATAAAGTTTATATTGAGTCTCATTCAAATATTCTTGCAGGAGTTTTTAAAAACAAAACTGGATTGTCTGTTCATGGATTTGCATATTTTTGGACTCGCACCAACTCATCCTACTTCATTGAATCAAAACCTGGCCTCGTAGATCTCCAGTCATTTATTGTTTGAATGGAACTTGCGCAATGCTAATTATGTTTTTTACTCACTGGTCCATAACCTCCTTTTTCTGCAGAAAGCATCTTTAGTATCTTTCAGAGTGGCCGTTCTTCCTCAGGATCTAAACGTGATGATACAAGGCCCACTTCCTGGCACCTACAACTCTGAATAATGTAATAGTGCAGAGTCTTAGAGTGGCCTGGTGGGGGGGAAGGGTGTGGGAAGGGAAAAGCGGGGAAGGAGATCTGAAAAACAAAGGTTAATCATGAAGCAAACACATAAACAATCACTCGTCTTATAAAAGCTTTAATTCACTAGTTACAAACCACCTTAAGCCTCTGGTGATAAGAGGAACACTAATGCCACAAGAGTTTTCTGCTGAATAATCTGCAAATTGCTTCAAGGAAGAAGCAGCTCATTACATCATGAATAATACTGAATTTGAACTCGTGCAGGTAATGCTCATATGAGACCTTAGACCTCAAGGTTGTAGCGTTCTGTCACTTAACATCAATTATTTAGGCCATACATAAAACCAAATGAAGAAACAAAAGGAACTAAGAATCTCACTTGCTCATCACATCTACGATCGTTATGGTTGGCATGAAATAATAAGTATTTTGTCACTATTATACAGCCATATGTTTAAAATCACATAAATACTTCCATGCTCTCTCTCTTACTGTACACAGAGCATGGCCTGCTCTGAATGCGCGTTCAAAGATGAACCTCGGTTCGAACGCATCATCAAGAATCCTATGGGAGCCCGCGGCAATGCCCAACGAGGTATGCAGTGGGAGCGACAGGAAATATCCCACGGCAAAGAAATACCAAGAAGACTCCCCCCCCCCCCCCCCCCCCAAGTGCAGTGGGACAGGACTGGAAGGAATCTCCATATCAGGAGAACCCCAGAGGAATAGTAAGTGCTGAGGTCAGGATGTGGCTGGTTTTATGGATCCTGCCACACCCAAGATGGCCGCCACCGGGGAAAATGGGAAATGTAGTCTACTTGCAAGTTACAGATGATAGGAACACTGGGACCACCAGCGTGTGGAAAGAGCTGCTTCATGCGCCTTGCCTCAGAGAGACTTGGCGCACGTGGGCAAAGACGGACAAGCATGCACCACAGAGATGCGTTGGGCTGGCGCTAAAATTGTGCACCACCCTAGGTCTGACAGAATTATTGATTGTGTTTGTCAATTCTTTTCATAGGCTGAGTCACTGATTATAGGGTTATAGCAATCCATTTTTAATGACCATAACTCCATCACAATTAGTCTTTGTAGGAAATTGGATTACTGGTTGAGGGGGGTGAATTCCTACTCAAGCAGCAACCACAGTTCCTGTTGGGGTGAAGTTATAAGCCAGCCCCAAATTGACCTGTCCTCAACCCTTTGGTAGCTTGTCACAGAAGCAGCCAGGCTTAATTTAGAGGCAATGTCTAAAGTATTCATCTATTACTTCAAACAGTAATAATTTGAAAGCCCAGCTCAAGAAAAATCCAATACCAATTTAGAAAAATAGAGTACAATAAACATCAAAAATCTAATCGGTAGAACCGGAGACATGCAATTTTAAAGATTTAAGTTAAGTATAGTGCCTAAAGGCATGAAGTGCTACTCTCGGTTATCTGGTCATGTGAGACAAGGTGCAATTCACAGTTTCAGGCCGACCGCATCGCGATCAAGTCAGAGATTGACTGTTCTGCCAGCACATATTCCCGCATTTTTTCGCTGTCTGGGAGCAATACACAAAGACCAACTGCCAGCTAATCCTGATCATGTGACCCAGGAAACAGGCACCAAATAGTTGGGACAAGAAAATGCCAAATGTCTAAAAGTAGCAAATCCAACTTTACCAATAACGAGGGTTTTAAATTGCAATTCTTTACATATCAAACTCGACTGTTCTACTTGCTCCCAATTGAAAGCTATCACTTGAAATGTAATTAGGTTTCCCAATGTTATCCTATTGGGGAGGTAGTCCTTGCAGCAGGGACAAGAGCTTTACACTACCAGGACATGTAAAAGTTAAAAGTACATGTCCAACTTTTTAAATACACTGCACTCTGCCCCGTGTTCTGTTTAGGGCTTACCTTGGGGGTGACTTATATGTATTGAAAAGGAAGGTTTAGGGCTGGCAAAATTTTGTTTGCCAGCTTGAAATGGAAGTTCAAAACTGCACATACAGGCTGCAGTGGCAGACCTCAGACATGTTTAAAAAGGTCTACTTAAGTGGGTGCCACAATAAGTGCTGCAGACCCACTTGTAGCATTTAATTTACCGGCCCTGGGTAAATGTAGCACTACTTTACTATGGACCTACAAGTAAATTAAATGTGTCAGTCGGGTGGAAGCCAATGTTACCAGGTTTTAGGGAGAGACCTTAAACACTTTAGCACTGGTTAGCAGTGGTAAAGTATGCAGAGTCCTAAAGCCGGAAATCCAAGACAGCAAAAACAGGAGGATTGAAGGGAAAATATTGGGGGGGAAACCATATCAAGGATGTCCGGTCCTATAGTCTTGAAATACAGCATTCTATTAAGACAGCAGCTTCATCCTGCAAAATGTGATGGTAAAATTGAGAGGTGCTCAAATCAGTTCAAAGATGGTGGATCAAATTATAGTAACGCAGCTGATAGTTCTTTTTGCACTAAAGGATATACTATTTGTCCAGGCAACACATTTGAGGCTGCAAAACTTTTGACAGCCTTAGATATCAATTTCTGCTGTAATTTTGTCTACTTTTAGGTGACTGTGATGGAGTTATACCAATCATAAGCCTGGTAGGTGGTTTGATAGATCTTGTAGTGTGGCTAACAGGAATGTGTGCCCTAAAACTTTCTCCACTTGACTATGAGGAAGTCACTTGTAGAGTGGCCTATAAACGATCTTTAAAAGAGCAGAGTACTATACTTCTATATCAAAACATGGCATGATGTTGAAAACGGCTTAATTGAAAAATAATTAGGTCACCTTCTGGATACTGATTATTTGTTAAATGTTCAAAAAGGATCCTACTAGCTTTAAGTTAGATATTCGTATCACTGATGACATATAGGTAACTCATTAAAAAACTTTATATGGTTTTTCTGACAGACGAATCTTACCAACCCTTGTTCCTCATATAATAATGTAATAATCTTCAGTTTTGTCTCCCGTAAATGATAAATGCTGTAAAGGAGAGCCCTCCGAGTAAAGCTCCTGGTCCTGATAAGGTATCCATATAATTATTTACATATAAAATCATACTAGTGGTCCCATTTCAAACTAATGTGTGTAATGATAGCTGCTCTTTATCTTTACCATCTTCCTATTCTCAGTTTATCATCCTTCCTGTCTTCAAGAAGTGTGTTGCAAGATATTTGAAATGTTGGTGCTCTATGTCCTTGATTGAGTCCACAGTTAAAGTGATAGGACATATATTGATGACGGGAATTGGCCAGGATGGACATATATTGATGACGGGAATTGGCCAGGATTGGGCAACATCTAGTGGGATCTTGGCTAAAGTCCTGTTTGGCTTTAGAACTTATCTGGGCACATTAGAGCAGTGCTTAATCTGCATCTGTTTTCTTGCAAATGTGTGTCTTCCCTTAAGAGTAATTGGCACCTGTCTTTTTTAACTGAAGGCCAGCATTTGATTGAATAAGTAAGATGGTTTGTTCAATTTTTGCTCTTTTTGGGGTCGATTGAGTAATTGTTGACCTTTTACGGTGGCTGCATAATTCCTCTGTGCCAAAGTAAGATATGGGCAGATGGACGAGTGCTTTATGAGCTTCAACTTCACCAAAGGTGTTCGGTAGGGTTGTAGCATGACCCCACTCCCCTTTTTTCACTTTCCGTATTCGCTTGAGGTGTGCTTAAGGAGGAGTGGTAAGGACACTCCCAAGTTGAGTTCAAAATACATCATAGCCCTCCTATATGCAGAGGATGTGATCCATAGGCCGCTAACAGGCAGTAGCCACAATAATTTTATTAATGGATACATGTCCATGTGAGTGATTTGAATCTGGATACAAACCTCTCTAAAACCTTTCTTTTAACTCTGGGGCAAAACCTAATAGAACTAAAACATTTTCCATCAACAGCCAATTTATAAAGAAAGCAACCAGTTTTTCGTGGGGTACAGTTTGAAAATAGCAATAGATGGTCTATTCAGCTGCCCGGAAGAGTTAAATTAATAGACTTCATGGAAACAATTTTCAATTTTGCTGCCCATTATGCCACTCTGAGCAATAAAAACGATGTATAGCTGCAAATGTGTCTCTAGTGGACTTATGTGTTTGATACACCAAATACTTTTCTGGGCTGCAAGCTAAAAGAGAAGAGATTTTGCAGGCATTTGTTGGCTGTACCTCAAGCACTTCTCACTAATCTGTTGTGAGGGATTAAGACTTGGATGGTCGAAGATCAGGCTATGGTTGCCACAACCTTTTTATGGGTTTTAGTCTGGCAAAGTTAAGGATTACTTCTACTTGGATGCAAGTTAAAAATCACATGGTTAAACTATATATTCTTTAAAATGCTTTGAATTGGATTGCCCAGACTTGTTTTAGCTCTTGTATAATTTTTCTAAATTAGATATGGATTTGGTAAAAACAAAAAAGAGTATCTTAAGAGAAGTACTCTTAGAGAGATGCTTGAATTAGAAAACCTTTAATACATTTGTGGTTCATAAGACTGCACTTGGACACAAACCCAACCTAGAAATCGCCCCTTGTGTGTATAAATGAAATCTGTTAGCCAGATCTACATTGGGCATTGCTCACTATTCAATGTGTTTTCCAAAAGGAAGGTTCATACATATGTAACAAATTTGTGCCTATGTGATAATTTATCATCTTAAAATGAGATGTACTTTGTTTTTTTTGTATCCATGCTGGAATGAGGTTCTTTGTTAGGGTGAGAAAAATATCTAAATTGTAGAGTGGCTTTTATTTCCTCAGATGTTGTTTTCTAAACAGTACTGACAATACTGAGCGCAGACATTGAAAGAAAACCATTTACATAGTACCTGATATTTAACATCATCTGGGTTAGACTACCTTGGGTTAAAACTCCCCTCTTACTTAACTCCCTTTCCCAAACTTGCTTCATTTTTATTAGTCTGTTTAATCCTATTTCTCCTTGTCCTCTTCATGATTGTTCAATATTCCAGATGATCTGTTATCTAAACAACCTTCTGACATTTTTTCATAAATCTCTGGATGTCTGGCATCACCCAGCACAAATAAATATTCTGTAACTAACTTCTCCCCCAAAATACCAGGCTCATTTGTAATTCATTACTTTTTGTTATAAATGGGAAATACAGTTCAAATTGTTACTTTGTCAACTTCGAATTGAATGATATCAGAGAAGATTTTTTCTCGCTGGACCGTATGATAATCTGCGTTTATTCCTATTTATTAGTTGTATTTAGCACTGACCCCTACTGAGCGTTTTCTTTACCGAGAACAGTGCAGGTGAGACTGAAATATCAAGCACTTAAAGGTAATAAAGGAAGAGTCCTCATTTTGTGCAGACATCTGAGGGACGTGCTCTCCTGCACCAGTCTTTTGTTTCTGAATTCTGCTTACCATCACAATAAGTGCATTGCTGGTGTGGCCACCACTGAATGTCAAATATGCATTTGCAACTAATACTTTAGGAGCAAATTCATGCTAAAGAGACATGCTGCTGCTGCCACATCATTTGCCTTGCAGCAGGCAGGAGAAGGTTCTTTGAATTAGCTGGGGGTGTTTGTAGCACACACGCTGAGTCCTTGCATTGTGTGTATATAGGGAAGTACATCTAAGGAAGCATTTCCACCAACACAATACATGTATTGACACTGGGGAGCAGGTAAAGAGCTGTGTGAGCACTGGCAAATGTATACAGTACATTATTTGGGCGGGAGTGGCAGCAATCGCTGTTGTGCAACTTAAGAGTGTGTTTTGAGCAGTGTACTGTTACCTGCTACTGATTACGTTCGGAGTTATTTCATCTCCATTTTACATCGGGAGCAATTGCATTGCATGGTAAGATTTCATGCCTTTACATCGCTAGTCTTTTACATTGCAGGTAAGTCAATAAATTCATTTATCAATCTAAACATATTTCTCACCCTCTCGCGGAAATATATGTATATGTCGCCACTAGGTAATTGTAGTTAGATCTGCTTTTCTATACAAAGAGTGTTTTTTTGCTTTC
Organism: Triturus cristatus; assembly: GCF_964204655.1. Taxonomy (NCBI): domain Eukaryota; kingdom Metazoa; phylum Chordata; class Amphibia; order Caudata; family Salamandridae; genus Triturus; species Triturus cristatus. The sequence goes on along the minus strand of NC_140586.1, from coordinate 318,624,505 downwards.
TAATAACTTTGGCCCCATTTGACGAATCTTAGCAAAACATTGCAAAAAAAAGTTCATCCACCTCCGCTCCTTACTGGAACGTTTTGGGGTGATAAGTCAAGCGGGTGTGAGAAATAAGGGAGAGCCCAAAACACAAAATCCCCTTGCATTTCCATAGACTTCTTTAAACAAGGCTACAGCAAAAACTGCTGAAAGTAATTATACCAAATTTAGCAAGAAGCTAGTTCTTGGTCCGCAGATTGCGCTTCTTGTGATTTGATGTAAGTCTGTTCATGTAGTTTTTGAGAAATTAAGAGACCAAAATAATTGGATATCTTGATGGTTGGGTACGTAAGGGTCTCAAGAGACTCTTGTGGGAGCGTCAATTAAAAAGCAGAGTGTTCTAATTGGTCCTGGGAGCTTTTATTTCGCTTAGACCATCTCGTATGTAGTTTAAAAAAAAAATTGTAAATAATAATATAAGGGGGCAGGGTAGGATACCCTGACCCCCTAGGCCCCATTGGGGGGGGGACTAAGAGGGTCCTACCCCAAAGCCTAAAAGAAAAATATGCTGCGATCCCGCAAGACTCTTACGTGATCGAAAAAAACAAATGACGGCGGGCTACATTTATTAACTGTTAGTCCCCGGTGCCCCCCTCACTTGGGCTGCATTCATAAACAGGAGCCCCCCCCCTTGAGCCACCGGTGGCCCCAGGAGGTCCAAGACCCCAAACTTTGTTTATGGTGAGAAGGGACGCTCAGCCCCCATCCACGAGCCATCAGAGGCTCCGAGGGGCCGACCCCCGAGGCGGACCATATTGTGTATGGGGAGGGAGGGCACGCAACCCATCTCCCCGAGCTATCATATGCCCGGGTAGCCTACACTCTGGGCTAAACTCTTTAAACAAGTGGAGGGGGGCCACGCGGCCCCCCTCCCTGAACCATGAAATGCCCCAGGGTGGCCAACCCAGGGCTGACTTTCTTTAGAATTTAACTTAAATTGCACCCTCCTCCTTGAGCCATTAATGGCCCTGGGAATCCCTTCCCTCGGGGCAGACTCGGATGCTATGTCCCGGAGAGCCCACCCCTGGGAGATATTTGTTTCCCTGCTTGAAGTGGCACGGGAACCTGTGTTTGCTCTCGCTTGGCAGGAGCATTTTCAAAACTCCGGCCAAGTGGGAGCAAACACCAAGTTCGCTCCCAGCGGGCGGGAGCTTTGAAAATGCTCCCGGCCGCTGGGAGCAGACTTTTGATCCTGTTTGGAGGGAAACTGAACAAAAATATTGCTCCCACCTGGAGGGAGCAGCATTAGGTGCTGCTTCCTTTGAGCGGGAAGAATGCCAGCTCCCGCTGCATGTGGGGAGCCGGCCGGGGCTACAGTTGCCTTAGGGCTCTCCCTATGGCCCCCAGTAAATGTATGGTAGGAGCCCTGGGTAGCCAGGCCTTGTGGCACAGCCTTTTGGCGGCATGTGAAGAGTTGGCTGCAGGCACGGCGGATGTTGTATTTAAGTATGATAATGAAATATTACTTTTGGTTAAAAAAATTAATTCACTGTACAAAAACAAAGGTTAAAGTGACGTTATAGTTAGGTGAATTTGTCAGTCACAACATTAATGTTTTGAACTAAAAAACAAAAACCTCACGGGTTATAGTTAAAAGAGCTAACTATAACTTGCGCCCCCGCCGTCCACTGCTTATGACCTCACATATAACATCACTCATGACCCCATTTATTACATCACTGATGACATCTCGGTTGACTTCACCGACTGAATCACTGATGACATTATCTTTTTTACACGTTCTTTTGTACAGGTTTCTCTTTAAACGGGTATACCATTAGAGCTACGAAAGTAAGTGCAAAATTGCTCAGAATAATTTGAAGCGTCTTTACTGCTATCATACATACAACCCCCATAGGTAAAGAAAGCTTGTGGTATTTTTAACATTGACCAAATACCATATTCTTCATAGCTAGCAGAGTTCATGTTTACTATGAACCACAGATGAAATGGGTGGGTTACATACTTCATTTTTAGCATAGTGCATGCAGAACTCTAAGCATGCAAGGGTATTGCTTTGACATATACTGGTTGCTAAACATAAATCACACACAACTGAGGGGGGAAGAGGTTAAACTCCTACACCAACCTCCCCAACAAATATCCAAACACACAAAAAAGGACTAGAAGTAAAGAGAAACATACAACTAATGTAATTAGTGGCATGCGCTTTGTTTTTTGAAAAATTCCCTCAACCACAAGTTGTGGCATGCTTAATCATAGGGCTTGCTAACAGCACCCATGCTCAGACCAACGCCTGGGGTGGACAAAAGGGAGGAGGAAGACAAAACAAACACAAAATAATAGGGATCTGAAAACAATATGTTGGTGCAGAGATCGGACTTTAAAACTGGCTCAGGAATGTTCGCCTTCTATTTTATTTTTGGGCTTCCTGGTAAGGATTAAAATGAATATAGGATGGTGGTGTTGTGATTATTAGTAGCCCCACACCCGTCCTGTCTGCATGTTTGTCAACCTGTTTCAGCCGAGTTGATCTAGCCCAAACAGGGGTCTTACAGGTTTCGTCAGGACCTACGATCCCCTAAATTCCCCTTTATCTACTACCTTCCTTTAGTAGGTCGAGGATAGACCCAGTCTGATCTGGAGGCTGCTATACACTGCTTATCTAGCACTGTCCAATAGATGTCGTCCACTGTGTGCTTTTTCTCTAAGTAGTGGGTGGTAAATTACATCATGGCTTTCTTACATCTGATGTTGCTCCTATGTTCCATAATCCGTATTTTAATTTTTTGTGCTGTCATCCCTATGTATAGTAACCAACAAGGGCATTTAATCAGGTAAATGACATTTTCTGAATTACAGTTTGTATGCTTCTTCTGAACCCAGGGATATTTTAAACCTACATCAATGCATTTGGTATCCTTGGTACTCACGAGTAGAGGGTCTGCCAGACAAGGGTAAAATCATGTAAATCATTCCCCATGTAATGAGTGTTTGACTACAGGGATGTAAGGTACAAAATACACAGGCACCTCTGAGCAATCGCCCTTAGTTCAACTGACTAATTCATTTGAACGGATGTACTCCCAGGTAGAGAGACTGCCTGACAAGGTTATAATCATTTAAATAATTCCCCCATGTAGCTAGTGTTTGACTACAGGGAGCCGCCATCGCTCCCGCTCCTTTTTGAGCCACGACCACTGTGAAACTCAGTAAGACTTACTTAAGTCAGAGATGTTCCAGGCACCCGACCCTACGATAGACTTTTGTTTCCATCTGCCACTGGTGTGAGATTGATGTAGATGAATGAGTGGCTTGATCGTGATGAGTTTGTACGAGTGCACAGGCATCTGCTTTAACACACAGAGTCAGTTCTCTCATATGAGGAAATGGTCATGATTGTTATATTTCCATTTACAGGTACTACCACAGTGTGTGTGTATAGCACCCCCAGACCAGATTGGGTCTATCCTCGGCCTACTAAAGAAAGGTAGGAGATGCAGGGGAATTTAGGAGATCGTAGGTCCTGATGAAAGCCGCAAGACCCTTGTTTGAGCTAGAACAAATAGGCTGAAACATGTTGACAAACATGCAGCCAGGAGGGCTGTGGGGCTTCTAAGAATCCCCAACACCACCATCCTATTTTCATTTTAATCCTGACCAGGAAGTCAATGAATAAAAGTGAATTCGGACATTCCTGAGCCAGTTTTAGAGTTCAATCTCTGTAACAATATATATTTTTTCATATCCCTATTATTTTATGTTTGTATTGTCTTCCCCTCTCCCTTTTGCTCCCCCCCCAGGCATTTGTCTGTGCAGGGGTGTTGTCAGCAAGCCCTGTGATGAAGCATCCCACAACTTGTGGGTGAGGGCAGTTTTAAAAAAAGAAAGCGTATGCCACTAATTACATTAGTTGTCTGTTTCGCTATACTCCTACACCTCTTTTGTGTGTTCGGATATACTGGTTGTTCCCATTTGTCTGGACAAAGCTGTGCCTCTCCGACGAGCTCTAATAAGAGCAAAACGTGTCGGGGGAGGGGGGGGGCTAACTTTATTCATTATATGTTGGCTTGGATGGTGTTTTACCAATCCAAAGCTGTAATACCATGCCTGGAATTCAAAAAGGCTTTTATCATTTCTCAGGTCAGCGTTGATGGCACTAGCCAATCCTATGACTTTGCTGCAAAAATGCTTTGTCACCTTAATAGCTCGGCAAGGATGACCCTGCTAATCCTCTTCTTGAAAACTTTGCTGGAAAAAGACATTTAGGGTGAGCAGTTTTAGAGTGTTGGTTTTGTAGAGTGCTGAGCGTGAAGGAATTGCCCTCCGCCTACAATTGGGAAACCAACCGGAGTTCTTTACTTCCTTTCTTGCACATATTATATATATATATATATCGAATCCTCCTTCCGAAGTACCAGCCGGTACTGCCAAAAGACACGGACACTTGAATGCTGGTTCAGATTTTCGTGCTCGGTTTATTGTTTCGTAATTTTGGTTCAGACGCGTTTCGACCGACACAGCGGTCTTGATATATATTTCACTTTAAAAACCATAGGTTTCACACATGTTGTAGTTAGCTGGACATTTCACTCGTAAAAAAACAATGAAATTACCCCGTTATAGTTAGTGCATGCAACTATAACTCACGCGACCGCAATCCTCTGCTGATGACGTCAGATAGGTCCACACTCCTACCATTGTGGAATCCTACAAAATTGCGATCACTCCTTTGGATGCACTTGATTCCTCTGAAGCTGCATGTTGGTCAGAGGGTTCACATTCAGGAACCACTGACTATGCTTTATATTAGAGCACCATACTTCACAGTGGCTTGCTCTGTAAACACATGTTGCTGAGAATCAACAACCAGAAAGGAGACCTGTAATAGGATGTGGGAACAGTTATCCACTTGCGACAAAGCGTAATAGAGCACAGTAACTACACTTTGCTTAAGATGGTAGCTCCCACAGCTCCTCTTTTCAATCTTGATCTTAAGAGAAAGTGCAACTGTGAGAGGAGAATCAAACCTTTGCTCACAAGCACTTTAGAGTGCACATGAAACCCAACAAACACAATGCTTAATACTGCATCCTTAGTGTTGTCTTTTGCCCTTTAAGAGACATTTTCAATGGCCTTAAATAAGTACTCTTTGCTTTGGTATTCAGCAAGAAAATAACTGAGCAAGTTCTAAACATAAAGTAAGCTTTACAGAGAATGTGAACCAATTCCCTTTGGCATTGTCATGCTCACTAGTAATGGTTCCAGAGTCCTAAAATCCAAAGCCCACAATAACTAAAAGCCACTACAGAGAGCTCTCCCGAATACAGAGCTTCGGTATCCTATCGGGACTCCTTTTATAGCACTTGCAGCCAAGATTACCTTGTTGTGAATCCTTGGGCTTGAATGCCCTTGGTGTGTCTTTATGGTTCTTGGAGCCCTAACAGTGGACTCCTAAGCGAAACCTACTTCTGAACTAACCATAGAATTAGCAGGAAGACTCTGTGAGGCACACCAGCTCAGTCTACGTGATGCAAGCTGACAACTTCACCAACACATTGCTGCCACACTTTGGAGAGAAGTGCTTTGCTGAAGTGAGTGAGGCTAAGATCTTACACATTCCTTCTGATGAGCACAACAAATGGATCGCCTCGCTGGCCCTAGAGAGCATGTACACAAGAGTGTGAGTACGAGGAAAACCAGTTCCAAGTTCATTTGCGCAGGAGGTCCTGGTTTTGAGCATCAGGAATCTTACATCACTGTTAATCAGTTGTGCAGTATCGGAAACCATATCTGGTGAAGACGTTGAAGGCTTGTGAAGAAACTGTAATATTTACTTTCCTAGACCTGGAATATGAAAAGATATAATTATAGCGCAAAGGTGAAAGAGTGAAGCCCCTTTCTGTACCCAAAGAGACGTAGTAATGACGTGCTTTATGCAGCACATATGAAAAAGTAAGGATTACTAGCTCCTTGGTCACACCCCCCATTTGGTTTTATTTAGGCATGGGTCTGTTGTGTGCCCTCAAGGTGTGTGGTATCAGACCGGGTTCACCGAAACATGCTTCGGCACAGAAACTAAGCCACAGGCAGGACTGGGAAAAACATTGATTGATGAACTTAAAAGTTGTGCACTATATTAGGTGTATATACCGTACGAAAGAAAAATGATTGTGTGTGTGTGTGTGTATATATATATGGACTAGGCACGAAATACAAATAAACAAGATTTGAAAGCATCGGCGAGTGAAGTTGTCCGTTCCTGCAGTTGTGCGCCATTGCACTTTGGGAAGTTTCTTCGATATATATATATATATATATATATATATATATATATATATGTGTGTGTATATGTGTATATATATATATATATATATACACACAACGAAGATTTCCCTGCACCTCCACAGAAATGGCGAACAGAGACAGCAGACCCAGTCAAATGAGGTAAGATGGCGTTTATTGTTCTCTCAACCTCGAACCTGACGCGTTTCGGGCCACAAAAGCCCTTGCTCAAAAGTCAGCTTGAAGCACTCTCGTCATTATTTTTAAATGCTCAACAGTGATAGGAGTGACCACACCACATGGTGCATAGACATAGAAAGTGAAACATTTACTTCACGGCACTGACAATGTGAAAAGTCTGTTTTCTTCACATATGTTGAATCATTACTGCTTAAATGCTTGTAAATCAACAATTTTGTTACAATATACGACCAAAATAGAGAAATTAGTACTAAAAAATCATTTTAAAAGCTAAATTTTAAAAGCTAATAAATATGTTTAATAAATAAAGTTTCTTTCCATAAAAAATTATTTATTTAATAAAACACATATATTTTTGATCCTCAAGAAATGTTAAAATTGTTTAGCCCTTAGATAGATAAATATATAGCCATAATGCAACAATTTAAGAGGATAGAACAGGATTAATCTAATGGTTTTAATAAAACGTATCAGCCTAAATGCTGTGTTAATTAACTACATCCTATGTAAGCAGATTGATCAGTGCAGTGTTACACATCTAAGTTAAAAATACTAACTATCTAATTCATCCATGGATCACCGTAAAGTGCAAGTGCAATAATCAACTGTAAAAAATCTGTGCATGTAAACATATAAAAACATCAAGATATCCAGTAAAAGAAGGCTGAAAACCCACATTCAACAAAGTTAAAATACGGGCTAAAAACCTAACTAAAACCATTTGATGTTTTCATGTGCAAAGTGAAAAGGGGAGAGGGGATTATAGTAATCTTAACTGTATGATCAGAGATCATATACCCAAAATCGTGTTTCCGGGAGTTCCCAAAGATTGATAAAAGGTAAAAAATTAGTAAAAAAATCGATAAAAATTATTGTTGTTGTTATTCATATTATAGGAAACATGTGTCTTCTATACTGAATAAGCCCAAAGGTGTAACTCTCTAGTATTTACAAAAAATGGTACATCTCATCTGTGTTGTTCAATCCATTCGGGGTCCTGCTATCTAATTCAATAATCATTTTAGATTCCAGTTGCCTAAGGATTCTTTCCCTGTTTCCCCCACGTCTCAGTTTAGGTACATTTGCTATTACAAAATATGTCAAACATTTCAGATCGTTATTGTGTACCATTTTGAAATGCCTAGCCACAGGATAGGAAGAATCATTGTTGACTATGGCTCGTAAATGTTGTAGGATTCTGACGTGCACCTGCAGCTTAGTACTGCCCACATATCTAAGTCCACAGGTGCACGTCAGTACATACACTGCAAATTCCGTTTTGCAAGTGAATCTACCCTGAATTTTTATCAACTTGGGGCTAAAAGGGGTAGAATAGGTGTCAGTATTCACTCCGAATTTGCAGGCTCTACAAGAGGAACATTTAATGAACCCCAATTTAGGTTGTAGCCAAGGTCTCACAGCAGCTAGTTCAGGGAATGGTTTCACGATCTGTGTCCTCATGGAAGGGCCCTTCCTATGGGTAATCGTGGGGTATCCTGGCATTATAGGAGCTAATACACCATCTGTCATAATGATAGGCCAATTGCGCTTGACAATTGCCTTAATCTGTCTTTCCTGCCTGTTGAACGCCGTGATAAGTCTAGGAATATTGTTCAAGTTATCTTTGTCTTCCGACTGGCTCTTGGGAGATAAGAGTGTCATTCTGGATTTTACATCTACTTTAGAGATTGCCTCATTGAGGATAGATTCCTTGTACCCTCTAATGCGCAATCTTCTCAGTGTCTCTTGCTTGCATATTTCATAATCCTCAGGCGTGCTACAAATACGTTTTAGACGTGTTAGTTCACCTAGAGGTATGCTCCTGATTGTATGGTGGGGATGTGCGCTGCTGGCATGCAGCGTAGTGTTCCCTGCTGTTGATTTTCTATGCAGGGAAGTTGCCAGCTGTTTCTCTTGCACATAGATTTTGACATCTAAGAAATCAATTTGTGTAGTGCTCAAATGTGAAGTGAATTTGAGATTATAGACATTATTGTTAATTTTGTCAATAAAGTTTTTTGCACTTAACTCATCCCCTTTCCAAATAATCAGGACATCATCAATGTAACGCCACCACTGCATAATGTGGGTACAATAGTCATTCTGAAATGTAATTTTGAGGACCTGCTCCTCCCACCACCCCACATGAAGGCATGCATGCGTAGCTAGGGGAGAAGCAGGCCCCCATCGCTACGCCTCTCTTCTGTACGTATACTTCATTACCAAACACAAAATAATTATTAAAAAGACACCATGTCACTAAATCTACTAGCATCTTCTTATGGTTGTACATTTCTAATGGTCTTGTATTCAAGAAATGTGACAGGGCATTCAGTCCTGTTTTGTGTTCAATGCTAGTGTACAGTGACTCTATGTCCAGCGTGATGAGTAATAGATCTTCAGTCCATTGAATGTTGGTAAGTTTGTTTAAAAGATCACCAGTGTCTTTAATGTAAGTAGGGAGTTCTTTGACCAGGTCTTGTAGGAAGAAATCTATGTATTGTGTAATGTGTTCTCCCATGCTTCCAATAGCTGCTATTATAGGTCTCCCCGGCACTGGATTGATCATTTTGTGGACCTTAGGAATGAAATATAACCTGGGTAAGACTGGGTGTTCCACAAACAAAAAATTGAATTCATCATTAGAAATACATCCATCTCTTTTCCATTGTAGTAGCTTACTTTTTAGGCCACTTCTGGCTGTATTGTACGCTTTGTGGTCTACTTTTTCGTAGCATGTTGTGTCTTCCAGATGCCGTTTTGCTTCAATTTTATAATCCTTTTGAGGCCACAGTACAACATTCCCTCCTTTGTCCGATTTTGTTACCAGGATTTCATGATGTGACTCTAGTTTTTTCATAAGCTCAAAGTATTTTGTTTCCTGGTAACTTTTGTGCCGTTTTTTGTGTTTGGTTTGATGGTGTAGTTTTTTGATGTCCTCTACTACCACTTCATGAAAGATGTCAATGGCGTCTTTCGGCATTATTGGGATAAATCGTGATTTTGGTTTGAATGGACTTATACCAGCTCCGCTCTGTTTGATGTTTGCAGCTGCTAGGCACTCTTGTGTGTTCGCTAGATCAGTATTTTCCTGAGTGGCATTCTCAAATAGATGGTGTAAAGTCAGAAGAGAAGGCACATCCTTAGCTTGTAGTTGTATTTCTTCTGTATTTGCCTTCACCTCTGTTTGGGTGTCTTTTAGACCCTCCTTGATGGCAAAAAACTTTTTTAATTTTAGTTTTCGTATGAAACAAAAAATGTCAATTCGTGTGCGGGTGTAATTGAAATCGCTGACTGGGCAGAACGAGAGTCCCAAGGATAATAATTGCTTTTCTGCTTGGGTGAGGGTGAGGGTGGACAGATTGATGATAGTATTGTCATCTATGTCTATTTTTTGTGCCAGAAGGTTTTTCTTGGCTTTTTGCTTGTGGCTTTTCCGCCTTTCCCTCCTTCATATGTTGTTCCTTTTGCGTCTTCTTTCCTTGTTGGCTGTCGAGGTCGTAGAGTTTGGCGCCGATCCAGCGCGCAAAAATCCTCCTCCTCACCAAGGTTTAGTACTCTGCTTGGCATTTCATCCCCCATGATACTTCCTCTTTCCGATGAATTTTCACTTGTGAGGGATTCATTATCCGATATTGTCATCCGTTCATTGCTTGCATGCATGGGTAGAGTTGGTGTCTGACCTCTGTTCTGGCTGTTGGTTCCCTTTATTTCCTTTATTGTAGATTTTATTGCGTTTTGCTGTTTCATATTTGCGGGCGAATGTGTAGATGCGGCCCTGTTCATAGTCCGCTTGGTCCCTGGCGAATTTGAAGGCTTTGCGTGCTTTTATTTTTTCTTCTTGCTTTTTTAGGCGTTCCTTTATTTCTGCCCTTGTTTTATTGATAAATTCATTTGGTTCCATTTTGCTCAAGCTTTCATTGAGCTGCTCGATTCACTTAAACCATAGGTTTCACGCATGTTATAGTTAGGTGGACATTTTACTCGAAAAAACCCAATGAAATTCCACCGTTATAGTTAGTTCAGATAACTATAACTCGCGCGCCCGCAATCCACTCCTCATGACGTCACATATTGCATCACTGATGACATGGTCAGTGGCATCACTCATGACATCACTGATGACATCATCCTTTTGATAGAGTGGCGGTTTTTTTTCGAGTGAAATGTCCACCTAACTATAACATGCATGAAACCTATGGTTTTTTAAGTGAATTTGTACGTTTTTTTAAATGCTAAGTTATGTTTTTTTTGTTTTTTTTTTATGATTTTTCACCGTGCACGCACCCCGCGATTTTTTTTTTTTTTTTTTTTTAAGTTTTTGAAAACCTTTATTGAAACATTACGGTACACAGCAAAGAGCCTACAACCCAGCGGGCCGGCCGCGAGAAACACATTTGGATGTATATCTGATCACACAGCCCCATGCCGTCAACCCGGAGGCCCGGCGGCGTTAAGGAGTGTACACGTACCGTGAGGTAGAGAAGAATGTCACTTGTCTCAGACTTAAGCAAACAATCACAAATTAGGTCAGGCTGCCCAGGATGCATAAAGTGCCGAAACTTTCAACTCCCCCCCCCTCCCCCTCCCGAAACATCGGTCAGCACTGCCCCGCGATTTTTTTTAATAAAAAATAAAATGTCTTTTCACCCTTCGGGGTCCTTTAGGGACCCCCTGACAAAGGCTAGGGGGTCAGGAACTCTCTACCCTGCCCCCTTTTCACGTTCGCCACCTCTCTTTTTCACTCGCGCACTCACAACAAACAAAATGGCGGCCGGCACTTCCTGATTTCTACCGATTCGAACGTTGACTGACATGTAACCACCAATCAGAATTATGCTTGCGCACACCGTGCGCGGCTATAGATATGTATGTGCTTTTAACTGCAATTTTCTCAAACTACTGAACAGATTAACTGCACACATGCAAAATACACTTCCCTGACCTGAGGACTACCTCTCTGCCAAATTTAAAGTAATTCTGTTCAGCCGTTCGGGCTGTACCTTCGACTAAAGGTCCTATGGGAAAATGCATGGGGAAAACGCGTTTTGGAACCCCCCTTTTTTCTCGGCCCCCGCTTGACGAATCACCCCGAAACTTTCAGGGTAGGAGCTGAGCGGAGCGCCCCATTAGTTTTGAAAATTTCGCGAGGATTCGTCAACCGGCGCCAAAGTTATTCAAAATAGAATTTTCAGATTTCCTATGGAAACACGGTCCTAACTATAACTATCTACTGGCGACCGCCAGTAGATAATATAAATATATATATATATATATATATATATATATATCGTGATGAACAAATGATCTGGTTAATTGGATGTAATTATTTTTTCCACTTTGCACTGAGGATAGTATAGATTAATATAGGACGTTGCTGTTGCACACTATTTTATATTGTAGTATGTCTGGGGTTTGGGTGGTGTGTGAGGGGGTTGATTGTGTATGTGATGCGGGAGCTATTGATGAAATCTGTTTGTGATTGCATTTATTTTTGTGTAAATAGGACATTGAATTATTAAATAGAATCTATGTGAAGTAAATATGTACTTTGTTGAAACTATGAAACTTTGTCATAATAAATGAAATGTGAATATTTTGCTTTAAATGGACTCCATACGAGTATTTATTGAGAAGTGGAAACATTAAATGTAGTGAATTTTTAGCAATTTTGTATTGAAATCAAGGAGGCGGTTTGTTTCATTGGTTCTTTCCCCTGTTCCGCTCCCTGTATTGATTATCAAGGGCCCTCTTTTTTTATTTTAGTACATGGAAACTTATCCCGTAAGTCCTCGGAGTGGGAGCAGCAGAGGGCAAGAGGGAGCCAGACTGGCAAGGTGTACAAAGAGTTTCTGTCAATCTATGCAGCACAGGAGTGTGTTTTCAACAACCAAAACACTCTTACTCTTAAATAACTATCATTGTATGTGGGGCAGAGAGTGAGAATGAGCCTACTGGAAGCATGCACAATCAACAGCACTCTGTGTGGACACCCAAGGCCCATACTCACACGACCGTGGATTGATCATATCTTTGAGACATCTGATGCATTTTCACAGATAATTCACTCATCAAAATAAGGGAATAAATTACCATTCTAATATGGTCACTGCAGAGGCCTTCAGTAGGACAAGACTGTTGCTTACATCTGTCGTTTGGTTCTGACATAGTGACTGAAAGAATAGATGGATGACTGAGAAATTGAATGCATCAGTGGGTGAATGATTTAGTGAGTGAATGTACAGATGTATGATTAAAAGTATGAGTTCATTGATGGTCAAGGTAAGTGCATGGATTGAAAGTTGCATGGATGGTTGAATGAATGGGTAAGTAAATGCCAGCATTAGTGAGTCATCATTGTATGTACTAATTTACCCAATAACTTATCCTTGTGCTTTTTTACCTACCCACTGAATCTTCCAAACGTACACCTACTCTTTCATCCACACAAACCCACCAACCAATTAAGCTCTTAACATTTTAAGTTCTTTGGTACTAAATAATGCTTCACCCATGCCAGTTCAAGCAACGTGGGCAGCATCACACTCTCAACTTCCAGACAGGAACAGACATGGCTATGGTTGTTGGATTTGTCTGAGAAATTGTTCTTTGGCAAACTCATATTTATGGTACCACGCCTGTAGTTTAATGACATTGAAATTTTCAAAAAAGAGAAACTGTTCCATATCCAGAATATACATCTGTGTCGGATGAAGCACACTTTATTAAGAACTTTCTTTAGCAGGGGAGTTAAGGGGGTTGATTATCATTTATGGGAAAGTTAAATTTCTGCTGCGTATCAGCGCATGTAGTTTCATCTCTTCAACTTGTCAGTACTAAATTGTTTTGGGACACACTATGCTGAAAGATGTTACTTTTTTCTCATGGCGCACCCACTTCTTTTATGTAGCCACTCGAGTGCCTAAATCCACATCTTTCTCATTCCTTTTCCTGTGCAGAGAATGAACAGCAAATTGAGCCACATGAAGGAGAAGGTCAACGAGGGCCAGAACCCCTTGCCGCTGTTTACCTGTCTACATGTCAAGCCTGATGTTTCAGAGCTTATGTTTGCAGGTATGATGTTCCTTATAATGGGACCAATTGACTTATTTTACTGCATCCCTCACAGGAGAAGAATAAACAATTATGTGTCTTACATTATTATCATGAAGATGAGTACCACTGATTGCCGCAGGGACCTCGGCTACCATTTCAATTGCAGATCACTTCACATACTGAGGCAAGGGGGATGACGATTTTGGGCTGCATTTGGGGTATATAATAAGGGACCATGGATACCGGATTCTTACATTAGTTTCATGATCTACAAGTGTGATGAATTTATTTACATCCACTGAATCTAAGTGGGACTAATTTAATAGTCATTTGATCTACTGAAAAAATCTTTTATTTGACCATGAACCACTAACATTAGGGACCTTTGGGAGAGAGTTCCGATTGGTGGTATCAGTTTAAGTTAACAGATGTAAAAGGCTTCCTTTGTTCTGGTTAAAATCTGTCAACATTTTCAATAAATAAGAGTGTGCTTAAATTTGCATGTTTACTTTAGTATGTCCATGAACTTTAGTAATGTACTTGTTGTCCACACAGTATTTTGTGCATCCTGCATTTGAGAACGGTTGTCTTTAGCTTGGGTCAGTGGTCTCCCAGGACGATAGCCTGACACTACTGTGGAGTCATAGCTGGGAATCTTTGGATCAAACTTGTTGGGTGGGAAGGGATCTGAAGGATTGAAAGGAAGGTATTTACATGGGACAGCCTTCCTGCTCAAGCACTGGGTCACATTAGTAACTAAACCCAGAAAGGCAGAGATAGACATGAAGGGGAAGTTACAGTGTTTGAAGAAAGGATGTGCTAGAAACAAAACAGGATTTAGTGTGTTACTGCAGGCAGTGGAATGTAGTCTGGTTGGATCTGTGGTAAGTTTGTATGCATCACTTATTCCTATCCAAGTGTGAGATTACAATAAGAGAGAGGTGTTGTATGCATGCATAATATATAGCTGATAGATTTACTTTAGATTATTTAACATACTTCATTCTGGACAAAGCACTAGTGGCCTTTCTACCCGTTCTCATTGGCTTGCAAAATTGGGAATACTTAGAGACATCTTAACTGTGTGATTTAAACCACACATGAATTAGATATTGCATATCTTCATGTTTTCCATAGTTTTGTTAGTTTTATTATGGTACATGCCACAGTCAGTTGCAAGAAACTCCAGCTATTTACTAAGATTGAATAGTAGGATGCAATGGCAGAAAAGCATGAGGCTGTGAGATGAGCCCTTAGTTGCTTCTTACATGATTACAGCTATTTGGCAAGATCTTTCTTTTCTAGGCCAGAAAACCACTTGAATATTTGAGCACGTTTCCCATAGTAATAAAGGCTGTGACTGTTTAAGCTGTTCAGCAAGCGACGGATCCGCATAGCAAATATGCACACACCAGATGAAATGCTCATTATTACTTTACCACAAGCAATGGCCTGGTAATTTTAACTAGTATGAGTTCTAGTCCTTTCTTTGCAGTATCCTTACTAAATGAGCTCTAGCCTGGTCCTGGAAAGAAGCACCCGCCCTGGCTCTCAGAACTCTATTTTCCTCCTAATTCTTGATGTTATTTATATACCTTTATCTCCTTCTTCCTGTTCCATAAACTTTTGACTGCCACATCATACTGCACCTTTTCAAGCATACATATGTGGTCATGACTAGTATAATTCTGGAGTATGTAGGGAAAACAAAGATCGCTACCAATAAATAATTGTGCAATTACTACTGCATCAGTCATCCTCGTCACAACCCTTAGTGATTGACGATTGATTGAAAAGAAGTCCGCACAGTAAGGTCTCAGAAGATTAAAAACAGAAAAACTGGATTAAAAGGGATGCAAGACTCAGTGACTTTTATTAGGGCATGAAGCATTTTGTACTGGTATGGTGGTGTCAATCCCACAGAAAAAACGATATACGAGCATTTGCTGACACCAGCATATATTGGAAGGTAAAGGTATTTTGGAACTCCTATGTAGCAGCATTGAAAAAGTCTGAAGGAAATACCCCGAGCTGTTACACATAACTGTCTGTGGAGCAAGTGAGTTTGTCATGACATGGGAGTAGGGTGGAACTAAATCTAAATGGAGGGCAACATAGGGCTAGGAGATGTCACAGTGACACCTGTCTCCTGAATGACGCTCTGACCTTAATCAGTAAAGAACTGTGCCAAAGATGATGGATGAAGTGGTAAATGATGTTTCATAAACACTGCTACTAAAACACTAGTCTGACTTGCTTCACAATTGTTGGTTGCTCTTCACCAGTTGATAAGAGGACTAGAGTGCATTTTTGCCTGATATGAAAATTACATTTTGAAGCCCCGGTTTGATTTTATCCACATCCAGACCTAGTCCCCATTAGTTACCAAGCAACTTCCTTCTGGTCTTTTCTGGCCACACGACTGATATTGGACCCGTTCTCCTTTGAAATCAAGTACAATTGTCACTCTTCGTCTGATAAACTTTTTTTCATCCACTCAAGACTGTCCATCTGCTGGATTTTCAGCACAGCTCTTGTGAATGCTGCAGCTCACCAGTATCAGAGAATGCTAAGACGGTCGTAGGCAGTTTCTTTCTGCTGACAACAGACCTCTATTGAAGTACCAGGATAAGGGCTAGATATTTTTGGCTTCTAATCAAAGTCTGTGGACTTCGGAATGTCGAAGCAACATAAGGCAATAAAACCGGTCTTAGGGTTTTGGATAAAGTTGGATCTTAAGTGGGCTATCCAAGAACAACACAACTTATTTCACATATGTAATTCAATTTTAGGCTATGAGTTCATAATATTACTCAAACCCACAGATCAAGAGTATAATAAAAGCTAAGTTAATTTATTTCAAGTAATATAATTTTCATAAGATTCCATTATTTTCCTTTTTTTTAAATACAGTGCAAAATAGGTGACCAGGATAAAATACAATACATCCTAACCCAGCACACAACGTGAATACAAGATAATGAAGGGAGAAAGCATGGTGGGACCAAAGTCAACATAGAAAAAAAAAATAACAATTTAACAGAACAATAAATAACAAAACATCAAACATTGTGCATAGACAATTACACAAATGACACAAAAAAAAGTGGGCATCAGACTGCATACTACTAAAAACTCATTTATCTCGATTCCTTATTAACATATGACTGAACATACTTTGCAGTGACATATGTAATAGACAAAATTCTTTGTGTTTTTTGGTGAATGTATTGTAGAATATTGTATTATGCTCTTACATTACCTTACATTATTACTGCTCAATTGCTGCTTCTAGGGACTTCCACTGCCGCACTTTGGTGTCAGTCCAGTATGGTAAAGGAAAATAACCAAAAGAGTAAAAAGCTATTTTCCCATACTTGATGGAGAGTGTGAGCCGCCCTCCAACTCACAGTAACCGAGTTTCCTGAGTGTTCCCCACCCATTTTACCACTTCTAAATTCAGAAGTGACAGCCACGAAGCCCACAGATTATAAGGTAACAAAGTGGTGCTACCTATTCACTATTTACATTCTTGTTTGATTGTTGAGAGAAGGCGGAGCTTGCTCTCATGTGTTGTGGTAATGTGTGAGGACAGATTGTTGGATATGGTGGCCTTCTCCACCTCACCACACAAAGTCTTAGTATAGGATGTTGTGGACTGGCCACTACCACCCAGATTAATATTGATTGGTTCTGCCTGGATTCTCGCACAAGTCTGTTCCTCCTCTTGAGAAACTCGGACACTCAGAAGTAGGTGTCCCTTTAGGATTTTGCTGCTCACAACATGACGATTCCCTGTGTTACCAGAGGTTTTCCAGTGAGTTTTTTTTTTTATTATTTAGGTTTGTTTGCTTAGATATGGCTTGGACAGCTGCCCATCCTGGTCTCAGAAGAGGTAATCAGTTTCCAACTACTGTCTTGTGTTACACGCTTTTTTCATTACAACAAACAAATGATGGACGGAATGCTGACAATGCAGACATTCTCCCCCAGTCAAGAGATCTGGGTTAAATCCATCGTTCTTTTGCCCACTACGCCACCCCAGTTTAGACATGGCCATATGCAAATCAGTCTTGACCCTGTGCCTCATGGGAACAGTCCAGCCCGAACTGCCAAGCCATGTCTTCTCTGGACCAGAATCAAGCATCCTAGGACCGGTTTCTGGCTATCAGCCGTCATCAGCCAGGATAGCTTGACTCCAGTGGCGTAGTGAGCACGGGTCCCACGTCTGGGAATACCCATCCCACTTAGGGCGAAAAGCGTTACAACAAACAAATGATGGACGGAATGCTGACAATGCAGACATTCTCCCCCAGTCAAGAGATCTGGGTTAAATCCATCGTTCTTTTGCCCACTACGCCACCCCAGTTTAGACATGGCCATATGCAAATCAGTCTTGACCCTGTGCCTCATGGGAACAGTCCGTAGGGTATTCCCAGACGTGGGACCCGTGCTCACTACGCCACTGGAGTCAAGCTATCCTGGCTGATGACGGCTGATAGCCAGAAACCGGTCCTAGGATGCTTGATTCCGGTCCAGGGAAGACATGGCTTGGCAGTTCGGGCTGGACTGTTCCCATGAGGCACAGGGTCAAGACTGATTTGCATATGGCCATGTCTAAACTGGGGTGGTGTAGTGGGCAAAAGAACGATGGATTTAACCCAGATCTCTTGACTGGGGGAGAATGTATGCATTGTCAGCATTCCGTCCATCATTTGTTTGTTGTAACGCTTTTCGCCCTAAGTGGGATGGGTATTCCCAGACGTGGGACCCGTGCTCACTACGCCACTGGAGTCAAGCTATCCTGGCTGATGACGGCTGATAGCCAGAAACCGGTCCTAGGATGCTTGATTCCGGTCCAGGGAAGACATGGCTTGGCAGTTCGGGCTGGACTGTTCCCATGAGGCACAGGGTCAAGACTGATTTGCATATGGCCATGTCTAAACTGGGGTGGTGTAGTGGGCAAAAGAACGATGGATTTAACCCAGATCTCTTGACTGGGGGAGAATGTATGCATTGTCAGCATTCCGTCCATCATTTGTTTGTTGTAACGCTTTTCGCCCTAAGTGGGATGGGTATTCCCAGACGTGGGACCCGTGCTCACTACGCCACTGGAGTCAAGCTATCCTGGCTGATGACGGCTGATAGCCAGAAACCGGTCCTAGGATGCTTGATTCCGGTCCAGGGAAGACATGGCTTGGCAGTTCGGGCTGGACTGTTCCCATGAGGCACAGGGTCAAGACTGATTTGCATATGGCCATGTCTAAACTGGGGTGGTGTAGTGGGCAAAAGAACGATGGATTTAACCCAGATCTCTTGACTGGGGGAGAATGTATGCATTGTCAGCATTCCGTCCATCATTTGTTTGTTGTAACGCTTTTCGCCCTAAGTGGGATGGGTATTCCCAGACGTGGGACCCGTGCTCACTACGCCACTGGAGTCAAGCTATCCTGGCTGATGACGGCTGATAGCCAGAAACCGGTCCTAGGATGCTTGATTCCGGTCCAGGGAAGACATGGCTTGGCAGTTCGGGCTGGACTGTTCCCATGAGGCACAGGGTCAAGACTGATTTGCATATGGCCATGTCTAAACTGGGGTGGTGTAGTGGGCAAAAGAACGATGGATTTAACCCAGATCTCTTGACTGGGGGAGAATGTATGCATTGTCAGCATTCCGTCCATCATTTGTTTGTTGTAACGCTTTTCGCCCTAAGTGGGATGGGTATTCCCAGACGTGGGACCCGTGCTCACTACGCCACTGGAGTCAAGCTATCCTGGCTGATGACGGCTGATAGCCAGAAACCGGTCCTAGGATGCTTGATTCCGGTCCAGGGAAGACATGGCTTGGCAGTTCGGGCTGGACTGTTCCCATGAGGCACAGGGTCAAGACTGATTTGCATATGGCCATGTCTAAACTGGGGTGGTGTAGTGGGCAAAAGAACGATGGATTTAACCCAGATCTCTTGACTGGGGGAGAATGTATGCATTGTCAGCATTCCGTCCATCATTTGTTTGTTGTAACGCTTTTCGCCCTAAGTGGGATGGGTATTCCCAGACGTGGGACCCGTGCTCACTACGCCACTGGAGTCAAGCTATCCTGGCTGATGACGGCTGATAGCCAGAAACCGGTCCTAGGATGCTTGATTCCGGTCCAGGGAAGACATGGCTTGGCAGTTCGGGCTGGACTGTTCCCATGAGGCACAGGGTCAAGACTGATTTGCATATGGCCATGTCTAAACTGGGGTGGTGTAGTGGGCAAAAGAACGATGGATTTAACCCAGATCTCTTGACTGGGGGAGAATGTATGCATTGTCAGCATTCCGTCCATCATTTGTTTGTTGTAACGCTTTTCGCCCTAAGTGGGATGGGTATTCCCAGACGTGGGACCCGTGCTCACTACGCCACTGGAGTCAAGCTATCCTGGCTGATGACGGCTGATAGCCAGAAACCGGTCCTAGGATGCTTGATTCCGGTCCAGGGAAGACATGGCTTGGCAGTTCGGGCTGGACTGTTCCCATGAGGCACAGGGTCAAGACTGATTTGCATATGGCCATGTCTAAACTGGGGTGGTGTAGTGGGCAAAAGAACGATGGATTTAACCCAGATCTCTTGACTGGGGGAGAATGTATGCATTGTCAGCATTCCGTCCATCATTTGTTTGTTGTAACGCTTTTCGCCCTAAGTGGGATGGGTATTCCCAGACGTGGGACCCGTGCTCACTACGCCACTGGAGTCAAGCTATCCTGGCTGATGACGGCTGATAGCCAGAAACCGGTCCTAGGATGCTTGATTCCGGTCCAGGGAAGACATGGCTTGGCAGTTCGGGCTGGACTGTTCCCATGAGGCACAGGGTCAAGACTGATTTGCATATGGCCATGTCTAAACTGGGGTGGTGTAGTGGGCAAAAGAACGATGGATTTAACCCAGATCTCTTGACTGGGGGAGAATGTATGCATTGTCAGCATTCCGTCCATCATTTGTTTGTTGTAACACGCTTTTTTCAGGCAGACCTTTCTTTTCAGATCCTCATCTCCGTTCCTTTGTTTTCTGTAGACTTTTTTCTTACCCATGCCTCATGAATGCTTTTTCAGACAAGTATTCCCATTTTAGCTGAGCTGAGCCCAGTTTATAGTTAATTTCTAGCCTGGGAGGCATGTAAAAACTCCTGGCAAAGCTGGAGGCCATTGGGATCCTGCCACATACAATATCCCCATACCAAGCTATGGAACCACCCATGTGTCCTAGTTATTGTCCAGGTACTGTATCCCTACTTTTACAGTGAGCACAGCAAGTTTTCTGTGGAAATGAGGTGGCATCTCTTTGTAACTTCTCCTTCACCATTCCCCCTTTATTTCTTCCATTCGTAAATGTTTACTTTCAGGTAGTAATACTTTCCGCCGACATGCCTGGGACCCCTTCCCCCCCATCCCCTTTGAGGATCAAGCATGTAAGATTAGAATTTAAATGAATTGTTCTCTCCATATAACACTGTTCTGATGGATACATCTGCCAGTGGATTCCTCACCTTGTGAATATCCCCTGCGCCAGCAACATTCGGAAACTTTTGTAGAAGTCCACGCCGATGAGGTCGAATACGACGTCACAGAGACGCGGCTCCGCTCGCAACTCCGTTGACGTCACGGGATCCATAAGAAGACCTCGTTGGCGTGATGACGTCAGTTCCCTTTTTTCCGCGCCGTCGACGCTAACGGTTTTCGGGACTCTGTCTGTAGCTTTCGTTTGATACTTTGTTTTCTGCTGGTATCTCTCTCTTCTTCTTGTCTGCAGCTGAAGATGTCGACGAAGAAGTCCCGGTTTAAGCCTTGCCGGGAGTGCGGAAAGCACATGTCGATAACGGATCCGCATGAAGACTGTGTATGGTGCCTTTCATCGGACCACGATGTCGAAGGATGTTCTTGGTGTTGCAAGATGAGCACAAAGGCTCTGAAGGAGAGGGAAGCCAAATTATTCATCGCCAGGATGAAAAAGGAGAAGACAGGTCGGAGAAGGTCGGCGTCGAAGTCGACTTCGGGACATGCTTCCAAGTCCAAGAAGCATAAGAAAAAGAAGAGACATGGATCTCGACATCACTCGGACAGGGATGCGGCTCCGAGATCGACCTCGCCTTCTCGGCGTCGTAAAGACATTGTATCTCCTTCGCCTGTTCCTGATTCTTCTGTTGGCCTGTCATCGCCTGTTGCTTCACCGGAGCATTCTCCGGTTTGGGCACCGGCTCCATCTCCGGCTCCGTCTCTGGTTCCAATTGAAGAGCTTCCAGCTCCGGACGAGCCTTCGGCTCTGCAGATTCCACCGTCGGCGCCGATCAGCCCGAGTCCGGTGATGCCTCAGCCTGAGCCATATACATCGTTTCCAGGCCCAGGTCAAGATCCGACGCATTATCTTAATGCTATGTATGGGGTCTTATCCAGAGCCTTGTACCCCTCTGGTGCACCTTCGGGTCCCATGGGTCCTATGGCTTTCAGTTTGGGAGTTCCTCAAGCTTATCCTCAGGCTCCCTTCATGCCATTTTTTCCGGCGACGCCGTCTTGGCATCTACCGGCGCCGAGGACATTGACGCCGCTTCCTTCTTCACCGGCGCCGACTCGGCCTCGTTCGACGCCGGCTGTTCCTTTGGATCCACGCTCGGCTCCGGCGCCATCTGATTCGGTTACGATACCGCCGACTCCTGCTGTGAGGATCAGATCTAGGAGGGAGGCCCAAAGGGTACTGGAGGAACAGAGGTACCAGATGGAGGAAGTGGAAGAAGGTGAGCTAATGGAGTCGGACGATCTCTTTGAAGAATTGAAGGAGGCTAGTGGCTCCTGCGGTTTCTAAGGTTGTTGCAAGGAGGTATAGGGCGGCTCCAGGGGACCCAGACTTTATAACATCACATCCTTCTCCGGAGAGTCTGGTGGTTCAGGCTGCTTGTTCCAAGAAATCTACAGGTGCTTTTTCCCAAGTCCCGAGTGACAGGGATGCAAAGAAGTTAGACCAGTCGGCTAAGAAAGTCTTCTCTTCTGCCAGTATGGCTTTAAAATCGACGAATACACCTGTCTTTTGGGCCGATATATCCATGCTCTTATGGATTCAGCAAAACAACTGGCCCCAAAACTGTCAGAAGAAGATAGACTGAACTTTAATGAAGTACTGTCGGACACCCAGGCGGCTGCACGTCAGGTAATCCAAAGTGGCTTGGATACCGCTGATTCTGTCGCAAGGATTATGGGCTCTTCCGTTGCCACAAGGAGGAGTGCGTGGCTCAAGTCATCCGAGTTCTCCCCTGATGTGCAGGCAACGCTCCTGGACTTGCCTTTTGATGGCTCTGGTCTTTTTGGCAAGAAAGCGGATGCTGCGCTCGAAAGATTTAAAGGGAGCAAGGCCACGGCCAAATCTTTGGGCCTGCAAACTCAGCCTAGGGGCTCGTTCAGGAGGTACAGGGGCTTTGGAAGGTCATCCTTTCGTACATACAGACAGCCTTAGCAGCAGCAGCAGCAACAGCAGCAGAACACTCTGTATAAGAGCTACAGAGGCAGAGTCAGAGGTTGTACTCGAGGTCGACAGCTCTCCTCCTCCTCTTCGTCTTCCTCAGCCCCTCCCACCACTGCAAAGCAGCCCTAGATCCACCATTCTGGATCATGCTGTTCCTGTGGGGGGCCGGCTTACCCATTTTCTACAAGATTGGGAATCGGTTACTACAGACCTTTGGGTTCTAGATCTTGTAGAAAATGGGTACGCCCTTCCCTTTCGGGAATTCCCTCCAAATTACCCTCCTTGCCAAGGTGCTTGCTCGGAGGACCACCTTCTTCTCTTGCAGGAGGAAGTCCTGACATTACTGAAAAAAGGTGCGATAGAGGTGGTTCCAGAGCGGAAAGGGGTCAGGGATACTACTCCCGGTATTTCCTGATTCCGAAAAAGGACGGCAGATTGCGTCCAATCCTGGACCTCAGGATCTTGAAGCTTTTTCTGAAGCAAGAGAAGTTCAAGATGCTCACCCTTGCGCAGGTTCTTCAAGCGCTGCATCAGGAGGACTGGATGGTGTCGATCGATTTGCAGGATGCGTATTTTCCCATCCCCATCCTGAAGTCGCACAGGAAGTATCTCCGGTTTACAGTAGGGTCGCAACATTATCAGTTTGCGGTCCTCCCGTTTGGTCTTACTACTGCACCTAGAGTCTTCACCAAGGTGATGGCAGTGGTGGCAGCCCATCTCAGAAGGTCGGGCATTTCAGTTTTCCCCTATTTGGACGACTGGTTGATCTAAGCAGAGTCGCCAGAGAAGGTGCTTCTTCATCTGCAGGTTACAACTCAGCTGTTGTACAAATTGGTTTGCTCGATAAATGTGCCCAAATATCTCCTGGTGCCCTCTCAGCCCAACCTGTTCATAGGGGCGGTACTGGACACTTCTGTGTGTTGAGCATTCCCACCTCCACAAAGGATTCTTGACATACAGGAAATGATTCCCTTGTTTTACAATGGAGCGGTCGTTCCAGTCCTGAAGGTCCTTCGTCTGCTCGGTCTGTTTGCTTCCTGCATTCTGTTGGTCAACCATGCACGCTGGCACATGAGGGCACTCCAGTGGTGCCTCCGCAGGCAGTGGTATCAGCACAAGGGAGATCTCAGGGAGTCTGTCCAGAGAAGTTGCGGCGGATCTGTCTTGGAGCATGGAGGGCAATCTGTCTCAAGGAAAGCCCTTCCATCTTCCTCCATCGGTGGCCACGGTGATAACGGATGCATCCACTTTAGGGTGGGGAGCTCATCTGGGGGATCTGGAGATCAAGCGTCATTGGTCTCCAGAGGAAAGGTTGCTTCACATCAACCTTCTGGAGTTACGGGCGATACGTTTGGCGCTCAAGGCCTTCCTCCCTTCCCTTCGCGGTCAGTCGGTTCAAGTCCTGACGGACAACACTACCGCGATGTGGTATGTCAACAAGCAGGGAGGAGTGGGGTCGCATTGTCTCTGCAGAGAGGCTCTACGTCTCTGGTCCTGGGTTCAGGATCATCAGATTTGTCTGATGGTAAATCACCTGGCCGGTGTTCTGAACGTGCGTGCAGACAGTCTCAGTCGACCGTTTTCCGCCGACCACGAGTGGAGGCTTCATCCAGAGATAGTTCAGCACATCTTTCGGATGTGGAGAACTCCTCGGGTGGACCGGTTTGCCACTCACGAGAACGCTTACTGCCCGTCATTCTGCAGTATCCGATGCAGGGAGCTTTGGGAGACGCGTTTCAGTTGGGTTGGAGCTTACAACTCCTTTACCCGTTTCCTCCCATTCCCTTGATTCCTCGGTTTCTGAGGAAGGTTCGCAAAGACCGGGCCCAAGTCATATTGATCGCCCCGGATTGACCAAGAAGGGTGTGGTATACAGATCTTCTCCACCTCTCCTCGTGCCCTTCGCTCTGTCTCCCTCTCAGGGCAGACCTCCTCTCGCAGTCACAGGGGCAGGTTCTACACCCCCACCTCCAGAGCTTACACCTTCATGCCTGGAGATTGAACGGGGCAACCCGAATTCTTTTTCTCTCCCGCCAGATGTGGTAGATGTAATTTTGTCTGCCAGACGTCATTCCACCAAATCTATCTATTTCTATAGGTGGTCTAAATTTGTGCTTTGGTGCGGAGAGAAGTCTATTGACCCTTTGAGGGATTGTTTATCTGACATTCTTCAGTTTGCCTTGTCTCTTGCTCAGCAAGGCTTTTCTATAGCCACTGTAAAGGGATATCTTTCGGCCTTGTCGGCTTTCCTTTGCTTGCCGGATCAGACGTCATTGTTCAAATCTCCTATTGTTTTACGATTTCTGAAAGGCCTTACAAATAAGTTTCCTCCTCCTACTCCTTTTATTGTGCCTCAATGGGACTTAAATGTTGCCTTAACTTATCTGATAGGTTCTCCCTTCGAGCCCTTACACAAGTGTCCCTTGAGACTGTTGTCTTTCAAAACGTTTTTTCTCATTGCGATCACCTCGGCAAGGAGGGTAAATGAGCTTCAAGCTCTGAGTTCAAAACCCCCGTTCTTGACCATTCATGCTGAAAGAATGGTTACTCAGGACCAGGGCTGCTTTTCTGCCTAAGGTGGTAACTCCTTTCCATCTGGGGCAGTCCATTACCATTCCTACCTTCTATCCTCCCCCTCACCCTTCCAAGGAGGAGGAGCGGCTTCACTGCTTGGACCCTAAAAGTGCGGTGAGCTTCTACCTTGATAGAACTAAAGACTTTCAAAAGGACGACCAGCTCTTCGTGGGCTTTGTTGGCTGCAGGAAAGGCAGAGTGGTGCACAAGCGCACCTTTTCCAGATGGATTGTCTTGTGCATCAAGATATGTTACTCTTTGGCCGGTAAGGAATCTCCAGAGGGTTTAAGGGCTCATTCTACTAGGGCAAAGTCTTCTACGCCTGCCTTGTCTAGAGGTGTTCCTGTGGAGGACATTTGTAGAGCGGCAACTTGGGCCTCCCTCCACACTTTCGCGAAGCGTTACTGCTTGGATTCCAAGGTGAGGAGGGACGGACACTTTGCTCGTTCCGTCCTGCAGGACTTTCTGATATAGAAGGGTGGACACCCTCCTCCGGGAGTGGGGCCTGCTGTGGGAATCTGTTCACAAGGTGAGGAATCCACTGGCAGATATATCCATCAGAAGAACAAGTTACTTACCTTCGGTAACGCTTTTTCTGGTGGATACAGTATCTGCCTGTGGATTTCTCACTGACCCACCTGCCTCCCCGTTGTCCACCCTTGTAGACCTACAATTCTAATGATGGTGTTTTTAAAATTTTGTTGTTACTGTTAAAGGTAGTGTGTTGTTTCTTTTGCCTTCTTATTTATTCTCCACACTGTGTGTGTTGATTTGTATATTATGTACTGTGTAAACTGTGTTTATATTGCTGTCAGTCCGTCTGTGTGCCTCGAAGTCACGTAAAAAAGGGCGTAACTGACGTCATCGCGCCGACGAGGTCTTCTTATGGATCCGGTGACGTCAGCGGAGTCGCGAGCGGAGCCGTGTCTCTGTGACGTCGTCTTCGACTTCATCGGCGTGGACTGCTACAAAAGTTTCCGAATGTTGCTGGCGCAGGGGATATTCACAAGGTGAGGAATCCACAGGCAGATAATGTATCCACCAGAAAAAGCGTTACCGAAGGTAAGTAACTTGTTCTTTGCAAACAAAAGGACTAGAATGGTATGAAAATATGGAATTAGAGTTGTGTGTGGCAAGTTCAGGTTAAGCGGCACCCTACTTACCAATCCTCACAATTTACTCTGCCTTTTTAATGTATACTGGTGTCTATTTGGACAAAAATCCATAAATCAAACAGTAATTTAAGAGATACTTCTAATTATCTGGATACATCTATATATCTGTATATGTTACCAGCTGGCATGTGTGTTGCAGCATTGTAAATTTCTCGACTGTGTGGTTCCCGTGATATATTTGAGAAGGATATTCAAAGGTGCTTGATAACAGCTCCACCTATAGTTTTTAGCAAGCCATTCTCGCCTTTTGATTCTCCTAGATCCTGATAAACTGCCATAGCTCATGTGAACCGGTTGGTGGCCCAGTCGGTGTCAGACGCAGCTCCAACTGGTACTGACATGACTTCAACCCCACGCCTCACTAATTCCATCTCCATGATTGTTCATGAGGCAGAGACCAACGGTTGGATAAGTCACAACGAATCAGATTTCTTAATTGCCACAGAACCGAGGATCCCCTACTTCTACACCTTACCTAAAATACACAAAGGCACGACCCCGGTTCCTGGCCGACCAATTGTTTCAGGTATTGGCTCAGTACTTGAGCCACTATCTAAATTTGTTGACCATTTCCTACAGCCTTTAGTGAGAAGCACACCATCTTTTATAAGAGACACAACAGATATCCTCAGAATCATTAAAACAACAGAGGATACTGGCGAGATTGACCTCCTTGTCACCCTGGACGTGGAGGCTTTATACACTAATATGCCCCAGAGAGGAGACATACTTTGACAGTGATAGAAGTGGCTGGGTTCCTTGGATTGGCAATCCACAACCCCCATCTCGTTGATCATGGAATGTGCAACCCTGGCATTAACCGAAAATTTCTTTGAATTCAAAGGACAATTATACCATCAATGCCAGGGCACTTCGATGGGGAGCACCTTTGCCTCTAGTTTAGCCTGTCTGTACATGGCAGCTTTTGAAAAAGATGTCATTAATAATAACAGTCCTTACCACAACAATTTGAAACTTTGGAAACGTTTCATTGATGACATCCTAATTTTTTGGCATGGGTCCATGGACACATGTAATGCATTTGTGGAATGGATTAATCATCAGAACAACTTTTTGAAATTTTCCCACACAATTTCAGAGACCAATGTTGCATTTCTTGACCTGAACATCGTCTTGACTGAGGGGAATCTCTCCACCTCCTTGTTTAGGAAACCAACTGACCGCACCAGCTTACCCTTATATCAAAGCCATCACCCTAGAGCCCTTAAAGACAACCTACCTTTTGGCCAGTTCCTACGCATAAGACGCAATTGCACAACAACCACTGATTACAAAACGGAATCAGCGACATTGCTACCAATCTCATGTCTAGAGGTTACCCCTCTAAAATAATCAATGACTCAATGAAGAGAGCAAGAAAAAACCCTAGAGAGTCATTACTCGAGGTTCACCAAAAACCTCCCACTGACCTAATTACATGTGTAACGTCATACACACCCAATTCAGCCCCTACCAAAAAGATCATTTTAAAACACTGGAGTATTTTAAATACAGGGGGTTTGCAGATACCTAAGCCTAGATTTGCATACATGAGAACCTGTAGTCTAAGAGACATCCTTATCCACGCAAGACCCAAGACTCTCACTAGTTCTACTCAAAAAAAATCTGTGGGGTTTACCACCTGTCAAAGGACACTACCCTTGTGGTATATGCACAGTGTGCAAATATACGACAATAACCAAAGAAGTTAACCTGCGAATAAACTTTAACTGACATATCCAAAAACATACCAATTGTAACACTAGACAGTGCATTTATTTGATCACCTGTCCGTGTGGTTTGCAATACATAGGTATGACCATGCGACCAGTCAAAACCCGCATAATTGAACATAGGAGTAACATACGCTGCCAACGAGTTACTACTAAATTTTACAGACACTATACTGAGGCTCAACATTCCCCAGATTCAATACACTGGATTGTATTAGAATCTCATTCACAGATTTCCAAACCCTCTCTGTTCAGGATTGAACAGAGATGGGTACATAGATTATCCTCCCACATTGAGGGACTCAACCATGATGTCCAATGGGGCTTACTCCCTTAACCAGAACCTGAATAACCATTGAGTGAGTCTTCCAGTTTCTGTATGTCAAGCGACTTATGGCTTTACCTCCCCCTGTGGTTAATGGTTGTCATTTGACCTCTATATGCTCCTACATTGTAACTTTGGGGTCCACAACACTCTTCTCTGCGGTGTTACGTGGCAGTAGGACTACTCTTAGTTAGTTCCCGGTTGGGTATTGATGTTGTGGAATTCAGTTGTAATAAATATTCATATCGCTCTGCACTGTTTTACCAGGCATCACACGGGTTAACCAATGGCCAGCTCCCGCTGGTTATTGACATTGTGGAAGATTTATCCGTATCCACTATTTTTATTACTTACGAGAATCACGGCGTTCTACTCTTTACCAATATGGCCGCCACGCTCTACTATTGCTTCAATAGGGAACTCTCAGCATTACTTGCCATACGCGAGCGCCTCACATGACGCTCCTTGCGCGTTCTACGCCCCCTACGTCACGAAGCCTACCCCGGCAGAGACGCGCAGTATATCTTTCCGCCATACTTCCTACCTGGTACCACCCCGGTTCCTGGCGGTAGGGTAGGTGACCTAGACTGGCGTGATTCTACGCGGGTAAGTGCTTTTCCACTTCTCGTCTCCTTGATCTAGACTTCAGATGCGGTCTTCGGCCCCCTTCCTTGGTGAGCTCTACCTTGGTTGCTCTGGTGGATTTTTTCCCCCGTGTGCAATCTCTGTCCCTCCCGACCCGACTGGTGAACACCTGACGTGTGGCTGGATTCTTCAGGTCCGTGCGTCGCCCGAGTCACCCGGTTGGTTTTGGAGCAGGATCCAATTAACACGGGTCGTTAAATCTCCCCTCATGCACCTAGCATTAGCGCTCTCCCCCTGGTAGGCTTTCCGCACACCTTTCTCGTTACTGAATACTATAGTTGTACTTGTTGTACAGCCTTGACCACTACTTTTGTTTTACAGGACCCAACCGTTGTCCATTTTATGTTCCCGCCAGGACTGTTGCTAGTAACCTTAAGTAACAGGCCAGGTGAGTCAAAATAATGTAATCTCCCCTCCCCTCTCGCTATTAGCCTTCCAATGAGATATTTTATTAGGTTTTAATCTTTACTATTAATTCTTCAATAATTATCGTGCTCAGCTCACATAGGCACCCCACGGTATAGGTTTTGAACTTGATCTTACTGTGGGCACGGTGACCTTAGTCTACTATACGAGTGTAATAGCACCCCCATTACACTAATTCACGACAATGTTTTTCAGCATTAACAATAGAAGAGATACTTATAAAACCATGACTCACTATCATGTCTAACTAATTCTTACTTACCTTTCAGGTCACGGACCTGAGAACGTGGTATGTAGAACGCACCTCACCACGTAGTGTAGATAGGTTTTCTGATCCTGAAGAAGTGCCCAGATCCTCCTGACGTACAAGGCATGAAACCTGTTGATCCTTAGAGCAGAGCTACACAACTAGATACCTTATCTCTAGTACATAGCCACTCTACACCATTTTAATCAGGCAGTTTACCTTCTTAATAAATATCGACTAGGAATAACTGACCTGTTTTAATCCACTTTCACTCACATCTACACACACTGGGCCCCTCACCCCCATGCACCGACCGGCAGGAACAAAAGATCCCTGATAAATAGCCCCGGTTCGGGAGCCCGTCGGGTATTGCAGCGCCGACCCGATGAGGGGCAAGCTCATATGATGAAGCATGACACCTAGTTCGCTGGGTGTGTGAGAGCTCTAGTTCCACCAAAGGAATCTCCCCTCCTTTCGTCTCTTCCCTTGACCATACCTGGGAGCAAGTGGAGAACCAGCTTGTCTGCTCTTGTCATTTACCCCCTAGGTATCTCTTCTACGTGCCAGAGTAACTTTGTACCTTGTTTTGTACACAATGACTTCATGGAGACATATATAGGCACCTCTTCTGGGCTCTGATGTAGTTTTTTTTTTTAACATGCCCTTCAAGACTGACTAAAAGCCCTTCGTTTTCATTTCCATTCAGTTTCAGACATTTTCATCTTCCAAATTGTTGTCTAGTGAGCGGAGTTGTCATCGAAGAGAACAGGTTTTTAACCATGTAGTTTATACCTCAAACAGATGGCGGTCATGGACCCAAATAACATTCATCTTTGGTGTCATCTTAGGCCTAAACATGATTCCAGGTTTTGTGACACATGTTCAATCAATGACCTGGAGACCAAACTTCACATGGCAGATCCCCCGCAAGAAACTGGGCTGTTCTGCTTCAGATCACCCTCCTTAGGTAAGTCAAAGGGCCAGAATTAAAGAAAAAATCTGAAGAGGCAGTATAAATCAGACTTTTTATCTTCTTAATTATCCTTTTCCAGGCCAGGTCTAGTAGTCTGCATCATAGTGATACAACGCCCCTTCTGCTACTTTAGGTTCAGAGACCTTTCCAATCCTGGAAAAGATGCACCTGAGTTATCCAGACTAACTTTGGATCTGCAGCAAATCGCTATCTTCATGGAGGCCATACTGCAGATTTTGAAGATGACTCAGTTTCCCTCCGTAGCACCTTCAGGCCTAGGGATTGGCTCACTCCAGTCGGAGTCCCTCCAGTCCATTTTAGTACAGACAGTAGTTTTGACTTCTTTACCAAAGACCTCACTGGTTGCCATCGGATCAGCACCGCCTTTGGCCTTTCCTCCAGCTGGGCCACCCACAGAGCCAGACCCTTATTCATCCATGGTTCACCTTATGTCGTGCTACATCACTACAAAGGCGCAACCTTGCTTTCATGAGGTCCCTTGTGGGTCGTTTTCTGCAGTGTCAGAAGTCTAACAGGATGGAGGTCCTATTTGGGATAGTCTGTTCTATTCAGATGCCGCAGTATGTTTTGCATGATGGGGATGATGATGATGATGATGATGATGATGATGATGATGATGATGAGGAGGTGGATAACCTTTTCATCTCCTTTTATAATGATGGAAGCCTTTACCTGAGCCTGCTAAACACCAGTGGTTCGGGTACTTCACCTAAGCCTTCCCTGCAACTGAAATCTTAGCATGGTTGTCCTACAGAGGGGAGTGCTTACTTTGCTGTGGTTATCTACAAGGCTGTGAAGGTACTGGGGTTGTCACTCCCTATGTAGGAGACCAATACCAACTTGCTGACATAGCTCTTAAAGACAGGGACGTTTTCTTCTGAGCCTCTCCTTTCCTTTAATAATTGTCCCTATGACCCACCCCCAGAAAATCAATCAACAAGCAGATGTTAATTTCGGACCCCTATTATGTATGCATGTGGTGTCTCGGGCTGAAGCATGATTCCCGATTGTGTGAAAAATGCGGCTCATGCATACCAAAGCCATCAAAGGAGAGGGAACCAAGCTGTTCTTGGCCTGACATCTGTCCAGATCCAAGTCCCCCTCCAGATCCAGCAGCTCTCTTTCGACCAGTAAATTACCCAAGACGTTGAAAGACACATGAAAGAAAAAGCACAGAGGAGGGATTTATCATTCGCTCCCACTCATCGATAGGTCTCCAACCTGAGGTGCAAATCCCTGCCTGGGCAAAGTCTTCTGAGCCACAGCTAATTGATGTCATCCCGGCCCTGGCCCTGGGCCATGTAACACATACTGCTTGCCTGGAATTTCCAACCCCTGGAGCTGACCCCACCCAAAAGGCAGCCTTTACTCTGGCAGTGCTACTATATGTCACGCTCCAGCTAGTGCATCCTAGGGCCCGTGGAACTGCCGGGTCCTTTGACTGGGTTTCTGCTGGTGGGTTTTCCTTGACTGCCAGGCAGTCTACTGAGTCTTCTTCTATTGCTGCTATTGCACCGGCGGGCACTGTTCCCCTGCCAAAGGCTCTGAGTGTTTTAAAGATTCAGTTCACTTAAGATGACATTTACAATCCTGTAGCCTTAGATGATCTAAAATCCTAGAGATGGTTCTTGTGTCACACTGACAAAATAATTTAAAATAGATCATAGGCTGGAGAGCCACAATTCAGGCTTCCTACCAATACCAGTGTGAAAGGACACAAATAGTATAAGACTCTGATTGGAAAGGTGGCAGGGTTGCATGTGAATCTCAAAGCTACCAATGCTGGAAAACTTTAATTTACACGTAAGTAACTTATTTTTTCTGCAGCATTTGATTGTTAGTGTCACATGCTTGAATCAGAATACCAAGCAGTATTCTGTATATAACTACACACCAAAAGTATAACACTATGAGGTGAACTACATTTGTATAGAACTAAGTCTGTGCGAGACGAGGGACACCTCATTGAAAAAGAGGAGTTAAGACTGCCTAAATCTGTGGAACAGGTGGCGTCCAGGCAAGTGTTTTGTAAATGTGTGTTGATTCTTCCACGTTGCAGTTCTGCAAATGTCTGATAGAGAATTTACATGGGTACCATGGCTGCTACACCACTTGGTGAATGAACTCATACTGCTGATCATAGTTTATAACCAATGTTAGAGTGGCAAAGTGCAATAGCAGGAGAACTCAATCTTTCTTATACCTTGCTTTGACAGTGTATGCCCTCTTTGAGGATGGCATATAGCAATGAAGAGTTGGTCTGATTTTCGGAAGGACTTTGTGAAATTAATGTAGATTTTCAATCGTCTGCAGATGTCCAAAACGGCAAAACACATTCTGTACTTATGGTTGGACTTTAGAAGAATTCCTTGACCATAATTTCGGGTTAGAGTGTACAGCATACTGTCGTTAGAAGAACTTGACAATGGAGGTTTGATTATAAATACTAGAATCTTGCTGACATGTAAGGTGGACGTTTAAGCAATATAAGTTTGGCCACTAATAGTGCAGTGTTCCATGAGACAATTTTGTGTTCGTTTCGTGAATGGCTTTGAATGGAGGACTGTATTTAGCTGTCAATGTAGGGCTAAATAGTGGGCAGGGAGGCGCACCAGTGGGATTACCTTGAATAGACTTCCTTAATAATGCTGATGGATAGTAGAGATGACAATCTAGGACTTGGTCAAAAATTGGAAATAGCTTTCAGGTGGACTTTCATCTGGGCATACTAAAACCCACATTGTGCTAATTGTGGGAGATGTGGCTGAATCTGATGTAGTTCGACAGATGTGAGGTGTAAGCCTTTTTTTTTCCACAAAAGGGCTAAATGCTTCCATTTTCTAAAAAACAGCCACCCCTCCTATCATTTGTTAACTTTATGGTAGTCTTTGAACCTCAAACACACAAAAGGTAATGGGAGGAATGCTTCCAATTCATCTAACCATTGGCAATCGATCAGGGTAGTATTCCAAACCATCGTTTTTTTGCTCACCATGCCACCCCAGTTTGAACCCATTCATATGCAAATTATTCTTGACCCTGCTCCAATGGGAACAGTTCAGCAGCTGCGGTCAGGCCAGGTTGGTCTTGACCCGGAACACAAGCAACCTATGACCAGTTTCGCCCTTGTTAGAATTCATTAGCCAGGTATAGCTGTGTGGCATGGTGTGCAAAATAATGATGAACTGAGATGCGGCCCAAGTAATTACCAGTGGCTAAGATTAATTAAAGCATTCCATCCAACACTTTTTGTATACTTTAGCGGACATGGGTAATAAAGCATCGCATCAGACAGATGGGTGCTTCAAATCGTCTAATGCAGTTATGCCCTGCCCTTCCTCTACACCCTTCCAGACATGCCGTCTTCACCACAACAGCTTCCGGAGGACGACTTGTACATTTTTCAACAAGTTGTTCACGGTATGTTGGAGAAGGAAGCCATAGAGAGGTTGCTGGCATCTGAGATCGAGAATAGCTGTTGTTCCATTTCTTTCTGATGCCAGAAAAGGACAAAGTACTGCGTCCTACTCAGGACCTCCGGCCCTTGAACTACTTGTTTAAGGACAAGTTCAGGGTGCTCGCCTTTGCTGATGTTCTGCCTGCCTTGGATCCAGGTGACTGGATGATGGCATTGGACTTACAGGATGTGTATTTCCACATTCCTATCCTGTAATCCCACTGATTTAAGGTAGCCTACTTACAGTTCTCCATGCTCCCTTTTGGCTGCACTAGCACCTCTCGGGTGTACACAAAACTGATAGTGGTGGTTGATGCCCATATGTAGATGTAGATGTTGGAAATCGGATTCTCCCTACCTTGTGCACTGGTTGCTAAATGTTGGTCTGCCTCAAATAGCTGTGAACCATCTCCAGACGACCTGTTAACACCCTAGGAATTTATCATTAACGTGCTAAAGTCACAGCTGACTCCTTCACTGGCACTCCCTTTCATTGGAGCTCCCATGGACACAGTGCTGTTTCGAGCCTTTCCTTTACCTCGCAGTGTCCAGGATATTTGGACTAAGATCCCCATATTTCATCATTTTATCTGGGTCTCAGTGAGAGCAACTCTTTGGCTTCTGCGTCTCTTGGACTCCTGCATCCTGGTAGTGATCCCTTCCGCGTGGTACATGCGGGCTCTGTAGTAGGATCTGAAGTCTCAGTGAGCTCGGCACCAAAGGAAGCTCTCAGATTCCCTCCAGGTGTTGAAGGAGACTGCGAAAGAGATGCAGTGGTGGTTGCTGCTGCACCCCATTTGGACCGATGTCGGATCCTACCCAGAACTGAAGGATGTGACTGATGCATCCTTGCTGGCAGTGCTTAATTTGAGACTGTAGTTTACAGTGCTCCGCACCGACACTTATGACAGCTGCCACATGGTGGCGCTGTTTGCTTAACTTAAAAATGAACTAAAAAACTGTTGTTTACTAATACATTGTAAACAACTAATACCTACCTCCCAAGCTATTCTTATATTTTTGGGGACCTCGGACAGTCTGGATCATCATACTTGTAGCAGTGCAATGGTTAGGAGTTCTGTAGGTACTGCCATTGACAGCACTGACATTGACAATTTGTGATGCAAGCTGCCGTGGCCTCCTGACGAGGGCTCTGGCACTTATTTTTTTACAAATTAAGCACTGCTTGCTGGGTTGGCTTGAACATCTGGGAGAGGTAGAGATCAAAGAACCCTGGTGGCTGGCAGAAACCGGTCTCCACATCAATCTGCAGGAGTTCCTGGTGACATACTGGGAATGGGTGCAGGTTTTTACAAACAACAGCACGATCATGTGCTACTACAAGTAGTGTGGGATCAGTGATACTATGCCAAGATGTTATTTGCCTCTGGAACTGGCTGAGCTGTCAAAGCAACTCTATAGTCGTACAACACCTAGCAGGATCATCTTTCCTCTGATGTGACTGCCTCTTCAGGAGGATCTCCTGATGCAGCCAGAGGGCAGGGTCCTGCACCCGAACCTGTTCAGCTTTCACCACCATGTTTTGAGATTCATCACAGACAGTTGACTGATTTGACATTCCTTCATTCTGACAGCCAGGTGTACCTCCACCAAAACCATCCATGCTGCACACTGGTAGACGTTTGTTGTTTGGTGTTCTTCTAGGCATATCCAACTGTTACAATCCCAGTTGTCTGTTATTGTTTTTTCTTGTTGTTTGCCCAGCAAGGCCTAGTTGTGGCAACAGTTTGACTATTTATCAGCTTTATCGTCTTTTCTACAGTTGCCTAACTATCCATCCTTTTTTTTAAGTCACCAGTTGTGATGTGATTTTTAAAGGTGCCCCAGTGGTATCTCAATCTGATTCTAAGAATCCTAATTTGTACTTCATTCAAGGCTAATGCACAGCTGCTTTTTAAGGCATGTTCCTCATTGCGGTCTTGTCACTTGGTTGTGTGACTTAACTGCAAGTGTTTTATGTACACCACCACCCTCCCGAATAAATTGGTGCTAAGGACCTAGGCAGTATTCCTCCCAATGTTTGTAACACCTTTCCACAAAGGGCAGTTCATTAATCTGCTGTTGTTTTTATCTCCTTCTCATCCATCCAAGGAGTAATAGAGGCTCTAGAGCCTAAGAAAGCTCTGAGTTTCTACATTGATCGCGCCAAGGATCACTGGGTAGATGATTAGCTCTTTGAGGGTTCCTCTGGCGTGAGGAAGAAAGAGGAGTGCCTAAATGAACCATCTCCAGATAGATTTTTCTTTGTATAAAGACCTGCTGTAATCTGCCCAAGACACAGCCTTTGGAAGTCCTCCAGATGGATTCCACTAGAGTCAAAGCTGCTACCACCTCGCTGGGGTGCACAGTGCTTGTTTGGGCATTTGCTAGGCTGCGATGTGGGCATCTTTTTGCATGTTCACAAAGCACTTCTGGCTATCCAGGCAGGTCTGTCGGGAGGGATATTTTGCCCTTAAATCCTGCTGGATGTTCTGGTCTGAGCCATTCCACAGATCTAGCACCTGAGGAGAGAATGCCTTGGGGCGTATTCACCAGGTGAGGTATGTGTGGTTAGAGGTATCCATCAGTAGAACAAGTTACTTATATTAGGTAACATACTTTCTGGTGGACATCCTATCTTAGTGCAGATTCTTCACCATCCCACCCTCCTTCCCGTTAGGTGGAATGGAATCCTCTGATGAATACAAAAAAATTCCAATTTCTAAATCTTGACAGTGGCATAGTCTGATTCCTAAGTCCTCTGTGTTCTGCGTCACAGGCAGATATCAGAAATAAATGGACGCATGGAGTTTTCGGTTATATGGTGGCCCTGACATAAGTTTCAGGGTGGGACGAGCTAATGCAGAGCCGTACAACACCACCTAGGTAATTGCTGAGAAAAATCTCTGGATCCAGTCTGGCTCCTAGGGGTAGTCACAAGGTGAGGAATCTGCGGTTAGAGTTCACCATAAAAAGCGTTATCAAGGTAAGAAACTTGGTCATCCAGGTTCTTCCAGATGAAATAGGAAGTGGGTTGTATTATATATTTTTTTTGGGTGAAGAAGGCATCGGCTGATTACATGCTAATTATTCATCTAAAAAGGCTCAACCTGTGGTTGAAAATAATACATTTTAGGATAGTCACATTGCAAAATATCTTACCCTTGGTTTCCAAATGACATTTTCTAACACTGATCTAACTTCAGACTGCATATCCCCATTCACAAATAATATCAGAGGTTTCTTCAGTTTGGAGTGGAGGATTGGTATTTTTCAATTCAAGGTCGTGCCATTCAGATTGAAATCGACAACACAAGTGTTCCCCAAAGTCCTGTCACTACTAGTAGCATTGCTTCATCAAGAAGGACTCTTTGTACAACCATATCTGGTGCGTTCTCTATCATTTATCATGACAAGGACTCCCACAGAAAGAGGTCTGTCTCTGGGGGAACATGACTTTATGATAAATATGGAGAAATCTCAGCTACTTCCTCCACAGGATCAAGTCTTCATCTGGGTAAGGTTTTGCACAGTCTGAGTCCCAGAGTATTATCAAGTATTTGCCAGAATTCGGGGGAACTAATAATAGGCCTTTTAGCATCATACCAGAATTCCCTTTGGCTTCTTTTTTGTTTGAGAATGAAGGAGAATACAGTGGGAGAGTGGATCACCTTTCATGCCCCGTGACCCAGGACATTTTATTTGCCTTTCCTCCTCTTCCCCTATTGCTCAGGTATCTGGTCTGACTCTGGAAGCAGAGGACATCTGTGATTTTGATAGCTCTAGCATGACCCACTCTTGCTGGTATCCTTCCTCAGTGAGGACCTGTCAGGAGATTCTCTGTCCAGTTTTCCCCATCTCCCCTACAGTTTCCTCCACTTCATCTTGAGTGTTTAGTTGGGCTCAAGCAGATGGCATGGAACTTGAAAGGGAGGGGCTAATGAAAAGCGGGATATTGAAAGAAGTGGCCCATACTTTACCGACTTCTAGAAAAGTTTCTACTTTAAACTTGTGTAAGAAGCTTTGGAATTATTTCAGTAACTAGGTAAATTTGAGGAATTTAGTTCCTCACCTAGCAAATTTGACTAACAATTTTCCTTTCTCCTTGAATACTTTTCTTTGTGTTTAAAAGTTTCCACGTTAAGGAAACAGTGGTCAGCCATTAATGCATTCCGTAGCTCTTAGGATAATCTCTTTCAGACAATCAGCGCTTACTCCACAGGTTATTCAGAGGGTTTACCAATTTGAGAATGCAGATCATTTCACAGATTTTTTTAGATAGTAGCATTCTATGATTATGCCCCTCTTTTGTCCCAAAAGTAAGCACTGATTTCATAGGCATCAGAAAATAGTTTGCCTTCTATTTGTTCCTTCTTCAGCAGAATCAAAAATAATGTATTCATTTTTTGGATATGAGAAGAGCTGTTTTATGTTACCTGGAAAGGGTGTCCGATTTCAATATTTCTTTGTCCATTTTTGTGAATTTTGGCCGTAAGAGGAGCCAAAATCTACCATTACTACTCTCAGTAGATGGATAAAATCTTTGAGTTGGCCCACAAAGAAGTGTGCACTCCTTCTCCTCTGGGGGTCCAGGGTAGGTTGACCAGGGGAATGTCAGCTAATATAGCATAAGTACAGGGGGTATCCATTGAAGAGATTTGTCGGGCTGCAACCTGGGTGTTGAAAAATGTCCCTCTCTGCAGGGTCACCCCCAAGCATTTGACCTTCCGCCTCCACTTTTTCTCACTTCGTTTTTGCTGGCCTTAGAACTCTGAACACTTTCCCACTGCTAGCCAGAACTCCAGTTCATGTGCTCTCTCCTCTAAACATGGTAGCATTGGCTACTGCCCAATTGGCATATTGAATTTACTTATAAGCCCCTAGTAAAGTGCACTACGTGTGCCCAGTGCCTGTAAATTCAATGCTACTAGTGGACCTGCAGCACTGCTTGTGCCACCCACTTACGTAGCCCTTTAACCATATCTCAGGCCTTCCATTGCAGAGGCCGCATGTGCAGTTTACACTACCAATTCGACCTGGCAAGATAAACCTCAAGCCAGGACTAAATCATTCCTTTTTTTTTTTACATATGTACTTTTAAGTTTAACATGTCCTGATAGTGGAAAGCTCTTAAATTTTTTGTTTCACTACTGCAACACCTATCTCTCCTGTAGGATAGCATTGGGATTAACTTATTACATTTTAGAAGTGTACTTTCCAATTGAGAAGAGATGGGACCCCCAAGTTTGATGTCTGTGAAATCACAATTTAAAATCGCAACTTTAGGTGAAGTCGGAGTTTAAATTGTGATTCTGAAAATGCCACTTTTAATAAGATGGCATTTTCATACTTTAGCCATTTAGTGACTTCTGCCTGTTTCTGAATACTCATCTGGGGAGGGTGACAGCTGGGTGTTGTGCATTCACTCTAGACAGCTGTACAAAGGGAGCTTAATTGTGACATGATGGGACATCCACATCCTGATGGGCCATCCTGGGCAGGATGGGAGGTAGTAGCTAGGCACAGCCTCACACTTACGTCTGAATAGGCTGTGTCTTGTCCCTACACAAAGGCCTGTAGTGAGCCTGGTGACAGAGCAGGGACTCTGTGCACTTCAAAGGCATCTTTTTGAAGTCTCCCCCACTTCAAAGACACAACTAGATATAAGCACAGACTTCAGACACCACCACTTCAGTATACTTCTGGACCTGTGAAGACTCTGCCAGGAAGGACTGCTGTACTGCAAAGGACTGCCACTCTGTTGCTTTGCTGGACTCCTGCCTTGCTGTGCTGCCTGCTATTCCCTGTCTGGATGACAAGGATAAGGCCTGCATCTCTTGAACTCAGAGTGACCCCAAGGGCTTGCTAGCTTGTCTCCTGATTTGTAGTCTGAGGGACATAAGACTTTATCCCTTCTGCTCCTATACGTGGACTATGCAATCTGTGAGTCTGTCCTTCCAAGTGGTGCCACACCATCCCTGGTCCTTTGGAAGTGCGCCTAAGGTGTTTGCTCCATCGGAACCAACACATCGTTTGCTGTGTGAGCAGAATCAACGCATCGCCACTGTTGCGGGAACGGGAACAGCGCATCAAACTCTAATCCAGTGCATCGCTTTCAGAACTGCCGTTTCGGAAGCAGTGCATTGCCGTCACTGCGTGGAGAAGATTGATTCATCGTCTAGTAAGTTGAAAAACCGGCACCTCGCCTTCGGAACCGTTGATTCTCAGAACTGGTGCATAGCCTACGGAACTGACACATTGCTGTTGTTGCGTGGAGAAAATCGATGCAGCACCCCTACTGCGTGGGAACACCGGCATATCGTTCGGCTACGTCCCGTATCTTCATTGATGTAGCCAGAATCAAGGTATTTTTGTTCAGCGGGCCCAACTGGATACCTGGATCCGGCCTTCTGCTCCAACGCAGTCGGCCTAAACTTTTGACTTTGTCCCAGTCCGGCCCAACCAAAAACCCCAAGTAAGTGCTTATTGCTTCAAATGCTATTTTACTATTTATTCTTTAAAATTGCATAGCTCAAGTTCTACTTACTGGATTTTTGTTGCTTTGGTCTTGGTTTATTTATTAATTCAAGCTCTATTTTGTAACCTGGTGTGGAATCTTTTTGTGTGGTGTTTTCATTGTTTTTATTGTTTGAAATATTGCACAAACACTTTACACACTGCCTGGTAAGTTGAGCATTTCCGCTCTGTGCCAAGCTACCAGAGGGTGAGCACAAATTAATTTAGGGTGTGTTTGTGACTTACCTTGCCTAGGAGTGTTGTTCCTGCTCTGACAGGGTACATACTTCTGCCAACCAGAAAGCCAATTTCTAACACCCCTACCCTAAATTGACATTATTGGATAATGCAAGAAGCAGACTTATAAAGATGTATTTGATTCAAACGTTGTTTACTCTGTGGAGTAATTTGGTACTTTTTTCTTTATAAATTAAATCCTGGACATTCATATTTCAGTTGTCCTGATGTTATTTGCTTTGATATTTCTCAATATGTAGGCAATTAAATCGAGGGCACGAAGAGGTAATGCTTCAAGTATTTGTTGGTAATTGCATTAGTCAGAGTCCTTCCTGGCTTTAATTGATTAATTCCCTCCCTCCATCCCTGTTATGCTCGAAGCCAACTGAATTTCTGTGGCTTGTTTACAAACCGGAAGAGGTAAAGGTTGGAGCGGCTTTTATTAGTTTAGTTTGGCTTACGATTGGTGGTGTCTGAAAGGCAAATCTGCCTCATTTTCTAATGAATTAAAGTGAGGAAGTACTCGAATTAATTACCCGTAAGTAGGTCTCTGGGCACTGCACAAGGAGGACCTGGAAATTACTCTCACCGAGTTCGTCGCACATCCTCCAATCTCGCTTCGTTTAAAAAAGGAACGAAACATCCTCTTATTTGAGAGACACTTTGGATAAAGCCACTTTTGTTCCTCCATCCCCTTGCCGACATGACCTGTCCGTCCTGACACACACTGTTAGTACTGTCTATCTGTCTTATTATGTAACTGTTTGCGTTTTCTGTTTTCTTTGTTGCGTTATCTGCTGCTTCTTCGTGTTGATGGTTATCTGTGATGTATTTCTGGTTCTCTTGTGAAGGGCCCTGGGGCCATGTTCCCGACAAATAAAGAAGTACATTTGTGTATGCAGCATTCGATCTGGATTAAAGACCAGGTCAAGTCCAAATGCACAGATCAGGTTGTGCAGTTAGTTTCAGAGTACTACAAACACACACTTTAAAAGCAGACTTTAAGATGCTGTTTATTGTAACGTTTTTGCACACTGACCCAACCTCAAGTTTCAATAAGCGTGTTGCATCGT
This sequence comes from Triturus cristatus, assembly GCF_964204655.1. Taxonomy (NCBI): domain Eukaryota; kingdom Metazoa; phylum Chordata; class Amphibia; order Caudata; family Salamandridae; genus Triturus; species Triturus cristatus. The sequence goes on along the minus strand of NC_140586.1, from coordinate 318,582,070 downwards.
TATATGTGGTATTCTTTGCAAGGAGAGTAAAAGAATCGCTTCTTTTCATTTCTGATGCTGCGCTTAGATATCTGGTTTCTGTTTTTCTTTCCCTTCCTCCTGGATTCCTCACTGTTTATCTTTTGAATTTCTCAGAATTCCATGGTCATTGAGATTCCAATGCGGGTCAGGGGGACGCAGACCGGTTTCTCGTGTAAGCTCCGTTCTCCTCCAGTCTATTCAGCCACATCAGTGAATATTTTTTCGTATTTAGCCATCACTATGGGCAACCTGATCGCCGTGGATTTATTACCGCTGTGGGGAGGGGGCTATGTCTAACGCGAGGCAAAGCCTGAAGTTGGCCCCTGATGTCCCCTCCCTCAACAATGCTAGTAGTATATTACTCTGTGCGAGCGGGTTATGTCATGGTGCTTTCTTGTGCACAACTAATAAAACAAGGATACCAGGGCTCAATGGGTGCATTGATTTAAAATCACGTTGAAAAGGCCTCTGGAGTATTAGAGCGTTTTGATGCATATCCATGTCGTCTATGAGACAGTTTAGTGTTGTCTCTTCTCTTGTCTTTTTTCACTGTACTACAGCACTAATATTGATTTTGTCGGACACTTCTAACCGTTGGTTCCTGTCTTTAGCGTATCTCCCAGGTAAAAGACTGGATGTGGAGGTTTTCCGGACACTTCTAACCATCGGTTCCTGTCTTTAGCGCATCTCCCAGGTAAAAGACTGGATGTGGAGGTTTTCCGGACACTTCTAACCGTTGGTTCCTGTCTTTAGCGTATCTCCCAGGTAAAAGACTGGATGTGGAGGTTTTCCGGACACTTCTAACCATCGGTTCCTGTCTTTAGCGCATCTCCCAGGTAAAAGACTGGATGTGGAGGTTTTCCGGACACTTCTAACCATCGGTTCCTGTCTTTAGCGCATCTCCCAGGTAAAAGACTGGATGTGGAGGTTTTCCGGACACTTCTAACCACCGGTTCCTGTCTTTAGCGCATCTCCCAGGTAAAAGACTGGATGTGGAGGTTTTCCGGACACTTCTAACCGTTGGTTCCTGTCTTTAGCGTATCTCCCAGGTAAAAGACTGGATGTGGAGGTTTTCCGGACACTTCTAACCATCGGTTCCTGTCTTTAGCGCATCTCCCAGGTAAAAGACTGGATGTGGAGGTTTTCCGGACACTTCTAACCGTTGGTTCCTGTCTTTAGCGTATCTCCCAGGTAAAAGACTGGATGTGGAGGTTTTCCGGACACTTCTAACCATCGGTTCCTGTCTTTAGCGCATCTCCCAGGTAAAAGACTGGATGTGGAGGTTTTCCGGACACTTCTAACCATCGGTTCCTGTCTTTAGCGCATCTCCCAGGTAAAAGACTGGATGTGGAGGTTTTCCGGACACTTCTAACCACCGGTTCCTGTCTTTAGCGCATCTCCCAGGTAAAAGACTGGATGTGGAGGTTTTCCGGACACTTCTAACCGTTGGTTCCTGTCTTTAGCGTATCTCCCAGGTAAAAGACTGGATGTGGAGGTTTTCCGGACACTTCTAACCATCGGTTCCTGTCTTTAGCGCATCTCCCAGGTAAAAGACTGGATGTGGAGGTTTTCCGGACACTTCTAACCGTTGGTTCCTGTCTTTAGCGTATCTCCCAGGTAAAAGACTGGATGTGGAGGTTTTCCGGACACTTCTAACCATCGGTTCCTGTCTTTAGCGCATCTCCCAGGTAAAAGACTGGATGTGGAGGTTTTCCGGACACTTCTAACCATAGATTCCTGTCTTTTGCGCATCTCCCAGGTAAAAGACTGGATGCCAAACTCCCATGCGTTGCTAGCTGATGTCTACGAGCTCCACCTTGGCTCCATACTGCCATGGAAGTGATGGAGTAGAAGTGCATTTAAGCACCACCCCTCGCACTGATGTCACTTACTTTCTTTCCACACCTCCGATGCAGATTTGGTGCACCGCTCTTGAATTTTTTAGATTTTCCGACTACGTGGAATTTTTTTACCGTGCCCTCGGGTACGATGACCTTACCAAAAATGCCAAGATTCAAGCCATGCCATAAATGCAGAAAGTAGATGTTGGTCATGGATCTGCACAAAGTGGGTCTTTGGTGCCTGGGCTCGGGGCACGACCAAAGTCGTGTGATAAGTGCGTGCTGATGCACCCGAAGGTAATTTGAGGCCAAGAGGGTAAGCTGTATGTCAACTAGCACAAGATGGATTTGCAGCCTTTGTGTAGATCCTGCTTCAAGTCAAATGCCTGGATTTGGTCCAGGTTACAAGGCCACTCCCGCAATTGTTCCAATTCACAGCGAGAAATGTTCCTCAAGTCCAAGCTAAAAAAAAGAGTAGGAGGGGTGAACGGGTCTTAAATCCGTCCTGCCACTCCGACTTCAAGGAGAAGATGCCGGGGCATCAAGATGTAAGTTGCATTTCATTGATGGCTCACTCAGCTATTCGTCATTTGGTTCTAACATGCCTTGAGTTCCCTGAGATTTCTCTAACCGCTCACAGATTGAGGCTAAGTTGTATATATTCAGTGTGTGTCTGGCTACCTCTTGTGTGCCTTTGGACCCCACTGAACTGCCGGGGCCTCCAGTTGGTGTACTGCTGGCGGGCCATTCCCCAGCACAGTCTGTCCCCTTGATACCTGTTATCAGGCCTCTGCCGACTTCTGTACAAACTTCTACTCTGACCCATGGTTCATGTCCCAATATCTTGATGCCGGTGCCAAAACCACGTGTCCGAGGTTGATCCAGTACCAATGCCCAAATCAGACCCTGAACCAACATCGGCCTGAGCACAGCCAATGTCACACTGTAAAATGTAAAAAGTGCTACCAGTTGTCATGCAGCCTGAATCTGATAGAGCCTTTGAGCAGCAGATTCCTTACCTTCAGATATTCCCCAGGTGTTGGACTGTATCTGGAAATTTTTATTTTTATTTTTTTTTTTAAAGAAAGTTTTATTGTTTTCACAAAAACTATAACAAAAGGACACGAAATCAGATCGCATACACATTGTAGTAGACAAAACACCATACATAATCATCATTTCTCCAAGTAGACCTAGATCGGGCCTCCTGAGGCCATCATTATCAGCCACCCTCCCCTTCTTCCCTTCAGTTTCTCTAGTCATCTGAGTCAGAAGACTCCTCATCAGAAAGAGGTGGTGGATCACATATGTTGCCCCTATATTTGTTCCATGCTCCCCACACTCTGACCCATTTTCGAGGACAAACCCGCCTGATAAATACAAAACGCTCAGCAAACATAGCCCCATCCATTTCCTTTTTCCACATCGACAGTAGCGGTGTCTCCACCGCTCCCCATTTTTGGGCTATGATCCGTTTAGCCATCATGTTCCCTACCGTCACCCAGCCCTGCGCCTGGCGATTAAGATCCGTGGGCTCCCACACATTCAACAGACAGCGTCTGGGTTCTGGCAGCAGTGATACCCCGCACACCTGCGACATCGTTCGCAGCACTCGCCTCCAGAAGAGTTGAAGAACCGGACAGTCCCAGAGCAGGTGATAGAAGGTTCCCTCCTCCCCGCAGGCAGAAGGGATGTGGTGCTCTGCCCAGTTTGTGCAATAGGCTTCTGGTGAAATGTGAGCGATGTAGAATACGAAGTTGCACAAGACGCAGCCGTGAGGGTATACCCGCCTCGCGCGGTGACGCCAGCGCCTCCCGCCAATCTGGGTCATCGAAATCGCCGACCTCGTCAGCCCATTTCTCCCGCAAGACCCCTATAGGGTCCGGCAAATTGTTGATCAGTTTGCGGTATGTGAAAGATGTGGCCCGCTTAGGCATGTATTCGGTCAGCAGCCTGTCTTCCAGCGGAGAGGCCTCTGGAACCTGCACACCTGGGGTTAACTGTGTCGTTAAGGCGTGTTTCATCTGTAGGTATCGGAACCATTCTGAGGGAGCCAGCTCATACTGTTGTTGCAAACGAGCGAATTGAACAACCTCCCCTTTGTGCCACACGTCGCCTATCACCGAGATCCCGATAGCGTCCCAAGCGGCAAAGCCCTTGCTGTCCCTGAGCCGTCCCAGTCGCTTCGTGTCCCAGAGAGGCGTAAGCTGCGTCAGGACTCCGAGCCACCCCAGCCTGGCCTGTGCCACATGCCAGATAGACACAGTCTGACGCAGAGGGCCAATCAGCTGCGGGGCCAGCCAGGCATCATACAATGGGGTTAGCATACCCCTTTCGCCCAGTATATCCCTATCTGCCTTATACGCTGGATCTGACTGCGGCGCATGGAGCCACTGGTTGATCACCTTGAGCTGCGCCGCCCAATAATACAACTGGATATCTGGGAGAGCAATTCCCCCATCGTACCACCCACAGACCAGTTTCGCCTGTGCAATGCGTGCTGGTTTGTTGCCCCAGAGTAAATTAGAGACTTGCGCTGCAACCGCTCGGAAATAAGCCGGTGGCACCGGATAAGGAGTATTTTCCAACACATAGAGAAATCTCGGCAGGGCCATCATTTTAAAGAGCGCCGCCCTCCCCACCAGGGTCAAGGGCAACGTTCCCCAGTGCCGCACATCCTGCTTGAGGCGGTCCAGTTGAGGGCTTAAGTTGTGCCTGAAAAATTCCATCTGATCCAAGGCAACATGTATCCCCAGGTATTTGAACGACCCCTTCGCCACCTGTATCTGGCAGCCCTCCGACAGTCGAGGGGGGGGGCCCCTCAGCACCATGAGGACCGACTTCGACCAGTTGATCGTATAGCCGGATGCCCGGCCAAACACCTCGCAAATATTAAGTAATGTAAGGATGGATCGCCTCGGAGATGACAAGTAAAGCAGTATGTCATCCGCGTATAGGGAGACGCGGTCTTCCCAGTTCGCCGACCATCGAAGGCCTCTCACCATAGGCTCCCACCGTATCCATGTCGCGAGGGGCTCGAGCACTAGGGCGAAAAGCAGCGGCGAGAGCGGGCAGCCCTGTCGCGTACCTCGCCCCAGGGGGAAATCCTCCGACATGTGCCCGTTGGCCGCGACATGGGCCAGCGGCTTGGTATATAGGAGTCGGATCCAGGCACAGAATTTCGGCCCAAACCCCAGATGAGACAATACTGCGAAGAGAAAGGGCCACTCCACCATATCGAATGCCATACGGGCATCAAGGGAGAGAATAACAGCGGGTTCTTGAATTCGGTCCACTCGGGCCAGCACGCTATGTAAGCGCCTCAGATTGTGGGAGGTACTCCTCCCGGGCATAAAGCCCGACTGGTCCGGGTGCACTATGTCAGTCAAGTGTGGCGTGAGTCGGAGGGCCAACAGTTTCGCAAGGATCTTGGCCTCTGCATTAAGCAGTGAGATGGGGCGATAGGAGGCGCATTGGTCCGCCGGCTTACCCGGCTTTGGCAGTACCACGATGGTGGCCGTTCGCTGGTCCGCGGGGAGCTCCCCCATCTCCAGGCCGTGTTTGTACATATTCAGCAAGTGTGGGGTCAGCATCTCGGGCAGCCGTTGATACAGCTCAATCGGGATGCCATTAGGACCCAGTGCCTTGCCAGGTTGTAATGCCGCAATAGCCACCTGTAGCTCCTCGACCGTAAGATCGGCCTCCAGGGACTCCCTAGCTTCAGGGGAGAGCTTAGGCATCTGCAGGTCACTAATGTATGTCAGCGCCACCTCCTCCGACATGGAGGAGTTGGAGGAATACACACCACGAAAATGCCCCGCCAGGGTGCGCACTATTTCTCGTGGGTCTGACGTTGTCGACCCCTCGGCCGTGGCCAGCTGCGCGATCCATCGGGCTCCGCTGTCTCGCCTGTCCAACCATGCCAGTAGCCTGCCGGTTTTATCGCCGACATCGTAGACCGTATGCCGTGAGGCCTCAAGTCGCTGTTTAACACGGTCTGCCAGGTGCTCCCTGTGTTTTACCTGAGCCACTCGCAGGTCATGGGAGGTTTCACGGGAGGGGGTTTCGGCCTGACGAGCCTCCGCAGCCCGGAGCTCAAGCTCCAGCGTCTGCAACTCAGACGTTTGCATGCGCTTATATCCTGTGATGGCCGCCATCGCCTGGCCTCGCAGCACCGTTTTGTACGCTTCCCAAAGAATTGTGGGAGAGTCGACCGAAGCGGCGTTCTCGTGGAAGTAGAGTTTCGACCCCTGTGTGATGGATTTACTAATCTTCGGGAGACGCAGATAGCTGGGGCGTATCGGGTAAACGCGGCGGCGCATCAGGTGGGAACTGTGGTAGTGCAGAAGGATCGGGGAATGGTCAGAGATGCCTCTGGGTCTAATGTCAATACTTTCAACGTTATGGAGGCATCCGGGGGAGCCCAGAAAATGATCAATGCGGGTTAGACTGTTGTGCACCCCGGAGTGGAATGTATAGGAGCGTGTCTCTGGGTGGTGCCAGCGCCAAAGATCTGTGAACCCTAGCGCCGCCACGAAGCCTGCAAGTCGCGTTGCGCCGCTACCCTGTGCCCGCGGCGGAGACCGGTCAATGTGATCGTTCATCACCGCATTAAAGTCACCCCCAAGCAGCACCTCTCCCTCCGGTAGGGTAAGGAGAAATTCACTAAGTGCCGGGAACGCCGTGGCATGCAACCCAGGAGGGATGTAGACCGACACTACATTATAAAGATGCCCTTCCCATTGTATGTGAGCCGCGGCAAACCGCCCGGCTCCGTCCGTTTGTACATCGAGCACTATTAATTGGGACTGTTTGCGCAGCCAGATGCCAACCCCTCGGGACCCAGAAGTAAACTCAGAGTGGACCACCATCTTATATCCCCATCTGTCCAGCGCTTTAGTAGCCGTGCCGGTGAGATGGGTCTCCTGAAGCAAGACCAGCGCCGGGGCGCACCGTTTAATACTATGCAGGACCAGGCCTCGTTTGATTTTGTCTCCTAAACCCCGTACATTCCAGGTCAGTAAAGAGAGGGGCTGCACCGGGGTCAAGTCAGTGTCAGAGGCTATTGGAGTAGTCAAATCTGACTTCACGGCGGGTGGGAGAGGAGATAAAGCAATAGGCGGATAGAGCATAGTGTGGCCCAGGTTGTGTGCAGAACATGTGTATGATGTAAGTCAAAGAGCCGTGTCCAACCAAACCAAAACAAAGAAACAAAACCAAAGAACATACCCCGTCCCCCCACCCCCCTCCCTGCCTCCCTGCCACACGGACTCAGAACTGCCCGCCACCCCAACTTAGCAGAGTGCTCAGTCCCTTGAACCCCGAACAGTACTTGCGCTTTTTAGGGAGCGTGGAGTCCGAGGGGGACCAGGACATCCCCCGTCCCCAGGTCTCATCGTTCATGTCCCAAATCAGCCAGTATGCGGACACTACATCAACATCAGTTCCCAGCGGGTAGTCTTGAACTGCAGTTCGGTCAGGATGCGAGCCGCCGCATCAACCCGTGGGTCCCTCCTCAACCTCCTCAAGGCGCTGTTCATGTCCAGTAGGATCGACCTCACTCCCGGGACGCCTTGTCCCTCGGCTCGAACGCCCTGCGCCACCAGCACGGCGCCACCCCTCCAACCAGTCATGAGCCTCCTCCGGTGTGTCGAAGAAGAAAGTCTTACCCTCCACCGCCACCCGGAGACGCGCCGGGAAGAGCATTGCATATGGAAGTTCGCGAGCCCGTAGTTTCTTCTTGACCTCCACAAAGCTCCGCCGCTGCGCCGCCACCGCAGCCGTATAGTCTGGAAAGAAGGACACTGTGGAGTTTTGAAGCCGAATCGGCGGTGCCACCCGCGCCGCCTGTAGAATGGCATCCCTGTCTCTAAAATTAAACAGGCGGGCCAGGACAGGCCTCGGAGGCGCCCCAACCTTCGGGCGCCCTCCCGGTACCCTATGTGCGCGCTCCACTGAAAAGAATGTCGAGAGGCCCCGGGGTTGCAACTTGGACTTAATCAATTCTTCCACATAGAGGTCCATGGCCGGGTGCCCCTCACTTTCGGGAATCCCAATAATGCGCACGTTGTTGCGGCGAGAGTGCCCTTCTTGGTCTTCCAGCCGGGCCGCCATGCGTTTGTTCTCTGACTCCAACTGCGACACTCTCTGTAGGAGGCCTTTGGAGTCCTTCGCCAAAGTCTCCGTTGCCTGCTCCACCTCTGCTACCCTGGCGGACATCTTCTGGAAGTCTGCGCGGAGCAGGGATACGTCCGTAGAGATTGACCCCACTGTGGATTGTACCTGCGTTAAGGCCATCATGATGTCCTCCAGCGTCACCTTCGGCGTGTCGGTGGTCGTCGCCATCTTCCCGGTGGGGCCGCCGCGGTCCGACACCTCGGAGTCCCTGGTGTAGGCGAACTTAGCAAGCTTGCCTTGGTGGTGCCCCTTGGTTCCTTTCCCGCTCATGGCGTTAATGATACCTCCTAAATGTCACTCCCGCAGATCAACGGGGGAGCGATGCACCAGGGGCCCCCCAGGCCGGGCCCGAACCCTTCAGGCAGCCTAGGGAGCGGTCCCCGTCTCTGGTCGTCCCCGAGAGGGGGGGGGGGGGTCGGCACGGATCAGCAGGGGCCGGCCTCGCGTCTCGGCGGGGCCCGATACAGGTCCGGATCGTAGTCTCCGGTGCAGCGCAGGCCCGGGGGCCGGCAGCAGCTCGCTTTAGCGCGGGCAGGCCCACCGGATGGACAGCGGATCCTGGCGCCTCTCGCAGTCCCCTCGTCACGGGCCGATGGGGGTCGTCCAGCGTTCGCCTCACTCCCGCCTCGGCCACCTCAGGTGTCGCCGTCGCCAGTATTTGCCGCAGGCGTCCAGCCTCCGCTACCGCCGCAGTGTAGATCTGTTCGGGCACGCCTCGCCCAGGGCCGCCCCGTCACTCGAGGCCCCGGTCGCACACGCTGAGGCAGGCCGCAGAGGTCCAGGTCCCGCCGATTCCGTCGTGGGCGTCCGAGGGACCCCGGAGTTGGACCGGGGTGCAACGCTGTGTGTCCGCTGCACGATTCCAGACCTTAGGGATCGGATCGCTGCCCGGATAAGTTACGGATGAGAGGGGGAGTCGATCGTTCCCCCGGAGCCCAACTAGGCTGCGGCCATCTTGCTTGGCTGCAGGCCACGCCCCCCCCGTATCTGGAAATTTTTGATAAGTTCCCTTGTGTGCAAGTTAGTGGCATTGTTTGGCTCAGCGTGGTGTAGTCCGTGCTGAAAATGATGTGTGCTGTGCCTGTATAGGCTCCACCCCAGTGCGCTGAACTCATTTCCTTCTTTTACCCTCCATCAGCTCCCTGCATTAATTTTTTGGCAGAAGATTTCAACTTTGTCAAAATCGACCAGTGTGCCTTTTCCCCCTGTTTTTTTTAGTACGTCTCCCAAGAAACCAACTGATTTCAAGCCTTGTGGTGCCTGTCACAGGCAAATGTCTGTGGCATACCCCCCACTTGGTGCCTTCTGTGGTGCTTGGAATGGGACCATGACTCCAAGGCCTGCGCAGGTTTCAGGACTATGGATACAAAGGCCATCTGCTAGCAGGCCCTGAAACTTCTGGCTGCTTGCCTTGTGACTCTGCACTGCTCCAGGTACCATTTGCGAGGGAGATACCAGGACTGCTCTTGGAGCAGCTCATGCCAGTCATGGTCACGATCTCTGACTTCTTCAGGTAAGTCCCACAAGACTCAGCCAGCTGGTCCACCCTCAGCACCAATCGAGCCCTCAGGATCTGTCCTGGCTGCGACTTTGCGATCTCCGACAGGGACCATTCCAGTGGCACTGTTCCTGTCCCTGCGATCCCATTGTGATTCCCAACTCTGATATGAAACTGGGCCGAAATTGCCCGACGCTGGCTAGGCCCACCTGACCTGAATTGGAGATGGAGCCCGGTTTCCCTGAAGAACAGGATTGGAAGGGAACTGAGTCTCCTTATGCCTGCTCCGACCCTCCAGCAGAGTCTGTGGCTGAGGACACCTGGTATGAAGACCTGGCTAATGTCACTAGTCTGGGCACTTCTCCAGACACTGGCCTCCTCTCCTCCCACAGTGGCTACGGTGGGCTCCCTTTGCGATTGTGGTCCGGAGGGTTGCTTAGGTCCTAGACCTTCAGCTCCCTTCAGTTGACCATTGTCTTGACAGAGGTGCTTCAGCCCAGGGTGCCCCTATCAGAACCTGTACTCCCCTTTAATGAAGCACTTACTAATGTCCTGCTCCAGGGCCTAGGCCAAGCCCTGCAAAGACACTACTGTGTACTGTACTATCTCACACCACCATCACCCCACACCAGGGACCTGGCCCTCGTCAACCAGCATCCCACCCTGAGAGCTTGGTGATCCAGGCCTCACCCTCCAAGATAAATTCTAGTGCATGCCCCCCCACACCACTGGATAGGTAATCCAAGAGGCTGAATAGCTTTGGAAAGAGGATTTTCTCTTCCACTAGCCTGGCATTGTGGTACATGAACATGAACACTGTGCGATTATTGGGCTGGTACTCCTACACTGTATATGGGATACAGGATAAGTGTGGTCTCATTTCTTGGAGCCATACTCTCCCAAGCTATCGCTGATGGGAGTGATGCTCCAAAGTTCACAATCAAATATGGATTCAGTACGACTGACTGGCTAGGTAGAGCCATTGCTTCCATGGTGGCTCAGACGTCACACCTGGTTGAGGACAACTGGCTTTTTGGGGGATGTCCAGGCATTCCTTATTGACATGCACTTCAATGGGACTCACCTTTTTGGCGCCAAGTTTGATTTGGTGCTCGAGCTCTGTAAAGACCGTACGGCCACCATTATGTTGTTGGGGCTCACCATGGCAACCCGACAGACCCATTCTGCCTTCCTCCCCTTCCATGGCTACGGTAGGTGCTCAGCTGTGTCCTTTCCACCATATGCGCAAGCCACCAGGCAACTCAGTCCTTCCGTGGCCAACAACTTTCAAAGCCTCTTTAATATACCCTTATATCATCAGGGGCATCCGGTTGGTGGCAGGATTCAGTACAACCTGTCCCAATGGCAGGAGATCACTTCAGATAAATGGGTTTTCCAGATTTTCCAGTGGGGCTACACCCTACCATTCCAACAGATCCCGCTACCTTTGCCACCATCCTCTGATCGGCAGACGGAGGATCACCTTTCGCTTTTGCAATAGAAGGGCTGGCTCTTCTGGTCAAAGGAGCCGAGAAGTGCTGGTATCGACAGTAGGATCATTGATGTTACTCCCACTATTTTCCAGTGCCAAAGAAGGATGGAGGACTCTCTTATCCTAGACCTACGCCCTCTCAATTACTTCCTGGAAAAGGAAAAATTCAAGATGCTCACTTTGGTTCAGAGACAGTCTGCCCTTGACCCTGGAGACTGCATGGTAGCATTGACCTTGCAGGACCCAAACTTCTACATTCCCTTCATATAGGCATTACCTGCTGTGCATGTAGGCCAAGAGCATCATCAGTTCCCTATGCTCCGGTTTGGCCTTACCAGCACCCCTCAGATGTTCACCAAGGTGATGGCGGTGGTTGCAATGCATATGCAAAGATCAGGGGTGCCACTCTTCCTCTATCCCAGTGACTGGCTGATGGAGGTGGGCTTGCCGCAGGCAGTCATGACTCACTTCCAGACTACAGCGGACCTCCTGCATTCTCTGGTATTTACTATCAATGTGGTAAAGTCACACCTGACTCCCTTTCAGATGCTCCCTTTTATCAGAGCTATTCTGGTACAGTGCAGCAATAGGCTTATCCTCTGGAATAGCGAGTCCATGACATTCAGACTATGATTCTGATGTTTCAGCATATATCCTGATTTCTGTCAGACAGCTCTGAGGCTGGTGGGTCCTACGACCTCCAGCATCCTGTTGATAAAACATGCTTGTTGACATATGTGGGCTCTGCAGTTGGATGTGAAGTCCCAATGGGCACAGCATCAAGGGAGTCTCGCTGATCTGTTTCAGATATCAGAGGGAACTGCAAAACAACTGCAGTGGTGGCTCACAGCCCTCGATTGGGTCCCCAGAAGTCCTCTGTTAGCATATGAGCTGTAGATCGTATACTTTTGCATAGATCGCCATCTGGTGTTGGGCTCGGATGTTAGCACTTTGTTTTTGTCTTGGAAGAAGTCTTTGTAGTCACGAGGTAGGTAGGTGACCTCCTTAGGACGATAGTGCTCATGGGCATCGACTCCATCTCCAGATTGTTTTTTTCTGCCATCGGGTTCGGATGTGATTTGCTGCGCTCCAGGTCGATATCTGTTTCGAATCTCCCTTCGATGCGCAATCCCTCTCCACTCAATGGTATTGCCTTGATCGTGCTTCCCTTTCGACACGCATCTTTAAAACAAACGCCTCGATCTTCGTCGCGGGCCATTGGGCCTCGACAAGCTGACCATACCTGCAGTCAATGGAAAGGACTCCTTTCAAAAAATGCCCCTGGTGTGGTGCTAATTTCCCAGACACGGACTTGCACGAGGTTTGTAATCTCTGCCTCTCCCCGGAGCACGAAGACCAGAACTGCAAGGCCTGTGCATCGTTCAGGTCAAATAAAACCATCTGTGATCTTCTAGCTCGACGTCCTGAAATGTCTCTTGGAAGCAGCTCGATTCCGGATATCTTCGGAGCAGACCCCAATGTCCAGCCGGAGCAAAAAGGTGATGAAGAAGACCTCTCCATCTCCGAAGCAGACGACTCTGACGTCGAAGAAGAGACAGTCACCCCGGCTCAGCAGTCTATGAGTACCGAAACCCCTCTCTCAAAACCCAAACCTAAGGCTCCGGTAACACCCTCGGGCTCCGGTTGACACCAGCAATATGTTTCAGACGCCCCGCCCTCGGGCCCGGCCATGAAACCAAAAGATAAGTCTTCCGGCTCGGGCTCGAGCCAACCTCATTCTGGCACCGAAAAGCCACCTTCGGCACTGAAGCATCAGACTAAGGAGGTTACACGCCCTTCTTCGTCGAAGCCCTCGGCATCGAAACATACCAAGAACAAACACTCGGATCCGGAAACATCTTCGGAGCCGAAAACGGCTTCGGAACCCAAAAAATCGTCGGAGCCAAAAAAAAGTCTCGGAGCCACAAAACCCAAGGAGTCCAAGACCCCACAGAAAGTCTCAGAAACTCGGGCCGAAGTACATTTTGACCCAAAATCTTCGGCACCAAGAAAAGACATCTTACCCATGCAACCTGTACCTGATTTTTGGGATCTAAAACAATAAACTCTTTCTATTGATCCAGAAACTGGCAAAGTCATCGCCAAGCCTCCAAAAAAGAGGAAACTGGACGCTTTTTAAGAATCTCAAATACCCTTGAAAAGAAAGGAGATGAGTACTAACACCTCCCCACCTCCTTCTCCCCCTCCAGTTGATCCAAAACCTCTAAATTCTCCACCACGCACCCCACAACATATTGTTTCACCTCAAACATCAGATACTGAGGATGATCATACGGATGGGGGTGGGAACATAGATCCACATGGGGATGATGATGATACACATACCATCCCACACGACGTAGATCCTTGGGATGACTACAACACAGATCCCGACCCACATAATGTCCCTGACCTCTATTCATCTAGGCCATCACCACCAGATGACAATATTGGGTTTGCGCCACTCATCAATAGGGCTGCTCAATACCACGGGGTACAGTTACATTCTGATCCCTTAGAGGATACGTTTTTACTTGAAACCTTTGCACCCTCGCAAAAGTCCATGCACACTCTGCCAATGTTAAAAGGCATGCTCCAACATGCCCTGGAAATTTTTAAAGACCCTGTCTAAACAGCAGAATAGATAAAAAGTACAAGGCAGCTCCCAGTGACCTAATTTACATTAAAGGTCAGGTTCCTTTGGATTCTCTTGTGGTGTCTAATGCATGCAAGAGAGCAAACTTGCAAAGTACAGGCGAAACCCCCCTTCCTGATAAGGAGTCCAAACTAATAGACACATCCGGTAAACGTATTGCATCACAGGCTGCAAATCATTGGCGGATTGCCAATGCCCAAGCTTTACTGGCCAGGTACGACAGGGCTCACTGTGACAAGCTTGAAAAGCTCATGGAACGCCTTCCTGACCAGTACAAACAAAAGGCCAACGACCTTATACAAGAGGGGAAATTCATCACAAACACCTCAATTAAATGTGCGCTCGACGTGGCTGATACCGCATCTCGCGCCATTAACACTAGCCCTTTGATCAGGAGCATCTTTTGGGGCCCTCAGTTGACACATCTTTAGAAAAGATGAAAAAAGACACGGAAACTGCTATGACAATGGGGGCCCTACAATTCCCTTCCCCTAGAGGCTCTTTTCGCCGCTCCTTCTATAGAGCTGGCTCCAAAACGATTGGCTCAGATCATCCCTCAACGTCCTATAAAAGCCCCACTCAAACATCCTCCAAAGGATACTTTCGCAGCGGCTACAGAGGCAACAATGGTAAGGGAAGTGTTCACGACAACAATAACCGCACCTCCCCTACCACCAAACAGTGAATTCCATGCACTCCCCCCCCCCCCCCCCCCCCCCCCAATCATCCCACTCCTGTCAGGGACGTCTCTCACAGTTCCTACCTGTCTGGAATTCAATCACAACAGACAAGTGGGTAAAACAAATTATCCAGTATGGTTACTGCCTGGAACTCACCTCTACCCCCACCAAACATCCTCGGAACATCAAACACTTCTCAAACAAGAGGTTCTCTCTCTATTACAAAAACATGCCATAGAACCAGTCCCCTTGCCTCACTAAGACACAGGGGTTTATTCCCTCTATTTTCTAATTCCAAAAAAGGGTGGATCTCTCAGGCCCATATTGGACCTCAGACCACTAAACCTCTACATTCAGTTGGATCACTTCTGCATGGTCACTCTCCAGCAGGTGCTCCCACTACTGACCTCAGACCACTAAACCTCTACATTCAGTTGGATCACTTCTGCATGGTCACTCTCCAGCAGGTGCTCCCACTACTTCAACAGGGCGACTTTCTCTCCACTCTGGATTTAAAGGACGCCTACTTTCATATTCCCATTCACCCCACTCACAGGAAATATCTCAGGTTTGTGGTAGATGGTCGACACTACCAATTCAAGCACCCAGAGTCTTCACCAAGTGCCTCGCAGTAGTTGCGGCCCCCTTAAGAAGACAGCACATTCATGTCTTCCCTTATCTGGACGACTGGCTCATAAAAGCCAAGTCACACAGCAGCTGTGTGCAACACACACAAACAATCCAACTGCTTCACGACTTGGGATTCACGGTAAACCTCACCAAATCCCATCTCCAACCGTACAGCATACAACAGTATCGAGGCACTACCATAGACACTTCAAAAGCTCTAGCATAACCCCAACCCAGTCAGGATAAGCACCATACAAGCTCTAATAGCAAAAGTTCAGCCTCAACACTCACTACCAGCGTGAGTGTTCATGCAATTAATCGGGAGGATGGCCTCTTGCATCATCATCGTCCCGTATGCACGACTCCAAATGCGTCCCTTACAGGAGTGTTTGGCACTTCAGTGGAACCAGGCTCAAGGTCAGCTAGCAGATCTGGTGTTGGTAGTCAACCAAACCCATCGCTCTCTGCAGTGGTGGAACACAGAAAACCTTTCCAAAGGGCGGCCGTTCCTTGACCCAGTTCCACAGATAGTGCTAACAGCAGACGCATCGCTCACCGGCTGGGGAGCTCATCTTCAAACCCATACCATTCAGGGCATATGGACCCCTCAACAAAAACAATTCCTCATAAGTTACCTGGAATTGTTTGCAATCTTCCTAGCGTTGAAATCTTTTCAGCTCCACCTTGTAAACAAAGCTGTCTTGGTCCATACAAACAACATGACAGCACTGTATTACATACAAAAACAGGGGGGACACACTCTCTACAGCTTTCACACCTAGCTCAAAGCATATGGAGAAGGGCCATTCCTCACAACATATATCTTCTTGCAGAACACCTCCCAGGAGTACACAATCAAATTGCGGATCTGCTCAGTCGCCAAACAAAGCAGATCCACGAATGGGAACTTCATTCTCAAGTTCTACTTCCATTCTTTCAAATGTGGGGCCACCCAGAAGTAAACCTGCTTGCCACACACCAAAATGCCCAAGCTTCGCATCCAGGTATCCACACCCATTGTCCAAAGGCTATAGATGAACTGGTCAGGCAAATTTGCTTCCGCTTTTCCACCTTTCCCACTCATTCAGCTAGTGGTTCGAAAACTCAAACCGCATTCCCTCACAATGATCCTGATTGCTCCAACTTGGGCCCAACAGCCATGATTCACAACCCTCCTAGAACTATCAGTAGTTCCTCATCAAAAGCTACGCCTCTCACCCAAGCTTCTCACTCAGAACCATGGAGAGATAAGGCATCCAGATCCCAGTCAACTGAACCTTGAGATCTGGCACCTGAAATCTTAGGGTTTGGCTACCTTAATCTCCCACCAGACTGCATGAACATCATTAAAGAGGCTAGACGTCCTGCCACTAGAGCTTGCTACGCCGCAAAGTGGAAAAGATTTGTAAATTTACTGTACAAATAACAATAAAATCAACCCACTAGATGCTTCTATTCAAAACATCATCTGTTACCTTTTGTATCTACAACAATGTAACCTAGCGCATACATCCATTAGGCTACATCTTGAAGCAAATAGCAGCATATCTCCAAAACAGACAACACTTGTCTTTGTTTAGGGTACCAGCTATCAAGGCATTTATGGAAGGACTTAAAAGAATAATTCCACCTAGAGTTCAACCCTCTCCGGGTTGGGAACCTAAATGTGGTACTTACCAGGCTCATGGGTCCCCCATTTGAACCTATGCATAAATGTGAATTACAATTTCTCACCTGGAAAGTAGCTTTCCTGGTTGCCATCACCTCTCTCAGAGAGTCCGTGAACTCCAGGCATTAACCATACAAGAACCATTTCTACAGATCCATCATAACAAAGTGGTTCTTAGGACTAACCCAAAATTTGTACCTAAAGTCGTCTCTGCTTTCTACCTTAACCAGTCTGTACAACTCCCAGTGTTTTTCCCTCTACCAGACTTGGTAGCAGAACGGGCTCTTCACACGCTAGACGTAAAAAGAGAGATACTTTACTACATTGAAAGAACAAAATCCTTTAGAAAGACCAAACAATTTTTTGTGGCTTTCTCCCCACCTCATAAAGGCAATCCTATCTCAAAAACAGGGATTGCAAGGTGGATTGTTAAATGCATCCAAATATGCTATGCTAAAGCCAAACGCACCTTAACCGTTCCCCCTAAGGCTCACTAACACGTAACAGAAGGGGCATCTATGACATTCTTAGGGAATATTCCCCTAGATGACATCTGCAAAGCAGCAACTTGGTCTACACCACACACGTTCACAAAACACTATTGTGTAGAAGTGCAAGCAAAACAAGCTAGTGTGGGCAAGGCTGTATTAAGAACACTTCTTCAAACCACTGCAACAGATACAGGCAGCCACTGCTAAGGAGGTAACTGCTGTATAGTCTATGCAAAAGTATACGATCTACAGCTCATATGCCTCGAACGGAAAATGCTACTTACCAGTATGCATCTGTTCTTGGCATGTAGAGCTGTAGATTCGTATATGCCCACCCACCTCCCCGGATAACTCTATCTGTTCCAGTACTATCTTACTTAGATGTATTACACAATGACATCCTTTTCTATTCCTTACGGACTCCATCATAACCCTCCATGGCAAAACAATCTGTAGATGGAGTCAATGCCCATGCGCACTATCGTCCTAAGGAGGAGTCACCTACCTCGTGACTACAAAGACTTCTTCTGAGACAAAAACAAAGTGCAAATGTCCGAGCCCAACACCAGATGGCGATCTATCCAAAAGTATACAAACCTATAGCTCTACATGCCAAGAACCGATGCACACTGGTAAGTAGTATTTTCCTTTTGTTCCCTATCCAGAGCTCACAGTAATGACAGATGCGTCACTACTGGGTTGGGGCGCCCATCTGGGAGAGGTGGAGATCATAGGACTCCGGTCTCCGCTGAAATCTTAGCTCCACATCCACCTGTTGGAGCTGAGAGCGATTTGCCTGGCATTGAAAGCCTTTCTTCCTTCTATCAATCCATCAAGGGCAGGCTGGTGGAACAACACCACCGCCATGTGGTATTGCAAAAAGCAGGGCCGTGGACCCTGTGTCAAAAGGCTTTGTATCTCTGGACATGGCTGGAATATCGGGGCATTTTCCTGGTGGTTCAACATAAGGCAGGCTCTCTGAATGCCAGAGCAAACAAACTGAGCTGCTAATGCCTCTGGGGATTACAAATTGTGTCTCCATTGGGGTGGTGCAAGGTATCTTCAGCGATTGGGGAGAATCTTGGTTACATCTATTCACTAATACCGAGAGCGTGCAATGTCAGCACTTGTGCTCTCTGGCGTTTCCAAAGCGACTCTCGCTCTGAGACATTTTGTCTTGATTGGAGCCCACGATTCCTGTATGACTTTCTGCTGATACCACTCCTGCCCATAATTCTAAAGAAGATCAGGAACGACCTGGCCCAAGTGATCTTTGTGGTCCAGATTGGGCAAGGAGATCTGGTATCACGAACTCCTGAGCATCTGCCCTCCAGTCGGGCTGCCCCTTCTGGAAGATCTTATATCTCAGCCACAGGGCAAGGTCCTGCACCGAAGCGCTACCTGAAGAGTGAAGTGGGAACAACCGGAGTCGTTCGATGAAATTAATTTTGGGGGGCGAAGAGAAAGGTCTTTAGATGTTTTCGGAAAGAGAAAAGGTTGGGATTGGATCTAAGCTGAGAGGGTAAGAGGTTCCACAGCTTGGCGGCATTATATGAGAACATCCTGCCACCAGCTCTTGTTCTCCTAGTTCTGGGTACTGTTGCTAGAAAAGCCTGGCCGGAGCGAAGTTGTTTCCTAGGATGGTAGTGAGTGATAAGGTTACAGCAAGTTGCCGGTCCTTTGTCCCAGAAGGCCTGATGGGCAATACACAGTGCTTTAAAGGAGATTCTTTGCCGGACCGATAGCCAATGCAGGCTCCTCAGTCCGGGTTTAGGCGATAAGCTGTAATAGTGTGCGAGCGGCACAGTTTTGAACCGTCTGCAGCTTACGAATGGTATAGTCAGGGGCACCGAGGTACAAAGAGTTGCCAAAGTCACGTCGAGACTGGATCAAGCCTTGAACAGCAACTTGCTTGGCCTCCATAGGTAAAAGTGGGAACACTTTTCTGAGCATCCTAAGGAGGCCAAAACAGGTCGCAGACAGCTTCGTAGGCTGAGTGTTGAAAGTTAGGGCTTTGTCCAGCCATATTCCCAGCCTTTTTATATTATCCTTGGATGCCGGTGGAGTGCCTAAGCAGGGGGGCCAAAGAGAGTCGAAAGATGTTGGAGCAGCGGGCCCCAGGAGCATCCGCTCCGTTTTGTCCCCGTTGAGTTTAAGGAAAGATCTCGTCATCCATCCTTTCACGTCCTCCAGACATTCCCATAGTCCCCTTTGCGCGGAACCGCTGTCCTCCTGTGCCAGGGATACCACTAGCTGAGTATCGTCCGCTTAGGAAACTATCTTAATACCAAATGGGCGGACAACCTCAGCCAGTGGTCGCATATAGATATTAAATAGCGCAGGGCTTAACGATGATCCCTGTGGGACCCCACAGCTCAGGGGTTTGCTAGAGGAAACAATATCTCCCTCGAAGATCTGAAAGGATCTATTGCTTAGGAAGGATTTAAGCCAGCATAATGCCTTGCCTGAAATTCCCATTTCAGAGAGGCGACAGAGAAGCACATCATGGCTAACAGTGTCAAAAGCTGCGCTTAGATCAAGGAGGATCACTGCCACTGATCCGCCTTGATCCAAGATCCTTCTGGTTTCCTCGGTTACTGCCAATAGGGCGGTCTCCGTCCCATGTTTTGGTCGGAAACCTGTTTGGGTGATATCCAGCAGCTGGTTGGACTCCAGAAAAGCCGTCGGGTGTATATTAATGTGTTTCTCCAAGATCTTGCTTACCCAGGGAAGCAGGGAAATGGGGCGATAGTTGCTAAAGTCGCCAGGATCCAAGTTGTTATTTTTTTAGTAAGGCACGGACCATAGCCTGCTTCCAGAGTGGTGGAACTACGCTGGCGGTAATGGAAGCATTGAGGAGATTCTTGATGGTAGGGAGAACCGCCTGGATTACCGAAATCATAGCCTTTGGAGGGGCTGGGTCACAAGGTGACCCTGATTTCACTTGCCGTGCTAAAGACTCCAAGGAGTCCTGTTCCAACATAGGGAAACATTCCAAAATAGCCATGGGTTGAGGAGAGAGTTCCGCCTGACAGGGCCATGTCTGAGAAGCAAGATGAGTCAGTGTCAGAAAAAGAAGAATATATTTGGAGAACTTTTTGGTGGAAGAAGGCTGCCAGGTTGTTACAGTGCATTAATGTTTTACAAGGTAGCGTAGACGGCGGTGGGGTTTTTGTAAGACTCTTCACTATTTGAAAGATTTCCTTGGGTTTTGATTTGGCCCGCAGAATTTGAGTGGAAAAATAAGTTGCTTGGGCGAGTTTAACCTCGTTTTTGTAGGCTCTGATTGCCTTTCTATAGAGAGCTTTATCACTTAAGGAAAAGTCAAGGCGCCACAGTCTTTCCAATTTCCTACAATGCCTCTTTTTTTATCCTGAGTTCCTCAGAGAACCAAGGGGCGGTTTTTTGTAAGCGTTTTGTGGTAATTAATTTTACGAAGAGGGAGAGTAATCTCCAGAGAGTGCGAGATCCACTCTTCGTACTCCTGATTGGCTATGTTAGGATCCATGTTGAGGGGAGGGCGGGAGCTGATAAGGCTGTTGGACCAGGATTCCACAGAGAGTTTCGACCAGTTTCTAAAATTCTTCTCCCAGTGTATTAAGCGGGGTGGTGTGCAGATAGACCATGAGAGGGGGACAAGGAAGTGGTCCGTCCATGGAAGAGCAATGGGGTGTCCAGCCTTAAGATCAGAACAATTGCTAAACACAGGGTCTAATAAATGGCCCTTGGAATGAGTGGCAGAATCAACCAGCTGCTCCAGTTGTAAAGCCGCTAGGTTGTTCGCTAGCTCGATGGCGATATGGTCATGGGCGGCATCAAAATGGAGATTGAGGTCGCCCAGCACTGTATAGTTCGAAAGCGTTGTAACAGCTTCGGCTAAAATTGAAGGTAAGACCTTATGAAACTGCCTCGGGGGCCTGGAGGTCTATAAACCAAGGTGCCTGAGAAGCAGTTGCTGGGGGAGAAGTTAATGCTGAAAGCAAGGCTTTCGCAGTCGGGAATGGAGCTAGCAATGCATCGACAAGAATATTGTTCTTTATATACTATTGCCAGGCCGCCTCCTCTCCCAACCGACCGATCCTTTCGTAGAATTTGAAAACCCGGGGGTAGAGCTGATACGATATCTGGGTCAGAGTCTGGCGTCAGCCAGGTTTCTGTTAGGAAGGGTACATTGGGCCTGTATTCCTCCAGCATAAGATTGATTTCGGTCTTGTGCTTAGGTAGAGATCTACAATTTAAAAGTAGTAGATTAAAATCCTGTTTCTTGGAGAGTGACTGGGTAGTATGGAACTCATGTTTGCACAAAGGGCATATCGCAGGTAGGTCCAGTGCATGAAAAAGGTGCAAACAATCTGTTTTCCTAGTACAGCGTAGACTTAATAGATAATTTGCGCTGTTCAGAGGGCAGTCTAAGTGCTAGAGTTACAGCTGCCCAACGTTGAGACTGAAACAAATATCTTGAAATAAATTCTAAAGCTGGTGCCAGTAACATCTAAACCTTTATTTCCTTTTAATGATGCCCTCACAGATGTTCTGATGACTTCTTGGTTTAAACCATGATCTACATTTTCTAGCCAAGCCCCCCATTCCGGAGAGTCTTATTGTGCAGGCCTTGACCAGTAAAGTGAATCCTAATTGATGTCCCAAAACTCTTCCGGATAGAGAATCTAAAAGGATTGATGCCTTTGGCAAATATTTTATATTCAGCCGGTTTGGCATTACAGTCTATAAACAGTCTGTGTTGTGTTGATACACCCATGCCCTTTGGAACATAGCCAGTGAGATCTTGACACAGTCCCAGAGGACCTCTTTAGCCCAGATGAAGCATGATGGGCAAGATGCAGCTATCATCACACAATTATCTGAAAGAAACAGTTAGTTATAGATTCCTTACCTTAGAATTACCCCCAGGCATCAGACTGGATCCGGAAAGTTTTTCGTCAACAATATCCCTGCGCGTCGGAAGGTGGTGTCGGTCGACTTCGCGTCCGCCTTCAGGGGAATGGTCACCGGGATGACGTTGCGGTAGCTACTTAGACACTGCCTTCACACGCTGACATCAGTTCTTCCTTTTTCTGTGCCAGCAAGCGCAGTTTCGGAGAGAGCGGTACCCCCAATCACTTTCTGCCTGAGTTTTTGCGACTTTTGGCGACTTTGTGAGTCTTTATCCGACTCCTGGTGCATGAGGAATGCCCGGCTTCAAGGCCTGCGGTTCCTGTACCCGACTGATGTCAGTAACGGATCTGCACCACGTTTGCCTTTTCTGCCTGGAGCGCGACCATGACCCCAAGTTGTGCTCCGACTGTATAACCATGGCCCTAAAGTCTTTGCAGGAGCGGTCCTGGCAGTCTGCTCCACGTCGCGCAAGGTCCCGATCACGTTGGAGGTCGAGCGACCGATTGCGAAGTCATCATCACTCCTCTTCTAAGTCTTCGCACTCGGGGTCAGGTAAGTCGAAGCATAAGAAGAAGTTGAAGAAGCATCGTCTCCCTTCGACTTCCCCTCGTCCGTCGGCTGATGCGATGCAGGGTGCAGGAGCCTTCAGGGTCGACTCCGTGCTTTCCTCCTCTTCTCGGACCGGGAGCGACCCCTGCCCAGCTTCGTCAATTTTGCGAAGCGATGCATGCCTTTGGGCCCCGCTGACTTCGCTGGGGACCCAAGTCATTCGACGCCAGCGGCTCCGGCCTAGGCACAGCAGGGCCCCCTTGGATCCAAGCCTGGATCCGGATCGGCACCGGTCGACCTCGTGACACCTCCACCGGCACCAACTACACCGGCACCACTTCCGCAGCCGATGCTGGCTGGTCCCTCAGCCGGCGTCGACCCCGGCTTCCAACCAGACGTGGACACGTATCCAGCGCTGATGGGTACTTTTGCCCCTGTGTTCCACCCTGGCCATTTTCAACCAACTTGGCAGCCAGAGGAGGGTGAGGAAGACTGGGAGGGGTCTGGACATCCTGTGTCAGACCAGTCGGCGTATGATCCGGACTGGAGAGAGAAACTCGGGGATGCCAGTGGAATGGATACCTCCCCAGACCTAGGCATGTTGTCTCCTCTGTCACGTGGATTAAGGCCACTCCCTATTTACAGTGCTAAGTTAGCTTAATCGCGTTAGCTGTTAGAAAGCCATCTTGTTGCTTTTGCTGACTTTGCACCCGACACTGTTGTTACATGTTATTAATTTGAGAAATGCAGACTCGCTCTTGTCTCAAGGGAATGTTATTTATACATCCTTAACAGTTGCTAGTGCCCTTGGTCTGTACATCGAGTAAAGAACTGTTCTAGGACACTAGACGGTGCCGGCTGATTGTGTTCAGGGTGATCGTACCACTGTTTAGTCACAACATGCACGTAGCTGCAAATACCAGAAAGTCTTGTGCTTTAATATCACAGCGCAGCATATTGTTAGAGCATTCGATAGAAGAGCTGTTGCAGAGAACACTGAGCTGATCCTGTGATGTGATACATCTGAGCTGATCTATACGGTATGGGGTCCCCTATGCAAGCCTATGAGACCTTCTAATAGTCTAATAATATTTTATTAGTAACTAGAGAAAGGAGGGTGGTTATTTTCCACTGTCATTATAATATGATCGCTCCTTTTATATTCTATGGTATTGTAACAATGTTAATGGTAATGATCTTAACCATTTGTCTACTTATGTTAGCCAAAGTATTGTTTAACAGGACTCGAGGTTTATGAATAAATTCTTTAAACTTTACTGTGTCTTAGTTATTCTGTTGTGGACTGATATATATGTGCAAACGGGTATTTCGGGTTCCCACCATTCCTGAGAATAACTAAGTCGCTTGTTCTGGGTTGTCTATACATTGGGACCGCCGAGCTAAATCTCAGATAACGAATGTGACACTAAGCTAGTCGGATAAGGGGTTCTTAGTTCTGAGGGGAGTTTCTGGTACACCACAATTCTCTAAGGTTCTGGTTTCCTGCGCATAGTTCTGAGCATACGCAGAATCCCTACAACATGGCGCACCTAACGTTTGGTCTTAATATCTGAGATGCCTTAGTAGTGCTTTTATTAGTCCACAACGCCCTCACTCTGGTTTCCGGATAACGGGAGTGACGGCTTAACCTACCTAGGTTTTCGGCTATAGGTTCTTTCAAGCTTGATAATAAAAAAGGTTATACTAATATAAGCCCAAGTGCTACTAAAGATCTCGTTGTATCTTTAATTTTATGTCCTTATGGCGGTAGAAATTCCCGCTCATAGTAGGGTGTCTCTACGTGCTCATTTGAGGACGTACGGGGTACCCGATGACGGGCTGGCAGTGGTATTTGTCGTAAGTGCAAGTGCTACTTACCCTTATGAGTTGTTTTACTCTTGGGTTACCTTTGAGGCTGTGGAAGACGTTGATAAAACGTTCCACAAATACACTGCTACTCAGGTGCCTCTACATTATACCCCATATATGGCATTAGAAATCCCTATTTCTACCTGGCAACACACTATTTGGTTTAATGGCGCCCTCCCCCACACGGTCGCCCCGGCGAGACTGGGTCCTTTGTCTATTGAAGGAGCTACTTGGCCGGTGCTGGCCGGACATACACCTCATCCACGCTACCTGACGGTAGGAGTGGATAGCTTACGTGTACTGCACACGACCCTGATTACGGTCCATAGGGCGTTAGTGCAGTATGTGTCGCGCACTGTACAGGTGGGGGCACCTACAGTGGCGGGACACGGGGCTGATCACCATCATGCGGTTGTGATCAGTCCTGTAATGGTAAACGCGGTTGTTGGCAAGCGCCCCCAGAATAAGGATGAGTATCCTTATTGGCTTGCAGAGAAATTCGATCAACTAGAAGCCGTGTTTCCTAACACTAGTCCTGTGGATAAACACAGGATACTCACTATTACTTTGCCAAAAGAACTAGTCCCAGACATTGTCGACTGTGACAATTGGGGCAAGGTCTTTGCAGCGACCTATTCGAAGTGCTTCGGCACTACGTCTATGTCGGTACTACCTTCCGTTATCAAGAAAGTCCAGGAGGACCATGGGGCGGAAGCAGCAATTGAGTTGGGAATGCGGCTTATCGACAGCTTCGATGTAGTATGTTCCATGATCATGGGAAATCTCAAAGGAGATGCCATGCAGTTTCAAGTAGGAAACATGATGGAGCTTATTGCGGATGAAGATAAGCCGAGGGAGTTTGCAAAAGTTATTGCAAAAGCCTATAGGATGGTTGGACGTAGTGCCCTAGGCGTGAAACCCGTCATCAAGATTCCTGATGTAGTACAGCATACTAAAGTGAGTTCGTCTACAAAAGATGATAAACCCAACTTTCCAAAACAAAATTGGAGAAATAAAAAACAAGATAAACAGCAACAGAAACAGGAGACTCGTTCCGCGTCCCCAGTTCAGGCGTATGTTGAACGCACTTATGATTTGCGTGATCGTTCTCGTATTAAATCACCTGAAAGGTTTCAGGTTCCTGACCAGCGCTCTCCTCGTTCTTCACAGGAAACAGCGGCTTCACACTTTGGTGGAGGAGACCGTGGGAGAGGCCGGAGTGCTCAAGGACGTGAGCAACCCAGACAAGCGGACGTAAAAAGCAAGCAGGAGGATTCTGCACGTCCGCGTCCTCCGTTTCAGGAAAAGAAAGTTGCTGCTATCTCAGCGAAGTATGCCTCAGATGGTGCGGACGCAACTTCTGAACATGAAATGGGCTTTGACGCTTCTAGACAGCGCGGCGGAAGTTACAGTAGTGCGGGGAGCACTGCGTCCATTTCTGGAGGCGACAGCAACTAAAATCTATGTAACAGTAGAA
Source organism: Triturus cristatus (assembly GCF_964204655.1). Taxonomy (NCBI): domain Eukaryota; kingdom Metazoa; phylum Chordata; class Amphibia; order Caudata; family Salamandridae; genus Triturus; species Triturus cristatus. The sequence continues at coordinate 318,556,124 of NC_140586.1, read as the reverse complement.
ACTGCTGATACTCGCGTAGCCCCCCCTGAGAGATTATTTGACGTAGTTCTAAATATTGAGGGTGACATACAACGAAAAATTAACGCGGTATTTTGGGATAATCTAACGACCACCTATGATATACTTTTGGCGGAGAAAGATTGGCCCCCGGCTTTCGTTCTAAACGCTCCAAGGGGGGAAGAAGTTATTCTTCCTTCTTTTGGACACGTAGTGCCCAAGGAGGAGTCTGAGAAGTTAGCCGCGGAGTGGGCGCGGGTGCTTGCACCTGCGTTGTATCGTAATCAGGTGGGGTGGGATAAAAGTTCTACCCTCCACGATTTTCCATTGCGGTCCGACCCCCAGCCACAACCCCAATACCCTATGCGACGTGAGGCTAGGTCTCACGTCGCGGCTATCCTTGAACAATTGGAATATCAGGGTGTAATTGAAACGTGTGTGTCATCCATGAATAATCCTTTATTCACTGTAACGAAGCCTGACGGATCGTACCGCCTAGTTTTGGATTACCGGCACTTAAACTCGCACTGCCGGAATTGTGCGGTGCAAAATACCCATAGTTCGGCTCTCGTTGATAGTCTTGTGAGAAAAAGGTTCAAAACCACACTTGACTTGTGCAATGGTTTTTATTGCCATAACATATCCCCTCATAGTTATGAGTGGACCGCTTTTACTTCGGGTGGTAAACAAAAAGTGTTCAAAAGGCTTCCAATGGGCTATAAAAATAGTCCGGGAGTTTTTGCTGCCCGTGTGGTCTCTCTCTTAGAGATGGTAGACCCGGAGGCATACTCGTACGTTGATGACATCTACTTAACAGATGACGAGTTGCTTCCTCACCTTGCTCGCGTGGACAACATAATTTGTATGTTTGCGGACTTTGGTTACAAGTTTAACTTTAAGAAGTCCCACATTGCCGAGTACACTGTTTTATTCTTGGGGTACGAACTCAACAAGGAGGGCCGAGGCTTGGCTCCGCAGTTCCTTGAGAAATGCGCACGCCTTCGTATCCCTACGACACTGAAACAACTTCAATCATTGCTGGGCTTTCTGAATTTCGGTCGTACCTACATTCCTGAATATGCCCAGCGTATCAAGACACTATATGCCTTGGTACAACCTACTTTTACCAAATCTTGCTGGCTGCCAGAACATTCAGCTGCATTACACTCTTTGCAGTCTGACCTTCTTACTGCGATATATTTACAAACTCGTGATCACCACAAAAACCTGGTCATTAGAATTGTGCCGGGTGCTGAGGGGTTCACGTACTTAACTTACAATGAAGGCGATACAGTCCCCATTGCTTACAAGTCTCATTTATATACTTCGGCTGAAATGCGTTTCTCCACTGTCGAAAAGGTTTTGACAGCAGTTCAGAAGGCAATCCTGAAAGAACGGGCGCTATCACAGGGGAAACGCATGATGGTGGTAACACCATTTCCTGCCCTAGAGGCAGTCACTAAAGCAAGTTTGCCGAATTCTAAAGCTTTGCATCCACGGTGGATACAATGGGCGACCTCCTTAGCCTCACCTGATGTCGAATACATTTTTGACGCAGGACTTCAGACTCAGGAGAGTTTGGAGTATGAATTAGTTCATCCGGCTCCACTTACATTGCGCCCGTTGGAGGACTTCCATTGTGTCATTTACACTGACGGGTCTGCGCAACCCGCAACTGGATCAAGGCACGCTTATTCAGCGGCTTGCGCAATTGTGGTTGGTACTTTCGTGAATGGAGAATTCGTCCAGGATGCGGTGCATACGCAGACTTTGGGTGATTGTACCGCACAATTGGCGGAGCTTAGAGCTCTGGTGCTTGCACTGGAGTTTGCTGATTATAAAGTCACAACTCTTATAGTGAGTGATTCTTACTATTGTGTACAATCTTACAACGACAATCTGATGTTTTGGATCACGAATGGTTTTCGTGATTCAAAAGGTAGCACAGTAAAGCATAAAACGCTTTGGGCTAGGGTGGCTGAACTAAAAGGCAGTCTACCCCTTGTGAGTGTTATTCACACTCTTGGTCACCAACGAGTTGGTGTCCATGCTGTCGGTAACAGTTTGGCTGACGAGGCAGCTAAAACAGCAGTGGCAACATACTTAGTAGCAGCAGTTACAAGATCCAAAACTAAGATCGATGATGACATCTTGGCAGCTATTGCTGCAACAGAGACTGGGACAAACTTCCCTAGAGGTTTCCCTTCTCGATACCATTATCACTTAAGTCCTGATAACGTCCCGTTAGTGAGGATTAATGAAGTTGGGGATAGGGTTATTCCCAATTCGGACTGCAGACCTGCTTTGGTTCAAGCTGCGCATGAGGGTGTTGCGTCAGCGCACGCCGGAGTGTCCGCAACTGTGTCACTGTTGCAACAGCGTTATTGGTGGTACGGTTTGTACAAACATACACGGACTTATGTCCTAAATTGTGGAATTTGCCAACAAATTAAGCCATCATCGGTGGCACGTCCACCACAAACGCAGCTGCATATATCTAATCAACCACTTGCGTGTGTTTATTTAGATCACTGCGGTCCTTTTTCCTCAGACACTGCGTACAAGTATATCTTGGTTGCAGTAGATTCGTGCACACGTTTTCTTTGGGTGTGGCCACAAAGGAGTGCTGACGCCAGGACTGTCATCAAAGCATTGCGTGTCTTTATAGGGAGTTTTGCATGTGGCACCCTTCACTCTGATCAGGGCCCTGCGTTTGCCTCTAAGGCTTACAAAGAAGCCATGAAAAGTTTGGGGGTACAAGTCAAATTTTCGTCTCCATATCGGCCTGAGGGCAATAGTGTTGTGGAACGAATGAACCGTGACCTAAAGCAATCATTGACGGCCCGGGTGTTAGGTACTGGCAAAAACTGGCTATCCCATTTGTATGACGTCCAACGTGCACTTAATAATCTCCCTAGAAGGTCTCTGGGTGGGAGGACCCCGTACATGATGCTCTTCGGAGTTCGAATGTTTGTCCCTGACCTAGAGGGTCTCGACATGGCGGCGGCGGCCGCGCCTTTTGACTTAGATGACCACTGTACTGTTTTACAGAATCTTCAAGAAACAAGAGATACTCTAGCAAAAGAGCACGTGTCTTCTGCGACCGAGGCTGGACTGCAGATTCCGGTAGTCGGCTGGCTACCCCGAGTTGGTGATCTGGTCCGTGAGAAGGTGGAGAAGAAGAAGGAGTTTGGACCCTCTTATCGTGCACCAGTGCCGGTGCTTGGAGTTGAGGGTACCCGCACAATTGTTTTGCCTCCCCTTCCTGGTCACAGAGACAACAGGTACATTTCGGTTGACAATGTCAAGCTACACAGGGTGGCCGATACTTCATAGTCTGACACCTTCAGTTTCTTGCCCTTCAATGATGCGCAGTGCTGTTGTGGTGCGACCATCTGACGTAGTACCTGAGGTTGCCATTGAAATGCAAGTACTTTCTGATTCTGCTGTTTCACCTGCGGATAGTGCTTTACCTGATGATGCTGAATATTCATATCCTACTGATGTCCCATTGCCCCTTTTGCATTCAACTGACATTGTCCAGTCTAATTCTTCCTTTGGAACTGAATCATTGACTTCCACTGCCCCTTCCAAATTTTCTAAATTTTTTGCCTGGTTCAAGAGACAATTTTTGGTTCCCCCCTGGATTTACATCTGGTTGGTGCTCATTTGCATTTTTTTGTTCATGTCCATTGGTTTTGTGGTGGTGTTTTTTAGATTAATAAATGGACACTACCTGCATGAACGTTCTACGATTGGATTAATTAATGGAACTTTGGCCCCACATTCATCATCGCACATCATGAAGAGGGACCAGACCTTTGTTAATATCACCGCCTGGCCTGTCCGTGATGGAATAGCATGGGATGCTGTTAAATTTCAAATTCATGGCCCCACGGAAGTGATTAATGTGCCGTCTGTATATCGTGTCTCTATGGGTGATGTGGTAAAGCAAGACATTCGATCTGATGATTGGGATGTTAAAACTATAGAGACACTGTTTTCTGATTTAAAATACTATGCCGCTTTTGATGCTGAGGATTTGTATTTGAATAATGAGAACTATGCAGAGCAATTTAGTTATCAACATTATGGCACACATTTTCTCCATAGGGCAAACTCATTTCGTAGTTTGGTTAACTTTACACAGTGGGAACATTGCCCGGCCCCAAAGATTGGAAGTTCAAAAACATTGATCGCAAAGTTTTCATATTTTTCAGATTTTAATGTAACTAATAATGCTTCTTTTTATTTTAAACTTAATAATGACCCTGTTTCAAAGGTGCGTTTGACCCACACTAAATTGTTGTTTTCTAAATCCTTCATGGATGATTTGGCAATTGGTGGGTATGACGTTTGGAAACAAGCTATTGATCTCAAATCAGTTTGGGGTACTAAATCTTGGCAGGTGCAGGGTACAGAAGCTTTACATCGTGCCTGCCTGATCCCTAACCACATGCTGTTTTTAAATTCTACTGTTTTCCAGACAACCTGTTTTGGATTGGCTATCTCTAAAAACTTAAATTCCCCCTCGATCCCGGATCTGGGAGCTTATCCTGGTTGGGAGAATCACACAGATCTGTCCCTTACTATGTTGCAGTCTTTTATTTCGAATTCCACCTTCAATATTAGTGCATTAGACCCTACTGGTTGGTTGATATGGCAGAAAAATTCGGACACCTGTCAACGTAGATTTTTGGGAGTAAATCCTGGGTACATACAGGATAGAGTAGACCCACGTTTTCTGTCATCACATACTGTCACTACCTACTCGGTTGGTAAATTATGTCAGACATGGTTGCAACATTCCACATTAGATTCTGTTAAACTTCACTTGTCACGTTTGCATGACAACATTGATTTGAATGATTTTGTTAAGGGTCCCGCATTAGGAAGATCCAAAAGATGGGTGTATGCTGTTTACAACGAGGTTTGGAAGTTGTCACAAATTGAGGCTGCCTCCAGGCTCCGTGCTATTGACCAAGCCAATATGGAAAAAGTTTTGGCAGTAATAGATAATAGTATTAATACCTTATCTTCAAGAATATATACATTGGATAACATTGTTTCATCTGTTGTAGATATTGTCCAGGACGATGTGTCTGTGTTGTATCATGGTCAAAATCAATTACGATCGATTATGCAATTTGCTTGGACTTTGCAGACGTTAAAGGCGGGGAAAGTACCATGGGATTACATGAATGTTTCGTCTTTATTCCGCCCATTTAATCTGTCAGCAAAACAACAATTCATGTCCATGAAAGATGCTACATATTCCCTATTACGTATAGAAAAGTTAGAACCTTTGCCTTTTTCTGTTGCTGAGTCGGATTATAAAGTTTGGCTCGTACATGGAATGGTAACTTTACCGATTTCTATGTATAAGTTTAGTTCTTGCATGAAACATTATGCATTAGGCAGATTTGAAAAACTTGGTTCTGCGTTTTTGCATGAGGTCTGGTCTCTCCCATTTACATATCGATGTGAGAGAGACGGCAAAGAAGTTTATTTGAAGGGTGAGGAGTGTACGACTGCTCCTGATCATTCGGTAGTGTGTAGACATATCCAATTACATGGATCATGTAACATGAATGCCCCTAATTTAGCTTGCGTGTTGAAGGGCATTCCTGTACAAGTTATAACGCCATCATTTACGTTGCTTGCTAATGGTAGTTATCTGCTTTTAAATAGTGAGGCTTGCTGTGGGATGTTAGCTGGAATTCCTTATATTGTTTCAGTTTCACGAAGAGTAGTTTGCTGTAATAACGTGCTTTTCCCACCCCCGCAAGGCCGGCTTGATATATCCATCTGGCCGACGATTCCAACCTTGAAAGCAGAGTTCAATAGGATGAGCAGAATAAGGGCTCTTTTGTCTCAAAAGGAGGTAGCATTGACTTCGTCACGAGAAACATTTCTCCTTCAAGTTGCGAACACTCGCACGGAAGTTCAAGCGCTTTTGAATACTGACCTCCCCCTACATTTTGGCACACTAATACACACTATCTTCAATGCTTCTTCTACGACTGGTCTGGTGCACTTTTTTAAAATTGTAGGCTCTGGCCTTGTGACGTCTTTCCAGTCTATTTTTGGTATAATACCAGCTATTTTTCATTCTATTTTTTCTGGGTTTTTCGGAGGGTTTCCTCTGATACTCGCATTAATTGCTGGCATACTGCTGTTGGTCTGCGCACTACGCTATGGCTGCACGACTTGCGCTTCTCGACCACGGCTTCAACATGTTCCATCTGCGTAGCCGAATGTGGGAAGCCTATGGGACTTTACCACTGGCTACCTTGAGCGTCGCTTATGGATTATCCTTCAGATTCCCGTTTTTCACTTGTGTACAGCCTGTCTTTCACTGCCTAGAATGTCCGTTCCAATGGGCTCTGAATATGTGTCTGTCAAACTTGGTGTCACCGGACCTGGATTTTGATCAACTGATGTATCCCTTAGTGGTACATGAGTTTGACTGTTCTGGAGTCGGGTTTATGGCCTTGGGTGCGGCGCAAGGAGTCCTTGGGTTATGGGATATAGAGAATGCAGCCATTGACTTCCTGACACGCAGTTACATCGAGATGCCTGCTTCTTGTCCACGTGGAGTGCTGGATGCTCAATTCCCTGTGGAACACGTGTGTTCTTTTTCTTTGCTGGATTGGATGTCAGCCAATTTTGCTGATGACTCAAATGATCTGCTACTGGAAGCTGCAGCCGCATATGCTGCTTATACTTTCCAAAGTTAACTGCCTGACGACAAGCTGCATGGAGTTAATTTTTTTACCATCACACAAACGCTGGATTGTGTTTTTATATTTTTTTTCCTTCTTTCTCTGATTTACTGAACTCACACTTCAAGCTCTTTAGTCTGCTTCATTGATCTTGAACTCTGCGTTCTGTAGACTTACTCGCCCCTGGTTAAACAGTGGTTCGATCAAAGGGGGATGTCACGTGGATTAAGGCCACTCCCTATTTACAGTGCTAAGTTAGCTTAATCGCGTTAGCTGTTAGAAAGCCATCTTGTTGCTTTTGCTGACTTTGCACCCGACACTGTTGTTACATGTTATTAATTTGAGAAATGCAGACTCGCTCTTGTCTCAAGGGAATGTTATTTATACATCCTTAACAGTTGCTAGTGCCCTTGGTCTGTACATCGAGTAAAGAACTGTTCTAGGACACTAGACGGTGCCGGCTGATTGTGTTCAGGGTGATCGTACCACTGTTTAGTCACAACATGCACGTAGCTGCAAATACCAGAAAGTCTTGTGCTTTAATATCACAGCGCAGCATATTGTTAGAGCATTTGATAGAAGAGCTGTTGCAGAGAACACTGAGCTGATTCTGTGATGTGATACATCTGAGCTGATCTATACGGTATGGGGTCCCCTATGCAAGCCTATGAGACCTTCTAATAGTCTAATAATATTTTATTAGTAACTAGAGAAAGGAGGGTGGTTATTTTCCACTGTCATTATAATATGATCGCTCCTTTTATATTCTATGGTATTGTAACAATGTTAATGGTAATGATCTTAACCATTTGTCTACTTATGTTAGCCAAAGTATTGTTTAACAGGACTCGAGGTTTATGAATAAATTCTTTAAACTTTACTGTGTCTTAGTTATTCTGTTGTGGACTGATATATATGTGCAAACGGGTATTTCGGGTTCCCACCATTCCTGAGAATAACTAAGTCGCTTGTTCTGGGTTGTCTATACATTGGGACCGCCGAGCTAAATCTCGGATAACGAATGTGACACTAAGCTAGTCGGATAAGGGGTTCTTAGTTCTGAGGGGAGTTTCTGGTACACCACAATTCTCTAAGGTTCTGGTTTCCTGCGCATAGTTCTGAGCATACGCAGAATCCCTACAACACCTCCTACCGTGGCTACGGAGGAGGGAGTGTCATATGCAGTGGTGTTGCGTAGGGCGGCCGAGGCTCTCAACTTCAAGCTTCCTACAGTGGCAGTCAGGACTAACCTCCTGACAGAGGTGCTTCAGCCGGCGGCGAGCTCTTCGGAGCCCCTGCTTCTGTTTAATGAGGCCCTCATGGACATCCTTTTGGGCACCTGGTCCAGGCCCAACACGGGGGCTCCTGTCGATAGGATGATTGGCCGATGCCACAGACAGGCCCAGGGCGACCCCACTTTCCTCTCCCAACACCCCACCCCGGAGAGCTTGGTGGTCCAAGCCTCCACTTCCAAGGGAGCCTTCCCTACCGCACCACCAGAAAGGTAATCCAAAAAGCTGGACCACCTTGGGAAGAAAATGTTTTCTTCCGCCAGCTTGGGACTGCGGTCGGTAACTCTGTGTGGGATACGGTGGCCCAAGTGCTGCCTCAGTGCCCGGAGGAGGCCCGGGCCATACTCTCCCGTGCAGTTGACGAGGGGAGAGACGCAGTGAAGTTTACCATCCGCTGAGGGCTGGATACCGCCGACACACTTGGCAGGACGATTTCAACGTCAGTAACCCTGCGACGCTACGCCTGGTTGCGTTTGACTGGTTTTTCTGGAGATGTTCAATCCACCCTTATGGACATGCAATGTGATAGCCGTCGTCTTTTCGGCGACAAGGCAGACAACGCGCTAGAGCGCTATAAGGACTCACGGGCTACGGCCAGGTCCTTGGGCATCTCCTCTACCTGTCCTGCACAGTCTGCCTTTCGTGGCTACGAAAGGGGTGCCCCGCTACGTCCCGTCCAGGGCCACAGGCTAGCGCAAGCTGTTCAGCCACAGCGTGGCAGGGGATGTGTGAACCACTGGCGTGGTTCTGGGGGCCAATCGAGCGGGCCTGTCCACCACAGCCCCCTCTGCAGCAGCCTCCAAACCTTCCTAGTCCGACCTTTCAGGGCCATCAAACTCCAGTGGGTGGCAGGTTCCGCCATCACCTCCCCCACAGGCGCACCATCACGTCGGACAGGTGGGTTTTGCAAATAGTCCGAAGGGCTACTCCATCCCCTAAGACACTACCCCTCCCTCCATGCCACCTCAGTACCATCGCATGTCGGAGGATCACCTGGCCCTTCTCCAACAGGAAGTTTCGGCACTCTTGGCCAAGGGTGCCATTGAGCACGTTCCTCCCCCAGAAGTAGGTCGTGGTTGCTATTCCCACTAATTTCTGGTACCCTAGAAGGACAAAGGCCTGCGTACTATCTTGGATCTCAGGAACGTCAACCGCTTCCTCCGGAAGGAGAAGCTCAAGATGCCGACGCTCGCTCAGGTCTTGTCTGCCCTCGACCGTTGAGACTGGATGGTAGCGTTGGACTTGCAGGACGCTTACTTTCACAGTCCCGTCCTGCCGGCCCACCGGTGTTACCTACGGTGCACGGTAGGCCACGAGCACTTTCAATTTACCGTGCTCCCCTTTGGCTTTACCAGTGCCCCTCGGGTGTTCACGAAAGTGATGGCGGTGGTCGCAGCTCATCTGAACAGATTAGGGGTTCCTGTCTTACCCTATCTTGACGACTGGCTGTTTAAGGCGGGTTCGCCCCAGGCTGTCGTCTCCCACCTCCAGACTACGGCAGACCTCCTGCATTCGCTGGGGTTCTCCATCAACGTGCCAAAGTCACACTTGACCCCCTCTCAGAAGCTCCTCTTCATTGGAGCGGTTCTGGACACAACGCAGTTCCGGGTTCACGACCATTGCAGTGGTGGCTCACAAACCAGGATTGGGTCAGTGGCACTTCCCTCTCCTATCCCAAACCAGAACACACAGTGGTGAAGGACGCATCCCTTCTGGGATGGGGCGGCCACATGGGAAAGGCGGAGATCAGAGGTCTCTGGTCTCCGGCAGAGTCCGGGCTCCACATCAACCTTCGGGCGATCCGTCTTGTTCTAAAAGCATTCCTTCCCTCTGTCCTTGGAAGAGTAGTGCAGGTGTTCACGGACAACACCACCGCCATGTGGTACTGCAACAAAAAAGGCGGGGTGGGGTCATGGATCCTATGTCAGGAGTGGGAACAGCCATTACAACGCGGGTTTTACCACGCGTTCTTACATCGCATGTGTTACAACGCATGCGATGTTACAACACGTGTTAAAACCACGCATACCATTACATAGCATGCGCTTTTACAATGCATGCGATGTAATGTGGCGGCTATCCAAGTCGTTGTGAGGAAACTCAGGCTGTTTCCTCACAACGACGTGAAGCAAGCAGGAAGGAGGAAGCAGGATCCCACGGCGACGCTGGATAGGAGAGGTAAGGGGGTTTGCGCTTGGAGTGGGAGTTAATTGTTTGGGTTTAGGGTAGTGTAAAAGTAGTGTTCTGTCTGTTTTTTTTAACGTTTTAGTGTGTTTTTGTAGTGTAATGTAGTGTATTAGGGTTTAGGGTAGTGTTGTAGTGTTTTAGGGTAGTGTTGTAGAGTTTGTGTAGTGTCGTGATTTAGTGTTTTAGGGTTTAGGGTAGTGTAGTAGTGTTTGTGTAGTGTAGTGTTTTTTTGGGTTTAGGCTAGTGTCGTTTTTTAGGGTTCAGGGTAGAGTAGTAGTGTTTGCGTAGTGTAGTGTTTTAGGATTTAGGGTAGTGTAGTGTTTGTGTAGTTTGGTGTTGTAAGGTTTAGGGTAGTGTAGTGGTTTAGGGTAGTGTAGTAGTGTTTGTGTAGTATTTTAAGGGTAAAGGATAGTGTAGTTTTTTAGGGTTTAGGGTAGAGTAGTAGTGTTTGTGTAGTGTTTTACGGTTTAGGGTAGTGTTTGTGTAGTGTTGGGGGGTCGTGTAGTGTAATGTAATTGTAGGGAGAGGACTGGGGCGAGGAAGGGTTGTGTAGGGGTAGGGTAGTCACTTAACGTGCAAACTAACCACGAATATAGCTTTACCACGCATGCCTTTGCGTTGTAATGGCATGCGTGGTAAAGGCATATTCGTGGTAATAGTTTGCGATGTAATGGCATGCGATGTCATTAACATCGCGTAGTAATACCTGTGTTGTAATGGCATGTGTGGTATTGCTATGCGATGTAATGACATACATTCGTCAGGAGGCCCTCCACCTCTGAACATGGCTGGAACATCAGGGCATATCCCTGGTGGTTCAACGCCTGGCAGGGTCACTGAACGCCAGGGCGGACGAACTCAGCCGCAGGTGCATGATGGATCACAAATGACGTCTTCACTCGGAGGGGGTGCAAGGTCTCTTACGGTAGAGGGGAGAGCCTTAGTTTGATCTATTTGCCACCGAAGAGAACACGCAATGTCAGCAGTTCTGCGCGTTGAAATTTCCAAGGCGGCACTCGCTAGACGACGCTTATTGTCGCGAGTGGAGTTGCGGTCTTCTATACGCCTTTCCGCCTATACCACTTCTGCCCAGAGTGCTAAAGAAGATCAAGCGCGACCGGGCCCAAGTCATGCTTGTGGTCCCGGATTGGACACGAAGAGTCTGGTATTCCGAACTGCTCAACGTGGGCATCGATCCTCCCTCGACGAGAGGATCTTCTGTCGCAGCAGCAGGGGACGGTCCTCCACCCGAACATGTCCAACCTCCACCTCCTTGCGTGGAGACTGAGCGGCGGCAGTTGACTTGCCTCCCGAAGTCTGTGATGTAATCTTGGCAGCCAGGCATCTCTCCACTAAGACGGCATAAACCTGCAGATGGAATAAATTTGTGGCATGGTGCACAGCAAAGGCTGTGGATTCTGTTATAGTTAGCTGAACTAACTATAACAGGGGAATTTCTAGGGTTTTGTACGAGGGAAATGTCCAGCTAACTATAACACCCCTGAAACCTATGGTTTGTTAAGTGAATTTCTAAGGTTTTTTAAATGCCAATTCCTAACTATAACGCCCCTGAAACCATTGGTTTTTTCGGTGAATTTCAAAGGTTTTTTAAATGCCAATTTGTAACTATAACGTGCATGAAACCTATGGTTTTTTCAGTGAATTTCAAAGGTTTTTTAAATGCTAATTCCTATCTATAACTTATCTCTGAAGATATCATGTTTAATGATTTTCATTGGATTTGTATATTTTTCAAATTCAGTGTGTCAATTTCATTAATTAAGTTTTTTTAAAAATACTTTTTTTATCAACATTTTTTAAACTTATTTTTTCAATTAATTCTTTTAAAAATTAAAAAATATTTGAACTTAATGGGTTTTTCAAACATATTTTTTTAACTATATGTTCAAAACTTTATTTTATATATATTTTTTCAATGTTTTTGGATCCGCGCTCCCTAAGCGCACCGTTCTCGATCCTTACGCGATAGCATCCGCGCATGGTAAGCGTTGGGTACGTGTTTAGTGCGCGATTGCAATGCGACCGGTACGCGACTCCCAGCCTATACGCGACACGTTCATGTACGTAACGTGACGTTTTACACACTTCCACGATGCGTCATCTGCGTCTATGTTGCGGTAGGTGCGCGGATCCCGCAAAATATTTAACATTTAAAAAAACATATATATATGTATTTCATGTGAATATTAATTGAAGACAAACTTTAAGCTAGTCTTAAAACTAATATATTTTCACATCTAATCCTATAATTTTTTTTAATTCAATTTCACGGATGCGCGCTGGGTGCGTGCTGCGTAAGCGAAGGGTGCGCGGATCCCATGTGACCTGCAAAAAAAGAGATTTGATTGGCTCATTACACTTCCTCTTCTAACTATTGAAAGACCCCACCCACTTCAATCATTCTTCTTTGACCTTCTTTAGAGCACCATCTCTTTGGAGAGAAGAAGATTTTTTAGACTAAGTTTACACTTAGCTCTAACTTTTTTCAACCAAAAATGGCTTCAGGGCAGCAGGCATCACCTGCATCCCCTCATACTTCTGAGGATGAATTTTTGGCCGAGGCACCCCCCAAAGAACGTTTTTCTTCAGTGGTGTGGAAATATTTTACTTTTCCCGAGGGGCAGAATAAAACCAATGCCACCTTGGTCACGTGCAAGATTTGCGAAAGAGTCCTGTCGCGAGGGGATCCTAACAAGAAATACTCGTGCGGCACGGCAAGTATGATGAAGCACATGAGGACACTTCATCCAAACAATCTTGCACGTGAAGAGTGCCGACGGATGAGAAACGCTCCTGCGCCATCGCAGCCGAGCACCTCAAGAGTGCATCCATCAGCCCAAACCTTGGACATCCGTCCTCAATTTTAATTTTTAAAAGTGCTCTGCACTAAGTGCAATGCGACTTTGTGCAATGGTGAGCAGTCGATCGATCTGATCTGCCGCCGGCAAGAAAGTCACATTTGCTAGTTTTTTTATTTTTTATTTTTCCCTGAAGTTCATTGTTTGGTTTCTCACTTTTTGTTTATTTTTTGTTGCAGAAAAACCAAAAAAATTTAAAAATTGTTCAGAAAACTCAAAAAAAATTATAAAAGAAGAAAAAAAAAGTTCTTGTAAGAACTAACTGTCCTGGTTTAAAAAAAGAGCTACATTTCTTTGTTGGTGTTCGTTTAGATGAATGTATGTGTAGTACGTAATTGACTGAATGAATGCATTAGTAGCGTATGGTGAATGTATAAGTGCAGAACAATGAGGAAGTGCTGCAGCATCACACAGTAACCTCTTTAACTGCAGCGTGCTGTAGTACTTCCGAAGCACAGGGATGCAACATATGTACATAAATATGTTGCAAATCTATGCTTCTGTCTGCACGGCTACTTAAACTGCAGCCATGTGGTGACAAAGGCACCCTTGCACCATAGTGCAAGGATATCTGTGTCATGTGCTGTTTGTTTTTCTACAGGAAGACACACCTTCCTGCACAAAAACAATGAGAAAATGCATTTTTCTCCTTCAATGTATGCTGAACATTTCAGCATGCATTGAAGATATAAAAATGTGGAGAAATTAAAACAATTCTCCTTGTTGTGCTTTCCTACACCAATTTTAGAATGGTGCACCATTCACACACATATCGAGATTTATGATTTCTGATAAATCTAGACATGTGTCTTGTTGTATGAGTATGAAGTGCAATCATGCACAACAACACTTATAGAACACCCTTTCAACACAGTGGTCTGCATGATGTGGTTGTATTTACATGGAGTATAAAAAGTGCACAGAGTGCCGTTTCCTCTCTTTGTAAATATGAAAGAGTATCTTACACAATAACTATGTTACAAAAAGTGACATATTTCCAGTTTTAAAATTCCTTGCGAATGATAAAAGGTAAGCACAGAGTTTTGTCTGCAAAGATGTTCAAAGAAGAATGATTGAAATAATTGCGGTCCTTCAATAGCTAAAATAGGAAATATTATGAACCCCTAAAATCTCTTTTTTAGCAGGTCACATGATATCAGATTATGGTCAGATTTCAAAACTACAAAGGTATAAACAGAGTGTTTTTAGAAACATGTTTCAACTCTGTAGCTTCTTGCAGACCTCCTCATTCTGCATATTGAGACTTAGTTAAACTTACCTTCACAGTAATAGGAATAAAAAATGGTACACATTTTTTTCACATTTTCATTCCAATCTAAATTCATAAAAATTGCTTATTTTAAAATTTGGATCGGTGAAAGAAAAGGAAAAAAAAAATATAACATGTAATAATAAATTTTTTACAACACAGCATAATTTCCACAAATTAATTTTTTTGCCTTTTTTGCTGTTCTCAGAATATATTAAATTTCACTAAAAATAGTGATTTCAATCGTACTCATCACTTAACAGCGGGCAAAAAAAAAAAACAATCTCAAAGACTGTTAAAAAAAAAAAACCAACATGCTATATTCAACATAAAAAAAGATACAAATCACAGATATATAAAATGCATACAGCTAACAAACATTTATAAGTTTAACTTACAAAAACTGTAAATGTTGTCAATTTAAAATATTCACCGAATCGAAGGATGAATGTTTGGAGGATGCACCACGCCCAAAACGTTTTCCTTCAGTGATGTGGAAATTTTCTACTTTTCTCGAGGGGCAAACAAAGACCAATGCCACCTTCGTCACGTGCAAGATTTGCAAAAGAGTTCTGTTACGAGGGGATCCTAACAAAAAATACTCGTGCGGCACAGCAAGTATGATGAAACACCTAAGGACCCTTCATCCAAACAATCTTGCACGAGAAGAGTGCAAACAGATGAGAAACACTCCTGTTCTGTATCTGTAAAAAAGAATCACAAATGTATATTAATAACTTTCAAATGTATACTATTCCATTACTGTACAAACACATTTTATATAAAAACTGACTAAGAAACTATTGCCCTGAACCACAAGTGTGACGATGGTTAAAACACTACATGCATAGTGCATATTACTTTGAAGCAGTTCATGCCCTAAAGCCTACCTCACTAAAAGACTGCATGCTATCTAACTAAATGATTACAGTACTATAAGGAGACACTCTGGGTGAGTGACAGGGTGTTTGCGAGAAGTGTATGAATACTAACTAGGGAATTGAAGGTGTGAAAGACAACTGTGTAGGTGATTAGAGGACTGCATCCATACTGCATAGGCATTTAAAGCAGTCCATGTGCTAAGGCCTGGCTCACTGCATGACTACTTGGGTACTGACTGAATGATTAGAGTACAGCAAGGAGAATGCCTAGGTGAATTTATAAGTGGTAGGATTTTCACACAGTGAATGGATTAGAACTTGGTACTGAATGGGTCACTAGAGGAGTGCAAAGGGAGTGACAGGATGTTTGCTGGACTGTATGGATACTGACTAGGGAATTGAAAGTGTGAAAGACAAGTGTCTAGGTGGTTAGAAGACTGCATACATAGTGGATAGGGGTTTGAAGCAGTCCATGTGCTAAGGCCTGGCTCAGTGCATGAATACTTAGGCACTGATTGAATGATTAGAGTACTCCAAAGATAGTATCTTGGTGAATTTAGAAGTGTTTGGGTTTTGGCACAGTGAATGGATTAGTACATGATGCTGAATGGGTCACTAGAGGACTGCAAAGGGAGTTACAGGGTGTTTCCTGGAAGTGTATGGATACTGACTAGCGAATTGAAAATGTGAAAGACAAGTGTATAGTATGTTAGAAGACTGCATGCATACTACATATACATTTCAAACAATCTATGTGGTAATGTATGGTTCACAACATGAGAACTTGGAAACTGACTAAATCATCAGACTACTGCTAGCTTGGTGCCTGGGTAAAACTTGTAAATGTTCAGTTCTGGCACAGTGAAGAGAATAGTACATGGTACTGCACTTTAGTGTCAAACCCAGACTCATTTTATCAATGCATAAGCAAACAATAGCTTCTAAACCTACTAAAACTTGACAACATGACCGATTTTAAAACAGTTATCTGTCATCAAATACACTATGTTACCAAATGCTTCTCTCACAATCCTTACCCAAATGTACACAGACTCCCAGTGTGATTTTAGACAAGCAACACTATCCCTAGCAGTTTACCAAAACTCATTCTCTAGTCTAGAAGAGGTAATGGTACTGCACACAATCTACATATTTAAGTACAGCACATTAGTGTCAAAGCATGACTCATTTAATCAACGCATAAGCAAAGACTGGCTTCTAATGCTACTAAAACTTGACAACATGACAGGTTTTAAAAGAGTTATCTGCTAAAAAATACACGGTTACCAAATGCTTCTCTCACAGTGGTCCCCAAATGCACACTAACTTAGTGTGATTCTAGACCAGCACCACTATCCCTAGCAACTTACCAAAACTCATTCACTACTGTGCAAGGGGTAAGGAGACTACACACAATCTACATATTAAAGTACAGCACATTAGTCTCAAAGCATGACTTATTTTATCAATGCATAAGCAAACACTGGCTTCTAATGCTACTAAAACTTGACAACATGACAGGTTTTAAAATAGTTATCTGTCAGCAAATACACGATGTTACCAAATGCTTCTCTCACAGTGGTTCCCAAATGCACACATACTCACTGTGTGATTCTAGACAAACAACACTATCCCTTGCACTATACCAAAACACATTTCTTCATCTAGAAGTACTACATTTTAGTATAGATACATAACATAACTCATTTCACAAATTCATAAACAATGACTGGTTTCTAATTCTACCAAAATATAAAAACAGCACAGTTATCTGTCTGCAAACACATGAAACACACAAATGCTTATCACAGAATGGTTTCTACATGCACACACACTGTCAATAAGATTGTAGAGAAAAAAAGTACTCCCTAAACTTTAGCAGTAGAAATACATTAGTCTGATTACAATGAAAATAGTCTACATACATCCCCTCACAATTAAATAACTCACCTTTCAAGTTGTTTTGTAGATTAAAAAGTAGATCAGTCACTCACCATATTTTCTTTTACAGAATCTCTGCACTGTGCACCTCTCAGCAAAAACAAAGAATGGAGAAGTTTCCCTTTCATTTTCCACACATATACATGTAAACATCAAATCACAATCCTTCACACATCAACTCAAAAGCAAACACACATTTCTATTGGTTAAACATTTCAACCCTTTCCAACTGAAATACATTTCAACCCTTCCCCCAATCTGCCTTCTACCTGTTACCATAGAAACAGCTCATGGAACACTGCACTGAGCACACAGTTCACAAGTTCAGCACACAATGTTGCTAAACAAGACAGGAAGTGTGCTTGACTTTTCAACATATCAGCTTATCGTATATAATGTTCCTTACAATCTGTTTTTGTCAACCAATAAGAATCATACCTTTAAAAACCAGAAATATACACCCTACCTTTCAGTGTAGAAAGTAGTCATACAACCAATGATTTCTTTTCTTTTTTCCCCAAAAAATTCCGTGGATCTGCGCACGCAATGCGAGAGAATCTGTGCACCCAACGCGGTAGGATGCGCGCATTCTGCTGTTTAAAAGAAAAAAATAGGACCCCCTAAGCACCTCTAGAGGGTCAGAGTATTTCCACTCTGCCCCCTTTATATGTTTTACACACTTATTCCCCTTCAGCCTCGCTTCTACTGAGGCAGAAAATGGCCGCCAACAGTTCCTGGTTTCGAATGTAGACAAACACTCGACAGCCAATTAGCATTCAGCGCGCGATCGGGAGGGTGCGCTTTGCTTCGGGGAAGGTGCGCTTACGGTGCGGGTAGGGTCCGTGGATCCTCCCCGGCCATAGATATTTATGTACTTTTAATTCTAATTTTCTCAGGAACTACTGAACGGATTCACACCATTTATGCAAAAGGCACGAGTCTGAACTGAGGACTACCTCTTTGCCAAATTTGGTGTCATTCCGTTCAGCGGTTCGGGCTGTAGCTGCGACAACAGATCCTATGGGAAATTGCTTGGGGAAAACGTGTTTTGGGACCCCACTTTTTTCTCGGCCCCCGCATGACGAATCGCCTCAAAACTTTCAGGGTAAGAGCGGAGCTGGCCAAAAGTTTGGAAAATTTTGCAAGGATTCGTCAACCGGCGCCAGACTTACTGGGAATAGAATGTTGCGGATTTCCTATGGAAAATAGGTCCTAAATATAACTACCTACTGGCAACCGCCAGTAGGTTATATATATATATATAATATGGCCCTGCAGTTATACAACCAAATGTCAATCAGTTAAGGGTGTCCGCTGGAAATAATAAATGATGGTGTGAAAATAAGGGGAAGGGAATAGTTTAGACCACATCCTATTACATAGTCTTCGCTTACCTGCTCAATGAGTTGTTGCATTTCATTCAGTTTGTCCGACTTTGGTTTTTTGAATGAGGTAATTTGAATCACTTACTTACACACTATGCTGTTAAGTAAATACCATTGTTACAGAATCAGATTTTCATCTGTTATGATGGGAGCGTAAAAGTAAAGGTACATGTCGCTATCTGAGTTGTAGCACTTGTTTTGTTTCCTTTGCTTCTGACAATTTTATTGGTTCTCCGTTTTTGGAAAAAAATCATATTTTAGTATTATCTATAAACAAGTGGTTCTTAATCTTTTGACTTCCTTGCCCCCCCCCCCCCCCCCCACCCCCCCACACTTAATCATTACTGGAACCCAGGGACCCCATGGAATCATTATTGGAGTCCGGGGACTCCCAATGAGTCATTACTGGAACCTGGGGATTTAGGCCTAAGCGTTTCAGATGTTTTGAACCGCAAAATAATATACAAAGAAACAAGAATTCATCGAAGAAATACATAAATGATGAAATATTATACTGAATTCACAAACTAATATGTACAAATCTAAATTTCAATTTCAATGGGAAGTTTAGAGCTTTTCTAAACTCCAGTGAGGCTACTCATAGTCCCTACTATGTTCTGTTTTATCTACTTGCAGTGCTCCCACAAATCAATCATAAGGACAGTAACTTTATTTTTAGCATCCAATTTCAAATTTCTTCACTCAAAACAACTTTGTTTGGAAAAATTCCATATAAGTTAAATTAAAAACACAATATTGAGTGTCAGACTACAGTTGACTTGTGCATACAAAATACTTCATCCAATACTAATAGCTCAGGAGAAATATTTAAAATCAGGTCAGCTTACATTTTTAAAATCCGGCAATATCCAGAGAACTTCATCTTGCAAATATAAATTTTTGTTCTAATTTGTACCTTTTCCTCACTATTAAAATTGTTCATATAAAGTTTAATACTGCGCATCTTATTTCATGTGTCTCAAGACGTTGCAGATATATCATGCCTTGCTTATAGCATCTACAAGAAGATGCCCGGAGGATTGGGACTGAAAAACGTTCCAGAGCAGTGCTATACAAGGTGCAAAATAATGTTAGTAATTTGCTGAGACTAATTGTCACAAGGGCATTTTTGCATGGATGGGATCCAGCCTCCCTGATAAGGGAATGCTGATAGAAAGTGCAAAGTGCTAAGGCGAAAACAAGTCAAGTAAAAGTTATGTTGTGAGTTACTTGTGGTAGCCAGGTAGGGTTGTATACTACCTGAGGTTATAAGTGGACTATACAAAACTACCTCTGGCATGCATTGGGATTGTTCTCCGCTCTCCTTTAAACACAGGCTTGGAACAAACGTTTATTCCTTACTTTATTTTTATCAATCTGCTCAGGGTTAAAAAAATATTCTGGGACAACAAGCTCTGACATAGGCAGTTTAATACAAGTGAACCAAGGGATTTTTAGTGAATTATTCAGCTCGAGCCAATTTTAGTACTAGTCTTGAAAATATTGCCTCTGGTGTGAGCCAAATTTTAATCCAAAGTAACAGATGGGCTAATCATATGGTATCTGATATGTAGATTACCCCTAATTCGGAGTGACAATTATGGGTGGCAGTACTCGTAGGTACTGACAGGATTCTACGTAAAAAAGCATGTTCTGCTCTTTGAATGGTACCAGAATTAATGTGACTCCGATATACCCACCCTATATAGAGCCACTAGAATAGGTTTGCCACTATACAGCTGTAGCATCACCATCGGGATCTGTGTTCGAGCTTGTTTGCAGAACGAAAGAGCGCTTTGATCACTTTTGTGAATTGCTATGTTCTATTGTTTATCAGGTGCCTCTGCTGCACGAAGGTGTCCAGCATAATTCCAAAGTAATTAAATGTGGTGACCTTAGTGGCCTCTGCCCCCAATGAAATGGGGCTTGGTTTTCGTGTTTCTCAGTCCACTCGTCATAATAAGATTTACAAAAATGTCCCTTTAAATCAAGATTACTCCTAAAATTCATAAAATCACCTAATAAAATTTGGAGAGTATTTGTGGTTCTGGCTAAAAGTACTGTGTCATCTGCATATCGCAGTGTTGGTATCAAGCGTTTGCCAACCTGGGGCACATAGGCATCATGTTGGGCGGGGAAGGATTCCAAACCGTTTATGAATAATAAAAACAGGAATGAGGTAGGATACAGCCTTGGCGTATGCCGCACTCAAACTCACTAGAGAAGTAAATTATCCACATGGGCCATGTCTAATTCCACAGTCATCCATATGTAAGTTCTTCAATAGGATGATGAGGGCCTCTTCCACTCCCATGGTTTCTGAAATATCCCATAGTTTTGAGCGATATGTGTTGTGAAAGGCACATAGAGGGCCATAGAAGCCATGTATAAAGAACCTTGCCTGGCCTTGACAAACCTTCCTGTTATTAAAGAGGGATTAAGGGACTGTTCACCTGTGCCAGTGCCTGGCCGGAAGCCGTAGTGGATGTCTGATAAAATGGAGATTCTATTAGCCCAGTCCTCTAGATTTGTGAGTAACACTCTGCCCAGGATCTTGGAGGTTGAATCAAGGAGGGAGTTTGGTCGGTAACCGTTTAAGCTATTTCTAGCCCTCCTTTTTTAGGTCAAGCCTAGCATTGCAGCGCATGCGGTGCTCGCTCTGCGAGGAATGCTGTAGTAGTAGTTTTAGATGTAGAAGTGGTATGGAAGTCCCGCCAATATTTTTCATTGGCTGGTGTCATTGTCTATGGTAAATGCTAGCTTCCAATTGGTAATGAGGCTTCTTAGTCCCTCCTTGTTACTGCCCTGTCTCCTTTTGTGACCGCCCATCAGGATTGGATCTTTTACTTGCAGCATGTTCATAAGTTGGTCAGCACTATTTTTTTTTCAGCCGGCTTTGGAACAGACTGTCATAGCTTTACAGGCAGAGCCTGACCTCTTAGTCGTGCATCGCGGCTACTGAAGCAGCCACCTCCTCTGAAAGACAGGTAGGCAGTTGTGGAGACTTCAGAGACTGTAGAGAGCCCTCTGCAGGCAATAATTGTGCAGTACGCGTATGCCTCGTGACAAGTGTCCGTCACAGGAATGCAAAAATGCTCTGTATATATAGCTAGCTATGCTGGTGATTGGCCAGCTTGGCAGTGTGGGCAGTTTTGACAGATAATAGTTTATCTGGAATCACAGTCTTTGGAAGTTAAGGAGCTCGGATTTGTAGGAGCCTTCCACATTTACAGCGAATTAGTTTTACCCCCTCTCTCGATACCCCCCCCCATCCCCTCCAGTCTCGTATCACCTGTAACACGTTCCTGTGGTGTTTAAGATCAGGCATGCATAACCTCTCACGCTTGCTCAAATGTTCCTTCGTATTGTTTTCACAAGTCAGGAACAGAGTGCATTATGTTAGCAATAACGGCCCCTCTGTACCGATCCCAAATGAACAGTTTGAAGGAAAGAGCTTTCCGCCGCACATCCTCGCTTACTCCAGTTTTTACGACCCTGGGCAGCTCTAACTCTCTGATCGGCATTGTAGCTGCCCTGGTCTTATTTCTTATTTCAATATGTTAAAAAGATCTTTTTTTTTTTTTAGATAATGTTTTGCGTGATTCGAATGTGAAATTTACAAAAAGCTCTGGTCGCGATTTGGCCCACACCAAATCTATTCAAATGTACAGCAAATGTCTTGAAATAGAAAAAGGGTCTGAAGGGGCGCAAGGTGGAACCCTGCATGCGGAGACAACCGCCAGTTCTTTGCTGAAACGGAACACACAGCCCGTGGCTTGGCCCCTGAACGAGGTGCATTGAAGCGTCTGCACGTCATTCCCACAGCGCTAACTTTATGGTGCACAGAAGATGCATACGCCCTCACATTACCTTCCTGCACCCATATATACGGTGCACACGGGGTACGAGGAAATACTATTTTAACACTACAATTTAACATTGTAACTTATTTACAGTATTCTGAGCGCAAACTGTACCCGAAGGCGTTGGAGCGGGTCACAGGAGCACCAGTTACCTTACATGATGTCACATTAAAGTGCATGTTTTTTTAAAGCACAGGGGTGGTGTTTAAAGGGATTCGCCCAAAATCCCACACATTAATCCCCGCGCTGAGAGTCCAACTTGGGAGAAAGTTCAAAGAGGGAGAAGAGAAGAAGTGACAGAGAAGTGAAGAAGCGAGGGGGAAGGGGAGGAGTGAGAGGGAAGGGGTGAGAGTGGATGGAGGGGGAGTGGGGGTATGGGCGAAGAGGCTTTTGTCAGCGCTGCATTCGGTTCCACAGTTGCATCTCCGACCGCATCACCTGTTGAAACAAGCATTTGCAATGCAATAGGTCTCGCAATTGAGAGATTTTAAGCTATTGGCATTGTAAATGAGAGTGCCTTTTATGTATTTGTTTTAAAACCCTGCAATATTAAAAGGCATTGTCATTTACCATACCAATAGTTCAAAGTTTCTAAAATACGAGGCCTATTGCATTGCAAATGCTTGTTTTAAAAATTGGGACGGACTGTTTCCCTCCATGATTTTATTTAGGCGCCCTGAATAACTGCATGAAGGACGTTGGTAATGATTGGAGCCCAACGGGTAACGTCTGACTTAAAGATATCCTCTGGCACTCCTTCAGGGCATGGAGCTTTCCCTAATGAAGATATCTTAATTGCGCATGCATCATTGTTAACTTCAGTAGGGCTACTAAGATTAAGGGGCGCCACAAAGTTTACATTTTCAGCAAGGTTACAGTCAATGCTACCTGAGTTAAAGACATCTGCAAAATGTGCCGAGCATCGTTCAGCGTGGAGGTAATTTTCGATTTTGGAGGTGCAATTGTCAGATGGGGTTAATTTATAATGTCCCAGAATCTTTGTGTCTATTTGAAGATGCTGCTTCAAGAGCCTCCCATGCCGCTTTTCTAATCACTTCTTTTCGAGTCTCTAAGGCTGTTTTATGTGTTGAGCATGCTTGTCTGATCCTAAGGTTATTGTGCGCGGTCTATTTAGATGCCATTAGAAGTTGTCTATGCGCTGCAGAACATGCTGTAATGGTGAATCCTTTTTGCAAAGTTTATTGGTGAGCATGCGCGAAATCCGTAAGATAATTGATTAATTGCTAAGTAGAATGCAGCTAGGGCTCGATTCCAGTGTCAAGCAGGTAATAGTGACAGGATTTTTCAGAAACTGTGGTGCATCTATTTTATCCCACTTGATTCTCACACCCCTATTTTCATAATTCTTCACATTTACAGAACTTTAAAAAATATTTTCTACTTTCCAATTTGCTTCTGTATTTAAATACAGTTTATTATTCTGTTAATATTTAATTTTCTTAGCAGTTACGGACCTCTTAGTAGGTTTTGTGGACCCCAATGGGTCCCCGGATCACAGGCTAAGAACCACTGCTATAAACAATATAGAACCGTGATGGTTCTCCAATGTTTGGATGCGTCTTTCATCTGATTCCGTAAGTGTTCTGAACTGATGTTGGTGGCTGCTAGCAGCAAATCTACACAACTGTTCCTGGATAAAAGTTCCTCCATATCTTTGCAGTTAAAACTCACGTCCTGTGCGCACACCATTTGCTTGGTAAGTTCGGCCCTAGTTTAGGCAGTTTCATGAAACAATAAGCAATTCTATTCAACACGTATTCTTATTATTCAAGGATTTTGCGAAATGTTCTTTGTTTCTTTTATTTCTTGTAAATTCCCCAAAAGGAATTGCTCGGACCTGATGTGGTGGGTGTGCACTCCCCGCATGTAGGAGTGAATTGCAGGCGGGTCGGCTTGCGGTATAGTCTGCTCTGAAGGGTGTTGTTGTTAACATACAACTCAATGTCTAAAAATTCTATTTGTTTAGCAAGTGTCTAATAACTGATTTTAGGTTGCTAGTTTTCAGGACTGTCGACAGGATGATATTTTTGAGATTCTGTTGGAAATCACTTGCACAGTGGCACTAAAAACAACCCAGGACTTGAAAACCACAGCATTTGTAGTAGGTATGTGGTATAAGTGTAGACATTAATCCGGTGTCACCAGAATTTGGAATGCCATCATGTGTCTTCGGCCCCACAGTGCTAAAATTAACCAGATACATATGAACAGTTTCCACATGTCTAAGCAGCAAATGTTGAAGGCATATTAATTTTATGGAGAAAGAATCCTGTATATGCTGGACCTGATAAAGAACGATTTTGAGCTAAAACAAAACAGCAAAAAGATATCCCTTTATTAGGCTACTTCATGAATGTACAATCGGTCAAGTTTATAAATGTGCTCCAATTTTTAGCATTTGTTTCTTTTAAAGATGTTGCTGTTGCTGCTGGTGTTTCAAATCCGGCTATCTGTCGATTTCTGTCAGATATTCTTAATGTCATGCTGTAGAAAGCCTCCAGTTTTATCCCCAAGACGGTTGGTTGCAGAACTCAGTAGTGTCAAAAGTGGGTTTTATGCCCTTGTAAGTTTTCCAAATGTTTTTGGCACCCTCGACTGCACACATGCTCTTGAAGCCTGAGAGCAATTCCTGTGGAACTACAAAATACTTTTGGTCAAATAATGTACAAATTACTTTATGCTGTACCCTCTTCATTAGTCATTATAGTGCTACTTATCTGGGATCCGTCAATAACGCATTCATTATGTAGAGCAGTGGCATACCTCTGGTAAGGGCAGGTTTGTAGCGTAAATGGAACTGGGTGGCGAGTTTTTAATATTTTTGCCGTTGTGACATCAATTAGAGAAGTGTCTTGCAAAAGAAAAGCGATTCCTCCTATTTTTAGTTTTGGAAACTTAGCATTTTTTTTAGTGACTTTCCATACCCTCTGAAGCAGTGGTTTCTTAGCCCATCCCTGACTTCGAGGACTTCAGCAAAACATTTCTGTCAAGAGGCAATTTCCTATCACAGTCGACCTTATTTTCTCGGATATTGATAAAAGCATGCATGCAGGAGAAGAGGCTTTGGAAGGGTGAACCTTAAGGAAGGAGGTAGTAATGCCGTCTATACCTGAAAGCACTGAATTAAGTACTCTTGTGAACACTCCAACAACTGTACGTGGCTATATTATTTTTTATAGAATTTTGGGTACGCCTCACAGACACATTTTTTCCAAATCAAATAAATAAGCTTTATTTTTTGCTAAACAAAGTTTGTGTAAGAACAAATTGCTTAACTTGTACATCTTGTCATTTTGTGTTGCTATCAGAGAACCACCTGTTTTGTCACAATTGAAAACATACTAACTACATAACAATGTTAAAAAGTTTTAAATATTATTTTTTGTCCTCCGTGTTTTCAAGACTGAATAATGTTTAGTAATGGTATAGACATGTCGCAGTACGTGCAAAATAAAAATAAAAAGTTATACATTGTTTTAATTTAAAGAAAACAAATCATTCATTTCTAAAGGATGTTTGTTTTAAAGGGCACATTTAGGGCAATCTGATATAGGTGAATGAATTTCAAGAAGTGCAAGGACAGGGATTCAGTCCTTTAAAAAAAAGATTTGCCTTTGAAATCCATATGGTACTGGTGATTCCTCCTTGGGTGTGCTGCTTTCTTATTTATTTAAATGATGTTTTTTTTTTACTTCCAGTAGACAGTTTTAGGACAGCACATACAGAGATTGTCCGGAACCCACTCTGGTTCATATGGATGCATGTGCTTCCAGAAGGAGTTTTTGTACAGGATGATATTTCATCAAGTCTCTCTGAAAACACTTGAGCCCAAATGTACCAGATGAGAGTGGGATTGCATGGTGTTTCTGATACTTTGTATGGGGTATGCAGTACTGTCTAGTGGTATTCACCAAAGCTTAATGTGAATAACAAATGACTGAGCACACCCAAGTAAGAGCATTCAGGCAGATTCCAATGGGATGGATTCATAGAATTTCTTTGCGCTTTCTGGAGTTATGTTAAGAACTTTGGTCTATCGAAAGGTAACACATGAATGTGTGATTAAATTTTTTTGGGCAATACAGCACTATATCTTTGCTATCTTAGAAACTGTCTATAACCAGTGCAATTATGTACATACACCTCTTTCGTCCACATTTGCTCAGGCAGATGTTGACTGTACAGATGACGAACAATCTATAGACTTGTTTGTTGGGGACACTGGCCCATTCGTGAGTTTTGGGTGTCCCAATGCAACAACTCCAAGCAGTATTGCTTTGGTGAATGTATGCAAATAGGTCGAATTTGATTCTTGCAAGTCTTATAGGGTGTTTTTGAATGTAACACTCTCCCTTAGAATGGACTTGTTAGTGCCAATTGCTGTAGGTAGACAAGTAATGCCTTTGCCAACATGCATCCATTATTTCGTGAAATATGAATAGATGTCCAAGTGATTACCGCTGTTTATTTTTCTTTTTTTACTGCCGCGTTATGATGCTCCGGCATGGTGGATGTCTTTCATGATCTTCGACTGTTCACTTTTACTTTTCACCAATTGCTCTTGGCCTAGCAAGCAAAACCGATCGCTCTGAACACCAACAGTGCTTGTTACATGAGGTAGTTCACTTGTAGTTGCTCCTTTGTTTTCCAGTTCCAAGACATCATGGGTATTCTTTAAAACTCTTCTACTCAACAGCAGGTTTGCAGTCCTGTCCTCATGTCAAGAATAACAGTCATCTGTTATTAGTGTCTCAGGTATTCTAGTTATGAGACTTATCGTTGTCTTTTTGTTCCCAATTCTGTGCCACCTAGTTCACCTGTGTTCTTCCACTGTCTCATTCGCTGTGCTTTTCTCTTTCTCTCCCTTTGTCTCTTTTTTCCTTTGTCTCATTCTATTAGTTGTCCTCTCCTTCCCTCCATCTTTTCTTTTGTTTTCTCTCTCGGCCTCTCGTTGCTTCTATCTCTTGATCACTCTTTCACACTTTCTCTCTTTGTCTCACACTGTGTCTTTATTTCTGTGGCGCTATCAACACCACTCACTTTATCTATAGATGAAATTGCCGAAAATACTTTCTACTTTTGATCCTATCACCAGTGATCTGCCGTGGCCAGGGTCCATTTTATCACTGATGAATGGGCAATGCCAGTGTGTGTGTTTGTGAATGGTCTGTTGTATGTTAAAATCCTGTCACCAAAATGGAGGCTGTTGGGCACAAAATGCAGAAATGAAGGCGATGGGATCACAAACCGCTACAGTGGAGGAAAAGCAAAATATATCCACAAAAGTGGAAAATTGACTTGATATGAATTCACTGAAAACAGTGCGATTTTGTAAATATAGTGATTGTTGACAACCACATTTACTGTACATTATAGACTCCACGTTTACTTCACCTTCTCCATCAAATCTCATGTAGCAATTGTGAATGTGGAGGCAGTAGGTTATCAAAATATGCTTCACTCACTAGTCCATTATTATTCCCTTCATCAGGTTGTGAATTACCAGTAATCAGTGTTAAAATGCCAATAGCCCAACAACCGTGATTGATTAGTATCACACCCACATTATTTAAAACAACCCAAACTTTAGATAATGAGATGGAAGTGCTGAATCCTCTTCTGCCCCTTGAGGCCACCATAGCTCAGATTCCATAACAGAAGTGTGAAAGATAGTAAGGGTATTTAGTGATCCTCTGGCAAGAGAGGAGGGAGAGTGGCATGTGTCTATATGGAAGATACCAACACTGCAGAACAGGAGTTACAACTAATTTTCCTTCTCCTGCAATGGATCTTTCATAGGTTCATGTGCCTGAATCAGAACAGCACAGAGTATAGTAAACAGTAAATAGGCAGGAAGCAGACTCACTTCTAATAGAACAGGTTACTTATTACCTGACATAGCTGTGGTATCAGCACCTCAGTGGTGGGTTTTACCGTTACTCGGTCCTCTGAAATGGTGGTTTGCTTTACTGTGGCAGAACATGGTGCAGAATGAGACCCAACGGGCAATGTCCCGTTTTGTCAAGGGTCTTTCTGTGCCCTGGCACCCAAAGCTAGAGAACTGGACTTACAAAAAAAGTTATTCGTTTTTCCTCATGCGAGTTACAGGCATGCGTTTGCCAATGTATTGCACGCGATAATGTGAAAAATGTTTACCGTGCAAACATTTTCAGTCTTAGAAAAGACTTGATGCCAGTTATCAAAACACAAGAGCTTTTCAAGGAATCTCTCGTTTAATGCCGGATATTTACGTAATTCTTGGCGGGAACTAGCAACACTGGAGGCCTCTTGATAAAGGGTGAGGGTGCAGATTACAGTGCCTAATTGGAAATAATGATTGCAAATGCTGCTTTTATTTCTATTTAGGAGGCCATTTGCACTTTATCAGAAAGGCATGTTATGGAATTTATTGCGTATGCTGATTTTTTTGTATTTTATTGACACCTTCCTGCTGGAGCTTTTTTTTAAATCTATTTTTCACACAGTGGACTCAAGAGGATTAAACATTGGCTGGTTAACACAGTTTCAACTCTTATGGAATTGTATTGAATGAGGGAGTATTTTAAACTTGAAAAGTGAAATTAATCATCGTACTTTTTTATCACATTGATATCACATTCAATGTTTCATCTCAAACATGTACCTAAAGATGAGGCAATCCTCGTGTTTATTATTTTTTCAATGAAACAGCCTGTTTTTTAATGCATGTCTCAGGTCTCAAATGCAGCCTGACTGTAATGCGGCTTCTTCATTGGCTTTACTTTCGTTTTAAGATGGCAGCTCAATGTCTCGAGTTAAACTACAAAACTTTCGGCTGTATATGAGG
This sequence comes from Triturus cristatus, assembly GCF_964204655.1. Classification (NCBI taxonomy): domain Eukaryota; kingdom Metazoa; phylum Chordata; class Amphibia; order Caudata; family Salamandridae; genus Triturus; species Triturus cristatus. The sequence continues at coordinate 318,526,857 of NC_140586.1, read as the reverse complement.
CCTGTGTGCACTAATTCTCCTTGGAAATCTGATCATGCTTAACAGTTGGCAAGAGACAAAAACACTTCAGATCACAAGAACCTTGTCAAGAAAAGATTGTGTTAATTACCTGAATAAAACAGTAGGTACTTGCCTAGGTATATGTTTTTTAAGGACACAAATCCTCACCCACCCAAGTGGCACGCTTCATCAACCGGTTGCTCCAAATCCTGACACCCTTACTGGTGGTACGGACTGTATCGATTACTTGGTGCTGTTAGTGGAGATCTTTCTGCTCAGTATCTGAATAGACAATGGGATCCTCACAGAAAGCAAAAAAACTACCTGCCTCATGATAATTTATTCTGATTACGTATAGTGATATTAAAAACAAAAAGTCAGAATGTATAGAGGATTATCGATAATTCTCTGTTCCCATGGTCAACATGTTTCAATAGTCATGGAAACATATTCCAGCATGCATGCAAATCTATAACATATCCCCACTAGAAGCTCAACCGCATTTTATAGGCATGTAATTTAATTTCTTCCATTCTTAAGCTTCCCAGTTCCGAACAGTGTGCTACTGGTTCTTGCTTAAACATGAATTTGACATTTTTCTACTATCTTCTCTATGCTGTTAAATCTCAGATTAGCCGACAGCCACCACAGAAGTAGAGAAGCTACAGAACTGCAAAACTTCCAAATAATTACAATTCTGCAGCCTAATTTAGGGATGGGGGGAAACAGCTTGAGACTAAAACAAAAAAAGCCCTTCCCGTAGAACATTTATCACAAGCAAGGAAATGCTGCATGCCCTCCATGGGTGGAGATGGTGCAATAAAGAGCTCTGATGTTATTTCCCCTGGGATCATGGGCCAAAAGAGATCATGAACCAACACAATAAGTGTCAGGGAATAATTGCCAATTAGGAATCAGTTTAGCTTTTAATGTCTTGGGGGGATAGTTACAAGACTGCCAGGGATGACATAAAACCACAAATGTCTTGACCACTATTGCATGGGTTGGCCTGATAACTTACTTTATCAATTTACTCCCTTCACTGCCCATCCAAGGATGCCCAAACAGCTAATGAATTGGCTTGCAATCTGTCGTACAGGAACTTTGTAAAATAATTCCACTGGAGTGTTCTAAAAAGATAGTTTGAAGTGAGTCTTTTGTCTGTGAAGTCATGAGGAATATGTCATCTAGAGCAAAGGGTGTGTGCAGCATCTGAGCACCAGATTAGGTTCATGTGAACCCTACAGAGGAGGTGTATGTCACTGTGGCAGAAACCGCATGAGTAGCTGAAACAGTGATCAAGAAAACATCTGCGTCTGGAAGAAGAAGCTTACACATTCCAGTGCTTGATTATCTCAAATCTAGGTATTAATTGGCGGGACATGTGGTGAAGTGGTAGCCCGGAGACAAGTGACTAAGAAATACTATCTTTCAACAAGGGTTGCACTGTAAGATGGTGCAATGAGTAGTGAATAGCGGAGTTTAGTTAGTGGGAGAGCCGTAACCCTTTTACCATCATTATGTCATTGGACTCCACGTTGTATTGCAGTAAGGAGACCCTACATTTCTTTAAGGATTCTTCCATATAGTCACCTACTCTCTAGTTGCCTGTGAGCTTCAGCCTGCATGTACACTTTCTTTCCAGTGCTGTTTATGTAGTGGGTGTAAGAAGTCAGGATGAATCATCTGTAAGTTCATGAATTTAATCACACAAAGCTTATGGCATAGTCTATACAATGTTTTATTACCCTGATAATTATTTGTCATTGCTTTCTGCCTCTTGTCAATACAAGTTTGAGCTTTCTTTACACCTTTCCTGCTAGTTGATGTACGGTACAGTTAATTGTACCCATTTTGTGCGTATCGAAGTGGAATCTTGTTTACTGTACAGTCCAAGACATGCCTCCGCAGTCTCTCTGGAAAGTTACTTCGCCAATGGTTTTAGAATTTGTCAGTGGGGGAAGCCCCCACATTTTCATATCATCTAACTTGTCATCATTGGCGCTCACCCTGCAATACAATAACACAACTGTAACCTTTATGTAGGATTTCTAAACACTTTGAGGCTTATTAGTAGCCAACTCTTAAGAAATGTATTTTATGCTGACCACTGCTGTGCCTCAAACTGCAGCTTTGATCCATACCACTTCACTCACTCCTCTTTCTAAAGGCACTTTTAAAGAGTCAATTTTGAAGTCTGTTGTGAAGATGCTTTTGTGAGAAGTGATATGTGCAAGAGCATTGATAACTGTTCAAAGATACAGTGCAACAGAGTACAGTTAGCAATGCATTTGTAAAAGACAAGACTGTCCTTTAATTTTTACTTGTGGATGCTGTGTATTGATTGCATGTTTATCACTGTAGCTTTGCTAAAGTAAAATTAGTTAGAAAAAATAAACCCAAATGGGGAGCGCATATAGAATTTTCATGTTCGCTAAAGCTTTTAAAATGGTGATCGAGCTTAGTGCGGTTTGTCATCTATGGTGTGTTTTCTTCTGTTACAGACTGGGTAGAGTTCAGTCCATATGAGATTGGCATGGCAAAATATGGCACATTCATGCCACCTGATCTATTTGGAAGCAAGTTTTTTATGGGGAATGTGGTGAAAAAATATGAAGAAAACCCTCTGCACTTTTTAATGGGTGAGTATGTCAATGACAAAAATTATAAAAACACATGCTCGTATGTACTTGCTTAGCGGTGCTTACATAGATTGTGCCATGCTGAGGAATAACAGGGTGTGGAACAATGGGCAACAGCCATGGGGTACAATTCAGTATCATTTGCAACAGACAAGTAAAACTTAGTTTTTTTAATGATAACATGCTAGACTTTGAGGCAGGTGAGAGGCACCCTGTCAAGCACCTCTGGATTTTCTCCATCCCCTGGTGTACTGGGTAGCAAAGACTCTACATTATTTAAATGGCAATGGGGGGGTATCACATATAGTTGCTTCTAATAAGCACAAAAATGCAAAAGTTCCTTTAGTACTAGTTGGTCAAATTTTGGGGAAGTTGGGTTGGTATTTATTGCCCCCATTTTTATGCATCACTCCATTGTTGGAATAGCTGTTACACAAATGCGGGTGGTTATATGAAAGACAACTTTGTTATTAGTGACGCCTGTTTGCATAAGATATAGTATTAAGTGCTCTAAAAATAAGTTATTTTAGTCAGCCTAATTTTTTTTAACTTCTACTGCCGTTTTCTGGTTGTATTACATGCTTCCAGTCTCATTAATCTGGCCTACTCCTAATCACAACTAACGTGGTGCTTTCATGTGGCAGGACAATCTGCATTCAAAGAGGTTTGAGACTCTAAAACCTGGATAGCCAGTGCTGCCAATATTTTGTTAGGTTTGGACCAAATTCCCATGTGGGTTCAGACATGAGCCACATTTCTAGCCGTAACCAATACTATGTAATTTACGCCACTTCTATCTATGCTCACTGGCAGCTCCTCCACTAAGGCAGGGGAGCGTCGCCTCACTGCTTTGCAGCAGGGAAATAAAGGAAAAATAAAATGATAATAACTTGAGGTTATTATCATTTTATTTTGCCCTGCTGCGGCAGCTTTGTGGCGGGGATGCTTTGACAACAGGAACAGGGGAGTGGTGAGCACATTTTGTAAGTGTGCATGAATGTTTGGCCGGCCGGCTCGGGCTGGTCAAACATTCATGCACACTTTGCATGTTCTCCACCCAGGCTTCATTACAGATCTTCTTCGCCACCCCAGATCTGTGCCAGCTGCCACTGTCTATGCCACTCTAAACCAGTGTACTCTACGACCCTCTACTCTACAACGTTGCACTCTGTCACTGAACTCTGCCACTCTTCTCTGTACCACTGCACTCTACTCTGCACTACTCTACTCGCAGCACTCTATGCCAGTGCACTCTGCGCCACTCTACTTTGTATCACTCCACTGCATTCGACATCACTCCACTCTACACCACCCCACTTAACTCTGCACCACTGCACTTTGTCACTTAACTGTGTCACTGCATTCTACGCCACTGCACTCTGCCCTGCAAAGTTTACTCTACTCTGAAGCAATCGACTCTACGCCACAGCACTCTATGCCTCTCTACTGAAGTCTGCTCTGTGCCACTCTACTGTATGCCACTGCACTCTATTCCACTCTACTCTCAACCAGTGCACTTTACCTAACTTTACTCAAAACCAATGCACTCTATGCCACTACACTCTACTCCAGTCTACTGTTTTACTGCACTCTATGCCATCATACGCTATGCCACTCTATTCTGTTGTTCACCAATGTACACTAATGCACTGTACTACGCAGCACTCTATGCCAATGCACACTCACCACTTTAGTCTACACCTCTGCACTATACAAGACTCTACTCTGCAGCACTGCACTAAACTCCTTGCCACGCTACTGCACTCTGCAGCAATGCACGTTAGGCATCATACTCTATGCCACTCTAATCTACTCTGCATCACTGTACTCTGCCACGCTACTCTGCACCACACCATGCCACTGCGCTCTACTTCAGTGCACGCTATACCACTCTACACCACTACACTCTACTCTGCAGCTTTTCACTCTACCCTGCAGCACTCAACTCTACAGCACTCTACTGCATTCTTCACCAATGCACTCTACGCCACTACAGTTCGAGGCATGTGGGCTGCTGAATTCATATCTGTGCATAGATCGCCGCCTAGTGTTGGGTCCGGATGATTGCACATTGTTGTCCTGGAAGAGTCTTCGAAGTATCCTGAGATGGGTGACTCCTCCCCTGGACCACAGTGCGCATGGGCATCCTCTCCATCCCCAGATTGTTTTTTTCCCCCATTGGGTTCGGATGCAACTATCTTAGCTCAACTTCGGAATACTTAGTTTTAGGCCAAAAGGCCTATAGTTTTCGTCGGTACAGTTACCGTTCGGTGTCGACTACTAGTTCTAGTGCTCCACACCCTTTTCAAAATTTCGAATCGAATTGGTCCAAACTTCGCTCCATCGACGATGGAATCGAGAACTCCGTTCAAGAGGTGTCCGTTGTGCCACGCCAAGTACCCTCACATCGACGTCCACCCGGTCTGTAACAAATGTCTCTCGCCGGATCACGACGGATCAAAATGCATGGCCTGTGCGCGGTTCCGATCCAAGAAAACTCTACGGAACCGACGGGCAGCGAGGCTCGAGGCGCAGCAGGCAGCGCCCGCACCCACCAACATATTCAGCACCGAGGACGCCGAGAGCGTGGAAGAAATACTATCTAGCCCCGCTTCGGAGCATGGTTCCCGATCGGACGACGATGACGAAGAGCTCTTTCGACGTAAAGAAGCCGTCGACGAGGTAGGGGACATCGACGAAGCCTATGGGGCTGAAGAAGACAGCTCTCCCGAGGAGTTAGGCCAATCCGTCGACACGGAGGCCGAAATTAGTCGTCAGGCTCCGGTCGAGGGATCGCCTTCGGGCCTTACCCAAGACCTAATCCATGGTTCCTCGGCCCCGCCTTCCGGCCCGGCACTGAACACTATGCAAGAGCCAATATTACCCAAGACGACCGGGTTGTTAAACCCTAAAACATCCATCGCTCCAGTCCCTTCCAAATCGAAAGCGAAACTGGTGGTGGTCGGATCAAAGGCGTCGAAACAGTCCACTGCCCTGGCGCCGACGCCGAAGAAAGTAGTCGGCTCCGAACGCGTACAAAAAGACTTCGGCGCCGAACTCACCGCAGCAGACGCGGTCGACGCACAGAAGAAGCGCGCCCTCGTGCACCACAAGGCACCGACACCTTCGGCGCCGACACCGAAGCCCGTCGCCTCCGCAGTCAAAATGGCCGCCTCGGCTACGTCGACGCCTAAAGCACCGATGCCGAAGAAGTCCTCGACTACGTCGACTATCGATGCATCCCTTCAAGCCAGTGACCCCCTTCCGACAAAAAAGTCGGGGTCGGCCTCCACACCTACTACCAAGATGCCCACCAAACCACAATCTCAGTTTGCTGTGCAGCAGGTCTCTGCATCTCTCCAACGTATCCGGGACCAGGTAGCCCTCCACTCTACCTCGGGTCCCCACACTACCTCACCCGGTACAGTGCACTCGGAGCCCACCAACATTACCTTTGGGCTGCCACCGACATCGGCACCGAAACTCTTTCAAATTCGAACACGTGTCCTCCACACACAGTCCACCACCTCTGGACTAACAGAACACGACCCTTCAGGGCCACAGTTTATCGACGCCGACACTGGCAGGCTCATGCTCCACAAGCGCAAGATCACTCCAGTCAGGGAAGAGGTGCCATACAAAATTCCTCTTAAACGCAAGCTACCGGCGGAGCAGGAACCAGTGCTACAAGAACACTTCCATCCCCTCCACTTAGATCCGCAGTCCTTTTCTCCTACCCCTTCTGAATCGGACCCGATGCAGGAATATGGTGGGGACGATACCATCTACCCCGGGGACGCAGATCCCGATGAAACACAGGATCCTGATCAGGCATGGGATGACCCCACAGACCCAAGTGTCACGCCACATGCTCAGGATGCGCAACTCTACAATATTAAAACTTCTCCTACAGAGGACACGGCCGCATTTAATGCCCTTATCGAACGGGCTGCTGCTCATCATGGGGTGGAACTGCACTCTGACGCCATTGAGGAGGACTTCCTGCTTGACACTTTCGCATCTTCGGAAAGAACTGTCAAGACTCTGCCCATGCTTAAAGGGGTTCTGAAGCCTGCCAAAGACATTTTCAAAGACACCACAAGAGCCCGAGTCTTAAACCCCAGGATTGAAAAGAAATATAAGTATGCACCTGGTGACCCTAAATACATTAGGGGTCAGTTGCCATTAGACTCTATGGTGGTTGCCAACGCTCGCAAAAGAGCCCACCCACAGACAACTGGTGATGCTCCTCCCCCAGACAAGGAGTCAAAGGTCCTTGAAACATCTGGCAAACGTGTGGCAGCGCAAACAGCCAATATCCTGCGCATTGCCAATACACAAGCACTCCTGGCACGTTATGACAGGTCACATTATGACACGCTAGAGTCACTGCTCCAACACCTACCAGAGGAGTATAAAGAGTCAGCGGAGCTCCTCATTAGAGAAGGACAACTCCTCACTAATGCGTCCATAAAATGCGCCCTAGACGCAGCTGACACAGCGGCCAGGGCAATAAACACTAGTGTCATGTTACGACGCCATGCCTGGTTACGCATCTCAGGCTTCAAACCCGAGATCCAAAACAATATCTTCAACTTACCGGTTAACACGGAATTTTTATTTGGCCCAGACGTTGACACTACCCTAGAGAAAATAAAAAAAGACACAGATACTGCCAAATCTATAGGGGCGCTACAAACCCAACAATTTCGTAGTGGCTCCTTTCGTCGCACTGGAAATAGGGGAACGTCAAGAGGCCAGGGGTCACAACAACAGTATGCCAAAGGTGGCACACAAACCACCTACGACAAAAACAACAGGGGTGGATATTGTGGATCCAGCGCCAAGGGCAGGGGACGTGGATATGGCAACACCAGGTGCTCTCCAAAAAACAAACAGTGACGCCCTCTCCCTACCCCCCGACCACTTAACACCTGTCGGGGGACGACTCCAGCTGTTCCTGCCCGCATGAAGAACATCACCACGGACAGGCGGGTCAGGGACATCATTCAACATGGGTACTGTCTGGAACTAACTTCCACTCCACCCAATATACCACCAAAGCACCGTCCAATGTCAGCCGAACACTTACATTTACTCCAGCAAGAAGTGCTTGCTATGCTCGCAAAAGGGGCCATAGAAGTAGTGCCCACCGCCCAGCAGGGCACAGGAGTGTACTCTCTGTACTTCTTGATCCCAAAAAAGGACGGCTCGCTCCGACCTATCCTAGACCTGCGACCCCTAAACCTATATATACTGTCGGAGCATTTCCATATGCTCACCCTCCAACAGGTTCTCCCACTACTCACTCAGGGGGATTTCCTAGCTACACTAGACCTGAAGGATGCATACTTCCACATACCAATACACCCTTCACACAGGAAATACCTCAGATTCACCATTCAGGGCAATCACTATCAGTTCAAAGTTCTCCCCTTCGGAGTAACAACAGCGCCCAGGGTCTTTACCAAGTGCCTGGCGACAGTGGCCGCGCATCTGCGAAGACAAAATATTCACGTCTTCCCTTATTTGGACGACTGGCTAGTTCAGGCCAAATCAGCACAACAATGTGCCACCCACATGTCCCACACCACTCACCTTCTTCACGATCTGGGATTCTCACTAAATTACCCAAATTCAAGTCTCCAACGTGCGCACGTACAACAGTACTTAGGCGCCACAATCAACACTCTGGCTGCCACAGCTCAGCCAACTTTAGTGAGAATCAACAGCATGCAACTGCTGATCTCAAAATTCAAACCTCAACACTCCCTTCCGGCGCGAGTGTTCATGCAGTTGATAGGCATGATGGCCTCCTGCATCTTCATAGTCCCACACGCGAGACTACATATGCGCCCGCTTCAGGAGTGCTTAGCACGTCAGTGGAATCAGGCTCAAGGACAGTTGAAAGACCTAGTGTTGGTGAGCGGTCGGGCATACAACTCTCTGCATTGGTGGAATCCACAAAACCTTTGCAAGGGCCGACCGTTCCAAGAGCCTGTCCCACAAATAATACTGACAGCGGACGCGTCTCTCCAGGGATGGGGAGCTCATGTACTCAATTACACAGTGCAGAGACTATGGACTACACAACAAAAGAAGATGCACATCAACCTTCTGGAACTGATGGCAATCTTCCTGGCAATGAAAGCATTCAAAGTACACCTGTGCAACAAGGTCGTGTTGATCCGGACGGACAACATGACTGCCATGTACTACATACAGAAGCAGGGAGGAACACACTCTCCACAGTTGTCTCATCTGGCTCAGAGCATGTGGAAGTGGGCCATTCAGAGGAACATATTCCTCATGGCGGAACACCTCCCCGGCAAGGACAACCAGATGGCGGATCTGCTCAGCAGACACAGCCACCAGATGCACGAGTGGAAGTTACACCCATCAGTACTCCGACCGTACTTCCAGCAGTGGGGTCATCCAGAGATAGACCTATTCGCCACAAGGGAAAACGCAAAATGCCAAAGCTTTGCCGCCAGGTTCCCACATCCACAGTCGCAGGGCAATGCGATATGGATGAACTGGTCCGGCAGATTTGCGTACGCTTTTCCCCCAGCGCCGTTGATACCGCTGGTGGCACGCAAACTGCGACAGCACTCACTGACACTCATCCTGGTTGCTCCAACATGGGCACGCCAGCCATGGTACACCACCTTTCTGGAACTTTCCGTGGTGCCGCATCAAAGGCTGCGGATCAAACCCGCGCTTTTGACGCAGAACCATGGAGAAATTCAACACCCAGATCCGCAACAGCTGAACCTGGCAATCTGGCTCCTGAAGTCCTAGAGTTTGGCTACCTAAACCTGCCACCTGACTGTATGGAGATCATTAAGGAAGCTAGGAGACCCACTACGAGAGCTTGCTATGCAGCCAAATGGAAGAGGTTTGTCATTTATTGCAACAACAATGACATTAACCCGCTCGACGCATCTATTCAGAACATAATCTGCTATCTATTACACCTATACCGATGCAATCTAGCATACACCTCAATCCGTGTCCATTTAACCGCAATAGCAGCCTATCTCCAAAACAGGCAGCACCTCTCTTTATTCAGAGTGCCTGCCATCAAAGCCTTCTTGGAAGGACTTAAACGGGTGATTCCCCCAAGGCACCCCCCAGCACCGGTGTGGAACCTCAACTTGGTCCTCACCAGACTAATGGGTCCACCCTTTGAACCTCTCCATTCTTGTGAGATTCAATTCCTTACCTGGAAAGTTGTTTTCCTGGTTGCCATCACTTCCTTAAGAAAAGTTAGTGAACTCCAGGCACTAACCATTCAAGAGCCATTTATACAAGTTCACGCAAACCGGGTCGTACTGCGTACCAACCCCAAATTCATGCCTAAAGTAATATTGCAGTTACACATGAACCAAACCATCGAACTGCCTGTTTTCTTTCAAAACCCACAAAATGTCGCTGAGAGGATGCTCCACACACTAGATGTAAAAAGGGCCCTCATAAACTATATTCACAGAACTAAAATTTTAGGAAGACTAAACAACTCTTTGTTGCCTTCTCTCCACAACACAAAGGCAACGCCATTTCCAAAGCAGGTATAGCCAGATGGATCGTTAAATGTATCCAAATTTGTTATCAAAAAGCTAAACGCACATTAACGATTCCACCACGAGCCCACTCAACACGGAAGTTAGGGGCCTCCATGGCTTTCCTGGGAAACATTCCTTTACAAGAAATATGTAGAGCAGCCACATGGTCCACTATACATACATTTACAAAACACTACTGTGTAGATGTACACTCAAAACAGCAGGCAGCTGTAGGACAGGCTGTTCTCAAAACTCTTTTTCAGACTGCTGCAGCTGGCATGGGTAGCCGCCGCTAATAGGAGGTACTGCTGTGTATTCTATGCACAGATATGAATTCAGCAGCCCACATGCCTCGAACTGAATATGCTACTTACCAGTATGCATCTGTTCTTGGCATGTAGGGCTGCTGACATTCATATCGCCCACCCTCCTCCCCGGTGCCTGTCGCAGCTGCAGCTCTCAGAATTACTGTATAGCATGGTCATCACTTCCTGTATCTACTCCATCACTGCCACAATGGCGAAAAACAATCTGGGGATGGAGAGGATGCCCATGCGCACTGTGGTCCAGGGGAGGAGTCACCCATCTCAGGATACTTCGAAGACTCTTCCAGGACAACAATGTGCAATCATCCGGACCCAACACTAGGCGGCGATCTATGCACAGATATGAATGTCAGCAGCCCACATGCCAAGAACAGATGCATACTGGTAAGTAGCATATTCACTACGCCACTCTACTCTGCATCACTCTACGGCACTGCACTCTACATCAATCTACTCTACACCACTCTGATCTATTCTGCACCACTCTGATCTTCTCTGCACCGCTGCAGTATACGCCACGCCGCTCTACTCTGCACCATTCTACCCTGCAACACAGCACTTTTCACCACTGCACTCTGCGCCACTGCAATCTACGCTACGCAACTCAACTCTGCTCTTCTCCACTCTACAACACAGCCCACTACTCTTTACCACTTCACTCTGTCACTGCACTCTACACGACTTGAGTCAAAACCAATGTAGTCAATGTCACTGCACTCTACGCCAATCTACTCTGCACCACTGTACTCTACACCACTTCACTCTAGGCCACTCTACAACATTGCACTCCACAATACTCCTCTCTTACACACTCCTCCATTAAACCCTACCCCACTCTACGACTTTATATGCCACTCTACTCTGCAATGCTCTACACAACTCACTCTGCACCATGCCACTTTACTCTAGTAATCTAGGACCCACTTCTCCACTCTGATACTCTACTATTCCACTCTGCCATAACTCTACTACACTACTCCACTCTATGCCACTCCACGACAATCTACTTCGCTCTACGCAACTACCTCTACAACACTCCTCGTTACTTTACTACACTCTATACCACTCCACTCTACGCCTCTCCACTCTAACTCACTGTGCTACTCCACTCTGACACTCTTCTCCCTCCACGCTACTCTGCGACGCCCCACTCTATGCCACTCTGCGCAGCATCACGCCACTCCACCATTTAGCCAGGCTGAACAGTAGCCACGCTGGTGTCCAACATGGCTAAAGCACATTGGCAAAGCCAATAGCTCTTGCATTGGCGAGACCTATTGGATTTGCCAATGCTATTTAAGCTAGGTGCCAAGCTTGCTGGCATACACACATATTATATATGTGCATGTGCACATAGTGTCTGTCATATTGAAATTCTCCAATTAGAAAAGACAAACCAATCTAAAGCAAAAAATGCTTAGCTACTCCTTCCCTAAACAAATAGTAAGAATAAGTGATCCTAGAACATCTGTCAACAGGAAGATGAAAGGAGGACATCATCATCAGTAGGAATTATGGTGAAAATAAGATGTTCAGGTTGAAGAGCAGATTCAGAGTAATATTCATTGTTGCATCGTTCATTACTAAAATGATACACCTTATTCAAATATTATACTTAGGATTATGATATACTAATTATAACATAATAAATATTGCGTTCATATTGATGATGAAGGTTCATGATGGGGTCCGTTATTATCATGTAATAGCAAGTGATTCTCAAAAAGATCTGCCACATTATTAACAGTCCTTTAGTCCTGTAATTACAACAAATTATCTCTACAAAGGGGGAAGTTACATTTGGGGTCTAGAGAAATCTACTGTATGTTTGGCCCCCAAAAAGTTGGAGTTTCACAGCAAGGAGAATCGTTCCATATATTCTCTCTGTGGAAACAGGTAGAGGTTAATTAGGCTCACCATATGTGTTTATATGGACTTCCAGGTGAACGTAGATAGGGTTCCCTATCCTGGAATGTGGTGAGTGTGGCTCAGTGCGTTGGAGTATTCCTGAGATTTTAGATGCTGTTCAGTCCTTGAGGTTTTGGCCAGCACTGTGTCATGGTTCCTTCCTAGAGCTAGTGGTTGCCATTTCATTTGCAAAGAACATTCTACAATGAGACAGCACCAGTATTTTACTACTGATGCCCCATATTTCAAGAATTACCACTAGTTTGCCAGTGTCAGTATTTTGTTATAGAAGTCTGTTATACCAAATATTACTTTTAATATGGCAGCCAGCCAGCACCATCATTTTCCAGTGGGTATCCTTATATGCAAAGTATTATCTAGTACACCAGTACCAAGTATTACCTCTAATATGTCAGTACCAAGTATTACTTCCACTATGCCAGCATTTTGAGTGTCGCTGTAAGCCAAGAATTACCTTCAGTAAGCCAGAGAAAACTGTAGTCTCATAAGCATAACACCACATTTTCAATCACTCATTCTCACTTGCATTCAATCACTCACTTATGCTCACTTACGTCCTCTAACTCGCATCTTCTCACAGACTAATTCTCAATCACTCTCACCCATTAACCTCACTTACTTGCACTAACTTACTCTCACCCCCTTATACTTATTCTCACTGCTTCTCACTCACTCATTCTCACTTAATTACACTTGCTGTCATTCACTCACACTCATTCTTTCACTCATTCTCGCATTCCTTCTCACATTCATTCTCAATTAATCTCTCACTGTTTCTTGCACATGCTCTCTCGTTGCTCAAACGCTCCTTTTCTTGCATCCTCACATTTAATAACTTATTCTTACTTTCTCATTCACCTGCATTCACTCTTACTCTCACTCCTTCATTCTCAATTGCTCTCTCTCTCTCTCATACTGACACCCACTGCTTCACATTTCACACACATAGGCACACAGACAGGCTTGCACAAACACCATTCAAAAGCACTTTTCGCTGTAAGTTGCTTCCTGCGTGTAGGAAAGTAGGATCTGCTTTCATGATTTACCCTACTTTTTGCTAGTGTCAGTCTGTTTTTGTGAATAGTCTGGCTGGAATCCTGCTAATCTGTACCCAAGCCACTATGCTCCCTCCCGAAATCTGCTAAGATAAGTACTTTGGTACCTCCACAATTGGCTACTGGTGTACCCTTGAAAGTCTCTAGTATATGGTACTGAGGTATCCAGGGCATATGTACACCAGGGGCCGTCCTTGGGCTGCAGCATGTATTATGCCACCCATGAGAGACCACTCAAACTGTGACTACAGGCCTGCCATCACAGCCTGTGTAAGCAAGTGCTACCACCACTTAATACAGATTTGTTTCCTTATATCTGCTACACTCAAAACCTATACGGCACCCCTAAGGCAGGCCTTTCAATCCTGAAGGCAGGGTGCCTGATTAGAAGCGTGAGGGTGCCCCTGCATGAGCAGGACACCGATACAAACCCCGGAGTTGATTCTCCAGGCTTTGTAAGTGCAGTCAGCCATTTAAAAACATATAGTAGACATCAGTCATTATGAGATGTCTAACTCTATAGTGCTGCACCAAACCCGGTCATGTTTGGTATAAAACATGTTGAAATCATACACCAACACTGATTCCAGTGTTGGAAGTATGATCCCTTGTACTGGGGGCTCCCTTGGGGTACCCCCCTGTACTCTCAATTACAGCCTTTAAGGGTCGGACAGCAAGCTAGTGCTGCTGCTGACCACAGGCATGATTTTGCCCTCCTGCTGCTGAGCCAAGCTCAAGCAGGGGAAGGTAGAACAATAGGTTTTCCTGTTGCAGGGAGGTGTGACCACCTCCCATACAGGACTTAGTGTATTGGGCTGGGGTGGGGGCACTTGCCAGCTTCACCATACTGCTTTGAAGGGCACAGTTGGTGCCCTCCTTGCATACTCTAGTTAGAACCAGTTCTGGGAGCCCTTGGCTCCTGCTCTGATGCAAAACTGGACAAAGGACATGGGAGTATCCTCCCCTCTGTCCAGCCCCTCCTCTGGGAGCGACCCCTGAGACTTCCTAACCCCTTTCTTAGGGTATAAAAGGGCTTACCTGTGGGTGGGTCCTCAGATTCGTAGTGGGACAAGACTCAAGCCTGACACCACGTCACTCTTCGACCATTTGGACACTTGGACTTTACCTGGAACCGAGACTGCATCAAGGAAGACTCCTGCTGCTCCTAGTCTTGCTGTTCTGCAAGTCTTCTGCATTGTCTGTGCTTCTTCCAGGCTCTTCAACAGACTTGTGGGCATCAAGGACACCAAAAGTAATCTCCCTTGGAGTGAAGGAGTCACTCCCCTGCATCTGCAGGCGCCCCAACAAAGCTGACCAGTCTGCTGCTCCTGAAGTCCCACGGACTTCAACAGGATCAGCAACACAGGTGGTAGTTCTGCAACTCCATTGAAGCCTGACCTGCCCTCTCTGCAACTTTGAGGCCAGTATCTCTTGTCGGAACCACTGGGACCAAACCCCTGTGCACTACATTGACTTGCTATTGCCATAACTTGTTGGCTCTGCACTCTAGAGATCTTCCGGCTACTAGATGCTCCACCCTCCAGCATCTCTTCCTAACGAGATCTTTGTCCTCACTGCATCCTCTGTACCGTGGGCCTTCATCTTTGGTGAGCTGCTTGAGGTCCTCTTGTGACTCCTGTGCCTTTGGCCTGTGGATCCTCTTGAGGCTCTTCTCCCGCTTCAGTTGGATCCCCTGCTTGCTCGGGGCCAGCTCTGACTCCTGCTCTTGGTGAGTCCCCTGGACCTTGCTGGTCCCAACGTCGTCCCTTCTTCGTTTTCCACATCTGTTGCTGCTGCCAAGGCTTGTTGGTGCACCTGCTGGAAACCGTCCCCCTAGTTCTCGACTTCCAATGTGGGACAGCTTGTGCGCGGCTCCTCGTCTTCCTCAGCCTTGCCTGGTCCCCACAGCTGCAATGACAAGGACTCCGTCAGTACTCCTGCATCTTCCATCATCAGTGGGCATTGCTCTTCCATGTCTCCTGGTCACACCCGAGTGCATAAACTCTGTCCCCTCTGCTTGCAGGTTCCTCTTGTCACCCTTGGATTCCACTGAACTTTTGTACCTTCTTCGCCAACGGCATCTTTTCTGAAGTCCTTCATTGTGGTCTGTGGCGGTTTCCGACATCACTTCGCACCTATGCACCCGGCTTCTCTGGTGCTGGTATCCTGGATCCTGGGGTATCCACAGATGGGGTGACTCCCCAACCTTCTGTCTTCCACAGGGTTTCTTCAGGGACCACTGGGAAGGGTCCTTCTTCTTGAAAACTGCTACCGCGACTTTCCCATTAACTTCTATTGAGTACGCTGATGTGTTCCCACTTTGCACACAGCCTCCACGGGCTTCCTGGGTACTTACAGTGGGTGGTTCCTTGGGTCCCCAGCTCTTCTGAATCTTCTTGTCCAATTCTGACTTCGGTCGCAGTTCGCATTCCACTTTCTTAGTATATGGTTTGGTTTCCCACTGGAGTCCACTGTGTAGTGTGCTTACTTACCTTTTGCAACTGAAGTATTGTTGTGTATTTGTGTTGATATCTCGGGTTAGGAGATATACCGATGTGTTAGTGAGTGTTGTGTAATAAATAGACATTTTTATAACTTCACAGTGTGTTTTTTTCATTTAAGCTACACTACATGATTGGATCTGGTGAAACAAGCTGCTTAACACTCCTTCTAGACTAAGCCTGAAGGCTGCTCTTCACAGCTACCACTTAGAGATCTTTCTAAGGCTGTCCAAGACCACTAAAACCACCATAAGGGTTGTCTGGATTATTGCAAGGTGTCTCACTTAAATAAGTGTGACCCATATACGGAGCCAGCCTCCTACAATGCGCAGGTCTGGTTTGTATTCCTGTGGTACCATTTACCCATAGGCAGCCACACTGCTCCTTCCCGCTTCAAACAACACTGAAACATGAAACTGAAACTTTGAACCTGTTAATTGCAGGCAGCAGGTTTCAGTCTCTGATACAGCACTCAGGGCTACCTTTAGCTGTGACCAGGCACTTAAGCATGCCAGACCCCTAATTCCAGAGCTGGAACTTCATTAGCCCTGGAAAACCACTCAGATGGCTGGTGCAAGGTGCCTTCATGTGCCATCACACAGCGTCACTGGCTGCTGCTGAACCTAAAGGTCAGTATTTTATGATGACCGTGAATAAATGAAAAAAATTTTATTCACTGTTGGTATAGAGCTTCATGGTCTGGATGGAGGAGGTATCCTCTTTAGTCACACATTTGTCAAGAGGTATACCTGCAGGCTACCTGCCGGTATTCCTCTTGACGATTGACCTGCTGGTTTATCTCATGACGGCTGTGTGACTACAGAGGTTACCACCTCCGTCCGGACCATGAAGCTCTAGTTCCCTAGAGTTAAGGAATCATGATTACCTGGGTTGTCATACTAGAATTCACATTCGGACAACTCTGCACTTCACACTTACTTTCTGTTAGAAGTAGTGATCGGATCCCCTTTTGCCCTGATGAATGGCCCGGACCAGTATCAGCATGTATGTGGGCAGAAACATCTTGGCTTAACATGTATGGCTGTGTCATTGTACCTGTTTACCATCCCCTTTGTAAGTTTTAGTTGTACATAAGGTGCCCACTATTAAAAGTATTAACATGTTTAGTTTTTGTCATGAACTCCCTTTGAATGAGGTTGAGTCTTTCCTAATAGTCCCATCTTACCACGGTGAGATTAGGTTGGTAATGATGAAGAATGCCAGAACTAGTTGGTGAGGCCTCCTCATCCAATCTAATTGGCACTTTAGGATCAATATATATGCCTTTGTGATTCCAAGTGAATGTTTTTTTCAGGACTTACTTCATTATTGTCTTGGTGGTGGTGGAGGGGAATTGGTCTGATACTGTTGGCCATCTCACTTTGTGTATATCTTGATTTTTGCAGAGGGTGTGCTTTGCTGTACCTCCACCTCTCCTCTTGTGTTATGTTGTATCTAAGTCAATCTAAAGTTAGCTGTGGAGCTGGTCCTCCTGCATCAACTCATTGCCTCTATTCCTGTAGGCCTCCAGAAGGTGTCCGACAAGTTGTTAAATCTCCTCCTAATAGTACCTTTTATACATTGAGAGGAGGAGACCCACCAAGTTTGGGATGCTCCATAGTGTTGCTGCCCCATCTGCAAAACCTTTTTTTCTGGCATCATTAGTCCAACTTTCATTTTCTAAAGGAGGTAAGACAACTGTGCCTTGTGAGGTACTGGAAAAGCGCCAAACTCCCTGTTGTTTTTGGGAATAAGGTATTCATGAGTTCTTCTGAAATGGACTCCTCAGAGGAAAGCCTTGTCTTCTTGAGGGGTGTGGGATCAGGCTCCTGTGTTGGTACAGTATAGAGTTAGCTCTGCCTTGCACCTGGGATCTCTTGGAGTCAGTAGTTTGCCAACTTTGACACCAACCATTTTGGGTTGCTAACTTTTCCAATGCCCTTTCAGGTCATGGCTACTGAGCCAAAAGTGTCTCTCCATGCCAAGCAGGCTTGATGACGCTAGCCATAGCTGTATGTCAAGGTCTCTCAAGTTACTTCTTGGGGCTCAATTCCTGACTCCTTCGGGAGTAGTACTCCGCTTTTACATGAGACCAGAGGGTCAGTCCTGTTGTGCTGGAGAATTTACTGGTGTTTTTGGGGTGATCTTTGACCACTGTGCCTGCTTCCCTCCCCCCCCCCTCCCCCCCCCTCCCGAGTATCCTTTCTTCTATAGTTTGGATCCCTCTCAGGAAAGCGTGTCAGGGCTTTCATCAACTTGTCCCTTCTGCATCCTGTAGTGTGCACATCGTCTCTCCCTCCTATCTTGAATAGTTTTCACGCTCTTAAATGCCCCAAACACAAAGCAAGTGGATTCCTTGTGGCCCGTCCACTTTTACTCTTCTTTGCTTACTCTACTTACTACACTCATGCATTGGGGAGAAAATACAATCAAAGGTGGAGTCTTTGTCCTGATTTATTGTGGGATTCAGGGAGGAGTAACACAACATCTCAAGACAGAAAACAACTTTGAAGAAAAACAGCTTGCAAACATCCACACCCAACACTTGATGCAGGGGTATGCAGAGCTTGTGAATTTACAGCACTCTAAGGTACAACTTGACCGTTGCAGGGTAAGTAATGTTTTCCTTCGGCTTATATCATTCTATGACGCTGCTCCTGTTTGGTTAAAGTTGTGAGCATTTTTAGCCTCAAGTGCAGCCCAGGGAATGAAAGTGCAGTCTGTTCAAGACCCAGCATTTATAGAAGACTTAGTTAGCCTGATGCTTCAGATGAGATTCTGTGAGTCTTCTTTCCCCTTAACCTAGCTGTGCTTGTACTCTTTGAAAAGTGCAATTGAAAATGTTTTTTCTGTGTAGCTCATTTGCAAATTTGACTTAAGCTTTCTTGTTAGCATAACAATGCTTAAGTCTTCAACACATGGCAATCTTTTTAAAGTCCGATCTTGTGCATCTGAGCTCATTCTAGATGGTCACTTCCACATCAGCATATTGTCACTGTGAAGAAAATGTGTTAATTTGTGAGAACAGAACATTACATATCCTGCCCAAACTTCCCCTCATTAGATGTCACTGCTTTTAACCTCCAGACATGTCAGACCAAGTCCCAAAATATCCTAGATAAGGTAAACTGATCTGATTAAACCGCTAAACTGGACGAAACTGAGATTAACTGAAGGTCTTACTTTGAACCTCTGAACACCTCTTCTGGTGAAATATTGGTATTTACACAGTGTGTGGTAGAATAGCTGAGATGTTTGACACCAAAAACCATTATCGATGTGAAAATATGAGTTGATTATTAGTACAGCAGCTTGAATTGATGATGGTTGTGGCGCATTGCATCTCAGATTACACATATACCATTGAAGTGTCCCTTTGTGAGCACACCACTCCTAAAATCTGACATACAAGCACTATCAGTCAGTGAGGAATAGCCAATTTCCCAGCTCCATTCTATGTTCCATAGTAACAACTCCGCTGTTAAGCTTGTCCAAGTTGGGAAGCCCTGGAGAGATTCATTTCACTGGGATGTGAAGGAGTAGCTGACCCTCAAGTATTATATGCCTTTACCAATGTAAGGGAGCCTTCACATGAAACATGGTTCCAATATTTTCAGTTAACCGAATTGGCAAAAGTTAGCTTTATCAGAATTGGGAGCACGTGGAAATTGACGCCCTTTAAAAAGTTAGCACGCTACAGCAGTGAAATTAAAGTTTTGAACTCTGCAGTCTGTAAGTTGTTGGTTGTTACACTAGCCTGCATTCTTGCTCTTATGGATAGCATGAAATTCTAATTCAGCTATGAACACATTTTCCCCTAAAGGTTTGTTTGAAGATATGATTCTGGTAGTCCGTAATAGGAGATGTGCCCATCATACTCTGCAGTGTTCTCTATATGACTTGGAGTCCATTAAAATACTGAAAACCTGACTGGTATACAGAACATTTTCCTGAATGTATTTTCTCTCTTTTGATTTATTCAGGTGTTTGGGGAAGCGCCTTTTCCATCTTGTTTAACAGAGTGCTTGGCGTATCCACTAAGTCCCAGAATACAGGATCTACAATGGAAGAAGAATTAGGTAACAATGTACAGTAATCAAAAAACGTGAATACCGGGCAAGTTTCCCCCTGGCATATGGGGGACGCTGGTGTTTTATGGGATGGGTTGGCATCACTTGCATAAACGCATTCTCTTTTTTAAACCTGTTTCTGCAAGAACTGACACAACATTTTGATAATGTATGCTGTTGCAAAACAAAGCCATTCTCTGGGGGCATTGCTGGGCATGAGTCAAAGGCTTCCAGTTAAAAAGGTGGCATATGGTGTTTTGCTAGTTCTTAAAGGTAATGCAGAGTCGAAAGACGAGGTTGGTAAAGTAGCTTGCAGCATCTGTTACATGCATTCGTTCTAGATAAGGTGTTTTCTGTGCACCTGCACCTCTTCTATCTTGCAAGTTCTGTTGCTGGTATTTATACATTCCAGTGTGAAGCTTTTTGAATAGTGCCACCATGCACAGCTTAAAGACATTGTACATTCCAAACAAGGTGGAGGGGAACAATACCAGGGCACAAATACGCAGTAGCAAAATCAGTGTATATTTTTCATTTACTAACGTCCTTTGCATGCAATCTTTTCTTCTTATTGTCCCCACTGATTTCTCTTAGGCTTTCTCTGTGCTGCTTTTAATTCATTTGTAACTCTTGTGTTCTCCTGCCCCATCTCTAATTCTCTAATTCTCTCACTATCTCTACTTCTCTCAACTGTCTCACATCTTGCCAGTCTCACCTTCATCTCCCAGTATTACAAACTCATTTCCACATTTGCTTTTGTTGTCCCATCACTGTGTCTTTAGGTTTGCTTTGGACTTCTACTTTTGTCCTTTGCTTACCTCCACCTCTCCCAGTCTTGATTTAACCACCTTCCCTTAATTCCGGCTTTTTCAACTGTTTTCTGGTAGTTTCTAGCTCTCCTACACATTTGACACCACTTACAGTCCAGGTAAAGTGACTGCCTCAACCAGTAAGTCCCCGGCTACACTTCTGGATCTGTTTGGAAGCATCCAAACCATTGATGACATGGCCGTAGAAAGACTGATGTGCATGGTCATGCAGACTGATGAGTTAACTTTGCCATCTCCAACAGAGCATGGACATGGTAAGCTAGTGGTCTCCCTGCATACACCATGCGGAGGGCGAGCTTACCTTTGGTGAAGATTTGTAGGGTCCTACAGGCTATTTGGATTTAACTTTGAGGAGAATGCTCATCCGCTAACTGCCCGGTTAAGGGGTATAATGACAAAACTTGGGTCTCATGGAACGGGTATGTCTATTCGAGCAATCTGTCTGTGTGCTACTAGTCCCCCTGCAGTCCACTATCAGACAACCAGAACAGAGCCCAAAAGTGTCTCACAAAAAGGTAGTAGAGGTGCCGAAATTGTAGAGCAAAGATTCAAGTTTCTATCAAAATGTTAGATTTTGCCTAACTAGTAGGCAAGGTAAACTCTTACTCTGATTTTCTACTACCGAAATAAACAAACAGACTTCCTCTGAAGGAGACACAGAGTTGCAAGGCATGTACCCTTCAGGAGACATATACAGACCATTTGTGGTTTATAAATCTAGGAAAATGCCAGCATCTGGTTTATAAGAGTGGAAGAGACGAGATTGTCAACCTCTTAAGTCATCATCTCCTTTATGACTGGAGTCATTCCCTGTCCGGAGACTTATCTGAAAGGTATCACTTTGGCACATCCCTGCGAGCATTGTCCAAAAATAGCTTGGTTTCCAACTCTGGGATGGCGTTTGGGTAAATCAATACATAGGGGTTGCAGGCTAAAGGATCGTGTTCTGATCGTAAGCACTGCATGCTGATGTGACATGGATCCAACAAAGACATCTTTATAGGGCTATTTGAGCAGAGATAGGCTCCGAAAATCTTAGTAGAAGGCATTAGACCTAGTTCTTATTGAAATTGTAGGTGTTTTATCAGTGAAGCACCAAGATGAGCTCCGGCTCCACATTGATGGATTGTGGCAGATGAGCAGTTAAGGTGAAGCTGCATTGTGCTTGAATGCTATTGATTGGGAAAAGTTTTTTTTGATCCAGTCTGCACCGTTGAGGACATTCATAAGGTGAGGAATCTGTGAGGAGCTATAGCATCCACCAAAAATATTGTTACTGAAGATTGGTAACGTTTTGTTCGAGACATGTAAGCTGTAGGTCACACCCTGTGCTTACGCCTGCAATCTAGTGTTGGATCCGGATGTTTGTAAGTTGTTTTTCTTCAAAGCAGTCTTCCCAGTCACGAGGTAAGGTGACTCCTCCTTTCGTTGATAGTGGGCATGGGCATCGAATCCATTGGGTTTTTTTTTCTGTCATTGGGTTCGGGCGTGAATTGCTGTGCTCCGGTTCAACACCATTCTCGGGTTCCCCTCGGTGCGCAATCCCCTTACCCTCGATGGTATTGTTATTCGATTGCGTTTTCCATTCTCCACGTATCGTTTAGGGTCAGAAAAAGCTTTCGATCGGAAACTTCATGGAAGGCCGTTTGGCCTAGCCGCATCAAGCTACCTTGCATTCGATGGAACGGACTTCATTTAAATTCTGCCCTCGATGCCACGCCAAGTACCGCGCAGCGACTCGCACGAAGTCTGCAACTTGTGCCTCTCTCCAGAGGACAACAAACAGAACTGTGATGCGTGCCAATCCTTCCGATCCAAGAGAACGCTCCGTGACCGTCGGGCTCGACGCCACAAAATGTAACACAGCAGCTCCATTCCGAATCTCTTGGGAGAAGACTCCAAACCAGACTTCTATGATGAACTAGGAACCGAGGAAGAAGAGGAGCCGATTTTCGTGTCAGAAGCTGACTCCGACATGGACGAGGAGCATCCGCATTGTCAGCGGACCGCGAGAACTGATCCTCCCCTGCACCCAACTCCCCCTCTACCCAAGAAAAAGGCTCCTGTCCCTTCTCTGCTTTCGTGCCAAGGTCAGCACCGAGATCACGTTTCCAACGCCCCGCCTTTGGGCCTGACACCGAAACAAATATCAAAGCCTTCCAGCTCCGGATCGAGTCAGCTGCATTCGGACACCGAGCCGAAACAACTCCTTCGATACTGAAACCGAAACAATATTCGGATCTGAAGACTTCGGCGCCGAAAACCTCAGCTCTTAAAATATTGGCCCCCAAAGATAAAACGACTCTTACTCCTTCAAAGGAGCCTCGTTTCGACAGCCCCCCTTCAAACCCGGACCCGAAACAGAAAGAATTGGTGATCAATCCCAAAACCGAACATATCTACGCCAAATTGCCATCAAAACTCAGACCGGATTCGGGGAACATCTATCACATTCCTCTTCAGAGGAAAAAGGTTGACACTAACCCTTCTCCTCCCCCTTTATCACCTCCTTCCCCAACAAACCCAAATTTGTTAAAACCACCCACAAATTCACCACCACAAACACCTGACAGCCAGGATCATGTGGACAGAGAAGATGTTAGTTCTGATCCATGGACTGATTATATCACGGATCCAAACACCGATAATGATCCAGACCTATACCCTACAAAGCCCTCTCCACCTCATGATAATGTAGAGTATATAGAACTAATAAATAGGGCTGCTGAATATCATGGAGTTCAGCTTCATAAAGACTCACTTGAGGAGGATTTTCTCTTTGATACACTGAGCTCTCCCCAAAGATCCACTCACGCATTTCCTATGCTTAAGGGTATGCTTAGCCACGCGGACGACATCTTCTAAGATACGTGTTCGTGCACAAATCCTTACACCAAGGGTAGATTAAAAAAATATAAGGGTGCTCCATCGGATCCAGTTTACTTCAAGGATCAATTACCCTTAGATTCGTTAATGGTTTCTAATGCCCGTAAACGGGCAAACTCACATCGGGGATGCCCCTCCTCCAGACCAGGAATCTAAATTGATACATGCCTCAGGGAAAAGAGTAGCTACACAGGCAGCCAATCACTGGTGTATTGCCAATACCCAGGCTCTCTTAGCCAGATACGACCGAGGGCACTACAACGAATTGGAACAATTGCTCCAATTTCTCCCTGATGAACATAAGTCTAAGGCACATGACCTAGTTCAGTAAGGAAAGCTAATTTCCAATGCATCTTTTAGATGCGCTTTAGATGCAGCTGACACTGCAGCTCATGCAATCAACACCAGTGTCTTGCTAAGAAGACACGCCTGGCTTAACATTTCAGGGTTTAAACCCGAAGTACAGGCTTCTATTTTGAACACACTCATTGATAAGGGGCATCTCTTTGGTCCTGTTGTTGACACTTCCTTAGAAAAGATGAAAAAGGACACAGACGTGGCAAAATCAATGGGAGCCCTACAGTCCCCATCTAATAGGGGTTCTTTTCATCGCTTCTTCTACAGGGAGGGGCTCCAAAAATGTATCCACAGACGACACATCTACATCATATTAAAACCAACACTCCGTCATCCTCTTCAAGAGGTTACTTTCAAGGCGGATTTAGAGGCAATAATGACAGAGTGACTTGCCTCCCCTTCCCCCGATCATTCCACACCTTTTGGGGGACGTCTCTCAATTCCGCCCCATCTGGCATACAGTAACTTCAGACAGATGGGTCCTAGGAATTATCCAATCTGGTTATTGCCTGGAGCTTACAGACAATCCCTCAAACATCCCTCCACGTTCACACAAAATGTCACCAGAGCATCTACACCTCCTGAAAGAAGAGGTTCAATTTCTTTGCCAAAAGGGAGCTATAGAGCCTGTGACATTACAATATCAAGGCTCGGGCGTGTACTCCCTATACTGTCTCATACCCAAAAAAGATGGCTCTCTCAGGCCTATATTAGACCTCAGAGAACTAAATCAATATATTCACTCAGATCACTTTCATATGGTCACTCTTCAACAAGTGCTCCCACTCCTACAGCAAGGCGACTTTATGTCTACTCTAGACTTAAAGGATGCATACTTCCATATTCCAAAACAGCCCGCTCATTGCAAATATCTCAGGTTTGTGTTAGCGGGACAACACTACCAATTCAAAGTGCTTCCATTCGGAGTCACCACTACTCCCAGAGTATTCACTAAATGCCTAGCAGTAGTTGCTGCTCACCTGCGAAGACATCATATGCATGTCTTCCCGTACTTGGATGACTGTCACACCTTGCACAAGTCATTTCGCTACATCACAATATTTATCTCCTGGCAGAACACCTTCCAGGAGTAAACAATCAAATCGCAGACCTCCTCAGCAGGCAGAGACAACTGATTCACGAATGGGAACTTAACCCTCAAGTTCTCCTCCCATTCTTTCATATGTGGGGTTTTCCACAGATAGATCTGTTCGCCACACACGAAAACGCAAAATGCCCAAACTTCGCCTCCAGGTATCCGCACCCTTTGTCCAAAGGCAGTGCACTATGGATGAATTGTTCAGGGATATTTGCCTACGCTTTTCCGTCTCTTCCACTCATTCCAATGGTGGTTCGGAAGCTCAGACAAACATCCCTCACACTGATCTTAGTAGCTCTCACATGGGCCCGTTAACCATGGTTCACTACCCTGTTGGAGCTCTCAGTAGTTCCTCATCAAAAACTACATCTCGCACCCAGTCTCCTCACACAGAGCCATGGAGACATAAGACACCCGGATCCCAAAGAACTCAACCTAGCAATCTGGTTCCCTGAAATCCATAGTGTTTGGTTATCTGACCCTTCCACCAGACTGTATGAACATCATTAAAGAGGCCAGAGGGCCTACTACAAGGGCCTTCTACCCAGCTTAATGGAAGCAGTTTGTTATATATTGTTAAAAACAACCATATCAATCCATTAGAATCTTCCATTCAAAATATCATTTGCTATTTACTACGCTTGCAGCAATCAGGATTGGCTTACACATCCATTCATTTACATCTCGCTGCAATAGCTGCATTCCTTAAACGAAACAGCATCTGTCACTTTTTATAGGACCGGTTATCAAAGCTTTTATGGAAGGACTCAAGAGTTATTCCACCAAGACTTCCACCTGCTCCAGTGTGGAATCTTAAAATTGTCCTTACCAGACTAATGGGTACACCTTTCGAGCCATTGCATGGATGTGAACTTCAAATTCTCACTTGGAAAGTTGCTTTCCCCATTGCTATTACATCACTGAGGCGAGTCGGTGAGCTTCAGGCACTAACCATAGAGGAACCTTTTTTCCAACTCCACAAGGACAAAGTGGTTCTTCGCACTAACCTTAAGTTCTTACCTAAAGTAGTATCTGCCTTTCACATCAATAAATTTGTTGAGTTACCCGTGTTCTTTCCTCAACCAGATTGAGTAGCAGAACGAGCTCTACACACTTTAGATGTTAAAAGAGCGTTATTATATTGCATAGAAAGAACAAAACCATTTTGTAAAACAAAACAACTCTTTGTGGCTTTTGCTCCACCACACAAAGGCAATCCTATATCTAAATCTGGTATTGCTCGGTGGATTGTCAAATGTATTCAAACATTTTATGCTAATGCGAAAAGAACTTTAACAATACTGCCTAGAGGGGGAGGAGCCTAGCGCTTGACCAAGATGGCCGCGTGAGCTTTGAGCTCCCGAGACCCACGCGCCCTCCGTCGACTATCCTGTCTTTAATCCTGTTTTATATGCACGGCATCTTGCAGATGACTCGTTATGGAGGCGATTGATGCTGCCCGATTTCGGATCGTCCACCGGGAACCGGAGTTATGCACGGCGGAAGATTGAGGCCTATCTCCGAGGGATGCCAGGGGCTGGCGTTGGCAGGATGCCCGACCTCTAATTGAACAACAGCGGCCAGGCGAGGTGTGAACTGTCGGACGGAGGTCCCCGTCCTTTCAGTTTCACTTTCTCGCCCTTTGTCTGCCTTGGCCCGGGAGTGCTTTCGGCTGCTTTATTATCCTCTGGATGCTCTGCGCCCTACTCTGCCGGGCTATTGCAGAACTGATTTCTCCTGATCCCTCTTACTGAGAGAGGGCCGTCTTTTTGCACCGGCCTGCTTGGTGCCAGACATGTCGGGTAAAGCGGAGGTGGATCGGCTGAAATCCAAGGCTACCAGGCGGGGAGCCTATACTCAAGCCAATAATATGGACCGCTATGCCCAGCAGAAGGGGTCGCCTGGTGGATCGAGCCAGTCGCCGGATGTAGAGAAGACTGCCTCACCCTCGGCCTCGGAGCCCTCGTTGCAGGATGTCATGGGCGCGCTCGAAGGGATGCAGGCTTCGATTGGGAGACAGTTTGATGCCCTGGCGCAGAAAGTGGATACCATCTTGGTGGACGTTAACCTGATCCGCGCGGATTTGGGCAAAACTAATGAACGGGTTAAAACTCTTGATCTCAAGACCACGGGCCTCGCTGATGATGTCTCGGAACTTCAGACTGAGGTTCGTAAGCTGCGGGCCGAGAGTGACCTCTCCGCCCGTAGGCTCGAGGACTTTGAGAGCCGGGCCAGGCGCAACAACGTGCGCATTATCGGGGTCCCGGAGTCCTCGGACGAGATTTCTGTAGACCTGATCGTGGAGGACTTGGTGCTTAACCATCTGAAGCCTAAGGGCCTTGGGAAGTTTTTCGCAGTTGAGCGAGCTCACAGAGTGCCGGGTGGGAGGCCCAAGGTGGGAGCTCCACCGAGACCGATTGTCGCCCGGCTCTTTCACTTCCGAGATCGGGACGCTATCCTGCAAGCATCGCGGGTGATGGGCCCGGTCCCTTTTCAGAACGCGTCGGTGAGTTTCTATCCTGACTTCACCCAGCTGGTGCAAAAGCAAAGGCAGGGTTTCCTGGGGGTGAAGAGACGGCTTCGGGAGAGGGACCTGAAGTATGCCATGCTTTTCCCTGCCAGATTACGTGTGGTGTACGAAGACCGGACTTTCTTCTTTGAGTCGCCTGCTATGGCCGATGAATGGCTGGACGCTTTGCCCCGACGACGGACTGGCGAGGATGCTGCTGCAGACGGGGACAGTGGCCGGGATGGGCAAGGTTGATGCCTTTGGAGCCGGACTGACTTGATTTGGTTCTAGATAATGACTTGAACTGATTGCAGTAAATGCGGAGGGTTGCGGGAGGACGATGGGAGCTCTTTCCTCCCTCAGGGTACTTTTTGTAGATTTTGGTTTTGGTAGGGCGACAGGCACACTGCAAGTTGGGGGGGCTTTGTAAGCTGCAGCAGGGGTGCAGGGTGGGGGGGATAGTTGGGATTTTGGGTTTGTTGTTGGGGGGTTTGTTTCTGCAAGGCGTAGTCATCATTGTCAGGATTGTTCCATGGTGGCTCTTCGGGTGTGGGGTGGGCCTCTCTGTGTGTGGGGATGGGGGGTAGGGGTTTAAGTGTTCTTAGCTGGAATGTTAATGGTTTGGGGGATCGCATTAAGCGGGGATAGTCTTGCAGTTCTTGAAACGGTCTTTGCCGGATGTGGCCCTACTGCAGGAGACACACCTTATAGGTAATACTTGCTATGCTCTTAATAGGAAAGGTTACAAATTCATAGCTCACTCTGGATTCTCCTCCGGCTCCAGGGGTGTGGGCATCCTAGTTAGAGCTTCACTACCGTTCGAGGTGAACTCCACCATTGTTGATGATAGGGGGAGGTTTGTGGCGGTGGCGGGGAGGTGGGAAGGAAGAACTTTGGTTTTCGTTTCGGTCTATGTCCCTCCTGCCCTGCAGGCCTCCACGTTTACAGATCTGGGTAGGGCCTTGTTGGACCTCCCGGAGGGTATGCTAGTGGTGGGGGGTGACTTCAATGCTGTTGGCTCTGGGCTGCTGGATAGGTACCCGCCCAGAGACACCGGGGGGGCTCAGAAGTGGCTTCCAGACTTTCTAGACACACTCGGCCTGGTAGACTGCTGGAGGCTCCGGCACCCCACACAGAGCCAATACACCTTCCACTCCGGGGCGCATGGTAGCCTCTCTAGGATTGATTACCTGCTCACTCTGGCTGCTCACGCCTCATTGGTATCTGAGGCCAGGCATATGGCGCGGGGCATATCGGATCATTCGCCAGTGTGGGTCCGGCTGGACGTCGGCCGCGAGGGAGGGGGCAGGGTTGCTCCTATTAACCCCTGGTACTTTCGTGACCCCAAGATGCGCAGTGCGCTGTTGAAGACAGTTGATAACTTTTTTAAGGACAACCAGGGGTCCGTTGACTCGGCCGTGTCGTTGTGGGAAGCATTTAAGACCGTGCTTAGAGGAGAGGCCCTCTCCTTGGTAGTGGCAGCCAAGCGGCGGAGAGATGGCGAGGTTATGCAGGTTGAGGAGGAGATCGCGGCTTTAGAGGGGGCGCTAGAAGGGCAGGTTACAGAGGCCTCACTGCATGAACTGAGCTTGAAGCAAGCCGAATATAAGGACCTGGTGACGAATGCCGCCAAGACCCTCAGTAGGGAACAGCAGGGCCACTTGTATGATGTTGGTGACTAGGCCGGGAAGCTCCTAGCTTGGCTGGACAAAAAAGAACGGGTTAATAGAGTGGTGCCGGAGCTGACGAGAGAGGGGGGAGAGGTGGTTGTAGATCCTGAGAGGATAGTACAGTGTTTTTCGGATTATTTCCGTATGGTTTATGCCTCAGTTTCGGATAGGCCGACCGAGGATTCGCTTGACCTCCTGCGTGATATCGCTTTGCCCTGCCTTTCTGACGTGGATAGAGATGATCTCGATGGAGATATAACGGTTGATGAGGTGGCGGGTGCTATCCGCGCGCTGAACTCGGGCAAGGCCTCGGGCCCTAATGGCTTGCCGATTGACCTGTATAAGCTGTTTCCGGATAGGGTTGCCCCTCACCTGCGCGCCATGTTTGTGGAGGCGCGTGGGAGTGGGACCCTCCCGTTGGATCAGCGACTGGCGACGATTGTTGTGATACACAAGGATGGTAAACCCCGAGATAAGTGTGCCTCCTATCGGCCTATATCACTCCTTAATGCTGAGCCGAAGATTCTGGCTAAAATTCTGGCGGGCCGCTTGGTCAGGGTGCTTGGAGACTTGATCCACCCGGATCAATCCGGTTTTATTCCGCACCGTAACACTGCGTTAAACCTTCGGCGCCTTCATGGTGTGATTGCCAGGGCGAGCACGCTGCGAGAACCAGGTATTGTGGCGTCTCTTGATGCCACGATGGCCTTTGATACGGTGGAATGGGCATATTTGTGGGCTGTGCTTGCCAAGTTCGGATTTGGCCCTGGTTTTGTGAGCTGGGTGAGGTTGCTATATGAGGGTCCCCTTGCGAGTGTTGTGGTAAATGGGCGGGCGTCGACTCCGTTTCAGCTTGGGAGGGGCACTCTGCAAGGTTGCCCCCTGTCGCCTTTGTTGTTCGCCCTCGCCCTCGAGCCGCTGGCGGCGTGGATACGCTGGCACCCGAATATACGTGGACTTAGATGGTCGCCCGAGCACGAGGACCGCATTTCGCTATATGCCGATGACATCCTGTTATATCTTGCCTCGCCCAAGAACTCGCTTATAGTGGTCTGTGACGTTCTGACGTCTTTTGGTAGGAACTCGGGTCTCGTCATCAATTGGAGTAAATCGTATCTATATGTTCTGAGTGGCGATGTTCCACCTGTCCTGCGAACTTGCTCGATCCAGATCGCTCAGCAGGGCTTCGTGTACCTGGGGACTTTTATCTCCACGGATTCCACTTTGCGATATGAGAGGAACCTGCCCTCCCCCCCTGGCGCGTTTGCGGCGGGATGTTGAGGGCTGGCGGAGGCTGCCGCTCTCCCTCGTCGGGCGAGCCGCCTTGTTCAAAATGATGTCTCTTCCCCGGTTCCTCTACGCCTTGCAGAATACTCTCGATTGGGTACCGGCCAGTTACTTTCGGGAGGTCGAAAGCCTCCAACGATCGTTGTTGTGGGATGGGCGGCCGCGAATAGCGATTGCTAAGTTGACGCTTCCATGGTACGACGGGGGTATTGCGCTTCCAGACATTCGACGCGATTATTGGGCCACCCAGTTGAGCGAGATTAATCATGGTTTCTATGGCCCGGCCCTCAGCCCCGGTTACGCCATGGACAGATGGTTGCTGCGCGGCGGTAATTATCATAGAGCGTTGTACTCGCGGTCCCTGGTCTCGTCCCTCACGGGGCCCACTGGGGTGGCGGTGCGTGTGTGGAAGTTGGCGACTGACTCGCTGGGCTGGAAGGATAGGCTCACCCTTGCTACCCCGTTGTTTGAATCTGAAAAATTGGGTAGGCTTTGGCATACGAAAGGTTTTGATAAATGGGACTTGATCGGTATTTCCAGGGTTGGAGATGTGCTGATTAAGGGGAGGGTGAAGTCCTTTGAAGAGTTGCAGAAGGAGTATGAGTTGGGGACATCCGAGTTCTTTCGCTACGTTCAGGTGCGTCATGCCCTGCGGTCAGTCCTCGTAGAAGGTGAGAAGGTGCCTGAGTCCTCTCCTTTGGAGGACCGGATCCTCGATGGCCATATGCCAGAGAGCACGATCTCTCTCATCTATAAGAAATTGATAAATGTTCGAGCGGATACGCTGTTGGGGCTGCGGGACCAGTGGACTAGGGACGGACTTGAGCTGGAGGACGAGGATTGGCAGTCTGCTGTTTCCTCTCCTAAGGAGGTCGCGATCCCATCACGTCTGAGGCTGGTGCAGCTCAAAATACTCCATAGAATTTATGTGACGGGGCCAAGGCTGGTTCATATGGGATGCTCTGAGGACGGCTTATGTAGGAGGGGCTGTGGTATGGTGGGTACTTTCCTGCATATCATTTGGGAATGTGGTGTCATCATGGAATTTTGGAGGAGAGTCCATGCAGTGATGGGGGAGGTGACGGGCATTGCTATGCAGCCGGAGGCGCGGTGTTGTCTCCTGAATGTTTGGGGGCCCACTGATCACGATGAGGCACAGACCCAGTGGGTGACTCTGGGTAACATGGTGGCTAAGAGAGACATCGCGCACCTGTGGGGCTCCGCGGGGCCCCCCACATTGACTGCGTGGAAGGAAAATATGGACTGGAGTATGCTCAGGGAAAAGACAGTATATTGCGCTAGAGGGCGCCCTCGGAAGTGGCATGCCATCTGGGGGCGGTGGAACCAATACAGAGGGGGCATATGTCTTGCCCCTGATCTGGATCCCCCCGAGGAACAGCTTTCTTCTTAATATTCTTTCCAGCTCTGTATATAGATTTGATTGTTAGTTGACTGCTTGGGCCTCTGCTTTTCCCCCCTTTTCCTCTTATCATAGTACTGTGACTGTTAGACGAAGGGGGTCCGGTCTCCCCTGAGGGGCAATCACCATTGGTATTCAGTGTTTTCGCCTTGCTGGGGTTTGTTGTGTGTTTGTGTTTATTTAAAAATGAAACCTTTTCGCTGCTCCTTTACTGCACTGTGGACGCTTCTTTGTTCTGCTCTCCTAAAGCTGCCGAACCTCCGGGTTGTCGGCTGAATAGCTGTGTCCATGTTTTTGAAGAATAAAGGTTTAAAAAAAAAAAAAAAAAAAAAATACTGCCTAGAGCACATTCCACTCGCAAACTAGGGGCTACTATGGCTTTCTTAGGAAACATCCCCATAGCTGACATCTGTAAAGCTACAACATGGTCGACACCGCACAAATTCACCGAGCGCTATTTTGTAAATGAGTTAGCGAGACAGCAAGCTAATGTAGGTCAGGCAGTACTTAGAACACTCTTTCAGACAACTGTAACAGCTACAGGTTAGTCACCACTTTGGGAGAATACTGCTATGTAGTCTATGCAAAGCATGTGATCTACAGCTCACATGCCTCGAACGGAAAATGTTACTTACCCAGTAAGCATCTGTTGTTGGCATTTAGAGTTGAGGATGCACAGGCACCCACCCGCCTCCCGGGGTACCTGTACCTGTTGCAGTTTCTTACTCGATACATTTTTTTAAAACATATTTTTATTATCATTTATGGTTTTTCACAGTTGCATTACACAATATTTGCAGCAGCTAAATTTCGATGTAGTTATTATTTATCACACTAGACAGGTTTAACATACGTTACAAGTGCAATCATGGGGTAGGACGTATCGCCATCCAGCGTATGCTTGCTCACAGTAATTGCTCATCCTGGCGCGCACACTAGCTCGCCTCCCCAACAAGCGACCACTATGATCCCTGTCTAACGCTATTTCCTCGCCCTGTCTCGGTGGGCAACTCCGGCTCCCTACCCAGGTTTGGGCAATGTCTTCAACGATAATACACTTGATCCATTGACCGTAAATATATAATCCAATAACAAGAGAAATAAACCCCCAAAAAACTAAAAGAGGAAAACAAAAAACACACTGCATGCCAAGGGGGGGACAAGGGTGCATCTGCTTTTAAGGGTGCTGTCGAGGTTCTCAATAGTTAGGCAATGTATGCCGCACCATGTATATGGTACCTAGAGGGGGGGGGGAAGGGGACAGGGAGGAGGAGAGGAGCCCCCTCTCCGCGGGCCCTGGGCCCACACCCACCGCTCAAGGCTTCCCAACCTTGGTGTCACAAGTCTACTTTCCCAGAGGGACGAGGCTGGGTGTTGTGGAGACCCCTTCTGTCAGTCCCATCCGTGTTGCCAAGTATGGATCACTCACTGCCACTCACCGCCTCCTCACTAGTATTTTGTGCGTGTTCCGGATTTTCCCAGTTTGCCAATACCTCTTTCCATAAATCTATCGGCTGTCTCCGGATGCCTCTCTCCTCCTCCCAACTCAAGGGTCTGGCCTCCGCCCCCGCCCAACTGATAACATCACTGTTCCAACTAGCCACCTGCGGTCCCATAGCGGACTTCCAAACCAGTGCAATCCGTCTCTTAACTAAGCCCAAAGCCAGGTCTACAAATCTATTCCCCACTTTCCGTTTAGGAGTACGTGGGAAGAGACCTAACAGACAGACCTCCACAGACAACGCCATATCCCTCCCCAATGCATCTTTTATCCGAGCTAGAATTCCTTCCCAGTACGCACGTACCACGCTGCAACTTCACATCATGTGTATGAAACCGGCATCCACACAAGCACACCTTGGGCACTTCCGCAACTCACCTCCGTACATAACATTTAATCTATGGGGCGTCATGTACACCATATGTATATAGTTGAAGTGTGTATATTTAAGTCTGGTGTTTCTCGAAATCCGCTTGTAAGATCTCAGTACCCTACCCCATTCGCCATCCGTAAATTCCCTGCCTATCGCTGTTCCCACCTATACCCTGGAGATCTGTCATAGGGCCAGTAGCTGCGGCAACCAGTGCTTCATAATGCCATTTCACTTGGTGTCCCGCTGTACTCAACGTATTCAGCGCATGTAGTACCGGATGGGTCGCAGGCTCATCCCCCCCCCTCCCCCAATAACTGACCAAGGGTGCGAACCAAGGTTTCATACAGCAGAAATTGGCCGGGAGCAAGGCCATAGTTATCCATCAAATCTGTAAACGAGACTAGGGAGCCACCTTGATGACAATCGCCCACTGAGTCTAAGCCTGCCTCTGTCCACACCACCAGCCTTTCCGCCGCGAACACCATCAGAGGGTCACCATGCGGGAGCCCAACCAAAGTTAGCATGGGGGAATACCATGGGGCTCCTCCCAGCCTATGCACGTAGCGTTTCCAGTTGTGTATGGCTGTAAGCTGCAGCACTGACTTATATGGAACACTGATTTACCGGTCGCAATAACTTAGCCAGCAGTAAAGCTGGGTCACAGTCAGGTTCCATTAGCCAGGTGCCCTCCGCATTCACACGTTCCATCCACTGCACCAGCCACTGCAACTGGGCAGCCAACATGTACAGTTCAAAGTCAGGCACCCCCAGGCCTCCTAGCTCCATCAGATGTTTTAGCGTCTGCAGGGAAACCCTGTGTCTTTCATTCCCCCAGATCAGGTCTCTCACCAAGGCATTCAAAGGACTGAACCATCCCCGGGGCATCAGGGTCGGCAGATTAACAAAAAAGTACAGCAATCTCGGCAGCATAACCATCTTTAGCAAAAAGACTCTCGCCATGATAGGTAGCTGTAAAGTGCACCAAAAGTGCACACATGTCCGAAGAAACTGCAGTGCCGTATCCAAGTTCCCACTCCTCAGATCTTCCAGGGAATGAAAGACATGTATCCCAAGATATTTGAATGTGTGGGGTGCCCAGTTGATGTCGGCTGGGAGACATGCTGGCCGAGGCAACGGGCCTATCAAAGGAAACAAGTAGGTCTTTTTCTTCAAGCCCGACAACGCCTCAAATCACTCCAGAAGTGTAAGCCCATTTGAGGTACCTGGCTCTGCTGTCTCCAGGTATAACAGATCATCAGCATACAATGAAATTGTATGTGTTTGCCCATCCAATCTAAGAACCAATCCCGTTCCACCCTGCTGCATCAACTCAGCAAGGGGTTTGATCGCCACTGCAAACAATAGGGGCGAAAGGGGGCATCCCTGCCAGGTCCCTCGTTGGATGTGATACTGAGTTCCAGGTCCGAACTTGTGCGGTTGGCGAGGCATACAACAGTTGGACCCACTTCACCCACCCCTCCCCAAGGCCTAGTCGCAGCATGGTCTCAAAAAGGTACTCCCAGACAACAATTTCAAAGGCCTTCTCCAGATCGGCTGACAGCACTGTCGCCAAGGGCATGGATCTCGCCTCTTCATGGAACAAAACATAATATAGCCGGCGCAGATT
Organism: Triturus cristatus; assembly: GCF_964204655.1. Lineage (NCBI taxonomy): Eukaryota > Metazoa > Chordata > Amphibia > Caudata > Salamandridae > Triturus > Triturus cristatus. The sequence continues at coordinate 318,491,210 of NC_140586.1, read as the reverse complement.
ATAGGAAGTGTTGCGGGAGGGGATAACGCCGTTCTGATCTGCATGAATGATGGTGTGCATATGCAGGAGCAATCTGACCGCCAGTATTTTACTAAGAACCTTGAAATCACGATTGAGCATTGAAAGTGGTCTGTACTCTGTAACTGGAGCGTTGGCCTTCTTAGACTTGGGGAGGGATACTACCAACGCTCTCTGGATCGATTCAAGGAGGAAACCCGGTGTAAAGACTCTGCATATAGGGTCACCATTCTGGGCGCCAATTGATCCATGTATGCCACGTAAACCTCTGCCAGAAATCCATCCGGATCCGGTGTCTTCCCCTTTGCCATGGCTGCGATAGCGGCCCTGACCTCATGCAGGGTCACTGGACCCCCCAGGTCATCCTACACCTGCCCCTCTTAAGTCCGCAACAGCAATTCTTCCAGGAATTACCGGACTTCCGAACGAGAGACCGGCCCAGGGCTAGAATATAACTTCTCCTAGAAGGTTCTAAACAGAGTGTTAATGGCATCTGGGTCATGAAGCAACTCCCATGTGTCTGCCTGAACCTGTGTAATCGGTGTTCCGCTGCTCTCAGGCTTAATCAACCACGCCAATAGACGACCGGCCCTCCCTCCTCCCTCTGCACCCTGTCAAGGTATTCCCGGTAACTGTGGTACCTCAGCCTTTCTAACGCATCGCTGTAGCTAGAGCGGGTCTCCTGTAGACTCTCTGCAGAGTCAGCTTCCAGCCCCTGAACACTGTCCAGTTGCTGGATCTGAGATTCCATGTCTAATAACTCTTGCTTAATTTCCCGCTGTGCACCGATTGATTCCCCTAGGCAATGACCTCGCACCACCACCTTAAACGCCTCCCATTCCACCAATACGGAGGACACTGATTCGGCATTGACTAAAAAATACGACTCAACGAGAGCCCTCAAGGAATCCCAGAAAGGCGTATCTTCCAATGCAAGCGGGTTCAATCTCCACAGCGGGATCGGGGGCCGTCTCCCAAGCGGCCGGTGTGTCAGCAATAGGGAACTATGATCTGAAAGGGTCCTACCCAAATACTCTGTGTGTGTAACAGTCGTGCCAAAGCCTGGTGTGCACAAAAAGGTATCCAACCTGGTGTGAACCTGGTGCATAGGAGAGAAATAAGAGTATTTCCTATCTGCCGCATTCTGTAGTCTCCATACATCCTCTGGGCCACAGTGACTTATCCAGCTTCGAAACCCCGCTGCAACTCAGTGCGTCTGCGACCCCAGCAGAGGCGGGTAGGACCTACCCGCCTCAGTATCCGCAACACAGTTAAAATCACAACCAAGGACAGTGTGCTCCCCCCCCCCCCCCCCCACACACACACACACACACACACACAGTCAACCAACTGAGCCGAGAGGGAGGTGAAGAATACCAGCTGTTCTACATTTGGTGCGTACACATTCCCAAACACCACCTCCCTCCCTGCCAGCCTCCCTGTTACCAAAACATACCTGCCTTCACTGTCCACCCTAGTACGGGTGTGTTCAAAGGGAACCCCTGGCTGTTAGAATATCAATACTCCTCTAGCAAAAGCAGAGTAAGTAGTGGACATAATTCGACCTCTCCACCTCCTGCGTAGTTTATCTACTTCCCCACTAGTCAGATGAGTTTCTTGCAAGAGAGCTACATGCACATCACTTCTCTTCAAATACACATATATCTTATATCGTTTGGCCATAGACCCCATTCCCTGTACGTTCCAGGTAATGAACTTAAGTGGATGATGCATTGATTAGAATGGTCCCACAACCACCCACCCCACCCCCAATTGTCAATACACCAGTATTCACCCCCCACCCCCCTCCGCATGCATAAGACAATAAGCAAGAACAAACATCCCCAATAGGGCAACTCCCCGACCCCAGGACGGTCTAGCAACGGCTATCCGCCCAAACCACAGACAAAACAGCATCAACGAGTGAAGGCCCAGAGCTGCAAAGCTAGGACCTAGGGGGAGCATGGCACACACCTCAGGTGCCCAACGGAAGCACCAGTGTCTGCCCAGAATGCGTCAGCCTTGAGTGGCCGATCCAGCCCACACCCGGGAGCGCACCCAATCACCCTCCTCTGGACCCCAATCAAAAGGAGAAGGCACAATAAGAAAAGACAGGGGGGGGAGCCAGCACAAGGAAGGAAGAAGGTGCAGGAAAAACAGGTGATAACTAGAGAACGACGTCCCACAGTTAGATAAGTTCATCGGCCGTGTTCGGGGTCACATCCGGTAGTTTAACACTGCCACTACAGGACGCATCTGAGTACGATTCGTCAGTCCCTTTCTTCGACCCCGTGCCTCCTTCTGATGACGATCACCAGTCCTGCATCATGACTGCCACTGCCTGTAGCGCCTCCTCTCTTTCTTTTTCAATCTGTGATGGACTCTGCTTCTTCGAGCTCCCACGACGCTGACACCTCCGCAATCTCTTCCTGGACTTCCGAACCCCAGGCTGAGCCACCTTCAATAGTGTCCAGGGCCAGCCTTCCTTTTTATAGACTTCCAACCACTCCCAGGCTGCCTTGGGATCTTCACAAAAGTGCGTCTTCCCATCCAGCACTAATCGCAGGCGGGCCGGGAACATAGAGTATAAATTCCTTCGTCACGCAGATCCCTTTTGACATCAAGGAAGGAAGTGCGGCACCTCTGAACCTCCAATGTATAATCAGGACAGTGCGACACTTTGCTATTGTCAACCACATATGGTCCCTCTGTGCGCGCTTTCTGCAATAGCAAATCTCTGTCTTTGAAATGGAGCAGTCTGGCCACCACCGGGCGTGGGGGCTGCCCCGGGGCCGCCGGCCTGGTTGGAACACGGTGTGCTCTCTCTAAATTGGGACAAGCCCTCCGGTGCCACCACCACCCGGAGCCATCCCTCCAAGTACTGGATCATATTGTTACCTTCCACTCCTTCCGGCAGTCCCAGGACTCTCACGTTATTACTATGGTTCTGCCCCTCCGCGTCCTCAGCCCTCCGCTCCAGAACAGCGACTCTGTTGGACAATTCCCCCACCTGACTGGATTGTTGCGCCGGTGTAATAACTGCCAGGGAGAATTCGGTCTGCTTTACCCTGTCCGCCAACTTGGCATGCTCCGTCCTCAACAGGCCCCGGCCCACTGCCACAGTGCTTATGTCCTGGTGTAATGTCGCCTTGGTGTCAGCTATGGCTGCTAGTATTTTAGCCAAGTGCTGCTGGACAGGGACGTCCGAGGGTTCACCCTCTGGCTCCTTGTTCACCTGTTCAGGTGCTGAGTCCTCTTGGTCTGGGGGAGACCCCATCGGTTTCCCCTCTGGGTTTTTCCATCGCCAGTGGAGTATCTAACAGAGGATCTGGTGCACCCCTCTCTAGATGGTCGGGCAGCAGCCGCCAGGGTGCCAGCTACCCACCACTCCAGTGCAGAGTCACAGAGTCCCTACGTTGTGCGTGACTCGTCCCTGCACCCTTCACCTGACAGACACACCCCTCACCTTTAGGAGTCCGGGTTCCTCTGGCCCACTGCGCTTGTGTATTACTCCCCCGTCCTGTCCTCACGGTGCCTGAGCTTTGATTTTGTCTAAGTCCATTGGCAGGTTCAGTGGGGGCCAACCATCTCTGCTGCATCTCAGTGTGCCTCTGCGCCAGGGTTGTGCCCCGCAGTACCAGCCAGTGACCCCACTAGACCCCAAGTCTTCACCATCTTCGAGTCGGGGCCCAGGCAGGTCTGTGGCGCCTTCCAACTCCCGGGGCCCCCGGAGCTACTCTTCAGTCACCTTCAGCACTGTGCGTCCACCCAAGCGGCCAATCATCCACTAACCAGGGTAAGAGTCTTCCGCTTCTGGTCAGTCCGCCCGAGACCCCAGTTCTTTCAAGGGCTGCCATGATACCACCGGGACCTCCACCGTTTCCCCCCCCCAACCGGGGGACACAATCCAGCTTCAGGTACGGATCCGGCCGCACCCTCCTGGCTCCAGGGCGCAGGCAGAGTCGTATGCACAGGGCTCCCAGGCAGGGCAAAGTCTTTACCATGCTACTCGGTCCAGCCCCAGGCATTCTCCAGGCGGAGCGCACTCCACAGCCACTTCCAGTGGTGCGCGCACAGGCCCAACTCCGTACTGCGGGCCTCCTTTGCCACCAGCAATCTGCTCAGGCCCCCAAATAAGGGTCAGGTTGCCACCGCTGCACTTCTCAGTGGAGTGAACACCAATTGGGCTCTCCAGCGCCTCAGAACCCCTTCCGGTGTGTCTCACCAAAGCTCTAATCCCCTCCGCCACACTCATTGCTGGGGTTTCTCTGGCAGCACCACTGCTCTCCATCTGCCGGGGATGCCAGCTGGCGCGGGGAGCCCCCCACTGCAGTCGGACTCTCTCTGCCCCAGTCCACGGGCACTGAACAGTCCGCAGCAGGTCAGCCCGCACAGGTCCGCCCCACCCCTCAGTCGCAATCCAGGTCTCCGGCCGCCAATGCCACACCACAGGCCACTGTCCGCTTCTGGGAGGGAGTGTCGACGTCCTTGCTCCAGCCGAGCCCGCCTCTGTTCTGTGTGGTCGAGTGAGACCTTAGCCTTCCATTTTGCCCAGGCTGCAGCAGCCGACCACTGTGTCCTGCACTGCTCTCCCGCCCCGAACCTCCGACCGGGTATTACCTCGCGTAGGGGGGGGGGGGGGTCTCAGCCACAGCTTCCCTCGTCGGCTTAGCAATCTCCCCGGGTGTCCTCGTCGCACTTCTGTGTGGGGCGGCAGCTCGATGCCCCCGGCGCATTCAGAGCGTTTCCTCGCATTCAGTGTGCGGGTCACCCGGGGGACCAGGTCAGGGCGGAAAGTGCACTCTCTCAGCCTGTTCTTACTCACATACATACGCATGGACATCTCTATGCTACTCTTACTAACTCCATTCTCACCCTCTGCGGGAAAACAATCTTCAATGGAGTCGATGCCCGTGCGCACTATCACCGAAAGGAGGAGTCACCTTACCTCGTGACTGGGAAGACCTCCTCGAAGAAAAACAATTTGCAAACTGTAGCGGGATGTAAGAAGGGTCGGAGACTAAAGTATCGGAGGACGGTGGTTTTATTGTTTTGTACACTCTTTTCTTTTGCACATAAGGTCGGTAGAAGGGAAGGGGGTCGTCGTCCGGGGGTTCCGGAGCTGTTCGCGGGTACTGGTGTTTCCTTCTGCCGCTTCTCCGGTCCAGGATGTCGGGTTAGGACTGCGGGTGGTAGGAATCCGTCCCCGTGGTGCGTGTAAGAAAAAGAAGGGAGACGGTGTCAGTAGGTGGTTCTCTTGTCATACGATCGTGAGGGGAGGGGAAGTGAGGACATACACCGTGCCTGATTCCTGCTAAATGTGTCAGGGAAGTGAGGGTACGGGTACCTGGATAGGAAATCTCCCTAGGGTTTCTGTACGTTATGCCGCCCAGCCCAGCCCAGCCCAGGATACGAGCCCGTACCTGCTGGTGCCACGCTTCTCCAGAAACGTGGCGGGGCGAGTCACCGAATCGTTGGCCTCCTGGCTCTGCTGCCTCCGTCCTCGTCCTGGCGGCTGCTCTCTCGTCCGGTCGGTATTCCTCTGTTCTCTCCTCTCCAAGTGTTCGCGTCCCTCTCTCCTCTCCAACGGTGTTCGCGCACACCTCGGTCCTGCCGCTTCCGTGTTTTGAAGGTCCTCCTTCCACGTCGTCATCGCTGGGGGCGTGTCGTAGGCCAAGTTCATCCCAGTTAAAGTAACAGGCCTCTTCCTTGCTTGTCACCGTCCCGACATCCGATCTCCGAAGTGACCGTTCAGGTTGCTGAGGGGAAAGAGGGGAAAAGGGACAGCGCATATCGTCATCAGGGAGCCCGGTTTCAGGGTCAGTCCGGGGCCCCGTGTTACACAAACATCCGAACACTAGATGGCAGGAGTATGCAAACAATGTGAATCTACAGCTCTACATGCCAAGAACAGATGCTTACTGGGTAAGTAACATTTTCCTTTTCTTTGATGGATAGTTTAACCGGATATTCCTCACATTTTGAATATTACCAGGCTGGATCTAGGTATTTTTTCAACAATGCTTCCCGCACACTGGTAAGTGAAGCTGCATGGCTCTGTGATGACTTCTCATTGGCCCAGAACTGATGGACTGGAAACGCATATAAGCACCACACGTGCACACTGACGTCTATTTCTTTTACTTTCCATTACCTTCGACATGGATTCTGAGCTCTGCTCTCAATGTTTTGATGACTCCTGATTTGTCACAGTGTGCTAGGAAGATGTCTCACCCTGAAGGAGGATTCCAGTTGCACTGACCCTGCAGCAAACAATTGTCAGTAACAGACCCACACAAGATGTCTCTTTATTGCTTGGACACTGGACATGTCTGTGTTGTACATTAAGTGTGCCTTTATGCACCTGAGGGCAATCCAAAAACGGGAGGAGAAGGTTTGTCTCCGAGCATAAAAGGAGGTTGTGTTCAAACCGCGATCCCACTGTAAATTATTAGGCCAGTTCATGAGGTGGGGCCTACGTTAAGATTCCCATTCCCGCTTGAAGTCTTCAAAGTTAAAATCAGAAATGCACCATGAACAGAAAAAATTTAAGTGAGACTACTCCCCACTTGTTCACACAATCTGGCAGGAAAATGCTAAGGTGTCTCATGAAGGTTTAGGTGACCTCTGACTTGGATCCTGGCTCACCCAAATTTCTTGGGTTGTTGTTGACCCTTCAACAAATGGTGACCTTCAAGGAGACTGTGCTGTAGATCTTCAGACACTGTGGGCTCCCTCTGTCTTTTCTCTGGTCCTCATGGAGCCACACGTGTCCCCTGCTTGACTTCTGGCAAAAATTTCCCTGATGATGACTGCCCCTCAGGCCCCATTCAGGGATCTGTAACGGAGCAGGTCTTGACTTTAGCACCAGCAACAGGGTCCACACCAATTTTTTTTATGCCACTGCTGGTACTGAATCCATTTGTGATTCCAGTTTCTGATCTTGAACCAACATTGGCTATGACTGCGTCATGCTCTGAAGCCACTAAGGCGAAGTCAGTGGTTGTACAGCCAGACATTCAGCCTCTCCCTTGACACATGAACGGTCGGAGTGTAGAGGCCCTCTTCGGTTCCAATTCCAGTGTGGGCCAGGGCCTAACTAATGTCCTTCACAACACTATTGAGGACGAGGAGGTGAACAATCTGCTCTCCCCTCATTACACGGATGGAGGGCTGTACTTTGACTTCCAAAATGCCAGTGGGCTGGGTACTTCACCAGAGACAGAGCTGGGCCCGCCACCTAGTTAAACAACAGCCGAAAGTGCTTCTTTTTCTATAGTATTGTGAATAGGAACAGAAGCGAAAGATTTGTAATTGCCTGCTCTGGATACTAAAGCCAGTTTATTGACTGAAATTCTCCAGAAAGATTTGGCTTCATCTGAGCCACTACTTCATTTTGACACAGCTCTTAGAGAAACTCTCATAGCCCGTTGGTCTACACCAAGCAAAGCCCCTGCAGGCAGCTGATATGTGGCCAGACAGCTCAAGCCAGCACATGGAACCCCTGACCTTCTGATGAAACATCGAACACCAGAAAGCCTTGTTGTGCAGGCATCCACAAGTGTACTTCTTCTGAACGCTTTTCCTTTGACTGCCCTCCTTCCCCCAGCTTTTCTCTCTATGAATGCAGTGTGTATTCTTGCATTATGGGACATGGCCAGCGAGATCTTAATGGCAGTTCCAGAGAACCTCAGGAACTCACATGCCCAAACGATCTCCAAGATGCACAAAATGCAGTAAAATGTGCTGCAGGCAGAACAAAACACTACTCTCTGCACAGGCCATTCTGTTGGCTATGTCTTACCTGTCCTTCACTGCCTCATAATATTCCCGCATGCCAGGAGAAATTTTGGCAGATGACTGCTCAATCTTAATGTAGAAGGTCAACCTCCCACTGCCAAGGGTGCCATTGAGTGGCTGACGGACCCTGTGAAGTGCGAAGGATGCTACTCTTGCTACTTCCTCAAATTAAAGGACGGAGGCCTTGTGTCTATATACTGAACCTTTGGCAATTGAACTACAAAGAAAGAAAGTTTCAGTGGGCTCCGCACTAGAGTTTCCTCTCCGACTGTCCAGATCTATCAAAAAACAGCTCAGGCCCTAATTTAGTGGCACACAAATGCTAACCTGACATTTGGCAGGCCACTCTCCTTTCTCTACCCAATGTCACAGTTGTAACGCATGCATTGTTACTCAGTTCGGGCAGCTCTCTGGGAGATCAGGGGCCTCTGATGTTTAGCGAAATACGAGCTCCACATTAACCTTTTGGAGCTTTGGATGATTCCCCTGGCCCTGAAAACCTTCCTACCAGCCATGAAGGAAGGCTGGTACAGATCCTAACAGCCAACACAACTGCTTTGTGGTTCAGTAACAAGCCGGAGTCCTAGATGATGTGCCAGCAGGCTGTTTGTCTCAGGGGGTGGCAGACCAGCAGAAGATCTTTTTGGTAATGAATCACCTAGTGTGCCCCCGAATGCCTGAGCATAGGAGGTGAGCAGTTGTTTGCTGGTGGGCCATGAGTGGTGTCTCCTTCCCGAGGTGACATAAGGCATTGTTTGCCACCATCGAGTACGTGCAGTGTCTGGGCTTCTTCACACAGTAGTATAGTCAAGAAAGGTCATTATGGGACATGCTCAGTCTGTGATAGAGGCAAAAGGAACGATTGGTGGACGGAATGCTGAACAATGTCCAACATTCACCCCCAGTAGAGTTCTGGGCCTAAATCCATTGTTGTTTTGCTCAGAACTCTTACAGATTGGACCCAGTCATATGCAAATCGGTCTTGCCCCAGCTCCCCATGGGAAGACTCCGGCCCGAACTGCCAGGCCAAGTCCTTCCTGGACCGGAAACAACCTAGCACCGGTTTCAGGGTATCAGCCCTCATCAGCCAGGACCGCTTCAATCCAGTGGCACGGCGAGCATGATGTCCACGTCTGGGCATACTCGGCCCACTCGGGGTGACAGATGCACAAAGAACAATTGATGAACGGAATAGTGAACAATGTCAAACACTCAACCTCCGTCAGAGATGTGAGCCTAAATTCATAGTTTTTTTTATCGCAATGCCAGTTTGGAACCAGCCTCAGCAAATCAGTCTGACAGAAAAGTAATATGGTAGACAAATATTTGAATGGGGGTACCTCAATGCCAGGCACTACGTTACTAGGAGAGAGAAAGGGATAAATAACAAGAAAATCAACAAAGTAAAGCATGAGAGAAGGAGGGACTGAGACGAAAGCAAGAAGATAAATAAGGATGCAAGTAAAAAGAAAGGGTCAGTGAGCAAGTTAAAAATCAAAGAGTAAAGAAATGAGTGAAATCTGCTTAGTGAAAAAGGAAGAACAGAAATTTGAAGTTTTGGATGAATCAAATAAAGGTTTAGAATGTTCTGGTCTCAGTACCAACTCTCTGGGCAGGATAACTGCAACCAAGAAGAGTCACTCGGTAGTGCAGCTACAATCAGGTTGCAGCGAAACTGGGCTGTCAAGTCAAGCCGAAAAAATGGCAAGCAAGGATGAAGGAAAAGCAGATGTTCAGACATTGGAGTCTTCAGCTTGACTGCACAGACAAGGTGTACAAAAAAGTTGAGGTACCGGAAAGCAAAGTTGCTGTCATTGGCAGTACAGGCAGAAGAGGTGGGGTCTAGAAGAGCTGCATCCAATGGAGGTACATTAGCTGCGATATAACTAGTATAAGTGAGGGGGCGGGAGGGATGCAGCTTTTGGAGGTGGAGCCAGCTGGGCTTCAACCTAATCACTGTAGAGGTGCTGCCCGCTGTGCAGGCAAAACCTAAAAACATAAAAAGGGATAAAAATGGAAATAAAAAACACATTGGCAAAGTAAAATATCGGCCCACCAGAGCTGCACGGAAGTGCTCTTCTTTTTAGGTGGATGTGCACGTGTGATCAGAATAAACATGTTGCTCATAGTTCACGAGAGGCAATGGCCACTACCCTTTGCGGTGTATATAGTTAATGAATCTTTTTTTTTTTAATGCTGAAGACTCAACTCTGACTGTTTGTAGGACATACCTAAAATTGTCCCTCCGACCAACCCCTCAATGCTGTGGCGTTCCTAAAGATGCAGTGTCAATAAAAAAATCAAAAGGCTAAATCTATTGGTTTTGTCAATATTGTTTACATGCTGCACAGCAGCATGTGCAACATGGCTTAAAAAAAGCACTATGATGTGGCCAGCACAGACGCAGTCTTAGCGCTTTAAAAAGATTTTTTTTTTTTACTTTAAGCCATTTTGCATAGCAGCCTACTCTATAGTGTAGCGCGTAAGAAATAGTGCAGGGTGTGGGAAACACAATAGAGAGTGGACGAGGGTGGTGGAAGAAACTGTGTGGGTTAGAAACAAAGGAAAGTGGTATGGTGGGTTAAGTTGTGCGAGGAGTGGGTTTCAATAAAACAACGGTTCTATTGAAACCCAAGTACTTCTCTCGGTGGCCAAACTCCATGGCAGGACGAAGATTCGAAGCCCAGGGATAAGACCAATAGTAAGCAAGGAAACGAGTGACGTGGGGGCCATCCAGTGGTTATTAAAGATAAGTAGTGGGCGGGCTCCAAGTCCCTTTAAAGATTTTGGCTGGACCAATAAAGTAGAACTGGTCGGGCAGCAACATATAACTGATGTAGCACACCTGTCACAGGGCTCCTAATGGAGATACTATGCGTAGGAAAATAACAGCTCCATCAGAATGGTGAAAGGTGGAGTAAACACCACTTTTAAAGCTGTAGAGAACACTGCCTCGCCCACCCTTACCTGCTACAAAAGATTCACCCTTAATATAGCACTGTTAGAGAGCAGTACAGAAGGGACATACTTGAGTGTCTGCTCTACAAAAAAACCACTGCCGTTGCAAATGAGTGCCTAAAATGTACTCTAATGTTAATACAATTCAAAGCCACCACTGTAAATACAATTCAAAGCAACCCATGCACCAAAAACCAGTCATGACAACCCAAATCAAAACAAGTGTAGAGCGACATTAATTAAAAAACACAGAGGTCTCCGTAAGTTACTGTAGGTGTGTATGCTTTTTCACTGTAATGTGGATGTTGTAAGGAAAGCGATGCTGCACTATGTATGAGGCTGCTTATCGTAAAATCCGACAGGCATCCAAGCATTGGTGCATGGTGATCGGTTAAATAACAAAATAAATGTGATTTATTTTTGTCAAAGGACATTGGAAATATAGAACAAAGCCCACTTCACCTGTATACAGTTTTTTGGTATCCTGAATTGTTCATATTGTCACCTGGGTATAATCATGACTACCAGTATGATTGTCATTTACCTTTCATATCTGCTCTGTAGTTGCTTATGTACTGCTTTGTGTGAAACGGCACACTTGTCTGATTTACTCTACTCACCTACAGTACTATCTTCCTGCTTACCTGAGATTGTGAGAGGGAAATGGAGTAGGAATGTTTGAAAGGCGTGTGTGAGTGGACAGGGAAGGACGTATGGTGGTGGTAGGGGTAACCTGAAGCGACGTTTGGACTGAGTGTGATAGAGGGAGAACGAGTAGGAAGGCGAGAGACCTGGAAGAGGAGAGTAATCTTGGGGGAAGGTTGAAGTGCATATATGGAGGTTCAAAAGACGAGCAATATGACATACAGGGATTGGGTGAGTTAGGCAGTGGGAGATATGAGGTGAAAGAGAAAAATGGGCTGGGAGTGAAAACAAGGAGAATAGTTGTAACACTATCTCAAATGAGCAGATAATTTGGGAGTGAAGGTCTGGAAGAGAGAGAGAGAAAAAGAGAGAGAGAGAGAGAGAAAAAAGAAGACATGGCAGTGCTGCGAGAGCAGTCAAGTAAAAAGGCAGAAGGATATGCAAGCATTATGGAGGGTGCAAACTGAAGCAACTAAGACAGGACATAGTAAGTCACAAAGCAGTGCACAATTTGTTACTTGGTGAGAAGTTATCCCACTGGCCAACAGGGTGCTGGAAGGGACTGATGAGCACATTGGATAAGTAAGCAGATCACTAGGCCTTTTTGCAATCTAGACCCGGATGTGTAGTAAGCATTTCAGATAACTTGCAAGTTATAAGATAAAAATTGAAATCTGTGCCCAGTCCACAGACCTTTCCAATGAGAGATCCTGGGTTATACCAAACAAACCTAGTTTACAGTTAGACCTTTCAAAAATGGCAGAAATGTTTGAGAATAAAGTATGATCAATCTACTATATTATTGTATTATATTAGCAATGTTATTGGGCCTGAATATGTATATCATTGTTTATATATAGACAGTCACCACATGCTTCACTCTACAACGGAGATCCTATATCCTTGCTCCTCTATCACTTGTGGTTCTGTGCTACCTCCATCACAGAAGAGGTGTGACTTTTCTGGTGTTATCACCCATAGAGCCTTCAGGTTCCTGTGACATGAATATTCTTAAAAATCTGTTGCAGAGGATGCTAAAAGGGGAAACCAGTCTGCCCAAGGCTGCAGGTTTGTGTTCTATAGAGGAAATGTTTTTCCTTGGCCAAGAGCACCTATATACAGTGTACCTAAGCATCAGAGATCCAGTTTTTCATGTTCACAACAGTACCATAATATCCAAGGTTCGGCTGCCCGTAATGCCAGTGAGATGTCTACTTTTTTTGGAATATAGTGGAAAGATCCAGGGAACTGAGAGGGCAACTGCTTGACTCCTGGATTCCTAGGTAATGCACGTCCTGAATTTCAAGAGTTTTGAATGCCATATTCCTGAGCTATCAAACAGGTCTATCTTTCCACACATGTTCTCGCCAGTTACTGGGCTTTCCTTTGTCTAGTGCAGGGGTGATACCAGGATTATGAGTTATAGGAGTGAAAGGGTTGGTAAAAGAGGTAAGGCTATTCTTGACGTAGACTAGCTGTAGTGAAAATGTGTCCATTCACCAAAACAAAAGTGAACCTGTTAGTGAATTAGAAACCAAAATAAGTGGCTGATGTTGGCAAATTGGGGTAGTTTTGAACTTATGAAGACACACTGTACAAGTGTTTTCCAGGGTTTGGAAGACTGGAAGGATTTGTGCTTTTTGTAGGCAATGTTTGTTTTAAAAAACAGGAAAATCAACTGAACAAACTGTCACAGCAGAACTAAAAAAAGGCCCACAAAGCATTAAAAAAACTGACTTATACAGTGATCTGTCAGACCAGCCCATTGGGCACCGCCTGATTGCCCTAGAGGCCAGTCCATTTCTCTCAACCCAAGGGACCACTGATGGGGCGATGGTCAGGTATTACTTGGTTAGACAAACACCACTGCTTGTCTGTGCCCCACTCTAGAAGAAACCATCGCTCTTTGACCTGAAGATGTTGTTGGGAAAATGGCACCCCTCCCAAATAGAATAAGCCGTCTGCTGAGCCTCCGTTTTTTTTTTCCCACCCCGTACTAACTAGTCCGTGCTTCTCTGAAATTGCTTAACTAAGGCGAGGGGCACAGATAGTGAGATAGGCTTTGTTATTGTTTTAAAGCTAAATGCTTACTGCATTGGATAGTGAGAATGTGTCTACTGGCTCTACTACCCAGAGATAGTCCAGATGTTATATAGAGTTTAATATTTAAATGGTGCCTTTTGCTTAGTGTTTCCAATAATGGCTGATACCTGACCAGAGGGCATGATTCACCCAGCATCATATAGGTTGAGTGGAAGTCCAAATTAGGACTCCTGGCACTTGATCCACGGATACCAACTTAACCAGTAGACAGTATCACCAGGCAACCTTATCTTTGTATACATCAGTTTGCTTATCAGACAAGCTTTCACTGCTATTATGTCTCATAATTAAAAAGCTGCACAGTCACTTTTGCATAATGTGTGATAAACCACATTCAGGGCTTGTTGAAAGCCCATATGATCCAAGGTTTGAGTTTGTTACTACAGCAGGATGACGATTGAGACTAAGAAGTCTTAAAGTGATGCAAGATCACAGTTTTAATACTTGGGACTTTGGGTGTATAGTTTAAGCCACTATAAATCATTTAGGAACACTCAGAAAAATAGTTCACTGGTTAGATAAAATAACACCCAGTTTTTCAAAATTCTCCATATTGCAAATAGTATTGAGCAATCCAAAAGACCTGCTTCATTTATTTCATGTTTGTTCTCTCTCCGCTCAGGAGATACAAATTGAAAGCTTAATCAGGCATGACTGGGCAGAAACGAAAAGTCCCTACTAAAATGTGTTTATAAATGGCTAGTTGCTCCAAAAAGTGAACCCGTAGTGTGTAGTAGTCACCTGGTTCAGGCAGACTGAGGAGCTGATCTTTAACATGGGCCCAGTTCAGGCTACATGACATTCAAACATTCTCACAGAGAGGATTCTCATTTCTTTTAGCTACCGTAGTTACAATACCTTTCATTATGCAGTTAAAGCATAGTAACGTTTGTTTTTTAGGTGTACTTTGATACTATTTGAAGCAAACTGTTCTTGTTGTGTGACTGATGAGCTAAGTGACATCTGAAATGTGGTCATCTCCCTCCACATCCCCCACTCAACACCCACCTTGTGATGTACAATACAACGTACTTGCACTTTGGACTCTTTACGATGTACTTTTTACTTCAAGATATTTGGCTTCTTATAGGCAGGAGACGAGGGTCAAAACTACCAGACTTACTCTGGAGGCAGTATATTGTTGAGCAGAGCAAGTGTGTTAAATCTTCAACATCTACTGCTAGTGGGCACAGTTAAGCATGATTATGGCTTATCGTCTTGTTTTATCTTTCCACAGTAGACTCCTATTGAAAGTTCACTGATGCTTCTCTCACCCCAGCTGTTCTCCAATAGCAGGTTTCACCAGGAAAAAACTCTTGAAATGTATGAGGGAAAAAGACCTGTAAAGCCAAACATGGTCATTTTTTAGCAATCCATATCGAATTCACGTGATTAACCTTATTTCCAGGGTCACAATTCAGATTAAAGGTACTTACTGCATTGAGCTTACTGTATTTACCTGGTGCAGTAATTGCCACCATAATCTCGACCGCTGCGTCACCAGGGCCTCAGCAGTCTGCCCAGATCGGTTTGCACCACCTCAATGATGTCTTGGATTTGAGGAGTTGAACCAGGAAAACCGGGATAGAGGTTTTGGACCTAGCTTGCAAATGATCCTTAGTCAGCTGTGAGTGAGAGTGACAAAACAATTCGGCTTAGGAGCCTGGGTTCAGTTGCTATGACGTGACATGATGAGGAGATTCTGACGTCTGAAATGGTCTTGTCTCGTGACTGGAAGCATAAGGAAACTAACATCCTGGAATATACTCTGACAGAGGGAGATCTTCAGAAGTAGATCAAGTGGCAGAACACTTGTTAATTTGCTATTCATTTTAAACCACCCCTTTCTTGTATTTGAATTTCACATTTTTGCGCCCTCACATTTTTAGTTTTTCCAAATGGGTTTTCCTAATATAGTGCCACAGGCAAATTAGTTCATCTTCCAGGGCAATTTCCAACAGCCCTGCCCTGAATTATTTGTGCACACTTCTCCTGGGTGCAAGTCTTCATTAACAGGATTGCTAGTAGACCAATTCCTTGCATATTGAGAATATGACAATTCTGTGATTGCTGTACAAAAAGCATGTCAATAGCTGTCAGTACGATGCTGCGTGGTATTGAGTTGTACTTTGACCTGTGTTTGCCACATAGAGATAGATAGCTGGATCAAGTTAAAAATGTGCTGGAATTCTCCATCAAGGTATGCGACATTACATCATTTAGTGACTGATGCGTGGTTGATGTTTCAGGGGTGACGTTGGTGTGTGCTTTAGTTGTTCTGACTCTTGCTGATAGAATATTTAGGTATGTCTTACCGATGAGAAGAGTGAGTGCTTGCACCCTCTTAACTGTGGAGCCTCAGCACATTGTCCTCATGGCTGACTGTACCTCCAGTGAGTCGACTATGACACATATCCTGGAACAGTATGTCTTATTGCAATTGCGGGAAGTTTGGGTCCATGCCAATATATATATTTTTTAGGTCGAGCCTAGTGGCAGGACGCATGCGCTGCTCGCACTGCTAGATTGCTGTAGTAGAGTATGGGAGAGAAGCCACGACCACTCTCCTCACATATTTGTCATTGGCTTGTGTCATTGTCTTTCGTAAATGCTGCCTTCGGATTCGTTAATAGGCTTGCTATTCCCTCCTTAGTACGACCTTGTCTTCATTTGTACCCTCCCATGGCGACTGGCCCCTTTACTTCGGTTGTTACATGGGACTTGTCATTTAGTCTGTAAGCACTATTCACTTTATTGAGTTTCTGTTACTGCAGGCTGGACATGCGCATCTTCAACTGAAACCACTTGTGTTTTTTTAAGGGACACGGCCGCCCCCGTAACACGGGCACCGGCTTTCAATCAATTGAACCCGGCATTATCTTGTGTTAGTTTCAACCCCCCAAGTAAAATGAATTTAGAAATGATAAGCACATCTGTGTTACATGTCCTCTGTACTAAAGCCATTTGACAGGTTGTTTTCAAAAGCCTATTTTATTAACACCACTACCCCTTACCACCACCAATACCACCACCACTACCACCATCAATACCACAAACACTAGTACCACCACCAATACCACCACCAATACTACCACCACCACCGATACCACCACCACCAATATCACCACCACCATCACCACCAATACCACCACCAACAATACCACAAACACCACCACCAATACCACCTCCACCAGTACCACCAATATCACCACCAATACCTGTACCGTGACCACCAATACCTGTACCACCACCAATAACGCCACCAATACCCACACCGCCACCATCACCACCAATACCAGTACGACCACCACCCATTCCAATACTACCACCACCAAAACCACCACCAATACCTGTACCGCCACCACCAATACCTGTACCGCCACCACCAATACCTGTACCGCCACCAATAACACCACCGCCACCACCAGTACGACCACCACCCACACCAATACCACCACCAATACCACCACCACCACCAATAGGAATACCACCACCTCAGCGCCTCTCGCTCACTGGTAATAGCAGGGGCACTGTACGAGGCCGGAGCTGCAGCCGAGACCATCCCTCCCTCCCTCCATGCCTGCTATGAAGCACAGCCCGCCCTGCACCAGGAGGTGAAGCTAGGGCCCTACTACAGCTGGAGTGTTTTTTATTAGGCCAAAGATAGCAATGACATTAAGCAATGCCACACTGCACACTCAAATCACAGAGAGGGCAGGAAATAGGCCCCCCACTCTTGCTCCTGAGCTGTGACAGTGTAATCACAGAGCGAAAGGTGTTGGAGCAATTTGTTAGTGTTTATTGCTCGGATCATATGTAACTCTCACTTCACAATTTGTGTCTGTGTAATTTACAACACTTACAAATCTTCTTTACTGCACTATTTATCACTACTTTGAAGACGTCGCAGGCCGGTCTCTTCCTCTGATATTTACAATCTAACAAGCGGTCGAGAAGGCCCTTTATTGAAATGCAATAGGTCTTGCATTTGTGAGAGTTTAAGCTATTAGTTTTTAAATGACAATGCCTTTCATTTATGTTTTAAAACCCAAAACATAAATAAAAGGCATTGTCATTTACAGTGCCAATAGCTCAAACTCGCGTGAATGCGAGACCTATTGCATTGCAAATGCTTGTTATATATCGGTATATGGTCAATTTGCATACAAATAATCATAAATGTAATGTACTTTTATAGTCTGTGGTTATTCTGAAAACCTGTTATGGATGCAGCCCTTCTTGATCTAACCTAGATACCTATACGCCTGATTAGTTTTATATAAACATTCCTGTACACCATTACAATAGGTCAAGAAAGTGGATTCATAATGGTTAAATGCTCTGCCTAATTGCATATCGGTTATAAAGGTCTGTCGACTGTCATACGTAATTTGCTCCTATGTGTCAGCTGTGTTTATATGTGATCGTGTCATGAGTAGTAGCCGTAATAGCTCAAAGCATGTTTTCTTAAGACCAGCTTCTGTTAGAGAGTCTAAAACTGCTTTCATGTTAGGAAGTCTGTCATTACTAAAAAAACAAAACTGGTTACTCATCTTTTATCATAACCTGTGCATGGTTCCCCTTGTCATCAATATTACAAGTCTCAGCTTAGTGATTATTTTTTCAGAGTGTAAGGTTTGCTATATATTATGTTTGTCTTTGGTCTCTCTTGGTGTAGATTCCAATACACCAGTACCATGTACTTGCTAAACTACGAAGTCAGCGCCAAAAGAGTTGCAGTTCAGTGTGTAAGCCACTGAAATGGCACGTCTTGCACAGAACACACTGGGTGTTAGTGAATTCACCATTTTACTGAGTTATATGTTAAACTACAAACTTTTGTCACATATTTTCTTATATCAGCTTGTAAATTATGTCAACTTTCGTTGTGCAGATTTCAGTTGAACTACACCATGGATTCAGAAAGAATGTTGGATGTTTGACATATTTTGAAAACACTGGAAAGGTTATAGTTTTAAGCAACTGAAAAGAACATTTACCTAGCATAGTATTCTTAAGTTGGCTGATTTAAAAATAGAGTTTCAATAGGATTGACATTTAACAATGCTTATATTGGTTGTTTTTCTTGATAATATTCAAGTTCTTGTTTAACCCCTTCAGTGCCCGCCCCTTTCCCCGCCCAGTGCCGGCCGTTGCATTAGATGGCGGGGTCTATGACGAGCTGGACTCGTCATGGGCACAGCGCCACCGCGGCCCATGACGAGTCCAGCTCGTCATGGGCACTGAAGGGGTTAAGCCAAGTTTCAATAAGGATTTAAGATTCACAAAGCCATTTGGACATATTGTTTAGAAGTTCAAGATTTCTTAACATTTTAGAAGACCATGCCCGTCAGCTTTAAAAATTATTTTAGTGCATATACTTGGACATAGATTCTGTTCAATAGAATATAGTAATTCTTTGAAATATGTTGTCAGATCTAGAACTAAAGCGAGTGTGATGAATCACAAAGTAGTCAGTTGTATCCATGAAGGGGTGCGGTAGTATTTCTTTTTTTGTACTGTACATTTCACAGTTATACCACTGCACTTCTGTTCAGCCATAGCTTATCACTGTTTGATCTAATGTAAGGGTACTGAGGAAATTGTCATAGGTGTTAGTGACATTACCCAATCAAGTGCTGAATATACAATTCCAATTTTCAAGATTGTTGTTGGTTTTAGGTAAATATTTGTATGTATTTTCATGACTATTCTGAACATCGGCAAAAGTTGCAGTTACAATTTTTCTTTTCGTTCAAAATCTAGTGTCACTTTTCAGCTATACTGATACTGATGGGTGCATTGATTGCTACACTTATTCACATTATATATTTTTTTAGTTTTGTGTATTTTTTTCCCAATTCACACAAGTATTTTAATTAATACTATTAGATCCACTTTTCATGGTGGTTTGTTTGGGAAAGGTTTACTTCCTTGACAGATGAGCAGCGGCAGTCTATGTTAATGTCCTTTAATGCTGAACACAATTTTGTGGTTTTTACTTCCTTTCTCAAAAATCTAGTTAACAAACAAATACTTTCTCGTTCAGTATGCAATGACTAAGTATATTTTTTAGGCTTGCTTTTTCAGATTGTTTTTCATTTTCTTAAGCGTTTATCTTATTTTTTCCTCTTTATTACGCTTTCACATCACGGAGCTCGTATTATAAAAGTGAGTAGCGGTGAGTTGTTTTTTATTTGGTGGCTTAATGGGGCTTGGACATTACCAGGAAGTTCCCCTGCAGATTGGTAAATATGGATTGAGCGGGGATTCCCTCCTGTAGCAGTACATGGCCTTATCCTGAGTGTCGTAGAAATTTTAAAAGTCAGATTAAAACTGTGTGCCCAGTTTCAAATTGCGTGCTCACCAAGCGATACCTGGAGGAAATTGACCAGCTACAACATTACAGAAATGGAAGTAGCATATGGTAATACCAATCTCAGAGATGGGTATCTGCATTGTTTACCAATTCTAGTGGAAATAGTTTGAATCTAACACAATGAGTGACGTGTTAGGGTGTGGTAACAAGATTTGTCCAACATGTTTTTGTGACCTGTTTTAACTCCAAACTTGTGATTAGTTCAT
Organism: Triturus cristatus; assembly: GCF_964204655.1. Taxonomy (NCBI): domain Eukaryota; kingdom Metazoa; phylum Chordata; class Amphibia; order Caudata; family Salamandridae; genus Triturus; species Triturus cristatus. The sequence continues at coordinate 318,471,101 of NC_140586.1, read as the reverse complement.
AAAATGAATGGTATAATTTAAAATCTCTTTTCAGTGGCACAGTGTTCGCCCTGATATTTGCTATGACATTGGGAATGCAAGTTTCTCCGGGATGGTTGACGGGCATATGGGAATAGAATACACTTTTTCAGGTATAACTTGCATTATTGATTGTAGGTTACCGTGTATATAGTTAAAAACACATACACTGAAGCGAGAAGCATATGCAGCCATTACTTAATCATTGACACATGCATCCCAAAAATTTAATTGCGGTAATGAACCGAACCCTATTAAGTTTTTTATTTGCTACTTTTGAATGAACATGGAATTTGTTGTCACCTTCATCAGGCATATGGCTGACATACTGACTGCAAGAAAAAAGGTTAAGGCTCTGTAATTAATTTGACTATAAACCACAATAATGTTGTCCGTGGTAGATTGCAGTTGCTATCATTGCCGGCTGGTTGTGATGGAGACCTACAAGCTTACACTAGTTCCAGAAATCAGAGGGAACACTAATCCCATTACTAGATCGCCCTCTAGAGAGCACTGCCTGCACCTTTCAAGCCAGCATGGCATTTGCTCTTCCACCTAGACGTTGGTGCACAAGGGGCATGTTGATGTCGCTGGGAGGAGAATGACCTATGCTGGAGGCATTCATCTTTTTGGGTGAAAGTTCTAAAATGTTCAGAAGCTGTTCTTCAGGCAAGAATATGGCTAGGCCTGGAGGGAAGCGATGATGTGATAAGTCTACAGTCTCTCTAGTTGATCGCACAAGAGCATGCTATTGAGGTGGGGTCACTGTAGTTTCGCCCTGCCAGCAAGTTTGGATATGCCCATGCCATGTATAGTTTTTTAGACACTCTCACCAGAATAGTCTTGTCCTGTGTCATCTGATGAGAGCAATGCTCTACTGCAATCACAGCATCTGTAATGCTGATAATGTAAAATGGAACTAGTAGATCTTTGAGTCTGTTAACAATTTGTAGTCATTGTGAACCGCATTATTTTAGTTCTGCTTTGCCACTTCAGCTACTTATGTTACTAATGCCATGGCTATGTTTATGCAAAACTCCTAACTTTAAAATCTGCTCTGAGATAACTCTGCAATTATAATTTACAAGATAATTTGCTTTCACAACCTCAATAAAATGAGGCTTTGACAGCTGAGGCATTCCCAGCTGTCAACACGATTTGCTCATTATGTTCATGTGGGTTCCTAACAAAATTGGACATAAGTGAAATAGCCACTAAGTGAAAGTTTCCTTACTTCCTGTGTGTGCCTTGCTATGTATGCTGTTTTGTGGTAAACCGACACAACCCATAAAGTATGTCATTAAATCCTTAAATTCTGACCTTGTTTTTTTTTTTTTTTTAAATGCAACAGAGAATATTAAACCAAAGCACATTGTGAGCAATGATAGCTCGGACAGTGATGATGAATCGCAAGGACCTAAAGGTATTTTTTTTGGGGGGGGGGGGGGGGGGGCATTTCATGCTTTAAAGAGAATGTCGATAAATGTATGTTGTGCTGTTGTTTTGTTCTCTTTGTACCCTATTCTGGTGGATTTATTTCTTGTAAATGTGTTTTCTTCTGTTGAATTTACAGATTTTCATGTTAATTTCACTCTCCTTGGCTTATACTGCTAACTACACACATTTTACTGTTATTGAAATGTATATTATGATTCCTATTTCCTTTTTGAATAATAGACATATATGTTAATTTTAAAGCGTGCCATTTTGTATTGCTTTTGTTTTGTTTAATAGGCATAAAAATAGTTTAACAAATGTGAAGTGGACTTTTGGAGTGTGGTGTGCTTTCCTGTAGGTCTTTGTGGAATTATTAAGTATTTAGTGAAGTATTTTGCTCCATGGATTTGGATTGTTCTTCCCCTTCTGGCAAAGCAGCATTTACTGTAGATCTGTACATAGGTATTACTGCTACGTTTCTCCAGTTTCATACATCTCTAAATCACATGTTACTGTTACCCATGTTAGTGGTGCTCGTTTTTATCAACCATGTAAGAATAAAATATTGAGTCAGCAATACTATATTTTGAGTCTGTAATCCCAAGTCAATTGGATTTTCATCGTTTTTATTTATTTACATCTTCTGGCATCGTAATGCTGACAGACACCTCCAATTATCAGGTAATCTGTGTAGAGAATTGTACAGCTACAGAGACATAATTTAGCAACCTTGTGGTGTAAAAGAAATAAAAACCTGACAAGTGGGTATCTCCAGTGGAGGCAGTATTACACTGCAGGAAGAAAAAAGATATCAATCACTCAATCAATTTATCTTTATTCGGATACAATCTGATCCATAAAAGTACAACATCACTATCGATATACATATAATACTCATTCCTCACTCGAACAAAAACAGTTAAAAAAATAAAACATAAGATAAATTTAAAAACAATCTAAAAAATGGGAGTGGGTTGGACTGATAATTCATGCAAAGATCAACATTCTTTAGTGTGCAAAAATACAAAATGTAAACTTTGGAGCACTGTGCAAAATAGGCAATTAGTAGACTTCCGACAATATAAATAACAATTTAATCATTGGGTGCTAAAAGAGGCCCTATATATACTAGTGTTAGTAAATTACAAATGGGCGATAATGTATATTGGGTAGACAATAAAGTAGATCCTCTATGTTGCTATGCAAAGGTGGCAAGCGCATAAACATAATTATAATGCAAATAATCAATTTGTAACAACCAATTTTGAGCAAAATAAATGTTTCTTAGCTAGCCAGTAAAGTTTTCCCTATGTTTTTTACATATAATGACATTTTTTCAAGGGTTAAGCATGGAGGCTCGTGATTTGACAGCTGCTGATAAAAAGGAGCCAACACGATAAATCATATCCTCACTGCCCAATTGCAGTATTTCTTCGTATGCAAGGATGTGATTAATTATCCCATTTGCCTTGAAATAGGGGATAAGATATTGTTTAGTGTACTTTACATAAAATCTGCAGGAAAACAGAAAGTGTGGTAAAAATCTGTGTAGAGAATTGTACAGCTACAGAGACATAATTTAGCAACCTTGTGGTGTAAAAGAAATAAAAACCTGACAAGTGGGTATCTCCAGTGGAGGCAGTATTACACTGCAGGAAGAAAAAAGATATGCGCTACCAGTTCTAGCACAGTGATAGCCAAAGATAGGACAAAACCAGATTGCATCTTTAAAATGCCGGCAAAAGACGCACAAAACGACTAGCAGTGATTTTCTTTGCCCAGTCGTTCCTCCTCAATGAAAGCAAGTCACTCCTTTTACAGCACTTTATGTAGTGATGGAATACACTGAAAGAGGTTTGCACTGAAGACGTGTCCATCCACACTTTCCCACAAGCTGTATGAGAAAAGGTGACACCAAGAGTAATCTTGAGAAGATATGAAGTTAATATTTTCTTTGCACCCATAACCAATGCTCTGCTAACTGCAGCATGATGGCGTACACCACAGTCAGAGATTATAGTTGGTTATTAAAAAGTATGATAGATTATGTAAAATGATGTGTTCAATACTTAGAAAAGGAGGGTCGGTATAGGGCCAGCTGTTCCATAAGCTACACCATGGTATAAAACGTTTTTATGCTTGTCTCTATAGTTGTTGCAAAGTACAGTAAACGTTACTGGAAGAGGATAATTTTACAGATTGACCTAGGTACATTAAAGCTGAGGTGTCCAGAGTTGGGTTAAAAGAGGAGCATCTCTGGTGGATTTTCAGAATACCCCAAGGATATATTTACTTTGAATTAATGTATGTGGGATATATATGCTGATTATCCGCATAGTCTGTCACTCAAGGTTTTTGTTTGTAATAGTACAATATACAATCACAGTGTATGGTATCGCACAAGGCCAGTCCAAATAATGATAATACAAGCAGTGAACATATGGACACAGTTAACCTGTGATTTATTACCTTTTAACAATTTTAACCTTCCTGACCAACCTAATTACTAGTATCTCTTTATGTTGTATAGAAAAGATCTTTTAGTTGCATACAGCCTATCTTAAATATGTTACTCTTGCTCAAGCACAGTCTGCCCAACCTCCTTTACCCTGTCTATATAGTTGTCATTTATCCCAATCTTTTTATAATTCATAATTTGTTAAAAGTAGAATTCAGTTATTGTAACTATAGCTCATATTGCCCACAGCAATGTCTTAACTGAACCATTTTGTCCCTTTTCCAGGGGGGGGGGGGGGGAGGGGGGTTACATTCTTTTGTTTTTGATGTCTGGCTAACAAGATCACATCCCAGTCACTTAGTGGCTTACTAGCCCTGCTTGACAACAGGCTTTGACTGCCTTCCAGTACATGGCTATATTATGTTTCCCTATAATCAGGGGATCAGGGGTAAATAAATAAACATAAGTATGTTCTTGGCTTGTTTTGGCCTTCTCAAAAGCCCTAATAAACCGAGGACGCAGGGGAGTCTCTATTCGTATGTCTGTCAATTTTGCAATGAGGGGCACAATTGAGGTCCAATATTGCCTGATTTGTGGGGGGCTCCTAGGCAATGTAAAAAAAAATTGTATCCATCAGGATTTATAAAGCGCAGCTAATCTCCTGATCCAGGTGCTTGCAGGCCCCAGAGGCTTATTCAAAAAGCTAGGTCTTGAGGGCCATTTGGAATTTGATGGTCCAAAAGTGCTTGGGAAGGCTGTTCCAGGTCTTTGCTGAGATGTGAGAGAAGGAGCTGTAGTAAAAGAGGCGCTTTTGTGATTTGGCACCCTATGATGACCCCCAAATACCACCATTTTAACTGACTTTAGTGTGTTATTTTACCTTAGCCTGTATATGTGAGACGTTCCTGTATATGCCTGCTTCTCTTCTGTCTTGTAATCTTGTTGTCTTTTAGTGAGAGCTGTCACAGAGACATTTATATTATAAGTGCTTACTATTGGCTTTAACATGGTCTCATATCATCTTGCTCTCTGACTTTGCCTTGCTTCTCTGTGCACAGAATTAGGAGTTCTTACTATTGACTTTGACATGGCCTCATGTCTGACTTTGCCTTGCTCCTGCCTACACAGCAGTGCTTGCGATTCATATTCAAGGTCTTTCTGCTCCTCACTTGTTTTTCGCACCTCACCGACCAGAGAGAACTGGATATTATCTGTGGAATGTGCATACTCTGCCTTGGAGCCATAATACAGAGGCTTGGCCAGCCGATGTTGTGGCCTTGACGCAGACTGGTACAGGCCAGCTCGGTTCTTTCTCATGAGAGAAGGGGGCGAGGTTTGATAGAAGCTTCGCCTCACATTGAATAGTATTAAAGCTGGAGGCTTTGGCAGCCCAGGCGGAAGTTCACCACAGAGTAGACGTACTGCTGTGGGGGTGACGGAACTTGGGTCCCGGCTGGTACTTCTTCCTGGGCTGTTGAAAGGGCTTCCCCAGCTGACAATGGAAAGAATGTTGCATAGCCAGTCGGTGAGGTGTTCTTAACCATTTCTACATTATTCTATCCTTTCCTATTTTTATATTTTCTTTACTCTTTGCACATATTGCATTTTATTCTAATTGTTTATTGTAGGTAATTGACATTTGAGAATCTGCATTTACTGATATATTTAGTTTACCTTTGTGAACATTGCATTAATCAATGGGTTTCTTTGAGTCTGCTATGATTTATATATTTGGCCTACCGTTTTGAACATTGCATTAATAAACTTATGTGTTATATTCCACACATTTGGATTTGTTTTCTTGCCCCGCCATAAGGAAGTGCTGCGTAATACCTGGTCTTTTGTGGGTGCTGTGCAAAGTGTATTATTTAAAAGGTGCAGTGGTGAAAGGTGCCTCGCCTTAAGGGAGTGTTGGTGTTTTGGGTGTGGCTTGTTGGTGAGCAGCCACATTCATTACAGGAGCGTCTTTCACTTCTGCTTCGTGAGTTTGCGGGGAGTATGGGCAAATGAAAGGGAGGAGGAGTGTAGTCTTCTCGATGGTTGATGGAAGTTCAGGTGGTGTTAATGTAGGCCGGTCCTTGGTTTTGTAGAGCCTTTTGTGCATGGGCCATAGCTTGAATTGGCATCTCTTTTGTATGGGGAGCATGTGGAATTTCCTGAGGTGGGGTGTGATGTGGGTGTGTCAGGGAAGGCTGAGGATGAGTCTGGCTGCGACGTTCTGTATGGTCTAAAATCTCTGTAGAAGGTGTGCTGCGATTTCTACGTAGAGGGCATTTCCATAGTCAATGTGGCTGGTGATGAGGGCTTGTCATGGTGCGCCTCATGTGTAGGGGTAGCAACTTCAAGATCTAGAGTAGAGTGTGGTCATGATACTTGTAATTAGAGACGCGCCATCACTGGTCTGGGAGGCACTCCAGGTGTTTATGCGTAGCCAGGAACACTGTTTTCACTCCACAGGGAAAAATGTGGATTGTTTACCAGCCAGCAATACTATATCGACAATCCATTTTACAAGGTACAACTCGATACTGGGTCCCTCTACTCGTTCCGGCAGTCCAATAATCCGTATGTTAGTCCTGCATGATCTGTCTTCTGAATTATTGGCTTTCATTTCAAACAGGTTGACTTGTCTTGCAATTGCTCCTGCATGCATTTCACATTAGGGCACATAGCAAGCTGTGTAGACTCAGTGGTTTCCACCCTATCAATCTGCTTCCTGTGATATGCTCATAGCAAACCCAGGTTTAGGGCATAATGTTAATTTTGGATACAAGGGTAGTTTTTTAACATCAAAATAGCTTCTAAAATGGCCTCAAATTTACTGGTGGGCTCACGAAGTGTAGATTCTGCTTTCTCAGTGGTTGTTGAGGTCTGTTCACCAGTCAATGTGTGGGTCTGTCAGATCCCCCTGACCTGGGGCCTTATATCCACGCAGTTTCTGTATGCTGCATAGCTTCAGGGCATGGGCACCTCACACAGCATTTTGCATTCTCAGGGAGTGCCAGGAGCACAAGACAACCGCATTCAGCAGTTACAACCAGGTATGTACAGCAGGGTGTCGAGTAGGCACTATGCAACAATTGAACTACCAAGAAAAGAGGGTGGTTGAGATACAGCAGCAAACAAGGAACTCCCTGTTTGTGTGGGGGCCGCTGTCCATCTCAGAACATTCCTGTTACAGCATTGGTAAGAGCAGGGCGGGAAAACACTTGTGTCTCTGGTCAGCAGCGAGTCCTGGGCTCCAGCTAAGGTGATGTAATTATATCTCAGTAGCAACTCCCAGTGTCTGGCTTTTTATTTTGTCTGATAGTTGTGGAAGTTTGCATATGTAGAATGGAGGTGAGGCTTGTCTATGTACCAGCGCTTTACTTGGCCATATATGCTGGCACCATTGACCGGCAAGCCCCCTTCTGTATCATTGTAGGCTCTAGTCACCAAAAGGAAAAGTTGCCAGCTTGGCTCCCTCACAAGTTGTCAGGAGAGAAATCTTCTGCAGGTGTGTTGATCACCACTCTATGTTGTGCTGCTCTCGGTGCAACTGCACAACTCCATACAGGTGCGGCTCCTTAATGTTAGGTCATGGTCGATGTCTAAGGTTCGACGTGGTACGGGTCGGTCAACAAGAAGCCCCTGCTGCTGTCCGCTGGTCACCGCTGATAGATCTGGCCAGGGGAAGGTTTTTGTGTGGTCATGATAAGTGTAATTAGGAGAATTTCACAGAGCTCTTGCTTTGTACGTCCTACATGATCGCCTGCCTGACCACGCCCCCTTCTGTTATGCTGTTAACACACATTTGTCCCCATTTGAGCCAAACTGAAAACATCGTGGGTTTCCTGGAAATGACGTTGTTACTCCTACTGTAGAAGAAAAGAGGGAAAAATATACATGTATACCCTTTCAGTGCAGTTATGTATCTATACATTTATTACATTACTCATACTTTAGAAGAACAAGGGACAAAAAAATACAAAAAAAATCTTAGACTTTTTCCAATGCAGTACTGTCTCACCCTATACCTCTCTCAATGTATCCTCTACCTCCACTCTCTGACTCTTCCTAAACCTCATTCTACTACTATTATCTCCAAAATAAACCTTTCTAGACTCTACCCCCCTCTATCCCTCCTTGGCTCTCTCTGAATCTTATTTTACTACTATGATCTCCCAAGCAATCCCTCATGTATCCCAAACCTCACTTTTACTACTATGGTTTCCCTAATCCCTTTCCAAAGACCTGTCCCTCCTCCATCTCTCCTTTTACTCATCCCAAGCCTCATTTTACTACTATGATTTCTCAAATAACACCTTCTAGACTTTCCCTCTTCCATCCCTCTATTATCCTACTGAATCCAACTAACAGACAGCTTAAATTAACGCATATTTCCCTACACTAACCCACCACTAATCCTTTTTTGGGTTCCGGAGTAGCGTGCTACTCACCGAAAAGTGCTTTGATGCCACGTCAGGGGTAGTAAGCGCTATATGAATACAATGACAGATCCTCTTAATGGGACCGCCTGGCTCTGTGCAGAGGTGGAAAGAAGTGGGAGGCACTACGCTCTGCTCTCACAAAGCGCTTCCTGTTTGGAACTCGAGCAGTCTTAAGAAAATACACACTTCCCGTCACCCCACAGCTGCTCGGGTCTCGGTCGGCGCTAATGATTTATATAGGCTTTGCAGTGGGCTGCTTGCGCTGCGTGTATTGATTGCCCTCTGGGACGGCCCATCCGTCACACAGCCACAATTTATGTTGGCATCGTCAAGTTGGAAGCTCTTCAAACTAAACCCTAAGTTCTGCAGGGCATTCGTTGTTTATTATGGCTCTGATGATGACAATGTAGTAAACAGTTTAAGGGAATAGCGCCACGAAAAACATTTACTCCCAGGCTGCAGTCATCCTTTACCCTTTAACACGATGTCTTTTGTCACACTTCAAATCAGATAAACACGCGCTCCACTTGAAAATAACTCTTTTAATGCTACTTGTTTTAGCCACTGCGGTGGGGACAAAAAAGGGACTGCTGTGTAATTTCACATCTAAGTCGAAAGTGTCTGGTGGGCCTAGCTTGTTGTGTAGACGAGATTCTGCTTTTCGACATCCTCTAGCTTTGAACAACCTGCGTGTGATCTAAATGTCCTTTCTTTTTATTTTTCGTTTAAATCCTGCTGCAGTGGGGGACAAAACAATTGACTTATTTTACATTCCATATATTCTATAAACAAATCTGTAATGTGCCAGTTTACTTTTATAATATCTAAAAGGCATGGACGTCGATTCGCCAAAATACCAGGGGTAGCGGAACTGACGTATACCCTTTGGCTTAAGTGACATCATATGACTTTTAAGCCTGAATCTTACCAGAAGTGATGTCACATTTACTTAGTCCTGATAACATCACAATAATAATAATTTCTGAATTTACATAATAATTGCGTAATTAATATAACGACCCAACAAAAACAAATGTGTGTTTTGGATATCAATTCTTTATAAAGGTGCAGGCATGATATGTCAAGGGAGCAATTAGCTGAATTGTGGTGAGCAAGTGAAGTGAGTGTGATGTACTCTAAGGGAGATCAAAGGCTGAGGGTTGCTCTCTTCTGAGCAAATTTTGAAAAAAAATGGGTTAATAGTGCATTTTAACCCACAATTTTCAGAAAATTTGCTAAAAATCATGGCGTCTGAAAGGCACTCATTAAATATTCAAGTCCTTTCCTGGTGTGCCAGGCTAATGAAACCTGACAGTCCCCATGAGTTGACTCAATTATGTTTAAGGGGCCCGTAATGTCAAAATTTACCTCCATTACTAGGGCCAGCATGTTGCCATGGGCGGCCTTTTGGCCCAAACATTACTTACAATATCTCAGTGCCAGGATTTATTTTGCTAATATTGCTGTCCATTATGTCAAAAGTTACATCTAGTATGTCAAGGACCACATTTTATCATGGATGGCCCCATGACATTGCCACTGTTGTTCTCCCATGTGCCAAGAATTTCCTCCAATGTGCCAAGCACCAGTAATTTTCCACAGGTGCCACCTATGCCAAGAATTTCCTCTAGGTTGCCAGCACTGGCATTTGTCGTGGGTGTTCTGTGCCAAAATGTACATACAGTGTGCCAGCACTAGCATTTTGCAGTGGGTATTCCATAAGCAAGTATTGCCTCCAGTATGCCAGTGCCAGCATTTTGTCCAGGGTGCTTATGTAAGCCCAAAAGCATGACGGGTCCAACAGCAGATTTGCAAACATAACACATTCTCTCTCTCATACTTAATTACATTCACTTACAGTGAGTCTCATTAGCTCTCACTTGCACTCTTTCATTTCTACTCAGTCCCTTGCACACACTCTTACCTTGATTCATTTGTTTGCAATCTCACTCACTCTAACTCACTTTCTCTCTCTCTCTCTCTCTCTCTCTCTCTCTCTCTCTCTCTCTCTCTCTCTCTCTCTCTCTCTCTCTCTCTCTCTCTCTCTCTCTCTCTCTCTCTCTCTCTCTCTCTCTCTCTCTCTCTCTCTCTCTCTCTCTCTCTCTCTCTCTCTCTCAATGTAATAAAAATTAGCAGAAAACTAGGTTTGAAGCCTAACTCTGATAATACAAGGAACCCTCTGTTTTTGTCATTGATTTTGCCACCTTAGAAGCCAGGGTCGCAAAGGCAGTGCAAAGGATCGCAAGGAGCAAGCTAGGAGGTCGCAGATGCGACTCCTGGTGAACCCTAAATGACATCCATGAAATTAGTCCTTGAAGCTTTGTAATGCAGGTAACTCTGTGAGGTGGAATGGTATACCAAACAAACAATTGCGTTAGATGAAGGAGTAATACTTCAGTGAGGCGGAGCCTAATCCCACTCTATGTAAATGCTAAAGATTTTGTATCAAGAAGGTTGGCTGATAGTTGCACAGCCAAGCCGGACCTAAAAAGGAGCCCATAATGACCTAGTCCATATTGCCAGCGCAACCAGAATCTTGAGCTTTCCTCTACCAGGCCTACTTAGGACCACTTTAATTTAATCCTGGGTTTATTTAACATTCTCCTTCTTATGTCTACCATTAACTCTTTTTTAAAAAAATTTTTTTAACTCACTTACAACTCTTCTCTGCCTTGCTTCTTCCCTCTCTCTCACCTGCACTCTAATTGAATCTCCCTCCATATTGTTTCTCAGTGCTTCCCTTTTTTTACATCGACGTCCCTTTGCTGCCTTGATGTTGTCTACCTCTCACGGCATCACCTGTCCATGATGTCTGGGTATTGTCTGTTGTTTAGATGCCTTACTGTGACTCTCTACAATTCCTTTCTGTCATCTTATCTGATTAATGTGGTGCATTTATGCTTTGTAATTTAGCTTATAGCTCACTGTCCCTCTCTCGCTAAATAGATTTGCTCTTATTTGCCGTTTTCATTGTCAATGCTGTAGTTGACACATTTCCTCATATAACTTAGTCATTTCTTGTGTAAAGTACTCTAAAGCCTACTGGTCGTGTCTGCAGTATACCAAACTGTATAAATAGACCCTGCCCATACCTGGCTTGCATGCGGCTAATGTACAAACCCACTACACACCCCCATCAAAATGTTTTGAGGAGTGAATTCAGTAGAGATCTAAGTTTGGCCCATTTGTGCAGTACTATACTGATTCTGGGTAACAGTTCCGTGCAAAGTAAGAGTCCCCATCCTAAGAGTATTACAGCAAGCCAAAATGTTGAAAAGAAGCCTTTATTATTGGAAAATAGAATTTTTTTAAAAGAAGAGACATGAAATCTTGGGAACTTCACATGGAACTGAGATGAGTTGAGGGAATATACCTCTGAGCCCCTCATGATCCCTGACTGCACTAAAATAGTAAAACTACTGGAGGACATCCTGGGGGCACTTACCTTCTCGAAAACATTGTGACCGACATTTCAGACTTGCAGATTTAAGTAGATCAACATGGTCAGATGCCCTTCTTGAGAGATGACCAGAGTGACATCCCTATGTTATCATGGCCCCCGGAAACCTCGGTGTACTTCGAACTAGGTAGCCCACACCAGTCTGTGCGATACAAGGACATTCCAATTTCAGTCCAACGTTCACTGATACCAAAGGGAATCCAGGATGATTGGGAGCCAGAGGATGTTTTTAAACCTTTATTTTCATTTTCAAAAACAGTTGGCTGCGATACATGATGTTCAAATAGCAATGATCAGATAGGGCATCTAGGAGCAAAGGATACATTTAGAAATTATGATATCAGTATTCCATCCAGGAAGGGGTGCGTCAAAGCACCGTCTCAACGGTACGTTACCACAAACATGCACATTTTCTACCTTATGGATATGGGTCATCCCTATTCATTCATCCTCATCCTCTTCTACACTCCCATCTGAGCTATGATTCTCTGCAGAGTCAGTGCTCACATCCAGCGTTATAACTGTGTTACTGAGTTCTCTCCAAGCGCCCAGGTGGTCAACCAGTTTATCATGCCTCCTGGTTAATTTCATATGGGACTCTTCAGCCAAAGTCCATTCCAGTACGCCTGATCGCCAATAATCCACTTTGGGATAATGCTGTCCCGGGAGCCAGAGTTTATTTTGCAAGTACATTTTCATTAAAACACAATGCTTTGAGAAGACTGTGAATGACTGCTGGCTGTTCTGGAAATGTCTGTATTCAAGAATGTACTGCTTTTTTGGAGGTAAAGCTGAAAAACTGAGCCACTGTATTTAGTCTGATTAGCTAGAGAAGCATTAGAAGGATGATGACAGTCAACTCACTCTCCAACCGGGGTGAAGTGCTCCTTAATTACCAAAGTGTAGTTACTGTTTATTCATTTGGGCCTCCAGAAAAGAAGCTGTCACCCTCCGCAAATACAACGTATTCTTTTCTGGTGCCTTTTAGGTCTCAACTATAGACTGCGCACATGCGCTGCCTCGAACCGCGACATGCTGTATCTTCTTTGTGGGCTTACAGCCGGGCCAAAGGCTTCCCATTTGCTGGCACCATCGTCATTCCAATTTTTGTTCTCCCCATTTGTCAAGGCATGCATACATCATTCCAGCTCCATTGTTTAGCCCTCCCCGTGAGCAGCGGCATACTACTTTTAAAAATACGCAGCTGCCATTGGGGACATCTTTTTTTTTTTTTCTTAGTCCCAGCATGACTGTCAGCACCACACCAAGCTCTACAGAGGCAACTTCAACTCTCTCAGGTTGAAGAGCCAAGTCACCGCAAGTTCCATTCTGAAGATTCATGGAAATATTAATGTTTTTTTTTTAACATCTTTCTTCGAAATGTTTCTTTGAAATTTATCACTGAAACACTGCCCCAGCACCGCTCACGAGGCACGTCAATCTTTCCCCACTTTCAAATTCATTTGGCATTATTAGCACACTTGGGGGCTAAGCAGAAGGAATGCCTATTACTATTGGTTACCTTAATATTGGAAATAATTTATTCCTAATAAATTCCCTCGTTTTTATTAACACAAACAGTAACTCTTCTGTTTAACATGAGAAGCTACGCTCCCAGCCGGGGGTAATAACAAATGTTTTCTATTTTTTTTAATTCACCCATTCCGAACTCTCGTGTGGTTCAAATTGAGATAGCAGTGAGGGATTTGCTTGCCAAAATTTGTTTAGTGGAATGTTCGGATTGAAAAATAAGTCCCTGCTTTTTCGATTCTCCCAAATGGCGACATTATTAGAAATATATGTCTATTGAAAGCCCGGGATGTGTATTCTGAAAACTTGACTGTAATGTGCAGATTTGGACAAATTGCAATGCAGCTCACACCTGAGAATGAGCATTATCCCCTCTGCAGTGGTGCAACACCTGACCCATCTGCCCCCACCATCGCCTCCCTGCAAGGTAAGATGAGGGGGCCCCATTACCCCACCGTTCTCCCATTACACTGATTGCACTTTGCAACATCTCTATGCATCCTTCACGCCACTGTCCAGCCTCTAAAATATATTAGACGTGTTTGAAAACCGTGCCTTAATCAAGGTTATTCAATTTAATGACAACCTAGAATTAAAAAAAAAAACTTTCCATCTAAATCAGTTTTGCATTACTTAATCTGGCCCCATTACACTCCTCCAGAGATCTGGCTATCCAGAGAAGACTGTACCCAAAGCGTCACCCACTCCCTCCGAGATCATAGCTGTAATGCTAAGAACTGGAGAATTTCACCCCACTATAGCCAGGGGAAAAGTCATATTATTTCACAGAATAAGTCTATAGATGGCATTCTCTACCTACCCTTTGTGGCATGTAGTTCTATCCACAGACAATAAAACGGCAGGCTCCCAGACCTACACACACTAGAGAAGCAGAAGGTGCTCTTAGAGCCAGACCAACTTCAGGTGGACAAAATATATTATCAAAAATAATAACTTTTAAACAAGCAGATTTTCTAAACAACGTTTCTGCAGTATATCAACACACGGGGCCTGATTCACAAAGATAAAATTACGCTTTTATGTAACGTAACTATTTTTGGTATTCACAAACTATGTGTGGAGTTTTACGACTCCCATTACTCATGTGTGCAGAGTTCTTCGCACCATGAGACTCCGCAGTCAGAGTGGAGAACTCTGTACACATAGGAATAGGGAGTATGGAGTCATAAAACTTCACACGTAGTTTGTGAATACCAAAAAGTAGTAAACTTTCACAAAAGTGTAAGTCTACCATTGTGAATTAGGACCACAATTTAATTTGTGATTTCTAATGGTCGATATCATATATACAGAGTAACGTTATGGTTAAGTGCACTCTGAGCTGTATTACTCATAGATGCTCTTAAATGGTGCAGTACTGCAAAAGGAGATGCAATGAAGTGAACTGGTTTGGCCAAGATCACACAATTCGTCCTAGTAGTCGAGCTGGGATCGGAGTCTGCAGTACTGACACTTGGCCTTATATTCTCGTATATCCAGATTTACACAAAAGATCGATTGCTCCCGTATAGTGGTCTTACAAAAAAAAGGTATTGTTAAACCTAGCATTTCTTGGCTTGATTACCCCTGACTTTTTGCCTCTACCTCCTCTATTTTTGGTGCTGTGATAGATTTAATGTTGCCAACTTAGATGCTTAGGACACTTTGCCACTGCTAAACAGTGTCAAAGTGCAAGTGCTCCCTGTATAAAGTGTACTGGTAATTCGTTGTCCATGATTGGTATGTTTGCCTTACTAGTAAAGTCCCCAGTAAAGTGCACAATGTGTGCCAGGTCTGGTAATGCAAATGCTGCTAGTGGGCCTGCAGCACTAATCGTGCCACCCACACAAGTAGCCTTAAAAAGGGAACTCAGGCCTGCCATTGCAGTGCCTGCGTGCAGTTTGTTAAACTGCCATGTTGTTCTGACGAGCGCACTCACTTGCCAGACCTTACCCTTCCCTTTCTATGCACCTCAGACACCCCTATGGTAGGTCCAGGGTACACCCTGTGCAGGGTGTAGTGCATGTGAAAAGTAGGACATGTACTAAGGTGTGTGCTATGTCCTGACAATGAAATAATCTCCATTTCGTTTTTCACTGTTGAAAGGCCATCTTGCCCATAGGACAGAATGGGGAGGCTGTGTAATATGTTTTTCAGCCTATCTTCCCTGAGGCTTAAGATTGAAAGGTGAAGTTTAGTATGCCTGAACTCACAATGTAATAACACATCTTTCTACAAAGGTGGTTTTTGCATTGTGTGTTTAGAAGCCACTCTTTTAGAAGTGGCTGAGTTTTTGTGCTGTAACATTTCTGTGTGTCTCTGCCTGGCTGTGGATTGCCTGTCTCGATTTGAAAGCGATAGGATCTGGGGAATGTCTTGACCCAGGGGAGGAGGTGAGACCGCAACAGACTGACCTGCATCTGGAGTGTAGGGGAGGAGAAGCCCCTAGAGGTGAAGAGGCCTGTGTTGCTGCTATAAAACAATTGTCCCATCGCCTGCTGAGTGATTTGAGAATCCAGACCCCCCACTAATCAAAGGAAGAAGTTGTTACTGGCAGGGAGGCACCCAGAACTGGTTTGAACAGGGGTCAGTGCCCCCTGAACACAAAGACTTCAAAGCCATTGAGGGGTATAAATATGAGAGCTGAAGCCCCTGAACTTTGGAGAATGGCTTGATCAAGTGTGAACAAGTCTGGAGCTACTTCGTGGTCAAGAGGACCTTTGCCAAGGAAGAAACGACTGAAGGATAGGACTGATCCTTGCTGTGTGTTCTGGGGCTGGCCTGCAGTTTGCTGTTTTAACCAAGGAAAGGCTAAAGGGACTTTGCTGTGTCCCCCTGCTTGAAAGAACTTTGCTGTGTGCTTTGTCCTGAAGTAACTTCTCCCCAAGGGCCCGAGGTGAGCTGGCTCCCTGTTGCAGAAACTCAGGACACAAAAGTTTCCAGGAAAGTCTCAGTGGCGCGGTGTGCGCATGCTTGTTGCAGCCTGAGGCCCTCGTAAGGTGTGCCCTGTGATCGTGGGAACCTGGAGTCCAAGCGAGGATCAGCGACGCTATGTGCGTGTGCAGCCTGAATCTTTTGTGAGGATTGTCCAGTTATTGTGTGCACTGGAATACAAGTGAGTCTCACGACGCTGTGTGCATGTGCTTTGTGCAACGTGAGACCTTCGTGAGGATTGGCTTGTTAACGTGCATCCGGAGTAAAGTGAGTCTCAGCGACGCTGTGCGCGTGATCTTCGTGCAGCCTGAGACCTTCGTGTGGAGTGCCTGGTGATCGTGCACCCGAAGCTCAAGGTAGTCTCAGCGACACTGTGTGTGTGTGCCCTGTGGCAGCCAGAGATCTTCGTAGTAGTAGCAGCCCGGACCAGCAGCCGAGGAGCTGGAGGAGGAGGAGGAGGAGGAGGAGGAGCTGAGCCGCCGGCCCGAGCCTGCTGTTGCCAAGTCCCAAAGATTGCATCGGAGGCCCAAACCGCTGGACGAGGAGAGTGAGTTCGCTCCCCCAAGGTAAAGTGTGTCGACTCCTGGGGCGGGGCGCGGGCTCAGAGGGAGTCGCTCTAGGCCTCTCTCTCACTTCAGCAGCGCGAGCCTCTGCTTCGGCCCGTATCGTGGCCCGTATTGCCAAGGGAGTGGCAGTACCGGGACCGGAGCGAGGAGCTGCACTTTTTGTGTTATACCATACCCGTGTTGGGGGGCAACTATTGTCAGATGCTACCTGCGAGTCAGCACGAGTGGCGGAGAGACCACCTAGGGCACCGTAATCGGTGCCGGAGCGTATTACGGATTACTCCATTTCTGCATAATGGAGTATCTGATTGTCGTATTACACATTGCATCATTTCTGCATAACGAAGTACCTGATTAGTGTATTACGCATTGCATTTTTCCTGCATAACGAACTACCTGATTAGTGTATGACGCATGGCATTGTTTCTGCATAACGAACTACCTGATTGTCGTATTACGCATTGCATCATTTCTGCATAACGAAGAACCTGATTAGTGTATTACACATTGCATCTTTCCTGCATAACGAACTACCTGATTAGTGTATGACGCATGGCATTGTTTCTGCATAACGAACTACCCGATTGTCTTATTACGCATTGCATTATTCCTGCATAACGAACTACCTGATTAGTGTATTACGCATTGCCTTACTTCTGTATAACAGCGTACCTGGTGGTTGTATTACGCTTGCATTATTTTTACATTGCAAAGTGCCAGATTGTGGTGCTACGCATTGCATAATTTTTCCATCGCAAAGTGCCTGATTGTCGCGAACACATTGCATTATTTTTACATTGCATAAGTGCCTGATTCTAGCATTACGATCTGCATAACATGATGTTAGGATTACAGTAGAATGTTTAGAAGTGCTCATTAATATCGCCAGACCTTACGAGGGCTGGCTGGCCTAACAACCGTCCAGGAAGAATATTACAAATACGCATATGTTGGATTTATATCGTGTGGTCTTATCGTATATCTTTTTATATAAAATTTATACTAGTTTTTATAAAACTGGTGTGGAGTCTATTTGTGGTGTCATCATTGGGTTGCTGTGAGCGTGGTTGCAAATACTTTACACATTTGCCTTGAAGATAAGCCTGGCTGCTCCTGCCAATCTACCAAGGGGGTGAGCGGGGCTATCTCAGAAGGTGACCTTCCTTTCCCTGACGTTGGAACACGGGGCCCTACTTGGCCTAAGTTACCTACATCAGCCAACCAGGGATCCCGGGTCTAGCAGCGGTGGGATTTGAATGTGTATTTGCAAATGAACTCAGTGATTGGTGTACATCATAAGTAGCGCAGACCACAACGCAACCACATATTGTGTTCTTGATTTATTGGTTCTATTTGGTTTTGTTTTTGAACAACCTTTAAGCCACACATCATGTCTCAGATGAGTCAAGGAGCCAGTGAGGCTGCAGAATTAGAGTTTGACATTGAGGCATTGCTTACCTACAAAGTTGATCAATTGAGGCAATTCTGCAGAGCCTTGGTATGTCCCATGAAAAGTAGCGCCAAGAAGGTGGAGCTGCAAGTGGCCTTGAGGGCCTGGTGGGAAGCCAAAGGGACTCAGGAGGCGGGTGATGTTGAGGAAATGAGGATGACCCAGGGAATGGATTTGGTCCACAGGATTTGCCAGTGGAGGGACCAGCTTCAGGGGTTGGTAGTAGCCATTCAGGGAGGTGTTTTTCACCGGAAGAGCTGGGGGAAATCCAAAGAGTCAGAGAGCATGAGTTGGAGGTTTTAAAACTTAAAACTCAAGCACAGGAGAAGATGCTGCTCATTGAATGTGAAAAGCGAGCAGAGGAGAGCAGGAACGCTCTCGCCTTTGAAGAGAAAAAGATTCTTGAGTTAAGCTTGAGGGAACTGGAAATGAAGGTTAAACAGGCCGAGTCCAGTTCAAATGGTAGCAGCACACAACCAGTGCCAGTGGGGAAGGTGTACATTCCCAAAGACTTGGTGTGAGATTACCAGAGGGGTGATGATATCTATACGTGGTTCACGGCATATGAGATCGCACTGAGGAGGAATGAGGTGCTTGAGAAGCATTGGGGGGTCGGGCCTATGGAAACACTTTGAGGCTTCTGGGAGGGATGTCTTACTCCCTTTAGGGAGGGCGGGAACCCTGACCTACGCCAATATGAGGGAGGCTTTATGCCTCAGGTATGGGCTCACTCCTGAACAGTATTGGCAGAAATTCAGGAACAGGAATCCAGTACTTGGGTTGAATGCGTACACACGTGCAGTGGATGTTTGGATGAAGGGCAGCAAGGCAACTAATTTTAAGAGCTTATGCGATTTAATTAGTTTGGAGCACTTGAGTTTTCTGTGTGTTCCAGAGCTGCGCCAGCATCTTTTGGACAGTAAGCTGACTGATCCCAGTAAGCTTCCTGAAGAGGCGAACCGCTGGACCAGTACCCGGGTCCTCAAGGGAATTGAAGGTACCACTACCAAAGGTGTACAGGGTCCCCAGCAGAGGGTGGGGGTAGGACAAGGGGTTCTCTAGAGGGCCCCTAAGTAGATCCCAGGTGAAAGTGTCCTAGTCCCCAAAGGCTAAGAGGTCCTGGCTCCAGAAGGGCAAGCGGGACAACCGAGGTCCTCCTATATGTTACTTCTGTAAAGGCGTGGGTCATATTTCTCCTAGATGCCCCAAGAAGTCATCTGCACCCACTGGTGCTCCCGCACCAGGATTAGTGAGTGTAATGTTGGGGGAGGAATTGAGTCCTTGGAATGGGGAGGAGCAAGTAGTTATGACCCTGGTCTCATTGGGTGATCGAGAGATGGTCCGAAAATCTCTCTGCCTGAGAATACTAAGAAATACAGGCAGTGGGCGACCATCAATGAAAGGAGGGTGGAGGCTCTGAGGGAAACCGGAGCCGGTTTGACATCTGTCAGGTGTCAGTGGGTGTCTGAAGAGCAGGTAATTCCAGATGTGCTTCACCCTGTGGTTGCAGCAGACAACTCAGTGCGCCTCTGCAAGGTGGAGCTGGTTCCCTTTGAGTGGGGGGGGGGGGGCCGTTCTCAGGTTCCTTGAAGGTCGTTGTAAGTCCGTCCATGCCTGTAGACTGTCTGCTGGGGAATGACCTGGAGAGTTCCCCCTGGAAGGAGGTGGAGTGCCAGGCACATTGAGAGATGTTGGGTCTGCCTGAGTAGGCTTGTGTGACCACTTGGTCTATGGCAGCCAGTAAAGGTATTCAAGAGGACCTGGAGCCTGAAACAGTGGCCCAGGTGCCTGCTGTAAAGAGAAGAGGCAGGGGGCACGGAAAACCGGCCCCCACAGTGCCCACGGTCCAGGAAGAGGCACCCTTTGAGGGGGATGCCCTGGAACCTATGGGGGAACAAGTGGCTGAACTGGGGGACCTACCTGAGCTGACCGAATGGCAGCAGGAGGGAGGGCCCTCCAGGGAGGAATTCTGTGAGGAGCAGAAGAAGTGCTCTTCTCTTGTAGGTTTGTGGCAACAGGCAGCAAACCAGGCAGCAGGTGATCAATCTGGATCACACTTGATTGGCTGGGAGAATGATCTCCTGTACAGTGAGCCTAAGGTTGCTGAGCCTGGGTTAGCCCGTGCGCTGGTGGTACCCCAGCGCTTCAGAACCTTCCTACTGGGGTTGGCTCATTATGTACCTTTAGCGGAACATTTGGGGCAGGACAAGACCTTTGAGAGGCTTGTCACTCACTTTTACTGGCCTCAAATGCGCAAGAGTTCTAATACTCATTGCAGAACCTGTCAGACTTGCCAGGCAAGTGGGAAGAATGGAAGGAATCGCAAGGCTCCCCTCCAGCCTTTCCCGGTGGTCAGCACCCCCTTTGAGAGGGTGGGCATTGACATTGTGGGACCGCTGGATCCCAAGACCGCCATGGGCAACAGGTTCATCCTGGTCTCGGTGGATCATGCCACCCGAAACCCAAAGCCATCCCTCTCTGGACGGTAACAGCTCCCGTGGTGGGCTGTGCACTGATGGAGATTTTCTCCCGTGTGGGGATCCCCAGAGAGGTGGTGTCCGACAGGGGTACTAATTTCATATCTAGGTATATGAAATCTCTGTGGAACGAGTGCGGTGTGACCTACAAGTTCACCACGCCTTACTATCCCCAGGGTAATGGTCTGGTTGAGAGATTTAACCGGACCCTAAAGGGCATAATTATGGGTCTTGAGGAACCCATGAGGTGTAAGTGGGACGTCCTCTTACCATGCCTGCTGTTTGCTTACAGGGAGGTGCTACAGAAGTCCTTAGTGTTCAGTCCCTTTGAGCTCCTGTATGAGCACCCTGTAAGAGGACCCTTGAGTTTGGTGAAGGAAGGCTGGGAGAAGGCTCCTAGTAAATCCCCCCAGGATGTATATAGCTTCATGCTGGCCTTCAGGATCCGAACTAGGCGTTTCAGGCAACTCACACAATTGTGATGGTGCCAGTGGAGCCTTGCGCGTTCCAGGACAAGTGGACTGGGCCTTATGAGGTGGTGGAGCGCAGGAGTGAAATGACCTACCTGGTTGACTTCCGGTCTTGTAGGAACCCTTTGAGGGTCCTCCATGTGAACCGCCTCAAACCACACTTTGAAAGGTCTGAGGTGACTATGCTCTTGGCTACAGATGACGGGGCGGAAGAGAGGAGTGAACCTCTTCCTGACCTCCTGTCAGCCAAGGAGAAGGATAGGTCAGTGGATTGGGTGAACCTTTCGCCAACCCTGACCCCGGAACAGCAGAGGGACTGTCGCCAGATATTGGGTCAGTTCGCCTCTCTGTTCTCCCTGACCCCAGGAGTCACCCATTGGTGCGTCCATGATGTGGACACTGGAGACAGTCTACCTGTAAAACAAACATTTTACAGAGTAGCTGATAAGGTCAGGGCCAACATCAAGGAGGAGGTTTCCAAGATGCTGGCGATAGGGGTGATCGAGCCATCCAGCAGCCCCTGGGCTTGCCCAGTGGTCCTTGTGCCAAAAGCTGCTGCGCCTGGTGCCATCCCAGAATTCCGGTTCTGTGTGGATTACCGTGGGTTCAATGCCGTCACTAAGCTGACGCGCCCACCATCCCCAGAGCTGATGAGCTCGTGGATCGGCTGGGAGCTGCTCGGTACCTCAGTACATTTGACTTAGCATTGGGGTACTGGCAGATTGCCTTGACCGAGGGGGCCAAGGAGAGATCTGCGTTCTCCACGCCGGAGGGCCACCACCAGTTCAGAGTTATGCCTTTTGGGTTGAACGCCCCTGCCACCTTCCAGAGACTGGTTAACCAGGTGTTGAGTGGGCTGGAGGAATTCAGCGCCGCCTACCTGGACGACATTGCTGTGTTCAACTCCAGTTGGGAAGAACATTTGCAACATCTCTGTGAAGTGTTGGAGGCCTTGCAGAGGGCGGGCCTAACTATCAAGACGAGTAAGTTCCAGATAGGGCAGGGTTCTGTGGTGTACTTAAGACACCAGTTAGGGAGCGTCCGGGTGGCGCCCCTACATGCAAAGATTGATACCATTCTGGCTTAGGAACCCCCCAAGATCTAGACAGGAGTGAGGGCCTTTCTAGGACTCGCTGGGTATTACCGACGGTTCGTGAAGGGGTATGGCACCATTGTTGGCCCCTTGACAGAACTGACGTCAGAGAAACAGCCGAAGAAGGTGATCTGAACTGATGCCTGCCAGACCGCTTTTGATGCCCTGAAGACTGACCCGTGCACGGCGGCCGTGCTCAAGGTGCCTGATTTCTCCAAGGAATTTGTAGTGCCGACAGATGCTTCAGCACATTGTATGGGAGCCGTGCTCTCACAATTGAATGACGGGGGCTTGGACCAACCCGTAGCTTTCATTAGCAGGAGGCTACTTCCCAGGGAACATAGGTGGCGTGCAATTGAGAGGGAAGCTTTTGATGTGGTCTGGTCGCTGAAGAAGTTGAGGCCTTACTTGTTTGGGACTCACTTCCTGGTTCAGACAGACCACAGGCCCCTCAGATGGTTGATGCAGATGAGGGGTGAGAACCCAAAACTGTTGAGGTGGTCCATCTCCCTACAGGGAATGGATTTCACGGTGGAACACCCGCCTGGAATAGAACATGCTGATGGTCCGCCTTAGTGATGAGAACTCTCATGAGGGTGGGTAGTTCCCCACCCACTTTTCGGTTGGAGGGGACACGTGTTCGACCTGGCATTTCTTGGTGTGATTACCCCTGACTTTTTGCCTCTACCTCATCTATTTTTGGTGCTGTGATAGATTTTATGTTCCCAACTTAGATGCTTTGGACACTTTGCCACTGCTAAACAGTGTCATAGTGCAAGTGCTCCCTGTATAAAGTGTAATGGTAATTGGTTGTCCATGATTTGTATGTTTGCCTTACTAGTAAAGTCCCTAGTAAAGTGCACAATGTGTGCCAGGTCTGGTAATGCAAATGCTACTAGTGGGCCTGCAGCACTAATTGTGCCACCCACACAAGTAGCCTTAAAAAGGAAACTCAGGCCTGCCATTGCAGTGCCTGCACGCAGTTTGTTAAACTTTCATGTTGTTCTGACAAGTGCACTCACTTGCCAGACCTTACCCTTCCCTTTCTATGCACATCAGACATCCCTACGGTAGGTCTAGGGTACCCCCTGGGCAGGGAGCAGTGCATGTGAAAGGTAGGACATGTACTAAGGTGTGTGCTATGTCCTGACAGTGAAATAATCTCCATTTTGCCCATAGGACAGAGTGGGGAGGCTGTGTAATATATGTTCCAGACGATCTTCCCAAAGGCTAAAGATGGAAAGGTGAAGTTTAGTATGCCTGAACTCACAATGTAATAACACATCTTTTTTTGAAGGTGGTTTTTGCATTTTGTGTTTAGTAGCCACTCTTTTAGAAGAGGCTGAGTTTTTGTGCTATAACATTTCTGTGTGTCTTTGCCTGGCTGTGGATTGACTGTCTGAATTTGAAAGCGATATGGATCTGGGGAATGTCTTGCCCCAGGGGAGGAGGTGAGACAGCAACAGGCTGACCTGCATCTGGAGTGTAGGGGGAGGAGAAGCCACTAGAGGTGAAGAGGCCTGTGTTGCTACTATAAAACAATATTCCCATCGCCTGCTGAGTGATTGAGACTCCAGACCCCCCACTAATCAAAGAAAGGTGTCACTGACAGGGAGGCACCCAGAACTGGTTTGAACAGGGGTCAGTGCCCCCGAACACAAAGACTTCAAAGCCATTGAGGGGTATAACTATGAGAACTGAAGCCCCTGAACTTTGGAGAATGGCTTGATCAAGTGTGAACAAGACTGGAGCTACTTTGTGGTCAAGAGGACCTTTGCCAAGGAAGAAACAACTGAAGAGACTGAAGGATAGGACTGACCCTTGCTGTGTGTTCTGGGGCTGGCCTGCCATTTGCTGTTTTAACCAAGGAAAGGCTAAAGGGACTTTGCTGTGTCCCCCTGCTTGAAAGGACTTTGCTGTGTCCTGAAGTAACTTATCCCCAAGGGTCCGAGGGGAGCTGGCTCCCTGTTGCGGACAACAATAATGTGGCCTGGTAATTTTTCCTGCTGCAAACAGCATGCACACACGAATAGGCTGTGTTGGGGCGATTAACTATGTGCTTTTCTACAGTGAAATACACAGGAACCTGTAATGTTTGTTGGAGCGCCTATGTGACTTATACCATTGACAACACCAATAGCTCGGAGCTCCGCCATTGCCGAGACCTATTGGCTTTGTCAATGTTTGTTCTCATCAGTGCTATCACCTTCTGCAGCTTTGGAAGCCATGAAACGCATGAAGGAACCTAGAGGTATTTATAATTGGGGGACTAGAGGGACCTTGAAAGCTTTTGTTACATCTGTCATTTTTAGCACCACTTATGAGTGTCAAGGCTTCTTCCTCGTTTAGTTAGTTGCATGTTTGTGGTTTCTGTATAGAGCCTCTTCCTTTCAAAGTGGTGTTCTAATCCCCTTTCTTAGGCTTCTGACGTGATGTAGGATAAGGGCAAATAAGCTTAATGCTGCATACCCTCTCCTAATTTCATGCAGTTGGCCTGCTTGTCTAAAAGCAAAAGGTCATCCAGGACTATCCGTATCAGAGCTGTACTTAGTGTTATTACGAGTAACCTAAACTCTATCCAGCTCTCCTAGCAGAGATCAGGAAGCATATCCCCTTAACGCTTCGATAATTTGCCATGGCAGCCAGCCAAACTAACATCAGCAGTGTCATGGCACAGAAACAAGGCATTATTATCCAAAGACTTCTTCCTTAAAGGAGTTGAAGTTAAGGCAGCTGAGTTCTTTGTTGAGAGCTACTGCCATTACAAATGATTGTATATGCAGTTGTGATGAAGAGCATATGATCTTATCAGGTAGTAATTATATACTTTGCTTTCATTTACATGGTATACATGTTATAATATTATTCATTTTTATGGCACAGGCATGTGCCGGAGATTTTTGCTACTGTAGAAGCTAAGCACAAACATAAAGATGCCGTAAAAATAAAAGGACTCAAAATGGTAACCACCACATAGTTTGCAGAATTTAAGATGTCAGGTTTCGGATTGAGGCTGGTATGGCAAAGAGTTTCAGTTTCACGTTTTTGCAGAAACATCAGTAAGTTAGCAGTGTCTAAAATGGCAGCCTCCTGGACAACTTGTGTTCTCTTCCCTGCCTTGGAAGTGAGAACAGGCACCAGAACCTATGTTTCCTAAGAAGAAATTCTCTCTTCAGACACATCTATTCTGTAGCAACATTATAGCACAGAAGAATTCGGTCTTGCATAATGGGTATCTCACCTCAACTCTCCATTTGGGTCATAGTTCATACTGTTGATGTTAGTTCATTGAGCAGTATTTATGTGGAATGGCGGGCCTAGGTGGAGCCAGAGTTTGAGGAGAGCCTGTTTTGTTAGTAATGAAATCGTTGCAAGATCAACAGGATGGGCACGGTACATAAGATACTTAAAGTAGCTCTTCATAGCATTGAAGTCCTTGAACCTGGTAAAGATGCCAAAGATATAAACCCCCAACAACCCTGGCTGCGACTTGCGGTGCCACAGAAAGTCGCTAAATCTGTGACTCAATACAGTATAAACCTTTTGGAGACTGTCCCAATGCAAGGCACAGTAGGTCTTATGCTTGCTGTCACAGAGCTAGTTTAAGTATTAATAAAAACTATGAAAGGTCGTAGTAAGTATCGGAGGTCAGACCACTGGAAGGCAACAGTCTGAAGATTCTAAGGTCTACTGAAAAAGAGAAAAAAACACCTGCAATTCTACAGTGGTGGCACTAAGCTATCATAGATCAGGTATAATGAGGATTACAGAGCACTTTGTACCCGAGCCATAGTCATTAACCCTTTGACCATCTTCTGCAACTTCTGAAATCCAGGAGGCATGTCTCCAGACATTCTGTTCCTGACTACCTGGATGCAGAGTAAACTGACCCGGAGACAATCATCAGGCTGTAGGTTTTGTAAAGACTTTTTATCTGCATCAGTTGTCTCCGCGTTATGGCACTGGCTGTGACTGTCTTTCTCAGAGAAAAGATTGAAGCTTTCATTGGAAGAACAATCAGTCAACCAAGAAAGTGGTTCTGTGATTTGGCCCTTCTTTATCTCACACTGCAGATGGAATCCTGATATTCATAGACCTCACAGTTTTCTTTGAGTTGCCCTTTGGAATGCGTGGGGTTTAGGGTCTTGAGCCAACCCTGGGAGGAGTTAAGAATTAGGCCTAGACAGTGCCTTGATGAAATCCCTTGGAGCTGATAGCAAGCTCTGGCAGAAGTAGACCTATGAGGCATCTCAATATTAATGCTCCCATGGTTCGGTTCTGAGGACACTTCGAATTGAGCTCTGTTTTTAGAACTTGTTTGTCAGATCTTGGGATCACTTTTGGTCAGGAGGGAACTCAGCTTTGAATCCTTCCCCAATTGGAGTGACGAAGTGTCTTGAAAGAGAACACCACAAGGGGTTTGCTTCAGACTAGTGTGGTCTCTCGCAGTGTTAGGTGCAGTAAAAAATATCAAATTTAGAGCCAGAGAAATAACCTATTCTACAAGGATCCAAAAAGTGTACAATTGTGGCAAAAGTGTTCAGTTCGTAGCCACTGCAATTATAAACAGTGATGGTTAGTGTTGGCAGACTGATATGATTAAGAGCATCACTTTAAGCTAGTTATAAGTAGAATAGGACTGGTCAGGAGCTTGTGTGAACATGGCAGATCGAGAAAAACTCAAATGCTGATGTGGCGATTCACGATTCTTAGACGCAGAGGTAAAGACCAAGGTATGGAGATTCAGTCGGGGTGAGCAGTTTGTGCAGGATTTAACTGCTATTAAGTCTTTAGCCTACTCCAGACCACAACATCCCTTAAAGATCAGTAACTCTTTTATTTAAATCAGAGCATTAAGATTTCTACCTCAGAAAGCATTGTGTACATTATATGCATTCTCAACTAATTTATACACTGCGTTGACTACCTCAGTTTGGCGCATACTGGTTTAATTGGTCATAAGTTTCAAATATATTCTGGTGTTTAGCTAAATGCTTTTTATTAACATTCGCCTTTCTCACACAGGTACTGAGAACACAGAGGCTGAGGAAGAATTCCGTAGAAACAATCAAGAAAGTTTTGTCCAGCGCATGGTTATGGCAGTAATGAGTGACACTGCGCTCTTCAACACCCGTGAGGGTCGGGCAGGCAAGGTACACAACTTCATGCTTGGCCTGAACCTCAACACCACCTACCCGATGTCCCCCATGGTGGGCTACACGACCCAGGAGTCTGTGGATGAGGATGAACTGGACGCAGCTGTTGCAGGTGGGTGTTTGAGGCATTTGCAGACAGACATATTGACTGCTTATTGATGGTCATAAGTCTTTATAAATGGTATAAAATGTGAAGGAGACTACAGTGAAATCGTTGGCATGATGCATTGAGGCAGTAGTATGTTGTCAGTTTTCTTGGTCTGTCCCATCTTTGTCCCTTGGAATTTGTTGGTCAAGAGGGCGGTGCCCATCATGGTTTCTATGTTTACTAAAGTGTCTTATTTTCTAAAATGTTCTCTGTATTTTTTCCATTAAAATTGGGGTCTTAAAGGGGGTCAGTACTACAGGAGATTAATTCTGTTCACTATATCCCACATTGTTTGGTTCTGCGGTATAACGTTCTCCTTGCCTGGAGTATCTTCCAGGGAGTTAACGTGCCTCAGACCCTAAGAAGGCTTGTAATATTTTTGGGAATTATATGGCACTGCATATCTCTGGTGTGGGCCTGGTCTAAGAGAGCCCTTAGAGGTCTTGTGTGTGGGAGGTGAGACATCATCAGTACTTGCTATACCTTAAATCCCAGATACAATTGATCTATTGGCACATGTTCAATTTGGGAAAACAAGTGTCCATGGTCTGTTTTGTTAACAGAGTACAGTGTAGCAAAGTTCTTAACTGATTTGTTAATCAAGTTATCTATTATTGAATTGTTCGGTCTGTAAAGGTGTGTAGCCTACTCCATCACATAGTTATTTTAAGTTCGCTATTACACTGTGTCGTTTTAAAAAAAACTTGTGTTTTTAAGTATTGCATTCACATTCCTCACCTCCTATGTTGAGTCAAGCAAGGTTACTGTAGCCTGTTTACACAGTCTCTTTGTTCAGGTGTATATCAGCAAAGAAGTGATACATGTAGGCAACTCTCCTTATGCCAATACCCCTCAAAATAGAGTAATTGGAAACCACTTCAACACTTTCTAGAATCGCTGTGCAATCTACCCTCAGTGTTTGCCCTGAAATGGATGTGAGGGTGTGGGATTCAAAGAAGTCTAGACCACACCCTCTAGTGCAGGGAATCCCCAAACGTTTGTAAGCAATGACCAGCATTTGCATTACATTTGAAAAGGTGAGCAGTTTCTTACCACAACAGAATGCATCGACAATGCAATGAATTGGGAAACAGCCTCTTAACAGGATGGAAGGAACAGGGAGCTTTTGTAGGTTCTCGTTCAAGGAAAGTTTAAAAATTTAGTGGCAATCGAGCATTTTAAATCCGGTTAGAAATAAACCTTAATCATAACGGGATGGTATTCAAATACCGTATTACAACAGGTTGTGGGGGTTCTCCACCCTGATATGTTGGTAAATTTAGTGGCACGTTTCATTTGTAAAACACGAGGACTGTAACATAGGCCAAAACATTAGGAATTAAAGTGCAGCTTGCTGGAGAGGTAGGGTATTGTGCATTTCGAAACACATTAGTGAATAACATTGGTCAAAACCTTAAGGTATTTATAAACCACATTACAGGGAGTTTAGAGATTGGTTCTCAATTGTATTGGCTAATGCTACATTAATAATCATTCTAAGCTAGTACCTTTGTTCAAAACTGTTTTGGATGTAACAGCATCATCCATGCACGGAATTAGTAGTTTAAAAGTGAGTACTAATTTAATATATTTGCATTCGATGTGCATGGACATTTCTTTGGAATAGGGCTGTCTCAGACAGTTTTTTTTTCCAGAGTTCTAAAAAGCGCGAACTCCATCCGAAGGTATCAGACTGCTTTACATGAGCACCAGTTCCATTACCGACTGAGACATTCATTTTTGTTAGGCACGGGGAAATGTTGTCATTTACCCAGAATCACAGGATGTTGAGGGCCCCTGCCGAGACTGGAACCTGGTTCCCCAGCTGTCGACCGCTTCCTTTAAACAACAAGTTTCAGCACACTTGCATTTCAATAGTGCTTTGATCATAAATGATTATGCATTTGTTTTGCTAAGTTTCACAAAATGATACAGTACCTTTCTATAGCTTTTAGGGCCTTTACTTGAAAAGTTTGAATTAACTTATTGTTTTGCGCTAGTCCTTTGATTCCGTGAGAGAAAAGAAACAGCACGTGTCCATTAATGCACCAGTTTCGTGGAAGAAACCCTGGCACTCCATACATATGGGCCCGTTCTGAAACCTTCAGTAATTCAAAAATAGGGCACACGTGTTTTTTGTGCTAGAATTTTGATTCCAAGTTAAGCGAGACTTGCGCTCTTACCTGGTATTTTTTCCCATGCAAATTGTTTCAGGCAGAATCTTAAGTAATTTACTAGGAAAAAACAGACTGGTAAGGTAATGGTGCAAATGTTTGGTTTCAGTGAGGTGTAACCTGCAACAGCGTGTTCCATTTCAAACTAGGAAACCTGAAATAGGGCCATAAAGTGTCTACGAAAACGGCAATGTACAGTTTCCTCCATGGCGGTTTTTGTGCCGGCCAAAATAGTCACACACTCAGTGGGGCACCTCGTGTTCTCTTGACATGGAGAGGTATGGCAGCCATACCTGTGGATGGCTCATGCCCCTGACCAGTGCCCAATCTTTGTGCCAGGGTCAATTGGCATTTTTAAATACGGTCTGTGATTTTCCAAACCCATTATGTTCTTTTTTCTACTTTTTCCTTTTCTCACGTTCTCATTCTTTCATACTCTCCTCCTGTATGAATCTCGTTAGTTTCTCATCCTTAATTATGTCACATTAGTCCTTTTTTTTCACTCGCCGATTGCACTATTTTCTTTTTCTTACTCTTTTCCCCCTCCTTTTACTCATTTAGCTCGTACCCCAGATATTCTTTGCCATTCTTTCTTTACCCTGTCTCACTGTACCCCTACACAGCATTCAAGCTCGATTTCCATTTTCACTTTTCCTTCTCTCCGAGTCTAAGGCTTCCTTTCTTTTTCAGTTCCTGTACCAGACTGTTTCCTTTTTTCATTCTTCTCTCTTTAGTTTCCACTACCAACTTTGCAATACCTCTACTTTCCCTCTATCCCTACCTGCTGTTTTTCCGTTCCATTTTGCAGTCTCAATACAGACAGCTCCAGTTGTCTGTCTGTGTCACAGACACCATTCTATACAATTCTTCACCGACCCAATCGTTGCTCAAGATTGAATGGCGCTCCTGTCAATCTCAGTTGCTTTGCTCATATTTGAGGCTTTCCTCCCTTTCTGGGGTTGACCTTCCCTCAAGAGTTGTTTGGTTTCCCCATGGTAGATTCGTAATTTGTCCTGCTTCTAACTGTGTACTGCATCTAAGAAAACAGAGCTATGTTTACATAACGCCAGTTTGCTGCATTTCAGTGCCACCTAGTGGTTGTTAGAAAAACTAAAATAGAATTGTGAAGGATACAGCATCTATCTTGACAGATTTTAAATACTACAATAAACCAGCATTGGCAATGCCAGTCGGTCACGCTTGCACGTAAATATTAGCGACACCTACTGGCATTGCCAATACTTGTTTCTTTTCCTTCTCATTCTTATCCTTGCTCTTTCTCCCAGCTGCCTTCTTTACCTTTGCCCCTATTCCATATTCCCTTTCCCACCTCCCCCCTTTCTATCCCATTCCTTCCAATAGTTGATTATTTACTTTTCAAAAGCGTTGCTGTTTTCCTCTGCCATCGTCTTTCACAATTTCTTCTTCTCCTCACTCATTTATGTCCACAAACCTGATTACCCAAGTCAAGCTGGAAGACCCTGTCCCTTGAAAATTCTGATTTCAGCTGTAAAGAATAATTGCACAGTGAACCTCGGGCATAGTTATGAATATTATAATGAAATGAATGGCAGATTTGAAGAGCTCCCACTCGTAACCCAAAGGGCATCCTGGCAGGAATACTAATCAACAAAGATCGAGTGATCACAGATTCCAGGCCTTGAGGTTCTTGCGTAAGGCCTGGTAGCTGTCCACGGAGTGCAGCTCGAATATAGGAGAGTTCCAGTGCTGTGCAGTGAGAAAAGAGACGTAACAAACTTACATACGCGTTTATTAAAGGGAGAGTGTGCTTTCTACGATAAAAGTGTAACGGGTTATAATAAAATAATACTGTTGTGATGCAGTGTGTATTGTGGGCCGAGTTAAGCAACAATCAATGTCTTAGTGCAGCGATGTCAGTTAGCATGATCTCCAACCTCATTGTTTCAACTAATCCTGAAGGTAGTGCTGAAAATAATCCCCTGATCAAATTTCCTTTACCACAGTGGCGTGGCCGAACGTCAAGCTTTGCTTATGCTGCAATGTGGCTTCATTGACAGGGCTTGCATGCTAATTGTGAGAAACTCCAAACATATCTTGACCCCCCCCTGTACCCAATGCCCCACATGGGGACAGCTTTTGGTTTCAAGGACGGTAAATCTGAAAAGATTTTTATCCTCCTTAAACGTACGCTTTAAACAAAGCTAAAAGAAAACTTAGCCCGGGAGTAGAGCAATAATTCCTCTTGGGTAAACGGCGTTTCAGGGTACCACTTGAAGCATGTTACTCATAAGCTACACGATGGCGACCACTCCACCTGTGTCCCAAGTTTATTTATAATGGCCTATTTTGAAACTGACAAGCGAGGGGGTAATCAGAAGTGTCAAGGTACACAGTTCTGGCTCCCACCCATGCAACTAGAACTGAGATAATAGTTGTCTATGAAACCTGATCTGGGTGACGACACATTTGAGTAATTTATCAGTGTTATGCCCACATTTCATTTGGCATAAATCTTACTTTGAGTGCAGTTCCTCCACAGTTTTCCTGGTTGTCTCAACTTCATCGCACTGCAAATAACTCTCCTTCTGGCCTACTCTCAACTTTGAAAGATGTGATACACTAGCAGGAATATTTATCTCTGCAGTAATTTCCATAATAAGTGCCCAGGAGGAGTGATAAATGCATCTTAACCCAGATGCTGTGAGTCTGTAGGAGGGGACGATGACAGAGGATGATCTGTGCAACCAGGTGTCGGTGGGCTCCATGCATTGCTGAGATTTCTGGCAGCATTGCAACCTAAGTTCACGTGCCTGAAGTTATTGACTGTGGCGTGACCTGAGCCACTGTACAAGGAGTAATGCGCTGCGAAGTGACCTGAGCTGCTGCACAAGAAGGAAGTGATCGACATTGTGTGACCTAAGCTATGCTCTCCCACCAACCCAGTGGGGCCAAGACATCGCCTTACCTACTGCAAAGAACCTGGCTTGTAACATGTGGCCGCAACCATCCGGATCTGCCCTGCAAGGCTGCACCATGCACGGAAGACCCAGCCACCTCCTAGTAACTCCTTCAACAAAAGGAGCAGCTGCAGACACAACTGCGTTGAAGGCCTGACAAGAACGACTGGTTCGCGCTCAGCCCAGCCAACAGGGACCAAGGTGGCATATTTACTGGGTGAGAAACTGTCAGACACGAACAGGCTGTCCACTATCTTTAGTGTTTTGGGGTAAAATTGCTCCTGAGCTAATTCTTGCTACATCATGCCTATAAGGATGAGGGAATCCACCAGCGCTGGAGGGTTGGGGGGGACAGGGGCAAAGGAGAGGCACCAGTTGACTGTAGGCCAGGACAGTAAGTTGCCTCGTATATATATTTGTGTGTAGTGTTTAGATTTATTATGCAATAAAGTACTTTATGAAAGTCATGTACCATGTTGGACAAGCCTATATTATATGGAAGTGTTTGTGCGGGAGCACCCCAACTCTACCTCCCTGAGAAGCCGGTGTCTGCTCGACACCACTACCACTGAGAGTCAAGTGCTGAAGGTGTTGTATTTGACCTAGTTGCCCAGCCATAGCAGGATGGACCCCAGCACATCAGAAGTAAACCAACTCAACCGCTACTATTGAGGCCTATTAGCTCCCACTTGCCTCGTGCGCTCTCCCCCTCAATGGGGACTCACACAGGCCTTCAGGAATCCAACACCAGATGTTGCTCAGTAGTCCACACATGATAGAACAATTATTACTGCTTGTATCTTTTTTTTATGGCGATTCAGGAAGCCATTTCCAGACACCTGCCCTCACCACATTAGGAATCTAATCCTCAATAGTCCAGTCTATATCTGTTAACACTCCAGATTGTTAGCCTGTGTGAGTGGAGCTGTTATTGAGCCATATTTCCTTAAATCTTAAGAGGCATGAGGCATACTAAAACCTGCTTCATGGCGATTGAAAACATTGTTGCCCTTTATGGTGGTTTAAAATGACCACTAAGTATTTGTTGTAAAAGTTCAGTGCAATGGGGGTTTTAGAGACCCAATGATAATTGACCATTTCCATAGGGTCTGTCAGATGATTCTTTAAAGATGGGAGTGATTATAGCGGTTTTAAATTCGTTATTGACCATTTTTGACGTCATTGGTGCATTTATGATGTCTACCATTGGTTTCCAAATATCTTTTAGTTTCAGAATCACCGTGAAGAGGTGTGCAATGCAAGTATCTCCTGGAGAACAGATGCTTTGCTTTGATTCAGCAGTCTCTCTCTTCTAACGAGCTCAGATCTGGTCACTGCCAGTTCCTTCGGCCCCTTTGTTCTGTTAGACGGTTTCAGTTTTATAATAAACACGTAATAACCTCAACACTATATTTAGAACCGAAATGCTGAATTGGAACTATTTTCGGAAAGCGAGGAATAAAGAACAGATCCAGTGTGTAATTGGTGACTTTGGCATGAGGTGATGTTAAGCCCTCAATGACCTTTCAAAACAAGCATTCGAGGCTGCCGCATCCTTGCAGATGTTTGATTTGTATTAGGATATATGTTGGCATTATATCAGCAGATTTGCATGGAAACCTCCGCCAACGTTGGCCTCTCCTTGTTGTTAAGCACAGGCACTGCATAACTTTGAGCACAATCCAAATATCCTCTACGGGGGAGTATGTTATCTCTCAGTCAGTCATTCTGTATAAGTCTTTAAAGCAAAATGAGGGTATCTATTTTAAGTGGCCTTGTCAGAGTAGAGCTTGGTACCTTATCTGAGGCATGCCTCCATCACATTAGATTTTAATTTGAAGTTTGTTTCTGAAGATTTACCCCTCCAGTATTTGTTCTAGCATCAAATATTAGGTTGAGCTCAGCAGAGTTAATACATAGGTGGTGCTGCCTTCTAGATAAATAAATATAATCCTCTCACTTCTTTCACTAGAAATATTTTTGTTATAAGGATAATTATACATTTCTTTGCCACTTTTTGGTTTTCGATTTTAAGCTACACTTCGTACTCGACCAAGAGCTACTTGTATTAAGTCTGCTTTTTTCGAGACATATACTGTAAATCTGTAATTCTTTCAATGCTTTCGACTCTTTCTTCAAAGTTCTGAAATCTTGGGGAAGATCACAGATTTCACTGTAGATTACATTAACATTAACCTAGATTTGCCGCAAGGCTAGTCGATGACTTGAAGTTGGGCACGCGGTGTTTCTTATTAGGATCTTTGCCAGTGCTTGATCTGCTGCCGGATCCATCGTCTGCTCTTCTCCGAAGCTTCCAACTATCCCGGCATCCCATCTTCTAAGAAGCATTTGATGTACTCGCCCAAAGTCACAACCATCATCTTTTATCTTACTAGAGAGAACTGGCTCAAACTAGATCATTGCTTTGTGAGTCACAAAGTGGGCGTCGACAGGGGTTCAGGAGCACAGAACAAGCTCTTCCTCTTTCTTTATGCCCCCCTCATTGAGTTTTATGGGAGGTAGGATGTGATAGAGCGGGGTTCCAGTTCTATAAACAGACAGCACTGAAACACTGACTAAAATATTTATTGCAATGAAATCATAATCTGAAGTACATGATTTAAATGTTACATCTTTTATTTTTGAAATTCCTATGTGAGTCAAATGAAAAGAAAATGACTTTTGTTCCTAAATCACCTCAGCAACATCTTCTCATTTCATACAGAAGAAATTTCTACAAACAATATGGTGCATGTTTAGCATCATTGACGCACTGTTAATCAGTGTTGCATTATCCCGTACACATATGCAGTGGTGCCCTTATCAGGATATTCCTACTCATATGATGGTATGTAGTCTGTAATAATCACCTCTGACCTATATTTGCCCTTTAAGCGATGCTGGTTAAAATGAAAACTAGTAGATGGGTCCCACTTCTGACACTGGGGTAAGTGCCAGAGTTGTGGTCTACTGCTTCACTGAGAAATAGTGATACTTAATCCTGCTGCCAGTTTGCCAGGTTACCATACTTGCATGTCCTGCCTGATGTCTTGTATACTCTGAATTTTTGTAGGCGGATATAATGGATGTGTTATGACTGACCGAAACTTGGTTAAAGAATTGGTCCTTTCTGTGGCAGAGGCTGTCTCATTTTTCCCCCTACCAGTTGATTGACCATCCTGATGGGAAAATTAGTGTGGGTCTTGTAGGACCTATTTTCTATAGGAAATCCGCAACGTTCTATTCACAATAACTTTGGCACCAGTTGAAGAATCTTTGCGAAATTTTCAAAACTCGTGGGGGGCACCGGTCTGCTCCGATCCTGAAAGTTTCGCGGTGATTCGGCAAGCGGGGGCCGAAAAAAAAAAAGTGGGGTCCCCAAATGTGTTTTCCCCATGCAATTTTCCATAGGACACTTTAGCCACGGCTCCAGCCCGAACTGCTGAACGGAATTACACCAAATTTGGCAAAGAGGTAATTCTTGGTTCAGAAAGAACCCTTTTTGTTAAATAGTGTAACTCCGTTCAGTAGTTGCTGAGAAAATCAAAAGTAAAAACACATATATATCTATGGCCGCGGAGGATCCGCGCACCCTCCCGATCACGAGCTGCATTCTAATTGGCTGTCAACACGCCACACCATGAAGAGTTGGCAGCCATCTTGTGCCTCGGTAGAACCGAGGCACAAGAAATCAGTAAAACTAAGGCGCAAAACGCAAAAAAGGGGCAGGGTAGAAACACCCTGACCCCTTAGGCCTGCTTAGGGGGTCCCATAAGGACCCCCAGGGCCCCAAAAAAAAAAATATATATATATATTTTTTAAATCATCAAAATCCTCGTAGGGTGCGCGGAACCTGCAGAGAAAAAAAAATGAAGTGCAGGCTCCCGCGCTTCGTTGCTATTTAGCCCCCGGGAGGGCCAAGTCCCGGGGGCAATATTGTTATGTAATGGGGGACCCAGAGGGGCCCCCCAGCCATGGGGACCGCCACCCCCCGGGGCTTTAAAAAATTAAGTGGAGGGGCTCAAATTTTTTCAGTTAATTTCTTTTTTTTTTTATTTCTTTTTTTATTAAAACATATCCAGAAATACACAGATACAAATTCATACAATTTCAGAGAAAAGAAAAAAACACACACAGAGCAGCGAAAATCCAACTTGGAAATTAAAAAGACAGAACCTAAACCAAAAGGAAAAAGACAAAGAACCAAAAAAACATTTTTTACATTAGGAGGATCCAAGAGCAGCAAAAATTTCATTGCAACAACTTAAAAATAATAATCCCTAGCTTCTTTCCCCGCCCTTATCCCCCCCCTCTGCTCCATCCTTACTTCTCTACTCCATTCAGCCATGTGCGCCCAGATCCTCCTCCCCCGGCTCTAGCCTGTCTGCCTCGGCATGAATATAGAGATAGCTCTTGTTTATATATTCCTAGGATTCTAGCAACCCATAAATGGAAGCTTGGTGGCTCGGCAGCTTTCCATCTTGCAGCTAGTAGTATCCTAAATACCGCTGCCCCCAGAAACAAACCGTATTGTTGTTCGATACTAAGAGCCAACGAACTATCATAGCCAAGAACCAGCAGAGTTGGGGTTATTTCCAGCCTACAACCAAACAGAGCTTCCCAAAAGCGCAGAAGCCCTTCTTTCAATGGGGTCAGCTTCTCACATTCAAACAACATATGAAGCAGGGTGGCAGGTCCTAAACCACATCTTGGACACTTATCTGCCCTTTTTCCCCATAGAAACAATTTAGCAGGGGTAAAGTAGAGATTAAATAATGTTTTGTATAATTGTGCTTTTAGGCTCGAAGATACCAAAATGATTGAGGATAAGGAAAGGCACATATAAATGTCCACATCTGGATTTCCCAGTTTATTTGCCCAGGATGCCTCTGTCTTTTCCAAATCGTCTGGGCTTTTGTCAAGAAGTATTTTATAAAAATCACAAATTCTACAGGTGTCCCTTGCTGCTACTTCCAAAAGTGGTATCTTAACTAACATGATTTTAGGGCGCCATAAAGTAAGAATGTTCTTAATCTGATTAAATTTAAAGTATTGGTTGTCTAAGATTCCAAACGTCTGTTGTAGCCTAGAGAATTGGAAGTCTTGTCCTCCCCCACAAAAATCCCCTATTGATCTTACCCCATCTTTTTGCCATTTTTTCCCCATATCATCATTTACCAAACGGTGCAGTAATTGCGAGCGCCAAAGGGGGGTGTATCTAGAGAATCTCGGAATCGCCATAAATTTAGCAACCTGCTTCCAAACATGCCAAGAGCTAAAGATTACTTTGAACCGCACCTTTTTGTAGTAGCTAGGTTCCAGTTGCCGCAATAAAAGCCCAAGGGCTTCCTTCCCCATGGAAAGCTCATAAATTGTCGGTATTCTCAATCCCTGGGCTAGCTCCCTGGTGTTGTTTACAGATAGTAGGGGGGTCATCTGCTGTAGAAAGGCTGCCCAGAAGTATAAAGTAATGTTGGGAACTGCAAGTCAACCCCTGTCTTGTGGTAGTGCTACATATTTCAAAGCTCTTCTGACCTTCCCGTATTGCCATAAAAAGCTGGAAAAAGTAGATTCCAGCGCCCTAAATAGATTATCCTCTACGACCAAGGGAATTGCCCGAAACAAATATAATATTTTTGGTAAGATAGTCATTTTTAGAAAATTCCCTCGCCCAATAATAGACAGATGTAGCCCATTGACCCTCCTTAATTAATTTCCAATATTTTTAATCAAAGGTTCAAATTAATTCTGGTAATTAGTTCCACTTCTGCACTAATTAAATAAAAAGTGGGGTCCCAAAATGTGTTTTCCCCATGCAATTTTCCATAGGACACTTTAGCCACGGCTCCAGCCCGAACTGCTGAACGGAATTACACCAAATTTGGCAAAGAGGTAGTTCTTGGTTCAGAAAGAACCCTTTTTGTTAAATAGTGTAACTCCGTTCAGTAGTTGCTGAGAAAATCAAAAGTAAAAACACATATATATCTATGGCCGCGGAGGATCCGCGCACCCTCCCGATCACGAGCTGCATTCTAATTGGCTGTCAACACGCCACACCATGAAGAGTTGGCAGCCATCTTGTGCCTCGGTAGAACCGAGGCACAAGAAATCAGTAAAACTAAGGCGCAAAACGCAAAAAAGGGGCAGGGTAGAAACACCCTGACCCCTTAGGCCTGCTTAGGGGGTCCCACAAGGACCCCCAGTGCCCAAAAAAATATATTTTTGTTTTAAATCATCAAAATCCGCGTAGGGTGCGTGGATCCTGCAGAGAAAAAAAAATGAAGTGCAGGCTCCCGCGCTTCGTTGCTATTTAGCGCCCGGGAGGGCCAAGTGCCCGGGGCAATATTGTTATGTAATGGGGGACCCAGAGGGGCCCCCCAGCCATGGGGACCGCCACTCCCCGGGGCTTTATAAAATTATGTGGGGGGGCTCAAATTTTTTCAGTGAATTTCTAAGGTTTGTTCAATGCTAATTCCTAACTAGAACGTGCCTGAAACCTATGGTTTTTTCGGTGAATATATATATATATAGATATATCAAAGTCCAGTCCTCACTCCACACGAAGAATGAGGCCGACATATGCTGGGGTACACTAAAAGGATTTATTCCAAATAGTTTAAAAGCACAAAAGCTGGGCAGACTCGTTTCAGCCGGTAAGCTTTCTTCAGTGCCGGTTTCCAAACAGAGCCACTCACCTGGGGGTCATTTGATTTCCTGTGACGGTCATATAGCCACTCTCATTGGCTGGATGTTACAACTCCGCCTCTGTTTAAAAAAAAAAGGATATTGCATCTCGTGCTTACCTAAGTCCAGGTGCATGCTGGTCAACGTAGTCTAATGTGGGAGTCCGTAAAGTGAGGGACTTCCAAACACCAGGTGGTGTCCCAACTTTGTTGGCTTTCAGGTCACATTTACCATCCGCATCCCGGAACCAATAAATATATATATATTCGCATGCTTGGGGGACCCGTCTCAACTGTGGCCAGAGCTACAAGGGCACTGCTTCACAGCGTTGTTTTGACTTCAAGGGATTGAAGAGCTCCGGCCCCCGCATTCAGGAGCAGAGGAGACATCGCTGTAGAATACAGTCCGTGACTGCACGGAGAGGTCTACTCATTGTAGCTGGATCTTTGATCCCACGTGGACCTGAGTATATGCGGTGAGGCGTCAAAGGGGGCCCGGGAGAGAACTTTGTGTGGCGAGGACACTTGGGATTTTAATCTGCACCTATACACGCTTTTCACCGATCACCAGCACTCACTGAGGGTTACAATGAGTTGACAGCATATATGCTTACCTGCAAGCCAGAATGGTGCTTTCTGGGAGCCGTAGTCCGTGAAGGGTGACTGCGATGAGGCGCTCATGCGTGTGTCCCTCCGTTTCCTTCCCTCCAGGGGGGGGAGGCAGGTGTGTGTGTGTGTGTGTGTGTGTGTGTGTACAAGTGTGTGTGTACGTGTACACACACATATATTTTCTTAAGCCCTCATCATTTTTGGAACAATGTTGTGAGGTGTGGTGCTTCTCTTGTAAGTACTTAAAATATGTCAG
Source organism: Triturus cristatus (assembly GCF_964204655.1). Lineage (NCBI taxonomy): Eukaryota > Metazoa > Chordata > Amphibia > Caudata > Salamandridae > Triturus > Triturus cristatus. The sequence continues at coordinate 318,430,813 of NC_140586.1, read as the reverse complement.
GCAGTGTAATGTTTAGCAGGGCCTGCTCTATCTACGTTTCATGTAAAGATTAAAGTGCTTAATAATGCAGAGTTCTGTAAACCCCTTTTAAAGATTTAGGATCATTCTAGTCCGTTTTAATGAGGGCAGCGTTTTTGAGTCCTCTCCAGGTTCCAAATATTTTCCAGTCTAAAGATGTTTATCGTCACGTTAACTAAATATTTATAGCAGTGGTAAGGCAGACAACAGTAAGCCAGGGAACAGTTAGTCAATTCTGTGCACAAAAAACGCTGTTCAGACCGAGCTGAGCGGTTTTGGGGGGTCTGTGCATGTTCGTTCTTCCGGTTTTGGGAGGATCTGCAGTTTGTCCAGCCCTAGGCAGATTTCCTGGAGATTGTGCGTGTAGTAGATGTTTATCTGTCTTGCTTTTTCCCCAACCAAATACATTTGCATTCTTTTTGGAGAGGCCATATTGATTGTGTTAGACCCACTGCATTGGTGCCCCGGGTTTAGGGTGGGTCTTTTCTGTTTTCAGTCGGGGGTTGCCACTTTGTTTGAGGCACACGTTCCTGCGCTGTACTGGAAGGGGTGGGGGTCGACAGATCATGGTCATGAGTGGTAACCTAGACAGAAAACATTCTAGTTGGATGGAGATACTTGAATTATACATGACCACAGATAATTCCTCTGGGAAGTATTCCATTCCCAACTTTTCCTTACCTCAGCTGTGTACACACAGGTGGTTTTGCATATAGTTGACCCCCTTCCTCAATGGCAGACAGGCTGAACAACTATACAATAACTGCTAATCCCTGAAAGTGTCCGTTATTAATATTGTTTCCAACATTTGCCCCATCACTTTTTTTGCCCTTAATATGCAGGGGTGCAAGAGTTATATTTTCACAGAGGACCACTTGTTCCGCAGGGTTGTCTAAATGATGTGGCAAGAAAACTCAAATTATATAGCATATTATGTGTCAAGAAGCACATTTTGCAACATATTCTGTAGCTTTATTGTCTAGCTATTTTAATCCACTGATACCAAAGTGAAAAGTATACCCATTCAGCAGATCCCACGCAAAATTCTATTTCTCAACAATTAATGATTTAGTTTCGGGTCTACGCACAATAGTACCACTTTATGAACACTGTCCTTTCTGCCCTCCATGAATAAAATATATTTCAGACTATGTACATTGTAGCGCTTATGCGTTAATAAAATGTAATGTTGTGTATTATTGGTGTATCACTTTCTTCCCCTTACAAGGTAAAAATTCACTTGATGGAAACATGCAGTGGGTATGAGCTTTTATTTCTATTCATCATTTACACATCTGGTTGTGGTGTGCGGTACTTAAGAGGTATGCTCAGCAAACTCGCCCTTTGTCTGGACATTGCATAACAAAACGTTTGTATTGCTTTTCCCTCAAAGACTGCAATGTCCACAATAACGAATGAGAGCGAGACGGATAGTGCGCATGGTACACAGAGCACCATACTCGTCTCACCACACCCTGATGAGTCGCCATTTCATACACCTTCTCACACCATGACTGTGTGATTCACATGCTAGTTGAGAGTGCACCACCAGCTTTCTACTACTACTAAGGTTAATTAGTTTGGGTCGCCTGTCCGCGCTGTCACGAGGGTGGGGGAGGGGGGGTTCAGGAGTTGGTTTGGGATGGGAATTTAATTTGTTAGCTGAGAAGATCATTAGTGTTGTTTGTCATGCAAGAGTTTAGGACCTACGAACATAAAAAATATAAACTGCAAGTGCACTGTTGTAATAGATAAATAGCACGCTCACATGATGGTGAGACTGTCTGTGAACAGGATGGGATAAGTGCAATACGCAGAATGTATATTGCGCATAAGATCCTTGACTGTATATACATGTACTGTGTACCTGATGCAGTGGATGCGGTTTTCAGTAAAAACAAGTTTAAAAAAAATAATATTTTGAGAATGAGTACTTCTTTTTGCTTTGACACATTATTTACTCTTGGGAAAAAAATTCTAAGTGAGTGGAAGGGGAAATTCCTCCATCGTTTGTCTCCAGGTTTGTCCACAAATTCGAGCAGAGCTAAATGTATTGTTAATCCTATGAGAATCTTCTGTCCAAGCTGGGGAGGACAGTATAGTGTTCCCCTTCCTCAAGCTTTTGTGTAGCCCATCATAGTTTTTAGGCTGTGACTTAGTCTGATAAAGGTAAAAATTACAATCCCTCTTCGCTGACGAACTAAGACAAAGTGTTCCATATAAATTAAGCTTCTGTCGGGGTGCATCCTGAGTTTTTACCAAAGGTTCAGTTTGACCATCACACGGATCAGGTAATCTTCCTGTTGACCTCCTGCCCCCCCCCAGCTTCTTTTAGGATCATAGATGCACCCTTTATGATCTTGATGTTAGACATTTCTCTGACTTTACTTAGAACAAAATGTTTCATATATATGCACGGATGTTTTGTTACTAAAATCAGTGCTTTAAATGGGCTGGTACTCTCCAGTACTGAGTACCGTCACTTTTTTATTTTGAGAGGGAGAGTACCTGCACTTCTCAGGAGAGATGTAATACTTTTAATTGGAGAGTACCGGTTCTTCTCAGAAACATGCAGGTATTCTGGTACAGGGTACCTGCACTTCTATTTTTCCATTTCTAGCACTGACTAAAACGGACCTAGAAAAACAGCCAGCCATGACTTGATTGGTTGTCCAGAGCCTTCATTGGCTGTCTATAATTTGTAGAATGCAATTCAAGGCACTATTTATCACACAACAGGCAAAACATTAAATGGGCCCACATATCCTCCATCAGTTTGTCACCCCTCATCGGACCAACCGGGATCTCAGCTCAAGCAGTCTAGGCTTTCCCTGTCTCCCCAAAGTCAAAAGAGCCAGAAGCAGGGTTTGTTCTTTCACATATCTTGGACCAAAACTCTGGCACTCATTACCTACCAGCATGAAAATAGATGACAACTTAATGAGCTTCAGAAAGCAATTGAAAACTTACATCTATCCTTAAACATCCTTAAACCTCCTAATTCCAGCTGCAACTGATAGCGCTGGGAAGCCCATCTTGTGTAGCCATGCACTCTATTAGACATGTGAATAGAATAGTGAATTTCGCATGTTCTGTGCTCTAGGATTTCCTTGTCTGACAATTCTTTCAAACTGGTCGCCTGGGAGTAGGAACTGCTTTGAAATGTATTTGAGGGAACTGCAGGTAGAAGTATTTACTTTCTATAGCAGTCTTTCTGGTGGATACTCTGTCTAGCCCAGATGCCTCACGAATCCCATCCATCATGATCCAATCCACTTTGCAATCCACTTGCTAAACCACACTGTCACGATCCATCTGTCGTTTTCTCGCCTCTTTAATGGCACAGAAAAATGAATGAAGATCTGAAGTTGGTGTGCTGGAGTGGGCAGTATATGGCTCCGGTGATGTCATGCAGGTGGAGCTTTAGGTGCAGAGGTGGTGCCATCGCCCCCTACTGGCATAGGAGAATTACGAAGTTTCTAGATCCAGTCTGGCACCTGAGGGTATTCAACAGGTGAGGAATCTGCAGGTAGATCTATTATCCACCAGAAAGATCATTACTGAAGGTTAGTAACTTTTTCTACAAGTTTATTCCCAGGCTAAGTTAAGGACTCTAATGTTGGAACTGAGTACGTTTTTCTTCTCTACACTGGAGCGTGGAGCTGGACACCAGTCAGTGAGACTTCTCTGGAACTCGGGGTCTCTATTTTGTATTTTTCCTAGTTTTGAAGACACAGATGTGCATCTCGCAGCCCATCTCTGTTTTGGGTGAGTGCTGGTTTCAGGCACTTGAGCCTCTTTGACAGAGGGTGGTCCATCACAGCTTATTGAACTGCAGATTTGGCATGCGAGAGGATGGTGAAGCTGGGTGTTTCTCAAAGGGCCTCTAAAGCAATAGCACACAAGGAGAGGGTTTTACCTACCTTCATAATACACAAAACAGTCTCCAGCATAGCCCTGGGGAAAAATAATGAAGGAAAAAGGCATGGGCTGTCCCTGCACCATTCATTTTCCATCGGGATGGAACAAGGGACCAGGGTGAAAGATACTGGCTGACATTTTTCAGCAGGAAATGCTGATAGGCAATTCTCCCACTGAAGGCATCAGGCAAAAAGGCCTTCTCCTGGTGCTGTAATCTGTTGCCACTACCTCTACTCGTTCTTTTCAGCCCTGTCAGATGGCGTAGTCTCACTTAGGAAAACATTGGTATACATATGGAGTGCCTACGTGGACCCAGAGTTCCGCTCTGCCCCTTCAGAGAAAGCCCTCATAGACAGTGTGACTGTCATGTGCTGAGGTGGAAAAGTGAAAAACCTACTGAGAGAAGCTGCAAGGCAGCTCAGGGCAGAGGTGCACACTCCACGGTGCTATGCAGAGGGCAGTCCCGTCTCAACAGAATCATTACTGGATTTGCGCATTGGTGCTTTTTCGCTGCCCTCGCAGCTGATTGTTACATGGCGCTATGAAGTGGTCAAACGATGATCATGCGATAAATAACCCACAATTTGTATTTCTTCCTACGTTTCCTTATATTGTGAAGGACATGCTCTCTATAATAAATGTGCCAGTGCATTTCTGAAACCTTTTAAAGTTTTTTTTTTTTTAATGCATTGATTTAACCTTACTCATCGTCTGCACGGTCTCCTTGGTGTATGCCCTTGTATACAATCTCTGAGTAACTGTGAGGGAATTCCATTTAGATAGTTTCGAGCTGGGTTGTTTAAACATCAGTAAACGATGAGAAGGCTTGTCCACGTCACCTTTAAATGCTACTTGGGTATTGTTTGCTCTTCTTTTGAAAGTGGTGTTTACCGAGATAAGCATCCGGAGCAGAACATGGCAGTGATTGCCTTCAGGCAATGTTCCAACTATGAACAAGTCATAACCACAGTCTTAAGATAACTCGGATTTAAGCATTGAGAAATGACCAGTGGCACTGCCTGTTTTATTGCAGCCTTAGATCCAACCGAGATCACATTTTCAATAGATTAAACGAGAAGGGAGGGACATTTTTGAAATGTTTTATGAACTGGATGGCTGTTCTGACAGAGGACTATTTAACATGAGTGCACTTAAGTGAGTACATTGGTTATTGCAACATATACAGATAAACACGATTTTCACCTGAAAAGTTGACTATGTCTGGGATAAAATCTTTTTTAGGTCGAGCCTGGGCAGCGCATGCACTGCTTTGCGAGGCATGCTGTATTAGAGTATGCACTTGAAGCTCCACCCACTCGGCGCCCATATTTTCCATTGGCTTGTATCTTGGTCCTTTGTAAATGCTGACTTCTGATTCGGTAATCAGCTTGTTTGTCCCTCCTTAGTACCACCTTGTCTTCATTTGTAACATCCCATGAGGACTGGCCCTTTTACTTCTGTTGTTACACCGTCTGTGTTATTTAATCTGTAAATGCTATTTCTTTAGTGAGTTTTGTCTTACTGCAGGCACGACTGTTTGCAGCAACATTCAGCGCGCCTGTGTACTTTCACTTTCCAAGCAGCTGGGACAATGGCAGCTGCTGCTTTGGAATGCCATAGGTCTCGCATTTAGCAGAGTTTGAGCTATTGGCATTGTAAATGACAATTACTTAAACCCTCGCAAATGCTACACCTATTGCTTTACAATTATTTTTTGGGTGGGTTGTTTTCCAAGCGCTCCATGCCGCGCGTGCATTTATAGAGGGCATGCCGCTTTCTTTCGACGCGGCTCATCAAAACAAAGGAGTATGGCCTTTTTTAAGTGCAAGCGCGGCATGGAGCGCTTGGAAACAGACAATATTTGCAATTCATAGGTCTCACATTTGCACAAAGTTAAGCTATTGACATTTACAATGCCAATAGTTAAAAGTCTTGTAAATGAGAGACCTATTGTATTACAAATGCTTGTTTATTATATCTGTTGGTTAGCGCTTGTGACTTTTGAGAGCTAAATTTAGGGAAATTAATTTATGTTAGGAACATTGCAATTCCACGATTGTGCGATAACACAGGCTGTCACAAACGTATTGGTTTGCAATGCAGAAAAACTCAACTAAAACAATATTGATAAAAGGGATATTGAGTTATGGTGTATTGCAACACAGGTAGAATTGCTCTTTGTATTGTATAATTTCATCTAATTAAGGCATACTTGATAGTGCTCCATCATTAGTTTGTTGATAGTGTATGTAAAACAGTTGTGGCCTGTGTTTCAAAATATTTCTGAGACAAAATGCCTGCAATCTGGATTTATTTTTTGTTTGAATGAATTCTGTTAGGGTTGCGACTGTATCCTTTGCCATTTTGTGATTGTGTTTTTCAAATGACAAAGAATTATATGAAACATTAGAATAGTAACAAAACTCCAGTAAAAAGCATGGGTGCTCAAAAGTTTGATGTTGCAGCCGACTCCAGAAAGTTGTGCTTGTCCGAGCAGAGCTTGCATTTGAGGTTTGTATCAAGAATAGTGAGAAGAGGATTGTTGCTGCTTATTTAGAGACCATAAGTATCTTGGTAATATTCTCAATGCGTTGGCTCCATCCTCAAGCTAATGATGCATAGAAAGATTTTCATCTTTTTCCCCTCATGATTTCCAAACTTCTACAAAAGCAACAGTCATTCTACTATCCAAACAAACGCATAGCTTTTCTACACAATGAGTGCAATACGCAGCTATATCGAAGGGTTTTCTCCTGAACTGATATGACTTTCACTCCATTCAGTCAAGAATATCACTGTCATAAATGAAGGCTCAAAAAACCCAAAATCCTTCTGCAGGGGGCTAAATTATGTTCACGAGTCGAGGTCGAGCTGAGTGGAATGTAACTGGAAGTTTTCTCCTGTCTCTCTCTCCTCTTCAGCCTATTTCTAGAGTTCTGCCTTCTCGTTCTCATTAAAAGGTCCCATCACAATGAAGGCCAGGCACCAGATCAACTACAATTAATTTGCCTTCTATTCCGAGTAAAACTTTTATTCGGTGTCCCTTCGTTTTACACCAGGGTGCATACACTCTTCCTCTCCCACATTTTTCGAGGCAATTCACTTCTTTGAGTACTTTGCTTCCACACTCAGCTCACTCAAAACTGCCTTCCACTCAGCTTCCTGACTAGTCTCTAGAGAATGAACATTTTATCACTTATATAACCCTCATTGGCTTCCTCTCCGCGCTTGGATAAAACTCAGGCCACCCGAAATACCAACCCACTAATCATGAAGGTGTCCTTAACTGCAAATAAGCCTTATCCACTGGAATGATCTTCTTACTCAGAAATGATGGACACTACTAACCTTTTTTTCATTTTACAAATATTTTATTCAGAATTCAAGTGAGAAAATGAATTTTCCAGTAATATCAAGTAGAATGTGTTAATAAAATACGTACATTATGTTCAAAATTGTGATATTTTTTAAAGGAAAAAATATTTGAATCTGTTAAACGCACCAAAAAAAGTCATATGCAAATTAAAAATGCTTAGGGAAAGACAGGGCAATAGGGTGCTGTACCATAGCCTTACAAACCGAGAACTGCATCATTCCTAAGCTGCATAAAATAGCTCCAGAAACGTAGTCTGTATTTAATGGTTTTTACTCCTTTGTTGTAACTTGTGATATAAATTTTACATTGAGGTCAGAGTAGAAAGATCTTGCAGACATGAAAGACATGCAACTTATTGCTACGTTTCCAATTGGTGAGTTATTTTTTCCCACCATTAAAGCATTAGTGATCCATGCTCCTTTTCTGTTTAACTGGAACCCTTGTAGAGCTAAAATGGTTAAATATAACAGTTCTTTTTCCCTGGCTGCAAGTTCTCTTAGTGTTTTAAATGCTTTTTCTTTAAAGGACAGCTAAACTCAGCCACCTCAGTCACACGTTAGTGCCATACCTTACCTTTACAACAACATAATGAACATATATTAGCCGAATCAAATAGATTGTGGGGGGGGGGGGGGGGGGGGGTGGAAGCAGTTAGATTTTTCCAATCTCTCTACCTCAGTCCAGTCTCTGCTTGTCACATAAAGATTCATCTTGTCTTGTTTATGGTAGGCTAGTGTGCTGCATATGTCTGGGGCGGATAGTGGTTGATCATCTTAGTCCGTGGTAGAGTGTACTACTAAAAGGATAGAACCCTTCACTTGAAGTTCCCCCTCTGGACTTAGGGCTTCCTGAAGGCAATGTTTCAGTTTAATATGTTCCATTCTCTAATGTATCTAACTTACAGGATTGCCTTATCTCTGCAATCAATGCACTTCCTTAACTTTCAAGAAAGAACTATAAACATTACTTCACTCAGTCATATATCCCCTCCCTCCAGGACTCCTTGCCCGCCATCTCTCTAACCAGCAATTTGGATACCTCCTTCCCCATTGTTCTTAATGAATGGTATTTGCACTGTATAGACTGTGTACATTTGTCATTAGTTGCTCTGCAGAATCTGTAAATATGTAATTACCCATAGAACTTTACTTTTCTGCTCTGTTGACACACATTATTAATTATCTTAAACTGTAACTATCTTTTGAAAATGTCGGCCTATGCCGAGTTACTTGTTAATTCCACTTGTGATGCCTCTATTGTCAAATACTCCTTTACTCCTTAAGGCGCTCTGTTCCTGCTCACAGTTAGATCTGCACTATTTAGATACCCCTAACACACAAAATAAGATAGACCAAACCTTTCTATTCTTTTGTGTTTTTCGTCCTTTAATAAAATAATGCCTGCCCGTGTATTTACTTGTTCGAGAATTTGATCTTTTTAAACATGTATTCTTCATTGGGCTGATGTTTTCCTCCACGCATTGTGCTTCATTGAACTGATGCCTGTCCTTATCCTTAGATGTTCCTATACATTTACCTACCTATTTTCTGCTATTGATTCAGCAGGTTACCAACCTCAAATACTCAAACACCATATACTCACCTGGGCCCATAAACACACACGTTCACATAGGCTAGTAAATACTGCTGGGGGTCAATTTTATGTAAATGCTTTATGAGATTAGTTACCTGTTATTCTTAACTAATCTTTCACTGATTAAAAAGTTCTTTCCTCTGGTCAATGGACCTATTAGTTGGAACTAGTTGATGGTGAAATGATATTAGAATTATTTTCCTTTCTTTATTGAAATAACCACAGACTCGGGAAAGGTTTTAAGTTTTTATTGGGTTAAATTCGTATGAGCCAAATTCAAACATACAGTACGAACTCCGTTTCTCCAAGGAAGTAAAAGTCAATTAAATAAAATCAGTCATGTATATTAGAGCGAAGTTTCACAATGATAGTACTCAGAAGGAAGAGGATAGAGCGAGCAGTACAATGACATACTACACAGACGTATATTTACCTAGAATGGTGTGGAAACCAACCCCTTGGCCAAGGAGCTGGAAGGGTCCCCTGGGAAAGATCAGGTGACAAAGGTGTGTGTCAGGACAGGATTCAGGACAGATGACCTCTTCTAGATCCCACGCCTGCGTCGCACCCCTGTCTGACTCTCTTCCTCCTCGAGGTTCTTCCGCGATCTTCTTCTGTTTAATTTGGCCTATTTCCCTCTTCGATTCTTCCGCGATCTTCTTTCTAATTCATTTAAAATATTGGTTCTATGATTCGATTTCTTCTTCAGCATTCGTTCAGCTATCGGACAGCATCCCGGTCTCTCAGCATCACAAACTCCTTGACAGCATTCTGATCTCTCGGCTACTCTCTAAAATAACTAAACTACTTCAATTATAGCTTTCTTGCACTCGTGTACCACCCATTAATGTTTCAATCTCATAAAACTCTTAATTCTGATTGGACAGGCAAGGGGGGATGATCATCACACCATGCTAAGTTTTAATAATTTTCTTTGGTTCTTTGTTTAATGTTGCCGCCCCTTAATTTTTATTCACAGATTTTTATTTCCCAACCGTATTCACATCTTTAGCAACCAAAAAGTATACATAGGACATTCGTTCTATTCAATATTCAGGATGTTCAGCAGGTTCCCAGGACATGTTGCAAAGACGGCCTTGGACAGGATTCAAGAACGACATCATGGCTTCTGGCTTGTTATTACTGCGCCTGCGTGGGGTGTCACGTGTGGTACAGGCTTCAGTCTCGCTCTGAGGCCCAAATACAAACTAGTAGAGAGGTCAAAAAGAAATATATTAATTTCAAAATAAAATGATTTCACTTTATACCACCTATTTCTACTCTAATCCCATAAATAGCTTGTTTTAGTTTCAGCAAAGCAGATGCTTAGCATGTGAGCTTTCAAGCGGCCATTTTAGATGCGTTTGCGCAGGTGCAGAAATTTCCCTCCAAGCGACAGAACGTCGTCCTGCGTAGGAGCAGTTAACGCATGCGCAGTACAATTTCCCGCGTTAGCAGCCATTTTAAGTTTCACTTGGGTTACTTGTTAGTAAGACACGTAAGCAAGCTTCATCTTGCTAAAATATGAAATGTGCATATTAATTATACGATACACAATTAGTACAGTGTTACGAGTTATATGAGAGGTTTGCTTCCGAGCAAGTCTCTTTTATACGAGTCCTTGCTCCATCAATCCCCTCTCTGATGGCATTTGTGCAATCACAAAATTACCCATCACCAAACCAGATGCCAACTTTAACACATCTCAATTCCCTTTCCGGTCTTTTCATTTCCTTCCTCATTTTGGCTTTTAAGTTTTTCATTTTCTTCTAACTGAATTTCTTCAAACTTTCTTTTCTTTCCCTTTCCATTTACGCCCTATCTTTTTCTTTTTCTACAACAGTTGTACCACCTGGGGATCTTGTTCGCACTATATAAAACTTTATAAATAAATAAAATAAAATTATTTCTAAGACTAATATTGTTATCTCAAGTATAGGTAGTATTATTTGTCCTATAAAACCTTTGCCTAATATTAGTAAACCATGTCCCTATTGAGGTTATTCTATTTGTTAATTTCTTCCATACACTATCAACTTTCAGTTGTTTCAAATCTTCTTCCAGTTTCGAAATATTTTTTATGTATCCTCCAATTTCAACACTTTTGTCTGGTATACAAGTGCAACAATGTTGCGCCTTCAACATTTTACAGACTCCGCATTCTTTTGCCAATAATATATCAATAGCAAGTCGATTTTGTAAAACCATTGATCTAATTGCAACCATTTCTGTATTGATCATTAAGAACCCCCCAGCAGTATCAGTCGACAGACGATCAACTATTGTGGATAACTAACACATTTTTCGTGAATTCAAATGACTCCCACTGAAGGTATCAATGCACCAAATATATCGCCTACTATTTCTGAAAAACTAGCTCTCTTTCTGCGGGTTAGTTCATTTGTGTTTTCATTGCTTCCAGTGATTCTTTTCACATGATAGACTTTAGGGAATACTATTCCAGAATAGCAACTCCCGTACCAACGTGTAAGCAACCTAAAATAAGCCTTATTCCCACACACGTAATAGACTCCAGAAAATACTGGATCTGTACCCCCTTTTAGTCCCCATCCAACAATAATCAAAACATTATGTTCACATTCACTGGAACCAATAAATACATTGTTATAGTCAGTTTTTAATCTATGGAGGCAGATCTTTCCTTTCTTTTCAAAATCCAGGAACATCGCAGCATGAGTCTTGCCAGCTGTATATATTTCCTCTTTCTCAGCCCATTGAGGAATCTGAGGTTTCTTTTCAGAAGCTTTTCTTTGGAAGTCCTGTCTCCTCTCTTCTACTAAATACAAAAATATATTTTCTTCTTTGTGTCATGAACATGTTAGATTGTTTTTGTGTGCTTCTGCTATATCTATTGTTTTCACAGTTAAGAAATATTCACCCATAAACTGTGCATCTTTAGTACAAAGGACTGGATTCATACTCTTTCCAATAGGAACCTCTGAAAATATCACACCCAAATTTGAATAATAATACTGTAATTTTCCTGTTCTATAAAATAAACTAGTTAATATACTACATGAAATACCATATGTTAATGGTAAATGGTGGTAAGTGACGCCTTCTGCTACTGAAGCTGGTAATTTCATACATACATGACAATCTCTAATCTCCATAGTGTCTACATATTGTATTAATAACTTTGAGAATACATTTAAAGCAGTGTCATTATTTGCCACAGTGTGATGTAAGTCTAACTCATCTGGTGCTTCTTATTTCACTCTTATCTCCCTTGATGTTAGCTACCCTTTCATTAGTATCGGTGTTATTTTTCTTTTCTGTCATCAAATAAGAAATCTCTATGGTTAATACTAACCAGAATATGAGTACTAAAAATATGCTACATATACATATTCTACAACACTTCTATATACAGTTTCGTTTTGGTCTTCCAGTAACCCTATCTTCAGCCATTTTAATTTAAGAAGATTTCTATTCTTCACTTCATTTTGCTTTAGAAGTTTATTTTTCTTTGATCTTCAAGCGGGCCTCACTTCTCCTTCGTCAATCTGTTCTGCAATTATGTCTTCGTCACTTTCTTCATTCAAATCTAGATTCTTGAATTGTTCAAGAATCACATAGGTCCATTCAGGACCTTTGAACTTATTGTTCAAAATTCTCAGTCTTTGGCTCTTTGCCTGGGTTTCTCAGCCAATTGCCCAGACTGACTAGTGACTTCATTTACTTGTTCAGGTTCTTCACCTATTGTTTTTAGGTGATATTTTAATCTTTTAACAGCCCCTGGCCAATTATCACCTTTTCTGACCTTTTTAGCTTGTACTGCACTTTAATTTATCTCGTCTCATTCGAGTATTCTTTTTTCTTCGGTATGGTGTGGCACAATTCGGTTATCTTCGTCTTCAGAGTCTCTCTCTATCTGTCCTTGTTCAGGGCTTATTATTGTGGCTTCATCTGCCTAAACGTGTTCTACTTCCTCTATCTGGTCCTGTTTAGGTCTTATTTCGATTTGTTCTTCTTCCTGAACGTGTTGTTCTTTTCCTAACTGATCCTGTTCAGGTCTTACTACACTTTGATTTTTTGCAGCCTGAACGTGTTCTTCTAGGCCTATCTGTCCCGCCTCAGATTCGTGAATGTGTTGGTTCACCTCTGCCTGAGTATGTTCTTCTCTCCCTGTCTGATCCTGCTCAGGGTCTCCAACAGTTTTATTCACCCTTTACTGAGCTTGTTCTTCTACACCTGTCTGATCCTCTCTAGTTTCTTGTCTCTCTAATCTGGTTCTGCTTCTTGTCTTAATAATCACATCTGGTATGTCAACCACTGGTATCCAGTCTTCCTGACTGGTGCTCTGTTGTTCTTGGTCAGCTACTTCAGAATCTGTTATTCTAGATTCTTCAGCTGCACAACATTCAGTGACCACAACGGCTTGTGCCAGTTGTAGTTTCTTTTCCTCAGGAGCTGTAACTCTTTTGGTATGACTGGCATGTATCCAGTTACGCAAACCTGCACATTTCACTGCTGTTGTAACCAGTATGACCTGTCACGGCTCATCTCACCTGGGTGCTAGGCACGACTCTCTGGTGTGATTCTTAACCACCACCCGTTCTCCGGGATTTAAATCATGTGCTTGAACCGGCTGCCTGGCAACTGCGTCTGCTCCAACCTGGTGAGAGACCGAACGCACTAGGTCAGCCAATCCATTACAATAGTCTAATACCAGATCATCAGTTACATTCAACAGTTTGTGTCCTGGTATAAATGCTTGTCTCATTGCTCTTCCCATGTGAATTTCATGGGGATTCAATCCTGTGTTTCTATCAGGAAGGCTTCTGAGTCCCATCAGAACAAGAGGTAATGTATCTGGCCAACACAGTGATGTGGATGCACACACCTTTGCCAGTCTTGATTTGATTGTGCCATTCATTTGTTCTACCACCCCAGAAGCCTCTGGCCGATATGCACAGTGCAGTTTTTGTTCAATTTTGAATGCTTCACAGATTAACCAAATTATTTCATTATTAAAGTGAGATCCTCTATCTGATTCCACAGTCCTGGAAAACCAAACTGCGGAACTAGCTCACTCAACAACAGTCTGGCAACTGTTATGCTGTCATTCCTCGTAGTAGGGTTTACCTCCACCCACCGTGAAAACAAACAAACTATAACAAGGACGTACTTCAATCCCCTGCATGGTGGTAATTGTATAAAGTCTATTTGCAACCTCACAAATGGTACTTCTGCCTTTCCAATTCTTCCCCAGCTGACCACTGTTTTCCTGCATGGGGTTATTTGTTGACAAATTAAACATCTCTGGCAAAGACTCTCTCCGATGGCCCTAAATCTTGGATTGTACCAATCCTGTCTAAAGAGCCTGATCTTGGCGTCCCTGCCAACGTGTGTGTCTCCATGATAGATTCTGGCCATTTGTGAAAGTAAACAATTTGGCATTACTGGTCTGCCATCTTGATAAACCCACACGTCATCCTCTGTTCTCCTTTGACACCCTGTTTTATCCACTCTTCCTTTTCACTCATTTCCACCTCATCCTGTAATTGTCTCACTTCACCCCATGTTTCTAATGCTGTGAGTAGCATAAGTTGGCAGCTTATTCCACTTGTTTCAATTTTCCTGTTTAGTGCCGTTTTATTTCTGGCACAGTACTGGGCAACCTGGTCAGCGTATTGATTACCAGCTACCACATAGTCATCTCCTGACTGATGAGCAGCACACTTGACACCGCCACTTCTTTTGGCAATTGTATTGCTTCTAACAGTTCTTTCACAAATTTTCCATTTTTAATCGGGGATCCTGAAGAAGTCATGAAATCCCTCTGCAACCAGACCTGGCCAAAGTCATGCACAACCCTGGAACCATACTGGCTATCAGTGTAAATGGATACTTTCCAGTTCCTTCCAATTTTGCATGCTTTAATTAAAGCTATCAATTTGGCTACTTGTGCAGACTAGACTCCTGGTAAATAGGATGCTTCAACTATTCCAGCCAATGTGCATACAGCATAAGCGGCACTTAATCCTCCCTCCTCATGTCCCATACACGAGCCATCTACAAATAGCTCATACTCAGTTTCTTTCAGGGGCTCTTCCTGAATGTCTGGACGGGCTTAGTACATAACTCAGTCACATCCAGACAGTACTTCATGCACATCTGGCACTAAAGTAGTTTAGCATAGTACACCTGACTACTGTCACTTTTCGGCTCCTAAAATGATTCTTTCATACTTAGT
Source organism: Triturus cristatus (assembly GCF_964204655.1). NCBI lineage: Eukaryota > Metazoa > Chordata > Amphibia > Caudata > Salamandridae > Triturus > Triturus cristatus. The sequence goes on along the minus strand of NC_140586.1, from coordinate 318,415,685 downwards.
CATCCGACTAGGGGTAAGGTACTGTGTTCGTGTTCTAGTCAAAAGAATTTCCACTGAATGTGGAACGTAGACTTTTACAGGACGTCCCATCACAATGGACTCACTTTGTTCCAGACTCATACAAGTAGCAGCTACTGCTTTTAAGCAGCCAGGTAATGCTGACGCTACAGGGTCCAAGGTAGCAGAAAAGTATGATACTGGACGTCGCATCAAACCATGTCTTTGGGTTAACATTGAAAGGGCACAATTTTCTCTTTCACAACAGAAATAGTGCAAATTCCTTTGTATAGTCTGGCATACCTAGGGCTGGAGCTTCACACAAACAATTTCGTAATTTCACAAAGGCTTCCATGCTTTCATCATCCCAAACTACTGAGTCTCTTGCTCGTTTCTGTGTCATCTGTATTAGTAGTTTAGCTAGCAAAGAAAAACCTACAATCCACTGCCTACAATACCCCACTACACCAAGAAACATCCTGATCTCTCTCTGGGTTTGTGGTAACTGCATTTGTTTTATTATCTTTATTCGTTCAGGAGTTACCTTTCTCACTCCTCTTTCTATTTGGTGTCCTAAATATTTGATTCCAGTTCGACAAAATTGTAATTTCTCTGGAGACACTTTGTGTCCACCATCAGCCAAATGATTTAATAAGGCAATTGAATCAGTAACACAATCATCTCGCGACTTTGATGCTATGAGCAAGTCGTCGATATATTGGACTAGAACTGAATTTCTGGGCATTACTAGTGTTTCTAGACACTTTTTCAAAATGTGATTGAAAATTTAAGGAGTTTCTTTATACCCTTGTGGAACACGATTCCATACTAAAATACGGTCCTCAAACTAAAGTGAAAAGAGATGCTGGCTGTCTGGGTGTAAAGGAATGGAGAAAAATGCTTGGCATAAATCAATTACAGTAAACCATCCTGCATTCCATGGCATTTGATACACAATCACTGCTGGATTTGGCACTACAGGGCAACAAGGCACAACAATCTTATTAATGTTTCTCAAATCTTGCACTATCCAGTATTTTCCGCTAGGCTTCTTAATGCCAATTATAGGTGAATTACAAGGACTGCTCATTATTTCTTTTAAAATACCTTGTTTAGTCATTTGATCGATTTCTGATGCAACACCTGCTTTAATTTCATGGCTCATTTTGTAATATATGGTATTTGGGCAGACTGCACCTTCCTTCACAGTCACTTTCAATAGATCTACATTTGCCATCAACCCCACTTCTTTCCAGTGAAATCCCACACTTCAGAATTTGCAGTCGTTTTTAATTCATCTGGTAAATCATCTTTTGTTATAAATGATTACATCTCTGTGCCTTGTTTTGCCAACATTATTTTGTAAACACCGTCTTCATCAGGGGTCTGAATCACAACACCATCCGGTGTGCAATAAATTGTGCAATTCATCTTGCACAATAAGTCTCTTCCTAGCAAGTTTACTGGACTAGAGTCGCACACCACAAGTTTGTGCATCTCTCTGAAATTGCCAATACGCACATCCATGGGTTCTGTAATTGGGGTTCTAATCTGTTTATTTGAAACGCCTACTACTTGGATGGCTTCTCCCGAGAGGGGTAGATTTGGGATGTCTGCTGTTCTCACAGTAGAACGGGTAGCACCAGTGTCCAACAAAAAGGTAATATATTTTCCTTCTACTTTCCCATCAATATATGGACCTGACTGATCTACCGGTAAGGATGCGCCAAGTACGCACTCCTCTTCCTCCCCCCTCAGGCACCGTCATTGATCATCTTCGTGAATGTAACTATTCTGCAAAAGAAAGTGTGAAGTTACAGAATTTGTCTTACCACTTCCTCCGGGAAATCCGGTGTCCGCACTGTACTTTGCTCTGTTCACAAAATTTGGCATAGGGGCGGGTGGCACCTGACTCTGCTGATTACCAGCCTGCTGTGGTTGACTCATTATCACCTCATTCTGCGTCTGTGGATTTAAATTTTGATTTGGGCCATTATTATTCTGAATATTTTTGCACTTGTTTTTCCAATGTCCCAATTTTCCACACCCATGACAAGGAAATTTCTTCTTTGCTTCCTCTCTACTCATTCGTCCTCTGGGTTTTCTCCCATTAGCTGCATTATCATTCTGACCCTGTCTTTTCAATTGATCATCAGTCTGACTATTTAATTTTAGCTCTTGATGTTCTGCCAATTTCACTTGTGCCCACATCACTTTTTCTTCTACTTTTTACGTCTATTCTCAGTATCATCTCCGCAATACTTGGCATACTTTAGAATTTCATCTATAGGTTTTACTTGCCAGCACAACATGTGCTGCTGGATTATCTGGCAAATTTCTGGTCTTAAACCATAAACCAAACGATACACAAAATGACCCATGTCCTTATCTACAATGTTTTCAAATCCGTTATACTGCTTGAATACCTGTAATAGGGGTTCATAATAAGCATGTAGAGACTCATTTAGTTCTTGGGTTGTTCTATCTATTTGTACCCAATCTGTTTCTTGTTGTGGGATTTTCCCTCTCAAGAAAGTGATCAACTGGTGATATTTCTTCATTACCTCATCTAAAGGGGCTCCTTTTTTTCGTTTCTTGGGTATTCATCACTAGGCCAATCAAGTGTAATTTTACATTCTGTCCATAAATCAGCAGGCACTACTATGTCAAACAGACCATCCAAATCTTTCAACAAAACCTTAGAAACCTTCACAAACCTTTCAACTTGCTTGTATCATTCAACTGGTTTTTCTCTCAGCTTGGGAAAATCATTAGTAAATGACAAAATGTCCTGTCGACTCCATGGAACATGTACATATCACCCTCCTGGAACTTCTCATATTGGGCACAATCTATTTTCCTGATTCTTTCCAGATGTTGTTCGACTTGTCCGTGCTTCCTCCTTTTTCCTTATCCACCTAGCTTTCCATTTGTCTAAGTCTCCCTACTTTTGTAAGATGGTCATTAACTCAATTCTGCTCTATATGGCTTCTGTAATACTTTTGATCTCCCTATTTCAATTCCCATTTCGGAGGCAATATCTGTCAATTTCTCATGAAATATTTTTGCATTTCTAGTGATGCTTCTACAAATGAACAGTAATTCTTCTTCACTGTAAGCATTTAGCCTATCTAATCCCACATTTCCAGCTATCATTTCTTCCAATTCCACTTTCAGTTTATAAATATCTAAAATCTTTGGTGGTTGGTTCGGTTTGTCTATTCCCTGTGCCCATCTCTCTAATTCTTCCGGGGATACTATTGTTGCACTTTTGACTCACGTGGATGTTTCTAGTCTTGTCTCTTTTGAACAGCTAGGCGTAACTCTTTTCAGGGTTTCCTTTATCTGTCCTCTTATCGGCAAATCCATTAATGAAACTACTGAATCGCATTCACTGACCTGATCATCAGTTATTATAATTTATTTTCTACGTTCGATTATAGGAGTTGTCATAACTGGCGGTTTGGGACAGTTCGCTTTATCTCCAGACAATGGAACAACAGGACCTATAGTCACTGGTATAGTCAGTGCTTCAGGGTGTGTATTCAACCGAGTTATTTTCTGTATTAGCTCTTCTCGGTTTTTATTTATTGCCTCCCTTTCCTTTTCCTAGAGTACCCTTCCAAATATTGGATCATGTACAACCTGTGGAACCAAAGGTGTTCCCAAGGCTGGGGCACTTGGAGTAGTCCTACTAGGTCCTTCCTGATATGGTGGAGGGTTTTTCGTTAGAATGTCCTTCATAAATTCATCTTCTGGTTCCCCACAACCTGTCATTGTTAAATGCTTAGTTTTCTCTGTACTTTTGCCCCCTGACTGTTCCTCCGCCATTAATGCAGGATATAGTTCTTCTGTAATCATTGCTTGTTTCCATTGTTTCATCTGATTTTCTCGTGAATCACGCATCTGTTTAGGGAAATATCCTCTAACTCCTACTACTTCTAGATCTGTCGCGCTCAAATGACTCAGTTTCCCATTCTTCTAATGCTTCATACTGTGTTAATCTAGGTCTAGGCTCTAGTTCATTCATCCGCATTCTCAAATTTTGCAGGATTCTTCGATTGAACGTACCATTTTCTGGAAAAGCTAACACTCCATCATTTTTAGTGTAATCTATCCAATTTTCTAACCACACACAGATATAGCAGCCTCTCTCCATCATCATAAATGATTCGCGTCAGTCACACGCCCGCTGTTTCAACCAATCCCAGCGCGGCCCTCTGTGACGTCAGTGCAAATCCGGCAACTGACCCTCCCTTCACAAGGTAACACGAAAGCGTATTTTCTTACAAATTGGCAATTAAAAGTTTCATTAATAACAACGTAAAAACATTCGCTACTGTCTGTTCCGCTAAAATCAAAACATTGTTTATTTCTGTTGCTGCAAGTAAGACCTTCCGCTTACTTTTCATACACTGCGAGTAAAACCTTCCGCTTACCATTCATTCAAGCTCAGACGAACCTGTTATTCCTTCGGTGTTACCCTTTCTAGGTGATATAAGACCAAAGTTTTATCAGCGAACTCTTTTGCTATCAATCACTCTCACTTTTATACAAAAAATTTACCCTAATTTTAACACTGCCAGCCCTGCATAGCTTCTCAGTGCTATTCCAACAGACGAGTAACCTCACCGCAGTGTGGCTTCCATTTACCACCCAATATTCACTTCCCGGGAATTCCAGACAACATAAAACAAATACTAACGGGTTTGTTGAAACATAAAATCAACAATCAATAATCAATACTTATCACCAAACTAGTCAATAATAACGATAGCTCTGCTACCAGAAAACTGATCCAGCGGGTTCCCAACCTCAAATACTCAAACACCATATACTCACCTGGGCCCACAAACACACACGTTCACATAGGCTAGTAAATACCGCTGGGGGTCAATTTTTTGTAAATGCTTTTTTACGAGGTTAGTTACCAGGAGAGATGACCTCTTCTAGATCCGACGCCCCCGTCGCACCCCTCTCTGACACACTCTTCCTCCTCAAGGTTCTTCCGTGATCTTCTTCTATTTAATTTGGCCTATTTCCCTCCTCGATTCTTTCGAGATCTTCTTTCTAATTTATTTAAAATATTGGTTCTATGATTAAATTTCTTCTTCTTTCAGCATTCGTTCAGCTCTCGGACAGCATCCCGGTCCCTCAGCATCACAAACTCCTTGACAGCATTCTGGTCTCTCGGCTACTTTCTAAAATAAGTAAACCACCTCAATTATACCTTTCTTACACTCATGTACCACCCATTAATGTTTCACTCTCATGAAACTCCTAATTCTGATTGGACAGGCAAGGGGGGTGATCATCACACCATGCTAAGTTTTAATAATTTTCTTTGGTTCTTTGTTTAATGTTCCCGCCCCTTAATTTTTATTCACAGAGTTTTATTTCCTACCCGTATTCACATATTTATCAACCAAAAAGTATACATATGACATTCGTTCTATTCAATATTCAGGATGTTCAGCAGGTTCCCAGAACATGTTGCAAAGACGGCCTTGGACGGTATTCATGAACGACATCATGGCTTCTGGCTTGTTATTACTGAGACTGCATGGGGGGTCATGTGTGGTACAGGCTTCAGTCTCGCTCTGAGGCCCAAATACCAACTAGTAGAGAGGTCAAATAGAAATATATTAATTTCGAAATAAAATGATTTCACTGTATACCACCTATTTCTACTCTTATCCCATTTACTTATAAAAGCTCTCCCCGCATTAACACTTAGTAAATAGCTTGTTTTAGTTTCAGCAAAGCAGATGCTTAGCATGTGAGCTTTCAAGCGGCCATTTTAGATGCATTTGCGCAGCTGCAGAAATTTCCCTCCAAGCGACAGAACGTGCGTAGGTGAAGTTGACGCACGCGCAGTACAATTTCCCGCGTTAGCAGCCATTTTAAGTTTCACTCGGGTTATTTGTTAGTAAGACACGTAAGCAAGCTTTATCTTGCTAAAATATGAAATGTAGTGCATATTTATTGTACGATACACAATTAGTACAGTGTTACGAGTTATACGAGAGGTTTGCTTCCGAGCAAGTCTCTTTTAGGCGAGTCCTTGCTCCATCACTATATGTCCAATTGCTTCTCCACTGTATTTTACTTAAGTGATCTGATGCTGTTCTCTTCATATTGTCCTTAAATGGTATTTAAGTCTTCCTTTGTACGTTACATTGTTGTTCTTTGATCTGATGTATTTTGTTGTATTTTGTCCTTTGGTGATCTAATGTCTGCTGCTGCATATCATTCTTCATTGTGGTATCTTCCCTTGACTATTGACGGTCATTCATCTCATGCCTGCCATTGTTTATTGATCAATTGATGTTAATCCTCTTTCTGTGTTTAGCCTGCAATGTTCTTGAGCATGCATATCTACACAGTCCATACACTCCATCTGGTTCTTACGTGTGCTTCCCATATCATAGAACTATAGAACATCCAATTTACGCTGAGAGAACCAGTGTGTGGCTTGGCCATGTGATGCGAGCACAGTTTAAATAGGCCCATATTTTACTTTAGAAATCTTTATTGTTCTTAAATGCAGATTATTGTCTACTGGAAACATTAATCTAGGTATTAAGGCTGGTATGAAGTAATCTTGTGGTGACAGACAATTCTCTATAAACTAACAATATGATTGGCAAAGGAACAATGTCAAAGTATGACTCAGTCTTTATTTAATGTACGCCTAAGGTTGAAGAGATTTTCCATTTATCCTTAATGATGTTTGTGGATTGATTTAAAACCCTTAACAGCAGCTTGTGGTTTTTCATAATTTGTTCCCTTTTAAATTTTTTCCAAGTGGATATCACAAAGCCTGTGAAATGGGAGTGGAAAACTGGCGTAGGAATAAATTTAGTCATGTTTTTCCATGTAAGCCATCTGAGGAATTGCAAAAGCTCACTTATTACTTTTTTTTCATGAAGGAATGGTAGTCGTTCTTTACCTTAGTGTGTGGAATATTTACATGAGCACTGGAATAATGCTTCAGTGAAGGACCACATTATGCCACAGTGCTGACTAAATTGTACAGCAAGGAATGGTAAATAATGAGGCACGTTCTGCAACATTAATATTTAATCATTTGGACAGTTCAACACGCTAAAGGGAAGGCAACATGAAAAAAGATAAAACGTCTAAGAATTATCACTGTATATCTTCAGCAGATTTTATTCAATATTCATTAACCTGCAAATAATGTTTTTGTTTTGCATGGAAGTTGAAAAATAGCATTTTGTTAATGCTATTCTTTTAGATTCCTAGAGAATAATTAGTGCAACGCATATGGTGCTACATTCCACACAACATGAGCCTACTTTTACATGCATACCGGATTAAACGTTTTTTCTTTTTATTCTATGCGTTCCAAATAATTTTACAAATGGTGTTTTGTTTACGGTTATACTGTGTCTACATTGTGGTCCTCTGTAGGCATCTCTTTCTATATAAGACACATCCCCACTGATCCATATTGTATATTACTTCTAGATTATAGAAGTGTTTCGCGAAGAGACATCGTAAGATTCAAGGACTCAAAAAGGGAAGTGAAGTGATTTGGATTTTTTTATACTTCCTATAACTCAGGTGCCTTCTTAAAATAACTGCTACTTTAAATACATTGTTAATGGTGTATCATAAATTTGAATGCATAATGAAATCAACCATTATCATGACCTAGAAAGAATATTTATTTTAACTCCCAGAATTATGTTTAAATATGTAGGGATGGTTTCATACTGCAGACTAAAGTGTTATCCTGTCCATTAGTTGGAGACATTGATAGTATTTGGACATTGTCACCTCTATAGTATTTGCTTATTATGGTTACCAATCAAAATATATATGGTGTCTGTCAGTGCGTTGCATTATATGTGCCTTATTAGTTTAGTAACTTTGAACTGTTTGTTTTCGAAACGTGTATATATATATATATATATATCATCTCCAAAGGTTAAAGCTTTGTTATAGTTAGGAAAACTTAACTTATTCTTTGTATACAAACCAGAATTAAACCACACAAAAACTAGAAATTCTAACGTTCTACTTCTACTTCACATTTATACTTTACACAACACCTTCAAATTATTATAACTTGCGCATCTCCATACACAAAACCTCTCCAATGGAGTGGAGTACAGGGGAGTGGTGTGGCGTGGAGTGGCATACGGTGGACTAGCATACAGTAGAATGGCATTCATTGAAATAGTGTACAGTGGAGTGATGTAAAGCGGATTGGCGTATCTGGCAGTGGTGTAGAGTGAATGACAGTACAGTCAATTGGGGTAGAGTGAATTAGCTTATAGTGGAGTGGGATTCAGTGGAGTAAGGTACACTATAGTGGCATCTAGTAGAAGCGTTGAGTGCAGTGTGGTAGGGTGGAATAGCGTACAGTGGAGTGAGTTACAGTGTGGTGGCATACAGTGGAGTAGCATAGAGTGTAGTGACGTAGAGTGGAAGTGGAGTGGAGTGGCATAAAGTGGCATGGTTATGAGTGGTGTAAAGTGGAATGCGGTAGTTTAAACCGTTCTAGCATGAAGGTGTGTGAACGGATGTAGATTTGTGGCAGGAATATAGATTATGGGATGTAAATGGTAATTTTTGGTAGTAGGTGTAAATATTGTATTTAGTTTTAAAGGTATAAGTGTCAAAATGCTGAGGAATATATTGTGCCAAGGTTTACTGTGGTAACTTTGAGGTATACCGCTGTACATGGCGATAACAAGGCAGAATATGATTGGCTAATGGCTGTCTTTACAAAATGTAAAAGGCAGCCATGAAGTTTTTAGCACACTTTGTCTTCAATTGTTTTAGGCGCCTTAGGTATTGGTAAGTAGATGGTATTATTGTTGTTTCCTACCTATTACCTCTTTATCTGAAAGAGGCTGTAGTTATAGATTCCTTACCTTTAGAATTACCCCCATGCGTCAGACTGGATCCGGAGATTTTTTCTTTAGCAGTACCCCTGAGTGTCGGTAGGTGGCGTTGGTCAACTCCGCATCCGTCATCTGCATCATGTTCGCCAGGATGACGTTGCGGTGTCTATTTAGACGCTGCCCCTTGAGACTGACATCCGTTCTTTCTTTTTTCGCGCCAGCCTAGCGCAGATGCGGCGAGAGCTTGCCCCTTGGTGAATTTTTGTCTAACCTTTTTTTGACTTTTTGTCGACGCTTTTTTTCGAGTCGTCAACTCCTGGTGCACAAGGAATGTCCCTCGCCGAACCGGATTCAAGCCTTGTGACTCATAAGCTGATGTCTGTCAAGGATCCGCACCTCTGGTGCCTGGAGCACATCCACGACCAAAAGTTGTGCTCCGACTGTCGGGCCAAGTCTTTGCGGGAGCGGTCCTGAAAGCTTTTGGAGGCCCGGCAGTCGGCTCTGTGCCGCTCGAGGTCCCACGTTGAGAGGGAGATCTCGGGACTGGTTGCAGAGCTGCCATCACCATTCGTCCTCCAAGTCTTTGTCCTCGGGTAAGTCAAGGCACAAGAAGAAGGCGAAGAAGCACCGTCGCTCTCCAGCTCCACCCTCTGACCCTGCTTCTAGGATGGTCCCATGCTTCCCTCCTTTTCCAGGAGCCGGAGCGTCCCCTACTCAGCTTCGAGCTTTTTACGTAGCGTTTCACAGCATCTTTGGCCAGCCCTACTCCTCGGTAGGATCCTCTGTCACAGCAGCAGAGGACATTCCTCCACCCGAACCTGTCCACCTCCTTGCGTGGAGATTGAGCGTCGACGGTTGACAGCTTTTGACTTTCCTCGTAAAGTTTGTAATGTCATCTTGGCAGCCAGGCTTCCCTCCACTAAAATGGTATATGCCTGCAATGGAACAAGTTTGTGGCATGGTCAACATCAATGGCTGTGGATCCCCTTTCTGCCCCTCTTTCGGAGGTTCTAGTGTATATAATTTCTTTGGCCCAGCATGGCTCTACCCTGGGCACTCTTAAAGGCTACCTTTCAGCCATATCTGCCTTACTTCACCTTCCTTATCAGCCTTCTCTTTTCAAGTCCCCTATTGTAAATAGATTTCTAAAGGGCATTATTCACCTCTTTCCTCCTTCTCCGTCCATAATGCCCCCGTGGGACTTGAACCTGGTCTTAACCTATCTTATGTGTGCTCCCTTCGAGCCTCTTCACAACTGTTCTCTCAGGCTCCTCACTCTGAAAACAATTTTCCTTGTTGCCATCACCTCTGCTTACAAGGTGAGTGAGCTTCAGCCTTTGTCTTCAAAACCTCCTTCTCTTGCTGTTCATTCAGACAAAGTAGTTCTTCACACAAGGCCCTCTTTTCTTCCCGAAGTGGTTACCTCTTTCCGTATAGGACAGACCATCACTTTGCGCACCTTCTTCCCACCCCGCACCATTCCAAGGAGGAGGAGAGACCACACCATGTGGACCCAAAACATGCGCGGTTTAACTATCTCGACCGCACAAAAGAATTCCGGGTGGACGATCAACTCTTTGTTGGATATGTGGGGGCCAAGAAAGGTCGGGCTGTACAAAAACACACCATCTCTCGATGGGTTCTCCTATGCAATAAAATCTGCTACTTCTTGGCAAGGAAGGAAGCCCCAGTGGGACTGGTGCCCACTCCACCAGGGCAACGGCAACTACTACTGCTTGGGGCGTGGAGTCCCACTCCTTGACATCTGTAAGGCTGCCACATGGGCATCTCTGTACACGTGCACCAAACATTATTGCCTGGACAGCCACGTCCGGAGAGACGGTTACTTCGGCCACTCTGTTCTCCAGGACTTTCTGGTGTGAACTTGGTTTGCAGACCCATCTTCGGGGTCGGCATTGCTGGGGGTATCTATTCTAAAGGTAAGGAATCTATAACTACAGTCTTTCAGATGAACAAGTTACTTACCTTTGGTAAAGATGTATCTGTAAGAGACATATGCAGTATACATTTCTTACCGCCCCACCCATCCTCCCCGTTCTGTAAACTGACTTCTAAAGATAGGAACTCCCTTCCAGGGCCCTAGATATGTGCACCAGTGGTCAGTGTCTTGCAAGGCTCTGTGCTTCTGGTGTGGAAAGTCGTGTCAAAATTGACCTCAGCTCGCAGGGTCGGCGTCTAAATAGACGCCCCATCTTCATCCCAGCGAACCGACACCACCTACCGACGCGCAGGACTACTGCTAAAGAAAAAATCTCTGGAACCAGTCTGACGCCTAGGGGTAATTCTAAAGTTAAGGAACCTATAACTACACATGTCTCTTACAAATACATTATTACCGAAGGTAAGTAACTTGATCATTAGAGTGTTACTAGGTAGTGAAATGTATTGATATATTTCTGTATGTTTTTAAAACGGCTTTCGGTGAGCTGCTGTACGACCAACCTAGACCTGCAGTAGTTATAGGGGGGAAAAAAATAATTATATACTAAAAATTAAATATACAGTGTAGTACCCTATATTAGTTTAAATATAGTGTAGTACGGTGTATTTATAATGTTTAAACAAATGTATTTATTTTTTGTTTAAAGTTTAAGTAGCTCTGTAATATGTAGGTATTACCGCAGTACTCCGTAGACTTTTTAAAAAAAAAAAAAATGTAAAAAATTGTAAATACTCTGTAATATGCTATACTTGTGAAATATGGTGTAGTACAAGGTATTTTTACTTTTTGTATATATATATTTTTTTCTTTAAATGTTTAGGTAGCACAGTACTTCCTAAGAAGTGCTGTGGTACTTCCTAGGAAGTACTGCGGTACTACTTACAGGGTAAAAATATAAAACCTAATACTTACCTAAATATAATGTCCTAACTGAGAACATGGCCAAAGGGTACTTAAAACAACATTGCTGCCTTTAACTTTTATAAAGGGAGTCATTAGCCAATCACATAATGCCTTGACATTTGCGTGTGACGCGGTATTTTAGCTACAGCGGCCACTGATATTACTAAGCTAAAATGTCTTAAAACGTAAACAATTCTTACCTTACTTACCAATAGTACCAAAAAGGATTATCTGCACCCCATATTCTATAATCCTGCTACATGTAATGTAAATCTGACTGTCCGTTTTTGCAATACATTCAATACCAAAGTCTGGGGGAAATGTATTGGAGGAGAAAAACACTTTTTAGGACCCCCCCACCCTGTTTTTTTTTCTTTTGCCCCCCTTGACGAATCACCACGAAACGTTGCATCATTCGCCAATGTAGAAAAAGTTAAGTCTGTAAAGTTTTGTAGAGATTTATCAAACGGACGTAAAGTTATTAACGGTCAAAAATCTGAGGAATTACTATCTCTGGGAATCCTAAGGTATTACAAAAGTTACATTTGTATACTTTGTGTACTACTCAGTGATATTATTCTAACATGGTATGTGAGTGGCTCTGTGACTATATGTATATGTGGGTGTGTGAGTAACTGGGTATGTGAAACGTGTGAGTGGTTATATGGGTGAATAAGTGGGTGCGTGAATGGCTGTGTAAGTGGGGGAGTGGCCATGCGAGTGACTGTATTGATGAGTGAGTGAGGGGTGTCTAAGTGGCTGTATGGGTGGGGGAGTGGCTATTTGAGTGGATGTGTGGTTAACTGAGTGGGTGTGAGAGTGGCTGTATTGGTGAGTGACTGTATGAGTGGCTGTAATGGGTAATTTCTCAGCAGACCTTTCAGCATGTCAGATGATCCAACAGGTCCAAGGTCCCACCCACTCCTCTGGCCATTTGCTGGACTCCGTTTTTTCTAACCTTCCCTCCCTCACAGTTAACACCCCCATCCCGGTGTGCTGATCCGACCATTATCTGATACCCATGACACTTTCGGGGGTAGAGCCCTCTCAGAGGGTGTTTCAGAAGTCCTCTTTTAAGCGCCCCTGGCACAAATTAAATATTGACCAATTTCAAGCCCTCCTCTCTACAAATACGCTCAGCATGCCGGATGACCCGGATGCTGCTGACAAAGCATTATCTGACTGGATCTTCCGTCCTCTGGACACACGTATTCCTGCTAAGTGGTCTAAGAGCCGTAATACTAAATCTAGTCCTTGGTATAATGACAAGCTCGCTACTATGCAAACAGCAGGCAAAAGGTTGGAGTGGGCATGGAGACGGGACTATGACCCGATCCTGAAGGAGTGCTATTAGGCAGCCATTAAGAATTATCCCAGGGCTACTCAGACAGAATGGGCAGCTTACTTTGCAGACGAGATCAGGAGCAGTAGTAACCCTGCCAAAAGTATTTTTTCTATACTTAAAGATCTTAAACTGTTGGGGGTATCTACAGCGCCTTTGATATCATTGGATGAGCAATGTGAGGTTCTCGCCACCTTCTTTTTTAAGAAGGTGGAAAACATCTAAAGATCTTTCCTCAAGCTGCAATTTGTCCTGACCCTATGTTCAGACCCCTTCCTACTCACACTCTTGCTGCCTTCCCGTCAATCTCCCAGGATGAGCTGCGCATGCTATGTAGCAAGGTTAAATCGGGCTCACCTGCCGACCCCCTTAAGCCTGATCAGTTTATGAAATCGCTACCTGTGCTCCTTACACCTCTGGGTCAGGTGATCAACATGTCCCTGCCCATGGCAGTTGTCCCTAGGACTTGGAAGCAAGCAAGGGTGGTCTCCCTGCTAAAGAAAAACACTCTCGATACAGCTAAACCAGATAACTCTCGCCCCGTATCTCTCCTGCCGTGGGTATCCAAGATCTCTGAGGACTACATTAATTCTGTCTTGACAGGATTTTTGGAAGATAACATTCTAGACCCCTCTCAGAATGGCTTTCGCCCAGGTCACAGCACGGAGTCTGCTCTCCTAGCTGTGACCGAACATCAGAGGGCGGCACTAGATGTGGGACGTACTTCGGCACTTATTTTATTAGATCTCAGTGCCGCGTTTGACACGGTTTCCCATCAGATCCTGCTGCAACGGTTGGAGGAGGCGGGCATTTTGGGGCACTGCCCACGGACTGGTTCGGCTCTTTTCTCTCTGAGAGGACCTTCCAGGTGACGGCCCCCCCTTTTACCTCCATGATCCATACTATTAAACATGGGGTGCCACAGGGCTCAGCTCTGAGCCCAACGCTTTTTAACTTGTATGTCCAACCGTTTGCATCTGTGGCCAGGAGTAGAGGGCTTACAGCAGTATCATTTGCAGAGGATACATAGTTGGTAGTAGCACTCTCTGACAATTCCGTGCAGGATGCTCGCAAGTTTCAGAGCGATCTCGCAGCGATCGCTGAGTGGATGACTGCCAACTGCCTCCAGCTTAATGCCTGCAAGTCTGAGGTTTTGCTGGTAGGGAGAGACTCAGAGCTGTGGAGTGTACGCTGGTGGCCCGCTAACCTGGGCTGTGCACCCGCCCCCAAACAGGTGGTAAAAAATGTTGGTGTCTGGGTTGACTTGGCCCTTAGCTTCCAGGTCCAAACTAAGAAATTGGCAGGGACGTGCTTTGGCATATTGTGGGGGCTCAAACCACTGCTGGGTTTTTTCGATCCGTCGCATCAGGCAGGTTATCATTCAGGCCTCCATTTTGTCTAGACTGGATTATGCTAGCTAGCTCTACCTGGGGACTAACAAGACCGAAATACTGAGATTGCAAAGGGTTCAAAACGCTGCAGCTAGAACTCTCCTTGGCCTCCCTAGAACCTGCTCTACTACCACTGTCATCAGCCGTCTACACTGGCTACCTGTGGCCAGACGCGTAGAGTTTAAGTCTCTCTGCATTGCTTTTAACATTTTGAATTCCTCCTCTCCTGGCATCCTGTTTTCACCTTATACACCCACTCGCCAACTTCACTCTATGGGTCAACATCTGGAGGTCATTCCTGGGTGAGGAGGGTGCGTGCTGGTGGGCGCTCCTTCCGTACACTGGCAGCCAAACAATGGAACTCTCTTCCAATACATATCCGCAGCATGAATAATTACCTGGCATTTCGTAAGGCAATTAAAACGCACCTCTTCCCTCCCCAGTAGCCTCCCAATTTCTGCTATCGGCGCTGGGACGCCCCTTTGCCGGGGCACCTGTGCGCTTTATAAAAAAGTATAATATATCATAACTGTATGGGTGAGTGAGTAGATGTGTGAGGGCTTGTATGGGTGTATGAAAGGGTATCCAAGTGGTTGTATGGGTGTGAGAGGCTCTGTTGAGAGGCTGTATGGGTGAGTGACTGGGTGTGTGAGTGACTGCATGGGTGAATAAGTGTATAGGTGAGTGAGTGATAGTGTGAGTGAATGGGTGAGTGGGTGGTTGTGTGAGTAGGTGTGTGGGTAAGTAAATGGCTGTGTGTGTGGCTGTGTGTACAAGTGGGTGGGTGTCGGAGTGGATGTATGGGTAGGTCAGTGGGAGTATGATAGGTGGTGTGAGTGGTTGTGTGGATGAGGTCATCAGTAATTCACTGACCATGTCATGAGTGATATAATATGTAATATTTAGCTCAGCTAACTAGAACTGCTGAATGTCACTAGTGTTGTACATAGTTTCATCCGTTTCCAGCAAGCCAGAGCCCTTTGAGAGCTCCCGCTTGCTGGAAGCAGAGTATTTGCTTTTGCTTGGCAGGAGCTGTCACAATAGTATCCACCCCTATATTAGTTATTCATTTTAGCCCTGGGGAAGTGGTGGCCCCCCCTGGGCCGGGTCTGCATTGCCCCCCGATTAACAACGGCATTGGCCAGGGGAGATGGTGGTCCCTGGAGCATTAGGAAGCCCTTTGAGGGCTTCCCCTTTTGGCTCTCTCCATTTTTTTTAAAAAACTGCTTGTCCTGGGACCTGACCCATCTGGGCGCTTAATTTTAAACGAGCCTGGAGACCACATTTGTTTTTTTTAATTCACACTGATATTCACGAATATATGCGAACTTCTCTGTGATTTAAAAAAAATAAAAGTTTTTTTTGCCTGCTTCAGTCCCAGAGAAACCCCTAGACCAAGGTTAGAGGGTTAGGGTAATTGTACCCTGCACCCTTTTCTGGCGTTTATTTCGGGACTCAACTGAAGCCCAGTCCCAAAATGGCTGCCAACCATTCCTGGTTGAAGTGTTGGCAGCCAATCGGAGCTCTGCAGATCTCTGCACAAGCTCATAATCATTTG
The DNA here is from genome assembly GCF_964204655.1 of Triturus cristatus. Taxonomy (NCBI): domain Eukaryota; kingdom Metazoa; phylum Chordata; class Amphibia; order Caudata; family Salamandridae; genus Triturus; species Triturus cristatus. Next base: position 318,399,652 of record NC_140586.1, on the reverse strand, counting down.
CGAAGGCTTCGCTGTCATAGATATACATTTTTTTAAAATTTATTTCTCAAAAACTACTGACCCAATTTACACCAAATAACAAAAAGCGTAATCTGTGAACTAAAAGCTAGCTTTTGTCAAGTTCGGTGTAATTCCGTCCAGCGTTTCGGGCTGCAGGAGTATCTAAAGAGTCTATGGAAGTTGACATGGGAAACACACTTGTTTGCCTCGCGCGCCCCCCCCCCCCCCCCCCCCCCATTTTTTTTTTTTCTTGGGCCCCCGCTTGACAGATCGCCTCGAAACTTTCCGTGCACAACAGGAATCACTGGAACACTTCAGAAAATTTCGGGAAGATTCATCAAACGGCGCCAAAGTTGTAGGCAAGTCAAAAAAATGGTTTTTCTATGGAAACATGGTGCTAGATATAACTACATACTGGTGACCAGCAGAAGGTAATATATAGAAGTAGTAGACCGATACCTTTACGAAAGACACATAATAATTTATCTGCTGACTTTTTTGGCCTTGGGCTAGTCACGGCTAGTAATGCTTCCATGGCAGATTAAGGGTCTTAAGTAGACATTGTGCTTTGCTTTTCAGGTTCAGTCATTAATTATTTTCTCCTCTCAGTGCAGTCCAGCTGGCAGAGGCAGTGGCAACAGAACATCTTTTAGTATATTTTGATTGTAGCCTTGCAATGAACAGTGGTGGCTGGTGACATTTGAAAGTGGTAAGGCGTAAAAGTTTGGGATGAGTGCCCTGTGGCAAGCATGCGTGGTGAGCGAGCCCGACCGTCATAAGGAGGGTTTGTGGTGGGGCAGGCCGGGACCTCCAAGGAAAATTTTGAAAAAAGAGTGAGAATGGTGTTTTTTCAAGCAAAATTGAGAAAGCAAGAATGTTATTAAAACAATTGTAGTTAGGACATCATTTGGACACAAAGGAATGTAAACCTGTAATGTGTGACACCCACTGATACTACTTTGCCTATTATGGAGCCTCTGGTGGTCTTTTAATGAAAACACCTCTGTATTCTAAGAGCCTCCATGGTGCTATCGTAAAGCAGAATAAAAAACCCATGTAATGGAGGGACCAATGGCCGAATTTGCAAGGCTGCACTGTGAGCAATCGAGAATGTACTGCTCACGCTGTTTCCCTGAGAAAAGGTTTGAAAACCCTCCTCTTCAAGCAGTGGTGTAAGAAAGTTGCCATGCATATTCTAACTTGGCAACTAGAAGTAGTAGGGGTGCGGGAAGGGAGCAGAAGAGAGAGAGTGTCAGAGAGAAAGGTAGGCAGAAACAGTAAGACAGAGGTGTGTGTTTGTGTGTATAGAAGAGAGCGAGATAATGATGGGGTAGCGAGAAGGGAGAAAGCAGAGCGGAGTAAGGGGGAGAATTGGAGGGAGAGAGAAGAAGGCCTGGAATCAGAGGTGCATAAAGTAGAGAGGGACACAGGGAAAGAGAAGGTCTGAATGAGGGAGGGAGAGTGGAAGAGAGAGTGTGAGAGGGAGAGAGTTGAAGAGAGAGTGAACGAAAAGTAATCATTGTTTTCCCAGTGGAAGTCTGGTATACTCAGCAACCCAACTGGTCATTTAAACGCACTATTTCTCTCCGGGCTACACTATCACCTTACCCCCTCTTTTCACCAAAAATGTTCGACTGGTTTACTTTTTTTACATCGTATTAATTTATTGTGATAAAGTGAAAAGCACTGCGGTAGATCAGTTTATTGTGGAATATTCGGTATCCCACCCTCTGAATCAACCCCTTAATACCTCAACAATGTCTATTTTTGTGTGATTTTTATATAGCGCAGACACGGCCCAGAGGCATGTAAGCACTTAACAGGAGTTCAGTTACCAACAATCCACACAGGAGTACATTGCAGTTTCAAAAGAGGGAGAAAACTAAAAGCAGACCTTCGAGAGTGAGTGGCAGAAAAATGATTCAATGCAAGTTTTTTTTTTTTTTTACAAAGAGAAGGGCTTCAAGATCTTTTTTGAAGCTAGCATGGTATGTGGTCTTACGGAAGATCCGAGGGAAGGTGTCCATGTTCTTGTGGCTTTTCTGGAGAATGGCTTGTTCATGTTTTGTTCTCTTAATGACTACGGGTGGAGTGGACAGTGTAGAAGGTGGTAGATGTCCCTACAGCTTGGCGCTTCTGCAAGGACTGTAGCCACACGCCTTGCAACACGTCACTCCGCCGTTGGTGCCAGATCTCTCAGTGCAGGTTAGAGGGGGTGTGTTGCATAACAAGGCAGTGGGTGTCCTAGAAGGTTGTCAGCCAGCTCAACGGGATTGTGCAACACAAGACAGTTCCTGATTGGCAGCTTGCTAACACAGACTCGCAGCGTAATTGCCTATTATTTCTAGAGGCGACGGTACTCTTTGTCGATGTTGGAAGGTTGAACTGTTAAGTTGTCCCCGCCAGTATCTGAATCATCAGGCAGCGCACACTACAGGGGTGCCCCGGGCCCACGAAGGGGGGCCCTCCTAAGAGGGTAGCCCCCCTTAGTGCCACAGGATGGCACACAACAGTCAGCCTCCCAGTGTTGGGGACCCTCGAGGGTCCCCCTGGCACGCGTCACTTCCGGGCAAGAGGGGGCAGGGGGAGAGGTACTTATACCTCTCCCGCCCACAGCTCGCTCTCTTTCTCTTGCTGCCCTGACGCCGTTTGAGGTCCCCTTTAGTGACGGGGTCCCACAGGGGTGGTCCTCTGGTCTGGCGTCGTGCTGGTTACAGCCTGGTCGGCGGCTTCTATGTGCGGTGAGTCGTGCCCCCTATGTCCCAGGGGTGCGCTTTCTAGAGTGTACGGGCCTCGTTCGATTGTGGAGATGTGAAAAATGTAGCTCGGAGGTTGTGTTGTTGTAGTATAGCCGTCATTTTATTGTTCATTTGTGCAAATTCTGAAACCGGTGATCTCCAATATTCAAATGCATGTATTATGCTCAATCGCCTTTGATACAGCATGTTAGGATCCCAGTTTCTTATAAGAAATACAAGATGTTTAACCCAATGCATTTCGGGCACCTTCTGCCCTTCGTCAGGGGTTTGTATCTGTAAAGTTAAGAATCACATAAATGCTGTTACAATAGTGTATGAATTTCCACCTAACTATCATTTAAACAACAATATATCCATGTAAGTAGCCGATCTTAACGCTCCCAACTATACCGCTTTCCCGCTAAAAAGATATTCAACATATTATCACGATTTTACCCCTAATGTGCTAATCTATCACGTTACTCCAAAGGAGTTACCAACCGTCTAAACACAAAACATTTATCTAGATGTTCAATGCTACTTTTGGCCTTTAGTTAGAACAAAAACACTAACGTGCCGCTGATCTTACTTGAAACAGTTGCAAATGCCGCTCCTTCTGTCTATCCTGTGGAGATTACGTCCCTTTCACCTTACCACGTGATACGATCGTTTTGTAACCCTCGTTATAATCACCCTCACCTGAGTGGCTGCTCTGACTGAACTCCTCGATGTTACTTAGCATACAACTCCCATAATTCCCTCAAACTGTCTATTGGTCGATATGCTCAGATTTCTACTTTTCACATAGGTGTTCATGATTTAAATTTGAATACCCCGCCCTACCCTTAATGGTCAATTAAATGCGTTGAAGTTGTGAATGAAATCGATTCAGGATGATTTTCATCATCTTTACATGGTGTGAGCATCTCGGGACTGATATTACCCATATCAGCAACTTCATGGACATTTCTTTGGCGCTACCAGGATGAAGCGCACTCCAAGATAGCTCCCCTTAATGGAATACTTTACGACAAACTTGATCTAAAATGGTGTGCGGGACATACAAACTCATAGTTGTAGTATAGCCGCCACGCATGACCTGCCCCTTCTGGGGATTTTGACGGGGGTGGGCCGGCAATCTAACACAGTCCGAGTAGTCCGGGTGTGTATTTGCCCCTGTGCGCAGAGCCTCCACGCCGTGTCGTTGCCCACGTGGTCCACCGCCACCACAGGTTTTGCAAGAGTACCGGGTAGGGATGATTTTGGACGACCCAGCCCCCCCCCACGCCGCGTGACTCGACGATACTGGGGGTGCCTGATTATAGGGGCTCACCTCGGGATAGCTCTGCGAGCAGAGAACGGGAGCTTCTCCGGGCGGTTGTTTCTCCGGACTCCTGGTGCGTCGGGGGTGATGTTTCAGCAGCAGGGGGTCAATCAAGCAGCATGCGGGGTCGGTGTTTGAAGTGGGGGCTGGGCCCCGTTGCTCCTAGCTCCTGGTGGTGTCCCCTTGGGGGAAGGGCAGCCTCTGTTCCCAGGTTAGCGTTGTCACGGCTTGGAGAGAGTGCGGCATTGAGGCCATGGCTGCCCGAAGCGGTGTCCCGTTGCGGCTCCCCAGATTCAAGCGCCCTGGCATGGGGCAGCGGGTGCGCAGCAGGTGAGCGCTTGCCATGGTGCGGGGAACATACTGCAGAGGGTGTGTGCGCTGTCTTGATGCCGTTTCGGTTGCGCCGGGATCCCCGCGCTGTCCCTTTGTCTACCACCAAACAAGCAGGCAGGCATGTCGGGCCGTTTCGCCCTTCTGGTTGTGGTGAGTTTCGCGCTTGGGGGTTGTGCCCCCCCCCACCTTTGGGGCAAGTTGTCTGGCCTCCCGTCTGGTGGGAGTGGAGTATTGAAGGTGACTCGCAGCCCCGGCGGGTGCACTGGGCACGATGCGGTCACAGGCTGGTCTACATGTCATGGGTAGGAAGGGTTTTGTTGGTGAGCTAACAAAGGGTATTCGCTACGGAGGAGGGTAGGAATTCCCTTCAATCAAGTACACGCGGAATTGCTCAAACCTGTGGTTGGATATAATGATTTTTCCTAGTTCGGTTGTGAGCGTCTGTAGGCGCAGCCGATGTCGGGACTGTTGTATTATGGTTTAGTAGTATTTAACCGACATCGGGAGGAGGGTAACTTAGCATTTGTATTGTGGATCGTCCTGGCAATATGAGGTAGCGTAGTGCAATGGTAAAGCCTCGCCGGGCCGCCTCCAATTATGACTGAGCCTGGGTAGCGCTAGGCCAGGGCCCAACCATGCGGGGCTCAGTGTGTGGGTAAGCCTGGGGTACGAGATCGTTCCTCAGTATAACCAGGGTGTGCACCTATTAGGTTCTGATTCCTCTACTTCTGCACAACATCACATATATTGTACATTCAGGACACATGTTATACGTTCTACCGACCCCGATGAGAGGTAACCACGCATCTTCAGTGATGTCAATCATTACGGGTCAAGAGGGGCGAGTAGGGGTTGCAACAAGACACCTTCAGCAGGGAATGCTGCCTGGCAGCAAGGAGTTGGTGAGTAAACAGGTCTGGCAGGTCCCGCGGGGGTGCCTACCACCTGGCCACTGCAGGTTGTTTATGGGGATCTCTGAGGGTCATGGCAAAGTAAACCTGGGCTGATTCACATGGGGGGGGGGGGGGGGGTGGTCCCTACCTCATTTCACAGGATCACTCCCTGTTGGGTCTATCTAACGATCATCCCAATTGGCTTTAATTTACAGCCTCGCTTGTTTTGCCATACTGGGAGTAGGTTAGCCATGAACTTTAATAAAGTGCTGCAATGGCCCACTAATGCTATAGTACAGCATCGGTGCCATATTGGACCATCATTATGACCAGCAGCTGTCACAGTAGTAGCAGTAAAGCTTTCTTTATTTTTCCCGGGATTGGGGCTGGCAATGTCATCAAACATTGTGGGCAGAAATGGAACAGGCAAAGACATGTCTGTGATTGAGCAACGCGCACTCAGCAGTAAAGCAAGCTAAGTTTCAGCAGAATCCTGGTATACCGTCAGTGGAAACGGAAGGTTATGGGCTACACACGAATTGGCACTTTATGTCAGCTGGGGCAGGAGTGTGCCATTCCCAAAAGGGTGCGGTTTGCCTTGATACTGCTGAATTGGAGGGGATGAAGCAGTATACGGACAACTACCAGAGCACATTTTGAAGTCATAGTTCAGAGCGTGCAGGTACATTACTCATAGGTTTACTCCATGATCAATAGGGATTGCATGTTACCAGTTGCTTCAGTTAAGCAAATTTTCCTTGGGAGTTGTCTGTCAACATTGGGACTGCATTTTGGTGGTCAGCCGGTTGGCAGGCCTTTTAGATGTGGGTTTATAGCTCAGGCATGTCCAAGTAAGGCTTAAGAGGCCAGAAGTCGGCCCTGGGATTCACAGGCCTGTGGAGCGGCAGAACTGATACGACTTGTGTTCGACCTCTTGGTCACAGGTTCAGATCCTGGTAGGTCCACTTAGCACTTCATCCTTCTGAGGTCGATAAAACGAGTACCATTGAGTTGAGTAACAATAAACATGTGTAAATTCTCCCGCCCTACAGCCTTAGCTGGCAGCCATATAGGTTGTGGAATTTGTCATCCAACACGTGTACTACGGTCCAAAGATTGGGGAAACTCTGGGTTAAAGCACAAATGGGCTACAAAGTGTTAAAGAACATTTCCCAGGAATACTAGCAGAAGTTTGGGAGGGCAAGGCGTCACCTAGGGTGGTGACTGGCTTAATGCGATGAACATGCTCCAACAAGCGTAATACACAGAGGTGGGAGTTGAGCAACAAACTAGGAACCTGTGAATTATGGTGATCTGAAATACCCCCAGGCAGGTGTGGCAGGGGGCGCGTTCAGGGGAAGCCATGGTGACCTCGCGCAGGAGGGTGAACAGCGCCATGCGTAAATTAACCGACCAAAGGGCTTTTGGTTTTATCCGGCATGGGTTACTACACGCTGAGTCCACAGGGTGTTTTGATACAGATGGGATACACCTGTCCATAGTGAGAATGGACATATTCTTGCTTGATCTGGGGGAGGCCTTGGAATCAGCAGGGTGTAGGTAACTATGTCTATCGTGGTGGGGGTCCCTGGGGTGACGGTGGCCACACCCAGTGCTGTGGCGGAGTTACAGGGCGATCCAGAGGCTGTAAGGTACAGAACGGCACCCTCTGCAGGAGCACAGTAAGGGTGCTAAAGCCTAATATCCCCAGGGAGGTCCTTGCGTTGGACCCTGGAGGAGTGACGGCGCCCCATTAGTCCTACGGGCGGTTGTGGACCTGAGCACCCGGGGGTTGCCTGCAACGCTCCCCCCCCCCCCCCTCCCCCCCCTAGCTGGGGGGGCGTGAGTAAGAGGGTGGACTGGTGGTCCACCGGTGGAAGGAGCTATCACCTCCCCCAAATTCGACAAACACCGGTTGGCTAGGGCCATGGTGTAATTTGGCTCATCAGGCAGGCAGACGGTGAGGGGCTGCCTGCCCTGGGATCGCCCGTAAGATAACCCACCATGTTGGCATATTTGTTATGCAAATAAACCTGCAGCATTATTCTCCACTAAGAATGTGTCTTGTCTGATTATTTATCCAAAGTATTGCTGTAGGAGGTATGGGGAGTGTTGCCGATATTGGCACTAAGCGTTTCTGCAGAAGAAACAAACCGCGGTGGTGCATCACAGTCCAGGAATGGAGATCAAAGTGTGGGGGGGGAGAACGCACGGGGTGGTTTCAATGGTGACAAAAAGTGGCCTAGTTCCACAACATTTTCTGTGAATATGGAGGAGGAAGATGTGCTCACATGGGTCATTAGACAAATGCAAGCTCTGCGCTTACTGAAGCGGCATCAAGTAGCCACCCACAAGAGCTTGGTGGCGTGTGCGCACTCACACGTGGACAAGCTGTACAGCCTTGTGTCTAGAGCACAAGCGCACTGCAGCCTGCACACACACACACACGCAGACACTCTGCTCCGCCTCATGCTTGGAGCTCATACCCACACATACAGGCATAGACACTGCATGCACCACCTCATATCTAGAGCACAAGAGCTTTGTGGCTTGTGTGGACTGTCCAGCCTCATGTCTGGAGCACAGGAGCACTGGGGTTTGTGTGCATACGCACGTGGACAGTCCGTCAGCCAACACGACGGAGGAGAAGGTGAAGGGCTCAGTTATTTAACGCCTTCGCTGCTAGGCCTTTTCCCCCACTGTGCTAAGCCTTTTTTTGGCTATTTGGGGTCGTTCGCGCTTAGGCCCCTGTAACATTTTGACCACATAAGGTATCCACGCCAAATTTGCGTCCTTTTTTTGCCAACATCATGCGGATTCTAAAGGTACCCAGGGTGTGTGGATTCACCTGGAGGGGACCCAGAAATTAGCCAAAAAACAGCAAAACTTTGTTTTTTGGGGGGTGGTATGGGAAAAAAGGACTACAGATGAAAGCGTCGTTTTTTTCCCCCCTGCAAATGGTATCAAAAAGGGGTTGTGGTGCTGAAATCACCATCTTCCCAGCCTTCAGGGGCAAGCAGACTTTTGTGAGAAAACCAAAAATTTTTACACAGTTTTGGCATTTTTCTGGGACATAGCCTATTTTTGCTGGTTTTTGTGCTTTCAACCTCCTTCCAGTTAATGGTAGAAATAGGTATGAAAGCAATAATGGATCCTGGAAAGCTATACATTTTTTGGAAAGTAGACAAAATCCTGAATTCAGCAAGGGGTCATTTGTGTAGATCTTTCAAGGTTTCTTTATAGAAACTAACTGTTAAATATAGGAAAAATTGAATATTAGTTGAAAAAAATAGCCATTTGTGTCAACGTTTTGACCTGTAACTATTTCTAATTATGACAGCTATTTGAAAGCAATATACCGTTACTTCCGCTGGACCTTTCTGGTTGTGGGTATATATAGGACTTGTAGGTTCACCAAGAGCCCGACGAACCCAGAGCCAATAACTAAGCAGCGACTGGTAATGGTTTTTTATTATGTACCAGATATATAGCAATTATTCTGGGAAAATGTATACATGGAAAAATCGGTATGAAAGACACCTATGTATTTCTCAAATGGGAACAAAATATATAGTTTGGAAACAGTAGATATTTGCACAGTTCCGAAATTGGGAATACCCATACTAGCATGAGAATTATAGGTCAATTTTCAAAATGACTTCTTTTTTACACATTGTCTTTCATTTGGAAGGCAGAAATGCATCGAAAGTCAATAGGTAATAACAGTTGCTCTACAATTCTGTGTTACCCAAAGTCTCCCGATAAAAATGGTACCTCACTTGTGTGGGTAGGCCTAGTGCCCACGACAGGAAACGGCTCAAAATGCAACATGGACACACCACATTTTCACAATGAAAAATTACCCTTTATTTGCAAAGTTCTTAGCTGTAGTTTTTGAACCCTAGCTCTGCCGGCACTTAGGGAAACCTAGCAAACCTATACATTTTTTAAACCTAGACACCCAGGGGAATCCAGGATGGGGTGACTGGACTGGCTCTCACCTCACCAGGTTCTGTTACCCAGAATCCCTTGCAAACCTAAAATATTGTCCAAAAAAACAAATTTTCCTCACATTTCTGTGGTGGAAAGTTCTGGAATCTGCATGGATCCACAAAATTCCACCCACCCCGCGTTCCCCAAAGTCTTCCGAGAAAAATGGTACCTCACTTGTGTGAGTAGGCCTAGTGCCCCGTGACAGAAAATGGCCCAAAACACAACGTGGACACACCACATTTCCACAGTGAAAAATGACCCTTTTTTGCAAAGTGCCTAGCTGTAGTTTTTGAACCCTAGCTCTGCCGACACCTAGGGAAACCTAGCAAACCTATACATTTTTTTAAACGAGACACCCAGGGGAATCCAGGATGGGGTGTCTTGACTCGCTGTCACCAGGTTCTGTTACCCAGAATCTGAAACGTATCGGAGTACAATGTGCACTACGCATGGCTACTGACATATAGGTAATTTTGATGTTGCCTCCATAAATTTTGGGCCCTTGCCTGTCGCGGGTACTTGACCCACCCACACAAGTGAGGTACCATTTATCTCGAAAGACTTTGGAGAATGCGGGGTGGGTGGAATTTTGTGGTTCCACACAGATTCCAGAACTTTCCACCACAGAAATGTGAGGAAAATGTTTTTTTTGGGACAAAGTTTGAGATTTGCAAGGGATACTGGGTAACAAAACCTGGTGAGAGCCAGACAAGTCACCCCATCCTGAGTTCCCCTTGGTGTCTAGTTTTAAAAAATGTGCAGGTTTGCAAGGTTTCCCCATGTGCCAGCTGTGCTAGGGCCCAAAATCGACAGGTAGGAACAGTGTTAAAAAAAAGTTGGTGTCTAGTGAGCTTTCTGCCGCCCTGGGGGGGAGGGGGGTTTGCCCCAATATGCCCCAAAGCTCTTCCCCAGCTCCCTAGGCTTTGGGGGAGTAAAAGAAATCCCTCTGGTGCCTGCACCAGAGGGATTTCATGGGCAATAGCGTCGGTCCCGCGGGAGACGTCCCACGCACAGTAGCACTTGTGCATCAGACGGCTCCCGCGCGTCCGACACATAGAAGGGGTTAATGAAACCTTGTCACAAAAAGTGCTAAACAAGTGACCAATAGCATGTCAGTAGCCATGCGTAGTGTGCATTGTACCCTGATAAGTTTCGGGGCGCCTCGTGCACAAGAAGCAATAAATGTACCCGTAAGCTCATAAACTCTACGAGAACACCACTTGTTCGGATCTGCCATGTTTAAAGGGCAATCTTGGACACCAGTGGGGTTTTGTACGCTCGTAAGGTGCCACACAGCTCAACTCACAACCCCTGGGGTCTCCAGTCGCACTCACCGCACAGCACCACAGCGGGACAGCCCCAGGCTCCATGCTCTGCTCTCCCGGCTCTGCTCAGCCTCCTGTCCTGAGGTATGGGGGTTCTCGCTCCCCTGGGGTCCTCGTCCTCCTGTGCGGGGGGACAGGATGGATTTTATTATACACAGCCCATTAGCCTGACGTCAAACAGATGAACACTAGTGACGTGCTGCCTCTAGGTGTGCAGCTCTCCACCCTCAGGCCCGGTCCTATCCCTGTAAATCCAGCAGCGCGAGGATTGGCTGAGCTTTGGCAGCCCCCGACCTAACCATTAACTGGGTCAGGGGCTGCCAACCCTCATTTGGAGCCTTGGGGGCTGCTGCAGAATTCCCCAGGGCTCCTACATTGTAGATCCTGGCGAGGGCTCAATTGCGCATGTCGGACTGGTCGTAGCAAGGCGCTCCGTCCAACCTGACATGCGCACGTCATCGCAAGGAGGCCTGGCTCCTGCCAATCATTGAGCAGCCTCAGGGTGGAGGCTCCCTCCATGTAGCTTCTTTGCCCGAACCACGGTCATGGTGCACACTGCGGTAAAAGAAATAAAAAGATGTAATCTTATTGATTAAACATAATCATTTTAATATGGCAAAGAAACAGGAGTGATACCCGCACTCCCATATAAAGAAACCGCCCCTGGCAATGGATCACATTTGTTAGTCCCCTAATTATACTTCTGTCCAGACTGGTGCCTTAGAGCATCTTCTGTGGTCAAGACAAATATAGTCAACTGAGTCGGGGGGGGGGGGCAGCATTTATTTTAAACTGGGGCACTGATAGCACTTAGTGTGTTCAATGAATAAGTGCAGGGGCCCAAGTTTTTTTCTATTATCAAAAGAAGCCCACAGCTGATGATGTTAAATTCCAGGGTTGATGAACACTAAGTCCACCTATTGTTGATTTCCCTTCACACCTCTTTCTTCCTCCACCAAACACTTCTCCTCTCTATAGTTCCATTTTGCAGGCTATTTTTAATTCTTTGTGGGAACTTTTTTGGGTCTTATGACAGTTATGGGTTACTGGGCTAAGATTGTGACAATCAGCTATTTACCGCTGCTGCCCTAAGGCTTCACCTTGCTGCTGGAACCAAAACAGCGCACTAGGTGTACCCTTTTAGCTCTTGGCCCTCTGCCACGAAGTCGAGGAGCCCAAGACGTACTCCGATGTGTGAGCTACGAAATTCAGAGCTCAATATATTATCTCTCTGTATTAATTTACAGGCTTGCCAACCTCTACCCGTCATCACCACATGAAATCTATGTTGGCAAGTCTGCCCATAAAAACTTTTAGAAGACTTGCCAGAATCCAAAAAGTTGGCTTCTATATTGCATGAGGAGAGGAGGGAGATAAGTAACTTGGAGTGTTGATGTCAGTTCAGTTGCTGCAATACAAATGGTTCTGGTGCAAGGCTGTGCTGACCCCGGTGCGAGTCTGCCTGAAGCCGTTCCCAGGAAGTTGCTAGTACTTCGAAACCCTGTTTGCTATCTGACTTCGGTACTCGTCTCACGCTTTTTCTTATTTGGAATAGTGTGTTGGAATCTATGCGTTATACATATTCGAATTCGTATCATGGAATTCTGATGACATGGATATATTCGTATCTTCCATCTTTAGATGACCTGCATTTATATTTACTTTACATCATCCTAATAGAGCGTATTGGAACTTCTGCAAACTATTTGTTTGAATTCGCATCATGGAATTTTCTAAATTTCTAACGCATGGTTATGTTTGAATCATACACTTTTGGATGACCTTCATTTGTATATACTTTACGTCTAAATACTGCCCTGAAGAAGTTCTTGCCTTAAAGAACGAAACGCGTTGGCTGATTTCTCGTTTTATGAAAAAATATATATAAGAATAAAAGGAACTCTAAGGATTTACTATCAAGTTTGGACTTTTTTTACTGGTGCACCTTCCTCTTTTGTTAAGAGATTTTTCATCTGGATTTCAGTGGAGTCCTTCTGCGGCGGACTTTGGAAGAATTGTGCACAGGACTCTCATTTATTGTACATATTAGGTTTGAGGTGCAGAACCAGTGGTCAGCCGTGGTTGTTTTCTTTTGTCAAGTACTTGGAATGGTCACTGAGAGTTGGAGCAAATACTGCATTACTGGAAATGTATGCATGGTACTATCAGTTGCCTTGTAGCAGGCGCGCAACGCCCATTGAGCTGAAACGGCTTCACCCCCTCCACGTGTGTCTCAACCCTGAATGCTGCTGTGGTCTCGGCTCGGCTTGGCTAGGCAGTGTCTGGAGTCTTCTCTCCGGCTCGCCCGAGCTTTTCACAGGTCCTTATAGACCATTGGCATATTTCCATACCTTTGTAAACTGGTTACCGAGGCTTAGTTTCTTTCTGATTCCAGTACTCCCTGGGCCCCCGCTCTGCCTATTCCTTTGCTGTAGTGTGAGAATACATTTCATGGAAAGGAATATAGCGTAGGGTTGACAAAAGAAAAATGCCAGCTGTGTGGTGTTTAAAGAGCTTGCAAAGATCTTGTCTTGACTAAATAGGGTTTTAAATAAAAAAAAAAAGTATGTATTCATTTGTAATGTGACTTTTCTGTCTTTGTTCCCTTTAATTATCAGTCATGGATCATTCAGGCAGCCCTAGAATACAATAGTGCTTTTTATTTATATTTGCTTTTCGAAGTATGCACAGATAAGTGCTGAAAATACGGCTGTAGGCAACTGTTCATTTTTGTACCGTCTGGGACATCAAAATAAAGAACTGGGAACCCGAATCATAAGACTGGAAGTTTGTTGCAGGATCAGCACATTATTTATTTCCTCCACCCTAGATCCCTGATTAATGCCATAATGGCAATAAAGAAAGAAAAAGAGATGACCATGGAATTAAATTGTTAGCACATACAAATTGTTCAGGAAAGGTTTTAAGTGCACGTTTGTCAAATTAGCATGCTCTATGAAACAGGGGACACTATGTCACCAAAATAGTGTCACATGTATCACCAAGCCACACATATACTTCTAAACAAAATTTGTCCAGCGCACCACCACTATAGAACAATTGCCAGGTCCGTATTTTCTGTAGGTCCTTTCAGTTGTGTTCAACAGTATACATCGGTAAGTATACAAAAAAGCCAGTGGAAAGTTCCAAATTCTTTATTTGTTAACAATCCAGCTTGAACACAGGTGTTCAAGCTGGATTGTGAACAAATAAAGAATTTGGAACTTTCCACTGGCTTTTTTGTATACTTACTGATGTATACTGTTGAACACAACTGAAAGGACCTACAGAAAATACGGACCTGGCAATTGTTCTATAGTGGTGGTGCACTGTACACATTTTGTTTAGAACCGTAATAGCAATAATTTGACTTGTATCCTAAACCCTACGCTGCCGTCAATAACACGCTGAATTACTTCAAGTGTTGTCTCAATGGTACCGCTTGTCTCCATTTGTTACGACTCATAAGAACTGGACCTTTTAGTTGGCTTGCTACACGGTCTGCATTATAAGGGGGTGAGCACTATTTTGTTCATACTAAAGTGAAGGGGACATGGCAGCCGATTTTCGGACACTGCTCTATGCGCTCTAAATTGTATGCTGAGCGCGGCGTCTGCTTTAGGAACACCGTGCCCTGTTTTATTTATTTATTTATTTTAACTTGATGTGCGCGGCGCCCGCTTCAGGGACACCGCGCTCGGTTTCTTTTTATTTCCCGCCTTAAAACAAGCATTTGCAATGCAATAGTTCTCACATTTACGCGAGTTTAAGCTATTGTCATTGTAAATGACAATGCCTTTTATATATGTTTTAAAAACCAAAACCTTAATAAACGGCATTGTCATTTACAATGCCCATAGCTCAAAATTGCGAAAATGCGAGACATATTGCTTTGCAAATGCTTGTTCTTAAAGGAAAACGAGATGCATTTAAAAAAAGAAAAAGGAAACTTTTCAGTTTCATTTTTTAAGGGCAGGCAGTGGTCCCTGGGACCCCTGCCTGCTTCTAAAAAATATTTTTGCACACTTACAAAGGGGAAGAGGTCCCCATTCCCTTTGTGAGTGGCTTAACACCTACCAGAAGTAGGTGGTAAACTGCAAGTGTTTTGCGACCACAAATGCGGTCGCAAAACAATAGTACATGGCATTGTGACTCGCTATTAGGAAGGGACTCCCCTTCCTAATAGCGAGAGTCGCAAACGCTATTTTGCGAGTCAGTGTCATGCCTGAACCCTTTTTTGCGGTTACAAATGGGTTGATCTCCCGTTAAAAACCGCAAAAAAGGGCCGTCATCTGGCCCATGGTCCCCAAACCTCGTTCTTCTATTAAATGAATGGCCATATCAGAGCTCACTGTCTCCTCTAGTTTTATCTCGGGCACTTGGAATAATAATCCTCAAGGACCAAAGCATACATCTCCCTACTGGTGGGAGCACAAAAAGAGCTTAAGATGATGACTCCTAACTTATTCCAAGGTACCTCAGCAATGGTCACATGGGTGGGAACGGCTACACATAATCTGGCAGATTTTTCAATCTTGCAGCACAGCCCACAATGCCTGACAATGCCATCTACCGTCTTATCCAGTCCTGCCCTTCTGAAATGGTCCCAAGTTCATCTTTTAGTTACAGACCTTCCTAGAAGGCCCTTGTGGCACTGGTCGATGATCGTCCTCTTAAGACATGATGAGAAATAACGTTATCCCCTCTGACAAGAATAGCACTGGACCAATCCATCTCACTTTGTAGCTTGGTAAACTACTATAACTCATTAATTTCCTATCATTAGGCCGCTCTTTGCATAAATACTTTTAGATCTCCATCACGACTGGATCTCACACCTGTGCTTTAACCTATTCAACTTCAGTACATCTTCTTTCTTTCACATGAAAGTCTCCTCCAATCAACTCAGAAATACTAAACGCTACCTCACTTTCTTGCTCCTCATGTTTTAGCCCATAGTTCGAGGCAAACGTGACATGTACTCAGCCATGCAAAATCCTCTTCCAAGCCACACGCTTAATATCAAATTCCAAATTGTGAAATTTGGTCACCAACCTGGTTTTTCAAAAAGTCCATGTTCTCCCACCATTAGGTGAAATCATGTTGACTAACGATTTGTGATTGGTTCTTAGAAGAAACGTCCTTCCCCACAGAAACATGCAGAAATGCTACACGGCCCAGGTACAAGCTAATGCTCTTTTGATCAATGAATAATTGTTTTCAGACTCCCTAAATCTTCTTGATATGTAAGCCACCAACCACTCACCTCGATTAGCACCCTGCTGTAGCACAGACCCTCAATCACAACTACTTGTATCAACAGGCACAATTCATTTCTTGCCAAAAGACTTAAAACCCAAATTTTCTAATACTGTCTGTTAGTACTTCCTTAACTTCCCTTTGCAAGTTTTGAACATATGGATTTCTATTCTTTATCACTGTATTTTTCTAGCCCAAATCACGCACACCCAGAAATTGTCCTTCAACCATGTAAACAGGAGGGTCTGACTTGGGATCTAACCGAATACTGCAAAATTGGACCAACCTTGTTTGCAACATACCCCTTCCCTTTAGTTCTCAACCAACAAAAGTCCATGTTGCACCATAGGAAGCCCAAAATGTTTATCTTTTGCGATGTATAGCTTCCAGGCTGTATATCTGTGGGCGTTAATTTCCTTCCTTTCCACAATGGTTGCACTAAATCATAAGCAAGGATGGTGTACTACATGCCAAAATCAACCATGACCTGTACTTCTTAGACCTAACAAAAGTACACTCTTCTGAAAACCTTTACAACTTTTCTCAGTCCCAACACCCATCACTACATTGGCGTCAAAACATGGCGCATCGCCTTGTTCATTGGTTACAAAATTAATCTTTCCTTTACACACTCATCCAAAATGACCCCTTCTTTACACCTGCTACAAAATGCCTCCATTGTAGGACAGTTTCAGGTCCAAGCCTACCAGACGGCGCAGCTGTCTAGTTGCTGAGACTTTTTTGGGACATTCTGAAAGCTGACCTAAGAATGCATTACGCCCATTGCTTTCCATTGCCTCTGTGGTTTGTCACATTTGCTTGCTTTCTATGTGCCGCCCTTGTTTTAGGCTATCAAGCATGTTGAGATGGGTTTTTTGTAATGGCAGTGCATTACCACACCATGCATACGCCACTCTATGCCAATCTACCCCCCTCCATTCTTTGCCACTCCACAGTACTCCACTCTACAGCACTTCACAACACTCTACTGTAGAACACTCTACAACACTGTACTCCACACCACTATAGGCCACTCTACTCGACGACTCTCCACTCTTTCCCACGCCACGACACACGATGACACTCTAATCCTCTCTATGCCACTCTGCTTCACGCCACTCTGCTCTACAACAACCTGTGCCACTCCACTCTACGCCACTTTACTCTAGGCTAGTCTACTACATGACACTCCTCTCTGTGGCACTCTGACAGTCTATGCCACTCAGCTCTTCTACACTCCATGCCATGCCACTCCTCTTACACTTTACTCCACTCTTCGCTACACCACCCTGCTCTACTCCACAGCATCCCACTCAGGCACTCCACTCTACGATACTCCATGCCACGTCATGCATTTCCACTCTAGTACACCCCACACTGCACCACTTTACACCACTCTGACACGCTATGCCACTCTGCGACATGCCTCTCCACGACACTCCCCTCTATGCCCCTCCCCTCCATTCTAGGTGCTCTACGACACCACGCCACTCTACTCCAGTCTGCGATCCTCTGCTACACTACACTCTATGCCACTCCACTCTGCGCCACTCCACTACACTCTGCGCCACTCCACTACACTCTGCGCCACTCCACTACACTCTGCGCCACTCCACTACACTCTGCGCCACTCCACTACACTCTGCGCCACTCCACTACACTCTGCGCCACTCCACTACACTCTGCGCCACTCCACTACACTCTGCGCCACTCCACTACACTCTGCGCCACTCCACTACACTCTGCGCCACTCCACTACACTCTGCGCCACTCCACTACACTCTGCGCCACTCCACTACACTCTGCGTCACTCCACTACACACTGCGTCACTCCACTACACACTGCGTCACTCCACTACACTCTGCGTCACTCACTACACTGTGTCACTCACTGCACTGTCATTCAACTACACACCACTCAACTACTCTACGCCGCTACACTTTCTTCTTTTTCACTCCACTCTATGCCTTTTAACTCTGCGCCGCACTACTCTGCGCCACTCCACTCTGCGCCACTCCACTCATCCTTGCGTCCCTCTGCACCGATTCATGCCCCTCGATGCTCCTCCATGCCCCTCCGCTCCTCCATGCCCCTCCGCTCCTCCATGCCCCTCCGCTCCTCCATGCCCCTCCGCTCCTCCATGCCCCTCCGCTCCTCCATGCCCCTCCGCTCCTCCATGCCCCTCCGCTCCTCCATGCCCCTCCGCTCCTCCATGCCCCTCCGCACCTCCATGCCCCTCCGCTCCGCCATGCCCCTCCGCTCCGCCATGCCCCTCCGCTCCGCCATGCCCCTCCGCCATGCCCCTCCGCTCCTCCATCATGCCCCTCCGCTCCTCCATCATGCCCCTCCGCTCCTCCATCATGCCCCTCCGCTCCTCCATCATGCCCCTCCGCTCCTCCATCATGCCCCTCCGCTCCTCCATCATGCCCCTCCGCTCCTCCTCCTCCCCCCCCTCCATCCCCCTCCTCCATGCCCCTCCATGCCCCTCCTCCATGCCCCTCCATGCACCTCCTCCATGCCCCTCCATGCACCTCCTCCATGCCCCTCCATGCACCTCCTCCATGCCCCTGTGCTCCTCCTCCATGCCCCTCTGCTCCTCCTCCATGCCCCTCTGCTCCTCCTCCATGCCCCTCTGCTCCTCCTCCATGCCCCTCTGCTCCTCCTCCATGCCCCTCTGCTCCTCCTCCATGCCCCTCTGCTCCTCCTCCATGCCCCTCTGCTCCGCCTCCATGCCCCTCTGCTCCGCCTCCATGCCCCTCTGCTCCGCCTCCATGCCCCTCTGCTCCGCCTCCATGCCCCTCTGCTCCGCCTCCATGCCCCTCTGCTCCGCCTCCATGCCCCTCCATTCCTCTATGCCCCTCCATTCCTCTATGCCCCTCCATTCCTCTATGCCCCTCCATTCCTCTATGCCCCTCCATTCCTCTATGCCCCTCCAACCCTCCATGCATCTCCGCTCCATGCCCCTCCACGACACTGGACTCCCCTCCACAACTTTCAGTGCTCCCCCACGACACTCCACACCGCTCTACGACACTCCTCTCTATGATCCTTTACTCCACCCTTCGACCCTTTACTCCACCCTGCAACCCTTTACTCTACCCTGCAACACTCTGCTCTATGCCTCTCCACTCTATGGCACTCCACTGCACTTTGCTCTGACACTCTACAACGCCACTCCACCTTATGCTACGTCACCTTACTCCATGCCCCTCCACTCTATGCCCTCCACTCTATGCCCCTCCACTCCACTCTATGCCCCTCCACTCCACTCTATGCCCCTCCACTCCCATCCACTCCCATCCACTCCCCTCCGGTCTGCGCCCCTCCACGCCACTTTACTCCACTCCGCTCTATGCCACTCCACTCTACGACGATCTACTCTATGGCACATAAACAATAGCAGGTTTGAGAGAAAAACACAGGTAGATTACCGCAGACCTGCATAGGCAGGAGATAGGAGCACACTCCCACATAGGCATTACGCATGGAGACCCACATAGAGGATGAGCACACCCATGTGTGTATGACAGGCACATAGGCAAGTTATAACACGCAAGACCTGACTGCCACTTGAACCAAAATATGGATTCAGTGAGTATGGGATATTTCACGGTTTTTAGTACAAAGGCCCCCTTGTTCACTAATAGGTGGCATGCTGCGTCCTAGTGCTCCTCCTGGAACCAGCTAAAATGAGCAAGATTCAAGCTACTACCCCCTATATTATTGGGGAGCTTAAAGGGGTTTTGTTTTCTGTTAGGATATGAATGTATGCCTACCTAAAAAAAAAAATGGGAGCTTCAGGTGTGAGGAAAGTGTGCAGAGGGTAAAATATATGTTCCTTAGAACTATCTCGTGGGGTATGTTCTAGTTTACTATGCCCTCCTGAGAAAGGATACAAAATTATGTGGGGAATAATTCTACCCACTTGCAGACGTCGGCACCCCAAGTGCCAGAAGAGGGCACCCGGAAGAAGGACCATGATCGCGACGTCAGAGGTGCGCGACGCATGCACCCAGAAACCTGACGACATGGACAGGCGCCCAGGAGAGAGAGAGCTCTTCACAGAGAAGTGAACTGCTGAAGACGGAAGGGAGATCCTCTACATCTCCACCATGCCAACGAAGCCCCGCAGTGGGCCGAAGACAGCATAGAGTCTCTGCCCTCACACTGCCTGAAGACTGAGTCGCCAGAGACCCAAAGCAGGCAAGAGGAGAGTCACACACTCCACGTGGCAAGCCGCCACCGCAACATGTGCTACGACGTCAGGCGACACATGGCCGGACGCCACAGTCGCACCGCAAGCATGGAGCACGTCACTCGAAGTGACCAAACTCCGCCAAGCATGCCCGAAGGGAGGTAGTATCAAGTGCCACGACGGCGCAGCCTCGAGGCGCAAGCACAACGCCCTCGAGTGAAGAGAAGAGGAGGACTGCGAAATCCCTGAGGAGGGGATGGTGCCCGTGAAAGGTCCTCAAGAGGAAGAAGCAAGTCCTACCGACAGGACAGACCTGCAACAGGTCAGCAGAAAAGTGAATACCGTCCCAAGAACTGGACGCGACCAGCAAGATGTCCATGTGACGCAAACATGAGACATGTGGCAGGGTGCCGCATTCAAGTGAGGACCTGGTCGGAAGGAGGAAAAGAGAGTGGCAGGACACCACTCCGCGAAGGAAGTAAGAACAGTAGCACAACGCCACAGGGTGGACAACCACCACAGGCGCGCAAGGAGGAACGGAGAAGAGCGACAGGACAGAGGACTCGTGCCAGCACAGGAGAAGGTGTTAATCAGTTCAAGCCAGCCACCGGGTTGCAGGGACGTCACTGGAGACAGCTTACCGGGAGGACCAGCCGTAAGCCGCTAGCAAGCGCGATCTGCGTCCAGGCCCAATGCTTTGCAGTTTGACCGTCCTCTCACCTGTCACTGGCTGTTTGGCATTGATAGCACCACGCCTAGCAAGTGCACCTGCTGGAAGACAACTGCAAGTATCCACGAAGTTCCTCCAGTCCTCCTCACTCCACGCGGTCATCCAAGGTAAGAGATCTCCGCCTGTTGCCCAACTGAAGGAAAGTTACTATCATCGTCATCCAGGTGCATCATCACCAAGGACGTCAAAGGAGCATCGCACCACCAGAGTGGATCCCAACATTCCAGACAACCTGAGTTCAACGAAGCAAGCCATCTTGGAACTTCCTGTGTGCCCCCGTCAACCTGAAGCCTGTCGAAGTCGAGCATGCCCGACCATTGGAATATCCACCCTTGGGGTTACATGAGGCTTGGCCATGGCCCTGTTTGGAGTTCTGCAGCGACCCCTCAGCGCGGCCTACGAAAGGCCCGCAAAGCCCACACGGTCACGTGGCAATCCAGGGGCAAGGGCATCAACAGAGTTCCTGTGAGAGGGGAATCTGAACAGGAGTGATGCGTCAGCAACAGCTCCACGACTGGCACCGGGAAGCATGGAGGTCACGGATGAAGACTGGTCACCCAAAGACCATCGGAGGAAGGCATAGAACCAGAGTTCTGACGGCGAGAACACCTAGACTGAGACACCACCCTCTGCGGCTACATGAGCTACTTGGCTGTGGTCCTGTTGGCATTTCCTCAGCAACGCCTTCGCGCGGCTTACACGAAGCCCGCACAGTTCACACGGTCCCATGGCAGTCCGGCAGGAAGGCCCTCCAGGAAACTCCAGTGAGAGAGGAGTCCAGTCAAGAGAGGCAAGTCTGAAGTTGCTTGGCTGTCAGGATCTGGAAAGATCATCAAGTACTTTGCCTCCAAGGAAAGACCTCATCCACCAAGATCATCTTCAATAGCTGTTGGTTTGTCATCCACCGAAACCGGAGCGCCTGCAAGATCTCCGAAGTGGACTCCACCACCGCTCCTGATGCACCAAAATTAGAACTTTGTAAATAGACTCCAACACAGCAAGACCAGGATGGTCTGAACTTAATCGCCGAGGCGGACCAAAGCTCTCTGACCGTGTGGTCCAGCAATCCAGCACTGCCCAGCAGACAGCCTGAAGAGACTTATTGGTGCTGTGTATTGTTTGTTTTCTTTATAGGTTGGACTTTTGTTTCATTCTTTTTCATTAAAGTTTGGAAGGGATGCAGTGTCCTGCTGGACACGTTCTAGTGTTCCATCTCTGTTGCACCCCACACTGCACACCCACCCATCACAGGCGTCACCGGTCAGGTGATCCTGTTAATAAAAGGGGTCGGGTGCATGTGCCCTGGCCCAGTCCCAGTGCCCTATCACTGTGTCGGTGTGCCTCATTTGTAAGTATGTGGGCCTAGTGCCCAACAACATTGCAATCAGCACGTGTGGACTTCTTCACGGATAGCCAGAAGATGCTGCTTTAGTTTGCTGTAAATACTGAGCGACCTTATGTTAGCGATTAAGAGAAAAATGTGAGAATGAATTGCTTGGGTAGACGGTAGTGATTTTCAGCTATGGTTGCATTTAAGGTTTGTGATGGTATTTGATTGCCTTTTCGCACTTGCATGGAGTCCAGTAACTCTTTGTGGCAATGCAGCATTAAAAAACATAAAATTATTGTGAGGACATAATGATGAGAATTGTAGCTTTTCAGTTCCATGCAATGAGGGCATCTGTTAACTGTACGTTGAACTGCAGCCTTGCACTGCTACATCACAACTGCAAGGACTTTTATCAATGACTGCTTGTATTTTATTTTTATTTTTGTGAAAAGAGCTGTTAAAAACGATTGAAATTATAGCCCTCTAAGAGGATGTTCTAACTCTGGCGTTGGTGGTTATTGTGCACATCAGTGGGACGTCACTAGTGATGACACCAATGATTTCAGTTAGGATGTGATATGGAATGTCATTAGCATTGCTTTGGCGGGGTCTGGGTGTTTAAAGTTGTGGCGCTAACCAGTGCTTTTAGATCGGAGCATACTGTCCTTTCAACCTGAGTGCTTTGTAAATTGGGGGGCGGGGGTTTATTTTTTCATGATAGAAAAACATATCATTTTAAAACCGACGTTTTCAGTGGAATAAATATAGGTATATATTTTTTGTTCAAATATCTTTATTGTTATTTAAAAGAGAAAATACATTTATAATACATTGCAATACAACATAACAATATGGAATATACATTAAGTTAAAATCGAAGAATTATTTAAATTGAGATGTATGTAAAGTATGTGGAACGAGAATGCAAGAGGTTGTGCAATTCTTCATTACAGTTGGGAGGCAGACATCACAGCCATGACCTTATGACACCTGTCTTTGACGGCACACAAACTGTTGAGTATACCTTTAGTATCTGCTTTGTGTGTTTCCCAAACCACAAGAGATAGGAACAAAAAGCCTTGTTCAGGTGTAAAATATTGCCTGTGGCCCGGTAGGGTAGGGCACCATTGTGCTACTGCCATGTTAGCTCAAGGAATAGCTTTGAGAGTATGTTAATGAGGGTGCAGGGTATCAATTGTGGCTTAACTCTCTTTTCAGTACACACTTGGCTTGTTTTTTTTGTTGCAAAGAAGAATTTTAAGACTGCTGAGCGGCATTTAATGAACATTTCTGTTAGCCTCTGAAGAATCTCCTGTCGCCAGTTGAATCTTGAGAATACAGAATCGGCCTCATCAAAGACTTGAACAGCCAGGAAGTGATTGACATCAGGCAGTTTGATCTCCCAGGGTCTGCCGTGTCATGCATGGCAAGCGGGAATATTCTACGTACGCACTGGTACACTCTAACCACACATTGTGTAGCTGTTAGACCTGTATTAGTGCACTTCCAAGCACCTAAACCTCTGACAGGACCCACAAAGTGGGAAGTAGTGCGAGAATGTCCTCTGACTTTAATGTCTATTAGAACATTGGAATGTGGAGTACTCCATGCCCGCAGAGCAACATTCCAATGTTTTACAAAAGCCTCTTGAAGCTCGAGGGGATTTAAATCCCCCTCGAGCTTCGAGAAGCCTTTGTTTAATTTATTAGAACATTCTGCCCTCTAGTGGCAGAATGTTCTAATAGCCTTATAGCCCTTCGTAGCAGGGCTATACCGCTATTAAAGTCCCGCTGCTTTTGTTAAAGTCCCTCGCCTTCGGCTCGGGCCTTTAACGCTGCAGCGGGCCTTTAATAGCCGGTATAGCCCGCTACGGCGGGCTATAAGGCTATATTACAGACTTAATACTTTGTAACTTGTTACTGATTCCTGGCACAGTAGCGTAGCAGTTGTGTATTATTTACTTTGACAGTGGAACGCTCTTCAGCGCCATTATTGCACTGGTTCACTTGTAAGTTTACTTTAAATCCTTAGTTTGCTCTTATTGCTGTTCATCTAAGAATATTTGTACTCAGATTGCTTAACTATTGGCAGCTCATGCCGTTATGAGCACATTATGTTAAACATTTTTAAAACCAGGGCGGTCAGTAGTGGGCACAGTGGTGGGAAAGACCATTGACTTTATGGTATTTGTTCTACATTTTGTTGTTCTAAATTTTCTACTTATGTTATTTAATAGTTTATTTTTTACTTCATCATGTAAAACACCCATTGCGTTCTAAATAAATAGAATTGTTTGGTTGTACTTGGTGCTTGCTGCGATCCTTTTCTAGCTCTATTGGTTTGCCCTACTCCATTTTCTTTTGACTGCTTTGAAATTCTTTTTTTATAAGAATGCATACCGTTTGTTCTGCGAGAAATACTGAATTTACTGTTATGGTGGTATACAGTAGATGAGAATTGGGCTGGGTCGGTGGCTTAAAGTGACTGTAAATCATACTGGGAAGATGCAAAAACTGGATGTTTATTTTTTATTGGACATAGGGACTCGTTCTAGCTTTTCATCCTTTTTTTTTTTTGTTATAATTTTTTAATAGAATTTCATAAATACGGTACAATAAATATATGAAAACATTGCATATCTTAAAATACGTTATAGTAGAGAAAAGACAATGAATATAATTGTAAATATAAAAGCAAATGTATCAAAATCCATAGAATAGCAGAAAAAAGAAGGAAATTAAGGGCAAAACATATATCAAATAAAGGAAATACAAACATCATTAAGTATTAAATAGTGAATATAAAATATTGAAGCATTAAACCATTAATTTGACAACAAATCAATAAAAGCTGAAAATGATAGCATGTCAAACTAGTAAAACATAAGTTACTGATTTCATTAAAAGAATTCATTTGGAATATTATAAGGGAATGCATTATAAAGAATACAGAATCACACCAGTAGTAAGTATAAATATAATAGTAAAAGGTTGACTAATTGAAGACAATGCAGCATAGACATAAGTCAGTGAACTAACAGTACCCAAAGATCAATACAATATAATGAACAAAATAATCTAAGAAGTAAGGTTAGCAACAGATATATCTTTTACCTGCAGGAAAGGACCCCATACCTGTAAAAACAATTCAGTTTGATCTTGAATGTTATAAATGACTCTCTCGTGAGGCAATTTGGATCATTGATGTAAGCCAAGACTCTTGTGATGGCGGAGATGAGGATTTCCATTGTCTTAGTATACAAATTTTAGCAGTAGCTAATGCAGTGTGAACTAGACGACATTGCGGTTTGGAAAGAGTAGGGGAATCCTGTAAATCATGCAGTAAAATTGTTGCTGGCGAGCGTGGTAAATGTAAGGGGACGGTGTTACGCAGAAATCGACATATATATAACCAGTAAAGTTTCACCATGGGACATTTACATATGATATGCACAATGTCACAACCAGAAGCATTACATACTTTTCATCCTTTAAACTATTCTGCTGTAGAGCACATGGCTGACTGGCTGGGCAGTGGCATATCGCCATGCAGTGTCAGAACACGATACAGTTTTGGTGCACCATAGTACTGGGTAAAAGAGGATATAGACTGAATTACTAGGGCCTGGTATCCTGCATTTAGCTAGAGGCAGTCAGTGTTTTTGAGGGATGTAAGGTCTGGGTTGTCTTCCATAACGTATCCGTGACCCAGCCAATGGCTCTGGAAGATATTTGGGGGTGAAGCCAATGGAACACACAACAGAGGAAGTCCGCTTTAGGGCGTGGACTATTTCCATGATTTCTTTTGAGCAAGTGATTGGTGTCACCTGCAAGGGACCGCTCAATGAAAGGAGAAGGAATATGAATTGTTCAGAAATGTTTACTTTATTGACCTATAATGAAGAGGTTGGTAATTGTATTGCATTGTCTTTCAGATCCGGATGAGTTCGAGCAGATATACGAGCCACTGGACGTGAAGAGCAAGAAGATCCACATCGTTGACAGCGGGCTTACGTTCAACTTGCCGTACCCGCTGATCCTCCGCCCACAGCGAAGCGTAGACCTCATAATTTCATTTGACTTTTCTGCCAGGCCTAGTGACTCTAGCCCGCCTTTTAAGGTAAATGAAGGAAAAAGAGCAGAATGCGACTGCCATTCCTTAGCTGGTTTGTATCCGCTTTCCAAATGTAGCCTAATGTGTGACAGACTTCACCTTTGTCCTAGACACACCTCAGTTGTGACAACAGTATTGTTGGGATGAAACAGATTGGTCGTATATTGCCTACTTGCTAAATACAAAGGATTAATTACAGTACAGGACTGGTAATGATGCTGCATGGAACTACTTTATCTGTCGTATTTGAGATATGATTGTGTTTCAATATGAACACATTTATGTGGAATTCAATAAAGCCAAAGACAAAATCCTTCTTAAGACCCGGGGCGGATGTTTTGCTTGGCTTCAGAACACAACTCAAACCAGTGACCGCTTCCCAGTTTAAACCTGCATCAAAATAATATAAAATACAGTCTTGTTCACCTTCCCTGGTCTCCCAGCTGTCTCAGATTTAAGAGCAACAATGGCAGATGCTTTACAAATAAAGCCACTCTGGAAGCGATTCAGTTGCTTTACATGTCCATTCCTCCCCGGGTTCCTCACCCCCCACTCATATCATCTCCTCATTCCCAGAGTCCCCAGCGGAAGAGGCAGAACAAAGCTGGGAATCAGTTATGTGCGTCGTACAACCACCAGCACTATATATATAAACATTTGAAAGAATACAGATGTGCAATGAGCCAAGTGGTAAAACCAGCCAAACATCAGAGATGTGCCTGCTTCATCTTCGATATTCATGCACTGGGCTCTTGTTGAGCTTTCATAAGATGGCTAAAGTACAATCTCTGAGGGTCCTATTCAGAAGGGTTACCTTTGTTTTGAGTGGCTCATGAAGCGTAGGAGCAAATACTTAGCTGTTTTTAATTTGACTCCATTTGTATGCAAAAGCATGCTTTCTCCTCAGTTCTATCACATGTACCATCAAACAGTTCATGCTCTGAATGCATTCAGAGTGTCAATGGAGTGGAGGGGCTACTGGAACAACCACCAGTCACTGAATGCAGTAATAAGTCATCATTAGGATTTGAATGCGGACTGCATGGATATTATATGTTTTTCAGCAGAAAAGCAAGCTTACTTCCCACCATTACGAACCCACGTTTGTTGCAAAGCAGTTGCAGTGTAGCACAATTGAACCACATTTCCCTATTGGGGAAAACTTAAATGGACGCGTCAAGTATTTTTGAAACAGTTAGTAATTCTGTCCAGGTCAAGTTATTATAGGCAAGGAATCAATGTATCGCCTACCTCAACTTCTATAGTGTATGGGGCAGCTATGGCTGATGTACGCAGTACCTCCCCAGTGAGGCTGTCAGACAACAGTTTAAAAGGAATCTCCGGTGCTTGCACCTGAGCCTTTCTGTTTTTTAAAGGTGGGGTCAAAGCACAATACGGTAGTAAGTAGTTGCAAAGCTGTAGTCGTTTCAAAAAAACACTACTGCTTTGCAACCCCGTCCTTACACATCGGGCCTTTAATTGCTTCAAAACATAGTGCAATATGTGAAAAATAATCTAGTGTTGCAGTCTCATTTATTTATCTTAAGGGCCCTCCCGAATCCTGAAATAAGGTCTGCTGTGAATATTGACCAGTGGAGCCTCTAGTTAGTGCTTAAAAAAGGCAGTAACCGGCACTTCTTTAATTTGAAAGGGGGTTTTCCTGCAATTCTCAGCTCTGCTGCAATGTGTAAATGAATGAGTGCTGGTGCCCAAAGCTCTGCGGCCCACACTATTAAATGCCGACGTGCCGAATAGGAAGACTGGGATTCTCAAATCCACCTCCTGCTTTTTTTAATCCAGCATCAGCAATGTCCTCCTCCTTATCTCCCTCTTGCAAGCTCCTGCTTTCTCCTTTTGTCACGGATTTTCCTTCCAACTCTTCCTCCTCCTCCTCCATTTGTATTTTCCCCTCTCTGTAAATTTCCGATAAGGTGGTCCCCTGGAATGAGTTACACAATTCCAGAGGTAGAGGAGCACAGAAAACAATGGTATCATCACAAGAGTCTCATATATTTAGATAGTAAGGCATATATCCCACAATACTGGATAAGAATATCATGTTATCATATGAGACAACACAATTATTTCTTTTTATAAAGACAAAAACACTTGATGTCCTTATTCCTTCTTCTTTTTATTCATATATTCTTGATTCATTATACAAAGGTAACATGAAATGTCCAAACAAACCCAGCCTAGCTGTTTCATCGCAAACACCACGGGACTTCTTAACCCCTTCCCCGCTCATGACGGAACCACTCCGTCATGAGCCACGGTTGCGCTGTGCTCATGACGGAGTGGTTCCGTCATGCTGCGGCCGTTGGCCGCCGCTCCGCCCACGCGGCGCTAATTCCCCGCCTGTGCGGGCGATTAGCGCAGTGGGCGGAGACGTGACGGAACCACTCCGTCATGAGCACAGCTCAACCGTGGCTCGTGACGGAGCGGTTCCGTCACGAGCACAGCGCCACCGCGCTGCCCCCAAACCCCCCACAGCGCCGCGGCGGAATTCCTGCCGCGGCGAAGGGGTTAAGGGCAATAATTGTGTATGAAATTGTCCAAAAAACCTCTAAACAAGAGAATTCTGCTCTTGTGGGAGGGGGCGCATCAATCCCTCAAGGGCGTGTTCTAGTTAGTACTCAGTATACAGATATTCCCAGAAAAAGTCGTTTACAATGTAGCCCCTGAGTCTTGTCACAGCATGTCCAAACAAGTCAGTTGCGCAATTCATTCGAGTTTCAATCTTATTAAGTCAGCCTTTCCCCGCAATCGTTCTCCCCGGAAGACTCAAAAAATCACAAGTCCAATGTTTTTCAGGTTTTCTACAGTCGGTCCTCAAATTTAGGGACCCTCAATGACACAAGAGGCCACCTCCTCAGGCGTCCACTGTCTCCATTTTCCCTGAAAGACGCTAGGAAATTCTTCCTTTAAATCCAGTCTTCTGTCGTGTTCCTTTCAAATTTGCTAAAGACCACCTATTAATGCGTCCACTTACATCTGGTCAGAGCAGGAAAGGTCAATTTGTCCAAAACGAGGACATTTCATTTTACCTTTGTATAATGAATCCAGAATATACGAATAAATGAAGAAGGAATAAGGACATCAAGTATTTTGGTCTTTATAAAAAGAAATAATTGTGTTGTCTCATATGTTAACAAGATATTCTTATCCAGTGTCGTGGGATATGTGCTTTATTATCCAAGTATATGCGACTCTTGTGATGACACCATTGTTTTCTGTGCTCCTCCACCTCTGGAATTGTGTGACTTTGTTAATATCGGGCTTTGGTAGCGGTTGGCCCGAAGAGTGAGCACTTTCGAATAATTGGACAGGCAGAGTGCGGCGAGTATAGGCCATACACGTTCTTTCTCTTGCCTTGCCCAGTATTGAGTGCGTGGCGAGCACAGCCGGCTCGTACCTACTGCAGTACATTTAATGGGAGAGAACTGCCACTTGCTAGAAGGAGACAGGTGCTCTGGGAAGTGAATAAAAGCGCTTATTTCATTTCTACTTAAAAGTAATGATGTCGGGTATTATCTCGACATTGGCAAGGGGGTCTTGATCTCTAGGCCTCCGCCTTCACAGACCGCCGGCACCGAACCATAAGGCGGGAAAGTGACTGACTCCACGTGCTCCATGTAGCGCGTCGGAGCCGCGCCGGTGTACGCACAATGGCGCCTTTCTGTTATGATCGAAGGCGGATAAGTCATTTTCCATTTCTAACGCCAGACGATAGTGTGTGTGTTTATGAAAACGCGAACGGAGATTGTGGTGGCTTTCCCTCACTCCCACGCCATTCCTTCTTTCTTTCTCAGCTGTTAGTCACTGTGTACAGGCGGCTGAGGTGGGTCGACGGCACGCACCGCACGACACCAAGAGAGGAGAACCTCCCCCATGCACACTTCATCCCACCCTCCTGCGCACTTCATCCCACCGCGCCACCTATGCATTTCAGCCTCTGGGCCGTGAGTGGGTGCGGAGAGTGTACTCTGCTCGTTAGCGTGAAACACACGGTCTATAAGCAGTTACCTTTATTCCAATGAAAATATATAAATTACATTTCCTCATCTTCTAGCAGAGAGCTCGCCCAGGCCGTTTGTACTAGCTAACACGTTTGATGAGCTGCTTTAGAGTTGCGTGCATTTGCAGTGTGCTTCCAATTAGTCTCCTCCCAGAGACGTTGCTTCGGTATGAACAAGAGCTCTTTTCGCACCAGCTGCTAATCATACAGCCATCTTAACTTTCGCCATTGAAATACCACCGCCGGATTCAGCAGTTGCGCAATTCACATTCTATTCTGCAACGTTCCACTGCGCAGCCCAGCATACGATACGCATTCTGGGGTGAGGCCACTGGTACCACAGACGCACGGGTCATACCCCGGGGCTGAACAGGCTGAAGTACGTGTTAGGCGACTGGTACTGCTCAGCCTCTCAGCTCCAGCCAGTGGTACCGTATGATTTCCCATGTCAGACTGTTTATGAAGTGAGGCTGCTGGTACCACACGGACTCCCAGGTCAGTCCGCTGGTGCAGCATCGAATACTAGGTCAGGCAGGCGTCTGCACTGACTACCATGTAAGGTACCTACCGGTACCATAAAGAATCCGCAATTCAGGCCACGAGTAATTAAATAATGTACTCAGAAGTTAGCCCTTGGTGTGCCACAGGCTCCTAGGCCAGACTGAAGGTTCCACCACAGCATTACCTGCAGGAAAGACGCATAAGCATCGTTCAGAGTTAGAATCCATCTTCCTGGTGAACACACGCACACGCACACTCGCGCCCCTCCCCCATCCTAAAGTGGCACTTGCCAAATTGTGAATTTGCTATTAGCAGTATACTTCCAAATTGCTCCAGGAGCGACCAACAAGCTTCAGAGTAAAAAGACTGACAGCCAGGAAAATGTATCAACTGAAACTTTTAGACCACATTGAATTGTGCTGTAACATTTCTGAGGCGCTTTCCTACTTATTGTTGAGGCCCAAAGCACTTGCCAGCTTGTCAGGAGGGCAGTGCCATATTTCACCAGAGCAGGGGAGAATGTGACGCTTGGAATGACATTCATTAGAGTTGAGTTTCCGCGTCGCGTGTGAGACATGGAGATTGTGCTCCTGGCTTGGCACTACACTAATGTTGGTCTTACACATGTTTTTAAAACTGGAATTTGAGGACAGGGGCACAAGCATTTTACACAAATCAGTCATTCATTATGATTCAAGATTCAGTTCTGCCCTGTATTTCAGAAGAGCCAGATTTTATTCCCCATATGAATACTTGATGGCGGGTGATGCCCCTTATTATTTCTTTTTTGGCAGGTATCCCGAAGCTTGAATGTCTTTTTTAAGAAGGAGCTTCCGCCTGTGCATCTTTTGATAAATGGTTTTTGTCAGTCGTGAAGCCATCTTTGATCTGAGGTTTCATGTTTGAATGTATAATGTGATTTTGGAATGTAATTAGGTTGGCCTCATCCAAATAATCGGTGTGCGGTGCAGAGGGCTTTGAAGAATAAACTTATTGCCGTTGGAAATAAGTGGAGAGCTTTGAGAGCAGGAGTGAAATGGTCTCTTCTGTTTAGGTTGAGGATGTGCCTGTCTGCTTCTTTCGGTATTTTTTGTAGCCTGCCGATCATTTATTTTTTTATAGAGATTCACATATAGAGCCTATTCCCATATCGTCAGTAGGATATCACTATGGCCATTTCCACCTGTTTCCTGTGTGAGACGTCCACATAGAGGAAGATACTTCAAAGTATTCTCATTGTGTAGGAGTCTCTTGTCACTTTGGATTTTCGATTGTAGTGAGAAATTTGAGTCCATTATCACGCCAGGATTTTTCATTTGGCATAGGCTGTCCAAATTCCATGGACCACAAGAATATTGTTTGTACCTTAGCCGGGAGATCCACATGTATTTGAGTTTTTCATAAGTTTACTTTGAGATGATCCTGAAGGATCTAACGTTCCACAGAAATTTAACCTCCCCTGAGTGTAGAGGTCATGACTTTAAAAGGTTGTTCCAGTTTGAAGATGATCTGTGTATCCTCTACATAGTTGTAGCATGAGAGGTTGGAAGAGCTCATAAGGCCCAGGAATAGGGTTCGGTAGACATTGAAATGTAAGGGTGCGATTGTTCAGCCTTGTGTGATACCCACTTGATATTTGTATGGCGAAGAGTTAAAAGGAAGGAGTGCGACTATTTGTGAGCTAGCCAGAAGTAAGGATTTTATCAATTTCAGCCCAATGCATTGGAATCCTTGTCGAAGGGCTCTTAAAATGGTGGTCAACTGTGCTAAATGATTATAATAGGTGCAGTAGACCAGCAATAATAATGGTGCCTACGCCGATCTTGAGGTCATTGTAGTGTGACATTAGTGCTGATTGGGGTCTGAAACGGTTCTGTCAGATAGTCGGCTGTGTTTCTCAATAAAAATGAGATTTGGGACTGGGCTACATTTTCTATAAGCTTGCCTAGTAGGAGACCATTCGAAATTGGTCTGTACTTTAATGTGACTACATGGTCAAGACCCAGCCTGCTTTTTTAATATTGGTTTAGTGAAGGATGTTGTCAGGTCACCTCATGATTCACTAGTTACTAGTAAAGAGTTGATGATCTCTCATTCTGGTATTGCAGCAAGGGGAATGGCTTTGAAGATGTTGGGAAGGTAAGGGTCTCCTGTATAGTCTGTCATGTTTATGCCTTTGATTCAGTCTTTAGTCACCTTTTCAGTGACAAAGTTGAATGAGCATAGTGGTGGTTGGCTTTTTGGCTAGCCAGCTTTGGCAGGGAAGGTTGTGCAAGGTTGTCATTGCTTGCCTTTCAGTGGAAGTAAGCTTCAGTGTGAACAGGTTTTCAGTTAAGTGGTTCGTTCACCAAGGCATTCCAGAGTTCATGGGAGTGTTTTACTTTTGATGAGATGCAGTCGTGGTTACAGAATTCATTAGCTCATCTGTAAAGATCTTTGGCCATGAAGCTTCAGGCATGCTTTGCGTGATGTGGTATCTCCTGGCCTCAGGAGGTTCTGGAGATTGAGTAATGCCTTTGTAGCTGCTTGTTACCATTGAGGTTGGATGTTTCCCCCGTATTCTTTCAAGAGATCTTTTTTATGTTTTGTTTTTATTTTTTCACATTAAAGTTGAACTGTTCATCCTTTCTTCTGTGAAGTTGTAGCTGAATTCTCTTGAGAGGGATCACCAGGTCGAATGCCCCAGTTAGCCATTGGTGGGACGTTCCTATCGACATTTCTGGGTTAGATGGAGAGTAAG
Organism: Triturus cristatus; assembly: GCF_964204655.1. Classification (NCBI taxonomy): domain Eukaryota; kingdom Metazoa; phylum Chordata; class Amphibia; order Caudata; family Salamandridae; genus Triturus; species Triturus cristatus. The sequence goes on along the minus strand of NC_140586.1, from coordinate 318,366,159 downwards.
CAGATTATTTTTCTTGTAGTTAATTTTCGTCGAGCTTCTTCCTGGATCTGGTAGCAGTAGTCTTATTGCATTCTGAGAATATTGGCTTACCTAGTGATATTGAGCTTAAAATAGATGAAGGTGTTGGTCGTCCCTTGTAGTAGAGTGTATTAACTGTGACTGAGATTGGGCTTCATAGGGTGACTATAGCTTCTAGAGTGTGCCCTACTGAGTGGGCGGGTCCAGTGAGCTATTTGTGAAGCTCAAATGCTGAAGTAGTTGGGGGGGGGGGGGGGGGGTATGAAGTTTATTGTGGTGCTGGTTTATCGAACCAGATGTGGAGACTACCACTGATTCAGAGGTTCTTGTGGCCCTTCAAAAAATCTCTAAATCCATGAGAGCATCTTTAAACGCAGGGTTGTGTGGTGGGAACGATATAGGAGGAGGAAGGAGGCTGGGATGTAGTGGTCAGAGCACAGGACACAAATGTTATTTTGCTTTCTGCATTAGTAGTGGTGGGTGTTAGTGGTGTATTTCTATGAACCTCTGATATTGCCAACATTTTCTCCTTTTGTTCAGGTTCTTAAGAGTGTTAAGTATTTTTTGAGGTCTTGTTTTGTGAAGGAAGGGTGTGGTATATTCACCAAGACCGGTTTTAGTAAAGAAAAGGAGTTCTGATTTGTAATCTGCGAGTATGTCATACATGTGATTCCTGTTTTTCTTAGCGATCTAGCATTGACTCGCATGCAAAATGGCTGGGTGTTTCGACCAGGAAGAGTGGAAAATGCTGGTTGTTTGTGTGCAAATGATGCCTGAGCTTGATGTGGAGGTATGAGGGCAGCTGTCGAGACTTCCTTAGATTGGGTAGGGTCTGTGATTTCAGGCGTGCATTCTTCTGATTCGACCATCTGGATTGACATTGGGCATAGAGATAAATAAATGTTACTGGAATTTTTCAAAGCTATGCTTGCATATCAGTTTGTAAGGTGATCTTTTGTGGATACTTATGGTCAGTGTGGATGCAAATCTAGGTGTTGGCCAGGTACATTGGGGGTGTTGGAGATGTTGTAGCTTTCAGTTCCTTAGCAGTGTAGGATGTGGTTGATAATTGTGGTGTTTGGTCTGCTGGATTCAGTTTGCACCTCAGACTTGTGTCTCCAGAGGTGGCGGGCAAGTTCTAATGGTAAATTCGTCCATTTGCTCCAGTAATGATGAGAAATACTACAGGGTTTGTTAACGCGAGAGAGGTACAAGCAGGTTGACTACTTGAAGAGGGTTGGTTAGAGGGGTGATTGGAAAGGCCGGGCTCAGATTAGGTTTTGAGGGCCTGAGTAGTAATAGAAAAGAGTGATATAAAGAGTAGGGTGTTCATCTTTGGATGATTTGGGGATTGTCCGATTAATTATTTCAGTTCATGGTCTAGGTCTATGAGGCATATGTATGAAAAATCAATTTTGCGAGTCCTTAATAGCGATTTTGAGCTAATCGCTATTAATGACTTGCAAAAGGCAATGTATGTAGGATTCGCAATATCAATTGCGATTCCTACGTATTCCTTAATTGCGAATCGCAATTAAGGTATACCTACCCATTCATTCCTATGGGCCTAAAGGCCCATAGGAATGAATGGGAAGACATTCGCAATTTGCGAGTACCCATTAGGTACTCGCAAATTGCTAATGCAATTTCAAGGGTGCAAAGGTGTCAAAAGGACACCCTGTTGCAACCCTGAAATAAGCATGTGTGAACATGTGGCACACATACATGCCCTAAGGATATGTATGTGTGCCACATGGCACTTTGAAAAATGCAAGAAAGTGCATTTTTCAAAGAAATCGCAAATTACTACCAACTTCAAGTTGGTGGTAATTTGCGATTTCTAAAGGTAAAATCGCACAACTTGGGTGCTTCCAGAATTGCATTTAAGGAATCGCAATTTGCGATTCCTTAAATGCAATCGCAGAATAGGGAATCACAAATTTTGCGATTCCCTATTGTGCGAGGGCCTTTTGGAATGATACATCCCAAGTGGCTTTTTTTCCGTTCACAAACGGACCGATTCTGAGAATCGTCCCGCTTGCGAACGGGAAAAAGGCTTCATACATATGCCCCTATATCTTTTGTGATGTATGTTGTGGTTAGGGACTTGAGTAAGTGGAGTTGTGGGGTAATCAAGCTGTTGCAGAGTTTTGCATTTGTAGATACAGTAAGACAGAACAGGTAACTGTTGCAAGGATATAGCGGATTGGTAGAACATATTGGGTGAGGCTGGTGTCAGTGAGAGATGAGGAACTGGGCGCAGTTAAGGAGTTGAATAGTGTAGTGGAGCTTGTGGTTTTGAAGAATGGCCTTTAAGGATGCACCTCAGTGATTGATGAGCAGGGCTAATGGAAGGATGGATGCTTTGGTTAGAGTCTGAGGTGGAGGAAGGCTGTTGGAGAAGTCAAGAATGAAATGACGAGTGTTGACGTGAAGGGAACAGTAAGGGGATGCTGGGTACTGTCCTGGATGTGGTAATGAAGCTAGGACGTTTTTCTGTTTGAAATTAATTTTGTTATATGTTTTTTAGAGTGACTTTTTTGTATTTATATAATATCTGTCAAATAGTCATATTTGTGCTGAAAGTGGGCATTGATTCATGTTCACTTTAGTGGTATTTTGAGTAGCACTTGAATACCCACGTGTTGACTGGTGAACGTTCTACCTTAGTTTTGATCAATTTTATTTGGTACATTAACTCACTTGTTGGACTAAATGGCAGATTATTTGCAAGTTTGTTGTGTTGATATAGAGGATTAAAACTGCTGATTGATCTAGTGTGATGGAAGCCTGGAAGTTAGGAGTGAATTTGGAGTGGCAGATGATCAGCTACTAGGCTCTGTAGACCTTAGTAAGGTTTACAGCCCAGCCTGTAACAAAACATGTACAGGGACCATCCTGATGTGACCACAGAGCCCATTCCATCTTTATCAAATCCAATTTTCTGCCAATGTTGTTGTAAATTCCTTTTGGAGTGTTTTCCGTTTCTTACTGCTATTTCACAGCGGAACAGAATGTGTCAATTTGAAACGGTTCTGTATTTTTATCCTCTTTACATTTTTTCTTTCTCTTCTTTCTTTTTCTTCTTTCCTCTTTCTTCCCTTCTTTCTTGCCTTCTTTCATTCCAGCCTTCTTTCATTCCTGCTGTCTTTATTTCCTTTTTTTCTCTCAAAGAGAATGGGCTAGCAGCCAATGCCAGACTGATTGACTTTGTTTAGGTTTGTGTTAACTAAGACCTTTTGATTTTACTAAAATTATGTGCAGACCATAGTTACTTTTAGCGTTTTCAGCCATACTCCATTATTCTGTGACTGGTGTCATTCACTTTTTTATTCCACTCAACCCAGCATGTATCTCATAGACTTCTAGCTGCAGATTCTTTACCTTACCCCAGGAGTCAGACTGGATCCAGAAGATTTTTTTTGAGCAGTATCCCTGCACGCCAGTAGGCAGCATCGATCGGCTCCATGCGGCGGCATCTGTGCCGGAAGTGATGTCGGCGTTGCCTATATAGGCGCCACCTCAGCGTGCTGACGTCAGTTCTTTTCTTTCTGCGCCAGCCAGCGCTGATTGGAGAGAAGAGCTAGACCTCTCAGTTGACAGAATTTTTGCTACATTTTGTCAACCTTTTTTGAGGTTTTTTCCTCTTGGTGTGTCAAGGATGTCGTTGAGGAAGACGGGTTTTAAACCCTCTGGCGTCTGTCCAAGGCACCATGTCGGTGATGGACCCGCACCTTGTGTGTATGTGGTGTATGGAGCACGACCACGACTCGAAGTCATGCTACCACTGCCGGGCAATGATGCAGAAGGCTTTGAGCAGGAGGTCCCTGAAGCTGCTAGTGGGCAGGCATGTGACTCCGCGGAAGTCAGGAAGTTCTCAGGACCATTCCAGGAGTCCGAAGTTCTTGTAGTCTCACTCAAAATCATCTAGGCACTCGGGTGAGAGGCACAAAAAAAAACAAGAAGTCGAAGCGTGCTTCGTATGCTCCTTTTTTTGGTAGACGTGACAAAGGAACATCCGCCGTCCGAGGCCTGGTTCCTCGGACACTGAGCCTTGGTCGTCTCTGTGCCTCCTCAGTGTTCCAGGAGCTGGAGCTGACCCCGCTCAAATTTGAGGCCTTTGTGTCTCATTTTTGAGCGACCGACCCCTTTCACGTGACTTCGGGCCACACGGGATCAGAGAGGGCCCCATCTGCTTCTGAGTCGGTGGCTCCAACCCTGGCTCACATGGGCCCCCATAGATCGAGTCATGGATCCGGTCAAGCGCCAGTAATGCCTCTGTGACCTTCCCCTGCCCCGACGCTCCTGGCGCCGGTCCCATTGTGCTCCCGAATCCAACACTGAGCCACTGGCGGTCCATAACATTGTACAGGTGGGTTCTGCATATCATCCGAAGGGGCTACTCCCTCCCTTTTGAGACTACCCCTTCCACCATGCCTCTGTCTTACGACTGGCTGACGGAAGATCATTTGTCCTTGCTCTGCGAGGAAGTCATGGCTCTCTTGGCCAAGAGAGCCATAGAGAGGGGTTGCGGTGCCAGAAGTAGACTGTGGTTGTTATTCCCACTATTTTCTGGTCCCCAAAAAGGACAAGGGTCTTCGTCCCGTGATATATCGCCAAACTACTGCCTCAAAAAGGAGATGTTCAAGATACTCACATTATCAATACAAAGAATACCTCTGTAACCAGAGATGAGACATTATGTTTTACCTCAGTAGTCCTTTTTATTAACTCTGGGCTTCATTAATTAATTTTCTTTTTTTTATATTTGTGTAATTTTTCCCATATTGTGAATTAAAACATACACCTCTAGATCATTTTAGATATTCACAAAAGACAGTGTCAGAAAGAACAATATTTACATGACACACACACAGTTAATCAAGTGTTTAGAAACATTATACATACATGAAAGAAAGAATCATACACTACTACACATTTAGTTCTGTGTTAAGCATAATACACAAACAAATCCAAAGAGACTCTTTTGTTCTACAAACTTGTATCTGGTATCGGAACCTATTTTGTTTAGGTCCTCAATACTTTCTATTCTCAAGGTCCTGGAGAGGTCAGAGTGCTGCTCTAGGACTCTATTGCTGCGCTTGTCCAATCAAGCCCAGATGCTCTGTTATTCAGTATATTATTTTTCTTTATAGTTACTCTTGGCCTCAAGGTGAAAAAAGCCAAAAGCCAACAGTTGTGTATAATTCTTTTTTTCCATGTATGTATAATGTTTCTAAACACTTGATTAACTGTATGTGTGTCATGTAAATATTGTTCTTTCTGACACTGTCTTTTGTGAATATCTAAAATGATCTAGAGGTGTATGTTTTAATTCACAATATGGGAAAAATTTCACAAATATAAAAAAAAAACATGAATTAATGAAGCCCAGAGATAATAAAAAGGACTACGGAGGTAAAAAGTAACGTCTCATCTATGGTTACAGAGGTATTCTTTGTATTGATAATATGTAATTGATTCCAGCCTCTGTACTCCTGAACTGAATCATTCCCCTTTTTTGTGCTTGCCAGATACTCACATTGGCTCAGGTCTTGTCGGCCCTGGACCCAGAAGACCGGATGGTAGCGTTGAACTTGCAGGATACCTATTTTCACATCCCCGTCCTGCCTACCTATCGGTGCTACCTGTGGTATACGGTAGGCCAAGAGCATTTGTAGTTCACTGTGCTCCCTTTTGGCCATACCAGTGCCCCTCGGATGTTCACCAAGGTGATGTCGGTGGTCGCAGCTCATCTGTGCAGGTTAGGGGTGCCAGTCTTCCCCTCGACGACTTGCTGCTGAAGGTGGGCTCGCCCATGTGTGTCATCTCCCTCTTCCAGGCTATTGTGAATCTCTTGCATTCGCTGGAGTTCACTGTTAACAGGCTGAAGTCACGCCTCACTCACTCTGAGGACCTTCACTTAATCAGAGTTGTTCTGGACACAGTGCACTTGCGGGCTTATCTTCCCGAGTGGTGAGTCCAAAATATTCAGGCTATGATACTGATGTTTCAGCCTCTATCCTGGGTTTTGGTGAGACTGACTGAGGCTGCTGGGCCTCATGGTATCCTGCATCCTGCTGGTGATGCATCTCAGATGGTATATGCAGCCTCTGCAGTGGGACCTGGAGTTCCAGTGGGCGCAGCATTGGGGGAATCTTTCCGACATGGTCCAGGTCTCAAAGGGAGTTGCAGTGGTGGCTAACGAATCGCAATTGGGTCAGAGGCAGACCCCTCTTCCTTCCCCAACCAGATCTTACAATAGTGACAGATGCATCACTCCTGGGATGGAGCGGCAACCTGGGAGGCATGGAGGTCAGAGGATTCTTGTCTCCATCAGAATCCGTACTCCACATCAGCATGCTGAAGCTCCGTGCGATCCGACTAGCATTAAAGGCCTTTCTACCCTCCATCAATGAAAGTTTAGTGCAGGTGTTCACAAACAACACCACCGACATGTTGTACTGCAACAAACAGGGCGGCGTGGGGTTGTGGACCTTCTGTCAAGAGGCCCGGTGTCTTTGGACATGGCTGGAACAGCAAGGTATATCCCTGGTGGTTCAACACCTGGCAGGTTCTCTGAATTCCAGAGTAGACAAACTCCGCCGTCAATGCCTAGCGGATTGTGGATGGCATCTCCACCTGTAGGTGGCGCAATGTCTCTTTCGGCAGTGGGTAGAGCCTTGCTTAGATATGTTCGCCTCCACTGAAAAAGTGCAATTTCAAGAGTTTAGCATGTTGGAGTTTCCAAGGCAACTCTCGCTCGGAGACGCTTTTCGTCTCGAGTAGAGCTAAGGCCTCCTGTACACCTTTCGACCCATGCTACTCCTGCCCAGGGTTCTCAAGAAGATCAGGAACGACCAGGCCCAAGTCCTTATTGTGGCTCCAGACTGGGCACGGTGAGTCCGGTATCCCGAGCTTCTGAACATGTCAGTCCTCTGATCAGGCTGCCCCTTTGGGAGGATCTTCTGTTGCTGCAGCAGGGGAGGGTTCTCCACCCAAACCTGTGTACTCTCCGCCTTCTTCTGTGGAGATTGAGTGACATTAATTGATGGGTTTTGATCGCTCCCCCCACTCCTCCAAGTATGCAGTGTTATTCCGGCAGCCAGGCAGGCATCCATCCACCCACTAAGACGGTGTGAACCTGCCGTTGGAAGTGATTTCATTCATATTGTACAGAAAAGCATATTGGCCCTCTTTCCAACTCCTTTTCTGATACTTTGCTTTTTATTCTTACCCTTGACCAGTAGGGTGCTGCTTTGGGCACCCTGAAGGGTTATTTTTCTGCGCTGGCTACCTTCTTGCGGCTGCCTGACCAACCCTCTTTATTTAAGTACCATATTGCAAATAAACTTTTGAAGAGTCCTGTACATATGTTCCCCCTCCTTTTATTATGCCTCAGTGAGAACTTAATTTGGGCCTCACATTCTTGATGTGTGCCCCTTTCGAGCCTCTTCACAATTGTCCCCTCAGGCTGCTCACCATCGAGACGGCCTTTCTTGTGACTATTACATCGGCCCGAAGGGTGAGTGAGCTGCAGGCTTTATCTATCAAGCCTCCATTCTTATCAGTTTATCCGGACAAACTGGTGCTTCACACTAGGGCCTCTTTCCTGCCGAAAGTGGTGACACCCATTTCATGTGGGCCAATCTGTCACCTTGCCCACCTTCTACGCTCCTCCACATCCCCCTAACGAAGAGGTGTGACTTCACCATCTGGACCCAAAAAGAGCGTTGTCGTACTACCTTGACCGCACAAGAGTCCCAGGCGAACAACCAACTCTTCGTGGGGTATGTTGGTGCAAAGAAAGGTCGGCAGTGCTGAAATGGACCATCTTGATGGGGCGTTCTCTGTATCAAGATCTGCTACGCATTGGCAAAGAAGCAGTCTCCTAAAGGCTTACAGCATGGGTACTCACAAACTTATTCTCGGGGGCATAAAGTACAGTCTGGTTGATGGCCAAGGGCCACACCAATGGGCATGCGGTAGGGGTGGGGTTACTAGAGTAAAAAAACACACACACACACACAAAATCACCACCAGTGTAAGTTTAAGTGTGTTTATTGAGTTTTCCACGAACAGCATACCATACAAAGGCAGATTTAAAAACACAGGATAGAGCGAGATACATTCCACAGCTAAGTTCGTAGCTAGGTCTGGCTTGGCGACATTGTGTGAGACGAAATAACAAAAGCATATGCATAGCCAAGATTGGAGTGTGGCGTGCGTGACTCTGCCCCTGTCGGAAACCAAAAACACAAACTCCCCCCACCCGTCCGGTAGCCTCTGCCCCACGTTGATCAAATCCCATGTCTGCATCTTTAGCTGCGCCAGCTAAACGGTAGATGCAGCGGATGAGTCCTTCCAGAGGTACGATAGACGTAGCACTCATAGGTACTTGGGCTGGGTAATCTCATTAAATTCTGACGAGAGCAAGGTTAGGAATGGGCCCCAAGTTTTCGGAAAGGAGGCGGTGGAATTGTTTAGAGTAGCTGAGATGCGCTCCATCCCCAGAATGTACCAAAGCCTATGGAGCCAACCCGTTTGTGTAGGAGTGGTGGCGGTTCCCCAGTGAGATAGGATGTTTTACTGCACTGCCCCTAGTGCCAGTCCCATTTGGCGTCCTCTCATGCTTTTAAGTGGATAGGTAATCGGATTAGGGAGGCCTAAAACTACATAGACAGGGAGCCTTGGTACCTGTGTGTTGAATAGCTCAACTATCTGGTCTAGGATCGTGGCCCAATAGTTAGACAGCATGGGGCATACCCATAATATATGTAGCAGTGTACCCATGTTATCACAGCCTCGCCAACAAGTGGGGCTCCGTTGCGGGTTGCCTCTATGCAATCGCGCCGGCGTGAGGTACCAATATGTGGCTATTTTCATGGCGGTTTCTATACTGGCTACATTCCGGGCGTTGTGTTTTGCCCTATAATAAATCCCATTCCCAGTCCTTCCGTGTGAGGTTCCCCCTAGTTCTCTCCCCCACCTCCTCTGGTTCGGTGTAGCTTGCGACTGGCGGTTGTGCCTAACCATATCGTACAATTCAGAAATCAGCCCCTTATCATTGAGTTTAGTAATGAGCCATTTCTCATATTTAGTCAGGCGGCAGCCCCCCTGTTCCTTCATTCCCGGTTGAAGAACCCAATGTCGGAGTTGCCAATACCGCAATCGCTCAGAGTTGGGATCCGATATTCCAACTTCATTTGGGCGAATGAAAGGACTCCAGAAAGATCAAATAGGTGCCCCACCGATCAGCAGGAGGTGTCCCACCGCACTTGGTAAGATTTGTCGGATACGCACGGTGTGAACTCACTGTTACCGAACTGGGGAATCAACGGAGATGGGTAAGTTGTAAATTTCTTCGTTTATGCCACTCCATCCCAGACCTTCATCACCGACCTGGTGATTGGGGTCTCCAATCAGACCACGTGGGCTTTGGGCCTTCCTCAGAAAAGGCACTGTTCGAGGCATATGAGCTGCAGATTGTACACTTAGCATAGATCGCCATCTGGTGTTGGGCCCGGATGTTTGCAGTTTGTTTTTCTTCTTGGACAGTCTTTGGAAGTCACGAGTTTGGTGACTCCTCCTTCGGTCCGTACTGCGCATGGGCTTCGGCTCCATCCTCAGATTGTTTTTTTCCGCCATCGGGCTCGGATGTGATACTTCGTGCTCCGGCTTCGAACTTCTACGGTTCCAGCCTCGACGGAAAATCCTCGTCTCTTCGAGTTTCTTCATCATCATCTTCATCTCTCGAAGCGGCACTTTTCTCCATCCCGTACATCGGCACCGGCCTTCGGGCCCTCCTCGACTCCGGTCCCGGCCGATGGAAAGGACTCCGTTCAAAAAGTGCCCAAAATGTGGGTCTAAATTTCCCCACACCGACCTCCATCAGGTGTGTAATCTTTGCCTCTCTCCAGAACACGAGGCCAGAGACTGCCCCGCCTGTAAGTCTTTTCGATCGAAGAAAACCATCCGGGATCGAAAAGCTCGACGCACCATGGCGCACTCATCGTCTGCAGCTCCACCGGACATCTTCGGAGACGGCGCCGAAGCTTCGGGGCATACACACACCGAGCAGGAAGAAGACGTCGTCAGCGCTTCCGAGGCCGACGACTCCGATGTGGAGGACATCACACCGGCGCAGCGGGCCGTGAGTACTGTGCCCCCTCCCACCCCCGCGCCCAAAACCAAAGAGACTCAGGTTACTCCCTCGCCTGCCGGCCTGGGCAAAACCAAGACCAAAGCTTCGATCACCCCACCTTCGGGCTCGGTGTCGAAGCATCCAAAGTCTCACGGCAGCTCGGGATCGAGCCAGCCGACGCCCGGTGCCGAAAAACAGCATCCGGCACCGAAGAAAGCAATATCCAGCTCGACTCCGAAGCCACCGGTGCCGAAGCCTGGACTCTCGGTGCCGACCAAACACAAACATAAATCTGTCGGCACCGACGCTCCGGCGCCGAAAACTCCTTCGACGCCGAAAAAACAGGAGGCCCCAAAAAAGCATGGCGCACACAAACCATCTAAGTCCTCGGTTCCGAAATCACCGGTGCCGACGGACGATTCGACGCCACTGGCTCTGTTTACACCAGACCCTCTACAAAAGACTCTGTCCAAAGATCCAAAGACTGGACTATTGACTTTAATTATCAAGAAAAGACGCCTTGATACTCCGGCTCCTCCTCCACCACCCAAACGGAAGGACTCTGCTACTTCTCCCCTCAGAGTGCCCTCCCCACTACCACCTCCCCTACCTCCTCCACCTCCTCCACCCCCTCCCAGGTCTCCGCCACCCTTACCTCACTACTCTCCGGCCCCGTCCCCAGATCCGGACGACGGGGACCCGGACAATTATCCTGCGGATGCCCCCATGGATCCCACTCCACCAGGGACCCCAGACCCGTGGGAGGATTACAATAACCCTGATGTACCTGATATTCCTCAGGACGACCTATACCCATCCAGGCCATCTCCTCCAGAGGACTCCTTAGGGTTCCATCATTTAGTGCAGAGAGCAGCACACTACCATGGGGTGGACATGCACACTGAACCAGTGGAAGACGACTTCTTACTGGATACATTCGACATACAGGACAAATCCACCTCCATCTTACCCATGCTTAAGGGTGTCACCAAGCATGCCGCAGAGGTGTTCAAAGACCCTGTCAGGGCCAGGGTACTAAACCCTAGAATAGAGAAAAAGTATAAGGCGGCACCCACAGACCCTGCATACATTAAGGGCCCTGCTCCCTTAGATTCCCTAGTTGTCTCTACAGCTAGAAAGCGGGCTAACTCCCAGTCCTCGGGAGAAGCCCCACCGCCAGACAAGGAATCTAAACTTCTGGACGCGTCTGGTAAACGCACCGCCTCCCAAGCTGCAAACATGTGGCGCATTGCAAACACACAAGCACTGCTTGCGCAATATGACAGAGCACACTATGACGAACTAGAGGCTCTTATGCAGCACCTTCCAGAAAAACACAAGCGCAAGGCTCATGACCTGATACAGGAGGGTAAACTAATTACAAACACCTCCATTAAGTGTGCCCTCGATGCAGCCGACACTGCTTCTAGAGCCATAAATACAAGTGTCCTGCTTCGTCGCCATGCCTGGCTCAGGATCTCAGGGTTTAAGCCTGAAGTCCAGGCGTCCATACTCAATCACCCCTTTGACCAACAAACGCTCTTTGGGCCCAAGGTAGACGAAGCGTTGGAAAAGATGAAAAAGGACACAGACACAGCAAAGTCTATGGGGGCACTCCAAACACAAGCGTCTAAACGTTCCTTTCGACGCTCCTCCTTTCGTGGCACAGGCAGAGGCTTCTCCACCGATAGCACCTCTACCTCTTACAAATCCCCTCCTCAAAATACCTTTTCAAAGGGCAACCAAAGGGGTGGTTACAGAGGCAACAACAATAAGGGCAGGGGCAAAACTAACAACACCCGTTCTGCCACCCCGCCCACACAATGACTTCCCTCCGCTCCCCCCAGACCATTCCACTCCGGTCGGGGGCAGACTACAAAACTTTATCCACGCATGGGAGTCCATAACATCGGACAAATGGGTGACCCAAATCATTCGGTCAGGGTACTGTCTCGAGCTAACATCTACCCCCCCCAATATCCCACCAAGGCACCGCCCAATGTCTCAAGAACATTCCACACTGCTCAAACAGGAGGTGCTCTCCCTCCTCCAAAAACACGCTATAGAGCAGGTCCCCATCAATCAGCAAAATCTAGGGGTTTACTCCCTATATTTCCTAATACCAAAGAAAGACGGGACCCTCAGGCCCATTCTGGACCTCCAGCCTCTAAATGCCTACATACATTCAGACCATTTCCATATGGTCACCCTACAACAAGTCCTCCCACTCCTCTGTCAGGGAGACTTTCTCACAACATTGGATCTGAAAGACGCATACTTTCACATTCCAACACACCCCTCTCACAGGAAATACCTCAGGTTCGTGGTGGACGGGCAACATTACCAATTCATGGTTCTCCCCTTCGGGGTCACCACCGCACCACGGCTGTTTACCAAATGCCTAGCGGTAGTAGCAGCACACCTCAGACGTCAACACATTCACGTCTTCCCTTACTTAGACGACTGGCTGATAAAAGCCGCGTCTTACCACCAATGCGTGCAGCATACAAACAGCACCATCCAACTGCTCCACCAGCTAGGCTTCACGGTGAACTACCAAAAGTCCCACCTCATACCATCTCACACAAAGCAATATCTCGGGGCCACTATAGACACCTCCAAAGGTATTGCCTATCCAAACTCAGCCAGAATCGCAAGCATACAAGCCTTGCGCAAAACATTCCTTCCTCAACACTCTCTTCCAGCAAGAGTGTTCATGAAGCTCATAGGAATGATGGCGTCTTGCATCTTTATAGTGCCCCATGCAAGACTACACATGCGTCCACTTCAAGAGTGCCTAGCACAACAGTGGAACCAGGCCCAGGGTCAGCTGACGGATCTGGTGTTGGTGGACGGCCGCACACATCACTCTCTGCAGTGGTGGAACACCACAAACCTTTCCAAAGGGCGGCCGTTCCTGGACCCGGTTCCTCAGGTGATTCTAACAGCGGACGCATCGCTCTCCGGCTGGGGAGCGCACCTCCTACACCTCACAATGCAAGGTCTATGGACGCCACAGCAAAAATTGCTCCACATCAACCATCTGGAGCTCTTGGCGATCTTTCTAGCCCTAAAATCTTTCCAAAAACAGATTTCGGGCAAAGCAGTCCTCATTCGCACAGACAACATGACTGCAATGTATTATATCCAAAAACAGGGGGGGACACACTCTCCCCAGCTCTCCCGCTTAGCCCAGAGCATATGGAGATGGGCAATTCCCCAAAACATCTTTCTCCTGGCACAACACGTTCCAGGCGTACAAAACACCATGGCAGATCTGCTCAGCAGACAAACGCAACAACTACACGAATGGGAACTGCATCCGCAAGTTCTTCAGCCATTCTTCCAACAGTGGGGGCATCCTCAGATAGACCTCTTCGCCACCCACGAAAACAAAAAATGCCCAAGCTTCGCCGCCAGATACCCACACCCATTGTCCAAGGGCAATGCGATATGGATGAACTAGTCAGGCAGATTTGCATACGCCTTTCCACCTCTCCCACTAATTCCATTAGTGGTCAGGAAGCTACAACAGCACTCCCTCACACTCATTCTGGTAGCTCCGACGTGGGCCAGGCAGCCGTGGTACACCACGCTACTACAACTATCAGTGGTACCACATCAAAAACTGCACCTATCCCCATGCCTCCTAACCCAGAACCATGGAGAAATCAGGCACCCGGACCCAGCTCAGCTCAACCTGGCGATCTGGCTCCTGAAATCCTAGAATTCGGATACCTTAACCTTCCCCCTGATTGCATGAACATCATCATGGAAGCCAGACGTCCTACCACTAGAGCATGTTATGCCGCAAAGTGGAAAAGATTTGTTATTTACTGCCGTAACAATACAATCAACCCTTTAGATGCTTCCATACAGCACATCATATGCCATCTGCTCCATCTTCACAGGTGTAACCTGGCATATTCATCCATACGCCTACACCTAGCAGCGATCGCTGCTTATCTACAAAACAGACAGCATTTATCTCTTTTCAGAGTGCCCGCTATTAAAGCCTTCATGGAAGGCCTTAAACGAGTAATTCCTCCCAGGGCACCACCTTCCCCTATATGGAATCTAAATTTAGTTCTTACACGACTAATGGGTCCGCCCTTCGAACCAATGCATAAATGCGAGCTACAGTTTCTCACCTGGAAAACAGCTTTTCTCGTAGCTATCACTTCCCTTAGAAGGGTTGGTGAAATACAAGCGTTCACTATTCAGGAACCCTTCATACAAATACATCACAGCAAGGTCATACTTCGCACAAATCCGAAGTTCCTGCCCAAGGTCATTTCCCCCTTCCATCTCAATCAATCGGTGGAATTACCTGTCTTCTTCTCGCAACCTCAATCTGTTGCAGAAAGAGCCTTACACACACTCGATGTAAAAAGGGCCTTGCTATACTACATACAAAGAACGCAACCCTTCAGGAAGACTAAACAATTGTTCGTCTCCTTCTCTCCACCACATAAAGGCAACCCCATTTCTAAATCAGGGATAGCTAGGTGGATTGTAAAATGCATACAGATTTGCTACCAAAAGGCTAAAAGAACATTATCTGTTCCGCCTAAAGCCCATTCTACAAGAAAGTTAGGGGCTTCTATGGCCTTTCTAGGGAATATACCCTTAGATGACATCTGCAAAGCAGCCACATGGTCTACACCGCACACCTTCACAAAACATTACTGTGTAGATGTGCATTCCAAACAGCAAGCTAGAGTGGGCCAGGCTGTACTAAAGACACTATTTCAAACCACTGCAACGGATACCGGTAGTCGCCGCTAGGGTTGGGTACTGCTATAAAATCTATGCTAAGTGTACAATCTGCAGCTCATATGCCTCGAACGGAATATGCTACTTACCAGTATGCATCTGTTCTTGGCATGTAGAGCTGCAGAGTTGTACACGCCCACCCGCCTCCCCGGCTGCCTGTATCCGTTCCAGTACATCTTATTTAGATACTACACACATGGGTTTCTCACTGTGATTACCAAGCTCCATCATTTCCCTGTTGGCGAAAAACAATCTGAGGATGGAGCCGAAGCCCATGCGCAGTACGGACCGAAGGAGGAGTCACCAAACTCGTGACTTCCAAAGACTGTCCAAGAAGAAAAACAAACTGCAAACATCCGGGCCCAACACCAGATGGCGATCTATGCTAAGTGTACAACTCTGCAGCTCTACATGCCAAGAACAGATGCATACTGGTAAGTAGCATATTCCTTCCATAGAGGGATTCCGGCTAGAGCTCAATCCTGGAACAGCCACCATTTTTCAGATTCTGGCCGTGCCCATTCCACTAAGTAGCGCAGTTGGGCCACCTTGTAGTAACTGAGGAATCACCACCATTTTAAAACATTAGTTGGATACAGAGTAGGGTGGCTGATTTTACATTTTAAAAAGAGACGTTGAGTGACATGGGAGCGTTAGGGCCAGGGTCAAACTGGGACACAAAATAGGCCTCAGTACCAAAATAAAAGTGTCCCCTTTAGTACATTAGAAAACTAAAAATAGGTCCCATTACAACAAATTGAGACAGCTTTTATTCAGTAAAGACATGCTGTATTCGTTTTTTGTGAGGTATGGAAGATTGCATTGATTTGAGCTTGTTGCACACAACTTTATTTTTAATATCCGGGAAACCAACCGTAAAACCTGACCCAGCAGAATTAAAAAACCCACATAAATTCAAGAACAGTCCACTTTACTGACCTGCAGGCAGATTTCACAGAGCAGGTAGGCTTCCTGACGAGGAGGGCAGGCTGGCTGACGGCATGCAGGCTGCCAATGAAGTGAAAGAAGCTGGTCTTAAAGGAGGAGGGCAGGCTGGCCCGATCCACGGGAGGCCCCCTGCTGCCTGTGCAGTCCTTTTGGCAGATCGGAGAGAGCAGGCTGCGGGCACCGTGGACAATGCGGGCGGCGACATCCTAGCAAAGGTTGCAGGAAGCTTGCTGAAAAGCTCCTTAAAAGTCAGCTGTAAATGCATAACAGCAGACTTCTAAAGGGCCTTTGCTTCCCGCCAGTGCTAAGCGCGTGTAGTCACTGAGGCTTTCAGTAAACACGAAAGAGGGCCACTGGAGCATGTGCAGTAAAGTTGATATCGGGATGCTAGAGCAGCTCACTTTTGTGTTTTCTGAAACCCTCGGGGGATCCTGTTACGGATCAGCTGTGCTTGGCTTGCCCAAGCAAGAACGGGCCATGAAAATTATCCGCGGGCCGCCAAGCAAGGTCTGCCGGCCGTTGGCGGCCTGAGGGCCGTACTCTGAGTACCATGGTCCTAAAGGCTCAGAAATCAGAACAGCCCCTCAAGTTACATGACCTTGTGGGTTCCTACATCACCCTTACAGGTGTAGCCCTCAGACAACAGGCGTCATAAATAGTTCTTTTGAATTCGGTGATGAAATGCCCAGTAGCGCCAACAAAATAACAGCAACAGTAAAATTGCACGAGTATGAACTATCAGTAAAATATAAAATGTAAAATATTTTGGAAAAACATTGTTTGGAAATGCAAATATTAATTTGTCAGTTTTGACTCATTATGCCTTTCAATACTTAATTTTTGTTTTTCACGGATAAGCTTGTTCGTCCCTACACATCCGCTTTCCATTTTCTGAAACCACATTTTTCTTTCAAACAAAAGATTTTCATTTTAGGTAATAAAACAAATCCCTCAAATAAAATCTTGACCTTGTTTGAAACTAAACAGTATTGCCTCCACAAACCAACTTTTCATTTTTAAAAAATAAACTGAAGTCCCAAAAACAAATGTTTGTAATTTTGATGGAAAAGCACCAGGATTATTAGAGGTGTCCCCAATCATCATTTTGTCGGTTTATATACATGCACATATTGTTTTTGCATAGAAGCTTTTTATTTTGGAAAAATGACTCCCGTATGCGTACACTCATGCACATATTGAAACCCCCGGCCTCAAGAAGTGAAGTCATTTTTTTATTTGATTTGCGGACAGTCTTGGCCACGCTCCCAATCTGGCTGTGACTGCGGCACTTGGCCTGAAATACAATACTGTGGTCCATTCCATTTCCCTTTGCCCACCACGTGGCAGGCTCTGGACTCATTCTAATTTTGTGATTCGAGGCGCCTGGCTTGCAGGGTAGCCAATCACCATGCAGCGGTAGCTACTTCATAGGCCCTGCACTGGTAATCACACTGTGAGTGTAAGCAAAGTGCTTGCCATCAGCCGGTTGTTTTTATCTTTTTTGTTTTTTAATCTAGAGGGCTGTGATTTCAAGCCACAGAGACCCAGTACACACATTCCGCAAATGTATCACAAACGTTTGTGACGGGCCACTTGCCATGCGCATGTAGTCACTGAGGCTCTCAGTAAACACAAAAGAGGGCCACTGGAGCATGCACAGTAAAGTTGATATTGCGATGCTCGAGCGATCCACTTTTTTGTTTACTGAAACCCTCGGGGGATCCCGCTATGGAGCAGCTGTGCTTGACTTTCCCAAGCATGGTCTGCCAGGCCGCTGGCGGCCTTTGGGCTGTGCTCTGAGGGCCCCGGGCTTACAGCCTCATTCCACCAGAGCTAAAGCTATGATCATTGCGTGAGCACGTGGACTCCCAGTGCTGGACAGTCTGGTCCGCAGGAATCGGCATTTCACTCGTTCGGTCCTGCCAGACTTCCTAGTTCAAATTTGTCTGCAGACCCACGACCGGGGATGGCATTGCTTGGGTATCTATTCAAAGGTAAGGAATCTGCGGCTAGAAGTCTATCAGATGAACAAGTTACTTACCTTCAGTAATGCCTTATCTGGTAGAGACAATATCAGACGCAGATTCTTACCGACCCACCCATTCTCCCTGTTCTGCGGACAAATTTCTAGGGTCCAGGATGATCCCTTTCAGGGGCCTAGTTTGGACACTTCAGTGTCAGTGAACTTCACAGCTCTGCGCTTCTGGTGTGTAAAGTTGTGAAAAGTAACTGACATCAGTGCGCCGAGGTGACACATATATAGGTGAGACGGGCATCACTTCTGGCGCGGACAACAACGCCACCTACCGGCGTGCGGGGGTACTGCTCACGAAAAATCTTTACGATCCAGTCTGACACCTGGGGAAATTCAAAGGTAAGGAATCTGCGGCTAGATGTTGTCTCTACCAGATAAGGTGTTACCGAAGGTAAGTAACTTGTTCATTAAGGCGCAGTGCATCAGCCCACTTCAGCCATTGTCTGACTTCCCTATGAGTTACTGCATGCCACCCTTTCACAAGGAACACACCCACACACAAAGTAGTTCTCTTCTGTGCCAGGGAGCATTATGGTAATGTGTGTGTTTTTTTAGACTAAAGAAACGTTTGTCTGTCGGAAATTATTTATTTGTCTTTTTCGCATATTCTCAACAGTAAATTTTGCTAAAACCATGACAAAGCAAGACTTGCCAGAGGGCTTGTGGACAACCCCAGACATGTTGGCTTTCCCAGTGCTTGTTTTTAATCACTTGCAGATACTCTCACTCTCTCTGTGCTTTCACGCATTAGAACGACGAAGTGCAGAGTGAAGTAGCCAGAAATGTTCTGTTTGTTTTCCTGAGAATGGGATGGCTTTAATCAGAAGTGTCTGGAAAAGGAGGAAATTGTAAGACTACAATCATGTGACTTCATGAGCTTCTGCTCACTAAAATCAGGGTCCCCTCAGCCTCTAGGTTTGTACTGGGTGTGATCCAAGATCGCCAGTCAAAATAAAAAAGTGAATCCTAGTGTCAAGTCCGCAAAAGATAAATCCTGATGCCAATTGATCTCTTCCCTACCTTTACTAGAAAAAATCACAAGCCTTCGAAATGTTGTGAATTTTTTTTTTTTAGATTCGAGTCTTGAATCCTCACTATAACATCTTCTGTAAGAGAGTATTTGACGGATGACAAGATGCTGATGAAGCAGAGACTGATCTGGAGATTATCGATAGTCTGCAGTGTCAGTGTGAAGCAATGAGGACGATGGGCAGATTAGATGTTCCTAGTGGTCCTCGTCTGAAAATAATACTAATACTCTAATTAATTATACTCATCATTACAGGAATTATGAAACAATAGTGGATCAGATTATGCACCAGGGTTTTACTAAATTTCGTGGTAAAGAAAAAATAATCATGCATCATTTTGTGCAATAAAAGGCAAATTGTGCATTGCCTACTTATTTGAACGCATCGAGATATAATTATTTATACAGGCCTTTGTGTTCTGCTTCAGAAGAGTCATTCACCTGGGCCATATATTTGACCCCTGCAGTGCCCTAAAACATCATTTAGTAGATGAAAGGCGACCCCTAAACCTTTGCAAAATTTTAGGCGCTCCAGTGCATTCCATCTGCAGCATTTTGGTATCCTTTGATCAGTTTGAGCTGTTAATATTTTTTACTGATGTATGCACCTTTTTTAGCTGAAGGCTTATGTGCCAAGTGAAACAAATCCATTATTATGGGAAAAACCTGGCCGTGACAAAATCACAAGGGTTCAGTGACTCTGCTTATAGATAGACCTGTGAAACAGGCACTGCTTAAACGAATTAATGTTTCCAGTGCCCTGCCTGTTTCAAAATCTCATATGTTTACTACAGTGCTTTCCATCTTATGTCTAATCATAAGTCCATTTCACTAAACAATTTACTTAGATACAAGATGCTAAATATTGTATGCCGTTCCTGGCCAGTGATCAAAGCTGTTCAGTTTAGGAATGTAGGAATGTAAACAAGCTGACAACATCAATTTTATTGCCTTGATCCAACAGCGCCCACCATCTTAGTTGTAAGGTATGAGTAGTGTTTACATTAGTTCCTGGCACATTCTTAACGAATTATATTTCTGGGACCTTTTGCAAAAGATCTTGTACAGATTAGAAAACAACCTTTTCCTTTGCCACGGCTATGAAAACAGAATAGGTTGTTGTCCAGCACCATATCAGACTAACATGTTCAGTTCTCAAATTCCATATTCCCCTATACGAATTCACCACTAATCCTTTATGGGTTCCAGAGTAGCGTGCTACTCACCAATAAAGCATTTCAACACCCCATCAGGGTTACAAGCGCTATATAAATACAAACCTCTTTCCCTCTTCTATCCCGCCACCTACTTTTCTCTATCCAAATAACTGAATAACATATCCACCACTCAATTTTACTTCATATTTCACTATACTAATTTTCAACACTAATCCTTTATGGGTTCCAGAGTAGCGTGCTACTCGCCAGAAAAGCGCTTCAACACCCATCAGGGGTATCAGTTGCTATATGAATGCAAACCTTTCTTCCCCTTCCATCCCTCCGCTATCCTTCTTACTCCAAATAACTGACTAATATCCACCACTCAAATTACTTTCATATTTCACCATATGAATTCACCACTAATCCTTTATGGGTTTCTGGAGTAGCGTGCTTCAACACCCCATCAAAGGTAACAAGCGCTATATAAATACAAACCTTTTTTCCTCTTCTATCCTTCCGAATCCATATAACTGACTAACTTATCCCCCCACTTAAAATTTACTTGCATTCTTCACTATACTAATTCACCACTAATCCTCTATGGGTCCCGGAGTAGCGTGCTACTCACCGAAAAAGCACTTCGACGCCTCGTCTGGGGTAGTAAGCGCTATACAAATGCAATTACAATACAATACAATATTGCCCTTCCTACTCAAATATTGTAGTTAGTACAGTGTGCTAAGGAGTATGAAGTGTAAGAGTGGAATGTGGATTTAAAATATCTACACCTGGCTCGATTGGAACTTTGTCTTTTTGTGGTCATTGCACCCTTATTGAAAATCCAGACACTTAATTTCTCGAAGGTGTAACATGTTTCCGACCAGCGCCTCCCATGCCTGGCATGCATCAGGAAGTTTTGGTGTTGCATACACCCCTTCTCTAATAGGAAGGCCAGCTGAAACTTCATGATTTTAATTCGTGATGAACTCCTTGTGCATGCATTGTAAATGTGTTCTTTGATTTGCTGCAACTGAAGTTAAGCAATTATTGGAAACTGTTGCCTGTTTCTACTGTATGTCCAACACTTTTCCCGTTTCGAATGTAATTAAATTTAAGTAAAATTGCATTTATATAGTGCTTACTACGAATGAGAAGTCGTTGAAGCGCTTTGTCTAGTAGCACGCTACTTGGGAGCCCAGAGTTAGTGGTCAGTTAATTGTTTTTGGGGTTGAAAAAAAGTAGTTAACACAGACAGGCATGAGATTTAGAGTAGTCTATATACTGAAGAGGCAATGTAGAAGGGGAGGAGCAGTGCATTCATAATAAAAAGTGAGTTTAATTAAAATTACATTTTTCATGCAGGATTTTACCAGAATATAGCTGATGGAGATTTTTGTTTGCAATATGCAATCTGTGGATGTAAACCTGTAGAAACAGTTTTAGTATTTTTATTAACTTTGTAACGACATGCCAGTTTTTGATAGAGACTTCTAACTGTAGATCCCTCACCTTTTTGAATATTCCCCGGGCATCAGACAGGATCCGAAAGTATTTGAGCAGTACCTCGGCACACTAGTAGATAGCACCATAGGGCTCCGTAGAGACCCCATTTTACTCCAGAAATGGAGTGCGGCCTTTATTGGCACTACACCTGTTTGCTGACATCAGATCCTTTCTTTCCACGCCACCAGATGTGGAACTGAAGCTACCTTTTGACTCTCTGGAGACCATTTACCTCCGAAATAAAAAATCCAGTGTGCAAGGGAAATGTCACCTCCAAAAACAACATATTTTAAACCATGTAAGGACTGTTGCAAGCAAATGTCTGACGTCCTCAACAGGCTTTCCTGGAGTCGAGCCACGACTAAGGCCTGCAGTTACTGTGCGTCAATAAACCTGAAGGGGATACGAGACTCCAAGACGAAACTCTGTCACAAAGCACAGTAAGACACCGCAACAAGACCAGTCCAAATCAAAGTGTTGGTCCCTTTCCTGGTGCAGAAATTGCAGGAGTCATTCCCGAGGTTGGGCGTTGTAGTACTCCAAGACTTCAGGTAAGTCGAAGAAAAAAAAAAAAGTTTTAATGGGACTCTGCCCTGTCCTGCAATCACATACTCCTGAGAAGGCATCACAATGTCTCTCAATCTTGCTCCCAGAGTTGCTATACGTCGGAACCCAAGGAGCCAAGAGCCATTTCTTCTGGGGTCTCTCAAGCAGGTTCACCCTCGGTGCCAATTCAAACCTCCTAATACACCACTGGGCCTCCTCTGGCTCTTGTTCCGACTCCGCTTCAAGCACCACCCTCCATGCTAGTTCCAGGAGCCTCGACACCAATGCGACAATTAATGCATTTAATGGGGCCTAATGGTGCTTAAAAACAATACATGTTGTGCAGTGCCCTCTAGGGGAAAATCTATGGTTACAGGTATTGTGATCGAAATGTGAGGACCTCTAGGGGCTATTTTTATAATTGCATTATCAGTGCTTCGGAAATAAGAATGCCACAAACCCATGAAAAATGCATAGTTTTCTTGTAAATGCTTTAGTCAAATAATGATGTTGACTGACACTCGTGGTCAAAATACATAAGCTTTATTACCATTAATAAGTGTATTTACTCATGGTTATCTTTGATTATTGCATTTACTTCTAATATCGTGATTTTTGACATTTGGTTTGGCGAACTTCACCCATTTTGGGAGGTCAGAGGGGATTATGCAATGTCATCAAAATGTATTTCTATCAGCCATATGTATATTTGTAAATTACTGCGTAGTATTGAGTCATTTGTCTGTAATAAATATACTTTTCCTTTTTCAAACGTGAACAGTTTGAGTGTTAGTATTGCCTGCCAATGAGTAGACCTTGGACTACTCTGCTCCATTACCCTGCGAGAGTCAAGCGCTACAGTGTGATGGCTAGGTCTCAGTGAAGGGCTAAAATGGACTCATTTCTTGTGCAGGCCACATAACTAATGGCCCTTTTACTTAAAAGCCTGAGTTGGCTTCATGGCCTAGGGCCGTATGATTAGGCTCCCTTCCCTGTGATTAGATTAGAATAATTTGGTTCTTGTTTTCACTGCACCTCTTGAATGGTTACATGTGCGCATTACTTTCCTTCTTCTATGTGAGTAACAGATTGCATAATTTCAGGAGAAAGAAAGCCATTCAAAAACTAAACTGGTTAAAATCACTAAATATGAAGGAGGATTTTTTATTAATCTTTTAAACTGTTGAAATGTTTATACATATTTTTAAATGTGTTTCTTAAGTATTTATTGTTTTATTGGTCTATCAATTTTGCATGTATCCTTCAGCATAATAAACAATAGGCCCAGTTGACCCTAAGAGGGACTGTGGATAATGCCCCCATGGGCAGCAACAAAGGGACAGGCAGCTGGGAAGCAGAATCTCGCGCCAACAGGCAGCTTCATTCAAATGGCCCAATGAGATTCAAGGGGAGGGGCCATTAGTGCTGCCAAAAGGGTTTGAGGACAAGTGATACCTACATTCGTTGGCCTTATCGTCAACATCACGGATTCAGCGTCTGGAGCTGGGCGTCACCTACCATGCAGCTAACAGGAAGACTGTAATAGTCGTCTGCTCCCAGTGCAAAGTACAGAGAGGAATCTGAGCGGTGCACTTATCTCCTCCCATCGCACCTTGAAAAAAGATAACAGTGAGGTTGAGGGCTCCAGAGAAGAGGCAGTGAGTGACGAAGTTAGAGCGGCGACTCATACACTCCTGCTCAACCCCTTCACTGTGCCTGCACCGAGATCAACCGTGTGGCTGCACGCCGGCCGCACCGAGGCGGGGGAGTGGCACTGTAGGAAGGTGGAATCTGACTATATGGTTGCCCCCAACTTTTTGCCTGGTATTTGGATGGTTTTTTGACTAGTCTGGCTGGGATCCTGCTATCCAGGACCCCAGCCTATCTGCTTCCTCCCTAAAACTGATGTGAGTACCCTAGGTACATTCCAATTGGATGCTGAGGACACCCTACCAGACCCTTGTAGATGGTACCCTGGGTACCCAGGGCATGGGTCCCTCAGGGGCCTACCAGGGCTGCAGCACTTATTGTGCCACCCTGGGACAGCCATAATCAAATGACACCACCAGACCTCTACCTTAGTCTGGGTAAGGTGGTGCTTGCACCCCCTTACAGGGATACAGGTACCCTGTACCCCAACTATGTAAAACACATATATTCTCATTGGTCACCCCTCAAGCAGGCCTTGCTAATCCTACAGGGCAGGGTGCTGAGATATGTGTGAGGGGAGACCCCTATCTGAGTAGGGCCCCTCTGCAACCCTCGTAAAACCATTACTGGGTTGGTTGTAGTGTAGCCATACCATACTCTTAACCGCATTATAAGTCTATCGCGATAGCGGGATAACTTGAGAATGGCTACACAGAACCATATTGAGTTTGGTGTCAAACATGTAGGAATCATACCCCCAGTTCAGCCATGGGCATGAGGGCACGATTCCCCCCCTGCTATAGGGGCGATATGGGAAAAGCGGCAGAATTTAGACACCAATTTAAAAGTGCACACGTAGTACAAAATGGATGCTACCAGCCACCCACACGACTCTGGCTGCCTGTTGCTGAGGAAAACCCCAGCCTCGGCAGCTGGACAATAGGGCTCCTGTGGCAGGGAGGTGCCAGCACCTCCCCAGACAGGATATGTGGATTGGAACTGGGTGGGTGCACCATATGATGCCTTTCAGAGTTGCACGTAGGCTGCTACAGCGCCTACATTCTGCATACACCGCCTGGAACCGGTTCAGGGGCATCCTGCCCCTCGCCCAGGCGGGAAACACACAAAGGGGAATGGGTGTAGCCACCCTTTCCCGCCTCAACTCTCATTGGTAGGCTCCGATCTGGACCCTCCCCTAATCTTCTGGATAAAGGTGAATACTGTGTCCCCAGAGCCTCAGATTAATCTTGGACTTTACAGACTTGACCTTCGACGAGCTGCTGCCCAGCTGACTAAAGAAATCTCCCTTGGGGTAAAGGAGTTACCCCCTGCTTGGCAGGCACCTGAAACACTGCAAGTGACCCGGTTGGAACTTTGCTGCTCCTACGGACTTCGTCGACTCCCAGCAACCTTGAGGTGGGTTTCCTGAGCATCCCAGAGGCCAGTGAGTGTGCACAGCAAGTCTGAGCACCGTGGACCGCGTGGGTGCCGAGATCCCCAATACCCCAGGACACCGGCCACCTCTTGCATAGCACACGACCCTGACCAGTGGGGAAGTTGTGCTTTGGCCCAATATTGAGCCAACCTCTCAGCAGCAACTGTGCCAAAGATCAGCACTCTAGCCCCCTCCGGTGGCCCGTGGGCTCCCTTTTACGCACTCCAAATTGCTGCCTCCCGCGGTCCCTTGTCTTTCGACTGGTGGGCCCTAGCGGAGGACAATCTGGACTTTTAAGAGTTCCCCTGGTTGCTCCAGGCCTGCTCTACAGTCTCCCCAAAGGAGACCTCTCACAGACCTCGTTGGTCTGCACCAGTAGCTGATTTGTTCATCTTGCGTGGGTTGCGGTTGCCAAGGCTTAGTGGATCCAATCCGGACACTAACACCGCAGCGACCCTCATCTGTCGTGGGACAGTCGCCCTCCAGAAGCTGGCCTTCCTTGAAGCCTCCCGGAGCCTGTGGCTGCAGATCCAAGCTACACCTCTTTCCACTTGAAGCACCCGACATTGAAGGGCTCTTTCCTTTGAGCTCCCTGGTCACTGTGCCGTGACCCAGACTCTGTCCCCTCTGCTTTCAGGTTCTCCTCTACAAGATCTGCAACTTCATTCTTCACGACCTCATCGACGCTTTTGGCTAGCAGCAGTTTTGTACATTTTCCCATTGAAAATCAGCCCGCGACCCGACATCGAAAACGACCTATGCACCCGGCTTCCCTGGGGTAGGTAACAGTGGTACCTCAGTACTCTTGTGGTAGTGGGCTCCTCAAAGGCTTAACTCTAAGCCCTTAACTTTGAACTCCTGCTAGAAGTGTCTTTAATCTTTTAAAATCAAACCGCGACATTCTCCATAGGCTTTAATAGAGATCCCGATAGCAGCTATTTGCACTGCACGCGTCTCCCGTGGGTCCCCTTCCTCATAACCTGGGGTGGATTCTAAAGGGGCCAGCGATCCTAAATGCCCTAGACATTGTCTGTAGAATTGTCGTGGTTATTATACCACTTTTTTAATATATGGTTTGGTACCCCCCTTGGGTCCTGTGATTCCAGTGCTATTTATTGTATCTATCAATGCTTGTTTGAATTGTAACTTTGCCTCTGGCCTCATAAAAAGACTTGTGGGATTCTGTTTAGAATAAATACATATATTATATATATATATATACCTGTGTGGACTACTCTTTCATTTGGTCATTCAAGAGGTTATCTATGGTAAAACAATAAGCTTAACACTCCTTCAAGACTTAGCCTGAAGGCTGCTTTCCACAGCTACCACTAGGATAGCTTTCTTTAAAGGTTGTCTTTTAACCTATCACCTTAAGAGTCGAATTGGAATGGTGCAAGGTGGCCACTATAACTAGTGACCAGCATATGCCAGGCCAACTTCTCACAGGCGCGCAAGAAGAACTAGCTGTATACTGGCCGCGTCAAGGACTACAGAGAAGAGGCGATGAGTCTGAATCATACACTCATTCCAATCCACTACCTCACTTAAACCGAGAGCGGCTGTGTGACTCCACATCAGCCGCACTGATGCATGGGGGAGATGCACACCAGAATCGGTAAGCAAAAAGGCAGAGGCTGCGACACTTGGAGCAATGCAATGGAGGCATTCCACAGCAACGACGAATGATTTGGAAAAAGAACCTGTACAAGCCTACAAGATTTAGGGATGGGGCCATTGAGGACATTGCAGGGCTGCCCCGGGCCCTTCAAAGAGGGCGTCCCCCCTTAGTGCCACAGGATGGCACACAACGAGTCAGCCTCCCAGTGTTTGGGACCCTCGAGGGTCCCCCATGCCCACGTCCCTTCCGGGCAGGAGGGGGTGGGGGGGGAGAGAGGTACTTATACCTCTCCCGCCCATTGATCGCCCTCTTTCTTATTCTGCCTGGACGCCGTTTGGTCAGGGATAACCCCTCGTTTAGTATGGCGAGGAGCCCGGCCAGGGGAGGCCAGGAATCCTTGTGCATGTAGTTAACAGTGCCGTGCGTAAAATTCACTGAACAGAGGTGGTTTAGCTTTATCAGGCATGGATTTTAGCAGGCCAGGTACACAGGGCGTTTTGATTATGAGGGGTTCACCTGTCCAGGGTGAACAGGGACCTTGTACCAGGAAGAGGCCTGGGAATCAGGAGGATAGAGGTAAAGATGCCTACCTTGGTGGGGGGCCCTGGGGTGACAGTGGCCACACCCAGTGCTGTGGCGGCGTTACAGGGCGATCCAGAGGCTGTAAGGTACAGAACGGTACCCTCTGCAGGAGCACAGTAAGGGTGCTAAAGCCAAATATCCCCAGGGAGGTCCTTGCGTTGGACCCTGGAGGAGCGACGGCGCCCCTTTAGTCCTACGGGCGGTTGTGGACCTGAGCAACCGGGGGTTGCCTGCAACGCTCGCCCCCCTTAGCTGGGGGGGCGTGAGTAAGGGGGTGGACAGGTTGTCCACCGGTGGGAGGGGCTATCCCCTCCCCCAAATCTAACAAACACCGGTTGGCTAGGGCCACGGTGTATTTTGGCTCATCAGGTGGGCAGGCGGCGAGGGGCTGCCTGCCCTGGGATCGCCCGTAAGATAACCCACCATGTTGGCATATCTGTTATGCAAATAAACCTGCAGCAATTTTCTCCACTAAGAATGTGTCTTGTCTGATTATTTCTCTAAAGTGATTGCTGTGGGAGGGATGGGGAGTGTTGCCGATATTGGCACTAAGGCCAGTCCCTCCAAACCTACATTGACAAAAGTAGCAACATGAGCCAAAAGTAATCAAGCAGGCACGCGGTGTGGGAGGCTCACTGCAGCACTGCGGGGAAACAAATAAACCCAGCTTATCATATAGGTGAAAGACTGACTAACTGTTGGAACAGGTGTTGAGGCCGCAGCAAAGAAAGGAGCAGACCCAAACACAAAAGGAAAGGAAGCAAACAGGCAGCAGAAAGGGCAGAAGCAGTAGTCCAGGAGAAAACGCCCCTATGGAGGTCTCAGGGATGCAAACTGAGATGCACTCCAGGTGGAGGCAGAGCAGCAGTGGGAGCTCTGTGGGCATCGAGCCAAGAGGCAAGACGGACCAAAGAAAACCCAGTTGGGACTGCCATAGGAGTAACAGTGGCAGCTCAGCTCCAAGGCGCTCACCTGAAAGTGGACATGCAGCCACATGAATCGGGTAAAATTCATGACTTCCAAGTCACCACACGAGGGTAGGTCGTCCAGAGAGCCGGTCCTAACCAAACTCACGCAAATGGCATGCCATTGGGCACTGTAGGAGAGTAGGATCTGCTTCTTATAGTTACCCCCACTTTTTGCTGCTGTAACACTGTTTTTCAACTTTGGTCTGGCTGGGGCCCTGCTATTCAGGACCCCAGCCTAGCTGCTTCCTCTCTAAATTGATTCCATGTACTTTAGGTACACCACAGATTGGATTCTTGGGCTCTCTTATAAGTCCCTAGTATATGGTATACTATGTACCCAGGGCATAGGTACCCCAGAGGCCTACCAGGGCTGAAGCATGTATTATGCCACTCCTGGAAAGCCCTCCAAAACGACACCACAGGTGTGCTACTGCAGCCTGGGTAGCCTTACAGAGATATAGGTTCACTATATCTCACCTATCACTGCACATAGAAACCTATCAGTCACCCCTGTGGCAGGCCTTATGAATCCTGAAGGCAGGGTGCTTGGTTTTGTGTGAGAGGGTGCCCATGCATGAGCAGAGCCCCTTTGCAGCCTTCGGAATCTTTTCTCCGGGGTTGTCTGTGATGCAGCCTGACCATATACTCTTAAGTGCATTATAACCAAACGGTAAATGCTAACTTTGGACTGGCTGCACAGAAACATGTCGTGTTTGGTGTCAAACACCTTGGAATCATACCCCCACACCAGTAACTGGTGTGGAAGTATGATCCCACCCTTCTAGAGGGAGGGACATGACAGCACCGGTATACCCAGTACCATCTTAAAAGAGCCCTGGCATCACAAAATGGATGCTGCAGCCACAGACACAAGTCTGGCCTCCTCCTTCTGCTGACCGAAACTCCGGCAGGGGAGGGCTGGACAATAGGTTTCCTGTCACAGGGAGGTGTCACCACCTCCCAGACAGGCTTTAGTGTATTGGAGCTGGGTGGGTGCACTCTGAGTGCGCTTTGAAGTCCTGCACTGGGGGCACATTTGGTGTCCCTGTGCATAGTCCAGCTCAAACCGGTTCAGGGGCTACCAGCCCCTGCTCTGGCGTGAAACTGGACAAAGGAAATGGGTGTAGCCGCCCCTCATTCCAAAACCTCCCATAGGTGGGTCCCCTGAGTTAGTCCAACCCCTTCCTTGGGTATAAAGTAGGAACCCCTGGCAACAGGACTTTAGATATCCCTAGACAAAACTCTGCAAACTGAATCCTGGAACTTCGACACTCTACTCCAGACTAGAGGACTGAAGAAATCTCCCTTGGGGTCAAGGAGTGACTCCCCTGCTTGGCAGGCACCAATGAAGCAATTGCTGTTCTGCATCTCCAAAGCTCCCGACGGACTCCGATGTATCTGCAGCCCAGGAAGAAGATTTCCACACTTCTCAGAGGCCGACCTGAGTCCCCAGCAAAGCTGAGACCCGCAGCCCTCGTGAGTGACGTGGAACCAGAACTCCTGGACACCTTGCACATTTGCAAGTGCATTGCCTTCTCGACGTCTCTTGAAGTTGTGCTTTGGGTTACTCGTAGCCCAAGCCCCGAGCACCTTTTGCACTGAAGATTGTGGGCTTACACTCCACGAGTGTTCCGTGGGCCCACTTCTTGCATTTCCGCTCGAGGTTCCTTTGCGATCCCTGGTCCTTCGACTGGTGGGTCTCTGTGAAGGCAACTCTGATTTTCGTTGGGCTTCCCTGGTTGCTCCAGGCGTGCCCTGAATCCCCACCACGTGGTGAGTCCCTCAGACCTTGCTGGTCTGCTCCGAAGCATCTTTCTGCGTGGGTTGCTGTTGCCAAGGCTTGTTGTGGCACCACCGCTGCAGCACTCGACATCCTTCGTGGGACAGCTCGAATCCAGCTCCTGGTCGTATGTGACGCCTCCTGGTCCTCGTGGCTGAAGAGTCAAGCTTCACCTTCTTCACCTGAAACACTCGACATCGGTGAGCATTCGTCTATCGTGCCCCTGGTCACTGGCAAGTGACTCAGACTCTGTCCCCTCTGCTTTCAGGTTCTTCACATCTTTGATCCAGGCTTGGATCTCTTCGGACACTTCGCATCTTCCCGTCAGCTGCACTTCTTCGCCAGCTTCCATTGAAAACGACGGCGCGACCCGACACCATTTGACACCTATGCACCCGGCTTCCCTGGGTGAGGTAACTCGAGTACTCCGGTGCTCCCATGGGTGTTGACCTTAGAACTGTCTAAGTCCAAGAGGGTTTGGTCCTAGTCCATCTCTAAGTGTCATTAAACTTTAAAAATCTAACCGCGACTTTCCCCATAGAAGCTAACGGGAGCTTGCGGCTGTGTTCTCACACTGCACACGGTCCCCGTGGGTCCCCTGTGTCACTACCTTGGGTGGTTCCTTGGGGTCCCAGCAATTCTACAGGCTCTGGGCCTTGTGTCTAGTTAAGTTGTGGTTCTTATACCACTCTTTTAGTATATGGTTTGGCTCGCCACTAGGGACTAACGTGTATTTGTGCTATTTTACTGTAATATTTGAAGTGTAACTTGTGTGTTTTGGCCTCTAGCCTCATAAAGATACTAGTAGGGTGTGTTTAGTAATAAATACATATATTTTATATATATACCTGGTGTGGTTGCCTTTCATTTAGCCATTCAGGAGATTATAGACTGGTAAAACAAGCTGCTTTACATTCCTTCAAGACTTAGCCTGAAGGCTGCTCTCCATAGCTACCACTAGGATAGCTTTCAATAAAGGTTGTCTTTAACCTATCATCAATAAGGGGTTATTTGGACTGGTGCAAGGTGCCCACTATAACTAGTGGACAGCATATACCAGGCCAACTTCTCACAGGCACGACTCGAGGAGTCATGAATTTTACCCAATTGGGGTCCTCGCCATGTACTTTGTAAAAAATGTGTGCCAAAACTACAGTACATGTGATTGGGAGCAAATCCATGAACCTATATATTAAAACTCCACTCACAAAGTAGATTAGATAAATATCGGTCCTGACTAATAGCTACTAGATCATTGTTATGACTACACAAAAGCTAGAAACATGAGAACCTATAGATATCTAAGATAACTAAATTCCAATAGATAGCATCACATATTTTAATATAGGTAGGAGAACTTGTTCATTAAAGTTTTTCCTGAGAAGTACCTCTTATCCTATTTATAACTTCACATTACTTACACTTTAACACCGATCTACTTCCAAGCCCCCACACCCGCACTTCACCAAACGGCAGACCAAAAGATCTCCGGTAAAGAGCCCCCATTGATGGTGCCTGTCAGGCATTGCAGCTCCGGCCCGACGTGGGGCAAACGCCCACTGATGAAGCATAACCCCTATCTAGGTGTGTGAGGGCATTTGTTCCTGCAGTCAGGCTCCCAGCGTACCCTCCAGAACAGTCATTGACCTACATAGACACGCATACTTCACTAGGAACTGTATACCCTTTATACATTGTCTGGACAAGAAACGCGCCTTGCTTGAAATCTTTCCCATCGTGGAGGGGTTCTCACTATGGCACGAGAGACTCACCAACAAGCAGGTAACACTGTGTTCAGACAACCATGCCTTGGTGCAAGCGATAAACCTAGGGGTAGCACACTGCCGGAAAGTGTTGGGACTACTGCAGCACCAGGTGGGCTGCCAGCTGATAGTGAATATAGCTATAAAGGCTAGACATGTCTCAGGATGAGATTATTCAATCGCTGACGCGCTCTCTCATTTTCAGTGGCCATGATTCTGCCAACTGGCCCAATGGACAGAGGAACAGATGACACCACTACTGGCCGGCAAGCAGGATGTAGTTGAGCAGACTTAACAGTACTCATTGACAAGGCGCTGGCATCAAAGACTGCCACCACTTATTGTATCTGTTGGGATCGCTTCCAGAAGGCAATGTAGGGGTATGATATACAAAAAGCAGGTAACAGCGACAAGGTGGAAGAATTTATTCACTGGGCATTCACCCACAGCAAGTCCAAAACGTGGACTCAGCCTCACTTAAGTGCAGTGGCATATTACCCAAAGCTTTATGCGAGGATGGACACAACTAACTCAATGTATTACCACACCGCAATGTAGGGATGGGGTCACCTACAGCCAAAAAATGAGGACAGCACGCAACCCATACACTTTACTAGATTAAAGGCAATACTGCACGCGCTGCCCAGCATGTGCTTGTATATCAGGGAGACGTACCTGTTCAAGCCAGCATTCTCACTAGCATTCTTGGGGTATACAGAGTAAATGAGCTTGTGGCCCCCCTCGAGGACCGACCCAGGGAATACGTCTCCAGCTGCAGGCCGTGTACATGGGAGATAGCCACATAGTGCTTACATCTGAGGCGGTTAAAAAACGATCAGGAAGTAAAGGGCCGATTCATGCGGTTGGATTGCCTTGCTTCCAACTAGTACTATCCCGTATACCTGACCAGCAGATAACTACTAGACAGACCACAAGGTGCCCCTCCCCCATTCATCCCCCCTGATCCAACCCCCGCCCCCCATGGCGATGGAACCTATCTCAGCAGGTTCCGATTCTCATATGTACTGTGTATGTCTTCAGTGTGGGCAGGCCTAACACCAGCGTGCTTCAGGCCCCATTCCTTACAAATCGTTGCAGCCACAACCTCCACTGCGCACGACTTTGGGTGGAGGGTATGCAACACCTCGGGAAAGGTAAGTCTCTGGTCTTTAAAGTGTACATCAGGACAGTCCTGAACTAACATAAGGCTCATTTTCTGCCATATAGACAGGAGCAGAGAGACAGATGGTTTGGACACTAGATCACTCATACATCACAAGAGCCAGGCGATGGGCTAGCTCATAGAAACAGTATATAGGCATATGGCTGCGCAACATCGAAGTGGTGTGGTTAGGCAAACCAGGT
This sequence comes from Triturus cristatus, assembly GCF_964204655.1. NCBI lineage: Eukaryota > Metazoa > Chordata > Amphibia > Caudata > Salamandridae > Triturus > Triturus cristatus. The sequence continues at coordinate 318,332,835 of NC_140586.1, read as the reverse complement.
ATGAAGTTGAACCAGCTCCTTCCGAAAGTGTGGGACACGCAGCAAGCACTCGCATACCCAAACTCCATAGTGGTGCATCTGGGCAACAACGACCTCCCAAAATTGGAGTACAAGCACTGCTTAAATTGAGCCTGTGGTTTCCTGTTCTGAGCACCAGCACTTAATTGTCGGATCCTGCACTTATGACAGCTGTCGCATGGTGGCGCTGTTTGTGCAATTTAAAGATGAGCAGAAAAACTGTTGTTTGTTAACTCAATATACATTAAAAACAAATACCTGCACCCCAAGCAATTCTTAAAGTTTGTCGGCCTCGAACGGTTTGAATTGTCACATTTGTAGCAGTGTGATGGTTAGTAGTTGTGTAAGTACAGTGCAATGTGTGGTGCAAACTGCAGTGACCTCCTGACGAGGGCACCAGCACTTATTTTTTTTTTTTTACAAGTTAAGCACTGGGTGCAAGACACTATTGGAAGCAAATAAATCAGATCTGACATTAGTTTCCCGACTGTTGCTTTCTGCAGACATACTATGGTCGGAGGTGATAGCGAGATATGAATGGCGTGGGGAATTAAGTCACGGTGCAGTGGAAAGATCTAGGAGGGAGCTTAACATTGCGATGAGTGGATTTTGTAAGGGCTCTGGCTGGGAGTTCGTCAGGTATTGGCCTCATTAAACTAAAAATGCCAGGTTACTGCTCAGACGACAAGGTTCATTTGTCGAATGTCGGGATTTGACACGTTCCTACTACACATCGTGGGTTGTTAGAACCATTATGTTTTTCATAGACTAGCGCATGGTTCCTCCTGGCTCGGGGGGGCATTGGTGGAGGAACAAGTTGGCAAATGCAGGGACCGCCACGGGTGCCCAAAGGGCTAGCTACGCCACTGATGCCCGGTGCATATTAATGACCTATGCTTTCGCGAAATGTATGTACCTGCTTGTAAATATATTAAACTGTAGCCGTTCTCCCACCAAATAAGTCTTTGTGTCCATTATGTTGAAGGTTAAGTGGAGAATGGTCCGAGGGCTTGAAGGAAGCTCGCCTGTTTTGGGGGGATGAGGTTAATGCAGTTTGCAGTCATTGCAATACGCAGGTTTGATTGGCCAGGCCTTCTTGTCTACCTGTTTACCAGCCTGTTCTTCACCCCAAGGATCCTCTACAGGCCCGGATCTAGCGGGTGGGCCAGGCCCATCGAAACATCAGCCCGGCCCACCCAAACATGAGCCTTGGCCCTCGCAGTGACGGCATGAAGTCCAATAGAAAATGGCCACTTTAATTTAAAATGTTCATCCGAACATTGTTTTTCTTCCTGTCTGGGAGTTGCGTGATTGGGCCTGGGCTCTTTCTCACGGGCACCCCCAACCATGCATCTCCTTTTAGAAAGGTGGGCTGTGTCCCCACCCACTTCGTGCGGGTACAATAGGGGCATGGTGAAGGGGACAAATTATTTTTGTCACCCAGTAACTTTTTACGCTGGAGAAAAGAAGTGTGTTTATCCTGATTCACCTTTCCTGACCCTGCAGCTGCTTATCAGATGCAGAGTTCCAGGAATCAAGTAGGTAAAAGAATGAGTGACTATTGTTCTTATTTTTAAAATCTAAAAGGCCCAGCAAACTACATACTTTGTGTATGCTTCATTTTATATTGTTTTTATCATTTTCATGGCCTTGGATGCAAGAAAACAATAAGAATGTCCAGATAATTGGTGATTAATGATCCTGCTGGAGAGCAATAATTTGTCTGTTGGTAGTTTTGAAATGCAGATAAACTGCACTTTATGTGGATAGCTCAGTGGGTTACTGCCGTTATCACAAAGATTCTTGTGTTACTTGCAGTTCAGAAGTTACAATCCTAACATAGGACAGTGACCTATGAACTGTCATCAAAGAGCTGCATGCAAACCTGAATGGTATAGTTAGAATTTTTTTTTTTTTTGTGTGTGTGTGTTGGGATATGTTTAGAACTTTCCCAGTCTTTCACTATTCTAATGTTGCTAAAAAAAGTTTTTTTCGGCAGATATAAAAAAAAATGTATTAGTAAAGCCAATCCCCAACCACTGGGGTATGCTTTAAATCCTGAGTTTTTGCTTCTCCAGACCATATCGTCTTAAAATATACTGCCCACCAGTATGGATGACGTGATTCCTACACCTTGTAATCCTCATTGGCTTATGTGACATTCCCTATAGACTGATTTACATACTTGTATGAGTCATTGTCTCTGTAAAATGTGGGCGTGATGTAAAGTACTGTGAGACCCTACACTGATATGAGTAGCGCTATACAACAAATGAAATGCATGTGAGAGAGAGGCTACAGAGAGATGAAGGGCACTGTTGGAAGGTGGTAGTAATGGTATCTGCGGAGAAAGAGGTCATTGGTGGGCACCAAAAAAGACTTTCGCACTAGTGCTAAAATCAGCCCTGTCATGGCCTTTCTGTTTTTGTTTATTTAATTAGCAGTCAGGTCATTAGGGCATCTGTGGAACATACTTCATACTTTAAAGTGCGTGCTAATTATATTTACTGCTTTAGTCAATGTTTTAAGTTTGAAGATGATTGTACTAATGTTTTTTGCGGTGAATAATGAAAGTGGATCTGGATGGTGGCTGATATGGGGCTAGGGCCCAAGGTCAACTGTGAGATAAGGTGCACAGGGGAGGGATGGTAGAAAAGTGGATAACTGGGCCTGGAAGTACTTGTTTTGAAGCCTGGTCTGCTGGAATTTGAGGGTTTGAACTTAGGTTGAGGCATTGCTCTTACTTTCAAATAACTCTCCACATGCTTTGTATACACACAGAGTTGATCCGTTGTATCATGGTGACTGTTTGCAAGTAGAAATGATGCAAACAAGGGCTTGTAGTCTACCCCCGGGGAGTGACAAATTGGGCCCACAGTGGCCCACCCAAATGCAGCCTTGGCCTACCCAAACAAAAATTGCTAGAGCCGGGCCTGCTCCTCTAGCTGATGTTCCTCCCCCTCCTGAGTACGATTTGGTTGCCGCGTTCCATGGCGACAGAATGTGCAACGTGACAGGTGATGTTGGAGGGAAGACGCATATCTAGGTTGTAGTGAATGAACTGAGTGATTCCAGGTGCATTCAGTTGCAGCGCTGTGAATTTACACTTCTTGCACCCCTATTCTTTCCCTTGGTTCCCACCAAGGTGAACCTTTTTGTCCAACTTCCCTCCTTTAAACACATCACTGGCCCGCTTTGTGGTGCTCGGCACTTGGGCGATTGTGCGGGGCCCCTGCACAGGATGTAGTGAAAACATGTTGGCCTGTTTTTTTATTGATTACGCCTAGAACTGCCTATTCAGTGATAAGAAAATGGTATGGTCTGTCATCAGTGTATCTAGAAGCGCCATTGATTCCGCAGCCGGGCTGTAACCACGTTTCTTGTTGAGGTTTGAATCTACTAGGTTCCCGTGATGAAGAGGGGTGCTTGGTGAGAAAGGAGTGAATTCTTTCTATAATAGCACATTTTATGCTGCCTCAAAGAACAGATATGCTGTGGAACGAGAAAAACGTGTTTAATATTTGAAATACTTTACTTCTGGACGACTGGATGTCTGTGTTTCTACTTATTACCCATACACTCGAGGAAGGAACCAACTGGTCTCTGCATGGCTAATTGTATTATTTCTGGAATAATTCTCTTGTTCAGGTTTTAACCTTTTCACCTCCCGCCCACTCCCGTGACAAGGATTACGCATTCTTTGAAACATGCTAGTACCTCCTCAATGGATTAAGAGGCGATGGCCGTTGGTGGTGACGCAGTGTTTGTGAGCAGACGTACCCCCAGCGTGATATGTTTGTTCAGGGCATGACGTTCTTAGCTCTTAAAATCTTGGTTCAGCTTCCAGCTCATTAAAATGTTGTCCTCTGTCATATCCGGCTCAGCGCCGAGAGTGCGCGTGCCAGAGTATGTGCGGTCAGCAGATGTATCTGGCGATTAGTGCGCATCTGATCTTGTCTGACATCACAGCCCCCCCTTTGCGATTCTCTACAGAAACGCAGTATCGACACTTACTTCTCTCATGATCTATACTTTGCAAACATAATTGTAATCATCCTAAATTCTTTTACTTCTGTTCCAGGAGCTGCTTCTTGCCGAGAAGTGGGCCCGGATGAACAAGCTTCCTTTTCCCAAAATAGACCCGAAAGTTTTCGATCGAGAGGGGCTAAAGGAGTGCTACGTCTTCAAACCCAAGAACCCGTCGGTGGAGAAAGACTGCCCAACGATCATCCATTTTGTTCTGGCCAACATCAACTTCAGGGAATACAAGGCTCCAGGTGGGAGTGTGCCTACACTGGCAGTCTGCTTCCTGTCTAGGAGATGTTTCTGAAGGGCCAGTGTGTGCGTGTATATACAACCATGTGGAGTTTTATCCTTGGTCGTTTGCCAGGCGCAATTATCCAGCCTTCCTTCTCTTTGGCCTCTTGACTTCATAATGGAATAATTCTTAGCATTAACTTCAAAGGTGCTCAGGATTTACGAGTGGATCATGATGCATGGAGCGATTGCTCTCCTAGAGAACCCTCCCCTCTGGCTCGGTTTGTTTGATGCAGAAATGCCTTTGATATTTAATGAGGGAGGATGTAAACCTCGCTGCGCCACTCTTACTCGTAAAATCAAAAAAGCACACCTGAAAGGTTAAGTGAACACTGTTAACAATCAGCTGAAGTCTCCTTCAGTCTTCCATTGACCAGTGCACCTGACTTGGGGGTAGCCGTAGGCTCCCCTACCCATTTCAGTGTACAACTTACCTAAAGCGACTCCCCCTCCAAACAGGTCACTTGATGCTTTAGAATAGCTGATCTGAAATGGGTTACTCTCAAAATTATTAATTTAGAGTTAAGTGAGGATGTTAAACAGGGGCTCCTGTGTAGGTGTTTGGGGGACTCTTGAAATGGTATTTAATAGTATGGTGCATAGGAAAGGGAAGGAGAGCAGGGGCCAAGGTATGGGATGCAAGTTAGTCTTTTTGATGCAAGTATTCTCAATGGTGGCCATTTTGGTGGTGACGCCCCCCTCATAATAGAAATAGTGCAGGAATATTTCCACTTAAGGCAAGGAGTTGGCCTAACGGCTAGGGCGGTCGAACTCGAATCTGGGGAACTGGGTTCGAGTCTCGGCAATGACGCTGAACTTCCTGTGATTCTGGGCAAATCACTTATCTCCCCGTGCCTAACAAAAATGAATGTGTGTCCTCATGTAATGTAACCGGTGCTATGTAAAGCGCTCTGATACCCGATTCGGGTCAGGTTTGCGCTATATAAAACTCTGTAAAAAAAAAAAAAAAAAAAAAATGAACAGTCAAATATATGCCATACCTCTCGAAATAGTGGGGTCCATTTCACTCTGAGTGTAGTTCATTGGCTTACCAAAGCAGATGGTGCCCTGGGGTGAAATCTATCATGTTTGAACTCCAGATATATATATATATATATATATATATATATATATATTATCTACTGGCGGTCGCCAGTAGATAGTTATAGTTAGGACCCTGTTTCCATAGGAAATCCGCAACATTCTATTTGGAATAACTTTGGCGCCGGTCGATGAATCCTCGCGAAATTTTTAAAATAGGTGGGGCGCTACGCTCCGCTCCTACCCTGAAAGTCTCGGGGGGATTCGTCAAGCGGGGGCTGAGAAAAAAGGGGGGTCCCAAAACGCGTTTTTCCCATGCATTTTTCCATAGGACCTTTAGACACAGCTACAGCCCGAACGGCTGAACAGAGTTACTTGAAATTTGGCAGAGAGGTAGTCCTCAGGTCAAGGAAGTGCCTTTTGTAGGTCTGGTGTAAATCTGTTCAGTAGTTCCTGAGAAAATAGCATTTAAATCAATATATATATGTGGGCGGAGCCTAACCACACATCTCATCCTGAGATCTGATTGGCTGTCAGCACTTCATCCAAGAAGTGTTGGCAGCCATCTTGGGACCAATATACATGATAGCACCTCATTAAAAAGCATTGCAGTTAATAGAAGATTTTAAGACTTTAGTTACATTATAAATCATTTGTTGATGGTACCATACTCATTTTAGGAATTGTGGTATGTTCTAAGGTGATTTCACCATGTGAAAAAGCCTTCTGCTGGGATATCATGATTGAGAGAAAAATATTTTCTCATGCTTTTACCACAGAGGTTTGGAAGGTGATCTATAAGCTAAACTGAGAGCTTATTTTCTGTAAATTCACATTATCTTTCTCAGTCATGTGAGAATGAAGTCTGACATTCTCAGTAAAACATGTACATCCAACAAGGGCAGAGACTGTCAGTTGATTCCTTTGTGTTCTACTGCAGCTTTCCAGAGTGTTCCAAAGAACTACTAGAGCGCTAACCGTCCTACTTATGATAAATGTATGGCACACCTGAAGCCATCTTGCTTGGATTAAAGTGGTAACTCTTAAAACATTTAATTTAAAAAGGAACAAAATGAGGGGGTTCATTTTTCCATAAAAAGTATGATTAGTGCTGCAGAAAGAAAAATTAGGGCACATTTTGAGTGACTTCTCAAATCCTGGCATGCAGACTGAAACATGCACTTTCAATACCAGCAGCAGTTTTCCCTGGTGAGCAGTAGCTTTACTACAGTGATCTAATGAGCAAAAAGAGTGCTAACATTCTGATTTTATGGCAAATGTGTGACACATTTGAATGCCTTCTTGATGGAATCAAAGTAAAAAACTGAAAGTATTTCCTACTGAGGAGACTGCAGTAAATGAGGAAATTAGGAAACTTCATAACAAATAAGTCTCCCAAGATGGCCACCAGAGACAAAAGAGCCCAAATGTAGCCCAAATATCACCCAGATGTAGCCCAAGTATAGCCCAATGACAGAATGTCCAAGAATGTTCTTAAAAACAACTAGAGCACTTACTGTCTTCATTATGACAAAAGTATGGCACACCTGAAGCCATCTTGATTGGAATAAACTGGTAACACTTAAAACATTTAATTTAAAAAGGAACACAATGAGGGGGTTCATTTTGCCATAGAAATTATGATTAATGCTGAAGAAAGAAAATGAGGGCACATTTTGAGTGACTTCTCAAATCCTCTTCTATTTCATTAAAAAATTCTGACATGCAGACTGAAACATGCACTTTTAATACCAGGAGCAGACTTCCATGGTGAACAGTAGTTTTACTACAGTGATCTAATGAGCAACTAGAGTGCTAACATTCAGAATTCATGGCAAATGTGTGACATATCTGAATACCTTCATGATGGAATCAAAGTAAAAAACTGAAAGCATTTCCGACTGAGGACACTGCAGTACATGAGGAAATTAGGAAACTTCATAACAAATAAATCTCCCAAGATGGCCACCGGAGACAAAAGAGCCCAAATGTAGCCCAAAATCACCCAGATATAGCCCAAATATAGCCCAATGACAGAAGTGTGCAAAACACTTATTATTTTGTGTTTTTGCAGTGTTATATAGTGCAGACTTGTCAGGTATTGGAGTGCTTTACATGAGCATTGGTTACACCACACAAGAACAAATTCATTTTGGTTGTAGACATGGGGAGACTAAGTGATTTGACCAGAATCACAGAATGTCGAGCTGAAGCAGAAACTTCAACCTGGTTCCCCAGTTGCAAAGTCTGCAGTTCTGGAAGTAACACCACATCCTCTCCCCTAAGTGCAACATTTAATCAAGTTGTCAACTAGATAAAAAAACATAAAGATAACAAATAATTTCAAAGTGCTTTGTCGCTATTTGAAAACTCAGAAAATATGTCCTTATTTTAGTCTTTTAGAGCACTAACCATAATTTTGATGCCAATAAGACCCTCTCATATATGTAATTTCTAAAGGAATGCTCTAGGTATTACAGTTTTGATTACATCAAGATGATGTCAGGCGTTCCACACTTTTGTAATAAATATAGAATGTTAGCAATCTAGTTGTTCATTAGGATACTGTTGAGAGGCAGAGGCCAGGGGCACGGACTCTGAAAATTGAAGGCAGGTAGGAGGGTGCAAAGGCAACAATTTAACCACACTGAGCAGGCAGGAAGGGCCGTGGAAGCACAACAGACTATGGAGGGCAGTGGAAAGGGGGGCAGGGGCAACAAACCAACAATACAGGACTTGCAAGAGAGGCTGTTGGAGGGAAGATCTATTACGGGTCAAGGAAGCTAGGGGCGGTCCCCAGAGCCCCGGGAGCCACCACAGAACTGAGCAGGAGAGTGAGTCAGGGACAAAAGGGGCACCTTAATTTGAGCCGGGGTGCCTAGGAACGCTTGCTCCAAAAATGAAGAAAACAGACATATGAGACATGGAATTGGAGGCAGAATACAATGGCAGTTTAATGAGAAGATGCAACTTCAAAGAAACCGCAGAATAGAGACATAAAGTACAAAATACAGAATCCAGATAATCATACAGCTGTCATGATATTCTCTGTATCTCAATTAATGGATTGACAGAGAGAGAGAGAAAACACATCTATAAATGCATCATGAGAAACAAGTTACACCAAGGAAAATGTTACCTAGGGACACTCACATTTACTCTTAGAGCAAGCATTCCTGCAATTACAATACAACATCTTTTAAATGCAAAAGTAAAGAGAACAATGGTTAAACATAACATGACATTTCATATAGGTAAAATAGAATAAGATACTTCAAGCAAAGCAGAGCAAGACATTTTAAGCAAAGGAAGACAAGAGCTCCCAGTTCTTGGGGAAAACCTGCACAGCCTGTTAACCTACATACAGACGGCGAGGTTGTCCGTCGATATCTGTGGGTGCTCCCTTTTTATATCATTTTGTGGGCTCCTTTGCACGCTACATCTACCTACGTATGCTACCCAAAAGCTTCGTCTGCAGATTTTACCAGACATTTCGTCATTTACCCACTTAATGCTGACAATGGACTGGGTGAAAAGGTCAGTCTCTCAGGCCAATCGCTTATCGTAAGTTCCATAGAGCAAGCAGAAAATAATGGGTATTGTACAGGAATTCAATATATTCATGTATAAAATCTCCTCAGTTCTCCTAACTTGACGCTCTGCGGTTGCCACTTCCTTAAAAGCGGGAAACCTGCCCAGGAAGCAAGTACCAGTCCAGGATGCAGCCTACTGTATGTCGACAGCTTCAGGGGGATGTTGAACTTTGATACCGAGCACGGAGCACTCAGGTAGGGTGGGGGCTACTAGTTTGGAGCAGAAGGCCTCGCAGACCTGCCTTCAGACTGCTATACACTAAAATTGCAGAGCTATGGTCAATTTAACAAAGAGGCCTACATATTGAACAGAAGGGCCTACACAGGGGTTTTATGCTGGCTGAGTGGTAAGGATGTCTCAGGATAATTATATAGCAACACAGGACCCGCTGGTCAATTTAATACGGCCTACAAATGCGGCTGGCAGGGCAAGGACAAGGGTCTCATACTTCAGGTGTGGACAGAACGGGCCAGGGGCCCCCTGTGATACACAATCTACCCTCCTTCAAGGCTGTGGCAATGTAATAGACCATTGTGGGCAGAAGGAAGAGGCAATGGTAGTACAACCATACATGCCAACAGACCCGATTCAGCCAGGAAACGTCCAATGTTTTTAAGCTCAAATGGGCTTTATTTGATCTGTCTCCTGTCTACAATATCCTCTTTTTCAATGTAACTCAAAGGGGAAAATCAATACCCCAGTTTTTTTTCAAAATCTCCCTCTTACCAAGTTCAAAATGTTCGCAAGACTGGTACATTGGATCATGGAAGGAAATGGGATAGGGACATGGACTTGGATAACAGAGGACAGGAGAGACATGGAGAGGTGCACCAAACTGACCCTGCAGGGCAGGCATCAGGGTTTGCAGCAGCACAATACACCACCCAGGGCATGCAGGACGGGAGTGCAGCACAACAATCCATAGAAAGCAAGAGGGAGGGGACAGGACCATGCACATGGACAACAGAGAACAGAGGGGCAAAAGGCAATGGTAGCTAGCTGACCATAATGGACAGACAGGAGAGAAGGCTGCAGCATAACAGACCATAAAGGGCAGGAGGGACGGATCAGGGGCATTACAATGGAACAGACAAGCCAGGAGGGAGGGAGTAGGGGTCTGCACATGTAAACAGAGGGCTGGGGGCAAGGGGGCAGGGCAGGAGCAGCAAGATGGCCATGGAGGTCAGGCAGGATGGGCACTAGAAGCAAGACACAACATGAAGAGCAACAGTGAGACTGTGATGGCATACACACAGACCATGGAGGGAAGGTGGGAGGGGGTCAGGGGCAGCTAACTGACCACACAGGGAAGGTGGGAGGGGCCATGGCAGCACAGAAGACCATGCATGGCAAGTGGGAGGGTTAGTGGCAGCACAATGGCTATGATGGGCAAGAAGGAGGGTGCAGGGGCATGCACAAAGGACGATGGAGGATAGAAGGGAGGGTCAGGACCTGTGCACAGACAAGAAAGTTCAGGGGAAGGGGCCTCACAACAGACCACACGGGGCAGGCAGGAGGAGCAGTTGCAGCACAACAGACCAGGGAGGGCAGAAGGGTGTGGCAGTACAATGGACCATGTAGGACAGGAGGAAGAGGATAGAGGCATGGCATGTGGACAGGCAGGGTGGAGGTGGCAGGGACAGGTTACAGTCATCTGACAATGCTAGGCAGGTGGGAGGGGAGTGGCAGCTCAACAGAACACTCAGAGTAGATAGGAGTGGCAGGTCCATGGGACATGGTGGGCAAAAAGGATGGAGCAGGGGCATGCACAAAGACATCGGAGGGCAGGGGGAAGGAGAATAGGGGCAGCAAGCTAAGCACAGAGTTTAAGCAGGAGGTCAATGATGGGGCATAGAATTGGGCAATGGAGGGCAGGAGGAGTGGACTGGTACATCATACTAAATTGAGGGCAGTGGCAGCACATCAGACCATGCATGGCAGGAGGGAGGAGGCTAGTCCATGGATTCACACAACAGAGGATAGGGAGGAGGGGGATGGGGCAGCAAGCTAACTGTTCAGAGAAGGCGGGTATTAGAAACTTTATTGTTTTTAAAACATTTTGTCTGTGCAAACTACTTAAAATATGAACAAGTATGCAGCATAATCTCACTTTTATTCAGGAAGAAGAAGACGTTAGTGACTGTGACTCCGGGCTCACTTGGCAAAAACACCCCCTGACCCTCCACCCCCTATCGCAAAATGTAATGCCCGTGAAAAGGGTAGGTGAACACAGTGTTATATAGAACATAGTCCTGAGAGCACGATTGAAAATGAAAACTAGATATAGTGTATGGTATAAACTATGCACCAAAAAGTGTGATATAAGATGAACCAGGCGTGAAATATAATATGCAATACATTGTGCGCAATGACAGATTCATTGGAGAGCGCGAGATAGCACAGGCACTAGCGCGTGCTATGCGATATGCGCCTTGGAGTGTAATATGCACAGGGCAGTGTTGTGTAACCTAACTAGTCTCTAAAGTTGTAATATAAAATATGTGCTGGGGAGTGTAACGTTGCATATGCACTGTGACAAAGATATGGATCCCAAATTGTAATATGTATGGCATAGCACTGTGCGTTATAACATAGGCATCGAGGAAGGCACGTTAGATGGGGCAATATAACCCGTGCGAAGACAAGTGTGGCATGACATTTTCACGGGGTGGTGTTACAGTGCACATGGGCTAGAGAGTGTCATAGCATATGCACTAGCTAGTGGAATACAATACAGAGGTGTGTGGCACTCGGCAGGCAATGGTGGGTGTAACACAGCATTGGGCTCTGTCAGGAGCGCGCTGTGACTCGCAAGTGATGTTCGTCCCCTTTCCAGAGAGTAAAATAAAAAGTATTACACATCCGGCAGTGGATGTGTGTTTTATTAACTGTGAGGGGGGTTTCTTGCATAGTTTTGGTCGAATTTTTGTCGAATCCCCTTTGAATGGCTTGGTGTGCATGTGTATTAAATGTGCCCGTCAATAGCTACCCATGTTTGTATAAATAAACGACAAGGGTGTCTACCGGGATTAGGCACGGTAGAGCATCAGACATGTCAGAGCTTCACTAGTGGTGTAAATACATTCCACGTGGATTAATTGCATGCATAGTCGCCTTTTAATGAATATCACGCAAATCGTCATGGTGATAGGTACGTACGGTTTGTCCAGCATGTCCTAGGCGTGTCTATAAATATATATTTTTTAAAAATAATAAAAAACAGTGGCCGGCCCTGGGGATTGGGGTCAAAAAAATATAATTAGGAGACAGGCCCTGGGGGATGGGGTCATCAGGGCCAATAAATTAGAATAAGAAGGGGAACCACACAGCCCCCCTTCTTAAAAAAATAAAATAAATAAAAGACTGGCATCGTGCCGGAGGCCATGCCCCCTCCATGCAGCACTCTGCAAACGCGCCCCCAACAGGCATCTCCAGTATGCGCCAGGGAGCTGCGCTGCAGACAGGTGTTCTGAGGCCAAGCCCCTTTTTACACCTCTCTGCAACGCAGCTCTGTGGCGCTTACTGGAGGTACCTAGTGGTCTAGTGTGACCCTAGGGACCCTTAGGATTCAAGGGGACTTAATCTCTCAACTTAGAACAGCCACAGGGCGCGTTTACACAGTGGTGAAGGGAGGGGACGGGGCCTGAGGTGACGTGTGCAAACACGCACCATGGCACGTTTTAAATTGGGGATATAATTTCCCTTCAATACCGAGGGCCCCTGGGGGCTAACTAGCCCACCAAGTGCTTCCAGTAAGCGCCACTGAGCTGCATTGCAGAGAGGTGGTCCAGGCCGTGCCACTTTTTACACCTCTCTGCAACGCAGCTCTGTGGCACTTACTGGAGGTACCTAGTGGGCTAGTTGGACCCTAGGGACCCTCAGGACTCAAATGAACTTAATCTCCCAACTAAAAACGGACACAGGGCGTGTTTACACAATGGTGAAAGGAGGGGACGGGGCCTGAGTTAACGTGTGCAAAAACGCCCTGTGGCCTGTTTTAAGAGGTAGTTTTAATCCCCATGCCCTATTATATACTAGGGGCTTATAGAGGAGGTAAGGCTAATCACAGGGGGACCCCAACGCATAATGTTCCCTAGTGTATGTAGGTGTTTTCACTGTATTCTAAGTGTCTTTTAACATAGCACTGGCTCTAGGACTGGTTAGTCAGACTCAGTTACCACCAGTATCCGTCTGAAAAAGTTGAGGGTACAGGATGATTTTGCAACAAGGCTTCTTTCTGCTCTTCTTTTTGTTCTTTCTGCACGTTATCCTTCTTCCTGCACTTATCTTCGTATTTGAGGACTTCTGTTGCTTCTTTCTGCACTTCTTTTGTTTCTTTCTGTGCATTTTTTCTTCTTTCTTCACATGTCCTATCTCTGTAGGTATAGTTAGAAATTAGCATTTAAAAAACCTTTGAAATTAACAGAAAAAACCATAGGTTTCAGGCACGTTATAGTTAGGAATTAGCATTTAAAAAACCTCAGAAATTCACTGAAAAAACCATAGGTTTCAGGGGTGTTATAGTTAGCTGGACTTTTCACTTGTACAAAACCATTGAAATTCCCCCGTTATAGTTAGTTCAGCTAACTATAACTCGCGCGCCCGCAATGCACTGCTGATGACGTCACATATTACATCACTCATGACATGGTCAGTGACATCACTCATGACATCACTGATGACATCTCAAATGACATCACTGATGACATCACTGATGACATCATCCTTGTGATAGAGTGGCAGACCTCCTCTCACCCTAATATAACCTTTGATACACACATTCAAAAATAGAGACTAAAATTTTCAAAACAATGGACATACCAATACCAGTTACAACAACCTCTTCAGTAATTCTAAGATCCACATACACATCTACTCATTCACCAACTGTCCAATACAGTCACTCATACATGTACTCACTCATCATAGGTACTCATACACCTATACATCCTGTTACACAATGCCACTCATCCATAGAGTTACTCACACACATAGTCACTCATGCTAATAAAGAATCAAACATACATTTACTTGCATATACAGTTATACACACACCACCACACTTACTTCTACGGAAACTTACACATACTTAGTCTTTTAAACAATCACTTATAGAAACACATACTTATTCATACAGGAACTCTTTCAATCTCTCACTCTCACATATACTCACATATATACACCAATAGTCACATATACTAGTTTAAAACATATGTAGTTACTCATAAAGACACTATTGAGACAGTCATTCACTCACTAACACACCCATACACACACTCATCCACCCATACAGTCCTGCACACATACTGTGTTCAACACATACAAACAGTGAGTCACTCATTCATGCACCTATGCAGTATGTAATACCCCCACCGAACCATGCAGACACTCAGACTGATACTCAAAAAACCAACTAATAACCTATATAGACACCCATGTAGCTACTCACCAACCCATGCAGCCACTTATACACAAAGTGAGAGACTGATACAGATATTTACATATTTAAACATTACTCACTAAGCCATGTATTCACTATGATACACTTAATCAGTCAGTTACACAATCAATTTTTCAAAAACAAATCATCCATTTAGACACTTATATACCCATTTATTCTTCCATCGACCTTGAGATATACATATATAAAACATATTTAATTTTCAGAATAACACACATTCACTGGATGATGTCATCAGTGATGTCATCAGTGATGTCATTTGAGATGTCATCAGTGATGTCATGAGTGATGTCACTGACCATGTCATGAGTGATGTAATATGTGACGTCATCAGCAGTGCATTGCGGGCGCGCGAGTTATAGTTAGCTGAACTAACTATAACGGGGGAATTTCAATGGTTTTGTACAAGTGAAAAGTCCAGCTAACTATAACACCCCTGAAACCTATGGTTTTTTCAGTGAATATATATATATATATATATATATATATATATATATATATATATATATATATATATATATATATATATATATATCCAAGAAAGAAGTGACTCAAACAGATAGATTCACCAAAGAACAAAAATATATTTCCACTACAACGTTTCAGCTTCCGCCTTCCTCAGGTAGTACAAGATGGTTTGCTCTGTGGCTGCACAGATGACAGCTGAATTTTCAAAAAGCATCATGAGTGAAGATTCCATTTGGAATGTGGAATCAATGCAGTTCTGAGAGCTCTTGAGATATGCAGTAATCAGGTTGTGTTGTCAGTAATGTTCAGTCCATCTGGATGCAGTGATTTTAAACTTGAAGATTTTCCCCGTGGAAGATGTTTCAAAGGAAGAACTACTGGACTCCAGGGAAAACTTCTGGATGTACCATTTAAAATCACTGCATCCAGATGGACTGAACATTACTGACAACACAACCTGATGGAATCTTCACTCATGATGCTTTTTGAAAATTCAGCTGTCATCTGTGCAGCCACAGAGCAAACCATCTTGTACTACCTGAGGAAGGCGGAAGCTGAAACGTTGTAGTGGAAATATATTTTTGTTCTTTGGTGAATCTATCTGTTTGAGTCACTTCTTTCTTGGATATTTTATTTCTTTGTGACTCATTGTATCCTTTGGGATCCAGATTTATGCCCTGGCTGGCTGTTGTTTTCTTGTGATCCTTCATCTTCAAGTATATATATATATATATATATATATATATATATATATATATATATATATATATATATATATATATATATATATATATATATATATATATATATATATATATATATATATATATATATATATATATATATATATATATATATATATATATATATATATATATATATATATATATATATATATATATATATATATATATATATATATATATATATATATATATATATATTTAGGACCTATTTTCCATAGGAAATCCGCAACATTCTATTCCCAATAAGTCTGGCGCCGATTGCCGAATCTTCGCGAAATTTTCCAAACTTTTGACCAGCTCCGCCCCTACCCTGAAAGTTTTGCGGTGATTCGTCAAGCGGGGGCCGAGAAAAAAAGGGGTCCCAAAACGCGTTTTCCCCATGCAATTTCCCATAGGACCTGTTGTCGCAGCTCCAGCCCGAACTGCTGAACGGAATTACACCAAATTTGGCAAAGAGGTAGTCCTCAGTTCAGACTCGTGCCTTTTGCTTAAATGGTGTAAATCCGTTCAGTAGAGAAAATTAGAGTTAAAAGTTAGTGATATCTATGGCCGAGGAGGATCCGCGGACCCTCCCCGCACCCAGCGCGCACCCTGCCGTGCACGAGCTGAATGATAATTGGCTGTCAACACTCCAGATCAGGAAGTGTTGGCAGCCTTCTTGTGCCTCGGTAGAACCGAGGCACAAGAAGCCCCATAAAAAACATCTCAAAACGCAAAAAGGGGGCAGGGTAGAAACACCCTGACCCCCTAGGCCTGCTCAGGGGGTCCTACAAGGACCCCCAAGGCCCCAAAAAATTATTATTTTTTTTAAAAATCGCGGGATGCGCGTAGGGTCCGCGCATCCCGCTGAGGAAAAAAAAAACGAAGCGCGGCCTCCCGCGCTTCGTTTACAATTAGCCCCCGGGGGGGCCAAGTCCCAGGGGCAATTTTTATAGTCATGGCCCCCCCGCCACACCCCGGGGCTTGTTTTTTTTTCTAAACCCTGTGTGGGGGGGGGGCTCAAGCCCCCCACATGCCCTGGGGGCCGCCACCTCCCCGGGGCACTACATATTTAAAGTAGGGGGTCCGATACAGACCCACAATCCCCGGGGACCACCACCCCCGGGGCTTTAACTTAAGTGGGAGGGGGGCCTTGTCGTGGCCCTGGGGACCGCCACCCCCCAGGGCCGGCTCCTGCAGTGTCCCGGGGTGCCCACCCCCGGGACACTGCTGTTTGCAATGGCAGGGCGGGAGCCTCGCGGCTCCCACCCTGCCATTGCAAACTGCTTTGCTTTTCCACATGGGGAGCAGCATGTTAGCTGCTCCCCATGTAGAAAAGCAATGCCGGCTCCCGCAGGAGGCGGGGAGCCGGCGGGGCCATGGGGGGATTGGGGACCCCCCCACGGTCCCCAACGGAGGCCAGGCCCCGGGGGATGGGTTCCCCGGGGCCAAAAGAGGCCACAGGAAGGGGGCAAGGCAGCCCTCCGCCAAAAAAACCCAAAAGTAAACAAAAAAGGACCATGCCCCGGGGGGTGGGGTCCCCGGGGCAAATTAAGGCCTCCGGAGGGGGGCCACGCGGCCCCCCTCCACAGTTTAAAAGAAAACAAATAGGGGGATGGCCCTGGGGGATGGTGTCCCCAGGGCCAAAAAATAAGAAAAAGAAGGGGAGCTACACAGCCCCCCTTCTTAAAAAGAAAAAAATGGGATCGGGAGGAGGCCACGCTCCCTCCTTTCATCACTCTGCAAACACGCCCCCTGGCACGTTTGCAGAGGGGGAACGAATTCCCCTTCAATACTGGGGGTCCCTGGGGGCCAACTAATCCACCAGGAACCTCCAGTATGCGCCAGGGGGCTGCATTGCAGAGAGATGTAATGAGGCCACGCCCATTTTTACACCTCTCTGCAACGCAACTCCGTGGCACTTACTGGAGGTAGCTGGTGGGCTAGTTGGCAGCCAGGGGACCTCAGGATTCAAGGGGACTTGATCTCCCAATTTAAAACGCGCCACGGGGCACGTTTGCACAGTGGTGAAGGTAGGGGGCAGGGCCTGAGGTGATACTGTGCAAACATGCCCTGTGGCACGTTTTAAGGTGGGGAATTCATTCCTCTTCAATCCAGAGGTCCCCTAGGGGACAACTAGGCCACCAGGTACCTCCACTAAGCGCCACGGAGATGCGTTGCAGAGTGTTGTAAAAAGGGGTGTGGCCTCTGAACACCTCTCTGCAACGCAGCTCCTTGGCGCATACTGGAGGTACCTGGTGGGCTAGTGTGACGCCAGGGGACCTCAGGATTCAAGGGCACTTAATCCCCCAACTTAAAACACCCCACGGGGCGCATTTGCACAGTGGTGAAGGTAGGGGGCGGGGCCTGAGGCAATATGTGTGCAAACACGCCCTGTGGCACGTTTTAAGATGGGGAATTAATTCCTCTTAAATCCTGAGGGTCCCTGGGGACCAACTAGCCCACCAGATACCTTAAGTAAGCGCCACAGAGCTGCGTTGCAGAGTGTTGTAAAAAGGGGCGTGGCCACTGAACACCTCTCTGCAATGCAGCCCCCTGGCGCATACCGGAGGTACCTGGTGGGCTAGTTGGCCCCCAGGGGACCTCAGGGTTGAAGAGGAATTAATTCCCCAACTTAAAACGCACCACAGGGCGTGTTTGCACACATATCAACTCAGGCCCCGCCCCCTTCCTTCATCATTGTACAAATATTCCTCTAAAATCAGCCGAACTACGAATTCCGATTTACTCACCTGTTATCAGGAGAGAACCCAGTGCTGCATCTTTTAGCCCAGCACTGACCCTGAAAAGCAAATCTAAGCGTATTTACCAGTAACTTGTATTTCCGTCCATAGGAATCCATTGTGTGGTTTTCAGCAGAAAAGTTTCTAAGTGTCTATTTTCACAAACTAAAAATATTCCTCTAAAATCAGCCGAACTACGAATTCCGATTTACTCACCTGTTATCAGGAGAGAACCCACGGCTGCATCTTTTAGCCCAGCACTGACTCTGAAAAGTAATTCTAAGCGTACTTACCAGTAACTTGTATTTCCTTCCATGGGAATTCATTGTGTGGTTTTCACCAGAAAATTTTCTAAGTGTCCATTTTTGAAATGTATAAATATTCCTCTAAAATCAGCCAAACTAAGAATTCCGATTTACACACCTGTAATCAGGAGAGAAACCTGGGCTGCATCTTTTAACCCAGCACTGACTCTGAAAAGTAATTCTAAGCGTACTTACCAGTAACTTGTATTTCCTTCCATAGGAATCCATTGTGTGGTTTTCAGCAGAAAAGTTTCTAAGTGTCCATTTTTGAAATGTATAAATATTCCTCTAAAATCAGCCAAACTAAGAATTCCGATTTACACACCTGTAATCAGGAGAGAAACCTGGGCTGCATCTTTTAGCCCAGCACTGACTCTGAAAAGTAATTCTAAGCGTACTTACCAGTAACTTGTATTTCCTTCCATAGGAATCCATTGTGTGGTTTTCAGCAGAAAAGTTTCGAAGTGTCTATTTTCACAAACAAAAAATATTTCCAAAAAATCGTCTGTATGACTTAAACACATTCTTTCAACTGTTTACAGGAGGTTGGCCAGTGCTGGATCCAGGATCCACCACTGAGTAAGAAAAGGTAACGATAACACTACTTACCTGCTAAGTGAATTTTCTGCCGTAGGATAACATTGGAGATTCTATGTGAAAAAATTTCTAAGTGTCAACTTTTAAAATACAATAATATTCCTTCAAAATCACTACTGTAACCAAAACGCTTTTACTCAACTGTTTACAGGAGATGTCCAAGAACTGAATCTAGGATCCAGTCCTGTGGTTAGAAAAGTAATCCATAAAGTAACTAATTGCATTTAACTAGAAATTCACATTGAGCTCAATGTTGCTTTGTGTTTGAAATTGGGTTGGCCATTGCAACAACTGTAACTACTGTACTTAAAAGTCTGTTGCCTATTTGCCAAGTATTTAAACTAAAGTAATTCATTCTGAGAAAGTATATTTTGTATTGTAATGTATAATGTAATTATAATGTAATCAAAAAAAATATCTAAAAATAAATAGTTTAAAAAATGTAGTAAATCAGTATCAAAAAAATCATTATAACAATTAATACATTAAAAATTGTCATTTACAAAACCTTTGAAATTCACTGAAAAAAACATAGGTTTCAGGCCTGATATAGTTAGGAATTAGCATTTAAAAAACCTTTGAAATTCACTGAAAAAACCATAGGTTTCAGGCCGGATATAGTTAGGAATTCACATTTAAAAAAACCTTTGAAATTCACTGAAAAAACCAAAGGTTTCAGGGACGTCACATATTACATCACTCATGACATGGTCAGTGACATCACTGATTACATCACTGAAATGACATCACTGATGACATCACTGATGACGTCATCCAGTGAGTGTGTGTTTCTGTAAATTTTAAATATGTTTAATATATATATAGGGAAAAACCTATGGAAGAATGAGTGGGTGTATAAGTGTGTGAATGGATGATTTAGTAGGTGCGTGACTGACTCTATAAGTGAGTCATTAAATGTATCTTACTGCAGACTAGTGACTAAACCGTGTGAATGTCTGTATCTGTCTGTCTGTTGGTGTATAAGCGGCTGCATGATTTTGTGAATAGCTATATGAGTGTCTCTATGGGTTATTGATTGGTTGTCTGAGTATCTGCATGGGTGCCTGAGTGTTTGTGTGGGTGGGGTGTGTGACTCTGTGCATACATGTGTAAGTGGGTGATTCTATGGGTGCATGGTTTTAAGAGTGCATCTGTGATGGACTATATGGTTGGGTGAGTGTATGTATGGGTGTGTTAGTGATTGAATGTATATCTCAGTGGTACATGTGTGAGTAACTACATATGTGAAAGGCAGTATATATGTGTGTAAGAGTATATAAGTGGGTATATGTGAGAGTGTGTGGTTGTGAGAGTGGCTGTATGGATGAGTGTGTGCTTGTATCAGTGATTGTATAAGAGCGTAAGAATGTGGTACTATTTTTATGAGTAAGTGAACTTGTGTGTGTATAACTGCATAGGTGAGTAAATGGGAGTGTGATTAATTATTTGCATGACTGACTAGGTGTGAGAGTACCTCTATGGATGATTGGTGGTGTGTGAGTGTCTATGTAGGTGTATAAATGCATATGATAGTACTGTACTGAGTGACTGTAAGTATGAGTGACTGTACAGGTGAGTGAGTGGATGTGTGTGTAGATCTAAGAGTCAATGAGTGGGTATTTAGTTATTGGTATTGGAGTATCTATGGTTTTGAGAATGGACGTCTGAAATTTTGATTGAGTATATCAAAGGGTGTGAGAAGATGCACTAATTTATCACATGGATGACGTCATCAGTGATGTCATTTCAGATGTCATCAGTGATGTCATTGACCATGTCATGAGTGATGTACTATGTGACGTCATCAGCAGTGCATTGCGGGGGCGCGAGTTATAGTTAGCTGAACTAACTATAACGGGGGAATTTCTAGGGTTTTGGACGAGGGAAATGTCCAGCTAACTATAACGCCCCTGAAACCTATGGTTTTTTCAGTGAATATATATATATATATATATGTATATATACACACACATCACAGTGAATCTCATGAAGTGCATTTTTTAAAGGCTCTTTGGATTTTCAAGAAGGCGTTACAAATAGGAAACTAACACAGAGGTTTGTTCATTGCTAAAGAAACACGAATCCCTTCCAGATCGTGTAGTCTGTTGCAAGTGGGTACTGCTGCTGGATCCCTAGTTTCGCTGTAGTCAGTGTAGGGCATCTTGTCCTTGAGGATGGTTGCAGGTTTACGTGAGTCATTCTCTCTAAGTTTCCTAATGTGCTTCTAGTCAAGTCTTAGATTTCGAGTCCTGGGCCAGTTGCTGATTAGAGGTCTGGAAGGGCTCTTGAGAGGAGCACCATCTTATTTTTAAAAGCCTAACACTCGACTGGTCTGAGAAGCAAAAGCGCCTCCTTGAACATTTTATAATACTTGTCCCAAACTGTACAGAGTGAGCAAGTGTGATAAGCAGTTGCGACTAACAGGGAACGGTGGCGGGGTTGTGGAGGAAGGTGCGTGGGGGATTAGGGGAAAAAAGAAAAGATAACTTACCTGGCGCTCGCCGTCACCAGCCGCCGCCTCTCCTCCAGCAGGAATCAGAAAGCACTCGGCCTCCCAGGATCCCCTGACCAATCGCAAAGATGCCTTACAGCAGCACAGTGCTCAGAGAGGGACTGACTGGGAGGCTGTGCATGTTCTCCACCCAGGCTGTACAATACAGCTGGTGGAGAACATGCAAAGTGTGCATGACCGTTTTGCCGGACCAAGGCGGCCATCCAAACCGTCATGTGCACTTAAGGTGCAGCCACCACTCCTCCTCCCTCGATGTCAGGGAGCCCGGCCCACCCACCCTAACAACCTGACTGCAGTGCAACTGCAATATTAATAATAAAATGATAATAATGTTCCGTTATTATCATTTTACTTTTTGTTTGCATCGCTTTAAAGAAGTGAGGCAACTCTCCTCCACCTTAGCGGAGGAGCCGCCCCTGGTGACGAGCAAGCACATCCTCTGCAAGCAAGTTTGAAAAATGGCTCAGGACTGGGCATTTTGTTCCCAATGCCAGTCGTTACTGCCTTTGTTTCTGGAATGTGTGTGTGGGGGGGAGATAGGGCATCCTGGCAGTCCTGCCCTTTGCGCCTGTCCGCAGAGCAGCCCATAGGAGACTTGACTGCGTTCTATGTGCCTCTGCCTCAGAAGGAGGAAATCTAGGTCTGCCTGGGCTTTGCCAGCTGCCCCAACACAGGATGAGGACTGCAGCTTGTGCTTGGGTCCTCAGTGGCCTTCAGTCTGCACCACTCACCAGGCAGCGTGCCCTAATTACATATAAACAAATGGGTGTAGTCGGTTCATTTTGTTTGGGTGTGCAGATGAGCTGCAGAATATTCTGCTGGCCTATCAGGTCAATCTGGGTCTCTCTCAGTCTTTCACCTAACCTTTCTCAGGCGTGATCAGTTGAAGTATGGTTTTTAAAGTAAATGTGTCTGCTGACTTTCAAGGGCTCATCTAATTGAAAATTAAAATAATTTACAAAACTTCAACAGTTGCATTTTATTGTTGTTTGGCATGGCGCACTCATGAATGAACCTTGTCATCCATTTATGAAGGAGTGCTGAGGGAGACACAAGCCGAGAAGGAGTTTGCAGATTTTGACATCTTTGATGATCCAGAGTCCCCATTTTCGACCTTCAACTTCCAGTATCCCAACGACGCCTTCAAAAGACTGCACGACCTGATGGAGTTCAACACACTAAATAACATTGACGTAAGTATGGTGCAGTGTGCCAGATGTCCTATATGTGAAATGCAGTGAAAAACTTTAAAACACGGTACAGTGGTCACACTTGGCAAAGATATTTAGAAAATGTTTACTGTCACCAGCTTTAGAAAAATTGGTGTTCAATAAAATGATGTTGATCCCAAAAATATTTGTGCACGATGGGCGTAAACACGGACAACATCTGTGTGAAAAGGACAGTCAATGTTTTTTCTAATATTAATATTTTTACAAAAGGTGAATGTTGACGTGCACATGCAACTTTATTTTCTACAATTTTGGGCAACATCTTTGTTTTTTAGAGCTCAGCTGTAACAATAGTGCATTTCCCATCATTATCATTGAAGATAAGAAACCTTTGTGGACTAAAATTTCTCTGCCTCAGGGCAGTGTCCTAAACCAATGTCCTGTTCTGATAAATAGTTTATTTTACAGTTTTCATGCAATTACTAGCTCAAAATCCTTAGCAAAGTTCTTTCATCCGGTATCGTGGATTCTTAAAATATTTGTTTGCCCATCTACATCGCTCACAAAACATGGCTGTGCGATTCGTGACTGGTGCATACCATAGAACAGCGTTTCCTGAATAGTGGGTCGCGAGCAGATTTTTGGTGGGTCGTGAAAGTCAACGGTATAAATAAAAATGTCTGTAAAAATTCTGTATTTATCTTGTCACATTTGCAACCCATGGGCCAAATGTCAGGCTATGGTTTTTTAGCTCGCGATTTGATGGGTTTTAACGGCGGCATTTAGGCCTGCGAATACTTGTACCTAGCGCTGGGACCCCTCACATGAGGTATCTATGCACTTTAGAAAATGCATTATTATTATTATGTCTTCTGACAAATTGCTGCTTCGGTTTTTTAACACGAGGAACAGTGTTTACTAACTCCTCTCACTCTGCAGTCAGAGAAAGAAAAGTAAAATGAATAATGTGATAATCATGCTGGGGTACAGAGTGTGAAAAGAAAAGCTGCAGGATTACACTTTTGTTACACTCAATAAAATGTAAATACCTGCAAACGAACTGTATGCATTGAGCAGTGAGGACAGTCAAAAATAAGTTCATTTTTTTGTGATTGTGAAGTGTGATGGAAACAAAGATTTTAACAGGATCCAAACAAATTGAGACACTAAGTTGACTTGGTGATGCACAAATGATACATATTCACTGAAACCCGATTTCCACACATTATAATTTGTGCTCCATATAGTTTTATCAGTAAAACTGTATGTCTGTGCAAATTTAGTGGCCAGCAGAAAAAGTGCTGCCTGTAACTAACAGTGCGCTCCCAGACAAAGATTTAGTAATGTTAAAAAATAAATGCCCGCCTCATGTCCATTAAAGCTAGGTGGGTCGCCGAAGTTTCTTTCTAACAATTGTGCCCTGGTTCTAAAATTTTTAGTAAGCACTGCCATACACAGCATATTAGCTCAGCCGTCATGAACTTCTTCGGATGCCAGCAGAACTGTCTGTGCGTCACTCAAGATTTTTGGGAACTGGGCCTAATTTTCTCACCTGTTGGTTCAGAAATTACTATCCTGGCCATTGCCTGTGCTCTTTTTTTATCACCTTTTTCTGCTTCGGAGAACTAGAAAAGCTTGTATGATGCAAAATCTTGGGATACACTCCAAAATAAACTGCTCAATTGAAAAACCACATGATTGATCTCTTCAGTGAAAGATTCGTCATTTATGGTTCTTGAACCATACATCAACTCTTTATGTAGTTAAGTATTAATTTGACAATGATACTACGTTAGTTGTCCTAGCTAACTGGCGATGAGCTAATTTAGCATTTTTTGCCTAATGTGCGCATTGCTGTTTTAATTAAAAAAAACATTTTTTTAAACAATATTTGTTCAAGTTTCATCAGTCTTCGTTATTCCCAACTCCAGAGTTAAGAAACATAAACATATGTAACTGAAGTGAAGGTCACAGCAACGTTTTTATTTTGGAGTTTTGGAAGGAAAGGACAATTAGATTGGGAAAGTTTGCAGACTCATTCAGAAGCCGATTTAAAATCTGGAAGTAATAGTTTCTAGTGGCAATTTTGTCTTCACTAGATATTGAAGCCAGGTTTGATGTTTACCTTGAATAAATGGTGTATAACCCATATTTTTGCGGCATTTAATTGCATATGGTGTACACCTCCATTTGCTGGCTGAAATCATTCACAAAAATTGCGAAATCAAATTCAGTATTGTCGCAGTTTCTCTAGAGCTTAATCGTGAAATGCTGTAGTTGGATACGAGTCCTCAAGAGAGTCTGCTCATGGGGCTCATTATTGGAGAAAGCTATTTTGATTAAAATCATGTGGAATCTAGTGAGAGTCTTCTCCCGGGAGAGTAGAGGATACAAAAAATAGTATAATTCACATATATTCACCGTATGTGATAATATGTTCAAAGTTATTTCATGCAAAATATTGCAATAAAAATAAGCGTCTGGTGGGGAGGGAAAACATGCAGGATTTACGCGAATCAAAACAAGTATTGCAAACCTTTAGTAGTGCAAAAGTCTCAAGTCTTCCAACCCTGGCCTCTAAGAAGCCTTTAAATCCTTAAGTTAAAGAGAATTGAATGACGAGAATGGATATTAATAATGCCCAGAATCTATGGCCTTCGTGTCCCAGATGATCTTCTGGTAACTGACTGGTAAATCCAAAAATGCATGCCACAAATCAGAATTTATTTGCTTTCTCAAATAAGTACAGAAATGGTATGGAAATGGTCAGCTGATGAAACAACCGCTAACACTTGTACCTATATGTTTAGTAGATCAAATATCCTTTTTTTCAGTTGGAGCATTATGCCCCCTGAGTATTGCAGATGATACTAAATGCAGTATAGAACATGATCATTTTCATGTGTTGCTAAATGTACTGTACTTTTCCTCACACCACTAAAATAACGCACATCCTCCATGTCATGTTGAAGTGATTTCTGTCCACATATAAATTTGTAGGTCATATTCTGTAGAAAATCGGCCTTTTCTTGGGGTCTCCCCATATTTTTCACCTTTTGCTAGACCCTATATTTATGCTGGATTAAGAACTCTGCACTTTCCCCCTACTAATCAGTAGTAAAGTGCCTGTACTCTTCCTTTAAACATGGTTGAATTGGCATATTCCTAATTGGTATGTCTAACTTACCCATATTTCCCTAGTATATAGTATATGGTAGCAAGATGTACCCAGGACTGGGAATATTAAAAAGTCACCCCTATGTAGGCCTGGCCTCCTACAAGGCAGGGTGCATGATATTTAAAAGTAGGTCATGGAGAAATTTAATGTTAACATGTCCTTACAGTGACTAGCACCGAAAAGCTATTTTCCACTATGGCTGGGCTAACTGTCCTATGTGGAAAACCAGAATACGGATTAAACATCCTATTCCTGTACTTTGGGCATGGGAATAGCTAGAAAAATAATTAAATAACTATTTTTAATAACTATTAAAAATCCAAATCAATGATAGTCTAATAGATTTCTAATCAATAGTAAGGAAAAGTATGTACCTTTTTTCTGCCCGATGGTCCTGGAAGAAAACTTAGCATTTGCTCTCCCACTTCTGATAGCCAGTAATTAGTATTTGAAGAAGTGTTAAAACTACTCCCAGAACAGAGAACAAAGGCCTGGGTGTTGCTCCCTTGACATGATGGCGAGTGGGGTTGGGTCTAGGAAATGGATTAACTTCCAAGAGACCTCCCCTGTCACAGGCAAATGTTAGCTTACACCTGGGCAGGGTCCTTCCTTTGTTCCCCCCAGTCAGGCAGGCTCCAATCACCGATTGAATGTCAAATCCTGCTTGACAGGTATGCTGGGTTTTTACATAGAGCACTGGGCAGTTGCACTTAAAGGACGGGCTACAGGATGCCAAATTAATTCTTGGGTATCCACTGTCCTGTTGGTGAAGGACATGCTTTGCCCACCAGACCTCTGTCTCTGGGCTTTTCCATATAACACAAGGGGCACACTTGAAAGTCTTGAAAACAGGATACCAAAACAATTCTTGTGTAATCCCGGTCTAGTTGTTGGAAACTCTGTTTTGTTCTACCAGACTTCCTTCTGTGGGTTTATTGTTGTGGGTACAGTGACTCCCCCAAACTGAATCTTAGTGTTCGATGTGGTAAGGCACTAGGATTACCATAGTTTTGCCCCCCCCCCCCCGCTGTTGCGACAGGTATGGATTAGGAAGTGGCTATGAGAAAGAAGGTGCGTGAAAACAGATTTACCCCACATTCTTCCACAGGGATGTCTCCCTTTGGGTTGTTCAAGATAAAGGTAGCAATTACTGAAATGACTCTTTCTTGGGTCACTGTCAAAAGACCTTTGGTTGATGGTGCTGTTGGTAGCACAAAAGGGTGGAGGAAAAGGGAGAGATTGACGATGGAAAAGAGGAAGAGCTGGTTTGATGAGAGAAGAGCTGCAAAGAGCACAGTTGTGTCTGTGGGGGATTGGGTTAAGATCAGGTCTCCTCGAAAGGGTAAAAAGAACTCGAAGTTCAGTGAATCATTTAAAGTTATCAAGGTTTTCAAAAATGCAATTAAAACTAGTGACCACAGAGTGTGAACCTTGAATAGTGTGGCCAAAGGCCAACCCAATAGTGAGGATGTAAAAAAAAAATGGGGTGCACAACATAATGTTGCTAGACCTCATCGGTTGGTAAAAGTTCCACTCCGGTTGCAAGACTGTTTGTTGAGAACTGCAGTGTTTCACATAGGTTTGGCGCCTATTTTATTTGTTCTTGTTTATTATCTTAAAGTTCAAGTGGCCCTTCATATGCTTTTGTAATAGTGGAGAGGAGGTGATGTGGTGTTCTGTATCTACTCTGGAATACTCTAGTGGTGTCCAGGTAGTGATGCCTTGAATGTAGAATGTGGAGGGTTGCCTAGAGAGGTGGATCTCGAGTGACAGACAGCAGTTGAAGGATGTTCATCGTGGATGGGGTCTCTGATTCATGAAGACTACAATAAATACTCCTTTAAACTGACCTGGATCCTCGCCTCTTTTGTCACATGGGAGACCAGGATGTTACACCCTTCCTGACATCTACAAATCAAAAGGTAGGGCTAAGGCTATTCTTTGTTCTTCCAGCTGTCCCTCCCCACTCATTGATAGCTAACCCCTACTAAGTCAACAGTTAACACTACCATCCTTCCTAGACTGAGACGTAGGCCATCGTCCACTGAGGCAGGGTGGTTAACGCTGCCAGCCAAGGATGTGTTTCCATCTCTGGAGATGTGCTGAATAGCAGGACTGGTTTCACCCGGGTCTGCATTAGGCAGCCTAAAGTACATTTCTATGATGTCACATTTTCACTCAATCTATCAAAAATCTGATTCCATCATTAAATCAGATTTTGAAAATTAAGTGGGCAATAACTTTGAATGCTTTTTAAAGTTTTTGTCAGATGAAGATTAGAGTAAAAGGTTTTAATCCCAACTAGGCCTGTTTTATGGAAAATGTCGCTGAACCTACACCATGGAATTGCTCTCAGGACGTCAGTCACTGTGAGGGTACCCTTTTGAAATATATAGGGTGCCACTTTTTTGATATATTATAAACCCTGCCTTGTGAGCTTACAAAGTACACTTTAGGGGTGACTTATTGATATTATTAAAATATAAATAAGTTCTCCAATATAGTGAAGGCATTTATCTTGCCATGTGCTACTGTAGAGTCTTTAAACTGCAGCCTCACCAGAGCAAAGTGGGTCGCTCGGCAGACGTATACTCTTGACATTTATGTGGGTGAAGTAAATACATACTGCAGTCCACTCATGACATTTAATCTCCATGCCATAAGTGCATTATAGGCAACATTTTATTAGACGTATCCTGTAGGTAACTAGGCAAAAATAGAGTTCCAGTGCACAGCTCATGTTATTTGGTGGGGAGAGGGAGAATCACAGCCACTTGCGGGACCACAGTAAAAAATGTCAATCATTAAAAAGTTTTGTTGTGCTAAAAAATCGTTTGAAGTAGCTTTGTAATCTCAAACCCCCAGCAACACCTCAAATAAAATATATTCATCTTGATGCATTTACGGGTTTGGTCGCAGAGCGCGGGTAGTTTATTTTTCTATTTTCACCAGGCACCGAGGATCTCATCATGGAGTACTAGGCTCCAGGCACCTCTCAGCGCTACAGTGATAGGGAGTGACATGACATCGTAGCCTCCATAGAATTCTAGCTGGCTCTGTTAGCTTAAATAGAATTGGGCCTGGCTTTAATTGCCAGCCTCACAGGGCTTACTGGTTGCAGTATGAGCTTGGAACCAAGATATTCCACTGACTTGCGGGAAGAGTCTATACATTAGAACTCTGTACGGCAGGAGACCTAAGCTATCCAACCAGACGCATAAGGAAGATGCTAGATCTGGACACATTTATAATGTACGTAAGAAAAGAAAATGTATGTCGAGTAAGTTACATCAGTTTTTTTAAGGGATAATCTTTTGCCAATAATTTCTGCAGCCAGAGCCAGTATGGTGCTGATCTCTGAAGCTGAAACACAGGCAGCAGGGTCCCTGAATAAATCCAGGCCACTGACCAACTTACCTATTGTGCAAATCTGAATTATTAGCCTGAGTGTGAAAGCCAATACACCCACTGTGGTCTTCGAACTGGACCAGTTCAGATAAAGGGTCAGTAGGATTTGTAAATGAGTATTTCCAGGCCTTACTTTCCTCCACAGGTCACCTAACTTACCAGCATGCTACCACTGGCAGTGACATGGCTTCCAACGATGCACCAAGGCCGGCCAAAGTCCTTATTAAAAAAATCTGCACCGTGTTCAGAAGTTTATATTAAGTATAGTGAGAGGTTTAATAAGAAATAGTTTTATATGCCCCATATATGAGAACTTTCACTTCTCATGATAGGTTTCCAGAGTGACAGGGAGCCAACATCTGATTCTAGGCTGTTGTTAGTCAGGACACCAGGCTAGAGCAGGCTGATGTCACTCCAGGCAACAGACTTCTGCCCTCAGACTTCTTTCAAGTCAGGTGAAACAGGACATGATTGCTATCGGTAGCTAAAGCCAGGCTTTGCAGAAACGCAATGAAGGTACGCCACCCCACTAGCGAAAGCAAAGAAGGAAGAAGTGAACTTCCAAAAAGAGCAGTCTTGCTTTAAATCGTCTATGTGGCCCTTTTCACTGGGAGCATCTTGTCCAGGCTGAGATTGTGTTTAATAGCATCTGACCCAGAGCCGCCTGAATCTGTTAAACTGATCTTTAATGACTGTTTATTGTCATCATTGCCAGGATCTGAACTCTTGTATAAAATGTCCTGCTTGGAATTTTGTGCAGACGTATTTCGTGCAGCATTCAGGTCATCTGACCGGCGCGTGCAGGCTTACATCATTGCCACTGGCATGCCTCATTGGCCCCTCTTCCGGTAAAGCACTCCAGACACCCTCGTAAAGCAGAGAGCCATAGTTCCCTATTGGTGGGCATGGGATGCATCCCGGAAATGTCTGGCCACAGCAGTCATCTCCCGGCCGCTGTCCAAGAATGTTTTCAGGAAGGAATACAATCTGATTGCGCGGGGATAACCCCTCGGCGTCTTAGTGCGTTTGCTAGAGTAAAACCTCCACAGTTTTGAAAGCATGCCTATAATAATGTAGAATACACCACTGCATTGCGTCATTGTGAAATGACATGAAGTACTAGTCTGGGTTTCTTCCTTATTCGAGTTGCCGCAGTTTCTAAATTTTCTCTCTCCCTTTCATTGTTGTTTTCTAACGTTTTACTGACCTTCGCTTTAGGTTCCATACACCCTATAGGTTTTTGATCTAGAAACATTTTTCAACCACGACTGAGGCGTGTGGAAAGAGTTCTGGGGACACAGTCCCTGCACTTTGTCCATTCCCAGAGTCTACTGACTTACGAAATATGACCATTATTGCCTGATGGTGTGGGCCAAGTCGGTTTCAGTGCCCAACCAAGACTATGGGTCCAGAACAAAGGCTCGAAACGAAGGCATATGTAATTGAAGTATTGTTTCTTTCTGGCTGCAAGATAGTCTTATACACAAGGGTTCACATTAGCACCCTTTCAATAAAAGTCAATTTCCTTCTTGTGTGCCCTCCTCGCACAGATCCATCCAGACTCACTGGTGTCTCGTAGCCTTGAACTTCTCTTTCACTCCTCCCTTGAATGATTCACAAACAGTACCCTGCACTTATCTACTTCAAATGTCTAGGCACATGAGAGAGCAATGCACCTACAACAGCAGGGAGCAAACCTAGAGAAAAGCATTTGAAAAATTAAGACCACAGAAAAAGGGTTGTTTTCATTTCTGTAGCATCCATTTTTCTGATGCCTTTGTCAACTCCCCCTGTGCCCCCCTGCCACCCCTCCCCAGTGCTCCTGTGCCACGTGCCAACTGATTTCTGATTTAAAGTAGTCCCTCAAGCATCCCAGTGGTCGTGGTGAGTACCCCTAATAGAACAAAATTACTTCTGTGGGCTGATCAAGTTGTGATGGGCAGTGTCTCAAACCAATGACTGGAGGTTCTGCTACAAAATAAGCTAATAGCTGAAGGAGGTTGATACAAATCCCTTTAAATTAAGTATAGAATACTATATGTTTGCCATAAAAGATGCAAGTGCCATACAGGTCAAACAAGACGTGGAAAAAATAGATGTATTTCTCCAAACATCTCTGTTACAGTTCAGAGAGATGACATATTTCATTTCATTTCATTTATTCCATTTGTAACGCGCTCGGCTACTCAGGAGTGTCCCGGCGCGAACCAAAAGGGGGGGAAAGAGACATTCATACAAAAAGGAGTGTTTTAAGCTTTTTCTTGAAAGATGCGAGCTCCTGAGTGTGGCGAAGATCAAGAGGAAGGGCATTCCAGGCCCTACTAGCTCTGACCACCAGAGAGCTGCCTCCCATCCTCTGAAGCTTGAATCGCGGGACGACAGCCAGGCGGAGAGCCGAAGAGCGCATGACCCTAGCAGGCGCATAAAAGGCAAAGCGTCTTTGAAGATAGAGTGGGCCCTGCCCATGAAGAGCACGATGTGCCAGGACCAAAGATTTAAATTTAATCTTGGCCGAGATCGGCAGCCAGTGAAGAGATTTAAGGTGCGTGGTGACGCTCGACCTAGATGGAAAACCTAAGACCAGCCTAGCCGCCGTGTTCTGGACCACCTGCAGCTTCCTGACCAAATAACCAGGTGCTCCAGTGAACAAGGAATTGGCATAGTCTAGCCGAGAGAGAATAAGCGCGCAGGCCACGGTTACTCTGGCTGCCTGCGGGATCAGAGGGAAGAAGCTTCTGAGTGTTTTAATCAGGCCAAAGCAGCATCCGGCCGTTTTCTTAATGTGTGTGGAGAAGGACAGGTTCTCCTCAAACCAAATGCCCAGGTTCTTAGTGGGCTGTCCTTCCGAAAAGGGAGGAGGGAGCTCTTGAGGCCACAGCTGTTGACGGAAGTCAGTAGGAAACGTGCCGAAGAGCAAGATCTCAGATTTCTGCTCATTGCACTTGAGCTGAGCATTAGCCAGCCAGGAAAAGATGGATCGAAGGCACTGTTGGGCGGCCAGTACAGAGCTGGAGGTCTTATCCCACGTAAAAAGTAGCTGGGTGTCGTCCGCATACGCCAGTACCTTAGCCCCCAGATCCTCTGCAAGATGAATCAACGGTGTGACGTAAATATTGAAGAGCAGGGGGCTAAGTGCAGAGCCCTGCGGGACTCCCGTAGTGACCAAATGCGGGGAGGAACTAAACGGGGGGATCCAGATCTGTTCGGCCCTTTCCTCCAGAAAAGACCTGAGCCAGCCCCACACGGCCCCAGAGACTCCAATCTCCGTGAGACGGGTCAACAAAAGGCCGTGTGGGACCGTATCAAAGGCCGCCGAGAGGTCCAATAGGATCAGGGCAGCTCTGCCCCCATCATCCAGGCAAGTTCGAACCGCCTCAACCACCTCGACCAGGACCGTCTCGGTGCAATGGCCAGTCCGAAACCCCGATTGAGCCTGGTGTAAAATACCCTCCGACTCCACAAAATCCGACAACTGTTTGTGCACCACCTTCTCACAAACCTTAGCAATAGCAGGGAGGAGGGAGATGGGCCGATAGCTGACCGGATTGAGCGGGTCCAAAGACGGTTTCTTCAGCAAAGGAAGAATCTTTGCCTGCTTCCAGACCTGAGGGACCACCATAGACTGAAGGGAAAGGTTGATAATCAAATTAACCTCCAGATAGATACAATCGGCAGCCTCTGCTAAGAGTCTGGCCGGGCATGCATCAGCAGGGGATCCCGACTTGAGCCCTTTAAGAATTTTCAGAGTTTCCAAGGGAGAAACCGGGGAAAAAGCAGACAGTAAGGTAGAGGGAGTGGGCAAAGCAGTCCGTACAACATCCCGTACATCACTGTCAGGAGAAAAAGATGCCTGAATGGCCAGTATCTTATCTCTAAAAAACTCTGACAGAGTATTACACCAATCGAGAGAGGAGGGTGTGGAACTTTTCTGAGCCAAAGGAGAGATGAAGCTCTGAACTATAGCGAAGATTTCTTTGGAATTGTTCCTGGCCGCCTCAATGCGGACTGCATAAAACTGCCTTTTAGCCGCAGATATGGCGCCATAGTAGGATCTTTGCATAGAACGTAGTTTTAATTTCGCCTCGGGGCAGTAATTACTCTTCCGCCATGCCCGCTCCAAGATTTTGCAATCGTGTTTTAGAGCTTTGAGAGCCGGGGTAAACCATGGTTTAGAGGGGGATGCTCTGGCTGGTTTTATGGGCTGACGAGAGGTAACAGAAATCACCGCTTTGGACAGCCAATCCGTGAGTCCCGTCATACACTCTTCTAAGCTCCCGGACAGTGCCGGCCTGGTGGAGTCCAAAGCGTGCAGAAAGTCCTGGGTGTCAATTTTCCCCAGGACAGGTTTCGAAAAGCCAGGCAACCCAGCCTCTGTCCTGGAGACTGTCCAGGAAAAATACGATATATAGTGGTCGGACCACGTCAGAGGGAGAGGGTCGTTAACCGTGATGGCAAAATTGGAGCAAATAGGATCCAATAGATGGCCAGCCTGATGAGTAGGCAGGCGAACAAGCTGGACAAGTTGGGCCACGGCTAGATGATCCAATATGTCCATCACCTCCCTCTCATGAGGCATATCCAAGTGAAAATTCAGGTCTCCCAACACCAAATAATGAGAGAACCTGACCGCCCTAGCAGTAAGGGAATCTCCCCAAGTTTGGAGAAAAGAGCCGGGCGGGCCCGGTGGCCGATAGATCAGGGAGGCCCCAAGAGTGAAGTGAGCTGAAAGTCGGACACTAAAGTCCAATACCTCACAGCCTGCCCAATCCTGAGAGTCACCCAAGGAAAGATCCCAGCATTCTTTGTAGATGACAGCAACACCTCCCACTCTTGACCCTTTACGATCAGCTCTCAAGATCTTATAGCCCAAAGGGGTGGCCAACGCGACTATAGGGGCCGCGGAGGAGTCAAGCCAGGTCTCCGTAAGAAACAGCATATCCAAGGCCCCATCCTCTAACAGCCCATGAACTTCCGCATGATGTTTTCTTAGTGAGCGAACATTGATGAGTGCAGCAGAAAGCTGCACCGGGATAGATCCCCCTTTAAAACCCGGGGTTATAGTAGGGGGAAGCGCACAAACCAACCCCAACTGGAAACCGCAATAACTACAGGCTCCAAGCGGGATGACTGTAACATCCCACGCATGTGAATGACGACAGGCTGCCACATTCAAGCCCCTGAGAGCGGCCCCAGAATATACCACCCGACCGGCAGTAACAAGAGAGCGCACGGTTCGTGGTGCAGCGTTTCTGGCGCTGGTCGCTGCCGGGGCGCGGACGGGCGCAGACGGGCTTTCCTTTGGCGCGCCATCGGCGCGCCCGCTGCACGCGTCCGCTGCGCGTCCGTGCGACGCGCATTAAATGCGACCCTGGTAAAAACAACTAGCGCGCTGACCTGCGCCAGTAGCAAGATGGCGTCGCGAGGGAAGGAAAAGCCCTCCAACCCTCGCCGCGACCAGCAGATAGGTAGATTAAAAGAGGAATGTGCAAAATAGGCAATTAGTAATCTTTTAAAGTGCGGGTATGAGGAAAATGAATAAGCAGCAGGCCAATGATAAAACTCGTAGCTCGTAACTTGTAACACAGTAAAAACATCCCCACATAAGCAGCAAAAGCGAAACACACAATCACAGTACGTGTCTCAACCCGGGAACCCCCTTGACAGATATGATCACATTTGAGTGCCAAGCATCACGCAAAATTCAAACCGTGAAGCCTGGAGTGGCAGTGGTATGACAACAAGGGAAAACGTAGTTGAATAAATGTGTCTGAAAATCTCTGTTTTCAGCGTGTTAATGAGCTTATTACTTGAACCGCTGATGGTCAAAGTTCACACACACATGGAAACTATTTCCAGCTTTAAGGTCCTTGTAGTTACCAACAGCAAATACACTAGCATTTTCGACATTTAGTAAAGGTATTGTGTTAGATGAGACTGAAATAGTAAATGATTGTTAACGCCCAAATTGTGAAGGCAATTTGGTGACCTGTGTAGACCCAAGCACTTACAACAAAAGCCCCCTATCTTTGGCGCTTCTTCATCGCCAGGCCGGCAGATCTTGGCCGTTGTTTCAGAATGGAGGTGTAACAAATTTAATTTAAAATATCATCAACTTTCAGAAACCTAATGCTCAGTCAATGATTGGTTTGGAACAGTTTTTAAACTTTTATTTCTCGTTAGGAGATTAGTATTGTTTTTATACAGATTCGTAAATTTACAGAAATATCAAGAAAAAGGTTTCATTAGAATCGGCATAATATTGACAGTGTTTTCCATACAGGAAATAGTCCCTATCTTAATCTAAGAGTCCTAACCTAAATAGGAAACCAGAAAGAGTTATTTTGGAAAAGAGCAAAATTCTGGAGCATTTAGTTAGCTAAAGAATGTATTTCCCATAAAGAGTATTTCAGAAAACTCAGCGGAGTTCCATAACCAGTTGCAGTAGCAACTGATCAAAGAGAAGAGATCACAGCAGTAGGTATGATCAGCTGTTGGAGAAAGTCTCCTCGCCAAAAGATCAGGATTATAGGAAATCGCTGTTGGCAGTAGCACACAGCAATCTGGGCAAAAGTAAGGAAAGGATAATGCATGAAGCATCAAGGGTGAGGTGGAAAGGAAAGGAATGTTGTTAAGAGCCTCCAAAGCATTCACAATGAAACCTCTCTAACTAGGAACACGTATATATATGAAAAAACAAACATTTGCAACATTCAGCACAATTCGTCTAATGGAAATGTGTCTTCCGATCTGTCGTCTCCCCTCCCATATCCTAAAGTAAATATTCATGCCAGTGAGCATTGATCTGAGAGTTTCTAGTGTCATGCACTGGATACATGAGGTAAAGGTCTCATGAGAAGCCGTGCAGGCCTATTCTGTTAGCCGTTGTCAGTATCTCCTTGTGTGGACCAAGGGATAGTTTTAAGCAATGAAACAGAAAGGTGTGGGAGCACACTGCTGCACCTCTCAGCACAGTTCGCCCCTTAGCATTACGGTAAATGCAGTTTATAGTACATGCTTACTTGTATAATTTCTGGAGTATTTCACCAAAGTTGGTGCAGGTTAGTGCTGTAAATCTCTAGACACGTGTTTCTGGATATCATCCCTCATCAGTAGAGATGAAAAAAACTAATTTAATCTGGGGTTGCTGAGCAGGCTACCACAATCCTTTCAGGTCTCAGTACCTCTCACAGGCGCATCTCCACATGCTCGTCAGCTCAATCGCTCAAGAGAGCCTTTTCAAACAGAAAGGGTTCCTCAAAACTGAGTATCATTGGGCCACACCTTCAGCTAGAGGCACAAATAAGCAATGGTCTTGGCCCTATGTGATGGTCTGTTTAAATTCTGTACAACATTTATGATAAAAAGAGAAGACCATGCAACTCTTGAGACCACTTGATAAAATTCCAGACAAAACTACATCACACAACCTCCTTAGTATACAGAGAGCTCCTTCTGAGTTTACAACATGCCACTCACTTTGTCTTACATGAGCCTCCCTGTGTTCCACTGCCACAGTCATGATCTACACAAGGTTTCAGTGGAGGCTGCAGTATCCCAGCTGATTCAAATGCTTTGTGCTGTTACACTTTCAGCACCTCCTTGATCCACTTTGGTTACTCAAACAAGAGTCCATTGTAAAACACAGGAAGGTCCTGCCTTTTACGCTCAATAACTGTTCCCCTTGTGAACTCCTTATATTTCTTTCTTCTTAACCCCCCACCCCCCCCCCACCTTTGACTACACTCTCAATGCACATAAGCTATATCTGTGCCCCCACAATACCCAACTTTATGATGTACACGGGGTACATGTAAGCATACAACACCCAGCCCCAATATTAACAGAATGCTAGAACAGAGCCAATATGTATAAATACTCTTGAAGCACACAGCTTCATCTGAGAATACAATACCCCTCTTCATGATATATACTGACCTTCATCTGAGACTACACCTCCCTAACCTACTGATGTACTCAAGGCTTTATCCATGACTGCCGCACTCAACCTCATGATGTCCATAGGCCACCTCTGACCATACAGCTCCCAACCTCATGATGCACATATGACTTTATCAGGGTGGG
Organism: Triturus cristatus; assembly: GCF_964204655.1. Lineage (NCBI taxonomy): Eukaryota > Metazoa > Chordata > Amphibia > Caudata > Salamandridae > Triturus > Triturus cristatus. The sequence continues at coordinate 318,295,213 of NC_140586.1, read as the reverse complement.
TTTGGCCATTCCACTAAACTGGCATTTTCCTGGTGGACTACATTCTATGGGAATGCTTTCAAAGGAGGGTGTGCTGCCATGCCCCATGGGCCCAATCTACGCATGGCGTCCTGCGGCATTGGGCTCCTTTTAACATTTTTTGTCTGGGCTAATACACTTGCCCTCTTTCATTCGAGACAACCCCACCCAAACCTCCTGATGTTCACAAAAATATTCTAAGTTAATGGCACCCACACCTTCATAAGGTAATGCTTGTGCCTGCACAGCTTGCCCATAAAAATATTCTGTCCCTTGTTGCTGCTAGAATAGTATGCTCTGCTAAGTGCTTTATGTGTACCCCTTTATGGTGTGTAGCATGGTGAAACCTTTTTCAGCAGTCTTGATCTTTTTTTATCTTTCTAAGATGGTAACATATTTAGGTCACAGTTGTTGGCAGACCTTTTATTACAATGCATCACATATACCTAGAATAGAATAAAATGTATAAGGTGTTTTGTTCATGCCTCAGGACATTTTGGTGCCAGTGACAAATGAGCCAAACCCAAATAGCTGACTTAAGTAAAAAATGTAACAAAGGTAGAGTAACAGAATAAATAGTTCTTTAGAGCCTTCAGAAAGGCCATTTTCACCCAGTGGTTTTAATCTTCTGAGGGAGGTTGTATTAGACCTGAGGTCTTTAGTTATGATAATACTCCACCTCCAGCTTTGCCTTTTTGACTCGAGGTACCACAAACCTACTAGAAGTATTTGGGAATGACAGAGAAGATCCCTCTGGGCTATATAGCGCTCGCATCTGTCTGCTAGAAGATACATTTCAGTTCCTCAGAATACCATATATATCAGATATAGGGTTTTAAACATAATGCTCTCCTCTGCCTGCCAGAGGTCAGTGCAGGATAGTTTTTGCCTGAGATATGTGAGCATATTTCCTTACTTCTGCTTCAAAAGCTTTTCTCCTTTTTTCTTGTGTTTGTCTCGCCGGAGAGAATGTCTCACTAAGTTGCATGTTCCACTGCTGACATCAAACCTTGCTTTGCAGTGCCTGGAGGGGACTATTTTCTCTCCCTCTTTCACCCCCTGCACCCCATCCCACTGTCATCATACCTTATCCCCAGCATCCACTTACTCTCCCAGCAGCTTTTTTTACACAGTTTTTTTCCTCCACTTTTTGCCACCTGCCACAGAATCGGAGTGTGGCTATCTTAAAATGTTTTTAGTACCATTTGAAAATTGCTAACCGCCTGTGCACATACTTCCGTGTGGCAGACACTGACGAATTGCTTCATTTTATTTTAATAAATCCCCTTCATAGATGGCTGCCGCAGATGGGTTCATATTTACAGCAGCCTTCATTACACTGGATTTTTTAAAATAAACCTAAATGCATCGAAAGATGTCTGCTAAAGATGTGCACACATCCATAGCGTCTATCTTTGAACTGCATTTGTTAAAATATTACAATTGTATTTAAAGATAGCCCCTGTAGATGTGCGTACATCCGCGGCAGTCATCTTAATGCATTTTGTAATGTTTTAAAATTCATTCCAAGATGGCTGCCACTGTTGCACGTGCAAGCGAAGCGACTTAGCCAGAAAAAGCTTCGGGAATGCCAATAGTTCCACATTTAGCAGTTTGATCACTAGTACACCTTCTCCTTAAACCAGTGGATTATTTATGATAAAAGTGCTGAGTACAGAGGTGCCCAGTCCATCCAAGTGAATGGCAGAGAACCACGGTAGTGCTGAGTGATAACGTTTAGGAACTAGAGCAGCTGTGAACATAGCTGCTAAGGTTTCAGATTGCTATGTGTGACATTTTCATAATTTCAGTGTAATTATGAGTGACATTTCAACTACTATGAGTGACACTTTCTTGCGAGCACAATCAAGCAATGAAGACAAGGCAAACATATAAATGTCTGAAATAACACCCATTTGGGCAACAAGAAACTCCACCACCAGGCTACAAAATATCACTCTGCCCCCAACACGTAGGATATATCGCAGGATATCTCAGAAGAGTGTATTTCAGCCCCTGCTCTGCCTCTAACCGACAGGGTATCCCGTCAGGACTAGCATATTGTACCTCGCCCCACACGTAACTCTTGCACACTGGTTATAGTGAACAAAGTGGCGCCGGTAATACACCTATCATTTTCCAGGTTTGTTCACAGCAGTCCGCACAGTCCAGAAACAAGCAAAAATACCTATGCCAAAAGGTAGTGGAATATCGTGCTAAGCGGTGTTAACTGCTACAGAGGGTGGCATTCTACCTATTGTAGGAATACCAGCTGCTGCCTAAAGCTCATTCTGAGCATCCTAAACAGTCCTAGAGAAATTACAAGTGGCCCAGCATAAGAATAAAGCAATCAAGCATATAAGAAGTGTGGCTAGTATTTGTGCCTGAGGTGGCTGGATACTTACTTTAACTTGTTCTCTACAGTCCACTTGACTCAGACCGCGGGCGCGGTCTGTTTGCTTGGCAATATTGGATTTTCACTACAGGCGGCGGCCATAATAGTCAGCCGCTGTGAGGGCCAGGCCGGTGCGAGCAGTGCTGTGAGCAGAGCACCATGATTGCAGCTGCCTGCGGTAAGCCAGTAGCTAGCAGAGGCCCGCTCACAACTTAACTCTCTCAGAAGGACGTGACGTCCTCCCACAGCACCCCGGGCGGCCACACTTATCACCTGATGTGGCCCAGCATCATTGGGCACTACCTCCGGCAGCAGGCTGTCTGGCTCCGGTGCTCGACACCAGGTGGAATCTCATCTATGAGATACATTGTTGCAGAGCGGCGAGCCTGCCAGCAGCCCACGGCATAGTTCAGCTGCGAGCGCCCCAAGCCTGCATGCACAGGCCATGCGCTGCCAGCTGACAAACACAGGCAGTGCTTCAGACACATAATGCGGATGCATCAGATATGTTTGTCAGTGCGGTAATGCGGAGCACCAAACTGAAATGTTAGTCTAACGCCTGATGCGTGGTGCTTGGCAGGACTGTGTGAAACACACTGTGGATACTTGAAAAAGTATCTAGGTGTGCTTGTTCCATTATAAGACACAACATTTGTGAGTAACCTAAACAGAGGCTATCTTTGAACATCTGTTAAAATATTACAAATGTATTTAAAGATGGCCACGGTGAAAGCGCATACATCCGCAGCATACATTTTACCGCATTTACAAATGTTTTAAAATCCATTCCAAGATGGTTGCCACTTTTTCACGTGCAATCGCGCTGCCTGTCTAAGCCCCAAAAAATGCTTTGGAAAAGCCAATAGGTTTTACAGCCGAAACATATTGGCATTAACTCAATGCTTGTTACCATTCAGTTGATTAATACGTTGGTTAACACTAGATTTTGCTTAATAAACATTTATGACACTTCATATTGCATTTTAAAGATTTTTAAAAAAAGAAACAAGAAATCATAAACCTTTTTTACAGGATTATTCCTGATGGCACCAATTGATCTGGTGTTCTCTTTGCTATATAACCCGGTCGTCTCCCCCTGCGCCCCCCCTTATAATATGCATTTGTATTATATTTATTACTGGCATAGTGAGGTCAGGAAACCCCGATAAAAGAAACTTCTGAAACCAAACACTAGATTTTCAACCCAACGCAGATTTCTCGTAAGAGAACTTCCTTGATATTTTGGCTCGGACCAGGAAAATCATCGTTAGTCTAGCCTGCCACCCAGTGGTCACTTTTAGTCAGGTCAAAGACTGTTTTATGATCTTTACATTTGTATCATTTGGTATATAGTTTTTTTCGTACAAAACATTCCATAGGATGGACTTATTGGCAACGTAAACCCACGATGGAAAACCTTGTCAGTGCTACAATTTGCACAACGCGTACTAGGACGGAGTTCAGAAAAAGGAGGGAGTGGCAACAACGATAATAACACGTCAGCTCAATACATGGGAATTTCAATTTTACATAAGTCAGCGTTAACCTGCTTTTAAAAGCTTCCCATTTGGCAGAAACGATGCACATCGAGAAGTGTAATTTTTTCCTGATATCATTTTGTCACGTGACGAAGGAGGTATTAGAACTTAAGTTTTTGTTTTACATTTATCAGTTTGATCAGTAGGACGAATTCTCCCTAAAACCTGGGTATTTTTCATGAATACAAATATAAGGACTCTATTCTCTGCGCTCCTTCCAAATAGGGCAGCGGAGAGCGATGAAGTGACTGCTGGGTAGGGGTGTGGCCAGCCCATACTAGTCAATGGCAGCGAACGATGACACTGCGGGGTCATAAAGTCGTGACACTAGAGCAGCTGGGAAACACGCTATGAAAACTTGAGACTGGGTGTGGTTGTTCCATTAAAAGACACATTTTGTGAGTAACTTTATGTTGGACAACGGCCCTCTCTCAAGGGTCACCCCCAAAGTTTTACCTTCCTACTCCTCTTTTTCTAACCTTTTTTAGGTCTCGCCTGACCCAGCGCCTGCGCTGGTCTGCCGAGACTTTTAGTGAGGGCTCAAAAAATGCTACCATGTCCAGCCTAGAGCTACCGTGCATGTGCGCGGGCACGCACTTAGGAGCAGAGGCTGGCACACCTGCTCATGCTCATTAAGCGCCCGCGATCACTTTCGCGGCGCCCCTTTGATGTTCTTGTTCAAAGAACATCAAAGAACATGTTGTTGTGTTAATGCTTTGCTGCACCCGTTTGACTTACAATGTGCTTTCTCTTTCCACAAACTCGATGTTTGTGTTCATTTATTTTGAGATTCTTTTAGTATTACTGTTTTGTGACTTAAAGAACATTAAGGAAATGTTACTGTGAAACTGGACAACGTTCACAGTGTTTATATCTGATCGCAGCGGCTGCTTTATGTCCGTTGCACCATTCAGGGAGTCCTTTCGTTGGTGCTTTCATGAGGACATGATGAGGAAGCTGGAATCTTTTGGCACATTTTCTTTAAAAGCACAGCATGTTGGCGACTGGTTAATCGATTAGACCTATGTAGCGCTTTAGATCTCAAAGTGCTATGGCGGGTGCTGCAGTTACAACTCATGAAATATGGGGTGCAACTCACAAGGAGGGGGCAGGTTTGAGTGCACATTGGCTGTAATCGAACTCTTAAGATAATGGGCTGTGTGTATCCATTATCAGCACTCAGTCTTCGCTAAGTGATCTTGTTTGTTTTGTTGTTGTGTTAATGCTTTGCTGCGCCCGTTTGACTTACAACGTGCTTTCTCTTTCCACAAACTCGATGTTTGTGTTCCTTTATTTTTAGATGCTTTTAGTATTACTGTCACAACCACAACCACACACACACAACCACACACATACAACCACACACATACAACCACACACACACAACCACACACACACAACCACACACACAACCACACACACAACCACACACACAACCCCAGCCACAACCACACACACAACCACCCACAACCAAACACCCAACCACACCCACCCACAACCACACACACCTACAACCACACACACCACAGCCACACCCAACCACACACACAACCACACACCACACACACACACACAACCACACACCCAACCACACACACAACCAACCACACACACAACCAACCACACACACAACCAACCACACACACAATCACACACACAACCACCCACACCCACAACCACACACACCCCCACAACCACACACACACCCCAACCACACACACACCCACACTCCCCCACAACCACACACACACACTCCCCCACAAGCACACACACACACACACACACACACTCCCCCACAACCACACACACACTCCCCCACAACCCCACACACACACACTCCCCCACAACCACACACACACACCCAACCACACACACACACCCAACCACACACACCCACCCAACCACACACACACACAACCACACACACACACACAACCACACACAACCACACAACCACACACACACACAACCACACACACACACACACACCCAACCACACACACACACACCCAACCACACACACACCCAACCACACACACACACACACCCAACCACACACACACACACACCCAACCACACACACACCCAACACACACACACCCAACCACACACACCCAACCACACACACCCAACCACACACACCCAACCACACACACCCAACCACACACACACAGCCACACACACACAGCCACACACACACAGCCACACACACACAGCACACACACACACAACCACACCAAGCAGTGTCATAGCCAATAGGTCTCGCCTTTGGGACCTTATAAGTGTTTAGCCACACAACAGTTGATGTGGTTGCACCAAGGATATTGTGCTGCATAACTAAATACTTAGAAGGTCCCAAAAGCGAGACCTATTGGCTATGCCAATGCTTGTTTTATTAGCTTTAGGATTCTGGGCACATTACCAGTGCTTAAGTGCATGTGCTCTCTTCTCTAAACAGGTTTTACCTGTTAGGCTAATTTGATTTACTTGTAAGTCCCTTGTAAAGTGGTATACCATATACTCAGTGCCTGTACTTCAAATGCTGCTAGTGGGCTGCAGCACTGATTGTGCCACGCATATAAGTAGCCTTCCAAACCTGTCTCAGGCCTGCCACTGCAGTGCCTGTGTGTGCAGTTTACTGCCACATCGACTTGGCATTTAAGACCTATTTGCCAAGCCTTAAGCTCCCTTTTTATTACATAAAAGTGACCCCTAAGGTAGACCCTAGGTAGCCTTTAGGGCAGGATGCTATGTTAGTTAAAGGTACGACATGTACCTTTATGTTTTGCATGTGCAGGTAGTGACAAACAGCCTATTTTGTTTTTCACTACTGTGAGGCCTACCCCTCACATAGGGTAGCATTGGAAATTACTTAATAATCTTTTAAACTGTAATCCCTGATCAGAGAAGAGTAGCTTTTTGATGTTTCTTATGTTTGGAATGGCATTGATAAATCCTACATACTGGTGAGGTTAGATTTAACCTTACTATTTTTTAGACACTCTACTGTTAGAAAGTGGACATTTCTCTGCATCTTACTGCTCTGTGTGCCTGACAGTCTTTTGCCAATACACATCTGGGCTGGGGGACAGCTACATTTGTGCTTTTTCTCTAGACAGCCACAACACAGGACACTGAACTGCATCTGCATTCATCTACATACTGATGGGTCTTCCTGGGTAGGAGGTAGGAGAGGAGGCAACACTTTACTTGAATAGGTAGTATCCTGTCACCACATAAAGGGCTGATTCACACCCCCCCTAGCTAGGCTAGCAGACAGGACTGGGCTGAAAGTGGATCTGTGCACTTCAGAAAGTTCTTTTGAAGTCACCCTCAAATCAAAGGCATTTTGGGGTATACGTACTGGGTCTCTGACCCCATCTGATCAGACATTCTTTAAACCTGTAACCAGACACTGCTGGCTCTACATCTGCACATTGCCAGAAGGACTGCTGTGCTGCCAGGGGGAACTGCTGCTCTGCTAACTACTCTGCTGTGTTGGCCTGCTGCTGTTGAGCTGCAGGAGGGACTGGCACATTTCTACCTGCCTTGTTGTGCTGACCTGCTGTCTGATAACTCTGTGCTGAACTGAGAGTGTTCTCCAAGGGCTTGCTGGCTTGCCTCCATTTACGAAGTCTCAAGGCCATCAAAGACTTCATCTTTCATCTACATGGCAGCTGATGCCTGCACAGATCAGCGTTTTTCACTCCAGACAAGCGCTTGCCCCTGAGCTGCAGAACAAGCTCTGCTCTCTGTGCTGCACAAAGGGCCCACACTTCACATCTGAGCTGTTTTAAACGTACGTGCACAATTTTCAGTGTGGCACCTGATATCGACATTGCCGACCCTGAGGAGACGCTGCAGTGCAGAGGGACGCCCTCTCAACGCGGCTGTGCCACCTTGGTAATGGGAGTTCCCGCAAGTGTTGATGCGTCAACTTGACCCGCCCACATCAGCTGAGTCAGTGCGGCCACTGCAGTGCCTTCTGCCTGCCCTAGGATCTATCCCTGTGACACCGACTAACGAAGATTTGCAATGCAATAGGTCTCGCATTTACGAGACTTTGACCTATTGGCACTGTAAATGTATACAGGCACATGCATCATCATAGGGTTTTGCGATTCCTTAATAGCGATTATTAAGGAATCGCAATTAAGGAATAGCAAAACCCTATGCATGTAGGAATCGCTAAAGAAATAGCGATTCCCACAAATTCCTTAATTGCGACTAGCAAATTGCGAGTCGCAATTAAGGAATGTCTTCCCATTCATTCCCATGGGCCTCCAGGCCCATAGGAATGAATTAGAGATTGCGGGAGCAATTTGCGAGTACCAGTAGGTACTCGCAAATTCCTCCCGCAATTTCGATGGTGCAAGGGTGTCAAAATGACACCCTATTGCACCCATGTATGTTCACTCTGCACAAATGTTGCATACACACATGCTCTAAGGGCATGTGTGTGGGCAACATGAAACTTAGAAAAATGCAAATAAGTGCATTTTTCTAAGTTTTCGCAAATTACCATGAGGTCCAGCCTCATGGTAATTTGCTCACGCTAATAGCGAAATCGCTATTTTTGAAACTGTAATGCATTGCATTTAAGGAATCTCAATTAGGGATTCCTTAAATAGCGATTTTTGCATTTGGGATGATGCATCACAAATGCAAAAATACCGGTCGCAAAGGGGCAGATTCTGAGAATCTGCCCGTTTGCGACCGGTTTTGTGCTTGATGCATGTGCCTGAAAAAGCTTAAATTCTCGCAACTGCGGGACATATTGAAATGCAAATATTGTATGTTTCCAAGCACCCTATGCTGCACTTGCACTTAAGAAGCCATGCCCCTTTCTCTAGATGAGCCGCGATAGGCGCTTTGAAACACCCCACAAAAATAAATGTGTACTGCAATGGGTGTCGCATTTGCTAGAGTTTAAGCTATTGTAATTTATAATGCCAATAGCTCAAACTCCCCTAACTGGGAGACCTATGGCATTACAAAGACGCGGCCGCCATTGTCATGGCTGCATGGAAAGTGAAAGCGTGCATGGCGCTCTGAATGTTGCTGCAAAGCACGTCATGCCTGCAGTAAGACAAAACTCACTACAGAAATGGTGCTTACAGACTAAATAACAGAGACAGTGTAACAACAGAAGTAAAAGGGCCAGTCCTCTTGGGAGGTTACGAATCAAGATAAGGCAGTACTAAGGAGGGACTAAAAAGCCGATTACTGAATCTGAAGCCAGCATTTACAAAGGACAAAGACACAAGCCAATGAAAAATATGGGCGGAGCGTCAAGGTCCTACTCTAATACAGAATGCCTCGCAGAGCAGCTTATGCGCTGCCCAGGCTCAACCTAAAAAGGTACTGTGGACTGTGAGACCCATGTGGTCCCTGTAAGTGCCCTGCGCTCCCTCGCAGGCAGCCAACTTTGCCTGTGCATGATCGCAGCAATCTGAGTGAGGACTCTTATTCCTGCGATTAGCGGGTGCAGAGTCTCATCTATTCGACAACGAGAAACGTATCCCAAAGACTTCAGGAGCACTGCTTTTCCCGCTCCAACTTTTTTAAAACCTTTTTCCGATCCCCAGCGATGATCGTTGTAGTCATAGGAAGCATACCATAAAGCACCTAATAGAGGTGAATGTGTTTTACCTGCATTTGTCAAAAATGCTCATATCTTGAAAAGTGTTGATTTTATCTTCATTGCTTTGGTCTTATTTTGTTTATAGTATAATAAGCTATTTTTTAAACCTACATGGAGCCTTTTTTGTGGTGTATTCATTGTGTTACTGTGTGTGTGTTACACAAATACTTTACACATTGCCTCGTTCGATAAGCTTGCCTGCTGTGCGCCAAGCTACCAGAGGGTTGAACACCGGTTATCTCAGTTGTGTATCTAGGTTACCCTGACTAGAGTGGTGAGTTCAGCCTGGCCAGGGTGTATACTTTGGTCAACCAGAAACCCCATTTTCAACACTTTGTCCAAGGCATAATGACCTGTGAGTAATAAGGTAGGAAGCACCTATAGAAAGGGTGAGACAAAGTTGCCTCAGTCTTTATTTCTACAGTCTGGTAGATGTCGGCCATGTCGTTTGTGTTGGCACATGAAGGTCTCCAGGAAGGGCATCCCTGTCAAACCGAAGCCCAAAGATTTATCCCATTTACCACTTACCCTTTGCAGAAAGTAACCTTAAACAAATCACCTGCTTCTCTTCTAGAGGATTTAAGGATCTCTTGACTCCCATCCATGTCCCTCCTCATAATCACTCATGGCCATCCCTACTTCTCAATTTCACCTCGCCTCACTCCTAGAGGTGCCAATAAAGACATAAAAAATAACTAACTTGCCACATTCCTGCTTTTCTGCTCCTCACCAGCACAGGCTCCCAGAATCCCCTTCGGCCAATCCTGATCTTGTGCTGCATGAGAGCAGCGTCCGGTTTGGCCTTAGCACCCTCTATTTGCGCTCCCATAGAGACTGGGAGCCTGTGCCTGCCATCTCCAACCTGGCAACGCAGCTCAGGTTGAAGACAGCATCTGATAGAGATATCTAGTCGCAGATTCTTTAACTTTGAATTCCCCCCAGGCGCCAGACGGCATCCGGAAAGTTTTCAGCAGTACCTCTGCGCGCCGGGGGAAGGCATCTTACGGCTCCACGGTGACGTCTTCTCCGGATATGACATCAGTGGAGCCATATAAGTCCCCTCCGGTGTACGGACGTCAGTTTCTTCTTTTCCGAGCTGTAACGCGGATCAGGAGAAGAGGTTCCGCAGGGCATTTTTTTTTTCTCTACCTACTTCGACACCTGGTGTCGGTGGATGTCGGTGACAGACCCTCATACAATTTGTATGTGGTGTTCAGTGCGAATGTCGGTTTGGCCATCCTGAGACGGCTGGCCAAACCCACATGCGAGCTGACAACAGTGCACTCTCCCCCTCCGTGACTGCCCCTATGATGGCCCACCCCCAATACTCGCCCAGGAGAAAAAAATAAAATGATAATTAACCTGGTTTATTATTTTATTTTTCAATTTTTGCAGCTGCTGGGGGGTGGAGAGGGGCGCAATGCTCCTTTGCCGAGAAGCCGCTGCTGGTGGCTTGGAAACACAGACCACTTCTCCAAATCATGTCCTATATCTTTTTTAAGCCTACAGCAGCAAATATTATATAATTGCCTAACCCATGCAGACTGTATTGTATTCTTCGAGTTTGTTGCAATGCAGAGGCAATGTATTGTAAACAGGGTTTATGCTTTCATAAAGAAGAAATAAAAAATAGGTGGGTTTACCTACACAACCTCACAGCCGTACATGCCTACAGTATTTGCCATTATCATTTCAAACAGAAGAGCAGCATGTGTTCTTCAGACTGCTTCACTTCAAAAAGCACTGTGTAATAAAAAATAAAAAAAAAGCATATCCCAGCCAAAGAAGTAGCATTCAGGTAGAGCTACTCTCTTTTAGCTTTTAGTTTATTTATTTATTTATTCGATGCGTCTGTGAATGTGTTGCCATTGTCATTAAAATGGTTTGTACCAGTTTGCCTGTAATAATTTAGACTGTCTTGTTTGTCTCCGCACTCTTTTCCTTCCAGGTAATAAAGCAAGCCATCATTGACAGCATTGAGTTCAGAAAACGCAACCCATCCCGCTTCTCTGTTTCCCTGAAGGACCTGGACAAAAGACGATACGTTAATCGGGATGGCCAGTCGTCACTGCCAACATAGTAGAGCAACATGCAAGGCCGCTGGCAGCCTACAGAGTTCTAATTCTACCAAAAGAGACAATTTCACACTTGGTATCTTCCAGGCCTAGTGGGGCGAGGCAGTGGTCAGGTGGACTTCGGCAAGTCTTCCATTATAAAAAGCTCAGTCCACATTTCAGCACATTGAAAAAGCAGACTCAAGACCTCATGAACATCAAGCAGTGTGCACTGCAAAAATATCAACCGCACTGACCATCAGCAAAAATGTGTGCTGTAGAAAAAGTCTTCAAGCGCAAAAGTTCCATTTGAGGTGTGGAAGGAAGGATTCGAATCACATAGAAAGGGATCACTTCCGCATGTGAAAATTAACATCTTGGGAGACAGCCATATTGGCCGCATTCCAAGATGAGACTCCCAAACACGTGAAATCTAAGATGTCTGGTGACCTTGGAACGCAATCCCCATTGGCTCTCAAGCAACAAATGTGGGCTAGATTAGGCAGAGGTCATTGAGTGGCTGACCGCAGTGACTTTTAATTGCACTTTTTTGCTGTTTGGGTGTGTCAGAATTCTTGAGGGCTAGGTAGATTGGAGATTCTGCCTCCTGCGACAATTACACACCTCTTTGCTGTTGGAAGGTGTTTGTTTGAGCACGGATTTTGAATGCACTGTTTGGTGTTCATATGGGTCTGGAGTACCGAACTTCCGTTTTTTATTTTAATTTTTTAGTTTGTGGACATTTGTTACTGGTGTATAGGGTCCAAATAATTCCATGTTTGCACCAAGTCCCTAATTTTGTCCTTGTTGAGATCCATGTTGAAGACCAAGATCAAATTTGCATCCATATTTCTTTGAGATCATCTGACCTGCTCTCTCTGCAGCTGGGCAGATTAGGGGTGCCAGTATTGGATGCTAGTCTTGCTGGCATTTCATATTCCAACACCATTTCTGAGCGCTAGACTAGCACTCCAATGATGGATAAAACTAAGTTGGGGCATAGTATCTATTCAAAAGGTTAGTCTGTTGCATTTCTTGGTTTTTTTTATTATTGCGTTCTCAAGTAACGGGAGTACACCTTAGCTTTTGCCAAGCTTGGGAACAGGCTTATTTCACTTTTAGGCATGTTTTCCTACTCCGAGCATGTTTTAAGGCGGACATTTTAAACAGTGGCTTTGGCTCTGCCTTGTCAGTGGACTCCTTCTTTTGGGAGTGATTTCTCCTGAATGCCATAATGTGAAAGCAACGTCACTTTGAGAACCTGCCAGTGTGCCTCATACTCACACGGTAGGTTGTTAGGACATTAAAGCCTGGACAGGCGCTAAGTCTTTATCAGGAGTTTAAACGGTGAGCGTCCAAAAACGTAACTAAAAGGAACGCTTTCCTTTTCAAAATGGCAAACTGCTACTCAGGTATAAAGCTTAAAATAAAAAATACACTGCAAGGTTACACATATCCAGAGAAATCAATTGGCTTGTATATAATCGCATGTAAATAAACAATTCAGGACCTTATGTTGACACCTGTATCTTAACAGGTCTGTTCCTTTTTCAGTAGACCAAGTGAAGGCACACGCCTTTCTAAGGTCAGCATGATTTGTGCTTCAGAGCCGAAGATAACAAAGCACAAAAACACATTATATGCAGTGGTTTAATGAGACCCAAGTCGATTTCATCTAATATCATATATAATAAAATTTTATATTGCACATCTTGAAACTTAAATAGCACAAGACTGAGTAGGGCCCAAGAGAGCTCTGTATTGGGCTGCCATTGTTTAATGCATTTATAGAGGCACAGGATTTGCACCATCTGTCCTGTGAGTGCCTAGACACCATAATATGCACAGGAAAAGGTGCTGTCCACCCTTTGATGCTTCAGACACTGGGCCAGGAACTCAACACATATTCTAGTCCCTGTTCTAAACACTTGAGTGAAATCGATTATTTTGAAGCGGCTCGTCTCTCAGTCCTTTTAGTGATCTGTCTTCTTGGCCTACCATCCGCGAATGATTGGAGCCCCTCGCCTGAGCCTTATTTACTGAAAATGGTATAGATCTTGTTTTGCTTCATTGGGCTCACTTGCTTCCAGCACAAAACTGGATGAAATGTTAGTTTACAGCTGATTTATTATTACACACTATATATATACTTAATGAACCTAAAAACAAATGCAGAAAGATGTAACACTTTTAAGCATGTTTGTCTCATGAGACACATTTCATGTTTTAATTTGTTTTTTATATATCATGTTAAACAATGTCTTAAAATGGTACTGTGTGTTTATGCATGGGTTTCTCTTGTAAGAAGTCCACATTCCAGCTCTTCCTTCACCTATGCATGCTGTCCAGCCATGGGCCCATTCCCTGATCGCCAGAGACCACTTCTACAATGTTTTGTAAATATTACAGTGCCAAGCATGTCACCAGAGTGGCCTTATGGAGACAAGATCTAGCTGCTAAGGGATTAACTGGATTTTCAGGGACATACTCAACGGAAGTTGAATTGAAGAGAGACATTTGTTCCAGAGTATAGCTTTCAAAGTGTAAAAGGCCTGGCTGTCAGAAATAAGGGACAAGAGGGAATTGTCAGAGTAAAGGACATTTGGTGGGATGTGCTTCCGGATTTTCCCTCGAACGTGAGGCTGTGCACTGCTTGCCATTAGCAGGGGTTGTGATGATTTCTCACTTCTGTGGACTATGGATGGGAGGGGACATGCAAGATCCTCTACCAGTCCCCAGAATGCAGTCACCTAAGCTTGCACGTGGCTTGCTGTGGACTCCAAATGGCATCTAAGGATGGGACTGGGAAAGCTCTTCAACACTGTGCCAAACTCTTGATGAACCCTTTCCCCGACCCATTAGTAAGCAATAAATACCAACCATGAATACTTCTTTGGGACGGGCAACTTCAATGCCATTTTTCCAAACTGTCAATACCTTTTTACGACCTGAATGTAGTGGTCCATTTTGCACTGATGATGACTGCGACTTATTCTGCACAAATAATAATGTCAAGCTGCCTGTTTATGTATCAGGCTTTGCACAACATTCAATGCCGGCTTGAATGAGGCAATATACGGGCATGACTGCTTTTTGCCAGATTTTCACTCCTGTACCCTCAGACATTCCTGGGGTTCAAAGGAAGGCAATAACCAGCTGCATGTTTAAAACACATGCACCACACTCCCGCCTTTAGGAGCACACTGCCATACTTTCATCATTGGACACCCTTGTTATTTTGTAGGTTGATCGTTCAAGCTCAGATAGAGCGTCTTGAGATACTAATTTTGTTAATTTTTTTATATTGATAAATACTGTATTAGTTCCTCGTATATATGTAGAGCAGGGTGGCAAGTGTTGATCTGCGGAGACCAAAGTAATGGCATATTTTCACAATGTCTGCCTAGGATAAACTTGCATACAACTAATCTTGTTAAGAATCTTTCACATGTTACGTACTTTGAGAATGTGTGCTGGGTCCATCCCTGCTGGACCAGCATTTGGCACCCTGAAGAGTCTTTTTTTTATTGTATAATACATTTAGCCATTATTTTTTAATTTATGTCCCTCTAAATTTTCATTCAGTTTATCATTTTATATATAATTAACATTATTTCGTAGTAGAACTAACACCACTTACTCTGTTTCAAATGGAATATCTCACTGCCCATCACGTTTTAATCATTTCCAATAAAAAATAAACATATATCACTATGTCATGCGTGTGGTAATGCGTTGTTTTTAAGGGGGATTGCTGAACAGCTAAAAAGACGTAGATATTTTTAAATGAAAAACAAATGTAATGGAAGTAACTTGTTTGAGTATCACTGTTGCTACATCCGAATACACACTTTAGTACAAGCTATAGCACATAAGAACAATTTAAATAAGGGGTGTCTCAGATTGGTCTATGTGGGTCGGATCAGTACCGCGTGTTAAGGATATTCACAGGGGATACATTTGCAGGCAATAGATCTAAGTGGGAATCCTTTACATACTGATTGCCCATGAAAAAAAGGTTTGGATCCAGCCCTGATATTTTACGTGTGGACACCTCTAATTTGAATGAACCTTTTAGTTGGTTGAACATGTTTGAAGAAATGCCGGTCTTTGACTTTTGCAGTTAAGATGACACTGTCTTCAGATCATATCATGCTGAGCTTTTGCTTGCAGTACTTGAAGATCAAAATTCAGTGTTTTGGGCTGAAAAACATGTCCCTCAATAAAGACCTTTAGTATGTTTTGTGTAGTTTACAATGGAAAATATAGCTATTGTCATGTACCTTGTAGTGAATGCTTCTCCTTTCTCTAAGCATAGTACCATGGAAGGTTCAGTGACAGGTTATAGAGCAGCATAACCTCAACTTTCCTCCATTGTTCTAGTGTGGCCTACTCTGGCAATAGTTACAAGCCCCATTTATAAGTCGCCGTCTGTATGTTTGTGACATTTTCCATAGATCTCAGTAGAATTATTGGTGGACCGTGATACACAGTTCTAAGATATACATTCTCTATTTTTCACCATTGTCAGCAATGTGATATTTTTCATTAACCACTTTGACGACTGTCTTAGGATACCATGTCTCCATTGCAAGTAGACTGTTAGTTTGCATTATTCTATGCGTTCGCCGTGTTGACATGTTTATTAGTCACTCGGACAAAGCTAAAAGCCCTATTTTGTACTTCCCAACATTTTGTTAGAACAATGGGAAAGTTTAAATTTCAGGAGAAATCCATTTAGGCCGACAAATTCTGTGGTATGCAGTGGAAAAGCTGTCCCGCTTTACACAACCCCTTCACATGCAAATATATATCACCTAAATCCTCCCCTACTTTATCCACTTTACTCGGGAGGTTGCATTTTACTCAAGTTATTTTAGCTCCCGCCTTTTTGCATGTTAAGACATTGTGTCAAAGCATGGATTTGTACTAGAAATCGAAATTGAAAAGTGTCATGGCCAACTCTGTTCTTTATAGACAAATATATTTGCATGTTTCTAATCTGCTTCCTACTGCTTATTGCTGCAGTTCAGGTGCTTTCTGCCTTCCCTGATCGTGATAACTACAGAAATCAGCTCTGCAAGCAGAGTGTAATACCTTGTAGTTGTCCAAATTCAGTTTTTGTACATTGTACACACATCATATATAGCACATCTGAGCCCCTATTACGAGCTCCCTTTTAACTCTGTAGGGAAATTGCAGGGCATTGAGGGGGGACAGCAGTTAACTATTCCGGCTAGGAAGTCCCCATGAGTTACGAAGATCATGAGTTAAACCTAGAATTGAGAATAACCTGCTGGCATTAGAATTACTGGGTGCTTTTGCACAGTTTTTACCCAATTCCAGGGAGTTTACTGCTCTCATTGGGTCAGAGGGGTCGGATGGGGGTGCTGTGCATTTCAGAAATGGCAGTCAGAGGCCATACCCCATTTCTCCACTACTCTGAAAATGGCCCTGTCAGCTCACGGGTGGGGATGAGGTCCCCATGCCTCCTGACGGCCTCGGGACTAAAGTGGTTGTCTTCCCCCAACCAGGAGTGCGCCCTGAGGTGCATTGGCAGAGTGGTGGAGAAAGTGGGCATAGCCTCCAAACACCTCTCAGCAATCCAGTTGTGTGGGTCTCACTGGAGGTAGCAGGAGGGCCAGTTGACCCCTAAGGACACTCAAGAGCCAAGGGGACTTCGACCACCAACTAGTAGAGTGCCAAGGGGTGGTTTTGCTGAGTGGTGGAGAAAGGGGGCATGGCCATTGAAAACCTCTCAGCAAACCCACTGTGTAGTACTTGCTTGAGGTAACAGGAGGGGTAGTTGGCCCTCCAAGGACCATCAATAGCAAAGGGGACCTCAACCCCGTACTAGTAGTGCGCCAGAGGCACGTCTGCACAGTGGTGGTGAAAGGGGGCGTGGCCTCCTACCAGGTCTCAGCAAATCCGCTGTGTGGAACTTACTGGAGGTAACAGGAGGGGTAGTTGGCCCCGAAGGACATCCCACAAGCACCCCTTCTGTTACCCCCAGCAAGTCCCACGCAGCGGGATGGGTAGGAGGTTTTCTGACCCCACACTCCTTTACTCCACCACTCTGCAAACGCGGCTCAGAGTGCACTACTGGTTAGGCCATGAAGTCCACTTTACTCATGAGGGTCCTTGGAGGTCAAGAAGCTCACTGGGTACCTACTGTAAGTCCTACATAGCGGGATTCCTGAAGGCTTTCTCACCACTCTGCAAACACGACTACTAGTTACAAAACCATCAAAATTCACTGAAAAAAACAAAGGTTACAGAGACGTTATAGTTAGGAATAAGCATTAAAAAAAACCTTAGAAATCCAATGAAAAAACCATAGGTTACAGGGACGTTATAGTCATTCAGATTTCACTCGTACAAAACCAGAGAAATTCAGCAGCTACAGTTAGCTGAGCTAACTATAACTTACGAACCGGCAATGCACTGCTTATGACCTCACGTACAACATCACTCATGACATGGTCAGTGACATCACTGATGACATCTCAAATGACATCACTGATGACATCATCCACAGAACCACTCACACAACTACTCACACCCCATAAAACCACTTATACGCCCACTCACACACCCGTACAACCACTGATATACCATTCACAGACCTATACCAGTATTCTCACACCCACTCAGTCCTCCATAGAGCCACTCACACACCCACTCCCTCATTCATACACCCACTTATACAACCTTTCACTCACTCCTACAGCCACTCATACATCCAGTTACTCAGCCATACAGCCATCCACATAACTCACCCATACAGCTACTTTCACATTCACTTATTTACGTACAAAGTCGCACACACCCAATCAGATTCTCAACACAGCCTCTCACTCACCCATAGAAGCCCTCATACACTAACTCACACAACCCCTTAGATACCCATTCACATATCCATACAAGCACTCACACATTCACATTAGTGGCTGGCAGGGCTCGCGGGTCAGGAGGGGGTAGCAGGGGTGGGGGCGCGATGCGGGGGGGGTTGCTCGTGGAAGGGGAATCACAATATATATATATTGTTTTAAACTACCTTTCTCCCAGGTCCCGCGTCTTAAATGCGCCTGCTCTCCTGCTTTCCTGCCTCCAACAGGAAGCAGGCAGTCAGGCTCCCTCCCCTGAGCCAATCACAACACTGCAAGCAGCATTGTGATTGGTCAGGATGGCGCCCAGCCAGGGGCTAATGGGGTGGCCATGTTCTCCATTCAGGCTGCAATGCAGCCTGCATGGAGAAGGGCAGACTGTACATGACTGGTTTGGGTGGCCCGAGAGGGCCGACCAAACAGTCTGCGCACTCAGGAGTGGGCAAACCCCTCCTCCCCTGCCCTGCTCAAAGAGCAGAGCAGCCCCACCCTCCCACAATGCAAAGCAACCATAAAATGATAATAACTTGTAGTTATTAACATTTTATGTTTTGGCTTTCTCGCACTGTGAGAAAGCAGTGGGGTGATGCTCCTCCACCCTAGTGGAGGAGCTCCCACTGCACATTTCTGTACTCACCCATACAGCTATTCACACAGTCACTGTCCAATACAGTCACTCACACATGAAGTCATGTAATGAAACACCTATTCAAACAGCCACTCACTCACCCATGCAGCAACTTACACACCCAACACCCAGTCACTTACTCATACAGCCATTCAGACACCCACTCACTCACCCATTGTCATTACACACTCACCCACTGATAGACACTTGCACCGTCACTCACCCACTCATACATCCACTGTCACACCCACTCACTCTCCAATACAGCCACTCAAACTTACACACCCAACACCCAGTCACTTACTCATACAGCCATTCAGACACCCACTCACTCACCCATTGTCATTACACACTCACCCACTGATAGACACTTGCACCGTCACTCACCCACTCATACATCCACTGACACAACCACTCACTCTCCAATACAGCCACTCACACAGCATCTCACTCATTTGCACAGCTGCTTACACAACCACCTGTACACCCATACAGCCACTTACACCGAAATGCACAAGGATACATAGTCACACAGCAGCTCACAAGGTATATATTAAAAGTAGTATCACTCATTAGTAGTACACCTAGTTTACTACTTTACGTTTTGTAGTAGCTTAGTATATATGTTTAGCAATCATAAACTCTTACAAAATACACACACTCTCTGAATGGTGTCATCAGTGATGTCATTTGAGATGCCATCAGTGATGTTACTAACCATGTCATGAGTGATGTATGTGATGTAAAATGTGAGGTCATAAGCAGTGCATTGCGGGGGCATAAGTTATAGTTAGCTCAGCTTACTACAATTGCTGAATTGTTCTGGTTTTGTACGAGTGAAATCTGACCCTAACTATAATGTCCCTGTAACCTTTGTTTTTTTCAGTGAATCTTTCTATGTTTTACCCAATTAACAAGGCTTGCACTACTCTTTTGTAGTTGATAACAGTCGTAGAAAATGTGTTGATTAAAAATAGTGGAGATGAGACTTCCGGCTCACACATTGAATTAAATGTCTTTCGTATAGTAGAATATTCCTCTAATGTCTTTTTACTGAGTTCAAAGTCTCTTATTACATTTTGTAAGGTTTTTCTTTTTAAAAAATTAAAAATTATGTTCATATATTTTTTCTTCACTTGAAGATTTATGCTCATTCTCGTATAGAAGTTCATTACATCAATAGTTTAGTTTTTGCCTTGGAAAATAAGAACTTCTTGAAAACTGACAGAAGCTCCAGCAATCCTTCACAATGAAATGTCTTACCAGCAATAAAACTGAAAAACAGTTCTTCAGCCAATGCATAAAGTGACTTGCAGGCATGAGCGAGAGTGTGTAAGAAAAACTGCCCCTACCAAATACACTAGCTGAGTCTTCTTTCAAATACCACTGAACCTTGACGACTTGTGCTCAAAATTGAGGTTAAGACTCTGAGTGACAAGCAGGACTCAAGTGCCGGAATGAGACACTATTGCTTCTTGAATTTCCAGTCAGAAATGTCTTCAGAAACGTGCAAAGCAGAGACGCTACCCATGCCTCAAGTCTGCAGTTGAAGTGCACCGTTTCTTTGCCCGAGCATGCGCGTTGAGGTCTGTTAACACAGGGCGTGCTCCGAAACTTGACCAATGACCTTGTTCACTTTTACGGCATTCACCATTATGGAATCTGACTTCAGTAGAGATAGTAAGTTTAGAAGTAATTTTAACAGGCTGTTAGAGGATGGTTGTGCCAGCTTCTAATGAGGATATTTTTGTGCCCTGGCTAATCTGAAACCCTTATCTGAAAGAAACACGTTAGTTAGATTCCTCACCTTAGAATATCCCCAGGCATCAGGCTGGATCCGGCAAGATTTTTCGTCAGCAATTCACTCATCGGCTGTCAGGAACGTAGTAGCAGGAGTCAGTGTTACTAGTTTAAAGCTAAAGAACAAGTTACTTACCTTCGGTAACGATATATCTGTAAGAAACATTAGTTAGATTCCCCACCTTAGAATATCCCCAGGCTGGATCCGGAAAGATTTTTCATCAGCAATACCTTTGCGCGTCGCTAGGCGTCGTCTGCGGCTCCGCGTCCGACGTCGGCGTCGTGATCGCCGGGATGACGTCGTCGGAGTACTTAGACGCCGCCCTCGCGCGCTGACGTCAGTTCTTTTTTCCGCGCCAGTAAGTGCCGATCCAGGAAGAGCATACCCTTTTAGTCACTTTTTGACTAAAACTTTTTGAACTCTTTTGGTTCTATTCTCGTCGACATCGACTCTGGTGCCGGTAGAGATGCCTGGCTTCAAGGCTTGTGACTCCTGTTACAGACTGATGTCGGTCACGGACAACCACCGCCGGTGCCTCTATTGCCTTGGGGCCGATCACGATGCCGAGTCGTGCCTCGACTGCCGGGTCTTGACATCGAAAGCTAGGCGGGAGCGGTCCCGCAAGCTACTCGAGTTCTGGCAGTCAGCTCCGTGCCGCTCAAGGAGGAGGTCGAGGAGGAGGTCGAGAGACCGGTCGCAGAGCCGCAGCCACGAACGCTCGTCGGGGTCCAAGTCTTCGAGATCCGGTAAGTCGAAGCACAGCAAGAAGTTGAAGAAGCGGCATCGCTCTTCTGGCTCCCCTCGCCAGTCGCACGACTCGGCTGAGGGTTTGGGTGGCACCACCCGCGCGGCTCCATCGGAGCCGCAGGAGTCCCGTCCGTCCCCATACCGTCCGGTCCCTGGGACTGCCGCGACTCCGGCAGAGGTCAGTGCCTTCCTCATGGCCATGAGGAACCGGGCTCTGCCGTCGATGCCTGCCAACTGAATGAAACAGTTTCACTCTTAACCACTTTTTCCGTTAGGTTTAATCCACAATATTTTCATACAATACATTTGTTTTTTGATTTGCACGGTTTTATCAAATATCCAAGTAGAAAAAACAATACAACATTAATATCCACATTAACATATACTGATTTTTACGACACCCTCACTTACATATAACAATCACTCATACATGCTAGACAAACAAAACTCCTCAAACATACTCAATGAACACTGTTTATAGCAAGAAATAATTGAATGTAGTAAATATACATAAGCCCATCAACAGGTATAGTTTATCACAATTATAATACACTGTATTTGATTGTTTTATAAATGATTGGCTAAAAGCGAAGAAAGGTCTACGCGTTTCGAATCCCTCTGCGTGTGGGGATTCTCATCAGGACCAACACTTTCTGAAACAAAACAGAAACAAAACTGGATTTTACTAAATGACCAAAGACCAATTGAATACCGAACCGCACACCTTATTCTGGCGTCTTACCTGCGACTGAATGTGTACAGAGGAGACTTTCAAACTTAATTCTAATGTATTGTATGAAAATATTGTGGATTAAACCTAACGGAAAAAGTGGTTAAGAGTGAAACTGTTTCATTCAGTTCACGGTCCAATTCTCTCCTAGAGTTAAGTGCAGCATTGGCACCGTTCTTGTTTTGTGGATTATATGCGGCTTGGCCTTGCTGCTATATAGCCAAAACCCGAGTTTGTTCTTCAGGTCGATGCCTGCCGGCGTGCCTTCGGGCCCCGCAGGCTCGACTGGGAGGCCTAGCGAGCCGGCGACTCCGGCCCGGGCGCTGTCGTTGACTCCGGTCCCGACGCTGCAGATCCCCGAGGGATCCAGGCCTGGATCCCAGTCAGCGCCGGTCGACCTCACGACCCCTCCGCCGGCGCCAACTCCTCCGGTGCCACCCCCGGCGCCGCCCTCTAACGACGCCGTTCCCCGGTTTAGTCCCAGTCCGGGCCCGGCGCCGCACCCGACGCCGATGGGTGGCAATTTCATCTTTCGCCCGGCTCCGATCCTTCCACCTGTATACCAGGAATCGGATGACGGTGATGATTGGGATGGGTCTTAGGACCCTCTGGCCCGGCAGGGCCAGTTATCTCACGACTGGGCAGACGAAATGGGGGATGCCAGTGGTTTTGACACCTCCCCTGACACTGGCTTCATCTCTCCTCCGACCATGGCTTCGGAGGAAGGTGCTGCATTTCCTGTGGTGCTGCGCAAGGCAGCCGAAGCCCTTGGGCTGGAGCTGCCTTCTGTGGCCGTGAGGACGAACCTCCTCACCGAAGTGCTTCAACCGTCAGCAAGCTCCTTGGAGCCTCTGCTGCAGTTCAATGAAGCACTCATTGACGTTCTGAAGGGCACCTGGTCCAAGCCCTGCACCGGGCGACCCCAGTTTTCTGTCCCTCCACCCCACGCCCGAGAGCCTGGTTATCCAGGCCTCTACTTCCCAGACCTCCTTCCCGTCCTCTCCCCCGTATCGGGAATCCAAAAGGCTAGAACAGTTTGGGAAGAAACTGTTCTCCTCCCTTAGTTTGGGGTTGCGGTCTATCAACACCTCGTGCCTTTTGGACCGTTACTCCCACTCCCTGTGGGATACGGTGGAGGACGTGCTGCCCCAGTGTCCGGAGGAGGCCCGGACACGGCTCGCCCAGGCTCTTGCCGAGGGGCGGGATGCGGCACGACATGCAATCCGATGTGGACTGGACACAACGGACTCGCTGGGCAGGGCAATGTCGACCACGGTGGCGCTTCGTAGCCACGCCTGGCTGCGGTCCACGAGATTTTCCGGGGATGTCCAGAGCACCCTCATGGACATGCCCTTCGATGGCAGTCGCCTTTTTGGCGACAAAGCGGATAGTGCGCTGGAGCGCTTTAAGGACTCCAGGGCTACGGCCAAGTCCTTGGGCCTTTCGGCCCCGCGCCCGCAACTTCCGCTTTTCGCCCCTTTCGTGGCCAAGGAAGGGGCGCCCACTCACGTCCGCCTAGCCACAGGCCGCAGAACCAACCTCCACGCGGTCGCTGACGTGGATTCCGCCGAGGCGGTACAGGGGGACAACGTGCCGGTCCGTCCACATCTACCCCAGCAGCATCCGCCTCAAAGCCCTCCTAGTCCAAGCTTTCAGGCCCATTCCACGCCAGTGGGAGGCAGAGTTCGCCATCACCTGCTCCACTGGCGTACCATCACATCGGACAGGTGGGTGCTGCAAATCGTCCAAAGGGGCTACTCCCACCCCTTCGAGGCGACCCCTCCAGCCATGCCACCGCAGTGCCACTGAATTTCGGGGGATCAATTGCAACTTCTGCAGGAGGAAGTTACAGCCCTCTTGGCCAAGGGGGCCATCGAGCGCGTTCCTGGTCCAGAAGTAGGTCGTGGTTGTCATTCCCACTACTTTCTGTTTCCCAAGAAGGGCAAAAGGGGCCTACGCCCTATCTTGGACCTCAGGAGCGTCAACGCCTTCCTCCAGAAGGAGAAGTTCAAGATGCTCACCTTAGCTCAGGTTCTGGCTGACCAAAACCCTGGAGATTGGATGGTAGCGTTCGACTTGCAGGACGCTTATTTCCACATCCCCGTCCTGCCGGCCAACCGGCGTTACCTGCGGTTCACGGTGGGCCACGAGCATTTTCAGTTTACCGTGCTCCCCTTCGGCCTCACCAGTGCCCCTCGGGTGTTCACGAAAGTGATGGTGGTGATCGCAGCTCATCTGCGCAGATTGGGGGTTACAGTCTTCCCCTATCTCGACGATTGGTTGTTGAAGGCGAGCTCGCCACAGGCAGTCGTCTCCCACCTCCAGACTACGGCCGACCTCTTGCATTTGCTGGGGTTCTCCATCAATGTGCCGAAGTCGCATCTGAGTCCCTCCCAGAAGCTCCTCTTTATCGGAGCGGTTCTGGACTCGGCGCAGTTCCGGGCCTATCCTCCGGAACAGCGGGTCCAGGATATTCAGGCTCTGATTCCCATCTTTCGGCCTCTATCCCGGGTTTCGGTCAGGTTGGTGCTGCGGCTTCTGGGTCTTATGGTCTCCTGCATCCTGTTGGTGCATCACGCCAGATGGCAGTGGGACCTGAAGTTTCAGTGGGCTCCGCATCGGGGCAACCTGTCCGACCACGTCCTGATCTCGGAGGGCACTTCAAGACAGTTGCAGTGGTGGCTCACGGACCGCGATTGGGTCAGTGGCAGATCCCTCTCCCTACCCCAAACAGAGCACGTAGTAGTGACGGATGCGTCCCTCCTGGGATGGGGGGGCCACATGGGAGAGGCGGAGATCAGAGGCCTCTGGTCTCCGGCGGAGTCCCGGCTCCATATCCCCCTTCTGGAGCTGAGGGCGATCCGACTTGCACTGAAGGCATTCCTTCCCTCTGTCCGGGGAAGTGTAGTGCAGGTGTTTACGAACAACACCACCGCCGTGTGGTATTGCAACAAACAGGGCGGGGTGGACCCATTGTCAGGAGGCTCTGCGCCTCTGGACATGGCTGGAACATCAGGGCATCAACCTGGTGGTTCAACATCTGGCGGGCTCTCTGAACGCCAGAGTGGATGAATTCAGCCGCCGGTGCATGATAGATAACGAATGGCGTATAAACTCCGTGGCGCAAGGCCTCTTTCGGCAGTGGGGAGAGCCTTGGTTAGATCTATTCACCACCGATGAGAACGCGCAATGTCAGCAGTTCTGCGCGTTGGAGTTTCCAAGGCGGCACTCGCTCGGGGACGCCTTTCGTCGCGAGTGGAGTTGCGGTCTGTTGTACGCCTTTCCGCCTATACCACTTCTGCCCAGAGTGCTGAAGAAGATCAGGCGCGACCGGGCCCAAGTCATACTGGTGGCTCCGGATTGGGCACGAAGATACTGGTAACCTGAGCTACTCAGTCTGTCGATCGATCCCCCGATACGACTGCCTCTTCAGGAGGACCTTCTGTCGCAGCAGCAGGGGACGGTCCTCCACCCGAACCGGTCCAGCCTCCACCTCCATGCATGGAGATTAAGCAGCGGCAGTTGATGCCATTTGACTTGCCTCCTGAAGTCTGTAATGTTATTCTGGCAGCCAGGCGTCCCTCCACAAAATCGGTATACGCCTGCAGGTGGAACAAATTTGTGGCATGGTGCACAGCAAAGGCTGTGGATCTCCTTTCCGCCCCTCTTTCTGAGGTTCTCCTCTTTCTTCTTTCCTTGGCCCAGCAGGGCTCTGCTCTGGACACCCTTAAAGGATATCTTTCAGCTATTTCTGCTTTCTTACGGCTTCCTGATCAGCCTTCTCTTTTCAAATCCCCTGTTGTTTCTCGATTCTTTAAGGGCATTACTCACATTTTTCCTCCTGTCCCTTTCGTAATGCCTCAGTGGGATTTGAATCTTGTATTGACCTTTCTGATGTGCGCTCCCTTTGAGCCACTTCAGAATTGTCCCCTTCGTCGCCTCACTCTTAAGACTACTTTCCTGGTTGCCATCACCTCTGCTAGACGGGTGAGTGAGCTCCAGGCCCTCTCTTCTAAGCCTCCTTTCCTTTCTGTCCATCCGGACAAAGTTGTTCTCAGGACTCGTCCTTTCTTGCTCCCTAAGGTGGTAACTGCCTTTCACATCGGACAGTCTGTTACTCTGCCCACCTTCTTCCGCCTCCGCATCCCTCGAAAGAGGAAGAGAGGCTCCACCGTCTGGACCCAAAGCGGGTGCTGTCTTTCTATCTGGACCGCACCAAACAGTTCTTTGTTGGCTATGTGGGCGCTAAGAAGGGGCGGGCGGTGCACAAACGAACCATCTCTCGGTGGGTTGTTTTGTGTATCAAGGCCTGTTACTCCTTAGCAAAAAAAGAACCTCCTGTAGGGCTGAGGGCCCATTCCACTCGGGCCACAGCGGCGACCGCTGCCCTGGGCCGGGGAGTCCCCTTGCAGGACATCTGTCAGGCAGCAACGTGGGCTTCACTGCACACGTTTGCCAAACACTATTGCCTGGACAGCCAAGTCCGGAGAGACGGCTTCTTTGGCCGTTCTGTTCTCCAGGACTTTCTGGTGTGATCTTGGTTCGCAGGCCCACCACCGGGGTTGGTATTGCTGGGGTATCTATTCTAAGGTGAGGAATCTAACTAACGTGTTTCTTTCAAATGAACAAGTTACTTGCCTTCGGTAACGATATATCTGTAAGAAACATTAGTTAGTTAGATTCCTCACCGCCCCACCCATCCTCCCCGTTCTGCGAACCGATATCTAGGGTTGAGGTCATCCTTTTCAGGGCCCTAGAATTTATTGGCACCAGTGTCGGTCTCTTGCATGGCTCTGAGTTCCTGGCGCGGAAAGCTGTGTACAAGAACTGACGTCAGCGCGCGAGGGCAGCGTCTAAGTACTCCGATGTCATCCCGGCGATCACGATGCCGACGACGGACGCGGAGCCGCAGACGCCGCCTAGCGACGCGCAAGAGTATTGCTGACGAAAAATCTTTCCGGATCCAGCCTGGGGATATTCTAAGGTCAGGAATCTAACTAACTAATGTTTCTTACAGATATATCGTTACCGAACTTTAAACTAGTAACACTGACTCCTGCTACTACGTTCCTGACAGCCGGTGAGTGAATTGGTGGCTGGGTGGGGAGCCTGCTCCTGCCTCCTGGGAACAAGTCAAGTGCGGGAGAGTGGGTTTCTCTGCTTGAGGCGAGAGCCGCTAGAATGTGACGCAACCCGGTGAGAGTTATTGAGGACGAGGCATCGACAAGGGTGGATCGTGACCTCTGGCCCCTAGTACATGCATTGGGAAAAGTAATCTAGTTGGAACGCGCTCCTTTAGAGTGCCAATGTGTTGTGGCCAACTGGACTCAATCCCCGAAAATGACGGGTGGGCCCTCTGCAGAATCACAAATGCTGAGAGGCAGGATATACACCTCATCCATGCGAGTAACAACATAGGGCCTATAGGTTGACCTCCTGCTAATAAACTACAAGACCGACTCAGAGACGGGTGAGGTGCGTCGCTGCATTGGGCTGGTACCATGATTTACACCTATGGTGGCTGCTCTTAGTCAACACACCTGCAGCAGCAAAGATGAAGAAGTTGAAAGCCAAACAAGTTAAGCTGCAATTTAAAGGAAAGGAAGCAGGCAGAGTACACTCTTCGAAAAGAGCGGATGAATCACAGGGACATTCAATGAAAGCAGATGATGTAGAATTGAAAACGCTGCTTAACCACATCCAAAAGAGCTTAACTTCGATAGATAAAACGGATAAACTAACTTCTACAATTAACAAGCACGAAAATTACATCACCACTGCCGAGGACCCGAATCTCCAATCTTGAGGATGACACAACTGGATATAATGAAAAACAGTTGGGCATGGACAATGCACTCAATGTTATCAGGATGAAGAATGAGGACTTGCAAGCCAGTTCACGCTGTAACAACTTGCGTATAGTGAGCCTCCCTGAAACTAGAATCACTGGCAATATGGTGGACAACTTGGAAACCTTACTTAAAACACTTTGTTGGAGTGTGCTTCTTGCTGCTGTTCCCAGTGGATAGAGTCCACTGTTCGCTTGGCCCTAGACCCCCGTTCGCAACC
This sequence comes from Triturus cristatus, assembly GCF_964204655.1. Taxonomy (NCBI): domain Eukaryota; kingdom Metazoa; phylum Chordata; class Amphibia; order Caudata; family Salamandridae; genus Triturus; species Triturus cristatus. Next base: position 318,266,702 of record NC_140586.1, on the reverse strand, counting down.
CCATGCCCAATTATTGCTGGACTACTGGGAGTACCTGCACATCAAACGTAATCTGTGTCACGCCAGTGTGTAGTATGCTATGCTTTACCTCGCATTCCCCAAAATAGTATACGGAGACAAGGCCCTTATATTTGCATGACCACAGAAAGCCGAGCCATTAAAGAAAAAACTCATCATATATGATATATGTGCAGATCCACAAACTGCAGACACCAGAAAAGGGTGCAAGCAACACTGAATGAGGATCCCGACTCTTTTTCCTAGATAAGGGTGGCATGCTGTGGTATCTTCACCAGGACAAAACGGCAGGAAACAATATGGAGAAGCAAAAGTTTAATTGAACACAGCTGCCTGGGAACAGCCACCTAGCAGGAGAACAGCAGCCAAGTGCCTTGAACAGAACAGCACAGAACTCACAATATTGGCATTCCACATTCAAACAGCAATCTCAGTCCCTGCTCAAGCTCACGTTAGGACCAAAGGAGATTGCTGTTGGGAAGCTACATTTACCTTTTCCTTTTCTAAATCCAAGGAACTATAATACACAGCAAAACTACAGAATGTTTGCGAAATGTAGAAGATGAAAACACAGTCGAAAGAATGATACTAAGGTTATACATCATAAAAATAAAGTAAAGAAATAAACTAGCATGGGAGCAGAATGCACAATCTGAAAAATAGAAGAAAACAATATGAACCATAATTGCCTGAACATGACAGGCAAACTTGAACATCGCCCACTCCTACAGAGTACGCCTCCAGCCTCACACATCTTTTCCTTTTCTTCCATATCACTCTTATTTCTAGGATTACCCACAGACTAGGAAACCTGATTAGCACACTTGAATACTTCTGAGTCCGATGGATGAAATGACCCATGAACAGATTTGGCCTTCCAGTATTCCACCAATTTGTTCCACTTATTTGCGGGGTGTTACCACACACTTTGTCCACAGCAAATGGTCCATTGAAATTACTACCACTTTTGAATACATAACTTCCTTTTTTAATGAATACAGCATCACCTACTCCAAAATCACTCAACTTGACTCTATTACGTCTATCAACCTGCATGTTTTGCTTCAACTTGGCCGCTTCCACATTGCTTCTTGCTTCGGCATCACTTATTCTGGCGTCAACTCCACACTTGACCCATTTGCTCATCAACCCAGAGCAAATCTTGGTAGCTGGCTTCCTCCCTCTCAACATCGAAAATGGAGAAACCTGTGTGGAGGATTGCTGAGTAGTCTGGTAGAACCACAACATAGACCTCACAGCCTTGCCAACCACACCTGTTGTTAACTGCCCATTGGACACAATGGACCAGCACTCGGTTCATGCGTTCTACTTGGCCATTGGGTTGGGGATGGTACATGGAGGTCTTAAGATGCTTAACATCGCCAGATTTCAGAAATCCTTCCACTAAATCATTAGAAAATTGGACACCGTTGTCCGAGATCAAATAACGTGGGAACACTTCCCTGAGAAAAAGTTCTCTGAGAATATCGACAACACCATTGGGATTTGGTTCAGAAAGAAATGTAATCCCTGGCCACTTCGAGCACAGATCAACTGCTACCAAAGCAAAGCAGGACTGGATTGGTAATTATTGAAGGGACCAACAAGATACACTCCTACTTTCTCCCAAGCCCTTGCAGGAAATTAAATGGTTAGTAAAGGTGGCTTTCTCACCACCAAATTCTTCTCCGAAGACCAACACCACACAACTGCCCACAAATGATTCACTTCTTTATCCATCGAGGGCCAATATAAGGTTTGTCTTAAACGTTTCTTAGTGAAAGTGACTCCCATGTGTCCTTCATGAGCCATTTTAATGAACTTTCCTCTCAAACCAGCAGGTCGCACTAACTAATCATTTCTATGAAGAAATCCATCATCAATCGATAGATCATCAGCCACTTTCCAAAATGGTTGACACATATTGGACAGTGATTTTTCCCTAGGCCAACCATTTGACACTCAACCAATGACAGCTTTCATGACTTCTTCCAGAACCATTTAATCTCTCCATTTGTGTTCCGTTACAGCACACATACCTTCCAAATCCAATGAAGCGATAACGGAATTCTCTTCAATGTCATCTACACCATCCAAATCATCATCCGTAATGTGGAAACATGACAAAAAATCAGCAGGCACATTCATGCCTTCTTTAATATGGACAATGTCAAAATTAAATTGCAGCAACTTGGACGATAATCTAGACCTCTGAACAATTGGTACATTATTCTTTGGAATATAGAAGCTGCCTAAGCTAGTCCGAAGGCCATTCTGCAATATATAAAAATGCCCATTGGTGATACAAAAGCTGTGTAATGTCTTGAGCTAGGATCCAAAACTAATTTGTGGTAAGCTGATGCAAGATCCAACTTGCTAAACCAGTTAGCACCTGACACAGCAGCCAACAAATCAGAGATTTTAGGAATGGGATGAGAATCAATCCAAATGGCCCTGTTGAGGTTGCGCAGGTCTACACAGACCCTAAATTCCCCATTTTTCCTGCAGGCCACCACCAGGGGAGACAACCACAGGGATGACTCAATAGGTTCGATTATGCCTCACATGAGTCACATAATCTCATTAATTCCTTATCTAAGTCATCTCTGACTGAAACGGAGACACTGTATAACTTGTGTTTCACTGGAATTGACCCCTCCTTCACTGTAATCTTATGTTGAAAGCCTTGGATTAACCCAATTCCTTCATAGAATACTCTTGGAAATTTAGTGCGTAGGTTATCAATCATGCAACCACCACCACCACCATCATCATCAGTGAAACCACCAACATCTACAACAGACACTTGTTCACTGGTACCAGGCTTTAGAATCATTCTAAAAGACCCTGGTGAAACCAGCCCAGGATACATAAACCTTTGACTGCAACATACACCTTCCCAAAAATCTTCCTTCCCGTGAAGATTTATAGATCTTCCTTCATAGGACACTGGAGTGCTGTGCACAAAGCGCCCAGGGCAGCTGGTACGAATGGGTGAGTCTATTCTGGCCTGTGCATGAAGGCAATGGGATGGTCTGTACTTCAGATTACTGTAGGCCTGCTGTGTTGCTCAAGGTAAGATGGAGGGGCCAAAGGACAGTTACCGAAACAACCAAATGTCACCACATGAATACCGGCCAGAGTTTAGGGGAAAGGTGGAGGCGTACTGTAAATAAGCCTCGGCCCCCAGAAATGAGTGTTGCCTACCGCCTGCAGCCACAAGGAAAATTTAAGGGACGATTCTGACTCTGTATAGAAACATACTACAAACCTGGGCATCTAACACTTTTGCTCAAATACCTTTAGTTGTCCTCATTTTGTTTCTATTTTTTTTATTTTTTTTATTCTTGTTGTCCGTCATAGGTCTTTTATATAAAAATGCTATGCAAGGCAACCCGTATTAATAAGACCTACAGTAAAAGTGTCAGCAGTGGTTGGACGTTGTAAGAATAATGCTCCTACAACAGCACAAAATAAGAAAAAACACACTTTCTGCTACCTTCTATAAAAAAATATATATATATTTTTACCAATCCAACTCTGATTGCTAAATAGAGGAAAAAAACACCATGGTAATTTTGTATATGCTTGTATTTTTTAGGCATGCCGAGATGAAGTGATGTGCCCTAAATCCCCTCCACCTCATCCTTTCACAAGCTCTTCTCCACTTCCCTTCGTTTTTGTCCACTTTCCTCTCCTTCCTCTCCACTCTTTCTGTCTTAAATTTGGCTCAACATTTTATCCCTCTTCTTTCCCTTCTTTTGGATGTTGCCTTGTCACTTCCCTTGCTCTCCATTCCGGCTGCCCGCTTCTTCTCTACCCTGACCTCCCCTTTCTGTCCACTGTGCCTTCCCTTGGTCTCCACCTCAGCCCTCCTACTGGTCTACAAGCAATCCCACCATGTGCACCTGTTCTCAACTTCATTCTTCCAGTAGTCTGTCCCCCTTCAGCTGGCCACTGATGCCCCGTGGCTTCTATCAAGTAATTGTGCATTTGACATTACTGGGCTCCTGCCCTTCCATGTTCAGTGCCTTGCGTAGGGAACACTTCCTGCCAGCAGGTCCCTGCGAAGCACTGTGTGTGTACACAAGCGCTCCTGGTTCAGGACATCCTGCAGGATGTGCACATGCACGGCTCTGGAATGGAGGGAGGGAGAGAGCTGTCCACGGCCACAGGAGATGAATCCTCGTGGCCGCTTAGCTATAAAACCCAAGGACTTAGGGGCATATTTACAATGAAGTTGCGAAGCGTATCGAAGGCCAACAACACTCTTCATCACTGTAGAAAGGTAGGCCTGCACTATATTCACAAGGATATGGTGCAGCCCTGCGTTTCCCCCTGCGCTGGCGCTAACTTAAGCTGCCTAGCTCCAACGCAGGCAACCTTGCACCATAGTGCATGGGTGCCTGTGTTGAGAGGAAGATTGTTTATGTGCAGGAATGTTCCCCTTCCTGCACATAAACAATCTTTAAATGCCGTTTGGTAACTTCTACGTGTGCTGCTTAATACAGCACACAGAAGTTGCAAAACTGTTTTTTTTTAAAATGATAGTTTATGTGCAGGAAGGTCCCCCTTTCTGCACGTAAACAATCATTGGTGTTTTGCTGTTTCTATCTGTGCTGCACAAGGCAACACACATGAAACAGCAAAAATGAGGAGAAATAAAGCATTTATTCTCGTTTTGCCTGTTTAAGACCAGGTTTTCCCTGGTCTTAGTTGTGGCACTGCCTCCTATTTACACTGCCCTTGTAAATACGGGCCAGCATCAAAATCAATGGGTGTTGCAGTGCAATGCACACCGCAACACCAATTACCCTCCTCTTTCACGCTAAGTATAGCGTGAAAGGATGCCTTATTTACTAGGCAGCTTTAAGCCACAGTAAGTGGATTAACGCTGCCTTGTAAATAAGGCGAGGCCCATTGCGCCATCAGAACATCACTGAAAGTGACGTGGTGGTGGCAATAGGGGCTTGTAAATATGCCCCTTGGACTCAAATCCTCGCACTTATGTTTCACCAAACTCTGTGACTCTGAGCAAATCGCATAATGCATCCAAATGGTGTCCCAAGTGTTTATACACAGGGTATATGCTAAGTCATGTGAATTAAAGCGCCGTACTCCACTCCACAGCGGCTCGGGCATAACAAAAAAAAAGAACATGGGTAGAACAAATTACGTGTTTTTAATCTGTACCATGTTTATTCAAGTAACAAATATGAAATGTAGCACAGTCTCTTCAAAAGCTGCTGATATCTTATGATTATTTTGCAACTGGTTTGGTGGAAGTAAAAGTTTACATGCAAAAAAAAAACACTCCACTCCATTCACGCCACACAATTACACAACTAACAATTCCACTTAAACCATATACATACACTCCATAACACAAGGGCAAAAGACATTGTCATTTATAACGGCAATTGCTCTAACTCAAAAAAATGGTTAAATGTGGGCTACCTTTCAAACTACTCTATGAGGAAAATGACAGCCAAGTTAGATATAGCACCCTCCAGACAATAACAATGGTAAAACCCTTTAACATAAAGGACACTCACAGGTTGCACAACATTTGGACAAACAAATCCCAGCACTAGGATGGTGACGAATATGTGTGTCCGGCTCACTGGACGTGGGTGAGACTAGATTACTGCCTGGACACTCCAGATATCTGTGTGTGGACAAAATGTGTGGAACAACTCCTCTGTACACACTCTCGCCAATCAAGCTAAATAGTGACAATCTGCTGCCCCCCCCCCCCTCCCAACATTGGGGATTCACCTGGCATCTCTCCTCACATTCCCTGCTAGACAAAGCATTCACAGTGGAACTGAAGGGGGAAATCCAAAATTACTTGCAGGAAAATGAAGGATCAGTACAATCATCGCGTACATATTGGGAAGCCTTTAAGGCATAAATGCAAGGTATCTGCATCACCAAACATGAAATCTGCACGGTATGCCGCTGGAGGCTTGACTGGATTGAGTGTGATATAAAGGCACTGGCAGAGAAACACTCCACCACCCCCAAATCTCAATTATTGAGGGAAATAAGACAGAAACACACAGAGTTCATTTAGGCAGCCCAGCTAGTGGTTAAACACCTAAGAAGTTTGCTAGGGCCAGGACATATGGATAGACCAAGTAGAACCCGTGCTTATATTATCATTACCTGATAGGCACATGCAAGCTATCACATGATTACAGAAGGACGATGGCACTATTCTCCATAATGACAATGAAATACTGCTCAAATTAGTTGACTACTACTCTGGTCTTTACACGTTACGAATAATTAGAACATAAGATGAGGTTGTTCAGTATTTTGAGCGACAAACTCTAGCATGGTTTGAGGGACACCAGAAACGTTTCCTAGAAAAATGGGACACCAGAAACGTTTCCTAGAAGAACCTCTCACCCTGGAGGAAATTTGAGCCCAAATTGAGGGACTCCCAACATGCAAGGCTCCGGGAGGGGATGGTTCCCCACAGAATTTTCAAAACCGTGTGCCACGTTACTTACCCCGTGGTTGTCCGAGATATACAAGGATGCACTGCGGCAGGGGAGTACTCCCACACTCGCTGAAGGAATCAATAATCATAACACTCCTCAGACGGGTAAGCCGCCTGGCCATTCAGACTCTTATAGGACACTGTCTCTAACAAATATGGACTCAAAATGTGGGCCACAAAACTAGCCAATAGACTAATCCACCAACTACCCAAGCTGGTCATCCCAGATCAGGTGAGATTTATATCTGTTAGACCCCCTATACATAAATTAGGAACTCTTTTTGCCCTTTTAGATTAGCAGAACCCCAGACGAAGGCTAGCTTTCTCTCCTTGTAACTTAATAGTGTCATTGTATACAGATGACATTACGCTCTACCTGTCGGACCCAGGCCAACATAAAAACCTGGTTATACATGAATTTACCTTCTTCCGTGCAGTCTCAGGGGCTGCTACTAATTGGAATAAATCTACAATAGTCCTGCTCACAATGGCCACACAGACTCTAGACCTGGACTTTCCACTGACTTGGACCACAATTTCCACCAATTACCCCTGTATCTGTGTCAATCGGGTTAAAACTACAGTAAAAATGGAAAATAAAGGGAAAATTATGAGACTGTCATAACTCTCACTGAAGAACACCATTTCCACTATCGTTGATGGGTAGAATTGCGTTGATAAAAATGGTTACATTGCCAAAGCTACTTTACCTTTTCTATAGTATCCCGATCTAATTGAGCCAACAATTTTTCAAAACACTAAAATCTCACTTGATATCAATGGCCTGACCAGGTAAATAGAGACGGGCCAAATGGGAAACCGTATCCTATAAACAGGGCAGCCTAGTCGCCCCAGACTTTGAGCTCCACTATTATTTTGCTCAAGCGCATTTTGCATGCTTTTGGTGCCACCTTCCCCTGTACATGGCACACCTGGTGATAAAGCATGACAGTGCTTATCCCACCCAATGACTGCACTGCTGTGACAGATTCCATGATGCAGTCGAGCAGTGATTGATGCAGTGATATTGACGCAAACTGCATTGGAAAAGATCTGCAGATGACTTTATGCAATACCTTATTTCCCTAAACAGACTTTAAACCAATTTCTCTTAACCTCGCTCATCTGTAATGCAACTTTTCCTCATCGGCTAAAGAAATTGGGGCGGGGGGGGGGGGGGGTCTTATTGCTTTAGCCAAATTGGGGGATCTGTCTCCTAACAGCAGACTGTGACTCATCCACTTTAAATATATCTATCGAGTCTATTGCATCCCTCATTCACTTTCTACACAAATGTAGGGAGCACTCCTGCTGTACTAGATGCAATGCACCTTTGGCAGACTTCTTGCAAATGGCGTGGAAGTGCCCAGCTGTGACAGAGTACTGGTATGGAGTAACGCTTTGTTAGATAAGATAGTTGAAGATCTAGAGATGACTCCTAAAATGCCATATCTCACAGACTTCTAGCTGCAGATTCCTTACCTTAGAATAAATTCCAGGCATCAGACTGAATCTGGAAACTTTTCGAGCAGTACCTCTGTGCGCTGGTAGGTGACGTTGTTCAGCTCCACTTCAGCATCATCCATTCCAGAAGAGATGTGAGCGGTGCCTGTACAGGCTCTACTCCAGCACGCTGACATCAGTTTCTTTTTTTGAGACTTGTCTCCTAGTGTGTAGGGATGCCCCCCAAGAAACCAGTGGGGTTTAAGCCCTTTGGATCCTGTCATAGACATATGTCTGTGGAAGACTCCCATCTATTTTGCATGTGGTGCTAGGAGCCGGACCACGTGGACTGATGTGCCATTAAACCTAAAGCTCTGAGAGAGCACTCCTAGAAGCTCCGAGTCACCCCCACCAGTCAACTCTATGATGCTCCAGGTCCTGGTTGAGAGGATGGTTCCAGGCCCTTTCATGGAGTCGTTCATACACTCATAATTATGCTTGAAGTTGTTGAGTAAGTCCCACGAGAAGTCCATGAAATCGAAGAAGTTGAAGAGCTCTTCAACTTCACTGCGCCGGTCTAAATACTCCGATAAGGTGTGGGAATTATGTCACTCTATAGCCCACTTCCACGCATGCGGAGCCTCCAACTGGGTCTGCTCCGCACCTCCCTGAGTTTCCTGGACCCAAAGTGACCCCTGCCCAACTGTGTGAGTTTTATGAGGCCATGCACTTCATTTGTGGGTGAGCTGACCCCTCTGGAGCGCCTTCAGGCCCCTTGTGTTCGACCGGTGCACCCAATGGATTTCTGCCAGCAAATCCGCCCTTGGTGGTACCTGGGCCATATAGATTTGGAGCTGGATCTGGAACAGCTCTGTTCACGAGAGTGTGACCTTCCCCCAAGCCGTTCCTGCAACGGCATTCCAGGTGCCGATGACCCCATCATCTTACCTGACTCTGATACAAAGCCAGACCAGTGTCACCCTATGCCAAATCCAGCGCTGCTCGAAAATCAACCTTCTTAGTCCGAGCCAGTGCTTACTTTTTGTCTTACAGGCCAGGCAAGGAGTATTCTTGGGGGACGATCTGAGAATTCTTATAGCTAAAACCCCCTTGATGAGGCCAATGAAAAATGGTATGAGGAACTGGCAGATCCCAGTGCTCTGGGCAACTAACCAGACACTAGCCCGGTCTCCTCCTAGTGTGGCTATGGAGGAAGGTGCCTCCTTTGCTATGGTGGGGAGTAGAGTGGCTGAGATCTTGGACCTACAGCTACCCTTGGTCTCTTTCAGCCGGGAGTCAACCTTCAGTACCTATTCTCCTATTTAATTCTCCTTTTTAATGAAGCCCTCAATGCTGTGCTCAGGGCCTGGGTCAGGCCCTGCACAGCACTTCTGCGTGCTGCAGTTTCTAAGGCGACTTTTGCTTGGAGATGCTTTTCGTCTCGAGTGGAGCTCAGGCCTCTTGTATGACTTTATACCAATACCACTCCTGCCTAGAGTTCTCAAGAAGATCGAGAACGATCTGGCCCAAGTTATTCTTGTGGCTCCAGATTGGGCATGGAGAAAACGGTATCCGGAAGTCCTGAGCATCAGTCCTCCGGTCACGGTGCCCCTCCAGGAAAATCTACTGGTACAGCAACAGGGCATGGTACGGCACCCGAACCTGTGCACACTTCACCTTCATGCATGGAGATTGAGCACCAACAGCTGACTGTTTTTGAACTCTCTTCTGAAGTCTGGGATGTCATTCTGGCAGCCAGGCTCCCCTCAACCAAGACCGTTTACACCTGCCATTGGTATAAATTTGTGGCTTGGCCTGTATTGATTGATGGTCAAAAAAGCCTCCTAACGTCTTAGCACCGTGGCCAGAGTTCACTATATAGTTCAGTCTGAAGTGTCCAATTGCTTATTTTGACACATTTCTCCAGTTGTCACTAATGTTTTAATATCTCCTAATGGCATTAGGAAGTTCCATAATCCAATTTATGCATTTTATTGTCTACTTTTTTAAACATTGACCGTGTCTGCATCAAAATCATATGCGTGAAGTCCAGCAATCGGCAGCGTGCAATGGAACCAAATTGAAAGATGTTAATATTACAAGCTGATAATACGTCTTTATAATAACAGACAATCTTTTGCAGGTCTAGTCAAAGATTGAAGGCTCCAGTCATTATCCCAATATTTGAATAGAAAAAAATCCTTGAAAGATTCTCAAATCCTGTTGGACTTCATACTCATGTAAGTGGGATATGCCTATATATATATATATATATATATATATATATATATATATATATATATATATTCACTGAAAAGACCATAGGTTTCACACACGTTATAGTTACGAATTAGCATTTAAAAAACCTTGCAAATTCACTTAAAAAAACATAGGTTTCACACATGTTATAGTTAGCTGGACATTTCACTCGTAAAAAACCAATGAAATTCCCCCGTTATAGTTACTGCAGGCAACTATAACTCACGCGACCGCAATCCTCTGCTGATGACGTCAGATATTACATCACTGTATTTAGACACTTATTTACCCATGTCTTCTTCCATTAATCTTTAGCTATACATATATTACAAATATTTATTTTTCAGAAAGACACATATGTCATCAGTGATGTAATATCTGACGTCATCAGCAGAGGATTGTGGTCGCATGAGTTATAGTTGCCTGCAGTAACTATAACGGGTGAATTTGTACGTTTTTTTAAATGCTAAGTTATGTTTTTTGGGTTTTTTTCAGGTTTTTCACCGTGCGCGCACCGTGCGCACTCTGTGGGGCCTCGGTGCGCTTCGCGCACCGAGCACCCACGGTTCAGGGTGCACGCACCTCGCGATTTTTTAGAAGAAAAAACATTTGTTTTTTTCTCCCTTGGGGGTCCTTCTGTGACCCCCTGACCAAGGCTAGGGGGTCAGGAACTGTCCACTCTGCCCCCTTTTCACGTTCTCCACCTTTGTTTTTCACCCCCTCAGACTGCGAGAGACAAAATGGCGGCCGACACTTCCTGGTTTCGACCGATTCTAATGTTTACCGACATCTAACAACCAATCAGAATTGCGCTCGCGCACGGCAGGGTGCGTGCACAGTGCGCGCACGGTGCGTGCGTATAGATATTGATATGCTTTTAAATGCTATTTTCTCAGGAAATACTGAACAGATTTACACCAGACCTGCAAAAGGCACTTCCTTGACCTTATGGCTACCTCTCTGCCAAATTTCAAGTAATTCTGTTCAGCCGTTCGGGCTGTAGCTGTGTCTAAAGGTCCTATGGAAAAATGAATGGGGAAAACGCGTTTTGGGACCCCCCTTTTTTCTCGGCCCCTGCTTCACGAATCACCCCGAGACTTTCAGGGTAGGAGCTGAACGGAGCGCCCCATTAGTTTTGAAAATTTCGCAAGGATTCGTCAACCGGCGCCAAAGTTATTCAAAATAGAATTTTGAGATTTCCTATGGAAACTAGGTTGTAACTATAACTATCTACTGGCGACCGCCAGTAGATAATATATATATATATATATATATATATATCACATTCATAGAATCAACATTAAAAGCAATTTTTATTGATTCATAAGAATTGCCAAGAGCCAATTGTACTTGGAATTTATCAGTCAGACATTACATGCCACCCTTGTTGATTTTAAGGTCATCAGACTGCCTGAAGCTCAACCTGGACTATTAGTGGAAGCATATTTGGGCACCTGTATAAAAACTAAATTTGTTAGAGGTATCTTTGCACTGCCAAGTCTCCTTGAACCAGATAATCACATCATTGCAAATTATAGTATTCAAACTTCCATCACCTTTAGTTTTGTAAAACCGCTTCTGTTCCAGTAAAGTACTAATAAACGGTGCAACAGTCTTAAATTCTAACCCACTTCACTCAGAATGCTAAATTTCCCCTCTGATTTGATAACTCAGACTTGCTAAATGATTGTCATCTAAAATACTAGAATTTTGTATAGTTACCCTTAAAAATACCTTTATTTATATGGTCAGCCTTTCTCAAGGTAGTTGCTTTGATTTTATACAATATCTGAACTTGATTTATTCCTAATCCTGCCTGATTTTGCAAAATGTAGTAACTGTAAGACTACATTGAACAGTTTCACCCTCAGGGATAAATTTGATCCCTTGAACCAGAATCTCCTTCACTGCCAATTTAAGGATTTTCTTCACTATTTTGGAGAAGAGCAAGATCTTAGAAACTTCTTTCCCTTATTTTATATTTTCAAACCCCACCTGTTTTAAATCACTATTAGAAAAGGCTTTCAGAGAAGGACAATTGGATAAAACCTGAAGTAGCTATTGACGATTTATGGATCAATTCTGTTTATTATGCAAAACAGAGGTAATGCAATGTACTTACACAGCTATCCACCTACAACCCAAGGACTGGCAGCATTATAGAAACATAATCAAAAAGTACCCCACAAAACTCACCCCCACCACTCCTTCAAAGCAGGATAACAGAAGTGACCAGAAGTCCCTTATGTGGCAGTCTAAGCTATGAACCAGAGTCCGGAGCGTGTATCTAAACGGCCGGAGTTGGGACTGTCTCAGCAGTTGTCTGCACTGGTGGAATCAGGTCGGGCAGGTCAGTTAATTGAATTCGGTAGATAGAATAGAAATGAAGGGGCCCACAGCTCAGGGTATGTCTCATGTTTCGACTCCACTGCTAGGAACAGCTTTTCCATCCCCAATATGTATCCTAATTTTTGCAACCAAGCTGTGTGGTCAGGGAACCTATCGGAGCCCCAAGATGATAGAATGACCTGATGAGCTGTCCCTAATGCCAAAGCCATTTTTCCCCCCTCCCCCATAGGTTGGAGAGGATACGTCACACAAGTATAGTGTATGCAGGGAACCTCAGGAGGGTAGTGTTAAAGGCCCTATCAATATCATGAAGTATTCCCTCCCAGAAGCGGGCCAGCTTCGACATTGCCACAGTAAATGCAATAAGGGGCCAATCCCTCCACAGCCCCTCCAGCATTCTTTTGTGCATTCGGGGTACTAAGTCTGGAGTCGGTGGGCGTGAAGTACCAATATGAGACTATTTTATATGCCATTTATGTGTTAGCCATGTTATGTGCTGTGTGCCTGGATCAGTAATAGATATCTTCCCAATCTTTGGAGGTGAGTGCTCTACCTAGTTCCACCTCCCATCTTTTCTGTCCTGTTATTTTGTCTTGTAATGGTGTCTGGCCTAGCAGTGTCTAAATCTCCGTAATTGGATGCCTGTCCTCCCGTTTGAGGAAAACCCATTTCTCAAAGTGCATAAGGGGGCGCTTAGCATCACCCAGTCCCTGATTTGCAAGTATTGGATTTGGTCTATTTCCTCCGAGCCATAACCTGCCTATATATGGTTGAATGGGATTATACCCTGTGTGTCAAACATGCAACCTATACGCTTGCAGCCCGTTCATCAGGAAATTATTTTTCTTTGCATTCTGTAACATTTAGCTGTGGTTTAAGAAAAAAGCTACAATCCCCAGTCATAGAATGAAAATTGCCCTGGCATTGTAGGGGTACATCATAATAGTGTATAGTCCGCACCCGTATATAGTCTTTTATCGTGTTAACATTTGTGCCAATAAATTTTGTACTGTAATAACGTGTGAAGTGATAGACATATTTTGTATAACGCAGAGAATCTGCATTTCAATCACACGACTAATGAACATTATAATTCATATATATTTTTTTTATGTAGAATTTTATATTGCGCATTTGACCCGAATCGGGTATCGGAGCGCTTTACATAGCACCAGTTACGTTACATGAGGACACACATTCATTTTAGTTAGGCACAGGGAGATTAAGTGATTTGCCCAGAATCACAGGATGTTCAGCGTCATTGCCAAGACTCGAACCCAGTTCCCCAGATTCGAGGTCGACCTCCCTAGCCGTTAGGCCAACTCCTCTCATATGCTTATGTAACACATTGATTTAAACTTTCTTAGTATCAATGATTATGTGTACATGTATTATACGATTTTACATGGTGTTTCTTATGTTGGCCGGATTCTGTATGCCCAACGTGTATTTTTTCCTGTCGCTCTCTAGCTGGGATTACTGGTGGAATCCTCGTGTATGCAGAATTTGTTCTTTCTCACGGTTCCTGTTGCAGGTGGAGAAATGCATCTTTGTAAGTTAGAATAATGTCTTTGTTTTAGAAGTTAGGCTTAGGGAGGAGAAGATAAATTGAACGGCCATGCTGATAATGTGGGATGGTGTTCTTACTCACTGGAGAGAACCTGGGAATCAAGGTCATCGAGCCAAGGCCTCGGAGCATTGTTGTTGCATAGAAAATTACCTACGAGGAGGTGTCTTGCGTGGATGGGGTGATGTCGCACTGCCCTCTGGGAGTTGGCCTTCAATTCTTGTATTGGGGTTAGGGACAGAGTCCGGGGACTTCTGCCTTGACTGGAGAGGAGAGAGCATCTTAGAACAAGTTTTGTAGCTTTATGCTACTTGACCCATTCAAATTGAATGGTCTTTTTAGGAAGACTTCATGAGCTGACACCTTTTCAGGACAAGCCTTTGGGATGATAAGTAGGAATGTGACGTTAGTGGTATTGTAGGGACAGACTAATGCTCTTTACCTGAGGGGGAATCTGGACGTAGGTGCAATCCTCTTTTGCATCCTGATTCTCAAAGTAGTTTTTTTGTGTCTGATACATCGCCTTAACTTTACCCGTAGATTTGGCTTTGTATCGGTTCCAATGTATTTCTAAACCCTCATCTTGAGCTATTTGTATGTCCAGCTGTTCTTGACTTTGTAATAAACTAACCAAACTTATTTGGGAGTCTGTGATTCTTTGGAATCATGGGTCTTTGGAATTGTAATGTATAATTTACTAATGAAAATGGTCTCCCCTCCACACTTTCAAGCAGACAACAAAGAACCATCGGCCAAGGGTTCCAGAGTAAGTCTAGAACGTGGAACCTGGCTCCTTCAGTTGGTAGCAGAGGATGGTTGTCTCTTGAAGTGAGGGGAGAATCTAGAAAGCTCTAGAAAATATGTAGGACCAAAGAACCTCAGAATAGAGCCCAATGATCGAGAACAGAGAACGACAGAGTGTGGCGGAGACCGACGGAGATTGACGGTGCAGTGAGAACAGCAAAGACCGAAGGAGTGAGTACCAATAGGGATGTGTTGTGTGATAGATTGCAATGATGGTTTGATTGTGTGATTGTGAGAAAGTGCCCTGTTTCTGCATGGTAGCCCCCATGTTTTGCTGAACTGCTGATGTGCTTTGACTGAGTGTGCCCTGGGCTCCTGCTGATCAGGTACTCGGGGCCTATGTTCTTTCCCTAAAACTGCATTGAAAACAAAACACAATTGGCATCTCTGGCCACAGGTCAGCCCCTGGTAAATGGTACCAAAGGTACCTAGGGCACTGTGACCAGGGCAGACTTCTAAGGGCTGCAGTACTTATTGTTCCACCCTTGGAGGCCCTGTACGATTACACTCACACACTGCCTTTGCAGGCTGCGTGTTTTGTTGCAGAACAAAGTGAAGAGTCGACATGGCACACATGCCTACAACCCACTGTCATGGCATAGATCAGTCACCCCTCTAGCTGGGTGCACTATTCCAGAGGTGAGGGTACAGGTGCATGAACCCTGAATCCGTACAGTGTCTAAGCCCAATCTTAGACATTGTTAGTGCAGTGCTGCCATTAAGAGTATATGGTGCTGGGAGTCTGTCATTACGAACTCCACAGCACCATAATAGCTGCACTGAAAACTGAGAAGTTTGGTATCAAACTTCTCAGCACATTAAACCCAAAAATGCACACAGAAGGCATTTTAGAGATGCCCCCTGAAAAACGACCTAACACTAGTGTCCAGGCTGAGTGGCTGCTTTCAGCTGCCACCACAGGACATGTTTCTGGACCCCTGGGTCGAGAACCTGCTGCTCTCTGGGGCCTGAAACAATGTACATCCTGGGAGGAGGTGCCAAGCTTCCTCCCCCAGGATGGGCAGGGTCCACGAAGTGGAAGCTTCAAAGGCTTGTCACCTTTGTGAGCTTCCCCAGGCCACTTGCTGCTTTCAGCAATGGTCCCCACTGGTTCTGACCCACACTTTGGGCAGGAGAACTGGTGGGAAAAACAAGTGAGGAAGAGAGTTGTGCCCACCTCTGTCAACTCCACCCCTCAGGTGGGGGAGGCGAGGAGAAGCACAACTCTCAGTCCCC
Organism: Triturus cristatus; assembly: GCF_964204655.1. Taxonomy (NCBI): domain Eukaryota; kingdom Metazoa; phylum Chordata; class Amphibia; order Caudata; family Salamandridae; genus Triturus; species Triturus cristatus. The sequence continues at coordinate 318,250,518 of NC_140586.1, read as the reverse complement.
ACCATCTTGCAGATGGGGGGACCCAGCCAACCAGGGAAAGGCTTATGCCCCTCCCACTGGAGGGTGGCATAATAGGGGGTATACCCACCCCAGGGAAGGGGCCCACTGGTCCTAACCTTTTTACCTACCTGTAACGCCCCTAAATCTAGTATTTAGGGGGGCTCCTGAACCTTGCTTCCTCAGACAAGGAACCAGAAGAAGAAAATGAGAAGAACCGAACAGCCGTGCCGAAGCTAACAAGAGGAGGACGCTCACCGACTTGGCCACAGCCTTACCAGCCTGTCTCCACCTCAAACCTGCTCCAGCGAAAACCCCGTGTGTCCTGCAGCCAGCAACCTCGAGAAACCCGGAGTACCTGTCTGCCTTGCATCCCAAAGACTCTGTCTCCCGTGAACACCGGATTTGTTCAACAACAGACTCCAGCTCCGCAAGGATCTGCGGGTCTGCACCACTCTGCATCCGACGCCCATGGCCCGAGTTCGAGTGGCCCAACACCAAGAGGAGGTCTCCCTGGCCATCCTGACCCCGAGATCCCTGACCTGCCTCCAGCCGACGCCTGCAGCCTCTAACCGGAAGGTCCCCCCAACCGCGACCGGAAGCTGGTAAGAAGATCTGACCCTAAAAGGCACCCCTGCACCCGATGCCCCACGGCCTTGGGTGGCCCAACCGACTGTGCCTAACCAACCCCCAGCATCCAAACTTACCTCTCCAAGTGGTGGTCGCACCCAGAAGACCGTCCCCGAGCCTGCAGTGTTTGCAAACCGGAGACTTCCCATTGAAAGCTACAGGGCGCCCAATGCCGAAACAGCAGTCTGCACCCGGCCACCCCAGTGCCGCTGAGGGTGCACCTTTTGTGCTGGTTTGAACCCCTATTTGCCCTGAGCTTAAGTCCAGGAGCTTTGCTCCCACAACCCAGTGGCCTGCTGGTCAGCAACCACCAACCGGAGGCCCCCTATCCCCCATTGGATAACATTGGGCCTCACCACTCTGCACCCGGCCACCCTAGTGCCGCTGAGGGTGTAACAAGAGTGCATCCTTGACCCTGGGGGACCCCTGAGTCTAACCCCAGAATACCAACTCCCACAACAAAGTACTTACCTACTAACCGATAACACTATTTTCCTCCATAAGATAACGTTGGCTGTTTTTCTATGAAAAGTTTCTAAGTGTGGAGTTGGAAAACCTAAGAAATCCTTTAAAAATTGTACTAAATAACAAAAACGCTTTTACTCTCCTATTTACAGGAAATGTCCCGGTGTAGTATCCAGGTATACTGTACTGTGTAAGAAAAGTAATTTGCAAAGTAATCTACTGGTCATTTTACTAAAAAGCCTATACAAAGTATATGTACTGTATTTCCAAAGCATTGCATTTTCAGTAAAAATAATGTAATCAAACCAAAGTGCATATACAATTGCAATCCAAACTGTTACAACTGCTTTACTACTGTAATGTATTTATTGCTTAACTGTGCCAGGCTTGCTTGGTTCTAGAAAAATAACTAAAAGAATATTTTTTAGACAATAACAATTGGTCTGAAGTTCAGTCTTTAAGTGTGTGGCTTCATTTGCTGACTGAGTAGGTACAACAAATGCTTAACACTGTCCTCTGATAAAGCCTTACTGCTGGACCACACTACAGACAAATAGAGAGTGAGGTGCCATCTACTTTACCACTGCCTACCTTTTGGGTTCCACTGGACTCTGTGCACACTATACACTATACCTCACTTTGGTATAGTATATACAGAGCCAGCTTCCTACAGTGATGTCTTGAGGAGTTGGGATGAGAGTTAATTGTATGTTGTTTTGGGCCGGATGCACGCGGTGCATGAGTTTAGTTTTGTTTTGGTTATCGGGCTCAAGAGTAGCCTAAGATCCCGGGATATATTGTGGTGTAGGAAACACAGATTTGTTGTAATTGTCTGACCGTTGGTTTGTTGGGAAGTCGTGAAGCGCTATCGACAAACCACCTGAGACAGGGAACTTTGCGTGAGTGAACTTGTTAGAATCGTGTGGAAAGCCTCATGTGCAGGGGGTGAACTACATCGATTTGAATGGCCGGCGCTGGTCGAGGATCAGGGTGTGTGAATGTTCTTGAGTGATTGAATCTTATCAATCTTTTAGAAAGTAAGACAATTACTTATTTTGATGTTTGCGAGAGTGAATGTGTACAGAGAGATTGTGAAGGAGGGTAAACTGCTGCGAGGAGGAAAAGGTGACGTCTGGGGGTGCAGCACTGTGATAGGTCTGTTGGTGTAATTATGCTATGTTTTAAAGTATTATGTGATCTCTGTAGGGGAGATAGAGGAGTAGTGACTCGGGTGGGTGAGGAAGCACCGCCCGAAGATACCCCAGCACATTGAATGGCAATGAATGCAGGTCTCTCCATAGTTTGGATTCAAAATTTGCATAAGATTACTGAAAAAGGAGATTTGGCTTTCCACGCTATGGTTAATTTCGAATAGAGGTATTGTATCAGTTGAGGGAGTAATGTCTTCATTATGGCCCCCACCCAGAGCAACACAGTTTAAGGCATTAGACGCTTAGATGCGAACAGCTCAGGCAAAGAACAGGGACAAATGTCAAGGAAGAATGAGGAAGGCAATGAAAGCATATCAGGTGGCGCAATGGGACACACAGTTGAAGAGATGGAAAGTAGACACCATTGAGGGAGGGAGGGTGTACCCACTATTAGTAAAGGAAGGAGGTGCTCGGAAAAGAAATAGAGGGGGAGATGATGGGAGTGACACTGATGACAGTTTGTTAGACAGGTTAGTAGCAGAGTGTCCTCCACCATAAAACCCACACTCAGAAGAGGGAAGGCGAGAATTGGCTAATGCAGCAAGTATCGAAAGAATGGCAATGCCGCAGACAGGTCACAGTGCAGGAGTGGTGGGCAAGATTTTGAAAGGAGCAGAAGGGACAGGGATGCCAACATTTGGAGGTTCAAAGTAGAGTGGAGTCAATGCTGCTATAAGATTACCGGAAGTCTTTACGGTACCAGTCACCATTGGACCTGTAGTTTCTGTGTATGATCCAAGTTGAGGAGAGAACGCTAGTCAACAACTGTAAGGATTGGGAGAAAGGGTCAACCCAGAAGGAAATGGTCCGTCTTTGGTGCTTGCAGAAGCTAGTATTCCATTGCCAGCAACTGCAGACTCTATGGTGCGTTTTGGGTCTAGTGCAGTACGATCAGTGTCACTTGCAAACTCGAATTTGGATTTGAGAATGTGGGAAGCTCCAGTTAGAGGACCCATGGAAAGGATATCGGAGGTAGAAACAGATAGGAGAACCTCTGGAGATTAGCATGTCTTGCAGACTACAGTGTCTTAAAACCGACGAAGAAAGCAGAGTGGCAAAGAGGAAGGACAGAGTAGGTTATCAAGTCAGGGAACAATCAAAGTGGTAGTAAAGGCAAAATTGTTAGATGTAGTGAGGGTTAAATTAGAAGTAGATGAGATAATCAGTGTAAGCTTGCTGCTAGAAAGAATAGAACTTTACGAACAGGATAAATTGTTGTTCGTAGCAAAGGATGTCACTCTTAAGGCAAGGTGAGCACATGAGAAACTGACAGAATTGGCCCAAAAGTATGATGTGGACTTGCCTAAAACGAAAATGCTACTTGACTTATACCGATCAGGAACTAGAAAAGAAAAGAATCATAGGGTTGAAGACTCACATTCGAGAGTTGGTCATGGGGGATACGCACGCTCGATAAATGGGAGGAAATGTATCAAAGAAAAAGAATGTTAGGGAGGTGGTAGGAGATACACCTCCGCCAGGAGGAGGTATACCAGAAGTTGAAGCTTACCCACTGCGAGAGGTATTGAGTGGAGGATATGTGCATGTACCTTGGATCAGGGATGATTTGGCAGCATTCACAAATGACTTTCCTCGGCTGAGGGAGAAACCTACTGAATGGATTAAGCTAGTCAATTGCTTTGTGAAGATTTCAAATGTGTTGTGGATTGATTTGAATATGCTGTTTGACATTGTGGTTCCTAGTGACTTGTGGTCCGCTTGTAAAATCGCTAATGATTGGCCTTCTACTGAACCAGACAGAGACCCCATAACTCATGGTCCTTCACTTTTGGTTAAGAAAAAGTTTGAACATGTAATTACATGGTTACAGTCCAAGATTGCCACACAAGATATTGATTGGATTAAGATAGACCGAACTACCCAAGAGCCTAAGGAATCAGTACATGCTTATTATGAAAGGCTGTTGCTAGCCTTCAAACAGAACAGTGGATTGGATACTTTAGACCCAAAAGATATTGGACAATTTGTGTCCAAGTTTGTGTTGGGTTTGAGACCAGAGATAAGCGTTATGATCCATCAGCACCTATTCTGCTGGAAAAACAAGTCCGTGGATGAGATCCTACGGTATTCCAGATATTGTAGCGAAGAGGTGGATTCTAGGCACAGGAAAATGAAGGACAAACTAATGTTGGTCCAGATGAGAAATGCGAACAGGGTAGAACAGGCACAGACAAATGGCGGGACTTTAGGTCGCAATCACGGAGAGACTCAGAATGCACTGAACAATTCAGAATCGGGAAAAGGGAAAGGAGCAGATTAAAACTCAGGGTTAGACATTGGTACCTTAAAAAGGACCACTGCTCGTCATTATTGTCACAAAATCGGGCATTGCAAGCGTGAGTTTAGGGCAAATCTGGTGAATCAGTTTCAAGATGAAGAGGGTGCACAGGTGGCAGAGGTTATCAATACGGTGACGAGACCCAGATCTGTAAATGAAGGGGGGGGTCCTCATCAGTTAGTGTAGGTACCCTAACCACTGAGTATTTCACAAGGTAATCAAGCGTATCATCAAATGCCAAGAACAAAGCTTTAACGGCGGACTAAAGGTTCTGCACCTCACACCAATCCCCAAGTTCAAAGGTCCTACACACTGAAACCCCGGCACCAGCCGTTACGTAATGCTACTGTGTCCCCGATCCTGAAAATGCAGCTACAAGTAGGCATGCGCCAGGCAAAGAAGTCCAATATATTCTTGTAGTTTGTAAAGTCTTTATTTTCAATTAGTATTTTTCAAAAGTTAAAGACCCATTAGGCTCAGCCAATGCGTTTCGTTCTCTCACCGAGAACTTCATCAGGGCTGAAAATGAAATGTAAAAGGACACCAAATCAAAAGATAATGAATCAAATGAGTTAATTAAAGTACAACCAAGTACAGTACTTAAACAAAAAACAATAAACAATTGTCAACAGAAAATTAATGTGTTCTTTTTAATTTTATGTTGACAATTGTTTAGTGGTTTTTGACTAATAACATGCTTCCCGTTATGAGCAGGTCTTATTGGCCTCCGGGAATGTTACCTTGAAAAGATGTTGTGTGTTAAATCCTGCTACTTTGATGCCTGTTCCAAGTATTGAAGGGGAAGATTGTAAGGACCATGACTGTCTGGGTGTGACTGAACTCTGTACCAAACCGAGGCCCAACATGGTCGATGAACCACTGCCTTAATCAGACTAAGTCCTTTTTGTTGATGGTTCATGTCTAAGGGACAATGAGGGTTACCTAAGAGCAGCCTTTGCTGTCCGTGCCATTTCTGGATGGTGGAGGCTGCTTGTTTACAGGGAGTACACTCTGCACAAGTGGCTGAGATCATTGCCTCGACCAGTGCATGCCTTGTTTCTGATCAAATTCGAGTCACCATCTATACCGATAGCCAGTACAGTTTCGGTGTGGTTCATGACTTCAGACAGCTATGGTCACAGAGAGGGTTCTTATGAGGATCTCCTATCAGGAATGGGGAATATGTGAGACGACTGTTGGGAGCCTTACAGTGACCAAAGGAAGTGGCTGTGGTAAAACGTGCAGCCCATGGAAAAGTGGAAGATTTTGTCACTGTGGGTAACAGGTAAGCAGACGAAGTCGCCCACATTTGTGCTGTTCATGCTTGTATATTTAATTGGGATTACTCGGGCGAGAGCACAGAGAGAACCAAGCTCAGCATGATGTTAGCCATAGCGGACACTTGGGATCAGGTCAAGCGTCTGCAGGGAGAAGTGTCTGATCAGGAGGAAGCTGGTTGGGTTAAAGCAGGTTGCGAAAAGAGAGAAGATGGCATTTGGGTTTCTACACATGGTAGAGCAGTGTTGCGAGATTGTCTGTTGAGTCCAGTCCAATGGCAAGACAGATACATAGCACTGTGAATATTGTGAGAGATGCGATGGTGCAAGTGTTTTAACCCGAGATTCTGTGTGTTTGCAGAAGCAGTGTGTCACAGGTGTGTTACATGTCAACAGATGAATGCTGGGATGGTCCGTATCAAGTGATTCTGGAAACGAACACTGCTGTGAAGTGCGGAGGCTTACCAAACTGGATTCACGCCTCCCATACTTGCAGAGTTTCAAGACCCTTGGAAGTACCAGCTCCTCTCCCAGAAGAGAATCCAGCTGTTGCTGCAAGGCTACTGGAGAGGGCAAGTGAAGCTGTGAGGGTCTCTGACAAGGCTGGTCACCCGTCAGGTCCAGCTAAGGGGAGTCACACTATACACGGCCCGGGTATCGACTCTGAGGGAGAAGGTAACATTCTAAGTGGTATAGAGTCAGACTCAGCTGAAGAGACTGGTGTGGAAGGAGGTCAGGCACTGAGAAAAAGGATTGAGATTGCAAGTGAGTTGTGACCTGTGAGACAGAGGAGGCAGAACCTGAGGCTAGCACCTGAAAGAGATCTTGCTCCCGTAACTGAAACGTCTGAATCGGAGCAAAGTGACACAGAACAAGCCCAGGGGAGCTTGAGGAGATTGAGGAGAGCGAGCCTGAGATACACTGGCCCAGAGCTGATTACAGATGATGGGAACAGTGAGGTCCGGAAGAGTGAGGCACGTAGCCTCCGTGCTGATAATTGAGATTGAACTGTTAGTCCTTGGAGTAGAAGCCAATGAAGTTTTGACACTGACTTTACCTGATCCTCTGAGACTGAGTGGCCTGCGAAGCTTGATTCTGGAAGATCTTACGATTCCGACTATTGGGTATCAGCCACCAGCGTAGGAGATTGCAGCATTTCGGTTTGAACTTTTGCAGCGTGTTATTGAGGAAATTGGCTGTGATCTTATGAGGGCTGTAAATTGAACTGTGACTGTAAATAAAAAATCTTTGTTCCAAAGAAGATAACCTAGGCCCGAGTGGAAGAAGAACAAATTTAGGGGATTTTCCGGAGAAGAAGAAAGAGGGCTAGGGAAGTCTTTTGAGTTGTGTAAATAATTACGCCAAGAACTGTGAAAAGCTGTTTCCACGACTCCAAGGAACTGTGTATGAAGTTTGTTGTCCTGCAGTGAGAGGCGGAGAAAGATACTTTTGCATTGATACTCTTTCTGTTGCAACCCGAACTCATTTGAAGATAGAGTCTGAAAACACGAACCATAGTAATAGTAGGAGTAATCATATTTATAGCAATAGTCATTACCATGCCCGTTATAAGTTCACACAAACAAGAAGTTGATAGGGTGGGAGTCCATGGGACATCCACACCTACTACTTCTGGTATAAAAGAGGGTACATTAGGAGCTGACAGTGCTATTATTGATAAGGCTAGTCGCTTATTGCACGTAGATTTGTCAAAAGGTGTTTATACGTTCAGCTTGAATAAAGTTGAGAACAACTTTATGAGGCAGTTGTCTATCAGCTTGAATAAAGTTGAGAACAACTTAATGAGTCAGTTGTTAGGTCTCCCCCCTCAGCACACCCCTCATTCCCCTACGCTTGGACTTGGACATTAGGCCTATCTGTGAAGAGATAACCCTGAGACCCCTAACCTACTGGCGGCGGCTATGGGTGACCCCGGAACTGGCCACATATCGAGCTGAGGTCAAAGAGATATTGAATAACCCGGGATCTGCAAAGTTACCCTAATTCAAACATATTGGGGTTCTTTGTAGTAATCTGGGTAAAGCAGAATTTTAGAAATCACCAGAAGAATCATGTCCATCAACTTCATGGCTGGAACTGATAAGATCTTATAGAACACATAAATTCTCAGTTATCCAAAATTCGTCTTGTGGCCGTCTGACGGACACATTTTTTCCAAACTAAAGATGATTATTCAATGGAGTCCTTCTTGGATGACATCCAACCTAGTTCATGTAGAAAACTGTATATGCAATTTAGAATGGGGATTCTGCCGCTCTGCGGTTTCACTAATAAGTGGTCCAAATTTGATTCTGATGGATGCCCTGCCTGCAGTCATAAGAAGGAGACAGATTTACATGTCCTCTTCTTCTGCTCCGCCTACAGATCAATACGCCAGCGCTGGCTTATCCAATTATGCAAGAATTTAGGTTTTACACAATGCGCTGTGGCATATAGAGTTCTAAAATATGACACTCACGCCCCCACTGTTTTTGCTGTTTCCCGCTTTTCAAATTTCATGTGGCACGCTCGGCGGACCTTCTTAAACTAGCAATTATGGCTTCAATATTTTGTACATATTTTTACTGTTTTAACTTGGGATAGCTGCCCAATTTTATCTGTTTTAATTGTTAACGGACCTTTTTTCTGGCACTTGCGCTTTAAAAACGAATCATGTTATTTCATGTATCCCAAATCAGGTTAATTTGTCTTCAAATGTACAGTCTTCTTTCTATATATTGGCATACGTAGTAGTTTTATGATGTGTATTATCCATGATTTAAATGTATATACTGTCTTTTTTATATTGCCATGAACTGTACTTTTATGGTCCTCGAGACCGAAATAAAGATATTGAATGGAATGGATTATACGTTGAATGCTTATGCAAAGTTGTTGTATGAGTAAGGAAATACGATGGATGTTAGGGATTGTGTATGCAGTTACCAGCATCAATTGAAGAGGGTACTGGAGACCACCAATCGCATCTGACATATGGTATCACATGTAGTTTGCTGCTTAGCATGTTTTATGGTAAGGGTCATTATGAGTACTTTTTCTCCAATTACGATGTGGTGCTTTCAGAAGTCCCAGCTTACTAGCATCTGAACAAGTATGATTATTACAATCAAGAAGAGAGCATAGGAAAGTATTTCATACCTACTGTTACATTTGATACGGCTTACACACATAGACATAATTTGACTTGTATGTGAACTGACATAGAGAAGAAGTTTGTAGACCAATTAGAAGATAGAGATAGATCAATAGCAGGTAAACTTAACAGTAGAAAAGGACATTTTGAATGGACCAAGAAAGAGTTGGCTCACAAGGTTAAGGGAAGTTATGGTCCAATAGCTTTAGATTGGGAACAACGAGGAAAGATTTGCATTAGGCAGGTAGAGACGTACTATGATAAGCTATTTGTGGAACAGAGTATGTGCGATCACACCTTTACGATTGAGGCCACAGTGAAGAAGTTCTTGCAGTAGGCGATACAAGTGGTGCTGAATGTGTACTTTGTTTGTGGGAAGAATGCGTATGTTCGATTGTCACTGAATTGGTATAGCACATGTTATTTGGCTGTAGTGTTCCCTAAGATATACCATGTGGAGGTTTTGAAACCTCTGGAGGAGAAGTCACTGCATAGAGAGAGATGGGATACAACTTGGAAAAAGGGGAGACCAGGAAGCCAAGTTACCCACTGGCAAGCAAGGATTTTTAATAAAAAGGTGACTAGACAAATCCAAAGCGAGGGGAGGAGTTAAACCCCACAAAGTTCATACAACAGATGATCCTGCAGAGCAAGTGCTGTGGGCTTGACCTAAAAATACTGCACTCTGAGGAAACTGGATGTCGAGGCTGTACAATTCAATTACTTACATCATTATCTTTATTAGGTGTAACTATACTTAATACTTCATTATGTTACCTTTAAAATGTTTCACTACAAAGTATTTTATTGATTTATCCAAAGGCGATGAATTCAAAGTCATTGGTGTATTCGGTCCTGACCTATTGGTTGCATTACTTGGCTTGGCAGAGGCTGAGTCAACCCTATGATTTTGTGACTCTGCCCGTAATACCCTCTTTCTGCAGAGTTGTTGGGGTTTTGGGTGTGTTCCTCCTATCACCCCTCTCCACTTTGACTACTAAGTTGCTGATTTTTGGAGTTTAACTTTACCACCAGTCATTATATAGAATAATTCAACTCTGCTAATTCAGCTCTATCCAGTCATCAAGAGCTTTTATATAACAATTGACTATCCAATGGAACTTGGTTACTGAAGGCTCAATCCTCCTTCCTTGTGAAACAGACAATGGCCATCAACACAGGCGAGAGACTTGCGAAAAAAGATTTGTGCCAAATTGTCCTTAAAGTTAAACTTAATTAGACTTGAGTAATACTGAATAAACTTAAACTAACACTTACCTCCCACTTTACTGTCTTGTCACCTTTTAAAATGCTACAACACTACCCACAGTCTTTGTGTAATCAGTTTCACAATTTCATGTTTATCCCATTGGTCTTTGGTGGTAGGCTACTTACCTCATATATCACATGCAGACAATAGTGTCTGTATGGCAGTTGTTTTTGTGGGATACTATTCAATGTAGTAATTAGAGCACTAATTGCAGAGGCCACCTGGGCCCTGAAAAATCAGTTTTTGGTGCCATAACGCCATTTCGCAAGGAGAGGTCGCCACCCATCCTCAGAAAATTAGGGGCTGGAGAAGAAGGGTGTCAAAGTGAAGTGGAAGGGCACAAAATGTCAGGCCAATCAGGGGCTTGGTATTTCTTGAATCCTCAAATGGGAGTTAACAACCTAAGCAGGCTGGGGGGAAAATCATTGCTGCCCCTTGAGTATGCTCACTACGAGTTGCGGGAGAAGCACGCTATCAGAACCGAAGGACTAACCTGGGAACTTCAAGGAGTATGAAAAAAGAAGTACCTCGACGGGGCCATCGAGGTCCAGCAGCTGTATCGAACCTTTCATCGCCGCTGCCCAAATCAGCCGAAAGCTCGAGACTGTTCCGTGCACTACGTCCATGGCAAAGGTAAGGGGAACCCCAGCCATGTGGCAACAAGCCAACTTCTCCTCCCTGTCAGACCTGCTTAATTAAAGCGGTAAGCCGGAAGGCTTAAAAGAGCAAACCCGCACAGAACCTGCAGTGGTAAATGGGAACAATAGGTGTTAACACAAGTCACGGGCCACGTGGGATCGACAAAAAGTTATTTCCCAAGTGGGGAGACATGAGAAACACAGCAAAGGCATCATGTGGGGGACGCATGGTAATTATAACCGAAAAGGCGACTGGGGAAGCTGATTGCAGTCTACTGACCCTGGTCAGAAATATGACCAAACACACAGCATGAGGGCTAATCTCTTCAGAGGTGGGCAGAACAGCAAAGAAGAGAGTGAGTTGTGGTCAGCCTTGCGGCGATGCAACCCAGCTCACCCCTCAAATCTCCTGTGCAAAGAGGCCTAAGGAGGAAGCAGAGCCCCCAGCAATTTTTTAATTAAACAACAACAGAGGTGACAAGGAGGGATGGGGACATAGAGCAACCAAGGGTAATGGGGCAGAGGACAGCTTATCACAAGCGACGTGTCCCAGGTCCCCCAGACACACCTCCTCCCTTCCTCTCCTCCTCACACATCAAATAACAACTAGCATAAAAGACCTGTGGACAGCCAAAGGGTAACTACGCCACCTGCCCAACTGTGCCAACAGGGATCATGGAGAACCAAGACGCTATGGGACAGACAGACAAAGTGCAGCAGATGCTGCGACTGGCGAGAGCTGCAACAGCGAAACACGTAAGGTACTTGCTGCTTCGTCACCTTAGGGAGGATCCAGAAAAAGGATTCAGCAACCAACAGGACAGCGGTTCCTCAAGTGGCGGGCAGACTCTGAGGATTTGAACACTGAGAAGGAACCAGGTCAAAGACACAAGAAGCACCACAGGACCACAAGTAGAGGGGTGAAAAAAATGGCCAGTTAGAGAGACCTAGAAATCAAGGACCTGCCACCTGCAGCCGTCAAGCGACAGTGGGATCCAGCAAGAAGGCCAACAGCAAAGCGACAAATGAAGATCATATAAGCGTGATTGTGCAAGAGTGTTTAAAATCATTTGCACCATTGTTCAATGGTTCAGGTGAAGCGCAAGGGCAGAGCAGCAGCGGTGCTGGACATGGACAACAGACTGCGTTAGCACAGAAGGGTAGTGTGTCAGGGCTCCCATGGCATCGAATGGAACCTAGGTATCCCTTCCAGGGGACAACAAGTGGGACACAGGTGGGAGGCACGCACATAGGGTCTTCAAGCAAAGCAAAGATATGTTGCAGGGATTCTGCTTATACACAGAACTATGCGTAGAACCCCAGGACCTCAGTGAATTGTGGTGTACCAGAAACTCACCTCAGAACCCAGTATCCGGCTAGCATAAGTGTCCCATTCGTTATCCGAGATTTGGCTCGGCGATCCCAATGAAAAGACAACCCAGAACAAGCGACTCAGTGTACTCTCAGGAATGTTGGGAATCGGAAATACCTGTTCGTATATTATTCTCACATCAGTCCACAACAAGAATAAACAGAGACACGGTGAAAATAAAAAGAGTTTATTTTTATAGACCACGTGTCCTCAGATGCAGTACTTTGGCTAATACAAGCAGACAAATGATTATAATTAAAACCATCAGCATCGTTACAATACCATAGAATATAAAAGGAGTGATCATGTTATAAATGACAGTGGATACTACCACCTTCCCTTTACTAAGAAGCTAATATTATTATTATGCTAATAAAAGGTCTCTTAGGCTTGAATAGGGGACCCCATACCTCAAAGATCAGCTTAGTGAAATCACATCACAGGAGCATCAGGAGTCTTCTCGCAGGAAGGCTCGTCTTCGGTCTGAATATTAAACATGATGTCTGCAATATTAAAGCACCAACTTTCAGGTATTCGCAGCTGCCTGTGTGTTATGGCTAAATAGTGGGTCGATCAACCTGAAGTGGAAAACATGCGTTGTCTAAAAACCCAGACTGTTTGTTACACTATGTACAGACCAAGGTCACTGTGCAGAGCTCGGGATGGTAACAACAGATTGCTCTCATGGGAGGCAAAGAGCGAGTCAGCAGTTTGTTTAAACAATAACATGTAGACGCAGTGTCGTGCGCAAAAGCAGCAAGATGGCTTTCTAACATCTAACGTGGTTATGCTAACTTAACAATGTATGTACGTATTAAGGGATTCCTTACTACATGCCCCCTTGATCGAAGCACTAACCATCAGGGAAGAAATGAGAGAACGCAGAGTTCAAATTCAGCAGAACAAGGCGTATTCAATTTCGAAACCAAGTATCGGTTAAGAGCAAGTTCGAAAAGAAAAAAGAAAACGGGAGAAAAATAAACAAATAAATAAAACCTCAAAAAGGGAAAGGAAAAAAATGAAAAAAAACGCTGTTTTGGCCGGCAATCCAAAGTCACCGGTAATGTTCAGTACATGGTAGAAAAAATATAGTGGATGACAGTTCACTCAATCCATGAACGTGTATGCAGCATACGTAGCAACAGCTTCCAACAGAAAATCGTTGGCACGGCCACTAAAAGTTTCAGCCATCCAGTTAATCAAAGAAAAGGAACATACATGTTCTTCAATGAGCGGAGCCTCTAGCACCATCAGAGGGCAACCGACGTGTTCCTCCAGATAACTCATATTCAAGAAGTCATAGGCAGCCCTTGTGATGTCCCAATTACCTAGGATACCATGCGCCGCACCACAGGCCATAATCCGAACACCAGAACAGGCAAACTCGTGAGACACTAAGGGCCTCATCAGTCGATCATAATCCGGCACCGGAGACACCGTGTTGGTTAAGCACAAATCCAGAGGCCATTCAAAGGGACAATCTAGGCAGTGAAAAACAGGTTGCACGCAGGTGAAGTAGGAATACCGGAAGGATAATCCATACGCCAGGCTCAAAGTCGCCAATGGCAGCGTACCATAATATTCAAGCATCCTGTCACGAAGAAGAAGCAGACGGGACAGGTTGTCGTGTGGCACAGAAAGAGCAGCCATTTCGTAGTATGAAAAGTAAAAATAGCACACCTGCCACCAGCGCCAGAATCAGCGGGACACCGCCAAAGACGCTCGAGAAAATAGAATGAAAAAATGCCGGAATCACACCAAAAATAGTTTGGAAGGAGGTCACGAGGCCTGAGCCTACAAGTTTAAAAAAATGAGCCAGGCCAGTTGTGGACGAGGCATTGAAAATTGTCTGGATCAAAGCTCCAAAATGCAGGGGGAGGTCAGTATTCAAAAGCGCCTGTACCTCAGTGCGCGTATTTGCTACGTGAAGGACAAACGTTTCTCGGGAGGAAGTCAATGGCACCTCCTTTTGGGACAATAGAGCTCTTATTCTGCTCATCTTGTTGAACTCTGCTTTCAAGGTCGGAATCGAAGGCCAGATGGAAACATCCAGCCGCCCATGCGGGGGAGGAAATAAAACATTATTGCAGCAGACTACTCTCTGCGATACAGTTACTATATATGGGATTGCCACTAACATCCCGCAGCAAGCTTCATTATTCAAAATCAAATAACTACCGTTTGCAAGCAGCGTGAAAGATGGTGTAATCACTGGCACTGGGATACCTTTGAGGACGCAGGCCAAATTCGGGGCGTGTACATTGCATGCACCGTGTAACTGAAGGTGCCTACACACTACAGAATGATCAGGTGTCGAGGTACACTCCTCACCTTTCAGGTAAACCTCTGTACCGTCTCTTGTACATCTATACGTAAAAGGGAGAGACCAAACCTCATGCAGGAACGCGGTACCCAACTGTTCATATCTACCCGGGGCATAGTGTTTCATGCATGACATAAACTTAAAAAGCGCGAAAGGGAGCGTGATCAACCCATGTACTAACCACACGGCTGAATTCAATTCCGCCACAGAGAAAGGTAACGGCTCCAACTTTTCAATGTGTAACAATGAATATGTAGCATCTTTCATGGACATGAACTGTTGCTTTACAGTAAGGTTAAAGGGAAGGAATAATGATGTCGTATTCAGATAGTCCCAGGGGACCTTTCCTGCCTTTAACGTTTGTAATGTCCATGCAAACTGCATAACAGAACGCAACTGGTTTTGACCATGGTACAATACAGACATATCATCATGTACAATATCAACAATTGAAGAAACAATATTGTCTAATGTATAAATTCTGGAAGAAAGAGTGTTAATGCTGTTATCTATAACGGCTAATACCTTTTCCATATTTGCTTGATCAATAGCTCTCAATCTAGAAGCCGCCTCAATTTGCGACAATTTCCATACTTCGTTGTAAATAGCATACGCCCACCTCTTGGATCTGCCACTCACAGGACCTTTAACAAAATCATTCAAATCTATTTTGTCATGTAATTTTGATAAATGAACTTTGACAGATGCCAAGGTGGAATGTCGCAGCCAGGATTGACATAATTTCCCTACAGAGTAGGTAGTTACTGTATGAGAGGACTCAAACCGAGGGTCTACGCGTTGCTGAGTATACCCCGGTTTCAGACCTAGAAAACAACGTTGACAGGTATCGGAACTGCTTTGCCAAATTAACCATCCTTCACTACTAAATTTCGAAATATTGAAAGATGTATTAGAAACTAATGACTGCAAAGCAGGAAGGGACAGATCTGTGTGGTTATCCCAATTTGGGTAAGCGCCCAGATCTGGAACAGAAGGGAAATTTAGTTTTTTAGAAGTGGCCAATCAGAAACCGGTGGTCTGGAAGATGGTTGAATTTAAAAACAACATATGATTTGGTACAAGACAGGCACGATGTAAAGCTTCAGTTCCCTGAACCTGCCACGGTTTGGAACCCCAAACCGATTTAAGATCAATAGTAGCCTTCCACAGATCATAACCTTTGATTGACAACTCATCCATAAAGGACTTAGAATAGAGCAATTTGGTGTGTGTCAGTCTAACCTTCGAGGCAGACTCAGGCATCACTTTAAAATAAAAGGATGCCGGGTTGGAAACACTGAAATCAGTAAAATAAGTATACTTATCAACCAATGTAGGTGAACTGCCGAAAGATGGGGTGGGACAGTGTTCCCATTGGGTAAAATTTACAAAATTATGAAATGTGTTCGCTTTATGTAGGAAGTGATTGCCATAATGCTGAAAACAATACTGTTCCGCATAGTTAGCCGCATTTTCATATAAATCTTCTGCATCAAAAGCGGCATAATATTTCAAATCAGAAAACAGTGCTTCAATGGCATGAACATCCCAATCATCAGAACGAATGTTCTGCTTAACCACATCACCCATAGAAACACGAAACACATTAGGTACATTGATGACCTCTGTAGGACCATGAATTTGGAATTTAACAGCATCCCACGCAATTCCATCCAAAACGGGCCAGGCAGTTATATTCACAAAAGTCTGGTCCCTTTTCATGATGTGGGACGAGGAGTGTGGGGCCAAAGTTCCATTGATAAGTCTAATTGTAGATCTTTCTTTAAGATAGTGGCCATTCACCAGACGGAAAAATACTATTACAAATCCAATGGACATAAACCTAAAAAATACTTATAAGCACCAGCCAGATGTATGTCCAAGGGGGAATCAAAAAATGTCTTTTGAACCAACTAGCAAAAATAGCAATGTTCGAAGGGGAAGTATGAGGCAATGAGATAGTGTCAAAGGAGAAACGTGACTGGTCAACCGCCGTAGATTGTAAAACAGGCGAGTGACCATTTGTAGGATAAGCATACTCAGTCTCTTCGGGCAGACCACCAGCCGGCGGTATTAACAAGGGATCAGTAACTCACTGCATCTCGATGGCAACATCAGACAAGGTGGTAGAAGCAGGAACCAACACTGAATTTCTTTGCATTGTCTGGCAGGAAACTGCTGGAGTTAGACTAAGAAGTATCGGCCACTCGCTGAAGTTTGACATTGTCAATAGAGATGTACCTGTTTTCTTTGCGACCAGGAAGTGGAGGTAAAATGACTGTTCTTGTACCCTGCACTCCAAGCACTGGAACCGGTGCACGATAAGAGGGGCCAAACTCCTTCTTGTTCTCCACCTTCTCACGGACCAGGTCTCCAACTCGGAGTAGCCAGCCGACTACCGGAATCTGAAGCTCAGCATCAGACATGGAGGGCAAGTGTTCCTTCGAAAGAGTGTCTCTGGCTTCTTGTAGGGTCTGCAAAACAGCACAGTGATCATCTACGTCAAAGGGTGCGGTCGACGCCGCCATGTCTAGACCATCAAGGTCTGGGACAAACATTCTGATTCCGAAGAGCATCATGTATGGGGTCCGCCCACCCAGATACCTTCTAGGGAGATTATTAAGTGCACGTTGGACGTTATACAAATGGGCTAGCCAATTCCGGCCTGTGCCTAAAACACGTGCTGTCAAAGATTGCTTTAAGTCACGGTTCATTCGCTCCACCACACTATTACCCTCAGGTCGGTAGGGGGATGAAAATTTTACTTGGACCCCCAAATTTCTCATAGCCTCCTTGTAAGCCTTAGAGGCGAACGCAGGGCCCTGATCAGAATGGAAGGTACCACACGCAAAAGTTCCCACAAAGACACGCAAATCCCTGATGACAGTCCGCGAGTCAGCACTCCTTTGTGGCCATACCCAGAGAAAACGTGTGCACGAATCCACTGCAACCAAGATATACTTGTATGCAGTATCAGAAGAAAAAGGACCGCAGTGATCTAGATAAACACAACCAAATGGTTTATTAGATATGTACAACTGTGTTTGTGGTGGGCGCGCAACAGTGGAAGGTTTAATCTGTTGGCAAATGTCACAATCAAGAACATAAGCGCGCGCCTGTTTATATAAACCAAACCACCAATAACGTTGTTGTAACAGAGATATAGTAGCGGACACGCCGGCGTGGGCTGACGCCAACCCCTCGTGCGCTGCAAGTATCAGAGATGGTCTGCAGTCCGCGTTGGGAATAATTCTGTCACCAATGTCGTTAATCCTCACTAACGGGACGTTATCAGGACTTAAGTGATAAAAATAACGAGAAGGAAAACCCTTCGGGTAATCACTTCCCTTCTCTGTAGCAGCAATAGCTGCCAAGATGTCATCATCAATCTTACTTTTGGATCTTGTAACTGCTGCCACTAAGTATGTAGCCACTGCGGTTTTTGCTACCTCGTCAGCCAATCTGTTACCGACAGCATGGACACCAAGTCGTTGGTGACCAAGAGTGTGAATAACATTCACAAGAGGGAGACGTTCTTTAAAGTCTGCCACTCGAACCCAAAGCAGTTTATGCTTAATTGTGCTACCTTTGGTATCACGACAATCGTTTTGAGACCAGAAGTGTAAATTGTCATTGTAGGACTGGACACAATAAAAGGAGTCACTTACTATAAGAGTCGTGACTCGGGGATCAGCAAACTCCAGTGCCAGCACCAGAGCCCGGAGCTCCGCCAATTGCGCGGTACAATCACCCAATGACTGCGTATGCACGGCATCAGATTGGAATTCACCATTTACGAATGTACCCACGACAATTGCGCAAGCCGCAGAATAGGCATGCTTTGATCCAATCGCCGGCTGCGCCGAGCCGTCAGTGTATATGACACAATGGTATTCTTCGAGCGGGCGCAAAGACAGAGGAGCCGGATGAACGAATTCATACTGTAAGTACTCCTGAGTCTGTAAAGAGGCGTCAAAGATATAAGTGACATCTGGTGATGTCAGAGTTGTGGCCCATTGTATCCACCGTGGATACAAAGCTTTAGAATTTGGTACACTTGCTTTTGTCACTGCCTCTAGGGCAGGATACGGTGTTACAACCAGTATCTGTTTTCCATGCGACAGTGCGCGTTCTTTAAGGATCGCCATCTGTACTGCCGTCAGAACTTTCTCGACAGTGGAAAAACACAATTCCGCAGAGGTGTACAAGTGTGATTTATACGCAATGGGGACTGTATCGCCCTCATTGAACGTCAAATACGTGAAACCCACTGCGCCTGGTACTATTCTTATTACCAGGTTAGTGCAGTTATCACGCGTCAGTAAGTATTGTGAAGCAAGAAGATCAGCCTGTAAAGACTGTAGAATAGCAGAATGTTCTAGCTGCCAGCTAGACTTCGAAAAAGAAGGTTGTACCAAGGCGTAAAGCGGCTTGATACGCTGGGCATAATCAGGAATATACGTACGTCCGAAATTCAGAAAGCCCAGCAGAGATTGTAATTTTTTCAGTGTTGTAGGAGCACGCAAGCATGCTCAGTTCTCCAGAAAGTGAGGAGCCAATCCCTTACCTTCATTGTTGAGCTCGTAGCCCAAAAACAACACTGTATATTCCGCGATGTGAGACTTCGCAAAATTAAATTTGTAGCCATAGTCTGCAAAACTCACAATAATATTGTCGACTCGAGACAGATGTGGCATCAGCTCATCATCCGTGAGGTAGATATCGTCAACATAGGAGTATGCGTCGGGGTCAATTCTCTCTAAGAGAGAGACCACGCGAGCGGAAAAGACGCCAGGGCTGTTTTTATAGCCCATGGCTAATCTTGTGAACTGTTTTTGTTTGCCGCCCGAAGTAAACGCCGTCCACTGGCTACTCAGTGTGGACAGGTTATGGCTAAAAAAGCCATTGGAGATGTCAAGTGTCGTTTTAAATCTCTTACGCACAAGACTGTCGACAAGAGCCGAGCTGTGAGTATTTTGTACCGCGCAGGTCCGGCAATGCGAATTTAAGTGCCGGTAATCCAAAACTAAACGGTACGACCCGTCGGGCTTCGTCACAGTGAATAAAGGGTTATTCATAGGGGACACACAAGTTTCAATAACACCCTGATATTCCAATTGCAGCGACGTGCGGTCTAGCTTCACGACGCATGGGATATTGGGGTTGAGGCTGGGGCATAGACCGCAATGGAATCTCATGGCAGGGGGACAACCGGTCCCATCCCACTTGAGTACGATACACCGCCGGCGCAAGCGCCAGTGCCCACTCCTCAGCGTACACTTCAGCCTGGTCCTTAGGCACTGTGTGCGCAAAGGACGGGAGGATTACCTCCTCCCCTCTAGGAGCTTCTAAAATGAAAGCTAGGGGCCAATCTGCCTCCGCTAGGAGGATATCATAGGTGGTAGTCAGATTATCCCAAAAAATCCCCTTTATTGTACGTTGTATGTCACCCTCAATTAGTAAGACTATTTCGTAAAGTCTGTCAGGGGGAGCCACTCTGGTATCAGCTGTTTCAACAGTAACCAATATATCAGTTGCTGTCGCCGCCAGAAATGGACGCAGAGCTTGACGGACTATGGTAATTTCCGCCGCGCTGTCCAGTAGCGTCAGCGCCCATGTCCGGTTCCGAAGCTGTGTCCGCACTATCTGAGGCATACCTTGCCGTCAGAGCAGCCACTTTCTTCTTCTGAAACGGGGGTCTTTGTCGTGCAAATTCGTCCTGCTTGCCTTTACCCTCAGTCTGTCGGGGCTGGTCACGTGTTTGTGGAGCGCCCCGACCTTTGCCACCGCCTCCGCCACCGGACTGTGAAGCCGATGTTTCCTGTGAAGAACGAGGAGAACGTTGTTCAGAAACCTGAAATCTATCAGATTAGCACGATCACGCAGATCATAAGTGCGCTTACTACCTGACTGAACGGGAGAGGCAGGCCGAGACCCCTGTTTCTGCTGCTGCTTTCCCTGTTGTTTTGACCGCCAATTCTGTTTCGGAAAGCTTGGCCGGTCATCCTTACCAGAGGCTTCCGCCTTACCCTGCTGCTTAATTTCGGGAGTTTTGATCACAGGTTTAACTCCTAAAGAGCTACGACCCAAATCTCTGTACGCCGACGAGATTATTTTCGCAAACTCCCGCGGCTTATCCTCATCAGCAACTTTCTTCAGTTCATTTCGAACTTGGAACTGCATAGCATCACCCTTAAGGTTACACATTATCATGGTAGCCACCAGGTCAAACTGTCCGAGGAGCCGCATGCCTAATTCTATCGCAGACTCCGCACCGTGGTTATCTTGAACACGTTTAATAACGGAGGGTAGTACCGACATAGACGGAGTGCCAAAGCACTGCGAGTACGTCGCTGCAAAGACCTTGCCCCAGTTTACACAATCATCAATGTCGGGGACCAAGTCTTTAGGCAAACTAATGGTAAGGATCCTGTGTTTCTCCACAGGAGATGTATTCGGGTATACCGCTTCTATTTGGTCAAATTTCTCAGCAAGCCAAAAAGGGAAATCATCCCTAGTTTGGGGGCGCTTGCCCATAACAGAATTAACCATAACAGGACTAATGACCACCGCGTGGTGGTCAGTAGGCTGTCCCGCAACAGCAGGTGCCCCCACCTGCACATTGCGTGACACGTACTGTACCAACGCCCTATATACTGTAATAAGGGCAGTGTGTAGTACACGCAATTCCGCCACCGTCACCGTGAGGTAACGAGGATGAGGCGTAAATCCGGCTAGTACCGGCCAAGTGGCCCCTGCAATTGACAAAGGGCCCATTCTCGGCGGTATAACCGCATGGGGAAGGGCGCCATTAAACCAAATAAGATGCTGCCAAGCAGATATTGGTATTTCCTGTGTCCTATACGGTGTATAGTTCGCTGGCACGGCAGTGGTAGTGTAAGAATGAAAGGAGTTATCGTCCTCACTCACTGCCGGAAGCGTCACCCAAGAGTAGAACAACTCATAAGGATGAGCCGCATCGGCTCCTACCACAAAGATGACGTTCATACCAGTGTCCGGCACCCCATACTGCGTCAAATGACGTTTCAGAGCTGCACGGCTGTGCGCCGCTATATCTACCGCCATAAGGACAAGCTACACTCGAAGTAATCAGTAGCACAAGGGTTCAATAACCTTTTTAATGATCAAGCTTGAAGAAACCTATATCAACAGAAATAGGTAGGTTTAAATCCGTCAGACTTGTTATCCGGAAACAAGAATGAGGGTGTTGTGGACTAATATAAGCACTAGTAAGGCGTTTCAACTCATAGACCAAACGTTAGGTGCGCCATGTTGCAGGGATTCTGCTTATACACAGAACTATGCGTAGAACCCCAGGACCTCAGTGAATTGTGGTGTACCAGAAACTCACCTCGGAACCCAGAACCCAGTATCCGGCTAGCATAAGTGTCCCATTCGTTATCCGAGATTTGGCTCGGCGATCCCAATGAAAAGACAACCCAGAACAAGCGAATCAGTGTACTCTCAGGAATGGTGGGAATCGGAAATACCTGTTCGTATATTATTCTCACATCAGCCCACAACAAGAATAAACAGAGACACGGTGAAAATAAAAAGAGTTTATTTTTATAGACCACGTGTCCTCAGATGCAGTACTTTGGCTAATACCAGCAGACAAATGATTATAATTAAAACCATCAGCATCATTACAATACCATAGAATATAAAAGGAGTGATCATGTTATAAATGACAGTGGATACTACCACCTTCCCTTTACTAAGAAGCTAATATTATTATTATGCTAATAAAAGGTCTCTTAGGCTTGAATAGGGGACCCCATACCTCAAAGATCAGCTTAGTGAAATCACATCACAGGAGCATCAGGAGTCTTCTCGCAGGAAGGCTCGTCTTCGGTCTGAATATTAAACATGATGTCTGCAATATTAAAGCACCAACTTTCAGGTATTCGCAGCTGCCTGTGTGTTATGGCTAAATAGTGGGTCGATCAACCTGAAGTGGAAAACATGCATTGTCTAAAAACCCAGACTGTTTGTTACACTATGTACAGACCAAGGTCACTGTGCAGAGCTCGGGATGGTAACAACAGATTGCTCTCATGGGAGGCAAAGAGCGAGTCAGCAGTTTGTTTAAACAATAACATGTAGACGCAGTGTTGTGCGCAAAAGCAGCAAGATGGCTTTCTAACATCTAACGTGGTTATGCTAACTTAAAAATGTATGTACGTATTAAGGGATTCCTTACTACAGATAGGGGGACAGGGCCAGAGCATCTTGGGCCTAGATACTAACAGTAGCAGGGGGCCTCTGTCACCCATGGAAGCATGGAGGAACACAGCGAGAAGCAGGATACAGAGGGCGAGGAACCCAGCATTGATGGGCAGCACCAGAGGCTTACACAAGGTACACTCCAGGACAGGCTTAAATGGTCACAAAGGCAACAGGTTTGGTGAGTCTCATCCCATTAGCAAAGAAAGAAAGGATCTGGAGAAAGGAATTTGTAGATATCTTTACTTTATTAGAGATTCACCAAGAGGGCCTAAATCAGACGATGTGTGAGAAAAAAGAAAAAGAAAGGAGAAAGAAAGTGAGAAAATAAAGTAACTTCAATAATTGGATCAATGCATTCAGGATTATTCCCACACTGCACACAAGATCTATGGCTATATGAGGCAAAAATACATAAGGCACATAGACAATTTATGGGTGAGGCATGGCTGGAGTATGACAAGGGCTTTAGATTGAAGATGCAAACACACCCAACATGAAGTGGGATGATGAGGACGTATCCAGATTCATCCTTAAAATGATGGTGGCTAAGGAACAAAGGGATGGTCAGGGAAGGCAGAACAGGCCTTTCAGAGCACCCAAGCCACTCACCTTAAGGTGAGGCAGGATTACAGAGATCCTATTACAAGACAAAGCCATACCTCAGTTGGTAGGAAGCAGGCAAGAGCAGCGAAGCAATGTACTGAAAGTATGATTCAGATGATTGCACATCAGGTGCGTCATGCAAGTTCA
This sequence comes from Triturus cristatus, assembly GCF_964204655.1. Taxonomy (NCBI): domain Eukaryota; kingdom Metazoa; phylum Chordata; class Amphibia; order Caudata; family Salamandridae; genus Triturus; species Triturus cristatus. The sequence continues at coordinate 318,226,882 of NC_140586.1, read as the reverse complement.
GGCATGCATGCGCCACCTGTAGTGGAGGCCACCTGGCCTCAGGGTGCAGGGCAGCAAGGGAAATCGTGGCAAAAAAGGCATGAAAAAGAAGCATTAGCGGGGACAGTCACAGTGGGGGGACCACAGAGATTGGATGGATTTCCAGCTAGCCAAGTCCCCCATAAACACTCCCAAGCTCAGAGGTCTTGCTAATAGTTACAACAACAGAAAGGATGCAGCACAACTGATAAAGGATTTTGAGGAAGGTTTAGAATCCCATTTGAAGGTTCCATCAACACAGACATAGCCAGAAACCTAAGGTCTGCACAGGATCACCCAGAAATAGTCAGCCAAAATGATTAAGAAAGAGAAAGATCAAAATAGAGGCCCCATCCCTCCCATTCCCTGTCAGGCTAGTGATATACCCTCTGAGGGGTGGTACCTAAAAAAGAGGCCGGACAATTCAGACTCATATTCCATCTATCTATCCCAGAAGGAGCATCTGTGAATGATGGGACCAACCGAGAGGCAAGCTCAGTGGAGTATGATCCAGTGCAAGACTGGGAAATGGGGGACAACATATACCGATATCCTCCCTGCATAGCAGACCCATTGTCACGCACGCACACTCATTCATACATGCATTCATTGGTGGGGCCCATAACACCAACTCACACACGTCACCATTCACGAGTCTACACACACAGGAGGGATGATTAATTCAAGCACTGGACATGGGGGGGGGGGGGGGACACCTTATAACCTATAGGGAGAGAAAAGTAATTTTACAAAATATACATTAGCATTCGTCGCCTATAGATCCCTAATCCTAAACATCAAGGCACTCCTCCCACTTGGTCGAATGGACCAAATTAGTTGGATTGGTTGATGGTGATTTAGAACCAGCTAAAAACACATTTAAGACTCAGAATCCTTATCTCTCTTTATGAAAAACCACAAACTCATATTTCTTGTTAATCAATATTTGTTTATCTAAATCGTCATAATGATTTATATTTGCATTTGTCTCGTCAAAGTTTAGAATTTCTAGATCAATTTAAGTAAATCGCAGAACATCATATTTACCTAATCTGGCTATTTTGGAGTCCTCTAATTCATTGGCTCTGCATAACCAAATTTGTCGTAAATTGTCCGAATAAGCAGGCCAAGGCTCAAAGTTCAAAGTCCTCTGCTCAGCACGCTACAGTCCCCAAATTTGTCAAAGGACCAGAAATCGTGCGAGCATCTATCATAACCTGTAGATTTGGAAAAGGTTCGCAGTCATCAAACGTTCGGGCGGCATCTGGACCATCAGGAAAGGCGTCGCGAACGAACGGAAAAGGGGGTGTGTGTCTCTCTCTATTCTACTACCCTTTTTATAATAGTATCAGATTAAAGAAGATACCATTTTTAAGCTTAGGACAGTTGTGATTGGCTGGTTGAGATCGTCCGATTCTTATTCCCAGATTTTCAGTACAGTTCGAGGGGTGAGGTCCCTTGTCAGCTAAAGTGTCGGCTTGTTCCGGTTTACTGTAAGGTTGATTGTGCCCCTATCTTGGCTGACCACCAGATTTATATCCTTGACCTGGAACATGATAAGCAAAGGTCGCTAAGACGTTCAGGATACTGTTCGCACTTGCGCAGTTCACTTCGCGCCTCACGAGACAGTGGCCACTTCTGCATGCGATGTCAGCGGCCATATTGGATGTCAACTTAAGCGAAACAAACACAAAAGAATAATTAATACATAAATACATAAACATGGTGATTCTACTGTTAACCCCTTACTAATCCCTCTATGTGCTTGTATTTATCTAGCATATAGCGACATTTAAAGCCATTATATTCACCTTTTCGATCCTCCTCGATGATGCAACATCACAAAGCAACATATATCATGCAGTATTCTATTACCACATATACTATTCATTAATATGCGTACAGATTTTAGTTATAAGAGTTATTTAGCCATGCAAATAGCAAATCCCATGTGTAGTTTAAGAATTAGTAATGTTGATTAATGTACATGCAACACTCATTTAATAATAATATAGTTAATAGATTATATAATTAGTATTTTCATGCAAGAATAGAGGAGGTATACAAAGTTTTGCACTACCTGCTCCATCAAGAATATCAACCATAAAAGATGCTATAGATATAGTAAGGGTGACATGGCAAAGGCAGACATCAAGTCTGCTTTCCAGCTCCTTCCAGTTCACCCCGAGAGCTACCACCTCCTGGGTTCCCAGTTCAAAGGACAGACATTTCAACAAAGCAATAACAATGGGGTGCTCAGTATTTTGCTCTTACTTCAAGAGGTTCGGCACGTTTTTAGAATGAGCCCTGCCCAAGCGTTACCTAGAGGGAGGCAGACTGCACTACTTCAATTACTTTCTGTTTGTGGGGCAAGGACAAGCAAGTGCGGTGACAGACTGAGAGCATTCAAGGAACTAGCCACAGAGCTAGGTGTACCACTCACAGCGGACAAGATGGTGGGGCCAGCAACAAACCTGGTGTTCCTAGGGATAGAGTTAGACTCCAAGGCAAGCAAGTCCAGGGTACCAAAAGACAAGGTCCGCGCAATACAGAAGGATTTAAATGATATATGCAGCAAGGAAAAAGCTGCACTTTTGGAACTAAAAGGGCCAATAGGCAAGCTAAACTTTGCATCTATTCTAAGGTGATATCAGCAGGGTGAGTTTTTGGAAGGCGCCAGACCCTGGTGACCACTTGTTTACGGGAGAAACATCACCACATTAGTATTGGGGCAGGATTTTAAACAGGACTTGGCAATGTGGCATACATTCCTGGAAGACTACAACAAACTCCTAATATGGAGAAAGGGGTTAAGTGGCTGGTAGACAGATGACATTCTTCAGAGATGCAGCAGGAAGCCAGGGCTTTTGAGCAATATTAGGAAGGTCGTGGTGTGTGGGGAAATGGCCCAAGAGGTGGAAAGAGTTAGGTGTCACAAACAACATCACCTTCCTTGAGTTGTTCTCCATAGTGGTGGCCCTGACTGTCTGGCAGAAAGGTTGAGAGCCATGAAACTCACCCTCTGATCCGACAACCAAGAGGTGGTGATTGCGATAAACAATGGGGCAGCCAGATGCCCCAATATATACAGAGACTAATGAGAAACATGGTGAAGTTACAAATGGAGGGCAATCTGAACATAAAAGCAAGGCATGTCCCATGGGTAGAGAACTCGCATGCAGATATGCTCTCTCGTTTCCAGATGACAAAGTTCAAGAAACAAGCACCAGAGGCAGAGTGGCAGATGACTCTTTTCCTGGAAGCTATGTGGGAGCTGGCAAAGTGGACTTTCAGGTCTGATTAAACGCAGCACTCACACCCAGTTCGGCAAGGAGTTATGGGAAATTTACAACTATGGTGATGCAGATGATAGGGCTTCAGACAACGGGGATACAGAAGCCACAGCCAGGGCAGTGGAATAGTTCATCAAATGAGCACACGATCGAAAAAAGTTGAAGTAATGGGCACAGGTTTACATAGCTGCAGTAGCATACTTTGATAAATTGATCTAGGAGGAGGACCCTACCGCCTCCAACTGTACAAGGTCAGAAATGAAAGGATGGAAGCTCCTGGAGGAGACAAAACAGGGCACAAGACTACCCATAAACTTCGAAAGGCTGACCCAGCTCATGAATGCACTTAAGTGAGTGGCCCTAGATGTATTTGAGGTCTCCTTGTTCAAGACAGCGTTCGCCACAGCATTTTTTGGGGCATTCAGGGTGAGCGAGCTGGTGGCCCCAGCAAAAGGGAGGTGGGCACAGCATGCCTACAAGCATCAGACATGAGATTAGGCATAGCACAGGTGGAGCTACTATTGAGAAGATCAAAAACAGACCAACAAGGCAAGGGGGCTTAGGTAACAGTGCATTGCCTAGCGGACACCAAGCTGCTTATATTCCTACATGGTATTACGGCCCCTTGGGAGGGGGACACTGATCAGACACAAGAGTGGGGAACTTCTGAGCACATTTCAATTCACTGCAGTAATGCGCAAGGCCCTCAAGCGGGCAGGCCTACAGACATCTCTATTTGGGTCCCACTCATTCAGGATGGGACGGCAATGACGGCCTCGTAACATGGGATGCTGGTGGCAGAAATCAAAGAGATGGCCAGGTGGTACTCCAATGCTTACAAAACATACTAGGCCCATATCTCATGATCACACATGACCCGCCTGACGTGCAGACTGACAGTTGTTGTTGCCTTGGCAGGGGGCAAGTCCAGGCCGGCTTGGGAGTTTGGTCATTCATTTATCCACCGGACGTAGGCTTGGCAGCAGCCAGGCAATGTGACCAGAGGATGGTGAACATAAGATGATGGGACATCCCAGGAATGAGATAGGGTAGCTTGTCCAAACTACAGGCCGCCGCTACACAATACCCATATATTCTAATGATAAAACTGGGCAGCAGCAATCTCGCCTAGTTTGGGAGGAGGGACCGCTTCTACAACATCTGCATAGGGTTAATAGAAGCAGCACAGTCTTTTTGCAACATCACCATCATATGGTCGAAAATCATCCCCAGGCAGAAATGGAGGGGGGTGGGAGGGGGGGAGCAATCGAGTAGGGCAGTGGATAACTCCAGGAGAAAACACAACATGGCAGTCAGCAAATTCTGCAAAGCAAATGGCTCGGAGTATATACAGGATGAGCTGATCAACCTGAGGCGCCTGCAGTATTACACAGGAGATGGGGTGCACCTCACAAACTAAGGCATCAAGGTGTTCTGGGCGAACCTATGGCAGCCATGGTGACAGCAGGCTGCTCCTAAAGGGGTAAAAAATGAGGAGATAAACCATGCACGTGGGGGTAGCTGGCTGGGAACACGAGCCCCGCAGGCGACGTGGAGGAAAAACAAGGAACAAATGGACGCACACCAGCAGGACAGTGTGGCGGATGAAGGCCACCCACCTGGGGATGACTTACAGCAGCATCAGTTGGCTGACAGGTGGAGTACGCGGAGCACGGCACTCGCAGCCCAGGCCCACCAGATGGCAGGGCACAGGTGGACAGACAAGTTGGCGAGCCTAACAACAGTGAGGGGCTACCCCCTCGCAGTCAGAGCTTAAGTCCAACAGAGGAACTCTATTTACCTCACAAAATTGATTTGTATGATTGATGACATAGCAACAATTGAATTATGTTATGATTAATGGCAGGAATTATGACCAAACGTGAATGATTTATGACTGGGTATGATTTATGACCTGTCAAAGTGATTTATGCCCCTGTCAAAATGTTTATGACCTCAAATGATGGGCATGTGCCGAAGAAAATGATAATACAACTGCGGCCAAGAATTCCAAAAAATACAACCCACGCTTCATGTCTCTGTACTATAAGTCATCCTAATGTGAATGTTTGGAGTGGGCCAAGTGCGAAGGTTATTACCACTAGTAGGATCGGCCTCTTCGACCTATTGGCCATTTACTGAGTCTGTGACAATCTGAACTGGGTTCTATTTTAAGTGGCTGTTGGCAACAGTGATCAACTGAACACCAAAAACCTTGGCTTACCCACCAACATGCGCCCTGCTACACACCCTCCCAAACCCCAGCTCCCCAGGAACGGTGGGCTCAGTAGCAATGGGTAGAGATCGCCGCCCTTTTGGATACACAGAGGGGCATATTTACAAGGGGATATCGCCACCAGAACGTCACTAAAAGTGACGTTCTGGTGGCAATATCCCCTTCTCTTATTTACAAAGCAGCGTAAGAGCCACTCAACTTGGCTTAACGCCGCCTTGTAAATAAGGCCCCTTTTCACGCTTCATTTAGCGTGAAAGTAGTGTGCAATGTGTGTTGCAGTGGGTGTTCCACCACAACACCCATTGCTTTTTGATGCTGCTCCATATTTACAAGGATTGGGCAGCACCAAAAACTAAGGCCAGGTAAAACGAGGAGAAATTATAAATTTTTCCTCGTTTTTTGCTCTTTCTAACAAATCGCCTTTAAAGATTGTTTATGTGGAGGAAGGTGTCCCTTCCTGCGCATAAACAATTGCCCCTGCAGCGCAGGCACCCTTGCAACATGGCACAAGGGTTAGTGGTTTAGTGCCAGTGTTAGGGGAAATGCAGGGGTGGGTCGTATTTTTTTTAAATACGGTGCATCCCTACATTTAAAAAATGTCTGAGTGCGGCATTACCAATTTTGGAATAACGCCGTGCTCTGACTTTTTATTGTAAATACCCCCCGGAATGTGTAAAATACCGGCAAATCAGCAGCCTTCTCCTGTCTTTTCCTGCCTTTATTCTGGGATTCCAGTCCAATCTCTACAGATAAGCAAGACCATGCTGTTTACGGGCCACAGAAAAAAGGGCCAATTTCCTGTGAGGCAGGTGATGTAGCAAAGTGCTATATATCAAATACGCAAGAAGGCACACACCTTGCTCAGCTTCCCCCTGACATCCTCTCTGCGTCCTCGTTTCGCAGGGCCACTCAGACCGACTGAGTCTACTCGATCCAGCGGCGATGTGTGAGAAAGAGCTGTGGATAGTCATGAGCACTGCATAATGGTAACTCGGCAGAGAAGGTGTTATGCAGATGATTTGAGAGACATATCAAAACCGGTGGGTGAAGAAGGTTGCCTCTTGCAACACACTATGCAGTGGCGTGACGAAACTTGAGGGGGCCCCCCTGCAAAGCACATGGAGGGCCCCCCCCCCGGCAGCTCGGCCCACCACCTACCACTGTGCCCTACCACCCAGAAATCTAGGCACGAGCTAAAGGACAGAACCAAGAAGACAGGGGATGGAGCATTCTTGAATGTATTGTATTGTTATATTTATAGAGGGCCTACTACCTCTATGTGGAGCACTGAAGCGCTTGCGTACATGAGTAGCAGACTACAATATGTGTAGGGTGTGTGGTTGGCAGGGCGTTGTATTTGTTTTGATGCTATGTTGGAAGTGTTCCCATTCTATGTTGTGCATGAGGACCACTGACTGGGGTGCATGCAGCTTATTGTGCAATAGGATGCAGCGCTTAGCAATAGCTTACGAGGTGAGAGATATGCACACTATTTTGTTTTTCATCTCTCTGCAGGTCCCTTTATGGTATTTATTTTGTTCAAATCCCACCTTGGTGATTACTGCACACAGTCGTCCATTCTGAAAATACTGTGCCTACTGTTTAAAGTTAAGGGGCCCGAGTAGGCATAGATTAAAGAGTGCACAGTGAGTGATGCAACAATGTGAGAGTAGGGTAAGAGGAGCGACTGCAGGGTGAGTGAGGTGACCATATGTAAGTGCAGAGTTGGACGAAAGAATGCATTGTTAGTGATGGGCTTATTTGAGTGAGATTGCAGATTGAGCAGTGAGGGGGACAGGTGAGTGAAGTGTGCTCGTGTGACTGCAGGGTGAGGTACAGGGTGAACAGCGCAAGTCACAAGTGCACTGCGAGTGCAGAGTGATGACTGAGTGCAGGGTGAGCGGGTGAATGGTGTGAGTGCATGGTGGTCAGTGTGAGTGCAGGGTGAGCGTAAAAGTGAAGGACGAGAATGAGGTGTGAGTTGTCTGAATGCAGGGTACATTCCCGGATACGTGAAGTAACTCAGCATGTTATTGACGGCGGCGTAGGGTTTCAGGTATAAGTTAAACTATTGTTATTCTGGCATTGATAGGGATAGAGGGTGTAGGAAATAATGTGCTGATCGTGCAACAAACTTCCAGTCTTATGATTAGGGTTGCCAGCTCATTATTTTGATGCCCCTACAGGACAAAAATAGGCATCACCTAAAGCCGTATTTTCAGCACTTATCTGTGCATACTTCGAACAGCAAATATAAATAGAAAACACTTTTAATTGTGTTCTAGGGCAGCCTGAATGATCCATGACTGATACTTAAAGGGAACAAAGACAGAAAATTCACATTACAAATTAATACATACATTTTTATTTATAACCCTATTTAGTGTCAAGACGAGGTCTTTCAGTGTCTTTAAACAACACATGGCTGACAATTTTGTTTTGGCAACCCTACTTTATATTCCTTTTCATGAAATGCATTCTCACACTACAGCAGTAAATGTAAGGAATAGGCAGAGTGGAACCAGAAAAAAAACTACGTCTAGGTAATCACTTTACAAAGGTATGTAAATCTGCAAATGGTCTCTGGCCTCTAGGCAGTTGCCTTCAACCCCCTTGCTTCTGGGCCTGGTACCGTTTACACTAATCAACAGCCTTTGATACTGTCTATCATCAGACACTACTACTGTGACTTGAGAATCTGGACCTATAAATAAATGATCACCTCCCACCTCAGCGACAGATAAAGCTTTGTATCTAAATCAATATTTACCTCAGCTGCTCACATCCTGCTCTGCATCATCCCACAAGCGTCACTCATTTCACCAGTCTTGTTCAACCTCTACCTCACATGATCAGATCAATCAACCTCACTTGCTACAACTATGCAGATGGCTTGTAGATTAATCTAAAACTAGGAGACCCTACAAGCGTCAAAAGTCAGATGTTCTGTCTTTAAGGCACTTTACAGTTCCATAGAGACCTTCAAGGGGAAGGCACACAGTAGCTACAAGTGAAATTCCAATGATACAGAAAAGGACTTTATGTCGAAACTAGCACCTCAACTCATCGCATCTGCTAATTAAAAAAAGACTACTAGTGGAGCTACATTCTCAGTACAGGTGGAAAACACTCGACCTCCTTGCCAGCAAAGATACGAAATCTACAAGTCCACCGTAATTTCAGCAAGGAAGTAAAAACCTGTTTCTTCCAAAGATGAAAACCACAATAATTGGGTCCCCAGACTTCAAAACTAATTAACAGAACAGAAGAGAACACTTCAGTCAAGTATTCCGAAAGTCACAGAAACACCACCATTAGATTGCACGAGGGGTGGCTGCACACCACGCAGGGTACATGAGAATAGTGCTCAGGTAGCACTGGAGTCAAGACAATTTGATTCTATCACTGATGAGTGTAATAATTGCAGGCTGGATGCTAATTATACCCTCTCAGTGGTGCCAAAATGTCACAGGACCATAACCATTGCACTGCCAGTTGCAGGCTGAATGGCAAGTATACGGATTGCACATGGTGATAAATCACTTGTAGTCCAGCTAAGTATTACCATAACAGATCGGAACTGCAATTGGACACTGTCTGTAAACTACGACCAATCCCCGACTCAATACCAAAGAGGACATGCGCCTAGTGCGTGAAGAGATCTGCCATATGTGGCTGCCATTACAGCCGCCACATTGACCCTCAGCGCTATTTTATAATGAGGCAAACTGTGACGAGAAAAAACAAAGCTCTCTTCGGCCAAATTCTTAACCACAAGAATGATCTTACTGTTTCTTTTGCCAACAACGGGCTCTCAGGATACCTGCAGGAATCACATCTTGCCAGCCAACAGAGACCAAACACCTTATCAAGTTACCGAAGCAAACACCCATCTCCAGTAACATACCCGTCGAGCCACACTTAATTCAATGAGAAGTACACTCTCCTTCACTGACAGAATCATCACCCTGTAGCGGTGTCAACATAACCAATCTCCTTCACAAACAAAACACACCTCTTGAATAACACAGTCCCACTCCTTCAATTTCAGGACCACCAGCTTCTTCGTTAATAGTGCCTCTCCTTCCTTCACCTTCAGTGACAGAAATTCATTCCTTTAGTAGCGAAAAACCACTTTCACAAGCGAGAGTCAGATTTTTTTGTAAGAGGAACCTTCATCGACATCCAGTTAACAGACTTCAGATCCTGTTTCCCAGCCTAGTGTGACCATACCCATCCTCCAGTGAAACACCCAAGCCCCTTCTTTACCTATCCAATGAGAGCATTGTACCCAGTGCTTGAAATAGAAAAGTAGAAGTGCAGGTACCCTGTACCAGAGTACCTGTTTGTTTCAGAGAAGTGCCGGTACTCTCCAATTAAAGCTATTACCCCTCTCTTGAAAAGTGCAGGAACTCTCCCTCTCAAAATAAAAAATTGACAGTACTCAGTAATGGCCCATTTAAAGCACTGATCGTACCCCAACCAGTCCCTACCTTACTGAGAGTATGCACTGATGAGAGGCCAGACCTCTGCTCCTTGATATTGTATTGTATTGTAATTGCATTTATATAGCGCTTACTAAACCTGATGAGGCGTCAAAGCTATTTATTGACAAGTACCACGCTACTCTGGAACTTATAATGAATTAGTGGTGAATTAGTATAGTGAACTATGAGAGTAATTTGAGTGGTGAATATGTTAGTCAGTTATTTGGATAGAGAAAGATAGCGGAGGGTTAGAAGAGGGAAAAGGTTTGCATTTATATAGTGCTTGCTTCCTCTCATGAGGTATTGAAGCGCTTTTCGGTGAGTAGCATGCTACCACGGAACCCAAACAGGGTGGAGACAGACAGACACAGTCTCTCTCTCTCTCTCTCTCTCTCTCTCTCTCTCTCTCTCTCTCTCTCTCTCTCTCTCTCTCTCCCCTCTCTCTCTCTCTCCCCTCTCTCTCTCTCTCTCTCTCCCCTCTCTCTCTCTCCATCAAAGTGTGTGTCAGGCCTGTCACAGACGTCATGAAAGCAAATATAAGTATGCAGGAGCATTTGGGCATGCTTATATTTGCTTTCATTAGCTCAGATAAGCCTTAACTAATGGCTTTTGCAGGTGTGTTTTTCTCTCTCTCTCCTTTGTCAAACAATCACTACTCAGAAGGAAGGCTTGAGGTTGTACTTCAAGACAGTTTTTTTTACAAAGATGACCCGAGACTATGTTTCCTGCCTCTCAGAGGCATGAAACCAGGCTGTGCATTAGGCCTCTCACAGGCATGAAACCAGGCTGTGCATTAGGCCTCTCACAGACATGAAACCAGGCTGTGCATTAGGCCTCTCACAGACATGACTGGGGTCTGTGTTAGGACTTTTAAAGGGTGGTATGTCTGAATTTCGAGTTTTAAATATTGTGTCACCAAAATATTGTAGTGAATACATAAGTGTAAGTGCAAATAGGTAAGTATAGAATTACTCTTCTTAACTCCACTTCTAAGAACCTTGAAATCACTTGCCTTACACCCACCCGCTCCATCTGTACGATCACCCCTCTCTAGCTGCACAGCCATCCATCTCCAGCTATGCATTCACTGCCTTTAGATACAGTGACCCCTCTAGCTGCACAGTCACTCCACACATAGTTCAATCACCCTCTCTTGCTGTGCATTCGCCCCATCTCTTTCTGTTTCCCCCATATTTTATCTTACAATCACCTCTCTCCTGCTTCAGTCCGCCTTCTCTTGCTGCAGTCACCACTCTCTAGCTGCTCAGTCACCCCCATTGCTGCACAGTCACCCCTCTTTTACGGCACAATCACACTTCCATTTCTTCACAGCCCCCCTTTTCTTGCTTCCCAGTCACCCCCCCCCCCCTTGCTGTGCATTCACCCTTCTCTAGCTGTACAGTCACTCCTCTCTCCTCTGGCTGCACAGTCACTCCTCTCTTTCTTCCCAGTCACCCTTCTCTAGCTGCACATCCTCCACTTTCTTAGTCAGCCATCGCTTGATGCACATTTCCCCCTCTGTACATTCACCCCCCTCTGTACATTCACCCCACACTGTACATTCACCCCACACTGTTCATTCACCAACACACTCTTGCACAGAGTGCAGTTACAGTCATAAACACATTTGCACGCACATGCTTACAAAGCGCGTACACACACACACACACACAAACACACAGTTTTTAGATGCATGCCAACATTTTGGAACAGGAAAGTGCCAACATTTTGGAACAGGACAGTGGAAGATTTTGGAAATAAAATCATAGGAACCGATTTTCTCCTCTGACTACTACTGAAGCAGAGGCAATTTTAGGAGGGAGACAGGTGAAATAAAGCCTTTTTGGCTTTAAAATCTAAAGTCTCCCGCCAGAATCGGGTCTAAACTGAAGCATGCGTTTAGCAGTTAATTCCATAACTATCTCTTCAGTCCATCGTAACTAACTCTATCGCCCTCCGGCCATGTTCGGGCTAGACAAACCACATAAATAAATCACAGAATTCCCCCGTGTATAATCCTGAATTCACGTAATCTCGAGAGTGTTTTGCTAGTTGCGATTTGCTTTAGAACTTGATGATAAAAACGTTTTCAGAAGGATGAAAAGCTGGCTCCTGAGGATGCCGCTCTGCTAATGCAGCCTCGTACAAACAGGAGGTGGCACTCCTCGTTATGTGCCATGCCAAACACAAAACAAATATCACCTTACTGGTGCAGGTCCAGGGTACCGTATTGCTCAGCCTGTAGATCCTTTGTTCCTCAGACTATAAAGCAGGGCCAGATGGATGTCCTCTAATTATGAGCGACCCAGAGTCCTTATTCTCCACTGGCTCTGAATTTTCCTCTATGTGATTGGTCGCGAGTACTCTAACTTTTGGACAGGTCTTTTAGTTGCTGTTTCTGGTCCAGACTCTCTTGGGGGCAGGACAGCAGCAGCATCGGGCAATGAATCACATCGCAGGCCGATGGGGGTTAAAAGGTCGCTTTTATTTAGCAACATAGCAAAATAATCATAATGCCAAACAATGACTTTCAATGCAAAATTACCCCGCCCCCGCCACCCCTCAATGATCCCCCAAGAAAAGTCCCCAAACCGATCCCCCAATGAAATTCCCCCCATATCGATCCCCCAATGAAATTTCCCCCATATCGATCCCTCAAGAGATTTTCCCCATGAATTTTTCCCCCACATAGGTCCCCAATTCTCCCCCACCTGGAACCTCTACCCCAGCCCCTTATCTCTGTTTCCCTTCTGTCCTAAGTTATTCTGCCTGAACCAACCCTTCCTACCTGCCTCAATCCCGTCCCAATCTGCCCCTAATGGAAAAAGAAGGAGAGGGGGAGGGAGAGAGAGACCCAAAACCCAAGGAACCGGGAAACGTTACCGTAACCGCAAAATATAAAACCTGTAACAAAATAGGGAGGGTGGGTGGGGCACGAAAAGCGAGCGCGCCTCCTGCCTACCTGCTCCTGGATCCCCAACTGCCAATAATTAGAACTCGGCGTTTGAACGCCAGCGTTCTAAAGCAGGCTCCCTGCCTGCACGTGCTCAGCCCTGGGCGATACCACAAGCCCGAAGCTGCCCGGGGGTGGACATTCTTCGAATGCCACCCTCAAGCCCCCATCGGGCAATGAATCACATCGCAGGCCGATGGGGGTTAAAAGGTCGCTTTTATTTAGCAACATAGCAAAATAATCATAATGCCAAACAATGACTTTCAATGCAAAATTACCCCGCCCCCGCCACCCCTCAATGATCCCCCAAGAAAAGACCCCAAACCGATCCCCCAATGAAATTTCCCCCATATCGATCCCCCAAATAAAATTTCCCCCATATCGATCCCCCAATGAAATTTCCCCCATATCGATCCCCCAAGAGATTTTCCCCATGAATTTTTCCCCCACATAGATCCCCAATTCTCCCCCACCTGGAACCTCTACCCCAGCCCCTTATCTCTGTTTCCCTTCTGTCCTAAGCTATTCTGCCTGACCCAACCCTTCCTACCTGCCTCAATCCCGTCCCAATCTGCCACCAGGAAAAAACCCTGCAAAGGTGTTTTTCCTGAACCGAAACCCCGCCCCCCCGTTCCCCCCTTTTAAAATTTTTTTTTTTAAGTATCAGATATTGTGCTAAACGCATTCCCCAAATGATATAAAATCACTATTGCAAGAATAACCAGAAATTGTTTAATATGAAATATGTTCCCCAAACAAGAAGGAAAGCCGCTACTGCAAACCTTCAACCCCACGGATGCAACCCCAAAATATAAGATAACTTATCTTTAATATTTACAATGTACAATTCATTTGCAATGAACGTTAGATGTACACCATCCGCTCTGAAAAATTGAAAGTCATCTTTACTGATGTCCTCATGTGCCAACCAAGAAATGTCATTGATGAGACAAAACTGGCGTAGTTCCCTGTTAAATTTACGCCGAGCCCTGTCGATGGCAGAAAACTTCTCAGCACCTCTCCAAACCCTCCTTGGCACCAGTGCAGTAAAAACAATTTTTGTATTAGGCCATGCAAGCACTATCTTGGCTAAATCAGCTTTCACCTCCAAAAGGAGTCCCAGGCCAGACAACTGTACTAAATCATTTTCGCCCAAATGAATTAATAACACCTTAGGTAGCGGCTTTGAAGAAGCCAACTCATTTAAACTGGGCAACAGTTGACCCCATTTCATTCCCCTCTTACCAAACCACAAAATGTCCGTATCTTCAAAACTAAAGCCTAAATTTACACCATAGTGGCTCCTGTCTGCTTGTTTGGCTGCCCATCTGACGAAAGAATGTCCTACAATCCACACATTCGCCATGGAGGTTGATGAAGGTAAGTGGTGACCTGGAAAGAGATACATATTAGCAACAGCGAAATGGATGTTCAACATTCATTAAAATCTCTAACATATTTCAAACAACAATTAGATGACCAACGGCCTAGCCTACGCAGCTGTTGTAAAGAGCAGCCCCTTCTGGCAGCCTCTGAAGCAGCTCCTATACGAAATGAATGTGTTCCAAAATCAAAAGGGTTTAACCCTAATGACAACAACGATTTCCTCAGTACGGCCAAAAGCTGAGAAGCAGTCAGCTGAGAGACATCCTGGTGTTGAAAAATGCAGCTGCTGTTACGATAATGAGCAAATTCTTGAAATTTTAACCAGGCAAACCATGGGCACAGCGGACCGCTAAGTTTCCACAACACCACAGTAGCCCCCTTTCCTCTTTGGTCTGTTTTGGATGATTCTAAATACAGTGAATCTGCAGACATAGAGACATTTGAATATCTGAGACCCTGAATAAAAGGTTTACCCAAAAGTTCAGATACTCTAAAGGCGCCAAAAAATAGCCATAACATGCAAAGTGTAAAGAGCGCCGCTTCAAACTTGGAAAAGCAAAGTGTAGGCAACGTTGTTATAATCCTTTCCAATAAATTTAGAGATATAGGCTTGCGCTGTACTGTACTACGTTTCTTAACCTTGGACCATCCTGACAAAATCCTTCTACCCAACTCTCCCAAAGACGGGTCATATCCCCAAAAACATTTTCCGTAAAAGGATATTCCTGATAGCTTTCCTGCAATGGTAGCAGCTGTAATGCCCTTATCAATGTTGCTCAACACAAAACGGAGAATGTCATCATTGCGTAGTAAAAGGCCTGTATGATCATTGCTATGACAAACCGCACCTGACTGTAGAAATTCCGCCCATGCCCTCCTGTACGCTAAGCGTGTGCTGATAGCCAGAGATTGCTACACCAACTTCCTAATCGTCAGTCCGCCAGCAGCCATAGCTCCTGAGGAATTGGAGTCTTTTCTGCATCCGCTGTGGGTTCCAAACCACGGAATCTCCGCCACTGGGAACGAGATAACGCATCAGCTATAGTATTGTCTATTCCAGGAACATGCTTCACTCTAAAAGTTATATTCAACAACAAGCAACTCAGCATGAAATTCTGCAATAACTGGAGCAGGCGTTTGTCCCTTGCCTTCTGACCACTGACCAGATCGACCACGGTCCTGTTATCGACATGAAAGAGAACAGATTTGTGAGCTAGAAACTTACCCCAGACTGACAGTGCTACTATCAAGAGAAAAAATTCAAAAAACGCGATACTGCGCTTCTCACTAATCCAGTGCGGAGGACACTGTTCAGCACACCATTTGCCATCCCAGAAAAGTCCAAAACCGTTAGATCCTGAAGCATCGGAAAATATCTGTATAGACCATAAAAACTGGTCGCCCATGGACCTAATAGGAACACCATTAAAACTGTCCAGGAAAATCAACCAGACCTCAAAGTCTGCTCTCATGTGAAGAGATACCCTGACCCTATGATGAGGTAATGACTCACCCGCCATACCAAAACCCAACCTCCTACAGAATGATCTCCCGGCCTTCACTACTCTGCAGGCAAAATTCAAATGACCCAACAACCGTTGCATCTCAAATAGAGTCCGTTTTTTCGCCGCCTTAGCATAATTGAGCAACTGTACAATTTCTTGCACCTTGCCTTGTGGTAACCTAGCTTCCATCTTTTCAGTATCAATTTCTATGCCTAGAAATATTAGACAAGTCTCTGGTCCCTCTATTTTTTCTGCCGCCAAGGGAACACCTAATTCCTGCGTCACAGATTGGAAAAATTGGAGGGCCTTGCCACATGAACGAGAACCCTTTCTACAGACAAAAAGAAAATCATCCAAATAATGCGACACTTGCATGTAGCCGGACCTGAATGAAAAAAACCATTGCAGGAAAGAACTGAAATCTTCAAAAAGTTGGCAGGAAACTGCACATCCCATAGGTAACACTTTGTCAACAAAGAATTGACCTTGAAAATGAATCCCTAGCAACTCAAAATCTTGAGGATGCACTGGAAGCAGTCTGAAAGCTGACTTAATGTCACACTTTGCCAACTCCGCTCCTGACTAAATCCAGAGATTTTTCTACAGAAGAAAACTGCACTACAGTATCCTCTTTAGCTTTAAAATCATTTACTGACAGTCCTTGAGGCCAAGACAAATGTTGAATCATACGGAATTCTCCCTCCGTTTTCTTGGGAACCACTCCTAAAGGAGACACAATAAGATTGGGAAGGGGCCAGGAAAAGAAGGGGCCGGCTATTCTACCTTCAGCAATTTCAGAGTCTAATTTGTTAGCAATAACTTGAGGAAACTGCTTTGCAGATTTTAAATTTTGCGCAAACCTACGTTGCCTAGGACCTTGATAACCGAGTTTGAAACCTTCCTTAAACCCCCACTCTAACTTTAAAGCTTTCTCCCTGAGAGGGTAAAATTTTAGCCACTTACATAAGTTGGGAATGTCAATTGGCGTAACCGCCTTTGAAAGGAGGCTGGACAGGGACGCCTCTCCCTCTGCCCTGACCTGTATAGAAGCTGGGGTTTTGTTCACTAAAACATTGCAACACGGCATGCTTACCACCGCACTTTGAACATTCGTGCCTATATTTGCATGGATACTTTTGACAGAAACCCCTGTTGAAATTCCAGAACGCCCCGTGGTGAAAGCTGTGTTTTTAGCCCATGACCCCACCCCTCCCAGAGTGGGTCTACTAAGAAAGGGCCGTGGGGTAATCGCCAAACCGCTTGCTGTATGTAATGCAGGAGGAGGCCTTTGGGGATACATCCACTGGACCCACAACTCGTTATCTACCTCACCCCAGGGTTTTTCTGGAATTAACACTAAACGAGCTCGAAACTCCTCATCATAGTGTAACCATGCGAAGCCCCCAAATTCTGCATGCGCCTTTCTAATAGTATCCAAATATTTTAAAATAGAGACCGAACGGTCCGGAAACTTTTCACAGTAAACGCTTGCAAAAATCAAAAAGGCAGAGGTCCAGGAATCAATATTAGTGGGAACCCTGGGTCTTCTCGCTAGCTCCCATGCCTCCTCCTTTGAACCCTCTTTAGATTGAAGCTCCCGATGTAGCAGTTTAAAATCGTCTACAAACTCCCCGCTCCAAATCTTTTCTTTAGTATGTTTAGTTAAATGTGACCCCAGGGGCATGGACAACCCCATATAAGGCAACCTCTTTAAACCTGTACCTTTTTCTTTAGTATTCTTTTCCTCTTGCGAAACTGAAACAGGTACCTTAGCTGCAACCGCATCTGTTTTAGGGGATACCTGCCCCTGTGAACTCGCAAATTTACAATGACAACAGACCTTATCACCTGTGACTGACTCCGGAACTGCTACTTCCCTACGTTTTTTAACATTAAACAAAGAACAAGCATCGCCAACTTGCCCACCTGTTTGAAGGGGCTTGTCCAAAGCTGCGCGCTTCCTCGTCTGCATTCCTTCCGAGGCCTTGGAAAAACGCTCTAGCCGCTTCCAGTTCCTCTTGGATTCTTGTGTCTGTAAAAGATCAGCTCGAGAAAACTGATTAACAAGCCCCCCCTGTTTGGAAGGAACACAGTCATTAGAAAGGTTCTTTTGATGGGGGATTTCACCCTCCTCCAGGTCAGATAAGTCGTGATCCCCATTGTCATAATACTTCTGCTCGACGCCACTACCTGAAGGCCTAGCCCCATCCCCAACACCACCATCGAAAACCCTCCAATTCACTGCTTTTTTAAACTGTGGAAGCCTATAATCAGGTAACGAATTTGGAAAAATCTCTTTGACAGCTGTTTCTTGCGTGGAAAAAGGCGAGCAAGACGCATGAAACTTGCTCAATGGTTGTTCGCTGCGCCCGCTGCCCTTGCGCAGGCTTGTAGGAATGTCAGCCTGCAAGCCGCTAGTACTTGCAGACTGAGGGGGTCCTTGAAAATTTTCAGGCACCGCGTGAAAAGGTGAGCAAGACGCTGGAAACTCGCCACACCTGATGCCCTTCTGCAATCTGGACGCAGAGTTGGCCTGCGAGTCGCTATTACTCGCAGACCGGTGATGTTCAGGCACCGCAGGATTGCCTTTATTCCCCCCCCCCCACCCAAACCCATCCCCCTGCGGCAGGAGGCTCACTCGCTGACCTAAAACTGCTAACGTCTGCTCCGCCAACAACCGAAACAGACAAAAAATCCTTATTTAATTCCCTGACCGGAAAATCCCAAGAAGGCAAATCGAAGATACTCCAGAAGCCATATTCTCTTCAGCCCTTACATTGGGAACAATTGGCAAACTTGAAAACTCCGCTGACAAATTAATGGTATCTGAAGACCTAACAGGAGTAAGAAACCGGTCACCAGAAACAGAATTACCAACCGCTGAATATAACATTTTCTTATTAAAAATAGGAATATCGCGTTTTATAGGCGATTTACCAGAAAACATGTGTTCACCGTTGCCAGAATCGCAAAACTGTGCTTCGCCGCTAGATGGCGCCAATGCCTCATTACTAACAGTTTCCAAACCGCTTGCTGTATGTAATGCAGGAGGAGGCCTTTGCGGATACATCCACTGGACCCACAACTCGTTATCTACCTCACCCCAGGGTTTTTCTGGAATTAACACTAAACGCCTTGGACCTTGGATATGCCTTTAAGAAAGGCAGGTTTATTTGCCCCTCTACCCCTCACTGAGCGTGTGCGAGCCCTTCCCCTGCTTTTTACCACAACAGTAGGAGCAGACTGCTGAAAAGAGGTAAGAAGGGAGCCTCCCTAGATAATTTCTTCAAAGACTTTGAATTTTCCACAGAAAAAACTTCAGGGGAGCTGTCCGATAATGTGCAGGCAATAACTGCAGCAGACACACCCTCAGAGGAAGCCCTCTTCTTAAGGGTTAACCCAGTCCAAGCCTGATTCAGGACACCAGGGGCCAATAAATCCTCCCTCCCTGCCTGGCACAATGTTCTAAGGGCTTCCCTGACTCTCTCCGCAGCTTCAGCCATCATAAAAGACTAATTAGCAGCCTGCCAGAGCCCCAATAAATCACACAAGAGGCACAAAAAGCGAGCGCGCCTCCTGCCTACCTGCTCCTGGACCCCCAACTGCCAATAATTAGAACTTGGCGTTTGAACGCCAGCGTTCTAAAGCAGGCTCCCTGCCTGCACGTGCTCGGCCCTGGGCGATACCACAAGCCCGAAGCTGCCCGGGGGTGGACATTCTATGAATGCCACCCCCAAGCCCCCATTCAGGAGGGCCGTCATAGGTAGTGCTTTCGCGCTATGGATGATTGACAGCCCTGCCCTGCTGAGTTCGGGAGCTACGTAATCATTTGATTGGCGGCGCCGCCACAGTCTAAATTTTGCGCACACAGGGCAAAATAAATACTAAGTTTCTGCACTCCGCCAGGAGAGGTATTTCCCCGCACAAATGGGAAAAGTATTGCCCATTTGTGCGGGGAAATAGCCCAATCTTGCAACACTGCCAGATGCCCGGCTGCCGGTCGAGGCCCCGGCCTGTGCACCAATAATTAATTAAGAGGCCGGGGCCTATGCGTGTGCACCAGCACCTTAATTACTGAAGAGAAGATGCCGCGGCGTGCAGTATGCGTGGCGCACCACCATTTAATTAATGAAGAGACCGCGTGCGCAACATTTAGGCTGGCTGGCTCTGCTGAGAGTGAGGAGCCCCTGGAGCGTGGGGCCCCCCTGCCCCGTGGGGGGGTGGGGACCTGTGTTACGCCCAGTGCTTTAAATGGGCCAGTACTCACCGGTACTGAGTACCGGCACTTCTGAATTGTCTGGCCGTCAGTACCGACACTTTTCTTAGGTGAGGGAGAGTACCGGTACCCTCATTGAGAGCACAGCAGGCTCAGGTTACCTATTTCCTCAGGGCAGATGCCGCCCTGCTTCTGACGAGCTTGCAAGTCACTGAGCCCCTCAGTGGCCTTTTGCACAATCGCTGCTGGAGATACCAGCAGCTCTCACTTGAATGCCCCCAGACTGCAGGGGGTTGAGAGGGCTTGCCTTGCGTCATGCTGTGATCAGCAGGACAGGGTCTAGACAGACCCTGCACTGTTGATCAGGTGCGCAATGGCTATTAGGCTTAAAGTGCTTAAGGGCCCTCCACCCCCTTCCTCCATCTTGAGTGTGAAATGGGCTGGGGCTGGCAGTCAGTAATCCTGTCCCATTTAAGGAACTGTCTGTACTGGCCGTACTAAAGTGAGCAGCAGCGACAGACAATCCTCTACTTTACCCAAAGCTGTTTTTTTTCTCCATCTTTTTGTTCAGCACAGAGGTTGCTTTCCTTTGTGTGCCCCTCTGTTGAAGCAGGAAACGAAGATGTAAAGTGAATAAATGATGTTTACTAAACGCATTTCTCACACGTTTTGATATTTGCTATAACTGGTTTAGAGGTCATTATGTAACATCATATCTTGCACTTAGCCCCACCCCTAGCCCCGCCCATTTGCCACACCTCTAACTCATTTTAATGAGTACCTGCACTTATTTTTTCCCATTTAAAGCACTGGTTACGCCCCTGACACTATGGGCCTCATTTACAAGATTGTGACGCATGGCAACACAGCAAGCCTTCTGCTGCGCTGCCTTGGGTCAAAATAAAAGAGCAGAAATGTGCTGTATCTACAAGTTATGGCGCAATCCTGTCCTTCTCCCCTGTGCTGGCGCACAAACAGCAGCCAAGCGCCAACGCAGGCACCCTTGCGTCATTTTGCAAGGGTGGCTGCGCTGAGGGGATGATTGTTTTTGTGCAGGAAGGGACACCTTCCTACACATAAATAAACATTAAAGTCATTTCTATGCATGCTACAGAAATCCAGAACGCAGCACGCATAAGAAGAGGAACAAACTAGGAGAAATAAAAGTATTTCTCCTCGTTGTGCCTCCTTACGACTCCCCTGGGTAGGTGTAGGATTCTGACACATAACCAGGCTTACAAAATGTTATAAATCTGGGAATGCTTCATGTTCCATGACGTTTGCATGGGAACACCCACAGCAATACCCATGGAACGCCCCTTTCACACAGAGATATGCGTGAAAGGGAAACATATTTACATTGCCATGAAAAGTCACGCAGAGTGACTTTACATGGCCTTGTAAATATAGGCGAGCCCATTGCGCCGCCGATGCGCCACAATCGGCTTGTAAATAAGCCCTTATGAATGTTATTATATAGGCTAAACAAAAATGAAAAATGGCATAGCCTTTGCGTCTGAAAGCGTTAATTCTATTAAGGGCACACATGTGATATTAAGCTATACAGTTTCATTAACTTAATGCAGCAACCAGATTTAAAAATAATTAAAAAACATAGCAAACTGAACAAATACTATATAGCCCCTTAGTCTTTACAACTGTGATAAAGGCCCAATCACATACTGTGGCACCAAAGGGATTGTAGGACAGTGCATATCTAGTCATCTCAATGCCATTTTAACTTCTTACTTTGCCATACTGCTGTAATTTCTGGGTCACCAAATGTAATTCATTGATACTGATTTTGCTCTGATTCAATAAACAAAACCTAATTCAGCTAACTCATAGAACAAACGTAATACAGCTTTAATACAATATTCCAATAATATCAACATGAAGGAGAGAAAACATATGTTAGACAGATTATATTTGTGAATGATACATCACAACTTCCATAAACACATTTGGTGGGAATATACTTGCCTCTGTGTCCTAATACAATTAAAACTTTCAGGCCTGAAAGATAGGAAATTTTGCAGTTTCAGAAGAGGCCAGAGAGGAGTATTATGTTTGTTCAAAGCTTAACTGTCACCATAGAAGCCACAAGTGTAATACGTTTTAAATAAAACTTTTTAAACGTTGGCTCTGTTGACCTACAAGGTAAGATTTGGCTGCAATAGCCCCTCTTACCAAATGAGCTATAACCTTTCCCACACCTATATCTGCTTCTATTTATGATCCATGTAACCTATCGTCCCAGTGTTGCTGTGGAGACTAGGGCAGAGGGTTTTACAGTGATTTTTGCTCCTCTGAGTCTTAGAACATACAACTGTTCTTCATACTATTTTAAACACTGTACACCACAAAACCTTGGTTGCTCAAGGAACATGTGATAAGATAATAATTTGAAAGATGTCATTGTCCATGCCAAAACAAAAGTGGCCCTTTAAGGAGTTCACAAAGAGTCTGCCTTCTAGATCTAAGGCATTTAAATTTGCCAGCTTGCGCCAAGAAATGAGGCACACAAACATGGATATCTTAGCCAAGAATTATTTGTGAGAAAAGTCTGATCTAGCTTGACAGCAATATAAACAATTTAGCACTGTATTTAGATAACACAGGGCAAGTTATCATGGATCCTCTGGTGTTGATGCAGGTTTTCCCCCTCACGAGATTCTTTGCTAAAGTGTGAGTGAGTTCTGGGAGATTGGAAACTGGTTGGTACCCTGACAAAATGGCAGGGCAGCAAGAACTGACAGTTCTATATGTTAATCGTTTCTACACTCATACTGATAAGTTGACAATATCAGTTATATCCGTCCCTAGGGGATGATTCAGGTGTTCCAGACGATATAATTTAAGCTGATTTGTATCTGGAGTTCCAGTGGCCCATGAATGATGGATATAGAAAGCAGCGGATGATCATAGGTCTGGCATTTGCCATCTTGACCTGATGTTTTACTGACATGATCAGAGGGTGATACTGACCCTACCCTGATGAAATGTGAGGAATTTGGGGTAGGAGGATCAAAGATGCAGAGATGCAGTTCCATCAAAATTGGTAACTAAATCTGTGCACTCAACAACGGTATCACTAGTAACAAATTTGCTCACTGTTGCCTTAATTGTGCTCTAACTCCCACTATCATCTCAAAAGGGAGAAAATGTAGGCTATCTCTCCCTGACAATTCTGTAGGAATGTTTCACCTCCAGATCAGACACATTCTGTAGAACTTGGTCAACTGGTAGTTAGGCCAAGAAGGAAACATATCTTTCTTGCACAGCCCAAAAATCTGCATGAGTTTCTGTAATGCTTGCAGGTCCAAGTTCCAATTGCTGGCATCCGTTGGATACCTGAAGGGTTGGCGTTCCTCAGAAGGTACCTAACAGTCACCAACAATGTCTTGCCCTGGCATTAATGACAGAAGTCCCTGTCTAGCTCTGCTAACATCATTAATGTGTTTACTCATAATTTGTTGATGTCATTACTGCTGAGACACTGTCCATCTTCAGTAGTACACAGCAATTCACTTTGTCCTTTAGTATATCCCTGCAAAAGAACTGGTGAGAAGCTCCAGCCAATATGTAGATTTTCAATTCCTGACTCTATCACGTGCCTCCTTTTGATGTAGAACTGCGCCTACCACACCAGCGAATCCTGCTGGCATCAGGCTCAATAAGCATGTTTAGCAAAGTTCAAACTATTGCTCTGCTGTTCCATTCATCCCTAGGCTGCAGCCACCACTAGAGTCCTTGTCTGGTATTCTAGGCAGGTGCACCAGGTCTGTGTAGGATTCTGCAACCCCTCATGAAGGAGGCGGTTTTTAGTCTCTGGTGGGCTCAGCGGGTGAAGGGGCCTTGGAGAATGGTCTGAATTAAGGACGATATAAGCCTATACTCCTGGCCTAGTGCCTCAGAAAAATCTGCCATCTAGGCAGATAATGGGGAATTTCCTTCTTTATAGATCTGATCTTCGCCATGGGCAACTTCAAGGTCACTGTTCCCAATTCTATCCTGACCCTCAGGAAGTTTATCAGCCTCTTCTGGACCAAATCTTACTTGGGACCGTTGATAGGAAACTGTAGGCTTTGATGGACTTGGACGACTAGTCCTCCTGGGGACTTAGCATGAGAGGGTCTTGAGACATGAGAATCATATTGTCCAGGTAGATAATTAACCATGCCCCTGGAGTCATCAAGAATTTCACCATTGGTCACATCAGTATGATAAAGCACCAGAGAGTTGAGGAAAGACCAAATGGAATGATTGTGAATTCCAAGGGTGCCCCTTCCAAATAAACTGAAAATAAGTTAATGTATGATTGTGTGGGTGGGCAGAGGGATACACTGAAAAGTTACTGTAGGCATGATTTAGAGCTATACTGGCCATTCAGTCATCCTGCCTCAAAATGACCTGTTTAGGATTAATAATCTCCATTTTGAAGTAGAGGTAGAAAATGCAGGAGTTCAGTTCTCTTAAACTGATCTCCAGGAATTAGCCTTTGTCCTTCACCTGTAACAAGACATTGCTCACAAACTTATTCATGTCAAGGTATGAGTTGCATTTAGCTACCTTTTAAAGTAGCTCTGAGCTGTCTGCATCTATGAAACTGCTTTGGCTGGTGAAAAATAGTTGCAGTGGTCCTAAGATCTAGACAGGGGGCTGAAAAGCTCCATGCGGAAAACCATGGTGGTTTTAAGAACAAAAGCTTCCATTGTTAGACACTGCCAAATGCGCACAATTATCTGGTTCAAAGTACTGACACCTTCTTGAGGCATAGCTGTGTCTTGTCTAGTACTGGAACACAGCAGCTCTGTGGAGACAAGACGACCTACTTTGGGATCTAGTTTGATCACATTAGACCTGTGCCATTCCTTGAAAAGTGCATAACTGCATTAACAAGAAGGCAAATTGTTCTTGGAGCCCACTTGCATATTACTTCGGGATCCACTGAGTACCTCCTTTCCATTGCCATAAGTGCCATATCAAATATTATTGTGTATGGGCAGGTACTCTTGAACAAGCTGCAGGGTTGAGCTGATACGCAAAAGCTGTTAACCAACTGTCAGCAAGTTTTAAAAAGGAAATTGGCACCATGCAGCAGGCATTTCACCTCCATACAATACATACTAAATATGCGGCAATTACAAAATACCCACTTTACCTCACATTCATTGATTTGAGGGCCACTTGGATCTAATATGTGGTCAAAGGCTCTGCTGCACCCTCCATCTGCTGGGTGGCGACACACCTCTGTTGGTAGCTATCAAGTTTGTACTCCTACAATACAGTGCGAGTCCGATTTGATTCAGAGGGGGAATGTAGCCTCCTCGCTTCCCCTCTGGGGTTCGGGAGGGTTGCATCATGGCTCCCCTCCCATTCAGCTTATTTATAAATTATGTTATTGTCTGTCTGAAGAAAACCGGCAATGATTGCTCTAAACTACTCGGTGCGAAGGTTCATATATATACCATTATATGTGGATGACACAGTCGTGCTATCTTTGACACAAATCTCTATGCATGTTACGATAGAAACATTTCTTGGATTCTACAGAGCAAAATGTCTGTTATTAATGTGAGGAAATCCAGGGTCATGGCATTCGATCATCCGTGTCAGGACTGCATTAATCTTCTTTTTTAAGTTGAAAAGCAAGTTTATTGATATAATATACAACAATTCAACAAGCATAGAAATAGGAAATACAATCTCAACTGTATAATCGGTTAAGTAATATGGGTACAGAGGAAAAGTGATAAAGAGGGGAAGGGAAGGAAAGGGACCTTATAGGATATTAATTTTAGCATAACCACTTATAGAGATATTAATAATTACTAAAATGCATATTAAAAGGAACATAGAAAATGGTGCGAAAAATATACAACAATAAACAACAAAAATGAATTCATGGAGGGTCAGGATCTTCTTCAATTATGGAGTTATGGGTGTGTGCTAGAAAACGAGTAGTAGGAGACCATAGGTATTCTCGTTTTATAGCAAGAGAGATGGGATAAACATATGCTCTATCCAACCTGTGATTATAACAAACCCCATACCACCAAGCTTGATAAGAGATATTGGTGGTGTTCTTCTATGCTTTAGTGATTTGTTGATAAGCAACCGCAAGAAGTAGGTCTATAATATAAAACATTTTGGGCATGATTCCCATTCGGGAGATGCACTACGAAGAAATATGTTGGCAAAAGTGAAGGGGATCTGTGTATGAAATATATTATTAATTTGTTTCCACACTAGTTTCCAGAAATTATTAACATGAGGGCAAGTAAATAGCATGTGTTGCAAATCAGCTGAGGGTGTGTTACAAGACCAGCAAGAGGAAGAGAGAATAGGATTTATTTTATGCAATGAGACAGGGGTCAATAAAAGTCTGTTATAAATATAAAATAAAGTTTGGGCAGTGTTAGCAGCCCTAGAGGATTTCCTAATTTTAATTAACCCTGGGCGGAGTATGCGTAGTGGAGCTCCGCCTAGCTCCATGTAGTAAAAAAAAAAACTCTGTGGAACTACGCAGGGCTCCGCTCCGCCCCGGGGCCATCAGCAATATAAAAAAATTAAAAAACACCACTTATCTTGTCTTCTGCCTTCCCTGCTCCTCGCCATGGTGTCTCCCTTCTTCCCGCATCCCTGTAGGTATTACGTCTTCCGTGAACTGCGCATGCGCAGTTCATGCATGACATAATACCTACAGGGTGGCGAGGAGAAGGACACCAGAAGAAGGGAGACACCACGGTGAGGAGGAGGGAAGGGTAGAAGACAAGGTAAGTGGTGTTTTTATAAATTTTTGTATATGGGGGCTAGCCTCGTACTCCACTCCACCAGAGAGGCGGAAATTTGCCCAACTTCGCATTCCCAGCGGAGCTCGGAGTTGGCAGAGCGGAGTACGACGCCCAGGGTTAATTTTAATCCAGACCTTATTTTAAGTAATGATAGAGAGGGACAATTGAAGATCAGTCTCCAATAGAAGCTCTACCTCTGTTTTATCTCGGATAACTGGAGAAGAGGATAAATGTTTCTAAACTTGAGACGTGGAAAGAGAAAGAGACAAGACAGAGAGGATAGTGGGAGGCGAATTTGATAATGAAGTATTGAGTGCCAAACTTTTGTATGTTGACTGAATCAGCAAAATTAGGGATGTATGTTTAGACGCATAAGGGATAGGTAAACAAAAACGTGCTTGAACAGCTGAAAAAGTTATACATGTATAATTTTGAAATAGTTGATGTACCCAGAAAAGTCCTTTAGCATGCTAATCTTTCCAAAAAATAATTCTATTATTGATTTTAAGATGATTATTATACCATAATGAAGATTGCAAAAAAGGATCTTTAGGAGAGAGACGATTAGTACGTAAAGGTTGAAGAATTCTGCATAAAAATGGGAAGAGAGAGAGACAAAGGATGATGAGTAAAGGATAAAAATTCTTTGAAGGAGAAAGGTTGAATAAATTGTATTTCAACAGTAGTCCACAACGGTAGTAGAGATTCCTCGCCGTCCTCTTGAAGTAGTAAAGAAGTTTGTTCAAGTGAGAACGCAGTATGGTAGGATTGAAAATCTAGAAAATTGACACCACCTACTTGTTTTGGTCTCTTAAGTTTGTATGAAGACGTACGAAGTTTCTTATTGTTCCATAGAAACTTTGATAGAATAGAATACATTGTTTTAATATATGATTTAGGAATGTTTATGGGAAGATGAGAGATGTAAAAAAGTACTATAGAAACCAACATAATTTTGATCGTGTCGAGGCGGCCCCACCAAGACAAAAACATGGGATTCCACATGGATGTAGCATTTTTCAATAATATTTGTAGTGCCTTTAAATTTGTTACCATGGATTCTTTAATGGAAGATTTGAACCATAGACCCAAGTACTTGATTTTATCTGAGTTCCAGCAAAAACCAGAAGAAATATAATCCACTGAAAAACAAAGTCTGTTTAATGGGAGGATTTTACATTTGTCACTATTTAGTTTATATAACCAGACACAGGGGCAAAAGAATGCACTTCTGATTTAAAAAAAAAAGCAGGTAGAGAGGTTTGTGGTTGTGATAGAAAAAGTAAAATATAATCTGCATAAACAGAGAGTTTTAATTGACTGGAGCCATATTTAAAACCTGTAATCTGAGAATGTGAACGGATCTTAATTAAAAAAGGTTCAAGAGCTAAAATAAAGAGAAGAGGAGAAAGAGGACAACCCTGTCTTACCCCACGAGATAAAGGAAAGGAAGGGGAGATAAGACCATTAGCTAAAATGGAAGAAACAGGAGAAGAGTAAAGTAAGGAAACATAATTTATAAATTTAGGACCAAAGACAAACCAGGACAAAGTGGATCAACCGACTCTATCGAAAGCCTTCTCGGCATCCAAAGAGATGGCCGCTAAAGAATCTTTACACAGTTTGGCTTTAGTAAGGGCATTTAAGAAACGTCTAGTGTTGTCTGAGAGATGTCTACCTATAATGAAACCACATTGTTCTCGTTCAATTAATAGAGGTAAAAATTTCTCTAAGCGTAAAGTTTAAATTTTCGCAAAAATTTTATAATCCAAATTAATTACAGAAATAGGCCTATAATTTTGACAAAGAGTATGATCTATACCTTCCTTGGGAAGAAGGCATCTCAAAGCTTCTCGGACTTTTTGGAAGAGATAAAGAAATTAAATAATTTATGTAGCTTAGGAATAAGAATACGAGAGGAATAGAATTAAAACGTAAAGCCACAGGACCTGGAGCTTTACCGCGTTAAATGAATTGAATAGCAGAAAGGATATCTAATTCTCGGATTTCATCCTCTAATACTGACACATCTAGATCAGAAGAGGAAGGAGGGTTAAGAGAAGATAAGTATTGAAGTATAGCATCTGGAGATACTGGACATTCAGAGGTGTAAAGATTTTGAAAGAATTGAGTGAATTCTGCTAGAATATCTTCTTTTCTGTAAAATAATTGACTTGTTAGAAGAATGGATAGAACTAATTTTGGTGCATTCTTTTTTAACTTTAAGATAATTGGCTAAACGTTTTCTCGCTTTATTTTGCCCCCCATAATATTTGGCTGAGGATTTTGGAAAAATGAGTTAGCTTTTTCAGTAGATGTTTTGTTGAATTTGAATTTGGCTTTGATTAGTTCATACAAGCTGGATTTAGAATTTGTATGAAAAAAAGAATGTTCTAATTGTTTAATGCGTGGAGAATGTTCTAATTGTTTAATGCATGTTGTAAGAGACTGTAAAGAGAGTAAAGATGATTTCTTTCGTTGGGACACAAAAGAGATGATAAAATCTTTGGAGGCTGCTTTAAAGGCATCCCAGATAATTTGTGGAGACATACATGGAGTTTCATTCTCAAGGAAAAAAGTGGTGATGAAAGATTCAAATTGTTGGGTAAACTTGGAATCTAGTAGGAGGGAGTTGTTGAATCTCCATCTGCGTGTACCTTGAGGAGGAGGAAGAACATCCAGATCTAAAGTAACAGGGGCATGATCAGAAATCAATATGGAACCAATATCTGAATTAGTGAAATGTTGTGTCAATGGTTTTGAGGTGAATAAATAATCTAAGCGAAATTGGGAAGAGTGTGCTGGAGAAAAGAAAGAATATTCTCGAAGGGTAGGATTGTATAACCGCCAATCATCCACCAGAGACCTTTGTTGAATAGTAGTGAATTGAGAGTGCATAGGAGAGGGGATGAATCTGGACTGAGAGTTGCGGTCAATAATAGGGTCTATACCCAAATTACAATCCCCACCAACTAACAGATAATCATCATGAAAAGATATCAATTTAGATAATACTGTAGGCCAAAAATTTGAATCTGGGGTAGTAGGTGCATACAAATTAAAAAGAGTCAAAGGGATATTATGCAATAACTGTGAAACAGAAACTCATCTGCTCACATCATTGGAATCTTGTGAAAGAATTTTTAAATCTAGAAGTTTATGACATAAAATTGCTACACCATTTCAATTACCCGTACCTGGACAGGCAAAAACATGGCCAACTCATTGTCGATTAAGTTTAGCGATTTTATTTTTCTAAAACATGAATTTCTTGTAGAAAAGCTAGAGAATGCATGTAATAATAATTAAAACAACCAAAATTTAACAGTAGAACATATGTAAAAATGTTCAGCACAAAGTTTGCAATACCAAACCAGCAAAGATGAATAGCATAGAGGAAGAAGTGAGTGGTTATGAAAAAGGAAAAGATAAGAAAAGTAAGGATAGGTAAGGAAGATGAAGGAATAGAGAAAGCAGAGGGAAAAGGAAAAATCATTAGAGAAAGAAGAAAAGTGATTGAAAAAGGATAGGTAAAGTGGGAAAAGAAGAAGCAACAAGAATAAGAAATAAACAAGAAACATATACCATAGATTCCAAAAACATAATGATCGACTACAAAAGACATGAAACAAATGAGGGTGGTGAAGCCACTTGAGGAAAATGGCACAACTAACTAGGTAACTCAGGGTGGACCGGGGAGGGAGGTCATCATCCAAGCAGACCAAGAATAGCAAAAAGGTATGCATGAAGGAAATACCGCACCTAATTGAAGAGAAAACATAACAGGTAAGTATAACATAGGGAAATTCAAGAGACTTAACCAAACGGAACAAAAACAACAAAATCTGAGCAACAGAACATATTGGACAAATGACAGTATAAAATTAAATAGTAGCGTGTCTGGAAACATCCATATCCTCTTCTCTACATTGCTCCAAGAATCGTTGTAATAAAGCAGGATCTTCATAATTTGTTGTTCTATTTTTGTAAGTCACTTTGAACAAACAAGGATGAAAGAGACCAAATCTGACGTTGATAGAACGAAGTGCTGGCCTCATTTCAATGAATTTCTTTCTTTGGTCTGTTGTTTCTTTGGCGTAGCCATGCGCAAAAAAGAGATTAGAGCCTTGTCATGAAATACGGCCTTTGAGTTTAGCTGCTAGTAGGATCTTTAATAAATCCGTGTATTCCAGGAATTATATAATAACTCCTCGAGGTTTGGATGAAGAAGCTGCCTTGGTTGGAATATGACCTAAACAATGTGCTCTTTGAATATTTAAAGCAGGAGAGTTAGGCAAGCCAAGAACTTGTGGAAGAAAGGATTTGAAAAATGAAATGGCATCTGAGCCTTCCAAGCCTTCTGCCAGACCATAAATGCGCAAATGATTACGCCTGTTGCGGTTTTCCAAATTTTTCACGTGTTTTTTCTGTATTGCATTGTCAGATTTCATTGAAGGAACCTGGTTCACCATATCCTGGAAAGAGTCAACTTGCTGTTCAATCTGCATAACCCTAGTCTCCATAGTAGACCACTTGTCATCCAAAGCTTGAAGTCTTATGTTAGTTTCCTCCATGTATGGTCGGAGGGCTCGTATTTCTTCAAGAAGGACTTCCAAAGTGCTTGGTGGATGTAGTAGGTGAAGGAGGGTCTTTTTGACACGTTTTCCAGAGGATAATATAGTTGAAGTGGTCTGTTTAGGGGTAAGTTTGTTGGTGGGTAGCGGAATAGTAGATAAAGCTACCAAAGTGTCCTTATTGGTAAGTGGTGAGGTACTTTCAGAGTTCTTCATAGCCGTTGAAAGAACAGAATAAGAATAATGATCTGCCAGAGATGAGAATGGTAATGACGAATCAGTGACACAATGAGAAGTTTTTGTTTGCCCCATAAAATAATGACTGAGTGTTGGATGCAGAGAAAAAAGCAAGACCGTGTGGAAAGAATACGTGTCATAGCAGCCAAGGAAAACCATAGTTGACATAACAGCAAGAATTCCTGTACGGTTCAATAAATTAGGCAATAGTCTTAAGTTATAATGAAGCTCAGCTTGGTTATAGTCCACTCCTGTTTGACGTGAGGCCATATTTAAACATAGTGACAAACGTCAAAACTCATCTAAGGAAAAAAGTGCATTGTCTGTGGCAAATTGGCACTGTCCAAATGGATAATTCTAGTTTTGTTTTCATTAAGACGAAATAAGAGATTTACTGTTGTAGAGGTTCCTTTTACAATCAGTCAGTCACCGCAACTCTATTAGTATTCAAGGTAATGTAATGCTGAGTCAGTTATCAAAAATAAACAATGTCCAGCTCCATTGCCTTCACAAAATAAATGCTGCTCATTAAACAAAAGAGAGAATTAGAGCATTAGAATATAGTCCACATGTTATATTCCGTCCATAAATGCACCCGTTTCCATTGAGAATATAAAAAAGCGGGTCGTCTCCGAAAAAAAACCAAAATGGCGGGCGCGAGTGCTGCGAAAGAAACGTTCCCGCCATGGTTGAAATGCAAAGAAGCTCACCTGCAAAGAAGAAATTACAGAAAAGGCTTCCAGAACCTTTCATAAGTTGAGGGATTCCATATGGGAGCAGTAACACCACGTAGGTCTGGTGGAAAAGCCGTCACTCTCGCCGAGCCGCTTCGGAGCTCTCCTAGCGAGCGGAAATCTTCGTTGGCGTCAAGCCACGCCCCCAGGACCGCATTATTCTTGTAACCAAGTCCCATATCTAGACTTGCTGCAACCGGAACTAAAATGTATATTATACATAAAGTTCGTGTTAAAACCTTTTTTA
This sequence comes from Triturus cristatus, assembly GCF_964204655.1. Lineage (NCBI taxonomy): Eukaryota > Metazoa > Chordata > Amphibia > Caudata > Salamandridae > Triturus > Triturus cristatus. The sequence continues at coordinate 318,194,199 of NC_140586.1, read as the reverse complement.
TCTGGTGTTTATCGTTCTAAATGGGTTCCACACCTGTCTCAAGATTGTACATGCACTTTAGGGGGCAGGGACACAATATTACGTTTCCTGCTCTTTTGCACAAAACCAGCTAGCCCAAAGCGGAATTAAGTTTGCCCTCTGTTTAGGAAGTTAGGAATAAGATGTTATTGTGATGCCTTATCACTGTGCTACTGGACAGATGATATTGACCTAGTTTGCACTGTTGCTTCATATATGGTATGTTTGGTTTATTCTGAGAAAAGGCCAAACAAAAGGCTGGTTTGTAAATCGATGTTACTTGCACATTTGACGTACAAAGTACTTTATATACTATGAATTATGCATTAAAATGAATTTTACTGTGGTTTTCTTGTCATTATTGTGATTTGAACATGGGTGTATCAATGCTATTTGGCAATCATTGTTGAATTTTACTTGTACATTTTTGAAAGTTGTATTTTTTTGTTTAGTCTGTGCACTGCTTTATATGTTATAGCTATAAACTGAAATATCTATATTAAACTTAATTTATTTTGAATGATCATGAACAATCCAGGAGCGTATGCAGGCCCTGATTAGCCTCATTTTAGAGTCGTCAGATAACTTTAACATAAAAGTAGGCTTTTTCAGGTCCACATCCCTGTCAAAGGGCATTCTGAGATGCGCTTGCCCATATGCACAGGCTCTAAGAGACAGAGTCCAATCCAAGAACCTTGGGTGCACCATATCTTTTGTTTCAAGTAACCCTTCAAGTAGATTATTTAAAGATGTCATAGGCAGGGCTGGACTGGCCATGGCGGGCACCAGGCGTTTCCCCGGTGCGCCGCCAGGGTGGGGGCCGGTTTTGTCCCAATGGGGGCCATTTTCGTTACCGGGGGTCGGAAAAATCGGCCCCTTGTAACAAAATCGTCCGAAACCGGCCCTAGCAGAACGCTCGGCTGCACCCCCCTCCACCCCAGGGGGGTCCGACCGAGCAGTTTGCCAGGGCCGTTTTCGGAACCCAGTCCGGCCCTGGTCATAGGATCTAAGATTTCATTAGCATTATCTCTGCCGACTTTTATTTTTCTTTCTTTCTTTTGTGACCATGTAGATGCCACGATCTCTATTTCTCTTTCTATGAGGAATCTGATGCCTGAGAGTCATACAACCCCCGCCTTCCCCACCTCTGAGTAGTTCTATGGTAGTGAGGGTTAGGACTGGCCCCTGGAGGAGAGCCCTGATCTTGTTTAGGAAAGAGAATATGTGTGCTGTGAGGTGACTATCCTTTGTCTTTACCAAAAAGGCTTCTCTCAACTTTTCAAAGATGTCTTCATGACAAGGTCTATATATTGTCACTTTTGCTTAAAACAATGGTGGTGGGTGGTCTTTGTTGTGTATTAGGAACCTGATTCTTAGCAATAATTCTTTCAGGGCTTCATAGTGATAAATACTGCTTTTCTACAGTCTCCTATACAGCAGATCCTATAATCTGGGCAAAACCAGCATAAAGGTGGCAACACTGTTTCTTCTGGTGCACCCTTAGCAAATAAAAAGGGCACAGGCAACCTGTATCAGCCTTGCAGTCATAGAAATATGCAAACAAAAAAACCTGAGATATCAAATAATACCTTTCATTTCTCACCCTAATGTTAGAATGTTGTCCCCATTGGTACCATCTGCAAGCATTGGAGGATGGATTGCAATAGCAGCAACGTAATAAAAGTAGCTATAGTACCAACCTCATGATGAGGGTTTGCCAGCACTTGGTGCCATGCTGCTAGTCAGAGACTAAGTGGAATCCTTCATGTTGATATGGAGCAAGATGAACTTTTAGTAAGTTAAGATCATGGTTCTTGTTCTACTATTTGTAGACCCCTTCTATACCCTTCCATAAGTTTAAGAAGCCATACACCTGCATATATTTCTGCCCACATGTAACAACCTTTTGACGTTTAAGACTGTATGCTTGATGGTTGCCTTGTGGAGAAGATTATGCTCGACTCTATGCCTGAGTTGGTATAGTGACAAGCCAATGGTAAAAGATGTATGCCTGATCTCCCAAAAGTCCCTCCCACTCCTTTTTCCAGGAGCGGGAGAAACACTCTTATGCACCTTAATCTGGAGCAGTGGGCGCAAGTGAGTAGCCCTGGGCAAAATGCAGCTGCCAGTAGACAGAGGTGGACTGGGGGCCCCCTTATTGGAGGCATACTTCCTAGTGGCCCAGCTTCAATGGCTATCACGCTGGACAGCGGGGCTCCTACTAGATGAGACCAGCACAGACACCAGACCAATATCACTTCCAACGATATGACGTATGCTAATTCCAGGATCCAGACCAATGCCAACTCACCCATTGCAGATGACAGTGGTGCTAGCCTGTATGCAGCGGATCCATCGTAAGTCACGTGCAACTCCACTTTATTCCCCACTGCTGCCATTGGTGAGCCTTCTTCGAGAGCAAGAGCACTAAGCTAAGCATATTCTCCGGGTCTGGACAAACCACTCACTTACGGAAATAGGTTCCATGTTCGCAGATGGCCACCTACTTCCCTTTGACGAAATAGTGGCCGATATGGGCCTACCCAGTGACCAGTTTCTCCTACACAGTCAACTAGTGGCGGATTGTCACCAAGCTTGGCATATGACCCAGCAACACATCCAGTCCTTCACGCCATCCTGCAAATGGGCCCAGAATGTCACATAGTGACCTGGATATACAGGTCCATCCGGGACCTAATAGTAGTGTCACTTACACCCCTACGAGACAAATGGGAGTTAGGTACGTCAAAGTCCGCTGCATGACAAGGATAGGAACAAGCACTAGAATAACCAAAGAAAGTATCCCTTAATCCCCGATTTAAAAACATACAGTTTTTCATCTTGCTTCGTGCATTCCTAACACCTGAACTTCTACATAGATACTACCCGAACCCGTCATTCTCATGTCCAAGCTGTCACCACCCCAGGTTGACCTTTTTTCACATGTTTTGGAATTGCCCTGTGCTTCACTAATACTGGAGGAAAATACACACAACATTGTGAACTGTAATGGGACTCACAAAACTTCCAAGGGAGGCCTGCACATAGGGCATATTCAAATGCCGCAAACATCACAAAGTCGAGGTGTGATATGCTTCTCTAGCCATTCTACTAGCTAAGCGGGGTTTTGCCATGCATTAGAGAACCCCAACATGCCCCCCCTTTGACAGCCTGGGTAGGAGCAGACTCTAAATGGGGGGTATCGGAAGAGGAGGCCCTACCATGCGAAGAGGTCCGAGGCATATGTAAGCTTCGGATCTCCATGAAATGGGTGACGCTCCAACATACCTTTAAGCATACTCCAGATCACACCAGGCCCCCCCTTATCGTCACAACACTCCCCGCAAGCGGCGCTGAATGCGTCCACCTCCGAAGGAGACCTCCCATCAGAATTCACCACACAAGCCACAAATGCAGAGTACACGCAAATGACTTCCCCAAACCTTATTAAGCCTTCACTTCTAGCGCCCTTCCCGTGCAAGTGCAAACTCTTAGTGCCGCCCATCCCGCCCACTCTCCTGTTTCTCCCCTCACACAGTGCATCCCCAGATCAAGTTAACTCCCCCAGTTTGTTTACATTTCTCTCGATATGATTACTGGACGCTTGCAACTGCCCCAGCTCCAGTTGAGGACAAGACGCAATTACGGAATAATAAAAGTGTAGCCACACTTCTCATTAGGTAACAATACACGGGCAAGTTATTAAATAGAACACCAAACCTGCTGTGTGACAAAAAATAATGCGTAATTGCAATCAACTGCATGTAGAAGCTCTTATGTATAACATGATTGAAACTGTTGTAACATTTTATTGCTGAACACTGAAAACCAAATAATAAGAATTTGCACAAAAACATAAAAGATGTAGGCCTGTTTGATTCCCATGGTAAAGGCATTTCAGAAGCCACGGATCTGACATGTTTATTATGAAAAGTTACAACAAAGGGAATAGGCCAGATATATTTATTCTGTAGCACAAATGTTAAAGCTAATAGACCTTAAAGGGTGGATTCTTTTGCACTGTGTTAAAGTCCACAGTGAGGTATTTTGTTACATGAAACCTCACAGGTTATATTTGCATGTAAGGCTTTGGTTTTGTTTGTCCCCTTTGACAAACAATGGGGTAAAAATTGTGTACTGTAATAATTCTTGCTGGAAGGCCTGACAGGGTTAGCTGTCTTCCATGATCTTGTAATAAAAAACAATAAAAAATACATATAGCCAAATATATAGATTCATATAGATAAACAGAGTGCCTTTGGGCCAACCCTCATCTGTAATTGGCATGTCTGAGTTTCAGGAGTGTCTGCACTGACCTTTATTTTTGATTTTATCCTTTTAGAGTTCCCCTTTCATTGCTGTGCTGCACCTCATATTATTTTCGTTTTCCTTAAGAGAATACTACTGCTCTCCAGACTATGCGAATGGGCTGCTTACTTGCTTCTCATTTTACCTGCAGTGCACCCCATCCCCTTCTACCACTTCCTCTAAACTAGGCCACCATTATGGAATGGTGTCCATCGTTAATCATTGTATTACCATGGCCATGCAGGAATTTTAAAACAATACGCTATGTACAATATCACTGCAAGGCAGCCACCCACAGCTATGTTTCATTTTGTTATTGCAAGCATATGCCTGTTTTTTCTACTTGTATATTTTCAATTTATGTTACACTTGTGTGTGTTTTATTGTAGTTATGTCCATTGATGGACGCAAGAATAAGTCTGGCAAGTGTATGAATTTATGCATGCACCCCTGCCATGTTTTCCAGGTCCATGCGTGATAAATTACTCCAATCCAGATTTTTTCTTTGAATTATGGGGCTTTTAGACTTGTTTATTTTATTAGAAAACCAGGAATACAAGTCCCAGAATTCAAAGGAAAAAACAAAAGCAGCTCATCATGCATGGACCTGGGAAACTAGTCCGCTATGTGCATGAGTTCAAAGATAAGTTACAGAATGCAAGTATGATAACTAATTGCTACCCTTTGGGATGAACTGGCCTTTCTTTTTACAGGTTACCTCAACAATAATATCCAGCCTTTGTTAGAGGGATTCAAGCCCACCCTCAAATATCAACAATCCACCCTTTATCACACTGGTTGAATAGTATCACTTTTGAAGCCCCACTTCTCTCCTTTGCCTCCTTTTGGTCTTATATTGTACCTCCTTAGAACCCCAATGGCAAGTGGTGTAAGGACTCGGACATGCAGCCCTACCAAGTATCTAAGGTTATAAAAACACATTTAGGAAAAAATCAGCATTTCTGCATGCAAATCAGTTGTGAACTGACAGCATGTTATTGAAGATTTTTCACAATTTAAGAGGGGGCAAAGAAACTGTGCTCTGCCTCCTGGCTTCATGTACCAAATGGGAAGACAGATTACAGGCCCCCCTCCGAAAGAATGACATTCTTAGGCGGTAGCGACTCTAAACTGCCTCTCCTGGCACTCGATTAGGTAATGTGTTTTTCAGTCTCTGTAGGATGGCCCATGCTCTTTGAAAACCTGTCAATGTAGGTCTCTGTGCAGGATGTTGTTGCGCAGAGGTGAGTTCATATGTTTGGTTAATAGTAATCCTGCATATCGGCAACCTCCTGAGAGACATCCTCGCCTATAACTGATCTCTGCTCAAATCAATCCCTCAGGTGCAGCATGCAACTTTCAATCCTTCAGAGTAAGTACGGGTGAAAGAGTTGTCTTACAGTAGCGGACAAGCTGTGGAATGGCCTTTTAGTACCTTTGTACTGAACCAGATTTATTACGGTCTAGGAAATCAATATAGACTCATCTTTTTCATATGTATTTAATTTCCTGTTCTTAAGTCTTAGTGTCTTAGAACTTTGTTGAATGTCAAGTTTTAAAAGTTTATCTCCATAGACCCAGACCATAAACTGGACATAAACCTACTTGCCTTGCATTTCATTAGGAAAAAGGAGTCAAAGGCATCTGGTTATGTTACTGTATTTTTATGTAGCACAACTGTTAAGTCATCACAACAGTCGTGTAATAATTATAACAGGAATTTATTCCAAAAGTGAGCACCACTCTGGCATACGTCTTCCTTTTTTCTTTTCCACGCAACAGTCCCAGTGCCTACTCTATAATTCCAAACTGGAATTCAATGTACGCACCCACAAAGTCATTTCATTACAAGTATCAACACAACACATCCCCTGTCAAAACAAGCGAAAGAAGGTACCACGCACCTGAAATTCCCTTCCACCACGGGAACAGCTGGACTGAAGACCTGGACTCAATTGATGATAATTTCCCAGCTCCCCTGCCTCGCTACAGCGAATAAAATTCACTTCCAGCAAGAAGGGGGAAAGGGGAATGGGATAATAGAGAGACTCCACTGTGATGCCTGCTTCTCCTGGACTAGTATGCCTGCTTCTCCTGGACTAGTGTGGGTACTCTGGCATCTGTGAATGAAGTTAACAGAGAATTAGTGGAAGTCCCCTTAAAGGCCCTCACTACTCCCTACCCACTCCCTACGCCCTGACCTTTACCTGATTTCTACTGTGGATTTGCCTCTCTCTTTTAGTTGCTTTTTCTGTGCTCTGTGCTAAGCAAGCGCTACTATGCTTGATGGTTGCTGCTGCGCTTGATGGTGCTGCTGCGCTTGTTGGTTACTGCTGCGCTTGATGGTTGCTGCTACACTTGATGATTACTGCTGCGGCAATTGGTGGTAAGCAATATATATATATATATATATTTAACATACAACGAGATGAAGTAGATTCTTTTCTTGTTATCAGAACTGCAGAAGAAAGTTCCTCATGGAAACTAGAAGCCTGTAGCCTGAATTGTACTCTCTTGAAATGTCAGTCAGGAACCCCAAACAATGATTAAGGAAGTCTATGGGGACTGCTTCTTGTTCTACAACCAGGAACGTTGTAAGGGAATATTAGCAGCCTGACAGTCTCAAGTTGTTTTATGCTTCAATACGCTACACTGCTTTTATACCAGCGCATTTATGCATTAGGCCACTCACCGAGGAATGACTGTTGACCTTTTCTCTGAAATAGTTCCTGCCTTGAAAGACCTTCCACAAGACACCGCTGGTAGAGACTCTGGAGAATTTCCACTCACTGGAAATAACAGGAAAGCTCTTGACACGAGATGAGATAGAAGACTTCTAACTCCACCTCCGGAATCTGTTGGGCAGCGAAGAATAACTTTCTCAACCCCCAACGAATACTTTCTGAAAGTTCTGTGAGAGACTCGAACGACACAGCCTCCTCACAAATTTCTACAGTTGAAGTGCGCCGCGGTCAGGGAACGCGCGCACGTTCAAACAACTGCCTGTCAAACACTAGACCGCTAACCCACAGACCGCCCTGAGAACGGGCGCCCTGTTGGTAATAGTTTTTAACAGACTAGTCTTCTTTTGGGAACGTCTGAAGGAAGGGAAGTGAAACAGCCGACTCCAAGTGTAATTGAAAAGTTTTCTTTTGCGATCAGAACCAGAGGAAACCGTGCAGGAACACGTTTTGCCGTTCTTGACAGTACCCCCCACCAAGAACTCCCCTCCGCTCCCCTTTGGTTTATTGGGATATGTCCTATGAAACTCACGAACCAATCTGGGGGCATGGATATTTGAACTGGGCTCCCAAGAACGATCCTCCGGACCAAACCCTTTCCAGTCAATTAAATAGAAAACTTCTCCTTTCTTCAGTTTTGAGTCTAGAATCCTCTTGACTTCAAATTCTTCTCCAGCCTGTCTGTGAACTGGAGCTGGAAGCAAACCCATTCTCATACCCACGGGGTTTTTCTTTACTAACGATACATGAAACACTGGGTGAATCTTTAGACTAATGGGAAGCTTGAGTTTCACTGTAACTGAGTTCATCATCCTTTCTACCTCATATGGACCTACAAATCTAGGCTGGAATTTACGATTCCCCTTGAGGCGCATGTATCGAGTGGATAGCCAAACCTTGTCCCCTGGCTCAAAAACGGGATTCTTCCTTCTTTTCTTGTCTGCCTGCACCTTCTGTGTTGCCTTTGCCTTAATCAAGTTCTGAGTTGCTACCTTATAAATCTCTTGTAATTTACGCACCTTCTCTTCCACAGCTGGTACTAGACTTTCAGACCTATTCACTAAGGTATTGGGGTGTCGACCTGAATTCAAAAAGAACGGGGAAAATCCGGTAGAAGAGTGAACTGCGTTATTATATGCAAATTCAGCTGCCCAAATTAACTCTGGCCAATCTCCCTCCTGATCCATCAAGTACAAGCGCAAATATTGCTCCAGTTCTTGATTTACTCTCTCCGTTTGCCCATCAGTCTGTGGGTGAAAACTGGTGGACAAACGAGAGTCCACCCCTAATTTGCCTAGGAAGGCTCTCCAGAATCGTGAAATGAATTGAGGACCCCTATCGGATATGACCACCTTTGGAATCCCATGTGCCTTGACTATGTGTTGAGTAAACAGAGTGGAAAGCTGAGTTGAAGTTGGGAGGGATTTCAATGGAACAAAATGAGCCATCTTGGTGAAATGATCTACCACCACCCATATAACGGACAACCCCTGACTAGAAGGAAGATCCACAATAAAATCCATCGAGATGGTGTGCCAAGGAGCTGGTGCTATGGGCAAAGGTTGAAGTAACCCTTGTGGGGCTTGTCTTACGGCCTTCCCCTTGACACAACTAGCACAAGATGCCACATACTGTCTCACCTGAGCTTCCAGACCGGGCCACCAAAAGTCTCGTTTGATCAATTCAATGGTCTTCGTGACCCCTTTGTGGCCGGCCAAAGGATCATCATGACAATGCTGTATGACTCTTTCTTGAAGATCAGCCTGTGGAACGAACAATACTCCGTGATGATAGGGTTTCCCATCTCTGCTTTCTCTCTCTGGGTCCTCTTTCAACCATTTTGCCAGATCTTCTTGCGACATTGAATCTCTGATCTTCTCTTCCAATTCTGAGTAAAGTATTGCCCCAATTATCTTTTCCTCAGGAATTATGTGAAGTTCTCGGGAAGTTTCTCTTTGCTCACTTGAATTTAGCCGGGACAAGGCATCCGCCTTTCCATTGTCTGCTCCTGGTTTGTATGTCAAAACAAAGTTGTAATCTGCGAAAAACAATGACCATCGCAATTGTCGTGGCGAGAGTGTTCGCGCAGACTTCAGGAACTGCAGATTTCTATGGTCTGTATAGACTGTTACTTCATGCTTGGCCCCTAATAAGTAATGTCGCCAGTCCTGAAAAGCATCTTTCACTGCCAAAAGTTCCTTGTCTGCAATGGAATAATTGACTTCAGCCGCTGTTAACTTCCGTGACCTGTAAGCAACGGGATGAAGTTGGCCAGTCTCTCGATGTCTCTGCGACAAAATTCCTCCAATCGCCTGATCAGAAGCATCGGCCTCCACATAGAATGGTTCCTCTAAATTTGGATGCTGCAGAATTGGAGCGGAAATGAAGGCCCTTTTTAAAGACTGAAAGGCTTCCTCAGTCACTGGTCCCCACACAAAAGGTTCTTTTTTCCTCAAAAGAAGAGTGATTGGACGAACTTTCTCCGAAAAATTTGAAATGAATCGCCTGTAGAAATTAGCAAATCCAATGAATCTTTGTATTTCCTTGATATTTTGTGGAGGGGGCCAGTCTCTTATTGCTTTTACCTTGGAATCGTCCATGGCCACTCCTTCAGGAGACAAAATGAATCCCAGAAATTCAACCTCTGTGGTGTGAAAAACGCATTTTTCCAACTTGACAAAAAGCTGATGATCTAGCAACTTCTTCAAAATGGCGCGCACATGTTGTACATGTTCTTCCACATTAGCAGAGAAAACCAGGATGTCATCAATATATACCACTGCAAAGCGGTCAAGGAATTCTCGAAGGATATCATTTACAAAATGCTGAAAGGCAGCTGGGGCATTGCACAGGCCGAATGGCATTACCTGGTACTCAAAGAGGCCGAATCGCGTCCGGAAAGCTGTCTTCCACTCATGCCCCTCAGCCATTCTAACCAAATGGTAGGCTCCGCGAAGGTCCAACTTAGTATAGATGCAAGCATCCTTCACCTGATCTAAAAGTTCCGAAATCAGTGGTAGCGGGTATCGGTTCTTCTTTGTCACTTGGTTCAAGGCACGATAATCTATGCATGTGCGAAGCTTCCCATCCTTCTTAGGAATGAAAAATAAAGGAGAAGATGCCGGAGACTGAGAGGGTCGGATGAATCCATTAGCTAGATATCGATCCAGATACTCCTTCAGATGTACATTCTCAACTTCAGAGAGGGCATAGATTCTACTGCACGGCAAGAGTGCCCCTGGTTCCAATTCTATGGTACAATCATACTCCCTATGTGGGGGCAATTTATTGGCCTCCTGTTCATCAAAAACATCTCTCAAATCCAGATATTCGCTTGGAATCGCTGGAACCTCCAAAGCACAGACCACCAAAGACGGCTCCGCCAATAACGTTGCTTGGGAGGGCTGGAGATGGGTTTCCTCTCCTTGAAAGCAATGTTCCTTGCAATAATCCGAGCTCATCTCCACCGATCTTCTTGCCCAGTCAATCCTTGGGTTGTGTTCCGTGAGCCAGGGCAAACCCAAAATCAGCTGAAACTGAGGGGCATCAATCAAAGCAAACTTTAAAATGCTCCTATGGCTCCCTGGACCTTCCAAGATGATTTCTTCAGTATCCCAAGTGATAGGGCCAGAAGAGAGATTTGTTCCGTCAACAGCCCGCACCGGTTCCGGCTTGGTTTTGCGGACAAACTGGATTCCTAGGGATTTGGCAAATTTTATGTCGCAGAAATTCCCTGTTGCCCCAGAATCAATCATAACAGAAATGTTCTCCATAGCTTTTATTCCAAATTTAATCCCACAGGGGATAATCAAATGAGGGGCCGCGGACTGAAGGGTATTAGCAAGCATTTGTGGATCTGGAGTTGACTTCTCTTCTGCGCCCACCAGAGCAACTCCTCCTACTGGTGGGGCTTGTCTTTTGGCACTGTGCTAATCTTAGGCTTTCGTGGACATTCCTTGACAAAATGCCCGGCAGTTCCACAATACATACACAATTTTCCATTACGTCGCCTCTCCCTTTCCTCCTTAGTTAATGGGCCTCTAATAGACCCAATTTGCATTGGTTCTTCCCCCGAAGTTGTCTCAGATGACTTAACTGGATCAGACCTGGCTCTGTCGAAACGCGGAAGGAAAGGCCGTACCTCCTTGCGACGCTCACTCCGCCTCTCATTTTGCCTCGAATCAATCTGAAGTACAAGGTCCATTAATTCTGACACATCTGTGGGTCTCCTAGGGATTTGTGCCAACCCATCTTTTATTTCATCTTTCAGTCCTCGATAAAAAATGGCCGCCCTCTTTTCCTTGGGCCACTTGGTTTCCACTATTAGTTTATTGAACTGGGCAATATAGGCTACTAACTCCCGACTCCCTTGTCTGAGATCCAAAAGTTCATTGTCTGTCGTTTGTGACACTGTGCGCCGATCAAAGATGCGAAGAAATTCTTCCTTGAATTCCTCAAAGTTATACAGAATTGAGTCATTGCAACTCACAAGCGGCATAGACCAGGCTGCCGCATCTCCGCTCAGGTAAGACAGTACAAAGGCCACCTTGGATTGGTCCTCTTTAAAAACGATAGGCTTGCAAAGGAAATGCAAAGAGCATTGTGTGAGGAAAATTTGCGCCTTATGGGGGTCACCTGTAAATCTTTCTGGGGCTGCCAAAGGTATAGTGGGAGACATGGCATGGATAACCTGAGTGGTCAGTTCAGACGTAGATGACGTGGGCGAGAAATGGAAAGATTTTGGGGCCTTAAACTCAGCACTATCTCCGGAAACCAATTCTTCCACCCTCTGCCTAAGGAAATTCGCTTCCTGACTAGACTTCCTGACCTCCTCACTGAGAGTCTTATTTGCCTCCATGGTGACATTTAACTGTTCCTGAATTCTTTCTAGCACTGCTGCCAATGTCTTAACATCCAGACCCTCAGCCATACTGCTCAGGTGGGATTTAGTTGAATGGCACTTCAATCTGTCAAAACAAGCGAAAGAAGGTACCACGCACCTGAAATTCCCTTCCACCACGGGAACAGCTGGACTGAAGACCTGGACTCAATTGATGATAATTTCCCAGCTCCCCTGCCTCGCTACAGCGAATAAAATTCACTTCCAGCAAGAAGGGGGAAAGGGGAATGGGATAATAGAGAGACTCCACTGTGATGCCTGCTTCTCCTGGACTAGTATGCCTGCTTCTCCTGGACTAGTGTGGGTACTCTGGCATCTGTGAATGAAGTTAACAGAGAATTAGTGGAAGTCCCCTTAAAGGCCCTCACTACTCCCTACCCACTCCCTACGCCCTGACCTTTACCTGATTTCTACTGTGGATTTGCCTCTCTCTTTTAGTTGCTTTTTCTGTGCTCCGTGCTAAGCAAGCGCTACTATGCTTGATGGTTGCTGCTGCGCTTGATGGTGCTGCTGCGCTTGTTGGTTACTGCTGCGCTTGATGGTTGCTGCTACACTTGATGATTACTGCTGCGGCAATTGGTGGTAAGCAATATATATATATATATATATATTTAACATACAACGAGATGAAGTAGATTCTTTTCTTGTTATCAGAACTGCAGAAGAAAGTTCCTCATGGAAACTAGAAGCCTGTAGCCTGAATTGTACTCTCTTGAAATGTCAGTCAGGAACCCCAAACAATGATTAAGGAAGTCTATGGGGACTGCTTCTTGTTCTACAACCAGGAACGTTGTAAGGGAATATTAGCAGCCTGACAGTCTCAAGTTGTTTTATGCTTCAATACGCTACACTGCTTTTATACCAGCGCATTTATGCATTAGGCCACTCACCGAGGAATGACTGTTGACCTTTTCTCTGAAATAGTTCCTGCCTTGAAAGACCTTCCACAAGACACCGCTGGTAGAGACTCTGGAGAATTTCCACTCACTGGAAATAACAGGAAAGCTCTTGACACGAGATGAGATAGAAGACTTCTAACTCCACCTCCGGAATCTGTTGGGCAGCGAAGAATAACTTTCTCAACCCCCAACGAATACTTTCTGAAAGTTCTGTGAGAGACTCGAACGACACAGCCTCCTCACAAATTTCTACAGTTGAAGTGCGCCGCGGTCAGGGAACGCGCGCACGTTCAAACAACTGCCTGTCAAACACTAGACCGCTAACCCACAGACCGCCCTGAGAACGGGCGCCCTGTTGGTAATAGTTTTTAACAGACTAGTCTTCTTTTGGGAACGTCTGAAGGAAGGGAAGTGAAACAGCCGACTCCAAGGGTAATTGAAAAGTTTTCTTTTGCGATCAGAACCAGAGGAAACCGTGCAGGAACACGTTTTGCCGTTCTTGACAATCCCCCTTCTTTGGCAAAAACAAAACAATCTTAAAAATTACCATTAAAAATAAAATAAAACTAGAATAAAATACTATTCGCTACACATACATTGAAAAATAATTCAAGATGGAAGACATGAGGCATATAACTTGAAAGTAGAAATATAAGGCACCAAACTGAGACACATATCATATCAATACAAATAACTCAAACAATAATAACATTTCAGTAATAAGAACTATGAAGAGATCTGAGGCACATACCACTAAGGAGAGTTATGAAAAAACCCGACCCCCTCACACATATACTCACACATCCACTCTGGCTTCTTCTGAATCTTTTCTCCTCTGAGATAACGTCTACTCTGTTACCCTGGAAATGTCCTTCATCATCAGTATTATCATTCAAAATCTCCAAACAGTCCTCAGAACTTCCACTGTTCTCTTAAGAGACCCTCTCTTTGCAATCTTGTACTCTTTCATCACATTGGAAGTCCAAATCACTTTCAACATCTCTATACACATCATTAAGTTCATTCTTATATACATGTTTTTTACCTTTGAGTATGGCAATACTTCTCAGATTCCATACCTTTCCATTGCTTAGTATAACAACATTATTGAAAACTTTTATCACTTCAAAAGTTCCCAAAAACAATTGACTTTCCCCTTTTTTACCTTCCAAGTTTTTTTTTACTTTAGCTCACATTCCTACAGTGATGTTAGAACCACCAACTGACCTGTTTTTGCAGTCGTACTTTGATTTATAACTTTTGTGGCTGTCCTCAGTCTTTTATCTCAATCCATTCAAATCCACCTTAATAGTGGGAGGCTCCACCAGCCATGAAGGACTTCTTTTAGCCCTAGAAATTCGCCTCCTCATATAATTTAGAAATGAGAACATCCAGTCATGTCATTAATAGTAGTTCTATACATCCATACTGTCTTGTGTATTTGCAACTCCCACTCATCATTGTTGCTACCCAAAATCTGGATAGCACTTTTAAGCACCCGATTAAATTTCTCAATCATCCCATTTCTGATGGGATTATAAAGAGATGTATTGTGGTGTTTAATGCCTACCCTATTAAAGTAAACCTGTGCTTTACCTGACACAAATTGTACACCATTGTCCATAATTATTTGGACTGGTAATTCTTCCTCCGTTAATACTTTGTCAAGGAAATTTAAACCAGGCTCAGTATCAACTTTGTCCATATCTTAACCGCAGGCTGCCTTGAAAATATATCAATTACTGCAACTTCATACTTTCCTTAGGATTCTTGGGAATACATGGTGTACTCATGTCAGGCCTTAAGGTTTTTAACAGCATTTGTACATATCACGCACCTCCTGACTAATCTTTCCACAAAGATGTCCAAACCCAGCCAATAGAATCCTTTCCTAACTGACTATTTAGTTCTTACGATACCACCATGTCTTTCATTATACAGCATAGTGATTGAGTGCCTTAACTTGCTTGGGGAAATCGTTCTATCACCTCTAAAAATTATGCCATTTACATAGGATAGTTAGTTCCCTACCTCCCAAAAACACCTCAAATCTAATTGTTGCTCTTCTTTAGTGGGCCAACCAATGACCATATACTTAAAAGCTTCCTGCAGCATCTCATCTTTTACATATTCTTTCAACAACACTTCTTTTTCTATGGCAGGAATGCCTTCATTATGTACAAGAGATATTTGATATCCATCCCATTCCACGCTCACATCCTCTCTAATTTGTAACGACATCCTAGATAAAAAATCTGCAGTTACATTGTCCTTAACCCGGAACATAGATTATTTTATACAAGAAATCTTGAAGTCTCATTGAAATTCTGGCTATACATGCTGACACTTTGATCATTCCCTCTATGGTGAGTAACCTGACCAGAGGTTTGTGGTCATTCCTTAATATGCATTGTTTACCACACACAAAAGATCTCAAGTGTGCCAAAGCCCATACACAAGCCAAGGTTTAACTCTCAAAAACTAAGTACTTTTTCTCAGCGGATATCAGAGCTCTGGATGTGTATGCTATAATTGACTCACCCCACTTTTCCAATTTTTGAGATGTTACTGCCTTTAGAGCTAGCATCTGTGGTGATCACACTGGTAAGATCAAACTTACATTTATTTTTAAGTAATTATCAAATTTGAAATATTCGGTATGACAAATTCTAAATATATTTAGCATAGAATTCTGTGCGAACTAAAAAACAATCTAACATGATCCCTACTTAGCGGAGCAGGGGATAATTGTATTGCTTTTTCCAGCATAGGTTTTGGTCTCAGACCATCTTTGTCTAACACATGCCCCAAGTGGGTCACTAACTTCACCCCAAACCTGCATTTGGAATATTCCACGGTCAATTCTCTAGCATTCAAAACCTACAACACTCATCATGTTCTTTTTTGCCCTTTCCATATATCAGAATATCATCCTGAAAGCACTGAACATTGGGTATTTTCTCAAAGAGTTGATGAACAACTGTTGAAAAAAGGCAGTGGCCAATGCAAGCCGAAAGGCAGCCTCTTATACTGGTAGCACCCCTCTGGGGTTACAAAAGCAGTGCAATTCTTACAACCTTCTTGCAGTGAAATATGGTGGTAAGCTGCTGAAAGATCTATTATGGACATTTTGTTAGCATTCTTCACAAGTTCTAACATCTCTGATATCCTTGGCAGAGGAAACTGATCTACCAGGATATTAGTATTTTAGTGGTGTAAATCAATACATAGTGTAATTTCTCCATTGGCTCATCTGGCCACAATGATTGGGGAAATCCATTCAGACGACTCCATTTTTTCAGCTATGTCATCTTTTACAAGTTTCTCCAGTTCTTTCTCAACCTCATTCCTAACTAGACTAGGAATATTCCTACATTCTGTAGCTTAGGATATGCAACCTTTTATGATATCATTTTGTGTTCAAACTCAGTTAGATTTCCAATTTTTCCATTAAATACTTTGGGAAATCATTAAGCATGATATTACCCTTGCTTTCTTCTTCATCAATGATCAGCACTATTTCAGAACTGATAGGAATCAGCCTCATGCCAAGCTCCCCTTATCATACCAAACCAACACTGAGGGCCCTTTTTTTGGCGCGTAAAGTTTACCAGTGCACTCCCCATTTTAAAATTGAAAATCAGAGTACCATACCCCAGCATCTCATTTCTCTTCTCTGAATACCCTTCAGGATTGATATCAGCTTCTTCTAGTATACTACCTAATTTGTCTGCAAGTTTGGGATTCCATACATTATCATTAACAATAGTTTACGGTGAACCCAAATCTGCAAAAATGTGTATTCCAACCCCTCCAATCAACATATTGCATACAGGTTTTTTTCTTTATCATTACATTATCAATAATCAATATTTAACGTTCATCCTCTATCACTTTTAAAACAAATGTGTTTTCTTTCTGTTTGTCATAAGATGAAGTTTCCTCTTCACTTAAATCACCCTCATCTACACACTTGACCTTTTGTTTTCTTTTCTTTTTGCAAACTTTCAAGAAATAACCAATCACCCAACAAATTGAACATTTCTGTTTCTGGGCTGGACAAGTTTTGCTATATGCAAGATGTGACTTACTGTCAAAATGAAAACATCTTAAGTTGCCCCTGTTTCCTTCAAATAGCTTCGTATCCATCTTTTGAAATCCTACTTTTTTGTGCAGAATTGTTAGCAATCTTACTCACACACTTATCTCATTTTCCGTTCACATCTGTTTGTACCAATTTAGCATTTCTGCTTGATAACTCAGCTTTGCTAACAATGGCCAGAATGTCGTAGTGCCACATCCCCATTGACTCGCAATCTTTCCTGCACAGAAGGATCTTTAACATGCATTACCGCCTAATCCCTGATTAAATCCTCTTGTGGAGCCCCAAATGTTCTATCTAAAGCCAAAGACCTGAGGGCTGCTACTTGATTGTCTATAGATTTGTTGGATTCTTCCTTTCTTTGAAAAAACATATACCTTTCAATGCCTATACATACCTTAAGGGGAAAATAAGGTCAAAATTAGCTATAGCACAGTCAAAAGCATTTCTATCACCATCTCCATCAACCTTCCGAGTCATTTGATCAAAACATTTTAAACCTTCCGACCATTAGAACATAGAAAAGTCATATTTTTCTGTTCTGGTGACATTTTATCTTTGTCATCAATGGTAGGAATATAGTTTAACAAATATGCTTTCCATTTAGCCCACTACATGCAAGGCACTTTGTCCATCTCCTGTTCACTTTTCATTTGGATTTGGACCTGGAAGGATTACTTTCCTTGTCTGCCTTTGTCTACCTTTAGATGTAAGGACTTTGCATTTGAGATTTAACAAGTAAGTTAAAAAAACTTGTGTATAAGGGTGTTGTTTTGTTTGATAGAGGGCATGCACCAGTATTTATTTGTACTTTTATTCTGTATTGTGGTGGGTGGCCTGCATTTTTTAGTAGGGGCCTAGTTATATTTTAGCATTAAATTCTTCTTCTTTTGTAAAGGAACAATGTTGCACAGTTCAGTACATTTTCTCCATGTTTGTTAAATTTGCAATACTTATTTATTTTACTATGTGGCCGAGCCTGCCAAGGGGCCATCCAGTAGGCCCTGGCCAGTGCTAGTCAAGGGTGCACAAAGCAACTGTTTCTGTGGTTTATGTTGTTTTAAAACATTATTTAGGGCAGGAATGGCATTGGATTGAATACAAAATGTGGTGTTATTTTAGTATTTCATATTTTCTTTGTATACAAAAAGTGTATATGTGGGGTAAGATTTGATGTCTTGGGGGGATGTGTGCTGCTTTAAATTTTGTATAGCCCAGTTAATTTTCACTTTTGGCATTGCTGATTTAATGGTAGTTTTTTCTTCATTTTTACCATGCTTCCTTTGTCTGTCCAGTGTGTGTGTTTGCCATAGGCCTCATTGATTTGTGCCACCTGGTCGGGGGCCATTTTGAAGAGTCTGTGTCCACAGGCCTGAATGCATTCTCTTTGTTCCCTGATCCTCCTTGCTCAGTGTTGTAGTTTGACCATGTGGCACTGGTTTGCAGCCATTTTGTGCATTCTAGCCAGTGTGCTTTTGCCATAGGCTTTAATGTGTTCTTTGTTCCCCAAGCCTCCTTGCTCAGTGTTGTAGTTTGACCATGTGACACTGGCTGGCTGCCATTTTGTGCGTCCAGCCAGTGTGCTTTTGCCATAGGCTTGCATGTGGTCTTTGTACCCCATACCTTCGTGCTCAGTGTTATTGTTTGACCATGTTGCACTGGCTGGCAGACATTTTGTGCATCTAGCTAGTGTGCTTTTGCCATAAGCTCGAATGTGTTCTTTGTTCCCCCATGCCTCCTTGCTCAGAGTTGTAGTTTGACCATGTGGCACTGGCTGGCAGCCATTTTGTGCATCCAGCCAGTGTGCTTTTGGCATAGGCCTGCACATACTCGTTGTTCCCAATGCCTCCTTGCTCATAGTTGTAATTTGACCATGTGGCAGTGGCTGGCAGCCATTTTGTGTTTTCCAGATGTGTGCTTTTGCCATAGGCTTGTATGTGTTCTTTGTTCCTCATGCCTTCTTGCTCAGTGTTGTTGTTTGACCACATGGCACTGGCTGGTAGACATTTTGTGCATCCAGCCAGTGTGCTTTTTCCATAGGTGTGCATGCATGGATGTGATATATCAGTTTAATAATATACTTGAGGATCATTTTAGTATATGTGTATTAAGAATATGATTTTGATGAACAGTGCTTATATAATATAATATTATATGAATTTATGGCATTTCCTAAAAATGTTGCACCTTCAATAGGTTTCTTCTCATCCTCAAACAGTATGATGGACCAAGCTATCTCGCTGTTGCATTTGCTACAGGACCACCTAAAGGAGGTGCCTGAAAGGTTTGCCCCCGCAGGTGTGACAGAAAACACAGAAACGCATGCCTTGGTTGAGAGCTTAACCCTTCGCTTGGCTTGTAATACAAAGCTACCACATTACATCATCTCATCCAAATAGTACATCTGTGCCACACTATTTGATCCACGGTACAAAGAATTTCTGCCCACTTTCCAGCCTTTTCCTAAAGGGGATGTTTCAAAATACAAGAGATGGATTGTTGAGCATGCCAGAGTCCTGGAAGAAAAACAGCTGGAGCTTGAGTCCCACCCTGCAGTTCTGGGGTGCGGCCTTCAACTTCCAGAGAGGACAGCCTTGTCTTGCAGTAGCCAACAACACCATCAACTAGAACACCAGCAACAACAGCAACACAGGGACAGAAACCAACGTCTGCATTGTATTGGTTTCAATCGGCAGAGCTAACGTCCAGTGCAGAGGCAATGGCAAAAGAGGTTGAGCGAGTGGCAGCGCCAATGACCATCCACAGGATGTTCCAGGAGTATCTAGATGATCTAAAAGATGTCCATGTATATCAAAAACCATTGATGTATTGGTATGGGAATATGTGCCAATGGCCAGAGCTCAGCAGGCTGGCAATAAAATATCTGGCTTGTCCTGTAGCCAAATCTCTGCTGAGCGTGTGTTCAGTGCAGCTAGTGCAGTTGTTACAATGAGAAGGACCAGCCTCTTGCCTCAAAATGTGGACAGATTGACTATGATCAAAATGAATCAACATTTCATACAACACAATTACACTATTTCAGAAACAGCAGAGGAGGAGGAGGAGGATTGGTCAGAATCATGTGTGCTCGCTTAGCAACTTCTGGGTGAACCATTTGAGTTTGAGGATGAACTCTACTACCCGCACTGAGTATGACAGTGCCACCATAGAACTTTTTAACTATTTCTTGTTGAACTTCTTCCTTTGTAAAAAAAAATAAAAATAAGAGAGAAAACCAGTAGCTAGTGGAACATTATGTTTGTGTCAGCTTTATGCTGCCTCACCATTTTTTTGTCTTATATATTGCTGGTTTGCAGTTGGACCAATGTGCAGTGAAGAAGTCTCCATAATTCCTTCATGACATTGGAGACAATGGCTGCCTCCCTCCCTCGCATGCCTATTCTTTTTTGTGTCACTTAGCAGGACTGTCTCAGAAGATTGTTGATTTACAAGAGTACCAATAATAAAATCCAATGTGTTGCCTGCATCAAAGATTAAATTGTGTACCTACTACTTAACCTACCCGTGCTTGGATTGTAAGAGGTAACTACAACTGCAACGGTGATTGAGTGATTATGAATGATGAATGATGTTTCATGTGGTGGCAGACATTGAGGTAGGGTGTTGAACTGTAATTTGAGAACTTGCTTGAGATGATTTGTAATGTTTGTGGCCTGAATGATGGGTGATAACTTTTTCCTGGGGATGATTGGCCCTTTCACACTTAGCCAGATTTACTTGCAGGATCCACTCCTTTTTTCTGGTTTTTCAGAAACCAGAACAGTCACTTTACTTAACAAACAAAAACCCATAAAAAACACTGCAATTCTGTTTCCCTACTTGCCCTTCAACAGCAGTGCACTACACGTCGATCGTGCTCGGGTCGTGACTGGGACGGATTTACTCCGTGTCAGGAGGAGGATGGAAGAACTCAGGGTGGGACTACCTCATCAACAGCTAGAAGCAAGAAGTTATCAACTTCAAAGGGAAACCCTGAATCTGAGGCTTAGGACTCAGCTATGTGGAATGGAAAGAGGTGTGTTGATTTGTGAAATGCTGCTCAGTGTGTTTGTCTGTATGTGTGTGTGTGTGTATTGTACTGGTGGCAAATGCGAAACTCTGAGCCCTTTTTTTTCCCTCTGCCTCTGAGTCTTTTTGGTACAGTCCTCATGAAGCTTACCTTCCTTCTGTCCTTCTCCTTGACTCTAAAATACAGTTTTTATTTTACAATCCGCAGGCCTTCTTGGCTCCTGCACAAATGAAAGGCGAAGGCAGAGCTCAACACTATTGCTTACGTACTGGACCAGTTCAGACATGCACCCAACAGTGATTGACATTCCCGAGGAGAATGTTGATGCACCACCTAATTTTGCAATACAGTATCATTTTTCTTTAATCATGTTTGGAGAACTGGGTGGGTGGGTTCACTCTTCAGTATTTTTTTATTTTTTCCATCCTAGAAGAAGAACATTTAGATATCTGATAACTTGGGTCTCTTGTGCAGAAGGACTGTTCGCAATACCGTTAACTGTACTGTGCCATACTCATTCTTTTGTATCCTTCCACAACAGATTGATGGTGATGATGTGCTGCTCATCGCCCAGATGAATGTTGTCCTTGTGTCGTGTTTGTCTTAGTCAAACTTTTCCTAAAATCACCTTTCGCATCAATTCATCAAACCCCTAACCCTCTTCCCCCGGTCTGTGTGATTTATCGAGGTGTGGCTTAATTTACACCATCAATGGATCACATACTTGGTGGGGTGGATGTGGTGAAAGCAGCATCAACTCACTACAGGATCTTCTATTACCTAAGCAATAGCCCACACTGGCTCCATTTACCCACCCGCGTATAAAAGTGATCCACATTTTAGATATAGAATGAAGAACATCAGTCGTAAGCATCATCATCATTCAGGCCTTGATTTGCATAACCATAAATGCCTAACCTTGTCCACTCCAGAGTTTGAGTCCAGTTTTCATGACTCGAGGATTTCACAACTTTAGTCTTAATTAAATAGTAGCTCCCCATTGCTCAGAAGTTACTATTGCTATTTTGTTTTATTTTAGCACTATCTGGAATTCTTTGTTGTGTCAGGTAGTAGTCTTGTGTCAATTCTTTGTAAATCTTTGATATATTTTATAACCCACTAACTCACTGTTTTTATTTCCATTTAGTTGCATGTGATGGATAATCCTTCTGATTAATTGTACAGTTGGAGCTCACCTCTGTGGGAGTGAGACCTCACTTGTGAAGTTGTGATGCCTTCCCTGTTATTGCTTCATCTATGGAGTGAAGTGAACTAGTTAAGCTAGTAAGTAACTGCTACTGCAAGTAATCATTTATCAAGGTTGTTGGAGACAATATAGGTCATGGATTGGCAGTTTCCCCTCTAATGGCCAAAATAGTTACAGAGGTATAACTACCTATAAATAAGAGGTATACACTCCTACAAGCAGATAAAAACCAAAGGCAGCAGTGCAAAGTAAAAGAAAAACACAAAAAATGACTTTAGGCATACATGTTTATGAAATATAATAATTTCCCCTTTATTTATATTTTTTACGAACAGACCCACCATCTCCACCCACAACAGGCCCAACCCTCTTCCCAAAACAAATTGACCCAACCACCAATGTTCCAAAAAGGTCCATCAAATAAAAACAAAATGGTAGCAACTCCCTTCCCACCAGCTCCACCCACAACAAGTCCCTCCCACCAAAACAATAAACTAAAGAAAGGACTAGAAGAGGGAAATGTCCATTTGGTCAAGGCTCTACTCCATCCTGATGAGCTGGCTCTTCATAGCACCTTGCTCCTGCAGGATGTGCTGCAGCAATGGATTGTCAGAGTGGGAGGGACCGGGAGCAGTTGTTGTCAGGGCCCCTATCAACTGGCAGTGACACCAGTCTGGGGCCCAGCTGTGAGGGAGCTGTTTCTGTAACTACGCAGGGAATGAGATTAGAGGGTTGGGGGAATGGCGGTCCCAGGGGGTCCAGAATAAAAAACACACTTACCTCCTCACCGGCACCACTGCAGCCATCCCTCGTCGTCTCTCTGAGGGGAAACAGGAAGCACATAGGCTCACTCCCCTGTGATTGGTCTAAGTTTGGGGAATGGGAGGCTGGACATGTTCCCCACCAGCATGTGTAATGCAGCCTGGTGGGGAACAGGCAAAGTGTGCATGACTGTTTGGCCCACTTTAGAGTCTAGCAATCACTCCTCCTCCCAGATGTCACTGGAGCCTAGCCCGCCAAAACTGGCTGATACTAAAAATTAAATGATAATAACAAAAATAACTTCTGTTATTATCATTTTATTTTTGCTTTTACACTGCTCCGAGAGCAGTGGGATGATGCTCCTCTGCCTTAGCGGAGGAGCTGCCACTGGTAGCTATATTGAGAAAAACAAAAAGAAAAAAGACAATTTATAAATAATGCTCAGCGCAAACAATTGTTTGAAATTAGTGGGTGGAACAGTAGCAGTACAATGCTGGTCTCCTAGGGCCATTGGAATTTGATGTGATTATGATTAGGAGAGTCACAAGACCAATTTTATGTTTTACCTATACATGACTTGCATAAAGCACTGACTTTGTGGCAGAAAAGTATTAAGGCTGAATAACAATGGATTAAAAAAACAATGATTTGATTTTTTTTCCTCTAAAGGCTTTTCAAATAACTAAACAGACACTTTGAGTTAAAAAATAAATTACCTCTCATTAATGAATAAGGCATCATGCACTACGGAGTACACATTGTGTGTACTAAATTAATGGAGGCATGCTCATTGCTAGCCAGCGCATTGGGTATGTTGCCACTGTCTGCAGCTGGGGCAGCTGTGGTTGACAATTATCTACTTTTAATTCCAATGGTCCTGCTCTTCTCCAAATGCCTTACTCTTTCTACCCTGACTCCAAAGAGGCAGCTTAATAATAAATAAGATACTACGTCACACACCTCAGGTATAAAATGCAGATATTATCCAGTATGGTAAAATATGGTTTTTTTTCCCTACTATGTGTTGGATATGAATTAAGTGGGCGTTGTTGGATTTTTTTCTTGATATGTTTTGAGATCAGTTACACTACTTATTTCCACATATATTATTGAGCTGTTACACTGAGTACACTATCTAAAACTTTATTTTTTTCTATTTCTATATATATCAACCTTTATCTGATTTCTGCTTTTCTATATACTGCCAAAGGGAAGACAAACTCTACCCAGGTAGTTATAATTAGAGGGAATAACATTAGTGGAGGGTAAATGGGTTTAACACATGTGTATACATGGTAACACATATCCTGTTTCTACCCAGGAATTATATACAACTCGCTCTACCAGAATATCCGTGCAGAACATATGACAGTGACACATTTTCTTTTCTTTTCCCTTCCTTGTTTTGTTTCCCCTCTTCCCCTAGCCCACTGCATTGGCTTTGAAATTGTCGGACTGACTCTGGTGGGTGTAGGAATTTGGGACCCAGCATTAGACTTTGCATCTCACCCTGCGGAAACAGTAGGTGAACACTTACAGAACGTAAGACCGACAAATCACATTAGCCGACATTGCCGATTTGATAGGGAATTTGCAAAAAGAAACTCAAGCCCTTACACTCAGGGTAGATGCCTTACAGCAAGGCTCCCTGACTGCGTCCTCTGCAGACACTACTACAGGGGCTCATGGTAATCTGTTCTCGTCCCTACCCTCCTCTTCTCGTGCTGGCCGTCATGTGTTTCATGTAACCACTAGCTCCACCAGAGCGATTTCTAGGGGATCATGCTAAGTTTGCTACTTTCATTAACCAGTGCCAATTGCATTTCATGTGCACAGCATCTTGTTTCCCCACTGAACAAGTCTAAGTAGCATTTGTCTCATCTTATTTAGGGGGAAGGGCTGCCACTTGGTCTATTCCTTTAGTGGAACGCAACAACCCCTTATATAATAATTATGCTGAGTTCAAAGGGGAATTGCTTTAATTATTCTACGGGCTTTCTTTCATGCTATCTGTAGACACAGAAATCCTGAATCTTAAACAAGCATCAAAGGATCAGATTACTTACATCTCCTTCTTTAATAGGTTAGTGGCCTGGAGCTAAACGAAGTGCTCTTTTTTATAAGGTCTGAAAGATGAATTAAAAGATGTGTTGGCCCTGAATCATATAATGAACTTAAAGATCTTGTGGTTAAATTGGACCATCGATTACATTAGAGGAGGCGAGAAAACTGACATTTTGAACCAAGGTTTGCTATGTTTAAAGAGAAGAAAAACTGAACAAGAAAGAATTGTCGAAGACCCTGAGCCTATGCAATAGGTAGTATTAGGGGCCCCTTGAGAGACGAAGAGAAACAATGCTGCAGAGACAAGAAATTGTGTCTATACTGTGGAAAATCAAGACACTATTTACGGGACTGCTTTGCTAAAGCCAAAAGCGCTATGAGTTCGGAAACTGATAAGCCCAAGGTCTAAGGAGACAAGTTCTTCGGGTAGGTCAGGATTAATAGTCTCCCAGCTATAGACTCAAAGTCACGCTTTCCCCCCTCCCTGGCATTTCATGGTCAAAGCACAGTTACTCTGGGGAGATCAGTCTGTGGACATCCAGATTAAGATTGACTACGGGGCAACAGGAAATTTTATTGACACCCAATGGGTCACGAATATGGGCACTCCGGTTAAGGCTAAAATGTTAGTGGATGAAGAAAAATCCATTGATGGGAGTAACATAAAATGAGGCCCTGTCACATATGCCACTGCTGAATTAGAACTCTGTATGTTTAATCAACATACAGAGACAGTTCAATCTGATCTAATCTAATCACCTCAATTCCAAGTGATATTGGGAATTTTCTGTCTAATGTGAAATAATCCAGACATTGATTGGAGAAATCATTCCATATCCTTTTCTTTTGAGTTTTGTAAGCTGCATTGCAATAAAAAGATCTACACAACCAAAGGACATAGCTATAGTACTAGATTCCAGTCTACCTGAATTACCTACCCGTTATCATGCCTTGAGGGAGGTGTTTGATAAAGAAAAGTCTTCTGTACTACCACCACACCGCCAGTACGATTGCCATATTGACTTGGTCACTGGAGCTAAGATCCCGTGTAGTCAGAACTGTGCACTAACAGAAAAGGAAAACCTCTGTTTAAGAAAATATTTGGATGAAAGAAAGGATTCATTAGTCCTTCAAGGTCACCTGCATCTTCTCCTCTCTTCTTCATTCCTAAACGGGAGGGAGGTCTCAGATGTTGCATCGGTTATTGTGCCCTCAACGACATAACCATATAGAACAGATACCCTCTATCCATCATCCAATCATTACTAGGTCAGGTAAAAGACGCCACAATCTTTACTAAATTGGACTTTATAGGTGCATATCATTTGGTGAGGGTACCAGACGGTGCCAAGTGGAAGATGGCTTTTAACATGAAATGTTGGCTTTATGAATACCTAGTAATGCTCTTCGGCCTTTGTAATGACACTGCCACCTTCCCGTTTTTTTTTCATTAACGAAGCCCTGAAAGAGGTGTTGGACATAGACGATATTTTGATATATTGCTCTACCACTGAAGAACATATAGGAAATGTGAAAGCCATGCTAGAACACTTATGTGAGAATCACTAATATGTAAAATTAGATAAGTGTGAATTCCACACTACTAAAGTAACCTTTTTAGGTTTTGTGCTATTCTCTGAGGGGGTGACAATGGATCCACAAATGATTAGGAGCTGGCCTTCCCCTACTTCTGTAATCGGAGTACAGAGTTTCCTAGGATTTGCCCATTTCTGTAGGCGTTTTATAGATGATTTTGCATCTCTGGCATCTCCCATTATGAAACTATTGAAAAAAGGGGTATCCTTTCGCTGGACTTTTGCTGCTGAAGAAGCCTTCCCAAAACTAACAACTGCTTTTGTTACTGCCCCCACTTTGAAACATCTTGATTTCTCTCAACTGTTTATTGTTGAAACCAATGCATCTCAAGTAGCCATTGGGGGAATCCTGTCACAAAGAGACAAAGAAACTGGCCAGATACATCCTGTGGCTTTTTATTCTCATAAGTTAACTCCAGCTGAGCAAAACTATTTGGTGGGAGACAGGACGCCAATATCTGTTGGGTGGTCTACTTCTGGTTACCATTCTTACAGATCATAGGAATTTACAATTCTTAAAAACCGCTTGTCAGGCCCAGTACCTGAATCTAGATTCTTCCACGGGAGCCAAACAGGTGAAGTTCCTCGATGATTATTTCCCAACTCCCCAATGCCCCTAAACCAGAATCTCTCTGATATCAGAAGCAGGGGGGAAAGGGGAATGGGACAGAAAGAGAGACTGCCACACTGATGTCTTCGTAAGATGCTACCCAGGTAGGGACCTTCTGCACCTGCAAAATTTAGCACAAATTTATTACAGCCCTAAAAGCCTTATGTACCCTCTATGCTTGCAATCCTACACTTCTAGCTCCCAATGGTTACCTTGTCTTGTGTGGAACCTTGCCTCTCTCTGGTAATATGTGTTTTCCAAGTAATACTCTTTAATATCAAAAAATGTCTTAAACACTTTCATTCAGCAGGAGACTAGTTCCGGAGATTGCTCTGCAGAGTTGGTGATGTCGGTAAGTAACAATATATATATATATATAAATATTCCTGCCTACTAGTTGAGTTGAGTGCAGGTAAAACCCCTACTGCAAGAGATGAGGAGAACTCCGAAGATTTTCAGAATCACAGTCACTGCTAATGAATTGCTTCTTCTCAATAGCAAATGTCTCTAGAGAATTTCCAATAGAATTGTCTTTAATTTCAAGTGAAAAAAGTTCAAGCTCCAAAAAGAATTAGGAACACTGGAACGATAATTCTGAGACAACTGAAGGTTTTTTTTATTCTGACCAAATGTACAGCACTGACGAGTGCTGCCTCACATAAAAGGATACGTTCTCTGGAAGCTGGTGCGATGAGGGAAACGGAAACTCTCTCTCAGAAATTACAGAAAAAATACCTCAACAAGGCGTCACTGTATAATGCGAGCGTTAGAAACTCGCAGGAAATTCAGTTCGGAGATTCAAATGAGTCTGGAATCGAACAGGAAAAAACGGCGCGTCAGCCAGCGAAGGAATTCAGTTGAAGTGCGCCGGTAATCAGGTGAGCGCGCTCGATTCAGCTGATCTGCCAAAACATGGTGCAACACTAGAGTGCTAACCCAATACCCAAGGTCGCCATGTTGGAGCAGTGTGAGGTGCTTGAAGCTCTCTAACTATAATTTTGCAATTTGCCTCGCCACTAACTGAGACCAATTAATGGGGGAGTGCAACTGGGTATAACCTTGCCTGAGTTTGAATGTAGGACCCAATCGCTTAGGTTCTAAACTACCTTGACCAATCCTGACAGTACCCCCCACCAAAGCCCCCTCTCTAGGTTTCTGTGGATTAGTCTGGTGGAATTCTCTTATTAATCTCAAAGCATGAACGTTTGAACTGGGCTCCCATGATCTTTCTTCCGGGCCAAAACCCTTCCAGTCAACCAAGTAAAATAATTGACCCTTCTTGCATTTGGAATCTAGTATTCTCCTAACTTCAAATTCCTCTTCTGATTGTACTTGAATGGGAACTGGTGGTGACGAACGTCTCAAATTAGGGGGACTTCTCTTTACTAAAGAGACATGGAAGGTCGGGTGAATCTTAAACTTGCTAGGAAGTCTGACCTTAACACTCACAGGATTCACCATCTTGTCTACAGGATAAGGACCCACAAATCTAGGTTGAAATTACCTCTCAACCTCATATGTCGAGTAGAAATCCAAACCTGATCTCCTGGCTTAAAAACTGGGCTAACCTTTCGTCGTTTGTCTGCCTGTTTCTTATGTGCATTCTTGGATTTAACTAGGTTCTCTGAAGCCTTTTGATAAGCTTCTTGCAACTTCTGTATAACTTCTCCAGCTACAGGAACCTCCACCTCAACCTTACCTAGCAGCATATTTGGATGTCTCCCTGAGTTCAAATAAAAGGGGGAGTAACCAGTAGATGAATGGATTGAGTTATTGTATGCAAATTCAGCAGTTCCCAGAAAATCCGGCCACTCTCCCTCCTGATCCATTAAATAGAGACGTAAATATTGCTCTAGATCCTGATTAACTCTCTCAGTTTGCCCATCAGTCTCTAGATGAAAACTGGTGGACAATCGAGAGTCAACACCTAGCCCCTTCAGAAAGGATCTCCAAAATCGGGACGCAAATTGGGGGCCCCGATCAGAAATCACAACTTTGGGAATCCCATGGAGTTTCACTATGTTCTGAATGAACAGGTTCGCCAATTGGGAAGCATTGGGAAGGGCCTTTAGAGGAATGAAATGGCTCATTTTAGAAAAATGGTCCACAATGACCCAGATAACTGAGTACCCTTGACTGGAAGGCAGATCTACAATGAAATCCATAGAAACTGTATGCCATGGGTAGGGAGCTACAGGCAAAGGCATGAGAAGACCCTTTGGGGTTTGACGATCTACCTTTCCTTTAACACATTGTTCACATGTAGCCACATGCTGCCTCGCTTGAGCTTCCATGCTGGGCCAGCGAAATGATCTTTTCAAGAGTTCCAAAGTCTTTTTTTACACCCTTATGTCCTGCCAATGGGTGGTCATGAAACAGTCGAATAACCTCTTTCCGGAGGTCCTCATTTGGCACAAAAGGTTTTCCTTGGAAAAAAGGTTTTCCACCCTTTATTTCTCGCTCTGGTCCTTTCAACTTCCAAGATTCTAGCTCACTAGAGGGGAGCTTCTCCTTGATCCTTTCTTCAAGTTCCTCGTAGACTGTGGTGCTCACAATCCTTTCTTCTGGGATTATATGCCCCTGTTTTACTTCTTCTTTCCCATCACCAACATTCAAACGAGATAATGCATCCGCTTTTCCATTTACTGAACCCGGCTTGTAGGTCAGGACAAAGTTGTAATCGGCAAAAAAGAGTGACCACCTGAGTTGCCTTGGAGTGAGAGTTCTGGCTGATTTCAAAAACTGTAAGTTTTGATGGTCAGTGAACACTGTTATTTCATGTTTTGCCCCAAATAGGTAGCGTCTCCACTCTTGAAAAGCATCCTTTACCGCCAGCAATTCCTTGTCTGCAATGGAGTAGTTAATCTCTGCTGCTGATAACTTACGAGAACGATAAGCCACTGGATGGAGTTGGCCGGTATCCTTATGCCGTTGAGAGAGAACGCCTCCAATAGCCAAGTTGGAGGCATCTGCTTCCACAAAAAATGGTTCCGTCAAATTTGGATGTTGCAAAACTGGTGCCGTAATAAAGGTTTCTTTCAGTAATTGGAAGGCCTTTTCGGTTTCTGTGTTCCACACAAACTTTTCATTCTTCTTAAGCAATCGTGTAATGGGACTAACTTTCTCGGAAAAGTTTTGAATGAATCTTCGGTAGAAATTGGCAAATCCCAGGAAACTCTGTATCTCCTTTACTGATCGTGGAGCAGGCCAATCCTTAATGGCCTTCACCTTTGTGTCATCCATGGATACTCCTTCAGGCGAGAGAATGTAACCAAGAAATTCTATCCGTGTAGAATTGAAAACACATTTCTCCAACTTTACAAACAGATGATGTTCCAGTAGTCGCTCCAAAATAGCTCGGACATGCTGCACATGCTCTTTTAAATTTTGGGAAAAAATGAGAATGTCATCAATATATACTACTGCAAAGCGGTCCAAAAATTCCCGTAGTATATCATTTACAAAATGCTGAAAAGCAGACGGGGCATTGCATAGGCCGAAAGGCATAACTTGATATTCGAATAGCCCAAATCGAGTTCTGAACGCTGTCTTCCACTCATGTCCTTCAGCCATACGAACCAAATGATATGCCCCTCGTAAATCCAATTTGGTGTAAACTTGAGCCTCTTTAACTTGATCCAAAAGTTCAGAGATCAAAGGTAAAGGATATCTATTCTTTTTTGTGACCAAATTTAATGCACGATAGTCAATACAAGTTCTTAAACTCCCGTCTTTCTTTGGAATAAAAAAAAGAGGGGAGGAGACCGGTGACTGGGACAGACGGATGAATCCATTGGCAAGATATTGATCTAAATAGTCCTTTAAATGCTTGTTCTCAGCTTCTGATAACGCATAAATGCGACTACAGGGTAAGGAAGCTCCTGGTTCCAATTCTATCTTGCAATCATACTCCCGATGTGGGGGTAATTTCATGGCTTCTCTTTCATTGAAAACTGCTTCCAGATCTTGATACTCTTCAGGAATACTTTGTATTTCCACGGCACAAATCGTACGAGTCTGCTCCTCTAAACAAACAGATGGAGAAAGTCGAGATTCAATTTTGTCGGAATTAAAACAATGTTTGGCACAATATTCTGAATTCAGTTCTATAGTTCTTTTTGCCCAATCAATTTTCGGATTGTGCTCTGTAAGCCAGGGAAGTCCTAGAATCAACTGGAATTGCGGGGCATCAATCAAGTTGAAACTTATTATACTTTGATGTTTCTCTGGACCCAACATCGTGATCTCTTCCGTGTCATAGGTAATTGGTCCAGAAGAGAGGTTGGTGCCATCCACAGCTCTCACTGGCTCCGGTCTTTCTTTTCTGACAAAAGATATTCCCAAGGACTTGGCGAATTGAATATCACAGAAATTTCCAGTAGTTCCGGAATCAATCATTACCGAAACATCCTCCACCTTGTTCTCTCGAAACAAAATTTGACTGGAAATTATTAAATGAGGAGCTGACGACTTAAGGGTGTTCACCAACTGCTGCATTTTTGGAGTTGTCTCTTGTACAGCTCCCACCAGAGCAACTCCGCCTACTGATGGGGCCTGTCTTTTACCCATGATGAATTCTTAGGCTTCTTTGGACACTAAATGGCCTGCACCGCCACAATACATGTACAACTTCCCTTGACGTCTTTTTTCTCGTTCCTCTGTACTCAAGGGCCCACGTACCGTACCAATTTGCATAGGTTCTTCTGTAGTGCCGTGTTCACTGGTCTTTGGTGCTTCGGATTTCATCCTGTCAAATCTAGGTGGAAATTGACGGTTTTCTTTCCGCCGCTCACTCCTTCTTTCAAATTGACGCTGATCTATCTGCAGAACCAGATCAATTAATTCCGATACATTGGTGGGCCTCTTCGGAATCTGAGCTAGGCCATCCTTCAACTCATCTCTTAGACCTCTGTAAAAAATTGCAGCTCGTTTTGACTCGGGCCAACTTGTTTCTACAATTAGTTTATTAAACTGAGCCAAATAGGCCACCAACTCACGATTTCCTTGCTTCAGGTCTAACAGCTCATTGTCTGTGGTCTGAGAAATGGTTCTGCGATCAAAAATCCGTAGAAACTCAGCCTTGAAACCTTCAAAATTGTAAAGGACTGGATCATTCGTATTCACCAAAGGCATGGACCAGGCAGCAGCATCTCCGCTCAAGTAAGACAGCATGAAAGCAACCTTAGATTGATCCTCCTGAAAGATGATGGGCTTACACAGAAAGTGTAAAGAACACTGTGTGAGGAAAATTTGAGCCCTATGAGTATCTCCCTGAAATCTCTCTGGAGGAGCTAGCGGGATCGTCCGAGATATGGCATGGATCTCTTGAGTAGTTAACTCAGAAGTTGAGGAAGAAGGGGTAAATGTTGTGGGTTTCTGCTCACTGAAATTTGGACTTGGGCTAATAGCTAGTTCATCAATTCGTTGTCTTAAATACCTAGCCTCTTGATTTGATTTTCTAACCTCCTCCCTAGTTTCACTCAATTGCTTTTGTAAGCCTTCTAATATTGATGCCAATGTCTTGACATCAAAATCTTCAGCCATTCTGCTCGGGTGGAGTGAATAGGTAGGGCACTTCAATCTGTCAGGCCCAGTACCTGAATCTAGATTCTACCACATGAGCCGAACAGGTGAAGTTCCTCGATGATTATTTCCCAACTCCCCAATGCCCCTAAACCAGAATCTCTCTGATATCAGAAGCAGGGGGGAAAAGGGGAATGGGACAGAAAGAGAGACTGCCACACTGATGTCTTCGTAAGATGCTACCCAGGTAGGGACCTTCTGCACCTGCAAAATTTAGCACAAATTTATTACAGCCCTAAAAGCCTTATGTACCCTCTATGCTTGCAATCCTATACTTCTAGCTCCCAATGGTTACCTTGTCTTGTGTGGAACCTTGCCTCTCTCTGGTAATATGTGTTTTCCAAGTAATACTCTTTAATATCCAAAAATGTCTTAAACACTTTCATTCAGCAGGAGACTAGTTCCGGAGATTGCTCTGCAGAGTTGGTGATGTCGGTAAGTAACAATATATATATATATATATTCCTGCCTACTAGTTGAGTTGAGTGCAGGTAAAACCCCTACTGCAAGAGATGAGGAGAACTCCGAAGATTTTCAGAATCACAGTCACTGCTAATGAATTGCTTCTTCTCAATAGCAAATGTCTCTAGAGAATTTCCAATAGAATTGTCTTTAATTTCAAGTGAAAAAAGTTCAAGCTCCAAAAAGAATTAGGAACACTGGAACGATAATTCTGAGACAACTGAAGTTTTTTTTTATTCTGACCAAATGTACAGCACTGGCGAGTGCTGCCTCACATAAAAGGATACGTTCTCTGGAAGCTGGTGCGATGAAGGAAACGGAAACTCTCTCTCAGAAATTACAGAAAAAATACCTCACCAAGGCGTCACTGTATGATGCGAGTGTTAGAACCTCACAGGACATTCAGTTCGGAGATTCAAATGAGTCTGGAATCGAACAGGAAAAAACGGCGCGTTCTGAGGAGAAAATAATGCGTCAGCCAGCGAAGGAATTCAGTTGAAGTGCGCCGGTAATCAGGTGAGCGCGCTCGATTCAGCTGAGCTGTCAAAACATGGTGCAACACTAGAGCGCTAACCCAATACCCAAGGCCGCCATGTTGGAGCAGTGTGAGGTGCTTGAAGCTCTCTAACTATAATTTTGCAATTTGCCTCGCCACTAACTGAGACCAATTAATGGGGGAGTGCAACTGGGTATAACCTTGCCTGAGTTTGAATGTAGGACCCAATCGCTTAGGTTCTAAACTACCTTGACCAATCCTGACACCGCTAGGGCCCTATCTATGCCACAATTGCACTGGACACACCACTGCAATAATGTTTATTATGTGATACAATTCCAGGCAGGCAAGAAACGTGGTAAGGCGGATGCTTTTTCACATTATGGCCATGATGAATCAGAAACCTCCATTACTCATAATCAGCCCCTTATTATAGCTCCAGAATGAATCTTGGGGGCTATATGTTCAGAAGAAGTCTTCCTGAAGGAGGTGCTACAAGCACAAAACAGTAAAGAGGTGGAGGACTTAGAACAAAAACACATGGGGTAAGAGTGCAGGATCTCCAGTATATTCAAGGGGGTTTGACGATTCCTACCAAGTCCTTATAACAACAAGCTCTTAACGGGTATCATTCTCATACGTTATCCGGACATCCAGGCTATAAGAAAACTATTGAATTACTCAGAAGATCCTTTAGGTGGCCCACTATGGTTCAGGATACTCACCTGTACATTCAACGGTGTAATGTCTGAGCTCAAAGTAAAAGTTCAGACCAAATCCCAACGGGGTTGTTGACTCCTATGCCAACACCCCCTCAGCATGGCATTCCATTCCCATGGATTTTATTGTCGAGCTGCCTCAAGCCATTCAAGGATACACAGTCATTTTAGTTGTTGTAGATATGTTGACAAAAATGTCACATTTCATCCCTTTAAAAGATCAACCTACCCCTATAGAACTAGCCACTGTATTCCTACAGCACATAGTAAGATTACACGGCCTCCCATCTATCATTGTATCAGGCCGGGGCCCCCAGTTTATATACAAATTCTGGAAAGGGTTGGGAGCCTTGTTACAAATGGATGTGAGGATCTCATCTGCTCACTATCCTCAGACAGGCAGGGAAACGGAAAGAGTGAACCAAATTCTAGAACACTACTTAGGATGCCAGTTGCTTCTTTCTTCTGATGACTGAGATACATTTCTTTGGGCAGCTGAATTTGCTTACAATAATGGGAAACACTCTTCTATTGGCTATTCTCCTTTTCTCTGTAATTTTGGTTTTAATCCTCGTTTCCTACTTATATCTCCTCCTGTTACAACACCTTCTCCTGCAGCCTTAGAATTTGTGCCCCACCTTCACGAAACACATAAAACTACCCAACAAAACCTATATGAAGGCAAGAGCATGTACAAAAATATTGCAGATCTCCATCGTCGACCGACTCATGACTATGCACTTGGAGACAGGGTATGATTGGATATATCTCCTGGCTCTGCACCTTTTAGTGTATTATTTTTCTTTGCTTCTCCAGTATGGGAAAATATATATATTTCTTTTCCTAATATGTGTTGGATATGAATTAAGTGGGATTGATTGGATTTTTATCTTGCTATGTTTTGATATCGGTCACACTACTTATTTCTGCATATATTATTGAGCTGTTACACTGAATACATAATCTAAAACTTTAGTTTTTTCTATTTCTAGATATATCAACCTATATCTGTTTTCTACTTTTCTGTATACTACCCAAGGGAAGAGGAACTCTACTCAGGTAGTTATAATTAGAGGGAATAACATTAGTTGCGGGTAAATGGGCTCAACACATGTGTATACAGGTTAACATGTATATCTTGTTTCTATCCAGGAATTGCATACAACTCGCTCTACCAGAATAGCTCTGCAGGGCATATGGCAGTGAAACATCTCCTTTTTCCTTTCCTTGTGTAGTTTCCCCTCTTCCCCTTTCCCCACCGTATTGGCTTTGACATTGTTGGGCTGACTCAGATTTGTTTGGGAAATTGGGACCCAGCATCAGACTTTGCATCTCGCTACTGCGGAAACAACAGGCAAGCATTGACAGCGGGTAGGATAGAGCTTTTGATATAGAAGAGAAGGGTCACTGATACTACACTGATCATCTGTCATGATAGCATGGATCACACCCTATAGCGCAGACGTAGTGATCCAAACAAACATCATCCAGTATAAAAAACCCACCCCAGACCCGTGCATCCTGCACACCATAGTATTTGTGTGTTTGGTAAATCTTGGGGTATTTGGTGCAAACATTTATGTATTATTGAATAGAGATGGTTTTTACATGAGGCGAATTGTTTGATGTATTGCACAGAACTTATTTGAGTGTCTTTTGTTGTTGTATTTGCCTTTTTGCACTATTTCCAAGCTTCAGAGTAAAGACCTCTTTAATTAGCACAGCATATTCAAAGTACCATTCAGACGCTAGGCGCGTGTGTAGAAACGTGCGCGTAGCGTCAATAATTGTATTCGGGTGTGGCACAGGTATAAATAGCCACACCCGACAACGTGAGGACGCTTTGCCTTCTTTTGATTTTCGGAGCGTGTTAGGAGCGCCCACATGAAGATATCCCCATCGCGCAACCATCAAAGCAACTTACTTGAAACTTCCGGCTTTCGTCGAAGACTTCTTTCTTCATCTCGGCTCAACGGAGTTCCCCTCAGATCGCGCCTTTCGTCTTCAGAGCTGTAAACGGCCAATGGAGTTCTCCAGAGATCGCGTCTTTCGTCCTCGGAGCTGTGAATACAAAAGAAAGCTGAGTAAACGTTTTTTATTTAATTGAATCCAGGCGCCCATCGCAAGAAAGCTGCAAATTGAGAATACTTATGTGGCAAAAGTGGGAAGACTGTTTTCTTTGGAACAGAACCTAAAAGAGAAAAAGACAAGTTATAATGACATTAAGAATTCAGCAATTGTCAAATTTTGGAAAAAAAATTGTTTATGCACATTTTAAGATATTTGTAAACGTTTAACTTAGTAGATGTTTTTTGGTGTATGTTTTCATTTACTTTTAACAATCTAGGTAGTGAAGATAAGCACATGGTGATTTAAAATGGAGTAAGTGAAAGAAGTACTAATTAATAGAGCACAGAAAATTCACAACAAAACATGAAAAGAGAATAAATGATTTATTTTAATGTTTGCTCTTTGCATAGGTGAACGCAATTTCTACTATCAATAAAGTCACTTCAGACTATCAAGAGAACAAGGTGCCACTTCACTACGACAACACGGACGCAACAATAGACTTTCCTAGATCGCAGGTAGGGGTCCTTCAAGTGTATAGAAAATACTAAAGGTACAAAACTTGATGTAGGAAAATTAGAAAGGAAGAAACAGTGGTTTCTAAAATCTGCTTTCCTTGTTGCCTCGCAGGTCGACAACCAGGAACAGCTAGCGTCCCCGATCCGGCCCTCATCCCTAAATTCTAACTGAAATAAACCTAGTATTAGTAAATACCCCACAGGAACTTCGTTAGAATCACGGGAAGTTGGTCCATAGCGTCTCTGCAAAATCCATCATCAAGCAACAAAGGTAAGATTGCTTGTAACTTGACAGAAGGCAAAGCTCACGTATACAATTTCGCCCAGATGTTATGGATCAAACAACCTCGGTATCTTTGCAGGACATCGCAACCCTTTTAGCTGATATTAAAACTGAAAATGCTGTGCTTCGAAGAGATATTACTGCTTTACAAACCAGTATTCAGACTCCAAATGTTTCAGGTGCAAACCCCTGGAGTTTCCAAAAGGCACAAAAACCAATATTGAAACCACCAATATTTCAGTCTGGATTCCAGAGTTTGCATGATAGTTCTACCACTACTCCAACTCAAATCCAAGTGGTGACTCCTGTTTCAGTTCCATTAGCACAACCAGAACGGTTTTATGGAGATAGTAGTAAATTCACTATCTTTTTAAATCAATATAATTTACATTTTATAGCCAAACCAGTGGCTTTTCCCGATGATTCCTCTAAGGTCGCATTTATTTTTTCATATTTAGGAGGAGATGCGGCTCTTTGATCTGTACCACTAGTAGAACGGAATGACCCCATTTTATATGATCTCAGAAGGTTTAAAGATACTATGAAAAAATTATTTGCTAAACATGTATTCGTACAATCTGCAGATCACAAACTTTTACATCTTAAACAAGGGTCTTCTGATCTATTACATTATATCTCTCAATTCAATAGATTAGTGATTGAGGCAGAATGTCCAGAAGAAAAAAGAGTTTCTCTTTTTTATAAAGGTTTGAGAGAAGAACTAAAAGATATGAATCATAGATTATCAGAACGCAGAGGAGAAAAGGGAAGATCTGATCATAAAGTATTTTCCTTTAAAGAAAGGATTGGATTTAAATCAGAGTCAACACCTAAGTTGGACTTGGGGGAGCCAATGAAAATAGGCTCAATTAAAGGACCTCTTTCGAAAGAAGAGAAAGAGAAGAGAAGAAAGTTAAATCAATGTTTGTATTGTGGAAAAGCGGGGCATTTTGTAAAAGAATGTCCAGTTCGTCCCAATAAATTTGGTTAAAAAAACAATGATGCAGGTATAGTTCAGCAGTCGGAAAACTGAAGTGATCGACAAAACAAGAGGTCAGTTTGTCGGGTGAGTTAACTAGTTTGGCCTCCATGACGCCTGAAATAATCTTCCAACATCTCAGTATTAAGATTACCTTACAATCTCAGACCTTAGAAGGAAAGACCTGGTCTGTGGACGCTCTAATTGACTCAGGAGCTACAGGCAATTTTATTGATACACATTTCTTACTGGAGCTAGGACTACTAAAAGAACCAAATCTGCATCCTGAAGTAGTTAGAGCAGTTGACGGTAAAGAGTTATCATCAGGAATGATACAGTTTCATACCGAAAAGTTGACTATGACATGTTCCGCTATGCATAAAGAAACTATCACATTTGACATTATTGATGCTCCACAGTTTCGACTAATTCTTGGGATTCCTTGGCTTGTTAAACACAATACAAAGATTGTTTGGGTTCAAAAGACGGTTTTGTTCAATACTGAATTTTGTCATTCTACATGTCTACAACATCAGGTATCTGAACTTTTAGTTCAAGGATATGATTTCCCAAAAGATTCTAACAGTATTTTATTGTTAGAAGGAGTTCCAATGGAATATTCCGATCTGATTGATGTATTTGATTAAAAAAAAGGCCAATACATTGCTCCCACACAGGGATTTTGATTGTCGAATAGATTTAATGCCCGGAGCTACTTTACCATGTAGCAGAATATATGCTCTCACTGAAAAGGAAAACGCGCATTTGAGAGAATACCTTGATGAATACTCTGCCAATGGTTTTATTCGACATTCCAAATCACCTGTATCTTCTCCTTTATTTTTCATTCCAAAGAAAGGGGGAGAGTTGCGCGCGTGTATAGACTGTCGTGCCTTAAAGAATGTAACCATAAAAAATAGATACCCTCTTCCACTCATTCCAACATTATTAGATCAACTAAAGGATGCTACCATCTATACCAAGTTAGATCTTCGTGGAGCATACCATTTAGTAAGAGTCCGCGAAGGAGATGAGTGGAAAACGGCATTCCGTACAAAATTCGGTTTATATGAACATCAGGTTATGCCTTTTGGATTGTGCAATGCTCCAGCAGCATTCCAGTTTTTTATCAATGAGGTGTTGAGAGACTTCATAGATGATTGTTGCGTAGTCTATATTGACGATATTGTAATCTATTAAAAAAATACAACCGATCATGTAAAACAAGTAAGGGCAATTCTTCAACAGCTTTTAGACAACTCTCTATTCATAAAATTGGAAAAAAGTATTTTTCACACCACCAAAGTGGAATTTTTAGGTTACGTTCTCAGCCCTGAAGGAATTGAAATAAATCCAAAAAAGATTCAAGCGGTCCTTGATTGGCCAAGTCCATCTACTGTAAAACAAATTCAAAGTTTTTTGGGTTTTGCCAATTTTTATAGGCGGTTTATTAGTAATTTTTCCCAAGTCATAACGCCTATTACTCGACTTCTACGAAAAAATGTAAAATTCGAATGGACAAAAGAAGCTGAAACAGCTTTTCAACTGTTAATGACAAAACTCACGTCAGCTCCAATTTTAATGCATCCTGATCCTTCTATTCCCTTTATAGTGGAAGCAGATGCTTCACAGTTTGCTATTGGAGGGATTTTGTCTCAACGACATAAAGATACTGGCCAAATGCAACCAATCGCATTTTATTCACGAAAACTAACTCCACCTGAACAAAATTATGCCATTGCAGACAGAGAGTTATTGGCTATCAAAGCTGTATTTGAAGAATGGCGCCATTATTTGTTAGGGGCAAAACATCCTGTAACAATTTATACAGACCATCGGAATTTACAGAGTTTGCGTTCTTTAAAAGCCCTTACTCCACGACAACTGAGGTGGACATTTTTTTCAAAGATTACAATTTTGTCATCACTTATCGCCCAGGTAAAGAAAACCAAAAAGCAGACGCTTTGTCTTAAATCGGACTTTCTGAAGAGTCATGTTTTGCACCAGATGTCATTCATCCTATACTATCAGAACATTGTTTTCAAATAGGGGTAATTTACTCTGATGTTATTAATGATATTAAGAAAGAATTACAAAGAAAACAAACACAGGACTGGCAAAAAATGTATCCTTTATTACAAAATAAGGCTGAGATGTTATTTATGAATGAACAAATTTTTGTACCTACTACATCACTACGAACACAAGTGATACAATTACATCATGATATTACCATGTCAGCACATCCTGGTATAACCAAGACTTATTATTCCATAAAAAGAGAGTTTTGGTGGCCTTCTATGTTATTGGATGTACGAAAATATATTGAAACATGTGTAGTTTGTATTCAGAATAAGTCACAACATCAGGCCCCAAGTGGTCTCCTATGTCCACTTCCAATTCCTCCCCAACCTTGGCACACAGTCTCACTCGATTTTATAGTCGAACTTCCCAAAACAAGAAAGGGATTCACTACTATTTTAACTATGGTTGATCACTTCTCTCGCATGGCTCATTTTGTCCCTTTAACATTGTCCCTCTAACAAAGGTACCCACAGCAAAGGAATTATCTCAGATATTCTCTGAAGAGATAATTCGCTTACATGGATTCCCTCAGTGGTCATTTCCGATAGAGATCCCCAATTCATCTCTCATTTTTGGCAACATTTAGGAAAAGTTTTACACATGGATGTACGTACTTCCTCTAGTTATCACCCTCAAACTGATGGTCTCACAGAGAGAACCAATCAAACCATAGAACAATTTTTACGATGTACTTTATGTGATGATGAACTAGAGTGGTCAGAATTGCTATGGGTTTTGGAGTTTGCTTATAATAATATGGACAACTCATCTACAACTCTATCCCCATTTTTTAGTACATATGGTTTTCATCCTAAAGGCATTCCTGGACCAATTAGTTCTCCTTTCATTATACTCTCAATTGATGAACATGTAAAAAAATGTAATGATATTCAAACACAGGCGCAATATCATCTAGCACAAGTCAAAGAAACTCAAAAACGTATGTTTGATTCTCATCGATCTAAACAACCTGAATACTTGGTAGGAGACAAGGTGTGGTTATCCACAAAACATCTCAAAATCAAAACCTGTAAAAAATTCTGTCCTCGTTTCATTGGTCCATTTGTCATAACAAAAAAGATAAATCCAGTTAGTGTAAAATTGGTTCTTCCTCCCAAATATCGATGTCATCCGGTTTTTCATGTTTCATTGCTAAAACCTTTTAATCCTATGACTCGATTGAAACAAACTCCTTCTGCAATTAACGTGGATGGTTCTCCAGAGTTTGAGGTACAGAAAATTGTAGATTCTAAGAGAATTAGTGGAAAGTTGTTTTATTTAGTACACTGGAAAGGTTATTGCCCAGAGGAACGCTCTTGGGAACCTCTTGCCAATTTGCAGCATGCTCCACGGTCTGTTAAACAATTTCACTCCAGATATCCAGATAAACCTAAACCAGTGCCCTCTGTGTTAGGAGGGATTTTAAGAGGGGAGTACTGTCATGATAGCATGGATCACACCCTATAGTGCAGACGTAGTGATCCAAACAAACATCATCCAGTATAAAAAACCCACCCCAGACCCGTGCATCCTGCACACCATTGTATTTGTGTGTTTGGTAAATCTTGGGGTATTTGGTGCAAACATTTATGTATTATTGAATAGAGATGATTTTTACATGAGGCGAATTGTTTGATGTATTGCACAGAACTTATTTGAGTGTCTTTTGTTGTTGTATTTGCCTTTTTGCACTATTTCCAAGCTTCAGAGTAAAGAGCTCTTCCATTAGCACAGCATATTCAAAGTACCATTCAGACGCTAGGCGTGTGTGTAGAAACGTGCGCGTAGCGTCAATAATTGTATTTGGGTGTGGCACAGGTATAAATAGCCAC
The DNA here is from genome assembly GCF_964204655.1 of Triturus cristatus. Lineage (NCBI taxonomy): Eukaryota > Metazoa > Chordata > Amphibia > Caudata > Salamandridae > Triturus > Triturus cristatus. The sequence continues at coordinate 318,151,936 of NC_140586.1, read as the reverse complement.
ACCCGACAACGGGAGGACGCTTTGCCTTCTTTTGATTTTCGGAGCATGTTAGGAGCGCCCACATGAAGATATCCCCATCGCGCAACCATCAAAGCAACTTACTTGAAACTTCCGGCTTTCGTCGAAGACTTCTTTCTTCATTTCGGCTCAACGGAGTTCCCCTGAGATCGCGCCTTTCGTCTTCAGAGCTGTAAACGGCCAACAGAGTTCTCCAGAGATCGCGTCTTTCGTCCTCGGAGATGTGAATACAAAAGAAAGCTAAGTAAACGTTTTTTATTTAACAGAACCTAAAAGAGAAAAAGACAAGTTATAATGACATTAAGAATTCAGCACTTGTCAAATTTTGGAACAAAATTCGTTTTTGCACATTTTAAGATTTTTGTAAACGTTTAACATAGTAGATGTTTTTTGGTGTATGTTTTCATTTACTTTTAACAATCTAGGTAGCGAAGATAAGCACATGGTGATTTAAAATGGAGTAAGTGAAAGAAATACTAATTAATAGAGCACAGAAAATTCACAACAAAACATGAAAAGAGAATAAATGATTTATTTTAATGTTTGCTCTTTGAATGCAATTTCTACTATCAATAAAGTCACTTCAGACTATCAAGAGAACAAGGTGCCACTTCACTACGACAACACGGACGCGACGATAGACTTTCCTAGATCGCAGGTAGGGGTCCTTCAAGTGTATAGAAAATACTAAAGGTACAAAACTTGATGTAGGAAAATTAGAAAGGAAGAAACAGTGGTTTCTAAAATCTACTTTCCTTTTTGCCTCGCAGGTCGACAACCAGGAACAGCTAGCATCCCCGATCCGGCCCTCCTCCCTAAATTCTAACTGAAATAAACCTAGTGTTAGTAAATACCTCACAGGAACTTCGTTAGAATCACGGGAAGTTGCTCCATAATGTTTCTGCGAGATCCATCATCAAGCAACAAAGGTAAGATTGCTTGCAACTTGACATCATCGATTCATCATGTGACTATTAAACTTTGGCTTATTCAGTCACTGTAGTAGATGGAAGTCAAAAGGGAAAAATCTGAACAGGCGTAAAATAAATCTGATATGGGAAACCATAAAATATATTTTGGAATCACTTCACAAGGCTTTAAAATGTGGCACACGCCAAGAATAGATTTTTTAATGTTTTGGTAGGCTGGGATTAAAGAATTTAGGAAAGAATAAAGGAGTGAAGTACTAAGAGGTGTCTGAGTGGGCGAAGAGAAACACACCATGTGCGTTCGGTTTGCATTGCATTGAAAACTTTGTAAATGCTGCATTAGCTGAAGCCGACACACATTGCAAAGCCAGCACTGCAGTCACAAATTAAACCATTCAGCATTTCAGTCATTGGTGGCAAAATGCCTTAGACTAGGAATGGGGTGATGAATGATGATGGGTGGGATACATCTGCCTGACTTAATACAGTGGGTAAAGGGAGATGAACAAAATGTATTTTAAAAATCCCACGTTAAACCATAGTTTTGATAACCATAAAACAGAGTAAGCGAAGTAGGTGAGCAACATGCCCTCTTCAAGAGAAGAGCTGCCCACAAAGACGCCATCCGCAACCACCACCACCTCATCAGGAACGCCAAAAGGACCTTGTTATATCCTGAGTTTTACTTAATTGTAATTAGCCTAGGTCTTCCTAGCTGCTCAGCCAGAGTGAGAGATGGTAACGGAATGTTGGTGTGACTGTGATGAATGGAACGCCTGGGTGCCTGTGTGGGTGAGTGATGACAGTTGGAGATGGGCTGAGCAGCTAGGCAGGCTGCTCCTGGTGGGGCTGTGATATGGGCTGTACATGGAGCTTAAATAAGTCTGTTACAAGGGCCTAAGTAGGGACTATGCAGAAGCTGGTACGTGGCTGAACCTTGTCTGAAGTGATCTGGAACTGGAACCAATAAAGAAGGCTTTGAAACCTACAACATGGCTACAAGTGTCATCCTGTACAGATCACAACAGACCTCCTTCTCAGACCACCTTGACAACAACGCACACAACAGCAAGGAGCTCTTCAACATCGTAAAGGAACTCTCCAACCCCAGCTCCAGCGCCAACGACATACCGCCATCGCAAGCCCTGTGCGTCTCCCTGGCCATCCTTCTTTCGCCGCAAGATCACCGACATCCATGACCGCTTCAACCCCCAGACAACCCCTACAGGCCTCGACACGCCGGACCCACCGCACCCCACCAACCACGACTCCCTGACAACCTGGGCCAACGTGAGTATCTTGGACACAATCAAGACCATGGGCACAATCCACTCCGGATCCCCGTCCGACCCTCTCCCACACCACATCTTCAACAAAGCCGGCAAATCCATTGCACCCCACCTGCGCAACATCATCAACCTCTCCTTTGAGACCGCTACCTTCCCTGAGAACTGGAAGCACGCAGAGATCAACACCCCACTGAGGAAACCCAAGGCGGATCCGAGCGACCTCAAGAACTTCCGGCCCATCTCCCTACTTCCGTTCCCAGCAAAGGTCATCGAGAAGATAGTTAACATCCAGCTCTCCCGTCCCCTCGAAGACAACAACATCCTGGACCCCTCCCAATCAGGATTCCGCAGCAACCACAGCACCGAGACCGCCCTCATCGCCGCCACAAACGACATCAGGATCCTACTAGACAACGGCGAGACGGCGGCCCTCACATCCTCCTGGATCTCTCCACCGCCTTCGACACCGTCTGCCACCGCACACTACGCACGCGCCTCCACGACGCAGGGATCCATGACAAGGCCTTGGACTGGACCACCTCCTTCCTTGCCGGCAGAACTCAGAAAGTCCGCCTCCCAACGTTCCGATCCGAAGCCTCCGAGATCATCTGCGGCGTCCCACAAGGATCCTCCCTCAGCCCGACGCTGTTCAACGTCTACATGGCACCACTAGCACGCATCGTCCGACAGCACGACCTCAACATAATCTCCTATGCTGACGACACGCAGCTGATCCTGTCCCTCACCAAGGACCCTCTCACCGCCAAATCCAACCTCCACCAGGGAATGAAGGCCGTCGCCGACTGGATGAAGGAAAGCCGTCCTAAGCTGAACTCAGACAAGACGGAGATCCTCATCCTCTGGCCCAACCCCTCAGCATGGGACGACTCCTGGTGACCCGCATCACTGGGGACACCCATGGCCCCTACCAACCACGCACGCAACCTGGGAGTCATCCTCGACTCAAAACTCACCATGACCAAACAAGTCAACGCAGTCTCCTCCGCCTGCTTCAACACCCTCCGCAGGCTCCGCAAGATCTACAGATGGATCCCAACAAATACGAGGAAAACGGTCACCCAGGCCCTAGTCAGCAGCAGACTCGACTACGGAAACGCCCTCTACACCGGAGCCTCGACCAAGCTCATCAACAGACTGCAAAGAATCCAGAACGCATCTGCACGCCTAATCCTCGACATCCCGCACCGCGACCACATCACCCCCCACCTGAGGAACCTGCACTGGCTCCCAGTCGACAGAAGAATCTCCTTCAAGCTCCTGGTCCACGCACACAAGGCACTCCACAAAACCGGCCCAGCCTATCTCAACAGTCGACTCTCCTTCTACGTACCCAACAGGAAACTCCGCTCCGCTGACCACGCCCTGGCAATGGTCCCACGCATCTGCAGAACCACATCCGGAGGCAGATCCTTCTCCCACCGCGCCGCCAAGACCTGGAACACCCTCCCCCTCAACCTACGACAAACCGAAAACCTGCTGACCTTCAGAAGACGACTCAAGACCTGGCTCTTCGACCAATAGCAGCAGCACTCCCCCTGCCCCCCCCCTCAGCGCCTTGAAATCCTCACGGGTAAGTAGTGCGCTTTACAAATGTTTGATTGATTGATTGGGGGCTGCCTTAGAGTCTGCAGCTCAGCTCTAGCTGCTACTCTGGTGCATTGTAGCACCACGCGGCTTTGATACATTTGTGAGCCTGACATGACTCACACACTTTAATAGCCAAGGGCGAAGGCAGGATCTACGTCCTGCTGCCGCCGCCTGTGGCGAGGCTTAAGTTCACTGTAATAACGTTGCAGGCTGCATTGGCAATGGCAGCGCTGCTCGTACGTGTGCCACAGTAAATTAAATGCATGTTGCGGCAGGAAAATGATGATTACAACGGTAGCGATTACCTTTCTTTATTCAAGATCAAACACAGGGACCCACGAGAGATCAGAACAATTGCAGCCGACTGGTGGAAGCACAAAATGGCTAGCGGTCGCCTCCCACCATGACGTCACATAAGTACCCCCAAGACAGGGAGGGACAGGCAGTGACGTGGTAGAGAACACAGAAGAAACACTTCCCAACACTCGGCTGTACAGTAAATATAAATAACATAATGTACATGTTCAACATCTCCCTTCCTTAACAAACAGATAAATAATGCTGTATCACTCCACAATATAATCATCATATCTTCTGGGCATTCTTTTTTCTCTCCCTGACCTGTTCGAAAAGCATGTTTGTGGATGCACTACACTTTGCGTGTTGATGTCACTTTGGTTTCTGCTACCTGCCTGCTGGTCTAGTGCACCCTCCCGCTTCGGCCTGCTCTTAGGCTGATCCACGGTACTGGGCGACTCACAACCTACTACATCGTTCACCCCACCGTTATCACTGCTTGCACCATCCTGGATGGACGTGCCCAGCTCGCTGTCCATGTCACGCAAACCCTGGTCACCACCCATTGCGTCCGGCCATTCCAGAATGCTATCCTCGCACAGATCATCTTGTCCAATTTTCCCTCTCATTATTATTTCTTCTTGACCTTTTTTTAGCTTAACCACATGATCCTTACTCCACCATCCTTTGCCCTTCAAACAGACTGCTCCCTTGGTCGCTTCCTGCAGTCGTGCAGGAGAACTAAACACTGACTCTCCTTTCACTACTTTGTATGGTTTCCTTACCAGCACCCAATCGCCATGCTCTATTTCTTTCACCTTGGCTTTATTTGCTGCATCCGCGTATCTCTTAGCTTTTTCTTGTTTGGACATGATTCTCTCCCTGACACTCACTTGCTCGTCTTGTACACCCTCTGTCTTTTCACCCACCTTATACCACTTGTTGTATTTGGGCGTGAGTACACTGTTACAACTCCTTCCCCTCATCAGAAAAAATAGTGTGTGCCCGTAACCTCGTGTGGGGTATTATGGTACGTGCACATTTTCTCACTAATGAATTCCTTCACATTCAAATTAGACGCAATGGCGAGCTGAACCCCCTCCTTGATGAATCGGTTCATCCTTTCCACCTGCCCATTGCTCTTGGGACTATACAGCGGTGTTTTCTCTTGTTTTATCCCCAACTTTGTGAGGAAATCAGTCATTAGCTTAGACACGAGTTGTGTCCCATTGTCCGACACTATGATTTTAGGCTGCCCTTCCATTGCGAAGATTTTTTGCAAAACCAGTATCACTCGCTCTGTGGTGACTGCTCGGACGAACTTATAGTGCACCCATTTGGAATAGTAATCTGTCAACACAATAAGGTACCTGCACTCCTCTGGTAGCAAAGTGAACGGACACGCAAAGTCTATGGCCACCTTTGTCCAGGGTCCTATCGGAATTTCCACCAACTGCAGCTCACCTTTGTTCAATTTCCAGTGCTTATCAGCTTTCAAACATTGTTCGCATGTATCTATGTACTTGCACACATCATCGCTCATTCCTGGCCACCAGTAATACATTTTCAACAACTTTTTGGTAGCGGTGCTGCCAGGGTGACCTTTATGAGCTATAGTTATCAATTTCCCTCTCAGACGCGCCAGAGGAATGAATAGGTCGTGGCGCTTCAAAAACCCGTTTTCCATCGTCAGTTCCTCGCTCACTTGTTGGAAGCTTTTCAACTCGTTTCAGAGATTCCGGATAGGGGGCCATTTGGATGTCATATGGGCCATCACTTTCTGAAGTGTGTTGTCTTCCGCCAGACCCTGCAGCCATTCGTCTTCGGTGATTGAGCCATTACACATCACCGTGGCATCCACCAATGCCACCACGCATTCGGTGTCATCAAGGGAAGTGTCATCTTGATCGCCCACAGGCAGGCACGACAGGCAGTCTGCCCTGCAGTTCAGACCACCTTTGATGTGGCTGATCATAAAATTATATTCTTGTAGTTTGGACAGCAAACGTATTAGCCGCGAACTCGCCTTCCCATTGCCGCGGCCTTCTCCGTCCATCATATACACCAATGGCTTGTGGTCTGTGACAATCTGGAATACCTTCCCCCACAAGTAGTTTTTCAGTTTCTCCACAGCTCAGACACAAGCGAGCGTCTCACGTTCGATAGTACTATAGCTTTTCTCTGCCTCGCTCAGCCGTCTAGAGATGAAAGCAATAGTGTTCTCACTCTGCCCTTGCAGTTGGCAGAAAACAGCGCCAATACCCTTCGCACTGGCATCGACCGTCACCACGTTCTTCAGGTCTGGATTGTATGGCTTCAGCGCTGGAGCTTCAGCAATGGCATCTTTAATGGATTCAAATGCAAAATCTTGCTCAGCTGACCACGCGTACCTCTCGTTTTTGCGCAGCAACTTCCTCAAAGGCTGTACTTTGTGCGCGTACCCCTGAATGAACTTCGAGTAGTATTCACTGAGCCCCAGGAAGGATTTCAGAGCTTCCTTCTCTTCCGGCCGAGGTGCATTCTTGATGGCATTAACCAGGTCATCCTTCGGCGATATTCCCTCCGAAGTCAGGACGTGACCCAAATACTCAACTTTGGTCTCCATGAACTTACACTTATCTTTCGATACAGTCATCCCTTTGTCGCCCAAGACTTCCAACACCTTACTCAGCAGTTCCAGGTGCTCCGCCTGGCTCCCTGTATGAATCAGAATGTCGTCCTGGAACGCCTCGACGCCCTTCATGCCTCCAAACAACAAATCCATCAGCTTTTGAAAAACGCCTGAAGCCGAGGCCAGCCCGAACGGCAGCCTGACATACCGGTATGCTCCAAACGGAGTTATGAAGGTGGTTAACTTTTTGGACTCCTTGGTCAAACACACCTGGTGATATGCCGATTTCAAATCAATTAACGTAAAGTATCTGGACCCAGAGGTAGACGACAGTATTTCCTGTATGTTGGGGAGTGGGTGGCAATTGACCAGTATGTTCTTATTCAAAGACCGAAGGTCTACACACAGCCTTATATCTCCAGTCCTCGTCTTCTTAGACACAACTATGGCCGACACCCATTCCGAAGCGTCTGCTTCTTCAATAACGCCTTCGGATTTTAGAGTGTCCAAAACATTTTTTAGTTCAGCCCTTACTGACAATGGTACGGTACGTACCTTATGCTTCACTGGCACAGACCCCCCTTTTAACTTTATGTCGTGCACAAAACCTTTCACACAACCAACCTCATTCTTAAACACATTGGTAAAGGCATTCAGGACTTTTTCAACGTCTGCCTGTTGTTGCTCATCGTGCACATAGTTCACCCACACTTCTCTCAACACAATAGGGTCAGCATCCCCCGGAACCAGAATGACCCCTAATTTCGCCAGATCTTTCCAGCCCACCAGATTCCTACCTTTGACCGCCACATATATTATTGTGTCAATCGTCCTCCCTCTGAAGGTAAGTGCATACCAGAAATAACCCTTCACATCAAGGTCCTGCTCCCCAAACGCTTTCGGGTTTACATCAGTTGCACACAGTTTAACAGAGGGCCAGCGCTCTTCGAACACTGTGTCAGATATCAAGGTTATTGGCGAACCTGAATCTGCCGTGAACGGAAGCTCAACTGCCCCAATCAGCACAGACCCAATGGGACCCTTTATGTGACCGTCTGCCATATCAATAGACAATACAATGTTTTCACTTTGATCCTGATCACAATCACTTAAAGCGCTTATCCTCACATTCCCCCCGGATTTCCGTGTTTTACATAAGGAGGAAAAGTGACCCATTTTCTTACATCTCATACATTTTTTACCCAGTACGGGACAAGTTTTACAGTCTGCCAGGTGGTCCTGCGAACCACATCTGAAACAACTTAAGGCCTTCCCCGCTGGTTTTTTGTCATTCCAATTTCTTTCGGACTGCTTATGCTCATATTTTTTCTTTTCCTGTAAATAGAAAACATTAGCGGCATTGCTAGTACTAGCTAACTCCTTAGTAGAGAGTAAAGAACGCTCGATCCCCTTAGCGATATCCACTACTCCCTGCAATGTGGGGTTTCGACACGCCAACAATCGTTCCTGGACCTTTTTCGAATAGCAGTAGAACACAACTTGATCCCTTATGTAGGTGTCCGCCATGTCCTCAAATTCACAGTCCTTCGACAGTACACGCAAACATGCAATGTATTCCTCAACAGTTTCTCCCTCTTCCTGCCGCCGCAGAGCAAACTTGTGCCGTCCTACCATGATATTGCTTTCCTCCGAGAACTGCCTTTCCAGCCGTTTGATTGCCTCCTGGTACTCGGTCAGAGGAATGAACACCCCTGGTGGACTATCATACTCCAGAAGACTGTCAAAAATCTCCTGCCCCGCCTTACCCAGCAGGCCAAACAATAAAGCCTTCTTACGTTCAGCGTCGTACTTCTTCCCATCAATGGACACAATATAGTTTTCAAAGGCTCTCAGCCAACTCTTCCACTTCATACTAGGCCTGCCTGGTTCCTCAAGGAAAAGGGGCGGGACGCAAATATTATTGCTCTGAGCCATGGCGCTGCAATACCCTTGGGGCACTCCTTAGACGCTCGGGACAAGCGGAAAAGCACTCCGTCACACACTCCACTCAATTGAGAACAGTTCATCAACCCCCAGGCGGCCTAGAGCTGCTCCTCAAAGCGTTGAATAAACGGAAGCAAAAGTACCCCGTGCCACAGCACTGCTCACGTGCGAGCAACTAGATACCCAAGAGCAGAGCAGGGAAACTGCACACCTCAGATCGCTCGGCACCCAGCCGGCACCGGCACATGGCACAGCGCGCCGTTACCTCTCGGGAGCACGCCGAAGAATCCCACGTGCGCGGCACTGATCCTCCGGTTAGGCACCCCCACTTAGGCAGCGAAGGCAATCAGAGCGCCCAGCGGGCGTGAGCGGGGCAGGGAAGCGTGGCCTGGATGGAACGCCGGTGGCGGAATCCGAGCGCGACTCCTCACTCGCAGAGCCGACCACGGGCTCCTCCAGAAAGTAGTCCGCCGGCCGGCGGGGTCCCGCACCTCGACAGCGGTACACGCAGGGGAATGCACGCAGACTCGCCGTCAAGATCGCGGACTCTGCAGTGCCAAATGGTAAGGCCGCCGTAGCGCGATGCTTTTCCGCTCCGGCACCGGCTCAAGGACGACGGTCACCGCCGCCGTGTCATGATGCACGGGGCCCACGAGGGAAGATCGACTGGCACGGCGGCGGTGACTATCGTCCTTGAGCCGGTGCCGGAGCGGAAAAGCATCGCGCTACGGCGGCCTTACCATTTGGCACTGCAGAGTCCGCGATCTTGACGGTGAGTCTGCGCGCATTCCCCTGCGTGTACCTCGTCGCCAGTTGTTGCGGCAGGAAAATGATGATTACAACGGTAGCGATTAACTTTCTGTAATCAAGATCAAACACAGGGACCCACGAGAGATCAGAACAATTGCAGCCGACTGGTGGAAGCACAAAATGGCTAACGGTCACCTCCCACCGTGACGTCACATAAGTACCCCCAAGACAGGGAGGGACAGGCAGTGACGTGGTAGAGAACGCAGAAGAAACACTTCCCAACACTCGGCTGTACAGTAAATATAAATAACATAATGTACATGTTCAACAATGCAGCACTGTAAATTTGATACAGATCCTGCGACCAGACCTGATGACCCGCACCATGTGTTGAGTGAACCACATCGACCACGCTGGCCGCTGGAGCGGTTCCTCAGCAGCCCAGAGAATACACTACTAGTCCAGACTTCGTTCTGTGCAGAGATGTGATGTGCCTCACTTAGAAGCATGCCTGGCTGCGGCGTATACAGCGGAAGTTGTGGCCTTGAGTCAGCCCGTTACTGAATTCCTCACCGCCTCGTTACTGAATTCCTCGGCGCCTCGTTAAGTAAGTGAGTTCCTGCATCTCTTTGCTAAATAACATTCCCTTTTAATTAATAGCGATAGTAGTGCGTGGTCATGATGGTCAGCTGCAGCTGCCTGCTGCCCTGTTTCAAGCAGGTACATGGCAGGCAGTGAGATGTGTGATACTAATCCAAACAGGTATGATGCTGGGACTGAGGCTTGCATGAGACAGGCAGCAGAGCTCCAGCCTCGCATTTGTTATTGTGGTTTGCCTCGGTTCATGCAGGAACTTCTCAGCATGTTATGATCAGTTTATGCAGAGGGAGGCATATGGTTCTGCTTAAGTCCACCCATGGAAGATATATCTTTTGTTTGTGGGGTGGACGGGGCGTTATGGAACATGAGACTCATTTGTAGACAGCATGGCCTCTCACAGTTTGGTACAGTGTGTCCCAGTACCCTTCCATTTCTGGTATTATGCAGCATTTTAAAAAACTTTTAAGAGTTTCTTGTTGCTCAAATTGGTGCAATTACTGATATTTGTATGTTTCCCTCGTCTTCATTGCCTGATTTTGCTCACGACAAAGTGTCATTCATAGTCATTGAATGTCACTCATAATTACACTTTATTTATGTCGCTGCCCGCGTCCCACGCAGGGGGACATCAGCAGGGCAGCCCTCTAGTGGCCGCCCGTCGGAGCCCCCCCCTGCTCCGCCTCTCTAGCGAGGCCGCGCCTCGGGGAGGGGAGGCCCCAATGGGTTTGTCTTGGGGGAGGCGTGCCGCGAGGCTGGGGCGAGGCTAGACCCCCCTCTTAAGCGCTTCACCCCCTTAGATCTTCCTCTGCTTCCTGCGCTCCTGGCCACGCGACCACTGGTCGACCTCTTTGTTCTGCTGCCCTGACGTCGTTTGGTTGCGCCGGTACCCCCTTGCTGTCTCTTTATCCTCCACCGGACATGTTGGCAGGCACGTCGGGTTCAGGTCGGGATGGCGTTTCACCGTTGTTGTTGCGGTGAGTTTTGCACTTGATGGTCGCGTTTCTGCAACTCGGGCATGTTGTCGGGCCTCCCGTCTGGTGGGAGGAAGGGAGCGCGGGGTATTGAAGACCAAGTGGTCCGCGTGGTGAATTTTTGGGGATAGTAGGGCCCCTTGGGCCTTTCGTTGCGACTGGCCATTGTCCTTCATTTGGGCGTTGGGCCTTCAGTCGTCCCGGTTGTGTGCAAGGCAGGGTAGACTGGGCGTTGTTTCCTGGCCTGGATGCGGTCTGCAGCTCATGCAGTTTCCTATCAGGGGCATTGCTGCGCGTTTTCTTTTCTTTGGTCCCGGAACGAAGTGGGTATTCGGACCGGCACACGGGGTGCAATGCTCAGATTTGGGGTTGGAGACTGTGGAGACTTGCGTTGTTTGTGGTGTAACTTAAACAAACCAACTTTGTTTCTTGCATTTCGTGATTAGTAATGTGTAGGTGCGATCGACGCTTGTGTGCCACGGGAGGCAGTGTACTGCGAATCCTTAGTAATGGAGGCATTACTTTTTCGTTTAAATTGACTTCACGTGAATTACTTTCACGGTTCAGCGCACAGCACGGAAGTCACTCCTGTATGGGGGAGGGGTAAGGGCTGCTCGCGGCTGGGGTATGGTATTCAGAACCCATTGGAGCCCCTTTGCGAGCTCACACGAAACAGGCGGGATACAGCAGCCGATGGTAGCGGAAACTTGGTGTGAGCTGAGAACGGGAGGCGGGCACTTAAGAGCAGGTCTCTCTAGGGCAGTACTCCTTGCCGTTGGAGGTCTCATGCACGGTTGGGAGTGGTGGGATGTGTGCTTTGTCCCCGGCAGGCTTTGTGTATCGCTATGCTATTATATTTTGGTTGTGGTGTAATGAGCGTCGGGTTGCTGGGCTCGGGTGCGCGAAGCTCCTGCCCGCGCCCAGTGGCGGTTCACAATTTTTGGAACAGTTGGATGCTATCCTGCTGAATACTGTGCGGGAAACCGGGGTTCGAGCCTCGCGGGCGCGTTCACATCCTGTGAGTCCGGCTTCAGCGCTGCTGCAGCCCCGGTCCGACTTGTGAACCCCCCCTCCCCCCTCACGCATCGTCTCCGACCCGACCCCCCCCCCCCGTAATTAAAGTGAAAGGGGTTTCTTGTCTGGTGCCGGTGGTGGGGGCTAATTATCGCACGGGACACAGGTGCACAGGTGGTGCCTCGCAGTGCCAGTGATATAAAAAAAAAAAAAAAAGTTGCTGCGTTTCTTTCCGCGGCAATTCCAGGCACATAAATGTCAAGATAACTCGTATGATTCGTATATTCATGGAGAGAGATCAGGAATTGGTATAGTGGAGGTTTTGACTTCGTTGTAGTTAGTGCGGAGGGTTAATATGCCTGCTGCAAAGAACGTGTGCCAAGTAGATTTCAGAGTGCGTATGATGTAAATAGGTCAGCAGGTTACTGTGTTCAAAAGAGGCATCCTTTTGCAATGTATATCTCAAGCCCTAATAGTCAAGTGAGCTACGAACGCTCATCCTAGAGCTCCATACCAAGCAGCCTTAAACTATACTGCCTGCCAGCAGGGATGACATGAGTCTCCTACACTTTGAGTCCTTTGGCTCAGGTAACATTTCTTGTACACTGATTCACATGCATATGATTGATTGGCTCGGCGGTTTTTGTGTGAGATGCAAAGTTCTCGGACACCCTACACTGGTAGGAGTGGCGCTATATAACTAATTCAATGCATCTGGGAGTGTGGTTATGGAAACTTGGTCAACTGTTAAAGGGGGCTAGTGAGAGAATCCGTGGGGGAGGCGGCATTGGGGGGGCGCCAACAACATTCTTGCACAGGGTGCCACCATCGCCAATGCCGGCATCGCCGTTTACCACGAGAGAGAGTGAGTTTTACAACACTGTTAGGGGCGTGCCGAATTACATTAATCATTACCAGCATAGCGCAGGATACAAACCAAATTATTTCCGGCAACTAAGTATAATTTTCTAGGGATACCCTGGCCTTGTTCATACTCTCTACAGCACTTTGCTTTCATATCACCAGGTGTTATACCTTACCTACCTTTCGTGCGAAAGTGACCTTGGTGACTTTGCATATTATGAAACAGTGTTTCATGGCGGAGGAAGAGGCTAAGACATATATAATGAAATCGTGGCGACTATAGGGTGCCCTAGACTTCCATAGACCATGGTGACGGTAGTATATGATAAGTGGTGGGTCATTAGATCCTGAGCATCTTTGAAATGAAAGCAAACTAGATCTTCAATGAGAAGGAATTGGCCATCAAAGTGCAACAATATCCCAGGGTTGCAGCAGGTGTTATGTATCACTACAAGTCTATAGGAATAAAAACCCACATTGCTTATGCCCCTGTGCAATGTCTTATGCAGACTCCGGCGCCGCCGGCAATACAGCAGCTGTCCGTATGTACACATGTAGGGCTTCTTCTTTGTGTTGTCAGTTAAATTAAATTTTGAGGGGCAGTCGTACCTACGCTGCACGGTTACAAAAGTCGTGAGGCCGCTTCACTCAGCCATGTCTCTGGAACCATGCTATGCCGTGGCTCATTTTGTATATCCTTGGGCCGGCCACACATTCCTTCATCTCCAGCATGCTTTGCTGATTAATTGATTAAATGAATGAAGTTGCATGTTTTAGCTCAAACTGAGCGACAGTTACTAACCGCAATGACATGGGTTCACACGCACTGGAAGGCCCCTTTACATTTATTCCCTGGTATCTTTGTCCCAAAATCCAGCATTTATTAGGGTTATCCGGTACAAGGGGGGAATCTCATTGGCATTAGTTCAATGCCTGTAGGTACGAAGGGACGAAGTTATGGGTCCCAAGTGGTGCAACAGGATAAGGGAGTATATATAGATATATGTTATCTTGGTAGCAGGAGTACAAATATGTCAAGGTTCAGCCCAAAACCCAGTCTCAACCATAATGCAATGGTCAGCTTGTGGAAAGGTGTAACACAGAAATCGATCTACCAATGTTATTATTGTGAGTTCAACGCTTGAGTCAAGAGATGCTGCTGTCTTTCATCTTTGCCTTGCTATTCGAAAAACAGCTGGGTTAAGGTCTCTTTCAAATCAGTCATAGTGGCTGCTTAGTCTATACAGAAAAGTCTGCAGCCTGAGCTGTTTTGAGACAAGTTGTAGGCCTGGGTTTGTGTGTCATAGATAACATCTTGAAGGTATTTATTATTGTGAGTTCCACGCTTAAGTCAAGAGATGCGGCCAGGCGCGTAGCTAGGGGGGGGCCGTGGGGGCGGACCGCCCCAGGCGGCACTATATTTAGGGCGGCGGTCTTTATAATTTATTTAGGGACACAGTGTCACTAAATAAATTATAAAGTCCGCTGCGGCCACAACGCGCGGCCGGGCGGCCCACTTTAGTGCAAGCAGCGCGTTGATGACCGTTAATCTGCCCGCGCGGCGCCGCCCGCGTGTACTGTTCCCATCCCGCTCCAGGGCTGTCAATCTTGGAGAGCGCGCCAGCGCTACCAATGACGGCCCTGGGCTACATTTTTGCCCGGCCCTCGCGATGAGAACGTAGCGGTGACGCGTCACCACTACGCACTCTCGTGAGGACCTGGCCTGGGGTAGTCTGCTCTGCTGCGTCCGTGGATAATTCAGTGCAGTAGTAGATAAGAGAATGTGTTTCCTTTCTTTAAAAAAAAATGCGCAGGTCCAGCAGGACAGGTACTTTGTGTGCGCTTTATTTTAATAGTTTTTATCATTATCATGGCCGATGCAGGACAACAATAAGACAATAAAAAATGCCCCAATAACGCTGGTGATTAATGATTCGCTGGAGAGCAATTATTTGTCTGTTAGTAGTTTTTAAATGCAGATGGACTGTATTTTCTGTGGAAGCTCAGTGGGTTGCTGCCTTTGCCACAGAGATCCTTGTGGTACTTGCAGTTCAGAAGTTACAATCCTAACATAGGGCAGTGACCAATGAACTGTCACCAAAGAGCTGCATACAAACATGAATGGTATAAATTTGTTTTGTGATATAGTTAGAACTTCCTCAGTCTTTCATCATTCTAATGTTGCTAAAATGAGTATGTTTGGGCAGAGATACATTTTTGTTTCCTCAGACCAAACCCTCTCAAAATATACTGCCCACCAGTATGGATGACATGTGATTCCTACACCTTGTAATCCTCATTAGCTTATGTGACATTCCCTGTAGACTGATTTACATACTTGTATGATTCATTGTCTCTGTATAATGTGTTCGTGGTGTAAAGTGCTGACACACTACACTGATATGAGTAGCGCTAAACAACAAATGTATATGAGAGAGGGGCTACGGAGCGCTGAGGGGCACTGGTGGAGGGTGGCAGTGAGGGAATCTGAGGAGGAGGTAGTTGGAGGGGCTGTGGAGCGATGAGGGGCACTGGTGGAGGGTGACTGCAGGGCTCGAGTCGGGGTACCAGGCGGGTGGATGGCGTCCCCTCACTTATTTTAACGGGAGCTCGATTACTGGAGCAAATGGAGCCACACATTTACTCTTTGGCCTCTCTGGGGCGAGATCGGAGCTCATTCAGAACGCTGCTCACGCGCTGGCTTCCCTGATGCAATGGCATCTAAGGGGTGAGCGAGGGGAGGCAATGAGTCTGCTGGTGCAAGCCACCTTTCGTGACATCACTTGCTGTTGTGACATCAGCGTCCCCCCACTTCTTTTTTTAGGACTTGTGCCCTGGGTGACAGTGAGGGAATCCGAGGAAGAGGTCATGGTGTGGAGGGGGAGCTAGGGTGAGATGAGGAGCACTGGTGGAGGGTGGTAGTGAGGGAGTCTGAGGAGGAGGTCATGAGGGGGAGAGGCTACAGAGAGAGAAGGGGCACTGGTGGATGGTGGCAGGGAGGGAGTCCAAGGAGGAGGTCATGAGGGGGAGGGGCTATGGGGTGACGAGGGGCACTTGTGGCGTGAGGCAATCTGAGGAGGAGGTCACTAGGTGGGCCATGGAGGGATGAGGGGCACTGTTGGAAGGTGGTAGTAAAGGTATTTACGGAGAAAGAGGTTATTAGTGTGGCGCCAAAAAAGACTTTCGCATCAGCGCTAAAGCCGGCCCTGTCATGGCCTTTCTGTTTTTGTTTATTTAATTAGCAGTCGGGTCATAAGGGCTACTGTGGAACATACTTTAAAGTGCATGCTAATTATATTTACTGCTTTATTCAATGTTTTAAGTTTGAAGGTGATTTTACTAATGTTTTTACTGGGAAAAAGCAAAGTGGAGCCCGATGGTGCCTGTTATGGGGCTGGGGCCCAAGGTCAGATGTGAGATAAGGTGCACTGGAGAGAGGAGTAGTGGATAATCAAGCCTGTAAGGGAGAGCGTTGCCGAGTCCGGGGTCAGGTGGAGGTAGTAATGAAGAGGGATTCTCCCTGAAGGCTCGCACAGAGGGAGCCTGTAAGGGAGTGCGTTGCAGAGTCCGGAGTCAGGTAGAGGTAGTAATGAAGAGGGATTCTCCCTGAAGGCTCACACAGAGGGAGCCTGTAAGGGAGTGCGTTGCAGAGTCCGGGGTCAGGTGGAGGTAGTAATGAAGAGGGATCCTCCATGAAGGCTCGAACAGATGGAGCCTGAGTAGTATCACTTGCCTTATACTCCCACCTCAGAAACCTCCTCTTCCCATCAAAGGAACATTACATGGAAAGTGATAATATTTAGAAAGAGATTTGGAAAAGAGTGAGTTTTACTGGTCCTTATAAGACTAAGAAGAGATGTATGGTCATTTAATGTCAGCTGTAGATGAAGGTTACATGAACAGTGTCGTGTGTGCATGTTTGCATTGTGTTGAGGGGATTACCAGGTAATTGTTCACGCAGCTCTCTGATGGATGTCACATGCGGTTTTTCTGAGTCCCCAGATAGATCATGCAGTCTGTGTGTTCTCTTTTGTACTGCCAGTCACGCTGTATTCAACTGTGTAGCCTTGGACCGTGTCATGTATGTGCATGTAAGTTGCATGATCAAGGTAACTATTAGCGGCGATACTACGTGTCTCTCGGACCTCTTTGAAGTGCATGCCTCGGGGAGGGGGGGGGCGGCAATCTGAGGGATAGCCCCGGGCGCCACATGCTCTAGCTACGCCACTGGATGCGGCTGCCTTTCATCTTTAGCCTTGCTATTCGGAAGCAGCTGGGGTAATGTTTTCTGCAACTCAGTCATAGTGGCAGCTTAGTCTATACAGGAAAGGCAGCTGCCTGAGCTGTTTTGAGACATGCAGAAGGCCTGGGTTGGTGTGTCATACTTAACATCTTGGAGGTTATTCTCCCTGTTTCACAGGGAGGCCAGGGAAAGCACAGAGTGACAGGGTTTACCGAGACTTTGCCTGGCTTGCCTTTTCTGCGACCTTGGGAGGTCTGTTTATGTATCGTATGAAGGTGACAGAGGCTGTCACTGTTGTTTGACAGGCAACAGGGCCAGATGACATTTAAGTGCATTGTGTGCTGGAAACTAAGGAACGGGTCCATTTTGGTAAGCACATGGAGCACTGGGGCGTTTCCAGCGCTAAAAGAAAGTTGAGACAACCCAGTTAAGTTTCAGTGCACGGCCACATTTGGTGGGGCAATTCCATGTGTAAAGCATTAAACCAGTCAGCCCTGGGAATTAAGCAGGCGTACGATTAGCTGAGATTTGTCCAAACTGAGGGAGAGCCTATCGACCATAATTCACAGTGGAACCAGGGACAGCGTTACAAAGCAATGCCGTAGATTTCCTGTAGAATGCCGTATGGCTAAGCTTCAGGGATAAGGCCCTGACCTTTCACCCCTCGAGGGACCATCACCAATTGCGAGCAAACAGGCGAGGAGCACACTAATCCCCCAGTAAGTGTAACTGCGATGCAAGAAGTTTGGTAAACACAGCGTTAGAGCACAAATAATGACAAGGGGTTATAGACCATTTGGCATTCCCGATATCCTGCCAGGGGATATTGTTCACCACCGGTTCCAACAGACTTGTCTGCCCCACGGGCTATCCTTCCATGGCCTAAAACCAGTGACTGGAAGGGGCATCTTCTTCGACCTGTGTTGAACTGGGAAAGGAAGCAAGGCGGGCTTGATAACCCTTACTTCTACCTACGTTGGCACATCTTGTCAGGAGTGATTGTCAAAGGTATTGCACTTCAGCCAGGCTAGGTTAACACCCATCCACCCCAAGATAAGTGTCCAAGGTGATATTGGGCCGCATGTACACAACCCAGTATCAGGCCCCTGGGGGTCGTCAACGTCGTGAATTACTAAATTCTACTGAACTGGAGGTGTGACCGGGTTCTACACTAGCAGAAGTTAGGGAGTGCAAGCCCCCGCCTAGGGGGGTGGCTGGCTGAATTTGATGAACTAGTTCACACGTTTCACAGCACTACACAGGGGAGAGTGTCCACTACCTGTGCATACTTCAACCAGACATCCCAGAATGGCATGCCCTCATCTACATGGTCATAATTGAGAGAGTAGAGAGCGACCATACCCCTTGGACTTTGCACTTAAACTTTCTAATAATGGAAAGGGCTCAACACCTTCTGAAATGAGCATGACCAGAGATGTGTTGCCTTCCAACGACATTTGACAGGTTAAATGGGCAAAGCTAGCGGTAAAGCCAGATGTATAGTCATCAATTAAGGCAGACGTGACCCAGGTATTGGCAAGATAGAGACACTGCCAACCATGAAGATGTACATGAAATCATAACTGGGGCGCCAAACAAATTATTTGATAAAATACAAGGTTTCTTTTTCAAGCCACTATGTTGGTGCCACGAATTAACATAACGCAACAACGCTGGTATAACAAGGTCTGTTGGCAAACCATTAACTCCTTGCAGCAGCAATAAAGTTTAGATCTAGCTCATGTTCAACCGGCAACGAAACTGTATTCACTGTCCCAGTGGAGAGCAAGAAAAGCTTGGGATGAACAGCGGGACTAGTTGAAGACCCTATCATCCAAATTAATGCAACTTAATTTGCAAGTAGAAAGGCTAAAACAAGGAGATGTTGCTAAGATACGGGTCGGTTTGCAGTAAACAATAGAATAATACAATGTGAAAGGAACCAAAAGTAGGGGGTTAATGACCGAAAAGGTAAACGTGGCAGATTTAGCAGTTTTATCGAATTTTCAGTTATTTGTACTGGCATGCTGTAGGAAGGTGAGATTGTCTCTACGACACATTTGCCAACAATGCTGTCACCAGCTAAGGTTGTGGCATTAACCATCCGGAGACAGTGACATGATGCAGCCAGGGACAGTGAGCATATGTTCCCGTGTGCTGGGTGAGAGTACAAAGACAGAGGCTGTTGCCCTCCATACTGTCTGATGCTCACGGCTTTCAAGGACCCGCCCCCCTCATGAGATACCCGTGATGTCAGCTTGTGTTTATATACGTAGGGGAGGTGGTTACTCTCCCGTTACCTTACCTTGCTTTATTGTGCTGTAGCTGTTTGGAAACACTTTTAAGGCAGGAAGGCCCCTCATTTGCAATTTGCAATTGAAAATCATAATCGGATTGCAGGTCAATAAGCACCTATTTCGCCATGCCTTGGTACCAATGCCATATTTTCAAGCCTGGGAAACAGATGTAGGTGTGGCCCTTCTCGCTCAGCCTTTCCTTGGAGCCAGGGAGTTGGGAAACGTTCGCAAATCTTGGTCCTCGAGCTGAGAGATACGTATTCTTCAGCAGCTCAGTCAGTCATAGTAGCTTCATCCGGAGCCATGATAAACGGCGTCCATATAGCAGTTACGTTAAATGTCTTGCCCTGTCGAGACATCATGCAAACCTCGAAGCAGCAGCAATTTGGGAACCATGACACTCTCAATACATCACTGCTTGCCCTGGATCGCCCGTAAGATAACCCACTTATCGTCATACTTATGTTGTATGAAATAAACCTGCGACAGTTCTTCACCCATAATGAAAGTGTCAGTGTAATCTTTGGGTGACATCTGTGCATGCGTGTTGTGTGGAGCGGATGACGGTGTGGTCACTATGCCGCTGCCCGCGTCCCACGCAGGGGTACATCAGCAGGGCAGCCCTCTAGTGGCCGCCCGTCGGAGCCCCCCCCCCCCTGCTCCGCCTCTCTAGCGAGGCCGCGCCTCGGGGAGGAGAGGCCCCAATGGGTTTGTCTTGGGGGAGGCGTGCCGCGAGGCTGGGGCGAGGCTAGACCCCCCTCTTAAGCGCCTCACCCCCTCAGATCTTCCTCTGCTTCCTGCGCTCCTGGCCACGCGAATTCCCACCCTTTCCGCTTACCCTGCGCGGCAGAGGCAGCGCGCTATCGGAATGTTGTAATGTTTTTTCTTGCGTTGCAGGCGGAGTTACAGGGCGATCTGGAGGCAGAAGGGTACAGTAAGGGTACCTCTGCGACAGGCGGTACAGTAAGGGTACCCCTGTCCGGCACAGTAAGGGTGCCCGAGCCAAGGTCCGGGAGCCGAAGGAGGTTCTGGGAAGACCGCGACGGCGCCCCGTTAGTCCTTCGGGCGGTTGGGGGGCCTGACCAACCGGGGGTGTGCCACAACACGCTCCGCCCCCGTTAAAAGGGGCGGGAGTATTAGACAGATCACGTGATCCAAAGGAGGATCTGGAAAAATGTGCCGCACTGCAGGGCATCGACCCACCGTGCGTGCTGGCTCGCAAGGCGGGCGGAGCAGTGAGGGGCTGCTTGCCCTGGATCGCCCGTAAGATAACCCACTTATCGTCATACTTATGTTGTATGAAATAAACCTGCGACAGTTCTTCACCCATAATGAAAGTGTCAGTGTAATCTTTGGGTGACATCTGTGCATGTGTGTTGTGTGGAGCGGATGACGGTGTGGTCACTATGAAATTCTATGTCAGGACCGGAGGCTCCGATTATGCTACTCATTTCTTTACTGAAATTTTCTCAGCAGCCAATCATGTTACAATAAAACTAAAAACCACAATACCCATGAACCCACTGGGTACCACGTAATAACCATAGAGTATGCACGTATAAATAGTCAGCAAGAGAATACCACATCCTCTTTCTTTGCTGCTCCGCAGCCAGTTAAGTGCTTTTCTCATTACGATATTTGACTGTTTTATTTTAGCGACTGTATTGTATTTCTATCATTTAATCTTGCGTTGCTTGCATGCTTTAGCGCTGTGCGCGTACTCGGCTATTGCTATTGTTGGTTTTTCACGCGTTCTGAGTGCCGGTATCATATCGCTGCAGGGAGCGCGTGTCTGCCTCCCCGGTTCGGGCGCTTCGCGCCCGCGCCTTTGTTGACAGTGGAGCGGGAGTGAAACGGGGCAGAAAGACTACGCGCGTGTTGCGTAGGTCTTTCATTTTCATTATAAATCGGGCGGTCGTTACCGCGCATGCGCGGCGGCCATTTTTTCCTGTCGTACTTAATATTTCCTCAGGAATTCAGCGCGAGAGCAGCGCTTCCTTTGCTCATGCCCACAGCCTGATTTCACTTGCCCCTTTTGACGTCCTACTGTTTACTGACTCAGTTGGGGCTGTATAATTTTGCATAGGCATTGCCTAGAGTGGCTTTAATATTGGCAAGCCCTCCCTCCACATTTGAATATTTACATATTTCAGGTTATTTTTTTTTTGACCTGTTTTTCTGTGTAGCTTGCCTTCGGGGTTTTGCCGCTCCCCCTTTATTGTGCTTCGGCATTCAAGATTTCTGTAGTGTTTCCTTCCTCTTGTGGGCTTTATTTACGCCAGATTCTGTCATGGCTGACTATTTTGAGGAAGATGATTACTATTATGACTATGAGGATGAAGACGCCTCTGGCTCTATGGAGCAGGATTTGGTAGAGGCTCTTGACTTAGGTGTACAAACTTCTGTGAACAAGGCGCTGGTTCGCGCTATTACACCATTAAAACGTCACCTATCTCAATATGCATTGCAGCAGGGTTGGCTGCCTTCGTCCTCAAAATCTTCTAAATCCTCTCAGTCCTCCAGGTCCTCCAAATCTTCAAAACTGCCTAATCCTCACAAATCAGATTTTGTCAAGTTGGCTAAGGCCCTTTCTTCAGAGCATTCTTATGGGCAACCTCCTAAGGAGCTTTCTTCCTCTCCAGTTCATCAAACAGATGATGACGGTACCTCTCCCTCTTCTTCCTTGGACCATGGGGTTTCTTCTCCTCCCCCTCGTAAAAAAGCTCGTAAGGAGCATTTTGTTGATGCGCCGTCGCATCCCCAAGTTCTTACTTTTGAGCCAGCAGACATCATACATCCCAATTCTTCTTCTTGGCTACCGTCTCAGGAGGTGGCGGAATATGTCCAAACACACATTCGTCAGCCTTTTGACAAGGATGTGCGTACCCGTCTTCGTTCTGAATGTCCACGTCCTGATTTAGCGGATAAATTAGCGGACACTCCTGAGGTGGATCCCACTATGGTGACATATCTTAAGAAATATGCTAAGGACCCTAAAAGGGGCATTGACAGAGCATGGCGCTCTTGTCAGGATAAACTTTTGGATTTACTGGGACCTCTCACCAAAATTTTAGATTTAGGTTATCGAGCCAAGGAGTCTTCCTCTGCCATTGACCCTGATGATCTGATTGGTTGGGCTCAGAGAGCTGTTTGTCAATTGGGTAATGCCAATTGTGCTATGTCTTCGGAACGCAGACGTTCCATTTTACTAAAGTTGGACCCAAAGTTAGCCGAACTCTCAACATCTGAATCTGGTCCTTTGGCACAGGGCTTATTGTTTGGCCAGTCTTTCCTTAAAGAACTCACTAAATTTGTGGCCACTTTTAGTGGTCTTGATAAGGCTCAAGCTTCTATTAGACGGGCTTTTCGTCCGGTTTTTGGACGGCCCGGACGATATAGGGGACGATCGTCCGGCCGAGGTTATAACCAATCTAACCAACGTGGTTTCCAGTCCCAACGTGGAGGGGGTCAGGACTCCACCTATTCCAACACCAGGTCTTCCTTCTATCCTTCCCGTAGAGGTCGACACCAATTCCGGAAGGGACGTGCAGGCGGTAATCAAGGAGGACATCATGATTCCTCCGCTTCAGGTGAGTTTGATCTCTGCTTCAGAAGTCATGTTGGGGGGCAGAATTCAGTTTTTTCTTCCAAATTGGCGATTGATCTCCAACGATGCATGGGTGTTGGAGACGGTCCAAGGTTTCCGAATAGAGTTTTTCAGTTGCCCAAGTCAATCTTTCCCTCCTTATCCCTTGGTTTTTTCCGTTCAGGATCAAGCGGTTATTTCCACAGAAATAGACTCCCTTCTGAGAAAAGGGGCAGTTGTCCGGTCTTCCCCTCATCCACAAGGTTTTTCCAGCCAGGTCTTTCTCGTTCAGAAAAAAGGAGGCGGTTCCAGGTTGGTTCTCAACCTGAAAGAGTTCAACGGCTGGCTTGTCTATCGCCACTTCAAGATGGAGGGCATCCATCTTTTGAGGGATCTTCTTCAGGAAGGGGACTGGATGGTTCGTCTAGACCTGAAGGATGCGTATTTGTCGATTCCCATTTACGGTCCTCATCGCCGGTTTCTCCAGTTCCAATGGCAGAGTGTCTGGTACGAGTTCCAGGTTCTCCCGTTCGGCCTGTCGTCAGCACCCTGGTGCTTCACAAAACTTCTGAGACCTGTGGTAGAGTCTCTCCGATCTCGGGGTGTTCGTCTGATAATTTATCTGGACGACATTCTTATCATGGCTCACTGTCCACGTCTATTAATGCTCCATTTGGAGTGGGCAATAGATCTTTTACAGTCACTCGGGTTTCTAGTGAATCCTCAGAAGTCTATGTTTCGTCCTTCGCAGTCGATAGAATTTCTGGGTTTTCTGATCAATTCCCTCTCTTGCCAACTGTTGTTGCCTCTTCAGAAGATCAGGATGATCAAACGGGAGTTGAAATTGATTTTACACAAACAGCTTGTGTCATTGAGGTCTCTAGCTCGGATTGTCGGCCTGTTGGCTTCTTCAATTCAGGCCATCTTCCCGGGTCCCCTCCATTATCGGGCACTTCAGCGACTCAAAATCCGTCATCTCCAGAAAGGCCTTCGCTACTCAGATCAGATTCCTCTTTCAGAGGAGGCGAGGTGGGAGATGTTGTGGTGGTTGGAACACATGGAGTCCTGGAATGGCAGAGCCCTATTCGGAGTGTCCCCGGAGGTGGTGATCGAATCCGACGCCAGTCGGTGGGGATGGGGAGCCCGTTGCGGTCCAATGTCCACGGGCGGCCGGTGGTCTTCGGAGGAATTATCTCTCCATATCAATTGTCTGGAGCTTCTGGCGGGGTCGTTTGCGATCCGTTGTCTGTCCCCACGCATGACGAATTGTTGTATTCTCCTTCGCATGGACAATGTCTCCGCGGTTCGATATGTCAACAAGTTAGGGGGGACACGTTCCAAGATTCTGGCAGAGATTGCCAAGGACTTTTGGCACTTTTGCCTTCAGAGGAACATCACGGTGATTGCAGAATACCTGCCGGGTCACAGCAATCTGATAGCCGACTGGAATTCTCGGCATCTCCGAGATTTCAGCGATTGGAGACTTCATCCTCGAGTGTTCAGATCTCTGTCTCGAATGTGGGGCCCCTGCCAGATCGATCTTTTTGCCTCTCGCCTCAACACTCAACTTCCTCGGTTTTTCAGTTGGCGTCCGGATCCGGAGGCTCTAGCCACGGATGCATTTCTTCAGACATGGCCGTCTCTCCTGTGTTATGCCTTTCCCCCGTTTGTCATGATATCCAGGGTTCTGGCACGCATGAAACTTTATCGGACAGAATTGATTCTGATCACCCCACTCTGGAGGGCGCAGGCTTGGTTCCCTGTTCTCCTGCAGCTATCTTGTGCAGTTCCAGTTCTTCTTCCCCAATTGTGGAATCTGTTGTTGGATCCGCTCAACAATCCTCATCCTCTAATAGAGTCGGGTCAACTCTTTCTGGTGGCATGGCGGGTTTCAGGGATCGCTGGCAGATCTCAGGTCTTTCGCGAGACGCTTCCAGATTTATCGACGAAGCTTGGTCTCCCAACACACACAAACGTTATGCTGCAGCATGGAAACGATGGTGTGATTGGTGCGCTCAACGGGAAGTGGATCCCTCTTCGGCAGATGTCTCTTTGATTGTGAATTTCTTAGCTTCTCTTGCCTCCTCAGGCCTTGCGTATCGGACTGTCAACAATTTCCGTTCGGCCATCTCTGCGGGGCATATTCCTATTGATAGTAAACCTGCAGGTGAACATCCTTTGATTTCCAAATTACTCAGAGGTATCAGATTGGTAAAACCTCCTTGTCCGAAGTATGTTGCGTTATGGGATGTGTCTATTGTCTTGCGTTTCTTAGAGGCTTGGCCTTCCAACGACTCTTTATCCCGCAAGCAATTATCTGCAAAGTTAACTATGCTGTTATGTCTAATCTCTTGCAAACGTGTGTCTGATGTTCGCGCGCTAGATCTTGCAGGTCGTACTTTTTCCCCTGAAGGGGTTACTTTTTCCATTTCCAGACGTACTAAGTGTAATACTACCTCAGTCACTTACCCATGTTTTCCCAATAATCCAAAACTCTGTGTAGTGCAATGTATTAAAGATTATGAGGTGAGTACTGCTCCATTTCGACAAACTTTGCATGGTCAATTGTTGATTGCTTTGCAAAAACCCTTTCGCCCTGTGACTCCGGCTACTTTAGCCAGATGGGTCAGATGGCTCATGGGTGAAGCAGGTATTGATGTCACAACTTTCGGTGCACATTCAACTCGTGGAGCTATGGCTTCCAAGGCCTTTTCTATGGGTGTGTCTTTAATAGATATTATGAAAGCAGCTGATTGGTCAACTGATTCTATGTTTAAAACTTTTTATTATAAACCTATTTTGGATATTGCTTCTGTTGTGGTGGATCAGCTTTGAACAAGCATAATCGGAGCCTCCGGTCCTGACATAGAATTAAAAATTTGCGAACATACGTGACAAGAATTTTCAATTCTATTAAGGACACGGAGGCGAGGATTATCCCTCCCATGTTTTGCTGTCATGTAATTTTGCATATATATCGTTGCATATGATAATTTTCAACTATATTTTGGTATATTATGATATTTGGATATATTCCTTGTTTTCTTTTCCCTCCCTAAGTATTTTATGCTGTTTGCTTTCTTTCGGAATGGTATATTACGACTTTATGTCTTTTTTCAGGTTCTGATCCAAAGTGAGCTGCGCTCCTCTCTTTTGTCTTGGATTATCTTTTGGACGCCTGCTGGTTCCAGTTTTTTGTGGTGTCGATTCAAGCATCAAATCAGCTGTTCCATCCTGTTGGTCTTCAGTTGCAGTGTTCAAGATCCGATTGTTTCTTCCAGGCTCTTTCCAGTTGTTGCACTATTTTCTTCTTCTGACTGTTGCTAACTACCAAAGAAAGAGGATGTGGTATTCTCTTGCTGACTATTTATACGTGCATACTCTATGGTTATTACGTGGTACCCAGTGGGTTCATGGGTATTGTGGTTTTTAGTTTTATTGTAACATGATTGGCTGCTGAGAAAATTTCAGTAAAGAAATGAGTAGCATAATCCTCGCCTCCGTGTAGTTCGCAAATTTTTAATTGTCACACATAAGCAACCTGAAACCTTGGCAGCTATGCACACTGCTTTAACCCACTAACTTTTAGCAATGCTGATCAGCAGCAACTCTAGCGTAAAACATCGCTAAAACATATTGGGAAAGCCAATAGCTTGGCCATCGGCGAGATCTATCGGCTTCGCCAGTACTTGTTTTTTAATACGTTTTATGTCAGTGACCATATTACGCCGATCACTCAGCAGAAATAATGTATGTAATCTCAATACATGATCTTCGCTACTTTGCATGCTATCTGTAATTGAAGGATCGCATAATGTTGTGAATCTGTGCGTTTGTTTTCGTTTCTTTGTAAACGTCTATTAGGTGATTTTATTTTTCTAAACCAAGTACCACGTCTGAATTAGAAATATTTCAAAATGGCCACACTTTTACCAGCAGGGAGTTTACAGTGCCCAATTGTCCGTCTTTGCTATTTACACGGGAAGCAGAACTACTAGTTCCGGGTTCACGGGACTCGAGCCACCTTCTTCTTCCTGTGTCCCATGCGAAACTCAACGTGGGACGCTCCTACGAGCTGTCATGGTGAAGAAGGGGGCAGCGGGGGAGATCGGCGACGCCCGGCCACGGCGTATTAAAAAATCCAAAAAGTTCAAACCGGCTGAGGAAGAGGCTGCGGCCCCGCCAGGACCAGGGTATGCTATTGGGCAAGTAGCCGGTAGCCTGCGAGGAGCGGCAGATGGAAACAGCCCGGGCCCGTTAGCATCGCTCTTTGGCTCTAGTACTGCAAATCTCTTTACTCCCATCTACGTGCCGGCGCCGCCCGCTCCAAGAAGGGAGCCAAAATCTGCGACCACCCCACATAGTAGACCAGCTGCAGACATCCAGACTCCGGCGCCTAAAAAGCCTAAAGTCCTTCCTGTCTCGGAGCTGCTGGTATCTGCCAGAGAGGGTCCCTTAGAAGAGGCTGATCTCCAGGAGGAGCAGCGGGAGCAACAAATCCGGCAAAAGCGAAAGGAGAGGCGGCTGCAACGGGCCGGACAACCAGAAGACGAGGTTGAGGGTCCCACGAGGCCACAACGCCCCAAGAACAAGGCAGAGGAGCGGATCAAAGACAAGCGCACGGTCTTTGTGGGTAATCTGCCGGTCTCTTTTACTAAACAGGCACTGCGGGCTCTCTTCAAAGGTTTCGGGGCCATTGAGTCTGTCCGCTTCCGCTCGGTGGCTCGTGCAGAGCCCACCCTCAACCGCAAAGTGGCTGCCATTCAGCGTCAGGTGCACCCCAAGCGTAAGAGCATCCACGCCTATGTTGTTTTCAAGGAGGAGGCAGCAGCCGGTTTGGCCCTAGCCCGCAATGGGGCCCAGGTGGAGGGTGGCTACAACATCCGAGTGGACCGAGCCTCTGGCAGCCACAGTCACGACAACCGACGCTCAGCCTTTGTGGGCAACCTACCCTACGATGTAGAGGACCAGGTTCTGCGTGACCATTTTGCTGAGTGCGGGGAGGTAGCGGCTGTGCGGATCATTCGTGACAGGGAGACTGGAGTGGGCAAGGGCTTTGGATATGTCCTTTTCGAGGAGGCAGATGGCGCTCAACTGGCCCTAAAGCTGGACGGTTCAGTGCTGATGGGCAGGAAAGTGCGAGTGAAGCGGTGTGTTCAGAAGGATGGGGCACCTCGTACAGGACCGCAGAATTTCACTGGTGCCAAACACAAGTTCGATTCTTCTGCTAAAGACGTAAAAAAACGCCCCCCGTTTAAACATGCAAAGAAAGTGGGGCGCAGTAAATCCAAAACTGTCGGGCACCAGCATGTTTCTAAGACGAAATCATAGCTTTATTCGCCGCGCTGTTTTTGTACAATAATAAACGAACCGAATAAACTGATAAAGAGTGAAGCGGTCTAGATTTTTTAAACATGGTATATTTTTTTTTGTCACCAGCGACGTTGGGAAAATACATGTATTATTGAAATTTGGGACAGGTTTAAAGTAATGATTAGGAGCATAGATAGTCTCATTCCTAATAGCCAAAGTTAAGATTAAATAAGGTTGGAGGTAAATAATGCTGAATGTAAAGGTTCTGAATCAATCAGCCGATTTTATATAGTGCGACTAATCACCCGAGAGGTTATCCACACGCTTGCTGATTAGGAAAGGTGACCATAAGAGAAAGGGTTGAGATGTGCAGGAGTCTGTGTCAAATTGAATCTTGGGCTTTGGTTAACGTTGTGAGCGAAGTTTAGATATTTTTAGGTTCAAATTAATGTTTAGGGGCATGGTTTGATTGAGATTAGGATTTAAGTGGGTTCAAGGGTTATGTATGCATGTTGTATTTCGTTAGCGCAAACCTAACAAAAATGCAATGAGGCACTGTCCAGGGTCAAAGACCATCATGTAGTTAATTCGTTTTTGGAGAGGTAGTTGGTTTGTGATGTAGTGTTCGTTCAAGAGATTCATCTTCAAATCTTTCTTAAATTGAAGCATTGTTGGGTCTTCCTGATGGAGAGAGATGTTGCTACCTTTTTCTTTTTACTCTTTAGTCTGCGGTCTCGTGGGATCCTGGTTTCTGATGTACATAGAGCCACCGGAAAAGATTAACTTGTCTGTAAGATAGGCTGGGGTGCCTGTGGTGATAGCACTGTAAATGACTGTCAGATTCCGCATGTAATAGGCATCTTTTGGGAATTGAAGGTGCCCACGTGAACAAAGTGGTGTATGTTGAAAAGGTAGGATGAGAAGCAGTGGCGGAAATTACTGGTGAATCCCATTCGAAACTCCACAGTGCATATGATGATAGAATGGTCAACTGTGTTGAAGGCAGCTTAGGTCCAGTACTATGAAGATGCAGAGGTCACCTTCATCTGTGGTCACAAGGGCGTCTTCGACGTGTAAGGTAGCAGTCTCCATGCTGCAGCTTAGTCTGAAGCTAGACTGGTCAGGAGATGGGTTAGCAGGGCTAAAAAATTATAAAATTTTTTACCAGACCTGCAGGTCTAGTAACTTGAATAATCTACTCGATTTAACTGTAATCTACTTGACCCATGAACTGGTCTCAAATTGTGTAATCCTAGGCAAATATTTTGTCTTATGGAGCCGCCTTTTTCTTCATTATCACATAAGCGAGCACCTTCAAATATGCAAGTTCACTAATTCTGCTGAACAAAAAACTGTTTATTTACTAGCCTAAACATTTGCTCCATTTATAATAAGAATTAAACCCACATATAGGATACTCTCAATCCCTGGCGTGCCTCTTAGTTCACTAAAAGCATTGTCATTTGGGCAGGAGCAGGAATTTTTCCTAGTTAATGTTTAAAAACTCACTTTTCATAAATATATTACTAAAGCATAATGTTTTTGTGCACTCATTTACAGATAGCGTGTTTTCCATTGAAATGGCCACGAAACAAGCGCATTTTCTATTGTTATGACCACCAAACTTTCCCGCTAACGTACTTTTACTGATAAAACTATATAGTGCATAAACAATATTTGGAAATTGGGTTTCAGCTAAAATATTTAAAATTTGCACATCACCAAGTATAGTGTTCTGATTGGTTTTGATCCTATAAGAATCTGTTTTTTTCCACCACATAATTACAAAAATGTGTCTTAACCCCTTGCCTGCTCATGACGGAACCACTCCGTCATGAGCCACGGGCGCCGTGTGCCCATGACGGAGTGGTTCTGTCATGTTGCGGCCGCTCCGCCCACGCAGCGCTGATTCCCCGCCTGTGCGGGCGAACAATGCAAGTGGGCGGAGTCGTGACGGAACCACTCCGTCATGAGCACAGCGCGCCCGTGGCTCATGACGGAGTGGTTCCGTCACGAGCATGGCGGCGCCGCACTCACCCCGAACCCCCCCCCCCCCCCCAGCGCCACGGCAAAATTTGTGCCGCGGCGAAGGGGTTAATAACTGGTGAAATATATTTGAAAAGTTAACTTATTAGCTATTTCAGTATGAGCAAAACAAGCCTTAAATCTTACATTTAATTTCGCATTCTTTGCACAGCATGATTGGCACACAGATCACTTTACAAAATCCTCTTACTTCAGTCACAGAAAGTAAATTTAGGAAGACAAACTGACTTTTGACCTCCTGTCTCTGAAAGCGGAGCAAATGTGACAAAATAAGATTTAAAGCCATCTTTATTGCTCATACCTGTTGTCAGCTTGCCAGAACGGGCAAGTAGGCTCTAAAAATAGCTTGTCCTGATTAAAACTGTCTCTCCATAGCGAGTGGTTTTTTCGAGCCCTGGTTAGCATTAATGTGATTTTAGAGTTGAACATAATCTGCATTTTCAGAGATCTCACAGGTGAATAATGGGCTGATAGTGGGCAAGATCATCAGGGTCTAATGTTAGTTTATTTATGCACAGGATGATCTGGCCTGCTTTGAGAGCTTTTGGGCAGATACTGTGAGTAAGGGTGGCATTTATAATGGTAAAAGACCATCCCCAGAAAAACCATCAATAAATTATATGGGTAAGACATCATCTTCATAGACCGTGGTGTTGAGGGATGTGAGTAGGTAGGTAAGATCTGCAAGAGATAGGTTTTGAAGGCTAACCAGTGTGGGATTTTACGGTTGGAAGTGTGTAAGCCAGGAAGCAGGCTTGGTGTTGTCTGTGCTTTTCGAACGGGGTGGGTTGAGCTGGTCTACAGTTTTTGTACCACAAGTCATGTATTAGAATGGTGAAAGAATCACACAGTAAGTGCAACACAATTCCAAGTGGTCTGCATAGTAAATATTGCTTCTTGGAGGGATACTATGACTAATGTATCATTCTTGTACCAATCCAAGGTGCCCTACATGATGCTCGTAAATGTAATGACCGTCTTGAAATGCTAAAATTATAGTTCTAAGATGGCTACCATGTGTAGAACTAATGGGATGCCCCCTACTGCAGAAGAAACAAGCTGAAAGAAAGTGAACTGGTGGGTGAAATGCTGGGCATTTAAAGGAAAATGGAACCTAGAAAGAGAGAACATTGAAAATTAAAGGATTGGTCCACCAGCCCAGGATCTAAATTTCACAATTTTCATGCGGATGGTCATTTGTAATCGGAAAAAAAAGTTGTCACTTACAGGGCAATAAAGGCAGTAGCTGAAATGGGCTGACCTGCTCACACAGTCTTTATATCCCCCAGGATTTGTTAGTAGGTGTAACCAATACCAAAAGCCTTGCCTAATACTGTGATCTTTGATATTCCAATGTTAAGAAATTCCTGTCTCCAGGCTTTAATCTGGTGTAATAACAATCCACCTTTAAGGGTCTTTTATCCTTAAACATTTTTTCTTTTCAGCATAAATATCAGCTAGTACCTTTCTTGTGTCTTTTCATAAGAAGCAAATCATATCTATGGCATCTGACCTTACATTTCCCAATGAACCTATCAGTCCTACAATCTTGATCATTGACTTGTCACCATAACCTACTGCATTGAGCAAAAACATACCCAAAAGGTAATGCAAGCACTCCTTTTTAGTGGAAATAAACAGCTTCTGCCCATCTTGTAGAGAAAGATCAACAAGTAAGCTGAACCTCCAGCCCCTTTGAGTGCTGCTACTTATACCTATTTTCTAGAGATCACATAAGGTCTCCCAGCAACTGCATTACCGGGTAGGCTTGAAGCAGTCATGGTGATTAGCTGAAAGACCACTTTCAAGGTTTAATATCTCAGGCCTATTGTCTACAATACATACAGTTAGGTTTTGGTCAGACATCTCATGATTAGATGACTTTTGTTGTCTAATTCAGTTTGATGCTCCTGATTTTATGGCTTTCTTCCATTTTCTTCCTTTTATTGCCCTTCTCCTGGAGCATTGCTTCTGTGCTATCGTTTTGATTTGTCAAGTTGTATCCTTCCTTCCTTCACTGAGATAAGAGATCTATATTTTCATTTGTGTTGCAACACTTGGTGGGAACCCACACTTGACTTTCCTTCCTCTCTTCTCTCCTGCCTGCCACAAATCCCTGCTTCTCTGGCCTAGCAGCTGCATATTGCTGCAAGGCTGTTCAATTCCCTGCTTATATATTGCTTCTGTTTTACCTTTTTTCTTACTTTTATTTTTCGAGGGCCTCATGCACCTGTATATGCATTGCATCCTTACTCATGTCTTGTTACTTAATTTACTATTCATAAACTTCCATACTACATCTTGAAATAATAAATGAATAAAGTATAACAAAAATCCCTCAATGTAGCGGACAGTGCACAAACATGTGGATGTCTGATTGGTGAAAGAAAATCATAGGCAAAGTCAATAGTTTTTCATCCGCATTTGAAAGGTGAGATCAGTTGGCTTTGGTAAAACATCTTTTTAACAATGGAGAAGTTAAACAGACAGGGGTGTGGAATTTAACAATATATCTTCTCTATGGGACAGGTTGCTTCATAAATCTACTTGTCCTGTAACAAAATCCACTCATTCCTTTGGTACCATGTTGTACGGCTACACATTATGGCAGCAGTCTGTGATGATGCCAGGACTCATATTATAGTAGGATTTGAATACTAGCAATTCCCATATTTTGCCTCCTTTATGCTGATCTACATACTGGGGCTGGAGGTAGTGGTAAGCAATAGTTCCAGGGTTAGAATACCCTAGTGAGTCTGCGCCAACCCACTAACTTTCATGCTTTAGGGGTTTTCACCAAGGTTGGAAATTTACCCCTGAAAAGAGCAGAAGTAAAACTTCTTCCAGGGTTGGTTTAAAAAAAAAAAAAAAAGTAGTAGTTGCAGGGAAAGTGCACTTGTAAGCGCTCAACGGTTTTTGGCATAAGCAAATCTACACATGCATATTTGCTCGTGCTAAAATGCAATTCTTAAATATTTTCTAGCAGTACAATTTCCTGGCCCAATTCTGTGAGTTTATGAAAGCTGTAAATCTGCAATAATGCAAGGGTATATACCATGGGTGCACTTTTGTGACATTCTTTAAGAATTGGGGCCCTAATTGGGAGTGGAGTTAACCAAGACTTTTTGGTTTTGTTAAAATTTTATCTATCGGCTGGCTTCACTGTTATTGAAAGCATTCTGGTCTCTCACAAGGAGCATATTGGCACAACAAGTAGTGTTAAGTGCCAGGAACTATTGTGGCAATGTGCGCTTTTGAGAGCAAAACATATTTTTGCTGTTTGCCAATGTTTGTTATAATGGTGAGGCCACTGCAGCTTCCACAACAAAAAGTTTTACAAAAACTGGTTACATTTTATTTTCCATTACGAATATTTTTGGGGAAATAGCATGCATCAACACATGTTGCTAAAAGATGCTTCAATGAAATGGTACGTACAATTTCACAGCAGTATAGCTTAACTGTTTTTCCTAGTGCATTTTGTGTGAACATTTTATTTTGAAGCAAGAATCAACAATCTTGCTTTCACGTTTCTCCAAATATATGCATCTAATCAGGAAGCACTATACGTAGCCTCATTGTTAAAATTTGCAAACGTGTGCACATTTTTATACTAGAAACAGTCAATAGTGCAGTCAGAGCTTAAAATGTTTCCTTAGAGCTTTCACCCTATTAATAAAGGCTATCCATTAATGAACCATAAATGCAAGTTTGCACCCCTGCACAAATCCACACTTGCAAATTTCCATTTGTCATAAATGTAGTACTCAACCAAATGATTTCTTCATTGGATCAATAAAGAATGAACAGTCCTAGGTTGTGGTTATGGATCATGGTAATATGCTAGATGTTCTAGAGACATAAGTCTTATATTCTATGAATTTGAAGCTGCCATCTTATTGGAGAATGGTAACCACCTTACTTCTCCACTGGCCATACAATTCTAACCCCAGGAACACAACCCAGGCAAAAAAAAAAACCCACCAATGTTAGGAGGGTTGTAGCTCCTCTGTGCAGCCACCTGTAAAAATCGAGCAGACGAATGTGGAGTGGCCATTCCCTTTATACTCCTCATTTACCTGTGTTCCTGTCCTTCCTCGAGGTAACTTTAATATTCTGAATATAGCGGCCAGGCCTGGTTAGAGAAGCAATAGTCTGTGGCAGCATGCTGTTGGATCTTCCCTTTTACACAGGCCCGATATTTCCAGCCCAGCAACACAAATTAAATGCAACAACATAGGGACAGTCAACTGTAGTCAAAACTGTCTTACTGATCACCAGGTCCTGCACCAGTCCCGTACTCGTGTGCTATCAACAAAGATGCTACATTGACACTCTCAAACACCTTCGTTTAGTTACCTACGATATCAGGGAATCTGCCCCGCATCCCAGGGCCTCAACTTCAGGAAAATTGAAAGAAGTACCCCGCTCACCTTTACAGTACATCCAGGGACACCGTGGAATGTCTTACCTCCCTGTACAATCCTTATGGCACTGATTTCAGGAAAACTCATGGAACTTCCCACTCCACATGCATGGTGTGTGCCATAAACAGGGAATTAAATATAACCGCTCTATGCTGACTAAGTGTTACTTACAAAACATATACTTAAGAAAAACTTCCTGCTGCCCCATTGCGGTTTCCAGCAGCATGGAATTCCAAGTGAATCGTTTTCTCGTCTCCCCCCAGTGGTTCTGGTGCTTTTCGGAAAGCAAAAAACGAAAAGGACACCCTTTCCTGTGCTCCATTTAAACCTACAGCAGCAGGGAAGCCCTAGAGAATTCCTTTCGGCCTTCCCTGTGCTGTCAGTGTCCACAAAAGCAGGGTAACGTAAGGCAGTTTATTCCAGCCTCCTTGTTCAATCCCAGTGACCAGAGAAGCAGGGAGACTCCGGCTGAGCTTCTACTTACCCACAGACTCCTGGTGTTTCAAATGGCATTTAAATGTCTTTTGAGGTCACAGACTCTGGCTCGTGCTTGTACCCCATAGCATCAGGGTGGATGTTTGTGAGGAAGTCCAACATTGCCTAGTATTCTTTGCTCATGGTTAGTGGACTCCAGATCTAGGTCTGTGAACCTCCGAAGCAACTACTGGGTCCGAACTATGCACTGAAAACGGCATTTTTAAATCACATATGGGGATCATTTTGGCCCCCTGGCATGTAATCCTGAGGTCAGGGTCTGCTGATTGTACACCCTTATGAGGCCTTTTATTTTGATTTCTAGAATGCAGGGATCATACCCAGAGTTGTGTAATGGCGCGTGCAACAGAACTCTTTCAGTATCAGCCAGCCAATCGGTGCATTTGGGTACATGAACAGTCATATGGGTCTATTATCCGGAAAAGGAAGAAGGGAGGGAAAAGCTCCTTGATCCAGTTAGATTTGTTTATTTGTTTTCCCCTTAATTTCCGTCAGCAAACTGTCCACAACCTGTTGTTCAAGATAGCACTGTAATTGAGCCCTTCTGAATGAGGTTTAACACTAATTTCTCAAAACCCACTAACTGACTTTCGCCAAACCAAACAAAGGATTTCCTGTGAGTAAAGTTTACATTTTGTCAGGTTTGGTGAAATTCCATCCAACGTTTTTCAGTTTTAGTGTTGCTATAGTGAATAGCAATTGCCTTGTGGGAGTTCAAATGGTAAATGCAATTATTTTTTTTTTATCTCCATTTTTCATCTTCAATACAGATCTATGCAAAATGTGACCTGACTTAAAAGCTGTCCAGTTTCGCCTTTTTAGTAGAAACGTGCATGCACATTTGTGAGATGATGCCAAAGTTATAAGCACATCTAAAATAGTATTTTCAGTGATAACCCAGACCTTGCTTGCATTAAATAAATCACAAGAAAACCTCTTTCTAAAAGGTAAACTGGAAAAACACAGAATCAATGTTAGTATATAGGCTACAGCCTCTAGAGTCTGGAAAACTGACAGCTCCTTAATGGAAGTAAACAACACTAGCATCCTATGAACCCTATCAGTGATAGTTGCCTCCGTTCATTTTTCTGGTTTCTTTAAAAACGTTCTTGAGCATTGTACTAAGCCTTTTTTAACCTAAAACCCTTTGATTGTGTGATTCACTCAACAACTATAGTGGCTGGAAGTGCTTTTCTTCCTTTCCCAACAGAAAATATTTTTTTGTTTTCCACAATGCTTATGCCTTTTGTGAAATGCCCCACATGTAGCTGAAAAACCCCGCATATTAACAGTCTTCATAATCTACATTGTATGTCAGCCAGTTTCACATCTAGATGAATGCTAACATTGTCTGCAGATGTCTTGAGGAAAAAACAGCTAATTAGACCGCATGGCTAGCGGGAGGATTTGATGCACTAGGAGT
Organism: Triturus cristatus; assembly: GCF_964204655.1. Classification (NCBI taxonomy): domain Eukaryota; kingdom Metazoa; phylum Chordata; class Amphibia; order Caudata; family Salamandridae; genus Triturus; species Triturus cristatus. The sequence continues at coordinate 318,115,211 of NC_140586.1, read as the reverse complement.
GCATCTCTGAAATATCAGAAGAGCATGAAGAAGGAACTTCTGGCTTGACTCAGACTACACTGAAAACTCGTAAAGGTGGAGATGGAAGAGCAAACATAGATATCAAGAACACCGCTGTACCTGTCCGATGTTTAGGTCTAATATTTGAAAAACTGGTATGATGCTACATGTTAGTCTGTGAGAGCTGACTTGCTCACAAAAGAAAACTCAGCATTGAAGAGGACCAAGCTGTCAACATCAAAGGAGCTGTCAATGCTGAAGTATGATATGACTTTGAAACACTTGTTGTCGTGTAAATACTGCCACTTGTCAGAATACTAGTTGAAAAAGCTGAAGGTTACCTATGACTTTCAACTCAGAATATTCTAAGGTGTACTCGCCGACTAGAGAAGGTACTCCCAGTAGTGGCAATCTGAGTCCCACCAATGTGTACATCGCCGTGTCCAGTGATTCCCTCCTATGACCTCTGCCGGTACGCACAACGTTTCCACCTCTGGTTCTTATGTACTCCACATCTAGTCCTGTGACTCAAGTCTGATCTACTTGAACCAACACTTTACCTTTGTGAAGATCAGCCCCTTCTCCAAGGGCATCTTGCACCCTTGCTGACATCACACTTCTGTTTTCCTTACTCAAGGTTCTGCAAAGGCTGCTCCTCATCTTCAGAAAAAAACAGGCCTCTTGAACAGGGCCCGAATGGATACACAGCCTGATTCTTCTGTTTTTTTTCTGGGACCAGGAAGTATGATGCTTCTTTCGACAAGGAGATTAAGTGGTTGTGTTCTGTGGTCAGAAATATTCTAAACATATATATGACATCTGCAAAAGCAATCAGTACCTTGAAGCATTTGTAGCAGGTCACATGGGGATTCTCTTCCGAGGTTTGCAGACAAGCTATTGTGAGAGACAAGAATTCTTAGATGACTGGATGATGGTGTCTAACTAAATCGTTAATGCCGACTCAGACCTAGCAGACTGTTGACATAGTTTGGCAAATAGACATCCTTTCTGGCTCTGCCTCGCTGCTCTTAAATCAAAGGATTCTTCATTTACCCCTTTCCAGCAACTCTTAAGAACCCATGACAGCAAAGATGCGAAATATGAAGTTCGAGATGGAAACACTTATGGCAGTATAATTGGAGAAAAATGAGGATATGAAATATCACTACAGGGCTCATGAGTGCTGCTACTACAGGGACAGGGTTCAGACCCCTCTGTCCTCAACAAAATCAACAGCAGAGCCAGTCCAGACCAATTTTGGAGGCCATTACGAGAGAGAAAGGGCAATCAGCAACCATCATCAGCAAATCATTTTTATTTTAGACCATTTTTTATTGACCAGTACAAGATGGAGCACAGTACAAAAGTATGCATGTTTAAATAAGTGTGGTAGGTGGTACTAATGAGTCAGAAAGCGGTTGGAACAGGATCATGTTCCTAATCGCACTCATGCTTTGGTGACCTGGTGTCCATGTTGTATTGTCATTTAAAGTAAATAGAGCTAGCAACCAAAAGAGATAGGAAAACTCCCACTCCCACTGGAAACTCGTCAATGATTCATTTGTGGGTGGAGAGAAGCAGTGACAGAACAAGTCGATTATTGCCGTCGAACAGAGCGGGCACAGCCTTCCCTACCAGATGTAACCCTCCATTCGAATTATTAAGGTTCAAATCGAACACAGATTGGCTGGTGAAGAACATTATTCAACCTTTCCACGACGGAGACTTTCTTAATAATAGAGCCTCCTACACATACACTAGGATCCTGATGAAAGCCTATATGACCCTTTTGGGCATGAGATAAGGCTGCAACATGTCGACCTATTTTCTGGCCACATTTTTATAAGTGCACCAGACCCTAAATAGTCTGTTTTGTGCACGATAAGCGTTTTAAACTCAACTCGAACCCAGTTCCATTAAAATTACAAACTGGTTTTACGAGTTTTTTAAATTTTATTTTCACTCACTATATAGCACTTCACTATACACCCAACACGGTTCTCTGATCACAACTGAAAAAACCAGAGGAATTACCTCCGGGTGGAGGAAGCACTCAATAACCCGATGATGATGCTGTCACGCTGTCAAGCAAGTAGCGGATAATCGAACATACCGCTAAATTCCACCTGTAAATAAACACGTGATTGAGGGTTTCTTAACAGTACCTAGTACTGTTGTTGCTAACCCTGGTTCTTTCAGGATCTGTGATCCACTCTCCATTTGATATTTAAACGTTTGAGATAAAGAAGCTGAGTGGGTCATAACCCCTTCTTTCTCCCTCCTCTTTGATTTAAACATGTCATTTGTGGGTATGACAATTACGGATAGAAACAACCATCAGCATAGAAGCTGCTAGCTGGAGGCAAGCAGTGCCTTCTCACCAGCCCTCCACCGCCATCGTCTGACACTGGTAGGCGACAACATCGTAAAATATCTTAAAAATGGCAAGAAACCAAAGAAGACAGGTGGGTGCTAAATGTTTTGGAAATATCAATTTTCAGATCATTGGTATAGGAACGGAGGGCTGGGGACATTTATCCCTCCCGGATTTTGGTGTTCCTAGATTTTTTTTGCCATGAACTGCGCCCTCTGGTCAGTCCTTTTTCCACTGAAAATTTATTACTTTTTAACCCTTCCTAAAATTACCTGAGAAATGTACAACTTACCTCAAAACTTCCCAGGACTGGAGCTCGGATAGTAAATAAACCTTGCTCTTACCCCAGATATTCTAGGACTGGAGTTGCAATAGTTAATGTAACCTTCCAGTGTCGCCCGCGTCCACTGCTGCCCTTAGGGTGCAGTTCAGGATAAGAAACACAAACAAAACAAGATTTTGTCTAGGAGGATGCATGAGGCAATACTTCCCCACTCATCCCCCCAGACTTTGGAGCGGTGTAATGCTGTGTGGTGCTCAGGGGCTGCTTGAGAAAAAAACGCTCCTCCCTCACCCAGCCAGTAATCCTTGCGCTTGCCACTGGCCGATCTTAAACCAGCGGCAATAGAAAATAGCAGTGATCTCTGGAACTCCTGAAACCGGCTCAGACTGCTTTAATTAGCACAAATTGGTGGGGCAAGTGGGTAAGCACTCTTTACCCCACTCCAATGAGCTCTTGCTCAATCCCCTACAAATGTTGCACATTTCAAAGTGGCCTGGGACTGGTTCTGGATCCACAGGCATGCTATGCACCAACTGTGATTTCTTGCACTGGGTTTGGGAGGAGAGTGAGTTGGTCTCCTCAGTGCAGACTACAAGCCGTGCTTAATTTGAGCCGGTGCTCAGCACCAGCACTTAATTTCAAACACTGCACTTATGACAATCTGCCACATGGTGGCGCTGTTTGTGTAATTCAGAGACAATCACACAAAATGTGTTTATTTTTTTAAATGTATATATTAAAAATGACATACCTGTCCTAGCAATTCTTGTAGCTTTGGGGTCTTGGAATAGTCAGAACTGTTACACTTGTAGGAGTGTGATGGTCAGTACTTTTTCTTTTTACATAAATTAAGCACGGACTACAAGCACTCTACATGAGCTCTTTAGGTCTGCACCATCTGTCAGTGGAAATAGTGACTAGACTGCCAAGTGGCCTGACTAACTCAAGACAACCGGGCCAACGATCTTTTGTGTCTAAACTAAAGTGCTTATTATACCGCCCCCTGCCTTAACAAAAGTGCCATTAGTGACCTAAGTGTCATGTCAGTCAGTTATCCTGGGCAGCCAAGTTTGATCTAGATTCTTATTATGCATTCAGTAACATAATAGTCCATGAAAACATATTTTTGTACAGTGTACATCTTGAACCCATGTATTTGAAGGAGGTGCTGTCATTTTAGTGTAGAAAAAAAGTGACTGTCAGTGAAATATTTGCCTAGTATCACATAAAGTCAAGTGGGGTAGTCCGGATAGGTCCAACATTTTTAGGGATTCACATTGTGCAGTTCAGCTACTTAATGGGTATCTTTCTTACTCCTGTTTTACAGTAGAGGTTCATGCTTTGTCTTCGATTCTTGGTGCATGAGTTTAGAGAGCATTGGCCCCCCAACAATTTTGCAGCCAGAGTCTTCTATTGGTTGCAAGTCCTTGGTGATTGAGAATTTCATTGCAAGGCTGTCAGACGAACGGTTGTAGGTGACTTTAAAAAAATGGGCAGAAGCATTTCACCATAGCACATTAGATTATATCACTGTATTGAGTGGCACTTATTAAAAGTGGTAGTTTATAAACGTGAATTTAGACCATTCCTCTCCCCCCTGATGACAATAACAATAGTGAGCTAAGAGGCAAGTTACTTGTCACGTGCACCAAAATGTGGCCTAGATTCTTATACATGGAGTAAAATTATGTTCCATTAAATCTAACACAAGAGGTTTTAGAACAACACACATTCTGAGCTCACTTATTTGAAGATGCTCTTAAGTAATAATGAAAAAAGTGAGGCTCTATGGTGAAATAAAATATTTTGCCTAGGATCACACAATTTAGTCCAGCAGGGAAGGCGAGATGATCCTGCATTTTTTGGTTTCACATTTTGCAATTCATCCACTAGATATCTTTCTTTTTCTGTTTTACAGCAAAGGTGAATGCTTTATCATATATTTAGTGTGTGGGAGCAGGCAGAAGACACACGAAAGCTTGGTTCATTTTGGTCTCTAGGGCCTAAGAGGACCTTGAGCTTTCAGTGTCTTGCCCACCTTTAGTTTTAAAGCGCATTATATAATGCTCAGAAGTGAGAACGCCTGCTGCTTCATGACGATACATTTGTTGTCCTTTCTGTGGTAGAAAAGGTATAGCGACCACTCTGACAGTTCTTTTGGTTCTAATGTGAAGGCTTCCTCATATGTCATGCAGGAGAATACAACCTCCATACTAGTTCATTTAAGGACTTTCCTAAATTCCATCCCAAGAGTGAGAGGATTACAGCCTCCATGCCAGTTCTATCCTTGAGTTCTTGCTCAAAGAAATTTATGTAAAGATGTTTAGTACTGTGCTCAGGCTTTCAGTACCTGGCATAACCGTTAAGTCTAAAACGAGCGTCTATCTATCAATGCGCTATAAGACGTTACTAGAGGTAGAAATATGATACACAATGCTGATAACGTTCAGCAATGAGTCTTTGTCAGTGGTGCCTTGGTCTTCCCTAGGTGTGAGAAGGGAGCACACTCACTCTTTTTAGTCCGTGGGTGTTGGTGGTGGGGTGAAGGTAGTTTATTCTGCAGACGAGAGGAAGTGTGGGGTGATTGCCATTCAATGCATGACTGAAATTGGTCACCTACCGCAGCAAACGTGAATAGTGTTTATAGTGATTGATTAGAAAATTTGCAAGCATCACCTTGACAGAAAGCTTCACTACACAAAAACTTCTGCAGTGTCAGTGTTTCATTGACTAGCATCATATCAATATCATGCCTACCCCCACTTTCCATTTCACATTAATGTGATGGAAAATAAACACTATACATCTGGACAGGCCCACAACACACTGACATTTTTCTGGAAATGTAGTCCCTTGGTGGTGCCAACCGAATCAGTGCTAACCCATTTGTGGTCCAGTGGGCTAGCTGGAAAATGTAGAACAAGGAATCATGGTTTTTAAACTGGCCTCCCATTTGGCTACATTGCTGGTCCATAGCAGTCTCTTTTAGAATTAATTCATCTGCCCTCTTGCAGTGCCCTGTACCGCTTTTCCCTAATGTGAAAATACATGAACAATTTAAAACAGGTTTAATTGAAGAAAGAAACTCCAAGGGCGTATTCCTGGATACGGTCCCAGCATGGTTTTCATTTTCACATTAAGTGCTGCTTAACACCTCGTGTCAATGAACCATATTAGCATCTCTAAAGGCCAAAGTGTTCCGAAGCTGCATTATGTAGGGTCCCTCTTGTTACAGCTATTTTCTTTCAGCCACAAACTGGTGCCTCTTCTTACTTATTTAAGGCTGATGGAGTGAGAAATGGGCACCCTGACAGACTTCTCAAAGTGTCCCATAATGGCAGTGCAAAGCCACCTGGTGAGCACCACTATGCTTGTCCTGTGAGTGGCAACAAGAGCGAGAATTGGCGCCCTGCAGCAGTGCAGTGTGGGCTTTGAGACAACCCAACAGAAGACAGGACGGTCCGCCACCCTAACAGATGGTATGATTGTATATGCTGGCCTGGACGGTAAACTCCTGAGGGAAAAGGGGGTTTGCATTAAGCTAACAAATCCACCTCCTGCATGACTGGAAGGAGAAAGGTCGATCAAGTGGAGCATTGAAATCACTTGTCCATCTGCTCATTCCTTCTAGTCACAGTCGCCAACAGTGAAGAAGCACATAATAAATAAAAAAGGTTCAAATATTGTGGAAGAAGTGCTTTGGTTTTACTATGTACTGTCTGAGTCGTTGAAATTGAGCAAACGTTTAACCCCTTCTGTGCCCATGACGAGCTGGACTCGTCATGGGCCGCGGTTGCGCTGTGCCCATGACGAGTCCAGCTCGTCATGAACCCCGCCCGCTAATGCAACGGCCAGCACAGGGCGGGGAAAGGGCGTGGCACACAAGGGGTTAAAGAACGCAGATAAGGTTTTCTGTGCTACCAGTTTTACGACCTGGAGGAACACCATAGTAAAACAAAACAAAACACCAAAGCAGTTCTGTTCTTTATATGGAGTCAATTAGCACAATATAAAATAACTCAACCAATCAATGTACAATAGACGCAGCAAGTGACTGTGTCTCTGGAAAATTATTCAGATTGCTGCTCCTCTGGCAAAACAAGGTCTTGCACTTTGAGGTCATTATCACAGCAATAAAAATTTCTGTCACTTTCCCATTGCATGAGCAAAAGATATGCCTCCTTCGAAATAGTGGAATTAAGAGAGTCAAACCGAATAGCTTCGTTCAAATATCCAAAATCTAGTTCTGCAGCTATTGTCCCATGCAATTGTTTGTCAAATCCAGTGATGATCCTTTTGCTGTAATATTTGATGGCACATAGGAAATATCCCGTTACCCTGAAACCGGTCCCAGGATGCTTGTTTCTGATCCAGAAGCGGGTCTCTTGCTCACTTTGCCACTGGATTCAAGATAGACTGGCAGATGAGGGGTGTTTACCCGAAACCAGTTCCAGGCTGCTTGTTTCCGGTCCAGGGAAAACCTGGCTTGGCAGTTCAGGCTGGACTGTTCCCATGAGGCACAGGGTCAAGACTGATTTGCATGTGGCTGTGTCCAAACTGGGGTGGCAAAATGAGCTAAAGAATGATGATGGATTAAACCCAGATCTGTGACTGGGGGTGAGAGTCTGATTAGTTTCAGTGCGTCGTCCATCATATCCTCATCATGGAGGAATGATGTGGTCAGGAACAAGAACGCTTCTGCATTTAAGTTGCCAAAGATCTGTACCCACAAAGATTTTGTTGAACTGTGATAGGCTGATAATACCCTTTGTTCTACATTTGCTACCACAGTAAAATATTTTTTGTTCTGTCACAGTCTTTCTCTATTGAAACTGAGGGCACAAACCTATGATGAAGTAGAACATGGCAGGAAAGTAGCATAATACTAATTAATTAATTAATGTGCCAGCAACAACCACATGAACTGCATGTCGACTGTGGAGCACGTTGTACAAATCTAGTAATGCAGGCTTCAACACTGACATGCCCACTTATAGAAGATGCACTTCTTTTTGTACAAGTACATGAGAATCTGTTTGGGCAATTCATGCTTTCCACACAAAATTCTTAGACCTCATCCAAAATATTTTGGGTAGGTCAAGTAAAAGTGTTGAGAATACAACCATTGTGTCCAACATGCTGGACGGTCCATTTAAAAACTGTTCAAAAAGTGAGAAACAACTATTCTGGGAACCTTAGAAGAATTTTCAACTTCCAGGACCAGCGGTGATGTGCCTGCCTTTGTCTGTGGTTTGAATTCTCAGAAAGGACGAACTGTACTAGGGCCTTGGGTTGCTATTCAAGTAATCAAGACCCTTGAATATTTGACTGTTGCGCCATGCAAGGACACCCGCAAACTATATCAGTTCTGCTACCTGCAGTGAATGCAACAACATGGACCATCAATCTTTTGACAGGCTGCTTTACTGCAATAACCACATGATTGGCTAGTATTACCGTAATACCACAGAAAGTGACAAGACCGTGACAAATCCCTTAACAGATTGATGTGTCAGCAGAAAATTTGTATCCTCTTAAAGACTACTATCGTCCTCCATATTAGGTCTCGCGCCTAGCGATGCAGTGCCCTGGAATTGTACACGCTTGTGCGTGTGTTTTTACTTTTGTGGCCTGCTATTGGCCTTTGCCTGCGTGTTTGTTTTATAGCACACAATAGGCCAAAGGCGGGCGCATTGCTCCGCCCATGGCCTATTGGTGTCTATTACGCGCATTCCTGCCATATGGTTTCAATTATCGTGCCCAGACACGGGCGCAATAATTGAAACCATATGGCTCGCTGTGGCGCGCGCGCACCACTCGCGGGCTTCTATGTTTTTGAAGCGATCGCAAAAGTGAAAGCGATCGCTTTCCCTGCAGCTTGCTTATGCCTTCTCGTTTTCAGTAAGGGTTCATTGCTGCTAGTTATTCTATACCCTTAGTTTTTTCGGTCGGGAATTTTAAAAGAATTACAGGTGCATTACTGAACGTCTACAACAGTTTCGGTTTGAACAGCTACACATGCGTAAATGTGCACAGTTATGAACGAGTTAATGCTTAACAAAAGTGCCTTTGCAAGTACTAATCCTCATGGAGAAACCCCTGTCCTTAACACCCCGCCCCCACCAATGTGGAGTGTGTACTCGTCCTCTACAAACCCTAGTCAATAATTTACTCCTGCGCTTCACGGTAGTAAAACTACAATCACTTCCAGGATGGGAATGGGCTGAGGAAACGTTGTGCAATATCAACAAAAGAGGTGTGCGGGTGTTCGCCATCTTTCCGGGTCACCCTGCCATGGAAAATCCACTCACCGCTCATGGGCGCGGCTTTGCTTCCACACAATATTACACCAGAGTGGTGTAATATTACATGTGAATAAACTGATTTATGAATGTAAAGTCACGGTTTTTGAAGAGATAACGTGAGTTTGCACCGGTAATCAATCCATCTGTTGGGTAGGTTGAACATGCAGGCGCAAGTGTCTTCGGGAATCCTATCAAGTCCCCTGAAAGCGGAGACCCTCCGGAGCACACAGTTTAGAACGAGCCCTAGCAAAAGCCACACACGGGGACCTAAGAACATCAAAGTGTCTTAGGGGTGCTGTAGGGATCCCCTCTGCTGTACGTGCTCTGCAATGTCTACATCCGGTCATTAGCTAATCTCACTAGGACATTTGGATGCTAAGCTCTATCTTACGCTAATAACACACACATCACTGTCCGACAGGCTAATCCGTGTCACGGTTCTCTAGCCACCCTAACCTGCTGCCTGAAGGCCACCCAACAGAAGGTGGAACACATTTCTTTTAAAGCTAGGGTCTGATGAACAGTACTGCCTTCACCCAACTCCGAGATGACATCTGTTAGTTTTGTCAGTGTTTACTCAGGTTGTGCAATACTGCACTGTTGTAGAACATGGCCAAAAATATCGACAAAGCAAATAGCTCTTACAGACGAGATCTACTAATTTTATCAATGCTTTTTTTCTAAGCCATGCTGCTGTACAACATGGCTAAACATTGACAAGGGCAATAGCTCACATCAGGTAGGCGAGACCTATTGGCTTTGCCAATGCTTGTGTTTCTTTTCTATGCTGCCGCTGTTGGAACTTTCTTTCCTCGCACACCTTGGGATTTAACTACATTTCCCAGCGGCCCGACTCTTTTTCATGCTGCGGGTGTTGGTACTACATCTCCCAGCACCCTTTGGGATGATACCACATTTCCCAGCATCCTCAGCGGCCTTCCAGTCATCCAAACAATTTAAACACTGGCATCCGGGAGCTTCTTTGCATCTACCGGTCCGGACACTTGCCTCGGAGACAACGGTCTCCTACTCACGTGCGTACCCACGCTCCGGCTATCAGCTTGGGGCTCTCCTCTGCTTCATGTCACCCCCCAGTCCCAGTGTGTCAGTCTCGCGTTACTGAGACTTCCACGCTCCAGCTGTCAGCTCGGGGCTCTCCTTCGCCTCATGCCACCCCCCAGTCCCAGTGTGGCTGTCTCACGTTACTGAGACTTCCAGGGTCCGGCTACCTGCTCAGGGCTCTCTGTCGCCTCATGCCATCATTTCCAGTCCTAGCTGCTCCATCTCACTTATTAAAGACTCCTTTTGACCGGCAGCATTCGAGCTCTGGGTCCCCTGGCCCACGCCACACTCAGGATGGATCTTTTTATTCACCTTCATTTTCTTTCAATTTCACGTCAGCACCGTGGACCCGGGTCTCTTGGCCCTTGCCGCCCATATTGGCGGTCAGACGCGGCCAGTTATCTCTCCTGCTGGGTGCATATTTTTGAACTGCTTTTCAGGAAGATTCAACGTGGAATCCCATGTTCTGCATTGAGCGGGCTTGTGGTTTTACCCATTTCTGGGCCTTCTCATTTCCTTGGCCTAAGATATTTACCAGTAATCACAGGCCATGTGGGTTGTTTCCCATTCCTCCTCCCATGGAGGCACGTTCTTCCCTTTAAAAATAAGTCTCGAAGGGCACCACTTCTGTACTGTTCTATCGGGCCCAGTCCTTCATTTACTGGCAAGTTATTAAACATCCAGCCATTAATCTTCACTAACCCTTCTTAGGTGCTGGCAGGTTACCCCTTTGTCCCTCCCTTCTCTCTCCCCCTACCTCCCACGGTTTGTACCTCCGGGTCAAACGCTTGTCCATCAGCCCACCTTCCAACTGGCCTGAGATTACTGTTGTCATTACGGGTTGCTCCCTGAAAGATTTACATATTTATTTTAAACAAACAACTGTTTTGGTTTTGTTTGCAGAAAGCATTGTGCTTATTCCTAATAAAGAAATAGCTCTTTAATTACTCAAAATGCGCCTTGCCAATGTTCACTTTTGTGAACTTTTACTTGACTTATTTGAAAGGAAAAATCACAAAAAGAAACAGCAGACTTCCCTTTTATTGCTATTGAGACCGACTTTCATTCTTGAGAATCTATTGGCGGTTTAACATCATGTGAGTTATGGTCTGGCTTTGTTCCTTAAAACAACACAAATGCAGCATGTAACCATGATAACAATCGTGACTGGCATGCTAATGTAGTGTCTCATATATTTCAAGTACGCCCCAAAATAATAGCAGCAAGTACTCTGTTTTCCCACGCCACGTGTGAACACATCCTGGTGCCCCTTTGATAAAAAACAAGCATTGGCATAGCCAATAGGTCTCGCCTTTGGGACCTTATAAGTGTTTAGCTATGCAACAGTTGCATAACTAAATACTTAAAAGGTCCCAAAAGCGAGACCTATTGGCTATGCAAAGCGGCCGTGAAGCCGTGAAAGTTATCGCGGTAAAGAGCGGCGCGCGCGCCCGCGCACATGCACTGTATCGCTAGGTTGGCCTGGTAGCACTTTTTGGAGCCCTCTCAATAAGTCTCGCCAGACCAGCGCATGCGCTGGGTCAGGCGAGACCTAAAAAGTGTGAGGCAGCCACATTCTTCAAAAAGTGCTAAAGGTTGGGGAAAGGATGAAAGGAACCCTACAGTGATTTTAAAACACGGAAACAAACGTTTTCTCTATATTTCACTTTTATCAGATTGGGGGTTTGGACTGCAATCAGTATTACGCTTTATTTTTAGGTGTAAAAGGCGGAGTTTTTCTTTTTATATTGTAATTGTAATTGCATTATACAGTGCCTCCTGACGAGGTGTATATGTCACAAAGGAAGTGTGTGTAGGTAACATTTCAAAGATACAAACGAAACAATCCAATTAAAATAACATGCTACCTTCAAACACAAAAACAATTGGGGTAAAAAAACAGTTATACACATACTAATTTAAAGGTGCAAACGTATTCAATTATAATGTTCAATTACGCAGCATTGCACGCAAAATATCAAGTTGGGTACTATAAGCAGACAAGCGCTATCTTTTAGTTACAATCCAAACAGATTCACTGCTTGTTAAACCTCCTTCCACACAACCTAGAACAAGCATTTGCAATGCACTAGGTCTCGCATTTATGCGAGTTTAAGCTGTTGGCATTGTAAATTAGTGCATTTTATTTAAGTTTTAAAAACAAAAATAAAAGGCATTGTTATTTGCAATGTGAATAGTTCAAACTCGCATAAATGCGAGACCTATTGCATTGCAAATGCTTGTTTGAACTGTAAGGGATCCACACATATGAAAACCTTGAAAAGCTGCCTACTATAGGCAATGACTGAACCAATTGTCAAATTCCGAGAAATCGAGCATTTACTCCTCCGAGACCAATGATTCACATTATGAAGTATGTACTAGTACTTATCATTCTTGGATCTGGCAGACATGCTCCAAAGAATGTTTCAGACGGAGAGACCATTCCTTAGACAATAGGAGAAGCCACTACATATCCTTTTACTAATCCCTAATGAGAGTCTTTGCCGACTGAAAACTTGGTTACAGTCAACAATAACTCAGAAAAGACTGAATCATGTTACCATAAATGTAAAGAGATGATGGATTCAAATAGTATACCTGGCTCCAACGAAAGACTTTGGGCCTAATTTTGAGATTGGCGGATGGAGTATTCTGTCACAAATGTAATGGAGTACTCTGTCCACTAAACTCTAGGTCTGCCTGCTTCATTTAGAGAGCCCCTGTTGGCTCCATTGACAAAAAGCTTCCCAGATGGAGTAGAGCGGACTGTGTAACAACTAATTTTGTCCATCTGGTGGACAGAAAATTCAAAATTCAGACTTTTCAAAATCACCCTTTTTTCAGGTCACAACCTTCTTTTTAACCATTTAAATGTCACCCCTATGGAGGTCTTGTTGCCAATAAGGCTGGGTGCATGACACTTAAATTTAGCACATTAAGAAATTAATGTTAAACATGTCCATACAGTGAAAAAGTACAGAAAAGCTATTTTGTACTTGAGCAAGGCTGGCTGTTTCATAGTATGCAGGGTTACATTACTACATTTAATAATGCAACTTTTGGTTAGGAAATAGCTAGAAAAATTGTCATGAAACGATGTTTAAGTCATTAAAAATCCACTTCAATGGTAAAGGCCCATTTTTGATAAATATTAAGGAAAACACTTTTAGTAAGTTACCTTTTCCTTGCCCAAAGCCTCTGGAGGCTTGTTTGCATGTGTTCTCCCACTTCTACCAGGCAGGAATTAGCATTTGAATATGTGTGAATGGGTGTGAGATGCATCCTAGGAGCAAACAATAGGCTGACCTGAATGGGCAGAGATGATTCCTCTGAACCTGACAGAATATGCTGGGTAGGCCTTTGAGCATCCTTTGACATTACAATTTCATATCCTTCTTGAATGTTAATTCTTGCTTGATAGGTCAGCTGTCTTACATATGCCACCTGGGGCACACTTCAAGGGGCAATGCCAGGATGCCAAAACAATTCTTGTGTACCCACTGTCTGGTTGCTGGAAAACCCTACTTTGATGCATCAGACGTCTGTCTCTAGGCTTATTGGGTTTGCTTCAAACTGGATTTTAGTGTTAGATGTGGGAGGACTCCAGTATTACCACAATACACTCTTACCGCCCCCACCCCCAGTCCTCCGAGCCCATGTTTAGAGTGGCGAAAGACTTTCACCAGTTTGAAAATGCTAGAAGTGGGTAGGATTGGCCCAGAAGCTTTTACTCCATTAGTTAGGGCATGCCCAGCAGTCATTCCACCCCCGCCTTCCCCCACCAGCTTGGGTTATGCATAAATGTGGCACATCCAGGCACCCACTTCGGAATATTCCTGGCCCGGAGGAAGTTCAGAAGAGAACTGAACCGGCTGTCTGCGACCTGAGAAGAGCCCTGAAATAAATGCATCTTCTCTCTCTTGTATCAAGAATGAAGAAGTGGGTTCCCAGGTTCATAAGTCTGACCTCCTGTTACAGCTACAGGGACACAGCAAGCAACAAGAGGCCTTTTCCTGCAACTGAATATGGACTGGCCCCTGCAGTTTGGCTTCTGCCTGGCAACCTTTGAGTCTCTAAATGCCTCCCCTGAAGTTCAATTGGACTTTAGAAGTGTAATCCTGTGATGGATTGTGTCGTAAAGGAATAAAGTCAAAAGGTAAAATGTTTCACCAGGATAACCATGTGGGTATATTCCACCTGAGCTCTATTGCAGTCAGTGGCAAATTGCCACCGGGGCCTGGACTACAGTGACCATTGGCTATCAATGGCATTTTATGCTTCTTGGCACTATTTCAACGTAAAACTTAAAAAATTCCTATCTGCGGTTCTGCTGATTTTTGTCATTTTGTTTCGGGAATTTTACTCTATTTTCAAATTCAGTTAGGTATCGTTTTTGTTTTGCTTTTCCACTTTCTTACTGTTTTGGTACTGCATAAATACTTTATGCATTGCCCTAAATTTAAACCTGAGTGCTCTGTGCCATAACTATCATGGGCTTGAGCTCACGATAATGTAGTGACTTTGAGGAATGAATGGTTTGAAGATTATGATACTTGAGTTGGGTAGTTACTTTCCCAAATAATAATCAAATGTCTTACACAGTCTCAATGTCTTTCACTGTGAGGGTTGTAAAAAGCTCATTTGCACCATTCAAGTAATTTCTTTTTCGAAAAAATAAACCTTGTGATGTCAGGTGAGAGAAATAACATGAGAATTCTCTTGTACACGCATGTAAACACCTAGAACTATTATGCTTTTTGCTAAGACCAGCTATTTAAATGAATACATGACTATATGAACTAGAAGCACACTAAAACAATACACGATACATGTAATGCACATTGATGCAGAATACTGAACTGCATCAGCTACAGCAAGGGAGCAACAGTGAATACATCTATTATACCACAAGGAACAAGTGCAGGAAAAAATGCTTCACTAAAGATCTGTTACAGGAGAAGGAAGATGTATTTATAGATGTTACACCTTTCACAAATGCACGTTCTCTTTATTGAAATTATTTTAAAACACTGAGAAATGTTGTATGATGCACAAACAATGTCTTTGCAACATGGCTGTTAGAAATGGGGGTCTCTAGTTGGCCAGGGCTTGCACCTTTGTCCAAGTAGGGACCCTTCTTCCTAGTCAGGATAAGGGAGTTACACTCCTAAAATAACCCCTGCTCACCCCCTTGGTAGCTTGGCACGAGCAGTCAGGCTTATCTTAGAGGCAGTGTGTAAAGCATTTGCACATAACCAACAGTAATACAGTGTAAGCACTACAAACGGACACCACACCAGTTTAGAAAAATATCCAATATTTTTATATACTTAAGACAGGACCAAAATGATAAAAATCCACAGTACAGTACTTTAAAAATCTTCAGTTATCACAGTATCCTTGAAGAACAGTTACTTGACAATAGCTCCGTCCGGGGCTATCACGACGTCGTGAACAACCAAATCCAAACAGTTCTGGCTGACCGCGGCGTCGCAGGTGAGCTACGGTGTCGAGAAGACCCGCAAACAGTACCTTTCAGAAATGCAGGTTGTTGGTGACCTCTCGTTGTCCCACGCGTTGCAGGTCGATCTCCTCTCTGATAGAATCAGGAGCGCAGGCGTCGGGTGCTGCGGTGCGAAGTGCAGCGGTGCACCATGCTTGCCCTCAGGTCGCGGTGCGAGCAGCGGCTCTGGGTTTCACATGGCGTCATCGGTGAGACCAGGGTTGCGGTGTGAGAAGAAGGCGGTGCTCGTCACGGTGCTGGCAGGTCACGGTGCAGCAGCGGCGGCGTCGTCGTTGCTAAAGCGCCGTCGCCAGCTGATAAACTGGAGTCGATGGCACCGGCGTCGGTAGGCCAAAGCTGCGGTGCGGCATGAGGGTGATGCGTCGTGTAACTTTACATGCGGTGCCCTCCAACCACGGTGCAAGCAGCAGCGTCGAGTCCGGCATGGAGCGTCGTCGTCGGGGATACCAAGGCGTCGTCGTGAAGCGAGGCGGTGCGGAGTACGGTGCCCACAGGTCGCGGTGTGAGCAGCGGCTCGGTGGCAGCATCAGCAGGCGTCGTCGGTGAGACAAGGGTCGCGGTGCGGCATTGCGGCAGTGCTCTCTGCGGTGCCAAAGGTTTGTCGTGAAGCAAGGTGGTGCGGAGTGCGGTGCCCACAGATCGCGGTGCAAGCAGCGGCTCTTGACAGCGTCGACAGACGTCGTCGGTGAGACCAAGGTTGTGGTGTAGCGTTGCAGCGGTGCCCACTGCGGTGCCTTCAGGACAGCGGCGTCGTAGACGGCATCAGGCTTGAAGTCTTTGCTGTTCCTGAGACTTCTTGAACAGGGGAAAAGCTCTACCTAAAGCCCTTGGAGAAACTCACAAAAGTAGATTGCAGAAAGGTCAGTCCAGTCCTTTCACTGTCCAAGACAGAAGCAGCCACTGCAGGCCAACACAGCAAAGCACACAGCAAAGTGGTAGTTCCTCCTCACAGCTTCTCCAGCTCTTCTTCTTGGCAGTCTTCTTGATCCAAAAGAGTTCTAAAGTTCTGGGTTCTGGGTCCCCCTTTTTATCCTCAATTTATCTTTGTTCTCTGAAGGCAGAGAGGCCTTTGCATAGTCCAAACCAGTTCTGGTCAGTGCTGGAGCACTTTGTTGACAAGGCTCCTTCTTTCCTTTCACAGTGTAGGCCAGGGACATCAGACGCACCACAGGAGGTGGAGCCAGCATCGTGGAGGGAAGGCACAGCCCTATTCAGGTCCCAGGTGCAACTCTTCCCACCCATCTACATGTAGATCTTGCTATTCAGCCTTGTGCTGACTCACCCTGTCTCCTGGAATCCCCCAGCCCCTGTCATTCAAACTCCAGACAAGGAATACACAACCTAGCAGAGGCAGGCTTGGATGGTTAGACAAGAAAATACCTACTTTCTAAAAGTGGTATTTTCAAACACGGAATGTTAAAACCAACTTCACTAAAAGATGCATTTTATCATTCTGAGTTCAGGCATACTAAACTCGAATTTCTACCATGTTCCCTGGGTCAGTTAGGATTATAAGATGTAATAATCAAACTGCCCATTCTGGCCTATGGGGAACAGGTAGCCTTGCAATAGTGAAAAACGAAGTACGCTGTAATTCACTATCAGGGCATGTCCTACCTTTCACATACAATGCAGCCTTCCCATGGGGGTACCTTGGGCCTACCAGAGGGGCTACTCACATGTAGAAAAGGGAAGGTTTAGGGACTTGCAAGTGTGTGTACTTGCCTAGTCGACATGGCAGCCCCAGGCTCCGCACAGGCTCTGCAATGGCAGGCCAGAGTTACACTTTACGGGCTGTTTGCGTCTGTGGCACAATCCAGTGCTGCAGCCCACCAACAGCATTTGATTTATAGGCCCTGGCACTCGCAGTGCACTTTACTAGGGACTGACACATAAATCAAATAGGCCAATCATGGAAACACTAATCCATAACACAGTTTATATAGGAGCGCCTGCACTTTACGACTGGACAGCAGTGATGAAAGTGCGCAGAATCATTACACCAGCAAAAACAGAGTCAAAAACGGGAGGTCAGAAAGCAAAAAATCAGGGGAAACACGCCAAAAATTGCCAAGTCTAACACATTTCCCCTCCAGCTGAAAGTAGGAAGAGCTCCCCAAACTCCTGGGAGTTCTCTTCACTAAGGCGGAAGAACCTGGACAGACCATCTGCGTTGGCGTGTTCTGTGTCAGGGCGATGTCCCACCGTAAAGTCCATTCCCTGTAGGGAGATGGACCACCTCAGCAGTTTTGGATTCTCACCCCTCATTTGCATCAACCATCTGAGGGGCCTGTGGTCTGACTGAACCTGGAAGTGAGTCCCAACCAGGTATGGTCTCAGCTTCTTCAGCGCCCAGACCACAGCAAAAGCTTACCTTTCTATGGCACTCCACCTCTGTTCCCTGGGGAGTAGTCTCTTGCTAAGGAAGACTACAGGCTGATCTAGGCCCTCTTCGTTCAGTTGTGAGAGCACCGCTCCCACACCATGCTCTGAAGCGTCAGTCTGCACGACAAATTCTTTGGAGAAGTCATGTGCCTTGAGCACGGGCACCGTGCACATGGCTGCCTTCAGGGCATCAAAACCTTTCTGGCAGGACTCAGTCCAGATCACCTTCCTGGGCTGCTTCTTGGAAGTCAGCTCTGTTAAGGGGGCAACAATGGTGGCGTAGCCCTTAACAAATCTCCTATAGTAGCCGGTGAGACCTAAGAAGGCTCTCACTTCTGTCTGGGTCTTGGGGGGTTCCCAAGCCAGGATGGTGTCAATCTTGGGTTGTAGGGGCGCCACCTGGCTTTTTCCAACCTGGTGTCCCAAGTACACCACAGAACCCTGCCCGATCTGGCACTTACTGTCCTTGATCGGGAGGCCTGCACCTTGCAGAGTCCGCAGCACTTTCTCAAGGTGCTGTACATGTTCTTCCCAGCTGGAACTGAACACAGCAATGTCATCCAGGTAGGCGGCACTGAAATCCTCCAGTCCAGCCAACACCTGATTGACCAACCTCTGAAAGGTGGCAGGGGCAATCTTCAACCCAATGGGCATCCCCTGAAACTGGTAATGACCTTCTGGGGTTGAGAATGCTCATCTCTCCTTGGCCCCATCGGTTAAGGCAATCTACCAGTACCCAGACGTTAAATCAGACATGCTGAGGAACCGGGCAGCTCCCAACCGATCAATGAGCTCATCATCTCTGGGGATGGGGTGCGCGTCAGTTCTGGTGACGGCATTGAGCCCACGGTAGTTCACAAAAAAGTTCTGGAGTGGCACTGGGTGCAGCAGCCTTTGGGACCAAGACCACTGGAGGGCTCAATCATCCCTAACGCCAACATCTTAGAGACCTCCTCCTTGATGGTGGCTGTGAGAAGGTGGCCTGATATATGCTGTCCACTAGTTCTAGTGGGCACCTTGTATCAGTCCAAACAACCCCTTATGGTGATAGGTTAAAGACAACCTTTATTGAAAGCTATCCTAGTGGTAGCTATGGAGAGCAGCCTTCAGGCTAAGTCTTGAAGGAGTGTAAAGCAGCTTGTTTTACCAGTCTATAATCTCTTGAATGATCAAATGAAAGGTCAACCACACCAGGTATATATTTAAAATATATGTATTTAGGTTAACACACACCCCTCTAGTCTCTTTATGAGACGAGTTCGAAGTACTTAAGTTACAAGATAGCAATCATCAGTAATAGCACAAATACACGTTTGGACCCTAGGGGCGTACCAAACCATGTACCAAAAAAGTGGTATAAGAACCACAACTGGAATAGACACTAGGCCTATAGCCCGTAGAATCGTTGGTACCCCAAGGAACCATCCAAGGTAGTGACACAGGAGACCCACGGGGACTGTATGCAGTGTGAAAACACAACCGCGGGTTCTCGTTATCTTCTATGGGCAATGTCGCGGTTGGAAATTTAAAGATTAGGGACACTTCTAATCGAGTCAGGACCAAACCCTTTTGGACTTAAGAAGTTCTAGGGCTAGCACCCACAAGAGCACCGGAGTACTCGAGTTACCTCACCATGGGAAGCCGGGTGCATAGGTGTCTTTTGGTGTCGGGTCGTCGATTTCCATGGGAGCCTGCAAAGAACTGCTGCTGCCGTGAAGAGGTGAAGTGTCCGAAGAGATCCAAGCCTGGATCTGGGATGGAAGGAACCTGAAAGCAGAGGGGACAGAGTCTGGGTCACTAGCCAGTGCCGAGGGCAGGATGGACCAATGCCCACAGATGTCGGGTGCTTCAGGTGAGTTGATGGGTGTCTTGACTCTTCAGCCACGAGGTCCAGGAGGCGTCGACGAAGTCCACGAGCCTGATTCGAGCTGTACCACGAAGTCTGTTGAGTGCTGCGGTGTCGGCGACCAGAATGGACCCAACAAGCCTTGGCAACGGCAAGTCACTGTAATTTAGAGAAAGGACTGCGGTGCAGACCAGCAAGGTCTGAGGAACTCACCCAGCGAGGCTAAGTCAGGGCACGTCTGGAGCAACCAGGTGAGCCCAATTAGAAAAGGAGTTGCTTTCGTGGGGACCTTCTAGCCAATGGGCTAGTTATCGCAAAGGAGCCTTGAGTGGTCGCACTTGAAGCTGGTCCACGGGTCACTTGTGGAGTGGAGACCAACAATCTTCAGTGCAGGAGGTGCTCAAGGCTGGGGCTACTCGGAGCCCAAAGCACAACTTCGAGGAGGACCAGGAAGATAGTGATGCTGCAAAAGTTCACGGTGTCCAGGGGTCACGGTTCCACGTCACCCTCGATAGCCACGGGCCTCAGCTTTGCTGTGGACTCAGGGTAGCCTCGGTGAAGTCTGGAAATCCACCTCTAGGGATGCAGAGACTTCGGCTTCCGGCGGGAGCTTCAGAATTGCAGACCGGTCAGTTGCTTCTTTGGTGCCTGCCAAGGGAGATTTCTTTAGTCTTCTAGTCAGGATAGAACGTCGAAGGTCCAGGATGTAGGTTGCAGAGTTTCGTCCAGGGTAATCTAAAGTCCTAGGGACTGGATTCCTATACTTATAGTAAGTTTAGGGGATGGACTAGCTCTAAGGCCCCACCTATGGGTGGGCCTGGAAAGAGGGGTGGTTACACCCATTTCCTTTGTCCAGTTTCACACCAGAGCATGGGCAGGTAGCTCCTGCAACCGGTTTGAACTGAGCTATGCACAGGGACAGCAAACGTGCCCCCAGTGCAGGACTTCAAAGTATCAGAGAGTGCTCCCGCCCAGCCCCAATACACATCTGCCTGTCTGGGGAGGTGGTCACACCTCCCTTCGACAGGAAACCTATTGTCCAGGCCTCCCCTGCCGGAGTTTCGGTCAGTAGCAGGAGGGCAGAGGCATCCATTTTGTGATGCCAGGGCTCAGGAAAGTCCTACCGGGTTTAGCCAGCGTGAACATGTCTCTCCCTCTAGAAGGGTGGAATGCTACCCCCGCCGCCAGAACTGGCGGGGGGAGGGGTAGTATTCCAAAGCGTTTGACACCAAACACGACATGTTTTGATGCAGCCATCCCAAAGTTAAATGCAAAAAGATCAATTGATGGACAGAATGCAGAACAATGTCGTACATTCACCCCAGTACAGAGATCTGGGCCTAAATCCATCGGTGTTTTGATCACCATGCCATTCCAGTTTGGACCCAGCCATATGCAAATCAGTCTTGACCCTGTGCCCAATGGGAACAGTCCAGCCCGAACTGCCAGGCCAGGTCCTCCCTGGACTGGAAACAAGCATCCTAGGACCGGTTTCGGGGTTTCACACCTCTTCAGCCAGGATAGCTTGATTTCAGTGGCATGGAGAGCACGGGACTCACGTCTGAGCATACCCGTCCCACTCGGGGTGACATGCAAAAAGAACAATTGATGGACAGAATGCAGAACAATGTCATACATTCACCCCAGTACAGAGATCTGGACCTAAATCCATCGTTTTTTTGCTCACCATGCCATTCCAGTTTGGACCCAGCCATATGCAAATCAATCTTGACCCTGTGCCCAATGGGAACAGTCCAGCCCGAACTGCCAGGCCAGGTCCTCCCTGGACTAGAAACAAGCATCCTAGGACCGGTTTCGGGGGTTTCACCCCTCTTCAACCAGGATAGCTTGATTCCAGTGGCATGGAGAGCACAGGACTCACGTCTGAGCATACCCGTCCCACTCGGGGTGACAAATGCAAAAAAAACAATTGATGGACAGAATGCAGAACAATGTCATACATTCACCCCAGTACAGAGATCTGGGCCTAAATCCATCATTTTTTTGCTCACCATGCCATTCCAGTTTGGACCCAGTCATATGCAAATCAGTCTTGACCCTGTGCCCAATGGGAACAGTCCAGCCCAAACTGCCAGGCCAGGTCCTCCCTGGACTGGAAACAAGCATCCTAGGACCGGTTTCGGGGTTTCACCCCTCTTCAGCCAGGATAGCTTGATTCCAGTGGCATGGAGAGCACGGGACTCACGTCTGAGCATACCCGTTCCACTCGGGGTAATAAATGCAAAAAGACCAATTGATGGACAGAATGCAGAACAATGTCATAAATTCACCCCAGTACAGAGATCTGGGCCTAAATCCATCGTTTTTTGCTCACCATGCCTTTCCAGTTTGGACCCAGCCATATGCAAATCAGTCTTGACCCTGTGCCCAATGGGAACAGTCTAGCCCGAACTGCCAGGCTAGGTCCTCCCTGGACTGGAAACAAGCATCCTAGGACCAGTTTCGGGGTTTCACCCCTCTTCAGCCAGGATAGCTTGATTCCAGTGGCATGGAGAGCACGGGACTCATGTCTAAGCATACCCGTCCCACTCGGGGTGACAAATGCAAAAAGAACAATTGATGGCCAGGTCTAAACAGGGGTGGCATGGTGAGCAAGAGAATTATGGATTTAACCCAGATCTCTTGACTGGGGGTGAATGTTTTGATTTGTTCTGCATTCCGTCCATCAATTGTGTGTCTTTTGCTTTCTCGCCCTAAGTGCACCAGGTATGCCCAGACGTGGGTCCTGGGCTCACTGTGCCACTGGAATCAAGCTATCCTGTCTGAAGAGGGGTGAAACCCCGAAACCGGTCCTAGGATGCTTGTTTCCGGTCCAGGGAGGACCTGGCTTGGCAGTTCGGGCTGGACTGTTCCCATGAGGCACAGGGTCAAGACTGATTTGCAGATGGCCAGGTCTAACAGGCTCCTCCACCTCTCCACTGAGAACACCAGATTGTCCACTGGCATGTCTGGCTGCTACCCAGGCCCTCAGCGCCTTTTGTAGCTCATCGTTCCTGGTGAGGCTTCTGACCTGGACTTTCAGGTTCTTGCAAAATGATTTTAACTCCTTCACATTGTAGGCTTCCAATCGATCCTCCTCAAAGGCAATTTCCATTGATGCAATAGATGATGCAGTTGATTCAGGCATGTTGAAGTAGCAAGTTCAAACTGGCAAGATCAAAAATAGGCCAAAAAGAAAAGGAGCCTGTATGTGGTACGTAATGGTCTGCGATATGGTAGTAGTGCACACCAATCACTGTAAGTCAAGTGCAAACACAAGTCCTATCCTCACCGCTGACAACCAATGTTAGAAATGGGGGTCTCTAGTTGGCCAGGGCTTGCACCTTTGTCCAAGTAGGGACCCTTCTTCCTAGTCAGGATAAGGGACTTACACTCCTAAAATAACCCCTGCTCACCCCCTTGGTAGCTTGGCACGAGCAGTCAGGCTTATCTTAGAGGCAGTGTGTAAAGCATTTGCACATAACCAACAGTAATACAGTGTAAGCAATACAAACGGACACCACACCAGTTTAGAAAAATATCCAATATTTTTATACACTTAAGACAGGACCAAGACGATAAAAATCCACAGTACGGTACTTTAAAAATCTTCAGTTATCACAGTATCCTTGAAGAACAGTTACTTGATGTCGATAGCTCCGTCCGGGGCTATCAGGGCGTCGTGAACAACCAAATCCAAACAGTTGTCGGGAAGACCCGTAAACAGTACCTTTCAGAAATGCAGGTCGTCGATGACCTCTCGTTGTCCCACGCGTTGCAGGTCGATCTCCTCTCTGATGGAATCAGGAGCGCTGACGTCGGCAGGCGTTGGGTGCTGCGGTGCAAAGTGCGGCGTGCGGTGTCCTCAGGTCACGGTGCACGCAGCGGCTCGGTGGTGGCATCAGATGGCGTTGGCGGTGAGATCAGGATCGCGGTGTGAGATGAAGGCGGTGCTTGTCATGGTGCTGGCAGGTCATGTGCAGCAGCGGCGTCGTCGTTGCTGAAGCGCTGTCGTCGGCTGACGAACTGGAACCAATGGCACCGGCGTCGGTAGGCCAAGGCTGCGGTGTGGGATGAGGGCGGTGCGTCGTGTAACTTTACGAGCGATGCCCTGGTGTCTTGTCCGGCGTGGAGCGGTGGAGTCGGGGATACCAAGGAATCGTTGTGAAGCGAGGCGGTACGGAGTGTGGTGCCCACAGCTCGCGGTACGAGCAGCAGCTCAGTTGCAGCGCCGACAGGCATCGTCGGTGAGACCAGGGTCGTGGTGCTGCGGTGCTCTCTGTGGTGCCAAAGTTTTGGTGTGAAGCGAGGCGGTGCGGAGTGCAGTGCCCATAGGTCGCAGTGCAAGCAGCGGCTCGGTGGCAGCGTCGACAGGCATCGTCGGTCAGACCAAGGTTGCGGTGCGGCATTGCGGCGGTGCCCTCTGCGGTGCCTTCAGGACACGGAGTCGGCAGCGGCGTCGTAGACGGCGTCGGGCTTGATGTCTTTGCTGTTCCTGAGACTTCTTGAACAGGGGGCAAGCTCTACCTCAAGCCCTTGGAGAAACTCACAAAAGTAGATTGCAGAAAGTTCAGTCCAGTCCTTTCACTGTCCAAGACAGAAGCAGCCACTGCAGGCCAACACAGCAAAGCACACAGCAAAGCGGTAGTCCCCCTTTTTATCCTCAATTTCTCTTTGTTCTCTGAAGGCAGAGAGACCTTTGCCTAGTCCAAACCAGTTCTGGTCAGTCCTGGAGCACTTTCTTTACAAGACTCCTTCTTTCCTTTCACAGTGTAGGCCAGGGACATCAGACGCACCACAGGAGGCGGAGCCAGCATTGTGGAGGGAAGGCACAACCCTATTCAGGTCCCAGGTGCAACTCCTTCCATCCATCTACATGTAGATCTTGCTATTCAACCTTGTGCTGACTCACTCTGTCTCCTGGAATCCCCCAGCCCCTGTCACTCAAACTCCAGACAAGGAATACACAACCTAGCAGAGGCAGGCTTGAATGGTTAGACAAGAAAATACCTACTTTCTAAAAGTGGTATTTTCAAACACAGAATGTTAAAACCAACTTCACTAAAAGATGCATTTTATCATTCTGAGTTCAGGCATACTAAACTCGAATTTCTAGCATGTTCCCTGGGTCAGTTAGGATTATAGGATGTAATAATCAAACTGCCCATTCTGGCCTTTGGGGAACAGGTAGCCTTGCTATAGTGAAAAACGAAGTAGGCTGTAATTCACTATCAGGACATGCCACATATACCAGGGCATGTCCTACCTTTCACATACAATTTACCCTGCCATGAGGGTACCTTGGGCCTACCAGAGGGGCGACTCACATGTAGAAAAGGCAAGGTTTAGGGACTTGCAAGTGTGTGTACTTGCCAAGTCGACATGGCAGCCCCAGGCTGCGCACAGGCTCTGCAATGGCAGGCCTAAATTACACGTTACGGGCTGTTTGCATGGGTGGCACAATCCAGTGCCTCAGCCTACCAACAGCATTTGATTTCTAGGCCCTGGCACTCGCAGTGCACTTTACTAGGGACTGACACATAAATCAAATAGGCCAATCATGGAAACACCAATCCATAACACAGTTTATACAGGAGCACCTGCACTTTACCACTGGACAGCAGTGAGGAAAGTGCTCAGAATCATTACACCAGCAAAAACGGAGTCAATAGCGGGAGGTCAGAGAGCAAAAAGTCAGGGGAATCATACCAAAAGATGCCAAGTCTAACAATGGCTTATCTCATAAGTGGAGCAACAGCCTAAGTAACTACCTTGTAAGTTGGTAGGGGCTAAAGAAGACATTGACACAATCAATTTAGAAAAAACTCACAAAAGAATGTTTCATGTGTTTACATTCTCTGAATAGCACGATCATCATTTCATCTGCACACTGTCAAGAAATATGATATGAAGCATTAAAACCTGTGGTTCTGCTCTATATTCCAGAAGTTGCCTGTGTGGCAGTTATTATAAACTGAAAATTACTGGAACGAGAAGACTCTCCAAGGATACAAAAATGATGTGCTGTTAGTCCAAAGGGGACAAATGAAAGCATTAGTGTCCTCTGTTTGTAATTTAAAGAATTTCTGCCAAAGTATGAAATGGTAACAGAATGGCATGTGAAATCAGTGAAACACTCTCTATGAGCGAAAGAGGTTTAGAGGACAATATTACTTCAATATCATTAACCCTCATTAACATGACAGAATGACATATTTTAGGATTAACATATGAGGCCTAAAATAATTTGTGATACCTGCATATTGGGAAAGCAAGAATTGGAGCTAACAGATTGAACCTTTGAGTTGATGAGGAAAGATGCCAATGTAAATGATGCTGGTGTTAAGAGAAGCATTTAAGACACCTACATCTCAGGAAATTAATTGTGAGTATGTCAGCTACTGACGTAGAGAAAAGATGTTCTACAGATAAAAAATGCAAAGTGGACTAAAATAGAAGGAATGGCACAACAAAATTGTATTGCTTGTATGAAAACCTGAGGACACAATGAACTCTTGGCAGTGGAAATTGTTGACACAAATTAAAACATCAGTAACTAGGAACTTTTGAAGCACAATTTTATATTTTACTTCTGTATTAACTTTAAATGCAGGGGTACATTGCAGGTATGTGGCATTATTATCAAACTGCTGTATACGTAATAAGAACAAGCATTTTCAAAGCCCATCGATCTCGCCTATGTGAGAGCTATTGGCTTGGTCAATGTCTTTTAGCCATGTTATAGAACAGCATAGCTAAAAGTAATAAAAAAAAGTTCTGACATCTACCTCTTGAGCACTGTCTCTGACGTGGTTATCAAGAAGCAGCACCTCATGATGAGGGTGTCTTTCAACATAGTGTGTCTTTTTCTCATCCAACAGTGCAAATCTTGCTGAGATTTGTAGCCCAAGCATTAAACAGAGAAAGAGAAACTATAAGTCACAGCATGCTTAGCAAAATGACCTGAAACATCAGGGCGGGCTGAAAGTCACACTCATGACAAGTGGCCAGGTGCCAGCTATCCCCTGATGCTGCGCTTGTATGGGGCATCACTCATGGCAAAGCTTGTCTCTCATGCCTCTTTCCTACCACAAGTTAAACAAGCATTTACAATGCAATGGTCTCGGCATTGTTTAAGTTAGAGCTATTGGCATTGCTCATGACATTCTTTTTGTTTATGTTTTTGTTTTTAAAACATTTAAAGAAACAGCATTGTTATTTACAATGTCAATAGCTTAATCACTCTCAAATGCGAGACCTATTGCATTTGCACCCACACACAGAGCCACACACCCAGAGCCACTCACATAGAGCAACCCACACACAAATAGAGCCACCCACAGAGCCACCTACACACACACAGAGTTACCCACACACAGACAGACCCACCATGCATAGAGCCACCTACAAAAAAAGTCACACACACAGAGCCACACACACAGAGCCACCCACACACACACACACACAGACCCTCCCCCACACACATACAGACCCTCCCCCACACACACCGAGCTACCCACACACACACTAAGCCACCCCCACACACAGAGCCACCCCCACACACACACAGAGCCACCCCCACACAGAGCCACCCCCACACAGAACCACCCCCACACACACACAGCCACACAGTAACCTCAAAATTTAGCACATATTTACTTTTTTCTGGATCAACTGACAAACCCCTCAACAGGCTCTATGAAGATTAAGATTTCATGAGTAATTTTTTTTTTACAACAGGAAGTGAAGTATAATTTGAAGGGAGCCAGATCCAAAATCTGAGAGCAAAATATATCCTGTTTTTATTAGAATAACTTGCCAGACGCTGCTCCTAACATGGTTTGGTAAATAGAGGAGACATCCTTGTTTGGTTTCCATGGCAGCTTCTTATGCAGAGGCAAGGCTCACACACGTGACGGAGGGCGGGGGTGCAAAGCCATGTCCATATGAGCCACTTCCAGGCTGCTCCCTCCCATGCTGTCAGTGGAATGTAGAGCAGACCAGCTGTCGGGGTTACGTGGGAATGAACACAAGTTAAAGGGCCATCCTTTCAAAGTATGCGCAGGCTGCAGGGTTCTCACGAGGGTTCAAAAGGTACCAGCAGACATGCAGTTAAAAGCGGTGCCTCTTTAAATGTCTGTTTCACCCCGCTTGCCCTCTTCTCCCTCCTGTCTCTGGTAGGAGCCGAAGTTGGCTTTTCAACGTGCAGTGGAAGTCCTTTATTCACTTTCTCTCGAGGGTCTGGTCTGCCTAGATTTTTTTTAAATGTAAAACTTGTCCATATTCTAGTCGAACCCATCGCGTTTATTTACACAGTGGCAGATTTTGCACTTTGGTGGGTTAAGGGGGGGCCGATGAGCTATTGTTTAATGATTGCAATGGGTTTACTCTCTCCCGGCTTTAAAAGCTCGAGCCGTTTTCTTTAAATATAGCGCCTAATATCAGGCATGCTCATTTTTGCATGAGCGCTAGGTTTTGACATTTCAGTGGGTTGAAGCACAGGGAGCTGTTGTGCTATGCAAAAGACAAAGCCAACATTTTTTGTAAATTATAATAAAACGCTAATTTCCACAGCAGACAACGCAAACACCCTGGGGAGAATTTAAAACCTGACCTTTCCCATCGAGATGGCGCGTGGAGCTAAAAAAGTGGCTGGCCGGGCTTCCCTGCCGTGGGAAAGAAACACATGAGGGGGTGCACGCACGCACATGCAGTGTTAAAAAACAGACCCGATTCCATACCGTGAAATCCTAGTACATCGCGTGGGGAAAAATAGCGGCAAGAAACCACTTTACTTTCACTTTTTCTACAGTGTCGGATGATATAATGACAAGCAACAAAAAAAAGCTATTATCGGTGCGCATAAAACGAAGGCATTAGCATGAGACGTTTTTAACCGCAGATCGCTGTTTTACAGGGTCTGTGCCTCTGTAGCTCGGTTTACGCACCCTGGGCCCAAAGCCCCTCCCTCCTCGTACTGGAACGTGTCCAAAGTGCTATAAAGCGCCGCCAGCACCCAACACCCACCGCTCCCCTCCATCGCCCCCTCATGTTGTTTTTGGAAGCACACATTGATTGCCCTTTGGCAGGGAAGAGATCGGGGAAAAAGGAAGACAGGAGGGTTTGCCCAGGATAATTCCCTTTAGGTGGAAACGCCGAGATTGGAACTAGAGTGGTCTGCGTCCACAGCTCAAGTCAGCATTCCGATCTGCACCACTAGCAGGGTAGCAGCACCTTAAAGATCGATGTTGCTCTTATTTCGTGCAGAAACTGCAAACAGTTATACTTTCATCATAATCAGACATATTCACTTTTCTGGCTGCAGCTGTACAGAGCTAGTGAATCGCGTGTATTTTCTGGATAATAATTAATAATGATAGTTTATTTGTCTACGCTTGGTCTCACCTTCCTGCGAATTACATGTGTTACTTTTTCCCATTTTCCTGATACTCATGAAGTTCGCACAGTTTTCTGCAGCAGATGCATTACCCAACTGAGCTATCTTCTTGACACAAAGCTCCACTCCTTCAAAGCCCCACCCCCTCCTCTACCCGGTGAGCTGTCAATTATATACTTTTAGCGCTGGCAAGATCCAACTCTATAGATCTGCCTGTCTGTCCTCTGTCTGTCTGTTCAAGCTGTTATCAGCTTGGGCACTGGCACTGGTGCGAGCGAAGAGCCTCGTGCATCACAACACACCAAACACCAAACCGAATCCCAAAACCGAATCCCTCCAGGCACATCCACGCCGAGCAGACGATGCCGCTTTTTAGATAGCGCCTAGAGGAGTTTCTGGATGATTCTCGAAAGATCATGCGTGGGCATAAAATGCAAATTGACACGCCAATCTACTTTCATGTGTGGAGCCAACAGCAGGGGGAGAGGACGCCAGGAACACCACTGCCTTTCTCCGAGGCATTTCTGCTCAGCGTCGTTTTCGGATTCGGGGGCGTGTTTTGCTGTTATCTCCTCCAGCCATTGGCTGGAGGAGATAATTAGACTTTCTGCAAAAAACACGCCCCCGATCCGAAAAGGACGGTGCCTGATCGGAGTGACGGGACCTCTTCTCCAATGGCTGGCCAGCATTGAAGAAGCCAGCCAATGGAGAAAAGGGGAGAAGAGGGGCGGGTTCAAGCCCCTCTTCTCCAAGTCATTAAATCTCCGACTTCCGGTTCTGCCTTCGGCAGACCGGCGGTCCTCGACCTAAAAACACGGCTCGTTGTCAGCAGTCCTTAGATTGCATCTCCCTTACCACTAATCCAGTCAATCCTGCCTTTATTTTGCACTTTAGCTATACACAAAAGGTGCATGTGGTTGTTTGGTAACGAACAGCACAGCTGTGACACACTTTTTGGTTTGCATGTGCCACGGTGTCTCGACTAACATTACCCAAAAATAGGATAACTGCGATCTTTTTTAAAGAAAAATAAAATACCAGAACCGTAGCTGATGGGTATTGGAGGAGGATGGTGGGTGCTTGCCTTTCACAATGAATTAACACAACAAAAGTACTGCCAATGCTGCACTGGATTACAAAAAACACTTTTGACAATGAACTGAACAAAACAGTTTCACTCTCAACCACTTTTTCCGTTTGATTTTAATCAAAAATTGAATTCAGTACTAAATTAACTCATTAGTTAGCACGGTTTCATTAAGACAAGTAGAACAATTTCAACAAAATAGTGGAAAAAACAATACATCATTAATATTTACATTACATAGACATATGCACACAACACTACCACTGACATACTGAAATCAATCAAACCACACAAACACACTTATCAATCATACTGTGAGACACTTCATAATAACATTCAATGACAGTTTTGAAAAGGGGGCTATCAAAAACATGGTATTTGACACAGTTGTAATAGTTGGAGAATATTGAATTAGGTTGTTAAATGTATGATTAGCCCAAAGCGAAAAAGAGGTCTACGCGTTTCGAATCCCTCAGGTTTTGGGGATTCTCATCAGGACCAAACGCTCTCTAGAAAATAGACAAAAAAGCTAAATTAGACCAAATAACCCTGGCACACTAAGACTTCCTTATCGCACACCTTATTCTTGAATCTTACCTGTCATCAAATGACAACCAAGGAGAGACTTGAAAATATTGAAAATCGACCTTTCAAAAGAACCTTAACAGAGACAGAAGAGGAAGAGTAGGTCAGTGGAAATGTCGCCTAAAGCGCAAAGTCATAAAGGCGCGGCGTTTAAAACCATGAGGTGCGTCTTACTTGTCAGCCTAACGTAGTGTAACCGGCGTGTATCTGTCAACCGGCGTGAGGGTTTGTAGCGGACAACTTCGTCCGGAAAAAGTCTCGACAACTTTGGATGAAGGAGTATTCTTACTTCGGAAGGTACTGGGTTTTACTCTAAAAAAGACGAACCACAATGGCATGAGGTAATCACGTCAGTGGAACATGTGGGCAGTTAGCAGGATAACTGCAGTGCTGATGGATAAAGAATATCTTACCTTCCAATGCTCTTGGTGAGGTTTTACGGGGAACCCTCGGTCCGTGCATGTTGCGCCATTGCAGATAGTGTTCGATTTGAAACAGGAAAAGCGTCTCTTTACACTTCCTGTGTTGGACCACGGGCGGAGTCTGGGAATTGTAGTTTCATTAAACGTAGGGGCTAATTGGAGTCTTATAGCAGACGGTTTCAGTAAAGAGATTACAGCGATGTTAGTGTACCAGGACGCGTGAAGGCTCATGGGAAATGGAGTTCAAAACGGATTTAGACCAAACTTTATTGGCAAGACCAAGTCGGCAAATTCAGAGGTTCATGAAAACGGTACAGTTTATGTTTGATGCCAGATTCGAATGGGAGCAATAATTTCGCGCACGTATGATTTGAGGGGGCTTTGGTCAAGCCTCATTGTTAATGGTGTATAGCCAGACGGGGGCAACAGTGCATTGAGATGAAAGTGATGGACCTGGACAAGATCTCAGCAAAGTGTATAATTTACGAAGACAATGTTAGCATGCAGCGAACCTCAGGTAGAAGAGAATTCACAAGTTGAAAATCTCTGAAATTTCATTCAAACCGTCAACTGACGTGTTGAATTTAATTATCAGCATCGCTTCCCTTTTTAATAATTTGGCATCCAGGTCTCCTCCTCGACTGTCTTGTGTAACTTTTGAAATGACAGTCAATTTCACATCTTTTTCTGTGTGATTATTGAGATGCCAGTGGTTGACCAAAGGGGCGTTTTGCACATTCTTGCGTATTCTGGATTTGTGCTGTTGGATTCTGAACCTTATCTCCTGATTGGTTTTTCCAATATATAGTTTGTCGCATGGACATAGTATCCCATAGACTACAAATTTCGTTTTGCAGTTTGAAAAGGAATCATGTTTCCAATGAATTTCCTGGTGGGTAAAATGGTTGCCTTCCAGAGTGGACTCACAGCAAACACATGTTCCACATTTATGGTGGCCTTGAATTGGAGGAAGATTTAGAAAACTTCTCATATTCGGACTTTTTGTTTTAGGAAGAGCAGCTCTCACAATCTGATTGGCTATGCTTCTATCTTTCCTAAAGGCAAATAGTGGGGGTTCTTTGGGAGAGGAATAAAGATTTTTAACCAGGTGCCAGTTTTGGGAGATGATCTTTTTGAGCCAATTGGACGTGGGGGTGAAGGTAGACACACAGACAATCCTGTCCATTTTGGATTTATCTCTCCTTTCGAAGAGTACCTCCCTTGGGGTCCACCATGCACGTTTCATGGCTCTCTTCAGAAGTTTTTTAGGGTACCCTCTTGCTAAGAGGTTGGTTTTTAATTTTTCAGCGTGAAGAAAGAATTCATCCTTGAATGTGCAGTTCCGACGGATTCTTAAAAATTGGCCATAGGGCAAATTGTCCCTTAGGCTGCGTGGATGGTTGCTTGAATAGAGTAAAGCTTTATTTCGGTCGGTTTTTTTCTTATACAATGTGGATACAAGGTGCCCACCGCTGGGGTAGATTTCAACGTCCAGAAATGGTATTTTAATTTTGGAAAAATTGATACTGAACTTTATATCTGGTGTTCTATTGTTCAGCCAATTTACAAAGTCTTGCAGTTGGTCTTCTTCTCCAGTCCAGGTTAGAAAGACATCGTCGATGTACCTTACCCAATGTCCGATGTAGATTGAAAAAGGATTATTGTTGTACACGAAGTGATCTTCATATTTTGACATGTAAAGGATAGCCAGCTCTGGGGCGAAAGGACACCCCATAGCGACACCTTTGATTTGTAAAAAGAATTCATCCTTAAAGCAAAAGTAATTATTTTTTAAGGCAAAGGTGGCTAATTCCAAGATGAATTGTGTCTGGACTTTTTCGGGCTTGGGTCTGCTGTTTAGGAATGTCTCCAAGACTGCCAGCCCTTCGTCTTGGGGAATCTCCGTGTACAAAGAAGTCACGTCTAGAGTGACTAGGAAGTGTGTGTTTTCTTGAAACTCCATTGTGCTCAGTTTGATCAGGAAATCCGTGGTATCTTGAATGAACGATTTCACCTCTTGCATGAAGGGTTTGAGGAAGAAATCTACGAATTTCGAAATTGATTCAGTCAGTGACTCACAACCCGAGACTATCGGACGGCCCGGGGGATTATTTTGGTCCTTATGTACTTTGGGGAGTACATAGAAGATAGGTATGCGGGGGTTTTTATTTTTTAGAAATTCATATTCTTTTTTGCCTAAAAACCCTTAGTCGAATCCTTTCTGAAGAATATTGAATAGTTTGCCTTGCAGTTCACCCGTTGGATCTTTGTTTAACTTCCTGTAGCAAGATTCATTTGAAAGTTGCCTCATCACTTCTGCTGTGTAACGTTCAGTGGCCCAAATAACAATTGACCCGTCTTTGTCCGCTTGTTTAATTATTATAGATGGGTCATTTTTTAGGTCAGTCAATGCTTCTTTTTGAGCTCTCGTCATATTGAATTTGACAGATCTCTTTTTTTGTTTTTCAGTTTCCGTGATGGCAGATAGTACTACCTTTTCAAATAGAATTACTTCTTTCGGAGTTTTTGCTGTTGGTGGACAGAAACAAGATTTTTTCTTCAAACCTGTCGTTTCTGTGTTGTCCTTCAATGGATTATCTAGGAAGAAGGTGATCAGGCGTATTTTCCGGCAAAATTCAATAAATTCAGCCTTGAGTTTTACAAAGTTGGTTGCTTTAGATGGTACAAAAGACAAACCCATTTCTAGTACACTGCATTCATCTTGTGTCTGAATTTTATCTGAAAGGTTGAAAATGGACGTGGTGTTAAGTTCCTGTGAATTTTGCAGATTAGCGACAACTGACGTCCTTAATTTTTGTAGTTTTGACGTCTCGTGGACATTTCCCATGGTTGATTGGTAAATCTGGAACTGCCGCGTGGTTTCCGCTGGCCTCGTCCTAAAAAAGACGGTTGTTGAAAGTTCTGTTGAAGATTTTGTTGGAAATTCCCACGTCTGCTGGGTTCACCCCTTATATTGGGGTTGTCAGTGTCACTGCTACCCGAGGAGGATGACGTTTCAGAGAAATTGATAAAATTGTTCCTAGATCTCCCTTGGTAGTCCAGTAAGAATCTTCGTGAGTCAGGTCTTATGTAAAAATCAATTTGTAAATACGGATAAACCTTGTCTAAAGAGAAGTTCTTTTTATCCTTTTCAAATTTGGAGCCCTTTTGATTGATTGAATAATCTTTGAATTCAAGAATCTCTTTATCGACTTTGTCCAAAAGTGCTTTGGCATCCGTAATCAGTTGGTTAGATTTGATTTCGCTCTCAAGAACCGTGATTTCTTCCAATTGTTGTTTGGACAGTCTTTGTGCTGTCTCGACAGTGAGGACCATTAGGTCTCTACTGCATTTCGTTTCGATCTGACTGAAGCCTTTTTTATAAATTGGATCCTCTGTGAATATTACTGGAACATTGCGTATTTGGAGGCCTCCCGGGATGGTTCCTTCCCTCAGGTGTTCAATTAAGAAGTGTCCGTGTAAATCTGTCCGTATTTGCTTTTTTTTCAATCTTACGAGTCTGTCAGATTCGTTATTAATTTTAGCAGTTGTGCTCAAGGCGGCGGAAGAAAAAAGTGGAGGGTCATTTATTAGCTTCAGTATATGTTCCTCGCTGTATGCAAAAGTGTCGCTAACTGACATGATATGTCAAAGAAAAACAGAGAAAGACAAAGTTCTCAACCTATGACACCAACCTTTAAATGTGCTATACCTACACTACAACAAATATCCGTGACTAATTCAAAAGTCGGCAGTCTAAAACTGCTCGTGATATAAAAGAAAAACAAGATTCAAATCTGTACAACCTCGCGAGTGGGCACCCGCCAGACAACCTTAGGAACAACCTTGGGTTTTGACTTATAAAGCAGCAAGGCCAAGTCAAATATAATTAACACAACAAAAGTACTGCCAATGCTGCACTGGATTACAAAAAACACTTTTGACAATGAACTGAACAAAACAGTTTCACTCTCAACCACTTTTTCCGTTTGATTTTAATCAAAAATTGAATTCAGTACTAAATTAACTCATTAGTTAGCACGGTTTCATTAAGACAAGTAGAACAATTTCAACAAAATAGTGGAAAAAACAATACATCATTAATATTTACATTACATAGACATATGCACACAACACTACCACTGACATACTGAAATCAATCAAACCACACAAACACACTTATCAATCATACTGTGAGACACTTCATAATAACATTCAATGACAGTTTTGAAAAGGGGGCTATCAAAAACATGGTATTTGACACAGTTGTAATAGTTGGAGAATATTGAATTAGGTTGTTAAATGTATGATTAGCCCAAAGCGAAAAAGAGGTCTACGCGTTTCGAATCCCTCAGGTTGTGGGGATTCTCATCAGGACCAAACGCTCTCTAGAAAATAGACAAAAAAGCTAAATTAGACCAAATAACCCTGGCACACTAAGACTTCCTTATCGCACACCTTATTCTTGAATCTTACCTGTCATCAAATGACAACCAAGGAGAGACTTGAAAATATTGAAAATCGACCTTTCAAAAGAACCTTAACAGAGACAGAAGAGGAAGAGTAGGTCAGTGGAAATGTCGCCTAAAGCGCGAAGTCATAAAGGCGCGGCGTTTAAAACCATGAGGTGCGTCTTACTTGTCAGCCTAACGTAGTGTAACCGTCGTGTATCTGTCAACCAGCGTGAGGGTTTGTAGCGGACAACTTCGTCCGGAAAAAGTCTCGACAACTTTGGATGAAGGAGTATTCTTACTTCGGAAGGTACTGGGTTTTACTCTAAAAAAGACGAACCACAATGGCATGAGGTAATCACGTCAGTGGAACATGTGGGCAGTTAGCAGGATAACTGCAGTGCTGAGGGATTCGAAACGCGTAGACCTCTTTTTCGCTTTGGGCTAATCATACATTTAACAACCTAATTCAATATTCTCCAACTATTACAACTGTGTCAAATACCATTTTTTTGATAGCCCCCTTTTCATTGAATGTTATTATGAAGTGTCTCACAGTATGATTGATAAGTGTGTTTGTGTGGTTTGATTGATTTTAGTATGTCAGTGGTAGTGTCGTGTGCATATGTCTATGTAATGTAAATATTAATGATGTATTGTTTTTTCCACTATTTTGTTGAAATTGTTCTACTTGTCTTAATGAAACCGTGCTAACTAATGAGTTAATTTAGTACTGAATTCAATTTTTGATTAAAATCAAACGGAAAAAGTGGTTGAGAGTGAAACTGTTTTGTTCAGTTCATTGTCAAAAGTGTTTTTTGTAATCCAGTGCAGCATTGGCAGTACTTTTGTTGTGTTAATTATATTTGACTTGGCCTTGCTGCTTTATAAGTCAAAACCCAAGGTTGTTCCTAAGGTTGTCTGGCGGGTGCCCACTCGCGAGGTTGTACAGATTTGAATCTTGTTTTTCTTTTATATCACGAGCAGTTTTAGACTGCCGACTTTTGAATTAGTCACGGATATTTGTTGTAGTGTAGGTATAGCACATTTAAGGGTTGGTGTCATAGGTTGAGAACTTTGTCTTTCTCTGTTTTTCTTTGACATATCATGTCAGGTAGCGACACTTTTGCATACAGCGAGGAACATATACTGAAGCTAATAAATGACCCTCCACTTTTTTCTTCCGCCGCCTTGAGCACAACTGCTAAAATTAATAACGAATCTGACAGACTCGTAAGATTGAAAAAAAAGCAAATACGGACAGATTTACACGGACACTTCTTAATTGAACACCTGAGGGCAGGAACCATCCCGGGAGGCCTCCAAATACGCAATGTTCCAGTAATATTCACAGAGGATCCAATTTATAAAAAAGGCTTCAGTCAGATCGAAACGAAATGCAGTAGAGACCTAATGGTCCTCACTGTCGAGACAGCACAAAGACTGTCCAAACAACAATTGGAAGAAATCACGGTTCTTGAGAGCGAAATCAAATCTAACCAACTGATTACGGATGCCAAAGCACTTTTGGACAAAGTCGATAAAGAGATACTTGAGTTCAAAGATTATTCAATCAATCAAAAGGGCTCCAAATTTGAAAAGGATAAAAAGAACTTCTCTTTAGACAAGGTTTATCCGTATTTACAAATTGATTTTTACATAAGACCTGACTCACGAAGATTCTTACTGGACTACCAAGGGAGATCTAGGAACAATTTTATCAATATCTCTGAAACGTCATCCTCCTCGGGTAGCAGTGACACTGACAACCCCAATAAAGGGGGTGAACCCAGCAGACGTGGGAATTTCCAACAAAATTTTCAACAGAACTTTCAACAACCGTCTTTTTTAGGACGAGGCCAGCGGAAACCACGCGGCAGGTCCAGATTTACCAATCAACCATGGGAAATGTCCACGAGACGTCAAAACTACAAAAATTAAGGACGTCAGTTGTCGCTAATCTGCAAAATTCACAGGAACTTAACACCACGTCCATTTTCAACCTTTCAGATAAAATTCTGACACAAGATGAATGCAGTGTACTAGAAATGGGTTTGTCTTTTGTACCATCTAAAGCAACCAACTTTGTAAAACTCAAGGCTGAATTCATTGAATTTTGCCGAAAAATACGCCTGATCACCTTCTTCCTAGATAATCCATTGAAGGACAACACAGAAACGACAGGTTTAAAGAAAAAATCCTGTTTCTGTCCACCAACAGCAAAAACTCCGAAAGAAGTAATTCTATTTGAAAAGGTAGTACTATCTGCCATCACGGAAGCTGAAAAACAAAAAAAGAGATCTGTCAAATTCAATATGACGAGAGCTCAAAAAGAAGCATTGACTGACCTAAAAAATGACCCATCTATAATAATTAAACAAGCGGACAAAGGCGGGTCAATTGTTATTTGGGCCACTGAACGTTACACGGCAGAAGTGATGAGGCAACTTTCAAATTAATCTTGCTACAGGAAGTTAAACAAAGATCCAACTGGTGAACTGCAAGGCAAACTATTCAATATTCTTCAGAAAGGATTCGACGAAGGGTTTTTAGGCAAAAAAGAATATGAATTTCTAAAAAATAAAAACCCCCGCATACCTATCTTCTATGTACTCCCCAAAGTACATAAGGACCAAAATAATCCCCCGGGCCGTCCGATAGTCTCGGGTTGTGAGTCACTGACTGAATCAATTTCGAAATTCGTAGATTTCTTCCTCAAACCCTTCATGCAAGAGGTGAAATCGTTCATTCAAGATACCACGGATTTCCTGATCAAACTGAGCACAATGGAGTTTCAAGAAAACACACACTTCCTAGTCACTCTAGACGTGACTTCTTTGTACACGGAGATTCCCCAAGACGAAGGGCTGGCAGTCTTGGAGACATACCTAAACAGCAGACCCAAGCCCGAAAAAGTCCCGACACAATTCATCTTGGAATTAGCCACCTTTGCCTTAAAAAATAATTACTTTTGCTTTAAGGAGGAATTCTTTTTACAAATCAAAGGTGTCGCTATGGGGTGTCCTTTCGCCCCAGAGCTGGCTATCCTTTACATGTCAAAATGTGAAGATCACTTCGTGTACAACAATAATCCTTTTTCAATCTACATCGGACATTGGGTAAGGTACATCGACGATATCTTTCTAACCTGGACTGGAGAAGAAGACCAACTGCAAGACTTTGTAAATTGGCTGAACAATAGAACACCAGATATAAAGTTCAGTGTCAATTTTTCCAAAATTAAAATACCATTTCTGGACGTTGAAATCTACCCCAGCGGTGGGCACCTTGTATCCACATTGTATAAGAAAAAAACCGACCGAAATAAAGCTTTACTCTATTCAAGCAACCATCCACGCAGCCTAAGGGACAATTTGCCCTATGGCCAATTTTTAAGAATCCGTCGGAACTGCACATTCAAGGATGAATTCTTTCTTCACGCTGAAAAATTAAAAACCAACCTCTTAGCAAGAGGGTACCTTAAAAAACTTCTGAAGAGAGCCATGAAACGTGCATGGTGGACCCCAAGGGAGGTACTCTTCGAAAGGAGAGATAAATCCAAAATGGACAGGATTGTCTGTGTGTCTACCTTCACCCCCACGTCCAATTGGCTCAAAAAGATCATCTCCCAAAACTGGCACCTGGTTAAAAATCTTGATTCCTCTCTCAAAGAACCCCCACTATTTGCCTTTAGGAAAGATAGAAGCATAGCCAATCAGATTGTGAGAGCTGCTCTTCCTAAAACAAAAAGTCCGAATATGAGAAGTTTTCTAAATCTTCCTCCAATTCAAGGCCACCATAAATGTGGAACATGTGTTTGCTGTGAGTCCACTCTGGAAGGCAACCATTTTACCCACCAGGAAATTCATTGGAAACATGATTCCTTTTCAAACTGCAAAACGAAATTTGTAGTCTATGGGATACTATGTCCATGCGACAAACTATATATTGGAAAAACCAATCAGGAGATAAGGTTCAGAATCCAACAGCACAAATCCAGAATACGCAAGAATGTGCAAAACGCCCCTTTGGTCAACCACTGGCATCTCAATAATCACACAGAAAAAGATGTGAAATGGACTGTCATTTCGAAAGTTACACAAGACAGTCGAGGAGGAGACCTGGATGCCAAATTATTAAAAAGGGAAGCGATGCTGATAATTAAATTCAACACGTCAGTTGACGGTTTGAATGAAATTTCAGAGATTTTCAACTTGTGAATTCTCTTCTACCTGAGGTTCCCTGCATGCTAACATTGTCTTCGTAAATTATACACTTTGCTGAGATCTTGTCCAGGTCCATCACTTTCATCTCAATGCACTGTTGCCCCCGTCTGGCTATACACCATTAACAATGAGGCTTGACCAAAGCCCCCTCAAATCATACGTGCGCGAAATTATTGCTCCCATTCGAATCTGGCATCAAACATAAACTGGGCCGTTTTCATGAACCTCTGAATTTGCCGACTTGGTCTTGCCAATAAAGTTTGGTCTAAATCCGTTTTGAACTCCATTTCCCATGAGCCTTCACGCGTCCTGGTACACTAACATCGCTGTAATCTCTTTACTGAAGCCGTCTGCTATAAGACTCCAATTAGCCCCTACGTTTAATGAAACTACAATTCCCAGACTCCGCCCGTGGTCCAACACAGGAAGTGTAAAGAGACGCTTTCCTGTTTCACATCGAACACTATCTGCAATGGCGCAACATGCACGGACCGAGGGTTCCCCGTAAAACCTCACCAAGAGCATTGGAAGGTAAGATATTCTTTATCCATCAGCACTGCAGTTATCCTGCTAACTGCCCACATGTTCCACTGACGTGATTACCTCATGCCATTGTGGTTCGTCTTTTTTAGAGTAAAACCCAGTACCTTCCGAAGTAAGAATACTCCTTCATCCAAAGTTGTCGAGACTTTTTCCGGACGAAGTTGTCCGCTACAAACCCTCACGCCGGTTGACAGATACACGACGGTTACACTACGTTAGGCTGACAAGTAAGACGCACCTCATGGTTTTAAACGCCGCGCCTTTATGACTTCGCGCTTTAGGCGAAATTTCCACTGACCTACTCTTCTTCTTCTGTCTCTGTTAAGGTTCTTTTGAAAGGTCGATTTTCAATATTTTCAAGTCTCTCCTTGGTTGT
Source organism: Triturus cristatus (assembly GCF_964204655.1). Classification (NCBI taxonomy): domain Eukaryota; kingdom Metazoa; phylum Chordata; class Amphibia; order Caudata; family Salamandridae; genus Triturus; species Triturus cristatus. Next base: position 318,074,342 of record NC_140586.1, on the reverse strand, counting down.
CATTTGATGACAGGTAAGATTCAAGAATAAGGTGTGCGATAAGGAAGTTTTAGTGTGCCAGGGTTATTTGGTCTAATTTAGCTTTTTTGTCTATTTTCTAGAGAGCGTTTGGTCCTGATCAGAATCCCCACAACCTGAGGGATTCGAAACGCGTAGACCTCTTTTTCGCTTTGGGCTAATCATACATTTAACAACCTAATTCAATATTCTCCAACTATTACAACTGTGTCAAATACCATTTTTTTGATAGCCCCCTTTTCAAAACTGTCATTGAATGTTATTATGAAGTGTCTCACAGTATGATTGATAAGTGTGTTTGTGTGGTTTGATTGATTACAGTATGTCAGTGGTAGTGTCGTGTGCATATGTCTATGTAATGTAAATATTAATGATGTATTGTTTTTTCCACTATTTTGTTGAAATTGTTCTACTTGTCTTAATGAAACCGTGCTAACTAATGAGTTAATTTAGTACTGAATTCAATTTTTGATTAAAATCAAACGGAAAAAGTGGTTGAGAGTGAAACTGTTTTGTTCAGTTCATTGTCAAAATTGTTTTTTGTAATCCAGTGCAGCATTGGCAGTAATTTTGTTGTGTTAATTATATTTGACTTGGCCTTGCTGCTTTATAAGTCAAAACCCAAGGTTTTTCACAATGAATAGCACAGCAGCAAGTTATAAAATAAAAGGTCAATGACGTGGTCAGCACTAACTGCATTTTTTGTTGATACAGTGCATGGGAAACACGGACAATAAGAGGGTGGGAGGAAATGGGAAGCTAAAAAACAAGCAGTATGGCACAGCCAGCTTTGGCTGCGTCATTGTACTTTTTAGGTCTCGCCTAGCTATTGTGATAGCAATTGCTATGCGAGACTCTAGTAAAGGGGCTCCCAAAAGTGCTCCCAAAAGCGGATTGCATGGCGAGCATGCGCACAATCACGTGCATCGTGTCGCCATGCAACCCGTTTGGCATCGTACTTCAAAGGGTCCGCTCCTTCGCCTGGAATGCGCTCCCCCGCCCCCGCTAAGCACGCGCGCCACGCTCCGCCGGGCTTGTCTTGTTAAGTCTGTGAGCACTCTTTTCTTTACTGAGTTTCTCTACAGGCAGGCACGATGTGTGCTGTTTCAGCTGCTTTATTTTGGCAGCGCACCTCACGGTAACTACGGCGTCTGTGTTTTCCAAGCAGCTTGCTCATTTTCATCTGTATACGTGCAGGCACGATGTGCGCTGCTTCAGCTGCTCTACGTTGAATATTCTTGCCCTGTACCTTGTTGTTTGCCTGCCTCTTGTTTGTGCGCCGTTTCATCTTTCTTCACGGCAGCTGTCCGTCATGCATAACTATAATTTATGTACATTTCATAGTGGCAAGAGGGGGAAGAGTACGCACCTTTAACAAGCCTTTTATTATTATTGTTTTTTTTTTTTAGAAATGCTATATTTCCAGTCGGGTTGATTTTCACGCTGATTTGGGAAGGTATGATAAACCGCGATCTATTCAACTATTATAAGACGCACTTCAAACTTGCGTTTCCCTCTCTCCGCCAGTCTCTCCCAACCCTCCAAAAAGAAAATGAAATATTTTACTAAAGTTCTAAGTCGATGTTGTAAAATAGCAGACGTTCACTGTAAATGTGAATAAAAAGGCGTTTTTTAATGTAAAAAATGCCTGGCTGTGAGGACCTGCGCTCACTATCAATTTCTTCTAACAGACAGGATAAAAAAATTGCATTTTTTGGTATATCATGGGCTCAAATTTAAGATGATTTTGGGAGGCCCGGAGTCTTAACAATTCTTAAATGTTCTGAGGGCATGAGTCCCCCTTGCTGCATTTGAGTGGGTGTTTCTCTAAGAGCTTGGTGGGAAGATATGGCCTTCTAGGGTAAGAAAAACACACACACACGCACCCCCCGAAGGCCCCGGGTAACTTCACATACATGGCTACTAACCAATACAGATCTTTTTAAAGGGGCCTTGTAATCTGCTTGAAATAGGCCCTAGGCCCTTTACACCAACATGACGTCATATGGGGACCCTTGAGACAGGCGGGGCTTCTGAGTGCTTCACAAGATACCCGTGTCATGTTTTGGATTAAAAGATTTGTACAAATGACATGGCGTGCATGAGCACAAGCCTGCATTATCATCCTTATCACACACAACAGCCCCCCAAAAGGCCATGTCTGGTAACAGGCGGCCCCCATGCGATGTCAAACAAACATCCGAAGACGTAACCACTCGCAGAGTTTAACTGAGTCATTTAAAACCAGCACAACCGAGCAAAGTGGGTCACATTGGCATACCAAAACATGCAGGAAAACTGAAAATGCGCAACTTTAGGCAATGGGAACATTCTTTCTCTCCAGAAAGAAAGGGACGGGCGAGGAACACATGTTGTGGGGAGACAAACACGGAGGTGTGAAACTTCTGATGTTTGTACTAAGACGCACACAGCTGTGTGAAGTGCAGTCTAGGCCATTGAAGGAGCATTGCAGCGAAGCGTGCAACCCAAAGCACACAGACAAGGAGCAGCCTGCTACATGGGGGCAAACATTTGACACTAACGACACTACTCAAGTAGCAGTCAACCACTCGCCTCGCAACTTTCAGCCAAAAGTTCCAAGCATGCCAAATCTTACTTTTTATAATTTGATGAAATGTTAAACTACAAGTTCAAGAATGCTTAGCGGTGGTGACTGAAAGAAGCAGTCTGACTGATAGGCAGAGAGACATTGTAAAGCGGATGAAATCTTTGCTCTTCAAGGCGCTTGAGCATTCCACATCCTTCTTTTAGCATGGCAGCGCTTTATCTGGCCACATCATTTTAGGATTCTGTCTGCTACCTGAGAAGTGTTTATTTATGGGTTTACTCTGTAGTAAACGTCATGAATGCATATTTTATATACTACTGTATTCCATGCTTCTCGGTGGCAGGATCTTGGGGAATATCTTTTAGCTGCTACCTCTGCTAACATTTATTTGATATATATCACTTCTAAGCATCTGAACTCCTGTTTGGGGACACACAGTTTAGCAGGCGCTAGACTACAGCAGCTCAGAGCAAAGAGGGGCCAGATAAAGAGAAGTTTGAACTATTTATGAAGGTCTTTTAGGAAACATTGAGGGCGAGGGGGCCTGTTTGGGTTTAGAAGGCAGAATAGTCTACCATACATGAGATGTTAGCATAGAGGGGTCAAGTCAGAGAGGGCAAAGGAGCACGATGTGAAATTCCATCTCGTTTTACACATCTGCCTCCAATACTGCTCGGTTAGTCTAATATTTTGATCCTGCATGCTTCTGACCAAGGGTAGGTGGCCATTGGTATACTTGCTATCTTCCACCATTTCGTTTCCTACAGTGCGGGGGCTTTGCTTCTTATTGGTCTCACCGCTCCACATGTACAGCACTGGTCATGGGCAGGGCCACTGTAAGTATATGGCAGAGGAGGACCAAAGTATGCGGCAAGGCTGACTACATTATGCAGCAAGAATAGGTAAATTATGCGGCACAAAACTGCACATTTTGTAACAGTTTTACTTCAATATTTTGTCTTTTAGGTCTCGCCTACACAGTGCGCATGCGCTGCATAGGAGGACCTTAAGCCGCCGTACAGCTCTTTTTCGAAGCACATACTCGTGCTTGTGGCGGCATACAGCTTGCAGGAGTGCGTAGCGGCGCGCCACAAGCACGAGAATGTGCTTTGAAAAAGAGCAGACTGCTCTCTCCAGCGCGCACGCACCACTCGCGGGTGCACCCCTCCGCCTCTCTCTCCCGCTGCAGCGCGAGGCACACGCGCTTGTTTCATTTGGTTTTGTTACTCTCGAATTTTGTCCACTCGAGTGGCAACCTTGGCGAACACCTGGCTCGAAATTTGGACAGGCCGCCAAGGCAGTCTAACTTCGTTGCCTTTCTTTTTCTGCTCTCACACTGTTCCCTTTTCTGTCCGCATTTGTCTTTTCTTCTTCCTTTCATCTCTCTTACACCTTGATTTTCGCTTTTTTTTCACTCTCTGTCCCTTCTCTTTGTCTCTGACCCTTTTGTCCTTGCCTTTTTCTGGTTTCTCCCTCTGACCCATTTATCGATATTCTAACCGCTTATTTCTCTGTCTTTCCTTTCGTAACCCTTCCCTCTCAATCCACTTCTTTTTATTTCCTCTTGTGCTGTGCCCCGCGTTCACATTTCTCTCTTCTCCTCTTTCTCTCACCCTCCCTCTCTTCCCTTCTTTGCACCTCCTTCACTCATTCCCCTACTCTTTATACTTTCTCACCTCTCTCGCACCTATTCTTACACTCTTTTTTTTCTATCCCTCTCTTCCTCTCTCGCGTTGGAATGCGCCCCTCCCAACACTGCTCTCGCTGTCTTTTCCCTTACTTCCGTAATGTCTTATGTTCATGGATAATGGGGTTTCAATGGCAGCTGCAGCAATACGGTTTCTCTTCATACTTTGGAGAAGTGTGCAATAAAGTATATCTTCCATCTCTGCTCTGGCAGCGCCACCTTCTGGCGACCTCATTTGGCAGTCACTATAAAGGTTGCTGAATGTACAGTGTGGCCGTACTTCATGGATAGGACATAGTACCTCTCACAGTGAGAATTACATGGAGACATGCATGCTGTGGCGTCGGTATACAGGTTACACGTTCAAGTTGTCTGTCTCCTTTTGTATTTGGTACTTCCAGCATTAATACATACTTTAACCCCTTGCATGCCCGCCCCTTTCCCCGCCCAGTGCCGCGCCTTGCATTAGCGGGCGGAGTTCATGACGAGCTGGACTCGTCATGGGCACAGCGCCACCGCAGCCCATGACGAGTCCAGCTCGTCATGGGCACTGAAGGGGTTAACTAAATTCGTGGATCATCATACTTAACACTGTGGTCCTCTGGCAGCGACAAGCTTGAAGTTGCAGTTGAACTTAATTTGCCGGAGAAAAAATTTGGAAAGTCACTGTGGGGCAATAAATGATTTTAATTTTTATAGAGGCGGGTATATGGATGTCATTCCTATCACTTTGAGCTTACTTACGACACGTCATGCAGAGTCCCACAGCGTACATACTAATTTTGTAATGTTGTGCCCCACGTTAGTTTATATAATGACGTGTGGCAGCTGAAGATACGGTACCCCCGCCCACCACGTATCATCATTGATAATATAATGGTATGTCAACACCCTTGCCCAAGTGTCATCTTTGATCATTTGATGGTGTGCTGCAATGTCAACACCCCTCCCCAAGTTTTATCAGTGGTCATACAATGGTGTGTTGCAATGTCGGCACCCCTCCCCAAGTGCCATCAGTGGTCATACAATGATGTGCTGCAATGTCATCAACATCCCTTCCCAAGTTTCATCAGTGATAATATAATGGTGTACTGCACTGTCAACAACCCTCCCCAAGTGTCATCAGTGATATATCATAGAGTGCTGCAATGTCAGCAACAACCATATAATGCTAGCTCACACTATGTCACAAGTAATCCTGCAATGAACTGTTCAACAGTGATTATGTAATGCTGTGTCCCACATTGTATGAATACTTATATCATTCACTGAGGTGTTTTGCAAAGAGCTATGGGATAGTTAGATACAATAAAAAACAAATTGGACATATAACAATGAAAATAGAGGAAATGCAAAACAGTAGCAAAATTAAACAAGCATCGGCATAGCCAATAGGTCTCGCCTTTGGAACCTTATAAGTGTTTAGTCATGCAACATTTGATGTTGTTGCACCAAGGATATTGTGCTGCATAACCAAATACTTATAAGGTCCCAAAAGCGAGACCTATTCGCTATGCCAATGCTTGTTTTGTTATGGCGTGTAATGGGTGCAAAGCGAAAAACAGGAGGGTGGTGAGTGAGAGATTAAGAGACAAAACAGACTATGGGAGAGCGGTGGGTGGGAGGGAAGAAGCAACACTGACAACAGGAGGGTGGGAGAGAGGAAGCAACACAGACAATAGGAGGTAATAGCAACACGGACAACAAGGTGGAAGTGGGAGGGAAGAAGCAAGATGGGCAAGGGAGGATGAAGTATTGGAGATAAGAAGCAACAAGAATGACAGGGTAAGAAGACAATCACGGTGGCAGTAGTGGAAGGACACTAATCAAGATGAAGCAATCAGTACTTGGTCCATGATCCAGACGAAAGAAAAGGATGTGAAGCTGGCACACGCTGACCAATTAGGAGACTGCAAATAAGAGTGATAATGAAGAAAATGAATGGTAAGCAAAGGGTGGGCTGCAACCGCCATGTTGTACCCAATATCTCTCACAAGCGAGAGTGCATGCACTGTCACAGGCGAGATCTAACACTCAAGTGGTAATGAGTTGTGTGTTAACAGTTACATTTTGAACATATTCCCAGCATTATTCTACATATTCTTTCAGAATAGCATTATTATCTTGATAAAGGTAACCAGATTTCCCAAATGCATTGTAAAACGACTGATGACATGAGTATTGTGGTCATGGTTGTCTTTATTTTTTTCCTCCCACCTATTTCTTGGTGTAACTTCACAAACCTGTCCCTGCTCCCCCTGCCCTCCAGAAATGTATTGTCTTTTATATCCAAGGTACATATGCTGCTGTTACCTGAAGTAATACCAAATACATTTGTTCTTTACCAACAGTCCTTTAACTTATAGTGAAGCAAGTTGTGGGGAAGGTCTTTTAGCTAAAAGAAAATGAAATGGGGTTTTTAATACATCTATATTACATATATATTATATTTAAATATGTCATAGGATAATTTAAGTGGTAAACAGAGAAAGAAAATGCAGTTTATAAATGTATCCATATTGCTAATCACATTAACTAAACATTATGAAAACGAAAAGCATAATGTGCTGTTACGCTATGGAACAACATAAAACACCTAAAAATAGTCAGTGTGCTTGGTAGAAAACACAATCTTAATAAATACAGTCTGATGCGTCAAATTGACAATTAAGTAGCATATAAATTAATGGAACCAAAGTTTCCCAGAATTCTTACAGATACATGTAGGAAAACCCACAAGTTTCCACATTTATATAGGCCTAGGCAATTCTTCCAAATAGACATAGCTTTCTTTCTTTTTTTTTTTTTGTAATAACTTTTTATTGGTTTTCTCAGAACATACAGTAAAATATCTGACATTGCATACCTCGAGAAACAGTACCTCCGTAACTGTAGTGTCATTACACATCAAAAACAACAGCACAAACAGTATCAGGTACTGTAGAGCAAACACATGTAGGATTGCGCTGGCTAAGAGCCCAGCTGCATCCGCCCACCCCTCCGCCCGTCCCCCAGAATGCCTAATCACTAAGCTCTTGATCAGAGTTCTCCCTTGGGGGCTCACAGATGTCTCCTCGGTAACCGTTCCATTTCCCCCATATCTGTGTCCATTTCTTGGGGCACCCCCTATGTATATACACTGCCTTTTCAGCAACCATGATGGAGTCCATGTCCCTACACCACTGGGGGAGGGCAGGGGATTGACCGGACCCCCACTTCTGCGCTATATTTCGTTTCGCCACCAGCATGCCTATTGTTGCCCACGTTTGCGTTGCGCGGTTGAGGTCGGTGGGCTCCCATATATTGAGGAGACACCTCCTGGGTTCCGGAAGCAGCGTGATGTGTGTCGCCTGTGATAGTGTACGCATGACCGCCCTCCAGTATTGGCAAACTACGGGGCATGTCCACAGGTTATGAAAGAGGGTCCCATCCTTCCCGCATCGCCGAAGACAGAGGGGAGAGTCAGTCCGGCCGAGACTATAGAGGAGAGTCCGTGTGTAATATGTGCGGTGTAGAATTTTGAGCTGTATGAGTTTGAATGTGGATGGTATCGCTACCTCCCTAGGGGAGGCTATGCCCTCCTGCCACTCCGTCTCATCAAAGTCACCAAGATCTTCCTCCCACCTCGCTTTTAGGGCCACTAAAGGGTCTAGCTGATTGTTTATGATCTTGCGGTACGTCTGAGATATGGCTCGCTTAGTAAGGTGGTCCGTGAGGAGTCTGTCCTCCAAGGGCGATGCCTCCGCCAACTTTGTACCCGGCGTGATCTGTGCCATAAGCGCATGTCAGACCTGGATGTATCGGAATCTTTTGGCAGCGGCCATGTCATACTCAGTCTGCAGCTGCTCGAATGTTATCACCCCCCCTTCCTCCAGAGGTCCCCCACACGCGAGATCCCTATCAGGTCCCACTGCTGAAAACCTTTGGTATTACGCAGACTACCCAGCCTACGCACGTCCCACAGCGGCATAGCCTGTGTTATTTTTCCGTCCCAGCCCAGGTCCTTCTGAGCCGCATGCCACACCTGAACCGTGTGTGCCGTCGGGCCCGTAAGATTATGTCTCTTATTTTTGTTATACAATGCCCCCATGATGCCTCCCTCTCCTAGCAGCATCCTGTCCATGCGGTACGCTGGCTCATCTCCTGGCGCATGGAGCCATTGGTTAACAACCGCAAGTTGCGAAGCCCAGTAGTAGATTTTAATATCTGGGAGGGCAATGCCTCCATCGTAGCAACCCTTTGTCAATTTGCGCATCGCTATTCGTGGTGCCTTTCCCTCCCATAATAAGCTGGTAACCTCAGCATTTATCGATGCAAAATACTTGGGGGAAACCGGAAACGGCGTGTTTTGCAGTATATACAAGAAACGGGGGAGGGCCATCATTTTGAAGAGGGCCGCTCTCCCCAACAGTGTCAGCGGCAAAGAGCGCCAATGCTTGACATCACGACGAAGCCGCATAAGGGGCTCTACGAGGTTCTTCGCGACGAAGTGCGCCTTGTCGGCGGTGACATATATTCCCAGATATTTGAACCCCTCCTCCGTTATCTGCATCCCGCATCCTTGCGGAAGCCGAGGCGGGGGGCCCCGGAGCACATAGAGACACGATTTCTCCCAATTAATAGTATACCCGGAGACTCGGCCAAAGGACGTGCATATGTCCAGGAGACAATTAATGGAGCGCGCCGGTGACGCCAGGTAGAGCAGGATATCATCCGCATATAGGGATATGCGGTCCTCCCATCCTCTTGCCCATTGTAGACCCCGGATAACCGGGTCCTGCCGAATCCAGGCCGCCAGCGGCTCCAGCACCAGCGCAAAAAGAAGCGGCGAGAGGGGGCATCCTAGTCGCGTTCCCCGTCCCAGCGGGAAAGTGGAGGACACATGGCCGTTCACTACGATCTGAGCTAGAGGGTGTGAGTAAAGTAATTGGACCCAAGCACAGAACTTTGGACCTAAGCCAACATGCCGAAGAACCGCAAAAAGAAAGGGCCACTCCACCAGGTCAAATGCCATTTTGGCATCGAGTGACAGAATAACCGCCTCTTCCTCAATAGTGACTTGCCGTGCAAGGACCCCGTGAAGAAGCCTAAGATTCAGGGCGGTATTTCTATATGGCATGAAGCCCGATTGATCCGGGTGTATTATGGTGGCTAAGTGGGCCTGCAATCTGGTGGCCAACACTTTTGCCAGAATCTTCGCTTCCGCATTGAGAAGGGAGATCGGCCTATAGGAGGCACACTCGTGTTGGGGTTTATGGGGTTTGTGGATAGCCACAATCGTGGCCAGTCGCTGCTCTTGGGGCAAAGCCCCCCTGTCCAGGCTGTCCGTGTACATATTCAGCAAGTGGGGCACAGCCTGTGCCGCCGCCCGTTTATAAAATTCTACAGGCAGACCGTTAGGTCCCAGCGCCTTCCCCGGATGAATGGCGGCAATCGCCGCCGTAAGCTCCTCGGGAGCCAGGTCAGCTTCTAGGGTGGCCACTGCCGAAGGGGCCAGAGCCGGCATGCGGATATCACGGAGGAAGGCCAGGTTGTCGTCCACGGTATTCGCGGCTTTCGGAGTATAGATTCCGCGATAATGCAGCGCAAACGCCTCTGCTATCTGCTGCGGTTCTGTCGTAGACGTGCTGTCGGCCAATTGAATTCTCGCAAACCATCTACTGGACCGGTCCCTGCGGTCTAGCCACGCCAACAACTTTCCCGCCTTATCACCCATTTCATACACTGTGTGTCGCGTCTCCGTGAGCCTCGCAGTCGCCAGCCCCCAGACATATGCTTTGTATTCCTGCTGCGCCAGGTGCAACTGGTGTGTAGTATGCTCATCTACCTGTAGCGCATGTGCCGCTTCAGCCCGGGACACCCTTTGTTCCTGCCCCTCGACCTCCTTTTTCTGGGATGCTGTGTGATCTGCCACCAGCGAGATAGCCTCCCCCCGGAGTACTGTTTTATAGGCCTCCCACAAGATCGTCGGGGACTGAACCGTGCTTTTATTCTCCACAAAGTAGCGTTTCGTAGTCAATAGAAGTCCCTTGGCGATTTTCGGGACTTTGAGATACCCAGGAGACAGCGGGAAGACCCTTCCCCTCCAGGGGCCCGGTGCTGTGTAGGTGATTAGGACTGGAGAATGATCAGAAATGCCTTTAGGGAGGTGCATCACCTCCGTAACCCCCCTCGTCCCGGTCGCCAGTGTGAAAATATAGTCTAGTCTGGAAAGGCTGTTGTGTACCCCGGAATAGAATGTGTACTGTCTTAGAGTGGGGTGGTGAAGTCTCCACATATCCACGAGCCCTAGAGCCTCCGTGAATTCAAGCAGTTTAGTACTGGCAGCGTTAGTCCCCCGGGAGGGCTGTCTATCTAGGGACGTGTCCATGGTAGCGTTAAAGTCTCCCCCAATTATTATGTCGCCACGTGGAAGGGATAAGAGAAACACCCCCAGCGCACGCAGAGTGGTTTGATGCAGCGTGGGGGGGATGTAGACCGTCACTATGTTGTACGTCTGCCCTTCCCATTGGCAGGTTACCACCGCAAAGCACCCCTGGTCATCTTTCCGGGAGTCTGTGACTATCAGCGGGAAGCGCTTATTTACCAATATTCCCACTCCCCGCGAACCCGTGGTAAAGTCAGAGTGTATCATCATTTTGTAGCCCCATCTATCTAGGGCCTTACTGGTGGAGCCCGTCAAATGCGATTCCTGGAGCAGTGCAACTGCCGGACCTCTACGCTTGATATATTGCAACACCAGTCCCCGCTTAATTTTATCGCCCAACCCATTGACATTCCAGGACAGCACTGTGAGTTGTGAGGCGGGCGCGCAGGGGGTCTGTTCATGTCCTACCAGTTCAGCCATTGGGGTCTGCTCTCGCAACCTGTCTGCCCCCCATCTCCCTGTAAAACCCTCCCGAGGTGATTGTGGCCCCAGTCGCTGCCGCGCTGTGGGTGTCGTCTATTAGGATCCTATGCGTCACAACAATACTTCCAAGCAAACCAATAGTAACTTTTAGAAACTGTGTCCCCCCCTGCACCCTCTCCCTGCTCCCCTGCCCGGCGGATTTCGAACTACCCGCCACCCCAACTCAGCAGAGTGCTTGATTCCCATCACTGTATACTTGCGTAGGGGGGAAAGAGTCACTGCGTGCCACACTGCCATCGCCGATTTGTAGCATGAGTCTTGGCAGGAGCCTGAGAGTTCAAGAAAATACATGAGTCTGGGACCACCCAGCATACGCCTGGTCACAGATAGGTCCAGTTGCGGCAGCGTTCACAGCCCGTGCCCACGCGCTAGCCGCACCCCATCATTCTGCCGTGTGGACGTCCCTCGTCTGCGCCGCATCCTCCGGTTCTGGACTGTTGCCACCTGTGGACTGCGACGTCTGGGGCCGCGACACGCGTGCCGAACCTGCACGCCGGATGTCGCGTGCTGGTCTCCAGCCCTCTAACCAGTCAGAGGCCTCCTCGGGCGTGCTAAAGAACCACGTCTTCCCCTCCGCTTCCACGCGCAGTTTTGCGGGATAGAGCATTGCATATTTAAGGTCACGGCTGCGCAGCTCCTTTTTCACAGACATGAAGTCCCGACGCTGTTTGCTCACTGCTGCCGTGTAGTCTGGATATAGCGTGATGGTACTGTTCTCAAGCCTTAAGGGGGGGGCGGTGCGCGCCCGCTGTAGGATAGCGTCTTGGTCCCAAAAAGTTAAATATTCTGGCCAGGATCGGTCGCGGCGGGGTGCCCGGCCGGGGCCTGCCCCCAGGCACTCGATGAGCCCGCTCCACTGAAAAGAAATTGGAGAGTCCGCGAGGCTGCAGTTGATCCAAGATCAGCTTCTCGACGAAGAGGTCCAGAGCCGGGCCCCGCACGGTCTCCGGCACACCCACTAGGCGTATGTTGTTCCGCCTCGACCGCCCCTCCTGATCCTCCAGCTTGTCACGCAGTTCCTTCTGCATCTTTTCCAACACTTGTATCTGACTCCTGAAGGCTGCAGCATCTTTGGTCAAAGTCTCTGTGGTGGCTTCCACCTCCTTGACTCGGTCGGTCATTTTGGAGAAGTCCGCACGAAGCAGCCCCACATCCGTCGAGATCGTCCCCACAGTGCCATTCATCTGCGTTAGCGCCGCCATCACATCCTTTAGGGTAATCTCTGGCGGCGTCTCCGGCGACCGGCCCGGGCCCGCCGCGCCCGGCGGAGACGACGTCCCCGCACCCCCTTTGTGGTACGCAAACTTTTCCAGCTTGTTGTGGGATGAAGAACGTTGTCCCTTGCTCCCCATCTTGTCCAGGGGCGGGGGCGAGGTCTTACCCCTCTTGGAGTCCACGATACGGCTGAGACCCGGCTGTCGCCACTGCCTGCCACGTGGGAGTCCCCACGCGCGGCCTGTCGGTTTCACCGGTCCTTAGTGGGCAAGCTTATGCGGGTGGTCCGACCGCCCCGGCCCCTCCAGCCCTTCGCGTGTCTTCTGGTATGCTGCCAGCGTCCACTTGTGTCGTCCGCTTGCTCCCGCCAGCAATTTCAGGGGTCGGCTCTATAGCGTCCACGCGCCGCGAGGCTGCGCCGTGATGCCACTTGTTTCCCTAGCGCTGCGCCTCTCCAGATCTCCCCGGGGCCTCTCAAGCACCTTATACTCCTATATCCACGTCTTGCTGGGTGGCCGGGTGGCGCGGCAGGTAGCCCCCCGCAGGCGCTCCAGGCGGCGTCCGCTGCGTGGTCCGGCAAGAGGCCGCCAACCAATGCTCTGGGCAGTTCACCACCCCCTCATCGGGGCCTGCCCCACCCTCGTTGCGCCTCCGTAGGGGGAGCCGCAGGCCCACCGGCGAGCGGTCTTCCTCCGGCACGCGCACACAAGCTCAGTGCGCCGTCTCCTCACCGCTGCCAGGCACCGGCTGTCACTCCTCCAGTCCCTCGGACACCCGGGGGGGGGGGGCCGCCGCGCTCCTCACCTCGCCCCGGCTCTCTTTACGCAGATTCCGGTGCCTCCAGGCCAGCCAGGCCGCCGCTGCGTCCCCGGCCGGCCGCCGTCAGGCCACGCCTCCGGAGGATTGAAACTCAAGGCCCCGGCTTCCACGAGGCCACAAGGCCGGAGCCCGCAGATCCCGCTCCGCCGCGTCCGGAAGCCCGCCCGGGGCAGATAAGGCACCAAGGTCGGCACCGCAGTCTCTCAGGGCGTCCCCGCCGAACGGGACTCTCAGGCTGGAGCGGATAATCAACAGGATTGTGCGGCGGGCAGAGTTGCGGCACGGAGCTCTTCTAAGCTGCGGCCATCTTCGGTGGTTGCTGGCCACGCCCCCCCTCAGCTTTTTTTCTTTTGATGTTGATAAGATAATGTCTCAAGTTAATCAAGAGATGCGTAACATAATTGATTTGTTTTTATTTTTTCTGAATGCAGGAATACTGGGGGATATAGTTTGTTTTTTATGGGGTGTGGTGGTATGTTACACAAACTATTTACAGTCTAGGTGGTGCAGAAAAGGTTACTCCGGACCCACACGATTAGTCCCACCAAACAGCCACAAACCTTCCCACCATGGCTGCACATCGCTATTTTCCTTTCTTCTATTTTTTCGTTTAAATAGTTTTCTGATACGTTTCAAAATATTGCTCAGCGAGAAGCAAATCAAGCTGTACTCCTCCAAATCCTCTTCATCTTCTTGAGTTGGGTACATTTCTTCCATGCTGCGGACATACGCTGCCTCTGGGTATTCCAGCCACATCTCTGCTTTATTTGGGATTTGTATAGTAACATCACATTTACCCTACAAAAACATCACATATAAATGTTAGTTTTTTTTGTTTTGTATTTAAAGTTCTACAATGAGTATGGCATGCTATTTATATAAGAAATATTTACAGCTAGTGAATGATTTTTGTTTATTCCTCCAACTTACTCTCCCACAAGCATTTCACTCTAAAGCAATAACATATAGATGAGCATTTTTGGCAATTTGTGATCATTGTCATTTCCTACAGTTTTCCGCATTTGATGGAGTTGTACTGGAACCTAGTGTGTGGGTCAGGTAATGTATCTGATCTCATCTGTAACTGTGTATTCTACTATGCTGTCTGAGACTGTATGTCATTATGCCACGTATGATTATGATATCATATCATGTTTTGTTGTTTATTTGAATGGTTGTGTAAAATCAATAAAAAACAGATTTAAAAAAAAAAATGTATCTGATTATCACTCAGCGGCAAAGGGGTGTCATCAATAGAGCCAAACACTTGTGCCTTTGACCTGTATGATTTCTATGTGAGTTTGACATAGTGACTAGGGATATAGGGAGCACGTGGCAGCAGGCATGTTTTGCATATGTCTGCTTGTTACAGAATATAGGCCTGATGAGGATCCCTTGCTCCCATTCCTAGGCAAATATGGCTTGGAAGAAATCTTTCTTTCCCTGTGTGCCTATGAGACCAGTCTCTTCTAAAGTTTAACTTTTGGGCTCCACAGGTACCAGTCCCCTAGATCTCATTTCTGTTGATGAACAAAGTGGACCTTCTGCTTCCAAAATCGCTATAAATTAAACAGGTTTATGATAGACAAAGCATTCTTCTAAAGGTCGAACCCATTTCAGAGTGAAGGAGGGAACCCTACTCCATAGCAAAGATGTAGTTACTTCAAGCACGGATCAGTCCTAAAAACCAAACATTGCATGGTATGGGTCAAAGGAGAAAAAGCCTCTCTTTGGTCACTTAAATTTTTTTTTTTATCATTTTGTGTGCAATCATACAATATATCTTCTAATAGCACCAAATGGCAACTTAAATATAGAAAAAACATTTTCGCGTGGTGGAAGAGTACACATCCATATAGTTCAGACCTGGAGCGAGAAGCAAATGGGAGCTATGTTAGAGCTACAACATTAACCACATCGTATAAATCCAGCAGCCTTAACAAATACTTTACATTTGACTTTATACAACTTTCCCAATCTTGTAATCAATAAAGAGAAGTAGACCCTTCTATGTTATTGGATGTTCAGCTAAATGCCTTTGTCAGGGGGGGGGGTCACACGAACCCTTCAATCAACACTCAGGTTACCTTCACCTTGTGTATGTTCCATTTCTTGCTGATTATTTTCTGCTTCTACAGTGTCTGCCTTCCTATGTAAGTACGCTTGCTATGGCCCCCATATGTTGCGTGGCCTGCTCTCTCTGGTCACTTTTGACATCTTGAAAACGGACTAAAAATAGACCTCTTGGTTAACCTCAGAGGAAGAAGCATCAGGGAGAACATTGATTTGTTTCAAGATTTTCTTTCTATTAGGTCTCATATGTGAGGGTGTGGCCACTTCTCTCCTCAAGCTGCTTCCCCCTGTTCTATCAAAATTTGATTTTTCTCTCACTCCTCTTTCTAATTCTTTTATATCTATTACTGTTGACAGAATTATCTCTAGATAACACAGTGGTGATAATCATCTCTATCCAACACACAACCATTATAGAAACATACTCCGACAACCCATAATAACTTTCAAGGGCGCTTCCAGAATATCTCCATAATATTCCTCTTCACTGGTGTAAAGTTAGCTTACTTTTGATATACATGAGCCATTAAAGGAGTGCCTACCCTTATTCTCTGCTTTTGATTTTGTGCCCTTTGGCTTTGGGCATTGTGGCAATGCTGGTGTGATTTCCTCACGTTACATCTAGTAGTGGAGGAGCCAACAAATTAACAGTGTAAGCCAAGGGTCTAGTTTGGTTCTTTGAGCCTGTGCATGAGCTGAGCCCTGAAAATATTTGCCCTTTTAATCATACAATATACATCACGTAAAAAATAATAGAGTCTCTTAAAAATTCAAAAAAGTTAATTTCTTTAACATGTGGGAGCTTTGTTTTCTGGTTCTACTTTCTACTAATCATCCACTATATGCGTCTATATGTGTCTCTCCTTTTTACCTCAAATGTTAATACTTTGTTTTTACCTCTGTGCATGAGGGGGTAGCGATCCTAGCAAGCAGACCCCACATGAAAGATAGGCTCTTTATAGGCGTGAGGTTCCAACAGGACCTTCAGCTGAGCCAGAGCCAGACTTCAGGCTGGCTGGCCTGAGGCTTCAGAGATTTGGCTGCTCAACATGTGAGTGAGTATAGACAGTATAACTAGGACTGGCTGCTTGTTTCTTATTGGATGTTGATGTCAAGTGGTTTGCTGAGGTCATTGAAACTTTTCAAAGACACCAGAGGTTGTGGAAGGTGATACACAGCTGAACTGTGAGGATGGAGGCAATGTGTTATGCAGGGTCTCCCTTTGGAAGTTTTTCGTACATTCCTCTGATGACTGACTATAATACTGACAGTCACCCCTGGACATCAATAGTCATGTAAGGCTCTCTGAGGAGGGAGCAAATCACAGAGAAATGTAGCAATGGAATAAAGGGTAGCACATTCAGTTATACAGCAATACATTTCTGTCAGAGACAAATTTCTTTTTCTTATGAACACATACCAGTATTGGTGCCACTCAAGGTAAAATGATACATCCCGCTACCACAAATGTACCCACATGAAAGTGTCAACGACTTCCCTGCTAATTACAACAAACAGAATATTTACCTCGGCACTCTACAAATGTATATAGCATTTGCATTGAATGCTACAGCTAATCTGTATAAATTTCTATTTAGCAAATCACAGGCAAGTAAGTCAACTAGTCAGTTTAGACAAAATAGCATTATTTAATAAATTATTTCAATTTCCTATTGTGGTGACTTTCTATTTAGCAACAGCATCTAAATGTACTATATGAAACGATACAAGTGTCATTTATAATTTCACGGAGAATCTGTTCTTTAAATCTCTACGTTGTCTTTGATGGAAACAGCCGACGTGTTTCGTTACGATTAGTAACTTCTTCAAGACTTGAAAAGTCCAGAAAGAAACGGCAGTGCAAATCTCTAATGGATGTTTCCAAATATAAAGGAGGCACACGTATCTTATGTATCAATCAAAACCAATAACCAAGGACATATATTTTGTGTCAATCTCGAAGGAATGAAAATGATCTTGTGGAAAGGATACCCTCTTATCTGATATCTCCCTGTATTGGTCCTTCCACAGAGGTTAATTAGTAGTCAGTATATTTCATAGGTGTGGCATATATGTTCAGAGTATACGACGCTCAACTGAAGGTCCTATACACTTGAGAGTTGTTAGTATGGCAACAGGGGCTATGATATGTCCACCTCTTGTTAGCGCAGCACACCGTAAATCTGACGTGGTGTCCTCCGTTCAGTAAAATCTGAGGAGGGATTTCTGTTATTCAATTGCCGGCCAACCAGAAAGAACGCAAGGCAAACCCATCACTCTAGCAACTTAAGAGGGGCTACCACAGGACCTGGTGGTGTGGATAAGTGGTTACATGTCAAATAGTTATTTATGGGCCTTTTTTGTTTCTAGGTCTTCTACAAAATGCTCATTAATAATATTATTAAAGAATACCATGAACGAGGATTGTGGGATGGCATGCACATTAAATGAAACAGAGAGAGAGACCGAGAAAGAGAGAAATCATGACAACAGGGGCAATACAGAGAGAGAGAAAGGGGCAAATAAGAAAAAGTGAGAATGAAAGATAAACGTGAGAGTCAAAAGTAAGAATGAGAGAGAAACAATGGGTTGATAGAAAAGGTAAAGAAAGAACAGAAGGAGAAAGCAACACTAACGGGAAGGAAGGAAACATTAAAGATGAATGGAAGGCTGAAAGGATGGATGGACGAATGAAAAAATCAATAGGTGAAAGAACGAATGAATGGAAGAAATATGAATGGATGGATAGGTGAGTGAACGGATATATGAATATATTGATGGGTGAAAGTTATATGTAAATATATGAGAGGATAAAAGAATAGAAGGATGAAAGAAAGTATGGGTGGGTGGAAAGGTGAAGGGATTGACAGATAGATACACAAATGGACGAAAGGGTGAAAGGATGGATGAATAGATGAATGGAACAAAGATGAAAGAGTAAAAGGAACTGTACTAATGAGGGTCAACTTTGCTTGCATTAAGTTTGGTGTGATCAGGGGTATAATTAAAGTGGGGGTATTTCAATTTTCTGGCTACTCCCTTGGATATGTCAAGGGAATGAGGACTGGGAGATACCAACCACTATTCGCAGCTGGGCCAAATGGGACAGAACCCAGGAGGAGATTCATTTCTGGGTGGTACACTTTGCCTTGCCTGCACTCCTTTTGAGATGGGACACCAGGGAGCACTAGATTTCTCTAATGCGGGTGCATACATGAACACCACAATTCCTGCTGGGACATCAATTGTCCATTGAAGTCTCACCACATCAAGTTAAATTGTTTGCAGCTGCTCTGTCACTAAGGTCTCTGAGCAGTCTACTGCACGTTACCTATGTACATCAACCCACAAAATGATGTAGAGGCCAGGTTACGTTACTTCACAATGCTCCTGCCGGGTAATCGGGGTCTAGCAGTGCAGTTTATGAGGGCTCACTCCTTCGTTGGAAATCACAGTTTGCCTGCAAGGCAGAGTGAAACCATAAACCCAGTATATGCTATACTAAACACAGAGTGCAACCATTTGCAGTACAACCCCTTTTACCTCTGTATGCGTATACAAACATTGGTCTCTTTTGCTTCTTAGCTATCTCATCTATTTCACTCTCATTCTAGTGGGTGTTCTCACACATCAAAATGCCCTTGCAACTTTATTACAACACTTGTGCATTTGTAATTTGGAGATTAAGTTGACCACAAGTGCCCTCCTAATCTTGGGTTTAGGAGTCTTAATTGGTCCAGGTACAAAGTTTTCATGGTTTACTAATGCCTCATTCCTCACAATTATCCCTCCTTTCTCTAAATACTTAAAAATAATGCAAGCAACACCCCTCTGGGATAATGGTGGGCTGGGCTCCCTGCATAACAGTAAGGGTGGGCGCAGTGCTCCGCTCCGCCCACGGAGTGTGCGTAGTACTGCCCACTTCGCGCTACGCACAGTAGGCGTAGCAGGGGCAGACTACGCACACCCCGCGACGGAGCAGAGTTGCCCGCCACCCGCCTCCCTCCCGCCCTCATTTTACAATGATTAAAATCATTAGATAAAGAAAAATGACTTACCTGAGCTGCCGCGTCCCGGGGCTCCATCTTTCTGCTTCCTGCATATCTTCTTCCTCACGAATGCGCATGCGCGGACGCCCGCACATGCGCATTTCTCGGGAGAAATGCGCATGCGCGGGCGTCCGCGCATGCGCATTCGTGAGGAAGAAGATATGCAGGAAGCAGAAAGATGGAGTCCCGGGACGCGGCAGCTCAGGTAAGTCATTTTTTTTTATCTAATGATTTTAATCATTGTAAAATGAGGGCGGGAGGGAGGCGGGCAGGGGCGTAGTGGGGCTACGCGAAGTGTGCGGGTGGGCGTAGATTTGCCCCCACTCCGTATTGCTTCACGTAGCATCACTACGTCCACTACGCCCAGGGTTACATAACAGTAAGGGCTTCAAGCAATGGGATGATATAGGAATATCGCGGGTGGGTGACCTATGGGCCAAGGGAAAGGTAATTTGTTTGCCCAACTCCGGGATCAATATGAGATGGCCCCCACGGAAACATACCAATACCACCAAATTAAACACGCACTGGAGGCAGTCATCCCGCTCAGCACTATCCTCCCAGTGGCCTCTCCCCTGGAGGACAGATTACTGACAGAACGCATGCACAGAAAAGCCACATCATTGACATATCCGAAAATTGTCAAAATCACCCTGACCCCGTGCAATCCCTGCGGGAGAAATGGCGGAAAGAGATGGGAGATCTGGACGAGGCAGACTGGCAAGAGGCTCTGTCGTCCCCAAGAGAGGTGGTAATCCCTTCAAAACTGCATCTAATCCAACTGTAAGTGCTACAACAAATCTATTACACTAGGGCTACATTATACAAAATGGGAAGGACGGACAGTGAGCTCTGCCTTCGCCAGTGTGGAGCAATAGGCACATTTTATCATACATTGTGGGAATGCCCTGCCATAGCGACATACTGGGAGGCAGTCATGTCCACAATAACGGAGGTGAGTGAGGCCCCTGTACCACTGGAGCCCAGGCGATGTTTGCTAAACATATGGGAAGCCACAGATCTCAATCTCGCAACTCATACCTGGGCGACACTGGGCATAACCATTGCTAAGAGGAATATTGCCAAACAATGGGGTGCACGTAACACTCCCACGGTAAGAGAGTGGAGTAACGACATGGATATGTCAATGGTGGCTGAAAGGGCGGTGTACCTGCATAGAGGGTACCCCAAGAAATGGGAACGGGTGTGGGGAAATGAACGCTTTTAGAGGTAATATATGTGAGGTTCTGGTTGTTGATTTGTTATTGGAAGATAGTAACTGACCCGTGAATGTAAATTGTTTCCAATGCAACAAACTCTCGTACTTATAAAGTATATGTTATGGAAGTTTTAATTGCAAGATGTGACAAATGTTGGTTTCAATGTTGAATGAAAATGAAAATGCTCTGTACCAAAAAAAAGTACAAAAATAAAAATAATTATTAGTGTATGTTTTACTCTGAGAGTTCAAATATGCAACATTGTCTTGTCTCCCTTCATGTCCTCTGCTGCTCAGTGTCTTCTGTAGCTCTCGCACCTCTCTAGTCCCTCCTTCCTGTGTTATTGAGGTGCACAGCCTTATGTGTTCCAAATCTGGATGGAGAACCCTGAACAAAATCCGTTAGAAGCACTACTACTACTTTTGTCATATTTCCAAAATGTGCTCAGGACACTGTTCCCTCGCTAGGCTAGTACTAGCAGAAGAAACACAGGACAGGGGCTCCTGTTTACCAAGCTCGTAGAAACTCCCTTTTTTAATTTCTTTTTTATAGAGTTTTTTCTGAATAATTGACATTATCTTGTGCTTCATATCTTTGTCTTCTTTAGAAACATCTTACTGTGTGCATAATAATAAGTAATGTATATGTCATTTAATTGTCTATTCTTTAATTAAAATATTTCACATTTTCTACCCCCTTTTCCATGCAAACCCAAAAATTCTATGAATGTAAAAAAACTGAAATGTATATTCCGTGTTATATTGATTTGTGTTTAAAAAATAATATGTTTTAAAAGCCTAACAATTTTGAAGAGAAACTTTACTTTTTTATACAATATTATTTATATTTAAGCTGACAAATCTATAAATATTTATTTAATGATGCTGAATAAAATAGTATACATAAAAATA
The DNA here is from genome assembly GCF_964204655.1 of Triturus cristatus. NCBI lineage: Eukaryota > Metazoa > Chordata > Amphibia > Caudata > Salamandridae > Triturus > Triturus cristatus. The sequence continues at coordinate 318,052,871 of NC_140586.1, read as the reverse complement.
TGTGTATTTGTTTAACATACATGTACAATAACATGAAATATAATATTTTCTATAAAACTAAGAATTTGAAATAAAATTGTACACATCTAAAAATACATGTTATTCAGTAAAGCACTACAAATGTTCAAAATATAATTTCTTTCTATAATGCTAACATTTTAAAAATGTTTTACAAATAAACATTTATAAGATAATAGAATTGTTTTTAAAATAAAACAAAGAACATAGAAAAAATACAACATTAAATGTTATTTTGATATACTGATTAGAATTCTGCAAAAAACTAACCACTAGGGAAACAGCATGTATTCTGAGGAAATACATTTTCTGTTATAACTCCAACCCAACAAATATTAGGGAAAGATTATGAAAAGAAGGGGAGAGGAAACAATACGGATGAGAGGGTGGAATTAGCTTACGGGCTGTGGTTAGAGTAGATTTTCTAGAGAAGACTCCCCCCAGGAGCTTATTATCAGGGCCGGCAATCCCCCGGTGCGCCGCCAGGGTGGGGGCCGGTTTTGGGCCCCTGGAGGCCGTTTTTGTTACAGGGACGTTTTTGCAGCATAGCTGCAAAAGCGGTCCTGTAAATAAATCGGCGGAAAACCGGCCCTGGCAAAGAGCTCGGCCGCAACCCCAACCCCCCCCCCCCCCCCCGGGGGGCCGGCCGAGCACTTTGTCAGGGCAGGTTTTGGTTCCCAGTCCGGCCCTGCTTATTATCCATCCAATATGTTGATGCCAACTCTCAAATTCCATCATGACATCTAACAGTTAAAAAGGTAAACCAGAATACTGTAGTCAATAACATAGTCTTAGGGTTTGATGGCAGATGCGTTCCAGCGGACTCGTCCACAACAGGCTAATTTACACCTCCCTGGAAGAACATGTGGCCTTGTGGACATTCAATCTCCATTTCCTCAGTCTGAGACCGAGGGAGAGTAGGCAGCAACTAATAGGAATAGTGACCAGGGGGCAAAGGTCACAGTGAAAGGCTACAATCTAGCCTGTGCCTGAGATGATAGAGGGGGTGCTAACAGGGAGAGGAAATTTATGATACATAGTATACCTGATGCAGAGTGATGGGGATCAAGGAAGTGGAGGGGAGGGTTTGCCTGAGAATGGAATTGCGCTGTACAACATTGCAACTTGGGATGAGTTGCCCAGACATAAGTCTTGTGCACACGGTGCCACTGGAACCAAGCTATACCCGACTAACAAGCCCTAATAAGGGTTAAACTGGTCTTGGGTTGCTTGTGTTCTGTTCAGGAGAGACTTGGCCTAGCAGTTCTGGCTGGACTGTTCCTATTGTAGCAGGCTTAAGACTGATTTGCATATGACTTGGTCCGAACTGAGATGGCAAAATAAATGGGGGGATGTGGCCTGAGTAAATACCAGTGGCTGAGGTTAATTCAAACATTTCATCTATCACTTTTTTGTATACTTCAGTGTGACAACACTGCAGCTTGTGCCTAAGATAAAGAGAGGGGGTGGTATGGAGGGTGAAGAAGTGTGCTGATATGAAGTGGGCGAAAAAGTACAATGCTATACTCTTTGAGACAAAGAGTAGGGGCAGGAGGGGAATGGAGTGGATGGTGGGGGCTGAAAATGGCATGAAATACTGCACAGTACAATATGCAGGTTTTATCTGAGAAAAAGAAACTGGGCAGTTGTGAAAGGGAGTGGAGGGTTTGAGGGGTGTAGGCGCGCAGTACAGAGAAAAAGTCAGGGGCAACAGAGAGAGGTGTTGGTGAAGGCAGGATGTGGGCTACACCAGCCTGTTGAACTAGCTTTTTCGTAACCTTTTGACTTCTGTGGACCCTCAATGAAATATTAATTGAATCTGAGGACCCTATACTGAAAGGTTGCTGGAATCTGGGGACCCCATTGAGCCATTAATGGAAGCTGGGAACCCTAGCCTAAGCAATTTCTATGATTTGAACTTCAAAACAATACATAAAAATACAGAAACAAGTATACATCAAACAAACACACAAATGACATTTATTTAATTCACAAACAAAAAAAGAAATAACAATTTTAAGGGAAGGATGGAGCTTTTCTAAATTAATGTTTTAATTCTAAAAGGCTGAGCAATATGCTTAACTCTGGCATATCACTTTGTCTGTTTTTTGCCCCTAATGCAATCTCTCTTTTTGTCGGCGCTGCAATTGAGGCCACCCATTGTCCATACTATATTGTGTTTGCAGTACTTGCGATGCTCCAACGAATCAAGTAAAGGAAACCAACTTAATATTTATCCTCCAATTTTAAATTCCTTCACATTTACAGAACATTTAGAAATTTTGAGTTTTAGAGCTTGTCTTTATTTTATATACACTTTACTAATCTGTTAATGTTATTTTATTTTGATATTGTTACGGACCCCCAGCGTAGGACCACTGGTTAAAAACCACTGGACTATACAGTATAAAATAGAGGAGAATAGAGGGATCTTTTATTTATGTTTTTGTTTTAAGTGTTAAGTTAGCTGCTGAACACATTTCTATGAATTACAATTAAAAACATCATTCTTTGAACTTTCTTGAGCCATTTTAAGACGATCAACTTGAATCGCTTTAAAGGGATTCTGAGGATAAAAAACATTAACATTGCAATATGAAACTGAGCCTGGAGCCCCTGGGGCTGCAAGGACCCTATATTTACACGATGCATGGAATTAATTGTGAGGCTACCCTGTGCCAAAGCTTTGAATGGAATTGAGCATATGTAGAGTAGGAGGCTTGCCTGGGCACTGCCATGTGGCAGATTTCACAATCTGAAATAAGGCTGTGGTTCGATGAATCTCTGTAGCTTGTTTCTCGCCCATTCTCTAATGGCTTTTTATTCAGAAGTGTTCGGTTATTTTCTAAAGAAGAAAAACTACAGACACATGTGTTTTATAATTCCCGCTTGGCCCATTAACTCTTCATCGCACGCACCAGCATTCACCACATTTCATGTGCCAAAGAATGCTTGCGTGATGGGTTCCGCATTTGCCAGGTCTGGCAATGGCGTGTTTAAAAGGTTCAACAAGTATTCTGGCTTAAAAAATTAATATTAATTGGCCATGGATTTAACCAGTGATCCGGAAAGAAAAGGCTAATCACGATATCACAAGACTGGAATGACTGTTCGATGGATTTCCGGATATGAATGGGTGATTATTAACTTGCTTTCATACGGAATTAAAAACCACACGTTTGCTGTTTATGAGCACTGTGAATAGTTGTTGGTACTACTATCCACTATTGATCTTGGCAGGATTAAAGGCTCAGTTGGCAATGCAACGATTCAGATTCATGATCTTCAGATCACACCAGATGTTAATGGTCAGAGCTTAACCCGGTAGCTATCTTGCCTGGGAGAACAGCACAGGTGCGTTGCATGGGTGGGTAGTTAGGGAATCTAGATCAAGACCATGCACATTGTCCACAAAGCCTATCACTGCCTGGTTTAATCTTCCTTTCATGAAAATTTGCCCACTTCCTTCCAAACTTTTTCTCCGGCAAACACATTTTTGGCAATCTAATCTTTCATAAGAAATACCCCATAGGCAGATGTGGAATCTCAGTTGTAGAATTCTCTTGCTCTACCCAGGTACCTGACCATGGACAACTGCAAGTCCCCTGAAGGCATCAAGATCTGACTCCAAGGTAGAACCTCAGTATTCTTACTGTGATTAAGCTGCTTCTGTTTTGAGCTGCCCTGCTCGTCATCTATCTCATTGTGGACTAGTACAGCATTCTTTCCATGATTAATCCTCGCAAAGCGCAACACAGTTCAGCCTCACTTACATTGTAGACCAGCATGGAACCCTTCCTGTCTTTGAGATCTGCCTTTGAGATCTTGGAGAGCATAGTGCAGCTCTTCTCCCTCACATCTAGATTAACAAACTATCATGGCTGTGATTAACCCCCACAGTCAGCCTAACTCACCCCCCACCCCCACTGTGGGCTAGCACAGTGTAATTTCTGTGACTAAACTCTCTCTTTCCCACCTTTCCTGTTCCATAGCGTTCCACACTGACACAGCTTTAGTCCATGGAGTTAGAAAGAATCATACCCGGGGCCAGGTAAAACCACTGTCAGAGTCACTACTACTGATGTATTTGCACATGTTGTCTGTTGGCTCCTCATCCTCCTGCAGAAAGATAAAGCAAAGCACTGAGTTTTGTGTACCCTTGTTAAATACTCCATATTCACATCATCTGACTTTCTTTACTTGGATAACTTTCCACCTTAGATCATACTAAATGTGTGCTCAGGGTTGTCCTGCTTTTCTTTTAGCTTACATTCTGAACCCACATACTGCCCTTTAGGTTAAACTCCTTGGGTGACAGGGCACAGATTCACCTCTCCAATCCAGCATATTCTGTTATTTGGTTATTAGGAACTATACAAAAATGCCCTTTAGGCTAAACTCCTTGGGTGCACAGGGCACAGCTTTACCTCTCCAATCCTGCATATTCTGTTATTTGGTTATTAATAATGATACAAAATAAGCTTTCGTCAGCAACATTCACACCAGGTACGCTTTTTTGATATTATAGAGTTGGTGTGCTTCACACAACATTGTCTGAAAAATTGATTTGTGCTGGCTCCCTCGTGCACAAGACCTACCTTTTGCACATTTCTTTACTCATTTCTCTTTTGAAACAACAAGCTTTGGGAATTTCTTGACATGTGCAAATTTTCATTGAGAAAAAATAATGAAAGTTGCTATAATAGTAAATTTGCCTACTTCTAGTGTTCATCCACAAGATTTAATTCTAGAAAAAATAAACTAATCACACAAACACAAACTAATCAATGTAAATAATTGTTAGAAACGAGGGTCTCTAGTAGGCAATAGTTTGCACCTTTGTCCAAATAGGGCCCTTTCCTTCTAGTCAGGATAAGGGGGATAAATACACTCCTAAAATAACCCCTGCTCACCCCCTTGGTAGCTTGGCACAAGCAGTCAGGCTTATCTCAGAGGCAGTGTGTAAAGCATTTGCACATAATCAACAGTAATACAGTGAAAACACTACAAAAGGGTAACACACCAGTTTTAGAAAAATAACCAATATTTATCTGTGCAAACAAGACCTAACTGATAAAAGGCCAACAAACAGTAATCAAAAATAGGCACTTTTCAAGTATGACTAAACAATGCAGTTCCTTAAAGGTAGCTCTGTCCGGTGCTACCGCTGTGCTGAAAACAACAGAATCCAACAGTTCCAACTGACTACATCGGTGCAGGCCGGCATTAGTGTCAGCAGACTCTTAAACAATACCTTTGGTTCTGGCCGCATCAGTGAAGGCAGATTGTGGCAACCGTCGCAGTTGCGTTGTGAAGCATAGTGGTGCCCTAAAGTCGATCTGCAGGCAACGGCTCGTTGACAGTCGTCCAGCAGCATCGGTGAGACCAGGGCTGTGGTGCGGAGTGAGGCGGGCTCATTGCGGTGCTGACAGGTCACGGTGCAAACAACAGTGCCAGTTGTTGGGAGCTGGCATCAGTGGTCCCAGACTGCGGCATGGGACGAGGAGGTAGGGTGCATCCTGTGACTTACGAGTAGTGCCCCCAAACCACGGTGCAGTCACGGGTGTCGAGGTCAGTGAGCAGTGATGTTGACAGTGAGACCAGGGCGGCGGAGTGAAACGAGGTGGTGTGGAGTGCGGTGCCTACAGGTCGCAGTACAAGGAGCGGCTCAGTGGCGGCAGTGGTGGTCGTCGTCAGTGAGACCCGGGTTACAGTGCGAAGGTGCAGCGGTGCCTTCTGCGGTGCCCTCTGTGGTGCCTTCAGGACACAGAGCCCACAGCGGGGTCAGTGACGGTGTCGGTTGCTTTCCCCCTCTGTGGCAACCGAAACTCAGGGTTCCAGTGGCGGTACCCAAAGGTAAGTGAAGTCTTTGCTGTCCCTAAGACTTTGTGAACAGGAGGCAAGCTCTATTTCAAGCCCTTGGAGATACTCAGCAACAAGTGAAGAAAGTTCAGTCCAGTCCTTTCACTGCCCAAGGCAGAAGCAGCAACTGCAGGCCAACCCAGCAAAGCAACAACCCAGCAAAGGGGCAGTACTCTTCCTGGCAGTTCTTCCAGCTCTTCTTCTTGGCAGGTTCCTTGATCCAAGTGAGTTTTCTGAAGTCTTTTATCTCTCTGAGACTTCCAACAGGAGGCAAGATCTACTTTATTCCCTTGGAGAAAACTCTAACAGGAGGATGATGAAAGTACAATCCAGTCCTTTCCTTGCCCAAGACAGAAGCAGCAAGTAGCGGGCCAACGCAGCAGAGCACGCAGCAAAGTGGTAGTTCATCCTGACAGCTTTTCCAGCTCTTCTTTCCTTAGTTAAGCAGTAATCTAAAGTTCTGGGCCTCAATATTTAAACTCAGTTTCTCTTAGAGCCCATGGGCAGAGAGTGTCTGTGCTCAGCCCAATCCAGTTCTATCCTCTCAGGTCCAGCTTCCCGGCAGGAGGTGGTGACAGCATTGTCCAAGGAAGACAGGGTCTATTCAGGTGTAAGGGAAATCCCCTCCCACCACTCTAAATTCAAACCAGGCCTATTCAGGTACTAGTGAAACTCATCCCACCACTCGGAATGCGGCCCAGGTCTAGTCAGCCCAGCTCTGACTCAACCAGGAAAGGCATGAAACACCCCCAGTGGCTGTCTGAAGAGACTGCATATCCCCAGCCCCTGCCACTCCAAAGCCAGACATTCAATCCACAACCCAGCAGAGGCACACGGGACGGCTAAACAAGAAAATAACTACTTTCTGAAAGTTGTATTTTCAAACACAGAACATAAAAATCATCTTTACTAAAAGATGCATTTTTACATTCTGAGTTTAGGCATACTAAACTCTATTTCTATATCTTGTCCCAATGGGAAGTTAAACTTTCAAGATAATACAAATATCTCCCATTCTATCCTATGGGACAGATAGCCTTTCTATAGTGAAAAACAAAATACACTGTATTTCACTATCAGGACATGTCACACACACCAGTACATGTCCTACCTTTCACATACAATGTACCCTGCCCACAGGGATAACTTGGGCCTACCTGAATGCTATCTTATATGTAAGAAAAGGAAAGGTTAGGGCTAGACAAGTGAGTGCATTTGCCAAGTTGACATGGCAGTCACAACTGTGCGCAGACACTGCAGTGGCAGGTCTGAGAACCCTTTTAAAGGCTGCTTGTGTGGGTGCCACAATCAGTGCTGCATATGCACTTTGGCACTGAATAGCAGTGGTAAAGTGTCCAGAGTCCTAAAACCAACAAAAACAGGAGGCACAAAGCTAAACGTCTGGGGGGTAAACCCACTGAAAATGCCAAGTCTAACAATAATGAATTGATGTGTGACAAAACATGTCAATTTGTAACAAGACTGTATCAAGTTGTGACATGTAACGTCAATTCCAGTGAAGACATTCCCAATGATTTACTGTTTCGATTTCCAGTTTTAATCCTAGTTCTTAGATTGTTTAATCAAGACCTTCTATCCCCCACAGAAACATAGAACGGCCCATTTATTGAAGCCTTATAACGTTTGGCTGCGATCTTGATGTGAGGGTCTAGGATTTAAAAAAAGGAAAAGGTTTAAGATCTGGAAAGCTGGTGAAGTGTCCAGGTGAAAATGGACAGAACAATGGGGAATTCTGATGAGACTCACTGATTCCCACAGTAATTCCCCATTTCTCAGGAGATGTCAGAGTTAAACTCGGAATCCCATGGTATTCCTGTATACCAAAAGTACTGCTACCCGCATATCTGCAATTCCAATGTGGTACACCTTCATTCAAAATAATGGGATCCTGAGACCGGTCCTGGGTTGCTTGTGTTCTGGTTCAGGGAGGACCTGACCTGGCAATTTATCTGGACTGGTGCAAGGTCAAGAATGATTTGCATGTGGCTGGGTCCAAACTGAGGTGGCATGGTCAGCAAAAGAACGATGGGTTGGGAGGCCTCCTGTGCTATTTCCAGTGGTTAGACAAATGGCAAGCATTCCTCCCATTACCTTTTGTGTGCTTCATGTACCACCCTAAGTGGCATGTGTATGCACAGACGTGGGTCCCATGCTCACTGTGTCACTGGAGCCAAGCAGTACCTGGCTGATGAGCCCATAACTAGGTAGAAACTGGCCCTTGGTTGCTTGGATTCCAGTTCAGGGAGGACCTGGCCTGCCAGTTCAGATGAACTGTTTCCATGAGAAGCAGGCTCAAGACTGATATGCATTTGGCTGGGTCCAAACCAAGTTGGCATGGTGAGCAAAAGATCGATAAGTCGGGATGCTGTCTCGAGCGATTGCTTGTGATTAGAGAAATTGCAAGCATCATCTCTTGTTGGCCTCTTCCTAAAACAGTTCATCAGACCCCTCACTGTACTGTTGAATACAGCTTAGTGGCACTGTTCAGGATCATAGACAACAGATGATGCATAAGTAAAGACTCCTCACTTGTGTAGCTCCTATGTCCAACACTCGGTTTCATGTGTCTCTTTTTATGAACCCTCCACGATATTTTAAGAGATCCCGCCTCTCCTGGTTCTCTCACACATACCTCATGCGCACTTTCACTTTGATGAACCTCCCAATATGAATAACGACCCCATGCACTTAATGCCCACATGGTCTTTTTCTGGGCTAGGCACCTTATGTTACTGGACCCATGCACCCTGACTGACCCTAGCATCTTATATACTTACAACAAGTTTTTTCACTATGTCAGGCACCATCGTACTTCGCTCCACTTCAATTTTCACATCTCCACCACATCTGTAATCAAGCTCCATGAGATCCCTAGTTTCCTGACCAATTATTTGATTCTGAGTTCTAATATCCAACACCTGCAGAAGAAAATGTTGGACAAGAAGTTAATTACCATGTCCAAAATTTAAAATAGTTCATATTGCTCATTCTTTGCTTGAGGTCAATGTAGTTAAGCAAGTCACACTGACATAGAACAGGCAACAGTGTGTTAGACATGGAGGAAACCACAGCATATAGGGCAATTTAAACATGCAATGAAAGAGATATGTGCAAACAAAAGAACTAAAGTTGTCTGTAGTTAGTGCATTCCCACTGCTACTATCCCATCTCATTTCACAATCCCATGCATTCAGTCTATCAAGTCAGGTACTGTTAAACCTCATTTCTCTTATCAGCTCTGACCTTAAGTTTAGTCTGTTTCATGGTGTTGTCAGTGCCCAACATAATAGAAAGATTTTGCCCAGCACCCTGCAACTGCTGCAAGAGAAGAAGACAATTATCAAGACTGTCAACAGCTTCATTTTTAATATTCTACTCGCACACAGTACGTTACATTCACAAAAGTGTTTTTAGCTTCCTATTGAATTGAAATGGGAAACCATCAGTCTGTGTAAGCACAAAGGGCCCGAGTCACAAAGGTAAACTTATTTGTTTGTGTAAGTTTACAATTTTCAGTATTCACAAAAGTAAACCTAGACCAAAAGTCTAACTTTACTACTTTTCAAAGATTTGGGGGGCTTGGATGCCATACCGGGGGGATTTATTGACCGATTGAGGGGCATCACCTACCAACGTGCGGAGGGGCTCTTGGAGAACTAAGGGAATTGTACATTATGTATAATGCTATGTAACTGTATTTGCTGACCCACTGCTGAGTATCTTGTCTCATTTTAAGGAAAGCATTTGTTTTTGTTTTTTCATTTTCATTTTCTTTTTTTTTTCTCTTTCAATAAAAATATGTTTTAAAAAAAACTTTACTACTTTTCGGTATTCACAAAGGTAAACTTAGACCAAAAGTCTAACTTTACTACTTTTTGGGAATTCTCAGAGGTAAACTTAGACGAAGAGTCTAATTTTACTAGCAGTAACTAACCTTTGTGAATACTGAACAGTAGTAAAGTTAGACTTTTGGTCTAAGTTAGACAGTTGGTTTAACTTTACCTGTGTGAATACCAATAAGTAGTAAAGTTAGACTTTTGGTCTAACTTTATCTTTGTGAATCGGGCCCAAAGTGTAAACAATTTGCAAACAGGTAGCTCTTAGATGCAAACATGCTACATATGTGCATGTGCAACATACACCTATGCACGTGTCCAAAGAGCATGTATTGCAGTTGACGGGTAACTGTAGGGCGAAAACAGCAAATGAATTTGTGGAACAGGGAAATAACTGTTAGCAAGGGGGTCACATAGTGGAAAGGGTAAATGAAGGGGTAGAAAGCATAAATCTAGACATGGAACAGGTACATGAACTGGTGGAATGGGTAAAGGAGAGTGTGGAGCAGGAAATGGAGAGTGGAGAACCAATAAATGAACGGATGAAACCGGTCAATAAAGGGGTGGACTGGTAAATAAAAGGGTGGAACGACAAAATGAAGCAGAGGAAATATGTTAATAAAAAGGTGGAACAGCTAAACATATTTGTGGAACGACTAAAGGAGAGAATGGAACCGGTAAATGAAGAAGTGGGACAAATAAGTGAATGGATAAAGGAGAGTGTGGAACCGGTAAATGGAGGGGTGGAACATGTAATTGACTGTGTGGAATGGGTAAAGGAGAGTGTGAAACTGGTAAATGAAAGGGTGGAACATGTAAGTGACTTTGTGGAATGGGTAAAGGAGAGTGTGAAACTGGTAAATGAAAGGGTGGACCAAGTATGGAACAAGCAAACGACCCAGTTACAAGTGTAAAATATAATTTATGAACAAAAGTGGAGAAAATGATTCATAGGGATTCCACATCTTGACCTGCACCTGTCCCTAACACAGAACAGCTGGACAATGATAAGGCACGTTGCTGCTGTGTGCCACACACTATTGGAATGATGACAGACTGAAAATACCTCCTTAATGCAATTTCACCCCTAGCATCACCAAAAATGTTGTCTCATAAAGCATTTGTCTTTGGGCGACGGTATGTATATGTTTATTGCAGTCTCAAAGCCCCTACCTTCTTTACTGTACACTCATGTTTTACTTCTGGGTGATCAAAAAGTGTTGTACCTCGTTGTCGCTGGACCTCTCCTCATCAGTACTCAGATCCAAACTGGAGAGTTTGCTGGAATGGCCCAATAATATTGGCATATCCTGTTCCCGGTGACACTCCTGCAGAAAGAGAACAATAAAACCACTGATGTTTCCAAAACTTTCATACCCAACACTCTAAACTCATACGGTGGGTTGAAAATTCATGAACACACAGTTTACTTCCTAAAAGACTAAACAATTTTGAAGTAGAAACAATTCAAAATCTGTATGAACGCAAAGTGCCTCTTTTACAACAAAATGACTCAGGTCAAGCCATTTAGATGCGTCAAGCTGCATAATTTTAAAAGCACAGAGATGCATCATATTTACAACAATATGATGCATCCCTGTGCTTTCTCCTGTGCTGACGCACCATTGGCTGCCACGTGCCAACGCAGGCATCCTTGCACCATGGTGCAAGGGTGCCTATGTTCTGGGGCTGATCCTTTTTGTGTAGAAAGGGACACCTTCCTGCAGAAAAAAATCACATTTGACTTTTTCCTCTTTCCATATGTGTGCTGCAGAATACAGCACACATTGAAAGAGGAAAAACTAGGAGAAATAAAAGTATTTCTCCTCGTTGCGCCTCCTTATGCCTCACCTGCAGAGGCGTAGGATTTTGACACATTCCTGGGATTACAAAATGTTGTAATCTGAGAATGCGTCAGAATCCACTGGTGTTGCGTGTGAACACCCACAGCAGTACCCATGGCACGCCCCTTTCATGCAAATTGATGCATGTAAAGGGTTCGTGTTTACAAGGCCATGGAAAGCCATGCAGAGTGACTTTGTGTGGCCTTGTAAACATGAGCCAGCACATGACGCAGCTGGTGCGTCAAAGAAAATGACGCACCACCGGCGCAAGGGTCTTGTAAATAAGCCCCAAAATGTGTATGATTTGCAAGCAGATAGAGTAATATTTTCGCATATTATATATACAGGTGCAAAATATACAATATTGCATGTGCAAAAAATATGTTTTGCTATATATTGGTAAATTAGGGAAGAGACACAATTAATGAATGGGTAGGGCAGGAAATCTATGGGTTCAAACAGGAAAAGGAAGGGGTGGAAAAGGCAGATCATGTAATGGAAAGCGCAAACGGGTGGTTGGTGCGGTGCACATGTAAATAAAAGGCGTGAAAAGATAAATGAAGAGGTGCAACAGGAAATGTAGAAGTAACACATGCAACCTGTGAGTGAAGTGGCAGAACAGGTAAATGAGGGAACCGAATAAGCAAATAACCTACTTTTTATGTGTAAAATAGAGTTAGTGAAAGAACACACACACAAATGCCCCTGATACACTAGCAGAGGGCTTTGGAAAGTTCACTCTGCACATGTAGACAGGCACACCTCAACAGGTTTGTTATGTAAACTGCTAATTGCTCCAGAACGTCCAGTAAACACTCCCCCAAGGAGCTGGGATAGATTTTCAACCCATCCCTTCCTCAGCCTGACAAATATCTACATAGACATGTAAATACTTAACTTCTAAGACACAAAATGCACAGCCTGTCTCCTTCAGAACCCTCCAACTGACTCCCGAGTGAAGCCTCAGTGATCTGGAACACGCTGACATCATACGTTCTGTCCCTCAGCCCGGAGGTTCATAGGTAAACAGACTAACAAGATACCACAGTGTTGCTTCAATATAAGGCCTTGAACTGCTTCTATCCCAAGCAGGAAAAAATCAAATCATTCACAGGTAAATCAAGAAACAAACACAAAAATCACGGTCAAATTGATTCTGTGTGTCAGACAAATTGCGTTAAATGCCTCCCACATCTATATTTCGGTTAGGAGAATATTCTGTTTACATTAGCCCCCCCTAGCCATGGCCTCTTATGCTCTATACCTATATAGTTACATCATTCTGACCCGGAAGTACTATACATCATTTCCTTTGTTTCTCTGGGCAATACTGACTTCAATGCTGAGCGGATGTCCTCTGTGCGGTCCGCACCCTCCTAGTGACGCCACTGGATGCCCAGCACTCTCCAGTTCGAAGGTAGTTGGTATAGGCTGTCCGTTGGTGCACTCCTGCGGTGTGAAAGAAACAGAAACTAGAGGCTGACAGGAGTTCGAAGATCAAAAGTCTACACTGACATGGAAGGGTTCGAATTCAGAGGAGTGTTTGCTGCCTAATGGATGAGAAAGAGTGCACAATCTGTGCACGATTCACAAATTCCGAATTTACATATGCTTTCTGAGTAGAAACAGAAACTGCAACAGATGCGCCCATAAAAAAGCATGTTTTCCAATAGGTGACATTTTATGGGCGGAACAGATAAACAAATGAGCAAAGCAGGCAAGTGATAGGCTAGAACAGGTAAATGCAAGGGTGGAAAAGAAAATGAAGGGGTGGAATAGGTAACCAAAAGAGTTAAGTGAGTAAAATAAAGGAGCGGGATAGGTAAATGAAGGGGTGGAACAGGTTAACGCATGGGTCGGACATGTAAATGAGGGGGTGGAGCATGTAACTGAAGAGGTGGGCCAGACTGTCTGCTGGTACCGTTTGGGTCCAGTTAAGTATGAATACCCTGCAAATGACTCGACGCCTGCAGCAACAGCAGACTCAAACGACACTAGCCGAGGTTCTGTGCCCAGCACTCTACACTCATGAGGGGAACTATAGTCACATGGGGTTTTCACTAAAAAATGAGGTAACATCTACATATGTGCAACGTATATCTTAAGTACAGAAAGACAGACTACTGGAATACAAGTAAAAGGAAATTGTGCAATAGGCCCCAAGTGGTGGTTATTTTAAATATATAGGATGGAGTGGAATGGGAAAATTAAAGTTGGGGACATGTAAATGAGTGTAACAGGTAATGTAAGGTGTGGAATGGATAACTGGAGGAGGGAAACATGCAAATTAAGTAGTAGAAGAGATAAATGATGGTGTAAAACTGGTAGATAAAGGGTGAGGGTAGGTGAATGAAGGGGTGGGCATGCAAATGAACACCTGGATCCAGTAAATAGGTGGGTGGGATGATTAAATGAGTGGGCATAACATGTTCAAGAAGAGTGAGACAGTTCAGTGAAGGAGTGCAACAGGATATGAGGTAGCAGGATAAGTTAATGAAGGGATAGACCAGGCAGATGAATGGGTGGAATAGGTAAATATCCATGTATTTAAATATGTAAAATGCAATAGGGAGAGAAAAAGGTAAGCTAAATGAGGGAAACACAGGCAAAGAAAACCATACCCAAAGAAATTCACTCAGTTCACAAAAGTGAAGAAAAAAGTTTGCTCCACTTTCATAAAAAGAACTGTTTCTTCCGCAACATGAGAAACCACAGTCAAATTTCTCTTTTTATGTAAGTTGGCATTGAACTTATGTCAGGTAGAAAAATAATGCTATTGTCCTCCCGTCTCTCCTGTGCCCTCACGTTCGTTGATGACAATGTCCACGTTGCCAAAATACAGTCACAAAAAATGCCGCATAAAAACAAGTGGAAAAATGCATATCATAAAGTGAGACATTGCACGACCACGAGCCTTATTATCTCCATCTCAATAACCCTGTTAAAACTATGTAAAAAAAACAACACATTTGAGGTGTTGATAAAAGTTCCAAAAATAATAACAATGGTCTCACCTGTCTAAAATTCATAGAAGACAAAAGGGGACTTACAAATTTATGATGCAGGGAATTAAATTTAGTGCATATCAAAACAATATGTAAGGTATCGGCAATTGAGATATTGTTACAAACCTATACAGGTAAAGCTGGTTCTTTAGACGAACCATGATTTGAAAACATCAAATGGTGAACCATAGTTAGTCTGAAATAGGTCAACAACCTACAGAGATGACTAGACATATTAAGGGGTACATTGCATTAAACGACTTGACCAAGATGTTCTGGCGCATGGAGTGCTTGGATAAAACATGAGTCTCTCGCTCTGCTGCCACCCTGAGGTAAGAGGTCTGCTTCACCCAGGCGATATCTCCTTTAACACTGTGACCAGGATAAAAAAAAAACCTCTGGTCTCCCCAAATCTTTGAGGTTGCACAAGATATAACACAACTATGGTTTATTGACCAGGAACACACTGTGACAAACAATTAGCTTATTTAAATTTACCTCATCCTTTGGCCAAACTGAAAGCCAAAGTAAATGGGGATGACAGTGCATGAAATCTGATACATACCCTGCCCCCAACTCTTCATGTACAATCTGAGATGGAATGCCTTGTGGTACACTCAAAAGACATCTCATAAACCTGTTTTCCACCACCTGGATCACTGCAATAGGTAGATAACCCCAACTTTCACACCCATAACTTGCTACGGAGATGAATTTGGCTTTAAAGATATCTGGCATCACCTTCATTGACTTAGGCCCGACTGTCGCGAGAAATCTCCAATACCAAATATGGGCCCGGTGAAATTCACATATTGTTCTTTAACAGTGAGAACTAGCTAAGGTGTGAGTCAAGTCAGATGCCAAGATAAGGGAAGCTTTCAACCCTGCCTATGTGTTGGACATTCACCGCAAATTTTTTATTTTGGTGTTCATGGGACCCACCACTATTACGTGAGATTTCCTAAAATTGGTCAAACGATCAAGGCTTTCCATAAAAGAAATAAAAAGATCTAGGAGACGCTGAATACTCCTGGCTGTGCGTGCAATCAAAACCAACAGACGTGGGGGTAATGTAGATATGAAAAGAAAGAAGCGGTACAATGGTATATCTGCAGGCTGGATACTGCGAACAAAGGTTTGAACACTAAGGAAGATTGGGTAACCTTCATCACATTACTCCGGTTTATGAGTGTCTCTCATTCATGGGTAATGTGGGTTTACTAATACAGAAAGGGTGCTGAAACTGATGTGATCAATATTTAAAAATACAATGCAACCTATTGACAAGGCCGTGTGACAGGTTTTGCCTCCGTCCTTATTTTGTGAATACCATTAATAGTACTGTATATGATCCCTATGAAGATGATGCCTTTTTATTATTTTTATCCTTTTTTTTATTATTTTCCTTTTTTGTTAATATGTCCGGGTGATACACACATGGCTGTCAGTGTAAGTGGCCAACGCGGGTTCACTGCCATTGGGAAATGTGAATCTAACGTAGTGTACAATAAATAAAGCTCCGCGCTTGCTAGGAGCACTCCACACCTCCGATTACCTATACCGGGGATGATGGATATTGTAGTCTCTATGTGAATACTAGGAGGATAGAGGGTGTATTTGCATATGAGGCGTGAGAAACGTGACCTCGCCTGTATTCAATTAGTCAGCTAATTAGTATTAGGGGCAATATAAAAAAAAGAGCCGTGGGAGGAAACCCATTTTTAGGTCGAGCCTAGCGCTTCGCCCTTGCGCTGCTCTAGAAAATGACCTCTTGGAATCACTTCAGCTTTTCAGCAAACTCGTGCGTGTGGCTAAAAAAAGCCACATGCACGAGTTTGCTGAAAAGCTGAAGTGATTGGCCACTGCGTGTGGCTTTCAAAAATTGAAAGCCCACAATTGGCCAAAGGGGGGTGCATGTCCCGCGTTCTCTCTGAACGTTGACTCCCATGGCCTAGGGGTCTCGGGAGCGAGCAGCAGCGCGGCCGGATGCCACCTCCATTCCTTACATTCCTGGAAGTGCGTGCGCGCACCACTCATTTATATACTGCTTTGGAAAAGCTGTGAACATGAATGTGGTTAATTCAATTTTTCATACATTCATTCAGCAGTTTAAGAAGAAGTGTGCTTTTATACATTTCTCAGGAGTTTAATGGAGGGGACATTTAATTAATTCTTCATCAGAGTTGTAGATGGTGCTTTGTCCACAGTGGTCTTTGTTGCATCTTTAACGAACCTAGCAGGTTGATGGATTAACATAAGCACAACATAGTTTGGAAATGTTTCGAACAATCCAAGTTAAATTAGGAGCACACTCACAGAGAGGAGTACGCAATGTATACACTTGATGAGGAGCAGTGACGTCACACCTATATAATGATCTAGTGTGGCAGATTCCTCAAGTAGCGTTGATGTGCGGCTGGTGCTCAATATTATCGCGGTGTTGTGTTTGGCTGCGAGGCCACGTGATCCATGATTTACCAATGGGTGACAGGAGTGCTTTGTGAGATTAACGAGGCGTGAGTCATCGCTCGTTGCATGTAGCCAGTGATGCTGCACTATTATGTGACTCGGATGACCTCTTGGAAATGTATGCATAAACCACAGTTTCCAGCTACACGCCGAGGCCTCTTTAATGAGAGTCCGCTTCTCTCTCTGGCATGGTTCCCATTAAAAACATCTATCAAAAGAGGCAACCGGAAATACCTCTGAAAGCTCACATGCCCCGTGCAGGACTAGTTACCAGCCTGGAACTGACTGCTCATTAGAACATAACAAGCCTTTTCAATGATATAGGTCTCACTTTTTGCTAGAGTTTGAGCTATTGGCATTGTAAATGACAGTGCATTTTAACACATAAATAAAAGGCATTTTCATTTACTATGCCAATAGCTCAAACTCTCGTAATTGCGAGACCTATTGCATTGCAAATGCTTGTTAACCAGGATTCCGAGTGAGTACGGCGAAGATTGTGAACGTCGGATGGAATGATTTAAGGTATGTCTTGAGGGCACAGGCAGAATTTCTGTCTGCTTGAGATATCACAACAGAACAGACTCGTTATGAACGAACATCAGTGGGGTTAATTACCCGTAGGGAGCCGTATATTTTCGGTCCTCCAAATTTGGCCTTTTCAAACTACTTTAAATGAGCTTTTATCTACCCCACCCTGGAGAATGGGTTTTCAATTGTGTATAAAGAAGTAGTAGGGTGGTTCCTGGGGGACAGAAGCACTATATATGAGAGCTCCACCACTATTACTCAAGTGGAACGTACCATAACTTTCAAACTCACGGTTATGGTAATTGAATAAGTTTTTTGGGAATATGGGGACAAGACTTGCTTCATTATAATAGTCTTTTTGTATTCCCCCCCTATACCCCCTTTATATTTTGTAGGCCTAATTGATGAAAGGCGTGATTCCCAAAAAAAACATAACCTACAAATTTTAAAATTCATGCAAAGGATTATTGACTCAACAAATAGACGGCAGAAGCATTCGGACCTATACTTTCTGAGTCTGAGGGTAGGTACCATTCCTTTACTGATCCTAGTGGGGTGGTAAATACGAGGAATTGAATCATGATTGAGTCTTATAAGATGTTCTTATACTTCGTAGACTTCGCACTGGATAGGGTCTAACGGACGAGAGTCGCAGACTCCGCATTTTGGACCCCGAACAAAGTACTGTTGTGGAAACACCATCATAGGGTCTGGCAATTAAGCATACCTAAGGTGAGGAATAAAATACACTAGGTAAATTTGATTTGGATTGAGGTGGGCTCTCCCCTTGTTTTCCCCCCTTCTTTTCTATGGTATGGCCATGGTGAGAAGGTGACATTGTACATTATAACCTCACAAGGGGACTATTTCAGCTTCAACTGATCATGAAGCAAAGCTGTTGAAGTAGTTGAGAACGATATGACTCGAAGAAGTTTTTCAAAACATTTTTCAATTATTTTCCTATTGAGTTACATACATATAGGAGGTTAAGGGATAAATGACTATTATTTCTTACCCTTTAACAGTCACCTTGGTCTATAAGCCTGGGTTCCTTCTTTTGATTAAAATAAACATCAAGTAATAGGATGTTTCCTCTTATTAAATTATAAGGATGAGGTGTCAAGAGTTATAGACCCATCCGGTATAACAAACTCCATAGAATAGAATGTTAGTGTCCACTGTAAAATAATAATCAGATGATGAGACACGGGTTGATGAGAATGGCTGTGATGGATGTATGTTGTTTGTAAGGAGTCTTGGGTTGCATGTTTTTCTTTAGGCCCTATACTTAAAAAATATATACAGTCACAGATATACAATTTTAGATTTCCTCAACTAGAAAAGATTATAGAACACTTTATGCAAGTAATTAATGTAGTAATATATGTTTTGTATTTGTGTTATGGATATTTATATATATGTTTTATGACAAAGGTTTAGGACCAATTTCAGGCACCATAGAAGGCCGTGAGAGTTACATGTTCTGATCTTGAGAAAGATGGTTTAAATGAACTGGTTACCCTCGAAACGCGTCAATGCTGTGTTTTCATAATCTGTGTAGTGGCCGGAACCACAGAAAAGAAGATATAACCTATCGGGTTGCAGCCTAACATTTCTCCAAACACAGATATTTATTGTCTATGACAAAGTGTACTGTCTTGTTTGTTACTCTTATTGTACCCTTTATGGCAATGCTGTGTAGTCTTGTGGTCCTTTCATCTGTGTATGACTTGTCAATTTGAAATTCTGTTTTTAGAATCATATATAAAATATATGTTTTCCCAATGTTTTTAATGTATGTTTTATCATGAAATGTTTTTAATATACAAAAATAAATTGCAG
Organism: Triturus cristatus; assembly: GCF_964204655.1. NCBI lineage: Eukaryota > Metazoa > Chordata > Amphibia > Caudata > Salamandridae > Triturus > Triturus cristatus. The sequence continues at coordinate 318,033,443 of NC_140586.1, read as the reverse complement.
ATATCTTTTCCTCAATTTTGTGTTTTAAGCTTTAGGTCTATGACCAAACTCCTTTCTGTATAAGTGGGTGTGTGATAGTTTTTGGATTTCTAGAGTGAGCAGGCAAAAAGTAATTTAACACCGAAGGAAGTTTTCTTTTTTACTGTGCGTGCAATCAAAACAGCATCATCTTTTTGCTTTACCGGCAGCATGGTCTCCGATGTTTCAGAGTCATCTAGATACCCATATGATCAACATTCTTGCTGCCCCCTTGTAGAGCCTTACTCCACTCAATGCAGCACATGACATTTTACTGGTTTGTCATCACTGTTAAAGATCAGTCATTCTTATTGAGGCTCGAGGTTTCATCTTGAGAATTGTTTTGACTTGCATTCTGATCCCTAGGAGGGGGCCGCTGTTTGAGACCGTGCAGCACAGTCAGCGGATCAATAAAGACGTGCTTTGCAATGAATTGCCATTCTCAGTCTAGCCGGATGTAGCATACTGTATTCAATAACCAGTGCAAGTAGTTTCTTTTTGGCAGATGTAAATATCCTTGTAGACATTGCAGAAGAAGGGAGTCCTCAGCTTGTGCCAGATTCTGCTAGCCTGCTGAACTCCAGTGACAGGCCCGTAGCCAGGAATATTTGTTTAGGGTGGTATGGCCCCGAGCAATGACAGCAACATAAGAGTGGTTCAGTGGATGGGAAAATAAGCTTTCTTGTTGAATTGTTTAAAAAATGTTTACAAGTTGGTATGATTGTAAAGACTGCTGGAAGCAGGACATGCAGTGAGAGTAAGTGTATACATTTTGAGATAGTGTGAAGAAGGGCCCACAGAAGGATTTTGGTTTGGATAGTGAATACAAGGACCATTTAGTTGTTATCCATCACAGAAATAACAGATTACCAAGTACTCCCTCGCCAAATCACACAATGAGTTTAGAAATGCATCCCGAATCGAAATTTAAAAGGGGCGGGTACAGCATCCCTATTAAATTGCATTTTGAAATGCTATGTAACAATTGTTTGCGTACAAAATTGGGTTGCAAACCACTCTTAGATTACCAAATCTTCAAAGGTGGTTGCAAGCCATTCACAAAGGCACAGTGGACATCTTAAGACACTTTCCTGTTGTGAATGTAAAACAAAAGTTTGGAGTGGGAAGTGGAACTTTACTTTTGTAAAAAAATGCAGCACTGTTTCTTTCAAGACAAAAGGGCTGCATTGAAAACAAAAAAATATTGAAAACAAGATCACAGACATTGTGATCTGCCGACAGCAGGCCACTATTCCTCTAATGGCCATCCACTGGAGTACGTCACAATTTGCTACCTAATTCATGAAGAGTAATGGGTTAGTTAGGATTGTGCCTCACTCCAAATCCTTATCGTGCGAACCAACCTATTAATACATAGGTCGGTTCACCAAATAATTTAGCTGCCACAAAAATATGTTGCAAATTATGTACATCTGGCCCTAAGTTTCTGTTAATAATTGCTAATAATAATTGCTTAGTAAATGTCCTTTGCAGAGGGTTATACAAATAACAGATTTCTATTATTAGCACTCTTCTTTTTGTTATTAGGTCAAAGAGATAGGGAAACAGTTCCTTCCCCCCTTAGATCTTAACACAACATAACAAAGAACAGGGGCAGGGTATTTTACAATGCTCACTGTTGCTCCTTAGGGGGTCTCTGTCCTTGGGTGTAAAATGTTTATATTTCCAGCAGTAGAAAACAAATAGGCCTGATGCAATGGCCTAATGTCTGAATCTGAGTGAGGAGGTCGTCAGGACTGCCAACTGGCCCCAAAATGCGGGGCTGACTTCATATAGTTGCGTTTTTTTAGACAACACCTTTTTGGTATTCTGGAATTTGCAAACTCACTTTTCCAAACAATGTATAAGTTGCATATTGTAAAGTGTTGTTGGCTATAAGGTGGTCTGGCTGAAGATGTCAACAGTGACAGTTGACAGGTATTTGTGAGTAAGTGTGGAATAGATAGGCTATCTTATTCCAATTAGACAACTTCTATCCATGTGATGAACTAATCGCATTGAGGCCTCTGGTTTTACTTTTGACCTGTGCACTCTTGGTGTTATGTGTGAGTGGTCTTAGGCACCCCACTTACATACGAGAATGTCAGAAAGTTTAACGGCATCCATTTGTTGCAATTGTGCATCGACAGTACTTTAAATTTAAGATGTTTCCTCCTCTGCTTTGTGTTGTTTTTCCACCCATGTGCATAGCATTGTGTTAAAATTATTGGGCTATGTTCATGCCCTGTAGCCCCTTGCTTCCTCCCTGCCTCATGCTGACTACCTCCATCTCAAGGGCTGGTCTCTTAATAACTTTATTGACCTGCAGGTGAAATAGTTGAGCCTGCTGCAGACCAGCCCTTCCTTTCTCCCCCTGGCAAATGTTGCTCAGCACACTTATTTTATCTATCCCATCTACGTGTCCATCTTGGCATCCAACTAAAAGGAAGAAGGATAAAGTGTCTCTGTTCTCTTATTCTCCGAGCACCTACCCACTCCACCCTGGGTGAACTCCATACACTACTGTTTTAGTGGTTGATTCCATGTCACACATGGAGAGACTCCTTTGTAGTTTAACCCCTTCTGTGCCCATGACGAGCTGGACTCTTCATGGGCCGCGGTTGCGCTGTGCCCATGACGAGTCCAGCTCGTCATGAACCCCGCCTGCTAATGCAACGCCCGGCACAGGGCGGGGAAAGGGCGTGGCACACAAGGGGTTAACAAATCCCTTCAATTGATTACTCCTTAGTTTCTACTGAGTGAACATTATACAACACTCTTTTGATATTTTAACTGGGCCTCCAATTAGTTGCTCTTCTTTTTCTCCCTGATGCTTCTAGCCTGACTTCACCTTATACGTTGAAACCTCCAATCCCTTTATAAATGGCCATGCCTAATTTCTTTTTAATCATTGAGTTAGGACACATCTAGTCATCTATAATATATAAAAAGAACCTAGCTGCTCAACTATATAAGTTACTACAGTTGAATTCAGACATCAGATGCCTGCTGCCAACAGCCAGTATGAAAGGCAGTTTAACCAATGAAAATGGGAGCTGGCTATTCCTTTTAATATATTTTTTTAAAGGAAAAGATGAACAGCAATGAAGAGATATTCATGCAAAGTTGTTTATTTTTTTCCACACTGTAGGTCAGTGCAAGAAAGTTAGAATCTCTACAAGTTTCTACACAATCTGATCCACAGTCTTTTTAATCTGACTTGCATTAAACTAATTCTATTATATTTTTGAAAAAATTAGTATGTGCATTTGGTACAGATTCAGCTTTCATACTTCTTATCTGTAATGAACATGAAAGAGCAAGACACCAAGGCGCAGAATACCAGACATTTTATGCTGCTTTTGTGTCACAAAAGTGATGCAAACCTGTGCAATTGTTTTTTAATTTGCTTTCTAGCGCAAAACTTGAGTTCCCTCAAAGAAACACAAAGAAGCCCTTAGCTTTTCATTACTCTGCAAAGGGGGGTGTTGCATGGGTTGCAGGCATTAAAAAGGAGAAATTACTTTATTTCCCCTAACTGTTCCTACTCCCCATGTGTGCTGCACTGCAAAAGGGGCATTGCATGGGTTGTATATAATCGTTCACATGCAACCACCCATGTTTTTTAATGTAAAACCCTATCTACGAACAATAGTAGGCAGGGTTTTGTGCCAAAAAATAATGACATTTTGAAACAGGCATTAAAAAGGAGAAATGCTTATATTTCTCCTAACGTTTCCCACTTTCTATGTGTGCTGCACTGCACAGCATACATCCGAAGTGGGAAAAGTTTTAAAGTTATTCTATGCATAGTATTTTGTACTGAAAAGGTGCCCGTTCAGTACAAAACATATGCAAGACTCGTGCAGATACCCTTGCACAATGATGCAAATGTGTGTGCATGGCACTCAGCAGCCCGATTGTGCATTGTTGCTAGGAAGAGAAGAGGAGAGTCCCATATCTCTGTAGATATGTTGCTTTTCTCCCCTCTCCTTGTCACAGCTCAACAAATCTGGTTGCTGTTCTGCATTTTGTAACATTTTTGGTTATCTGGGTCCTAGGTTTTAAGATGTTTGCAGGAAGGGGGATATTATACTTGTCCTTCAGCATTGCTCCTCTATATGGTCTGGGAACTCCTTGGTGACTTGCAATACCCTTATGATGTACGGCAGGGGAAACTTTATCCTATTTATAATACTACTAGGTGATTTAACAGGTTGTATGGCATTACAACGCATGCTTTTACCCCGCATGCCGTTACAATGCAATCTTTTACCCCGATTTGCTGTTGGGGTGCGCTGGAGTTTGGAATGGTATAATTTACTATTTTAACTCCAGTCTGTGCAACAGTAGGGAAGGCGTTGGAGTTAAATCCAACACCTTATACCCCCTAGCCATTTTTGTTGTAATGGCATGCGGGGTAAAAGCATGCATTGTAATGCATGCCTTGTAATGGTTGTTTCCCAATTTAACAAGGCCTACAAAATACGTATGGTCTCTAGTTGGTAGTTGGTCAGTGCCAGATTCCATATTGAACCCTTCGGATGCACATGAACAATGGATTCCATCTAGAGTGCATGCAGGTGCGGCTGAGTCTTTCTCACACCCTCTGCAACACTCATGTGCAGCTAAACTCCATGTGACATGTACCCACTATGTCATCATATTTTAATTTATTTCTTTATATTCTTTAATTTATACAGTTTTATATCTCGGAAACCCAACCCGAAGGTATTGGAGTGCTTTACAAGAGCACCAGTTGCATTAAACAATGTCACATTTATTTATTTATTTTAGGCACAGAGATATTAAGTGATTTGCCCGGAATCACAGAATGTTGAGCCAATGTTGAGACTCACATCTGCAGCACATCCTCTACTATCATACCTCACACTCTTCACCTAACATGTCCAATAAAGGTCAAACCACACAACCATGCACCTAGCAGCTGATACAAATCGTGTGCTTCAATATGCTTGTCACTGGTATGAAGCAGTATATAAATAATGAAACCAGACCACTCAGAAATGTGATTTAGACCTTGCGAGGGACAGGCAATATCCGCTCTTGGGTAGGGAACGGTTGGTTGTGTACATATTATAATGTGTTTCAGAGAACCCAGTGAAGTACCAATCTGGAGACTTCTTTAGAGGTCACGTGGCGTGAAGCACTCCAGGTGAAACACCATTCTGCTGGGAATGCAGGAGGAAACATTTGGTTTGTTGGGATGGGGGAGGTATGTTACGCAAACTATTTACAGTGTAGGTGTTCAGAAAAAGTTGCTCTTGGACCGCACAATTGATCCCTCCCAACCCCCAGGAACCACCCTTGCTTGGCTGCACATTGCCAGCTGTGTTATTTTTATTTCTTCTATTTTTATGTTCGAATAGTTTTCTGATGCTGTTGAACAGTGTGTTGTGTGAGAAGCAAGTCACTCTGCTGTGTTCCAAATCGTTTCATTGTCTTCCATGTTGCACTCATACACTGTCTCTGTGGGTTCCAGCTGCAAATTTGCTTTATTTGTGAAAGTAACCTCTTGTTTACCCTACAAAAGCATCGCAAGTAAATATTAGATTTTTTCCCTTTTATACATTCAAGATTCTGCAATGAGTATGCAAAGTTATCTATGTAAGAAATATTTACAGCTAGTGAACCTTTTTTTTTATTTCTTCAACTGACTCTCTCATTGGAATTCCACATTAAAGCAATATTCTATTGGTGTACATTTTTGGCAATTTCTGATCATAAATCTTACAGTTTTCAGAATTTGATGGAGTTCATTTCTGCTGACACCTATTGTGTGGGTTGCTGTATATGATCATTAGCACTCAGCGGAAAAGGGGTGTCATCAACAGAGCCATAAGTGGCCAACTACAAATGCTTGTTCCTTTTACCTGTATGGTTTTCTAGGTGGGACTGACATAGCGACTAGTGATTGAGGCAGCATGTGGCTGCAGGAACATTCTACATGTGCCTGTTCGTTTCTGAATATATGCCTGATGAGGATCACTTGCTCCCATTCCTAGGCAAATATGGCTTCCCTGTGTGCCTGTGAGACCAGTCTCTTCTAAATTTTCATTATTGGGCTTCACAGGTACCTATCTTCTAGATCTCATTTCCGCTGATGGACAAAGTGGGTCTTGGGCTCTCAAAAACACTATAAATAAAACAGTTTTAGGATGGGCAGAGCATTCTTCTAAATGTCCAACCTATGTCGTAGTAATATTAAACTTTATTAGATTTTTAAATAAAAATCATAAAAGTGTGCAAACAATAAACAAAAAGAGAAAATACACCAGCATAAAATACGGCATACAAATTCATGTTCAAGGAGCTTTGCAGAAAACCAAATCTAAAAATATATGATAAAAAGCATCGCAGAAAATGCAGCATCTCAAGTACATGTTCATAGAAAGCATTTCATAGGTTAAAACATCCTGTGAAAATGGGACATAACAAGTTCATGTGCAACAAAAGTATCCCTAAGAACGAAATCTAAAACCATATAACAAAGGCGCTACACATAAAAAAGCTGTAGAAACAACAGTGTCTCAAAAAAGGGTGTTATTTAAAGGTCAATTATATGTAGCACAATTAATTGCTGAGAATTAAATCAAAATGAAATAAATTGTATTTCAGTAAGAAGACATGTTTGACATATTATACTTCATATGTACAAGCACATGGAATGATAGCACTGCGTTACATTGAATGGCATGTAACCTATGACATACTGTGCACAAGTGCTCGTGAAGGATTGTGACGACGCAATTGACATGAGGGATGGTATGTACAGCGATAGTGACGATTGCAACATGAAACAAGTGGGGTTTAAAATTTGTACATATTTAGAATACCCAAGCAGTAAATGGTACAGATTACAAAAATAATGGAATGGGGTATCCTTGAAAGGGGCGCCAGGAGTTCCACTCTGGAAGTCGACAGAGTTTCGGCCTGTAGAGGTATTAGGCCATGATCAGGACAGGTTACAGTTTACCATATATTGCAGTGCTGGGGATAGAAGGGTACATACATTTCCATATATAAGTGTTCATTTCGTTGTGGACCCAGAAGAATAGAATTGGCAGAGTAAGAGCGTTGTTTAGAGTGGAGCCCAAACAGGGGAGGGGAATGGATAGAAAACATATAATGGATGCTGCAGACAATTACCGCGTGACTAGGCTCAGAGTAGAAAGGTGTAAAATAGAGCGCTAGTATGAACGCGGGAGGCCAACTGACGCAGGATCCAGAATTGAGGTATGAAGCAAGGTCCAAAGCGAATGAGGATAGGGCCTGCAGCCTAACCTAGGCGCAAAGGGAAAGAAAGGAGTAATGAGTGGCGTTGGAAAGGAGAGGAGCAGGAAGGGCAGGACGAGGACTACCAAACTTACTTAATTGGAAGTCAATTGGGGTCTGGGTATTGGCATCGCTCCAGTCGCGAATGCCAAAAAGCTGCTGGCGGAGTCACCTATGGGCGGTACAATAGGTAGAATGAGTGAGTGTTCAAAGCGGGGGCAGGGAGGCAAGGTGGTAGAGAGGGAAAAGGTCTATGCTGAAAAGGGCGTGGAGGCTAACTGACAAGAGAGCGTCTGTATTTGTGTAAAATCCGGGCTGATGGGGCAGCTAGGTGGAGGAACTCGAGTGAGTGTGGTATTCCTTTCATCCAAAGTGTTTAAACCATGTTCAATGGTATTGCAGTCAGCTATCCAGCGGCATTCGCATCTGTTTAGGAGTCTTTGGATATCGCCGCCTCTGATTGGTATGGACGGTTGGTCAAAAAACATCCAGGAAAATTAAGTATCCTTGTGATTGTGTTCTTTGAAGTGTGTGACCAGGGGTGCTGTCAACACACCGCATCTTATACGACTATGGTGTTGTATGATTCTGTCTTTGACCATTTGAGTGGTCTGACCAATGTATAGGAGATTACAAGGACAGCGTATTGAGTAAATGACATTTTGAGATCTACAGTTGGTGAGGGATCTTAGTTGATGTTTCTGTCCGTTGTGTTCAAAGCATTTTGTGTTGAGTGAAGTGGGACACGCTGAGCATCTTTGGCATTGGTAGTGTCCTTGTAGTGGTGGAATTTATCTTGGAGGATAGTACCATTGCGGATGCAAAAACCCTTCTGGACAAAATAAACGCAACAATTTCTAACTTTGATACATTTGAACAGAACTAGAAAATAAACAAAATCCAAAAAGACATCCGAAATTACAACAACGAACAGACCTGCCCTTACCTGAGGGACGACTTCTATGATACACCCTACCAACCACCTCGACAACAAAAGAATTGGTGATGATGCTGTAATCATCAACAAGTATCTTTTTCTGAATCTTCAAACACCTCAGCGTAAGATTCCGGGAGAGGACCCAAGCACCTCAAGACCACAGAGAGTCCAACAACCAAGACCCCAACCACTGCTCCCGGTTGATTTTTTAGACGCAAGCCAAGGCAGCGGCAGGGGTCGATCGAGAGGGAACTATCAGTACCAGTACTCAGGGGAACGCCAAACCCGACGCAAGTTCTACCAATGGGGCCCTAACTAATAACAGAAACCAACAACATGGACACCACTAAGTCACTCCCCATCTTCAACCTATCCCAACATGACCTGTCATCCTATGAGACCAGACTTCTAAGCAAGCGACTATCCTTCGTCCCGATTGACAAAAGCAACTTTTTTGAAATACTGGAGAATCTTCTTCAATTTTTCAGGAGGATAAGACTCAAGCAGGTCTTCTCTGAGAGACAAAAGATATATATCACGCACACCAATTGTTTGTCAAAAAATTAAATCAATCCTTAACAGGTAATTTGCGTGCAGCTAGAGGAGCGACCTCTGAACCTAGGTCGGTAGATAAATGTTAGTTGCACTGCCCCATTCGGGGTGGTGTCCCTCTATGCGCACAACACTGTGGGGTAACGAAGTTACCAATCTTCACAAGTATAAGTTTGAATCAAAAGTTCATTTATTCATGATGAAAAGTATGTTGTCATATTGTGAACTTCAAATGTTAAATCACAACGATATCAACGGATATCCTCTATGCATTTCGGGTAAAACCCTTCATCAGGAGGAATCCTGTAACAGAAATAGGAGAACATGTTGCTAATCCCCTTAAAATACAATAATTAAACAAAGCATACTAGAAGGTAAATGACATTGCCCTTCCATAAAAGGTCAAAATTAAGCAAAATAGAGTTACTCGAAAAAGTATATGTAACGGTGTTGCAGTAAAGAGTGAAACGTAAAGAAACACAGTAACGGTCACATTTAGAAGATAATGACGGTGAAAAGTGAAAGATGAATGCAAGGAAGCTTAAATGGTGAGAGACACCACGCATTGTAATGCGATAGTACCTACAACATCCATGCGTGAAAAATCAAACTTTGAATAAACCTGGGACAAACACAGGTACGTGAGTTAATATGTAAAACTACGTGTGTAAAGTTGTATGTTTGAAGCGCTGGGGTAAACGCTAAAAATAGTGCTCAAACGTTGTACCCAAGCTAATCACCGTGATGGAATCAAAGATGCGGGGTCAAAAGAATCAGGGTTAGAAACGAAAATTACCTCGATTCGTCGTTGAAATGGGCATGATGAGAATGTGCCGATCCGGGAGATCGTAAATTGTAACGGTCACCAAGTTAAATAGGAAATTGGGTGATAGACAAAAAAAGAGGACTCAAAGTACGGCGGCCATCTTAAAGATGTAAAGTGTGTTCGTAGTTGTGCTGCTAGTCGGCAAATGTAAACCAAAGAAAAAACAAAAGATTTACGTGATGAATTGGAACGGGAATGCTGAAAAGAAAAAGCATGTCAGGAACAATAAAGTTTAGGAAAGTAAATAAAGTTGAAAAGGATAATAAAGTTCTAGAAAATAACGTAAAGTGCGGAAAGAAGTGTTAAAAACGTTAAGAACGAAAGTATGAAAGTATGAAAATTAAGAATTTAAGAAGATTAAAAGAAAAGAAAGCTTACAGAAAAGAATTACTAAAAGGCATTGACAGGTAATGAAAACAATGTGAAATTGAACGTAAATAAATAAGTTTTCGCACAGGCATCGGTGCAAAGTCAAATAAAGCAACTGAGTTCAAGGCGGTCATTCAGACCATGTGGTACCATCGAGTTCATTTTATATATCCAAGATGTTTCTCTTTGGATCAAGAATTTTCGATTGTCACATCCATCTTTTAGTGGAACTGTCTCGCACACCAGAAAGCGTAGTTGACTGACATTATGTTTGTGTTCATTGAAGTGTACTGCTACTGCAGATTTGAGATTGTTGTTTCGGATGTTACTCTTATGTTCATTTAATCGTATCTTCAACTTTCTTTCCGTCTTCCCAATGTATGGAAGACCACAAGGACATTTCAACATATACACAACGTTTTTGGAATCACAAGTTGCTGATACGAAAAGTTTGATGTTGTGACCCTTGGTTGGGTGCTGTATGTTATTGCCTTTGATAATGTTGTTGCAATTGCCACAGTTATGACAGGGTATGGTGCCCTTGTATTCAGAAATGCACTGTGGTGAGCTCGTTGGTTTCAAAAGATCCATGAGATTTTTGCTTCTTTCATAGGCGAACAGTGGTTGATCTGAAAAAATTTGGTTGAAGTCAGGCTCCATACGTAACAAAGGCCAATGCCTAAGGATTGATTTCCGTATGTTGAAACTTTCAGTTGAAAATTTGGTCACCATGACCAATCTCGCATGTGGTTCTAAAGTTGTTAGTTGTTTGTTTAATAGTGATCTCCTTGGTTTGTTTAGAGATTTTTCAATTGCCTTCTCTAAAATTTGTGGTGGATAGCCCCGCTCAGTAAAGCGTCGTTCCATGTCTGAAGTATGTTGGTTCAGTTGATCCGGCTCAGAGATGATACGTTTTATCCTGAGGATCTGTGAATATGGTAAATGGCGTTTCAATGATGGCTGATGAAAACTGAGGTAGTGTAATAAGTTGTTTCTGTCAGTGTCCTTCCTGTACAGGGTGGTTTGAATGTGTTGATTGACAATATAAATGGAAACATCAAGGAAGTTTATGTGTGTATCACTGATTTGAAAAGTGAATTTCAATCTGTCGTTGATGGTGTTAAGATCCTCAATCGCTTGTCTCAGGATGGGCTTGGGACCTTTCCAAATTAAAAAGATGTCGTCAATGTAACGAACAAACAATAACAAGTGGTTTACCCATGGTGCGGTGTGTAGAATGTGATCCAACTCAAATTTGTGCATGAACAGGTTAGCATAGCAAGGTGCTGCATAATTGCCCATCGAAGTTCCATTCAGTTGAAGGAAGAATTGATTATTGTAACAAAAATAACTGTGGTAAAGTGTGAAATGTAGAAGCTCCATTAAAAAAATTTGTAAATCGTGAGGAGTCTGTGATTGCAAAAGAAAATGTTCCGTGGCCTCCAGTCCCATGTCATGGGGAATTGAGGTATATAAAGAAGTCACATCTATAGTGCAAAAGTACATATCAGTTTCCCATGGAATATTGAAGTTCAAAAGGATATTAAAAAAATCCGTGGTGTCCTTAACAAAGGTAGACATGGCCTGCACTAAAGGTTGAAGATGTCTGTCTATGTACTTGCCAACTGGTTCATGGAGCGAGCCTCTGGTAGAAACAATAGGCCGCATAGGAGGATCCAATAGGTTCTTGTGTATCTTAGGCAGCATGCGTAAAGATGGATTCTTTGGGAATCTGGAAATCAAAAATTTCTTTTCCGTATCTCCAATGGTACCAGATAGGACTGCTTTGTCCACCAAGGTCTGTAATGTTTTCAAAATTGCCGGTGTAGGGTTGTAATCCAGTCTAGAGTAGGTGTTTGAATCTAGCACATGTTCATCCAATTTTCGAATGTAATGTGTAGTATCCATGGCGACTAGTGCGCCGCCTTTGTCAGCATCGAGGAAGGTGATATCAGGATTTTTTGCCAGTTGTTTGAGCAATGATTTGTCTTTTGTCGTAATGTTAGGATGTCTGGGTTTTCGATGTTTGAAAACCGACTGAAGATCTTGTTTTACCAAAGTCTCAAAAGTATCAAGAATCTTGTGGCTCACTGGAGCCACAAAAGTGCTTTTTGATGATAGTCCTTTCAATGTGTTTTCAATTTTTTTTTTGTCGGTTCAATAAGGACGTTATCAAAAAAGTGTCTAAGTCTGAGTTTCCGCATGAATTTATGGAGGCTTACCTCTGCTTCCATGAGGTTACTAGAATAAGTGGGAACAAAAGATGACCCCTTCTGTAGTAGGCGTAATTGTGATTTGTTGAAGGTACTTGTAGAAATATTAATAACCAAGTTATCCTTCACCGCTGGCTCCTTGTAGTTCTCTTGTCTAGTGGTGGAACTGCTTTTTTTGCCCCTCCTGGGTCTCCTTGATCTTTTTGGCCTGTCCCTAAAAAAGGGACCGCAGAAGATAAAGGGGTGGAAGTTGAGGTTGAGGGAATTTCAGTATCTGTTGTGGTTTGTGGTTGTTGTCGATCTTTTTGAGGTACATTTCTTGGTTTTCGACGAAAAGTATCTGAGTCACTAGAAACTGGAGATGTATCAGTATCAGATGCTTTTGACGTGGGTTTGAACTGTCTTCTTCGGGCGTATATCTCCGCCCAATTATAAACCTCTCCCAGTTTATAATCGATCGTGTCACGTCGAAACTTTCGAATTTTTCTCTCGTTCACTTCTTGTTTATGTTTCTCGAGTTGTTCATTGATATCATTGAGAGTTTGAGATAGATCATCTGAAGACATTTTTGTAGCCAATTCATTTTTGAGTTGAGTGATTTCTGTATTCAAGTCTTCTAGAATGTTAGATAGTTCCTCGATTATCAGTAATATGAGATCCAGAGAGCATTTATTAAGGATCCCATACCATCTGTCGACAAATTTTGGGTCATTTTTGCACAAGGATGGTTTGAGAGGGATGCGTAGGCCTCTCGGAATTCTTTGTGCTCGGTGATATTGAATCATTGTGCTAGCGTGCAAACGTTGATTGATCTCACGTTTTGTCAAGTACAGAAGTTGCTTGATGTTACTTTGTATGGTGCCTGTGCCTGAGGGAGTTGCTTCGATGTCTCCTATTAATGAGTAAATTCTTTGAGCTTCATCATCGCCGAATGCGAACGTCTCGGCGCGTTTATCCGTGAGGTTGGTGATGTCTTGATAGGCCATGGGTGCTGTGATAGTGGTTGAGCGATGCAGAAAGTCAAAAGATATATATCACGCACACCAATTGTTTGTCAAAAAATTAAATCAATCCTTAACAGGTAATTTGCGTGCAGCTAGAGGAGCGACCTCTGAACCTAGGTCGGTAGATAAATGTTAGTTGCACTGCCCCATTCGGGGTGGTGTCCCTCTATGCGCACAACACTGTGGGGTAACGAAGTTACCAATCTTCACAAGTATAAGTTTGAATCAAAAGTTCATTTATTCATGATGAAAAGTATGTTGTCATATTGTGAACTTCAAATGTTAAATCACAACGATATCAACGGATATCCTCTATGCATTTCGGGTAAAACCCTTCATCAGGAGGAATCCTGTAACAGAAATAGGAGAACATGTTGCTAATCCCCTTAAAATACAATAATTAAACAAAGCATACTAGAAGGTAAATGACATTGCCCTTCCATAAAAGGTCAAAATTAAGCAAAATAGAGTTACTCGAAAAAGTATATGTAACGGTGTTGCAGTAAAGAGTGAAACGTAAAGAAACACAGTAACGGTCACATTTAGAAGATAATGACGGTGAAAAGTGAAAGATGAATGCAAGGAAGCTTAAATGGTGAGAGACACCACGCATTGTAATGCGATAGTACCTACAACATCCATGCGTGAAAAATCAAACTTTGAATAAACCTGGGACAAACACAGGTACGTGAGTTAATATGTAAAACTACGTGTGTAAAGTTGTATGTTTGAAGCGCTGGGGTAAACGCTAAAAATAGTGCTCAAACGTTGTACCCAAGCTAATCACCGTGATGGAATCAAAGATGCGGGGTCAAAAGAATCAGGGTTAGAAACGAAAATATCCTCGATTCGTCGTTGAAATGGGCATGATGAGAATGTGCCGATCCGGGAGATCGTAAATTGTAACGGTCACCAAGTTAAATAGGAAATTGGGTGATAGACAAAAAAAGAGGACTCAAAGTACGGCGGCCATCTTAAAGATGTAAAGTGTGTTCGTAGTTGTGCTGCTAGTCGGCAAATGTAAACCAAAGAAAAAACAAAAGATTTACGTGATGAATTGGAACGGGAATGCTGAAAAGAAAAAGCATGTCAGGAACAATAAAGTTTAGGAAAGTAAATAAAGTTGAAAAGGATAATAAAGTTCTAGAAAATAACGTAAAGTGCGGAAAGAAGTGTTAAAAACGTTAAGAACGAAAGTATGAAAATTAAGAATTTAAGAAGATTAAAAGAAAAGAAAGCTTACAGAAAAGAATTACTAAAAGGCATTGACAGGTAATGAAAACAATGTGAAATTGAACGTAAATAAATAAGTTTTCGCACAGGCATCGGTGCAAAGTCAAATAAAGCAACTGAGTTCAAGGCGGTCATTCAGACCATGTGGTACCATCGAGTTCATTTTATATATCCAAGATGTTTCTCTTTGGATCAAGAATTTTCGATTGTCACATCCATCTTTTAGTGGAACTGTCTCGCACACCAGAAAGCGTAGTTGACTGACATTATGTTTGTGTTCATTGAAGTGTACTGCTACTGCAGATTTGAGATTGTTGTTTCGGATGTTACTCTTATGTTCATTTAATCGTATCTTCAACTTTCTTTCCGTCTTCCCAATGTATGGAAGACCACAAGGACATTTCAACATATACACAACGTTTTTGGAATCACAAGTTGCTGATACGAAAAGTTTGATGTTGTGACCCTTGGTTGGGTGCTGTATGTTATTGCCTTTGATAATGTTGTTGCAATTGCCACAGTTATGACAGGGTATGGTGCCCTTGTATTCAGAAATGCACTGTGGTGAGCTCGTTGGTTTCAAAAGATCCATGAGATTTTTGCTTCTTTCATAGGCGAACAGTGGTTGATCTGAAAAAATTTGGTTGAAGTCAGGCTCCATACGTAACAAAGGCCAATGCCTAAGGATTGATTTCCGTATGTTGAAACTTTCAGTTGAAAATTTGGTCACCATGACCAATCTCGCATGTGGTTCTAAAGTTGTTAGTTGTTTGTTTAAGGAGATCACTATTAAACAAACAACTAACAACTTTAGAACCACATGCGAGATTGGTCATGGTGACCAAATTTTCAACTGAAAGTTGATCCAAAGAGAAACATCTTGGATATATAAAATGAACTCGATGGTACCACATGGTCTGAATGACCGCCTTGAACTCAGTTGCTTTATTTGACTTTGCACCGATGCCTGTGCGAAAACTTATTTATTTACGTTCAATTTCACATTGTTTTCATTACCTGTCAATGCCTTTTAGTAATTCTTTTCTGTAAGCTTTCTTTTCTTTTAATCTTCTTAAATTCTTAATTTTCATACTTTCATACTTTCGTTCTTAACGTTTTTAACACTTCTTTCCGCACTTTACGTTATTTTCTAGAACTTTATTATCCTTTTCAACTTTATTTACTTTCCTAAACTTTATTGTTCCTGACATGCTTTTTCTTTTCAGCATTCCCGTTCCAATTCATCACGTAAATCTTTTGTTTTTTCTTTGGTTTACATTTGCCGACTAGCAGCACAACTACGAACACACTTTACATCTTTAAGATGGCCGCCGTACTTTGAGTCCTCTTTTTTTGTCTATCACCCAATTTCCTATTTAACTTGGTGACCGTTACAATTTACGATCTCCCGGATCGGCACATTCTCATCATGCCCATTTCAACGACGAATCGAGGTAATTTTCGTTTCTAACCCTGATTCTTTTCACCCCGCATCTTTGATTCCATCACGGTGATTAGCTTGGGTACAACGTTTGAGCACTATTTTTAGCGTTTACCCCAGCGCTTCAAACATACAACTTTACACACGTAGTTTTACATATTAACTCACGTACCTGTGTTTGTCCCAGGTTTGTTCAAAGTTTGATTTTTCACGCATGGATGTTGTAGGTACTATCGCATTACAATGCGTGGTGTCTCTCACCATTTAAGCTTCCTTGCATTCATCTTTCACTTTTCACCGTCATTATCTTCTAAATGTGACCGTTACTGTGTTTCTTTACGTTTCACTCTTTACTGCAACACCGTTACATATACTTTTTCGAGTAACTCTATTTTGCTTAATTTTGACCTTTTATGGAAGGGCAATGTCATTTACCTTCTAGTATGCTTTGTTTAATTATTGTATTTTAAGGGGATTAGCAACATGTTCTCCTATTTCTGTTACAGGATTCCTCCTGATGAAGGGTTTTACCCGAAATGCATAGAGGATATCCGTTGATATCGTTGTGCCTTCTCTGAGAGACCCCCACGGGAGCAAACAACTGGCTCACCATTTCAACCAGCCTCTACCTTCAACCCTCCAACAGAGATATTGACCTTTGAGAGGAGAGTACTACATGAAAAGAAGAACATCCAATCCCAACATGAGTATGTACCTTACAATCTCTCACTACTTGAGAAACAAGCACTGTGCAACCTCAAACCCAACAAAAACATAATCATCAAACCCACTGATAAGGGCGGAGGCATGGTCATTCATGATCAAACCAAATATGACACTGAAATCCTACGTCAACTGGACAACATGGATCACTATCGTGCCCTACCATCGGACCCACTACCAGGGATAAGGGCTAAAATACAACGAGTCACAGAACTAGCAAAATACAACGACATCATAACAGACAAAGAAGCTGCCTACCTCAATCACCTTCATCCCCGTACCCCTATACTCTATGTCTTATCGAAAATCCACAAAAACCAACAAAATCCCCCGGGCAGACCGATCGTGTCCGGCTGTGGTTCGATCCTCGAACCAATTGGAAAGTACATCAACAGCATTATCAAAGGATTTGTTACTCTCACGGACACTTTCGTCCGAGACAGCATAGACCTAATCAATCTCATTGAGGACACCCCCTTCACACCGGGTACCGACTTAATGGTTGGGATGGACACTGAATCATTATACACCAATATACCCCACCTTGAAGGCCTAGCGGTGATAAGGGAAATCCTTGAAACAAGACCACAACCCGCGAGGATCCCGACTGACTTCGTGATGTCCCTCCTGGAAAATGCCTTAGAATACAACTATTTCCTATACAAAGATACTTACTATCTTCAAATCAAAGGGGTATCAATAGTTGCCTGTTTTGCCCCAAATTTCACACACTGCCAACAACACCTGAGGTTCACCATTGACTATAAAGGAAAAAACCACCTACCATTCCTTGATCTCTAAATACAAGCAGAAGACAACAAAATTGTAAAAGCATTTTTTAGGAAGTCGACCGAGCGAAACACCTTACTGCTCTATTTCAGCTACCATCCACAGGGATTATGCGATGGCCTACCCTTTGGGCAGTTTTAACGGATCCGATGTAACTGCAAATGGAGGAAGGACTTCTTCAGGGAAGCCGAAGTCCTGACTGAGAAGCTCATCTCACCGGGCTACATAAAGAAATTAGTTTCCAGAGCAAGAAAACGTGCATGGTGCAACCATCGTGATACATTACTTACACCAAAGGAAAAGAGGGTGAACTCTCGCATCCCATTTGTCTCGACTTTCTCCCCCACCAGCAACAAACTTCCCACAGTTATTTTAAAAAACTGGAATACGCTAGCTCCTCTAAACATGCCCCATGGTTATCCCATACCCATAGGGAGCGCCTTTTCCACCGAGCTCTCCCTTCAACTATAGGTACCTACTCCTCTCCAACCACCACTATCAACCTGTACCCTAACAATCAATTCTTTCCACATGGACGTAACTTAGTAAACCATATGATTCATTTCCCATATACTGTCTGAATTGTACCATTTCATATTTCTGTATTTATATGAATTGTTTCCAACTCCTTGCTCTAACCTAAATGCCATTACTCCATGTATACACCCCGTGCCAGTCTGGTGCACCTCTAAGGGGCCCTGTTCATGCTCTCATCGAATTTGTGACAGACCAACTTTATAACCTTCCTTTTCCCACATGAATGCACCTAGTTGTACCGTATGATTCGTTTCTTATACACTGTTTGTATTATGCCAATTCTATGCACCATATATACTGCCTCTAGTCCATTGAATCACATCCTATGTCAATACTTCATGTATACCCCAAAACATGTTTTTGCTACTCCGGTGCCCCTATAAGGGGCCCTGTTCCTATTGCTATCGACTTTGCGAGAGATCAATTCTCATTATAATTGTACTTTTATAAATATTTGCCCTTCTATTCGCATACTGAAAGTGTGCGCTTTCCTAGTCTGTCTTCCCTTTTTTTCCCCTCTCCAACTATCCTTAACCCTGACTGATATCCCAGCACGAGCTCCAGTCCTCCTTAATTAGAACGCACCACGTGACCGGCATTGCGTACTTAGTTAGCCGCGACCGCATCGCCACACACATACGGATCCTGACTAATGCCGGCCCGTTGATGTACCTCGCCTCAGCTGATTGCCTGAAGTAAGTGCCCCTGCAATTGCTGTAATTTACGCTCACTCCAGCTTCCATCTTGGACTGACGCCCATCCGCCCTCCTTGTTGCACTACCCGCCACTCACGGGCCCAGTCCCTTAGCATAGCCGACTGCAACCGAGCAGTGCAGCCTCCTGTCACGTGTCTCTCCACCCTCCATTGTTTCGAGACTCCACATAGTGTTCAGCAATCACGCCCACCACCTTTTCCCTGTTCCCTGCCCGAGTGCCACGGATGCCGGTCTGCTTCTTTCCTCCAGCCAGTTTCCCTGCATGGCCGCACCCCCTTCCGAGTTCTTCCTCAATCCCACCCGTTAGCCTGGCTGACTCGGATGTCACCCGGCTTTCTCTCACTAGCCAGCTCCCTCACATGACCTTGGCATACACAGCTTCCCACACTCCCACTCAAGTTCCTCCACCTAGCTGCCCCATCAGCCCGGATTTTACACAAATACAGACGCTCTCTTGTCAGTTAGCCTCCACGCCCTTTTCAGCATAGACCGTTTCCCTCCCTACCGCCTTGCCTCCAGCCCCCGCTTGGAACACTCGCTCATTTTACCTAATGTACCGCCCACAGGTAACTCCACCAGCAGCTTTTTGGCATTCGTGACTGGAGCAATGCCGTATACCCAATAGCCGGACCCCAATTGACTTCCAATTAAGTAAGTTTGGTAGTCCTGCCCTGCCCTTCCTGCCCCTCTCCTTCCCTATGCCATTCATTAGTCCTTTCTTTCCCTTCATGCCTAGGTTGGGCTGCAGGCCCTATCCTCATTCGCCTTGGACCTTGCCCCATACCTCAATTCTGGATCCCAGGTAAGTTGGCTTCCCGCATTCGTACTAGTGCTCTATTTTACACCTTTCTACTCTGAGTCTAGTCACGCGGTAATTGTCTGCAGCGCCAATTATATGTTTTCTATCTATTCCCCCGCCCCTGTTTGGGCTCCACTCTAAACAACGCTCTTACTCTGCCAATTCTATTCTTCTTGGTCCACCACGAAATGAACACTTGTAAATGGAAATGTATGTACCCTTCTATCTCCAGCACTGCAATAGAGGTAAACTGAAACCTGTCCTGATGATGGCCTAATACCTCTACAGGCCGAAATGCCGTTGACTTCCATAGCGGAACTCCTGGCGCCCCTTTCAAGGATACTCCATTCAATTATTTTTGTATTGTGTACCATTTACTGCCTGGGTATCCTAAATATGTAAAATTTTTAAACTCCACTTGTTTCGTGTTGCGCCCATCACTATCGCTGTTCATAACACCCCTCGTGTCACTTGTGCCGTCACAATCCTTCACGAGCACTTGTGCACAGTATGTCATAGGTTACATGCCATTCAATGTAACGCAGTGCTATCATTCCATGTGCTTGTACATATGAAGTATAATATGTCAAACTTGTCTTCTTACCTCGAGGCCCATGATCATCCCCTTCAATGTCTTGTTAAAGCGCTCGACTAGGCCGTTTCCTTGGGGGTGGTACGGGGTGGTGAATTTGTACGATACTCCGCACTGCTGCCAGAGGGACTTCATATAGCGGGAGATAAAGTTTGTGCCCCGGTCACTCACGACTTCGCGGGGGAACCCCATGCGGGAGAAGATCCCCATCAAGGCCCGGCCCACCACGGGGGCCGTCACGGTGCGGAGAGGGATGGCTTCGGGGTAACGGGTGGCATGGTCCACCAGGACGAGGATGAATCGGTGGCCCTGGGCGGTCTTGGGGTCCAGGGGTCCGACAATGTCGATTCCTACCCGCTCAAAAGGGGTACTGACAACGGGGAAGGGTTGGAGCGGAGCCTTGCGCTTGCCCCCACTCTTTCCGCTGGCCTGGCACGTGGGGCAGGACTTGCAGTGGGCCTCCACATTTGCTCGCATCTTGGGCCAATAGAAGTGGGTGACGAGTCGCTGGTAGGTCTTATCCTGGCCTAAGTGTCCGGCCAGGGGTACATCATGGGCCAGGCCCAGGAGAAGATTTCGGAAGCATAGGGGTACGACTAGTACTCGGGCCGATCCCAACTCGGCCGACTTCTGTTCGCTGTAAAGCAGTCCGTTCTCCCAGTATACCCAGTGGGTGCCAGTCCGGTCGCCAGCTGCTTGGGCCTCGGCCTGTTGTCGGGGCCCAATGAGGGACGGGCAGGTGGATTGTTCTTGGCAGAACTCTTCACGGGAGGGGCCCCCTTCGCAGGGCCACGGGGCCAGTTCTGTCAAGTCTCTGAGTTTGGTCAGGGCTTCGGGGTCGGAAGGCCCGGATTCTTCGCCGGGAGCGGTCGGTTCGTCCAGAAGGGGGTCGTTGACCTCTGGTGGTGTATCCTGGCTCTCGGGGATAGTGGCGGTGCTCAGGGGCCTGGCCTCTCCCCCCTCGGAGGAAGGCGCCCGGAGAGTCATCGAGCGCGTGGTGGCGCATACCCACTCGGGTAGGCCCATCATCTCGAGGTGGGCCCTTCGTTCCACTTGTCCCCACGGGGAGTTCTCCAGGTCGTTGCCCAGGAGGCAGTCCACGGGCTGGGAGGTTCGGACCGCTACTTTTAACTTGCCGGTGACTCCCCCCCACTCGAAGGGGACTAGGGCCATTCGGCAGAGGCTCTCGGAATTGTCTGATGATATGACGGGGCAAAAGGCGTCAGGCAGGATCTGATCCTCGGAAATCAGGTGGCAATGGACCGCCGTGACACTCGCCCCCGTGTCCCGGAGCCCCTCGATGCGGTGACCGTTGACCGTTACCTGCTGTCGGTACTTCTTTGTGTTGGCGGGCAGGGGCGTTCCGGGGACCATCTCCCGGTCCCCTAGGGAGACCAGGGCCATGGCGGCGGGTTCCCATTCTTCGGAGTCTTCCACCTCTTCTCCCAGGGCTACAGAGGCCATCTGTCGAGCCGGCGGGGTTGTGGTGGCGGTCCGCTGGTACAGGGGACACTGAGGGTCACTGGCATAGTGTCCCGTCTGCTGGCAGCGGAAACAGGTGATCCTCACTCGGGGCCCCGGCCTCCCGGGTGGCCCTGTGCTGGCCGGAGGTGGAGCGGGAAAAGGTGGAGATTATCCTCTGGGAGGGCTGAGTGGGGATCCCCCCGGGAGCTCCCTTGGCCGGCCTTGGTTCCCCCCGCCTCTCTGGCGGGGGGGTCCCTGACTATGGCGACCGTAGTCTCCCACGGGCCCCCGGGAGGTCCGGGTGTTCACCCACCGGTCAGCCTCGACGGCCAGTTTTCGCGGGTCTGTGAGTTTGCTATCCAGGAGGTGCTGGCGCAGCTCTACGAAGCAATTAGCGGCCAAGTGTTCCCATGTGATTAGGTCGAACAGCTCCTCAAAGGTGGAGACCTTGCTGCCCTTGATCCATCCGTCCAAGGCCCGGCTGTAAAAGTTCACGTACTCCACCCAGGTGGTACCGGGTATCTTTTTGCAGTCTCTAAACCGTTGCCGGTACATTTCAGGGGTGAGCCCATATCTGGCTACCAGGGCCTCTTTCATGTGACTGTAGGAGTTCATCACGGTGGAGGGCAGGTCCAGCAGGGTATCTCTCCCCTCACTCAGGAACCGGCCCCACAGCCCAGCCCCCCAGTCTTTCTGCGGGACTCGGTGGGAGGTCATGGCGACTTCGTAGGCCTTGAACCACTGCTGAATGTCGTCGTTCTTATAATATTCTCTCACCACATCCTTGGGGATGTGGACCTTCGGTTCCACGGTGGAGGAGATGGGTTGGGTTTCTGAGGGTCGGGCCTCCGCCCTCTTGGCCTGGAGCTCGATTTCTTTTAGGCTACGTTCGTGCTCTAGTTGGAGTTTCTTTTCTTCGTGTTCTCTCTGTCGTTTCTTTTCCTCTAGTTCTCCTTGTAGGCGTAATTGTTCCACCGCCAGTTTTTTCTCGGCCAGTTTTATCTCTCCTTCGATTTTTAGTTTTGCTAGTTCCAGTTCGTGGTTGCGACCTCTTTCTCGGTCCGCTAGTTCCTCAGGGGATAGACCCCCCTCGGGGGTGCCGTTCCTCCCCGGGCTGCTTCGTGGTTCGTTGGGGGTTTCTCCTTCTGTTCGTGTCCGGGGAGCTTGTGCCTCGACCCAGGTTTTTAATGCCCCCTGGAAGTCCTCTTTCGTGCTCAGTCCGGTGGTAGCGATTCCAAAGTCTTTGCAAAATTGTTTCAGCTCTCGGTGCGTATAAGTTTCTAACTGGTCTTTTTGAAATGCCGTGCTTGGGTTGGTGCCTGCGGCACCTAGGGAAGTTTCTCCTTCCATTCTTCTCGGTAGTGCGTCAGCCGTCTACTGCACGATCTCTAGGTGTTGGCTCGGATCCCGTCGTCTGCCACCAAATGTTGGAAAGCGGTTCCCGGGGAGGCTGCGGAGTGTGCTCCCGACCACCCTGGGGCCCACCTTTCCCAGAATTAGGCCGAGCAAGAGCAGAGAGACCCTGCCTGGCAGGGTCTCGCACCTAGGATCGCACGCGCTGCGCTTACTCTCTCTTCGGATAGAGGGACACCACACAGTAGGTCGTTTATAAGGTAATAAGTCTTTATCGGTAGTTGTCAGGGATCTTTATGATCCGGTAAGCAGGTACCAAAGTAAATGCCACAAGCGGCAGCGATCTTGTGATGAGGGAAAAAGGGGGTAGCGGGACAGTCTTTGAATCAGTGTCTCTGCGAGGTATCCGGCGCACAGCTCTCAATCCTCGAGCTGAGGGGATGTTGCTTCTCTCGGCAATCTCTGCCGGTTCTCTTGGAGGAGCGGGCCGCGAGTCACTCAGCAGGCACTGGAGGGTCTTAGTTCAGGGAGCCGCGACGGCGTCAGCAGGGCTCAGATGGATCAGAGTTCGGGGAGCCGGGACGGCGTCAGCAGGGCTCAGATGGTCTCAGGGTTCGGGGAGCCGCGACAGCGTCCGCAGGGCACGGGTGGTTTCAGAGTTCGGATAGCGATCTTCTGTTCGGTGAGCGATCGAGCCGCGACCAGGTCAGCAGGCTCTCGTCAGTCCAGGTCTTCTCTGCCTCTCGTCCCTTCAGCACCCCTTGTTATACTTCCCCTCCTCTTTGAAGTCCGGGGTCCTCGCGGAGAGGGGTCTGGTGCCTGGGGGGCGGTGTGTCGGGGTTTCCTGTCGCTCAGCCCCTTGATCTGTTCAGAGGTGTCCGGGAGGGACTCCAGACACCCAGCAGGAGAGGCGCCCGCTCACCGGGGGCCTGGTGGTCGATCGAAACCTCTCTCGGGGAAGAGACCAGAGGTGTGACAGAGTCGGCGCCTCTCGGTCTGGTTTGGGGGGGTGTCGTTCTCCCTCGGCCGGGCATGCGTGTTGGGGATCTGTTCGGCCCTCGGGATGTTGGTCCACGGAAGCCGAAAGGCCGTGCCCACGAGGTTCGGCGTGTTGGTAGTGTGACTTGCTGGTCGGGAGGGCCCACGCCACGAGGCCGGTCTCACACCTTGCTTTCCCAAGGTTCCTTTCCTCACTGCCTAAAAACGGGCCAGGTCGCCCCTCTATTGAAAAACTTGCAGGAAACCCCTCAGACCCAAACAACTTTAGGCCAGTAACAAACATTCCCTTACTGGCCAAGGTTCTCGCAAAATGTGCTCAACAACAACGTAACCTTCAAATCACAGAATTTAAGCTACTAATCGACTGCCAGTCAGGGTTTAGACCCGATCACAGCACGGAAACAGCAATTATGCACATAGTTGATGACACTCTACTTACTCTAGACCACAACAAAACCTGTCTACCAGTCCTCCTCGTCCTATCATCAGCATTTGGCACCATAAACCATGGCAACTTATTAGACCGACTGGAGAACAAGATGGGTTTTTTCGGGAACAGTCCTAAAATGGTTTCATTCCTTCTTAGAAAACAGATCACAAAGATTCCTGGTGAACCACAATCTATCCCTTCCATCCCGATTCATATTGGAGTTCCACAAGGACCAACTCTATCCCCATCCCTATTCAATCTGTACATTGAGCTACTCACTAAAGTACTGCAGCAGGCTAGTATCTCCTTCCACATGTATGCAGACAACACCCAGCTGTATATGAAGATTGCATCACAGGATAATGAACCAAGAATGTTCTTTGGCTATCTAGCAATCATCTTAAGCTTAACTCACAGAAAACAGAATTCCTTCTGAACTCCCCCTGAAATCCTCCATGATGATCAAGGAATGGACCAAGATGATCACCGCCCTAAACGGTACTCCGATTCTAGTTGATTCTACCAAGTCTCTTGGAATCATGCTGGATAAGGAATTAAACATGCAAACACACATCAACACTATGGCAAAAACTGCCCGATTCCATCTGAGCTATGTCAGAAAACTGAAAACGGTTCATTGACACTTCTGACACTTCTGACCTTAAAACGGCAGTCAAACCTTTGGTCATTTCAAGGATTGAGTATGGATGTACAACTCTAGCAGGCCTCTATTAGATTTCAACAGCGCCACTAAAAGCTTGCCTCAATGCTGCAGCTAGACTCTTAATGGGTACAAGAAAATTTGACCACATCACTCCACATCTGAAAGTGCTCAAATAGCTACCGTATGAGGCAAGAATTCAGCTAAAGATGGCTTGTATTACACACAAAGTTCTACACTACAAAACACCACTTTACCTTGCCCAGAAAATTATGATTTCTGGAGGCATTAGCTCTTCGAGGGGGTCTGCAGATTTCTTACTGAAACCAGCATTCTTCTGTAAGAGGAGAATTTATGATAGAGCAGTCTAGGGAGCTACACCAAGAATTTAGAATGCACTTACACCGAATATTAGAGGAATCACCTCTGTCGCGCGATTCAAAAAAGAGGCTAAGGCCTTTCTCATGAGTAAATTCCTCCCTTAACTAACTGCGGTCAACTCTTGGCTCCTTTTGAGACCTTCAGACAATCCTGGATCTTCTACATTCAGCTGTGTTAGTAGGTGACGGTAAACAGAATGATAGTCTTGCTAATTTCAGAGCAATGACTCTGTGGATAGCACAAGTCAGTTGGCTTTCATCGATTCATACCCATTGGCTACAATCAGCTTTGTTTGGATACTTTAAGTCCATTCGCAAGATTCAGGAACGATGGCTATTGAATGGTATCTCTATCAAGCCACATGGGTATTTGACTAGACTTGTAACAGTGTATCCAGTTGCTGACTCCTCGTTTTATTTAGGAGGGGTATTACATTTTAAATGTAAGTATGTCTTGACATGTATTACTGTAACCCGAGTTGACGCCTAGTAAGACCTAATATGTATATTATTTGTAAATTTGTAAACATTGAAGGAAACTGATTGCTGTTGAATTGTAAAGCGCTCTGACAGCCAGGATTGGGTCATGTTTGCGCTATAGAAAACACTAAATAAATAAATAAATAAATACATACAGGTAAATCTGGTTCTTTAGTCCAACCATGATTTGAGTACAACAAATGGTGATTCATACTTAGTCTGAAATAGGTCAACAACCTATGGCGATGACCAGGTATATCGAGCAATAGATAAAGTTCCATCCCACTAACCAAGTGGACCTAGATGTTCTGGCACATGGAGAGCTTGGATAAAGCAAGAGCCTCAGGCTCTGCTGCCACCTTGAGGTAAAAGGCCTGCTTCACCCAGGCAATATCTCCTTTAACACTGAGACCAGGATGAAAAAAAGCCCCTGGTCTCCCCAAATCTTTCAGGTTGCACAAGATAGAACACAACCATGGTATACATAGCACATTGTCCAGGCTCATACAGTGACGAACAATTAACTAGTTTAAATTTAGCTCATCCTTCAGCCAAACTAAAAATCCAAAGTAAAAGGGGACGAAGGCCTATGAAATCTGATATATACCTTGCCCTCAACTCTTCATGTACAATCTAAGATGGAATGCCTTGTAGTACACTTAAAATACCTCTCATCAACATGTTTTCCACCACTGGATCGGTGCAATAGGTACGTAACCCCAAATTTCTCAGCCATAACTTGCTATGGGGATGCATTTGACTTTAAAGATACCTAGCATCACCTTAATTGACTTATGCCCCAAATCTTGCATGAAATCTCTAATACTAAATATTACTCTCTTGAAACTTGGTTTATTGTTCTTTAACAGTGAGAATCAGCTAAGGTGTGAGTTAATTAAGATGCAAAGATAAGAGGAGTTGTTTTCAACCTCGATTAATTGTTGGAAATTCACCACAATTGTTTGTGTTTTGTGTTCTTCAGACCCACCAGAATTACATGAGATTTCTTAAAATTGGTCGAAAGATGAAGTCTATCAATATAGTCAATAAAATGATCTAGGAGACGCTGAAAACCCCAGGCCTTGCGTGCAATTATTACAGCATCACCTGCATATAAAAGGGTGAACAGGGGCCTGCCAACCCCCCTCAGGACATCCACCCCATGTTCAGATAAACCTGGCTCAAGAAGATTTATACAAAGAATAAAAACAAGGGAGGGCGTGGCCAACAAGAGGACTGACTAACAGCTCTCTTCGCCTGCTCTGCCAGCCCGATTCCTAATCCTGACAAAATCCTGCTCCGATATCAGCATCCACTGCAAATACCACCAAATGCAATGCCGGGACTGTATATGGAGCCCTCTGGAAAGAGAGCAAGAAACAGCGGCATTGAGGCGACCCAATTGTCAGCCTGTGTGGCGTTAGGGGTGAGGCAGAGGTGTGGTATGGCCGGTCCCAACCCAGAATACGCCAATGTCCTCAGTGAGTACTCAACCAGAGACTCTTGAGCTGACCTGTCCTGGTCCTTGGGATGAGTGACCAGATCTCCGATGGACTGACGAGCGAGGCGCTTCCGATGCGGGTGCCCGTCCTGGGCCTGAGAGGGTGTCCGGGGACTGCGGACCCAGATTGTAGAGAGATCCGGCCTGGTGTGCCAAGAACTTAGTGGTAGATGTGTGGAGAACCCCAGTGAGGTGATAAAGGGGCCTTTTTCTTCCTGCTCCCCCTCCCTTAGCGACTGCTGTGGCCCCAGAACACCTGGCCATGGAGAGGGAAACCTGAGCTCAGCGAGGAGCAGATCGGATGGAGTAGAGCCATTTAAAGGGTACCCCGTGTGGCGGCCCCCGTGGGTGAGACACCTTTGATGCTCTGCGGACACGGCCTGGTGCAATGGGGAGAGAGAGCGAACACTCAGTGGAGGTGAGAGAGAGGTGCATGGAGAAGTGAATGGTGGGCCCACCAGGTGTAAGACTGGCATCAGGGGTTGCACTGCCCTGTGTGCATTGGCTGCTGCATTGCGGGTGCCCCTGGGCCACAGGGGCCCAGAGTGGCGTGGTGGGGGACTCCTGAGGTGGCCTGGGACTCCCTGCAGCGGTCTTACCTCGATTGAGTGGGGCTGGCGCTGGAAGCCATCTGGAGGCCTCTGCGGATAATGTGCTCCCCTGGGGGTGGCCCTGAGAGACTGTTGATGCTTCTGATGTCCCCGGTGTTTAGGAGTGGGGTTAGGGTACTCCCCTGAGGTGATGGGGGAGACGGAGGGTGAAGTTCTTGTGAAGTGCGGTGCGGCAGAGTCACTCACTCTGCTGCCGGGCCACCAACTTCAGTGTTGCTGCACAATAATTGACCAAATCCCCTGCATCGGTGTCCAGGGCCTGAGCTGCATTTTGGATTATGCCACTCCTGAGGCCTTGAAATACTGCTCCGGGAGTGACATCTAAACCTCATCTGATTGTCTGGAGACACCAGATACGCTGTCACCTCGTTTAGTAACACCGGGACTCATTTGACATCCCATGTTGAGGGATGTGAAGATATAGAGGTGCAGCCAACTGAGAGACCCTGTAAAATTACAAGTACTGCCTGAACGGGTGCCTGCCGACTACTGAGAGACGCTGCTGAGTTGCTCAGGCCATGCTACACACAGACATAATATGGCTAAAGATAAGGAATCCCAGCAGTAGAAACAAGGCAAGATTGACAGATACACAAAAGTGATGAGCCCTCAGATGCTCATGAACGGGGAGGTGTCCCAGCTGTCTGATAAT
Organism: Triturus cristatus; assembly: GCF_964204655.1. Taxonomy (NCBI): domain Eukaryota; kingdom Metazoa; phylum Chordata; class Amphibia; order Caudata; family Salamandridae; genus Triturus; species Triturus cristatus. The sequence goes on along the minus strand of NC_140586.1, from coordinate 318,004,867 downwards.
GCAGCACTCCTCCAGGCAATCCATGCCTCGAGAGAGACCCTTAAGTACCGTGTAGGAGAAATCCGTTCGGAGGTCATCCTGATGCGCCAAGACCTTGGGAAAGTTTATGAGAGGGTGACACAGACAGAAGACAGAATATCCACAGTTGAAGATACGACCCACACTCTGCGATGGGAGGTAACTAACCTTTAGACCATCCTGAAGGACGTGGCCTGAAGGGTGAATGATGCTGAGAATCGATTTTGAAGAAATACCTTAAGCTTTACTGGCATTCCCGAGGGGGCTGAAGGCTCGGACACGAGAGCTTTCTTGGAAAGATGGCTGAGGGTCACATTTCCTGCTGCCTACGGCAGGAGAACTGCAGCGACTTCAGAAGTGCTATCGGGGGGCAGTCCATGCTACCACTTACTCAGCGTTAAGTCTAGGCAGTGAACTCCGCTCCGCTCATGGAGTTTGTGGAGTTTTCAACACTCCACGTTACGCAGAGTTCTGAAAAACTCACGGAGTGGAGTTTTTTCCCTTGCTCGCGTTCGTCAAGGTCAAGTTGGCAAGCGCAAAAAATCCACCTTACGGCGAGATTTTTACTTGTTCGCGATTGTCAACATCAAGTTGATGAGCGCAAGCGTGGAAACTCAACCTCCCGGCGAGATTTCCGAACGCGGGCGGTCAGATTTCTCATTGCGAGTGGTTTGCATATGCTCGCTTTCGCTCGCTTGGAGAAACCGTCCTTTCGCGTTGAGAAAGCTGCCGCTCGAGTAAACATCTACTCAAGCTGCAGAAAGGAAGCAGTGCCCACTTGTGCTTCGCATGGTGCTGTTCGCGATGATTGTACAAGCACCTGGCTTTGAAAATCATCGTGAACTGCATTTATTTAACACACTCCACTGCTTGCGGAGCTCTGCCTACCCCGGCGGAGTTCTTTCTGCACTTTGCGGAGTTCCGCATAGCAGAACTCTGCAAACTCCACCCAGGCTTACTCAGCGTACGCCAGAGGACCCTAGTTTGGATTCATACAGGTATTCCATTTCAGATGCTTAATGTAACCATTGACAAAGAGGGGCACTATGTACTAAGTAAGGGGTGGCTAGATGGCACCCACATATTACTACAGAGCATATATGCCCCAAATTCCAACCAGGAGGCATTCTGGATGGTGCCCTCTGGTGTATTGACACACAAAACCCAAAGTCTGAGGATACTAGGGGGCAACTATAATGGTGTGCTCGATCTGCACCTAGACCGCTCCCACCCACCACTTCTACGTACCTCCCCTTCACACAAGCGTGGTGCTTTGCAGGGTGGGTTAGGCATTGGGCACGGGCAGACATGTGGAGGACCCTATATCTCATTTCAGAGTATATTTCTTCTACTCAGTGTCACATAAAATATATGTGTGCCTAGAACGTATATTGTGGTAACTCACCCTACTGCCATTGGTCCGCAGCACAGACTACTTTGGCCGCTTGGTCTCAGACCATGATGCACATGTGGTTGATACACAATGGAATCTCCCTTGTCCATCGACTCCTACGTGGCGCCTCCCCTGAGACTGCCTGGAGGACCCCGTGTTCCAGGATACCCAGGAATCCCACATACGGAACTACTTTACCGAGAATGGAGGCATTGCCTCTACCAGGACAGTTGAGTGGGACACTTTCAAGATGGTCACCCGGGGAATTTGTATACAGGATATTGTGGGGGTTGGCAAGACCCTTGAAAGCAAAATAACAGAAGCTGAACAAAGCTTATCACTGGATTGGGCAGCAGAACAGGATCCAGCTCAACGTGCCAGATTGGATACTGCCAAGCGCCAACATGCAGCTCTTCTGGTCTCTATGCCTGGCTGATTCATAAGAGAGAATGAGCGACTTCCATTGTGGAGCTCACTTCTCACTCCGGCACACTGATTTACGCACAACAAGACATTCTCCAGGAGTTTCACCGGTATTACTCTGGAGTCTATAAGGGACCCGACAGACACAGGCTGTGCAGAGGAGTCGTTCCAACTGACTCTCCTCCTCTCTCAAATGTCTGCAGGCCAGAAAGATGGCCTTGACACTGTGATCACAGCAGAAGACGTCAAACAGGCGATTCGGGAACACACCAGGAATAAGACCCAGGCCTAGACGTCCTACCCATAGAATATTATAACATGTTTGCTGGCAACCTGGCACCTCAATTAGCGGAAATGTATGATGCCCTAAAATCTGGGGAGTTGCCTCCCTCCGGGTGTCATTGTTGGTATCTGCTCCTAAACTGGACCGAGATCCCACTTGTGTGTCTTCTTATTGTCCTATTGGAGCAGATTATAAAATACTGGGCAACATTTTGTCCAATAGATATGCTCAGGTCCTTCTAATACTCATACATCCAAACCAAAAGGAATGAATCCCAGGATATAGTACCTCACAAAATATTAGGTGTCTGTTCCATATCCAAGATCAGGTGCAAGGCAGTTTTCTCACGCAGCATGCTAGGTGCTTGACTTGGAGAAAGCGTTTGACTCGCTAATGTAGGAGACCTATTCAAGGTCTTAACGCAGGTGGGTGTGGGCACCTCCTGGCTTATACACGGCTGTTATATACTAAACCTCTCTCCCAAATGTGGTTGGGGCGTTACATCTCATCCACGTTTCCGGTAGGGTGTGGCACCCGAAAGGGCTAGACCTCTTTCTCCACTGCTATTTGTAATGGCCATGGAGACACTGGCCATTCGGCTACAGAGAAGGCTAATCCTGGGGTATACCTCTGGTGGACAAGACACATATGGTATCACTGTATGCTGATAACTTGCTTCTGTACCTTCTAAATGTCCGCTCAGACCTATACCCCATTCAAGATGCACTCCAGGCCTTTGCCAGAGTCTCAGGCCTTAAGGTCATTTGGGAAAAGTCCTCTGTCTTTCCATTGCACTCTGACTTAGACAAGATATAGGCCTGGAAGGATCATCGATTTCCTTGCGGAATTCTGCCATCAGATACCTCTGGGTTCACCTCCCTGACTGATCTCTGTGATGGCAATCTAAGGCTCACGCTCAATTGGTCAGTTGGTAATAACACTTATTCTACTATTCTGTGTTCTTCTAAGTCTCCCAATAAAAATGCTACCTCACTTGTGTGAGTAGGCCTAGTGTCCGCAATAGGAAACGGCCCAAAACGCAACGTGGACACATCACATTTTTCCAGTGAAAACAGACCCTTTTTTGGCAATGTGCCTAGCTGTGGATTTTGAACTCAAGCTCAGCCGGCACCTAGGGAAATCTAGCAAGCCTTTACATTTTTGAAATCTAGACACCCAGACAAAGACAGGATGAGGTGACTTGTGTGGCTTTCACCAGGTTCTGTTAGCAAGAATCCCTTGCAAACCTCAAACTTTGTAAAAGAAAAACATTTAGTGGTACACCTGGGAATGCGTCAAGAGGCCACGCCTCCCCAGGTGAGGTGTAACGAGGAAAAATATCTTTATTTCCTCCTGTTTTCTCATCTTTCAATGTGTGCTGCATTCTACAGCACATATGGGAAGAGGAAAATGTCTCACAGGATTATCTTTTCTGCAGGAAGGTGTCCCTTCCTGCACAAAAACAATCCTGCTAACAGGTCAGGCACCCTTGCATAATGGTGCAAGGGTGGCTGCATTGGAGCTAGGCAGCTCATTGTGTGCCAGCGCTGGGAAATGGCATGAATGGTCCGTATATTGTTAAATATGGTGCATTCCTGCCCTTGCCCACACAGAGCAGCACAGCAAAGTGACTTGCTACGTTGTGCTGTGTGATAATTGGATAAATATGCCCCTGAATCAACTCATGCCTATAAAAAATGATTGTGCTCTTGTTTCATGTAACCGGTGCTCCTGTAAAGGACTCCATTGTTTTCGGGTCGAGATTGTGATATTTAAAAACTGAAGAAAAATGTTCAAATAGGTTAAAAAAAAAGCATTAACATAAAGGAAAGGCAAATAGATTCACATTTAGTTGCTGATTTGTACAAAGTGATACCAGAAAACCTGGAAAAAGTGGGTCTTCCCTGCTTAAATTGTGTGACCGCAGGCAAATGTTTTATTTCACTAAAATTTCTTTTTTCATTATTGCTTATGACAGCACTTTCAAATATGTATGCGAGTTGAGAATACCAGTTGTACAAAACTTATTGTGGTTCATTTATTAGACTATAATCTTGCTCTGTGATAGTCTGAATCACATACAGGGTTTACATGACAACTGTCTTATCTCTTAGTTCACTAGTTGTTCATGTTTAAAAACTAGAGGGACTTCTCAGTGCAGTGCTATAATCTGAAGTATCAATGTCAAAGTTTCCACATGTTAAAGAAATGCACATTTTTGAATTTTGGTGTGGTGCAGCGGCCAGGGCAGCTGCCTTCGGAGCACAGGGATTCACGGTTTGATCCCCGGCTCAGCTCAGCTCCATGTGACTCTGGGCAATAGCTCACTTAATTTCCACGACGGCCCCCAGCGCCTTGAGACCCGTAAGGGTGAGTAGTTCGCGCTTTACTATACATTGCTGTACCTTTTTTATAGGCACCACAGTGGGACAGACTACCAGTGACTAAAAAAGTCAAAATCTGGCAGGAAGCACTCACAGAGGGCAGTGCCACACCACCAAACTCATACTAAGGCCCTAAGTCAGCACGGTAATCATGGCATTTGTAACAAGACCAGCAAATCTGCCAGCAGCAACAACTATCAGTAGTTCTTGGATAGCAGACAGAGCAGCAGGAACACAGAATGCATTGCAGCAGCACTGGGATGTGCACTTGCGCAGGAGAGGGCAAACATACATCAGGCATCTATCTGGCAACTGAGGTTCTGCCTGGAAAGGATGATTGGAAGCTGAGGAATATTACCTAAGCATGTTTTGTTTATATTTCCATTATACAATATACTGAAATTTCTTATAAGTAACAGTCATACCATTGATCATAATAATCACATACCTTCTGATTAAAACAGTGGGATATAGGTCAGTTCACAAAATTATGTATAGATATTAATATAGTGCGAAGGTAGCTGGGGAGCAAATTCTCTGTACCCTCAAGCCAAAACGTTTCCATGTCAAATTTATTTGAGCAACTCTAAATCCAGCAAAACCGTGGGTTTCTTGTATTCGTCCCTCATTGTATCTTTCACCCATGATACACGTGGAGGATCACAAGTTCCTTCAATAACTTTTGCTAATAGTGCGTGGCTGTGGGGCAGAATGTGTGAGGATTTATGTTAATCGCAGCGCCAACCACGCGCTGCAATTAACACAAATAGTTTCCCAGAGGCACGCAATCTGCCCTGCACAGGGCCACCTTTAGAGCTGGTGGTGTCCTGTGCGACAATGTTTGTTGGTGCCCCCCAATGACCACCTCCACCACAGATTCCCTCACTACCACCCTTTAACAGTGCCCCTCTAGTCTCCATTACCACTCTCTCTGAGATGCATTCAATATGTTTTATAGCACACCTCATACTAGTGTAGGGTGTCAGAGCACTTTACAATTCACACACATTAAACAGAGACAATCAATCATAGGTATGTAGATTACTGTATAAGAATGTTACATAAGACAGAGGACAGCAAAGTGTAGGAGTGACATATCATCCATACTGGCAGGCAGTAAAGATTAAGAGTGCTTGGTCTGCAGAAGCACAAACTCGGAATTTAAAAAGTAACACCATGGTTAGGGGTTCTTTTTAATAGTAATTGCTTTGTACCCAAATTAACCCTTTATGCAACATTAGGATAATGAATGGCTGGGAAAAAAATCATAACGCTCTAATCTGTACCTTGCAGTCTGCATGAAGTTCTTTAATGACAGTTAATAGTTTACTGTTCTATATTAGGATTTTAACTTATAAACTGCAAGTAACAAAATGACCTCTCTGACAGAAGTAGCAACCCGCTAACCTATTTTCATTCTATGCACTTTGTGATCTGCATGGTGCACATTCTTTGCAGCAGGCATATATTAACCCTCTGCGCTACTTTAAAACTTGCACTAGAGAAAACTCTGAGAGTTATCTTGACATATTTATTATTGTATGAAAATTGCTGAAGGCAAGGAACGTTGCAGCAGGAGCTTTTAAAACAATAATATAACTGCAAACACAGCGTCCCCACCTGAAGTCAGCACCCGGTACAGTGGCACGGATAACACCACCCTAGAGCCAGCACTGGCCCCACAGCTGAACCTTGTTAACCAAAGAAATGCAGCAAGTCTATTAGGGACATCTTAAGGATTTTGGAGGCCCTGGGCCAAACCTATTTTGGGGGCCTCTGCTCAGAACAGGTTTGAATTTATCATTTAATTTCAGCTCTTTCATGCCCTCTTAGGCCAGTTCACTGACAGTACACAGGTGCAATTGTCCAAGTTCTAAATGTGTTTACATCTAATGTTCAATGATAGTGATGTGCGTTATCAATATTGTAACACATGAGCAGTTCACTAATATTATTGCAAATAACATTTATGGCACACTCCCCTTTCTCATATTTTTCGTCCTATTGCAATCTAAAAGAAACCTTTTTATGGATGTTGCATGAAAAATAAACACTTTTCTGCAGAATGTCTATAATAGACTCTCACACATCACCCACCTTAAAAATAAATGAAGGGATAACGGTATATAAAACAATCTATTTAGTAATTATTCAAGGTCATCAGGGCAAGACTATCAGGGGGATACCCATAAAGGCTGGGGCACTGGGCCAGAGCCCTCTTTGGCCATGATTTAAATTGTTTCTGAAGTCTACCAGCATGACATGTGCTTTTAGGTGATTCTAAAAGCACACGTAGTGCGTGTAGACTTGCTGCTTTTCACTTGTTAATAGGGTGTGTCTGCGGGGCAGATTGTGTGCCTCTAGAATGTATTCATGTTAATTGCAGCGCATGACGGGCGCTGTGATTAACATGATAACTTTAAGAAAGGCACACAATCTGCCCCACGGTCGCGCTCTTTTTAAACAAAAGACATGCAGTAAGAGCCACTTGCTGACAAACTTCAGGTGGTCTCTGCCTCCGCCTACTGCAGAAGGAAGTGGCAGTTTTTTACACTGCACGCATTTTAAAAGCGGCGGCTCGAACAGTTGTGCGCGCTTCACATTTTACAATGCACACTCTGGGAGACAGGTGCACATGCGCGCACCTTACAGGTAACAGTGATACTGGGTATGCGCAATTCAATTGTCTTGCTGCCATTAATATCGGATTTATGGCTTCTATCCTCAAGTGCTTGCTGTTAGACACTCAGTAGCCTCCCTATTGTCTCAAACAAATTTTTTGATTTGATTTTGGTCTTCACAGACCCTTGACTACCTTTTGCAAGCAGTGGAGTGGGAACCTACATCTAATTGTCTCAGATTTTTGTCCTGCTGAAGACCCACACTCAAATGTACATTTTAGTGTTGAAATGTCATCAACAACCTACATTTGGCACCTGCCTTTTTGAAATTGGGTCTCTAGTTGGCAGAGGTATACCCCCTCTCCAGGTAGGGACCACAATCCTGGTAAGAGCAAGCTACATATATACTAAAAGATAACCTGTGCTCACTCTCTTGTATCTTGGAACAGAGCAGTCAGGTTTATCTAAAGAAGCAATATGAAAAGCATTTGTGAAAAACACACACACACGCACATGCACACACACAATGACACACACACACAACCACACACACAAACACACACACAACCACACACACACAACCACACACAACCACACACACACAACCACACACAACCACACACACAACCACACACACAACCACACCCATCCACACACATACCCACAACCACACCCGCACCCACAACCACACCCACACACAACCACACACACAACCACACACACAACCACAACCACACACATACACAACCACACACACACAACCACACACAACCACACACACAACCACACACACAACCATACATACAACCACACACACACAACCACACACACACAACCACACACACAACCACAACCACCCACACAACCACAACCACACACACACCCACACATACAACCACACACAACCATACACAGAACCACACACAACCAAACATAACCACACACACACACAACCACACACACACACACACAACCACACACACACACACACGCATACACACAACCACACACAACCACACACACAACCACACACACAACCACACACAACCACACACAACCACACAACCACATACACCACACACAACCACACACATACAACCACACACACACAACCACACACTCACACAACCACACACACAACCACACACACACAACCACACACACACAACCACACACACACACACACACACACACCCACACACACAGCCACACAACCACACACACAACCACACACACAACCACACACACACACCACACACACTACCACACACACATACAACCACACACACAAAACCACACACTCACACAACCACACACACACAACCACACACACACAACCACACACACACATAACCACAACCACACACACACACAACCGCACACATAACCACACACACACTAAACCACACACACACACAACCACACACACAACCACACACACAACCACACACATGCAACCACACACACACACACAACCACACACACAACCAGAACCACACACAACCACACACCCAACCACACATCCACACACACACACACCCGCACCCACAACTGCACCCACACACAACCACACACAACCACACACACAACCACACACACACAACCACACACACACAACCACACACACACAACCACACACAACCACACATGCAACCATACATACAACCACACACACACAACCACACACACACAAAACCACACACACACAACCACACACACAACCACCCACATAACCACAACCACACACACACCCATACATACAACCACACATACAACCACACACAGAACCACACACACAACCAAACACAACCAAACACACACACACACAACCACACACATACACAACCACACACACACAACCACACAACCACACACACAACAACACACACAACCACACACACCACACACACAACCACACACACACAACCACACACTCACACAAACACACACACACAACCACGCCCACACACCCAACCACACACACATAACCACACACACACACAACCACACACACACAACCACACACACAACCACACACACAACCACACACACCACACACAACCACACACACAACTACACACACACACACACACAACCACACACACACAACCACACGCACACACAACCACACACACACACAACCACACACACACAACCACAACCACTCACACAGCCACACACACAACCACACCCAACCACACATCCACACAAACACCCACAACCACACCTGCACCCACAAACGCACCCACACACAACCACACACACAACCACACACATAACCACAACCACACACACAACTACACACACAACCACACACACAACCACAACCACACACAACCACACACAACCACAACCACACACACAACCACACACATCCACACACACAACCACAACCACACACACAACCACACATACTACCACACACACAACCACACACACACACAACCAGACACACACACCCACACACACAACCACACACAACCACACCCACAACCACACATTCAACCACACACACAACCACACACACAACCACACGCAGACACACACCCACACACTCAACCACACAAACAACCACAACCACACAACCACACATACAACCACACACACAACCACACACACAACCACACACACACAACCACACACACAACCACACACAACCACACAACCACACACACACAACCACACACACACATAACCACACACACACAACCACACACACAACCACACATCCGCACACACACCCACAACCGCACCCGCACCCACAACCACACCCACACACACAACCACACACACAACCACACACACAACCACACACACACAACCACACACACACACAACCACACACACAGCCACACCAAGCATTGGCATAGGCAATAGGTCTCGCCTTTGGGACCTTATAAGTGTTTAACCACGCAACAGTTGATGTGGTTGCACCAAGGATTTTGTGCTGCATATACTAATACTTAGAAGGTCTCAAAAGCGAGACCTATTGGCTATGCCAATGCTTTTTGTATACTTGCTTGTTGTCTTTCATAATAAGTAGAAGATTTCAAAGGAGTTCAGAGAAAATGTGTTACTGAATGTCTCTACTTCTTTCTCGTAGCCAAGACAGAGTGACTTGGAGAAGTGCCAATGAACTTCCCTGACTTTTCCAGCAGCATGTCAAAAAGTAGAAGCTGTACCAGTGCCTTCTAAATCTGTTTGTATCACAGAATCTTTACAAGGGGTGAGACGGTGTTTACGCGATGTATTGGCATGTTTTTACAATGCAAAGGACTTGTGCTTAGGTCACAGGTGTATTATGCATATGAAGCCATAACTTATGGCACCTTTTAGTGTGATTTACAGGTTGAATTGCTGTAGAAGATCAATACAGAGTGTCTTAGAATGGTGAGCACCTCATTAAAATTTCCATTTTATTCTATATATCACTTAACTTTAGAGTGCTAAAGTTAGTTTTTTGCTTCTTTTGTAATGCGTTGTGGTCTCGAACATGTGAGATGTCATGCAAAGGTACTCTGAGATGGTTCCAAGACTCTCTCCACAGGATGCACATCAATGCACACAGTATGTCAGTGTCCAGCATACGATCAAGCCACGAACCCTTATTTTTCTAAAATATTTTTGTGTTGTTCTCTTCTTGTTATATCCACTTCGAGAGTTTACCAGAGCTTGCAAGGTCTCATGAGTAGGCATTGTATGTACTGTGCAATGAGGTGTCATGGAGCAGACAACCACATTGAGAACATAGTTTTGCATTCCACTGACACAGTATCTCAGATTGGTGCTACGTGACTGACAGGGGGTATCAAATGTGAAGAACAGTGTTGGAAAGGCGTTCTCCGGGGGGGTTTCGGAATACGTTCCTGACCACCCGTTGACCCACCTCTCCCAGAGTTAGGCCGAACAAGGGCGGGGAGGCCCTTCCTGGAAAGGTCTCGTACCTAGGATCGCACACGCTGAGCTTGTACTATCTGACAGAGGGACACCACACAGTAGTTCTTCGTAAGACAGTATACTTTATCGATAGTTTCAAGGGATCTTTATGATCCGAAATGCAGGTATTGAATCAGTGCCACAAGCGGCGGCGATCTCGTGATGGGGGTTTGGGGGTAGCGGGACAGTCTTTGAGGTTCAGTGTCTCTGCGGAGTATCCTTCGCACAGCTCTCAATCCTCGAGCTGGGGGATGTCGTTTCTCTCGGCAATCTCTGCCGATTCCCCTGGAGGGGAGTGCCGCGAGTCACTCAGCAGGCACACGTGGTTTCTGAGTCGGGGAGGCCCGACAGCGTCAGCAGGGCTCAGATGGTTCAGAGTTCGGGGAGCCGCGACAGCGTCAGCAGGGCTCAGATGGTTCAGGGTTCGGGGAGCCGCGACAGCATCAGCAGGGCTCAGATGGTTCAGAGTTCGGGGAGCTGCGACAGCGCCAGCAGGGCTCAGATGGTTCAGAGTTCGGGGAGCCGCGACAGCGTCAGCAGGGCTCAGATGGTTCAGAGTTCGGGGAGCCGCGACAGCGTCAGCAGGGCTCAGATGGTTCCGAGTTCGGGGAGCGTTTCTTCGGTTCAGGGATTGATCGAGCCGCGACCAGGTCAGCAGGGCTCTCGTAGGTCCAGGTCTTCTCTGCCTCCCGTCCCTTCAGCACCCCTTGTTATACTCCCCCCTCCTCTTTGAAGTCCGGAGTCCTCACTGAGAGGGGTCTTGGTGCCTGGGGGCGGTGTGTCGGGATTTCCTGCCGCTCGGCCCTTTGATCTGTTCAGGTGGGTCTGGGAGGGACTCCAGACGCCCAGCAGGCGAGGCGCCCGCTCACCGGGGGCCTGATGGCCGATCGAAACCCTCCTTGGGGAGGAGACCAGAGGTGTGACAGGGACGGCGTCTCCTGGTCTGGCTCGGGGGCTTCTCTCTCTCTCGGCCGGGCATGCGTGGTAGGGTCTTGGGTGTTGCTGGGGCCTCGGCCGGCCATCGGGTTGTTGGGCCATGGCGGCCGGAAGTCTGTGACAACGAGGATCAGGTGCGGTTGCAGGGTGGCTTGCTGGTCAGGAGGGCCCACACCACGAGGCCGGTCTCACACATGCCCCCCCCAGCTGAAAGGCGGGGAGAACTACCCATCCACTTGGGGGTTCTCCTCGCTGAAGCGGAAGAATCGGGACAGGCCGTCCGCGTTGGCGTGGTCAGTCCCGGGGCGATGCTCCACAGTGAAGTCCATCCCCTGGAGGGAGATTGACCATCGTAGCAGCTTGGGGTTTTCTCCTCTCATTTGCATCAACCACCGCAAGGGTCGATGATCCGTTTGAACTCGGAAGTGGGTTCCGAACAAGTAGGGCCGTAGCTTTTTGAGGGCCCAGACTACTGCGAAGGTCTCTCTTTCAATAGTGCTCCACCGCTGTTCTCGAGGTAGCAACCTTCGGCTGATGAAGGCTATGGGCTGATCTATGCCCTTGTCGTTGAATTGTGAGAGGACTGCCCCGATGCCGTGTTCCGAGGCGTCTGTCTGGACCACAAACTCCTGAGAGTAGTCGGGGGCTTTGAGTACCGGAGCAGTACATATAGCGGCTTTCAAGGCGTCGAACGCTTTTTGGCACGGGGGAGTCCATTGTATTTTCTTCGGGTGCTTTTTGGAGGTTAACTCTGTGAGGGGGCCTGCGATGCTGCCATAGTTCTTAATAAACCTCCGGTAGTAACCGGTGAGGCCCAGGAAGGCCCGGACTTCCGTTTGGGTCGTTGGGGGTTCCCAGGACAAGATGGCGTCGATCTTCGGCTGGAGGGGGGCGACCTGCCCGCTTCCCACCTGGTGCCCCAGATAGATCACTGAGCCTTGTCCAATTTGACATTTGCTGGCTTTGATGGTTAGGCCGGCCTGGCGCAGGGCCAGCAGTACTTGCCGGAGGTGCTGGAGGTGCTCGGTCCATTTGGAGCTGAATACTGCTATATCGTCTAGGTACGCTGCGCTGAACCCCTCTAGTCCGGACAGGACCCTGTTCACCAGTCTATGAGAAAGGTGGCCGGGGCATTTTTCATTCCAAACGGCATCACCCTAAAGCGGTAGTGCCCATCCGGGGTGGAGAAGGCGGAGCGCTCCTTGGCTCCCTCAGTGAGCGCAATCTGCCAGTATCCGCAGGTTAGGTCGAAGGTGCTGAGGTAGCGAGCGGCCCCGAGGCGGTCGATGAGCTCGTCTGCGCGGGGGATAGGGTGAGCATCCGCTCGGATGACCGCATTGAGTCCCCGGTAGCCCACACAGAATCTCAGCTCGGGGGTGACACCAGGGGCAGCCGCCTTCGGGACCAGGACTACCGGGCTGGCCCAGGGGCTGTCATAGGGTTCAATCACCCCGAGGGCCAACATCTTGGTTACTTCGGTCTGGATGCAGGTTCGGACCCGATCAGGGACCCGGTATGCTCGGTGTATCACGGGCGGGCTGTCGCCGGTGTCTACGTCGTGGACACACCAGTCGGTGACCCTAGGGGTTAGGGAGAAGAGGTCTGTGAATTGTCTTAGTAGCCGGCGACAGTCGTCGGACTGTTGGGGGGTGAGTGACAGTCTCACCCCCTCCACGGAGCCATCTGTCTCTTTAGCACACAGGGGGTCTGGAAGGGGCTCTGTGTCTTCTTCAGTCCCATCGTCGGTGGCCAGGAGCAAACTCAACTCCGTCCTCACAAAGTGGGGTTTGAGGCGGTTCACGTGGAGGACCCGGAGGGGGTTCCGCGGGGACTGCACATCAACTAGATACGTGACTTGACTCTTCCGCTTGACCACCTTGAAGGGGCCCGTCCATTTGTCTTGGAGGGCGCAGGGTTTCACCGGGGCCATGACCCAGACCTGTTGGCCCGGCTGAAACTCGACCAGCGTGGCATTCTAGTCATACCAGCGCTTCATCTCTTCCTGGCTAGCCTCGAGGTTTGCCTCGGCGAGTTCTCGGAATTTTCGGGTCTGGTTGCGGAGCGCCAGGATATAGCGGAACACATCAGGAGGGGTCCCCTGGGGAGTCGTTTCCCAGCCCTCCTTGACCAGGCTCAGGGGTCCCCGGACGGGGTGTCCGTACAGTAATTCGAACGGGCTGAACCCCAGAGATTTTTGGGGAACCTCTCGGTAGGCGAACAGGAGGCAAGGGAGGAGGACGTCCCATCTCCGGCATAGGGGTTCTTCGAGGCCCATGATCATCCCTTTCAGGGTCCTGTTAAATCGCTCGACTAGGCCATTCCCTTGGGGGTGGTATGGGGTGGTGAACTTGTATGATACCCCGCACTGCTGCCATAGGGACCTCATGTATTTGGAGATAAAGTTTGTGCCACGATCACTCACGACTTCGCGAGGGAACCCCACGCGGGAGAAGATCCCCATCAAGGCCCGGCCTACCACGGGGGCCGTCACGGTGCGGAGGGGAATGGCCTCGGGGTAGCGGGTGGCAAGGTCCACCAGGACGAGGATGAATCGGTGGCCCTGGGCGGTCTTGGGGTCCAGGGGTCCCACGATGTCGATTCCCACCCGCTCAAAAGGGGTACTAACAACAGGGAAGGGTTGTAGCAGAGCCTTGCGCTTCCCCCCACTCTTTCCGCTGGCCTGGCACGTGAGGCATGACTTGCAGTGGGCCTCCACATTCGCTCGCATCTTGGGCCAATAGAAGTGGGTAACTAGTCGCTGGTAGGTCTTGTCTTGGCCTAAGTGTCCTGCCAGGGGTACATCGTGGGCGAGGCCCAGGAGGAGAATTCGGAAGCGCAGGGGTACCACCAGTACCCGGGCCGATCCCAGCTCGGCCGACTTCTGTTCGCTGTACAGGAGGCCGTTTTCCCAATATATCCAGTGGGTTCCGGACTGGTCGCCTGTTGCCTGGGCTTCGGCCTGCTGTCGGGGTCCAATGAGGGAAGGGCAGGTGGCTTGTTCCTGGCAGAATTCTTCTCGGGAGGGACCTCCCTCGCAGTGCCACTGGGCCATCTCGGGCAGGTCCCCGAGCTCGGTCAGTGGCTCGGGACCTGGATGCACTGACCCGTCATCGGGAATGGTTTCTTCTTCCGGAAGAGGGTCGTCGGGCTCGGGTAGCGCGTCCCGGACCTCGGGGACGGCGACTGTGTCCAGCGGTATGGCCTCAACTCCCTCGGAGGAAGGCAATCGGGTAGTCATAGAGCGCGTGGTGGCGCATACCCATTCGGGCAGACCCATCATCTCTAGATGGGCTCTTCGTTCCACTTGTCCCCACGGGGAACTCTTGAGGTCGTTGCCCAGGAGGCAGTCTACGGGTTGGGAGGTTCGGACTGCCACCCTCAATTTACTCCCCCCCATTCGAAGGGTACCAGGGCCATCCGGCATAGGCTCTCGGAATTGTCCGAAGATATGAGTGGACAGAAGGCGTCGGGCAGGATCTGGTCTTCGGAGACCAGGTGGCAGCGGACCGCTGTGACACTCGCCCCAGTGTCGCGGAGGCCCTCGACGCGGTGACCGTTGACCGTCACCTGCTGTCGGTACTTCTTCGTGTTGGCAGGTAGGGGTGTTCCGGTGACCATCTCTCGGTCCCCTAGGGAGACCAGGGTCATGGCGGCTGGTTCCCACTCTTCGGAGTCTTCCATCTCATCTCCCAGGGCTACGGAGGCCATTTGTCGAGCCGGAGGGGTTGTCGTTGCGGGTCGTTGGTACATGGGACACTGGGGGTCACTGGCATAGTGTCCGGTCTGTTGGCAGCGGAAACAGGTGATCTTGACTCGGGGTCCCGACCTCCCCGGTGGCCCGGTGCTGGCTGGAGGTGGGGCTGGAAAGTGCTGAGGTTGGCCTCTGGGGGGACTGTGCTGGGAGCCCCCCGGGAATTCTCTTGGTCGGCCTTGGTTCCCTCCGCCCCTCTGGCGGGGGGGTCCCTGACTGTGGCGACCGTAGTCTCCCACGGGACCCCGGGAGGCCCGGGTGTTCACCCATCGGTCAGCTTCGACGGCCAGCTTTCGAGGGTCAGTGAGCTTGCTGTCCAGGAGGTGCTGGCGTAACTCCACAAAGCAATTGGCGGACAAGTGTTCCCATGCGATTAGGTCGAACAGCTCCTCAAAGGTGGAGACCTTGCTGCCCTTGATCCACCCGTCCAATGCCCGGCTGTAAAAGTTCACGTACTCTACCCATGTGGTACCGGGTATCTTCTTGCAGTCTCGAAACCGTTGCAGGTACATTTCGGGGGTGAGCCCATATCTGGCTACTAGGGCCTCTTTCATGTGACTGTAGGAGTTCAGCACCGTGGAAGGCAGGTCCAGCAGGGTATCTCTCCCCTCGCTCAGGAACCGGCCCCACAAACCAGCCCCCCAGTCTTTCTGCGGAACTCGGTGGGAGGTCATGGCAACCTCGTAGGCCTTGAACCATTGCTGGATGTCGTCGTTCTTGTAATATTCCTTCACCACATCCTTGGGGATGTGGACCTTTGGTTCCACGGTGGAGGAGGGTGGTTGATTTCCCGAGGGTCTGGACTCCTCACTTTTAGCCTTGAGCTCGATCTCTTTCAGGCTGCGTTCGTGTTCTAGTTGGAGTTTTCTTTCTTCGTGTTCTCTCTGGAGTTTCTTTTCCTCGAGTTCTCCTTGTAGGCGTAATTGTTCTACCGCCAACTTTTTCTCGGCCAGTTTTAGCTCTCCCTCGATTTTCAGTTTTGCTAGTTCTAGTTCGTGGTTGCGGCCCCTTTCTCGGTCCGCTAGCTCCTTCGGGGATAGGCCCCTCTCTGGGGCGCTGCTCCTCCCCGGGATGCTTCGTGGCTCGTTTGGCGGCTCTCCTTCTGTTTGGGCCAGGGAAGCTCCTGCCTCGACCCAGGTCTTCAATGCTCCCTGGAAATCCTCTTTCGTGCTTAATCCGGTGGTAGCGATTCCAAGGTCTTTGCAGAATTGTTTTAATTCTCGATGTGTATAATATTCCAACTGGTCCTCTCGGAATGTCGGGCTTGTGTTGGTACCTGCGGCACCTAGGGAGGTTTCTCCTTCCATCTCTTTTCGGTAGTGCGTCAGCCGTTTACTGCACGATCTCTAGGTGTCGGCTCGGATCCCGTCGTCTGCCACCAAATGTTGGAAAGGCGTTCTCCGGGGGGGTTTCGGAATACGTTCCTGACCACCCGTTGACCCACCTCTCCCAGAGTTAGGCCGAGCAAGGGCGGGGAGGCCCTTCCTGGAAGGGTCTCGTACCTAGGATCGCACACGCTGAGCTTGTACTTTCTGACAGAGGGACACCACACAGTAGTTCTTCGTAAGACAGTATACTTTATCGATAGTTTCAAGGGATCTTTATGATCCGAAATGCAGGTATTGAATCAGTGCCACAAGCGGCGGCGATCTCGTGATGGGGGTATGGGGGTATGGGGGTAGCGGGACAGTCTTTGAGGTTCAGTGTCTCTGCGGAGTATCCTTCGCACAGCTCTCAATCCTCGAGCTGGGGGATGTCGTTTCTCTCGGCAATCTCTGCCGATTTCCCTGGAGGGGAGTGCCGTGAGTCACTCAGCAGGCCCAGGTGGTTTCGGAGTCGGGGAGCCGTCACAGCGTCAGCAGGGCTCAGATGGTTCAGAGTTCGGGGAGCCGCGACAGCGTCAGCAGGGCTCAGATGGTTCAGGGTTCGGGGAGCCGCGACAGCGTCAGCAGGGCTCAGATGGTTCAGAGTTCGGGGAGCCGCGACAGCGTCAGCAGGGCTCAGATGGTTCAGAGTTCGGGGAGCCGCGACAGCGTCAGCAGGGCTCAGATGGTTCAGAGTTCGGGGAGCCGCGACAGCGTCAGCAGGGCTCAGATGGTTCCGAGTTCGGGGAGCGTTTCTTCGGTTCAGGGATCGATCGAGCCGGGACCAGGTCAGCAGGGCTCTCGTAGGTCCAGGTCTTCTCTGCCTCCCGTCCCTTCAGCACCCCTTGTTATACTCCCCCTCCTCTTTGAAGTCCGGAGTCCTCGCTGAGAGGGGTCTTGGTGCCTGGGGGCGGTGTGTCGGGATTTCCTGTCGCTCGGCCCTTTGATCTGTTCAGATGGGTCTGGGAGGGACTCCAGATGCCCAGCAGGCGAGGCGCCCGCTCACCGGGGGCCTGGTGGCCGATAGAAACCCTCCTTGGGGAGGAGACCAGAGGTGTGACAGGGACGGCGTCTCCTGGTCTGGCTCGGGGGCTTCTCTCTCTCTCGGCCGGGCATGCGTGGTAGGGTCTTGGGTGTTGCTGGGGCCTCGGCCGGCCATAGGGTTGTTGGGCCATGGCGGCCGGAAGTCTGTGACAACGGGGATCAGGTGCGGTTGCAGGGTGGCTTGCTGGTCGGGAAGTTGTCAAAGTCGGGCTTCATTGCATGCCAAGCCAGTGCCATAAGTTAGTAGATACTGGCACGTTCAAGCATTGTGAAATAACCTTTCCAGACAGCGTTCTAATCAGAGGATTCTGTTTGAGATTCCCAATCCAAGATGAAGGTGAGTCTTTCCTGTAATGTCAGTTCCTCTTTGAAACATATATAAAAGGAGGCATTTACAAGTGAATAATGTCCCCTTATTTTCGATTGCATTTATTTCCCCCTAACCACTATTTTTTTCTCCGATTATTGCTCCTTTGCAGCTGTATTTCTCTTTGGATTTTTCTGATTTCCTTGGTTGGCTCTGTTCCTCTTTTCCTGTTGTCAAGGAAAGCTTGATGGATAGCTTATCTACTTCTGCATTACTCTTCAGCTTCAATTGTGAACTCAAAGATTGCCACAGAAGTTCTTACCCTTGAGCTTTTTCCTCTTAACTGGGACCTCTTATGTGGACACTTGACACCTTTCACATGTATATCTAAGTTCAGGGTGGCTTCTTGGAAGAGTCCTCCTTTACTCAGATGATGAAGAAAGACACTTAACAAACCTTCACAGCATCCAATCATTGACCTCCCTATGTGGTATCAGCAGACAGGATTGTATGCAGTTCTTTGATTTGTCCCTTGCTCATCATCTAATAGAAGTTTGATCGTTCTCAACTCCCTGCTTCTTGTTGGATGGCTTCCATCCATATTCATGTGCTTGGCTTTTGACTGGATGAGTTGTAACCTTCCACTGCTGAGGTCAGGGGACTATTTCCTTGAACTCGGTTCCTGTGGCATTTTACTTCTGCACTCGATGGAAGTGCATTGCTTTTCCTCTTTTACCTTCTTCCCTTTTACTGTCTCCTTGGCTTGCATTAAGTCTACTTTCTCAGTCCTGCAGCTCGCTCTCCTCCTTTTCCTTTCTTTCTGCTGCCTCCTCTGCTCTTAATCTGGCCACTGTCGCCCTCCCATTCTGCCCTCTTTCCCCCCTCTGAAGCACTTCATTGCAGACTTAACACAATAGACATAACCCCCGCTCCCTCCCAACCAATTACCACTGTGAGTGCTGGCTTGTACTATTGTAGCAAAATCATTAGCAAACTCATCTTGAAATTTAATTTTTTCTATTGTTTATTATAGTTCTATTGTTCTAAGATGGCTACCACTGTGTGCCTAGATGCAAAGTGATGCAATGTGACAACCATCTTGGAAGTGTTTTTTTCTATTGTTTATTATAGTCACACCATTTTGTCAAGAGTCACCTTGGCAGCCATCTTGAAACAGTACCATTATAATGTAAACAAAACTGAATTCCAAGATGGCTGCCCAATGGTACTGGCTTTGCCACACCACACCAACTTATTTTAGGTTCTGCTTTTCCGTGTGTCTGTGTTTGTCCTCACATTTCTTATATTTTTGGAAAGAGTGTGTTGTCCTCTGCCCCTGCTTTGTTTGTTTTCTTTACCAAGGTTACTTTCCAGTATCCCTGTTACTCTCCTCTTTTTGTTGTTGTTGATGTATCGTCCTGTTCGCCTTCCTCTTTATAATATGGCAGTGAGGTGCAGGCAGGTAAATGACCGGTGAAGAAGAGTATGTGGCGTAAAGTCTGCATACCATGATGAAAGACGTTCTCAGGATATTGTATGATTTTTCATAGGAGTATGCATCTGCACTGGGGGCTTGGGATCTGCTTTAGACCAATCGTTCATGATTTGGAAACTAATGTATTAGTTCATCTTGTAATTAAAAATGTGCTTATGAAGAGGTTAGCAACTTTCCATTTGATGAAAAAACTTTTTTCCTCTCACTACTGGCAAAGGGGCACATGCATCAAGCAAACCAAAAGCGATTCCTTAATAGCGAGAAATAAGGAATCGTTATTAAGGAATCGCTTTTGGGCATGCATCAACGGATTCGGTAAATCCTAGCGATTCCTTAAAAATCGCTAATTTTTACCGATTAACCAATAGCGGGGCATGCAAACTCCGATTAGCTAATAGCGAGTCGGTAATACCGAATTAGCTAATAGCGAAGTCGGTATTAGCGAAATCGCAAATGACCGCGTCGCACCGGGAACGTGCAGATGACATCACCAACCAGGAAATACTGCAGCCCCACCCACATTGCCTCGACAGAGGAGCAAACAGGAGCTGTGACTGAAGACTGCCTGTGCAGAGTGAAGCCACAACAACTGAGCCATCCTCAAAACAAATACCTGATGGAGAAGGAAGCACCATCCAGCGCTGAGGCTGCACGCAAGCGCAAGCGCAAGTTCTCCGACAGGGAGCTGGAGCACCTGATAGAGGGAGTCAGCAGCAAGCACGATCGCCTCTTCGGTAAGCTGTCCCTCAAGGTGCCCGAGGCGGAGAAGCGCCGCATTTGGCTGCGCATCCGGGAGAGGGTGAATGCTGTAGGTGTGACGCCCCGCAGCATAGACGACCTCAAGAAAAGGTGGTACGACCTGCGGAAGCGTGCAAAGGAGAGGATTTCAGAGAGGCTCCGGGAGGCAAGCAGAACCGGAGGCGGCCCTTCCACGGTCCAAGCAAACACTGCCCTGGAGGAGCTGGTGGAAGGAACAATCGAGCGGGAAGCCGTCGTGGGAGTGACCCAGATGGACACGTCCGGCGCAGCCACAAGTGCCCAAGGTAAGATGCATGCCTGTGCCCATACCCAGCATAGCGTGAATCCATTTCCATGCCCCCAGCAGGATCTGAGTGTGTATGCAGCTTTGGCACACACAGCTTTACTCCTAACACTAGTGCATCATGGGAGTTGTAGTCTAGTCAGCCCAGTGTGCATGTACAGGCGTAAATGCAATGACCATTCACCATATCAGTTGAACATGGATAGAGACTGTTTATTTAGTGGATCACAGAGGGACATGTATGTGTACAACACTACGTAGGTGTAACTATCCCACTAACCATGCACTGTTTCACACACAGATGCATCTCCTGGGGATTCGGACGACAGCGGGCGGCTGATAATATCCGAGACACCTGTGGATTCCGACCTGGAGACAGCGCAGGATGCTCATACATCACCTCCACCTGCCACCCCACCAGCACCACCACCACCAGCACCACCAGCACCGGCACCAGCACCAGCAACAGCACCAGCAACAGCACCAGCCACACCCGCTGCAGCTACAACAGCCACAAAAGTGCAGAGGCGCAGGTCCCAAGTTGCGCCCTTGCAGGTGATGGAAACACCCTCCACACAATTGGGACACAGTCTGCGCACCATCACACCACCTGATGCACCACCTGGACGCGCAAGACTCACACAGCGGCGCAGGGCTCGGCCAAGTTCCGTCTCCTCAGGCGACCTGGACCTCCCACACACTTCTGCCATCGAGGAGAGGATGCTGCGTGTACAGCGCCTGCAGGGACGACACATGGCAAACATTAGCTGCAATATCGTGCGCCTTGCTAGAGAAATGCGTGCCATGACTGCGGCGGTTACGGACATGAGCACGGCGGTTAGGGACATGACCACTGTGGTGGCAGAGGGCAATGCTCACCTCAGGGAAGACATCCATGAGCTCACCCGTGCCATGAGGGAGGGCCATGAGTGCGAGAAGAGGAGGCACCGACAGCAATTGGTGCGTTCCGCCGCCGCTACAAAGGCGATCACACGTCACAGCAACAGTACCGCAGTGTTGGCACGCCGCTCTGTGTCCTTGCAGGTGGACCTTGGGCACTTCTGCGGGGATGTTGCCAAGGCACTAGGGCAGATGACCACTGCTGTTGAACACCTACAGAGCAGCACATGCAGTGCTGCTGCTTTGGGAGGGGATGACGCCAGTGAGGCTGCCTCCAGTGTCAGCAGCGTGTCACTGGCAGAGGCCAGCACCAGGCGCCGCAGTTCGCGGGCCTCCACGGGGACAGGCCGTGGTGAGGCATTGGAGACACCTGAGCGGAGGCTTGGGGTACGTGGCAAGCGCCACTAGACAGATACACAGACATGCCGGACCATGGTGGGGCAACCATGGACCTCCCCTTTCTGAGTCTGCACAGGCGTGACTTTAACGCACATTTGATTTTACTTTTTTCCTGTGGAGAATTATTTCCATTGCTTGTTTTGTTGCACATACCGCAGTGCTACTGTGCATTAAACAGTTGCACCCCAAACAAACTTGTAATGTTTCATTCTCACCTGATTCAGAAATTATGTTGCATGATGTATGTCCGCCTCCTGTGGCCCTCTGCTGTGTTAGGGATGTGTGCCTGTCGTTGTTGGGCAGGTGGTTGGTCATCCCGGTGGTGGTCATTCCTGTCAACCTCTATGGGTATCCCCCTTCTGGTCGCAATGTTGTGCAGCATTGCACATACTGCAATAATCCGGCAGCAGGTTTCAGGTTTGTATAGCAAGGCGCCGCCAGTCTTATGTAGGATTCTAAAGCGACTCTTCAGAATCCCAAATGTCCTCTCTCTGACATTCCTAGTGCTTATATGTGCTGCGTTGTAGCGTTGTTCCTGTGGGGTTGCTGGATTGATGTATGGGGTGTGTATATATTCACGCAGGGCGTAAGCACTGTCACCTAGAAGATAGAAGCAAAGACTTAGCATTGGTGATGTCCATACATGTGTGGTGTTGGTGTGGGGAAGCGTAATTTGTACGTACCAAGCAGGAGTCCCTCTCCAAATTCTCCGTAGATTAGATGCCTGTGGATTCCACTGTGGCGGAATATGTAGGAGTCGTGTGTGCTCCCCGGGAATTGTGCCACTAGGTCCGTTATGATGTGATTGGCATCGCACACAACCTGCACGTTGATTGAGTGGTAGGACTTGCGGTTCCGGAATATGTACTCATTTGCTGCGGGTGGACATATGGGGATATGCGTACAGTCGATGCATCCAATTACATGGGGGAATTGTGCCACCTGGTAGAATGCCTGTTTGTTGCGGTCCAACTGCTGTGGGATTGTGGGGAAGCTGATGTGGGTGTGTAGCATTGTCAGCATGGCATCTAGGAATTTCTTGAAGAAGCGTGAGAGTGCGCTTTGCGATACGCCTCCGGCTACCGCAATTACCCCCTGGAAACTCCCTGAGGCCAGTAGGTGCAGGCTGCATAGGACCTGGACGTGCGCAGGGATTGCATTGGTCCGGTGTGTCTGGTGCTGCAGTAATGGTTCCAGGTCTGCAATGAGGCGCATGATCATGGCACGATTGAGTCGATACTTCTCGTACACCTCGTCCTCATTCTGCCCGAGCAAGGTGATGCGCAGTCTGAAAACTCTCTCCTGGACCCTTCTCCTGCGCTGTCCTGGCGCATTGATACGCATCCTCCTTGCAAGCACGTAGAGGGCTGCCATTTTGTGGTAGCCAACAGGGTCTCCTGGGCCACATTTAAGGGTTTGGTGATTGGCACAATCAGTTGCACATGTTGAAAGTGTTTTTTTTTATTCACATTACTTTTTTTTAACTTTACCTCCAGGTTCTGATTCCCCTTATTTAGCTCAAGCAAAATAGCGATTTGTGGGGTTTTCGGTATTTGCGACTTTTGTTGCATTGGGGTGCGATTCGTTATTTGCCATTGGCACTTTCCGGGAGCTAATGGTGATTTCGGTATCTGCTCATTCGGTATTTAGCGAATCGGTAAATTTGCTTTTTGGTTATTTGCGATTCGGTATTTTACCGGATTTATTTTGCGATTCGTTATTGGCTCATATTTTGGGTTCATGCATTGGAAATCGTTTTTTTTATTCGCTAACGGGTGTTATTAGCGATTCGGTATTTTACCGACTGGATTTTTGCTTGATGCATGAGGCTGTTAGTCTTTGCAACAATGTAAATTCTAAATAGTAATGAAACAAATCATTTGATCCACTTCTTATCCATTGAAATTTCATTCTTCTCAGCCACACAAAGAGACCAATGAAGTCCTAGTAGGCCAGACATAATCAGGAGCATTCCTTTTAGAGAAGATATCCCCCCACTTCCATCAGTTAGACAAGGAATGAACCCTCTGTATTGGTCACCCATGTGTTTATTATTTTATTACTATTTTTATCCATTTTTTTTTATTATTGTGCTAATTTGAGTGCATGTATCCTCAGTGATGTACAAGAAATGCCCTGCGAAGATTGAATAGAAGTGGGGAAAGCTGTCAGATGTTTCGATTCTGGTACCCAAGCTTGCAGTAGAGTGGTTTATTGGTTTGATAGGGGGGCCTTCAGAAACTTCGTTTGGAACGCTGTTAACCGGTGAATATTTACCAGAACCACTGTGCACAGATCTTTGTTAAATTAGTGTGTTAACTTCCACAGAAGGCAGAGTTAGGTGAAAATTCTGGTGTTCTTTGTTAAAAGATCCAATTTGAGGTCCAAGATAAAGCAGTTTTTTGTACTAGGGAACCATAATAAGGCATATCTTTAGTGAAGGTATTCTTTTAAGACTGGACTGGACTGTGTGAGGGGTGAGAAGTGGCCAGCATAAGCAAATAAAAACTGTTTTGGTAGTGTTTCACTGTAGAGAAAATTCGGCCATCCAATTTTCAAGAACAATTATGTGTAAATTTAGATTACCAACGTCATCTGAAGCAACTATGTTTTGAACCCAATTCAGTCAACAAAGTATTTTGTAGCAAGGTGGTTTCTGCACTTAGATGTCTCTAACCTTCTGTATTAAAGCTAAGTTCAACATAGCCCTGTTCCGGCTCTCTACAATTGCTTCTACTAGCCCATCCCTACATCCAGGACTACTACTTAAGAGAACCAGGTGACGTCCAGTGTTTAAATGGTTTACAAGACTCTTATCCGGGATCCTTCAATGACTTGAAATCAAGTCACTGTTTTACAACCCCGTGATTTTGCTGTGGGATTGAAGGGTATTTGGTCAATTTTGAAAGAGTTCCCAATTCTAAAGAATTCTAGAATGGATGGAATTATTCAAGAATCAAAATTAAAGAGACCCTAAGCTGTCACAACAAACTCTTGAGCGAGAGTTCAGAGCTTATTAAATCTTGTTAACACTCCAAGGTGCTGGTGACAGGTAGCCAAAAATTAGGGTTTTTGTTTCTGAAGTATTTTGTTTCCTGGCTTAACGGGAAGTTGACTGGCTGTACACATGCTGGTCTTTTCCTGATTCCAATTGTTACTGACTGTTCCATAGGTTTTTCTACAGAAGAGACACACATCACAATTACCCTGGCAAGTGTTCTACTTGATTTCTGCTACTGACTGCTCTCAAGCAAAATACTCAACTCAGCTGGAGACGGGGCTCACCCAAAATAAACTGACATTTAACAAAGATAACAACTGTTTCCATATGCAGGCCATAGTGTGACTAATGCTTGTGAGGGGATGATTGATAGTAGCAGGGTACAGATGTTTCATCTGCAGCCAGATCTGGGAAGCCCTGGTAAATGTGCTTGCACTCGTTACTGGGATTCCTGACTTCCCTCGGAGTTTGAGATGTTTGTGCACATGTAGTTTGATGTGGCATTTGAGTGATTGGGGTACCCCTGGTTGTAATGTCAGATACCACATGCCATTAGGCAATAATCTCCTTATGTACCTTTGCATGTCCTGTTGCTGTTCATTTTTTCTTACTCCCACTGCACAGCCCAGTGTAGCTAGGTTGTTGTGTGTTTGGTTTGACTCAACAGGACTTTCATTTGAACTCCTTTTGCTCATTGAACTAAAAGTCAGAAGTGGTTTGCAAGAAGCAGCACCTTAACAAAGACTGTAGGCATTGCTAGCCAAGAGAGGTTTGCCGTCTGCCTACCACCCTACAACCGGTGGTCAGCTCTTTTAAGGTGCCTTCAGTATAGAATCAGAGAGTCTAATATGAACTGTAACTAGAGAAAGTTGCATTGGAACTTAATTGTCTGAGATAGCTGCCACTGATGTTATAAGCTGACCCAATAAGTCAGGTGTTTGAGATAACCTTCAAGCAAAATGTCTGTATGCCACTCCAAATGAAGGAGTGAACCAGTGGCAGGCCACCTAGTGATGTGATGACCTGACGAAGGGGGTAGGCTGCCCTACATGCTTAGATCCTTCCTGAATTCGTTCAAGAAATGTGACAACCAGCTGCTGTGAACACTTTAGTGCATACTACCACCTACGTGAGAAATGTATCCAAACATTGTTGCCCATCCCACCCAAAGATAAATGAAGACAGGAATGGTATTCATGGCTTTTCTCCATTTTCACAGAGAGAAAGAGCTGATATAAATCCAAAATCAACAGATGCAAAGGAGGAGCTAAATAAGCATACATTGCAAAAATTGTTCTAAAGCTGGATTGCACAGGGCACTATTCCTCCAACTTGTGACTGCCCTGCCTATTTGTGTGGTCTGTAAAACTGTGCATGCAGCACCCTTGCTAATCCCCTCATGATGCCAATTCTCAGCTCCCTTGTCTTTAAAGATTGCACACTCTTTAGGAGCCCTGATACCCCTTTGACTGGCAGTGTGCAATCAGTGGCTGAAAACAATGGCAGACTGTGTTCCAAGCTACCATAGACATA
The DNA here is from genome assembly GCF_964204655.1 of Triturus cristatus. Classification (NCBI taxonomy): domain Eukaryota; kingdom Metazoa; phylum Chordata; class Amphibia; order Caudata; family Salamandridae; genus Triturus; species Triturus cristatus. Next base: position 317,978,037 of record NC_140586.1, on the reverse strand, counting down.
CTAGAGCCAGCCATGTCCCGACTGCTCACAACCAGCATCTTCCACCAGCTGATCCAGCACCATCCACAGTGGTGAGCAAGCCATCAACTGTTGGTAGTTCCCAGCCTAATTCATGATAAAAACTTTAAAAGTCTACAAAGCCAAATCCTCCTTTGTCAACAGGGACTTTTAGAGTGTTTTCTTATCTTGACCTCAAATAGTCTCAAAGCCAGAATATATCCGAACAGGCCCTTTGATCTTGAGTTGCAGTATGACTTATACAAATTTTGGCTGGAGCTCTTTTTTAAAATCTGAAATTGCCTTCACTCTGCCTGCAGTAATATCATTATTAAATTTCGTTGTTTGATAAAAAATGTATCGTATACAAGAAAGAGCAAGTCTAATAAAACAGGACAGAAATACACATAAGTAATTGTTAAAAAAGCAAGAACCGTTTAAACTCAATATAAAGAAGAGACCGGTTTTGCTAGATGGCAGGTAACCAATAATAATTTATTTTTATTCATGGTGAACACCAACAAATCCTATGAAGAGGTAATCTTGTATTTTAATTTATACATAAACACCCCAAATTCCTAGTCACACAAACTAGGCTAAAATATTCATGACTGGAACCCCAACCATTTTAATTGCATTAGTTACTTTCATCAAGAATATAGCTGTGTGGGTAGTTTTATTTGGTTTGATCGATTCAAGTCAAATATGTTTTCTGTTGCTAAGATTTCTGAGTCACATTTGTGTTTTTCGTATTATCCTTTCCCCTATCATGGCATCAAAAGGACGGGTACTATACCTTTTAAGAAGAGGAAAAACCTCTGACCATAGAGGTCAGTTTCGAGTTTTCTTTGTTATTGATGTCTCTGTGTCACTATATCACATGAGCGTCAGTGCTTCAGCTAGGTTGTGTCAGGGGCGATCAGTATTTAGTCATAGAAAGGCTTGAGGTGTAAGCCACTGTAATCCAGGCATTCAAAAAATAGCATTTTATCAGTTTCATGCAATCATATAAACAGCTCACAGTAGTAAGTTTCATATTCAAACATAGGTCATGCACAGGATGAAAAGAGGCAACCATTGTATAGATAAAAAGAGAAAACCCACAATGTTGGTATATTGGAGACGATATTGAAACAGGTACTTCATAACTAAGTGCTAAACAGGGTACTGCCACAAACAAATACACGTGTAGTCCAACTCAAGACAGTCAGTCTGCTCTAGATAGTGTGGTCGGTGTGACGCCACATCAGGGGGATGCGGCAAGTTCTAAACTTGTTTTTTGCACCAACCATATAAATCGTCCTCACACTTCTTCATTCTTGTCAAATGGATATCATCAGTTAATGCCCATTCTCTGAAATCATAGAATTGCAATTACAAGGCGGATCTGTCAGCTTGCAACAAACAAATCATTTTGTATTGTTTGCATTGTTTGACAAGTAAGAGGCAGAAGGTAACAATTTAATATAAGATTGCTGCTTTCTTAAGTACTGATAGTAGGCCATGTAGGCATTCAATCACTCAATCATGGTTTATATAGTATGACTACTCACCCGTGAGGATCTTAAGGCACTGGAGGGGGAGCTGCTGATCCGTGTGGTTGCTGAGGTTCAGTCCAAAGCCAGGTCTTGAGATCCTTCCTGAATTGGTTCAGCGACTGATGGAGCAGGGGAAATACAAAAACGTTTGTACCCCTTCGAAGTTAATGACCTCATAACCTTAAAAATACTAACTGTTTGAATGTATGTATTAACCAACAAATGCATCTTTAATTAGACACTACACGCGGGAAAACTAACTGGCATATGCAAAAATCTAATTTATTTACAACTGTGAAATTAAATTAACATAGGTTTTTGATTTGTGTAGAAAATAGAAGTAAATTGCATGTATTTCGTTTGTAGTAAAATATGTTATGGCAAAAAATGCAGATGGTAAGTAAAATGGCTTTAAATGTCGCTTATGCTAGGTAACACCTAACACGGGTCATTAGAATGGTTGGAGGTAAACAGAAGGGCTTATTTTCTATGTCTAATTTCTGTTATGTTGTTTCCATATTAGTTCCGTTTGGGCCTGCTAGGCCTCACTGAGAAAATGGCTGCTGCCGAGAGATGTGATTACGTGTAACAAAGATGGCCCCTGCGCATGAGCAGAATGGAAGTTACAGTCACAAGTGTGTGGCCTATGCCTGGAGTGAGAGATGTCAAGGCCGCACTGACCTAGGACAAGAGTGAATGCCAAAACTTTCTGTACAAAAGCCTGGGAACGGATAAGAGACTCGAACTGATGAAGACGATCCTATTCATTAATAATAGCAATTGTTACAAATATTGGGACTTGACAAGTCATGAGGATGTGCATGGATGTGTAATTTACAGAACCGGTTTAGGCAACGAGGACAATGAGGTGACCATTACCACCCCTCCAATGGACCAATGAGAATGGATATAGCCCCTAAACAGTTTCAATTTTGGGTATAGCAAGTTAGTGAAAGGGTATAAAAAGTGGTGCTTATGATGACGTGCGGGCACTTGCTTATTTTTCTATTCAACACGACACGCTGTCTGTTGAGACGATTTTTCCTGATGCTGAAAAGGCTTTGACAAATTTGAATTTCGAACTTTGATGGGGAAAAGGAACGAGACCGTCGCGGGATTCTATCCTGGGAGGGAATGTGTCCGAGGAGGTTAGAGGGACAGTCCGTCAGTTTGGGAACCTATCCTGTGATCTGCGGTTCATGCTCTGGTGAACTATTCTCGTCATCGCCCTAAGGCCAAGGGTAATGACTATTTTCCGTTTCTATTTCAATCTTTACATTAATGCTTATGAAATTTATGTTTAGAATTTGTCTAATAAAACTTTACTTACTCAATTTATTCAATGAATCTAGATAAAATTTCATGCTAAACTCAAACTGAGTCTGTGGTTATTAAAATTAAAGTTATGATCTATAAAAGTTAAAGGTTTTAATTATGATTGAGCTGGACTTAATCGCCATCAACTGATTCCTATTAGTTGGTCCATCGACCAAAATAGCGGAGTATCTTGATGTTTAGAACCGACAATTCCAAAATTAAATGTATATAATGTATATAGTTATTAGTTAGGTAAAGAAAATATTAACTAGGTACTCCGTATGTCTTGCAGCTCGTCTACTTCTCACTGATCCAGAAAACTGAGTGAATGTGTGTTGTGTTTCGGTGTTATGGGCCCCACCGATGAACAAGTGGTGTAAAGGGTTTCTGGGTTGGTGTCAAATATAAAGGTTTTGTTAAAGTCGCGCTGCATCATGACGAGGCTTGCCTGAGGTGGGGAAGCAGGGCGTGCCAGGTATTGACAGTGAGGTAGGAGAAGGATCTTCCTCCGGTCCTGGTCTTGCAGATCTGTGGGACGGTGGCCAGGGTCAGTTGGGTGGAGCAGAGGTGTCTGGTGGGTACTTAGGGAACCTGTCTACTGTGTGTGCGTGTGTCATGTTTATATTGATAGTAATAGCAGAGAGACCATGAACAAGAAATACAGGAGTTACTAGATTCAGACAATTGTTTTTCGATTCTAGAATTATGACAGATTGAGAAATCCTTCTTTGTTCAGAATATACTTTTATTATCTTGTGATTTGTTTAATGTTGATTAGGGGTTACTTTACTGAGCTATTGAGCTATTGGCACTTTATTGGGAAAGATAAAAACTCAATGGCAGCTGAATATTTTGACTCACTGAAGCAGTATGAAAAGAACTGCGAAGGAGAGGAGAGCATGGCCTGCCGGGCTGATCTCTACGAAACACTTGGGCGATTTCTGAAGCACCTGGGTCTTCTCAATTAGGTACATGATTATTTCTCCAGTTTACTAACTACTTAGGCTAGTTTGCTTGTAGCTTTTTAAATGGCAATGACTGCTGTTCAGGCTAGAACTAAAACTCCTACATCAGTGTTGCTATGTAGAAGAGGAGGCTTGGGGAACATTTGTTGACCAATATTGGATGCATGGTATTGGTGAGTTACAGCTATATTTAGACGTTATTGTGCTTGTTTGTATTGTTCTAAGGTTTTGCTCAGTCTTTCGGTGAAATAGTCTAAGTCCACATGATGTTTGGAAATAGGTATAGTCTAGCAAAGCAGGCCATGAATCCCATATGTGTTTTTAGGTGTAATTAGCCAGATGCCATTATTCTCTTTTGGTGCACTCTGAAATTAATTCCCAGAGGACATCCTTTTGTGCTTTTCTGTTTTAACTGAAATTCATTCCCAGAGGACATCATTTTGTGCTTTTCTTTTTTGACTGAAATTCATTCCCAGAGGACATCATTTTGTGCTTTTCTGCTTTGAACCCTGGTCCTTTGGGTACTTAATGGTCCCTCTCTTTGTGTTTAATAGCACTTAGATTGTGTCCTTCTAGTGGACAGTAGGCTTGTTCCATCATTCATACCTGTTTCCTCATGTGTGACAAATTCACATATTAGACTGCTATTGGATATTGGGCATCTGTTTTCTGAACTAAAATCTGTCAAGGCTTCATGATGCAACCAATTTGCTAAGGAATTTCATGAAATATTTAAATACAATGTTGATGCTATAGTTAGATGACAATCTGTAGGGAGCTTTCTTTTTATGTAGTGTACCAAAAAGAGGTACACTATGTAGAAATTTCAAATGACCCTTATTGGCTTAAAGGGTTTTTATTAATAAACCCAAATGCTCTCTTTTGTGGTAGTGTGGGCAAGCAGTTTAGGCTTATCAGAGGGTTGTGTTAATCAATCAATCAATCAATCAATCAATCAATCAATCAATCAGGCCATTTGTAAAGTGCACTACTCACCCGTGAGGGTCTCAAGGCGCTGGGGGGGGAGTGGGTGCTGCTACTGCTCGAATAGCCAGGTCTTGAGTAGCCTCCTGAAAGTTAGTAGGTCCTGGGTCTGCCGTAGGAGGATGGGGAGGGTGTTCCAGGTCTTGGCGGCGAGGTGGGAGAACAATCTGCCGACGGTGGTTGCTCTTCGGATGCAGGGGACGGTGGCGAGGGCAAGTTCGGCGGAGCAGAGCTGGCGCTTCGGGGTGTAGAAGGTGAGTCGTTTGTTGAGGTATGCCGGTCTGGTGTTGTGGAGTGCCTTGTGTGCGTGGATGAGGAGCTTGAAGGTGATCCTCTTGTTGATGGGAAGCCAGTGCAGGACTCTCAGGTGGGGAGTGATGTGGCTGTGGCGAGGGATGTCGAGGATCAGGAGTGCAGAGGCGTTCTGTATGCGTTGTAGTCGTTTCAGGAGTTTGGCCGAGGCTCCTGCGTAGAGGGCGTTTCTGTAGTCCAGCCTGTTGCTAACGAGGACCTGGGTGACCGTTCTTCTTGTTTCGGTGGGGATCCACCTGTAGATCTTGCGGAGCATGCAGAGGGTGTTGAAGCAGGAGGATGAGATGGCGTTGGCTTGCTTGGTCATGGAGAGTGTTGAGTCGAGGATGAACCCCAGGTTGCGTGAGTGGTCGGTGGGTGTCAGCGCTGCTCCCAGTGCGGTCGGCCACCAGGAGTCATCCCAGACTGAGGGGGTGGAGCCGAGGATGAGGACCTCGGTTTTGTCCGAGTTCAGCTACAGACGGCTGTTCTTCATCCTCTCGGCGATGGCCTTCATTCTTTCGTGGAGGTTGGTTTTGGAGGTGAGGGGGACCTTGGTGAGGAAGAGGATCAGCTGGGTGTTGTCAGCGTAAGAGATGATGTTGAGGTCGTGCAGTCGGGCGACGTGGGCAAGCAGTGCCATGTAGACGTTGAACAATGTCAGGCTGAGGGATGATCCTTGGGGTACGCCGCAGATGATCTCGGAGGCTACGGAACGGAAAGGGGGAGGCGGACGCTCTGGGTTCTGCCGGAGAGGAAGGAGGTGGTCTATTCCAGAGCCTTGTCTCGGATCCCTGCGTTGTGGAGGCATGTGCGTAGGGTGCGGTGACAGACAGTGTCGAAGGCAGCTGACAGGTCCAGGAGGATGAGGGACGCGGTTTCGCCATTGTCCAACAGGGCCCTGATGTCATCGGTGGCGGCGATGAGGGCAGTTTTGGTACTGTGGTTGCTACAGAACCCTGACTGGGACGGGTCCAGGATGTGGTTCTCCTCGAGGTAGCGGGTAAGTTGTCCATTGACGGTCTTCTCGATGACCTTCACCGGGAACGGGAGCAGGGAGATGGGCCGGAAGTTCTTGAGGTCCTTTGGATCCGCCTTGGGTTTCTTGAGTAAGGTGTTGATCTCGGCGTGCTTCCAGCTCTCCGGGAAGGTCGTGGTCTCGAAGGAGATGTTGATGGCCTTGTAGAGATGGGGTGCGATGGTGGCGCTAGCTTTGTTGAAGATGTGTTGTGGGCATGGGTCTGACGGAGAGCCGCAGTGGATGGTGTTCATGATTTTGATGGTTTCGTCGTTGTTTATGTTGGTCCAGGTGAGCAGGTGATCGATGTGGGTGGTGGCCGTGGGGTCTGAGGTGTTGGTGGCTGTCGAGGCGGCCAGGTTGTTGAAGCTGTTGTGGATGTCTGCGATCTTGCGATGGAAGAAGGTGGCAAGGGAGTCACAGAGGTCTTGCGATGGTGGGATGTCGTTAGTGTTGGAGCTGAGGTTGGAGAGTTCCTTCACGATGTTGATGTTGTGAGCGTTGTTGTCGAGGCGGTCCTTGAGGGAGGCCTTTTTGGCGGATCTGAGGAGGTGATGATGTCTGCGGATGGCGTTCTTGTGGGCTGTGTAGCTGTCCGGTGTCTGTTCGTGGTGCCGTTTCTTCATTCGTTTTCGACAGGTTTGCTTGGAAGCCTAGCGGTCCGCGGTGAACCAGCTGACTTTCTTGTTAGTGCGTCTGTTGGAGGGTTTCTTGAACGGGGCGAGAGTGTTGGCGCAGTCGTCGATCTATCGCCTGAGGTTGCGGGCGGCGGTGTCGGCATCGGTGGGGTCAGCAGGTGGTCTTCGGGCGAGGGTGGTGTTTAGCTGGTCTTCGGTGACTTTGCTCCAGCTGCGGCGGGGGATCTGCTGAGTGCGGTGGTACATGGTGGGTTTCTGTGTTCGGTGGTGTGGTTAAAGGTGAAGTGGGAGCTAGCGGAGAAGATGGGGTCAAGCGTGTGGACGGCGGAGTGGGTGGGCGTTGTGACGAGCTGTCTGAGTCTGAGGTTGGCGAGGTTGTCAATCAGGGTGGTGGAGTTGGTGTCGTTGTTGTTCTAGAGGTGGAAGTTTAGGTCTCCGAGGAGGATGTAGTCTGTGGAGGCAATGGCGTGCATGCTGACGAAGTTGGCGATGGAGTCGCTGAACTGAGGCCGGGGTCCGGGGGGCCTGTAGACGAGAGTTTCTGAGGGTGGTGTTGGGGTCAGTGTGGATCTGGAAGTGCAGGTGTTCGGCGGTGTTGAGGGTGTCGTCGGTGCTGGTCGAGACCCTGAGGGTGTTCTTGTGGACGATGGCGATTCCACCTCCTACTCCGTTGGTGCGGTCCCTGCGGGTGATCTTGTAGCTGTCCGGGATGGCTATGGCGGTGTCGAGTGCTGAGGAGGTGTTCATCCAGGTCTCTGTCAGGAAGCTGACGTCCGGGGAGGAGGTGTCGAGCAGGTCCCAGAGTGGGACGGCGTGTTTGCGTGCGGAGCGTGTGTTCAGTAGTATGCATCAGAGGTGGTTGCGTCCTGTCACGGTGGACGGTTTGGTGGCTCGGAGGCTGGTGAAGCTGCAGCTCCGGCAGGAAAAGGGTCCTTTGGTGTGCTTCAGGGCTGCCAGGAAGCAGGTGTGTGGTCGTCCGGTGTTGAGTGCGTGGAGGGTGCTGGCGGTGTAATGGCGGCGGTCGGTGTGTCGTTCACGGGGACCAGGGGGTCTGGCACTGGGCGCGGTCCAGGCGTGGATTGGCGCAGACCGGTTTGCCTTAGGCGCGCCAGCGGCGCGGCTGCAGCGCGGCCACGCAGTGGTCGCCATTACAAGGGGAGGTGGGAGGGAGGAGCAGCTGGGAGGTGGGAGTGGGGCTACAAATGGGCCAGCAGGGGGGCGGGGACGCAGGGGACGCAGGGGTGGGAAAAAACTGGCGAAAGAACATGTGGGAAAACGGGCGAAGGAACAGGGGCACAAAAGCCAAGAGTACTAGCGGGGGCAAGGCGAAGGGACACAGAGGCACGGCAGGGACACAGAGGCCAAGGGGGCATAACAGGAACAACAATATTAGCGAAAAGAACAACAATTACAGTGAAGGACACAACCGAGGCAGAGGGGCCTCGAACCTACGGCGGTGGCAGTGCGCAGAGGGACATGGGCACACAGGTGGTGCTGTGTGACATGGGGGAGCGACCTACCTGAACGAGGGTCAAGATCACTCTCCTCACCGCGCAGCGGCCGCCATTATAAGGGGAGGTGGGAGGGAGGAGCAGCTGGGAGGTGGGAGCGGAGCTACGAATGGGCCAGCAGGGGGGCGATGCCTCAGGGGACGCAGTGACGGGAAAAAACAGGTGAAAGAACGGGCGGGAAAACGGGCGAAGGAACAGGGGCATTTGTTGTACAGAGTCAATAAATGGGGCATACGCTCAAGAAGAAACTCAAGACCAATTTAGAAAAATAACACTTATTTTACATGTATTTTTTAACACCAAGAACTTCAATCTTAGGTAGGTAATTTTCGAGAAAATGATTTTACAAGAAATAGAAATGCACTATATTTGCAAAGCATTGCGGTAATGTAATCCTGTGGAGAAAAACATATGCTGCATACAGTCACTTGTCAACCACTTACTGTTCTTCTGGACTTAAGGTAAGTAGGGGGTCAAGGTCCAAGGCAGCACCAACAGGTCATCTCAGTTAGCCCTGGGGTGTCCGGGTACAGAGGTGTTTTTTGGTGTCGGGAGCCCCATTGCAGTTAATGGGGAAAGGTACCTGTGAAAAAGAAGCTACAAGTAGGGACCGGGGGACCTGTCCGGTTGAACTCAAAAGGGGGCTTGGTTCTTTAGGGTCTCTGGAGGGTTGTGTGATGGAACTACACATGCCTCAACAACGCATGCCTGAGCCACGCAGTCTTAACAACTAACACGCCTTTACCATGCATGCCTTTACCATGCATGCCTTTACAAAGCAATTTCGTGGTAAAGACATGATTGGTAAAGGGACATGTGTGGTAAAGATCACAATCCTGCCCCTCTGCCCTGAGCCCTAAAATCCGGCCCTTCTGCTGTCTATCCTACCTGCCCCAGCCCTATAAACTACCGACCCCTATCCTTCTCCTTAAAACCCGACCCCTTAGCCCCCAAAACTACCCCAGCCCCCCTCTGAGCCCTAAAACCAGCACAGTGCCCTAAAACCCACACCCACCGCCCCCCTTCCCCAGCCCAACTGCCCCCTCGGCCTGAAAACTGCCCATTTCCTGTCTCCTGCCCTGAACCCTAAAACTCAGCTCCCTAAAAATGACTCCGATAACAGCCCCCTCCCTGAGCCTAAAACCAGCCCGCATACCCTAAAACTTCCCCCTACCTCCCTCCTGCCCCGGCCCAACTGTCCCCTCTGCCTGAAAACTGCCCCTTTCCTGTCCCCTGCTTTAGCCCTAAAACTCCCAACCAGCCCCCAGCTCTGAAAACTACCCCCCAGCCCATTAACCTACCCCACCCCCCAAAACTCCACTGCGTCGCATCCTCTCCTGACCCTTCCTCTTCCTGCTTCCGCGAGCCAGCAGCTAGACCACGCATATATATACCTTAACTGCCCATATACGTGGTTAAGGCAAGCATGGTTATGCTTGCGATGTCGGAACATGTGTGCCGTGTTACGAATGTTTCCCCTCTGGAGCCGGGATGCACTGTCAGTTGAACTGGACTCGGGCTGTGGGGCTTGTGTGCAGTTGTCATTAGTCCAGTGGGTTGCGGTGGTCCGAGGCACTCTGTTTTGGAGGGCTTGCAGATAGAGCTGCAGGTGGGGACTGGGGGACAAGTCCGGTGGAAGTCAAAGGTGAGCTCTGGTCCTGGAGGTCTCTGGGTGCTAGCTACACTGTTGGTCATGCTTAACTCTGGCTCAGTTCAGTGGTCTTTTGTCCAGCGGGTCCAGCGGGTTTGCGGCAGTCAGAAGTACTTGCTTCAGGTGACGACCTGTAGATGGGGACACAACAGTAGCTCTTATACTCTAAGAGAGATGCTGACTCAATTTATAAAATTCTGGTGGCTCTCAGAGGGTTTTGGAGGGTGCACAGCTGCAGGACAAGTAATCTTTTTGCAATTGTCGGGTCAGCAGGTAGGCAGGGTTTGGCGCTAAATCGGGTTCTGGTGCACAGCTCTTGCTTCGCCAGCTCTTCTTGGTCCTTCTTCTTTTGGAGTCAGTCAAATCTCAGTTCCTTGTGTCATGGGTCACCTAAATACTGAATTTAGGGGTGTTAAGAGGCGTGAAGGATAGTAGCCAATGGGCTACTTACCCTTGGGGTCACTTCACCCCCTATATGACCACTTCCTGTAGGGAGTGGGCATAATCCTGTCCCAAAGTTCCTAATTCACAAAAAATCAAGATGGTGGAATCCTTCTTTTATGGGTAACACCAGGCATCCCACCTTAGGGGTGTGACTGGCCTGGTAGTGCATCATGCCGCTCTGCATATTTAATTTTCCGGCTGTTCTAGTGCCAAGTGGGCCTCAGGACAGGGGAACGTATTTCCCATGTCTGGGGGAAGCTGGGGGTCATATCTCAAAGTTGGCTGGGACTTTGAAGTCCCTGGGCCTGATATGCTAAATCTCCAGCCATCCTGCTGGAGGAAGAGTGAACGCCTTCTTCCGGAGCAGGCATTGTATCTGGACTCAGAGAGCATCGGCTCTCACCTGCAGGAGTTTAGAAACCTGTTTGTGGTGGCTGATTGGACTATACCAGTCAGCCAGCACACTAGAGGCTAGTTGCTTTTCAGGGGGCACCTCTAAGGTGCCCTCTGGGTACATGTCTTAATAAATCAGCTACTGTCATCAATATGGATTTATTAAGACAAGGTGTTTGATACCAAATACCATAGGTTTCATTGAAACCATCATGTAGCTGGGAAACTTGTAATGACCAGTGCCCAGTACATATATTTAAGATGGCTTCCTTGTTCACTTGTACTATCTGGTAATTGAAATAAACAGCCCAACAGCATATCTGCTCATGCAGATACATCCATGTAATATATTGCACCCTGCCTTAGAGCTATAAAGCCTGCTGAAGGGGTGACTTACATATATTTCATGTAGTGTCTGTGGCCATGGCACACAGGGTGTGTGCCATGTCCTGTTTTCACTTTTGTCGGCACCATTTCATGCAGCCTGAAATTGCAGCCTGCATGAGTTTGGTGGGTCCCTTAGGGTGGCACAATACATGCTGCAGCCCTTAGGACCCTCTTTAGTACCCATGCCTTAGGTACCAGGGTACCGCTTACTAGGGACTTACATGGGTGCTAAGGGTCTTGTCTATTGGGGAACAGTTACCTTGTTTTCTGGAATAAGCACTGGCTCTGGGGACCTGGTTAGCAGGAACCCAGTGCACTTCCGTCAAAATTGCATAAACTACCAGGGAAAAAGTGGGGGTGACCAATTCAAAAAGCGGCACTCTCCTACACAATCTAATTAAAAAAATGTAGTTGATGTCCCTTTATGTGGCATGGGTAACAGAGGCTATTAAGCTTAACCTTTTTCTAAAGTTTTAATATGTAGGGCTTGTTGTACACTAGCTGCAGTTGGTCCAATACCTTGTACAACCCTCTTTTGGATTCATGTACATATGCGAGGGTCAAGACTGATTTGCATATGGCCAAGTCTGAACTGGGGTGGCGTGGTGAGCAAATAACGATGGATTAAACCCAGATCTGTGACTGGGGGTGAATGTTTTACCAATGTGCAACATTCCGTCAATCATCTTGTGTGTTTTGCTGTTCGCCCTATGTAGGAAGGGTATGCCCAGACGTGGGTCCCATGCTCACTACGCCACTGGAGTCAAGCTATCCTGGCTGAAGACGGGTGGAACCCAGAAACCGGTTCTAGGATGCTTGATTCCGGTCCAGGGAAGACATGGCTTGGCAGTTCGGGCTGGACTGTTCCCATGAGGCACAGGGTCAAGACTGATTTGCATATGGCCAAGTCTGAACTGGGGTGGCGTGGTGAACAAAATAACGATGAATTAAACCCAGATCTGTGACTGGGGGTGAATGTTTTACCAATGTGCAACATTCCGTCAATCATCTTGTGTGTTTTGCTGTTCGCCCTATGTGGGAAGGGTATGCCCAGACGTGGGTCTCGTGCTCACTACGCCACTGGAGTCAAGCTATCCTGGCTGAAGAGGAGTGAAACCCAGAAACCGGTTCTAGGATGCTTGATTCCGGTCCAGGGAAGACATGGCTTGGCAGTTCGGGCTGGACTGTTCCCATGAGGCACAGGGTCAAGACTGATTTGCATATGGTCAAGTCTGAACTGGGGTGGCGTGGTGAGCAAAATAACGATGGATTAAACCCGGATCTGTGACTGGGGGTGAATGTTTTGCCAATGTGCAACATTCCATCCATCATCTTGTGTGTTTTGCTGTTCGCCCTATGTGGGAAGGGTATGCCCAGACGTGGGTCCCATGCTCACTACGCCACTGGAGTCAAGCTATCCTGGCTGAAGAGGGGTGAAACCCAGAAACCGGTTCTAGGATGCTTGATTCCGGTCCAGGGAAGACATGGCTTGGCAGTTCGGGTTGGACTGTTCCCATGAGGCACAGGGTCAAGACTGATTTGCATATGGCCAAGTCTGAACTGGGGTAGCGTGGTGAGCAAAATAACGGTGGATTAAACCCAGATCTGTGACTGGGGGTGAATGTTTTGCCAATGTGCAACATTCCGTCCATCATCTTGTGTGTTTTGCTGTTCGCCCTATGTAGGAAGGGTATGCCCAGACGTGGGTCCCATGCTCACTACGCCACTGGAGTCAAGCTATCCTGGCTGAAGAGGGGTGAAACCCAGAAACCGGTTCTAGGATGATTGATTCTGGTCCAAGGAAGACATGGCTTGGCAATTCGGGCTGGACTGTTCCCATGCGGCACAGGGTCAAGACTGATTTGCATATGACCAAGTCTGAACTGGGGTGGCGTGGTGAGCAAAATAACGATGGATTAAACCCAGATCTGTGACTGGGGGTGAATGTTTTGCCAATGTGCAACATTCCGTCCATCATCTTGTGTGTTTTGCTGTTCGCTCTATGTGGGAAGGGTATGCCCAGACGTGGGTCCCATGCTCACTACGCCACTGGAGTCAAGCTATCCTGGCTGAAGAGGGGTGAAACCCCGAAACCGGTCCTAGGATGCTTGATTCTGGTCCAGGGAAGACATGGTTTGGCAGTTCGGGCTGGACTGTTCCCATGAGGCACAGGATCAAGACTGATTTGCATATGGCCATGTCTGAACTGGGGTGGCGTGGTGAGCAAAATAACGATGGATTAAACCCAGATCTGTGACTGGGGGTGAATGTTTTGCCAATGTGCAACATTCCGTCCATCATCTTGTGTGTTTTGCTTCTCACAATGAATGGCACGGAAAAAAAGAAAATCCGGTCAGCAGTTCCTTTATTTGGTTTCAAGAATAAAATAAATATACAAAAAACAGAGGTGGGCAAACCACCGAAGCTGGAGCCAGATGCCTGGCTCAACTTGAAACCTAATCCCGAATCAATCAGACCTTTCAGGGGGAGATGTGGCCTAGTGGCAAGAGCGAATCTCAGCTTCGCCTCAACATCATGTGACTCACGTACTCTATGTGCCGAATCAATGTGTTAGGTAGTCTGTTGTCAAGCGCCCTTGTGCCAGATTTCTGCTATGCAAAACTCTCACAAATGTGCGTTCTGCCTGTCACCTTATACACCATGAATTAAAAATAACGCATGGACCTTTGATGAAGTCATACACTTCTACGGACTACACTGCACAATGTGAAACCTGAAAACCTGGACTCGATGCCACCTTCCCTGATTTAACTAATTGTGTGGTCCTCAGCGAATACTTTATTTCACTGCACCTCTTTCGACTTCATGTTCACGTATGACCACACCTTGTAATTGGATACACTGCCAAGCTTCTGTGCGCAAAAGCATGAAAAATGACCAAACAAGCCACCTGCAGTTGGCTAAATACCAGATCTGAAGGCTGCTTTGTAACCAACATATGTGTGGCTTTGATTGATGAGGTCATTTGAGACTTCATGGAGTCAAAGATGTAGAGCTGAGGTTTGGAATGCGTCCTACAAAGGAAACTTAGAAAAAAGATGTGCACCAGGGACACTCTGACATTCACCCCAGAAATATATTTTGAAAGCCCTTGTTTTATGCTAAAGACTACATCTTTTTGTACATTTTCTGGCAGCCTCCACTCCCGCCGAATGGCTAATCTGGGCTGAGTTCATCGCACCAGCCTTATGCATTTTAGTTAAACCTAAAATGTTTGTCGGAAGGAGGGGGTGAGGGTTGATAGTAAATGGGTTTTTTAGGGTGCAAACACAGTGCTGGCCAAGCCACCAAGGTATCCGGCCCGCTACCTGCTCCACCAAAACACGGAAAAGCAGAATGCACAGTGGAAGGGGGGCTGCAAGAGACAATCTGTCATTTCACAGTACATCGACGCATCATGCAATGCGCTGTCACTTCCTGGAACAAAGCTTACAAGTGGTGTGTTTTTTTTCACCAGCTCTCCCTTTGAGCCCTAAAGAGTCCAATTACCACCAGCCCCCCTCTTCAGACAAACAGTTGAGGAGCAGCTAAAGCGCCTATGCCCGCTCCAGCCATTCCCACAGGCCAAATTATTTGGGTGTGAGCGGTGACTTTCCAATCCAGAACAGAAACTGCACTAGAATATGGATCATTTCACACCAGTTAAAAAAAAAATCTCAGTGGAAAACTTCCCTGTATACCTGAGAAATTCTCAGCTCGCTCGCATGCCAATGTTCTGTAGTTGGCCTTAACACCCCCCCCCCACCTTCAAATGGTACCAACCACCAGTACTTAGTCAACTTGCAGTCAGTCATGTTGCCACAGATGGCTTTTGTTGCAGGGGTTGTATTTTGAATGGCAACTTGAAGGTACTGCAGTAACAACAATGATGTTACATTATGTCACTTTCCCTCACTGATGAAAACTGAATTCAAAGGCAGATTCTAGGATGTAGTAAAATAACTCATAGAGAAAAGAAAGACCATTCAGCAGATGTAAGTTGCTTCTCTTCAACATTCAGTGATGATTACTTAGTTATATTCTTCATCGCAGACTGCTACCGGAAACTTGGATGGAGTAACATAAATTCAGATAACACCAGAGGCAGAACCAAGTGTTCATTGTCAGTCTCCACCCGGCCCATGACTTCCATATCAATGTTGTTGAGATGAGACGGAACTCACCCTTTGCAAGCCCTCAACCCACAGATTAGGTTCATACGTGCTAGCCAATTACTTTGGTGGAAAATTTCTAAGGTGCAGTTAAAAGATGAGGCATGTCCCACACCTCATCCTTTTCCTTCAGAAGTTCATTGCATTTATGAAAGAGTTTTAAAATAATATATGATCTTTTTATAAGTACATCCTCTCATAAAAAAAGTTTGAGTGATGTTACTAGGGCATGACCCCGAACGTACATGTTAAAAGTAAATGTGCTGCGTCTTCTTAAAAGAATTATGATTAACTACTGTAGGTCCAAAAAAGTGGTAGGTATACTTCTGTTTTACAACTCAGCTTAGCACTTATCCTTATGTCTAAACCACCGGCAGGTTGTTCCTTATTGCTAGGAATTGCTTCTATGCTAAAATTGGTTAATCTCTACCTATACACTTGAGATCGTGACCATTCATCTGGAAGAGTTACCAATTAAATAAGTTGATTCATTGACCCACAGTTTCTGTATAGGTTCAGCAATGTACCATGATATAAAAGATAAATTGGAAAGGCTACCTGCGTTTCCAAAAGAGCTAACTCCATGAATTAACGTCCAGATAGTTGTAGGAGTTAAACCTTGAAAGCCATCCAAAAATATTTTTCAAAGGCTAATTTTTCGAGAACTGCTGAATGGATTTACACCAAAATTTGGTTCAATTCTCTGCAGTCATTTTTTCTATATTGAGGAACAAAGATGGCTGTGGGAATTAAAATGGAATAATGCCTTTATTTAACCTCCCTCTTTTTGGCCTGGGGGTGTCGGATCTGCATGTGACTTGCCAAGCCAAATCCAAAGTGGATAAACTTTTTTTTTTTTAAGATACTTGTAGAGTCATACAATGCGAAAATTAAGGAAACAGAAAAAACTATTTAAATGGAAACACTTACCTGACCATAGCTACACAGGCTCTATTTCTGCCTGTGTAATATACATACCTTCAATTATCCGACATCGGAGCTATTTCTGCCTGTGTAATATAAATATGCCAGTTATCTTCCCTGTGAAGTTCCAGTGTAACAGCACTCCTGTTGCAGTTTATTACAATGTTGTGCGATACAATCAGATTTGTGTTCAGAAGTACCTTCTTTCAAGTAACTGCTGATAGGGAGTAAAGCTCACCTTTATTTTTTGCCCATAATCAGTTGCTATTTTAGGTGAGGCATTGAAACCGGCAAATAAAAACCAAAAATTTAAAGCAGTGTAAAAACAAGTAGCTTTTTGATCTTCTTAAAGCACAAGTAAATAAAAGTATATTAATTAAAAGTTACAATTCCTGAACACCACATAGATGCGATAGCCCAGCCTCCTCTGAGGGCTTCGATGAGCATGTACTGGTCTGCCCTTGGCGTAACAGGAAGCCCTGCCTCTATTGTAGACGGGACAGGAGTTAATGTCCGGGGGTCCAATAGTTCTGAACTGCAGCACTGCTAGTGAAAGTCCTCCAAGGAAGGTAAGGGGCAAGAAGGTACATGTTTGGAGACAGGGGCTGCAATATGAGCCCTCCAAGACCCTACAAGGTTCCTCACCGAAGACACATAGGGTAATGTCCTGTTTTCATGCGTTAGCAGAATAAGTTGCTGCTCAATGGATAGAAAGATAATCACCACAAAGTTGGATAGCCCAAGAACTTTGCTCCAGAAGGAGTACGGGCGGATCTCGATCTTTATAAAGATACAGTGGTCTGACTACAGAGTTGTCTCATTTGCCATTAGTATCAAAACCGTTTGGATAACTTTGATAATTGAACCCTACAAAGTAATGGGGCAGCCATTTTAAAACTTAAATGTGGTTGCCTTAGAATAACAAAGTTAGGTTTGGTACTTTACATTCCTCCCTTCGAAAATGTTGGTCTTCAATGCCTTTCTATGGGAACCGAGATGCCATTCATCCGGCAGGTTGATCCTCAGCGTTGCTTTTACGCGAGCTATATAAACATTGCGTCCTGTTCTGAGCCACAAGCATTCTATCATCAGACCAAAGTTCTTTCACTGGCTGATAGATCTGCAACCTGCCGTTGACCTATTCTGGTGTGAATCGATTTTAAAGGAATTATTTCACAGACCCAAGCCAGTTTGGAAAGACTTGGTTGGTCTTCAGGCCTCTTATTGCTATATTTTGGTGGACAAAAAAGTACCTAATGGTGAATGCTTGAGGACACAGAAAGGTTTTAGGATTTTGGGGCATTTTTTTATGAGTTGAGTTTAATTTGAAACTTGATTCAGATAGCAGCGTTCAGTTTATGTAAAGAGTGCACTGTATGAGCCACGGACAGGGAAACTTGTCGAAAAGACCAAAAGGACTATCCGAGAATGGGTGCTGGTGCCGCTAGCTGCTGGAGTTGACATGAGGGACAGTTCGCAGTGGAGCTTTTGCTCTTTAGGGTCTCTTAAGAAAAAGGTCACCGGTGACCAGATTAAGCCCTGGTTGGCTATGGAAGTTTGTATGTGTACTGGTGGAAGCGCTTTGTTTGGAAGTGCCATTAGAACAGGGCAGGAAGAGTACAGAATGATTAAATGTATGGTATAGTCCTAAAGCAGTTAGGTTTGCTTTGGTTGAAGATGGGCTCAGAAAATCTGGAACTGATAGAAGAATCTGGGACTGCTTGGAATGGTTTGTCCAAGATTCCTGGAGTGCAATGTGTAGATGGAGTATCCAGAAATTCAGCTAAAATTCTTCGTGATCATTGGTGGTGTAAACATCAGGTAGTTTGTTTATGCTCCTCGCCATCCTTCCAGCCCAACAGAGCATACATGTGGACATGTGAAGAGATTGCGGTGCCACATTGGCCTAAGAGTGTGAAAAGACATCAAAGGTGTAATGATGTGCAGAGAAATGAGTACAGAAGTGCTACTTTTTCCTGCGGTGCTTTGCAAGAGAAAGGTGCAAGGCTGTGCTTCCGTTTGACGTGGATGTACATTTAAATAGGTTCTGTTTACTTTGAGTTCCACTGAGGGCGGCTTTTAGGAACAGTGCACACTACATTCAGGCTCTTTCGTGAATGCCATACTGCACTGTAGTTTCATTCACGTTGAGCCCTGTACGTTTTCTTCAGCAGTGCTATGACCTCAGCACAGCCACCATTTGCACGGTTTAAAGTTCAGACAACACTTCACAATACCGGACACGTGAAAGCATTTTCAATTTAAGTGCAGGTCCGCGTCCTTCCACCCCTTAAGGAGTGAACATTCTTTGCCTCGCCTGCTCCGGCTAGGTGCGAACTCAAGGCAGGCTAAACGCAGGCCTAGGAGCACCGTCGGGCTTTACTTCCGCCACACTCAAGTCCTAAACAACGTCAATGAACCTGAGCTACATTATAATTGGACGTCACATACATAAAGGAAGGTATTTAAGAGGCGAAATGGTTATTAAAAATCATTTCGCCTGCAACATTATGACCACAAAAGCGGTTGTGTGTTCGCAATGATAATTTTTCTCACGCTGTACGTTTGTTACTCGCATGCGTTGCGTACATGTTCAGTTTGGTGTTGGCGATGGCCACATCCTCCCAAGAGGGACACTAGAGGGGACATCTAATCACATGTGTACGGGGTCATTCAAGGGTTCGGCATGGCAGCAAGTTGTCAGCAGGCGCCGGTTGGGGTACGTTCTAGGGCTTTAATTCCATTTTAGAACACTCAGAGAAGGGCAGAGAAGCTCAAACCGAAAGGCAAGAGATTGGTTCTGGGGCAGTGGCTTACTAGGTGGAAGTGTGGCCGTCAGCGAGCGAGAGCAGTAGAGTATGGCACTCGGGAACAGAGTTCGAGTCTCTCCACCGGCAAAAGATTCTGGGTTCCTGTGTGTCCGATGGTGACGTAATTCGCAGGAGTGCACTAGAGAGGAGGTCAGTGTCCTTGTAGAGGTTGTCGGAATAAAAGCACCATGAGCCCTGAAGTTATAGGTGGCCCATGGGCGGAACTGTTTTGGAACCAGGGAACCGGTTCGAGTCCCGGCGCCAACTCGCAACTCTTTTATCCTTTTATGTTGCGGCGGTCAAGCGTGGCAGACGGTGTACTTCACCGGGGATATGGGAGAGTTGCCAGCCACAGGATTACAGCAGGGGAGTATGAAAACAGTGGTTATGCCGATTCATGTACGTAATCCCAGCAGAATAATGTGGCTGCAGTATAGATTTGTAAATATCATCTGGGTCATAAAGTCAAATCAGAGCTGTTGACTGGTACTGGGAAACCTGGTTTGGGTCCCAGCGTCGGCTTGACACACTTTTGATTCCAGGCAATTCACTTAATCTCCCTGTGTCTAAAGAATAAATCAATCTGACCTTGTGTAATGTAACGGATGCACAATGACGCTCCAATACACTGGGCCGAGATCAAGCAACATGAAACTAATAAAAAAAAAAAAAGCTAAAATAAAGAAGCACTTCAGGTATTAGCGCAGCACAGACGTTATGGGCCCTGGTGCAAACAAGGAAGACGGCCCCTGGGAGTGCGGTTAGGGTAGTAAACTACAGCATTCACCAGGGGGCAATGGACACCGCAGTGCTCTGGGCTCCGGTACCACTGCACCTGCTGCACAAAAGGTAATGGGTAATGAAGCGGACTACTATAGAGATGTATGTATTGTATTGCATTTATATAGCGTTTACTACCTCGGGCGAGGCGTCAAAGCGCTTTTTCAGTGAGTAGCACGCTACTCTGGAACCTGAAAAGGATTAGTGGTGAATTAGTATAGTGAAATATGAAAATAATTTGAGTGGTGGATATGTTGGCCAGTTATTTGGATTAAGAAGGATAGTGGGGAGAGAGAAGAGGGAAAAAGGTTTTGCATTTATATAGCGCTGGCTACCCCTGATGGGGTGCTGAAGCGCTTTTTTGGTTAGTAGCACACTACGCCGGAACCCATAAATGATTAGTGGTGAATTAGAATAGTGAAATATGAAAGTAATTTGAGTGGTGGATATGTTAGTCGGTTACAGTTACAATAATTTTACATTGAAGCCAAGGTTGTAGATAGCCAGGTGTGACACAATCCTATACAAGTGTAATAAGGTGTGACGTTTCAACAAATATGGGGGACACTTCGCCATTACAATTAAGCACGCAGGATTGGTTAGCAGTCAGGGTGTCTTCTGCCTTTTTTACTGGCAGGGCGGTGCAGGTGGATTAGTCCGGTCGTATTTGCTCCCCCTTTTATGGTGCTACAGGCCACTGCTGTGATTTGTGTGCAACTTCAGTGTAGAAGAGGGTGAATGGCCAGGCACAAAGTTGCAGCAGCCAGGTATGTATAAGGTGTGTAACCTACTTTTGCACAGTGGAGTTGCTGAGGCGCGTCGGGAGTGAAGGGACATGTCTACCAGCGCACATTTAATTTGGATTTATTTATTGTGAATTTTGCCGCAAACTTTACCCGAAGGTGTCTGAGCGCTTCTCAATAGGACCAGTCACTTAACATAGATACTCCAGAGCCATGCGTTACATCTAAGATAAAAGCCGAATAGCTCAATTCACATAAGGATGGGAGAAGCACAAAAGTTAATACAGATTTTAGTGGTTAGAGTTGCATACATCGAGTTCTAAGTAACTCTAGGAGAAGAGACTATCAGGGTAGGTGGATGTTTTCACTCTTGAAGGGTATTTAGGTGAATGTAGAACGTACTAAGTTCACCGAGGAGAGTTTGTTACTCAAACCCTGTTATACCTCATCTGTGCCTGCTGTGCTGAAAGATTTCAGAGTTCTTACCAACTATTGACCCAGAGGCAAAGCCACAGAATTCTTCCAAAACATCAACCTACGTGCTGTCATAGGGATCTAATTGTGACACCTTGATAAACGGAGTTGGGCGGACTGCAGTTCGGTCAGTTATTGCCTCACTGTTCATAACATTCAGTTTACTTGTAAGCCTCACAATACCAGGAAATGTAGTTCCTGAGCTACAGTAAGGGCAGCCAGTTGCGGGTCTCTTATTATGTGGGCCGTTCCAGGGGCAGAGATCCTTATATCCATATCATGAATCTATTGTTAGTTTTAGGAAGGCACAGCATAGTACAAGACCGGCATTACCCATGCTCTCCCAGTTACCTTCAATACACCTGCCCCCCATTTCTCACTCTTTCATTACCACCCTAGGTGGTGCACCACCGGATGAGCGTTACCCTTCCATAGGGTTGGAGTCCCCTTTGTAGGGGGGGCTCGACTGGGTGCGGGGATATGGGGGAAACCTGGGTTACAAAGCAAAAAAAAAATAGCGCGCAGGTGAGCTTTTCTAAGGCCATTTGGAGAGCACTTATTTTCTGTGTTTTACTGATCTTGCATGAGATCGGCATGCAAATTTGGGATTTGAACAGTGCTATGATGGTGGCATTTTGGGCAAGGGCAGATGCCCAGGCAACCCAGTTGGAGTATGGGTGGCGGCGGCACCAAGTGCAGGGACAGCGCTAGGAGGAAGACAGAGGTGCTACCAATGGGACGAAAGGCTGCCGTGGCACACTTTCTTTTGGTATTAGTAGGGCTTCCGGATTTTACACTAGCAGGAGTGTATTTAGCAAGCCCCGCACTCTAGGAGACAGGTAGGGTGCCGCACCCTCAGACTTTTTGCCTCCTGAGGACGATAAAATGAGTCCCTTCGAGTTGGGTAACAATGTTAACCTGTTAATCATGGACAGGAGGTCCCCCGAGCTGAAGATGCGCAAACACGCCCATGGTAGGTTTTGATTAGGTGTGTAAGGTCGTGCCAACTCAGCAAAGTAGTCGCTCATTTGCCCCGTGGCCAGGTGACAGGTGCTCCAGTTAAGCATCCCCTGCCCGGTTAGCCAGTTGAGCTAGGCAGGTGGGGTAAGGTGCCATCCACTAGGGGCCGCCTCCTCAGAGTTGGGGAAAACAAGGTATTAAAGAACAAAAAGGCTACAATGGTTCAAGTAAAGTTGGCATGTGCTTCCAACTAGGAGGGAGACTACCCAGTTTTTCTTTGGGGGAGGGTTAGCAATGCCGGGGATAATGAAGAAAACTAGGTAGCCTGGTGGGGGTGTAAGTTGTCACCACATATAGGGCTCAGTGCAGTGATTTCACATGGGCAGAAGTTTTGTAAGTGCAGGTCTTGCGCGAGGAGGGGACATCAGCCCGGAATACCAGCTCTTATATGCGCATGCAGAAGGTGTGGGGCTAGCGTGCAATTGGCAGGTTAGGAAGTGGCCAGTTAACGGGGATGCCCCTCAGCATAAGCAGTGGATACCACAGGACGCTTCACTTATGGTTATGAGACTGCTTGCCCCATAGCTGGCCCAGCCAGATGGGTAGGAGTGGTTGCCCTTAAAGGGGGGCAAGGTCCTCAGGGTGGGGGGTACACTGGTTGGAGGAATCTCAATGATAAAGTGTATTAGAGCTCCTACATCTCCTCCCCTGCATCCCAGCAACATCCTGATCTGGGGGCTGGGTAATCCACACCAGGGTGGGGGCATGGGGACAGCTACACAACATACGTAAAAGTCCGCAGTCAGACTGGGGGGGATTAATTTCAAACTGTCCTCACGTTCTCACCATCCACTTATCTGCTTCCTGGGTCACATTAACAGAAGTACAAAGTACGCAGTCAGACTGGGGGGGATTCGTTTCAAACTGTCCTCCCGTTCTCACCATTCACTTTTCAGTCCTGGTTTACATTAGCAGAGGTTTGGCACGGGCCACTCACGCCGGGGTGGGGACAGTAGCATGGTGACTCATCATCTGTAGGTCACTTGCAGACGGTGATAGACTTGCAGGCAATAGGAAAAGAAGGGGCAGGCAAGTTCTGCGTATGATTTACTACAGGGCTCCAATAGCCAAGAGCACTGGCCCCGTGTACACACTTGCCTCTCGTGGAGGAGAGGGATCTGTGGCAAGAGATGAAGTCCTCCATGTGTAAGTTAGGAAACAATTGGGGGCATGGGAGTTAGGCTTGTGCTTGCCTAGTCCACAGGGTGCTTTGAAGAAGTTGGGGTTTCACCTGCTAATAGTGGCATTGGACTTGTTTGCTGGACCGGTGAGAGGCCTGGGTATCAGCGGGATGTAGGTAAAGATGCCTCCCCTTGTCCAGAGGGGCATGGACGGGTTTGCTGGACCTGGGAGAGGTCCTCGAACCAGCAGAATGCAGGTAAAGATGCTTAAGGGCAAAAGCGGAGTGTATGGAAAGGTGTGCAGTGTTATAGGGGTGAGGCACCCCAGCATTTCTTTATTTCGCCAGGATCAATGGTTTGGGTATGGGGCCTATCATGCGTCTTGAGGGTGGCAGGAGGGCCGGAATGCAGGAAACAGAGGCATGGGTTGTTTTCACCACTGAGTTAATTCGGTTGGGGGGGACTATGCTTGCGCTAGAACAGCTGGCTGGAGATTGCTGCAGCACAGACCGGGGGGGGGGTCTCCCCTCCTAACAGAAGTACTCCATGCGTAAGATAAGCAACTAATTGGGGGGCATGTGAGTTATAGGGGTCAGGCATAACCCCTCGCTTAATGGGGCAAGGAGCCCGGTCAGGGGAGGCCAGGAAGCCTTGCGCAGGAGAGTCCGGCCTCACGTCCACAAATGGTATCTGGCTAGGATACCCAGGCAAACTGGGGGAGCGGGATTCCTCCTACTAATGTGATGGTCGAGTTGGTATGGACCTGTTCTTACTTGAGTTAGAGGAGGCCTTAGGAGCAGCAGGGAGTAAGTAAGGAAGGCTATATTGGTGGGGGGCTCTGGGGTGACGGTGGCCACACCCAGAGCTGTGGCGGAGTTACAGGGCGATCCAGAGGCTGTAAGGTACATTGGGTACACTCTGCAGGAGCACAACAAGGGTGCTAAGGCCAAATATCCACAGGGAAGTCCTCCAGTTGGACCCTGGAGGAGCAACGGCGCCCCGTTAGTCCTACGGGCGGTTGTGGACCTGAGCAACCAGGGGATGCCTGGCAGGCTCCGCTCCCCTATGGGGCGTGAGCAAAAGAGGTGGGCTGTTGGCCCACCGGTGGGAGGTGTCTTCCCTCCCCCAAAATATGGAAAACACCGTTGGGCAGGGCCCCGGTGTCATTTGGCTCATCAGGTGGCAGGCGGCGAGGGGCTGCCTGCCTTGGGATCGCCCGTAAGCTAACCCACCAATCGTGGCATCGTTGTAATGCTAATAAACCTGCAGCAATTTTTTCTCCACAAAAAAGGTGCCTTGTCTGGTTATTTCTCTAAGAGATTGCTGTATGGGTGGATGGTGAGTGTTGCCGATATTGGCACTACACAGTTTAATTGTGCTGCAACGGTAGGTATTTCATGTTTAGGGACTACCTGTTGTATTTGGAGCGCCCTTTGACTTTTTCAGTTGTTTCATTGGGCCGCAAACGCGATGATATTTCTTACTTTCCCTAAAGCAGATGTCATTTCGCACCCCCTTACCTCCGCCCGCACTCCGTTGTCCGTGGATTTTCGCACCCACCTCCCCCCACCCCCCCACCCGCACTCAGTTCTCCATGCATTATCGTACCCCCCTGCCCCCGGGAGAATGTCCGGGGGCTGGCGCTGTTCCGGTGATGGTGACGGTGATGGTGAGTACTGGTGTGTACTGGCCTTGTTCTTTTATTTCCCCATACTGACATGTACTCCGTTGTGAGACCTGCCCTGGTTCACAGTTTCCTGGGGATGGCCACATACTGTGGAAAGTTCATTCCGAACCTAGCTACGATTGCAGAGCCGCTCCGACAGCTCACGAAGAAGGACGCCCCATGGAAATGGGGACCCCAAGAAGACTCGGCGTTCCAGTCCGTCAAAACGGCGCTCCTCGACCAGGCCACGTTGGTATACTTCGACCCGGAAAAGAAGACAGAGCTGATAGTTGATGCCAGCCCAGTAGGACTTGGTGCAGTCCTCACCCAAGAGCAAGAACCAGGCCGGTGGGCCACCCTGGCTTACGCAAGCAAGGCCCTCACAGCGACCGAACGGAGATATTCCCAGATTGAGCGAGAGGCACTGGCTATACGATGGGGCTGTCGACACTTCCACCTGTATGTCTGTGGACACCCGTTCACGGTTGTGACAGACCATCAACCGCTGGTACCCCTGCTGGTTCAGAGGAACAGCTCCGCACCCCCCGCCACGGATAGAACGGTGGGCCATCGGGCTGCAACAGTACCACATGGACGTAACGTACCGGCCTGGAGCCAAGAACCCCGCCGATTTCCTGTCCAGGCACCCAGGCCCTTGCGAGCACATCCCGGAAGGGACAACCGAGGAAGAGGACGCTGAAGCGCACC
Source organism: Triturus cristatus (assembly GCF_964204655.1). Taxonomy (NCBI): domain Eukaryota; kingdom Metazoa; phylum Chordata; class Amphibia; order Caudata; family Salamandridae; genus Triturus; species Triturus cristatus. The sequence goes on along the minus strand of NC_140586.1, from coordinate 317,952,485 downwards.
TCGATTTCGTCGCGGCCCTAACGTGCCCACAAGTGCTGACAATACAAGAGATAATGCAGGCGGCGGAACAGGACCTCGTGATGGCCAGAACCAAAGAAGCCCTCCTGCAAGGTTCGTGGGCTAATTTCCTACAGTCCGCCAACACGTGGACACCGGAAGAAAGAGCAGATCTGCAGCAGATCTGGAGAGTACGCAACGAGCTCAGTATCACCAGAGATGGGATAGTCCTACGGGGGACCAGGATTGTCGTGCCAACAACCTTGCGACGCCAAGCCACCCTTCTGGCCCACAATGGACACCAAGGGACCGAGAAGATGAAAGCCAGGATGAGGGAGAAGGTGTGGTTCCCAGGACTAGATGCCCTGGTGGGCGAGGTCGTAAAGAGCTGTCCAGCGTGCCAAATGACCAGCAGACCGGAGCGTCCGGCCCCCATCACAACCGAAGAACCCGGAAGACATCCCTGGGATAAAGTCAGCGTTGACTTTGGGACCCTCCCTGATGGCCGAGTCACGCTGGTAGTGATGGACAATTTCTCCAAATATCCACTGGTAGAGGCGCTACCGTCCACCGCGTTCACATTCGTAGGGCCAGCGCTGGAGAAGATATTTCACATGTTCGGACGCCCGTCGGAAATAAAAAGTGACAATGGGCCGCCGTTCCAAGGCCACGAGTTTAAGGAGTTCCTCGCCACCCAAGGGATACGGCACCGGCGGATCACCCCACAGTGGCCTCAAGCCAATGGCGAGGTCGAACGCTTTATGAGGACACTGAACAAAACCCTCCGAATTGCCAGCACCGAACAGCTGGACCCTGAGCGAGAAATTCAGCGTTTCCTTGGAGAGTACCGAAGTACACCCCACTGCTCCACCAAACAAACTCCCTGGGCCCTCATGCTGAAGGGGACCCGCCGGGATAGTCTACCCACGACTCCCGGATGGGCTCCTCCACCGTTTGATGCAGACCAAGCGCTACAACGACGAGCGCACCGAAATCAGCAGGTGAGCCGGGCGAGAGGGTGTCGGGAGCGCGCCCTCGAGCCGGGGGACAATGTCCTCATCAAAGACCGACGACCGGGGAGCAAGTTCAAGCCACGATATGAACCGGGAAGCTGGACGGTAGAACGACGCCAGGGGACAATGGTCACAGTTCGCCGGGGCAAGGAGTCAGCCACCCGAAACATCTTGTGGTTCAAACGCATTCCCACCGCCACAAGACACCGGCCAGAGTCGGAAGACGAGGAGGATGTCCGGGGCCCCGTGAGAGAGCAGTCACTGCCGCCCGACCAGCCTGAGGAGATGGTAGCCCGGGGCGGGCCCAGCTCCGAAGCTGAGGAAACGGCGCGGGATGACCAGGCGGTCACCAACACCCGAGCGACGGCCAGATATGAACTGCGACGAAACCCCCCGCCAAGCAGCCGCCTCAAAGACTTTGCCTGTCAAGTAAGTGACTGAAAAGGGGACTTCTGATCCATGGCTCAGTTGGCCAAAGTTGGATAGGGATGTTGCAGTCAGCGCTCTAGCAGTTCCCGCTAGAGCGCTCTTGTCATGCATGACGTGCGTACGCCACGACGGTGGCGTACGCGTATTCTATAAATAAACGGGGCGTGCCCAGATCGGGCACTCGCGCACCAACCACGAATCTGAGTGTGTGGTCTCAGTGATTGCACGCAGCTAGCGCTAGGCCCGCGCTGCGCCACCAGTCTAACAGTACACAGGTAGTAAACGGGATATTGAGCGGTTAATGTCTGCGGTGTGCTGATTCGGGTACTCTGGGTCGGTGGCATAAGTGCTCCATGGTGGCTTTGTGTCAGTGGTAAGTACTGGTGATGGGGTACTGGGTGACCGTGAACCGGGCGAGTGGTCCATGGTTGCTACAGCTATGACGTGTGCGCCAACAACACTTTTCACGCTGCTGTTTGTGAGTCCGTACTTTCAGTGGTAATGGCGAAACTACAGGTCCCAGAATGCAACCCTTTTGACTACAAAGCGTGACTCTAGCCCCCCACTTTCCTTCACGGAGTGAATCTTAATATAGCCTATAGGATGAATCCATGCAACAGTGGGAGAACTGATACAAAGCATTTCCAAGTGGGTGACTGTGTGCAATGAGCAACTACCACAGCTCGGGGGCCACCAGTTTCCGGCACATGAAGGTGACTTTCAAACAGTTCTGGATTTCCCTCGCAGGTTTGGATTTATTTATAGCTCCTAAACCGAAAGTAAAAGTATAAAATACTTCTTCAGGCTTAAAAACAAAGCCAACTAAAAGCCAGGCACTGCGCGCAGGTATCTGTGCTTGACTGTGTCTAATAACAGGGCACACTTGTGTCTATGACGCTGTGTCCAGCTGCTGGTAACGCTGTAGTTCTCTGACCGTGCAATGCTGATTGATACCTAAACACTCCTCGCAGCAGGGTTTGACAGCAAAAGATAAACAGTGCAGGTGCTCACCATACCACAGTACCTGTGCGCCCCTAAAATGAACTGAAGTGCAGCTTCTAGCACCTGCCAATTGAACGCCCTGCAATGCAGGCTGTACCCTAATCCGTTTGGTGAGTGTCATTTAAAGGTGGACATAATATTATCTGTGGCTCTCTTGGTGCCTGTAACTGCAGGACCAACTTGTGCTGTGAATCTGACTGAACGACACGCTGGCCTCAGAAAATGGGTGGAGCAGGGTCGGACTGGCATATTGGGCAATCAATCTGGCAGTGCCCCAGATGCTGATCTCAACGTCATTTAGTGGGCTGGTGGGGCTGGTCTGACATGTCAGTGCTGGTGCTCTGGCTGTTACTGGGCCTGTTTTGGGGCCGGGTTGGCCTGTTTGTACTGTTGATTTGCCAGAGATTATTACCACAAACATTGCCTGCAGCAAGCTTAAATCCGCCCAGCCTTCCATATATTGAAAAGCACCTGAAAGTGTGTCTTCACAAGTAAACAAGCATTTGCAATGCAGAAGGTCCAGCATTCATGCGTGTTTGACCTAGTGGCATTGTAAATGACAACGTCTTTTATTTATGTTTTGGTTTTTAAAACATAAATAAAAGGCATTTTCATGTACAATCTCAATGCGAGACCTATTGCATTGCAAATGCTTGTTATTATTTTGTCATTCATCGAAACTCTTTATTTATGAATCAAGAACAATAAAATCATTTTGATATTATTTGATATTTCTATATTGGTGTGTCCCTGATAGTTGGCCAGAAATTCAGACATTTGCAATCTTGTGACGCTATGCACTCTGATATTTAAATAGGTAGAGAATTTTCTTCTTAGGGCAGTTTGCTGATTTCCCTCGTTTTTCTCTACCTTTATCCTTCGAAAGGGGCCCCCTCTTTTTTGAGTGGTTGTTCTGTCCCAGCCTTGATCTATGGGGATGGCACTTTCGGTTACCTCCTAGAGACTTGTGCACATTTATTCTCACTTTCTTACTTACCCCTTGTCTTGATTTTCTTTCTCATATTTGTCATTGTATTAATGTAGTCTTGGTCCTTGCCTGTGTGTATGTCTGCTTGAGGGTGTGCTAGTTTCGGAATTGTTTCTCTCTCTTTGATTATCCTCTACCAATGGAAAGCATCAACACCTTCGGTTTCACTGACGAAGGCTTTGCTCGACTCTTAGGTCAAACATCGAGTAACGATAAACCGTTTACTCTGTCCAAAGGGCTTAATGAAGACAAAATTGTTCAACCTTAAAAAGAAATCTAAACGTACCGAATCACACGCAAATTTTATGCTTGAATATTTAAAAGCTGGTACTATCCCTATTGGACTGAGAGTTAGGAACATCCCTTGCATGTTCATTGAGATCAGACAGTTCCTGGAGAAATGGGCACTCATTTCCAACAGATGCTCCAGGGACTGGACGATGTTCATTATTGAAACGGCCAGGGAAGTGGTCGATTTATTGAACAAGGAAATTCACGAGTTAGAAGAAAAGCTGAAGCAATGTAACAGTGTCGAGGAAGGCAAAAAGAAACTTGAGGAGATATCCTTTGAGTTGGATTCTTCAGTGAGTACCTTTTGAAAAAGGAAAACTGAAAAACTTAGGGGCATATCAGCAAGAACCGGAGATAATTATCTCTCAGCACGCTTAGCGCGAAGATAATAATCACCGGCTAGTGCTGATTTTTATCACTGAGATAGCGTGTTATCAGCAACGCTCATCTCAACAGCGATAAAAATCAAGGCACAAACTGCCAAATGTGCGATTATCGCTGGAAATCCAGCGATAATCGCACAACGTTTGGAGAATGCTTGCTGATAGGGCAGGGACAGACTTAGTCATGATATCCACCTTCTATAGGACATCATGGCTAAGTCAGATGAAAAGCAGGCGTAAGGAAAGTAGCGATAACCGAGGTTAGTGCTACTTTTCTTATCGCTCTGCAGGTTAGCGTGAGGCTTGATAATAGGAGAAATGGACTTAGCGACATTTCTCCCGTTATTCTGGGGAGGAACGCCCACTTTGCATCTCATTAGAGATGCAAAGCTGGGCGTTAGGGGAAAGGGCGCTGAGGCAAGGATTCACGCGATAGCGTGAGCTAGCTAATAGGGCGATACAATTATCACCGCTTTCTGGCCGAAAACGGCCGCTAAAGCGGCGATAATTGTCTTGCTGATATGACCCTCAGAAAGGATATCCGCCTTTTCTCCCAAGATCGAACCTACCCATACCTCACTGAGAATTTGTATTCAACCAATAGTGAGAATACATCAGCTGGGAATACAGATAATTGGGGCAATAGATGGGTCACTACTTTCTCTGACACAACAGATTCTGATAGCGAGGGCCCATCAGCCTGTAAATATCAACCTAGGCAGGATTTTGAAAGACCCAACGCTGGGAATCATTTTTTAGGCAATCGAACGGGCAACTTTCGCCCCAGGTTCCGGAATCAATATCAGAGAGGGGCCTACGTGGTGCAGGACCAGCCACAGAAATACATCCAAACTCGGAACAACCAGTATTGGCGAACATAAATTCCATTCCTGTGTTCAACCTTTCATCCTGCACCATTGACGCCCCTGGAGAACTCTGTCTAAGGGATTGTCATTTGTACCGGGAGTGAGTCTCAATAAATTTGAGCTTATAAAAGACCTCCACTCTTTTTTCGCAGGATTAGACTAAAAACGTTTTTTCAGGTCAGTCCTGTCTCTACCATGGATAACAACTTATCCGGCCTCAAACCTCCTTCCGGCTTTACCCCCGGACTTGAATCTGTGGGAACGGAAGTTGAAGTGTTTGAAAAGGCCGTGATGACCAAGATCCAAAAAAACATTAAATTTGTGCCAAAACCCCCTTTCAATATTACTAAAGAAGAGAATACAGCTCTTCTTGCCCTCAAGAACAACAGAGATCTTACTATTAAACCTTGCGATAAAGGGGGCGGTATAGTGATTTTTGACACTGCACAATATGGCGAAAAAATGAAAGACCTTCTTAGTTCACAAATGCACTATAAAAAAGTTACATCTAATCCTGAACCCAACATTAAACGTAGAATGTTGAAAATTGTAGAGGCGGCTGTAGAAAGAGTCAACATTTGTCAAAAGGGGGCAGAATATCTTACCCCCGTGTCACACCCGTATGCCCATTATCTACGGGGTACCCAAAACCCGTAAGTATGAGGTCAACCCTCCATTGAGACCTATTGTCTCCACGATCGGGGCAGCAACGGAACCACTATTGAAATATGTTGACCGCTTTTTGCAACCTTTGGTCTCGAGACTGCATTCATACGTAAAGGATACCGGCCATTTTATATCTAAAATTGAAGGCCTCCCATACAATCATGACAGAGAAATCTTGGTGACCATGGACCTGGAGTCCTTATACACCAACATTCCGCAACAGGAAGCCCTGAGAGTTATCGCCGAGATCATTCAGGTCGATGATATTTATACCAACTCTACCTTAATCCTTCAATGTTTGGAGATTGTTCTAGGTGAGAATTTCTTTGAATTTAATGGATTTTTCTCCAGCAAGCGAAGGGAGTAAGCATGGGGGCAGCATGTGCCCCAAGCGTGGCATGTTTATACATGGGACGCTTTCAGGATATCAACATCTATAACGAACTAGCCCCATTTAGTGAGGACATCTGCCACTGGTCACGCTTCATAGATGATATTTTTTTTGTATGGATGGGTGGCCAGGAGATCCTAGATGAATTCATCTTGTGGATTAATGCGGCTGATCCCAACTTGAAATTCACCGCACACACAAGTAACAATAAGCTGGAATTCCTTGATGTATGGATAGAACACCTTGATTCTCAACTTACGGTATCCTTATTTACCAAACCCACAGCAAGGAACAGCCTCTTGCACTGCAGCAGCTTTCACCCCAGATGCCAGAGGGACAGCATTCCATTCAGCCAATTTTTGCGTCTTCGCAAAAATTGTACGTCTGTTAAGAACTACATGAAGAGTGCTGAGGTCCTGAAAGAAAAGCTTATCAAGAGGGGATACCTCAATAAACTTATCAAAAATGCTCTCAAAAGGACAAGGTACTACAATCAGGAGACTATGTTCCAACCAAGAAACAAGGATAAAACAGACTGATTGGTCTGCGTCACTAAACACTCTAACCTTGATCATAAGATTCGTCAAACTATTAACTCCCAATGGCACCTTCTCAATCTGGGCCAACCCGGAGAACTCATACCCAAACCACTTTTTGCATTTAAAAGATATAAAAATCTCAGGAACATCCTGGTGAGAGCGAAAGGACCTGAGAAGACTAATCCCCTGCAAAATTCCATCACGGGTAACAAACCTATCAGTGGCAACCACACATGTGGAACGTGCCAAGCTTGTTCTAGTGCCATTGTCAGTCACCGCATCTGTGTCAATAATCGCACAGTGTTTCTCAAAGAGATGACGAACTGCCGTTCGTCAAATATCATCTACATCGTCCTATGCCCGTGTGGACTGGCGTATGTGGGTGAAACCGGAAGGGAGTGCAGAATACGCATTTGTGAACATAAATCAAACATAAGACTATCCAAACGCACGACACCTCTTGTTAACCATTGGATTTCAGCCCAACACACTGAAAAGGACCTTAAATGGTGCATACTGGAAAAAGTACGTCCCCAAGCGGGCACCGACTCCAATACCATACGTAAGAAAAGAGAAGTGTTCTGGATATACACTTTGAACACTAAAGAGGAGGGACTTAACAAGAGCCTCCTGTGGAACAACGCGATTATTTGAATCACTTTCCTTCTCTAGACTGCGCCTCCCACCCTTATTAAGAGCCTTTTTCCAGAACTGTTACTTTTTGTATATATGGCCCATTAGCAATTTTTCTTTCATTAGTTTGCTTTTCTTTTGGGGTTTGCCCTTCTGGCACTTTATTCAGCTCAACTTTTGCTTCACAGCATTTCATTTTTTTCTTTAACCAGGCCCGATTCTACCGCCTCCATTTTACCATGAGCGCCTCAGTCAGCCAATCACCATCGTTTTTACAATCTATATAGTTCATCTTTGCCTTCTGACCTTGACGTCAGCACGAATGCGTAACGTCACGAGCAGGGCTGCCAGATTGGGCTATTTCTCGCCCAATTGGGTGATATTTTGCCCGATTGTGGGAGAAAAATCGTGTTGGGCGGGCTGCCCAAATTTGGGTTAGAATCCGCAGAGTGTGCGGCGGATTCAAAGCTTTGTGCGGCGCCGCCGCGCCCGCGCTGCAGCCCATGGTTGCCTTCCTTGCCACACCCCTGTCTGACCTTTAGGTGTCTGTGCCCTGCTGCCCCTGCCCACAAGTAACACCTGCAGGGCCATATATCTTTCCGGGCGGGAAGCTGCTTCCAATTAGGGTCCTGCAGGACCAGCTGCGACTTCCCGACCTGCCCCCAAGAGTGTGCTGACCTGCCCTGGAGTTCCTGTGACCCAATCGTGGGTCAGATTATTTCCTCAGTGGTGGGTGCGTCAGGTACAGTACCGCCCCGCTCCATACCTTTGCCCTTTATCTTTGGGTTCCCCCCTACTTCCTCCTTTTCAACTTCCTCTGCTGCGAGCCTGCGACTACGGACCACCGACTGCGAGTGACCACTGACCACCTTGATTGAGACAACGAGGCCTCCTGTTGCCACGTGTCGTGCGTGGCTCCTCGGCCTTCAACTTGTAGCAGCCTGCCCTGCAGTCAGCTGTTCCTCCCAGCCCCAGCCCCTCCTCCCGTCTCAAGTGAACTCTGCAGACTGCACCGGCGGCCGTCCCCCAGCAAGTTAAAAGGTGAGTGAAAGGAGGCAGGTGTGTACATTTAAATGTGTGCATTAAGGCTTTGGTGCATGCGTGCCAGTGGTCGAAGTGGGCGGGATCGGCAGGGCACGGCGGGCCCCTACTTTAATTCTATAGATTCCGTTCCCCTACTTTTTTATTTTGATCGTGTGTCCCTGGACATAAGAAATATCCAAGACCTGCAGAGAAGGCTCGGCATTAGTGGCTGTTTCGGGGAAGGGCGCGGGGCAGAGAAAGAAAAGGTCTCCGTCTCTTGCTCCCTGCCCAGACGAGACAAGGAAGGTGTCCGCTGCCCCCACCCCCCTCTTTCTTACCCTTATTCCCTCTGTCTGTCTGACTCCTCTTCATTGAAAGAAAACCGTGACTCAAGAAATGGCTCTCACCCTCTCTTTCTTCCTGTCATTTATTTGATCCCCTGTGAAATGGATGCAAAAAAGAAAACCACTTTTGCTGCAAATGCCGTTTTGACATTTTTCTATTCCAAAGTGTGGTGGTGCTGGGACGGGGTACGCGGTCTACACTTTGGCAGCAGCAATAAGGGCACAACTACTCGTCAGTATAGTTCGGCCATAAGGTCACGTGCGACCTAGGCCCATTTATTATATCCCCACAGACCGAGCCCGGTCACGAGGGGTGCCGTGCGTACGCACAACTTAGTAGAGGCCGTTTGGCCCTCTACATCCCTCCAAACCTTTAGCTGCAAAGAATGCAGCCGGGAGAGAGAGATAGAGATAGAGAGAGATAGAGAGAGAGAGAGAGAGAGAGAGAGAGAGAGATAGAGATAATGTTCAACCTGCTCCTCGAGCCACAAGTCCGCACTCCGGGGAGGTCGTCATGGCGTCAGCCACTTGACAGGCATAGTCCTTCAACCTTTGACTGGGTGCCGGGTTTGGCCTCAACCGGTAGTGTTGGCTTCGGGACACCGGTCCTCTTTGCGTTGGGGTGGCACAGCGCTGAGACCCCTCCGGATTGGAGTCCTCCGGTACCCTCTCTGGGCTGGGGGTTATGTGGCTCTCGGTGTCTTGGCTCAGTTGCGGGCTGTACTCGCTCCTGGACTCGGGGCGTCCATGGCTGGGAAGTTAGGCATGTCCTCTTCTTCCCCCTCTGGGTCTCCGGACACCCCATGCGGCTGGCTCTACACAACTTTAAACCACGATACGTTCCTCACCACCGTGTGCCGCCCTCTCTGGGCGGTGACCATTGTTCCGTTTACTTGGGTAACCATCCACTCTTCTGGCTCATACGGCGTGTGGAACTTCCAGCCAGGATGCCTATCCTTCAGAATCACCCGAGACCCCATCTGGATGGTCGGAACTTTGGCCCCTCGGCTGAGGGTAGCCTTGTTGTTGGTCTGCTGTCGCCTCTGCTGGGCTCGTACAGGGTCTAGGCAAAATGGAGCCAAGTTGGAACCTTCCAGGACGAGATCCTGAGGGGATTGCTTTAGAAGGAGTGTGGCCGGAGCACATCCTGTCGTCGAGTGTGACGTCTGCCGGTATGCAAACAGGAATTGATGGAGGCAGGTCTCTGGGTCTTGATGACGGTCCACTCCTATGCACATCGCCCTGTTGAGAGTTCTCATAAATCGCTCAACTTTCCCGTTGGCTTGGGGCCATTGAGGTGTGATTATTCTGTGTTTTATCGCCCGCCTCTGCAGGAAGTCCTGAAATTCCTGGCCTTGAAATGGAGGGCCGTTGTCCAACTTTACTTCTTCCGGTAGCCCAAAGGTTGTGAAGATCTTCTCGAGGGCAGGCTGCGTGAACGCAGTGGATGACACTAGCTTGACCACCGGGAACTTTGTGCATGAGTCCATTACGACCATCGTGTGCCGTCCGTCGGGAAAACTGCCGAAGTCGACGCTCACTTTGGTCCAGGGTGTGTTGCATGGCTTCTCCGTGATCACTGGTGCGGGGACAGGGTCGGCTCCGGTTATGTCACACAAATGGCAGGTCCGCACCTCTTCATCAACCAGCCGGTCCATGCCCGGAAACCATACCTTGGACCTGAGCCCGCCTTAGTTTTCACGACTCCCTGGTGAACTTGGTGAGCTATGAACACGAGGCGTCTCTGAAGACTTTGCAGGACTAAGATGTTCTTTCCCCGAAGCACCAGGCCCGACTTTCCTAGGCTGAGCTATGGCACACCTTCCATAGCTGTTTTCGAGCATTCTGCTCCTCCTCGATGAGGCCAGCCACTCCGTCCAGAAACCTGTGCCAACGTCCGGTGGTGAGAGCCTCCTTGACCCGCTGCAGTGTGAGGTCCGAGGTCCGATTCCGTGGCTTCGCGCAAATCTTCCTTGGTGACCGCCAACGGGCAAGCATCATTCTCGATCATTTGTACTAACACTTCCGTCATCAGGCTGTCTTCCGATGACGGTCCCTCCTCCGCTTGCGACGGGTGCCTTGACAGGAAGTCCGCGGGGTTGTTGGCCCCCGGGCAGAACACCAGTTGGAACGAGTAGGCTTGCAGCTGGACAGCCCACCACTCAATCCGGGGTGGTGCTAGTCTGTTCGACCCGCTGAACAGCGGCAGTAGAGGTTTGTGGTCTGTCACGACTCTAAAAGGGTGACCGAACAGCGTACCATGTCTCCGTCGGCGTCAGCGCCCGACTGGCGTATGAAACTGGCACATAGATTCCTTGCCGCACCTCTTGCAGAAGTACTGCGCCGAGCCCCACCGGGCTGGCATCGACCACTAGCTCCCTGCTCCTTCGGAGATGAAAGTATGCCATTGTCGTCTGGTCCAGCAGCGCCTTCTTGACTCCTTGAAATGCGGCGTCCTCCTTCGGCGTCCAGGCCCACGGCGCTTCGGTCTTTGTCAGCTGCCTGAGTGGTTCTGAGATCGTGGCGAGGTTTGGGAGGAATCGCCCACAGTACGTCGCCATGCCAAGGAAACTTCTTATCGCCGTTGGATTCTGCGGCACTGGAGCATTCCTGATCGCGGCCGCCTTCCGGGGGTCCACTCGGAGCCCCTCCCTGGAGAACACATACCCGAAGAAATCGATGGAGCTTTGGTAGAACGCACACTTCTTCCGGTGCAGAGTAAGACCGCAGTCCGTTAGGCGCTGTAGCGTGGCATGGTGGTCTTCGAGGCTTTGGGAGTATATTAAAATATCATCGCTAAGGTTGATCACCCCAACTAGGCCGGACAGGGTTTCTTGTATCACGTTCGACGCTCCAAAGCTGAGCCTGGTGTACCTCCTTAAGCCCACGTGCGTTGAGAAGGTGGTGATATACCTGCTCTCTGGAGCTAACTCTAGCTGGTGGTATCCAGAGTTAAGGTCGAGTTTAGAAAACCACTGGGCTCCGTTTAAGTCACAACCACTCGTCAGTATAGTTCGGCCGTAAGGTCACGTGCGACCTAGGCCCATTTATTATATACCCTCGACCGAGCCCGGTCACGAGGGGTGCCGTGCGTACGCACAACTTAGTAGAGGCCGGGTGGCCCTCTACACAAAGTGCAGCCACGGAAATGAAAAGGTTCAAAATATGAAAAATCAATAATTAAATAAAGCAAGACGGAGTGTTCTTACAGTGGCCAGATTGGTTTTATTCAAACCCCCAAAACATTAGCGTCATTTTACCGAGTTTGCCAGTGAAGCGCTGTTCCCCCGCCCCCCTGGGGAAGTGCGCCATACCTGGAGGTATTGCATTACAAAATGTGTAGGGCGACTTTGTGTTCACGAATGTTGGGCCATATTATCAAGTAATGGCGATAACATTATCGCCGCTTTAGGGGCAGTTTCCTGCCGCTAAAGCGTCGATAGTGTTATCGCCGTTCCTTAATAATATGACCCAAGGTCTTTTTAAACCATACTGCTTACGTTTTGTAAGCATATAAGCAGTGGACATTGAAATGGGTCCTTTCTGGGCCCTGTAGTTTTCAGGCAAAAATACTAGTTGATTTCTGCATAAATGTAAAAGCGTTAAGTTCACCATGTTGTTCCTGCTTACATTTCACATGCCTTATTTAATCTTTCATTCCCTATGAGTGTTTGCGTTTTCCAGGATGTTGTTACTTTTTCCTTTAGGCAGCATATTGCTCTTGCCTAGTGCGTGATTTGAATTGAGTCGCATCCAGTTGTTTATAGCAGGTTAAATTGGATTGTAGTTGAGGGCAGTGTGAATTTCTCTCAGTTGGGGCAGAATGGTGTTCAGTGAGGGAGCGGATGTAGCACTGGGGGCAGAGCTGACGAATTTAGAACTAGGGAACCAGGTTCAGCCTTCATGAACAATCCCCAGACCACTCTCCTGAGGGAGCACATTCCCATGCTAGACCTTATCAGGCCCCGCAAAACCGGAAAAGCCCTGGTGTCTTAACACCAGCAGGTGGACCCTAGCAGTGGCAAGTGTGGGTTCACCTTGAAGGCTTGCCCACCACAATCCATACTGATGTTCACCTCCAGTGTGGGCAGGCCTACGAAGTAGCAGACCCTAGAGCAACAGTGAATCTGTCACTGAGGTCACAGGACTGCGACTGGTGTGACTGCAACGGGTGCTGACTTTGAGTGGGGGCGTTGTAAATTATGGTTTTAAAAGCACTTGCTGCCTTCTTCCTGGCCTACATCAATTTTCGGCAATAATAAAAATGTCATAACTCCGGTGAATAAACTTCTTCCTAGAGCGAGATCGGAGTTTTGTCTAGTGGAAGTTTTGACTCATGGAAAGACAGCGCAGAGGGTTAAAGTTGCCTGCTGCAAAGAAAATGTACCATGCCCATCACAAAGTGCACATATTTAAAATAGGTCAGTGGGTTACTGCTTTTGTCAGTAAGATCCTTTTGCTACTTGCAGTTTTTAAGTTAAAATCCTAACAAAGAACAGTGAGCTATTAACTTTCATCTAAGAGCTTCATACAAACTGCAAGGTATAAACTAGAGCTTTATGTTTTTTTCCCTAAGCCTTTGATTAACCTAATGTTGCAAAAAGTGTTGATTTAGTTAGAAATCAATATTGATTATTAAAGAGAACCCCCAATCATGGTATTAAGTTGTAAATTCTAAGTTTGTGTTTCTCCAGATCAATCACTATTCAACTATACTGCCAACTAATATGACAAAGCGAAGGGCCATTTTTGAAAAAAGTGTTCTTCCCCAAAATGGCAGCATCTCAGTGGCCAGGTGTTCCGCCCAAACTGGACAAGACTGGATAAAATGTAAACAGCTCGCTAAGAGCGTAGCAGTCATTTAAATTCTAAATTAATGTTGTTGATGTTGTTTTTTGTTCCTGATAGTAATATTTGTTGTAGTTATTATTGTTTTAATTTACCATTGTGTTGCAACTAGCATAAATGGTGAAAGAATCCATCATCGTAATACAATCCTCATATTCACTTATTATCTAAGGTGTATTTCCTTTCTTTCCTCCACTAGCAAGGCACGGCAGATTATATTCTTGGCTTCCTCCAGCAGCCTGTGGCCCTGTAAATTATTATGTAATGCCATTTGTTCAACCACCTGCCAGCCCCATCCTTCAGGGGAAGATGTGACAGACTCCATAAAAGACCAAATAGTAGCTGTCACTGATGACCACCTCGGTGGTTGCGCGTGTTTTTTTGTTTGTTTTTTTACCACAAATGGATAAACAGGTACACTTGTAAAGCAGATGCCCTAAGACATTGGTCTGTTTCGGGAAGTGATGCTGGTGACATGGGTATCTATCTATCATAATAGTTTTTAAAACAGCCCTTGTTTTCTTTCTTCTTACCTGGGGTTCCAGAAGACACTTACAAAAGTATCCATAGGTGCCACTACCTAACAAACTTTTTAATTTTGCTAAATAGCTGTAGAAAAGATTCCTTTGTAGAAGTGCCTCTTCGGACAGGACATTTTATATAGATAGTAAGAGTGCGCAATGTACACAACAAACGGAATCATTAAGAGGTGCTATTATAAAAAAACCAAGGGTAAGCTTTTCATTAACCTAAAGAGTTGATGTGGGCCTGCCTGAATGCGGGCTTGCAGATTACACATTATTGTCCACAAGCGCTCAACCTACTGGGCTATCTGTCTCACCTACTGTTCTAGGTGGTGGAACAGCAGAGAAGTGGCCTGAGAGAGGACCAGTGGTGCTCAGTATAGTGGGCCTGCACTCGGCAGTGCAGTTACCCAGAGAGCACCACAGCCTTACAGGATAGGAGGGAAGTGCAAAAGTAACATAGCCGGCTCTGAATGTGAATAGAAGGCATGGAGCGAACCAGGAATGTTCCTTGAAGCTGTTCAGATTTTCATGAACAGGAAGCAGTCTCCTTCACTGCTAACAAACCTTCCGGAAGCTGAATATGACCCAACGTGTCCTTGACATGAGCACAGTTATCCCAGTGCCACCTTTACATTATTTTACATGGTCCCACGATTGCCTGAAGTCTTCCTCCTGTGTGTGCATCTTGGTTCAACTTAGTTTTTTTAATTATTATAACTAGTTTTCATTGAAACAGCATGATGAACCATACATTTCTATAGATGACAAGGTTGTACCACAACACGTGGTTCATGCAGTCAGTTACAAAATGCATCCTGTTAAAGGTCATAATATCTGAATTCCCACCCTCCCCTAACAGCATAAAAGACAAGAATAATGAAGTGGTTCTATTACTTTATAGTTATGTAATATTTGGCTGGGTAATCAAGCAAAGGATGACATATGGATTCAGTCTCTATTGATAATAGTGGCTGTTTTTGAAACGCATTCCATGTCTAAAGTATTCTACAGTCTTAAGTACCAGTGTCAAGAAAGGGCAGTTTTCCTTATCCAAAGAAGCTGCCAGAGTGTTTACCACCAATGCCAAGCAATTCCACATCAGTGCTCTGCCGGCCTCTGTTTGATGTTTCAACAGAGGGGTCTCTGCCCAAATTAGACGCCCATCTTCCTTGGGAGTGGGTTTCTTAATATTGTTTTCATGGCAGTTATTGTTTTGTTTTAGAAGGGTTTTATTTGTGGGCAAATGAATTTTGTGCTCATGATTTATATGGCTGTAGATACCAGTTGTCCAGTGCCAAACCCTGAAGGGTGCTGCTATATTCTGCACTGCCTGAAGCATTTTCTACACCTCAACCTGCCACTGCCAGACCTTGAAGGATGCTGCTATTCTTGGCAGTGCCACTGCCAGACCCTGAAGGATGCTGCTAATCTTGGCAGTAGCACTGTCAGACTCTGAGATGCTGCTAGCCTTCACCGTGCCACTGCCAGACTATGGGCTGCTGCTAATCTTGGCAGTGCCTGGCCCAGAAGAAGAAGTTTGTTCACCTTAACCAGTCAGAACAATTTTACCCACCTCAACCTGCCACTGCCAAACCCTGAAGGGTGCTGCTACATTCTGCACTGCCTGAAGCATTTTCCACACTTCAACCTGTCACTGCCAGACTATGTGATGCTGCTATTCTTGGCAGTGCCACTGCCAGACTATGGGATGCTACTAATCGTGGCAGTTCCTGGCCCAGAAGAAGACGTTTGTGTACCTTAACCAGTCAGAACAATTTTGCCCACCTCAACCTGCCACTTCCAGACTCTGGAGGAGGCTGCTACATTCTGCACTGCCTGAAGCATTTTCCACACCTCAACCTGCCACAGCCAGACTCTGTGATGCTACTATTTTGGGCAGTGCCATTGCCAGACTCTGAGATGCTGCTAGCCTTCACCGTGCCACTGCCAGACTATGGGCTGCTGCTAATCTTGGCAGTGCCTGGCCCAGAAGAAGAAGTTTGTTCACCTTAACCAGTCAGAACAATTTTACCCACCTCAACCTGCCACTGCCAAACCCTGAAGGGTGCTGCTACATTCTGCACTGCCTGAAGCATTTTCCACACTTCAACCTGTCACTGCCAGACTATGTGATGCTGCTATTCTTGGCAGTGCCACTGCCAGACTATGGGATGCTACTAATCGTGGCAGTTCCTGGCCCAGAAGAAGACGTTTGTGTACCTTAACCAGTCAGAACAATTTTGCCCACCTCAACCTGCCACTTCCAGACTCTGGAGGAGGCTGCTACATTCTGCACTGCCTGAAGCATTTTCCACACCTCAACCTGCCACAGCCAGACTCTGTGATGCTACTATTTTGGGCAGTGCCATTGCCAGACTCTGAGATGCTGCTAGCCTTCACCATGCCACTGCCAGACTATGGGCTGCTGCTAATCTTGCCAGTGCCTGGCCCAGAAGAAGATGTTTGTGTACCTTAACCAGTCAGAACAATTTTGCCCACCTCAACCTGCCACTGACAGACCCTGAAGGATTCTGCTACATTCTGCAATGCCAGAAGCATTTTCTACACCTCAATCTGCCACTGCCAAACCCTGAAGGGTGCTGCTTTATTCTGCACTACCTGAAGCATTTTCCACACCTCAACCTGCCACTGCCAGATCTTGAAGGATGCTGCTATTCTTGGCATTGCCACTGCCAGACCCTGAAGGATGCTGCTAATCTTGGCAGTAGCACTGCCAGACCCTGAAGGATGCTGCTAATCTTGGCAGTAGCACTGTCAGACTCTGAGATGCTGCTAGCCTTCACCGTGCCACTGCCAGACTATGGGCTGCTGCTAATCTTGGCAGTGCCTGGCCCAGAAGAAGAAGTTTGTTCACCTTAACCAGTCAGAACAATTTTACCCACCTCAACCTGCCACTGCCAAACCCTGAAGGGTGCTGCTACATTCTGCACTGCCTGAAGCATTTTCCACACTTCAACCTGTCACTGCCAGACTATGTGATGCTGCTATTCTTGGCAGTGCCACTGCCAGACTATGGGATGCTACTA
This sequence comes from Triturus cristatus, assembly GCF_964204655.1. Taxonomy (NCBI): domain Eukaryota; kingdom Metazoa; phylum Chordata; class Amphibia; order Caudata; family Salamandridae; genus Triturus; species Triturus cristatus. Next base: position 317,935,498 of record NC_140586.1, on the reverse strand, counting down.
ATCGTGGCAGTTCCTGGCCCAGAAGAAGACGTTTGTGTACCTTAACCAGTCAGAACAATTTTGCCCACCTCAACCTGCCACTTCCAGACTCTGGAGGAGGCTGCTACATTCTGCACTGCCTGAAGCATTTTCCACACCTCAACCTGCCACAGCCAGACTCTGTGATGCTACTATTTTGGGCAGTGCCATTGCCAGACTCTGAGATGCTGCTAGCCTTCACCGTGCCACTGCCAGACTATGGGCTGCTGCTAATCTTGGCAGTGCCTGGCCCAGAAGAAGAAGTTTGTTCACCTTAACCAGTCAGAACAATTTTACCCACCTCAACCTGCCACTGCCAAACCCTGAAGGGTGCTGCTACATTCTGCACTGCCTGAAGCATTTTCCACACTTCAACCTGTCACTGCCAGACTATGTGATGCTGCTATTCTTGGCAGTGCCACTGCCAGACTATGGGATGCTACTAATCGTGGCAGTTCCTGGCCCAGAAGAAGACGTTTGTGTACCTTAACCAGTCAGAACAATTTTGCCCACCTCAACCTGCCACTTCCAGACTCTGGAGGAGGCTGCTACATTCTGCACTGCCTGAAGCATTTTCCACACCTCAACCTGCCACAGCCAGACTCTGTGATGCTACTATTTTGGGCAGTGCCATTGCCAGACTCTGAGATGCTGCTAGCCTTCACCATGCCACTGCCAGACTATGGGCTGCTGCTAATCTTGCCAGTGCCTGGCCCAGAAGAAGATGTTTGTGTACCTTAACCAGTCAGAACAATTTTGCCCACCTCAACCTGCCACTGCCAGACCCTGAAGGATTCTGCTACATTCTGCAATGCCAGAAGCATTTTCTACACCTCAATCTGCCACTGCCAAACCCTGAAGGGTGCTGCTTCATTCTGCACTACCTGAAGCATTTTCCACACCTCAACCTGCCACTGCCAGATCTTGAAGGATGCTGCTATTCTTGGCATTGCCACTGCCAGACCCTGAAGGATGCTGCTAATCTTGGAAGTAGCACTGCCAGACCCTGAAGGATGCTGCTAATCTTGGCAGTAGCACTGCCAGACTCTGAGATGCAGCTAGCCTTCACCGTGCCACTACCAGACTATGGGCTGCTGCTAATCTTGGCAGTGCCTGGCCCAGAAGAAGACGTTTGTGCACGTTAACCAGTCAGAACAATTTTGCCCACCTCAACCTGCCACTGCCAAACCCTGAAGGATGCTGCTACATTCTGCACTGCCTGGAGCATTTTCCATACCTCAACCTGCCACTGCCAGACTCTGGAGGATGCTGCTACATTCTGCACTGCCTGAAGCACTTTCCACACCTCAACCTGCCACTGCCAGACTCTGTGATGCTGCTATTCTTGGCAGTGCCACTGCCCGACTATGGTCTGCTGCTAATCCTGGCAGTGCCTGGCCCAGAAGAAGAAGTGTGTGCACCTTAACCAGTCAGAACAATTTTGCTCACCTCAACCTGCCACTGCCAAACCCTGAAGGATGCTGCTACCTTCTGCACTGCCTGGAGCATTTACCACTCCTCAACCTGCCACTACCAGACTCTGAAGGTTGCTGCTATTCTTGGCAGTGCCACTGCCAGACCCTGAAGGATGCTGCTATTCTTGGCAGTGCCACTGCCAGACCCTGAAGGATGCTGCTAATCTTGGCAGTACCACTGCCAGACTATGGGATGCTACTAATTGTGGCAGTTCCTGGCCCAGAAGAAGACGTTTGTGTACCTTAACCAGTCAGAACAATTTTGCCCACCTCAACCTGCCACTGCCAGACTCTGGAGGATGCTGCTACATTCTGCACTGCCTGAAGCATTTTCCACACCTCAACCTGCCACTGCCAGACTCTGTGATGCTGCTATTTTGGGCAGTGCCATTGCCAGACTCTGAGATGCTGCTAGCCTTTACCATGCCACTGCCAGACTATGGGCTGCTGCTAATCTTGGCAGTGCCTGGCCCAGAAGGAGACATTTGTGTACCTTAACCAGTCAGAACAATTTTACCCACCTCAAGCTGCCACTGCCATACCCTAAAGGGTGCTGCTACATTCTGCACTGCCTGAAGCATTTTCCACACCTCAACCTGCCACTGCCAGACCCTGAAGGATGCTGCTAATCTTGGCAGTACCACTGCCAGACGCTGAGATGCTGCTAGCCTTCACCGTGCCACTGCCAGACTATGGGAGTCTGCTATTCTTGGCAGTGGCACTGCCAGACTATGGGATGCTACTAATCTTGGCAGTTCCTGGCCCAGGAGAAGTAGTTTGTGCACCTTAACCAGTCAGAACAATGTTACCCACCTCAACCTGCTACTGCCAAACCCTGAAGGGTGCTGCTACATTCTGCACTGTCAGAAGCATTTTCCACACCTCAACCTGCCACTGACAGACCCTGAAGGATGCTGCTAATCTTGGCAGTACCACTGCCAGACTCTGAGATGCTGCTAGCCTTCACCATGCTACTGTCAGACTATGGGCTGCTGATAATCTTGCCAGTGCCTGGCCCAGAAGAACTCTTTGGCACAATTGAACTTTCCACTGTCTGAACAAGGACCCACCATACTGTTGCCTGGCAAAAAACAGGAGATGGAGATTCTGTGAGTCTGCAGAATGCCCTTGCACTTTAGCAGGTATCAGCTCATAGGAACATCAAGCAGCAAGCGCTGCACCCCATGCCACGAACTGCTCTCTTCTGATGAGTACCAAAAAGTACGAAACATACGTAATTTGCGTATGTAAAGTGATGTTCAGAATTGCTTTGGAAGCATTTAAACAAGTGTGAAAAAACATGGAGCATTGGCCTATATTGCTGTTATTCTGGGGGGTCTGAAATGAGTATGCAAGCTGAAGAGCAACTTTCCCAAGAAGAACATTTCCGCACTTGCAGTCCCCCAAATTGAACCCAGAACATTTTTTGCCAGCATGCTCCACACCATGCGATATCAAGTGAGTGACAGTTTTCCTGACAGACCAACTTTGATTTCAGTGTACAAAATATAAGTTATCTGATTAATGTGGGAGGTAAACATATAATCCTTGAAATAGAAGTATATTTGTAAATGTTGTAGTCAGCCTACACGTAAGTTAATGGAGTAGCAACATTAGGCTACTTTGGGCTACTTTGGGCTACCGTTTCGTTGCTTTTGGGCTTGAAAGTTCTGAAAAAATATGGCAACCCTTGTCGCGAGGGCCGTCTTAAACCGATCTCCATGGCAATGGCCGCTACCCACATTCGGCGATCGGCCGATTACTTGCTGGTGGAGCCTCTGCTCACCACATGGAGACTTATACACCGGAGCCCTCTTTTACTTAAACAGTGAGTCCTGTCATCTCTGGTGAATAGGTATCCGCACCTGATTTATTTTAAACCATGCAGGTTTATACAGCGATTTGCAGACATATCTCCTTTCTATATTTAGACGCCGTTATGCATTTACACGCAGACGTCCCCTCCTGAGGGCCCATATTGGGAGCACTCTTACCTTTTGTGGAGGTGAGTTGTTTATAGACCTTTGCGTTTATTCGTTGTTCTTTCCCGTATGGCCCATATAGCTCATGACCTTTGGACTCCCTTTTTATGTGTCTTTCCTAGTTTGTGTGGACCACGCGAACACCGCCCTTTTGAGGCGGCTTAGCTTGCCGAGTTCTCTGCATCATTGGAGCAGTGCCTCGGAGTCTCCATGCAGCCACGAGACACTCGAAACCACCTGATCTAGCCGAATCCTTTATTATGGACCTTATGCTGTGTTGAATATTGAACCTCATTTTTACAGTCGGGCAGCCTTGAGTGGTAAGCGGCATGTCCAGCACCCGTTAGATTTATTTTTGCATTTTTACAGCTACGCCATCAGCAGAGACCTTTTACATTTTGTATTTACATTTGTCACTCTTAGGTCTTCATCTGGACCCTAATTTGTATTTATCTCCGTTGAATCTTTGCTACCGCCTTGCTGTATGTTGTCTCTTGTCAAATTCAGGTATCGTATTTGTGTGTTTGTATGTTCTTAATGTTCAGTCCATAACTTTGGACTGTGACTATATCACCCGATGAACACTGATTTCCCACCCGGGTCATTATATCGTGAGGGGCATATACTGTATCTTTTCTGTTTCACTTTGTGTTCTTTGGAAGCATTGCATGTATTAGTATTGATCTTGCATACCGGGATATACTTATGCATGTGGTATTATCTTTCAGAGCACGCAGTGGCGGGACTATCTGCGTTCTTCCTTCTTTTATTATTACGTTTTTTTTCCTTTTCCTGTGCACCAAGTACCCACGTAACTTTTAAATATTTTCATCCTGTTCTGAAACTGTGCCTCTCAACCGTTTTCCACTTGGACCACCCAGATTGATACAGTAACTAAATGTATGTCTGTACCAGACCATGCCTAGGGAGAAAAAATTAATCTTTGGTTCATTCTGTTTTTTGTGTATTTCAGGCACGACCCTTGGCCATTTCTCTTATGACGTTTATGCCCTGAGGAAGGTGAGACCCAAATCTGGGTCGAACACCGAAACGCACGTCGGCGTTTTCATATATTTGTGGACCCTTCTTTCATCAATTTTATCCCCCTACTCAATCTTTGAGAATTATTGTTGTACTATTGTTTTTAAGTATATATGTCATCTGATGATACATTGTGGATATCCTATTTATTGTTTATACTGTTCATGTTTTTCTTTACATGAAAATATTATATACATTAATTTGTAGCAAACATTGATGTTACTTATGCCTATGTGGGGAATTGGTCCACTCATTTTTCTCAATTGTTAACTATGAATTACTGGATCCCTGAGCTTCAGGACTTATGAGTATGTGTGGGTCTGCAACTGGATGTTTGGATGATTGAGTGTGTTTGTTGTGGGATGTGCCTTATTTTTATTATGTTGTCATTCATTGAAACTCCTTATCTATTTATGAATCAAAAACAATGAAATAATTTTGATATTATTTGATATTTCTATATTGGTGTGTCCCTGTTGGCCAGAAATTCAGACATTTGCAATCTTGTGACGCTATGCACTCTGATATTTAAATAGGAAGACAATGTTTTTCTTTGAGCAGTTTTCCCCCATTTTTCTCTACCTTTATCCTTTGTACGGGAGCCCCCTTTTTTTGAGTGGTTGCCTTTGCATACACTGCCTCCCTGCTTGTTGTGCCTATTGTGTGAACACTCTGAAGCCCAAGCCAAGAATTACGGTACATGACACTAATGCCACTATCATGATGATGAAAGATATCAATGACCTCATGTTAATTGTTTATTTTTTAATATTGACAATGCATGTATCAGCTTGTTGTGGCAGTACATATCTTCTGTATGAGGTTATTTGTTCTTAGACAGTAACAACATGTTTATCAAATGCTAAAAGGAGGGTCTGTTGGAATAGAAATGTTTTTAGCCGAATTCTCTATGCATTGTACAACTTAAGTTAGCATTCGCTGCACCATTTTTTATTCACCCGCCATTACGAGCCTTGATCGAAACTAACTTCTGTCTCATTTTCTGTTTGCCTCAGCTGAAAGCAGCTGTGATAGTTATTTTTTGTTTCTCCAAGGCTGAGCTTTGCTGTGCTAATGAATACACTGTCTTTGCTAGTGAATACCTTTCCCTGTAGATAGGCCTGCTCCTACCCTTAGAGCCGCGGGCACAGTCAGTGACCTTGGCGTTGAGATAGCATGTACCCGGTCTCAGGACCTAGACCCATCCTTCTGTACCCCCTTTGTTGACCAGCTACCAACTGCAAATTTCCAGTAAGGGCGTGACATTATCGGTTCTGAACTGTATTTCATATGTTGCTATGCTTGCTGAAGTCAGTCCCTCTGCAGCAATCCAAGGATGCTGGTCAGACCGGACTCCACTCGAGTGTACCTCTAATAAAATACTTTGGTTTGTATTCTCTACTGTCTGACCAATTCTTTATTTGTGAGGAAGGCTGAGAGGTGGTCGTGAGTGACCCTAGTGACCCTAATTAGGTCACTTCCTTCAACAGTTTTCTAAACACTAACTGATCCTCAGTATCAAAGACTTAATACACAGTGGAGCAGCACTGAACTGACCCCTATTGTTGATCCAATCATAGAGATGGAAACTGATTATTTTAGAGAAAATACTTGCTGGTGGTAAGAGCATGGCTAGGATTCACTAATCAATAGGATTCCTGATGTTCTCCTTTCGAACATTGCCACCAATTTTACATCTTTCCAGTCTTGTTGTTTTCACCAGAGATACATTATTGTGTGTAATAAAGGCTTCTTAATATTGTCACACCATGTGGGAATGGCCTAGTGAGTTACAAGTCTCTAGAGGGAATGATGTTTCTGAATAAATCACTCACATTATCAATTATCAGGGGCTGTTGATGACCTGACTGATGATCTGGTTATTTGAGGGTTGCCTTGAGGCTCAGGAGAGTTGTGTAAGTTGGCAAAATAAGAGCTCCAAGTGTCATTAGCAACACTCTCACCTGTTTAAGATAAGGGCAGTACAGCACAAACTTTGGCTCCCAGAGACCAAGACCTCTTAAAGTCCTTGCTCCCCAAGTATGATGTGATGGTACTTCTCCATCCTTCCTTTCATCACATTTGTCACTTACTGCCTTTCCTTTTTTGTGCTGGGATAACGATAATTGTCAATCCCGGTATTGTTTTTTTTAGGTCTCTCAATGGCATCCTGGTGAATTGACGTTTCTTACTGATACCAAAGTTGAGGCCCACCGCTTAGATGCCCTTTGGTTTTAACTCTATTCCGGCATTTAACTGTAGAATACAATCTAAATGATAGCTGGACTGGTCAAAAGAGACACATGGGAATTCCTAGTATGCTGAGGACCAGGTGACAAGATACTGCTTTTAGGGGTGGTTGGACAGAGGGGCTCCAGTTATTTACCTGGCAAACAATTGTGAAGGTCCACACCCAATTTTCCTATACCACTGAATTTTGTTTGCCTCCCAAATCCTACTGGAGATTGTCAGACTCACTCTCTTGATACACTACGGATCTGGTATGAACACATTTTCTAGACATTCGTTTAGCTCAGTTTACCGCTGTAGGAAGGTGGCTCTGTATATACAAAACCAAAGTAAGGTATACTGTGCACAGAGTCCAGTGAATCCTCAAAGGTAGGCAGAGGTAAAAGTAGATAATACCTTACTCTCTATTTGTGGTAGTGTGGGCGAGTAGTAAGGCTTTATCATAGGGTAGTGTTAAGCATTTATTGTACACACTTAGGCAAGAAATGATGTCACACACTCAAAGACTGAACTCAGACCAATTTGTTTGTATAAAAATATTATTTAGTTGTATGTTATTTTCTAGAACCAAGCCTGGTACAGATAAGTGTAATAGTACTTTGCTAGAATAATGCAGTTAAATACAGTTTGAATGAAGTTGAAGGCAATTGGCTTGGTTACAGGTAAGTCACTTGTTAATAAAACAGTTAGAATTGCTTTTCAGTTACTATTGAGATTACTTGATATGTTACTTTTCAGATTACCTTTTAAGTTACTTTTTCTACTCAGTGTATTATGCCTAGATATCACACTGGGACATTTCCTAGATAATAGGTAGGTAAATCAGTTTTGGTACATATGCAGTTTCTTAAGGTTTTATACAAGCAAACGCCACAGTTAAAACTATTTTCACAAGAAATCAGTCAATGCAGTCCTATGGGAGAAACCCAGGTTTAACAGTAAGTACTTAGGTTTGGGAGTTGGTTTTCTGGGGTTCGAACAAGGGTTCCCCCAGAGTCAAGGATGTACTCTCAAAGCACCCTCAGCGGCACTAAAGCGGCTGGGTGCAGAGTGCTGGTTTGGTGTTGGGTGCCCTGTTTTAAATGGGGATTCTCCGGTTGCAACAAACACTGCAGACTTGGGGACGAAGATCTTCTGGAGGAGACCAATGGTTGGAGAGGTAAGTTCTGTGGCCCATTCTTGTTCAATTTGCGTGAGGTCTGTCGCTACCCAGATGCTCAACAAGCATAGCGTGGGTGTAGGGTCTATTGCCTTATCGCAAACCCTGGCAATTTGTCTGGTGACTTTGACCCAATATTCCGTTATACGGGGACAATCCCATAGTATATGAAAAAATTTGCCAGTCTGTGCGCACTGCCTGAGGCACTGGGAATCTGGACGCCTATTGAGTCTGTGCAACAGTCTGGCATCAAAATATACCCTATAAAGGACTCTAAGTTGCTCCAGTCGTAAACGCATGGGGTCGGCTACTTCTCTTGGCGATGATAATGCCTCCCTCCAGTCCTCATCGGGCAGGTCTCCCAAGTCGGCTTCCCAGGCCGCCCTAAGCTTAGTCATAGGATCACTTCTATTGTTGATCAGCTTCTTGTACGTGAGCGAAATGGCCTTACAGTTCATGGGGTCCAACAGGAGCCTATCCTCCAAGGGAGAGGAGTCCGGAAGGGGCCCGTCTTTGGGCCGTGCCCCATCTATAGCATGGCTAACCTGTAAGTAACTAAATCTCTCCGACGGGGCTAACTGGTACTTGGCTTGAAGTTCCGGGAAGGAAGCCTTTCGCCCTTTTACCCACATGTCACCTACCCTAGAGATTCCTATCAAGTCCCATTTATCGAATCCTGCGTATGAGCTAAGTCTCCCCAGTATGTCTGGCTCCCATAGTGGGGTTGCCTTCGTCAGGCGACCCCTCCAACCCATCTGGTTCTGCACCCCGTGCCACACTGCTACCGTGCGCTCCGTTGGGCCCGTCAATCCCAGCCTCTTGTGATTAGTATATAGGGCTCTATTATAACCCCCTTTTCCCAGCAGCCAGTGATCAGTGCGGAAGCTTGGGTCATCGTGCCCCCCAAACACCCAGCTGTTTATGGCCGTCAATTGTGAGGCTTGGTAGTAACGGCGCAAATCCGGCAGTCCTATTCCCCCATCATACCATCCCATAGTTAGTTTAGCCATTGCAATTCGCGGCGGCTTGTTGTCCCACAGCAATTCTCGTACCGCGGCCTCAATCTGTAAAAAGTAGGAATCAGGGACCCGGTCGGGCGTGTTCTGTAACACGTATAAAAACCGGGGCAGAGCGAGCATCTTGAATAAAGACGCTCTCCCCGACAGAGTTAGGGGAAGGGTTTTCCAGTGCGCCACGTCCGAGCAAAACCGATGTAATACGCCATGGAGATTCTTCTCCTGGGACAGCCCCACGTCAGTTGTGATGAAAATCCCCAAATAGGGGAACCCCTGACGGGCTATCGGGATGGTGTAACCTCTAGGACTTGAGGGGGTTACTCCCACAGGGAGTACATCTGGGACTTAGACCAGTTTATCTGATATCCTGAGTGCTCTCCAAATATATGGAAAATGTGGAGCACCCGACGAAGCGACCGGGCGGGTGAGGCCAGGTATAGCAGGATATCATCAGCGTACAGTGATATACGGTCTTCATTATCCTCCGTCCATCTCAGGCCTCTGATCTCCGGGTCTCCCCGTATCCACACCACCAGTGGCTCGAGAACCATGGCAAAGAGCAGGGGCGACAGAGGGAAACCCTGCCTGGTGCCACGACCGAGGGAGAAGGAGGAAGAGCGGTAATTATTCACCATGACATGTGCCCTGGGGAGCGCGTATAACAACTGAATCCAGCCCTTAAATTTGGGGCTGAATCCCATGCGATCGAGGACCGCAAATAGATAGTCCCATGCCACGGGGGTCGAATACCATACGCGCATCAAGTGCAAGGAGTATTGTCTCCTTCTCAAGGGTAGGCACCCGCCCAATGACTCCGTTAACCCTACGTAAATTACGCGCAGTATTCCTTCCCGGCATGAATCCCGACTGGTCCGGATGGATCAGGTCCGGCAGGAAGGGGAGTAGCCGATTCGCCAATACTTTGGTCAAAATCTTTGCCTCAATGGCAATCAGGGAGATAGGCCTATACGATTGGCACTCATCAACCGGCTTACCAGGTTTGTGGACCACCACTATGGCGGCTTCCCGAATATCCTTTGGCATTCGGGGCAGCTCTCGGCTTTCGTTATAAAGCCCGAGCAGATGGGGTGCCAACAAAGAGGCCATCAGTTTAAGTAATTCCACCGGGATGCCGTTGGGGCCAGCCGCTTTCCCAGACCGGATCTCTAGTATGGCCTTATGGACCTCCTCCGTGGTTAACTCTGCCTCCAACGCCCCACTGTCATGCTCGGACAGACCTCTAACTTGGATAGTGGCCAGCAGAGCAGCCGCCCAGGCCGCCTGGGAGGCCTCAGGTGCTGCGTAGACTGCTTTGTAATGTCGGGCAAATGTTTCCGCGATCTCTCGTGGGTCTGTAATCTGGTCACCACTAGCCCCTTTGAGTGCACGCACCCAACGCGACGCCCGCTCCCTCCGTTCCAACCAGGCCAGAAGTCTCCCAGTGCGCTCCCCCTGCTCATAGATTCTGTGACGGCTGGCCAGCAATCTCCTGCTCACGTCCTCCAGTAACAGCTGTTTGTATTCCTGGCTCTTTATGCTTAATATGTGATGCGTATCTTCCCCCGGGACCCGGAAGTTCTCATATTCTAGTCTTAGGATGTCTGCCTCCATATCACGCACCCTTTTACGGCGCTCGTCTCTGAGGCCAGTCATCACTGACAGCGCTCTCCCCTTAATAACCGCCCCATATGCTTCCCACAAGGTAACCGCCGATGTGACCGAGCCAGTATTTTCTGCAAAGTAGTATTCCGTATCTGCCCGTAACGACTCCCTAATCTTAGGGACCTTAAATGCCCAAGGTGGTATCCGTAAGGGGCCCGGCTGCGGCGGGTGCCGCCGCCCCAAGACCGTACTCACCGGGGAGTGGTCTGAAATGACCCGTGCCAGACACCTGGTGTCTGAGAAGTCCTGGGCGTGTTGAGCGTGCGTGAATAGATAATCCAGTCTCGACTGACTCCCATGAGCCCCCGAGTGAAATGTAAAATGTGTGTCTCTGACATGTGTCCACCTCCAGACATCTACCAACCCCAGGGCGTCGACAAACCCACGAAACCGGGAACCGCGCGCAGGATCCGGCCGGGGGGGATCTATCCACTAAGCCATCCATAGTCAGGTTGAAGTCACCCCCAACCACCAGAGTCCCACTTGGGAGGTCCAGAAGCAGCGTTGCTACATCTGACAATGTAGTACTCTGCAAGCCAGGCGGTGCGTACACCGAAACGAAATTAAGGACTCTACCCTCCCAACTTCCCGTGCAAGCCACATATCTCCCTAAGGGGTCAGTCCAGGTTTTGTGATGGATGTATGGACAGGATTTCCTCAAGAGTATACCCACCCCTCTAGACCCCGACGTGAAGCCCGAGTGTGCCATCATGCGGAACCCCCTCCTATCCAAGGCCCTGCAAGAGTTACCATGCAGATGGGTCTCCTGTAGGAACACCACATCCAGTCCCTGACGATGAACATATTGCAATACCACCCCCCGCTTTATCCTGTCACCCAATCCGTTTACGTTCCAAGTTACTAGCCTAAGTCCCTTTACTGCTGCCATGTCTGTCTAGTCGCAACTGACCTGCCCGCCCTGGGGGTACAAAATAGCCGCTCCCCGGCAGAGTGACGGATATGGTATCAACCGGCCATCTCCTAGAAATACACAGAACTTGAATGGTTTCCGCTGTCAACTGAAAAAAACACCAACTTGTTTCAAATCGAAAAACATCATCGATATTTTCCTCCGACCCCCCCACCCTCGCCCCTCCCCCCCAACTGATCGAAATTCCCTGTACTGCAAACCAAAAAGACAAACCCCCCGCCCTGCTTCCCTGCATCGCGGACCTGAAACTGCCCGACCCCCCCAACCTGCAGAGTGCCTGTCGCCCCCCCAAATACAACTCTAGGGAACACTGATAACCCCACTCCCTGTGCAGGTTAACTATCAAGATTGCACTCCTTCCCTTCAGCCCGCCCCCCGCCCCAAATTTCTTGTACCACGATCGGACTCAGGTCCAGTACCCCCCCATCTGGCATCCTTGTACCGGCTTCCCCGTGCATAGTTTCCACCAATCCAAGAGTCAGTCTATTAGGATCAGTTCAGTTCTGTGCCGATAGGCCACCCTGTCAGTTGCCAAAGGATGTGGTGGCCCCAAGGAGATCATCCCAATAAGTCAATACAGAATGTGTTCCCTGTGAGGCCGCACCATGCAACTCCCACTTAGAAGAGGATAATATGGTCTCTCTTGAATGTGCTACCTCTCGCCAATGTCCCCTCGCCCACCCCCCCATGACACCCCGGGTCAAACAGGCAAACCGTATCCAGTCTCACCCGGTGCCCGACTGGCACCCTTCCTCCTGTTCCCGGTGTGTCGAGTCAAAGTGCTCCCTGGGGTTTCGGGGCTGGCGCCAGTCCACCTCCGTATCCACCTCCGATGGTGTCTTATGCCTTTTCCTCTCCACTTTGCGCCACCCCTCCAACCATTCCCAGGCCTCCTCTGGGCAGGTGAAAAACCAGGTTTTGCCGTGCGCCTCCACCTGCAATTTCGCTAGGAACATCATAGCGTACTTAAGTTCCTGTTCTCTAAGCGCCCTCTTGACCTCCAGGAAACTGCGCCTCTGCTTCTGCACTCGCATCATGAAATCCGGGAAGAACCTGATCTGACTGTTCTCCATGTGGAGTGGTGGAGCCGCCCTTGCCGTCTGCAAAATTACGTCCCGATCACGAAAGTTGAACACCCTTGCCAACAGTGGCCTCGGCGGGGCCCCCGGTTTCGGTCGATCAGGTCCTCAACGAACAGGTCCGCTGCCGGCCCCTCTGCCTTCTCCGGGACCCCAATTATGCGTATGTTATTTCTGCGCATTCGGCCTTCGTAGTCGTCCAATTGTAAGGCCATCGCCTCTTGGGCCGAGCTAAGTATCTTGACCTGTTCCTTAAGCCGGGTAGTATCATTAGTGAGATCCTTGGCAGTGCTCTCAACCGACCCCATTCTTTCAGTGAGTTTTTTCATGTTCTCGCGAATCAAAGTCACCTCCATTGCCACAGAGTCTATTCTGACCTCCAGGGAAGTCCTGACACCCATGATTGCCTCCAGCAGCTCCCTGTTTGAAGGCTCCGGGGTGTCCCCCGGCTGTGCCGACTCTCTTTTGCTATCAGGCGCCTGTTTCTGCCATGCGAATTTGTCCAGTTTTGCCTGGGTCGCAGTCTTGGATACCCTGCCGGAAGTCATGGTTTAGGTTCCCAGGGCCGAAACTGGTACACGAGCCACCCCGCTAATAGCCGCCGCCGCCTGCCGTGGGAATCCCCACTCGGCCTGTCGGTTTTCACGGTTAGCTCTCCGCACTGGGATGAGGTCTGGTAGGCCAAGACACTGGTTCTTTACAGCCGGTCAGCCCCGCCGCGGCCACCAACCCGAGGGGCCCCGACTCTCTGCTGCAGCTGGTGTCCCCCCTCGTCGCCAAAAGGAGATGTCAAGACGTCAAATGCGCGGGCACAGTGGTCAGATCACCTTCGTCTGGGGGGCGCGCCCTTCTCCGTGCCCCATATCCAGACCATGAAACCGTAGGGGCCCGGTACCGTTGTCATGTTTTGCCCCCCTGGTCCTCGCACGGCCCCTCAGGGGGTTCAGGAGCTCCTTCAACTATGCCCACGTGAGTCACCTTGGGGTACGCCCTGGTTCGGCACACAGTCACTGCCCCAGGGGCCCCACGCCCCTCACTCTCCAGTACGCAGTATTCACCCTGCACGCGGGCTCCCAGCGGGTCAGTCCCCCCGGCAGCCCAGCGGGGGCTCGGGCGTCTCACCTCCAGCGACCCTCGCCCCCCGGAGACACGGGCCCCCTGACGAGCCGCTGCCACTAAAATATTGTTCACCCCCGCTGGGTTCCGAGAGGTCCATAGAGGGCGCCACCCTAGGGGCTCCAGCCGCCACAGATCTGCTCAGCTAGCGCCACTCACCGCTGCCTGTCAGGTATCCTCCACCGGGCAGCGAACAGGCCCTCCGAGTGTCGTGGGGTCCGGGCCCCACCTCCCGATGTCGAGGACGGGTCCTCTCAGCCCCAGGGCTACGATCGCCAACCTCCGTAGTCGTATGGGGGTTAACCTGTCCCGGGCGCACTCTCAGCCACTCTCTGACAACAGCGCCGGGCCAGGCCTCAGCCACGGGCTCGCGCACTCCACTGGCCGGTCCTCTCTGCACCTCCGCCAGCCCAGTGCCTCAAGTCTCACGGGCCAATGGAGCTCCGACCGCCAACTTGCTGAGTTATCCACCAAACTCGGCCCGGGAGACCCTGAGCCTCCCCACAGTAGGAATCTGACTTCGGGGCCGAGGGCAGGCCCGCCGGGAAGCAGTTACGACGGATGATGCGGGAGTGGCGCATCGGAGTATAACTACCGAGCGGCCATTCCCGTCGGCGGTTAGCCACGCCCCGACTATATGACAATTTTTAAAAGAATTTACACAACGATTGAGGCGCATAAAACTCATACATGTGGATGACACAACCCTCGTGCCCTAAATACATAACTCACAAATACATTAATTCACATTTACCCGCTTCTGTTCAGTAGCTTTCAGCAGAACTCTGCTACACGGAACACAAATTGAAATATAAAATAAATGTAATCTTGCACGTGTCCTTGCCACAACTTTATTTAATCTCTTCACACCGGATTTAGCTTGCAACTACACAGATAACCCTCCGTTCCACCTCTGCTTCCCCGCATCCCCGTCTTAGTTAGATTGGCAAATAGTCTAGTTTTATGTGATTGTTGCCGGACATGCCTGCAGGGAGTTTTAGACACTCTAGGGAGTTACAATGGTAATGTTTCTGTGAACGTTATTATGTTAAATTGGATTAAGTGGGTATCAAAGACCAGCGTGATGAGCTGTTTTCTCAAGAAGTGGTGGAAAGTTAAGACGCAGCCGCTATAACTAAACGCACAAACGCACTCCTGGATGGGTTGCCATAATATGCCTGAAAGGTAGGATGCTATGGGATTTGCGAAATGTGGTAGTGTTATGATATCCTTAAAGGTTCATTTGCATAGATCTAATGGACTCCGTGTATGCTAATAATCTTTTTGTTAACTTTTTGTCTTGGTGCCAATGCCTTATCAGACTAGTGGTGCAACGCTGGCATCAGCGTCCATGACAGTAATTCAAGCCTCACGCGCCGCATGCGCCCACCTGCCTCTCTATTGCCCCATGTCATTAAGAACACGAGAAGGCCATAGCGCTAAAGATAGTGTTATCTTGTGTGCCACGGTTTTCAGGCAGTAAAACCAAGAGCTGCCACTTTTTATTTGCA
This sequence comes from Triturus cristatus, assembly GCF_964204655.1. NCBI lineage: Eukaryota > Metazoa > Chordata > Amphibia > Caudata > Salamandridae > Triturus > Triturus cristatus. Next base: position 317,920,258 of record NC_140586.1, on the reverse strand, counting down.
GGGCACGGGTGATTTCTTTGTGTATTCGGATGACTGGAAGCCGAGCCAGTCCCCAGGGGATGCATATCCGACAATAATCGCTCTGGAAACTACCCCTGTCCTAGAGATGTGCTGTGTGCATTACATTTAGTACTGTAACACCTGTGTTTAACGTACTTAAAAACAGTAAAACTTGGTATTAACGGATATATAATTATTAGTTATTATTTTATCAAGTGAAACCTGCGGCATGACTTACATTAATGTGCTCTTTATTCTAGCTAGTGCTTTTGAAAAAAATCTGAATAAATACTTTTGTAAAATAAGTAAACTTTTACAGCTTTGCGGCTCCTAATGCTGACGAACAGTTGAGTTGCTTTATTAACCTTCTTGCTTTCTCAAATTTGCTTGAAAATGCAGCATTTGTCTGCTCTTTTTTAAAAAACTTCTCAGGGGGGGAACCCTCCGAGTCACCCTTGGGTTGTTCGGGCTCGCTCGCTGCGCTTGCTCAACACTATGCACTCCACCGCAAACTGTACGCCACACCACTTTCAGATGTCACCAGCCGCCACTGCCGGGTTGGGTTCTCTGGCCTCAGTATACAGGAGTCTCTCCTCCCAATACGCTCTGTGGGTAGCACTAACATCTCTCTTTTCCTGTGCAGCACCTTGCTGCCTCAGGCTTCAAGAATTGGACAGGTCTGCCGTCCAATGCACAGCTGTTCCCTAGTGGGCCCCCCTGGGCCCAAGAGCTCAACCTGGTAAGTGTCAAATTCCATGGGCTCAGTTCCCTCTGAGGCTTCCAAGTCCTCTCCCTGAGAAGAGGGGTCCTGAGTCGTTGGCTGTTCAGAAGCTGGTTTCCCACTCTTCTTACCTTTTCTCTTGGAATGTTGGGCCATTCTTTCAGGCTCCAACACTTCTTTTTCACCCTGTTTCCGGCTCTGTGCTCTAGTCTTGACACACACAATCACAGGGATGTCCAGCATTGCTGCATGAATTTTCAATTCTACCTCAGCCCGTTATGAGGTCTCCAGGTCGTTTCCAAGCAGACAGGCAGTTGGAAGCTTTGAGGAGACCATTAGCTGTTTCAGGCCAGTAACGCCCCCCCACCCCCCAGTTTAATGTTACCATAGCCACGGCATGGCTAGTAGTAACACTGTCAGCGTTGGTAACAGGATAAGATTTTCTAATCAGGTATTGCTCTGGGGAAAACAGTGTGTCTCTCACCATGGTGACAGTGGCACCTGTATCCCTCAGGGCTTCCCATCACCCCCCTGAGCAAGTTTTTGGGGCCCTTTAGAAGACTTTGTCTTTTTGTCTTTGGGGTTCTCACCTCTTTCCCCTGGGGATGTTTGGTAACCGCTTTCTTTTGGTCACCCCCAGTGTATGTTTTTGTTACTCTAGTCTTGACCCAGTGGTCTGCCTTCTTTCCCAATCCTTGGGGAGAAATTAGACCTAGGTCTGCCAGATGTTGATGCAACTTCTCATTAGTGCAATTACTCAAAATATGTTCTTTCATAAAAAGATTGTACAGTCTATTGAGATCATGCACATTATTTCCAGTTAATCATCCATCTAGTGTCTTAACTGAGTAGTCTACGAAGTCAATCCAGGACTGGTTTGGGGTTTTGAATAGCCCCTCTGAATCTAATCCTATAGTTCTCAGTTGTCAGCCCAAAGCCCTCAGTCAGAGTGTTTTCATGAGGTCATAATACCCAGCATCTGCCCAGCAACGGTCAGGAGTCTGTCCCTGCAGTTACCAGTGAACAGTTCCCAAAGGAGTGCCCCCAGTGTGACTTCCTTACTTTTCTCATTTCACAAGCTCTCTCAAAAGCTGTGAACCATTTGGTGATGTCGTCACCATCCTCAAATTTGGGGGCAATCCCGTTGGGGATTTTGGGATCATAAGATTGCTCTATGTCCCTATTTATTAAGTTTCTGCCACCATTGATAGGAGCTACGCCCATCTCTGCTCTTTCTTTTTCTAGAGCCAGGAGTCTGGTCTCTAGGTCTAATCTTTTGGTCAATCTCACTAAGAGGTTGGTCTTTTCATTGAGGTTGTCCTCAATGGACTCAGAAGCACCTGACCCACCTGCGTGGGATCAAGGTGCTGTGAGCTGTATTCTTGGAGTCAGGTGTACAGGGACCCTGTTCTCCCTTGGAAGTGAGAGGGGTTTGAAGATATCTTCATACCCTCCATCATCTTCCCCATCTAAGAGGTCTTCACCTTGATTAGAGCGGTGGTTCTTAGCATACCCTGCCAACAGCTCCTGGAGCTTTTGTTTGGAGGTATGGGACCCCATGGTAATGTTCTTAAGTTTATGTAGAGACCTTAACTCCCTAAATTCTAGGTGGAAAAAAGGGTTGCGGCCGAGCTCATCAACCATGTTCTTTATGTCATTGGTTATATTTTCACGAATAGCTGGGTTCTTGTTAAGAGACATTCTACAAAAAGATTCTACCCCTTTTACCCCTAACTATAGTGAGTTTTTATTTTTCAAAAATTCTAAAGGGACTTAACCAAGGCCCTAAAAAGACTTTTAGTACATTGGAAAAATTTGTCAATTCAAAAAATTCAGAATTCTAACGACAATTTAAGAGTTCTGTTGTCTAATCAGGTGTTGCCAATTGCATTTTACAACAGTACAGTTTGGGTACTGGTCTCTGACAAGAATCTTGTTGCTACGTCAATTTTCATCTTACAGCAATTTAAATGGAACTTTCTTTATGGTCTTTATAAAGTTACCTGGGTTCTTTAATGGCAGTTTGTATCGGTGCCTCATGCGCTTTGCGCACCCTGCTCCTGTGTAAAACAATCTAGATGGATTAAGAGAGTGATGATTTGTGAGTGATGATCACTTTCATGCTGAATGTCCATGTAGAAATCATGAAATTGATGATAAGTTCAACATCCCTGGTTGTTCAATTTAATCTCTGTACCATGCGCAGCTGCCTGGTATATCTCTGTGGAATTGGCCATTTACACATCGTGTGTTCTTCAATACACTCCAGTGTTGTTCTCCCTCGCTTGTGATTGGTGTTAGCGCTGATTGCTGCTGGTTCCAGAATAATAATAATAATAATAATTGGGATTTTATAAAGCGCAAACAACCCAGAGGCCTCGTAGCGCTGTGTATAGTCAGACTGTTAAGATAAGTGAGTTAAAAGAACATACAGTTAAAAATGAGGAAAATTAAGCAAATAAGTGGGTTTTTAGTTCCTTCCGAAATTTTAAAAGGTTAGGTTCGCTGCGAAGGGAAATGGGCAAAGAGTTCCATGACTTTGCGGCGTTCCAAGAAAAGGAGCGTCCGCCCCATCTGGTGCGTCTGATTTTGTTTACAGTGGCTAAAGAAGCTGTGCTAGATCGCAAAGCTCTGTGGGGGAGGTAGGGGTTAGCCAAGGAACAGATCATGGTTGGAGCGGTCTTCCACATGGCTTTGTGCATGATACACATGGATTTGAATAGCACTCTGGCTTTAATGGGAAGCCAATGCAGCTTCCTCAAAGCCGCTGTGCCCGATTCCCGTTGATTTAGCCCCAGTAAAAGACGAGCCGCAGCGTTTTGGGCCACCTGCATCTTTCTTGTTGTGGCGATGGGAGCCCCTAAATATAGGGAGTTCCCATAGTCCAACCGAGACAATATAATGGCTTGCACCATTATTCTGCGGGCTTCAAAAGGGAGAAGTGGCAGCACTTTCCTCAACATGCGCATGAGCCCAAAACACGTGGCGGACAGAGTGGTAGCTTGTTGCAAGAAGCTGAGGTTTGCATCCAGCCATATGCCCAAGCTCTTTATATGAGGTTTTGGTTGGGGCGGGGGGCCCATACATGGGGGCCAATCCGTCATAGGGCTGGGAATGGTTGAATTACCTAGCATCATGAGCTCCGTTTTTTCGCCATTTAATTTCAGATGTGAGGCAGCCATCCACTGGGCAACCGCTACCAGGCAGTTACTTAGGTTCAAACGGGAAGAGTCAGATTGATTCATAGACACAACTAATTGTGTATCGTCGGCGTAGGTCACTATGCCTACGCCGAATGAGTGCACTATGTCAGCAAGAGGCTGCATATAAATATTAAAAAGTGTAGGGCTCAAGGCAGAGCCCTGCGGCACGCCTTGAGCCAAAGGCCAGGTTTTTGAATGGGTGGTACCCTCAACAACCTTGAATGAGCGATTATCCAAAAGAGACTGGAGCCAGTGCATAGCTTTCCCAGAAATTCCCATTTGGTGGAGGCGAAGTAGAAGGATGCTGGTATTAACAGTATCGAAGGCGGCACTAAGGTCGAGCAGCATAATTGCCGTAGTGCCGCCCTGATCCATTTGTTTCCTAGCCAGCTCGGTTACCGCCAAAAGAGCTGCCTCTGTTCCTAACTTAGGACGGAAGCCTGCTTGGGACTCATGAAGTAAATGATGATTTTCCAGGAATTGAGTGATAGATGCATTAATATGTTTTTCTAGAAGTTTACTGACCCACGGAAGAAGAGAAATAGGTCGGTAATTGGCCATGTTTTCAGGGTCCAAGCTAGGTTTTTTCAGTAATGCCCTAACTTGTGCCTGTTTCCAAGCCGTGGGTACTGAGCCCATAATAATAGAGGCATTCAAAATGTTGAGGATAACCGGTTTGATGGAGTCTTTGACCTTTAATAGCTGACAGGGGGGAGCCGGATCCGTGGGAGACCCAGATTTAATTTTCAGCATGAGAGCCTCAAGAGTTTCCTCATCAAGCAGCGGAAACTCATCTAGTTTGTGAGTCACGGTACTAGGTAAAATAATTCCTTCGTCCTGAATGAGATTGGGAGCGTTAAAAGCCGATGCGATTTTCTGTATTTTATCCTGGAAATATTCCGCTTGACTATCGCAGCGAGTCTGGGCTTTGCTAGGGTCAGTGGGAGTTAGGGGGATATCAGTGAGGAATTTAGCTATTTGAAAAATTTCTCTAGATGAATTGGAAGCAGTCGCAATTCTTTCCTCGAAGTACAAGGCTTTGATGCATCTAATTTCTGTTTTATATTTTTTGATGGCTTCAAGATGGATGGTTTTGTCTATATTGCTCCTAGAGATTCTCCAATTCCTTTCAAGCTTCCTACATACCCTTTTTAATTCTTTAAGTTGGGGGGAGTACCACGGTGATGCCTTGGATTTAGTCTTTTCTTTAAGGGCTTTAATGGGTGCGATAGAATCCAGGGAAGCATGCATCCAGTTAATATAATTCTCATACTGAGAGGTCGGATCTGTCTCACTTTGGAAGGGGGCCAAGGAGAGAGAATTGGCCCATTGATCCGAGGAGATTTTCGACCAATCTCTACCTAATATGGTGGTGCGATGGGGAGCCTGGAGTGGCATGGCCGGCATCCACTGTAGAGGTATTAAAAAATGATCCGTCCATGTGAGGGGCAAGGGGGTCCCTACCTCCAGTCTATGATCATTGCTGAAGATCCCATCTAAAAGATGGCCCTTTTCATGTGTGGGTTCAAAGCCCTTCTGTACAATCTGGAGAGCCGCTAGACTGTCCAGAAGTGCCTTGGCCGAGGAGTTATTAGGGTCATCTAGATGAATATTGATGTCTCCCAATAGAGAAAAGTAAGGTTTATTGACTACTAACTCCGCGATAGTAGAATGGAGTGAGTCCAGGAATTCTCCCAATTGATTAGGGGGGCGATAAATAAGAGCGCCAGAGAATGAGACAGTAGGAGAAAACTCCAGTGTGAAAAACATACTCTCACAATTGGAGATATTGGCCGAAGTGGTCCTACATAGGTAATGGTTTTTGTAGAGAATACCTAAGCCTCCTCCTCTACCTTCTGGCCTGTCCACCCTCTGCAATGCATATCCCAGTTGCAAGAGAGAAATAATGTCTGGATCAGACACATCTTTTAGCCACGTTTCAGTCAGAAATATAGCGTCAGGGCTAATCTCTTCTAAAAGAAGTGACATTTGTACTGCATGTTTGGTAAGTGATCGACAGTTTAACAGGAACATTTTATAAGTTTTGGCAGGGTGCAAGTTGCCTTCATGGCTAGAGAGTAGGAACTTGCAGTGGGAGCAAGTTCCAGTACTAGTGTTAGGATGGATAGAGTGCCGGCAGTTATCATCAATTAATGGCATTAGGTTTTTTAATAAGGTGGCATCATACTGCTTGAGCGTATTGCAGTCTGTTCTGCTTTGAGCAGGGGGGGTGGCCCCTGGTCCCGTCCGGTCGCGGACGGGCGCAAACGGGCTCGCCTTTGGCGCGCCCGCTGCGTCCGCCCGCTGCGCGGACGGGCGGGTCTGCTGTTTTTATCCATTGAGAGGGGAGGGAGGAGGGTGGGATAAGCGATCGTCTAGACCGCGATCCTTCCCCTACCCAAGATGGCGCCTAAAGTGAATTGAGTGCCTAGCGCCCGATAATAGCGGCGCTCGATCAGCTGGGCGGGAGGAGGGCAGCCGTGGACGCCGTCAATCTCATACCACGGTAGGACTGTTTAAAAGCTGTCCATTAAAATATATACAGTATTTAAAATCAGTTCCTTCAGCAAGTTAATCAATAACACGCAATGCAATAAATCACAAGTTATTTGTAGTAGTCAATAACAGGAATAGCAGGAATAGCAACAGTCACTCGTAAGGGCAAGAGCGCAAAAGAGCCCCCGGCTTCCGCCTCAGGGGTGGGAGAATAAGTATGACAAATACCACGAGGGAGCGGAGTTCCTGCCTTTTGAATCCTGGGAGGGCGGGATAAGCGATCGTCTAGACCGCGATCCTTCCCCTACCCAAGATGGCGCCTAAAGTGAATTGAGTGCCTAGCGCCCGATAATAGCGGCGCTCGATCAGCTGGGCGGGAGGAGGGCAGCCGTGGACGCCGTCAATCTCATACCACGGTAGGACTGTTTAAAAGCTGTCCATTAAAATATATACAGTATTTAAAATCAGTTCCTTCAGCAAGTTAATCAATAACACGCAATGCAATAAATCACAAGTTATTTGTAGTAGTCAATAACAGGAATAGCAGGAATAGCAACAGTCACTCGTAAGGGCAAGAGCGCAAAAGAGCCCCCGGCTTCCGCCTCAGGGGTGGGAGAATAAGTATGACAAATACGTCATCAGGTATCAATCTCTTTGTCTATAAAGCTACCTGCACGGAGAGGAAGAGTTCCATTGGTGAATAGACCCATCTGCACAATGGATTCTCGTGGAATGGCGATAGTATCATGTTCTGTCTTTGACTCAGTTTCTTGTTGCAAAACCCACTTGTCCTCTGGATGGGACGGCAATATAGAAAGTCATCAAACTGTAGTGAACATTTGTTGAGGCGGTAGGTACCAATAAGGAGGTTCTGATTGCTAAAAGGAAGGTGGATGAGTAGGTGCTCTTGCTAAAGACCCCATGTCTTGTGAAAAAAGAAATTACTAAGCTTCTGCATGTACTCTGGACAGCTAAACTCGTATATTGTAACTGATTGGATTGGACTGGCCATGGCCTTGGTGCACTCAAGATTTGACTACTGCAACATTGTCAATGCCAGATCACAAAAGAGCTTGTGAAGCTACAACAGCTGCAAAACCGAGATGCCAGGCTCTGTCTCAACTTAAAGCCATAAGCTCATATTAGTCCCGCCTCCAAAGGACATTAGCTTCCTATGACACAGGAAATAGAATTAAAACTTCTCTGTGCTATTTTCACAGCCTGAGAAGGCCGTGACCCCAAATATTCCAAGCCTTAATTTCTTTTCGCTCTGCCACAACTTCAGATCCAGCAAGACTAACCTGATCACACAGACCTGATTCAACCACAGGTCATGGGAGGAGATCTACCCGAGTGCTAGAGCTCTGGAGCTCCCAAATCTTACAGTATTCAAGAAACGAGCTGCATCACAAGACATTCACATCCTAACTGTAACTACTCTTCCATTTGGAAAGAAACTGGACACGGACAATTCATTGTGACCTTCTCAATGCTCCATTTCATGGATCCACAATCACCTGGGAAGGCTTGGCAGTGGTAATAAATGTCTCACTGTTGTCACCAGTTCTATCTATGGCTATCTGCCACAACCAGTCTTTCCAAATAAAATAAATAAATAAAATTAATCTTAAACTTTGAATCCTTTATATATCTATTTTCACACCATAGCAGGCATATTTGTGTTGGCAGATATTAGAAAGTAGCTGAGACTGGACCTTTGTACTAATTGGTGAGGGATTCCATGGAGGGCCCTGGGCATGAACACTTCTCACTAATCCATGCAACAAAATCCAGGACTTCACAGGGAGCCAGTTCAAGAAACGCTGCTTTAATGCCTTATACTACCACTTATGCTGCAGGATTTTGGATGTTCTAAACTTAAAAATATCACATTTATCAAGCTCCTCAAGGAGGAGGCTGGTTTTTCTCGTCTGGTAGAAAAAACATCTGTGGTTATTAAACAGAGCATGGGATTCAAGTCGAATATGAACCTTGGGTTTTTGCTTTGGGAGAGATGGCATTATTCCCAATATACAATAACTCATATATTAACAATGTGTGTGACTCTATTATCTGTCCCTTGATGCTGATGATAGCCTTATTTTGTAAGTTACCCCACACAAATTCTGCATCCTTTCTTAATTTGCGCAATGGTTCCATTAAAGTGGTGAAGTTCTCAACAGATTTACTATAGTATTTGCATAATCCAGCAAAGGATCTCAGTTTAACCTTGTCATCCGGTGGAGGGGAATGGAGTATGGCATCAACTAGTGAATTCTTTGGTTTTAGTCCAATTCCCGGGATCAAGTGGCCTAGATATTCCACTTCTGGTTTGAATAGTTTATATTTGTGAGAACTTAGAAATAACCTTGTCTCTCTCAGCCTTCTGCTTACTTTTCTGAGTACTTCTTCGTGTTCCTTCTCAGTCTTTGTGAAGATCAGCATATTATCCTGGAATCAACGTACCTTGGCCTCCATATCTTTAAAAAGATGAAACATAATCTTTTGGAACACGGAAGAGGCAGATGATAAACCGAAGGGCATTCTGTTGTACTGCAATAGTCCGAAAGGGGTACTAAAAGCTGTCAAGTGACGGGACTGCTTTGACAATTCATTGTGATGATATGAATGGTGTAAGTCCAGAGCGGAAAAGAGTGTTGCTCCATTCAACAGTGAAAGGAGATCATTGATCCAGGTAGGGGGTGGCTATCTGCTATCATACATGCATTGACCACACATAACCTTATGTTTCTATCCGACTTCTTGGTTAGTACTACTGGAGATATCCAATCAGAGAATTCTATTTCTTCGTTGATATCATCCTTATGTTTTCCAATCCTATCACAGATAACTTCTGGAAATAATGGATGAAATCGCATTCCTGGATCATCTTCATTGACGACTATGACTGGTTCAGCAGCATAAGGATTCAATTTTATCTTCAAGAGACTTTGGTCTCTCCAACCCAACCCACAGATTCCTGTGTGGGCAATGTATATTTTTTCTTCTGCTGATCTACTCTTGAAGGACACTTTGGTGCACAAGAATCCAATCAGACTTATCCTGTTACCATCGAACGTCACTACTTGGATATCAGCTGGGAGCAATGATATGTGATCTGTTGACCAAGTTGTCTCCATAATGTCTCTGGCTATTATACTGGTGATCTTGATTCAGCTAGGATTGTCAACCCTGCCTCCATCAGTTAGAGTACCCATCTGGGAGGTTTTTAATTATCTGAGTCATTGTTTCCATCTGGTCTAATCATCAATACTAGATTAGTGTTTTCTTTCTTCCTTCTTGCATTCATTTCACAGATTTCTTCTTCAGATATTTGAGCAACCTTAGCATTGCCCTGTTTTGCTTCTCTGCATACCTTTGCACAGTGGCCCCGTCGATGACAGACACTTCACTCCTTGTTCATGGCAGGGCATCCTTTGAAGTTAGCGATATGAGATAGGCTTCCACATCTGTAACATTCCATTTTGGATCCTGCCCTATTCTCTATGTGTAGGTGGCTTTTATTGTAAAATTTATTCTCCTTCATAAAACATACTTCTACATCCTTCTTCTGTCCTTTGTCTTCATTAACTTCCTTCGCCCAGGACATAGATTGCTTAGTGGCTTTTGTTAATTTCACCACTTCTTCTTGAGACAGGTCACCCATAACCCACAGATGTTCTTGAATCTTCAATTGGACCCTGATCATTACAGCGGTCTTTGTACTGAATTTGCAGGTGGTGAAAAGCCTTCTCAAGGCTGTCAAGAATTCATCGAAACATTCATTTTCCCTTTACCTTCTGGTGGAGAAGTGGTACTTCCCAGTAGGCTTGGGCCTTATTTCTAGTCTCAACATAACCTTCTCAAATTCATCTAAATCCTCATTCGGCGATTGTACTTTGGGTAGCGACCTAAAAATGTCTGGACCTTCTGAGCCTAGTAGGTAGAGTAAGATGCACTTTTTCCTTTCAGTAGGCATCTTGTTGGCACCTATGGCTGTAAGATAGGTAGTAAACTCTTCCTTCCACCTTTTACAATCAACTGGTGGATCTCCCTTGGTCAGTAATAATTTGAGAGGCAGATCAAATTGCATGATGTTGTTGTCATTCTAATGCAATAGATAAAGAGTTTGACAATTGTAATTGTATTTGTGTTGTTAACAAATGAAGAGCAAGAATTCAAGGTTTGCTTTTCACCTGTGATAATGAATGTAACTAGAGATGCAGCAGAGAGCTGTAGCATTCAAAAGTTGACAGGTAAATGTACTTTGCCCAATAAAGTGTTCAGTCTTGCACCAGTTTTGCACCAGTAATATCAAAACATATCTCCTCTGCTGAAAATCTGAAGCAGGTATGGTAACTAATGGTATAAAGTGACAACCATTCTGTTTGATGCAGCATATTTTAGAAATGTCAATGTTTTCTCCCAATGTAATTAGCTCCACTGTCTACTGAAACGAGGTAGGTCTGTAAGCAACAGTCTCTACCCAAACTGGCATTGTTGAAGTAAATTATGTAATTCAAAATGGCTGCATTGTGGCTGGAATGCATGGATCAATGGCCAAGCAATGCAAATTAAAATGGCGGCCTCCATGAGAAAACGAGGTTTGAACCGCCGTACTAATCATGGAGCATCTGGAAAATGAGGGCGTAGGAGGCAGCCTTTTCAAAATCCTTCCTGACAAGCCTGCCTCTCACCTCATGGTCCCTGGCTCCTCCTTCAAGCGTGGAAAGGCCACAGTCAGCAGTTGCAGCATTGCGTAAACACACACTTTGCATCACTGTGATCATACTCGCCTCGCTGCAACTAGACTCTGCAAACAGTTCTCGGCAACTGTGTACCCAACCAGCAACAATGACAGCAGCCTGGCAGAAGTTGAAAGTGGGAGGTTCCGGATCCCTTTGCTTGTCGCCAAAAAGTTGTTGTAATGCAGGCAATTAAATAAAAAGCAAACTTCTGTTGAGAGGACACTTTATTTACATTCTCTCGCTGGTCGGCATCACTCACGATGAAAAGGCACTCAGCTTGAAATCCTTCCGAAGATAACATTCTAGGAGGAACCAATCTGACCGCTAGGGCAGAAGAAACACAGGAACAATGGAAAAATTCATTACAATAAGTGATTACATTACTATAACTGATTGCATTGCTATACAGTATGTACAGCATTACAATACAAGAGTTCTGAACAATCCAATGTTCTAATTACTTATATGAGCTTTCAGCTATCCCACTTCATTCAATGGTCTGTTGTGTCAATCCTGTTTTTCTTCTGCCAACTACAACATAGAGCATGGGCAATGGTTCAGGCCAGTTCTGGCACTGGCTAACTTCACTATGAAGGAGGGTATTCAGTCTTTCACAAGGAGTTCATCCACACACCAAGAGTTCCCTTAAGCGCCAGGAAATACCATAGTAATACTTACTTTTTTGAGCACATGGATGATGGCCAGCAGTTTCTCCAACTAAGAAGGTGTGCAAAATCCATTAAAAAACAAAACAAGCATTGACAAAGCCAAAAGGCTGGTGCCCGGCACCAGAGCTATAAGCTTTGCCAATGCTTGTTTTTATTTATCTGTGGCGCAAAACTGTTCTGCAAAAAAATCATATTTGATCTGTGAGAAATTCACATATTTTATTAATTTTCTTGTGGAGCAAAATTGTTCTACAAGGATACATCCAGATTTGCTCTGTGGGTGTCTGTGTGGCGTGCAGTAATCCCTGGCAATTTGAGATCTGTAGAGAACCCCACGATCCGCCCAAATAACTCTCAAACCGGGGATATCTTGTGTGTTGTCCAGTCCTCCCTGGGCCTCATTTCCCTGATGAGAGCCCCACAAACCACCCAAAACTACTCGAACTAGTCATCTGTTAGTTCTTGAAATGTTTTTCCATCCATTTAATGTGCATTTTAAGATTTTTTAACAACTTGCTACTGCGTACTAAAAACAAAGCTTCCAACCAGCACTAGGTATGGGTAGAACTCAGCATAAATTTTGTTTTTAGCCAAGAAGGAGAAATCAGCTCTGTAAATAAGGAGCCCTTCAGATCAATGCACTAAGCAATCTCTCAAAGATGCTCTTTGTAAATAATTTCAGTTTAATCTGAGGCACCAAAGTCTAAAGAGAGTCAAAGCAATGTGAAATATATGTAAGACACAATAGAACGGTTAGAAAAAGACAAGTCTTGGCCTGATGAACTTAAATATGATATTTACAAGAATCGTATGAGTGAACCCTGAGGAACCTAAAATTTAGGAGCACTGAAACGTGTCAGCAACAGATGATATAACACGAAGCACTGTTGACAAGAAGATGTCTGAAGTGGAAGAACCAAAAAAGTGAAAAGTGGAGTAACTCTTTTCTTTGAATACCCTTGGTATAGGTACGTCCCCCCTCCATTATACAGAGATAGTAAATCCCAGAACTTGATCACAAGTAGGAACATGCCGCAGCCCTTACACAGGGAGTTCAGCCTTTCACAAATCTTGGTGGACCGTGAGAGCCAAAGGAGGGTGAACCCTCACACTAGCTCACCAGTCATTCCTTCGATAACTTCCTGCCTACTCACTGAGGAAGGTGAGCGAGCGCCCTGGGCGTAGTTGGGAGTACAGACTTACCAAAGACCCATGGAGTGTAAAACCACCAGGAACCTGTCTGATGACATGCAGCCTCACTAGGAATCAGTGCAATGGGGAAAGGTATGTGATCTGCATTATGAATTATACATGTTCCCGAGACAGTGGGTATGAGAAAGTAAATGTAGTGAGTCTCGGCAGGGACACTCAACTTCCTGTGATTCTGGGCAAATCACTTAATCTCACTGTGCCTAACAACAATGAATGCGTCAGTTTGTAACGCAACTGGTGCTCATGTAAAGTGCCCTGATACCTTCAGGTCTAGTTCGCGCTATATAAAAGTCTCAACAAAAAAAAAGTTGCTGCGTTGCCTCACAATGTGATGGGGAGGAGTGCCATGGGCATAACGGTGGGTGTTCCCACATAACACCCATGGCGTTTGACACATTCCCAGATTTATAATGTTCTGTAAACCTGGGAATGCGTCAAGAGGCACAACGAGGAGAAATAACTTTATTTCTCCTTGATTTTTCCTCTTTCTATGTGTGCTGCTTTCAGCAGCACACATAGAAGGAGAAAATCACCTTCATTGATTCTTTTTTTGCAGGAAGGTGATCCTTCCTGCACAAAGACAATCATTCCCACAACGAAGAGGATGTGGCCTAACGGCCAGAGCTGCCAACCAGGTTAGAGTCTCGTCGGCGGCTCAGCATCCCGTGATTCTGGGCAAATGACTTAATCTCTCCGTGCCTACAAAAACAAGCATTTGCAATGCAATAGGTCTCGCATTTACGCGAGTTTGAGCTATTGACATTGCAAATGACAATGCCTTTTATTTTTGTTTTCATTTTTAAAACATAACTAAAAGGCATTGTCATTTACAATGCCAATAGCTTAAACTCGCGTAAATGCGAGACCCATTGCATTGCAAATGCTTGTTATGCCTGTTGACTGCAGGTCGAATAATTTGATGCCACGGGTAGCTGGAGAAATGGCTGGTCTTCAGCCAACGCGACGTTTGCTTTGGGGACATATTTCAAAAGCCTACATATCTGGCCTTCGAAATGAGGCTTGACGTCCTGTTGATTCTTTCACGTCACGAAGTCAAATCTGACAATTAGCCCCTAACATCCATAATCAATGATATTATATTGTTCACTGAAGCGTCTGGGCAAAACGAGAGAACTTGGGGAGAGAGTGGGAATTGGACCCTACAGAGTTTCGTGCTCATCTCTACTATTCCCTCATTTTAAAATCAATGGTTTGCTCTGCGCCGTGAATAGCAGCACTTCATTCACTACTATCAGTTTGATCATTGTTTAAGCAACACTCAGTCAGAAACTATTGCATATGTTCCTGGTGCGGAGAAAAGAACCACACTAACACAAGATGTGTCACAGGCAGGATTTTTGTGGCGCACGAAAAGGATCCCGGATCACCTGTTCTGGGTGATATAAATCAGTACTTCGGGAACTGAACGCGATGGTTTGCCAGCGCCAATCTTAGCTCGGTTTAACTGTGACGTCTAAGTCTAATATACGCGTCATGTAGAGTCAGACGGGCATTTTACGCAGGCTCGGAATTGCGTTGGGCGAAATGCGTTCGCTGCATATGTTTTTCTGTCTTTGAGAAGAAAGAAAAGAAATAAAAGGAAAATCAAGCATAAACCGACTCATTGCATACTTCAGCAAGAAATTTGGATGTGACTTTGTGTTTTTCATTTGCCCCTGATTTTGTGTGTTTCTAAATGCTTCATGTATGACCATCTGGCAGCTGTATGTTTGAGGTGGGCAATGTCTATGCAGTCTTGCATTTGTGATTACTTTAGGTGGTGCAGTGACTGAGTTCCCTAGCTGCTAATACTTTTTCAGAAAAAAAAACTGCAAAACGCAGACACCCTTGCACCATGAATGTTTGGTGCAAGGGTGCCTGTGTTGGCTCATGGCACCCAATTGAGCTCCTGGGTATGGAAGGAGGACATGAATGCACGTACCTGATAGATAAAGTGCATTCCTGCCCTTTTCTTTTGTCGTAGGGCAGTGCAGCAGGAAGGCTTGCAGAGCTGCCCTACAGAAAAATATTGTAAATGAGTCCCAGAATGCATTGGTTGGGACATTTGCAGTCTCCGCATGAGACTTCCGGATACAGGCTTCAGAGACACTTAGAGGTTCGAAGATGGACAGGACTCATAGTTGTTTTCCTCTTTCTCCAAACATGTGGCAGGACATACGCTCTGACTCAGCAAATGGTGACGGGCCCAAGTCATTTTCAGACGAAAGTGCAGATCTAAGACATTAGCTATTTTTTAGGTTGAGCGCACAGCGCTTGCGCTGTCGCTTAGCGACCTATTGTGTATGGTTTAGGAGTTGAACTCCACCCATTCTTAGCCGATTGCTTGTATTGGTCTCTGTTAGTGCCCTTTAAAAATGCTTGCTTTCAAATGGGCAACCCGCCGTCTTTCTCCCTCCTCCTCGTTTCCGGTTTCCCCAGTGCAGCACCGACCAACTACTACATTATTACGTCCTACATGTTTATGTCTTCGTTGGGGGACTACTTTTGTTCTTTGTGCGTTTTCCTGCCTCAGCGCCACACTTATTTTACGTCCGCTGCGCACCTTTGTTCCTTGTTATGTTTATGTAACCAGCGTGGCCGCCTTAGCTGATTTAATGGGTATTTACGGCCGCATGTTTGTTTGTTTTTTCTATTTTTTAACTTTCGGTAGAATCGCGCGCCCAGGCTTTAGCTTTGAATATCTTAGGCAAAAGCGTGGGTGCCGCGATTGTTTCAAAAGTAAATAAATAGAAAATAAATGTGCATTTTTTTCTATTTCTTGACTTTAGAAGCAATTGTGGCACCCGCGCTTTAACTTAAGATGTTTAAATCTAAAGCGCGTTTGCAACCATTGTAACAAAAGCAAACAAATAGAAAGAAAAAAAAACGCGTCCACCATTTTTTTCTGTTTTGTTTACTGTTCTTGCAATGGCGGCACATGGCTTTAGCTTTAAACATCTTAAGCTAAAGCGCGGTGCCGCAATTGCTTCAAAAGTCAAAAAATAGAAAAAAAGATTTACATTTTTTTTTATTTCTTGACTTTTTTCGAGTCATCGTGGCACTGCGCTTTAGCTTATTGCACTGGTCCTTTGGTGCCCCATCTCTGTAACCCGGGAATGTCAGGTAAAATTGCTGCGCTCAGTTGCAGTGTTGTGTGCCGTCACCTCAGTGACTTCAGCCCGACATCTACGGGGAATCTTCATTATCTGTTGATGTGCGCAAAGATAGCGTTTTAACTCACAGAGGTTCCATGATGGCTGCCAAGTAAAACATTCCTGCCCTGGTCTCTTGACTGCTCCCAAGCCTCCCCGTCTCCCTGGTATCTGTTTAACTAGACTCAGGGGCCTCTTAGAGAGTAGACGTGCGCTTTGATGTCCATTCACTGCCGCTAGGAAGTTTAAGGAAGAAGTGTGCGATCAGCATGTCTGACTGGGCTCCGTTTAGGGGCACTGGCAACTGGCACCGGATTGGGCTTTGTTTAGGGGCACTTGCAGCTGGCACACAGGTTTTTAGTGCCAATATCGGCAACACTCCCCATCCCTCCCACAGCAATCACTTAGAGAAATAATCAGACAAGACACATTTTTAGTGGAGAAAATTGCTGCAGGTTTATTTGCATAACAGATATGCCAACATGGTGGGTTATCTTACGGGCGATCCCACGGCAGGCAGCCCCTCGCCGCCTGCCCACCTGATGAGCCAAAATACACCGTGGCCCTAGCCAACCGGTGTTTGTTAGGTTTGGGGGAGGGGATAGCCCCTCCCACCGGTGGACAACCAGTCCACCCCCTTACTCACGCCCCCCCAGCTCAGGGGGGGCGGAGCGTTGCAGGCATCCCCCGGTTGCTCAGGTCCACAACCACCCGTAGTACTAATGGGGCGCCGTCGTTCCTCCAGGGTCCAACGCGAGGACCTCCCTGGGGATATTTGGCTTTAGCACCCTTACTGTGCTCCTGCTGAGGGTACGCTTCTGTACCTTACAGCCTCTGGATCGCCCTGTAACTCCGCCTGCAACACAAAATAATAAGTTAGATAAACACCCCCCCCACGCCTGTATGCCGGGTAAGCGGTGGGGAGGGAAACGGCGTCCAGGCAGAAGAAGAAAGAGGGCGATCAGTGGGCGGGAGAGGTATAAGTACCTCTCCCGCCCACCCCCTCCTGCCCGGAAGTGACGTGGGCAAGGGGGTCCCTCGAGGGTCCCAAACGCTGTGAGGCTGACTCGTCGTGTGCCATCCTGTGGCACTAAGGGGGGCCGCCCTATTAGGAGGGCCCCCTGCGTGGGCCCGGGGCAGCCCTGCAGACTCTCTGCATGCAGGCCTTCTTAGTAAGACAAAGCGGACGCTTACAGTGCCCTCCTGTACTCTGGAGTTACATTCCCATGTACTCAGGCTACAGCTATTTAGAACACTCCAGCCCGCTCCTGGTGCTGGCCTCCGCAGCAGACTTTAGTCTTCTGCCCTCCGCAGCAGACTTTAGTCTTCTGCCCTGAATTAGTCTACCCATGCTGTCTGACTGACTGACCGTGTTTGGTGGGGTAACAAGCGTGTTTACTTGGTCGCATTAGCCAGCATATGCTTTACGTCACTTCAGTTTAATTCTGTGGTGTAGATTGATTTGATTGGTGTATGTCGACCGCTCGCGATGTGACGGAGGTAATATTTCCTTTATTTCCAATCCTACGAATGTGTTGCTCCCTCGCTCACTAGTTTTTTTCAGGCAACGAGTGATTTGCCCAGAATCACAGGATGTTGAACTCGGTACCCCACTTCCAAAGTCGACAGCTCTGGTCCTTATGCCACATCTTCCTAACCCTCAGAAACACGTACTTGGAGTTTACAAAACAAAAATCATCAATGCTGCCATGTGGTTGGGTCACCAGGTGCAAGCAGATTTACAGTGGGATTAACAGGAGTGCATTCCCTGCGCGGGCGGAGGGGGAGGGGCAGTGGGGGGGTTACTGAAAATCCATAGGACCTGTCAGAGGTGGATGAATTTGAAACCTTCCTTTGTTCTGTGCAAAATTACTAAACGTACTACACAACAGTGGAGAATCCTCTGTGCTACAGTGTATCGCGATGTTTCAGTAGGCTTTGCCATCCGTATACAGAGTAGGGCTTTTCCATCACGCAAATGGTGACGTTTTTATAACGATGCATTTATTTTATAGCATCTTGTTTCCTCTTAAGAACCACGCTACTACACTTAGCAATGACGACCGCGCAGCCTTTAAAGGAAGGCATCTTAGTCGGCAGAGAGATTGCCTGGTTGACACATCTTATGGTCTCATTCGTTTATGCAGCACAGCCCTACTTAAGGTTAAATAGAACCTTGAAAGTTTGAGTTTTACACCTTTTTAAACCCCAGTACGGGTCCTACAGAATATACAAAGCCCGTCATTAAAATGCAGCAATAACCTTAAACTTAACAGTTCTTTTTTTTTCATTTCAAAAGAATTTTATTATTTTAAGGAAGCAAATAGGGACATAAGATACAAGCAAAGGTGATACAATTAATATCAGACAAAGACAATAAATATGTTCGAATAAAATTAAATAATAAGCAAACACAACATTGTCCTTCATTAGTCTGCAGATATTAGATAAATAAAATTAATTAATGAGAGAAGAAACAAATTGATATCCGGCAGAAGTAATTATGAAGAGTATCACCATCAGATAATAAATTAGGGCTGAGAGGAAAAAAGAAAGGAAAGAAGAAAAGATGGAAAATGTAGAAAAGAGATGAAAAAAGAGAAAGAAAGACAGGGAGGAGTGAAGGAAGAGAAGAGGATTTCCAAAGGAGTCACCCAACACACAAGACAACATTAACCAGACAAAACAAAAGGATATTGATCCACCAACCCCTCGGAGACCAGGTCCATGTACTTATCTAACGCTTTCCAAACGCCAGTAGATATACAGGGAGAAAGGTGCGCGTGATCAACTGACGTATGAGCACTTCGTAGAAAGGAAACCCAAGCCCACCAAGTATGGTAAGAAACTGAAGAGAAGGATTTCCACTCCATGAGAATTACTTTGACTGCAATAGTCAATATGAGATCCAACAATTGTAATTCCATGAAATCTAAAGGCAGAGGGACTGGGGCCGCCAACGGACCTAAAAGGATTAATGAAAAAGAAAGTTGGAATTCAATATTAAAGATTAGCATGAGATGTTTGTGAATTAAATTCCAAAAGGGTTGGAGGAGGGAGCAATCAAAGAACATATGTTGAAAATCGCCTGGTAAAAGGCCACAACTCCAACACAGGTTGTCTTCTTTGAGATTTAATGAATACAAATGAATGGGAGTCCAGTGAAGAAGATTAATAGAGAAAAACTTAGACTGCATTAAGGAGGGGGCAATTTTGTTACGAAGAGAAAATTTACCAATATCCTGCCATGTGTCTGAAGAAATATGATCGGTAACACTATGATCAAAATGATGTAACCATTTTTGCTGTGCAACAGTTTGGGAAGGAAGTGTAGAGGACGACAAGAATTTATAAATCCTAGACGCTACATGACCAGTCCTGATCCATAATTGAAAAAGCGTAATCGTAGAGGAGGAAGGATGAAGGTGCACTTTAGCAAGTGCTACCTTTATCTTAAGAAAGGTATAGAAGTCTAAGTTAGATAGAGAAAATTGTTGAGCTAGGGATGAGAAAGGGAAAGGATCATTGTTAGAGTCATAGAGATGTTTAACAAGTGAGATACCTTTCGCAGCCCAATAAGACATTAACTATGGATCAATATTGATTTTGATTTTAGAATTCCGCCAAATAGACGACCATCTAGTTTTATGCAGTGGAATTGCCACTTTCTTATCCACTTTGCGGACCGCAGCAATAGTATCTAAAATAATAGATCGAGAGAATGGAATAGAAAGGGTATTCGTGGTTAAAAGAGAGGCAGTCGGCAATGGGGAGGCCAGTGCTTGTTCTATTAGTAACCAGGATGGAGCAGAAATCGAGGGAGAAGAAAACCAAAGAGCACCCTGGGACGCCAGAAAGGCAGTTTGATACTTCCCCCAATCAGGAAAATTACATCCTCCCATATCATAAGATTTCCGTAAGAATTTATAGGCAATTCTAGCCCTTCTGTTATTCCATAAGAATTTGGAAGTAAGTAAATCAAGTTCATGAAAGAAGGAATCAGAAAGCCTTACTGGAAGGATAGAGGAAACAAAATTAACAATAGGTGTTATCATCATTTTAAGGGTCTGCAAACGACCCCACCAGGAAATATGCTTCGGAGACCAAGTTTCTAAAAGGCGTCGCACCTTAAGAATAGTTTGAGACTCATTATAAGTAACCGTAGCATAGAGAGTGGAACAAAAATAGATACCCAAATACTTTAGTTGCTTGGATTGCCACTTAAAACCCGCCGAACCCATATGGGAAGAGAAACAATAAGCATTTAAGGGGAACATCTCTGTCTTATCTTTGTTCAGGGTATATCCTGAAACCTTGGAGAAAAGAGAAATCGTATCAGAAATAGCAGGGATGGCCAATGCAATATCGTCAGAAAAAATAAGAACATCATCTGCATAAGCAGCTAATTTTAGTTGATGAGACCCAAAAGAGAATCCCTTAATGTCTGGATGAAGGTCAATCATTCTAAGAAGAGGATCAATGGATAACAAAAATAAAAGAGGAGACAAGGGACATCCTTGCCTAGTACCCTGGCGAAGATTAAAAAAGGACGACGTAGCTCCATTTACTCTGATGTTAGCTCTAGGACGGGAGTAAAGCGACATAACCATACGGATAAAGGAGTCACCAAGATTATGTGCATATAAAACAGCTTGTAGAAAAGGCCAAGAGACCTTATCAAAGGCTTTTTCAGCGTCAAGGGTCAAGGCCGCCGCCGGAAGATTGGAACGCTTAGCAGAGCCAAGAATGTGACAAAAAGTACGGATATTATCATGTGCAAGGCGCCCTTTTACAAAACCTGTTTGAGAAGGATGAACCAATTGAGGAATAAGAGATTCTAGATGTTTAGCTAAGATTTTAGCAAAAATCTTAGCTTCCATGTTAAGAAGAGAAATAGGACGAAAATTTTGGGATCCGAATGATCTTCTTTGGGAATTACTACAATAGTAGCATCAGCAGCAGAACCAGACACAGAACCATCTTTAATAAACGCATAAAAGGCGGATTGAAGTTGTGGCACATTCACAGATAGAAAGGTTTTGTAAAACATAATAGGATATCCATCAGGACCTGGAGCCTTACCGGAGCGAGTAGCTTTAATCGCAGAAATAATTTCATCGGAAGTAATCGGGCCATTCAAAAAATGATTGTCTTCCTCCGATACAGTTTTCACAGGAACTGTCTTTAAGAACTCTTGACATTGTTCAAAAGAAGATTGATTAGAGGGGGTATATAATTTATTATAAAAATCTCGAAAGACCTCAAGAATTTCTTCATTCTGAAATTTTTTCTTACCAAGATGATCAACAATAGAATAGATTTGGGAAGATTTATAAGAAGATTCCTGGAACTTTAAAGTAGCCGCAAGCATCCTGCCAGCACGATTTTTCAACAACAACTTCTTCGACTTCTGAGCCTGAAAACCTATATGAGCTCTCTTAGTGACTATAGTATTGTATGTATATTTTAAATTCTTAATAGATTGTAGGCAAGATTTATCTTTAGATTGTCGAAAAAGAGATTCCTGAGTTTTAATCTCAGCTGCTAAGTCCGTGAGCTCCTTTTTAATGGCAGCGTTTCTCCTTGCCATACATTTGATGACCTGACCCCGGAAAGTACATTTAAAAGAGTCCCAAAGAACAACATGGGAATCAACTGAACCAACATTCTCACGGAAAAACGTCTCAATAGCATTGGAGAACTCCCGAACTTGGGAATCATCATGTAAGATTTCCGTGTTTAGCCTCCAAGATCGAGACCTCACTCTAGGGGTAAAAGACAAGAGTGTGAACGACACCGCGGCATGGTCAGAAATCAAAATAGGATGAATAGGCGGAGAAGAGGAAGATTGAACAAGAGAGGAGTGAACCAAAAGATAATCAATACGTGAAAAAGAAGAATGGGGGGACGAAAAGAAGGAGAAATCACAGCCCGTGGGATTATGAAGACGCCAGACATCCTGAAGATGGATAAGAGAGCACATATTAATCATTTGTTTATGTGATTTAGGGGGACGAAAATTAAAGGCAGAATTCCTATCTAGGATGGGATCCATTGGTAAATTAAAATCTCCCCCTACAATAAGATTACCAGAGTGAGGTGTGTCATTTAGCTTTTTGGTGATTACTCTCCAAAAAGACGGGTCTTCCTTGTTAGTGGCATAGATATTCATGACAAAGAGATCAGCATTACCATCAGACAACTTAGATAATAACCAACGTCCCTCTGTATCCTGTTCAGAGGAAACAATAGATAAACCCGAATGTTTGGAGACCAAAGTAATTACCCCGTTTCTTTTGCCACAAGCATCTGAACAAGCAACATCAGAGACCCATTCTTTTTTCAAAAATAGCGCCTCTCTGGCAGAGACCTTTGTCTCTTGTAAAAGAACTAGATCCGAAGAAAGGGATTTACAGTAATCTAATATTTTTGACCTTTTAACTGGGTGATTTAATCCTTTCACATTAAGGGAAAGTATATTCAGTCCAGACATAGAACCAATAATAGGAAAAAATGATATTTTATAATTGATAGAGGATATACACCAACCAACCAAATTCGAGCACAGACACCAGACAACAACACAGAACAGGGAGAATCCAAAGAGGAAATCTGAAGAGAAAAGAAGAGAAAGGAGGAAAAAGAAAGCAGGAAAGGAAACGGAAGAAGAGAGAGAAGAATCAACAAGAAAGGTCTGAAAAAGACCAAATTCATACTAGGGGGAACATGGGAAGATGAGCAAGGGAATCATCACGAGGAATAAATACAATCAGCATAAACAGCCCCAATACAGATCATAACTGATTGAACTTAACTAAGAAAAAGAAATATCTGAAATATGAACTAGAATTCATTAGAGTATTCCAAAAACAATTCATCATGTAAGTCTAACCGGCGAAATGTATATACCACCTTAATAAATAGGAACAAATACATTATGTCAAAAAGAAAGGAGAAAGCAGAAGAGAGAAGGAGACCAATGTTAGAAATGAGGACATAATGAAAAATAAGCTAAGAACTATCTCTAATATGAGGTAGCATCAAAACCGACACACACCTCGTGAAAAGCAGGAGAGAATAAAGAAAAAGAAATAACTTTCCACAGAAGACCATAAGGTATAGTATGAAGAAAATAAATGAAACATAATAAAGTAAGGGATGAAATAGCTGAACAGGAAAAACAATCCAGGAAGCCCTATGGAGGATAAATAAAAGAAGCAAGTATATACTAAAAAAAATGTAACATTTAAAGAGAGGCATCTAGTTAACTATCCACAAATATATAACACTTGTTATACTTAATATTAATTTAAAGAGGCAAGCATATCTAAATATATAACTATATAAGTAAAAAGAACATGAGACAATAAGATGCGATATAAATATGGTAAAGTGGACCTAATAGAAGTAGGCAGATAATAATACTAAAGAAACAGATCAATCATTGAAAAAGCAATGAAATAACATATAAAAGTTGGCTATACAGAACTTAAATTTAACTCTATATATAGCAATTAATAGGTAACCATGAAGCAATTAATACACATCAAACCATAAAACAGTACAGATAATAATCAATAACATATTGTATAGAGACAAAAACAACAAAAGGAGGAATACTTGAGAAGACCAAATTAACAATACGACAATGGAGATAACATTAATGGAAGTCAGGGAGAGAGGAAGAACAAAAATGAACCAGACCCTGACACGGATAAAAAGCAAGCAAAGAGGAAAAAGATTGAACTATCAGGAAACAATACTACAAAATATTAGAAAATACATAGAGTAGACCCACCGGAGACAATGGTCACATCAACATAAAGATATGAAGGTATTCCAGAAAACGGAGAGCAAACACAGCCCACACTAAGCTACACCGTCACGGACAAGAAAACGAACCAGCACATCAACAACAATGGGCATTAAGACCACCACACAATTAATGCATACCAAACCATAAAACAATACAGATAATAATCAATATCATATTCTATAGAGATAAAAACAACAAAAGGAAGAACAATACGCGATAAGACCAAATTAACAATACGACAATGGAGATAACATTAATGGAAGTCAGGGAGAAAGGAAGGCCAAGAATGAACCGGACCCTGACACGGATAAAAGCAAACAAAGAGAAAAAAAAAAGATTGACCCATCAGGAAACAATACTACGAAATATTAGAAAATATATAGAATAGACACACCAGATACAATGGACCCTTCATCATAGAGATACGAAGGGATCCCAGAAAAACGGAGAGAAAACACAGCCCACACTGAGCTACACCGTCACGCACAAGAAAAACAGCAACAGCACACCAACAATAATGGTCATTAAGACCACCACACAGACCTAAAAAAGATAAACTTAATAGATCTGAATAAAAGAAAACTCATTGCAGTTATATGTAACCCCATCAGGTACCAGAGGAACCAGGGGCAGGCGACGCTTCCACTTGTAGATCCATCTGCAACTCCATCTGATTATCTAGAAACAAGGCCAAATCAGCAGGTTCATCAAAGATTCTGGAGCGACCTTTGAAGGTGATACGGAATTTTGATGGACCAGAAAAAGAGAAGGGAATGTTCATCTCAGAAAGACGCTTCCGAAGATTAAGAAAGCCCTTCCTCCTTATTACCGTGTCCCTGGCAAAGTCCTGAGAAATTGAAATGCGATGGCCATTCCATGAGACACCCTTAACCTTCCGCATATGAGCCAGAATCTGTTCCGTATGTTGGTGACGCAGTGGCTTAAAAATTATCGCTCTTGGTTGCGTGGCAGGTTTAGAGCCAAATGTAGGAACACGGTGTGCCCGTTCCAACTCAAAGCGGTGCAAAAGGGGGTGGTGATGTTCAACACTCCGTCCATCATTTCCTTTGGTTTTGCTTTGTTCGCCATAAGTTGGCAGGGTATGCTCAGACGTGAGTCCCTTGCTCACTTTGCCACTGTATTCAAGCAAGCCTGGCTGAAGACGGCTGAAATGCCAGAAACCGGTCCTAGGAAGCTTGTTTCCGGTCCAGGGAAGACATGGCTTGGCAGTTCGGGCTGGACTGTTCCCATGAGGCACAGGGTCAGACTGATTTGCATATGGCCATGTCTAAACTGGGGTGGCAGAGTGGGCTAAAGAACGGTGGTGGATTAAACCCAGATCAGTTGACTGGGGGTGAGTGCTTGCAATGTTCAACACTCCGTCCATCATTTCCTTTGGTTTTGCTTTGTTCGCCATAAGTTGGCAGGGTATGCTCAGACGTGAGTCCCTTGCTCACTTTGCCACTGGATTCAAGCAAGCCTGGCTGAAGACGGCTGAAATACCAGAAACCGGTCCTAGGAAGCTTGTTTCCGGTCCAGGGAAGACATGGCTTGGCAGTTCGGGCTGGACTGTTCCCATGAGGCACAGGGTCAGACTGATTTGCATATGGCCATGTCTAAACTGGGGTGGCAGAGTGGGCTAAAGAACGGTGGTGGATTAAACCCAGATCAGTTGACTGGGGGTGAGTGCCCGCAATGTTCAACACTCCGTCCATCATTTCCTTTGGTTTTGCTTTGTTCGCCATAAGTTGGCAGGGTATGCTCAGACGCGAGTCCCTTGCTCACTTTGCCACTGGATTCAAGCAAGCCTGGCTGAAGACGGCTGAAATGCCAGAAACCGGTCCTAGGAAGCTTGTTTCCGGTCCAGGGAAGACATGGTTTGGCAGTTTGGGCTGGACTGTTCCCATGAGGCACAGGGTCAGACTGATTTGCATATGGCCATGTCTAAACTGGGGTGGCGGAGTGGGCTAAAGAACGGTGGTGGATTAAACCCAGATCAGTTGACTGGGGGTGAGTGCTTGCAATGTTCAACACTCCGTCCATCATTTCCTTTGGTTTTGCTTCGTTCCAACTCAAAGTCTTTTTGGAAAGAAATTTGTAGTGTGGAGGGAAGCCACTGATATAGGAACTCAATCATAGAAGGTATATCCTTCTCAACCTCCTCCGGAAGACCAAAAATGCGCAGATTGGATCTACGGTTACGATCTTCTTGTTCAGTGAGATCTCTCTGCAATGCCGCCATTGAGCGTTCCAACTGACCAAGAGACCTAGATTGTTTTTGCATAGTATCCTCAGCACCACTAATACGAGTTTCTGTAGCTGAAACACGAAGGGAAAGAGCCTTAAAATCATTCCTAATGGCTGCCACCTCCACTTGCAACAAATCTGTGTTTGTCTTGGTAGACTGCGCAATGTCATGAACCTCATTAAGGCGCGTCAGAATAGACTCAAGCGTGGAATTGATGTCTTTGTGACCAGTGTCAGGTGTAGGAGACACTTGTTTGGACCTCTTAAGAGAAGCTTTAGAGTCCTTTGCGTCTTTAGCATTTGGTGACAAGCCCATATTTGCCGCCATAGAGCACACTGCCACAGCGAGGGCAACGTACAGCACCGCAGAGAAATGAAGGGAAGGAAAAAAACAAAGGATACTAGTATATTAGTATGCAAAAAAGAAATGAATAAAAAAAGTGGAAAGCGCACTTACAGCAACCAATACAGGATAATACCACCAGCGGGCTTACATGAGCAAGGAAAGGACTCTCGTGACAAAAATACCATGTCCTGCAGGTAACAAAAGAAACGCCTTCCGAAATCAGAAAAAAACAAGGTATGGTAAAATAAAATCCCAAAATAGTCTCACCGTAGGTATCAATGTAACATGAGTAAGGAGAGAAAACCAATATAGGCTTCCAGCAATACAGAAATAGTCACCAGCACCTGTTTATCAGCATTCCTGACAAATCCGTGGAAATATCGCCGTCGTGTTGTGGAGAAAAACGCATCTTCGTCAGTTAGGAAAAACAAAATGGCGGCCGCTCGTGAAAACACTGAGCGCCACCTCAGAACAGCAGAAATGCAGGCACCGGGAGCTTCAGAGGCAGGAAACCCTCTCAGGTCACACACGGCAGGAATAGGGATATGAAGGACATCTTTTCCGCAGTTAAGGGGCAATAAGAAGCAGTAAATAATCCTCAGACGTCCTCGCTCAGCACGGAGCTCAAGCGCGACCCGCCATCTCGTAGCGGCGCGCAAGCCACGCCCCCCTAAACTTAACAGTTCTAACATGCACGGAGATTACAGGGTAGCGTTGGCTCTAACAAGAAGTTTCATATTTTTTTTAAACTTAAACACTGCGCGCTCTGCAGTACAACAGGTATTGCTTTTTCAAAACTTTGAACTATTGGTATTGTAAATGAAAATGCCTTTTAATATTATTAAAGGTATTGCCATTTGCAATACCAATAGCTCCCAAACTTGAAATTGCGAGACCTGTTGCATTGTAAATGCTTGTTTTCATTGTGACCATCGCAGCCCTGGCTCTGATTGTGAGCACGACAAACTACACACTTGACAATATATACGGGACACACATGACTCACGGCTCAGCACGGCAGGTGTGTGTAAAAAGTGAAACACTTCCCAACTGTAACCCATGTTAGAGTTAGCTGTGTGTCCTACTGCTGCTGAAGTACTGAGAAGATGGGGTCGAACACAGCTGCCGACTTTGAGACTTGGGAACCAGGTTTGGATCTCAGCATCTATTCACCATCCTGTGATTCTAGGCAAATCACTTGATCTTCCCGTTCCTAGAAAAACAAAAGAACTAAACGAAACTGATCTTATATATTGAAATCTGGTGCTTATGTAAAGCGGATTAATATCCTTGGGTCAAGCTCGCGCCACATTAGACAGCAAAAAAATAAATAAAAAATCTCTTCTGTCCTTGAATATCTCAGACTGTCTCTAACTGGACAGAAGTGCTGTCATTTTTGACTCAAAGCCCCCTCTGAACCTGTTGTATTCTGCAGTCCGGGGGTCCTGTGTCTAAGGGGGGGGGGGGGGCAGCGAATTGCCCCGGTATGACGATGACACTCGGAAGGAGCTACTTACAAATATCGCTTTTGGCTTTTCTTATCTTTCGGCAGTCTATATTGCTTGTAATTATACGTGACCAGATATTTAAACGCGCTGACGTCGGCAATGACGTGCCCCCTCTTTTCAAATAATTAAAGGAAGATGTGTTATGTTAATTGAAGGAGTGGTTTATGTCCCGAAACAAAGGCCTTGAGTAGAGGTCCCCTGCTGAGCCGAGATGTCAGTCCCGTGCTGCTACTTCAACACCCCTCGCGCCCAGAAGAGATGGAACTTCCCAAAGGGAGCTGAAAGTAATGGGCCCCTCTGCCTCGGAGATCTCATAGGAAACCGAAAGGGTGGATTTTTTTACGGTATAAATCTATTGCATATTTGTGATAAATTCAGGAGATTCAGAATTGAAAGGAGGGACACCCACAGTGATCGTGTTGAGGGAGACTTACGAGGCCATGCCCCCTACACCCAGAGGTCACAACATGGAGCTCTGTGTGTGAAACATACCTGGCCCTGGCCCGGTCCATGCACTCCTGATGTCTCCATATCTAGCTCTTGTGTGACACATGGAGCTCCTTGTGAAACACGTACCTGGCCATGGTCCAGTCCCTGCACTCCTGATGTCACCGTATCTAGCTCGGGTGTGACCCCTGGAGCTCTGTGTGTGAAACATATCTAGTCGTGGCACAGGCCCTCACTACTACTGTGACCATATCAAGATCTTGTGTGACACATGGAGCTCCTTGTCAAACACATACCTGGCGGTGGCCCGATCCCTACACTCTTGATGTCACCATATCCAGCTCTGGGGTGACACATGGAGCTCTTTGTGAAACACATACCTGGTCGTGCCCCAGTCCCTACAATCTTGATGTCACCATATCTAGCTCTTGTGTGACACATGGAGCTCTTTGTGAAACACATACCTGGCCGTGTCCCAGTCCCTGCACTTCTGACGTCACCGTATCTAGCTCTGGTGTAACACATTAAGCTCCTTGTATGTGAAACACATACCTGGCCGTGGCCCAGGCGCCTGCACTCCTGATGTCACCATATCTAGTTCTGGTGTGACAGATGGATCTTCTTGTGAAACGCATACGTGGCCGGGGCCTGGTCCCGCAACTCCTGATGTTACCGTATCTGGCTCTGGTGTGACACATGGAGTTCCTTGTGAAAGACATTGCTGGGCCCTGCACAACTCCCGCACCCCTTAGTTTCATCATACAGAGTTCTTTGTGAAAGACATACCTTAGACTTCCAGTAGTTCTCTCAACTTGAGTGTCACCACATGCAGCAACTTGTGAAACACACATGTAGGACTTCACCAGTGCTTTGACTCCTGATGTTATCTCATGCAGCTCTTTGTGAAAGACATAACAAGGTCTTGCCCTGCTCCTTGCACCCCTTTGTTCACCACCTGGAGTTCCTTGTGAAAGACGTACCCTACTCCAGCGCCACTCCGGCTTCCCTTTTTCACAGCACATGGAGCTCCTTATCAAGGACATGCCTGGGCCTGCACCACTCCCCGCATCCTTGGTCTCACCATATGGAGCTGCCTGTGAAAGACATACCTGGGCCCTGCACCACTCCCTGGACCCCTGGTCTCACCACACAGATATCTTTGTGAATGACATGCCTAGGACCTGTATCACTTTCTCATCCTTGGTGTAACCACATGAGCTCCTTAGATAGGCGTCCAAGGCTCTGCTCCAATCCCCCCACTTGTGACGTCACCACACTGAGTTTCCCGTGAAAGACACACCTGGGCACCACTTCCCCCACTCCTAATGTCACTACAGTGAGCTCCTTGTGAAAGACACACCTGGGCACCACTTCCCCCACTCCCAATGTCACTACAGTGAGCTCCTTGTGAAAGACACACCTGGGCACCACCTCTCCCACTCGTGAGGTCACTACAGTGAGCTTCTTGTGAAAGACACACCTGGGCACCACTTCCCCCACTCCTAATGTCACTACAGTGAGCTCCTTGTGAAAGACACACCTGGGCACCACTTCCCCCACTTGTGTGGTCATCACATGAAGCTTGTTGTGAAAGACACACCTGGGCACCACTTCCCACACATCTGAAGGCACCAGTGAAGCTCCTTGTGAACGGCAACGGCAAGGGCGTCCACCTCTAATTTGTTAGGGACACTCAACATCCTGTGATTCCGGGGAAATCACTTAATCTCCCCCTGCCTAACAAAAGTGAATGTGTCCTCATGTAACGCAACTGGTGCTCGTGTAAAGGGCTCTGATTCCCGATACCTTCGGGTCAAGTTCGTGCTAAATAAAACTCTGTAAAAAAAAAAAAACACTGGTCCCTGTACCACTCCCTGCAAGCCTGGTGCAGCCACTGCGATCTCATTGTACAAGGTTGTCCCTGAGGAAGGTCCACTCCCTGCACCTTTAAGTCGCCACAATGACCTCCTTGTGAATAAGTGATCAGGGCGAAGGGCTCAGCACAATCTACGCGCAGGCTTTGCCCTTGTGGGAACTGCGTCTCGTGGCCCAGACCAGCCTTGAATATAATGATATTAATAGCCATCATCATTATTATTACAAAAAATAACTTCTAAATATATATTTCTCAACCTAAATATTAATTCATCTCTCGAGGTCTACCGTCATATGGTTCCTCTAATTTTATTACATTCCACTCTGTAGTGGGTGACCTGTGTCCTAGGAAGAGAAATCTCTGTATTTTAAACTTTGTTTTAAGATAAATCAAAGTTACGGGTCATTCACGACCCCCCCTGGAGTGGGAGGAGCTCGGAGGACGGACAGGTTGAGGTGACGGTGGAGGATGGAGAGCGACGAGGGGGAAATTCCACACACCTTCCAGGGCTGTGAGGCTAACTCCCTCCACAGCTCCTCCCACCTTCTGTGTATAAAACCGAACAGAGCAGGGAACAGTCAGAAGAGGAGCAGCTACCGAGGGGTCAGGACCTCACAGAGCACCCACAAACAAGAACGACCCTCACAGAGCACCCACAAACAAGAACGACCCTCACAGAGCACCCACAAACAAGAACGACCCTCACAGAGCACCTCCAAACAAGAACGACCCTCTCTGCGGACTCCTCGAGACAAGACCGCCCCTCGCACGGACCAACGGCTAAACCTCACAGAGGCCTCATCAGAGACGAGACCTTCCCTCAGAGACAAGAAGACCGGCCCTCACAGACAGCACCCCTAAGGGACGAGACCGGCCCTCACAGAGAGCACCCCTAAGAGACGAGACCGACCCTCACAGAGGACTCCTCAGAGGTAGGAAGAGCGACCCTCACAGAGTGCCCCTGAGAGACGAGACCAGCCCTCACAGGACGCTTAAGAGACAGGAGACGCACACCGGCCGTCAGAGATCCTCCCTCATAAACAGAAGAGACCCATCAGCCCTCAAAGACACCTTCTTGGAGGCAGGGCCGGCCCTCATAGATCACCCCAAGAGGCAAGTCCTGCCCTCACAGAGGACACCTCAGAAATTGGACCGGTCGTCACAGGGCGTCTCTCCAGACCATATCTTCAAGGAGAGAGAGTCCCTCGGATACAGGAAGCTAGACGACCCTCACCAGAGCAGCCCTCACAGAGGAGAGACAGCACCGACCCGCACCCAAGAGTCCGGCCCCGGAACAGAAAACAGAGCTCCCGTCCCTCGGTATGTACAAACTTTCCATCCCTCTGTGATACTTTCCTCTGGTGAACAACCTGTCCACGCCTGTACCTTTCAGTGTGAACAGCCTGCCCTTGTCTCTCCACACTGCACAGTGTGACCCTTTACACTGCCTTACACTGATCGGTACAGTCTGCCACCTCTCACGTTACACTGGTGCACTGATCTGTACAGCCTGCCCTTGTCTCTTCACACTGTACAGCCTGCCCCTTTACACTGCCTTACACTGGTTTGAACAGTCTGCCCCGGTCTCACTTTACCCTGGTGCACTGATCGGTACAGTCTACTCCTCTAACTTTGGTGCACTATTCTGCAGTCTACCCCTCTCACTTTACCCTGGTGCACTGATCTGCAGCCTGCCCGTCTCTCTGTGGATCTCACCTCTGGTTCACGTTTAACTTTTTACCTCATGTGACCTCGTAAAGTTTCGCTAGATTTCAACTCCTGTTCTCACCTCTAAGCTCCATTTTACCTCATGTCCTCGTCTCAGTTTCACTGCCCACCCCCATCTTATCCCGTGCACCCCTTTCACTGGCAGTTCACATTTCACCTCCTCTCCCTTCCTACCATTGGTTCCTAGCTCAATTCTGTCTCGAATCCCACCTACTGCCCCACTCTCGCATGTCTCTTCCATCTCACTCACTGTCCCACTTTCATATCTCTTCCATCACACCCACTGTCCCACTCTCACCTGTCTTCCATCACACTCACTGTCCACGTCTCTTCCATCTCACCTACTGTCCCACTCTCACCTGTCTTCCATCGCACCCACTGTCCCACTCTCACCGGTCTTCCATCGCACCCACTGTCCCACTCTCACATGTCTTCCATCTCACCCACTGTCCCTTTCTCACATGTGTTCCACCTCATCTACTGCCCCACTCTCATGTGTCTTCCATCCCACCCACTGTCCCACTCTCACACCTGTCTTGCATCTCACCCACTGTCACACTCATGTATCGTCCATCTCACTTACTGTCCCACTTTCACATGTCTTACATTTTACCCACTGTCCCACTCTCACACATTTCTTCCATCTCACCCACTGCCTCACTCTCACGTGTTTTCCATCTCACCCACGGTCACACTCTCACGTCTTCCATGTCAATCACTGTCCCTCATTCTTGTCTTCCATCTCACCTACTGTCTCACTCTCACATGCTTATTCCATATCACTCACTGTCCCACTCTCACATCCTGTTCCCATCTCACCTCTGTCTGATATTAGGCCTCTGGCTCCTGTCTCACCTCCTGTCCCCATCTAACCTCGTGCACCAATCTAATCTGGGTCATACCCACCCAGCTACCCGTCTTCCATCTCCTTCTTACCCCCTACCCCTCTCACCTCCTGTCCGAATCTCATCTCTTCTGTCCTCTCACCTGTGGCTAATTTCTTACCTATTGACCCCTCCCCCAGGTCTGCCACTCACCATGGAAGGCTTCGCCTCTGTGTACTACAGTGAACCATCCGTCATGGGCTTCCTCGCCAACGTCATCAGCGCCTTCCTGGTGGCCCTACAGAACTTCTTTTCCTTCCACACCAAAGTGAACGCTGAAGGGGTGGAGAACATCTTGGCAGGTGAGTGTGGCAGCCACAGATCACACAAAGAGTTACAGGTGGCGCTGGGGTAACAATGTATAAGACACTTGGAGGGAGGGGGTACACACTCACAGACACAGACACACACACACGCACGTGTTGCTCAATGCCTGTTTATCTCTTGCAGGGGTCCATCTCATCCTGATTGGAGGACTGACACAACTCATTGCAGGCTTCCTGTGCTTCCGGAAGTACGATCACCTGGGGAGCACCGCTTTTGTGGCATTTGCCGCACTCTGGAGCAGCTACGGGGCTACACGTGTTGTCCTGGGAGCGTACCCCACCATCCACAACACCACACAAACTCTGAACATTTCTAACAGCCAGACCATCATGGGCGCCTCCCCTCTTCCGGTCAGTGAGAGCGCAGTAGCAGGGCTGGTGGCATACACCGCCGTCGCCTTCATCCTCTCCTTCTGTTCGGCCACCGTTAACTACGTCATGCCCTTCGTGTTTGGCGCCATCACCCTCACATTGGTCTTCGAGGCGGTGGGGCTCTTCGGACAGTGGGCGCTGGTGGTCTCCGGGACCCTGGAGCTTCTCATTGTGTTGTTTGGGTTTTATGGTGCCACTGCCCTGCTCCTGAAGGGCCTGACCCAGAGGAATGTCCTTCCAGGCTTCGGGAACCCCATGTTCAGCGTCTTGCTTCTGGGCTCAGCCAACAGCACCTCTTCCAGTGGCATCGGGGAGGAGACCAAGAAGAACTCCAAGTACGCGGAGCCCATGGCCTTGGGGCACATCGCTGACGCAGTGGCCTCGCTCATCTTTGCCTTTTATTGCTTTGGTTACATGAAGACCTTCTACATTGGTGCCATCTGGGTCAGCATCAATGCGCTGTCCCAGCTCTGCGCCAGCTACTACAGTTACTTGAGAGAAGACGTCTACCACACCACCAAGCTTGGACTCCACAGCCTGTTCTGGTTGCTGATGTCCTGGGAAGAGTTCATTGTCACGGTGCTCCTCTCGGGGGACAATGTGGACAAGAGCCGAGCCGGCATGGTGGGGGGCTGGTTCTTTCTGGTCGCCGCTTGCATCCTCTGCCTGATGTCCCTCAACAGAGACCTCCTGGAGGTGCTGCAGAATTCATGCTTCCTCCTCCTCACTGTCTCCACCATCCAACAGATTCCACTCCAGGGATCCCATATCTTCTTCGGAGTGGTCTGCAGCATTTACACAGCCACCTCCCTCTATGCCACTTTTGCCAGCCTCATTAACTCCATCGCTGATAAGTCGTTGATCTCTACTGGACCCCAAGTGATGTCATCGGCTACGCTCCAGGACTTGCTGCTGTGCCTGAAGCGCGTCACCAGCAGGTCTAAGGAGGGCCAGGAGGTCAGCACTACCAGATGCCAGCTCCCTGATGCCCTCTTCTTCATCTGCAATGGCTTGGCCTCACTCTCTGCCATCCAGGGGTCCCTGAGTGACCCCACCAGAGCCCACCTCTCCATCCCTTGGGTGCTGATTCCTGGTGCTCTCTTCCAGTTGTACGTCTGCAGGATCGTGGTGCAGAGAGGGCGAAGATTTGGGTCGGTCCTACCATTCTGTTATGCTGCTGTTTGGGCCACATGGGCGTGGCTACGACTCGCAGGTAACTTGTGATCTCTTAATCTTATTCTTTACAATGTGTAAAAATGTATTCAGAAAAGTCCTAGTGCTCCAGTGTCATGAAGCTTTTGAGTGGTTTAGATTCTCAGGCATACCAGTAGGGGCAGTGGGGGTGATGTGTATTTTTGGTTATTAGTTTAATTTCGAGTAGCCATGCATGCAGGTAGTTTCATGATGACATCACATGCAGTTCTTTGTTTGACTGGGGGGCCCTTGTAACCAGTGAGCTGAAGAAGTACCTAGGAGGGGTCATATGTGATGACTGGCAGGGGGAAGGAAAAGGGTTGGAGAGGAGTGCACCTGGTGGCCACTAGGAGGGGACTAATGACTTATAGAACCATTAATGGGTCTAGATAAACTATTGATAAACTGTTGTAGATAATCCAGTTGTGGGAAGAACCAATAGGTAATAATGCCTTTGTTCAAATAACTGGTCATTTCCTGCACCCAGGGGCATATTTACCAGAATTTAATTTTCGCTTGTCTTCTAACACATGCGAGAAAACATTTTATACTGGGATAAGGTGCTCTGGTAAGTGTGTATCACCAAATCAGGGCACACCTGTTCAGGATGGGGTGGAAGATACAGTTTTACACATCACCAGAAGCCAATATCTAGTACCATGATTGGCTGTTGGATGAGTGAGGTGTTGGACAGTATATGGTCCTCCTCCATCTCTTGTCTCTGCTCCAGGCCATCTCCTGCCTTTGAAGGAAGAGCTCCTTCCTGTGTTCTGTTTCATCCATGACTAACCATCTGCCCCCTCCTCCTCTTCCCTCTCCAGGTCCCCTGCTGAATATCCACGTCACCAGTTATGGTGCATTCACTGTTGGTGCCGTCACCTTCCTGGTCATCAATGTCTTCCTGATGTCCTTGGGTAAGTCTCTCCGGATACCGATGTCCAGTCATCCCTCTGTTGAATACTGAGGCCCAGGTGCCCTGACAGACAGCAGCTGCTTCCGGCTGTAGTGGGTACGGGCCGGTGTCTGACACTCGATGGTCCATATGCACAGTTCTGAGGCATCATAGTGACCTCATCTAAAGACTTGAGCAACTGCGACGCCCGCTGACCTCTGAAATATGTCATTTCCGGTCTCTGACGCCATCTTGTTCTGCTTTTTCCACAGTCGCCTATGCCAACGTGGTGCTGGTGCTGCTCGCCCTGCTGATGGAGGCGGTGATTGTCTGTTTCCTGCTTTTCACCTTGGAATGCCTGCCTCTCCCGCTCGAGAGTAAGTCGACACCCTCCACTGTGGGTTCCTCTTGTGTATTAATGCATGTCAGTGATCTCGAAATGGTTAATACACGCTAAACAGGCAACTTCTATTAAGTGCCATCACAAGTGCACGTGTAATGTGGTGGGGGCTAAAGGGGAGTGGTCTGTAGAAAGGACTGGAGGGTGCCTGACAAGCCTGTGCTTCTGAAGGGTTGTGAGGGGTGAAGCAGAGTCAGTTACGTGCCAGACTCTGCTAGAGTTGACATTTTTAATGCAAGTGGGGCCTGAATGGAGTCAGTCACAAACCTGACATGTGTCTGGTTCTTTGCTAGACCTCCCCATGTCTTAGTTTCTGTATCTGTCTCTCCACTCCTGCTTTAAAATCACCTTGTTATAATACGGAGAGTTGGGGTGAGCCCCATAACCCTCGGAACCAGGGCAATTAAGTATAAACCAAGACAGGGGTTCCTGTACTAGTGTAAATGTTTTACCACAAGTAATTTCATACAGACAGAGGGTGAGGGAAAAATTAATCTCTGTCTTATGTTTTTATTTTATTGTCTTGGGTGGCATTTACCTTCTTGAAATCCCTCCTTGGTTTAACATTAACTTGATCCGCACAATCCTCTTCTTGTTGTTGATACTATTGAATTTAATGTCTAATTTTCCCGTCTTTGTGTGTTTTTTCAGTCACAGTATTGTCCGTCTTCAGTGTCGTCTGTATCTACGGAGCAGTGGCATCTCTTGGAAACTGCATTTTCAGCAAGGACCTGATTCCCATGGGACTACCTCTCTTCAAGGTACCTTGAATCATACATGCAATATGTTACGATTACTATTCTTAAAATAATACTCAGTTCCGATAAATGTGTCTCTCAAATAACCAGTCCATATCTCAGCCCTCTAACTCTGGGATGTGTATGTGCTGCTCAAGGGCAGCTCTAGGTGGCGTTGTCTCACCCCTTGTCTGTTCTTTGTCCTTTTAGGAAACGAAGTCAGAGGAGAAAGTTGAGGCGTCCGACTCCTGCGTGTGCCCCGATTCCTATCGCACCAGCAGTCTAAGGACCATCGCCGCCCTGCTGGACCAGGGTGGGGTGTGCGGGGTCCCCACAGACACGGTCTATGCCCTGGCGGCCTCCTGCAAACACCCCGAGGCCATCCAGAAGATTTACACCATCAAGGTGAGCACCGAGGAGCGGACTTCCGGCAGAATTCACCCGAGGCTGAGACAGATGCTCTGTCATTCAAGAATAAGGCACACCTTTTGCTAGAACAGTTAGATATCACCCAGTGGGTTGAGACACTGTCATGGAAACGTCAGGGTGAAACCAGTCGGCAGGGGTGTGATTACCAAGGTGATACCAGCCTGGAGTATGTATAGTTGGATATATTGTCATTTAAATGACAGGGTAAAAACATTCTGCAGGTGAGGGATTCCATGGTAATATCTGCCTAGAAAGTTCCAACTCCAAAACTTTAAAAAAAAAAATGGAAAGCAGCCAGGTTAAATGGTAGCTTGTCATGCTTTGCGAGGAGAGTGCGAGATGGGGGTGAAACCGGACATGTGGGTTCCAATCCACATGAGCCCTGGGTTAGGGGCAGAATAGCCCAGCTAGATGCTATCACATGCACAAGAAAGATACTAATGCCCCAGATTACACAGTGAGTCTGCATTCTCAGACTAGGATTGCATAGAACTCTGTGGCCAGTGTCTGTCTGCTGTAGGACTTTAGAAAGAGAGTAACAAAGAACAAGGGAACCCTGTGTGTCAAGCGGGACCGAGGGTAATAGTGTATTGCGGGAGACATAGGTCCCTACCAAACAACATAAGTGTAGAATCACAGAACTACAATTAGAGCTGTGTGGTACTTCCAAATGGAAAGGATTCTATTTATTCAAACATGCAGTAAAAAGGAACAATAACATTGAAAGTCCAATGGCTAATGTGACGGGTATGGGAATCAACAGATTTCCAGACCTCAGGCATTTGCATCAATATGTGACATTAGCGATACATTTTTAGAACAGTCACAATGCCAAAAGACAACTCGTGCTCCACATAAATCATCATACATTAGGGGTCACAGTGTAAGTGTCATTAGAAGGCCATACATGCTTTTAACTTGCACAATCTCTTGGCTACCACAGGAGACTTTTAGTTTATTTACAGAGGTGGTGTGACTGGGTCTAAAGTCACTTATGTATCCTGCACATAATGTCTGAAGGTCCTGACCTCCCCCTCTGTCTCTAAACCATTAATTTCTCCCTTTTCTTCCATTCTCTGCAGGAACGACCCCTGGAGAAGCCCATCTGTATCTGCATCTCCCACCTGGACCAGCTGCGGGCCGTGAGACCCCCATTCAGCCCTCTGCTTTGGGACTTCATGGGGAGCGTCTACCCTGGGGGTATCAGCTGCATTGTCCAGAAGGGGGAGTGGCTGAAGAGGATGGGTGAGTGTGACCTCTTCTGCATGGTCTCTTTCCTTCTCCAAAGAGGGGTGGGATGAGGATGGTAGAGGGGTGAGGGCTACAAATGCCCGAAGTTGTGCCTGGGGAAATTCAGGGATGTGCTCACTCCATGTACGTGCTGCTAGTCTAGACCATGCTTCTTCTCCCCCGCCCCCCAATGTGCACTGACTCCCATCTCATGCAGGAATTACTTGCACCTATCACTCCATTCAACCCCCAATGTCTATAGCCCCCCTTCTTATGTAGCTATGGTATGTACATTTCAGGGTCTATTCACCCCTTAATGGCTACAGACCCCCATCTCACATAGCTATTGTATATACATATCAGATTTCATTCAGCCCCCCCTAATATATGCATGGCCCAGTTCATGCAGACATTACCTGCACATTCACCCCCTGATATCTACAGACCCCCGTCTCATGAGGGTATTACATGTATCATGGACCCCCTAATGTCTACAGACCCCCATCTCATGCAGGCATTGCATGTACATTCACCCTCCTGAAGTTTACAGACCCCCATCTCATATAGCTATTGCATGTGCATATCAGGGTCCAGTGACCCCCATTCTGTGTAGAGGCCCCTATCACATGGAGCTATTGCATATACATATCAGAATCCAGGCCCCCCCTAATGTGTAACGACCCCAATCTCATGCAGGTATTAAATGCACATTCACCCCTAAAGCACACAGACCCCAGATCTCATGTACCTATTGCATGTACATATCATATATATTATGTATATATATGTGTGTGTGTGTGTGTGTGTGGTGTATGTGTACATGTGTGTAAAACTGATAAAGAAATATATGGGACTCGCACAATTTCTGACTAAAACATTAATTAAACCCCACAGCAATGACAACGCAAAGAATGGTTGCTTTTGGTATACTATGGCTGTATAAGATAACATTTTTGCGTGATGAGTCAGTGTACATTTCAGTTGTGAAATAGTCCCTCGCGCAGACAGAATGATATATCAAACAGCCACAAAATTATGTAAGACAGAAATAAATTTCAGGCTGAAGTCTTTTTTAAAGAGTTGTTAACAATATGTATTGCAGACATCTGGCCTCTCAAGATATAACAAACAAATGTGTGGTTGCCTTCCACAGTATTGTAATCAGCCGCGGTCCATGCAGGTAACATTGATGGGGCGGTGGGGCCTCGTTGGGGGGGGATTTCGAGGGATGATGCAGAGGGAAAATTAATTATTTATTTGATTTTCCCTCGGCATCGTCCCTCGAACCCCCCCCCCCCCCAATACGGCCCCACCGCTGTTACCTGCACAGATCATGGCTGTTTGTAATGCTTTAGTAGAACTTCTTTCATACTAAATGGACAATGTGTGCCCACTGCACAACTAGAGCAATCACGTATTCAAGGACCCTAATTAATTCTTGATGTTCTGAGGCTATACCATTCAAACATCTGCTCAAATTAAGCACAACCAAACGAAGTCATCACTGTACAGCATCTCTGTTCATAATGCTGAGCAAATAAACACAGTCAAACACAAATGCTCACTCACTCACATCTGACTTGTTGCTGATTAATTTTGTTATGTTCTCCTTCTGCAGGAGTTGGACCAGCTTATGATATTGTGGGCACCAAAGACTCCATCATGATCCGAGTACCGGACCACACTATCTCTGCCCACCTGACTGACATGACTGGCCCTCTGGCCATCACTTCTGCCAATCCGAGTGGGGAGTGTGACAGCACCCACCATGACATGGTCATCTCGTGAGTACTCATTCAGAACAGGGGCTGAAATCAGGAAAATATTTGAGTGGGCCTTCTACGAAAGAGATGGTGCCTGGGGTTTGAGAGTTACTAGATGGCTACTAGGAGCTAAGGGCAGGGGCAAGGATTGTGGAGGTGCGTGAGCTGAAGATTCTGAAAGGTGAAAGGGAGTGTGTGGGACTATTGATGGGTGGTGAACTATTTTGAATGGTTTAGGTTTTTTTAAGCATATGACTAGACTAGTGCTACTGAAAGGTGAAAGGAGGGAAAAGGGTGTTGGTGATATCTCACGCATATGTTTTAATGTATTTGAGATGCTTGGCATAAGCCTAAATGTGGGCGCATTAAACACAGGTGTATTTGACCAGTTGAGCTTGAGGTCAGGTAGATGTTTATCATCCTCGGGCTTTCCCCTAATCCCCAGCACCTGAGCCTTTGTCAATTATTACTTTAAATGAGTGATTTTGTATTTCCTCTCTGTGTTTCAGGCGTCTACGGCACAAGCTGGAGGGGGTGCTGTGTGATGGGGACTCCTACGAGATGGTTGGCTCCACTGTGGTGAACTGTCTGAGGATAGACGAAGGTGGGTCTCAACCAATGCTTGTTTCCGTTTCATCTCTGTCCCCTGCTACTCCCAAAGTAGACTCGGGAGCATCTATGGATGTGAACAGGGGGCTCTGCTCACCGCACCCCTCCCCACTCACCAAACATCTGCCATGAGATTTGGGGAAAACCAGTCCTGATCCAGTGTATTCCTGGTGTCCCAAGGCATACAGACGTACAAAGCCCAAACTGAATTGACAGATGAAACACTAAAGGGGCCAGGATGAATGCGTAACAAAGAGATGCACGTTATCGAGCCTCTGAGGAAAACTCCAAGTGCTTGTTCAAAG
The DNA here is from genome assembly GCF_964204655.1 of Triturus cristatus. NCBI lineage: Eukaryota > Metazoa > Chordata > Amphibia > Caudata > Salamandridae > Triturus > Triturus cristatus. The sequence continues at coordinate 317,878,949 of NC_140586.1, read as the reverse complement.
TTTACAGGGATGCGACTGGAGGTTTCTTACCTCTGCCAAATCCTGACCCCTACTTTCAACTTTACAAGCATTTCTCTTTATCATTAGTCTGCCCTGCTGGTGTACCATCTTGCATAATTTGTTTCACAAACTTTCGCTAAAATTACATGAACGGTGTGAAATGCAGTTCGCCTTTATCTTGCATGAAACTTTAATGGTAGTATATACCGCACATTAAAAAAGTCATGTTAGATACTGGCACAAGACTTAATCAGCGAAAAATGTCTCTTATGGAGACATTTAATGCTCAAAGTTATCTCCAGTGAAGAATAAATGATGCAAATTGCATAGTGCTAATTTGTCATATTTAGTAATAGTGATTACAAATTCACTCTGACTTAGTCAGCACATGGACCCAGAGCCTCCCTCAGTAAGACAATATCCCCCATGGTGGGCTCCTTTATTTTTCACCCAAACTCACATTATTGTTTCTCAGGGACAATCCCACCCTGCACAAGTTACCCAATACCTGAAGGTTCTTACTCTGGTCCCATCTGAAAATAGAGAGCTCAGAATCACAGATTCTGACATGCAGATTTATAAAATATTTACCATACACAAATATACACAAATATCTCTTTAAAGATCATTAGACCTGCTAAAAGTTCCTAATTCCAATGGGACTCACTTCCTAATTATTGGAATACAGAGTTAACTTACTATTCCATCTCCTGTCTGAGTTTATTGGCCAAGTGCTTGAAAGCGAGTTTACTGCAGGTTGACATTTTTGCAGGGAGATAGTTGTGTGTGGAAGATATTTTGGCCTTGAAAGTTTTTGAGTCTGTGTTTTAGCAGTTTGTTGATTCCATGATATCCCACCCTGTCCCAGTCATTTAATGTCTCCTTGAGGGCTCACACCCCACACTTTCTCCAGTCAGTATATGCCACGTGAGAGGGTGGTTCCCTCCTGTACTCCATCACCCATTGGTTCCTGGGGGTCGATCCGCACCGTGCTCATTATGCTTGTCTTTTCTCCTCCCTCTGCTGCTCACAGAGCTCAGACCTGTCCAAGCTCTCTCAATCTCATGCTGTTGTGCTTCTTCCCTTCCAGGGATCCTGAGCATCGTGAGGGAGGGCTGCGTCCCCACCACCCATGTCATGCAGACGTTCGAGCGGGTGAAGAACGCGCAGGTGTGAGGCTACCACGCGCTACGACCAGTCTTGTTCTGCTGACCACAGCAGCATCCGCACAAGACCTGAGCCAGCTGCCATTTGCACTTTATTTGCCGGAAATGAAAGCATCACATTCTGAGGCCGGATATCCGCGTTGAGCCTGAGCTGAAGGGAAGACATTGCCAGAACAGACTTACAGACGGCAGTGGAATCAGACATTCTTACAGACAGCTCACAATACTATTTGTCAGAATGCTTTAGTTGGATTGATATGCAGATGTTTTCTACCCTTCACTCTCCAACAGGGCATTGACCTGAAAGTCAGTGCTTGGTGATGTGTACAGCGTCAGATTCTCGATTCCACACCCCTCAGGATGCACGGGCACAGATCCAATGTATATATACTGTTGCATTCTGTTTGCGTTCTTTGCTTAAATATTTATATTTTACCCTCTGTCCTTAAAGGAATTTTAATTTAATGCTGATACCGATGTTGATGACAAATTCTATTTATTTTGTTACTCTGAGGTTGTCTGGTCCTGTCAGACCTCTCATCAGGCTCGTGTGACAGAATACTGTCAGAGCCAGACATCCCATATTGTTACAACCAGAACTATTGACTTCACTGGATGGTGCTGGCCACCCAATCGAGAGGAGCTTCAAGAACCACTGATAGAAGATTTTGAGTCTTAGGGACCTACATATAGTATTTAACTTATTTAATATATTGGAGTTGGTATTTATTGAAATAAAATAGCCCTTAAAAAGAAACTGTCTTTTCTCTTTGCTGTCAGGGGGACCCTTACCATGAATCCTCCTGTGATGCAGCTGTGAAAGAAAGGTGTCGTGTGTGTGAGTGTGTGTGTGCATTTATTGCGCAAAAGTCAGGGGTGTAAAACCCATATTTACCATGAAGTTTGGAAAATATTTCATAGTTTTCATTGAAATATGGTGTTATCATCATAAGCACAGCCCCACAAAGTATTCTGCAGCAGAGCTTTACCATTGTCTAGACTACTAGATTTAGACTCAATGGAAAACAAAAATATGTGTCATGGTTATCAAAACCAAGTGGCAAGAAAAGGCAAATTATGTAGCACATTCTCTGAAAATATTATTTTTATCTATTTGAGGTAGAAAGAAAATTTTCTGTTGAAATTTGCAAATTATGTGTTAAATGTGATAAATTACGCAGTACACTCTGCAGCCACAGAATCACATAAATCCTGAACCCTTTACCGTTGCCCATTATTTTCGCTTTTATGTTTGCCTTCAAACCCATCCAGTCTGTCCACATACAAACACTCATGCACGTTCATTTGCTTCCTTATCCTGCTGTTAGCCCTAAGGCTTTCCTGCGAATCCCCCTCTACAGTCAATTTCAAAATCATGCTCGATCTCAATTAGTCATATAAACTTCTCATGCATATGGTCACTATAGCAGCATATGCTTTTTCATATGATCTAGTTTAATCTGCGGTTTCAACACCCTTTCATTTCTCAAATCATATGACCTTGTTTAATCTGTTGTTTCCACCCCCTTTCATTTCTCAAATCCCCAAGTCACATTAAAGTGTTAAAACTTAAAGTCCCAACCCCTCCATTCATTGTTCATCATGCTACATTTGGTCATCCTCTGTTGATATAATTGAGTATTCTAATAGCACATCAGAAAGTGATATTTCAGCGACCTTGTTACTACCCTATATTTTAGTACCACAATCCTCATTTATGAGAACATCATGGTCTCGCCTTTCTCCCCTCCTTCTCTTACCATCTCATTTGACGTGACGCGGGTTTCCGTAATTACATCCAATTGCTCGAATAACCTGTGTCTCATTCAGATTCCTTAAATAGGCTTCCAGTTAGTTTAACTCATTTCATCTGCAGTGGGGCCTTGAAACCTCCCAAATTCCACTTTAACGTGGGCACCATCTTAACCTGGCTTCCTGATCGTTGCGCTTGCCTGATCTTAATTTATTTAATTCCTGCCTTATTATATGCATATGATGCTGTGTTTCTCACTCAGATTTCTGTGGGTCTCCGAAGTCTTTTAAATTCTTTCATTGATTTCATGGACTCCTTAGACCTTTCAATCAAATTTTCTAAATCGCATACTATGATGATTGGCAGTAAGAAGTCCATTAGCTGCAAGTTCCACCGTAGTGGGGGCAGAACTTACCAAAGTTTCTACTTTTCCTTATTTGGGGGGCATTGTTTGATGAAAGAGGGTCAATGGTGGCTCAAAGAGCACTTAAAAGGAACATTCTGGCAAGGGCAGCGGGTGCCACTATGGACTCCGCTAAGAGTTTAGGGGCTAAACCTGTACCCGCCCTAATAAAGGTCTATAGAGAAAAACGTATCCCAATGGCCACCTACGGTTGTAATGTGTGGAGGAGATACAGAGAAGTAAATGAACTGCAGGTGGCCGAGAACAAATTCCTGCATGGACTTCTTGCTGTTCCCACCTGCATCCCCTCCTTTATGATACACGAAGAGCTTGGTCTGGGTTATACTTCAGATCTTATTGCAGTAGCACCACTAATGTGCTGGTTGAGAATTTGGTCAAGTCCCGTTCCTACTTTAAACCAACATCTTTTAGAGGATTGTATTGCACTTGTGGGGGCTTTGAGTATTCTCTGGCTAGGCTATGTCATGGAGCAGCCTAGGAGGATAGGCTTCCCTGAGCTGTTCATAAGCCCAAGGCCACTACGCCGCAGTAATATGAGGGACATCAAAAACATGTTTCGGCCAGGCGCATGGGGGAAAGGGAAAGTACCGAACTTGCCACACCCACAGTGGAACAATATTTAATGTTGAGCACAAGTCCACTAGGGCAGCCTTATTTGTTGTTATTAATAATGTCCACCACCGTTTCCTGCTGACCAGATTCAGATGTAATTTTATACACTGGTTTTAAGCTATTCCTAAGGGTCTCAAATAAAGCGTGTTAGAAATTCGACAAAGATGAGTGTAAGTGGGGAGCGTCCTGCAGATTTAAGCATGCCTGTGGATCATGCGGGCGTAACCACCCCACGATCCGCTGCAGATGCAACACAGGGCCGGGGGGCCAACAAAAAGAAGACAGGCGTAAAAAAATAAGGCACAGGCCCCGCTGAGCAGGGGCAAGGGGGCAGGGGGCGTAGGACAGACGCTTCCCACCCCCATCAGGACAAGCAGACTACTGCAGCTGTTACAGGGGTACCGCAAAGCAAGTGAGAGACAGCTACTAGCACAAGGCTTCACACAGGGTTTTCCAATACATTACAAAGGGCCGAAGGGGGCAGAGCCTGAACCTGAAGTCGGTGAGGGACAACCCCGGGGTGGCTAGGGAGAAAGTAGAGAAGGAAGTGCAGCTAGGACGGGTGGCCGGGCCTTTCAATTCCCCCCCCCGCTGACAGACATGGTAGTCTCCCCGCTGGTGGTTGTTCCCAAAAAAGAGTCGGAGAAATTCCGGCTGATCCACCACCTCTCCCACCCAGAAGGGGAATCGGTCAATGATTGGTTGGACCAAGGCGAGTGCACATTGGCATACGCATCAGTTGACAATGCGGTGGACTTGATCAGGCAAGAGGGAAAGGGTGCCCTGATGGCTAAATCGGACATAGAATCAGCCTTCAAGCTACTGCCAGTTCACCCAGACAGCTACCATGTATTGGGTTTCAAGCTGGATGGCCAGTATTACTGCGACAGGTACCTACCCATGGGGTGCTCAATATCATGCGCACACTTTGAGGCTTTCAGTAGCTTCCTAGATTGGGAGCTGGGGGTGTGGGCCACAAAAGGTGGGTGGGTGCACTACTTAGACGACTTTCTGTTCATCGGGAAAGCAGGCACGAAGGAGTGCGACGACCTCCTAGACAAGTTTGTGCAGATGGCGCAGGAGTTAGGCATTACCCTGGCGCAGGACAAAACGGAAGGCCCAACAACAAAATTGTCTTTTCTGGGAATTGAACTAGACTCGTGGCCGGGACATGCAGGCTGCCGCCAGATAAGGTAGCCGACTTGCGTGAATGCATAAAACAAATGAGACAGCAAAAGAAAGCAACGCTAAAGGAAGTTCAGCAATTGCTCGGAAAACTAAATTTCGCCACAACGGTGATTCCTGCGGGGCGCACGGGCCGGGCTAACCTGGGGCATGACACAGAAACACCACAGGGTCTGCATCACACAAGGGGTGAAGGAGGACCTGGCACAGTGGGACCGTTTTTTGGCAGATTTCAATGGCAACCTGCTATGGAGAGACCCCTGGGTACATGCGCATGAGCTAGAGCGCTACACTGACTCAGCAGGGGGATATGGCTTTGGGGCAATACTGGGACCCTCCTGGACAGCAGGAGAATGGCCAGAGAATTGGCAAAGAGCAGGGTTAACAAAAAACATAGCACTGCTTGAGTTATTCCCTATAATTGTGGCATTCCACATTTGGGTCCAGCAGCTGGCGAACAGGCAAATTGCACTCTGGTCAGACAACAGTGCAGTGGTACAGGCCATTAACACAGGGTCGGCGAAATGCCCAGCTGTAGGGACACTGTTGCGAAGACTTGTCGGCTGCCAGCTGCAGGACAACTATGCAATTAGGGCACGCCACATTCCAGGAACAGACAACTCAGTGGCAGATGCCATTTCTTGTTTTCAGTGGGACAGATTCAGAGAACTCGCCCCAGCAGCGGACAGAACGATGACCAAAATGCCAGGGCAATGGTTCAGGCCAGTTCTGGCACTGGCTAACTTCACTATGAAGGAGGTTATTCAGTCTTTCACAAGGAGCTCATCCACACACCAAGAGTTCCCTTAAGCGCCAGGAAATACCATGGTAATACTTACTTTTTTGAGCACATGGATGATGGCCAGCAGTTTCTCCAACTATGAAGGTGTGCAAAATCCATTAAAAAACAAAACAAGCATTGACAAAGCCAAAAGGCTGGTGCCCGGCACCAGAGCTATAAGCTTTGCCAATGCTTGTTTTTATTTATCTGTGGAGCAAAACTGTTCTGCAAAAAAATCATATTTGATCTGTGAGAAATTCACATATTTTATTAATTTTCTTGTGGAGCAAAATTGTTCTACAAGGATACATCCAGATTTGCTCTGTGGGTGTCTGTGTGGCGTGCAGTAATCCCTGGCAATTTGAGATCTGTAGAGAACCCCACGATCCGCCCAAATAACTCTCAAACCGGGGATATCTTGTGTGTTATCCAGTCCTCCCTGGGCCTCATTTCCCTGATGAGAGCCCCACAAACCACCCAAAACTACTCGAACTAGTCATCTGTTAGTTCTTGGAATGTTTTGCCATCCATTTTATGTGCATTTTAAGATTTTTTAATAACTTGCTACTGCGTACTAAAAACAAAGCTTCCAACCAGCACTAGGTATGGGTAGGACTCAGCATAAATTTTGTTTTTAGCCAAGAAGGAGAAATCAGCTCTGTAAATAAGGAGCCCTTCAGATCAATGCACTAAGCAATCTCTCAAAGATGCTCTTTGTAAATAATTTCAGTTTAATCTGAGACACCAAAGTCTAAAGAGAGTCAAAGCGATGTGAAATATATGTAAGACACAATAGAACGGTTAGAAAAAGCCAAGTCTTGGCCTGATGAACTTAAATATGATATTTACAAGAATCGTATGAGTGAACCCTGAGGAACCTAAACTTTAGGAGCACTGAAACGTGTCAGCAACAGATGATATAACACGAAGCACTGTTGACAAGAAGATGTCTGAAGTGGAAGAACCAAAAAAGTGAAAAGTGGAGTAACTCTTTTCTTTGAATACCCTTGGTATAGGTACGTCCCCCCTCCATTATACAGAGATAGAAAATCCCAGAACGTGATCACAAGAAGGAACATGCCACAGCCCTTACACAGGGAGTTCAGCCTTTCACAAATCTTGGTGGACCGTGAGAGCCAAATAAGGGTGAGCCCTCACACTAGCTCACCAGTCATTCCTTCGATAACTTCCTGCCTACTCACTGAGGAAGGTGAGCGAGCGCCCTGGGCGTAGTTGGGAGCACAGACTTACCAAAGACCCATGGAGTGTAAAACCACCAGGAACCTGTCTGATGACATGCAGCCTCACTAGGAATCAGTGCAATGGGGAAAGGTATGTGATCTGCATTATGAATTATACATGTTCCCGAGACAGTGGGTATGAGAAAGTAAATGTAGTGAGTCTCGGCAGGGACACTCAACTTCCTGTGATTCTGGGCAAATCACTTAATCTCACGGTGCCTAACAACAATGAATGTGTCAGTTTGTAACGCAACTGGTGCTCATGTAAAGTGCCCTGATACCTTCAGGTCTAGTTCGCGCTATATAAAAGTCTCAGCAAAAAAAAAGTTGCTGCGTTGCCTCACAATGTGATGGGGAGGAGTGCCACGGGCATTACGGTGGGTGTTCCCACATAACACCCATGGCGTTTGACACATTCCCAGATTTATAATGTTCTGTAAACCTGGGAATGCGTCAAGAGGCACAACGAGGAGAAATAACTTTATTTCTCCTTGATTTTTCCTCTTTCTATGTGTGCTGCTTTCAGCAGCACACGTAGAAGGCGAAATTCACCTTCATTGATTCTTTTTTTGCAGGAAGGTGATCCTTCCTGCACAAAGACAATCATTCCCACAACGAAGAGGATGTGGCCTAACGGCCAGAGCTGCCAACCAGGTTAGAGTCTCGTCGGCGGCTCAGCATCCCGTGATTCTGGGCAAATTACTTAATCTCTCCGTGCCTACAAAAACAAGCATTTGCAATGCAATAGGTCTCGCATTTACGCGAGTTTGAGCTATTGACATTGCAAATGACAATGCCTTTTATTTTTGTTTTCATTTTTAAAACATAACTAAAAGGCATTGTCATTTAAAATGCCAATAGCTTAAACTCGCGTAAATGCGAGACCTATTGCATTGCAAATGCTTGTTATGTCTGTTGACTGCAGGTCGAATAATTTGATGCCACGGGTAGCTGGAGAAATGGCTGGTCTTCAGCCGACGCGACGTTTGCTTTGGGACATATTTCAAAAGCCTACACATCTGGCCTTCGAAATGAGGCTTGACGTCCTGTTGATTCTTTCACGAAGTCAAATCTGACAATTAGCCCCTAACATCCATAATCAATGATATTATATTGTTCACTGGAGCGTCTGGGCAAAACGAGAGAACTTGGGGAGAGAGTGGGAATTGGACCCTACAGAGTTTCGTGCTCATCTCTACTATTCCCTCATTTTAAAATCAATGGTTTGCTCTGCGCCGTGAATAGCAGCACTTCATTCACTACTGAGTATCGGTTTGATCATTGTTTAAGCAACACTCAGTCAGAAACTATTGCATATGTTCCTGGTGCGGAGAAAAGAACCACACTAACACAAGATGTGTCACAGGCAGGATTTTTGTAGCGCACGAAAAGGATCCCGGATCACCTGTTCTGGGTGATATAAATCAGTACTTCGGGAACTGAACGCGATGGTTTGCCAGCGCCAATCTTAGCTCGGTTTAACTGTGACGTCTAAGTCTAATATACGCGTCATGTAGAGTCAGATGGGCATTTTACGCAGGCTCGGAATTGCGTTGGACGAAATGCGTTCGCTGCATATGTTTTTCTGTCTTTGAGAAGAAAGAAAAGAAATAAAAGGAAAATCAAGCATAAACCGACTCATTGCATACTTCAGCAAGAAATTTGGATGTGACTTTGTGTTTTTCATTTGCCCCTGATTTTGTGTGTTTCTAAATGCTTCATGTATGACCATCTGGCAGCTGTATGTTTGAGGTGGGCAATGTCTATGCAGTCTTGCATTTGTGATTACTTTAGGTGGTGCAGTGATTGAGTTCCCTAGCTGCTAATACTTTTTCAGAAAAAAAAACTGCAAAACGCAAGCACCCTTGCACCATGAATGGTTGGTGCAAGGGTGCCTGTGTTGGCGCATGGCAGCCAATTGAGCTCCAGGGTAGGGAAGGAGGACATGAATGCACGTATCTGATAGATAAAGTGCATTCCTGCCCTTTTCTTTTGTCGTACGGCAGTGCAGCAGGAAGGCTTGCAGAGCTGCCCTACAGAAAAATATTGTAAATGAGTCCCAGAATGCATTGGTTGGGACATTTGCAGTCTCCGCATGAGACTTCCGGATACAGGCTTCAGAGACACTTAGAGGTTCGAAGATGGACAGGACTCATAGTTGTTTTCCTCTTTCTCCAAACATGTGGCAGGACATACGCTCTGACTCAGCAAATGGTGACGGGCCCAAGTCATTTTCAGACGAAAGTGCAGATCTAAGACATTAGCTATTTTTTAGGTCGAGCGTACAGCGCTTGCGCTGTCGCTTAGCGACCTATTGTGTATGGTTTAGGAGTTGAACTCCACCCATTCTTAGCCGATTGCTTGTATTGGTCTCTGTTAGTGCCCTTTAAAAATGCTTGCTTTCAAATGGGCAACCCGCCGTCTTTCTCCCTCCTCCTCGTTTCCGGTTTCCCCAGTGCAGCACCGACCAACTACTACATTATTACGTCCTACATGTTTACGTCTTCGTTGGGGGACTACTTTTGTTCTTTGTGCGTTTTCCTGCCTCAGCGCCACACTTATTTTACGTCCGCTGCGCACCTTTGTTCCTTGTTATGTTTATGTAACCAGCGTGGCCGCCTTAGCTGATATAATGGGTATTTACGGCCGCGTGTTTGTTTGTTTTTTCTATTTTTTAACTTCTGGTAGAATCGCGCGCCCAGGCTTTAGCTTTGAATATCTTAGGCAAAAGCGTGGGTGCGGCGATTGTTTCAAAAGTAAATAAATAGAAAATAAATGTGCATTTTTTTCTATTTCTTGACTTTAGAAGCAATTGTGGCACCCGCGCTTTAACTTAAGATGTTTAAATCTAAAGCGCGTTTGCCACCATTGTAACAAAAGCAAACAAATAGAAAGAAAAAAAAACGCGTCCACCATTTTTTTCTGTTTTGTTTACTGTTCTTGCAATGGCGGCACATGGCTTTAGCTTTAAACATCTTAAGCTAAAGCGCGGTGCCGCAATTGCTTCAAAAGTCAAAAAATAGAAAAAAAGATTTACATTTTTTTTTATTTCTTGACTTTTTTCGAGTCATCGTGGCACTGCGCTTTAGCTTATTGCACTGGTCCTTTGGTACCCCATCTCTGTAACCCGGGAATGTCAGGTAAAATTGCTGCGCTCAGTTGCAGTGTTGTGTGCCGTCACCTCAGTGACTTCAGCCCGACATCTACGGGGAATCTTCATTATCTGTTGATGTGCGCAAAGATAGCGTTTTAACTCACAGAGGTTCCATGATGGCTGCCAAGTAAAACATTCCTGCCCTGGTCTCTTGACTGCTCCCAAGCCTCCCCGTCTCCCTGGTATCTGTTTAACTAGACTCAGGGGCCTCTTAGAGAGTAGACGTGCGCTTTGATGTCCATTCACTGCCACTAGGAAGTTTAAGGAAGAAGTGTGCGATCAGCATGTCTGACTGGGCTCCGTTTAGGGGCACTGGCAACTGGCACCGGATTGGGCTTTGTTTAGGGGCACTTGCAGCTGGTACACAGGTTTTTAGTGCCAATATCGGCAACACTCCCCATCCCTCCCACAGCAATCACTTAGAGAAATAATCAGACAAGACACATTTTTAGTGGAGAAAATTGCTGCAGGTTTATTTGCATAACAGATATGCCAACATGGTGGGTTATCTTACGGGCGATCCCACGGCAGGCAGCCCCTCGCCGCCTGCCCACCTGATGAGCCAAAATACACCGTGGCCCTAGCCAACCGGTGTTTGTTAGGTTTGGGGGAGGGGATAGCCCCTCCCACCGGTGGACAACCAGTCCACCCCCTTACTCACGCCCCCCCAGCTCAGGGGGGGCGCAGCATTGCAGGCATCCCCCGGTTGCTCAGGTCCACAACCGCCCGTAGGACTAATGGGGCGCCGTCGCTCCTCCAGGGTCCAACGCGAGGACCTCCCTGGGGATATTTGGCTTTAGCACCCTTACTGTGCTCCTGCTGAGGGTACGCTTCTGTACCTTACAGCCTATGGATCGCCCTGTAACTCCGCCTGCAACACAAAATAATAAGTTAGATAAACACCCCCCCCCCACGCCTGTATGCCGGGTAAGCGGTGGGGAGGGAAACGGCGTCCAGGCAGAAGAAGAAAGAGGGCGATCAGTGGGCGGGAGAGGTATAAGTACCTCTCCCGCCCACCCCCTCCTGCCCGGAAGTGACGTGGGCAAGGGGGTCCCTCGAGGGTCCCAAACGCTGTGAGGCTGACTCGTCGTGTGCCATCCTGTGGCACTAAGGGGGGCTGCCCTATTAGGAGGGCCCCCTGCGTGGGCCCGGGGCAGCCCTGCAGACTCTCTGCATGCAGGCCTTCTTAGTAAGACAAAGCGGACGCTTACAGTGCCCTCCTGTACTCTGGAGTTACATTCCCATGTACTCAGGCTACAGCTATTTAGAACACTCCAGCCCGCTCCTGGTGCTGGCCTCCGCAGCAGACTTTAGTCTTCTGCCCTCCGCAGCAGACTTTAGTCTTCTGCCCTGAATTAGTCTACCCATGCTGTCTGACTGACTGACCGTGTTTGGTGGGGGAACAAGCGTGTTTACTTGGTCGCATTAGCCAGCATATGCTTTACGTCACTTCAGTTTAATTCTGTGGTGTAGATTGATTTGATTGGTGTATGTCGACCGCTCGCGATGTGACGGAGGTAATATTTCCTTTATTTCCAATCCTACGAATGTGTTGCTCCCTCGCTCACTATTTTTTTCAGGCAACGAGTGATTTGCCCAGAATCACAGGATGTTGAACTCGGTACCCCAGTTCCAAAGTCGACAGCTCTGGTCCTTATGCCACATCTTCCTAACCCTCAGAAACACGTACTTGGAGTTTACAAAACAAAAATCATCAATGCTGCCATGTGGTTGGGTCACCAGGTGCAAGCAGATTTACAGTGGGATTAACAGGAGTGCATTCCCTGCGCTGGCGGAGGGGGAGGGGCAGTGGGGGGGTTACTGAAAATCCATAGGACCTGCCAGAGGTGGATGAATTTGAAACCTTTCTTCGTTCTGTGCAAAATTACTAAACTTACTACACAACAGTGGAGAATCCTCTGTGCTACAGTGTATCGCGATGTTTCAGTAGGCTTTGCCATCCGTATACAGAGTAGGGCTTTTCCACCACGCAAATGGTGAAGTTTTTATAACGATGCGTTTATTTTATAGCATCTTGTTTCCTCTTAAGAACCACGCTACTACACTTAGCAATGACGACCGCGCAACCTTTAAAGGAAGGCATCTTAGTCGGCAGAGAGATTGCCTGGTTGACACATCTTATGGTCTCATTCGTTTATGCAGCACAGCCCTACTTAAGGTTAAATAGAACCTTGAAAGTTTGAGTTTTACACCTTTTTAAACCCCAGTACGGGTCCTACAGAATATACAAAGCCCTTCATTAAAATGCAGCAATAACCTTAAACTTAACAGTTCTTTTTTTTTCATTTCAAAAGAATTTTATTATTTTAAGGAAGCAAATAGGGACATAAGATACAAGCAAAGGTGATACAATTAATATCAGACAATGACAAATATGTTCGAATAAAATTAAATAATAAGCAAACACAACATTGTCCTTCATTAGTCTGCAGATATTAGATAAATAAAATTAATTAATGAGAGAAGAAACAAATTGATATCCGGCAGAAGTAATTATGAAGAGTATCACCATCAGATAATAAATTAGGGCTGAGAGGAAAAAAGAAAGGAAAGAAGAAAAGATGGAAAATGTAGAAAAGAGATGAAAAAAGAGAAAGAAAGACAGGGAGGAGTGAAGGAAGAGAAGAGGATTTCCAAAGGAGTCACCCAACACACAAGACAACATTAACCAGACAAAACAAAAGGATATTGATCCACCAACCCCTCGGAGACCAGGTCCATGTACTTATCTAACGCTTTCCAAACGCCAGTAGATATACAGGGAGAAAGGTGCGCGTGATCAACTGACGTATGAGCACTTCGTAGAAAGGAAACCCAAGCCCACCAAGTATGGTAAGAAACTGAAGGGAAGGATTTCCACTCCATGAGAATTACTTTGACTGCAATAGTCAATAAGAGATCCAACAATTGTAATTCCATGAAATCTAAAGGCAGAGGGACTGGGGCCGCCAACGGACCTAAAAGGATTAATGAAAAAGAAAGTTGGAATTCAATATTAAAGATTAGCATGAGATGTTTGTGAATTAAATTCCAAAAGGGTTGGAGGAGGGAGCAATCAAAGAACATATGTTGAAAATCGCCTGGTAAAAGGCCACAACTCCAACACAGGTTGTCTTCTTTGAGATTTAATGAATACAAATGAATGGGAGTCCAGTGAAGAAGATTAATAGAGAAAAACTTAGACTGCATTAAGGAGGGGGCAATTTTGTTACGAAGAGAAAATTTACCAATATCCTGCCATGTGTCTGAAGAAATATGATCGGTAACACTATGATCAAAATGATGTAACCATTTTTGCTGTGCAACAGTTTGGGAAGGAAGTGTAGAGGACGACAAGAATTTATAAATCCTAGACGCTACATGACCAGTCCTGATCCATAATTGAAAAAGCGTAATCGTAGAGGAGGAAGGATGAAGGTGCACTTTAGCAAGTGCTACCTTTATCTTAAGAAAGGTATAGAAGTCTAAGTTAGATAGAGAAAATTGTTGAGCTAGGGATGAGAAAGGGAAAGGATCATTGTTAGAGTCATAGAGATGTTTAACAAGTGAGATACCTTTCGCAGCCCAATAAGACATTAACTATGGATCAATATTGATTTTGATTTTAGAATTCCGCCAAATAGACGACCATCTAGTTTTATGCAGTGGAATTGCCACTTTCTTATCCACTTTGCGGACCGCAGCAATAGTATCTAAAATAATAGATCGAGAGAATGGAATAGAAAGGGTATTCGTGGTTAAAAGAGAGGCAGTCGGCAATGGGGAGGCCAGTGCTTGTTCTATTAGTAACCAGGATGGAGCAGAAATCGAGGGAGAAGAAAACCAAAGAGCACCCTGGGATGCCAGAAAGGCAGTTTGATACTTCCCCCAATCAGGAAAATTACATCCTCCCATATCATAAGATATCCGTAAGAATTTATAGGCAATTCTAGCCCTTCTGTTATTCCATAAGAATTTGGAAGTAAGTAAATCAAGTTCATGAAAGAAGGAATCAGAAAGCCTTACTGGAAGGATAGAGGAAACAAAATTAACAATAGGTGTTATCATCATTTTAAGGGTCTGCAAACGACCCCACCAGGAAATATGCTTCGGAGACCAAGTTTCTAAAAGGCGTCGCACCTTAAGAATAGTTTGAGACTCATTATAAGTAACCGTAGCATAGAGAGTGGAACAAAAATAGATACCCAAATACTTTAGTTGCTTGGATTGCCACTTAAAACCCGCCGAACCCATATGGGAAGAGAAACAATAAGCATTTAAGGGGAACATCTCTGTCTTATCTTTGTTCAGGGTATATCCTGAAACCTTGGAGAAAAGAGAAATCGTATCAGAAATAGCAGGGATGGCCAATGCAATATCGTCAGAAAAAATAAGAACATCATCTGCATAAGCAGCTAATTTTAGTTGATGAGACCCAAAAGAGAATCCCTTAATGTCTGGATGAAGGTCAATCATTCTAAGAAGAGGATCAATGGATAACAAAAATAAAAGAGGAGACAAGGGACATCCTTGCCTAGTACCCTGGCGAAGATTAAAAAAGGACGACGTAGCTCCATTTACTCTGATGTTAGCTCTAGGACGGGAGTAAAGCGACATAACCATACGGATAAAGGAGTCACCAAGATTATGTGCATATAAAACAGCTCGTAGAAAAGGCCAAGAGACCTTATCAAAGGCTTTTTCAGCGTCAAGGGTCAAGGCCGCCGCCGGAAGATTGGAACGCTTAGCAGAGCCAAGAATGTGACAAAAAGTACGGATATTATCATGTGCAAGGCGCCCTTTTACAAAACCTGTTTGAGAAGGATGAACCAATTGAGGAATAAGAGATTCTAGATGTTTAGCTAAGATTTTAGCAAAAATCTTAGCTTCCATGTTAAGAAGAGAAATAGGACGAAAATTTTGGGATCCGAATGATCTTCTTTGGGAATTACTACAATAGTAGCATCAGCAGCAGAACCAGACACAGAACCATCTTTAATAAACGCATAAAAGGCGGATTGAAGTTGTGGCACAATCACAGATAGAAAGGTTTTGTAAAACATAATAGGATATCCATCAGGACCTGGAGCCTTACCGGAGCGAGTAGCTTTAATCGCAGAAATAATTTCATCGGAAGTAATCGGGCCATTCAAAAAATGATTGTCTTCCTCCGATACAGTTTTCACAGGAACTGTCTTTAAGAACTCTTGACATTGTTCAAAAGAAGATTGATTAGAGGGGGTATATAATTTATTATAAAAATCTCGAAAGACCTCAAGAATTTCTTCATTCTGAAATTTTTTCTTACCAAGATGATCAACAATAGAAGAGATTTGGGAAGATTTATAAGAAGATTCCTGGAACTTTAAAGTAGCCGCAAGCATCCTGCCAGCACGATTTTTCAACAACAACTTCTTCGACTTCTGAGCCTGAAAACCTATATGAGCTCTCTTAGTGACTATAGTATTGTATGTATATTTTAAATTCTTAATAGATTGTAGGCAAGATTTATCTTTAGATTGTCGAAAAAGAGATTCCTGAGTTTTAATCTCAGCTGCTAAGTCCGTGAGCTCCTTTTTAATGGCAGCGTTTCTCCTTGCCATACATTTGATGACCTGACCCCGGAAAGTACATTTAAAAGAGTCCCAAAGAACAACATGGGAATCAACTGAACCAACATTCTCACGGAAAAACGTCTCAATAGCATTGGAGAACTCCCGAACTTGGGAATCATCATGTAAGATTTCCGTGTTTAGCCTCCAAGATCGAGACCTCACTCTAGGGGTAAAAGACAAGAGTGTGAACGACACCGCGGCATGGTCAGAAATCAAAATAGGATGAATAAGCGGAGAAGAGGAAGATTGAACAAGAGAGGAGTGAACCAAAAGATAATCAATACGTGAAAAAGAAGAATGGGGGGACGAAAAGAAGGAGAAATCACAGCCCGTGGGATTATGAAGACGCCAGACATCCTGAAGATGGATAAGAGAGCACATATTAATCATTTGTTTATGTGATTTAGGGGGACGAAAATTAAAGGCAGAATTCCTATCTAGGATGGGATCCATTGGTAAATTAAAATCTCCCCCTACAATAAGATTACCAGAGTGAGGTGTGTCATTTAGCTTTTTGGTGATTACTCTCCAAAAAGACGGGTCTTCCTTGTTAGGGGCATAGATATTCATGACAAAGAGATCAGCATTACCATCAGACAACTTAGATAATAACCAACGTCCCTCTGTATCCTGTTCAGAGGAAACAATAGATAAACCCGAATGTTTGGAGACCAAAGTAATTACCCCGTTTCTTTTGCCACAAGCATCTGAACAAGCAACATCAGAGACCCATTCTTTTTTCAAAAATAGCGCCTCTCTGGCAGAGACCTTTGTCTCTTGTAAAAGAACTAGATCCGAAGAAAGGGATTTACAGTAATCTAATATTTTTGACCTTTTAACTGGGTGATTTAATCCTTTCACATTAAGGGAAAGTATATTCAGTCCAGACATAGAACCAATAATAGGAAAAAATGATATTTTATAATTGATAGAGGATATACACCAACCAACCAAATTCGAGCACAGACACCAGACAACAACACAGAACAGGGAGAATCCAAAGAGGAAATCCGAAGAGAAAAGAAGAGAAAGGAGGAAAAAGAAAGCAGGAAAGGAAACGGAAGAAGAGAGAGAAGAATCAACAAGAAAGGTCTGAAAAAGACCAAATTCATACTAGGGGGAACATGGGAAGATGAGCAAGGGAATCATCACGAGGAATAAATACAATCAGCATAAACAGCCCCAATACAGATCATAACTGATTGAACTTAACTAAGAAAAAGAAATATCTGAAATATGAACTAGAATTCATTAGAGTATTCCAAAAACAATTCATCATGTAAGTCTAACCGGCGAAATGTATATACCACCTTGATAAATAGGAACAAATACATTATGTCAAAAAGAAAGGAGAAAGCAGAAGAGAGAAGGAGACCAATGTTAGAAATGAGGACATAATGAAAAATAAGCTAAGAACTATCTCTAATATGAGGTAGCATCAAAACCGACACACACCTCGTGAAAAGCAGGAGAGAATAAAGAAAAAGAAATAACTTTCCACAGAAGACCATAAGGTATAGTATGAAGAAAATAAATGAAACATAATAAAGTAAGGGATGAAATAGCTGAACAGGAAAAACAATCCAGGAAGCCCTATGGAGGATAAATAAAAGAAGCAAGTATATACTAAAAAAAATGTAACATTTAAAGAGAGGCATCTAGTTAACTATCCACAAATATATAACACTTGTTATAATTAATATTAATTTAAAGAGGCAAGCATATCTAAATATATAACTATATAAGTAAAAAGAACATGAGACAATAAGATGCGATATAAATATGGTAAAGTGGACCTAATAGAAGTAGGCAGATAATAATACTAAAGAAACAGATCAATCATTGAAAAAGCAATGAAATAACATATAAAAGTTGGCTATACAGAACTTAAATGTAACTCTATATATAGCAATTAATAGGTAACCATGAAGCAATTAATACACATCAAACCATAAAACAGTACAGATAATAATCAATAACATATTGTATAGAGACAAAAACAACAAAAGGAGGAATACTTGAGAAGACCAAATTAACAATACGACAATGGAGATAACATTAATGGAAGTCAGGGAGAGAGGAAGAACAAAAATGAACCAGACCCTGACACGGATAAAAAGCAAGCAAAGAGGAAAAAGATTGAACTATCAGGAAACAATACTACGAAATATTAGAAAATACATAGAGTAGACCCACCGGAGACAATGGTCACATCAACATAAAGATACGAAGGTATTCCAGAAAACGGAGAGCAAACACAGCCCACACTAAGCTACACCGTCACGGACAAGAAAACAAACCAGCACACCAACAACAATGGGCATTAAGACCACCACACAATTAATGCATACCAAACCATAAAACAATACAGATAATAATCAATATCATATTCTATAGAGATAAAAACAACAAAAGGAAGAACAATACGCGATAAGACCAAATTAACAATACGACAATGGAGATAACATTAATGGAAGTCAGGGAGAAAGGAAGGCCAAGAATGAACCGGACCCTGACACGGATAAAAGCAAACAAAGAGAAAAAAAAAGATTGACCCATCAGGAAACAATACTACGAAATATTAGAAAATATATAGAATAGACACGCCAGATACAATGGACCCTTCATCATAGAGATACGAAGGGATCCCAGAAAAACGGAGAGAAAACACAGCCCACACTGAGCTACACCGTCACGCACAAGAAAAACAGCAACAGCACACCAACAATAATGGTCATTAAGACCACCACACAGACCTAAAAAAGATAAACTTAATAGATCTGAATAAGAGAAAACTCATTGCAGTTAAATGTAACCCCATCAGGTACCAGAGGAACCAGGGGCAGGAGACGCTTCCACTTGTAGATCCATCTGCAACTCCATCTGATTATCTAGAAACAAGGCCAAATCAGCAGGTTCATCAAAGATTCTGGAACGACCTTTGAAGGTGATACGGAATTTTGATGGACCAGAAAAAGAGAAGGGAATGTTCATCTCAGAAAGACGCTTTCGAAGATTAAGAAAGCCCTTCCTCCTTATTACCGTGTCCCTGAAAAGTCCTGAGAAATTGAAATGCGATGGCCATTCCATGAGACACCCTTAACCTTCCGCATATGAGCCAGAATCTGTTCCGTATGTTGGTGACGCAGTGGCTTAAAAATTATCGCTCTTGGTTGCGTGGCAGGTTTAGAGCGAAATGTGGGAACACGGTGTGCCCGTTCCAACTCAAAGCGGCGCAAAAGGGGGTGGTGATGTTCAACACTCCGTCCATCATTTCCTTTGGTTTTGCTTTGTTCGCCATAAGTTGGCAGGGTATGCTCAGACGTGAGTCCCTTGCTCACTTTGCCACTGGATTCAAGCAAGCCTGGCTGAAGACGGCTGAAATGCCAGAAACCGGTCCTAGGAAGCTTGTTTCCGGTCCAGGGAAGACATGGCTTGGCAGTTCGGGCTGGACTGTTCCCATGAGGCACAGGGTCAGACTGATTTGCATATGGCCATGTCTAAACTGGGGTGGCAGAGTGGGCTAAAGAACGGTGGTGGATTAAACCCAGATCAGTTGACTGGGGGTGAGTGCTTGCAATGTTCAACACTCCGTCCATCATTTCCTTTGGTTTTGCTTTGTTCGCCATAAGTTGGCAGGGTATGCTCAGACGTGAGTCCCTTGCTCACTTTGCCACTGGATTCAAGCAAGCCTGGCTGAAGACGGCTGAAATGCCAGAAACCGGTCCTAGGAAGCTTGTTTCCGGTCCAGGGAAGACATGGCTTGGCAGTTCGGGCTGGACTGTTCCCATGAGGCACAGGGTCAGACTGATTTGCATATGGCCATGTCTAAACTGGGGTGGCAGAGTGGGCTAAAGAACGGTGGTGGATTAAACCCAGATCAGTTGACTGGGGGTGAGTGCTTGCAATGTTCAACACTCCGTCCATCATTTCCTTTGGTTTTGCTTTGTTCGCCATAAGTTGGCAGGGTATGCTCAGACGTGAGTCCCTTGCTCACTTTGCCACTGGATTCAAGCAAGCCTGGCTGAAGACGGCTGAAATGCCAGAAACCGGTCCTAGGAAGCTTGTTTCCGGTCCAGGGAAGACATGGCTTGGCAGTTCGGGCTGGACTGTTCCCATGAGGCACAGGGTCAGACTGATTTGCATATGGCCATGTCTAAACTGGGGTGGCAGAGTGGGCTAAAGAACGGTGGTGGATTAAACCCAGATCAGTTGACTGGGGGTGAGTGCTTGCAATGTTCAACACTCCGTCCATCATTTCCTTTGGTTTTGCTTTGTTCGCCATAAGTTGGCAGGGTATGCTCAGACGTGAGTCCCTTGCTCACTTTGCCACTGGATTCAAGCAAGCCTGGCTGAAGACGGCTGAAATGCCAGAAACCGGTCCTAGGAAGCTTGTTTCCGGTCCAGGGAAGACATGGCTTGGCAGTTCGGGCTGGACTGTTCCCATGAGGCACAGGGTCAGACTGATTTGCATATGGCCATGTCTAAACTGGGGTGGCAGAGTGGGCTAAAGAACGGTGGTGGATTAAACCCAGATCAGTTGACTGGGGGTGAGTGCTTGCATTGTTCAAAACTCCGTCCATCATTTCCTTTGGTTTTGCTTTGTTCGCCATAAGTTGGCAGGGTATGCTCAGACGTGAGTCCCTTGCTCACTTTGCCACTGGATTCAAGCAAGCCTGGCTGAAGACGGCTGAAATGCCTGAAACCGGTCCTAGGAAGCTTGTTTCCGGTCCAGGGAAGACATGGCTTGGCAGTTCGGGCTGGACTGTTCCCATGAGGCACAGGGTCAGACTGATTTGCATATGGCCATGTCTAAACTGGGGTGGCAGAGTGGGCTAAAGAACGGTGGTGGATTAAACCCAGATCAGTTGACTGGGGGTGAGTGCTTGCAATGTTCAACACTCCGTCCATCATTTACTTTGGTTTTGCTTTGTTCGCCATAAGTTGGCAGGGTATGCTCAGACGTGAGTCCCTTGCTCACTTTGCCACTGGATTCAAGCAAGCCTGGCTGAAGACGGCTGAAATGCCAGAAACCGGTCCTAGGAAGCTTGTTTCCGGTCCAGGGAAGACATGGCTTGGCAGTTCGGGCTGGACTGTTCCCATGAGGCACAGGGTCAGACTGATTTACACATGGCCATGTCTAAACTGGGGTGGCAGAGTGGGCTAAAGAACGGTGGTGGATTAAACCCAGATCAGTTGACTGGGGGTGAGTGCTTGCAATGTTCAACACTCCGTCCATCATTTCCTTTGGTTTTGCTTTGTTCGCCATAAGTTGGCAGGGTATGCTCAGACGTGAGTCCCTTGCTCACTTTGCCACTGGATTCAAGCAAGCCTGGCTGAAGACGGCTGAAATGCCAGAAACCGGTCCTAGGAAGCTTGTTTCCGGTCCAGGGAAGACATGGCTTGGCAGTTCGGGCTGGACTGTTCCCATGAGGCACAGGGTCAGACTGATTTGCATATGGCCATGTCTAAACTGGGGTGGCAGAGTGGGCTAAAGAACGGTGGTGGATTTAACCCAGATCAGTTGACTGGGGGTGAGTGCTTGCAATGTTCAACACTCCGTCCATCATTTCCTTTGGTTTTGCTTTGTTCGCCATAAGTTGGCAGGGTATGCTCAGACGTGAGTCCCTTGCTCACTTTGCCACTGGATTCAAGCAAGCCTGGCTGAAGACGGCTGAAATGCCTGAAACCGGTCCTAGGAAGCTTGTTTCCGGTCCAGGGAAGACATGGCTTGGCAGTTCGGGCTGGACTGTTCCCATGAGGCACAGGGTCAGACTGATTTGCATATGGCCATGTCTAAACTGGGGTGGCAGAGTGGGCTAAAGAACGGTGGTGGATTAAACCCAGATCAGTTGACTGGGGGTGAGTGCTTGCAATGTTCAACACTCCGTCCATCATTTCCTTTGGTTTTGCTTTGTTCGCCATAAGTTGGCAGGGTATGCTCAGACGTGAGTCCCTTGCTCACTTTGCCACTGGATTCAAGCAAGCCTGGCTGAAGACGGCTGAAATGCCAGAAACCGGTCCTAGGAAGCTTGTTTCCGGTCCAGGGAAGACATGGCTTGGCAGTTCGGGCTGGACTGTTCCCATGAGGCACAGGGTCAGACTGATTTGCATATGGCCATGTCTAAACTGGGGTGGCAGAGTGGGCTAAAGAACGGTGGTGGATTAAACCCAGATCAGTTGACTGGGGGTGAGTGCTTGCAATGTTCAACACTCCGTCCATCATTTCCTTTGGTCTTGCTTTGTTCGCCATAAGTTGGCAGGGTATGCTCAGACGTGAGTCCCTTGCTCACTTTGCCACTGGATTCAAGCAAGCCTGGCTGAAGACGGCTGAAATGCCAGAAACCGGTCCTAGGAAGCTTGTTTCCGGTCCAGGGAAGACATGGCTTGGCAGTTCGGGCTGGACTGTTCCCATGAGGCACAGGGTCAGACTGATTTGCATATGGCCATGTCTAAACTGGGGTGGCAGAGTGGGCTAAAGAACGGTGGTGGATTAAACCCAGATCAGTTGACTGGGGGTGAGTGCTTGCAATGTTCAACACTCCGTCCATCATTTACTTTGGTTTTGCTTTGTTCGCCATAAGTTGGCAGGGTATGCTCAGACGTGAGTCCCTTGCTCACTTTGCCACTGGATTCAAGCAAGCCTGGCTGAAGACGGCTGAAATGCCAGAAACCGGTCCTAGGAAGCTTGTTTCCGGTCCAGGGAAGACATGGCTTGGCAGTTCGGGCTGGACTGTTCCCATGAGGCACAGGGTCAGACTGATTTGCACATGGCCATGTCTAAACTGGGGTGGCAGAGTGGGCTAAAGAACGGTGGTGGATTAAACCCAGATCAGTTGACTGGGGGTGAGTGCTTGCAATGTTCAACACTCCGTCCATCATTTCCTTTGGTTTTGCTTTGTTCGCCATAAGTTGGCAGGGTATGCTCAGACGTGAGTCCCTTGCTCACTTTGCCACTGGATTCAAGCAAGCCTGGCTGAAGACGGCTGAAATGCCTGAAACCGGTCCTAGGAAGCTTGTTTCCGGTCCAGGGAAGACATGGCTTGGCAGTTCGGGCTGGACTGTTCCCATGAGGCACAGGGTCAGACTGATTTGCATATGGCCATGTCTAAACTGGGGTGGCAGAGTGGGCTAAAGAACGGTGGTGGATTAAACCCAGATCAGTTGACTGGGGGTGAGTGCTTGCAATGTTCAACACTCCGTCCATCATTTCCTTTGGTTTTGCTTTGTTCGCCATAAGTTGGCAGGGTATGCTCAGACGTGAGTCCCTTGCTCACTTTGCCACTGGATTCAAGCAAGCCTGGCTGAAGACGGCTGAAATGCCAGAAACCGGTCCTAGGAAGCTTGTTTCCGGTCCAGGGAAGACATGGCTTGGCAGTTCGGGCTGGACTGTTCCCATGAGGCACAGGGTCAGACTGATTTGCACATGGCCATGTCTAAACTGGGGTGGCAGAGTGGGCTAAAGAACGGTGGTGGATTAAACCCAGATCAGTTGACTGGGGGTGAGTGCTTGCAATGTTCAACACTCCGGCCATCATTTCCTTTGGTTTTGCTTCGTTCCAACTCAAAATCTTTTTGGAAAGAAATTTGTAGTGTGGAGGGAAGCCACTGATATAGGAACTCAATCATAGAAGGTGCATCCTTCTCAATCTCCTCCGGAAGACCAAAAATGCGCAGATTGGATCTACGGTTACGATCTTCTTGTTCAGTGAGATCTCTCCGCAATGCCGCCATTGAGCGTTCCAACTGACCAAGAGACCTAGATTGTTTTTGCATAGTATCCTCAGCACCACTAATACGAGTTTCTGTAGCTGAAACACGAAGGGAAAGAGCCTTAAAATCATTCCTAATGGCTGCCACCTCCACTTGCAACAAATCTGTGTTTGTCTTGGTAGACTGCTCAATGTCATGAACCTCATTAAGGCGCGTCAGAATAGACTCAACCGTGGAATTGGTGTCTTTGTGACCAGTGTCAGGTGTAGGAGACACTTGTTTGGACCTCTTAAGAGAAGCTTTAGAGTCCTTTGCGTCTTTAGCATTTGGTGACAAGCCCATATTTGCCGCCATAGAGCACACTGCCACAGCGAGGGCAACGTACAGCACCGCAGAGAAATGAAGGGAAGGAAAAAACCAAAGGATACTAGTTTATTAGTATGCAAAAAAGAAATGAATAAAAAAAGTGGAAAGCGCACTTACAGCAACCAATACAGGATAATACCACCAGCGGGCTTACATGAGCAAGGAAAGGACTCTCGTGACAAAAATACCATGTCCTGCAGGTAACAAAAGAAACGCCTTCCGAAATCAGAACAAAACAAGAAGCAGGGTGTCATAGAGCAAGAAAACACCAAATAGAGGCATTGAAGGCACTCTGAAAAGAGGTATGGTAAAATAAAATCCAAAAATAGTCTCACCGTAGGTATCAATGTAACATGAGTAAGGAGAGAAAACCAATATAGGCTTCCAGCAATACAGAAATAGTCACCAGCACCTGTTTATCAGCATTCCTGACAAATCCGTGGAAATATCGCCGTCGTGTTGTGGAGAAAAACGCATCTTCGTCAGTTAGGAAAAACAAAATGGCGGCCGCTCGTGAAAACACCGAGCGCCACCTCAGAACAGCAGAAATGCAGGCACCGGGAGCTTCAGAGGCAGGAAACCCTCTCAGGTCACACACGGCAGCAATAGGGATATGAAGGACATCTTTTCCGCAGTTAAGGGGCAATAAGAAGCAGTAAATAATCCTCAGACGTCCTCGCTCAGCACGGAGCTCAAGCGCGACCCGCCATCTCGTAGCGGCGCGCAAGCCACGCCCCCCTAAACTTAACAGTTCTAACATGCACGGAGATTACAGGGTAGCGTTGGCTCTAACAAGAATTTTCATATTTTTTTTTAACTTAAACACTGCGCGCTCTGCAGTACAACAGGTATTGCTTTTTCAAAACTTTGAACTATTGGTATTGTAAATGAAAATGCCTTTTAATATTATTAAAGGTATTGCCATTTACAATACCAATAGCTCCCAAACTTGAAATTGCGAGACCTGTTGCATTGTAAATGCTTGTTTTCATTGTGACCATCGCAGCCCTGGCTCTGATTGTGAGCACGACAAACTACACACTTGACAATATATACGGGACACACATGACTCACGGCTCAGCACGGCAGGTGTGTGTAAAAAGTGAAACACTTCCCAACTGTAACCCATGTTAGAGTTAGCTGTGTGTCCTACTGCTGCTGAAGTACCGAGAAGATATTGTCGAACACAGCTGCCGACTTTGAGACTTGGGAACCAGGTTTGGATCTCAGCGTCTATTCACCATCCTGTGATTCTAGGCAAATCACTTGATCTTCCCGTTCCTAGAAAAACAAAAGAACTAAACGAAACTGACCTTATATATTGAAATCTGGTGCTTATGTAAAGCGGATTAATATCCTTGGGTCAAGCTCGCGCCACATTAGACAGCAAAAAAATAAATAAAAAGTCTCTTCTGTCCTTGAATATCTCAGACTGTCTCTAACTGGACAGAAGTGCTGTCAGTTTTGACTCAAAGCCCCCTCTGAACCTGTTGTATTCTGCAGTCCGGGGGTTCTGTGTCTAAGGGGGGCGGGGGGGGGGGGGGGCGGGGCGGGGCAGCGGTTGCCCCGGTATGACGATGACACTCGGAAGGAGCTACTTACAAATATCGCTTTTGGCTTTTCTTATCTTTCTGCAGTCTATATTGCTTGTAATTATACGTGACCAGATATTTAAACGCGCTGACGTCGGCAATGACGTGCCCCCTCTTTTCAAATAATTAAAGGAAGATGTGTTATGTTAATTGAAGGAGTGGTTTATGTCCCGAAACAAAGGCCTTGAATAGAGGTCCCCTGCTGAGCCGAGATGTCAGTCCCGTGCTGCTACTTCAACACCCCTCGCGCCCAGAAGAGAGGGAACTTCCCAAAGGGAGCTGAAAGTAATGGGCCCCTCTGCCTCGGAGATCTCACAGGAAACCGAAAGGGTGGATTTTTTACGGTATAAATCTATTGCATATTTGTGATAAATTCAGGAGATTCAGAATTGAAAGGAGGGACACCCACAGTGATCGTGTTGAGGGAGACTTACGAGGCCATGCCCCCTACACTCCAGAGGTCACAACATGGAGCTCTGTGTGTGAAACATACCTGGCCCTGGCCCGGTCCATGCACTCCTGATGTCTCCATATCTAGCTCTTGTGTGACACATGGAGCTCCTTGTGAAACACGTACCTGGCCATGGTCCAGTCCCTGCACTCCTGATGTCACCGTATCTAGCTCTGGTGTGACCCCTGGAGCTCTGTGTGTGAAACATATCTAGTCGTGGCACAGGCCCTCACTCCTACTGTGACCATATCAAGATCTTGTGTGACACATGGATCTCCTTGTCAAACACATACCTGGCGGTGGCCCGATCCCTACACTCTTGATGTCACCATATCCAGCTCTGGGGTGACACATGGAGCTCTTTGTGAAACACATACCTGGTCGTGCCCCAGTCCCTACAATCTTGATGTCACCATATCTAGCTCTTGTGTGACACATGGAGCTCTTTGTGAAACACATACCTGGCCATGTCCCAGTCCCTGCACTTCTGACGTCACCGTATCTAGCTCTGGTGTGACACATTAAGCTCCTTGTATGTGAAACACATACCTGGCCGTGGCCCAGGCGCCTGCACTCCTGATGTCACCATATCTAGTTCTGGTGTGACAGATGGATCTTCTTGTGAAACGCATACGTGGCCGGGGCCCGGTCCCGCAACTCCTGATGTTACCGTATCTGGCTCTGGTGTGACACATGGAGTTCCTTGTGAAAGACATTGCTGGGCCCTGCACAACTCCCGCACCCCTTAGTTTCATCATACAGAGTTTTTTGTGAAAGACATACCTTAGACTTCCAGTAGTTCTCTCAACTTGAGTGTCACCACATGCAGCAACTTGTGAAACACACATGTAGGACTTCACCAGTGCTTTGACTCCTGATGTTACCTCATGCAGCTCTTTGTGAAAGACATAACAAGGTCTTGCCCTGCTCCTTGCACCCCTTTGTTTTCCACCTGGAGTTCCTTGTGAAAGACGTACCCTACTCCAGCGCCACTCCGGCTTCCCTTTTTCACAGCACATGGAGCTCCTTATCAAGGACATGCCTGCACCACTCCCCGCATCCTTGGTCTCACCATATGGAGCTGCCTGTGAAAGACATACCTGGGCCCTGCACCACTCCCTGGACCCCTGGTCTCACCACACAGACATCTTTGTGAATGACATGCCTAGGACCTGTATCACTTTCTCATCCTTGGTGTAACCACATGAGCTCCTTAGATAGGCGTCCAAGGCTCTGCTCCAATCCCCCCACTTGTGACGTCACCACACTGAGTTTCCCGTGAAAGACACACCTGGGCACCACTTCCCCCACTCCTAATGTCACTACAGTGAGCTCCTTGTGAAAGACACACCTGGGCACCACTTCCCCCACTCCTAATGTCAGTACACTGAGCTCCTTGTGAAAGACACACCTGGGCACCACCTCTCCCACTTGTGAGGTCACTACAGTGAGCTTCCTGTGAAAGACACACCTGGGCACCACTTCCCCCACTCCTAATGTCACTACAGTGAGCTCCTTGTGAAAGACACACCTGGGCACCACTTCCCCCACTCCTAATGTCAGTACACTGAGCTCCTTGTGAAAGACACACCTGGGCACCACCTCTCCCACTCGTGAGGTCACTACAGTGAGCTTCTTGTGAAAGACACACCTGGGCACCACTTCCCCCACTCCTAATGTCAGTACAGTGAGCTCCTTGTGAAAGACACACCTGGGCACCACTTCCCCCTCTCCTAATGTCACTACAGTGAGCTCCTTGTGAAAGACACACCTGGGCACCACTTCCCCCACTTGTGTGGTCATCACATGAAGCTTGTTGTGAAAGACCTACCTGGGCACCACTTCCCACACATCTGAAGGCACCAGTGAAGCTCCTTGTGAACAGCAACGGCAAGGGCGTCCACCTCTAATTTGTTAGGGACACTCAACATCCTGTGATTCCGGGGAAATCACTTAATCTCCCCCTGCCTAACAAAAGTGAATGTGTCCTCATGTAACGCAACTGGTGCTCGTGTAAAGGGCTCTGATTCCCGATACCTTCGGGTCAAGTTCGTGCTAAATAAAACTCTGTAAAAAAAACAAACACTGGTCCCTGTACCACTCCCTGCAAGCCTGGTACAGCCACTGCGATCTCATTGTACAAGGTTGTCCCTGAGGAAGGTCCACTCCCTGCACCTTTAAGTCGCCACAATGACCTCCTTGTGAATAAGTGATCAGGGCGAAGGGCTCAGCACAATCTACGCGCAGGCTTTGCCCTTGTGGGAACTGCGTCTCGTGGCCCAGACCAGCCTTGAATATAATGATATTAATAGCCATTATCATTATTATTACAAAAAATAACTTCTAAATATATATTTCTCAAACTAAATATTAATTCATCTCTCGAGGTCTACCGTCATATGGTTCCTCTAATTTTATTACATTCCACTCTGTAGTGGGTGACCTGTGTCCTAGGAAGAGAAATCTCTGTATTTTAAACTTTGTTTTAAGATAAATCAAAGTTACGGGTCATTCACGACCCCCCCTGGAGTGGGAGGAGCTCGGAGGACGGACAGGTTGAGGTGACGGTGGAGGGTGGAGAGCGACGAGGGGGAAATTCCACACACCTTCCAGCGCTGTGAGGCTAACTCCCTCCACAGCTCCTCCCACCTTCTGTGTATAAAACCGAACAGAGCAGGGAACAGTCAGAAGAGGAGCAGCTACTGACTGAGGGGTCAGGACCTCACAGAGCACCCACAAACAAGAACCACCCTCACAGAGCACCCACAAACAAGAACGACCCTCACAGAGCACCCACAAACAAGAACGACCCTCACAGAGCACCCACAAACAAGAACCACCCTCACAGAGCACCTCCAAACAAGAACGACCCTCTGCGGACTCCTCGAGACAAGACCGGCCCTCGCACGGACCCACGGCTAAACCTCACAGAGACGAGACCTTCCCTCACAGACAAGAAGACCGGCCCTCACAGACAGCACCCCTAAGGGACGAGACCGGCCCTCACAGAGAGCACCCCTAAGAGACGAGATCGACCCTCACAGAGGACTCCTCAGAGATAGGAAGAGCGACCCTCACAGAGTGCCCCTCAGAGACAAGAAGACCGGCCCTCACAGAGAGCACCCCTAAGAGACGAGACCGACCCTCACAGAGGACTCCTCAGAGGTAGGAAGAGCGACCCTCACAGAGTGCCCCTCAGAGACGAGACCAGCCCTCACAGGACGCTTAAGAGACAGGAGACGCACACCGGCCGTCAGAGATCATCCCTCATAAACAGAAGAGACCCATCAGCCCTCAAAGACACCTTCTTGGAGGCAGGGCCGGCCCTCATAGATCACCCCAAGAGGCAAGTCCTGCCCTCACAGAGGACACCTCAGAAATTGGACCGGTCGTCACAGGGCGTCTCTCCAGACCATATCTTCAAGGAGAGAGAGTCCCTCGGATACAGGAAGCTAGACGACCCTCACCAGAGCAGCCCTCACAGAGGAGAGACAGCACCGACCCGCACCCAAGAGTCCGGCCCCGGAACAGAAAACAGAGCTCCCGTCCCTCGGTATGTACAAACTTTCCGTCCCTCTGTGATACTTTCCTCTGGTGAACAACCTGTCCACGCCTGTACCTTTCAGTGTGAACAGCCTGCCCTTGTCTTTCCACACTGCACAGTGTGACCCTTTACACTGCCTTACACTGATCGGTACAGTCTGCCACCTCTCACTTTACACTGGTGCACTGATCTGTACAGCCTGCCCTTGTCTCTTCACACTGTACAGCCTGCCCCTTTACACTGCCTTACACTGGTTTGAACAGTCTGCCCCGGTCTCACTTTACCCTGGTACACTGATCTGCAGTCTGCCCCTCTCACTTTACTCTGGTGCACTGATCGGTACAGTATACTCCTCTAACTTTGGTGCACTATTCTGCAGTCTACCCCTCTCACTTTACCCTGGTGCACTGATCTGCAGCCTGCCCGTCTCTCTGTGGATCTCACCTCTGGTTCACGTTTAACTTTTTACCTCATGTGACCTCGTAAAGTTTCGCTAGATTTCAACTCCTGTTCTCACCTCTAAGCTCCATTTTACCTCATGTCCTCGTCTCAGTTTCACTGCCCACCCACATCTTATCCCGTGCACCCCTTTCACTGGCAGTTCACATTTCACCTCCTCTCCCTTCCTACCATTGGTTCCTAGCTCAATTCTGTCTCGAATCCCACCTACTGCCCCACTCTCGCATGTCTCTTCCATCTCACTCACTGTCCCACTTTCATGTCTCTTCCATCACACCCACTGTCCCACTCTCACCTGTCTTCCATCACACTCACTGTCCACGTCTCTTCCATCTCACCTACTGTCCCACTCTCACCTGTCTTCCATCGCACCCACTGTCCCACTCTCACCGGTCTTCCATCGCACCCACTGTCCCACTCTCACATGTCTTCCATCTCACCCACTGTCCCTTTCTCACATGTGTTCCACCTCATCTACTGCCCCACCCTCATGTGTCTTCCATCTCACCCACTGTCCCACTCTCACGTCTCTTCCATCTCACTCACTGTCCCACTCTCATGTATCTTCCATCCCACCCACTGTCCCACTCTCACACCTGTCTTGCATCTCACCCACTGTCACACTCATGTATCGTCCATCTCACTTATTGTCCCACTTTCACATGTCTTACATTTTACCCACTGTCCCAATCTCACACATTTCTTCCATCTCACCCACTGCCTCACTCTCACGTGTTTTCCATCTCACCCACGGTCACACTCTCACGTCTTCCATGTCAATCACTGTCCCTCATTCTTGTCTTCCATCTCACCTACTGTCTCACTCTCACATGCTTATTCCAAATCACTCACTGTCCCACTCTCACATCCTGTTCCCATCTCACCTCTGTCTGATATTAGGCCTCTGGCTCCTGTCTCACCTCCTGTCCCCATCTAACCTCGTGCACCAATCTAATCTGGGTCATACCCACCCAGCTACCCGTCTTCCATCTCCTTCTTACCCCCTACCCCTCTCACCTCCTGTCCGAATCTCATCTCTTGTGTCCTCTCACCTGTGGCTAATTTCTTACCTATTGACCCCTCCCCCAGGTCTGCCACTCACCATGGAAGGCTTCGCCTCTGTGTACTACAGTGAACCATCCGTCATGGGCTTCCTCGCCAACGTCATCAGCGCCTTCCTGGTGGCCCTACAGAACTTCTTTTCCTTCCACACCAAAGTGAACGCTGAAGGGGTGGAGAACATCTTGGCAGGTGAGTGTGGCGCTGGGATAACATGTCCCTCAACAGAGACCTCCTGGAGGTGCTGCAGAATTCATGCTTCCTCCTCCTCACTGTCTCCACCATCCAACAGATTCCACTCCAGGGATCCCATATCTTCTTCGGAGTGGTCTGCAGCATTTACACAGCCACCTCCCTCTATGCCACTTTTGCCAGCCTCATTAACTCCATCGCTGATAAGTCGTTGATCTCTACTGGACCCCAAGTGATGTCATCGGCTACGCTCCAGGACTTGCTGCTGTGCCTGAAGCGCGTCACCAGCAGGTCTAAGGAGGGCCAGGAGGTCAGCACTACCAGATGCCAGCTCCCTGATGCCCTCTTCTTCATCTGCAATGGCTTGGCCTCACTCTCTGCCATCCAGGGGTCCCTGAGTGACCCCACCAGAGCCCACCTCTCCATCCCTTGGGTGCTGATTCCTGGTGCTCTCTTCCAGTTGTATGTCTGCAGGATCGTGGTCCAGAGAGGGCGAAGATTTGGGCCGGTCCTACCCTTCTGTTTTGCTGCTGTTTGGGCCACATGGGCGTGGCTACGACTCGCAGGTAACTTGTGATCTCTTAATCTTATTCTTTACAATGTGTAAAAATGTATTTAGAAAAGTCCTAGGGATCAAGTGTCATGAAGCTTTTGAGTGGTTTAGATTCTCAGGCATACCAGTAGGGGCAGTGTGGGTGATGTGTATTTTTGGTTATTAGTTTAATTTCGAGTAGCCATGCATGCAGGTAGTTTCATGATGACATCACATGCAGTTCTTTGTTTGACTGGGGGGGGGGGGCTTGTAACCAGTGTGCTGAAGAAGTACCTGGGAGGGGTCATATGTGATGACTGGCAGGGGGAAGGAAAAGGGTTGGAGAGGAGTGCACCTGGTGGCCACTAGGAGGGGACTAATGACTTATGGAACCATTAATGGGTCTGGATAAACTATTGATAAACTGTTGTAGATAATCCACTTGTGGGAAGAACCAAGAGGTAATAATGCCTTTGTTCAAATAACTGGTCATTTCCTGCACCCAGGGGCATATTTACCAGAATTTAATTTTCGCTTGTCTTCTGACACATGCGAGAAAACACTTTATACTGGGATAAGGTGCTCCGGTAAGTGTGTATCACCAAATCAGGGAACACCTGTTCAGGATGGGGTGGAAGATACAGTTTTACACATCACCAGAAGCCAATATCTAGTACCATGATTGGCTGTTGGATGAGTGAGGTGTTGGACAGTATATGGTCCTCCTCCATCCCTTGTACTGCTCCTGGCCATCTCCTGCCTTTGAAGGAAGAGCTCCTTCCTATGTTCTGTTTCATCCATGACTAACCCTCTGCCCCCTCCACCTCTTCCCTCTCCAGGTCCCCTGCTGAATATCCACGTCACCAGTTGTGGTGCATTCACTGTTGGTGCCGTCACCTTCCTGGTCATCAATGTCTTCCTGATGTCCTTGGGTAAGTCTCTCCGGATACCGATGTCCAGTCATCCCTCTGTTGAATACTGAGGCCCAGGTGCCCTGACAGACAGCAGTTGCTTCTGGTTGTAGTGGGTACGGGCCGGTGTCTGTCACTCGACGGTCCATATGCACAGTTCTGAGGCATCATAGTGTCCTCATCTAAAGACTTGAGCAACTGCGACGCCCGCTGACCTCTGAAGTATGTCATTTCCGGTCTCTGACGCCATCTTGTTCTGCTTTTTCCACAGTCGCCTATGCCAACGTGGTGCTGGTGCTGCTCGCCCTGCTGATGGAGGCGGTGATTGTCTGTTTCCTGCTTTTCACCTTGGAATGCCTGCCTCTCCCGCTCGAGAGTAAGTGGACACCCTCCACTGTGGGTTTCTCTTGTGTATTAATGCATGTCAGTGATCTCGAAATGGTTAATACACGCTAAACAGGCAACTTCTATTAAGTGCCATCACAAGTGAATGCGTAATGTGGTGGGGGCTAAAGGGGAGTGGTCTGTAGAAAGGACTGGAGGGTGCCTGACAAGCCTGTGCTTCTGAAGGGTTGTGAGGGGTGAAGCAGTCAGTTACGTGTCAGACTCTGCTAGAGTTGACATTTTTAATGCAAGAAGGGCCTGAATGGAGTCAGTCACAAACCTGACATGTGTCTGGTTCTTTGCTAGACCTCCCCATGTGTTAGTTTCTGTATCTGTCTCTCCACTCCTGCTTTAAAATCACCTTGTTATAATACGAAGAGTTGGGGTGAGCCCCATAACCCTAGGAACCATGGCAATTAAGTATAAACCAAGACAGGGGTTCCTGTACTAGTTTAAATGTTTTACCAGAGATAATTTCATACAGACAGAGGGTGAGGGAAAATTAATCTCTGTCTTATGTTTTTATTTTATTGTCTTGGGTGCATTTACCTTCTTGAAATCCCTCCTGAAGGAACCCCTGTCTTGGTTTAACATTAACTTGATCCGCACAATCCTCTTTTTGTTATTGATACTATTGAATTTAATGTCTAATTTTCCCATCTTTGTGTGTTTTTTCAGTCACAGTATTGTCCGTCTTCAGTGTCGTCTGTATCTACGGAGCAGTGGCATCTCTTGGAAACTGCATTTTCAGCAAGGACCTGATTCCCATGGGACTACCTCTCTTCAAGGTACCTTGAATCATACATGCAATATGTTACGATTACTATTCTTAAAATAATACTCAGTTCCGATAAATGTGTCTCTCAAATAACCAGTCCATATCTCAGCCCTCTATCTCTGGGATGTGCATGTGCTGCTCAAGTGCAGCTCTAGGTGGCGCTGTCTCACCCCTTGTCTGTTCATTGTCCTTTTAGGAAACGAAGTCAGAGGAGAAAGTTGAGGCGTCCGACTCCTGCGTGTGCCCCGATTCCTATCGCACCAGCAGTCTAAGGACCATCGCCGGCCTGCTGGACCAGGGTGGGGTGTGCGGGGTCCCCACAGACACAGTCTATGCCCTGGCGGCATCCTGCAAACACCCCGAGGCCATCCAGAAGATTTACACCATCAAGGTGAGCACCGAGGAGCGGACTTCCGGCAGAATTCACCCGAGGCTGAGACAGAGGCTCTGTCATTCAAGAATAAGGCACACCTTTTGCTAGAACAGTTAGATATCACCCAGTGGCTTGAGACACTGTCATGGAAACGTCAGGGAGAAACCAGTCTGCAGGGGTGTGATTACCAAGGTGATACCAGCCTGGAGTATGTATAGTTGGATATATTGTCATTTAAATGACAGGGTAAAAACATTCTGCAGGTGAGGGTTTCCATGGTAATATCTGCCTAGAAAGTTCCAACTCCAAAACTTTTTTTTAAAAAAAAGGAAAGCTGCCAGGTTAAATGGTAGCTTGTCATGCTTTGCGAGGAGAGTGTGAGATGGGGGTGAAACCGGACATGTGGGTTCCAATCCACACAAGCCCTGGGTTAGGGGCAGAATAGCCCAGCGAGATGCTATCACATGCACAAGAAAGATACTAATGCCCCAGATTACACAGTGAGTCTGCATTCTCAGACTAGGATTGCATAGAACTCTGTGGCCAGTGTCTGTCTGCTGTAGGACTTTAGAAAGAGAGTAACAAAGAACAAGGGAACCCTGTGTGTCAAGCGGGACCGAGGGTAATAGTGTATTGCGGGAGACATAGGTCCCTACCAAACAACATAAGTGTAGAATCACAGAACTACAATTAGAGCTGTGTGGTACTTCCAAATGGAAAGGATTCTATTTATTCAAACATGCAGTAAAAAGGACCAATAACATTGAAAGTCCAATGGCTAATGTGACGGGTATGGGAATCAACAGATTTCCAGACCTCAGGCATTTGCATCAATATGTGACATTAGCGATACATTTTTAGAGCAGTCCCAATGCCAAAAGACAACTCGTGCTCCACATAAATCATCATACATTAGGGGTCACAGTGTAAGTGTCATTAGAAGGCCATACAGGCTTTTAACTTGCACAATCTCTTGGCTACCACAGGAGACTTTTAGTTTATTTACAGAGGTGGTGTGACTGGGTCTAAAGTCACTTATGTATCCTGCACATAATGTCTGAAGGTCCTGACCTCCCCCTCTGTCTCTAAACCATTAATTTCTCCCTTTTCTTCCATTCTCTGCAGGACCGACCCCTGGAGAAGCCCATCTGTATCTGCATCTCCCACCTGGACCAGCTGCGGGCCGTGAGGCCCCCATTCAGTCCTCTGCTTTGGGACTTCATGGGGAGCGTCTACCCTGGGGGTATCAGCTGCATTGTCCAGAAGGGGGAGTGGCTGAAGAGGATGGGTGAGTG
The DNA here is from genome assembly GCF_964204655.1 of Triturus cristatus. Taxonomy (NCBI): domain Eukaryota; kingdom Metazoa; phylum Chordata; class Amphibia; order Caudata; family Salamandridae; genus Triturus; species Triturus cristatus. The sequence continues at coordinate 317,843,369 of NC_140586.1, read as the reverse complement.
TGACCTCTTCTGCATGGTCTGTTTCCTTCTCCAAAGAGGGGGGGGATGAGGATGGTAGAGGGGTGAGGGCTACAAATGCCCGAAGTTGTGCCTGGTGAAATTCAGGGATGTGCTCACTCCATGTACGTGCTGCTAGTCTAGACCATACTTCTTCTCCCCCGCCCACCAATGTGCACTGACTCCCATCTCATGAAGGAATTACTTGCACCTATCACTCCATTCAACCCCCAATGTCTATAGCCCCCCTTCTTATGTAGCTATAGTATGTACATTTCAGGGTCTATTCACCCCTTAATGGCTACAGACCCCCATCTCACATAGCTATTGTATATACATATAAGATTTCATTCAGCCCCCCCTAATATATGCATGGCCCAGTTCATGCAGATATTACCTGCACATTCACCCCCTGATATCTACAGACCCCCGTCTCATGAGGGTATTACATGTATCATGGACCCCCTAATGTCTACAGACCCCCATCTCATGCAGGCATTGCATTTACATTCACCCTCCTGAAGTTTACAGACCCCCATCTCATATAGCTATTGCATGTGCATATCAGGGTCCAGTGAACCCCATTCTGTGTAGAGGCCCCTATCACATGGAGCTATTGCATATACATATCAGGGTCCAGGCTCCCGCTTAATGTGTAAAGACCCCTATCTCATGCAGGTATTACATGCACATTCACCCCTAAAGCACACAGACCCCAGATCTCATGTAGCCATTGCATGTACATATTATATATATTATGTATATATATGTGTGTGTGTGTGTGTGTGTGTGGTGTATGTGTACATGTGTGTAAAACTGATAAAGAAATATATGTGACTCGCACAATTTCTGACTAAAACATTAATTAAACCCCACAGCAACGACAAAACAAAGAAAGGTTGCTTTTGGTATACTATGGCTGTATAAGATAAAATGTTTTGCGTGATGAGTCAGTGTATTTTTCAGTTGTGAAATAGTCAATCACGCAGACAGAATGATATATCAAACAGCCATAAAATTATGTAAGACAGAAATACATTTCAGGCTGAAGTCTTTTTTAAAGAGTTGTTAACAATATGTATTGCAGACATCTGGCCTCTCAAGATATAACAAACAAATGTGTGGTTGCCTTTCACAGTATTGTAATCAGCCGCGGTCCGTGCAGGTAACATCGATGGGGCGGTGGGGCCTCTTTTGGGGGCGGGGGGGGGGGGGGATTTCGAGGGAAAATTATTTATTTATTTAATTTTCCCTTGGCATCGTCCCTCAAAACCCCTCCCCCCCCAATGCGGCCCCACCGCTGTTACCTGCACAGACCATGGCTGTTTGTAATGCTTTAGTAGAACGTCTTTCACACTAAATGGACACTGTGTGCCCACTGCACAACTAGAGCAATCACATATTCAAGGACCCTAATTAATTCTTGATGTTCTGAGGCTAGACCATTCAAACATCTGCTCAAATGAAGTCATCACTGTACAGCATCTCTGTTCATAATGCTGAGCAAATAAACACAGTCAAACACAAATGCTCACTCACTCACATCTGACTTGTTGCTGATTAATTTTGTTATGTTCTCCTTCTGCAGGAGTTGGACCAGCTTATGATATTGTGGGCACCAGAGACTCCATCATGATCCGAGTGCCGGACCACACTATCTCTGCCCACCTGACCGACATGACCGGCCCTCTGGCCATCACTTCTGCCAATCCGAGTGGGGAGTGTGACAGCACCCACCATGACATGGTCATCTCGTGAGTACCCATTCAGAAAAGGGGCTGAAATCAGGAAAATGTTTGAGTGGGCCTTCTACGGAAGAGATGGTGCCTGGGGTTTGAAAGTTACTAGATGGATACTAGGAGCTAAGGGCTGGGGCAAGGATTGTGGAGGTGCGTGAGCTGAAGATTCTGAAAGGTGAAAGGGAGAGTGTGGGACTATTGATGGGTGGTGAACTATTTTGAATGGTTTAGGTTTTTTTAAGCATATAACTAGACTGGTGCTACTGAAAGGTGAAAGGAGGGAAAAGGGTGTTGGTGATATCTCACGCATATGTTTTAATGTATTTGAGATGCTTGGCATAAGCCTAAATGTGGGCGCATTAAACACAGGTGTATTTGACCAGTTGAGCTTGAGGTCAGGTAGATGTTTATAATCCTCCGGCTTTCCCCTAATCCCCAGCACCTGAGCCTTTGTCAATTATTACTTTAAATGAGTGATTTTGTATTTCCTCTCTGTGTTTCAGGCGTCTACGGCACAAGCTGGAGGGGGTGCTGTGTGATGGGGACTCCTACGAGATGGTGGGCTCCACTGTGGTGAACTGTCTGAGGATAGACGAAGGTGGGTCTCAACCAATGCTTGTTTCTGTTTCATCTCTGTCCCCTGCTACTCCCAAAGTAGACTCGGGAGCATCTATGGATGTGAACAGGGGGCTCTGCTCCCCCCACCCCTCCCCACCCACCAAACATCTGCCAGGAGATTTGGGGAAAACCAGTCCTGATCCAGTGTATTCCTGGTGTCCCAAGGCATACAGACGTACAAAGCCCAAACTGAATTGACAGATGAAACACTAAAGGGGCCAGGATGAATGCGTAACAAAGAGATGCACGTTATCGAGCCTCTGAGGAAAACTCCAAGTGCTTGTTCAAAGTTTACAGGGATGCCACTGGAGGTTTCTTACCTCTGCCAAATCCTGACCCCTACTTTCAATTTTACAAGCATTTCTCTTTATCATTAGTCTGCCCTACTGGTGTACCATCTTGCATAATTTGTTTCACAAACCTTCGCTAAAATTACATGAACGGTGTGAAATGCAGTTCGCCTTTATCTTGCATGAAATTTTAATGGTAGTATATACCGCACATTAAAAAAGTCATGTTAGATACTGGCACAAGACTTAATCAGCGAAAAATGTCTCTTATGGAGACATTTAATGCTCAAAGTTATCTCCAGTGAAGAATAAATGATGCAAATTGCATAATGCTAATTTGTCATATTTAGTAATAGTGATTACAAATTCACTCTGACTTAGTCAGCACATGGACCCAGAGCCTCCCTCAGTAAGACAATATCCCCCAAGGTGGGCTCCTTTAGTTTTCACCCAAACTCACATTATTGTTTCTCAGAGACAATCCCACCCTGCACAAGTTACCCAATGCCTGAAGGTTCTTACTCTGGTCCCATCTGAAAATAGAGACCTCAGAATCACAGATTCTGACATGCAGATTTATAAAATATTGACCATTCACAAATATACACAAATATCTCTTTAAAGATCATTAGACCTGCTAAAAGTTCATAATTCCAATGGGACTCACTTCCTAATTATTGGAATACAGAGTTAACTTACTATTTCATCTCCTGTATGAGTTTATTGGCCAAGTGCTTGAAAGCGAGTTTACTGCAGGTCGACATTTTTGCAGGGAGATAGTTGTGTGTGGAAGATATTTTGGCCTTGAAAGTTTTTGAGTCTGTGTTTTAGCAGTTTGTTGATTCCATGATATCCCACCCTGTCCCAGTCATTTAATGTCTCCTTGAGGGCTCACACCCCACACTTTCTCCAGTCAGTATATGCCACATGAGAGGGCGGTTCCCTTCGGTACTCCATCACCCATTGGTTCCTGAGGGGTCAATCCCCACCGTGCTCATTATGCTTGTCTCTTCTCCTCCCACTGCTGCTCACAGAGCTCAGACCTGTCCAAGCTCTCTCAATCTCATGCTGTTGTGCTTATTCCTTTCCAGGGATCCTGAGCATCGTGAGGGAGGGCTGCGTCCCCACCACCCATGTCATGCAGACGTTCGAGCGGGTGAAGAACGCGCAGGTGTGAGGCTACCACGCGCTACGACCAGTCTTGTTCTACTGGCCACAGCAGCATCCGTACAAGCCCTGAGCCACCTGCCATTTGCACTTTATTTGCCGGAAATGAAAGCATCACATTCTGAGGCCGGATATCCGCGTTGAGCCTGAGCTGAAGGGAAGACATTGCCAGAAAAGACTTACAGACGGCAGTGGAGTCAGACATTCTAGCAGACAGAACACAATACGTTTTGTCAGAATGCTTTAGTTGGATTGATATGCAGATGTTTTCTACTCTTCACTCTCCAACAGGGCATTGACCTGAAAGTCAGTGCTTGGTGATGTGTACAGCGTCAGATTCTCGATTCCACACCCCTCAGGATGCACGGGCACAGATCCAATGTATATATACTGTTGCATTCTGTTTGCGTTCTTTGCTTGAATATTATATTTTACCCTCTGTCCTTAAAGGAATTTTAATTTAATGCTGATACCGATGTTGATGACAAATTCTATTTATTTTGTTACTCTGAGGATGTCTGGTCCTGTCAGACCTCTCATCAGGCTCGTGTGACAGAATACTGTCAGAGCCAGACATCCCATATTGTTACAACCAGAACTATTGACTTCACTGGATGGTGCTGGCCACCCAATCGAGAGGAGCTTCAAGAACCACTGATAGAAGATTTTGAGTCTTAGGGACCTACATATAGTATTTAACTTATTTAATATATTGGAGTTGGTATTTATTGAAATAAAATAGCCCTTAAAAAGAAACTGTCTTTTCTCTTTGCTGTCAGGGGGACCCTTACCATGAATCCTCCTGTGATGCAGCTGTGAAAGAAAGGTGTCGTGTGTGTGAGTGTGTGTGTGCATTTATTGCGCAAAAGTCAGGGGTGTAAAACCCATATTTACCATGAAGTTTGGAAAATATTTCATAGTTTTCATTGAAATATGGTGTTATCATCATAAGCACAGCCCCACAAAGTATTCTGCAGCAGAGCTTTACCATTGTCTAGACTACTAGATTTAGACTCAATGGAAAACAAAAATATGTGTCATGGTTATCAAAACCAAGTGGCAAGAAAAGGCAAATTATGTAGCACATTCTCTGAAAATATTATTTTTATCTATTTGAGGTAGAAAGAAAATTTTCTGTTGAAATTTGCAAATTATGTGTTAAATGTGATAAATTACGCAGTACACTCTGCAGCCACAGAATCACATAAATCCTAAACCCTTTACCGTTGCCCATTATTTTCGCTTTTATGTTTGCCTTCAAACCCATCCAGTCTGTCCATATACAAACACTCATGCACGTTCATTTGCTTCCTTATCCTGCTGTTAGCCCTAAGGCTTTCCTGCGAATCCCCCTCTACAGTCAATTTCAAAATCATGCTCGATCTCAATTAGTCATATAAACTTCTCATGCATATGGTCACTATAGCAGCAGATGCTTTTTCATATGATCTAGTTTAATCTGCGGTTTCAACACCCTTTCATTTCTCAAATCATATGACCTTGTTTAATCTATTGTTTCCACCCCCTTTCATTTCTCAAATCCCCAAGTCACATTAAAGTGTTAAAACTTAAAGTCCCAACCCCTCCATTCATTGTTCATCATGCTACATTTGGTCATTCTCTGTTGATATAATTTAGTATTCTAATAGCACATCAGAAAGTGATATTTCAGCGACCTTGTTACTACCCTATATTTTAGTACCACAATCCTCATTTATGAGAACATCTTCTCTCGCCTTTCTCCCCTCCTTCTCTTACCATCTCATTTGACGTGATACGGGTTTCCGTAATTACATCCAATTGCTCGAATAACCTGTGTCTCATTCAAATTCCTTAAATAGGCTTCCAGTTAGGTTAACTCATTTCACCTGCAGTGGGGCCTTGAAAGCTCCCAAATTCCACTTTCACGTGGGCACCATCTTAACCTGGCTTCCCGATCGTTGCGCTTGCCTGATCTTAATTTATTTAATTCCTGCCTTATATGCAGATGATGCTGTGTTTCTCACTCAGATTTCTGTGGGTCTCCGAAGTCTTTTAAATTCTTTCATTGATTTCATGGACTCCTTAGACCTTTCAATCAAGTTTTCTAAATCGCATACTATGATGATTGGCAGTAAGAAGTCCATTAGCCGCAAGTTCCACCGTAGGGGGGGCAGAACTTACCAAAGTTTCTACTTTTCCTTATTTGGGGGGCATTGTTTGATGAAAGAGGGTCAATGGTGGCTCAGAGAGCACTCAAAAAGAACATCCTGGCAAGGGCAGCGGGTGCCACTATGGACTCTGCTAAGAGTTTAGGGGCTAAACCCGTACCCGCCCTAATAAAAGTCTATAGAGAAAAACGTATCCCAATGGCCACCTACGGTTGTGATGTGTGGAGGAGATACAGAGATGTAAATGAACTGCAGGTGGCCGAGAACAAATTCCTGCGTGGACTTCTTGCTGTTCCCACCTGCATCCCCTCCTTTATGATACACGAAGAGCTTGGTCTGGGTTATACTTCAGATCTTATTGCAGTAGCACCACTAATGTGCTGGTTGAGAATTTGGTCACGTCCCGTTCCTACTTTAAACCAACATCTTTTAGAGGATTGTATTGCACTTGAGGGGGCTTTGAGTATTCTCTGGCTAGGCTATGTCATGGAGCAGCCTAGGAGGATAGGCTTCCCTGAGCTGTCCATAAGCCCAAGGCCACTACGCCGCAGTAATATGAGGGACATCAAAAACATGTTTCGGCCAGGCGCATGGGGGAAAGGGAAAGTACCGAACTTGCCACACCCACAGTGGAACAATATTTAATGTTGAGCACAAGTCCACTAGGGCAGCCTTATTTGTTGTTATTAATAATGTCCACCACCGTTTCCTGCTGACCAGATTCAGATGTAATTTTATACACTGGATTTAAGCTATTCCTAAGGGTCTCAAATAAAGCGTGTTAGAAATTCGACAAAGATGAGTGTAAGTGGGGAGCGTCCTGCAGATTTAAGCATGCCTGTGGATCATGCGGGCGTAACCACCCCACGATCCGCTGCAGATGCAACACAGGGCCGGGGGCCAACAAAAAGAAGACAGGCGTAAAAAAATAAGGCACAGGCCCCGCTGAGCAGGGGCAAGGGGGCAGGGGGCGTAGGACAGACGCTTCCCACCCCCATCAGGACAAGCAGACTACTGCAGCTGTTACAGGGGTACCGCAAAGCAAGTGAGAGACAGCTACCAGCAGAAGGTTTCACACAGGGTTTTCCAATACATTACAAAGGGCCGAAGGGGGCAGATCCTGAACCTGAAGTCGGTGAGGGACAACCCCGGGGTGGCTAGGGAGAAAGTAGAGAAGGAAGTGCAGCTAGGACGGGTGGCCGGGCCTTTCAATGCCCCCCCCCCCCCCGCTGACAGACATGGTAGTCTCCCCGCAGGGGGTTGTTCCTAAAAAAGAGTCTGAGAAATTCCGGCTGATCCACCACCTCTCCCACCCAGAAGGGGAATCGGTCAATGATTGGTTGGACCAAGGCGAGTGCACATTGGCATACGCATCAGTTGACAATGCGGTGGACTTGATCAGGCAGGAGGGAAAGGGTGCCCTGATGGCTAAATCGGACATAGAATCAGCCTTCAAGCTACTGCCAGTTCACCCAGACAGCTACCATGTATTGGGTTTCAAGCTGGATGGCCAGTATTACTACGACAGGTACCTACCCATGGGGTGCTCAATATCATGCGCTCACTTTGAGGCTTTCAGTAGCTTCCTAGAATGGGAGCTGGGGGTGAGGGCCACAAAAGGTGGGCGGGTGTACTACTTAGACGACTTTCTGTTCATCGGGAAAGCAGGCACGAAGGAGTGCGACAACCTCCTAGACAAGTTTGTACAGATGGCGCAGGAGTTAGGCATTACCCTGGCGCAGGACAAAACATAAGGCCCAACAACAAAATTGTCTTTTCTGGGAATTGAACTAGACTCGTGGCCGGGACATGCAGACTGCCGCCAGATAAGGTAGCCGACTTGCGTGAATGCATAAAACAAATGAGACAGCAAAAGAAAGCAACGCTAAAGGAAGTGCAGCAATTGCTCATAAAACTAAATTTCGCCACAACGGTGATTCCCGCGGGGCGCATGTTCACCAAGCGGCTAGCCGGGCTAACCAGGGGCATGACACAGAAACACCACAGGGTCTGCATCACACAAGGGGTGAAGGAGGACCTGGCACAGTGGGACCGTTTTTTGGCAGATTTCAATGGCACCCTGATATGGAGAGACCCCTGGGTACATGCGCATGAGCTAGAGCGCTACACTGACTCAGCAGGGGGATATGGCTTTGGGGCAATACTGGGACCCTCCTGGACAGCAGGAGAATGGCCAGAGAATTGGCAAAGAGCAGGGTTAACAAAAAACATAGCACTGCTTGAGTTATTCCCTATAATTGTGGCATTCCACATTTGTTCACTGGAGAGAAAACCAGGAAGAACAGACAACACCAGAAGCGAGACCCAGCACGAGCAGGAACCAACAGGAATACTAAACCTCAGTTCTAAGACTCTCTCCCCGGTACAACAGAATGTTCTAAACAAGGGACTAGGCTTTGTACCTACGGCCAGGACAAATTTATTCAATTTAAGGATTGAATTGTCAGAATTTTTCCGAAAACTGAGATTATCAGTATTTTTTGCAGATGCAGACAATACACAAGAACCAGCTGAGGACAAAAACACCGGCCTCAGAAGAAAATCTCGTTTTACTCCACCCAACCACACTATGCCACCCGCCCTCCTTGCTTTTGAGAAGGCAGTCACACTAGAAGTGGATGAAATGAAAACGAATGAACAGAAAGTTTTTAATAACTTGACCTCGACTGAACGAGAAGCAATCAGAAATATCGATTGCATGAATGATATCATTATCAAACCAGCGGATAAGGGTGGCGCCACAGTTGTGATGCCCTTGGAAAATGTACCAACAAGAATGCAGAAAACTACTGGATGATCAACGCAATTACAAACGATTGCAGAGAGATCCCACAGAAGGATTGAAACAAAATATAGCAACTATGGAAAAGACAGCAGCTGAAGAGGGGTGGATTACGACAGCAGAAGCAGCCTTTTTGGTAGAACCCAATCCAAAAATTCCCTATTTCTACATTCTACCAAAAGTGCATAAGAATGTGAACCCACCACCGGGAAGACCAATTGTTTCCGGAATTGGTTCACTTTTGGTTCACCTTTGGAACCATTGTCAAAATTCATAGATTATTTTTTAAGGCCCATTGTCCACAGGATGCCGTCATACCTGAAAGATACCCGAGATATTCTCAACAATCTCCAGCTGATACCATACAATGTATCCACAGATCTATTGATTACTTTAGATGTGGAGGCGCTGTATACCAGCATCCCTCAGGAAGCCTCCCTACAAGTAATCGAAACTCTGTTAAGGAATGAAGAATGGACATCCATCACTCCCATACAGTTCATCATTGACTGCGCGAGATTGGCACTAACAAAAAACTACTTCGAGTATGATGGTGATTTTTTCTTACAGACTCATGGCACTTCCATGGGCATGACCTGTGCACCTAGTATAGCATGTCTATAGCATGTCTATATGTCCATGATTTTGAAACCAACTTTATCTACACCGATACTAACCCGTATGTTGACAACATGTCGGTGTGGAAGCGATACATTGATGACATCTTCCTTATATGGAAAGGGAACGAAGCAACAGCAGAAGACTTTCTGAACTGGTTAAATTCAAGAGACCAATATCTCAAGTTCACAATGACTGTAAAAAGAGACTGGGTTACCTTCCTCGACCTAAAAATCTGGCCCGATAAAGGCAAATTGAAAACGGAGGTTTTTTATAAACCTACAGATGTGAACAACTTACTGAGATACGACAGCTTTCATCCGAAAACCTTGAAAGATAACCTACCAGTAGGACAATTTCTAAGACTACGCAGGAATTGTACAGAGAAGGAAACATACATGGTACACGCAAAGAAATTATCACAAAAGTTACACTCTAAGCTGTATCCACCACGGCTAGTAAAACAAGCTAACAAGAGGGCAATTAACAACTCAAGGGAAGCATTACTGGAATCTCATCTCAAACCTGAGAATAAGAGAATAGTGTGTGTTACCACCTTTGGCACTGAATCCAACAAACTAAAGGGGATCATATCAAGTCACTGGAAGACCCTAAACTCAGGAACCCTTAATTTACCCAAACCCCTCTTTGCATACGGGACTCAATAGTACACACTCGCCCCATGAAGAAGACAGGAACCAGAGATAACACAAATACACTATGGGACTTACCCGTAGTTGTAGGACACTTTCCATGTGGGAGCTGTAATGGGTGTACCCTAACAAAAGCAAGTAAAACCATCGATCTGGGGCTACAAACACCATGGGAACAGAGGTCATTTTCGAATTGTAACAGCCAGAATGTGGTGTACATCATGACCTGTAAATGTAATCTGAGGTACATTGGTATGACTTCACGTAAAGTCAAAACACGATTGAATGAACACCGCAGCACCTTCCGATGCGGAAAAACGGTCACAAAGATGATGCGCCATTTCCAAACGCTGGGACATAGTGAGAATGATTTCACTTGGTCAATTATTGAAAAACTGCCCAACCAATGCAATGATAAACAACTGTTGAAAGCAGAACAACGATGGATCTACCGATTGTCAAGTGTCAGCAATGGGTTAAATGAGGAAATTCCGTGGTCTATGTTAACATGAGCAGGGCCCTACACACAGTTTGAACGCCACTGATATTGATTAGTACTGATTAGTATCTACTCTCAACAAAAAAGTACCAACACACTAATCGATAAAAAATCAACTAATATTTGAGATGGAGATTCACATGTTTTATACGAATGGACACTAACCGGGTGTTAGAGGTTGCACTGATACGTGTGTCTTTAACAACCACAGACCGCACGAAACGCGGATTACATCGAGGTAACCAATGATCGGTTCTTGACTAAGGGTAATCCCTAGGTAGATCTGGGGGCCGCTCTTCCACTCATTGTTAGCAATTTCTTAGTACAATAATTGTTGGAGGTGGGGTTAGTTGCCCCTTACATAGGCACACGAGAACAAGCCTGTGACACAAATGTAAATGGGATATGGTTTCTTAATGTTATCCGACATTGGTAGTTCCGCACTGTGCATCTGGATGTGAGGGATTGTGAACATGATTCCAGTTAGCGCGGAGAAGGTTCCTTCCTTTTCCGTAATAAGGTGCAAACACGCCAATACCGGCCCTGCAGCCTACATCTCCCAGAAATTCACCATGGACGCGTCACACAGCAGACACCTGAGCAACCTTGACGTATGCACGTCCAATCGTCTATCCACGTGACAGACCGTATCCAATCACACAATACGTTGTTCACGCTACACGGAAGACGGACGGAAGCTCACTAATTATTTAAACCACAACACACACACTAGATTCACACGGCGGCGGGCAGTGAACACTATAGGTGTATCCACGGTGACCGATCTTTGACGAAGTAAGATGCAGCTGATTCGATCATGTGTCTGCCTAATGAAGTGCGTGTGTGTCGGGGTTTCTAAGTACTCCTATACAATATTGTGCGTTTGGTATGAGAACGCGTAATATTTAAACTACCTTCTGTAACCTTACGCTACCATCAGTGTCCTGTATAATTGAATAATGACGGGGATCTAGTTATTTTAACATGGTCTCACGGTCAATAGGTCCGAGCATAAATAACCAGAGCCCGCCCCATGTTACGGTTTGAGAGAATAATGCAGAGGTCTGCACTTGAGAACGTGAGAAATATTATCACATATACGGAAGGGCTTAGTATTAACTTTCATATCACGGGTGATGCAGCAAGCAAACGTGTAGCTTTCCACATAAAACTGGTGAAAGCACGTGATGTTCTGAAGCTGTAATCACACGATCACCATTTTTATCCTTCATGATTTGTTTTATACCCTTAGTGTGTGACTACAAGACGGCACCAAAAATCACGTGACCCGCATGGTGCAATCTAGCACCGATCAGTAGGTGAGAATGGATATCTGACGAACACAGCTTTAGCATTTGACAAGAAGGTGTAGGTTTGGAAAGGATATCTGGTTCACACACCGTGCACCGATTAAATATTCCCTAGTTTTGCCCCCACCTTTTTTAAATTAAACACGGGGTACACAGGAAATTACAATGTTATTACCCCCGAGGTTACTTGGAGATCGATTTTGAGAGTTGAATTCCGTATGGTTAGGGGTAGAGAGTTTTTAAAATAGTCACACTCAAGCTAGATGTGCGGAATATGACACTAACAAACACAATGGAGTAGACGATATCGCACCAATCACGGGTGGAGTGATATAGCCACACAGAGTTGAGTTATAGATGTCACTATGGGTGTGAGTCCAAAATAGAGTTCTAACATGATTTTGACACTATTTTCTCCTTCTAGAAAATCTACTGGATTCCAAACTATAGGTGAGTGCAATAGTCCTCATTTTTTACCTGGGTTTGCATGTATTTCATGATCAAACTTGAGTCAGGGAAACCAACTACTAGAAAAGACAGCCCTGAAGAAGGCCCCAGACCCTTGTGGGCTCTGTGCGCGGGCCGAAACATGTTGGCATAAGAAGTGGGTACATTTGAAACAATAATTTCAAAACAACCCCATCACAGCATACGCTTTTTATTTGGTACCCCAGGTACCCCAAGAATAAAGTTTCGAATCAGGGGTATACCTGGAGGTATTTTTAGTATCTACCACTGAACTGGTTCCCTGCATAACCAGAGAAAATTTATATAAGAACTCCCATCACATCTTTTGGTTGAGTCCGCCCAGGTAGTACCATCTTACCTGGGTGTGGAAAGACGCCAATGATGAAGCATGTCACTATCAGTGAGTGAGGCGTCTTCTCCAATATCTGTGGATATCCCATCACTTCCCATGGTTATGTCTAACGACAACATCTGTTATATAGGACAATCTGGGTCAATTTATTGTTTTTACAATTGACTCCAAACACCTATTGAACCGTAATCGGGGACATAGGTACCAGCAGTTGCTTCTGTGATATTATATTATTCCACATTTGGGCCCAGCAGCTGGCGAACAGGCAAATTGCACTCTGGTCAGACAACAGTGCAGTGGTACAGGCCATTAACACAGGGTCGGCGAAATGCACAGCTGTAGGGACACTGTTGCGAAGACTAGTCGGCTGCCAGATGCAGGACAACTATGCAATTAGGGCACGCCACATTCCAGGAACAGACAACTCAGTGGCAGATGCCATTTCTTGTTTTCAGTGGGACAGATTCAGAGAACTCGCCCCAGCAGCGGACAGAAAGATGACCAAAATGCCAGGGCAATGGTTCAGGCCAGTTCTGGCACTGGCTAACTTCACTATGAAGGAGGGTATTCAGTCTTTCACAAGGAGCTCATCCACATATCAAGAGTTCCCTTAAGCGCCAGGAAATACCATGGTAATACTTACTTTTTTGAGCACATGGATGATGGCCAGCAGTTTCTCCAACTATGAAGGTGTGCAAAATCCATTTAAAAACAAAACAAGCATTGACAAAGCCAAAAGGCTGGTGCCCGGCACCAGAGCTATAAGCTTTGCCAATGCTTGTTTTTATTTATCTGTGGAGCAAAACTGTTCTGCAAAAAAATCATATTTGATCTGTGAGAAATTCACATATTTTATTAATTTTCTTGTGGATCAAAATTGTTCTACAAGGATACATCCAGATTTGCTCTGTGGGTGTCTGTGTGGCGTGCAGTAATCCCTGGCAATATGAGATCTGTAGAGAACCCCAAGATCCGCCCAAATAACTCTCAAACCGGGGATATCTTGTGTGTTATCCAGTCCTCCCTGGGCCTCATTTCCCTGATGAGAGCCCCACAAACCACCCAAAACTACTCGAACTAGTCATCTGTTAGTTCTTGGAATGTTTTGCCATCCATTTTATGTGCATTTTAAGATTTTTTAACAACTTGCTACTGTGTACTAAAAACAAAGCTTCCAACCAGCACTAGGTATGGGTAGGACTCAGCATAAATTATGTTTTTAGCCAAGAAGGAGAAATCAGCTCTGTAAATAAGGAGCCCTTCAGATCAATGCACTAAGCAATCTCTCAAAGATGCTCTTTGTAAATAATTTCAGTTTAATCTGAGGCACCAAAGTCTAAAGAGAGTCAAAGCAATGTGAAATATATGTAAGACACAATAGAACGGTTAGAAAAAGCCAAGTCTTGGCCTGATGAACTTAAATATGATATTTACAAGAATCGTATGAGTGAACCCTGAGGAACCTAAAATTTATGAGCACTGAAACGTGTCAGCAACAGATGATATAACACGAAGCACTGTTGACAAGAAGATGTCTGAAGTGGAAGAACCAAAAAAGTGAAAAGTGGAGTAACTCTTTTCTTTGAATACCCTTGGTATAGGTACGTCCCCCCTCCATTATACAGAGATTGATCACAAGAAGGAACATGCCACAGCCCTTACACAGGGAGTTCAGCCTTTCACAAATCTTGGTGGACCGTGAGAGCCAAAGGAGGGTGAGCCCTCACACTAGCTCACCAGTCATTCCTTCGATAACTTCCTGCCTACTCACTGCGGAAGGTGAGCGAGCGCCCTGGGCGTAGTTGGGAGTACAGACTTACCAAAGACCCATGGAGTGTAAAACCACCAGGAACCTGTCTGATGACATGCAGCCTCACTAGGAATCAGTGCAATGGGGAAAGGTATGTGATCTGCATTATGAATTATACATGTTCCCGAGACAGTGGGTATGAGAAAGTAAATGTAGTGAGTCTCGGCAGGGACACTCAACTTCCTGTGATTCTGGGCAAATCACTTAATCTCACCGTGCCTAACAACAATGAATGTGTCAGTTTGTAACGCAACTGGTGCTCATGTAAAGTGCCCTGATACCTTCAGGTCTAGTTCGCGCTATATAAAAGTCTCAACAAAAAAAAAGTTGCTGCGTTGCCTCACAATGTGATGGGGAGGAGTGCCACGGGCATTACGGTGGGTGTTCCCACATAACACCCATGGCGTTTGACACATTCCCAGATTTATAATGTTCTGTAAACCTGGGAATGCGTCAAGAGGCACAACGAGGAGAAATAACTTTATTTCTCCTTGATTTTTCCTCTTTCTATGTGTGCTGCTTTCAGCAGCACACGTAGAAGGCGAAATTCACCTTCATTGATTCTTTTTTTGCAGGAAGGTGATCCTTCCTGCACAAAGACAATCATTCCCACAACGAAGAGGATGTGGCCTAACGGCCAGAGCTGCCAACCAGGTTAGAGTCTCGTCGGCGGCTCAGCATCCCGTGATTCTGGGCAAATGACTTAATCTCTCCGTGCCTACAAAAACAAGCCGACTCATTGCATACTTCAGCAAGAAATTTGGATGTGACTTTGTGTTTTTCATTTGCCCCTGATTTTGTGTGTTTGTAAATGCTTCATGTGTGACCATCTGGCAGCTGTATGTTTGAGATGGGCAATGTCTATGCAGTCTTGCATTTGTGATTACTTTAGGTGGTGCAGTGACTGAGTTCCCTAGCTGCTAATACTTTTTCAGAAAAAAAAACTGCAAAACGCAGACACCCTTGCACCATGAATGTTTGGTGCAAGGGTGCCTGTGTTGGCTCATGGCACCCAATTGAGCTCCAGGGTAGGGAAGGAGGACAGGAATGCACGTACCTGATAGATAAAGTGCATTCCTGCCCTTTTCTTTTGTCGTAGGGCAGTGCAGCAGGAAGGCTTGCAGAGCTGCCCTACAGAAAAATATTGTAAATGAGTCCCAGAATGCATTGGTTGGGACATATGCAGTCTCCGCATGAGACTTCCGGATACAGGCTTCAGAGACACTTAGAGGTTCGAAGATGGACAGAACTCATAGTTGTTTTCCTCTTTCTCCAAACATGTGGCAGGACATACGCTCTGACTCAGCAAATGGTGATGGGCCCAAGTCATTTTCAGACGAAAGTGCAGATCTAAGACATTAGCTATTTTTTAGGTCGAGCGTACAGCGCTTGCGCTGTCGCTTAGCGACCTTTTGTGTATGGTTTAGGAGTTGAACTCCACCCATTCTTAGCCGATTGCTTGTATTGGTCTCTGTTAGTGCCCTTTAAAAATGCTTGCTTTAAAATGGGCAACCCGCCGCCTTTCTCCCTCCTCCTCGTTTCCGGTTTCCCCAGTGCAGCACCGACCAACTACTACATTATTACGTCCTACATGTTTACGTCTTCGTTGGGGGACTACTTTTGTTCTTTGTGCGTTTCCCTGCCTCAGCGCCACACTTGTTTTACGTCCGCTGGGCACCTTTGTTCCTTGTTATGTTTATGTAACCAGCGTGGCCGCCTTAGCTGATATAATGGGTATTTACGGCCGCATGTTTGTTTGTTTTTTCTATTTTTTAACTTTTGGTAGAATCGTGCGCCCAGGCTTTAGCTTTGAATATCTTAGGCAAAAGCGTGGGTGCCGCAATTGGTTCAAAAGTAAATAAATAGAAAATAAATGTGCATTTTTTTCTATTTCTTGACTTTAGAAGCAATTGTGGCACACGCGCTTTAACTTAAGATGTTTAAATCTAAAGCGCGTTTGCCACCATTGTAACAAAAGCAAACAAATAGAAAGAAAAAAAAACGCATCCACCATTTTCTTCTGTTTTGTTTACTGTTCTTGCAATGGCGGCACATGGCTTTAGCTTTAAACATCTTAAGCTAAAGCGCAGTGCCGCAATTGCTTCAAAAGTAAATAATAGAAAAAAAGATTTACATTTTTTTTATTTCTTGACTTTTTTCGAGTCATCGTGGCACTGCGCTTTAGCTTATTGCACTGGTCCTTTGGTGCCCCATCTCTGTAACCCGGGAATGTCAGGTAAAATTGCTGCGCTCAGTTGCAGTGTTGTGTGCCGTCACCTCAGTGACTTCAGCCCGACATCTACGGGGAATCTTCATTATCTGTTGATGTGCGCAAAGATAGCGTTTTAACTCACAGTGCTTCCATGATGGCTGCCAAGTAAAACATTCCTGCCCTGGTCTCTTGACTGCTCCCAAGCCTCCCCATCTCCCTGGTATCTGTTTAACTAGACTCAGGGGCCTCTTAGAGAGTAGACGTGCGCTTTGATGTCCATTCACTGCCGCTAGGAAGTTTAAGGAAGAAGTGTGCGATCAGCATGTCTGACTGGGCTCTGTTTAGGGGCACTGGCAACTGGCACCGGATTGGGCTTTGTTTAGGGGCGCTTGCAGCTGGCACACAGGTTTTTAGTGCCAATATCGGCAACACTCCCCATCCCTCCCACAGCAATCACTTAGAGAAATAATCAGACAAGACACAATTTTAGTGGAGAAAATTGCTGCAGGTTTATTTGCATAACAGGTATGCCAACATGGTGGGTTATCTTACGAGCGATCCCACGGCAGGCAGCCCCTCGCCGCCTGCCCACCTGATGAGCCAAAATACACCATGGCCCTAGCCAACCGGTGTTTGTTAGGTTTGGGGAAGGGGATAGCCCCTCCCACCGGTGGACAACCAATCCACCCCCTTACTCACGCCCCCTCATCTCAGGGGGGGGCGCAGCGTTGCAGGCATTCCCCGGTTGCTCAGGTCCACAACCGCCTGTAGGACTAACGGGGCGCCGTCGCTCCTCCAGGGTCCAACGCGAGGACCTCCCTGGGGATATTTGGCTTTAGCACCCTTACTGTGCTCCTGCAGAGGGTACGCTTCTGTACCTTACAGCCTCTGGATCGCCCTGTAACTCCGCCTGCAACACAAAATAATAAGTTAGATAAATACACCCCCACGCCTGTATGCCGGGTAAGCGGTGGGGAGGGAAAACGGCGTCCAGGCAGAAGAAGAAATAGGGCAATCAATGGGCGGGAGAGGTATAAGTACCTCTCCCCCCCACCCCCTCCTGCCCGGAAGTGACGTGGGCAAGGGAGACCCTCGAGGGTCCCAAACGCTGGGAGGCTGACTCGTTGTGTGCCATCCTGTGGCACTAAGGGGGGCCGCCCTCTTAGGAGGGCCCCCTGCGTGGGCCCGGGGCAGCCCTGCAGACTCTCTGCATGCAGGTCTTCTTAGTAAGACAAAGCGGATGCTTACAGTGCCCTCCTGTACTCTGGAGTTACATTCCCATGTACTCAGGCTACAGCTATTTAGAACACTCCAGCCCGCTCCTGGTGCTGGCCTCCGCAGCAGACTTTAGTCTTCTGCCCTCCGCAGCAGACTTTAGTCTTCTGCCCTGAATTAGTCTACCCATGCTGTCTGACTGACTGACCGTGTTTGGTGGGGGAACAAGCGTGTTTACTTGGTCGCATTAGCCAGCATATGCTTTACGTCACTTCAGTTTAATTCTGTGGTGCACTTGCCAAGTGTAGATTGATTTGATTGGTGTATGTCGACCGCTCGCGATGTGACGGAGGTAATATTTCCTTTATTTCCAATCCTACGAATGTGTTGCTCCCTCGCTCACTATTTTCTTCAGGCAACGAGTGATTTGCCCAGAATCACAGGATGTTGAACTCGGTACCCCAGTTCCAAAGTCGACAGCTCTGGTCCTTATGCCACATCTTCCTAACCCTCAGAAACATGTACTTGGAGTTTACAAAACAAAAACCATCAATGCTGCCATGTGGTTGGGTCACCAGGTGCAAGCAGATTTACAGTGGGATTAACAGGAGTGCATTCCCTGCGCTGGCGGAGGGGGAGGGGCAGTGGGGGGGTTACTGAAAATCCATAGGACCTGCCAGAGGTGGATGAATTTGAAACCTTCCTTTGTTCTGTGCAAAATTACTAAACGTACTACACAACAGTGGAGAATCCTCGGTGCTACAGTGTACCGCGATGTTTCAGTAGGCTTTGCCATCCGTATACAGAGTAGGGCTTTTCCACCACGCAAATGGCGACGTTTTTATAACGATGCGTTTATTTTATAGCATCTTGTTTCCTCTTAATAACCACGCTACTACACTTAGCAATGACGACCGCGCAGCCTTTAAATGAAGGCATCTTGGTCGGCAGAGAGATTGCCTGGTTGACACATCTTATGGTCTCATTCGTTTATGCAGCACAGCCCTACTTAAGGTTAAATAGAACCTTGAAAGTTTGAGTTTTACACCTTTTTAAACCCCAGTACGGGTCCTACAGAATATACAAAGCCCGTCATTAAAACGCAGCAATAACCTTAAACTTAACAGTTCTAACATGCACAGAGAATACAGGGTAGCGTTGGCTCTAACAAGAAGTTTCATTTTTTATTTTAACTTAAACACTGCGCGCTCTGCAGTACAACAGGTATTGCTTTTTCAATACTTTGAACTATTGGTATTGTAAATGACAATGCCTTTTAATATTATTAAAGGTATTGCCATGTGCAATACCAATAGCTTCCAAACTTGAAATTGCGAGACTTGTTGCATTGTAAATACTTGTTTTCATTGTGACCATCGCAGCCCTGGCTCTGATTGTGAGCACGACAAACTGCACACATGACAATATATACGGGACACACGGCTCAGCACGGCAAGTCTGTGTACAAAGTGAAACACTTCCCAGCTGTAACCCATGTTAGAGTTAGCTGTGTGTCCTACTGCTGCTGAAGTACCCAGAAGATAGGGTCGAACACACCTGCCGACTTTGAGACTTGGGAACCAGGTTTGGATCTCAGCGTCTGTTCACCATCCTGTGATTCTAGGCAAATCACTTGATCTTCCCTTTCCTAGAAAAACAAAAGAACTAAACGAAACTGACCTTATATATTGAAATCTGGGGCTTATGTAAAGCGGATTAATATCCTTGGGTCAAGCTCGCGCCACATTAGACAGCAAAAAAATTGAATAACAAATTTCTTCTGTCTTTGAATATCTCAGACTGTCTCAAACTGGACAGAAGTGCTGTCAGTTTTGACTCAAAGCCCCTTTTGAACCTGTTGTATTCTGCAGTCGGGGGGAGGGGGGTATGAGGAGAGGGAGGAGCAGAAGGGTATGAGCTGTGTCTAAGGGGGTTGGGGAGGGAGCGGCTGCCCCGGTGTGACGATGACACTCGGAAGGAGCTACTTACAAATATCGCTTTTGGCTTTTCTTATCTTTCGACAGTCTATCTTGCTTGTAATGATACGTTACCAGATATTTAAACGCGCTGACGTCGGCAATGACGTGCCCCCTCTTTTCAAACAATTAAATGAAGGTGTGTTATGTTAATTGACGGAGTTGTTTGTGTCCCGAAACAAAGGCCTTGAGTAGAGGTCCCCTGCGGAGGCGAGATGTCAGTCCCGTGCTACTTCAACACCCCTCGCGCCCAGAAGAGATGGAACTTCCCAAAGGGAGCTGAAAGTTATGGGGAATTCTCAGTGACCCCCCCCCCCCCCCCAACACACACACTTCTCGTCTGCGCCCCTCTGCCTCGGAGATCTCACAGGAAACCGAAAGGGTGGATTTTTTTTACGGTATAAATCTATTGCATATTTGTGATAAATTCAGGAGATTCAGAATTGAAAGAAGGGACACCCACAGTGATCGTGTTGAGGGAGACTGTACGAGGCCATGCCCCCCTACACTCCAGAGGTCACAACATGGAGCTCTGTGTGTGAAACATACCTGGCCGTGGGCCAGTCCCTGCACTCCTGATGTCACCATATCTAGCTCTGGTGTGAACCCAGGAGCTCTGTGTGTGAAACATATCTAGTCGTGGCACAGGCCCTCACTCCTACTGTTATCATATCAAGCTTTTGTGTGACACATGGAGCTCCTTGTCAAACACACACCTGGCAACACACACCTGGCGGTGGCCCGATCCCTGCACTCTTGATGTCACCATATCCAGCTCTGGGGTGACATATGGAGCTCTTTGTGAAACACATACCTGGGCGTGCGCCAGTCCCTACACTTCTGACGTCACCGTATCTAGCTCTGGTGTGAAACTTAAAGCTTCTTGTATGTGAAACACATACCTGGCCGTGGCCCAGCCCCTGCACTCCTGATGTAACCATATCTAGTTCTGGTGTGACAGATGGATCTTCTTGTGAAACGCATACGTGGCCAGGGCCCGGTCCAGCAACTCCTGATGTTACCGGATCTGGCTCTGGTGTGACACATGGAGCTCCTTGTGAAAGACATTGCCGGGCCCTGCACAACTCCTGCACCCCTAAGTTTCATCATACAGAGTTCTTTGTGAAAGACATACCTTAGACCTCCAGTAGTTCTCTCAACTTGAGTGTCCCCACATGCAGAAACTTGTGAAACACACATGTGGGACTTCACCAGTGCTTTGACTCCTGATGTTACCTCATGCAGCTCTTTGTGAAAGACATAACAAGGTCTTGCCCTGCTCCTTGCACCCCTTTGTTCACCACCTGGAGTTCCTTGTGAAAGACGTACCCTACTCCAGCGCCAGTCCGGCTTCCCTTTTTTCACAGCACATGGAGCTCCTTATCAAGGACATACCTGCGCCTGCACCACTCGCCGCTCCCCCTGGTCTCACCACATGGACCTGCTTGTGAAATACATGCCTGGGCCTGCACCACTCCCTGTGTCCCTTGCTGTCACCGTGCAGACCTCGGTGAAAGACATTTGTGTCCCTGCACCACTCCCCGCACCCTTGGTCTCACCATATGGAGCTGCTTGTGAAAGACATACCCGGGCCCTGCACCACTCCCCGCACCCTTGGTCTCACCACATGGAGCTGCTTGTGAAAGACATACCTGGGCCTGCACCACTCCCCGCACCCTTGGTCTCACCACATGGAGCTGCTTGTGAAAGACATACCTGGGCCTGCACCACTCCCCGCACCCTTGGTCTCACCACATGGAGCTGCTTGTGAAAGACATACCTGGGCCTGCACCACTCCCCGCACCCTTGGTCTCACCACATGGAGCTGCTTGTGAAAGACATACCTGGGCCTGCACCACTCCCCGCACCCTTGGTCTCACCATATGGAGCTGCTTGTGAAAGACATACCTGGGCCTGCACCACTCCCGCACCCTTGGTCTCACCACATGGAGCTGCTTGTGAAAGACATACCTGGGCCTGCCCCACTCCCCGCACCCTTGGTCTCACCACATGGAGCTGCTTGTGAAAGACATACCTGGGCCTGCACCAATCACAGCCCCACTGGTCTCACCACATGGACCTGCTTGAGAAAACATCCATGGGCCGGCACCACTCACTGCCCCACTGGTCTCACCACATGGAGCTGCTTGAGAAAAACATCCATGGGCCGGCACCACTCACTGCCCCACTGGTTTCACCATATGGAGCAGCTTCTGAAAGACATTCATGGGCCTGCACCACTCCCTGTGTCCCTTGCTGTCACCGTGCAGACCTCTTTGTGAAAGACATTTGTGGCCCTGCACCACTCCCGCACCCTTGGTCTCACCACATGGAGCCGCTTGTGAAAGACCTACCTGGGCTTGCACCATTCTCCACACCCTTGGTCTCACCATATGGAGCTGCTTGTGAAAGACATACCTGGGCCTGCACCACTCCCCGCACCCTTGGTCTCACCACATGGAGCTGCTTGTGAAAGACATACCTGGGCCTGCACCAATCACTGCCCCACTGGTCTCACCACATGGAGCTGCTTGAGAAAACATCCATGGGCCGGCACCACTCACTGCCCCACTGGTCTCACCACATGGAGCTGCTTGAGAAAAACATCCATGGGCCGGCACCACTCACTGCCCCACTGGTTTCACCATATGGAGCTGCTTCTGAAAGACATTCATGGGCCTGCACCACTCCCTGTGTCCCTTGCTGTCACCGTGCAGACCTCTTTGTGAAAGACATTTGTGGCCCTGCACCACTTCCGCACCCTTGGTCTCACCACATGGAGCCGCTTGTGAAAGACATACCTGGGCTTGCACCATTCTCCACACCCTTGGTCTCACCATATGGAGCTGCTTGTGAAAGACATACATGGGCCTGCACCACTCCCCGCACCCTTGGTCTCACCACATGGAGCTGCTTGTGAAAGACATACCTGGGCCTGCACCAATCACTACCCCACTGGTCTCACCACATGGAGCTGCTTGAGAAAAACATCCATGGGCCAGCACCACTCACTGCCCCACTGGTCTCACCACATGGAGCTGCTTGAGAAAAATATCCATGGGCCGGCACCACTCACTGCCCCACTGGTTTCACCATATGGAGCAGCTTCTGAAAGACATTCATGGGCCTGCACCACTCCCTGTGTCCCTTGCTGTCACCGTGCAGACCTCTTTGTGAAAGACATTTGTGGCCCTGCACCACTCCCGCACCCTTGGTCTCACCACATGGAGCCGCTTGTGAAAGACATACCTGGGCTTGCACCATTCTCCACACCCTTGGTCTCACCATATGGAGCTGCTTGTGAAAGACATACCTGGGCCTGCACCACTCCCCGCACCCTTGGTCTCACCATATGGAGCTGCTTGTGAAAGACATTCATGGGCCCTGCACCACTCCCTGTGTCCCTTGGTGTCACCACACAGACATCTTTGGTGGACCACATGAGCTCCATAGATAAGCGTCCAAGGCTCTGCTCCACTCCCCCCACTTGTGACATCACCACACTGAGCTTCTTGTGAAAGACACACCTGGGCACCACTTCTCCCACTCCTAATGTCAGTACAGTGAGCTCCTTGTGAAAGACACACCTGGGCACCACTTCCCCCACTCCTAATGTCAGTACACTGAGCTCCTTGTGAAAGACACACCTGGGCACCACCTCTCCCACTCGAGAGGTCACTACAGTGAGCTTCCTGTGAAAGACACACCTGGGCACCACTTCCCCCACTCCTAATGTCACTACAGTGAGCTCCTTGTGAAAGACACACCTGGGCACCACTTCCCCCACTCCTAATGTCACTACAGTGAGCTTCTTGTGAAAGACACACCTGGGCACCACTTCCCCCACTCCTAATGTCACTACAGTGAGCTCCTTGTGAAAGACACACCTGGGCACCACTTCCCCCACTTGTGTGGTCATCACATGAAGCTTGTTGTGAAAGACCTACCTGGGCACCACTTCCCACACATCTGAAGGCACCAGTGAAGCTCCTTGTGAACAGCAACGGCAAGGGCGTCCACCTCTAATTTGTTAGGGACACTCAACATCCTGTGATTCTGGGGAAATCACTTAATCTCCCCCTGCCTAACAAAAGTGAATGTGTCCTCATGTAACGCAACTGGTGCTCGTGTAAAGGGCTCTGATTCCCGATACCTTCGGGTCAAGTTCGTGCTAAATAAAACTCTGTAAAAAAAAAAAAAACACTGGTCCCTGTACCACTCCCTGCAAGCCTGGTGCAGCCACTGCGATCTCATTGTACAAGGTTGTCCCTGAGGAAGGTCCACTCCCTGCACCTTTAAGTCGCCACAATGACCTCCTTGTGAATAAGTGATCAGGGCGAAGGGCTCAGCACAATCTACGCGCAGGCTTTGCCCTTGTGGGAACTCCGTCTCGTGGCCCAGACCAGCCTTGAATACAGTGATATTAATAGCCATCATCATTATTATTACAAAAAATAACTTCTAAATATATATTTCTCAACCTAAATATTAATTCATCTCTCGAGGTCTACCGTCATATGGTTCCTCTAGTTTTATTACATTCCACTCTGTATTGGGTGACCCGTGTCCTAGGAAGAGAAATCTCTGTATTTTTAACTTTGTTTTAAGATAAATCAAAGTTACGGGTCATTCACACGACCCCCCTGGAGTGGGAGGAGCTCGGAGGACGGACAGGTTGAGGTGACGGTGGAGGATGGAGAGCGACGAGGGGGAAATTCCACACACCTTCCAGGGCTGTGAGGCTAACTCCCTCCACAGCTCCTCCCACCTTCTGTGTATAAAACCTAACAGAGCAGGGAACAGTCAGAAGAGGAGCAGCTACTGACTGAGGGGTCAGGACCTCACAGAGCACCCACAAACAAGAACCACCCTCACAGAGCACCCACAAACAAGAACGACCCTCACAGAGCACCCACAAACAAGAACCACCCTCACAGAGCACCCACAAACAAGAACGACCCTCACAGAGCACCCACAAACAAGAACCACCCTCACAGAGCACCCACAAACAAGAACGACCCTCACAGAGCACCCACAAACAAGAACCACCCTCACAGATCACCCACAAACAAGAACGACCCTCACAGAGCACCCACAAACAAGAACCACCCTCACAGAGCACCTCCAAACAAGAACGACCCTCTGCGGACTCCTCGAGACAAGACCGGCCCTCGCACGGACCAACGGCTAAACCTCACAGAGGCCTCATCAGAGACGAGACCTTCCCTCAGAGACAAGAAGACCGGCCCTCACAGACAGCACCCCTAAGGGACGAGACCGGCCCTCACAGAGAGCACCCCTAAGAGACGAGATCGACCCTCACAGAGGACTCCTCAGAGATAGGAAGAGCGACCCTCACAGAGTGCCCCTCAGAGACAAGAAGACCGGCCCTCACAGAGAGCACCCCTAAGAGACGAGACCGACCCTCACAGAGGACTCCTCAGAGGTAGGAAGAGCGACCCTCACAGAGTGCCCATCAGAGACGAGACCAGCCCTCACAGGACTCTTAAGAGACAGGAGACGAGACAGGAGACGCACACCGGCCCTCGGAGATCATCCCTCAAAAACAGAAGAGACCCATCAGCCCTCAAAGACACCTTCTTGGAGGCAGGGCCGGCCCTCATAGATCACCCCAAGAGGCAAGTCCTGCCCTCACAGAGGACACCTCAGAAATTGGACCAGTCGTCACAGGGCGTCTCTCCAGACCATATCCTCAAGGAGAGAGAGTCCCTGGGATACAGGAAGCTAGACGACCCTCACCAGAGCAGCCCTCACAGGGCATCTTTGCAGAACAGGACGGACCCTCAAAGAGAGTTCATCGGACACAGGAAGCTAGGCGACCCTCACCAGAGCAGCCCTCACAGAGGAGAGACAGCACCGACCCTCATCCAAGAGTCCCTCAAAGAAAACGGAGGCGCGGCCCCGTGACGGAAAACAGAGGTCCCGTCCCTCGGTATGTACAAACTTTCCGTCCCTCTGTGATACTTTCCTCTGGTGAACAACCTGTCCACGCCTGTACCTTTCAGTGTGAACAGCCTGCCCTTGTTTCTCCACACTGCACAGTGTGACCCTTTACACTGCCTTACACTGATCTGTACATTCTACCCCTCTCACTTTACACTGGTGCACTGATCGGTGCAGTCTACCCCTCTCACTTTACACTGGTGCACTGACCTGTACAGCCTGCCCTTGTCTCTTCACACTGTACAGCCTGCCCCTTTACACTGCCTTACACTGATGGGTACAGTCTGCCACCTCTAACTTTGCACTGGTGCACTGATCTGTACAGCCTGCCCTTGTCTCTTCACACTGTACAGCCTGCCCCTTTACACTGCCTTACACTGATTTGAACAGTCTGCCCCGGTCTCACTTTACCCTGGTGCACTGATCTGCAGTCTGCCCCGGTCTCACTTTACCCTGGTGCACTGATCTGCAGTCTGCCCGTATCTCTGTGGATCTCACCTCTGGTTCACATTTAACTTCTTACCTCATGTGACCTCGTAAATTTTCGCTAGATTTCAACTCCTGTTCTCACCTCTAAAGCTCCATTTTACCTCATGTCCTCGTCTCAGTTTCACTGCCCACTCCTATCTTATCCCCTGCACCCCTTTCACTGGCTGTTCACATTTCACCTCCTCTCCCTTCCTACCATTGGTTCCTAGCTCAATTCTGTCTCGAATCCCACCTACTGCCCCACTCTCGCATGTCTCTTCCATCTCACTCACTGTCCCACTTTCATGTCTCTTCCATCACACCCACTGTCCCACTCTCACCTGTCTTCCATCACACTCACTGTCCACGTCTCTTCCATCTCACCTACTGTCCCACTCTCACCTGTCTTCCATCGCACTCACTGTCCCACTCTCACATGTCTTCCATCTCACCCACTGTCCCTTTCTCACGTGTTCCACCTCATCTACTGCCCCACTCTCATGTGTCTTCCATCTCACCCACTGTCCCACTCTCACGTCTCTTCCATCTCACTCACTGTCCCACTCTCATGTATCTTCCATCCCACCCACTGTCCCACTCTCACGTCTTCCATGTCAATCACTGTCCCTCATTCTTGTCTTCCATCTCACCTACTGTCTTACTCTCACATGCTTATTCCATATCACTCACTGTCCCACTCTCACATCCTGTTCCCATCTCACCTCTGTCTGATATTAGGCCTCTGGCTCCTGTCTCACCTCCTGTCCCCATCTAACCTCGTGCACCAATCTAATCTGGGTCTTACCCACCCAGCTACCCGTCTTCCATCTTCTTCTTACCCCCTATCCCTCTCACCTCCTGTCCGAATCTCATCTCTTGTGTCCTCTCACCTGTGGCAAATTTCTTACCTATGGACTCTCCCGCCCCCCCAGGTCTCCCACTCACCATGGAAGGCTTCGCCTCTGTGTACTACAGTGAACCATCCGTCATGGGCTTCCTTGCCAACGTCATCAGCGCCTTCCTGGTGGCCCTACAGAACTTCTTTTCCTTCCACACCAAAGTGAACGCTGAAGGGGTGGAGAACATCTTGGCAGGTGAGTGTGGCAGCCACAGATCACACAAAGAGTTACAGGTGGCGCGGGGTTAACATGTATAAGACACTTGGAGGGAGGGGGTACACACTCACGCACACAGACACACACACACGCACGTGTTGCTCAATGCCTGTTTATCTCTTGCAGGGGTCCATCTCATCCTGATTGGAGGACTGACACAACTCATTGCAGGCTTCCTGTGCTTCCGGAAGTACGATCACCTGGGGAGCACCGCCTTTGTGGCATTCGCCGCACTCTGGAGCAGCTACGGGGCTACACGTGTCGTCCTGGGAGCATACCCCACCATCCACAACACCACACAAACTCTGAACATTTCTCACAGCCAGACCATCATGGGCGCCTCCCCTCTTCCGGTCAGTGAGAGCGCAGTAGCAGGGCTGGTGGCATACACCGCCGTCGCCTTCATCCTCTCCTTCTGTTCGGCCACCGTTAACTACGTCATGCCCTTCGTGTTTGGCGCCATCACCCTCACATTGGTCTTCGAGGCGGTGGGGCTCTTCGGACAGTGGGCGCTGGTGGTCTCCGGGACCCTGGAGCTGCTCATTGTGTTGTTTGGGTTCTATGGCGCCACTGCCCTGCTCCTGAAGGGCCTGACCCAGAGGAATGTCCTTCCAGGCTTCGGGAACCCCATGTTCAGCGTCTTGCTTCTGGGCTCGGCCAACAGCACCTCTTCCAGTGGAATCGGGGAGGAGACCAAGAAGAACTCCAAGTACGCGGAGCCCATGGCCTTGGGGCACATCGCTGACGCAGTGGCCTCGCTCATCTTTGCCTTTTATTGCTTTGGTTACATGAAGACCTTCTACATTGGCGCCATCTGGGTCAGCATCAATGCGCTGTCCCAGCTCTGCGCCAGCTACTACAGTTACTTGAGAGAAGACGTCTACCACACCACCAAGCTTGGACTCCACAGCCTGTTCTGGTTGCTGATGTCCTGGGAAGAGTTCATTGTCACGGTGCTCCTCTCGGGGGACAATGTGGACAAGAGCCGAGCGGGCAT
Organism: Triturus cristatus; assembly: GCF_964204655.1. Taxonomy (NCBI): domain Eukaryota; kingdom Metazoa; phylum Chordata; class Amphibia; order Caudata; family Salamandridae; genus Triturus; species Triturus cristatus. Next base: position 317,814,948 of record NC_140586.1, on the reverse strand, counting down.
GGTGGGGGGCTGGTTCTTTCTGGTCGCCGCTTGCATCCTCTGCCTGATGTCCCTCAACAGAGACCTCCTGGAGGTGCTGCAGAATTCATGCTTCCTCCTCCTCACTGTCTCCACCATCCAACAGATTCCACTCCAGGGATCCCATATCTTCTTCGGAGTGGTCTGCAGCATTTACACAGCCACCTCCCTCTATGCCACTTTTGCCAGCCTCATTAACTCCATCGCTGATAAGTCGTTGATCTCTACTGGACCCCAAGTGATGTCATCGGCTACGCTCCAGGACTTGCTGCTGTGCCTGAAGCGCGTCACCAGCAGGTCTAAGGAGGGCCAGGAGGTCAGCACTACCAGATGCCAGCTCCCTGATGCCCTCTTCTTCATCTGCAATGGCTTGGCCTCACTCTCTGCCATCCAGGGGTCCCTGAGTGACCCCACCAGAGCCCACCTCTCCATCCCTTGGGTGCTGATTCCTGGTGCTCTCTTCCAGTTGTACGTCTGCAGGATCGTGGTCCAGAGAGGGCGAAGATTTGGGCCGGTCCTACCCTTCTGTTTTGCTGCTGTTTGGGCCACATGGGCGTGGCTACGACTCGCAGGTAACTTGTGATCTCTTAATCTTATTCTTTACAATGTGTAAAAATGTATTCAGAAAAGTCCTAGTGCTCCAGTGTCATGAAGCTTTTGAGTGGTTTAGATTCTCAGGCATACCAGTAGGGGCAGTGGGGGTGATGTGTATTTTTGGTTATTAGTTTAATTTCGAGTAGCCATGCATGCAGGTAGTTTCATGATGACATCACATGCAGTTCTTTGTTTGACTGGGGGGCCCTTGTAACCAGTGAGCTGAAGAAGTACCTAGGAGGGGTCATATGTGATGACTGGCAGGGGGAAGGGAAAGGGTTGGAGAGGAGTGCACCTGGTGGCCACTAGGAGGGGACTAATGACTTATAGAACCATTAATGGGTCTAGATAAACTATTGATAAACTGTTGTAGATAATCCAGTTGTGGGAAGAACCAATAGGTAATAATGCCTTTGTTCAAATAACTGGTCATTTCCTGCACCCAGGGGCATATTTACCAGAATTTAATTTTCGCTTGTCTTCTAACACATGCGAGAAAACATTTTATACTGGGATAAGGTGCTCTGGTAAGTATGTATCACCAAATCAGGGCACACCTGTTCAGGATGGGGTGGAAGATACAGTTTTACACATCACCAGAAGCCAATATCTAGTACCATGATTGGCTGTTGGATGAGTGAGGTGTTGGACAGTATATGGTCCTCCTCCATCTCTTGTCTCTGCTCCAGGCCATCTCCTGCCTTTGAAGGAAGAGCTCCTTCCTGTGTTCTGTTTCATCCATGACTAACCATCTGCCCCCTCCTCCTCTTCCCTCTCCAGGTCCCCTGCTGAATATCCACGTCACCAGTTATGGTGCATTCACTGTTGGTGCCGTCACCTTCCTGGTCATCAATGTCTTCCTGATGTCCTTGGGTAAGTCTCTCCGGATACCGATGTCCAGTCATCCCTCTGTTGAATACTGAGGCCCAGGTGCCCTGACAGACAGCAGCTGCTTCCGGCTGTAGTGGGTACGGGCCGGTGTCTGACACTCGATGGTCCATATGCACAGTTCTGAGGCATCATAGTGACCTCATCTAAAGACTTGAGCAACTGCGAAGCCCGCTGACCTCTGAAATATGTCATTTCCGGTCTCTGACGCCATCTTGTTCTGCTTTTTCCACAGTCGCCTATGCCAACGTGGTGCTGGTGCTGCTCGCCCTGCTGATGGAGGCGGTGATTGTCTGTTTCCTGCTTTTCACCTTGGAATGCCTGCCTCTCCCGCTCGAGAGTAAGTCGACACCCTCCACTGTGGGTTCCTCTTGTGTATTAATGCATGTCAGTGATCTCGAAATGGTTAATACACGCTAAACAGGCAACTTCTATTAAGTGCCATCACAAGTGCACGTGTAATGTGGTGGGGGCTAAAGGGGAGTGGTCTGTAGAAAGGACTGGAGGGTGCCTGACAAGCCTGTACTTCTGAAGGGTTGTGAGGGGTGAAGCAGAGTCAGTTACGTGTCAGACTCTGCTAGAGTTGGCATTTTTAATGCAAGTGGGGCCTGAATGGAGTCAGTCACAAACCTGACATGTGTCTGGTTCTTTGCTAGACCTCCCCATGTCTTAGTTTCTGTATCTGTCTCTCCACTCCTGCTTTAAAATCACCTTGTTATAATACGGAGAGTTGGGGTGAGCCCCACAACCAAGACAGGGGTTCCTGTACTAGTGTAAATGTTTTACCACAAGTAATTTCATACAGACAGAGGGTGAGGGAAAAATTAATCTCTGTCTTATGTTTTTATTTTATTGTCTTGGGTGGCATTTACCTTCTTGAAATCCCTCCTTGGTTTAACATTAACTTGATCCGCACAATCCTCTTCTTGTTGTTGATACTATTGAATTTAATGTCTAATTTTCCCGTCTTTGTGTGTTTTTTCAGTCACAGTATTGTCCGTCTTCAGTGTCGTCTGTATCTACGGAGCAGTGGCATCTCTTGGAAACTGCATTTTCAGCAAGGACCTGATTCCCATGGGACTACCTCTCTTCAAGGTACCTTGAATCATACATGCAATATGTTACGATTACTATTCTTAAAATAATACTCAGTTCCGATAAATGTGTCTCTCAAATAACCAGTCCATATCTCAGCCCTCTAACTCTGGGATGTGTATGTGCTGCTCAAGGGCAGCTCTAGGTGGCGTTGTCTCACCCCTTGTCTGTTCTTTGTCCTTTTAGGAAACGAAGTCAGAGGAGAAAGTTGAGGCGTCCGACTCCTGCGTGTGCCCCGATTCCTATCGCACCAGCAGTCTAAGGACCATCGCCGCCCTGCTGGACCAGGGTGGGGTGTGCGGGGTCCCCACAGACACGGTCTATGCCCTGGCGGCCTCCTGCAAACACCCCGAGGCCATCCAGAAGATTTACACCATCAAGGTGAGCACCGAGGAGCGGACTTCCGGCAGAATTCACCCGAGGCTGAGACAGATGCTCTGTCATTCAAGAATAAGGCACACCTTTTGCTAGAACAGTTAGATATCACCCAGTGGGTTGAGACACTGTCATGGAAACGTCAGGGTGAAACCAGTCTGCAGGGGTGTGATTACCAAGGTGATACCAGCCTGGAGTATGTATAGTTGGATATATTGTCATTTAAATGACAGGGTAAAAACATTCTGCAGGTGAGGGATTCCATGGTAATATCTGCCTAGAAAGTTCCAACTCCAAAACTTTAAAAAAAAAAATGGAAAGCAGCCAGGTTAAATGGTAGCTTGTCATGCTTTGCGAGGAGAGTGCGAGATGGGGGTGAAACCGGACATGTGGGTTCCAATCCACATGAGCCCTGGGTTAGGGGCAGAATAGCCCAGCTAGATGCTATCACATGCACAAGAAAGATACTAATGCCCCAGATTACACAGTGAGTCTGCATTCTCAGACTAGGATTGCATAGAACTCTGTGGCCAGTGTCTGTCTGCTGTAGGACTTTAGAAAGAGAGTAACAAAGAACAAGGGAACCCTGTGTGTCAAGCGGGACCGAGGGTAATAGTGTATTGCGGGAGACATAGGTCCCTACCAAACAACATAAGTGTAGAATCACAGAACTACAATTAGAGCTGTGTGGTACTTCCAAATGGAAAGGATTCTATTTATTCAAACATGCAGTAAAAAGGAACAATAACATTGACAGTCCAGTGGGTAATGTGACGGGTATGGGAATCAACAGATTTCCAGACCTCAGGCATTTGCATCAATATGTGACATTAGCGATACATTTTTAGAACAGTCACAATGCCAAAAGACAACTCGTGCTCCACATAAATCATCATACATTAGGGGTCACAGTGTAAGTGTCATTAGAAGGCCATACATGCTTTTAACTTGCACAATCTCTTGGCTACCACAGGAGACTTTTAGTTTATTTACAGAGGTGGTGTGACTGGGTCTAAAGTCACTTATGTATCCTGCACATAATGTCTGAAGGTCCTGACCTCCCCCTCTGTCTCTAAACCATTAATTTCACCCTTTTCTTCCATTCTCTGCAGGACCGACCCCTGGAGAAGCCCATCTGTATCTGCATCTCCCACCTGGACCAGCTGCGGGCCGTGAGACCCCCATTCAGCCCTCTGCTTTGGGACTTCATGGGGAGCGTCTACCCTGGGGGTATCAGCTGCATTGTCCAGAAGGGGGAGTGGCTGAAGAGGATGGGTGAGTGTGACCTCTTCTGCATGGTCTCTTTCCTTCTCCAAAGAGGGGTGGGATGAGGATGGTAGAGGGGTGAGGGCTACAAATGCCCGAAGTTGTGCCTGGGGAAATTCAGGGATGTGCTCACTCCATGTACGTGCTGCTAGTCTAGACCATGCTTCTTCTCCCCCGCCCCCCAATGTGCACTGACTCCCATCTCATGCAGGAATTACTTGCACCTATCACTCCATTCAACCCCCAATGTCTATAGCCCCCCTTCTTATGTAGCTATGGTATGTACATTTCAGGGTCTATTCACCCCTTAATGGCTACAGACCCCCATCTCACATAGCTATTGTATATACATATCAGATTTCATTCAGCCCCCCCTAATATATGCATGGCCCAGTTCATGCAGACATTACCTGCACATTCACCCCCTGATATCTACAGACCCCCGTCTCATGAGGGTATTACATGTATCATGGACCCCCTAATGTCTACAGACCCCCATCTCATGCAGGCATTGCATGTACATTCACCCTCCTGAAGTTTACAGACCCCCATCTCATATAGCTATTGCATGTGCATATCAGGGTCCAGTGACCCCCATTCTGTGTAGAGGCCCCTATCACATGGAGCTATTGCATATACATATCAGAATCCAGGCCCCCCCTAATGTGTAACGACCCCAATCTCATGCAGGTATTAAATGCACATTCACCCCTAAAGCACACAGACCCCAGATCTCATGTACCTATTGCATGTACATATCATATATATTATGTATATATATGTGTGTGTGTGTGTGTGTGTGGTGTATGTGTACATGTGTGTAAAACTGATAAAGAAATATATGGGACTCGCACAATTTCTGACTAAAACATTAATTAAACCCCACAGCAATGACAACGCAAAGAATGGTTGCTTTTGGTATACTATGGCTGTATAAGATAACATTTTTGCGTGATGAGTCAGTGTACATTTCAGTTGTGAAATAGTCCCTCGCGCAGACAGAATGATATATCAAACAGCCACAAAATTATGTAAGACAGAAATAAATTTCAGGCTGAAGTCTTTTTTAAAGAGTTGTTAACAATATGTATTGCAGACATCTGGCCTCTCAAGATATAACAAACAAATGTGTGGTTGCCTTCCACAGTATTGTAATCAGCCGCGGTCCATGCAGGTAACATTGATGGGGCGGTGGGGCCTCGTTGGGGGGGATTTCGAGGGATGATGCAGAGGGAAAATTAATTATTTATTTGATTTTCCCTCGGCATCGTCCCTCGAACCCCCCCCCCCCCCCCCAATACGGCCCCACCGCTGTTACCTGCACAGATCATGGCTGTTTGTAATGCTTTAGTAGAACTTCTTTCATACTAAATGGACAATGTGTGCCCACTGCACAACTAGAGCAATCACGTATTCAAGGACCCTAATTAATTCTTGATGTTCTGAGGCTATACCATTCAAACATCTGCTCAAATTAAGCACAACCAAACGAAGTCATCACTGTACAGCATCTCTGTTCATAATGCTGAGCAAATAAACACAGTCAAACACAAATGCTCACTCACTCACATCTGACTTGTTGCTGATTAATTTTGTTATGTTCTCCTTCTGCAGGAGTTGGACCAGCTTATGATATTGTGGGCACCAAAGACTCCATCATGATCCGAGTACCGGACCACACTATCTCTGCCCACCTGACTGACATGACTGGCCCTCTGGCCATCACTTCTGCCAATCCGAGTGGGGAGTGTGACAGCACCCACCATGACATGGTCATCTCGTGAGTACTCATTCAGAACAGGGGCTGAAATCAGGAAAATATTTGAGTGGGCCTTCTACGAAAGAGATGGTGCCTGGGGTTTGAGAGTTACTAGATGGCTACTAGGAGCTAAGGGCAGGGGCAAGGATTGTGGAGGTGCGTGAGCTGAAGATTCTGAAAGGTGAAAGGGAGTGTGTGGGACTATTGATGGGTGGTGAACTATTTTGAATGGTTTAGGTTTTTTTAAGCATATGACTAGACTAGTGCTACTGAAAGGTGAAAGGAGGGAAAAGGGTGTTGGTGATATCTCACGCATATGTTTTAATGTATTTGAGATGCTTGGCATAAGCCTAAATGTGGGCGCATTAAACACAGGTGTATTTGACCAGTTGAGCTTGAGGTCAGGTAGATGTTTATCATCCTCGGGCTTTCCCCTAATCCCCAGCACCTGAGCCTTTGTCAATTATTACTTTAAATGAGTGATTTTGTATTTCCTCTCTGTGTTTCAGGCGTCTACGGCACAAGCTGGAGGGGGTGCTGTGTGATGGGGACTCCTACGAGATGGTTGGCTCCACTGTGGTGAACTGTCTGAGGATAGACGAAGGTGGGTCTCAACCAATGCTTGTTTCCGTTTCATCTCTGTCCCCTGCTACTCCCAAAGTAGACTCGGGAGCATCTATGGATGTGAACAGGGGGCTCTGCTCACCGCACCCCTCCCCACTCACCAAACATCTGCCATGAGATTTGGGGAAAACCAGTCCTGATCCAGTGTATTCCTGGTGTCCCAAGGCATACAGACGTACAAAGCCCAAACTGAATTGACAGATGAAACACTAAAGGGGCCAGGATGAATGCGTAACAAAGAGATGCACGTTATCGAGCCTCTGAGGAAAACTCCAAGTGCTTGTTCAAAGTTTACAGGGATGCGACTGGAGGTTTCTTACCTCTGCCAAATCCTGACCCCTACTTTCAACTTTACAAGCATTTCTCTTTATCATTAGTCTGCCCTGCTGGTGTACCATCTTGCATAATTTGTTTCACAAACTTTCGCTAAAATTACATGAACGGTGTGAAATGCAGTTCGCCTTTATCTTGCATGAAACTTTAATGGTAGTATATAACGCACATTAAAAAAGTCATGTTAGATACTGGCACAAGACTTAATCAGCGAAAAATGTCTCTTATGGAGACATTTAATGCTCAAAGTTATCTCCAGTGAAGAATAAATGATGCAAATTGCATAGTGCTAATTTGTCATATTTAGTAATAGTGATTACAAATTCACTCTGACTTAGTCAGCACATGGACCCAGAGCCTCCCTCAGTAAGACAATATCCCCCAAGGTGGGCTCCTTTATTTTTCACCCAAACTCACATTATTGTTTCTCAGGGACAATCCCACCCTGCACAAGTTACCCAATACCTGAAGGTTCTTACTCTGGTCCCATCTGAAAATAGAGAGCTCAGAATCACAGATTCTGACATGCAGATTTATAAAATATTTACCATACACAAATATACACAAATATCTCTTTAAAGATCATTAGACCTGCTAAAAGTTCCTAATTCCAATGGGACTCACTTCCTAATTATTGGAATACAGAGTTAACTTACTATTCCATCTCCTGTCTGAGTTTATTGGCCAAGTGCTTGAAAGCGAGTTTACTGCAGGTTGACATTTTTGCAGGGAGATAGTTGTGTGTGGAAGATATTTTGGCCTTGAAAGTTTTTGAGTCTGTGTTTTAGCAGTTTGTTGATTCCATGATATCCCACCCTGTCCCAGTCATTTAATGTCTCCTTGAGGGCTCACACCCCACACTTTCTCCAGTCAGTATATGCCACGTGAGAGGGTGGTTCCCTCCTGTACTCAATCAACCATTGGTTCCTGAGGGGTCAATCCCCACCGTGCTCATTATGCTTGTCTCTTCTCCTTCCACTGCTGCTCACAGAGCTCAGACCTGTCCAAGCTCTCTCAATCTCATGCTGTTGTGCTTCTTCCCTTCCAGGGATCCTGAGCATCGTGAGGGAGGGCTGCGTCCCCACCACCCATGTCATGCAGACGTTCGAGCGGGTGAAGAACGCGCAGGTGTGAGGCTACCACGCGCTACGACCAGTCTTGTTCTGCTGACCACAGCAGCATCCGCACAAGACCTGAGCCAGCTGCCATTTGCACTTTATTTGCCGGAAATGAAAGCATCACATTCTGAGGCCGGATATCCGCGTTGAGCCTGAGCTGAAGGGAAGACATTGCCAGAACAGACTTACAGACGGCAGTGGAATCAGACATTCTTACAGACAGCTCACAATACTATTTGTCAGAATGCTTTAGTTGGATTGATATGCAGATGTTTTCTACCCTTCACTCTCCAACAGGGCATTGACCTGAAAGTCAGTGCTTGGTGATGTGTACAGCGTCAGATTCTCGATTCCACACCCCTCAGGATGCACGGGCACAGATCCAATGTATATATACTGTTGCATTCTGTTTGCGTTCTTTGCTTAAATATTATATTTTACCCTCTGTCCTTAAAGGAATTTTAATTTAATGCTGATACCGATGTTGATGACAAATTCTATTTATTTTGTTACTCTGAGGTTGTCTGGTCCTGTCAGACCTCTCATCAGGCTCGTGTGACAGAATACTGTCAGAGCCAGACATCCCATATTGTTACAACCAGAACTATTGACTTCACTGGATGGTGCTGGCCACCCAATCGAGAGGAGCTTCAAGAACCACTGATAGAAGATTTTGAGTCTTAGGGACCTACATATAGTATTTAACTTATTTAATATATTGGAGTTGGTATTTATTGAAATAAAATAGCCCTTAAAAAGAAACTGTCTTTTCTCTTTGCTGTCAGGGGGACCCTTACCATGAATCCTCCTGTGATGCAGCTGTGAAAGAAAGGTGTCGTGTGTGTGCATTTATTGCGCAAAAGTCAGGGGTGTAAAACCCATATTTACCATGAAGTTTGGAAAATATTTCATAGTTTTCATTGAAATATGGTGTTATCATCATAAGCACAGCCCCACAAAGTATTCTGCAGCAGAGCTTTACCATTGTCTAGACTACTAGATTTAGACTCAATGGAAAACAAAAATATGTGTCATGGTTATCAAAACCAAGTGGCAAGAAAAGGCAAATTATGTAGCACATTCTCTGAAAATATTATTTTTATCTATTTGAGGTAGAAAGAAAATTTTCTGTTGAAATTTGCAAATTATGTGTTAAATGTGATAAATTACGCAGTACACTCTGCAGCCACAGAATCACATAAATCCTGAACCCTTTACCGTTGCCCATTATTTTCGCTTTTATGTTTGCCTTCAAACCCATCCAGTCTGTCCACATACAAACACTCATGCACGTTCATTTGCTTCCTTATCCTGCTGTTAGCCCTAAGGCTTTCCTGCGAATCCCCCTCTACACTCAATTTCAAAATCATGCTCGATCTCAATTAGTCATATAAACTTCTCATGCATATGGTCACTATAGCAGCATATGCTTTTTCATATGATCTAGTTTAATCTGCGGTTTCAACACCCTTTCATTTCTCAAATCATATGACCTTGTTTAATCTGTTGTTTCCACCCCCTTTCATTTCTCAAATCCCCAAGTCACATTAAAGTGTTAAAACTTAAAGTCCCAACCCCTCCATTCATTGTTCATCATGCTACATTTGGTCATCCTCTGTTGATATAATTGAGTATTCTAATAGCACATCAGAAAGTGATATTTCAGCGACCTTGTTACTACCCTATATTTTAGTACCACAATCCTCATTTATGAGAACATCATGGTCTCGCCTTTCTCCCCTCCTTCTCTTACCATCTCATTTGACGTGACGCGGGTTTCCGTAATTACATCCAATTGCTCGAATAACCTGTGTCTCATTCAAATTCCTTAAATAGGCTTCCAGTTAGGTTAACTCATTTCACCTGCAGTGGGGCCTTGAAAGCTCCCAAATTCCACTTTAACGTGGGCACCATCTTAACCTGGCTTCCCGATCGTTGCGCTTGCCTGATCTTAATTTATTTAATTCCTGCCTTATATGCAGATGATGCTGTGTTTCTCACTCAGATTTCTGTGGGTCTCCGAAGTCTTTTAAATTCTTTCATTGATTTCATGGACTCCTTAGACCTTTCAATCAAGTTTTCTAAATCGCATACTATGATGATTGGCAGTAAGAAGTCCATTAGCCGCAAGTTCCACCGTAGGGGGGGCAGAACTTACCAAAGTTTCTACTTTTCCTTATTTGGGGGGCATTGTTTGATGAAAGAGGGTCAATGGTGGCTCAGAGAGCACTCAAAAAGAACATCCTGGCAAGGGCAGCGGGTGCCACTATGGACTCTGCTAAGAGTTTAGGGGCTAAACCCGTACCCGCCCTAATAAAAGTCTATAGAGAAAAACGTATCCCAATGGCCACATACGGTTGTGATGTGTGGAGGAGATACAGAGATGTAAATGAACTGCAGGTGGCCGAGAACAAATTCCTGCGTGGACTTCTTGCTGTTCCCACCTGCATCCCCTCCTTTATGATACACGAAGAGCTTGGTCTGGGTTATACTTCAGATCTTATTGCAGTAGCACCACTAATGTGCTGGTTGAGAATTTGGTCACGTCCCGTTCCTACTTTAAACCAACATCTTTTAGAGGATTGTATTGCACTTGAGGGGGCTTTGAGTATTCTCTGGCTAGGCTATGTCATGGAGCAGCCTAGGAGGATAGGCTTCCCTGAGCTGTCCATAAGCCCAAGGCCACTACGCCGCAGTAATATGAGGGACATCAAAAACATGTTTCGGCCAGGCGCATGGGGGAAAGGGAAAGTACCGAACTTGCCACACCCACAGTGGAACAATATTTAATGTTGAGCACAAGTCCACTAGGGCAGCCTTATTTGTTGTTATTAATAATGTCCACCACCGTTTCCTGCTGACCAGATTCAGATGTAATTTTATACACTGGATTTAAGCTATTCCTAAGGGTCTCAAATAAAGCGTGTTAGAAATTCAACAAAGATGAGTGTAAGTGGGGAGCGTCCTGCAGATTTAAGCATGCCTGTGGATCATGCGGGCGTAACCACCCCACGATCCGCTGCAGATGCAACACAGGGCCGGGGGCCAACAAAAAGAAGACAGGCGTAAAAAAATAAGGCACAGGCCCCGCTGAGCAGGGGCAAGGGGGCAGGGGGCGTAGGACAGACGCTTCCCACCCCCATCAGGACAAGCAGACTACTGCAGCTGTTACAGGGGTACCGCAAAGCAAGTGAGAGACAGCTACTAGCACAAGGCTTCACACAGGGTTTTCCAATACATTACAAAGGGCCGAAGGGGGCAGAGCCTGAACCTGAAGTCGGTGAGGGACAACCCCGGGGTGGCTAGGGAGAAAGTAGAGAAGGTAGTGCAGCTAGGACGGGTGGCCGGGCCTTTCAATTCCCCCCCCCGCTGACAGACATGGTAGTCTCCCCGCTGGTGGTTGTTCCCAAAAAAGAGTCGGAGAAATTCCGGCTGATCCACCACCTCTCCCACCCAGAAGGGGAATCGGTCAATGATTGGTTGGACCAAGGCGAGTGCACATTGGCATACGCATCAGTTGACAATGCGGTGGACTTGATCAGGCAGGAGGGAAAGGGTGCCCTGATGGCTAAATCGGACATAGAATCAGCCTTCAAGCTACTGCCAGTTCACCCAGACAGCTACCATGTATTGGGTTTCAAGCTGGATGGCCAGTATTACTGCGACAGGTACCTACCCATGGGGTGCTCAATATCATGCGCACACTTTGAGGCTTTCAGTAGCTTCCTAGATTGGGAGCTGGGGGTGAGGGCCACAAAAGGTGGGTGGGTGCACTACTTAGACGACTTTCTGTTCATCGGGAAAGCAGGCACGAAGGAGTGCGACGACCTCCTAGACAAGTTTGTGCAGATGGCGCAGGAGTTAGGCATTACCCTGGCGCAGGACAAAACGGAAGGCCCAACAACAAAATTGTCTTTTCTGGGAATTGAACTAGACTCGTGGCCGGGACATGCAGGCTGCCGCCAGATAAGGTAGCCGACTTGCGTGAATGCATAAAACAAATGAGACAGCAAAAGAAAGCAACGCTAAAGGAAGTTCAGCAATTGCTCGGAAAACTAAATTTCGCCACAACGGTGATTCCTGCGGGGCGCACGGGCCGGGCTAACCTGGGGCATGACACAGAAACACCACAGGGTCTGCATCACACAAGGGGTGAAGGAGGACCTGGCACAGTGGGACCGTTTTTTGGCAGATTTCAATGGCAACCTGCTATGGAGAGACCCCTGGGTACATGCGCATGAGCTAGAGCGCTACACTGACTCAGCAGGGGGATATGGCTTTGGGGCAATACTGGGACCCTCCTGGACAGCAGGAGAATGGCCAGAGAATTGGCAAAGAGCAGGGTTAACAAAAAACATAGCACTGCTTGAGTTATTCCCTATAATTGTGGCATTCCACATTTGGGTCCAGCAGCTGGCGAACAGGCAAATTGCACTCTGGTCAGACAACAGTGCAGTGGTACAGGCCATTAACACAGGGTCGGCGAAATGCCCAGCTGTAGGGACACTGTTGCGAAGACTTGTCGGCTGCCAGCTGCAGGACAACTATGCAATTAGGGCACGCCACATTCCAGGAACAGACAACTCAGTGGCAGATGCCATTTCTTGTTTTCAGTGGGACAGATTCAGAGAACTCGCCCCAGCAGCGGACAGAACGATGACCAAAATGCCAGGGCAATGGTTCAGGCCAGTTCTGGCACTGGCTAACTTCACTATGAAGGAGGTTATTCAGTCTTTCACAAGGAGCTCATCCACACACCAAGAGTTCCCTTAAGCGCCAGGAAATACCATGGTAATACTTACTTTTTTGAGCACATGGATGATGGCCAGCAGTTTCTCCAACTATGAAGGTGTGCAAAATCCATTAAAAAACAAAACAAGCATTGACAAAGCCAAAAGGCTGGTGCCCGGCACCAGAGCTATAAGCTTTGCCAATGCTTGTTTTTATTTATCTGTGGAGCAAAACTGTTCTGCAAAAAAATCATATTTGATCTGTGAGAAATTCACATATTTTATTAATTTTCTTGTGGAGCAAAATTGTTCTACAAGGATACATCCAGATTTGCTCTGTGGGTGTCTGTGTGGCGTGCAGTAATCCCTGGCAATTTGAGATCTGTAGAGAACCCCACGATCCGCCCAAATAACTCTCAAACCGGGGATATCTTGTGTGTTATCCAGTCCTCCCTGGGCCTCATTTCCCTGATGAGAGCCCCACAAACCACCCAAAACTACTCGAACTAGTCATCTGTTAGTTCTTGGAATGTTTTGCCATCCATTTTATGTGCATTTTAAGATTTTTTAATAACTTGCTACTGCGTACTAAAAACAAAGCTTCCAACCAGCACTAGGTATGGGTAGGACTCAGCATAAATTTTGTTTTTAGCCAAGAAGGAGAAATCAGCTCTGTAAATAAGGAGCCCTGCAGATCAATGCACTACGCAATCTCTCAAAGATGCTCTATGTAAATAATTTCAGTTTAATCTGCGGCACCAAAGTCTAAAGAGAGTCAAAGCAATGTGAAATATATGTAAGACACAATAGAACGATTAGAAAAAGACAAGTCTTGGCCTGATGAACTTAAATATGATATTTACAAGAATCGTATGAGTGAACCCTGAGGAACCTAAACTTTAGGAGCACTGAAACGTGTCAGCAACAGATGATATAACACGAAGCACTGTTGACAAGAAGATGTCTGAAGTGGAAGAACCAAAAAAGTGAAAAGTGGAGTAACTCTTTTCTTTGAATACCCTTGGTATAGGTACGTCCCCCCTCCATTATACAGAGATTGATCACAAGAAGGAACATGCCACAGCCCTTACACAGGGAGTTCAGCCTTTCACAAATCTTGGTGGACCGTGAGAGCCAAAGGAGGGTGAGCCCTCACACTAGCTCACCAGTCATTCCTTCGATAACTTCCTGCCTACTCACTGCGGAAGGTGAGCGAGCGCCCTGGGCGTAGTTGGGAGCACAGACTTACCAAAGACCCATGGAGTGTAAAACCACCAGGAACCTGTCTGATGACATGCAGCCTCACTAGGAATCAGTGCAATGGGGAAAGGTATGTGATCTGCATTATGAATTATACATGTTCCCGAGACAGTGGGTATGAGAAAGTAAATGTAGTGAGTCTCGGCAGGGACACTCAACTTCCTGTGATTCTGGGAAAATCACTTAATCTCACCGTGCCTAACAACAATGAATGTGTCAGTTTGTAACGCAACTGGTGCTCATGTAAAGTGCCCTGAGACCTTCAGGTCTAGTTCGCGCTATATAAAAGTCTCAACAAATAAAAAGTTGCTGCGTTGCCTCACAATGTGATGGGGAGGAGTGCCACGGGCATTACGGTGGGTGTTCCCACATAACACCCATGGCGTTTGACACATTCCCAGATTTATAATGTTCTGTAAACCTGGGAATGCGTCAAGAGGCACAACGAGGAGAAATAACTTTATTTCTCCTTGATTTTTCCTCTTTCTATGTGTGCTGCTTTCAGCAGCACACGTAGAAGGAGAAATTCACCTTCATTGATTCTTTTTTTGCAGGAAGGTGATCCTTCCTGCACAAAGACAATCATTCCCACAACGAAGAGGATGTGGCCTAACGGCCAGAGCTGCCAACCAGGTTAGAGTCTCGTCGGCGGCTCAGCATCCCGTGATTCTGGGCAAATTACTTAATCTCTCCGTGCCTACAAAAACAAGCATTTGCAATGCAATAGGTCTCGCATTTACGCGAGTTTGAGCTATTGACATTGCAAATGACAATGCCTTTTATTTTTGTTTTCATTTTTAAAACATAACTAAAAGGCATTGTCATTTAAAATGCCAATAGCTTAAACTCGCGTAAATGCGAGACCTATTGCATTGCAAATGCTTGTTATGTCTGTTGACTGCAGGTCGAATAATTTGATGCCACGGGTAGCTGGAGAAATGGCTGGTCTTCAGCCGACGCGACGTTTGCTTTGGGACATATTTCAAAAGCCTACACATCTGGCCTTCGAAATGAGGCTTGACGTCCTGTTGATTCTTTCACGAAGTCAAATCTGACAATTAGCCCCTAACATCCATAATCAATGATATTATATTTTTCACTGGAGCGTCTGGGCAAAACGAGAGAACTTGGGGAGAGAGTGGGAATTGGACCCTACAGAGTTTCGTGATCATCTCTACTATTCCCTCATTTTAAAATCAATGGTTTGCTCTGCGCCGTGAATAGCAGCACTTCATTCACTACTGAGTATCGGTTTGATCATTGTTTAAGCAACACTCAGTCAGAAACTATTGCATATGTTCCTGGTGCGGAGAAAAGAACCACACTAACACAAGATGTGTCACAGGCAGGATTTTTGTAGCGCACGAAAAGGATCCCGGATCACCTGTTCTGGGTGATATAAATCAGTACTTCGGGAACTGAACGCGATGGTTTGCCAGCGCCAATCTTAGCTCGGTTTAACTGTGACGTCTAAGTCTAATATACGCGTCATGTAGAGTCAGATGGGCATTTTACGCAGGCTCGGAATTGCGTTGGACGAAATGCGTTCGCTGCATATGTTTTTCTGTCTTTGAGAAGAAAGAAAAGAAATAAAAGGAAAATCAAGCATAAACCGACTCATTGCATACTTCAGCAAGAAATTTGGATGTGACTTTGTGTTTTTCATTTGCCCCTGATTTTGTGTGTTTCTAAATGCTTCATGTATGACCACCTGGCAGCTGTATGTTTGAGGTGGGCAATGTCTATGCAGTCTTGCATTTGTGATTACTTTAGGTGGTGCAGTGACTGAGTTCCCTAGCTGCTAATACTTTTTCAGAAAAAAAAACTGCAAAACGCAAGCACCCTTGCACCATGAATGGTTGGTGCAAGGGTGCCTGTGTTGGCGCATGGCAGCCAATTGAGCTCCAGGGTAGGGAAGGAGGACATGAATGCACGTATCTGATAGATAAAGTGCATTCCTGCCCTTTTCTTTTGTCGTACGGCAGTGCAGCAGGAAGGCTTGCAGAGCTGCCCTACAGAAAAATATTGTAAATGAGTCCCAGAATGCATTGGTTGGGACATTTGCAGTCTCCGCATGAGACTTCCGGATACAGGCTTCAGAGACACTTAGAGGTTCGAAGATGGACAGGACTCATAGTTGTTTTCCTCTTTCTCCAAACATGTGGCAGGACATACGCTCTGACTCAGCAAATGGTGACGGGCCCGAGTCATTTTCAGACGAAAGTGCAGATCTAAGACATTAGCTATTTTTTAGGTCGAGCGTACAGCGCTTGCGCTGTCGCTTAGCGACCTATTGTGTATGGTTTAGGAGTTGAACTCCACCCATTCTTAGCCGATTGCTTGTATTGGTCTCAGTTAGTGCCCTTTAAAAATGCTTGCTTTCAAATGGGCAACCCGCCGTCTTTCTCCCTCCTCCTCGTTTCCGGTTTCCCCAGTGCAGCACCGACCAACTACTACATTATTACGTCCTACATGTTTACGTCTTCGTTGGGGGACTACTTTTGTTCTTTGTGCGTTTTCCTGCCTCAGCGCCACACTTATTTTACGTCCTCTGCGCACCTTTGTTCCTTGTTATGTTTATGTAACCAGCGTGGCCGCCTTAGCTGATATAATGGGTATTTACGGCCGCGTGTTTGTTTGTTTTTTCTATTTTTTAACTTCTGGTAGAATCGCGCGCCCAGGCTTTAGCTTTGAATATCTTAGGCAAAAGCGTGGGTGCCGCGATTGTTTCAAAAGTAAATAAATAGAAAATAAATGTGCATTTTTTTCTATTTCTTGACTTTAGAAGCAATTGTGGCACCCGCGCTTTAACTTAAGATGTTTAAATCTAAAGCGCGTTTGCCACCATTGTAACAAAAGCAAACAAATAGAAAGAAAAAAAAACGCGTCCACCATTTTTTTCTGTTTTGTTTACTGTTCTTGCAATGGCGGCACATGGCTTTAGCTTTAAACATCTTAAGCTAAAGCGCGGTGCCGCAATTGCTTCAAAAGTCAAAAAATAGAAAAAAAGATTTACATTTTTTTTTATTTCTTGACTTTTTTCGAGTCATCGTGGCACTGCGCTTTAGCTTATTGCACTGGTCCTTTGGTACCCCATCTCTGTAACCCGGGAATGTCAGGTAAAATTGCTGCGCTCAGTTGCAGTGTTGTGTGCCGTCACCTCAGTGACTTCAGCCCGACATCTACGGGGAATCTTCATTATCTGTTGATGTGCGCAAAGATAGCGTTTTAACTCACAGAGGTTCCATGATGGCTGCCAAGTAAAACATTCCTGCCCTGGTCTCTTGACTGCTCCCAAGCCTCCCCGTCTCCCTGGTATCTGTTTAACTAGACTCAGGGGCCTCTTAGAGAGTAGACGTGCGCTTTGATGTCCATTCACTGCCACTAGGAAGTTTAAGGAAGAAGTGTGCGATCAGCATGTCTGACTGGGCTCCGTTTAGGGGCACTGGCAACTGGCACCGGATTGGGCTTTGTTTAGGGGCACTTGCAGCTGGCACACAGGTTTTTAGTGCCAATATCGGCAACACTCCCCATCCCTCCCACAGCAATCACTTAGAGAAATAATCAGACAAGACACATTTTTAGTGGAGAAAATTGCTGCAGGTTTATTTGCATAACAGATATGCCAACATGGTGGGTTATCTTACGGGCGATCCCACGGCAGGCAGCCCCTCGCCGCCTGCCCACCTGATGAGCCAAAATACACCGTGGCCCTAGCCAACCGGTGTTTGTTAGGTTTGGGGGAGGGGATAGCCCCTCCCACCGGTGGACAACCAGTCCACCCCCTTACTCACGCCCCCCCAGCTCAGGGGGGGCGCAGCATTGCAGGCATCCCCCGGTTGCTCAGGTCCACAACCGCCCGTAGGACTAATGGGGCGCCGTCGCTCCTCCAGGGTCCAACGCGAGGACCTCCCTGGGGATATTTGGCTTTAGCACCCTTACTGTGCTCCTGCTGAGGGTACGCTTCTGTACCTTACAGCCTATGGATCGCCCTGTAACTCCGCCTGCAACACAAAATAATAAGTTAGATAAACACCCCCCCCCCACGCCTGTATGCCGGGTAAGCGGTGGGGAGGGAAGCGGCGTCCAGGCAGAAGAAGAAAGAGGGCGATCAGTGGGCGGGAGAGGTATAAGTACCTCTCCCGCCCACCCCCTCCTGCCCGGAAGTGACGTGGGCAAGGGGGTCCCTCGAGGGTCCCAAACGCTGTGAGGCTGACTCGTCGTGTGCCATCCTGTGGCACTAAGGGGGGCTGCCCTATTAGGAGGGCCCCCTGCGTGGGCCCGGGGCAGCCCTGCAGACTCTCTGCATGCAGGCCTTCTTAGTAAGACAAAGCGGACGCTTACAGTGCCCTCCTGTACTCTGGAGTTACATTCCCATGTACTCAGGCTACAGCTATTTAGAACACTCCAGCCCGCTCCTGGTGCTGGCCTCCGCAGCAGACTTTAGTCTTCTGCCCTCCGCAGCAGACTTTAGTCTTCTGCCCTGAATTAGTCTACCCATGCTGTCTGACTGACTGACCGTGTTTGGTGGGGGAACAAGCGTGTTTACTTGGTCGCATTAGCCAGCATATGCTTTACGTCACTTCAGTTTAATTCTGTGGTGTAGATTGATTTGATTGGTGTATGTCGACCGCTCGCGATGTGACGGAGGTAATATTTCCTTTATTTCCAATCCTACGAATGTGTTGCTCCCTCGCTCACTATTTTTTTCAGGCAACGAGTGATTTGCCCAGAATCACAGGATGTTGAACTCGGTACCCCAGTTCCAAAGTCGACAGCTCTGGTCCTTATGCCACATCTTCCTAACCCTCAGAAACACGTACTTGGAGTTTACAAAACAAAAATCATCAATGCTGCCATGTGGTTGGGTCACCAGGTGCAAGCAGATTTACAGTGGGATTAACAGGAGTGCATTCCCTGCGCTGGCGGAGGGGGAGGGGCAGTGGGGGGGTTACTGAAAATCCATAGGACCTGCCAGAGGTGGATGAATTTGAAACCTTTCTTCGTTCTGTGCAAAATTACTAAACTTACTACACAACAGTGGAGAATCCTCTGTTCTACAGTGTATCGCGATGTTTCAGTAGGCTTTGCCATCCGTATACAGAGTAGGGCTTTTCCACCACGCAAATGGTGAAGTTTTTATAACGATGCGTTTATTTTATAGCATCTTGTTTCCTCTTAAGAACCACGCTACTACACTTAGCAATGACGACCGCGCAACCTTTAAAGGAAGGCATCTTAGTCGGCAGAGAGATTGCCTGGTTGACACATCTTATGGTCTCATTCGTTTATGCAGCACAGCCCTACTTAAGGTTAAATAGAACCTTGAAAGTTTGAGTTGTACACCTTTTTAAACCCCAGTACGGGTCCTACAGAATATACAAAGCCCTTCATTAAAATGCAGCAATAACCTTAAACTTAACAGTTCTTTTTTTTTCATTTCAAAAGAATTTTATTATTTTAAGGAAGCAAATAGGGACATAAGATACAAGCAAAGGTGATACAATTAATATCAGACAATGACAAATATGTTCGAATAAAATTAAATAATAAGCAAACACAACATTGTCCTTCATTAGTCTGCAGATATTAGATAAATAAAATTAATTAATGAGAGAAGAAACAAATTGATATCCGGCAGAAGTAATTATGAAGAGTATCACCATCAGATAATAAATTAGGGCTGAGAGGAAAAAAGAAAGGAAAGAAGAAAAGATGGAAAATGTAGAAAAGAGATGAAAAAAGAGAAAGAAAGACAGGGAGGAGTGAAGGAAGAGAAGAGGATTTCCAAAGGAGTCACCCAACACACAAGACAACATTAACCAGACAAAACAAAAGGATATTGATCCACCAACCCCTCGGAGACCAGGTCCATGTACTTATCTAACGCTTTCCAAACGCCAGTAGATATACAGGGAGAAAGGTGCGCGTGATCAACTGACGTATGAGCACTTCGTAGAAAGGAAACCCAAGCCCACCAAGTATGGTAAGAAACTGAAGAGAAGGATTTCCACTCCATGAGAATTACTTTGACTGCAATAGTCAATAAGAGATCCAACAATTGTAATTCCATGAAATCTAAAGGCAGAGGGACTGGGGCCGCCAACGGACCTAAAAGGATTAATGAAAAAGAAAGTTGGAATTCAATATTAAAGATTAGCATGAGATGTTTGTGAATTAAATTCCAAAAGGGTTGGAGGAGGGAGCAATCAAAGAACATATGTTGAAAATCGCCTGGTAAAAGGCCACAACTCCAACACAGGTTGTCTTCTTTGAGATTTAATGAATACAAATGAATGGGAGTCCAGTGAAGAAGATTAATAGAGAAAAACTTAGACTGCATTAAGGAGGGGGCAATTTTGTTACGAAGAGAAAATTTACCAATATCCTGCCATGTGTCTGAAGAAATATGATCGGTAACACTATGATCAAAATGATGTAACCATTTTTGCTGTGCAACAGTTTGGGAAGGAAGTGTAGAGGACGACAAGAATTTATAAATCCTAGACGCTACATGACCAGTCCTGATCCATAATTGAAAAAGCGTAATCGTAGAGGAGGAAGGATGAAGGTGCACTTTAGCAAGTGCTACCTTTATCTTAAGAAAGGTATAGAAGTCTAAGTTAGATAGAGAAAATTGTTGAGCTAGGGATGAGAAAGGGAAAGGATCATTGTTAGAGTCATAGAGATGTTTAACAAGTGAGATACCTTTCGCAGCCCAATAAGACATTAACTATGGATCAATATTGATTTTGATTTTAGAATTCCGCCAAATAGACGACCATCTAGTTTTATGCAGTGGAATTGCCACTTTCTTATCCACTTTGCGGACCGCAGCAATAGTATCTAAAATAATAGATCGAGAGAATGGAATAGAAAGGGTATTCGTGGTTAAAAGAGAGGCAGTCGGCAATGGGGAGGCCAGTGCTTGTTCTATTAGTAACCAGGATGGAGCAGAAATCGAGGGAGAAGAAAACCAAAGAGCACCCTGGGACGCCAGAAAGGCAGTTTGATACTTCCCCCAATCAGGAAAATTACATCCTCCCATATCATAAGATTTCCGTAAGAATTTATAGGCAATTCTAGCCCTTCTGTTATTCCATAAGAATTTGGAAGTAAGTAAATCAAGTTCATGAAAGAAGGAATCAGAAAGCCTTACTGGAAGGATAGAGGAAACAAAATTAACAATAGGTGTTATCATCATTTTAAGGGTCTGCAAACGACCCCACCAGGAAATATGCTTCGGAGACCAAGTTTCTAAAAGGCGTCGCACCTTAAGAATAGTTTGAGACTCATTATAAGTAACCGTAGCATAGAGAGTGGAACAAAAATAGATACCCAAATACTTTAGTTGCTTGGATTGCCACTTAAAACCCGCCGAACCCATATGGGAAGAGAAACAATAAGCATTTAAGGGGAACATCTCTGTCTTATCTTTGTTCAGGGTATATCCTGAAACCTTGGAGAAAAGAGAAATCGTATCAGAAATAGCAGGGATGGCCAATGCAATATCGTCAGAAAAAATAAGAACATCATCTGCATAAGCAGCTAATTTTAGTTGATGAGACCCAAAAGAGAATCCCTTAATGTCTGGATGAAGGTCAATCATTCTAAGAAGAGGATCAATGGATAACAAAAATAAAAGAGGAGACAAGGGACATCCTTGCCTAGTACCCTGGCGAAGATTAAAAAAGGACGACGTAGCTCCATTTACTCTGATGTTAGCTCTAGGACGGGAGTAAAGCGACATAACCATACGGATAAAGGAGTCACCAAGATTATGTGCATATAAAACAGCTCGTAGAAAAGGCCAAGAGACCTTATCAAAGGCTTTTTCAGCGTCAAGGGTCAAGGCCGCCGCCGGAAGATTGGAACGCTTAGCAGAGCCAAGAATGTGACAAAAAGTACGGATATTATCATGTGCAAGGCGCCCTTTTACAAAACCTGTTTGAGAAGGATGAACCAATTGAGGAATAAGAGATTCTAGATGTTTAGCTAAGATTTTAGCAAAAATCTTAGCTTCCATGTTAAGAAGAGAAATAGGACGAAAATTTTGGGATCCGAATGATCTTCTTTGGGAATTACTACAATAGTAGCATCAGCAGCAGAACCAGACACAGAACCATCTTTAATAAACGCATAAAAGGCGGATTGAAGTTGTGGCACAATCACAGATAGAAAGGTTTTGTAAAACATAATAGGATATCCATCAGGACCTGGAGCCTTACCGGAGCGAGTAGCTTTAATCGCAGAAATAATTTCATCGGAAGTAATCGGGCCATTCAAAAAATGATTGACTTCCTCCGATACAGTTTTCACAGGAACTGTCTTTAAGAACTCTTGACATTGTTCAAAAGAAGATTGATTAGAGGGGGTATATAATTTATTATAAAAATCTCGAAAGACCTCAAGAATTTCTTCATTCTGAAATTTTTTCTTACCAAGATGATCAACAATAGAAGAGATTTGGGAAGATTTATAAGAAGATTCCTGGAACTTTAAAGTAGCCGCAAGCATCCTGCCAGCACGATTTTTCAACAACAACTTCTTCGACTTCTGAGCCTGAAAACCTATATGAGCTCTCTTAGTGACTATAGTATTGTATGTATATTTTAAATTCTTAATAGATTGTAGGCAAGATTTATCTTTAGATTGTCGAAAAAGAGATTCCTGAGTTTTAATCTCAGCTGCTAAGTCCGTGAGCTCCTTTTTAATGGCAGCGTTTCTCCTTGCCATACATTTGATGACCTGACCCCGGAAAGTACATTTAAAAGAGTCCCAAAGAACAACATGGGAATCAACTGAACCAACATTCTCACGGAAAAACGTCTCAATAGCATTGGAGAACTCCCGAACTTGGGAATCATCATGTAAGATTTCCGTGTTTAGCCTCCAAGATCGAGACCTCACTCTAGGGGTAAAAGACAAGAGTGTGAACGACACCGCGGCATGGTCAGAAATCAAAATAGGATGAATAAGCGGAGAAGAGGAAGATTGAACAAGAGAGGAGTGAACCAAAAGATAATCAATACGTGAAAAAGAAGAATGGGGGGACGAAAAGAAGGAGAGATCACAGCCCGTGGGATTATGAAGACGCCAGACATCCTGAAGATGGATAAGAGAGCACATATTAATCATTTGTTTATGTGATTTAGGGGGACGAAAATTAAAGGCAGAATTCCTATCTAGGATGGGATCCATTGGTAAATTAAAATCTCCCCCTACAATAAGATTACCAGAGTGAGGTGTGTCATTTAGCTTTTTGGTGATTACTCTCCAAAAAGACGGGTCTTCCTTGTTAGGGGCATAGATATTCATGACAAAGAGATCAGCATTACCATCAGACAACTTAGATAATAACCAACGTCCCTCTGTATCCTGTTCAGAGGAAACAATAGATAAACACGAATGTTTGGAGACCAAAGTAATTACCCCGTTTCTTTTGCCACAAGCATCTGAACAAGCAACATCAGAGACCCATTCTTTTTTCAAAAATAGCGCCTCTCTGGCAGAGACCTTTGTCTCTTGTAAAAGAACTAGATCCGAAGAAAGGGATTTACAGTAATCTAATATTTTTGACCTTTTAACTGGGTGATTTAATCCTTTCACATTAAGGGAAAGTATATTCAGTCCAGACATAGAACCAATAATAGGAAAAAATTATATTTTATAATTGATAGAGGATATACACCAACCAACCAAATTCGAGCACAGACACCAGACAACAACACAGAACAGGGAGAATCCAAAGAGGAAATCCGAAGAGAAAAGAAGAGAAAGGAGGAAAAAGAAAGCAGGAAAGGAAACGGAAGAAGAGAGAGAAGAATCAACAAGAAAGGTCTGAAAAAGACCAAATTCATACTAGGGGGAACATGGGAAGATGAGCAAGGGAATCATCACGAGGAATAAATACAATCAGCATAAACAGCCCCAATACAGATCATAACTGATTGAACTTAACTAAGAAAAAGAAATATCTGAAATATGAACTAGAATTTATTAGAGTATTCCAAAAACAATTCATCATGTAAGTCTAACCGGCGAAATGTATATACCACCTTGATAAATAGGAACAAATACATTATGTCAAAAAGAAAGGAGAAAGCAGAAGAGAGAAGGAGACCAATGTTAGAAATGAGGACATAATGAAAAATAAGCTAAGAACTATCTCTAATATGAGGTAGCATCAAAACCGACACACACCTCGTGAAAAGCAGGAGAGAATAAAGAAAAAGAAATAACTTTCCACAGAAGACCATAAGGTATAGTATGAAGAAAATAAATGAAACATAATAAAGTAAGGGATGAAATAGCTGAACAGGAAAAACAATCCAGGAAGCCCTATGGAGGATAAATAAAAGAAGCAAGTATATACTAAAAAAATGTAACATTTAAAGAGAGGCATCTAGTTAACTATCCACAAATATATAACACTTGTTATAATTAATATTAATTTAAAGAGGCAAGCATATCTAAATATATAACTATATAAGTAAAAAGAACATGAGACAATAAGATGCGATATAAATATGGTAAAGTGGACCTAATAGAAGTAGGCAGATAATAATACTAAAGAAACAGATCAATCATTGAAAAAGCAATGAAATAACATATAAAAGTTGGCTATACAGAACTTAAATGTAACTCTATATATAGCAATTAATAGGTAACCATGAAGCAATTAATACACATCAAACCATAAAACAGTACAGATAATAATCAATAACATATTGTATAGAGACAAAAACAACAAAAGGAGGAATACTTGAGAAGACCAAATTAACAATACGACAATGGAGATAACATTAATGGAAGTCAGGGAGAGAGCAAGAACAAAAATGAACCAGACCCTGACACGGATAAAAAGCAAGCAAAGAGGAAAAAGATTGAACTATCAGGAAACAATACTACGAAATATTAGAAAATACATAGAGTAGACCCACCGGAGACAATGGTCACATCAACATAAAGATACGAAGGTATTCCAGAAAACGGAGAGCAAACACAGCCCACACTAAGCTACACCGTCACGGACAAGAAAACAAACCAGCACACCAACAACAATGGGCATTAAGACCACCACACAATTAATGCATACCAAACCATAAAACAATACAGATAATAATCAATATCATATTCTATAGAGATAAAAACAACAAAAGGAAGAACAATACGCGATAAGACCAAATTAACAATACGACAATGGAGATAACATTAATGGAAGTCAGGGAGAAAGGAAGGCCAAGAATGAACCGGACCCTGACACGGATAAAAGCAAACAAAGAGAAAAAAAAAGATTGACCCATCAGGAAACAATACTACGAAATATTAGAAAATATATAGAATAGACACGCCAGATACAATGGACCCTTCATCATAGAGATACGAAGGGATCCCAGAAAAACGGAGAGAAAACACAGCCCACACTGAGCTACACCGTCACGCACAAGAAAAACAGCAACAGCACACCAACAATAATGGTCATTAAGACCACCACACAGACCTAAAAAAGATAAACTTAATAGATCTGAATAAGAGAAAACTCATTGCAGTTATATGTAACCCCATCAGGTACCAGAGGAACCAGGGGCAGGAGACGCTTCCACTTGTAGATCCATCTGCAACTCCATCTGATTATCTAGAAACAAGGCCAAATCAGCAGGTTCATCAAAGATTCTGGAACGACCTTTGAAGGTGATACGGAATTTTGATGGACCAGAAAAAGAGAAGGGAATGTTCATCTCAGAAAGACGCTTTCGAAGATTAAGAAAGCCCTTCCTCCTTATTACCGTGTCCCTGAAAAGTCCTGAGAAATTGAAATGCGATGGCCATTCCATGAGACACCCTTAACCTTCCGCATATGAGCCAGAATCTGTTCCGTATGTTGGTGACGCAGTGGCTTAAAAATTATCGCTCTTGGTTGCGTGGCAGGTTTAGAGCGAAATGTGGGAACACGGTGTGCCCGTTCCAACTCAAAGCGGCGCAAAAGGGGGTGGTGATGTTCAACACTCCGTCCATCATTTCCTTTGGTTTTGCTTTGTTCGCCATAAGTTGGCAGGGTATGCTCAGACGTGAGTCCCTTGCTCACTTTGCCACTGGATTCAAGCAAGCCTGGCTGAAGACGGCTGAAATGCCAGAAACCGGTCCTAGGAAGCTTGTTTCCGGTCCAGGGAAGACATGGCTTGGCAGTTCGGGCTGGAGTGTTCCCATGAGGCACAGGGTCAGACTGATTTGCATATGGCCATGTCTAAACTGGGGTGGCAGAGTGGGCTAAAGAACGGTGGTGGATTAAACCCAGATCAGTTGACTGGGGGTGAGTGCTTGCAATGTTCAACACTCCGTCCATCATTTCCTTTGGTTTTGCTTTGTTCGCCATAAGTTGGCAGGGTATGCTCAGACGTGAGTCCCTTGCTCACTTTGCCACTGGATTCAAGCAAGCCTGGCTGAAGACGGCTGAAATGCCAGAAACCGGTCCTAGGAAGCTTGTTTCCGGTCCAGGGAAGACATGGCTTGGCAGTTCGGGCTGGACTGTTCCCATGAGGCACAGGGTCAGACTGATTTGCATATGGCCATGTCTAAACTGGGGTGGCAGAGTGGGCTAAAGAACGGTGGTGGATTAAACCCAGATCAGTTGACTGGGGGTGAGTGCTTGCAATGTTCAACACTCCGTCCATCATTTCCTTTGGTTTTGCTTTGTTCGCCATAAGTTGGCAGGGTATGCTCAGACGTGAGTCCCTTGCTCACTTTGCCACTGGATTCAAGCAAGCCTGGCTGAAGACGGCTGAAATGCCAGAAACCGGTCCTAGGAAGCTTGTTTCCGGTCCAGGGAAGACATGGCTTGGCAGTTCGGGCTGGAGTGTTCCCATGAGGCACAGGGTCAGACTGATTTGCATATGGCCATGTCTAAACTGGGGTGGCAGAGTGGGCTAAAGAACGGTGGTGGATTAAACCCAGATCAGTTGACTGGGGGTGAGTGCTTGCAATGTTCAACACTCCGTCCATCATTTCCTTTGGTTTTGCTTTGTTCGCCATAAGTTGGCAGGGTATGCTCAGACGTGAGTCCCTTGCTCACTTTGCCACTGGATTCAAGCAAGCCTGGCTGAAGACGGCTGAAATGCCAGAAACCGGTCCTAGGAAGCTTGTTTCCGGTCCAGGGAAGACATGGCTTGGCAGTTCGGGCTGGACTGTTCCCATGAGGCACAGGGTCAGACTGATTTGCATATGGCCATGTCTAAACTGGGGTGGCAGAGTGGGCTAAAGAACGGTGGTGGATTAAACCCGGATCAGTTGACTGGGGGTGAGTGCTTGCATTGTTCAAAACTCCGTCCATCATTTCCTTTGGTTTTGCTTTGTTCGCCATAAGTTGGCAGGGTATGCTCAGACGTGAGTCCCTTGCTCACTTTGCCACTGGATTCAAGCAAGCCTGGCTGAAGACGGCTGAAATGCCAGAAACCGGTCCTAGGAAGCTTGTTTCCGGTCCAGGGAAGACATGGCTTGGCAGTTCGGGCTGGACTGTTCCCATGAGGCACAGGGTCAGACTGATTTGCATATGGCCATGTCTAAACTGGGGTGGCAGAGTGGGCTAAAGAACGGTGGTGGATTAAACCCAGATCAGTTGACTGGGGGTGAGTGCTTGCAATGTTCAACACTCCGTCCATCATTTACTTTGGTTTTGCTTTGTTCGCCATAAGTTGGCAGGGTATGCTCAGACGTGAGTCCCTTGCTCACTTTGCCACTGGATTCAAGCAAGCCTGGCTGAAGACGGCTGAAATGCCAGAAACCGGTCCTAGGAAGCTTGTTTCCGGTCCAGGGAAGACATGGCTTGGCAGTTCGGGCTGGACTGTTCCCATGAGGCACAGGGTCAGACTGATTTACACATGGCCATGTCTAAACTGGGGTGGCAGAGTGGGCTAAAGAACGGTGGTGGATTAAACCCAGATCAGTTGACTGGGGGTGAGTGCTTGCAATGTTCAACACTCCGTCCATCATTTCCTTTGGTTTTGCTTTGTTCGCCATAAGTTGGCAGTGTATGCTCAGACGTGAGTCCCTTGCTCACTTTGCCACTGGATTCAAGCAAGCCTGGCTGAAGACGGCTGAAATGCCAGAAACCGGTCCTAGGAAGCTTGTTTCCGGTCCAGGGAAGACATGGCTTGGCAGTTCGGGCTGGACTGTTCCCATGAGGCACAGGGTCAGACTGATTTGCATATGGCCATGTCTAAACTGGGGTGGCAGAGTGGGCTAAAGAACGGTGGTGGATTCAACCCAGATCAGTTGACTGGGGGTGAGTGCTTGCAATGTTCAACACTCCGTCCATCATTTCCTTTGGTTTTGCTTTGTTCGCCATAAGTTGGCAGGGTATGCTCAGACGTGAGTCCCTTGCTCACTTTGCCACTGGATTCAAGCAAGCCTGGCTGAAGACGGCTGAAATGCCTGAAACCGGTCCTAGGAAGCTTGTTTCCGGTCCAGGGAAGACATGGCTTGGCAGTTCGGGCTGGACTGTTCCCATGAGGCACAGGGTCAGACTGATTTGCATATGGCCATGTCTAAACTGGGGTGGCAGAGTGGGCTAAAGAACGGTGGTGGATTAAACCCAGATCAGTTGACTGGGGGTGAGTGCTTGCAATGTTCAACACTCCGTCCATCATTTCCTTTGGTTTTGCTTTGTTCGCCATAAGTTGGCAGGGTATGCTCAGACGTGAGTCCCTTGCTCACTTTGCCACTGGATTCAAGCAAGCCTGGCTGAAGACGGCTGAAATGCCAGAAACCGGTCCTAGGAAGCTTTTTTCCGGTCCAGGGAAGACATGGCTTGGCAGTTCGGGCTGGACTGTTCCCATGAGGCACAGGGTCAGACTGATTTGCATATGGCCATGTCTAAACTGGGGTGGCAGAGTGGGCTAAAGAACGGTGGTGGATTAAACCCAGATCAGTTGACTGGGGGTGAGTGCTTGCAATGTTCAACACTCCGTCCATCATTTCCTTTGGTTTTGCTTTGTTCGCCATAAGTTGGCAGGGTATGCTCAGACGTGAGTCCCTTGCTCACTTTGCCACTGGATTCAAGCAAGCCTGGCTGAAGACGGCTGAAATGCCAGAAACCGGTCCTAGGAAGCTTGTTTCCGGTCCAGGGAAGACATGGCTTGGCAGTTCGGGCTGGACTGTTCCCATGAGGCACAGGGTCAGACTGATTTGCATATGGCCATGTCTAAACTGGGGTGGCAGAGTGGGCTAAAGAACGGTGGTGGATTAAACCCAGATCAGTTGACTGGGGGTGAGTGCTTGCAATGTTCAACACTCCGTCCATCATTTACTTTGGTTTTGCTTTGTTCGCCATAAGTTGGCAGGGTATGCTCAGACGTGAGTCCCTTGCTCACTTTGCCACTGGATTCAAGCAAGCCTGGCTGAAGACGGCTGAAATGCCAGAAACCGGTCCTAGGAAGCTTGTTTCCGGTCCAGGGAAGACATGGCTTGGCAGTTCGGGCTGGACTGTTCCCATGAGGCACAGGGTCAGACTGATTTGCACATGGCCATGTCTAAACTGGGGTGGCAGAGTGGGCTAAAGAACGGTGGTGGATTAAACCCAGATCAGTTGACTGGGGGTGAGTGCTTGCAATGTTCAACACTCCGTCCATCATTTCCTTTGGTTTTGCTTTGTTCGCCATAAGTTGGCAGGGTATGCTCAGACGTGAGTCCCTTGCTCACTTTGCCACTGGATTCAAGCAAGCCTGGCTGAAGACGGCTGAAATGCCAGAAACCGGTCCTAGGAAGCTTGTTTCCGGTCCAGGGAAGACATGGCTTGGCAGTTCGGGCTGGACTGTTCCCATGAGGCACAGGGTCAGACTGATTTGCATATGGCCATGTCTAAACTGGGGTGGCAGAGTGGGCTAAAGAACGGTGGTGGATTCAACCCAGATCAGTTGACTGGGGGTGAGTGCTTGCAATGTTCAACACTCCGTCCATCATTTCCTTTGGTTTTGCTTTGTTCACCATCAGTTGGCAGGGTATGCTCAGACGTGAGTCCCTTGATCACTTTGCCACTGGATTCAAGCAAGCCTGGCTGAAGACGGCTGAAATGCCAGAAACCGGTCCTAGGAAGCTTGTTTCCGGTCCAGGGAAGACATGGCTTGGCAGTTCGGGCTGGACTGTTCCCATGAGGCACAGGGTCAGACTGATTTGCATATGGCCATGTCTAAACTGGGGTGGCAGAGTGGGCTAAAGAACGGTGGTGGATTAAACCCAGATCAGTTGACTGGGGGTGAGTGCTTGCAATGTTCAACACTCCGTCCATCATTTCCTTTGGTTTTGCTTTGTTCGCCATAAGTTGGCAGGGTATGCTCAGACGTGAGTCCCTTGCTCACTTTGCCACTGGATTCAAGCAAGCCTGGCTGAAGACGGCTGAAATGCCAGAAACCGGTCCTAGGAAGCTTGTTTCCGGTCCAGGGAAGACATGGCTTGGCAGTTCGGGCTGGACTGTTCCCATGAGGCACAGGGTCAGACTGATTTGCATATGGCCATGTCTAAACTGGGGTGGCAGAGTGGGCTAAAGAACGGTGGTGGATTAAACCCAGATCAGTTGACTGGGGGTGAGTGCTTGCAATGTTCAATACTCCGTCCATCATTTCCTTTGGTTTTGCTTTGTTCGCCATAAATTGGCAGGGTATGCTCAGACGTGAGTCCCTTGCTCACTTTGCCACTGGATTCAAGCAAGCCTGGCTGAAGACGGCTGAAATGCCAGAAACCGGTCCTAGGAAGCTTGTTTCCGGTCCAGGGAAGACATGGCTTGGCAGTTCGGGCTGGACTGTTCCCATGAGGCACAGGGTCAGACTGATTTGCATATGGCCATGTCTAAACTGGGGTGGCAGGGTGGGCTAAAGAACGGTGGTGGATTAAACCCAGATCAGTTGACTGGGGGTGAGTGCTTGCAATGTTCAACACTCCGTCCATCATTTCCTTTGGTTTTGCTTTGTTCGCCATAAGTTGGCAGGGTATGCTCAGACGTGAGTCCCTTGCTCACTTTGCCACTGGATTCAAGCAAGCCTGGCTGAAGACGGCTGAAATGCCAGAAACCGGTCCTAGGAAGCTTGTTTCCGGTCCAGGGAAGACATGGCTTGGCAGTTTGGGCTGGACTGTTCCCATGAGGCACAGGGTCAGACTGATTTGCATATGGCCATGTCTAAACTGGGGTGGCAGAGTGGGCTAAAGAACGGTGGTGGATTAAACCCAGATCAGTTGACTGGGGGTGAGTGCTTGCAATGTTCAACACTCCGGCCATCATTTCCTTTGGTTTTGCTTCGTTCCAACTCAAAATCTTTTTGGAAAGAAATTTGTAGTGTGGAGGGAAGCCACTGATATAGGAACTCAATCATAGAAGGTGCATCCTTCTCAACCTCCTCCGGAAGACCAAAAATGCGCAGATTGGATCTACGGTTACGATCTTCTTGTTCAGTGAGATCTCTCTGCAATGCCGCCATTGAGCGTTCCAACTGACCAAGAGACCTAGATTGTTTTTGCATAGTATCCTCAGCACCACTAATACGAGTTTCTGTAGCTGAAACACGAAGGGAAAGAGCCTTAAAATCATTCCTAATGGCTGCCACCTCCACTTGCAACAAATCTGTGTTTGTCTTGGTAGACTGCTCAATGTCATGAACCTCATTAAGGCGCATCAGAATAGACTCAACCGTGGAATTGGTGTCTTTGTGACCAGTGTCAGGTGTAGGAGACACTTGTTTGGACCTCTTAAGAGAAGCTTTAGAGTCCTTTGCGTCTTTAGCATTTGGTGACAAGCCCATATTTGCCGCCATAGAGCACACTGCCACAGCGAGGGCAACGTACAGCATCGCAGAGAAATGAAGGGAAGGAAAAAACCAAAGGATACTAGTATATTAGTATGCAAAAAAGAAATGAATAAAAAAAGTGGAAAGCGCACTTACAGCAACCAATACAGGATAATACCACCAGCGGGCTTACATGAGCAAGGAAAGGACTCTCGTGACAAAAATACCATGTCCTGCAGGTAACAAAAGAAACGCCTTCCGAAATCAGAAAAAAACAAGAAGCAGGGTGTCATAGAGCAAGAAAACACCAAATAGAGGCATTGAAGGCACTCTGAAAAGAGGTATGGTAAAATAAAATCCAAAAATAGTCTCACCGTAGGTATCAATGTAACATGAGTAAGGAGAGAAAACCAATATAGGCTTCCAGCAATACAGAAATAGTCACCAGCACCTGTTTATCAGCATTCCTGACAAATCCGTGGAAATATCGCCGTCGTGTTGTGGAGAAAAACGCATCTTCGTCAGTTAGGAAAAACAAAATGGCGGCCGCTCGTGAAAACACCGAGCGCCACCTCAGAACAGCAGAAATGCAGGCACCGGGAGCTTCAGAGGCAGGAAACCCTCTCAGGTCACACACGGCAGCAATAGGGATATGAAGGACATCTTTTCCGCAGTTAAGGGGCAATAAGAAGCAGTAAATAATCCTCAGACGTCCTCGCTCAGCACGGAGCTAAAGCACGACCCGCCATCTCGTAGCGGCGCGCAAGCCACGCCCCCCTAAACTTAACAGTTCTAACATGCACGGAGATTACAGGGTAGCGTTGGCTCTAACAAGAATTTTCATATTTTTTTTAAACTTAAACACTGCGCGCTCTGCAGTACAACAGGTATTGCTTTTTCAAAACTTTGAACTATTGGTATTGTAAATGAAAATGCCTTTTAATATTATTAAAGGTATTGCCATTTACAATACCAATAGCTCCCAAACTTGAAATTGCGAGACCTGTTGCATTGTAAATGCTTGTTTTCATTGTGACCATCGCAGCCCTGGCTCTGATTGTGAGCACGACAAACTACACACTTGACAATATATACGGGACACACATGACTCACGGCTCAGCACGGCAGGTGTGTGTAAAAAGTGAAACACTTCCCAACTGTAACCCATGTTAGAGTTAGCTGTGTGTCCTACTGCTGCTGAAGTACCGAGAAGATGGTGTCGAACACAGCTGCCGACTTTGAGACTTGGGAACCAGGTTTGGATCTCAGCATCTATTCACCATCCTGTGATTCTAGGCAAATCACTTGATCTTCCCGTTCCTAGAAAAACAAAAGAACTAAACGAAACTGACCTTATATATTGAAATCTGGTGCTTATGTAAAGCGGATTAATATCCTTGGGTCAAGCTCGCGCCACATTAGACAGCAAAAAAATAAATAAAAAGTCTCTTCTGTCCTTGAATATCTCAGACTGTCTCTAACTGGACAGAAGTGCTGTCAGTTTTGACTCAAAGCCCCCTCTGAACCTGTTGTATTCTGCAGTCCGGGGGTTCTGTGTCTAAGGGGGGGGGGGGGGGGGCGAGGCGGGGCAGCGGTTGCCCCGGTATGACGATGACACTCGGAAGGAGCTACTTACAAATATCGCTTTTGGCTTTTCTTATCTTTCTGCAGTCTATATTGCTTGTAATTATACGTGACCAGATATTTAAACGCGCTGACGTCGGCAATGACGTGCCCCCTCTTTTCAAATAATTAAAGGAAGATGTGTTATGTTAATTGAAGGAGTGGTTTATGTCCCGAAACAAAGGCCTTGAATAGAGGTCCCCTGCTGAGCCGAGATGTCAGTCCCGTGCTGCTACTTCAACACCCCTCGCGCCCAGAAGAGAGGGAACTTCCCAAAGGGAGCTGAAAGTAATGGGCCCCTCTGCCTCGGAGATCTCACAGGAAACCGAAAGGGTGGATTTTTTACGGTATAAATCTATTGCATATTTGTGATAAATTCAGGAGATTCAGAATTGAAAGGAGGGACACCCACAGTGATCGTGTTGAGGGAGACTTACGAGGCCATGCCCCCTACACTCCAGAGGTCACAACATGGAGCTCTGTGTGTGAAACATACCTGGCCCTGGCCCGGTCCATGCACTCCTGATGTCTCCATATCTAGCTCTTGTGTGACACATGGAGCTCCTTGTGAAACACGTACCTGGCCATGGTCCAGTCCCTGCACTCCTGATGTCACCGTATCTAGCTCTGGTGTGACCCCTGGAGCTCTGTGTGTGAAACATATCTAGTCGTGGCACAGGCCCTCACTCCTACTGTGACCATATCAAGATCTTGTGTGACACATGGAGCTCCTTGTCAAACACATACCTGGCGGTGGCCCGATCCCTACACTCTTGATGTCACCATATCCAGCTCTGGGGTGACACATGGAGCTCTTTGTGAAACACATACCTGGTCGTGCCCCAGTCCCTACAATCTTGATGTCACCATATCTAGCTCTTGTGTGACACATGGAGCTCTTTGTGAAACACATACCTGGCCATGTCCCAGTCCCTGCACTTCTGACGTCACCGTATCTAGCTCTGGTGTGACACATTAAGCTCCTTGTATGTGAAACACATACCTGGCCGTGGCCCAGGCGCCTGCACTCCTGATGTCACCATATCTAGTTCTGGTGTGACAGATGGATCTTCTTGTGAAACGCATACGTGGCCGGGGCCCGGTCCCGCAACTCCTGATGTTACCGTATCTGGCTCTGGTGTGACACATGGAGTTCCTTGTGAAAGACATTGCTGGGCCCTGCACAACTCCCGCACCCCTTAGTTTCATCATACAGAGTTCTTTGTGAAAGACATACCTTAGACTTCCAGTAGTTCTCTCAACTTGAGTGTCACCACATGCAGCAACTTGTGAAACACACATGTAGGACTTCACCAGTGCTTTGACTCCTGATGTTATCTCATGCAGCTCTTTGTGAAAGACATAACAAGGTCTTGCCCTGCTCCTTGCACCCCTTTGTTCTCCACCTGGAGTTCCTTGTGAAAGACGTACCCTACTCCAGCGCCACTCCGGCTTCCCTTTTTCACAGCACATGGAGCTCCTTATCAAGGACATGCCTGCACCACTCCCCGCATCCTTGGTCTCACCATATGGAGCTGCCTGTGAAAGACATACCTGGGCCCTGCACCACTCCCTGGACCCCTGGTCTCACCACACAGACATCTTTGTGAATGACATGCCTAGGACCTGTATCACTTTCTCATCCTTGGTGTAACCACATGAGCTCCTTAGATAGGCGTCCAAGGCTCTGCTCCAATCCCCCCACTTGTGACGTCACCACACTGAGTTTCCCGTGAAAGACACACCTGGGCACCACTTCCCCCACTCCTAATGTCACTACAGTGAGCTCCTTGTGAAAGACACACTTGGGCACCACTTCCCCCACTCCTAATGTCAGTACACTGAGCTCCTTGTGAAAGACACACCTGGGCACCACCTCTCCCACTTGTGAGGTCACTACAGTGAGCTTCCTGTGAAAGACACACCTGGGCACCACTTCCCCCACTCCTAATGTCACTACAGTGAGCTCCTTGTGAAAGACACACCTGGGCACCACTTCCCCCACTCCTAATGTCAGTACACTGAGCTCCTTGTGAAAGACACACCTGGGCACCACCTCTCCCACTCGTGAGGTCACTACAGTGAGCTTCTTGTGAAAGACACACCTGGGCACCACTTCCCCCACTCCTAATGTCAGTACAGTGAGCTCCTTGTGAAAGACACACCTGGGCACCACTTCCCCCTCTCCTAATGTCACTACAGTGAGCTCCTTGTGAAAGACACACCTGGGCACCACTTCCCCCACTTGTGTGGTCATCACATGAAGCTTGTTGTGAAAGACCTACCTGGGCACCACTTCCCACACATCTGAAGGCACCAGTGAAGCTCCTTGTGAACAGCAACGGCAAGGGCGTCCACCTCTAATTTGTTAGGGACACTCAACATCCTGTGATTCCGGGGAAATCACTTAATCTCCCCCTGCCTAACAAAAGTGAATGTGTCCTCATGTAACGCAACTGGTGCTCGTGTAAAGGGCTCTGATTCCCGATACCTTCGGGTCAAGTTCGTGCTAAATAAAACTCTGTAAAAAAAACAAACACTGGTCCCTGTACCACTCCCTGCAAGCCTGGTACAGCCACTGCGATCTCATTGTACAAGGTTGTCCCTGAGGAAGGTCCACTCCCTGCACCTTTAAGTCGCCACAATGACCTCCTTGTGAATAAGTGATCAGGGCGAAGGGCTCAGCACAATCTACGCGCAGGCTTTGCCCTTGTGGGAACTGCGTCTCGTGGCCCAGACCAGCCTTGAATATAATGATATTAATAGCCATTATCATTATTATTACAAAAAATAACTTCTAAATATATATTTCTCAAACTAAATATTAATTCATCTCTCGAGGTCTACCGTCATATGGGTCCTCTAATTTTATTACATTCCACTCTGTAGTGGGTGACCTGTGTCCTAGGAAGAGAAATCTCTGTATTTTAAACTTTGTTTTAAGATAAATCAAAGTTACGGGTCATTCACGACCCCCCCTGGAGTGGGAGGAGCTCGGAGGACGGACAGGTTGAGGTGACGGTGGAGGGTGGAGAGCGACGAGGGGGAAATTCCACACACCTTCCAGGGCTGTGAGGCTAACTCCCTCCACAGCTCCTCCCACCTTCTGTGTATAAAACCGAACAGAGCAGAGAACAGTCAGAAGAGGAGCAGCTACTGACTGAGGGGTCAGGACCTCACAGAGCACCCACAAACAAGAACCACCCTCACAGAGCACCCACAAACAACGACCCTCACAGAGCACCCACAAACAAGAACCACCCTCACAGAGCACCTCCAAACAAGAACGACCCTCTCTGCGGACTCCTCGAGACAAGACCGGCCCTCGCACGGACCCACGGCTAAACCTCACAGAGGCCTCATCAGAGACGAGACCTTCCCTCAGAGACAAGAAGACCGGCCCTCACAGACAGCACCCCTAAGGGACGAGACCGGCCCTCACAGAGAGCACCCCTAAGAGACGAGACCGACCCTCACCGAGGACTCCTCAGAGATAGGAAGAGCGACCCTCACAGAGTGCCCCTCAGAGACGAGACCAGCCCTCACAGGACGCTTAAGAGACAGGAGACGCACACCGGCCGTCAGAGATCATCCCTCATAAACAGAAGAGACCCATCAGCCCTCAAAGACACCTTCTTGGAGGCAGGGCCGGCCCTCATAGATCACCCCAAGAGGCAAGTCCTGCCCTCACAGAGGACACCTCAGAAATTGGACCGGTCGTCACAGGGCGTCTCTCCAGACCATATCTTCAAGGAGAGAGAGTCCCTCGGATACAGGAAGCTAGACGACCCTCACCAGAGCAGCCCTCACAGAGGAGAGACAGCACCGACCCGCACCCAAGAGTCCGGCCCCGGAACAGAAAACAGAGCTCCCGTCCCTCGGTATGTACAAACTTTCCGTCCCTCTGTGATACTTTCCTCTGGTGAACAACCTGTCCACGCCTGTACCTTTCAGTGTGAACAGCCTGCCCTTGTCTTTCCACACTGCACAGTGTGACCCTTTACACTGCCTTACACTGATCGGTACAGTCTGCCACCTCTCACTTTACACTGGTGCACTGATCTGTACAGCCTGCCCTTGTCTCTTCACACTGTACAGCCTGCCCCTTTACACTGCCTTACACTGGTTTGAACAGTCTGCCCCGGTCTCACTTTACCCTGGTACACTGATCTGCAGTCTGCCCCTCTCACTTTACTCTGGTGCACTGATCGGTACAGTATACTCCTCTAACTTTGGTGCACTATTCTGCAGTCTACCCCTCTCACTTTACCCTGGTGCACTGATCTGCAGCCTGCCCGTCTCTCTGTGGATCTCACCTCTGGTTCACGTTTAACTTTTTACCTCATGTGACCTCGTAAAGTTTCGCTAGATTTCAACTCCTGTTCTCACCTCTAAGCTCCATTTTACCTCATGTCCTCGTCTCAGTTTCACTGCCCACCCACATCTTATCCCGTGCACCCCTTTCACTGGCAGTTCACATTTCACCTCCTCTCCCTTCCTACCATTGGTTCCTAGCTCAATTCTGTCTCGAATCCCACCTACTGCCCCACTCTCGCATGTCTCTTCCATCTCACTCACTGTCCCACTTTCATGTCTCTTCCATCACACCCACTGTCCCACTCTCACCTGTCTTCCATCACACTCACTGTCCACGTCTCTTCCATCTCACCTACTGTCCCACTCTCACCTGTCTTCCATCGCACCCACTGTCCCACTCTCACCGGTCTTCCATCGCACCCACTGTCCCACTCTCACATGTCTTCCATCTCACCCACTGTCCCTTTCTCACATGTGTTCCACCTCATCTACTGCCCCACCCTCATGTGTCTTCCATCTCACCCACTGTCCCACTCTCACGTCTCTTCCATCTCACTCACTGTCCCACTCTCATGTATCTTCCATCCCACCCACTGTCCCACTCTCACACCTGTCTTGCATCTCACCCACTGTCACACTCATGTATCGTCCATCTCACTTATTGTCCCACTTTCACATGTCTTACATTTTACCCACTGTCCCAATCTCACACATTTCTTCCATCTCACCCACTGCCTCACTCTCACGTGTTTTCCATCT
This sequence comes from Triturus cristatus, assembly GCF_964204655.1. NCBI lineage: Eukaryota > Metazoa > Chordata > Amphibia > Caudata > Salamandridae > Triturus > Triturus cristatus. The sequence goes on along the minus strand of NC_140586.1, from coordinate 317,776,418 downwards.
CACCCACGGTCACACTCTCACGTCTTCCATGTCAATCACTGTCCCTCATTCTTGTCTTCCATCTCACCTACTGTCTCACTCTCACATGCTTATTCCAAATCACTCACTGTCCCACTCTCACATCCTGTTCCCATCTCACCTCTGTCTGATATTAGGCCTCTGGCTCCTGTCTCACCTCCTGTCCCCATCTAACCTCGTGCACCAATCTAATCTGGGTCATACCCACCCAGCTACCCGTCTTCCATCTCCTTCTTACCCCCTACCCCTCTCACCTCCTGTCCGAATCTCATCTCTTGTGTCCTCTCACCTGTGGCTAATTTCTTACCTATTGACCCCTCCCCCAGGTCTGCCACTCACCATGGAAGGCTTCGCCTCTGTGTACTACAGTGAACCATCCGTCATGGGCTTCCTCGCCAACGTCATCAGCGCCTTCCTGGTGGCCCTACAGAACTTCTTTTCCTTCCACACCAAAGTGAACGCTGAAGGGGTGGAGAACATCTTGGCAGGTGAGTGTGGCAGCCACAGATCACACAAAGTTACAGGTGGCGCTGGGATAACATGTATAAGACACTTGGAGGGAGGGGGTACACACTCACGCACACAGACACACACACACGCACGTGTTGCTCAATGCCTGTTTATCTCTTGCAGGGGTCCATCTCATCCTGATTGGAGGACTGACACAACTCATTGCAGGCTTCCTGTGCTTCCGGAAGTACGATCACCTGGGGAGCACCGCTTTTGTGGCATTTGCCGCACTCTGGAGCAGCTACGGGGCTACACGTGTTGTCCTGGGAGCGTACCCCACCATCCACAACACCACACAAACTCTGAACATTTCTCACAGCCAGACCATCATGGGCGCCTCCCCTCTTCCGGTCAGTGAGAGCGCAGTAGCAGGGCTGGTGGCATACACCGCCGTCGCCTTCATCCTCTCCTTCTGTTCAGCCACCGTTAACTACGTCATGCCCTTCGTGTTTGGCGCTATCACCCTCACATTGGTGTTCGAGGCGGTGGGGCTCTTCGGACAGTGGGCGCTGGTGGTCTCCGGGACCCTGGAGCTTCTCATTGTGTTGTTTGGGTTCTATGGCGCCACTGCCCTGCTCCTGAAGGGCCTGACCCAGAGGAATGTCCTTCCAGGCTTCGGGAACCCCATGTTCAGCGTCTTGCTTCTGGGCTCAGCCAACAGCACCTCTTCCAGTGGCTGCGGGGAGGAGACCAAGAAGAACTCCAAGTACGCGGAGCCCATGGCCTTGGGACACATAGCTGACGCAGTGGCCTCGCTCATCTTTGCCTCTTATTGCTTTGGTTACATGAAGACCTTCTACTTTGGCGCCATCTGGGTCACCATCAATGCGCTGTCCCAGCTCTGCGCCAGCTACTACAGTTACTTGAGAGAAGACGTCTACCACACCACCAAGCTTGGACTCCACAGCCTGTTCTGGTTGCTGATGTCCTGGGAAGAGTTCATTGTCACGGTGCTCCTCTCGGGGGACAATGTGGACAAGAGCCGAGCGGGCATGGTGGGGGGCTGGTTCTTTCTGGTCGCCGCTTGCATCCTCTGCCTGATGTCCCTCAACAGAGACCTCCTGGAGGTGCTGCAGAATTCATGCTTCCTCCTCCTCACTGTCTCCACCATCCAACAGATTCCACTCCAGGGATCCCATATCTTCTTCGGAGTGGTCTGCAGCATTTACACCGCCACCTCCCTCTATGCCACTTTTGCCAGCCTCATTAACTCCATCGCTGATAAGTCGTTGATCTCTACTGGACCCCAAGTGATGTCATCGGCTACGCTCCAGGACTTGCTGCTGTGCCTGAAGCGCGTCACCAGCAGGTCTAAGGAGGGCCAGGAGGTCAGCACTACCAGATGCCAGCTCCCTGATGCCCTCTTCTTCATCTGCAATGGCTTGGCCTCACTCTCTGCCATCCAGGGGTCCCTGAGTGACCCCACCAGAGCCCACCTCTCCATCCCTTGGGTGCTGATCCCTGGCGCGGTCTTCCAGTTGTACGTCTGCAGGATCGTGGTCCAGAGAGGGCGAAGATTTGGGTCGGTCCTACCCTTCTGTTATGCTGCTGTTTGGGCCACATGGGCGTGGCTACGACTCGCAGGTAACTTGTGATCTCTTAATCTTATTCTTTACAATGTGTAAAAATGTATTTAGAAAAGTCCTAGTGCTCCAGTGTCATGAAGCTTTGGAGTGGTTTAGATTCTCAGGCATACCAGTAGGGGCAGTGGGGGTGATGTGTATTTTTGGTTATTAGTTTAATTTCGAGTAGCCATGCATGCAGGTAGTTTCATGATGACATCACATGCAGTTCTTTGTTTGACTGGGGGGGGGGGCCTTGTAACCAGTGTGCTGAAGAAGTACCTGGGAGGGGTCATATGAGATGACTGGCAGGGGGAAGGAAAAGGGTTGGAGAGGAGTGCACCTGGTGGCCACTAGGAGGGGACTAATGACTTATGGAACCATTAATGGGTCTGGATAAACTATTGATAAACTGTTGTAGATAATCCACTTGTGGGAAGAACCAAGAGGTAATAATGCCATTGTTCAAATAACTGGTCATTTCCTGCACCCAGGGGCATATTTACCAGAATTTAATTTTCGCTTGTCTTCTGACACATGCGAGAAAACACTTTATACTGGGATAAGGTGCTCCGGTAAGTGTGTATCACCAAATCAGGGAACACCTGTTCAGGATGGGGTGGAAGATACAGTTTTACACATCACCAGAAGCCAATATCTAGTACCATGATTGGCTGTTGGATGAGTGAGGTGTTGGACAGTATATGGTCCTCCTCCATCCCTTGTACTGCTCCTGGCCATCTCCTGCCTTTGAAGGAAGAGCTCCTTCCTATGTTCTGTTTCATCCATGACTAACCCTCTGCCCCCTCCACCTCTTCCCTCTCCAGGTCCCCTGCTGAATATCCACGTCACCAGTTTTGGTGCATTCACTGTTGGTGCTGTCACCTTCCTGGTCATCAATGTCTTCCTGATGTCCTTGGGTAAGTCTCTCCGGATACCGATGTCCAGTCATCCCTCTGTTGAATACTGAGGCCCAGGTGCCCTGACAGACAGCAGTTGCTTCTGGTTGTAGTGGGTACGGGCCGGTGTCTGTCACTCGACGGTCCATATGCACAGTTCTGAGGCATCATAGTGTCCTCATCTAAAGACTTGAGCAACTGCGACGCCCGCTGACCTCTGAAGTATGTCATTTCCGGTCTCTGACGCCATCTTGTTCTGCTTTTTCCACAGTCGCCTATGCCAACGTGGTGCTGGTGCTGCTCGCCCTGCTGATGGAGGCGGTGATTGTCTGTTTCCTGCTTTTCACCTTGGAATGCCTGCCTCTCCCGCTCGAGAGTAAGTGGACACCCTCCACTGTGGGTTTCTCTTGTGTATTAATGCATGTCAGTGATCTCGAAATGGTTAATACACGCTAAACAGGCAACTTCTATTAAGTGCCATCACAAGTGAATGCGTAATGTGGTGGGGGCTAAAGGGGAGTGGTCTGTAGAAAGGACTGGAGGGTGCCTGACAAGCCTGTGCTTCTGAAGGGTTGTGAGGGGTGAAGCAGTCAGTTACGTGTCAGACTCTGCTAGAGTTGACATTTTTAATGCAAGAAGGGCCTGAATGGAGTCAGTCACAAACCTGACATGTGTCTGGTTCTTTGCTAGACCTCCCCATGTGTTAGTTTCTGTATCTGTCTCTCCACTCCTGCTTTAAAATCACCTTGTTATAATACGAAGAGTTGGGGTGAGCCCCATAACCCTAGGAACCAGGGCAATTAAGTATAAACCAAGACAGGGGTTCCTGTACTAGTTTAAATGTTTTACCAGAGATAATTTCATACAGACAGAGGGTGAGGGAAAATTAATCTCTGTCTTATGTTTTTATTTTATTGTCTTGGGTGCATTTACCTTCTTGAAATCCCTCCTGAAGGAACCCCTGTCTTGGTTTAACATTAACTTGATCCGCACAATCCTCTTTTTGTTATTGATACTATTGAATTTAATGTCTAATTTTCCCGTCTTTGTGTGTTTTTTCAGTCACAGTATTGTCCGTCTTCAGTGTCGTCTGTATCTACGGAGCAGTGGCATCTCTTGGAAACTGCATTTTCAGCAAGGACCTGATTCCCATGGGACTACCTCTCTTCAAGGTACCTTGAATCATACATGCAATATGTTACGATTACTATTCTTAAAATAATACTCAGTTCCGATAAATGTGTCTCTCAAATAACCAGTCCATATCTCAGCCCTCTATCTCTGGGATGTGCATGTGCTGCTCAAGTGCAGCTCTAGGTGGCGCTGTCTCACCCCTTGTCTGTTCATTGTCCTTTTAGGAAACGAAGTCAGAGGAGAAAGTTGAGGCGTCCGACTCCTGCGTGTGCCCCGATTGCTATCGCACCAGCAGTCTAAGAACCATCGCCGGCCTGCTGGACCAGGGTGGGGTGTGCGGGGTCCCCACAGACACAGTCTATGCCCTGGCGGCCTCCTGCAAACACCCCGAGGCCATCCAGAAGATTTACACCATCAAGGTGAGCACCGAGGAGCGGACTTCCGGCAGAATTCACCCGAGGCTGAGACAGAGGCTCTGTCATTCAAGAATAAGGCACACCTTTTGCTAGAACAGTTAGATATCACCCAGTGGCTTGAGACACTGTCATGGAAACGTCAGGGAGAAACCAGTCTGCAGGGGTGTGATTACCAAGGTGATACCAGCCTGGAGTATGTATAGTTGGATATATTGTCATTTAAATGACAGGGTAAAAACATTCTGCAGGTGAGGGTTTCCATGGTAATATCTGCCTAGAAAGTTCCAACTCCAAAACTTTTTTTAAAAAAAAAGGAAAGCTGCCAGGTTAAATGGTAGCTTGTCATGCTTTGCGAGGAGAGTGTGAGATGGGGGTGAAACCGGACATGTGGGTTCCAATCCACACGAGCCCTGGGTTAGGGGCAGAATAGCCCAGCGAGATGCTATCACATGCACAAGAAAGATACTAATGCCCCAGATTACACAGTGAGTCTGCATTCTCAGACTAGGATTGCATAGAACTCTGTGGCCAGTGTCTGTCTGCTGTAGGACTTTAGAAAGAGAGTAACAAAGAACAAGGGAACCCTGTGTGTCAAGCGGGACCGAGGGTAATAGTGTATTGCGGGAGACATAGGTCCCTACCAAACAACATAAGTGTAGAATCACAGAACTACAATTAGAGCTGTGTGGTACTTCCAAATGGAAAGGATTCTATTTATTCAAACATGCAGTAAAAAGGAACAATAACATTGACAGTCCAGTGGGTAATGTGACGGGTATGGGAATCAACAGATTTCCAGACCTCAGGCATTTGCATCAATATGTGACATTAGCGATACATTTTTAGAGCAGTCACAATGCCAAAAGACAACTCGTGCTCCACATAAATCATCATACATTAGGGGTCACAGTGTAAGTGTCATTAGAAGGCCATACAGGCTTTTAACTTGCACAATCTCTTGGCTACCACAGGAGACTTTTAGTTTATTTACAGAGGTGGTGTGACTGGGTCTAAAGTCACTTATGTATCCTGCACATAATGTCTGAAGGTCCTGACCTCCCCCTCTGTCTCTAAACCATTAATTTCTCCCTTTTCTTCCATTCTCTGCAGGACCGACCCCTGGAGAAGCCCATCTGTATCTGCATCTCCCACCTGGACCAGCTGCGGGCCGTGAGGCCCCCATTCAGCCCTCTGCTTTGGGACTTCATGGGGAGCGTCTACCCTGGGGGTATCAGCTGCATTGTCCAGAAGGGGGAGTGGCTGAAGAGGATGGGTGAGTGTGACCTCTTCTGCATGGTCTGTTTCCTTCTCCAAAGAGGGGGGGGATGAGGATGGTAGAGGGGTGAGGGCTACAAATGCCCGAAGTTGTGCCTGGTGAAATTCAGGGATGTGCTCACTCCATGTACGTGCTGCTAGTCTAGACCATACTTCTTCTCCCCCGCCCACCAATGTGCACTGACTCCCATCTCATGAAGGAATTACTTGCACCTATCACTCCATTCAACCCCCAATGTCTATAGCCCCCCTTCTTATGTAGCTATGGTATGTACATTTCAGGGTCTATTCACCCCTTAATGGCTACAGACCCCCATCTCACATAGCTATTGTATATACATATAAGATTTCATTCAGCCCCCCCTAATATATGCATGGCCCAGTTCATGCAGATATTACCTGCACATTCACCCCCTGATATCTACAGACCCCCGTCTCATGAGGGTATTACATGTATCATGGACCCCCTAATGTCTACAGACCCCCATCTCATGCAGGCATTGCATTTACATTCACCCTCCTGAAGTTTACAGACCCCCATCTCATATAGCTATTGCATGTGCATATCAGGGTCCAGTGACCCCCATTCTGTGTAGAGGCCCCTATCACATGGAGCTATTGCATATACATATCAGGGTCCAGGCTCCCGCTTAATGTGTAAAGACCCCTATCTCATGCAGGTATTACATGCACATTCACCCCTAAAGCACACAGACCCCAGATCTCATGTAGCCATTGCATGTACATATTATATATATTATGTATATATATATGTGTGTGTGTGTGTGTGTGTGGTGTATGTGTACATGTGTGTAAAACTGATAAAGAAATATATGTGACTCGCACAATTTCTGACTAAAACATTAATTAAACCCCACAGCAACGACAAAACAAAGAAAGGTTGCTTTTGGTATACTATGGCTGTATAAGATAAAATGTTTTGCGTGATGAGTCAGTGTATTTTTCAGTTGTGAAATAGTCAATCACGCAGACAGAATGATATATCAAACAGCCATAAAATTATGTAAGACAGAAATACATTTCAGGCTGAAGTCTTTTTTAAAGAGTTGTTAACAATATGTATTGCAGACATCTGGCCTCTCAAGATATAACAAACAAATGTGTGGTTGCCTTTCACAGTATTGTAATCAGCCGCGGTCCGTGCAGGTAACATCGATGGGGCGTGGGGCCTCTTTTGGGGGCGGGGGGGGGGGTGATTTCGAGGGAAAATTATTTATTTATTTAATTTTCCCTTGGCATCGTCCCTCAAAACCCCTCCCCCCCCAATGCGGCCCCACCGCTGTTACCTGCACAGACCATGGCTGTTTGTAATGCTTTAGTAGAACGTCTTTCATACTAAATGGACAATGTGTGCCCACTGCACAACTAGAGCAATCACATATTCAAGGACCCTAATTAATTCTTGATGTTCTGAGGCTAGACCATTCAAACATCTGCTCAAATGAAGTCATCACTGTACAGCATCTCTGTTCATAATGCTGAGCAAATAAACACAGTCAAACACAAATGCTCACTCACTCACATCTGACTTGTTGCTGATTAATTTTGTTATGTTCTCCTTCTGCAGGAGTTGGACCAGCTTATGACATTGTGGGCACCAGAGACTCCATCATGATCCGAGTGCCGGACCACACTATCTCTGCCCACCTGACCGACATGACCGGCCCTCTGGCCATCACTTCTGCCAATCCGAGTGGGGAGTGTGACAGCACCCACCATGACATGGTCATCTCGTGAGTACCCATTCAGAAAAGGGGCTGAAATCAGGAAAATGTTTGAGTGGGCCTTCTACGGAAGAGATGGTGCCTGGGGTTTGAAAGTTACTAGATGGATACTAGGAGCTAAGGGCTGGGGCAAGGATTGTGGAGGTGCGTGAGCTGAAGATTCTGAAAGGTGAAAGGGAGAGTGTGGGACTATTGATGGGTGGTGAACTATTTTGAATGGTTTAGGTTTTTTTAAGCATATAACTAGACTGGTTCTACTGAAAGGTGAAAGGAGGGAAAAGGGTGTTGGTGATATCTCACGCATATGTTTTAATGTATTTGAGATGCTTGGCATAAGCCTAAATGTGGGCGCATTAAACACAGGTGTATTTGACCAGTTGAGCTTGAGGTCAGGTAGATGTTTATCATCCTCCGGCTTTCCCCTAATCCCCAGCACCTGAGCCTTTGTCAATTATTACTTTAAATGAGTGATTTTGTATTTCCTCTCTGTGTTTCAGGCGTCTACGGCACAAGCTGGAGGGGGTGCTGTGTGATGGGGACTCCTACGAGATGGTGGGCTCCACTGTGGTGAACTGTCTGAGGATAGACGAAGGTGGGTCTCAACCAATGCTTGTTTCTGTTTCATCTCTGTCCCCTGCTACTCCCAAAGTAGACTCGGGAGCATCTATGGATGTGAACAGGGGGCTCTGCTCCCCCCACCCCTCCCCACCCACCAAACATCTGCCAGGAGATTTGGGGAAAACCAGTCCTGATCCAGTGTATTCCTGGTGTCCCAAGGCATACAGACGTACAAAGCCCAAACTGAATTGACAGATGAAACACTAAAGGGGCCAGGATGAATGCGTAACAAAGAGATGCACGTTATCGAGCCTCTGAGGAAAACTCCAAGTGCTTGTTCAAAGTTTACAGGGATGCCACTGGAGGTTTCTTACCTCTGCCAAATCCTGACCCCTACTTTCAATTTTACAAGCATTTCTCTTTATCATTAGTCTGCCCTACTGGTGTACCATCTTGCATAATTTGTTTCACAAACCTTCGCTAAAATTACATGAACGGTGTGAAATGCAGTTCGCCTTTATCTTGCATGAAATTTTAATGGTAGTATATACCGCACATTAAAAAAGTCATGTTAGATACTGGCACAAGACTTAATCAGCGAAAAATGTCTCTTATGGAGACATTTAATGCTCAAAGTTATCTCCAGTGAAGAATAAATGATGCAAATTGCATAATGCTAATTTGTCATATTTAGTAATAGTGATTACAAATTCACTCTGACTTAGTCAGCACATGGACCCAGAGCCTCCCTCAGTAAGACAATATCCCCCAAGGTGGGCTCCTTTAGTTTTCACCCAAACTCACATTATTGTTTCTCAGAGACAATCCCACCCTGCACAAGTTACCCAATGCCTGAAGGTTCTTACTCTGGTCCCATCTGAAAATAGAGACCTCAGAATCACAGATTCTGACATGCAGATTTATAAAATATTGACCATTCACAAATATACACAAATATCTCTTTAAAGATCATTAGACCTGCTAAAAGTTCATAATTCCAATGGGACTCACTTCCTAATTATTGGAATACAGAGTTAACTTACTATTTCATCTCCTGTATGAGTTTATTGGCCAAGTGCTTGAAAGCGAGTTTACTGCAGGTCGACATTTTTGCAGGGAGATAGTTGTGTGTGGAAGATATTTTGGCCTTGAAAGTTTTTGAGTCTGTGTTTTAGCAGTTTGTTGATTCCATGATATCCCACCCTGTCCCAGTCATTTAATGTCTCCTTGAGGGCTCACACCCCACACTTTCTCCAGTCAGTATATGCCACATGAGAGGGCGGTTCCCTTCGGTACTCCATCACCCATTGGTTCCTGAGGGGTCAATCCCCACCGTGCTCATTATGCTTGTCTCTTCTCCTCCCACTGCTGCTCACAGAGCTCAGACCTGTCCAAGCTCTCTCAATCTCATGCTGTTGTGCTTATTCCTTTCCAGGGATCCTGAGCATCGTGAGGGAGGGCTGCGTCCCCACCACCCATGTCATGCAGACGTTCGAGCGGGTGAAGAACGCGCAGGTGTGAGGCTACCACGCGCTACGACCAGTCTTGTTGTACTGGCCACAGCAGCATCCGTACAAGCCTTGAGCCACCTGCCATTTGCACTTTATTTGCCGGAAATGAAAGCATCACATTCTGAGGCCGGATATCCGCGTTGAGCCTGAGCTGAAGGGAAGACATTGCCAGAACAGACTTACAGACGGCAGTGGAGTCAGACATTCTAGCAGACAGAACACAATACGTTTTGTCAGAATGCTTTAGTTGGATTGATATGCAGATGTTTTCTACTCTTCACTCTCCAACAGGGCATTGACCTGAAAGTCAGTGCTTGGTGATGTGTACAGCGTCAGATTCTCGATTCCACACCCCTCAGGATGCACGGGCACAGATCCAATGTATATATACTGTTGCATTCTGTTTGCGTTCTTTGCTTGAATATTATATTTTACCCTCTGTCCTTAAAGGAATTTTAATTTAATGCTGATACCGATGTTGATGACAAATTCTATTTATTTTGTTACTCTGAGGATGTCTGGTCCTGTCAGACCTCTCATCAGGCTCGTGTGACAGAATACTGTCAGAGCCAGACATCCCATATTGTTACAACCAGAACTATTGACTTCACTGGATGGTGCTGGCCACCCAATCGAGAGGAGCTTCAAGAACCACTGATAGAAGATTTTGAGTCTTAGGGACCTACATATAGTATTTAACTTATTTAATATATTGGAGTTGGTATTTATTGAAATAAAATAGCCCTTAAAAAGAAACTGTCTTTTCTCTTTGCTGTCAGGGGGGCCCTTACCATGAATCCTCCTGTGATGCAGCTGTGAAAGAAAGGTGTCGTGTGTGTGAGTGTGTGTGTGCATTTATTGCGCAAAAGTCAGGGGTGTAAAACCCATATTTACCATGAAGTTTGGAAAATATTTCATAGTTTTCATTGAAATATGGTGTTATCATCATAAGCACAGCCCCACAAAGTATTCTGCAGCAGAGCTTTACCATTGTCTAGACTACTAGATTTAGACTCAATGGAAAACAAAAATATGTGTCATGGTTATCAAAACCAAGTGGCAAGAAAAGGCAAATTATGTAGCACATTCTCTGAAAATATTATTTTTATCTATTTGAGGTAGAAAGAAAATTTTCTGTTGAAATTTGCAAATTATGTGTTAAATGTGATAAATTACGCAGTACACTCTGCAGCCACAGAATCACATAAATCCTAAACCCTTTACCGTTGCCCATTATTTTCGCTTTTATGTTTGCCTTCAAACCCATCCAGTCTGCCCACATACAAACACTCATGCACGTTCATTTGCTTCCTTATCCTGCTGTAAGCCCTAAGGCTTTCCTGCGAATCCCCCTCTACAGTCAATTTCAAAATCATGCTCGATCTCAATTAGTCATATAAACTTCTCATGCATATGGTCACTATAGCAGCATATGCTTTTTCATATGATCTAGTTTAATCTGCGGTTTCAACACCCTTTCATTTCTCAAATCATATGACCTTGTTTAATCTATTGTTTCCACCCCCTTTCATTTCTCAAATCCCCAAGTCACATTAAAGTGTTAAAACTTAAAGTCCCAAACCCTCCATTCATTGTTCATCATGCTACATTTGGTCATCCTCTGTTGATATAATTTAGTATTCTAATAGCACATCAGAAAGTGATATTTCAGCGACCTTGTTACTACCCTATATTTTAGTACCACAATCCTCATTTATGAGAACATCTTCTCTCGCCTTTCTCCCCTCCTTCTCTTACCATCTCATTTGACGTGATACGGGTTTCCGTAATTACATCCAATTGCTCGAATAACCTGTGTCTCATTCAAATTCCTTAAATAGGCTTCCAGTTAGGTTAACTCATTTCACCTGCAGTGGGGCCTTGAAAGCTCCCAAATTCCACTTTAACGTGGGCACCATCTTAACCTGGCTTCCCGATCGTTGCGCTTGCCTGATCTTAATTTATTTAATTCCTGCCTTATATGCAGATGATGCTGTGTTTCTCACTCAGATTTCTGTGGGTCTCCGAAGTCTTTTAAATTCTTTCATTGATTTCATGGACTCCTTAGACCTTTCAATCAAGTTTTCTAAATCGCATACTATGATGATTGGCAGTAAGAAGTCCATTAGCCGCAAGTTCCACCGTAGGGGGGGCAGAACTTACCAAAGTTTCTACTTTTCCTTATTTGGGGGGCATTGTTTGATGAAAGAGGGTCAATGGTGGCTCAGAGAGCACTCAAAAAGAACATCCTGGCAAGGGCAGCGGGTGCCACTATGGACTCTGCTAAGAGTTTAGGGGCTAAACCCGTACCCGCCCTAATAAAAGTCTATAGAGAAAAACGTATCCCAATGGCCACCTACGGTTGTGATGTGTGGAGGAGATACAGAGATGTAAATGAACTGCAGGTGGCCGAGAACAAATTCCTGCGTGGACTTCTTGCTGTTCCCACCTGCATCCCCTCCTTTATGATACACGAAGAGCTTGGTCTGGGTTATACTTCAGATCTTATTGCAGTAGCACCACTAATGTGCTGGTTGAGAATTTGGTCACGTCCCGTTCCTACTTTAAACCAACATCTTTTAGAGGATTGTATTGCACTTGAGGGGGCTTTGAGTATTCTCTGGCTAGGCTATGTCATGGAGCAGCCTAGGAGGATAGGCTTCCCTGAGCTGTCCATAAGCCCAAGGCCACTACGCCGCAGTAATATGAGGGACATCAAAAACATGTTTCGGCCAGGCGCATGGGGGAAAGGGAAAGTACCGAACTTGCCACACCCACAGTGGAACAATATTTAATGTTGAGCACAAGTCCACTAGGGCAGCCTTATTTGTTGTTATTAATAATGTCCACCACCGTTTCCTGCTGACCAGATTCAGATGTAATTTTATACACTGGATTTAAGCTATTCCTAAGGGTCTCAAATAAAGCGTGTTAGAAATTCGACAAAGATGAGTGTAAGTGGGGAGCGTCCTGCAGATTTAAGCATGCCTGTGGATCATGCGGGCGTAACCACCCCACGATCCGCTGCAGATGCAACACAGGGCCGGGGGCCAACAAAAAGAAGACAGGCGTAAAAAAATAAGGAAATATCTTATATCTAAATATCTTGATAGACATCTGCAACCGCTAGTTCAATCTATGTCTACGTACTTGAAGGACACCACAGACTTTCTTAACAAACTTAATCACATCCAGATTCAGGAATTCGATCAGCTCCTTTTATGCACCATTGACGTCAAGTCTTTGTACACTTCTATCCCTCACAATTTGGGTATACAGGCCATTGAATCTTTTCTGATTGACACTGATCAAGATGAGGACATGAAAATTTTCTTACTTGAGCTGATGCACTTCACTTTGTATCACAGCTATTTCACGTGGAACAATAACTACTATATTCAACTCTCCGGAACATCCATGGGAAATTGCGCTGCTCCAGCATACGCTAATCTTTTCATGCACCGTTTTGAACTTGATCACATACTAACACAGGAGGCTTGGTCAAAAAACTTACTGATGTTTAACAGGTATATTGACGACATCTTCCTAATTTGGAAAGGTTCCAAGATGGAATTACTATCCCTCATCACCCAACTCAACACCATAAATGAACGCATTCAATTCACCCATGAAATCAACCACAATCAGATTACCTTTCTGGATGTTGACATTTCCATATCTAACCATCAATTCATTACATCTGTGTTTACCAAAAGCACTGATCGCAATAACTTATTACATTTTTCCAGCTTTCATCAAAAATCACTCAAAAAACACTTACCATATTCTCAACTCTTGAGAATTAAACGCATTTCGTCTTCGGATGAGATCTATCAAGAACAAAGCCTTCGTCTTATTGACAAATTCAGGAAAAGAGCATACCCTGATCCCATCCTTCAAGAAGCTGTGGTAAGAGCAGAAACCAAAAATCGGAGAGAACTTCTACACCCTCAAGTTTCTACTACTCCTAAGGACTCACGTACAGTTTTTGTATCCAAATACTCTAGACAAAGTCAAAAAATCAAAACCACCATCCGAAAATACTGGCCGCTGTTACAATCTGAGCCTGACTTTAAAGGCATCTTTAATGAGTTGCCCATCTTTGCCTACCAAAGAACACATAATTTACAGCAACTACTTAACAAGAACCCTCCAGACTCCGCAAAAACATTTAAAGGCACCATCCCTTGTTTAAATTGTGGCGGCTGTAATAACATCATTAAGGGTACGACCTTCATGCATCCCTCTAAAGGCACACCCATCAAACTCAGGGTTACAGCCACATGCGACAGCAACAACGTAGTGTACCTGCTCAAATGCCCGTGTGGACTCCCTTATGTGGGCAAAACAGAAAGAAAAATGAAAACGAGACTCATTGAGCACAAAAGTAATATCAGAACTAAGAACATTAAATCAACTGTCGCAAAACACTACATGGAGAACAATCATAACTGCAGCCAACTTAGATTCCTGATTCTGGAACAAGTCAAAACGCAAAGAGGCAAAGACAATGGAGCTGTGTTATTACAGCGTGAACTTTACTGGATTCACAAATTGAACTCAGTTTACCCATATGGGCTCAATGAACGTTTTGTATACAGCTGTTTCCTGTAATTATGATCCTGTACCCTCTTATGTAATTTTGTTGCTGTACCTCTCTCAACCTTTACCCCTCCACTATTTTCATTCTCGTTTTTCCGTTTACTTATGTTTATATGTAACTTGTTTTTTTCATTTTCCATTATTTTCTTTTTTTCACTCACGTATTTCATTTCCCATCCTGATATTCTCTTTATTATTCTTAATTTTCACCGTCGTATTATTTTTGTCTTTACATCTAGTCTACTTACGTCAGTCTTTCCTTTAACTTCATTAACCACGTGACCAACTTGCGCGTTTTTTTGGGTTTACTACTTCCTATTTTGGACTTACTACTTCCGGGTTACACATATTTAGTTCCGTGTTTCAGGTGGCTTAGTTTCACTCATTCCGACGAGATTTCTTCACCGCTCACACGTTTGTGGCCAATCAGGTATTGATCTGTTCGCTTATAGCCTGGGGGTTATCTTCTGTTGCACTTGTTAACTACACGCTTTGTCTCTACGACCGGCACTTACGCCACTCGAATTATGTTGCATGCATCACTTCTCGCTAAATCTTTACTCACGTCGTGAAAACCGACATTTGCCTTTCTCCAGTTCTGTTCACATCTTGCTTAACGGGTTACCCCACCCTCCGACTCTATTTTTGTTTTACCGCACTGATCACCGATCTCTGTGCCTTTATTAATTCACCGCTCTCACCCCGTTTTATAACCGTCACTCTAGTTCCGTTGATTTTTTGTATTCAGTATACGTCCTGGATCTTTGGCTTACGTCCTCTTCCATCTACTTTTTTTCGTAGAATTCCCCCTGACGAAGGGCATGTCCCGAAATGCATCGGGGATATCTGTAAATAATTGGCTTAACATTCCCTGATGGATATACCATAATTTTGTGGTCTCAAACCACCATCACGTCAGCATGAATCATAAAATACAATGTGAATAATCATATGAACTTAATATGAATTAAAAAATACAAATTCACGAAACACCGTTTGCATTACTTTATTAAAGCGGCTCCTCCGCCACAGAGTGCTATTGTGAGGTCGTCTTTCCCAGAGACGCGTATTCTTCCAGTTTGATCCACACCTCTTCGATTAGGAGGTGGTCTCACCAGCACCTTAAAATTTTCAAACAGATACGACCTAACTAACCTTATCCACCTGTGAGTGCAACCGTCCTATCCATATTTCCAATTTGATCCCTCTAATCGACACGGTTGGCACCCGAATAACCTTCAACATGTCCTACGATGATATCGCCAAACTCACCGCAAACAAAGCAGAAACTTTTGGTTTTTCATCTGAAGAGACAAGCAGGATTTACGCCCTGATCCAGGACCCAGAATGCCTCACCACTAATACCGCTTCAACACAATCGATTATCAGACAGCTTCTATTCACAGCAAAACGGGAGATTAATCAGAGACTGCATGCTAGTACCCTTATTCGCTACCACAAAGTTCAACGCATACCTAGAGGATTACGCATCCCATTGAAGTCAACCCTTTGTAAAAATAACACGAGGTTCACTGAGCGCTGGTACGCCATTCTAAATAAGTGTTCTTTAGACCTTATCCTTCTGATAGTTGAAGAACTATCTATTCTTCTTGAAGAACTGGACAAAGAGGTTACGCAACTAAAACAAGATTTGAGCGAAAAAATGACCCCTGAAGAAATGACCAAAACTCTTGAAGACATTAATGGTCAACTTGACAAGTATCAAACTGAAATCAATGAAACAAAACTACGGAAATTCAAGAGAGACACCGTTGATTATAAGCTGGGAGAGGTGTATACATGGGCAGACGTATATGCTACACGCAGACAGCAAAGACCTTATAACCGGTCTACGGATGGTGAAACAACTTCATCTGACGACTCACAAACGCAACCCAGGAGACCTATGTCCAAACAAACAACGGGACCAAGCAATAATCAACCATCTACCTCTACTGAAACCCCCAACGAATCAGTTCCTTTTTTAGGAAGAGGCTCATCCGCACGAGACGAACCAGGAGGTCCCAACGCAAGAACAAAAGACACGCCTATAGCGAAATCAACAAGGAGCCAGAGAACCTAGTTATTAACATCTCCAAAACAGCTCTAACACCTCAACAAATTCAAACACTGCAAAAGGGGTCCTCTTTTGTACCTACATATAACACCAACAATTTGGAAACTCAAGTCAACTTGTTCAAGTTCATGCGAAACCTTCGACTTAAACATTTTTTTACCAACGTTATCGAACCCACCACTACTCAAGACAAAGGAACACTTATGGACTTACGTCCAAAAAGTAAATTCATGGCCCCTACAAGTCATAAAATTCTAGATAATTTTGAATTGATTGTAGGAAAAGAGCTAACCCAACTTTGTTCTGAACAACAACCTAAAGTTAGTAACCTATCCACTAAAGAACATAACACCATCCAACAACTATCAAGAGACAAAAACATCACATTTTGCAAAGCGGACAAAGGCGGGGCTCTTGTTATTTTGGATACTTCTTTTTACATCGACAACGTGGAAAGTCACGTTAACGATTCTAACACCTATCAAAAACTTATGACTGACCCTACCACAGAATTCTCCCTTATTTTGTCAACCATCATCAATAAGGCATTACAATCTGGCACCATCAACGACAGAGACAAACGTTTTCTCTTAGTAGAACATCCAAATGTCCCGTATCTGTACATGATACCAAAGATTCATAAAAATCTGGAGAAACCACCATTCAGACCGATTGTCTCCACCAGGAACTCAATTCATGAACCTATTGGTAAATATCTTGATAGACATCTGCAACCGCTAGTTCAATCTATGTCTACGTACTTGAAGGACACCACAGACTTTCTTAACAAACTTAATCACATCCAGATTCAGGAATTCGATCAGCTCCTTTTATGCACCATTGACGTCAAGTCTTTGTACACTTCTATCCCTCACAATTTGGGTATACAGGCCATTGAATCTTTTCTGATTGACACTGATCAAGATGAGGACATGAAAATTTTCTTACTTGAGCTGATGCACTTCACTTTGTATCACAGCTATTTCACGTGGAACAATAACTACTATATTCAACTCTCCGGAACATCCATGGGAAATTGCGCTGCTCCAGCATACGCTAATCTTTTCATGCACCGTTTTGAACTTGATCACATACTAACACAGGAGGCTTGGTCAAAAAACTTACTGATGTTTAACAGGTATATTGACGACATCTTCCTAATTTGGAAAGGTTCCAAGATGGAATTACTATCCCTCATCACCCAACTCAACACCATAAATGAACGCATTCAATTCACCCATGAAATCAACCACAATCAGATTACCTTTCTGGATGTTGACATTTCCATATCTAACCATCAATTCATTACATCTGTGTTTACCAAAAGCACTGATCGCAATAACTTATTACATTTTTCCAGCTTTCATCAAAAATCACTCAAAAAACACTTACCATATTCTCAACTCTTGAGAATTAAACGCATTTCGTCTTCGGATGAGATCTATCAAGAACAAAGCCTTCGTCTTATTGACAAATTCAGGAAAAGAGCATACCCTGATCCCATCCTTCAAGAAGCTGTGGTAAGAGCAGAAACCAAAAATCGGAGAGAACTTCTACACCCTCAAGTTTCTACTACTCCTAAGGACTCACGTACAGTTTTTGTATCCAAATACTCTACACAAAGTCAAAAAATCAAAACCACCATCCGAAAATACTGGCCGCTGTTACAATCTGAGCCTGACTTTAAAGGCATCTTTAATGAGTTGCCCATCTTTGCCTACCAAAGAACACATAATTTACAGCAACTACTTAACAAGAACCCTCCAGACTCCGCAAAAACATTTAAAGGCACCATCCCTTGTTTAAATTGTGGCGGCTGTAATAACATCATTAAGGGTACGACCTTCATGCATCCCTCTAAAGGCACACCCATCAAACTCAGGGTTACAGCCACATGCGACAGCAACAACGTAGTGTACCTGCTCAAATGCCCGTGTGGACTCCCTTATGTGGGCAAAACAGAAAGAAAAATGAAAACGAGACTCATTGAGCACAAAAGTAATATCAGAACTAAGAACATTAAATCAACTGTCGCAAAACACTACATGGAGAACAATCATAACTGCAGCCAACTTAGATTCCTGATTCTGGAACAAGTCAAAACGCAAAGAGGCAAAGACAATGGAGCTGTGTTATTACAGCGTGAACTTTACTGGATTCACAAATTTAAATCAGTTTACCCATATGGGCTCAATGAACGTTTTGAATACAGCTGTTTCCTGTAATTATGATCCTGTACCCTCTTATGTAATTTTGTTGCTGTACCTCTCTCAACCTTTACCCCTCCACTATTTTCATTCTCGTTTTTCCGTTTACTTATGTTTATATGTAACTTGTTTTTTTCATTTTCCATTATTTTCTTTTTTCCACTCACGTATTTCATTTCCCATCCTGATATTCTCTTTATTATTCTTAATTTTCACCGTCGTATTATTTTTGTCTTTACATCTAGTCTACTTACGTCAGTCTTTCCTTTAACTTCATTAACCACGTGACCAACTTGCGCGTTTTTTTGGGTTTACTACTTCCTATTTTGGACTTACTACTTCCGGGTTACACATATTTAGTTCCGTGTTTCAGGTGGCTTAGTTTCACTCATTCCGACGAGATTTCTTCACCGCTCACACGTTTGTGGCCAATCAGGTATTGATCTGTTCGCTTATAGCCTGGGGGTTATCTTCTGTTGCACTTGTTAACTACACGCTTTGTCTCTACGACCGGCACTTACGCCACTCGAATTATGTTGCATGCATCACTTCTCGCTAAATCTTTACTCACGTCGTGAAAACCGACATTTGCCTTTCTCCAGTTCTGTTCACATCTTGCTTAACGGGTTACCCCACCCTCCGACTCTATTTTTGTTTTACCGCACTGATCACCGATCTCTGTGCCTTTATTAATTCACCGCTCTCACCCCGTTTTATAACCGTCACTCTAGTTCCGTTGATTTTTTGTATTCAGTATACGTCCTGGATCTTTGGCTTACGTCCTCTTCCATCTACTTTTTTTCGTAGAATTCCCACTGACGAAGGGCATGTCCCGAAATGCATCGGGGATATCTGTAAATAATTGGCTTAACATTCCCTGATGGATATACCATAATTTTGTGGTCTCAAACCACCATCACGTCAGCATGAATAATAAAATACAATGTGAATAATCATATGAACTTAATATGAATTAAAAAATACAAATTCACGAAACACCGTTTGCATTACTTTATTAAAGCGGCTCCTCCGCCACAGAGTGCTATTGTGAGGTCGTCTTTCCCAGAGACGCGTATTCTTCCAGTAAAAAAATAAGGCACAGGCCCCGCTGAGCAGGGGCAAGGGGGCAGGGGGCGTAGGACAGACGCTTCCCACCCCCATCAGGACAAGCAGACTACTGCAGCTGTTACAGGGGTACCGCAAAGCAAGTGAGAGACAGCTACCAGCAGAAGGTTTCACACAGGGTTTTCCAATACATTACAAAGGGCCGAAGGGGGCAGATCCTGAACCTGAAGTCGGTGAGGGACAACCCCGGGGTGGCTAGGGAGAAAGTAGAGAAGGAAGTGCAGCTAGGACGGGTGGCCGGGCCTTTCAATGCCCCCCCCCCCCGCTGACAGACATGGTAGTCTCCCCGCAGGGGGTTGTTCCTAAAAAAGAGTCGGAGAAATTCCGGCTGATCCACCACCTCTCCCACCCAGAAGGGGAATCGGTCAATGATTGGTTGGACCAAGGCGAGTGCACATTGGCATACGCATCAGTTGACAATGCGGTGGACTTGATCAGGCAGGAGGGAAAGGGTGCCCTGATGGCTAAATCGGACATAGAATCAGCCTTCAAGCTACTGCCAGTTCACCCAGACAGCTACCATGTATTGGGTTTCAAGCTGGATGGCCAGTATTACTACGACAGGTACCTACCCATGGGGTGCTCAATATCATGCGCTCACTTTGAGGCTTTCAGTAGCTTCCTAGAATGGGAGCTGGGGGTGAGGGCCACAAAAGGTGGGCGGGTGTACTACTTAGACGACTTTCTGTTCATCGGGAAAGCAGGCACGAAGGAGTGCGACAACCTCCTAGACAAGTTTGTACAGATGGCGCAGGAGTTAGGCATTACCCTGGCGCAGGACAAAACATAAGGCCCAACAACAAAATTGTCTTTTCTGGGAATTGAACTAGACTCGTGGCCGGGACATGCAGACTGCCGCCAGATAAGGTAGCCGACTTGCGTGAATGCATAAAACAAATGAGACAGCAAAAGAAAGCAACGCTAAAGGAAGTGCAGCAATTGCTCATAAAACTAAATTTCGCCACAACGGTGATTCCCGCGGGGCGCATGTTCACCAAGCGGCTAGCCGGGCTAACCAGGGGCATGACACAGAAACACCACAGGGTCTGCATCACACAAGGGGTGAAGGAGGACCTGGCACAGTGGGACCGTTTTTTGGCAGATTTCAATGGCACCCTGATATGGAGAGACCCCTGGGTACATGCGCATGAGCTAGAGCGCTACACTGACTCAGCAGGGGGATATGGCTTTGGGGCAATACTGGGACCCTCCTGGACAGCAGGAGAATGGCCAGAGAATTGGCAAAGAGCAGGGTTAACAAAAAACATAGCACTGCTTGAGTTATTCCCTATAATTGTGGCATTCCACATTTGTTCACTGGAGAGACAACCAGGAAGAACAGACAACACCAGAAGCGAGACCCAGCACGAGCAGGAACCAACAGGAATACTAAACCTCAGTTCTAAGACTCTCTCCCCGGTACAACAGAATGTTCTAAACAAGGGACTAGGCTTTGTACCTACGGCCAGGACAAATTTATTCAATTTAAGGATTGAATTGTCAGAATTTTTCCGAAAACTGAGATTATCAGTATTTTTTGCAGATGCAGACAATACACAAGAACCAGCTGAGGACAAAAACACCGGCCTCAGAAGAAAATCTCGTTTTACTCCACCCAACCACACTATGCCACCCGCCCTCCTTGCTTTTGAGAAGGCAGTCACACTAGAAGTGGATGAAATGAAAACGAATGAACAGAAAGTTTTTAATAACTTGACCTCGACTGAACGAGAAGCAATCAGAAATATCGATTGCATGAATGATATCATTATCAAACCAGCGGATAAGGGTGGCGCCACAGTTGTGATGCCCTTGGAAAATGTACCAACAAGAATGCAGAAAACTACTGGATGATCAACGCAATTACAAACGATTGCAGAGAGATCCCACAGAAGGATTGAAACAAAATATAGCAACTATGGAAAAGACAGCAGCTGAAGAGGGGTGGATTACGACAGCAGAAGCAGCCTTTTTGGTAGAACCCAATCCAAAAATTCCCTATTTCTACATTCTACCAAAAGTGCATAAGAATGTGAACCCACCACCGGGAAGACCAATTGTTTCCGGAATTGGTTCACTTTTGGTTCACTTTTGGAACCATTGTCGAAATTCAGAGATTATTTTTTAAGGCCCATTGTCCACAGGATGCCGTCATACCTGAAAGATACCCGAGATATTCTCAACAATCTCCAGCTGATACCATACAATGTATCCACAGATCTATTGATTACTTTAGATGTGGAGGCGCTGTATACCAGCATCCCTCAGGAAGCCTCCCTACAAGTAATCGAAACTCTGTTAAGGAATGAAGAATGGACATCCATCACTCCCATACAGTTCATCATTGACTGCGCGAGATTGGCACTAACAAAAAACTACTTCGAGTATGATGGTGATTTTTTCTTACAGACTCATGGCACTTCCATGGGCATGACCTGTGCACCTAGTATAGCATGTCTATAGCATGTCTATATGTCCATGATTTTGAAACCAACTTTATCTACACCGATACTAACCCGTATGTTGACAACATGTCGGTGTGGAAGCGATACATTGATGACATCTTCCTTATATGGAAAGGGAACGAAGCAACAGCAGAAGACTTTCTGAACTGGTTAAATTCAAGAGACCAATATCTCAAGTTCACAATGACTGTAAAAAGAGACTGGGTTACCTTCCTCGACCTAAAAATCTGGCCCGATAAAGGCAAATTGAAAACGGAGGTTTTTTATAAACCTACAGATGTGAACAACTTACTGAGATACGACAGCTTTCATCCGAAAACCTTGAAAGATAACCTACCAGTAGGACAATTTCTAAGACTACGCAGGAATTGTACAGAGAAGGAAACATACATGGTACACGCAAAGAAATTATCACAAAAGTTACACTCTAAGCTGTATCCACCACGGCTAGTAAAACAAGCTAACAAGAGGGCAATTAACAACTCAAGGGAAGCATTACTGGAATCTCATCTCAAACCTGAGAATAAGAGAATAGTGTGTGTTACCACCTTTGGCACTGAATCCAACAAACTAAAGGGGATCATATCAAGTCACTGGAAGACCCTAAACTCAGGAACCCTTAATTTACCCAAACCCCTCTTTGCATTCAAACGCGGCAAATCCCTACGGGACTCAATAGTACACACTCGCCCCATGAAGAAGACAGGAACCAGAGATAACACAAATACACTATGGGACTTACCCGTAGTTGTAGGACACTTTCCATGTGGGAGCTGTAATGGGTGTACCCTAACAAAAGCAAGTAAAACCATCGATCTGGGGCTACAAACACCATGGGAACAGAGGTCATTTTCGAATTGTAACAGCCAGAATGTGGTGTACATCATGACCTGTAAATGTAATCTGAGGTACATTGGTATGACTTCACGTAAAGTCAAAACACGATTGAATGAACACCGCAGCACCTTCCGATGCGGAAAAACGGTCACAAAGATGATGCGCCATTTCCAAACGCTGGGACATAGTGAGAATGATTTCACTTGGTCAATTATTGAAAAACTGCCCAACCAATGCAATGATAAACAACTGTTGAAAGCAGAACAACGATGGATCTACCGATTGTCAAGTGTCAGCAATGGGTTAAATGAGGAAATTCCGTGGTCTATGTTAACATGAGCAGGGCCCTACACACAGTTTGAACGCCACTGATATTGATTAGTACTGATTAGTATCTACTCTCAACAAAAAAGTACCAACACACTAATCGATAAAAAATCAACTAATATTTGAGATGGAGATTCACATGTTTTATACGAATGGACACTAACCGGGTGTTAGAGGTTGCACTGATACGTGTGTCTTTAACAACCACAGACCGCACGAAACGCGGATTACATCGAGGTAACCAATGATCGGTTCTTGACTAAGGGTAATCCCTAGGTAGATCTGGGGGCCGCTCTTCCACTCATTGTTAGCAATTTCTTAGTACAATAATTGTTGGAGGTGGGGTTAGTTGCCCCTTACATAGGCACACGAGAACAAGCCTGTGACACAAATGTAAATGGGATATGGTTTCTTAATGTTATCCGACATTGGTAGTTCCGCACTGTGCATCTGGATGTGAGGGATTGTGAACATGATTCCAGTTAGCGCGGAGAAGGTTCCTTCCTTTTCCGTAATAAGGTGCAAACACGCCAATACCGGCCCTGCAGCCTACATCTCCCAGAAATTCACCATGGACGCGTCACACAGCAGACACCTGAGCAACCTTGACGTATGCACGTCCAATCGTCTATCCACGTGACAGACCGTATCCAATCACACAATACGTTGTTCACGCTACACGGAAGACGGACGGAAGCTCACTAATTATTTAAACCACAACACACACACTAGATTCACACGGCGGCGGGCAGTGAACACTATAGGTGTATCCACGGTGACCGATCTTTGACGAAGTAAGATGCAGCTGATTCGATCGTGTGTCTGCCTAATGAAGTGCGTGTGTGTCGGGGTTTCTAAGTACTCCTATACAATATTGTGCGTTTGGTATGAGAACGCGTAATATTTAAACTACCTTCTGTAACCTTACGCTACCATCAGTGTCCTGTATAATTGAATAATGACGGGGATCTAGTTATTTTAACATGGTCTCACGGTCAATAGGTCCGAGCATAAATAACCGGAGCCCGCCCCATGTTACGGTTTGAGAGAATAATGCAGAGGTCTGCACTTGAGAACGTGAGAAATATTATCACATATACGGAAGGGCTTAGTATTAACTTTCATATCACGGGTGATGCAGCAAGCAAACGTGTAGCTTTCCACATAAAACTGGTGAAAGCACGTGATGTTCTGAAGCTGTAATCACACGATCACCATTTTTATCCTTCATGATTTGTTTTATACCCTTAGTGTGTGACTACAAGACGGCACCAAAAATCACGTGACCCGCATGGTGCAATCTAGCACCGATCAGTAGGTGAGAATGGATATCTGACGAACACAGCTTTAGCATTTGACAAGAAGGTGTAGGTTTGGAAAGGATATCTGGTTCACACACCGTGCACCGATTAAATATTCCCTAGTTTTGCCCCCACCTTTTTAAAATTAAACACGGGGTACACAGGAAATTACAATGTTATTACCCCCGAGGTTACTTGGAGATCGATTTTGAGAGTTGAATTCCGTATGGTTAGGGGTAGAGAGTTTTTAAAATAGTCACACTCAAGCTAGATGTGCGGAATATGACACTAACAAACACAATGGAGTAGACGATATCGCACCAATCACGGGTGGAGTGATATAGCCACACAGAGTTGAGTTATAGATGTCACTATGGGTGTGAGTCCAAAATAGAGTTCTAACATGATTTTGACACTATTTTCTCCTTCTAGAAAATCTACTGGATTCCAAACTATAGGTGAGTGCAATAGTCCTCATTTTTTACCTGGGTTTGCATGTATTTCATGATCAAACTTGAGTCAGGGAAACCAACTACTAGAAAAGACAGCCCTGAAGAAGGCCCCAGACCCTTGTGGGCTCTGTGCGCGGGCCGAAACATGTTGGCATAAGAAGTGGGTACATTTGAAACAATAATTTCAAAACAACCCCATCACAGCATACGCTTTTTATTTGGTACCCCAGGTACCCCAAGAATAAAGTTTCGAATCAGGGGTATACCTGGAGGTATTTTTAGTATCTACCACTGAACTGGTTCCCTGCATAACCAGAGAAAATTTATATAAGAACTCCCATCACATCTTTTGGTTGAGTCCGCCCAGGTAGTACCATCTTACCTGGGTGTGGAAAGACGCCAATGATGAAGCATGTCACTATCAGTGAGTGAGGCGTCTTCTCCAATATCTGTGGATATCCCATCACTTCCCATGGTTATGTCTAACGACAACATCTGTTATATAGGACAATCTGGGTCAATTTATTGTTTTTACAATTGACTCCAAACACCTATTGAACCGTAATCGGGGACATAGGTACCAGCAGTTGCTTCTGTGATATTATATTATTCCACATTTGGGCCCAGCAGCTGGCGAACAGGCAAATTGCACTCTGGTCAGACAACAGTGCAGTGGTACAGGCCATTAACACAGGGTCGGCGAAATGCACAGCTGTAGGGACACTGTTGCGAAGACTAGTCGGCTGCCAGATGCAGGACAACTATGCAATTAGGGCACGCCACATTCCAGGAACAGACAACTCAGTGGCAGATGCCATTTCTTGTTTTCAGTGGGACAGATTCAGAGAACTCGCCCCAGCAGCGGACAGAAAGATGACCAAAATGCCAGGGCAATGGTTCAGGCCAGTTCTGGCACTGGCTAACTTCACTATGAAGGAGGGTATTCAGTCTTTCACAAGGAGCTCATCCACATATCAAGAGTTCCCTTAAGCGCCAGGAAATACCATGGTAATACTTACTTTTTTGAGCACATGGATGATGGCCAGCAGTTTCTCCAACTATGAAGGTGTGCAAAATCCATTTAAAAACAAAACAAGCATTGACAAAGCCAAAAGGCTGGTGCCCGGCACCAGAGCTATAAGCTTTGCCAATGCTTGTTTTTATTTATCTGTGGAGCAAAACTGTTCTGCAAAAAAATCATATTTGATCTGTGAGAAATTCACATATTTTATTAATTTTCTTGTGGATCAAAATTGTTCTACAAGGATACATCCAGATTTGCTCTGTGGGTGTCTGTGTGGCGTGCAGTAATCCCTGGCAATATGAGATCTGTAGAGAACCCCAAGATCCGCCCAAATAACTCTCAAACCGGGGATATCTTGTGTGTTATCCAGTCCTCCCTGGGCCTCATTTCCCTGATGAGAGCCCCACAAACCACCCAAAACTACTCGAACTAGTCATCTGTTAGTTCTTGGAATGTTTTTCCATCGATTTTATGTGCATTTTAAGATATTTTAATAACTTGCTACTGCGTACTAAAAACAAAGCTTCCAACCAGCACTAGGTATGGGTAGAACTCAGCATAAATTATGTTTTTAGCCAAGAAGGAGAAATCAGCTCTGTAAATAAGGAGCCCTTCAGATCAATGCACTAAGCAATCTCTCAAAGATGCTCTTTGTAAATAATTTCAGTTTAATCTGAGGCACCAAAGTCTAAAGAGAGTCAAAGCAATGTGAAATATATGTAAGACACAATAGAACGGTTAGAAAAAGCCAAGTCTTGGCCTGATGAACTTAAATATGATATTTACAAGAATCGTATGAGTGAACCCTGAGGAACCTAAACTTTAGGAGCACTGAAACGTGTCAGCAACAGATGATATAACACGAAGCACTGTTGACAAGAAGATGTCTGAAGTGGAAGAACCAAAAAAGTGAAAAGTGGAGTAACTCTTTTCTTTGAATACCCTTGGTATAGGTACGTCCCCCCTCCATTATACAGAGATTGATCACAAGAAGGAACATGCCACAGCCCTTACACAGGGAGTTCAGCCTTTCACAAATCTTGGTGGACCGTGAGAGCCAAAGGAGGGTGAGCCCTCACACTAGCTCACCAGTCATTCCTTCGATAACTTCCTGCCTACTCACTGCGGAAGGTGAGCGAGCGCCCTGGGCGTAGTTGGGAGTACAGACTTACCAAAGACCCATGGAGTGTAAAACCACCAGGAACCTGTCTGATGACATGCAGCCTCACTAGGAATCAGTGCAATGGGGAAAGGTATGCGATCTGCATTATGAATTATACATGTTCCCGAGACAGTGGGTATGAGAAAGTAAATGTAGTGAGTCTCGGCAGGGACACTCAACTTCCTGTGATTCTGGGCAAATCACTTAATCTCACCGTGCCTAACAACAATGAATGTGTCAGTTTGTAACGCAACTGGTGCTCATGTAAAGTGCCCTGATACCTTCAGGTCTAGTTCGCGCTATATAAAAGTCTCAGCAAAAAAAAAGTTGCTGCGTTGCCTCACAATGTGATGGGGAGGAGTGCCATGGGCATTACGGTGGGTGTTCCCACATAACACCCATGGTGTTTGACACATTCCCAGATTTATAGTGTTCTGTAAACCTGGGAATGCGTCAAGAGGCACAACGAGGAGAAATAACTTTATTTCTCCTTGATTTTTCCTCTTTCTATGTGTGCTGCTTTCAGTAGCACACGTAGAAGGCGAAATTCACCTTCATTGATTCTTTTTTTGCAGGAAGGTGATCCTTCCTGCACAAAGACAATCATTCCCACAACGAAGAGGATGTGGCCTAACGGCCAGAGCTGCCAACCAGGTTAGAGTCTCGTCGGCGGCTCAGCATCCCGTGATTCTGGGCAAATTACTTAATCTCTCCGTGCCTACAAAAACAAGCATTTGCAATGCAATAGGTCTCGCATTTACGCGAGTTTGAGCTATTGACATTGCAAATGACAATGCCTTTTATTTTTGTTTTCATTTTTAAAACATAACTAAAAGGCATTGTCATTTACAATGCCAATAGCTTAAACTCGCATAAATGCGAGACCTATTGCATTGCAAATGCTTGTTATGTCTGTTGACTGCAGGTCGAATAATTTGATGCCACGGGTAGCTGGAGAAATGGCTGGTCTTCAGCCGACGCGACGTTTGCTTTGGGACATATTTCAAAAGCCTACACATCTGGCCTTCGAAATGAGGGTTGACGTCCTGTTGATTCTTTCACGTCACGAAGTCAAATCTGACTATTAGCCCCTAACATCCATAATCAATGATATTATATTGTTCACTGGAGCGTCTGGGCAAAACGAGAGAACTTGGGGAGAGAGTGGGAATTGGACCCTACAGAGTTTCGTGCTCATCTCTACTATTCCCTCATCTTAAAATCAATGGTTTGCTCTGCGCCGTGAATAGCAGCACTTCATTCACTACTGAGTATCAGTTTGATCATTGTTTAAGCAACACTCAGTCAGAAACTATTGCATATGTTCCTGGTGCGGAGAAAAGAACCACACTAACACAAGATGTGTCACAGGCAGGATTTTTGTGGCGCACGAAAAGGATCCCGGATCACCTGTTCTGGGTGATATAAATCAGTACTTCGGGAACTGAACGCGATGGTTTGCCAGCGCCAATCTTAGCTCGGTTTAACTGTGACGTCTAAGTCTAATATACGCGTCATGTAGAGTCAGACGGGCATTTTACGCAGGCTCGGAATTGCGTTGGGCGAAATGCGTTCGCTGCATATGTTTTTCTGTCTTTGAGAAGAAAGAAAAGAAATAAAAGGAAAATCAAGCATAAACCGACTCATTGCATACTTCAGCAAGAAATTTGGATGTGACTTTGTGTTTTTCATTTGCCCCTGATTTTGTGTGTTTGTAAATGCTTCATGTGTGACCATCTGGCAGCTGTATGTTTGAGATGGGCAATGTCTATGCAGTCTTGCATTTGTGATTACTTTAGGTGGTGCAGTGACTGAGTTCCCTAGCTGCTAATACTTTTTCAGAAAAAAAAACTGCAAAACGCAGACACCCTTGCACCATGAATGTTTGGTGCAAGGGTGCCTGTGTTTGCTCATGGCACCCAATTGAGCTCCAGGGTAGGGAAGGAGGACAGGAATGCACGTACCTGATAGATAAAGTGCATTCCTGCCCTTTTCTTTTGTCGTAGGGCAGTGCATCAGGAAGGCTTGCAGAGCTGCCCTACAGAAAAATATTGTAAATGAGTCCCAGAATGCATTGGTTGGGACATATGCAGTCTCCGCATGAGACTTCCGGATACAGGCTTCAGAGACACTTAGAGGTTCGAAGATGGACAGAACTCATAGTTGTTTTCCTCTTTCTCCAAACATGTGGCAGGACATACGCTCTGACTCAGCAAATGGTGATGGGCCCAAGTCATTTTCAGACGAAAGTGCAGATCTAAGACATTAGCTATTTTTTAGGTCGAGCGTACAGCGCTTGCGCTGTCGCTTAGCGACCTTTTGTGTATGGTTTAGGAGTTGAACTCCACCCATTCTTAGCCGATTGCTTGTATTGGTCTCTGTTAGTGCCCTTTAAAAATGCTTGCTTTAAAATGGGCAACCCGCCGCCTTTCTCCCTCCTCCTCGTTTCCGGTTTCCCCAGTGCAGCACCGACCAACTACTACATTATTACGTCCTACATGTTTACGTCTTCGTTGGGGGACTACTTTTGTTCTTTGTGCGTTTCCCTGCCTCAGCGCCACACTTGTTTTACGTCCGCTGGGCACCTTTGTTCCTTGTTATGTTTATGTAACCAGCGTGGCCGCCTTAGCTGATATAATGGGTATTTACGGCCGCATGTTTGTTTGTTTTTTCTATTTTTTAACTTTTGGTAGAATCGTGCGCCCAGGCTTTAGCTTTGAATATCTTAGGCAAAAGCGTGGGTGCCGCAATTGGTTCAAAAGTAAATAAATAGAAAATAAATGTGCATTTTTTTCTATTTCTTGACTTTAGAAGCAATTGTGGCACACGCGCTTTAACTTAAGATGTTTAAATCTAAAGCGCGTTTGCCACCATTGTAACAAAAGCAAACAAATAGAAAGAAAAAAAAACGCGTCCACCATTTTCTTCTGTTTTGTTTACTGTTCTTGCAATGGCGGCACATGGCTTTAGCTTTAAACATCTTAAGCTAAAGCGCAGTGCCGCAATTGCTTCAAAAGTAAATAATAGAAAAAAAGATTTACATTTTTTTTATTTCTTGACTTTTTTCGAGTCATCGTGGCACTGCGCTTTAGCTTATTGCACTGGTCCTTTGGTGCCCCATCTCTGTAACCCGGGAATGTCAGGTAAAATTGCTGCGCTCAGTTGCAGTGTTGTGTGCCGTCACCTCAGTGACTTCAGCCCGACATCTACGGGGAATCTTCATTATCTGTTGATGTGCGCAAAGATAGCGTTTTAACTCACAGTGCTTCCATGATGGCTGCCAAGTAAAACATTCCTGCCCTGGTCTCTTGACTGCTCCCAAGCCTCCCCATCTCCCTGGTATCTGTTTAACTAGACTCAGGGGCCTCTTAGAGAGTAGACGTGCGCTTTGATGTCCATTCACTGCCGCTAGGAAGTTTAAGGAAGAAGTGTGCGATCAGCATGTCTGACTGGGCTCTGTTTAGGGGCACTGGCAACTGCCACCGGATTGGGCTTTGTTTAGGGGCGCTTGCAGCTGGCACACAGGTTTTTAGTGCCAATATCGGCAACACTCCCCATCCCTCCCACAGCAATCACTTAGAGAAATAATCAGACAAGACACAATTTTAGTGGAGAAAATTGCTGCAGGTTTATTTGCATAACAGGTATGCCAACATGGTGGGTTATCTTACGAGCGATCCCACGGCAGGCAGCCCCTCGCCGCCTGCCCACCTGATGAGCCAAAATACACCATGGCCTTAGCCAACCGGTGTTTGTTAGGTTTGGGGAAGGGGATAGCCCCTCCCACCGGTGGACAACCAATCCACCCCCTTACTCACGCCCCCTCATCTCAGGGGGGGGCGCAGCGTTGCAGGCATTCCCCGGTTGCTCAGGTCCACAACCGCCTGTAGGACTAACGGGGCGCCGTCGCTCCTCCAGGGTCCAACGCGAGGACCTCCCTGGGGATATTTGGCTTTAGCACCCTTACTGTGCTCCTGCAGAGGGTACGCTTCTGTACCTTACAGCCTCTGGATCGCCCTGTAACTCCGCCTGCAACACAAAATAATAAGTTAGATAAATACACCCCCACGCCTGTATGCCGGGTAAGCGGTGGGGAGGGAAAACGGCGTCCAGGCAGAAGAAGAAATAGGGCAATCAATGGGCGGGAGAGGTATAAGTACCTCTCCCCCCCACCCCCTCCTGCCCGGAAGTGACGTGGGCAAGGGAGACCCTCGAGGGTCCCAAACGCTGGGAGGCTGACTCGTTGTGTGCCATCCTGTGGCACTAAGGGGGGCCGCCCTCTTAGGAGGGCCCCCTGCGTGGGCCCGGGGCAGCCCTGCAGACTCTCTGCATGCAGGTCTTCTTAGTAAGACAAAGCGGATGCTTACAGTGCCCTCCTGTACTCTGGAGTTACATTCCCATGTACTCAGGCTACAGCTATTTAGAACACTCCAGCCCGCTCCTGGTGCTGGCCTCCGCAGCAGACTTTAGTCTTCTGCCCTCCGCAGCAGACTTTAGTCTTCTGCCCTGAATTAGTCTACCCATGCTGTCTGACTGACTGACCGTGTTTGGTGGGGGAACAAGCGTGTTTACTTGGTCGCATTAGCCAGCATATGCTTTACGTCACTTCAGTTTAATTCTGTGGTGTAGATTGATTTGATTGGTGTATGTCGACCGCTCGCGATGTGACGGAGGTAATATTTCCTTTATTTCCAATCCTACGAATGTGTTGCTCCCTCGCTCACTAGTTTTTTTCAGGCAACGAGTGATTTGCCCAGAATCACAGGATGTTGAACTCGGTACCCCACTTCCAAAGTCGACAGCTCTGGTCCTTATGCCACATCTTCCTAACCCTCAGAAACACGTACTTGGAGTTTACAAAACAAAAACCATCAATGCTGCCATGTGGTTGGGTCACCAGGTGCAAGCAGATTTACAGTGGGATTAACAGGAGTGCATTCCCTGCGCTGGCGGAGGGGGAGGGGCAGTGGGGGGGTTACTGAAAATCCATAGGACCTGTCAGAGGTGGATGAATTTGAAACCTTCCTTTGTTCTGTGCAAAATTACTAAACGTACTACACAACAGTGGAGAATCCTCGGTGCTACAGTGTACCGCGATGTTTCAGTAGGCTTTGCCATCCGTATACAGAGTAGGGCTTTTCCACCACGCAAATGGCGACGTTTTTATAACGATGCGTTTATTTTATAGCATCTTGTTTCCTCTTAATAACCACGCTACTACACTTAGCAATGACGACCGCGCAGCCTTTAAAGGAAGGCATCTTGGTCGGCAGAGAGATTGCCTGGTTGACACATCTTATGGTCTCATTCGTTTATGCAGCACAGCCCTACTTAAGGTTAAATAGAACCTTGATTGTTTGAGTTTTACACCTTTTTAAACCCCAGTACGGGTCCTACAGAATATACAAAGCCCTTCATTAAAACGCAGCAATAACCTTAAACTTAACAGTTCTAACATGCACAGAGAATACAGGGTAGCGTTGGCTCTAACAAGAAGTTTCATTTTTTATTTTAACTTAAACACTGCGCGCTCTGCAGTACAACAGGTATTGCTTTTTCAATACTTTGAACTATTGGTATTGTAAATGACAATGCCTTTTAATATTATTAAAGGTATTGCCATTTGCAATACCAATAGCTCCCAAACTTGAAATTGCGAGACCTGTTGCATTGTAAATGCTTGTTTTCATTGTGACCATCGCAGCCCTGGCTCTGATTGTGAGCACGACAAACTACACACTTGACAATATATACGGGACACACATGACTCACGGCTCAGCACGGCAGGTGTGTGTAAAAAGTGAAACACTTCCCAACTGTAACCCATGTTAGAGTTAGCTGTGTGTCCTACTGCTGCTGAAGTACTGAGAAGATGGGGTCGAACACAGCTGCCGACTTTGAGACTTGGGAACCAGGTTTGGATCTCAGCGTCTGTTCACCATCCTGTGATTCTAGGCAAATCACTTGATCTTCCCTTTCCTAGAAAAACAAAAGAACTAAACGAAACTGACCTTATATATTGAAATCTGGGGCTTATGTAAAGCGGATTAATATCCTTGGGTCAAGCTCGCGCCACATTAGACAGCAAAAAAATTGAATAACAAATTTCTTCTGTCTTTGAATATCTCAGACTGTCTCAAACTGGACAGAAGTGCTGTCAGTTTTGACTCAAAGCCCCTTTTGAACCTGTTGTATTCTGCAGTCGGGGGGAGGGGGGTATGAGGAGAGGGAGGAGCAGAAGGGTATGAGCTGTGTCTAAGGGGGTTGGGGAGGGAGCGGCTGCCCCGGTGTGACGATGACACTCGGAAGGAGCTACTTACAAATATCGCTTTTGGCTTTTCTTATCTTTCGACAGTCTATCTTGCTTGTAATGATACGTTACCAGATATTTAAACGCGCTGACGTCGGCAATGACGTGCCCCCTCTTTTCAAACAATTAAATGAAGGTGTGTTATGTTAATTGACGGAGTTGTTTGTGTCCCGAAACAAAGGCCTTGAGTAGAGGTCCCCTGCGGAGGCGAGATGTCAGTCCCGTGCTACTTCAACACCCCTCGCGCCCAGAAGAGATGGAACTTCCCAAAGGGAGCTGAAAGTTATGGGGAATTCTCAGTAACCCCCCCCCCCCCCCAACACACACACTTCTCGTCTGCGCCCCTCTGCCTCGGAGATCTCACAGGAAACCGAAAGGGTGGATTTTTTTTACGGTATAAATCTATTGCATATTTGTGATAAATTCAGGAGATTCAGAATTGAAAGAAGGGACACCCACAGTGATCGTGTTGAGGGAGACTGTACGAGGCCATGCCCCCCTACACTCCAGAGGTCACAACATGGAGCTCTGTGTGTGAAACATACCTGGCCGTGGGCCAGTCCCTGCACTCCTGATGTCACCATATCTAGCTCTGGTGTGAACCCAGGAGCTCTGTGTGTGAAACATATCTAGTCGTGGCACAGGCCCTCACTCCTACTGTTATCATATCAAGCTTTTGTGTGACACATGGAGCTCCTTGTCAAACACACACCTGGCAACACACACCTGGCGGTGGCCCGATCCCTGCACTCTTGATGTCACCATATCCAGCTCTGGGGTGACATATGGAGCTCTTTGTGAAACACATACCTGGGCGTGCGCCAGTCCCTACACTTCTGATGTCACCGTATCTAGCTCTGGTGTGAAACTTAAAGCTTCTTGTATGTGAAACACATACCTGGCCGTGGCCCAGCCCCTGCACTCCTGATGTAACCATATCTAGTTCTGGTGTGACAGATGGATCTTCTTGTGAAACGCATACGTGGCCAGGGCCCGGTCCAGCAACTCCTGATGTTACCGTATCTGGCTCTGGTGTGACACATGGAGCTCCTTGTGAAAGACATTGCTGGGCCCTGCACAACTCCTGCACCCCTAAGTTTCATCATACAGAGTTCTTTGTGAAAGACATACCTTAGACCTCCAGTAGTTCTCTCAACTTGAGTGTCCCCACATGCAGAAACTTGTGAAACACACATGTGGGACTTCACCAGTGCTTTGACTCCTGATGTTACCTCATGCAGCTCTTTGTGAAAGACATAACAAGGTCTTGCCCTGCTCCTTGCACCCCTTTGTTCACCACCTGGAGTTCCTTGTGAAAGACGTACCCTACTCCAGCGCCAGTCCGGCTTCCCTTTTTTCACAGCACATGGAGCTCCTTATCAAGGACATACCTGCGCCTGCACCACTCGCCGCTCCCCCTGGTCTCACCACATGGACCTGCTTGTGAAATACATGCCTGGGCCTGCACCACTCCCTGTGTCCCTTGCTGTCACCGTGCAGACCTCGGTGAAAGACATTTGTGTCCCTGCACCACTCCCCGCACCCTTGGTCTCACCATATGGAGCTGCTTGTGAAAGACATACCCGGGCCCTGCACCACTCCCCGCACCCTTGGTCTCACCACATGGAGCTGCTTGTGAAAGACATACCTGGGCCTGCACCACTCCCCGCACCCTTGGTCTCACCACATGGAGCTGCTTGTGAAAGACATACCTGGGCCTGCACCACTCCCCGCACCCTTGGTCTCACCACATGGAGCTGCTTGTGAAAGACATACCTGGGCCTGCACCACTCCCCGCACCCTTGGTCTCACCACATGGAGCTGCTTGTGAAAGACATACCTGGGCCTGCACCACTCCCCGCACCCTTGGTCTCACCATATGGAGCTGCTTGTGAAAGACATACCTGGGCCTGAACCACTCCCGCACCCTTGGTCTCACCACATGGAGCTGCTTGTGAAAGACATACCTGGGCCTGCCCCACTCCCCGCACCCTTGGTCTCACCACATGGAGCTGCTTGTGAAAGACATACCTGGGCCTGCACCAATCACAGCCCCACTGGTCTCACCACATGGACCTGCTTGAGAAAAACATCCATGGGCCGGCACCACTCACTGCCCCACTGGTCTCACCACATGGAGCTGCTTGAGAAAAACATCCATGGGCCGGCACCACTCACTGCCCCACTGGTTTCACCATATGGAGCAGCTTCTGAAAGACATTCATGGGCCTGCACCACTCCCTGTGTCCCTTGCTGTCACCGTGCAGACCTCTTTGTGAAAGACATTTGTGGCCCTGCACCACTCCCGCACCCTTGGTCTCACCACATGGAGCCGCTTGTGAAAGACCTACCTGGGCTTGCACCATTCTCCACACCCTTGGTCTCACCATATGGAGCTGCTTGTGAAAGACATACCTGGGCCTGCACCACTCCCCGCACCCTTGGTCTCACCACATGGAGCTGCTTGTGAAAGACATACCTGGGCCTGCACCAATCACTGCCCCACTGGTCTCACCACATGGAGCTGCTTGAGAAAAACATCCATGGGCCGGCACCACTCACTGCCCCACTGGTCTCACCACATGGAGCTGCTTGAGAAAAACATCCATGGGCCGGCACCACTCACTGCCCCACTGGTTTCACCATATGGAGCTGCTTCTGAAAGACATTCATGGGCCTGCACCACTCCCTGTGTCCCTTGCTGTCACCGTGCAGACCTCTTTGTGAAAGACATTTGTGGCCCTGCACCACTCCCGCACCCTTGGTCTCACCACATGGAGCCGCTTGTGAAAGACATACCTGGGCTTGCACCATTCTCCACACCCTTGGTCTCACCATATGGAGCTGCTTGTGAAAGACATACATGGGCCTGCACCACTCCCCGCACCCTTGGTCTCACCACATGGAGCTGCTTGTGAAAGACATACCTGGGCCTGCACCAATCACTACCCACTGGTCTCACCACATGGAGCTGCTTGAGAAAAACATCCATGGGCCAGCACCACTCACTGCCCCACTGGTCTCACCACATGGAGCTGCTTGAGAAAAATATCCATGGGCCGGCACCACTCACTGCCCCACTGGTTTCACCATATGGAGCAGCTTCTGAAAGACATTCATGGGCCTGCACCACTCCCTGTGTCCCTTGCTGTCACCGTGCAGACCTCTTTGTGAAAGACATTTGTGGCCCTGCACCACTCCCGCACCCTTGGTCTCACCACATGGAGCCGCTTGTGAAAGACATACCTGGGCTTGCACCATTCTCCACACCCTTGGTCTCACCATATGGAGCTGCTTGTGAAAGACATACCTGGGCCTGCACCACTCCCCGCACCCTTGGTCTCACCATATGGAGCTGCTTGTGAAAGACATTCATGGGCCCTGCACCACTCCCTGTGTCCCTTGGTGTCACCACACAGACATCTTTGGTGGACCACATGAGCTCCATAGATAAGCGTCCAAGGCTCTGCTCCACTCCCCCCACTTGTGACATCACCACACTGAGCTTCTTGTGAAAGACACACCTGGGCACCACTTCTCCCACTCCTAATGTCAGTACAGTGAGCTCCTTGTGAAAGACACACCTGGGCACCACTTCCCCCACTCCTAATGTCAGTACACTGAGCTCCTTGTGAAAGACACACCTGGGCACCACCTCTCCCACTCGTGAGGTCACTACAGTGAGCTTCCTGTGAAAGACACACCTGGGCACCACTTCCCCCACTCCTAATGTCACTACAGTGAGCTCCTTGTGAAAGACACACCTGGGCACCACTTCCCCCACTCCTAATGTCACTACAGTGAGCTTCTTGTGAAAGACACACCTGGGCACCACTTCCCCCACTCCTAATGTCACTACAGTGAGCTCCTTGTGAAAGACACACCTGGGCACCACTTCCCCCACTTGTGTGGTCATCACATGAAGCTTGTTGTGAAAGACCTACCTGGGCACCACTTCCCACACATCTGAAGGCACCAGTGAAGCTCCTTGTGAACAGCAACGGCAAGGGCGTCCACCTCTAATTTGTTAGGGACACTCAACATCCTGTGATTCTGGGGAAATCACTTAATCTCCCCCTGCCTAACAAAAGTGAATGTGTCCTCATGTAACGCAACTGGTGCTCGTGTAAAGGGCTCTGATTCCCGATACCTTCGGGTCAAGTTCGTGCTAAATAAAACTCTGTAAAAAAAAAAAAAAAAACACTGGTCCCTGTACCACTCCCTGCAAGCCTGGTGCAGCCACTGCGATCTCATTGTACAAGGTTGTCCCTGAGGAAGGTCCACTCCCTGCACCTTTAAGTCGCCACAATGACCTCCTTGTGAATAAGTGATCAGGGCGAAGGGCTCAGCACAATCTACGCGCAGGCTTTGCCCTTGTGGGAACTCCGTCTCGTGGCCCAGACCAGCCTTGAATACAGTGATATTAATAGCCATCATCATTATTATTACAAAAAATAACTTCTAAATATATATTTCTCAACCTAAATATTAATTCATCTCTCGAGGTCTACCGTCATATGGTTCCTCTAGTTTTATTACATTCCACTCTGTATTGGGTGACCCGTGTCCTAGGAAGAGAAATCTCTGTATTTTAAACTTTGTTTTAAGATAAATCAAAGTTACGGGTCATTCACACGACCCCCCTGGAGTGGGAGGAGCTCGGAGGACGGACAGGTTGAGGTGACGGTGGAGGATGGAGAGCGACGAGGGGGAAATTCCACACACCTTCCAGGGCTGTGAGGCTAACTCCCTCCACAGCTCCTCCCACCTTCTGTGTATAAAACCGAACAGAGCAGGGAACAGTCAGAAGAGGAGCAGCTACTGACTGAGGGGTCAGGACCTCACAGAGCACCCACAAACAAGAACCACCCTCACAAAGCACCCACAAACAAGAACGACCCTCACAGAGCACCCACAAACAAGAACCACCCTCACAGAGCACCCACAAACAAGAACCACCCTCACAGAGCACCCACAAACAAGAACGACCCTCTGCGGACTCCTCGAGACAAGACCGGCCCTCGCACGGACCCACGGCTAAACCTCACAGAGGCCTCAGAGACGAGACCTTCCCTCAGAGACAAGAAGACCGGCCCTCACAGACAGCACCCCTAAGGGACGAGACCGGCCCCCACAGAGAGCACCCCTAAGAGACGAGATCGACCCTCACAGAGGACTCCTCAGAGATAGGAAGAGCGACCCTCACAGAGTGCCCCTCAGAGACAAGAAGACCGGCCCTCACAGAGAGCACCCCTAAGAGACGAGACCGACCCTCACAGAGGACTCCTCAGAGGTAGGAAGAGCGACCCTCACAGAGTGCCCATCAGAGACGAGACCAGCCCTCACAGGACTCTTAAGAGACAGGAGACGAGACAGGAGACGCACACCGGCCCTCGGAGATCATCCCTCAAAAACAGAAGAGACCCATCAGCCCTCAAAGACACCTTCTTGGAGGCAGGGCCGGCCCTCATAGATCACCCCAAGAGGCAAGTCCTGCCCTCACAGAGGACACCTCAGAAATTGGACCAGTCGTCACAGGGCGTCTCTCCAGACCATATCCTCAAGGAGAGAGAGTCCCTGGGATACAGGAAGCTAGACGACCCTCACCAGAGCAGCCCTCACAGGGCATCTTTGCAGAACAGGACGGACCCTCAAAGAGAGTTCATCGGACACAGGAAGCTAGGCGACCCTCACCAGAGCAGCCCTCACAGAGGAGAGACAGCACCGACCCTCATCCAAGAGTCCCTCAAAGAAAACGGAGGCGCGGCCCCGTGACGGAAAACAGAGGTCCCGTCCCTCGGTATGTACAAACTTTCCGTCCCTCTGTGATACTTTCCTCTGGTGAACAACCTGTCCACGCCTGTACCTTTCAGTGTGAACAGCCTGCCCTTGTTTCTCCACACTGCACAGTGTGACCCTTTACACTGCCTTACACTGATCTGTACATTCTACCCCTACCCCTCTCACTTTACACTGGTGCACTGATCGGTGCAGTCTACCCCTCTCACTTTACACTGGTGCACTGACCTGTACAGCCTGCCCTTGTCTCTTCACACTGTACAGCCTGCCCCTTTACACTGCCTTACACTGATGGGTACAGTCTGCCACCTCTAACTTTGCACTGGTGCACTGATCTGTACAGCCTGCCCTTGTCTCTTCACACTGTACAGCCTGCCCCTTTACACTGCCTTACACTGATTTGAACAGTCTGCCCCGGTCTCACTTTACCCTGGTGCACTGATCTGCAGTCTGCCCCGGTCTCACTTTACCCTGGTGCACTGATCTGCAGTCTGCCCGTATCTCTGTGGATCTCACCTCTGGTTCACATTTAACTTCTTACCTCATGTGACCTCGTAAATTTTCGCTAGATTTCAACTCCTGTTCTCACCTCTAAAGCTCCATTTTACCTCATGTCCTCGTCTCAGTTTCACTGCCCACTCCTATCTTATCCCGTGCACCCCTTTCACTGGCTGTTCACATTTCACCTCCTCTCCCTTCCTACCATTGGTTCCTAGCTCAATTCTGTCTCGAATCCCACCTACTGCCCCACTCTCGCATGTCTCTTCCATCTCACTCACTGTCCCACTTTCATGTCTCTTCCATCACACCCACTGTCCCACTCTCACCTGTCTTCCATCACACTCACTGTCCACGTCTCTTCCATCTCACCTACTGTCCCACTCTCACCTGTCTTCCATCGC
Source organism: Triturus cristatus (assembly GCF_964204655.1). NCBI lineage: Eukaryota > Metazoa > Chordata > Amphibia > Caudata > Salamandridae > Triturus > Triturus cristatus. The sequence continues at coordinate 317,736,200 of NC_140586.1, read as the reverse complement.
ACTCACTGTCCCACTCTCACATGTCTTCCATCTCACCCACTGTCCCTTTCTCACGTGTTCCACCTCATCTACTGCCCCACTCTCATGTGTCTTCCATCTCACCCACTGTCCCACTCTCACATCTCTTCCATCTCACTCACTGTCCCACTCTCATGTATCTTCCATCCCACCCACTGTCCCACTCTCACGTCTTCCATGTCAATCACTGTCCCTCATTCTTGTCTTCCATCTCACCTACTGTCTCACTCTCACATGCTTATTCCATATCACTCACTGTCCCACTCTCACATCCTGTTCCCATCTCACCTCTGTCTGATATTAGGCCTCTGGCTCCTGTCTCACCTCCTGTCCCCATCTAACCTCGTGCACCAATCTAATCTGGGTCTTACCCACCCAGCTACCCGTCTTCCATCTTCTTCTTACCCCCTATCCCTCTCACCTCCTGTCCGAATCTCATCTCTTGTGTCCTCTCACCTGTGGCAAATTTCTTACCTATGGACTCTCCCGCCCCCCAGGTCTGCCACTCACCATGGAAGGCTTCGCCTCTGTGTACTACAGTGAACCATCCGTCATGGGCTTCCTCGCCAACGTCATCAGCGCCTTCCTGGTGGCCCTACAGAACTTCTTTTCCTTCCACACCAAAGTGAACGCTGAAGGGGTGGAGAACATCTTGGCAGGTGAGTGTGGCAGCCACAGATCACACAAAGAGTTACAGGTGGCGCGGGGTTAACATGTATAAGACACTTGGAGGGAGGGGGTACACACTCACGCACACAGACACACACACACGCACGTGTTGCTCAATGCCTGTTTATCTCTTGCAGGGGTCCATCTCATCCTGATTGGAGGACTGACACAACTCATTGCAGGCTTCCTGTGCTTCCGGAAGTACGATCACCTGGGGAGCACCGCCTTTGTGGCATTCGCCGCACTCTGGAGCAGCTACGGGGCTACACGTGTCGTCCTGGGAGCGTACCCCACCATCCACAACACCACACAAACTCTGAACATTTCTCACAGCCAGACCATCATGGGCGCCTCCCCTCTTCCGGTCAGTGAGAGCGCAGTAGCAGGGCTGGTGGCATACACCGCCGTCGCCTTCATCCTCTCCTTCTGTTCGGCCACCGTTAACTACGTCATGCCCTTCGTGTTTGGCGCCATCACCCTCACATTGGTCTTCGAGGCGGTGGGGCTCTTCGGACAGTGGGCGCTGGTGGTCTCCGGGACCCTGGAGCTGCTCATTGTGTTGTTTGGGTTCTATGGCGCCACTGCCCTGCTCCTGAAGGGCCTGACCCAGAGGAATGTCCTTCCAGGCTTCGGGAACCCCATGTTCAGCGTCTTGCTTCTGGGCTCGGCCAACAGAACCTCTTCCAGTGGAATCGGGGAGGAGACCAAGAAGAACTCCAAGTACGCGGAGCCCATGGCCTTGGGGCACATCGCTGACGCAGTGGCCTCGCTCATCTTTGCCTTTTATTGCTTTGGTTACATGAAGACCTTCTACATTGGCGCCATCTGGGTCAGCATCAATGCGCTGTCCCAGCTCTGCGCCAGCTACTACAGTTACTTGAGAGAAGACGTCTACCACACCACCAAGCTTGGACTCCACAGCCTGTTCTGGTTGCTGATGTCCTGGGAAGAGTTCATTGTCACGGTGCTCCTCTCGGGGGACAATGTGGACAAGAGCCGAGCGGGCATGGTGGGGGGCTGGTTCTTTCTGGTTGCCGCTTGCATCCTCTGCCTGATGTCCCTCAACAGAGACCTCCTGGAGGTGCTGCAGAATTCATGCTTCCTCCTCCTCACTGTCTCCACCATCCAACAGATTCCACTCCAGGGATCCCATATCTTCTTCGGAGTGGTCTGCAGCATTTACACAGCCACCTCCCTCTATGCCACTTTTGCCAGCCTCATTAACTCCATCGCTGATAAGTCGTTGATCTCTACTGGACCCCAAGTGATGTCATCAGCTACGCTCCAGGACTTGCTGCTGTGCCTGAAGCGCGTCACCAGCAGGTCTAAGGAGGGCCAGGAGGTCAGCACTACCAGATGCCAGCTCCCTGATGCCCTCTTCTTCATCTGCAATGGCTTGGCCTCACTCTCTGCCATCCAGGGGTCCCTGAGTGACCCCACCAGAGCCCACCTCTCCATCCCTTGGGTGCTGATTCCTGGTGCTCTCTTCCAGTTGTACGTCTGCAGGATCGTGGTCCAGAGAGGGCGAAGATTTGGGTCGGTCCTACCATTCTGTTTTGCTGCTGTTTGGGCCACATGGGCGTGGCTACGACTCGCAGGTAACTTGTGATCTCTTAATCTTATTCTTTACAATGTGTAAAAATGTATTTAGAAAAGACCTAGGGATCCAGTGTCATGAAGCTTTTGAGTGGTTTAGATTCTCAGGCATACCAGGAGGGGCAGTGGGGGTGATGTGTATTTTTGGTTATTAGTTTAATTTCGAGTAGCCATGCATGCAGGTAGTTTCATGATGACATCACATGCAGTTCTTTGTTTGACTGGGGGGGGGGCCTTGTAACCAGTGTGCTGAAGAAGTACCTGGGAGGGGTCATATGTGATGACTGGCAGGGGGAAGGAAAAGGGTTGGAGAGGAGTGCACCTGGTGGCCACTAGGAGGGGACTAATGACTTATGGAACCATTAATGGGTCTGGATAAACTATTGATAAACTGTTGTAGATAATCCACTTGTGGGAAGAACCAAGAGGTAATAATGCCTTTGTTCAAATAACTGGTCATTTCCTGCACCCAGGGGCATATTTACCAGAATTTAATTTTCGCTTGTCTTCTGACACATGCGAGAAAACACTTTATACTGGGATAAGGTGCTCCGGTAAGTGTGTATCACCAAATCAGGGAACACCTGTTCAGGATGGGGTGGAAGATACAGTTTTACACATCACCAGAAGCCAATATCTAGTACCATGATTGGCTGTTGGATGAGTGAGGTGTTGGACAGTATATGGTCCTCCTCCATCCCTTGTACTGCTCCTGGCCATCTCCTGCCTTTTTTAAGGAAGAGCTCCTTCCTATGTTCTGTTTCATCCATGACTAACCCTCTGCCCCCTCCTCCTCTTCCCTCTCCAGGTCCCCTGCTGAATATCCACGTCACCAGTTATGGTGCATTCACTGTTGGTGCCGTCACCTTCCTGGTCATCAATGTCTTCCTGATGTCCTTGGGTAAGTCTCTCCGGATACCGATGTCCAGTCATCCCTCTGTTGAATACTGAGGCCCAGGTGCCCTGACAGACAGCAGCTGCTTCTGGCTGTAGTGGGTACGGGCCGGTGTCTGTCACTCGATGGTCCATATGCACAGTTCTGAGGCATCATAGTGTCCTCATCTAAAGACTTGAGCAACTGCGACGCCCGCTGACCTCTGAAATATGTCATTTCCGGTCTCTGACGCCATCTTGTTCTGCTTTTTCCACAGTCGCCTATGCCAACGTGGTGCTGGTGCTGCTCGCCCTGCTGATGGAGGCGGTGATTGTCTGTTTCCTGCTTTTCACCTTGGAATGCCTGCCTCTCCCGCTCGAGAGTAAGTGGACACCCTCCACTGTGGGTTTCTCTTGTGTATTAATGCATGTCGGTGATCTCGAAATGGTTAATACACGCTAGGCAACTTCTAATAAGTGCCATCACAAGTGCACGTGTAATGTGGTGGGGGCTAAAGGGGAGTGGTCTGTAGAAAGGACTGGAGGGTGCCTGACAAGCCTGTGCTTCTGAAGGGTTGTGAGGGGTGAAGCAGAGTCAGTTACGTGCCAGACTCTGCTAGAGTTGACATTTTTAATGCAAGTAGGGCTGGAATGGAGTCAGTCACAAACCTGACATGTGTCTGGTTCTTTACTAGACCTCCCCATGTCTTAGTTTCTGTATCTGTCTCTCCACTCCTGCTTTAAAATCACCTTGTTATAATACGAAGAGTTGGGGTGAGCCCCACAACCCTAGGAACCAGGGCAATTAAGTATAAACTAAGACAGGGGTTCCTGTACTAGTTTAAATGTTTTACCATAATTTCATACAGACAGAGGGTGAGGGAAAAATTAATCTCTGTCTTATGTTTTTATTTTATTGTCTTGGGTGGCATTTACCTTCTTGAAATCCCTCCTTGGTTTAACATTAACTTGATCCGCACAATCCTCTTTTTGTTGTTGATACTATTGAATTTAATGTCTAACTTTCCCGTCTTTGTGTGTTTTTTCAGTCACAGTATTGTCCGTCTTCAGTGTCGTCTGTATCTACGGAGCAGTGGCATCTCTTGGAAACTGCATTTTCAGCAAGGACCTGATTCCCATGGGACTACCTCTCTTCAAGGTACATTGAATTATACATGCAATATGTTACGATTACTATTCTTAAAATAATACTCAGTTCCGATAAATGTGTCTCTCAAATAACCAGTCCATATCTCATCCCTCTAACTCTGGGATGTGCATGTGCTGCTCAAGGGCAGCTCTAGGTGGCGCTGTCTCACCCCTTGTCTGTTCTTTGTCCTTTTAGGAAACAAAGTCAGAGGAGAAAGTTGAGGCGTCCGACTCCTGCGTGTGCCCCGATTCCTATCGCACCAGCAGTCTAAGGACCATCGCCGGCCTGCTGGACCAGGGTGGGGTGTGCGGGGTCCCCACAGACACGGTCTATGCCCTGGCGGCCTCCTGCAAACACCCCGAGGCCATCCAGAAGATTTACACCATCAAGGTGAGCACCGAGGAGCGGACTTCCGGCAGAATTCACCCGAGGCTGAGACAGATGCTCTGTCATTCAAGAATGAGGCACACCTTTTGCTAGAACAGTTAGATATCACCCAGTGGCTTGAGACACTGTCATGGAAACGTCAGGGAGAAACCAGTCTGCAGGGGTGTGATTACCAAGGTGATACCAGCCTGGAGTATGTATAGTTGGATATATTGTCATTTAAATGACAGGGTAAAAACATTCTGCAGGTGAGGGATTCCATGGTAATATCTGCCTAGAAAGTTCCAACTCCAAAACTTAAAAAAAAAAAGGAAAGCAGCCAGGTTAAATGGTAGCTTGTCATGCTTTGCGAGGAGAGTGCGAGATGGGGGTGAAACCGGACATGTGGGTTCCAATCCACACAAGCCCTGGGTTAGGGGCAGAATAGCCCAGCGAGATGCTATCACATGCACAAGAAAGATACTAATGCCCCAGATTACACAGTGAGTCTGCATTCTCAGACTAGGATTGCATAGAACTCTGTGGCCAGTGTCTGTCTGCTCTAGGACTTTAGAAAGAGTAACAAAGAACAAGGGAACCCTGTGTGTCAAGCGGGACCGAGGGTAATAGTGTATTGCGGGAGACATAGGTCCCTACCAAACAACATAAGTGTAGAATCACAGAACTACAATTAGAGCTGTGTGGTACTTCCAAATGGAAAGGATTCTATTTATTCAAACATGCAGTAAAAAGGAACAATAACATTGACAGTCCAGTGGGTAATGTGACGGGTATGGAAATCAACAGATTTCCAGACCTCAGGCATTTGCATCAATATGTGACATTAGCGATACATTTTTAGAACAGTCACAATGCCAAAAGACAATTCGTGCTCCACATAAATCATCATACATTAGGGGTCACAGTGTAAGTGTCATTAGAAGGCCATACAGGCTTTTAACTTGCACAATCTGTTGGCTACCACAGGAGACTTTTAGTTTATTTACAGAGGTGGTGTGGCTGGGTCAAAAGTCACTTATGTATCCTGCACATAATGTCTGAAGGTCCTGACCTCCCCCTCTGTCTCTAAACCATTAATATCTCCCTTTTCTTCCATTCTCTGCAGGACCGACCCCTGGAGAAGCCCATCTGTATCTGCATCTCCCACCTGGACCAGCTGCGGGCCGTGAGACCCCCATTCAGTCCTCTGCTTTGGGACTTCATGGGGAGCGTCTACCCTGGGGGTATCAGCTGCATTGTCCAGAAGGGGGAGTGGCTGAAGAGGATGGGTGAGTGTGACCTCTTCTGCATGGTCTCTTTCCTTCTCCAAAGAGGGGTGGGATGAGGATGGTAGAGGGGTGAGGGCTACAAATGCCCGAAGTTGTGCCTGGGGAAATTCAGGGATGTGCTCACTCCATGTACGTGCTGCTAGTCTAGACCATGCTTCTTCTGCCCCGCCCCCCAATGTGCACTGACTCCCATCTCATGAAGGAATTACTTGCACCTATCACTCCATTCAACCCCCAATGTCTATAGCCCCCCTTCTTATGTAGCTATGGTATGTACATTTCAGGGTCTATTCACCCCTTAATGGCTACAGACCCCCATCTCACATAGCTATTGTATATACATATCAGATTTCATTCAGCCCCCCCTAATATATGCATGGCCCAGTTCATGCAGATATTACCTGCACATTCACCCCCTGATATCTACAGACTACATGTATCATGGACCCCCTAATGTCTACAGACCCCCATTTCATGCAGGCATTGCATGTACATTCACCCTCCTGAAGTTTACAGACCCCCATCTCATATAGCTATTTCATTTGCATATCAGGGTCCAGTGACCCCCATTCTGTGTAGAGGCCCCTATCACATGGAGTTATTGCATATACATATCAGGGTCCAGGTCCCCCCTTAATGTGTAACGACCCCAATCTCATGCAGGTATTAAATGCACATTCACCCCTAAAGCACACAGACCCCAGATCTCATGTACCTATTGCATGTACATATTATATATATTATGTATATATATGTGTGTGTGGTGTATGTGTACATGTGTGTAAAACTGATAAAGAAATATATGTGACTCGCACAATTTTTGGCTAAAACATTAATTAAACCCCACAGCAATGACAACACAAAGAAAGGTTGCTTTTGGTATACTATGGCTGTATGAGATAAAATGTTTTGCGTGATGAGTCAGTGTACTTTTCAGTTGTGAAATAGTCCCTCGCGCAGACAGAATGATATATCAAACAGCCACAAAATTATGTAAGACAGAAATACATTTCAGGCTGAAGTCTTTTTTAAAACGTTGTTAACAATATGTATTGCAGACATCTGGCCTCTCAAGATATAACAAACAAATGTGTGGTTACCTTTCACAGTATTGTAATCAGCCGTGGTCCGTGCAGGTAACATCGATGGGGCGGTGGGGCCTCGTTGGGGGGGATTTCGAGGGATGATGCCGAGGGAAAATTAATTATTTATTTAATTTTCCCTTGGCATCGTCTCTCGAACCCCCACCCCCCCCAATGCGGCCCCACCGCTGTTACCTGCACAGACCATGGCTGTTTGTAATGCTTTAGTAGAACGTCTTTCATACTAAATGGACAATGTGTGCCCACTGCACAACTAGAGCAATCACGTATTCAAGGACCCTAATTAATTCTTGATGTTCTGAGGCTAGACCATTCAAACATCTGCTCAAATTAAGCACAACCAAATGAAGTCATCACTGTACAGCATCTCTGTTCATAATGCTGAGCAAATAAACACAGTCAAACACAAATGCTCACTCACTCACATCTGACTTGTTGCTGATTAATTTTGCTATGTTCTCCTTCTGCAGGAGTTGGACCAGCTTATGACATTGTGGGCACCAAAGACTCCATCATGATCCGAGTGCCGGACCACACTATCTCTGCCCACCTGACCGACATGACCGGCCCTCTGGCCATCACTTCTGCCAATCCGAGTGGGGAGTGTGACAGCACCCACCATGACATGGTCATCTCGTGAGTACTCATTCAGAACAGGGGCTGAAATCAGGAAAATGTTTGAGTGGGCCTTCTACGGAAGAGATGGTGCCTGGGGTTTGAGAGTTACTAGATGGCTACTAGGAGCTAAGGGCAGGGGCAAGGATTATGGAGGTGCGTGAGCTGAAGATTCTGAAAGGTGAAAGGAAGAGTGTGGGACTATTGATGGGTGGTGAACTATTTGGAAGAGTTTAGGTTTTTTTAAGCATATGACTGGACTGGTGCTACTGAAAGATGAAAGGAGGGAAAAGGGTGTTGGTGATATCTCACGCATATGTTTTAATGTATTTGAGATGCTTGGCATAAGCCTAAATGTGGGCGCATTAAACACAGGTGTATTTGACCAGTTGAGCTTGAGGTCAGGTAGATGTTTATCATCCTCCGGCTTTCCCCTAATCCCCAGCACCTGAGCCTTTGTCAATTATTACTTTAAATGAGTGATTTTGTATTTCCTCTCTGTGTTTCAGGCGTCTACGGCACAAGCTGGAGGGGGTGCTGTGTGATGGGGACTCCTACGAGATGGTGGGCTCCACTGTGGTGAACTGTCTGAGGATAGACGAAGGTGGGTCTCAACCAATGCTTGTTTCTGTTTCATCTCTGTCCCCTGCTACTCCCAAAGTAGACTCGGGAGCATCTATGAATGTAAACAGGGGGCTCTGCTGCCCCCCACCCCTCCCCACCCACCTGTCATGAGATTTGGGGAAAACCAGTCCTGATCCAGTGTATTCCTGGTGTCCCAAGGCATACATATGTACAAAGCCCAAACTGAATTGACAGATGAAACACTAAAGGGGCCAGAATGAATTTGTAACAAAAAGATGCACGTTATCGAGCCTCTGAGGAAAACTCCAAGTGCTTGTTCAAAGTTTACAGGGATGCCACTGGAGGTTTCTTACCTCTGCCAAATCCTGACCCCTACTTTCAACGTTACAAGCATTTCTCTTTATCATTAGTCTGCACTACTGGTGTACCATCTTGCATAATTTGTTTCACAAACTTTCGCTAAAATTACATGAACGGTGTGAAATGCAGTTCGCCTTTATCTTGCATGAAATTTTAATGGTAGTATATACCGCACATTAAAAAAGTCATGTTAGATACTGGCACAAGACTTAATCAGCTAAAAATGTCTCTTATGGAGACATTTAATGCTCAAAGTTATCTCCAGTGAAGAATAAATGATGCAAATTGCATAATGCTAATTTGTCAAATTTAGTAATAGTGGTTACAAATTCACTCTGACTTAGTCAGCACATGGACCCAGAGCCTCCCTCAGTAAGACAATATCCCCCAAGGTGGGCTCCTTTATTTTTCACCCAAACTCACATTATAGTTTCTCAGGGACAATCCCACCCTGCACATGTTACCCAATGCCTGAAATTTCTTACTCTGGTCCCATCTGAAAATAGAGACCTCACAATCACAGATTCTGACATGCAGATTTATAAAATATTGACCATACACAAATATACACAAATATCTCTTTAAAGATCATTAGACCTGCTAAAAGTTCCTAATTCCAATGGGACTCACTTCCTAATATTGGAATACAGAGTTAACTTACTATTCCATCTCCTGTCTGAGTTTATTGGCCAAGTGCTTGAAAGCGAGTTTACTGCAGGTCGACATTTTTGCCGGGCGATAGTTGTGTGTGGAAGATATTTTGCCTTGAACGTTTTTGAGTCTGTGTTTTAGCAGTTTGTTGATTCCATGATATCCCACCCTGTCCCAGTCATTTAATGTCTCCTTGAGGGCGCACACCCCACACTTTCTCCAGTCAGTATATGCCACGTGAGAAGGCGGTTCCCTCCTGTACTCAATCAACCATTGGTTCCTGAGGGGTCAATCCCCACCGTGCTCATTATGCTTGTCTCTTCTCCTTCCACTGCTGCTCACAGAGCTCAGACCTGTCCAAGCTCTCTCAATCTCATGCTGTTGTGCTTCTTCCTTTCCAGGGATCCTGAGCATCGTGAGGGAGGGCTGCGTCCCCACCACCCATGTCATGCAGACGTTCGAGCGGGTGAAGAACGCGCAGGTGTGAGGCTACCACACGCTACGACCAGTCTTGTTCGTCTGACAACAGCAGCATCCGTACAAGCCCTGAGCCAGCTGCCATTTGCACTTTACTTGCCGGAAATGAAAGCATCACATTCTGAGGCCGGATATCCGCGTTGAGCCTGAGCTGAAGGGAAGACATTGCCAGAATAGACTTATAGACGGCAGTGGAGTCAGACATTCTTACAGACAGCTCACAATACTATTTGTCAGAATGCTTTAGTTGGATTGATATGCAGATGCTTTCTACCCTTCACTCTCCAACAGGGCATTGACCTGAAAGTCAGTGCTTGGTGATGTGTACAGCGTCAGATTCTCGATTCCACACTCCTCAGGATGCACGGGCACAGATCCAATGTATATATACTGTTGCATTCTGTTTGCGTTCTTTGCTTGAATATTATATTTTACCCTCTGTCCTTAAAGGAATTTTAATTTAATGCTGATACCGATGTTGATGACAAATTCTATTTATTTTGTTACTCTGAGGATGTCTGGTCCTGTCGGACCTCTCATCAGGCTCGTGTGACAGAATACTGTCAGAGCCAGACATCCCATATTGTTACAACCAGAACTATTGACTTCACTGGATGGTGCTGGCCACCCAATCGAGAGGAGCTTCAAGAACCACTGATAGAAGATTGTGAGTCTTAGGGACCTACATATAGTATTTAACTTATTTAATATATTGGAGTTGGTATTTATTGAAATAAAATAGCCCTTAAAAAGAAACTGTCTTTTCTCTTTGCTGTCAGGGGGACCCTTACCATGAATCCTCCTGTGATGCAGCTGTAAAAGAAAGGTGTCATGTGTGTGTGAGTGTGTGCATTTATTGCGCAAAAGTCAGTGGTGTAAAACCATGAAGTTTGGAAAATATTTCATAGTTTTCATTGAAATATGGTGTTATCATCATAATCACAGCCCGAAAAAGTATTCTGCAGCAGAGCTTTACCACTGTCTAGACTACTAGATTTAGGCTCAATGGAAAACAAAAATATGTGTCATGGTTATCAAAACCAAGTGGCAAGAAAAGGCAAATTATGTAGCACATTCTCTGAAAATATTATTTTTATCTATTTGAGGTAGAAAGAAAATTTTCTGTTGAAATTTGCAAATTATGTGTTAAATGTGATAAATTACGCAGTACACTCTGCAGCCACAGAATCACATAAATCCTAAACCCTTTACCGTTGCCCATTATTTTCGCTTTTATGTTTGCCTTCAAACCCATCCAGTCTGTCCATATACAAACACTCATGCACGTTCATTTTCTTCCTTATCCTGCTGTTAGCCCTAAGGCTTTCCTGCGAATCCCCCTCTACACTCAATTTCAAAATTATGCTCGATCTCAATTAGTCATATAAACTTCTCATGCATATGGTCACTATAGCAGCAGATGCTTTTTCATATGATCTAGTTTAATCTGCGGTTTCAACACCCTTTCATTTCTCAAATCATATGACCTTGTTTAATCTGTTGTTTCCACCCCCTTTCATTCCTCAAATCCCCAAGTCACATTAAAGTGTTAAAACTTAAAGTCCCAACCCCTCCATTCATTGTTCATCATGCTACATTTGGTCATCCTCTATTGATATAATTTAGCATTCTAATAGCACATCAGAAAGTGATATTTCAGCGACCTTGTTACTACCCTATATTTTAGTACCACAATCCTCATTTATGAGAACATCATGGTCTCGCCTTTCTCCCCTCCTTCTCTTACCATCTCATTTGACGTGATGCGGGTTTCCGTAATTACATCCAATTGCTCGAATAACCTGTGTCTCGTTCAGATTCCTTAAATAGGCTTCCAGTTAGTTTAACTCATTTCACCTGCAGTGGGGCCTTGAATCCTCCCAAATTCCACTGTAACGTGGGCACCATCTTAACCTGGCTTCCTGATCGTTGCGCTTGCCTGATCTTAATTTATTTAATTCCTGCCTTATTATATGCAGATGATGCTGTGTTTCTCACTCAGATTTATGTGGGTCTCCGAAGTCTTTTAAATTCTTTCATTGATTTCATGGACTCCTTAGACCTTTCAATCAAGTTTTCTAAATCGCATACTATGATGATTGGCAGTAAGAAGTCCATTAGCCGCAAGTTCCACCGTAGGGGGGGCAGAACTTACCAAAGTTTCTACTTTTCCTTATTTGGGGGGCATTGTTTCATGAAAGAGGGTCAATGGTGGCTCAGAGAGCACTTAAAAAGAACATCCTGGCAAGGGCAGCGGGTGCCACTATGGACTCTGCTAAGAGTTTAGGGGCTAAACCGGTACCCGCCCTAATAAAGGTCTATAGAGAAAAACGTATCCCAATGGCCACCTACGGTTGTGATGTGTGGAGGAGATACAGAGATGTAAATGAACTGCAGGTGGCCGAGAACAAATTCCTGCGTAGACTTCTTGCTGTTCCCACCTCCACCCCCTCCTTTATGATACACGAAGAGCTTGGTCTGGGTTATACTTCAGATCTTATTGCAGTAGCACCACTAATGTTCTGGTTGAGAATTTGGTCAAGTCCCGTTCCTACTTTAAACCAACATCTTTTAGAGGATTGTATTGCACTTGAGGGGGCTTTGAGTATTCTCTGGCCAGGCTGTGTCATGGAGCAGGCTAGGAGGATAGGCTTCCCTGAGCTGTTCATAAGCCCAAGGCCACTACGCCGCAGAAATATGAGGTACATCAAAAACATGTTTCGGACAGGCGCATGGGGGAAAGGGAAAGTACCGAACTTGCCGCACCCACAGTGGAACAATATTTAATGTTGAGCACAAGTCCACTAGGGCAGCCTTATTTGTTGTTATTAATAATGTCCACCACCGTTTCCTGCTGACCAGATTCAGATGTAATTTTATACTCTCGTTTTAAGCTATTCCTAAGAGTCTCAAATAAAGCGTGTTAGAAATTCGACAAAGATGAGTGTAAGTGGGGAGCGTCCTGCAGATTTAAGCATGCCTGTGGATCATGCGGGCGTAACCACCCCACGATCCGCTGCAGATGCAACACAAGGCCGGGGGCCAACAAAAAGAAGACAGGCGTCAGAAAATAAGGCACAGGCCCTGCTGAGCAGGGGCAAGGGGGCAGGGGGCGTAGGACAGACGCTTCCCACCCCCATCAGGACAAGGAGACTACTGCAGCTGTTACAGGGGTACCGCAAAGCAAGTGAGAGACAGCTACTAGCAGAAGGTTTCACACAGGGTTTTCCAATACATTACAAAGGGCCGAAGGGGGCAGAGCCTGAACCTGAAGTCGGTGAGGGACAACCCCGGGGTGGCTAGGGAGAAAGTTGAGAAGGAAGTGCAGCTAGGACGGGTGGCCGGGCCTTTCAATGCCCCCCCCCCCCGCTGACAGACATGGTAGTCTCCCCGCTGGGGGTTGTTCCCAAAAAAGAGTCGGAGAAATTCCGGCTGATCCACCACCTCTCCCACCCAGAAGGGGAATCGGTCAATGATTGGTTGGACCAAGGTGAGTGCACATTGTCATACGCATCAGTTGACAATGCGGTGGACTTGATCAGGCAGGAGGGAAAGGGTGCCCTGATGGCTAAATCGGACATAGCATCAGCCTTCAAGTTACTGCCAGTTCACCCAGACAGCTACCATGTATTGGGTTTCAAGCTGGATGGCCAGTATTACTACGACAGGTACCTACCCATGGGGTGCTCAATATCATGCGCACACTTTGAGGCTTTCAGTAGCTTCCTAGAATGGGAGCTGGGGGTGAGGGCCACAAAAGGTGGGCGGGTGCACTACTTAGACGACTTTCTGTTCATCGGGAAAGCAGGCACGAAGGAGTGCGACGACCTCCTAGACAAGTTTGTGGAGATGGCGCAGGAGTTAGGCATTACCCTGGCGCAGGACAAAACGGAAGGCCCAACAACAAAATTGTCTTTTCTGGGAATTGAACTAGACTCGTGGCCGGGACATGCAGGCTGCCGCCAGATAAGGTAGCCGACTTGCGTGAATGCATAAAACAAATGAGACAGCAAAAGAAAGCAACGCTAAAGGAAGTGCAGAAATTGCTCGGAAAACTAAATTTCGCCACAACGGTGATTCCCGCGGGGCGCACGTTCACCAAGCGGCTAGCCGGGCTAACCAGGGGCATGACACAGAAACACCATAGGGTCTGTATCACACAAGGGGTGAAGGAGGACCTGGCACAGTGGGACCGTTTTTGGCAGATTTCAGTGGCACCCTGATAAGGAGAGACCCCTGGGTACATGCGCATGAGCTAGAGCGCTACACTGACTCAGCAGGGGGATATGGCTTTGGGGCAATACTGGGACCCTCGTGGACAGCAGGAGAATGGCCAGAGAATTGGCAAAGAGCAGGGTTAACAAAAAACACAGCACTGCTTGAGTTATTCCCTATAATTTGGGCCCAGCAGCTGGCGAACAGGCAAATTGCACTCTGGTGAGACAACAGTGCAGTGGTAAAGGACATTAACACAGGGTCGGCGAAATGCCCAGCTGTAGGGACACTGTTGCGAAGACTAGTCGGCTGCCAGCTGCAGGACAACTATGCAATTAGGGCACGCCACATTCCAGGAACAGACAACTCAGTGGCAGATGCCATTTCTTGTTTTCAGTGGGACAGATTCAGAGAACTCGCCCCAGCAGCGGACAGAAAGATGACCAAAATGCCAGGGCAATGATTCAGGCCAGTTCTGGCACTGGCTAACTTCACTATGAAGGAGGGTATTCAGTCTTTCACAAGGAGCTCATCCACACACCAAGAGTTCCGTTAAGCGCCAGGAAATACCATGGTAATACTTACTTTTTTGAGCACATGGATGATGGCCAGCAGTTTCTCCAACTATGAAGGTGTGCAAAACCCATTAAAAAACAAAACAAGCATTGACAAAGCCAAAAGGCTGGTGTCCGGCACCAGAGCTATAAGCTTTGCCAGTGCTTGTTTTTATTTATCTGTGGAGCAAATCTGTTCTGCAAAAAAATCATATTTGATCTGTGAGAAATTCAAATATTTTATTAATTTTCTTGTAGAGCAAAATTGTTCTACAAGGATACATCCAGATTTGCTGTGTGGGTGTCTGTGTGGCGTGCAGTAATCCCTGGCAATTTGAGATCTGTAGAGAACCCCAAGATCCGCCCAAATAACTCTCAAACCGGGGATATCTTGTGTGTTATCCAGTCCTCCCTGGGCCTCATTTCCCTGATGAGAGCCCCACAAACCACCCAAAACTACTCGAACTAGTCATCTGTTAGTTCTTGGAATGTTTTTCCATCCATTTTATGTGCATTTTAACCTCTTCAATGCCCATGACGAGCTGGTCTCGTCATGGGCCGCGGTTGCGCTGTGCCCATGACGAGACCAGCTCGTCATAAACCCCGCCCGCTAATGCAACGGCCGGCACAGGGCGGGGAAAGGGGCGGGCACTGAAGGGGTTAAGATTTTTTAATAACTTGCTACTGTGTACTAAAAACAAAGCTTCCAACCAGCACTAGGTATGGGTAGGACTCCGCATAAATTTTGTTTTTAGCCAAGAAGGAGAAATCAGCTCTGTAAATAAGGAGCCCTTCAGATCAATGCACTAAGCAATCTCTCAAAGATGCTCTTTGTAAATAATTTCAGTTTAATCTGAGGCACCAAAGTCTAAAGAGAGTCAAAGCGATGTGAAATATATGTAAGACACAATAGAACGGTTAGAAAAAGCCAAGTCTTGGCCTGATGAACTTAAATATGATATTTACAAGAATCGTATGAGTGAACCCTGAGGAACCTAAAATTTAGGAGCACTGAAACGTGTCAGCAACAGATGATATAACACGAAGCACTGTTGACAAGAAGATGTCTGAAGTGGAAGAACCAAAAAAGTGAAAAGTGGAGTAACACTTTTCTTTCAATACCCTTGGTATAGGTATGTCCCCCCTCCATTATACAGAGATAGTAAATCCCAGAACTTGATCACAAGAAGGAACATGCCACAGCCCTTACACAGGGAGTTCAGCCTTTCACAAATCTTGGTGGACCGTGAGAGCCAAAGGAGGGTGAACCCTCACACTAGCTCACAAGTCATTCCTTCGATAACTTCCTGCCTACTCACTGAGGACGGTGAGCGAGCGCCCTGGGCGTAGTTGGGAGTACAGACTTACCAAAGACCCATGGAGTGTAAAACCACCAGGAACCTGTCTGATGACATGCAGCCTCACTAGGAATCAGTGCAATGGGGAAAGGTATGTGATCTGCATTATGAATTATACATGTTCCCGAGACAGTGGGTATGAGAAAGTAAATGTAGTGAGTCTCGGCAGGGACACTCAACTTCCTGTGATTCTGGGCAAATCACTTAATCTCACTGTGCCTAACAACAATGAATGTGTCAGTTTGTAACGCAACTGGTGCTCATGTAAAGTGCCCTGATACCTTCAGGTCTAGTTCGCGCTATATAAAAGTCTCAACAAAAAAAAAGTTGCTGCGTTGCCTCACAATGTGATGGGGAGGAGTGCCATGGGCATTACGGTGGGTGTTCCCACATAACACCCATGGCGTTTGACACATTCCCAGATTTATAATGTTCTGTAAACCTGGGAATGCGTCAAGAGGCACTCCTGATGTCACCATATCTAGTTCTGGTGTGACAGATGGATCTTCTTGTGAAACTCATACGTGGCCGGGGCCCAGTCCAGCAACTCCTGATGCTACCGTATCTGGCTCTGGTGTGACACATGAAGCTCCTTGTGAAAGACATTGCTGGGCCCTGCACAACTCCTGCACCACTAAGTTTCATCATACAGAGTTCTTTGTGAAAGACATACCTTAGACCTCCAGTAGTTCTCTCAAGTTGAGTGTCACCACATGCAGCAACTTGTGAAACACACATGTAGGACTTCACCAGTGCTTTGACTCCTGATGTTACCTCATGCAGCTCTTTGTGAAAGACATAACAAGGTCTTGCCCTGCTCCTTGCACCCCTTTGTTCACCACCTGGAGTTCCTTGTGAAAGACGTACCCTACTCCAGCGCCACTCCAGCTTCCCTTTTTCACAGCACATGGAGCTCCTTATCAAGGACATACCTGCGCCTGCACCACTCCCCGCATCCCCGGGTCCCACCACATGGACCTGCTTGTGAAACACATACCTGGGCCTGCACCACTCCCTGTGTCCCTTGCTGTCACCGTGCAGACCTCTGTGAAAGACATTTGTGGCCCTGCACCACTTCCCGCACCCTTGGCCTCACCATATGGAGCTGCTTGTGAAAGACATACCTGGGCCTGCACCACTCCCCGCACCCTTGGTCTCACCATATGGAGCTGCTTGTGAAAGACATACCTGGGCCCTGCACCACTCCCTGGACCCCTGGTCTCACCACACAGACATCTATGTGAATGACATGCCTAGGACCTGTATCACTTTCTCATCCTTGGTGGAACCACATGAGCTCCTTAGATAGGCGTCCAAGGCTCTGCTCCACTCCCCCCACTTGTGACGTCACCACACTGAGTTTCCCATGAAAGACATACCTGGGCACCACTTTCCCCACTCGTGAGGTCCCCACACTGAGCTTCTTGTGAAAGACATACCTGGGCACCACTTCCCCCACTCCTAATGTCACTACAGTGAGCTCCTTGTGAAAGACACACCTGGGCACCACTTCCCCCACTACTAATGTCACTACAGTGAGCTCCTTGTGAAAGACACACCTGGGCACCACTTCCCCCACTCGTGAGGTCACTACAGTGAGCTTCTTGTGAAAGACACACCTGGGCACCACTACTCCCACTCGTGAGGTCCCCACACTGAGCTTCTTGTGAAAGACATACCTGGGCACCACTTCCCCCACTCCTAATGTCACTACAGTGAGCTCCTTGTTGAAGACACACCTGGGCACCACTTCCCCCACTCCTAATGTCACCACACTGAGCTTCTTGTGAAAGACACACCTGGGCGCCACTTCTCCCACTCGTGAGGTCACTACAGTGAGCTTCTTGTGAAAGACACACCTGGGCACCACTTCCCCCACTCCTAATGTCTCTACAGTGAGCTCCTTGTGAAAGACCTACCTGGGCACCACTTCCCCCACTTGTGTGGTCATCACATGAAGCTTGTTGTGAAAGACCTACCTGGGCACCACTTCCCACACATCTGAAGGCACCAGTGAAGCTCCTTGTGAACGGCAACGGCAAGGGCGTCCACCTCTAATTTGTTAGGGACACTCAACATCCTGTGATTCTGGGGAAATCACTTAATCTCCCCCTGCCTAACAAAAGTGAATGTGTCCTCATGTAACGCAACTGGTGCTCGTGTAAAGGGCTCTGATTCCCGATACCTTCGGGTCAAGTTCGTGCTAAATAAAACTCTGTAAAAAAAACAAACACTGGTCCCTGTACCACTCCCTGCAAGCCTGGCACAGCCACTGCGATCTCATTGTACAAGGTTGTCCCTGAGGAAGGTCCACTCCCTGCACCTTTAAGTCGCCACAATGACCTCCTTGTGAATAAGTGATCAGGGCGAAGGGCTCAGCACAATCTACGCGCAGGCTTTGCCCTTGTGGGAACTCCGTCTCGTGGCCCAGACCAGCATTGAATATAATGATATTAATAGCCATCATCATTATTATTGCAAAAAATAACTTCTAAATATATATTTCTCAACCTAAATATTAATTCATCTCTCGAGCTCTACCGTCATATGGTTCCTCTAGTTTTATTACATTCCACTCTGTATTGGGTGACCTGTGTCCTGGGAAGATAAATCTCTGTATTTTAAACTTTGTTTTAAGATAAATAAAAGTTACGGGTCATTCACGACCCCCCTGGAGTGGGAGGAGCTCGGAGGACGGACAGGTTGAGGTGACGGGGGGAGGATGGAGAGCGACGAGGGGGAAATTCCACACACCTTCCAGGGCTGTGAGGCTAACTCCCTCCACAGCTCCTCCCACCTTCTGTGTATAAAGCCGAACAGAGCAGGGAACAGTCAGAAGAGGAGCAGCTACTGACTGAGGGGTCAGGACCTCACAGAGCACCCACAAACAAGAACGACCCTCACAGAGCACCCACAAACAAGAACGACCCTCACAGAGCACCTCCAAACAAGAACGACCCTCACAGAGCACCTCCAAACAAGAACAACCCTCTCTGCGGACTCCTCGAGACAAGACCGCCCCTCGCACGGACCCACGGCTAAACCTCACAGAGGCCTCATCAGAGACGAGACCTTCCCTCACAGACAAGAAGACCGGCCCTCACAGACAGCACCCCTAAGAGACGAGACCGACCCTCACAGAGGACTCCTCAGAGATAGGAAGAGCGACCCTCACAGAGTGCCCCTCAGAGACGAGACCAGCCCTCACAGGACGCTTAAGAGACAGGAGACGCACACCGGCCCTCAGAGATCATCCCTCATAAACAGAAGAGACCCATCAGCCCTCAAAGACACCTTCTTGGAGGCAGGGCCGGTCCTCATAGATCACCCCAAGAGGCAAGTCCTGCCCTTACAGAGGACACCTCAGAAATTGGACCAGTCGTCACAGGGCGTCTCTCCAGACCATATCCTCAAGGAGAGAGAGTCCCTGGGATACAGGAAGCTAGACGACCCTCACCAGAGCAGCCCTCACAGAGGAGAGACAGCACTGACCCTCATCCAAGAGTCCGGCCCCGGAACAGAAAACAGAGCTCCCGTCCCTCCGTATGTACAAACTTTCCGTCCCTCTGTGATACTTTCCTCCGGTGAACAACCTGTCCACGCCTGTACCTTTCAGTGTGTACAGCCTGCCCTTGTCACTCCACACTGCACAGTGTGACCCTTCACACTGCCTTACACTGATCTGTACATTCTACCCCTCTCACTTTACACTGGTGCACTGATCTGTACAGCCTGCCCTTGCCTCTTCACACTGTACAGCCTGCCCCTTTACACTGCCTTACACGGACGGGTGCAGTCTGCCCCTTTACACTCCCTTACACTGATCGGTACAGTCTGCCCCTCTCACTTTACCCTGGTGCACTGATCGGTACAGTATACTCCTCTAACTTTGGTGCACTATTCTGCAGTCTACCCCTCTCACTTTACCCTGGTGCACTGATCTGCAGCCTGCCCGTCTCTCTGTGGATCTCACCTCTGGTTCACGTTTAACTTCTTACCTCATGTCACCTCGTAAAGTTTCGCTAGATTTCAACTCCTGTTCTCACCTCTAAGCTCCATTTTACCTCATGTCCTCGTCTCAGTTTCACTGCCCACCCCCATCTTATCCCGTGCACCCCTTTCACTGGCAGTTCACATTTCACCTCCTCTCCCTTCCTACCATTGGTTCCTAGCTCAATGCTGTCCCACCTACTGCCCCACTCTCGCATGTCTCTTCCATCTCACTCACTGTCCCACTTTCATGTCTCTTCCATCACACCCACTGTCCCACTCTCATCTGTCTTCCATCACACTCACTGTCGACGTCTCTTCCATCTCACCTACTGTCCCACTCTCACCTGTCTTCCATCGCACCCACTGTCCCAATCTCACATATCTTCCATCTCACCCACTGTCCCTTTCTCACATGTGTTCCACCTCATCTACTGCCCCACTCTCATGTGTCTTCCATCTCACTTACTGTCCCATTCTCACGTATGTCTTCCTTCTCATCTACTGTCCCACTCTCACGTCTCTTCCATCTCACTCACTGTCCCACTCTCATGTATCTTCCATATCACTCACTGTCCCACTCTCACATGTCTGATATTAGGCCTCTGGCTCCTGTCTCACCTCCTGTTCCCATCTAACCTCGTGCACCAATCTAATCTGGGTCTTACCCACCCAGCTACCCGTCTTCCATCTCCTTCTTACCCCCTACCCCTCTCACCTCCTGTCCGAATCTCATCTCTTGTGTCCTCTCACCTGTGGCTAATTTCTTACCCATGGACTCTCTCCCGTCCCCCAGGTCTGCCACTCACCATGGAAGGCTTCGCCTCTGTGTACTACAGTGAACCATCCGTCATGGGCTTCCTCGCCAACGTCATCAGCGCCTTCCTGGTGGCTCTACAGAACTTCTTTTCCTTCCACACCAAAGTGAACGCTGAAGGGGTGGAGAACATCTTGGCAGGTGAGTGTGGCAACCGCAGATCACACAAATAGTTACAGGTGGCGCTGGGGTAACATGTATAAGACACTTGGAGGGAGGGGGTACACACTCACGCACACAGACACACACACACGCACGTGTTGCTCAATGCCTGTTTATCTCTTGCAGGGGTCCATCTCATCCTGATTGGAGGACTGACACAACTCATTGCAGGCTTCCTGTGCTTCCGGAAGTACGATCACCTGGGGAGCACCGCTTTTGTGGCATTTGCCGCACTCTGGAGCAGCTACGGGGCTACACGTGTTGTCCTGGGAGCGTACCCCACCATCCACAACACCACACAAACCCTGAACATTTCTAACAGCCAGACCATCATGGCCGCCTCCCCTCTTCCGGTCAGTGAGAGCGCAGTAGCGGGGCTGGTGGCATACACCGCCGTCGCCTTCATCCTCTCCTTCTGTTCGGCCACCGTTAACTACGTCATGCCCTTCGTGTTTGGCGCCATCACCCTCACATTGGTCTTCGAGGCGGTGGGGCTCTTTGGACAGTGGGCGCTGGTGGTCTCCGGGACCCTGGAGCTTCTCATTGTGTTGTTTGGGTTCTATGGCGCCACTGCCCTGCTCCTGAAGGGCCTGACCCAGAGGAATGTCCTTCCAGGCTTCGGGAACCCCATGTTCAGCGTCTTGCTTCTGGGCTCGGCCACCAGCACCTCTTCCAGTGGCATCGGGGAGGAGACCAAGAAGAACTCCAAGTACGCGGAGCCCATGGCCTTGGGACACATCGCTGACGCAGTGGCCTCGCTCATCTTTGCCTTTTATTGCTTTGGTTACATGAAGACCATCTACATTGGCGCCATCTGGGTCAGCATCAATGCGCTGTCCCAGCTCTGCGCCAGCTACTACAGTTACTTGAGAGAAGACGTCTACCACACCACCAAGCTTGGACTCCACAGCCTGTTCTGGTTGCTGATGTCCTGGGAAGAGTTCATTGTCACGGTGCTCCTCTCAGGGGACAATGTGGACAAGAGCCGAGCAGGCATGGTGGGGGGCTGGTTCTTTCTGGCCGCCGCTTGCATCCTCTGCCTGATGTCCCTCAACAGAGACCTCCTGGAGGTGCTGCAGAATTGATGCTTCCTCCTCCTCACTGTCTCCACCATCCAACAGATTCCACTCCAGGGATCCCATATCTTCTTCGGAGTGGTCTGCAGCATTTACACAGCCACCTCCCTCTATGCCACTTTTGCCAGCCTCATTAACTCCATCACTGATAAGTCGTTGATCTCTACTGGACCCCAAGTGATGTCATCAGCTACGCTCCAGGACTTGCTGCTGTGCCTGAAGCGCGTCACCAGCAGGTCTAAGGAGGGCCAGGAGGTCAGCACTACCAGATGCCAGCTCCCTGATGCCCTCTTCTTCATCTGCAATGGCTTGGCCTCACTCTCTGCCATCCAGGGGTCCCTGAGTGACCCCACCAGAGCCCACCTCTCCATCCCTTGGGTGCTGATTCCTGGCGCGGTCTTCCAGTTGTACGTCTGCAGGATCGTGGTCCAGAGAGGGCGAAGATTTGGGCCGGTCCTACCCTTCTGTTTTGCTGCTGTTTGGGCCACATGGGCGTGGCTACGACTCGCAGGTAACTTGTGATCTCTTAATCTTATTCTTTACAATGTGTAAAAATGTATTTAGGAAAGTCCTAGGGATCAAGTGTCATGAAGCTTTTGAGTGGTTTAGATTCTCAGGCATACCAGGAGGGGCTGTGGGGGTGATGTGTAGTTTTGGTTATTAGTTTAATTTCGAGTAGCCATGCATGCAGGTAGTTTCATGATGACATCACATGCAGTTCTTTGTTTGACTGGGGGGCCCTTGTAACCAGTGAGCTGAAGAAGTACCTGGGAGGGATCATATGTGATGACTGGCAGGGGGAAGGAAAAGGGTTGAAGAGGAGTGCACCTGGTGGCCACTAGGAGGGGACTAATGACTTATGGAACCATTAAGTGGTCTGGATACACTATTGACAAACTGTTGTAGATAATCCAGTTGTGGGAAGAACCAAGAGGTAATAATGCCTTTGTTCAAATAACTGGTCATTTCCTGCACCCAGGGGCATATTTACCAGAATTTAATTTTCGCTTGTCTTCTGACACATGCGAGAAAACACTTTATACTGGGATAAGGTGCTCCGGTAAGTGTGTATCCCCAAATCAGGGCACACCTGTTCAGGATGGGGTGGAAGATACAGTTTTACACATCACCAGAAGCCATTATCTAGTACAATGATTGGCTGT
Source organism: Triturus cristatus (assembly GCF_964204655.1). NCBI lineage: Eukaryota > Metazoa > Chordata > Amphibia > Caudata > Salamandridae > Triturus > Triturus cristatus. The sequence goes on along the minus strand of NC_140586.1, from coordinate 317,713,113 downwards.
TGGATGAGTGAGGTGTTGGACAGTATATGGTCCTCCTCCATCCCTTGTACTGCTCCTGGCCATCTCCTGCCTTTGAAGGAAGAGCTCCTTCCTATGTTCTGTTTCATCCATGACTAACCCTCTGCCCCTCCTCCTCTTCCCTGTCCAGGTCCCCTGCTGAATATCCACGTCACCAGTTATGGTGCATTCACTGTTGGTGCCGTCACCTTCCTGGTCATCAATGTCTTCCTGATGTCCTTGGGTAAGTCTCTCCGGATACCGATGTCCAGTCATCCCTCTGTTGAATACTGAGGCCCAGGTGCCCTGACAGACAGCAGCTGCTTCCGGCTGTAGTGGGTATGGGACGGTGTCTGTCACTTGATGGTCCATATGCACAGTTCTGAGGCATCATAGTGTCCTCATCTAAAGACTTGAGCAACTGCGACGCCCGCTGACCTCTGAAATATGTCATTTCCGGTCTCTGACGCCATCTTGTTCTGCTTTTTCCACAGTCGCCTATGCCAACGTGGTGCTGGTGCTGCTCGCCCTGCTGATGGAGGCGGTGATTGTCTGTTTCCTGCTTTTCACCTTGGAATGCCTGCCTCTCCCGCTCGAGAGTAAGTCGACACCCTCCACTGTGGGTTTCTCTTGTGTATTAATGCGTGTCAGTGATCTCGAAATGGTTAATACACGCTAAACAGGCAACTTCTATTAAGTGCCATCACAAGTGAATGCGTAATGTGGTGGGGGCTAAAGGGGAGTGGTCTGTAGAAAGGACTGGAGGGTGCCTGACAAGCCTGTGCTTCTGAAGGGTTGTGAGGGGTGAAGCAGTCAGTTACGTGTCAGACTCTGCTAGAGTTGACATTTTTAATGCAAGTAGGGCCTGAATGGAGTCAGTCACAAACCTGACATGTGTCTGGTTCTTTGCTAGACCTCCCCATGTCTTAGTTTCTGTATCTGTCTCTCCACTCCTGCTTTAAAATCACCTTGTTATAATGCGAAGAGTTGGGGTGAGCCCCATAACCCTAGGAACCAGGGCAATTAAGTATAAACCAAGACAGGGGTTCCTGTACTAGTTTAAATGTTTTACCACACGTAATTTCATACAGACAGAGGGTGAGGGAAAATTAATCTCTGTCTTATGTTTTTATTTTATTGTCTTGGGTGCTTTTACCTTCTTGAAATCCCTCCTGAAGGAACCCCTGTCTTGGTTTAACATTAACTTGATCCGCACAATCCTCTTTTTGTTATTGATACTATTGAATTTAATGTCTAATTTTCCCGTCTTTGTGTGTTTTTTCAGTCACAGTATTGTCCGTCTTCAGTGTCGTCTGTATCTACGGAGCAGTGGCATCTCTTGGAAACTGCATTTTCAGCAAGGACCTGATTCCCATGGGACTACCTCTCTTCAAGGTACCTTGAATCATACATGCAATATGTTACGATTACTATTCTTAAAATAATACTCAGTTCCGATAACTGTGTCTCTCAAATAACCAGTCCATATCTCAGCCCTCTAACTCTGGGAGGTGCATGTGCTGCTCAAGGGCAGCTCTAGTTGGCGCTGTCTCACCCCTTGTCTGTTCTTTGTCCTTTTAGGAAACGAAGTCAGAGGAGAAAGTTGAGGCGTCCGACTCCTGCGTGTGCCCCGATTCCTATCGCACCAGCAGTCTAAGGACCATCGCCGGCCTGCTGGACCAGGGTGGGGTGTGCGGGGTCCCCACAGACACGGTCTATGCCCTGGCGGCCTCCTGCAAACACCCCGAGGCCATCCAGAAGATTTACACCATCAAGGTGAGCACCGAGGAGCGGACTTCCGGCAGAATTCACCCGAGGCTGAGACAGATGCTCTGTCATTCAAGAATAAGGCACACCTTTTGCTAGAACAGTTAGATATCACCCAGTGGGTTGAGACACTGTCATGGAAACGTCAGGGTGAAACCAGTCTGCAGGGGTGTGATTACCAAGGTGATACCAGCCTGGAGTATGTATAGTTGGATATATTGTCATTTAAATGACAGGGTAAAAACATTCTGCAGGTGAGGGTTTCCATGGTAATATCTGCCTAGAAAGTTCCAACTCCAAAACTTTTTTTAAAAAAAAGGAAAGCAGCCAGGTTAAATGGTAGCTTGTCATGCTTTGCAAGGAGAGTGCGAGATGGGGGTGAAACCGGACATGTGGGTTCCAATCCACACGAGCCCTGGGTTAGGAGCAGAATAGCCCAGCGAGATGCTTTCACATGCACAAGAAAGATACTAATGCCCCAGATTACACAGTGAGTCTGCATTCTCAGACTAGGATTGCATAAAACTCTGTGGCCAGTGTCTGTCTGCTGTAGGACTTTAGAAATAGAGTAACAAAGAACAAGGGAACCCTGTGTGTCAAGCGGGACCGAGGGTAATAACTACAATTAGAGCTGTGTGGTACTTCCAAATGGAAAGGATTCTATTTATTCAAACATGCAGTAAAAAGGAACAATAACATTGAAAGTCCAATGGCTAATGTGACGGGTATGGAAATCAACAGATTTCCAGACCTCAGGTATTTGCATCAATATGTGACATTAGCGATACATTTTTAGAACAGTCACAATGCCAAAAGACAACTCGTGCTCCACATAAATCATCATACATTAGGGGTCACAGTGTAAGTGTCATTAGAAGGCCATACAGGCTTTTAACTTGCACAATCTGTTGGCTACCACTAGAGACTTTTAGTTTATTTACAGAGGTGGTGTGACTGGGTCTAAAGTCACTTATGTATCACGTGATCCTGCACATAATGTCTGAAGGTCCTGACCTCCCCCTCTGTCTCTAAACCATTAATTTCTCCCTTTTCTTCCATTCTCTGCAGGACCGACCCCTGGAGAAGCCCATCTGTATCTGCATCTCCCACCTGGACCAGCTGCGGGCCGTGAGACCCCCATTCAGTCCTCTGCTTTGGGACTTCATGGGGAGCGTCTACCCTGGGGGTATCAGCTGCATTGTCCAGAAGGGGGAGTGGCTGAAGAGGATGGGTGAGTGTGACCTCTTCTGCATGGTCTGTTTCCTTCTCCAAAGAGGGGTGGGATGAGGATGGTAGAGGGGTGAGGGCTACAAATGCCCGAAGTTGTGCCTGGGGAAATTCAGGGATGTGCTCACTCCATGTACGTGCTGCTAGTCTATACCATGCTTCTTCTCCCCCGCCCACCAATGTGCACTGACTCCCATCTCATGAAGGAATTACTTGCACCTATCACTCCATTCAACCCCCAATGTCTATAGACCCCCTTCTTATGTAGCTATGGTATGTACATTTCAGGGTCTATTCACCCCTTAATGGCTACAGACCCCCATCTCACATAGCTATTGTATATACATATCAGATTTCATTCAGCCCCCCCTAATATATGCATGGCCCAGTTCATGCAGATATTACCTGCACATTCACCCCCTGATATCTACAGACCCCCGTCTCATGAGGGTATTACATGTATCATGGACCCCCTAATGTCTACAGACCCCCATTTCAAGTAGGCATTGCATGTACATTCACCCTCCTGAAGTTTACAGACCCCCATCTCATATAGCTTTTGCATGTGCATATCAGGGTCCAGTGACCCCCATTCTGTGTAGAGGCCCCTATCACATGGAGCTATTGCATCTACATATCAGGGTCCAGGCCCCCCTTAATGTGTAACGACCCCTATCTCATGCAGGTAATACATGCACATTCACCCCTAAAGCACACAGACCCCAGATTTCATGTACCTATTGCATGTACATATTATATATATTATGTATATATATGTGTGTGTGTGGTGTATGTGTACATGTGTGTAAAACTGATAAAGAAATATATGCGACTCGCACAATTTCTGACTAAAACATTAATTAAACCCCACAGCAATGACAACGCAAAGAAAGGTTGCTTTTGGTATACTATGGCTGTATAAGATAAAATGTTTTGCGTGGTGAGTCAGTGTACATTTCAGTTGTCAAATAGTCCCTCGCGCAGACAGAATGATATATCAAACAGCCACAAAATTATGTAAGACAGAAATACATTTCAGGCTGAAGTCTTTTTTAAAGAGTTGTTAACAATATGTATTGCAGACATCTGGCCTCTCAAGATATAACAAACACATGTGTGGTTGCCTTTCACAGTATTGTAATCAGCCGCGGTCCGTGCAGGTAATATCGATGGGGCGGTGGGGCCTCGTTGGGGGGGATTTCGAGGGATGATGCTGAGGGAAAATTAATTATTTATTTAATTTTCCCTTGGCATCGTCTCTCGAACCCCCACCCCCCCCAATGCGGCCCCACCGCTGTTACCTGCACAGACCATGGCTGTTTGTAATGCTTTAGTAGAACTTCTTTCACACTAAATGGACAATGTGTGCCCACTGCACAAATAGAGCAATCACGTATTCAAGGACCCTAATTGATTCTTGATGTTCTGAGGCTATACCATTCAAACATCTGCTCAAATTAAGCACAACCAAATGAAGTCATCACTGTACAGCATCTCTGTCCATAATGCTGAGCAAATAAACACAGTCAAACACAAATGCTCACACACTCACATCTGACTTGTTGCTGATTAATTTTGTTATGTTCTCCTTCTGCAGGAGTTGGACCAGCTTATGACATTGTGGGCACCAAAGACTCCATCATGATCCGAGTGCCGGACCACACTATCTCTGCCCACCTGACCGACATGACGGGCCCTCTGGCCATCACTTCTGCCAATCCCAGTGGGGAGTGTGACAGCACCCACCATGACATGGTCATCTCGTGAGTACTCATTCAGAACAGGGGCTGAAATCAGGAAAAGGTTTGAGTGGGCCTTCTACGGAAGAGATGGTGCCTGGGGTTTGAGAGTTACTAGATGGCTACTAGGAGCTAATGGCAGGGGCAAGGATTGTGGAGGTGCGTGAGCTGAAGAATCTGAAAGGTGAAAGGAAGAGTGTGGGACTATTGATGGGTGGTGAACTATTTTGAAGAGTTTAGGTTTTTTTAAGTATATGTAGACTGGTGCTACTGAAAGGTGAAAGGAGGGAAAAGGGTGTTGGTGATATCTCACGCATATGTTTTAATGTATTTGAGATGCTTGGCATAAGCCTAAATGTGGGCGCATTTAACACAGGTGTATTTGACCAGTTGAGCTTGAGGTCAGGTAGATGTTTATCATCCTCCGGCTTTCCCCTAATCCCCAGCACCTGAGCCTTTGTCAATTATTACTTTAAATGAGTGATTTTGTATTTCCTCTCTGTGTTTCAGGCGTCTACGGCACAAGCTGGAGGGGGTGCTGTGTGATGGGGACTCCTACGAGATGGTGGGCTCCACTGTGGTGAACTGTCTCAGGATAGACGAAGGTGGGTCTCAACCAATGCTTGTTTCTGTTTCATCTCTGTCCCCTGCTACTCCCAAAGTAGACTCGGGAGCATCTATGGATGTGAACAGGGGGCTCTGCTCCCCCCACCCCTCCCCACCCACCAAACATCTGCCATGAGATTTGGGGAAAACCATTCCTGATCCAGTGTATTCCTGGTGTCCCAAGGCATACAGACGTACAAAGCCCAAACTGAATTGACAGATGAAACACTAAAGTGGCCAGGATGAATGCATAACAAAAAGATGCACGTTATCGAGCCTCTGAGGAAAACTCCAAGTGCTTGTTCAAAGTTTACAGGGATGCCACTGGAGGTTTCTTACCTCTGCCAAATCCTGACCCCTACTTTCAACTTTACAAGCATTTCTCTTTATCATTAGTCTGCACTACTGGTGTACCATCTTGCAATACTTGTTTCACAAACTTTCGCTAAAATTTCATGAACGGTGTGAAATGTAGTTCGCCTTTATCTTGCATGACATTTTAATGGTAGTACATACCGCACATTAAAAAAGTCATGTTAGATACTGGCACAAGACTTAAGCAGCGAAAAATGTCTCTTATGGAGACATTTAATGCTCAAAGTTATCTCCAGTGAAGAATAAATGATGCAAATTGCATAATGCTAATTTGTCAAATTTAGTAATAGTGATTACAAATTCACTCAGACTTAGTCAGCACAAGGACCCAGAGTCTCCCTCAGTAAGACAATATCCCCCAAGGTAGGCTCCTTTATTTTTCACCCAAACTCACATTATTGTTTCTCAGGGACAATCCCACCCTGCACATGTTACCCAATGCCTGAAGGTTCTTACTCTGGTCCCATCTGAAAATAGAGACCTCAGAATCACAGATTCTGACATGCAGATTTATAAAATATTGACCATACACAAATATACACAAATATCTCTTTAAAGATCATTAGACCTGCTAAAAGTTCCTAATTCCAATGGGACTCACTTCCTAATTATTGGAATACAGAGTTAACTTACTATTCCATCTCCTGTCTGAGTTTATTGGCCAAGTGCTTGAAAGCGAGTTTACTGCAGGTCGACATTTTTGCAGGGAGATAGTTGTGTGTGGAAGATATTTTGGCCTGGAAAGTTTTTGAGTCTGTGTTTTAGCAGTTTGTTGATTCCATGATATCCCACCCTGTCCCAGTCATTTAATGTCTCCTTGAGGACGCACACCCCACACTTTCTCCAGTCAGTATATGCCACGTGAGAGGGCGGTTCCCTCCTGTACTCCATCACCCATTGGTTCCTCTGGGGTCAATCCCCACCGTGCTCAATATGCTTGTCTCGTCTCCTCCCTCTGCTGCTCACAGAGCTCAGACCTGTCCAAGCTCTCTCAATCTCATGCTGTTGTGCTTCTTCCTTTCCAGGGATCCTGAGCATCGTGAGGGAGGGCTGCGTCCCCACCACCCATGTCATGCAGACGTTCGAGCGGGTGAAGAACGCGCAGGTGTGAGGCTACCACGCGCTACGACCAGTCTTGTTCGTCTGACCACAGCAGCATCCGTACAATCCCTGAGCCACCTGCCATTTGCACTTTATTTGCCGGAAATGAAAGCATCACATTCTGAGGCCGGATATCCGCATGGAGCCTGAGCTGAAGGGAAGACATTGCCAGAACAGACTTATAGATGGCAGTGGAGTCAGACATTCTTACAGACAGCTCACAATACTATTTGTCAGAATGCTTTAGTTGGATTGATATGCAGATGTTTTCTACTCTTCACTCTCCAACAGGGCATTGACCTGAAAGTCAGTGCTTGGTGATGTGTACAGCGTCAGATTCTCGATTCCACGCCCCTCAGGATGCACGGGCACAGATCCAACGTATGTATACTGTTGCATTCTGTTTGCGTTCTTTGCTTGAATATTATATTTTACCCTCTGTCCTTAAAGGAATTTTAATTTAATGCTGATACCGATGTTGATGACAAATTCTATTTATTTTGTTACTCTGAGGATGTCTGGTCCTGTCAGACCTCTCATCAGGCTCGTGTGACAGAATACTGTCAGAGCCAGACGTCCCATATTGTTACAACCAGAACTATTGACTTCACTGGATGGTGCTGGCCACCCAATCGAGAGGAGCTTCAAGAACCACTGATAGAAGATTTTGAGTCTTAGGGACCTACATATAGTATTTAACTTATTTAATATATTGGAGTTGGTATTTATTGAAATAAAATAGCCCTTAAAAAGATACTGTCTTTTCTCTTTGCTGTCAAGGAGACCCTTACCATGAATCCTCCTGTGATGCAGCTGTGAAAGAAAGGTGTCATGTGTGTGTGTGCATTTATTGCGCAAAAGTCAGTGGTGTAAAACCATGAAGTTTGGAAAATATTTCATAGTTTTCATTGAAATATGGTGTTATCATCATAATCACAGCCCCAAAAAGTATTCTGCAGCAGAGCTTTACCATTGTCTAGACTACTAGATTTAGGCTCAATGGAAAACAAAAATATGTGTCATGGTTATCAAAACCAAGTGGCAAGAAAAGGCAAATTATGTAGCACATTCTCTGAAAATATTATTTTTATCTATTTGAGGTAGAAAGAAAATTTTCTGTTGAAATTTGCAAATTATGTGTTAAATGTGATAAATTACGCAGTACACTCTGCAGCCACAGAATCTCATAAATCCTAAACCCTTTACCGTTGCCCATTATTTTCGCTTTTATGTTTGCCTTCAAACCCATCCAGTCTGCCCACATACAAACACTCATGCATGTTCATTTGCTTCCTTATCCTGCTGTTAGCCCTAAGGCTTTCCTGCGAATCCCCCTCTACACTCAATTTCAAAATCATGCTCGATCTCAATTAGTCATATAAACTTCTCAGCATATGCTTTTTCATATGATCTAGTTTAATCTGCGGTTTCAACACCCTTTCATTTCTCAAATCATATGACCTTGTTTAATCTGTTGTTTCCACCCCCTTTCATTTCTCAAATCCACAAGTCACATTAAAGTGTTAAAACTTAAAGTCCCAACCCCTCCATTCATTGTTCATCATGCTACATTTGGTCATCCTCTGTTGATATAATTTAGTATTCTAATAGCACATAAAAAAGTGATATTTCAGCGACCTTGTTACTACCCTATATTTTAGTACCACAATCCTCATTTATGAGAACATCATGGTCTCGCCTTTCTCCCCTCCTTCTCTTACCATCTCATTTGACGTGATGCGGGTTTCCGTAATTACATCCAATTGCTCGAATAACCTGTGTCTCATACAGATTCCTTAAATAGGCTTCCAGTTAGGTTAACTCATTTCATCTGCAGTGGGACCATGAAACCTCCCAAATTCCACTTTAATGTGGGCACCATCTTAACCTGGCTTCCCGATCGTTGCGCTTACCTGATCTTAATTTATTTAATTCCTGCCTTATTATATGCAGATGATGCTGTGTTTCTCACTCAGATTTCTGTGGGTCTCCGAAGTCTTTTAAATTCTTTCATTGATTTCATGGACTCAGACCTTTCAATCAAGTTTTCGAAATCGCATACTATGATGATTGGCAGTAAGAAGTCCATTAGCCGCAAGTTCCACCGTAGGGGGGGCAGAACTTACCAAAGTTTCTACTTTTCCTTATTTGGAGGGCATTGTTTGATGAAAGAGGGTCAATGGTGGCTCAGAGAGCACTTAAAAAGAACATCCTGGCAAGGGCAGCGGGTGCCACTATGGACTCTGCTAAGAGTTTAGGGGCTAAACCTGTACCCGCCCTAATAAAGGTCTATAGAGAAAAACGTATCCCAATGGCCACCTACGGTTGTGATGTGTGGAGGAGATACAGAGATGTAAATGAACTGCAGGTGGCCGAGAACAAATTCCTGCGTAGACTTCTTGCTGTTCCCACCTGCACCCCCTCCTTTATGATACACGAAGAGCTTGGTCTGGGTTATACTTCAGATCTTATTGCAGTAGCACCACTAATGTGCTGGTTGAGAATTTGGTCAAGTCCCGTTCCTACTTTAAAACAACATCTTTTAGAGGATTGTATTGCACTTGAGGGGGCTTTGAGTATTCTCTGGCTAGGCTATGTCATGGAGCAGCCTAGGAGGATAGGCTTCCCTGAGCTGTTCATAAGCCCAAGGCCACTACGCCGCAGTAATATGAGGGACATCAAAAACATGTTTCGGCCAGGCGCATGGGGGAAAGGGGAGGTACCGAACTTGCCACACCCACAGTGGAACAATATTTAATGTTGAGCACAAGTCCACTAGGGCAGCCTTATTTGTTGTTATTAATAATGTCCACCACCGTTTCCTGCTGACCAGATTCAGATGTAATTTTATACACTGGATTTAAGCTATTCCTAAGGGTCTCAAATAAAGCGTGTTAGAAATTCGACAAAGATGAGTGTAAGTGGGGAGCGTCCTGCAGATTTAAGCATGCCTGTGGATCATGCGGGCGTAACCACCCCACGATCCGCTGCAGATGCAACACAGGGCCGGGGGCCAACAAAAAGAAGACAGGTGTCAAAAAATAAGGCACAGGCCCCACTGAGCAGGGGCAAGGGGGCAGGGGGCATAGGACAGACGCTTCCCACCCCCATCAGGACAAGCAGACTACTGCAGCTGTTACACGGGTACCGCAAAGCAAGTGAGAGACAGCTACTAGCAGAATGTTTCACACAGGGTTTTCCAATACATTACAAAGGGCCGAAGGGGGCAGAGCCTGAACCTGAAGTCGGTGAGGGACAACCCCGGGGTGGCTAGGGAGAAAGTAGAGAAGGAAGTGCAGCTAGGACGGGTGGCCGGGCCTTTCAATGCCCCCCCCCGCTGACAGACATGGTAGTTTCCCCGCAGGGGGTTGTTCCCAAAAAAGAGTCGGAGAAATTCCGGCTGATCCACCACCTCTCCCACCCAGAAAGGGAATCGGTCAATGATTGGTTGGACCAAGGCGAGTGCACATTGGCATACGCATCAGTTGACAATGCGGTGGACTTGATCAGGCAGGAGGGAAAGGGTGCCCTGATGGCTAAATCGGACATAGAATCAGCCTTCAAGCTACTGCCAGTTCACCCAGACAGCTACCATGTATTGGGTTTCAAGCTGGATGGCCAGTATTACTACGGCAGGTACCTACCCATGGGGTGCTCAATATCATGCGCACACTTTGAGGCGTTCAGTAGCTTCCTAGAATGGGAGCTGTGGGTGAGGGCCACAAAAGGTGGGAGGGTGCACTACTTAGACGACTTTCTGTTCATCGGGAAAGCAGGCACGAAGGAGTGCGACGACCTCCTAGACTAGTTTGTGCAGATGGCGCAGGAGTTAGGCATTACCCTGGCGCAGGACAAAACGGAAGGCCCAACAACAAAATTGTCTTTTCTGGGAATTGAACTAGACTCGTGGCCGGGACATGCAGGCTGCCGCCAGATAAGGTAGCCGACTTGCGTGAATGCATAAAACAAATGAGACAGCAAAAGAAAGCAACGCTAAAGGAAGTGCAGCAATTGCTCGTAAAACTAAATTTCGCCACAACGGTGATTCCCGCGGGGCGCACGTTCGTCAAGCGGCTAGCCGGGCTAACCAAGGGCATGACACAGAAACACCACAGGGTCTGCATCACACAAGGGGTGAAGGAGGACCTGGCACAGTGGGACCGTTTTTTGGCAGATTTCAATGGCACCCTGATATGGAGAGACCCCTGGGTACATGCGCATGAGCTAGAGCGCTACACTGACTCAGCAGGGGGATATGGCTTTGGGGCAATACTGGGACCCTCCTGGACAGCAGGAGAATGGCCAGAGAATTGGCAAAGAGCAGGGTTAACAAAAAACATAGCACTGCTTGAGTTATTCCCTATAATTGTGGCATTCCACATTTGGGCCCAGCAGCTGGCGAACAGGCAAATTGCACTCTGGTCAGACAACAGTGCAGTGGTACAGGCCATTAACACAGGGTCGGCGAAATGCCCAGCTGTAGGGACACTGTTGCGAAGACTAGTCGGCTGCCAGATGCAGGACAACTATGCAATTAGGGCACGCCACATTCCAGGAACAGACAAGTCAGTGGCAGATGCCATTTCTTGTTTTCAGTGGGACAGATTCAGAGAACTCGCCCCAGCAGCGGACAGAAAGATGACCAAAATGCCAGGGCAATGATTCAGGCCAGTTCTGGCACTGGCTAACTTCACTATGAAGGAGGGTATTCAGTCTTTCACAAGGAGCTCATCCACATACCAAGAGTTCCCTTAAGCGCCAGGAAATACCATAGCAATACTTACTTTTTTGAGCACATGGATGATGGCCAGCAGTTTCTCCAACTATGAAGGTGTGCAAAATCCATTAAAAAACAAAACAAGCATTGACAAAGCCAAAAGGCTGGTGCCCGGCACCTGAGCTATAAGCTTTGCCAATGCTTGTTTTTATTTATCTGTGGAGCAAATCTGTTCTGCAAAAAAGTCATATTTGATCTGTGAGAAATTCACATATTTTATTAATTTTCTTGTGGAGGAAAATTGTTCTACAAGGATACATCCAGATTTGCTCTGTGGGTGCCTGTGTGGCGTGCAGTAATCCCTGGCAATTTGAGATCTGTAGAGAACCCCAAGATCCGCCCAAATAACTCTCAAACCGGGGATATCTTGTGTGTTATCCAGTCCTCCCTGGGCCTCATTTCCCTGATGAGAGCCCCACAAACCACCCAAAACTACTCGAACTAGTCATCTGTTAGTTCTTGGAATGTTTTTCCATCCATTTTATGTGCATTTTAACCTCTTCAATGCCCATGACGAGCTGGTCTCGTCATGGGCCGCGGTTGCGCTGTGCCCATGACGAGACCAGCTCGTCATAAACCCCGCCCGCTAATGCAACGGCCGGCACAGGGCGGGGAAAGGGGCGGGCACTGAAGGGGTTAAGATTTTTTAATAACTTGCTACTGTGTACTAAAAACAAAGCTTCCAACCAGCACTAGGTATGGGTAGGACTCCGCATAAATTTTGTTTTTAGCCAAGAAGGAGAAATCAGCTCTGTAAATAAGGAGCCCTTCAGATCAATGCACTAAGCAATCTCTCAAAGATGCTCTTTGTAAATAATTTCAGTTTAATCTGAGGCACCAAAGTCTAAAGAGAGTCAAAGCGATGTGAAATATATGTAAGACACAATAGAACGGTTAGAAAAAGCCAAGTCTTGGCCTGATGAACTTAAATATGATATTTACAAGAATCGTATGAGTGAACCCTGAGGAACCTAAAATTTGGGAGCACTGAAACGTGTCAGCAACAGATGATATAACACGAAGCACTGTTGACAAGAAGATGTCTGAAGTGGAAGAACCAAAAAAGTGAAAAGTGGAGTAACTCTTTTCTTTGAATACCCTTGGTATAGGTACGTCCCCCCTCCATTATACAGAGATTGATCACAAGAAGGAACATGCCACAGCCCTTACACAGGGAGTTCAGCCTTTCACAAATCTTGGTGGACCGTGAGAGCCAAAGGAGGGTGAGCCCTCACACTAGCTCACCAGTCATTCCTTCGATAACTTCCTGCCTACTCACTGAGGACGGTGAGCGAGCGCCCTGGGCGTAGTTGGGAGTACAGACTTACCAAAGACCCATGGAGTGTAAAACCACCAGGAACCTGTCTGATGACATGCAGCCTCACTAGGAATCAGTGCAATGGGGAAAGGTATGTGATCTGCATTATGAATTATACATGTTCCCGAGACAGTGGGTATGAGAAAGTAAATGTAGTGAGTCTCGGCAGGGACACTCAACTTCCTGTGATTCTGGGCAAATCACTTAATCTCACCGTGCCTAACAACAATGAATGTGTCAGTTTGTAACGCAACTGGTGCTCATGTAAAGTGCCCTGATACCTTCAGGTCTAGTTCGCGCTATATAAAAGTCTCAACAAATAAAAAGTTGCTGCGTTGCCTCACAATGTGATGGGGAGGAGTGCCATGGGCATTACGGTGGGTGTTCCCACATAACACCCATGGCGTTTGACACATTCCCAGATTTATAATGTTCTGTAAACCTGGGAATGCATCAAGAGGCACAACGAGGAGAAATAACTTTATTTCTCCTTGATTTTTCCTCTTTCTATGTGTGCTGCTTTCAGCAGCACACGTAGAAGGAGAAAATCACCTTCATTGATTCTTTTTTTGCAGGAAGGTGATCCTTCCTGCACAAAGACAATCATTCCCACAACGAAGAGGATGTGGCCTAACGGCCAGAGCTGCCAACCAGGTTAGAGTCTCGTCGGCGGCTCAGCATCCCGTGATTCTGGGCAAATTACTTAATCTCTCCGTGCCTAAAAAAACAAGCATTTGCAATGCAATAGGTCTCGCATTTACGCGAGTTTGAGCTATTGACATTGCAAATGACAATGCCTTTTATTTTTTTTTTCATTTTTAAAACATAACTAAAAGGCATTGTCATTTACAATGCCAATAGCTTAAACTCGCGTAAATGCGAGACCTATTGCATTGCAAATGCTTGTTATGCCTGTTGACTGCAGGTCGAATAATTTGATGCCACGGGTAGCTGGAGAAATGGCTGGTCTTCAGCCAACGCGATGTTTGCTTTGGGGACATATTTCAAAAGCCTACACATCTGGCCTTCTAAATGAGGCTTGACGTCCTGTTGATTCTTTCACGAAGTCAAATCTGACAATTAGCCCCTAACATCCATAATCAATGATATTATATTGTTCACTGAAGCGTCTGGGCAAAACGAGAGAACTTGGGGAGAGAGTGGGAATTGGACCCTACAGAGTTTCGTGCTCATCTCTACTATTCCCTCATTTTAAAATCAATGGTTTGCTCTGCGCCGTGAATAGCAGCACTTCATTCACTACTGAGTATCAGTTTGATCATTGTTTAAGCAACACTCAGTCAGAAACTATTGCATATGTTCCTGGTGCGGAGAAAAGAACCACACTAACACAAGATGTGTCACAGGCAGGATTTTTGTGGCGCACGAAAAGGATCCCGGATCACCTGTTCTGGGTGATATAAATCAGTACTTCGGGAACTGAACGCGATGGTTTGCCAGCCCCAATCTTAGCTCGGTTTAACTGTGACGTCTAAGTCTAATATACGCGTCATGTAGAGTCAGACGGGCATTTTACGCAGGCTCGGAATTGCGTTGGGCGAAATGCGTTCGCTGCATATGTTTTTCTGTCTTTGAGAAGAAAGAAAAGAAATAAAAGGAAAATCAAGCATAAACCGACTCATTGCATACTTCAGCAAGAAATTTGGATGTGACTTTGTGTTTTTCATTTGCCCCTGATTTTGTGTGTTTCTAAATGCTTCATGTATGACCATCTGGCAGCTGTATGTTTGAGGTGGGCAATGTCTATGCAGTCTTGCATTTGTGATTACTTTAGGTGGTGCAGTGACTGAGTTCCCTAGCTGCTAATACTTTTTCAGAAAAAAAAACTGCAAAACGCAGACACCCTTGCACCATGAATGGTTGGTGCAAGGGTGCCTGTGTTGGCGCATGGCAGCCAATTGAGCTCCTGGGTATGGAAGGAGGACATGAATGCACGTACCTGATAGATAAAGTGCATTCCTGCCCTTTTCTTTTGTCGTAGGGCAGTGCAGCAGGAAGGCTTGCAGAACTGCCCTACAGAAAAATATTGTAAATGAGTCCCAGAATGCATTGGTTGGGACATTTGCAGTCTCAGCATGAGAATTTCGGATACAGGCTTCAGAGACACTTAGAGGTTCGAAGATGGACAGGACTCATAGTTGTTTTCCTCTTTCTCCAAACATGTGGCAGGACATACACTCTGACTCAGCAAATGGTGACGGGCCCAAGTCATTTTCAGACGAAAGTGCAGATCTGAGTCCATTAGCTATTTTTTAGGTCGAGCGTACAGCGCTTGCGCTGTCGCTTAGCGACCTGTTGTGTATGGTTTAGGAGTTGAACTCCACCCATTCTTAGCCGATTGCTTGTATTGGTCTCTGTTAGTGCCCTTTAAAAATGCTTGCTTTCAAATGGGCAACCCGCCGTCTTTCTCCCTCCTCCTCGTTTCCGGTTTCCCCAGTGCAGCACCGACCAACTACTACATTATTACGTCCTACATGTTTACGTCTTCGTTGGGGGACTACTTTTGTTCTTTGTGCGTTTCCCTGCCTCAGCGCCACACTTGTTTTACGTCCGCTGCGCACCTTTGTTCCTTGTTATGTTTATGTAACCAACGTGGCCGCCTTAGCTGATATAATGGGTATTTACGGCCGCATGTTTGTTTGTTTTTTCTATTTTTTAACTTTTGGTAGAAACGCGCGCCCAGGCTTTAGCTTTGAATATCTTAGGGAAAAGCGTGGGTGCCGTGATTGTTTCAAAAGTAAATAAATAGAAAATAAATGTGCATTTTTTTCTATTTCTTGACTTTAGAAGCAATTGTGGCACCCGCGCTTTAACTTAAGATGTTTAAATCTAAAGCGCGTTTGCCACCATTGTAACAAAAGCAAACAAATAGAAAGAAAAAAAAACGCGTCCACCATTTTTTTCTGTTTTGTTTACTGTTCTTGCAATGGCGGCACATGGCTTTAGCTTTAAACATCTTAAGCTAAAGCACGGTGCCGCAATTGCTTCAAAAGTCAAGAAATAGAAAAAAAGATTTAAAAACAAATTTATTTCTTG
Organism: Triturus cristatus; assembly: GCF_964204655.1. NCBI lineage: Eukaryota > Metazoa > Chordata > Amphibia > Caudata > Salamandridae > Triturus > Triturus cristatus. The sequence goes on along the minus strand of NC_140586.1, from coordinate 317,697,149 downwards.
ACTTTTTTCGAGTCATCGTGGCACTGCGCTTTAGCTTATTGCACTGGTCCTTTGGTGCCCCATCTCTGTAACCCGGGAATGTCAGGTAAAATTGCTGCGCTCAGTTGCAGTGTTGTGTGCCGTCACCTCAGTGACTTCAGCCCGACATCTACAGGGAATCTTCATTATCTGTTGATGTGCGCAAAGATAGCGTTTTAACTCACAGTGCTTCCATGATGGCTGCCAAGTAAAACATTCCTGCCCTGGTCTCTTGACTGCTCCCAAGCCTCCCCGTCTCCCTGGTATCTGTTTAACTAGACTCAGGGGCCTCTTAGAGAGTAGACGTGCGCTTTGATGTCCATTCACTGCCGCTAGGAAGTTTAAGGAAGAAGTGTGCGATCAGCATGTCTGACTGGGCTCTGTTTAGGGGCACTGGCAACTGGCACCGGATTTGGCTTTGTTTAGGGGCGCTTGCAGCTGGCACACAGGTTTTTAGTGCCAATATTGGCAACACTCCCCATCCCTCCCACAGCAATCACTTAGAGAAATAATCAGACAAGACACATTTTTAGTGGAGAAAATTGCTGCAGGTTTATTTGCATAACAGATATGCCAACATGGTGGGTTATCTTACGGGCGATCCCACGGCAGGCAGCCCCTCGCCGCCTGCCCACCTGATGAGCCAAAATACACCATGGCCTTAGCCAACCGGTGTTTGTTAGGTTTGGGGGAGGGGATAGCCCCTCCCACCGGTGGACAACCAGTCCACCCCCTTAATCACGCCCCCCCAGCTCAGGGGGGGTGGAGCGTTGCAGGCATCCCCCGGTTGCTCAGGTCCACAACCGCCCGTAAGACTAACGGGGCGCCGTCGCTCCTCCAGGGTCCAACGCGAGGACCTCCCTGGGGATATTTGGCTTTAGCACCCTTACTGTGCTCCTGCAGAGGGTACGCTTCTGTACCTTACAGCCTCTGGATCGCCCTGTAACTCCGCCTGCAACACAAAATAATAAGTTAGATAAACACACCCCCACGTCTGTATGCCGGGTAAGCGGTGGGGAGGGAAACGGCGTCCAGGCAGAAGAAGAAAGAGGGCGATCAGTAGGCGGGAGAGGTATATGTACCGCTCCCGCCCACGCCCTCCTGCCCGGAAGTGACGTGGGCAAGGGGGTCCCTCGAGGGTCCCAAACGCTGTGAGGCTGACTCGTCATGTGCCATCCTGTGGCACTAAGGGGGGCCGCCCTCTTAGGAGGGCCCCCTGCGTGGGCCCGGGGCAGCCCTGCAGACTCTCTGCATGCAGGCCTTCTTAGTAAGACAAAGCGGACGCTTACAGTGCCCTGCTGTACTCTGGAGTTACATTCCCATGTACTCAGGCTACAGCTATTTAGAACACTCCAGCCCGCTCCTGGTGCTGGCCTCCGCAGCAGACTTTAGTCTTCTGCCCTCCGCAGCAGACTTTAGTCTTCTGCCCTGAATTAGTCTACCCATGCTGTCTGACTGACTGACCGTGTTTGGTGGGGGAACAAGCGTGTTTACTTGGTCGCATTAGCCAGCATATGCTTTACGTCACTTCAGTTTAATTCTGTGGTGCGCGGGCCAAGTGTAGATTGATTTGATTGGTGTATGTCGACCGCTCGCGATGTGACGGAGGTAATATTTCCTTTATTTCCAATCCTACGAATGTGTTGCTCCCTCGCTCACTATTTTTTTCAGGCAACGAGTGATTTGCCCAGAATCACAGGATGTTGAACTCGGTACCCCAGTTCCAAAGTCGACAGCTCTGGTCCTTATGCCACATCTTCCTAACCCTCAGAAACACGTACTTGGAGTTTACAAAACAAAAACCATCAATGCTGCCATGTGGTTGGGTCACCAGGTGCAAGCAGATTTACAGTGGGATTAACAGGAGTGCATTCCCTGCGCTGGGGGAGGGGGAGGGGCAGTGGGGGGGTTACTGAAAATCCATAGGACCTGTCAGAGGTGGATGAATTTGAAACCTTCCTTTGTTCTGTGCAAAATTACTAAACGTACTACACAACAGTGGAGAATCCTCGGTGCTACAGTGTACCGCGATGTTTCAGTAGGCTTTGCCATCCGTCTACAGAAGTAGGGCTTTTCCACCACGCAAATGGCGACGTTTTTATAACGATGCGTTTATTTTATAGCATCTTGTTTCCTCTTAATAACCACGCTACTACACTTAGCAATGACGACCGCGCAGCCTTTAAATGAAGGCATCTTGGTCGGCAGAGAGATTGCCTGGTTGACACATCTTATGGTCTCATTCGTTTATGCAGCACAGCCCTACTTAAGGTTAAATAGAACCTTGAAAGTTTGAGTTTTACACCTTTTTAAACCCCAGTACGGGTCCTACAGAATATACAAAGCCCTTCATTAAAACGCAGCAATAACCTTAAACTTAACAGTTCTAACATGCACAGAGAATACAGGGTAGCGTTGGCTCTAACAAGAAGTTTCATTTTTTATTTTAACTTAAACACTGCGCGCTCTGCAGTACAACAGGTATTGCTTTTTCAATACTTTGAACTATTGGTATTGTAAATGACAATGCCTTTTAATATTATTAAAGGTATTGCCATTTGCAATACCAATAGCTCCCAAACTTGAAATTGCGAGACTTGTTGCATTGTAAATACTTGTTTTCATTGTGATCATCGCAGCCCTGGCTCTGATTGTGAGCACGACAAACTACACACATGACAATATATACGGGACACACGGCTCAGCACGGCAGGTGTGTGTACAAAGTGAAACACTTCCCAGCTGTAACCCATGTTAGAGTTAGCTGTGTGTCCTACTGCTGCTGAAGTACCGAGAAGATGGGGTCGAACACAGCTGCCGACATTGAGGCTGGGGAACCAGGTTTGGATCTCAGCGTCTGTTCACCATCCTGTGATTCTAGGCAAATCACTTGATCTTCCCGTTCCTAGAAAAACAAAAGAACTAAACGAAACTGACCTTATATATTGTAATCTGGGGTTTATGTAAAGCGGATTAATATCCTTGGGTCAAGCTGGCGCCACATTAGACAGCAAAACAATTAATAACAAATGTCTTCTGTTCTTGAATATCTCAGACAGTCTTTAACTGGACAGAAGTGTTGTCAGTTTTGACTCAAAGCCCCTTTTGAACCTGTTGTATTCTGCAGTCGGGGGGAGGGGGGTATGAGGAGAGGGAGGAGCAGAAGGGTATGAGCTGTGTCTAAGGGGGTTGGGGGGGGGGGGCAGCGGCTGCCCCGGTCGGTGTGACGATGACACTCGGAAGGAGCTACTTACAAATATCGCTTTGGCTTTTCTTATCTTTCGGCAGTTTATCTTGCTTGTAATTATACGTTACCAGACATTTAAACGCACTGACGTCGGCAATGACGTGCCCCCTCTTTTCAAATAATTAAATGAAGGTGTGTTATGTTAATTGAAGGAGTTGTTTGTGTCCCGAAACAAAGGCCTTGAGTAGAGGTCCCCTGCTGAGCCGAGATGTCAGTCCCGTGCTACTTCAACACCCCTCGCGCCCAGAAGAGATGGAACTTCCCAAAGGGAGCTGAAAGTTATGGGGAATTCTCAGAGTGACACACTCTAGCCCCCCCCCCCCCACACACACACACACACTTCTCGTCTGCGCCCCTCTGCCTCGGAGATCTCACAGGAAACCAAAAGGGTGGATTTTTTTACGGTAAAAATCTATTGCATATTTGTGATAAAATCAGGAGATTCCGAATTGAAAGGAGGGACACCCACAGTGATCGTGTTGAGGGAGACTTACGAGGCCATGCCCCCCTACACTCCAGAGGTCACAACATGGAGCTCTGTGTGTGAAACATACCTGGCCCTGGCCCAGTCCCTGCACTCCTGATGTCACTGTATCTAGATCTTGTGTGACACATGGAGCGCCTTGTGAAACACATACCTGGCCATGGTCCAGTCCCTGCACTCCTGATGTCACCGTATCTAGCTCTGGTGTGACCCCAGGAGCTCTGTGTGTGAAACATATCTGGTCGTTGCTCGGTCCCTGCACTCCTAATGTCACCATATCTATCTCTGGTGTGACCCCTGGAGCTCTTTGTGAAACACGTACCTGTGGTGGCCCGGTTCCTGCACTCCTGGTGTTAGCATATCTAGCTCTGTTGTGACACATGGAGCTCCTTGTCAAACACATACCTGGCCGTGGCCCAGTCCCTGCACTCCTGATGTCACCATATCTAGCTCTGTTGTGACACATGGAGCTCCTTGTCAAACACACACCTGGCGGTGGCCCAGTCCCTGCACTCCTGACATCACCATATCTAGCTCTTGTGTGACACATGGTGCTCCTTCGAAACACACACCTGGCGGTGGCCCGATCCCTGCATTCTTGATGTCACCATATCCAGCTCTGGTGTGATCCATGGAGCTCTTTGTGAAACACATACCTGGTCGTGGCCGGTCCCTGCACTCCTGACATCACCATATCTAGCTCTTGTGTGACACATGGAGCTCTTTGTGAAACACATACCTGGCCGTGTCCCAGTCCCTGCACTTCTGACGTCACCGTATCTAGCACTGGTGTGACACATTAAGCTCCTTGTATGTGAAACACACACCTGGCCGTGGCCCAGCCCCTGCACTCCTGATGTCACCATATCTAGTTCTGGTGTTACAGATGGATCTTCTTGTGAAACGCATACGTGGCCGGGGCCCGGTCCAGCAACTCCTGATGTTACCGTATCTGGCTCTGGTGTGACACATGGAGCTCCTTGTGAAAGACATTGCTGGGCCCTGCACAACTCCTGCACCCCTAAGTTTCATCATACAGAGTTCTTTGTGAAAGACATACCTTAGACCTCCAGTAGTAGTTCTCTCAAGTTGAGTGTCACCACATGCAGCAACTTGTGAAACACACATGTAGGACTTCACCAGTGCTTTGACTCCTGATGTTACCTCATGCAGCTCTTTGTGAAAGACATAACAAGGTCTTGCCCTGCTCCTTGCACCCCTTTGTTCACCACCTGGAGTTCCTTGTGAAAGACGTACCCTACTCCAGCGCCACTCCAGCTTCCCTTTTTTCACAGCACATGGAGCTTCTTATCAAGGACATACCTGCGCCTGCACCACTCCCCGAATCCCCGGGTCCCACCACATGGACCTGCTTGTGAAACACATACCTGGGCCTGCACCACTCCCTGTGTCCCTTGCTGTCACCGTGCAGACCTCTGTGAAAGACATTTGTGGCCCTGCACCACTCCCCGCACTCTTGGTCTCACCATATGGAGCTGCTTGTGAAAGACATACCCGGGCCCTGCACCACTCCCCGCACCCTTGGTCTCACCACATGGAGCTGCTTGTGAAAGACATACCTGGGCCCTGCACCACTCCCTGGACCCCTGGTCTCACCACACAGACATCTATGTGAATGACATGCCTAGGACCTGTATCACTTTCTCATCCTTGGTGGAACCACATGAGCTCCTTAGATAGGCGTCCAAGGCTCTGCTCCACTCCCCCCACTTGTGACGTCACCACACTGAGTTTCCCATGAAAGACATACCTGGGCACCACTTTCCCCACTCGTGAGGTCCCCACACTGAGCTTCTTGTGAAAGACACACCTGGGCACCACTTCCCCCACTCCTAATGTCACTACAGTGAGCTCCTTGTGAAAGACACACCTGGGCACCACTTCCCCCACTCCTAATGTCACTACAGTGAGCTCCTTGTGAAAGACACACCTGGGCACCACTTCCCCCACTCCTAATGTCACTACAGTGAGCTTCTTGTGAAAGACACACCTGGGCACCACTTCCCCCACTCCTAATGTCACTACAGTGAGCTTCTTGTGAAAGACACACCTGGGCACCACTTTCCCCATTCCTAATGTCACTACAGTGAGCTTCTTGTGAAAGACACACCTGGGCACCACTTCTCCCACTCGTGAGGTCACTTCAGTGAGCTCCTTGTGAAAGACACACCTGGGCACCACTTCCCCCACTCCTAATGTCACTACAATGAGCTCCTTGTGAAAGACACACCTGGGCACCACTTCCCCCACTCCTAATGTCACTACAATGAGCTCCTTGTGAAAGACACACCTGGGCACCACTTCCCCCACTCCTAATGTCACTACAGTGAGCTTCTTGTGAAAGACACACCTGGGCACCACTTCCCCCACTCCTAATGTCACTACAGTGAGCTCCTTGTGAAAGACACACCTGGGCACCACTTCTCCCACTCGTGAGGTCACTACAGTGAGCTTCTTGTGAAAGACACACCTGGGCACCACTTCCCCCACTCCTAATGTCACTACAGTTAGCTCCTTGTGAAAGACACACCTGGGCACCACTTCCCACACATCTGAAGGCACCAGTGAAGCTCCTTGTGAACGGCAACGGCAAGGGCGTCCACCTCTAATTTGTTAGGGACACTCAACATCCTGTGATTCCGGGGAAATCACTTAATCTCCCCCTGCCTAACAAAAGTGAATGTGTCCTCATGTAACGCACCTGGTGCTCATGTAAAGGGCTCTGATTCCCGATACCTTCGGGTCAAGTTCGTGCTAAATAAAACTATGTAAAAAAAAAAAAACACTGGTCCCTGTACCACTCCCTGCAAGCCTGGCACAGCCACTGCGATCTCATTGTACAAGGTTGTCCCTGAGAAAGATCCACTCCCTGCACCTTTAAGTCGCCACAATGACCTCCTTGTGAATAAGTGATAAGGGCGAAGGGTTCAGCACAATCTACGCGCAGGCTTTGCCCTTGTCGGAACTGTGTTTCGTGGGCCAGACCAGCCTTGAATATAATGACATTAATAGCCATCATCATTATTATTGCAAAAAATAACTTCTAAATATATATTTCTCAACCTAAATAATAATTCATCTCTCGAGGTCTACCGTCATATGGTTCCTCTAGTTTTATTACATTCCACTCTGTATTGGGTGACCTGTGTCCTGGGAAGATAAATCTCTGTATTTTAAACTTTGTTTTAAGATAAATTAAAGTTACGGGTCATTCACGACCCCCCTGGAGTGGGAGGAGCTCGGAGGACGGAAAGGTTGAGGTGACGGGGGAGGATGGAGAGCGACGAGGGGGAAATTCCACACACCTTCCAGGGCTGTGAGGCTAACTCCCTCCCCACCCCCAGCTCCTCCCACCTTCTGTGTATAAAACCGAACAGAGCAGGGAACAGTCAGAAGAGGAGCAGCTACCGAGGGGTCAGGACCTCACAGAGCACCCACAAACAAGAACGACCCTCACAAAGCACCCACAAACAAGAACGACCCTCACAGAGCACCCACAAACAAGAACGACCCTCTCTGCGGACTCCTCGAGACAAGACCGCCCCTCGCACGGACCCACGGCTAAACCTCACAGAGGCCTCATCAGAGACGAGACCTTCCCTCAGAGACAAGAAGACCGGCCCTCACAGACAGCACCCCTAAGAGACGAGACCTTCCCTCACAGAGCACCCCTCAGAGGCAAGAAGACCGGCCCTCACAGACAGCACCCCTAAGAGACGAGACCGACCCTCACAGAGAGCACCCCGAAGAGACGAGACCGGCCCTCACAGAGAGCACCCCTAAGAGACGAGACCGACCCTCACAGAGGACTCCTCAGAGATAGGAAGAGCGACCCTCACAGAGTGCCCCTCAGAGACGAGACCAGCCCTCACAGGACGCTTAAGAGACAGGAGACGCACACCGGCCCTCAGAGATCATCCCTCATAAACAGAAGAGACCCATCAGCCCTCAAAGACACCTTCTTGGAGGCAGGGCCGGCCCTCATAGATCACCCCAAGAGGCAAGTCCTGCCCTTACAGAGGACACCTCAGAAATTGGACCAGTCGTCACAGGGCGTCTCTCCAGACCATATCCTCAAGGAGAGAGAGTCCCTGGGATACAGGAAGCTAGACGACCCTCACCAGAGCAGCCCTCACAGAGGAGAGACAGCACTGACCCTCATCCAAGAGTCCGGCCCCGGAACAGAAAACAGAGCTCCCGTCCCTCCGTATGTACAAACTTTCCGTCCCTCTGTGATACTTTCCTCCGGTGAACAACCTGTCCACGCCTGTACCTTTCAGTGTGTACAGCCTGCCCTTGTCACTCCACACTGCACAGTGTGACCCTTCACACTGCCTTACACTGATCTGTACATTCTACCCCTCTCACTTTACACTGGTGCACTGATCTGTACAGCCTGCCCTTGCCTCTTCACACTGTACAGCCTGCCCCATTACACTGCCTTACACTGACGGGTGCAGTCTGCCCCTTTACACTCCCTTACACTGATCGGTACAGTCTGCCCCTCTCACTTTACACTGGTGCACTGATCTGCAGTCTGCCCCTCTCACTTTACCCTAGTGCACTGATCGGTACAGTCTACTCCTCTAACTTTGGTGCACTATTCTGCAGTCTACCCCTCTCACTTTACCCTGGTGCACTGATCTGCAGCCTGCCCGTCTCTCTGTGGATCTCACCTCTGGTTCACGTTTAACTTCTTACCTCATGTCACCTCGTAAAGTTTCGCTAGATTTCAACTCCTGTTCTCACCTCTAAGCTCCATTTTACCTCATGTCCTCGTCTCAGTTTCACTGCCCACCCCCATCTTATCCCGTGCACCCCTTTCACTGGCAGTTCACATTTCACCTCCTCTCCCTTCCTACCATTGGTTCCTAGCTCAATGCTGTCCCACCTACTGCCCCACTCTCGCATGTCTCTTCCATCTCACTCACTGTCCCACTTTCATGTCTCTTCCATCACACCCACTGTCCCACTCTCATCTGTCTTCCATCACACTCACTGTCGACGTCTCTTCCATCTCACCTACTGTCCCACTCTCACCTGTCTTCCATCGCACCCACTGTCCCAATCTCACATATCTTCCATCTCACCCACTGTCCCTTTCTCACATGTGTTCCACCTCATCTACTGCCCCACTCTCATGTGTCTTCCATCTCACTTACTGTCCCATTCTCACGTATGTCTTCCTTCTCATCTACTGTCCCACTCTCACGTCTCTTCCATCTCACTCACTGTCCCACTCTCATGTATCTTCCATATCACTCACTGTCCCACTCTCACATGTCTGATATTAGGCCTCTGGCTCCTGTCTCACCTCCTGTTCCCATCTAACCTCGTGCACCAATCTAATCTGGGTCTTACCCACCCAGCTACCCGTCTTCCATCTCCTTCTTACCCCCTACCCCTCTCACCTCCTGTCCGAATCTCATCTCTTGTGTCCTCTCACCTGTGGCTAATTTCTTACCCATGGACTCTCTCCCGTCCCCCAGGTCTGCCACTCACCATGGAAGGCTTCGCCTCTGTGTACTACAGTGAACCATCCGTCATGGGCTTCCTCGCCAACGTCATCAGCGCCTTTCTGGTGGCTCTACAGAACTTCTTTTCCTTCCACACCAAAGTGAACGCTGAAGGGGTGGAGAACATCTTGGCAGGTGAGTGTGGCAACCGCAGATCACACAAATAGTTACAGGTGGCGCTGGGGTAACATGTATAAGACACTTGGAGGGAGGGGGTACACACTCACGCACACAGACACACACACACACACGTGTTGCTCAATGCCTGTTTATCTCTTGCAGGGGTCCATCTCATCCTGATTGGAGGACTGACACAACTCATTGCAGGCTTCCTGTGCTTCCGGAAGTACGATCACCTGGGGAGCACCGCTTTTGTGGCATTTGCCGCACTCTGGAGCAGCTACGGGGCTACACGTGTTGTCCTGGGAGCGTACCCCACCATCCACAACACCACACAAACCCTGAACATTTCTAACAGCCAGACCATCATGGCCGCCTCCCCTCTTCCGGTCAGTGAGAGCGCAGTAGCGGGGCTGGTGGCATACACCGCCGTCGCCTTCATCCTCTCCTTCTGTTCGGCCACCGTTAACTACGTCATGCCCTTCGTGTTTGGCGCCATCACCCTCACATTGGTCTTCGAGGCGGTGGGGCTCTTTGGACAGTGGGCGCTGGTGGTCTCCGGGACCCTGGAGCTTCTCATTGTGTTGTTTGGGTTCTATGGCGCCACTGCCCTGCTCCTGAAGGGCCTGACCCAGAGGAATGTCCTTCCAGGCTTCGGGAACCCCATGTTCAGCGTCTTGCTTCTGGGCTCGGCCACCAGCACCTCTTCCAGTGGCATCGGGGAGGAGACCAAGAAGAACTCCAAGTACGCGGAGCCCATGGCCTTGGGACACATCGCTGACGCAGTGGCCTCGCTCATCTTTGCCTTTTATTGCTTTGGTTACATGAAGACCTTCTACATTGGCGCCATCTGGGTCACCATCAATGCGCTGTCCCAGCTCTGCGCCAGCTACTACAGTTACTTGAGAGAAGACGTCTACCACACCACCAAGCTTGGACTCCACAGCCTGTTCTGGTTGCTGATGTCCTGGGAAGAGTTCATTGTCACGGTGCTCCTCTCGGGGGACAATGTGGACAAGAGCCGAGCGGGCATGGTGGGGGGCTGGTTCTTTCTGGTCGCCGCTTGCATCCTCTGCCTGATGTCCCTCAACAGAGACCTCCTGGAGGTGCTGCAGAATTCATGCTTTCTCCTCCTCACTGTCTCCACCATCCAACAGATTCCACTCCAGGGATCCCATATCTTCTTCGGAGTGGTCTGCAGCATTTACACAGCCACCTCCCTCTATGCCACTTTTGCCAGCCTCATTAACTCCATCGCTGATAAGTCATTGATCTCTACTGGACCCCAAGTGATGTCATCGGCTACGCTCCAGGACTTGCTGCTGTGCCTGAAGCGCGTCACCAGCAGGTCTAAGGAGGGCCAGGAGGTCAGCACTACCAGATGCCAGCTCCCTGATGCCCTCTTCTTCATCTGCAATGGCTTGGCCTCACTCTCTGCCATCCAGGGGTCCCTGAGTGACCCCACCAGAGCCCACCTCTCCATCCCTTGGGTGCTGATCCCTGGCGCGGTCTTCCAGTTGTACGTCTGCAGGATCGTGGTCCAGAGAGGGCAAAGATTTGGGCCGGTCCTACCCTTCTGTTTTGCTGCTGTTTGGGCCACATGGGCGTGGCTACGACTCACAGGTAACTTGTGATCTCTTAATCTTATTCTTTAGAATGTGTAAAAATGTATTCAGAAAAGTCCTAGGGATCAAGTGTCATGAAGCTTTTGAGTGGTTTAGATTCTCAGGCATACCAGTAGGGGCAGTGGGGGTGATGTGTATTTTTGGTTATTAGTTTAATTTCGAGTAGCCATGCATGCAGGTAGTTTCATGATGACATCACATGCAGTTCTTTGTTTGACTGGGGGGCCCTTGTAACCAGTGAGCTGAAGAAGTACCTGGGAGGGGTCATATGTGATGACTGGCAGGGGGAAGGAAAAGGGTTGAAGAGGAGTGCACCTGGTGGCCGCTAGGAGGGGACTAATGACTTATGGAACCATTAATGGGTCTGGATAAACTATTGATAAACTGTTGTGGATAATCCAGTTGTGGGAAGAACCAATAGGTAATAATGCCTTTGTTCAAATAACTGGTCATTTCCTGCACCCAGGGGCATATTTACCAGAATTTAATTTTCGCTTGTCTTCTGACACATGCGAGAAAACATTTTATACTGGGATAAGGTGCTCCGGTAAGTGTGTATCACCAAATCAGGGAACACCTGTTCAGGATGGGGTGGAAGATACAGTTTTACACATCACCAGAAGCCAATATCTAGTACCATGATTGGCTGTTGGATGAGTGAGGTGTTGGACAGTATATGGTCCTCCTCCATCCCTTGTACTGCTCCTGGCCATCTCCTGCCTTTTAAGGAAGAGCTCCTTCCTGTGTTCTCTTTCATCCATGACTAACCCTCTGCCCCCTCCTCCTCTTCTCTCTCCAGGTCCCCTGCTGAATATCCACGTCGCCAGTTATGGTGCATTCACTGTTGGTGCCGTCACCTTCCTGGTCATCAATGTCTTCCTGATGTCCTTGGGTAAGTCTCTCCGGATACCGATGTCCAGTCATCCCTCTGTTGAATACTGAGGCCCAGGTGCCCTGACAGACATCAGCTGCTTCTGGTTGTAGTGGGTACGGGCCGGTGTCTGTCACTCGACGGTCCATATGCACAGTTCTGAGGCATCGTAGTGTCCTAATCTAAAGACTTGAGCAACTGCGACGCCCGCTGACCTCTGAAATATGTCATTTCCGGTCTCTGACGCCATCTTGTTCTGCTTTTTCCACAGTCGCCTATGCCAACGTGGTGCTGGTGCTGCTCGCCCTGCTGATGGAGGCGGTGATTGTCTGTTTCCTGCTTTTCACCTTGGAATGCCTGCCTCTCCCGCTCGAGAGTAAGTGGACACCCTCCACTGTGGGTTTCTCTTGTGTATTAATGCGTGTCAGTGATCTCGAAATGGTTAATACACGCTAAACAGGCAACTTCTATTAAGTGCCATCACAAGTGCATGTGTAATGTGGTGGGGGCTGAAGGGGAGTGGTCTGTAGAAAGGACTGGAGGGTGCCTGACAAGCCTGTGCTTCTGAAGGGTTGTGAGGGGTGAAGCAGAGTCAGTTACGTGTCAGACTCTGCTAGAGTTGACATTTTTAATGCAAGTAGGGCCTGAATGGAGTCAGTCACAAACCTGACATGTGTCTGGTTCTTTGCTAGACCTCCCCATGTGTTAGTTTCTGTATCTGTCTCTCCACTCCTGCTTTAAAATCACCTTGTTATAATACGGAGAGTTGGGGTGAGCCCCAGAAGCCTAGGAACCAGGGCAATTAAGTATAAACCAAGACAGGGGTTCCTGTACTAGTTTAAATGTTTTACCAGAGATAATTTCATACAGACAGAGGGTGAGGGAAAATTAATCTCTGTCTTATGTTTTTATTTTATTGTCTTGGGTGCATTTACCTTCTTGAAATCCCTCCTGAAGGAACCCCTGTCTTGGTTTAACATTAACTTGATCCGCACAATCCTCTTTTTGTTATTGATACTATTGAATTTAATGTCTAATTTTCCCGTCTTTGTGTGTTTTTTCAGTCACAGTATTGTCCGTCTTCAGTGTCGTCTGTATCTACGGAGCAGTGGCATCTCTTGGAAACTGCATTTTCAGCAAGGACCTGATTCCCATGGGACTACCTCTCTTCAAGGTACCTTGAATCATACATGCAATATGTTACGATTACTATTCTTAAAATAATACTCAGTTCCGATAACTGTGTCTCTCAAATAACCAGTCCATATCTCAGCCCTCTAACTCTGGGAGGTGCATGTGCTGCTCAAGTGCAGCTCTAGGTGGCGCTGTCTCACCCCTTGTCTGTTCTTTGTCCTTTTAGGAAACGAAGTCAGAGGAGAAAGTTGAGGCGTCCGACTCCTGCGTGTGCCCCGATTCCTATCGCACCAGCAGTTTAAGGACCATCGCCGGCCTGCTGGACCAGGGTGGGGTGTGCGGGGTCCCCACAGACACGGTCTATGCCCTGGCGGCCTCCTGCAAACACCCCGAGGCCATCCAGAAGATTTACACCATCAAGGTGAGCACCGAGGAGCGGACTTCCGGCATAATTGACCCGAGGCTGAGACAGATGCTCTGTCATTCAAGAATAAGGCACACCTTTTGCTAGAACAGTTAGATATCACCCAGTGGGTTGAGACACTGTCATGGAAACGTCAGGGTGAAACCAGTCTGCAGGGGTGTGATTACCAAGGTGATACCAGCCTGGAGTATGTATAGTTGGATATATTGTCATTTAAATGACAGGGTAAAAACATTCTGCAGGTGAGGGTTTCCATGGTAATATCTGCCTAGAAAGTTCCAACTCCAAAACTTTTTTTAAAAAAAAGGAAAGCAGCCAGGTTAAATGGTAGCTTGTCATGCTTTGCAAGGAGAGTGCGAGATGGGGGTGAAACCGGACATGTGGGTTCCAATCCACACGAGCCCTGGGTTAGGAGCAGAATAGCCCAGCGAGATGCTTTCACATGCACAAGAAAGATACTAATGCCCCAGATTACACAGTGAGTCTGCATTCTCAGACTAGGATTGCATAAAACTCTGTGGCCAGTGTCTGTCTGCTGTAGGACTTTAGAAATAGAGTAACAAAGAACAAGGGAACCCTGTGTGTCAAGCGGGACCGAGGGTAATAACTACAATTAGAGCTGTGTGGTACTTCCAAATGGAAAGGATTCTATTTATTCAAACATGCAGTAAAAAGGAACAATAACATTGACAGTCCAGTGGGTAATGTGACGGGTATGGAAATCAACAGATTTCCAGACCTCAGGCATTTGCATCAATATGTGACATTAGCGATACATTTTTAGAACAGTCACAATGCCAAAAGACAATTCGTGCTCCACATAAATCATCATACATTAGGGGTCACAGTGTAAGTGTCATTAGAAGGCCATACATGCTTTTAACTTGCACAATCTCTTGGCTACCACAGGAGACTTTTAGTTTATTTACAGAGGTGGTGTGACCGGGTCAAAAGTCACTTATGTATCCTGCACATAATGTCTGAAGGTCCTGACCTCCCCCTCTGTCTCTAAACCATTAATTTCTCCCTTTTCTTCCATTCTCTGCAGGACCGACCCCTGGAGAAGCCCATCTGTATCTGCATCTCCCACCTGGACCAGCTGCGGGCCGTGAGACCCCCATTCAGTCCTCTGCTTTGGGACTTCATGGGGAGCGTCTACCCTGGGGGTATCAGCTGCATTGTCCAGAAGGGGGAGTGGCTGAAGAGGATGGGTGAGTGTGACCTCTTCTGCATGGTCTCTTTCCTTCTCCAAAGAGGGGTGGGATGAGGATGGTAGAGGGGTGAGGGCTACAAATGCCCGAAGTTGTGCCTGGGGAAATTCAGGGATGTGCTCACTCCATGTACGTGCTGCTAGTCTAGACCATGCTTCTTCTGCCCCGCCCCCCAATGTGCACTGACTCCCATCTCATGAAGGAATTACTTGCACCTATCACTCCATTCAACCCCCAATGTCTATAGCCCCACTTCTTATGTAGCTATGGTATGTACATTTCAGGGTCTATTCACCCCTTAATGGCTACAGACCCCCATCTCACATAGCTATTGTATATACATATCAGATTTCATTCAGCCCCCCCTAATATATGCATGGCCCAGTTCATGCAGATATTACCTGCACATTCACCCCCTGATATCTACAGACTACATGTATCATGGACCCCCTAATGTCTACAGACCCCCATCTCATGCAGACATTGCATGTACATTCACCCTCCTGAAGTTTACAGACCCCCATCTCATATAGCTATTTCATTTGCATATCAGGGTCCAGTGACCCCCATTCTGTGTAGAGGCCCCTATCACATGGAGTTATTGCATATACATATCAGGGTCCAGGTCCCCCCTTAATGTGTAACGACCCCAATCTCATGCAGGTATTAAATGCACATTCACCCCTAAAGCACACAGACCCCAGATCTCATGTACCTATTGCATGTACATATTATATATATTATGTATATATATGTGTGTGTGGTGTATGTGTACATGTGTGTAAAACTGATAAAGAAATATATGTGACTCGCACAATTTTTGGCTAAAACATTAATTAAACCCCACAGCAATGACAACACAAAGAAAGGTTGCTTTTGGTATACTATGGCTGTATGAGATAAAATGTTTTGCGTGATGAGTCAGTGTACTTTTCAGTTGTGAAATAGTCCCTCGCGCAGACAGAATGATATATCAAACAGCCACAAAATTATGTAAGACAGAAATACATTTCAGGCTGAAGTCTTTTTTAAAAAGTTGTTAACAATATGTATTGCAGACATCTGGCCTCTCAAGATATAACAAACAAATGTGTGGTTACCTTTCACAGTATTGTAATCAGCCGTGGTCCGTGCAGGTAACATCGATGGGGCGGTGGGGCCTCGTTGGGGGGGATTTCGAGGGATGATGCCGAGGGAAAATTAATTATTTATTTAATTTTCCCTTGGCATCGTCCCTCGAACCCCCCCCCCCAATGCGGCCCCACCGCTGTTACCTGCACAGACCATGGCTGTTTGTAATGCTTTAGTAGAACGTCTTTCATACTAAATGGACAATGTGTGCCCACTGCACAACTAGAGCAATCACGTATTCAAGGACCCTAATTAATTCTTGATGTTCTGAG
The DNA here is from genome assembly GCF_964204655.1 of Triturus cristatus. Classification (NCBI taxonomy): domain Eukaryota; kingdom Metazoa; phylum Chordata; class Amphibia; order Caudata; family Salamandridae; genus Triturus; species Triturus cristatus. The sequence goes on along the minus strand of NC_140586.1, from coordinate 317,681,075 downwards.
GCTATACCATTCAAACATCTGCTCAAATTAAGCACAACCAAACGAAGTCATCACTGTACAGCATCTCTGTTCATAATGCTGAGCAAATAAACACAGTCAAACACAAATGCTCACTCACTCACATCTGACTTGTTGCTGATTAATTTTGTTATGTTCTCCTTCTGCAGGAGTTGGACCAGCTTATGATATTGTGGGCACCAAAGACTCCATCATGATCCGAGTGCCGGACCACACTATCTCTGCCCACCTGACTGACATGACTGGCCCTCTGGCCATCACTTCTGCCAATCCGAGTGGGGAGTGTGACAGCACCCACCATGACATGGTCATCTCGTGAGTACTCATTCAGAACAGGGGCTGAAATCAGGAAAATGTTTGAGTGGGCCTTCTACGGAAGAGATGGTGCCTGGGGTTTGAGAGTTACTAGATGGCTACTAGGAGCTAAGGGCAGGGGCAAGGATTATGGAGGTGCGTGAGCTGAAGATTCTGAAAGGTGAAAGGAAGAGTGTGGGACTATTGATGGGTGGTGAACTATTTGGAAGAGTTTAGGTTTTTTTAAGCATATGACTGGACTGGTGCTACTGAAAGATGAAAGGAGGGAAAAGGGTGTTGGTGATATCTCACGCATATGTTTTAATGTATTTGAGATGCTTGGCATAAGCCTAAATGTGGGCGCATTAAACACAGGTGTATTTGACCAGTTGAGCTTGAGGTCAGGTAGATGTTTATCATCCTCCGGCTTTCCCCTAATCCCCAGCACCTGAGCCTTTGTCAATTATTACTTTATATGAGTGATTTTGTATTTCCTCTCTGTGTTTCAGGCGTCTACGGCACAAGCTGGAGGGGGTGCTGTGTGATGGGGACTCCTACGAGATGGTGGGCTCCACTGTGGTGAACTGTCTGAGGATAGACGAAGGTGGGTCTCAACCAATGCTTGTTTCTGTTTCATCTCTGTCCCCTGCTACTCCCAAAGTAGACTCGGGAGCATCTATGAATGTAAACAGGGGGCTCTGCTGCCCCCCACCCCTCCCCACCCACCTGTCATGAGATTTGGGGAAAACCAGTCCTGATCCAGTGTATTCCTGGTGTCCCAAGGCATACATATGTACAAAGCCCAAACTGAATTGACAGATGAAACACTAAAGGGGCCAGAATGAATTCGTAACAAAAAGATGCACGTTATCGAGCCTCTGAGGAAAACTCCAAGTGCTTGTTCAAAGTTTACAGGGATGCCACTGGAGGTTTCTTACCTCTGCCAAATCCTGACCCCTACTTTCAACTTTACAAGCATTTCTCTTTATCATTAGTCTGCACTACTGGTGTACCATCTTGCATAATTTGTTTCACAAACTTTCGCTAAAATTACATGAACGGTGTGAAATGCAGTTCGCCTTTATCTTGCAGGAAATTTTAATGGTAGTATATACCGCACATTAAAAAAGTCATGTTAGATACTGGCACAAGACTTAATCAGCGAAAAATGTCTCTTATGGAGACATTTAATGCTCAAAGTTATCTCCAGTGAAGAATAAATGATGCAAATTGCATAATGCTAATTTGTCAAATTTAGTAATAGTGGTTACAAATTCACTCTGACTTAGTCAGCACATGGACCCAGAGCCTCCCTCAGTAAGACAATATCCCCCAAGGTGGGCTCCTTTATTTTTCACCCAAACTCACATTATAGTTTCTCAGGGACAATCCCACCCTGCACATGTTACCCAATGCCTGAAATTTCTTACTCTGGTCCCATCTGAAAATAGAGACCTCACAATCACAGATTCTGACATGCAGATTTATAAAATATTGACCATACACAAATATACACAAATATCTCTTTAAAGATCATTAGACCTGCTAAAAGTTCCTAATTCCAATGGGACTCACTTCCTAATATTGGAATACAGAGTTAACTTACTATTCCATCTCCTGTCTGAGTTTATTGGCCAAGTGCTTGAAAGCGAGTTTACTGCAGGTCGACATTTTTGCCGGGCGATAGTTGTGTGTGGAAGATATTTTGCCTTGAAAGTTTTTGAGTCTGTGTTTTAGCAGTTTGTTGATTCCATGATATCCCACCCTGTCCCAGTCATTTAATGTCTCCTTGAGGGCGCACACCCCACACTTTCTCCAGTCAGTATATGCCACGTGAGAAGGCGGTTCCCTCCTGTACTCAATCAACCATTGGTTCCTGAGGGGTCAATCCCCACCGTGCTCATTATGCTTGTCTCTTCTCCTTCCACTGCTGCTCACAGAGCTCAGACCTGTCCAAGCTCTCTCAATCTCATGCTGTTGTGCTTCTTCCTTTCCAGGGATCCTGAGCATCGTGAGGGAGGGCTGCGTCCCCACCACCCATGTCATGCAGACGTTCGAGCGGGTGAAGAACGCGCAGGTGTGAGGCTACCACACGCTACGACCAGTCTTGTTCGTCTGACAACAGCAGCATCCGTACAAGCCCTGAGCCAGCTGCCATTTGCACTTTACTTGCCGGAAATGAAAGCATCACATTCTGAGGCCGGATATCCGCGTTGAGCCTGAGCTGAAGGGAAGACATTGCCAGAATAGACTTATAGACGGCAGTGGAGTCAGACATTCTTACAGACAGCTCACAATACTATTTATCAGAATGCTTTAGTTGGATTGATATGCAGATGCTTTCTACCCTTCACTCTCCAACAGGGTATTGACCTGAAAGTCAGTGCTTGGTGATGTGTACAGCGTCAGATTCTCGATTCCACACCCCTCAGGATGCACGGGCACAGATCCAATGTATATATACTGTTGCATTCTGTTTGCGTTCTTTGCTTGAATATTATATTTTACCCTCTGTCCTTAAAGGAATTTTAATTTAATGCTGATACCGATGTTGATGACAAATTCTATTTATTTTGTTACTCTGAGGATGTCTGGTCCTGTCGGACCTCTCATCAGGCTCGTGTGACAGAATACTGTCAGAGCCAGACATCCCATATTGTTACAACCAGAACTATTGACTTCACTGGATGGTGCTGGCCACCCAATCGAGAGGAGCTTCAAGAACCACTGATAGAAGATTGTGAGTCTTAGGGACCTACATATAGTATTTAACTTATTTAATATATTGGAGTTGGTATTTATTGAAATAAAATAGCCCTTAAAAAGAAACTGTCTTTTCTCTTTGCTGTCAGGGGGACCCTTACCATGAATCCTCCTGTGATGCAGCTGTAAAAGAAAGGTGTCATGTGTGTGTGAGTGTGTGCATTTATTGCGCAAAAGTCAGTGGTGTAAAACCATGAAGTTTGGAAAATATTTCATAGTTTTCATTGAAATATGGTGTTATCATCATAATCACAGCCCGAAAAAGTATTCTGCAGCAGAGCTTTTCCACTGTCTAGACTACTAGATTTAGGCTCAATGGAAAACAAAAATATGTGTCATGGTTATCAAAACCAAGTGGCAAGAAAAGGCAAATTATGTAGCACATTCTCTGAAAATATTATTTTTATCTATTTGAGGTAGAAAGAAAATTTTCTGTTGAAATTTGCAAATTATGTGTTAAATGTGATAAATTACGCAGTACACTCTGCAGCCACAGAATCACATAAATCCTAAACCCTTTACCGTTGCCCATTATTTTCGCTTTTATGTTTGCCTTCAAACCCATCCAGTCTGTCCATATACAAACACTCATGCACGTTCATTTGCTTCCTTATCCTGCTGTTAGCCCTAAGGCTTTCCTGCGAATCCCCCTCTACACTCAATTTCAAAATTATGCTCGATCTCAATTAGTCATATAAACTTCTCATGCATATGGTCACTATAGCAGCAGATGCTTTTTCATATGATCTAGTTTAATCTGCGGTTTCAACACCCTTTCATTTCTCAAATCATATGACCTTGTTTAATCTGTTGTTTCCACCCCCTTTCATTCCTCAAATCCCCAAGTCACATTAAAGTGTTAAAACTTAAAGTCCCAACCCCTCCATTCATTGTTCATCATGCTACATTTGGTCATCCTCTGTTGATATAATTTAGCATTCTAATAGCACATCAGAAAGTGATATTTCAGCGACCTTGTTACTACCCTATATTTTAGTACCACAATCCTCATTTATGAGAACATCATGGTCTCGCCTTTCTCCCCTCCTTCTCTTACCATCTCATTTGACGTGATGCGGGTTTCCGTAATTACATCCAATTGCTCGAATAACCTGTGTCTCGTTCAGATTCCTTAAATAGGCTTCCAGTTAGTTTAACTCATTTCACCTGCAGTGGGGCCTTGAATCCTCCCAAATTCCACTGTAACGTGGGCACCATCTTAACCTGGCTTCCCGATCGTTGCGCTTGCCTGATCTTAATTTATTTAATTCCTGCCTTATTATATGCAGATGATGCTGTGTTTCTCACTCAGATTTATGTGGGTCTCCGAAGTCTTTTAAATTCTTTCATTGATTTCATGGACTCCTTAGACCTTTCAATCAAGTTTTCTAAATCGCATACTATGATGATTGGCAGTAAGAAGTCCATTAGCCGCAAGTTCCACCGTAGGGGGGGGCAGAACTTACCAAAGTTTCTACTTTTCCTTATTTGGGGGGCATTGTTTCATGAAAGAGGGTCAATGGTGGCTCAGAGAGCACTTAAAAAGAACATCCTGGCAAGGGCAGCGGGTGCCACTATGGACTCTGCTAAGAGTTTAGGGGCTAAACCGGTACCCGCCCTAATAAAGGTCTATAGAGAAAAACGTATCCCAATGGCCACCTACGGTTGTGATGTGTGGAGGAGATACAGAGATGTAAATGAACTGCAGGTGGCCGAGAACAAATTCCTGCGTAGACTTCTTGCTGTTCCCACCTCCACCCCCTCCTTTATGATACACGAAGAGCTTGGTCTGGGTTATACTTCAGATCTTATTGCAGTAGCACCACTAATGTTCTGGTTGAGAATTTGGTCAAGTCCCGTTCCTACTTTAAACCAACATCTTTTAGAGGATTGTATTGCACTTGAGGGGGCTTTGAGTATTCTCTGGCCAGGCTATGTCATGGAGCAGGCTAGGAGGATAGGCTTCCCTGAGCTGTTCATAAGCCCAAGGCCACTACGCCGCAGAAATATGAGGTACATCAAAAACATGTTTCGGACAGGCGCATGGGGGAAAGGGAAAGTACCGAACTTGCCGCACCCACAGTGGAACAATATTTAATGTTGAGCACAAGTCCACTAGGGCAGCCTTATTTGTTGTTATTAATAATGTCCACCACCGTTTCCTGCTGACCAGATTCAGATGTAATTTTATACACTCGTTTTAAGCTATTCCTAAGAGTCTCAAATAAAGCGTGTTAGAAATTCGACAAAGATGAGTGTAAGTGGGGAGCGTCCTGCAGATTTAAGCATGCCTGTGGATCATGCGGGCGTAACCACCCCACGATCCGCTGCAGATGCAACACAAGACCAGGGGGCCAACAAAAAGAAGACAGGCGTCAGAAAATAAGGCACAGGCCCTGCTGAGCAGGGGCAAGGGGGCAGAGGGCGTAGGACAGACGCTTCCCACCCCCATCAGGACAAGGAGACTACTGCAGCTGTTACAGGGGTACCGCAAAGCAAGTGAGAGACAGCTACTAGCAGAAGGTTTCACACAGGGTTTTCCAATACATTACAAAGGGCCGAAGGGGGCAGAGCCTGAACCTGAAGTCGGTGAGGGACAACCCCGGGGTGGCTAGGGAGAAAGTTGAGAAGGAAGTGCAGCTAGGACGGGTGGCCGGGCCTTTCAATGCCCCCCCCCGCTGACAGACATGGTAGTCTCCCCGCTGGGGGTTGTTCCCAAAAAAGAGTCGGAGAAATTCCGGCTGATCCACCACCTCTCCCACCCAGAAGGGGAATCGGTCAATGATTGGTTGGACCAAGGTGAGTGCACATTGTCATACGCATCAGTTGACAATGCGGTGGACTTGATCAGGCAGGAGGGAAAGGGTGCCCTGATGGCTAAATCGGACATAGCATCAGCCTTCAAGTTACTGCCAGTTCACCCAGACAGCTACCATGTATTGGGTTTCAAGCTGGATGGCCAGTATTACTACGACAGGTACCTACCCATGGGGTGCTCAATATCATGCGCACACTTTGAGGCTTTCAGTAGCTTCCTAGAATGGGAGCTGGGGGTGAGGGCCACAAAAGGTGGGCGGGTGCACTACTTAGACGACTTTCTGTTCATCGGGAAAGCAGGCACGAAGGAGTGCGACGACCTCCTAGACAAGTTTGTGCAGATGGCGCAGGAGTTAGGCATTACCCTGGCGCAGGACAAAACGGAAGGCCCAACAACAAAATTGTCTTTTCTGGGAATTGAACTAGACTCGTGGCCGGGACATGCAGGCTGCCGCCAGATAAGGTAGCCGACTTGCGTGAATGCATAAAACAAATGAGACAGCAAAAGAAAGCAACGCTAAAGGAAGTGCAGAAATTGCTCGGAAAACTAAATTTCGCCACAACGGTGATTCCCGCGGGGCGCACGTTCACCAAGCGGCTAGCCGGGCTAACCAGGGGCATGACACAGAAACACCATAGGGTCTGTATCACACAAGGGGTGAAGGAGGACCTGGCACAGTGGGACCGTTTTTGGCAGATTTCAGTGGCACCCTGATAAGGAGAGACCCCTGGGTACATGCGCATGAGCTAGAGCGCTACACTGACTCAGCAGAGGGATATGGCTTTGGGGCAATACTGGGACCCTCGTGGACAGCAGGAGAATGGCCAGAGAATTGGCAAAGAGCAGGGTTAACAAAAAACACAGCACTGCTTGAGTTATTCCCTATAATTTGGGCCCAGCAGCTGGCGAACAGGCAAATTGCACTCTGGTGAGACAACAGTGCAGTGGTAAAGGACATTAACACAGGGTCGGCGAAATGCCCAGCTGTAGGGACACTGTTGCGAAGACTAGTCGGCTGCCAGCTGCAGGACAACTATGCAATTAGGGCACGCCACATTCCAGGAACAGACAACTCAGTGGCAGATGCCATTTCTTGTTTTCAGTGGGACAGATTCAGAGAACTCGCCCCAGCAGCGGACAGAAAGATGACCAAAATGCCAGGGCAATGATTCAGGCCAGTTCTGGCACTGGCTAACTTCACTATGAAGGAGGGTATTCAGTCTTTCACAAGGAGCTCATCCACACACCAAGAGTTCCGTTAAGCGCCAGGAAATACCATGGTAATACTTACTTTTTTGAGCACATGGATGATGGCCAGCAGTTTCTCCAACTATGAAGGTGTGCAAAACCCATTAAAAAACAAAACAAGCATTGACAAAGCCAAAAGGCTGGTGTCCGGCACCAGAGCTATAAGCTTTGCCAATGCTTGTTTTTATTTATCTGTGAAGCAAATCTGTTCTGCAAAAAAATCATATTTGATCTGTGAGAAATTCAAATATTTTATTAATTTTCTTGTAGAGCAAAATTGTTCTACAAGGATACATCCAGATTTGCTGTGTGGGTGTCTGTGTGGCGTGCAGTAATCCCTGGCAATTTGAGATCTGTAGAGAACCCCAAGATCCGCCCAAATAACTCTCAAACCGGGGATATCTTGTGTGTTATCCAGTCCTCCCTGGGCCTCATTTCCCTGATGAGAGCCCCACAAACCACCGAAAACTACTCGAACTAGTCATCTGTTAGTTCTTGGAATGTTTTTCCATCCATTTTATGTGCATTTTAACCTCTTCAATGCCCATGACGAGCTGGTCTCGTCATGGGCCGCGGTTGCGCTGTGCCCATGACGAGACCAGCTCGTCATAAACCCCGCCCGCTAATGCAACGGCCGGCACAGGGCGGGGAAAGGGGCGGGCACTGAAGGGGTTAAGATTTTTTAATAACTTGCTACTGTGTACTAAAAACAAAGCTTCCAACCAGCACTAGGTATGGGTAGGACTCAGCATAAATTTTGTTTTTAGCCAAGAAGGAGAAATCAGCTCTGTAAATAAGGAGCCCTTCAGATCAATGCACTAAGCAATCTCTCAAAGATGCTCTTTGTAAATAATTTCAGTTTAATCTGAGGCACCAAAGTCTAAAGAGAGTCAAAGCGATGTGAAATATATGTAAGACACAATAGAACGGTTAGAAAAAGCCAAGTCTTGGCCTGATGAACTTAAATATGATATTTACAAGAATCGTATGAGTGAACCCTGAGGAACCTAAAATTTAGGAGCACTGAAACGTGTCAGCAACAGATGATATAACACGAAGCACTGTTGACAAGAAGATGTCTGAAGTGGAAGAACCAAAAAAGTGAAAAGTGGAGTAACACTTTTCTTTCAATACCCTTGGTATAGGTACGTCCCCCCTCCATTATACAGAGATAGTAAATCCCAGAACTTGATCACAAGAAGGAACATGCCACAGCCCTTACACAGGGAGTTCAGCCTTTCACAAATCTTGGTGGACCGTGAGAGCCAAAGGAGGGTGAGCCCTCACACTAGCCCACCAGTCATTCCTTCGATAACTTCCTGCCTACTCACTGAGGACGGTGAGCGAGCGCCCTGGGCGTAGTTGGGAGTACAGACTTACCAAAGACCCATGGAGTGTAAAACCACCAGGAACCTGTCTGATGACATGCAGCCTCACTAGGAATCAGTGCAATGGGGAAAGGTATGTGATCAGCATTATGAATTATACATGTTCCCGAGACAGTGGGTATGAGAAAGTAAATGTAGTGAGTCTCGGCAGGGACACTCAACTTCCTGTGATTCTGGGCAAATCACTTAATCTCACTGTGCCTAACAACAATGAATGTGTCAGTTTGTAACGCAACTGGTGCTCATGTAAAGTGCCCTGATACCTTCAGGTCTAGTTCGCGCTATATAAAAGTCTCAACAAATAAAAAGTTGCTGCGTTGCCTCACAATGTGATGGGGAGGAGTGCCATGGGCATTACGGTGGGTGTTCCCACATAACACCCATGGCGTTTGACACATTCCCAGATTTATAATGTTCTGTAAACCTGGGAATGCGTCAAGAGGCACTCCTGATGTCACCATATCTAGTTCTGGTGTGACAGATGGATCTTCTTGTGAAACGCATACGTGGCCGGGGCCCGGTCCAGCAACTCCTGATGTTACCGTATCTGGCTCTGGTGTGACACATGAAGCTCCTTGTGAAAGACATTGCTGGGCCCTGCACAACTCCTGCACCACTAAGTTTCATCATACAGAGTTCTTTGTGAAAGACATACCTTAGACCTCCAGTAGTTCTCTCAAGTTGAGTGTCACCACATGCAGCAACTTGTGAAACACACATGTAGGACTTCACCAGTGCTTTGACTCCTGATGTTACCTCATGCAGCTCTTTGTGAAAGACATAACAAGGTCTTGCCCTGCTCCTTGCACCCCTTTGTTCACCACCTGGAGTTCCTTGTGAAAGACGTACCCTACTCCAGCGCCACTCCAGCTTCCCTTTTTCACAGCACATGGAGCTCCTTATCAAGGACATACCTGCGCCTGCACCACTCCCCGCATCCCCGGGTCCCACCACATGGACCTGCTTGTGAAACACATACCTGGGCCTGCACCACTCCCTGTGTCCCTTGCTGTCACCGTGCAGACCTCTGTGAAAGACATTTGTGGCCCTGCACCACTTCCCGCACCCTTGGCCTCACCATATGGAGCTGCTTGTGAAAGACATACCTGGGCCTGCACCACTCCCCGCACCCTTGGTCTCACCATATGGAGCTGCTTGTGAAAGACATACCTGGGCCCTGCACCACTCCCTGGACCCCTGGTCTCACCACACAGACATCTATGTGAATGACATGCCTAGGACCTGTATCACTTTCTCATCCTTGGTGGAACCACATGAGCTCCTTAGATAGGCGTCCAAGGCTCTGCTCCACTCCCCCCACTTGTGACGTCACCACACTGAGTTTCCCATGAAAGACATACCTGGGCACCACTTTCCCCACTCGTGAGGTCCCCACACTGAGCTTCTTGTGAAAGACATACCTGGGCACCACTTCCCCCACTCCTAATGTCACTACAGTGAGCTCCTTGTGAAAGACACACCTGGGCACCACTTCCCCCACTACTAATGTCACTACAGTGAGCTCCTTGTGAAAGACACACCTGGGCACCACTTCCCCCACTCGTGAGGTCACTACAGTGAGCTTCTTGTGAAAGACACACCTGGGCACCACTACTCCCACTCGTGAGGTCCCCACACTGAGCTTCTTGTGAAAGACATACCTGGGCACCACTTCCCCCACTCCTAATGTCACTACAGTGAGCTCCTTGTTGAAGACACACCTGGGCACCACTTCCCCCACTCCTAATGTCACCACACTGAGCTTCTTGTGAAAGACACACCTGGGCGCCACTTCTCCCACTCGTGAGGTCACTACAGTGAGCTTCTTGTGAAAGACACACCTGGGCACCACTTCCCCCACTCCTAATGTCTCTACAGTGAGCTCCCTGTGAAAGACAAACCTGGGCACCACTTCCCCCACTTGTGTGGTCATCACATGAAGCTTGTTGTGAAAGACCTACCTGGGCACCACTTCCCCCACTTGTGTGGTCATCACATGAAGCTTGTTGTGAAAGACCTACCTGGGCACCACTTCCCACACATCTGAAGGCACCAGTGAAGCTCCTTGTGAACGGCAACGGCAAGGGCGTCCACCTCTAATTTGTTAGGGACGCTCAACATCCTGTGATTCCGGGGAAATCACTTAATCTCCCCCTGCCTAACAAAAGTGAATGTGTCCTCATGTAACGCACCTGGTGCTCATGTAAAGGGCTCTGATTCCCGATACCTTCGGGTCAAGTTCGTGCTAAATAAAACTCTGTAAAAAAAACAAACACTGGTCCCTGTACCACTCCCTGCAAGCCTGGCACAGCCACTGCGATCTCATTGTACAAGGTTGTCCCTGAGGAAGGTCCACTCCCTGCACCTTTAAGTCGCCACAATGACCTCCTTGTGAATAAGTGATCAGGGCGAAGGGCTCAGCACAATCTACGCGCAGGCTTTGCCCTTGTGGGAACTGCGTCTCGTGGCCCAGACCTGCCTTGAATATAAGGATATTAATAGCCATCATCATTATTATTGCAAAAAATAACTTCTAAATATATATTTCTCAACCTAAATATTAATTCATCTCTCGAGCTCTACCGTCATATGGTTCCTCTAGTTTTATTACATTCCACTCTGTATTGGGTGACCTGTGTCCTGGGAAGATAAATCTCTGTATTTTAAACTTTGTTTTAAGATAAATAAAAGTTACGGGTCATTCACGACCCCCCTGGAGTGGGAGGAGCTCGGAGGACGGACAGGTTGAGGTGACGGGGGGAGGATGGAGAGCGACGAGGGGGAAATTCCACACACCTTCCAGGGCTGTGAGGCTAACTCCCTCCACAGCTCCTCCCACCTTCTGTGTATAAAGCCGAACAGAGCAGGGAACAGTCAGAAGAGGAGCAGCTACTGACTGAGGGGTCAGGACCTCACAGAGCACCCACAAACAAGAACGACCCTCACAGAGCACCCACAAACAAGAACGACCCTCACAGAGCACCCACAAACAAGAACGACCCTCACAGAGCACCTCCAAACAAGAACGACCCTCACAGAGCACCTCCAAACAAGAACAACCCTCTCTGCGGACTCCTCGAGACAAGACCGCCCCTCGCACGGACCCACGGCTAAACCTCACAGAGACGAGACCTTCCCTCACAGACAAGAAGACCGGCCCTCACAGACAGCACCCCTAAGAGACGAGACCGACCCTCACAGAGGACTCCTCAGAGATAGGAAGAGCGACCCTCACAGAGTGCCCCTCGGAGACGAGACCAGCCCTCACAGGACGCTTAAGAGACAGGAGACGCACACCGGCCCTCAGAGATCATCCCTCATAAACAGAAGAGACCCATCAGCCCTCAAAGACACCTTCTTGGAGGCAGGGCCGGCCCTCATAGATCACCCCAAGAGGCAAGTCCTGCCCTTACAGAGGACACCTCAGAAATTGGACCAGTCGTCACAGGGCGTCTCTCCAGACCATATCCTCAAGGAGAGAGAGTCCCTGGGATACAGGAAGCTAGACGACCCTCACCAGAGCAGCCCTCACAGAGGAGAGACAGCACTGACCCTCATCCAAGAGTCCGGCCCCGGAACAGAAAACAGAGCTCCCGTCCCTCCGTATGTACAAACTTTCCGTCCCTCTGTGATACTTTCCTCCGGTGAACAACCTGTCCACGCCTGTACCTTTCAGTGTGTACAGCCTGCCCTTGTCACTCCACACTGCACAGTGTGACCCTTCACACTGCCTTACACTGATCTGTACATTCTACCCCTCTCACTTTACACTGGTGCACTGATCTGTACAGCCTGCCCTTGCCTCTTCACACTGTACAGCCTGCCCCTTTACACTGCCTTACACGGACGGGTGCAGTCTGCCCCTTTACACTCCCTTACACTGATCGGTACAGTCTGCCCCTCTCACTTTACCCTGGTGCACTGATCGGTACAGTATACTCCTCTAACTTTGGTGCACTATTCTGCAGTCTACCCCTCTCACTTTACCCTGGTGCACTGATCTGCAGCCTGCCCGTCTCTCTGTGGATCTCACCTCTGGTTCACGTTTAACTTCTTACCTCATGTCACCTCGTAAAGTTTCGCTAGATTTCAACTCCTGTTCTCACCTCTAAGCTCCATTTTACCTCATGTCCTCGTCTCAGTTTCACTGCCCACCCCCATCTTATCCCGTGCACCCCTTTCACTGGCAGTTCACATTTCACCTCCTCTCCCTTCCTACCATTGGTTCCTAGCTCAATGCTGTCCCACCTACTGCCCCACTCTCGCATGTCTCTTCCATCTCACTCACTGTCCCACTTTCATGTCTCTTCCATCACACCCACTGTCCCACTCTCATCTGTCTTCCATCACACTCACTGTCGACGTCTCTTCCATCTCACCTACTGTCCCACTCTCACCTGTCTTCCATCGCACCCACTGTCCCAATCTCACATATCTTCCATCTCACCCACTGTCCCTTTCTCACATGTGTTCCACCTCATCTACTGCCCCACTCTCATGTGTCTTCCATCTCACTTACTGTCCCATTCTCACGTATGTCTTCCTTCTCATCTACTGTCCCACTCTCACGTCTCTTCCATCTCACTCACTGTCCCACTCTCATGTATCTTCCATATCACTCACTGTCCCACTCTCACATGTCTGATATTAGGCCTCTGGCTCCTGTCTCACCTCCTGTTCCCATCTAACCTCGTGCACCAATCTAATCTGGGTCTTACCCACCCAGCTACCCGTCTTCCATCTCCTTCTTACCCCCTACCCCTCTCACCTCCTGTCCGAATCTCATCTCTTGTGTCCTCTCACCTGTGGCTAATTTCTTACCCATGGACTCTCTCCCGTCCCCCAGGTCTGCCACTCACCATGGAAGGCTTCGCCTCTGTGTACTACAGTGAACCATCCGTCATGGGCTTCCTCGCCAACGTCATCAGCGCCTTCCTGGTGGCTCTACAGAACTTCTTTTCCTTCCACACCAAAGTGAACGCTGAAGGGGTGGAGAACATCTTGGCAGGTGAGTGTGGCAACCGCAGATCACACAAATAGTTACAGGTGGCGCTGGGGTAACATGTATAAGACACTTGGAGGGAGGGGGTACACACTCATGCACACAGACACACACACACGCACGTGTTGCTCAATGCCTGTTTATCTCTTGCAGGGGTCCATCTCATCCTGATTGGAGGACTGACACAACTCATTGCAGGCTTCCTGTGCTTCCGGAAGTACGATCACCTGGGGAGCACCGCTTTTGTGGCATTTGCCGCACTCTGGAGCAGCTACGGGGCTACACGTGTTGTCCTGGGAGCGTACCCCACCATCCACAACACCACACAAACCCTGAACATTTCTAACAGCCAGACCATCATGGCCGCCTCCCCTCTTCCGGTCAGTGAGAGCGCAGTAGCGGGGCTGGTGGCATACACCGCCGTCGCCTTCATCCTCTCCTTCTGTTCGGCCACCGTTAACTACGTCATGCCCTTTGTGTTTGGCGCCATCACCCTCACATTGGTCTTCGAGGCGGTGGGGCTCTTTGGACAGTGGGCGCTGGTGGTCTCCGGGACCCTGGAGCTTCTCATTGTGTTGTTTGGGTTCTATGGCGCCACTGCCCTGCTCCTAAAGGGCCTGACCCAGAGGAATGTCCTTCCAGGCTTCGGGAACCCCATGTTCAGCGTCTTGCTTCTGGGCTCGGCCACCAGCACCTCTTCCAGTGGCATCGGGGAGGAGACCAAGAAGAACTCCAAGTACGCGGAGCCCATGGCCTTGGGACACATCGCTGACGCAGTGGCCTCGCTCATCTTTGCCTTTTATTGCTTTGGTTACATGAAGACCTTCTACATTGGCGCCATCTGGGTCAGCATCAATGCGCTGTCCCAGCTCTGCGCCAGCTACTACAGTTACTTGAGAGAAGACGTCTACCAAACCACCAAGCTTGGACTCCACAGCCTGTTCTGGTTGCTGATGTCCTGGGAAGAGTTCATTGTCACGGTGCTCCTCTCAGGGGACAATGTGGACAAGAGCCGAGCAGGCATGGTGGGGGGCTGGTTCTTTCTGGCCGCCACTTGCATCCTCTGCCTGATGTCCCTCAACAGAGACCTCCTGGAGGTGCTGCAGAATTCATGCTTCCTCCTCCTCACTGTCTCCACCATCCAACAGATTCCACTCCAGGGATCCCATATCTTCTTCGGAGTGGTCTGCAGCATTTACACAGCCACCTCCCTCTATGCCACTTTTGCCAGCCTCATTAACTCCATCGCTGATAAGTCGTTGATCTCTACTGGACCCCAAGTGATGTCATCGGCTACGCTCCAGGACTTGCTGCTGTGCCTGAAGCGCGTCACCAGCAGGTCTAAGGAGGGCCAGGAGGTCAGCACTACCAGATGCCAGCTCCCTGATGCCCTCTTCTTCATCTGCAATGGCTTGGCCTCACTCTCTGCCATCCAGGGGTCCCTGAGTGACCCCACCAGAGCCCACCTCTCCATCCCTTGGGTGCTGATTCCTGGCGCGGTCTTCCAGTTGTACGTCTGCAGGATCGTGGTCCAGAGAGGGCGAAGATTTGGGTCGGTCCTACCCTTCTGTTATGCTGCTGTTTGGGCCACATGGGCGTGGCTACGACTCGCAGGTAACTTGTGATCTCTTAATCTTATTCTTTAGAATGTGTAAAAATGTATTTAGAAAAGTCCTAGGGATCAAGTGTCATGAAGCTTTTGAGTGGTTTATATTCTCAGGCATACCAGTAGGGGCTGTGGGGGTGATGTGTAGTTTTGGTTATTAGTTTAATTTCGAGTAGCCATGCATGCAGGTAGTTTCATGATGACATCACATGCAGTTCTTTGTTTGACTGGGGGGCCCTTGTAACCAGTGAGCTGAAGAAGTACCTGGGAGGGATCATATGTGATGACTGGCAGGGGGAAGGAAAAGGGTTGAAGAGGAGTGCACCTGGTGGCCACTAGGAGGGGACTAATGACTTATGGAACCATTAAGTGGTCTGGATACACTATTGACAAACTGTTGTAGATAATCCAGTTGTGGGAAGAACCAAGAGGTAATAATGCCTTTGTTCAAATAACTGGTCATTTCCTGCACCCAGGGGCATATTTACCAGAATTTAATTTTCGCTTGTCTTCTGACACATGCGAGAAAACACTTTATACTGGGATAAGGTGCTCCGGTAAGTGTGTATCCCCAAATCAGGGCACACCTGTTCAGGATGGGGTGGAAGATACAGTTTTACACATCACCAGAAGCCATTATCTAGTACAATGATTGGCTGTTGGATGAGTGAGGTGTTGGACAGTATATGGTCCTCCTCCATCCCTTGTACTGCTCCTGGCCATCTCCTGCCTTTGAAGGAAGAGCTCCTTCCTATGTTCTGTTTCATCCATGACTAACCCTCTGTCCCTCCTCCTCTTCCCTGTCCAGGTCCCCTGCTGAATATCCACGTCACCAGTTATGGTGCATTCACTGTTGGTGCCGTCACCTTCCTGGTCATCAATGTCTTCCTGATGTCCTTGGGTAAGTCTCTCCGGATACCGATGTCCAGTCATCCCTCTGTTGAATACTGAGGCCCAGGTGCCCTGACAGACAGCAGCTGCTTCCGGCTGTAGTGGGTATGGGACGGTGTCTGTCACTTGATGGTCCATATGCACAGTTCTGAGGCATCATAGTGTCCTCATCTAAAGACTTGAGCAACTGCGACGCCCGCTGACCTCTGAAATATGTCATTTCCGGTCTCTGACGCCATCTTGTTCTGCTTTTTCCACAGTCGCCTATGCCAACGTGGTGCTGGTGCTGCTCGCCCTGCTGATGGAGGCGGTGATTGTCTGTTTCCTGCTTTTCACCTTGGAATGCCTGCCTCTCCCGCTCGAGAGTAAGTGGACACCCTCCACTGTGGGTTTCTCTTGTGTATTAATGCGTGTCAGTGATCTCGAAATGGTTAATACACGCTAAACAGGCAACTTCTATTAAGTGCCATCACAAGTGAATGCGTAATGTGGTGGGGGCTGAAGGGGAGTGGTCTGTAGAAAGGACTGGAGGGTGCCTGACAAGCCTGTGCTTCTGAAGGGTTGTGAGGGGTGAAGCAGTCAGTTACGTGTCAGACTCTGCTAGAGTTGACATTTTTAATGCAAGAAGGGCCTGAATGGAGTCAGTCACAAACCTGACATGTGTCTGGTTCTTTGCTAGACCTCCCCATGTGTTAGTTTCTGTATCTGTCTCTCCACTCCTGCTTTAAAATCACCTTGTTATAATACGAAGAGTTGGGGTGAGCCCCATAACCCTAGGAACCATGGCAATTAAGTATAAACCAAGACAGGGGTTCCTGTACTAGTTTAAATGTTTTACCAGAGATAATTTCATACAGACAGAGGGTGAGGGAAAATTAATCTCTGTCTTATGTTTTTATTTTATTGTCTTGGGTGCATTTACCTTCTTGAAATCCCTCCTGAAGGAACCCCTGTCTTGGTTTAACATTAACTTGATCCGCACAATCCTCTTTTTGTTATTGATACTATTGAATTTAATGTCTAATTTTCCCGTCTTTGTGTGTTTTTTCAGTCACAGTATTGTCCGTCTTCAGTGTCGTCTGTATCTACGGAGCAGTGGCATCTCTTGGAAACTGCATTTTCAGCAAGGACCTGATTCCCATGGGACTACCTCTCTTCAAGGTACCTTGAATCATACATGCAATATGTTACGATTACTATTCTTAAAATAATACTCAGTTCCGATAAATGTGTCTCTCAAATAACCAGTCCATATCTCAGCCCTCTAACTCTGGGAGGTGCATGTGCTGCTCAAGGGCAGCTCTAGTTGGCACTGTCTCACCCCTTGTCTGTTCTTTGTCCTTTTAGGAAACGAAGTCAGAGGAGAAAGTTGAGGCGTCCGACTCCTGCGTGTGCCCCGATTCCTATCGCACCAGCAGTCTAAGGACCATCGCCGGCCTGCTGGACCAGGGTGGGGTGTGCGGGGTCCCCACAGACACGGTCTATGCCCTGGCGGCCTCCTGCAAACACCCCGAGGCCATCCAGAAGATTTACACCATCAAGGTGAGCACCGAGGAGCGGACTTCCGGCAGAATTCACCCGAGGCTGAGACAGATGCTCTGTCATTCAAGAATAAGGCACACCTTTTGCTAGAACAGTTAGATATCACCCAGTGGGTTGAGACACTGTCATGGAAACGTCAGGGTGAAACCAGTCTGCAGGGGTGTGATTACCAAGGTGATACCAGCCTGGAGTATGTATAGTTGGATATATTGTCATTTAAATGACAGGGTAAAAACATTCTGCAGGTGAGGGTTTCCATGGTAATATCTGCCTAGAAAGTTCCAACTCCAAAACTTTTTTAAAAAAAAGGAAAGCAGCCAGGTTAAATGGTAGCTTGTCATGCTTTGCGAGGAGAGTGCGAGATGGGGGTGAAACCGGACATGTGGGTTCCAATCCACACGAGCCCTGGGTTAGGAGCAGAATAGCCCAGCGAGATGCTTTCACATGCACAAGAAAGATACTAATACCCCAGATTACACAGTGAGTCTGCATTCTCAGACTAGGATTGCATAGAACTCTGTGGCCAGTGTCTGTCTGCTGTAGGACTTTAGAAAGAGAGTAACAAAGAACAAGGGAACCCTGTGTGTCAAGCGGGACCGAGGGTAATAACTACAATTAGAGCTGTGTGGTACTTCCAAATGGAAAGGATTCTATTTATTCAAACATGCAGTAAAAAGGAACAATAACATTGACAGTCCAGTGGGTAATGTGACGGGTATGGAAATCAACAGATTTCCAGACCTCAGGTATTTGCATCAATATGTGACATTAGCGATACATTTTTAGAACAGTCACAATGCCAAAAGACAACTCGTGCTCCACATAAATCATCATACATTAGGGGTCACAGTGTAAGTGTCATTAGAAGGCCATACAGGCTTTTAACTTGCACAATCTGTTGGCTACCACTAGAGACTTTTAGTTTATTTACAGAGGTGGTGTGACTGGGTCTAAAGTCACTTATGTATCACGTGATCCTGCACATAATGTCTGAAGGTCCTGACCTCCCCCTCTGTCTCTAAACCATTAATTTCTCCCTTTTCTTCCATTCTCTGCAGGACCGACCCCTGGAGAAGCCCATCTGTATCTGCATCTCCCACCTGGACCAGCTGCGGGCCGTGAGACCCCCATTCAGTCCTCTGCTTTGGGACTTCATGGGGAGCGTCTACCCTGGGGGTATCAGCTGCATTGTCCAGAAGGGGGAGTGGCTGAGGAGGATGGGTGAGTGTGACCTCTTCTGCATGGTCTGTTTCCTTCTCCAAAGAGGGGTGGGATGAGGATGGTAGAGGGGTGAGGGCTACAAATGCCCGAAGTTGTGCCTGGGGAAATTCAGGGATGTGCTCACTCCATGTACGTGCTGCTAGTCTAGACCATGCTTCTTCTCCCCCGCCCACCAATGTGCACTGACTCCCATCTCATGAAGGAATTACTTGCACCTATCACTCCATTCAACCCCCAATGTCTATAGACCCCCTTCTTATGTAGCTATGGTATGTACATTTCAGGGCCTATTCACCCCTTAATGGCTACAGACCCCCATCTCACATAGCTATTGTATATACATATCAGATTTCATTCAGCCCCCCCTAATATATGCATGGCCCAGTTCATGCAGATATTACCTGCACATTCACCCCCTGATATCTACAGACCCCCGTCTCATGAGGGTATTACATGTATCATGGACCCCCTAATGTCTACAGACCCCCATTTCAAGTAGGCATTGCATGTACATTCACCCTCCTGAAGTTTACAGACCCCCATCTCATATAGCTTTTGCATGTGCATATCAGTGTCCAGTGATCCCCATTCTGTGTAGAGGCCCCTATCACATGGAGCTATTGCATCTACATATCAGGGTCCAGGTCCCCCTTAATGTGTAACGACCCCTATCTCATGCAGGTAATACATGCACATTCACCCCTAAAGCACACAGACCCCAGATTTCATGTACCTATTGCATGTACATATTATATATATTATGTATATATATGTGTGTGTGTGGTGTATGTGTACATGTGTGTAAAACTGATAAAGAAATATATGTGACTCGCACAATTTCTGACTAAAACATTAATTAAACCCCACAACAATGACAACGCAAAGAAAGGTTGCTTTTGGTATACTATGGCTGTATAAGATAAAATGTTTTGCGTGGTGAGTCAGTGTACATTTCAGTTGTCAAATAGTCCCTCGCGCAGACAGAATGATATATCAAACAGCCACAAAATTATGTAAGACAGAAATACATTTCAGGCTGAAGTCTTTTTTAAAGAGTTGTTAACAATATGTATTGCAGACATCTGGCCTCTCAAGATATAACAAACACATGTGTGGTTGCCTTTCACAGTATTGTAATCAGCCGCGGTCCGTGCAGGTAATATCGATGGGGCGGTGGGGCCTCGTTGGGGGGGATTTCGAGGGATGATGCTGAGGGAAAATTAATTATTTATTTAATTTTCCCTTGGCATCGTCTCTCGAACCCCCACCCCCCCCAATGCGGCCCCACCGCTGTTACCTGCACAGACCATGGCTGTTTGTAATGCTTTAGTAGAACTTCTTTCACACTAAATGGACAATGTGTGCCCACTGCACAAATAGAGCAATCACGTATTCAAGGACCCTAATTGATTCTTGATGTTCTGAGGCTATACCATTCAAACATCTGCTCAAATTAAGCACAACCAAATGAAGTCATCACTGTACAGCATCTCTGTCCATAATGCTGAGCAAATAAACACAGTCAAACACAAATGCTCACACACTCACATCTGACTTGTTGCTGATTAATTTTGTTATGTTCTCCTTCTGCAGGAGTTGGACCAGCTTATGACATTGTGGGCACCAAAGACTCCATCATGATCCGAGTGCCGGACCACACTATCTCTGCCCACCTGACCGACATGACGGGCCCTCTGGCCATCACTTCTGCCAATCCCAGTGGGGAGTGTGACAGCACCCACCATGACATGGTCATCTCGTGAGTACTCATTCAGAACAGGGGCTGAAATCAGGAAAAGGTTTGAGTGGGCCTTCTACGGAAGAGATGGTGCCTGGGGTTTGAGAGTTACTAGATGGCTACTAGGAGCTAATGGCAGGGGCAAGGATTGTGGAGGTGCGTGAGCTGAAGAATCTGAAAGGTGAAAGGAAGAGTGTGGGACTATTGATGGGTGGTGAACTATTTTGAAGAGTTTAGGTTTTTTTAAGTATATGTAGACTGGTGCTACTGAAAGGTGAAAGGAGGGAAAAGGGTGTTGGTGATATCTCACGCATATGTTTTAATGTATTTGAGATGCTTGGCATAAGCCTAAATGTGGGCGCATTTAACACAGGTGTATTTGACCAGTTGAGCTTGAGGTCAGGTAGATGTTTATCATCCTCCGGCTTTCCCCTAATCCCCAGCACCTGAGCCTTTGTCAATTATTACTTTAAATGAGTGATTTTGTATTTCCTCTCTGTGTTTCAGGCGTCTACGGCACAAGCTGGAGGGGGTGCTGTGTGATGGGGACTCCTACGAGATGGTGGGCTCCACTGTGGTGAACTGTCTCAGGATAGACGAAGGTGGGTCTCAACCAATGCTTGTTTCTGTTTCATCTCTGTCCCCTGCTACTCCCAAAGTAGACTCGGGAGCATCTATGGATGTGAACAGGGGGCTCTGCTCCCCCCACCCCTCCCCACCCACCAAACATCTGCCATGAGATTTGGGGAAAACCATTCCTGATCCAGTGTATTCCTGGTGTCCCAAGGCATACAGACGTACAAAGCCCAAACTGAATTGACAGATGAAACACTAAAGTGGCCAGGATGAATGCATAACAAAAAGATGCACGTTATCGAGCCTCTGAGGAAAACTCCAAGTGCTTGTTCAAAGTTTACAGGGATGCCACTGGAGGTTTCTTACCTCTGCCAAATCCTGACCCCTACTTTCAACTTTACAAGCATTTCTCTTTATCATTAGTCTGCACTACTGGTGTACCATCTTGCAATACTTGTTTCACAAACTTTCGCTAAAATTTCATGAACGGTGTGAAATGTAGTTCGCCTTTATCTTGCATGACATTTTAATGGTAGTACATACCGCACATTAAAAAAGTCATGTTAGATACTGGCACAAGACTTAAGCAGCGAAAAATGTCTCTTATGGAGACATTTAATGCTCAAAGTTATCTCCAGTGAAGAATAAATGATGCAAATTGCATAATGCTAATTTGTCAAATTTAGTAATAGTGATTACAAATTCACTCAGACTTAGTCAGCACAAGGACCCAGAGTCTCCCTCAGTAAGACAATATCCCCCAAGGTGGGCTCCTTTATTTTTCACCCAAACTCACATTAATGTTTCTCAGAGACAATCCCACCCTGCACATGTTACCCAATGCCTGAAGGTTCTTACTCTGGTCCCATCTGAAAATAGAGACCTCAGAATCACAGATTCTGACATGCAGATTTATAAAATATTGACCATACACAAATATACACAAATATCTCTTTAAAGATCATTAGACCTGCTAAAAGTTCCTAATTCCAATGGGACTCACTTCCTAATTATTGGAATACAGAGTTAACTTACTATTCCATCTCCTGTCTGAGTTTATTGGCCAAGTGCTTGAAAGCGAGTTTACTGCAGGTCGACATTTTTGCAGGGAGATAGTTGTGTGTGGAAGATATTTTGGCCTGGAAAGTTTTTGAGTCTGTGTTTTAGCAGTTTGTTGATTCCATGATATCCCACCCTGTCCCAGTCATTTAATGTCTCCTTGAGGGCGCACACCCCACACTTTCTCCAGTCAGTATATGCCACGTGAGAGGGCGGTTCCCTCCTGTACTCCATCACCCATTGGTTCCTCTGGGGTCAATCCCCACCGTGCTCAATATGCTTGTCTCGTCTCCTCCCTCAGCTGCTCACAGAGCTCAGACCTGTCCAAGCTCTCTCAATCTCATGCTGTTGTGCTTCTTCCTTTCCAGGGATCCTGAGCATCGTGAGGGAGGGCTGCGTCCCCACCACCCATGTCATGCAGACGTTCGAGCGGGTGAAGAACGCGCAGGTGTGAGGCTACCACGCGCTACGACCAGTCTTGTTCGTCTGACCACAGCAGCATCCGTACAATCCCTGAGCCACCTGCCATTTGCACTTTATTTGCCGGAAATGAAAGCATCACATTCTGAGGCCGGATATCCGCATGGAGCCTGAGCTGAAGGGAAGACATTGCCAGAACAGACTTATAGATGGCAGTGGAGTCAGACATTCTTACAGACAGCTCACAATACTATTTGTCAGAATGCTTTAGTTGGATTGATATGCAGATGTTTTCTACTCTTCACTCTCCAACAGGGCATTGACCTGAAAGTCAGTGCTTGGTGATGTGTACAGCGTCAGATTCTCGATTCCACGCCCCTCAGGATGCACGGGCACAGATCCAACGTATGTATACTGTTGCATTCTGTTTGCGTTCTTTGCTTGAATATTATATTTTACCCTCTGTCCTTAAAGGAATTTTAATTTAATGCTGATACCGATGTTGATGACAAATTCTATTTATTTTGTTACTCTGAGGATGTCTGGTCCTGTCAGACCTCTCATCAGGCTCGTGTGACAGAATACTGTCAGAGCCAGACATCCCATATTGTTACAACCAGAACTATTGACTTCACTGGATGGTGCTGGCCACCCAATCGAGAGGAGCTTCAAGAACCACTGATAGAAGATTTTGAGTCTTAGGGACCTACATATAGTATTTAACTTATTTAATATATTGGAGTTGGTATTTATTGAAATAAAATAGCCCTTAAAAAGATACTGTCTTTTCTCTTTGCTGTCAAGGGGACCCTTACCATGAATCCTCCTGTGATGCAGCTGTGAAAGAAAGGTGTCATGTGTGTGTGTGCATTTATTGCGCAAAAGTCAGTGGTGTAAAACCATGAAGTTTGGAAAATATTTCATAGTTTTCATTGAAATATGGTGTTATCATCATAATCACAGCCCCAAAAAGTATTCTGCAGCAGAGCTTTACCATTGTCTAGACTACTAGATTTAGGCTCAATGGAAAACAAAAATATGTGTCATGGTTATCAAAACCAAGTGGCAAGAAAAGGCAAATTATGTAGCACATTCTCTGAAAATATTATTTTTATCTATTTGAGGTAGAAAGAAAATTTTCTGTTGAAATTTGCAAATTATGTGTTAAATGTGATAAATTACGCAGTACACTCTGCAGCCACAGAATCACATAAATCCTAAACCCTTTACCGTTGCCCATTATTTTCGCTTTTATGTTTGCCTTCAAACCCATCCAGTCTGCCCACATACAAACACTCATGCATGTTCATTTGCTTCCTTATCCTGCTGTTAGCCCTAAGGCTTTCCTGCGAATCCCCCTCTACACTCAATTTCAAAATCATGCTCGATCTCAATTAGTCATATAAACTTCTCAGCATATGCTTTTTCATATGATCTAGTTTAATCTGCGGTTTCAACACCCTTTCATTTCTCAAATCATATGACCTTGTTTAATCTGTTGTTTCCACCCCCTTTCATTTCTCAAATCCACAAGTCACATTAAAGTGTTAAAACTTAAAGTCCCAACCCCTCCATTCATTGTTCATCATGCTACATTTGATATAATTTAGTATTCTAATAGCACATAAAAAAGTGATATTTCAGCGATACCCTATATTTTAGTACCACAATCCTCATTTATGAGAACATCATGGTCTCGCCTTTCTCCCCTCCTTCTCTTACCATCTCATTTGACGTGATGCGGGTTTCCGTAATTACATCCAATTGCTCGAATAACCTGTGTCTCATACAGATTCCTTAAATAGGCTTCCAGTTAGGTTAACTCATTTCATCTGCAGTGGGACCATGAAACCTCCCAAATTCCACTTTAACGTGGGCACCATCTTAACCTGGCTTCTCGATCGTTGCGCTTACCTGATCTTAATTTATTTAATTCCTGCCTTATTATATGCAGATGATGCTGTGTTTCTCACTCAGATTTCTGTGGGTCTCCGAAGTCTTTTAAATTCTTTCATTGATTTCATGGACTCAGACCTTTCAATCAAGTTTTCGAAATCGCATACTATGATGATTGGCAGTAAGAAGTCCATTAGCCGCAAGTTCCACCGTAGGGGGGGCAGAACTTACCAAAGTTTCTACTTTTCCTTATTTGGGGGGCATTGTTTGATGAAAGAGGGTCAATGGTGGCTCAGAGAGCACTTAAAAAGAACATCCTGGCAAGGGCAGCGGGTGCCACTATGGACTCTGCTAAGAGTTTAGGGGCTAAACCTGTACCCGCCCTAATAAAGGTCTATAGAGAAAAACGTATCCCAATGGCCACCTACGGTTGTGATGTGTGGAGGAGATACAGAGATGTAAATGAACTGCAGGTGGCCGAGAACAAATTCCTGCGTAGACTTCTTGCTGTTCCCACCTGCACCCCCTCCTTTATGATACACGAAGAGCTTGGTCTGGGTTATACTTCAGATCTTATTGCAGTAGCACCACTAATGTGCTGGTTGAGAATTTGGTCAAGTCCCGTTCCTACTTTAAAACAACATCTTTTAGAGGATTGTATTGCACTTGAGGGGGCTTTGAGTATTCTCTTGCTAGGCTATGTCATGGAGCAGCCTAGGAGGATAGGCTTCCCTGAGCTGTTCATAAGCCCAAGGCCACTACGCCGCAGTAATATGAGGGACATCAAAAACATGTTTCGGCCAGGCGCATGGGGGAAAGGGGAGGTACCGAACTTGCCACACCCACAGTGGAACAATATTTAATGTTGAGCACAAGTCCACTAGGGCAGCCTTATTTGTTGTTATTAATAATGTCCACCACCGTTTCCTGCTGACCAGATTCAGATGTAATTTTATACACTGGATTTAAGCTATTCCTAAGGGTCTCAAATAAAGCGTGTTAGAAATTCGACAAAGATGAGTGTAAGTGGGGAGCGTCCTGCAGATTTAAGCATGCCTGTGGATCATGCGGGCGTAACCACCCCACGATCCGCTGCAGATGCAACACAGGGCCGGGGGCCAACAAAAAGAAGACAGGTGTCAAAAAATAAGGCACAGGCCCCACTGAGCAGGGGAAGGGGGCAGGGGGCATAGGACAGACGCTTCCCACCCCCATCAGGACAAGCAGACTACTGCAGCTGTTACACGGGTACCGCAAAGCAAGTGAGAGACAGCTACTAGCAGAATGTTTCACACAGGGTTTTCCAATACATTACAAAGGGCCGAAGGGGGCAGAGCCTGAACCTGAAGTCGGTGAGGGACAACCCCGGGGTGGCTAGGGAGAAAGTAGAGAAGGAAGTGCAGCTAGGACGGGTGGCCGGGCCTTTCAATGCCCCCCCCCGCTGACAGACATGGTAGTTTCCCCGCAGGGGGTTGTTCCCAAAAAAGAGTCGGAGAAATTCCGGCTGATCCACCACCTCTCCCACCCAGAAAGGGAATCGGTCAATGATTGGTTGGACCAAGGCGAGTGCACATTGGCATACGCATCAGTTGACAATGCGGTGGACTTGATCAGGCAGGAGGGAAAGGGTGCCCTGATGGCTAAATCGGACATAGAATCAGCCTTCAAGCTACTGCCAGTTCACCCAGACAGCTACCATGTATTGGGTTTCAAGCTGGATGGCCAGTATTACTACGGCAGGTACCTACCCATGGGGTGCTCAATATCATGCGCACACTTTGAGGCGTTCAGTAGCTTCCTAGAATGGGAGCTGTGGGTGAGGGCCACAAAAGGTGGGAGGGTGCACTACTTAGACGACTTTCTGTTCATCGGGAAAGCAGGCACGAAGGAGTGCGACGACCTCCTAGACTAGTTTGTGCAGATGGCGCAGGAGTTAGGCATTACCCTGGCGCAGGACAAAACGGAAGGCCCAACAACAAAATTGTCTTTTCTGGGAATTGAACTAGACTCGTGGCCGGGACATGCAGGCTGCCGCCAGATAAGGTAGCCGACTTGCGTGAATGCATAAAACAAATGAGACAGCAAAAGAAAGCAACGCTAAAGGAAGTGCAGCAATTGCTCGTAAAACTAAATTTCGCCACAACGGTGATTCCCGCGGGGCGCACGTTCGCCAAGCGGCTAGCCGGGCTAACCAAGGGCATGACACAGAAACACCACAGGGTCTGCATCACACAAGGGGTGAAGGAGGACCTGGCACAGTGGGACCGTTTTTTGGCAGATTTCAATGGCACCCTGATATGGAGAGACCCCTGGGTACATGCGCATGAGCTAGAGCGCTACACTGACTCAGCAGGGGGATATGGCTTTGGGGCAATACTGGGACCCTCCTGGACAGCAGGAGAATGGCCAGAGAATTGGCAAAGAGCAGGGTTAACAAAAAACATAGCACTGCTTGAGTTATTCCCTATAATTGTGGCATTCCACATTTGGGCCCAGCAGCTGGCGAACAGGCAAATTGCACTCTGGTCAGACAACAGTGCAGTGGTACAGGCCATTAACACAGGGTCGGCGAAATGCCCAGCTGTAGGGACACTGTTGCGAAGACTAGTCGGCTGCCAGATGCAGGACAACTATGCAATTAGGGCACGCCACATTCCAGGAACAGACAAGTCAGTGGCAGATGCCATTTCTTGTTTTCAGTGGGACAGATTCAGAGAACTCGCCCCAGCAGCGGACAGAAAGATGACCAAAATGCCAGGGCAATGATTCAGGCCAGTTCTGGCACTGGCTAACTTCACTATGAAGGAGGGTATTCAGTCTTTCACAAGGAGCTCATCCACATACCAAGAGTTCCCTTAAGCGCCAGGAAATACCATAGTAATACTTACTTTTTTGAGCACATGGATGATGGCCAGCAGTTTCTCCAACTATGAAGGTGTGCAAAATCCATTAAAAAACAAAACAAGCATTGACAAAGCCAAAAGGCTGGTGCCCGGCACCTGAGCTATAAGCTTTGCCAATGCTTGTTTTTATTTATCTGTGGAGCAAATCTGTTCTGCAAAAAAGTCATATTTGATCTGTGAGAAATTCACATATTTTATTAATTTTCTTGTGGAGGAAAATTGTTCTACAAGGATACATCCAGATTTGCTCTGTGGGTGCCTGTGTGGCGTGCAGTAATCCCTGGCAATTTGAGATCTGTAGAGAACCCCAAGATCCGCCCAAATAACTCTCAAACCGGGGATATCTTGTGTGTTATCCAGTCCTCCCTGGGCCTCATTTCCCTGATGAGAGCCCCACAAACCACCCAAAACTACTCGAACTAGTCATCTGTTAGTTCTTGGAATGTTTTTCCATCCATTTTATGTGCATTTTAACCTCTTCAATGCCCATGACGAGCTGGTCTCGTCATGGGCCGCGGTTGCGCTGTGCCCATGACGAGACCAGCTCGTCATAAACCCCGCCCGCTAATGCAACGGCCGGCACAGGGCGGGGAAAGGGGCGGGCACTGAAGGGGTTAAGATTTTTTAATAACTTGCTACTGTGTACTAAAAACAAAGCTTCCAACCAGCACTAGGTATGGGTAGGACTCGGCATAAATTTTGTTTTTAGCCAAGAAGGAGAAATCAGCTCTGTAAATAAGGAGCCCTTCAGATCAATGCACTAAGCAATCTCTCAAAGATGCTCTTTGTAAATAATTTCAGTTTAATCTGAGGCACCAAAGTGTGGTAAATAATTTAATTACCGGGACTTAATTTGATACAGAAACATAATAAAAATAGCTCAGTAAAATAAGAGGCAAAATCCGTGGTATTAGAGGTTCGGAATGGGCTTTATTCCAATGGACGATTCGAATCGTTGACTCCAAGTTCCATCACCACGGAGGTTCAGGAAGTGAAGTACATACTTTATTGATAAGTAATCACTTTTATACAATAGGCATTACAGTGAAGCAAATGCAGGAGGCGTAACAATTGATAGTGAAGATAAAACATACATGCGTAGCAAAAGTAGGCGTAACTGGGTGTAACTAAAGAACGTCATCAGGTATGATGTCATAATAGGGTGGTTCCATGAAAGAATTTCGCAATGTCAGCAGAAATACTTGGCAGAAATGCGCGCGCAGCAGCATGACGTATGATTGACGTGCAACTAGGGGGTGAAGGGGACTTGACATTTAGCTCTACATGTGGCGACAGAAGTCTGGAGGGTCAAGTCAACCTAATCCCAAATCATATCTAACATCCTATGTTTAAAGAACTATGTTATCCAAAAGAGAGGTCTCTTAGAGTAGAATCTTATTCTATACTGACTATACTGACTGTTAGTGCGTGTACAAGCGTCTAAGTGTCTACACTAGATGCGAGGGCAGAAGTCTTCCATAATAATAGGGCTATGAATTACTTGCATAAAGACAGAGAAGCCGGGCCTTTGCTCGGTAGCTGGAAGAATGTTTACTTAAACTACTAGACAGGAATGCATTGGGCAGGGAGCGGAGCAGATAATTTCGAAGGTGAAATACAGTTTTTGGCAGGCAACAGGCTGATGTCAGGCACCGTGAGCCGCGCAGGGAATGAGACAAAGTTCATGGTCACAGATGCAGGCTCAGACTGGAGCTTTCAGAGGCAGAAGGCAAGAAAAGCTTGATGACAGAATCAGGGCCTACTTGCCTGGACCGTAAAATGGCATAAGTGAACCATATAAAGCCGGTGGCCTTTCATACTTAGGAATGGAATATCCAGCCTATTCATGGCGGATCTGAAAGAGGACATGTTGACGGTGGACGCACATGTGTTTGCGTCTTCATAACTGGAACTGGAGGGAACATACATGTACTTGTGATTCATACATGAAACCGTTGGGGTCCAAGATAGGGGACATAACTGATCAGAAAAATCCATATTTCCACATTCCCTCCTTGTCCCCTACTTGCCCGTTAAGAGATATCAATCTTCATCAATCCGTTGATCTGTTCATATAGCATCATTTGTTCTTCTTTTTTCTTCTGGGATGAATGAAATCTGGGTGGTGGAATACACGATGTGGCACACAGACCACAGATCGCTGGTCCACATTGTAGACATAGACAGCAACTGAATAGTATGAGAAATCCAATACCTAGGAAAGATAGGACCTTCCATCCAAAGGTAGATAATACACTCCAAAACCAACCGGACCAAGTCCAGGTGCCTGGACTCTGGTGTATCTGGCTTACAATCTTATGAAGGCGAGTTATGGCTTTATATACAGATGGCGAATTTTCTGGTATGAAAATGCAACAACTTGATCCGATGACCCTACAAGCTCCGCCCCTATCGGCCAGGATGACGTCAAGGACAAGACGATTTTGAAGCACAACAATCCGCATAGCAGACTGCTCTTCTGTTAAATTGCCTAAGGCGGAAATAGTTTCGTTCACTACTGCTTCAAGGGTTCTAGTTAATCTACGTATCAGCTTACTATTAGTAACGGTACCTATATATGGAAAGAGACCTTTATTGAAATCTGTGTATTTTTCCCATGCTGTTTCAGTGTAATCGACTATTGGGAGATCTCTCCTTTCTCTATTGTGTACTAAATGAGTATTTCTGTGATAATCAGGAGGAGCTAGGAAAACAGGTGGCAAAAGGAATCCGATGTAGCAGGTACCATCCCAATCTAGAGGCAGACGTATATACGCCGTCTGACCACATATAAAATAGGAGTGGCGGGAAGCTCTAAATGTCGACTTGCCTTGATCACTAAATTCTATTACAGTGGTGCATCTACTATGGCCCATATGTATGGAACCATTCTTTCTTACACATAATTCACCTTTTACTGGGAATATTGACATAGCGGGCAAAATTGGAGTAGCTTCGGACTCGACATTTAGGATCATAAGATTAAGCGTAAAATTACCTAATCCATACACTTCGTTTTCTAGATCAGTTCCTGTTCTTTTGGGAAGTCCCTCCTTGTTAGGGTAGCAGACTTTAAGTAAAACTAAGTTCAAATTTCCCCATACCCAGTTGTCTTGATAAACTGCAGAATTCGAATCTAGGGAATTAATTAAACTAAACCATGCTCCACAGGAGCCGTTGTGTGTGAACGGGTATGGAAAGAGAGGTAGAATTCCTTTAT
This sequence comes from Triturus cristatus, assembly GCF_964204655.1. Classification (NCBI taxonomy): domain Eukaryota; kingdom Metazoa; phylum Chordata; class Amphibia; order Caudata; family Salamandridae; genus Triturus; species Triturus cristatus. Next base: position 317,650,472 of record NC_140586.1, on the reverse strand, counting down.
AATTCTGATAGGGAGGGAGTCGGCCACATATCCAACAATTTGTAGCATTGCTAACCTGATGGGAATGATGTAACATACTAATAAACGTGTTATTGCGCAGCGCAAATCTATAAGACAACTCATGCGGAGGTAATTCACTAAAAGAATGTTCAGCAGTAACATTATAAACATGTCTAGAAATAGGATAATATATGTGCAACAATATACTTGCAGTGATTATTAAAAGACTTAAGAAAAACAAAATTAATAACGTCACTGTGCAATGACTACGCAGTGATTTACAGTACGCATGTCGTTTCAGTTTTATCCTTCTGTTTCGTTCTCTATACAGGTCTAAGGGATACATGTCAGAGACAAATTCGACCGATTCACCTTGGAGAGGACTTAAACAATCAAATTGCCTGACTGGTTAGACCTGAGTTTTAGTTTGTATAGTTCGTGGCTATTCAGTTCAACCAAAGGAAGTTTTGAGTCAATCGGGGAAGACACGCAAGGTGTGTCGTTTACGTCTGACGACAGTCCATGAAATTTCTTGATATGACTTGAATGTATCCAGCCTTTTCGACCTTCGATCTTCACGGCTGTCCTCGTCGTTAGCAATACGAGCTGAGGCGACCTCCACCTAGGATCCAGCTGAGACTTCCGATCAAAGTTCCTCACTAAGACCAGATCTCCTGGAATTACGTCATGGGGTTTCACCTCAGTGTTGTCGGGAAAAGCTGCAGCTACCTGTGAACGACAAGATTGTAGTGCAGACATCAAGGAAGCCAAGTAATCTGTCAGCATATTACAGTCAATATCAGTTATTTTGCGTGGTATAGGCGTCCCCCACATATTTGGTGGTCTGCCAAAGATCACCTCATACGGGGATAGCCCTGTTCGAGAGTGTGCTACCATTCTCATGTAAAAGAGTGCAACTGGTAACGCTACTACCCAGTCGACACCTTTCTCCCTGCATATTTTGGACAATCTAATTTTCAGGGTCTGATTATGTCTTTCCACGAGACCTGCTGCCTCGGGGTGTCGGACACAGTGGAATTTCCACTGATAGCCTAACAAAAGTGAAACGTGTTTCATTAGTTCGGATGAAAACGGCTGGCCGTTATCTGAGTAGACAACACGTGGTAAACCGTACCGTGGGAAGAATTCTCGAACTAACTGTTTGGCAGTAGTCGGGGCAGTGTAATCTGAAACCGGGTATGCCTCTGTCCAACGGGAAAGAGCACAGACAACTACGAGAACATATTTGAATCCTCGACATCGTTCCATCTGGATATAATCCATCTGGAGGACTTCAAAAGGGTGATCAGGAGGCTGAAATCCACCCTGTTCTACGGGAATGCTTTTTCCTGGGTTAAACTGACAACAGATCATACAGGTACGAACTTTTTGTTTAGCTGCTGCTCGTAAATGTTTGTTGAACCAAATGTGTTGAATGCTGTCTAGCATAGCTTTTTCTCCTAGATGCGCTGGACTATGTACAGTGTTAATAATGACTTGGACCATTGAATCAGGAAGGAACCACACAGATTTTTCCTTCGTCATCCATCCTTGATCCGTTTGGATCCCTCCTAATTCAGTCCATTTCTTTATTTCGTCTGGTGTAGCATGTGTCTGTATGTCAATTACGTCAAGAGCGGGATCCTTAACCGTCATACAATGTGTTGGCGTCGGGACTATTGTCTTTGTCATGTCGGATGTTTGAGTTTGAGCAGTCTGTTTAGCTGTTTTGTCAGCTAGATCATTGCCTTGAGAAATGATATCAGTAACTTTCGTATGAGCTTTACATTTCATAATTGATATTGCAGTGGGTAGATGTATTGCATCTAATAAGGCATGAATGAGGGGTCCGTGCTGAATGTGGGCACCGTGAGAAGTTAAATAACCTCTCTCTCGCCACAGCACGCCGAAGTCATGTACAACTCCGAATGCATAACGTGAATCAGTGTATATGTTGACTTTTTTATTTGTGGCTTGAATACAGGCTTGTGTCAGAGCGATGAGCTCTGCTGCTTGAGCGGACAAGGTATTTATGCAATTTGTTTCAATGATTTCAGTGTCTGTTGTGACTGCATAAGCGGCCACTAACTCCCCTGTACCTGTTCTCATACATGAACCATCTACATACAACGTCAGGTCTGGGTCTGACAATGGGACATCTGTCAAGTCTTGTCTGGGTTTCGTCGTGATTGTAATAACTTCAATACAATCATGAGCTAGTGGGTCTGTTCCGATTACGGGTAAAAGTGTGGCAGGATTCAATGTGTTACAACGTCTAATTTCTATATGTGGCTGAAACAATGTTAATTCGTAACCAGTGAGTCGCGCAATAGTCAAGTGTTGTGTTTGCGTTCGATTCACAAGAACCTCTACTGCATGTGGTACTTGAACTGTCAATGGATGTCCTAACACTATGGCATCGCTTTGTCTGATTGCTAAAGCTGTTGCTGCCACTGATTTTAGGCATGCAGGCAAAGCCTGAGCTACGGGATCTAATGTACTAGAAAAATAAGCACATGGTTTGTGTGATCCTGCTTGTTCCTGTGTGAGTACTGACAAGGCAGTACCTTCGCGCTCTGTAACAAAGAGTGTAAACTGTTTATTGTAACATGGTGTTGCTAAAACAGGTGCTTGGCATAAGGCTTTCTTTAGGCTTTCAAAAGCTTGTGCATGTTCCTGAGTCCAAGGGAGAACAGTCGATGTGGCTGCCTCCTGTGTTGTCAATTGAATGAGTGGTTTTGCTAGAAATGCATACTGAGGGATCCACTGCCTACAATATGAAGTGAGGCCTATGAAAGCCCGCACCTCCTTTTGTGTCTTGGGTATTGGCATGTTAGCTATTAACTGAATGCGGTCGGGTGTAAGCTGCCTTCCCTCCTTGGACAGCGAGTGTCCAAGATAAACAACTCGCTGGACACAGAATTGCAGCTTAGAAGGGGACACCTTGTGCCCCTTTTCGGCTAGAAATTGTAAAACTGTCAGTGATGCTTTCTCACATTCAGGTTCGCTTCTAGCGGTGATCAGCAGATCATCGACATATTGAGGCAGGGCAGTGTTGACTGGCATGTGGATACTGTCGAGTTCTCGTTTCAGTGCTTGGCTATAGATGCTGGGGCTTTCTGTAAATCCTTGAGGTGCGCGTGTGAATTTAAAGCTACGTCCATTTAAACTAAATCCGAACAAGTATTGGCTTTCCGGATCTATTGGGACGCTGAAAAAGGCATTCTTGAGATCAATTACAGTAAAGAATGTTGCTTCGGAATCAATAGCTGTCAGTAATGACGAGATATCTGGGACCACAGGGAATTGTGGCACAATGCATTTGTTCAATTCGCGCAGATCAATAACCAATCGATATACTGGCGGGGTCTTTGGATCTGTTCGTTTAAGAATCGGAATTATCGGGGAATTACATACATTGGAGTCTGTTTCCACAACCACTCCTTGGGCAATGAGCTCGTCAATGATTTGCAGTAAAGCCACTACAGCATCTGGTGGTAACTTGTATTGTCGCATTCGTGGTAGTACCACTCCTGCCTTTAGTGTAACTCGATATGGTGTAATATTCATGCAACCAACATCAGTAGGGCCTTGTGCCCATAAATGTGTAGGTAAAGTCTGCAGTCGGAGATCCATGTCTCGAGACACATAGTGACCTTTGAAATCACGTAAAAACAATCTTACTCCTTCCGGAGAACAACATATTATAGCTCCTAGAGCTTTCAGTGTTTTTATACCTAACAAGTTTTCTGGACATGATTTAGTAAGCAATAAATCTGTAGTTCGGGTCAAGGGTCCTATCGTAAGTGGAAGAGGCTGTGATACTTCATTAACAATAGGTTTTCCTGAAAAACCAAGGGAAATATTCTGTGAGCCTGAGAGGGGTGCCCCTGGAAATTCACTACGTTTTATGGTTGTTCGACTTGCCCCTGTATCAAGTAAAAATTTTCTATCTTGGCCTAATAGTTCACTATGTACATAAGGTCCTTCTTGGTCTACAGGGACCTCGATAAGGGGTAAGTCAACTTCCCTCTCTAGGCTGGTTCATGCGTATCGTTGATAATCAGGATAGTCGTACTGTGCGGTCTGGTACAGCTGTCGTGTCGTGGTTTGTGTGGCAGCAACAGGCAGCGCTGGTGCAGCTGGCACAAACTGTATAGACTGTTGTGGAGCTGGCATGGACTGTGCATGCTGCGAGGCTCCTTGTTCATTCTGATCCTGTCTAGGCGGCCGTGGTCTTTCTTGTGTTTTACCTGTGGCGATATTACGCTTCAGGACTGGGCAATCGTGTATGTAATGACCTGGTTGTTTACAATAGTTGCATGTCCCTTTTACAGGTCCTGCTGAATCACCGGACTGTGTCGTACCCTTTTTATGACCTTCAGCTGGAACTGTCTGGGAGACTAGCATTTTCATTTTTGTATCTTTCATGCGTCTTTGTTCATGTTCTTGTTCCTCTCTAATTCTATTGTGATGATACTGTAACATTTGTAACATTTGTGATGGGGTATTACCTTGCCAGGTACTCTCGAATTTTAATACTCTATTCTTCACTTGGGGCAAGGAATTTTCAACTAATTTTGTCACAAACAGATGTGGGTATGATTCGCTACTTGCTTTTATGCCACTATTTATACCAAAACATTTTTCAAATCGGGCATAGAAATCACTAGTGTCTTCATCTTGCTTTTGTTTACAGGCTGAGATTGCACCCCAGTCTTCCTTTTTCGTAGTTAATAAACGTGGCAGTACCTGCACTAGTAGACCTGGTAGTGCTTTAGTTTTATCCCCAAGCCCTGCTCCTGCAGTTCGGGCCTTTTCTTCTGCTTCTAATGCTGTCCAGTCTATCTTTTGGTCTCCCACCTCCCACTCTTTTTCCTTGAGTTTTTCATAAATGCCAGCAGGCATTAATACCTTTAATATTGTCATAATGTCGGGATAGGTATACTCTCCCATGAGTAACATGTCTTTAATTTCACGGTGAAAACCCGCTGGGTCTTTGTCATGACTGGGTACCACTTTCTTCATTTCTAACAATTCTATTTTCGATATGGGCGTATATACAAATACACGTTTAAACTCATTGTCCTCGCCCTTTATTGGGTGTTCTTCTCGTAAGGGATTCTGTCTGTCCATGTAATACGTCGTTCTTTCCTTGATGGGCAGTGAGACATGTTCTGGGCATACAAAAAGAATGTACTGCTTTCTTGATTCTAGTATTTCTCTAATTAACTTAGTACCTGAACCTCTCCATCTATTCGTGAGTAGTTCAGTCAATATATCAGGTAAGGGACCAGGATCCGAGTGTTGGCTTTTATATAGTATAAGAAGTTGTTGAATCATATAAATCCCAGCTAAACGCTGTTCATCTGGGGTGAGGTTCAAAAATGTGTGTGCTACTGTATCATCACCATATTTTCCGGGACTGTCAACCCAATGAACGGCTGACCTGGCTAATTCTTGTTCATCCATAGAATCGAGTAAATGGTAACCCCTTCGTTCTCGGAGTAATTTGTCAGCGGCTTGGAACGAATGCTCGGGGGACCTTATATTTATTATAGGTGTTTGGAAATTCCTGTTATTATCTGGACATATCGGGCGTATCGGGTCAGAAAAACATCTAGTACTATTACAAGATCTTCCTCTACCTACATAGGCTATGGTTTCTGACTGTCCTGTGGGCAGTCCTGATCCTTCCTCCTCCTCGTTTTGTTCAAACTGGTCTACCGCTAATCTCTCTTCGTGTAGGCGTTCTATTTCTTTACGGATCTTTCGGCACATGGCTATTATACATTTTTGCCTATCATGTCTCCCTTCTGATATATTCTGGCTCCATCTGGTAAGAGTTTCCATTGTTTCCGGATCTACCCCCGGTCGGTCTTGATTTCTGATCACACAATTTATGAGGAAACGTAACAGTTCCCCCTGTATCTCCACTTTCTGGTATTCCATAGCTCTGTTAATACATTCAGAGTCTCGCCCTGTTTGGACAAAATGATATATATTATCTAGATGCATAGTCATTCCTGGTATCTTCCCTAAATACACCGCAGCTCGTCTGATACGTAATGATGCCAGGATCATTTCGTCCTCTTTTCCGGGCACAGGGTCATATCTACAATCTACAAGAAGTTCCTTAAGCGTGCGGGAATTTATGAGTTTGGGGGTACGTGGATGTGCTGATTCTTGAAAAGTAAGTTTATTTATTCTGGGTGGCGTAGAAAAAAGGTTGGTAGCACCTCCGGTAGCCCCGTCTGGGGTATCGGGCGTGAAAGGATTCGTTGAACGCGATACAGCAACTATAGGTGTGGACACAGCTGTAGAAGCAGCTGTAGGAACAGATGTAGAAACAGATGTGCTTGCCGGAACTTGTGTCAGGATTTGTCGTTGTAGAGGTACAGACACAGGATCTTGGCGTTGAACCTCCCCGGCAGACGGTCTATGTGGGGCGGGGTTAGCATACTCGGGAGCTGCGTCATCTAAATATGAGGAAAGAAAAACATCTTCTGCGGTTCTAGGATGCCCCTTAGGATGCACTTTTATTGGAAATAATGGGGGTGGCAAGTCTTTTGGTATCTCCGGAGTAGCCTTAGGTAATCCTTCGGCCAGAAGGGGATACATACCATTCATAAGGGCATTTCTTTGTCTGTCTACTTGTTCTGATTTCACTCGTGTACCTTCTTCAATTAATAGATTTTCTCGGACTTTATTTGAATTCTCTTTATTTTTCTCTTCCTGTCTGAGTGCTTTTTCTGTACGTCTATGAGATTCTTTACGCCATAACTCAACGGCGTCTTTCTGTGACTGTCTGGCTTTCCTTTTCCATAACTCTTCCTCTACTTTCATGATGCACTCTGCATCCCAGGTCCCAGCTGCGGGCCACCTCTGACTTTCTGGTAATTCCTTGGTGTAGTCTACCCATAAATCAAGAAATAATATAGCGTCTAAGCCGTGTTTATGATACATGAAGTACCCTGGAGTGTCCCTAGGAGGAATAGGAACAGCTTCTTCGAGTACCCCTTTCCTAGTTGTGATCTGTCTTAGTTTCGAAAAAAGCGGCATATTGAGAACTGATCTGATACTTGATCTTGAACAAACTTAATACAATAAACACAATAATGAACAGTCATTCACACCACAATATGCATGACGTATTAACACATTTAACATTTAACGTTTTAAATGAGCAACAATGATGATGACGATCTAAGGAAACTTAATCACTAAACATAATACTCGGCATTAACTGAATTATTCTGAATTTATATACTTGATATACTAGATATACTGCTAAACAGTACAGATACACTGCTAAAACAGTGCAGACCGGATTTGTGTACCCAAACCCGTCTTGACCGGCACAGGCTATGTGCACGTCAGAACGCCTCCCCAGTAATGGTACTCACCGGGTAGCTCGGAACGGAAGGCCTCGGAACGGAACTGAACTGGACTGGACCGGACTGGACTCGACTCGAAAACTTCGGAACATCGGAAACCTCGGAACTTCGGAACTTCGGAACTTGGTGGGCCTCTGTATACCTCGGATCTTGCTCTCTCAGCTAGGCTCTGGTCGGGATACTTCGCACTTCTCACCGCCTCGTCTGGGTGTTGATCGCAGCCTCAGTCGCCCCCGCTTGACCGGAGGGAGATACAGGAAATCCTGCTGGTACGCGTTGTTGTCCGTCCAGCTGTGGCAGGAGACCGGGCCTGCAACGCACCGCCGGCGCGTGAGATGAGAAAGTGTCCCTGTTCGGGCGCCATTCATGTGGTAAATAATTTAATTACCGGGACTTAATTTGATACAGAAACATAATAAAAATAGCTCAGTAAAATAAGAGGCAAAATCCGTGGTATTAGAGGTTCGGAATGGGCTTTATTCCAATGGACGATTCGAATCGTTGACTCCAAGTTCCATCACCACGGAGGTTCAGGAAGTGAAGTACATACTTTATTGATAAGTAATCACTTTTATACAATAGGCATTACAGTGAAGCAAATGCAGGAGGCGTAACAATTGATAGTGAAGATAAAACATACATGCGTAGCAAAAGTAGGCGTAACTGGGTGTAACTAAAGAACGTCATCAGGTATGATGTCATAATAGGGTGGTTCCATGAAAGAATTTCGCAATGTCAGCAGAAATACTTGGCAGAAATGCGCGCGCAGCAGCATGACGTATGATTGACGTGCAACTAGGGGGTGAAGGGGACTTGACATTTAGCTCTACATGTGGCGACAGAAGTCTGGAGGGTCAAGTCAACCTAATCCCAAATCATATCTAACATCCTATGTTTAAAGAACTATGTTATCCAAAAGAGAGGTCTCTTAGAGTAGAATCTTATTCTATACTGACTATACTGACTGTTAGTGCGTGTACAAGCGTCTAAGTGTCTACACTAGATGCGAGGGCAGAAGTCTTCCATAATAATAGGGCTATGAATTACTTGCATAAAGACAGAGAAGCCGGGCCTTTGCTCGGTAGCTGGAAGAATGTTTACTTAAACTACTAGACAGGAATGCATTGGGCAGGGAGCGGAGCAGATAATTTCGAAGGTGAAATACAGTTTTTGGCAGGCAACAGGCTGATGTCAGGCACCGTGAGCCGCGCAGGGAATGAGACAAAGTTCATGGTCACAGATGCAGGCTCAGACTGGAGCTTTCAGAGGCAGAAGGCAAGAAAAGCTTGATGACAGAATCAGGGCCTACTTGCCTGGACCGTAAAATGGCATAAGTGAACCATATAAAGCCGGTGGCCTTTCATACTTAGGAATGGAATATCCAGCCTATTCATGGCGGATCTGAAAGAGGACATGTTGACGGTGGACGCACATGTGTTTGCGTCTTCATAACTGGAACTGGAGGGAACATACATGTACTTGTGATTCATACATGAAACCGTTGGGGTCCAAGATAGGGGACATAACTGATCAGAAAAATCCATATTTCCACAAAAGTCTAAAGAGAGTCAAAGCGATGTGAAATATATGTAAGACACAATAGAACGGTTAGAAAAAGCCAAGTCTTGGCCTGATGAACTTAAATATGATATTTACAAGAATCGTATGAGTGAACCCTGAGGAACCTAAAATTTGGGAGCACTGAAACGTGTCAGCAACAGATGATATAACACGAAGCACTGTTGACAAGAAGATGTCTGAAGTGGAAGAACCAAAAAAGTGAAAAGTGGAGTAACTCTTTTCTTTGAATACCCTTGGTATAGGTACGTCCCCCCTCCATTATACAGAGATTGATCACAAGAAGGAACATGCCACAGCCCTTACACAGGGAGTTCAGCCTTTCACAAATCTTGGTGGACCGTGAGAGCCAAAGGAGGGTGAGCCCTCACACTAGCTCACCAGTCATTCCTTCGATAACTTCCTGCCTACTCACTGCGGAAGGTGAGCGAGCGCCCTGGGCGTAGTTGGGAGTACAGACTTACCAAAGACCCATGGAGTGTAAAACCACCAGGAACCTGTCTGATGACATGCAGCCTCACTAGGAATCAGTGCAATGGGGAAAGGTATGTGATCTGCATTATGAATTATACATGTTCCCGAGACAGTGGGTATGAGAAAGTAAATGTAGTGAGTCTCGGCAGGGACACTCAACTTCCTGTGATTCTGGGCAAATCACTTAATCTCACCGTGCCTAACAACAATGAATGTGTCAGTTTGTAACGCAACTGGTGCTCATGTAAAGTGCCCTGATACCTTCAGGTCTAGTTCGCGCTATATAAAAGTCTCAACAAATAAAAAGTTGCTGCGTTGCCTCACAATGTGATGGGGAGGAGTGCCATGGGCATTACGGTGGGTGTTCCCACATAACACCCATGGCGTTTGACACATTCCCAGATTTATAATGTTCTGTAAACCTGGGAATGCATCAAGAGGCACAACGAGGAGAAATAACTTTATTTCTCCTTGATTTTTCCTCTTTCTATGTGTGCTGCTTTCAGCAGCACACGTAGAAGGAGAAAATCACCTTCATTGATTCTTTTTTTGCAGGAAGGTGATCCTTCCTGCACAAAGACAATCATTCCCACAACGAAGAGGATGTGGCCTAACGGCCAGAGCTGCCAACCAGGTTAGAGTCTCGTCGGCGGCTCAGCATCCCGTGATTCTGGGCAAATTACTTAATCTCTCCGTGCCTAAAAAAACAAGCATTTGCAATGCAATAGGTCTCGCATTTACGCGAGTTTGAGCTATTGACATTGCAAATGACAATGCCTTTTATTTTTTTTTTCATTTTTAAAACATAACTAAAAGGCATTGTCATTTACAATGCCAATAGCTTAAACTCGCGTAAATGCGAGACCTATTGCATTGCAAATGCTTGTTATGCCTGTTGACTGCAGGTCGAATAATTTGATGCCACGGGTAGCTGGAGAAATGGCTGGGGGAGGGGGAGGGGCAGTGGGGGGTTACTGAAAATCCATAGGACCTGCCAGAGGTGGATGAATTTGAAACCTTCCTTCGTTCTGTGCAAAATTACTAAACGTACTACACAACAGTGGAGAATCCTCGGTGCTACAGTGTACCTCGATGTTTCAGTAGGCTTTGCCATCCGTATACAGAGTAGGGCTTTTCCATCACGCAAATGGCGACGTTTTTATAACGATGCGTTTGTTTTATAGCATCTTGTTTCCTCTTAATAACCACGCTACTACACTTAGCAATGACGACCGCGCAGCCTTTAAAGGAAGGCATCTTAGTCGGCAGAGAGATTGCCTGGTTGACACATCTTATGGTCTCATTCGTTTATGCAGCACAGCCCTACTTAAGGTTAAATAGAACCTTGAAAGTTTGAGTTTTACACCTTTTTAAACCCCAGTACGGGTCCTACAGAATATACAAAGCCCTTCATTAAAACGCAGCAATAACCTTAAACTTAACAGTTCTAACATGCACAGAGAATACAGGGTAGCGTTGGCTCTAACAAGAAGTTTCATTTTTTATTTTAACTTAAACACTGCGCGCTCTGCAGTACAACAGGTATTGCTTTTTCAAAACTTTGAACTATTGGTATAGTAAATGACAATGCCTTTTAATATTAAAGGTATTGCCATTTGCAATACCAATAGCTCCCAAACTTGAAATTGCGAGACTTGTTGCATTGTAAATACTTGTTTTCATTGTGATCATCGCAGCCCTGGCTCTGATTGTGAGCACGACAAACTACACACATGACAATATATACGGGACACACGGCTCAGCACGGCAAGTGTGTGTACAAAGTGAAACACTTCCCAGCTGTAACCCATGTTAGAGTTAGCTGTGTGTCCTACTGCTGCTGAAGTACCCAGAAGATGGGGTCGAACACAGCTGCCGACATTGAGGCTGGGGAACCAGGTTTGGATCTCAGCGTCTGTTCACCATCCTGTGATTCTAGGCAAATCACTTGATCTTCCCGTTCCTAGAAAAACAAAAGAACTAAACGAAACTGACCTTATATATTGAAATCTGGGGCTTATGTAAAGCGGATTAATATCCTTGGGTCAAGCTCGCGCCACATTAGACAGCAAAACAATTAATAACAAATGTCTTCTGTTCTTGAATATCTCAGACAGTCTTTAACTGGACAGAAGTGCTGTCAGTTTTGACTCAAAGCCCCTTTTGAACCTGTTGTATTCTGCAGTCGGGGGGAGGGGGGTATGAGGAGAGGGAGGAGCAGAAGGGTATGAGCTGTGTCTAAGGGGGTTGGGGGGGGGGGGGGGCAGCGGCTGCCCCGGTCGGTGTGACGATGACACTCGGAAGGAGCTACTTACAAATATCGCTTTGGCTTTTCTTATCTTTCGGCAGTTTATCTTGCTTGTAATTATACGTTACCAGACATTTAAACGCACTGACGTCGGCAATGACGTGCCCCCTCTTTTCAAATAATTAAATGAAGGTGTGTTATGTTAATTGAAGGAGTTGTTTGTGTCCCGAAACAAAGGCCTTGAGTAGAGGTCCCCTGCTGAGCCGAGATGTCAGTCCCGTGCTACTTCAACACCCCTCGCGCCCAGAAGAGATGGAACTTCCCAAAGGGAGCTGAAAGTTATGGGGAATTCTCAGAGTGACACACTCTAGCCCCCCCCCCCCCCCCCACTTCTCGTCTGCGCCCCTCTGCCTCGGAGATCTCACAGGAAACCAAAAGGGTGGATTTTTTTACGGTAAAAATCTATTGCATATTTGTGATAAAATCAGGAGATTCCGAATTGAAAGGAGGGACACCCACAGTGATCGTGTTGAGGGAGACTTACGAGGCCATGCCCCCTACACTCCAGAGGTCACAACATGGAGCTCTGTGTGTGAAACATACCTGGCCCTGGCCCAGTCCCTGCACTCCTGATGTCACTGTATCTAGATCTTGTGTGACACATGGAGCGCCTTGTGAAACACATACCTGGCCATGGTCCAGTCCCTGCACTCCTGATGTCACCGTATCTAGCTCTGGTGTGACCCCAGGAGCTCTGTGTGTGAAACATATCTGGTCGTTGCTCGGTCCCTGCACTCCTAATGTCACCATATCTATCTCTGGTGTGACCCCTGGAGCTCTTTGTGAAACACGTACCTGTGGTGGCCCGGTTCCTGCACTCCTGGTGTTAGCATATCTAGCTCTGTTGTGACACACGGAGCTCCTTGTGAAACACATACCTGGCCGTGGCCCAGTCCCTGCACTCCTGATGTCACCATATCTAGCTCTGTTGTGACACATGGAGCTCCTTGTCAAACACACACCTGGCGGTGGCCCAGTCCCTGCACTCCTGACATCACCATATCTAGCTCTTGTGTGACACATGGTGCTCCTTCGAAACACACACCTGGCGGTGGCCCGATCCCTGCATTCTTGATGTCACCATATCCAGCTCTGGTGTGATCCATGGAGCTCTTTGTGAAACACATACCTGGTCGTGGCCGGTCCCTGCACTCCTGACATCACCATATCTAGCTCTTGTGTGACACATGGAGCTCTTTGTGAAACACATACCTGGCCGTGTCCCAGTCCCTGCACTTCTGACGTCACCGTATCTAGCTCTGGTGTGAAACTTAAAGCTTCTTGTATGTGAAACACATACCTGGCCGTGGCCCAGGCGCCTGCACTCCTGATGTAACCATATCTAGTTCTGGTGTTACAGATGGATCTTCTTGTGAAACGCATACGTGGCCGGGGCCCGGTCCAGCAACTCCTGATGTTACCGGATCTGGCTCTGGTGTGACACATGGAGCTCCTTGTGAAAGACATTGCTGGGCCCTGCACAACTCCTGCACCCCTAAGTTTCATCATACAGAGTTCTTTGTGAAAGACATACCTTAGACCTCCAGTAGTAGTTCTCTCAAGTTGAGTGTCACCACATGCAGCAACTTGTGAAACACACATGTAGGACTTCACCAGTGCTTTGACTCCTGATGTTACCTCATGCAGCTCTTTGTGAAAGACATAACAAGGTCTTGCCCTGCTCCTTGCACCCCTTTGTTCACCACCTGGAGTTCCTTGTGAAAGACGTACCCTACTCCAGCGCCACTCCAGCTTCCCTTTTTTCACAGCACATGGAGCTTCTTATCAAGGACATACCTGCGCCTGCACCACTCCCCGAATCCCCGGGTCCCACCACATGGACCTGCTTGTGAAACACATACCTGGGCCTGCACCACTCCCTGTGTCCCTTGCTGTCACCGTGCAGACCTCTGTGAAAGACATTTGTGGCCCTGCACCACTCCCCGCACTCTTGGCCTCACCATATGGAGCTGCTTGTGAAAGACATACCTGGGCCTGCACCACTCCCCGCACACTTGGTCTCACCATATGGAGCTGCTTGTGAAAGACATACCTGGGCCCTGCACCACTCCCTGGACCCCTGGTCTCACCACACATACATCTATGTGAATGACATGCCTAGGACCTGTATCACTTTCTCATCCTTGGTGGAACCACATGAGCTCCTTAGATAGGCGTCCAAGGCTCTGCTCCACTCCCCCCACTTGTGACGTCACCACACTGAGTTTCCCATGAAAGACATACCTGGGCACCACTTTCCCCACTCGTGAGGTCCCCACACTGAGCTTCTTGTGAAAGACACACCTGGGCACCACTTCCCCCACTCCTAATGTCACTACAGTGAGCTCCTTGTGAAAGACACACCTGGGCACCACTTCCCCCACTCCTAATGTCACTACAGTGAGCTCCTTGTGAAAGACACACCTGGGCACCACTCCCCCCACTCCTAATGTCACTACAGTGAGCTTCTTGTGAAAGACACACCTGGGCACCACTTCCCCCACTCCTAATGTCACTACAGTGAGCTTCTTGTGAAAGACACACCTGGGCACCACTTCCCCCACTCCTAATGTCACTACAGTGAGCTTCTTGTGAAAGACACACCTGGGCACCACTTCTCCCACTCGTGAGGTCACTTCAGTGAGCTCCTTGTGAAAGACACACCTGGGCACCACTTCCCCCACTCCTAATGTCACTACAATGAGCTCCTTGTGAAAGACACACCTGGGCACCACTTCCCCCACTCCTAATGTCACTACAATGAGCTCCTTGTGAAAGACACACCTGGGCACCACTTCCCCCACTCCTAATGTCACTACAGTGAGCTTCTTGTGAAAGACACACCTGGGCACCACTTCCCCCACTCCTAATGTCACTACAGTGAGCTCCTTGTGAAAGACACACCTGGGCACCACTTCTCCCACTCGTGAGGTCACTACAGTGAGCTTCTTGTGAAAGACACACCTGGGCACCACTTCCCCCACTCCTAATGTCACTACAATTAGCTCCTTGTGAAAGACACACCTGGGCACCACTTCCCACACATCTGAAGGCACCAGTGAAGCTCCTTGTGAACGGCAACGGCAAGGGCGTCCACCTCTAATTTGTTAGGGACACTCAACATCCTGTGATTCCGGGGAAATCACTTAATCTCCCCCTGCCTAACAAAAGTGAATGTGTCCTCATGTAACGCACCTGGTGCTCGTGTAAAGGGCTCTGATTCCCGATACCTTCGGGTCAAGTTCGTGCTAAATAAAACTCTGTAAAAAAAAAAAAAACACTGGTCCCTGTACCAATCCCTGCAAGCCTGGCACAGCCACTGCGATCTCATTGTACAAGGTTGTCCCTGAGAAAGATCCACTCCCTGCACCTTTAAGTCGCCACAATGACCTCCTTGTGAATAAGTGATAAGGGCGAAGGGTTCAGCACAATCTACGCGCAGGCTTTGCCCTTGTGGGAACTGCGTTTCGTGGGCCAGACCAGCCTTGAATATAATGACATTAATAGCCATCATCATTATTATTGCAAAAAATAACTTCTAAATATATATTTCTCAACCTAAATAATAATTCATCTCTCGAGGTCTACCGTCATATGGTTCCTCTAGTTTTATTACATTCCACTCTGTATTGGGTGACCTGTGTCCTGGGAAGATAAATCTCTGTATTTTAAACTTTGTTTTAAGATAAATTAAAGTTACGGGTCATTCACGACCCCCCTGGAGTGGGAGGAGCTCGGAGGCCGGAAAGGTTGAGGTGACGGGGGAGGATGGAGAGCGACGAGGGGGAAATTCCACACACCTTCCAGGGCTGTGAGGCTAACTCCCTCCCCACCCCCAGCTCCTCCCACCTTCTGTGTATAAAACCGAACAGAGCAGGGAACAGTCAGAAGAGGAGCAGCTACCGAGGGGTCAGGACCTCACAGAGCACCCACAAACAAGAACGACCCTCACAAAGCACCCACAAACAAGAACGACCCTCACAAAGCACCCACAAACAAGAACGACCCTCACAGAGCACCCACAAACAAGAACGACCCTCTCTGCGGACTCCTCGAGACAAGACCGCCCCTCGCACGGACCCACGGCTAAACCTCACAGAGGCCTCATCAGAGACGAGACCTTCCCTCAGAGACAAGAAGACCGGCCCTCACAGACAGCACCCCTAAGAGACGAGACCTTCCCTCACAGAGCACCCCTCAGAGGCAAGAAGACCGGCCCTCACAGACAGCACCCCTAAGAGACGAGACCGACCCTCACAGAGAGCACCCCGAAGAGACGAGACCGGCCCTCACAGAGAGCACCCCTAAGAGACGAGACCGACCCTCACAGAGGACTCCTCAGAGATAGGAAGAGCGACCCTCACAGAGTGCCCCTCAGAGACGAGACCAGCCCTCACAGGACGCTTAAGAGACAGGAGACGCACACCGGCCCTCAGAGATCATCCCTCATAAACAGAAGAGACCCATCAGCCCTCAAAGACACCTTCTTGGAGGCAGGGCCGGCCCTCATAGATCACCCCAAGAGGCAAGTCCTGCCCTTACAGAGGACACCTCAGAAATTGGACCAGTCGTCACAGGGCGTCTCTCCAGACCATATCCTCAAGGAGAGAGAGTCCCTGGGATACAGGAAGCTAGACGACCCTCACCAGAGCAGCCCTCACAGAGGAGAGACAGCACTGACCCTCATCCAAGAGTCCGGCCCCGGAACAGAAAACAGAGCTCCCGTCCCTCCGTATGTACAAACTTTCCGTCCCTCTGTGATACTTTCCTCCGGTGAACAACCTGTCCACGCCTGTACCTTTCAGTGTGTACAGCCTGCCCTTGTCACTCCACACTGCACAGTGTGACCCTTCACACTGCCTTACACTGATCTGTACATTCTACCCCTCTCACTTTACACTGGTGCACTGATCTGTACAG
This sequence comes from Triturus cristatus, assembly GCF_964204655.1. Lineage (NCBI taxonomy): Eukaryota > Metazoa > Chordata > Amphibia > Caudata > Salamandridae > Triturus > Triturus cristatus. The sequence goes on along the minus strand of NC_140586.1, from coordinate 317,633,795 downwards.
CCTGCCCTTGCCTCTTCACACTGTACAGCCTGCCCCATTACACTGCCTTACACTGACGGGTGCAGTCTGCCCCTTTACACTCCCTTACACTGATCGGTACAGTCTGCCCCTCTCACTTTACACTGGTGCACTGATCTGCAGTCTGCCCCTCTCACTTTACCCTAGTGCACTGATCGGTACAGTCTACTCCTCTAACTTTGGTGCACTATTCTGCAGTCTACCTCTCTCACTTTACCCTGGTGCACTGATCTGCAGCCTGCCCGTCTCTCTGTGGATCTCACCTCTGGTTCACGTTTAACTTCTTACCTCATGTCACCTCGTAAAGTTTCGCTAGATTTCAACTCCTGTTCTCACCTCTAAGCTCCATTTTACCTCATGTCCTCGTCTCAGTTTCACTGCCCACCCCCATCTTATCCCGTGCACCCCTTTCACTGGCTGTTCACATTTCACCTCCTATCCCTTCCTACCATTGGTTCCTAGCTCAATTCTGTCTCGAATCCCACCTACTGCCCCACTCTCGCATGTCTCTTCCATCTCACTCACTGTCCCACTTTCATGTCTCTTCCATCACACCCACTGTCCCACTCTCATCTGTCTTCCATCACACTCACTGTCGACGTCTCTTCCATCTCACCAACTGTCCCACTCTCACCTGTCTTCCATCGCACCCACTGTCCCAATCTCACATATCTTCCATCTCACCCACTGTCCCTTTCTCACATGTGTTCCACCTCATCTACTGCCCCACTCTCATGTGTCTTCCATCTCACTTACTGTCCCATTCTCACGTATGTCTTCCTTCTCATCTACTGTCCCACTCTCACGTCTCTTCCATCTCACTCACTGTCCCACTCTCATGTATCTTCCATATCACTCACTGTCCCACTCTCACATGTCTGATATTAGGCCTCTGGCTCCTGTCTCACCTCCTGTTCCCATCTAAACTCGTGCACCAATCTAATCTGGGTCTTACCCACCCAGCTACCCGTCTTCCATCTCCTTCTTACCCCCTACCCCTCTCACCTCCTGTCCGAATCTCATCTCTTGTGTCCTCTCACCTGTGGCTAATTTCTTACCCATGGACTCTCTCCCGTCCCCCAGGTCTGCCACTCACCATGGAAGGCTTCGCCTCTGTGTACTACAGTGAACCATCCGTCATGGGCTTCCTCGCCAACGTCATCAGCGCCTTTCTGGTGGCTCTACAGAACTTCTTTTCCTTCCACACCAAAGTGAACGCTGAAGGGGTGGAGAACATCTTGGCAGGTGAGTGTGGCAACCGCAGATCACACAAATAGTTACAGGTGGCGCTGGGGTAACATGTATAAGACACTTGGAGGGAGGGGGTACACACTCACGCACACAGACACACACACACACACGTGTTGCTCAATGCCTGTTTATTTCTTGCAGGGGTCCATCTCATCCTGATTGGAGGACTGACACAACTCATTGCAGGCTTCCTGTGCTTCCGGAAGTACGATCACCTGGGGAGCACCGCTTTTGTGGCATTTGCCGCACTCTGGAGCAGCTACGGGGCTACACGTGTTGTCCTGGGAGCGTACCCCACCATCCACAACACCACACAAACCCTGAACATTTCTAACAGCCAGACCATCATGGCCGCCTCCCCTCTTCCGGTCAGTGAGAGCGCAGTAGCGGGGCTGGTGGCATACACCGCCGTCGCCTTCATCCTCTCCTTCTGTTCGGCCACCGTTAACTACGTCATGCCCTTCGTGTTTGGCGCCATCACCCTCACATTGGTCTTCGAGGCGGTGGGGCTCTTTGGACAGTGGGCGCTGGTGGTCTCCGGGACCCTGGAGCTTCTCATTGTGTTGTTTGGGTTCTATGGCGCCACTGCCCTGCTCCTGAAGGGCCTGACCCAGAGGAATGTCTTTCCAGGCTTCGGGAACCCCATGTTCAGCGTCTTGCTTCTGGGCTCGGCCACCAGCACCTCTTCCAGTGGCATCGGGGAGGAGACCAAGAAGAACTCCAAGTACGCGGAGCCCATGGCCTTGGGACACATCGCTGACGCAGTGGCCTCGCTCATCTTTGCCTTTTATTGCTTTGGTTACATGAAGACCTTCTACATTGGCGCCATCTGGGTCACCATCAATGCGCTGTCCCAGCTCTGCGCCAGCTACTACAGTTACTTGAGAGAAGACGTCTACCACACCACCAAGCTTGGACTCCACAGCCTGTTCTGGTTGCTGATGTCCTGGGAAGAGTTCATTGTCACGGTGCTCCTCTCGGGGGACAATGTGGACAAGAGCCGAGCGGGCATGGTGGGGGGCTGGTTCTTTCTGGTCGCCGCTTGCATCCTCTGCCTGATGTCCCTCAACAGAGACCTCCTGGAGGTGCTGCAGAATTCATGCTTTCTCCTCCTCACTGTCTCCACCATCCAACAGATTCCACTCCAGGGATCCCATATCTTCTTCGGAGTGGTCTGCAGCATTTACACAGCCACCTCCCTCTATGCCACTTTTGCCAGCCTCATTAACTCCATCGCTGATAAGTCGTTGATCTCTACTGGACCCCAAGTGATGTAATCGGCTACGCTCCAGGACTTGCTGCTGTGCCTGAAGCGCGTCACCAGCAGGTCTAAGGAGGGCCAGGAGGTCAGCACTACCAGATGCCAGCTCCCTGATGCCCTCTTCTTCATCTGCAATGGCTTGGCCTCACTCTCTGCCATCCAGGGGTCCCTGAGTGACCCCACCAGAGCCCACCTCTCCATCCCTTGGGTGCTGATTCCTGGTGCTCTCTTCCAGTTGTACGTCTGCAGGATCGTGGTCCAGAGAGGGCGAAGATTTGGGCCGGTCCTACCCTTCTGTTTTGCTGCTGTTTGGGCCACATGGGCGTGGCTACGACTCGCAGGTAACTTGTGATCTCTTAATCTTATTCTTTAGAATGTGTAAAAATGTATTTAGAAAAGTCCTAGGGATCAAGTGTCATGAAGCTTTTGAGTGGTTTAGATTCTCAGGCATACCAGTAGGGGCTGTGGGGGTGATGTGTACTTTTGGTTATTAGTTTAATTTCGAGTAGCCATGCATGCAGGTAGTTTCATGATGACATCACATGCAGTTCTTTGTTTGACTGGGGGGCCCTTGTATCCAGTGAGCTGAAGAAGTACCTGGGAGGGGTCATATGTGATGACTGGCAGGGGGAAGAAAAAGGGTTGGAGAGGAGTGCACCTGGTGGCCACTAGGAGGGGACTAATGACTTATGGAGCCATTAATGGGTCTGGATAAACTATTGACAAACTGTTGTAGATAATCCAGTTGTGGGAAGAACCAAGAGGTAATAATGCATTTGTTCAAATAACTGGTCATTTCCTGCACCCAGGGGCATATTTACCAGAATTTAATTTTCGCTTGTCTTCTGACACATGCGAGAAAACACTTTATACCGGGATAAGGTGCTCCGGTAAGTGTGTATCCCCAAATCAGGGCACACCTGTTCAGGATGGGGTGGAAGATACAGTTTTACACATCACCAGAAGCCAAAATCTAGTACCATGATTGGCTGTTGGATGAGTGAGGTGTTGGACAGTATATGGTCCTCCTCCATCTCTTGTCTCTGCTCCTGGCCATCTCCTGCCTTTTAAGGAAGAGCTCCTTCCTATGTTCTGTTTCATCCATGACTAACCATCTGCCCCCTCCTCCTCTTCCCTCTCCAGGTCCCCTGCTGAATATCCACGTCGCCAGTTATGGTGCATTCACTGTTGGTGCCGTCACCTTCCTGGTCATCAATGTCTTCCTGATGTCCTTGGGTAAGTCTCCCTGGATACCGATGTCCAGTCATCCCTCTGTTGAATACTGAGGCCCAGGTGCCCTGACAGACATCAGCTGCTTCTGGTTGTAGTGGGTACGGGACGGTGTCTGTCACTCGATGGTCCATATGCACAGTTCTGAGGCATCATAGTGTCCTCATCTAAAGACTTGAGCAACTGCGACGCCCGCTGACCTCTGAAATATGTCATTTCCCGTCTTTGACGCCATCTTTTTCTGCTTTTTCCATAGTCGCCTATGCCAACGTGGTGCTGGTGCTGCTCGCCCTGCTGATGGAGGCGGTGATTGTCTGTTTCCTGCTTTTCACCTTGGAATGCCTGCCTCTCCCGCTCGAGAGTAAGTGGACACCATCCACTGTGGGTTTCTCTTGTGTATTAATGCATGTCAGTGATCTCGAAATGGTTAATACACGCTAAACAGGCAACTTCTATTAAGTGCCATCACAAGTGCACGTGTAATGTGGTGGGGGCTAAAGGGGAGTGGTCTGTAGAAAGGACTGGAGGGTGCCTGACAAGCCTGTGCTTCTGAAGGGTTGTGAGGGGTGAAGCAGTCAGTTACGTGTCAGACTCTGCTAGCGTTGACATTTTTAATGCAAGTAGGGCCTGAATGGAGTCAGTAACAAACCTGACATGTGTCTGGTTCTTTGCTAGACCTCCCCATGTCTTAGTTTCTGTATCTGTCTCTCCACTCCTGCTTTAAAATCACCTTGTTATAATACGGAGAGTTGGGGTGAGCCCCAGAAGCCTAGGAACCAGGGCAATTAAGTATAAACCAAGACAGGGGTTCCTGTACTAGTTTAAATGTTTTACCACACATAATTTCATGCAGACAGAGGGTGAGGGAAAATTAATCTCTGTCTTATGTTTTGATTTTATTGTCTTGGGTGCATTTACCTTCTTGAAATCCATCCTGAAGGAACCCCTGTCTTGGTTTAACATTAACTTGATCCGCACAATCCTCTTTTTGTTATTGATACTATTGAATTTAATGTCTAATTTTCCTGTCTTTGTGTGTTTTTTCAGTCACAGTATTGTCCGTCTTCAGTGTCGTCTGTATCTACGGAGCAGTGGCATCTCTTGGAAACTGCATTTTCAGCAAGGACCTGATTCCCATGGGACTACCTCTCTTCAAGGTACCTTGAATCATACATGCAATATGTTACGATTACTATTCTTAAAATAATACTCAGTTCCGATAAATGTGTCTCTCAAATAACCAGTCCATATCTCAGCCCTCTAACTCTGGGATGTGCATGTGCTGCTCAAGGGCAGCTCTAGGTGGCGCTGTCTCACCCCTTGCCTGTTCTTTGTCCTTTTAGGAAACGAAGTCAGAGGAGAAAGTTGAGGCGTCCGACTCCTGCGTGTGCCCCGATTCCTATCGCACCAGCAGTCTAAGGACCATCGCCGACCTGCTGGACCAGGGCGGGGTGTGCGGGGTCCCCACAGACACGGTCTATGCCCTGGCGGCCTCCTGCAAACACCCCGAGGCCATCCAGAAGATTTACACCATCAAGGTGAGCACCGAGGAGCGGACTTCCGGCAGAATTCACCCCAGGCTGAGACAGATGCTCTGTCATTCAAGAATAAGGCACACCTTTTGCTAGAACAGTTAGATATCACCCAGTGGCTTGAGACACTGTCATGGAAACGTCAGGGTGAAACCAGTCTGCAGGGGTGTGATTACCAGGGTGATACCAGCCTGGAGTATGTATAGTTGGATATATTGTCATTTAAATGACAGGGTAAAAACATTCTGCAGGTGAGGGATTCCATGGTAATATCTGCCTAGAAAGTTCCAACTCCAAAACTTTTTTTAAAATAAAGGAAAGCAGCCAGGTTAAATGGTAGCTTGTCATGCTTTGCGAGGAGAGTGCGAGATGGGGGTGAAACTGGACATGTGGGTTGCAATCCACACGAGCCCTGGGTTAGGAGCAGAATAGCCCAGCGAGATGCTATCACATGCACAAGAAAGATACTAATGCCCCAAATTACACAGTGAGTCTGCATTCTCAGACTAGGATTGCATAGAACTCTGTGGCCAGTGTCTGTCTGCTGTAGGACTTTAGAAAGAGTAACAAAGAACAAGGGAACCCTGTGTGTCAAGCGGGACCGAGGGTAATAGTGTATTGCGGGAGACATAGGTCCCTACCAAACAACATAAGTGTAGAATCACAAAACTACAATTAGAGCTGTGTGGTACTTCCAAATGGAAAGGATTCTATTTATTCAAACATGCAGTAAAAAGGAACAATAACATTGACAGTCCAGTGGGTAATGTGACGGGTATGGAAATCAACAGATTTCCAGACCTCAGGCATTTGCATCAATATGTGACATTAGCGATACATTTTCAGAGCAGTCACAATGCCAAAAGACAACTCGTGCTCCACATAAATCATCATACATTAGGGGTCACAGTGTAAGTGTCATTAGAAGGCCATACAGGCTTTTAACTTGCACAATCTCTTGGCTACCACAGGAGACTTTTAGTTTATTTACAGAGGTGGTGTGACCGGGTCTAAAGTCACTTATGTATCACGTGATCCTGCACATAATGTCCTGACCTCCCCCTCTGTCTCTAAACCATTAATTTCTCCCTTTTCTTCCATTCTCTGCAGGACCGACCCCTGGAGAAGCCCATCTGTATCTGCATCTCCCACCTGGACCAGCTGCGGGCCGTGAGACCCCCATTCAGTCCTCTGCTTTGGGACTTCATGGGGAGCGTCTACCCTGGGGGTATCAGCTGCATTGTCCAGAAGGGGGAGTGGCTGAAGAGGATGGGTGAGTGTGACCTCTTCTGCATGGTCTGTTTCCTTCTCCAAAGAGGGGTGGGATGAGGATGGTAGAGGGGTGAGGGCTACAAATGCCCGAAGTTGTGCCTGGGGAAATTCAGGGATGTGTTCACTCCATGTACGTGCTGCTAGTCTAGACCATGCTTCTTCTCCCCCGCCCCCCAATGTGCACTGACTCCCATCTCATGAAGGAATTACTTGCACCTATCACTCCATTCAACCCCCAATGTCCATAGACCCCCTTCTTATGTAGCTATGGTATGTACATTTCAGGGTCTATTCACCCCTTAATGGCTACAGACCCCCATCTCACATAGCTATTGTATATACATATCAGATTTCATTCAGTCCCCCCTAATATATGCATGGCCCAGTTCATGCAGATATTACCTGCACATTCACCCCCTGATATCTACAGACCCCCGTCTCATGAGGGTATTACATGTATCATGGACCCCCTAATGTCTACAGACCCCCATCTCATGCAGGCATTGAATGTACATTCACCCTCCTGAAGTTTACAGACCCCCATCTCATATAGCTATTGCATGTGCATATCAGGGTCCAGTGACCCCCATTCTGTGTAGAGGCCCCTATCACATGGAGCTATTGCATAAACATATCAGGGTCAGGCCCCCCCTTAATGTGTAACGACCCCTATCTCATGCAGGTATTACATGCACATTCACCCCTAAAGCACACAGACCCCAGATCTCATGTACCCATTGCATGTACATATTATATATATTATGTATATATATGTGTGTGTGTGTATGGTGTATGTGTACATGTGTGTAAAACTGATAAAGAAATATATGTGACTCGCACAATTTCTGACTAAAACATTAATTAAACCCCACAGCAACGACAAAACAAAGAAAGGTTGCTTTTGGTATACTATGGCTGTATAAGATAAAATGTTTTGCGTGATGAGTCAGTGTATTTTTCAGTTGTGAAATAGTTCCTCGCGCAGACAGAATGATATGTCAAACAGCCATAAAATTATGTAAGACAGAAATACATTTCAGGCTGAAGTCTTTTTTAAAGAGTTGTTAACAATATGTATTGCAGACATCTGGCCTCTCAAGATATAACAAACAAATGTGTGGTTGACTTTCACAGTATTTTAATCAGCCTTGGTCCGTGCAGGTAACATCGATGGGGCGGTGGGGCCTCGTTGGGGGGGGGAGGTTTCGAGGGATGATGACGAGGGAAAATTATTTATTTATTTAATTTTCCCTTGCCATCGTCCTTCGAAACCCCTCCCCCCCCCCAATGCGGCCCCACCGCTGTTACCTGCACAGAGCATGGCTGTTTGTAATGCTTTAGTAGAACGTCTTTCATACTAAATGGACAATGTGTGCCCACTGCACAACTAGAGCAATCACATATTCAAGGACCCTAATTAATTCTTGATGTTCTGAGGCTATACCATTCAAACATCTGCTCAAATTAAGCACAACCAAATGAAGTCATCACTGTACAGCATCTCTGTTCATAATGCTGAGCAAATAAACACAGTCAAGCACAAATGCTCACTCACTCACATCTGACTTGTTGCTGATTCATTTTGTTATGTTCTCCTTCTGCAGGAGTTGGACCAGCTTATGACATTGTGGGCACCAAAGACTCCATCATGATCCGAGTGCCGGACCACACTATCTCTGCCCACCTGACCGACATGACCGGCCCTCTGGCCATCACTTCTGCCAATCCGAGTGGGGAGTGTGACAGCACCCACCATGACATGGTCATATCGTAAGTACTCATTCAGAACAGGGGCTGAAATCAGGAAAATGTTTGAGTGGGCCTTCTACGGAAGAGATGGTGCCTGGGGTTTGAGAGTTACTAGATGGCTACTAGGAGCTAAGGGCAGGGGCAAGGATTGTGGAGGTGCGTGAGCTGAAGATTCTGAAAGGTGAAAGGGAGAGTGTGGGACTATTGATGGGTGGTGAACTATTTTGAATGGTTTAGGTTTTTTTAAGCATATGACTAGACTGGTGCTACTAAAAGGTGAAAGGAGGGAAAAGGGTGTTGGTGATATCTCACGTATATGTTTTAATGTATTTGAGATGCTTGGCATAAGCCTAAATGTGGGTGCATTAAACACAGGTGTATTTGACCAGTTGAGCTTGAGGTCAGGTAGATGTTTATCATCCTCCTGCTTTCCCTTAATCCCCAGCACCTGAGCCTTTGTCAATTATTACTTTAAATGAGTGATTTTGTATTTCCTCTCTGTGTTTCAGGCGTCTACGGCACAAGCTGGAGGGGGTGCTGTGTGATGGGGACTCCTACGAGATGGTGGGCTCCACTGTGGTGAACTGTCTGAGGATAGACGAAGGTGGGTCTCAACCAATGCTTGTTTCCGTTTCATCTCTGTCCCCTGCTACTCCCAAAGTAGACTCGGGAGATTCTATTGATGTGAACAGGGGGCTCTGCTCACCCCACCCCACCCACCAAACATCTGCCATGAGATTTGGGGAAAACCAGTCCTGATCCAGTGTATTCCTGGTGTCCCAAGGCATACAGACGTACAAAACCCAAACTGAATTGACAGATGAAACACTAAAGGGGCCAGGATGAATGCGTAACAAAGAGATGCACGTTATCGAGCCTCTGAGGAAAACTCAAAGTGCTTGTTCAAAGTTTACAGGGATGCCACTGGAGGTTTCTTACCTCTGCCAAATCCTGACCCCTACTTTCAACTTTACAAGCATTTCTCTTTATCATTAGTCTGCCCTACTGGTGTACCATCTTGCATAATTTGTTTCACAAACTTTCGCTAAAATTACATGAACGGTGTGAAATGCAGTTCGCCTTTATCTTGCATGAAATTTTAATGGTAGTATATACCGCACATTAAAAAAGTCATGTTAGATACTGGCACAAGACTTAATCAGCGAAAAATGTCTCTTATGGAGACATTTAATGCTCAAAGTTATCTCCAGTGAAGAATAAATGATGCAAATTGCATAGTACTAATTTGTCATATTTAGTAATAGTGATTACAAATTCACTCTGACTTAGTCAGCACATGGACCCAGAGCCTCCCTCAGTAAGACAATATCCCCCAAGGTGGGCTCCTTTATTTTTCACCCAAACTCACATTATTGTTTCTCAGGGACAATCCCACCCTGCACAAGTTACCCAATGCCTGAAGGTTCTTACTCTGGTCCCATCTGAAAATAGAGACCTCAGACTCACAGATTCTGACATGCAGATTTATAAAATATTGACCATACACAAATATACACAAATATCTCTTTAAAGATCATTAGACCTGCTAAAAGTTCCTAATTCCAATGGGACTCACTTCCTATATTATTGGAATACAGAGTTAACTTACTATTCCATCTCCTGTCTGAGTTTATTGACCAAGTGCTTGAAAGCGAGTTTACTGCAGGTCGACATTTTTGCAGGGAGATAGTTGTGTGTGGAGGATATTTTGGCCTTGAAAGTTTTTGAGTCTGTGTTTTAGCAGTTTGTTGATTCCATGATATCCCACCCTGTCCCAGTCATTTAATGTCTCCTTGAGGGCGCACACCGCACACTTTCTCCAGTCAGTATATGCCACGTGAGAGGGCGGTTCCCTCCTGTACTCTGTCACCCATTGGTTCCTCTGGGGTCAATCCCCACCGTGCTCATTATGCTTGTCTCTTCTCCTCCCATTGCTGCTCACAGAGCTCACACCCGTCCAAGCTCGCTCAATCTCATGCTGTTGTGCTTCTTCCTTTCCAGGGATCCTGAGCATCGTGAGGGAGGGCTGCGTCCCCACCACCCATGTCATGCAGACGTTCAAGCGGGTGAAGAACGTGCAGGTGTGAGGCTACCACGCGCTACGACCAGTCTTGTTCTACTGGCCGCAGCAGCATCCATACAAGCCCTGAGCCACCTGCCATTTGCACTTTATTTGCCGGAAATGAAAGCATCACAATCTGAGGCCGGATATCCGCGTGGAGCCTGAGCTGAAGGGAAGACATTGCCAGAACAGACTTACAGACGGCAGTGGAGTCAGACATTCTTACAGACAGCTCACAATACTATTTGTCAGAATGCTTTAGTTGGATTGATATGCAGATGTTTCTACCCTTCACTCTCCAACAGGGCATTGACCTCAAAGTCAGTGCTTGGTGATGTGTACAGCGTCAGATTCTCGATTCCACACTCCTCAGGATGCACATGCACAGATCCAATGTATATATACTGTTGCATTCTGTTTGCGTTCTTTGCTTGAATATTATATTTTACCCTCTGTCCTTAAAGGAATTTTAATTTAATGCTGATACAGATGTTGATGACATATTCTATTTATTTTGTTACTCTGAGGATGTCTGGTCCTGTCGGACCTCTCATCAGGCTCGTGTGACAGAATACTGTCAGAGCCAGACATCCCATATTGTTACAACCAGAACTATTGACTTCACTGGATGGTGCTGGCCACCCAATCGAGAGGAGCTTCAAGAACCACTGATAGAAGATTTTGAGTCTTAGGGACCTACATATAGTATTTAACTTATTTAATATATTGGAGTTGGTATTTATTGAAATAAAATAGCCCTTAAAAAGAAACTGTCTTTTCTCTTTGCTGTCAGGGGGACCCTTACCATGAATCCTCCTGTGATGCAGCTGTGAAAGAAAGGTGTCATGTGTGTGTGAGTGTGTGTGTGCATTTATTGCGCAAAAGTCAGTGGTGTAAAACCATGAAGTTTGGAAAATATTTCATAGTTTTCATTGAAATATGGTGTTATCATCATAATCACAGCCCGAAAAAGCATTCTGCAGCAGAGCTTTACCACTGTCTAGACTACTAGATTTAGGCTCAATGGAAAACAAAAATATGTGTCATGGTTATCAAAACCAAGTGGCAAGAAAAGGCAAATTATGTAGCACATTCACTGAAAATATTATTTTTATCTATTTGAGGTAGAAAGAAAATTTTCTGTTGAAATTTGCAAATTATGTGTTAAATGTGATAAATTACGCAGTACACTCTGCAGCCACAGAATCATATAAATCCTAAACCCTTTATCGTTGCCCATTATTTTCGCTTTTGTGTCTGCCCACATACAAACACTCATGCACGTTCATTTGCTTCCTTATCCTGCTGTAAGCCCTAAGGCTTTCCTGCGAATCCCCCTCTACACTCAATTTCAAAATCATGCTCGATCTCAATTAGTCATATAAACTTCAATTGCATATGGTCACTATAGCAGCATATGCTTTTTCATATGATCTAGTTTAATCTGCGGTTTCAACACCCTTTCATTTCTCAAATCATATGACCTTGTTTAATCTGTTGTTTCCACCCCCTTTCATTTCTCAAATCCCCAAGTCACATTAAAGTGTTAAAACTTAAAGTCCCAACCCCTCCATTCATTGTTCATCATGCTACATTTGGTCATCCTCTGTTGATATAATTTAGTATTCTAATAGCACATCAGAAAGTGATATTTCAGCGACCTTGTTACTACCCTATATTTTAGTACCACAATCCTCATTTATGAGAACATCATGGTCTCGCCTTTCTCCCCTCCTTCTCTTACCATCTCATTTGACGTGATGCGGGTTTCCGTAATTACATCCAATTGCTCGAATAACCTGTGTCTCATTCAGATTCCTTAATAGGCTTTCAGTTAGGTTAACTCATTTCACCTGCAGTGGGGCCTTGAAACCTCCCAAATTCCACTTTAACGTGGGCACCATCTTAACCTGGCTTCCCGATCATTGCGCTTGCCTGATCTTAATTTATTTAATTCCTGCCTTATTATATGCAGATGATGCTGTGTTTCTGACTCAGATTTATGTGGGTCTCCGAAGTCTTTTAAATTCTTTCATTGATTTCATGGACTTCTTAGACCTTTCAATCAAGTTTTCTAAATCGCATACTATGATGATTGGCAGTAAGAAGTCCATTAGCCGCAAGTTCCACCGTAGGGGGGGCAGAACTTACCAAAGTTTCTACTTTTCCTTATTTGGGGGGCATTGTTTGATGAAAGAGGGTCAATGGTGGCTCAGAGAGCACTTAAAAAGAACATCCTGGCAAGGGCAGCGGGTGCCACTATGGACTCTGCTAAGAGTTTAGGGGCTAAACCGGTACCCGCCCTAATAAAGGTCTATAGAGAAAAACGTATCCCAATGGCCACCTACGGTTGTGATGTGTGGAGGAGATACAGAGATGTAAATGAACTGCAGGTGGCCGAGAACAAATTCCTGGGTAGACTTCTTGCTGTTCCCACCTGCACCCCCTCCTTTATGATACACGAAGAGCTTGGTCTGGGTTATATTTCTGATCTTATTGCAGTAGCACCACTAATGTGCTGGTTGAGAATTTGGTCAAGTCCCGTTTCTACTTTAAACCAACATCTTTTAGAGGATTGTATTGCACTTGAGGGGGCTTTGAGTATTCTCTGGCTAGGCTATGTCATGGAGCAGCCTAGGAGGATAGGCTTCCCTGAGCTGTTCATAAGCCCAAGGCCTCTACTCCGCAGTAATATGAGGGACATCAAAAACATGTTTCGGCCAGGCGCATGGGGATAAGGGAAAGTACCGAACTTGCCACACCCACAGTGGAACAATATTTAATGTTGAGCACAAGTCCACTAGGGCAGCCTTATTTGTTGTTATTAATAATGTCCACCACCGTTTCCTGCTGACCAGATTCAGATGTAATTTTATACACTGGTTTTAAGCTATTCCTAAGGGTCTCAAATAAAGCGTGTTAGAAATTCGACAAAGATGAGTGTAAGTGGGGAGCGTCCTGCAGATTTAAGCATGCCTGTGGATCATGCGGGCGTAACCACCCCACGATCCACTGCAGATGCAACACAGGGCCGGGGGCCAACAAAAAGAAGACAGGCGTCAAAAAATAAGGCACAGGCCCCGCTGAGCAGGGGCAAGGGGGCAGGGGGCGTAGGACAGACACTCCCCACCCCCATCAGGACAAGCAGACTACTGCAGCTGTTACAGGGGTACCGCAAAGCAAGTGAGAGACAGCTACTAGCAGAAGGTTTCACACAGGGTTTTCCAATACATTACAAAGGGCCGAAGGGGGCAGAGCCTGAACCTGAAGTCGGTGAGGGACAACCCCGGGGTGGCTAGGGAGAAAGTAGAGAAGGAAGTGCAGCTAGGACGGGTGGCCGGGGCCTTTCAATGCCCCCCCCCCCGCTGACAGACATGGTAGTCTCCCCGCTGGGGGTTGTTCCCAAAAAAGAGTCAGAGAAATTCCGGCTGATCCACCACCTCTCCCACCCAGAAGGGGAATCGGTCAATGATTGGTTGGACCAAGGTGAGTGCACATTGGCATACGCATCAGTTGACAATGCGGTGGACTTGATCAGGCAGGAGGGAAAGGGTGCCCTGATGGCTAAATCGGACATAGAATCAGCCTTCAAGCTACTGCCAGTTCACCCAGACAGCTACCATGTATTGGGTTTCAAGCTGGATGGCCAGTATTACTACGGCAGGTACCTACCCATGGGGTGCTCAATATCATGCGCACACTTTGAGGCGTTCAGTAGCTTCCTAGAATGGGAGCTGGGGGTGAGGGCCACAAAAGGTGGGAGGGTGCACTACTTAGACGACTTTCTGTTCATCGGGAAAGCAGGCACGAAGGAGTGCGACGACCTCCTAGACAAGTTTGTGCAGATGGCGCAGGAGTTAGGCATTACCCTGGCGCAGGACAAAACGGAAGGCCCAACAACAAAATTGTATTTTCTGGGAATTGAACTAGACTCGTAGCCGGGACATGCAGGCTGCCGCCAGATAAGGTAGCTGACTTGAGTGAATGCATAAAACAAATGAGACAGCAAAAGAAAGCAACGCTAAAGGAAGTGCAGCAATTGCTCGGAAAACTAAATTTCGCCACAACGGTGATTCCCGCGGGGCGCACGTTCGCCAAGCGGCTAGCCGGGCTAACCAGGGGCATGACACAGAAACACCACAGAGTCTGCATCACACAAGGTGTAAAGGAGGACCTGGCACAGTGGGACCGTTTTTTGGCAGATTTCAATGGCACCCTGTGTCAGGAGCACCAAATTAACTACAGTTACTGCACGGGAGCAGAAGGCGATAAGTCCCAATGCCCTTCTCAGAACTCCACCTGTTAGGTTCCTAAGTCCGTCGCAGGTAAGTTCCAAGGGGGGAAAAGGGATGGGACAGAGAAGAGACTGCTCCAAGATCTGCCTGTCACTTCGTTATTTCTTCTTCTTCTTTTTCTTCTTACAGGTCTATCAATTAGTTACATTTCAGTTAGGACTTACTTTAAGCAGGCAACAGATCTTGTCTACATTTTACTTTAATTTCTTATCTTACCAGAGTGTTTTGGGAGCTCGCTACTCTTCTGCTTCTCTTATTCTATTTAACCTGAATGAGAAGTCTTCACTCTATGCTCTTTCCTTCGTTTCTGGGTGATACTGCTCTGGACCGTTCTTACCCCTTAATATGAGAAAGAGAATACAATAAACATTGCATATCAGAGGTTATTCTACATACATAAACGTGAGTGCGTGTGTTCCCTTAATTCCTGTTACGTACTGGAAAGAAACGTGAGTGAGGAATTAACTGGGGTTCTGGATGTGCAAATGTGATCTGGAAATCTTCTTCCGTGGTGATGAGGTGTCGGATCTTTTCTTAGGCACCACTGTAGACTGTCATGGAAATCAACCGTCTTTCTAGCACTCTCGAACAATTACTGATATAGAGGTGCTAGAATAATCTATGTATTTCTTTTTCTATATTGGGAACTGTTTATGATTAGTAGTGCCCCGGTACTGAAGGAGATTAGTAATCTATACTTCTCAACTAACCTTCGTCGCCTTATAGAGGAATACACTTTTCCTGAAATACACGAAGGGAATTACAGTGCGTTAACTTGCTCTGGCCTATTCCCTAACAAGCTCTAAAGACCATTGCAAGTACTGGGGAGTAAGAGTTATTTCTGCTCTCTCCAACCATTGCTTGAAAAAGAACTGTTTTAGCTTCAGAGGGGTGACACGGCGCTAGAGCTAGTGCGCCCGCATCAGCCCTTGCTCCGGAGTTTACGAGGTTCCGATGAATGCCTCGAGTTATTTACCTTTACAACGCGGCGCTTGAAATGATGCGCCCGCGTTGAAGGACGTTTCCTGAATTAACTTTGTCTGGCGAAATGTGCAACTTGAATTTTACTGACGCGACGCTTGAGTGAATGCGCCCGCGTCGGTAACACCGCAAGTCTCAATGGTTTAATGCTCGCTTCCTTCTTTTCTTTTAGAATTTATTTATAATTTCTGTCACAAGTTATTCCTAATAGTTTTTATTTTGAAGAGGAAGGATTAACATATAAACCCTGACTGGACTTTTCACCTTCAATGAATTTTTATACTTTAAGTCTTTTATTTCACCAACCTGAAACTGCAGGGGAACTGTGAGGGTACCGACGAAACTAACCCCGCAATTTCCGCAAGCTACCCTAACTCTCTCACACGACGCAGGACATTCCGATGCTCTTCTCTCAGTTCAATCGGTGAAGTGCACAGTAGAATGTTGGTGAATTCTTCAACAGGTGTCAGAAGCCTGAAAGACTAGACTGCTGACCTCCGAGTGCTGCAGCAGCATGGGCATGTTGGCAGCCATCTTGGAGTTCCATCTACGCCAACAACCACTCCAGCTTAGAGGATAAAAAGGCTTTTGATCATCTTGTGAAGGAGAGATAGATGCCAGAGATGCGTTAACGGGAGGAAACCTCTTGTGGGTCCTGACAGTACCCCCTCCCAACGGGGTTTCCTCCAGACGCGGATTAGTAGGAAATTTTGCATGAAAAGCTTTGATTGAACGAGGGGCATGGACATCAGTACTCTTTTCCCAAGAGCGTTCATCTGGGCCATAACCCTGCCAGTCAATGAGATAGAACAATTCATTATGTATGAGTTTAGAATCTAAAATTCGTTTAACTACATACTCTGCCTCACCATTAACAATCAGAGGATCAGGAGGGGAGGTTCTGCGCAACCCTGGATGAATTGGTTTGAGGAGAGAAACATGGAAGACTGGATTAATTTTTGTAGTGTTAGGAAGAGATAGTTGGTAAGTGACTGGATTTATGATTTTCGCGATTGGATAAGGACCCATAAATCGAGGCTGAAATTTACGGGGACCTTTAAGTCGAAGATTTCTAGTACTCAACCAAACTAAGTCTCCTACAAGAAGCTCAGGTTCTTTTTTGCGTTTTCGGTCAGCAAAGTGTTTGTAACGATCTTTTGCGATCGTCAAAGTCTGGGTTACAGAGTGATGGATCTTAGTTAATTGACGTGCGATATCTTGGGCAGCAGGGATATTGACCTCCTCAAAATTAGCATGCGAATTAGGATGCCTACCCGAGTTTATAAAGAAGGGAGAGTGACCGGTGGATACACTTATGGCATTGTTGTGAGCATACTCAGCAGTCCACAAATGGTCAGGCCAGTCACCTTCCTCGTCTAACAAATAAAGTCTGAGATGTTGTTCTAAGTCTTGGTTAATGCGTTCAGTTTGGCCATCGGTTTGTGGATGGAAACTGGTAGAAAACCGATGGTCAATATTAAGACCCTTGATGTAAGTCTGCCAGAATCGAGATAGAAACTGGGAACCCCTGTCCGAAATAAGGATCTTAGGAATGCCATGAAGGCGGATAACATGTTGGTTGAAAAGTTGAGACAATTGTTTAGCATTAGGAGTGCCTTTGAAGGGTATGTAGTGGGCCATTTTACTGAAGGTGTCAACCACTACCAGAAGGGTATCGTACCCATGGGAAGAAGGTAGGTCAACAATTAAGTCTAAAGAGACCGTATGCCAGGGATATGGAGGAGTCGGCAGAGGCTGCAAAAGACCTTTCGGTGCCTGCCTGTCAGATTTTCCCCGAGCACAATTGTCACAAGTCAGCACATATTGGCGAATATCACGACTCATATGAGGCCACCAGAAACGTTGTTTGAGTAATTCTTCAGTTTTGAGGATACCCTTGTGTCCAGCCAATGGGTTATCGTGACATTCCTGCATAGCCTTAACTTGAAGCTCTTTGGAGGGTAAGTACAAGGTGGTGCCAACATAAGGAAGGCCATTGCGGATGAGGCGTTGTGGATCTTCTGCAGCCCAGGTTTCCAATTCAAAGTCAGTGAAAGATTGTCGAACATGTTGTTCAAAGGGTGCTAAGGAAATGGTGCCAATGAATTTTCCATCCGGAATAATTTGACGGTTTTACACCACCACAGTTTGATTGTCTGTGTCAAGACGAGAAAGGGCGTCGGCTTTCCCATTCTTAGTTCCAGGGCGAAAGGTGATGACAAAATCAAAATCCGCAAAGTAGAGGGACCAGCGGAGTTGACGTGGTGTGAGTGTTTGTGCAGACCTAAGGAATTTTAAGTTGCGATGGTCCATAAACACTGTCACAGTGTGTTTTGCCCCCATCAAGTAATGCCTCCAGTCCTTGAACGCATCTTTGATTGTAAGGAGTTCCTTCTCCGTACTGGTATAGTTACATTCGGCAGGATTAAGTTTACGGGACCGATAAGCCACCGGATGTAGTTGTCCTGTGTCCTTGTGGCGTTGAGAAAGTATTCCTCCAATGGCAAGGTCAGAGGCGTCCGTTTCAAGATAGAAAGGTTCAGAGGGATCAGCATGGAGCAACACAGGTGCTGTGGTAAAAGTAGTCTTCAATAACTGAAAAGCCGTTTCTGCTTCTGTAGACCAGTGGAACGGACTCCTTTCTTGAGAAGACGCGTCAAAGGAAGAATCTTATGAGAAAATCCATGAATGAAGCGTCTGTAAAAATTAGAGAAGCCAAAAAAACTTTGGACGTCCTTGATACAAGTAGGGGATTTCCAAGCCATTATTGTCTCCACCTTACGCTCATCCATCCGAACTCCCTCCGGTGATAATACGAAGCCCAGAAATTCCACTGTATCTGTGTTGAAAAGACATTTTTCCAGCTTGACATATAAGGAATTCTCTCTTAATCGCTGTAAAACTGCCCTGACCTGGTGTTGATGTTCTGCAACCGTGTTGGAATAGATTAAGATGTCATCTATATAGACTATAACGCAGCAGTCGATAAAGTCGCTTAAGACATCGTTGATGAAATACTGGAAGGCTGCCGGCGCATTGCAGAGACCATACTGCATCACCAGGTACTCATAAAGGCCAAATTTTGTCCTGAACGCGGTCTTCCACTCGTCACCTTCCCGTAGTCGAATCAGATGATATGCTCCTCGTAGGTCAAGACGAGTATAGATCTTGGCTTCCTTCACTTGATCAATTAATACCGAAATAAGAGGCAATGGATAACGATTTTTGACCGTTATCTTATCAATTGCTCTGAAGTCAATACAAGTTCTAAGATCACCATCTTTCTTCGGCACGAAAAAAAGTGGGGAAGAGACGGGGGACTGTGACGGTCGGATGAAACCATTTTCCAAGTTTTTTGCTAGATATTCCTTCAAATGGACATTCTCCTTCTCGGTTAAGGCATAAATTCTGCTGCAAGGTAGGTTTGCCCCAGGTTCTAAATCGATTTTGCAGTCATAGGACCGGTGGGGGGGTAAGGTTTCTGCCTTGACTTCATCAAAAACATCCGCGAAATCCTGATATGCTTCCGGTATCACTGTAGTTTGAATCACACTAACTGAAGCTCCGCCATCACACAGTTGAGCGGCTGCACCGGGTATGGAAGAATGCGTGAAACCAACGAAGCAATGGTTTGTGCAATAGTCTGAATTTAGTTGAATTGTTCGGGCTCCCCAATCAATTAGAGGATTATGTTCCGTGAGCCATGGAAGCCCTTAAATTAATTGGAATTGAGGAGCATAAATTAAGTTAAAATGCAAGGTCTCTTGATGTCCTTCAACCGTGGTCATGTGTACTAGTTCGGTATGGCTGGTTATAGGCCCAGAAGTTAGATCTGTCCCGTCCACTGCTCTGACTCTCTCACTTTTCACCTTCTTGATGGCTTGTAGACCAATCAGGTTAGCAAACTTGAGGTCACAGAAATTACCAGTTGCCCCCGAATCCACCATCACAGTTATGCCTGACAAAATGTTACTTCTAAACTTGAGAGTCACGGACATAACTAAATGGGGGGAAGAAACTTGTAGCGTATTTGCCAACTGATGATTTATTGGAGTCTTATTCTCATTTGCATCCGCAGGTCCAACTCCACTAACCTGTGGTGCCTCTAGTTTCCCTTCTCTTTAGCTGGTAACTTAGGTCTCTTTAAACAGTTTTTAACAAAATGCCCACTTCCTCCACAATAGAGACACAATTTGTTCAGCCTTCTCTTCTCTTTGTCCTCTTTGGAAAGTGGATCTCTAACCACTCCGATCTGCATAGGTTCGATTCCAGAAGAATTTTCAACTGCTCGGGTGGATTCAGTCTTGACGCGATCAAAGCGAGGAACACTAGGTCGAAACTCTCTCTTCCGTTCTCCTTTTCGTTCACTCTGCCGGTAATCAATCTCTAAGGTTAAATCCACTAAGGACGAGATGTCAGAGGGACGATTTAGAATCTGAGAAAGTGGGTCCTGTAAGTCCTCTCGCAAACCTCTGTAGAACACCGCTGCTCGTTTATCTTCTGGCCAATTAGTCTCAACCACCAGTTTATTAAATTGGGCCAGATATGCCACAAGTTCTCTGTTTCCTTGTTTTAATTCCAACAATTCGTTATTGGAAGCCTGAGACGCTGTTCTCCTGTCAAAAATTTGGAGAAACTCCTTCTTGAAGTCATCGAGGCTATATAAGATTGGATCATCCTTGGTTACCAATGGCATGGACCAGGAGGCAGCATCTCCACTAAGATAAGACAGGATGAATGCCACCCGAGATTGTGCATCAGGGAAAATCGTTGGGCGGCACATAAAATGTAAAGAGCATTGTGTTAAAAAAAATTGTGCTTTTTGTGGGTCTCCATTAAATCGCTCAGGAGGGGCTAAGGGAATTACAGGGGAAAGTGAATGAATTACATGTGTGGGGGAGAAAGGTGAAGAACTAGAGGGTTGGCTCTGAGTCCCAAAAGACTGAGTTGGTAGGTTGGACCCAGTGTTAAAGGTAATTAAATCTTGTCTCAGAATTTTATTTTCCTCCCTGACAGCCTCCAAATCTCTCTGTATACTACTCAGTACCTTGCTTAAATTTTTTAAATCGAAACCTTCAGCCATTCTGCTCAGGTGCTTGTACCAACGTGGGCACTTCACTCTGTCAGGAGCACCAAACTAACTACAGTTACTGCACGGGAGCAGAAGGCGATAGGTCCCAATGCCCTTCTCAGAACTCCACCTGTTAGGTTCCTAAGTCCGTCGCAGGTAAGTTCCAAGGGGGGAAAGGGGATGGGACAGAGAAGAGACTGCTCCAAGATCTGCCTGTCACTTCGTTATTTCTTCTTGTTCTTTTTCTTCTTACAGGTCTATCAATTAGTTACATTTCAGTTAGGACTTACTTTAAGCAGGCAACAGATCTTGTCTACATTTTACTTTAATTTCTTATCTTACCAAAGTGTCTTGGGAGCTCGCTACTCTTCTACTTCTCTTATTCTATTTAACCTGAATGAGAAGTCTTCACTCTATGCTCTTTCCTTCGTTTCTGGGTGATACTGCTCTGGACCGTTCTTACCCCTTAATATGAGAAAGAGAATACAATAAACATTGCATATCAGAGGTTATTCTACATACATAAACGTGAGTGCGTGTGTTCCCTTAATTCCTGTTACGTACTGGAAAGAAACGTGAGTGAGGAATTAACTGGGGTTCTGGATGTGCAAATGTGATCTGGAAATCTTCTTCCGTGGTGATGAGGTGACGGATCTTTTCTTAGGCGCCACTGTAGACTGTCATGGAAATCAACCGTCTTTCTAGCACTCTGGAACAATTACTGATATAGAGGTACTAGAATAATCTATGTATTTCTTTTTCTATATTGGGAACTGTTTATTATTAGTAGTGCCCCGGTACTGAAGGAGATTAGTAATCTATACTTCTCAACTAACCTTCGTCGCCTTTTAGAGGAATACACTTTTCCTGAAATACACGAAGGGAATTACAGTGCGTTAACTTGCTCTGGCCTATTCCCTAACAAGCTCTAAAGACCATTGCAAGTACTGGGGAGTAAGAGTTATTTCTGCTCTCTCCTACCATTGCTTGAAAACGAACTGTTTTAGCTTCAGAGGGGTGACACGGCGCTTGAGCTAGTGCGCCCGCATCAGCCCTTGCTCCGGAGTTTACGAGGGTCCGATGAATGCCTCGAGTTATTTACCTGTACAACGCGGCGCTTGAAATGATGCGCCCGCGTTGAAGGACGTTTCCTGAATTAACTTTGTCTGGCGAAATGTGCAACTTGAATTTTACTGACGCGGCGCTTGTGTGAATGCGCCCGCGTCGGTAACACCGCAAGTCTCAATGGTTCAATGCTCGCTTCCTTCTTTTCTTTTAGAATTTATTTATAATTTCTGTCACAAGTTATTCCTAATAGTTTTTATTTTGAAGAAGAAGGATTAACATATAAACCCTGACTGGACTTTTCACCTTCAATGAATTTTTATACTTTAAGTCTTTTATTTCACCAACCTGAAACTGCAGGGGAACTGTGAGGGTACCGACAAAACTAACCCCGCAATTTCCGCAAGCTACCCTAACTCTCTCACACGACGCAGGAAATTCCGATGCTCTTCTCTCAGTTCAGTCGGTGAAGTGCACAGTAGAATGTTGGTGAATTCTTCAACAGGTGTCAGAAGCCTGAAAGACTAGACTGCTGACCTCCGAGTGCTGCAGCAGCATGGGCATGTTGGCAGCCATCTTGGAGTTCCATCTACGCCAACAACCACTCCAGCTTAGAGGATAAAAAGGCTTTTGATCATCTCGTGAAGGAGAGATAGATGCCAGAGATGCGTTAACGGGAGGAAACCTCTTGTGGGTCCTGACACCCTGATATGGAGAGACCCCTGGGTACATGCGCATGAGCTAGAGCGCTACACTGACTCAGCAGGGGGATATGGCTTTGGGGCAATACTGGGACCCTCCTGGACAGCAGGAGAATGGCCAGAGAATTGGCAAAGAGCAGGGTTAACAAAAAACATAGCACTGCTTGAGTTATTCCCTATAATTGTGGCATTCCACATTTGGGCCCAGCAGCTGGCGAACAGGCAAATTGCACTCTGGTCAGACAACAGTGCAGTGGTAAAGGACATTAACACAGGGTCGGCGAAATGCCCAGCTGTAGGGACACTGTTGCGAAGACTAGTCGGCTGCCAGCTGCAGGACGACTATGCAATTAGGGCACGCCACATTCCAGGAACTGACAACTCAGTGGCAGATGCCATTTCTTGTTTTCAGTGGGACAGATTCAGAGAACTCGCCCCAGCAGTGGACAGAAAGATGACCAAAATGCCAGGGCAATGGTTCAGGCCAGTTCTGGCACTGGCTAACTTCACTATGAAGGAGGTTATTCAGTCATTCACAAGGAGCTCATCCACACACCAAGAGTTCCCTTAAGCGGCAGGAAATACCATGGTAATACTTACTTTTTTGAGCACATGGATGATGGCCAGCAGTTTCTCCAACTATGAAGGTGTGCAAAACCCATTAAAAAACAAAACAAGCATTGACAAAGCCAAAAGGCTGGTGCCCGGCACCAGAGCTATAAGCTTTGCCAATGCTTGTTTTTATTTATCTGTGGAGCAAATCTGTTCTGCAAAA
The DNA here is from genome assembly GCF_964204655.1 of Triturus cristatus. Lineage (NCBI taxonomy): Eukaryota > Metazoa > Chordata > Amphibia > Caudata > Salamandridae > Triturus > Triturus cristatus. The sequence continues at coordinate 317,610,532 of NC_140586.1, read as the reverse complement.
AAATCATATTTGATCTGTGAGAAATTCACATATTTTATTAATTTTCTTGTGGAGCAAAATTGTTCTACAAGGATACATCCAGATTTGCTCTGTGGGTGTCTGTGTGGCGGGCAGTAATCCCTGGCAATTTGAGATCTGTAGAGAACCCCAAGATCCGCCCAAATAACTCTCAAACCGGGGATATCTTGTGTGTTATCCAGTCCTCCCTGGGCCTCATTTCCCTGATGAGAGCCCCACAAACCACCCAAAACTACTCGAACTAGTCATCTGTTAGTTCTTGGAATGTTTTTCCATCCATTTAATGTGCATTTTAAGATTTTTTAACAACTTGCTACTGCGTACTAAAAACAAAGCTTCCAACCAGCACTAGGTATGGGTAGGACTCAGCATAAATTTTGTTTTTAGCGAAGAAGGAGAAATCAGCTCTGTAAATAAGGAGCCCTGCAGATCAATGCACTACGCAATCTCTCAAAGATGCTCTATGTAAATAATTTCAGTTTAATCTGCGGCACCAAAGTCTAAAGAGAGTCAAAGCGATGTGAAATATATGTAAGACACAATAGAACGGTTAGAACAAGCCAAGTCTTGGCCTGATGAACTTAAATATGATATTTACAAGAATCGTATGAGTGAACCCTGAGGAACCTAAACTTTAGGAGCACTGAAACGTGTCAGCAACAGATGATATAACACGAAGCACTGTTGACAAGAAGATGTCTGAAGTGGAAGAACCAAAAAAGTGAAAAGTGGAGTAACTCTTTTCTTTGAATACCCTTGGTACAGGTACGTCCCCCCTCCATTATACAGAGATAGTAAATCCCAGAACTTGATCACAAGTAGGAACATGCCACAGCCCTTACACAGGGAGTTCAGCCTTTCACAAATCTTGGTGGACCGTGAGAGCCAAAGGAGGGTGAGCCCTCACACTAGCTCACCAGTCATTCCTTCGATAACTTCCTGCCTACTCACTGCGGAAGGTGAGCGAGCGCCCTGGGCGTAGTGGGGAGTACAGACTTACCAAAGACCCATGGAGTGTAAAACCACCAGGAACCTGTCTGATGACATGCAGCCTCACTAGGAATCAGTGCAATGGGGAAAGGTATGCGATCTGCATTATGAATTATACATGTTCCCGAGACAGTGGGTGTGAGAAAGTAAATGTAGTGAGTCTCGGCAGAGACACTCAACTTCCTGTGATTCTGGGCAAATCACTTAATCTCACGGTGCCTAACAACAATGAATGTGTCAGTTTGTAACGCAACTGGTGCTCATGTAAAGTGCCCTGATACCTTCAGGTCTAGTTCGCGCTATATAAAAGTCTCAACAAAAAAAAAGTTGCTGCGTTGCCTCACAATGTGATGGGGAGGAGTGCCATGGGCATTACGGTGGGTGTTCCCACATAACACCTATGGCGTTTGACACATTCCCAGATTTATAATGTTCTGTAAACCTGGGAATGCGTCAAGAGGCACAACGAGGAGAAATAAGTTTATTTCTCCTTGATTTTTCCTCTTTCTATGTGTGCTGCTTTCAGCAGCACACGTAGAAGGAGAAAATCACCTTCATTGATTCTTTTTTTGCAGGAAGGTGATCCTTCCTGCACAAAGACAATCATTCCCACAACGAAGAGGATGTGGCCTAACGGCCAGAGCTGCCAACCAGGTTAGAGTCTCGTCGGCGGCTCAGCATCCCGTGATTCTGGGCAAATGACTTAATCTCTCCGTGCCTACAAAAACAAGCATTTGCAATGCAATAGATCTCGCATTTACGCGAGTTTGAGCTATTGACATTGCAAATGACAATGCCTTTTATTTTTGTTTTCATTTTTAAAACATAACTAAAAGGCATTGTCATTTACAATGCCAATAGCTTAAACTCGCGTAAATGCGAGACCCATTGCATTGCAAATGCTTGTTATGCCTGTTGACTGCAGGTCGAATAATTTGATGCCACGGGTAGCTGGAGAAATGGCTGGTCTTCAGCCAACGCGACGTTTGCTTTGGGGACATATTTCAAAAGCCTACATATCTGGCCTTCGAAATTAGGCTTGACGTCCTGTTGATTCTTTCACGTCACGAAGTCAAATCTGACAATTAGCCCCTAACATCCATAATCAATGATATTATATTGTTCACTGAAGCGTCTGGGCAAAACAAGAGAACTTGGGGAGAGAGTGGGAATTGGACCCTACAGAGTTTCGTGCTCATCTCTACTATTCCCTCATTTTAAAATCAATGGTTTGCTCTGCGCCGTGAATAGCAGCACTTCATTCACTACTGAGTATCAGTTTGATCATTGTTTAAGCAACACTCAGTCAGAAACTATTGCATATGTTCCTGGTGCGGAGAAAAGAACCACACTAACACAAGATGTGTCACAGGCAGGATTTTTGTGGCGCACGAAAAGGATCCCGGATCACCTGTTCTGGGTGATATAAATCAGTACTTCGGGAACTGAACGCGATGGTTTGCCAGCGCCAATCTTAGCTCGGTTTAACTGTGACGTCTAAGTCTAATATACGCGTCATGTAGAGTCAGACGGGCATTTTACGCAGGCTCGGAATTGCGTTGGGCGAAATGCGTTCGCTGCATATGTTTTTCTGTCTTTGAGAAGAAAGAAAAGAAATAAAAGGAAAATCAAGCATAAACCAACTCATTGCATACTTCAGCAAGAAATTTGGATGTGACTTTGTGTTTTTCATTTGCCCCTGATTTTGTGTGTTTCTAAATGCTTCATGTATGACCATCTGGCAGCTGTATGTTTGAGGTGGGCAATGTCTATGCAGTCTTGCATTTGTGATTACTTTAGGTGGTGCAGTGACTGAGTTCCCTAGCTGCTAATACTTTTTCAGAAAAAAAAACTGCAAAACGCAGACACCCTTGCACCATGAATGGTTGGTGCAAGGGTGCCTGTGTTGGCGCATGGCAGCCAATTGAGCTCCAGGGTAGGGAAGGAGGACATGAATGCACGTACCTGATAGATAAAGTGCATTCCTGCCCTTTTCTTTTGTCGTAGGGCAGTGCAGCAGGAAGGCTTGCAGAGCTGCCCTACAGAAAAATATTGTAAATGAGTCCCAGAATGCATTGGTTGGGACATTTGCAGTCTCCGCATGAGACTTCCGGATACAGGCTTCAGAGACACTTAGAGGTTCGAAGATGGACAGGACTCATAGTTGTTTTCCTCTTTCTCCAAACATGTGGCAGGACATACGCTCTGACTCAGCAAATGGTGACGGGCCCAAGTCATTTTCAGACGAAAGTGCAGATCTAAGACATTAGCTATTTTTTAGGTTGAGCGTACAGCGCTTGCGCTGTCGCTTAGCGACCTATTGTGTATGGTTTAGGAGTTGAACTCCACCCATTCTTAGCCGATTGCTTGTATTGGTCTCTGTTAGTGCCCTTTAAAAATGCTTGCTTTCAAATGGGCAACCCGCCGTCTTTCTCCCTCCTCCTCGTTTCCGGTTTCCCCAGTGCAGCACCGACCAACTACTACATTATTACGTCCTACATGTTTATGTCTTCGTTGGGGGACTACTTTTGTTCTTTGTGCGTTTTCCTGCCTCAGCGCCACACTTATTTTACGTCCGCTGCGCACCTTTGTTCCTTGTTATGTTTATGTAACCAGCGTGGCCGCCTTAGCTGATTTAATGGGTATTTACGGCCGCATGTTTGTTTGTTTTTTCTATTTTTTAACTTTCGGTAGAATCGCGCGCCCAGGCTTTAGCTTTGAATATCTTAGGCCGCGATTGTTTCAAAAGTAAATAAATAGAAAATAAATGTGCATTTTTTTCTATTTCTTGACTTTAGAAGCAATTGTGGCACCCGCGCTTTAACTTAAGATGTTTAAATCTAAAGCGCGTTTGCAACCATTGTAACAAAAGCAAACAAATAGAAAGAAAAAAAAACGCGTCCACCATTTTTTTCTGTTTTGTTTACTGTTCTTGCAATGGCGGCACATGGCTTTAGCTTTAAACATCTTAAGCTAAAGCGCGGTGCCGCAATTGCTTCAAAAGTCAAAAAATAGAAAAAAAGATTTACATTTTTTTTTATTTCTTGACTTTTTTCGAGTCATCGTGGCACTGCGCTTTAGCTTATTGCACTGGTCCTTTGGTGCCCCATCTCTGTAACCCGGGAATGTCAGGTAAAATTGCTGCGCTCAGTTGCAGTGTTGTGTGCCGTCACCTCAGTGACTTCAGCCCGACATCTACGGGGAATCTTCATTATCTGTTGATGTGCGCAAAGATAGCGTTTTAACTCACAGAGGTTCCATGATGGCTGCCAAGTAAAACATTCCTGCCCTGGTCTCTTGACTGCTCCCAAGCCTCCCCGTCTCCCTGGTATCTGTTTAACTAGACTCAGGGGCCTCTTAGAGAGTAGACGTGCGCTTTGATGTCCATTCACTGCCGCTAGGAAGTTTAAGGAAGAAGTGTGCGATCAGCATGTCTGACTGGGCTCCGTTTAGGGGCACTGGCAACTGGCACCGGATTGGGCTTTGTTTAGGGGCACTTTCAGCTGGCACACAGGTTTTTAGTGCCAATATCGGCAACACTCCCCATCCCTCCCACAGCAATCACTTAGAGAAATAATCAGACAAGACACATTTTTAGTGGAGAAAATTGCTGCAGGTTTATTTGCATAACAGATATGCCAACATGGTGGGTTATCTTACGGGCGATCCCACGGCAGGCAGCCCCTCGCCGCCTGCCCACCTGATGAGCCAAAATACACCGTGGCCCTAGCCAACCGGTGTTTGTTAGGTTTGGGGGAGGGGATAGCCCCTCCCACCGGTGGACAACCAGTCCACCCCCTTACTCACGCCCCCCCAGCTCAGTGGGGGCGGAGCGTTGCAGGCATCCCCCGGTTGCTCAGGTCCACAACCACCCGTAGTACTAATGGGGCGCCGTCGTTCCTCCAGGGTCCAACGCGAGGACCTCCCAGGGGATATTTGGCTTTAGCACCCTTACTGTGCTCCTGCTGAGGGTACGCTTCTGTACCTTACAGCCTCTGGATCGCCCTGTAACTCCGCCTGCAACACAAAATAATAAGTTAGATAAACACCCCCCCCACGCCTGTATGCCGGGTAAGCGGTGGGGAGGGAAACGGCGTCCAGGCAGAAGAAGAAAGAGGGCGATCAGTGGGCGGGAGAGGTATAAGTACCTCTCCCGCCCACCCCCTCCTGCCCGGAAGTGACGTGGGCAAGGGGGTCCCTCGAGGGTCCCAAACGCTGTGAGGCTGACTCGTCGTGTGCCATCCTGTGGCACTAAGGGGGGCCGCCCTATTAGGAGGGCCCCCTGCGTGGGCCCGGGGCAGCCCTGCAGACTCTCTGCATGCAGGCCTTCTTAGTAAGACAAAGCGGACGCTTACAGTGCCCTCCTGTACTCTGGAGTTACATTCCCATGTACTCAGGCTACAGCTATTTAGAACACTCCAGCCCGCTCCTGGTGCTGGCCTCCGCAGCAGACTTTAGTCTTCTGCCCTCCGCAGCAGACTTTAGTCTTCTGCCCTGAATTAGTCTACCCATGCTGTCTGACTGACTGACCGTGTTTGGTGGGGTAACAAGCGTGTTTACTTGGTCGCATTAGCCAGCATATGCTTTACGTCACTTCAGTTTAATTCTGTGGTGTAGATTGATTTGATTGGTGTATGTCGACCGCTCGCGATGTGACGGAGGTAATATTTCCTTTATTTCCAATCCTACGAATGTGTTGCTCCCTCGCTCACTAGTTTTTTTCAGGCAACGAGTGATTTGCCCAGAATCACAGGATGTTGAACTCGGTACCCCACTTCCAAAGTCGACAGCTCTGGTCCTTATGCCACATCTTCCTAACCCTCAGAAACACGTACTTGGAGTTTACAAAACAAAAATCATCAATGCTGCCATGTGGTTGGGTCACCAGGTGCAAGCAGATTTACAGTGGGATTAACAGGAGTGCATTCCCTGCGCTGGCGGAGGGGGAGGGGCAGTGGGGGGGTTACTGAAAATCCATAGGACCTGTCAGAGGTGGATGAATTTGAAACCTTCCTTTGTTCTGTGCAAAATTACTAAACGTACTACACAACAGTGGAGAATCCTCTGTGCTACAGTGTATCGCGATGTTTCAGTAGGCTTTGCCATCCGTATACAGAGTAGGGCTTTTCCATCACGCAAATGGTGACGTTTTTATAACGATGCGTTTATTTTATAGCATCTTGTTTCCTCTTAAGAACCACGCTACTACACTTAGCAATGACGACCGCGCAGCCTTTAAAGGAAGGCATCTTAGTCGGCAGAGAGATTGCCTGGTTGACACATCTTATGGTCTCATTCGTTTATGCAGCACAGCCCTACTTAAGGTTAAATAGAACCTTGAAAGTTTGAGTTTTACACCTTTTTAAACCCCAGTACGGGTCCTACAGAATATACAAAGCCCGTCATTAAAATGCAGCAATAACCTTAAACTTAACAGTTCTTTTTTTTTCATTTCAAAAGAATTTTATTATTTTAAGGAAGCAAATAGGGACATAAGATACAAGCAAAGGTGATACAATTAATATCAGACAAAGACAATAAATATGTTCGAATAAAATTAAATAATAAGCAAACACAACATTGTCCTTCATTAGTCTGCAGATATTAGATAAATAAAATTAATTAATGAGAGAAGAAACAAATTGATATCCGGCAGAAGTAATTATGAAGAGTATCACCATCAGATAATAAATTAGGGCTGAGAGGAAAAAAGAAAGGAAAGAAGAAAAGATGGAAAATGTAGAAAAGAGATGAAAAAAGAGAAAGAAAGACAGGGAGGAGTGAAGGAAGAGAAGAGGATTTCCAAAGGAGTCACCCAACACACAAGACAACATTAACCAGACAAAACAAAAGGATATTGATCCACCAACCCCTCGGAGACCAGGTCCATGTACTTATCTAACGCTTTCCAAACGCCAGTAGATATACAGGGAGAAAGGTGCGCGTGATCAACTGACGTATGAGCACTTCGTAGAAAGGAAACCCAAGCCCACCAAGTATGGTAAGAAACTGAAGAGAAGGATTTCCACTCCATGAGAATTACTTTGACTGCAATAGTCAATATGAGATCCAACAATTGTAATTCCATGAAATCTAAAGGCAGAGGGACTGGGGCCGCCAACGGACCTAAAAGGATTAATGAAAAAGAAAGTTGGAATTCAATATTAAAGATTAGCATGAGATGTTTGTGAATTAAATTCCAAAAGGGTTGGAGGAGGGAGCAATCAAAGAACATATGTTGAAAATTGCCTGGTAAAAGGCCACAACTCCAACACAGGTTGTCTTCTTTGAGATTTAGTGAATACAAACGAATGGGAGTCCAGTGAAGAAGATTAATAGAGAAAAACTTAGACTGCATTAAGGAGGGGGCAATTTTGTTACGAAGAGAAAATTTACCAATATCCTGCCATGTGTCTGAAGAAATATGATCGGTAACACTATGATCAAAATGATGTAACCATTTTTGCTGTGCAACAGTTTGGGAAGGAAGTGTAGAGGACGACAAGAATTTATAAATCCTAGACGCTACATGACCAGTCCTGATCCATAATTGAAAAGGCGTAATCGTAGAGGAGGAAGGATGAAGGTGCACTTTAGCAAGTGCTACCTTTATCTTAAGAAAGGTATAGAAGTCTAAGTTAGATAGAGCAAATTGTTGAGCTAGGGATGAGAAAGGGAAAGGGTCATTGTTAGAGTCATAGAGATGTTTAACAAGTGAGATACCTTTCGCAGCCCAATAAGACATTAACTCTGGATCAATATTGATTTCCGCCAAATAGACGACCATCTAGTTTTATGCAGTGGAATTGCCACTTTCTTATCCACTTTGCGGACCGCAGCAATAGTATCTAAAATAATAGATCGAGAGAATGGAATAGAAAGGGTATTCGTGGTTAAAAGAGAGGCAGTCGGCAATGGGGAGGCCAGTGCTTGTTCTATTAGTAACCAGGATGGAGCAGAAATCGAGGGAGAAGAAAACCAAAGAGCACCCTGGGACGCCAGAAAGGCAGTTTGATACTTCCCCCAATCAGGAAAATTACATCCTCCCATATCATAAGATTTCCGTAAGAATTTATAGGCAATTCTAGCCCTTCTGTTATTCCATAAGAATTTGGAAGTAAGTAAATCAAGTTCATGAAAGAAGGAATCAGAAAGCCTTACTGGAAGCATAGAGGAAACAAAATTAACAATAGGTGTTATCATCATTTTAAGGGTCTGCAAACGACCCCACCAGGAAATATGCTTCGGAGACCAAGTTTCTAAAAGGCGTCGCACCTTAAGAATAGTTTGAGACTCATTATATGTAACCGTAGCATAGAAAGTGGAACAAAAATAGATACCCAAATACTTTAGTTGCTTGGATTGCCACTTAAAACCCGCCGAACCCATATGGGAAGAGAAACAATAAGCATTTAAGGGGAACATCTCTGTCTTATCTTTGTTCAGGGTATATCCTGAACCCTTGGAGAAAAGAGAAATCGTATCAGAAATAGCAGGGATGGGCAATGCAATATCGTCAGAAAAAATAAGAACATCATCTGCATAAGCAGCTAATTTTAGTTGATGAGACCCAAAAGAGAATCCCTTAATGTCTGGATGAAGGTCAATCATTCTAAGAAGAGGATCAATGGATAACAAAAATAAAAGAGGAGACAAGGGACATCCTTGCCTAGTACCCTGGCGAAGATTAAAAAAGGACGACGTAGCTCCATTTACTCTGATGTTAGCTCTAGGACGGGAGTAAAGCGACATAACCATACGGATAAAGGAGTCACCAAGATTATGTGTATATAAAACAGCTCGTAGAAAAGGCCAAGAGACCTTATCAAAGGCTTTTTCCGCGTCAAGGGCCAAGGCCGCCGCCGGAAGATTGAAACGCTTAGCAGAGCCCAGAATGTGACAAAAAGTACGAATATTATCACGTGCAAGGCGCCCTTTTACAAAACCTGTTTGAGAAGGATGAACCAATTGAGGAATAAGAGATTCTAGACGTTTAGCTAAGATTTTAGCAAAAATCTTAGCTTCCATGTTAAGAAGAGAAATAGGACGAAAATTTTTGGGATCCGAATGATCTTTTCCTTCTTTGGGAATTACTACAATAGTAGCATCAGCAGCAGAACCAGACACAGAACCATCTTTAATAAACGCATCAAAGACGGATTGAAGTTGTGGCACAATCACAGATAGAAAGGTTTTGTAAAACATAATAGGATATCCATCAGGACCTGGAGCCTTACCGGAGCGAGTAGCTTTAATCGCAGAAATAATTTCATCGGAAGTAATCGGGCCATTCAAAAAATGATTGTCTTCCTCCGATACAGTTTTCACAGGAACTGTCTTTAAGAACTCTTGACATTGTTCAAAAGAAGATTGATTTAGAGGGGGTATATAATTTATTATAAAAATCTCGAAAGACCTCAAGAATTTCTTCATTCTGAAATTTTTTCTTACCAAGATGATCAACAATAGAAGAGATTTGGGAAGATTTATAAGAAGATTCCTGGAACTTGAAAGTAGCCGCAAGCATCCTGCCAGCACGATTTTTCAACAACAACTTCTTCGACTTCTGAGCCTGAAAACCTATATGAGCTCTCTTAGTGACTATAGTATTGTATGTATATTTTAAATTCTTAATAGATTGTAGGCAAGATTTATCTTTAGATTGTCGAAAAAGAGATTCCTGAGTTTTAATCTCAGCTGCTAAGTCCGTGAGCTCCTTTTTAATGGCAGCGTTTCTCCTTGCCATACATTTGATGACCTGACCCCGGAAAGTACATTTAAAAGAGTCCCAAAGAACAACATGGGAATCAACTGAACCAACATTCTCACGGAAAAACGTCTCAATAGCATTGGAGAACTCCCGAACTTGGGAATCATCATGTAAGATTTCCGTGTTTAGCCTCCAAGAACGAGACCTCACTCTAGGGGTAAAAGACAAGAGTGTGAACGACACCGCGGCATGGTCAGAAATCAAAATAGGATGAATAAGCGGAGAAGAGGAAGATTGAACAAGAGAGGAGTGAACCAAAAGATAATCAATACGTGAAAAAGAAGAATGGGGGGACGAAAAGAAGGAGAAATCACAGCCCGTGGGATTATGAAGACGCCAGACATCCTGAAGATGGATAAGAGAGCACATATTAATCATTTGTTTATGTGATTTAGGGGGACGAAAATTAAAGGCAGAATTCCTATCTAGGATGGGATCCATTGGTAAATTAAAATCTCCCCCTACAATAAGATTACCAGAGTGAGGTGTGTCATTTAGCTTTTTGGTGATTACTCTCCAAAAAGACGGGTCTTCCTTGTTAGGGGCATAGATATTCATGACAAAGAGATCAGCATTACCATCAGACAACTTAGATAATAACCAACGTCCCTCTGTATCCTGTTCAGAGGAAACAATAGATAAACCCGAATGTTTGGAGACCAAAGTAATTACCCCGTTTCTTTTGCCACAAGCATCTGAACAAGCAACATCAGAGACCCATTCTTTTTTCAAAAATAGCGCCTCTCTGGCAGAGACCTTTGTCTCTTGTAAAAGAACTAGATCCGAAGAAAGGGATTTACAGTAATCTAATATTTTTGACCTTTTAACTGGGTGATTTAATCCTTTCACATTAAGGGAAAGTATATTCAGTCCAGACATAGAACCAATAATAGGAAAAAATGATATTTTATAATTGATAGAGGATATACACCAACCAACCAAATTCGAGCACAGACACCAGACAACAACACAGAACAGGGAGAATCCAAAGAGGAAATCTGAAGAGAAAAGAAGAGAAAGGAGGAAAAAGAAAGCAGGAAAGGAAACGGAAGAAGAGAGAGAAGAATCAACAAGAAAGGTCTGAAAAAGACCAAATTCATACTAGGGGGAACATGGGAAGATGAGCAAGGGAATCATCACGAGGAATAAATACAATCAGCATAAACAGCCCCAATACAGATCATAACTGATTGAACTTAACTAAGAAAAAGAAATATCTGAAATATGAACTAGAATTCATTAGAGTATTCCAAAAACAATTCATCATGTAAGTCTAACCGGCGAAATGTATATACCACCTTAATAAATAGGAACAAATACATTATGTCAAAAAGAAAGGAGAAAGCAGAAGAGAGAAGGAGACCAATGTTAGAAATGAGGACATAATGAAAAATAAGCTAAGAACTATCTCTAATATGAGGTAGCATCAAAACCGACACACACCTCGTGAAAAGCAGGAGAGAATAAAGAAAAAGAAATAACTTTCCACAGAAGACCATAAGGTATAGTATGAAGAAAATAAATGAAACATAATAAAGTAAGGGATGAAATAGCTGAACAGGAAAACCAATCCAGGAAGCCCTATGGAGGATAAATAAAAGAAGCAAGTATATACTAAAAAAAATGTAACATTTAAAGAGAGGCATCTAGTTAACTATCCACAAATATATAACACTTGTTATACCTAATATTAATTTAAAGAGGCAAGCATATCTAAATATATAACTATATAAGTAAAAAGAACATGAGACAATAAGATGCGATATAAATATGGTAAAGTGGACCTAATAGAAGTAGGCAGATAATAATACTAAAGAAACAGATCAATCATTGAAAAAGCAATGAAATAACATATAAAAGTTGGCTATACAGAACTTAAATTTAACTCTATATATAGCAATTAATAGGTAACCATGAAGCAATTAATACACATCAAACCATAAAACAGTACAGATAATAATCAATAACATATTGTATAGAGACAAAAACAACAAAAGGAGGAATACTTGAGAAGACCAAATTAACAATACGACAATGGAGATAACATTAATGGAAGTCAGGGAGAGAGGAAGAACAAAAATGAACCAGACCCTGACACGGATAAAAAGCAAGCAAAGAGGAAAAAGATTGAACTATCAGGAAACAATACTACAAAATATTAGAAAATACATAGAGTAGACCCACCGGAGACAATGGTCACATCAACATAAAGATACGAAGGTATTCCAGAAAACGGAGAGCAAACACAGCCCACACTAAGCTACACCGTCACGGACAAGAAAACAAACCAGCACACCAACAACAATGGGCATTAAGACCACCACACAATTAATGCATACCAAACCATAAAACAATACAGATAATAATCAATATCATATTCTATAGAGATAAAAACAACAAAAGGAAGAACAATACGCGATAAGACCAAATTAACAATACGACAATGGAGATAACATTAATGGAAGTCAGGGAGAAAGGAAGGCCAAGAATGAACCGGACCCTGACACGGATAAAAGCAAACAAAGAGAAAAAAAAAGATTGACCCATCAGGAAACAATACTACGAAATATTAGAAAATATATAGAATAGACACACCAGATACAATGGACCCTTCATCATAGAGATACGAAGGGATCCCAGAAAAACGGAGAGAAAACACAGCCCACACTGAGCTACACCGTCACGCACAAGAAAAACAGCAACAGCACACCAACAATAATGGTCATTAAGACCACCACACAGACCTAAAAAAGATAAACTTAATAGATCTGAATAAAAGAAAACTCATTGCAGTTATATGTAACCCCATCAGGTACCAGAGGAACCAGGGGCAGGCGACGCTTCCACTTGTAGATCCATCTGCAACTCCATCTGATTATCTAGAAACAAGGCCAAATCAGCAGGTTCATCAAAGATTCTGGAGCGACCTTTGAAGGTGATACGGAATTTTGATGGACCAGAAAAAGAGAAGGGAATGTTCATCTCAGAAAGACGCTTCCGAAGATTAAGAAAGCCCTTCCTCCTTATTACCGTGTCCCTGGAAAAGTCCTGAGAAATTGAAATGCGATGGCCATTCCATGAGACACCCTTAACCTTCCGCATATGAGCCAGAATCTGTTCCGTATGTTGGTGACGCAGTGGCTTAAAAATTATCGCTCTTGGTTGCGTGGCAGGTTTAGAGCCAAATGTAGGAACACGGTGTGCCCGTTCCAACTCAAAGCGGTGCAAAAGGGGGTGGTGATGTTCAACACTCCGTCCATCATTTCCTTTGGTTTTGCTTTGTTCGCCATAAGTTGGCAGGGTATGCTCAGACGTGAGTCCCTTGCTCACTTTGCCACTGTATTCAAGCAAGCCTGGCTGAAGACGGCTGAAATGCCAGAAACCGGTCCTAGGAAGCTTGTTTCCGGTCCAGGGAAGACATGGCTTGGCAGTTCGGGCTGGACTGTTCCCATGAGGCACAGGGTCAGACTGATTTGCATATGGCCATGTCTAAACTGGGGTGGCAGAGTGGGCTAAAGAACGGTGGTGGATTAAACCCAGATCAGTTGACTGGGGGTGAGTGCTTGCAATGTTCAACACTCCGTCCATCATTTCCTTTGGTTTTGCTTTGTTCGCCATAAGTTGGCAGGGTATGCTCAGACGTGAGTCCCTTGCTCACTTTGCCACTGGATTCAAGCAAGCCTGGCTGAAGACGGCTGAAATGCCAGAAACCGGTCCTAGGAAGCTTGTTTCCGGTCCAGGGAAGACATGGCTTGGCAGTTCGGGCTGGACTGTTCCCATGAGGCACAGGGTCAGACTGATTTGCATATGACCATGTCTAAACTGGGGTGGCAGAGTGGGCTAAAGAACGGTGGTGGATTAAACCCAGATCAGTTGACTGGGGGTGAGTGCTTGCAATGTTCAACACTCCGTCCATCATTTCCTTTGGTTTTTCTTTGTTCGCCATAAGTTGGCAGGGTATGCTCAGACGTGAGTCCCTTGCTCACTTTGCCACTGGATTCAAGCAAGCCTGGCTGAAGACGGCTGAAATGCCAGAAACCGGTCCTAGGAAGCTTGTTTCCGGTCCAGGGAAGACATGGCTTGGAAGTTCGGGCTGGACTGTTCCCATGAGGCACGGGTCAGACTGATTTGCATATGGCCATGTCTAAACTGGGGTGGCAGAGTGGGCTAAAGAACGGTGGTGGATTAAACCCACATCAGTTGACTGGGGGTGAGTGCTTGCAATGTTCAACACTCCGTCCATCATTTCCTTTGGTTTTTCTTTGTTCGCCATAAGTTGGCAGGGTATGCTCAGACGTGAGTCCCTTGCTCACTTTGCCACTGGATTCAAGCAAGCCTGGCTGAAGACGGCTGAAATGCCAGAAACCGGTCCTAGGAAGCTTGTTTCCGGTCCAGGGAAGACATGGCTTGGCAGTTCGGGCTGGACTGTTCCCATGAGGCACAGGGTCAGACTGATTTGCATATGGCCATGTCTAAACTGGGGTGGCAGAGTGGGCTAAAGAACGGTGGTGGATTAAACCCAGATCAGTTGACTGGGGGTGAGTGCCCGCAATGTTCAACACTCCGTCCATCATTTCCTTTGGTTTTGCTTTGTTCGCCATAAGTTGGCAGGGTATGCTCAGACGTGAGTCCCTTGCTCACTTTGCCACTGGATTCAAGCAAGCCTGGCTGAAGACGGCTGAAATGCCAGAAACCGGTCCTAGGAAGCTTGTTTCCGGTCCAGGGAAGACATGGTTTGGCAGTTTGGGCTGGACTGTTCCCATGAGGCACAGGGTCAGACTGATTTGCATATGGCCATGTCTAAACTGGGGTGGCGGAGTGGGCTAAAGAACGGTGGTGGATTAAACCCAGATCAGTTGACTGGGGGTGAGTGCTTGCAATGTTCAACACTCCGTCCATCATTTCCTTTGGTTTTGCTTCGTTCCAACTCAAAGTCTTTTTGGAAAGAAATTTGTAGTGTGGAGGGAAGCCACTGATATAGGAACTCAATCATAGAAGGTGTATCCTTCTCAACCTCCTCCGGAAGACCAAAAATGCGCAGATTGGATCTACGGTTATGAGATCTCTCTGCAATGCCGCCATTGAGCGTTGCAACTGACCAAGAGACCTAGATTGTTTTTGCATAGTATCCTCAGCACCACTAATACGAGTTTCTGTAGCTGAAACACGAAGGGAAAGAGCCTTAAAATCATTCCTAATGGCTGCCACCTCCACTTGCAACAAATCTGTGTTTGTCTTGGTAGACTGCGCAATGTCATGAACCTCATTAAGGCGCGTCAGAATAGACTCAAGCGTGGAATTGATGTCTTTGTGACCAGTGTCAGGTGTAGGAGACACTTGTTTGGACCTCTTAAGAGAAGCTTTAGAGTCCTTTGCGTCTTTAGCATTTGGTGACAAGCCCATATTTGCCGCCATAGAGCACACTGCCACAGCGAGGGCAACGTACAGCACCGCAGAGAAATGAAGGGAAGGAAAAAAACAAAGGATACTAGTATATTAGTATGCAAAAAAGAAATGAATAAAAAAAGTGGAAAGCGCACTTACAGCAACCAATACAGGATAATACCACCAGCGGGCTTACATGACCAAGGAAAGGACTCTCGTGACAAAAATACCATGTCCTGCAGGTAACAAAAGAAACGCCTTCCGAAATCAGAAAAAAACAAGGTATGGTAAAATAAAATCCCAAAATAGTCTCACCGTAGGTATCAATGTAACATGAGTAAGGAGAGAAAACCAATATAGGCTTCCAGCAATACAGAAATAGTCACCAGCACCTGTTTATCAGCATTCCTGACAAATCCGTGGAAATATCGCCGTCGTGTTGTGGAGAAAAACGCATCTTCGTCAGTTAGGAAAAACAAAATGGCGGCCGCTCGTGAAAACACCGAGCGCCACCTCAGAACAGCAGAAATGCAGGCACCGGGAGCTTCAGAGGCAGGAAACCCTCTCAGGTCACACACGGCAGCAATAGGGATATGAAGGACATCTTTTCCGCAGTTAAGGGGCAATAAGAAGCAGTAAATAATCCTCAGACGTCCTCGCTCAGCACGGAGCTCAAGCGCGACCCGCCATCTCGTAGCGGCGCGCAAGCCACGCCCCCCTAAACTTAACAGTTCTAACATGCACGGAGATTACAGGGTAGCGTTGGCTCTAACAAGAAGTTTCATATTTTTTTTAACTTAAACACTGCGCGCTCTGCAGTACAACAGGTATTGCTTTTTCAAAACTTTGAACTATTGGTATTGTAAATGAAAATGCCTTTTAATATTATTAAAGGTATTGCCATTTGCAATACCAATAGCTCCCAAACTTGAAATTGCGAGACCTGTTGCATTGTAAATGCTTGTTTTCATTGTGACCATCGCAGCCCTGGCTCTGATTGTGAGCACGACAAACTACACACTTGACAATATATACGGGACACACATGACTCACGGCTCAGCACGGCAGGTGTGTGTAAAAAGTGAAACACTTCCCAACTGTAACCCATGTTAGAGTTAGCTGTGTGTCCTACTGCTGCTGAAGTACCGAGAAGATGGGGTCGAACACAGCTGCCGACTTTGAGACTTGGGAACCAGGTTTGGATCTCAGCATCTATTCACCATCCTGTGATTCTAGGCAAATCACTTGATCTTCCCGTTCCTAGAAAAACAAAAGAACTAAACGAAACTGACCTTATATATTGAAATCTGGTGCTTATGTAAAGCGGATTAATATCCTTGGGTCAAGCTCGCGCCACATTAGACAGCAAAAAAATAAATAAAAAGTCTCTTCTGTCCTTGAATATCTCAGACTGTCTCTAACTGGACAGAAGTGCTGTCATTTTTGACTCAAAGCCCCCTCTGAACCTGTTGTATTCTGCAGTCCGGGGGTCCTGTGTCTAAGGGGGGGGGGGGGGGCAGCGAATTGCCCCGGTATGACGATGACACTCGGAAGGAGCTACTTACAAATATCGCTTTTGGCTTTTCTTATCTTTCGGCAGTCTATATTGCTTGTAATTATACGTGACCAGATATTTAAACGCGCTGACGTCGGCAATGACGTGCCCCCTCTTTTCAAATAATTAAAGGAAGATGTGTTATGTTAATTGAAGGAGTGGTTTATGTCCCGAAACAAAGGCCTTGAGTAGAGGTCCCCTGCTGAGCCGAGATGTCAGTCCCGTGCTGCTACTTCAACACCCCTCGCGCCCAGAAGAGATGGAACTTCCCAAAGGGAGCTGAAAGTAATGGGCCCCTCTGCCTCGGAGATCTCATAGGAAACCGAAAGGGTGGATTTTTTTACGGTATAAATCTATTGCATATTTGTGATAAATTCAGGAGATTCAGAATTGAAAGGAGGGACACCCACAGTGATCGTGTTGAGGGAGACTTACGAGGCCATGCCCCCTACACCCAGAGGTCACAACATGGAGCTCTGTGTGTGAAACATACCTGGCCCTGGCCCGGTCCATGCACTCCTGATGTCTCCATATCTAGCTCTTGTGTGACACATGGAGCTCCTTGTGAAACACGTACCTGGCCATGGTCCAGTCCCTGCACTCCTGATGTCACCGTATCTAGCTCGGGTGTGACCCCTGGAGCTCTGTGTGTGAAACATATCTAGTCGTGGCACAGGCCCTCACTACTACTGTGACCATATCAAGATCTTGTGTGACACATGGAGCTCCTTGTCAAACACATACCTGGCGGTGGCCCGATCCCTACACTCTTGATGTCACCATATCCAGCTCTGGGGTGACACATGGAGCTCTTTGTGAAACACATACCTGGTCGTGCCCCAGTCCCTACAATCTTGATGTCACCATATCTAGCTCTTGTGTGACACATGGAGCTCTTTGTGAAACACATACCTGGCCGTGTCCCAGTCCCTGCACTTCTGACGTCACCGTATCTAGCTCTGGTGTAACACATTAAGCTCCTTGTATGTGAAACACATACCTGGCCGTGGCCCAGGCGCCTGCACTCCTGATGTCACCATATCTAGTTCTGGTGTGACAGATGGATCTTCTTGTGAAACGCATACGTGGCCGGGGCCCGGTCCCGCAACTCCTGATGTTACCGTATCTGGCTCTGGTGTGACACATGGAGTTCCTTGTGAAAGACATTGCTGGGCCCTGCACAACTCCCGCACCCCTTAGTTTCATCATACAGAGTTCTTTGTGAAAGACATACCTTAGACTTCCAGTAGTTCTCTCAACTTGAGTGTCACCACATGCAGCAACTTGTGAAACACACATGTAGGACTTCACCAGTGCTTTGACTCCTGATGTTACCTCATGCAGCTCTTTGTGAAAGACATAACAAGGTCTTGCCCTGCTCCTTGCACCCCTTTGTTCACCACCTGGAGTTCCTTGTGAAAGACGTACCCTACTCCAGCGCCACTCCAGCTTCCCTTTTTCACAGCACATGGAGCTCCTTATCAAGGACATGCCTGGGCCTGCACCACTCCCCGCATCCTTGGTCTCACCATATGGAGCTGCCTGTGAAAGACATACCTGGGCCCTGCACCACTCCCTGGACCCCTGGTCTCACCACACAGATATCTTTGTGAATGACATGCCTAGGACCTGTATCACTTTCTCATCCTTGGTGTAACCACATGAGCTCCTTAGATAGGCGTCCAAGGCTCTGCTCCAATCCCCCCACTTGGACGTCACCACACTGAGTTTCCCGTGAAAGACACACCTGGGCATCACTTCCCCCACTCCCAATGTCACTACAATGAGCTCCTTGTGAAAGACACACCTGGGCACCACCTCTCCCACTCGTGAGGTCACTACAGTGAGCTTCTTGTGAAAGACACACCTGGGCACCACTTCCCCCACTCCTAATGTCACTACAGTGAGCTCCTTGTGAAAGACACACCTGGGCACCACTTCCCCCACTTGTGTGGTCATCACATGAAGCTTGTTGTGAAAGACACACCTGGGCACCACTTCCCACACATCTGAAGGCACCAGTGAAGCTCCTTGTGAACGGCAACGGCAAGGGCGTCCACCTCTAATTTGTTAGGGACACTCAACATCCTGTGATTCCGGGGAAATCACTTAATCTCCCCCTGCCTAACAAAAGTGAATGTGTCCTCATGTAACGCAACTGGTGCTCGTGTAAAGGGCTCTGATTCCCGATACCTTCGGGTCAAGTTCGTGCTAAATAAAACTCTGTAAAAAAAAAAAAACACTGGTCCCTGTACCACTCCCTGCAAGCCTGGTGCAGCCACTGCGATCTCATTGTACAAGGTTGTCCCTGAGGAAGGTCCACTCCCTGCACCTTTAAGTCGCCACAATGACCTCCTTGTGAATAAGTGATCAGGGCGAAGGGCTCAGCACAATCTACGCGCAGGCTTTGCCCTTGTGGGAACTGCGTCTCGTGGCCCAGACCAGCCTTGAATATAATGATATTAATAGCCATCATCATTATTATTACAAAAAATAACTTCTAAATATATATTTCTCAACCTAAATATTAATTCATCTCTCGAGGTCTACCGTCATATGGTTCCTCTAGTTTTATTACATTCCACTCTGTATTGGGTGACCCGTGTCCTAGGAAGAGAAATCTCTGTATTTTAAACTTTGTTTTAAGATAAATCAAAGTTACGGGTCATTCACGACCCCCCTGGAGTGGGAGGAGCTCGGAGGACGGACAGGTTGAGGTGACGGGGGGAGGATGGAGAGCGACGAGGGGGAAATTCCACACACCTTCCAGGGCTGTGAGGCTAACTCCCTCCACAGCTCCTCCCACCTTCTGTGTATAAAACCGAACAGAGCAGGGAACAGTCAGAAGAGGAGCAGCTACTGACTGAGGGGTCAGGACCTCACAGAGCACCCACAAACAAGAACGACCCTCACAGAGCACCCACAAACAAGAACGACCCTCACAGAGCACCCACAAACAAGAACCACCCTCACAGAGCACCCACAAACAAGAACGACCCTCACAGAGCACCTCCAAACAAGAACAACCCTCTCTGCGGACTCCTCGAGACAAGACCGCCCCTCGCACGGACCCACGGCTAAACCTCACAGAGACGAGACCTTCCCTCACAGACAAGAAGACCGGCCCTCACAGACAGCACCCCTAAGAGACGAGACCGACCCTCACAGAGGACTCCTCAGAGATAGGAAGAGCGACCCTCACAGAGTGCCCCTCGGAGACGAGACCAGCCCTCACAGGACGCTTAAGAGACAGGAGACGCACACCGGCCCTCAGAGATCCTCCCTCATAAACAGAAGAGACCCATCAGCCCTCAAAGACACCTTCTTGGAGGCAGGGCCGGCCCTCATAGATCACCCCAAGAGGCAAGTCCTGCCCTCACAGAGGACACCTCAGAAATTGGACCGGTCGTCACAGGGCGTCTCTCCAGACCATATCTTCAAGGAGAGAGAGTCCCTCGGATACAGGAAGCTAGACGACCCTCACCAGAGCAGCCCTCACAGAGGAGAGACAGCACCGACCCGCACCCAAGAGTCCGGCCCCGGAACAGAAAACAGAGCTCCCGTCCCTCGGTATGTACAAACTTTCCGTCCCTCTGTGATACTTTCCTCCGGTGAACAACCTGTCCACGCCTGTACCTTTCAGTGTGTACAGCCTGCCCTTGTCACTCCACACTGCACAGTGTGACCCTTCACACTGCCTTACACTGATCTGTACATTCTACCCCTCTCACTTTACACTGGTGCACTGATCTGTACAGCCTGCCCTTGCCTCTTCACACTGTACAGCCTGCCCCATTACACTGCCTTACACTGACGGGTGCAGTCTGCCCCTTTACACTCCCTTACACTGATCGGTACAGTCTGCCCCTCTCACTTTACACTGGTGCACTGATCTGCAGTCTGCCCCTCTCACTTTACCCTGGTGCACTGATCGGTACAGTCTACTCCTCTAACTTTGGTGCACTATTCTGCAGTCTACCCCTCTCACTTTACCCTGGTGCACTGATCTGCAGCCTGCCCGTCTGTCATGTCCTAAGGGCACCAATAAGGACAGACACGAAGGGTTCTATTCAGGACACTTTATTCTCTCGTCCTTACACCAGCTTAGCCCTGCACTCGACTGCCTGGCCATCCCCTTTCTCCGCCCCTTCCTGTCCCTGGTCATACCTTCCTTCCTCCACCCACTCTGCTCCGCCCACACCAACCACTAGACCACCTCATCTCTACATCTCCCCCTTTGTTAGCAAAATGAGTCACCAAGAGTTACAGTTCTTCAATCAGCCGCTTGGGCTGGCGGATTGCTTGCCGTGGTCTGAGTGTGCGACCTTCAGGTACTGCGATGGTGCCGGCGCCGGATATCTGTCCCAGGTGGCTATCACCGTCGCTCTGTGTTTCGAACTGTCGAGTTCCTGACAATGTCACTCGCGACTCAAGTGTCTCTTGTAGGCCCGGGCTGCACTTCTGAAAGTGGGACACATTTCTTGTTACACGCCTGTTGTCTGACTCCGCTGTCAGCATGGTACCTCTTTGTCGGGTGACCGTTAGAGGTTCCGCTCTGAACCTACTGTCTGTCTTCTTGCACTGCTCCTGCTTGACGACCACGCAATCTCCCTCGTGGAATGAGAGGGACCGAGCACGTCTCCTGCCATCCGCGTATGCCTTCATGCTTTCTTTGCGAGCTTTGTCGGTGGCTTTCACTTCCCGATGGATGCGGCTGGGGGAAATGGGACGTAGTGCCCCCTCCCAGGTGGGTATCCGTGTCCGGACTGGGCGTCCCAGCATGAGTGTGGCCGGGCATTTGCCGGTAGTAGCATGCGGTGTCGTCCGATAGGCTCGGAGCACATCATTGAGGGCTGCTTGCGGGTCTCTCTTATCTAGAGCAGCCTGTTGAAATGTCTTTTTGAGAGTGGCCATGAATCTTTCCGCGGTGCCGTTGGCCTGCGGCCATAGTGGTGTTATCCGTCGGTGTCGCACATTCATGAGCGTCAGGAAGTCACTGAACTCCCGGCCATTGAAAGGGGGCCCATTGTCTGTTTTCACCTCAGCGGGTATGCCCCATGCTGCAAAGACTTCATCCAGGATGGTAAGCGTGGCAGCCGCGTTGGTGGATGGGACAAACCGGGCGATGGGAAACCGCGAATATTCATCTATAATGACTAACACGTACTTGCCCGACGGCATGGGGCCGTAGAAGTCCATGGCCAGTTCTTGCCATACTCCTGGTGGCAGGGGCGTCATCTGAAGTGGTGCTGGCGGGTCTCCTTGCCTTACCACTTGACACTGCAGACAGTCTTTCAGGGTGTTCTCTACCATCTTGTCAAGGAAGGGGAACCAGACACGTTCACGAAGTGCTCTTTTCGTCGTGACTACTCCTCGATGGCTTTCGTGTGCCAGGTTGACGACTCCCTGTCTCAGTTGCTGGGGTATTACAATTCGGTTGTCCCGTAACAGTAGGCCATCGGGCGTGACAGATAGTTCTTCGCACACATTCCGGAACGCTTGCCACTCCTGACGCTTTGTGCTGTCACCCCTCTCGTCCTCCGGTTCTTCATGCCGCCACCTGTTTGTTCGGACCCTTCGGATCACCTGTTGTAGCATGGTGTCCTGCTGGGTGGCGTCCAGGATGGCCTCTAGGGGGACTGCTGGTGGTCGTGCGTGGTCCACCACAAAGTGGATATATTCGTCTGCCATGGACGGTGTGGGTCTCTGCGAGTCTTCCGGGTGGCGCGACATGTAGTCGGCTGGGTTGGCAGCCTTCCCTGGCTTGTGTACGATTGTGAACGTGTATTCCTGCAGACGGAGTCCCCACCTCTCGATGCGTGGTGGCATTTTGGACCGGGGGTTGCCATAAATTGTGACGAGCGCCTGGTGGTCTGTTACCATGGTGAAATGCTTCCCGTAGATGAACACGTGGAAATGCTCACACGCCCACACGACCGCAAGGCTCTCCTTTTCCGGTTGGGAGTAGGCCTTCTCCGTGTCGGAGAGGCTCCGGCTGGCGTGTGCCACAATGTGGCGGTGGTCCGAGTCCTTGTCATATTGAGCCAGGATGGCTCCCAGCCCGACGGGGCTCGCGTCCACTGTTATTTCGGTCTTGCGATCCGGGCTGAAATAAGCCAGGCTTTCCACTGTGCCCACAGCTTTCTTTATGTCCTGGAAGGCTTGCTCGCATTCAGGGGTCCACTCAAATGCCTGCCCCTGTTTGGTGAGAGTGCGAAGTGGGTGACTGATGGTGGCATAGTCCTTAATATATCTTGAGCAGTAGCTCGCCATGCCGAGGAACGACCGCACGTCACTGACGTCCAGTGGACTCTTGGTGCTGTTCAGAGTACTCACTTTGTCAGGGTCTGGTTGCATTCCGGCTCCTGAAAAGATGTGGCCAAAGAATTTCAGCTGCGACTGATGGAACTCGCATTTCTCCCTGTTGAGTGTGAGGTTAGCGTCCAGTAGAGCATGACAGACCCTGTCTAAGGCCGTGTCGTGGATTTGGAGTGTTGCTCCATAGACGAGAATGTCATCGCTGTAGTTCAGCGTATTTGGGATGTGATGTATCGTTTGCCGGATGGCTTCTTGGAAAATTTCTGCGGCTGATGAAATGCCAAAGTTCAGTCTCTTGTATCTGAACAACCCCAGATGTGTTGCAAACGTCGTGATATAGCGGGAACTCTCGTGTAGTTCCAGCTGATGGTAGCCTTTGTTTAAGTCCAGCTTGGAAAACACCCTCGCCCCATTGAGGGCGGCGATCATGTCGCTTAAGTGCGGTCCCGGATGACGCTCTCTCTCAATGGCGGTATTGGGCATTCTCATGTCCACACAGAGTCGCACTTTCCCTGGTGTTCCTTTCTTCGGTACTATCACGACTGGAGAAACCCACGGTGTGGCGCCCTCTGTTCGTTCGATGATGTCGGCGTCCAGCAGATCCTGCAGCTCTTCCTCCACCGCTTGCTGGAGGTGGAACGGTACCTTCCGCGGGTGTTGGGCAACCGGGCGGACCTGGTCATTTATGTGGAGGCGGATCTGGCCCCTGTTCATTTTCCCGAGTCCGGAGAACAGCCTCGGGAACTTGTGAATGGTGTCATTGTCACTGGTGACGCGGTACAGGATTTCCACCAACTTCAGCCGTTCAGCAGTCGGGAGACTGAGGAGACAGTCAGCTTCCGGTCCCTCGATGACGTGAATCACAGCCGGAATAGATGTTGTTTGATGCCTCAGTGTCGTGGAAAACTTCCCAAGGCAAGGGAGTGGTTTCCTGGACATCCAGGTGTAGACACGCACATGTGCGGGATTGAGCCGAGGCCGAGGGTTCATCTTTTTGTATTCCGTGACTGGGATGTAGTTGAGGGATGCTCCACTGTCCATCACGAATTTCGTGGGATGCGTGCCAACGCTGATGTCCAGCCGAGGGTATTTTTTTAGTTGGTCTGGATCGGCGATCATGTTGGCATATTCAACGGAGTACTCATGTTCACTTGAAAGTGATTCGGAGTCTCTGGATGGTGACCTTCTAGACCACCGTGAGGACCGCGACTCCCTGCTGGACTGGGAGGACTTGGAGGAGGACTTCCGGCGGTCTCGTACCGCGCGCGCGTGATGGCGGCGCGTCTCGCCTCTTGGTGACCTCGTGGAGGCCTTTTCTTTCTCCCGGCGGTAGTCCCCGCACATTGTCTCAAAATGGTTGTTGCGACCACACTTGTGGCACTTCTGTCCCAGGGCCGGGCACGCCCCGATGTGTGGGAAGTCGTATCCACAACGGTAGCATCTTCTCAACGGCGCCTTCTTCCCATAGTCTTGACGCCGGCTTCTCTTCCCCGAGTCAGGCCGCCGATGGCCAGAGCGACGGGGGTGTCTCGATGGCGGCCGAGTTTGCCGTTCCCATTCTTTCGACCCCCGGCGAGGGCGGTCGGTGCGCACTTGACACACCACCTCCTTGCGATCCACGCGTCCTGCCTCCATGGTCTTGGCTTGTTCTTCCGTCTGATCATGGAGCCTTGTGATCTCTTCTATTTCATCCAATGTGTGGCTCTTTTTTAGTAGCTTCCTGCGTAGCGTCTCTGACTGGCAACCGTCGATCACCCGCAGGCGTATGGCGTCGTCCGTCGAGAACTCGTCGAATTCACAGTGACGCGCCAATCGCCGCAGCCTTGTGATGTACGAGCCCATGACCTCATCCTTTTCTTGTCGCGCTCTTTGGAACACGTAACGTTCGTAATCTACGTTCTTCTTGTGCACAAACTTCCGATCCAGTGCTGCACGCACGTTTGCATACGTTCCCGCGTCTGCGGCAGGAAGTTCCTTAATCATCTTGCTGATGTCCTTGCCCACGAGGTTCCGAAGTGCGATCATTTGATCTTCATCCCCTATCACCTTCGAGCCCTTGATGTAGTCCTCAAAGTCCTCAATCCACTCTTCCCAGCGAGGGCCCATGCTGCTCCCAACCACGAGCGCTAATGGTTCTGGGGGGCGCAGGTGCGACAGCCCCATGATGATCGGTTTCGCATCCTGGCGCGCTGGAGACTGAGCAGGGGATCCGTGGTTCGACATCGTGGTGCACGTGCGATGTGCGCAGCGTCGGCGCAATGCAGGCCCAGGGACTCCTACGTGGAATCTTGTAAACTAGTTTCAGGTATGTTCCTCGTTTCTTCTTCTTCCTTTTTTTTTTTTTTTTTTTGTATTAGCCTGTGCTTGTTTAAATTTCAGCTTTGCCTGACTTCAAAATGGCCGCCCGGGTCTATTTGCATGGGGCGTCTGGAGATCCGCCTGACTTCAAGATGGCCGCCGGTTGAATAACGCGCGTAGGTATCACACGTGGTGCCGGGCTCTCACTCCATTCATTTCAGGACTGCGCGCTGCTCAGGCGGCCCCTCTCATCATCCGCTTCACTCACTGTTCGGCAGCAGGTAGGCGGGCGGGGTCTCTCTTCGCGCTCACTGCTCCAATCTGCCTCGGGGGACGCGCGCGTCAGCGTCGTCGCTTCCCTTCCTGCCGTTCCTGGTGCCGGCTTCTCCTCAGGCAGGGCGCGCCTTGCGCTCTTGTTCTTTTCTTGTTACGGGGCTTTCACACGCTTCGGGCGTGTCGCGAGTGGCGGCGCTTCCGCTGGTTTTCTCGACCAGCCCTTCACCGGACTCGCTAGTGTGCTGGTGTTCCAGGGAGAGCAGCTAGCTCCATCCCACCCTCGTCGCCAGCTGTCATGTCCTAAGGGCACCAATAAGGACAGACACGAAGGGTTCTATTCAGGACACTTTATTCTCTCGTCCTTACACCAGCTTAGCCCTGCACTCGACTGCCTGGCCATCCCCTTTCTCCGCCCCTTCCTGTCCCTGGTCATACCTTCCTTCCTCCACCCACTCTGCTCCGCCCACACCAACCACTAGACCACCTCATCTCTACACCGTCTCTCTGTGGATCTCACCTCTGGTTCACGTTTAACTTTTTACCTCATGTCACCTCGTAAAGTTTCGCTAGATTTCAACTCCTGTTCTCACCTCTAAGCTCCATTTTACCTCATGTCCTCGTCTCAGTTTCACTGCCCACCCCCATCTTATCCCGTGCACCCCTTTCACTGGCAGTTCACATTTCACCTCCTCTCCCTTCCTACCATTGGTTCCTAGCTCAATTCTGTCTCGAATCCCACCTACTGCCCCACTCTCGCATGTCTCTTCCATCTCACTCACTGTCCCACTTTCATGTCTCTTCCATCACACCCACTGTCCCACTCTCACCTGTCTTCCATCACACTCACTGTCCACGTCTCTTCCATCTCACCTACTGTCCCACTCTCACCTGTCTTCCATCGCACCCACTGTCCCACTCTCACATATCTTCCATCTCACCCACTGTCCCACTCTCACATGTCTTCCATCTCACCCACTGTCCCTTTCTCACATGTGTTCCACCTCATCTACTGCCCCACTCTCATGTGTCTTCCATCTCACCCACTGTCCCACTCTCACGTCTCTTCCATCTCACTCACTGTCCCACTCTCATGTATCTTCCATCCCACCCACTGTCCCACTCTCACACCTGTCTTGCATCTCACCCACTGTCACACTCATGTATCGTCCATCTCACTTACTGTCCCACTTTCACATGTCTTACATTTTACCCACTGTCCCACTCTCACACATTTCTTCCATCTCACCCACTGCCTCACTCTCACGTGTTTTCCATCTCACCCACGGTCACACTCTCACGTCTTCCATGTCAATCACTGTCCCTCATTCTTGTCTTCCATCTCACCTACTGTCTCACTCTCACATGCTTATTCCATATCACTCATCCTGTTCCCATCTCACCTCTGTCTGATATTAGGCCTCTGGCTCCTGTCTCACCTGTCCCCATCTAACCTCGTGCACCAATCTAATCTGGGTCATACCCACCCAGCTACCCGTCTTCCATCTCCTTCTTACCCCCTACCCCTCTCACCTCCTGTCCGAATCTCATCTCTTGTGTCCTCTGACCTGTGGCTAATTTCTTACCTATTGACCCCTCCCCCAGGTCTGCCACTCACCATGGAAGGCTTCGCCTCTGTGTACTACAGTGAACCATCCGTCATGGGCTTCCTCGCCAACGTCATCAGCGCCTTCCTGGTGGCCCTACAGAACTTCTTTTCCTTCCACACCAAAGTGAACGCTGAAGGGGTGGAGAACATCTTGGCAGGTGAGTGTGGCAGCCACAGATCACACAAAGAGTTACAGGTGGCGCTGGGGTAACAATGTATAAGACACTTGGAGGGAGGGGGTACACACTCACAGACACAGACACACACACACGCACGTGTTGCTCAATGCCTGTTTATCTCTTGCAGGGGTCCATCTCATCCTGATTGGAGGACTGACACAACTCATTGCAGGCTTCCTGTGCTTCCGGAAGTACGATCACCTGGGGAGCACCGCTTTTGTGGCATTTGCCGCACTCTGGAGCAGCTACGGGGCTACACGTGTTGTCCTGGGAGCGTACCCCACCATCCACAACACCACACAAACTCTGAACATTTCTAACAGCCAGACCATCATGGGCGCCTCCCCTCTTCCGGTCAGTGAGAGTGCAGTAGCAGGGCTGGTGGCATACACCGCCGTCGCCTTCATCCTCTCCTTCTGTTCGGCCACCGTTAACTACGTCATGCCCTTCGTGTTTGGCGCCATCACCCTCACATTGGTCTTCGAGGCGGTGGGGCTCTTCGGACAGTGGGCGCTGGTGGTCTCCGGGACCCTGGAGCTTCTCATTGTGTTGTTTGGGTTTTATGGTGCCACTGCCCTGCTCCTGAAGGGCCTGACCCAGAGGAATGTCCTTCCAGGCTTCGGGAACCCCATGTTCAGCGTCTTGCTTCTGGGCTCAGCCAACAGCACCTCTTCCAGTGGCATCGGGGAGGAGACCAAGAAGAACTCCAAGTACGCGGAGCCCATGGCCTTGGGGCACATCGCTGACGCAGTGGCCTCGCTCATCTTTGCCTTTTATTGCTTTGGTTACATGAAGACCTTCTACATTGGTGCCATCTGGGTCAGCATCAATGCGCTGTCCCAGCTCTGCGCCAGCTACTACAGTTACTTGAGAGAAGACGTCTACCACACCACCAAGCTTGGACTCCACAGCCTGTTCTGGTTGCTGATGTCCTGGGAAGAGTTCATTGTCACGGTGCTCCTCTCGGGGGACAATGTGGACAAGAGCCGAGCCGGCATGGTGGGGGGCTGGTTCTTTCTGGTCGCCGCTTGCATCCTCTGCCTGATGTCCCTCAACAGAGACCTCCTGGAGGTGCTGCAGAATTCATGCTTCCTCCTCCTCACTGTCTCCACCATCCAACAGATTCCACTCCAGGGATCCCATATCTTCTTCGGAGTGGTCTGCAGCATTTACACAGCCACCTCCCTCTATGCCACTTTTGCCAGCCTCATTAACTCCATCGCTGATAAGTCGTTGATCTCTACTGGACCCCAAGTGATGTCATCGGCTACGCTCCAGGACTTGCTGCTGTGCCTGAAGCGCGTCACCAGCAGGTCTAAGGAGGGCCAGGAGGTCAGCACTACCAGATGCCAGCTCCCTGATGCCCTCTTCTTCATCTGCAATGGCTTGGCCTCACTCTCTGCCATCCAGGGGTCCCTGAGTGACCCCACCAGAGCCCACCTCTCCATCCCTTGGGTGCTGATTCCTGGTGCTCTCTTCCAGTTGTACGTCTGCAGGATCGTGGTCCAGAGAGGGCGAAGATTTGGGCCGGTCCTACCCTTCTGTTTTGCTGCTGTTTGGGCCACATGGGCGTGGCTACGACTCACAGGTAACTTGTGATCTCTTAATCTTATTCTTTGCAATGTGTAAAAATGTATTCAGAAAAGTCCTAGGTCTCCAGTGTCATGAAGCTTCTGAGTGGTTTAGATTCTCAGGCATACCAGTAGGGGCAGTGGGGGTGATGTGTATTTTTGGTTATTAGTTTAATTTCGAGTAGCCATGCATGCAGGTAGTTTCATGATGACATCACATGCAGTTCTTTGTTTGACTGGGGGGCCCTTGTAACCAGTGAGCTGAAGAAGTACCTAGGAGGGGTCATATGTGATGACTGGCAGGGGGAAGGAAAAGGGTTGGAGAGGAGTGCACCTGGTGGCCACTAGGAGGGGACTAATGACTTATAGAACCATTAATGGGTCTAGATAAACTATTGATAAACTGTTGTAGATAATCCAGTTGTGGGAAGAACCAATAGGTAATAATGCCTTTGTTCAAATAACTGGTCATTTCCTGCACCCAGGGGCATATTTACCAGAATTTAATTTTCGCTTGTCTTCTAACACATGCGAGAAAACATTTTATACTGGGATAAGGTGCTCTGGTAAGTGTGTATCACCAAATCAGGGCACACCTGTTCAGGATGGGGTGGAAGATACAGTTTTACACATCACCAGAAGCCAATATCTAGTACCATGATTGGCTGTTGGATGAGTGAGGTGTTGGACAGTATATGGTCCTCCTCCATCTCTTGTCTCTGCTCCAGGCCATCTCCTGCCTTTGAAGGAAGAGCTCCTTCCTGTGTTCTGTTTCATCCATGACTAACCATCTGCCCCCTCCTCCTCTTCCCTCTCCAGGTCCCCTGCTGAATATCCACGTCACCAGTTATGGTGCATTCACTGTTGGTGCCGTCACCTTCCTGGTCATCAATGTCTTCCTGATGTCCTTGGGTAAGTCTCTCCGGATACCGATGTCCAGTCATCCCTCTGTTGAATACTGAGGCCCAGGTGCCCTGACAGACAGCAGCTGCTTCCGGCTGTAGTGGGTACGGGCCGGTGTCTGACACTCGATGGTCCATATGCACAGTTCTGAGGCATCATAGTGACCTCATCTAAAGACTTGAGCAACTGCGACGCCCGCTGACCTCTGAAATATGTCATTTCCGGTCTCTGACGCCATCTTGTTCTGCTTTTTCCACAGTCGCCTATGCCAACGTGGTGCTGGTGCTGCTCGCCCTGCTGATGGAGGCGGTGATTGTCTGTTTCCTGCTTTTCACCTTGGAATGCCTGCCTCTCCCGCTCGAGAGTAAGTCGACACCCTCCACTGTGGGTTCCTCTTGTGTATTAATGCATGTCAGTGATCTCGAAATGGTTAATACACGCTAAACAGGCAACTTCTATTAAGTGCCATCACAAGTGCACGTGTAATGTGGTGGGGGCTAAAGGGGAGTGGTCTGTAGAAAGGACTGGAGGGTGCCTGACAAGCCTGTGCTTCTGAAGGGTTGTGAGGGGTGAAGCAGAGTCAGTTACGTGCCAGACTCTGCTAGAGTTGACATTTTTAATGCAAGTGGGGCCTGAATGGAGTCAGTCACAAACCTGACATGTGTCTGGTTCTTTGCTAGACCTCCCCATGTCTTAGTTTCTGTATCTGTCTCTCCACTCCTGCTTTAAAATCACCTTGTTATAATACGGAGAGTTGGGGTGAGCCCCATAACCCTCGGAACCAGGGCAATTAAGTATAAACCAAGACAGGGGTTCCTGTACTAGTGTAAATGTTTTACCACAAGTAATTTCATACAGACAGAGTGTGAGGGAAAAATTAATCTCTGTCTTATGTTTTTATTTTATTGTCTTGGGTGGCATTTACCTTCTTGAAATCCCTCCTTGGTTTAACATTAACTTGATCCGCACAATCCTCTTCTTGTTGTTGATACTATTGAATTTAATGTCTAATTTTCCCGTCTTTGTGTGTTTTTTCAGTCACAGTATTGTCCGTCTTCAGTGTCGTCTGTATCTACGGAGCAGTGGCATCTCTTGGAAACTGCATTTTCAGCAAGGACCTGATTCCCATGGGACTACCTCTCTTCAAGGTACCTTGAATCATACATGCAATATGTTACGATTACTATTCTTAAAATAATACTCAGTTCCGATAAATGTGTCTCTCAAATAACCAGTCCATATCTCAGCCCTCTAACTCTGGGATGTGTATGTGCTGCTCAAGGGCAGCTCTAGGTGGCGTTGTCTCACCCCTTGTCTGTTCTTTGTCCTTTTAGGAAACGAAGTCAGAGGAGAAAGTTGAGGCGTCCGACTCCTGCGTGTGCCCCGATTCCTATCGCACCAGCAGTCTAAGGACCATCGCCGCCCTGCTGGACCAGGGTGGGGTGTGCGGGGTCCCCACAGACACGGTCTATGCCCTGGCGGCCTCCTGCAAACACCCCGAGGCCATCCAGAAGATTTACACCATCAAGGTGAGCACCGAGGAGCGGACTTCCGGCAGAATTCACCCGAGGCTGAGACAGATGCTCTGTCATTCAAGAATAAGGCACACCTTTTGCTAGAACAGTTAGATATCACCCAGTGGGTTGAGACACTGTCATGGAAACGTCAGGGTGAAACCAGTCTGCAGGGGTGTGATTACCAAGGTGATACCAGCCTGGAGTATGTATAGTTGGATATATTGTCATTTAAATGACAGGGTAAAAACATTCTGCAGGTGAGGGATTCCATGGTAATATCTGCCTAGAAAGTTCCAACTCCAAAACTTTAAAAAAAAAAATGGAAAGCAGCCAGGTTAAATGGTAGCTTGTCATGCTTTGCGAGGAGAGTGCGAGATGGGGGTGAAACCGGACATGTGGGTTCCAATCCACATGAGCCCTGGGTTAGGGGCAGAATAGCCCAGCTAGATGCTATCACATGCACAAGAAAGATACTAATGCCCCAGATTACACAGTGAGTCTGCATTCTCAGACTAGGATTGCATAGAACTCTGTGGCCAGTGTCTGTCTGCTGTAGGACTTTAGAAAGAGAGTAACAAAGAACAAGGGAACCCTGTGTGTCAAGCGGGACCGAGGGTAATAGTGTATTGCGGGAGACATAGGTCCCTACCAAACAACATAAGTGTAGAATCACAGAACTACAATTAGAGCTGTGTGGTACTTCCAAATGGAAAGGATTCTATTTATTCAAACATGCAGTAAAAAGGAACAATAACATTGAAAGTCCAATGGCTAATGTGACGGGTATGGGAATCAACAGATTTCCAGACCTCAGGCATTTGCATCAATATGTGACATTAGCGATACATTTTTAGAACAGTCACAATGCCAAAAGACAACTCGTGCTCCACATAAATCATCATACATTAGGGGTCACAGTGTAAGTGTCATTAGAAGGCCATACATGCTTTTAACTTGCACAATCTCTTGGCTACCACAGGAGACTTTTAGTTTATTTACAGAGGTGGTGTGACTGGGTCTAAAGTCACTTATGTATCCTGCACATAATGTCTGAAGGTCCTGACCTCCCCCTCTGTCTCTAAACCATTAATTTCTCCCTTTTCTTCCATTCTCTGCAGGACCGACCCCTGGAGAAGCCCATCTGTATCTGCATCTCCCACCTGGACCAGCTGCGGGCCGTGAGACCCCCATTCAGCCCTCTGCTTTGGGACTTCATGGGGAGCGTCTACCCTGGGGGTATCAGCTGCATTGTCCAGAAGGGGGAGTGGCTGAAGAGGATGGGTGAGTGTGACCTCTTCTGCATGGTCTCTTTCCTTCTCCAAAGAGGGGTGGGATGAGGATGGTAGAGGGGTGAGGGCTACAAATGCCCGAAGTTGTGCCTGGGGAAATTCAGGGATGTGCTCACTCCATGTACGTGCTGCTAGTCTAGACCATGCTTCTTCTCCCCCGCCCCCCAATGTGCACTGACTCCCATCTCATGCAGGAATTACTTGCACCTATCACTCCATTCAACCCCCAATGTCTATAGCCCCCCTTCTTATGTAGCTATGGTATGTACATTTCAGGGTCTATTCACCCCTTAATGGCTACAGACCCCCATCTCACATAGCTATTGTATATACATATCAGATTTCATTCAGCCCCCCCTAATATATGCATGGCCCAGTTCAT
Source organism: Triturus cristatus (assembly GCF_964204655.1). Taxonomy (NCBI): domain Eukaryota; kingdom Metazoa; phylum Chordata; class Amphibia; order Caudata; family Salamandridae; genus Triturus; species Triturus cristatus. The sequence continues at coordinate 317,577,475 of NC_140586.1, read as the reverse complement.
GCAGACATTACCTGCACATTCACCCCCTGATATCTACAGACCCCCGTCTCATGAGGGTATTACATGTATCATGGACCCCCTAATGTCTACAGACCCCCATCTCATGCAGGCATTGCATGTACATTCACCCTCCTGAAGTTTACAGACCCCCATCTCATATAGCTATTGCATGTGCATATCAGGGTCCAGTGACCCCCATTCTGTGTAGAGGCCCCTATCACATGGAGCTATTGCATATACATATCAGAATCCAGGCCCCCCCTAATGTGTAACGACCCCAATCTCATGCAGGTATTAAATGCACATTCACCCCTAAAGCACACAGACCCCAGATCTCATGTACCTATTGCATGTACATATCATATATATTATGTATATATATGTGTGTGTGTGTGTGTGTGTGGTGTATGTGTACATGTGTGTAAAACTGATAAAGAAATATATGGGACTCGCACAATTTCTGACTAAAACATTAATTAAACCCCACAGCAATGACAACGCAAAGAATGGTTGCTTTTGGTATACTATGGCTGTATAAGATAACATTTTTGCGTGATGAGTCAGTGTACATTTCAGTTGTGAAATAGTCCCTCGCGCAGACAGAATGATATATCAAACAGCCACAAAATTATGTAAGACAGAAATAAATTTCAGGCTGAAGTCTTTTTTAAAGAGTTGTTAACAATATGTATTGCAGACATCTGGCCTCTCAAGATATAACAAACAAATGTGTGGTTGCCTTCCACAGTATTGTAATCAGCCGCGGTCCATGCAGGTAACATTGATGGGGCGGTGGGGCCTCGTTGGGGGGGATTTCGAGGGATGATGCAGAGGGAAAATTAATTATTTATTTGATTTTCCCTCGGCATCGTCCCTCGAACCCCCCCCCCCCCCCAATACGGCCCCACCGCTGTTACCTGCACAGATCATGGCTGTTTGTAATGCTTTAGTAGAACTTCTTTCATACTAAATGGACAATGTGTGCCCACTGCACAACTAGAGCAATCACGTATTCAAGGACCCTAATTAATTCTTGATGTTCTGAGGCTATACCATTCAAACATCTGCTCAAATTAAGCACAACCAAACGAAGTCATCACTGTACAGCATCTCTGTTCATAATGCTGAGCAAATAAACAGAGTCAAACACAAATGCTCACTCACTCACATCTGACTTGTTGCTGATTAATTTTGTTATGTTCTCCTTCTGCAGGAGTTGGACCAGCTTATGATATTGTGGGCACCAAAGACTCCATCATGATCCGAGTGCCGGACCACACTATCTCTGCCCACCTGACTGACATGACTGGCCCTCTGGCCATCACTTCTGCCAATCCGAGTGGGGAGTGTGACAGCACCCACCATGACATGGTCATCTCGTGAGTACTCATTCAGAACAGGGGCTGAAATCAGGAAAATATTTGAGTGGGCCTTCTACGAAAGAGATGGTGCCTGGGGTTTGAGAGTTACTAGATGGCTACTAGGAGCTAAGGGCAGGGGCAAGGATTGTGGAGGTGCGTGAGCTGAAGATTCTGAAAGGTGAAAGGGAGTGTGTGGGACTATTGATGGGTGGTGAACTATTTTGAATGGTTTAGGTTTTTTTAAGCATATGACTAGACTAGTGCTACTGAAAGGTGAAAGGAGGGAAAAGGGTGTTGGTGATATCTCACGCATATGTTTTAATGTATTTGAGATGCTTGGCATAAGCCTAAATGTGGGCGCATTAAACACAGGTGTATTTGACCAGTTGAGCTTGAGGTCAGGTAGATGTTTATCATCCTCGGGCTTTCCCCTAATCCCCAGCACCTGAGCCTTTGTCAATTATTACTTTAAATGAGTGATTTTGTATTTCCTCTCTGTGTTTCAGGCGTCTACGGCACAAGCTGGAGGGGGTGCTGTGTGATGGGGACTCCTACGAGATGGTTGGCTCCACTGTGGTGAACTGTCTGAGGATAGACGAAGGTGGGTCTCAACCAATGCTTGTTTCCGTTTCATCTCTGTCCCCTGCTACTCCCAAAGTAGACTCGGGAGCATCTATGGATGTGAACAGGGGGCTCTGCTCACCGCACCCCTCCCCACTCACCAAACATCTGCCATGAGATTTGGGGAAAACCAGTCCTGATCCAGTGTATTCCTGGTGTCCCAAGGCATACAGACGTACAAAGCCCAAACTGAATTGACAGATGAAACACTAAAGGGGCCAGGATGAATGCGTAACAAAGAGATGCACGTTATCGAGCCTCTGAGGAAAACTCCAAGTGCTTGTTCAAAGTTTACAGGGATGCGACTGGAGGTTTCTTACCTCTGCCAAATCCTGACCCCTACTTTCAACTTTACAAGCATTTCTCTTTATCATTAGTCTGCCCTGCTGGTGTACCATCTTGCATAATTTGTTTCACAAACTTTCGCTAAAATTACATGAACGGTGTGAAATGCAGTTCGCCTTTATCTTGCATGAAACTTTAATGGTAGTATATAACGCACATTAAAAAAGTCATGTTAGATACTGGCACAAGACTTAATCAGCGAAAAATGTCTCTTATGGAGACATTTAATGCTCAAAGTTATCTCCAGTGAAGAATAAATGATGCAAATTGCATAGTGCTAATTTGTCATATTTAGTAATAGTGATTACAAATTCACTCTGACTTAGTCAGCACATGGACCCAGAGCCTCCCTCAGTAAGACAATATCCCCCAAGGTGGGCTCCTTTATTTTTCACCCAAACTCACATTATTGTTTCTCAGGGACAATCCCACCCTGCACAAGTTACCCAATACCTGAAGGTTCTTACTCTGGTCCCATCTGAAAATAGAGAGCTCAGAATCACAGATTCTGACATGCAGATTTATAAAATATTTACCATACACAAATATACACAAATATCTCTTTAAAGATCATTAGACCTGCTAAAAGTTCCTAATTCCAATGGGACTCACTTCCTAATTATTGGAATACAGAGTTAACTTACTATTCCATCTCCTGTCTGAGTTTATTGGCCAAGTGCTTGAAAGCGAGTTTACTGCAGGTTGACATTTTTGCAGGGAGATAGTTGTGTGTGGAAGATATTTTGGCCTTGAAAGTTTTTGAGTCTGTGTTTTAGCAGTCTGTTGATTCCATGATATCCCACCCTGCCCCAGTCATTTAATGTCTCCTTGAGGGCGCACACTTTCTCCAGTCAGTATATGCCACATGAGAGGGCGGTTCCCTCCTGTACTCCATCACCCATTGGTTCCTGGGGGCTGATCCCCACCGTGCTCATTATGCTTGTCTTTTCTCCTCCCTCTGCTGCTCACAGAGCTCAGACCTGTCCAAGCTCTCTCAATCTCATGCTGTTGTGCTTCTTCCCTTCCAGGGATCCTGAGCATCGTGAGGGAGGGCTGCGTCCCCACCACCCATGTCATGCAGACGTTCGAGCGGGTGAAGAACGCGCAGGTGTGAGGCTACCACGCGCTACGACCAGTCGTGTTCTGCTGACCACAGCAGCATCCGCACAAGACCTGAGCCAGCTGCCATTTGCACTTTATTTGCCGGAAATGAAAGCATCACATTCTGAGGCCGGATATCCGCGTTGAGCCTGAGCTGAAGGGAAGACATTGCCAGAACAGACTTACAGACGGCAGTGGAATCAGACATTCTTACAGACAGCTCACAATACTATTTGTCAGAATGCTTTAGTTGGATTGATATGCAGATGTTTTCTACCCTTCACTCTCCAACAGGGCATTGACCTGAAAGTCAGTGCTTGGTGATGTGTACAGCGTCAGATTCTCGATTCCACACACCTCAGGATGCACGGGCACAGATCCAATGTATATATACTGTTGCATTCTGTTTGCGTTCTTTGCTTAAATATTATATTTTACTCTCTGTCCTTAAAGGAATTTTAATTTAATGCTGATACCGATGTTGATGACAAATTCTATTTATTTTGTTACTCTGAGGTTGTCTGGTCCTGTCAGACCTCTCATCAGGCTCGTGTGACAGAATACTGTCAGAGCCAGACATCCCATATTGTTACAACCAGAACTATTGACTTCACTGGATGGTGCTGGCCACCCAATCGAGAGGAGCTTCAAGAACCACTGATAGAAGATTTTGAGTCTTAGGGACCTACATATAGTATTTAACTTATTTAATATATTGGAGTTGGTATTTATTGAAATAAAATAGCCCTTAAAAAGAAACTGTCTTTTCTCTTTGCTGTCAGGGGGACCCTTACCATGAATCCTCCTGTGATGCAGCTGTGAAAGAAAGGTGTCGTGTGTGTGAGTGTGTGTGTGCATTTATTGCGCAAAAGTCAGGGGTGTAAAACCCATATTTACCATGAAGTTTGGAAAATATTTCATAGTTTTCATTGAAATATGGTGTTATCATCATAAGCACAGCCCCACAAAGTATTCTGCAGCAGAGCTTTACCATTGTCTAGACTACTAGATTTAGACTCAATGGAAAACAAAAATATGTGTCATGGTTATCAAAACCAAGTGGCAAGAAAAGGCAAATTATGTAGCACATTCTCTGAAAATATTATTTTTATCTATTTGAGGTAGAAAGAAAATTTTCTGTTGAAATTTGCAAATTATGTGTTAAATGTGATAAATTACGCAGTACACTCTGCAGCCACAGAATCACATAAATCCTGAACCCTTTACCGTTGCCCATTTTTTTCGCTTTTATGTTTGCCTTCAAACCCATCCAGTCTGTCCACATACAAACACTCATGCACGTTCATTTGCTTCCTTATCCTGCTGTAAGCCCTAAGGCTTTCCTGCGAATCCCCCTCTACAGTCAATTTCAAAATCATGCTCGATCTCAATTAGTCATATAAACTTCTCATGCATATGGTCACTATAGCAGCATATGCTTTTTCATATGATCTAGTTTAATCTGCGGTTTCAACACCCTTTCATTTCTCAAATCATATGACCTTGTTTAATCTGTTGTTTCCACCCCCTTTCATTTCTCAAATCCCCAAGTCACATTAAAGTGTTAAAACTTAAAGTCCCAACCCCTCCATTCATTGTTCATCATGCTACATTTGGTCATCCTCTGTTGATATAATTGAGTATTCTAATAGCACATCAGAAAGTGATATTTCAGCGACCTTGTTACTACCCTATATTTTAGTACCACAATCCTCATTTATGAGAACATCATGGTCGCGCCTTTCTCCCCTCCTTCTCTTACCATCTCATTTGACGTGATGCGGGTTTCCGTAATTACATCCAATTGCTCGAATAACCTGTGTCTCGTTCAGATTCCTTAAATAGGCTTCCAGTTAGTTTAACTCATTTCATCTGCAGTGGGGCCTTGAAACCTCCCAAATTCCACTTTAACGTGGGCACCATCTTAACCTGGCTTCCTGATCGTTGCGCTTGCCTGATCTTAATTTATTTAATTCCTGCCTTATTATATGCATATGATGCTGTGTTTCTCACTCAGATTTCTGTGGGTCTCCGAAGTCTTTTAAATTCTTTCATTGATTTCATGGACTCCTTAGACCTTTCAATCAAATTTTCTAAATCGCATACTATGATGATTGGCAGTAAGAAGTCCATTAGCCGCAAGTTCCACCGTAGTGGGGGCAGAACTTACCAAAGTTTCTACTTTTCCTTATTTGGGGGGCATTGTTTGATGAAAGAGGGTCAATGGTGGCTCAAAGAGCACTTCAAAGGAACATTCTGGCAAGGGCAGCGGGTGCCACTATGGACTCCGCTAAGAGTTTAGGGGCTAAACCTGTACCCGCCCTAATAAAGGTCTATAGAGAAAAACGTATCCCAATGGCCACCTACGGTTGTAATGTGTGGAGGAGATACAGAGATGTAAATGAACTGCAGGTGGCCGAGAACAAATTCCTGCATGGACTTCTTGCTGTTCCCACCTGCATCCCCTCCTTTATGATACACGAAGAGCTTGGTCTGGGTTATACTTCAGATCTTATTGCAGTAGCACCACTAATGTGCTGGTTGAGAATTTGGTCAAGTCCCGTTCCTACTTTAAACCAACATCTTTTAGAGGATTGTATTGCACTTGAGGGGGCTTTGAGTATTCTCTGGCTAGGCTATGTCATGGAGCAGCCTAGGAGGATAGGCTTCCCTGAGCTGTTCATAAGCCCAAGGCCACTACGCCGCAGTAATATGAGGGACATCAAAAACATGTTTCGGCCAGGCGCATGGGGGAAAGGGAAAGTACCGAACTTGCCACACCCACAGTGGAACAATATTTAATGTTGAGCACAAGTCCACTAGGGCAGCCTTATTTGTTGTTATTAATAATGTCCACCACCGTTTCCTGCTGACCAGATTCAGATGTAATTTTATACACTGGTTTTAAGCTATTCCTAAGGGTCTCAAATAAAGCGTGTTAGAAATTCGACAAAGATGAGTGTAAGTGGGGAGCGTCCTGCAGATTTAAGCATGCCTGTGGATCATGCGGGCGTAACCACCCCACGATCCGCTGCAGATGCAACACAGGGCCGGGGGCCAACAAAAAGAAGACAGGCGTAAAAAAATAAGGCACAGGCCCCGCTGAGCAGGGGCAAGGGGGCAGGGGGCGTAGGACAGACGCTTCCCACCCCCATCAGGACAAGCAGACTACTGCAGCTGTTACAGGGGTACCGCAAAGCAAGTGAGAGACAGCTACTAGCACAAGGCTTCACACAGGGTTTTCCAATACATTACAAAGGGCCGAAGGGGGCAGAGCCTGAACCTGAAGTCGGTGAGGGACAACCCCGGGGTGGCTAGGGAGAAAGTAGAGAAGGAAGTGCAGCTAGGACGGGTGGCCGGGCCTTTCAATTCCCCCCCCCGCTGACAGACATGGTAGTCTCCCCGCTGGTGGTTGTTCCCAAAAAAGAGTCGGAGAAGTTCCGGCTGATCCACCACCTCTCCCACCCAGAAGGGGAATCGGTCAATGATTGGTTGGACCAAGGCGAGTGCACATTGGCATACGCATCAGTTGACAATGCGGTGGACTTGATCAGGCAGGAGGGAAAGGGTGCCCTGATGGCTAAATCGGACATAGAATCAGCCTTCAAGCTACTGCCAGTTCACCCAGACAGCTACCATGTATTGGGTTTCAAGCTGGATGGCCAGTATTACTGCGACAGGTACCTACCCATGGGGTGCTCAATATCATGCGCACACTTTGAGGCTTTCAGTAGCTTCCTAGATTGGGAGCTGGGGGTGAGGGCCACAAAAGGTGGGTGGGTGCACTACTTAGACGACTTTCTGTTCATCGGGAAAGCAGGCACGAAGGAGTGCGACGACCTCCTAGACAAGTTTGTGCAGATGGCGCAGGAGTTAGGCATTACCCTGGCACAGGACAAAACGGAAGGCCCAACAACAAAATTGTCTTTTCTGGGAATTGAACTAGACTCGTGGCCGGGACATGCAGGCTGCCGCCAGATAAGGTAGCCGACTTGCGTGAATGCATAAAACAAATGAGACAGCAAAAGAAAGCAACGCTAAAGGAAGTTCAGCAATTGCTCGGAAAACTAAATTTCGCCACAACGGTGATTCCTGCGGGGCGCACGGGCCGGGCTAACCTGGGGCATGACACAGAAACACCACAGGGTCTGCATCACACAAGGGGTGAAGGAGGACCTGGCACAGTGGGACCGTTTTTTGGCAGATTTCAATGGCAACCTGCTATGGAGAGACCCCTGGGTACATGCGCATGAGCTAGAGCGCTACACTGACTCAGCAGGGGGATATGGCTTTGGGGCAATACTGGGACCCTCCTGGACAGCAGGAGAATGGCCAGAGAATTGGCAAAGAGCAGGGTTAACAAAAAACATAGCACTGCTTGAGTTATTCCCTATAATTGTGGCATTCCACATTTGGGTCCAGCAGCTGGCGAACAGGCAAATTGCACTCTGGTCAGACAACAGTGCAGTGGTACAGGCCATTAACACAGGGTCGGCGAAATGCCCAGCTGTAGGGACACTGTTGCGAAGACTTGTCGGCTGCCAGCTGCAGGACAACTATACAATTAGGGCACGCCACATTCCAGGAACAGACAACTCAGTGGCAGATGCCATTTCTTGTTTTCAGTGGGACAGATTCAGAGAACTCGCCCCAGCAGCGGACAGAACGATGACCAAAATGCCAGGGCAATGGTTCAGGCCAGTTCTGGCACTGGCTAACTTCACTATGAAGGAGGTTATTCAGTCTTTCACAAGGAGCTCATCCACACACCAAGAGTTCCCTTAAGCGCCAGGAAATACCATGGTAATACTTACTTTTTTGAGCACATGGATGATGGCCAGCAGTTTCTCCAACTATGAAGGTGTGCAAAATCCATTAAAAAACAAAACAAGCATTGACAAAGCCAAAAGGCTGGTGCCCGGCACCAGAGCTATAAGCTTTGCCAATGCTTGTTTTTATTTATCTGTGGAGCAAAACTGTTCTGCAAAAAAATCATATTTGATCTGTGAGAAATTCACATATTTTATTAATTTTCTTGTGGAGCAAAATTGTTCTACAAGGATACATCCAGATTTGCTCTGTGGGTGTCTGTGTGGCGTGCAGTAATCCCTGGCAATTTGAGATCTGTAGAGAACCCCACGATCCGCCCAAATAACTCTCAAACCGGGGATATCTTGTGTGTTATCCAGTCCTCCCTGGGCCTCATTTCCCTGATGAGAGCCCCACAAACCACCCAAAACTACTCGAACTAGTCATCTGTTAGTTCTTGGAATGTTTTGCCATCCATTTTATGTGCATTTTAAGATTTTTTAATAACTTGCTACTGCGTACTAAAAACAAAGCTTCCAACCAGCACTAGGTATGGGTAGGACTCAGCATAAATTTTGTTTTTAGCCAAGAAGGAGAAATCAGCTCTGTAAATAAGGAGCCCTTCAGATCAATGCACTAAGCAATCTCTCAAAGATGCTCTTTGTAAATAATTTCAGTTTAATCTGAGGCACCAAAGTCTAAAGAGAGTCAAAGCGATGTGAAATATATGTAAGACACAATAGAACGGTTAGAAAAAGCCAAGTCTTGGCCTGATGAACTTAAATATGATATTTACAAGAATCGTATGAGTGAACCCTGAGGAACCTAAACTTTAGGAGCACTGAAACGTGTCAGCAACAGATGATATAACACGAAGCACTGTTGACAAGAAGATGTCTGAAGTGGAAGAACCAAAAAAGTGAAAAGTGGAGTAACTCTTTTCTTTGAATACCCTTGGTACAGGTACGTCCCCCCTCCATTATACAGAGATAGTAAATCCCAGAACTTGATCACAAGAAGGAACATGCCACAGCCCTTACACAGGGAGTTCAGCCTTTCACAAATCTTGGTGGACCGTGAGAGCCAAAGGAGGGTGAGCCCTCACACTAGCTCACCAGTCATTCCTTCGATAACTTCCTGCCTACTCACTGCGGAAGGTGAGCGAGCGCCCTGGGCGTAGTTGGGAGCACAGACTTACCAAAGACCCATGGAGTGTAAAACCACCAGGAACCTGTCTGATGACATGCAGCCTCACTAGGAATCAGTGCAATGGGGAAAGGTATGTGATCTGCATTATGAATTATACATGTTCCCGAGACAGTGGGTATGAGAAAGTAAATGTAGTGAGTCTCGGCAGGGACACTCAACTTCCTGTGATTCTGGGCAAATCACTTAATCTCACGGTGCCTAACAACAATGAATGTGTCAGTTTGTAACGCAACTGGTGCTCATGTAAAGTGCCCTGATACCTTCAGGTCTAGTTCGCGCTATATAAAAGTCTCAACAAAAAAAAAGTTGCTGCGTCGCCTCACAATGTGATGGGGAGGAGTGCCATGGGCATTACGGTGGGTGTTCCCACATAACACCCATGGCGTTTGACACATTCCCAGATTTATAGTGTTCTGTAAACCTGGGAATGTGTCAAGAGGCACAACGAGGAGAAATAACTTTATTTCTCCTTGATTTTTCCTCTTTCTATGTGTGCTGCTTTCACTTCGGGAACTGAACGCGATGGTTTGCCAGCGCCAATCTTAGCTCGGTTTAACTGTGACGTCTAAGTCTAATATACGCGTCATGTAGAGTCAGACGGGCATTTTACGCAGGCTCGGAATTGCGTTGGGCGAAATGCGTTCGCTGCATATGTTTTTCTGTCTTTGAGAAGAAAGAAAAGAAATAAAAGGAAAATCAAGCATAAACCGACTCATTGCATACTTCAGCAAGAAATTTGGATGTGACTTTATGTTTTTCATTTGCCCCTGATTTTGTGTGTTTCTAAATGCTTCATGTATGACCATCTGGCAGCTGTATGTTTGAGGTGGCCAATGTCTATGCAGTCTTGCATTTGTGATTACTTTAGGTGGTGCAGTGACTGAGTTTCCTAGCTGCTAATACTTTGTCAGAAAAAAAAACTGCAAAACGCAGACACCCTTGCACCATGAATGGTTGGTGCAAGGGTGCCTGTGTTGGCGCATGGCAGCCAATTGAGCTCCTGGGTATGGAAGGAGGACATGAATGCACGTACCTGATAGATAAAGTGCATTCCTGCCCTTTTCTTTTGTCGTAGGGCAGTGCAGCAGGAAGGCTTGCAGAGCTGCCCTACAGAAAAATATTGTAAATGAGTCCCAGAATGCATTGGTTGGGACATTTGCAGTCTCCGCATGAGACTTTCGGATACAGGCTTCAGAGACACTTAGAGGTTCGAAGATGGACAGGACTCATAGTTGTTTTCCTCTTTCTCCAAACATGTGGCAGGACATACACTCTGACTCAGCAAATGGTGACGGGCCCAAGTCATTTTCAGACGAAAGTGCAGATCTAAGACATTAGCTATTTTTTAGGTCGAGCGTACAGCGCTTGCGCTGTCGCTTAGTGACCTATTGTGTATGGTTTAGGAGTCGAACTCCACCCATTCTTAGCCGATTGCTTGTACTGGTCTCTGTTAGTGCCCTTTAAAAATGCTTGCTTTCAAATGGGCAACCCGCCGTGTTTCCCCCTTCTCCTCGTTTCCGGTTTCCCCAGTGCAGCACCGACCAACTACTACATTATTACGTCCTACATGTTTACGTCTTCGTTGGGGGACTACTTTTGTTCTTTGTGCGTTTCCCTGCCTCAGGGACACACTTGTTTTATGTCCGCTGCGCACCTTTGTTCCTTGTTATGTTTATGTAACCAGCGTGGCCGCCTTAGCTGATATAATGGGTATTTACGGCCGCATGTTTGTTTGTTTTTTCTATTTTTTAACTTTTGTTAGAATCGCGCGCCCAGGCTTTAGATTTGAATATCTTAGGCAAAAGCGTGGGTGCCGCGATTGTTTCAAAAGTAAATAAATAGAAAATAAATGTGCATTTTTTTAACTTTCTTGACTTTAGAAGCAATTGTGGCACCCGCGCTTTAACTTAAGATGTTTAAATCTAAAGCGCGTTTGCCACCATTGTAACAAAAGCAAACAAATAGAAAGAAAAAAACGCGTCCACCATTTTTTCTGTTTTGTTTACTGTTCTTGCAATGGCGGCACATGGCTTTAGCTTTAAACATCTTAAGCTAAAGCGCGGTGCCGCAATTGCTTCAAAAGTCAAGAAATAGAAAAAAAGATTTAAAAACAAATTTATTTCTTGACTTTTTTCGAGTCATCGTGGCACTGCGCTTTAGCTTATTGCACTGGTCCTTTGGTGCCCCATCTCTGTAACCCGGGAATGTCAGGTAAAATTGCTGTGCTCAGTTGCAGTGTTGTGTGCCGTCACCTCAGTGACTTCAGCCCGGCATCTACGGGGAATCTTCATTATCTGTTGATGTGCGCAAAGATAGCGTTGTAACTCACAGTGCTTCCATGATGGCTGCCAAGTAAAACATTCCTGCCCTGGTCTCTTGACTGCTCCCAAGCCTCCCCGTCTCCCTGGTATCTGCTTAACTAGACTCAGGGGCCTCTTAGAGAGTAGACGTGCGCTTTGATGTCCATTCACTGCCGCTAGGAAGTTTAAGGAAGAAGTGTGCGATCAGCATGTCTGACTGGGCTCCGTTTAGGGGCACTGGCAACTGGCACCGGATTGGGCTTTGTTTAGGGGCGCTTGCAGCTGGCACACAGGTTTTTAGTGCCAATATCGGCAACACTCCCCATCCCTCCCACAGCAATCACTTAGAGAAATAATCAGACAAGACACATTTTTAGTGGAGAAAATTGCTGCAGGTTTATTTGCATAACAGATATGCCAAAATGGTGGGTTATCTTACGGGCGATCCCACGGCAGGCAGCCACTCGCCGCCTGCCCACCTGATGAGCCAAAATACACCATGGCCCTAGCCAACCGGTGTTTGTTAGGTTTGGGGGAGGGGATAGCCCCTCCCACCAGTGGACAACCAGTCCACCCCCTTACTCACGCCCCCCCAGCTCAGGGGGGGCGGAGCGTTGCAGGCATCCCCCGGTTGCTCAGGTCCACAACCGCCTGTAGGACTAACGGGGCGCCGTCGCTCCTCCAAGGTCCAACGTGAGGACCTCCCTGGGGATATTTGGCTTTAGCACCCTTACTGTGCTCCTGCAGAGGGTACGCTTCTGTACCTTACAGCCTCTGGATCGCCCTGTAACTCCGCCTGCAGCACAAAATAATAAGTTAGATAAACACACCCCCACGCCTGTATGCCGGGTAAGCGGTGGGGTGGGAAACGGCGTCCAGGCAGAAGAAGAAAGAGGGCGATCAGTGGGCGGGAGAGGTATATGTACCGCTCCCGCCCACGCCCTCCTGCCCGGAAGTGACGTGGGCAAGGGGGTCCCTCGAGGGTCCCAAACGCTGTGAGGCTGACTCGTCATGTGCCATCCTGTGGCACTAAGGGTGGCCGCCCTCTTAGGAGGGCCCCCTGCGTGGGCCCGGGGCAGCCCTGCAGACTCTCTGCATGCAGGCCTTCTTAGTAAGACAAAGCGGACGCTTACAGTGCCCTGCTGTACTCTGGAGTTACATTCCCATGTACTCAGGCTACAGCTATTTAGAACACTCCAGCCCGCTCCTGGTGCTGGCCTCCGCAGCAGACTTTAGTCTTCTGCCCTCCGCAGCAGACTTTAGTCTTCTGCCCTGAATTAGTCTACCCATGCTGTCTGACTGACTGACCGTGTTTGGTGGGGGAACAAGCGTGTTTACTTGGTCGCATTAGCCAGCATATGCTTTACGTCACTTCAGTTTAATTCTGTGGTGTAGATTGATTTGATTGGTGTATGTCGACCGCTCGCGATGTGACGGAGGTAATATTTCCTTTATTTCCAATCCTACGAATGTGTTGCTCCCTCGCTCACTATTTTTTTCAGGCAACGAGTGATTTGCCCAGAATCACAGGATGTTGAACTCGGTACCCCACTTCCAAAGTCGACAGCTCTGGTCCTTATGCCACATCTTCCTAACCCTCAGAAACACGTACTTGGAGTTTACAAAACAAAAATCATCAATGCTGCCATGTGGTTGGGTCACCAGGTGCAAGCAGATTTACAGTGGGATTAACAGGAGTGCATTCCCTGCGCTGGCGGAGGGGGAGGGGCAGTGGGGGGGTTACTGAAAATCCATAGGACCTGTCAGAGGTGGATGAATTTGAAACCTTCCTTTGTTCTGTGCAAAATTACTAAACGTACTACACAACAGTGGAGAATCCTCTGTGCTACAGTGTATCGCGATGTTTCAGTAGGCTTTGCCATCCGTATACAGAGTAGGGCTTTTCCATCACGCAAATGGTGAAGTTTTTATAACGATGCGTTTATTTTATAGCATCTTGTTTCCTCTTAAGAACCACGCTACTACACTTAGCAATGACGACCGCGCAGCCTTTAAAGGAAGGCATCTTGGTCGGCAGAGAGATTGCCTGGTTGACACATCTTATGGTCTCATTCGTTTATGCAGCACAGCCCTACTTAAGGTTAAATAGAACCTTGAAAGTTTGAGTTTTACACCTTTTTAAACCCCAGTACGGGTCCTACAGAATATACAAAGCCCGTCATTAAAACGCAGCAATAACCTTAAACTTAACAGTTCTAACATGCACAGAGAATACAGGGTAGCGTTGGCTCTAACAAGAAGTTTCATTTTTTATTTTAACTTAAACACTGCGCGCTCTGCAGTACAACAGGTATTGCTTTTTCAATACTTTGAACTATTGGTATTGTAAATGACAATGCCTTTTAATATTATTAAAGGTATTGCCATTTGCAATACCAATAGCTCCCAAACTTGAAATTGCGAGACCTGTTGCATTGTAAATGCTTGTTTTCATTGTGACCATCGCAGCCCTGGCTCTGATTGTGAGCACGACAAACTACACACTTGACAATATATACGGGACTCACGGCTCAGCACGGCAGGTGTGTGTACAAAGTGAAACACTTCCCAGCTGTAACCCATGTTAGAGTTAGCTGTGTGTCCTACTGCTGCTGAAGTACCGAGAAGATGGGGTCGAACACAGCTGCCGACTTTGAGACTTGGGAACCAGGTTTGGATCTCAGCATCTATTCACCATCCTGTGATTCTAGGCAAATCACTTGATCTTCCCGTTCCTAGAAAAACAAAAGAACTAAACGAAACTGACCTTATATATTGAAATCTGGTGCTTATGTAAAGCGGATTAATATCCTTGGGTCAAGCTCGCGCCACATTAGACAGCAAAAAAATAAATAAAAAGTCTCTTCTGTCCTTGAATATCTCAGACTGTCTCTAACTGGACAGAAGTGCTGTCATTTTTGACTCAAAGCCCCCTCTGAACCTGTTGTATTCTGCAGTCCGGGGGTCCTGTGTCTAAGGGGGGGGGGGGGGGGGCAGCGAATTGCCCCGGTATGACGATGACACTCGGAAGGAGCTACTTACAAATATCGCTTTTGGCTTTTCTTATCTTTCGGCAGTCTATATTGCTTGTAATTATACGTGACCAGATATTTAAACGCGCTGACGTCGGCAATGACGTGCCCCCTCTTTTCAAATAATTAAAGGAAGATGTGTTATGTTAATTGAAGGAGTGGTTTATGTCCCGAAACAAAGGCCTTGAGTAGAGGTCCCCTGCTGAGCCGAGATGTCAGTCCCGTGCTGCTACTTCAACACCCCTCGCGCCCAGAAGAGAGGGAACTTCCCAAAGGGAGCTGAAAGTAATGGGCCCCTCTGCCTCGGAGATCTCATAGGAAACCGAAAGGGTGGATTTTTTTACGGTATAAATCTATTGCATATTTGTGATAAAATCAGGAGATTCCGAATTGAAAGGAGGGACACCCACAGTGATCGTGTTGAGGGAGACTTACGAGGCCATGCCCCCCTACACTCCAGAGGTCACAACATGGAGCTCTGTGTGTGAAACATACCTGGCCCTGGCCCAGTCCCTGCACTCCTGATGTCACTGTATCTAGATCTTGTGTGACACATGGAGCGCCTTGTGAAACACATACCTGGCCATGGTCCAGTCCCTGCACTCCTGATGTCACCGTATCTAGCTCTGGTGTGACCCCAGGAGCTCTGTGTGTGAAACATATCTGGTCGTTGCTCGGTCCCTGCACTCCTAATGTCACCATATCTATCTCTGGTGTGACCCCTGGAGCTCTTTGTGAAACACGTACCTGTGGTGGCCCGGTTCCTGCACTCCTGGTGTTAGCATATCTAGCTCTGTTGTGACACACGGAGCTCCTTGTGAAACACATACCTGGCCGTGGCCCAGTCCCTGCACTCCTGATGTCACCATATCTAGCTCTGTTGTGACACATGGAGCTCCTTGTCAAACACACACCTGGCGGTGGCCCAGTCCCTGCACTCCTGACATCACCATATCTAGCTCTTGTGTGACACATGGTGCTCCTTCGAAACACACACCTGGCGGTGGCCCGATCCCTGCATTCTTGATGTCACCATATCCAGCTCTGGTGTGATCCATGGAGCTCTTTGTGAAACACATACCTGGTCGTGGCCGGTCCCTGCACTCCTGACATCACCATATCTAGCTCTTGTGTGACACATGGAGCTCTTTGTGAAACACATACCTGGCCGTGTCCCAGTCCCTGCACTTCTGATGTCACCGTATCTAGCTCTGGTGTGACACATTAAGCTCCTTGTATGTGAAACACACACCTGGCCGTGGCCCAGCCCCTGCACTCCTGATGTCACCATATCTAGTTCTGGTGTTACAGATGGATCTTCTTGTGAAACGCATACGTGGCCGGGGCCCGGTCCAGCAACTCCTGATGTTACCGTATCTGGCTCTGGTGTGACACATGGAGCTCCTTGTGAAAGACATTGCTGGGCCCTGCACAACTCCTGCACCCCTAAGTTTCATCATACAGAGTTCTTTGTGAAAGACATACCTTAGACCTCCAGTAGTAGTTCTCTCAAGTTGAGTGTCACCACATGCAGCAACTTGTGAAACACACATGTAGGACTTCACCAGTGCTTTGACTCCTGATGTTACCTCATGCAGCTCTTTGTGAAAGACATAACAAGGTCTTGCCCTGCTCCTTGCAACCCTTTGTTCACCACCTGGAGTTCCTTGTGAAAGACGTACCCTACTCCAGCGCCACTCCAGCTTCCCTTTTTCACAGCACATGGAGCTCCTTATCAAGGACATACCTGCGCCTGCACCACTCCCCGAATCCCCGGGTCCCACCACATGGACCTGCTTGTGAAACACATACCTGGGCCTGCACCACTCCCTGTGTCCCTTGCTGTCACCGTGCAGACCTCTGTGAAAGACATTTGTGGCCCTGCACCACTCCCCGCACTCTTGGCCTCACCATATGGAGCTGCTTGTGAAAGACATACCTGGGCCTGCACCACTCCCCGCACCCTTGGTCTCACCATATGGAGCTGCTTGTGAAAGACATACCTGGGCCCTGCACCACTCCCTGGACCCCTGGTCTCACCACACAGACATCTATGTGAATGACATGCCTAGGACCTGTATCACTTTCTCATCCTTGGTGGAACCACATGAGCTCCTTAGATAGGCGTCCAAGGCTCTGCTCCACTCCCCCCACTTGTGACGTCACCACACTGAGTTTCCCATGAAAGACATACCTCGGCACCACTTTCCCCACTCGTGAGGTCCCCACACTGAGCTTCTTGTGAAAGACACACCTGGGCACCACTTCCCCCACTCCTAATGTCACTACAGTGAGCTCCTTGTGAAAGACACACCTGGGCACCACTTCCCCCACTCCTAATGTCACTACAGTGAGCTCCTTGTGAAAGACACACCTGGGCACCACTTCCCCCACTCCTAATGTCACTACAGTGAGCTTCTTGTGAAAGACACACCTGGGCACCACTTCCCCCACTCCTAATGTCACTACAGTGAGCTTCTTGTGAAAGACACACCTGGGCACCACTTCCCCCACTCCTAATGTCACTACAGTGAGCTTCTTGTGAAAGACACACCTGGGCACCACTTCTCCCACTCGTGAGGTCACTTCAGTGAGCTCCTTGTGAAAGACACACCTGGGCACCACTTCCCCCACTCCTAATGTCACTACAATGAGCTCCTTGTGAAAGACACACCTGGGCACCACTTCCCCCACTCCTAATGTCACTACAATGAGCTCCTTGTGAAAGACACACCTGGGCACCACTTCCCCCACTCCTAATGTCACTACAGTGAGCTTCTTGTGAAAGACACACCTGGGCACCACTTCCCCCACTCCTAATGTCACTACAGTGAGCTCCTTGTGAAAGACACACCTGGGCACCACTTCTCCCACTCGTGAGGTCACTACAGTGAGCTTCTTGTGAAAGACACACCTGGGCACCACTTCCCCCACTCCTAATGTCACTACAGTTAGCTCCTTGTGAAAGACACACCTGGGCACCACTTCCCCCCCTTGTGTGGTCATCACATGAAGCTTGTTGTGAAAGACCTACCTGGGCACCACTTCCCACACATCTGAAGGCACCAGTGAAGCTCCTTGTGAACAGCAACGGCAAGGGCGTCCACCTCTAATTTGTTAGGGACACTCAACATCCTGTGATTCCGGGGAAATCACTTAATCTCCCCCTGCCTAACAAAAGTGAATGTGTCCTCATGTAACGCAACTGGTGCTCGTGCAAAGGGCTCTGATTCCCGATACCTTCGGGTCAAGTTCGTGCTAAATAAAACTCTGTTAAAAAAAAAAGAAAACACTGGTCCCTGTACCACTCCCTGCAAGCCTGGTGCAGCCACTGCGATCTCATTGTACAAGGTTGTCCCTGAGGAAGGTCCACTCCCTGCACCTTTAAGTCGCCACAATGACCTCCTTGTGAATAAGTGATCAGGGCGAAGGGCTCAGCACAATCTACGCGCAGGCTTTGCCCTTGTGGGAACTGCGTCTCGTGGCCCAGACCAGCCTTTAATATAATGATATTAATAGCCAGTATCATTATTATTGCAAAAAATAACTTCTAAATATATATTTCTCAACCTAAATATTAATTCATCTCTCGAGGGCTACCGTCATATGGTTCCTTTAGTTTTATTACATTCCACTCTGTATTGGGTGACCTGTGTCCTAGGAAGAGAAATCCCTGTATTTTAAACTTTGTTTTAAGATAAATCAAAGTTAGGGGTCATTCACGACCCCCCCTGGAGTGGGGGGAGCTCGGAGGACGGACAGGTTGAGGTGACGGGGGGAGGATGGAGAGCGACGAGGGGGAAATTCCACACACCTTCCAGGGCTGTGAGGCTAACTCCCTCCACAGCTCCTCCCACCTTCTGTGTATAAAACCGAACAGAGCAGGGAACAGTCAGAAGAGGAGCAGCTACCGAGGGGTCAGGACCTCACAGAGCACCCACAAACAAGAACGACCCTCACAAAGCACCCACAAACAAGAACGGCCCTCACAGAGCACCCACAAACAAGAACGACCCTCTCTGCGGACTCCTCGAGACAAGACCGCCCCTCGCACGGACCCACGGCTACTCACAGAGGCCTCATCAGAGACGAGACCTTCCCTCACAGACAAGAAGACCGGCCCTCACAGACAGCACCCCTAAGAGACGAGACCTTCCCTCACAGAGCACCCCTCAGAGGCAAGAAGACCGGCCCTCACAGACAGCACCCCTAAGAGACGAGACCGACCCTCACAGAGAGCACCCCGAAGAGACGAGACCGGCCCTCACAGAGAGCACCCCTAAGAGACGAGACCGACCCTCACAGAGGACTCCTCAGAGATAGGAAGAGTGACCCTCACAGAGTGCCCCTCAGAGACGAGACCAGCCTTCACAGGACTCTTAAGAGACAGGAGACGCACACCGGCCCTCAGAGATCATCCCTCAAAAACAGAAGAGACCCATCAGCCCTCAAAGACACCTTCTTGGAGGCAGGGCCGGCCCTCATAGATCACCCCAAGAGGCAAGTCCTGCCCTCACAGAGGACACCTCAGAAATTGGACCAGTCGTCACAGGGCGTCTCTTCAGACCATATCCTCAAGGAGAGAGAGTCCCTCGGATACAGGAAACTAGACGACCCTCACCAGAGCAGCCCTCACAGAGGAGAGACAGCACCGACCCGCACCCAAGAGTCCGGCCCCGGAACAGAAAACAGAGCTCCCGTCCCTCGGTATGTACAAACTTTCCGTCCCTCTGTGATACTTTCCTCTTGTGAACAACCTGTCCACGCCTGTACCTTTCAGTGTGAACAGCCTGCCCATGTCTCTCCACACTGCACAGTGTGACCCTTTACACTGCCTTACACTGATCTGTACATTCTACCCCTCTCACTTTACACTGGTGCACTGATCGGTGCAGTCTACCCCTCTCACTTTACACTGGTGCACTGATCTGTACAGCCTGCCCTTGTCTCTTCACACTGTACAGCCTGCCCCTTTACACTGCCTTATACTGATGGGTACAGTCTGCCACCTCTCACTTTACACTGGTGCACTGATCTGTACAGCCTGCCCTTGTCTCTTCACACTGTACAGCCTGCCCCTTTACACTGCCTTACACTGATTTGAACAGTCTGCCCCGGTCACTTTACCCTGGTGCACTGATCGGTACAGTCTACTCCTCTAACTTTGGTGCACTATTCTGCAGTCTACCCCTAACACTTTACCCTGGTGCACTGATCTGCAGTCTGCCCGTCTCTCTGTGGATCTCACCTCTGGTTCACGTTTAACTTTTTACCTCATGTCACCTCGTAAAGTTTCGCTAGATTTCAACTCCTGTTCTCACCTCTAAGCTCCATTTTACCTCATGTCCTCGTCTCAGTTTCACTGCCCACCCCCATCTTATCCCGTGCACCCCTTTCACTGGCTGTTCACATTTCACCTCCTATCCCTTCCTACCATTGGTTCCTAGCTCAATTCTGTCTCGAATCCCACCTACTGCCCCACTCTCGCATGTCTCTTCCATCTCACTCACTGACCCACTTTCATGTCTCTTCCATCACACCCACTGTCCCACTCTCATCTGTCTTCCATCACACTCACTGTCGACGTCTCTTCCATCTCACCTACTGTCCCACTCTCACCTGTCTTCCATCGCACCCACTGTCCCACTCTCACGTCTTCCATCTCACCCACTGTCCCTTTCTCACATGTGTTCCACCTCATCTACTGCCCCACTCTCATGTGTCTTCCAACTCACTTACTGTCCCATTCTGACGTATGTCTTCCTTCTCATCTACTGTCCCACTCTCACGTCTCTTCCATCTCACTCACTGTCCCACTCTCATGTATCTTCCATATCACTCACTGTCCCACTCTCACATGTCTGATATTAGGCCTCTGGCCCCTGTCTCACCTCCTGTCCCCATCTAACCTCGTGCACCAATCTAATCTGGGTCTTACCCACCCAGCTACCCGTCTTCCATCTCCTTCTTACCCCCTACCCCTCTCACCTCCTGTCCGAATCTCATCTCTTGTGTCTTCTCACCTGTGGCTAATTTCTTATCTATGGACTCTCTCCCGCCCCCCAGGTCTGCCACTCACTATGGAAGGCTTCGCCTCTGTGTACTACAGTGAACCATCCGTCATGGGCTTCCTCGCCAACGTCATCAGCGCCTTCCTGGTGGCCCTACAGAACTTCTTTTCCTTCCACACCAAAGTGAACGCTGAAGGGGTGGAGAACATCCTGGCAGGTGAGTGTGGAAGCCACAGATCACACAAAGAGTTACAGGTGGCGCTGGGATAAAATGTATAAGACACTTGGAGGGAGGGGGTACACACTCACGGACACAGACACACACACACGCACGTGTTGCTCAATGCCTGTTTATCTCTTGCAGGGGTCCATCTCATCCTGATTGGAGGACTGACACAACTCATTGCAGGCTTCCTCTGCTTCCGGAAGTACGATCACCTGGGGAGCACCGCTTTTGTGGCATTCGCCGCCCTCTGGAGCAGCTACGGGGCTACACGTGTTGTCCTGGGAGCGTACCCCACCATCCACAACACCACACAAACTCTGAACATTTCTAACAGCCAGACCATCATGGCCGCCTCCCCTCTTCCGGTCAGTGAGAGCGCAGTAGCAGGGCTGGTGGCATACACCGCCGTCGCCTTCATCCTCTCCTTCTGTTCGGCCACCGTTAACTACGTCATGCCCTTCGTGTTTGGCGCCATCACCCTCACATTGGTCTTCGAGGCGGTGGGGCTCTTTGGACAGTGGGCGCTGGTGGTCTCCGGGACCCTGGAGCTTCTCATTGTGTTGTTTGGGTTCTATGGCGCCACTGCCCTGCTCCTGAAGGGCCTGACCCAGAGGAATGTCCTTCCAGGCTTCGGGAACCCCATGTTCAGCGTCTTGCTTCTGGGCTCGACCAACAGCACCTCTTCCAGTGGCATCGGGGAGGAGACCAAGAAGAACTCCAAGTACGCGGAGCCCATGGCCTTGGGACACATCGCTGACGCAGTGGCCTCGCTCATCTTTGCCTTTTATTGCTTTGGTTACATGAAGACCTTCTACATTGGCGCCATCTGGGTCAGCATCAATGCGCTGTCCCAGCTCTGCGCCAGCTACTACAGTTACTTGAGAGAAGACGTCTACCAAACCACCAAGCTTGGACTCCACAGCCTGTTCTGGTTGCTGATGTCCTGGGAAGAGTTCATTGTCACGGTGCTCCTCTCGGGGGACAATGTGGACAAGAGCCGAGCGGGCATGGTGGGGGGCTGGTTCTTTCTGGTCGCCGCTTGCATCCTCTGCCTGATGTCCCTCAACAGAGACCTCCTGGAGGTGCTGCAGAATTCATGCTTCCTCCTCCTCACTGTCTCCACCATCCAACAGATTCCACTCCAGGGATCCCATATCTTCTTCGGAGTGGTCTGCAGCATTTACACAGCCACCTCCCTCTATGCCACTTTTGCCAGCCTCATTAACTCCATCGCTGATAAGTCGTTGATCTCTACTGGACCCCAAGTGATGTCATCGGCTACGCTCCAGGACTTGCTGCTGTGCCTGAAGCGCGTCACCAGCAGGTCTAAGGAGGGCCAGGAGGTCAGCACTACCAGATGCCAGCTCCCTGATGCCCTCTTCTTCATCTGCAATGGCTTGGCCTCACTCTCTGCCATCCAGGGGTCCCTGAGTGACCCCACCAGAGCCCACCTCTCCATCCCTTGGGTGCTGATTCCTGGTGCTCTCTTCCAGTTGTACGTCTGCAGGATCGTGGTCCAGAGAGGGCGAAGATTTGGGCCGGTCCTACCCTTCTGTTTTGCTGCTGTTTGGGCCACATGGGCGTGGCTACGACTCGCAGGTAACTTGTGATCTCTTAATCTTATTCTTTGCAATGTGTAAAAATGTATTCAGAAAAGTCCTAGGTCTCCAGTGTCATGAAGCTTCTGAGTGGTTTAGATTCTCAGGCATACCAGTAGGGGCAGTGGGGGTGATGTGTATATTTGGTTATTATTAGTTTAATTTCGAGTAGCCATGCATGCAGGTAGTTTCATGATGACATCACATGCAGTTCTTTGTTTGACTGGGGGGCCCTTGTAACTAGTGAGCTGAAGAAGTACCTGGGAGGGATCATATGTGATGGCTGCCAGGTGGAGGGAAAAGGGTTGGAGAGGAGTGCACCTGGTGGCCACTAGGAGGGGACTAATGACTTATGGAACCATTAATGGGTCTGGATAAACTATTGATAAACTGTTGTAGATAATCCAGTTGTGGGAAGAACTAAGAGGTAATAATGCCTTTGTTCAAATAACTGGTCATTTCCTGCACCCAGGGGCATATTTACCAGAATTAAATTTTCGCTTGTCTTCTGACACATGCGAGAAAACACTTTATACTGGAATAAGGTGCTCTGGTAAGTGTGTATCACCAAATCAGGGCACACCTGTTCAGGATGGGGTGGAAGATACAGTTTTACACATCACCAGAAGCCAATATCTAGTACCATGATTGGCTGTTGGATGAGTGAGGTGTTGGACAGTATATGGTCCTCCTCCATCCCTTGTCTCTGCTCCTGGCCATCTCCTGCCTTTGAAGGAAGAGCTCCTTCCTGTGTTCTGTTTCATCTATGACTAACCTTCTGCCCCCTCCTCCTCTTCCCTCTCCAGGTCCCCTGCTGAATATCCACGTCACCAGTTATGGTGCATTCACTGTTGGTGCCGTCACCTTCCTGGTCATCAATGTCTTCCTGATGTCCTTGGGTAAGTCTCTCCGGATACCGGTGTCCAGTCATCCCTCTGTTGAATACTGAGGCCCAGGTGCCCTGACAGACAGCAGCTGCTTCCGGCTGTAGTGGGTACGGGCCGGTGTCTGTCACTCGATGGTCCATATGCACAGTTCTGAGGCATCGTAGTGTCCTCATCTAAAGACTTGAGCAACTGCGACGCCCGCTGACCTCTGAAATATGTCATTTCCGGTCTCTGACGCCATCTTGTTCTGCTTTTTCCACAGTTGCCTATGCCAACGTGGTGCTGGTGCTGCTCGCCCTGCTGATGGAGGCGGTGATTGTCTGTTTCCTGCTTTTCACCTTGGAATGCCTGCCTCTCCCGCTCGAGAGTAAGTGGACACCCTCCACTGTGGGTTTCTCTTGTGTATTAATGCATGTCAGTGATCTCGAAATGGTTAATACACGCTAAACAGGCAACTTCTATTAAGTGCCATCACAAATGCACGTGTAATGTGGTGGGGGCTAAAGGGGAGTGGTCTGTAGAAAGGACTGGAGGGTGCCTAACAAGCCTGTGCTTCTGAAGGGTTGTGAGGGGTGAAGCAGAGTCAGTTACGTGTCAGACTCTGCTAGAGTTGGCATTTTTAATGCAAATAGGGCTGGAATGGAGTCAGTCACAAACCTGACATGCGTCTGGTTCTTTGCCAGACCTCCCCATGTCTTAGTTTCTGTATCTGTCTCTCCACTCCTGCCTCAAAATCACCTTGTTATAATACGTAGAGTTGGAGTGAGCCCCATAACCCTAGGAACCAGGGCAATTAAGTATAAACCAAGACAGGGGTTCCTGTACTAGTGTAAATGTTTTACCACACTTAATTACATACATGGTTTAACGATTCTTTGGCCTCTATACGTAAATCTTGTAAAAAGCTGGAGCGTGCCTGGAGAAAGGACTATGACCCCGTGTCAAAAAAATGCTATCAGGCTGCTATTAACAGCTACCATAGGACTATACACTCTTGAAGTACTGGGTATTTTAGACCCAGCGGTGCAGGGGCACACACCCTATGACTTCTGGGTTTCACCCTGTTCCGGACCTACAGAAACACAGAGTCTTCTGGGTGAAGTCAAAGAATCGTTTATTGGCTGCAGACCAATGACAGGTATCCTAGAAGTACAACAGCGTGTATGTTCTCAGGAGACTGCTGCAAATCATAGGAACGGACTTCTCCTTAAGTACAAAATATCATGCTCCAGGCACACATTCCTTGGTTTACGATATGGCCATATAAAGGTATACATTACAAACGAAAAAGCAGAGTCATGATGACCATCCCACATTCCAGTTCGGCCAGCCCACAATGATTTACACAGTAAGGTTCAGATCCCACGTTTGATGTAAAGAGACCCCCCAATAAACATGAGCATCTCCTGTTTTGGGAAACAAGTCATAAAGCAGGAACAAGCAGGTGTGGAAGAGATTAGCCGGGGGATTGTGTAGAATGAAAGGGTTTTATGACGGGTCAAGCCCTGATGCTAATCACAGGTGGACGGAGGAAGGGGAGCTCGTGAGACCGGTTTGACCCAGGGCAGCAGAGCCAGCTGCCCAGGTCACAGAGAAGTCAGAGGGAAAGCCCATTTACTGTGAGGCCCGTATTAACTCCATCATAGCCTATGTGAGGGCAATGACAAGATGGCCACTGTTTCCAAAATGGAACCCGCGTAGTGGAGCAGAATAACGTGTACACAGTGCATTCATAGCTAGAACGGTATATAAAGCACTCGTACATGCCGCATTTACCATTTGCGGTTCGCTAATACCAAGATAGACAGGGGTAGGGCCCTGTCCCCTACGCGGTCCCGAATATTAAAGTACGACAGACCCTCCTTTTGCCCTTACATAGGCAATTACTATATTCATCTTAATCCGAGTCTAGGTCAATGTCCGCAAAGTCATGGAGATGTTGCTGTAGCATCATCCTATTACTTAGCTCGTCCCTCGATACAGGTTTCCTTACACATAAGGTAGCACAGAGGCCACATATCGCAGGAGCACACTGTATGCACAGACAGAACAGGAAAAGAATGGCTAAGATCATTCCAATGACCATCAGAACTTTCCAACCCCAGGCAGATATCAATTCCCAGAACCACCCCACCAGTGACCAATCTCCCTTATCCACGTGTATGGCTTCAGATATTTTATGGAGTTTGGAGATGGCTTGATACACTGTTGGAGCATTATCTGGTATGAAAATGCAGCAACTGGATTGGATGACCTTGCATACCCCACCGCGGTCTGCAAGAATAACGTCTAGAACCATGCGGTTCTGCAGAGTCATAAGGCGATCCGCTTGGAGCTCAGCTGTCAGATTACTAAGGGCACCAGCCGTTACATTGACAGTGGATTCAACCACACGTGTCAGCTGTCTCAGGTTCCTACTATTGACCATAGGTCCCCAAAACGGCAGGAAACCCAAGAAGAAGTCTCCTGCTTCCTGACCGGCAGTATCTTCCTTACTAATCACACCTCTCACAACTCTGGTCTTGTGATAGTCAGAGGCGGCAGTAAATGTCGGCGGTAGCAAGTTCGCAATATAACATGTGCCCGAGAAATCAGGGGGCAGCCATGTATATGCTCGGTCATTACAGATGAAATATGTGCCCTTGGCAGCTAGAAACGCAGGGGAAAACTGTGACGGGAAAGTGTACGTTTCAGTACAGTCACTTCTTCCCAGTTGAGCTCTAGGATTCTGACCATTACCCTGTAAGCAGAACCGACCCATGTGGGGTACGACCCAGATTGGAGATGAGATTTTTCGCTGTCTTTCACCCAAACTAATACTATACCCCGTCGCGTTCCATCCTACATAAGGTCTCAGCTCTTCTTTGGAAATGGATGAGTATGTATCAATATCTCTACTCATATCGGCAACTCCTTTCATCAAAGCCTTATTATTGGTGATAGGTCTGATGGAACGCGGTTGGCGAGGGGAGTATGTATCTAGGGCATAGAGAAACATGGTTTGGAATGCCCATGACGATCCATTGTAACTGTACGGTAGCACCAGGTAGGGAATACCTTTGTTAATGGTATGTGGCATTAACCCACACACCCAGCAATTGGTCGTATTCATTACTAGTTGGTGCTGGTGCAAGAGTTGGATAAACGAGTTATTTACAAACTCTGATCGTCTGGTCTGTTCGTGCTCAGGCAAAGGGTGAAAAGAGTGAGAGGAGGCAGTAGAAAGAGGTATAGGCTGTTCAGTGGGTTCAATGGGCTTTTGAGCGGAGAAGAACACAAATCCTACAATAAACATTATGATACTACACAGTGTAAAAAGGCACAAAAAGACAAAACATTTACTTTTCACAATTCTACACATTCTTGCGTTAGAGTTCATTTCCTCAATCGGTCTCTCCATCTTAAAAAACTCCATCCTCTACTCGGGCCGCTCGCGGCGGATGAGTTTCTTCTGCTAAGGAGTACGCCTGTCAGTCCAGGGAAACGCCCTAGACCAACCAGAACCGTCGACCTAGCGTCTTCGGCCTGTACCCCAAAGTCTTGGCACCGCGACCCTGCGGCAGAACCCGGATGGTGGTTCGAAAAACAAAAATCAAGAAAGTCCTTCAGATGGGAGAGCAAAAAATGTCAAAAGGGAAATAGTGAGGAAAATCTTTATTTGTCCATGGGCCTTGGTCTCAAATTATAGCGAAGGCGGCCAGGTGCTGTTTGGTCTTGAAACAAAAGTTCAGGCTCAGTGGTGTCCAGTCGATTTGATGGTGGCACAGTTTCTTGCAGAATATTGTCACTCTCTTGGTCTGAAACTGTGTCTTTTAAGCGTGCGTCACTGAATGGTACAAAATGAGGTACAGTGTCTGTCTCAGAGTCGGCGATACCCTCCTTGACCCACTGGTCATATGGCAGAGGCAAGGGGACTATTTTGCAGTGGGTACCATGGATCCAGTGTTTCCTCCCTTTTACTCGTACCGCTGATCTCGTCGACAGAAGAACAAGATGAGGGCCGATCCAGCGAGGCTCGTCGTTGCCCTTACGCTGGAAATTCCGGACCAGGACCCACGAGCCAGGGTTGATAGGGTGTCCAGGAGGTTCAGAGGCTTGGGGAAGAGTATCATGTACCTGTTGGTGCAAAACACGCAGTTTAACAGTCAAATCATACAGGTAATCGAGTAGTACTGGATGCTCTATCTCACTGAACTTCGTAGGCCTCGGTACACCCCATACGTTGGCGGGACGGCCAAAAACGACCTCGTAAGGACTAAGTCCCACTCGTGAGTGTATGGTCATTCTAGTGGACAGGAGTGCTAAGGGCAGAGCGTCAGGCCATTTAAGACCGGTGCTCGCCTGAATTTTGGCCAGCTTGAGCTTTAAGGCTCCATTGTAGCGTTCTACTAGTCCAGCTGATTGGGGGTGATTTGCAGCGTGGAACTTCTGCTTTATCCCTAGCCCTTCACATACATTCTTCATCACTTTACCCACAAACTCACTTCCATTATCACACCATACCATTCTTGGCATTCCAAACCTAGGGAAAAATTCCTTTACAAGGGCTTTGGCTGTGGATAGGGCAGTGTTATCTTTCAGAGGATAAGCCTCTATCCATTTTGAGAAAGCACAAACAACCACCAGTACATATTTCAGGTTGTTGCATCTTTCCATGTGAATAAAGTCCAGCTGCAAAACTTCGAATGGACATGATGGGGGTGCAAAGTGACCAGCTGGAGTTGGGGTTCCCCTACCAGGGTTGTACTTCAAGCATACTATGCAATTCTTGACCACATTCTCTGCACACTTGGGAATCCCAGCATTCTGCCATACTGGAGCCAACAACTTGCATATACCTTTCGTACTGATATGTGCCATTCCATGTGCCATAGTAACCACTGGAAGCACATATGCATCAGGCAACAACCATCGCCTATGTTCTGTCAGATCAGTCCAACAACCATTCTCATCCAACTTACCCATACTTTCTCTCCACTTGCTTAACTCTTCCTCGGTGGCTTCAGCCTGAAGCGACTTCACACTCTCTATTGTGTTCTCACACATCCCAACATCATTAACCCATCTTGCGGGGCCTGCAACATACATTCTAGTCTTCACATTCTGTGCCGTTTCTTTCGCGGTCTCATCAGCAAACGCATTCCCACGTCCAACATCATCTGTGACTTTCCTGTGCGCACTGCATTTCATGATCGCAACTTGCAACGGTAGGGTCAGTGACTCAAGGAGATCATTCACCAACTTGCCATTCTGAATTTTAGCTCCATGCGACGTTAGGAACCCACGCTCTTTCCACAAACGCCCAAAATTATGAGCCACGCCAAAGGCGTACTGGCTATCTGTGTATATGTTCACTCTCATTCCTTCAGACAACACACATGCTCTCGTGAGGGCGATTAATTCTGCTGCTTGGGCCGAATTATGTGGCACCCGTGCAGTTTCCACAACCGTGTGTAGAGTCGTGATAGCATATGCAGCAGTCGTGTCACCATTAGGGAGCTTGAAGCATGAACCATCTACCCATAAAGTGCCATCACACTCAGTCAGGGGAGTATCCTTTAAATCTACTCTCCCTTTCGTCTCTTCTTCTGTTCTGAACAGACAATCATGTTGCTCAATCTCATCTGAGTCTGCTGGAATTGGCAACAATGTAGCTGGATTCAGCGTATTGCATCTTTTTATGTGTATGTGATTTGCTAACAGTGTAAGTTCATAACCTGATAATCGCGCACTAGTCAAGTGTTGTGTCTTGGTCCTATTTAATAATGTGTCTACAGCATGTGGAAGCATAACAATCAATGTATTGTCCATTACCAAACCAGCAGATTGTCGGATAGACATCGCTGCAGCAGCTGTCGCTCTCAGACAGCTTGGCAATGCCCTCGCTACAGGGTCCAAGGTTGATGAAAAATATGCGCATGGGCGCGGTCTGTCGCCAAAAGGCTGTGTTAACACTGACAACGCACATCCATCTTTCTCGTGAACATACAATGTAAAAGGCTTACTGTAGTCGGGAGTACCCAACACAGGTGCTGAACATAATGCATTACGCAATTCCACAAAACTTTTCTGGCACTCTTCAGACCATGGGATAGGATTCGGTGTGTCTTTGCATGTTAAGGCTAATAAAGGTTTTGCCAATAAGGAAAAACTAGGGATCCAATGCCTACAGTATGAAGTGATGCCCAAGAAAGCACGTACTTCTCTCTGTGTCTTTGGCACACTCAACTGTGCAATGGCTTGAATTCTTTCTGGGGTCAGTTTCCTTCCCTCCTTCGATAAGAGATGACCTAAGTAGGTCACTTCTTGTCGACAATATTGCAGCTTAGAGAGAGACACTTTGTGATGGAAAGCGGATAAATGGCGCAACAGTGACAATGTGGCTTCTTTACAGATCTTCTCAGTATCCGCAGCGATTAGTAAATCGTCCACGTACTGAATCAGGATAGCGCCACTAGGTAAAACAAGTGCATCAAGCTGCGCTTTCAAAGCTTGACTGTATATGGATGGACTCTCACAGTAGCCCTGTGGAGCACGTTTGAAGCGGAAGCTTCGGCCTCCCAGACTAAACCCAAAAATGTCTCTGCTCTCTTCTGCAATTGGGATGCTAAAGAAAGCATTCTTTAAATCGATCACTGAAAACCATACAGCAGAGGCTGGAATCATTGTTAACAAGGCAGTTATATCGGGGACAACTGGAAACTGTGGCACAACAATCTTATTAACCTCTCTGAGATCAATCACAAACCTGTAAACAGGTGGCTGTGAAGGATCCGTTCGTTTTAAGACAGGTAAAATCGGACTATTGCAAACGTTGCCTCTTGTCTCTTCAATCACACCTTTATTAATCAGGTCGCTGACAATGTCTAACAATGCTTTCTGGCCTTCATTAGAGATTTTGTACTGGGGAATACGTGGCAGTCTGACATTAGCCTTTAAAGTCACCACGTATGGCGGTATCTCCAAGAGGCCCACATCATTGGGACCAGTAGCCCAAAGGGCATCCGGAAGGGATGACAATTCAGGCGGCATTGTATTTTTAGACAAGTACATCGGGGAAATCACTTTCTTGCCTAATGTAAGTTGTACTCCTGAAGGAGAACAATACAGTGTAGCGTGCAAACTTTTCAACAAATCTAATCCCAGCAAATTCTCACCACAACCCGTTGTCAGGATCAGGGGTGCTTTCAGCTCACAAGGTCCAACAGAAAGTGACATGGGACTAGAAATCGGGTTCCTTACTGGGGCGCCAGAAAAACCTACTGAAACATTTATCTCGCCAGACAAAGGTGCGCCAGGGAGTTTTGAATGCATGATTGAACTCTTTGCAGCACCAGTGTCTAGCAGAAAAGGCTCCGTTACATTTGCTGTAGTCACCTCAACATACGGTCCACTCTGATCCACTGGCACTGAAACAACTCCCTCTCTTTGTCTATGGCTGTCCTAGTAATCATTATTCTCTGCATCACCGTCTTCTGCATAATAATCATTATTATAATACTGGGCCGTATTACTAGTCGCGTTAGCTTGCTGATCAAAACTATTGATGGTATTTTGAGGCGGCAGAGGACGCGCGTTCTGGGGAGCATTTCCACGCCCTCTGCCTCTAGGAGCTTGCTGACCACCCCTACCTCTTGCGCCATACGCATTACCGTTCCGCTGCATTAATTTAGGGCAACTATATTTATAATGACCTTCCTCTTTGCAGTATGAACATTGGTTGGGACCTACAGGGACACGTGGTTGATAATACCCATTCATTTGCTGATTGTTCTGAAACTGTTGGGGTTGGTGATAGACACCTTGGGGTTGCCTATAATTATTCTGACCTCCACGTGGCGGATAGGCCTGCTGTAAAAGGACCTTTGTCTTTAATTCCTTCGTTTTCTTTTCTGTTCTATCTTTCTCGTCCTTATCTCTATTTTCATAATACTGTGCAGTAGCCAGTATTTGCGCTGAAGAAGAAACAGCCCAGGAACTCTCTGAATCTTTTAACTTTTTACACAGGTCAGGAAGTAGATTCTGCACAAACTTATCCACAAATAACCGTTGGCCACCCTCAGTACTCATATCCTGCCCACTGTGGTCAATAAACGTTTCTTCAAACCTAGTAAAGAAGTCTGACACTGTCTCATCTTTCTTCTGCTTGCATGCAGATAACTTGTCCCAATTTACGCGCATCGCAGGCATTATTGTCTTCATATACGTGATGATTCTACCAGGCAATTCAGCTACTAAAGGTTCTGGTTTCGCACCACCAGTTTGTCTAGCATCAGCAGCAACAATGTTGGCCCATGTATCCCCTAGTTCTGCATTGTGATCTACATTACGAATTGATCCCCATAGAGGCTGTGGAACAACATTGCCAAACAACATGTCTATATCGGCCAGATTCATAATGCATGACCCTGCCGTCTGTGACAACTCTTTATAATAACCTGCTGGGTTCTTACGGGGATCAGGTAAGGACTGCTTAAGCGCTAACACTTCAGAGCGCTTCCATGGAACATGCACCCAAACACGCTGGAAATGCGCTGCCACAGCGGGGTTACCACCGACAGCTGCAACCGCTTCCTTCCATACCGGGGGAACTTCTCTCATAGGGTATTGTCGCGCTTTTGCCTTTTTCCCCACAAGGACCTCTTGTTCAAACAATGACTGTTGGCAATCGTCATTCCTAAGTGACAATACAACCGCAACTGCTTTATCTACTTCGCGGTCCACAATTATACCAGTTCCAAAATCGAACCTCACTCTACACAACTCCTGCGGGTTCGGATTTTTACCACTATCCTCCAATTCTTCACAGAGAATTTCGCACATTTTCTCGAACACATATCTCTGTTTAGGGGCATCCCATTGATGGAAAGTGTTGACAACTGATTCCACATCATAAAGTGAAGGAAAAACGATCCATCTACGCGCCATGTGATCTATTACCTTTTTCTCATCGGGGTTAGGCAATTGGCTGCGCAACTGCTTACGCTGTACACCAGGAGTTGCACCAGATGACCCAAAGAGAGGAGACATTAATGTAGTAACCACATTAGCTAAGCGCTGCCGCGCTGAAGGAGAAGCTGAGGCGAGAACAGGGGGAAAAACAGAGGGAAGAAAAGAGGATGTAGAGACAGGTACTGGAGTGGTGGAAGGAAGAGTGTTAGGGGAGGCAGTTACTGGATTAGGCAAAGTCGCAGGAAGTGCGGGGGCAGTTGAAAGCACAACTGGCAGCGCTTGAGAGGGCTGCGCTACAGGAATAGGAACTGGCTGCAAAGCAACTGGCGGTTGCGGCAAGGCTTGCAGTATATGCACTGGAGGCGGCATATTTACAAGCTGGGGAGGCGCCGTGGCAGTTTGAGCATACGGAGGTGGCGAACTCAACAAATGTGACATCAAGGGATCTTTCTCCTTTTCTTCTGACTCATCCTGCTTAGAATGTGGCAAAGCTGGGTAACATTTGTCAATCCCTAACTTACGCTGCCTGTGCAATTGCTCATTCATTTGCTCCTCTTCATTGTCTTTAAATTGTACAGCTGCTTGCATTACTGACATACCTCTCTCTCTTTTATTCTTTTTCGCTAATTTAATTTCCTTCTGTTTGGCTTCCTTTCGCCATAAGCGGAAAGAGTCAAACATCGCCGGCCGGGCTTTCTTCTTAAACAATTTAATTTCCAGATTATCTAAAATATCGGTATCAAAACTACCATTTTGGGGCCATTTTAAAACACCATCTTTCCTGGTGTAGTGGATCCACACTTCGTTATATGCAATGGGGCCTACGCCATGTTTTACATAGAGCTCATAAGTTGGAGTTCCAACCGGAGGAACCGGACATGATTCCTCTAGCTGGAAATCTTTTCCACAACCCAAACAGAATAATCTACCAAATAGTCCAGAACCAGGCATCTTCGCTCACTAGTCTAGATCCAAACGTCAAAGGATTATCGATTACGATAGCCTCGTGAATACACGAGTCCTCTGGTTTTGGCGTTTGCAAACTCCAAAGTACCAATTCAAATGTTCCCGAAGGATACCAAAACAAATGGGAGACGCTCCACTTATACTTAACTGAATATTGCTGATCGATGGCGTCACCAGAAGACTCTCTCGATTGTTTCGCTCTCTCAAAACTCGTCAAGGGTCCAAAACAGGTCGATTAATCAGGGCAGCAGTCCTTCGTAGCCGTCGGGACGCGGAGAACCTCGCAGAAAAGACTTTCGGACCACGTCGACATGCAGGGGTCGATGAAGTGGCGGCCTTCCTCCGGAATTTCCACACGAAGCTCCTCACGAACCTCTGGCTTGGACTGGTACCGCTGAAATCGTCCCGAGTTGGGCGCCAAACTGAAGTACTGGGTATTTTAGACCCAGCGGTGCAGGGGCACACACCCTATGACTTCTGGGTTTCACCCTGTTCCGGACCTACAGAAACACAGAGTCTTCTGGGTGAAGTCAAAGAATCGTTTATTGGCTGCAGACCAATGACAGGTATCCTAGAAGTACAACAGCGTGTATGTGTTCTCAGGAGACTGCTGCAAATCATAGGAACGGACTTCTCCTTAAGTACAAAATATCATGCTCCAGGCACACATTCCTTGGTTTACGATATGGCCATATAAAGGTATACATTACAAACGAAAAAGCAGAGTCATGATGACCATCCCACATTCCAGTTCGGCCAGCCCACAATGATTTACACAGTAAGGTTCAGATCCCACGTTTGATGTAAAGAGACCCCCCAATAAACATGAGCATCTCCTGTTTTGGGAAACAAGTCATAAAGCAGGAACAAGCAGGTGTGGAAGAGATTAGCCGGGGGATTGTGTAGAATGAAAGGGTTTTATGACGGGTCAAGCCCTGATGCTAATCACAGGTGGACGGAGGAAGGGGAGCTCGTGAGACCGGTTTGACCCAGGGCAGCAGAGCCAGCTGCCCAGGTCACAGAGAAGTCAGAGGGAAAGCCCATTTACTGTGAGGCCCGTATTAACTCCATCATAGCCTATGTGAGGGCAATGACAAGATGGCCACTGTTTCCAAAATGGAACCCGCGTAGTGGAGCAGAATAACGTGTACACAGTGCATTCATAGCTAGAACGGTATATAAAGCACTCGTACATGCCGCATTTACCATTTGCGGTTCGCTAATACCAAGATAGACAGGGGTAGGGCCCTGTCCCCTACGCGGTCCCGAATATTAAAGTACGACACTCTGTCCGGGCAGCTTACTTCGCCAATGAAATCAAGTTAAGTCACAACCCAGCCAAGTGTATCTTCAAAATACTTAAGGATCTCAAAGTTATGAAAAACTCTACTGCCCCAGTGATTATGTCTGAGCAACATTGTGAGGACCTTGCCACTTTCTTTGTTAATAAAGTGGAAACAATCTATAAGTCTTTCCCTTTGGCTCTTCCTTCTCCTACTGCCCCTCACGGACCTCCTCCTATTCATTCTCTGGAGGTTATTCCTTCCATCTCGCAGGATGAGTTTTTACTACTGAGTGGTAAAGTTAAATCTGGCTCTCCTGCAGACCCTCTGAAGCCTGCCCAGTTCAGGGACTCCCTATCTGTGCTCCTGGCACCTTTGGGCCAGGTTGCTAATACATCTTTTTCCACAGCTGTTGTCCCTGAGCTATGGAAGCAGGCCAAGGTAGTTCCTCTACTTAAAAAACCTTCACTGGATCCGGCAAAGTTGGAAAACGTTTGTCCTATATCTCTCCTACCATGGGTAGCCAAGATTGCTGAGGCTCACACTAATAACATCTTAACGGGGTTCTTGAACATTAATGGCACCGTGGACCCCTCCCAGCTTGGCTTCCGCCCTGGTCACAGTACGGAGACTGCTCTCCTGGCTGTGACCGAAAACATCTGTGGACCATTCTCGATGCAGGGCACACTGCTGCACTGATACTGCTCGACCTCAGTGCCACATTTGACACGGTCTCCCACAAGATTCTTTTACATCGTCTGAAGGAGGCCGGTGTCGTTGGCCTAGCTTTGGAATGGTTCAGATCTTTCCTGTCAGAAAGAACATTCCAAGTGATGGCCCCCCCTTTTCTCTCCCATGTCCAGTCCATCGGGCAGGGCATGCCTCAGGGCTCTACTCTGAGCCCTGTACTATTTAATCTGTACGTTCAACCTCTTGCTACGGTGGCTAGGGACAAAGACCTTACCATGGTCTCGTATGCTGATGACACGCAGTTGGTGGTGGCCCTCTCCAACGACTCCACGTGGGAGACCTCTAAATTTAGGAGTGGTCTGGCGGCAGTCGCGGATTGGATGACCACCAACTGCCTCCAGCTTAACGCCAATAAATCTGAGGTGTTGCTGGTGGGGAGAGACAAGGGACTATGGAGTGAGCAATGGTGGCCCAACACCCTTGGTACTGCTCCCACCCCTAAGGCGGTGGTAAAAAACCTAGGGTTATGGATGGACTCTACACCCAGCTTCCAGGATCACACCAAGAAAGTGGCCGGCACCTGTTTCGGCCTCCTCCGGGGACTTAGCCCATTTCTGGAGTTCTTTGATCCACCTAACCGTCTGTTGATCGTCCAAGCGGCTATCTTATCTAGACTGGATTATGCCAGTTCGCTCCTCTTAGGGGCTAATCAGACAGAGGTAGTGTGCCTACAGTGAGTTCAAAATGCAGCAGCCAGAGCCCTGCTGGGGCTCCAGCGAAGCTGCTCAGCAGCCGGTGCCATCCGGCGGTTACTCTGGTTTCCTATGGCCAAGCGGATCAAATTCAATTCTCTCTGCTTGTCCTTTAAAATTCTGAAGCTCGCGTCTCCTGGGCTTTTGGCCAACTTGCTGGTACCTTATGTCCCTATGCGCCAGCTGCGCTCTTTGGGGCAATACTTGGTTGTTGCCCCTCGAGTGAACCGTCTCCGTGCTGGGGGACGGTCCTTCCGTTGTTTGACAGCCAAATTGTGGAACTCCCTGAGGTTTCAGATTCACAGTCTGGCTAGCCTGCTGGCCTTCCGAAAAGCCATTAAGACTTACCTTTTCCCCGTGGCCTAGTTCCTATC
Organism: Triturus cristatus; assembly: GCF_964204655.1. Classification (NCBI taxonomy): domain Eukaryota; kingdom Metazoa; phylum Chordata; class Amphibia; order Caudata; family Salamandridae; genus Triturus; species Triturus cristatus. The sequence continues at coordinate 317,540,958 of NC_140586.1, read as the reverse complement.
CTCGATGTTCACTGCTTTTAGCGCGGGGATGCCAAGTTCTTAGCCTCTATGTTACACTGCTTTCAGTGCCGGGACGCCTCTTCGCTGAGGCAGCTATTCCACTATATAAGTCTAGTTAACATTAACGTACAGACAGAGGGTGAGTGGAAAATTAATCTCTGTCTTATGTTTTTATTTTATTGTCTTGAGTAGCATTTACCTTCTTGAAATCCCTCCTGAAGGAACCCCTGTGTAGGTTTAACATTAACTTGACCCGCACAATCCTCTTTTTTTGTTGATACTATTGAACTTAATATCTAATTTTCCCATCTTTGTGTGTTTTTTCAGTCACAGTATTGTCCGTCTTCAGTGTCGTCTGTATCTACGGAGCAGTGGCTTCTCTTGGAAACTGCATTTTCAGCAAGGACCTGATTCCCATGGGACTACCTCTCTTCAAGGTACAGTGATAAGTACATGCAATATGTTACGATTACTATTCTTAAAATAATACTCAGTTCCGATAAATATGTCTCTCAAATAACCAGTCCATCTTAGCCCTCTAACTCTGGGATGTGAATGTGCTGCTCAAGGGCAGTTCTAGGTGGCACTGTCTCACCCCTTGTTTACTCTTTGTCCTTTTAGGAAACAAAGTCAGAGGAGAAAGTTGAGGCGTCTGACTCCTGCGTGTGTCCTGATTCCTATCGCACCAGCAGTCTAAGGACCATCGCCGGCCTGCTGGACCAGGGTGGGGTGTGTGGGGTCCCCACAGACACGGTCTATGCCCTGGCGGCCTCCTGCAAACACCCCGAGGCCATCCAGAAGATTTACACCATCAAGGTGAGCACTGAGGAGCGGACTTCCGGCAGAATTCACCCGAGGCTGAGACAGATGCTCTGTCATTCAAGAATAAGGCACACCTTTTACTAGAACAGTTAGAAATCACCCTGTGGGTGGAGACATTGTCATGGAAACGTCAAGGTGAAAACAGTCTGCAGGGGTGTGATTACCATGGTGATACCAGCTTGGAGTATGTATAGTTGGATATATTGTCATTTAAATGACAGGGTAAAAACATTCTGCAGGTGAGGGTATCCATGGTAATATCTGCCTAGAAAGTTCCATCGCCAAAACTTTTTTTTAAAAAGGAAAGCAGCCAGGTTAAATGGTAGCTTGTCATGCTTTGCGAGCAGAGTGTGAGATGGGGGTGAAACGGGAAGTGTGGGCTCCAGTCCACACGAGCCCTGGGTTAGGGGCAGAAGAGCCTTGCGAGATGCTATCACATGTACGAGATAGATACTAATGCCCCAGATTACACAGTGAGTCTACATTCTCAGACTAGGGAACCTACTGTGCAGATTCCATTGCATAGAACTCTGTGGCCAGTGTCTGTCTGCTGTAGGACTTTAGAAAGAGAGTAACAAAGAACAAGGGAACCCTGTGTGTCAAGCGGGACCGAGGGTAATAGTGTATTGCAAGAGACGTAGGTCCCTACCAAACAACATAAGTATATAAGCACATAACTACAATTAGAGCTGTGTGGTACTTCCAAATGGAAAGGTTTGTATTTATTTAAACATGCAGTAAAAAGGAACAATAACATTGAAAGTCCAATGGCTAATGTGACGGGTATGGAAATCAACAGATTTCCAGACCTCAGGTATTTGCATCAATATGTGACATAACGATACACATTTAGAACAGTCACAATGCCAAAAGACAACTTGTGCTCCACATAAATTATCATACATTAGGGGCCACGGTGTAAGTGTCATTAGAAGGCCATACAGGCTTTTAACTTGCACAATCTGTTGGCTACCACTAGAGACTTTTAGTTTATTTACAGAGGTGGTGTGACTGGGTCTAAGGTCACTTATGTATCACGTGATCCTGCACATAATTTCTGGAGGTCCTGACCTCCCCCTCTGTCTCTAAACCATTAATTTCTCCCTTTTCTTCCATTCTCTGCAGGACCGACCCCTGGAGAAGCCCATCTGTATCTGCATCTCCCACCTGGACCAGCTGCGGGCCGTGAGACCCCCATTCAGCCCTCTGCTTTGGGACTTCATGGGGAGCGTCTACCCTGGGGGTATCAGCTGCATTGTCCAGAAGGGGGAGTGGCTGAAGAGGATGGGTGAGTGTAACCTCTTCTGCATGGTCTGTTTCCTTCTCCAAAGAGGGGTGGGATGAGGATGGTAGAGGGGTGAGGGCTACAAATGCCCGAAGTTGTGCCTGGGGAAATTCAGGGATGTGCTCACTCCATGTACGTGCTGCTAGTCTAGACCATGCTTCTTCTCCCCCGCCCACCAATGTGCACTGACTCCCATCTCATGCAGGAATTACTTGCACCTATCACTCCATTCAACCCCCAATGTCTATAGACCCCCATCTTATGTAGCTATGGTATGTACATTTCAGGGTCTATTCACCCCTTAATGTCTACAGACCCCCATCTCGCGTAGCTATTGTATATACATATCAGAGTTCATTCAGCACCCCTAATATATGCATACCCCAGCTCATGCAGATATTATCTGCACATTCACCCCCTGATATCTACAGACCCCCATCTCATGGGGGTATTACATGTATCATGGACCCCCTGATGTCTACAGACCCCCATCTCATGCAGGCATTGCATGTACATTCACCCTCCTGAAGTTTACAGACCCCAATCTCATATAGCTATTTCATGTGCATATTAGGGTCCAGTGACCCCCATTTTGTGTAGAGGCCCCTATCGCATGGAGCTATTGCATTTACATATCAGGGTCCAGTCCCCCCCTTAATGTGTAACGACCCCAATCTCATGCAGGTATTACATGCACATTCCCCCCTAAAGCACACAGACCCCCATTTCATGTACACATTGCATGTACATAGTATATATATTATGTATATATGTGTGTGTGTGGGGGGTGTATGTGTACATGTGTGTAAAACAGATTGAGAAATATATGTGACTCGCACAATTCCTGACTAAAACATTAATTAAACCCCACAGCAATGACAAAACAAAGAAAGGTTGCTTTTGGTATACTATGGCTGTATAAGATGTTTTGTGTGATGAGTCAGTGTACTTTTCAGTTGTGAAACAGTCCCTCGCGCTGACAGAATGATATATCAAACAGCCATAAAATTATGTAAGACAGAAATACTTTTCAGGCTGAAGTCTTTTTTAAAGAGTTGTTAACAATATGTATTGCAGACATCTGGCCTCTCAAGATATAACAAACAAATGTGTGCATGCCTTTCACAGTATTGTAATCAGCCGCGGTCCGTGCAGGTAACAGCGGTGGGGCCTCGTTGGGGGGATTTCGAGGGATGATGATGAGGGAAAATTAATTATTTATTTAATTTTCCCTCGGCATCGTCCCTCAAACCCACCCCCCCATTGCGGCCCCACCACTGTAACCTGCATGGACTGTGGCTGTTTGTAATGCTTTAGTAGAACTTTTATACTAAATGGACAATGTGTGCCCACTGCACAACTAGAGCAATCACGTATTCAAAGACCCTAATTAATTCTTGATGTTCTGAGGCTAGACCATTCAAACATCTGCTCAAATTAAGCACAACCAAATGAAGTCATCACTGTACAGCATCTCTGTTCATGATGCTGAGCAGAAAACATAGTCTAACACAAATGCTCACTCACTCACATCTGACTTGTTGCTGATTAATTTTGCTATGTTCTCCTTCTGCAGGAGTTGGACCAGCTTATGACATTGTGGGCACCAAAGACTCCATCATGATCCGAGTGCCGGACCACACTATCTCTGCCCACCTGACCGACATGACCGGCCCACTGGCCATCACTTCTGCCAATCCCAGTGGGGAGTGTGACAGCACCCACCATGACATGGTCATCTCGTGAGTACTCATTCCGAACAGGGGCTGAAATCAGGAAAAGGTTTGAGTGGGCCTTCTACGGAAGAGATGGTGCCTGGGGTTTGAGAGTTACTAGATGGCTACTAGGAGCTAAGGGCAGGGGCAAGGATTGTGGAGGTGCGTGAGCTGAAGAATCTGAAAGGTGAAAGGAAGAGTGTGGGACTATTGATGGGTGGTGAACTATTTTGAAGAGTTTAGTTTTTTTTAAGCATATGACTAGACTTGTGCTACTGGAAAGTGAATGGAGGGAAAAGAGTGTTAGTGATATCTCACGCATATGTTTTAGGGTATTTGAGATGCTTGGCATAAGCCTATATGTGGGCGCATTAAACCAAGGTGTATTTGACCAGTTGAGCTTGAGGTCAGGTAGATGGTTATCATCCTCCGGCTTTCCCCTAATCCCCAGCACCTGAGCCTTTGTCTATTATTACTTTAAATTAGTGATTTTGTATTTCCTCTCTGTGTTTCAGGCGTCTACGGCACAAGCTGGAGGGGGTGCTGTGTGATGGGGACTCCTACGAGATGGTGGGCTCCACTGTGGTGAACTGTCTGAGAATAGACGAAGGTGGGTCTCAACCAATGCTTGTTTCTGTTTCATCTCTGTCCCCTGCTACTCCCAACGTAGACTCAGGAGCATCTGTGGATGTGAACAGGGAGCTCTGCTCCCCCTCCCCTCCCCACACACCAAACATCTGCCATGAGATTTGGGAAAAACCAGTCCTGATCCAATGTATTCTTGGTGTCCCAAGGCATACAGACGTACAAAGCCCAGACTGAATTGACAGATGAAACACTAAAGGGGCCAGGATGAATGCGTAACAAAAAGAAAAAAAAATTCCAAGTGCTTGTTCTAAGTTTGCAGGGATGCCACTGGAGGTTTCTTACCTCTGCCAAATCCTGACCCCTACTTTCAACTTTACAAGCATTTCTCTTCATGATTAGTCTGCACTATTGGTGTACCATCTTGCATAATTTGTTTCACAACATTTCGCTAAAATTACATGAACGGTGTGAAATATAGTTCGCCTTTATCTTGCATGACATTTTAATGGTAGTATATACCGCACATGAAAAAAGTCATGTTAGATACTGGCAGAAGACTTAATCAGTGAAAAATGTCTCTTATGGGGACATTTAATGCTCAAAGTTATCTCCAGTGAAGAATAAATGATGCAAATTGCATAATGCAAATTTGGCAAATTTAGTAATAGTGATTACAAGTTCACTCAGACTTAGTCAGCACATGGACCCAGTAAGACAATACCCCCAAGGTGGGCTCTTTTATATTTCACCCAAACTCATTATTCTTTCTCAGAGACAATCCCACCCTGCCCAAGTTACCCAATTCCTGCAGGCCCTTTCTCTGGTCCCATCTGAAAATAGAGACCTCAGAATCACAGATTCTGACATGCAGATTTATAAAATAGTGACCATACACAAATAAACACAAATGTCTCTTTAAGAGCATTAGACCTGCTAAACGTTCCTAATTCCAGTGAGACTCACGTCCTAATTATTGGAATACAGAGTTAACTTACTATTCCATCTCCTGTCTGAGTTTATTGGCCAAGTGCTTGAAAGCGAGTTTACTGCAGGTCGACATTTTTGCAGGGAGATAGTTGTGTGTGGAGGATATTTTGGCCTTGAAAGTTTTTGAGTCTGTGTTTTAGCAGTTTGTTGATTCCATGATATCCCACCCTGTCCCAGTCATTTAATATCTCCTTGAGGGCGCACACCGCACACTTTCTCCAGTCAGTATATGCCACGTGAGAGGGCGGTTCCCTCCTGTACTCCGTCACCCATTGGTTCCTGGGGGTCGATCCGCACCGTGCTCATTATGCTTGTCTCTTCTCCTCCCATTGCTGCTCACAGAGCTCACACCCGTCCAAGCTCTCTCAATCTCATGCTGTTGTGCTTCTTCCTTTCCAGGGATCCTGAGCATCGTGAGGGAGGGCTGCGTCCCCACCACCCATGTCATGCAGACGTTCGAGCGGGTGAAGAACGCGCAGGTGTGAGGCTACCACGTGCTACGACCAGTCTTGTTCTACTGACCACAGCAGCATCCGCACAAGCCCTGAGCCAGCTGCCATTTGCACTTTAATTGCCGGAAATGAAAGCATCACATTCTGAGGCCGGATATCCGCGTTGAGCCTGAGCTGAAGGGAAGACATTGCCAGAACAGACTTACAGACGGCAGTGGAGTCAGACATTCTTACAGACAGCTCACAATACTATTTGTCAGAATGCTTTAGTTGGATTGATATGCAGATGTTTTCTACTCTTCACTCTCCAACAGGGCATTGACCTGAAAGTCAGTGCTTGGTGATGTGTACAGCGTCAGATTCTCGATTCCACACCCCTCAGGATGCACCGGCTAAGATCCAATGTACATATACTGTTGCATTCTGTTTGCGTTCTTTGCTTGAATATTATATTTTACCCTCTGTCCTTAAAGTAATTTTTATTTAATGCTGATACCGATGTTGATGAAAAATTCTATTTATTTTGCTACTCTGAGGATGTCTGGTCCTGTCAGAAATCTCACCAGGCTCGTGTGACAGAATACTGTCAGAGCCAGACATCCCATATTGTTACAACCAGAACTATTGACTTCACTGGATGGTGCTGGCCACCCAATCGAGAGGAGCTTCAAGAATCACTGATAGAAGATTTTGAGTCTTAGGGACCTACAAATAGTATTTAACTTATTTAATATATTGGAGTTTGTATTTATTGAAATAAAATAGCCCTTAAAAAGAAACTGTCTTTTCTCTTTGCTGTCAGGGGGACCCTTACCATGAATCCTCCTGTGATGCAGCTGTGAAAGAAAGGTGTCATGTGTGTGTGAGTGTGTGTGTGCATTTATTGCGCAAAAGTCTATAAAAGTGGTATAAAACCCTTATTTACCATGAAGTTTGGAAAATATTTCATAGTTTTCATTGAAATATGGTGTTATCATCATAATCACAGCCCCAAAAAGCACTCTGCAGCAGAGCTTTACCATTGTCTAGGCTACTAGATTTAGGCTCAATGGAAAACAAAAATATGTGCCATGGTTATCAAAACCAAGTGGAAAGAAAAGGCAAATTATGTAGCACATTCTCTGAAAATATTATTTTTATCTATTTGAGGTACAAACAAAATTTTCTGTTGAAATTTGCAAATTATGTTTTAAATGTGATAAATTACACAGTACACTCTGCAGCAACAGAATCACATAAATTCAAAACCCTTTACTGTTGCCCATTATCTTCGCTTTTATGTTTGCCTTCAAACCCATCCAGTCTGCTCACATACAAACACTCATGCACGTTCATTTGCTTCCTAATCCTGCAGTTAGCCCTAAGGCTTTCCTGCGAATCTCCCTCTACACTCAATTTCAAAATCATGCTTGATCTGAAATATTCATATAAACTTATCATGCATATGGTCACTATAGCAGACTGCAATCTCACATGAATCTCGTGTGAAGCAAGGAGCTGTGTTCAATGCTCCGGGTGGGGACCGACATTTTGGGTAGTGACAGGTCAGCGCTGTAGCTGCCACGGTCCTCACGCTCGCCCCTAAGTGAAAAGGGGCGGATGACCTGACGGCGCAGCGGAACTGAACCTAACGGGTGACGCATGCAGTCCAATTCTCGGCTGTGGCGCCCAGAACGCTTGTGTTTTTAAAAAGGTTACGTTGGGAATTTTGCACATTCTTTTTTTTTAAACTTAAACTGCTGACTGCAATTTTACCTGAATCTCGTGTGGGGCAAGGAGCTGTGTTCAATGCTCCGGGTGGGGACAAACATTTTGGGTAGTGACAGGTTAGCGCTCTAGCTGCCATGGTCCTCACACTCGCCCCTGAGTGAAAAGTGACGGATGACGCGACCACGCAGAGGGCGCACCTAAGACAAGCCCGTCTGCGCCCATCCGCGCCCGAACGGGTCCAGGGGCCAGGACTCCTGGCTCTCCAGCAGGGACATCTTAAGGATTTTGGGGGCCCTGGGCCAAACATATTTTGGGGGCCCCTGTTCAGAACAGCTTTGAATTTATGATCCAATTTGAGCCACTCTTTCCCACGCAGTTTCTGTTTCCTCAGCGGTAGGATTTAGAATTTCTTGCCGTGCAACTAGGTTTTTAATACTTTTTAAACTGTATATGTGTGGCTGAATTACTCTGTGCTTTTTAACAATTTCTCCTACCTACGCGCACTTGCACTTTTCTTGATTCTGCTTGCATACACCTCCTTAGCTGCTCCAATTCGCATCTCGCTTTTCCTCCAGTCCTGGTCCGCCGCAGCTGATACGCCGATTTTGCAGAGGGCTGGGGCTACTATCGGGCTTCTTACTTTCGCCCACCCAGTTTCCACTTCCTCAACTGTGTTAGCGATCCAGTTTGCATCATATGCATTAGCCTATATATTCCCGATGCAAATGGACGCACGCAGCTGACAGCGGTAGGATTTAGAATTTCTTGCCCTGCAACTAGGTTTTTAATACTTTTTAAACTGTATATGTGTGGCTGAATTACTCTGTGCTTTTTAACAATTTCTCCTACCTATGCGCACTTGCACTGTACTTGATTCTGCTTGCCTACACCTCCTTAGCTGCTTTGATTCGCATCTCGCTTTTCCTCCAGTCCTGGTCCGCCGCGGCTGATATGCCGATTGTGTGGAGGGCTTGGGCTACTATTGGGCTCCTCACTTCTGCCCACGCAGTTTCCACTTGCTCAGCTGCGTTAGCAATCCAGTTTGCATCATAGGCATTAACCTATTTATTCCCGATGCAAACTGACGCGCGCAGCGGGCGTGCTGCTGGTACGCCGAACGCTTGCCAAAGGCAAGCCGGTCTGCGCCCGGAGGTGTCTGGTGCCGGCCATGCTGTTCAGTTCCCCTCCGGTGAGTTTCTTCCACTATATTACAATAAGGAAAAACTGCTTAGCCTTAGGCGGCTACCATTATGTCAGTGTACAGCGGCTGATCCGAGCTTGGAGGTAGACTTTTGATGTAATAAGTGAAACTGGTCTCTCCTCCAGCCCAGGAAACTCATACCCAAAATCCTCACACACAACAATAAGTATAAAAACAATAAGAAAACAGAGGACTTAAAGGCCACCCTTTTAAGTTGTCGCTCTAAGCAAAAGCATGAACCACACATTTATCGCCTACTTTTAGACGAACAGCCTGATCTTTTATTTCTCACTGAGACCTGACTGTCTGAAGCCTCCAACCCTACTATCACCTCAGCCATCCCTACGGGTGATTAAATCCTTAGGAGGGACCGACCGAGTGGGAAGGGGGCGGTGCCGCCATAATTTAAAAAACTAGACTGCTCTTCCATCCCAATGGAAAACATTTAGGGCGCAGAGTCCTTAGTCTTCCGCTGTACCTTATCCCCCATCATAGCATAGCTGGTTTTCTGATTTACAGACCTCCCAGTACAATTGGAAATTTTATTACTACGCTTAATACAGCCACCACCTCCCGGGCCATAAATTACAACAACTGCTTCATTCTGGGAGATTTCAATATACATATGGACAATGGAAAAGACCCTCAAACAAATTCCTTGTCGGAAACGCTGCAGGCCTGCAACATGTTCCATCTATTTCTTCGGCCACCCATGACAAGGGCCATACCCTAGACCAAATCTTTCAAAACTTTGACATATCAGTAAGCTTACCTCTTCCCATTACCTGGTCTGACCACCTCCTATTAAAATTCGCCATTCCCAACTCTGCCACAGCCCCTCGGGCTAACGCAGGGCAGAGGGTCCCTAATTACACAACGTTCCACAAAATATCTATCTCAATGTTAGCAGACACGCTCGGTCGTTCCTCACCGGAGCTGTCTGGCTGCCCTGACTCAGACGCCCTCTCAATAGATTCATGGCTCCGAACCAACATTGATGCAGCGGTACCGGTTGTTTTCAACTCCTCAAAGAGGTTGGCCCCCCCAGCTCCATGGTTTAACGATTCCCTCCGATCTAACAAAATAAATTGTAGAAAAATGGAATGGAAATGGCATAAATCCTAGCTACCTGAGGAAAGGAAGATGTATATCGATACATTAAAAGCTCATTACATTCTCGTGAAGGCAGCCAAGTAAAACTTCTTTCAAACCAAGATAGAAAATGCCCAAAATAAGAGTAATGAAATCTTTAGCATAGTTAAATCCTTTACTGCCCCGAAAGCCAGCACAAAGGAAGGGCCATGCACTGAAGAATGGTCTAAGCAAATAGCTAAATTCTTCCACAAAATGATCTCCGTGATCCAACAAGCCTTCACTAACATCTCAGAGGAAGAACTGACCTTCTACCTTAGTTCTAATAGCAAATTTCACCTCTTGGATCCTCCATCTCTACTAGCTTTCCATGAGTTTCAGCTTGAAGAGTCACTGACCCTTCTCCAAAGCATTATGTCTGGCTCTCCTATGGACCCATGTCCAGCGAATATCCTGAACCTATTAGCTCCCACCAAAAACTCCACGGTAAACCAGCTCTTTAATGCTTCCCTCTCCTCAGGCAACATGCCGAAATGTGGAAGAATGCTAAGATTATTCCACTGATAATAAAGGCTAATGCCAAACCGACGGACCCTGCCAACTACAGGCCAATTTCCCTTCTTCTGGCCCTCTCCAAAGTATTAGAGAAGCATGTAAACAAGGCCCTTCAAAAACACATTGAAGATGGGAAGCTCCTTTATGAGTACCAATCCGGTTTTAGGGCTAGCACAGTACGGAGTCCGCTCTGCTGGAAGTGACTGAATTTTTCAAGGGTAAGCTGGACCAGGGAGGCAAGGCTGTTTTGATGCTGCTCGATCTGTCGGCGGCCTACGATACGGTCCCACATGAAAGGCTCCTGGACAGACATGCTAACATCGGCCTGGGGACACCGCCTTAACATGGATGTCATCCTTCTTGGCAAATAGATCTCAGGACATCTGTCTCCCCCCTTTCTTAGCCCTGGTTCCGGCCATGAATGTAGGTGTCCCTCAGGGCTCCATTCTCAGTCCTACCTTTTGTAATATATATCTATCCCCCCTTGCATTTCTGGTAGAGGAAGAGGGCACCAAAATTGTTTCCTAATCTGATGACACTCAGCTGATTTGTACGTGTGAGAAAGGAACCAACTTTGACGGGGCAAAGATTAGGTCTTGCCTCACAAAGGTTTTTAACTGGCTTAAGATCAATCAGCTGAAGTGCAATCCTGACAAAACTGAAGTTGTTTTCTTTGGTAATCCAGAAACGCCTGACTGGAGCTTTTGGTGGCCATAAGGAATTGTCATAGAAAATACACTCTCCATGCGCTTTCAAATCCAAAATCTAACTGGCGTTTGCTTTGGCATACTCTGGATGCTAAAAAAAATCCTGCCACTGTTACCGCTTGAGAGCAGAAAGACTGTGGTACAGGCTCTGGTGACATCAAAGCTTGACTATGTCAACAGCTTGTACCTCGGTCTTCCCAAATCCCTTATCCAGTGCCTACAAGTGGTACAAAATGTGGCGGCCAGAGCCATCCTGAGACCTAAACCCAGATCTAGTATGATCCCTATTCTTAAGTCTCTACACTGGCTCTGCATAAAAGAACGGATCGACTTTAAAGCGATGACCATTTTCTTTAAAGCTTTCCAGGGCTTAGGAGCCGGCTACCTAAATTAGCACGTTAATCGCTACACAGCATCTAGACCCCTAAGATCTTGCAATGTCAACCTGGCCATCGTGCCTAAAATATGCTGTGCCCGCATTGGAGGCAGATCCCTCGGCTTTCTAGGAGCAAAATTGTGGAATAGACTCCCTGAGTCTCTGAGACTAACCAGCGACCTACTCTCTTTCAGGTAGAACTTAAAAACCTGGCTTTTTAATAACTGATGGGTCATTTACGCACATTTTCCACCCGCTTTCACGCGTCAGGGCACTCTAGTCTGAGTAGTTGCTCACTTTATTAAATACACTATTTAATTTCATTAGGTCCCTGGCAGTCCAAATTCTAAGGGCCTTATTTATCAGGCCTTGCTTCACTTTTATGCTGCCGGTGCGTTACTTTTTGTGATGCACCGGCAGCGTGATAAATGTGCCATGTTGCTCCCTATTTACAAAGTGTCGCATCTGGGCAGATGCGTCACTTTGTAAACCTCTGCACCACATTATACCTACACCAGGTATAATGTATGCTGGGTGGGTGTTGCCCCGCAAAAAGCCTCGTAGAAATCTATGAGAACTCAGTGCGCCACTTCTAGGACGCCATTACGTCAATATCTTACACCTGCCTCACAGCAGGCATAAGACTGATGCAGGCCCTTTCACTTGAGGCTTGCCCCATGTGAAAGGACACATTGCTGGAGTTGCGTCTTATTTCAGACACACCCCAGCAATGCATCACTTTTGCGCTTACAGATACGTCAGAAATACTAACGTATCTGTAACTCCTTGCGACATGATGCGTCATACAGTAAATATGACGCATCCATCATGTCGCAAGGAGGGCGCACTAAGTAGTAACACATCCCTGTTTTCACACAGCGATGCATCACTTCTCATAAATAAGGCCCTAAATGTGTTTACATCGAATATTCAGGGATAGTTATGTGTGTTTTCAATATTATAACACAGCAGCAGCTCACCAATATTACTGCAAATAATCTTTGTGACACCCTCCCATTTCTTATATGTTAGGCCTTGTTTTGATGTAAAAGAAACTTTTTTATGTATATTGCATGAAACATAAACAAAACATTTCTCTGCAAAATGGCTGTACTAGACTAGACTCACACATAGGGTACATAAAAAAATTAATTAATTGAAAACAGTCTTTAAAACAATCTGTTTAAGAAATATTCAAGGTCATTAAAGCAAAACACTGGAGAACGGAGCTGACCCTGAAAGGCTGGGGCCCTGGGCCAGAGCCCACTTTGCCCATGCATTAAAACGTCTCTGCTCTCCAGAGAGGACACGTTGCTCTTACAAGGCAGCTCAGTTGATCAATCTCAAAGGAACGGAGGCGCAGGTGTGTAATTAAACCCTTGGGCCGCCTTTTGTTAATAATAAATGCCCGCACTGTACACTAGTACTTGATCCCTAACTTTCAGTAGGTCAGATTCCTCTTTATAATGTAGCTTATAAAATGTGCATGCTGAATTGTCGCTCGCTTTACAAACATGCCATTGAAATCCGGCTAATTTTGGAGGAAGAAAATCCGGATGCGATGTTTCTCACGGAAACTTGGCTCACTGGTTCCTTAGACCCAGTAGTGGTCCAGGCTCTTCCACCGGGCTACATAATCCAAAGAGAAGATTGTATTTTGAGTAGAGGAGGGGGCCTTGCCATTATCCATAGGGATACCTTTAGCTGCCGGATCAAAGAGGGTTTGATCTCTGATTGTGAAAGTATTTCGTTCGCTATCTGCTTTTCGCATACCTGTACCTTCTCCGGGGTTTTAGTTTATCAACCTCCAGGAGCTATCGGCCATTTTAATAGCGACCTACCTGAAATATTAGCCAAATCAGTGATCTCCTTGCCCAATTTTGCGGTATTGGAGGACTTGAACATCCATTTTGATGATATTTCCTCACCCAATGCGGAGGAATTGCTCGATAGCTTAGGTGCCCTCTCACTTAATCTGAAAGTGAACAGTCTAACTCACCTTAAAGGTCATCTACTCGATCCTATCTTCACCAACATTAATAGCTTAATAGTGGAAAATCCCACTCCACTACCGTGGACAGATCACTACCTAATACCTTTTTCATGGTCCACTTTGACTAGTGACCCAATTCTGGATCCGGTAAAGAAGCTTAGCCGTAATTGGTCTAGGCTCCCTATTGAGACATGGGCATCTACTCTTAACAGTACGTGCCCAGTACTGAAAGACGACCCAGAATCGGCCAACCATGAATTCAATGAATGGATCGAAGCATCTCTGGACTTGGTGGCTCCGAAGAAGTGGACAACCAACAAGAAGGGCCCCAAGAGCATTGTATGGTCCACTCCTAAACTCAGATAATTAAAATTAAAATGCAAACAATCAGAGAGGCAGTGGAGGAAAGATTTTTCAGACGAGAGGAAGTGCGTCTACAGGGAAGCTATAAAAATCTATAAATTAATAATCAGCAAAGCCCAATCCCTGTATTATGCAACTAGGATTTCCTCAGCGTCCAACTCCCCGTGGGAAATTTTTAAGATTGCTAAATCCCTAATTACCCCCCGCCTCCAGCCTCACCCGTTGTCGATACCTTAGGATGTTGCAATAATATAGCAGAATTCTTTTTTAAAAAAATTCAATCCATTTATTCAGCATTTCAGCCAATAACCACCCCTTTAAAGGTCCCCCCATCAGAAAATTAGTCAAATTCACTTGATACTTGGTTGGACATCTTTCCTCCTCTGGATATAAAATCCCTAAAAATCTATTTTGATAAATTAAAATCAGGTTCCCCAAGGGACATGCCCCCCCCCACCGTTCTGAACCAAGTTTTTGATACAGTTGCTCCCACTATCCTAGAACTTATTAATCTTTCTCTGGCTTCTGGGACTGTCCCCTCCTTATGGAAACGAGCCATGGTGAGAGCAAAGAAAGTAGGTGCAGACCCTGAAGTTTTTGCTAATTACTGTCCAATTTCATTGCTTCCAGGGATCGCAAAAATTGCGGAAAAACATGTCAACCTCACTCTGTCCACCTTTTTGGAGGAGAATGACTGCCATCCATCGCAAACTGGATTTAGACCACATCTGGGCACAGAGACGGCTCTGATGGTAGTTGTTGAGGAAGCTAGGAAAATCTTGGATGCTGGAGGCTCAGCCGCAATTGTCCTCTTAGATTTGAGTGCAGATTTCGATACCATCAACCATCAACTGCTGATCTCTAGAATTAGAATTAGAGAAGCGGGGGTATCTGGAACTGCATTAATGTGGCTGGAGTCTTTTTTAGACGACCGCTCATTTCAGGTCTTTGAGGACAACTCCATTTCTAAGAGTATGCCATTGAGTTGTGGGGTCCCCCAGGCCTCGTCCCTGAGCCCCACCCTCTTTAACCTTTATATGAGCCTCCTGGCCGAGATTGTCAAACCTTTTGGCATACAGATTGTAACATATGCAGACAATACCCCATTGATTGTTTCCTTCAATCAATCTGGGAACAGGGAAAACAATTTGGCCAATTGTTTGGAAAAAGTATCAGAGTGGATGGAAGGCTCTTATTTACAACTGAATGGAGTAAAAACTGATCTGATGTTTCTGGGTAAACCTTCCCCATTAGATCTTACCTCTCTATGGCCTAAATGTCTGGGCAGCATGCCCCCCCCCCTAAAGACAAAATAAAAAGCCTTGGAGTCTAGCTTGATCATAAGCTAGAAATGAAGGAGCAATCCCGGGAGGTAGCTGGAACCTGCTATGGACGACTTAAGATGGTTAGGAAAATCCTCCTCTTGCTGCCGTTCAATGCTAGGAAACTGCTGGTCCAAGCCTTAATTCTCTCCCATCAGGATTATGCAAATGCCCTTTATTTGGGCTCCCCGCGATCTATGATAAAGAAGCTTCAGACTGTGCAGAATTGTGCAGCTCGACTGCTTTTACAGACTCCCCACAGAGAATCTGTGCGAGTTTCTATAGCCTCTCTACACTGGCTTCCAGTTGCGGAGAGGATCCAGTTCAAATCCCTTTGCATCGCCCATAAGATTCTGCCTTCTACGGGTCCCCCCGTTCTACATTCCATCATCTCCCTGTACTGTCCCAGCAGAGCCCTGCGCTCAGGAAATAAATGCATGGCAGTAGTCACTAGAATATATAGGTCCAGGAGTGGGGGAAGACAATTCTCCTTCATGGCTTCCAAGAGCTGGAATGATCTTGTGGAAATATGGATTTTTATGATCAGTTATGTCCCCTATCTTGGACCCCAACGGTTTCATGTATAAATCACAAGTACATGTCTGTTTCCTCCAGTTCCAGTTTTGAAGACGCAAACACATGTGCGTTCACCGTCAACATGTCCTCTTTCAGATCCGCCATGAATGGGCCGGATATTCTATTCCTAAGTATGAAAGGCCACCGGCTTTATATGGTTAATTTATCCCATTTTACAGTCCAGGCGAGTAGGCCCTGATTCTGCCATTAAGCCTTTTCCTGCCTTCTGCCTCTGAAAGCTCCAGTCTGAGCTCGCATCTGTATCCATGAACTTTGTCCTACTCCCTGCGCGGCTAACGGTGCCTGACTCGGCCTGTCTGCCTGTCTGCCTGCCAAAAACTGTATTTCACCTTCAAGATTATCTGCTCTGCTCCGCTCCTCATCCAATGCATTCCTGTCTAGTAGTTTAAGTAAACATTCTTCCAGCTACCGAGCAAAGGGCCCGGCTTCTCTGTCGTTATGCAAGTAATTCATAGCCCTGTTACCATGGAATATTCCTACCCCCTCGCATCTAGTGTAGACACTTAGACGCTTGTACACGCACTAACAGTCAGTATAGTCAGTATAGAATAAGATTCTATCCTAAGAGACCTTTCCTTTTGGATAACATAGTTCTTTAAACATAGGATGTTAGATATGATTTGGGATTAGGTTGACATAACCCCAGACTTCTGTCTCCACATGTAGAGCTAAATGTCAAGTCCCATTCTCCCCCTAGTTGCACGTCAATCACACGACATGCTGCTGCGCGCGCATCTCTGCCAAGTATTTCTGCTGACATTGCGAAATTCTTTCATGGAACCACCCATTTGTGACATCATACCTTATGACGTTCTTTAGTTACGCCTAGTTACACCCATTTTAGTTACGCATGTATGTTTTTATCTCTGTTATCAACTGTTACGCCTCCTGCATCTGTTTCACTATAATGCCTCTTCTATAAATATGATTATCTGTCAATAAAGTATGGTCCTTCACTTCCTGAACCTTCGTGGTGATGGAATATGGAGTCCTCAATTCGAATTGATTTTGGAATAAAGCCCGTTCCGAACCTCTAATACCACGGATTCTGCCTCTTATTTTACTGAGCTATTATTATAGATTTTCCGCATCAAATTAAGTACCGGTAATTAAATTATTTACCACATATATGGCGCCCGAATAGGGACACTTTCTCATCTCACGCGCCGGAGGTGCGTTGCAGGCCCGGTCTCCTGCCACAGCTGGACGGACAACAACGCGTACCCACAGGATTTCCTGTATCTCCCTCCTGCCGAGCGGGGGTAACTGAGGCTGCGATCAACACCCAGACGAGGCGGTGAGAAGTGCGAAGTATCCCGACCAGAGCCTAGCTGAGAGAGCAAGATCCGAGGTATACAGAGGCCCACCAGGTTCCGAAGTTCCGAAGTTTCGAGTCGAGTCCAGTCTGGTCCAAGTCCAGTTCAGTTCAGTTCCGAGGCCTTCCGTTCCGAGCTACCCGGTGAGTACCATTGCCGGGGAGGCGTTCTGACGTGCACATAGGTTGTGCCGGTCAAGACGGGTTTGGGTACACAAATCCGGTCTGCACTGTTTCAGCAGTGTATCTGTACTGTTTAGCAGTATATCAAGTATGTCTAGTATATAATTCAGAATTACCTAGTTAGTGCCGAGTATTATGCTTAGTGACTAGTTCCCTAAATGGCCATCATTGTTGTTCATTAAATGTTATATGTTAAAATGTTTTAAATACGTTCTGCGTATTGTGGTGTGAATGACTGTTCATTATTGTGTTTTTTTTGTATTAAACGTGTTCAAAATTAGGTATCAGATCAGTTCTCAATATGCCGCTCTTTTCGAGATTAAGACAGATCAAAACTAGAAAAGGGGTACTCGAAGAAGCTGTTCCCATTCCTCCTAGGGACACTCCAGGGTACTTCATGTATCATAAACATGGCCTAGACGCCATATTATTTCTTGATTTATGGGTAGACTACACCAAGGAATTACCAGAAAGTCAGAGGTGGCCCGCAGCTGGGACCTGGGATG
Organism: Triturus cristatus; assembly: GCF_964204655.1. NCBI lineage: Eukaryota > Metazoa > Chordata > Amphibia > Caudata > Salamandridae > Triturus > Triturus cristatus. Next base: position 317,523,189 of record NC_140586.1, on the reverse strand, counting down.
CAGATTGCATCATGAAAGTAGAGGAAGAATTATGGAAAAATAAAGCTAGACAATCACAGAAAGATGCCATTGAATTATGGCGTAAAGAATCATATAGACGTACAGAAAAAGCACTCAGACAGGAAGAGAAAAGTAAGGAGAATTCAAATAAAGTTCGAGAAAATCTATTAATTGAAGAAGGTACTCGAGTAAAATCAGAACAAGTAGACAGACAAAGAAATGCCCTTATGAATGGTATGTATCCTCTTCTGGCCGAAGGATTACCTAAGGCTACTCCGGAGATACCAAAAGACTTGCCACCCCCATTGTTTCCGATAAAAGCACATCCCAAAGGGCATCCCAGAACCGCAGAAGATGTTTTCCTTTCTTCTTATTTAGACGACGCAGCTCCCGAGTATGCTAATACTGCGCCACATAGACCGCCTGCCGAGGGGGTTCAACGCCAAGACCCTCCATCTGTACCTCCGCAACAACAAACTCCGACACAAGTTCCGGCAAGCACATCTGTTTCTACAGCTGTACCCACACCTATGGTTGCTATATCACGTTCAACGAATCCTTTCACGTCCAGCACCCCAGGTGGTGCTGCAGGAGGTACAGCAAACATTTTTTCCACGCCACCCAGAGTAAATAAACTTTCCTTTCAAGAATTAGCCCACCAACGTACGCCCAAACTAGTAACTCCCGACATGCTTAAGGAACTTCTAATAGATTGTAGATATGACCCTGTGCCCGGCAAAGAGGACGAAATGCTGCTGGCATCATTACGTATCCGACGAGCTGCAATATATTTAGGGAGGCTACCAGGAATGACTACACATTTAGAAAATATATATCACTTTGTCCAGTCAGGACGAGATTCTGAAAGTATTAATAGAGCCATGGAGTACCAGAAAGTGGAGATACAGGGGGAACTGTTACGTTTCCTCATAAATTGTGTGATCAGAAATCAAGACCGACCAGGGGTAAATCCGGAAGAAATGCAAATTCTTACCACATGGAGTCGGAATATATCAGAGGGGAGACATGATAAACGATTAAGTATAATAGCTATGTGCCGAAAAATCCGCAAAGAAGTAGAACGAATACACGAAGAAAGATTAGCAGTAGACCAGCCTGAACAAACAGAAGAGGAGGAAGAATTAGAACTTCCCACAGGACAGTTAGAAACAATGGCCTATATAGGTAGAGGAAGATCTTGCAATAATACTAGATGCTTTACTGATCCGATACGTCCGATACGTCCAGACAATAACAGAAATTTCCAAACACCTATAATAAATATAAGGTCCCCCGAACATTCGTTCCAAGCCGTTGACAAATTACTCCGAGAACGAAGGGGTTATCATATACTCGATTCTATGGACGAACAAGAATTAGCCAGGTCAGCCGTTCACTGGGTTGATAGTCCCGGAAAATATAGTGATGATACACTAGCGCACACGTTTTTGAACCTCACCCCAGATGAACAGCGTTTAGCTGGTATCTATATGATTCAACAACTCCTTATATTATATAAAAGCCAACACTCCGATCCTGGTCCCTTACCTGATATATTGACTGAATTACTCACGAATAAATGGAGAGGTTCAGGTACTGAGTTAATTAGAGAAATACTGGAATCCAGAAAACAGTACATTCTTTTTGTATGCCCCGAACATGTCTCACTGCCCATCAAGGAAAGAACGACGTATTATATGGATAGACAGAATCCCTTACGCGAAGTGCACCCGATAAAAGGTGATGACAATCAGTTTAAACGTGTGTTTGTATACACACCCATATCTAAAATAGAACTATTAGAAATGAAGAAAGTGGTACCCAGTCATGACAAAGACCCAGCGGGTTTCCACCGTGAAATTAAAGACATGTTGCTCATGGGAGAGTATACCTATCCCGACATTATGAAAATATTGAAGGTATTAATGCCTGCGGGCATTTACGAAAAACTCAAGGAAAAGGATTGGGAGGTGGGAGACCAAAAGATAGATTGGACAGCATTAGAAAACGAAGAAAAAGCTCGAGGTCCAGGTTCAGGGCTTGGGGACAAGACCAAAACACTACCAGGTTTACTAGTACAAGTACTGCCACGTTTATTAACTACGAAAAAGGAAGACTGGGGTGCAATCTCAGCCTGTAAACAAAAGCAAGATGAAGACACTAGTGATTTCTATGCCCGATTCGAAAAATGTTTTGGTATAAATAGTGGAATAAAAGCAAGTAGCGAATCGTATCCACATCTGTTTGTGACAAAATTAGTTGAAAATTCCTTGCCCCAAGTTAAGAATAGAGTATTGAAATTCGAGAGTACCTGGCAAGGTAACACTCCATCACAAATGTTACAAATGCTACAGTACCATCACAATAGAATTAGAGAGGAACAAGAACATGAACAAAGACGCATGAAAGACACGAAAATGAAAATGCTAGTTTCCCAGACAGTTCCAGCTGACGGTCATAAAAAGGGTATGACACAGTCCAGTGTTTCAGCAGGTCCTGTAAAAGGGACATGCAACTATTGTAAACAGCCAGGTCATTATGTACACGATTGTCCAGTTTTAAAACATAATATCGCCATAGGTAATACAAAAGAAAGACCACGGCCACTTAGACAGGATCAGAACCAACAAGGAGCCCCGCAGCATGCACAGTCCATGCCAGCTCCGCAACAATCTATGCCAGCTCCACCACCGCAGCCTATTGCTGCCACACAAACAACGACACAACAGATGTACCAGACCGCACAGTATGACTATCCTGATTATCAACGATACTCATGAAACAGCCTAGAGAGGGAAGTTGGCTTACCCCTTATCGAGGTCCCTGTAGATCAAGAAGGACCTTATGTACACAGTGAACTATTAGGCCAAGATAGAAAATTTTTACTTGATACAGGGGCAAGCCGGACAACCATAAAACGTAGTGAAGTTCCAGGGGCACCCCTCTCAGGCTCACAGAATATTTCCCTTGGTTTTTCAGGAAAACCTATCATTAACGAAGTATCACAGCCTCTTCCACTTACGATTGGTCCCTTGACACGAACTACAGATTTATTGCTTACTAAATCATGTCCAGAAAACCTGTTAGGTATAAAAACATTGAAAGCTCTAGGAGCTATAATATGTTGTTCTCCGGAAGGAGTAAGATTGTTTTTACGTGATTTCAAAGGGCACTACGTGTCCCGAGACATGGATCACCGACTGCAGACTTTACCCACACATTTATGGGCACAAGGCCCTACAGATGTTGGTTGCATGAACATTACACCATATCGAGTCACACTAAAGACAGGAGTAGTACTACCACGAATGCGACAATACAAGTTACCCCCAGATGCTGTAGTGGCTTTACTGCAAATCATTGACGAGCTTATTACCCAAGGAGTGGTTGTGGAAACCGACTCCAATGTATGTAATTCCCCGATAATTCCGATTCTTAAACGAACTGATCCAAAGGCCCCGCCAGTATATCGACTGGTTATTGATCTGCGCGAATTAAATAAATGTATTGTACCACAATACCCCGTAGTCCCAGACATATCTTCATTACTGACAGCCATTGATTCCGAAGCAACATTCTTTACTGTAATTGATCTCAAGAATGCCTTTTTCAGCGTCCCAATAGATCCGGAAAGCCAATACTTGTTCGGATTTAGTTTAAATGGACGAAGCTTTAAATTCACACGCGCACCTCAAGGATTCACAGAAAGCCCCAGCATCTATAGCCAAGCACTGAAACGAGAACTTGACAGTATCCGCATGCCAGTCAACACTGCCCTGCTTCAATATGTCGATGATCTGCTGATCACCGCTAGAAGCGAACCTGAATGTGAAAAAGCCTCACTGACGGTTTTACAATTCTTGGCCGAAAAGGGGCACAAGGTGTCCCCTTCTAAGCTGCAATTCTGTGTCCAGCGAGTTGTTTACCTTGGTCACTCGCTGTCCAAGGAGGGAAGGCAGCTTACACCCGATCGCATCCAGTTAATTGCTAACATGCCAATACCCAAGACACAAAAGGAGGTGCGGGCTTTTATAGGCCTCACTTCATATTGTAGGCAGTGGATCCCTCAGTATGCATTTCTAGCAAAACCACTCATTCAGTTGACAACACAGGAGGCAGCCACATCGACTGTTCTCCCTTGGACTCAGGAACATACACAAGCTTTTGAAAGCCTAAAGAAAGCTTTATGTCAAGCACCTGTTTTAGCAACACCATGTTACAATAAACAGTTTACACTCTTTGTTACAGAACGCGAAGGTACTGCCTTGTCAGTACTCACACAGGAACAAGCAGGATCACACAAACCATGTGCTTATTTTTCTAGTACATTAGATCCCGTAGCTCAGGCTCTGCCTGCGTGCCTGAAATCAGTGGCAGCGACAGCTTTAGCAATCAGACAAAGCGATGCCATAGTGTTAGGACATCCATTGACAGTACAAGTACCACACGCAGTAGAGGTTCTCTTGAACCGAACGCAAACACAACACTTGACTATAGCAAGACTCACCGGTTACGAATTAACATTGTTTCAGCCACACATAGAAATCAGACGTTGTAGTACATTAAATCCTGCCACACTTTTGCCAGTAAACGGAACAGACCCACTAGCACATGATTGTATTGAAGTTATTACTATCACGACGAAACCTAGACAAGACTTGACAGACGTCCCATTGTCAGACCCAGACCTGACGTTGTATGTAGATGGTTCATGTATGAGAACAAGTACAGGAGAGTTAGTGGCCGCGTATGCAGTCACAACAGACACTGAAGTCATTGAAACAAATTGCATAAATACCTTGTCAGCTCAAGCAGCAGAGCTCATCGCTCTGACACAAGCCTGTATTCAAGCCACAAATAAGAAAGTCAACATATACACTGATTCACGTTATGCATTCGGAGTTGTACATGACTTCGGCGTGCTGTGGCGAGAGAGAGGTTATTTAACTTCTCACGGTGCCCACATTCAGCACGGACCCCTCATTCATGCCTTATTAGATGCAATACATCTACCCACTGCAATATCAATTATGAAATGTAAAGCTCATACGAAAGTTACTGATATCATTTCCCAAGGCAATGATCTAGCTGACAGAACAGCTAAACAGACTGCTCAAACTCACACATCTGACATGACAAAGACAATAGTTCCGACACCAACACATTGCATGATGGTTAAGGATCCCGCTCTTGACGTAATTGACATACAGACACATGCTACACCAGATGAAATAAAGAAATGGACTGAATTAGGAGGGATCCAAACGGATCAAGGATGGATGACGAAGGAAAAATCTGTATGGTTCCTTCCTGATTCTATGGTTCAAGTTATCATTAATACAATACATAGTCCAGCGCACCTAGGAGAAAAAGCTATGCTAGACAGCATTCAACACATTTGGTTCAACAAACATTTACGAGCAGCAGCTAAACAAAAAGTTCGTACCTGTATGATCTGTTGTCAGTTTAACCCAGGTAAAAGCATTCCCGTAGAACAGGGTGGATGTCAGCCTTCTGAGCACCCTTTTGAAGTCCTCCAGATGGATTATATCCAGATGGAACGATGTCGAGGATTCAAATATGTCCTTGTAGTTGTCTGTGCTCTTTCCCGTTGGACAGAAGCATACCCGGTTTCAGATTACACTGCCCCGACTACTGCCAAACAGTTGGTTCGAGAATTCTTCCCACGGTACGGTTTACCACGTGTTGTCTACTCAGATAACGGCCAGCCGTTCTCATCCGAACTAATGAAACACGTTTCACTTTTGTTAGGCTATCAATGGAGATTTCACTGTGTCCGACACCCCGAGGCAGCAGGTCTCGTGGAACGACATAATCAAACTCTGAAAATTAGATTGTCCAAAATATGTAGAGAGAAAGGTGTCGACTGGGTAGTAGCCTTACCAGTTGCACTCTTTTACATGAGAATGGTAGCGCACTCTCGAACAGGGCTATCCCCTTATGAGGTGATCTTCGGTAGACCACCAAATATGTGGGGGACGCCTATACCACGCAAAATAACTGATGTTGACTGTAATATGCTGACAGATTACTTGGCTTCCTTGATGTCTGCACTACAATCTTGTCGTTCACAGGTAGCTGCAGCCTTTCCCGACAACACCGAGGTGAAACCCCATGACGTAGTTCCCGGGGACCTGGTGTTAGTGAGGAATTTTGACCGGAAGACTCAGCTGGATCCTAGGTGGAAATCGCCTCAACTTGTACTGCTCACCACGAGGACAGCCGTGAAGATCGAAGGTCGCAAAGGTTGGATACATTCAAGTCATATCAAGAAATTTCATGGACTACCGTCTGATGTAAACGATACACCTCGCGTGTCTTCACCGATTGACTCAAAGCTTCCTTTGGTTGAACCGAGTGATAAGGAACTATATAAACTAAAACTACGGTCTAACAAGTCAGACAATTTGATTGTTTAAGTCCTCTCCAAGGTGAATCGGTCGAATTTGTCTCTGACATGTATCCCCTAGACCTGAATAGAGAAAGAAACCGAAGGATGCAGTTGAAACAACATGCGTACTGTAAATCACTGCGTAGTCATTGCACAGTGACGTTATTAATTTTGTTTTTCTTAAGTCTTTTAATAATCGTTGCAAGTATATTGTTGCACATATATTATCCTATTTCTAAACATGTTTACAATGTTACTGCTGAACATTCTTTTAGTGAATTACCTCCGCATGAGTTGTCCTATAGATTTGCGCTGCGCAATAACACTTTTATTAGTATGTTACATCATTCCCATCAGACTAGCAATGCTACAAATTGTTGGATATGTGGCCGACTCCCTCCCTATCAGAACTATAAGGGAATTCTGCCTCTCTTTCCATATCCGTTCACACACAATGGCTCCTGTGGAGCATGGTTTAGTTTAATTAATTCCCTAGATTCGAATTCCGCAGTTTATCAAGACAACTGGGTATGGGGAAACCTGAACTTAGTTTTGCTTAAAGTCTGCTACCCTAACAAGGAGGGACTTCCCAAAAGAACAGGAACTGATCTAGAAAATGAAGTATACGGATTAGGTAATTTCACGCTTAATTTCATGATCCTGAATATTGAATCCGAAACTGCACCAATTTTGCCCGCTATGTCAGTATTTCCAGTTAAGGGTGAATTGTGTGTAAGAAAGAATGGTTCCATACATATGGGCCATAGTAAGTGCACCACTGTAATAGAATTCGGTGATCAAGGCAAGTCTACATTTAGAGCTTCTCGCCATTCCTACTTTATATGTGGTCAGACTGCATATACACGTTTGCCTCTAGATTGGGATGGTACCTGCTACATCGGATTTCTTTTGCCACCTGTTTTCCTAGCTCCTCCTGATTATCACAGAAATACTCATTTAGTACACAATAGAGAACGGAGAGATCTCCCAATAGTCGACTACACTGAGACAGCATGGGAAAAATACACAGATTTCAATAAAGGTCTCTTTCCTTATATAGGTACAGTCACTAATAGTAAGTTGATACGTAGATTAACCAGAACCCTTGCAGCAGTAGTGAACGAAACTATTTCCGCCTTAGGCAATTTAACAGAAGAGCAGTCTGCTATGCGGATTGTTGTGCTTCAAAATCGTCTTGTCCTTGACGTCATCCTGGCCGATAGGGGCGGAGCTTGTAGGGTCATCGGATCAAGTTGTTGCATTTTCATACCAGAAAATTCGCCGTCTGTATATAAAGCCATAACTCGCCTTCATAAGATTGTAAGCCAGATACACCAGAATCCAGGCACCTGGACTTGGTCCGGTTGGTTCTGGGGCGTGTTGTCAGCCTGGGGATGGAGAATGCTCTCCTTCCTAGGTATTGGCTTTCTCATACTATTCAGTTGCTGCTTATGTCTACAATGTGGGCCAGCGATTTGTGGTCTGTGTGCCACCTCGTGTATCCCACATCCAAGTTTTCGTTCGAGATCCCGGAAGAAGAAAGAAGAACAAATGATGTTATATGAACAGATCAACGGATTGATGAAGATTGATATCTCTTAAGGGCAAGTAGGGGACAAGGAGGGAATGTGGAAATATGGATTTTTATGATCAGTTATGTCCCCTATCTTGGACCCCAACGGTTTCATGTATAAATCACAAGTACATGTCTGTTTCCTCCAGTTCCAGTTTTGAAGACGCAAACACATGTGCGTTCACCGTCAACATGTCCTCTTTCAGATCCGCCATGAATGGGCCGGATATTCTATTCCTAAGTATGAAAGGCCACCGGCTTTATATGGTTCATTTATCCCATTTTACAGTCCAGGCGAGTAGGCCCTGATTCTGCCATTAAGCCTTTTCCTGCCTTCTGCCTCTGAAAGCTCCAGTCTGAGCTCGCATCTGTATCCATGAACTTTGTCCTACTCCCTGCGCGGCTAACGGTGCCTGACTCGGCCTGTCTGCCTGTCTGCCTGCCAAAAACTGTATTTCACCTTCAAGATTATCTGCTCTGCTCCGCTCCTCATCCAATGCATTCCTGTCTAGTAGTTTAAGTAAACATTCTTCCAGCTACCGAGCAAAGGGCCCGGCTTCTCTGTCGTTATGCAAGTAATTCATAGCCCTGTTACCATGGAATATTCCTACCCCCTCGCATCTAGTGTAGACACTTAGACGCTTGTACACGCACTAACAGTCAGTATAGTCAGTATAGAATAAGATTCTATCCTAAGAGACCTTTCCTTTTGGATAACATAGTTCTTTAAACATAGGATGTTAGATATGATTTGGGATTAGGTTGACATAACCCCAGACTTCTGTCTCCACATGTAGAGCTAAATGTCAAGTCCCATTCTCCCCCTAGTTGCACGTCAATCACACGACATGCTGCTGCGCGCGCATCTCTGCCAAGTATTTCTGCTGACATTGCGAAATTCTTTCATGGAACCACCCATTTGTGACATCATACCTTATGACGTTCTTTAGTTACGCCTAGTTACACCCATTTTAGTTACGCATGTATGTTTTTATCTCTGTTATCAACTGTTACGCCTCCTGCATCTGTTTCACTATAATGCCTCTTCTATAAATATGATTATCTGTCAATAAAGTATGGTCCTTCACTTCCTGAACCTTCGTGGTGATGGAATATGGAGTCCTCAATTCGAATTGATTTTGGAATAAAGCCCGTTCCGAACCTCTAATACCACGGATTCTGCCTCTTATTTTACTGAGCTATTATTATAGATTTTCCGCATCAAATTAAGTACCGGTAATTAAATTATTTACCACAATCTGCCAAATTACATTCCTTTGGAGGAAGACCTTATGACCTTCCGCAGACAGCTGAAAATATTCTTGTTCCCGGTCGTCTAAAGCCGTTCATTTGGGTGGGTTCGGTTCCTAGCACTGGGAGGCCTTCGGGTAGCCATGCGCTTTATAAGTGCCAATTCATTCATTCATTCATATGCATTTTCATATGATCTAGTTTAATCTGCGGTTCCCACACCCTTTCATTTCTCAAATCATATGACCTTGTTTCATCTGTTGTTTCCACACCCTTTCATTTCTCAAATCCCCAAGCCACTTAAAGTCTCAACCCCTCCATTCATTGCTCAACATGCTACATTTAGTCATCCTCTGTTGATCTAATTTAGTATTCTAATAGCACATCAAAAAGTGATATTTCAGCGACCTTGTTACCACCCTATATTTTAGTACCACAGTCCTCATTTATGAGAACATCATGGTCTCGCCTTTCTCCCCTTCTTCTCTTACCATCTCATTTGACGTGACGCGGGTTCCCGTAATTACATCCAATTGCTCGAATAACCTGTGTCTCATTCAGATTCCTTAAATAGGCTTCCAGTTAGGTTAACTCATTTCACCTGCAGTGGGACCATGAAACCTCCCGAATTCCACTGTAACGTGGGCACCATCTTAACCTGACTTCCCGATCGTTGCGCTTGTCTGATCTTCATTTATTTAATTCCTGCCTTATTATATGCAGATGATGCTGTGTTGCTCGCTCAGACTTCTGTGGGTCTCCAAAGTCTTTTAAATTATGTTATTGATTTCATGGACTCCTTAGACCTTTCCATCAAGTTTTCTAAATCGCAAACTATGATGATTGGCAGTAAGAAGTCCATTAGCAGCAAGTTCCTCCGTAGGAGGGGCAGAACTTTCCAAAGTTTCTACTTTCCCTTATTTGGGGGGCATTGTTAGATGAAAGAGGGTCAATGGTGGCTCAGAGAGCACTTAAAAAGAACATCCTGGCAAGGGCAGCGGGTGCCACTATGGACTCTGCTAAGAGTTTAGGGGCTAAACCTGTACCCGCCCTAATAAAGGTCTATAGAGAAAAATGTATCCCAATGGCCACCTACGGTTGTGATGTGTGGAGGAGATACAGAGATGTAAATGAACTGCAGGTGGCCGAGAACAAATTCCTGGGTAGACTTCTTGCTGTTTCCACCTGCACCCCCTCCTTTATGATACACGAAGAGCTTGGTCTGGGTTATATTTCAGATCTTATTGCAGTAGCACCACTAATGTGCTGGTTGAGAATTTGGTCAAGTCCCATTCCTAATTTAAACCAACATCTTTTAGAGGATTGTATTGCACTTGAGGGCGCTTTGAGTATTCTCTGGCTAGGCTATGTCATGGAGCAGCCTAGGAGGATAGGCTTCCCCGAGCTGTTAACTAGCCCAAGGCCACTACGCCACAGTAATATGAGGGACATCAAAAACATGGTTTGGCCAGGCGCATGCGGGAAAGGGAAAGTACCGAACTTGCCACGCCCACAGTGGAACAATATATAATGTTGAGCACAAGTCCACTAGGTCAGCCTTATTTTTTGTTTATTAATAATGTCCACCACTGTTTCCTGCTGACCAAATTCAGATGTAATTTTATTCACTGGATTTTAGTTATTCCTAAATGTCTCAAAGACAGGTGCTTTAAAGCCCTGTCCTTGTGATAATTTTTCAGAGCAAAACATATTTTTCTGCGTCTTTTAGAGTATTCTACGGAAAAAAATTATCCTTCCATTGGCAAGGACTTGTAATTTTGGACAAGTGAGGCCCGCCCTGGTTTGTCTACAAATACTGTCATCCCCCATAGTCTGCTTTGGAGTTGCAAGCTTTCTTTCAGGAGCCCTAATGCACAGGAAGAAGTTGTTTAAGGAATAAAGAGCTCCTATTTCATTCTATGTCCTGGGGCATTGTTCACGCATTATTGATAGTAGTATGTATCACAGACTGGCCCCGATTACACCATTTTTGTGCTTGCACTGTTACATTTGCACTTTACATTTCCAATTTTTATTCTTCTGATTCTGTGTTTTTGTGTTCTTGTTCTAATGTCTTGTTTTAACTTACCCGCTTCTAAAAGGTTTTAGTTGGTTTTTATTTTTATCAAATTGGAAATGAACATGCCCTATTGGTCTGTTTTTAAATATACATCTATAAACAATAAAAAGGATGGGGTGAAATGGCCAGGATTCAGTTCCATAAAGATAGGGAACATAAACAATTTACACATGGGGTAATCTCAGATAAATTGACATGGAAATGTAGTTTTGTTTTACACATTTCTAGATTATTGTTTTTATGTAAACGATTGTGGCAAAATAACATAACATTTTAAAAATGTATAATATAAAAATTGTAAAATGGATTTTAATTAAGACAATGCACTGATTCTTGTATATGTACAAAGTCTTTTTAGGCCCCGATAAAGTCCCTACAAGGGATGAAACGCGTTGGCTGGGTATGCAAAAAAAGTGATGTTTTTTAATTGAATAAAGGATTTTAAGATAACCCACAATGTTTGATGATTTACTTTAAAGTAAAGATAAGAGACTTGGTATGCACAATTGAAAAAAGAGAGATTACAGCTACTAAATCGAATGGCCAGTAGAAAAGATTACATTATTGCACTCCATTGTATGAAAAAAATATTACATGAGAAATATAGTGTTGTGCAGTATGTGCGCAAAGAAAGCATTTGCTGGGTGTATCTGTGCTTGCAAGAAGTATAATACATGATGGGTGAAGTGTTGTGCGTGCATGGGGAATGTGTGAACTAGCAATGGGTGTGTTTGCATGTAGCACACCATTACACAACACTGAAAGGATACAGTACTGAGCAGTGGGCACAGAGTGATTGTACATTGACTGGACATTGATTTATTGACACTGCTGTGTGCTCTTTGAGTTATGAGTCGAGTTCACTGACCTGTATTCACACTTCCCCCTGTGAGGGAGACTTGGACTGTTGGAACCAAGCTACCACTGAGAGTAAAGTGCAGAAGGGTCACTTAGCCCAGTTGCTCAGGATCCATAGCAGGTGGGGCACCGGCATATCAGAAGTCAAAGGATTCAACACCCATGATTGGGCCAAGTAACCGCTGCATGCCACGAGGCCCTTTGAAAGGGGTTCTGAAACTGTCCTTTCAAATATGCCCCAAGTGTTATACGCAAACCCAGCAGACCTGTCAAACAGCGTTTGACACTCTAAGAGGATTTGATATTGTAATCTTAAAAGGGATGCTCACAGCGCACCTTTCTACTGGGATGTATGATAGAACCCCACATGCATTTACCACACATGCCTTTACAATGCAGTTTCTACCCCGACTACAATGTTATCACGCATTCCTTTACCACACAAGTCGTTAAAAAGACTTGCTTTAGAGGGAGCTGGACTTTGGAATAGTATAACTTAACTATTCCAACTCCAGTCTACGCAACAGTAGGGAAGGTGTTGGATTGAAAATCCAGCACCAGTCCAACAATGTGCCCCCTAAAGCAAGTCGTTGTAACGATTTGTGTGCTAAAGGAACACATGGTAACGTTGTAGTCGGTGTAGTGACTGCGTTGTAAAGGAAGATTGTGGTAATGACAGCATGGGAAAGGATTTTCTCTTTCTCCTGAGCTCAAAGGAGTCATCCCTGCCTATTCCAGTCAAACTTTAAATTACATTGACCTATTTATTTAGCTCCTGGGATTAAATTCGCAAACTCATTCACACCTATTTGGATGCTTGTTACGTAGAAGTTGGAGAGCAAATACAAATGAACCTTCGTGAATTTCAGGCAGAGAAAAGGTAACTTTTCCTTAACATGGAATTAGATTTTCGATAACTATTAAAAATAGCTGTGCCGGAGTGGCTCCTCCATGTGGGCGGAGGAGCGTCGCCCCACTGCTTTCTCGCAGTGCAAGCAGCAGAAACATAAAATGGTATTATGAACACCATTTTATGTTTCTGCTTCTCACACTGCGAGAAAGCAGAAGGGTTTGGTTGGGGGCGGGTAGGTGGAAGTCCTGCTGCAGGGGAGGAGTGTCCCGCCCACTGTTGTGGGCGCAGACTGTTTGGCCCCAGGGCCGACCAAATCAGTCATACGCACTCTCCCGTTTTTCCCATGTAGGTTGCATGCAGCCTGAATGGAGAAACAGCCTCCCCATAGATGCCTCTGTGGTCAGCGTCCCAGCCAATCACAACGCGGCCAGCCAATCACAACGCTGCCATTGCAGTGTTGTGATTGGCTTAGGGGAAGAGAGGGAGGCTGCCTGCTTCCTGGGACTAGGAACAGAGAGAGAAGGAAACGTGACGCAGGTCCAGAAGCAAAGGTAAGTAATTTGTTTTTTTAAAGATTAACCCCCCCTCCCTGTGCGACCGCCCCACCCCCCACCTGGGAGTCATGCCGGCTGCGACTGTAGCTGTGTAATTATTTTGCTTGCTAGTCTCATTTCTGAGGTAGAGTATGAGGATTTTGATCTGTATTCAGGTTTTCTACATAGGGCAGCTAGGCTTGCTTCAGTGAAATATGGCTTTTGGGTGCTAGTCACTGTAAGGACATATTAGCATTTAATTTGTACATGTCCTATTTTTAAATGACATGCACCTTGGCTTGTGGGCTACAATGACTACCCAGGGGTACCCTATTCAGTTTTTAAATGGAGGTTTTCAATTGTCAAAATAATTTGTATTGAAATTCAGAAAGTAACCTGCCACGGTTAGGGTTCAATGGAAGGTATGAAGTAATGTTTTACACCATCCCTGTAGCAGATTGCGCATGGATGCGGCATGCCACTAGTGACTTTTAATTTACAGGTCCTGGGTACATATTGTACCATATACTAGGGACTTATAGGTAAATTAAACCTACCAACTAGGAGCATGCAAATGGAATCACGTTTAAAGAGGGAGGACATGCACTTTACCACTTGTTTGGGTTAAAGTGCACAGTGTTCTAATGCAAGAAAAATATAGGGTCCAACAAAGGGTGAAAAATACAGGGTGGTTATGCAGAAAACCTGATCTCCTACAACAGTGAGGCAAAGTTTCTCGCTAAATAGCTGAAAAGGTAATTACCGCTCTGGTGCATAAAAATCAAGTAGGATTCATCCCAGGGCGAATACTCGCCAAGATGAGCATTGGTCCTGCTTACTCGGATATGACACTATGGCTAAATTGAAACCCCTCTACACTTGTAATAGATGTCTATCAGGACCGACCAGTATTGGTGGAGGGACAAACATGCCTGACCACTATGGCCCCTACTATTTCTCCTAGCGCTGGAGCTCTTCGCTATAGCAATTTGTCAATCACAGGAGATATCGGGCATTACCATCACAGTGGGAAATTTGAATCTCACATTAAACGCAGATGACATACTGCCGACATTTTCCTCCACCAAACCTCTGCACAAGCACTAGGGACATTATCTGCTTCTTCATCTTCTTTGGCTACAAAATTAATTGGGTGAAGAGGGAAGAGTTACCTACAACGACATTCACCACCGCTCACTCCCTACATGGACGGCCCTTCTGATGGGTACAAACAAAGGTGTAGTACTTGGACATACTGATCGATAATAATCCATTGGCAATGATTAAAAACAACATGGAGGTTTTGTCAGAGCAGATGAAGAAGGATTTTGGAATCTAGAAGAACCTTTAGTTTACCATGTGCAAATGCTTACACACTATCCTAATTATGGTTATCCTACTCTTTAACTTTATCTTCAGTATGCTTCCTGTTCCAGGCCCCCCAATCATGCTACATAACATTGACTACCAAATCAGAGACTATATACGACAAGGCGATACACCTAGATTGTCTGATGTGAAGTTACATACTGCTACAACAGCAGGGGACATGCAATATCCCAACGTGGAGATATATCACATGACTCAACACCTATTACAGAATCAAATTCAAGACTCTATGCATTACACACAGAGCTTTAAACAACATGGCCCAAGCAAAGTCAGAAATCTGCTGACTCTCCATGTCCCAAACAGGAGCCTGAGATCTGGCTCTGAACGACTTATAAAAACCACAAGAATCAGGAGAGCAAGGTGGGGAGGCAGATCCTTTACCCACATTGCACCTAAGTTGTGGAACTCATTACCACACAAATCACGACTCCTGACAAAGGAAGCACCATTCCGGAAGTCTACTAAAACGTGGCTTTTTAATCAGTACTATTAACCTTCCTCTTGCCATCACTTAGTATCAGTCCCTTAGTGCTGGGAACCCCCGGTGTAGCCACGCGCTCTACAAATCATTTAAATTAAATTAAATTACTTTCATCCGGAACTGGAAACCCCAGATTGGGTCATACTTGAAAATCACATTCAGTATGGACTTAAATGACACTCAGTAAGCTACAGTAAACTACCTCCACAGAGGGAGGTGCCACTTCTACATCGATAAAATCTCTGTGGATTTGTTATGTTATGTTAGCTGGATTTGTAGAGCGCAAGTTAGCACCCAATAGCGTACCCAGGCCTGGAAAACCATTCACAAACTTTTACAGCAAAGCCGCATCTTACACCTTCAGGCTCCCCAGTGGCACAATAAGGAAAAAAGAATTGCAGGGTAAGAACTTTATTGCCCACCAATGGGTCTTTGAATCTTTTCAAGACCTGACAGCAAAATACTGTTGACAGGCAAATCAATATCTATTTTATTTACAGCTCAAAGGATGCCTCACTATTAAACTCACCCACCACCAACTTAAATCAGCTACATCCATCCTTTATGACTATATGACAAAAGGATAACCGACAAGAAATTAGAGTTGGGGATACATTGATACACATAGTATATTCTCAACACACATTGAGACACCTCAACAACAGGTAGCATTCAAATCTTGAGAGACAATATGATTAGGAGGATTGGAAAGAACTGATTTGCACTCATGATAGATGTTTTTGAGAAGCACAGGTGAAATTCAGTTTTTTCCAAAATGTCACCACTGGCACAGGTCTAACTATAAAGACTGCAGGGCAAAACTCAGCAGTACTGCAGAATGCTGGCGCTGCACAAACCCCAAGGGAGACATGATACTCATCCTATGGCTTTGCTCATCACTGCAATCATACTGGGAATCAGTATGGTGACACCTCCTCTAGATGAGTCAACAGCTCAACCTGTCCTGTTACACAGCACTCAGGATGTCATAAGATTCAATAACCACAAGAAAAGATGGCTGGATGCAGCATTAGCCTTCACAATGGTTTGTATTCGAAGACACCATAAATAGCCCTTGTTCTCAGATATTGAAGAATGGTACAACACAATGAAAAGAATGGCCACACACGAACGAGTGCTATATAAGGTGAATAATTGGCTATAAGTGTTTGGAGACATTTTTGGGCCTTAACTAGAATAAATATTCCTGGAAGGGTGATACACCTCTATAGGTGACATAAGCTGATCATATAATTGAGCCTCTTCTAAGGAATGTTCTTCAATTACTCATTCAGCTCTATCCAGCTGCACTTTCTGGGAATCTCTGCCACTAAATAGCTATGACCATTGGACTGAACACGGAGAGGCTGGCTATGTGAATTGCTGACTAAAGAATGCAGAGAATGCTCAAGTCTCGGCTTGATGGCTGCACAATATTACAAGGCCACAATTAGAGCACTGGACAATCTAAAAAATATAACAATAACATACAATTAGCACGACATGAAATTCTTGATTTTGAATTTATGTTTTTATTCCCAGAAATTACCTATGTCTATATGCACATTGCGAAAGTGAACAGGGGACTAATTGTAAGATGTTCCAATTTGAATGAAAAAGTTTATTATGTCCTCTAATACCAAACCAGGCTATTTCTGAGTGAGGGTCTCTGACCATTAATATTAATTAAAGAGCGCTAAAATCACGAACGCGTTTGTTCAAACCTCTGTGGATAAAATGCGATATCAGGATGTGATTTATTTGTAAAATGCTAAAATGCATCAAGCTCCTTGAAGCCCTAAAATATGTGCACAGCTTATTTGAAGGACAAGAAACCATGTAATTCGCCTTTGCAAAGACATCTATGGACTTTGGTCAAAATACAGGGAGCTCTTGATCCCATTAGACCTGAAATTCCAGCCAGAGTTGCTAACCCTTGCAAGAATCAATCGGCTGTTTATTTGGGAATATATGGCATCCCGAAGGATGTGGGGTGGGGAACAACCTTTACAACGCAACTTTTACAACGCACTACCTTTACAACGCATTTTTTACAACGCATAATCCATTACAACGCATGACATTACAACGCATGACACTACAACGCATTTTTAAAAACTACCTTTACAACGCATTCCATTACAACGCATACTACCATTACAACGCATACCATTACAACGCATAATATTACACTACACTATCCAACACTTACCCTACTGTTGCACCCCCTGGAGTTAGAATAGTAATTTTTACCCCTATACTATCCAACACTTACCCTACTGTTGCACCCCCTGGAGTTAGAATAGTAATTTTTACCCCTATTCTATCCAACACTTACCCTACTGTTGCACCCCCTGGAGTTAGAATAGTAATTTTTACCCCTATACTATCCAACACTTACCCTACTGTTGCACCCCCTGGAGTTAGAATAGTAATTTTTACCCCTATACTATCCAACACTTACCCTACTGTTGCACCCCCTGGAGTTAGAATAGTAATTTTTACCCCTATACTATCCAACACTTACCCTACTGTTGCACCCCCTGGAGTTAGAATAGTAATTTTTACCCCTATACTATCCAACACTTACCCTACTGTTGCACCCCCTGGAGTTAGAATAGTAATTTTTACCCCTATACTATCTAATACTTACCTTAAATGCAATTTAATATTATGCGTTGTAATGGTATGCGTTGTAAAGGTAGTATGCGTTGTAATGGAAATGCGTTGTAAAGGTAGTTTTTAAAAATGCGTTGTAGTGTCATGCGTTGTAATGTCATGCGTTGTAATGGATTATGCGTTGTAAAAAATGCGTTGTAAGTGCATGCGTTGTAAAAGTGTGCGTTGTAACGTCATACATCCATGTGGGGTGGTCACTTTTACTGATCTTCATTAATAAACTAATATTGAAAGACTCTACAAAGTAGGTTTGCCATATGGTGTTTCTAAATATGGTCAGTGCATTTGAGTGAGTGGCGGTGACAGAATTGGCTGGTAAATCTATGATGTTTTGGTATTTCCCACATGATTGATTACTTCCAATATGCTCTGCTTTCCAGCGTACGTGGCTGATTGTGAGAACTGAGAACGACCACAGTGGTGCAAACTGGATGACAACAGCTGAAGAATGTTAACATTTTAAGTTTGTGCATGACCTGATCAATCTTAAGTACTTGTTCAAGGGTGTATATTCAGCTGTTATTTGAGAAGTTGTGCATGTGAGGGAGGCTTCTTAAAATAAGGAAGTTTTTTTGGTACAGGTTGTGAAACTCTAGCAAGGGGGACAGCATGGAGAGGAACAGCTGAAAATGAGAGTTTATGTAAGAGGCTCTATTCTCCCTGCACCAAGGTGTTGCTCTCTTGTAAGTTAGCATCTAAAATGTCAGCTTATTTTTATATCAAAAATTACAATCACTGCACAATAAATACAGGGAGTTTATTCAAAAATAAATAAATAACAACAGAAAGCACAAAATATATTTCACCGACAAAACATGAGTGTCTGGTATAGAAAGTCTTTGCAATGACCTAATTGGTCCCGTGTTTTTAGAAAAGTACACACCTAGAATTGAGTACTGCTATAAAATTGAAGATCCAGCTGTCCCTTTCTTTGGCTCCCGGGGCGAATCTTTCATTGTGAAGCAGACTAGATATTTCAGTAAGATCAGGGCTCATTTTTAACAATAAACAAAGACTAAATAACAATAAATAAATAAATAAAACATTTTAAAGACTTTACAAAGTACTGATGAGGTTCTAGGAATCTCAATCCTATTGTTTATGGCCAGCCACATGCTTCTTATTTGTATGGGTCAAAGGGGACCTTGTTGTATGTGAGACATGACAGCATTTTTCATGAGAGGAGAGTACATGACTGTCACTCATTCTTTTATACAATGTTTATGTAATGTTCCTCTTCTTGAGGCGATTTTCAATCTTGTATTAAACAACTTATGTTAAAGATGAGGGCACCAGGTAGGTCAGTCAAAGTCTGTGAGAGGGATGTATTTTGAGTGAACACTTTTAGTGCAGGCAGGATGCAGGTGTGAGCTGTTTACACCTTTACTGCAGAGAGGATGCCAGGTGTGAGCTGTCTATACCTCTACCGCAGAGAGGATGCCCGGTGTGAGCTGTCTAAACCTCTACCGCAGAGAGGATAACAGGTGTGAGCAGTCTATACCTCTACTGCAGAGAGGATGCCAGGTGTGAGCTGTCTACAGCTTTACTGCAGAGAGGATGCCAGGTGTGAGCTGTCTACACCTTTACTGCAGAGAAAAGGCCAGGTGTGAGCTGTCTACACCTTTACCGCAGAGAGAATGACAGGTGTGAGCTGTCTACACCTTTACTGCAGAGAGAGTGCCAGGTGTGAGCTGTCTACACCTTTACTGCAGAGAAAAGGCCAGGTGTGAGCTGTCTACACCTTTACTGCAGAGAGGATGCCAGGTGTGAGCTGTCTACACTTTTACTGCAGAGAAAAGGCCAGGTGTGAGCTGTCTACACCTTTACTGCAGAGAGAGTGCCAGGTGTGAGCTGTCTACACCTTTACTGCAGAGAGAGTGCCAGGTGTGAGCTGTCTACACCTTTACCGCAGAGAGAATGACAGGTGTGAGCTGTCTACACCTTTACTGCAGAGAGGATACCAGGTGTGAGCAGTCTATACCTCTACTGCAGAGAGGATACCAGGTGTGAGCTGTCTACACCTTTACTGCAGAGAGAGTGCCAGGTGTGAGCTGTCTACACCTTTACTGCAGAGAAAAGGCCAGGTGTGAGCTGTCTACACCTTTACTGCAGAGAGAGTGCCAGGTGTGAGCTGTCTACACCTTTACTGCAGAGAAAATGCCAGGTGTGAGCTGTCTACACCTTTACCGCAGAGAGAATGACAGGTGTGAGCTGTCTACACCTTTACTGCAGAGAGAGTGCCAGGTGTGAGCTGTCTACAACTTTACTGCCAAGAGGCTGCCAGGTGTGAGCAGTATAACACCTCTACCGCAGAGAGGACGCCAGGTGTGATCTGTCTACACCTCTACCGCAGAGAGGATGCCAGGTGTGAGTTGTCTGTCAGGCTCTCTATCTCTTCCACCACTTCAATAATGGTTTCCGCCTGGTCTCGGTGGAGCACATGGATAGCGTTGGAGCGGAATTTCTAATGGAGTGATTCTTGGCTGAGGGGCTTCCTCTAGTGTCCAATGAAGGTGTCACATCTGCACTTCACAATCTCTCTGCTGTCCAGGAGCAGCGCTACTTCTCCATACATCTTGTTGAAGTTAGCCACATTGTCCTCCGGGTGTTCCAGCTCCACCTTCTTCAACAGGTTGATGAGGTCAAGTCTCCTGGGGCTGTCCTCACTGAAGAAAGAGATGCCCCCCTTGCCATCCAGGGGGGCTGTGCAGGCGTTGAACTGGAAGGAGTGTCGGGCCTGGTGCTCAGACTCTGGGAAGGGTCTGTTGATGTACTTGGAGACTGGGACCCTCAGAAGAATAGAGCGGATGACAGCGGGGTTGAAGGAGCCCATTATATTGATGACTGGGTTTCTGACTGAGATGGCAGTGTCTGCGACCCAGTGCATGCTCAAATGAGCTGGGAACCTCTTGAAGGCAATGTCTTGTTTCTCCAACTGGAAGCTGTAATGTTGACCTGGCACTGCCAGGGGTGAGGGTGATGGAGCAGGGTTTTTACTCCAAAACGGAATACCTGTTTCATTTTCGCATGTTATAATTAAAAGTACTACTGAATAATTATTAATGACTAATAGTTTGTCGAATGTTGACTAATCAACCTTATTAACAAGAGAATTACACGTGGGAATGCTATTGCATGGCTAAATAACAAGTGAACTAAGTTGGTGAGCAAACTGACAGAAAACGATGTTGCTTATGTGATGTTATGGTGTTTTGCGCTTATAATTAATATGCATTAATGGCTTCTGATGTCGCAAATGGCTAGATAAATACACACACATAAGGGTATTAGCTGGGGAATAACACTGTTCAGTCATTTCTATGCAATAATTATGTTTTGTGTTTCTTTACTCTTAAGTTGACAATTGTGGCCTACCGAAAGATGGCCACCTCCTGCAGCCTGCAGTCGAGTAGATGACATAATGGAAAATTTTGCAAGAAGGTTTCGCGTTGCCTGTGACCTTGCCCTCTTGTCGAACTGAAAAACTATGACCATGACGACAAATCTGGGAGGACTGCCAGAAAAGCCCCTGATTGAGAAAATGTTTCAAAGAGAAGAATATTGAACTCTTGAACTGTCAATCCCACAAATGGGATACATTTAATCTGGGAAAAACATCCGTAAAAGTAACAAGTAAATTATGGACATTATATTTTCTACTCATCGTTTAAGACAGACAATATCTGAGAACTTTTGCTCATGTTGCAAGACGACATTATTTCCGCCATTCAGCCGTTCTGAATAAAGAAATGTTACTTTTTAGAATGTAAATTTTAGTATAAAAGAAAGTAGACTAGAGAGGTCTAGCGCCACTTCTTCCCGAGCTGATGATGCGAGGTCCCTATGCTGACGGAGAGGACGATGACTCTACATGACAACAGAAGACTATAATTTTTCTCCAGAGGACCGGTTCTGACTTAGGATCTGACATCTAGACAGAATAGGTAAATATGAGAGAAATGAAATTGCATTTAATTGGCTTTTCTTGAAATATTAGATAAATGAACAATCTGTTTGAATTCCTGTCTCGGGTAATTATTTCTGGTCATGTTTATTTGATTTATTGTGTATTCTTTGAAATGTATTCCTCTAGATCTTCAGCAACTAGCTGGTCGCATTGACCTCAAAGTATAGGCAGATTAGACAGAGCATATGTGGAAGGTGTTTTCTCCTTTACAGGGCACGGATAGTGTGATTTAGAGTGAATGTTGGTGTAATGGGCCCCACCAGCGTATGATGTGTGTATGCGTGTGTGACTGTGAAATCATTCTGTCCGTGGAAGTAGAGGGGATTTGGAAGCTCTGATCTGCACCAGTTTCTTGGTAGCAGATTGATGGTTAGCTATTGTCTTGATCTAGCGGAATTGCGTGTATATAGGCTTGTTGATTATTGATTGATTTGTACTAACACTATATGTTGAAGTTGTGTTGAGTTCTATGTATTGTGAACGGCTTCTGGGATGTAGGAAGTCAGTGACACTTCCGTAGTAGAGCAGAGGGAGTGTTGCTCTCGGAAAAAGGCGGGATTGTTGGCCCTGTATGCAGACAGGGGAAAACGTGTGACAATTGAAGTTGCGCGTCGCATTGTCTGGGTTCGACAAGGTAGCATCGCCGTGTGTTGCCATTAGAAACGTATTTTCAGTGTGAGAGAAGTGTATATGATAGCGAAGGTTATCTGTGAAACTCTGGTCTTAAGTCCCAGGGATCCGTAGGGTTTGCCGTTAAAGCTTACCGCTGGAGAAGTAATAGGTATAGGTATTCTCGGAGCTTGTTAGAAGGACAGGGCAGAGGTAAGCGCTGCTTTGTTAACGTATGATATAATTCTGTAGTAGGACAGACTGTTCGCTGTTCTCGGGAAAGACAGAATTCTGTGTGAATGTACTACATTTTCTGGTGTGTAAGTGCGTGAATGAGAAGGCATTCTGGTTAATTGTGAAACTCTTAGGAGCATTCCGAAGGGAAACAGTTAATTGATGCTTGTTAGAAGGGTAAAGTAGAGGGATGTGCTACTTTATCAACGGAAGTAACGATTCTGTAGTAGGGCAGAGGTACGCGCTGTTCTCGGGAAAGGCAGAATTCTCGTGGTAAAGGTCTTTTGCTGTTCTGTGGCTAGCGAAGCAGACAATGGAGATGTTTGTATGTTGTAACTAACAGACTCGTAGAAATTGAAACAAAGTCTACCAAGTAGTCTTGTAAAGGAGGGGTAGACGCGAGAGACAGGAGACAAGAGAAGAAGCGACTGCAGCGGCTGCTGACGTCAGGAAGACCGCGCTGTGATTGGACAGTGGGTTAAAACGGAGGAAGCGCGGAGATTGGTGTGTTGGTGTACGCCGCGCTAGGATTGGGAGACATACAGGGTGACGTAGACGCTCCAGGATTGGTGCGTTGGTGTGAGTCGCGCTAGGATTCGCGGACTGAGTCAGTGACGTAGACGCTCCAGGATTGGTGCGTTGGGGTGAGTCGCGCTGCAATTGGACAAAAGATCGCACAGCTGTAGTAGGAGTAAACAGCTAGTGGAAAATAAGAAAGATGTATTACCATGCTGAGGAAAAGAAGAAAAAGTCCTTGCTCAGTAAGGTTAAAACCTGGTTTGACAAGGATAAAGACATAGTGACAAGGGAAGGACAGTTATTGCCCCCGATAAGAACCCCGGCATCCTTCATGGTTGCGAAGTATGGGTATCATACCTGCATTTGGTTAGACAACTGGGTGAAATACACTAAAGATGATGGAGTGTTAGCGTTCCCATAACATGGTTCATTTAATCTGGCCATACTGAGGAACTTACGAGAGCAGATGATGAATCTAGAGCCTCGGCCTAGGCCGACGCAATTTGAGGCATTAACTGAATGGGAAGACGAAATGCATGAACGAGAAAAGCAGAGGGGTGGGGGTAGTTACAGGTATATGTTCGGTAGAAAATATGATCGCGAAACCCATCATGACAGAATGAGAAGGTGGCGAGATGCCAGTATGACCGAGGGGTTATATCCTGTAAGAACAGCAGAGGAATCAGGAGGGAGAAAATGTACAGAGAAAGCACATAATGTAGAAACCAGAAGATATGGGGCAAATGAGTCTGATGATGATATCTTAGAGGACATGCTCTACAAAAGACCACCCCCGTATAGAAGAGAACCAGAGGTAGGAACAGCAGTTAGCCCAATGAGAAACACCCTGCGGATTATAAAGACGGAGGCTACAGCCCCTGAGCTGAAAAGCGGTTGTTCTCTGGCAGACAGAGAAAGAGAGAGAGAAAGAGAAAGAGAGATAGAGAGAGAGAGAGATAGGTAAAGAGAGAGAGAGAGAGAGAGAGAGAGAGAGAGAAAGAGAGAGAGAGAGAGAGAAAGAGAGTTAGAGAGAGAGAGAGAGAGAGAGAGAAAGAGCTTGAAAATGAAAAGACCAGAGAACTAGCAAGAACTACATCTGAACTAACAGAGAAAATCAGGGAGCTGATTAAGAATCTTGAAGCTGTTACAGTACCTGTGACAATAGGCCCAGTTATGCTGATTTTTGACAAGCAGAGGACGGGTGAAAATGGTTTGACGGTGCCATATGTGGGCAATAGGTTGATTGTACCTCCGGAACAGGCAGAAATGAGAGCAGGAGAAACACAATGGAGAACAGGAGAAAATCAGTGGAGACATACTGTATGCGGAGGGGAAATGAGTGTGCAGACTAACTCAAGTTTGAATTCTGGATGTATAGAAGGGAACAGAGGATCAATGTTGGAACCGCAGAGGGTGGCAGAACCAGGGGGTGTGGAAAAATCTGTGATAACTGCCGAAGATTTGAATGACTGGCTGAAAACATTACAGAAAAAGGAGAAAGAGTCACAGGGAATGGATGTAGCTAGACTACGTATGGAAATGGAAGAATTGATAGTAGGAACCATACCTACAGAAACACTGAAGAATTATGAGGAAGGGGAGATTCTCTTTCTTTGTAAAAGAAACATGGAGAGCAAAGAACATACATGACAGGTTGAAAGGAATAGCCAGTGAAGTGGGAATTGACATGGATAAGGTGAGAGCTTTACAGAAAACATACCGAGTGGATTTTTCAGATAAAGATATTGAGAATCTGAACAATGCAGGCCGAACAGGACAGATTAAGGAAATGATTGCCTTGTTAAGGAAATGGGGAGATGTAGAAAGATGGAAGGACAGATGGTATCGAAAACGAGAGGATGGAGTGGATAGAACCTACTCAGCATTTCCCCTGAAAGAAAAAGAGAAGGCAGTGACAGCTTACCCCATGAGAGAGATTCCAGGAGGTGGGCGCGTACATGTTCCATGGACCAGACAGGATATTTTGTCATTTACGAATGATTTCCCTCGATTAAGGGAAAAGCCAGTGGAGTGGTACAGACAAGTCGACAGATTTGTAAAGCTGTCAAAAGTACTGTGGATTGACCTGAATAGTCTGTTTGATATAATTGTACCAGCAGACCTGTGGGCAGAATGTAACATAGTCATAGATTGGCCCTCTAAAGAATACCCGAGAGATCAAAAGACAGGAGCTCCAGACCCGGAGGTCATGAAGAAATACGAGCAGGTTATGGCCTTCTTGAAAAATAAAGTACCCCCCAAGGAGACAGATTGGGTTAAAATAGACCGAACACATCAGGAATTGAAAGAATCAGTCCATGCTTACTATGAAAGACTGATACTAGCTTTTAAGCAGTTCAGTGGAGATGAACACCTGGGTGACAAGGATCTGAGTCATTTTGTGTACAGATTTGTATATGGTTTGCGGCCTGAAATCAGTGAAATGATACGGCAGCATACCGTGGACTGGCAGAGTAAGAAGATTGATGAGATTTTGAGACATGCTAAATACTTCAGTGATGAGATTGAGGCAAAGCAGAGAAAACTAAAAGAAAAGGCAATGTGGGCAAAGGTGAAAGTTGCAGAAAGACAGGAAGCTCAGCTGGTTGAACAGGCAAATAACCCAGGAAATAAACCCAAGTATGGTCCAGGAAAAGGGAAAGGGAACATAGAAGAGGCCAAAAAGAAGTTCCCGTGTCACAACTGTGGAAAAGTGGGGGATTGGAAATCCGAGTGTAAGAATCCTCCGTCCACTAACGATGATAATTCATCATTGAATTCACAGGTGCCGAGCGAGGGGTGTGGTCAGCATCGGCAACAGCAGAAGGCTGATAAGCAGCAGAATCAGGTGCCAAAACCACCCTTGCCACAGAGAAAAGGATCCCAGAAGTACAGTCAAGAATCGGGGTTCTACGATGAAGAGCAGGTAATCAGACTAAAACGCGCAAGCGCTGTATCTCAGTACTGGCTGAAAAATGAAGGAAGTGACTCTGAGGGAGATTTCTGACGGTGCCGAAGAGAGGAGGAGGAGTGCGTACTTGGCGCAACTCTAGAAATAGACCAGGCAGGACCTTTTGTAGATGGGAAAATTAATGGTGAAAGCATCACTTTCCTAGTTGATACTGGGGCTACGAGATCAACTGTCAGGTCAGCTGATATAAAGAATCTTCCTCTCTCGGACGAAGCAATCCAAGTGGTTGGTGTGTCCAACACACAGATCAAAACACAACTCACTGAACCAGTAAAGGTTAGAACAGGGAAATTTTCAGACATGCACCGATTTGTGGTGTGTGACACCAGTCCAGTGAACCTGTTAGGCAGGGATCTGCTGTGCAAAATGAATTGCACTATTTTTTGTACTCCAGATGGAATAACCTTTGAGACACCTGATGAGGATGTGCTATACAGAATGACCATGGATAACAGAGAATGTGAGGCTTTGGGAACATATGCAATATTTAATCCTGATGCATTACCCACAGAGTTGAAACAGACAGTGAAAGCAGCAGTTTGGGATTTTACTGGAGAAGATGTGGGCCTGATGAGAAATGTAGATCCAGTAAAGATTACTGTAAAAGAGGGAGTGGTTTACCCAAATATACCGCAATACAGATTGACACCTGAAATAATTGAAGGGATAACACCCTTAATTGAAAAGATGATCCAGCAAGGGGTGTTAAGAGAAATATTGAGCAGCCCATGTAATTCACCGATAATGGGACTGAAGAAACCCAATGGAAAGTTCAGAATAGTACAAGATTTGAGAAAGATTAACAAGATTGTTGTGCCATGTTGTCCAATTGTGCCAAATCCATCAGTGATTTTGTATCAGATTCCTCATGATGCAGAATGGTACACGGTAATTGATTTGTGTCATGCTTTCTTTTCAATCCCATTGCATCATGACAGCCAGCCGATATTTTCATTAAGATTTGGAGAGCGGATTTTGGCATGGTGCCGAATCCCACAGGGGTATACAGAGAGACCCTCAATATTTAATCAATTGCTGAAGAAATCTCTGGAAAGTCTGACAATGCCCGAAAATTCAGTCTTGGTCCAATATATTGATGACCTACTTGTGGCATCAAAAACACGTGAAGCTTGTGAAGTAGATACCATTGCATTGTTGAATCACCTGGCAGAAGGAGGATTAAAGGTATCTCCAGCCAAATTGCAGTTCTGTAAGAAAGAAGTCCAGTATCTGGGACACAACATTGAGAAAGGCCTGAGAAAGGTGACTATTGACAGAATCAAAATCATTAGGGGAATGAGAGCCCCAATGACCCAAAGGGAAGTAAGAATGTTCCTGGGAATGGTAGGTTACTGTCGTCAGTGGAGAAGTAATTTTTCCCTGATTGCCAAACCATTGATTAAATTGACCAAAAGTGAGGTGAAAGACCCATTAGAACTAAACCCAGAAGAAATGGCTGCATTCAGAGAGATGAAAGACAGACTTTGTGAAGCTCCCGCCTTAGGGATGCCAGATTATGAAAAGGAATTTGAATTGTACTGTAGTGAGAGAAATAGATGTGCACTTTCAGTGTTAATCCAAAAACATGGACGTCTGAGAAGGCCAATTGCCTATTTCTCAGCAACTCTTGACCCAGTAGCTGTGGGTTTGCCAGGTTGCCTGAAAGCAGTAGCTGCTACCTGCAAAAGTTTGGAACAAAGTGAAGGAATCATAATGGGATACCCTGTACGGGTATTTGTACCTCATGATGTGGCAATCCTTTTAACAAGGAGCCGGACACAGTTCATGTCTCATAGTCGGCTGACTAAATATGAGAAAGTCATTCTTGGTGCAACCAATGTAAGTCTGGAGAGATGTGTGAATGTGAATCCAGCGACACTGTTACCTGATGCTGAATGTGTGGGAGTGAGAAACGATGTTGATCATGATTGCCTGGATGTACTTGATTACTGCACAAAACCAAGGCCAGACATAAGAGATCTGCCACTACCTGAAAGTGATCATGTGTTGTTTGTGGATGGGTCTTGTCTGAGAACAGATGAAGGAGTGTTGAGTGCTGCATATGCGGTGTGCAAAGTCTCAGAAGTTGTGGAAGCATCACCCCTGAAAGGAGTTAAATCCGCTCAGGTGGCGGAACTGGTGGCACTGACAAAGGCATGCAAGATTGGGAGGAGTGTGAGAGTGACTGTGATGACTGACAGCCAGTATGGCTTCGGAATTGTCCATGATTTTGGCCAACTATGGCTACAAAGAGGTTTCCTGACCTCAAGTGGAACTCCCATAAAGAATGCTGAAGTGGTTGGAAAACTGCTAGAGGCGATACAGCTGCCTAAAGAACTAGCAGTTGTAAAATGCGCTGCTCATGGTCAGGGTGACGATTTTGTAACAGTTGGTAATAAGTTTGCCAATGACATTGCACAATATTGTGCAAGGAACAATCACTCAATTAACAGGAGCAAAGAACGGGAAATGTCTTCTTGTTCATTAATGTTTACTAATGAAGTGGGGACATGGGAGGAAGTAAAACAGCTGCAGGATGAGGCAGAAGATGATGAAATGAGGGATTGGGTGAAGGCAGGTTGTGCACCTAGAGAAAAGGATCATGTGTGGGTCTACAGGGATGGAAGACCAGTCATGCCTAACAGCATGCTATCAACAATGGCAAGGATGTATCATGGCCAGGTACACCTGGGGAGGGATGCTATGATAAGAGCCTTTAAGCAAACCTGGTACAGTCCAAAGTTCAGACTGATAGCAGAAAGTCTCTGTCAGAGATGTCTGATATGTCAGCAATTCAATCCTGGAAACAAAACAGTGGTGAACCTAGGAACAATAGACAGAGAAGGAGGACCCTTCACAAGAATGCAGATAGATTTCATTGAAATGCCCCCAGTCAACAGGTTGAGGTATGTTCTGGTGGTGGTCTGTTTGTTCTCAAGGTGGGTGGAGGCATACCCGACAAGAAGAAATGATGGGATAACAGTGGCCAAATTACTGTTAAGAGAGTTCATCCCAAGGTACGGGTTCCCAGTAACCATTGAATCAGACAGAGGAGGACATTTTTATAATGAAATCATGAGTCTAATTTGTGAAGCATTGAGTGTACAGCAGAAGTTGCATTGTGCTTACAGACCAGAGGCTTCTGGGGTTGTTAAGCAGATGAATGGCACAATCAAAAACAGAATTGGTAAAATGTGCCTAGCCACAGGAATGAAATGGCCCGATGTCTTGCCTCTAGTCCTGATGACCATTAGGTCTACTCCAGACAGAACAACAGGTTTGAGTCCACATGAAATTATCATGGGACGTGCTATGAGGCATGCATATGTACCAGTGAACAAGCTGATGACTATAACTGATGACATGATTTTGGATTACTGCAAAGGCCTGGCTGACGCAGTTCATTCTGTGTTTCACCAGGTTGGAGAAGACGCCACCACACTTGAAAAGAAACCAGCCCATGATCTGAGCCCAGGGGACTGGGTAAGGATAAATGTCCACAGAAGAAGAAATTGCTTGGTTCCAAGGTGGGGAAGGCCAAGACAAGTCATCTTGACCACAACGACTGCTGTGAAGTGCGCTGGTGTGAAGAATTGGATACATGCAAGCCACACACTGAGAGTTCAAAATCCAAGAGATGGTACTGGAAAGGAATACTTTGAAGAATCAGACTCCAGTGATGATGCAGACAGTGACGCAGTAAGAAGGAAAAAGAATCCTGAAAGTGGGGAAAGTGAGTCAAGAGAAGCTTTCATCCCACCAGAAGAGGTTCTGAAGAGAACAGTGCAAACTGCAGAAGCAAGCTCAGACTCAGAAGAATTGCCTGAGGTTCAAATTGACAGTGATCAACACAAAAAGAAAGAAAGAAAAGAAAAGAACATTCCAACAGAAGAGACACCTGAGTCACATGAAGGAATTAGGCAAGTTCCACCTGAGATAAATATTGAAGAAAAAGGGATAGACAAAGACAGAGAGGGACAGATTGCGGAAAAACCCCGAGGAGGTGTAGGGAACATCAACAACAAGCTAGGTGAAGGGACAAGCAGACAGCAAGAAGATTGCGTGTCGGAGACCCGAGGAGGGACAGAAGTAGGGAAATCTCAAGTGGTGGAAAAAGAGACTGTTGGAGAAAAGGAAGTTGTTAAAGAAAAGAAAGCTGTTAATGAACCAGTAGCCACTGAAACAGAGTCTGATGAAAGTGACAATGAGATACATGGAGGACGAGTTCTGAGAAAGAGAACTTGGCTTGGAGAAAGAAACAATAAAGAAGGAAAGCAAAAGAGAAATTCTAAAGGAGAACTTTGGCCAAATAAGATAAAGAGACTGAGGTACAGACTGACACGAGTTAACTCTTCAAAATCTGAGCAGGTGAACGAAGTGTCGAGTCAAAACCCAACCAAAGAAGAAGAAACAAAGATACCTGAAAGGGAAAAAAGAATAAGAAAACCAAACCAGAGGTACAAGTCACCGGAATGGACGTATGTGGCACTGCCTGAAGAAGGAGAAGAGGCGGACAGCCAAGAAAGTCCAAAGGAGGCTTTACTGAAGGAGGTTGCTGAAGAAGAAGCTGTGGGAATCCTGAGAGTTATCTTGTCCGACATTGGAGAAGAGACGGATGTTCAGGACCTGATACAGTTTGAAGATGATGAAGAGACAGTGAAAAGTGATGAAAACCCAAATTGAGTAAACCCAAGGAAAATCACTTGGAGAAGAGAAGAAGAAGTAGTACTACAATTAGTAGAGTTTAATAATCTGGTGGGTACTTGCTGCCCTTAAAAGTTCAGTAAAGGAGTAGAAGAGGCTAAGTCAAAAGACACGGTCAAATTAACAAAATGACTAACACTGAGAATAAAAGTAGATGTACCTTTCTGAAAAGATGGTGCAAAATGTGCTGCTGCTGTACAGGTTTATTAATGCTGCTTTGGAGCGTGCTTGCTCTACTGATTTCATTTAGAGTCACTATAGACACTTTAGAAGGTCATACTGAGAACAAGACTAATATAGGGAAGAGTCCATTAAAGGTAGTTCCAACTAGAACTAGTAATGTGCATATACATAAAGATAGGTCAATTAACGATTTTTCTAGCAATGTTTTTTCTAAATTGTTGTATGAGTACGTAAAGACAATGGAAGTAAGGGATTGCTACGTTTGCATCCAATTACCTGCCTCTGTTTCGGAAGGAGTGACTTATCATCATCTTCCGGCTACGTATGGAATTTCTTGTAGTGTGTTGATTAGTATTTTTTATCAATTAGGGAAATTAGATTACAATATGTCTAATATAGATAATATTCTTGGGCAGTTGCCTATGAATAAAGAACTGAATCCTGCAAAAGATGCTAACACTTTAGGTGAGATTTTTCTAGAAACCAAAGAATTAACCTTAGACTATGTTTTTAGAAACAATTTAACTTGTAAATTGAAAGGAGAAGAAAATAATTTTCTAGACATGGTTGAGAGAAGAAGGTTGAACATGCACAAGAGACCAGAAGGGCATAAAATGAGTGACACAATGTGGGATATTGAGAAAGAAAAGGAGTTGAAAAATGGAGCCAGTCCAACCATGGCTATAGATGCCCCACAGAAAGGGAAACTGTGCATTACCAGGAAGAGATCCCAATATGATTATTATTTCATAGGGACTAGTGAGTGCCATGATACATACTTTATTGCAACCGGATGGGGATTTAGAGGAGGAGAAGATCCAGTTTTTCCGGGAGTGTATTATATTTGTGGGAATAAGGCTTATTACCGTTTGCCTGACCATTGGTTTGGTACATGTTATGTTGGCCTGGTCTTTCCAAAGATTTTTCACATGGACAGAGTAGATGATGCTGAACATTCTAACACATTAACACGCTATAAAAGAGAAACATGGACAGAAATTGTAGGAGATATTTTTGGAGCTTTAATTCCAGCAGTGGAAATTTCTTTAAATGCATATGGCATTCGGAAGCTGTCAACAGTGGTAGATCGCTTGTCAACAAGCACCGCTGGAGGCTTTCTTTTGGTAAATACAGAAATGGTTGCTTTGCGCGCTATGGCGATGCAAAATAGACTTGCCCTTGACATTCTTTTGGCAAAAGAGCGTGGAGTCTGTGGAATGCTGAAAGTTCAACATTGTTGCACTTACATTCCTGACGAAAGTAAAGATCTAAAAGTTTACATCAAAAATATTACTGATTTACATGAAGAATTAGTTCCACTGGAAGCTGAAAGTATCTGGACTAAAATGGCTAATACGATGATTGCTATTAAGAACTTTGTAGCTAAGATAGGTAGTACCATATTTGGTAAGATATTATTTCCATTAACTTGTGTAATAGTTGCATTATTGATCCTTAGATTAGGATGTATGTGTTGTAGATATAGAAGGAATAAAAAGAAAATCATAAAAGAGAATGTTAAAAAGAGACAAAAGAAATCAGAAAGAGATACACAAGAAATAGAACTAGAAGAACTAAGAGAAAGCATGTATATAGAAACTAAAAAGGAAGATGAGATGGAAACTAGGGTCTAAAAGCCAGAACAAGAAGACATTTCAAATTCTTCTAAAAGGGGAAACTAAATTGATTTTTGGGGTTTTGATTGTTGTGGTGATTATAGATCACCAAAGGGGGGATTGATGGAGCAGGGTTTTTACTCCAAAACGGAATACCTGTTTCATTTTCGCATGTTATAATTAAAAGTACTACTGAATAATTATTAATGACTAATAGTTTGTCGAATGTTGACTAATCAACCTTATTAACAAGAGAATTACACGTGGGAATGCTATTGCATGGCTAAATAACAAGTGAACTAAGTTGGTGAGCAAACTGACAGAAAACGATGTTGCTTATGTGATGTTATGGTGTTTTGCGCTTATAATTAAGATGCATTAATGGCTTCTGATGTCGCAAATGGCCAGATAAATACGTACGCGTAGTTGATGCTGCTGTTTCGTTTTTTATGCCGTTTTTAAATATTGCAACTCGCGCTGTTATCCTTGGCGCTTTGTACTTTTCTGGGGCATATTATTGCAGGGAATAGTCAGGTCATACTCGCATTTTAAACTGGACAACTCACCTGCACTTTGCGGGATCTAGTTAGAATCGAGGGGACTATTTTGGGACGCGCTCGCGGCGTTCCGGCCGCCATCTTAGGTGAGGTCTACTGGATCAGACTGCCTTCGGGTGCCATCTTTGGTGGGGCTAGAGGTGTGTCCTCGCAGGACTCCCGCGCATTGATTAGGATATTTAAGGCGCCTTCCTGTGCCTTCAGGTAGACTTATATCATAGCGCTAACGCGTAGTTGATGCTGCTGTTTCGTTTTTTATGCCGTTTTTAAATATTGCAACTCGCGCTGTTATCCTTGGCGCTTTGTACTTTTCTGGGGCCTATTATTGCAGGGAATAGTCAGGTCATACTCGCATTTTAAACTGGACAACTCACCTGCACTTTGCGGGATCTAGTTAGAATCGGGGGGACTATTTGGGACGCGATCGCGGCGTTCCGGCCGCCATCTTAGGTGAGGTCTACTGGATCAGACTGCCTTCGGGTGCCATCTTTGGTGGGGCTAGAGGTGTGTCCTCGCAGGACTCCCGCGCATTGATTAGGATATTTAAGGCGCCTTCCTGTGCCTTCAGGTAGACTTATATCATAGCGCTAACGCGTAGTTGATGCTGCTGTTTCGTTTTTTATGCCGTTTTTAAATATTGCAACTCGCGCTGTTATCCTTGGCGCTTTGTACTTTTCTGGGGCCTATTATTGCAGGGAATAGTCAGGTCATACTCGCATTTTAAACTGGACAACTCACCTGCACTTTGCGGGATCTAGTTAGAATCGGGGGGACTATTTGGGACGCGATCGCGGCGTTCCGGCCGCCATCTTAGGTGAGGTCTACTGGATCAGACTGCCTTCGGGTGCCATCTTTGGTGGGGCTAGAGGTGTGTCCTCGCAGGACTCCCGCGCGGATTGCTAGCCACAGTATATAAGCGATGTGTGTACCAGCGCGCAGCGTTAGCGCGCAGCGAGCGCGACGGCGGCACGCCGGAGGTGCGCCAGAGGTAAGCCCGTTTGCGCCCGTTCGCGCACAGGTCGTGCCGTGAGCCGGGGACCCTGTTCCATTGTCCGATGCTCGGATAACATATACTAGAGACATGCTGCTAAAATTTAACCCTGGATTGAGCCATCAGCCTCCTGCTACTGAGCGGTGTGTACAGCCTCTGTTGTGCGGTCTGTTGAACGTTAGATCACTGAGTAAACACCATATGGAAATAGCATTACTCATAGAGTCCAGCAAGGTAGACATTCTGTTCATGACAGAAACGTGGACCAGAGCGGACTGCACGGTGGAGTTAGGGTTAGCATGTCCTCCGGGTTATAAGATCAGACACAACCCGCGGGAGGGAGCTAGAGGAGGGGGTGTGGGCCTTATATTTAGGGAATCGCTCGATGTCTCAATGCTTGATACTAAGAATATCGTGGGCTGTGAGACTCTGGCCTTTTCCATCAAAGGGCACGGAGGTACCCTCTATTTTGGGCTGTTGTGTTATCGGCCCCCTGCCAGTACTTTGTCAGCAGTACCCGAGCTAATTGACACTATCTTCGAGCTCTCTAACACCCATGCCAGGACTCTGATTTTGGGAGACTTCAATCTTTGTCCTGATGGCCCCACAAGGTCTGCCCTCTCGGAGCTGGTTCAGGCCTGTAGTGATATTCACTTGCAGCAGTTGGTTCACTCACAGACCCACTCTAAGGGCCATACTCTCGACCTGATTTTTGCAGACACTGGACAGGTGGTAGTTCGTGACACCCTCCCTCAATGCTGGACGGATCATGCCTTGGTCCTCTTCTCTGTTGCACTCCCCATGGTATCAACTGGGAGCGGAAGTATCGGTACCAGGACTAGGATGGGTAGGCAGTGGTCAAAGTTGCTTAAACAACCTTGCCTGCCATCCTTGTTGGGTGGTGATATCTCCTTAGGAGACAGTGTGGATGCAAGCTATGAGTGCCTCAGCCGGAAAATCGTTAATTCCCTAGAGGTGCTGGCCCCTCTGCGCAAAATCAGAGATAGATCCAAGATCGCTATGCCTTGGTTTACCGCTGAGCTATCACAATTGAAGCTCGGTTGTAGACGTGCGGAGCGAGCTTGGAGAAAAAATTATCTAGACCCTGAGAAAGCTCTCTTTAAACAGGCCTTGTCGACCTATAAAACACACATTAAAGTTGCAAAAGCACGATTCCTGGAGGATTCACTCTTAAATGCATCGAATAAAACGCAGGCCTTGTTTAAGATTGTTGGGGACCTCGCTCGACCTGCCTCCGCTGCCAACGATATCCCTGCCTCCCAAGCTCTGTGTACCTCTCTGGCGCAGGCTTTTGAGGATAAGATCGTTCTGATCCTAAGCAAGCTTGCTTTAACGACTACATCTGCTACTCAGCCTGCACAGGGCCCCTTATCAGTGACCGCCACAGAGATGGAAAGGGTAGCTGGTAAACGGGTATTGCTGGATTGTTTTCCCCTCCCATCTTTTGAGGAATTCTGCTCGTTGGCTAATAGTGTATCCTCCGGTTCCCCGCTAGACCCATTGCCACATAAATACTGGAAAGTATTCCAGGCGGAGCTTTTTCCTCCATTGCATGCTATCTGCTGTCAGTCTCTTTCCTTGGCATGTGTCCCGGAGTGTTGGAAATTGGCAGTGGTCTCACCCTTACTGAAGAAGGAGACCTTGGACCCTACCTGCCCAGCGAACTATAGACCTATATCGCTGCTCCCTTTTCCCATTAAGATTCTGGAGAAACTGGTTACTAGACATCTGTCCAGTTTTTTGGAGACCAATCTCTGCCTGGACACGTCTCAATTCGGCTTCAGACCTGCACACGGCACGGAGTCTGCCCTGGTGACCGTTTTAGACGATCTTCGTTCGCGAGCCGACACTGGTCGAGCAGCCTTTTTAGTGCTGCTCGATATGTCGGCTGCATTCGATAAGGTCAACCACGACATCTTGGTCAGAAGACTTGAGGATGTAGGGGTGAAGGGCCTGGCTCGTGACTGGCTGATTTCCTATCTGGGTGATAGGAAGCAGGTAGTGGCCCTGCCACCTTTCCAGTCGGAGATCAAAGCAGTTAAGCAGGGTGTTCCGCAAGGGTCTGCCATCAGCCCTATTTTGTTCAACCTCTACCTCTGCCCTCTAGTGAGTCTGATTAAATCATTCGGCATCTCGGTTATTAACTATGCCGATGATACACAGCTCATTTTTTCCATCGAGGGCAAGGATGCGGTGCCTTTGGAGACCTTCCATCAGTGTATGGCGTCAACTGCGGAATGGTTGAGGCAGAACTCTCTGCAGTTCAATGGCTCCAAAACAGAGGTACTACACTGCTCGCTGGACCGGGTCCCTCGGCCGCTGCCTCCTGACTTCTGGCCCGCTTCTTTTCCGGATGCTCCTTTGGCAGCGGCCTCCGCCAGGAATCTGGGCGTAGTGCTTGGGCCCAATCTTCAACTGGACCTCTTTGTAAATAAAACTGTGGCCACTTGTATGATGCTGCTTCGTATGCTGTGGAAGATCTTGCCGTTGCTGCCGGCCCACGTTCGGCCAGAATTAGTGCGTGGCACCATATTGAGTAGGCTGGACTACTGCAACGCACTACTCCTGGGAGCCCCAGCTAATTTGGTGGCTAAGCTGCAACGTGTGCAGAATATGGCGGCCAAGTTGGCTTTGTCCCGGCGCCGTTCCGACTCTTCTTCCATGGCACTAGTCGATCTTCATTGGTTACCTGTCCCGCAACGAGTCATCTTTAAAGCACTTTGCTTAGTGTTCAGAGGACTTCATGGACAAGGACCTGTTCCGTTGCAAGAATTGTTCCAGTGGTATGTGCCCACTCGCTCCCTTCGGTCGCTTTCAGCACATCTTGTGGTAATTCCTAAGGTAATGAGAGCTCGGATGGGTGGGCGAGCTTTTGGATTTGTGGCAGCTAAACAGTGGAATACTCTTCCCTTGTCGCTGAGAAGCTCCGGGGACTTTTTCTCTTTTAAGAGGGAACTCAAAACTTTTCTCTTTCCTAGGTCTGATTAATTTCTTTGACTGCTCTGTGTGGTGTTGGTATAATTGTCTGAAGCGCCAGGATACCCTTCGGGTGACAGTCTGCGCTATACAAATACGCCATACATACATACATACATACATACACATAAGGGTATTAGCTGGGTAATAACACTGTTCAGTCATTTCTATGCAGTAATTATGTTTTGTGTTTCTTTACTCTTAAGTTGACAATTGTGGCCTACCGAAAGATGGCCACCTCCTGCAGCCTGCAGTCGAGTAGATGACATAATGGAAAATTTGCAAGAAGGTTTCGCGTTGCCTGTGACCTTGCCCTCTTGTCGAACTGAAAAGCTATGACCATGACGACAAATCTGGGAGGACTGCCAGAAAAGCCCCTGATCGAGAAAATGTTTCAAAGAGAAGAATATTGAACTCTTGAACTGTCAATCCCACAACTGGGATACATTTAATCTGGGAAAAACATCCGTAAAAGTAACGAGTAAATTATGGACATTATATTTTCTATTCATCGTTTAAGACAGACAATATCTGAGAACTTTTGCTCATGTTGCAAGACGACATTATTTCCGCCATTCATCCGTTCTGAATAAAGAAATGTTACTTTTTAGAATGTAAATTTTAGTATAAAAGAAAGTAGACCAGAAAGGTCTAGCGCCACTTCTTCCCGAGCTGATGATGCGAGGTCCCTATGCTGACGGAGAGGACGATGACTCTACATGACAACAGAAGACTATAATTTTTCTCCAGAGGACCGGTTCTGACTTAGGATCTGACATTTAGACAGAATAGGTAAATATGAGAGAAATGAAATTGCATTTAATTGGCTTTTCTTGAAATATTAGATAAATGAACAATCTGTTTGAATTCCTGTCTCGGGTGATTATTTCTGGTCATGTTTATTTGATTTATTGTGTATTCTTTGAAATGTATTCCTCTAGATCTTCAGCAACTAGCTGGTCGCATTGACCTCAAAGTATAGGCAGATTAGACAGAGCATATGTGGAAGGTGTTTTCTCCTTTACAGGGCACGGATAGTGTGATTTAGAGTGAATGTTGGTGTAATGGGCCCCACCAGCGTATGATGTGTGTATGCGTGTGTGACTGTGAAATCATTCTGTCCGTGGAAGTAGAGGGGATTTGGAAGCTCTGATCTGCACCAAGGGCTGGTAGTCACCATAGAAAGCACTGAACCCTGAGCAGCCGGTACATCGTCCAAGATGAGTGGGTTGGCTTCCATCCCGCGGGCAGCTAAAAGTGCTGCTTCCATCCCAAGGCGGGTGGCATTGCCAATATGGAGAGGCTTGGCAAGAGTCACTGCATTGGCCATAGGTGCCCCTGCCAGGGAGGCAGCGATCGCCAGAGCATGCGCACATTGGTCTGCATTTAATGAAATAAGTTTTGATGTGGCGGCATCACTACCCATGGTGCCAACAACAGATGGCGGGTGGAATCTGATAGGAGATACAAAGAATAGTGTCAGACATGGAATAAGTTTTGTATGGGTAGTACTAATTATAAGTGTGAAGTAAAGAAATATGCTGATAGCTTGTCAGACATGTACCATTAGTGCCATCATGCATTGTGAGAAGGCATTGACAATCTGCTAAGATCTAATCAAGCACTTAACATAAATATATAATCCAGTTAAAGTGAACAGAAAAATAATCTTTACCATGTTTACATTGTGTGCTATCCACATACATGAATCTGTTTGCATCACAGGCTCTTCTTGGGGATATTTCTGCCCTCTGCACATCAGGCACAGATCATAACATTACTCCCTCTAGGGATCTCACTCATAACACATGGCTATTTCTACCCTATTTGAGCATCATAACCACGGCCTTGAGATACTGCAGCCCCCGAAGGCATTCTGTGTTGGTCATGGGAAATGTATGTCCTTTTTGGGCATCACACATACCTCTTGGGGATATTGCTGGCTTCACTGGCGAAATGCATGAGTCTTCCTTGCACCTCGATGCCCACGTTGAATGCCAATAGGAAGTCTGAGCCACTGGGTCATGAGTCCACGAGGAGAATCTGGGAAGTAGCCATTAGAGCCGCCAGCACAGCGCCCGAGGGGTGAGTGGTGGGGTGCCAAGTGTCATCGAAGTCCATGAAGTGAGTCCGTAGAAGAAGAGAAGAGGGTTAGGCGGTCCTTAAAGAAGAGGAACAGGAAGTGATGTTAAACAGAGTGATTGTGTCATAGACCTATGGAAACAATTTGCAGACATGGATGATCCATATTTTAAAATGTTTTTGAGTGACTGCACCATTGCTCAATACAGGATCTTTACAGAAGTCGAAACAGACAAGATTGAACAGTGGAGGAGAAAGTATAGGAGTAAAATTCTCATGAACTCATCGCTCCTAGTCTATGATTGATAGATACATTGATAATACCTTACCGCCACTCCATTGACATATGCAGCCGGCGTGGGAGAGAGTCTCATTCTTTTGCTTCCGTCATGCCAGGTAAGCGTTGTAGGGGAAGGGAAATCCTTTAAAAAGAGTAATTTTCGCTCTGGATTTCCCTTCTCTTTTTGAAACTCATGAGCAGCAACATTGTCCTGGTGTCACCAGGGCTTTAAATGGAAGCTTTTTCAAAAATATATACAAGTCATAGTTGCTGCTTATATATCTTATGCAACTAACAACCATTGACAAAGGCAATAGTCCTGACTTGTAGGTATGATGTTAATTGTTGCATCATATATCTGGATGCAATGACAGAAACAGCAAAATACAAGTCGGGCGGCAAACTATGCTAAGCACAGATTTAAGCGTACGTGTTTTTAGGCCATGCCCTTAATTACATTGGCCACGCCCCTTTGAGAGCCCCCCTCCTCCCCTCCCCCCCCCCCCCAGTTTTTTTCATCCCACTTAAAGCCCTGCTTAAGGGGGAAGTGATCTCCCCTAAAAAAGACTTATGTCGAGTGACCACTAAAAGGGGCAGGGAGAGGTGTAACCTGGGCCAGGCATCACCCTCTGGGAAAGGCCATTAAGACCTCTTTGATATTCCTGCAGACCATATACTGGAGAAAAGAACAAAGGTGGAGGAGGGGACAGTGGGAAACCCCAGGAAGACTTCCCAGACTGCTTCCAACGGTCCACGAGCCCCCTCCTGGCTTCAGAAGATGGCTGATGGACTTAGATAACAATGACCGTGATATCAAGAGGGCATGCAATAGAACATTTACATTGACACAACCCACTTTGAATAATTCTTGCAAATCGCACTCTCATAATTTGAGGGAATAATACATAATTTTTTTCCCATGGTAAATACAATAAAACAACTGATATTTTTCTGTGGTTTTAACTGTTGGAATGCCTTGTTAATAATAACCGGCTTTAAACAGTAAGAGGAAGTGGAATTCCCCATAATAGCCTTGACATTTCCACTATGAAGTTCAGTCTCTTTTGGGGGGCTGGAGATGGGTGTTCCCTCTAAGTAACACCTGCATTGGGCCCTGCAAGGGGGCTTCACTCACTACCTTTGTTTCCGAAGTCAGAAAATACCGGAGGTTAAGGACAATAAACACCTCATAGGGGTCGCCCTCCGTTTGAGACAGTTCATATCACCCCTCCCCTTACAGAGCAGCCTCCACAGGTCCAGGCCTGGACACACAAGGAGACCACTTCCATTTATACAGATACTCTAGTGATTAACATTTTATGCCGCCATGTTCATAAAGATAGTACACATTGCCTAGCAGTGACAATTCAGTTGTTTGGGTTTTTGAGAAGGTGTTAATTCTACGTCACAGCGCTAGGAAAAAAAGGTGCACGGAGATCGGTAGTATAGATGGTCGGACCAATTGGTGCACAAGTCTGTGGTGATAGTGATCCAAGGACTCAGAATGCTGGTGAGATGTAGAAACCTTAAGTCTCGTCGCAAATCTTGTCTTCGTCTGTCAGATGCCTTCTGACAGTGATGAGTTCTGGATACCGAGGCAGTATCCTTATTACTCCACATTCACTTTGAGTTTTTTAGTCGCTGTTTCAGTTTTCTTATTCATGTGTGAAACTTTGCCACAGTTGGAGTTGGTTCACAAGGTCAGCGCTGTGATGGGCCGTGGGTGGCGGTCAAATGGATTTGCAGAATTGTCAGCAAGTTTCATCGCAGAGTCTTGTCTTTGTCTTTTAAATGACTTCTGACAGTGATGAGTTTTGGATGCCGAGACAGTAGCCTCACTTTTCCACATTCATTTTGAGTTTTTTAGTCGCTGTTTCAGGTTCACAAGGTCAGCGCTGTGATGGGCCACTGGTAGCGGTCAAATGGGTTTGCAGAAATGTCAGCAAGTTTCCTGATCAGTGGGTTTTCTTTTTGATCCAATCCTTTGTAGAATATCTTGTTGAGTTTGTGTAGATGGTCTCCAACATCTCAACACCTAGATCCCTCTGGAGGTCTACTGTTCTTGTGAAGCAAGGAGATACTGCTATGAACTAAAAGGTGCACGGAGAATGGTAGGAGAGATGGTCAGACCGGGTGGTGCACATATCTGATGGTGATTAGTGATCTAAGGCTTCAGAATGCCGGAGAGATGTAGAAACCTTAAGTGATCATCGCCCATAACTTCATGGCCAATTTGAGTGTAGGACTAGTGCATAGGCAGGGCATGAGGTGGAAGTGCGCATGATGACGTAAGAGCCTGGACTGCAGAGTCTACAGTCTAGACCAGGTGTTTGCCTCTCTCACAGTACAGACTGCTGCGTCTATAGTCCGTTTCCAAACTGATTTTTTTGAGTCTAAGGTGGGGAGGGAGAGTGGTCCAGAGGGCAGGCCCTGCACCTGTAGGGAGCTTCTGACACATCGATGGGACTTGGGAGGGGAGGGGGTTAAGGGCGGAAGATGCTTCAGTTCACCAGATCTGAACCAGGCTTTTACACAACCCAGGACACATAAAAGGCAAATTAGTCTGTGCCATGGGAGAAGCAAAACATATTTGATCAAATAAGTCCTCTGGAAAAAGGTCTATCGAAAATCCTTTCAAAATGACACCAAGGTTGAATGTTCACCACTGCTCCGCTACAAGTTAATAGCCCCTTAAAATTATATTATCAATGAATCTCAAACATACCAGGGCTCTGACCTCATATGCTAGGCTTCTCCCAATACAAAACTAAGTTTTGCTCAAATATGCCAAAGTTTTCCCAATTACATAACGCTGAGTGTTGTTAATCAAAGCGCTAGCCTGTCCGGTGGGTTCTAAGCTGTGCGAGACCTAGGATGCTGCTCACAGATCCAGGGGTCTGCTCACAGTGCCAGGGGTCTTCTCACTGTGTCAAGGGTGTCTGCTCACAGTGCCAGGGGTCTTCTCACCTTGCCAAGGGGGTCTGCTCATAGTGCTAGGGGGTCTGTTCACAGTGCCATGGGCCTGCTCACAGTACTATGGGTCGCCAGCGGTCTGCTCACAGTTTCAGGGGTCTGCTCACAGTACAACGGGTCGTCAGGTGTCTGTTCACAGTGCTGGGGGTCTGCTCTCAGTGACAGGTGTCTGCTCACAGTGCTGGAGGTCTGCTTACAGTGCCAGGAGTATGCTCACAGTGCCAGGGGTCTCCGCGCATTACCAGGAGTCTGCTCACAGTTCCAGGGGTCTGCTTATGGTACTATGGGTCTGCTCACAGTGCTACAGGTCTGCTCATAGTTCCAGGGGACTGCTCACGGTGCTATGGGTCTGCTCATAATGCCAGGGGGTCTGCTCACGGAGCAAGGGGTCTGCTCACA
This sequence comes from Triturus cristatus, assembly GCF_964204655.1. Taxonomy (NCBI): domain Eukaryota; kingdom Metazoa; phylum Chordata; class Amphibia; order Caudata; family Salamandridae; genus Triturus; species Triturus cristatus. The sequence goes on along the minus strand of NC_140586.1, from coordinate 317,479,995 downwards.
GTGCTATGGGTCTGCTCACACTGCCAGGCAGTCTGCTCATGGTGCCAGAGACCTGCTCACAGCACCAGGGGTCTGCTCACAGCACCAGGGGTCTGCTCACAGTGATATGAGTCTGCTTACAGTGTCTGGGGTCTGCTAACAGTGCCAGGATGGTCTTCTCACAGTGCCAGGAGTACTCTCACAGTGCCAGAGGCATGATCACAGTGCCAGGGATCAGCTCACAGCAATAGGTGTCTGCTCACTATGCTATGGGTCTTCCCACAGTGCCAGGGGTATGTCACAGTGCCAGAGGCCTGCTCACAGAGCCAGGCATATGCTCACAGCGCCTGGGATCTGCTCTCAGTGCCAGAGACCTGCTAACAGTGACCGGGATCTGCTCACTCCACTAGGGGTCTACTCACAGTGCTACAAGTCTACTTACAGTGCCACAGGTCTGCTCACGGTTTCAGTGGGTCTCCTCACAGTGCCAGGGGTCACTGCTCACAGCGCCAGGGGTCTGTTCACATTGCCTGGTGCCTGCTCACCGTGCTATGGGTCTGCTCATGGTGCCAGGGGGTCTGCTGATAGTGCCAGGTGTCTCTGCTCACTGCACCAGGAGCCTGCTGAGAGCGCAAGGGGTCTGCTGACAGTGCCAGAGGCCTGCTCACAGGGCCAGCCAGAGCTCTTCTCAGAGCGCCTGGGGTCTGTTCACAGTGCTAGTGGTCTTCTCACAGTGCCAGGGATCTGCTGACAGTCCCACGGGTCTGCTCACAGTGTCTGGGGTCTGCACACAGTGCTAGGGGTCTGCCTACAGTGCCAGGGGGTCTGCTCATGATACCAGGGATTTTCTCACAGTGCCAGAGGGCTGCTCACAGTGCCAGGGGTCTGCTCACAGTGCCAGGGGTCTGCTCACAGTGCCAGGGGTCTGCTCACATCGCCATGGGTCTGCTCACGGTGCTATGGGTCTGCTCACAGTCGCTGGGGTCTATTCACGGTTTGCGGGGTTTTCTCACAATGCCAGGAGTCTGCTTAAAGTGCCAGAGGCCTGCTCAAAGTGCCAGGAATCTGCTCACAGCGCTAGGGGTCTGCTCACAGTGCCAGGAGTCTGTTACTGTGCCAGAGGCCTGCTCACAGCGCCAGGGGTCTGCTCACAGTGCCTGGGGTCTGCTCACAGTGCGAGGGCCTTCTCACAGTGCTAGGGGTCTGCTCACAGTGCCACGGGTCTCTTTTAAGAGGGAACTCAAAACTTTTCTCTTTCCTAGGTCTGATTAATTTCTTTGACTGCTCTGTGTGGTGTTGGTATAATTGTCTGAAGCGCCAGGATACCCTTCGGGTGACAGTCTGCGCTATACAAATACGCCATACATACATACATACATACATACACATAAGGGTATTAGCTGGGTAATAACACTGTTCAGTCATTTCTATGCAGTAATTATGTTTTGTGTTTCTTTACTCTTAAGTTGACAATTGTGGCCTACCGAAAGATGGCCACCTCCTGCAGCCTGCAGTCGAGTAGATGACATAATGGAAAATTTGCAAGAAGGTTTCGCGTTGCCTGTGACCTTGCCCTCTTGTCGAACTGAAAAGCTATGACCATGACGACAAATCTGGGAGGACTGCCAGAAAAGCCCCTGATCGAGAAAATGTTTCAAAGAGAAGAATATTGAACTCTTGAACTGTCAATCCCACAACTGGGATACATTTAATCTGGGAAAAACATCCGTAAAAGTAACGAGTAAATTATGGACATTATATTTTCTATTCATCGTTTAAGACAGACAATATCTGAGAACTTTTGCTCATGTTGCAAGACGACATTATTTCCGCCATTCATCCGTTCTGAATAAAGAAATGTTACTTTTTAGAATGTAAATTTTAGTATAAAAGAAAGTAGACCAGAAAGGTCTAGCGCCACTTCTTCCCGAGCTGATGATGCGAGGTCCCTATGCTGACGGAGAGGACGATGACTCTACATGACAACAGAAGACTATAATTTTTCTCCAGAGGACCGGTTCTGACTTAGGATCTGACATTTAGACAGAATAGGTAAATATGAGAGAAATGAAATTGCATTTAATTGGCTTTTCTTGAAATATTAGATAAATGAACAATCTGTTTGAATTCCTGTCTCGGGTGATTATTTCTGGTCATGTTTATTTGATTTATTGTGTATTCTTTGAAATGTATTCCTCTAGATCTTCAGCAACTAGCTGGTCGCATTGACCTCAAAGTATAGGCAGATTAGACAGAGCATATGTGGAAGGTGTTTTCTCCTTTACAGGGCACGGATAGTGTGATTTAGAGTGAATGTTGGTGTAATGGGCCCCACCAGCGTATGATGTGTGTATGCGTGTGTGACTGTGAAATCATTCTGTCCGTGGAAGTAGAGGGGATTTGGAAGCTCTGATCTGCACCAAGGGCTGGTAGTCACCATAGAAAGCACTGAACCCTGAGCAGCCGGTACATCGTCCAAGATGAGTGGGTTGGCTTCCATCCCGCGGGCAGCTAAAAGTGCTGCTTCCATCCCAAGGCGGGTGGCATTGCCAATATGGAGAGGCTTGGCAAGAGTCACTGCATTGGCCATAGGTGCCCCTGCCAGGGAGGCAGCGATCGCCAGAGCATGCGCACATTGGTCTGCATTTAATGAAATAAGTTTTGATGTGGCGGCATCACTACCCATGGTGCCAACAACAGATGGCGGGTGGAATCTGATAGGAGATACAAAGAATAGTGTCAGACATGGAATAAGTTTTGTATGGGTAGTACTAATTATAAGTGTGAAGTAAAGAAATATGCTGATAGCTTGTCAGACATGTACCATTAGTGCCATCATGCATTGTGAGAAGGCATTGACAATCTGCTAAGATCTAATCAAGCACTTAACATAAATATATAATCCAGTTAAAGTGAACAGAAAAATAATCTTTACCATGTTTACATTGTGTGCTATCCACATACATGAATCTGTTTGCATCACAGGCTCTTCTTGGGGATATTTCTGCCCTCTGCACATCAGGCACAGATCATAACATTACTCCCTCTAGGGATCTCACTCATAACACATGGCTATTTCTACCCTATTTGAGCATCATAACCACGGCCTTGAGATACTGCAGCCCCCGAAGGCATTCTGTGTTGGTCATGGGAAATGTATGTCCTTTTTGGGCATCACACATACCTCTTGGGGATATTGCTGGCTTCACTGGCGAAATGCATGAGTCTTCCTTGCACCTCGATGCCCACGTTGAATGCCAATAGGAAGTCTGAGCCACTGGGTCATGAGTCCACGAGGAGAATCTGGGAAGTAGCCATTAGAGCCGCCAGCACAGCGCCCGAGGGGTGAGTGGTGGGGTGCCAAGTGTCATCGAAGTCCATGAAGTGAGTCCGTAGAAGAAGAGAAGAGGGTTAGGCGGTCCTTAAAGAAGAGGAACAGGAAGTGATGTTAAACAGAGTGATTGTGTCATAGACCTATGGAAACAATTTGCAGACATGGATGATCCATATTTTAAAATGTTTTTGAGTGACTGCACCATTGCTCAATACAGGATCTTTACAGAAGTCGAAACAGACAAGATTGAACAGTGGAGGAGAAAGTATAGGAGTAAAATTCTCATGAACTCATCGCTCCTAGTCTATGATTGATAGATACATTGATAATACCTTACCGCCACTCCATTGACATATGCAGCCGGCGTGGGAGAGAGTCTCATTCTTTTGCTTCCGTCATGCCAGGTAAGCGTTGTAGGGGAAGGGAAATCCTTTAAAAAGAGTAATTTTCGCTCTGGATTTCCCTTCTCTTTTTGAAACTCATGAGCAGCAACATTGTCCTGGTGTCACCAGGGCTTTAAATGGAAGCTTTTTCAAAAATATATACAAGTCATAGTTGCTGCTTATATATCTTATGCAACTAACAACCATTGACAAAGGCAATAGTCCTGACTTGTAGGTATGATGTTAATTGTTGCATCATATATCTGGATGCAATGACAGAAACAGCAAAATACAAGTCGGGCGGCAAACTATGCTAAGCACAGATTTAAGCGTACGTGTTTTTAGGCCATGCGCTTAATTACATTGGCCACGCCCCTTTGAGAGCCCCCCTCCTCCCCTCCCCCCCCCCCCCAGTTTTTTTCATCCCACTTAAAGCCCTGCTTAAGGGGGAAGTGATCTCCCCTAAAAAAGACTTATGTCGAGTGACCACTAAAAGGGGCAGGGAGAGGTGTAACCTGGGCCAGGCATCACCCTCTGGGAAAGGCCATTAAGACCTCTTTGATATTCCTGCAGACCATATACTGGAGAAAAGAACAAAGGTGGAGGAGGGGACAGTGGGAAACCCCAGGAAGACTTCCCAGACTGCTTCCAACGGTCCACGAGCCCCCTCCTGGCTTCAGAAGATGGCTGATGGACTTAGATAACAATGACCGTGATATCAAGAGGGCATGCAATAGAACATTTACATTGACACAACCCACTTTGAATAATTCTTGCAAATCGCACTCTCATAATTTGAGGGAATAATACATAATTTTTTTCCCATGGTAAATACAATAAAACAACTGATATTTTTCTGTGGTTTTAACTGTTGGAATGCCTTGTTAATAATAACCGGCTTTAAACAGTAAGAGGAAGTGGAATTCCCCATAATAGCCTTGACATTTCCACTATGAAGTTCAGTCTCTTTTGGGGGGCTGGAGATGGGTGTTCCCTCTAAGTAACACCTGCATTGGGCCCTGCAAGGGGGCTTCACTCACTACCTTTGTTTCCGAAGTCAGAAAATACCGGAGGTTAAGGACAATAAACACCTCATAGGGGTCGCCCTCCGTTTGAGACAGTTCATATCACCCGTCCCCTTACAGAGCAGCCTCCACAGGTCCAGGCCTGGACACACAAGGAGACCACTTCCATTTATACAGATACTCTAGTGATTAACATTTTATGCCGCCATGTTCATAAAGATAGTACACATTGCCTAGCAGTGACAATTCAGTTGTTTGGGTTTTTGAGAAGGTGTTAATTCTACGTCACAGCGCTAGGAAAAAAAGGTGCACGGAGATCGGTAGTATAGATGGTCGGACCAATTGGTGCACAAGTCTGTGGTGATAGTGATCCAAGGACTCAGAATGCTGGTGAGATGTAGAAACCTTAAGTCTCGTCGCAAATCTTGTCTTCGTCTGTCAGATGCCTTCTGACAGTGATGAGTTCTGGATACCGAGGCAGTATCCTTATTACTCCACATTCACTTTGAGTTTTTTAGTCGCTGTTTCAGTTTTCTTATTCATGTGTGAAACTTTGCCACAGTTGGAGTTGGTTCACAAGGTCAGCGCTGTGATGGGCCGTGGGTGGCGGTCAAATGGATTTGCAGAATTGTCAGCAAGTTTCATCGCAGAGTCTTGTCTTTGTCTTTTAAATGACTTCTGACAGTGATGAGTTTTGGATGCCGAGACAGTAGCCTCACTTTTCCACATTCATTTTGAGTTTTTTAGTCGCTGTTTCAGGTTCACAAGGTCAGCGCTGTGATGGGCCACTGGTAGCGGTCAAATGGGTTTGCAGAAATGTCAGCAAGTTTCCTGATCAGTGGGTTTTCTTTTTGATCCAATCCTTTGTAGAATATCTTGTTGAGTTTGTGTAGATGGTCTCCAACATCTCAACACCTAGATCCCTCTGGAGGTCTACTGTTCTTGTGAAGCAAGGAGATACTGCTATGAACTAAAAGGTGCACGGAGAATGGTAGGAGAGATGGTCAGACCGGGTGGTGCACATATCTGATGGTGATTAGTGATCTAAGGCTTCAGAATGCCGGAGAGATGTAGAAACCTTAAGTGATCATCGCCCATAACTTCATGGCCAATTTGAGTGTAGGACTAGTGCATAGGCAGGGCATGAGGTGGAAGTGCGCATGATGACGTAAGAGCCTGGACTGCAGAGTCTACAGTCTAGACCAGGTGTTTGCCTCTCTCACAGTACAGACTGCTGCGTCTATAGTCCGTTTCCAAACTGATTTTTTTGAGTCTAAGGTGGGGAGGGAGAGTGGTCCAGAGGGCAGGCCCTGCACCTGTAGGGAGCTTCTGACACATCGATGGGACTTGGGAGGGGAGGGAGTTAAGGGCGGAAGATGCTTCAGTTCACCAGATCTGAACCAGGCTTTTACACAACCCAGGACACATAAAAGGCAAATTAGTCTGTGCCATGGGAGAAGCAAAACATATTTGATCAAATAAGTCCTCTGGAAAAAGGTCTATCGAAAATCCTTTCAAAATGACACCAAGGTTGAATGTTCACCACTGCTCCGCTACAAGTTAATAGCCCCTTAAAATTATATTATCAATGAATCTCAAACATACCAGGGCTCTGACCTCATATGCTAGGCTTCTCCCAATACAAAACTAAGTTTTGCTCAAATATGCCAAAGTTTTCCCAATTACATAACGCTGAGTGTTGTTAATCAAAGCGCTAGCCTGTCCGGTGGGTTCTAAGCTGTGCGAGACCTAGGATGCTGCTCACAGATCCAGGGGTCTGCTCACAGTGCCAGGGGTCTTCTCACTGTGTCAAGGGTGTCTGCTCACAGTGCCAGGGGTCTTCTCACCTTGCCAAGGGGGTCTGCTCATAGTGCTAGGGGGTCTGTTCACAGTGCCATGGGCCTGCTCACAGTACTATGGGTCGCCAGCGGTCTGCTCACAGTTTCAGGGGTCTGCTCACAGTACAACGGGTCGTCAGGTGTCTGTTCACAGTGCTGGGGGTCTGCTCTCAGTGACAGGTGTCTGCTCACAGTGCTGGAGGTCTGCTTACAGTGCCAGGAGTATGCTCACAGTGCCAGGGGTCTCCGCGCATTACCAGGAGTCTGCTCACAGTTCCAGGGGTCTGCTTATGGTACTATGGGTCTGCTCACAGTGCTACAGGTCTGCTCATAGTTCCAGGGGACTGCTCACGGTGCTATGGGTCTGCTCATAATGCCAGGGGGTCTGCTCACGGAGCAAGGGGTCTGCTCACAGTGCTATGGGTCTGCTCACACTGCCAGGCAGTCTGCTCATGGTGCCAGAGACCTGCTCACAGCACCAGGGGTCTGCTCACAGCACCAGGGGTCTGCTCACAGTGATATGAGTCTGCTTACAGTGTCTGGGGTCTGCTAACAGTGCCAGGATGGTCTTCTCACAGTGCCAGGAGTACTCTCACAGTGCCAGAGGCATGATCACAGTGCCAGGGATCAGCTCACAGCAATAGGTGTCTGCTCACTATGCTATGGGTCTTCCCACAGTGCCAGGGGTATGTCACAGTGCCAGAGGCCTGCTCACAGAGCCAGGCATATGCTCACAGCGCCTGGGATCTGCTCTCAGTGCCAGAGACCTGCTAACAGTGACCGGGATCTGCTCACTCCACTAGGGGTCTACTCACAGTGCTACAAGTCTACTTACAGTGCCACAGGTCTGCTCACGGTTTCAGTGGGTCTCCTCACAGTGCCAGGGGTCACTGCTCACAGCGCCAGGGGTCTGTTCACATTGCCTGGTGCCTGCTCACCGTGCTATGGGTCTGCTCATGGTGCCAGGGGGTCTGCTGATAGTGCCAGGTGTCTCTGCTCACTGCACCAGGAGCCTGCTGAGAGCGCAAGGGGTCTGCTGACAGTGCCAGAGGCCTGCTCACAGGGCCAGCCAGAGCTCTTCTCAGAGCGCCTGGGGTCTGTTCACAGTGCTAGTGGTCTTCTCACAGTGCCAGGGGTCTGCTGACAGTCCCACGGGTCTGCTCACAGTGTCTGGGGTCTGCACACAGTGCTAGGGGTCTGCCTACAGTGCCAGGGGGTCTGCTCATGATACCAGGGATTTTCTCACAGTGCCAGAGGGCTGCTCACAGTGCCAGAGGGCTGCTCACAGTGCCAGGGGTCTGCTCACAGTGCCAGGGGTCTGCTCACAGTGCCAGGGGTCTGCTCACATCGCCATGGGTCTGCTCACGGTGCTATGGGTCTGCTCACAGTCGCTGGGGTCTATTCACGGTTTGCGGGGTTTTCTCACAATGCCAGGAGTCTGCTTAAAGTGCCAGAGGCCTGCTCAAAGTGCCAGGAATCTGCTCACAGCGCTAGGGGTCTGCTCACAGTGCCAGGAGTCTGTTACTGTGCCAGAGGCCTGCTCACAGCGCCAGGGGTCTGCTCACAGTGCCTGGGGTCTGCTCACAGTGCGAGGGCCTTCTCACAGTGCTAGGGGTCTGCTCACAGTGCCACGGGTCTGCTCACTGTGCTATATGGCCACTGATAGTTCCAGTGGTCTGCTTTAAGTGCCAGAGACCTGCTAACAGTGCCAGGGATCTGCTCATCCCACTAGGGGTCTGCTCACAGTGCTACAGGTCTATTTACTGTGCCACAGGTCTGCTCACTGTGCCAGGGGGTCTGCTCAGAGTGCCAGGGGTCACTGCTCTTTGCGCCTGGGGTCTGCTCACATGCTATGGGTCAGCTCACAGAGCCAGAGTGTCATCTCAAAGTGCCAGGAGTCTCTGTGCACGGCACCAGGAGCATGCTGACAGTGTCAGGGGTGTGTTGATAGTGCCAGGGTCTGCTCACAGTGCCGTTAGCCTGCTCACTGTGCCAGGGGGTCTGCTAACAGTGGCAGCAGTCTGCTCGTGGTGCCAGAAGTCTGCTCACAGTGCCAGAGGCCTGCTCACTGTGCCAGGGGTCTGCTCAAGATGCTATGGGTCTGCTCACACTGCCAGGGGGTCTGCTCACGGAGCAAGGGGTCTGCTCACAGTGCCACGGGTCTGCTCACAGCACCAGGGGTCTGCTCACAGTGCTATGAGTCTGCTAACAGTGCCATGAGGTCTTCTGCCCCTGCACGTAAAGCACCATCCCCATGTCAATAACTCACAGTGGAGTGGACGCCTGGAGTTGGTGATAAGGAACTACCTATACATATCTCATTATACATTCTACTGTTCATACTTAATTATTTATTAACGTCACAGAAAAGCCGTGAACATCAGGTGTAATCTTCCGCACTGAGGGCGGTACATGTCTTCCATGAGGGTTAAACCCGCTCAGACGCAATCTGCTGCACACATGACACTTGTGCACATATGTACAGACTGGAAGGGTTCAAGACTGGCTACAATGAGCTGTCAGCAGCAGTGGCATGCTATCTGGCCACTCAATCTACTGATTGGACAACGTAAGTCGCACTTCCACAACCATCTATTGGCTGAGTCCTTTTGCTGCAGCACCAAGTGACAGAATCCAGTCTTAGAACCTAGTTGAGCCTGTAAACTAGCACGATTTATCTACTCAACATCTCACTGAAAAGACCCAGGGTACTTGGCTCAAAAGATTCACCCTGTCAGGGGCAAACACCTAGCCAGGAGGAACACCCAAAACCTAACCACAGTTTGAATGTAGTCATATAAAGTAGAGGGTACTACTTACCAATTATTTTTGGGTCCTGTTGTCATTCGATAGTTGTATGTATATACATGTATGAATGAGTGAGATGTGTGGATGCTAATGATATTCATTTTTGCATTTTGAAAATACACTTGGTGTAATGGACAATTGCATGGCAGAGTGTATTACAGTCGTATTTTTATACCATGGGATATTGGGCAGCACATATGGTCTGTAGATCAGTTTCACTGACTGAATATGCCTTAATGTTTTTAATCATTCACCACCAATGACCATTTTTAACTATGTCACAAAATTTTGTAGTCTTTTGTGTATGTTAAATGTTTTTTCAAGGAAACGTATTATATGTTTTTATAGATTTGCAGGAGAAAACAGCATCTTCTTCAGCCACACCACACAATAGCTTTTGAAGGACCACCACTGCATCCATTTGTCTTTTAGAAAACCCACCACTCACAAGCAAGCGCATCACCCCCCACGCAGGCTCTGGAACAAAGTCTCAGAGGGAGACCTCACATCCACCCTCATATGTACCCCCCCCCCCCACTACGACAAATGCCAACACCGCGGTAAGCATCCTCCACCAATGGATTGCCAACTGTATCAACACACTTGATCCCCTCCAGAAGACCACAAGACAACACAACAAGAAAGCAAACTGGTTCACAATGGCTCTCCAAGAATCTAAGAAGCTGGAAAAGACATGGAGAAACAGCAAAAGTCCGGAATCATGCACCGCCTACAAAATCGCCAGTACTGCACACTACCAACTTATCAAAGCCACAAAGAAGAATTTCCTCCAAGACAGAATCCTCTCCAATGCCTACAACACCAAGGAACTCCATCATACAGGAATTTACCAAACCCAACAGTGAAACAACAGACGCCCCTCCTCCAAAAACCTCTGCAGCAGACTCAGCTCCTTCTTTCACTTCAAGATCAAGACGCTCTACAATAACTTCGACAACCAAGACCTCTGCACCACCCCAACACCCGCCCCCAGCGACGCCACCCAACAGACCCTACTTACATGAACTCCACACACGACAGACGACACCATAAAGACCATGAGGAGCATCCCCTCCGGTGCACCTTGAGACACTTGCCCACCTCACATCTTCCACAGGGCCGCCACAGCCATCGCACCCGAGCTACGCCTGACAATCAACTGCTCCCTCCAAGACCGCCACTTTCCCTGATGACTGGAAGCATGCTGAAGTCAACCACCTCTTGCAGAAACCCTCCGCAGACCCAACGGACCTCAAGAACTTCAGGCCCATCTCGCTGCTTCCTTTCTCATCCAAGGTCATCGAGTATGCAGTCAACACCCAGCTAGCACACTTCATATAAGCCAACACTATCCTGGACACCTCCCAATCTGGATTTCGCAACAACCACAGCACTGAGACTGCTCTCCTCACCACCACAGGCAATATCCGGGGTCTCCTAGACCAAGGCCAAAAGGCAGCCCTCATCCTCCTGAAACTTTCAGCAGCATTCAACACTGTCTCCCACAGCACAGTAGCCACCAGAAATCATGATGCCGGCATCCAAGGAAAGGCCAAAGACTAGATTGTTCATGTTTCACCAGCAGAACACAGAGAATAAGACTCCCGCCCTTTCCCTTGGAACCAACAGAGACCAGATGTGGAGTACCCCAAGAATCCTCTCTCAGCCACACCCTCTTCATTGTCTACATGGCCCGTCTCCGCAACCATCGCCAGAAACCATTGGCTCAACATTGTCTCCCATGCCAATGTTACCCAACTCATCCTCTCCCTCACCAAGAAACCTGACATCACCAGGCACAACTTCCAAGAAGGGATGAAAGCCATCGCAGCATGGATGAAGAATAGCTTCCTGACACTCAACTCAAGAAAACAGAAGTCCTCATCCTACTGGGCTCATCGCTCACAATGAATCCCCAGATTAACGCTGTCTCCTCCGCATGCTTTAACACCCTCCGCATACTACGCAAAACATTCAAATGGATACCCGCTGACTCCAGAAAAACGGTCACTCATGCCCTCATCACTAGCAGATTGGACTACGGCAACGCCCTCTACGCAGGAATCAACAAGAAACTCCTCCGCAAACTCCAGACCATCCAGAACGCTGCAGCCATACTAGTCCTCGATATACCAAGGCACAACCACATCACCCAACACCTCCGTGACCTCCACTGGCTCCCCGACGAAAGAAGGATAACTTTCAAGCTGCTCACACGCATGCAAGGCCTTCAACATCGGACCTCAATAACTCCACAACCGACTCTCCTTCCACGCACCCAAGAGAAACCCACGATCAGTCAACCTCTTCCTAGGCACCGTCTCACGCTTTTACAGGAACAGAGGGGGTGGAAGGTCCTTCTTTCACCTTGCAGCCAAGACATGGAACGAAATCCCCCTCCACCGCCGGCGAAGCCCGACACTGGACGAATTCAGAAAAGACCTCAAGACTTGGCTCTTCGAATGGCCCCGATGGAGCTGCACCCCACCCCAGCACCTTGAGACTCTAGCAGGTGAGCATCATGCTTTATAAATACTCATTGATTGATTGATAGATATCCATTTGAGAGGAGTCAACTAATTTAATTGTCCTGGGGAAGGAGGTACATATTGTCTAAGACCACTGAAACACATCGACAGACCACACAAAGATGACCCACAGTGCATGGACGATTTTAATATGTCATTGAACATATTGAGATACATCCAGTGACACAATAAGTGGGAGTGTATCTTCTCATTGAGAAATCAATTGGAATTCTTTTAGAAATCATCCCCCTTTTTCCTAATGTTGTGTTGTATATTTGTTTCTTATGTTATTAGGTTTCCCCTGTTTCTATTGAAACTTAAAAGGGGTTTACAGGCTTTTCGTTGGTTCCTGTGCTTGAAACTTACTTTTCCTCAATTTCTTTTAGCGGTAGCATATTTTCATATGTTTATCAATGCTTGTTCCTCGTCTGCTTCTCTTATCAGTTTCCTGTGACTAAGAAACTATTAACATCTGCTTTGGTGCAACTATTTTTTCATAAAGTTTTGCCTCTTTCTACTTTTTCGTCTTGCAGCAGATTTACGTAGCGTAACTTATCACCTGAACAGATGAAGTGACTGCCCAGAGTCACAGGAAGTTGCACCACGAGACTCAAACCAGGATCCCCAGCTCTCGCGTCAGCAGCTCTGGCTGCTACGCCACATCCTCTTCACCCCATGAGGCTTGTCAGGGAGCTCTTTTCTTCATCCCGAACGTTGATTGATAATAACATCTTATTATTATTCCCAAAAATGAGAAACCTGTGTATTACCAATGCTTGTTTTGGTTTTTGGTACATTGATTGTGCTATGCAATAATTATTATTGATGTATTTATAATGAATATATAATCAAATTATCTATCTGAATTTTCAAAATTCCTGTGGTACTAAATATTTGATTGTGGTGACTGAGTGTGAGTGTATTTATTGTTCAAATAATCTGGCAAGGGGAATCCTTTAGATTGTTTGGTTGCTTAAACCTGTCCCCTTGTTTTGAGGGGTTTCTCACTTTTTTCAAGCAGAAGAAAAGAGACCCTTAAATCAGACACCCCAGAATCCCATGCACAGAAGGCTCTGTCCTTCTCAGAGTTTCATCTGTTTCTGGAACAACATCTCCTTGACCTCGGCCACGCCCCAGCCGCAGAGCTCTTTAAAATAGAACTGACAATGCTGTAGGGACACAGGCGCTTCCTTAAAGTAAATTACCATGACTGTCCCTGGGCCAAATCTGCAATTACCCACACTCACCTGCTGTCAATGAATTAATATCTACAGATTTACATCCTCGATAATTGTTGCACGGAAGTCATCCTCTTTACACCTCTGTTCTTTGCACCTCGGAGCCTCCTCCCATCAGGTAAGTCCTATCTTTTTCTTTATATGGCCACTCACTGTACGTCCCTGTTGTGTAAATATTACATTATTTACGTTTTCTCTGTTAATCTAATCTTTATATGTTTCTAATTATACCCGCTATGTGTGTAGTCTATTCAGAGTTCCTCGGTACAGGTGCAATAGTGCCTCCGGATTAGTCAGCACTATGTTGCAATGAATAAACACAAACATTTAAAAAAGTTGTATTTTATATTCCCACAGGGAGAGATGCATTTCCCCCCCTTTGAACCGATGTCTTTACAGGGGAAACCACGAGCACCTTCTCCCTCACTGCCTCATCTCTTCTCTCTAGAAAGTTGTTCCTGCCTGTCCTGGACACTGTCTTGTATGTGAGGTGTGACCCCTGCTGCTAATGGGGCCCATAGAAGCAGCTGGCGAGTGTGAAACCCCCCACCCTGGTCTCACCCAGCTGGTAACAGAAAACAAGGGGCTGCGCTTTTGGAAAATCCCACAGCTCCTTGAGTGACAGCGACTAGACACGCCCCCTCGGGGACACTGCTGGGCCCCGGTGTGGAGTGAGACACCGGCGCTAACTAACCTGGGCGCACTCCAGCTGCCCAGCCTGACGGGCTCCAGATTCACCCTCACTCCGGACTCACTCCGGATTCAGACCATATTACGGACTACACTGCATCTTCATCATCTCTCACTAGACAATTCCTTCATCACATCTGCGCACATTGAACATGGCTCATAGCTGGATGGACAAGGCAAACACAATGAGATGATGGACGGAGTGCTGAAACTTTTCAGACACTCACTAGCAGTCACATATCTGGGTTGAATCCATCATCGTTCTTTAGCTCACTTTGCCACCCCAGTTCAGACACAGCTATATGCAAATCAGTCTTGACCCTTTGCCTCATGAGAACAGTCCAGCTCAAACTGCCAAACCATGTCTTCCCTGGACAGGAAACAAGCATCCTGAAAAGTTTCAGCGCTCCGTCCATCATCTCCTTGTGTTTGCTGTGTTCGCCCTTAGTTGGCAGGGTATGCCCAAACGTGGGTTCCTTGCTCACTTTGCCACTGGATTCAAGCTAGCCTGGCTGATGAAGGGTGTTACCCAGAAACCGGTCCCAAGATGCTTGTTTCCGGTTCAGGGAAGACCTGGCTTGGCAGTTCGGGCTAAACTGTTCCCATGAGGCAAAGGGTCAAGAATGATTTGCATGCAGCTGGGTCTAAACTGAGGTGGCGAAGTGAGCTAAAGAAGGATGATGGATTCAACCCAGATCTGTGACTGGGAGTGAGTGTCTAAAAAATGTCAGCACTCCGTCCATCATCTCCTTGTGTTTGCTGTGTTTGCCCTAAGTTGGCAGGTTATGTCCAGACGTGGGTCCCTTGCTCACTTTGCCACTGGATTCAAGCTAGCCTGGCTGATGAAGGGTGTTACCCAGAAACCGGTCCCAGGATGCTTGTTTCCGGTTCAGGGAAGACCTGGCTTGGCATTTCGGGCTGGACTGTTCCCATTAGGCACATGGTCAAGACTGATTTGCATATAGCTGGGTCTAAACTGAGGTGGTGAAGTGAGCAAAAGAATGATGATGGATTCAACCCAGATCTGTGACTGGGGGTGAGTGTCTGAAAAGTTTCAATGCTCCATCCATCATCTCCTTGTGTTTGTTGTGTTCGCTCTAAGTTGGCAGAGTATGCCCAGACGTGGGTCCCTTGCTCACTTTGCCACTGGATTCAAGCTAGCCTGGCTGATGAATGGTGTTACCGAGAAACCGGTCCCAGGATGCTTGTGTTTGGTTCAGGGAAGACCTGGCTTGGCAGTTCGGGCTGGACTGTTCCCATGAGGCACAGGGTCAAGACTGATTTGCATATAGCTGGGTCTAAACTGAGGTGGCCAATTGAGCTAAAGAATGATGATGGATTCAACCCAGAACTGTGACTGGGGGTGAGTGTCTGAAAAGTTTCAGAGTTCTGTTCATCATCTCCTTGTGTTTGTCATAGCTGGATGGAACATTTATAGAGTGCATAATACAAGAAGTCATTGCCTCCAGGCGCTGGAGTAAGAACAGTCTCAAGTATTTAATAAAGGGTTGAGAGAATAGTTTCACAACACAAGATAATATTCCATAACTGTTCCAAGACAATGTAACTGGCAGCTCCTATATTCTGGAATTTAAACAAAGGCTAAGCAATTTGTTGGCCTAAGGGCTCTTTATTTTTATAAATTAAGCATAGTGATACTGTCCCTTATCAACAAACACCCACATATTAAATTGACAAAAACCTCCTTGGAAATTCATTAAAACTGGTTACGTTATATTTTTAGACACTTCTCAATTCTTGTAATTTATTTTATTTGTTTTTGATTTTTTATTCTTGATTATAAATCAAATTTGTGTTTCTTACAAAATACTTTTCTGATTACAACATCTCTTTCTTTGCAAGAACTGGAAAAATATTTCTAAAATGATTCTTTTTTTAAATTTCATCTCTTTCACTCTCATAAAGCGGAATAAATTCTGACATTCATTTAAATCTTACAGATGTACATCCACTAGTCTGCTCATCCACGACCTTTCCCCTAATAACCATGTTTTCATGCCTTCTTCAAGTGATTGTGTCTCAATTGCTCTCATTAGCTGTGAACAAATATTACTAATTGAATTAATTTAAAAAAAACATCTTACCACTCAGGATTAAACATTAATATAACTTATTACATATATCAATGGACTCTCATGTAGATGAGGAGGTTTGGGTGACTCATTTTGAAAGCATTTTTTGTTTCAACAACACTTCACCTTTACTTCTTGCCGATCTAGATGGAATGCCATCAGGCTGTTTGAAATTTTCACTAACAGAAGTCACAAGAGGGTTGGAGTCTTGTCCACCAGGGAAATCCTCAGGCCCTGATGGGGTCCCGATAGATCTTTCCCAGATGAATTATGAACTGTGGGTCCCCCTACTAACAAACGTGTTCAATAGAATAACACACGAGGTCTTAACAGAGTATACTACACACCTGAGAGGCTTCACAGATACGGGTTGAGAGACAATACGCGCTTGTGAGAGATGCACTGTACAAATCGCAGATTTCTTACACCCGGCCTGGTCCTGCCCGGGGATACACACATTTTGGGAATCTGTTTTCTGCAAACTGGGGAAAATAACCGAATTATCACTTTCCCCTGACCCAGCTGTGGCCCTACTGGGCTATTCTAAACAGATCCATCCCAGGGGTGTGCGGAGGTTGGTAGACATGGGACTTCTCCCTGCAAAGCGTAGGGTAGCGATTAGCTGGTTACGCGGCCCCACTCCCACCATGTCCCAGTGGTCTCATGACATGCTATACGGCAGTACGCAGACTGAAAACTTCAGTGACCTTCTTCCCCCTTGGAGTCGGCCCCTAGAATTTTTGGGGGCTCCACACGACATATCTGACTTCTGGAGTGACAGACACAGGAGAGATGGACAGCACCATGCGGGAATGCACTTCCCCTGCCTTTACTAATTAGCTGTTCTCGCATCGCCCCTGCTCAGCAGTATACACCGGGATGGCTTGTGCTCCCTGACCCTAGGTTTCCAGTACTCTGAGACTGAGAGTACAGGAGGGACATTAGCGTCAGCAACTAAAAGGTTTGGGGACCCTACCAAAGTGATTTGCCAATCTGCTGCTGATCTGTATGTAATTTGTTTTTCTGTTATGACTGATCACCATGTGCGCGCTTATATTGTTGTTATGCGGAAACACAGAGCTCCTAGATTGTTATGTATAAACTCAATAAATACATAAATAAAAATAAATAAAAAAGAATAGCAAACGAGGGCCCTCCACCATCCTGGAACCAGAGTGTAATTGTTCCCATCTATAAGAAAGGGGATAGTGGCTCCCCAAAGAGCTACCGTCCCATGGCCCTTCTGGACACCACCGCAAAGCTTGTGGGCCAGCTCCTATTATCCAGACTAGAGAACTGGGCCGAAGAAAATAACATACTGATGCAAGCGCAATACGTATTCCAGAAGGGAAAAGGGACAGTGGACCAATGTCTCAATTTGTCACTCTGTATTGATAAATACACTAGTGAAAAGGGGGAAGGATCTATATGGCGTTTATGGACCTCTCGGCGGCCTTTGATTGTGTTTCCCACCACTAGTTGTGGCCTATGCTAGAAGTAATGGGGGTCGGCACACTGATAATCCGCTTCATTCGCCAGTTATACGCCAATGCCTTTTCCTCTGTTTGGTATGGCGTAAATGGGGAACGCACACACTCATTTAAAATCAAGAGGGGAGTCAGGCAGGGCTGTGTCCTTGCCCTGTTTCTTTTTTCTATCTATACCAATGGGGTGGAGCCCGGCCTGACCAGAGCTCCCCTGGAGGTGCCTATTTTTAATAATAGACCCCTTTCGATACTGGCGTACGCAGATGATGCGGTCCTAAATGCTAGGACAGGGGTTGCCTAACAGTCTCTTATAACATCATATGCCTCATTTATGGCCTCATTAGACCTTAGAGTAAATGAGGCAAAAACATTTATTATCATAGCAGGGGCAAGAAGAGGAGAAAAATATCCCCATTTACAGTTGGACTCAAGGAATCTCGAAGTGGTAGACTCCTTTTCCTATCTAGGGGTCTTAATTGATAAGAACCATAAGAACCACTCTTGGAAAACCCTGGTTGTGGGAAGAACTTCTGCTATGGAAAAGAGTCTGAAGGCTATGAAGGGCTTTGAAAGAAAGCTGAGTGCCAGTCCTCTGGATGCAATTAGAAACATCTATCGAGCCAAAACGAAGGCAGTGGTAACGTATGGAGCGTGAGTCTGGGGGATGGCAAACGCCGACCATCTCCAAAGATTGGAAGACACCTTTTTTAAAAATCGGGTATCCTTACCCCATTCACACTCAAATTATATTTTGCATCTTGAATTGGAGTTACCTTACTTGCTTGATTCCATCAGACTGGCCCCACTTCTGCTGTGGCTTTTGATCTGGCGTAGGTCCACAGTCAACTTAACGCAACTTATAATCTTCAGATGCCTGAAGCTGGACCACTACAGCAGGATTGGTTGGCTTAGCTATGTACAGGCAGAATTGACCGCTATTGGACAGGGAAATCTATTCAGGGACCCCTCACTGTGTGGGAAGGTCTCAAGAGGCAAATCATTGAGCTGTATCTCCAAGGGGCTAGCTTTCTTCAGAGGGAGCAAAATCACAAACAACAGGCAGCGATTGTATATGATCGTATCCCCCCAAGATTGAGCGACACATTTTCATACCTTTCGTGTATTAGCTTCGCTCTCCATATATTTATTCTATTGCTTTTCCACCTGAATTATATCCCTCTGATGCTAGCTCACACAGTGAGGAAGTTTAAACACTCAGATCTGCCCCCCTGCCCTTGTGATAATCATTCACCCCAATCAGACTTACACATAGTGTTATTCTGCAAAATTTATCATACTAAAAGAAAAGCTTTTATCCTCTTTGTTTTCTTCTCTGTATCATGTTTTTTGTGGGCATACATGAGAAGAAGGAAGAACTGGGATACCCTGATTTTAATCGCTGTAAAAAAATGGGAAAAATTGATTGTATCCAAATGTTGTGGACCTTAGTTACTGGAATTGTTTAAAGTGCACGGCTGCTCCCATACATGATTTTAAATAATACTTTTTACTGGTAGAGCCCACTCGCGAAACTAATGATTTGTAATGATTTTAAATGTTTTAAACTGAGGTTTTATATGGATCTTTTTTACAAAACTGTGTTATGGCTTATTTGCTGATTTGATGCTTTTATGATCGTTTTTTGTTTTTATATAACATTTTATTGGCATTTCAACGTATACATTGACAATCATTACAATGAAGGAACATTTCGTAGTGCAGACTATAAATGACGAATCACGTTTCGCGGTGGTGTACGTTTTACATTTGGGAATGCGTGCCTGCCCCCCTCAATAATATTGGCGTATAATACGTTACAGTGTAGTCTTTGTTTGATTCCCCATCATGATTAGTCGCTATCTTCCATCTCATGTTCTTCTTGGGGTGGTTCGCAAATGTCCCCACGGACTTTATTCCAGTGCCCCCATACCCTAGTCCATTTTTTGGGGCAACCTCGGTGGATGAAGACTGATTTTTCCGTAATCATCATGCCGTCCATGTCCCTGCACCACTGCCGATGCGTCGGAGTCACTTCTGACCCCCAGTGTTGTGCTATATTACATTTTGCTAATGTCAGGCATAGTGTCACCCAGTCCTGTGCTGCGTGATTTAAGTCTGTGGGTTCCCATATGTTAAGCAAACACCTTTTTTGTTCCGTTGCAATCTCTATTCTAGTGACCCGTGACATTGTGTGTAAGATATCCTCCCAAAAGCGAGTAACTACCAGGCATTCCCAGAGTGTGTGCCAGAAGGTACCTATGGTGCCGCACTGTCTGAGGTATCCGCCCTACCTAGCTTATGCAGCAGTGGTCTTGTGTAATAGATGCGATGTAGAATTTTTAATTGTACTAATTTCAATGTTGAAGGTATCGCAACTTCCTTCGGTGATGCCAGGGCCATCTGCCAGTCGTCTTCGTCTAACTCACCCAAATCTGTTTCCCATCGTTCCTTAAGGGTTGTCGTGGGATCCGGCTGATTATTTATTAGTTTTCTGTATGTCAGGGAGATAGCTGTCTTACTGAGGTGGTCTGTTAGGAGTCTATCTTCCAGTGGGGAGGCTTCCGTAAGCTGCGTGTCAGCTGGAATTGATGTCATTAGTGCATGCCTAACCTGTGCGTATCTGTAAATTTCTGTCCACGCTAGTTTGTAGGTGACCTGTAGTTGGTCAAATGGGATAACCTTGCCTTTTTTCCATAGGTCTCCCACTCTAGAGATACCTATGAGGTCCCATTGGTGGAACCCCTTGGTGTTTCGCAGTTTCCCTAATGTAGGGGT
Organism: Triturus cristatus; assembly: GCF_964204655.1. Classification (NCBI taxonomy): domain Eukaryota; kingdom Metazoa; phylum Chordata; class Amphibia; order Caudata; family Salamandridae; genus Triturus; species Triturus cristatus. The sequence goes on along the minus strand of NC_140586.1, from coordinate 317,459,817 downwards.
GTCCCACAATGGCGTCGCTTGCGTGATAGTCCCCTCCCAATCCAGCTCCCCTTGCGCCGCGTGCCAGACATGTGTTGTATGAGCCGTGGGGCCTGTGTGAGTTGGCCGTTTAGTTTTATTATACAGCGCTCCCATGATCCCTTCATGCTCCAGAAGATGTCTGTCCATATGAAATGCCAGGTCTTCCTGCTGTGTGTGAATCCATTGATTTATCACAATGAGTTGTGAAACCCAGTAACACATTTGAATATGTGGGAGGGCTGTTCCTCCGTCATACCAGCTTTTTACAAGTTTCGTCATAGCTATACGCGCGGATCCACCATCCCACAGTAGTTTAGTTACTTCAGCGTGTATCATCGTGAAGTAGGAGGGGGGGGGACAGGAAAAGGGGTGTTTTGCAGGATATAAAAAAATCTGGGCAGTGCCATCATTTTGAAAAGGGCCGCTCTGCCCAGTAGGGTAAGTGGTAGTGAACGCCAGTGTTTAATATCTCTTCTGAATCGCGCCAGGGGTTTCATAAGGTTTTCTTCTGTAAAGAGTGTGGTCTGAGGGGTGACGTATATGCCGAGGTACTTAAAACCATGTTTCGCAATTTGTATTTCACAATCGTGCTGTAGTTTGGTTGGGGGCCCATGTAGGATATATAACAGTGATTTCGACCAATTGATGGTGTAACCTGAGGCCCTGTCATACGCCGCACATATATCTAAGAGGCAGTTAATGGAGCACGATGGCGACGCCAAATATAGCAAAATATCATCCGCATATAGTGATATGCGATCTTCCCAACTAAATGTCCACCTCAGCCCAAGGATGATCAGATCCTGGTATATGCATGCCGCCAAGGGTTCCAGCACTATCGCGAACAAAAGTGGGGACAACGGGCAGCCCTGTCTCGTTCCTTTGCCAAGTGGAAAATCCTTCGAGATTCGGCCGTTCGCCAGAACCTGAGCCATAGGGTTGTTGTATAGTAGGTGCACCCATTTGCAAAATTTGGGGCCAAAGCCCATATGTTGGAGAACGGCAAAGAGGAAGGGCCATTCGATCATGTCAGTTGCCATGCGTGCGCCTAGGGATAGAATAACTGCGTCTTCCTCATATGTCGATTCTCGGGCCATAACACTATGCAATCTCTGGAGATTTAGGGCCGTACTATGGTTAGGTATAAAACCAGACTGGTTCGGATGAATGAGTGTTGTGAGATACGGCTGTAGCCTGAGTGCGAGTGCCTTGGCTAGTAATTTTGCTTTAGCGTTCATCAGTGATATGGGTCGATAAGATGTGCATTCCTGCGGAGGCTTGCCCATCTTGTGAATTGCCAGTATTGTTGCCAGGCGTTGGTCTCTGGGCAATACTCCTAATTCTAGGCTGGCCCGATACATGTTGAGTAGATGTGGCGTAAGCTGGGTTGCAGATCTTTTATAGAATTCCACCGGGATACCATTTGGTCCCAGGGCTTTTCCCGTATTCAGTGCACCTATTGCCAAGGTTAGTTCATCCAGTGACAGCTCGGCCTCAAGCGCCGAGGTGGCGTCATGTGGTAGCGTAGGCATGTGGATGTCTTTCAGGAAAGCTATGTTATCTTCAAACGTGTTAGTGGCTGTGGGCGTGTATACAGTTTCATAATGTAGGGCAAGCGCGTCAACTATTTGTTGGGGGTCTGAGGTCATAGTTCCATTATCTAATCGGAGTTGGGCTATCCAACGGTTGGATCGCTCCTTCTTGTCTCACCACGCGAGGAGCCTGCCCGCTTTGTCTCCCAATTCGTAAATTGCATGTTGCGTGGCTGTGAGTTTGGTCTTTGCGGCCTCACGCCCAAAGTCCTTGTATTCCTGCTGTGGTAAATGTAGTCTGTGCGTTGTGTCTTCGTTAGTAGGTAGTGCATGAGCAATCTCTGCCTCGGCTACCCCCTGATCTAGCATTTCTATCTGTTGTCTCTGTGACTTCTTATGTCCAGCAACCAATGAAATTGCATGACTCCGGAGCACTGTTTTGTATGCTTCCCACAGTGTTAGTAGCAATGACACTGAGTGTTCGTTCTCAGTGAAGTAATGCTTTGTGGCTGCACGCAGACTCTTGTCTATCTTACGGTTCTTGAGATACCCTGGGTACAGCAGGAACATCCGCCGTCTAGCTGGAGTGTGGGAAGTGAATGTTATTAGTAGTGGCGAATGGTCTGATATTCCCCGGGGCAAGTGTTGGATCTCTAGTACCCTCTCTAACCCTGTCGCTATTGCGAATATGTAATCAATTCTAGAAAGACTATTATGTACCCCGGAGTGGTATGTGTATTGCCGGTCTTGTGGATACCTAGTCCTCCAAATGTTAATGAGTCCGATGGCATCGACAAAGTACGCCAGTTTAAGATTGGCACTGCTGGGGCCTCGAGGCGGTTTCCTGTCTACAGATGGATCTATTGCGGTATTAAAATCACCCCCCTTTATAACTTCCCCCTATGGCAGTGATGGTAAAAATTTCCCCAGTGCCGGCAGGGATGTCTGATGAAGTGTTGGTGGAATAGTGGACAGTGCTGCAAAGCGTCCCAGCTCATCCGTACTAGATCCAGTGAGTACCAGTGGGAAACGTTTATTGACCAATATTCCCACTCCCTGCGAACCTGCGGTGAATTCAGAATGTACTGCCATTCTATACCCCCATCTATCCAGGGCTTTAGTGGTCGACCCCACCAAGTGCGATTCTTGAATCAGTACTATCGCAGGACCTTTGTGCTTTATGTACTGGAGGAGGAGCCCTCTTTTGATTTTGTCACCCAGCCCGTTGACATTCCATGATAACACTGTGAAGGGAAGGGGCCGTTCCCTAAAGCTTTGGTGGGGGGTCACCTGTAATGCCTGTCGGCGGGTTTGCGTGTGCCATTAACGAGTGTAATCATGTTAGGGTGTAGTGATTGTCGTTGTTTCCACCACAGTCTGTCGTTATGTATGCCTACCAATAAACTTAACCAAAAAACAGAAAAAAACCAAGAACAGTCCCTTCTTCCCCTCCCCCCTCCCTGCCCCCGTGCCTGTCAGACCACAAACTACCCGCCTCCCCAATTGAGCAGAGTGCTTATGACCCAGAAGAAGTACTTGCGTGGGGGTGAGAGATTGTCCGTGATTCTTGGAGACCCCCTCTCAATCGTGTCTCTAGCAATGGCTAGCATCTTTTCTGGAGGTGTAGGACCTGTTACTTGCATATGCTGACTGTCCAATGTTTCAGTCTTGAGAAGTGAGGCGATCATAAGGTAGATCAGTTCGCACATCAAAGAAAAGCTGGTCCGCGGATTGTTCAGAGTTACTGCGGGTTTCAATTATTGGTGTGCCCTTTCAGTTATTTTTGTCCCTGGATTCTGGCGAACTTGTCCTTTCTGACTCGTGAAGCCGATGTTGCTGTTGGGTTCTTGGTTTGCCGGACCTTGTTGCTGGGCGCCATCCATCCATCCAGTCCCGGGCCACCTCAGGCATGGAAAAGAACCAGGCGTTGCCGTCTGCTTCGACTCTGAGCTTTGCCGGGAAGAGCATTGAGTACTTCAGCTCTTTGGTCCGTAATTCTCTCTTTATTTCCAGGAAACTGCGCCATTGTTTGGTGACCACTGCAGTGTAATCTGGGTAGAGTGTGACCGTGTAGTTCTCAATATGGATTGGTGGAGCTATTCTTGCCTCTTGTAGAATTGCATCTCGGTCTCTGAAGTTGAAGATGCATGCCAGAATTGGGCCGGGGGGAGCACCCGGTCGTGGCCTCCCTCCCGGCACGCGGTGCGTTCTTTCTACAGAGAAGAAGTTGGATAACCCTTGTGGTTTTAGCTGGTCTTTTATGAGGTCTTCCACGAAGAGGTCTAGCGCTGGTTCCCTTGACTGTTCCGGCACCCCAATAATCCGAATGTTGTTGCGTCGCGAGCGACCTTCTTGGTCATCCAGTTTGGCTAGGATAAGTTTATTGTCAGCTTCCAGATTGCGCACCTGCCGTTGTAGCGTGGCCGTATCAGTGGAGAGTATTGTTGTTGTGGACTCGACGTCTGTTGGTCTCTGTGATAATTTTGAAAAATCCACCCGTATCAAGGAAATGTCTGTGGAAATCGTGCCAATGGATGACTGGACCTGCTGGAGGGCGGCCACTATTTCCACTAATGCGACTGCATCAGGTGCATTAGAAGCAGGGACTTCCGTTTGGGCAGAGTATTTTGCACCTATCGGTGATGCTGGCGTAAGGTGATAATCAGCCCCAGAAGTAATCCTTTGGAGCACTGTGTGGAGTACAGGCCCCCAGGGCGGCTAAGATAACCAACGCGATCCCGTCCAGATGTAGGAGGCCTGCCACCTGCCCAGCGCACCTTGTTAGTGGTGCCCCTGTCGCGGATTCACACTACGTTGTGGCCACAGGGGGAGGTAATCCTTATTATGCCGTGAAGCCTGGGGTTATATGCGAGGAATCATTCGTAGCGGCGCCAGGTCGCGCTCCGCTGTCACAATCGATACACTAGGGCGCTCAGTTATCATCCATTACCCCCACAAAGGGAATCAGCCCAGGCCATCCGTTTTTCACGGTGCAGTCCGCAGGCCTTCTCATGTGGCGCTTAATTGGGTCCCCTGATTGATGTTGCAACTCACGCAGTGGTGGAGTGTGCAGGTGCCCCAAGGAATGCGGCTGTTAATGCCTGGGGTCAAGTGTATGCTTCACCTCTCAGTTGCAAGCGGGCCGCTTCACAGCAGCTTCAGCAGCCGTACAGAGACCGGCACCGTCACTCTGACTCGGGGCAGGCCGGAGCCGCCATCTTGCCCTCGCAGGCCTTGTCAGACCATGCCCCAGTACTGTAGGAATTGGCCATGCCAGATGTGCCGACCAGAGCCTTCAGCTGGAGACTCCCGGCCCTTCGAGATCAGGTGTTTCGTGAGGAGTTTGGGACCACCATCATGGACTATTTTGACAACAATGCCGGCTCCATGGACTCCCCATCCACACTCTGGGAGGCGTTTAAGGTTGTCATCAGGAGACAGTGCATTACCAAACACTCTGGTATCCTACGCTCACTGCGAGGAGACCTGCGGCGGCTGGAGATGGAGATCCGTTCTCTCTAATCAGATTTTTTCATATCCGGTCATCTCTCGACTCTCGGGCAGTTTTGAGGAGGCTGCGCAAAGAGAAATGCACTTCCTGAGTCGGGAAGCCCACGCTCGACAATTTGGGGAGGGTGATCGTGCCGGCAAAACCCTTGCATTTCTCCTTAAAAAGCTGTGGGCCAATGACTGTATATGCAAACTGTGCACTGATGAGGATCTGGTGGTAGCCGGACAGGAAGCAGTCCAGGCTGAAATGGTACAATATTACTCCTCCCTGTATGTGGAGCAATGGTCAGAAGCCCTTCCTGATCTACTCCCCTTCTTTGACTCCATTGAGATGGTCTGGCTTAGTGATGCACATCGACGGTACCTTGCCGAGCCATATTCGGTGGAGGAAGTGATCAGAGTGATTTGGGCCATGCCACGGGATAAAGTGCCAGGCTGGATGGCCTCACCCGTGCCTTCTATAAAGATGTTGCACCGCTTCTTGCGCCCCACCTCCTCACCATGTATGAGGATTCGCTTGAGTGAGGCGTTCTTCCCCCCTCCCTGCGCGAAGCGCTTATCGTGACTATCCTAAAGCCAGACAAAGACCAGCAATTGTGTGACTCGTACAGATCACTATTGATGATTAATGTGGATAATAAAATTCTTGCTAAGTTGCTGGCTGCGAGGTTGCTCCCACTGCTTCCTATCATACTCCGGCCTGACCAGTGCGGCTCTGTACCTGGTAGAAGCACTGCTCACAATCTCAACACTCTCTTCACAGTGATGCAAGAGGTGGACCCCTCCCTGCCCGCAGCTGCTGTTTTCCTGGATGCGACCAAAGCATTCGATATGCTGGAATGGACGTACTTCTTCTCGCTACTTGCTCACATTGGTCGGAGTCCGGCTTTCCGACAGCCCGTCTGCGAGTCAATGGGGTCATCTACCCCGGACTTGCCATGGCTCGAGGCAAGAGGCAGGGGTGCCCGCTCTTTCCCCTCTTCTTTGCTATCGACATGGAGCCACTGCCACCTAGATTGCGTCAGGATCACGGCCAAAGGGGTCTAGACTTTATGCCCAGGATTATTCTCAAGTCAATGAATGTGGATGATGTGACCCAGTACGTCAATAACCCGGCCACCAATCTTGCCTCCCTTATTCGGGAAATTACCAGATTCGGTAGCCTTTCGGGGGTTAATGTCAATTGGGGGAAGTCTGTGATCTTTCCTCTTACTGCCGCTACAGACATGTTTCGATCGGAGTTCACGCTTAAATGGGCGAACTCACCTGTGAAGTACTGTTGGGTGGATTCTGCACATATACAGAACTATGCACAGGAAGACGGGACCGCAGTGAATAGGGGGTGTACCAACCTACCACATTAGTAACCAGAATCCCAAACCGACTAGCTATAGTGTCTCATTCGTTCTCCGTTCTCGTTCTCCGTCTACTGCAAAGCTACCAATGATTAGACAACCCAGAACACGTCACTCTATCTTGGGAATCGCGGGAGCCAGACAACTCTTTCGCGCACTCACTCATACTTGTCTACAATGCGAATAAACTGAGACGCGGTTTAGTTTAAAATGTTCATTTTAACTAACACGCTCTATGGTACATTACACATGCCGTTACTAGCAGCAAAATACATAAACACAATATAGTAAGTTGTTACAATTCCATAGAATACAAACGGGGATATCATTTTATAAAGACGGTGGAAAAGGGACTATGAAACCTAACCACCATCCCAGTTGTAAGAAACAGTTTACTATAAAAAGAAAGACCTCTGGGCTTTGTCAGCAGACCCCCATACCTCAAGGCATAGATGAAGGAATCACATCACAGCACAAGCACAGTTCTTCTCTCTGGAAAGATGTCTCTCCAAGTGTCTCAAAACATGTTCCGTTTGCAATATTAAAGCACATGGTTTCCAGTAGTGCAGCTGTGGGTAGTATGTTATGTCTAGGTGCGAGGGACTGACCAGAACAGAACAACAAGGGGCATTGCTGATTGACCTTGTACATTGTGTGCAGACTAAACCTCAGAGCACAGCAGAGAACGTGAAACACAGAAGGTTCTCATGTGAACGGAGCATCAACAGAGTCTTGCAAAATATATGCTTGCAGTGTCGTGCGCAAAAGCAGCCTCGTGGCAGCGAATCTCATGCTAAGTTAGCAAATGTCGACAATGGGCCCCTAAGCTCTATTACAGTACCTTGGTATATGGATTAGTAGGGATCATGAGAAGCTGTCGAGATACAATTATGGTAGGCTCACGGAATGGTTTGAGAGTCGCCTACCCCGCTGGCGGGCGCTCCCTTTTTCTCTGGCCTGTCAGATCGCTGTGGCCAAAATGGTTGTCCTGCCTACATTTTTATACGTTTTTGTGAATCTCCCACTCCCCCTCACATTCGAGTTTGAGAGATGACTCCATTCAATTTGATATCTCTTGCATGGGCGGGAGGGCAACCTCGGGTGGCCTGGGAGACACTGACTCTCCCGTTCGAGCAGGGCAGCTTGGAAGCGCCTGAAATGGAGATGTTCCACAGCTGCATGCAGGCTCAATTTGGATTTCATTAGGTGTATCCGACCCTCTTGATGGCGCACACTGCTTCCGAGAGTGACCTGGCAGATCCAAATGCTGCTTCACATGAAGGTGTTCCGCACGCAGAATCGCCTGAGATCTAGAATCAACACCGTGGGTTGTACGGTATGGGCCTGGCAACAGCTTTGTCGCAGGGAGCATCTGGATGCCCTGTTTGTACCAACAGTCCTGCTCACTAAACATCCAGCACTGCCTTTCACGAATGAGGCGGGGACCAGTCAAAGAATGCGCAGGCTTCAGCTACACACGATGGGACATGCATTCCCAGATGGCGTCTTTGTTGATATGGACACCGCACTGGGGGAGGAACATACTGGCCTCCTTGATCAACTGACTTACTTCCAATTGCGGGCAGCGGTGCGAGTGCTGTACGCTTCATTTCCGATTGCGCCCCCCACTTTCCGTGTCCTAGATGAGTTTTTGACTAACTCCTCACCCCGCAGCCAAACGTGAATGGGAAGAAAGTCTGGGTACCCCTTTCGAGGAGGGAGTATGGGAGTATTGCTGCGCACAGTCAAAGGCTATGTCGCCCAATTAAAGATTGAGGCTCATCCAGTTTAAATTTCTACAGAGGATATATCGGACCACTGTGTGGATGCGCAGAGTTGGGCTGAGCGATGATGCGCGCTGTGGCGCATCTGAGGCCTCCTTCATGCATCTGGCTTGGGAATGTATGGAGGTGACGAATTACTGAAATGGCGTTTTTGATATGCTGGATGAAATGCTGGACTGTAGGATTGAACTCTCGCCGCTCACTGCCTTGCTTGGGTATGTTGAGAACCTCCCGTGAATGTAAGGAAACTGGCTGCTATGATGCTGCTGCTGGCCAAGAGACGTGTTGTTATCTGTTGGAGGCGCAGGCCGCTCATAGATGAGTGGCTAAGAGATGCCGCCTTCTGTCATAGCCAGCTGACGGAGTTCTGGGACCTTATACCGGCACAGGCTCGCCCTCACAATATATGGGATCCCTTGCTAAGCTTCCTGCAGGCACACTCTGTTGATCATGCACAGGCTACTGCATCGGAGGGGTGAGCAACTGTGATCCTCTGTGCACTATAGATGGGCTATAGATGGGCTTGTTTTACACGCCGGAGCACCCATCTTCCAATCTAGTCGAAGAGTCTTCCCTCTCCCATCCCCCATCCCCTCTCATGATTTTTTACTTTCCTCTCCTTTCTCTTTCTCTCCTCATGCTGCTTACTTGAAACCCCCTTCTTTGCTTTGCCTCACCTTGTTCTTCCTCTGTTGCCGGCATACGGCCACCAATGCCTAGATGATCAAATGGATTGGCGAGATGGTGCAAAAATTTGGAACCTCTACTACAATGTACACGCATTTTTCATTTTTTTTCTCTCTTCAGATGCAACTTGCATCCTATAATGCCAAATGTAAATGAATACAGTTCTGCACCTACATGTATGCTGTTTTTTCTGCTGTCCGAGATGGCGGGCCATAGCTCACGCATGTTAAAATCTGTTAAATAAAGTAAAAAAAAAAAAACTATAGATCCAGAGTAGGGGTAGGCAGAGTGCACGGAGTCCCACTACGTGGTATTCCGCAGATTCACAAAAAAAACTCTGCTGCGGTATGCGGAGTTCTGCGTTCGGGCGGAGTTTGCAGGCGCGCCATTTCGCATTGCGTTGGGAATGCGGAAAACGTCCACACACTCCAAAAGCGCACTGGAACGTCACTACGTAAGTGTGCAAGAGTTCTAAATCACATGCTAACAGCATGACGTGGTCCGCATGGGCGCGGCCATCTTGTTTTTCTGCTCTCTGTTATGGTGCTGGGTCTAATTTTTAATCTCTAGTTAATCTTTGTCATCCTCCTCCTTTATTACTTTTCTACCCCTAATTTGTACTTTTTATAATATTGTGCATCTTGGTGTTTGTGTATCTTATGTTTTTGCTTACATTTTTGTGTGTTTTTGTGACTTTTTGACTTAGTTTATTATTTCCCCCTACTTTATACATTATTTCTTTCTTCTTTACTTTCCCTTTCTTTCCCGTCTTAGTTAAATAGACTCCCCAACCCACCGCCATAGCAGAGGGGTGGCTTCCGTGCAGGCGGTGCTGCTGCCCTGGTGTGAGATCTTTGGAGAGGAGGTGGTGGCAGCACTAGTTTTTTTGTGCAGTGCCACCTCCCCTTGATGATGACAGCAGATGGCAGGCCCGTTAGCGGCTACTCCCTGCGGTAGCGTCGGCAGTGCTGGGGGATGGTGCGCCGGTGCGTGTGGCTCCACAGCGAGGTTCAGGTCACTGTCCAGCAGATGAAGCACCGCTGGGCTGACATTCTCGACAGGGACTCGGTGAGTATCAATTATTTGTTGTGTTGTGTTCTACAATGCTAACAAAATCAGAATAGCTCACACTCAGAAGTAAGTTATGTGTTTAGTAAAGTTTACGCTGGTATATTATTATTATTGTGTGATCCAGTTTCTAGTTTCTGCTAGGCAGGTGCCACTACCTAATCGCATTCATCAGGCGCTCGCTTTGGCTGAATAATAAAGAAGTCCTTGCAGACTGTTTCTTCTGTCACTATAGTGAATCAATGAGTACCTCTTTCTCTCTGTGACTGTGTTTATGTAGCTCATACAGTTCCTGGTTATTTATTTAATTGAACTCTTAGTGATTATGTGAAATATGCAACTATACATTGCAAAAAAAAAGGAGAGTGAGTTGGCTTATCAAGGGGGTGTAGAGAAATGAGAATAAAATGCAATCACTGATCATTAACTGCAATATGTAGTTTTTGTTAAGGAGATCTTGCAGTTTGCTTTTCATAAAACATTTTTATTTATCTTCCTTTCATCAGCACCCAAGGAGAAGAAGAGGGATGATTCAGAGGGTGCGGGGTAAGCAGTTAGGCCGGCGCCGACCACTAGCACCGCTGCTGAGGGCTCTGCAGATCCCAGTAAGTCCTTTTATGATTTTTGTGGACTTCTTAGGGTAGAACGGACCGTAGAAAAATGGGTACATTTTGTCCATTGGGATATTGGTGCTATCTATCGTGATTTGTGAAGATTCAGATATCAGGCCCAATTTGGCTAGTATTTTAAATAAAACAAATGACCAGGTATGTTTGTTCAGAAGGCTTTACTTTTCCTGCTTATGCCTAGCTCTAACACCGTTCAAGTCACGAGTAACCCTGGGCGGACAACTACGGTACGCTTGCGTAGTTTGTGCTACATCACGCTACGTGAATTACATGTAGCACAGTGCAAAAACGCGTTGTGTAGTTGGCATTTTTCGCTCTCTCGCGGTCCTCAACGTCAAGTTGGTGACCGCGAGTGACCAAAATAACATCCCGGCGAGACTTTTTCTTCGTTCACGATCAGCAACATCAAGTTGCTGATCGCGAGCGTGGCAAATAAACCTCCCGGTGAGATTCTCAACGTGGGGAGGTCAGGCTCGCGATGAGAAACTACCAGTCCGCATTGAGGAAGCGGCCGCTCGAGTAAAAATCTACTCGAGCAGCAGAAAACTACAGCTCGCACTGTGCCAGATGCCATTTTCAATGATTGCACAGTGCGGACAAGCATCCAGCACTGTGCAGCATCGCGAACAGCGCACTACGCAGTTCGCGTAGTGCGAAGTGCACTTTGCGTAGCTATGCGTAGCGCTACTACGCGAACTACGCCCAGAGTTAGTCACGAGACAGTGGCCATTGTCATCATGGATCCCCCTCCCCAGGGTAGTGTGCTGCAGACCCGTTCATTTATTATTACAGTACACCACCAGTTTCCAATGACAGTGCAAGGCAGCAAAAAATAGTATGAGTTCCTAGTCGCATTCATTTACCACCCAACCCCATATGTTTTTTATCAAGCGTTATTCCATGCCTGGCTTGTCTAACTTTGTGAACCAACCAATCAAATGTCCAGAGTGATATATTTGGAAGATGCTTTCTAACTGAGCTGTAGTGCTGCATTGCTGTTCTATTTGGGGTTACATATCGGGGATCTAATTTATGTGTAATGTTTTATATTCTAGCCACACATAACATCGATGATGCGCGCTCCAGTGCCGCTGCAGGAGGAGAAGGAGACGGCTCAGTTCTTGGAGGGGGAGAAGCGGCAGCAGGGACGGGCACAGGTAAGTCACATATTTCTTGCAATTACTATGCTTATTAGCTATTGCCATAGCGTCGCTCGTCGTCGTCATCAAAAATTACTATGAGGTGAACCCCCCCCCCAGCTTTACCAGCCACAGCGGTGATTGAGTTATTAAGGACTCTTCTATTTGCAAAATGCAGCTAAAGCTCACATAATGCGCTTTGATGGTTTGAGGGAGACATGAAAGAACAGAAGGCAACTTAAAAGAAAGGAAATGGTATCTGAGTGAAAGGGTGGGTGGGCCATTCTTGGCATGTGCAATACCCATGTGAAGTGATTCCAGAACATATATCATGGTTTCCCATAACAGATTAATTTACACTTGTTCAGATTTTAGCCTTGTGAATTGAACCACGAGTGAATAAGCCAAAGATGATGAATCGATGATCAGTGTAGTGGGCCCTTTATTATATATTAAAAAACTCTACCCTACCTGTCTAATCACTCTACCCTGCCCCCTGCAGTGGAGAAAATCAAGTTGCCTTACCTTGGTTCTTGCCCAGCACATGAATTTGTTGGAAAATGTGGTGGCGGTTGAGGCCACAGAGTAAAGTGGGAGTAAGTGCATGATTTGATATCAAGTTTGGCATATGGGATACACAGTGACGAATGTGCCAAATAAAATCTATATAATGTGTTCCTTTACCTGTAGTGCAGTTCATTACATTAATTGTCCTCAACATCTACTTACGACAGACAAGATAATATAGTAATATCCACATTTCATACATGAGCTGTGTGACTGACGTAGTATCTTATTTCTTATTCATCTTCCTCTTTGGAGACAAGGTAGAAAGAGAAATGCATCTGGCGAAGAGTAGGGCCATTGGAATTAGATAATTGTCAATGACAGATGCAGCCAGTCGCAAACTAGCAGAAGCGCTGGCTAGTTATGACCATGGCTTCATTATTTTAGCACCACACACAACTTGTACTCGATAATAGTGTATAATGCCGTACTCATCAATGAGAAGTCATTTATTTTTTATATTAAAGTGTCTGACTCTGTTTATTGTAGATACTTGAAAAGCCTTTAGAAGAAAAAAAGAATACAAATACAATCACTGTAATCCAGTGATGTTATTCTCTGCCACTCTGCCTGTTACTTTTCTGCCGCACAGTCACTGCTTTTTTATGTTTGGCATCATGTGTGGGTTAAACATATAATTGACCTTGTGACTGTCTTTATCATAATCACATCAAATAACGTCCAATGGCCCTAGGGGACCAGCACTGTACTGCTACTGTGCCACCCAGTAATTTAAAACAACTGTTTGCAAAGATCATTATTTGCAATTTGTCTTTTTTATTTTTCTCAATATAGCTGCTCCTGCTGGTCCAGCCTGACCACCCACCAGGCAGGAGATAGCGGCCCGTTTGCGACGGCAGAGGCTGGAGTGTATCCATCTTGAATACCAGAGGAGGAGGAGGAGATTAATGCTGAGCTCGTGGGCCCCAGTTCAGCCGGTCCCCCTCATCTTCCAGCCTCCCGGGCATCCCATCGCCAGTGCTGCCTCCAACCAACTACTACAACCCACACCAGAATGGTACCAGGTTATTGCTGCGCCGCATCTAGCAGCAGCTGGACACTATCAAGGGCCGGCTCACCTCGATGGAGCAGAGCATTGACCAGCTCCATAATGCCCTCTTCCAACCCTTTTTAAAATATTTATTTTGGTGGGAGGGTTTTTTTGTTTGTTGGAGCTGGTTGGAAAGGGTGGGAAGGAAGTTGGGCTTGGGACTCAAAAGACTTTGACAAACATTTTGAGTTTTGGGGCCTGGGTCAGTTATGTTTGGGAGAGGGGTGGGCATGTTGTTTGGGTGGAGAGGGTGGGTTGCTTTGTAAATAAATAATGGGGAAAATAATTTTATAATCTAAATTTATGCTTGAAGTAGTTTATTTTACTTTTACTTTGCACTGCTGCCTTTAAGTAGTTTTACGCAGACTGTGATGAGATGACCTAGGGTATATTGTGTTGCGGGTCTAAACCTTCTAGAAAATAAACAGTAGCAGTTAATTTATATCTTACTAAGATAAATTACATTCATACTAGTTGTTTTACCTGAATATATGTACTCCAATAAAAGGGGAGACATCACAACTGCACAAGCGAGGCCCCACTTCCAATTCTACCCAGGTGAGATCCAACTGTAGGGTTGTTCTGAATGATTGATTGATGATTATCGTAGACAACTTAAAGGAAGTAGAAAGACTGAGTAAGTGGGTATATATGTATCAATGATTTACAAACAGTTGACATCACCTGAGTAGTACGTGATGATGATGATGACACAATGAGAATGCCTGATTGTGCTAAAATTTAAACAAATAGCAATACTTGTAAGTTTTGGCTAATGTGGAGCTAGCAATATAATTTGTGAAATTCACAAGTTATCAAAAATGGACTCAAAGTCTGGAGTCGACAAGCTCAGGTTAGGCGTTTACGTTTAGGCAACACAAGGCCTTAATGATGATGAAGCTGACAACTGATGTTCTTGATTCTATATCTAAAAAACTATGGATCATTTTTAATGCGTGGGTTGGTAATGGGATGGTGTGGGCTAGTGCTTCGAACACTCTACAGTAACTTGGTGTTGCTTTCACCACATCCGCCCCACCAAGTGTTGTTCCATTGACGATATAATTTAAGCAAAACCATAAAACATGCATATGGCCATGTCTGAACTGGGGTGGCAGAGTGGGCTAAAGAACGGTGATGGATCAAACCCAGATCTGTTGACTGGGTGTGAGTGTTTGATTGGTTCTGATGCTCCGTCCATCACCACCCCCTTTTGTACTGCTTTGTTCGCCATAAGTTGGCAGGGTATGCTCAGGCGTAAGTCCCTTGCTCACTTTGCCACTGGATTCAAGCAAGCCTGGCTGAAGACGGCTGAAATGCCAGAAACCGGTCCTAGGAAGCTGGTTTCCAGTCCAGGGAAGGCATGGCTTGGCAGTTTGGGCTGGACTGTTACCATGAGGCACAGGGTCAGACTGATTTGCATATGGCCATGTCTGAACTGGGGTGGCAGAGTGGGCTAAAGAACGGTCATGGATCAAACCCAGATCTGTTCACTGGGTGTGAGTGTTTGATTGGTTCTGATGCTCCGTCCATCACCACCCCCTTTTGTACTGCTTTGTTCGCCATAAGTTGGCAGGGTATGCTCAGATATGAGTCCCTTGCTCACTTTGCCACAGGATTCAAGCAAGCCTGGCTGACGACGGCTGAAATGCCAGAAAACGGTCCTTGGATGCTTGTTTCCGGTCCAGGGAAGGCATAGCTTGGCAGTTCGGGCTGGACTGTTACCATGAGGCACAGGGTCAGACTGATTTGCATATGGCCACGTCTGAACTGGGGTGGCAGAGTGGGCTAAAGAACAGTGATGGATCAAACCCAGATCTGTTGACTGGGTGTGAGTGTTTGATTGGTTCTGATGCTCCGTCCATCACCACCCCCTTTTGTACTGCTTTGTTTGCCATAAGTTGGCAGGGTATGCTCAGACGTGAGTCCCTTGCTCACTTTGCCACTGGATTCAAGCAAGCCTGGCTGAAGATGGCTGAAATGCCAGAAACCGGTCCTAGGAAGCTTGTTTCCGGTCCAGGGAAGGCATAGCTTGGCAGTTCGGGCTGGACTGTTACCATGAGGCACAGGGTCAGACTGATTTGCATATGGCCACATCTGAACTGGGGTGGCAGAGTGGGCTACAGAACAGTGATGGATCAAACCCAGATCTGTTGACTGGGTGTGAGTGTTTGATTGGATCTGATGCTCCGTCCATCACCACCCCCTTTTGTACTGCTTTGTTTGCCATAAGTTGGCAGGGTATGCTCAGACGTGAGTCCCTTGCTCACTTTGCCACTGGATTCAAGCACGCCTGGCTGAAGATGGCTGAAATGCCAGAAACCGGTCCTAGGAAGCTTGTTTCCGGTCCAGGGAAGGCATGGCTTGGCAGTTCGGGCTGGACTGTTACCATGAGGCACAGGGTCAGACTGATTTGCATATGGCCATGTCTGAACTGGGGTGGCAGAGTGGGCTAAAGAACGGTGATGGATCAAACCCAGATCTGTTGACTGGGTGTGAGTGTTTGAGTGGTTCTGATGCTCTGTCCATCACCACCCCCTTTTGTACTGCTTTGTTCGCCATAAGTTGGCAGGGTATGCTCAGACGTGAGTCCCTTGCTCACTTTGCCACTGGATTCAAGCAAGCCTGGCTGAAGAAGGCTGAAATGCCAGAAACCTGTCCTAGGAAGCTTGTTTCCGGTCCAGGGAAGGCATGGCTTGGCAGTTCGGGCTGGACTGTTACCATGAGGCACAGGGTCAGACTGATTTGCATATGGCCATGTCTGAACTGGGGTGGCAGAGTGGGCTAAAGAACGGTGATGGATCAAACCCAGATCTGTTGACTGGGTGTGAGTGTTTGATTGGTTCTTATGCTCCGTCCATCACCACCCCCTTTTGTACTGCTTTGTTTGCCATAAGTTGGCAGGGTATGCTCAGACGTGAGTCCCTTGCTCACTTTGCCACTGGATTCAAGCAAGCCTGGCTGAAGATGGCTGAAATGCCAGAAACCGGTCCTAGGAAGCTTGTTTCCGGTCCAGGGAAGGCATGGCTTGGCAGTTCGGGCTGGACTGTTACCATGAGGCACAGGGTCAGACTGATTTGCATATGGCCATGTCTGAACTGGGGTGGCAGAGTGGGCTAAAGAACGGTGATGGATCAAACCCAGATCTGTTGACTGGGTGTGAGTGTTTGATTGGTTCTGATGCTCCGTCCATCACCACCCCCTTTTGTACTGCTTTGTTTGCCATAAGTTGGCAGGGTATGCTCAGACGTGAGTCCCTTGCTCACTTTGCCACTGGATTCAAGCAAGCCTGGCTGAAGATGGCTGAAATGCCAGAAACCGGTCCTAGGAAGCTTGTTTCCGGTCCAGGGAAGGCATGGCTTGGCAGTTCGGGCTGGACTGTTACCATGAGTCACAGGGTCAGACTGATTTGCATATGGCCATGTCTGAACTGGGGTGGCAGAGTGGGCTAAAGAACGGTGATGGATCAAAGCCAGATCTGTTGACTGGGTGTGAGTGTTTGATTGGTTCTGATGCTCCGTCCATCACCACCCCCTTTTGTACTGCTTTGTTCGCCATAAGTTGGCAGGGTATGCTCAGGCGTAAGTCCCTTGCTCACTTTGCCACTGGATTCAAGCAAGCCTGGCTGAAGACGGCTGAAATGCCAGAAACCGGTCCTAGGAAGCTGGTTTCCAGTCCAGGGAAGGCATGGCTTGGCAGTTCGGGCTGGACTGTTACCATGAGGCACAGGGTCAGACTGATTTGCATATGGCCATGTCTGAACTGGGGTGGCAGAGTGGGCTAAAGAACGGTGATGGATCAAACCCAGATCTGTTCACTGGGTGTGAGTGTTTGATTGGTTCTGATGCTCCGTCCATCACCACCCCCTTTTGTACTGCTTTGTTCGCCATAAGTTGGCAGGGTATGCTCAGATATGAGTCCCTTGCTCACTTTGCCACAGGATTCAAGCAAGCCTGGCTGAAGACGGCTGAAATGCCAGAAAACGGTCCTCGGATGCTTGTTTCCGGTCCAGGGAAGGCATAGCTTGGCAGTTCGGGCTGGACTGTTACCATGAGGCACAGGGTCCGACTGATTTGCATATGGCCACGTCTGAACTGGGGTGGCAGAGTGGGCTAAAGAACAGTGATGGATCAAACCCAGATCTGTTGACTGGGTGTGAGTGTTTGATTGGTTCTGATGCTCCGTCCATCACCACCCCCTTTTGTACTGCTTTGTTTGCCATAAGTTGGCAGGGTATGCTCAGACGTGAGTCCCTTGCTCACTTCGCCACTGGATTCAAGCAAGCCTGGCCGAAGATGGCTGAAATGCCAGAAACCGGTCCTAGGAAGCTTGTTTCCGGTCCAGGGAAGGCATAGCTTGGCAGTTCGGGCTGGACTGTTACCATGAGGCACAGGGTCAGACTGATTTGCATATGGCCACATCTGAACTGGGGTGGCAGAGTGGGCTAAAGAACAGTGATGGATCAAACCCAGATCTGTTGACTGGGTGTGAGTGTTTGATTGGTTCTGATGCTCCGTCCATCACCACCCCCTTTTGTACTGCTTTGTTTGCCATAAGTTGGCAGGGTATGCTCAGACGTGAGTCCCTTGCTCACTTTGCCACTGGATTCAAGCAAGCCTGGCTAAAGATGGCTGAAATGCCAGAAACCGGTCCTAGGAAGCTTGTTTCCGGTCCAGGGAAGGCATGGCTTGGCAGTTCGGGCTGGACTGTTACCATGAGGCACAGGGTCAGACTGATTTGCATATGGCCATGTCTGAACTGGGGTGGCAGAGTGGGCTAAAGAACGGTGATGGATCAAACCCAGATCTGTTGACTGGGTGTGAGTGTTTGAGTGGTTCTGATGCTCTGTCCATCACCACCCCCTTTTGTACTGCTTTGTTCGCCATAAGTTGCCAGGGTATGCTCAGGCGTGAGTCCCTTGCTCACTTTGCCACTGGATTCAAGCAAGCCTGGCTGAAGACGGCTGAAATGCCAGAAACCGGTCCTAGGAAGCTTGTTTCCGGTCCAGGGAAGGCATGGCTTGGCAGTTCGGGCTGGACTGTTACCATGAGGCACAGGGTCAGACTGATTTGCATATGGCCATGTCTGAACTGGGGAGGCAGAGTGGGCTAAAGAACGGTCATGGATCAAACCCAGATCTGTTGACTGGGTGTGAGTGTTTGATTGGTTCTGATGCTCCGTCCATCACCACCCCCTTTTGTACTGCTTTGTTCGCCATAAGTTGGCAGGGTATGCTCAGACGTGAGTCCCTTGCTCACTTTGCCACTGGATTCAAGCAAGCCTGGCTGAAGAAGGCTGAAATGCCAGAAACCTGTCATAGGAAGCTTGTTTCCGGTCCAGGGAAGGCATGGCTTGGCAGTTCGGGCTGGACTGTTACCATGAGGCACAGGGTCAGACTGATTTGCATATGGCCATGTCTGAACTGGGGTGGCAGAGTGGGCTAAAGAACGGTGATGGATCAAACCCAGATCTGTTCACTGGGTGTGAGTGTTTGATTGGTTCTGATGCTCCGTCCATCACCACCCCCTTTTGTACTGCTTTGTTTGCCATAAGTTGGCAGGCTATGCTCAGACGTGAGTCCCTTGCTCACTTTGCCACTGGATTCAAGCAAGCCTGGCTGAAGATGGCTGAAATGCCAGAAACCGGTCCTAGGAAGCTTGTTTCCGGTCCAGGGAAGGCATGGCTTGGCAGTTCGGGCTGGACTGTTACCATGAGTCACAGGGTCAGACTGATTTGCATATGGCCATGTCTGAACTGGGGTGGCAGAGTGGGCTAAAGAACGGTGATGGATCAAACCCAGATCTGTTGACTGGGTGTGAGTGTTTGATTGGTTCTGATGCTCCGTCCATCACCACCCCCTTTTGTACTGCTTTGTTTGCCATAAGTTGGCAGGGTATGCTCAGACGTGAGTCCCTTGCTCACTTTGCCACTGGATTCAAGCAAGCCTGGCTGAAGATGGCTGAAATGCCAGAAACCGGTCCTAGGAAGCTTGTTTCCGGTCCAGGGAAGGCATGGCTTGGCAGTTCGGGCTGGACTGTTACCATGAGGCAGAGGGTCAGACTGATTTGCATATGGCCATGTCTGAACTGGGGTGGCAGAGTGGGCTAAAGAACGGTGATGGATCAAACCCAGATCTGTTGACTGGGTGTGAGTGTTTGATTGGTTCTGATGCTCCGTCCATCACCACCCCCTTTTGTACTGCTTTGTTCGCCATAAGTTGGCAGGGTATGCTCAGACGTGAGTCGTTTGCTCACTTTGCCACTGGATTCAAGCAAGCCTGGCTGAAGACGGCTGAAATGCCAGAAACCGGTCCTAGGAAGCTTGTTTCCGGTCCAGGGAAGGCATGGCTTGGCAGTTCGGGCTGGACTGTTACCATGAGGCACAGGGTCAGACTGATTTTCATATGGCCATGTCTGAACTGGGGTGGCAGAGTGGGCTAAAGAACGGTGATGGATCAAACCCAGATCTGTTGACTGGGTGTGAGTGTTTGATTGGTTCTGATGCTCCGTCCTTCACCACCCCCTTTTGTACTGCTTTGTTCGCCATAAGTTGGCAGGGTATGCTCAGACGTGAGTCCCTTGCTCACTTTGCCACTGGATTCTAGCAAGCCTGGCTGAAGACGGCTGAAATGCCAGAAACCGGTCCTAGGAAGCTTGTTTCCGGTCCAGGGAAGTCATGGCTTGGCAGTTCGGGCTGGACTGTTACCATGAGGCACAGGGTCAGACTGATTTGCATATGGCCATGTCTGAACTGGGGTGGAAGAGTGGGCTAAAGAACGGTGATGAATCAAACCCAGATCTGTTGACTGGGTGTGAGTGTTTGATTGGTTCTGATGCTCCGTCCATCACCACCCCCTTTTGTACTGCTTTGTTCGCCATAAGTTGGCAGGGTATGCTCAGACGTGAGTCCCTTGCTCACTTTGCCACTGGATTCAAGCAAGCCTGGCTGAAGACGGCTGAAATGCCAGAAACCGGTCCTAGGAAGCTTGTTTCCGGTCCAGGGAAGGCATGGCTTGGCAGTTCGGGCTGGACTGTTACCATGAGGCACAGGGTCAGACTGATTTGCATATGGCCATGTCTGAACTGGGGTGGCAGAGTGGGCTAAAGAACAGGGATGGATCAAAACCAGATCTGTTGACTGGGTGTGAGTGTTTGATTGGTTCTGATGCTCCGTCCATCACCACCCCCTTTTGTACTGCTTTGTTCGCCATAAGTTGGCAGGGTATGCTCAGACGTGAGTCCCTTGCTCACTTTGCCACTGGATTCAAGCAAGCCTGGCTGAAGACGGCTGAAATGCCAGAAACCGGTCCTAGGAAGCTTGTTTCCGTTCCAGGGAAGGCATGGCTTGGCAGTTCGGGCTGGACTGTTACCATGAGGCACAGGGTCAGACTGATTTGCATACGGCCATGTCTGAACTGGGGTGGCAGAGTGGGCTAAAGAACAGGGATGGATCAAACCCAGATCTGTTGACTGGGTGTGAGTGTTTGATTGGTTCTGATGCTCCGTCCTTCACCACCCCCTTTTGTACTGCTTTGTTCGCCATAAGTTGGCAGGGTATGCTCAGACGTGAGTCCCTTGCTCACTTTGCCACTGGATTCAAGCAAGCCTGGCTGAAGACGGCTGAAATGCCAGAAACTGGTCCTAGGAAGCTTGTTTCCGGTCCAGGGAAGGCATGGCTTGGCAGTTCGGGCTGGACTGTTACCATGAGGCACAGGGTCAGACTGATTTGCATATGGCCATGTCTGAACTGGGGTGGCAGAGTGGTCTAAAGAACGGTGATGGATCAAACCCAGATCTGTTGACTGGGTGTGAGTGTTTGATTGGTTCTGATGCTCCGTCCTTCACCACCCCCTTTTGTACTGCTTTGTGCGCCATAAGTTGGCAGGGTATGCTCAGACGTGAGTCCCTTGCTTACTTTGCCACTGGATTCAAGCAAGCCTGGCTGAAGACAGCTGAAATGCCAGAAACCGGTCCTAGGAAGCTTGTTTCCGGTCCAAGGAAGGCATGGCTTGGCAGTTCGGGCTGGACTGTTACCATGAGGCACAGGGTCAGACTGATTTGCATATGGCCATGTCTGGACTGGGGTGGCAGAGTGGGCTAAAGAACGGTGATGGATCAAACCCAGATCTGTTGACTGGGTGTGAGTGTTTGATTGGTTCTGATGCTCCGTCCATCACCACCCCCTTTTGTACTGCTTTGTTCGCCATAAGTTGGCAGGTTATGCTCAGACGTGAGTCCCTTGCTCACTTTGCCACTGGATTCAAGCAAGCCTGGCTGAAGACGGCTGAAATGCCAGAAACCAGTCCTAGGAAGCTTGTTTCCGGTCCAGGGAAGGCATGGCTTGGCAGTTCGGGCTGGACTGTTACCATGAGGCACAGGGTCAGACTGATTTGCATATGGCCATGTCTGAACTGGGGTGGCAGAGTGGGCTAAAGAATGGTGATGGATCAAACCCAGATCTGTTGACTGGGTGTGAGTGTTTGATTGGTGCTGATGCTCCGTCCATCACCACCCCCTTTTGTACTGCTTTGTTCGCCATAAGTTGACAGGGTATGTTCAGACGTGAGTCCCTTGCTCACTTTGCCACTGGATTCAAGCAAGCCTGGCTGAAGACGGCTGAAATGCTAGAATCCGGTTCTAGGAAGCTTGTTTCCGGTCCAGGGAAGGCATGGCTTGGCAGTTCGGGCAGGACTGTTACCATGAGGCAAAGGGTCACACTGATTTGAATATGGCCATGTCTGAACTGGGGTGGCAGAGTGGGCTAAAGAACGGTGATGGATCAAACCCAGATCTTTTGACTGGGTGTGAGTGTTTGATTGGTTCTGATGCTCCGTCCATCACCACCCCCTTTTGTACTGCTTTGTTCGCCATAAGTTGGCAGGGTATGCTCAGACGTGAGTCCTTTGCTCACTTTGCCACTGGATTCAAGCAAGCCTGGCTGAAGACGGCTGAAATGCCAGAAACCGGTCCTAGGAAGCTTGTTTCCGGTCCAGGGAAGGCATGGCTTGGCAGTTCGGGCTGGACTGTTACCATGAGGCACAGGGTCAGACTGATTTGCATATGGCCATGTCTGAACTGGGGTGGCAGAGTGGGCTAAAGAATGGTGATGGATCAAACCCAGATCTGTTGACTGGGTGTGAGTGTTTGATTGGTGCTGATGCTCCGTCCATCACCACCCCCTTTTGTACTGCTTTGTTCGCCATAAGTTGGCAGGGTATGCTCAGACGTGAGTCCTTTGCTCACTTTGCCACTGGATTCAAGCAAGCCTGGCTGAAGACGGCTGAAATGCCAGAAACCGGTCCTAGGAAGCTTGTTTCCGGTCCAGGGAAGGCATGGCTTGGCAGTTCGGGCTGGACTGTTACCATGAGGCACAGGGTCAGACTGATTTGCATATGGCCATGTCTGAACTGGGGTGGCAGAGTGGGCTAAAGAACGGTGATGGATCAAACCCAGATCTGTTGACTGGGTGTGAGTGTTTGATCGGTTCTGATGCTCCGTCCATCACCACCCCCTTTTGTACTGATATAATTTAAGCAACAGCTAAATAAATCACACAGCTCTGGGGAAAAGTGTTAGGGGTTTGGTGAATGACAGGAAATGGGATTTGGGTAATGTTTCGACAAAGACAAATACTACAACACAAGGCCAACATTTATCTGGGCAATAAGCAGCAGCATATCATTCACAGTCAATCTGTTGTTAGAAGGAAACAAAGGCATGAGTATGACAGAGTTCAGATACATGCATTGCAAACAGTCCTTCTGCCCCAGGCCGAGATCTAAGTTACCATTTATCCAAATGTTCTGTCTTCTAGGTTAGGGAGTGAACCCACTCACCTACTTCTCTAAGGTAATATGATTCTTAAAAGAAAAATTGTACTGTATTGCAAAATTGGGTGGTGCATCTGCATTCTCCACCAGAATGTCCACTCTTTGTGGCTTCTTTTCACTTGTCCAGTAGGCAAGCAGAACTGTTGTTGAGCTTAGCTACCTTTCGTCTTTCAGTCGTGAAGGAGGCTAGAAGAGGCCTGTGGATTGCAGAGGAACAGTATTTTATAGTTGAGGTAAAGGACAGAAGAAAGGTGTTGGAAAGTGGATTATTGGTAGGGGCAAATGTAGGTCTGCCACTAGCAATAAGGCCACTAACACAGTATAGGGCTTAGAATAGGTCTTCGAAAATTATTCCCATGGTCAACCCTAGGTAGCTTGGCTGCGAGCAGGCAGGCTTAACTTCAAAGACAGGTATGTAAAGCATTTAAAAATAACAATTCAATAAGTAATTAAGACACAATGCATAATAAAAATTCAACACCAATTTATAAAAATAGGAAATATTTTCATCTTTAAAATGCCACCAAAATGACAAAAATCCAATGTAAGGAACCGGGGGTATGACTTTTCAAAGATTTAGAATTATATAGCACTTAGAAAGTTATAGCATCATATTCGGATATCTGGTCGCGATGGGCCGGCTCAAAGTGAAAGTTTTAGTCTGACCACGATGGAGCCCTGAGCTCTAAGGATCTGGAAGCTTCAAGATGGTCCTTGAAAGTTTAGGACTTCAGTTCCCACAATCCACTTGGACAAAACCCTTACAAATCCACTGGTAGTTCTCCTGGTTGAGGATTCTTGGTGGTGATGTTCCAGGTGAGCTCTGTTAACCTGTAACTTGCAGGGAGTCCACTCTTTAGTTCTTTTACAGCAAGGTAATCCACAGGGCTGTAGTTTCAGCTGGTGCAGTCTTCAGAGGCCAGGCCTTAGAATTTGCACCCCAACTTCTCAGCATGGCAATGTCTTGCTTTCTTAAGTTTCAAGCAGCAGATCTGAGAGACTCTGCCTCTCTCAGATATGTATTCCCAGTTCTCTGGGTCAAGCAGGAGGTCACTCCTGACCAATGGGAGCAGGGCAACTCCCCAATGGTATTACCACATCCTGTAGAGTGTGGCATTATTTTGTCCCATAGTGCACCAAATCCTCCAAATTCATAATGGCTGATTTTCCAGCATGGAGGTAAGAACTGGCTAAACACACCCCTAGGATGGCTACTTTCCATAGACTCTCCCCCTTGCATCTGTGCATTCCTTCCATAAGCCTAGCTCTAGCTTTGGGTCAGAAGATTGAAGTTGTAAATGACACTGAGGCCTCCCCTTCCCTTTGAAGACCATGGTTTACAACTCCTCCCCATGCTCTGGCATTCCTGTGTAGCAGCACACTGCCCTCCCCCAGGAGCTCTTTATCACCTTGTCAAAGCTGCCTGGCTAATCCACTTAACTCTGACCAATCAGGACAAACCACTGGAAGGCTGAATCTGGACCTACAAACAAGAAAGTCTTATAACTTCTTGTCTGTACATGTTAGGTGAAATTCAACAATATCATATTGTTGGATTCGTCACTACCATTCTGGGAAGTCTTTGAATGGAAGTTCTATCATTCTCCTATCAGGAGTTATTTGTTACTAACCTATTGCCATGTTAACCTATGTGGCATGGGATTTGCAATTTGCCATTTTTCCAGCACCAGGACTTACAAAAACATATTTTATAAGTGCTTTGCTTATATCTACAGGACCCCCCACCCCATGGAACAACTAGGGGAGATTTTGGGGGTTTTGAATCTATAGAAATATTTCAGATCCTCCCTCCACAGTGCTCCTAGCATCAAAGTCGAATTTGAGCAGCACTTTATCACAATGTGGGGAGTGAAATGTGAAATTTCACTTAACCCAGGGCATATAAAACTCATTTTATAAGGGTCCACCTTATAAATATTTGACCCCCACCCCTGGGACACCTAGGGGAGACCATGGGGTTCCTAATATGACAAAACATTGTAGGTTATCCATTTGCAAGTGCACCAAACACAAAAGTCAAGTTTGGGCACAATGTACTTTTTAAAAGCAGTCCTGCCACCCAGGGCTACTTTTAAACTGACCTAAGGCTGCAGCAGTGCACACATGCAAGTGCAGAAAAAGCGGCTGGTCTCTAAACGGCCATTCCCTATTGTGGACTAGGGACTTCTAGGTAGTTGTAATCCCCCTGCCCTATTATTTAATGGGGTCTGATAGGGTAGGTCATGCCAATCACAGGGGTACCCCATACCATTGTGTACCCTGGTGTATGTAGGTGTTTTCACTGTATTCTAACTGTGTCTCTTTCAGCATAGCACTGGCCCTGGTTAGGCAGAGCCCAGGGTTAGTCAGAGTCAGTTACAACCAGTACCAATGAGAAAAACGTTGGGGGGTGCCCAGGGCACAGGATGCCTTTGCAAAAGAAGGTAAGCTTCAGGAGGAGTGAATCAAGAAAAGAAGACAGGCAGAGCCACAAAAACAAGAGGGAGGCACTCACAGTTTCACTTTTGCCACAAGTTCAACACACACACACACATGCATACACACACACACAGAAACACACACACACTAACACAATGAAACCATCACAAAAATACTCCACACAGGTTTACAACATTAAAGAATAATGTTATGAAAAGATTAAGACCAAAACAACTTAAACCCAATAAATCGAAGCGGAGTTATGAATTTTCAAAGAATAAACCAAAAATAGTGCTTTGAAGTCTTTAGCGCTAAGGGGTTACTTGAGGTTGCGCTGGACCGGGGTAAATCCAAAGTTCAGGCTGACCAAGATGGAGGGCAGGCCAGCTACAGGACTCAAACAGGTCCTGCTGACAAAATACCTTGGATGGATCAACTGCCAATGTTGAACACTTGATGCGAGAAGTCAAAGAGTCGCTGCGTTGTCGTCAATCCCTTGGATGGAGGTGAATAATCAGTGCCGATCCATACAGTCGATGAAAGCTTTGGTGTCAAACCCCTTTACGATGCAGGCGCTGCACCGCTGTCAAGCTGCATTGTCCATCAGTGTCGAGCTACTCAGTCCATCGAAGCGATGTTGCCGATCGGCTCCTGCTTCGGCGTCCCTGTTTAATTTATCAATCAAAACAGGAAAAATTCCATTGTCCTGGAGGATGGAACAGGTCACACCCATTTAAAAAAACGAACCTGGCATTGACCAGTATTGCTAACTATCGACCCGTTTCGCTACTCCGTTTGTTGGGTAAGTTGTTGGAGTGACTCATAAACAAACAAATTATGGAATATTTAGAGGCTAATAGGATTCTATATCTATCACAATCCGGCTTCAGACCATCACAAAGTACAGAGACACTCTAGTAGTGGTCACTGACCATATCGGAGACTCTCTCAATGCCAGTTTACCATCTGTGCTGTTGCTGCTGGACTTGTCCACAGCATATGATACTGTTTTATATCCCAGGCTACTTTGTAGGCTGCAGGAGATTGATATTCACGGAACAGTGCTATAATGACTTGGTGATTTCCTCTCCAATAGGACTCAAACTGTCAATCTGGTCTCCTGTAAGTCTCTTACCATGGTGCTGGTTAGGGGGGGGCACAGGGCTCTTGTCTTCAACCAACAATTTTTAACATCTATGTTGCCCCACTAGCCAAAGTTGTCAGAGCCTTTGGTTTTGAAATTGTATTGTATGCGGATGACAAGCAGCTACTAATTTCCTTTAGCAAACATCTGGTAAAAATGAAGGAATATTTTTCTGCTGGGATGAAAGCAATTGCTACATTGATGACAGAAAACTGTCTCCAGCTAAATAAATAAAGGAATAACGGAAAATATACTATTTGGGAAGGCCCAACAGCTTTGGAATTCTCAGTGGTGGCCCCCAGAATTTAGCATAGCTCACATAACAAAACAGGTAATTCGAAACTTGGGAGTTCGACTGGACCAATTCCTTATAATGAAAGAGCAGATTTGATCCATTATTGGGTCTTGCTTTCATGTAATGTGTTTGCTGACAAGAGCCTTTTCCTTTCCTACCACTCACAATGAGGAAAACTTTGGTCCGGGCTCTCGCCATCAGCCGTTTAGATTAAGGTAAAGTCCTACTGCCCTTAGCAAATGAGACGTTACTATCAAAACTCCAAGTGGTGCAGAAAAACCCGCCGCTCGTCTCATCAGTAATCTCCCATCTGGAGTTGCATCTACTCCTCTCCTGCGTTCTTTACACTGGTTACCGGTACGAAACAGAATCATCTTTAAGATCTACTGTCTAACCCAGGGGACTCCAACCTTTTATGCATTGAAGAACTACTTCTGCTCAAGGAAAGTCCTGCCGAGCTACTAGTATATGTTATCACTGTAAAATAGTGGCTACGTGTGTTAACATTACACTATGACCACTCGAAGCAGGAATTATCAGTAGTGATAACCCAAGCATTCCAGACAAGGTTACCAGCAGAAATGGCAGGAAAACATTTCTCGATTTTAAATGCAACCACCTCACTAATGAAGTTACATTAAAATTATCCAATTCTCTGTGGCACAAAGGACAGAACTAGAGAAGTAAATCTCACCCAACTCAGCTTAAATTATCATTTGGCAATTAACTTTAAATGTGTTTTAGAACTCAAATATTTTGTCTTCGTCAGTATATTAGTTTTTGAAAATACGCATATTTTTTCTATCAAACACCACTTTCCATTTTTGTCAAACAAACTCAGTTTTCAGAATAAAAGCCTTTTCTGAAAAAACATATTTGCCTTTAAAATATCAGTTTCATTTTTAGAAAACACACAATCCCCAAATATCAGTACTATCATGTAAAAATGCCTTACATAGACAGATTCTGCTTAAAGTGCCCAAGTATCACAGTCATAGGTAATGGACACTCACCATAGCACCAAGTATGCCTATGTTATGTGAATAATGGCCACA
Organism: Triturus cristatus; assembly: GCF_964204655.1. NCBI lineage: Eukaryota > Metazoa > Chordata > Amphibia > Caudata > Salamandridae > Triturus > Triturus cristatus. Next base: position 317,431,712 of record NC_140586.1, on the reverse strand, counting down.
GTTATACCAGGGCCAACGTACCAAGGCTGGACGCCGTAACATCCAGGATGCCCAATGTATATCAATTATGGCCATTATTATGCAAGTAGTAGTCCTCATTATGTCAGGGGTGGCTAAAAGTAGGCCAGTCATGCTCTTAATATGTCAATGATGGCAGCTGGTATGGGAACACTACACTACAAAAATACCCGTATTAATCAAGGATGACCATTATTACACCATGCCACTATTATGCCATGAACGGACACAATTGTATCAAAGATAAAACCCTTATGCACTGTTTTTGGGGAGAAACACCATGTCAGACAGGCACATAAATTAATGCAGATGAGGCTCTTATTTGTTCTTTGCTCTAGATCCATACCCAGCTCCTCTCAGCTCTTGGGTTGATCATGCTCCTATCAAATTTCTCTCTGGCTCCTACATTCCCACACTTTGGTGGGTCAGCACAGATTACTACTGTCACTCTTTGATAGTGCATTGTTCACATATGTGCTAAGACTGATAAGGCAGAATGTATTACATGGCCAATCTCCTTGTGATTTAGAGTTAGAGTGGATATAGATGGTCATGTGGCAAACCCCTTAACACAACTCCGTTTGTGTTTGAGTGTCATTATAAGGCTCTGCTATTGGTTTGGTTGGCTTTCACTCCAAGTGTTTTGAGATGAGCGGTGCTGCTTTCTTTAATATGCATGGACTCTTTGAGATTGTCTTGGTTTGTTTCTAACTCTGAGAGCTACTTTCAGGGTGCTGGTGAGCTACCAGTAGCTCCCGAGCTACTCGTTGGAGACCCCTGGTCTAACCCATAAGCTCGGATAGGGAAAGGATCCAGCTATTCATCTTCAAAAGCTTATTCGTTATACCCCCCTCAAGACTTCGAAGATCAAGTAACAAAGCTTTCCTCACTGTTTCTAGGTCAGAAAGTCTCGTTCAGGGGGCAGATTGTTTTCGCACCTTGCCCCTTTTTATTGGAATAAGCTGCCCCTTCAAATCTGTACCTGCAGGGATCACTTCTAATTCAGGATATTACTTAAGACTGATGTATTTTAATAGTGCTGTTTTTATTTGCCTCTGTCCGGGTATTGCACCGAAATACCCCTCCCGGGGTGATTTGTTCGTGTTATAAATTAAAACAACATAACATAACATAACAGGTACTGTTACAGAGTTGCAGGAAGTATTTAATGGACCTGAGATTTCAGAACCGGGGCAAGCTAGGAAGCCCTTGGAGTCGCTCTGGGTTCAAGTGAGGTGGGTCCAGTCCTTGTCCTCAGCAGGGCAGATATCAGCAGGCAGCTTGGCAAAGCAGAAAGCAGTTCCTTCAGAGGAGCAGTCAGGCAAAAGGGCAATCCTTGTAGCACAGGAGTCTTTAGTCCTGGCAGAGTTCTTCACAGGTCCAGTAGTGGACTGTTCTGGTAGGGTCAGGGCCCCAGTACTAGTACCCAAATGTGCCTTTGAAGTGGGGATGACTTCAAAGCAAGCCCTTGAAGTGCACAGGTCCCCTTTTATCCCAGTCCTGTCTACCAGGCTATCTGTAGGTGGCAATAAGCCGTTTGTATGGGACACAGGACCATGCCTATTCAGGTGTGTCAGCTCCCCTCCCCCATCCATCCCAGGAAAAGCTATCAGAATCTAGATGAATGCAGATGAGTTCTCTGTCACACCCACCCTTCCTGTGTTTGTGACTGTCCACAGGGAATGCGAAAGGTTTAGCTGTTATACATCCCAGATGTGTATTTGAGACTACAAGGCGCACAGAGCAGTAAGAGAAATAGCCACTTTCTAAAAGTGCACAAAACAGAGGTGTTGAACTAATTTACCATCAGCAAGGCTAGGCCACTATGAATTTGCAAACATACAAATGCCAGTACTGACTTTCCTTTAACAAAACAATGATTTTATATTTGAGATCACACAACTCAATTGCAGTGACCACCATTAATTTACAACATTATTCATGACATATTTTTTTGAATACATTTATCATGATACTGTCATAAACAGAGGAACAACAGTTCTCATGAATTGTATCAATTCACATGTTTTTGTGTTACCCACATCACATAAACAACATCACATTATCACCACAATGAATTGTGACATAAAACCACACAACAAACATTTATAAGAACATATACCAATCAATGTCCTATTTCTGAAAACAGAGGGAGCCTGCGTGTGCTAACCATAGAAGCCCCTACCTAATGTTTTAGCCAACACCAGGGGGTGCAAACTTGTTCTGTAATCGAAGACCTAAACCTGGGATCTACACATTGATTATGCTACTGCAAGATTCTCTGCGTGCCTTGCTTCCTTTTTTAACACACTCCCTGGTTCTCTTATGCTGTCAACGCGTTTCAAACCCAATATCAATATGTGGTTCTCCTCAGGACTGAGAACTATAGGACACTACAACAAATGATCTAAATCGGGAGAAAGCAGAGAAACATTTCATCAATATTCTGAATTAACTTAGTTGTGAGCTGAAAATAACTCTAAAAGCACGCCCTCCACTTGTTCACTTACATTTACTTCTGTTTGTTGGTTCCTTCCGATTCTATTATGCTCGTCTGTCTCTTCACAATTATTTAAAGCTGACTGTCAAACAAAATGCTCTGGGAAATTACATGAATGGTCTGTAGATTGTTAATTGTAATGGTCTGTATATTGTTAAATTGAAGTCAGTAATCTGGAAACAAAAGGTGTGGTACAGATGTACATTTTTGCTGAGCACATGAGGTAGCTCCACTCACTTGTTTTGTGTAAAAAAGGCAATTGTCTCTGTTGTACAGATTGAAGGAATGGAATGTGAAACTACTGAGACAATTGCCAGTTTCACACCTAGAATAGGAAGGAATCAACAAACTGAAGCGAATGTAAGTGAACACGTGATGGTTGTGCTTTTAGAATAATTTCAACCCACAACTAAATTAATTCAGAATATTGATGAAATGTTGTTAGACTTGGCATCTTTTGGCATGTTTCCCCTAAGTTTTAGCTTCCTGACCTCCTGGTTTTGACTAGCTTAGTGTCTCTGCGCACTTTTTTCACTGCTGATCAGTGGTAAAGTGCAAGTGCTCCTGTCGTAAATTGTGTTATGGATTGGTGTTTCCATGATTGGCATATTTGATTTACCTGTCAGTCCCTAGTAAAGTGCACTGAGCATGCCAGGGTCTGTAAATCAAATGCTGTTAGTGGGCTGCAGCACTGGATTGTGCCACCCACGCAAACTACCTGTAAATTTAACTCTGGCCTGCCATTGTAGAGCCTGTGAGCAGTCTGGAACTGCCATGTCGACTTGGCAAGTGTACCCACTTGCCAGGCCCCAACCTTCCCTTTTCGTACATGTCAATCACCTCTAAGGTAGGCCCAAGGTACCCCTGTGGGCAATGTGCAGTGTATGAGAAAGGTAGGACATGCCATGGTGTGTGTGGCATGTCCTGAATTACTGCCAATTTCGTTTTTCACTATTGCAAGTATACCTGTTCCCATTGGACAGAATGGGGAGTTTGTTTATAACATCTTATAAACGTAACTGGCCCTGGGAACTAGGTAGAAAAATAAAGTTTAGTATGCCTGAACTCAGAATCTAGAGATGCATCTTTTAGTGAAGGTGATTTTTACGTCTCGCTGAGCCCAGCGCATGCGCTGGCTCGGAGAGACATTTTGTATGTGGGATTTTCAAAGTACTGCTGGGTGGCCTAGCGCTTGCGTTCACACGATCGTGCACGCGCGCAGCCGGCCGCCAGCAGCACTTTGAAAACTGTGCTTTAGCGTGTCATCGTGATCACTTTCGCTTTCAGAGCGATCGTGATGACTTTCGCTTTTACGGCCGCGCGGCGTTACTTTTACTGCCGCGTGGCCAATGCTTGTTTTCTTTGCAGGTTGGATGGCAAGCACGTCGTATTTGGCTCCGTCGTAAAAGGCATGGATGTTGTATGCGCAATGGAGAAGTTTGGCTCAAGCTCCGGGAAGACGTTGAAAAAGATGGTGATTGCTGACTGCGAGATGCTTTAGTTTGTTTTCTGGCTTACCTCCAATCATAACTTGTGTAGCTGGTGAAAAGACCACCCATGCCACTTGGTTTAGTTTTCAGTCTTACTTGTGCTCTCCAATGAACTGCATCTGTTGGATTTCTCTGGCTTTCCCCTCATCCCCCCCCCCCTTTCCGAACGTCAATTGTAGCCTGCAGAATTACACTAAAATAAAGAGATTAAACAGTTTGTCTCGGAGCTGGTGATTTTGCATGCCAGTAACCTTATTTCAAATATCGCTTTGAGGCCAAACTTGTACAGAGAAGCAACGTGTGGGTGCGTGGCCTGGCCGAAGAGGCGGATCTAGCGCTTCGGCACTTGTCCCTTTAGCAAGCTATCTTACTGTGGGCAAAACTTCACCTATTACTAACTCTGAATACTAAGTGGCAGGCTGACCTTTGTTGTGATACTGTGCCCCTTCACGTGGCACTTCGAGTGACGCAGGCGGTTTACTTTTAATCATTTTGGTGCAGTGTGGCAAGAGGCTTCAGTCTATATTGGGGAACTATGGATGGTCAATTTAATTTTGCTAGCCCTGCTTTGTTACAGATCGATCTACGCGATCACCTCCCAGTGCTCAATGTGACCATGAGGCCACAACTTGAATGCTATTTGGTGGTGGGGGGAGTTGAACCTTCCAGCCACCGACGATAGTGGTTGAACTGGAGGAAACCGAAGAATATTGGAATGGGTGTTTCACCCGTTACTGCCCCGACCCTTGGATGTTGTGCTGTTTTAGCGCGCATTTCCTGGTGTGGATGGGGCTGGCCAGGGTGACATATTTGCTGCTAACCCGAAAGTCTGATTTCTAACGAGCGGGTGAAGCCTTGTCCAGTGGTTCCCCCTGCCACCCGTACACGTTTTGACAGCTATTTTTGAGATGCCCTAATAGGTATGACCACTACTACATCATTGCTGCGCGTCTGGTTCCTTAAAAACTGCCCTGCCTGGGCATCTGTTACTGAACTGGATACGGTCTCGGAGCCCCAAAACTGCACCACTGACTACTGTGGTGACTTAACAGTGGAGGGCTTGTGGGTGGGGGACGTACTATTCTACTGGAAACTAGCTCAAAATTCAGCCAACTGAATTGTCCTCGCTTGAACGCAGAGTTGGGCATTTAGTAGCTCAGTGAGCTCTGCTGTATTGGCTGGTCGGCTCTGCCCCATTAAGTAATCCCTTTGCCAACCTAGTAAACCTAAGCGTTTTGGTATTCTCGCGTCACTTGAACACATAAGTAGAAAAGATGCATCTGTTACATGAAAGCAAAGTTGAATCCTGGATCTCTGTTCCATAGATTTCACCTTTGTGTTAATCATTTCACTGGCCAGTTTCCTGGATGTAACAAGGGCCACTGGAAGTATGCGATTATGCGGCCGTATTTGTCAACTAATGATTGGCCACACAATCCACCATTTGTTGCATATTCTGCAGACATTCACTATTTCTAGCTCAAACGATTCAAAGGCTACTAAAAGTGCGGCAAGAAGTGTTGTGCAGAGAAAGGCCCTTTGCAAAGATTGCCTGACCCTTTTTGTTGCCTATTGTTATGTTTGAGTAATCTGGAACAAATTGGGTGCAACCAATTCGCAGACCGTGTTAAGTGTAAAAATGACTAACTTAATACGATCCTAAAATGTGTGTTCTATATGGAAACATGACTGTTAGTGCTCTGGCTGGGTTTTGAGTATTTCGTTTCCAGCTCCTGCCGCCAACTAGAAGGTGCCTCGAATGATTAATTTTGTGGGTGCCCCAAAGGGAGTAACTTGGGGTCATATCAACAAGGGCTTTATCTCTACTTTTTTGGCTTTAAAAGCCAAAAAGGAGAGATAAAACTAGCGCCCTATCAACAACAGGGTGCTAACATGCAAATTTGCATGTTAGCACCCTTTTACTCTACGCTTCCCCTTGCATCTCTAATGAGATGCAAAGGGGGCGTTCCAGAGCAAAATAATAGGAGAAATGTCGCTAAGCGACATTTCTCCTATTATCAAGAATGTCGCTAACCCTGTTAGAGACAAAAAAAGCAGCGCTAACCGCGGTTAACGCTGCTTTTTTACGTCTGGTATTTTTCTGACTTAGCCATGATATCCTATTGAAGGAGGATATCATGGCTAAGTTTGTCTGTCCCTATCAACAAGGTAACGTGGGATTATCGCTGGGTTTCCAGCGATAATCTCACGTTAGCGTGAGGATTTTTATCGCTATTGAGATAAGCGTTGCTAATAGCACGCTATCTCAGCGATAAAAATTCACGCTAGCCGGCGATAATTATCCTAGCGCTAAGTGCGCTTAGAGATAATTATCGCCGGTTGTTGTTGATATGCCCCTCAGTTATCAAAGCTGAGACTACATTGTCTGGATTGGGACATTAGGAGAAAACTACTCGCAGGGTGCCAAGGAATGGCTTTGCTCTGTTCAAATTTAAACCTGTAATCCCCATCCCAAATATTAGACCCAGCCCCCATGATGTTGTCCCTGAGAAGCATTGCTTTACACAAATGCACTAAACACTTCTCACCCATCTTCATCAGATGGAAGGGATGGGATGTCTGTAGCACAGACATTTAGAATGCAATCCTATTTTGTTCCATCAGAATTTCTTGGAAAATTAAACCATATTTAATTACTCATGGCGGTGTACAGTCTTTCTCATGGGCTATTATATTGCTACACGTGCAGATTGCATGTTGTCTCATTCTCTGCAATATTCATAACAAGCATTGGCAGCACCAGGAGTGCTAGCTTTAAATGACTGTTTTATGCTAATGTCAAGTGTTACACGTAAATAGAATGGCAATAGATCTGGCTCGTGTGGAAGCAAAGAGCTGTAGCATGTTGGTATAGGTTAAAATGTCTGGTGGTTTGTACTGCCTAGCAAGACTTAAAAATCCACGTAGGTTAATGTCTGCCCTTCCATCTGTGCAGCTGGAGAAAAACGATCTGGTTATCTAACACTTTATTAGCATTCCAATGTGTCCCTGAAAATCAAAGATTAAGAAGCTGGATAAAGGAACAAAATGGTTATGTATGGAGGGCGAGCACTTTTTTTATGGCAGCACACAACTTCTGTCCAATCAAAATGTGCACTGCTGACTTCTAGCAATTGGGTGGAGCCAAATCCCCTTAGTGATACTACGAATGGTCTGACAGCTGCACTTGCAAGCCAAACCATAAAAACCTTAACAAAAACTGACTTCAGCTTCAAAACTATTTTTTTTTCTTTCAAATGACTCCTTACCACTCTGCATGCCCCCATTTTGGGGAACAGCCTTCTATAAATCACTTGCATGTCTGCCTTAATCTCTACCATTGTATCACTGCAAATTGCCCACACCTTATTTAAATCACAGCTTCTCCTTTTGCAGTGGCGGCTGGTGAAATTTTAAAATGGTAAGGCAATAACTGACGGGTATTGAATTAGGTGGGCGATGCTAGCACTCCTGAAGGAGGTTGGGAGTTATCCAGAATCTTTTAAAACTTGCCTTCTGGTGCTTTAGACAACGCGTTTCCCAAATAAAATGCATGATAATGTATAGCTTTAAAAGGCAATTCTGAAGGGGCACTCTTTGAAATATTTCAATGCTTCTGAGTTTGCCCCTGAAGTATTAAGTATTTGTAACCGTAAATACTTCCAGCAGCAATTAAAAATGGAATGTAGTAGCAATATAACACTGGCACAAAGAATATGCCTTCTCTTCGGACAAGGCAAGTGGGATGCTTTAAATAATTACCAACCTGGGGGCATATTATCAAGAAACTGCTTTAAAATTATCGCCGTTTTAGCGGCAATAATGGGCCATAGAGAATTCCCATAGAAGCCCATGTTCTGGTGTCAACATGGGCTTCTATGGGAATTCTCTGCGGCATATTATCAAGCCCATTATCGCCGCTTTAGCTGCAGTTTTCTGCCGCTAAAGTGGCGATAATTTTAACACAGTGCTTGATAATATGCCCCCAAGTTTTATCCTGAGGACGATTTGTTTCCGCCGATGTTCAGGAAAAGCATTGCCAATAACAGATCGCCTGCATGATAGCAAATGTTCTACTAAACATTAAAAGCAGACTTCGGAAAGGGGGATTCTGTTGAATATGAAATGGGTGAGGCACGTCACATGACGTATAATGCAGGGCTTAAGCCAGCAGTGCCCGGACAGGCTTCACTACATCAGCACAATGCGCCACTACAGCACTGCCTTTTTCTGGTAATCAAGAGCTGTATAAAGGTTAGCCCTGTGTAATGGTGTAAACACTGTGCATATTTGACCTGCAAGTGCCTGGCTCACCTCGGACTTCAAACCAGGCAGGCCAGCACCGATGGATGCCATTTTAAATACAGGGTAAATGTGGATATGGCTTTTAGACCAGAGGTGTGTGGCCCCAGCACTCTTAACACCAGCCTGTCATACCCTGCACCCTAACCATACCTAATCTGCAGCTCCTTCGCTAATACTACCATCAAAGGCATGAATTCACATACTCCCTATCAATCACACTCGGTTCATACTAATGTAATCTGCCACATAGAAACTGGAGTAAAGACATAGAATGCAGGGGCGACTCCTCCACGTGGGCGGAGGAGCGTCGTCCTACTGCTTTCTTGCAGTGCGAGAAGCCGAAACATAAAATGGTTTTTTAAATACCTATTTAGGTCTCGCATGACCCAGCGCATGCGCTGGTCTGGCGAGACTTTGAGAGGGCTCCAAAAAGTGCTACCATGGCCAGCCTAGAGGTACAGTGCATGTGCTCGCGCCGCGCTTGATCGCGATTACTTTCGGCGCCATTGACTCCAGTTCGTCAGCCGATGACAGCGCTTCAGCAATGATGACGACGCTGCTTGCAACGTGACCTGCCAGCACCTCAACGAGCACCGCATCACTTCGCACCGTGACCCTAGTCTCACCGACGTTGCCGCCATCTGATGCCGCCACTGAGCCGCTGCTCGCACCGTGACCTGAGGGCATCACATGCCGCACCGCTGCACTTCGCACACGACGACTACCGACGCCAGCGCTCCTGACTTCAACCGTGAGGAGTTCGATCTGCAACGCGTGTGACTTCAAGGGCCCGACGACTCCTGAACCAACGCCTTCGGATGCTGTGCATTCGGAAGCTCGACGAGAGGTCGCAGACGCTCTGCATTTCTAAAGGTACTGTTTTGAGGGTCTTCCCGACACTGTAGCTGGCCCGCGACGCCGCGGTCAGCCAGAACTGTTTGGATTTGTTTGTTCACGACACCGTGATAGCCCCAGAGGGAACTATTGACTTCAAGGACCTGTTTTTCAAGGGTATTATGATAAACTGAAGATTTCTAAGTACTGTATTGTGGATTTTTATCATTTATGGTCTCGTCTTAAGTATATAAAAATATTGGATATTTTTCTAAACTGATGTGGTGTCCTTTTGTAGTGCTTACACTGTATTACTGTTGGTTATGTGCAAATGCTTTACACACTGCCTCTAAGATAAGCCTGACTGCTCGTGCCAAACTACCAAGGGGGTGAGCAGGGGTTATTTTTGAAGTGTAACTCCCTTATCCTGAATAGGACGAAGGGTCCCTACTTTGACAAAGGTGCACACCATTGCCAACTAGAGACCCCCATTTCTAACACATGTTTTTCTCCTTTTTTCCCATTTTTGTTCGTTTGATGCAGGGCCACTAGTAGCATTTAGATCACAGGCCCTGGGTATATGGTATACCCCTTTACAAGAAACTTATAATTAAACTAAATATGCCAATCAGGTATACACCAATGCACCATGTTTAGGGGAGAAGCACATGCACTTTAGCACTGGTCAGAAGTGGCAAAGTGCTCAGAGTCCTAGGGGCAACAAACAGATAAAGCAAAAAGTGGAGGTAAGCTAGCAAAAGATTTGGGGCAAGACCACCCTAAGGATGACAAGTCTAACATTGCCTATGATTAAAATCTGCTGGAGACACTAACAAAACCGATTTATCATTCTCCACCTGGACTGTATATTGAATATTACAATACAAGCACCCAAAAAATAAGCCTCTTACTCTTTGTGTCCCACTTAACCTACTCAATGTGTCATAAATTTTTGCCACACTTGTCATTTGTAGTATGGGAGTCAAATTGGGCTAGAGCATGGAACAATGGCCCAGCCAGATGCTAAAAAACCCAGACTGGCAGAGGGCTTGAAAAACTAGCCCCTAAGTGGGGAAACTGAAATGAATTGCAGAGCTGTACATCATCATGTATATATTGCTAGGGGTAGCAGGCACTACCGACTATGCCCCTGGACATAGTCGTGTGACCTTCCTAACTAAAAGACAACAGGTTAGCTCCAACAACAGAAGGTAAACATGGCTCTGGAGCTATGTTTGCCTTCTTTTCCAAGTTTACCTTCTTTCTGTTTACCTTCTTTCTTCTTCCAACAAGTTTGCCCTTCCATTAGCTTCTCAGGAGCAAATTAGAGGCTGCATTGAGGCTATGCGTGGGGCACTTTTGACCCTCAGTGAACCTCTCAGCACTTAATTGCAATTTGCTTTTTTTCCTCAGTGTTCTGGGATGTGTCCACCTGAGACAAACAAAGGACTGCCAAGGTTTAATTTGAATGTGTGAAAGTGTTAATTAATGTAATGTTCTGGAAAATGTATTTTATTTTAAAATCACTTTATTGAAAATGTTGTAAGACAAGAATTATATACATTATAGACATAGACGAATGTTTATATCTGTCAAATCGGAACATTCGCTTAATGGGGTATTAAAGTTGAAATAGAGTACACCACCATTTACTATGTAGTAATAGCATTATGGAGTCAAAGTGACGTAATACACCAATATAACAAAATAGTATTAATTCATAGTATCTTATATATTAGAGGGTAGACAGAGGTAATGTGAGGAAAGGGTACATTAGAGGACAGTTGGATTACCCCAGAGTAGTAACGAGGTGTGGAAAGGAAGTGAGGAAGAGATTTGAGATAGACAGGTGAGAGACAGCAAGAGAACATAGAAGAAATTGTGGACAGAGAGGGTTGGGGGTGAAGGGATGGAGGAAGGTGTGACGGGTAGGAGGAGGAACGGGGTTGGAGTGGAAGGTAAGGGAGGGGGTGGGGGGATGGAATCTAAGGGGATGTTAAGTTGGTGATGAATGCATCTAGTTAGGCTAGATTTAGTTTTTTCTTCGATGGGACTTTTAGCGTGAATTGAAAGTTTGGAGAGGTCTTTTCACTCAGTTAGAACTGCATTAGGACCTATTAAGGCAAGGATATCCCCCAAAATGCTTTCTTCTTTGTCCAACTTAGGTTTTGAGTCTGAGGGGAAGATGCCACAAACAACAGAGGCAAGGCCAGGGGTCCAATTTATTTGTAAAATTTACAAGATGCTATCGCTGAGTCAGATTGTTATATTCCCGGGTTAGGCCCATGTAGCAAAGCAGCGTATTTCTTTCAATGTCCTCACAATAACACTTCAGCCATGAACTTTTGCACATATTTGCGTGCACGACAATGTTGGATTAGTTTCCCTGAAACTAAACTTGTTTACACATCTAGCTTCGCACAAAAATATCACAATGCCCCGAACATCATGGACAAGGCCTCTTTTCGCACTATGTACAAATGTCATTTCTATCTTCATTCAAGGGGCAACAGGGCTTTCTACATATCCATAACATTACTAATCTATACACACATGGCAAGGTTGCTTTCTATTATAAAAGATGAGCATCCCATTAGATTAGTAGAAGAGGCACTTCAGCTGACACCGAGGGTCCCTGCATGCTGAGACTTCACCATACAGCGGTCTGATATCACGTGAGTGGTGTCCAGTTAATGATTAAGATGGGGTCCTTCATTCTCACCCATCAGGTAATGGGGTTGGATCAGATTTAGTGTATTAGGGCTGGATGGGTGCACTTGCCAGTGACTGAAAGTCTGCATGAGGGGCACATTTAGTGTCCCTGTGCATAGTCCAGTTAAAGCCAGTCCTGGGAGCCGTTGGCTCCCACTCTGGCACGAAACTGGACAAAGGACATGGGAGTAACCTCCCCCCTGTCCTGACCCTCCCCTGGGAGGGTCACCTGAATCTTTCCAACCCTCTCCCATGGGTACTTAAGGGCTTACCTGGCGGTAGGACCTTAGATTCGTCGTGGACTAGATGCTAAACTGAAACCACTGCACTTCGACCATCTGGGCACTCTGGAATTCGTTTGGGCCTGACTCCATCTCCCTCTCAGTGTGCTGCATCGTCTGTGCCTGTGCACCTTACAGGATCCATGCACGACCTGCGGAGCATCAAAGACAACTGAAGATAATCTTTCTTGAAGTGAAGGAGTCACTCCCCTGCATTAGTAGGCACCACAACACTGCTGACCAGTCTGCTGATCCTGAGCTCCTATGAACTCCGAAAGGCTCAGCAACACAGGAAGTGGGTTCCAATGTCCCTTGAGGCCCGAGCTGCCCTCTCACCAAGTTTGAGGTCAGAATCCCTCGTGTGGGCTGCATTACCTGAACCCTTGGGAACTGCATACTTTTGCAAGTGCATGAGCTTGTTGGCAATTCCTTAACAAGTGTATTGGGCTCCAAGTACCCCCTACCTCTGATGACTTTCTGTACAAAGATCTTCATCCACCTCGCACCAAGTGCTCCGTGGCTTGCTGTTTTGTGAAGCTGCTCGAGCTCCTCTAGCGATTCCTATGCCTCTGGCCTGTGGGTCCATTTGAAAGTCAACTTTGCTTTTCTTGGGCTCCCCTGGTTTCTCCAGGCTTGCCCTGACTCCCCTGTGTGTGGTGAGCCTCCTGGAACTTGCTGGTCCGAACCGTACACTTCCTTGACCTCCTGCGTGGGTTGCCGGTGCGAAGGCTTGTTGGTGCTCCTGCTGGACATGACCCCTCAGCACTCGACATCCTTCACGGGACAGCTCGCATCCGGCTCCTGGTCATCTTCGACATTCCATGTACCCAGCAGCTGCAGAAGAGTCAAGGTCACCGTCAACTATCCTGAGGCACCCGACATCTGCGGGCATTCGTCTACCGAGCCCTTGGTCACTCAAGTAACCCAGACTCTGTCCCCTCTGCTTTCAGGTACTCTTCAACAAGGATCCACATTTGGATTCCAACGGACATTCTTCTCCCTTCCAGCAGCGGCTCTTCTTTGAAGTCTTCTAATGGATTCGACTGTGGTTTCGGATGCCACTTCACACCTATGCACTTGGCTTCCCGGGGTTAGGTAACTTGGGTACATTAGTATCCATGGGTGGGGTGGCTCTCCAACCTCTGTCTTCCACTGGGTTTCTTTGTAGTCCACTGGGAAGGGTCCTTAATCTCTAAAACTCCAACTGTGACTTTCGCATAGAGTTGTACGAAGCACGCGGCCATGTTCCCACACTCCACCCATCTGCCCTGGGGTCACTTTCTACTCACCTTTGGTGGTTCCTCGGGGTCCCAATGATTCTACGTCCTCTCGACATTGTCCTGACTCGAGTCGTGGTTCTCATACCACTTTCTTAGTATATGGATTGGTCCCCCCCCCCCCGGGGCCCACTGCGTATTAGTGCTATTTACTTTGATTTCTTTGCAATAGTATTGTGTGCTTTGTGTATATCTCGGTGTAGGAGATACTGGACTGCACTAGAGGGTATTGAATAATAAATACATATTTTTATAAATACCTTGTGCGGTTCTTTTTCATTTAATCTATACTATAACATTGCATTATGGTAAAACAAGCTGCTTTACACTCCTTCAAGACTTAGCCTGAAGGCTGCTCTCCACAGCTACCACTTGGATAGCTTTCTAAGGTTGTCTGAGATCTCTTATATCACCATAAGGGTTGTCTGGACTGGTGCAAGGTGCCCACTTTAATCAGTGGACATCATATACCAGGCCAACTTCTCACATCAGGCTAGAAATATGTTACTTATATTAAATGAAACGTCCATAGATGTGCTAATACAGCAGCTGCTTTGCATAACTAGGTCATTAAATACAAATGGGGCAACCTAGTAACCAAGGGACCTGGGCTAGACAATATTTCACAAAATAGTTTTCCCTATGGGGGAAGTGTTGCCCTTGATTTCCACTGCAGAGTGTTCTTACCATGGTACAAACACCATTAACAGAACAAGCTCAAACTTCATTTTGTTAAATTTATTCTTTGATATACACAATTCAATTCATTAGACTTAAAACAGTTATGAGGTGCTCCTAGAGAGTGATGAAGCAGTGAAAGTGACTATTGGTACAAAAAGTGCATACATGCTATGTCCAGAAACATATACATATGTTGCTGAGAGGGATTGTAGGAGATTTCGCGTTAGCACCCATAGAGCGAGTGTTGCTATCCACCATCAATATATTAAAACAGTCCACATAGGTTATTTTGTCGACGTTCGGACACCCTAAGTATGTATTATTCAAAAACAAGGTCATCACCAGGACGAAAAATACATAGGAGACACCAATTGATAGGGGCATCTGATCCCACAGTAAAGTGGGTATTAATCCTCAAAGTATTTTGAATCTTTCATGTGAAACCATCGGAGACCAGACTTAGGCTTTTAAATGTGCATATGTCACCAAGGAATGTAGCAAATGCTTTTTTTAAATTGCATGTCTGCACTCACTTAATGAACAGCCTCCGCTGACAAAGAGCATTCCTCCTGAATGGATCGTCAGCTTGACTTCCAGGAGGCACGCTAAGAGAGATAACGTGCCAGCCGTAGCGTGCACGTTGTGGGGGGTAGCAGGAGTCACGTATGGCTTCACCATGGATTGGAGTAAACCAATTCAATAAAGAATTATTGATCCTTGTATTGGTTTGCTTTTCTCACTTCTAATAAAATATTAAAATCAGTTTTGCAAAAGTATATTTCTTGAAAGTATATTAAAAGAAAGAATATGGGGGCATATTTACAAGGCGGCGATAGAATATTATCGCCGCTTTTGCGGCCGTTTTCGGCCGAAAAGTGGCGATAATTTTATCGCCTAATTAGCAAGGTCACGCTAACGCGTGAAACCTTGCATTAGCGCACCTATTCTTAACGCCCAGCTTTGCATCGCCAATGAGATGCAAAGTGGGCGTTCCTGACCTGACATGACAGGAGAAATGTCGCTAAGCAACATTTCTCCTATCATCAAGCCCCACGCTATGAAGCATAGCGGCAGGAAAAGTAGCGATAACCCCTGTTATCGCTACTTTCCTTACACCTGCTTCAGGACAGACTTAGCCATGATATCCTATGGAAGGTGGATATTATGGCTAAGTTTGTGAGTCCCTATCAACAAGCTAACGCCACATTTTGTGAGATTATCGCTGGGTTTCCAGCGATAATCTCACGTTAGGCAGTTAGCGCTAGGATTTTTATCGCTTTTGAGATAAGCGTTGCTAATAGCACGCTATCTCAGCGATAAAAATCCACGCTAGCCGGCGATAATTATCCTAGCGCTAAGTGCGCTTAGTGATAATTATCGCTGGTTGTTGCTGATATGCCCCATGGTGTCACCGCTGTGTTGATGGTAAACATGACAGACATGATTACCTACAGGGTATCATTTGTAGACGTTAGATGGTTGAATGAAGAGCTCTCACATCGGAGCTTATAAAGAAAAAATTGTTAAACATGTATGAAATATAGATACAATTCAAGGCTATATTAATGATAGAAATATACGTTTGGCGATTTTTGACATGTTGAAACCATCTCAAAATGGAAATAAATGTTCACATAAAAGATCCTTGTCTGCAGTCATCTATGGTGTTCATACCCTGGGTGATTGTTGCACGTTTGTGCATCCAGAGTAGCTCTCTCCTGGATAGGAGACCCACTTTATCGCCTCCCAAAGTGACGCATTCAATTACCTCTACGTCCCTCGTCCTCGACCCAGTCATCACTAATGAGGTATTCCACAAGACAGGAAACAAAACAGGAAACGCTTTTGTAGGCTCCACCCACCCTCCCGTCAGGGGCTATAAGAACCCAGCCAACCAAAAGCACATCCTGTTTTGTTTCCTGTCAGTGGACCTGACGGGGACGCTGGGGTAGGTGCCGGGCACTTACCTGCTACAAGTTGCTGTTGTCCTGTGGTCTCCTCCTCTGCTGGGCTTTGGGGGCGCTGCTGGACCTCCGTGGGACATCTTGAGTCGGGCTGCTGGGCTTCCTGGACTCTTCAGGTTCCTGGTTGCTGATCCTGCTGGGCTGTGTTGGCTTCCTTTGGTTCCTGCTCCTGCTGCACCGGATTTGCCTCCAGGTTTGTTGTCCAGGGCGGGTCCTTTTGTTGCCTTGGGCCCGCCTTCTGTTTTGAGCGCCCGGGTTGGGGTCCGGGCGCTCGTGTCTCTCTGGCCGCTTTCAGTCTCGGGCGCCCGGGTTGGGATCCGGGCGCTCGTGTATGTCCAGGACCGGCTTCTGTTGGGCGCCCGGGTTGGCTCCGGGCGCTCGTGTTTTCCTGTGCCTGCTTTTGGATGCGAGCGCCCGGGATGGGGTCCGGGCGCTCGTTTATTCTTGCGCCTGCTTCTGTTGCGAGCGCCCGGGATGGGGTCCGGACGCTCGTGCCTTCTGGGCCCGCCTTTTTCGTGTTGAGCGCCCGGGATGGGGTCCGGGCGCTCGGTGCTCTTCCGGGCTTGTTTTTTCTTTTGGAGCGACCCGGTTGGGGTCCGGGCGCTCGCTTTTCCTGGGTCCGAGTTCCCGTATCTTGGATGACGACGGGTGGGCTCCGGTTGAGTTGCTGGCTTGTTCTGCCTTCGGCGGCCGAACTCAGCGTTGTTTTCTGTTCTCCTGTACTGGCCACGCCCCCTTTTACCTCTCTTTCGGTTCTGCTGGGGGGGGCGGGGTTTGTCTTGGATTCTTCAAAAGGTGTCCTTTCTCATTGTCTATGCTGCGTGTTGGTCTTACCTTCGGTTGCTGCTCCTGGTTTGCTGCTGTTTGTAATGGGGAAACATCATAGAAAGCGGAGGCATGTGTCTCCTATGTCCTCTTCTTCTTCTCCTCCGGATAGTGAGGATCCTGCGCCTGCGGTGAAGCGTCCCAGGTTGGATGAGGACCGGTTGAAGCTTCTGATACTGAAGACTTTGTCTGACATCCAATCCTCCAAACACTCTGCTGCTGGTCGTTCTGGTGGGGGTGTGGCCATTTATTCTGACATTTCATCTTCTGGGTCCTCTGATGATGCTTCTTTGAGTGCGGTGGATCTTAAGGGGAAGTATGTCTCCAGGGAGTTGTTGCCGGACCTACTTTCTCATGTTCGTGAGAACATGGGGTTTCCTGAGGACGCTGTGGCCAGTACTTCGTCGGATGCTGTTCTGCCGCAGTTTCGGAAACCTGTTGCGACTTCACTTCCTATTCATCCGTTTGTGATGGATGTGCTCTTGAATGAGTGGAAGGACCCTGATCATATTATGTTGCCGCGCTTCATGTCAAAGCTTTACCCGTTGCAGGGCATGGAGGATTCTTTTCCTGAGTCTGTGCAGGTGGACTCCATTGTCGCTAGTTTGGTTGGCCGTCCTTCCATGGCTGATGATAACATTCTTCGCGATGGGGTGGATAAGAAGATTGACTCTGCTTTGCGTAAATCCTATGCTGGTTCTCACCTTGCCATACGTTCCGGTATCTACGGTGCTTATGTGGCTCAATCACTCCTGACTGACTTTAAGACTTTGTTTTCAACTATGCAGGAGGGTGGCTGCTGTCCTGATTTGCTGGAATCTATGGAGCGTCAGACTGAATTCCTTTCGGATATTGCTTTTGATTCTGTGCGTGCTTCTGCTCTGTCTTGTGGTTCCTCTATCGCTGCCCGTAGGAATCTACTGTTGAAGGGTTGGAATACTGATGCCGCCCAGAGGTCCATGGCCTTACGTTTACCTTTTACTGGCCCTCGTCTCTTTGGGGATGCCTTGGAAGACAAACTGCATAAAGTGTTTAAAGAACGTAAACATTCCTTTTCCTTCCGGAGGCAACCTTCCCGTAAAGATTTTTCCTCTTCGCAGGCCAAGTCTTTTCGTCAACCTTCCCGGTTTCAGCAATCCTCCTTTAAAGGTTCTCGTGGAGCCGGTCGTGGTTTCCCTCGGAAGTTCCAGAAGAAGCCTCCTCGAGATGCTGGTCCTGGACCGCAGCGTTCCTGACTATGCCCCTCCGTTCGTGGATCCCACTGGAGTGACGCCCGTGGTTGGTGGGAGATTGAGGTTGTTCCTTCCAGCCTGGCGTCTGTCGACCTCGGATCAGTGGGTGCTGGATGTCCTGGACCGGGGGTATCGGATCGAGTTTCTGTCCCCTCCGCCTCCCTCGGGTGTGGTGCGGACTCCGACTCCCTTGTGCCACTCCCGTCGCCGATCCTTGAGGGACGGTGTTCGTGCCCTGTTTTTCAAGAACGCTATTGTTCCCGTTCCCAGGTTGGAGTGGGGTCTGGGGACCTATTCGATTGTTTTCCTGGTGCCGAAGGTCACGGGGGGGTTCCGGCTTGTCATCAATCTCCGGAGTCTGAACCTATTTGTGAAGAAGATCCCGTTCAAAATGGAGACCTTGCAGCGAGTGGTCCCGCTGATTCAGGCCGGTTGGGTGTTTACTACTCTGGATCTCCAGGACGCCTACCTTCATGTGCCGGTGGCCCGGGAGGATCAGATGTTCCTGCGTTTCTGCCTGGAGGGTCATCATTGGCAGTTCTGTGTCCTTCCGTTTGGTCTCCGGTCCGCTCCCCGGGTGTTCACCAAGGTGGTTGCTCCTTTGGTGGCTCTTCTTCACAGCCGGGGGGTGTCTGTGTTCCCCTACCTGGACGATTGGCTGCTCCAGGCTCCCTCCCCAGAGGTCATGTCTCAGCACCTTTCATTGACCATCCTTACGCTAGAAAGTCATGGTTTTCTGGTGAACTTTCCAAAGTGCCAGCTTCTTCCTGCCACTCGACGAACTTTCATTGGGGCCATCTTCGACTCCGTCCTGGGCAAGGTGTTCCTGCCGGATTCTCGGATTCAACGTCTTCAGTCCCTGTTGCGGATCTTGTTGTCCCAGGCTGCGGCCCCCCTTCTTCAGTGGCTCGAGGTTCAGGGTCATATGGCCGCTACTGTCTTCACGGTGCCCTGGGCCAGGGTTCATCTGCGGCCTCTACTGTGGCATGTTCAGCGTTGGGTGCCGTTTCCAGTTCTGGACTATGCTCTGTCTGTGCCTGTGTCCTTGGGGGTGGTGTCGGATCTCCAGTGGTGGCTGGATTCCGCGAATCTCTCGAAGGGGATGTGGATTCACCTGCCGCCCCCTTTGGTGTTGACGACGGATGCCAGTGCGGCCGGTTGGGGGGCCACGTTGGGTCAGTGGTCTGTTCAGGCTCGCTGGCTCCGGATGGAGTCCCGTCGCTCGTCCAATTGGAGGGAACTGTCTGCTGTGGCCAGGGCTCTTCGTTTCTTCCATTCCCGTCTGCTGGGGTGCAATGTCCTGGTGAGGTCGGACAACACCGTGACTGTGGCTTACATCAACCACCAGGGCAGTACTCGCAGCCCTTCCTTGAATTTGGTGGCTTGTGCGATTGCAGGTTGGGCGGAGCGTCATCTTCTGGCTCTCTCGGCTCAGCATATCCGGGGGGTGGACAATGTGGTGGCGGACGCCTTGAGTCGCAGGTTTCCTTCTTCCCTCTCCCTGTGTCTCTCCCCCAGGGTGTTCAGGTTGATCTGTCGGAGGTTCGGGACTCCCCTGCTGGACTTGTTTGCCTCCCGGGCGAATGCTCAACTCCCCCTGTTTTGTTCTCGAGCCCCGGAGTTGGGTGCTTGGGGGGTGGAGGCGTTGTCTCTTCAGTGGCCCCCTTGGTTGCTGTACGCTTTCCCCCCCTTCCCCCTGATTCCTGCCTTCTTGCTGAAGGTCCAGCAGTTGGGTGCCCAGGTGGTGGCGGTCTTGCCTCACTGGCCACGGAGGTCCTGGTTCCCTTTGTTGTTGAGCCTGGCGGTGGGCCCTCCTTGGATTCTGCCACGTTATCCGTCTCCCCTGAGGTCCCCCTCCCCTTCCCTCCTGGTCCCTCTCACCTTGGCGGTTTGGAGGTTGAACGGCTGTCGCTTGGAGTCCGGGGTTTGCCTGATCACCTCATCACTGTGATGCAAGGGTCTCGTAGGGGTTCCACTTTGTCCTCCTACTCTAAACATTGGGCTTCTTTCTCCTCTTGGTGTGCGGGGCTTGGTCTCTCTCCTGTCTCTTGTCCTATCGCTTCCGTTCTGCAGTTTTTCTTGGATGGTTTTCAGAAGAAGTATGCCTTGTCTACTCTGAGGGGCCAGTGGGCTGCTCTTCGGGCTTTCCGGGATCCGGCTTCTCTTCCTCTTGCGGATGGTTTGTTGGTTTCCCGTTTGTTCCGGAGTTTCTCTCTGTCATCTCCTTCTTCACGCTCTCCGGTTCCTCCTTGGGATCTCTCTTTGGTCTTGGGTGCTCTGCAGTCTGCTCCTTTTGAGCCGTTGGAGTCGGTGGACCTTAAGTTTCTCTCTTTTAAAGTGGCGTTTTTGGTTGCTGTGACTTCTGCCAGACGGTTGGGTGAACTCACTGCTTTGCGTTGTTCTCCTCCCTTTTTGCGTTTCTTGGATGACGCGGTGATCCTTTCTTTGGATCCTGGTTTTGTTCCCAAGATTCGTTCTAAGTTTCATTGCTCTCAGGAGTTGATTCTTCCTTCTTTCTGTCCTTCTCCTTCTTCCCCTGCTGAGTTGTTGCTTCACTCTTTGGATGTGCGGCGTGCTTTGTCCCTTTATGTTGCACGGTCTGCGGGGTTCCGTTCCTCGGACTCCCTTTTTGTGACTTTTGGTTTGGCTGGTCAGGGTAAAGCTGCGTCTCGGCTTACTCTTGGTCGCTGGATTAAGTCTGTTATCTCTTTGGCTTATCAGGGATCTGGTTTGCCTTGCCCTTCTGGTGTTCAGGCCCGTTCCACTAGGGGTGTTTCTGCTTCCTGGGCTGCTTTTCATGGGGTTTCCCTTGATGAAATCTGTCGGGCTGGGACGTGGGCCTCTGAGTCTACCTTTGTGAGGCACTATCGCTTGAATTGTGCTCTGTCTGACCGACCCAATTTCGGTAGTGGTGTGTTGCGTGCTGTGGAGGTTGTTCCGCCTCCCTGATTCTGTGTTTTTTTTCATTAAACTATTTTTGCTGCACGCCTCTTTGTGTTCGGTCTCTGTTTTCTGTGTGGTTTGCCAAAGGCCTGTTGTTGGGGGTGCTTTGGTATGCCTCATTAGTGATGACTGGGTCGAGGACGAGGGACGTAGAGGTAATGCTATGATTACTTACCGGTAATCCCCATTACTCTTAGTCCTACTCGTCCTCGACCCAGTCATACTTCCCGCCCGCCCTCCCTTTCCAGGCCTTTGTTGCTTGGTATGTCAGGATGTGCTTTTGGTTGGCTGGGTTCTTATAGCCCCTGACGGGAGGGTGTGTGGAGCCTACAAAAGCGTTTCCTGTTTTGTTTCCTGTCTTGTGGAATACCTCATTAGTGATGACTGGGTCGAGGACGAGTAGGACTAAGAGTAATGGGGATTACCGGTAAGTAATCATAGCATTACTTGCCACTCAAGGTCCTCGTTGCTGTGCTTGTACTTCTGATAATGGTCAACCAATGGTGCGCCTGTGGTGGCGCACTGTATCCTGCGTCTGTGCTGCAGGATTCTGCATTTCACCTTCTACGTGGCCTCTCCGATATACAGTAGTTTACATGGACACCAAACAGCATAGATCACATCTTGAGTGTTGCAGTTACTAAAATGTGTGAGGGCAACAATGCTTGTATGATTGAAATGTAATAAGTACAATTTTGCTTTTTGTACTTTTGAAATACACTGTAAATAATCAAATTGATTATATGATTGGTTTTAGATTCTAACTGTAATAATAAGGTATGTGTAATTTTTTTACTTTATTGAGTTACTTGGCCTTTATATTTATATATGTAAATCACATATCTTGAAGTAAATATTTGTTTGCCTAGGGTGTTTCTTTTACAATTGTAATTTGAAATAATTGCTGGCACAATTTGTTTTTATGTGTGTTTGACGCTCTTGGGGTGTTGGAGATCTACTTTGCAGTAGGTGCATTTTGAAAGTGTGGTGAAACTTTGCTTGACCACTCGTGGGTGGTAACTGCACTGGTTACTGGGAGAGTGGATTCACTAGTTGTGGTAGAAGAAACTGTGCATTTTGAGTGGTGAGCCTGTGCTCACTATGCTGTATCCCCTGACCCTGAGGGGGCCTTGGACTGCTCGGAAAATGCTATCCTGATAATCTGGTGTAGAAGGGGTGCTTGGCACAGTTGCTTAGAATCCATAGTAGGTTGGGCCCCGGGAAATCAGGAGAAACAAGTCTCAACCACCACAGTTGGGCCAAGTAGCCCCTGCATGCCTGTGGCTCTCAAAAAAGCGTTCTGACAGCTATAATACTTGTTGCAAGACTGTTTAATGCAGACTCACATGATGTCTCATCATCACGGAACAAGAAAACAGCTTTATAATCTTTGTCTTTTTACAGGTTAAGTTCCTCATATCTGCAAATTGGCTATGATGGTACTACTACCCCTTTTGGAAAAAAAACATGGCACAAAACTTGAATCTTGTCAATTGCATTTGTATAAAAAGAATAAATAAAGGTCTTTGGAAAGGTCGTCTGCTTCGAGAGTGCTTCTTCAATGAAGGGTAACCTTTTTGTTTTGATATAGTACGGCAGCCCAGCTGTGAAGAAAGCACCACCACCAGAGACTAGTGGGACCGGGGGCTCTAAATTCTTTAGAGCTTCTCTACGGTAGGGCGGATTTATAAACATTGAAACCGCATTCTTCATTTGAGAGGCCCACTGGAGGGCTTTCAAACATTAAATGCGGAAATGGATTTTGGCACATAACCCACTGAAGGGATTAAATAATTAAAATGGACTACGTACTCCAGCATGCTTTGGGAAAATGACGTACTGGCACAGCCCACCGGAGGGCAATTATTTTAAGTAGCATGCAGTCGTGAGTGATGTCCTGCAGTGTTGCCAGAACTATGCATAAATGCCTGTGAACAAGAGCCGTGTGGCTCGAAACGCGTAAGGCAAGGAAAATCTTTCAAATGTGGAATGCTGTTTCCCCACAATAAAGGACTTTGGAAAGGTCGTCTGCTTCGAGAGTGCTTCTTCAATGAAGGGTAACCTTTTTGTTTTGATAAATATATATATAACCTATATGTTTGTGCTTATTAACTTTATCCCTTATCCTTTTACCTACTTGTTGTTTTACTTACCTGTCCTTTCGAGGTGTTTTTGTTATTTATTTTATAATAATGATTTTTTAAGGTACCAATTTTTTCAGATTGTTTTGTAACAAAATTACCGTGTCACCCGTAAAACTATTAAACAACATGCAGAATTACGATTCCAGACAGGATATAAGAGAAATAACCATTAGTATACTGGAGTTTAATTCGGATATTATGACAACGTAATGAGTGTAAATTATGATATTCCTTTCTGAACGTTTTACTTTAACCTCTAGGTGGCAGTACTGCCCTACAATCCTAAATGTAGGTCTATCACCACAAAAAAACATTAACTGAATGGAGAACAAACAGCTCAAGTGTTCCTTATAGCGAAGGTTTCCGTCTGTTAAAAATATATCGATCTACCGTCTCTACCTTAACATTCTATCTACGTTTCCGTTATAAGTGAACGTTTTTATCAGCCTATAAGTCGGAGTTAGTCCAGATAAGTTTGGAATGTTTCCATGCATACTGTTCACCTGATTCTCATAGCTTATGGTGTACTAAATACATGTGCCTGAAAAAGATGCATGCGTTCAAAACGTAAGGCATGATCTAGTCTGAACTGGGTATAAAGGAAAGCTATGCATTTTTTATATATGTTTAAGAATCCAAACATAGGAATAGTGGTTATTTGTACGACTCTGAATTTGGGTCTACCCATAACATCCTGTAGGTGAGACGTGGGAGGGCATTTGTCAAAACGTATTCTTTCTCCCACATTGACATTGTTAGAACCCCTTGCAGAGGTCCACGGGCCAAGAAGGAGTTACTGGGCTCAACCATTGGGGTTGAGGCCTTTAACTCCTGATGTCCCGAGCCCGACTTGCTATGGGTCCTGAGCAACTGGCCCAAGTAAAGGGGAGAGAGGGGGGATTGAACCCAGGCTCAAAACTCTAAGGGGCATATTATCAAGCAGGGCGTTAAAATTATCGCCGCTTTAGCGGCAGAAGCTAATGATATGCAGCAGAGAATTCCAATAGAAGCCCATGCTGACACAAGAACATGGGCTTCTATGGGAATTCTCTGCGGCATATTATCAAGCCCATTATCGCCGCTTTAGCGGCAGTTTTCTGCCGCTAAAAGGGCCATAATTTTAACGCAGTTTCTTGATAATATGCCCCTTCCTAAGGGGCATATCAGCAAGGGCCAGCGATAATTATCGCTTAGCGCACTTAGCGCTAGGATAATTATCGCCGGCTGTCACTGATTTCTATCGCGGAGATGGCATGCTATCAGCAATGCTTATCTCCAAAGCGATAGTAATGCAAGCGTTGAATCCGCACACGAGCCACAATCTGATTGGTGTAGAAGCTGTCTCCTCACACTGCACCATAGGAATCCACTCACCAAGATCCCTCACTGAACCTCGCTCTCTGCAGCGCTTTCCTCTTCCTCACTGGGCACACTGATCCACTGGTGCTCAAGGGAAGGTGGTCTTGGATTTCCGTGGCCGATGTCCACTTCTGGGAGAGTAGCAGGGCTTAGACTCCAGTCTTGGTCACAGGCAGAAGTTTTGCAGAGCTCCTTGTGCAACCTGACTGACTGCCTGACAGTTGCCAATTTTGTGGCCTAAAGATCTCTTCTAGTTCATTTCCAAACGCCAAATGTGATTTAGGGGCTGAGGGGCCTACTTAGCAGATGGTTTGTATAGCGTTTGCACCACGCAACATAGTACATGCGCTGCACAAACCTTAAAGTAAGAGTTATGAAGCCACGCAAGGCCACTTTGCGCGGCTCTGAGTGGCTCATTAAATCTAGAGTAAGGCAAAGCAGCACAAATCGCTGCGTTGCCTCACTCTGCCCTTGGAAGGCATTCTATGGAGGTGTTTCCAGGCAACTCTCATGGTCTTTGGCACATTCCTAGATTCACCAGAACTGGTAGACCTGGTAATGCATCACAAAGATGCGCCTTCCCAGGAGAGGCATAATGAAGAGAAATATCTTTATTTCTCCTCGGTACTACCTCTTTCTATGTGTGCTGCATTCTGCAGCGCACATACAAAGTGAATATGCTTCTCAGGATTGTTTTTGTGCAAGAAGGTGTCCCTACCTGAAGAAAAACAATCCTGTATGCAATACAGGCAACCTTGCAACATGACGCAAGGGTGCCTGCATTGGCGCTAGGCTGCCAAAAGAGCACCAGCTCTGGGGGAAATAAAATAGGATACTGCTATAGGGTATTGTGGACCTCATTTCATTCTTATATAGTGAATTATTTGCTGTAACTGCTGTAAACCCTTTCTCCCATGGACATTAGAGCATCACATTAATAGTTGGCAAATAGATACATTATATGGCATATCATTGATCTCTGCTGTAACTGATATTATGTTTATACACCTTTACCGTGGTATGCAGAGTGGAGAGATTAAGGGGCTGATTTATATATTTGCACGGACCATCGAGTGTCAGCCTGTCCGCCGTTGGAACCGTACTACCCCATGATCTATATGTTGCCACTTTGATGGGCTAAAGTACGTCAGGGCTCTGCCGTCACCATCACATGCAGAGCAGACTCCTCAGTCGATGGAGTGAAGAGCCAAAAAGCAGCAGACGGGTAGATAACAGCCACAACTCTGCTCTCACAATCACAATATCGCTTTCCGTTGGGGTCACCATGGCGGTCTATCTCCATACCTCAGCTAGTGGTGTCCCTCCAATAAGAGGGGACAAGCTACCTCTACATACCTTTTGCATTGTTGAGGCACAATGAACCTGCTGTTGGGAGGTGCTGCATATCTGCTCATCGATCACGATGACTACCTACCACATTGGTGCAGTCTTAGGAGGTATGTACATATAAATGTATGTAATAAGAGCAAACTGCATTACAGTGCTCATAAAGATATGAAAAGTACTGAGTTTACTGTCAGCAAATCTTCACTGGGACATGTAAAAATAAGCTCAGAAAGTCATGTACCTGTCCTGGAGAAAATTGTAACGTGCAAAGTAATCTTAATTTAAATGTAGTGTGCGTATATGCCTATACATTCTGGACATTTCAAAAGTATGTGATACCATGTATGTGGTGTCATTGTTTGTCATCAGGAAGGTATTGCATAATAGAAAGCTAATGTAGCTAGCAACATTACCTACCTATAATAATGGGAACAAATCTGAAAGACAACTGAAATATGATAGGCGCCTACAATTGTAAGTGCGTGTCATATACAGCTGACCTTCCATTTACTCTAGAGACTGCTCCCATTGCAAAAAACAGAAACACCTCTTAGCACATAGGTAAGGGTGCAGTTCATTGTGAGATAGATATTGTTGTCCCTATTCCAAATTCCTGGCCCCTTCTAAAGACTGAGCAAAATAAATGATCTCCATCACCTCTCCTGGCATCTCAACATGCCTGTCATTTGTAAGAGATATTGACCCTTAAACTATGTAATTCCAGTATAAAATATGATGTTACATTATGTTGGCTTACACCTGTCATGAATATCACATTGACACTTAAATGCCTATGACATATTGAAATTAATGTAGGCATGGCATATGCATCTGATCTCACGTGTATTACAAAAATACTTGCAGTGGAAACTAAAGTATGAATATGAAAAACTGGATATTATGCCTGCCATAACATAATAATATATCTCAACGGTATCAATAAGTAAGAATGGATGTGTCATCAAATAATGTGGCTTAAAGCACATAGCACAAAATTTAAAGTCCTAAATATCCCAGGGCACCTTCCACATCAAATAATATGATTAGGGAAACCTACTTATTTATGTGTATATAACATATATGTTTGAACATTTAGCTGTTTGTACACCATAACAAAATACAAGTTAGCCAGAAAAAAATATTACAAAATTAGATTTATCTCTCAATGATTAACAACAGAAATAGAAACAAATATAAACAATACATGAGGAAAAAAGAAAGCATCGTTTCTGACCAAACTCTGGCCACATGTTCCCATATAGGAACTTTGCCTCCAGACTCACTGGCACACTAAAGAGTCCTGCAAAAGGGGCATATGTTCCTACATGAACAGAATGGCATCCAGGCACCTCTGGTTACCAATCAGGAAGAGGGGTTGGCCTTTCCTTCAGGGGCTTACAAGTAGTAGGGGTGATTGAGAACAGAGTAGGAAGGTTGGATGGGGTGGGTGTAAGAGGTGTGGGGAAGTAGAGGGTGTAGGAGCTGTTGCAGTGGTGGTGGTTGGGTATTGTGCATGTGAGTGTGTGTCTAAAATGATATGGCGAGGTGTGGCTGTGTGTTTAGGTGTGCGTTGTGTTGGTTCCTGCACTGTAGGTGCTCTTTTTGATTATGATGAATGTCTTGGTGTAGTGGTTGGTGTTGCTTTAGGTGTGTGTTGGGCTGATGCTGTTTGCTTGCTTGTAGGTTTGTCCTTTTGGGGTGTATGTGTTGCTGATGTTGCATGCTTGTCTGTGGGTTTGTGTTTGGGTGGTGTGAATTTTCCTAATGTATATTTGTCTGTTGTTTTTGTTCTTTTGTAGTGTGTTGTGCTGATTTTTCATGCTTTTCTGTTGGTATGTGTTACCACTGTGTTGATGATTTATATGATGTTGCTAGGAACGTGTCCTATTGGATGAAGTTGTGGTGGTGTCTGTGGATGTGGAGGTGATTTGGGGTGTGGTGGTGGTGGGTGTGGTGGATGTGTTGGGGCTGTGATGGTGATGGTTGTGGTTGTGGTGGTGGTGGTTGTGGGCATGGTGGTTGTGGGAGTGCTTTTGGTTGTGGGTGGAGTGATGATTTTGTTAATAGTGTTGTTGTCTGTATTTTTAGGTTTATGAGTATGTTTATGATGTTTTGTATGACTGCCTGTGTGGGTGTCTGTGTGTTTTAGTTTGGCAGTGTGTGGAAGGACAAACAGAGGTGGATGGTGGTAGTATGGAGGGGGAGAAGGGATTATAATCGAGGAAAGATCGAGAATGAAAGAAAAAGTGGTTGGTGGGTGGGAGTCAGTGAGGTCTGAGAGGGGTCTAAGATATGCCATGCCCCTTTGTATGAAACACACAAAAGGTGATGAGAGGTTGACCCCTGGCAATAGCTCAGGGTAGCACTTCAAACCATAATTCTTTGGCTCGCCATGCCACCTGAGTTTGGACGGGTTGGGATGCGGCCCGAGTAATTACCAGTGGCTGAGATTAATTCAAGCATTCCATCCATTACTTAGTTTGTATATTTTACCATGCCTCTTTGTATGGCACACACTGTACTGCAGCATGTCCAGAACCTCCTCAGATGTCACTGCAAAATGGAGTGGGGTAGGAGCAGAGGTGCCTGGGATAAAGGAGACTCCAGTCCTTTTAGGGGCTGGATGTTGGTCAACATATGAGGAAACAGTAGGGAGGGTGTGAATCTTAATGATGGTGATGGACCCTGTTGTAGACGCAGGAGATGTTCTTGGGCCCACCACCACCTGGAACTGGTTTGGCGTGGAGGCCTCCTGCACCTCCAACTCTTCAAATCCATCATACCTTAGATGATCTGCCATACATATGTTTGAGCCAACATGTTCCTGGCTGTGTACTAAAATAAAAAATAATACACATAGGAGTTACTGGAAAGATACAAATCCTTGAGTTAATAGAATACTTACCATACGCCTCACATAGACAATACAAAGAGCAGGCCATAATGTGCAATCATACATGTTGCTGCTCAATCTTATTAATGAATGACTGTAAGGTTTTGCTGGCTTTAAGATTCATGAAACGATCATGTGTAGTACAAACATAGCCACTGGTTATTTATATTGGCATTTGTTACCTGTAGGTCATGTCCTCTGATACACAACAGTAGTATAGTTCAGATATCTTCATTATATACATGAAATAGGGGTTAATGCTTTACGGATATGAGTCAAATGTCCATCCTTGATATCCTGGATGGGTATGTGCTATACTCACTATATGTTTCTCATATATTAAAGAAACACATTTAGGCACACTGTATCAACAGTAACGTCACACTAAAGTGCCACAACATATCTGTAGTGATGGACACCTACATTTTAAAGAAAAGTTTCTTTAGGACTGTGGCTTGCACACACTAGTTTTTATAAATCTGCACATATGAAGAAAATAGGGATAACCTACATTGTATTTGTGCCTCTATTCCAACTCAGATGTGTAAACTCCAAAGTCTATATCATGACATCATTAATAATTATGCTAAAATATGAGTAATCCAATCTGCATGAAAACAGTGGAATTCTGTTTCATTTAATTATGCCCTCATGGAAGATGTAGCAAACATTAAGCAAACATTAAGCTCAATCATACTTACGTAAAAGGCTACAAGGATATTGCACAACTTCTTATAATCCCCTATTGCATACTTACACTTATATATAAAAGTGTGGCTTTGTTTGGAAGTATACAACAATTAAGTAAAAAATCTTATTTCCTATCAGTCAAATGATTTACTATGATACACAAAATGTGGAGCTAATAAACATTGCACTGATCTGTTCATCAACTGTTATATGCCAAAAGGCAAATCATTGACATTTTCAGATACTGGGGGGATTATTAGTACTCACAAACAACGTGGACGAACCCACTAGTAGAGACGACTCAGCTATAGTATTAGGAGTGCCAGGAACCAGTTAGGTTTGTAAAAAGAACCCTCACCCACCAACCTAGTTGGTGGCATGCTTCATCATAGGGTTCCCAACTGGGTTGGCCGAATGCCACCCAGTTGTGCTTCAACGCCTGACTACAGCGGATTTTTTTTTTGTTTGTTTTGTGTGAATGGTGCTCAAAAAGTGGTGAGATTAAAAATGTCTCTGAGAATCCTTACTGATCAATTTTTTTATTCCCAGCGGCCCAGGACATGACTGATGCTTCTGACTGAGTGCGCACAATTTCAATATAGTTCAGCCTTCCGATGTACTACAATACACATTCTAGCCTCTTTCTCTACGTCCACACGTCACACGCTCCCATGGTGACATGTTTACACCATCCCGCCTCCTCGGTACTCATGTTTTCCCGGGTAATCTTCTTTTGAAAAGATGCTGGTTCTGACACAAGGGTATCATCCTGATCCGTGAGAAGACCGGAATAGGTGCCATCGACAGGCGTCCAGCTTTGATGAAGTGAGGTTTTTTTCCTTCTAGGTTGCTGGCTGGCTCCAAGAGTTTGACCTGGGAATACGGACATTCCCCCTACATATTCCTCACTCTCTCTTTTGTTTCCTATGTGATTAATAGTACAACATTGAAACACACTGCATATATCTGATGGAAATCCTATGCTATTTGATACACATCCTATTCTCAATTTTGTATATGTTTGGTCCCTGTAACTAAACAACCACTAACTGAGGTTCATAATTTGCCAAGGGGGAATTCTGAAAAATAGCTACTTTTATTCAACACACTCACATATGATACACTTACTGCAGCATAAATATTTGTTACCTCTATGTTGCACTTCCACAACACATGCGCCTGTGTATGCATTTCATCTACTACAGGAAAAATTAAGTCAGACAATAGGCCATACACTAAACATCATATTAACCCCTTTGTTTCTGTTCTCTGACCTTCAGATCCCCATCAAGGAGTGAATAGGCCACCAGCAGTATGCGGGCCATCATGGGGTGGCTGTGCTGCACCCGCTTTCTCTGCCTGGAGGGCTAGTCCAGCTGGACCTCTGCCAATATCTTGGTCCAGCGCCGAAGGTCCTTCCAACACTCATGGAAGTTCAGGCTACTGCATCTATAGACCCCAAGGTGTGCGCTTCAGCAGTGATGGCCCTCAATATTTCCTTCCTTATATGGGGGCTCACATACGAAATGCCACATAGAAAATAAATGAAAAATGGTTACATACATCAGCAGCATTACATGTTAAATATCAAACCTCATAAGCAAATGCTGTTTATTTTTCTGACAATCGTTTTTCAATAATCACCTACCACATGAATTGCACATACAGTGCAACGTGATGTTTAGAACACATTTGTTGTGTTATACACATATTAATATATAACATTTGCTTTTGAAAGCATTGTCTAAGATCTTTTTCGCACTAATGGCATTGTTCATGTTTTTATATGTATATACAGAAATCCCATAAAAGTGAATAATACATTAGGAAACATAGTTGACCTTGAAAGTAGCTGCATATCTGAATGCATTATATACATTTCAACATCCTCAATGATAACACATTGTCATTTAGGTAAACATGTGAATTGAAACCTGCAGAATTATGTATGTCTCATTATTATACCAATGCAATTCAATCCTGCGTGTAAGTACATTGTATATCCAAGAGAGGCTGTGAAATGCTTGTCTGAATCATGATTAACAACACATCTCATCCTCCCTAATGGAAGGAGGCACCAAGGACCAAGTGTAAGAAACACACAAAAGGTAGCAATAAAAACACAAATACCACCACATTTACAGAACAAAAACTTTGCACCTGTCACACATATCTCCATTATATATATATATTTATTTGAATATAGACAGATCTGTGAAAATTGAAAGGATTTGGATTACTCATAACATTAGAGGGTTAATTTGCTTACCTGTTGCTGTAGCATCACATATAGCTGTGTATACTGTGACCTCATTTGTCAGAACATCCCGGGAGTGAAGTTGAGGGCTTTGTCGTCACTGCGTTTCACCATGGTCGCCAACAGTTCAGGTGGAGCAGCTAACTATCAGGAGGTCTGACCTGTACCAAAGCTGGGAGGCAAGTGTGAATCAATTTTAAAATGTGAAGGTCAGTGGTACGTGTATCTGTGTCAACAGAGGCATTCCAAAACCATTGGACATTTTAGTAGCAATCTCCAAATCAATAGTCATGTGGTATGTTGCCAGAGGTTAAATGTACGAGACGTACTATTTCTGTTTGTCATTATGCAGAGGTCAGGCACTGTAATTTTAAAGTTAAATGGTCTGAAAATAATTAGTCAGTACGTACTAACAGCTAATATGCCTTAATTATTTTTTAAACACACCATTGAATCATAAGTGATAAAATGATTATTAAAAAAAAGATAATTTGTGCAATGTGGAGTGGACTGTAAACATATACTGTGCGTGGTATAAATTACATCTCCATTGATGGATCTCAAACTTTAAATTAAAAATATCGTTTTTTTACATCAAACATATATATATATAAATGCCACAAACTTATTTGTCAGGTGTACATTTTCTGTTTCAAAGTACATATGCACATGAGTATTTATGTACATGACACATGACTGTTAGTTGCTACACTCATGGAACACAGAATGTTTGTCAATTGCCCATTGAGAGGACTATTCAGTGTAAGTTTAACGCACATGCTGATGACTAATTGGTTAATATATGTGTTTACTTTTGTCTTCATACACGTATATTAGCAAGATGTTTTTGAATGGATAAATAATGTATGTGATTTGTAATGTCTTAGAACTTTTAAAAAAAAGTCCCTTTATAAATCTAACTATACACTTTCTCTTTCAGAGACATCCTCCTACCTCAAGACAACAACTCTTCAAGGGTGCATAGACAGCAACCTAGGATGTTCTGTCCTTTCGTAGACCTTGCCACCATGCAAGAAGGAAAAATAATTTGAAAGTACTGCCTGAACAGATAGACAATATTGGATCTAACCCAACAACGTGAGCCACAACTTCAACCACTTAACCAAAATCCTATTGCCATACCACCAGTTGTGAACACCCTGTCAGTCCTCCATTTTGCAGCTATTGCACTTCCAGCACACAGGGGACTGGAATGGGATTTCCCATGCTACTTTTAGTGGTGTGCTCCGTGAACTCATGGAAGTAATGCTGAGCCACCGTAACAGTTTCATCCAATTTTCATGGACTAGGTAGGAATTAACCAATGTGAAGAGGTATTTGTATTATGTGGGTGGCATTCCACATATCAGAGGTGCTATTGATGGGACCCACATTGACCTGTTGCCACTGCACAACAGACAGCAGGTGTAGTGAAGCAGGAATAATTTTTATTCCATCAATGTTCAAGTGATGTGTGTACCTTATTTGTACATCTCTAGCATCTCTGGACGATTCCCTGGATCCACCCATGATTCTTTTGTGTAATAGCAGCATACAACAGCAAACGATACAACTAGGAAATGTGAGGGCCTGGCTTGTTGGCATGTGTTATGCCTCAATATATGTGTAAATCTCATTTGGACGTTCAATAAACTGTGCTATATCGCTAAATTAAAGATTAAATAGGCTTTTATTGGTATGTATTTTGTAGACCATGGTTTTTATCCCCACTGAGAAATCACAACGCCAGAAGAAACCCGCTTCCATGAGGGACATGTTAAAACTCATCAACCTGTTGAGCAGGCTTTTGGGATCCTGAGGGCATGATCCAACTGTCTGGAAAAGTCTAGAGGAGCCCTTCTCTACTCACCCAAGAAAGTGTGCAAGATAACAATGATCTGTTCTATGCTACACAACATTGCCCTGAGGCGAAACATTGCTTTCATCATTACTACAATGAAGACACACAGGGTGATGTTAAAGTATTGCCAAATGAAAATGACAGTGGTGAAGGAGAAGAAAAGGAGTTATGTCAAGACGTTATTGACAACTTCTTCTCATAAGGATAAATAACATCAGACAAATAATCATACAGATATTACTATCTAGATTTACAAGTGCTAGACTCCTAAATTTATTGTGATTCTACAGATTAAGCTGTAGTCCATAGCAGGCTGATAATGATATTGTATATGATTTAATACATGGCTGAATTGTTATCGTGTAAACTAATCTTGCCAAGGCTTGAATAAGCACAGGAGTAGATTGTGCAACTGATGATGATATATAGTCACAAATTGTCATTTCGCATGTACCTACTGTTTTGAAAAATACTAACATATTATCATTGACATTCTTATGTTTCTCATAGTTGAACATTTGCTGTCATTTTCTGTAGTACAAAGAATCATTGGTGACCCAGGAAATGAGTAAGGTAGCATACTCTGTGCATACAGATGTTGTATGTATCTGAATGATTTTGCTGTTGTGGTACTCCATTTTGTGTGTAGAAGCACTGATTCAGTTGTAACAGGTGTCAGTATACCATTGGTTGTTTATAGGAATGACTGTTACTTCTCTGTGGGTAAAATTATTGTATGTGAAAATAAAGCTCCAGACTTACCCATATTTTCAACATCTTCAGTATCAGTTCTAAGTATTTGAACATGAAATAAAAATATTTCTCTTCCAATTAATTATGAATATAATACCGTTCGTTAAATGATATGTGTACATGTTGTAGTTTTCTAGATTTTAACCGTTATTATAGACTTACAACACTGCATGTTGGTCATGCAGATATAGGACAGAAGGTGAGATGTTTACTTTACTTTACTTACACAACACATTTTCATAACACACAAAGGAGTTAACAAGATCCAATAAATCCAATGTACTACCACAGTAGTAGTGATTTATTGAAAAATACATATTTCTTTAAAGTGGTTAAGTGGTGAACAAAACAGATTATTTTTATCCAAAGCCAAATATAATCTACAATGTATCAAACACACAATTGACAGTCATAGTTGATTTTTTTTAATTTTAAGATGATTTTTTATCTTGTATTTTTATGGTTGTGAATTATAGGTTTAAGAAATGTATTGTATATTGTATGATTCTGACTTGCTTATCTATGGAATGTTATGCTGCTAAGTGTATACTTTTATGGTTGTAAATAACCGAATAAAGTTTCATTTCATTTCATTTCAGTCATGGTGCATGAGATCTTTCTTAGTTCATCCACAAATGTTTGGGGTCAACTGTCAGCTTTACATATAGTCCTCATTAGGGAAATGTAAGATTTGAATTGTCCCAAGAGTCAATGTTGTGGCTGCACAGGAGGAAGTTATGTGGTGGTTCGATTGCAGGTTTTCAAGGGATGGGAAGCATTTCATGGGTTTTCAGGGACTCTGTCTCTATTTGAAGGAGGTAGTGTCTGGTCCACTGATGGTCTGGCTTCACAGGCAGGGGTAGTGTTGTCATACACAGCCCTACATGTGTCCCTCAATCCATCCTGTACTCCCTGAGAAAAGGAGCACATTACAGATATATGACTCTCAAGAAGGCCATTGTGCTCCCTCTGCAACTGTCTAATGTCACTCAGTACATCCTTGGTATTCTTGAGGAGCTCTATTAACTGGCACATCTGCTCTTCATGCCGGAAGGCTGCTCCAATGGTATTCTGGCTCATAGATTCCCTGAAACTATGGGGATGAGCGGCCTCTGCTGTATTGCTGTTGGTCTCCCCCTACCCACATTGCTCTTTAAGTGCATTTGGAACATCCCTTTGGGTCCTGAATCACCTGCAGATGTAGTTGCACCAGTGGTCGAAGACAAAACAGGAGCCAGGACTGGGGTGCACACTAACAATGTTGAGGTTGTAGATGGGCCACAGGGAGCATTGAAGTGACTACTACCAAATGCTGCGGAGAGGGATAAATAACAATGGTTGTAGATGGTGGGGTGGGCTGAGTAAGACTCGCCCTAGCTGCCTCCTCAGATACACCTGATGGACCAGGCTGCTCCTCATCCAGACCAGGACCAGAAGGAGTTGCATCCTCACTGAAGGTTTGTGCAGGAGTTATTATTGTGGTAGGAGTTGGTCAAGTGGCTTCAGGACCTTCTGAAGTTGGAGCAGGTCCTACACACACAATTAAATGATGCTTGTTAGTATATCTGTTTGTGATGGTATGATATTGGTGCAAAATATCAGAGATGGTAAAATTATTAGGCTTAAATACAAATTCCTATTTTTGACCAAGACTGCACTTTACATGGTAATTTGTTTAATATTTAGGGTTCTGTCATTTCCCTTCACGTTTGCGTAGAAAATCCCTGTACATTTCTAAATTCTTCCACAGATTCACAAAATAACAATAGGTATGAAGAAGTGACATGTTTCTTTTTGCACAACATCAGAAGTATCTGTCATGTTCAATCACTTATATGGGAAGCCTTCATATTCTGACAGCTCTTTCTGAACCAGAATTAGAATTCTTTGTACTACGATGTATATCATACAGGTAAGTCATTGTCTTTTTACAATGCACGAGGGCAAAATTGTACAGCAAACAAAATACTTGTACATGGTTGCAAAGTTATATGCACTATAGGTCCCCTGGTAGGTATACAGTTGTCAAAGCTCAACACTTTGAGTGTGACACCACAGAGAAAACTACCCCACCAAAATGTTTCTATGTGTTGTACCCTATGAATATGCATTATTTCAAGAAAATTACTTACTAAGTTATATGTTCTGAGTCAAAGTTAGGCTATGATAATTGTGAGACATGACATGAAGGTGTGTTAGCTCTTACAATACTTTATGGGAGATGCAGTCATTGGCGACTAAGGGTGTAGCTGTTGTTAGTTACGGCACCAATGTATGACTCCATTATTGTTTTTAAAATTTCATCAAAATGGTAAATTGAGAGTACACATACAGACTGATAGGGCTGGTCCACAACATGTTTAGAGGTACACTGAAGCCTGTGTTAAATATAGTGGTGCTGGCACACTCTTAGCTTTCTATGTGCAGGCCATTTGTACATCCAGTAAATGTTTTCTGAATATATAACTGATACTTGTTAGTTCAAATTGTGTCATAGGTACTTTCACCTTCTTAATAGACAAATACATATACACTCTAGATGTGAGTAGAAATGATACGTATGTTTTTTGGCCATTAGGGCCTATTCATACCAGGTTCTGTTAACTGGATGATGATGTTAAAACATTGTGAGAGACTGCTATTTAAGAATATAGTACAACAGTAATGTCATGATTTACCAACTTTCTTTGTCAGATAAATGTAATATTATTCTTCATAACAGTTATAATGTGTAGCAGGCATGTACAAAGTTGTGGATCAGGTTTACCTAGTTGTGTATCTTCATGTTAAATATCACGCCTGCAATGGCTATTTGTCAGACGAATTTCTAAAACATTACGCATAAGGTATATAATAATGCCACAATTTACTCCTTTTTAAACAACAAAAATGTTAGGGTAGTTCTCATAACAACATTACAGTTTAGTAAAGTAGAGTGGCCCTCATAGTGTGCTAACAATGGTATATCTATGTTATTTTGAACAATTGCTGTGTTTAAATCAGGACTTTCATGTTAGAAGACACTGTTGAAATTGATTTCAAGGGGATTTGCAATTTAAAAATTATTTTCTGTGTACTGTAGTGTGTTTGTACTTACCTGTCTCTACTTCACCTGGGATTCCTCCAAAGACTTCAGTGTGCAGGATCCCATACACCTTTTCCTCCCATGACAAGAGCTGCATAGGCATATGCGAACCACCACTAGTCTGCTGGGCTGCTAGGTGGGCTTTGGAGGCAAGAGATCTGACCCTTCTCCACAAATCATTCTAGCTCTTCTGAATTTTCTCCTGTACAACCTGGTGTTAGACACAGCATTTCATTACTTTTCTGAGTAATAGTTGTAGATTCAACAAGTGACCCAGCAAGTGGGGCTCTACCTTAGTGTTTGAATCCATCATTACTGTCAATTCGGTGTCTGTAAATCTGGGGTTTCTTCTCCCAGCCATGTTTGAAAAGAGGAAAAAATATGGTAGTGTAAAAAAGGGAAGAAAATATATGAGGTCAATTGAAAAATTTCACAAAAAAAGCAAAAAAGTGATTCTAATGGTCTGTTTCCAAAACGACTATCTGCTGCTGGCTGCTTCTGCGCAAAGACGAAGGATGATGGTATAGCGTACGGTGTGCTTTATAGTCTGTTTAACAGGTGTGATTACTTAGGACATTACTATCAGGTGTGTAACATTAACATCCCTGCTTAATATGCAACGCTATACTATGGAAATCCTGTTACATTACTAATTTCCTCCGACAGTACACCACTGCGAGCCCACTAGGCTGACGATAATATCTAAATTTAGCAGGTGAAATCCCGCCACTCCAACACCAACTGAGTCTTATGCGGCGAAAGAAGATTATTCGCTGCATGCGTTGCAGTGCCGCTAAGATGATGGATCTCCCTCCTACATGATAGACGACGGTTTTACCACTCCATATATAAATCGGACTGGACATGCTTTGCAAGGCCAGTGGGCAAAATTGAACCTAACTCATGGAGGATGGATGGCCGGACTGCCAAGATATAGTTTGTGCCTTAAGTTACTTTCCAAATGAGTTGTGAATACCACCAGTCAGCTGTGAGTCAAATGATAATTTTCTTGAATATGATTTTGCCAAAAGGCCAAGAAAAGGTATGGCTGCAAGGTTTGAGAAAGCATCATCTGTCTGCTAAAATGGATATTTGCCTTCCTCACATCACCACAGGGTAGTATTTAGGGTACACTGTTATACCTGAAAGCATTCAGATGGATGAAAGGAAAGTAGCAGTAATAGTGTCATGGATTACACCCACTTCAGATAAGGTAAGTCATAGGTTTTGGGGTTTTGACAATTGTTATGTTGCTGATTCATCAGTTTCCTGAAAGTGTAAGACCGTTACCAAGCTATTAAAAAAGTAGTCGCTTTTTTGTTTGGAGAAAAGAAGCAGATGAAACTTTTTGGTTTTTGAAGGAGCATTTGTCTGGTGTCCAAATTTTGCAACAGCCTAAAGTGGAATAGTTTCATAGTTAATAAGAGTGCTTCTTGTGAGAATGTCTGCTGGTCAGTTTGTTGACCTATGATGTTGGTTGTTTGATATATGATTTGTGAGTTGGTGTACGTTGGTTGCTATGTGGATGTATGGGGGTTGATGTATTAGTGTATGTTTTTGGTGTGTGGTTGGGATATAGAATTCTTACTACTCCCTCCTTGCCCAAGGGTGAGGGACAGAGCGTAATCGTTTTTTGTGAGGCAGCTAACAGCCACTCCGCTTTATGCCCAAGGGAAGATGGCAACAACGTCACTATCTATACCTTGCCAAAGTGTGGGTATAATCTCTTGGCCCCTACCTTAACTTGTACAAGAGAGTGGGAGGATTGTTTTTATTTCTACCCCACCTTGCACAAGGGCAGTTACAGTGTACCCTTTCACAACTTCACATCAGAGAACTAATTTTTTCTGTTGCTTCCATGGGAGAGCATGTGTTTTTTAGCTCTCTCTCCTGTGTGCTGCTTGTGGCCTCACATCCTGCTCCCGCTCTCTCTGTGTTGCTCCCTTCCAAAGCTAGTCAATTGCTTCCTCTGCTCCTTCTGTTTCCATTCGACTTTGTCTTTATTTTATTAGTTAAACATAACCCTACAATGCTCAATCTGCTTATCAGCGTTTACTGTTCCTACTTCCATTGCCTGCCCCCACATTGCTCACTGTGCATTTTTATTTTCAATATTTGTAAACTTTTTTTCTTGTTTGAAGAGCCTGTCAGCTACAATGTGCTCTTTTGTAAACATAATCTATGCATTTCCACACTTTTTAACTTTCTACATGTTTTTAAATTTACCCTTCAAAGATGGGCTTCGCCATCTTTGAATGGTAAAGTAAAACAAAAAAACACAATTGGCGGCTGCATCATAACACATTCCTGTGTATGTATCATCACTTGGGGTCTCCTTAGATTGATGACTCATGCATGGCCATGTTTTACAATGCATACCCTTGTATACATCATTGTGATTTTTTTTGCTGATGGTGTTCAGCATCGAAAAAATACATATTCCTAATGTTGAAAGGCATTGGCAAAAAGCATTATTAAAGCCAATAAGTCCACAATGGCAAACACAAAAAGCGAGACCTATTGACACCTTTGACAGGGCTTAGTTTTAAACCCCTGGCTTACCTGGCTTACCTGGGGACAAGGTGAGGGGTTATGGGGACATCATTTGCACCTGTCCTTGGGCAAGGCAGGGGTAGGTAAGGTATTGTGACTTCCCATGCCCATGGGTAAGTCAGGATGTGAAATGTATAGATTAACCCCCTTGTCAAAGATCAAAGTGTGGATTGGTTGCTTGCAGTGGACTCCTCCCCACGCTTGATTAATCCAGAAAGATGAGATATTCACCCCTTGCCATTGGAGAAAGATGACTGGGGGAAGTGTCTAATGTAAGCACCAGGAGTAGGGATGAGGGGTGCTGCAGATTATCTGGAATAACCATGCTAGAGTTCAGAATGTGAATGAGCAAAACAGATGCCCTTACATTTATTTTTTATTATGTCACATTTGCTGTGTGTTCCAAGACAGAGGTCAAATGCCAGGCTAGGTCTTCTGACAAACCGCAAATTATCCTTTTAACATGGAGATTGGTGTCAAAATGTCTTCCAGAGACTGCAAAATTAGAGGAGTTTGTAAAGTCAACTATCTGGCAATCCTGCTGAGGTTCAGGGAGAGTAAAAGAAAAGCCTGTAGGATGTCAGTTTTTTAACACACAATAACATTTAAATACCTGTAAATGAACAGTACAAATATTTTCCATTATACCATCAGTTAAGAAAGCACAAATGAAGCACTTTTTCTGTAATTCCCAGAAATGTGATAGAAACGAAGATTTTAATAGGATCAAAACAAATCAAGACACTTTACTTGGTAATTTGAAAAATATACATTTTTGCTGAAGCTTGATTTCCACACATTATCGTATGTGTGCTTTATAGTTTTATCAGTATAACTGCATGTTAACACGAATCTTGCTGCCATTTCAATGGAAAATGCGCTGTCTGTAAATGACAGTGCTACCACACCAATGCTTTAGCAATATACTTGCAAAAATGTGCTCCAAGTTGCACCACCATAAACATACCACAACCATACCATTTTCCTGCTGGGTGAGCATGACTCATTCCCTATACTTGTTCCTTGTGTGACATTTAGATTTTTCACAGTCCCTATGATTTTAGTGATGCAACATTGGTGGCAGCACTCCAACTCAGAAAATTGTTCCAGCACCATTGGAGCATAACCTCTTAACTGCTGAGGCTACTCCCTACCAGTGCTGAGCCTTTTCCTTGATGTTTGGGGCACTTTAGCCTAAGCCTTGATATCATTTTATCCACAAAAGATTTCCAGGTTACATTTGCATCCTTTTACCTCTGTATGTTGGGGATTCTAAAAGGTCCCACAGTTTGTGGATTCCTCCAGAGGAAACCAAGGAAATAGCTAAAATGTAGCAAAATTCAGTTTTTTGTGATAATGGGAAAAAGTGCTCTGCAAGAAAAAGCGTGTTGTCTACAAATGGCATCAAACTAAGGTGTACTATACTTAGAGCACCCTCTTCTCGCTTTCAGGAGCAGAAAGAGTTGTCAAAAAAGAATTGTTTGCTTCAGTTTATAGTCCCAACTGTATAACATCTTAAACTGGAATGTTCTTTCATTGTTGAAATGGATGCTTCAAATGAGTCAATGGGAGGTTTTTTATCTAAGAGGAATCCAAGCACTGTACAGGTTTGCTCAATAGCCTACTTTTTCAAGAAATGTGTACTAGCAGAGTTACATTATATCCTCTCTGATAAAGACAATTTGCCCATTAAGAGATCTTTTGTAAAATAGGGAATTTCTACTCTGCCTGGTTTGCCCATATTTAATGGGTTAACACAGATAGGGTGTCCACGTTTATTTCAAAATTGTGATCTAGCTTGTGTAAACAGTTACATATTTATGTGTGCCTGTCCCCTAGTTACCATCCTTAAACAGATGGACAAACTGAGATTGAGTGAATGTGCTGACCAGTATTTGAGATATCAAACTCTAACATACAAGGAGGATTGACGCAACAGCACAGTAAATTCAGATATTGGCATCTCACCCTTCTAATGTATGTATTGCCATCACCCATGTATATTTTCTCCAGATTAGTCTTTGTCTACCTTAATTTCTTCTGAGCAAGAACCATTTAATGAGTTAATTGGCATTCGAAAATCTGTACAGAAAATCTTGGGAACAGCTAAAGAGGCTAAAGTGTATGCTGATTATAAAAGAAGCCCTGCACCCCTGTATGTTGTAGAAGGAAATGTGTGGTTACTCACAAGAAAATAAACATTTGAAAATATCTTCTTGATGGCCAATTCACTCGCTATTAAAGTGGCCACAGTCTATGAAATTTCACCCATATATTTTCATGGTTCATTCAAAACCCTGCTCTGCAAAGCCATATCTTGTTTCAGGTCCTATGGCGGTAGAGTTGAATCCAGAAAAATAATAAAGGTGCATAGAATTCTGGATGCTATAATTGTTAGAGGTAGGGTTCAGTACTTGGTGAATTGGAATGAGTTTTGTCCTGAGGTGTGATCACACGAACATGCTTTCAATCATCATGCTCCACACTTGTTGCAAGACATATGTGCAAGACCCCCTGACAAACCAGGTACGCCAACTCCGAGATGGCACCTTCTAGGGGGAGGGCTACTCTTAGGAATGGCGAGCTAGAGGTTCTACTTAAAACTCTGTTTGGCCAAAGCGCAAGAAGGCAGTACAGATGCTGGGTACCTTTCAGCGAAGGAAATGCTGGCAGTCATCACAGAGTGCTAGAGATATCTGGACTGATGCTGCATGTGTGTGAAAGATGAGTTTTTTGAGTAGCAGCATGCTTACTGTGAATTATGATTCCCAGCAGGCCATGAACTCTCACATGCTTCTAAAAATACAGCAACCATCTTAGATTGTCGGGTAAAACTTTCTTAAAGGTTTATGATCTCTTTTGCTAGGCAAGCATACTACAATATTGCTGCAACTAGGACCTCGCTACAGGGATTTCAGGTGTTCATTCACTGAGACCTATTGCTTCTTACAGGATAATTTGTATGGACCAATGGATCCCATAGAACTATCCTGAATTTGTGCTCTTGATTTAAATGCACTCTGAAATATTTTCTTGAACATCTATCTGCATTGTTAAAACTGAGGGTGTACTTTACTAAGGGATTACAGAGAAATATTCCAAATTTTGGTGTTGATGAAAAACAAACT
This sequence comes from Triturus cristatus, assembly GCF_964204655.1. Taxonomy (NCBI): domain Eukaryota; kingdom Metazoa; phylum Chordata; class Amphibia; order Caudata; family Salamandridae; genus Triturus; species Triturus cristatus. Next base: position 317,388,580 of record NC_140586.1, on the reverse strand, counting down.
TTGAACTATTCTCTGAACATTTATTTAAATTGTTAAGATGAGGTCATAGTTTACTAAGGTATATTGTGAAGAAACAGGGAGAACTCTCAAAGTGGATCATTACATATGTGTTTACAAATTTCGCATATATGACGTTACAGCGCAAACAATTACAATGCATGCTTTTACAACGCGGTTTTTACATCGCAACCACCATTACATCGCATGATTTTACAACGCATGCCATCACAACGCATTTTTAAAAACTACCATTACAACGCATTCCATTACAACGCATACCTTTACAATGCATACCATTACAATTCATAATACTTTTAGGGCAACAGTAGGGCAAGTGTTGGACAGTGTAGGGGTAAAAATTACTATTCCCACTCCAGTGAGTGCAACAGTAGAGTAAGTGTTGGATAGGGTAGGGGTAAAAATTACTAGTACCACTCCAGTGAGAGTAACAGTAGGGAAAGTGTTAGATAGTGTAGGGGTAAAAATTACTATTTCCAACTACCCCAAAACCCATACCCACCCTAAAACTAAAAAATCTCCATTACTTACCTTATAATGCATTGTAACGGCATGCGTTGTAATGGTATGCATTGTAATGGCATGCATTGTAGTGACATGCCTTGTAATGCCATGCGTTGTAATGACATGCGATGTAAAGGCAGTTGCGTTGTAAAAGCAGTGCAATGTAATGACTGTGTTGTAATTGATGTTTCCCACAAATTTCATGTCTAAGGTGTTATAATTTAAGTAAGCAGATGCTATTGCTGCAATTAGAGGATATTAACACATTTGCTTATCTTTCCAGTTTAACAGAAGTCAATCAGATCCTACAGCTCATCTTTCAATGGAGACTGTGTAGTGATGATGCTTCATGTAGTTAACCAAATATTAGTGCACATGCATATTTGAAATACTTATTGTTTATATGTTTAGTTTTCAGAAATTTCGTGTTCCATATCACAGTAGAGAGAGATGGTTACACAGAGATACAGTTCACGCATATTAAAGCAGTTACGTTTAGTTCTCTGAACAACCAGACACTTAAGATAGATTTTCTGCCTCCTAGGTATCCACTACATTCTGTAGACCTCACTGACCAGTGGGATGATGGGGTAGAAGTGATGCTGTACTGTGTCTGTGTTCCTGTTTTATTCCGTTACTCTTTCCTTGCTTCTACCAGTGGCCCTCACATTTCCATATACATGGTCACTGGTGAAGATTTGTGAAAAACTGAAAAGAACATCACTCCTGTTGGATCCTGTGCGAGGTTAGAGAACCTGACACTAATTTGCTGGAGACTTCCAGATGGCGGTCTCTTACTTTGTTATTTGAGGGTCTTTGCTGTCGTTGACTTTGTCTTGAACAAGCTATGTGACCGATCCCAAAATAATTGTATAGCACTCTCAACCTAGAATATATCATGGCACACACAGTCGCTTCTGATGATTTCAGCTTAGCCCTAGGATATGGGAGAGAGATATGTCTTCAAACTATTTTTACATTGCCTTCTCACCATTTCAATGAGAGCGTTGAGACATTCTGCAATTTCGAATCCAGCACCTGCAGAGGCCTCTCACCAGTCCTCTGTCATACATATCAACATACCTTTACTCACCTAGCATTCTCCTCCTCTGCTGGCCGATACATCCACTCACACAAGTGGGATAGCGTTCCTATTGGGAGATGTGTGGCAACACTGGGTGGTAGGACTTTTGTTGTTCCCCACAGAGTCCAGAACCCTCCCTCACAGAGATATGAGGAAATCCTGTGATTTCCCCAAGGTTCACATTTACAAGGCATTCTGAGCAAGGATATTAGCACGGATCCATTCAAGACCCACCACTGTGTATTTCATTTGAAATGCCCATAATTGGCTGGAAACCTTAGATTACAGCCAACCCTGAGGCCTAAACGCTGCATTCATCTCCCATGGAAAGTGTTAGACCTGCCAGCCTCAAGGTGGTCTTCCCCTAAACTTGTTGCCTTTATCCTTCCATGTTTGCTGATTTAGTTTTTGTTGGCCTTAGGACTCTTTGAACTTTACCACTGCTGACACAGTACTAAAGTGTGTGTGCTCTCTCCTTTAAACATGTTAACATTGTCTTGCACCCAATTGGCACATTTAATTTACTTGTACATCCATAGTAAAGTGACACTCCATGTACCCAGGGCATGTAAATGAAAAGCTACTAGTGGGCCTGCTGCACTCCTTATGCACCCACTTAAGTAGCCCTCTGAATATGTCTCAGGTCTGCCGGTGCAGTTTGTGTGTGCTTTATTAAACTGCCTTGTTGACCTGCCAAACTAAACCTTTTTTCCAAGCCTAGATCTTCCTTTTTAATACATATAAGTCAATCCCGAAAGTAGGCCCCAAACAGCTCTTATGGCACGGTGTGGTGGATTTGAAAAGAGGGATATGTACTTTTTACCTTTAAATGTCCTGATAGTGAAAAACTCTGCTTTCACTGCTATAACGCCTGCCTCTCCCGTAGGATAACATTGGGTTACCTTACTACATTTAATAAGTGATAACTTTCAACAGCGAGCAAGTAGGAATGCTGCGTTTGATGTCTACAGAATTGTAATCTAAAACCCTCTTTAATGGTGAAGTCGGATTTTAAGCCATAATTTTGAAAAGGACTCTTTTAAAAAGTTGGCGTTTTTCTTGTCCCAGCAACTTGTTGCCTACAGTCTGATTCCTGATTCACATGGCTATGTGTAGCTGGCAGTTGGTCTTTGTGTATTACTCCCTGACTATGAGACAATGCGGGCATAAGTGTTGCCAGGAGGGGCCATCTCTGACATGAGAGGGGGGTAGGACTGTCACCTACCACACTTGTAAATTACAAAAATTCTGCCTCAGTAAACTCACAAAGGATTTTACGCTAGTCTTTTGTGCCCTCAGACAAGCCGAGGCCAGGGCAGGGAGGCAGGAAATTCCAGACACTTCTGTAGGGGGAGGACTCTAGAAGCTTCTCCCACTTCAAAGTAGACACTAAGTATATGCAGTGGACCCTCTGACCAAAGTCTTCAGTATACTCTGGACCTGTGGAAGACTCAGAAGAAGGACTGCTGTGCTGCTCCGCTGCAAGAAGGACTGTTCTGCTTCCTTGCAACTCTTCTTTCATGCTGCCTGAGTAAGAAGGATTGGACAGGCATTTTGAAACCAGGACCACCAGAGTAACTCCAAGGGCTAGATGGCTTGCCTCCTGGTCAGAGCCCCAGGGGTAGAAAATACTCCAACCACCGAGAACCGTGTACCTGGACTCTGCCTGAAGTGAGTCCCAACCCCTCAAGTGCGGCCCCTCCAGTGATAGACCCTTGGAATTGGGGCTAAAGGTACTCTGCCAGCCCAGCTGTGGTCTCACCAGAACCAAAGCAGGTCATCACAAACCTGATGAAGCTCTTCACGAAGCCTCATCATAACAGATGCAGTGTGACCCAACTCTATGAAAGCCTGCATCAGAGCCTGCACAGCTCATCCATCGAAACCACCACTGTGTGATGCATCCTCAACCTGGACCTCACAGCCACTCATCAGGACCAATGCAGAGCAAGACAGCCTCAAGGAAAGCATGCATCGCAGCCCCTGCAGCTCATCTGAACCGCTGTGGCACGATGCATTCCTGATACAACACTTCACATCCCAGACTTAAGGTAAAATCACCAGTGGGCGTAACTGCCTAACTTGGTCCTTGTATGCAGCCCACACTCCATCATTGTCAGCCTCAATTTGTCACTTTGTCCAGGTCTTGTACATACACAGTTGGTTCTTCGTGATTTTAAGCACCATGTTTACCTAAACATTTAAAACTGCATATCTTCAGCTCAACTGATTGGATTCTTGTCATTTTGGTGTCAAATAATAAATTTAAAAAGTACACTATTTTTCTAAATTGGTTTGGGACTTTTCATCTGTTTTCACTTTATTGCTGCTTGCTTGCTGCACAAATACCTTACACATTGCCTGTAACTTAAGCCTGACTGCTTTTGTGCCAGGCTATCTGAGGATTAGGCTCAGGTTGATTTAGTGAATTTATGGGCATATTTACAAGCCCCTATCGCCACAGGAACATCACTTATCATGATGTTCCTTTGGCAATACGGGCTTCGCCTTATTTACAAGTGGATTAACGCCGCCTTGTAAATAAGGCCCCCTTTCACAATATACTTTGCGTGAAAGGGATGGGCAATGGGTGTTGTGGTGGGTCTTCCACCCCAACACCTATTGATTTTGATGCTGTCCCATATTTACAAGGATTGCGTATATATGTGGCTTTGCAAAAATTAAGAACAGGGAAAATGTGATCTTAACATGACAAAACGAGGAGAAATGCTTTATTGCGCCTCGTTTTTGCTGTTTCTATCTGTGCTACATGGTGCAGCACACATTGAAACAGTAAAGCGCCATGAATGATTATTTATGTGCAGGAAGGTGTCCCTTCCTGCACATAAATAATCATTACAAAAATGATGAATTGCACTTTCTATAGGAGTTACAAATAGCCATTTTTGATTGTTTATGGGCAGGAAGGGACACCTTCCTGTAATATAGCATGTTACAACACTGTATTTTACAACGCGGTCGTTACAATGACCGTGTTGTTATAACGCAATGCCATTATTACGCAAGTCATTACTTCGACTTGCAGTAGATGGCGCCGTAACATTAGGAATGTATAATTTACTAGTCCAACTCCAGCCTATGCAACAGTAGGGAAGGTGTTTGAATAGTAAATTATACTATTCCTTATGTTAGAGCACCATCTACTGACCACCATATAAAGGTTGTATCCCCCCTTCCTGCCCATAAACAATCATTTCCCCAATGCAGGCACCCTTGCACTATGGGTCAAGGGGGCCTGCTGTGGCACTAGGCAGCTTAATTTGGAACCAGCACTAGGGGAAACGCAGGGGTGCACCGTATCTTTGTAAATACGGTGCATCCTTGCGTTTTCAGAATGACGGTGTGGCATTACCAAGTTTTGATTAAAACCACGCGCCGTCATTCTGTTGTACATATGCCTCGTAGGGTTTTACCCTAATGGGGATTGTGGCTGCTGATTGAGACAGGACTCACACCTTTCCTAACCAACAACCCAATTTCTCATAGAAAGTAAGAGGAATTTGGAGTTGTATTTAAGCATACTTTGACTTTTCATGGCAATCTGGGTAAGAAAGCGAGGAAGCCACACCTTTCTACATTTCCATGATCTCCAGGTCTCAGATATACTTGGGAATGGTAGAGTTTCATGGGTGTTGACTGCCATCGTTATCAAAAACAGCACGTATCCACCATTTCAAAATGTGCCTTTTAAAGCTTTGTTGTCACCCTTTTCACAGTAATATCACTGACCCTTTTCTTTACTTGGCAGGAGGGCCTCCCACGCATGTGGGGTCACACGTCTATTGGGGCACAACTGCAAATGCAGTGGTAGAAAATTTGGCAAGCCTCCGAAAAGTACCATTTAACAGCAGAGTTTTAAACTACCTGCCTAGTGTGCTTGAAAACAAAATGTAAGACATAAAGGTTTTCATGACACAATCCTGGGTCAAAGACAAACTCCATAAATTATGGAACTGCAACAATTACACTCATTGCAAAACACATTAAATAAACAACTACAAACAGCCATTAAATCAAAATGATTGGTTTGGCACAAGGCTGTCATCCATGTGAGTAGAAATGCCTGGTTTGGGACATGGCTCTCATCCATGTGAGTAGAAATGCCTAGTTTGACTCATGGCTCCCATCCATGTGAGTAGAAATGCATCTTCACTGCAGCAATTTTATCTCTGCCCATCCACACATCCTTGAAACCACTGCTCACCAACATAGCACACTATAACCCACAATAGAGCCACATAACCAGTAACCTAGCAACTGCAGTCATCCACCACTTCCACTGCCACTATTCACCTAAACACACAATCATTTGCACTACAACCTCAAATGCACCCATTGAATTAACACACTGCTTCTCACCACACAATCCCACCACCGCATAGCCTCAAAAAACAAAGCAAGTCACTCACAAAATACAAAGTATCTCTCCACTGTACCACTTAACTATGCCACCAGCTAGGCTCCAAACACATCAGCACTTACCCACAATTAAACTTTGTAATCATTACAGTTCAAAGTCAAATAATCTAGTAAAAAAACAAGATAAACAAACATACATTGCAAATTGTTAGCCATAGTTACGTCAATCATACACAAATGACAATGACCTAATAAGGCATAGTATAGAAAAAACACAGAATGAGAACAATGGTCTCTAACACATACCTTTCTTTTTCAAATAGTCTTCTAAATGTTCTGCCATGTGTAGTCTGATTTAAAACTGTGAGAGCGGCCTGGCTTGGATTTTAGGGTCACTGGGGGCAGGAGTATCTGGTCTCATCATTCTTCACCTGGCACACACTTGATACCTTGCTTACTCTGGCACAATAGTATCTGGTCTCTTCATTCTTTGCCTGTCACAGACTTGACACCTTCAATTGGGTTGGTGCTTCTTCTCTGTTGGAGCAAGAAGATCAGCAAAATATTGTCCAACCAATATGAGACACTCCAACTGCTCCATCTCTTTGGGGGCTGCTAATTACTGACTTCTCAAAGGCAAGATAACATATCACACACCCGAGATGATTTACAATGAACATAATACTCCTTGTAGCAATATGCATCAAGTGCACTTCAAGCTTCTTATGCCAAATTCAGCTTTTACGTGTAGCATTATAAAGCTGAAGGATCTGGTTGCACTGGTCGCTCTCACGTGTTTGTTTAAATATGCAACATATTAAAGCTTCTACACTTCAGTGTCCATTTTTCACCAGGAGCAACACCGAAGTTTAGGGCACACCAACTACATGTTTCAAGCAAGGAAACTATGTAAAGTAGTTTTTTATGGCCTGAGGAAGTGATGTCTAAGCCCTCACGGTCAGGAAACATGCTAGCATATGTTATAAAATGCTATATATTGCACAAAAAGAAGCCCAGTCCTTAGGCAATTGATTCTGATTTTAGCAATCCAGCTTATTGTAAAAGTATTACTTTTCATTCAACACTGAGGAAGAAAGAATCAATAATCTTGAACATTTGAGTCTAGCAACTACTCAGTGACCTCATTCAGTCCTTTTTATATTTGATATTTGGCAGTGTGAAATGTAGGGACACTACCACCACACTCAACCTCAGATGATGTGTCAGATTCTGAATCCTACTCCGTGCTTGCTTTAGGGTGGTGCGATAGGTGCAGTCGCAACGGGCTCCACACTCGGGGGCACCACTTGCACTTCACACAAAATAAGCACTGTTGCCCGTCTTTCATTTCCCCAATGGAAATAAAAGATGGGCCACCGCGTTCACCTAATGGTGATTGTTGTTGCCAGAGGGCTCTGTGTTCGTTCCACTATCACACAGATGGCCTGCCCGTCACTTGTTGTGGTGATGAGGAGACTCCACGCACTTTAGTTTAAGAGTGCTTTATTGGAGCAACCACGATCTGGAGAGCAGCAGAGAAACTGACTGTAACCGCTTCCAGAACGTGGACCTTTACAGAACAACAAAGAGATAACTTGAATGAAAATAACAAGCATGCTAGCATAGCAACAGAACACATACTGGCACATGCACCAACAATGCCATTTGCGATTCCTTATTAGCTAAAAATAAGGATTCGCTAATAAGGAATAGCAAAAGGCTATGCATGTAGAAATCGCTTACAAAATAGCGATTCCTAAACATTCCTTAATTGCTACTCGCAAATTGCGAGTAGCAATTAAGGAATTACCTCCCCATTCATTCCTATGGGCCTAGAGGCCCATAGGAATGAATGGGAAGACTTTCTTAATTTGCTATTCTCAATTAGAGAATCGCAAATTGCTCATGCAATTTCAAGGGTGCCAGGGTGTCAAAAGGACACCCTGTTGCACCCCTGAAATCTGCATCTGAGTACATCTTGCACACACACATGCCACAAGGGCATGTGTGTGTGTAAAATGGAACTTTGAAAAAAGCACTTTAGTGCATTTTTCAAAGTTTTTGCAAATTACCATGAAGTTCAACTTCATGGTAATTTGCTCCCCCTATTAGCGAAATCGCTAATTTTTTAACTTTCATGCATTGCATTTAAGGAATCTCAATTTGAGATTCCTTAAATGCTATCGCAATTTAAGGAATCGCTATTTAGAGATTCCTTAATTTGCTATTTTTGCATTTGGGATGATGCATCCCAAATGCAAAAATACCGGGAGCAAAGGGTCAGATTCTGAGAATCTGCCCATTTGCGACCAGTCTTTTCGTTGATGCATATGGCCCAGAATGTTTTACATACATTTTATTATCACATATCTTCCTTCCTTACGATGAAATAAACAAAGGTAAAAATATGGGTTACTAAAACAACACAAAATCCTTAAATCTCTTAGGTAGAACTTCTTCTTACGTATGTAAGGTTATCTGGATAATGACAGCTTGAGTTAACATGAGGACTAACACCATTATCAATTAAGAAAGACTCTATCTACTTTTCCTTCCAATTGCACTGAGACACTTGTAAAATCTGACTTGGACGAGTGAAGAGATTTCTTACAATTGGAAAAATTAGCTTTGACAACCTTAGAAATACTCCACCAGGACCCATTATTCAAAAGAACCGAGGTCTTCACGACTTTTTGAACAATGTAAGAATCTGAAAATTTAGACTGACCTATTTTTAACATGCATTGGTAATTTTATCTTGACTTTGTCACCAACTTTTAACAAAGATTGTCTATCTGAAACAACATGCCTTTTTCATCACAATTTTGTTTAGCTACACCATGGACCCTTTCCATATCCAAACTAGTTTCTGTAGATTTAGACCAAGAAAGGGATAGCTCTTGTCTGCGTTTCCTACCTTTTAGTAACACAAAAGGTGAAAACTTTGTTGTGCAATGCGGAGAAGCAAAGATATGGCCAAATCAACTCTGCTACATGTGCTTTAAGAGCCAATTGAATACCCTCAACCGATGTTTTGTTAAATCTTTCCACTAGTCCATTCATATTTAGTGAGTAAAGAGCAGTCCTTATTTGAGTTATATTAGCATTTTTAACGAAGTTACCAAACACTTAAGAAGTGGACTGAGGCCCATTATTAGACACAATGGTTCTTGGTAACCCTTTCTTCCTGAAAATGTCTTGCAGAAATTCAATTACAGAAATGGAATCAGTTTGTGTAACCCATTTAACTTCAACCCACTTCGAAAATAGTAAATGGCAACTAAAATGTACATTTTTTCCACAGAAATTCCTTCATAAGGACCTAGAATATCAATAGCAATTCTCTCCCATGGCTTATCAGGTACTTGACCTTGTAAGAAATGTGAGTGTTGCAATTTTAAGACTTTATCCGAATCAGCACAAAGAGAACAACCTTTTACAAACTCAACAATACAACTATCCATATAGGGCCACCAAAACAAATCTCTCACTTTTTTAATGGCGCTAGATTGCCCTAAATGCCCTAAATGAGCAATAGATATAAGTTTCCTTCTTACACCCATTGGAGGTATAAATGAGTCATCGTTCAAAATAAGACCATCGTTGATTGATAACTCATCTCTGACTTTCCAAAACACAGCTTTTCTCTGATGGCAAACCTTCAATAATATACCTTTGTAAGATTTCCAGATCTTTTTCCTTGGACATGGCCTTTAACCATTCCTCTTCAGAAATAACTTGAGAAATAGAAAGTACCATATCTTCAACTGAAGCCACTACACATTCTTCTTGATAAAAACCTTGGTCTGTAGGTTGAGGCTCAGATGACAATATTGACAAACAATCAGCTCTCATGCTTTGTGACCCTGGGATATAACATATTATGTCCAGAAAGTTTTGCTAAGATTCAAACCAATCTTGATTATGCTTTTCCTACACCATTGTTTGACAACAGAGAAATTAAAGGCTTATGATCAGTTTTTATTTTGAAAGATTTGCCCTGCAAATAGGTCTTAAAATGTTCAACTGCCCAGGAGCAACCCAGTGCTTCTCCTTCAATAGTAGGACACTCTGTTTCCATCACAGTAAGTGGTCTAAATGCAAACCCAACGGTGACCGCTTTATCACTTTTAACTTGACTAAACACAGTGCCAAGTCCAGTTGAGCTTGCATTCACAGTAACAACATTTATGTCAGAGGATAAAAAAGGAGACAAAGGTTTGCATCCAATAATTGCAGACTTAATGGCATCAACTGCTTGAGAATGATCCATGGTCCAAATACATGTAATCCCTTTTTTAAGTAACAGGCTTAAAGGAAGCACAATATCTGCAAAATTAGGGACAAATCTTTAATAATATTCACATAGCCCCAAAAAGGATTTGAGTTAGTCATAGTCAAATCCTTTATTCGATCACATACAAAATGATCATAAAAGTACAAGATAAAAAAAAACTGTTTTCAATAATCATTATCAATATATTAAAATACATTTTACCCATAAAAAATTAATAACAATCAAGAATTTTCCATAATATAAAACCAGTCATTACCCTGTCAAACCCCATATGATATATAATAATTATCAAGTGGCCGACGCAGTGGCTAATAATATCCCCCTCTTTTTTCTTTTTTTCATGCAGGCCCATAGGAACAAAGCTAACGGAAAACACGCCAAGAGGTCAGATATAATTTTTTAAACATATGATGCCACCCGGCATTGGTTAAAATTCATTTTCCGTAATAGCGGTTTTAAGTAGTCATTCCTTTCCTTCTCATATAGCCTGCAAAATAAAACTAAGTGCAAATCAGTTTGTTTTGACAGATTGTCACATGGTCATAAGGTTAGATCAGCATGATTATATGTTTTGTCAGGGTAGCCTAACATGAGTGGAATCATGTTCAATCGAAACCTCAGCAGTATGAACCTATGTTGTGCATTCGTGACATCTGCCAAATAGAAAAATCCTCTCTCTGTTACTGGCGGGTTTGAGCGAAAGGTTACAACTGCTTGCTTCTCTCTATGGAGTTCCATTCTCTCATACTCCACCCTGTTTGAAACATGCTTTTGATCTTTTGCTTTGAAACCCTTTTACATGCGGATGGATCCTTAAACAGTTGGGAGAGACCAATTTTATTCAAGAATGTTTCTACATAACCCAACCATCTGGACCTCCTCCAGTTATCCATATTCAAACAATTCTTGATTATTGTTTGCGTCAACGGCACTGTGTCCCTTCGCGAGATTGAATGCCACAAGAGTATGGGGGCCTGTTGTATTGTATCTGCGATGTAAGGGAGGCCCAGTTCCAAATGTAAAATATAGTTAGAGGCAGAAACGAGGAGGCCCACTAAAGATTTAAAGAACTTATTTTCAATAGTTTGGAGGGCACCTATGTCTACAGTGCCCCACACTCCAGCCCCATACGTTACTGCTGCCTTAACTTTGGCCTGGTAAATATTTCTTATTGGTAAGAGAGGTCTAGCACCTAATTTTTTAGCAAATGATTTTACAGCAGACAGGGTTCCTGCCATTACACCTTTTCTTCCTTCTACTAACCTTGACCATGAAAAGTCCTTGTCAAAGAGAACCCCCAAATAGGGGAACAAGTCCACCACCTCTATCCTCTCATTCTCCACTTTGAAATTGGGAGTTCTATCTCTTTTCCTTGCTCCCACTATAACTACAAATGACTTAGAGTGGTTTACCCTCAGATCTAATCAATCCATAAAGGATACATACGAGGATATTAGGTTGGAGTACAGCTGTCTAATAAAAATTAATATGGCTGAGTCAACCCCAATTTCCACCATTATAGTCTATAGTTTTTCATGGACCACACAGTCGAACGCTGCCGTTTATATTTTCCCCTCCTTCATTCGGGTATATTTTTCTGTTATAAGTGCCAGATTCAGGCACTGATCTGCGGTGCCTCTTCCCTGCTGGAATCCATATTGGGCCTGAATTAGGATGTTATTTTCCTTGGCCCATCCCTCTAACTTAGAAAATAGGAGCCGGCCCATAGGTTTTGCTGTTGTGTCCAGCAGGGAAATTGGCCTATAGTTTTTTGGATCGGGCCTGTCCCCTTTTTTATAAATAGGGACTATAACACCTGCGGACCAAGACTGTGAAGGACCAACTCGGATTATGCTCTTCATAACATTCGTTAGTAGGGGTGCCCATAGATCTGATGTTCCCTGAAAAAAATCTATTGGGACCCCATTCAGTCCTGGGGCCTTACCTGAGCTGCACGAAATAAGACTTTTCCTTACTTCCATGAGTGAGAAGGAAAGGGGAGCCTGGTGGGTTGTTTCCATATTGACAGATGGAACCTGGGGAGTTATAGTTGAGGCAAAGATTTTCTCAAAATGGGCTATCCATGTTTCCTCATCCACGTTGTTATCTAATGTAGAATCTGCAGGGTTCTTAAAATGTGGCGCATTTACTATCCTCCAGAAGTCACGGGTATTACCCATTTTTGCTGCTTTGTCAAGAGCCTCCCAAATTTCTTCTTTTATGGCCTTCTCTCTATTCTCCTAGTGAGTTTATATGTAGTCCGCAGTCCCCTGATTTCATCAGGGATTCTGGATTTGCTTATCAAAGCATGCATCAAGGCTCTCCTTGCTATTGTACAAGAGGAATCAAACCAGACCCTTTCAGGTCTCTTGTTTGTTTCCTTTGTACGTGTAAGAGACGGTTTTACATTTTTTGGGAGATCACAGAAGGCCTTCACAGTTTCCCCTGCTTTAGCCTCTGGGTCTAAGCAAAAATATTATCTTGCTCAGTGTGGATGATATAATTTCAGCAGTCAAATTAGGTTGATCGACATGAGCCCATTTTAATTGTATACCATTCCTTCTTGCCACTATTAGAGTATCAACATTCTGGATATGTAGGGGTTCCCTGTAAATACTTTTATCTGTAGTGATAAAATGGTCTGATCGCTAAAGATTATAAATTGGTTAGCCAACCTACTGGCTCTAGAGCTAATTGGGGCAGTAACTAGCATATAGTCAATAGTTGACTATAGGTAATTTCTTTGAAAGGTTCCTGCCATGTTACCTGATGGTAGTTCTAGGTTACCCGTCATTACCATATTTTGCGATGTTAGCATCTTATTTAATCAATTGCCATATTCATTATGTACAAAGTGATTTATAATGTTGCCCCCAAATCCTCCAAGACACATATAGGGGCTGCATTGTATTTGCAAGGATAAATATTAAGGTCTCCCACCCACACAACATTGGAAGCATGGTTCCTACTATTACCTGTGGTGTGTTCTATAGCCTTATCGACCTCCCCAACAATAGCATGTCTATTAGGGCGAACTCATTATTATAGGTATTGATTAAAAGCCATCTACCTTCTAGGTGTATGTCTAAAATAAGAATATGGAAGTTTGCACTCGGGGATTAAAATTTAGTTACCTTCCCTAGAAAGTTATTCGGGATTAAAGTAAAAAAATCCCCCTTAGACCTTCCTGAAGGTGAAGGTTTAGCTGGAGAACAATACCCATTTACATAAATAGGATCAATAGACCATGTCTCCTGAAAACATACAATGTCATGTTGCCATATTTTCAACAAGTTCTCCTCACATAATGTTTGGGAAATACCAGCCACATTCCATGAGGCTATCTTTTTTTTCATTTTTTTTTTTATAACTCTTTTTATTAAAAACACATCGGCAAATAATACAACACAGAGGATCGAACAAATTATACATCACAACACAGATAGGTAAAAGGATATTCACATATTACAAAAGAGTACGAGGTGGTGCACAGATCTCTCCTCTGTAGCTGTTCCACAGGCCCCAGATATGTGACCACTTCCCGGGGCACCCCCTTGCAAGAAATACCGTTTTTTCTCTAAACATGCACCAATCAAGGTTTCTTTCCCATGCGTCTAAGGTAGGCGGATGTGCAGCCCCCCACAATTGAGCGATATTTCTTTTGGCCAACACAAACCCCAGAGTGGCCCACTGCGTCTGAGAGGTGTTCAAATCTGTGGGCTCCCATATATTTAGGAGGCACCTGCTTGCCTCCGGGCGGAGGGAGATACGTAATACCTTGCTGATTGTGTCATGCACTTAGAGCCAGTAAGTTTTGATATGTGTACACTCCCAAATAACGTGTATGAATGTGCCGGTAAGACCACATTGCCTTTTGCATTCTCCTGTGTCAGCCCACCCCATGCTCACCAATTGAGGCCCGATATATAAATTCTGTGCAGGATCTTAAGTTGAACCAGTCTCAAGCATGCTGGAATAGCTACTACTCTGGGGGAAGACACCGCCACCTGCCAATCTTCGTCGTCTAGCTCTATCCAGTCCTGCACCCACCTATCCCTCAACGCCTGGAGAGGATCTGCCATGTGGTTAATTAGTTTTTTGTATATTAGTGAGATTGTTTTTTCGGGGAGGTGACCGTCCAAAACTCTGTCCTTCAGTGGAGAAGACTCCGGGGGATCAGTTCCCTTAGGTAGGGAGGACTGGAGTGAGTGCCGAACCTGCACATAGCGGAAGTACTCCAAGTCTGCCAGTTCATATTCACTCTGAAGCTCATTAAAGGTCTTGATCCTCCCTTCCCCCACATATCCCTGATGGCTGAAATTCCAATAAGATCCCACCTGTCGAAACCCTTCGTTTTCCAGAGATTACCCAGTTTCTCTGAGTCCCAAAGAGGGGTGGCTAATGTTAATTCATGTCTCCATCCCAAAGAGCCAGTGGCATCATGCCAAATTTGGACGGAATGCTTCGTAGGGCCTGTTAATAAAAATCGCTTAGGTCGGGAGTACAGGGCTCTACCATAGCTCCCCCCCGGGAGGAGCCACTTGTCCATGGCGTAGCCTGTGTCGTCTGCTCGACTAAACGTACCATGGTTGATTGCCGCCAACTGGGAGGCCCAGTAGTATTTCCTGATGTCTGGGAGACTGATGCCTCCGTCGTACCAGTTTAGCGTTAGTTTATTTAGTGCGATTCGAGGTTTACCGTCCCATAATAGGTCCCTTTGCAGGCCCTCAATTTCCTTGAAGTAACACGCTGGGACTACATCTAAGGTGTTTTGTAGGGCATAGAGAAATCGTGGCAGGGCCATCATTTTAAAGAGGGCGGCTCTACCCAGGAGCGAGATGGGGAGCGTCTTCCAGTTGGCAATATCACTCTTGAGTTTCTGAAAAGGTCAGAGAAGTTTCTGGGCATATCTGACCGAGGGGTCGAGTGAAATAAAAATCCCCAAATATTTAAATCCATCAGTGTTAATTTGTATTTGGCAGTTTCGGGGAGGCACAGCGGGGTCTCCCCTCAGGACAAATAATAAGGATTTCCCCCAGTTGATAGAAACCCCTGAAAATTTCCCAAAAGCTGTTAGAATATCTAGAACAATTACAAGGGATTTCTGAGGGGAAGCCATATAGAGTAGTATATCGTCTGCATACAGAGATATGCGGTCCTCCCATCTGGGGGACCACCGCAGCTCTCTTATCATTGGATCCCAACGTAGCCATGCCGCAAGAGGTTCCAAGGCCAGGGAAAAAAGGAGGGGGGATTGCGGGCAGCCCTAACGAGTTCCCCAACTGAGTGAGAACGAGGCCGCATGAGGCTATCTTAAGGACCAATTTAGTAGCCCCTCTTTGAGTAAGAAGTCATTTCTGTAGGACAAGTCAAAAGCGCCTGGCTCTCATAGTTGGATTGAGAGATTTTCGGAGATGGATATAGTCAATCACATGCTTCGAGGTCAGTCAATGGGGCAAATCGATTCTCAAGAGTTAAGCTTTGCACCATGGAAGAACCCCATGATGTTTTCCAACGGTAACACAGCAATGTCAGAATTCTTTATAGTGACATTACCTACATATTCCAAAATATATCTGACTACCAATTCATTATTAAAATTTAAAACCACACAGTCTCCCACCATTTCATTTCTTGCTGGGCCCACCCACTCTGCTCTTCTCGCCATATTCAACTGACTTGCAAGATTCCCGACTCTCCCCCCCCGCCCCTCATTCAGGGCCCGATTCACAGAACTAACTTAAGACAAAATCCTAAACTTACTACCATTTTGGTATTCACAGAAAGCACTTACTCATTTTGGTATTCACAGAAGGCACTTACTCATTTCGGTATTCACAGAAGTAGGAGTCCTAACTTTAGGACTCCTAAATGCCTTCTGTGAATACCGAAAGCCTTAAAATTAGGATTTTTCTCAGTTTAGTAGTAGTATAGTTAGGACTCCTAACTTTAGGACTCCTAAATGCCTTCTGTGAATACCGAAAGTCTTAAGATTAGGATTTTTCTCAATTTAGTAGTAGTAAAGTTAGGACTCCTAACTTTACGACTCCTAAATGCCTTCTGTGAATACCAAAAGCCTTAAAATTAGGATTTTACTCAGTTTAGTAGTAGTAGTAAAGTTAGGAGTCCTAACTTTAGGACTCCTAAACTGAGAAAAATCCTAATTTTAAGACTTTCGGTATTCACAGAAGGCATTTAGGAGTCCTACAGTTAGGACTCCTAACTTCTGTGAATACCGAAGTGAGTAAGTGTCTTCTGTGAATACCAAAATGAGTAAGTGCCCTCTGTGAATACGAAAATGGTAGTAAGTTTAGGACTTTGTCTTAAGTTAGTTCTGTGAATCGGGCCCAACGTTTTTCTGTCAACCAATGTAATGCTTTAAACATCAATTGTCTTGTGGATTCCGGTTGGCCATCGTTCATCAGGGTTGTGTTCGCTAAAACCAATACCAAGGTGCGGCCGCCGGGGGGAGATGTATGGTCTGCGGTCGATTCAGTACTGGGTCGACATTTAACATTTCCTCTCTTTGGAGAGCTGTTCGTTTACCTGGCCCTATCCCTATGACAGGTATCATTCTTCCTTGGAGAGTGGCAGCTATTTTAGAGGGTGGTATTAGGTGGTTTGTTACATCGCCCATATCTCCTGACTGTTGGCGGTATGGTTGATTATTGCTGGTTTTACTCAATGCAGCACTCGCACACAACTTCGAGATCCTGGATGGAAAATTACTGAGGTTAGTAGGTGGAAGCTCATTGTTTGATCTAATCCCCCTCTCATTTGTGCTGTTTGGGATATTTTGAGGTTGAGTTTCTTGGTCCGACCACCCTCTTACACTTAATTCAGTCCTTAATGGGAGCGTCAATGTCCCTAGTACCTGTTTGTTTTTTCCCATCTGTGACTCTAGGGCCGCTAGCTTCCCTTCCATCCGGGTTAGTGTTGCGATAATAGGATTCAGCATCGTGGCTACTAGAGTCTCCAGCCTATGCCACATATCCTCGTTAGTCAAGGGGCGATAGATGCCTTAAGGGTTACCAAGATACGTTCTCCTTCTTGCATATCTTGTACGGGTTCCTCCTCATCACCGATCCCTCTTGTTTTAGCTTTAGCTTGTCTGGGCGCCTATGCTGGTTTTTGATTTTGTGGGCCTCCCCCTCTTTTTCTCTTTCCTATTTTTTCCGAGTTAGTTCCCATATTCTTTTTTCCTCCTGCACCCCTGATAGATATTCCAGTCTCTGTTAACATTCCCGGTTGATTGGGTGGTACTCCCCCTTCTCCTCCTGACTCCTCCATCTGAGTTTGCAGTAAGGGTTGTGTTAGGGTAGGGAGAGATGTCTCAGTCATTAAAACGGAGCTTGTTTGGAGGACCGGCTCCAGGGATAGTCGACGTTCTGTAATCTCAATTTCATGTTCTACGACGGACGTTGCTCTAGTTAGGAACAAATCAAGTGTTCCCACGATTCCCTCACTCAAATGGTCTTTTCGGCCCCTGCGTTTATTCATTATATGACTAGCAATTCAGGCAGTTCCTATTTCACTATAATTGCCTCAATCTTGGTGCAAATAATATACAAGTGGGGGCAATGGAAAGCAAAAAGTATAATCAGTACCTTATTTGATTATGCCGATTTTAGAGGGTAGGCCCAGCCCAGCCTCCTCTGGGCTCCGACGGGCGTGGACGGGCCAACCCGGGCACGGCCCAGGCACGTCCCGTGCTGTGGGACTGCGTTGGCGCTTTATGCACGTTGAGAGACCCAGGGGCAGCTGGGGGTTGGAGTCCTCTCTCCTGCCGTGTCACTCCTTGTTCAGCTGTTCCCACCGAGGGGTCATTATGGCTACATCCACTCCACTTTTGCATGTGGACCAATACACCGCAAGGTGTCTCCTATTCTTGGTAGATTTGCAAAGGCTGTTGGTTTTGTGAGCTTTTTGGTGGCAGTTGTGGTATTTCCAAAGCAGTTGTGGTATTTCCAAAGCAGTTGTGGTTCTCCACAAGTCCTTGTTGGGAGAGGTTTGTTTTAGGCAGTGCAGTGAAGTCTTCTTGTCAGTGAACTTGCGCTGACTGAAGTGCGTGACAGTTGTAGTCTGTTAAAGCTTCTTACACAGGCACTTTCAAACGGATTCTGTTAAGCATGTATGCTGAAAGCATGAATCAGTGATTTCGTTCGACTCTTCCGCACCAACGATGTTGATCTTTGTCTTGAGGTTCTTCCAGGTTTTTTATAGCATTACGGAGATCTTTTTGGGGAAAAATACCATTACCATTGATTTGATGATCTAAATATTCCACTTCAGATGACATGTTTTTACATTTATCTAAACGAGTTTTCATACCTTTATCTTGTAGGATTGACAGTACTTTATCCACTGTTTCACTATGCTTTTCAGTGGTATCAGAATAAATTAAAATATCGTCCTAGAAAGCCACAACCCCATCAGTATTCCTGAAGAGACAACTCATCAATCTCTGGAACACTGATGCAGCCGATGACAGACTAAATGGCATTCTAACATGCCTGAACGTTCCCTCTGGCATTATAAATGTAATGATAGCTCTAGAATCTTCTGTCAATTCAATTTGATGGTACTCTGATTTTAAATCAATTGTGGTAAAAAACTTAGCTCCATCCAGTTAAGCTAGCAGATCTTGAACTTTAGGTAAAGGATGACATTCAATGACAATTTGTTTATTTACTATCCTCAAATCAATACACATTCTAAGTTCTCCATTCCGTGTCTTAAGCAAGACAATCAGAGATGTCCATTCTGAGGCATTAACTGGTTCAATAATGCCATTGTAACACAATTTTTTTTATCATCTCTGTTGATTAATTTCTTACTGAGAATGGTACATTCCTCAATTTATGTTTAGAAGGAATGGCATTTTTTTAGAACAATTTTGTGAGAAAATCCTTTAACTTTCCCCAAGTCCTTCTTAAACACATTCTTTCGTTTAAATATCCTCCACTTATTTTTTGTTGTCTTGTTGATTACTATTCATTAAAGACAACTCGTCCACCATACACACTTGTACATTAGCATTGGGAAGCAACGTAATATCAAATTTTCCTTGATGCTTCCATCCAAGGACTTGCAACCCATCAACTGAATCATACACTTCCCCCAAAATGGTCTTGTGTTTAAAAGAAATCTTGCTAACAAAATATCCAAACATTTCAGTTTTCTTACCTTGGAAGCCATAAGTCATTGGGTTCCAACACTTTGCCCAACTAACATCTGTTAAAGAAGGAATCTGAAATAATGGTATATTGGGAACCAGAGTCTGCCATAACTTCAAACTTCTTACCATCAACAGTAATCGAACACATAGGAGGCACATAAGGTTCATTATCAATGCCACCTGCTGTATCACATATCACTTGTCCCAATTTCTCATCATTAGTATTACGTTCTCTCACACACAAAATGGTATTTTCAACCGTAGACTCGCAGTTAAAATCATCCACCATTTCTTTATCTGCAACACTGGCAACCCTTTTGTTGCTTTGACACATTGCTCCAAAATGCCCGCCTTTCTTGCACTTAAAAAACTCTCTGCCCCTGGCTGGACAATGTTTGAATTGAAAAGAATGTGATCTAGACCCACAATGGGTGCACAATAGCTTTTTAGAAGATGTATTATGGGCATACTGTTTATTCCCAGTAGGATTTGATAAGAATGTTTTAATAAATGTCCCTTTCGAACCACTTGCCTCACTGTTAGTTTCTTTTACACTAAGGGCGACTACTCCTCCAGCTACGTTATCTACATTGATGGCATTAAAGGAAGTAATTGCTCGTTGTACACTTTTGGCAATTTCAATAGCTTCTTGTAAGGATGGATTGCGTTGTCATAAGAGTTATTCCTGTATTTTTTTGTTAGAACAACAAATGATTAGTTCATCTCGAATATATTTGCCAACCTGTGCCCCAAAATCACATTCTACAGCTAAAACTCTTAAACAAGATACATAAGCATCTACTGACTCATTCACATACTGATGTCGAGTGTAGAACTGATATCTTTCCGTCACAATGTGAGGTTGGTCTGTAAACCTTTTTTTAAGTCTATCTACTGCTTCTGTAAAGCAATCATAATATCTAGCTTCCATTCCTATAGGAATTGGGGAAGGAAGTAAATGTTTAAATAGATGTTCAGCATGTGTCCCCATCATATTTAATAACAATGTCTTCTTTCTTTTCACATTAAAAGTCTCCATTAATAGCTAATAGATAGGTATTTAAGGGGCATATCAACAAGGGCTTTATCTCTGCTTTTTTGGCTTTAAAAGCCAAAAAAGCAGAGATAAAACTAGCACCCTATCAACAACAGGGTGCTAACACGCAAATTTGCATGTTAGCACCCTTTTACTCTACGCTTCCCCGTGCATCTCTAATGAGATGCAAAGGGGGCGTTCCAGAGTAAAATAATAGGAGAAATTTCGCTAAGCGAAACGCTAGGGCCCATTTCACTAACATACGCTCAAATACTCTACCAGCAATAAACCTGTGGAAAGAAAACTCCTAGTCACCCTGCATCTATATCGAGGTCGATAAGACCTGGTTATTATGACTGTCCATAAACATAATCTATACAACCTATACAGCAATAATCAAAATATAATACACAATAATTGACAAGAAATAATATCCAACACCATGTTCAAATTATATTGCTTTATCTAAAATTAGTCAAAATGGAAAATCAATCAGAATAAATCATTTTTCTCATAGTTACCTATTCTAGCTAAATGTCAGAACGGGTCAGGACAAGTCTTTCGGTAAAGTCTCTCAAGACGAAGTCCCTTCAGCATCAATCCTCAGCAACGCAGATTCGGTACGCGGCAAAGGCAAATGGCAAGTGGCAAGTGGCCTCTCTAGGCTAACAATTCTTATAATGAATCGAACAAAGGAAAGATACATAAAAAAGTTGTAATGCCCGCTGGACCGCTGAGCAGAGCGAGAAGGAAAGGATGTAACATTGCTACATTTGAAAATCTCCGCTCAGGAAAAATCACAAAATAAAGACTACGGAACAGGAACCAAGAAACATAAATGTATCTTGTTAGTTCTACTTCTCCTCGGCAATGCAACCATAGTTCAGAGTCTTTCTCTAAGGCTCCTTTGTTTCCCAAGGCTGCCAAGGACGTTCCATTTCACTTGAAGATTACCCAGGCTGCTGCTGTCCTCACGGAAATTTTAGCAAGGCAAGCAAGGACTGTGGTCAGCTGACTTCAGGACCATATTCAGCAGGGCTCTCTCCCATCACGGTTTTCTACTTTCAAATCGAGGCCAGGCTTACAAAATCGGCCATCTTTGACTAGGCCACCATAGGCCACAATAGACCATCTTAATTAAAAGAAACAAAAACAACGTTACCACAGCATAGTGATTAAACAGTGTTAACCCCAATAATACCCTTATGTGTATGCATCTATCTAGCACTTGCAACATAGGAAAGCATTAATTCGGAAAGCGTTTTGTGCTAAAAAATAAACAGCACATAGCAACGTTTAAACATGAAAACACGCACGTTATTGTTAAACAGCACATTTATGCGTACCCAAGTGTAACTCTCTCTTATTAGGACAAACGGATTGATTAATATAAACACACTTGCACAAGACAAATAATTAATTATTAGTAATTAATAAATTAATATAACAAATAGACATGCCAGAGCTTCAAAAACCAACAAATTTTCAAACAGAAAACTCTGCTCCAGCAATCCCCCCTTTGGTGATTTTATCACCAAATAAACCCAAAAAAAAAATAAGTGAAAATTTAGTCCCATTTTAGGAGAAATCGGAAATGTCTTTTTCCCCTTACACAACATTACACACCAGTCACTCTTTCATCATCCCTTTTTGTCTCTAAGTAAACACTCTCCCTCAATTCTTCCAATTCAATTTCTTGCGGTTCTCTTTTCAACCTCTTGTTTTTCTTCTCTTTATTCAATTTCTTCTTCCCTCCCCTGTTTTTACAACACACACACACTAATCTCAGTATCAATAAAGCAACAATTATACAAGTTAAAGGAAACAATATTCTACCTATAATAGTACTACCTATTTTTGCAATAAAATCCTTAACAGCTATCATTTTATTAGCTATTTTAGTCCGTAAATTCTCAGCTTCAAGTGGTACTAATTCTTCACGCAAATCAGTAATATTTTTGATATAGACCTTCAGGTCTTTGCTTTCGTCTGGAATGTAAGTGCAACAATGTTGAACTTTCAGCATTCCACAGACTCCACCCTCCTTGGCCAATAGAATATCAAGGGCAAGTCGATTTTGCATAGACATGGCACGTACGGCACTTAATTCCGTATTCACCAAAAGAAACCCTCCAGCGGTATTTGTCGATAAGCGATCAACCACTGTGGACAGTTTCCGAATTCCATAAGCATTCAAAGAAATTCCCACTGCTGGAATCAAAACTCCAAAAATATCACCCACTATTTCAGACCAAGTTTCTCTCTTAAAACGCATTAGTAAATTAATATGTTCCACATCTCTTATCTTATCTATATGAAAAATCTTTGGAAAAACCAGGCCTACATAACACGTGCCATACCAATGGTCAGGCAACTTGTAATAAGCCTTGTTCCCACAAACATAGTATACTCCTGGAAAAATTGTATCTTCTCCACCTCTGAAACCCCAACCTGTTGCAATGAAGTATGTATCATGGCACTCACTAGTCCCAACAAAATATGTATCATATTGGGATTTCCTTCTTGTAATGCAAAGTTTACCCTTCTGTGGTGCATCTAAAGCTAAAGTTGGACTAGCCCCATTCTTCAACTCTTTTCCCATCTCAATGTCCCAAATTGTCTCACTCACTATATATTTTCCTGCTTTCTCCTGCATGTTCAATCTCCTTTCCTCTACCATATCCAGGAAAGCTTTCTCCTCTCCTTTCAGACTGCAAGTTAAATTATTCTTAAAAATGTAATCTAATGTTAATCCTTTTTCTTCAATAAAAATTTCACCAAAAGTGTTAGCTTCTTTAGCTGGATTCAGCTCCTTGTTCATTGGCAAATGCCCAAAAATACTATCTCTGTTAGACATCTTATATTCTACTTTCCCTAACAAATAAAAAACACTACTTAAAATACTACAAGAAATACCATATGTAGCTGGTAAATGATGATAAGTAACACCCTCTGAAACGGATGCAGGTAATTGCATACAAACGTAGCAATCCCTCACGTCCATTGTTTTCACATATTCATATAACAATTTTGAAAAAACATTACTAGAAAAGTTATTAATTGACCTATCTTTGTGTATGTAAGTATTACTAATTCTAATCGGAACTACTTTTTGCGAATTCTTCTCTACATTTGTCACATTCCCTGTATGCATCTCAAACTCAACTTTAAAAGTAACTAATAAAACTAAAACACCCCATAGAAGCATTAATAATCCAGTATAGCAGCAGCACATTCTACACCACCTTTTAAAGAAGGCACATCTATTTCGATTATCCTCTATGTTAGCCATTTTACTATTTTAATTTAGCCTCTACTACTCCACTACTGAAATTGGAACTCTTAAATTCTTCAACAATTTTTCAAATTTTTCTTTTCTTCAGTTTTCCAAATGATCCTTTCGTTCACTTAATCCAAGTGAATCCTTCCTTTATTCAGTTTGGATACTTGTCATTCTTCACTTCAATTTCTTCAACATCAAATTGTATTAGATCTCCAACATCAAAATCCTCAGTATTTGACTCTTCTCCAATGTCAGTCAAGAGTACTTTCAGAATTTCACCAGTATCTTCCTCAACCACTTCTCTCAAGATCTCTTCCGGATTATCTCGAGTCACTGTTTCTTCTTTTCCTTCTTCAGACAGTGCCACATAAGACCATTCCGGTGATCTGTACTTTTGGTTGGGTCTTCTTACTCTTTTTATTTCTACTGGTTCTTTTGATTCCTTTGATTCTTCTCCTTCAGCTTTTGAACTTTGACTCGATACTTCATTCACTTGTTCAGCTTTTGATGTATTTGCTCTTATTATTTTGTATCTCAGCCTCTTAACTCTGTTGTTAGGCCAACGATCTCCTTTTATCACCTTTTTCGGCTTTATTTCTTTATTACTTCTTTCTCCAATCCAAGTTCTCTTTCTCAGAACTCGACCCTCTGTTTGTTCATTCTCATCATCCAATTCTGCTTCAAGTGCCTTCTGTTTTCGTTTTCTAGCAGTTTTCTTCTTTTCCACAGATTCTTTCACCACTGTTTGAGATTTCCCTACTTCTGTCCCTCCTCGAGTCTCCGACACGCAATCTTCTTGCTGTCTACTTGTCCCTTCACCTAGCTCATCAAGAATGTTCCCTACACCTCCTCGGGGGTCTTCCGCAATCTGTCCCTCTCTATCTTCTTCTGACCCTACTTCTTCAAGTATAATCTCAAGTGGTTCCTCAATCTCCTCCTCTTCTGATTCAGGAGTAGTCTCTGTGAAATTTCTCTTTTCTTTTCTTTTTCCTTCACTGCTTTTTGAAACTTCAGGCTCTCTTACAGAATCTGATCTTTTCTCTGATACTCGCAGTGGTTCATTCGAAGCTTTTCCTACTTCTTTCCCCACTGATTCTGTATCTTCATCATCACTGGAATCTGACTCTTCAAAATACTCTTTACCAGTCCCTTCTTTTGGGTTTGGAACTCTCAGAGTATGACTTGCATGTACCCAGTGTTTCACTCCAGCACACTTTACTGCAGTTGTCGTAGTCAGAATAACTTGTCTCGGCCTTCCCCACCTTGGAACCAAGCAATTTCTTCTTCTGTGTACCTTAATCCTCACCCAGTCTCCTGGACTCAGATCATGGGCTTGCTTCTTCTCAAGTGTGGTAGCTTCTTCTCCAACCTGGTGAAACACAGAATGAACTGCGTCAGCCAGGCCTTTACAGTAATCCAAAATCATGTCATCAGTTATTGTCACCAACTTATTGACAGGCACAAATGCATGGCGCATTGCACGTCCCATGATTATTTCGTGCGGACTCAAGCCAGTAGTTCTATCTGGAGTAGATCTAATAGTCATCAGCACTAGAGGTAAAACATCTGGCCATTTCATGCCAGTGGCTAAGCACATTTTTCCAATCCTGTTCTTGATTGTGCCATTAATCTGCTCAACCACACCAGAAGCCTCTGGTCGGTATGCACAATGTAGCTTCTGCTGTATTTTCAATGCTTCACAAATCAAACCCATGAGTTCATTTTGAAAGTGTCCACCTCTATCAGACTCAACTGTTACTGGAAACCCGTACCTAGGAATCAACTCCCTTAACAGTAACTTTGCCACTGTAATTCCATCATTTCTTCTAGTCGGGTAAGCTTCCACCCACCTTGAAAACAAACAGACTACCACT
The DNA here is from genome assembly GCF_964204655.1 of Triturus cristatus. Classification (NCBI taxonomy): domain Eukaryota; kingdom Metazoa; phylum Chordata; class Amphibia; order Caudata; family Salamandridae; genus Triturus; species Triturus cristatus. Next base: position 317,362,926 of record NC_140586.1, on the reverse strand, counting down.
AGAACATACCTCAGTCTGTTTACTTGGGGCATTTCAATTAAATCAATCTGCATTCTTGTAAAAGGACCTCCTTCTCTGCCTATTGTCCCCAGACTCACCACTGTCTTTTTCCCAGTGTTAAATTGCTGACAAACCAAACACCTTTGACAGATGCTTTCTGCAATTGTCCTGAACTTTGCATTGTACCAGGTTTGTTTAAATGACCTAACCATCGCATCCCTCCCCAAATGTCCCTGGCCATGATACATTCTTGCCATTGACGACAAAATGGAGTTAGGCATTACTGGTCTGCCATCTCTGTAGCCCCAAACATGGTCTGTTTCTCTTGGAGCACATCCTGCCTTAATCCAATCTTTTTTCTCTTCCTTTCCTGCCTCATCTTGTAACTGTTTCACTTCATCCCATGTTTCTAAGACATTAGTAAACATCACAGAGAGAAAAGACATTTCCCCCTCTCGGTCCCGATTAATGGACTGATTTGTTTTGGCGCAGTATTGCGCAACATCATTTGCGTAACGGTTTCCGACCGTTATAAAATCTTCTCCTTGTCCATGGGCAGCACATTTTACAACTGCTAACTCCTTAGGCAGCTGTATCGCCTCAAGCAATTTACCAATCATTTCAGCATTCTTTATCGGAGTTCCACTCGATGTCAAGAAACCTCTTTGTAGCCAAAGCTGGCCAAAATCATGCACAACTCCAAATCCATACTGACTATCAGTCATCACAGTTGTCCTCAAATCTTTCCCAATTTCGCAAGCTTTTGTCAATGCCATCAATTCAGCAACTTGCGCAGATTTCACTCCTTTCAATGGTGATGCTTCCATGACCTCCGAAACTTTGCACACCGCATATGCTGCACATAACACACCATCATCATTTCTCAGGCATGATCCATCCACAAACAACACATGATCACTCTCATGCAAGGGAAGATCCCTTATGTCTGGTCTCGGTTTTGTACAGTACTCAAGCACATCCAAACAATCATGATCATCTTCCATCTTTACACCCACGTTTTCAATATCCGGCAAGAGTGTCGCTGGATTCACATTCACACATCTCTCAAGAGTCACATTTGATGCTCCCAGAATCACTTTTTCATATTTAGTCAACCGACTATGTGACATGTACTGAGTTCTGCTTCTTGTCAAAAGAATTGCCACATTGTGAGGTACGAATACCCTTACAGGATATCCCATTATGATTCCCTCACTTTGTTCCAGACTTCTGCATGTTGCAGCCACAGATTTCAGACAACCTGGTAAACCCACAGCTACAGGGTCAAGTGTCGATGAGAAGTACGCAATAGGCCTTCTCAGTAATCCATGCTTCTGAATTAACACTGAAAGTGCACTTCCATTTCTCTCACTGCAGTACAATTCAAATTCCTTTTCATAGTCAGGCATACCCAAAGCTGGAGCCTCACACATTTTACTTTTGAGCTCTTCAAATGCTGCCATTTGTTCTGCATCTAGATCCAATGGGTCTGTCATTTCACTTTTTGCCAGTTTAATCAGTGGCTTTGCTATTAAAGAAAAATTAATTATCCACTGACGACAATAACCCACCATACCCAGGAACATTCTCACTTCCCTCTGAGTTTTTGGGGCTTTCATTTCTCTGATTATTCTGATCCTGTCATCCGTCACTTTTCTCAGACCCTTTTCAATATTGTGTCCAAGATAATGCACCTCTTTCTTGCAAAATTGCAATTTAGCTGGAGATACCTTTAACCCTCCATCGGCCAGATGATTCAGTAAAGCTATGGTATCTACTTCACAAGCTTCACGTGTCTTTGATGCCACAAGTAGGTCATCAATATACTGCACTAGTACTGAGCTCTCAGGCATGATCAAACTCTCCAACGATTTCTTCAATAACTGATTGAATATCGAAGGACTCTCCGTATACCCCTGTGGGATACGACACCATGCTAAGATACGCTGGCCAAACCTAAATGCAAAAATCGGCTGGCTATCATGATGTAATGGAATTGAAAAGAACGCATGACACAAATCAATTACTGTATACCACTCGGCATCATGTGGAATTTGATACAGGATCACTGATGGATTTGGCACGATAGGACAACATGCCACCACAATTTGATTAACTTTTCTCAAATCCTGTACGATCCTAAATTTCCCATTAGGCTTTTTTAGTCCCATTATCGGTGAATTAAACGGACTACTCAGTAGTTCTCTCAGGACTCCCTGCTGAATCATTTTCTCAATTATAGGAGTTATTCCTTCAATTATTTCTGGTGTCATTTTGTATTGAGGAATGTTAGGATATGTAATTCCCTCTTTTACTGCAATTTTCACTGGATCTACATTATTCATCAATCCCACATCCTCTCCAGTAAAATCCCAAACTGTCCTTTTCACTGTGTCTCTCAGCTCTCGAGGCAAATCCTCCGGATTAAACACAGCAAATGCACCAAATAACTCACTTTCTCTATTCTCCAGAGTCACTCGGTACAAAACATCCTCATCTGGTGTCTCAAAGGCTATTCCATCCGGTGTACAAAAAATTGTGCAGTTCATCTTGCACAACAAGTCCCTACCTAACAGGTTCACTGGACTCGTGTCACAGACAATGAATCTGTGCATGTCTGAAAATTTCCCTATCTGTACTCTTACTGGTTCAGTAAGACGTGTTCTGATTTGCGTATTGGCTACACCAACTACTTGGATTGCTTCATCCGAGAGAGGAAGATTTCTAACATCTGTCGACCTGACAGTTGATCTTGTCGTACCTGTGTCTACCAAAAAAGTAACACTCTCCTCATTTATTTTCCCATCCACAAATGGTCCTGCCTGGTCTATTTCTAGAGTTGCACCAAGTATGCACTCTTCTTCCTCTCCTCGGCACCGTCAATAATCACCCTCAGATTCACTCCCTTCACTCTTTAACCCCTTCGACGCTTGTGACGGAACGGTTCCGTCATGCACGTCGGTTGGGCTGTGCTTATGACGGAACCGTTCCGTCATGGCCCCGCCCGCGCTCAGATCCTTCAGCACTGCGCGGGAATCCGCACAGCGCTGAAGGGGTTAACAAGTACTGTTGTACCTTGTTTAAACGTCTTGGTTTGTTTACCTGTTCATCATTGTAGAATCCTGAATCCTGATTATACTTTTGTAACCCTTTATTCTGCGGCAAGGGCGGTTTTGGCTCTTGACTCTGCTGTCTCACAACTTTCTGTTGTTGCTGCTGTTGATTATTTCCTTCATTCTGCACCTGTTGATTTAAGGATTTATTCTCATTACTCACTAATGGTGGATTAGGACACTCCGATTTCCAATGCCCCAATTGGCCACAGTTGTGACAAGGAAACTTTTTTTTCGCTTCCTCAAGACTTCCTTTTCCTTTCCCTGCATATCTAGGTCTATTCCCTGCATTGTTTCCTGGATTATTCGCCTGTTCCACTAACTGTGCTTCCTGTCTTTCCGCAACTTTCACTTGTGCCCACATTGCTTTCTCTTTCAGCTTTCTTTGTTTCGCTTCAATTTCATCACTGAAGTATTTCGCATGTCTCAGAATCTCATCTACTTTCTTACTCTGCCAATCCACTGTATGCTCACGAATTCTCTCACCAATTTCAGGTCTAAGGCCATATACAAATCTGTATACAAAATGACTCAAATCCTTGTCACCCAGGTGTTCATCTCCACTGAATTGTTTAAATGCTAGTATCAGCCTCTCGTAAAAAGCATGAACTGATTCTTTCGCTTCCTGTTGTGTTCGATCTATCTTTACCCAGCCTGTCTCTTTTGCAGGAACTTTACTCTTCAGGTATACCATCACCTGATCATACTTTCTCATTACCTCTGGATCTGGTGCCCCTGTTCTTGGGTCTCTTGGATATTCCTCAGTAGGCCAACTCACAACTATTTTACACTCAGTCCACAAGTCTGCTGGAACAATTATATCAAACAGACTATTCAGGTCAACCCACAGCACTTTTGACAATTTCACAAACCTATCTACCTGCCTATACCACTCGACGGGCTTTTCTCTCAATCGAGGGAAATCATTCGTGAATGATAAAATATCCTGTCTGGTCCATGGAACATGTACATATCCTCCTCCAGGTATTTCTCTCATAGGATAATTATCCACCGGTTTCTCTTTTTCTCTCACTGGAAATGCTGAATAAGTTGTTCTATCTTCAACTTCCTCTCTTTTCTTATACCACCTATCCTTCCACTTTTCTACATCACCCCATCTTCGCAATAATGCTACCATTTCCTTAATCTGTCCTGTTCTACCAGTAGCATTCAAATTTTCAATATCCTTCTCTGTAAAATCCATCCTGTAGGTTTTTTGTAAAGCTTTCACTTTATCAATGTCAACTCCCTGCTCATTCGCTATTGCTCTTAGCCTGTCATGTGTATTTCTTGCTCTCCAGGTAATGTTCTTGCACATAAACATTAATTCACCATCATGATGACTCTTCAGAATTACTGTTGGAACTGTTCCTGTAACAAGCTCTTCTAGTTCTACACGCAACCTGGCCACGTCAATTACTTGTGAATCTTTATCCTTTTTCTGTAGAACTTTCATCCAATCATTCAAATCTTCAACTGTTATTTCAGCAGTTTTTCTCACTGGAACCACTCTCTTCTGCGGTTCTAAAATTGGCATCCCTGAACAACTAGCTTCACTAGTATCCAATATTTCACTACATATGTCATGTCTTGATTGTCTCAGGTCACTTCTTTCTGCTCTTTTGCCTGAATCTCCTAAAGGACCAACTGAATTTGTCAAATTATTCCTAACATATGGAATCACCAGTCCATTTTCACCTGTCCTCTGTTTGTCAAACACAGGCATAACCGGACCTATAGTTACAGGCACCGTAACAGCTTCTAGATTCTTCGTTAACTCCCTAATCTTCTCAGTCAACTCTGTTGTAGTTCTGGCTAATTGTCTGGCATTCTCATCAAGGTAGTGATCACTTCTTAACTCAGGTGTCTCATTTTCTGTCTCACTGACACAAACTGTATCTCTTATCGGAGAAACAACTGGTGTACTCTTATCCGGTTCTGGTCTATATGGAGGTGGTCTCTTGTAAATCATGTCATTCAAGACCTCATCCTCATACTCATTAACTCCATATTTTCTCATTTCTGACTCAGGAACCCTTTCTGCTCCTCCTTCAACTGTTCTCATCGGATTTAATCCCTCTGACATACTAACATCTCGCCACCTCTTCATTCGATCATGATGAGTCTCACGATCATGTCTCCTCCCAATCATATACCTGTAGTACCCTCCAGATCTCTGTTTTTCTCGCTCATGTACTTCCTCTTCCCATTCCACTAAAGCCTCGAACTGTGTAGGTCTTGGTTTCGGGTCTAGACATAACATCTTTTCCCGTAAATTTCTCAACACGGCCAGATTAAATGAACCATGTTCTGGAAATGCTAGAACACCATCTTCTTTAGTATACCTAACCCAATTCTCCAACCATATACAGGTATGAAACCCATATTTCGCAGCCATGAAGGATGCAGGTGTTTTCGTTGGAGGTAACAACTCACCCTCTCTCGTTTTAACATCTTTATCCTTGTTAAACCACTCTTTAATTTTACCCAAAAATGTTTTCTTCTTTTTCTCTTCTTGGTAATACATTTTATCGTTTACCAAAAACTCTCTACTCTTTCCGTATTATAAATATACAATACGAATTTTCAACCAATAGCAGCGCGACTCACACCAACGCACCAATCCTGGAGCGTTTACGTCACTAAATAGCTCTTCCAATCCTTGCGCGACTCACACTGACGCACCAATCCCAGCGCGAACACTATTCTGATCCACTATCCAATCAGAGCGCGGTCTTTCTGACGTCAACAGTCGCTGCAGTCGCTTGTCTCCTGTCTTCTGTCACTCGTCTACCCCTCCTTTACAAAATCTTCTCAGTAGACTTCGTGTCAAAATTTTTACAAAATCTATTAGTTACAACATAAAAACATCTCCATTGTCTGCTTCGCTAACCACAGAATAGTAAAAGAGAGTCTATTTCACAAGAACCTCTCGTTTGACACAGTAGCACTTCCCTCTACTCTGCCCTTCTAACATACATTCATTAACTGTTTCCTCTAGGACTTGTCCAAAGAGTCTTACAATCAATTAAATATGTATATACATTTACGCACATTCATTCAAGAAAATATAGTACATACACACAGAATCCTGCTTCCCGAGAACAGCGAACAATCTGTCCCACTACAGAATTATAACATACATCAACTAAACAGCTTTCCTCTGTCCAGTTTCTCAAACAAGCTCAGAGAATACCTATTACTTCTCCCGCGATAAGCTTTAACGGTAATCCATACGGATCCCTGGGACTTAAGACCAGAGTTTCACAGATAACCTTCACTATCATACACACTCCTTATATACCAGAAATATCTAATAGTAACATACGACAATGTCACTGATTCCGAACCCAGACAATGTGACGCGCAACTTCAATTGTCACACGTTATTCCTTACAATTCCGTCTTTCCCGAGAGCAGCATATACTTCCCTCTGCCCTACTACGGAACTGCTACCAGCTCCCAAGTTCCAGAAGCACTACATATAACTCAACATTACGACTCCAACATATAGTATTAGTACATATACTAACATCAACCAATAATCAATAATCAATAAGCTAATGTACAAGCAATCTTATCAGATCAAGACAATCATCAATAACCATCCTCTGCTACCAGGAAATTGATAGAGATCAGGGTGTGTATAATATTCCCACTACCACAGATAGAGTAATCTCACAGTTACACGCACATACATTCATCATACGCTAGGGCCCATTTCACTAACATACGCTCAAATACTCTACCAGCAATAAACCTGTGGAAAGAAAACTCCTAGTCACCCTGCATCTATATCGAGGTCGATAAGACCTGGTTATTATGACTGTCCATAAACATAATCTATACAACCTATACGGCAATAATCAAAATATAATACACAATAATTGACAAGAAATAATATCCAACACCATGTTCAAATTATATTGCTTTATCTAAAATTAGTCAAAATGGAAAATCAATCAGAATAAATCATTTTTCTCATAGTTACCTATTCTAGCTAAATGTCAGAACGGGTCAGGACAAGTCTCTCGGTAAAGTCTCTCAAGACGAAGTCCCTTCAGCATCAATCCTCAGCAACGCAGATTCGGTACGCGGCAAAGGCAAATGGCAAGTGGCAAGTGGCCTCTCTAGGCTAACAATTCTTATAATGAATCAAACAAAGGAAAGATACATAAAAAAGTTGTAATGTCCGCTGGACCGCTGAGCAGAGCGAGAAGGAAAGGATGTAACATTGCTACATTTGAAAATCTCCGCTCAGGAAAAATCACAAAATAAAGACTACGGAACAGGAACCAAGAAACATAAATGTATCTTGTTAGTTCTACTTCTCCTCGGCAATGCAACCATAGTTCAGAGTCTTTCTCTAAGGCTCCTTTGTTTCCCAAGGCTGCCAAGGACGTTCCATTTCACTTGAAGATTACCCAGGCTGCTGCTGTCCTCACGGAAATTTTAGCAAGGCAAGCAAGGACTGTGGTCAGCTGACTTCAGGACCATATTCAGCAGGGCTCTCTCCCATCACGGTTTTCTACTTTCAAATCGAGGCCAGGCTTACAAAATCGGCCATCTTTGACTAGGCCACCATAGGCCACAATAGACCATCTTAATTAAAAGAAACAAAAACAACGTTACCACAGCATAGTGATTAAACAGTGTTAACCCCACTAATACCCTTATGTGTATGCATCTATCTAGCACTTGCAACATAGGAAAGCATTAATTCGGAAAGCGTTTTGTGCTCAAAAATAAACAGCACATAGCAACGTTTAAACATGAAAACACGCACGTTATTGTTAAACAGCACATTTATGCGTACCCACGTGTAACTCTCTCTTATTAGGACAAACGGATTGATTAATATAAACACACTTGCACAAGACAAATAATTAATTATTAGTAATTAATAAATTAATATAACAAATAGACATGCCAGAGCTTCAAAAACCAACAAATTTTCAAACAGAAAACTCTGCTCCAGCACTGACATCACACCGCGGCTGTCAGGAGTGAAAGAGTCAGATGGGCATATAGGCAAGAAAGACGCCAAATCAAACCTCAGTACACACATCTCCTCTATGGGAGGCTGCGCCGAGTCCTTCCCCTGACTCTGGTTTCCCTATTGATGCGAATTCTTTTAGGAACACGGTCGCGGAATTCCAAGATGGCCGCGCTCGACCGATGTGGAGTTTATCGGTCTAGTCTTTTACTCGCGAGCGACCGCAGCTGTGATAGAGCCCGCTCGCGAGTACCGTTGCGCATTTCAACTGTATTCCTGTAAGAAAAGGCAGCATTTAGTGAGAGCGCAGTCTATCTGAGAAGACTCGACGATTTTTGGGCTCTGGCAGTGAGAAGATGGACAGCTAAGTCACACTAGAGTGTTATACTTGTTGTAGCGCAATAATTCTTTGATTGAACTGAATATACAAATCTGCATAACTTTTTGGGAGAATTAGTTATGAAAGCAACATAATTCTCTTATTATAGGGATACAATTTTCGTGTAGGATTGGATATTTAGAGACACTGAATAACTATTAGTCAAGAAGGCAATTGGCAATTTGCATACGGATATTTGCCTACCAACTTTGGGAGAAAAAGAATAAATAGAACAAGGACAAGACTGTACAATAGAAAAGTATGTAGATATAATTATATATATATAATTGTACTTACCTTCACTCGCCCTCGACTTCATTGCTGAAATACAAGAAGAAAAGAAGGTTATCAGAACTGTTCTACTAACAGCAGGCAGTTAGGACAATAAAGAACAAGTACAGAAGGAAATATCAAACATATGGTTCAGGTGTAAGAAAGGTAACCAAGGAATAAAAGGGAGGTTGGGATTATTAGCTGACATAAATTACATACAGTTTGTCTTACAGAATTCGACAAGACGGCACAAACACCGAACCAGAGTAGAATAGAGCTAGATCAGAAGTATCGATCAGCATTTTCAAGAGAGCTGCAAATCACTGTGGGATGACAGGTAACATAAGAGTGGTATTGGAAGAAATAGTAGGGAGAAAGTAATCTACTGTGGTTATATGACATTATTTGTTACAGGGTTCTACACCAAGAAGATTAAAATCCAGTCGGAAGAAGACGAAGCAGTGCAGTCTCTCTTTCTCATTCCAACTCCCCTTTCCCCGTCTCTCCTAGTTGTGAGCATCGAAACTCGCAGCTAGGGTAGTCGGGAATGGAAGAATACGCATCGGGTCCTGTGGAAGCTACAGTTTGGTATAGGTACTTGACAGCGGCACACATCCTCTCTGCTCAGGGCACTCAGCAACACTTGCCTCGCGCACCCGCACCCGCTTACAAGTGACCCTATACGAGCCAAAATCCAAAATCAGCAAACAGAGGACACAAAACATTAGACAATACTTGAATTCATCTGGAAAGAGCCTGGACAATCACAGGGGAATCCTTATGTAACCACAGCTTGTCAAATGCAGCCACCACTTCTCCGTTGCTGCTCCAACTCCTGGTCTGCACTGTTGCTGCCTCAACCACTGCCGGTGCTACACCACCATTCCCTGGCAAAAATCCTGTGCACGATCTCAACAACCTTACCGAGTCAGCCGACACATCCAATGACGACAGGCAGGGAAAGGACAGGAAGCCGAAAATGACAGCGGTAGGTAGGGTGTGTGGATGCGCCTCATAACGACTATCTCATCAAATCCCATAAATTGTCACCATATGTGGTAATGATGAGACTCAGCGCACTTGAGTTTAAGTGTGCTTTATTGGAGCAACCACGAACTGTGGAACAGCAGAGCAACTGACTGTAACCGCTTCCAGAACGTGGAACTTCACAGAACAACAAAGAGATAACGAATGAAATTTAACAAGCATGCTAGCATAGCATCAGAACACGGAATGCTTTACGTACATTCTATTATCACACTAGTCTTCCAGCCTCTTCATTCGCTTTCATGTTTACCTCTCTCTCTCTCTCTCTCTCTCCTTTTGGTTTAGCAGGTCAAATGACTTTTGAGTGTTGTAAGTGCTTCCTTACCCTAACAGATCTGGATGCACACCAAATTAACACAAGAAATTTGTGTTGGAGTAAACATCTACAAGGAAGGGAGATGTATAATGCAATATATTTAAGTATAAGATGTATATAGTAAGAATTAGCCATCATTTTAGTTATAATCCCCTTCATCATTATTGGTATATTCCTCCCATCCCCAACGGTACAACATGGTAGATTCTAAGTAGAAAGAGATTGGAATATTGAGAGATTCTGTCAGTTGTCTTGAGGAGAGCTTGGAGTTGATTAAATAAACAGCCAGTTACAGCGTATTCAGTGGTTTCTGTCATAATATAATAGATGGGTGTCACTGGAGAACTGATAGGCTCAACTTTCCAGCAACACTCCTTCTGTTGTCTGATTCTCCAGATATAGAGAACAGAGCTCTTTTCTACCATGTCCACACTGCTGGCAAAATCATGAAATGTTCTTCTGGGCACCAGATCCTCTAACTGATGTCTAGAATGCCTCTAATGTCAATGTGTCAGTGGAAGGATAGCATAATCCTCTTGCTGAGGCAGAAGACACTTCACGTACATGAAGAGGCCTTGGAGGGTGGGGAGCACATGCTTTCTAAATTACATTTTCATTCCACTTGCTAGGAATATAGCCCTCCCTGGTTGCAATGGACAATGTTCCTCTTGGTTTATATGGACATTTTTGCATATGGTTCACCCGTGAGGGTATCTAGGTGCTGAGTAGGAGTGGCGATCCTGTGAATCACTCGAATAGCCAGGCCTTCAGTTTCTTGCGGAAGATTGTGAGCAATCAGGCTGTTCTAATGTCTAGCAGGATGGTGTTCCAGGTATTTGCTACCAGGTAGAAGAAGAAGCATTTTCCAGGTCTACTCCAGCGTATCCTTGAGATCCGAGTGAGAGCAAAGGTTTCAGCCTAATTGGTGGAAGTTCAAACGGCAGTTGAGGTAGCTGGGGCCCATCTGATGCAGGGGTTTGTAGGCATGGGTGAGGATCCTAAACTGGCAGCCTTTCTGGATGGGGAGCCAGTGGAGCTTTCGGAGGGGTGTGATGTGAGGTGTATGCGGCTAGTAAGATTTCGAATCAGTCGGGCTGCGGCTTTTGGATGGTTTGGAGCCTGTAGGTGCGGTGGGCCAAGATGATGAAATAGAGTGTGTTGCCGTAATCTAGTCTGCTTGTGATGAGGCCTGGGTGAGAGTCTCCTGGGTGTCCAGTGGGAGCCATTTAAACATATTTTGGAGCAGGCAGAGGATGTTAAGGCAGGCGGAGGAGAAGGCGTTGATTTGTAGTCTCATGGAAAGGTAGATGGTGATGATTATGTCCAGGTTATTCTTAGAGGGGTGGGTCCCTGCTCTTTGGGCCCCCAAGGGGCTTCCCCGTGTGAATTGGTGGGTCCAAAGATCAGGACTTCTGTTTTCTCAGCGTTGGGTTTCATGCAGTTAGATCATATCCATCTGGCTACTTCTGTCATGCAATGTTTGAAGTTCTTTTTGGTGTTGGTGAGGTCTGCAGCGAGAGAGAGAGGATGAGTTGTGCAGCATTGGCATATAAGATGATGCTGAGGCTGTGGTATTGAGTGATCTCTGCTAATGGTGCCATGTAGACATTGAAGAGGGTGGGGCTGAGTGATGACCCCTGATGGCCATAGATGACGTCGTTGGGGGCGGAGGTGTAGTGGGTTATTGGGATCCGTTGCATTCTTCCAGTCAGAAAGGAGCACAGCCATTGGAGGGCTTGGTCCTGTATTCCTGTGTTGTGCAGCCTGTTGCTGAGGGTGTAGTGGGAGACAATGTCGAAAGCAGCGGAGAGGTTGGGGAGGATCAGGACTGTGGTGTGGTCTTGGTCCATGTTGATGCGGATGTCATCTGTTGCCGCAATGAGGGCCATCATAGTGCTGTGATTGCTGCGGAAGCCTGATTGTGAGTGGTCCAGGATGTTGTGTTCTTCAATGTATTGGGAGAGCTGAGTGTTGATTGCCTTCTCCATGATTTTTGCTGGGAAAGGCAGCAGTGTGATTGAATGGTAGTTGCTGAGGATTTCTAGGTCAACGGATGGTTTCTTAACTAGCAGGGTGACTTCAGTGTACTTCCGGGTGTCAGGGAAGGTTGCTGTATTGATGTCAGTGTTGATGATTGTTTTGACTGGTGTGCTTATCGTGGGTTAACGGAGGTTGAAGAGAGGGTGGGGGCATGGTCAGTTGTCTGAACTGGGGTGGCGAAGTGAGCTAAAGAACGATGATGGATTCAACCCAGCTCTGTGACTCTGGGTGAGTGTCTGAAAAGTTTCAGCGATCCGTCCATCATCTCCTTGTGTTTGCTATGGTCAGTGGGGGCCTCTGAGTGCAATCATTGTGTGGTTTCGGAGGTGGTGATTGGGGTCTTTTTGTACAGTGTAGATGCTCTTGTGGTGAGTGCCAGTTATAGTTGAAGGGTCGAGGAAGGAGGTTGTGTTTTGAAGTTCATATAGATGTTGAAGATCTTGTCGGCGAGTTGATTGCAGAAGTCCTGTAATGGGGTGGGGAAGTTGGCTGAGGCTGTGGGGGGTGGGTGAATTCTTTGACAATAGCACAGAGTTCTTTGGGGTTGGTGTTACTTTCTTCAATCTCTGAGCTAGAACGCTCTAGGTGTTTTTCAGGACTAGGTGGTAGGCTCGGAGTGAGTCCCTGAAGGCATCTCTGTCGGTCGGCACCTGGGAGGAGTGCCACTTCCTTTCCAGTTGTTTGCAGAGGTCCTTCATTGTTCTGAGGCTGTCCGTGTACATGCTAGTGTGTTTGCGGGTCCTTCTAGGCTTATTTGTCCTGAGGGGTAATAGTTCATTGGCGCAAGTGGTGAGCCATCTTTTGAGGATCTCAGCGTCTGTGTTGGTGTCATCGGAGAAGGCGGGTGGATATTGGTGGAGGGTGTTGGCCCAGTCTTGTTGTGTGACGTTCTTTCAGTTACATCCCTGAGTGGGTGGGGCTCCTGGTGCCAACAGCAGGGGTGCGAATGTTGAAGTGCATGATAAAGTGGTCTGTCCATGTGAGCGGGAGTTGGTTTTTGACCTTAGCTGTGTTGCTGGTAGAAAAGATGGGGTCAGGGGTGTGGCCTGCTGTGTGCGTAGGTCCTGTCACATGCAGTGAGAGGCTGGTGTTGTGGAGACTGTCCAGCAGGTCAGTGAAGTTGGGACCAGTGGTGTTGTTCAGGTGGAAATTGAGGTCGCCTAGGAGGTGAAAGTGTTCGGAGATAAGGACAATGGGGGTGATAGTAGGCAAGTAGTTCCTTGGTGGTGGATTTGCCATCGGTTTGGATACTGAATTGGAGCTGTCAATGAAGGTCATTTCTGAGTCACTGGTGGTAGTGGACTTTATGTGTTCTTTGTGGATTAGGGCGACGCGTCCCAAGGGTTAAGCTGTTCGATCCTGGTGTAGGATCTTTGTAGCTTTCCATAATGGCAGTGAGAATGCCCAGAGCAGAGGTCTGGTTGATCCAGGTTTCCTTGAGGCAAGCAAGATTGGGTAAATGCATATGGATGACGTCTCAGATCTCAGTGCCATGTATGTTGGGGTTTCAGGTTTTGAGTAGTATGTATGTGAGTGGTCATTGATCGGTTGTGTGTGTGGCTGACTGGCATGGTGCATTGTGTTTCAGTGAGTTGAGCTTCGTGCTGTAAGTTGAGGTGTGGAGCGGAAGAGTGGGAGTAGGAGAAGTGGCACAGTAAGCATGAGAAAGGACCGACAATGATGGTCGGTGAGGTGTGGAGGTAGCGTTTTTCTCATTGTCTGGTGTTTAGGCGATAGAGTTCCTTGGAGTAGTAGCTGTGTGTGGTGAGAGGTCCAGGGTTCCTGGTGCTGGTCCTGGTCCAGGCTCCGAATGGTGCAGATTGGTACATCAGTGGCATGGCCGCTGTGTGGCTGCCAATAAGTATGTCCTGGGGTGGGGCAGAGCTGGGAGGCAGGGCTGAGGTATGGCGGGAAGCAGGAGCAGGTCCATAGAGGAGGCTCTGCAAAGAGAAACAAAGATGAGAAAACGAGACACATAGCAACCAAAGAGGCATTGTTTAGGCAAAATGAGACAACAGTCTACAAAATAAACAGTAAATATGCAGAAAAAGACACACAACAAATGCAGCAACAAAATGTAATTGTTAAAAATTGGGTCTCTAGTTGGCAGAAGTATGCGCCCTGTGCAAGTAGGGACCACAATCCTAGTCAGGGTAAGTCAGTCACACCATAAATTATCATGTGCTCACCCTCTGGTAGCTTGGCACTGAGCAGGCAGGCCTAACCTACGAGTAAAGTATTTGTGCAACACAACACACAGTAACAAAATGAAAACGCCACAAAAAGACTCCACACCAGGTTAGGAAAATAGATATGGTTTTTGTAAATAAAATAAGAACAAAACAACAAAAACAAACAAAAATTAGAATTTTAAAAGGAAAAAAATGTCTGTAGCGCTAAGAAGCAATTAGCGCCAAATGGGGTTATCTGGTTGCGCTGAATCGGGGCAAAATGAAGAATTCAGGCCGACCGCAAGGAAGTGTGGGCCAGATTCAGGAGCCACGCAGGCCTGCTGAACACAGTACCTTATCCTGGCCGCAACAGCAAGATGCAGGGCACAGCCAAGTGATGCGTCAGTGTTGATCCCGTAGGTGAGGTGATGCGCCGATTTTCTTCATGCAGTGGTGGTGATGCGTCAGTTCTGAAGGCGATGCACCGAGCTGAGAGGCGTTGGTTCTTTAGAAGTCGTGCCAATCTTCCCACAATGCAACTGCGGCTATCCGTTGGTTCCGATGGTCAGTTCTTTAAGGTGATGCACTTGTTCCAGTTCTTCTCCCACTCTTGGGGATGCAGCGGGCGCTACGAAATTCGTTTTATTTATTTAATTGTTTACTTACCTCCAATTATCCATATCCGGTGTTTAGTACCCCCCACCCCGCCTTTCTGCCCCACGGAACTCCCTCCACAGGCCGCTGCTGGTCCTCACAGTGCTTGATTGTGTGCGTGAGTTGACAATATATCAGTAGGCTTCAAGGACAGGTCCTCATACCAGTAAAAAACAGTTTTTTGTGTTTAAAAGTGCTGTTTTTTTTTCCAAATGTTTTAGTCCACAAATATTCACTTTGGTCCTATGTATGACATTCGAGACTTCCCAAGTGGACCAGCAGTCTGGAACAGAAAGTACACAATTGATAGAAGCCGTAGCATGAAAGAGAGGAGTTAGCGGCAAAGGAACTTAGAGTGGTGAAGGGAACCCCTGGGTGCAGAGGAAGTGAAGTGTGGAATCACTTGGATGCTGCAAAGCCGTGGGATTTCAGGCTTGTCAAAAGTTATTGTGGGACCCGGGTAAAATAAAACTAGATATAGGGTCCTCTTTTCTTCATTTATGCCAGGTGGCACAAGAATCAGACTCAAAGTATTGAAAAAAAGGTGCTCGACGGAAATAGAACCGGTATTGCTGGTTATTATACATGATCTGATGCCATCTATTGCCAATTCGATGTAAGCTTCCTCATCATTAATATTCAAAGAAATGTCAGGCTTGCTTTATAAATCTATAAATCGATTTAGAATCAGGAGAGTGTGGCCCTGCAAAAATGCAGGACCTGGGGCATAATGGGGCAGTGAAATGCGTGGCCCTCAAAAATATGGAAGTGTGGGGTCCCTGTGGGGAGGGAGACCGTGAATGTTGTGATAGCTGCATGATGGGGCAGAAGAGTGTGAAATCATAGAAGCATGGGAGCGCTGTGGAGTCTGGGCTCACTGAAGGGGGCAGTACATTTAAGGAGCCTGGTGGGATAGATGGTACAGTTGAGCACTGGGTGCCATTGGGGTGAAATCCCTGCGGCCAGTGGTGCATAAAACGCTAGAACTCCATGCATAGGGCTGCGAGCATATAGGATTCAATACGACGCTATACTCATGGATAGCTTGTCTCCAGTCCTAAGCATTCATTGACTCCAGTAGTGGATTCTGGGAATTGCAGTCATGAAGACAGTGAGTTTTTAAGGGAAAGCTCACGCTGGAAAAGAGGTATTCTCGTAACACTGGGTCACATAACAGAACCTGGAGGATGAGCAGTGGCATTTGGGATCCCTGGGGTAGAGGAGCGATCAGTAGAGTGGAGGCCACTGGAGTCGGGGGGAAGAACTGGTGAGTAGATTACAAAGTGAGTGTATGATCCCTGCAGGGCAGATCTAGGGGGGTGGAAATGATTTCCGTGGGTGTGGGGGGAGTAGAAAGTGCGGGTGGAGAGTGTAGGATACCACTAGTGGGATGACTGTGAAGCAGTTCAGTGTGGGGTGCCCTAAGTGCGGGACGCATGGAGTCTGAGAATCTGTGGGGGTGGGGGCCTTGGAGTGAAGGATGCTCACTGTGAGGGCAGTGGATTTTTTTGGACTGCCCTGGGGTGCTGTGGGATGCAAAGAGTATACAAAGCAAAGCCCTCACTCACCATGAATGATTTGATTGGATCCCTTCCCACACTTAATTAACCCGGGTCCATCCCCGTCTCCTGAGATAAGTGGAGCGCGCAGAGAGTCCATCACTCGACGTCATTCATCCATCCTAATGTATTGCAATGGCAGTATGGCACCTGTGCGGCAGAGGAGCAGAGGAACCACGTTACATGTCTGACAGGCCGAGATCTATGCAGAGTGCAGTGGGTGGAGGGAGAGGGGTGAATGAGTGCAAAGGAGATGAAATGTGCTTGGCATGCACGCCGTAAATCACTTAGCTCACAGCACAAAAGAGGCGCCCTGCATCAAACGCTCCTTTACTTCCCTCTCACGACATTAACACTTCCTTCTCTCCCTGTCACGCTGTGGTTCAATTTTTCTCTCTCCCTTCCTTCCCTCCCAGTCTAGAACCGCTCTTTCTGCAACTCCTGCCTCTACTCCTTGGCTTCCTGTCTTCTTTCTTCTCGAACGGTTACCCTCTCTGCCATCTATTTCCCCATCTTTCCCTCCCCTCGCCCCTCCTTTCAATTCTTCAGCCTCCCTTCCTTCCCCTATTACTCCCTCCCGCTACTGTCCTTTTTTTTTTTTTTTTTTTTTTTTTTTTATAAAATTTTTATTGAACAATAATTCGGTTACAAGCACGGGCCTACAACCACCAGGGCCGGCCGCTAGGTACAGAATGAAATATACATTTATCAAGGCTGCAGTCAAGTCCCGGGGCGCAGCCCCGTAGTGGCTCCGGATAGTTCTAAAGGAACAGGAGACTTAAGTCCAACAGACACAAAAACTAAAAGAAAAACAAAAGGCGAGGCATAAGGGCAAACAGTGCGGGTCAGGCTTCCTCCGGGGAACTCCAGTGCAGACCATTAAGCAGCCGGCAAAAGGAAGGAGTACCGGGAGGCTGGGGACGGGGGGGGGGGTCAAGGGAGATGAACGTCCATATGTAGTTATTCCAAAAGGTGCCAGGAACCATCAAGGGTCAGGGGGACATGGCGATATCGGTGTCCACCAGGGGGGGCGTACAGATACCCCCGCGATACGCATTCCATTGCCCCCAGATTCTACCCCATGCCCCCGGCATACCACGGGCCACATACACAGTCTTCTCCCTGAACATACACCAGTCCATATTCTCCTTCCATACTGACACGGTGGGCGGCCGTTGGGCGCCCCAAAGCTGCGCTATATCTCTCTTGGCAATCATGTTCCCCAGGGCCGCCCACCGAGTCTGAGCCGCGCTGTAATCATTGGGCTCCCACACATTCAGGACACAGCGACGCACCTCCGGCAGCAGCACAACCCCAGTGACCTGTCCCATAACCGTATGGACCCGGCGCCAGTAGTCCGCCACCTCGCGGCACTCCCACAGGATATGGAGAAAGGTGGCGCTGAGCCCACAACCCCGCCTACAGAGCCCGTCGTCGGAAAATCCCATCGAGACCAAGCGAGGACCCGTCACATACACCCGGTGAAGAATCTTAAGCTGTACCAACCGGAGACGGGCTGGAATGGCGACCTCCTTGGGGGACGACAGTGCAGACTGCCAGTCCTCGTCGTCCAATTCCACCCCATCCCCCGTCCAAGCCTCCCGGAGGCGCACAAAGAGGTCAGCCCGATGATTAATCAGTTTTTTATAAGTTAAAGAAATAGTACTGTCAGGGACATGTCCGTCAAGTATGCGGTCCTCGAGGGGCGAGGAAACCGGGATCTTGGTCCCCTCCCCAAAGACCGAGAGCAGGGCGTGTCGAACCTGGGCATAACGGAAGAACTCCCTGTCCGTAAGCTCGTATTCGGCCTGGAGCTCCGCGAAAGTCTTAACCGTGCCCTTATGCCACAGGTCTCCCACTTTGCTGATACCAATCGTATCCCACTGGTCAAACCCCTTCGTAGTCCAGAGGCTGCCCAGGCGGTCGGAGGCAAACAAAGGAGTAGCACATGTTAGTCGCTCACTCCAGCCCGTGGCCGCAGTGGCAGCCCTCCAGGTCCGCACCGCAATCTTAGTAGGACCCGTAAGGGTCCGGCCAGCCGAGCGGGAGTAAAGTGCCCTGTTATAGTTCCCGCCGGGAAGCAGGAACTTGTCCATCTCATACGCCGGATTCAAGCCAGGCGCATACGTGGCATGGTTAATGGCCGATAGCTGCGAGGCCCAATAGTACCTGCGAATGTCAGGAAGCGCGATGCCCCCGTCGTACCAGGGGAGAGTAAGCTTAGCAAGAGCAATACGCGCCCGCCCGTCCCACACCAGTCTCCTCTGCAGGCTCTCCACCTCCCGAAAGTAGGCCACTGGGATAACGTCGAAGGAGTTCTGGAGTGCATAGAGGAACCTGGGAAGGGACATCATTTTGAACAGCGCGGCCCGACCCAGCGGGGACAGGGGCAGCCTGCACCACCGGGCCGTGTCCTCTCGCAATCGCCGGAGTGGACGCAGGAGATTCTGCTCATAGCGAGCCACCGGGTCCAGCGAAACGTATATCCCCAGGTACTTAAAGCCGCTCAGAGATATTTGGATCGGAAGCCGAGGCGGCAGGAGAGGAGGACCACCAGGGATAGGATAGACGCAGGATTTAGACCAATTGATCGTGAGACCCGAATTGTTCCCAAAGGAAGTCAGAACGTCAAAGAGGACGTTGAGCGACTGCCGCGGTGAGGCGAGATACAGGAGAATATCGTCCGCATACAGCGAGACCCGATCTTCGAAGCCCGGGGCCCACCGGATCCCCCTAAGCGAGGGCTCCCAGCGGAGCCAAGCAGCGAGTGGCTCCAGGGCGAGAGCAAAGAGCAAAGGGGACAACGGGCACCCCTGCCTCGTGCCCCTGCCGAGGGCAAAGGGCCGAGAGACCCGCCCATTCACCACCACCTGAGCCATGGGTCCCGTGTAAAGAAGCTTCACCCAGCCAATAAATCCTTCCCCAAAGCCAAATTTAGCCAAGACAGCCCAGAGGAATGGCCACTCGATGGTGTCAAAAGCCATCGTGGCATCCAAAGAAACCAGCACGGCCGGTTCGGAGAGGAGCTCCGCCCTGGCCAGGGCGCCGTGAAGACGCCGCAAGTTAAGAGCGGTGTTGCGGTGCGGGATGAAGCCGCATTGGTCCGGATGAATAAGATCGCACACGACGCTCAACAAACGATTGGCAAGGACTTTCGCCAGGATTTTAGGCTCTGCATTTAGCAGTGAAATAGGCCGGTAAGAAGTACAGCGGTCTCGCGGCTTGCCCTCCTTGGGGATCACGACTATCGTGGCCAAACGCTGGTCAGCCGGAAGGGAACCCGCCGCAAGAGACTCACGGAACATGCGACTGAGGAAGGGCGCAAGCTTATCAGGGCGCAATTTATATAGCTCAATGGGCAGACCGTTGGGACCCATAGCCTTGCCCGAGCGAAGGGAGCGGATCGCGGTCGCTATTTCATCCGCCGACAAGGGGGCGTCCAGCCGCTCACGGTCCTCAACGGACAGGCCGGGCAAGGCAATGTCCCTCAGTAGAAGGCGAGAGTCGTCCTCATCTCTGTCCGTCACTGGGGAGTACACAGCCCGGAGGTGGTCGGCGAAACATTCCACAATCTCATCCGGCTCAGTCACACACACACCATCCGCAGCACGCAACTCCGGGACCACACGATTCACTCTCTCCTTTTTGTCCAGCCACGCAATCAACTTTCCCGCCTTGTCCCCGGCGTCGTACAGTCGACCCTGCTGCTCCCTATACATAGTTTTGGCCGCGTCAGTGACCAGGGACCTATATTCAAACTGTTTCAGGCTAAGGGCATGGAGCCCGTCCGGAGTGACATTCGCCTCCAAGGCCGACTCCAGCCCCGAGATGTCAGTCTCCAGCCTCACCACTGCCTCACTCCTGACCTTCTTAGCCACCACTATCTGGGAGAGGGCGTGTCCGCGGATCACGGTTTTAAAGGCTTCCCACAGGGACATTGCAGACGACACCGACCCCTCGTTATCAAGGAAGTATTGGTCCATAGCCTTAACCAGGCTGTCGCGAGTCGTAGGGTCTCGCAGGTACCATGGGTTAATGGGAGCGATCCGCCCTGCAGACCGCGACCCAGTGTCAAAAAGAAGCCACAGCGGAGAATGGTCGGAGATACCCCGCGCCAGGTGTCTGACCTCTCTAATCCGACCAGTCTGCGCCGCGGGCATGAGGAAGTAGTCTAACCTAGAGAGACTCCCATGCGCCCCCGAGTGAAAGGTGAACTGACATTGGGTCGGATGCATTAATCTCCAGCTATCCACCAGGCCGAAGGTCTCCAACATCCCACCCAGCCATGCCTGGGCAGCGGGGAGGGTCCTTGGTGGGTGACGATCCAGTTCACCCGAAACCACAGAATTAAAGTCCCCGCCCATGAGCAGGAGGCTGTCCGGAAGGTCAAGCAGCATTCGACCCAAGTCAGTGAAGGTGGAGTTCTGGAGGCCCGGGGGGACGTAGACTGAAACCAGGGTAAGGGGCTGCCCCTCCCACCTCCCAATCAAACACACATAGCGCCCTCTGTCATCCGAGACTATCTTAGTGATCTCCACCGGAAGGGAGGTTCGCAGGAGAATGCCCACCCCCCTGGAACCAGTTGTGAAACCAGAGTGGGCTACGAGGCGATATCCCCCCCTGTTCATTGCATGACAAACATTACCAACCAGATGCGTCTCCTGGAGAAACACCACATCAGGAGTCAAACGACGCAAATATTGCAGCACTACACCCCGCTTGATACGGTCCCCCAACCCATTGACGTTCCATGACATAAGCCTCAACCCGTCCCCCCCCATCCCCTCCAATAGATCAAGGGTCCCCCAGCCTGCAGCACAGTTCCCAGATGTGGACAAAAATCAATACCTCGCCCTGTAAACAAAAAACACACAACAAAACAACCCCTCCTCCCCCCCAACCCCACCCCAAGTCCAACTCCCCCCACCCTGCACCCCTGCGGGCCAAAAAACCCCCCCAACTTGCAGTGTGCCTGTCGCCCCACTAACCCCATTCTACGAAAAGACCCCGGAGGAGGAAAGGGACCCGTCCCCGCCCGCCCCCCTCACAGGTCCTGGTGAAACACAATATACAAAAGAAGTAAGACCCAACTGAACAGTGCAAAACGGCAAAATCAAGGACCAAAAGTCATTCTAAAGGGGACCCGTCACCTGCGGTGCCCGCAGAGGGTCCGGGACGGCCACCTCCGTCCGGCAGCGAGTCCAGCCAGTCACTTGCGGCCACAGGAGAGTCAAAAAAGGCTGTCCGATCCCCATGTTCCACTCGGAGTTTTGCAGGGTAGAGCATCGAATACTTTAGGCCCAGCTCGCGGAGACGACGCTTCACCCCTTGGAATCCCATCCGCTGTTTCTGGACCAGTTGCGTGAAGTCCGGGTAAAAATTGATGGTCGAGTTCTCGTGACGAACCGGGCCGTGGGTCCGTGAGGCCTGCAGAATAGCGTCGCGGTCCCTGTAGTGGAATAGTTTGGCCACGATAGGCCTCGGGGGGGCCCCTGGCCGTGGCCGACCGCCCGGAACTCGATGGGCCCGCTCCACGGCAAAGAACTTACTTAGGCCAGCCGGGGACAACTGTTGCAGGATAAGTTCCTCGACCACGAGGTCAACCGGGCGGCCGTCGGAGGACTCCGGTACACCTATGACGCGGATGTTGTTGCGTCGGGCCCGTCCCTCGAAGTCCTCAAGCCGCCGGGCCATATGATCGTTGACCACCCTGATGTCTCCAAGCGCGGCCCGCAGATCCGACACCTCCGCACCGAGGGTGGAGGTCCGTGTATCGAGGGCCTGGACCCTCTCGTTAGTTTTGGAGAGGTCGGCCCGGATCAGGGTGACATCAATCGCGACGGTGTCGATCTTACGGGCCAGGGCCTCGTATTGCGTGGCGATGGTTTCCCTGATGCCAGCAATGGCGCCCATAATGTCCTGCAGGGAAAGTTCCGTAGAGACGTTCGTGCCTCCCCCTGCAGCGTCCGGGGGGAGGCCAGCAGCGCCAGGGGACCCTCTGCCCTGGGTGTAGCAGTCCATGTTGTTGCTCTGGACCGCTCCCCCGCGGAGGGAGGCCTTGGTCTTGCGCCCCTCGGGACCCCCTTTGCCCCCCATGTGAACACGGTCACTCAAGGGGACCTCCAATCAAGAGGTGTAAGGGCACCAGCAAGAAGACCTCAAAATGTCGGTATAGGGGGTCCGAGGCGATAGGCACTCTAGTGGCAGGTGGAGGAAAACCTCGTGCAGAGGCCCAGGAAGCACCTCGCCACCCCGAGCGCACCCGCCAGCTGGTCTCCTGAAGTCCAAAACCGAAACCGAAAGTGGTGGATCGGCAACTGGCACCGCGCTGAAGCCGCTGTTGTTCAATTGCAGCCCGGCCCCACGGGTCACCTTCACCCCGGTCACCTCCGTCGGGTGGGTCCCAAAAGTTCCGACGACGACAACTCAGGATTCCCAGGCCCGAGTTGATTTTTGAAAAGAGATATGTGCTCAGCTGGTCTTCATCTCCCAGATTCCATAAACCACATCAGGATATTCTCAGGATAAATTCCGAGGAGCAGAAAGGGTCCGGGGAGCCCTGTGCTCACGCGACCATCTTGGATGCGCGCTAGGCTCCTCCTCGCTACTGTCCTTTTTATCACCTCCGTGCTTCACCACCCTTGCCTGTCTTACTATTTGGAGCCCGTCTTTCGCCCTCGCTTCCTTCACAACCGAGTTCCCCCTTCCTAATCATCACTTTACCCCTCCTCTCCTCCCCCTCCACCCTTCTCAACCCTCCCCCTTCTTTCCACATCTCTTCCCATCTTCAGTCCCAATGGCGACCACCTTTACATTTCACTCTCTCCTTTTACCTTCGCCTCAAGTGACGGTTTCTTCTTCTCTCACCAATTAATTTTCCTTCCTCATACCCTAGCCATCCTGCCGACCCCCCTCCTCCATCGATCTTTACAACCCTCCTTATTGTCCCTGTCCACGTGCTGCATTGCTTGCCTTTTCTTTTGCATCCTCTTGGACTAACTCCAAGAGTGTTACCACTATTGCAGTCACAGCTGAGATGGAAATGTGTGTAGGCGCATGGACCCTCAACCGCACACTCACTCCCAAACAGAGATAATGGGATTGAGACCACTGGCTGAGAGCACTGGTAACCCCCACTGCTCTAAAATCTGACGCTGTACAATAAACATCTGTTATTCAGCGCCAAGATACCCTTGGGCGAACCTGCGCTATACAAATACACGGTATGTTATGTTATTTTATGTTATGTGCAATAGCCACAATACCCGGGCACTATAATTAGTGTCTTGAAGGGTCACTTCTCATGGTGAACTGAGGATGAAAATGTACTTGTATCACTGCTACGCTTGCTTTTCTCAGGAGTGTCCAGTTTGTGTCTACTAGGGCTGGACCAATGCCAGATTTTCGAGCACAACCTTTTCTTTGCAATGACCACACAGGCAGTCCCCTCGCTGAGCCCAGGATACGTGTGGAACGGTAATCGCTGCTGTCAGCATGTGAATGCAATTGCAATATTAAGTTAAACGTGAAATTTAAACGGAACTGTCCCGACATTGATTACCTCAAGGGGCTGGCTGCACTGACCCACAGTCTTCGCTGCACAGTTAGATTTTGCATGGGCTCGGATGCTACTTCGTCACTGCTCTCAGTCACATCAGTCTTCCGTCCTGGAGTAAAGAGGGCAGAGCACATAAAAGTAAGCACCTCGAACTCCAGCCAGTGTGCCGCCAGGCCAGCTTGTGCTGCATATGGCCCGCCTTTATGTGTCCTGTCTGACCTGCACAGCCATTGGGCAAATCCTTACAGTCACTCTGTTGACGTTACGTCACATGAATCAGAATGCTACTGGGACGGAAGGGGTATAATGTATCTAGAGAGGAGCGCAGCTTAGTCAGCCTCCAAGCCACGAGCAGCGCAGACCAGCACTGCTTGCGCTGCTCAGACAGTACTGCAAATTACTATACCTCAGTGCTCCAGATTGACACTGAGGGAAGCGCTGGAATGCGTGATTATTTTTAACACGTTGATGTGTGGCACTTGGCAGGACTGGGGTGCCCCTGGAGTGCGGGGGCCGCCCGCACCGTGGGGGCTGCAGGTTCCTGTGTTACGCCCCTGCAGCTTCTTCTTCCCATCCTGCCCAGGATGAGCCATCAGGATGCTGATGGGCACTCAAACACTTCTAACTGTATTTTGTGTGTGGCTGTCTCGAGGGAATGCACAAAGTGAAGCTGTCACCCATTCCAGACATGTATTGGAGACAGGCTGAAGATGCACACAGCTTTAAGAGCAGAGAAATTGCCACTTTCTAAAACTAGCATTTCTAAAATAGTAATGTCAAATCCCACTTTACCAGTAAAGAGGATTTGTCATTTCTTCTTCTGGTTGACATGGGCACTTTCTCCCTGGTGGCTATAGACTTTTTCATATTGCTTGTTATGGACGTTTTTGTGATGTTTGCTATGGATGTAGTTCTCTTTGTTATGGACATTATTCCTCCTAGTTGCTATGAAAGTTTCCTATCATGGTTCCTCTGGGCATTATCCCACCTGAGTGTGATGGCCATAACTCTCCCTGGTTGCCATGGGCATTTTTTCATGGTTTCTATGGACATTATTCTTCTTAGCTACTATGAATATTGTTTGCCTTGATAGTTATGGGCATTTTTCTTCATGGCTGCTTTGGAAATTTTGGAAAAGGAACAATTAATGGACAGAATGCAGAACAATGTCATACATTCACCCTGGTACAGAGATCTGGGCCTAAATCCATCATTTTATTGCTCACCATGTCATTCCAGTTTGAATCCAGCCATATGGAAATCAGTCGTGACCCTGTGCCTCATGGGAACAGTCCAGCCTGAACTGCCAGGCCAGGCCCTCCCTGGACTGGAAACAAGCATCCTTGGACTGGTTTCGGGGTTTCACCCCTCATCAGCCAGGATAGGTTGACTCCAGTGGCAAAGAGAGCACTGGACCCACGATTGGGAATACCCGTCCCACTCAGGGTGACAAATGCAAAAAGAACAATTGATGGACAAAATGCAGAACCAGGAGCGGCTGCTCCATAAGGGCGTAGAAGAGACGCCCACTGTTTTCTAGCAGTGCAAGAAGCAGAAAATAAAATGGTATTTTAAATACCATTTTATTTTCAGCTTCTTGCGCTGCGAGAAAGCAAAAGGCAGGGGTATGTTCCTGCTTGGGGTGGGCGGAAGGGTATGCCTGGTTGGGGGTGGGCGGGCGGGCGGGCGGGCATGTGGGCGAGTCGGGGAGGAGTAGCTTGCACCACTCTGAGTGGCCTGACTGTTTGGTCGGCCCTGGGGCCCACCAAAGCAGTCTTAGGCACTCTATATTTTCTCTATGTAGGCTGCATTCAGTCTACATAGAGAAAATGGCCTCCCTACAGGTGCCCGGCTGGGCGCTGTCCGGGACCCCCATCAATCACAACGCTGCCCATGCAGCATTGTGATTGGCTTACAGGAGGGGAGGGACTAGGGAGCATGCACGTTCCTGTTCAGGAGCAGCGGAGGCGGAGCGGACCCGGCCCAGGAGCAGAGGCGGCGCAGACCCAGCCAGGTAAGGTTTCATTTTTATTTTATTTTAACGTCCACCCCCTCCACCCCGCGTGACCCCTCCCCCGTGAGTATTGCGAGCCGCGACTGCCTGGGGGAGGGGCCCTTCATCAGCCTGCAAAGAGCCTCCAACATTTTCCGTCACACCACTGCCTTGCACTGGACTTATTCTTAGTACACGCACTGCACTCACAGCTGTGCCATCCTTTTCAATTTGACTCTTGCACCGAACCTGTGTCAAGCAAACTGCGGGCCCATGCAGTCCATGCACTTCTGAAAGCCTCTCTGCCTCTTCCTGGGTGTTGGTGATCTGGTGGATGGCAGGGGAAAGAGGGCCCCCCATTTACACAGTGAAGTGCCTCGTGCACATAGTGAAACTCTGCACTAAGGTTGTGTGGGTGCACTATATGTGCCAGGGGGTCAGAAATTGTTCTCGTCCCCTGGGGGTGCCAGATTAGACTCCCACGCCCATTGTCTTTCACAGCACAGCCTCTCGCATGCTAACGAGTGGGAACATCACACGCGTCAGTCGCAGGACGTTGGTGACTTCCTGTGACTTGTTCCCCGATAGTGTTGGCTCTAATACAGTTAAATAATAAGGGATTGCCTCTAGTTAATGGCGTTTCAACCTCCCATTCGACGCATAAATCATTTTTTGAAAGTTGTTTTTGTGTTAAACTTTGCAGTTACTTGAAGTTTAACATAAACTGACAGGATTTGGGATTGTTTGGGCTGAAAGTTTTCTGTGGTGCCCTGCGGTGAGACCATTCCGTCTGCTCGTGATGTAATTACTGTTTTTCTCTACTTGATGAGGGTGCTCTTGGCACGTGCATGCGAGAGCTGCTTCACACTGTGCCTTGGGTGAGAGGCCGGATGGCTTCCGTCTGCGCTGCCCTGTTATTGGTTGATGCAAAAACAACAGTTGATGGACAGAATGCAGAACAATGTCATACATTCACCCCAGTACAGAGTTCTGGGCCTAAATCGTTTTTTGCTCACCATGCCATTCCAGTTTGAACCCAGCCATATGCAAATCAGTCTTGACCCTGTGCCTCATGGAAACATTCCAACCCAAACTGCCAAGCCATGTCTTCCCTGGACCGGAAACAAGCATCCTGGGACCGGTTTCGGGTTCATAATCCTCATCAGCCAGGCTATCTTGAATCCAGTAGCAAAGGGAACCAGGGACCCACGTATGGACATACCCTGCCAACTTAGGGCGAACCAAGCAAAACCAAAGGGGATGATGGATGGAGTGTTGAACGTTGCAAGCACTCACCCCCAGTCAACTAATCTGAGTTTAATCCATAATCATTCTTTAGCTCACTCCGCCACCCCAGTTCAGACATGTCCATATGCAAATCAGTCTGACCCTGTGCCTCATGGGAACAATCCAGCCTGAACTGCCAAGCCATGTCTTCTCTGGACCGGAAACAAGCATGAAACCCCAAACCGGTCCTAGGATGCTTGTTTCCGGTCCAGGGAGGACCTGGCTTGGCAGTTCGGGATGGACTGTTCCCATGAGGCACAGGGGGTGAATGTTTTGATTTGTTCTGCATTCCGACCATCAATTGTGTGTCTTTTGCTTTCTCGCCATAAGTGTGCCAGGTATGCCCAGACGTGGGTCCTGGGCTCACTGTGCCACTGGAATCAAGCTACCCTGACTGAAGAGGGGTGAAACCCCGAAACCGGTCCTAGGATGCTTGTTTACGGTCCAGGGAGGACCTGGCTTGGCAGTTCGGATGGACTGTTCCCATGAGGCACACGGTCAAGACTGATTTGCATATGACCAGGTCTAAACTGGGGTGGCATGGTGAGCAATAGAATGATGGATTTAACCCAGATGTCTTGACAGGGGGTGAATGTTTTGATTTGTTCTGCATTCCGTCCATCAATTGTGTGTCTTTTGCATTTATTTTTGTTGGCCATAGGACTCTGCATATGTCATCACTGCTAACCAGTGCTAAAGTGCTTGTGCTCTCTCACACACCTGTTTGGCATATTTAATGCACTTTTAAGTCCCTTGTAGAATGGTATACCATATACCTAGGACCTCTAATTTAAATGCTACCAGTTGGCTATCAGCATCTATTGTGCCACCCACTTAAGTAGCACCTTAAAACATGTCCAAGGCCTGCCATGTCAGCCTAGATGCAGATTGTAAATTGCCATGTCGACTTGGCAGTAAAACCTCCTAGCCAAGCTTTAACCTCCCCTTTTATTACAAATAAATTATCCCTAATGTAGACCCTGGGTAGTCCATGGGGCAGGGTGCTGTATAACTAAAAGGTTGGGCATGTACTTTTAAAGTTTTACATGTCCTGTTAGTGAAAACCCCCTAAATTGGTTTTTAACTACTGCCAGGCCTACCTCTCCCATAGGAGAACATTGGAGTTACCGTATTACATTGTATTAGTGTAATTTCCAAATGGGAACAGGTAACCCATTCATGTTTGCTGTCTCTGGAATTGCAATGAAAAATCCTAACTTATGGTGAAGTCAGATTTTAAATTACAATTTTTAAAATGCCACGTTTTTAAAGTTGCCATTTTCTTGCCTTAGCCATTTGATGCCTGCAGCCCATCTCTGGGTCACTTGACTGGATTTTGTGTATTCCTTTTAGACAGCCACACACAATGGGGAACCTAGGTGTGACTAAATGGGCCTTCACTGGCAGGATAGGAGGCAGAAGCTGGGCTCAGCCTCACTTACACTTGAATGGGCTGTGTCCTGTCTCCACACAAAGGGCTGCATACTACCTGTAGTTAGTCTGGAGCCAGGTCCAAGAAGGCAGGGCACATGTGAACTTCAAATGCATGCCTCTAGAAGCTTTTCCCACTTCAATGACTCAACTGGGTATAAATACTGGACGTCAGACACTAACTCTTCAGTACACTTCTGGACCTGTGGATACTCTTCCAGGAAGAAGGACTGCTGTGCTGCTGAAAGGACTGCCACTCAGCTGGACTGCTGTTCTGAAGGAACTGCTGTCCTGCTGTGCTGACCTGCCTTTATCCTTGTTGTGTGGGTGAGAAGAGAACTAGACCTGCAACTTCATGCTTCAACCCAGGACACCAGAGTCACTCCAAGGGCTAGTCTGCCAGCCTCCTGATCTGAGCATCAGGGGCATAAAAAGCTCCACAGCATCCAGCACCAGCCCTTGGCCCCAGCTGCAGTGAGTTCCTGGGCCCCCAAGTGGTGCCCCTCAGGTCCTGGACATATAGTGTGGCTCAGGTAGCTATTTTTAAGATTTTGGACTTCCGTGAATGGGCCAGTTCGCACTGAGACCTCGTTGCTTGCACTTTGACTCTATGCAAAGTTCCGGCAGCCACCTCTTTGCAGTACAGCATCGAGCACTAGCGAGGGACCGCCAATGCTCTAGCAACGCCGCCCTCAACGACTGGCCTGCTCTGCACACTACTCTGCAGCTCCTGCATCACTCTCCCTGCTCTTCATGGCCCCCTTCATCATGAATGGTACTCTTGCCATGCATTTGAGAAGGTAAACTTCAGCAGGCCTAACCTGGTGTCTGTAGCCAACCTGCACTGCATCCTGGTCGGCCTGAAAGTGGGTCTTTGACCCGATGCAGTGCGATCAGATATCTCTAGTTGCTGCTTTGTGCTTTTTGGTACTATTTTCACTAAACTCTATAAAACGTTTTGTCGTTTTGGTCTTGCTTTATTTATTAAATGTTACTCTATTTTCTAACTTTGTGGGATCCTTTTTGGTTGTGTTTTTCACTTTATTACTGTTTGAAGTGTTGCACAAATACTTTTACACTTTGCCTCTAAGTTAAGCCTGACTGCTCTGTGCCAAGTTACTAGGGGGGATGAGCACTGGTTAGTTTTGGGTTGGTTTGTGCCTCACCCTGACAAGAATTGTGATTGCTGCTTGACCAGGGCTCACACCCCAGTGAACCAACAACCCAACTTCTTACAGGCGATCAAGATCTGGGTTAGGTTTCCATAAGTAGCAGAGCAGCTACCTCACTACGATCGATTAAAAGTCATCCTTTAAGCTAAGCTATTGCCCATCTGCATGCACAAGCTTCAGCCTGCCTCAGGCATGACAGACAAGATGCCTGCGCAGTGGCATCATCATAAACCATGCTGTGCATAGGCCTTCACTGTGGACACACGAAAGTGAGGTGCAGGGGTGGTGCACTCACCCTTATAGCCTGCCCTATGCCCGTAAGTTGGGCTCAAGCCAAGATGGCAGAAGACAACTAAAACAGGAATGATATCACTACTGGCTGAACAGTCCAGGAAATTCGAATCATCTGAGTGGGCACCAAACAATGCTTTGTGGGTTCCTAGTCAGAAGCTCTAGAAGTCAGTGTTCTGTGACCATCTGATTAGAGATCCTTGTAGAATGGGTCATCTGGTTGGTGGCTCCAAGTGCTTAGCCATCTGGTTGGGGATACATGACTACCTCCAACATTTCCTTCATCCTGAGGTCTACAATAAGACAAAAATTGCTTGTTATGGCTAACAGAGTGTGCAGGGACTTAATCCTCCAATTGCACCCCGCTTGGGCCATCAGGAAGGTGACAAATAGCACCAGGTAACCAGGACAAACATACCAACTTCAGCTACTGGTCATTAGGGAGGCACAGAGCATGCATAATGCTATTGAGAACTGGAGAAGAAGGTTCGGAGGATCCCTGACTTCATCTCCATGAGGCCTGAAGGCACCTCAGGGCTGACAGTCCTATGGATGCAATATAATACAGTAACTAATTGACTAAAGCTGCCAGTCTTCAGTAGAGAGAGAGTGCACAGAGTGCCACTGGGGAATCCAATGTTGTCCTTGGGGCTGGTGCTGCCTCGCTGCAATATCGGCCCCCTGTTACAAAAGCAGCTGCATGTTGTTTTACACACACACCCCTCCTCTCCCGCATGGCCTGACTCAATTGCCAGGGCCGGTTTACATTCCCAGTCCGGCTCTGTACCACAAGCAATGCTTCTAGTCTTACTAGCTGGCCGTTTTTTAGTCTTGCTGGCTATCGCGTAAGCGATCGCTCAGCGAGACTCTAGTAAAGGGGCTCCCAAAAGTGCTCCCAAAAGTGGATTGCATGGCGAGCACGCGCACAATCACGTGCATCGTGCCGCCATGCAACCCGTTTGGCATCCTACTTCAAAGGGTCCGCTCCCCCGCCTGGAATGCGCTCCCCCGCCCCCGCCAAGCGCGCGCGCCACGCTCCGCTGGGCTTGTCTTGTTAAAGATAGGGATGTTCTCAATGGAGCAGTATGGTGTCTGGCGACCTTGTGAGGCTGGATTAAGGACACTAAAAGATGATGGAGTGAAGGGTAAAAACATGTAATTGGGGCATTATTTTGCTATCGTTTTCCAAAACATTTTTGCAATTGGAGTCACAGGACTCAGAATATGCAGATGTTGCAAAGTTTTTCTCTGGAGAAATTCCTGTAACTCTCGGAAATACTACGATTACTGCCCATATGCCATGACATTTTCTGCAAGTTAATTTCCATGTAAAAATTGCACTTTCAAGCCCGTTTTGGATAGTTATGAGAAAATACAGATCGACAAAAGCTAAAACTTTCAAAATGCGGAGGATAACGTTTGTAAATTTAAGATGTGAAAAAAATATTTTAGCTTTAATTCGTGGTTTACAATTAAAGTTTGTATATCTCCAATTATATGAAATTGCTAACTTTGCTCTTTGTTTACATTTCTGTTTTTTTATGGGTTCCATAGTTATTGCATGCTTGGACTCCATAAGTGATTGGTCATATGCCAGGAAGTATGTATTAGAAAGAGTGTCTTTGGCCTTCATACTTTAAATATGCATCCACACTCCTGCATGTTGCTTGCACAGTCTCACTTAACATCAAGAAGGTGTGGCTCGTGCCGTGGCACAAGCTCATATAATCTGAGGGAGTATCCCTTGGTGCTCCCATCCTTTCCTTTTATGACATCAAATAAAGTGAAATCACATGACTGTTGTCTCTTAAGCCATTGCATTTATTTTATAGTGGTAGTGGAGATGACATCACCAGTTTATTCTGTAAACCTTCTCATCTAAATACCATATCGATTCGAAGGATCATTCTGTGAATCAAACATTGCAATATATGGAACATTCATATGCTTACGAGTACCCAGTTCAGTAGGCTGGCCTTATTCTAGGGGGATCTTTCCTTAATTTGTCCCCAATGCAAAACCAAACTGTTACATAACGTTGGCAGTATATGTGGGTGAGCATTATTTGCATAGGCCTTGCCATTATGCACACTATTGACAGTTCTGATGCATGCACTTTTCTTGCCAGCAGACAACTATAAACTCCACCAGGCATTATTTAATGGATGCAAAGTCCTCAAGGGTGGTACCATAGTTACCACTCATGGAAACTCAATGACATTTATATAATGAAAGCCTCAGTGGTTAATATGTAAAACAAAAACACACAAAAAAAAGTGCCAGTGCTCTCGTCAGGAGGCAGCTTGCACCAGCCCATTTCTCCTGTTAGTGCCGCCTAAAACAGAACCAACTATTAACCATGAAAGCTGAGGGAGGATGTGGTGTAATGGCCAGTACTGCTGACTTCAGAGATGGGGAATCAGGTTTGAGTCTCCGCGTGGGCTCAACTTCCTGTGATTCTGGGCAAATCACTTAATCTCACTGTAAATAAAAGTGCCCTTAACTGGTGCTCATGAAACGCCACTGTTGATGATTAAGTGGTGGTGCTGAGCACCAGAAACCACCGGCTCAAATTAAGCACTGAAAAGGCTAAATCTTTGGAATGATATCTCATACTCGGTGCATCACAACATCAGGGTTGGTGAACGCCACTGCAGAATACGATCACTGCGTATCTCGTTGTAAAAGCTGAGGCAGCAGAAAGCAGCAGAACGCAGGTCCCTTGGACATCACTGACAGTGAAAGGTGAAGACAAACATGTAGTGTAGCTGGTGAACAAGGGTATGATAAAACAAGCATTTGCAATGCAATAGGTCTCGCATTTACGCGAGTGTAAGCTATTGGCATTGTAAATGACAATGCCTTTTATTTGTTTTAGAAATGAAAACGAAAACAAAAATAAAAGGCATTGTTATTTGCAATGTCAATAGCGCATACTCGCGTAATGCGAGACTTATTGCATTGCAAATGCTTTTTGCTATTTCTGTTGCTGAGCACTTCTAATGCATGGCTTCATATTCTCACACGTTTTGCACTCGGATTTGCCAGGGAGAGCACTAAAATTGAAGAATCTTTTACAAATAAAATACGATTACCTTAGTACTGGTAACTAATATAATTTTGATACTCATGGTACCCCAAATAACTAGACCTAATTGCCTAAGTATTAAAGAGTAGTGACCATATGAATGCTCACCTAAATTAAAATCCATTTATTTTTATTCCCATCCTTGCATATTGTCCGTTATTATTATTTTCACAATTGAATACATCTTGTTCTAAACATGTGAATGTTAGTAGACACAATTGTGTATCTCAGCATTTAAAATACATTATCTTACCGTCTTCTGAAATAGACAGTACTTGTTATTGGATTGCACTAATTTAATCTCTCAACCGTAACACCATCCTATCGTTTCGACACCTGTCATCATGCTTTTACTTTATCTTGTTTTCTTACTAATTTTTAATACCTTAACATTTTGAATTCCTTTTTAGGTCTCTCCTGCGAAAGCTCTTGTATTACATTAGTTTTTTTGTAAAAAGGTGCTTAGACCCAGGCAATAATTTACCTTTACTTACCTTTGGCTGGCTCCCACGTGTCTCCCATTTCACTTTACTTTTCCTTGGCTGGTTCCCACATGGGGGCCGATTCCGATCCTGGAAAAACCGGGTACGAATCGTCGGACGGAGCGTTTTCTCTGTCCGACTCGTACCCGGAAAACCACCTTTACAAACCCGCAAGTACGATTCGTACGGAAATACCATTTCTGTACGAATCGTAAAAAACACCGACCGGCTAAAAGATAACCACAAATCGGATCCGGGACACCGCGTACACGACATTCGCACGGAGTCAGGCAGCGTTTTACGGATCAGCAAGTACGATTCGTACCCACAGCACTTCGCACGGCAAAATTTTTACGGGACCCAAAAAGTGCCAGAAAAGCTAAGTACGCCGCGATGCACGACGAAAAGGGGGCCCGGTATGCACCATATCCCCATCCCTACATGTCCGCACCGTAACCCCAGCCCCCCGTACGTCCGGAGCGTACCCCCAGCCCACCCCTGTAGGTACGCGCCGTACCCCCAGCCCACCCCGTAGGTACGCGCCGTACCCCCACCCCCGTAGGTACGTGCCGTATCCCCACCCCCATAGGTACGGAGCATACCCCCACCCCCGTAGGTACGGAGCATACCCCCACCCCCGTAGCTACGCGCCATACCCCCACCTCCGTAGGTACGGAGCGTACCCCCACCCCCGTAGGTATGGTCCTTACCCCCACCCCCGTAGGTACGCGCCGTACCCCCACCCCGTAGGTACGGAGCATACCCCCACCCCCGTAGGTACGGTGCGGACCCCCACCCCCGTAGGTACGGAGTGTACCCCCACCTCCGTACCTACAGGGGTGGGGGTCCGCACCATACCTACGGGGGTGGGGGTCCGCACCGTACCTACGGGGATGGGGGTACGGTGCGTACCTACGGGGGTGGGGGTACGCTCCGTACCTACGGGGGTGGGGGTACGGCGCATACATGGGGGGGCTGGGGGTACGGCGCGTACCTGGGTGGGTGGGCTGGGGGGGTGTTTGGCACGTATGCGGGCACATGTTTGGACGTCTCCATGGTTGCTATGGGAGTTCGCTCCGTACGGTGTTTGTACCATACGGTTGTGCATTCGGACGGACGGGACGGATCGTACTTGCGCGTTCGGACTTCAGTTTCCCGATTCGTACGTAAAACTGTCCGGGGACGTGTCGGACACTTTTTCCGACCCGAGGACGTGTCGGGGAATTTTCCCAATGCGATTCGTATGGATTTTTTAACATACGAATCGTACTTGCCAGTTTGTACGGGACTTGTACGATTGGTACGTAAAAAAATCCGGATACGATTCGTACGGGGAATATTTTTAACGGATCGGAATCGGCACCATGGTTCCCATCCCACTCTTGTTTCCTTGCTAGTCAGCACCTCCTCCTCCCCTCCGTTGTTGTGCCGTGGACCCTGGACCAAGTACTGCTTCCGGTTGCCAGTGTCCTTCCACTCGCTGCATGCTTCTGGAGGTACTTTTTTTTAAATGACAGTGGGAGCGCTCCTGTGCTGTCCATTATTGCGACATGAAGCTTCGAATCAGTTTCTGCTGCATGGCCGCAACTGTGCATGTGGCAAGAAGAGCTGTGCACACAACAGCGTCTGTCGTGCAGCGCCCCTCTCACGCAATGTGCCCCCCCGAGTAAAGCCATCCATTCATGCACCATATTGAATGCAATGTAACTTTTTTGAATTACCCAATGACCTCTCCCTTACTGCACACAAACATACACATCTTTCCGTTCGCTGTGCTGGAGTGCACATCCCAGCATGCAGCGAGACACAGCCTCAGGCTCGAATAACGTCTACTATCAATCAGTTCATATACATATTAGAGCCATACTTTTGATCTGTTTGGTTTCTGAAATGTTTTATTATCTGTAAAGACACCAGTGGCGTATCAATTCCCTGCAGCCTCTGCGGTGCGGTAGTGGACCCTTAGCTCCCGGACACCCTCTCCGGCACTGTGCACAGGCAGCGGGCTCCTAGCCCGAGAGCTCCTGACTGGATCCAGAGCATTGGGGGCCCCCTCCATATCCAATGCTAGGGGGACACCTCAAGTTATGTTTCGCCACTGTAAGACACCCTGGGTCCAATTAAACCCTCATGCTTTTTATGCTACATTTTGTATATAAATCTGTTAATTTACGCACCGCTTTATAATGTGTCTTTTCTTTAATTCCCTAACATTATCATTGTCATGGTACTCTAAATTTTGGCATGAACTTCAAAACATGCAGATGTTTTTGAGCCTTGAAAGTGTGACACAATACAGCTCAATATATAGAACATATAAAAAACTTTATGATCAAGAGGGTAGCAGAGGGAGGATATGGCGCTACGGCCAGAGCTGCTGACCTTGCAGCTGAGGAGGTTCGAGTCTGGGCGTTGGCTTAACCTTTGTGATTCTGCGTGAATCATTTAATCAACAAGCATTTGCAAAGCAAATAGGTTTCGCCTCTGTGAAATCTATTGTTTTTGTTAATTTATTTTTAAGAACTGTTGCATAGCGGCGCTAGCTTCTGTACAACATGGCTTAAAATTTTAGAAAAAAGTGATATCACACGGCCAGAGTTGACCACGTCTTAGCTATTTTTTTTAATAAAGCACTGCTGTGTTTACATTGACAAAACCAATAGAGGCGAAACCTATTGGCTTTGCCAAAGCTTGTTTAATCTTACCGCAGTTTTAGTATCTGAACACTTAGTAACTCTTATTTATGTTTGAAAAATGCTTTTTTTAAATTTTATTCAAGAAAAAAATATTGTTAAGTATGCCTTGATATGGAACTGGAACTAATTTTTCTGTTGGTCAGTACTGATTTTTTTGCAAATTACTTTCAGTCAATAGGTGCTTGACTTTTTACCTTTAGGAACTGTACAGTGCTCTGAAACCTGGCTGGGAGGTGTTCGCACGATAGAAAATAAAACTTAACAGTAAATAGGTTTGACGTTTTGGCATGGAGAGTCTAGATTTTTTTGCGGTTTTATATACTGTTAAGTTGACCCAAAGGTACTGGAGTGCTTCACATGAGCACCAGTTACATTATACATTCTGTTTTTAAGGCAGGGGTGTTTAGGTGATTTGCCCAGAATCACAGGATGTTGAGGCAATGCAAGGACACAAGCCTGGCTCCCCAGTTCCGAAGTGGGAGGCTGTGGCCTTTGTGCCACCACCTCTACTCAATGCTATGGATAACGCCCCCACCCCTAGATTTCTGGGACTTGTATTTCATGTAACAACTCAGCGGAACTCATTAAACCAAAATATCAGGACACAAATGTTGAGCAAAGAAACAGACTTCATCATGGTATCCCCGAGCTGGTTAGTACGAACAATTTACCTAGTGTTAGAGGCGGGCGAGCCACTGAAGGCTCTACCCGAATGCCTGGCTCTGGCTTAGCTCAAAGTCCTCTTGGGACCTAAAGCCCAAAACAAGCGAGTCTTCATGTAGCTTCTTCCTGCTGCCCACTCTCAACCCTTTTGTGCCAAGTCATAAAAACAAGCATTGGTAAATACATTAGGTTTCACCTATGTGATTAATAATACGCTGTTTTTTGTTGTGAGTTGTAGCTTGCTGAGTAGAATATAAGTTACAGAATGTCTGTTAAACTGATATGACTTCTTTATGCACAAAAAGGCAATATATTGTGCTGTTGCCAGTAGTATAGTGTGGGTAAGTAATAGAAAAATGAAATGAAAGAGGAAAATATTAGAATTAATTGATGTAATAGCAATATTATGTGTTTAGAGGACAGGGCCAGCTTTAGGGCTGGTGGCGCCCTGTGCGACAATGTTTCTTGGCGCCCCCCAATGACCACCTCCACCACTGATTCTCACTATCACACTTTAACAGTGCCCCCGCAAGTCTCCATAACCACACCCTCTCAGATGTATTTAATTAGCTATATAGTGCCACCTATACCAGTGTAGGGTGTCAAAGCACTTTACATCACACACACATTGCACAGAGCCAATCAATCCTATGTGTGTAAATTAGTTTATACCAAGGGGCCGATTCCAATCCGGGTCGGAAAGCACTCCGACCAAGCCGGATCCTGGGTGTTTTCCGACCGATCCGGACTCCTGCAGTCCGACCGAGCGAGTTCGATGCAGCCGTATGCTGTCGGACTCGGTTCGGTCGGACTCCTATAGAAGTCAATGGGAGCCGGTCGTACGACGCGTACATGGGCTCCCATTGACTGAATGGGTACGTC
This sequence comes from Triturus cristatus, assembly GCF_964204655.1. NCBI lineage: Eukaryota > Metazoa > Chordata > Amphibia > Caudata > Salamandridae > Triturus > Triturus cristatus. Next base: position 317,324,835 of record NC_140586.1, on the reverse strand, counting down.
GCGGACAAGGGCGCCCCCTACACTGGGTACGCGTCGGTGCCATCGGCACCGTACATGCCTTTGTTGGGGAGACCGATGGGTCTCCCCCTGTGTCCGAGTCGTAAGGCTGCGGGTGACGAGGGGTCCGACGCGGACACTCGAAGTCCGATTCCGGGAGGTTTTGCGAGCCGGACACTCCGACTCGCTCCGGCTGTCTGAATCGAGCATCGTACTAGCTCGGCCGTGAAACGTCTCCATTGCGCGCCACGGTTTGCTTGCGACCGAGTCGTACAGAATGGTTCTGAGCCGGAAACGATTCGGACGGAGATTTCACACTTGTTCGCATCGTACTTCGACGTCCAGACCCGTGTACGACTCGGACGGAAATTCAGCCTCCGAATCGGATCCGCTAATGCCGAACCCGATTCAGTGCCCTACCGACCGAGATCGGAATCGGCCCCCAAATGTTACATAAGCCAGAAGACTACAAGGTGAGTCCCATGTCATCCATACTGGTAGACAGTATAATTTAAGAGCTTAGTCTGGTACAAACTAACAATTTTAAACATAACCCCATGGTTGGTGGTGACATTCAATAACAAGGATTTTATTTTTACCGAAATGTATCCTTTTTGAAACATTACAATAATGAAAGAGGTAGGAAAACATCATAATGCTCCAATCTATACCTTACAGTTTGCATGCAGCTCTTTGATGACAGGTAGTAGTTCACTGTTTCATGTTAGGATTTTAACATCTAAACTGCTAGTAAGAAAAGGATCTCTTTGACAAAAGCGCTGACCTATTTAACTATATGCGCTTGGTGATCTGCATGGTACACATTCTTTGCAGCAGGCACATTAACTCTCTGTGCTACCATAAAATAAGTTAAAACTTCCACTTGACAAAACTCCTCTCTCCAGGAAGAACATTAATCACCGTGTTATCTTGACAATCTTTGTGTATAAAAATTGCGGAGGCCAGCAATGCAGCAGCAGGTGCTTTTAAAGCCATAAAATATTTCCAAACACGGCACAGCCTGAAAGAGTCAGCCCCCGGTGCGGTGGCACCGGTGGCACCGCCCTAGAGCCGGCCCTGTTAGAGGAGTTCTTACAACTTTTGGGCCCGGTGCCAATGCACCTGCTGCACCATTCAAATCATGACTTTATTGCCTGTCAGGTAACTACACTTGGGACTGCCTGTTTAGTAGTAAAATATTGCAATATTTGGTAATTAGAAGGGTTCCTAGAGCTTTTGACCCCGGTGCCACTGCACCTGCAGCACCATTGAAATCATGCCCCTAGTGCCTGTTAGATAACTACACTTGTGACTGCCTGTTTAGTAGTAAAATGTAGCAATATTCTGCATTTGGTGGGGTCCATAGAGCTTTTGGGCCTGGTGCCACTGCAACTGCTGCACCATTCAAATAATGACCCTGTTGCCTGCAAAATAACTGCACTTGTGACTGCCTGTTTAGTAGTAAAATAAAGCAATATTTGGTGTTTAGTGGAGTTATGACAACTTTTGGGCCCGGTGCTACTGCACCTCCTGCACCATTGAAATCATGACCCTCTTGTCTGCAAGGTAACTGCACTTGTCACAGACTGTTTAGTAGTAAAATATAGCAATGTTAGGTGTTTAGTGGGGTGCCTAGAGCGTTTGACAAATGGTGTTACTGTACTTGCTGCACCATTGAAATTATGACCCTGTTGTCTGCAAGGGAACTGCACTTGTGACTGCCTGTTTAGTTTAAAATTTTAGAAATAATCTGGGTTTAGTGGGGTCCCTAGAGCCTTTGGCCCGGTGCCATTACACCTGCTGCACCATTCAAATCAAGCCCCTTTTTAACTGCAAGGTAACTGCAATTGTCACTGCTTGTTAAGTAGTAAAATATAGCATATCTCTTGTACATTGACTTTATTTTTTATGTGAAATGTTTATTACAACATTTAGAATTTGATCATAATAACCAGAGGAAGTTAACAAAAAAAGTTGCGCACAAAAGTGAAGGAACACATAAATTCGGAAATGGGAACGGATAAGAGCCCCCTTTTAAGATATGTTGAATACATGAGAATTCACAAGCACGGCGCAAGCACGGTGCAGGTGAAACCTGACAAAGCAGCGACCTTTGATGTACCACAGGAAAGTTGTAGAGATATCCATTCAGTGGCTACATTACACAATGTGAAACCAGAAAAGCTGGCTATGGGTTCCCCGCTTGATTAAATTGTGTGATCCTAGGCATAGATTTTAGCTCACTGAGCCTCCTTTCTCTTCGTTATTGCATAGAACGCCTTAAAATTGTGAGTGCAGGGTGAGCGCTGTACAAAAAGCTATCTTATGTTTGATTTAATAGACGATAATGTTGCTCCATCTCTAATAAGAATCGAGGCCACATCTAGGGTGCAGATGGATGTCAAAGAAGTTATCTCTTAGTTCACTAATGACTTCGTCACCAGGTACAGGAGGCAGGAATGTTTTTAAGATCATGTTTAAAAACTATAACTCTTAATAAATGCCTCTCAATGCAGCCATATAGATTGGATAGCCAACACATCAATGAAAGAGTCGAGCCAGAGCCAAGTCAAGAATTGGCTCTGGCTCTAAGAGCTCGGGCACGAGCCAAACTTGAAACTATTTGGAATGTAAATCATGCAACAAACATAATGCTAAAATATGGCACAGTGTCTTCAAAATTAAAAAAAAAAATTGGTTTAACATGCATGAGAATTTCACCTTAGTACATCAGATTGTATCTGTGCAACGAGAAGAATGTATTAAAAGTAATAGGGTTGAATGGAAAATGAGACATATTCCTGCTCCGCCGTGGTGACAATGAGTGAACTAAGAAGGAAGTCATTTCTCATGTGTACCCTATATGTGGCCTAGATTCATATTATATACAGAACAACAGTATAGTTTATTTAAATGGTTTATAAAATCAAACTCAAGAGGTTTTTGAACAGTGCACATCTTGAACCTTCTTATTAGAAGATGCTCTGATATGTGACAATGACTAAAAGTGTGACGACCTATTTGCCTAGGAGCACACAATTTTGTCAAGCAGGAAAGCCGGGATTGATCGCAGAGTTTCCTTTTTTCATGCTGGCCAATTTATCAACTAGATGGATATCACTTTCTGAAATCAAAGGTTAGGCCTTGTCCTTTAATGTTTCGAAAAGGAGAGTAGCCCATTGGCAGAGTCCACTTTCTTATTCCGAGCAGTGTCACATTGCCCAGACCTTTCACACGGAAATATTACAACCTCCCGACAGCCTCAGACTACTTTAGACTTCTTTTATGAAACTGGGATTTGGCGAATTGATAGGATGTGGAACTCAGGGCGGGATTAGAATTTTGTCCCTCATGTTATATGTAAGCCTGGGCAAAGCACTACGCTACGCTCGCGTAGTTTGCGAAGTTCGCACTACGCGAACTGCACGTTGCACAGTGTGAACATGCGTAGCGCAGTGTTGCGTAGTGCTGCGGTCATTTTTTGCTTGCTCGCGGTCCTCAACATCAAGTTGGCGACCGCGAGCAAGTGAAATGACATCCCGGCGAGACTTTTTCCTTGTTCGCGATCAGCAACATCAAGTTGGCGATCGCGAGCATGGAAAATAAACCTCCCGGTGAGATTCCCAACGCGAGGAGGTCAGGTTTCTCATTGCGAGTGGTCGCGTATGCTCGCGACCGCTCGCGATGAGAAACTACCAGTTCATGTGGAGAAAGCTGCCGCTCGAGTAAAAATCTACTCGAGCAGCAGATAACTACAGCTCGCACTGTGCAAGATGCCATTTTCAATGATTGCACAGTGCCGGTTGCTTGTCCGCACTGTGCAATCATTGAAAACGACATCTGGCACAGTGCGAACAAGGTACTACGCAGTTCGCGAAGTGCTACGCATAGCTCGCGTAGTGCGAAGTGCACTTTGCGTAGCTTCGCGAAGTGCTACTTCGCGAACTACGCCCAGGGTTAGTTATATGGACAGCATTTATAGTCACTAAGCCAAATGGCCGCCCTTGAAAACTCGGCTCGTTTTGGGCTCAAGGTTCAAAGTGAGAATCGAGCCAGGCCGAAGACAAACATCAGACTCGAGCCTGCCTCGCGCTTTTAGTGGCTCGCTCTCCTCCATCCAGTGATCTGCTCTGATGCACCGCTGCTAAGCCGTAGAGCTTCTACTACCCTGGTTTTCTCACTTGGACCACCAGAGAGCAGCAGAGAGTCATAGAGAACCGTAGCAGTGTCACGGAAAACTAACGGAGCAGCGGCGGCAGCAAACGCTGTGCCGCGGTGCTATTGAAGCTATTGGAAGACGCCAGGACCTCAGGGGGAGTAGCGCCTGTCAGGGGGGGCCTGGCCTCTCTTGACGGTCCCCAGAGCACCTTCGGTGCACTTTCAGAGCCTGCGGAGCCTGCGGTCCGCTGCAGCGAGATTCACCCCACCTACTGCCTGAGTCTGCGAACCCACCTTCAGGATCCTTGCGCCTCCCTGGCTGACTCCCGCACTCGATTCGGTCTCTCCAGAGTGCTCGCAGCTTGGGAGCCGCCGTGAAATAGCCTTGCTCTTCACCCGCTTCACCCGCCTGCCCGTCTCCAAGCCGACACCTTCGACTGAGAGAGCAACGGTGCCAGCGGCAGGCTGCAAGCAGCTTTGTCCTGGTAGAGAGCCCGGTAAAAAGACTGGGAAGAGAAAGGACACCGGTGGGAGAGGTGTAGGCTGAGTGAACTGCTGACCTAACACAAGTTCCCCCACCTCTCAGTTTGATTGTCAGGTCGGAGGAAAAGACAGGACAGACCGGAGGAAAAAGGACCCGAATTGACCCTGAACTGCTCGAACTGCCCTCGACTGCCCTCAACCCGAATTGACCCCCGGAGCTGCAGCCCTTCACATCCGCGACCAGCGGCCCGAGTAGTGGGCTGTGGGCTGCCTCGGAGACGCTCTGGGCTCAAGCCGGACAGCCTGCTTGGGAACTCTCGGCGAGCTAACAGCCAGCTGCCTCAGGTTAGGCTGAGGGGGCTCGCCGGGTCAAAACCGCGCCCAAGTTTGGCCAGTGCCGGAACGCACCAACCACGGCATCGCCAACTCAGTTGTTAGCCGTGTAGAGGTACAGAGGAGCAGAGGTGTGGAGAGGAGAAGAGAAGGTACCTCCAGAACCCCCAGAGGACGGAGGTTCACCAGACGGCGCTAACCAGCCAGGACAACAGGCTTAGCCCCCGTTGCCTAAACCGGTGAGAAACTTTAGCTGCTATTATTATTATTGTTAAATCTACATGTGGAAACAGTAATAAGATCAATAATAAGAACAACAGAAATAGCAAGATAACTATAAGAGTGGACAACGGAGGAGGGCCTGGGCCACGGCTAAGCGTAGACTTTGGGCGCTGACTTTATTGGACGCTAGAAAATTGGCATGCAAACAAGCTAAACTAAGGCCAGGATCAATTGGCCAAGATTAACACAGCCCGCTCCCCAGCTAATATAGTGCTCATCGGATTTTAATCCAAAAGCCCACAACAGGGATAAACATGAGATCCGGTAGGACAAGAAAAGACTTACCTAGCACCAAACAAGCACAAAAAGCAAAAAAAACAACAAAAAGGAAAAAAACGCTAGACAATGGAAATTACGAATTTTGCCCTGAGGGTTTTGTCAATGACGAATCGCACATCCAGAAAGCGAAAAACGCAAAGCTAGAGACAACCAGAAACTCTATACTACATTTAAACCCAAGCAATATAACAACTTTACCGGAAGATCAGATAGCCAACTGGAATCCAGGTCAAACCCCCCCCAAAACCTATTCAAAGTTAGCTGCGCCATCGCTAAACGAAACGCTAAAGCTAAATACAGCAACTGCTTACCCGTCCTCCCATATGGTTGGCCCACGCCTAAACCCCGGAAACCAGAGCTTAATAAATATAGAGGACTCCCCCAAACAAAAGAACTTGTATTCTTTCCAACCCAAGATCTTCACCAAGTTTGCGTTTCTGAAAGACCCAGCATCCATAATATTCTCTAAGACAAGTGACATTAAAGGCTTGCAAACACCCTTATACCCCAGTAACTTTAAACCAAATTCTACCTCTGAAGTCGAAATAAAATTAAACCCAAAGCAAACAGTGGTACAAATCCACTCAACGGACTCACAAAACATCAACTCAAAACTACAAACAGAACCTGAACAAAACGAATCAGATAACAGGCATTTACATAACGCATCGCCTACAAAAGAACGTGACCTAGTAAACCTTGATAATTTAGAAAGGGCAAAAGACTCAAACTCAGGTCTAGTAGAAGCAACAGAAGTCCGCACTCCACCCGGTAATCCGGAAATAGCGGTCCTCGCCAATAAAATCGATAAAAACCAAAAGCAAATACAATCTCACTGTTCCCTATTGCAACCAATAAACGGAAAACAAATCTTATTATCAACGCTAAAGCAAGATCCTCTAATAAATACAGCAATAACCAGACCTTATGAGCTCCCCACTAAACCAAAGGACCCTCACTCCCTGGAGTCTATACCTACACGCAACTTACCATCACAACTGCCAAATGCCGACACAAGCATCAATCAGGCAAACAAACAGGTCCTTGAGAATCGACTCAACCAAACTTCGGAACAATCTCTTTTCTCACCTGCTAGTCCCCCCTCTTTAGACAGCTTAATAATCAAAGAATGCAAAAATCAAACAACTGATGACTTTCGTCCTTTAGAGACTACCCAGCTGCAATTTCCCCACAATCAACCACAACGACCGGCTGCTCAAGTACGTGAAGTACGACCAGATGGAAATGACTCAATTTTATGGCAGAGACATACGCAAATTAATAGAGACTGGCTCCAAAAAGATACAACACTCCCAGAGAAAGAGGAACGTGAAAGAGCCATAAAACCCTTATCGAGGACCAATCCGGCGACCACCCATAACTCGGACTGTGATATGTCCTTTTTAGCCTCCCAAGAAAGGGAGGAACTAGTAGCCTCATATAACAACAAGCCCCAAATTAATACAACCAGAACAAAGGCAAAAGCCAGCGATAACTGTAAACAACCTAATGATGTACTCTGGGAAACAATTCTCTGCACTATGCAATACTCAACAGAAGCCTTAAAGTACCAGTCGCATAAAATGGACCTACAGCTGTCAGTTCTTCAAACCCTAGCAGAATTCACATCTGCTATTGACACAAAGCTGGCCGACCTAAATGGGTTAATCAGAAGAGGACAGGAAGCAGCACTCAACGACAAACTCTTTCGTCAAGACTGTTCCTGTGCCCCAATCATAGACAAACTCTCCATGCTACCGTCACTTCTCAGTGACATACTGTCTATAGCTGTCGTCACATCCCAAGCTAGAGGAAGTCCAGCCTTACTCGCAAAGGAGAAAACAAATACAACACCACAACATCTGGAGAGTTTATCTCCAACTGAGAGCCTATCACCAACTAAGCAGAACGAAATAGAGGAGTGCAGGGAATTGCAACCCCTTGAAGTCTCCCCTTTAGGGAAAGCGCCAACAAACGAACTGTCCCCAAGCAAGGAAAACACAGGAAAAAACATTGGTCGCAAAAACAAAAGGAAGGGGAGAAAAAAGAGGAACGTGCCTCCTGCCCAACCTCTGCTTACCTGGCTGTCAAAAGATCCCGGAGTAACGAAATCAAAAACAACATCTAATCAAAAATTAATTACGATCCACCCAGACGAAACCACCACAAGTAATCCTACTTTAACTGGAAAAATGTCGCAAAACGATATACAAGCTTGCTCCTATACAAACCACCCAGGGGCAAGCGTAATAGACAACGACACAATCAACGAATGCTCCACACTGGAAAGATCTCTAATGCCTATAACCCAGGAGTCTTATGACAACAAGGAACCTTCAATCAAGCAAATAAAGGTCCAAATACCAAATAAAGTAAATGAGTGCTCCCAAGACCAAGAGTCGACGGCAAGAACTCAAAATTACGAATCTTCGAAAACCCAAAACTCATCCCTACCTGGAGGCTTAGAAGACAAAGGGTTGTACCCCCAAAACAAATCTTTAAAAGAAAATGAAAAAAGCAGACCGGGTAACCCTGCACAAGACAGTTTCTCTCCACCCCAGGACGGACACGCGGCCTCCCTTAACAAACATCAAATTGACGACTCCAACGAAGCAGAGGCCTCGGAAACGATTATTTTCATCCCCAAATATAAGTCGCGAGGCCGGATGGACATCCTAAACAGAGGGAATATACTACGCCTGCTGCAAGCTATTCCATCACTAACGACGATCCATAGCTCTGACCTACTGTCTGTTGAATTCTTATCAAATTACAACTCAACAAACACGGAAGCCTCCAAAACAACCTGGAAAACATCGGAGATAGCATCTAGAATCAGTAACGAAATTACAATATTTCAACACTGGGGGGTTGCATTAACAACAGTCCCCAAACCACAATACCCAACCCCATTCCTAAATTTAAACAGTCCATGCCGCACAACGACGTCAATCCTAAGAGGCGCTAGAAGTTGCTCTCCAATAGTCAACCAACTCGCCCCAAAGGTTTCTGTGGTCACGAATGAAAGGCAAGGCTTGCACCGGACCATTCTACTAACAAATTCAAACTGACAAAATACATTGCCTACACTTCCCACCTACAAGGGCCCTTATGAAATTAAAATAATCACCTGGAACATTAATGGCCTAAATTCCAAGCAAAGTGATCCAGAATTTTTGAATTACCTCAAAACGTTTGATATTATCTTGCTTCAGGAGACCTGGGAGGACACACCTTTTGACCTCCCAGGATATATCTCATGTTACAAACCAGCAATAAAGAATACCAAATTTGGACGCCGATCGGGCGGCCTACTCCTTCTCTCCTCTATACTTAAACTCGGTGAGATGCATCAGTTAACAATCCAAATTACTTCCCCAAGTTGCATACTAGCCACAGTAATTAAAATGTCTCTTGACCAGAAAACCCAAAAGATAATATTGATAAATATTTACCTCCACCCGAAAAACAAAATACAAGCATCAAAGGAAGTGGTTAAAGAAATATCAAGAATAATGGAAGAGGAAAACACCGACAAAGTCATCCTGGCAGGAGACTTTAATATGCACCTCCTAGGGACAACACAGGAAGACGACCTCTGCCTTGACCTGACTGGCATCTGGGGAGTCCCAAACCAAGGCATCCCTTTGGTAAATAAATCAACAAAGAGCTCAATACTCCTTCTGTCAGAACTTGAACATCTCAACCTGAGGGCAATCAATGGTCGCCTCAAAGAAGACAACCCCCCTGCGCCAACGTACCACTCACCTAAAGCATCAACGACGATTGATTATACCTTTACTACATTAACTATGTTCAACAAAATTGCATCGTTTCGAATAGGCAGTAGTACCCACAGCGATCATATGCCGCAAGAGATGGTACTTCACTCCACAGCTATATTACATCAGGAGGCTGAAACAGCCATTGTCCCTGTGGGAACATTAAACCTTCATCGTATTAGGTGCAACTCAACAAACATAGAAAATGTATCAGCACAGGCTAGAGACGCGCTGAAGGAAGCACAAGCCAATCTTGCTCACCCATTGGAAATATGGGAGACCTTCATTTTCTCTCTCAGAAAAAGACTTCTTGTAAATAAAAGCTCAAAAAAATACTCAAATGTACCGCCAAATTTGAAAAATATTAGTCCTGACTCAAAAAAATTAAAAACAACAATAAATCACACACTTCGACAGATACGGAAACAACCTGGTAACCAAAACCTGCGAAACTCTCTACGTGATACTAAAGCCCTCCTAAAAAAGAGAAGCTGGCTAAGAAAAACAATAAAGAACAATGATTTCTGGGTCAAACTGATTTACGATGCCAAACAAAAAAACAGCGCTAAATTTTGGCAATCAATAAACAAATTGCAGCAACCACAGCATTGCGGAATTAATTCTAACATTTCCGAAGAGGTCTGGACAAACTTTCTTTTCAACCACTTCAACAATAACGACGAACCAATAAGCCGCCCCAAACATCAAATTTTCGAGAGTAGCAACAAGGTCAAAAATCAACCAGCACCACCTGATAATTATACGAGAATAGCTCCAGACCAATACAAAGAGCATCCTAAAGAACCCTTAGCAGAACTGCCCGCAAATGGAGATAATACGGCCCAAGCCACCAAACTGATCATGACCCAAATAGCAAAGGGCCGACCATCAGGTGCCCCGGGCCCTAACGGGATACCTCCAATACTGTTCAAAAGTGATCCGGTTTTCTGGAGCAAAGCACTGGAGCCCATCTTTCAATATGCAGTTATAAATTCCACAATTCCAGATTCATGGAGAGGCTCAATAATAAGCCCAATCTACAAACAAGGGGCTAGGGCTGAACCAAAAAATTATCGCCTAATAACCCTGATTGATACAGAGGCCAAATATTTTGCAGGGCTCCTCCTAAAAGATATATCTACCTGGGCTGAAGAAAATAAGGCAATACCTATGACCCAAACTGGTTTCCGAAAAAGGCAAGGAACTATAACCAACATAATGGCACTGACCCTGCTCATGGACGCTGCCAAACAGGGAAAATACCCGCTTTTTCTATGTTTTATAGATTTTACAGCAGCCTTCGACCACGTTGATCGTACCAAGCTTTGGCAAAAACTCGACAACCAGGGTATTCCTCCCAATCTACTTTCCCAAATAAGGAATCTGCACACTAACACATGGGTTAAGATAAAACTTGCAAACGGTGGTAAAACATCAAGAAGAATTCCCACCTCAAAAGGACTCAAACAAGGATGCGTCTTAGCGCCCATGCTATTCAACTTGTTTCTTGCAGACCTACCAGAGATACTGAGCAATAGCGCAGGCCACGCACCCAAACTAGGAAACGTTCCTCTACCTTGCCTGTTATACGCGGACGACTTGGTTTTGATAAGCAGGACCCCTGTTGGCCTTCAACACCTACTGAATGCCACCTTAAAATTCACAAAAGAAAACTCCCTAAAAATAAACTATAACAAAACAAAAACCATGGCGGTCAATTACCACAAGAGAAAAGACCTCAACTGGTTCCTAGAAGGTCATCACCTGGATCAAGGCACCAGCTATAAATACTTAGGGGTCATACTGGATCAAAATAACTCAGGAAAACCACAAATAGAAGCCGTGCGGAGAAAGGGGGTAACAACATATTTAACAATTAAACCCCTTAAAAAGCTCTTGCCGGATATGTCACTCGATCCCTTGCTTACGATTATGCAAGCAAAATTTCAGCCAACCATATTCTATGGGAGTGAAGCGCTGAAGGGAAAAGATGCCGCAACTCTTGATAACATAATATCTAAGGCATATCGCGCAATTTTCCACCTCCCTAGAACGGCCTCCCCTGCCCAAATTCGACTAGAATTCGGACTTCAAAAACAGTATTTAGAACGTATGGGAGCCTATGTGAAATGCTTGCATAAAATTAAACACGATGACAAGGGTACCCTGAATGAGCTACTCTGGACAGAACTTTCCTCTCCAAGAAAAACACCGGCAAACGAATACTTTCAAGAAGCGATTAAACAGCTGGGGTTATCAGAACTGTGGTAAATTCAGAATAACCATCAAGTTTTTAAAAAATCAGTCACAAAGGTAACCCGAACTCTATCTGCAATAGAGGATAAAAAAACCCTAGCTAACAGATCCCATGGCTGGATGGTCTTACACACCTACAATAAATTAACACCTCAACCCTACCTGAAAGTGGGCTTGAAAATTATTATAAAGGAAAAATTCCTCAGATTAAGACTGGGGGCAGGCCCCTTCAATCAATTCCTGCCTCCCTGGGAGAGAAAAGACGAAAACGAGCAATGCCGGCTATGCAGTAATGGTACAGAAGATGCAATCCATATTATATGTATTTGCAAGAAATTAAAAGACATCAGGTGTACCCTTTTAAAACCCGTCTTCATAAAATATGGTGTCAGATCATGCAGACAAGCATTAATGCTGTGTTTTAACCCAGATCGGGTACAGCTTAATTGTAGACTGATTAAATTCCTTGACATTACCGCAAAGAGACTAAAAAACCTGGATTGCCTCAACAATTGTATTGTCTGTGAGAAATAAGTTTTTGTATATAGTGATTTTATTATGGAACGAGCGGAATTTTATTGTTGTATATGCAACGGTTTTAATTAATCATGCATAATAAATAAATACCAAATACCAAATACATGTTGAAGAACTACAGGTTTTTTTAAATGTTGCCGACACTTTATCACATTTCTGTACGATATTTGTTGCATGATTTACATGGCAATATTTACAAGGCTCGGCTCACGCACAAGCCCCTCGGCTCTGATCTGGCTCGGCTCTCCCTCTTTACTTGTTAGCTCACCCCCTCTACATTCAGTAATTGTACGAGTCTCCTTTCAGACGAGCGCCCGTTACCTGTACTCGGGTCACATACCGTCTTCGAGGTTATCCATATTAGGGACGACCTGCTGCAACGAACTCGTTGTTTTTCTAAGGCATATACAATGTGATTTGGACGTATTAACAGGGTGGTAGAGAATTCGGGCCTTACATATTTTGGCTATGTTTAAGAACATTCATATATTTCGAAATTGGAGAATAGAATTTGCAGTTGCATTCGACCTCAAAAAGGTTTGCAGTTCTCCAGAAACTAAGCCCTGAGGAAGTCGTGTGGGTTAATCCCTTTGAAACGACGAAACGCGCTGGGGAGTGGAGGAACCTTGTGAATAAAGAAAGAAGAATTGAAGTCTTTACTGGATACGTTTTATTTCCTTACAATCAACATTTGTATACATTTATAGCGTGTGCATCAATAATATTTAATAAGCTTATAAGTAGGACTGAGCGAAATTTCAATTACACTTGTGTCATTTTCATAAATTTGGGAATGTCGCAATACTTTTGTCATGTGAAATTCCTGAAATTACTCCACTGTCCCATATCTTGTAATTATAGCATGGGAGAATGCTCATGGCCAGAACGCAAGTGGCTGTTGCTCGCTGTACGTATGGTTTTGGCACTATTTGTTTAATGCAAAATGCATCCTCACATCAAAAATGGACACAAAGACGCATTTCACATTAAAATATAGCGCTAAAGGCCTTATGTGCATTTTGTGTAATTGCACATTATTTTCTCGAAATTTCATGTAATTATGTGATAGCAAATTTCGCACAAGCCTTCGTATAAGGCATGCGTATGGTTTGGGCAGGAGTGCATTGCCGATGTGGCTGCTGCAGTGAAACTCTCCCGCCATTCACCGGCTGCTTTTTCTGGCAGATAAAATCAGGACAGGTTCTTCCACACCCTCTAAATCTGGGTGTGGAAAAACCTAATCCCTAATTATTAGTAGAACAGAAATGAATGCATGAAAGAATGTGTTCATTTCATGCTTGCCGACAGGTTATCAGGCCCTATATGGTGTAATGGTTACCAGTGAGTCTAATTTCACAACAATATAGAACTTTTGTAATCAAATGTCATTCACGTAACAAACTGTGTTCAGCTACCAACATGATAGGTCCTGTTACACTGTCAGAACTGTTTGTGGTCATTGAAACCACTTCCTCAGGTAGGGCTACTGGTGCTGACGCACTTCTGAGTGACAATTATAAGCCACTCATAGAGGTGCTTCTTCCATCCAATTGTTTACAAGGAGTAAAATAAATCGTAGCAGGAACTTTATGGGATTTAGCTCAAATTATGATTTTCTTAAAAAACCGATAGACCATCTGTGATATTATGCTCTTGTGGAATCCCCTCTGTGCTATGTGCAGATACTCAAATCTAGGCCTGATAAATGGCTAACAGGCCAGCTAACAGAATTCCTTTCTTGATTTCTCCATGTCAACATTGTTTTATCCCAGGCAGAGGTGCTACAGGCCACACCCATTTCACTGCAGCACAATTTGATGGGACAGAACAAGGATCATATCTAGTTGCTGTTATAGCATGGGATGCAGAAAAGGCATTAGACCTGATAGAGTGACCATTTATTTGGTCCATGATGTGACAATTTGGATTCCCCAATTAATGTATTTATAGCAGTCAGTTGCTATAATGGTCACCATGGGCTACTTTAATGGCTACTCACCCCGTACACAGGGCACCTTGCAAGGCTGCCCCCTGCCTTTCTTTATGCCCTATACATGGAGCCACGTTTACAGTCAGATGCAAAATACTGCCTCTACTCTGTCGATACTGCTTCCCCACAGGGCAACTAAAAAAGTTGTGCATGTTGATGAAGTACTAATTACTACTTCCAACCTGCTGCATGCTTTACCCTCAATAGAAGTATCAGATGAGGAATGTGGCTTCATTTGCTCTTACAAACCTACTGAGGGGAAAATATAAAGTCTTACTGTGTGATCAATAAGAGAAGGTGACACTATCTTCAACCCTTATTTAATCATTCAATTAAATTGTCTAGGGGTCTGCCAGTCCCATTTGTTGGAATGCACAGATCAGTGACCATTCAGTGAGCAAATTACAACACATCTCTCTCCCTCAGGAAATGCAGATAAAGGCCTTCCATAAAACAATAAACCACAAAAGGAAAAATAACATATATACAATATAGTAATTAGGAAAAGAAACAGAGATAAAATGAAACAATAAAAATAAAGCTCTCAGCGTTTATAAGCATTGGTAAATTTGTTAGGTTTCGCCTATGTGATTAAAACAAGCTGTTTTTGTTGTAAGTTGTAGCTAGCTGAGTAGTTGTACAATATAAGTTACAGAAAGTCTGTTAAAGTGTTATGACTTGCTTATGTACAAAAAAGGCAATATATTGTGCTGTTACTAGTGGTATAGTGCGGGTAAGTAATAGCAAAATTTTGAAAAATGCAAGAGGGAAATAATAACATTAACTGATTTAATAGCAATATTATGTGTTTAGAGGAGTTTTGACAACTTTCGAGCCCGGTGCTACTGCACCTGCTGTACCATTCAAATCATGACCCTGTTGTCTGCAAGGTTAACTGCACTTGTGGTTGCCTGTTTAGTAGTACAATATAGCATAGCTCTTGTATATTAACTTTATTTTTAACTTGCAATGCTTATTACAACGTTTAGAATTTGATCATGAAGACCAAATAGATTCAGGTAAAAAAATAATCCTGATAAAGCTTACAAAGTACACAGAAAGGTACAGAGGCATGAATAGGAAATGCCACAACCGTTCTAAGGGTAAAGCATCTGCTTTACACAACTAAGTAATAAAAAGCAATCATTCCAGCAGACTGTTAGAAGCTGTCTGCCTTTCCCATGGGAAGAGATCTTATCTTACAGAGAATGGGACTTAAACAGTTTAGAAGTATCGTAAATGCGAACAGCCAGGGGAAGTTAATAACTAAAAAAAATTCCCCTCAAAAGGGAATGACCACAGTTTCTGTGTTGTTCCTACTAATTTGTAGGATCTGCACATTGTTTGGATAGCATAAACTAAGGGCTTGGTGCCCTTGACTGGTTCTGGACAGCCCCGCAGG
Source organism: Triturus cristatus (assembly GCF_964204655.1). Classification (NCBI taxonomy): domain Eukaryota; kingdom Metazoa; phylum Chordata; class Amphibia; order Caudata; family Salamandridae; genus Triturus; species Triturus cristatus. Next base: position 317,309,336 of record NC_140586.1, on the reverse strand, counting down.
ATATGTTGGCCTATAGCCCAGCTAGCTTACAGTGCCACCATAAGCCCCCCTAACCTTACCAGGGAGCGAATGGACTCTGGCAACCACTGAACATGATAGTCCTGAACACTCAGGAATCGTGGAAACAGTACAGAATCTTTCGCACAGTCACTTGTGCTTACTTATTCTCAGCGAAGTATACAGAATACACAGTGGGATGTTATAAAAATATTTATTGAACCAACGTTATTCTGGTATAAAATACATGTGCTGCAATGATTAGGAGGCAGAAGCAAATAGAGGAGATTACAAGCACCAAAAGAGTAAACACTAGATACATTCCTACCATTGTGCTGAAGCAATGAATATATTCAGGCATATGGGCAATATGCTAATCTAACATACTCCTACATTGCGGACCTTGCTCTGAGTGTACCCAGAGTGTGTATGGGTGTAGAGCCAAGAATCCCCCCAAGGGATGATCCATCCCCATTACCTGATAGGAGAGAGTGGAGGACCCCGTCTTGGTGTTGAGATGGACACCCCCCACGCAATGTCAGACTGGTGCGCGGTGATTTCTCAGCAGGCAGGGACCTTCTGTGTCAGCAGAAGTGCCTCCTCTACCAATCTATTGGGATGCCTATTATTTATAATAAAAAGCAGCCTTTGTGATGTGTGCGCTAGATTAGTGATGTTATGGATATGTGGATAGCGCTGTCGCCCCGTGGATGAAGATAGGACGACTTTTGTACCAAGTGCGTAGAGAGGCCTAGTACATTATGTTCAAGGCATCGTGATAATGTTGTGCAAAGCTGGATGTGTAAACAAAGTAGTTTCAGAGAAACTAATCCAACATTGTCGTGCATGCAAAAGTTCACAGATGAAATGTGATTTTCTAGGACAATGTAAGGAATTAGCTGCCTCGCTACATGTGTCTAAATTGGGAATATAACACAGTAATTCGGCAATGGGAACTGATAATAGCCCCCTTTTAAGATATTTTAAATACAAGAGATTTCACAAGCACAGCATAAGATTTGTGCAGGCGAAACCTAAAAATGAAACCCTCAGGGTACAAGGCAAGGAATAACAGAACATGGTATTACAATGTGACACCTAACTAGAACATCACGCTCATGATGGCTGGAACAACCATGTTAATATACATCATAAAGAAACTCATCATAGGTTGAATTGGTAAACTTATATCCACCAGACCTAGTCAATGCAGATCATAATCCATCAAGAAGGTGCCTTCTTTAAATGGGTACTACAAAGGAACTCTTCAGAGCCAAAGCTTTTGTCAACCAGAAGTAGACTTGAATTGGCTCTATCATATTCTTTACACTTTGCTAACCTATACATTCTCTACACACACCACCATCACACAACACAATCACATTTTTCTTCACATGAACAATGAGCTTCGGACTCCAGAATTTTGATTTACCTGTGGGTGTTCACCCCAGTTTCTTCCTAAAAGACAGATCTCCCACTTTCCATTGTTGTGCACAAGCATTGTGTTTATCATCAAAACTTTTTTGTACTTTTCCTGATATTCCTTCACGGCACAGGAATTCACCACCTTCACACAGAGGTGCCTCCTCCGTTATGGCAGAGGAGTGTCGCCCCACTGTTTAGTGCCAGTAGTTTAAACACATGAAAATAAAATGGTAATAATTTGTTTTTATTATCATTTTTTTTTCATCTGACCTGCAGGTTGCCAGTGAGCTGAAACATAGGGCAGGGTGGGGCCATCTAATCTGGCTACAACAGCTTGCAATAGGGAGGAGGAGTGATGGGCACTGCTAAGTGCGCATGTTGGTTTGGCTGGCTGTCGTAGGACGGCCACACCGACATGCGCACTCAGCATTTTTCCAACCTAATCTGTGCTGCACAGCTGTGTGGAAAATAGTCCCAGGCACTGTCTGAGTGGCAAACCAGGCCACCCAGACCAATCCTTGTGCTTTTCTCCTGCTGAGTAATGGTATTCCCAGCATGATAGCAGCAGCAGGATTGGCATCTGCAGCCTGAACAGTGGACACCATCCCTGGACTGTCAAAGTAGAGGATCGGGAGAGGAGCAAGGCGGTGGCCGCAGCGGCAGGTAAGTACTGTGTTATATTTTTTATATGTATTTTTTGTCTGTTTTGTTAATTATTTTTGTATTTCCCCCATGCTTCCCCCCCCCCCACTTTGGATTCCGAGCAGCGCCACTGCTTCTACAGACTCTTTACTCTTCAACCAGGCTGGACTGAGTTTGGACTCTCCAAGTCTTCCCCATTAACATTGTAATAGTGACAGTTTGGTCCCAGCATTGGGAGCAGTGAGCTGTACCAACTGCTTTTCCCTGAGGACCGCTCTCAGTGATGTCCTGTTCTCCGCTGCAATTAGGGCAGATGCTCTACCCAATTGGTTCATGCTCTCTACCAAACTGTCAGCCTGTGGTGAGTAGGATGCTGTGCGAAGATATGTATGGAATGGACAACTCATGTAAAAGTTCTTTCATTTCACTAGAGATGAACTGAACCCCATTGTAGGTGACAATAAACTTGCGGACCCATTCTGAAGCAAACGCATCCTTCAGAACTCCAAGCACACTCCTGGTACTCACAGTATTTACACAGCAAGCTGAACCCCACGTAGATGTGTATTCAACCACCACCAGATCAAGGCTTTCTCCTTGTGACAGCAGGTCAAAAAGGCCAACAATGTCTAATCCTAATTTAACCCAGGGCTCTTCTGGAACTTCAACCTGAGGAAGGGGGGAAGTCCTAACTGTCTTGGACTTGTCATTAGGTGCACCATGTATGCAATACCTCACCACGCATTCCACATGTCTATTTAACCCAGGCCACCAATTCTGTGCTCTCATCCTAGCCTCGGTCAGATTCCTTCCTAAGTGCCCCTCTTGCACAAGATTTACAATTTTGTCCCACAACCCCGCTGGAGGAACTAACAGCTTTCCGTGGAAAAGGTCACCGTTGTCAATGCATGGCTTCTCCCTGACATTCCAAAATCCCTTTGCTTCCACAGCAAGTTCCTTGAGAGCGGGCCAGCCTAACACTACCAGATCCTTGATAATGTTCCTTACTTCATCCATGGCAGTCCATTTTCCATTTCTAATTTGTCAATTGACAGTTCTTTCACCCACATAATTAGCTTATTGCCCATTTAAAAAATGGGAACACCTACCTCTGTTTCTGCTTGGTCAGACACATTTGATTACAATGGTTTCCTGCCAAAAATGTATTTGGTTGTGGCTGTACTGTTGAAAGTCCCTCAGTCTTCTTTAGGTTGCTGACATGCTTCTTGTCTCTTTCTTTTAGAGCCATAAAAACGAGATCCTCCATTTCCTTTTATCAACTGCCCTTGATTAGAGGAGGGTGGGCACTCTTGAATTCTCCTGTCATGACAAAGAGGTTGTCTTTGCTGGTTTCTTGCCAGATAAAGTGCCTAAGCAGGATTGGAGACTGGGTTAAACATCAAGCACGTATGAGGCAAAAAGGGTTCTTCTGAGTATGGAGCAGTAGGGTATAGTAAGGTACATTGTTAAAAGACGGCGGACTGAACAATATTACAAAAGTTGATATAGAATTGGTAGGCACCTAAATGGTACTGAATGGAGGCTCACGTAGTATGTCTCCGAGGCTGATTCTGGGACACAGATAATGCTACCTGAGACATATCAGGTCCAATCTTACTCTAATCTGGAATGCCTTCTGAACTGTAATGTGAAGTTGATCTGCTGATTTAACTACTACTCCTGTAAATGCATTTCTGTTCGTGTATAGAAATCCCAATAAAGACATCTTTTAAAAAAAGCATGTATGAGGCAATGTTTCTCTAAGCAGCACCCAAATACAAAATCATTAAATAGCATTTCAAGGAAATTAATCACCAGGAGTCACGAGTAAAGTGTAAGCCATGAAGGTTTATTGAATTAAATCAAAGAGTAATACAGAAAATAAAAAAGTTAAAATTAATTAAATGCATAATAAATCAGTGCATGGAATTAAAATAAGGCTCAATCAAATGTAGCAGTAAAGACAGGAAGTCAATGCAAACATTTTCTGAGTTGAATGCAAAAAAATAAAACACCCAGGGTTATGCCACTAAACTCGTGGATCCGAAAGATTTCATAGCTTTTATAATCAAATCCACCATCTAAGTCAATTGATGTTGCAAGGTTAGCATAAGGTGATCAAATATATCACTGAATCAGCAAATCAAAACAATTATTCAGCGCTATCTAATTCCACCATTGTAACACTTGGTCCCAAGGTGCATTTTAATTTGTACTTTTCTAACCTAATGTCTTTGGATGCGACAATACTAACCAGTCACAAAACAACAGAAGTCATACAAGTATGTGGCTACTGGCAGGAAAAAGCTCTGAATGTTACAAACGCCTCTACTGTGTTTCTTTGTGGGCAGTATGTCAGCAAAGCATGACAAGTGCACATTTTGGTCACGTGCGATGAGCAGAGAAATGAAAAACACAAATTGTAATGGTTGCGTTAGAAAAGAAAAATGAAGCTGAGGCCTAGATCGTGCCTAATTTTGTCAAGCACATACAAATAAATGTCTTTCCATTGCAGTGTTGTTTTAATACAGAAATGTTACATATATTTTATTTAAATCAAATTCAGTGCTATCACTGGTACAAGTTTTCTTCATGATTCTTATTTTACAAATGTCTACTTAAAGGTTTATCTTAACTTGCTTGTATTTTCATTTCACAACTTCAGGCAACTTCCTAGATATGTTCAATTTAAGGGTCTTTTTGACATCAGGGACAGAGAAGGGAAACAGTTTACAAACCAGTTTTCCTTGGGTGTGTAGACCTTAGGTAGCCACACCACTAAGGTGAACTACGAAGCTTCACACAAAAGTTACACACATTGAGAGAGGGGTTCTGCCATCTTTGGAGTGGTCAGAATATTGCACTCTGGGATAGGGGCATGCTACGCTATGCAGGAAGTTGTCATCAGACTGAAGAGGACCTAGTAGCTCATTGGTTAGTAATAACCGCATCTACAGAGGACTAATCCTGGGCATAAAAGCTGTACCTCTGGCACCAGGACCTCAAATCACGTCTGCACTGGAGAGAGGACTGAAGAAAGACTGCCCTGCTGTTCCTGGATCCGGCAAAGAAAGGCTGCACCAAAGACTGGACTGCACCCGCTGAACCTTTGGCTAACAAAGAGAGGACTGTGCCTGTGGTGCCCTGCTCGAAGAAAAGTCATCCCTGAGCCCTAGACACAAGAATTGACTCCTAGAGTCAGTTGGCTGACGTCCTGTTACAGCTCCAGGGCCACCAAAGCTGAAGAATCTTATCTTTGAGTTTTGTAGCCACAATCGCTTGATCACCACTGACCACTGAAGCGCAGAGTGGGAGACTAAGACTTGATGCTCAAAAGTTGCACCGAGTCTGCTGGACTCAGGCGAGTCGTCTTAGTGTAGTTTGGTTGTCCAAGACAGACACTAGCCTCAGTTAAAGGGAACACTGGTTGTGCTGTAACCAGAGATCAGTAGACCATGGCAACTGGTTTTTGGCCAGACGTCAAGGGACATCAACCTCTGTGGCCAACATCACCCCACCGTGTTCATGGACGAAGGTGTGGCTGCAGGAAGATCCCTGTCATCAGCATCTACAGCACCCGTCAGCATTTTCAGCATCCTGTATCGCTTGCATCAGGACCACTACTTTGATGTCTATGGTGATTCGCCAATAGAGCCTGGAACTGGACTGGAGACTGCTTTGACTGGGCGGTAACTGTCCTCCCAAACATCTTTGGCCAGTGTGACTTGCTTCCCATTGGAGTGGGTCACTCAGAATGGGCCTGAGTACCCGAACACAACTTTACAAAAGGTTTCCAAGCACCCGCTACACGCGGTAGTTGCCAATGCTTGATTGCGATTTGAATGAAAAGCAATGATTCATTATTTGCGTAATAATTTATATCTCCAGAGCCCTTCAGGGGATTTTATTCACTTTAGTGTCTAAACATTAATAAAAATAAGAGGCAGTTTTTAGAAATTGGTGTCTGATTTACTTTGTGTTGTGTTTCTTTCTTGTTCAACTCTTTTAATACTTCTAAATGCTTTGCACCTGTGTCTTTGACAAAGCTTGACTGCCCAAAACCACAGCTACCCAGGGTTGAGCTAAGTGGCGTAGCTAGCCCTTGGCCGCCCCTGGCGGTCACTGCATTTGCTGCCCCAGGGCGGGCGCATTGAAGAGCGGGGGGGGCGGTGAGATATATCTCCGGCACATTTGGGGGGGGCTTGCAATTGGAGGCCACCGCCCACAAAACTTGTGTGGCCCGGGGCGAACTGCCCCCCCTCTCCCCTTGCTACGCCACTGATTGAGCTAAGGTTTTGCCAACAAGCTTGACTGGACCCAAGACAGCATTTAGGTATGTTCTCCTTTAAGCATAGCCCTGGGAATCAGTAGAAATAACTGACCCACAGTGAACTATCTAGCAAGGCAGATCAATCTCACATATTTCAGTTTCTTGCTATTCTGAATTGTGTGTGTCTGTGGTTGCTGTTTTGGAATATTAGTGCTTTAGTGCTATTGAAAGGAAACTGATGGCTGCTCTTCAGGGATTTCAGGATAGATGTACAAAGCATTTTTGCAATGTACAAACACCAAACTGAGATTTGGTAAACTTGTTTATTTTTAAGAGCAAGCAGTGATCCCACGGACCACTGCCTTCTCCTAAAAAATAAAAATGAAACGTTTAATTTTCTTTTGAAACGCAAAAATGGGCTGCATTTGAATAAATATATATATATTGCTTTATTTAAAAGTGATCACATACATGGTGGTCTGTTGATCTCAGCAAACCACTATCCCTGTGATGGCTGTGATTCCTAATGAGTCACAAATTGCGACCTACCTCAGTAATATTCATGAGGTAGGTCTATGCGATACCCACTAGGAATCAACAATTTGGAAATCAGGGCCAGATTTCACTTTAGTAGATTAGTAATAGCGATTACAAAATAGCAAAATACCCAGACATAGGTACTCTTGCCTCAAATCATCGTTATCAGGTGTGTTAATTCAGTTGTGTCAACTGAAGTAAACAGAAACTACAAGCCCATTATGTAATGCTCCGATTTGCTGTTAATAAGGTTCATAGCACTATGTGCTTACAGCTAACATCTTCTATAAGCTCAAGGTTAAAAGTTTGAATGCTGGCTTGGACAACTGGACCTTCCATTCTTCTGATGTCAGTATATTGAGTACCACCAAATTTGTTAATGGTAACACCTGAGATTTACAGTGCTCAGAGATGGCAAATCCGAGTATGAATCACTACGTATAGCACATAAATATTATCTGTAAAACTACTCTACAAGATTAGAAACATGGGGGCAAATGTGCTAATCTTTAGTGCAACGCAGCAAGACAACTTGCTAAGCTGCGCCAAGTCAAATGGAGATGGCAGGAAAGCGCCATATTTACTAAGATGTGGTGCATTTCTGCTCTCCCGCTGCGCTGGCACATTAGTCGTTGCCAAGTGCCAATGTAGGCACCCTTGCACTGTTGTGCAAGGGTGCCTGCATTAAGACCAGGCAAGTTTTTGTGTGGGAAGGGACACCTTCCTGCACATAAACAATCCTATGAGGCTTTTTTTTTATTTCTATAATTGCTGCAGAATGCAGTGTGCTTGTGTGAGCAATTCAGAGCCAATAATAGTGATTCTATAATTATAGTTAAGATGGTTAGCTTGGAGGAAATTATTATGATTTATGATAAGTGAGGAACTGTTTAACGTATTTCTACAAGTTTGGGAGCAACCTAGCCTGGTAGAGTAAGGTTCAAAGCTTTTTGCAGCTCATCAAGAGGGTGAGGGTTGTGGGTCCAAGTTATAGCCTGGCCCTAATGGCTGTATTTATTTATTCTAACTCCAATAGGAATTGTTACTTTCAGATACAGTAAAAACTGTTTGAACAAATTTACACCAAACTTGGCATGAAGATAGAACTTACAGGAGCTTAGATCCTTTCTGGACTGGTGTCAAGTCATTCAGTAGAATTTGAGAAACCAAAATTATAAACAAGTATTGGTAATGCATCAATTTCGCCTATGTAATGAATAAAGAGCTGTTTTCATCAATCATCGTCCGAGAGAAGGACAGGAGTGGAGAGGATGCGGCGCAGCAGCCAGAGCTGCTGACTCAAGAGATGGGGATCTCAGTTCAGTTCTTGGTGGCGCCACGCAACATCCTGTGATTCAATGCAATTCACTGAATCTTTCGGGGTGATAAATTGTTATATGAATATGCTGCAAGAGTAAAAGGCAAAACTCTATGAAAATGTAGTTGCAGGAAATTGATAAGAGAAGCAGAGGAGGAACAAGCATTGGTAAATGCAAGAAAATATGCTATAGCTAATAGAAATGGAGGAAAGGTGATTGGCATGCACAGGAACCAATAAGAAGCCAGGAAAGAGAGGAGGCAAGTACCTTTTAAGTTTAAATTAAAAACAATATATTGCTCAAGCACAGCACAAGCACTGTACAGACGAAACCTAAAAAGGTAGCAAATGGATTTCAAAATGTTAATTGCAGTTTATATATCTCCTAAAACACATGACCAAATGCTGATTTTCTCAAAAAGCTTGGAAATGTTGTTTTGTCCAGGATCATGACATATACAAGTAGTCCATGAACATGCATTGACAAATTTGTGCCGCAAGAAATACAAGCATTTGCAAGCATTGGCAAAGCTAATATGTCTTGCCTTTTGGACCTATTGTGTGCGTACAAAGTGATGGGGCACTGTTTTTTTTGTAATGTACCAATCGAACTTGGATCAGTAAATAAAAAAAGAAAAGAAGTAGCAGTTTGCTAGCTAGTTCTCTCTCTAGCCCTGGGTGCAACATCAGGGAGAGGAGAAAGAAGAGAAAAAGCAGTACATGAGGAGCAGCAGCACGTGGGGCGGGAGGGGAGTACTAAAGAGAGAAAGCAGCATGGTGTGAGGGGAAGCAGGAAGTTTGGCTGGTGGAAGTGCACAAGAGAGAGCTTGCAACACAAGGGAGACAACAACATATTCTTTGGTGGGGGAGGAGTACACGAGGGACAGACCTGGAAAACACATGCACACTCATAGGGTGCTTAGGGAAAAAGAAAAAAGTAGCTCCCTAAAACTGAACAGTGGAAAGATAGCAGCCAGCCAACGAGAGAGATGGTAAAGAGTGCAGCTACAAGAAACGGACAAACACAAGATGGACAAGCCAGGACAAGGAAAGCCATTTAACAAGAAGCTTGCAAATGATAGTGACAATAAAGCCAATCAATGGTAAACAATGGGGAAGCTGTAAGTTCTATCAGTTCTTGGTAAGTCCACAATAGGTCTTTCGTACAAGACAGCTTGCGCTGTCAGGTTGGCTTGATCTAAACATGTCTGTTGTACATGCTGTGTTATAGGAGGCTCACCTGTCAAACCTACTAATCTGAGCGCAGTGGGTGGTCTCATTTGCTTGTTGGACGTAGAGGTGAAATTGTATGCGAGAAGCAAATACGTGAATGGTTAAATTTCCTCTAAAGAGAACGCATTTCTCCTATGGAAAGGAAAGCATGGACGGAGTGCCGAGTTTGCACTAGACGTAGCAATGAAGGGGTAATGGTACCCAAGATTAAATTGGCATGTAGCGTACAGCCTGTATATTTTACATCAGGGATGCAGGTGTGTCAAAATATTTATATGGTAATTCTCTCAGCAGAGAATTCTGTGAAAAATGTAATCTTGCTAGATATCTATTTTGCAAGCAAGTACTCCATGTTCCCTATTTTCAAGAGTACATGGTGCAATATTTGAGCTACATTAAAAACCAAAGCATTTTCCCTATTTTAAGGTCAAGCCAGGATTCCAGGTTATTTTTAATTAAAAACAATTGTCCAATTTGAGTAATTCTTGCTTGTACTTGAAACTCTGTCAGGAAAGTTAAGAGTTTCCCTGGTTAACAAGACATATGTGAATGTGTAAGTTTAAGAGAAACTATGTAAGTTTCACCAGGACGAGTCCAGCATACCAGGTGGAGAAAATATAGATGCACTTGTAGGGATGTGGTCACAATTCTGGAGCACCAGCGAAATTCTTATTTCTTCTACCAATACTGAAAACGCAATGGAAACAAGGAATTAACATAGAAAGGTGAAGGATGAAAGACACAGGAGCTGGTAAACAGGTGTGCGAAACAGAAAAGGCATTGGTTATAGCAGTTCTATGACATGTCACAGCAACACTGATACAAAGCCTTCTTTCGTTCACAATTCATTGACTTGGGGATGGGAGAAACGGAAAGGAAAACAAGGAAGATTGAAGGAGTATATTACTAAATGAGAACGCAAAGGAGCTTCAAAAACAGCAAAAGTGTGGAGGAAAGAAAAGCTGACTGCAATTGGAAGCAACAGATAAACCCCACCAACTAACACTGTTACCAGGCATAGAAACTCACCTGAGGTGGCCTTTATATATCATCTGCCTAATCTGACCATTAGAATTGTCCCTTACTCCACCCTCAAAACTATGTCAAACGGGGACCATCTTGTGACTCCTCAGTCCAGGATAGCCATCATGCATGTGTGTTTGTGTTTGAAAGCTACTCCTATAATGGCTGGCTCTACTCTTGCCAATAATCTTTTCCTCCCTGCTGCTCCCCTTTCAGCCTTTAGTGCCAGGATACTCTTTGGAGTAACAGTGCGCTCTACAAATACACCTACATAGACATAGACATATAATATGAAAGGCCAAAATCAGCACACACCAAGCATCAACACCCAAGCAGGTCTGGCTTTAGAGCTGGTGGCCTTGGGTACAACAATCTTTGTTGCTGCCCACCCTCCACAAACTTTTCTTTAAAACTGAGCTATGTCCTATATTTGCCACAAATTAAAGATATGCAGTGTACATTTAGAGTATATAAACTGCATTTACAAATAACACATGATTGAACATACATGGGGACACAGGGAATGGATGTTAAAACCCCACCAGTCAAATATTACTATTTAATTTTATCGCCTAAAATAATATACATATCTTGTTTACAAAATTAACATGTACTAAGTTTGTTCATTTTGTAAGATACAACTTGCATAATTTAAATAAATCTAATGTTATGGTCTTTTGTTTTTGCAAATGCCAATAAGTCCAGCTCTTTGGCACTATCATTTTCAAAGGATAGGATTGACAAGATGACAGCCTTTCATCTGTCATTGATGAACCTAAATATGTTTCAATTAACTTAGAAAATCTTATTTTACCACTAGTCACTGCTACTTGAAGCGTTAACAGTATGCCCACATCACCCAGGTGTGACAAAACATATATATTGCATACTCATGTCTTGAAGAAATAGTGGATTATCATCAGGGAAAATTAAGTGAAAGTTTTTTAATTCTTCAATTTGGTCTCATTCATTAATATCTGAAGATGCTGCATCTGTAGGGGCTACATGTAGACCGTTACGCAGAAATGTCAAATTATGTAAAAATCCCCACAACTTAGGGCCCGATTCCAATCTCGCTAGGAAAGCCCTCCGTACAATTCGAATTTGGAGGGCTTTCCAAGTGAGACGTGCTCTGGGAGTTCGAACGAGCCAGTGCGATGCTGCTGTATGCTTACGGACTCGGTTTGCTCGGAATCCCATTGAACTCTATGGGAGCCTGTGTACAGACGAGTACCCAGGCTCCCATAGCAGAAAAGGGGGGGGGGGGGGGGTGGAGAAAAGCGTATACCCTGTGCGGGCACCCCGTGGTGCCCACCACACTGTGCATGCCTGGATCGGGGGGACCCATGGGCACACACCCGTGACAGATTCAGAGGGCCCCAGCTGAAGGGGGTCCTGCTACGGCCCCCCCAAAGTATGCTTCCAAAACCGTTTAGTCTTGCTGATACCAAGGCAATGCGTCTGTCCGAATCGTGCATCGTACTCGATCGGTCGGAATACGGCTACGAATGAGTCGTACGGACAGGTTTGCGTCCCGGAAACGATTCTGTTGGCGCGTACACGATCTTCGCATCGTACTTGGTCGCTCAGACCTGTGTATGATTCGGTCGTCAACAAGGGCCACGATTTGTATCTGAGAAATTCGAATTGAAGGCCTTCCGAACAACATCGGAATCGACCCTTAGTATGATCACATAGTTATTAAAATGTTGCTTCAAGAACACACTCTGAGGTTATAGAGTAACCCATCCATGTGCACTTCACCATTGTCAGTTTCCTCAACTGAAGGATTATTGAGAAACTATTTGTATTCTTATCTAAAGGAAATTTTATAACAATTTAAGGTGGTCCAGAAGTTATAAATGTAGAATTTAATTTTTGGGAGGATGATGCTGCATTGTGCTTGGTAGACTGTTCACTAGCATTTTGATTATTTAGTGCAGCAGATGAGTCAATATCTTTGTCAATTGAAGCCAAAGATGCTTCTAATTAAAAGCTGTAGAATCCTGACACTCAAATTATGACCCCTGTTCTTCATTACAGGGTGAAATCAAATTCAACTTTATTAATGTTTAGACACATGTCTTTAAAACATACATTTTAAAACAGAATAACATTTTAATTGGAACGACCCCTGCATGTACCCCTCCCTGCTTGTGAACCAGGCTAGTACCCAAGTACACTGACATTTGATACATAAACTCTCTAAGATAACTAACTTAGCCTCTTGCATCACTAAACCAAGCATATTTTTAAACATTTGCCAGGGCGCATGAAGCATCTAAAAATTCCATATTCAACAAAATTGCAAGTGCATCATTACAATGATTTATATGGATGTATGTCATTACATCGCATACTAATACCACGCGTGCCATTACAACATGGGGATTACTATGCGATGTCAATGACAACGAAATGCCATTACATGGCAAACTTTTACCACGAGTATGCTTTTACCACACGTGCCATTACAACGCAAAGGCATGCGTGGTAAAGTTATACTTGTGGTTAAAGTTTTCAAGGTAAGTGACTCTACAATACCCTGCACAACCCTCCCCCGACCCCCAGTCCTCTCCCTACAATTACACTACCCTACCCTGCACAACCCCCCGACACTACCTTAAAACACTACACTACATAAACACTACAACACTACCCTAAACCCTAAAACACTACACTACACAAACACTACAACACTACCCTAAACCCTAAAACACTACACTACACAAACACTACCCTAAACCCTAAAACACTACACAAACACTACAACACTACCCTAAATCCTAAAACACTACACTACACAAACACTACAACACTACCCTAAACCATAAAATACTACACTACACAAACACTACAACACTACCCTAAACCCTAAAACACTACAGTACCCTAAACCCTAAAACACTACACTACACAAACACTACAACATTACCCTAAACCCTAAAACACTACACTACACAAACGCACCTACACTACCCTAAACCTTAAAACTCTACACTACACAAACTCTGCAACAACTACCCTACACCCTAAAACACTACAACACTACCCTAAACCTTAAAACACTACACTACACAAACACTACAACATTACCCTAAACCCTAAAACACTACACTACCCGAAACCCTAAAACACTGCACTACACAAACACTACAACACTACCCTAAACCCTAATGCGCTACACTACACAAACACTACTACACTTCCCTAAACCCTAAAACAATACACTACACAAACTCTACAACACTACCCTAAACCCTAAAACACTACAACACTTCCCTAAACCCTAATACACTACACTAAACAAACACTACAACACTACACTAAACCCTAAAACACTAACACAACCCTGAAACAATACACTACACTACAAAAAAAACACCCTAAGACGTAAAAAAAAACCACACAACACAAACATTACAACACTACTTTTACACTACCCTAAACCCTACAAAAGTAACCCCCACCCCAAGCGCAAACCCCCTTACCTCTCTCCTCTCCAGCGTCGCCGTCTCTGCTCCCGGTTCCTGCTTCCTCCTTCCTGCTTCGAGGGGCGGTGCACGTCGTTGTGAGGAAACAGCCTCAGTTTCCTCACAACGACTTGGATAGCCGCCATTACTGATTACATCGCATGCGTTGTAAAAGCGCATGCGATGTAATGGCTACGCATGGTAAAAACTGCGTTGTAATGGCTGCCCCCCGATTTATATCTCATGAAAAGCGGTTTTAGAATCAAAGTGCGAATTTTATTAAAATTATGACAGTCAATTAACAGATGAACATGAAAATTTTGGACAAGCAAAGCACATGTGCAATTATTCTCTGCATCTAAAAGAACTTCAACATTTTCAGCCCTTATGTATCGAACCTTTAAGCCTACGTCAAATTTTAATGGGACTAAGCGTAACAGGGCATCAGAAAGTACTGATAAGTGCGGAAATGCCCTCCTGTTTTCCCAAGATTCTACCATATACATTGCAGAGGGTCTATTCCCTACATACTCCATATAAGCCAGTCTGGACTCTCTTCTATGGGCCATTTTTAATTCAGCTTCAAAAAGAAGGGAGGCCTCTGTTATCTTTAATTGCATTTTAAAGGCTTCATCACAGGGTTTTTTAGGTGGTCTACAAAGTGGTAAAAACAATTCTCAAGGCTTTCACAGCTTTCTGTTGTGTTTCTCTTTCTGTTTTCCTATTTCAATGTTGTGCTCCTGATACCTTTGTGGGCTCATTCTTCCAAGTTATCGTTCCCAATATTAGCCTGAAAGTGCTGAGGATTTCTGTGTCAAAGGAGATGTGCTAACATTGCCACATGCCAAGGCTTGGATTAGGGCCTCAACTCTTGAATTCCATTATAACTGCACAAGCACTATTCAAAGCACATTGGTATCATCCATTTCTCACCTTTCCGGTTTATTTGTAAAAAGATACTCGACAGAGGAGGGGCAGACTGTGGTAATGCGAATTGGGAGATTTGTTTCATAATAAAAGATATCCAGTGTGTGAACTGTGCATAATAATAATTGAAATGATGAACACATGGTGTGTCCCTCTTCATATTCACACTGACATAAGACTCAAGATAATAACATAATCATGCAACGGAGATAATGGGATTAACTAATGATTAGTAATGCTTGGAAATTACCAGGGGCATGTGAAGAATTGAAGTGACACACCTTTTATTGCAATGATAGAGGATCTCTTTGCCTAGATATGCCTGTGGGCATGTTGCAATCCCTCCTGCTTTGCACATGAACTGTGTGACCCTTTCCGTCTATGGTTCCAGGTTACATAAATGTCATGAGTTCAGGGCAAATGTATGGCAGGATGTCCAAATTATATATTTGTACCGAAGTTTGCATTAACATTTTGCACCAGGGTTTATGTTGTAATATGTTATATTTATTTCTAGATCGCTCAATCACAGAAGCTTTTTGGAGCTAAATAGAGTTGAATAAACTAAACTCTATTGTACAGGAATATAAGTAGACTAAGCGTAACAGGGCATCAGAAAGTACTGATAAGTGCGGAAATGCCCTCCTGTTTTCCCAAGATTCTACCATATACATTGCAGAGGGTCTATTCCCTACATACTCCATATAAGCCAGTCTGGACTCTCTTCTATGGGCCATTTTTAATTCAGCTTCAAAAAGAAGGGAGGCCTCTGTTATCTTTAATTGCATTTTAAAGGCTTCATCACAGGGTTTTTTAGGTGGTCTACAAAGTGGTAAAAACAATTCTCAAGGCTTTCACAGCTTTCTGTTGTGTTTCTCTTTCTGTTTTCCTATTTCAATGTTGTGCTCCTGATACCTTTGTGGGCTCATTCTTCCAAGTTATCGTTCCCAATATTAGCCTGAAAGTGCTGAGGATTTCTGTGTCAAAGGAGATGTGCTAACATTGCCACATGCCAAGGCTTGGATTAGGGCCTCAACTCTTGAATTCCATTATAACTGCACAAGCACTATTCAAAGCACATTGGTATCATCCATTTCTCACCTTTCCGGTTTATTTGTAAAAAGATACTCGACAGAGGAGGGGCAGACTGTGGTAATGCGAATTGGGAGATTTGTTTCATAATAAAAGATATCCAGTGTGTGAACTGTGCATAATAATAATTGAAATGATGAACACATGGTGTGTCCCTCTTCATATTCACACTGACATAAGACTCAAGATAATAACATAATCATGCAACGGAGATAATGGGATTAACTAATGATTAGTAATGCTTGGAAATTACCAGGGGCATGTGAAGAATTGAAGTGACACACCTTTTATTGCAATGATAGAGGATCTCTTTGCCTAGATATGCCTGTGGGCATGTTGCAATCCCTCCTGCTTTGCACATGAACTGTGTGACCCTTTCCGTCTATGGTTCCAGGTTACATAAATGTCATGAGTTCAGGGCAAATGTATGGCAGGATGTCCAAATTATATATTTGTACCGAAGTTTGCATTAACATTTTGCACCAGGGTTTATGTTGTAATATGTTATATTTATTTCTAGATCGCTCAATCACAGAAGCTTTTTGGAGCTAAATAGAGTTGAATAAACTAAACTCTATTGTACAGGAATATAAGTAGAAATAAAAGTGTTTTAAGATCTCTCTTAAACTTAAATGTAGTGGTTTGAGAGCGCATATACAAAGTGTCAGGGACTGTCCAGGACTATGTCTAAGACACATTCAGGGATGTGGGTAAGGACTGGGTAGAAAACGTAAGCAGAAAGAGGAGTACAGCGCTGCCCAGGATCACACAGGAAGTCAGAGGAGAAAAGGGATCCAAAGGGGAAGCCTGCACAAGGGTACAAGATAGTTAATTCTCAGAAACGATAGGCACTCAAGAGGTGATTTAGCATTCAGAATTACTACACCCAGGACAGATGTGCAAGACATATATATATAAAATAACATGACCGATAAAGAGAATGTGGGGTAAAGCACTTAGGAGCTCCACATGGTAAGACTGAAGCTCAATAAGTTCCTCACCCACACTTGCTGTTACAGATACTGATCGCAAATACTCACATATAGGATATACATGGAAAGGCAGGGTCTGTGGAGCTGATACCTATGGTGATGTATATAAGAAACTAAAGGACAATACTCACAGGGGACAAGAAACACCACCTAGGTTGTCAACTGAGCCCACAGCTCCTTGCAATCAAACAGGAACACCCAAGGCGGTAACAGCAAGGGTGTAGAACAAAATACAAAGCCACAATATACAAGGAGCTTGTAAGGAGGAGTGCTTAACAGGAAAGAAGGGAAACAAGGACACACTAGGCAGAAAGCAAGTATCAAACATACAAGGAAACTAAAAGCACAAAAGTAGAACAGTAAGACAGCAAACTAGGTAATGAGAAGAAAAGCAGGAACTGGGACAAATGAAATGCAGGAGAGTGAGTTCAATGGTGCATTAAAAAGTACTAATTCAGGAATCAAAAAAACAAGGAATAGCTAAGGATTGGGAGTCAAGGTAGCACTGAAGACAGTGCTAATTCAGGAGCAAGGAATGCTATAGCTCAGGAATAAAGGTAACACTACTGGCAGTTGTTAATGCAGAAACAAGGATAGCTATGGCTCAGGAACCCCCTTAGTAATTGTATTTTCTGGTACATAATTGGGGACAGGTGTTTTCATTCGGGTATGGTGGGGTGTCTGTCGTATTTCCCCAGGAATTTTTACGCACACACAGACAACAATGCACACACACTCTCTCCCTGTCTGTTTTGAAAGTCTTTAAACATGTGATTTATTTTACAAAATAGTCTCTTCTCTCACTTAGTACCTCTACCAATCCGCATTCCTTACCCTTTCCACTGCCCCTTCAGCCCCTCTTGTGCGCCCTACTTGTCCTATAATGTATTGTAACATTATATGCCAGCTGGATTGTTGGAAAATCTGAAGCTCACCCCTCCAATCTTACTGGCCAAGCTACACCCCTTGCACATATTAATATGGTTCAAAACACCTATACAGATTGTTTTTACAAATTTAAGCGTGTACTTGTTTGCAGATGTTGGCCACCTTTTTGGCTATCTGAATCAGCAATGGGGTCCACTTTTAATTTGGTGCCCAGGCTTATTTCTGTCCCAGTCCGACACGTACTATGTTAGAATAACTTGTTTTTATGCACAGGTTGCTACCAGGGATTGTGTTGGTTCGTAGAACCACAAATGTCACTATTACCCAAATATTTGCTTAATGCTCATTTAATTGACCTTTTTGTCAGATATGTGCGACTCAGTGGCCCCTCATCACATTCGCCAGTGAGGGGGCATCATTTTGTGGTACACCACTAGACAGTTCCCCGTGTGTTAATTAGTGTCCTTTAATCTCACTGAGGTGCCCTGGTGGTTTGAACCCATGACCCCGAAGGCTGCATTACATGATGTACTTGGGTGTTTCCGCCATGTTTCTCAAATCTGGTTGCAACACGGGGATGATGACACCTCAGTGACTTACAGGGCTGTAACTGCTGAACTTGAGGGAAGCATCGCAACCACACACATTGCATAATCCGAATAAATCACTGTTTAATATGGAGGATCCTAATAATG
Source organism: Triturus cristatus (assembly GCF_964204655.1). Lineage (NCBI taxonomy): Eukaryota > Metazoa > Chordata > Amphibia > Caudata > Salamandridae > Triturus > Triturus cristatus. Next base: position 317,290,824 of record NC_140586.1, on the reverse strand, counting down.
AGATGGTGTATGGGGAGACGATGTCACTGCAGGGTTGGGCACATTGCCTGGTTGATCTGCAGTTAATTGCTACCTTCTCAAAGGACATCTGGACCTTGGGGGAGAACATCCGAATCGGTCATTCAACGAGCTGCATACACACAGTCCAAAGCTGCACTTCCCGCTAGTGTAAGTAGGTAAGTTGTTCCTAATTTATATTATTATTAGTGCAGTTTTATCCTGGCTAGGGCTTCTATAAATACCATATTAATCCATACATACCAACATTTTAGAAGAGAAAAATGGGAGATTTAAATAAAATAATCGGGAGAATATATTTCTCCCATTGACCTGAATAGGGTGTATTGTTAGGTATAGGGCTTGCAAGTGTGCTGCTGCAGGATCGGATATAAGAAATGCAAATATATGTTTTTTTTTTCCTTACCTGTGAAAGCGCCATGGCAGGCAGAGAGAGCGTGACAAAAATGTTGTGCAATGGCCTGCAGGAGCAGATTACTGGCAGTGCGTACTCCGAGTCACATAAAACCAGTCTCTGTCAGCAGAAGCTCACCGAGTAATCGGGATTTTGCATACAGGAATAGGGAGGTGAGAAACCAGCCTTGAAATCGGTAGTCTCCCGTCTGAATTGGTAGGGTTGGCATGTATGTTAATCCACGTGCACAGGCCAGCCACTGGACAACGCCCTTTGTCACTGCTTGAAGTGAGCTCTGTTGTCTGTCTTTTATTTCCACGACAACCAATGTAGTGGAAATAGATAATCAACAAGGGTACTGAAAATGTAGACTTTTGGGTGATGCAACCGGTACCGTGCCAGATCAATTTAGAGGGCAACTGGTCCCCCACCGAGCTTGGAACCTAGTTCCCTGGCACCTGTCGCACTGCCCTAAAGTTGGCGTTGCACCCAAGTCCCCACGTAACCCCAGAATTGCATCCCCATTAAAAGAAGGAGTAAGTTGTAAGTAAGCAGTACATTTGTGGTGGGCCTGTGAAGATGAAAGCAGATGGTTGGGAGCAGGTTCAAAAAGGAGTTCTGACAGTTCTCTAATGGTAGAGATAATTACAATTAAACAAGCAAAATTTCTGAAAATTTGCAAAAGTTCTTTACATTTTGCTTTTTGCTCGCATCAATCTTTTTTCTGTATTCATTTTAACTTTTTTACATGAGGTAAACATTTGCGTGCTATAATAAAGTGACATGAGTTAGTGGCAAATGATACTTTGATCTAACAGTTTAATTTGGTGACATTTTTAAAAACTTTACGGAACTTTTTCTGACCTTTCGCAGGAAAAAAGCAATCGACTCCTAGATAGTTGGCATTATTATATTTGTCAACGTTTTATATTAAAAATGGTAACCACCAACATTAGAAAATAGAATCTTTGGGCCAATGAAAGGGATGGTTGCCGGCAATTGTTTTTACATAAAGGAATCATTTTAAGCTGTCTATTTTCCTTAAAGGAAATAAGGCTACTTCAAAACAAATGTATTTTCTTAAAAGTTTCAGTGAGAGTTCCTACTGCCACATGAACCTTTTATACCAATTTACAAGATGGAAGGATTCTGAAGAGCACCCTTTACCTTTGAAAGATTAAGTATCAACTTGGGAATCAGTAACTTTTCAATGGTTTGCAACTGGAATTCCGGTCACAAACCACTGATACATATGGTACCAATTCCATATTTGGGAGTGACATTCAAAACACCATTCATCGAGATACCAAATTGGTACCCATTTTTGCACCAATTATAGGAGTTGGTAACACTTTAAAGACTTCTAAAATAAGTTCATTAAATTAGAAATCGCTTTTTTGCGGTCACAAATTCAGAATCAGAGTGTTTGTGAGTGGAAAGAAGTTTCGAACATCTGGCTCTTAAATTCTACTGCCCTTTCCTAATAATAGAAACTGCATAGGAGCTTCTTTGGGTGTAGTTTTTAGTTATGAGTATATCAGGATCCAACTGTAGGACAGTGTTCAGAAACTAATTGTTCAGTTCTGTAAGAAATTTGAATTATGAACATGAATTTTATGAAGTGATCAAATCATGGCAAAAAGTTTAAATTTGCAGCCATTGTGACACTAGATTTCAAGGTGGCTACTTGCCCTTGCTAGGTGTGGTTTAGGAGGACGGGAGAGCTTTAAATCATTGACTGAGTGCTATCCATCACAAGAAAGGGTGGCAAGTGACCTATGCCAAATAGGCACCTGTTAAAGGATGTTGTCAAAAATACTAGAGCCAATGGCTGTGGAACATATAGTTACATGATTTTGCTAGAAACTGAGAAGTAAAAGAAGTGTGAGATATATATTTTATTTGGGTAGAGGATTCTCTGTTTACGTTATATGTTTTTTATTAATTATGAATCATGATTGGTTGAACTTCATAAGTGAAGTCTCTGGTGCTAGTGCTGATTTGAGTGTGCTGAGTTTCGAGCTATATGTGGAGAGTGCTCATGAAAAGTTGGAACCTGTGTAGTTTGTTTGCACTGGAAGACCATTTATGTTCAGTACTAGCAGTTGTGGCACACCCCAATGCGGGGTGGTGAGAGCACACATGAGGGGAGCGAAAAATTCCTCTTTTCCTCAGAGGAAATAGCCATGGGAATCTGCGGACAATATGCACATTAAGGAGCAAAATTAAGATGACGTGGTATTAATGTCCGCCTAACTCTAACCCAGTGGCCTCTAACTTGTTTTGTAATCGGAGCAACATATGTTGGGTGAAAATCATCCAGACCTGCTGTTGCAAAGTCATCCTGTGCCCTGGGCACCCCCCAACCTTTTGCTGAATGGTACTGGTGGTAACTGATTCTGACTGACCCTGGGCTCTGCCTAACCAGGCCAAGTGCCAGTGCTATGCTGAAAGAGACACATTTAGAATACAGTGAAAACACCTACATACACTAGGGTACACTATGTTATGGGGTACCCCTGTGATTGGCATGACCTGCCCTATCAGACCCTATTAAATAATAGGGCAGGGGGATTAAAACTACCTAGAAGTCCCTAGTCCACAATAGGGCATGGCAGTTTAGAGGCCAGCAGCTTTTTCTGCACTTGCATGTGTGCACTGCTGACGCCTGAGGTCAGTTTAAAAGCAGCCCTGGGAGCAGTCAGGCTTAACTTCAAAGACAGGTATGGAAAGCATTTAAAAACACCAATTCAGTAAATAATTAAGACACAATGCATAATAAAAATCCAACACCAATTTATAAAAATAGGAAAAAAAATCTTTAAATTGACACCAAAACGACAAAAGTCCAATGTAGGGAACCGGAGATATGATTTTTCAAAGATTTAGCATTATATAGCACTTAGAAAGTTATAGCACCATATTAGAATATCTGGTCGCGATACACCGGCTCATAGTCAAAGTTTCAGGCCGACTGCAATTGAGCCCTGAGCACCTACCCCTCTCGGTAGGTCCCGGTCACCGTTTTTACCTTCGGACTTAGAAACTTTTCTGGAGCTTTTTCTCGTGGGGTCCCTCGATGCTCTTCACCAGGCCAGATTCGTTGAGGGTTCGCCGGCCTCGGATTTCTTCTACTCCCGGTCAAACTCTGGAAGTCAGACCTACGGAGCTTTTAGCGGGACGAACCTGGATGGCTTGGCCGGCTCGCGGTTGAAGGCAGGCGGCTTGGCTGACCAGTTGAGTCGGTCCCCCTATGGAGCTTTTTTCCAAAGTTGCTCCAAAGTTCTCCAAACTCCTGGAACTTCTTCCTGAAGTTCACCAAGGGGTCCCAAAGTGTCTCAAGATCACTCCAACGGTCTGGAAGCTCCAAGATGGTCCGTGAAAGTTGAGGACTTCAGTTGCCACAATCCACCTGGACAATTCAGGTTGAGGATCCTCAGAGGGTCTTCAGAGAGCAGGCCTTAGAATTTGCACCCCAACTACTCAACATGGCAACGTATTGCTTTCTTAAGTTTCAAGCAGCAGATCTGAGAGACTCTGCCCCTCTCAGATGCGTATTCCAAGTTCTCTGGGTCAAGCAGGAGGTCACTCCTGACCAATGGGAGTAGGGCAAATCCCAAAGGATATGACCACATCCTGTAGAGTGTGGCATTATTTTGACCCAGAGTGCACCAAATCTTCCAAATTCATAATGATTGATTTTCGAGCAGGGAGGTAAGAGCTGGCTAAACATACCCCTAGGATGGCTATTTTCCATAGCCTCTCCCCCCTGCATCTGTGCATTCCTTCCATAAGCCTAGCCCTGGCTTTGGGTCAAAAGAGTGAAGTTGTAAATGACACTGAGGTCGTCTCCATCCCTTTGAAGACCATGGTTTATGACTTCTCCCCCTGCTCTGGCATTCCTGTGTAGCAGCACACTGCCCTCTCAGCAGAGCTGGTTAACCCCAGGGGATCTTTATCACCTCTTCAAGGCAGCCTGGCTAATCCACTTAACTATGACCAATCAGGACAGACCACTGGAAGGCTGAATCTGGACCTACAAACAAGAATGTCTTATATCTTCTTATCTATACATTTTAGGAGAAATTCAACAATATCATATTGTTGGATTTATCACTACCATTCTGGAAAGTCTTTGAATTGAAGTTCTATCATTCTCCTATCAGGAGTTATTAGTTAATAACCTCTTGCCATGTTAACCTATGTGGCATGGGATTTGCAATGGGAAAAATGACTTGGGCAATTTTTCCAGCACTAGGGGTAATAAAAATATATTTTATAAGTCCACCTATATCTACAGGACCCCCACTCCATGGAACAATTAGGGGAGATTTTGGGGGTTCTGAATCTGTAGAAATATTGCAGATCCTCCCTCCACAGTGCTTATAACAGCAAAGTCGAATTTGAGGAGCACTTTATAACAATGTGGGGAGTGAAATGTGAAATTTCACTTAACCCAGGGCATATAAAACTCATTTGATAAGGGTCTACCTGGGAAATACCTGACCCACCCCTGGGACACCTAGGGGAGACCCTGGGGGTTCCTAATATGCCAAAACATTGTAGGTTATAAATGTTAAGTGCCCCAAACAGCAAAGTCGAGTTTGGGCACAATGTGCTTTTTAAAAGCAGTCCTGCCACCCAGGGCTGCTTTTAAACTGACCTCAAGCTTCAGCAGTGCACACAATCAAGTGCAGAAAAAGCGACTGGCCTCTAAACTGCCATGCTATATTGTGGACTAGGGACTTCTAGGTAGTTTTAATCCCCCTGCCCTAATATTTAATGGGGTCTGATAGGGAAGGTCATGCCAATCACATGGGTACCCCATAAAATAGTGTACCGTAGTATATGTAGGTGTTTTTACTGTATTCTAAATGTGTCTCTTTCAGCATAGCACTGGCACTGGTTAGGCAGAGCCCAGGGTCAGTCAGAGTCAGTTACCACCAGTACCATTCAGCAAAAGGTTGGGTGGTGCCCAGGGCACAGGATGACTTTGCAACATAGCCCCCCAAACGAGAGGTGATGGATTACTAACCTATACCCTGGTAGTCCTCATCAGCTGAGTGGAAAACCCAGGGAAGTCTATCTGCATTTGCATGGGCAACCCCATGTCTGTGTTCCACTGTAAAGGTCATCCCTTGAAGGGAAATGGACCACCTTAACATCTTGGGATTCTCCCCTCTCATCTGCATGAGCCATCTGAGAGGGCCGTGGTCAGTTTGAACACGAAAGTGAGTCCCAAACAATTATGGTCTCAACTTTTTCAGGGACCAAACCACAGCAAAAGCCTCTCTCTCAATGGCACTCCACCTCTGCTCTCTGGGAAAAAGTCTCCTGCTAATAAAGGCAACTGGCTGATCAAGGCCCTTTTCATTTAGCTGTGAGAACACTGTCCCAATCCCTTGCTCTGAAGCATCTGTCTGAACCACAAATTATTTTGTGTAGTCAGGGGCCAGAAGCACTAGTGCTGAACACATAGCAGCTTTCAGAGTGTCAAAAGCCTTCTGATACTCTGGGGTCCAATCCACCTTCTTGGGCCTCTCCTTAGAAGTGAGTTCTGTTAGGAGCCCCACAACGGTCCCATAATTTTGAACAAACCTTCTATAGTATCCTGTAAGTACAAGGAATACCCTGACCTGAGTCTGGGTAACAGGAGCTGCCCAATCCAAAATAGTTTGGATTTGAGCTTGGAGAGGCTGTACATGCCCCCAACCTATCAGGTGGCTCAGGTACACCATAGAACTCTACCCTATTTGGCACTTACTTGCCTTAATAGTCAGGCATGCCTGCTGCATGGCCTGAAGCACTTCCCTTAGGTGACTTAAGTGATCCCCCCAGGTAGAACTGTATACAGCTTTATCATCCAGGTAAGCTGCACTGAACTGTTCCAACCCAGACAAGACCCTGTTCACCGACCTTTGGAAGGTGGCAGGTGCATTCTTTAAGCCAAAGGGCATTACTTTGAACTGATAATGTCCCTCTGGTGTGGAGAATGCTGACCTCTCTTTTGCTCCATCAGTGAGGGCAATCTGCCCGTAACCTGAAGTCAAATCAAAAGTACACAGGTACTTAGCAGCCCCTAACCTATCAATGAGCTTAACAGCTCTAGGTATAGGGTGAGCATCAGTCTTTGTGACTGCATTCAATCCTCTGTAGTCCTCACAAAACCTTACCTCCTTGGGTCCCCCCTGAGGATTAGGTTTAGGTACCAGCACCACTAGACTGGCCCATGGACTCTCAGACGGTTCAATTACCCCCAATTCCAGCATCTTAGCAACCTCAGCTTTAATGCTGGCTCTGACATGGTCAGGCAACCTGTACAGTTTATTTTTGACAGGTAGGCTGTCACCAGTGTCAATGTGATGCACACACCACTCAGTGATGCCTGGGGTCAAAGAGAACAGGTCATCAAACTGCTCCAGCACTTGCTTAAAGTTTCTGTGCTGCTGGTCTGTCAACTTGGGAGAGACTACCACTCCCTCCACTGACCCATCTTGCACATTAGTGGAGAGGAGGTCGGGCACAGGCTCAGTTTCCTCCTCCACACCCTTATCAGTGAACCGTAACATGGTCATGTCTGCCCTATCATGGTGTGGTTACAATCTATTTACATGCAGGACCCTATGAGGGTTCCTGGTAGTGCCAAGGTCAACCAAATAGGTAACCTCACCCTTTTCCCCCAAGATTAGATAGGGCCCACTCCACTTGTCATGGAGCACCCTGGGAGCCACCGGCTCCAACACCCACACTAATTGTCCTGGAGTATACTCAGGCATAGTAGCCTTTTGATCATACCAGTGCTTCATGAGCTCTTGGGTGTCCTCCAGTTTCTTGTTTGCCTTGTACATGTACTTGCATTCTAGATCTCAGGCCTAGCACATAGTGAAGCGCATTGTCCTTTGCTTCTTTAAGAGGCTTCCCTAAAGACTCTCTCAGCAGGCTCAATGACCCCCTCACAGGGTGTCCAAACAACAACTCAAAGGGACTGAAACCAACCCCTTTCTGTGGTACCTCCCTGTAGGCAAACAGTAAGCATGGGGGGAAAACATCCCATCTCCTCCTGAGTTTCTCTGACAACCCATTTATCATGTCCTTCAGGGTTTTGTTGAATCTCTCAACAAGACCATTTGCTTGTGGGTGATAAGGGGTGGTGAACTTATAGTTGACACCACACTCATCCCACATAGCAGTCAGATAGCTGGACAGGAAGTTTGTGCCCCTATCTGATACCACCTCTTTTGGAAAACCCACTCTGGTGAACACACCAAGCAGTGCTCTAACCACTGCAGGAGCATCAATGGTTTTAAGAGGGATTGCTTCGGGGTACCTAGTGGCATGGTCCACTACCACTAAGATATACCTATTTTCTGATGCAGTAGGTGGGTCCAGGGGACCAACAATGTCCATCCCCACCCTTTCAAAAGGAACCCCAACCACTGGCAGTGTTATTAGGGGAGCCTTTGTCTTGCCTCCTGCCTTGCCACTGGCCTGACAGGTGACACAGGAGCTGTAAAACTCCTTTACCTTTTCAGACATGTGGGGCCAGTAGAAATGGTTCACCAACCGGTTCCATGTCTTTGTCTGTCCCAAATGTCCTGCCAAGGGGATATCATGACCCAAAGTCAGGATGAACTCTCTGTACTTCTGGGGCACCACCAACATCCTGGTGGCCCCTCCTTGAGGTTTCTGGCCTCAATATAAAGCAGTCCATCTTCCCAGTAGAGTTTGTAAAACCCACTGTCATCCCCCCCCTCTTGCATAGAATCAATCTGCCTCAAGCTCTCAAGGGTGGGACAGTCTCGCTGTCCCTTACTGAACTCCTCTAAGCAGGGTCCACCTGCTCCTGTCAGTTCTGCCAAATCTGACAGAACTGGCAGGGATGGAGTACCTCCCTCAGAGGCCAGATCTTCCCCATCAGGGTTAGATTCTTCCTGCACCTCTGGAGTTCCCTAGGCTGTCTCACCAGACCCAGTACCCTTGTCCTTGGATGCTTGGCCCTTTGTTCCAGGGTCCAAGTGTCCAGCCTCTCCCGTCTGGCTAGTCTGTGACCTAGTCACAGCACTTAACCACTCAGGAAGCTCCAATATTTTCATATCGAGTCCTCTTTCCACCTCTGACCACACAGAGGCTTCAAGGTCATTGCTTAGTAAACACTGGACTGGAAGCACCTTAGACACAGCTACTTTCATAGGGCCTGTCACACCTCCCCATTCCAAATCCACCACGACCATAGGATGGAGTTTGGTAGTTCTGTCCGCATAAGTCACCTGGTGAAACTCACCAGGTAGCAACCTTTCTGGAGGCACCAGCTCATCCAGGACCATAATTACACTAGCCCCAGTGTCTCTGATAGCCTCAACCTCAGTCCCTTTCACTTTAGGCCTCTGCCTGTATTTGTCCATATTTGGAGGTAAGGCAGCAAGGGTTGCAATATTCACCCAACCCAGGGACACCAAGGTTGCTTCCACCACCTGACTACCCCTCTCTTGGGCACCACTTTCCACCCCTACACTGGCAATCCCTATGGATGGCCCCTTAGGGGGAAGCATTCTTGGCGCAGACAGCATCTCCCTGTTTGTGCCCTGGCTGGTTACAGTCAAAGCACTTACCGACTTTTGAGGGATCAAAGAACCTACCATTCTTCCCCTGATACCCCCTCCCTTTGAATTTGGGTTGGCTTGGGCCCCCCTCCTTGCGCAGGTTTTTGTGGGTCTTTGGAGGACTTATTCTGGTTATGACCTTCTTTCCCTTGGGCCTTCCCTTGAGGAGGGACCTGTTCTCCTTTCTTCTGGTCACTCCCCTGGTGCTGAATGGAAACCCGGGTTCTTACACACTCATCAGCTGCTTCCCCCAGCTCTCTGGGGTCTGTCAGCTTAGAGTCCACTAGATACTGGCGTAACTTCTCTTCTGCACAATGAGTCGAAATATGTTCCTTCAAAAACAAATTATACAATCCCTCATATGTGTCAACTTTGTTACCAACAATCCATCCTTCCAGTGGCTTCACTGAAACGTCCACAAAGTCTATCCACGACTTTGAACTCAATTTCTGGGTGCCTCTAAACTTCACCCTGTACTGCTCTGGAGTCAGACCAAATCTCTTGACTAAGCATGCTTTGATCTGCTGGCATGATTCCGCATCCTCTCCCTTCAGGTCAGGAGCCTATCCTTCCCAGCTACTGGAATCAACTCCCACAGGAGTGCACCACAATACCTAGAGTGGACCCTACTCATTCTACGGGCCCTCTCAAAAGCTGCTAGCTACCGGTCAATGTCATCCCCCTCTGTGTACTCGGGCACTATACCCTTGGGAAGTTTGGGATCAAATCCACCACCCCTGGACATTTCACAACCTTCATCATTTTCACTGCCACCATTTCTTTTCAATGCCTCCTCCCTCTCCCATCTCTTCTTAGCCAATTCCAATGTCTCCTTCTCCAAGGCAATCAAAGCTAATTGAGCCTCAGGCTATCTTTCTGCAAGGGACAGTGGTGGTTCCTGAGTAAGGGACCCTTCCCCACTCCCACCATCTGGAATCATAGGGTTAACATTAGAGATGATGGAAGAGGCACCATCATCACTCTCCTCTTGGGTGAGGTTGGGGGAACACCCTCCATCCCCCTTGAATCTCCTCAGCTACCCCAGCCCAGGCCTAGAGAGAATTAAGCAACCCTGCCTTCCTAATCTTGTTAGAAGCAGGCAGCCCCCTAAGCCTACACTGTACCCTAGGATCAGCGATCCTGAACTGGACAGTATAGCCAGGTCCAGCTCCATGGTTCCATAGTTTTGGTCCACAACAACTAGGCACAAGAGACTTAGAACAATTTGGAAAAATCAAAACAATGGATTAAAAACAGTTTAGTCCAAATTCCAAAAAATCAAACTCAAAAGTTTTGTTCTAAACCAATTTAGAGGATTTTTATAATCTTAATTCACTTTACTGAAAGGTGTACTTTTGAACACAAGTCCTCATCCGCACCTCTGAGCACCAAATGTTGGAAAGTGTGCCTTGGGCACCCCCCAACTTTTTGCTGAATGGTACTGGTGGTAACTGACTCTGACTGACCCTGGGCTCTGCCTAACCAGGCCCAGGGCCAGTGCTATGCTGAAAGAGAAACATTTAGAATACAGTGAAAACATCTACATACACTATGTATGGGGTACCCCTGTGATTGCCATGACCTGCCCTATCAGAAACCATTAAATAATAAGGCAGGGGGATTAAAACTACCTAGAAGTCCCTAGTCCACAATAGGGCATGGCAGTTTAGAGGCCAGCAGGTTTTCTGCACTTGCATGTGTGCACTGCTGAAGCCTGAGGTCAGTTTAAAAGCAGCCCTAAGTGGCAGAACTTCTTTTAAAAAGTAAATTGTGCTCAAACTTGACTTTGGTGTTTGAGGCACTTAGAAAATGGATAACCTACAATGTTTGGGCATGTTAGGAACCCCCAGGGCCTCCCCTAGGTGTCCCAGGGGTAGTCGGTCAGGTATTTATAAGGTAGACCCTTATAAAATGAGTTTTATATGCCCTGGGTTAAGTGAAATTTCACATTTCACTCCCCACATTGTGATAAAGTGCTGCTCAAATTCGACTTTGATGCTAGGAGCACTCTGGAGGGAGGATCTGCAATATTTCTACAGATGCAGAACCCCCAAAATCTCCCCTAGTTGTTCCATGGGGTGGGGTTCCTGTAGATATAGGTGGAGTACTAGAACTTCCATTCAAAGACTTTCCAGTATGGTAGTGATAAATCCAATAATATGATATTGTTGAATTTCTCCTAAAATGCATAGACAAGAAGTTATAAGACTTTCTTGTTTGTAGGTCCAGATTCAGCCTTCCAGTGGTCTGTCCTGATTGGTCAGAATTAAGTGGATTAGCCAGGCTGCCTTGAAGAGGTGATAAAGAGCCCCTGTGGTTAACCAGCTCTGCTGGGAGGGCAGTGTGCTGCTACACAGGAATGCCAGAGCAGGGGAGGAGTCATAAACCATGGTCTTCAAAGGGATGGAGACGGCCTCAGTGTCATTTACAACTTCACTCTTTTGACCCAAAGCCAGAGCTAGGCTTATGGAAGGAATGCACAGATGCAGGGGGGGGGGGGGGGTGGCTTTGGAAAGTAGCCTTCCTAGGGGTATGTTTAGCCAGCTCTTACCCCCTGCTGGAAAATCAACCTGGAAGATTTGGTTCACTCTGGGACAAAATAATGCCACACTCTACAGGATGTGGTCATATTCTTGGGGAGTTGCCCTGCTCCCATTGGTTAGGAGTGACCTCCTGCTTGACCCAGAGAACTTGCTATACGTATCTGAGAGGGGCAGAGTCTCTCAGATCTGCTGCTTGAAACTTACGAAAGCAAGAAGTTGCCATTCTGAGAAGTTGGGGTGCAAATTCTAAGGCCTGCCCTCTGAAGACTGCACCAGCTGAAACTAAAGCTCTGTGGATTACCTTGCTGTAAAATAACTGGAGTGGACTCCCTGCAAGCTACAGGTTAACAGAGCTCACCTGGAACATCACCACCAAGGATCCTCAACCTGGAGTACTACCAGTGGATTTGTAAGGGTTTTGTCCAAGTGGATTGTGGCAACTGAAGTCCTCAACTTTCAAGGACCATCTTGGAGCTTCCAGACCCTTGAAGTGAGTTTGAGACACTTTGGGACCCCGTGGGGAACTTCAGGAAGAAGTCTTAGGGGTTTGGTGAACTTTGGACCAACTTTGGAAAAAAGCTCCATAGGGGGACCGAATCAACCTGGTCAACCAAGCCGCATACCTTCACCCGCGAATCGGCCAAGGCATCCAGGTTCGTCCCGCTAAAATCTCCGTGGGTCCGACTTCCAGAGTTTGACTGGGAGTAGAAGAAACCTGAGGCCGGCGAACCCTCACAGAATCCGGCCTGGTGAAGAGCATCCAGGGACCCCACGAGAAAAAGCTCTAGAAAAGTTTCTAAGTCCGAAGGTAAAAACTGTGACCGGGACCTACTGAGAGGGGTAGCCATTCAGGGCTGCATCACGGTCGGCCTGAAACTTTGACTTTGAGCCGGTCTATCGCGACCAGATATCCCAATACGGTGCTAAAAGTTTCTAAGTGCTATATAATGCTTAATCTTTGAAAGTTCATATCTCCGGTTCCCTACATTGGGTTTTTGTTGTTTTGGTGTCATTTTAAAGATCAAAATATTTCCTATTTGTATAAATTGATGTTGGATTTTTATTATGCATTGTGTCTTAATTATTTACTGAATTGGTATTTTTAAATGCTTTATTTTAATTTTTTTTTAATTTTTAAATTGCAGACACATTACCAAGGGTTGAGAAATACAATAATTTTCTAAGACCTATTCTGAGCCCTATACTGTGTTGGTGACCTTATTGCTAGTTGCAGACCTACATTTGCCCCTACCAATAATCCACTTTCCAACCCCTGCTAACAATATTACTTTTATAAGCGTAGCCAACTCAGACATGATTACTTTAGTGGCCAACATTACCAGCATTGGTCACCTCAATGCATCAGTCAGGGTGGCCAGCAGTATCTTAAATAGTCACTTTACATGGGTGATGCATGGCGCCAGTAGATGCAATGCCTGTGACACCATGGACGTATAATTATGAATAATACCTCTTCCAAATGATGCAGAGGTTATCACTCAAATAGCAGCTTAAAATATGTTTTGAAAATTCGTCCATTTTGCTCCGAACACCTGCTCATGAGTTATAAAAATACACATATTTCCATCAGAAATATGCGATATATTAATTTGATATACATATAATATTTTAGCCAAGCAAAAGGAGAGCTACTTGCAAGTAGCTGGAGAGCTCACAGTAGATCAAGAGCTACTTACGGTAGTATCCTGCTCTAACCTGAACTGCGGACTGGTACAAGTATGCACTGCACACAGGTCCAGTGCTTTTAATTGGCCGGTACTCACCGGTATTGAGTACCGGAACTTTTTTATTTTCTCCTCTTAAGTAATGGAATTTTTCCTTGGTGAAGGAGAGTACCAGTACTCAGAGGGGGCCTGGCTTCGACGTAAGTGATGTTGCTCATGAATTCCTGCTTTAGCAGCAGCCTTTGCACATCCTGCATTGGTTTAAGAATGCCTTTTAATTCAATTAATTTATTCGGATAAAAAACACATCCATAAAAGGACAAACTCATACAATACATCAAGACACACAAGTTCACAATATTCATAAAAAGGACGTATATAAAAATTTCCAATTAAGTGTAGGGCAATTAAAATATAGTTTATACAGTATTCATCGAGTTACGCCTTTCAAATGGTGGAAACAGCGACCCATGTGTGCTGCTACGTAAGTTATTAGAGGAGGCGGGGTGTAACTGCAGGGCATTATCTTTATCTTACATAGTGGGGTAGAAAGCTGACCTAATCGGCAGGGGTGTGAGACGGATTGTTGGTCAGGGCAGTGCAGCTTGTTTAGCATGTCCATTATTTTAAATGCCTGCAAATGGTCACCCGTCAACAATTTAAATTGAAAGCATTTGCGTGAAAGAAAATCCCTGCTCTCTCCACCAATTTCTCCCATGAACCTCACAGGAAAAGTAAATAAGAGGCAAAATAAATGTGTGTTTTTTAACGTTCTGCAAGTGGCAACCTCTTGCTTCAGATGGAAAAGGAGACCTAAACCAATTGAACGGTAGCTTCCATGAAAGGTGTGACACTTTCATACAGTTTTGAATTTTAGCTGGTAAATCTTTGCATTCTGGGATTTCTAGTTTCTTTTTCTCATTCTACACAAGAAATGACAAAAATAACCAGCATCCAAGGCATGTATTGCAAAAATCAGGGGTAGATTGAAAGTGTCACGTAGCATGGTGCCACTCGGGACTCAGCCCCTGCTCGCATATTTTGTGAGTCCCCATGCATCATGCATATAAATGAACATCACCGATGACGATTCTTTTGGCTTTTTTATGGTGAATATTAAAACATGTAAGGCATTCTTCTGGTGCAGGCTCTATGCGTTCATTCGGGCTGTCAATTAATTCTTCTATCTCCTGACATCTGTTTATAGGGGGAATAGGGGATAAGATCCATCCTGGCAAAGTATGCATCCTCCACACTAGATGCCCTGATTATGCCCAAAGTGTAAATAATATGCAGGAATCTAGACTTAAATCAATCAATAAGTAAAAAAAGAAAACCTGCAACTTATTGATTCTTTAGTGTTCCATTTATTATTAAAAGTTTCTTTTAGAACTGTACATTTCTTAGGTGATTTGAGCAGCCAAATCTCCTCCTAGGATAACTCTGCTCCAATGAGACACACCCTTGGCAGTCTGTGAAAGCGTTCTGGTTCTGAATATGCAAATCGCATAAAATGCAACTCCAGGTAAAAGTTTTAAGTGCTGCCAGTCGCAGCCAGCATGGCTCGCAGATGGCGGGGCGGGCGGTATTGGGAGCAGATGTTGCGCAGGGGGGGATCGGAAGTGTAGGGGAAAGAAAACATACTTGGGTCCCGTGTCTTCTCTGCTCCTGCTCTCCTGCTATCCTGCTTTCCTGCCTCCATGCAGCATTGTGATTGGTCTGAGTGCCATGATACGGCGCTCACCCAGGGCTGAGGGGTGGGCATGTTCTCAACGCAGGCTGTAATGCAGCCTGCATGGAGAACAAGGAAGTGCGCATGACTGTTTTCGGTGGCTCGAGAGGGCTGACCAAATAGTCATTGCACACTTTAGGAGTGGGCAAACCACGCCTTCCCTGCCCTGCAGCCCACCCCGCAAAGCAGCAGGACACAAAACATACAATGACAATAAATCTAAGTTATTCTCATTTTCTGTTTCTCACTGCTTAAAAGCAGTGGGGCGACGCTCCTCTGCCATAGCGGAAGAGCGGCCCCTGAGAGCTGCCACTGTCCGGCAGTACATGTGTATGCCAACGTGTGAGATAGAAAGTAAAAGCAAAAGGTGTGTGAGTGTATAAGCTGTGGAAATGAATTGTGGAACTTGTGTGTTTTATGTGAAACAATGTGATTCAGAGTATGAAATTTGTGTTCAAGTGTGTGAGTTTGTGTGAAAGGGGGCAAATGAATTTAGACTTTTTTGAGCATGAAGGGAATGTTTGTGTTAACAGTCCATCTCAGCCTTTTCTAGAGAAAATGTTGTGATGTTTTGTGATTTCGTGAATTTTGTTAATTTCTTTAAGAATCAGAAAAGAACCAAAAGTTTGCAGCAGAAAATGGGCAGCGTCACAAAGAGCAAAGTCTGAACTTATTTATTTTTTTAAACCCTGACAACAAGATCAATGGGATAAAAGCTCTATTTTGGCTTACTTAACTGATCACATCAGGCTGCATTTCAAAACATTACCTGGTACAGCAATCTTTGTGTATCTAGCAAGCTCCCAAGTACAATGACACTTTACTTTAATAGCTCTGGTAGTTAATGTACTGGCTGGAAAGATCTGTGTGCATTCTAATCAAAAGTTCGACTCAGCATAAAATTGCATAGAGGATCAATGTGCCTGCTGTAAAGCACAGCATGAAACATGCAGAAGACAGATTTGGTTATGTAGAGAGGTCAGTTGGTTGTTTTTTGTTTGTTGCAGAGATTCTTGTGTTACCTGCAGGTCACAAGTTAAAATCCTTGGCTTAGAGCTTGGTGATTCATGATCCCGCATCAAGGAAATAGATGCAAACTGCACAGCATACATTGGTAACCTTGCTTTTCCCCCCCGATATGTTGTTATTCTGAAATTGCTAAAGAAGAGTTAATTTGGTTAGTAAAGAAGAGTTACTTTGGTTATGTAATAATAGGCACTTATTATATAAGTACTATATAAATGGTATTTGTGTAAAACCCATGGACAGATACAACAGACATTCTTACAGTGCATGCAAATGTCTGCCATACAAAGCTTACAAGGTCCAAAACCTAGCCCCGCCCTTAGCACCACCCTTATGCCCGCTCCAAACTCTGCTCCAGACCACCACTCCTTTTGGTGAGTACCTGCACTTATTTGTTTTCATTTAAAGCACTGCACAGGTCCATGCCCAATACCCATTACTATATGGTACTGACTGACTGACTAATTGCACTTGCAACACACTCACCACCTTAGAACACAAGCATTTGCAATGCCATAGGTCTCGCATTTGTGATAGTTAGAGATATTGGATTTGTAAATGACAAAGTCTTTTACCTTTTTTGGTTTGGAGTGGATGTATGTGGTGTGAATTGGAATTAAGTGGGATGTATTGGAATTGTTAGTTGTGAAATTATGTGGGGTGGAACTTTGTGTTTGTTAGGTATATTTGTGTAGTTGAATTATATGGCATGGTGAATAGATAGGGGTGAGAGCTGTATAGAATAGATAGAAAGGAAGATAGAGAAGTATGTAACCATTTTAAACAAAGTAAAAATTGAAATACAAAAGCATATTGCCTCTCAAAAATGTGTTAATATAATTAGAAGAATATATTATTTCTTATGCCAGGCACTGTAAATTGTAAAAAGGAATAAATTATGACTTGTCATGTTGAAGTTGTTGTCTAAGTTGATCCCTAGATTTCTTGCGTGGTCTGTGGGTGTTGATCCTAGCTCTGATGGCCACCAGGTGGAATCCCATGGGGTCGGCCGTGACCTTCTTTAGGAGGGCGTTGATTGCTGCAAGTTTCCATTCGTTCGGGAAAGTGGTGGACATGACAGAAGTGATGATGATGTGGGTCAAGGTGGTCCTGATTGGTAATGTTCCCGGGTTGTAGATGTGGAGGGGGCAGGGACCCGTTGGGCCTCCTGAGTGGATGGTCCGCATGATTATTGCTGTGTCGTTTCTGGTGAGGGTTGTCCATTTGGTTAGGTGGCAATCTTGGTTGGTGTTGGGTAGGTTATCGATGAGTTCTCTGGGTGTGGGTTGATGTGCAATACTGCTATAGATGAGATTTTACTGTGTAAGAATTTGGATAGGTTTTCACAGAGTTGTTGGGAGGCAGCAATGTTGCTGACAGTGGCTGGGGCTGAGGTGAAATCGTTGACAATCAAACAGATCTCCTTGTGGCTGTTAGAGCTTCCTTCGATGCGGTCCATTTGTGCTTTTTTCTTGGTGTCTCTAATTTGTTGGTGATGGCGTCTGAGTGCAACTTTGTAGGTAGTTCTGTTGGCGGTGCTGTGGCTGGTTCTCCATTTCCTTTCCAGCTGTTTACACTGTTGTTTGGTGTCTTGGCAGTCTTCTGTGTACCAGCTGGCCTGCTTGTTTGATCTACTATGCTTGTTAGGTTTTATGCTTGCGAGGGAGTCCGCACAGTCCTTGATCCAGTTGTTGAAGTTGTTGATGTCCTTGTTGAAGTTGTCCGTGGGGCTAGACTGATTAGTGCTGAGGGCGCTGAGCCAGTCTGCTTCTCTGATTTTGCCCCAGCTTTGGCTTGGAGCGCTGAACCTGATAGGAGTGTTTACTACACTATTGTCCTGTGTAGTTCAAGTAGATATAACTTTACAACAATGTCGCCATGATTAACACTTGTCAGTGCAACTTCTTTGTGAAAACCTTATATATTCACAATTAAAAAAAATATTTGTGTTTGTGTGTATTTTGCTAATCGGATTGAATTCAGAGACTTTCAGTTAAAATAATATCACACACTCTTACTAGCTAGTGTTATTAGTATTACCTTTAGCCCGAACAAATAGTCAACAGTCAAATGCACAGCCACTTTCGCCAAGTCACTTGGTCTTCCAGAATTTACTGTGTAGAAATGCTGGGGCTCCTTTGTTGTTCTCTGTTTATGTAGCAGCCCCTTTGGTGTGAATTTGTGCATAGAATGCTCAGCTTTACACCTATCACAACTATTCCTAAATGGCTTTTCTTTCAGCAGCTTTCCGTAGTGTAGGAAGTCATCAGCAAACCTATCTGATATCTGTCCGGTAGCTTCTGAATTCACTATGAGGTGCCCAGTGTTTGGGCCAATGTTTATCGCATCCCATAAAATCCAACTCCCCTAAATAGGACATTTATTGCGTGATAAATTCCATTCATTTATGAGTTGTGCTTACCAGATCAAAATCCAACTAACCTGGTAATTATCAAGCATTTTCCCTCCCATAAATTTTGGCAGGGTTGGCCTGGCAACATTTATCCCAGGATGACTGCCAACCTTATAATTCCTTATGTAACAGTAGTTATAGGATATAGTGGAATTATCTGGCATTTCATAATTAGGGCCTCAAACCCTGAGTTTGAGTGGGTTGATGTTTTTAGACTCCTGTACAAACCTGTGTCGGTATTCTAAGTTGTGTTGTACCTTCCAAACCTGGTAATTGCTGGGTTCATTATCTATCTCACCCTTCTTTAAAATGAAGTAGGTGAATCCTGCCAGAACTTAACAGGAGAAAGCAGTGTGGTATTTACCGTAAAATGTGTACTTCGATGCTTTAAGAACCAAGGGCATCATTATGAGGCCCTATTGGCACTTTTGCGTCCCCAGAGCATCGCTTTTTTGATGCTCCAGTTGTGAAATGTGCCGCAGCATATTTACAAGGCCACGTAAAGTCACTTTTATGTGGTTTTTCATGGCACTGTAAATGTGTGCCCCTTTACCATAGAACACTGTGTGAAAGGGGTGCTACATGGGTGTTGCTGTGGATGTTCCCACTCAACACACATGGAATCTGAAGCATTTACAGATTTCTGAGTAATGGTAAACCTGGGAATACATCAGATTTCTACGCCTCCCCAGGGAAGGTGAAGGAGTGGCGCAACGAGAATAAATACCTTTATTTCTCCTGTCTTGTTCCTCTTTCTATGCGTGCTGCATAGAAAGAGGAAAATGCCATCAATGATTGTTTTTGCGCAGGAAGGTGCCCTTTCCTGCACAAAAACAGTCATCCCTGCAATGCAGGCACCCTTGCAACATGATTCAAGGGTGTCAGCGTTGGTGCAAGGCAGCTGTTTGTGCACCAGTGCAGGGGAAAAGGACAGGCATGCACCGTATATTGTACATACGGCGCATTCCTGTCCTTTTCTTTCGACGCACGGCAGCGGCAACAGAAAGGCCTGCTGCGCTCAGTGGCGTCCGGCATTGGCTCGTGGGTGGCACAGCGGGCATGGGGGGGAATCGAGCAAGGGGGATCGAGTGGGGACACTCGTGGCAGGGTGGTCGTGCATGGTGCAATTTAAGTATAAAAACATTAAATAAAAAAATAAACGTACTTTGCCGCCGGGTCCCGTGTCACTGCTCCTGCTCTCCTTGTGAGACTCGAGGAACAGCTCCCAGGCTCCCCTGACCAATCACAACGCAATTCAGTTATTGGTTTTGAGTGTTCTAGTTCAACGCTCAACCAGGGAATGGGGGCCTGGGCATGTTCTCCATACAGGCTGTAATGCAGCCTGCATGGAGAACGGGGAAAGTGAGCATGGCTGGTTTGGGTGGCCCGAGAGGGCCGACCAAACAGTCATTGCGCACTTAGGAGTGGGCAAACCACTCCTTCCCTGCCCTGTTCCGAAATCAGAGCAACCCCGCCCACCCACCCGCAAAGCAACACGAAGCACCATAAAAAGATAATAACTCAAAGTTATGATTGTTTTATTTTTCTGCTTTGCACTGCTCAAAAGCAGTAAGGCGACGCTCCTCTGCCATAGCGAGGAGCCGCCACTGGCTGCGGTCCGTGCTTCAAAAGTTTGTAAATGAGGCCCTAAATCTACATGCTTTTCCCAAAAGACTCCAAATAGGTTATTTTATTAATAAATAACACATACTCCTCAGACACAGTCTTAATTAGGGTCTGAGTGATCAAAAAACTGCAGATTAATGGGGTTGTTAACTCTGAAGGGTGAAATGGTTTCTGTTCAAGCTTGCTTTGTCTGTGTCACTCCTGCTATAATAAATGTCCAAATTCAAAGCTTGTGCCAAAATTGCTGTGTACAAATAGTATTATCACTGAAAGCAAGATGTGCAATTGAGCCTTAAAGGAACAGAACATGTCTTATTTCATTCATTATAAAACGAGATGTTCAAACGTCCATGCAAGGTCGTCAAATGGCAAAAGTATCTAGTATGCAGAGAACATATACATGCCTTACCAAATCAGTTATCTAAAACGTCAGCGCGCATTGAAGTAAGGTACTGAAAATTAATAAACAATCACTGGTGTCATGATCACAGTCTTTTCTCAGACTGGTCTGGTGAAGTTGGAGGGGGCACCTAGAAATAGCAAAAGTGAGGTTGCATGTCACTTAGTTCTTATGTTTACTATCATTAAAGCGATTGCAATAAATAATTATCAAACACATTGCCTGTCTTTAAAAAATATAACAATGAATTGGTCCTTTTTACCACAGATCACTGGACTTAAATTACACTTGGCCAGATGACATCATAGCAGCCTGTAGTTAATGCACCCAAAAGCAATAAAATGTTTACCACAAGCCAGAACCTAGGCTTCAAGGGCACATATTTCCTTCAGATTGTGGAGTGGGGAGGCCATTTTAGGGTCCTCCCTGTCATACTGATTACCAAAGATGTTCGTTGTGAGATCACCAGATATGCCCTGGGGAGCACAGGATTTGTAGCTTTTGAAGTCCCTGCAATTAGGTACCCCTCAAACTGGAACAAAAAAAGATATAAAATGTAAAAGTAATCCTCTGGGGACAAAGGAAAGAACGGGAGGGATGGGGCAGATGGTACAGTCAGCTGGGGTCCTTCGACATTAAACACAAATTTAGACTACGTGAGAAAGCCCCTGTCCAACTCTACTACCGGCAGCAAACCACTGCGGGACTAAGAGTTTAATAGCATAGAGAAAAAACAGAAGCAGAAAGCTATAAATTGAAACATGTTCTTCAAATAAACCGACTCCCAATTCGGTTAGTTGCTCTAACGCCACCATTTTGAAAGGGAACAAATGTCATAGTAGGCAACTTATAGAATGTGTTAAGAGGTTTTTGAGTTGAGTTGTGGATTTGCCTTTTCAACTGTCTCATTGAAACAAGTTTTAGTTGGAGCAGTTTTCGTAGTTGAGCAGAGAAAATTGTTTCGCCCAATATGTTTACGCCTGGTGTTAGCCAAGACCTTTTATTTTCCATGAAAATATATATTAGACAACATTATATGGACTTTCAAATAGCCCTATACATTCATTTGTCAGGCATATTGTAATTTAAGTTTTGCTTCTGCCCACCAGAGTTTACATAAAGGGCAAAGGGGCAGTCTACTTCAGCCACTGGCTTACCTAATTATGCGTGACGACATTCTGCTCTTGCACCATGTGCATATCTGCAGTGGCAGGAACTACTGGTGAAATGCGTTATTATACTTAAAATATATATTTATAAAAATTGGCTTTTAGAAAATGTTTGTTTTCATATAATGCATGCCTTCATACAAAATTTGTTCACAAACAAAATTAGCATAAGCCAATGTCAGACCCATTTGGCTCTGCCAGTGCTTGTTGATATTAGGCATAAGGATCTGCAAAGAAGGAGATTCATCTTGTTTGAATGGAAAGTGCCCTCAGCTTACATCTTGGTTTTTGAAATTCATGGCTCATGCTGCGTGTTCAAAATTGTGAGAAGTGCAGAATGTTCATTTCCTGTGTTTTATTGCAATGTCCCTCGAACTAACTCATGATTAATTATAGTTTTATTTTCTTCCTCCAAAGACAGGCACTAAAAAACGTCTGTTATTTTGTTATGTATTTTTGTTATTTTATCAACTGAGAAATGAATATGAATTTGAACATCACTTCTTGTTACTAAAGGTCAGAGAGCTGTACCTCAAGTGGACCTTTTTGGTTGCTTTCCTGTTGATGCATGAAGTCTGACTTTTATTTCTGTGTCTCTGTTGGTTTCTCATGCGAGGAATGAAAGTATCAGAACTGACACTCTACTCTATATTTTTTCCAAATTATTTAGATTAGGGAACTTCCTTTATGGAATACACTTGCTGTATTAGTACAACTTGTACTGTTATTTTGATCAACATATTTTTTTGTCTTATATTGAAATATCAATTATTGGATTATATTCATTGTAATGCTGATTCTCAAAATGCTAATTTACTTATTGAATGAATAAATACCAAAGAACTGAGAATAAAACCCTTTGCCTCATTCAAAAATCTCTTTATTGACTGTACTAAAAGCCATTAGTGACTCAACATGGATTGATGTAGATGTTTGGTCCTTTTAATTTCTCCTTGTCAATGAACAAAGGTCCATAATAAGAGTGATGGGGGTTCTTTAATGATTACACCCAAAGATTAAGATATAGACAACCCCTCTCCCTCAAGCACCTAAACTGCATTTTTTGTAACCTTCTGTAGGAGACCATGGTGAAGAGCGTTGCAGTAGTTGGAGCTGGTTGTGCCGGATTAGCGGCCACCAAGCACTGCCTGGAAGAGGGGCTGGAGCCAACCTGCTTCGAATTAAGCGATGGCATTGGAGGTCTCTGGAGGTACAAGGTAAGTGCTTCATTCTTAGATAACAATGTTAGCTACATCATAGTGCATGCAATGTTGATCCTGCCATTTTTCATAGCCAGCCTTCTGAAGTTTTTCCCCCTCTATTATGATGGCAGCACCACAAAAAGTGACTAATATCTGCAGTCAATAGAAAAACAAGCATTTGCAATGCAATCGGTCTCACCTTCAGGACCTTGTAAGTGTTTAGCGATGCAGCACATTATCACACACTACTGTAACGTAGCCTCAGTCACATATATTTTCAGCATAATGACATCCCTATGTGACGTAATCAACAAACACATGGAAGACCCAACGATTTCCGGTGGTTATCATACATATATATTTTTTAATTATAGAAGCACAAGTAAAAGCAGTAAAGTAAATATTAATGGCATCAGCTACTAAACTGGAATGCACTTTGATAAAATACTTGGGATAATCACAGGCCTGCCATATGGGAGGTGGGGAAAGATTACTCGGTAAGATGGCTCAGCAAGTTAAACAAATATAGAAGTAGTCAATAAGCCTGTAATAAGCGCTGCAACTGATGCATTCAATAGCTTCAGCTGCTTAAACTTATAAGGATGAGAGTCCCAGTCAACAGGGCTAATAAAAAAGGGTTTAGAAATAAGGGAGGCCTGACATAAGTGCTCCCCGCCTCTACTTGGCTGAAGACGGCTGAAGTGCCAGAAACCGGTCCTAGGAAGCTTGTTTCCGGTCCAGGGAAGGCATTGCTTGGCAGTTTGGGCTGGACTGTTCCCATGAGGCACAGGGTCAGACTGATTTGCATATGGCCATGTCTGAACTGGGGTGGCAGAGTGAGCTAAAGAACGGTGATGGATCAAACCCAGATCTGTTGACTGGGTGTGAGTGTTTGATTGGTTCTGATGCTCCGTCCATCACCACCCCCTTTTGTACCCCCCTCGCCTCTACTTGGGCATCTCTTCCACAGACGCTTTTAAACTGTTTGAGTTCAGCTAGCAAAGAAGGCACCACAGAGATGTTTTAGTTGTATAGCATCTCCAATGAGCTGGTAGGGCTGGGGCAGGCAGTTGCTATTGTTTCTCATAGTTGCACTCTGAATATTTCCTGGAATCTACAATCTTATACAGGGAAGGGAATGCAAATCAACTGGCAACTTTTGTATTCGTTTTTCATTCAGCTTGTTCACGGTTGCATTTTTTAATGATTTTTTTTCTTTTCTTGAAGCCTTGACATCAGTGGACTACCACATTAGACTGAATGCCTGCATTTTTCCATCACACCTAGGCCACTGAGGTCCTGTCCTTTGGCAGGGTTGGTCTTGAGGCTGCCTGGCAATGCCTGTCGCCTGGCACATGTTCATTTTAAGCCACATTATAGGCATCATATTCTGTTTCTCGGGAACACCTGAATAAAAATGTTTTGCACCCTGACCGTCTCTTCGTCTGTCTGTACACTGCAGGGCCCCTTTCTAAAAAATAATTGTTGGGCGTTTGCTTCGATAAGGCACACTCAATTTAAATCTTGAGTTGCTACTGAATTATTTTGATCAAACGTGTGTCGTTCGTAGCAATGGGAGTGACATTTAATCTATTTTTATTTGGCAGAAAAGGGAAACCCGTGACAGAAATAAACAGAAAACATTATTCCTCAGAGCATGGTTCATTTCCAAAGTCGACAATCTAAACTCTAGAGCAGTTGGCCTTAAGAGTATGCACTGTGCTCACGCGAGTTCTAAACTATGGTGTTGTTTAGGATGACCACACTTTATTATTTGAGTTCGTGTTGTGATATTGAAAGCAGAGAGGAAGTTTTAAAGTTTTCTCTCAAGGAAGCATACTTAGAAGCAGGGTTTACACATAATTACTGCAGCATCAAATGTATCCTTAGAAGGGGAGCACGCTTTCTTCTGCCCGCAGAAGTCTCCCCCTGGTCCGTCTACACGAATGTGACCCGATTCTAAGCCTGTATGAGATCATACACTGTCCCACACCCAGCCACCCACGCAGATACACAAGTGACACAACAACCGCCCACCCAAAAAGCAAACATAAACATAGACACGCACAGATGACCTCCATGAACAACTCACACAAACATCGAAAATAGGTACACAAAACACATTAGCACAAGAAGACACACACTGAACCATATGAACATATGGCATTAAAAATGAGCACAGCTGGAGGTATCATATCCATCGCAGTGAAATAAGAGCAGCTGACTCTCCAGCTTGCAGTATAATTAGCACCCCCCACCCTCTCCCTCACTCACGCATTTGCTATTCTTCCCTCCCTGTTCACATCTCAAGAGTCCAGGCTCCGGCCACCCCAGGTCTGCCCGGGGGGTTATCCCAGGAGCATGCACAGCCTCTGGGGGGGGGTTAAGCTCTGGGGAACAATTCATGCTAAATTTTTTAGGGCTTTAACAGCAAACACGTTGCCGGTCAGAAGTAGGGAAATTGACTACATGTTCACCTAGTGCGGAATTAGGATTATTTTTAAGGACAATTTGCTGCGTCTCTACAGCGGTGCTCAAAAACCGTGAGAGCCCACCCCCCCCCCCCTTTCGCAGACAAGCAGCCGTGCATTCTCTGAGGATGTTGTGGGACTGGCTGCGTGTTGCTACTTTATTCTTTTTTTTTTTCAACAAATCTTTATTCGATTGTTACATCATGAAAGATACAATACAAAAAAGAGAGTATACATAAAACACGAATACGACAAAATCCTCCAAATGGGACCAGCCCAAGAGGTAATACTAAAACCATGTAAAAAGTAAAGATCTTTCATTGTCTAGTAGAAAAATAAAAAGAGGACTAGGTATAACAGAGCTAGATGAATCTAGAGTTCTAAAGCTAATAACGATGAGGGATTGTTCCTAATAACCTGGACCCTACGTATGGCCCAAGACCAACTGAGGAACTTGGCTAGAGCAACAACTATGTCCTCGCGAGTATTAGTTCTCAGAAGACGCATAGCCGTTTTATGTGATCTGGTACTTAAATTAGAACAGATCGGCTTAAGCCAGATTTTCCTAGGGAGAGCATAAGCTGGGCATACAAACAAGACGTGAGCAGTAGACTCGACCTGAGTTAAGCAGAAAGGGCAGGAACTATCTGATCCGCCCTTCCACTTATAACTAAAGGAATTGAGCGGGAGAGACCCCACTCTAAACTGGTGGTATAGTTTACAGTCTCCTGTTTTGGAAACAAAATACCAGTAGGGTTCAAAGCTACCTAAAAGTTTATGTTCCAAAAAGAGACCGGATAGTGAGCTGCTGTTCGTGTCAGACCACAGTTTTCTTATCCTGAAATCCGAATATAGGGTTTTAAACTCTAGCTTGCTAGGAAACTGATTGCCCCTAGGATCCACCCATAAATGACTCAGCCCCATTTCCGTCAAGCCCTTTTTGATGTTTTGAAGCCAAGGAATTCTCTTTAGCGTGTCGAGATTCTTAATGTGCCAAATTGCATTGGCATACGACAGCAACTCGGGGGTGGTCCACAGTCTTCTCCAGTAGGAGAGAGGTCTATACTCGGCTTCCTCATTTAGTGCCCTGCACCCCAAGTCTAACAATAAGGGCAGTATGGGGGTAGATTGTGGGAGGGACGTGAGTGAGCGCAAGAACTTGTTTTGTGCTTTAACTAAAGGCGATAGGTTATCAAAGCCCCAGATGTCTGCTCCATATATTATTGATGCTCTAACTTTCCCCTTGTGTAGAGCAATTGCGGGTCCTACCGATTTTATAAAGGAAGCTCTGAATTCTTTTAGAATAGCTCCAGCAAGCTGATTATGTTTCAGGACATATAAGTCTATCTGTGGCTTCCAAGATAACTTCCGATTCATTGTAATGCCCAGATAGGGGAAGGTATCAGTCTGTTCTAGAAGGGTGCCATCCAGTGACACTTGGCTCTTGATTTTTTTTATGTTTATGCATCACCATATACTTAGTCTTTTCAACGTTGATTACCAAGTCATGATCATTGCAAAACACCATGAAGCGATCCAGGGCCTTCTGCAGACCAGATTGAGTTTTTGATAAAATCAGCGTATCGTCTGCAAACATAAGAAGCGGGACCCTGGAACCATCTAAGGTAGGGGCGTCGGTTGGATAATTTGTATAGTAGGATATAACCCTATTTATGTAAAGGGAGAACAGGGTGGGAGCTAAAACGCATCCCTGCCTGACACCTCTGTTTACAGGGAATTTGTCGGTTGTTTCGCCCTGTTGACCCCATCGTACTTGGGCAAAGTTCGAAGTATGGAGTCTGATTATAAAGAGTAAAAGAGGGGTCGGCATGCCGGCTTCCTTAAGGGAATCCCAAACTTTGTTACGGGGGACTAAGTCGAAAGCAGATTTTAGGTCAACAAATGCTGCATACAGAGTTCCCCCGGATAAAATGACCGTACGCCAGTAAATCAGAATAAATCTAAACACCTGATCGATGGTGCTTACATGTGACCTAAAGCCTGCTTGGTAATCAGATAGCACCCTAGACTCATCTAACCAGTCGTGAACCCTCATTAATATTGTCCGGGCGACAATTTTTTGAAGTGAGTCAATTAAACTGATAGGTCTGTAATTGCCAGGACAGGAGCGATCCCCTTTTTTAAAAACGGGAACAATTTCAGCGCCTAGCCAAGAGGCAGGTAAGGGTGCGCCCCGAGC
The DNA here is from genome assembly GCF_964204655.1 of Triturus cristatus. Classification (NCBI taxonomy): domain Eukaryota; kingdom Metazoa; phylum Chordata; class Amphibia; order Caudata; family Salamandridae; genus Triturus; species Triturus cristatus. Next base: position 317,263,345 of record NC_140586.1, on the reverse strand, counting down.
TATAGAATTAATCAGAATACAAATATACCTAGCCCAATTTGTTCTATTGCGTTTAAAAAGGTCCGACGGAATACAATCCAGACCTGGTGCCCTACCTGCTGGTGCCGAATCTATTGAAGCCTCAACTTCCGATAAGCCAAAAGTTAGAACCTGCGAAGTTGCAAATTCACTATAACCAGATACATGGCTGGGTGGGGAAGTGAACTGAGCTTGATAATGGGAAACCCATTTGTCAGGAGGGACATTATTATGTGGGGTGGCAACTTCCACTCCACTGCCCCATTTAATTAAATGCCAAAAATGAGTCCAGTTCTTCTCATAGGTTGCCTTCGTCAGGTCCTCCCATCTGTCTAAATCAAACCGTTTTTTTGCTTTAAGGAGAGCCTTCTTGTACTCAACCCTTACGGTTTTGATTAAAACAATATCCTTAGACTTAATGGCCATCGAGAGCCGATTAAAGGCTGCAGAGCACTCTTTATCGTACCATTTAGCTGCCTTCCGTACAAAAGATTTATTTCTCTGTTTTTTCCCAGTTAGTAAGAGCTTCAACTTAGCAAAGAGAATCTCGTGTTCGCTCATTATATTTGGAAGAGATTCATCTAAGGGGTTAAGGGCTGAAAGTTTAAGTAGAGTTTCCTCGATTAGCATACCAAATTTGCTTAGGATACTGTCGTTGCCTGATATACAAGCCCACTTCAAACGACGAGAATCGTTTGATACTACCAGATCACCAATTAGCGTCTCACGCTCAGAGTTGTTATACGCTAAAATCGTTGAGGCCAGCCTCATTGATAAGGGATCGTGGTCACTTTCTGGTCTGGGAATAACCATCATGTCCAATACCGTGGGCCATAAATCCAGGCTAACAAAGATGTAATCTATCCTACTGCCACTCCTCCCATTCGAGAAAGTGTGGCTACCATTCAGATCTGAAGAGGTTCTACCATTCAAAGCCCTAAGGCCCCGCCCCAGGGAGAAACCTTTTAGTTGAAGGGCCGCCTCACTCCACTTTTTAATGAGAGGAAGAGATAAAGGTGGGATACCCCAAGTTGAGTCCTCTTCCGCACTTAGGCTGCCATCTTCGTAGCCCAGGGGCTCAAAGGTGCAGTTAAAATCACCCACTAACACCAAGGATTTGGAGTGAACTAAATCATCACACAGGGAGTCCAAGTGCTGAATAGTAGGTGATTGTCTGCCCCCCACTTGACCTCGTGAGTAAATGTTGATCAAGGTAAACAGCACTAGGCCATCCCTCAAAATTTTTAAAGCCAAAATGTCTCCACTATTCGTTGGGATTTCTCTGATGTGAAGGGATGAGTGCTGCCTAACCCAGATCAATAATCCACCGCTAGGACGTCCCAGCCTTTTAGAAGTTGCTACTTTGGCAAAAGCCAGATAGCCCGGGCGGTGGATAGTGGTCATTGACCAAGTCTCTTGGAATGCGACAAAATCATGGCTATCTACCAGATCTGACCATTCAATAGAACAAAGTTTAGCAGATAGCCCAGCAACATTCCAAGACATCAGGGCAAGAGGGTTTGAGCCTAGGGGCATCTCACAAGAGACCAAGTGCTCTATAATAGAAGGAGTCGGTAGCACACACGGGGAGTCCCGGCCTGGGGCTAATTGCTGGACTGCCAAGAGAGGTGAGGAATAATTTGGTCCTTTGACACACTCCTCTATATGGTCCCTACATGGTGAATTAATAATTAGCGGTCAATCACAGGCTTCTAGGTCGGATAGTGGGGCAAACCTATTTTGTACAAGAGTCTCTCCAAATCTACGGTCACACCTCGAGGTAACTCTAAGAAAGCCGGATTCATTAGGAGGGTGACATGGAAAAGATGGACAAGAATTCTGGTCATAAAAAAACCCCAGGGGTAAAACTAATATTGAGTCTGCCTTAAGCCTGGAGGCTCCACCCAAGATGTTAAGTATCAATCTGGGAGAATAGACATTATCAAAGTTAATTGTCACACAGTCACCTTTCAAGTCCTTGTAACGGGGACCAACCCATGTACTACGTCTAGCCATAATCATGTGGTTAAGAATGTCCTCGTTCCAGTAACCTGCTCCCTTTAGTTTAGTACTAAGCCAGTGTCTTGTTTTGTACAACAATTGCCCCGTAGATTCAGGGCGTCTACTCTGACTTTGGGGAACATTACTCAAAATGACCACTAAGGGAGCCGCTTCCGGCGGTAAATGGAGAGAGTCCCTACTCAGCCTTTGTCCTTGCAAGGTCTTATCCGTCTTTGTATCGAGCTGGAGTGAGAGGCTTGGCCTGTTTCGGTTGTTACTGGTATTGTCAGTACTACTAGCACGAGAGAGACCATTTGGCTTACCAACTGGAGTCAAAATATGCTCCTGAGAGGAAGGCAGAGATGTTTGAGCAAATTCTCCTGAAGTGTTAGCCAAATTAACCAAAGTCCCAGGCTGGGGCATCAGCTTATGAGTTGGAGAGGAGGACTTGGCAGCACCCAACCCTATTGGATTAAAAACCCCAGTAGGTTGGCTTGGAGGATCGACTGTAGGCTGAGATGGAAGGAGGGTGTCAAACCTAGTATCTATTGGATTTGAAGGGGGCAGTAAAAAAGGAAATTGGCTTTCAAAGGCAGGGAGATCCTTATTTGTAAGTTTACCTAGTGTGAGGAGTTTAGATACATTTTCCTCAATTTTTTGTAGCCTATAGGTAATAGGAGTTATTAAAGTAGACATAAGGTTCTCTAACCTGCGCCACATAACCTCACCGCCTAGAAGACTAAAGTCCGCATTATCTGTTGGATTAGAAGGAATAGTTGAAAAAGTAGAGGGGGCAGACTCAATGACCTGGCCAGAGATCGCCGACTTTGCTTGAATGTTTAATCTCGGCAATTTGGCAGAACGAGGTCTTTGAGGCTCACCCCCCCTTTTCCTTTTAGTGGAGGAATCAGTCGTAATAATGGTAGGTTTGAGCCTATTTTCCACAGCAGCTCTAGTTGTTACTCTTTTCCCTTTACTGCGTGCGGCTACATGGACAGGTGAAGGAGCAGTAACAGAATTAACAAGTTCACTACCAGAGCTGGAAGGTTGGGCGGACAGAGGATCCGTAAACCTCGTCTGCAAAACCGTAGGAGCAGGCTGGGTGGGTGAGTGAACTGTGGCTAACGGGCCCAAGGAAGATCTTTTACGTGCCATGGGTTCCAGTGAGAGACGACGCTCTGTAATGGCAATCTCTTTCTCCAAAACAGAAGCCGCTCTAGTGATGAATTGGTCCAATGTGCCCATTACTCCAGCCCCTGTGGCAGTTTTTTATTTTCCCTCCTACTCATTTAAAAAAAAAAGGCCACAACTGAGTGACAAACAGAGTACAGAGTACAAAATAGGCAGAATTAAAAATAACAGCGACCTATGGAAAAACAATACAATAAAAAAATTGCCCAGTCCGATTTTCTGTAGCCCACAATCGGATGTCCACTTTTTTACTACGTGACCTATGCCACAGGATGAAAGTGTATAACCAGATCCAGATCAGTCGATTAGCACAAGTCCAAAGAGGGCTGCGAGGGCTGCTAACAGACAAGTGAGATTAAGTTGTAAACGAACTCCAGTACCCAGCAAGGACTAACAGTCAAATCCCAGATCCATACGACCACACCACAGCACTTACGGTTCGAAGGTCCAACAGCATATGTCAGGGGGGTTGCCCAGCCCAGCCTCCTCCGGACCCCGATGGGCAAGGACGGGCCCGCCCTTGGCCCGGGCTTCGCCCGGGCGCTGCCCGCGCGCGTCCTGCGCCGCGGGGCGCTTGAGAGGCTTAAATGCAGCCCGGGCGCTGCGATGACATCAGCAGTGAGCGCCCGGGGCTAAGCACTCTGGGAGTTGGAGTTTCCAGGAGCCGTTCCCCTCACGGCAATGGTGGTGGCGATGTCCGTGGTGCAAAGGGCGATCAGGTAAGCCCGTGTGTCGAGCCGTTCTCCTCACGGCGAGCTCGAGGGTAGAAGTATTTTTCAGCAGGTCAGGAAGAGCGTCCCCATCATATTCATCTCCATGGTGACCTGGTGTCTGCATGTGTACCATGGTTAATCTGTGCCGGGTTAATACTCGTCATGTCGCATTTAGCGCCCGCTCCCAAAACGTGGATACGGTTTGTTTGTCAAATGATTTGCTTTAAAGCACAAGGGAAGTTTCATTTGTACCAGCGACTTGGGAATGCAATCCAATTTGATTTTAAGTTAAACTTTTGTTCCGTTGTGATTTGTTTTTTTTCATATTAATAATGAGATGGGTCATTTGTGGATAATGAAACCCTAACAATGCAATTTAAATATTATATATATATTTTTTTTTTTTGAAACCGTTTATTACAAAGTTCAAAGAATATACAAAGATGGGCCTACAACCTTCAGGCCGGCCGCTAGCAAACAAGAGGAGCATATGATACACACAGTAGAACGCATGCTGCGGCAAAGGGAAACGTACAGGAGTTAGCCGCGTTGATGGCCACACCATCCGGACCCCACATGACGGTTTCTTTTTAACATAAATAACAACAAACAAAATCAAACCACAAGGCAACCCACGATCGAAAACAGCAGCATGTGCTCCCCTAGAAGGAGGACCCTACCCATCCATAGGAGTATCAAGGGGGGGGAGGTCAGAACAGGGACTGGGTGGACTCAGTGCCCGGTACCGGAGAGCTAAACCGGCTAAGGGGACGGGGCAGGCGATGGATCGGGCAATAACGGCGGGGCACAGATTCCCCCGCGGTAGGCGTTCCAGGGGCCCCATACTTTCACCCATGTCCCAGGCTTACCTCTCGCTACATACACCACCTTTTCCCGAAACATGCACCAGTCCATATTTTCCTTCCAGGCCGAAACAGTCGGGGACCTCTGGGAACCCCACAGTTGAGCAATATCGCGCTTGGCCACCATATATCCCAGAGTCACCCACCACGTCTGTGGCGCCGAATAGTCGGTTGGTTCCCACACGTTCAACAGGCATCTCCTCGCTTCGGGCAGCAGCGGCACACGCGTAACCACCCGCAGGACCTCATGCACACCACGCCAGAATCGCTCCACCTCTGGGCATTCCCACAAAATATGAAGAAAGGTCCCCAAAGAACCACACCCACGCTTACACAACCCGTCCACAGCATAGCCCATACGCAATAGCCTTGGCCCCGTTATGTAGACCCTATGGCGTATCTTGAGCTGGACGAAGCGAAGGCGGGCCGGTATGGCCACCTCTTTCGGGGAGGCCACCGCAGAGACCCAGTCCTCGTCGTCCAGCTCCAATCCATCGGCAACCCAAGCCTCGCGAAGATCAATCAGCAATCCCGAGCGGTCATTAATCAGTTTTTTATAGATTAACGAGATCGTGCTTTCCGGTACATGTCCATCCAGCACTCTATCCTCCAGAGGGGAGTACTCTGGGATGGAGGCAACGTCCGGGAAGGTGGAGCATAGTGCATGACGGATCTGCATATACCGAAAGTACTCCCTGTCTTGCAACTGGAATTCCGTCTGCAGCATCTCGAACGTTTTGAATCCCCCCCTCGTCCAGAGATCCCCCACCCTGCTGATGCCTATCATGTCCCACTTCTCGAAGCCCTTCGAGGTCCACAGGGAGCCCAATTGCTCAGATGCGTACAGTGGTGATGCCCGGGTCAAACGATCCTTCCACCCCATCGCTACATTAGCCGCGTGCCACACTCGTACCATGACACGCGTGGGGCCCGTCAGACGTACGTCGAGCGAGCTGGAGTAGAGCGCTCGATTATAGTCACCACCCGGCAGTAGCATCTTATCCATTTCAAAGGCCGGGTTTAGGGCGGGCCCGTATAGGCCGTGATTAATCGCAGCCAGCTGGGAGGCCCAATAATACCGTTTAATATCCGGGAGGGCAATCCCCCCGTCATACCACGGGAGCGTCAGCTTCGCCAGGGCGATACGCGGTCTCCCATCCCAGAACAGGCGGCGTTGCAAACTCTCCACCTAGCGGAAGTAGCGCGCCGGGACGAGGTCCATTGTATTCTGCAGAGCGTACAGGAAACGCGGCAGCGACATCATCTTAAACAATGCCGCCCGGCCGAGCGGCGAGAGCGGCAAACGCGCGACATCCTCCTTCAGGCGCTGGAGGGGGGGAAGCAGGTTTCGATCATACCGGGCCTCCGCGTCCAGGGTGATGAAGATACCCAGGTACCTAAATCCCTGCGGGGCGATCTGGATAGGACAGCCACGCGGAAGGATAGGAGCCTCCCCAGAGAGAACATACACGCACGATTTAGCCCAGTTGATGACAAGGCCGGAGTTACGACCAAATGAATGCAATACATCAACCAGTACTATCAGTGATTTACGTGGGGAAGCCAGGTACAGGAGAATATCGTCAGCGTATAGAGATACGCGGTCCTCATACTCGGGGGTCCAGCGGAGACCACGAATAGAAGGTTCCCACCGTAGCCACTCCGCCAGGGGCTCCAAGGCAAGCGCAAAAAGGAGCGGCGATAACGGGCAGCCCTGCCGCGTGCCCCTGCCCAACTCAAACGGAGCCGACACTCTACCGTTCACAACCACCTGCGCCAGTGGGCCAGAGTACAACAATTTAACCCAGCTGATAAACCCTGGGCCAAACCCAAATTTCGCGAGCGTCGCCCAATTATATGGCCATTCAAGTGTGTCAAACGCCATAGTGGCGTCCAAGGATGCCAAGATGGCCGGCTCCCGTATGAACGGGACACGTGCGAGCACCCCATGCAAACGCCGCAGGTTAAGCGCTGTGTTACGATGGGGAATAAAGCCGGATTGGTCCAGGTGGACCAAGTCACACACCACGCCGACCAGCCGATTGGCCAACACCTTGGCGAGAATTTTGGGCTCCGCATTCAATAACGAAATGGGTCGATAGGATGTGACCCGGTCCCGTGGCCTCCCCTCCTTGTGGATAACCACGATGGTAGCCAGACGCTGGTCTAGCGGGAGGGAACCCACCGAGTGGGACGCAAGGAACATAGCACGGAGATGCGGCGCCAGCGTATCCGGTCGCAGTTTATACAACTCGATGGGAAGACCATTAGGACCCATGGCCTTGCCGGAAGCGACTGAGCGTATGGCGAGGGCAATTTCTTCGGAGGTTGGAGCGGCGTCCAACAACACTCTGTCCTCCTCCGAAAGGGAAGGCAGCGCGATATCTCTGAGCAGGGCATGGGAATCCTCTTCAGAGCGGGAAGACACTGGGGAATACACCCCACGGAAATAGTCCGCGAAGCAGGAGACAATTTCCTCCGGTTCAGTGACACACACACCATTCGTTTTCTCAATCAACGGGACAACTCGACTCGCTCTCTCTTTTTTATCCAGCCACGCAATCAATTTACCAGCCTTATCACCCACATCATACAGTCTCCCCTGTTGCTCTCTACTGAGGCCCCTGGCCGCCTCCGTGACGAGGGCCTTATAGGCCGCTTGCTTGAGTTGGAGAACATGTAATTTGTCATCCGTCACCCCACATTCTAGATCACCCTCCAACTCGGTTATCTCAGCTTCAACACGGGTCACCTCCTCCCGCTCGCGCCTCCGGGAGTGGGAAATAAGGGACAGGGCCTCTCCTCGGAGTACTGTCTTGAACGCCTCCCACAGTGAGACCGCCGATGACACAGACCCCACATTCTCGTCAAAATAGCGCTTAAGGGATTTAATCAGCTCTGCGCGAATGGTGGGGTCACGCAGGTACCAGGGATTGATCGGGACCACTCTACCCTCTCCCCTCGGCTAAATATCAAAGTGCAACAAGAGCGGGGAGTGGTCCGAAATACCCCGTGCCAAATGGCGCACCTCTCCCACCCTCCCCACATAAGCCGCTGGGACCAGGACATAATCTAGCCGTGAGAGACTACCATGAGCCCCTGAATGGAAGGTGTACTGTAGCTGCGTGGGATGTTTTAAACGCCAACAATCCACCAGCCCCAGGGTATCCAAGAGGCCAGATAACCACGCTTGGGCCCGGGGGAGATCCCTAGGGGGGTGACGATCCACAGTTCCGGAAACTACAGCATTAAAATCCCCCCCCACCACTAGAATCCCCTCCGGAAGGCCAAGGAGGAGGCGCCCCAGGTCCGCAAAGGTGGTCGTCTGCAGCCCCGGCGGGACATATACTGACACAAAAACGACCACTCTGCCCTCCATTCTGCCCACCAAAACCGTGTAACGTCCCCTATCGTCATGGCGCACCTCATCAATCTCCAACGGGAGCGAGTTTTTAACCATAATGCCCACACCCCTTGAACCAGATGTGAAGCCCGAATGGGCCACAAGGCGGTAGCCCCGTCGATTCATAGCGCAAAAGGAGTTGCCAATGAGGTGCGTCTCCTGCAGAAAAACTATATCGGGCGAAATTCGCTTCAAGAACTGCAGGACCACACCTCGTTTTATCCTGTCCCCCAGTCCATTAACATTCCAGGACAACAAACTCAGTCCCCTACCCCCCATCATAAACAGAAGTCATCACTCGTCCCCCAGAGAGCACTGTAGAGATAACACAATGATACGTTTGCCTTGTGGTGTAAACGAACAACACCCCACCCCAACTCACCCACTCCAACAAAACTCCCCCCTCCCTGCACCCCTGCATGAGCCCGGACAGCCCCCCCAACTTGCAGTGTGCCTGTCGCCCCTATAGAATGAAACTAGCTAGACCCCCTAGAGGAGGAAAGAGTACCCCTTCTAGACCCCACACAACCTCCATGGGAGGGGAATGTACAAAGACAGACGCTTGATCGAAAGTAGCATCGTATTCGTCCAGAGTGAGGCCCAATATTGACCCCTCAGTCCCGATCCAGTGGGCCGTCTCCTCCCGCCGCCCCCCCCCCCGCCATCTCGATCACGATCCCCAGACAGAGTGTCCTGCCAGTCCCCGGCCGCTTCGGGACGATCAAAAAAGTGCGTGCGACCATCCACCTCCACTCGCAGCTTGGCCGGGAAGAGCATGGCGTACTTTAAGTTCAGGTCCCGGAGTCGGCGTTTGACGCCCAGGAAGCTCAGTCTTTGCTTCTGGACCGCTTGGGTGAAATCAGGGTAAAAGTTCACCTCCATATTTTCCAGTTTAACCGGCCCATGTAGTCTGGAAGCTTGCAGGATCGCGTCTCTGTCCCGAAAGTTAAAAATCCGGGCAATGAGAGGTCGCGGAGGGGCTCCGACCTTCGGCCTTCCCCCGGGAACCCTGTGGGCCCTCTCCACGGCAAAAAATTTACTCAGTCCCCGAGGCTGGAGATGGGTAGCGATCAGGTCCTCCACAAATAGATCCGCCGCCGCTTCCTCCCGTCCCTCGGGTACTCCGATGATGCGGATGTTATTCCTCCGGGCCCGACTCTCGGAATCCTCAAGGCGCCGATCCATAAGTGCGCTCGCCTGACTAAGCCGGCGTACCTCCAGTTGTAGTGCTGCCACCTCAGTCGTAAGGCCCGATGCGGTTTGGGCCAAAGAATCAACTCGATCGTTGGTCTTGGAAAGATCGGCCCTCACCAGGCCAACATCCACAAGGACCGCGTCGATCTTCTGTGCCAGGGTGTCGAACCGCTGGCCCACCGAGGCCTTCATCTCGGAAATGGCGCCCATGACGTCGTGGAGAGTCAGATCCGTGGGCAAGTCCGGGGCATCGGAAGGGCCCTCAGGGGACTTGTGCGCTCCGCCGGGAGATCCCCTCTGGAGGGTATAGCGGTCCATGCTGTTGGCCTGATGGACGGTGCCACGCCGGGTCGACTTGGTCTTTGACCGATCCCCATCTTGTTTCGCGGCCATCGCCGCTGGTCCCACAATCGCACAAGCAACGCCGTAGAGGGCAGGCAATCAGGGCCACGAGCTCCGGGGGGGCCACCCCAGATCGGCGGGGTGGGTCACAGCCGGCAGGCAGGCAGGGTCCCCCAGCGAGGCCACACCAACACAAAAGGCTCCGCGATCTCACTTGCAGAGACGGTGCGAAAGCGAAAGCGAAAGTGCGGGGTACGCGACTCGCCAGGCCCGGCCCGGCCCGCCGTTGTTGTTTACTTTGCCACTGGGTCACCCCCCAACGCAAATCCGGGGTTCGGCGAGAAGAAGGCCGCAAACTTCAATCGGTGCTCACTCCGGCACCCGAGGTCCGATCCGAGAACGGAAAACGGGTACCACCTCAGCTCAGGCTCACCAACACAGTCCCCTCAATCGAGGCAGGATGAATTCAGGATAAATGTAGGAGGTTGCGGAGGTCCTCGGGAGCCTCGCACCTACGCGGCCATCTTGGTTGCGCGCTAGGCTCCTCCCCTAAATAGTATATTTTGATCAGATTTGTAGCGAAGTGGGTCATTAATTAGAAGCGCATATATAACATTGTATGAGGCTTTATATGTAATGCGAATTTGCTTTTTACTTTGGAAATGTTGAAGGGGGAGTGGCACTAGACAGTAAACAATTTTAAACATAGTGTTTGGTTGCCAGCAATTTCCATAACTACTTCGTCACTCCCATGTGTGTGTGGTGTTTTTAGGTCTCGCAGACCTGCGTTGCAGCGCGCATGCACTGCTCGCATCTGCAAAACATATTGTTGGTGAGTATATTTCAGAAGGGGGCTTGAAGCCCCGCCCCTCGTTTTTATTGAGCAGCGTCATCATTTATGGTAAACGGTGGATTCCCATTGAAAATGAGGCTTCTGTGTCACCTCCCTTTGACTTTTTAGGCTGGCCCATCCGGACTGGCTCGGCTGCATTACAGCTGTTGTGACAAAGTTTCTTATCAGAAGCTTCGTCACGCTGCCTTGCACGCGCCAGTCTCTGATTGGGTGCTGTGAGAATGCTCTTCATACAGTAACAGGCTTGTTTTAGTAGGATTTCTGCATCTTTGGGCGTCCTTCCAAGGTGTGCATGGCTTGCGTAGCTGCTTTTTCTTACTTTGTTTTTCTTAACATCTTATACGTTACTTGACATAAAATCCTCGTCTCCGTGTCCTTAAGAAAATAGAAAGTCTCTTTCTGGGTGGTTAGAGAATTACATTCCGCTTTCTGTATGTCATTATCACGGCGCCTGCTTTGGGACTTTAATGCAGATAAGTCAGCGATCTAGTTCTTAAACTACCCCATGCCCCTTGATAGCTAGTCCCTTCTCTGTGTCAATATTTTTTGCTGCCACACATCTCCTATTTCTTTGTGTCTCGGAAGTTACTAGTTTCGCTTCTCGATGCTGCTGTTGCCTGTAGTGCACCTCGGACACCAGCCTTTCCGCAATGGCGACAGCTTGTTTATTTTTGCATCACGCTTTCACTTAAAGTGAAAGCGCGATGCAAATGTAAACAAGCAGCTGCCTTTGCGCAATATCCAGAGCTTACTTTTCTATTTGTTAACTCTTGCTAAGCACCGCTCTAGGCATTTTCACCCCTTTAGACGTGGTGGGGGCAACGCTCGCCCGTAGAGTGAGGGCTTCTGCTGTGATGTGCGCAGCCGATAACTCCCTCTGGAGGGTGAGGGACGTTGGAGGCTGCAGTAAGTACTTTAAACTTTTGTCCAGTGTCTGCACCCCAAGCTTCCTGTGAAAGGCTCCAGGCGTGAGCAGTAAAGGGGAGGGAAGGGATAGCTGGTTCTGTATTTTCTGGGAGTAGGCAAGGGTTGAAGGTGAGTTCGAGCACGGAAGGGGGAGAGCTCTACACATTGTGAGCTGCCATAGTGTGTTAAGTAACAATAATTCTTCTTAACTAGCTCACCATCACCAGTGTTGAGTTTCTATGCGCTATTATCGTCTTGCAGACTCAACTCGGCTATCTTTGGACTAAAAAAGTTAAGTCCATCGTACTGGTAAACGAATTTGTGTCCCTTGAGAGCTTAAGCCTCTAAGCTGTGCTAAGTCGCTGCAAAGTTATGTGTAACTTTTCCACGTATCTCAGACAGTTTTCAATTGCTGTGGGTTATGCTCTGCCAGTTTGTTGTGACAGAGGCGCTTGCATGGTTGCTGCCTGTGACGTGCCGCTTTCTGTAGGGTGAAGTTAGGATTGATGATGTTAAACATGCTTTATAGGTGCCTTAGCGTTAAGTGAGGGGAGAGTAGTGCTACATAAATGGAATGAGGAAACTTGCATTGAAGCTGCCTGTGCTTTACCCCTTCTGTGTATGAGAAGGAATATTTCACGGCTGCTGGCCTTGCTGTACATCATGTGTGCTATGGAAGCGCGAACTGCTGCTGTGTGCCATTTCTGCATGAGGACGTCATGCACTGCTGCTGGCTGTGCTTCTGCAGTAATGTATGGGATGGGAGTTTGTACTGCTGCTGGCTATGCTACCGCTGTTCTCTGTGTGCTTCAAGCTTGCACTGCTGCTGGCTCTGCTTCTGCAGTTTATGTAATGGGAGCTTGTTCTGCTGCTGGCTGTGCTTCTGCAGTTTATGTAATGGGAGCTTGTTCTGCTGCTGGCTGTGCTTCTGCAGTTTATGTAATGGGAGCTTGTTCTACTGCTGGCTGTGCTTCTGCAGTTTATATAATGGGAGCTTGTTCTGCTGATGGCTGTGCTTCTGCAGTTCTCTATATGATTGAAGCTTGCACTGCTGCTGCCTGCACCCAATTGATCGATATTTTGTAAAAATATATGCACGGGCGCTGCGCATGAGCACGGCGTCCGCTTAATTTGACATGCACGGGCGCCGCACATGATGTTATTGCACGGCGCCCATTTGATCATTATTTGTTTTGAAATATATGCACATGCGCTGAGCAAGCATTTACAATGCAATAGGTCTCACATTTGCAAGAATTTGAGATATTGCCATTACAATTGAAAGTGCCTTTTATTTGCGTGTTGGTTAAAAAAACATAAACATAAATAAAAGGCTTTGCCATTTACAATGCCAATAGCTTAAACTCTCGCAAATGCGAGACCTATTGCATTGCAAATGCATGTTTTTTTTTTATCTTCAAGAAGTGCGCAATTAACAAAGCTTTTTGAAGTGTTCCCCTTCCTTAGACGCTTCTGTTGACTCAAAAATCTAGTTTTTCCTGTTCCCGGCAGGTGTCTAGCGATGGCAGGGCTCATTAACAATTACAAACGGGCAGCACAATGTGAAACTGTAAATGTTATTGGTGCATACTTGGAAAAAGTTGTTCCGCGTTCCGCGTTGTCAAGGCTGCTGTTCTTAGTGCGCTTCAAATGTGTCCTGTTCCTGGAGCACGGCCGTTGCCTGCTACAGTGCCTGAGCCAGCAGCGACTGCAGGGCTTCCTGTGCGACTGTACCATGCTGGTGGGCAAAGCCCGCTTCAGGGCGCACTGGGCCGTGTTGGCCTCATGCAGCATGTATTTCCACCTCTTCTACCACGAGCAGCCAAGCACCGCCGCCCGGGACATAGTGCACCTCAACAGCGACATTGTCACGGCCGCCGCCTTCGGCCAGCTGCTGCAGTTCATGTACGAGGGCCACCAGGAGCCCCTAGAGCAGGATGGGTCACCTGTACCTCCACCACAGGTGTCACTATAAGACCCCTGGCGCTGCTGAAGAGGCTGCAGATGTGAGTGTTCAGGCGCAGCGTGCTTCTCTTCCGGCTCTGCTAGCGGCTGCCTGGGTCCTGGTAAACACCTTCCTCTTCATGCGCTGGAATGTCTGTTAGGGGCTGCTGGACGATGCATGCGTAACATAGCCGTCTGGACAGGTCATGCAAAATAAAGTGCAAGACTCAGCCAGCCAATACTATGAGAAAACAAGCATTTATAAATGCAATAGGACTCGTATTACACGAGCCGTATTGCATTATAAACAAAAGTGCGTGCGTCCAAGAAGGCATGATCGGGAGAGGGGGGGTGGTGGTGGGCAGCGAAGTTACAGACTGCAGGAGGGAAGGGGGGGCAGAGGAACAAAAGAGTTTGTAAAGTAAAGGGGCCGATAGCCATGGAAGAAGAAAAATTACGGCATGGCCGTCACGAGGAGGGACAAACAAGCCGAAAACAAATCAGAATACAGCATTTCTGATTTAAGCCAATGAAAAACATGGATGGAAAGTGGGCGGAGCTTCCCTCCAATATACTGTATACTGCATGTCTCGCAAAGCGAACAGCTCGTTGCGCTGCAACTCTATGCAAGACCTAATGAAGACATGCCCACAGTTGATTTGTAACTGGAGACGGCATTCATTTGTGCCTTCACCAGGAGAGGGCAATATAAGGGTTGGGACAACAATGAAATGCAGGGCAGATGTATATTAAGTTGATAGACATTGAATCATTCAATATCATTCCCTTGCAACTGTCTAGGCCATGTACTTGCACTATGGACAGAAATGAAGGCTTCAAATGTTTATTTTATTTTGACTACTTGTATAGTCTTCCAGGTAGACACTTTTTCCATATCGGGACATATGATACAAGGGTGAACTGCTGGCACAGTTAAAAGTTCAAAAATGTGAAAGTTCAAGGCCTTCCTTGACCTTAAAGGGTTATACCTCTTCTAATCAGACCAGAAGAATGCCCAGTGAGAAAGGTACTCATACAAGTTGATGGGGGTGAATACCGTTGGTTGTTGTGCATTCTGATGTTGGCCACATGAGGCAGGATTGTGAAGTCGAGGTGAACAGCTAGACACATTTTACACTGACGTAGGTCGGCAGATGTTGGGGGTATTTCATAGGAAAATTATTGCAATTTTTTTCATTAGTTGTGCTGAACCAGGAAAAACAAGCAATGTATACATCTACCAAATATGTATATGTGCACACCTGGGCCAGCTTGGGGGCTCACTATCATTTTAGGTCTGATGTTAGCCAAGATCTTAAGATTTTATAAAAAAATTCAATGGATAATATACTTTCTTACTGACAGGGTGCTTTTAATCTGTCCTCTTAATTATTGGTCTGTTTTTGTGTTATCCACACTTCATGCACAGTTTTAATTCTGCCCATTACAGCATGCACCACTTAAGTCGCTGGCTAACTTCACTTTGAGTGATGACATTCTGCCCTTTAACAAGGAGTACATTAGCACACAAAGTATTTCCCTTCAATGCAAGGGACTTCTAGGGCTATGTGTACTTTTTGAGACCAAAACACAGTCTGGTGTTTTGCCAATGTTTACATTTTTTTCAAATTGACAAGAACCCAGCAGCTTCTACAACAATAAAGGTTTGCAAAAACCATGATAAAGCAACCATTGACAAAGTCAAAAGAATGGCAGTCAACGCTAGATCTATTGTTTTTGCCAATGTTGGTTATTGTAAGCATATAGAGTCCTTCACAACCTAGATCTTTAATCTCCCATGTCCCAGTAGTTAATTTTTACTTGTAACAGTCACTTTTTGCGGACTGGCCGATACACATTTCTGAGCGTACTTGATGCTTGTCTCCATTATGGTTGCAGGAAGAAGTCATGGAGGGACTAGCCAGCATCTACCAGTCACTGGTAATGAACACCTCCAAGGAGATGTCGTGCTACAGCGACTTCCTCATGCCCGCCCACTTTCCCAACTTCCTCCACAACTCCAAGTGTGTGGAGTACTTCAAGCTGTATGCGGATCACTTTGGCCTCATGAAACACATTAAACTTAAGGTGAGCAAAATCTAAGTAATCCAAGGGTGGTTGGTACATGGTATGTTGTGCACTTTGAAAGTAGCATTGTAAACTCATAAAAATTGACACTATAAATGCAAGGATTTTAGTCCACAGCGTAAGTACTCATCACCTTCCATATGTTATTCGCATTTGTATAGCTATGGCTGTTTTGAATATGGGCCCCCTTGCTTAGATCTGGGAAGGCCATCGTTCAAACTGAAGTAACCACAGTTTGATATTATCAGTTGTGGTGTTGATTCTTGGTTGGGTCTAGTTAGAAGAGAGCCTTTTTAGCTTTAAGTTTCGAAGTGGTATATTCGAGTTAGTGTGAGTTAGTGTGAATGTAAAATAGGTTTGATGTAAGGAAGAACTTCTGGTATTTTATATATAAGCCATACCTATAGTCTATCAAACTTCTCCTGAGGACAAACATTATACAAACAGGAATAATTATCCATAAAGCCTATGATCATACATCACATCACAGCATTTAACAAAACATTACACAATACCATCAAATACTTGCCAGACAAACATACAGTGGCCATTCACCAAGAACATACAAAGGGCTTTTTTCACAAAGGTAAACTTACACTTTTGTGTAGGTTTTTTACTATTTTTTGGGTATTTCCGAACTGCAAGATTAATTTTACTAACAGTAACTTTACGACTGTAAAGACTGCTCATAAAAATATAGGCCTCTTCCATATTTTTCTGTGCAGTCTCTGCAGTTGTAAAATTACTGTAGGTAAACCTAAAGTTGCAGTTCATGAATACCAAAAAATTGTAAAATATTAGTAAAATTAAACTCTGTTTTGGAATATCAAAAAATAGAACATTTACACAAAAATGTAAGTTTAACTTTGTGAATCAGGCTCACAGTATCCAGACAAGTAGCTACAAATTTTTGTATGTCGAGATTAGGCATGTCTATGTTTTCATTCTGCATTTGGAAGTGACATGTTTGACATATAAAGAGAGGGACTTTGGGTTAGCCTCTTCTTGCTAACTGTTGATTTGGGTTATGGTTTTTAAGCCACTGCCTGATAGAAGAGTTAACCACGTTTCGGATCAGCGTAAGGAAGTACTTTTTAGTTTTATGCACTGTCTGGGATTCAACACCCCCATGTGGGGGACATCAGCAGGTCAAGATGGAACAAAAGATGCCACCAGAGCAGAAGCCCGAGCCAAGCTTCTGATTCCAGTTCTGGAGGCCTATACCGCTCCTGAAAGGCCCCACATTGATCAATAGAAGCACACAGAAGCCACCTTCTCCTGCCACTGGACCACTAATTTACCTCTTAGAGCACTTGGTGTACCTTACACCAATGCTATCGGGCCTCCCTGACACTGCTTCCAAGTCAGTCTCATTTCATAATGTGTTTTACAAGCTTTAGAGTATCACCATCAAAAAAATGTTTAACATGTCAGAAACTAATGTTTTTTTTACAATTACAACATGGCTACGATTTATATCTACATGGTGTCTGCATGAGGCTTACTCCCAAGGTGTTGATGGATGAGACCATGTCTCTCGTGACAAAAAGCAGTACAGTACTAGTGGGTTATAAACTTGAAGGCGATTTTGAAAGTCACATAATACATTTTTGGATAACTCTCTCCCGAGATTGAGGCAAGATCTGGATTAAGTCTGGGCTCTCAATTGACTACTATTGTTTATTGTCCACAGTGATAGTTGACTATGGTGTCCCAATCCAAAATGGCCATCAATATATAACTGTGGCTTAATCATAAACTTAGAAGACACACTGTACCATGTTGACTCACTAGTGGTGAAATCTTTTATGTCATACTGCTATCTTACACCACAGTATAATTCTGCCTTAAGGAATGTATTTAGTGTGTTGCATAATTCGTTCACCATTGACCCTTCACTTTCACCTGATCATATATTAATTCAAATTATGCTTTCACCATTATTGATAATGCCCCATTTCAATAGGATATGGTCTTCCAAACTGAGGAATATTTCTATATATTTATTAAAGGCAGCTCAATGTGTACCTGCTTGTTAATGAATAGTCACATGCAAAGGTTTTTAGTATCCGTGCATCTTTCCATGTTTTGAATTCATAGATACTTCTGCACACTTACCACTTTGCTTTTAAAGCTCATGGCTCACTTTTGTTCAATATTCGCATTTCTAACTTTTCCAGGCTTTGATGTGTTCAAAAAATTGATCACCCATCCAGTCCCAATCAGATCTGTACAAAATGTTGGGACATTATCTTATTATCTTCTCACTATAAATAAAATAATCACAGCTGTATCTCTTCCACCTCAAGCAGGAAAGACCTGACTGATCTAAACTCGTGAAAAACGTATTTCCTCCCTTTGGAATCACATTAGGCGTTACTGTCTACCCAAGTTCTGCATCCACCTCTGTAGCACAGAAATCTCTTTTAATTGCAAACACCTCATGTTCTCAGGCTAGGGCCTTAGGACACAGACCACAGAGAATGAGCAAGCGAGAGCCCTAAAGCACTGATCATTTAGCATGCAGAGACACTCTAAGCACTCTCTGGAAACTCTCAACAGAGTGTAAAAGGACCATCATGTTTCCACCTAAGGTGGAGTAACGTATCTTGTCTTTCAAATGAGGTATGCAGGCTTTTAAGAGCACCCAGTTCTTCTTATCTCCTTGAACCTAGATAAGATCCCTCACCAATGTTCACACCACTGCAGTGTACAACTGGTAGCAAGTAGCAATGGAACACTCGAAACACTGCACTGGGCTTCCCTCCTCATGCTGTCTCATATCTTTGATCACTTTTCACAAAATTGCAGAGTTTTAAAATTCTTCTGTAACTCCTTGAGAACATGGCCGTTTAGTCACTGTAGAGGGGTGTTCTGCTTGGGTTTTCGGATCAGATAGAACCCGCTCATCAGAGCCTCACTAACCCAGCCAGAACGTTACCCCCTCCCTAGAACCTATTTACAATCCTGCAACCACATATATCTATCACCTAAGGACAGGGGATTCCTACTATGCATACCAAGACCTCACAATCGGCGGCCTCGCGATCCCATACGGATCCAGACCTCTCTGCCCATACAACAGTATCACAAGTGGCGGCCTCGCGGTCCCATACGAACCCAGACCTCTCTGCCCATACGACAGTATCACAAGTGGCGGCCTCGCGGTCCCATACGAACCCAGACCTCTCTACCCAGACGGCAGTCTCAGATCACAAGTGGCGGCCTCGCGATCCCATCCGGATCCAGACCTCTCTGCCCATACGACAGTATCACAAGTGGCGGCCTCGCGGTCCCATACGAATCCAGACCTCTCTGCCCATACGACAGTATCACAAGTGGCGGCCTCGCGGTCCCATACGAACCCAGACCTCTCTACCCAGACGGCAGTCTCAGCACAGTCGGCGGCCTCGCGATCCCCTACGAATCCAGACCTCTCTGCCCATACGACAGTATCACAAGTGGCGGCCTCGCGATCCCCTACGAATCCAGACCTCTCTGCCCATACGACAGTATCACAAGTGGCGGCCTCGCGGTCCCATACGAACCCAGACCTCTCTGCCCAGACGGCAGTCTCAGCACAATCGGCGGCCTCGCGATCCCCTACGAATCCAGACCTCTCTACCTAGACGGCAGTCTCACAGTTCATCCTATGATCACCATAACATACAAAAAGGGAATCAGTCTCACTATTCATCAGATCACACAAGGATTGCCAGTTCGAGCATAGCCTGTTCTCAGGTTCGAGGGGCTCCTCTTTCCCTTATTCAGTTACCACTTACCTGATCAGGGTTAACATCTGTTCATGTAGCTGCAGCTGACTAGAAGAATAGGCTACCCTCTTACACAAGAACACGCAGCACATGTCGGTTCACTACAAACTGGATACTTTATTACTCATTACATACACAATCACATAACATTACGATATAACACATAACTTGCAAAGAAAAGTGAAAGATTAAGTTGTACACTCTAATAAGAAAGGGTCGACATCACCTTAGTAGTATGTAGCCTGCACTCAGTGGTCATCTAGGTTCCCTTCTCGTCTGTGCCTCGGCTCGCCTGGAATCACCCTTCTCCGAGTCACTGGGACCTCTTCCTTATCGGCTACTCTCTCCTCTCTGGCTATTCTGCTAGGAAAGCATCTGTCTCTCGGTTCTGCTCCGCCTTCAAGATGGTGTCTGTCTTCCCTGGAATAAGTAGTAGCTTTACTGCTAACGGCTAGATGCCGCCTACGGACTGAACATGTAACTGCCTCAGACTTTCACTAATATAGAGGTGCATTTCCTCATGGAAAATTCCGGCCCGTAACCTGCCGCCCACCAAATTCTTGTACCTCCCCGTACCAAGGACACGTTCCCAGCCGGCCGGCCTGATGTAGTGTCTTCGGCATGAAGAAAAATACAATCCTTCGATAAGGGCCGGCCTGAACCGGTTCTCTCCAAGCGAATAACACCTCATAACTAAAACATTACTTTTGACCTAGAAGCATCCCAAGCTGCCGGAGCAGAAAGAAAGATGGAGTCTCTCCCGTTGTGGTAAATAAAATATTACGCTCTCAGACTTTTAAAATATAAATAAGATCATGCATAAAGCAAGAGGCTGAGTCTGTGGTATCAGGTTCATAAAGGGATTTATTCCAATAACTCGAGTCAAAGGGAGAATATTTCCATCACCAAAATTGGATCTGGAAAGAGGCTCAAAAGTATTCTCAATATTCTCAAAACATTATTCACAGAGTACAGTATACATACATTTCTCAATTGTACGTAAGCAAAAGAGCAAGAGAGAATGAGATAAGAGCATGTGGGCGTGTAAGTAGGCGTGAAGGTGGGCGTCCATGTGGGCGTCCACTTGATGATAATGGGTAATTTGTCATGTGTGGGTGGATACCTGGAGTATCCTGCAATGTCAGCAGAAATATTTGGCAGAGATGCGTGCGCAGTCGCATGACGTGTGATAGACGTGCAACTAGAGGGAGAAAGGGACTTGACATTTAGCTCTACATGTGGAGACAAAAGTCTGGGGTTATGTCAACCTAATCCCAAATCATATCTAATATCCTATGTTTAAAGAACTGTGTTATCCAAAAAGAAAGGTCTCTCGAACAAAATCTATTCTATACTGACTGTGAGTGCGTGTACAAGCGTCTAAGTGTCTACACTAAATGCGAGGGGGTAGGAATATTCCATGGTAACAGGGCTATGAATTACTTGCATGAGGACAGAGAAGCCGGGCCTTTTGCTCGGTAGCTGGAAGAATGTTTACTTAAACTACTAGACAGGAATGCATTGGATAGGGAGCGGAGCAGATAATCACAAGGTGAAATACAGTTCTTGGCAAGCAGACAGGTCGAGTCAGGCATCGTTAGCCGCGCAGGGAGTAGGACAAAGTTCATGGATACAGATGCGAGCTCAGACTGGAGCTTTCAGAGGCAGAAGGCAGGAAAAGGCTTGATGACAGAATCAGGGCCTACTCGCCTGGACTGAAAAATGGGATAAATGAACCATATAAAGCCGGTGGCCTTTCATACTTAGAAATAGAATATCCGGCCCATTCATGGCGGATCTGAAAGAGGACATGTTGACGGTGGACGCACAAGTGTTTGCGTCTTCATAACTGGAACTGGAGGGAACATACATGTACTTGTGATTTATACATGAAACCGTTGGGGTCCAAGATAGGGGACATAACTGATCATAAAAATCCATATTTCCACATTCCCTCCTTGTCCCCTACTTGCCCGTTAAGAGATATCAATCTTCATCAATCCGTTGATCTGTTCATATAACATCATTTGTTCTTCTTTTTTCTTCCGGGATGAATGAAATCTTGGTGGTGGAATACACGATGTGGCACACAGACCACAAATCGCTGGTCCACATTGTAGGCATAAGCAGCAACTGAATAGTATGAGAAAGCCAATACCTAGGAAGGATAGGACCCTCCATCCAAAGGTAGATAATATACTCCAAAACCAACCGGACCAAGTCCAGGTGCCTGGATTCTGGTGTATCTGGCTTACAATCTTATGAAGGCGAGTTATGGCTTTATATACAGATGGCGAATTTTCTGGTATGAAAAATGCAACAGCTTGATTTGATGACCCTACAAGCTCCGCCCCTATCGGCCAGGATAACGTCAAGGACAAGACTATTTTGAAGCACAACAATCCGCATAGCAGACTGCTCTTCTGTTAAATTGCCTAAGGCGGAAATAGTTTAGTTCACTACTGCTTCAAGGGTTCTGGTTAATCTACGTATCAGCTTACTATTGGTAACTGTACCTATATAGGGAAAGAAACCTTTATTGAAATCTGTGTATTTTTCCCATGCTGTTTCAGTGTAATCGACAATTGGGAGATCTCTCTGCTGTCTATTGTGTACTAAATGAGTATTTCTATGATAATCAGGAGGAGCTAGGAAAACAGGTGGTAGGAGGAATGCTATGTAACAGGTACCATCCCAATCTAGAGGTAGGCGTATATATGCGGTCTGGCCACATATAAAGTAGGAATGACGAGAAGCTCTAAATGTAGACTTGCCTTGATCACTGAATTTTATTACAGTGGTGCATTTACTATGGCCCATGTGTATGGAGCCATTCTTTCTTATACATAATTCCCCTTTTACTGGGAATACGGACATGGCGGGCAAGATTGGTGTAGCTTCAGATTCAACGTTCAGGATCATGAGGTTAAGTGTAAAATTACCTAATCCATATACTTCATTTCTTAGATCAGTTCCTGTTCTTTTGGGAAGTCCCTCCTTGTTAGGGTAGCAGACTTTAAGCAAAACTAAGTTCAGGTTTCCCCATACCCAGTTGTCTTGATAAACTGCGGAATTCGAATCTAGGGAATTAATCAAACTAAACCATGCTCCACAGGAGCCATTGTGTGTGAACGGATAGAGAAAGAGGGGCAAAACTCCCTTATAGTTCTGATAGGGGGGGAGTCGGCCACAGACCCAGCAGTCTGTAGTATTGCTAGTCTGATGTGAATGGTGCAGCATCTGAATAAAGGTATTGTTGCGTAAGGCAAGTCGATATGATAGCTCATAGGATGGCAGATCACTAAATGTGTGCTTTATGGTATCATTAGTGGAGGAGTATAAGAGTGAGGCAATAGGAGGAAAAATAGCATGTAGTATTAAGCTGATACATATTATCGTGATGCACAGAAGAGATTGAAAAATTACAGTCACTATACATCTATTTGCTTCTTATCTTGCTCTCTTATTTTTGCTTTATGTTATTGTCCAAGATCTTATGCGAGCCAGAATACATGTTCAACCGCTTCACCACCTAGTGGACTTAATTGATCAAACGGGTTCTGACTTCTTAGATCAAAGTTTAGCTTTGTGGAAACTTCTGGGGAGTCTCCTCTAGAAAATGGTGTTCAAAATCCAAAATCCAAGTTCAAAGTCTTTTTCCTTTGTAAAAGAGTGGTGAAGGTGCACTTTGACTTTAACGGCCGTCCCCGTGGTCCAGAGCACTGACTTTGGCGCCTTTCATCCAGGAGCGATGGAGTATTCTTTGACCTGGGTGTTGTCAGGGAAGGCGGCAGCAACCTGCGAACAACAAGAGAGTAGTGCAGACATCAAGGAAGCCAGGTAATCTGTCAGCATGTTACTATTAACATCAGTAATCTTTTAGGCATTGGAGTGCCCCACATATTTGGTGGTCTACCAAAGACCACTTCTTAGGGAGATAAGCCTGTTCTAGAATGAGCTACCATTCGCATGTAAAAGAGGGCAACCGGCAGGGCTACCATCCAATCTACACCTTTGTCTGCGCAAATTTTTAATGTCTGTTTATGTCTTTCTACAAGGCCTGCTGCTTCAGGATGTCGCACACAATGGAATTTCCAGGTATACCCTAACAGAAGGGACACCTGCTTCATTAGTACCAGGACATATTTGTAACCTCTACATCTGTTTATTTGGATATAATCCATTTGGAGCACTTCAAAAGGGTGGTCAGGTGGATGGAATCCACCTTGTTCCATCGGAATGCCTTTACCTGCATTGAATTGGCAACAGATCATACATGTTCTGACCTTTTGTTTCGCTGCTGCACGCAGGTGCTTGTTGAACCATATATTCTGTAAGCTATCTATCATTGCTTTCTCTCCTAAGTGTGCAGGACTATGTGCGGTATTTATGATTATTTGTACCATTGAATCAGAAAGAAACCATGTGGATTTGCCCTTTGTCATCCAACCCTGATCAGTCAGTACCCCTCCTTGTTCCGATCATTTCTTTAATTCGTCTACAGTAGCATGTGTCTGTATGTCTTGTACATCCTTGGAAGGATCCCTAACTGTCATGGCTTTGGACACTTATTGAACCTGTAACTTTGTCATGTCTAGTGGGGTCTGAGCTGTCTGTTTAGCAGTTCGGTCTGCCAGATCATTGCCTTGGGAAATGGTATCTGTGGCTCTAGTATGTGCTTTACATTTTAGGATAGCTATGGCTGTTGGTAAATGTATTGCTTCCAGTAGGGCTTGAATATGGGGGCCATGCTGTATCTTGGCCCCATGAGAGGTCAAGAAACCTCTTTCTCGCCACAGAATCGGTGTAAATGTTTACTCTCAGGTGCTTAGCTCTTATGCACGCTTGTGTCAGGGCGATGAGCTCTGCTGCTTGTGCTGACAATATGTCTATTCTTTTAGTCTCTATTATTACAGTATCAGTAGTCACTGCATATGCTGCCACTAATTCTCCCGCCCCTGTCCTCATGCATGAGCCGTCAACTTATAGTGTTAGGTCGGGGTCTGGGAGTGCAACGTCTGTCAAGTCTTGTCTTGGTTTAGTCACGGTATGTATTACTTCAACACAGTCGTGTGGTGAAACGCTTTCTGTACTGGAGGGCAAAAGGGTAGCAGGATTCAGTATGTTGCATCGTCTGATCTCTATGTGTGGTTGAAATAACGTTGGCTCATAGCCTGTCAGTCTAGCTACAGTCAGGTGTTGTGTTTGTGTCCGGTTCAAGAGAACCTCTACTGCGCGTGGTACTTGTACTGTCAGAGGGTGGCCCAGCACTATCAAGTCACTTTGTCTTATGGCTAAGGCCGTTGCTGCAACTGATTTTAGGCACGCAGGCAAAGCCTGTGCTACTGGGTCTAATGTACTAGAAAAATAAGCACAGGGCTCGTGTTTTCCTGCATGATCTTGTGTTAGGACAGATAGTGCTGTTCCATCCCGCTCTGTCACAAAAATCATAAACGATTTGTTGTAATCAGGGTTTGCTAAAACTGGTGCTTGACATAAAGCTCTCTTTAATTCTTCAAATGCCACAGTGTGTTCTTGTGTCCAAGGGAGGACTTTAGTAGAAGCTGTATTAGGGGCTTGGACTAATTCCCCTGAAAGATCACAATAAAACATGAGAAAAAGGGGAAAACACCATACCTATTTCCTTGGCTTAATTTCTAAGGGGGCTAATTTCTAAGGGGCTTAATTTCTTAAGGGGCTAGCGGGAAGCGAACCTCCTCAGGGGCCAGCAGAAAGCCAATATTCTCCTCCTTCCCCCCCTTTTTGACAGGAGGAAATCTGAAACAGATTTCACTGCTGTCAAACACTATCAAACCCTGTGTCTTGTCAACACTATTAATCCCTGTGTGTAGCTACTGGGCGTAAGCAAAATTATAGGAGATACACAGCGTATTTGAAACGGCGAGAAATCCTTCAAATTAATGTACAAACCTCATTGTGTTAGCTCATAAGCTGGCCAAATGACATCTCATATGCAAATGTCCCTATTACATGAACCCACACCAACCTGAAGTCAATATTAATGCTAGTAGGCCCTAATAGGAATGCTAAATTACCTAAATATTCGGAAAACCAAGTTTAAGAACAGTTGTTAATGTTGATAATTAATAATTCATCTGTTAAAAAAAAAATCAGTAATTCTGCAATAATTTCCACCTATACAATAAACAGCCTAATTTAAAAACAAGTCAACTTATGGGGCCACCACTTACAAGAATGAGCTTACTAAAGCAAACTTTAAAAAGGAAATCCTGTCAGATATTTTCTCATTACCCTAAATACCGAGCCTCATTTGTCACTCTGTGGTGGCAGTCCTTATTTAAAACAGGCCTTTCAAGAGTTAAGATGCGAGTGCACAGATCATAATTGTTCCTTAATGTCCAATCTGGAAACATATGACCGAGGCTGCCTGTCTATAAGAGAAAGGCAGTCATGTGAAAAATATTTTAGTCTTGCATAATTTTTCCTTTTATTTCATTCATCTCCAACACCAATTAGACATACACTGATAACGTGTTGTCTGCTATTTTGACAGCATGATAAAGGTAATATCACGTCTGTGAAATTTAGTAATTGTGAACAAGTTCCAGCCAAGCGCTGTGCAAAGATCGCCGTCGTCACGACTATCTCTGTACTTGCACAGGAGAACTTGGTATTAAACGCTAAACAGACTGGTCAATACAACACAAAAACAAAACATATATAAAATACATATGCCAAGCCATCAGTATACCAAGCACAGAAAGCATAGACAATTGCACTAACATATATAAATGAGCAGCGATGCGCAATTATAGTACCTACAGCTCAGAGGCGAACATTCTGGCCTGCTTAATTTGTCAGGCTTATAATCAATAATTCATTTACCTGCCCTATATACCCCCATCTGAAATCACCGTGTCAAGTCTGACACACACGATCAGCAATAATAATCAAAAACGAAGAACACACGAACCTGTTTGTTTTCTTTTATAAAAATGAGCTATGCATCTTCGTCAACACAATGTACCCTAATGTCCCAGACGAAGACGCACCTCTCATCTCTCCTCACAGACTTTTAACCACTGGATCATTTATCCAATGCAACTGGTGGCAGCTTGTGGCCACAATTCAAAAATGTCTGAATTTGAAAATCGTTTTTATATAGGCACATAGCCCTTAAAATTCCAAGCAAGAGCAACATTTTACTTTCTGGCCAGAAGCAATATAGCATTTTCTAAAAAATAAAACAAATCTTCTCCATAGACATTTCCTCGGGGCACTCGTTTTGCACAGAATAGAACAAGGGAATCTTTCTCGACTTACATTTCTCAGCTGCCCTGTCTTATCAGAGAAGTTAAAAATAGCCCCTCAGCGCGGCCTGAGCCTGGGCTGCCAGCCAACTTTTTTCGTTGTTCCGACTGCAGGCATTACACAGATGCGATGTCAGAGAAGCTTTCTAAGCAGTGCCTCTGTTCTGCTCCTCTCACCGGCCCCCACCTACACTGGCTACAAGGTCAGAATCTGTCTCCGATTTCTGTATCACATACTGCTCTACACAGCCCCCACCTTCTCCTCACTCTGAAGCTGTCAAAGACAAAAAGACTACTCAATTCCATAAAAACTGCAATAATTCGCTCAATTGAAAAATTATTTTTACATACAATTTGCACTCAGGGGGTCATAATCTTACCGACTTGACCCAGCACATTGGCTCACTGGACCACCAAGAACACAAACCTGGATTCTGGAACAATTTTGTAAATTCGAAATACCCACAATTTTTCTCAAGCTAAACTTTTCACTAATTATTTTTCATTAACACTTTGTACATTAGGGGTGTCATCAAATCACAGGTGTTGCTCCTTCTCTAGCTACACCCCTCTCAATTTCCTATTGACAACGTAGTCAAATGTTGGACCATGTAAACACCAGCTATGCGCTGTTCATTTGGTGGGTGGCTCAAGAACCTTTGGGCTACTATATCATTATTATATGTATCGTGGTACTTGCGGTGGCACTCTAACTGGTCTTTCTACTGGGGCCACTCTTGCTAGGTCCTCTGAAAGGACGGGATAAATACCAGCAACGTCAGTATTTCTTTCTCTGTCAGCCTGCGCTCATTTTACCTACTCCAATTACTCCTGTAACATCTGTTCCTTGGCTCTTCCAGACTCCAGTCTACTTCTCTCTGCTTCGTGAAACACTTACTCTGACCTCCTATGTGACTCCTTGCGCCAAAAACTCAATGGCATCCTTCCAAGCTGGTCTACATTTTCTCTTTCATAAGAGCGTTTCGTTGTCCATCTACTTGTTCTGCTTTTACTCGGATACCTTCCTCAACTAACACGTTTTCTCGGGCTTTGTCTGAATCCTCCCTACTTTTCTCTTCTTTTCTGAGCGCTTACTCTGTGCGTCTATGCTATTCTTTACGCCATAATTCAATGGCATCTTTCTGTTACTGTCTGGCTATCTTTTTCCATAATTCTTCTTCTACTCTCATGATGCAATCTGCATCCCATGTCCCAACTGCGGGCCACCTCTGACTTTCTGGTAAATCCTTGGTGTAGTTCACCCATAAATCAAGAAATAATACGGCATCTAGGCCATGCTTATGATACATAAAGTACCCTGGAGTGTCCCTAGGTTGAATGGGAACAGCTTCTTCGAGTACCCCTTTTTGAGAATTGATTTGATACCTGATTATTGAACACACTTAATACAATAAAACACGATAATGAACAGTCATTCATACCACAATATGTAGGACGTATTAACACATTTAACATTTAACATTTAATGAGCAACAATGATGATGATGATCTAAGAAACTAGTCACTAAACATAATACTCGGCATTAACTGGATTATTCTGAATTTATATACTTGATATACTAGATATACTGCTAAACAGTACAGATACACTGCTAAAACAGTGCAGACCGGATTTGTGTACCCAAACCCGTCTTGACCGGCACAACCTATGTGCACGTCAGAACGCCTCCCCGGCAATGGTACTCACCGGGTAGCTCGGAACGGAAGGCCTCGGAACTGAACTGGACTAGACCAAACTGGACTGGACTGGACTCGACTCGTGACTTGGATACTTCGGAACTTCGGAATCTGGTGGGCCTCTGTATACCTCGGACACAGCTCTCTCGCAGGTGGGCTCTGGGTAGGACAATCTGCGTTCCTCACCGCCTCGTATGGATGCCTGGTCGCAGTCTGACCCCTTCGTTGGCCTGAGGGAGTTGGCGGGAAGACCCGCGACGTGCGCGCTTGAAGTCCATCACGGCTATGG
This sequence comes from Triturus cristatus, assembly GCF_964204655.1. Classification (NCBI taxonomy): domain Eukaryota; kingdom Metazoa; phylum Chordata; class Amphibia; order Caudata; family Salamandridae; genus Triturus; species Triturus cristatus. The sequence goes on along the minus strand of NC_140586.1, from coordinate 317,234,777 downwards.
AAGGGGGCAAAACTGGACCTTCATCTCCGGCGTGTGGGGAAAGAGATTAAACTGTTCGGGCGCCATTATGTGGTAAATAAAATATTACGCTCTCAGACTTTTAAAATATAAATAAGATCATGCATAAAGCAAGAGGCTGAGTCTGTGGTATCAGGTTCATAAAGGGATTTATTCCAATAACTCGAGTCAAAGGGAGAATATTTCCATCACCAAAATTGGATCTGGAAAGGGGCTCAAAAGTATTCTCAATATTCTCAAAACATTATTCACAGAGTACAGTATATATACATTTCTCAATTGTACGTAAGCGAAAGAGCAAGAGAGAATGAGATAAGAGCATGTGGGCGTGTAAGTAGGCGTGAAGGTGGGCGTCCATGTGGGCGTCCACTTGATGATAATGGGTAATTTGTCATGTGTGGGTGGATACCTGGAGTATCCTGCAATGTCAGCAGAAATATTTGGCAGAGATGCGTGCGCAGTCGCATGACGTGTGATAGACGTGCAACTAGAGGGAGAAAGGGACTTGACATTTAGCTCTACATGTGGAGACAAAAGTCTGGGGTTATGTCAACCTAATCCCAAATCATATCTAATATCCTATGTTTAAAGAACTGTGTTATCCAAAAAGAAAGGTCTCTCGAACAAAATCTATTCTATACTGACTGTGAGTGCGTGTACAAGCGTCTAAGTGTCTACACTAAATGCGAGGGGGTAGGAATATTCCATGGTAACAGGGCTATGAATTACTTGCATGAGGACAGAGAAGCCGGGCCTTTTGCTCGGTAGCTGGAAGAATGTTTACTTAAACTACTAGACAGGAATGCATTGGATAGGGAGCGGAGCAGATAATCACAAGGTGAAATACAGTTCTTGGCAAGCAGACAGGTCGAGTCAGGCACCGTTAGCCGCGCAGGGAGTAGGACAAAGTTCATGGATACAGATGCGAGCTCAGACTGGAGCTTTCAGAGGCAGAAGGCAGGAAAAGGCTTGATGACAGAATCAGGGCCTACTCGCCTGGACTGAAAAATGGGATAAATGAACCATATAAAGCCGGTGGCCTTTCATACTTAGAAATAGAATATCCGGCCCATTCATGGCGGATCTGAAAGAGGACATGTTGACGGTGGACGCACAAGTGTTTGCGTCTTCATAACTGGAACTGGAGGGAACATACATGTACTTGTGATTTATACATGAAACCGTTGGGGTCCAAGATAGGGGACATAACTGATCATAAAAATCCATATTTCCACACCGTTTGAGGCCTACCAGGCCTGAATTCAGCACAGCTCCATGAAATACCCTCACTACTGGACAGGTTATCCCTAATACTAACGAATCTCTCCCCTAGGCTATGTGTGCGAGCCCTGATCTATGGGGAAGAGCACAGAATCATGTCGAAGTGCCTAGTAAATAGGCTCCATTCACTACTCTAAACCTTAGGCTTGAATGGTAAGAGACTGAAGTCACATTCAATCATTGTGCCTCACAAGAAAGCCGGGAAAATCGAGCAGAACAAGGGGCAGTTCTGGTTGCTGATGCCTGCTCGATTTGTCAGGCCTGGTTGGCTAAGCCCTTCATTTTTAGGTCGAGCCTATAGCGGCAGCGCGCATGCGCTGCTCGCTTTGCGAGGCATGCAGTATTCAATATGGAGTAGAAGCTCCTTGGAAGCTCCACCCATCTTTTTCATTGGCTTGTGTCTTTGTCATTCCTAAATGCTGTCTTCTGATTGGTTTTAGGCTTGTTAGTCCCTCCTTATGACGGCCATATCGTCCTTTGTGTCCTTCCATGGCTACTGCCCTCTTTACTTCGAGTGTTGCACAGTATGTTTTATCTAGATTGTGAGCACTATTTTCTTCCTGTGCCTTACCCCACCACCCTCCCGCAGTCCGTACCTTCTCACCCCCATCCCTCCCGTTGCCCATGGTGCCATTAACCTACCCCCTTCCTCCCGTTGTCCATGGTGCCTTTAACCCACCCCCTTCCCTCCCGTTGTCCATGGTTCCTTTACCCCACCCCTTCCCTCCTGTTGTCCGTGGTGCCTTTACCCCACCCCCTTCCCTCCCATTGTTTGTGGTTCCTTTACACCCCCTACCTCCTCCTTCCCATTGTCCATTGTGCCTTTAACCCACCCCTCCTCCCTCCCATTGACGGTGGTGCCTTTAACCCACCCCCTCCCTCCCTCCTGTTGTCCGTGGTGACTTTAACCCACCCCCTCCCCAATTATCCATAGTGACTTTACCGCACCCTCCTCCCTCCTGTTATCCGTGGTGACTTTACCCCACCCCCCTCCCTCCCATTGTCTGTGGTGACTTTACCGCACCCCCTCCCTCCTGTTGTCCATGGTGACTTTACCCCTGCCCCCTCCCTCCTGTTGTCTGTGGTGACTTTAACCCACTCCCCTCCCTTCTGTTGTCCGTGGTACCTTTAACCCAGCCCCCCTCACTCCCATTGTCCGTGGTGCTTTTAACCCACCCCCCTTCCTCCCGTTTTCCGTGATGACTTTAACCCACCCCCTCCCTCCTATTTTCTGTGGTGCCTTTAACATCCCCCTTCCTCCCGTTGTCAGTGGTGACTTTAACCCACACCCTCCCTCCTGTTGTCCGTGGTGCCTTTACCCCACCCCCTTCCCTCCTGTTGTCTGTGGTTCATTTACACCCCCTACCCCCGTTGTACGTGGTGACTTTACCCCACCCCCCTCCCTCCCGTTGTCCGTGGTGACTTAACCCCACGCACTCCCTCCCATTGTCCTTGGTCACTTTACATCCCGTTGTCTGTGGTGACTTTACCCCACCCCCCTCCTGTTGTCTGTGTTGACTTTACCCCACCCCACCCCCTCCCTCCCATTGTCCGTGGTGACTTTAACTCACCCCCGTTGTCTGTGGTGACTTTACATTCCATTGTCCGTGGTGACTTTACCCCATACCCCTCCCATTGTCTGCGGTGACTTTACCCCCCTCCCGTTGTCCGAGGTGAATTTAACTCACCCTCCTTGTTGTCCGTGATGACTTTACCCCATCCCCCTCCTTCCCATTGTCCGTGGTGACTTTACCCCACCTCCCTCCCTCCCATTGTCTGTGGTGCCTTCAACTCACCCCCCGTTGTCCTTGGTGACTTTACGCCACCCTCCCCTCCCTCCCGTTCTCGGTGATGACTTTACCCCACCCCCTCCCTCCTTTTGTCTGTGGTGACTTTACTCCACCCCCTCTCCCTCCCATTGTCTGTGGTGCCTTTAACCCACACCCCCTCCCTCCCCTTGTCCGTGGTGCCTTTAACCCACCCCCACTCCTGTTGTCCGTGGTGCCTTTAACTCACCCCTTCCTTCCCATTGTCCGTGGTGCCTTTACCCCACCCCCTTCCCTACCATTGTTTGTGGTTCCTTTACACCCCCTACCTCCTCCTTCCCATTGTCCATTGTGCCTTTAATCCACCCCTCCTCCCTCCCGTTGACGGTGGTGCCTTTAACCCACCCCCTCCCTCCCTCCTGTTGTCCGTGGTGACTTTAACCTACCCCCACCCCCAATTATCCGTAGTGACTTTACCCCACCCTCCTCCCTCCTGTTGTCCGAGGTGACTTTACCCCACCCCCCTCCCTCCCATTGTCTGTGGTGACTTTACCGCACCCCCCTCCCTCCTGTTGTCCATGGTGACTTTACCCCTGCCACCTCCCTCCCGTTGTCTGTGGTGACTTTAACCCACCCCCCTCCCTCCTGTTGTCCGTGGTGCCTTTAACCCAGCCCCCCTCACTCCCATTGTCCGTGGTGCCTTTAACCCACCCCCCTCCCTCCTGTTTTCCGTGGTGACTTTAACCCACCCCCTCCCTCCTATTTTCTGTGGTGCCTTTAACACCCCCTTCCTCCTGTTGTCAGTGGTGACTTTAACCCACACCCTCTCTCCTGTTGTCCGTGGTGCCTTTACCCCACCCCCTTCCCTCCTGTTGTCTTTGGTTTATTTACAGCCCCTACCCCCGTTGTACATGGTGACTTTACCCCACCCCCCTCCCTCCCGTTGTCCGTGGAGACTTAACCCCACCGCCCTCCCTCCCATTGTCCTTGGTCACTTTACATCCCGTTGTCCGTGGTGACTTTACCCCACCCCCCTCCTGTTGTCTGTGTTGACTTTACCCCACCCCCTCACTCCCATTGTCCGTGGTGACTTTAACTCACCCCCGTTGTCTGTGGTAACTTTACATTCCATTGTCCATGGTGACTTTACCCCACCCCCCTCCCATTGTCTGTGGTGACTTTACCCCCCTCCCATTGTCCGAGGTGAATTTAACTCACCCCCCTGTTGTCCGTGATGACTTTACCCCATCCCCCTCCTTCTCATTGTCCGTGGTGACTTTACCTCACCTCCCTCCCTCCCATTGTCTGTGGTGCCTTCAACTCACCCACGTTGTCCTTGGTGACTTTACGCCACCATCCCCTCCCTCCCGTTCTCGGTGATGACTTTACCCCACCCCCTCCCTCCTTTTGTCTGTGGTGACTTTACTCCACCCCCCCTCCCTCCCATTGTCTGTGGTGTCTTTAACCCACACCCCCTCCCTCCCCTTGTCCGTGGTGCCTTTAACCCACCCCCACTCCTGTTGTCCGTGCTGCCTTTAACTCACCCCTTCCTTCCCATTGTCCATGGTGACTTTACCCCACTCCCCCTCGCTCCCGTTGTCTGTGGTGACTTTAACCCCCTCCCACCCGTTGTCTGTGGTGACTTTACCCCACCCCCCTCACTCCCGTTGTCCGTGGTGCCTTGTTAAGCTCTGCAGTAGAGGCATGCAACAGAAAGCAATGATAGCTTATACCCAGCGAGGGTCAGCATCGGCCCCAACCAGTGGGGGGAGGGATTCCCGAACAAACATCTCACGTTTAAATTACTGCATCCATTTCATAATTATAGGATTCTGCTGATTGTGCTAATTATCTCAATGTGCTCTGTGGACATTTTTACCTAATAAGATGCAAGACTGCCCTCACTAGAGGCTGGCTATGCAAACGCCTGCATATGTTAATGTTTGCAGGACTCTTCAGTGCAACAGCATTTCACCAGAGCTTGAAAGTTATGCTAAAGTAAGCCTATAGTATGACTGTTAGCACACTGAAATCCTGCCCCGTCTACACATACATCACTCACTCGGCGTCTCTTCCTTCATTCGTTAAAATACCATTAGGCGGGCAGTCCAGAATTGTAACACCACTAAAATCCCACCAAAGGCGAAGACGTTGTTGTGGCTTTATTACGATCACTAAGTACCAACAGAGTTAAAATTTTCAGATCCTGTGCGATTCCTCGAAGTTAAAGCTTACATTTTAAAAAGGCAGAACTAATATAGTTTATTAAAGGAGCTCATATGCCAAGAGTCGCTCTGGAGCTTTTCGAGAAAAGCGGAGTAATGCGAAGGAAGGTTTACCAAATCGATCCCCACTTTTCTGCTCCTGGTCATTTTTGAGTCTTTGGAAGACTTCTGTTTGACAATGGTCGCTGTTTTTTTTTTTTTTTTTTTTTTTTTTTTTAAACATATTTTAATGGTCGCTGTTTTTTAGTGAGAACAGTTCGTATACTCTGAGAGGGAAACATGCAGCTATGGCGCCGCAGCAGCCAAAATAAAATGCAAATCTTGCTGGTTAATGACATTCAATGTATTTTGCAAAGGTGACTTAGTTTGGTAAACTTTTTAGGTCTCGGCCTGACGTAAGCAGTGCATGCGCTGCCTCCTCATACGAGGCTTCTTGGAATCGATACGATTTCAGAAGCCTCATCCCAGCTCCTCCTTGAGCTTTGATTTGTGCGTGTCGTTTGGCGTCACAAATTATGCCAAAGGCAGTGCTATGATTGCACTGAAATCGGTGTTTGTTGCCACCCTGTCTCCTTTGATCCACGCCCAGCGGGATTGGATCTCTTTCTGGCGGCGGGAGACAGTGTCTCCTAATTAGCCGCTAGGCACTTTTTTGTTAGCATTCGCCTTTGGCAAAGGTAGCCCCGTGTTTATTTTTGCATCGCGCTTTCACTTTGAAAGCGCGATGCAATTATAAATAAGCGGCTGCCTTTGCCAAAGGCGAGAGCTTGTTTTTAAAAGCTGCCCTGTGCTGGCGACGTGTCCGGGGCTGAGAACACATCACAACATGTAAATCAGAAGAAAGATGACATATGATTGTGTTCCTTCCAGCCGACGCTGTCTGCTGCCGAAACTGTGCTTACTTTCAGTTTAATTGGTAATGCGCATTGGGGGCCAATTCCTAAATTATATCACATCAGCTCCTAACAAAGACCTTGAATTCTAAGTCTAGTGGCGCGTGATGCACACACACTCCGTTAAGGCTCAGAGTCCTGCTCTCTCTGCTGCCACAGATCATACATTTATTCACATTTATTCACAGCCTGAGGCGCCGGGATTTCATTCTTTCCTATTTGAAAGAAGAGCTTTAAGTGGGCCGGGTCCTGCCGGTCGGCACCGGCATCCTTAAAAAGCAGGTGCAGAGACGGGTCCCTATCGGGCTCTCATTTTGACGCTCACCTTCAGGGTGAAATAAAATCTTAATTCTGCAGCAGTGCCTTCCTTTACTGACTTTGAGGTAATTTCGAAGAGACTGGTTATAGTTGTTTTATGGTCTCATCATTTCAGAACTAACAACCATTGACAAATCCAATAGTCCTGTTTTGTGGGTGTAAGGTTGTTACTTGTTGTATTATTTATCTGGAGCAATGACAGAAGCAGCAAAATACCAGTGGGGCAGCACACTACGGCGAAGCACAGGTTTCTAGCCTACGTGTTTTTAACCCACGCCCTTAATTACATTGGCCACGCCGCTTGAGAGACCCCTCCAGTTTTTTCATCCCACTTAAAGCCCTGCTTGGAAGCCTGAGTGATAATACAGGACGCAATGACTACTCAACTGCATCGTTTTCTTCTATTTTTTCTGCGGGGAGGGCGCGGGTGCCCCCCCCCCTCCACCCCACACACACACCTCCAGCCCCTTCTCCCAAGTAAGCCCAAGGTATTCCTAGAATGGCCGGTGCTGCCCCGGGGTAGAGCCGTGCAGCGGCGTCACTATGGGGGTGCGGGGGGTGCGGACCGCACCGGGTGACACCCTCACATGGGGTGACACCAACAGGGCCGGTGTGCGCAGAGCAACCTAACCTTTTAGGAGGAGGAGGTGCCTGTGCGCAGTGCGCACTGTCTCCTCCTTTCTTTTATTTGCTTCCCTGTGAAATGGATCCAAAAAAGAAAATCACTTTTGCTGGAAATCAATGTCGTATTTTTCTGACATTTAATTCCAAAATTCAGCATCGGGAATAAAAGTTTAAAAATATGAAAAATAAATAACTAAATAAAGTAAGACAGAGTGGTAGCAAACTGTCCAGATTGATTTTATTCACACCCAAACACATTAGCGCCACTTTTACAGAGTTTGCCATTGAAGAGCTATTTTTTTTGTCTTGGCTTTGTTTTCCCTGGGCTTGGAACTAGTGCACCAATCCTGGAGGTACTGCAATGTGAGGATTGAAAAACTAAATTTGTACTGCTGCTCTGTATCTAGGGATGTTGTCTTTTTTTACCATACTGCTTACATTTTGTAAGGATATAAGCAATGGCCATTGAAATGGGTCCATTCAGGGCCCTGTTGTCTTGTCCTTAACTTCTCAGGCAAAAGCACTCACTGATATCAGAACAGTGAGTGTAAAAGTGTTAAGGTGACCATGTTGTTCCTGCTTACATTTCACACGGTTTGCAAAATTTTGTATTCCCTATGATTGTTTGCTTTTTCCAGGATGCTGTCACTTTTTTATGTAGGCCACATATTGCTCTTGCCCAGTGCGTAATTTAAATTGAGCCACATCCAGGTGTTTATAGCTGGCAACAATTGGGTTGTAGTTGAAGGCAGTCTGAGTTTTTCTCGGTGGGGCAGTATGGTGTTCAGTGGCGTAGAGGATGTGGCACTATGGCCAGGCTGCTGAGTTTGGAACTGGGGAACCAGGTTCAGCCTTAATAACCAGTCCGCCAGACCACTCTCCTGAGAGAGCACTATCTCATTCTAGACCTTAGAAGGCTTCGCAAGACATTAGAAGCCCCGGTGTGGTAGCACCAGCAGGTGGACCATAGCATGACAAGTGTAGGTTAACCTTCAAGGCTTGTCCACCACTATTCATACTGAAGTTCACCTCCAGTCTTGCGGGCAGGCCTATGAAGCAGTACACCCTAGAACAGTGACCCTGTCACTGAGATCACAGGACCCTTGAGAAGGGCAGCTCTAGGGCGGTGCAACCGGTGTGACCGCACCAGGTGCTCACTTTAGGTGGAGGCATCATTTTTGCAAGTATATTATGGTTCTAAAAGCGCTTGCTGCCTCCTTCCTGGCCTCCAGTAATTTTCGGTAACAATAAAAATGTCATGATGACTCTGGTGATTAATGTTCTTCCTAGAGAGAGATCGGAATTTTGTCTAATGGAAGATTTGACTCATGGAAAGGTAGCTCAGAGGGTTAATTTACCTGCTGCAAAGAACATGTACCATGCAGATCACAAAGTGCACATCATGTAAATAGGCCAGTGGGCTACTGCTTTTGTCAGAGATCCTTTTGTTACTTGCAGTTTATAAGTTAAAATCCTAACATATAACAGTGAGCTATTAACTGTCATCTACTCCGCAGCAACACAAGTCACATATTTTTTTAACTTTTCATACGTTTGAGCTATAAACAATTTATTAGTTTAAATGGTCAGATCATGCTGCAGATCTTGCATTATGAGGCAAATATGGCAGAGCCATTATTATTTAGAAAACATTTGCAAACTAGGATTTTTAGCCATTCATGTTTGAACTGCTGTTTTGGAAAAGGGAGAAGTGCTAATGACAGAAACTCCATGGCTCGGAGACAAATGGCTTGTACTTCCACATTTTATCGTATTTGGGGACATTCTGTGATTAGAAGCATATCCCACTTTGTGAACACATTTTACTGTCAATAACTCATTATAACCTTAAATAATCATGTGTATCCATTGGTTGATAAAACTGGGCAGTGAAACCAAACAAATGCAAAAAATTGGGATGTTTGCGCATCCTGGCCACGCCTCTGGCTCTGCCCACTGATCCAATCCTTGGGTTATTCCCGCCCTCTGATTCTCCGCCCACAGTTCCCCTACTTTTTTTCCCCCACTTCGACCACTGATATATCGTGTTTCTGGATAGTGGGAACACCACACCAGTAAAAAGTACCATACCTATGATATTATAAATTCCAATAAACTGTTGACTAGCAGGTAGCCCACTGTACAACCTGATTAATGAATCATAATCACACTGTTGTTAACGGGCACATTTTGTTAATATAGGACCTACATTTACAAACGTTACTAAGGATTCTGTATGGTCCCGTTATTTGCCAACTGTGTCCACTGGCGGACTCGGGCGGAGGAGGTCTATGCGGTAAGTCGTGAGGGGGTGACACCATGAGTTACCCGCACCGGGTGACACCAACCCTAGTGACGCCACTGGACCCATGTCCTGCTGTCTTCTCCTTTCTGTCGCACTGAGTAACCACCCCCCCAACTCTCCCTGTCTTCCCCTCCCTCCCCACCCATCACTCCTCTACTCCCCCCCCACGGGTTTGTTTAATCTGCGCCCCTTTGCTTGCACAGCTGGCTCTGTCTGTACTGTTTGCTTGCAAAGGATACAACCCCTTTCTTGTAGGCCACAAGTGGGGGTAGAGATGGGGACAGAGGGCCGGAGGGGGCACCCTGAAGGGGGTGGGAGGGGAGGGAGTGCAGCAGGGGAGCCCGAGAAAGTATTTATAGCGCTGACATCACCCAGAGAAGTGTCAGAGCGCTTTACAATAGAGCGGAGAGCGTTACATGAGAAATTCAGAGTAACAGGGTAGCAGCGACCGTCCATAAAGCTCCTATGGTTACTCAGGGTGAGAGCTACCTATATGACATGTACTAATTACATATTCATGAAAAATATTGAGGATGGAGTAAAGCAGGCAAACCTCCATCCCTGCCAAAGATCACACATTTATTCACAGCCTGAGGCACCGGGATTTCATTTGTTCCAATTTTAAAGAAGGACTTTAAGTGGGCCGGGTCCTGCCGGTCGGCACGGCAGTCTTAAAAAGCAGGCGCTGAGACGGGTCCCAATCGGGCTCTCATTTTGGCGCTCACCATCACCCGGAGAGGTGTCAACTCCTACGGTTACTCAGGGTGAGAGCTACCTATGTTACATGTAACAATTACATATTCATGAAAAATATTGAGGATGGATTAAAGAGGGCAAACCTGCATCTCTGGATAAGCTGGACCGAGCTCTGAACTCCTGGCTTCAGGACCAAATGGCCCTCGGCCCCTGGCTGTGGCAGCATCTGGTACTCAGCAAAATGTGTCTGGTTTCATGCTAACTTTCAGCTCATTTGTTAATATTGTAGCTAAAGAGATGTGTGCCAGAATGCTAAAATAAGGTCCACTTGACTTCCCCATTCTGCATTACCATTCAATTGTGCTCTCCAAGATGACCACCTTCACGTATAAGGTTCTCAGAAAGGGCACGTGAAAATATCCAGTAGAGAAACTACCCATCTCAGAAGCACAACGCCACACCAGAAGCCAGGACATCCCCGGACTGCAAACAAAAACGGCAACAAACTAATAGAAGACAGGCCTTCTCCATCTCTGCCCCTTTCCTCGGGACCAAATAACCTGTTAACATTAGAACTGCCCCAACCCTCTTCAGAGAACACATCTCCTCCCAATATGGAGGGCTTAATTTGTCAAAGAATAAGTGCCATGGCCCAAAGTTTTGCTCAAAAGTCTGCGGCCCCTGGTATCAAAGGTTGGTGTACCAGATACCAATGCTGCATAGACTTGATTCCATCTCATGCCTCTTCAATCGATCACTACACACTGCCTGTTTATCTCACTCTAGCAGACTATTTTTCATCCCTGCTTTCGTCCTCTGTCAGCGTTATTCTGTCTTTCTCTTTCCCCCTTAATGTCTTCTCTCGCTTCCTCTGAATGAAAGTTTGTTGAGGAAAAATAATTGCCAATCCCAAAAATGAGTGTTGGTAGGCCCCACCTGCAACCACCGGCTCAAATTAAGCAGTGAATAAGTCTTGATAGTCATGAATGCTATTCTCCATTGTAACAATCTAAAAACACATCTCAGGGCTCCCCTTGTAAACTGCTTTACAAACACCTATGCATAATATACATTTCCTGTTGATGTTAGGACATGACACATTTAGGGGTCGATGCACCAACCCTTTTCAAGGTTATGTCAATTATACTTATGCATGGACATGCTGCATTAAATGAATACAAGAGTGCACGCAATTCACAAAGGTAAAATCTATGTGTTTAACTGTATTCTCTATGTGTGTAATGTACACTATTTCTTGGTACATTGTGAACATGCCATGTCCTGACAGGTATGCAAAAAATGGCAAACCCAAGGGATTGCCTGCACACAATCTGTCAAAGTATTCAATTTGGGCTGCTGGATTTCTCCACAGTGAGGCAAGGGCATTGGTTGGTCGCCTTTCGTTGAATTCACGTGAAACCTCTTAGTACAGCCCTGCTTCTCTCGCGGTCATCAACAATAGTTATTCAGAATGCTGCTTGTTTGATGACGTCAGCTTCAGTTTTCATTCTTCTCTGACATTCAAAAGTGCCCCTTTAAAACTGGCTTTTCTTAAGGAAGGCAACAGCTCCTCTGCGCTTGATTTACTCTCCTCATGGGTGTACAATTTTACTTTACATTAGCCGCAAAACAACCACATGGTGTAGAATTTCAGAGGTGGCTGCATTTGATTATTTGACGAGTGCTTACACAGTGATACATTTATAGCCACGGAGATCTCCCTTGCACTAACGTACGATAATATGCTGCATCACTAAATACTTATAAGGTCCCAAAGGCGAAACAGATTGCATTGCAAAAGCTTGTTTACTTGATCAACTGCACAGCCGATTCAGTTCTGCTGGCTTCATGATCAGGGTTCGCACAGAAGACGTTGATTGAGTGGAATAAAATCTACTCTATTTAAGTGAACTGGGTGCCTTTTTGTGGAATCTTCTTCCCTTCTGCTCTTTCCCATATAAAGTTGTGTAGAACTTGAAAAAATCCTTCTTTCTTTTATTTCTCTACACCATCTTGTGCAACATTATTTTGACTTAAATCCAGCTTGAGTCTTGTGGAACGGGTGTAAATGATCACAACGAAAGCTGACAGTGGTTGGGAGCGTACTCCATACTAGAGTGCTCCTACCCCCAAGGCTGGCCAGTCACTGTGCCATTGTCAGGAGTAGAAGCTGAGATCTTGACAGAGCAGACATGATTGTACTTCTGACTATCGACCCCCAGAATATCATGGTACAAGAATATTGAGAACAGACTATCGAGGGGCAAAATATCGAAAGGTAAGTGCTTATGGGGAAGTATAGATTTACTATTCCTAACTCCACATCTGCATACCTTGAAGATATCTATACCACATAGGTACATATATGTTGAGTTAGGTATAGAAAACCCATGCCTATGTACCTGTTATTGTTTTTCAATATTTTGTCCTCGGTGTTGTGCCCCGTAGATATTCTGGGCTTGTTATTGCGGGAACATAACACAGAGAATATGTGATAAACTTTGCAGGTAATGGGGTGGTGCTGTGTGGATTGACACTGAACATACGGATTATGTTGCTGGAGAATGTATGTAAATATGACTTGATGAATGGCTGAGTGAGCAGTGACTATGGAATTAGAGAACAGACTTCTACAATGAACATGACTGAGCTTCCATATGCTCACTCACTTACACATTCATCCACACATTTGTCTGTTTATCCAGACATCTATCGTTATGTTATGTCATCCATTGATCCATCCATTCACTCTGCCATACCTTATATATGCACTCACTCATCCTTTCATGCATCAACCATACATCCATGAAAGCAACCACTCACCCATTCATCCTTCCATGGACTCACGTATCCATCCAATCATCCATCTGCACATTGCCTAATTTTTGGATTCACACACTCAGCTCTCAACAAGGCCATATGCCAAAATCTTTAATCAATGAAGAAACACTATTATTAAAAAAAAAAAATCTATAGGGTATTGGCTATACCCAATGCTTATTTAAACAAGCATTGGCATAGCCAATAGGTCTCGCTTTTGGGACCTTATAAGTATTTAGTTTTGCAGCACAATATCCTTTGTGCACCATGCAAGAGTTGATGTTGTTGCACCAACGATATTGTGCTGCATAACTAAATACTTATAAGGTCCCAAAAAGCAAGACCTTTTGGCAATGCCAATGCTTGTTCTGCTTGAGTCTATAATTTATTGGTCTTGGAACAACAATATTTGATGTAGAATTCAGCCTGTAACTTCCAGTGTACAAAAAGACATGGTCACGATGACTTCCTGGATGTATAGATAAGGAGCCAACATTACATAGTAGCTATCAGTCCCTTTTAAGTCAATAGCCTAAACGCTATAAGGTAAAACAAATTATAAAGGCTGCTACTGTTTCAGGCATCTCCCCTTTCAGTGAAAAGAGCAAGGCATGTTGGCATGATTTAATGCCATGCGAGTTAAAAATTCTCTTCAGTTATTTTTTTTGTTCAATTAATAAAATCGGACAGACCGTTAAAATATGTGTCAAACTTTCTTCTTGCATTTGGCATTGTCTGCACCTTGTATTTGGTGGTTTTGGCTGCAATTTCGAAATATATTCTAGTGTTTGACCTAAACCAAATAAGTAGATAGAAAAAGAGCTAGAGAGCTAGGTAAGGTTTAAGTGAGCGAGACAGAGAGAGCTAGAGATTGGGAAACGATAATGTCGAGAAAGGGAAAAGGGTGCAGCCTAGAAGGTATGTGTAGAGAAAGAGAGGTGAGTTAGAGTCAGACAGGTAAAATAGTGATGGATGTATAGGGTGGTGCAAGGTAAGTGAGGTAGAGAGCAGGGCAACATGGAATGTGGCATACACAGACATGGTAGAGAGAGTAGTGAGTGAGGGAGAGAGAGGGCTGATGAACAGAAAGAGGGGATACAGAGAGACAGAGGTGAAGCAGAGAGACCAAGATGAGGCAGAGAAAGAGTGGTAAGGTTGATACAGGTGTAAAAAGAAAGAGAGGGTGATCAGGTACATCATGTAGGCTCAGCGGGGCAGGGAGCCCCCACACCCCACAGGGCCCCCTCTAAACCTCAGAACTATGCATATCTGAGAGACACTGGAGAAACAGAGATGCAGAGAGAGAGAGAGAGAGAGAGAGAGAGAGACTGTGGAGGTAGAGACAGGGAGAGGAAAATGCACTAAGAAAGGAGTAAGGTAGTAAAAGCGATGAAGTAGAAGGAAGAGCAGTAGAACGAGGATGGCGAAGCGGCGAGTGAGTGGAGAGAGGTGCAGCGAGAGGTTTGAGGGAGAGTTTAGGCAGAGAGGGTAGATTGAGAGGTAAAGATGTAGGCACAGAAAGTGGCAGAAATGAAGTTGTGTGAGGTAAAACATACTGAGGTTCAAGAGGCATTTTGATAGTGAGTGATGAGGAGACATAAGTGAGCTAGAGAGAGCTGAAATGGAGATGGGGTAGAGATGTAGAGAGAGGTAGAGAGTGAGGTAAAGCTAGAGGGGTGAGGCTGAATATGTGAGGTGCAGTATAGAGAGAGAGAGGTTCTAAGATTATTTACAACATATTTAAGTAAGGGGACATATTAAATCATAAGCATTGGTAAAGCCAATAGGTCTCACTTTTGACATATTGACTTTGCCAATGGTTTTTATGCACGCTGCGCAGCATCCCCAATGTTTTGCATTGTGGCAAAATTAGGGGGAGAGGGGAACCTTGGATGTGAACGAGGTGCTATTTTGTAGATGCTCACACTACGCATGCAGATGTCTACAATATTACGTGGGTGTTTGTTTTCCTATTCAGTTACCGATCTGAGTTGGATTTGTAATTAAGTAGAAAATAAATAATGCAAAAGCCTTTTTTTTAAGGGATGGGTATGCGGAAAGTGGAATTAACATGAGAGAGGGTGCGGGTGGTGGTGGATAACAGCAATACGGGGAGGTAACTGCAACATGGGAGGGGGCGCATAACCCAGCAGGGTGTGGAGGGGTGCACATTTGGGAAGGCAATGGAGAGAAATACACCAGCGAGTGAAAGCGGGAGAAGTACTCGAGAAACAGCAACACAGAGTGCATGGAGTGCTTAACACAACAGAAACAAATGAATTAATGACATGGGCTACAACAAGATTATTAAACTGCATTGGGCTCTCCAGCTATCAGTGGCATTACCATTTATGGCAGTTAAGGTCCGCTTTATTCATATGCACAGATTTTGCCACAAACTCTGGGTGTGCTGCTGCAGCACGTGTTCATATTTAAAGGAAGAATATCCCACAAATAAGCCCTAAATAAATATATCTGACAAAGGCAGTTAACCTTTGATTGGGGCGGGTTACCCTTCAACACATTCCTGGGCTCTGGCGTGTGCGTGACTCGTATTCTGCGGCGACGCTCAGAGCTCCTTTCTAGTGAGAGCCTGTGATGTCACCTTCAAGTTCCAAACAGGGTCTCGTGACACAGTGTCTACCCACTTTAACCACTATAGGATGGAGTATAGCATCAATCCACAAAGAGCAATAGAGCTGCTGCGCTCCTTAACGGCCAAATCTGCTAATCCCCTGCCTGCAAACAACAAGTTGCACCAACTGGTGGGAAAACCCCAAGCTGCAAGTTCCATGGAGAGTGAAAGGATGAAAAACTCGCAGTACAAGTACAACTCAAGTGTTATTTTAGATGGAAGGTCCAAGATGAAACTGCGTGGGACTGAGGCATGAAACAGTGAAACTGCGGCAAAAACGGGGGCGTTTTATAGACAGAAATTCACCAGGAAACTAAAGTTAGGGCTTTGATTGACAACACAGCTAGGGCTTAGGATGATCAGACGTCACAGATTTGTCGGAACACTTACAAATTTAGAACGCCTTCCAGGCACATGTCTGTAAATATATCACGCTGCTTTCTTCAAAGAGGGACGACTGGTCCAGAGGGAGAGAAGCCCTCCTATGTTCCCGTGCAGGATCAGTTCGCAGCACTTACCAAGTAGCAATTAAGTACCACAGATCCTGAGAGTCCAAGTTGGATTTAATTTTCCCTGTATCATTGTCAAAAACATACCAAGCTCGTGCCTCGTTGATATTTAAGTGAGACTGGAGGGCGCAGGCCTAGGGGAGGCTGTAACGCAAAACGGCCTGAGCTGCCGACTTTGAAACGGTGCAAAAAAGGACGCGAGTGGTGCGAGGGTGTGCGCGCAAGACGTCAAAAGTGAAAGCAGGGGAGCGTGCGCACGACGGCAAGCACGCGAGTGGTGCGCACGCAAAAGTGAAAGTAATCGCGCTCCAGATGGCGCCTTGGGTGCTGAAAGCTGGCGGCTGCGCGCGTAACCGCGCGCGTAACCGCAAGCGCTAGGCCACCAAAAGCCTTGGGTAACACTTTGAAAAGCCACTCACTAAATGTCTCGCAGAGCAGCGCATGAGCTGGCTCAGGCGAGACCTAAAAAGCGTAGCTTGTTTACTGCTGCAAGTTCAACGTTTTCACAAAGTACTTCACTCTGGAAGATAGAAAACACATAGTGCTAAAACAGGCTTCCAGTTTAATAGGGTCAGCTGAAAGTGTTTTGATTAAATGCTTAACACGCCCTATTTTTCTACAGTACCAGGATTGCTTTTTGTATTAATCTATTTGTTATATCCTCAGTTCAATGCTATTCATGCCCTGCCTGTAGAATCTTACTGTGATGACATGTTATAGAATGTTGTGAGTCAAATGGTCACAGTTGACTGGGCTGAGCAGCATGCTGGCTGCTCCTAGTGGGGTCTTGATATGGACTTGATCTATCTATTGTACAATCTTGAATAAATCTACTTGAAACTCATCATGCGTACCTGACTCAATCACTACAAGTTTTTGGCGATGATTTTGAAGCCAACCTGCATCTGTCACCTCAACAAACCTCAAGCAACATTAAGGTACAGATCAACTCAAGTTAAGCTTAGGCAACTGGCATCTCTGACCCCACCAGTGACCTCTACATCGGTCGCCCACAGGAGTCTGCCAGTTGTTCCTGTGCGTCTGGAGAATTGCTACTTCAAGAGCTGCCCATCCAGCCTTGGGCGTCTACTCTTCAGAGTCTATGTGTTTTGAGCTCTGCTTTCAGTCAGGGTAAGCCTGCTACATTGGGACAGTGACTATCTTAAGTGGAATTTACTTGCGTATCCTTGAACAGTTCACCCTGTTTGGATTGCCTGTTTCCAACCTGACGTGTGTGTGGAAGCTATTATAAGGTGAGCTGCGCACATTGACTCTATTCCACTTTAAGACTTACGAGAAGGAAGTTGAAGGCATCTATGCATCCTTTTGTTGACTACAGTTTAAGCAGTCATGGGGAGCAAACTGGCAGTTCTATTTTGACAACAACCGGCATCATTCAGCCTGCGTGGGACGTCAGTGCTGACATCTGTCAACGTCAGTGTGAACTTGACATCTACAGAGTCTGGTATGTGAGCAAGAGCTTAATAGGAAGACTGGCAGTATTTAAAATGCTTTATTGCCCGTGTCTGACAATGTACTTAAGCGTCTGCAACATTTTCTAGTTCTTATCTAATGGATAATCTCTATTGCTGGTGAGTCATTTTGTTGGAATGAACTGTTTTCTGCTGGCTATTGTCTTTGTGCGTGCTCTACTTGTGCCAGCCTCCCATTCAAAAGTATTCTGTTTGGAAGAGCTTAACTAGGATAAAAAAGACTGCAATGTTTTGAGTACTTCGTTGACTTAGTGAAGTGACTGCCATCGTTGAATCTGCCCGCGCACCCTAACTAACGCTGCTGAAGAGGTTTTATTTCACTTTGTTGTGAGGCAGCTTACGTCTATTATTGTTGGGGGCGCTTTGAGCTTTTCTGCCAGCAGTGCCAGTTGACCCGTTATTTTATTTTTTTAAAACAGATGCACAAGTCATTGTCTGCACGCGCACCCCTACCTGTCTCCTGCAGTTCCACAAGTTCTCTGTGATATTCTTCGTCGTGCAGCTCAGTCTTCAATCCTGCCGTCAGAGGTTTTGCAGCAGGAGCGTGCCAGGACCCACTTGGCATAACGTCAAAAACGTTCCGCCATCTTTTGGTTGGTTGTTGTTCATACTTCAAGATAGTACAAATTCTTAAGTTTGCCAATCACGTTTGATCTCTGGTGTTTTTCAACATGACTCGCTCCTGAGTGCCATCTTCGTTGGATTTGTGTTTCTACCATTCTTCTGGACAGTTGTTTCTGGGGCAGAAATGTTCACTGGAAGACATATGTGAGTTTTTGAAGGCAATAAGGCCACACAATGTTTTCTGAAATTCCGACATGGTGAGTTTCGTTTCTAATTCAAATTCAGCAGTGTTTCTATCTTCCGTGGGAGTCATTTCTTCTGCATAGTACTTGCTGGTTGCACGTTGCCTGGATCTATACCGTCTCTACATACTCCTGTTTACAAACTTTGACAGCCTGTCCCTAATTTTTGCGGTGACAGGCACCCCAGTGACATTTTAGTTTGGGCTAAGCCTACAGTGCGTATTTTTTTTTTGTTTTTTTTTTTTGTTTTTTTAAAAACCTTTATTCGTGCATCTTAAAAGAACAAATACGGGCCTACAACCGTCAGGCCGGCCACGATACAGTAAAGCACTGATACCCACATTACAGCCCCCGTGCATCAACGGTCAGGATTAACAACAGGTTATGAGTCACATACTGGAGATATCTTTGAAACCCGGGGAAGGAGAAGTGAAGGTTAATTTTAAGTTTTTGATAATTTTATCAGAGAAAAAAGTCAATGAAGGATAAGAGCAAAGTAGATTCGAGTCCGCAAGATAGCTTCACCACACGGGCGAGCAGCAACATCAGTAAGAACAACAATGGGAGTAAAATCTCAATCAGTGAGGCGGTGCAGAGATATATCAGGATAGTCACATGAGCAAGGACGCGCCCCTCCAGAGCCGCCCCCACTCGATCCACCCCACACCCGGACCCCGAATCGAAGAAAGTAGAGCACAGAGACATAAAAGAAGAAAGGCCCATAGAACTAATTGAGAACAGAGTATTACCCCCCCACCCTACACCAATGCGGAGGCTACGGCCTACCCCCCCCCCAGCATAGTGCCTGTCGCCCAAGGAACCCGAAATATAGAGAAGAGAGAAAGTAGGAACAGAGTAAAGAAGGGAAGAAAACAGAAAAGAAGGTGGGGAGGAGCCCACTAGACACCAGAGCGCCCCGAACCATCAGCCAGTTATGGCCCCCACACACTGAGAGCCCTCTACGCCAAAAACGGCATGCAAAGATACCATGGCACCACAGTTTAAGCAAGGGATACAAGTCGCGACAAGTGCACGCAAAACATACATACAGTCCCAGTCCCAGGCCAGCCCGTCCATAAACCATAGCGATAGAAGTCAGACTAGCCCTGGCCCGATCGCGGGCTTGGGATTAAACCAGCTCCTGCGTGAAGGCCCCGTGTCCCGAGCAGACAAAGACAAGATGGCCGCTTGTGAGAGGATGGGGAAGTAGGATCACGAAATGGCCGCCGACCATCGATTGAGGTCCCTTGTTGCACCACATAAAATCCAAACCTGGCAAGTAAGGTACAGGAGTTCCACAAAAAGGCAGCAGTGGGCCACCGCGGACGGTCCCTCGAAGCCGTTAGGTATCGCTCAGCAGGATAGCCTCGCGGGCGCGATGAGGCAGGGAACAATGAAGCAGGCAGCCATGACCAGGGGGACAAAGTATCCGCAGTTGAGGTGGAGAGCGGTGGACCCTGGGCGCCGGGAGCGCTAGATGAAGGCACCAGTGTAGCACAATCATACACCGCCGCTGCGTCCCCGCAAGAGGACAAGAGCACCGGAGGACCCACGCCCTGTGGGTGACAAACAGTGCGCTCACGGCCCGCAGCCGACAGTATGGGGTCAAACCTCTCACTCAGCGCCTGCAGGCCAGCGCACATCTGTAGTTGAAAGTCCCGCAGGACAGCCAGAACGGAGCCGCATGTCAGCGGAAGCTGGGCCCCAACATCGGCAGCAATCCGGGACGGCACTGTGGAGCTGGTGTCCGGAAGAGGGAGGGCGAAGTGGGCAGCGGGCGAGACCGGAGTATCACCCCCCAGCCGCGAGCAGGCACTCAACGCCATGTTTTGCCGCTATACGGTGCAATGGCCAGGGGGGGGGGGTCGTGGCAAGTGGTCAATTCCCCTCAGGTCTACGCCGCAACAGGAAAGGCCGACAGTCGCTTATCTTCTCGCCGGTCCCCCTCGCCGCTGGCTAGGCAATAGGCAAAGGGGGCAGCAGCCCCCCACAGCTCGGTCCTCAGAGCGGGGCAGGAGACTCACCGCACCGGGGCCCACCCCACCGCTCCAGCCCGTCAGGCACAGGGTGCAGAAGGTGTCCGGCCGTCTCTCCCCGGGCTCATCCGGCAACGATCCATGGTGCGAGGCGAGATCGGGACCGCGGGGCTCAGGTTAGCGCTAGCTGGTCCGGTAACTGCGGAGCTTCCAGGAGGCCGGCAAAGGCCGTAAGGGCGCAGGGTTTCAGTGCCGAGGACAAAAGCACCCAGAACTCAGGCATCCGGGCGGGTTGAGACTCCGGGAAAGCAGCAGCGCGGTCAGCGCGTCTTCGCACACGGTGCACCTCGAGAATCGGCGAGGATGGGCATCAGGATAGTAGTCCGAGGCCACGGACCGACGGAGCCGGGCGCTCAAGCGTCTGCTCCGGTCGCCATCTTGGCTCCTCCTCCCTACAGTGCGTATTTTAATGTTTTGTCTCATGTGCAAATTTTTATGTTTAAGTCCTATTTGCATCTCTCACACGTCTTTATTTCGATATTTAAGTCTAGCACATTTGTGTTAGACTTGGGTTCTTACCTATAAACATTTCCTGAACACAAGTTACCTATATCACTTTTTGAGCATTTTGTTTCTCAGATTCAGTTTTCTTGTACATTTCACGAAGTGTCTAATACTATCTTCAAAATGTGTTGGGTTTGCATTTGTACCGTGCTCTCACTATCCCTTACACAAGGGATGTCCCTACACGGTTTGTTTTTGGTTTCCAATTGGTTTATGGACCCTAGGTATACACCATGTAGGTACGTGCTATCATGATACACGCCGGCAAGAGTTCATGCATGTTTTAAGTTTCCCCACACGGGAATCGCAGAGGGTTTCAGTCCTATCTGCTCTTTGTACATTCGTACACGTCACATGTGCACAAATTATCTCTGTCTTCCTCCTGGGAGCTATGCGAGGGTTTAAGTCCTTTTTGCATTATGAAAAATCCGATTGGCCGCACTCTGCTAGTCCTACCAGCGTGTTACCCCAAAGAATTGTGGTCCATGAAGTATCGTCGGCGGGTACGCCTATGCCAAAAGTTTAAAATGAAAATGAGTGTCGTGTTAGCCATCCCTGGACACGTGTTTCGAGGTAGTTGCCTCTCGTCAGCAGGGAGTAGGTATGTGTGTAGGGTTGCTGCGTAGGCTGCCAAAAAATATTATCAGGTAAACTACCACTCAAGGCACGCAGGTGCGTAGCCATGGGCTCGTCAGCCCCACCGGCTCAAGGGAGCCTGAATACAAACAAAAATCCGATTGGCCGCACTCTGCTAGTCCTACCAGCGTGTTACCCCAAAGAATTGTGGTCCATGAAGTAGCGTCGGTGGGTACGCCTATGCCAAAAGTTTAAAATGAAAATGAGTGTCGCGTTAGCCATCCCTGGACACGTGTTTCGAGGTAGTTGCCTCTCGTCAGCAGGGAGTAGGTATGTGTGTAGGGTTGCTGCGTAGGCTGCCAAAAAATATTATCAGGTAAAGTACCACTCAAGGCACGCAGGTGCGTAGCCATGGGCTCGTCAGCCCCACCGGCTCAAGGGAGCCTGAATATAAACAAAAATCCGATTGGCCGCACTCTGCTAGTCCTACCAGCGTGTTACCCCAAGGAATTGTGGTCCATGAAGTAGCGTCGGCGGGTACGCCTATGCCAAAAGTTTAAATGAAAATGAGTGTCGCGTTAGCCATCCCCGGACACGTGTTTCGAGGTAGTTGCCTCTCGTCAGCAGGGAGTAGGTATGTGTGTAGGGTTGCTGCGTAGGCTGCCAAAAAATATTATCAGGTAAAGTACCACTCAAGGCACGCAGGTGCGTAGCCATGGGCTCGTCAGCCCCACCGGCTCAAGGGAGCCTGAATATAAACAAAAATCCGATTGGCCGCACTCTGCTAGTCCTACCATCGTGTTACCCCAAAGAATTGTGGTCCATGAAGTAGCGTCGGTGGGTACGCCTATGCCAAAAGTTTAAAATGAAAATGAGTGTCGCGTTAGCCATCCCTGGACACGTGTTTCGAGGTCGTTGTCTCTCGTCAGCAGGGAGTAGGTATGTGTGTAGGGTTGCTGCGTAGGCTGCCCAAAAATATTATCAGGTAAAGTACCACTCAAGGCATGCAGGTGCGTAGCCATGGGCTCATCAGCCCCACCGGCTCAAGGGAGCCTGAATATAAACAAAAATCCGATTGGCCGCACTCTGCTAGTCCTACCAGCGTGTTACCCCAAAGAATTGTGGTCCATGAAGTAGCGTCGGCGGGTACGCCTATGCCAAAAGTTTAAAATGAAAATGAGTGTCGCGTTAGCCATCCCTGGACACGTGTTTCGAGGTAGTTGCCTCACATCAGCAGGGAGCAGGTATGTGTGTAGGGTTGCTGCGTAGGCTGCCAAAAAATATTATCAGGTAAAGTACCACTCAAGGCACGCAGGTGCGTAGCCATGGGCTCGTCAGCCCCACCGGCTCAAGGGAGCCTGAATATAAACAAAAATCCGATTGGCCGCACTCTGCTAGTCCTACCAGCGTGTTACCCCAAAGAATTGTGGTCCATGAATTAGCGTCGGCGGGTACGTCTACGCCAAAGTTTAAAATGAAAATGAGTGTCGCGTTAGCCATCCCTGGACACGTGTTTCGAGGTAGTTGCCTCTCGTCAGCAGGGAGTAGGTATGTGTGTAGGGTTGCTGCGTAGGCTGCCAAAAAATATTATCAGGTAAAGTACCACTCAAGGCACGCAGGTGCGTAGCCATGGGCTTGTCAGCCCCACCGGCTCAAGGGAGCCTGAATATAAACAAAAATCCGATTGGCCGCACTCTGCTAGTCCTACCAGCGTGTTACCCCAAAGAATTGTGGTCCATGAAGTAGCGTCGGCGGGTACGCCTATGCCAAAAGTTTAAAATGAAAATGAGTGTCGCGTTAGCCATCCCTGGACACGTGTTTCAAGGTAGTTGCCTCTCCTCAGCAGGGAGTAGGTATGTGTGTAGGGTTGCTGCGTAGGCTGCCAAAAAATATTATCAGGTAAAGTACCACTCAAGGCACGCAGGTGCGTAGCCATGGGCTCATCAGCCCCACCGGCTCAAGGGAGCCTGAATATAAACAAAAATCCGATTGGCCGCACTCTGCTAGTCCTACCAGCGTGTTACCCCAAAGAATTGTGGTCCATGAAGTAGCGTCGGCGGGTACGCCTGTGCCAAAAGTTTAAAATGAAAATGAGTGTCGCGTTAGCCATCCCTGGACACGTGTTTCGAGGTAGTTGCCTCTCGTCAGCAGGGAGTAGGTATGTGTGTAGGGTTGCTGCGTAGGCTGCCAAAAAATATTATCAGGTAAAGTACCACTCAAGGTACGCAGGTGCGTAGCCATGGGCTCGTCAGCCCCACCGGCTCAAGGGAGCCTGAATATAAACAAAAATCCGATTGGCCGCACTCTGCTAGTCCTACCAGCGTGTTACCCCAAAGAATTGTGGTCCATGAAGTAGCGTCGGCGGGTACGCCTATGCCAAAAGTTTAAAATGAAAATGAGTGTCGCGTTAGCCATCCCTGGACACGTGTTTCGAGGTAGTTGCCTCTCGTCAGCAGGGAGTAGGTATGTGTGTAGGGTTGCTGCGTAGGCTGCCAAAAAATATTATCAGGTAAAGTACCACCAAAGGCACGCAGGTGCGTAGCCATGGGCTCGTCAGCCCCACCGGCTCAAGGGAGCCTGAATATAAACAAAAATCCGATTGGCCGCACTCTGCTAGTCCTACCAGCGTGTTACCCCAAAGAATTGTGGTCCATGAAGTAGCGTCGGCGGGTACGCCTATGCCAAAAGTTTAAAATGAAAATGAGTGTCGCGTTAGCCATCCCTGGACACGTGTTTCGAGGTAGTTGCCTCTCGTCAGCAGGGAGTAGGTATGTGTGTAGGGTTGCTGCGTAGGCTGCCAAAAAATATTATCAGGTAAAGTACCACTCAAGGCACGCAGGTGCGTAGCCATGGGCTCGTCAGCCCCACCGGCTCAAGGGAGCCTGAATATAAACAAAAATAGGATTGGCCGCACTCTGCTAGTCCTACCAGCGTGTTACCCCAAAGAATTGTGGTCCATGAAGTAGCGTCGGCGGGTACGCCTATGCCAAAAGTTTAAAATGAAAATGAGTGTCGCGTTAGCCATCCCTGGACACGTGTTTCGAGGTAGTTGCCTCTCGTCAGCAGGGAGTAGGTATGTGTGTAGGGTTGCTGCGTAGGCTGCCAAAAAATATTATCAGGTAAAGTACCACCAAAGGCACGCAGGTGCGTAGCCATGGGCTCGTCAGCCCCACCGGCTCAAGGGAGCCTGAATATAAACAAAAATCCGATTGGCCGCACTCTGCTAGTTCTACCAGCGTGTTACCCCAAAGAATTGTGGTCCATGAAGTAGCGTCGGCGGGTACGCCTATGCCAAAAGTTTAAAATGAAAATGAGTGTCGCGTTAGCCATCCCTGGACACGTGTTTTGAGGTAGTTGCCTCTCGTCAGCAGGGAGTAGGTATGTGTGTAGGGTTGCTGCGTAGGCTGGCAAAAAATATTATCAGGTAAAGTACCACTCAAGGCACGCAGGTGCGTAGCCATGGACTCGTCAGCCCCACCGGCTCAAGGGAGCCTGAATATAAACAAAAATCCGATTGGCCGCACTCTGCTAGTCCTACCAGCGTGTTACCCCAAAGAATTGTGGTCCATGAAGTAGCGTCGGCGGGTACGCCTATGCCAAAAGTTTAAAATGAAAATGAGTGTCGCTTTAGCCATCCCTGGACACGTGTTTCGAGGTAGTTGCCTCTCGTCAGCAGGGAGTAGGTATGTGTGTAGGGTTGCTGCGTAGGCTGCCAAAAAATATTATCAGGTAAAGTACCACTCAAGGCAGGCAGGTGCGTAGCCATGGGCTCATCAGCCCCACCGGCTCAAGGGAGCCTGAATATAAACAAAAATCCGATTGCATTATTATATGGTTCCCTATCCATATCTGTTTTCTGACATCACTCACATTATTATATTGGTCCCAATCCATATCTGTTTTCTGACATCACTCACATTATTATATGGGTCCCTATCCATATCTGTTTTCTGACATCACTCGCATTGTAACATGGGTCCCTATCCATATCTGTTCCTTGACATTGCTCAACCTCTCTGTATTATTATATGGGTTCCTACCCATGTCTGTTTGGTGACTTCGCTCTACCTCCTTTTGTTTTCACGATGTCAATTTCACAAGAACTATGGTTTCTATGGGTCTTAGTCCCATCCGTTGCTTCTGTAATCCTTTATCTTTTAATGGTTTTGCTTCCGGATTATGGGCCTCCCGAAGCTCACATTTAGATATGTATTTGTTTTAATGAATTATTTGCTATTATCAATATACACTGTTGTCTTTACACTATATTTTGTTATTATGTATTGATGATGGTATTTGACTTGGGTGAGGATTTTCTTATACTTTTCCTCATCTTCCTTGTTTTCTTTCTCTTTTTCTTTTCCTTTTGTGATGTCTTCTCCTGGTGCCTCGTGTGGATTCTGAGCTCTCCTCCGTTTGTTTTGCTGTCCTTTCTTTCTCTGTGTTTGCCTCATCCTGTAGTCTGTAGTTTGGTTGGTTCTTTCCTCTCCTGCCTTCTTACATTCCTGTTCTGGCCAGTGGGTGTGTTTTGTGGCAGTCGTTCGTGCTTCCTCTTCTCCTATTCTCTGACTATGTTATTTCTTGGATTTGCTTTTGTGTATAGAAGGGAGGATGGTTTTTATTTTCTTGTTTTCCTCTCTTCTTTGCTTTTCTCATCCTTTGCGGTTGCTCTCTTCTTTCATTGGTTTGTGGTTATTATTTCCTTTCTTTTTCGCCTCTTAATCTTTCTTCTTCTCTCATAGTTGTTCTTTTGTATATTTGGGCGAAAGGGGGATATGTTATATCCTGAGTTCAATGCTATTCTTGCCCTGCCTGTAGAATCTTACTGTGATGACATGTTTTAGAATGTTGTGAGTCAAATGGTCACAGTTGGCTGGGCTGAGCAGCATGCTGGCTGCTCCTGGTGGGGTCTTGATATGGACTTGATCTATTTATTGTACCATCTTGAATAAATCTACTTGAAACTCATCATGCGTACCTGACTCAATCACTACACTATTCAAATGTCAAAATCGCCGGATAATAATGACAGAAATATGCCACATAATATGCTCGACAATCTAGATTTCCCTGACCCATATGTAGTAAAGCTTCTGCATATTTGGCCATTGGGAGCTAGAGACACTGCAGTCCTGGGCCGTTTGTGATGCACTCCCCCAAAGGTCCAACGGGGCGGTCGGTTGAGGCACAAATGTATCTGAACAAGACAACACGGTAGCTTATAAAGGACCTCTCTGGAGGCATAAGCTATCTTTTAAAATGATACATAACAATTTGCCCATCATAACACATTCTGTACTCCTCCCCAAGGTCCTAAAACACTACAATTCAGTTTAGTGCTTTCTTTGCATATTTACATTTAGGAAACTACACCCCCATTTAAGGATGTAACTGAACACTACACAGATCCATTACACACTGTAAAAAGTAGCGTTTGATATAAAATGGTCTACAGAGTATAATAGTGCTACACTCACTGTCAGCATGAGGCATAAATTAGATCCCTTTCAGGTTTTATCTCAATTTTTTGTTATTCTTAAGTCAATGAACCAGGTTTCTTTGTGCAATAATAAACACATATTTGGAGGTGATATCCCTGTAAATGACTATTATTTATGTCGTTAAACTCATAGGCACTCCTTATAAATTGGCACAGAAAATGGGGCTAATTTTCCCCTCCCCTGAGTTACCAATATCTGGAAGGATGAAGTGTGGGATAAGCACTATTACAAGTTGGACTGAGTGTCATCCTAGAAGAAAGGAATTTCCGGGTCCGATTACCATGGTAATTATTCATTTACCCTGGAATTTCACAGAGATTTCAGCTGCATAAATAGATTTTTGGAAACACCGCAGATGTCCTAATTCCAATATGGCTGTTACCTGCTATGACCGCCCCATCAGGATTAAGAAGACACTCGCCATGAGGGCCATAGAGTTTTATTAACAATCTTACAAAGCAAGCATAGCTCAGCACCTCTCACTTTAAACAGAATATAAGGAAGTCAAAATATTCTACTAATCTGTTTATGGCTTAGTAACATGTGAAGTAACACACCCAACGAGTTTGTTTGATTTGAAGAGGTGTTAGGTTGCTGTTATGCTTGCTGACCTCCAACTGCTCTTTAGCAGGATTAAAATATTAGAAAAGAAGTTGCTGAATAAGCCGTCCGCCCCATAACTGCATTCAAATACCCAAATAAGGGCCAGATGTATGACGCCCAAAATAGCACCTCGCAAATTGCGAGTCTTTTGCGAGTTGCAATATGCGAGGCGCTATTTTGGATGTACAACAGCGTGTAA
Source organism: Triturus cristatus (assembly GCF_964204655.1). Taxonomy (NCBI): domain Eukaryota; kingdom Metazoa; phylum Chordata; class Amphibia; order Caudata; family Salamandridae; genus Triturus; species Triturus cristatus. Next base: position 317,206,969 of record NC_140586.1, on the reverse strand, counting down.
CAGACTGTTAGCGATTCCCAAAGGGGTCGCAAATTGAGAGGCTCATGAATATTAATGAGCCTCTCGCAATTTGCGACCCCATTGGGAATGGCAGTCCCTCCCAGGTATGGTGGCCTGCTGGGCTCAGCAGACCACCATGTGTGATACTGCTTTTAAATAAAGCAGTTTTTTAAAGGAAAACGGGAAGCATTTAAAAAAAAAAAAAAATGAAACGAAAACGTTTCATTTATTAAGGGCAGTAAGTGGTCCCTGGGACCACTGCCTGCCTTAAAAAATATTTTCCCCTGCATTTGCAAAGTGGAAGGGGTCCCCAGTTCCCTTTTGGGACCCCATTACCATCCTCTTGAAGAGGGTGGTAATTTGCGAGTGTTTTGCAACCACAATTGCGGTCGCTAAACATTTGTACAAGGGGTTTCACTCGCTATTAGGAAGGGAACGCCCCTTCCTAATAGCGACTCGCAATTCCAAAATAGCAAGTCGCAAATAAATTGCCACTCGCTATTTTGGTATGGTAAATACTCCTATTGGTTTTTGCGTGCGCAAACAGGTTCGCAAACCCGTTTGCGCATGCAAAAACCGTCGTACATCTGGCCCTAAGAGTTTTGTAAAACTGCCAGAAAATGCTGAGGGCTGTCATGCACGCACCTGATAATCTCCCCCTCCATGAACTATCTCTGACATCAAAGGTTAATGCTTTGTCCTGAATTCTTGGAGGGTGAAATTAGAGCAGGTGATGGACCTCGACATTTTTACCAGTTTTACAGTTAGAACTCTGTTTTTGTTGGCCCTATGTTATTAAACTGCCAAAAATTAAATGCTTCTTGTCAATATACATACTAATAGACCCGATTCAGGCAGATTGCCTCTTCTTCAATATGTTAGGTGGGAAAATATATTCTCCAATTCTTTTTTTTTTATCTTCCACTTGCCTGCTCTAAAATGTTAGTAAAAATAGATTTTGTTCCAGGCCCCACTAGGTAACAAAATACAAGTTTTACTGCTCCCTCCACAAGCTGCTGTTCAAGACTGCTGTCAATAAAATACACCGAGACACAGGATGATTTACTGGGCTGGCCCGAAACCTGGTTCCCTCTAAAAGATAGAGTCTAGAACCGAAATCTGGCTGGTTCCTACTCTATTCCAGTAGTAGTTGAAATGTACATTCGAAAGAACTGGACTGTTCTTAGGAAGTGAAGACAGTAACACTACAGGACAAAGAAGATGAGAGAAGTGTAAGAGTAGTGACGGATGAAAAGCTAGACAAGAATGAGTTAGCTGATGGCACAGAGATCTGAAGCTGACAGAAGAGAGGTGAGAGTAGCTCATCCAACCCTGGTTTTCCTTTGTATTCTGGTACTAGTAGTTCTGCCTTTAATGTTATAATTACAAAACTGTAAGTCCTAAATGCAAAGAAAAACAGGAATTGGGATGCTACTTTTAGTTTGAACACAATTTTGCTTAGTTAAGGTGAATAATTGTAAATAAACTCAATTATATTTTTGTAGATGTTGATCATCCAGAGAGTTATTTGATGAAGTGATGAATACATGATTATAGACCAAATTATTGTTAGTTCTGAAGTAAATGTCAAGACGTGGGTGTCAAAAACAGCAATGATGCAATTTTTGGTGAAATCTTGTATTTCTGTCACTCTTAAAGTATACCAGTGTTAAAGTCCAGGCCCATTTACACAATTTCTCCAGAGGCGATACATCTTTTCAGTACAGTGAGCGGTGAAAGGGAAAATAACAGATTATCATCCAAATACAGTGCAACCAATGGGGCTACACATGTATCCACTTAACTCCTTCTTCTTGGTTTAGTAAAATTTTAATTATAAGTTCAGGAACAAATCAATGTATATCAGTCTCAACAAAATCGTATAAAAGTACAAGAAGATAAGAGTAAGTCCAAATCTCCTCAAAAGATGTACCCGACATAGTACAAAGCAAATGACTAACTCTAAGATAATGATGCAGGCAATCAGGAAGAAGAAATGAAGGGTAAAGTGCATCTGATGATTCTTGAGTCAACTAACTTTCCCTATGCTACCCTGATAAGGGCAAGCCTAAACTAAAAGCATTTGTGTAAGGATGGAATCAAGTAAGGTAAAAAGAAAGGTGTCAGCCATAAGAGTCTTCAGTAAAACACTACGATGATGGGTCAAGTGGCTTTTAGCCACGCAAACAAAACACACAGGTCTGCTCTCGAAGTGAACCTAAGATGAACTCTGTACCTCCCTAAAGACAGCACATAATATCGTCTGCCGCCGACTCGACCCTCTTGTGTTTTCTCCTTGGGGAATTTCCATAGTTCTGGCATAACTGGATACCTTTAGAATACTTCCCAGCCAGATAGCACGTTATCTCTTCTCGTCCTTGGCCATTCTTCTCCCATGAGAACTTTTCTCCTCAATCGTTACAGCAACTTTCTTGGCCGACTCCTTCTCATGATTTGCTATGTCCTAACACAAAGACCTTTATTCTAACTAATAAGACTTCTCCACACCTGCAGTTGTAACAAAATGACAAGACATTTCACAGCGAAAACTGAACACAGACAGCGTGAGATTACAATGTGAGCTTGAGCTGAAACAGACAACGTTACGCTAAAATGAAATTACACATGAAATTAGGCTAGCATACGTTTTAGGCTGCAATTTAAATACAACTTTGTCTGATACACTGAATTACAAACTTATACTTACTCTTAAAATTATATGCAGAAATGAAATGTAACAATTACAAAGGTGTCATTATAATTACTTTCACATGATTAGTTCAGATTATACGTATGAACCTGACAACCATTTGTTACACACATCCTAGTACCATCTCTCACTATAAGGAATTTTATGTTAACTTCTCCTATCACGTTAATATGTAAATTGTCACATAACTTTATCAATCACATCCTAACGTATATATATTAAATAAAGTAGTTTCAGTAGTGCAATACCCTACTCTTTTCATGACATTAATCACCAAAGAGTATATTTGAGTGCTGACTATGCGTGAGTATGATGCACTCCTACATTTACTTCAGATCAGATCAAGATTACACTTCTTCATGAGGGCCCTTGCTTAATGTGAATAATGCTGGCTTGTTCGATGTTTATCAATAACAGAGATGCGTGTGGACACAAGTGGGTGAATGTTCATTAAAAAAGATGTCATAAGCAATTAAACAAGGCAACTGGAAATTTTTGTAGTAACTACTTTTCTCAAAGATTAATGATCATATTAAAGACATTTTGTATTTGAAGATTTGGACTCCGTGCACTGAATATTAATTGCCGTAAACCGAAAAAAGGCTCTTGCCATTTCAAACATTGTGACCAGCACAATTGGAAATAAATAGGATCAGAAAACCAGAGTATTGCATTGGCCTGGTAATTTTGTGGGATAAAAACGGAACAAGGTGTGGTACATATGGAGACACCAGTGTACATATACTCAAACAATACTTTACCATATGAAAACCCTATTTGGAGTGTGCTGCCTCATGCTGGAGATGAATGCACTGTGGGTATGTTGGATGGCTTGAAGCAAGACCACTCTGTTGTTTCACAGTAAACTAGCGTTTACACTTTACCCAGGAACTCTTGGTAATTGCATGTACTCTTGGAGCATGATTGTAGTAGAGAATATTGAATCATGAGTATTAACAGGACAGAATATTGTTAGTACAATATCAAGAGACAAGATATCGAAAGGTAAGTTAGCAATTTATAGCTTTCAACATTTTTTCCATCAATATTGTTGTAATGATAATCTGTACCACCTAGATTCAGGACTTAACCTTGGTGTGTAGGTCCATTGCCTTTATGGTAACGGGTTGCTTTCTGAGTTACTTTTCTTTAACTTCTCACACAATGAAAGATATTAAAGGAATCTGCTATGACTAGAAATAGCCTAGAATTTGAAAAGCTAACTAGGTGTTTAGTTATTTCCTTAGTAGGATAGTATTATATTAAATTGTCATTCATTAGAGCTGATTCACAGAAAAGCACTTATGAGCGTGGGAAGTAGTACTACAGGACTACTCTTATGCATGCCCTTGCATGCCTTTGTGAATAGGCCAAATAACGGCAAACTTCCTATTAGTGAAAGTGCAAAGAAGAAAGAGTCCTTACAATGTGTAGTAATTGTATTTGAGTATTTTAATGTTATTCCTATTTTGGATGGTTTGAGACCAATTTGGGGCCAATTCACCAAGGTGTATAAGTGTTAGTAAAAGGGTACTACAGGATTACCCCAAAATGCGTTTGTGAGTAGGCCCCATTGCCTTCACAATGACATCTATCCTCTTTCAAGCATTTTCAAAGGTTTTTAATGGTCCTTTGATAACGCTGGTGGGTCATATAGTAAGCTGGAGAAAAGCTGAAATTTAAACAATAAATTCAAAAACGTATATCAGCAATTGTCAAGAAATGCACAATAAAAGCCGAAACGCCAGATATCATCCAGGACCTGCAACCCATGCACCCCTCTCCATCTGAATTATAATGAACGATGCCTGTGAAGTGAAATATTTTTCATTTTGAATATTATCCTTCACTTAGACAAATAGTAGAGTGTTACAAGTTCTTAACAAATGAAAAATATAGTTAATGTGGGTGTTTATTTTGTTTAAGTATGCAGAAAACAGTATACACTAACAACCTAAATTTCAGAAAGTGCTTAGACGTTGTGTTTTGTGTGTTAATAAAAAGACCAAGGTATGCAGTGTAAGGAAAAGCCCAGACTTCTCCACCACAGGCCAATGGGAAGTTGTCACAGAGAAGGATGGGAAGCTGGAGTCGGCCATCTTTGATGCTGTACTGGTATGCAGTGGACGCTACGTGAAGCCAAGTTTCCCAATCAAGTCGTTCCCTGGTAAGCCCTGAAACTCCTGATCATAATTCAGACATATGCTTCTGAATCTATAAGCCCTCTTGCCTTCAAGTTCAAAGCATGACTTCAACTACATCAAGGTAACTTTCTTCACTGTTTGGTATGGTTCCGGATGTGTATACAACTAATGTTTTTGCACGGTTTGACAGTTTATTATGCCATGATATTATTGTTCATTCAATAGTCTTTCAACGCCATGTCTGGAGCAGTGAACCCGCTTAAACACCATTCAAAGAGTCAAGCCCTTGATAAGCCTAAGATAATATGGTAAAGATTGGCTTCCAAGATTGTTCTTCACATCTTTTGTTTTACTCCCCAAGACAAAACATTAACAAAATATATTTGAACACAACCAAAACACGTGATAACTGAGCCCTGTGCAAATAGAATGGGAGAAGGAATAGATGGACAGAGATAGCAGAGAGAAAATGCTGAGAAGCATTATTGAGGCTGATAGTTGTTCATAGATTGCACCACTACTTTCATCAGGGAATCCTTGAACAGGTGAACAGGTGCATTATTAAAGGCGATCAACTGTTCATTTCTGATGATTCCTGATAGTATGCTTTAAAGGTTTCTGGTGTGGCAGGAGCACACCTGTTTTCAGAATTTGGCCATTTTCGGAATTTCAAGTGAAAGGCTGAGTTAGATCCTCATCCAGAAAGATCCTCATGCGCTGAATCACTTTTGAATCTAAGTGGTTGCAGGTGAGAGAAGGCCTTGCAGGAGAAGTACATAACTGTCCAGAGAAGAGGGACACCAGAACCACAGGGTGGATCACTTAGGTTACTTGATAATAGGAAGTGGAAATATTGGACAGGAAAGAGAGACAATATCGTGACATAGACAAATAAAATCCCCTGCACAGAGAGTGGCTGTAGTCTAGTGTAGGTCCTCTGTAATTAACCAAGGGCCAGTCATTTATTCAGCAAACTCCTGCACAATATTTTCATTCATGTCCGCGACCAGAAATGCAACACTCGGTGGAAAGTAAAACTTCATCTCCTTGAACATGATCAACTACTGCAGACTCCTCTTACTGGATGCAGACAGGCTTCTGGCCTTTCTAGTTCTTTGTGCTCATGTGTGCCCCACTGCCTTATGTCCTTTGCACGGATTGTGATTGCCTGTGGCAGTGTATCTTCCTGCATTAATAAAACTGGTTCCTTTAAAGGCTGCTGCTGCTCTGTGTCAGCGACAAGTGCGTGCTCCATCCCACACTACAAGGGAATGTCCAGGGCCTGCTTAGGCCCCCAGACTTACGCACCTCTTTCAGTCTATATGCTTTAGGTCCTTTGTCAATTTTGATGTCTTGTGGCCATCTTGTAATGGACTCAAACAAATCTCTGCGATTCATTCGCAATTATTATCTGAGCCAAAAAGGTAGGGTTAAGGGAAGGGATGTTTTTATTCTCAACTGCCTCTCAACTTTTCTCAAGTTCCTCATTGTGATCTGTCATGCCTATCACATCCTTATTTGTCAGGGGTTATTCTTTGCTATTCTTGCTTTGCTAATTTGGACCACAATATCTCTGGGCTATGTCTCTGTTCACTTGCAGTATAACATTGAGCCTAGATCTTAGTAGATGTATTTTACTCTGAATACTCCTCCCTGGTATAATGCCTCTTGCTGCCCTGAAATGCAATGTGACAATTATAAACATTTTGCAATTTTATGCAGGCCCCCACTTTTAAGCAAATGTTTTGCCCAGCCACTCAACCCATGACGGAAAAGATGTCATTTGAATCTCTAAATGCTGTAATAAACAATTATTCTTATGCTGAATTATGAGCTTGTTCAGCATTACGTGAGTGATGTTGTTGAATACCTGTCCATTAACTTTCTGGAACATAAAATGAATGGATACACAGTTCTAAAAGAGTGCATGAACAACAGTTTAAATCTTTCATTGACTGCATCTCATGTTGCAATCAATCCCTCTCAATCATGTACGGGACCACATTGGGTGGTTATTTGAAAAGTAATTTGCAAAGCCCTGGCCCCTCCAAGTAGTCTTGCAATTTTTCCTAATGTAATGTCACATATATCATAATAATTAAGCTCATTCCTATTGTAGGCCCGGTGGAAGGAGCTTTTAGGGGTCCTCTACATTAGCTATCTACTACTCTTAGTCCAGAGGATGGTCTTCCAAATTCATACGACAGGAGACCGAAACATCGATGCACATTCCACTACTTTTATTTTGATCAATAAGCATTGGGACACACCCTACTACACTACAGAGATACACTATACAGGAATATTCCTTGTATTGAAAGTGGATTACACACTTCTGTCTCTGTGAATCGATGTATTGAAATATGTAAAATTACAGAATAGATATCTGTTTTGTGTTGTTCATAGAACCCCTTGTTACTTCTTGCTTTAATACAGACCAATTGATCTTAATTACATTGCTGGTGCACCTGTTTCTTCATTTATTGTTGTCTTCTTGGGATTAATCACCAATAACAGTCATTAGATTGCTTCCAGTGAATTTTGCTCAGGGCATTATAGATCTCTAAGCACATAAATAATTTTGTTGTGTAAATGATCCTCTTGTTGCCATTTGCTTTAGTTTTTATTAATGCAAAATGAACAATTGATGGACGGAATGCTGAACAGTGCAAACATTCACCCCCAATCATGCTATAATCCATTGTTCTTTTGCTCACCACGCCACAAGTCCACCCTGGACCGGAAACAAGCATCCTGGCACCAGTTTTGGGGCATGACCCCTCATCAGCCAGTCTAGCTTGAATCCAGTGTCACAGTGAGCATGGGACCCATGCCAGGGTATACCCTTCCCACTTAGGAGGACAAATGCAAAAGAAACAATCGATGGACGATGGAGTAAACACAGATCTTTGTGACTGGAGGAGAATGTCTGCATTGTTCAGCATTCCATCCATCATTTATTCCTTTTACTTTTGCACCCTAAGTGGGAAGGGTATGTCTAGACGTGGGTCCCATGCTCACTGCACCACTGGATTCAAGCTAGCCTGGCTGAGGGGTGATGCCCCGAAACCGGTTCCAGGATGCTTGTTTCCAGTCCAGTGAATACCTGGCTTGGTAGTTCAGACTGGACGGTTCCCATGAGGAACAGGGTCAAGACTGATTTGCATATGGCTGGGTCCAAACTCGGTCGGAGCGGTGAGCAAAAGAACAATTGATTTAACACAGATCTTTGTGACTGGGAGAGAATGTTTGCATTGTTCAGCATTCCATCCATCATTTGTTCCTTTTGCTTTACTAAGTCACAAATGTGCAGCAAAACCAGCCAGAAATTGGTAAGCATCCCTAGTAGATACTAAAAAGATCTGTCTCACTCTCAAATTCAAGGGTTTATATTGCCATTTGCTCCATGAGAAAGAATTGAAACTGCAAAGCCAATATGGCATGAGGAAAGAATTATATTTTCAATAAATCAAACTACAGCAATATGAATTGTCACATAACGCTATCACCTTAGCACTACCCGACTACATGGATATTGATTCAGCCCCTTTTAATCAATCTCATCCAATGGTGTCACAACAAACTAGTAACAAAAACAACAGTGAACTATTGTGAACAAATGCAATATAGCCTTATAGCCCGCCGTAGCGGGCTATACGGTCTATTAAAAGCCCGCTACCGCGTTAAAGGCCCGAGCCGAAGGTGAGGGACTTTAACAAGGCAGCAAGAATTTAATAGCTGGTATAGCCCTGCTACGAAGGGCTGTAAGACTTTTAGAACATTTTGCCACTAGAGGACAGAATGTTCTAACAAATAAAACATAGGCCTCTCGAAACTTGAGGGGATTTAAATCCCCTCGAGCTTCGAGAGGCCTTTGTAAGACATTGGAATGTTGCTCTGTGGGCCTTTACCGGCCCGTAGAAGCAGGGAGCACTCCATTGTCTTCAATGGAGCTCCCAACATTCTAATGTTCTTATACTGCTTACAAGCAGAAGGTCCATGAACATGTGTTACAGTAGGCCTTCTAGCAGGTTTCTTCAAGAACAGTCATTCAGCAAAAAACAAATCCAAATCATTCTGCATGTAATGTCAGTCATAAATGTAATCAAAGAAGATTAATAAACATGATGTAGAATACATTTTGAATAAGAATCTTGTTGTGGCCTAACTAAGCCCAAATCACAAACTCTAACAAGTTATAGCACATTCATTTCCTTTGGGTTAGCTCCATGTCAGTATACATGTGAATTGAAGTGTAGATGAATTACTTTGTACATACTATAATAAGCATTTTGATTTAAATGCACAAAAGCACCATTAATGTCAGTGATTTTGAAACAAAGGGCATAGCACTAGGAATTTCAGGCCTGATGCCCAAGCTGTGTAACTGCAAAGCCTGAATCTTAATGCAACCTGGTATCATTTGGCACTTCAAACCACTGAGTATTTCATGCAAAAGACCAAGGCTTGGCCTTTTGTGGGACAGGTATGCTCAAAAACCTGATTTTCTGGAAAAGAATAAAAACAAATTCTTTAAAAGACCCAGAGGCTAGGGCAGTCAGGGTTTAGATTTCAGTTTTCAATTAAAAAGACCATGTATTGTAGGTGTGGCAGCATTTCCCACATGATTACTCAATACTAGCCCCTTACAGTCAGATACTTGCATTCTTTGTACATGCGTTAGTGAAGGGTTTGTAGAAGGCTGCTTTTACCAACACCCCCCAGGGCTACTGTTAGCTATTTTGTGCTGCACAGTGCAAGCACTGGGCTGACAGCCAAAAGCATACCTGAAAACTGTAGTTCCCTAGGATGCCAAATGAGCTGGTATATCATGACTATTCAAATGCTACAGGGTCTTGGACAGTATTGTAATTGTAATTGCATTTACATAGCGCTTACAACCCCTGATGAAGTGTTAAAGCACTTCTCTGTGAGTAGCACGCCACTGCGGAACTCAAAAATGGTTGGTTTTGAATTAGTATAGAGAAATTTGAAATGATTTTGAGCAGTGGACATGTGAGTCTGTTAGTTGGATTGAAACGGATAGTGGAGAGATAGAAGAGGGAAGGGTCTAGAAAGAGTTTATTTGGAGATCATAGCAGTACGAAGAAGTTTGGGATAAAGGAAGGATAGATGGAGGGGGAATAGTCTCTAGAAGTGGATCAGGGAGAAAGATGAGGTATCAGATGAGTCTATGGGGATACATGAGGGAAGGGTATAGAAAAGCTTGTTTGGGAGATCTGAATAGTAAAAGAAGTTTGAGATGATGCAAGGAGCAGTAGAGGAGGAAAGAGTCTAGACAGCTTTATTTTGGGGATTATAGTGGTAGAATCGGTTTGGGATGAGTCAGGGAGTGGAGGTAGAGGATATATTGAGAGAGATAAAAGGTGAGAAATAGGGTAGTGTATTGGAGATGCTGAATTAGGAGTAAAGTAATAAATATAAAAATGCATAAGTACATGGATGGTATATATGTATAGGTACGGTTATATATATTTAGATTTAAGTTGTATTTTATAAACTCAGATTTTCAAGTGTTACTGTACTCTAAGCTAATTTATTTGTTTTTGCGATGGTTTGTTTTCTCTTATAATAATTAAATAGTGAAGCAATTGTAGCTAAATAGTTATGATAAAAATTTACATATTTATGCAGTGACCTATATACAAGTTAGACATAGAATAATATAACCATAGGTAATATATACATTTGTTAAGCAGACCTAACGAATAGCTAAATATTTATAAACATAATTATTATACACATTTATACAAAGGAATACACATGTCTAGATACATACTTATAATCTAAATAAATCTTTATATACACAGGGATATGCTGTACATATTTGCTTGAGCATTGTGGTTATGTGGGGAAGAGACAACTCTTGAGTAGACGTCTGAAGATAAGGTAGTTATCTGTAGATCTTATGTTTGGGGGTAAGAGTTCCATAGTTTGGCTGCTAGAACAGAGGAGGAAGTGCCACCTATTGTGGACACTTTTCAGCCAAAAGACATGACACTGATTATTGATTCCAGCACCAACATAAAACTCTGAAGAAAGAGTAAACACATTCTAAAATATCAATTATGAATTGCAATCCTAAAAACATTCAAATACTTTTTTGATACAAGGGTGACATATTCTAATCTAACTTTAGTCCTACAAACGCTGGGGAAAACGCTTATATTTAAGGCAGTCAGATTTACTTTTCTAACTATGATCTCACTAACATTGGAAAAGTGAATATCATTTTGGGGGCTAAATATTCATATGTTTATAATTCTTACTCTACTCTACATTTGGGCCCATGCATATATTGAAACGAACTTTGGGGAAAACATGTATCACTGGAGGAGTCCATGGTTATGTTTTTTAATACTGGGGAGAGTGTGTACATTTGGGGGGTGAAACATACTGTTCTAACCCCAGTGCCACTAACCCTGGGGAAAAGGGCATACAAATATATACTATTCTAATTCCAATTCTACAAACAATGGTATAAGTGAATGTATTTGAGGGTGCAAAATTTGCTATCCTAACTCCTGGCTTTGGCTCAGCTTGAGGTCCGGTTAGACCCTCAAGCCGAAAATGAGGCTAGATTTCAAGTGGCTTCTGCTTTCCACCCACACTCTGACCTCATGCACCAAGAATAAAGAAAACGCATTCACCTTTGATGTAAAAAGAATAGAGAGAAAAATATATTCATCTAGCACCTGAAAAGCACCTAGTGAAACGAGAAAACCTGGGAGCAATCCCTGCTTCCCTGCTTGACAACATGTGTAATCCAAGGCAAATATGTTATTCCACCGCACTCCTTTTGCTTCATTATCACATATGAAAGCGCATTAAAATTTGTGAGTTCAGGCCGTGCTCTGTACAAAGACTACTCATGTTTTGATTTAATAGACTATAATGTTGCTACCTCTATAATAATAATCTAGGCTAAAAGTAGTGTACCCCTGACAACTGACTTTTCTCTTAGTTCAATAATGGCACTGTTTTCAGGGCAGGCACACCGGAATATTTCTAAATTCAAGTTTAAAACTGTCACTTTTAATAAATCACTGTAAATGAAGTGATATAATCTGATGTACAAAGGAGAAATGCTTCCCTATGTTAGGGAAATAAAATTCTGAATTTTGAAGCGACTGTAACATATTTTTACATGATGTTTGTTGCATGATTTATCTGCCAACGATTCTCAGGGCTCTGCTCTCCCTGTTAATTTGCTGGCTTGCCCACCTGTACTCCAGTCCAACTAACATTGGTGCAAGGGCATATACTTGGTAGGGGATCAGATCTACTTGTCTAAGTCCAGTCCTCCAAACATTGGGAGTGGTGCATATAATTGGGGGACAGGGGTCATATTTCATATTCTAAATCCAGTTCTTTAAACATTGAGGAAAGTGCAAACATTTGCGGAGTCAGAATTACTATTCTAAATCCAACTCCATTAACAATGGGGAATAAGCATATATATGCGGAGGACATATATGTTATTCTAACGCAAGTCCTACAAATACTTGTTTACAAGTGCATTCATTTGGAGGAGTTAGATTTACTGTCCCCATTATCATTGAGGGAAGTGCATATATTTGAGGGGTGAAGTATTTACTATTCTAATTCCAGTCTGTGGAAGTGTTGTGAGTGACATATAGTGTGTAAATAATTACTCTGTTACTGTATGGTTGTGAGGTTTTGCTAGAAAAACATGTCAGGCGCCTGCACTTCATTGAAACAACCATCTGGAAAAAATGGTTGGGATTTGCCCAGAGGTTCAGTGAGTAGTGCCCTGCGGATAGAGTTGGGCCTTACTAACATTCGTTTTAAAAACAGACCGAGGTTGCTCAATTATTGGGCGGGTCTTTTAAACTCTGAAGAAGGCTCCTTGAGGCACATTATAAAACTCCTCTTACAAGGGAAGTATATGGGACAATGGGTAAAAAACATAGAGATATTCAAGGCTTCCCTCGATCTCCCTGCTGGGTATTTCCCCTTGAAAATGTCTGGGTTCCAACAGAAACAAGCATTGAAACGCTTAATCAAAGAGTGTTTGCTAAGTAGCGACTTTGCTGATGTTCGTAAGAGAATTAACTTGCAGCGTCTATTGAAGGCAGATTAAAGTGGTTTAATTCAGCCCTACTTGTGGGATATCAAGACTAGATCTGTTAGGCAGTAGGCCTTGAAGGTAAGGCTGGGTCAGGCCAATGCCTGAATTAGGTGGACAGGGGTTAATCAGGTGGGGATGGACAAGGGTCCTTTCCCTTTTTGTTATCTTGATGCACTGCCACTTTCGCACATTATTGTCATTTGCGTTTACTTTGCTAAAATAAGACGCTGCCTGCTATTGACGGTTTTTAGGAAGGTGCAGCAGGTTTGTCGCATCAGTGATCTGATGGGGATAATTCTGCAGTCTGATAATATGTCGGTATGCTGGCCTTTGGCAAATTTCCTGTCCGCTCCAGCCGAAAAGCTAGCTTTTTCTCTTACAAAATATTATATTTGCTCTTTGCACAATATTGTTGACAATCGGTATGTATGTATTTAATTCTGTCATTATTTTTTTAGATCTTCGAGCGTGAATTATTATGCAGCTTTGCACACTTTGCCTCTATTGCACAATCTGTCTTTATAGGTCAGCCTTTCTCTCTTGCTAAATTCGCCTATATAGTATGTACCCGGTACTTTTATGCCCTGGTCCGTGTTGTTTAAGTAGCCATGTGTACAATATCGGGGATGGGTTCTGTACTGCAACTACTCTTTTAACATGCTCCGTGACTGGCTACCCTCCCCTCCCAGCATCCCACACCACCTTGAAGGATTGACATAGGCAAGTTGTCTTTGGAAGGCGGGGGGTCAGGGACCCCCCGGCCGTATTTATTATACAAAACAATAAAGGATGAATATTAACATTACATCAATTATGTTAAGAAACGCAAAATTCATGACATTAGATCTACGGTATTGAAGACAAATATCAAAGGCTAACCTTAACAAAAGTCTAATACAGCGTGTTTCCTATCCGAATCTAACATCCTGCCTGAATTTTGCATTCTAACATTTCTGGCCCGGCGGCAAGGTCGCTAACCGGTGTCAAGTTCTACTAACCACGCCCTTACTTACAGGTGCGCATGCACGACAGGGGACCGCCTACCCCGTCGGCATCGTGAACTCCATTTAACCAACAAGGAGGGCCCTTACACTCTGCGTCATTTGCTGACGTCATGATGTATGTGCCGGGTGGCTACCAGCCTAAGGAAAGCGTGACTCCCTCCCCCGCATCTTTAGCAGCTAGCGGATATTCCTGCCCCTGAAGTTCTAGGAGGGGCCAGTGGCCCCTCCCCCTGGGCCGCCCCCTCCGTGGATCGTGACGCCCCCCCCTAGAACCTTAAATTGCTGCTCACCGATCATGACCTTACCGCCTGACCAACCCTAATAAATACGACGATGAACCTAGGGAAAAAAGGGGAAAAGAACTCGCTAAAGGACAACTACACTAAACTAAAACCAGACCATAGTAATACAAAGCATGCTGTACTAATGGGAAAAAAGGCCTAATTACACACAATATTACTCTTTTCATGACAACATAATCACAGCTCTAACGGGAAAAAGGCCTAAGTACACACAACATCCATATTTGATCACAACCAATCCTAGCTCAAAACGGGAAAAAGGCCTAAGTTCAGCTATGACCAAGGAGAAAAAAGGGGGGCCTATGTACAACCATACAATCACGTCAACCTCTTACACATGTAACGGGAAAAAGGCCTAAGTCAAACTTACATAGTACCTCCGACTAGCATTGTTTAGTAGCTTGTTTTTTAGGGCTGGTGGGTGGGGAAAATTACACGCCCGAGCGTGGGGCACACAAGGTATGCGGGGAGCGAGCCAGGGGCAAGAGGGTGCCCAGCTCGCTCCCCGAGCCTTTTAAGGCGCTGTTCCACCAGGGGGTCGCCGGCCTAGCCGGCCCGCCCCCGCCCGACCCTCCCCGGAAGCTGTACAGCTGCTTCCGGGTCACGGGGGAGGCATCAGCCTATCGGTTGCGGTGGCGTGCCGCGCACGTCATCGACCCGCGACGTACCCCCACCACCGAGAGGCCGGGGGAGGGGGGCGCCGCACCGCCATGTGGGCGGGAGGACCGAGCGGCCCCCCCTTTACACATGGTCCGTGACAGGCTACCCTCCCCTCCCAGCTTCCCACACCACCTTGAAGGATTGACATAGGCAAGTTGTCTTTGGAAGGCGGGGGGTCAGGGACCCCCCGGCCGTATTTATTATACAAAACAATAAAGGATGAATATCAACATTACATCAATTATGTTAAGAAACGCAAAATTCATGACATTAGATCTACAGTATTGAAGACAAATATCAAAGGCTAACCTTAACAAAAGTCTAATACAGAGTGTTTCCTATCCGAATCTATAAAACTCAGAGTCATGCAAGCGCGCAGCTGTTTTTGACATTACGCTTAGCCTCAGCCGCAGGAGTCAGTTGTAACGGGGCCACTATCTGTTCCATGGGTACTTGCTGCTGCTTACTCAGGGACATTTGCTGATACTAATATTTCCTTCGTTGCTGCTAGTTCACTGACCGGATTTCGGCCTTTTACTGTCTTTATTGTGTCTTTTACTTTGTTTACTGTGTTTTTATCTGCACTCTGAACCGCATACCCTCATTTAAAATCAGAATTCACTCACCTGCCGCTTGAGCAGGATCTTTCTCTCTCTCTCTTCCTAGTCACGAGCGCCATCTTGGATCGGTCTAGATCCTAAACTTTGAGCGCCATCTTGGATCGGTCTAGATCCTAAACTTTGAGCGCCATCTTGCAACGTGCATTTACGCTCTCAGACGGGGAGACTATAAAACTCAGAGTCATGCAAGCGCGCAGCTGTTTTTGACATTACACTTAGCCTCAGCCGCAGGAGTCAGTTGTAACGGGGCCACTATCTGTTCCATGGGTACTTGCTGCTGCTTACTCAGGGACATTTGCTGATATTAATATTTCCTTCGTTGCTGCTAGTTCACTGACCGGATTTCGGTCTTTTACTGTGTTTATTGTGTCTTTTACTCTGTTTACTGTGTTTTTATCTGCACTCTGAACCGCATACCCTCATTTAAAATCAGAATTCACTCACCTGCCGCTTGAGCAGGATCTTTCTCTCTCTCTCTTCCTAGTCACGAGCGCCATCTTGGATCGGTCTAGATCCTAAACTTTGAGCGCCATCTTGGATCGGTCTAGATCCTAAACTTTGAGCGCCATCTTGCAACGTGCATTTACGCTCTCAGACGGGGAGACTATAAAACTCAGTCATGCAAGCGCGCAGCTGTTTTTGACATTACGCTTAGCCTCAGCCGCAGGAGTCAGTTGTAACGGGGCCACTATCTGTTCCATGGGTACTTGCTGCTGCTTACTCAGGGACATTTGCTGATACTAATATTTCCTTCGTTGCTGCTAGTTCACTGACCGGATTTCGGTCTTTTACTGTGTTTATTGTGTCTTTTACTTTGTTTACTGTGTTTTTATCTGCACTCTGAACCGCATACCCTCATTTAAAATTAGAATTCACTCACCTGCCGCTTGAGCAGGATCTTTCTCTCTCTCTCTTCCTAGTCACGAGCGCCATCTTGGATCGGTCTAGATCCTAAACTTTGAGCGCCATCTTGGATCGGTCTAGATCCTAAACTTTGAGCGCCATCTTGCAACGTGCATTTACGCTCTCAGACGGGGAGACTATAAAACTCAGAGTCATGCAAGCGCGCAGCTGTTTTTGACATTACGCTTAGCCTCAGCCGCAGGAGTCAGTTGTAACGGGGCCACTATCTGTTCCATGGGTACTTGCTGCTGCTTACTCAGGGACATTTGCTGATATTAATATTTCCTTTGTTGCTGCTAGTTCACTGACCGGATTTCGGTCTTTTACTGTGTTTATTGTGTCTTTTACTCTGTTTACTGTGTTTTTATCTGCACTCTGAACCGCATACCCTCATTTAAAATCAGAATTCACTCACCTGCCGCTTGAGCAGGATCTTTCTCTCTCTCTCTTCCCAGTCACGAGCGCCATCTTGGATCGGTCTAGATCCTAAACTTTGAGCGCCATCTTGTATCGGTCTAGATCCTAAACTTTGAGCGCCATCTTGCAACGTGCATTTACGCTCTCAGACGGGGAGACTATAAAACTCAGAGTCATGCAAGCGCGCAGCTGTTTTTGACATTACGCTTAGCCTCAGCCGCAGGAGTCAGTTGTAACGGGGCCACTATCTGTTCCATGGGTACTTGCTGCTGCTTACTCAGGGACATTTGCTGATATTAATATTTCCTTCGTTGCTGCTAGTTCACTGACCGGATTTCGGTCTTTTACTGTGTTTATTGTGTCTTTTACTCTGTTTACTGTGTTTTTATCTGCACTCTGAACCGCATACCCTCATTTAAAATCAGAATTCACTCACCTGCCGCTTGAGCAGGATCTTTCTCTCTCTCTCTTTCCAGTCACGAGCGCCATCTTGGATCGGTCTAGATCCTAAACTTTGAGCGCCATCTTGGATCAGTCTAGATCCTAAACTTTGAGCGCCATCTTGCAACGTGCATTTACGCTCTCAGACGGGGAGACTATAAAACTCAGAGTCATGCAAGCGCGCAGCTGTTATTGACATTACGCTTAGCCTCAGCCGCAGGAGTCAGTTGTAACGGGGCCACTATCTGTTCCATGGGTACTTGCTGCTGCTTACTCAGGGACATTTGCTGATGTTAATATTTCCTTCGTTGCTGCTAGTTCACTGACCGGATTTCGGTCTTTTACTGTGTTTATTGTGTCTTTTACTCTGTTTACTGTGTTTTTATCTGCACTCTGAACCGCATACCCTCATTTAAAATCAGAATTCACTCACCTGCCGCTTGAGCAGGATCTTTCTCTCTCTCTCTTCCCAGTCACGAGCGCCATCTTGGATCGGTCTAGATCCTAAACTTTGAGCGCCATCTTGGATCGGTCTAGATCCTAAACTTTGAGCGCCATCTTGCAACGTGCATTTACGCTCTCAGACGGGGAGACTATAAAACACAGAGTCATGCAAGCGCGCAGCGCGCGCGCAGCGGGCGCGCCGCAGGCGCGCCGGAGGCAAGCCCGTCTGCGCCCGTCTGCGCGCGACCGGACTCGGCCCAGGGCCATAACTTCTGGCCCTCCACTGTGCTATTCTTCCCTGCAACTAAGACAGTTGAACCCTGGCCATTCCGATCTACATTGCATTACTCGGCCTCTCTCCACTGCAGTGGGCGTTACCCCCACCCCTTGCCCTGGGTGTCAATACCAACTTCCGCAAGCTCGTCTTCCTGGCTCCTCAGCCTTAGACCCCCCTAGCAATATACCTTTTCATGAATTGCATATCACTCAGCCCCATGGTTATCGAGCAGCGCTCATTAATACGCGCTCCCTTCCCTGTCACAGCTTACAGATCAGCGAGTTTATTCTCGCCCATGATCTTGACTTCCTTTTTGCCACCGAAACCTGGGGAGATGCTGGTTCAGGACCGGACTTTTGTTTGGCAACCCCTGAGGGCTATAGTGTCGCTAGGCATGATAGACATATAGGAAGAGGTGGCGGACTTGCTATCATTTACAAGAATCTCTATCGCACTACACTCGACCCCATACAGTCCATTAACTGTGAAGCAGCCACCTTTGCTATTAATATTAATCATAAACAAGCCCTCAAGGGAATTTTGCTATACCGACCTCCTGGGCCCCGAAATTCTTTCCTTGCCACACTCTCTGATTTTAATGATCTTATCATAAGTTCGCCGGAATACATGATTTTAGGAGATTTTAACTTCCCTCTGGAAGAACAGGGCAACCACGAAACCACTCAACTCACTGATGATCTCCTAACCTTAGGACTTCAACAATTGGTGAAGGGAACTACACACCAGGCGTTGCACATACTAGATGGTCTGTTTACCAATAACTCAGACATCTTTGTACAGGATATTCTTCCTCTCACCTGGTCAGATCACAGGGCCATTATCTTTGGGATCCATACACGGCACGCTAACCCTCCCCATTCCAGGCCACGAACTAGGTTAGGGACCCGTGCTTGGAAAAATGCGGATATCCATCAGATGGCAGATATCCTGACACTATCCTTTCCTATGGGGATAGCCAATCCTGTCTTCTCAGCCTCCGACTTCCAAGACTGGATTCGGAATGCTGCTGATCAGGTGGCGCCGGAGAAGTTTACGCGACCTAACAGATTATCCCCTTCGGTGGTTTGGTATACCGAAGAGCTTAGGCTCCACCGACAACATTGCAGGAACTTAGAAAGGCGCTGGAGGAAATTTTACTGCCCCATAGCCAAGCATTCCTACAAAGACGCCCTGACAATATACAAAAAGGCTATCATTGCCCGAAAAAAGGCATTTTTCTCGGCTCAAATCGAGAATGCCAGCAACTCTGCTAGAGAACTGTTTTCAGTGGTCACCACTCTGTCCACCCCCTCTACGGGACCTGGGGTCGAACCCTCTCAGTCTCTCTGTAATGCTCTGTCCAGCTTTTTCACCACTAAGGTAGCAGATATATACTCATCCTTTGCAGGGAACGCAGAGACAAGATCCAGAGTCTGCAGTGGTGTAGAACCTGCCACCGATCATGATCCCTTCTCTTCCTTTGCTCCCATTACGCAAGATCAAATCAGCAGACTTATCTTTACTACCAAGTCTGGTTCCCCCTTAGACCCCTGCCCTCCTTCAGTGATGGCTAACCTTAGCGAGGTGATCTCTTATCCACTTATGAAAATCTGTGACACCGCATTTCAAACTGGTCACTATCCAAATCTTTGGAAGAAGGCCGTGATCAAACCTCTCCTGAAGAAACCCTCCCTGGACCCCACAGCTCTGGCCAGCTATAGACCAATAGCGTGTCTCCCCTTTCCTGCCAAAATATGCGAATCTCTGATGAATAAACAACTCTCAGAGTTCATCGATACTCACCAACTTCTCGACGAAACGCAGTTTGGCTTTAGGAAAGGTCATGGAACTGAGACCGCTTTAATAAAAGCTTCAGATGAGATTAGAGCCATTATGGACCAGGGAGGTGCGGCTGTCCTGATTCTGCTGGATTTGTCAGTAGCCTTTGACACGGTCGACCATGATATTCTGGTCGACCGTGTCACAGCCCTGGGGATAAACGGTATGGCTAGAAATCTCATCTCATCTTTTCTTGCCTACCGTACCCAGACAGTGAAGTTGGGTAACTTCTATTCTCCTGTCTCTGCACTCCCCTGTGGAGTCCCACAGGGCTCCTCGCTAAGTCCAACACTATTTAATATCTATGTAGCAGACTTAGCGAGGGTAATAAAGGCCCATGGGCTGCGACTTACATCCTACGCAGATGACACCCAACTGGTTCTGGCAATACACAAGGACGGCCCAGCGGTGGCAGCTAATTTCCAAAGCGCCATGCTTGCTGTCAGTACCTGGATGTCCTCCAACTGTCTGAGGCTTAACTCGGACAAAACCGAGGTCATGACCTTTGGTAATCTCTCCCCGGTTTGGTCTTCTGCCTGGTGGCCTGACCAGCTGGGCTCTCCTCCTGTCCCAGTTGATAAGGCCAGAAACCTGGGAGTCATTTTTGACAGCAAGCTGTCATTCAACCTTCATGTCAACAAGGTTGTGTCATCTGCGTTCTTTATTTTAAAGAAAATTAGGAAAATACTGCCTTACCTTCCCACCTCAGCTGGGAAGACCCTGGTCTCTACCCTAGTGTTTTCCAAAATCGATTATGGGAACGCCCTCTTCCTTAATACTCAGAAACTCGTTCTATCTAAGTTGCAGTCCATACAAAATGCTGCTGCAAGAATTCTTCTTGACATCCCCCGCCGCCAGCCAACTACTCCAGCCATTCGTCACCTGCATTGGCTAAGAGTAGAGGGCCGCATTAAATTCAAGGCCCTCTGCATTGCCTATAAGGCAGTGCATGGCGTCGGTCCAAAGTTTCTGATTGAAGCATTCCAGTTGTACAGCCCCAAGAGACAGCTGAGATCCGCCAACTCCTGCCTGCTTCCGTTACCTCGCACGAGAACGGCAACCTGGGGAGACAGGCGCTTCCTGGTTGCCACACCTAAACTCTGGAACCTTTTGCCACTCACCATAAAAACTGCCCCCAATTTGATAAGCTTTCGTAGGCTCTTAAAGACATGGCTGTTCAATCAGTAATCCTGCGGTTTGGTCTCTCGTTTTTGTCACATGCGCCGAGACACCTTCGGGTATTTGTTTGCGCAATAAAAATCGCGAAATAAATAAATAAATAAATAAATAACATCCTGCCTGAATTTTGCATTCTAACATTTCTGGCCCGACTGCAAGGTCGCTAACCGGTGTCAAGTTCTACTAACCACGCCCTTACTTACAGGTGCGCATGCGCGACAGGGGACCGCCTACCCCGTCGGCATCGTGAACTCCATTTAACTAACAAGGAGGGCCCTTACACTCTGCATCATTTGCTGATGTCATGATGTATGTGCGGGGTGGCTACCAGCCTAAGGAAAGCGTGACTCCCTCCCCCGCATCTTTAGCAGCTAGCGGATATTCCTGCCCCTGAAGTTCTAAGAGGGACCAGTGGCCCCTCCCCCTGGGCCGCCCCCTCCGTGGATGGTGACGCCCCCCCTAGAACCTTAAATTGCTGCTCACCGATCATGACCTTACCGCCACAGGCCAGCATTGTTTCCCGACGATCTGGCCCCCCCACAACTCCCGCCTGAAGGTCATCCCTACCTCACAAAGCCCTTCAACCAAGCTAGGATATTATCACACCATATTGTATTCCCTGCCTCAGTCAAATGGACCCCATCCTGTAAGTACAATTCACCCCCCCAAATAGTCCTATGTGGGATGGTCTGTAAGTGCGGGGTTCGGAAAAGTTTTTCTAACTTGGTATTGATCCTCTTTACCGAGTGATTAAATGCCCTGACGGAATCACCCCCACGCCACTGCAGCCGCGGTATCAGCTGGGACCATACTACAGTGCAGTCAGGGCACACCCTCCTTACCCAACCCGCTGCTGAGATGATCTCTTCCAGGAGGACCCTCCTACCCAGTCTAGCAAGGTCATTCCCCCCCAGATGAAGAATCACCACCGCCGGTGGTGCTGCATGTTGGGCGACCAACTCTGCAAAGAATCCCCAAAACTGACTGAGGCAGAGACCCCCCCTCCCAAAGAAGGAGATGGACAAACCTTTGTGCTCTAGCTCCCTTCTACCCTTGCCTGTAAAAAATACATGTTTAGCATGATTAACATATGAATGACCAACAATCCAAACCCTGCCTGACCGCGTCCTGTGTTCCTGACTGTTCACGCCGCGATGAGTCGCTAATAAATCTTGATGATGACCCGAAACGAGTTCTCCGCCTGCGTCACAGAGCGAATAAACTGCAAAACCAGAAAAAACAACCCAACGTCAGAAAACTCTAAGTACTTTACAACATGTGTACCCGCACATACCGTTTGTAGCAATTGGAATTGGGTGACCATCTCCCAATTCTTTTAACACTGTTCACATGCAGACCCCTTGTGATTGCCTCAGTGGCTGCGCCTATCCTAAAGGAGTGTGTGCCAAAATCCTTCGGGTCAAGGCCCACCCTGGTAATAGTCAACTCCATGACTCTTCTGAACTGGTATTTGGTTAAAGGGGTGCCGTCAGTGTGTAATAAGAGCGACCCACCCAACAATCCACCTCTCTGCCTGATGAACGTCTCCACATGGTGTACCGAGCAGCAAGGATTGGCCCTCGCCCTGTGCAGTACCACAGTCTCCCCCGCGCCTCCTGATCAGTTTTTGATCTCAAAATTGTCACCCACAATGTGTCTCCCTGTATTGTTGTGTTCAGGAATTGGATACCCCCCTGCCTATCTGCCTTGGAGGCTGCAACCAACTCGCTCAGCCTCAAAGCTCCATAAAAGGCTAATGTGAAAGCTGCTTTAAACAATTGTATCTCCCAGTCTGAACTACAGACGTCATGCAATGCAGGCAATAACGCCGTCAGCCTCCCCAAGCCTATTGGTTTCCTAGTGTCAGCCGTGCTGCCCTGTAAGCGGCGCCAACCCCTCAAACCCTTGCGCACCACAAAGCTGTTAGTTGGGTCTTTTACTCCCCTTGCCTGTGCGTATAAGGAGACAGCTGCCCTATACCCGTTAGCTGTTGCCACTGAGCGACCCTCCTGATGCAATTTACCCAGATAATATGTAAAACTATTCTCTAGAGCCCATTTGGATTCCCAGTCTCGCCCCAAGAAAGTGCAATATGAACCAAACGCCCCTTCATACGCTGTCCTTGTCTTGGGGGCTAAGCTAGCAGCCACGAGGTCCTGTAATTTGGGGCACCAATCTGCCAGAGTGCTGACGGGAAGTGTGTCGGTGTAGGCTCTGCTGATGGAAGATGTTCCCTCAATACCTGCATTTTTTGGCGAGGCTGCATTATTAAGGACACCTGGTATATGTTTTGCCCTGAATATAACATTCAATTTCAAGCATCTCAAAAACAATCTCCTTCAAGAGGCGGAGTATGAACTTACAGCGTGCCGCTTGCTGATTGATACACTCCACCACCGTCATGTTGTCTGACCAGAATATCACTGATTTGTTATGCAGAAGTTCTGGCCAGACCATTAATGCAACCCATATGGGGAACAGCTCCAGAAAACCAATGTTGGTTGTCAACTCACTGCACACCCATTCGTCCGGCCACCTGTGTTTCCAAGGATGGCACCAAACCCAACACTCCCAGCAGCGTCAGTCCATAAACCTAACTCTGCTGAAGTAGTGGGGGGGCCGGACCACACAACCCTGCCGTTGAAGTCCTCCAGGAATGCCATCCATATCTGCATGTCCTGGCGTACCTCAAGCGACAATCTAGTGCGGTGCTGTTTTTCTCGCAGACCCATCATAGCCTGCGCGATTGAGCGAGAAAAGGGGCGAGCCATTGGTATCACCCTCAACGTGAAATTCAACTGGCCCACCGTTTCCTGAAGCTGTTGTAAAGAGACCTTCTCTTTGGCCAGGCACGCGCGTAGTGCCGGCTTGAATTTTGACACCTTCTCCTTTGGGAGCCTGAAACAACCCTCCACAGAGTCTATTTCAATGCCCAGAAATTCTAAGCAAGTAGCTGGCCCCACTGTCTTCCCCGGTGCCAGCGGGACACCAAAAGCCCGCATGAGCACGCAAAATTCCTGCAATGCCCGCGCACACTTCTGAGACCCAGCTGCGCCAAGGAAGAGAAAGTCATCCAGGTAGTGCATGACCTGCTGATGCCCGGTTGCCTGCCTCATTACACATTCCAAGAAGGAACTGAACGTCTCGAAATAGGCACACGAGATCGAACAACCCATGGGCATGCATTTGTCCATGTAATACTTCCCATCAAACTTGAACCCCAAAAGGTGGCGATCCCCCTGATGTACAGGGAGAAGACGAAATGCAGACTCTATGTCAGACTTGGCCATCAATGCCCCTGAACCCAGGCCCCTAAGCAACTCCACCGCTTGGTCAAAAGAGGCATATTTTACACTGCAGACATTCTCATCTATAGCATCATTCAAGGATGCCCCCCTTGGGGCTGAGAGATTATGAATGAGTCTATATTCGCCTTTCTCTTTTTTAGGGACAACACCAAGTGGGTAACAAACAAAGTTGGGCACTGGGACCTCATCAAATGGTCCTGCTATCCTACCCAGGCGTAATTCTTTTTCAATTTTTGCAGCCACTACCCCTGGGTTATGCTTTACAGACAGTTGGTTCCTGCACTCAGTCTTACCTGTGTACCCTTCATCCGGTATCCTGAAACCCCAAGAAAATCCCTCCTCAAGTAATTTAGCCGCTGCGTGATCTGGGTATCTGTTCAGCCAGGGAATCATTGCCATGACGTCAATGGGAGTGTGTGATATTAAACCCCCCTCTTGTCTATTCAGGTTTCCTTCTCCCCCTGGAGCCCTGGTTGCCACCCTTAAATCTGCAGGAGGTCTCAGGTTGTGAGGGGTGCCCACACAAGGAACAGGCGTGTTTGAACTTACATGTGCCCGCTGCCCTAGTGCAGGACCGTTTGTTGAAATCCCAACATACGCCCTTTTTATCCCCCCAACCCTTACCCTTTCCTGGTACTTCACTTCCTTGCGCATGCTGAAAGGGTTGTTGGGGCTTGGCCGGGTATATTTTCTGTGCACCAGTTGCCCCCATCGCTGCTGCCCCCCCAGTTATCTGATTGTACCATGACAGGGAATCCACCATATCCCATGCTAAAGAGGGATTGAATTCTTTAGCTTTCCTGAATGAAATGTCATATTCCTTCCACCCGTTCCCCACTTGCGTCTCGCTCCACATGGCAATCCTGCTCTGGTAACAGGCCATTTCTGCTTGTAAATTGGGTGACCTTTCAGCTGTAATGGCACTGAACACGGAAAAGGCCCTCATGCAGTTAACAAATGTCTCCTCAACTTAACCAACTCTATTCTCCATTCACTGGGCAACATCCATTCCTTTTGTGACTTGGCATATTCAAGTTTCCTATTATCAATCAGCAAGGAGAAGATGTTGATATATTTGCCCGCCCAGATCATCTCTTTCACAGCCTGAGACACATGTTGACCCAAATTCTCCTTTCTTGAGGGCATAGCACCATCCTTAAGTAATGGCAAAGCCACCTCCTTACCACTGTCAATGCCTTGTGACGTAGCACCATCCTTCTTTGCCGTCTGCTCGCTGGCGGAACCTGTTAAGGGAGTAATTGGTGCCAATGGTGCCCCTTCCCCCACCCTGGCCAACTTAATCATCTCAACCAGTTTCAAGGCTGCCGCTGAATGATCTTGAGAAGATGGCAATACCCCCCCTAACTGTAACCAGGGTAAAACGGCGGCTATCTGTGATGCCAATTCCACCGGGACAAAGTTATTCGGGGGGTTGGGACCCCGACGGGGGCAATGTTCACGGGGGTGACGGGGGCAATGACCCCGAGTGGGGCAACCGGCAATGCTGGCGTAGGAGGAGCTGGCCCAGCCGGTGCCATTGGGGGCATCACGGGAGTATCCTTAGGCACACCCACTGGCATTCCCTCCCCCTCAGCTGTATTCTTGGGCGTTGTGCTTGCAGTTTTCTTGGACTTGCCCCTCTTAGGGGGGGGGGGGTGACAAAATCACCTCTAGGCTGTGGTGGGTTGATTATCCTTCTTGGCCTGCCTTGTGGACCAGGAGGCCCATCCAACCTCTGATTAATTTCAGCCACACTCCTACCTAACTCATCCACCTTCCCCAAGCGCCTATCAATCGCCGTCATCCTGCGCATCATAGTCTGCATCATTTGCTCCATGCGGGCACTCTTATTAACTCGTGCCCCCGGCATACTCCACAATACGCAATGCAAACTAATCCTAGCCATCCCAGGCAATTGTACCTTCTTTCAGATGGAGGATGTGAAGATGGCCGTAAGCACCATGCAACTGTGACCGCAAAACACACCAAGCTAGTCTTAGCGTGTGGGTGAGCGCCAACCCCTCGTAGGAAGGTCTCAAGCCCTGCGGCCCCCCAGAAGCAATGAAGTGCAGGCCCGCCTCACTCCCCTTACCGCCGATGACCCGTGTGTCCTCAGCCCGTTGCTGTGCTCTGCGCCCGTGGTCTGTTGTCTGCCACTGGAAAAACCCACAGTCAAGCTTCCTATGAAAAACAAATATTAATAGCTTGCAAAAGACTTTGTGTAATCAATCCCAGTGCCTGGAAAAACTTTCAGCAACCAGAAACCCTTATCCAGTGCCAAAAATTAGCCCAGTCCCAAAATTATGCTTCAAAAACCGGCTTTAAACAGTTTAACCCAAGCACTATCTCATTGGTCTCCCCTTCAGTGGCTGCCCTGCTGGGTTCTGCTTCGCCCCCCACCAGAGAAAAGCAAACGTGCAATGATCTGGCCCAACGCATGAAAAAAACACAAACCCTGATGCAGGCGGGCCGTCGATCTCCCTGCTGCCTGTCCCGCTGCTCGACCGGCACCCGCTACCCCTCCACACCTTACCGGACTATGCGCCACCCAAATCGCAACAACGCCGGTCTCAATGCTCACTCCGCTCCGCCCTCAGCTGCTCCGCTTGTTCACACAAGTCGCTGTGCTGCTCCAGCCTGAATCGCTGCTGCTGCGGACACGAGGACGCGAACCTGGAGAGGGACAAAGAAAGAAAATTACACGCCCCGAGCGTGGGGCACACGAGGTATGCGGGGAGCGAGCCAGGGGCAAGAGGGCGCCCAGCTCGCTCCCCGAGCCTTTTAAGGCGCTGTTCCACCAGGGGGTTACCGGCCCAGCCGGCCGCCCCCCCTGCCCCGGAAGCTGTACAGCTGCTTCCGGGTCACGGGGGAGGCATCAGCCTATCGGTGGTGGGGGCGCGCCGCGCGCGTCAATGACCCGCGACGTACCCCCACCACCGAGAGGCCGGGGGAGGGGGGGCGCCGCACCGCCATGTGGGTGGGAGGGCCGAGCGCCCCCCCCTTTACAGTCTGCAGCTCCTCAATCGGTGGTATTGATCTATATGTGAATAATAGTCATTTAATCGTTGATTTGTTTATTTTTCTTGAACATTATCTTTTTATTGATGTGTTATGAAATGCATGGTTTGTATTGCCTAATTGGCATGAAATCAAACTAATAAAAATAAACAATACTGTACTGTACTATTTCAACTCCACTCCTACGAACATTAGGGAAAGTACATAAAATAGTGGAGGTTCATATATACTAATTTAACTCCAGTCCAATGAACATTAGGAATTGTGCATGTAATTGTTGGGGTGTCGGATATTCCATTCTAAGTCCAGTCCCACTTAATTGGGGGAGGGGGCATATTTACTATCCTAACTTGAGTTCTACAGCCAGTGGGGGCCAGTGAATATACTTTGGGTGGCCAGGTTCACTATTCCAACCACAGTCCCACTACCAATGGGGAAAGTGCACATATTTGGGAGAGTTGGAATTACTATTCCAGCTTCTGCATTAACGTTGGGGGAAATACATATATTTGGATAGGTGGGGGGCATATTTACTATAGTAACTCCAGCCCTAGAAACAAGTCGGATAGTGCTTATAATCGTGGGACAACGAGGATCAGGTTCGTCCCTTTTGTTCCACCCTTAGCAATTCAGCAGCCTTCTACTTGCTTCTGAAGAGGCTTCCCTAGGGCAAGGAATAGAATCTACAGAAAGTGGTCAGGGATCTCAGAGTTCCATTTACTTTCTGTCCAGGAATTAGGAATTGTGGGTTTACAACCTGAAAAATCAGTCCCATGAGGTTATTTCCCATTCCATGAAGTTTAACTTTAATGAGACTGTACTGGGGTGGATTTACTGCACGGAAACAGTAAAATTGCAACTGATTTGCCATAACACTCAGAACAAGGACTCTGGTGTTAGCCTCTAGCACTATCCATTGCAGTTGTCTGTCTGGTCTGTCTTTGATTTCGGTACCTTGACACCCATACATTTTCACCTCTGCCCAATATTCTTTGGACTAGATAACCTTATTGTCATCTCTCTTTCTTCCAGCTATTGCCATCTCACTGGTCTCATTGTGCCATAAAAGAAATGTGCAGGCAAATGGCATCTGGAACCCTGAGGACCCATGCCCTGAGCACCCAGGCACTGTTGACCACTTTTTTTTTACCCCTAACCCAACCAATAATTAACATTGTCACCTAATCCCACTGGGATCTTTTCCAGAGATATGATCATAGCCCAAATGTTATTGCCTCTTATTTGAAAGGCATGATACATAATGAAGTGGGCAAGAACATACTGCCATTTTTAAGAAGCCTGATCTAGAATTATGCCTATTCCCTTTTAGAGGGCTATGTGTTGAAGACTGTCAACAGAGAGGGGGGGGGGGTGTGGCGGTGGCATCGCCATAATTATTAAAGATGTCTATAGTTGCAGCTTTGTAAAAGATTCTATCATGGGCTGTGAAAGTGCTAGGTTTAAAGTTATGTTGACCCCTAATTTTACCATGTCAGGTCTTTTAGTTTACCGCCCTCCGGGGCCTGCGACTTGTTTTAAGGAGGACTTTTTCACTAAGATTGCCCTCTACGCTGGTAGGGCAGCAAACTTTACCATAGTGGGGGATCTTAATCTCCACCTTGAGTTGCACGAGAAAGCGGAGATCTCCAATTTTCTAGCTGATATGGAGGCTTTTCAGCTGGCTCAATGTGTTATCGAGAGTGCCCATGAGGCATGGCACTTGTTAGACCCTAGTTTTTCAAATCTTCAATCTATACATGTTGTTTCCCCAGTTCCACTGGCTTGGTCGGATCATTATCTGGTCTCTTTTTCCTTACAATTGCAGGGGAAAGTAGTCCCCTTTCGCCCAAACCCCCATAATAAAGCGTCCTTGGCACAGATTAGATCTTGGCCAACCGTCGGCCTGTTTGGCAGAGAGTAGGCCCCCAATGCCATGCGATGTGGAGGCTTCAATCTCCTGCTTCCACGAATGGGTTGGCCATAGCTTAGACACCTGTATCCCAGCTCGTCTGGGAGTAAAAAGCAGAGGGTCCTCAAATTCCTGGTTCGACGCCTCTCTCGTTTCAGCCAAAAAGGGCTGTAAGCATCTGGAACGTGTCTGGAGACGTTCTTATGACGACTCAGCTAAGCGGGAATACCGGGCCGCCATAAAACAATATCATCGTCTTATTAGAAAGGCTCGGACTGAGTATGTGGCAAAGGAAATCGTGGCCAGTACTAACCCTTCCAAGTCGGTATTTGCCCTACTTAAGAGCATGAGAAATGCTGGATCTGTGGTCGCTTCCCCGATTGCTTCTAACCAGCAGTGTAGTGAGTTGGCCGGCCACTTCCTGGCTAAGGCTGAGCAGATCTACTTAAACCTGCCTTTGGTGGACCAATGTGTGGGGAGTGAGGCTTTCATCACCTCTGGCCCCTTGGTGGGTAGCAGTTTAACTTCTTTTCCATCTTTATCCTCCGATGAGTTCACTGTTCTCTGTCGGAAGATTAAGTCTGGATTCCCAGTCGACCCTCTCACTCCTGCTCTATTTTGCCAACTCCATTCTGTGATTTCTCCCTGGGCTCGGGGATTGGTTAACTTATGTCTTTCCTCTGCAATGGTTCCCAGAGCGTGGAAACATGCTAAAGTTGTGCCACTGCTTAAGAAGCCTTCCCTGGATACCCGGGAACCGGCTAACTACAGACCCATTTCCCTTCTTCCCTTCCTGGCCAAGGTGACTGAGTCCCATGTTAATGCTGTTCTTTCAGAGTATATAGCTCACAATGCTATCCTTGACCCTTCGCAACATGGGTTCCGTGAGCATCATGGGGCTGAGTCTGCTCTGTTAACAGTGTCGGAGGCTATCAAGGACAGTCTGGAGAGGGGTAATTCCGTGGCTCTGGTCCTATTGGACCTTAGTGCCGCCTTCGACACCATTTCTCATGCGATTTTACTAACTCGCTTGCGGGAAATTGGTGTCGAAGGTGAGGCCTTAGACTGGTTTCGCTCCTTTCTGAATGATAGATCGTTTCAAGTGTCTATGCCCCCGTTCTCTTCCCAGGAGCATGCCCTGCCTCAGAGAGTTCCGCAGGGCTCAGTTCTTAATCCGCTCCTGTTCAATCTCTATGTTCGCCCCTTGGCTGCCGTAGCTAAGAGCAAAGGCCTTGCATTGGTGTCACATGCTGATGATACCCAGCTGCTGATCTCCTTCTCTAAGAATTGCAATGACAACTTAGAGAAATTTAAGGAGGATCTCTTAGCTGTGGCGGACTGGATGGCGAGTAATTTTCTGCAGCTCAACGCCAGCAAATCCGAGATATTATTGCTCGGGAAGGACCAAGATATATGGTCCGATGGATGCTGGCCGGAACGTCTTAAACCTGCACCCTCTCCTAAGAACGTCGTAAAAAACCTAGGGATATGGTTTGACCAAGGCTTGACTTTTGATGCGCAGTGCAAGACTGTGGCTGGGGTGTGTTTTGGGCTACTTCGTGGCCTAAGATCCGTGATTGGCTTTTTTCCACCTGAAGTACGTCAGACCATAGTCCAGGCCTTAATCTTGTCTAGGCTGGGCTATGGGAACGTACTTTATTTGGGCGCCAATAGAACCAGCATTCAACGTCTGCAGCGGGTTCAAAACGCCGCTGCGCGTTTGCTGGTAGGGCTTCCTAGGTCTAGTTCAGTGACGGCTTTGCTCCCTAAATTGCACTGGCTCCCTGTGGAAAAACGTGTTCAGTTTAAGGCTCTCTGCATGGCCCACAAAATCTTATCGGGTCAGGCCCCTTTTTGCCTGGCCAATCTTTTAACGACTTACACCCCCAGCCGCTCTTTGAGATCGGCGGGCTGTGCTTTGGTCTGTGTCCCTCGCATCCATAGGGCCAGAGCTGGAGGTCGCTCCTTTCGGAACCTTGCTGCCAAACTCTGGAACTCTTTACCGCTTTCTATCTATTCAACAGCATTTTCCTTTTCGTAAAGCGATAAAGACTTGGTTGTTCTCTGGTCCTGCTGAGTCTTTATAGACTGTGTGGCCTGCTGTGTCTGTCGTTGGTGTCTGGTCCTGGTCAGGGTCGCGCTGGGACGCCCCGTTGCTGGGGCAGCCATGCGCGTTACAAATTGAACTAATAAGAGCAGATATGTTGGGTCATCAATATAACCTTGAAAAAGTACCTCCAAACTTTCCTAATAAAATAGTAGTTTCTCAATAGACTACCATTCATTTATATATTTATTTGAGGAGTTTTATATAGCACGAACATGACCCAAAGGTGTCAGAGCCCTTTACAGAGTGAGCACAACCGAATAACACGTGGAACAGAAAGAGTAAATAAAAATACATAGTAACTGTAAGAAAAAGTAAACGATATACAAGGGAATATGTAAACAAAATAGCAGCAATTACTCAGTTACAAATTGTAAATAAAAATACAAAGTAAAAGAATATAAAGAATGTAAACAAAACAATATACAGTAGAATATGCCTGTCATTTTTACACTCTAAACACATCCAGCTGCTTACTTCAAACTGTGTGTCAACCCTGAGTCAACAGTAAGACTCTGTATTCTGTTTTTATTGATTTCTACACTTGTATACAGGACAATAGTGCAAACACCTGACTTTCCATGTATTTATAAATGTATATCTTCTTTTGAGTCCAGCTTCATGCTGTCAGTTATGACTGCCAGGCTAATAGCTCTGAATTAATGAATGAATGAATGGATGGATGAATAAATAAATAAATTAGTTTATTGATTCGATTAATGAAAATAGGTACAATAAATACAACCGACACTAGATAAATAAAACAGTATCTAAATCCCTGTGCAAGGTGTAAAATTTGGTTTTACACCGATCCAGGCAGGGCCCATGTACAAGACTGTTTTCGATGACCCTTGTATGCCAAGAGTGGGCTGCCATAGGCTGTGCCATGTATTGAGCACTGTGAAAGATGCCAAGTCCACTTGGCCTAGTTATGGTGATCCCGCATGCCGGAGAGGACCTCCGGTGAAGAAGCTGTGTAACCTGCACGTCAGACCTGATTAAGTGTCAAGCCTGTATGCTAGGAGGGTCCGCCGTGGCACAGGTGATTGCACCTGAGGAATCTACATTTCTCCGGAAGGTAACGCGGCAACACCATATGCCGGGGGTGGGGTGGTGCTGCCAGGACCAAATCATCAAAGACTTTGGGCCGTCGCTCATGACTGAAGTGAGGCTGGGACCGGTGGGTCTAGCTGCACTGAAGGATCTGCCTTGACTAACCCCGTGGGCTAGCAGGACACCAAGGATGACAACTCACCATTACGGGCCTCCAGGTGGGAGCTAAAGGACTGAATACCCCTACCAGGGAGAACTTGATGTACCACATCGTTAGGAGCTAGAAGCTGCTCCAATCGCTAGGGCGAGCAGCCGCGCAACTCCAGAGAGTAAGCCTGCGCCTGCCAGACGATTCCGCGTGTACTGCGAGCAGCCTGACTTCTTCGAACACAAACAGATCTTGTGACTTCCCGCACTGAGGACACCAGGAGTAATGCCGAATGATTCTGTGCTGTGGGAGAAGGTAGGACTTGAACTAGGGCATTTGGGGCCTCCCGGGGATTCACTCCTGAAGGTACTGCTGCACAATAGACACTTTTGACTGAAATCCTGAAGAGTCAAACGGGAACTCTTGAGTATGGCCTTACAGTCTGCCTATCCTGATGCAGCCATTAGTGAATGGGGAATAACCCTGAACACGTTACACGAAGGAGGTTGGGACAGGAATTCACCTGATAACTACTAGAGCCCCGACTTCAAGGGGATTGCTTTGTTGCTTCTGAATTACATATTCCTTGGCATGTGCAGAGTTAGAAATAAAATGCAACTTTTCTTATGAAAGCAAGTATTTACTGGCGATTGATGTATTGTTTGTACTGTCTGCACTTTTCGTTGTGAGTTGTTTTCACTGACCTGTATCTACATTCCCCCACTTAGGGTGCTATGATTGCTCGACCACATAAGTCGATCCCCGAAACATCAAGAGTGAAAGGCCTCAACCACCATGGTCGGGCCTTTGAAACGGGTTCTGAGAGTCACTTTTACCAAATTTGAGTCATATCCAAGTATCAGAGTAGAGCGTGACTTTTGCATTAGTAGTGTTTGTAAAATGTCTCATTTGATTAGTTTTCCCCATAATCGTTGTTGATCCACTCTGTGAAATGCAGCAGAGTAATCTACAAAACAAGCAAACAAGGGTGGTTGAGAGGGCTGTAGGGCACAGTTAGGACAAAACCATGATGTTGTCTGTTGTTGATCATTTTTGTCTGATTGAAGGAAATTCGTTTTTCATCTGCGGGCAATTCCTCCAGGTCTCTTAAAAGAATCTTGGCATATGCTTTTGCTTCAACATCTAGTAAAGTAATTACCCAGCAGTGTGCTGGTTCCGTGTGGCTGCTTTTCTTATGGATAGGGTGAAGAATGGAACTGTGCCATGATTGGGGCATTTGTGCATTCCCGAATGATGTCTGATAAAGAGAAGTGAGCCAATGTGGCCAGACCTCTATGTCTGCTTTAAAAAGCGAGCCTGGTAAACCGTTGGGACCTGGCGCCCCTTCTTCTCAGATTGTTTGTAATACTCTCCTGATGAATGATTTAGAAATCATGATTTATTCATCATTTTGTTTGGGTTTCCCATTTGGGGCTAGGCTGTTTCTTGTGCTGTGTCTCCAACATAGGGGCACTGCTCTTCCCCAGGTGGCATGATTGTTTCCTGTATTGTCTCTGCAGCATAGAGGCAATGTATGTGGATAGCTCACTCTGCTTTAGTGACATCATTCCCATGCTACCGGGATTTGTTTAAGGTATTGACATAAAACCAAAATTTGCTTGCTTGTTGTGTCCCAGTAAAACCAAAATTTGCTTGCGTGTTGTGTCCCAGCAGGGTGTAGAGTCAAAGCCATTTTTCTTCCATGTATTTAGGCATATCCTCCCACAAGGTTGTACAATACTGCTTCACTGTGTACTTTAAATAAGTCATTGCTCCCTTTAATCTGTCCTTATTATAATTTTTTACTACCACTCTTAAAGATGATTTACTATTTTTTACCATGTGGTTATACCACAGAATTCGGTTCCATCTGATCTTCCCACTATGTTGGGCTTGTGTGAAAATGGATTAGGTAGCTAAGAGCAAGTTGGCACTTTCAGAGCTCTGGGTGATACTAACGTGATTAGAAGATAAAGTTATTAAGTAGCCGTGAAGGTGCAATCTAAAGATGAAATGTCCCTAAAAGAACAAGGTAGTTTTTGTGGTGATCCCTTATGTTTGAGAGTGGCTTGCTGAATGGGTCTGGGTTAATAGCTATGAACTGGGCATTGTCCTTTCTGGTAAGGGGGTCCAGGCCGGTTAAGAGGGCCTGATCCTTAGATTAAGACATTCAGGGCCTGCAAAATTCTTTGGTAATTTGATTCCGGTTTTCGGACCCTTATTTTAAGTTGCTCAATTATTATTGCTTAAAATGAGAGAGCGATTCTGAGTACCAGATGAGGTGAGTCTTATGTTCATTGCTGTAGAGACATAAATTGATAACCCCCCTGAGGTCCTGCCAACGTTATTAATTTTAATGGCTGATTTTTGTATTCCATAGGACCCCGCCATTGCATAGGGGCTGGTGGCCCATGTCCCTTGAAGACAGATAATCTCTCCTGTTTATAGACCAACAGCTGTACATATTGGCACCGCAGGGAATTAAAAAAAAGGGATATGATTTCCTCATGATACCAAAAATGCTCCAGATGTCTACATCTGCTAGTACTGCAATGCTAATGTTTTGAAGTGAGTCTATTGTTGTATTGCAGATGGTTTCTATTAGACATCGAAAATATATTAGTTGTACCGTCACTCACAATCCGAAAAAATATTTAGATAAATACCAAAAGAGGAAGGAAAAATAAATATGGGTATAGACCAAAATAAGAAGGAAAAACGAAATATGGACGAATACAGAAATATAAAAAGGTCAATACCATAAGATTGAGAGCTCTATTTATATACACATTTGCTGTTTATAGGACACATACCATTATCACATGTTAACTTCTTTTCTTTTTACAAAGAACGATA
Organism: Triturus cristatus; assembly: GCF_964204655.1. Classification (NCBI taxonomy): domain Eukaryota; kingdom Metazoa; phylum Chordata; class Amphibia; order Caudata; family Salamandridae; genus Triturus; species Triturus cristatus. The sequence goes on along the minus strand of NC_140586.1, from coordinate 317,171,517 downwards.
TCTTGTCATCTTCAATGGTTCTCTAATGAGTGTGATTTGTAATTTAATTAAATAGTTGTCATCATTAACCTCAGGAAAACATTATTTGAGTGTAGTTACTTAACCCCTGCTCTTATTACACACACCCACATTCTTCTAGTTACATTTCAAGGACTCAAGTCTATCGAATTCCGACAACCAACCAGTAGGTCCACTTTCTGGTCTACATTCCCCAGTTTGCCCAGAGCTAGAGTTGGCCGCTAACATACTCTATTTATTGCAAGAGTCATAACATAGCTGTCAGCGAGTGACACGTTCCCAGTGATAAGTGCGCTTCAGGTATGTTAGTGGAAGCAGGACACTATTATGGTTGCCAGATGACTCCATGTCTTCAGTAAAGCTATGTTTGAGTTCTGGGTTTTATTTGCCAACCCTGTTCGTTCTCTTTATTTTAGTCCTGGTTCACCTTGACTGATCCAGATTAGACTAAAGTTCCTAAATGCAGTAGACTGGAGTAAAGTGCCTCGGTTTACTTGGAGTTACCTCCTAATTCTACAAATATGCATCTTAGGACAGTCATTCCAAGAGGCATTGCTCTTTTACGGATCATCGGTAACTGGCAGCCACTATCAAAAGCTTGGTTACCTGTTGATATTGGCAGATCCTCAGCCATTGTTACCACTCTGCCCCCTCTCTTAAGAGGATGCACCGACTGCTGTCTTGGGTCCTCTACTACTCTCCAAGTGTTCAACTTTTCTTAACTCTATGATTACATCTTGAAGGCTTTTCCTAGCACCTCATTGTGGATGGAATGTTTTTGTGTTTCTTGGTCTCTCTGTTTTTTAATTCATCATATCAAATCCAGCACATTTTTTCAACATCTGCCTCTCCCTCTTCCCCTGCACACTGCCTACTCTATTCACAAGCTTAACTTCCTAGTCTGGTGCACACAGATTTTAATAACTGCCCTGGGTTAGGGGCTGTTGCACGGATACTTTCAACTTAGACCCTTTCCAGATTTTAAATTTCCAGCTTCCTTCCCACTCCCATATCCTTGTTGGGTAATGGGTGAAGAACATCTCCTGATCTGCAAGGTATAAAGCATGGTGTTCTGTAGCTGCAGGATCAAGTCTATTGAAAGCACACCCTAGTGCAAACCAAAATCCTAAATGTGCCCAGAGCTTCCATATGGATCCCCTACTTTCTTAGGGCATTAGCTGGAACAGCTCTTCCTATAAAACGAGGGTGTAAAGACCTAAAGGTACTGACCAATTGCCTAAATTCTTCTAAGAAATGTGTGGCCACCAGCTGACTCTGCATTACCGACACTAGAACCACATTTATTCTAAATGTCCAAGAGAACGGGCTGTACACAGTCAAAGAGACTACAGAATTGTCCCCAATAAGCACAAGATAATTATACCAGTGAATTCCTTAGAATTATTTTTTGGTCCCTAACCCCTGCTTGCCTTTTCCTCACATAATAACTATCCATCCCTGATTGCCCATCCTGATGCCGCAAAGCACACTGATAGTGTCCAAGCCCAACTATTTCAAATGTTTTCTCATTTTTTTTTCCCCACAAATCTTTCCCAGTGACATGGTGGTAGCATGACTGCACGGTGGACCAGTTAGCATCACTGTTTCTTTGTTAAATAAAAAAAATATCAATGTCACTCTTGTGCTGGGAGAATTCTTCCACATGGAATACATGGCAGAGCCAAACAGGAATAAAGTATGTGACATTGAATTGGAAGGCCTGTTCTAAATAGGATAAGCTTCCCGATACAATGTCAGATGGCATTTGTGCACCTATGATTGTTTTCCAGATGGCATACCCAACAGCAACTCCACCATCAGGAAAACAACCACCTGCCACACTCTAAACCAGACATGGGATGCAAGGGTTGGGGAGATATGGCATCCACCAATTTTTGCCGGAAGCCCAGTTAGTGCCCAACCATAGGTGAAGTATGCTTTTGATAAAGGAAATAAGTTAAGTTATTAACGATCCTTGTTTCATTGACTTAGGTGCTCCTTCAATTGCAATGATTCCCAGCACAGAGAGATACTCCACTTAACCTGAATCACCCTGGTCCTAATGAGCCTGCCCAGAGGACAAGTACCTACTGCAGTACATCATGAGTGATCCCACTATCTTCATATCTTCCTCAGACACTAGGCCCTGCCCTCATCATCCCCATGGTATCTCTCACCAGCTTGTAAGGATGCAAATATTTTCTCCAGCCCACAGCGCTCCTTGCAGACAGTGGAAATCTTTTGACTAGCCTACTGAATAGACCTCATGGTGACCAACTGCAGGCAGAAAAAACAGGAAGAAGGTTTGGCTTTCCCAGTCCTATACATTTACCAAGAATGAGTGGAATTAGAGTGCTGGACAGAGGGCAGAAAAAAAAGGTAGAAACCCATTCTGTCTGCAAGCCAGGAAGGCCTAAAAACAGTTGAGACAAGAGAATGAAGCAGAACATGAGACGGAAACAGCACTTTTTTCTACGTGCTACTGCATAGCTTAAAGTTTTTTTTAGTTAAATGTCCAGTGCACTGGATAATTTATTATAGTCTTATAGCCCCCCACAGCGGGCTATACCAGCCATTAAAGGCCCGCTCCAGCATTCAGCTTCGGCCTTTGATAAGGGAGTCGAACTTTAATGCCTGTATAGCCCAGCTACAGAGGGCTATAAGGCTATTAGAACATTCCGCCACTAGAGAGCAGAATGTTCTAGCAAATAAAACAAAGGCCTCACGGAGCCTGAGGGGACTGAAATACCCTTAGGCTCCGTGAGGTCTTTGTTCACAGCAACAGCTGTGAACGACAACATTGGAATGTTGGAGCCCCTGGCTTCTACCAGCCATTAGAAGCCCGGAACACACCATTCTTTTCATTGTAGCTCCCAACATTCCAATGTTCTAATAAAGTATGGTGTCAAGAATTTTGGGATTAATATTGCTGATAGGACAATCGTGGTCAATTGCCTTGACAATGCATCATAAATGACTGCTTAGCTGTGAACCGGCATTTTGGACGTTCATGCATTCTTCACTATATGATGTGACTCTTGTCATCCCTGCAGGCTTAGAAAGGTTCAAAGGAAAATATCTCCATAGCAGACAATACAAACATCCAGAGGGCTTCCAAGGAAAGAGGGTGCTCGTGGTTGGGGTCGGCAACAGCGGAGTGGATATCGCTACGGAGCTCAGTCGCGTTGCTGCAAAGGTATATGAAGTTCTTGTGCTTTCCACCAGAATATTGAGGAAAAAATATTGTGAGGCGAAAATATTGAGGCCTAAAATCATTATTGTATTGCATTGTATTGTGAGAAGTATGTATAGGTAAGTATAGGTAACTATACACAACTTCACATATAGGTAACCACATAATATACATCTTCAAGGTACCTAGATGTGAAGTCAAAAATACAAAATCTATACTTACCTGTATGCACTTACCTTCACAATATTTTGATTCTCAATATTTAGAGCTTGATATTTTGTGAATTGCAGTTTGATGTTTGTGAGTGGCACTACTTAGAACTACTTTACCTACAACAAAATGCAGTTTCTGATTCAGGCCCTCACTGTTTATGGTCTCGAAAGGTTGTTAGGCAGCCGGGTAGAAAACAATATATAGATTTTCTTTGAGATATTTGCTATTGTGAAGTATGTCTAAGCTCATAGCTCCACTTTTCAATATCATCATAATTGTAGTACGGCGCGGAAATGTTCATGCATATTGATATATCCACTTTTCATTACTGAGCAAATTGTGAACACCCTTTGGCAAAGTCAGGGTCCCTCACTTTTACTATTTGCATAGGCAGACATGGGGGTATTTTGACTTTAGGGGTAAGAGCTTGCTGCCACCCAGACAATTAATGGTGCCTCATACCTAGCGCGTCCAGGCTAGCTGTAAGGAGATAGGAAATCCCTGCAGCCTTCCTTTAGTATGCACACAATGCAGTTTGTGAGGCATTTAAGGGGATGTTTTCATTGTGTTTTCCACCTGCCGTTTGATACATATTTGTAATTGTATGTATAGTATTTAGTGTGTGAAGTATGTTTCCTTTTTTTTTTTTTTTTTTAAAGGAAAAATCACTGACTGGACATTGGTTTGTTGAGTGTTATTTTTTTAGTTGATTACCTTTGAGATTTTAGGCCATAACACCGCCCTGATTCACCCATGCACTGCTCAGCCTCACTGCCGTAAGAGTCAAGTTCTAAAAAGGTTATTTGGTTCCCTCCCTATTTGAGGGTCCACAGTACATGGGATCCAGGACACCAGAAGCAAAACCCTCTAGCTGACACAATTGGGGCCAGTAAATTCTGATTGCCTTGGGATGTTTGAACCCAGACATCTCACAATAGGTTTAGGCCCAGATCCAGCTACAGGGATGAAACAGTGCTGTCTTCTATTGGCTGAAGTTACATGGGTGTCAGTTCAGGAGAGAGACTTCCAAAGGTGTCCTCATATGTGAGTTTGTGCAAGGTGACATGATCCAGCCCTCTTGACTCCACTATATTAAATGGATAAGCAGTTTGTAGTCATCACATAACAATTCCGTACACATCACTCCTACGTGTGTGGTCCCTAAAGTGAGCCAGCAAGAATAAACCTTTGCAGTGGTTTGGTGACAAAATACCATGAAGGAGAAACCACCAGGGCAGCACTAGCTGTAAGGAGTCCATTATAGCAAAACATTATCTGTCTGTGATCTCACTTTCTGTTCAGTGTTTTGTAAATGATGAAAACTGTGAGAAACTGGGTTGTTGGTTGACTGGGTTGTGAGCCCTTGTCAAGCAACAGACAAATTTCCGTGCAGGGTGAACCACAGAAAGTAATTAATTTAACCTGTGCTTAACCCAGTGTAGCTTGGCACAAAAAGCAGTTAGTCTTAACTGAGAGGCAATGTGCAAAAATGTTATGTAGCAAACAACCAGTAATAAAGTGAAAACAGAGTATAAGAAAGACCCCACACCAATTTAGAAAAATCGTTTCCCTTTAAAAAAAGGATTTGACACCAAAAAGACAAAAATCCAATAGGTAGAACCGGAGTTATGAATTCTTAATGTTTTTAGTAACAACTTACGGCTAAAAGATCAAAGAGTCAACCATGGACATCTTGTCGGGTGAGACCAGTCAAAGTCGAATAATATGGCCAACTGTGATGGAGCGCAGTTCGTATACAAGAAGTGGATTGGGCCCTGTCAGGGCTTACCTTCAGACTTAGAAAAGGTGTCAAGAAAAATGTCTTGAGAGGGTAAAGTTCAGCAGGGCAAGGCTGCAGGCAGTGTCCAATGAGGAAGCATCGTCGTTGGGGAGCCTTGGGTCAAAGCTGTAGTGAAGATTTTTACGTTCTGGCTGTCATTTTTATGGAAGTCGAAAATCTCAAGTGGGACGAAGCAGAGGTCTGTAGTCGAGACAGTTCCAGGGGTTCAGATACCCCTTTAGTGAAGGACCGCTGAAAAGGATTTGCTGCTGCAGAGAAGGACGTAGCGGGATCAGCCACATAGTCAGGTCGGCTAGTGATGCACCTTGGGCGGATAGACGAGCAGGTTGGTCCTGGTCTCCTCTTGGTATTCAGAGCAGTTTTTAGCCAAAAAACGTCAAAGCCCTAAGTTTGGGATTTTGGCTATCTAGGCACCTTTAGCATCACAACCAAGGGTCCAGGACTGGGGAACACCAATTAGGGGTTCTGGACTCCCTGGGGCTGGGTCCAGGTGGTGCAGGTTCAAGATTATGGTAGCCTTTAATGTCCCTGTGGCTCTGAACAGGAGGCCATCAAATTATCCCTTGCAGTCACTCTGGTAGTCCTGGGTTGAGGTGAAGATGCGGGGCTCAACAGCAGGGCTGGCCTCCGAGCGTTCAAGGCATGCTCCAGACAGAAAAGCAGTCCTTCCAGGTACAGCAAAGCAGTCGTGCATAGTGCACAGCAGTAGGCAGTCCTCTGAGAGTTCTTCCACAGGTCCAGGAGTGAACTGAAGAATGGGTCTGAGGGTCCTACTTCTAAACCGTGGTGCCCTTCCTCTGGAAGGTGGAAGAAGCTTCTAGAAATGTTCTTTGAAGTGCATGGAATTTTCTGACTTCCCTGGCTCCAAGCTGGCTGCAGTGACAATGTCAAGGTGATAGGTACTTTGCGTGAATGCAGAGCACAGCCTATTCTGTTGCAAGTGGAGCTATGCTCAGATCCACCCTCCCCATACCGATGGCTCATTCAGGCACACCTAATCCCTTTATTGTGTGACTGTGCGGGAGAAATTCACAAAGTCTAACTGCCAGTTACACCCAGTCATGTCACCCAAGGGTGAACACCCATTATAATGATATTATTACAACAACTACCATTACCCAGCATTCCATCACAACGCAACTACCATTACTCAGCAATGCCATTACAGCGCATGGCATTACAATGTATATGCATTTACCACGCATGTTTTTACAGCAAATTTCGTTGTAAAGGCATGAATGGTAAATGCATATGTATTTTACATGTAAGTATAAGGTAAGTATAGGGCTTGGGTTTTAGGGTGTAGGGGTATACGTTTTGGGGTGCGAAGGTTAATTTTAGGGTTCAGGGTTTGTTTGGGTTTTGGGGTGCCCAGGGTAATTTTAGGGTTTAGGGTGGGTTTGGGTTTTGGGATGCAGGGGTAATTTTAGGGTTTAGGATAGGTTTGGTATTTGGGGTAACCAGGCTAATATTTGGGTTCAGGGCTTGAATGGGTTGTGGGGTGCCCAGGGTAATTTTAACATATAGTGTGGGTTGTGGGGTGCCCAGGGTAATTTTAACATGTACTGTGGGTTTTGGGGTGCTGGGGTATTTTTAGGGTTCATGGTGGGTTTGGGTTTTGGGGTGCCCAGGGTAATTTAAGAGTTTACGGTGGTTTGGGGTTTTGGGGTGCGCAGGTATTTTTAGGGTTTAGGGGCGTTGGGTTTTGGGGTGCACAGGGTAATTTTAGGGTTCAGGTTTTGTTTGGGTTTTGGGGTGCTCAGTGTAATTTTAACATATAGTGTGGGTTTTGGGGTGCTGGGGTATTTTTAGTGTTTAAGGTGGGTTGGGATTTGGGGTGCCCAGGGTAATATTATGGTTGATGGTGGGTTTGGGTTTTGGGATGCCCAGGGTAGTTTTAGGGTTTAGGGTGGTTTTGGGGTATCCAGGGTAATTTAAGGGTTTAGGCTGAGTTTTGGTTTTGGGGTGCAGGTGTATTTTTAGGGTTCTCGGTGGGTTTGGGTTTTGGGGTGCAGGGGTATTTTTAGGGTTCAGGGTATGTTTAGGGCTTGGGGTGCAGGGGTATTTTTAGGGTTCAGGGTGGGTTTGTGTTTTGGGGTGCAGGTGTTATTTTAGGTGTCAGGGTGGTTTTGGGGTGCAGTGGTATTTTTAGGGTTCAGGGTGGGTTTGTTTTTTGGGCTGCTGGTTTTTTTGGGGGTTCAGAGTGGGTTTGGGTTTTGGGGGGACCAGGGTAATTTTAGGGTTCATGGTGGGTTTGGGTTTTGGGGTGACTAGGGTAATTTAAGGGTTCAGGTTTTGTTTGGGTTTTGGGGTTCCAAAGGTAATTTCAGCGTTCAGGGTGAGTTTGGATTTTGGGATGCAGGGGTATTTTTAGGGTTCATGGTGGGCTTGGGTTTTGGGGTGCAGGGGTATTTTTAGGGTTCAGGGTAGGTTTAGGTTTTGGGGTGCAGGGGTAACTTTAGAGTTCAGGGTGGGTTTGGATTTTTGGGTGACCAGGGTAATTTTAGGGTTCAGTGTTTGTTTGGGTTTTGGGGTGCAGGGTTAATTATAGGGTTCAGGGTGGTTTTGGGGTGCCAAGGGTAATTTAAGGGTTTAGGGGGTATAGGTATTGGGGTGGTATGGGTAATTTTAGAATTTTGTGGGTGTATAGTTATTGGGATGCAAATGGTAATTTTGGAGTTTAAGGGGGTATTTAAAAATAGTAATATATATGTATGTATTATCTACTGGCGGCCGCCAGTAGATAGTTATAGTTAGGACCGTGTTTCCATAGGAAATCCGCAACATTCTATTTGGAATAACTTTGGCGCCGGTCGACGAATCCTCGCAAAACTAATGGGGCGCTACGCTCCGCTCCTACCCTGAAAGTCTCGGGGGGATTCGTCAAGCGGGGGCTGAGAAAAAAGGGGGGTCCCAAAACGCGTTTTCCCCATGCATTTTTCCATAGGACCTTTAGACACAGCTACAGCCCGAACGGCTGAACAGAATTACTTGTAATTTGGCAGAGAGGTAGTCCGCAGGTCAAGGAAGTGCCTTTTGTAGGTATGGTGTAAATCTGTTCAGTAGTTCCTGAGAAAATAGCATTTAAATCAATATATATATCTGTAAGCGCGCTCCGTGCGCTTACCGTAAGCTTACCGTACGCGTACGGTGCCGTGCGCGAGCTCAAATCTGATTGGTTGTCACATGACTGTAAACATTCGAATCGGACGAAATCAGGAAGTGTCGGCCGCCATTTCGTGTGTTTCACACAGAAAAAAAAGGGAGATATCGTGAAAAGGGGGCAAGGAAGAGAGTTACAGACCCCCTAACATTTGAAAGGGGGTCAAAGAAGGACACAAAATTACGAAAAAAACATTTATTAATTTTTAAAAAAAATCGCGGAGTACGCGTACGGTAAGCTTACCGTACGCGTACGGTAGAAAAAAAAAATAAAAAAAGAAATAAAATTCAGATTTAAGTGTTTAGATATTAGGGGGCTCTAAAAAGAGCCGTTGTGTTAATGAAGTGATTTTTTAGTGGTACCTACAAGTAAGTACCGATGCAGAGTCTAAGGTTCAAGAGGAAGACTCTGTTCCCTTCATCAGTGAAGTGTACACCATCTCCTCTATAAATGTCTTGCATGTCGTAACGCAAGTTGTTGTGGTAAATGGAACCCATACCATAGTCTCGGAGGAAAGCAGAAACAGATTTGTTGACGTGTTTCCTAGCTTTCTCAATCTGTGGACAAAAATGATTGGACCAGTTCCATTTTTGCCTTTGGCATATGTTAGAATACGCAAAGGCAGTTTTAGGGAAAAGTGAAAACAGTTGTGCAAAGGTGTCCTTCATAAGCATTTCCAGACCTACCCCAGTCAAAGTGCCTAGGTCATTGCCACCACAGTGCACTATTATGAGGTCAGGGTGTTGGATTTGCATGAAGGATTTCACCAATGGCATCAATTGGTGCCACTTTAACCCTCTCTGACCAATCCATTTAATGTCTACATTTGGCAAAGCAAGGTCTCTCACCATACCTGTTTTCTCTGCATACTTTTCCCTCCAGAAGACATAGCTGTGCCCTACAATCCACACTGTGAACATCTTCCAAGGAGATCTGGATGCACTCAGGAGGTGTATTTCAGTAGAATGGGAAAAAGAAATGAAAGACAGTTTGGAAATGGAGGCATACATATTTTTTTTTTTTAAAAAAGAACTCATTGGCTGTTTCATACCATTCTACACTAAAAACTAGGCTGTATGTGTCAATTTATAGAAGCATGTTTTGTATTGGTACAGAAAAATGTGTTACCAAAGAACAGTACTATGGATTTGCTGTTAGGTTAGAAAAGTCAAGCACTCTTGCTGTTTGGAAATGAAACATTGTGTGGTGAACTTCTGACCTAACGCCACACAGCAGTGTTCCATGAGCTGTTGCTATGGTAGCAGGCAGAAGTCAAGTTGGGGGAAGGGTACTTTTGGAAAAGGGTTGGTTTTCATCCAAAAGAAATGTGTGATTACATTTGAAAAAAAGGGGGAAGCACTGAGATTTGAAATTAACATGTATATGTGTGGAAAAAGAGAGGGAAACATTGCCATTATCTGGTTCTGCTGAGAGGAGAGAGGTGTACAGAACAGAGTTCCTGGCTCTGGTTCTTGCTCTTTGGAAATGAAACATTGTGTGGTGAACTTCTGACCTAACTCCACACAGCAGTGTTCCATGAGCTGTTGCTATGGTAGCAGGCAGAAATTAAGTTGGGGGAAGGGTACTTTTGGAAAAGGGTTGGTTTTCATCCAATAGAAATGTGTGATTACATTTGAAAAAAAGGGGGAAGCACTGAGATTTGAAATTAACATGTATATGTGTGGAAAAGGAGAGGGAAACATTGCCATTATCTGTTTATGCTGAGAGGAGAGAGGTGTACAGAACAGAGATCCTGGCTCTGATAATCTGCTGTTTGAGTGCCACATTTCTTTCACAACTAACTAATTTTAAAGGTGAGTTATGAGTTTGAGAGGGGATGTATGTGGTAAATTAAGAAATGAATAATAGAATTGGAATTCCTTTTGTTGAAGTTGTGTTTATCATTTTTTATTTTGGGAGAAATTTAAATGTAAGGAACATGTAAAATATTATGGACTATGTTTTCACCATAAATTAAGGTGTACTGGTATAAATGAGGAATACTGTTTTCTAATTAAATTTTTGGGTGGGTCAGGAAAGTCAGAAATTTAATGATCCCTTTTTTCCACTTCTCCTCAAACAGATTTTCAGTATTTCGTTATTAATCCCTCAAGGAACTTGTAATGTGGTAATTGTTTAAAAAAAAAAAAAAAAAATACGCTTACCGTACGCGTACGGTAAAAAAAAAAAAACGTTTTTAAGAAAAAATTACAAAAAAGTTGAGAGGTAAGGTTGGCTCTTAAAAGAGCCGTTGTGTTCATGCAGGGACAGAGGAAAGGAAGAATGGGAATATTAGCTGGTAGGACAAATGTGCTGGTCTATTCTGTTGTTAATTAGGGAAACACTGGTCTCCCCTCGAACAATTAGACCATGGCAATTTGAGCACCGCATTGTAACCCTCGCAAATCGATGGTTAGTTTCCAGAGGACCAGAAAAAGGTGAATCTGCCCCCACAGATGAAGGGCTCAGCTGAGCTGCCGAAGATGGACTCGGCTGAGCTGCTGTGGATGTGCTTGCACGACTTACTGAAGGGTTTCCTCTAGTATGTCGAGCATGTGTCCTAGGGTGTACATCCTCAAGGTGTCTTAACATAGTGTGATTCCCGAAGGAATTCTTCTTGTTAGGATTACCTCTAGAAAGTACACGCTGGCACAGCTTGCAAGTCACTAAAGCAGCATTTACTTTTTTCTCGCCCTCAGGAAAAGTAAAATACTCCCATATAAAAGAGCTCTTCTGTTTCCTCTTTCTCTGCCTGATGGTGGTGCTGCTAGCCTCACTCTCAGAAGAGGAGTGCTGGTCTGCCATCGTATCCCAAAGACAACTCAGCTCCTTCTCCTAAGGGATCACAAGCAGAAATGAGGGGAATGGGTGTGGTGTATGAGAGTTCTAGAACTGAAACTACTTTAAACCAATCAAAAGTTTTGTTTCTTGATCACATGACCCACCGTGCGCGTACGTAACGCTTACGGAGCGCTTACGGTAAAAGTACGCATGCGCGTATAAAAGACACGCGCACGCGCGCATGCGCATAACAGGCACGCCCCAACACTTCCGCGTAACGTGCGCGTGTAGCGTATGCGCTTACGCGCCGCGTACGCAGTACGCACGGCTACGTAAATTGCGTAACCATACGCAAAAAGAGTAGAAATATTACGTACATTACGCAAACCGTACGCTTACCGTAAGCTTACTGTACGCGCACGTAAAAAAAAAAAATGGAAAAAAAGAATCACTATGTTATACTAATATATCTTACCTGTTTGGTAAAAAAATAATGAGAAAAAATAATATATTGCAGAATTTTTAAAATTTAAGCATAGTGTTTAAAGAGAATATAAAGTAAAAAAAAAAAATGTAAAAAACCTTGCAAATAAAAAAAAAATCACACGTTTAATATAAGATTTTGTATTTAAAAAACCATACAAAATCACTGAACAAACCATGGGTTTCACACACGTTATAGGTAAGAATTAGCATTTAAAAAACCATACAAATTCACTGAAAAAACCATGGGTTTCACACATGTTATAGTTAGGAATTAGCATTTAAAAAACCTTGCAAATTCAGTGAAAAAACCATGGGTTTCACACACGTTATAGTCAGGAATTAGCATTTAAAAAACCTTGCAAATTCAGTGAAAAAACCATAGGTTTCACACACGTTATAGTTAGCTGGACATTTCACTCGTAAAAAACCAATGAAATTCCACGTTATAGTTAGTGCAGGCAACTATAACTCACGCGACCGCAATCCTCTGTTGATGCTAATACTGTATCTTTAGCTATACATATATTACAAATTTTTAGTTTTCATAAAGACACATATGTCATCAGTGATGTAATATCTGACATCATCAGCAGAGGATTGCGGTCGCGTGAGTTATAGTTGCCTGCATCGCCGATTTACGAGTCTTCGCAAAATTTTCCAAACTTTTGGCCAGCTCCACTCCGCTCCTACCCTGAAAGTTTCGCGTCGATTCGTTAAGCGGGGGCTGAGAAAAAAGGGGGGTCCCAAAACGCGTTTCCCCCATGCAATTTCCCATAGGATCTGTTGTTGCAGCTACAGCCCGAACCGCTGAACGGAATGACACCAAATTTGGCAAAGAGGTAGTCCTCAGTTCAGACTCGTGCCTTTTGCATAAATGGTGTGAATCTGTTTAGTAGTTCCTGAGAAAATTAAGGTAAAAAAGTTAGTGATATCAATGGCCGCGGAGGATCCGCGGATCCTCCACCCACCCTCCCCGAACCCTCCCGAGCATGAGCTGAATGCTAATTGGCTGCCAACACTCCTAATCAGGAAGTGTTGGCAGCCATCTTGTGCCTCGGTAGAACTGAGGCACAAGAAAGCACAAAAACAAAGACGCAAAACGCAACAAGGGGGCATGGTAGAAACACCCTGACCCCCTAGGCCTGCTCAGGGGGTCCCACAAGGACCCCCAAGGCCAAAAAAAATGTTTTTTTAAAAAAAAAATCGCGGGATGCGCGTAGGGTCCGCGCATCCCGCTAACGAAAAAAAAACGGAAGCGCGGGCTCCCGGGAGGGGGGCCACGCGGCCCCCTTCCCGTTTAAATAAATAAATAAATAAATAAATTGGGGGCAGGCCCTGGGGGATGGGGTCCCCAGAGCCAAAAAAAAAGAAAAAGAAGGGGGGCTACACAGCCCCCCTTCTAAAAAACAGAGGGGAAAAAACAAAAGGATCGGGCCGGAGGCCACGCCCCCTCCTTACACCATTCTGCAAACGCGCCCCCTGGCGCGTTTTTTTTAGGGAGGGAACGAATTCCCCTTCAATACTGGGGGTCCCTGGGGGCCAACTAGCTCACCAGGAACCTCCAGTATGCGCCAGGGGGCTGCGTTGCAGAGAGGTGTAATGAGGCCACGCCCCTTTTTACACATCTCTGCAACGCAGCTCCCTGGCGCTTACTGGAGGTACCTGGTGGGCTAGTTGGCCCCCAGGGGACCTCAGGATTCAAGGGGACTTAATCTCCCAACTTAAAATGCGCCACGGGGCGCGTTTGCACAGTGGTGAAGGTAGGGGGCGGGGCCTGAGGTGATACTGTGCAAACACGCCCTGTGGCGCGTTTTAAGTTGGGGAATTCATTCCTCTTCAATCCAGAGGTCCCCTAGGGGACAAATAGCCCACCAGGTACCTCCACTAAGCGCCACGGAGCTGTGTGGCAGAGTGTTGTAAAAAGGGGTGTGGCCTCTGAAGACCTCTCTGCAAGGCAGCTCCCTGGCGCACACTGGAGGTACATGGTGGGCTAGTTGGCCACCAGGGGAACTCAGGATTCAAGAGGACTTAAGGCCATATGTATGAACTCATTTTCCCATAGACACAGAATGGGTAAAACCCTTTGATACATCTGGCCCTTAATCCCCCAACTTAAAACACCCCACAGGGCGCGTTTGCACAGTGGTGAAGGTAGGGGGTGGGGCCTGAGGTGAGATCTGTGCAAACACGCACTGTGGCACTTTTTAAGTTGGGGAATTAATTCCTCTTCAATCCTGAGGGTCCCTGGGGACCAACTAGCCCACCAGGTACCTCCAGTAAGCGCCACGGAGCTGTGTTGCAGAGTGTTGTAAAAAGGGGCGTGGCCTCTGAATACCTCTCTGCAATGCAGGTGTAATGAGGCCACGCCCCTTTTTACACATCTCTGCAACTTAAAACGCGCCACAGGGCGTGTTTGCACACGTCACCTCGGGCCCCTCCTCCTTCCTTCACCATTGTACAAATATTCCTCTAAAATCAGCCGAACTACAAATTCCGATTTACTCACCTGTAATCAGGAGAGAACCCAGTGCTGCATCTTTTATCTCAGCACTGACCCTGAAAAGTAATTCTAAGCGTACTTACCAGTAACATGTATTTCCTTCCATAGGAATCCATTGTGTGGTTTTCACCATTTTGAAACGTACAAATATTCCTCTAAAATCAGCCGAACTACGAATTCCGATTTACTCACCTGTTATCAGGAGAGAACCCAGGGCTGCATCATTTAGCTCAGCGCTGACCCTGAAAAGTAATTCTAAGCGTACTTACCAGTAACTTGTATTTCCTTCCATAGGAATCCATTGTGTGGTTTTCACCAGAAAATTTTCAAAGTGTCCATTTTTGAAACGTACAAATATTCCTCTAAAATCATCCGAACTACGAATTCCGATTTATTCACCTGTTATCAGGAGAGAACCATGGGCTGCATCATTTAGCTCAGCGCTGACCCTGAAAAGTAATTCTAAGCGTACTTACCAGTAACTTGTATTTCCTTCCATAGGAATCCATTGTGTGGTTTTCACCAGAAAAGTTTCTAAGTGTCTATTTTCACAAACTAAAAATATTCCTAAAAAATCGTCTGTATGACTTAAACACATTCTTTCAACTGTTTACAGGAGTTTGGCCAGTGCTGGATCCAGGATCCACCACTGAGTAAGAAAAAGTAACGATAACACTACTTACCTGCTAAGTGAATTTTCTGCCATAGGATAACATTGGCGATTCTATGGGAAAAAGTTTCTAAGTGTCAACTTTTAAAATACAATAATATTCCTTAAAAATCACTACTGTAACCAAAGCGCTTTTACTCAACTGTTTACAGGAGATGTCCAAGGACTGAATCTAGGATCCAGTCTTGTGGTTAGAAAAGTAATCCATAAAGTAACTAATTGCATTTAACTAGAAATTCACATTGAGCTTAATGTTGCTTTGTATTTGAAATTGTGTTGCCCATTGCAACAACTGTAACTACTGTACTTAAAAGTCTGTTGTCTATTTGCCAAGTATTTAAGCTAAAGTAATTCATTCTGAGAAAGTATATTTTGTATTGTAATGTATAATGTAATTATAATGTAATTAAAAAAAATGTAGTAAATCAGTATCAAAAAAATCAGTATAACAATTAATACATTCAAAATTGCCATTGAGAAAATCTTTGAAATTCACTGAAAAAACCATAGGTTTCAGGCCTGATATAGTTAGGAATTAGCATTTAAAAAACCTTTGAAATTCACTGAAAAAAACATAGGTTTCAGGGGCGTTATAGTTAGGAATTGGCATTTAAAAAACCTTAGAAATTCACTGAAAAAAACATAGGTTTCAGGGGCGTTATAGTTAGCTGGACATTTCCCTTATACAAAACCCTAGAATTTCCCCTGTTATAGTTAGTTCAGCTAACTATAACTCGCGCCCCCGCAATGCACTGCTGATGACGTCACATATTACATCACTCATGACATGGCCAGTGACATCACTGATGACATCACTGATGACATCTGAAATGACATCACTGATTACATCACTGATGACGTCATCCATGTGATAAATTAGTGCATCTTCTCACACCCTTTGATATACTCAATCAAAATTTCAGACGTCCATTCTCAAAACCATAGATACTCCAATACCAATAACTACATACCCACTCATTGACTCTTAGATCTACACACACATCCACTCACTCACCTGTACAGTCACTCATACTTACAGTCACTCAGTACAGGACTATCATATGCATTTATACACCTACATAGACACTCACACACCACCAATCATCCATAGAGGTACTCTCACACCTAGTCAGTCATGCAAATAATTAATCACACTCCCATTTACTCTCCTATGCAGTTATACACACACAAGTTCACTTACTCATAAAAATAGTACCACATTCTTACGCTCTTATAAAATCACTGATACAAGCACACACTCATCCATACAGCCACTCTCACAATCACACACTCTCACATATACCCACTTATATACTCTTACACACATATATACTGCCTTTCACATATGTAGTTACTCACACATGTACCACTGAGATATACATTCAATCACTAACACACCCATACATACACTCACCCAACCATACAGTCCATCACAGATGCACTCTTAAAACCATGCACCCATAGAATCACCCACTCACACATGTATGCACAGAGTCACACACACCCCACCCACACAAACACTCAGGCACCCAAACAGATACTCAGACAACCAATCAATAACCCATAGAGACACTCATATAGCTATTCACAAAACCATGCAGCCGCTTATACACCAACAGACAGACAGATACAAACATTCACACAGTTTAGTCACTAGTCTGCAGTAAGATACGTTTAATGACTCACTTATACAGTTAGTCACGCACCTACTAAATCATCCATTCACACACTTATACACCCACTCATTCTTCCATAGGTTTTTCCCTATATATATACTAAACATATTTAAAATTTACAGAAACACACACTCACTGGATGACGTCATCAGTGATGTCATCAGTGATGTCATTTCAGATGTCATCAGTGATGTCATCAGTGATGTCACTGACCATGTCATGAGTGATGTAATATGTGACGTCATCAGCAGTGCATTGCGGGGGCGCAAGTTATAGTTAGCTGAACTAACTATAACAGGGGAATTTCTAGGGTTTTGTATGAGGGAAATGTCCAGCTAACTATAACGCTCCTGAAACCTATGGTTTTTTCAGTGAATATATATATATACTTACCTTAACCACTTTTACAGAGTATATGCCTTTACCACGCATGCCTTTGCGTTGTAATGGTATGCGTGGTAAAGGCATATTTGTTGTAAAAGTATGCGTTGTGATAGAAATGCTTTGTAACAGCACTTGCGTTGTTACGAATGCGTTGTGATGGTATGCATGGCGTTGACATGCAGGGTAACATCATATATTCCACCCAAGACAAGCGCAGGCACAAAAGAGCCAAGAGCAGGAAAATTCCAACTTTCTAAAAGAAGTATTTTCATAATTGTAATTAAAAATCCAACTTTACCATTAAAGAGGATTTTTCATTAAAACGTCATAGATCCCAAACATTAACTGTACACCTGGTCCCAATCAAAAGTTAGCACTTATTGAATGTAATAAGGCAACCCAATGGTAGTCTATGGGATAGGCAGGCCTCACAGTAGTGAAAAACTAGTTTAGGAGTTTTTCACTATCAGGACATCTATACCTTTAAAGTACATGTCCAAATGTTTTGTTACACCCTGCCCTTTGGGCTACCTAGGGCCTACAGTAAGGGTGACTTATATGCAATACATGGGGAGTTTAAGGAAGTGCTTAATTTGTAAAGACGTAAGTGCCAGGGCCGTCGCCAGGAAGCCACTGCAACTTGCACCACCCATTACAAGGCCAGCGCAGCC
The DNA here is from genome assembly GCF_964204655.1 of Triturus cristatus. Lineage (NCBI taxonomy): Eukaryota > Metazoa > Chordata > Amphibia > Caudata > Salamandridae > Triturus > Triturus cristatus. The sequence goes on along the minus strand of NC_140586.1, from coordinate 317,153,961 downwards.
AATGACATTACCAACAATACTACTAACCATCACACTCCTACAAGTGTAGCCATTCAGACTATTCCAGGCCCCTAAAGCTAAACATATGGCATAGGCGGTCAGGTATTAGTCATTTATTTAATGTATATTGAATTAATAATCAACTGTTGTGCTCATCTCTAAATTAGACACATAGTGCCATGATGAGCAGAGTGTCATAAGTGCTGGTGCTGACAATTAAGTGCCGGTGCTGAGCATCGGAAACAACCGGCTCAAATTAAGCACTGGTTTAAGGCTTGGCAAAGGGTTTATATTGCCACTTCGAATTTGCAGTTTAAAATTACATTCAGGCTGCAGGTGGCACAATGAGTGCTGCAGGCTCACCGGTAGCATTCAAATTACAGGTCCTGGGTATATGGTATATCACTCTACAAGGGACTTATGAGTAAATTAAGTATGTAAAACAGGTGCAAACCAATTTTACCGTGTTTAGGAGCGAGAGCACAAGCACTTTAGCACTGGTTAACAGTGATACAATTCACAAAGTCCTAAGGACAACAAAAACGAATTCAGCAAATAAAGTAGAGGGTAAAGGAAAAGCATTGGGGAATGACCCCGCGGAGAGGGCCGGGTCCAACAGGAACCAAAATAACCTTGGCCAATTTGTCCTAAAATCTATTGATCCTTCAAGAAATCCACCCAAATAATGAAGCAGTCAATAGCTAAGTGGTGCCTCTGGAAACAGGACTCATGAATGTAGGCAGTGGATGCAGAATAGTAAGGTAATGTCTTCATACTCTGTATCCAACTGGATGATGCATTCTTCCACTCTTCACTGCAACCACCATTGACAAACATAATATAATATGTTGTGCAATAGTGGATAGGGTAAAGGGAGGAAAGAGAAAACAGAAACATTGGATATGCACTCTGACTCATCACTTCTCTGGCCCTCACATTTACAAGTAGTAATAGGCACCTAAAGACAACAAATTTATTTTAGAAATCTGCCATGAATGTTCTGGATCTAACCTCAGTAGTGAAAGGATATACCTTCAAAATAGCTCTGAGCAACCAACTCTCTGTAACCAACTTTCTGCGTTCCTAACACAAGGATTGACTTCCAGAAATCTGCAATATATTAAGATTTAATAACTACCTTAGGTTCGCTGAACCTCCTCTATCGGTAAAATAACTACCACAGACTTTATAATATGCACCTTCTGTTTCGTGATTGAATTTGATAATAATGTATATTTTGTACAACTGACAAATAATTAACTTTTGCTAATATTAAGGGAGACCTATTCTAAATAATACAAGTATAATTTTCTTTGAATACACCTTCATAAAGACATAGCATAATTAATCATATTCTCAAAGCTAAAATCTTCCTGTTCATTCACAGAAAAAAACCTAAAGTTACAAAACTTTCATGAATCATAAAAGTCTTAACTGCTAAGGTCAAATGTTCAATCAGTAGTTCAAAGTTCCTTTTTCCCCAACACAATTGAATTTCCAGAATACTTCTCTGTATTTAAAATGTCCTCCAGTAAGCATTCAACAAAGTAACTGTTCTCCACACGAGTCACAAATCCAACAAGCATTGGCATAGCCAATAGGTCTCGCTTTTGGGACCTTATAAGTATTTAGTTATGCAGTACAATATCCTTGGTGCAACAACGTCAACTGCTGCATGGCTAAACACTTACAAGGTCCCAAAAGCGAGACCTATTGTCTATGCCAATGCTTGTTTTTGTTACTGCTCAAATACATCCTTATAGTTTTGCTACTGTAAATCTATTTGCAGTGAGAATTAAGCTACCATTTCATTGGCTTGGCCAGTGCTGTTAATGCGAAGACCCACTGTAGCAAATTGTCAATAACTCCGTGTTCCATGCATCTGGGGCCCTGGACGAGCCATTTCAAACAGCAGCTGCTGCGGGGTGCAGGGGAGGGGCGGTGTCGGAGGGATGTTGTCGGGTGATGTAAGGGGCCAGACTCTTCCTTAATGAGACGATTTAAGAACTGGATCTCATTGCCAAGGGCCACCCCGCAGATCCATGCCCCTGAGACCCGTAGGAAATTGTGTTTTTCAAGAAACCCTCCAAAATAGCTCACTTCCTAACCTCTCAAGTGGAGTAGGCGGTCGTATTAGACATAATCAGTCGGGACTCCGAAGACAGGAAGGGGAAGTCGACGGGGGCGACAAGTGTGACACACCTCATAAATCTCAAGACACATCCCAGGCGTTTTCATCTTGGAAACTGGACTGGGCCCATTTTACAAGGGCTCACGTATTCCTTCATCTAACTGTATTACCATACTAGTGATGTGCTAAGGGGATATCGAGTTTAGGAAACAAAATGCCTCACTCTTTAAAAATTATGATACGGGAGATAAAATAGATTTGTGCTTCTCTGGGCCCATAATATCATGTTTTAATGTTATTAGTCGAAGTATTGAGAACATAAAAGCCAGATTTTTCCCAGACTATATTCTAAATTGACCTCTCTTGGGAAGGCCTCGGCTCTTCCACACAAGCTGTTTTTGCAGGCCCGGCCAGCTCCACTTACAAAGATACCCAGGAGCAAAGTGATTTACAGTCGCATATTTTGTCAATTCGGAAAGTCTTTTCAGACTTATAGGCTAATAACCATAATTAACTCGCTGCAAGAACACAAGAATGATTAGGCATCTGTGATTCAGAGCAAATATAACAAGCATTTGCAATGCAATAGGTCTCGCATTTGTGAGAATTTGAGCTACTGGAATTGTAAATGACAAACTTTTTATCTATGCGTTGGTTTTGAAAACATAAATAAAAGGCATTGTCATTTACAATGCCAATAGCTCAAAGTCTCACAAATGCGAGACCTATTGCATTGCAAATGCTTTTTTGAAGGTGGTGAAGGGGGAAAGTGTGTTGAGGGCACTCCCTGTAGTAGGAGAAGACAATCGGAAGACCTGCAGGGCGTGTGAGGAGCCCCGAGGTGAACGCGATGTGGCGGGAGCCCAACCCGCATTGAAGAATGTGCTGTGGAGATATCCGACATGAAGTGAGTCCCGGAGGGGAAGAGATGCAAGGCGAGCGAGGCCGGACTGCCAAGATGCTGGCCGCCACCGCAGACTGCCATGAGGCCAAGTGACGCCCGACAAGTAAAGGGCAGGAGGTGAGCCCGTGGAAGGCGAGAGGTGTTGTGGGCCTGTGGCGAGCAGTGAAGAGAGCCTAATGTGGGAGGATGGAGAGTGGAGTAGCTGCCCACTCTCCCGCCCCCGCGAGGAAGATTAACTCGGCCCAGAATGGACCCAGCAGTCTCCGGTGCCAGCTCCAGCCCCCCGCACAGCGTGAGTGAAAAGAGAGACAGCGTGAAGCCAGTGGCCGGTCAGAACAGCTGTAGAGAAGTGCCCAAAAGGGCAAAGAGGCAGCCGCCTAAGGCATGAGTGGCAGCAGGAGGAAGAATGACCCCATCGGGGTGAGCAAACATGGGGTGGAGTGCCACATGTGCGGCGGTAAAGATAATGTGAGGGAGAGGGCCGCTGGGCAGCGAGGCAGTAACGGCCCCATTTACAATAAAAGGAAAAGACTCACTGTTCACTGTGGAGAAAAGGAGGGGCTTCCTGTGGAGTCCGGTCCCCTGTGTTTCCTGGGAAGCAGCCAGATGGGGAGGTGCTGTTGGCCGATAAGGGAGCCTTTGGCAGGCGGCGTGAGTGCAGGAGAGCAGCCTTGGCGGTAGTGCCCCGCCCGTAGGAAGAGTGCGCGCATGGCCGGCTGGCACAGAAGATTAGGCCCCACCACTCCTGCTGAGAGGTCCCAGCGCAGCCGGAGCAACGAGGCTGTAGGAGAGTGGCAGGAGCGGCCGCAAGAATGAAGAGGTAACAGAGCGAGGCCAACAGCATGGGGCGAGCTGCTGAGGCCTATCTGAACACTGTAGGGACCCTGTCAGCCCAGGAGGTTTTCAATGTAAAGGGCCAAAGCGCACAAGGGGGGCCGGGCGTGTAATGTCTGCAGCCAAGAGGTGCCCAAGCTTAATGTGCACCGAACGACCCAAAAACAAGAGAAGCCCGGCGGAGCGTGGCACGCGCGCTTGGCGGGGCCGGGAGAGCGGACCCTTTGAAGTGCTCCCAAAAAGCGGAGTGTGGCGCGCGCTTGGCGGGGGCGGGGGAGCGGACCCTTTGAAGTGCTCCCAAAAAGCGGATTGCATGGCGGCACGATGCGCGTGATTGTGCGCGTGCTAGCCATGCAATCCGCTTTTTGGGAGCACTTTTAAAACCCGCCTACAATAGTCTCGCTAGCGATCGCTTACGCGATAGCAAGGCGAGACCTAAAAAGGAATTATTCAGCGCCCCGGGCCCAGCTTCCTAAGGCCAGCCCAGTGAGCCAGTACTCTCCTGCTAAAACATTTAGTTAAATATTGAAAGCTGCTGAAAAGGGCTGTACTCCCCCTTTCAAAGTACAGGGGTGCAGGACTCAGTGCCTGCATTTTAAGCTGTACACCAGGCGAGGAAGAGGTTTGCCCCTGGCGCCCCTCACCCAAGCTGGCACCCCAACAAATCCAAGAGCAGCAAACTTCCGACGGCCTAATTATTTCAACGTACAAACATCTGCAGGGATTGTGCACAGCTATTGTGTTCCCTCCATGTCATGTGTGACCTCCTGCAGCTGTGACCTCAGGCTGTGTAGTCAGCAGCACTTTGCATGCGAATGGAAAACTGCGAGCCCCGGAGACTGTTTGCTAAAAGCCAGGAGTGGCTGACAGGGTCACGTGACGGGTGCTAGGTTGTTGTGCAGCGTGAGGAACCAATTATACATATATTTCCAGTACTGCTGTTTTCCCCGCTTACAGTAAACAAGAACGAACACGTTTTGCTCGGGCTTTTTTTTGTTTTACATTCTATTCATCAGCAAGCGCACCAAAGAAACACAGATCCGAGCACTACACAGTAGCTACTTTTCTTCAGCACTACTACCGCATTTCCGCACAGAAAAAGTACTACAAACTCCATGTGTGAACGCGAGTGAAAGATGGGTAAGTGCTGGGAGCGGCTTCTGCATAAGTTTACAACACTGTGAAGAGGGAGCTAAAGGGAGAGAAGATGAAGAAGCAGTACTAGGAGGAGGAGAGAGAATGGAGCAGGCACGAGACAAAAGAGAAGAAAAGGGAAATGAGAGCGATGTAAAATGATTAAGCATAGAATAAGACACAAGAAAGATGAGGGAGGCAAGAGCGAAACTGTAAAAGGAGCGAACAAGCACCAGGATTTGAGAAAGAAACGAGAACAAGCATTGGCCGCACGGCAGTAAAAGTAACGCCGCGCGGCCGTAAAAGCGAAAGTCATCGTGATCACTCTGAAAGCGAAAGGGATCGCGATGACGTGCTAAAGCACGCTAGGGATGCGTGTGCGCTTGTGCGCGTGACAGTAAGCTGGTGGCCGCTTTGGTAGCACTTTTCAAAGCAGCTACTAAATGTCTCGGCTAGACCATCGCATGCGCTGGATCAGACGAGACCTAAAAAGCAGGATCCTGGCTGCAGCAACATTGCAGTACAATTGCCCAGAAGGTTCACTGTGCAACATGAGGGAAGGTTTACTGATAACCCAGGATGGCAGACTACATCTCCAAACATTGTGGGAGATCAAGGGCTCTTGGGATTTGCAGTTTCGCTGCCAGGGGCCTTTCTCCAGGCTGCTTAACACTCTGTGAACACCACCAGCCTCCCTTGCTTGAAATAGACTCAGCACAAGAGAGTTTGGAGTATGACGTCCCTACACACATCTAACCCCTAGTGGTAAACCATGCCTCCTGACCTGCTTTCTGACAGATAATAGTACACAATAAGATGTTGTTCTCCATGCCACACAGTTCAGTTATGTGGAGACTGACCCCTTTGTGGTCTTAGTAGAATCGAGTAGGAACTATAAACCACTCCACTAACCTTTTATACTTATCAACTCAGTACTTTTATCACACTTCCACATGAACGTTTAATACTTTATAAATAAAGTGGTTTTTAACTTTTATGAAGTAAAGCAAGAGAGGCAGTGGAAAAGAGTAAGATAACAGCACCTCCATGAGGGTTTGTGCATACTTCCCCTTTCTATTGTGCACTATATGTTTGCAGAACCACACTAGTCTAACACCTTAGGAAGAAACCGCAGAGACAAGCCATGGGTTGGCACACTTCCCACACTAATGGACCTATACCAGATTGGCTATTTATGCTGCTAAGAACAAAGACTGATTTCTTTATTTTTAACTGAAACAGAGAGCAGTTCTCAACAAACAGTAACACCCTATACACTCTCATAAAAATTAAGGCAAATCCAGTATTGTGACCGAAGATTGTACTCTTTTGTGCAGTTTGGGCCTAGTGTTGAACATCTAACATTCGAAACTATAGAGATGGAAAGGCTAGGTCCTAAGTATGTGTCTCGGTGAGAAAATTCAGCGTATGGGAATTAAATTGATTTGATTTGATTTATAATTTATATAGTGCTCAAATGCCCTGGGACGTCTTGGTGCTGATGCTTTTCATGAGAGAGAAAAGACGATGAAAGAGAATGCTGCGGCAGAAGATGAGAAAAGACATAATGGAAAGGAAATGTGGGGAAACTGCAGAACCTTATTATAATACTATTCAGAGTCCTCAGGCATGGGTCATCGGAACACTATCTGGGATTAACCGGTTTCACCAAAACTCATAATCCCATAGATCCAATAACTGGCATCAAGGGGGTCTAGACATTCATAACATGTTGCTTCCTTCAGTGACTGACAGCCACAGAAAGATCTGCAAAGATCATTACTGTAGCATGCATATACAAGTATGTAAAGCCTAATGCTAGCCAAACGCTGATGACCTAGGTGTCACTTGGAGCTATGTCAGGACTGCAGCCCTGAAGCATGCATCAGGAATGCGGAGTCTGACCTTCAGACACATATTGCCACATCCTCTAATAAACTTACTACCTAATCAACTGCAAGACATGCAACAATGCCTCTCTAAGGTAGAGCTCTTTCTCTTTTTTCTGCGCACTTCGGTCACCAGATGCTCGCATCAGTTTGAACGATGGTGTAAATATGCTCAGCAATCCTACAGCGGTACTCATGTGAAATTTTCACCTCATGGTGATTAGCCTTCCTTGATGCTGATGGAAGTCCTGACGGGGCCAAACCATCCCTTAGTGCTTCCTTTGAGGAAGAGGTCCACATTTAATACTTGTCACTCTCCATGCGTGGATCGCAGCCAGGTCCTGACTACTTCCTGCTTCCACCAACAGTCTAGGCCAGGGGAAATGCCAGCATCAGCCTCATCTTGAATCATTTCCAAATAAGATGTATGCCAGACTCATTGAATCAGTTCTAGCATATTTCCGACCCCCTTGGGCTCATCCCAATCTCAGTGGTCAGAAAAAAGTGACAGAAGACAAAGACAGGCTGCCTTGATCTGTCAGTAACTTTAAAAGCAAGCACAGTCATGTCAGTACCTGCAAATGATACAGGATGAAAAGGTCACCAACCAGGAATGATCACCAATGAATAGCCTTGTTTAATTCTTAAAGCACTCTTACACCAAGATCTCACCCTCCAACTGAAATAAAACAACAATCTAAGCTTGACAAAGGCAGACAAAGCTTCCATAAAATGAGATTGATGTGGGATAAGGATTTCACAACAATCTCTTGAATGGGCAAAGGAAGGAGTGTTAGATCTGACAGTCTTGGAGTGGTCTTCTCGCCAACCTTTTGCCTACTGGCTTTAAGAGTCTGTGCACTTTACCACTGCTAACCAGTGATAAAGTGCTTGTGCTCTCTCCCCTAAACATGCTAACATTGGCTCGTTCCCAGTTGACATATTTAATTTACTTATAAGTCCCTAGTAAAGTGCACTACATGTGCCCAGGGCCAGTAAATTAAATGCTACTAGTGGGCCTGCAGCACTTATTGTGCAACCCACTTATGTAACCCTCTACCCATGTCTCATGCCTGCTATTGCAGAGCCTGTGTATGCGGTTTACACTGCCATTTCGACTTGGTGAAATAAACCTTTTGCCAGGCCCAACCCTTACCTTTTTATGAATATATAAGTCAGCCCTAAAGTAGGCCCTGGACAATCCACAGGGCAGGGTGCAATGAAATTTTAAAGGCAGGACATACAGTTTTAAGTTTTAGGTATTCTGGTAGTAAGACACTCTCAAATTCGTCCCTCCCTACTGCAAGGCCTATCTCTCCCATAGGATAACATTGGGATTACATTATTTTAAGTATAATTTCAAATTGTGAAGCGATGGACCTTTCAAGTTTAGTGTCTCTAGAATCACAATTTAAAATCACAACTTATGGTGAAGTCAGATTTTAAATAGCAATTCTGAAAATACCACTTTTAGAAAGCTGAGATTTTCTTACTTTAGCCATTTGGTTCCTGTTCCCTGTCCCTGATATACGTATGGGAAGGGTGACAGCTAAGCACTGTGTATTCCTCCTAGACAGCTATAAACAATGGGAGCTTAGGTGTGACTTAATGGGCCATCCAGGCTGGATGGGAGGGAGAAGCTGGACCCAGCCTCACTTACACCTGAATAGGCATTATCCTGTTCCCACACAAAGTGCTCCATACCCCCCTGTAGTACGTCTGTAGCTAGGGCAGGAAGGGAGGACATTATTGCACTTCAAAGACCTTTATTTGATGTCTCCCCCACTTCAAAGGCACAACTGGTTATACATACTGGACCTCTGACACCACCACTTCAGCTCACTTCGGAACCTGTGAGGAGTGGACCGCCAGGAAGAAGGCTGCTGTGCTGCTGAAGGACTGCCACTCTGCTGCTTTGCCGGACTCTTGCCTTGCTGTGCTACCCTGCTGCCTGCATTTACCCTGCCTGGGTGAAAAGGACTAGACCTGTGTCACTTGAACCCAGAGTAACTCCAAGGGCTAGCTGGCTGACCCCTTGATCCGAAGTCTCAGTAACAGAAAAGACTTCCAAACTACCTGCTTATGTACCTAAACTCTGCCATCTCTGATTCTGCCGTGCCAAGTGGTGACACCCCAGTTGAACCAGTGCATCAGCACTATTGCGTGGATCAGAACCAGCTCATCATGTTGTGTGTATTAGAACTGGCACATCGCTCTGGTTATGTGACCAGAACCAGTGTATTGTCTCTGCTGCGTGACTCAGCCCTGACAGATCGCCTTTGTAACCACTGCTGCACAAGGTCTCTGCATCTCCGTTGATGCTATTTTCGATTACACCGAATCTCCAGATCTCAGCTCCGTGCTCATCAGAGCTGATGCATCATCACTGCTGCGTGGATCTTCAACGTCGATGCATCCAGGATCAAGGTACTTTTGTTCAGCGGGCCTCAATGGGTCCCTGTAACTGGCCCATGCTCCATCGCGGTCAGCCTGAAAAATTTTTATGGCATGACCAGATATCTCTAGTAAGCGTTTATTGCTTTTATAAGCTATTTTACAGGTTATTCCTTAACAATTCATATCTTAAGTTCTACTTATTGGATTTTTGACATTTCTGTCTTGTTTTATTTATTAAATGAAGTTATATTTTTCTAACCTAGTGTGGGATCTTTTTGTGTTTTTTTCCGTTGTTTTACTGTTTGAAGTGTTGCACAGATACTTTACACATTGCCTTTAAGTTAAGCCTGACTGCTCTGTGCCAAGCTACCAGAGGGTGAGCACAGGTTACTTTAGGGTTGGCCTGCTTCTTACCCTGACTATGATTGTGGTTGCTGCCTGACTTGGGCTCATTCCCTAGTCATCCAAGAACCCAATTTCTAACAAGGAATATTTGGCCAGCCTTCTGAAAAAAAATTAAATCTTTCAAAAAACGCTTCTAAATCACAGCAAAAATGATCTCTTTAAATTTGTTCATTCGGAATTTGTCCACTTCAGCTGGTGATTGGTGGTTTGAATGTACAACAGAAGGAGTCCAGACTCTGCTGGCATCATTAGTGACAGGAGATGATTGCATGTAATTAGGCATAAGGTCCAGTCTAGGGATTCATTTTAAAAACAATAGTAATAGTCAAAACAATTGGTTCAATTGAAGTGAAGCAGGGCTAGAACTCCCAGAGTGCCTTAGATTGTTAAATAAATGAAAGGCAAGGACTGGATCACTGTGTCTACGATGACATATGGTCATCTGATAATCTTTCTTTTAGGACCCGTGTAACATGTGCTATTGACATCTTGACATGTAACTTTGGTGACAAACACAACATTCAGAAGCACACACAATGCCCTGCTATATTTATTCAGTTCCTGAATTTCCATTAATATGTAAGGGCTGAGCACAAATGACAAACAAATACATTTTGATGCAAGTTAGAAGGGTACGCATGGCCTTATCTCTGCTTTATTTTGCAGGTCTTCGTCAGTACCAAGAGAGGGGGTTGGCTACTCAGCCGTGTTGGTGATCACGGCTTCCCCTTCGACACGCTGATGACCACAAGGTTCAAGACTTGGCTTTGGTTGTCACTCCCAGTTCCTATAGCAAACTGGATGTTTGAGAGGAAGCTCAATCAGTGGTTTGACCAAGAGGTCTATGGCTTGCAGCGCGACAGGCATGTATTACAAAAATGTGTTTACCCAGATCATTTCCCTTTTAAAATGTTGGCCACCAAGGGGTGTCACCAAACAGCGTTCCCAAGAGATTAAACTGGGTGTATTTATTAAATATTGTTAATCAAATATGTTCACACTGTTAAAAACGAAATTGCAGACAATATGTAGCACAAATATGCCTAAGGCACTGAGACACCTCAGACTGACTGTATGGCAACTCCACTCTACACATGTAACATACTAAGTCATCTTTATTTTTAATTTTTTTGGCATTTTAAGGGGGCTTCTTGAACTCCTCACACTACAAAGAAACACACAATACATACATGCAGACATCTAGAGCTCTCTAGGATCTAAGAATCAACTGCCACTCTTACTAACCAGCACAAGCAATAGGCCACACAAATAATACCTACCAGTGAGAGAAAGGAAATCAAGCCACGCATATGCATAGCTCAATACCAACCAAGTCAGCCATTCTCACTGGAACACTGGAAATTGCACTTAACCATCAAGCCACTAAGAGGAGCTTCATTTTGGGGACTTGTGACCTCTAAAAAACACTTCTACTCCAGAGTGGCTTTTTCTGAGCAGCATCCCTCAGCATTGCAAGTCCTGCAATAGCATGCACATCAGATGCACAGCAGATCTTCTGACATTCACAAATAAAGTGAAGCACCCTCCTCCACTCACTGGCACCGACCCCCCTTCACAGTTATAGGGCTCATTTACAAGCCCCTTGCTCCGCCGGTGCGTCACTTTCAATATGGGAAAAAGTGACATAACTGGGGTGCAAGGGGCATGTCAATAAACCCCCATGGTCCTCTTTTACGAGGCCCTAGTGGCCCTTTTGCACCGCCGAAGCATCACTTTTTAGATGCTCTGGTGGCACAATGTGCCGCAGCATATTTACAAGACCATGCAAAGCCACTTTGCGTGGCTTTTTAGGGCCTGTAAATATGTGCCCCTCTCATGCAGAACAGTGCGTGAAAGGGGCATTCCATGGATGTTGCTGTGGGTGTCCCCATGCAACACTCATGGAATCTGAAGCATTCTCAAATTTATGAGGAATCGTAAACCTGGGAATGCATCAGATTCTAACGCCACCCCGTGGGTGGCGTTAGGGACCTGCAACAAGGAGAAATATCCTTATTTCTCCTCATTTTTTCCTCTTTCTATGTGTGCTGCATTTCTGCAGCACACAAAGAGGGTGGAAAGTGCCTCCATTGATTGATTTTCTGCAGAAAGGTGACCCTGCATTAAATCAATCATCTTCACAACGCAGGCACCCTTGAAACATGGCGCAAGAGTGCCTGCGTTGGTGCTAGGCTGCTTTTTCAGCACTGGCGCAGGAATGAGTACAGGAATGCATCGTATTCTTGTGAATACTGTGCATTCCTGCATTTTTAGAATGATGCAGCGTGGCACTGCAAAATTGCTTTCTGCACCGCGCTGCACCATTCTATTGTAAATGAGGCCCCATGTGATCAACTTGTGCAAATCATGTTATTCACTCGACACACCACCCCATGCTCCGTTCCTCGGCCAACTGCCCTAAATGTTTATACCTGGAAGTAATGATGTTCTGTATCCACGTCAATACAGCTTTGTGCTTACCGAATATTGAAAAAATAATCACACTTACTGGGAGGAGTGTGTCAATCCATCTATTTATCCATGGAACAAATTAGCCCTACCATAAAAAAAAGAGGACATTGTAAACCACCAAAGAGTTAGCTCCCAGACTACATAGAGGAAGAGCTTTTATGACTGAGAGCCTTTTTAAGATCACAGAGCTTCAAGGTGCCTTGCAATATCCTTTGACTTAGTGCATGGGGTGTGCTGTTTCTTTTAATATATTGCTGTACCAACATTTTAACACATACACCTATTTGGTCTCTTGCTCCTTCTCATGAGAGAGTTCTGGTTTCAGGCAGTTTGTTGTAAACAAATGTTAAGGATTTCGATTTAAGGTCACTGTCAAAGCCAGTTTTCGTGATTACACATCTGTTACGATGATGGGTTCAAACAGTAGAAGCTAAAGATAGAAGGTTAATTAAAGTCCAACTTAGTTACATGAGTAAGATCCTCAATTAAAAACATACCAAAAGCGTTATTGACATCATCTCAGTCCATCACCTTTTAACCCTGTCTGCCTGTTCCCGGTGAAACCCCTGGCACATCATGTAACATGTTTCATCCAACACCACCATTCCATCACCAGGTCCAACACTAGCACGGGTCTTACAGAAACAGTACTCAACACATTCACTGTTTTTCAAAGCAAATAAATGAAGACCAGCCATACGCAACCTACCACAACGTTCATCACACAACAACAATCCAAACAGTCGACATAGCAGAACTAAACAAGCATTTGCAATGCAATCGGTCTCGCCTTTGGACCTTATAAGTGTTTAGCAATTCAACACATATATGACATCTTACAAACAACATACTTATTTTAAGAATATGCATTGAATTGCTGCTGCCTTGGGTGACCCTTTGTGAGCTGAAGAGGTATAAGTGCTTCTCCCATTGCCAGGCAACATATTTCTGAGATGCTAGACTCAGCAAAGTACTGAGCGCTTGCACCACATGAACCACCATGGTTTCACCATTCTCATGGTCACCTAGAGGGGTGCCGCTCAAGCTTCCTGGAGTATGGGTGTGAGTGGTGTTTGGATTTTGAAAAGCAACACTGGTCGACATATGTCAATCTTGAGCTTGTTTGTCATGATTTCCAGAAAAGGAGCATAGACAAACCTTATAATTTGTCCTCTCCATGATGGTGTTTTGCCTAGGAATAATAACAGAGGTTGCCAATGCAAGAAAAGGCAGAATATATTCCAGCTATGCCAGTTACCAATAGTACCATGTAGAATGAGGCCCTTTCAAAATCAAGGGTGAATCACAACACAAGTGTTTGCCTATTTTTAGTCACATGCATCCCCCTTTTAATACCTTTTTTGGCCCTGAATTGTGCTCTGTGACGTTAGAACGCTCCACAAAATGACTCTTCTCAATACCTTTTCATTACTGTTTTCTCCTTTCCGATGTTAGCAGGAGTTTGGTGCCTCGCTAGTCTCTTTGGTACTAATATTCTTCTTCAATCAGACCTGACAAGAGGATTTTTGAACCCTTCATGAGCGATTTCCTCTTAGCTGGAGAAATTATAAGAAGACACTTGTCAACTTTCACGCATATTAGATGTTCTGTGCAGTGAGGCACTGAGGCCACTGAGAGGAGTCGCCCTTTCTTCAGGCAGTCAGGAAGCGGACACACCAGACCTTCTCAGCGACTCCTCACTGAGACACTTAACAAAGCCATTATATAGAAACAATAGGATGCATGCAAATCCTTATATGAGGGCACGGAACTCAGAGGTGACTTGAACTACTGGGGAATAACATAGTCACATGGCTGGACTGGCCATGTGCCACTCTAGCATGTTCCAGTTGGCCTCTGGGATAGAGGGGCTGCTTTAAAAGTTGGATGCACTGATCCAACGACGAAAGCCTCCGTGGACAAATTTTAGTCTTGGACCACTACTGCAGTGTGGAGTAGGGCTCTTTCGGCACTTTGTATTCCTACTACACATGGGTCCCTGCCTTACTTTGCTTGAATGTCACTTTTGTCAACTTCCTCCCCTCCTTCCGTAGCTGTCAAGAGACCCATAAATACAAAAATGTAATAAAGAAATCAATACATTTTCTAAAAATTGCCTTTAAGCGCGGTCTTCCTTAATCAGTCAGTCCTTCACAGAAGGCATGTCACCAATGCTTCACGCTTCCTGGTGGTGTACTTAGAAGCTGGACGCCAAGCGACGCACAGCATTTTCAATGTTTGCAAGCAAAACATTTTGCAGCCAGCTGCTTTCTGAACTGAGACCTAAAAACGGAGGTAAATCCACTCTGATCAAGGTGCCTGGCAGAATTTTAAAAAATGGGCTCTCTGCGGAAGAAAAGAAATTAGGAATCAAAAGAGAAAAACATATGAATGCAGTTTACAAACGTGATACGTTTTTTTCTTTTCTTTTTCCCTTCTTTTCCTACACTCAGCATATGTAGAAACATATCAGAATAACAAAATAGTTATGCTAGAACGTACAGTTTCCTTCCCAGCCGATAAGCCATAATGAACACCTATTTCGGTTTAAATTGCTTCCGTGCAAACTGTAACCAGCAATGTCTTTTTGAAAAAGTATTTAGGGCCCGATTCACAGAACTAATTTAAGACAAAATCCTAAACTTAGTACCATTTTGGTATTCACAGAAGGCACTTACTCATTTCGGTATTCACAGAAGTTAGGAGTCCTAACTTTAGGACTCCTGAATGCCTTCTGTGAATACCGAAAGTCTTAAAGTTAGGATTTTTCTCAGTTTAGTAGTAGTATAGTTAGGACTCCTAACTTTAGGACTCCTAAATGCCTTTTGTGAATACCAAAAGTCTTAAAATTAGGATTTTTCTCAATTTAGTAGTACTAAAGTTAGGACTCCTAACTTTAGGACTCCTAAATGCCTTCTGTGAATACAGAAAGCCTTAAAATTAGGATTTTTCTCAGTTTAGTAGTAGTAAAGTTAGGAGTCCTAACTTTAGGACTCCTAAACTGAGAAAAATCCTAATTTTAAGACTTTCGGTATTCACAGAAGGCATTTAGGAGTCCTAAAGTTAGGAGTCCTAACTTCTATGAATACCGAAGTGAGTAAGTGTCTTCTGTGAATACCAAAATGAGTAAGTGCCTTCTGTGAATATGCAAATGGTAGTAAGTTTAGGATTTTGTCTTAAGTTAGTTCTGTGAATTGGGCCCTTAACGTTTTTCACTGGATACGTGTTGCGCGTGGATTTTTTTCAGACGAAAACTGAGGAGACTGATATTTAAGCCTGGAAACAACATATCAGCAAGACAAGATGGCAGGGAAAGAAGTGTGCATAGCCCCTATTAAAGTAACAGGGGTTCCCAAATCGGTGGGCGGGGGGTGGGGGGGACGTAAGTCCTTGCACCAGTGCTGACCAGAATGCGACTGCAAGTCTAGAAAGTGCGCTGGTTAAAATGCTGGAATACACTGGACATTAGGGTCGCTCGGCAGAAAGCCATTTACCTAGCTGTGACTTGTTGATTCTCTGAGGAGTTTTTTTTGCCACCTGCACATTTTAATGTGATGAATACAACAGGTCAAAGTGCATAATTAGAAGAGCGTCTTCCTGCTGTGTCTGTGCCTGGGACATCGGTTGCTAACAATGAAAAGTGAAAATGACAGGACCTGTAAAGGCCCTACAGCCAAGCTCCTCACCACATGTCACAAACATGTAACTGCAGTGCCTTCCGATGTAAAATATGCCCTACGAGCCCACCGCTTCAAGGAGCATATTTGTGTATTTCAAAGAGGGTTTGTCTTTTCAAGAAAACATACAGAAACTTTCTCCGCAATGTAGCACATTACGACTTTTAAACTAATAAATAGCACTTATTCTAAGGCTGTATTTTCAGAATACCAAAAACGCACGTGGCTTCCCATCTCAGCTGCCCTGGTTTTCTTTGCCACGTTATACGGGCTGTGTAAGGGAGCTCCATAATGGCCAAGGGTTTGCGTGCTTTGGTCTCAAGCGGTGACTTGTGAATAAAATAAACACAACTAGGTTGGTGTGTGAGGGTTCTTTTAGCAAACCCTTGTGGTGCCAGAGACTACATTATTGACTATACATTTCTCTGTGGACCATCTAAGTTGTTTATTTCTTAATTATTTAGGGACAAGGATGGCCCGGGCTCTGTCCTAACTCTCCCCTTTGTTGTTCTCTAAAATAAACACGTTGCGTGATTGCAGCCCCGTGTCCTGTTTAACGACTGCCTCTGCTGCATGGGAAATGTGTTTGCTAGCACTCAAGAAAGCTTGACTCAGGAATGAATATGCTTAGACGCCCTCGGTGAGGAGTACAGGCAGAGCTGTGAGGAAGAGAATGGCAGCGCGCCGCATTCATCTCCAGCAGACAGGCAGCTCCTTATCTCGTATAAATCCGCGCCTGCCAACCCGAGCGCCTGACGGATCCCACAGTTACAATGCTACTTACACTCGGTTTATCGTGCACCCGTGGTTTTTTAGGTCTCGGCTCGAAGGCTGCGCTTGTGCAGTCTCGCTCCGAGATTTAATGTTAGGAGTGGGGCTTGAACCCGCCCCTTTTTTTTACCTCTTCTCCATTGGCTGGCCTCTGAAATACTGGTCAGCCATTGGAGAAGAGCATTGTCTCTCCAAACAAGCCCCGTCTTTTTCAGATTCGGGGGCGTGTTTTTAACTTTCTTTCTCTCCTCTGGAATGTAAACATTCCAGCCAATGGCAAGAGGAGAGAAAGAAAAACACGACCCCGAATCCGAAAACGCCGCTGCGTTTCTCCGAGGCATTTCTGCTTGACCTCGGAGAAAGGCGGTGGTGTTCATGGCGTATCAGGCTCTCCAGCCCCTGAGGTCGTATTGCCAAAACATGTCTGTGCTGTGTGCTACGATGCCAATCCACAGGAGTCGATGAGGTGAGCCATGTCTTTAAGGGAGACAGACGTCTGTACCGCGGGCAGCCCCATAGAAGTGAAACGAGCGAGCCTTGTCTATAAGTATGCCATCTGCCGCGAAGACCGCCTTGTGTCGGTCAATGGAGGTTAGCCATGACAGACCCCGGAAGTCATGGACCCCAAAGGACCATACATACTATGTTTTACAGTATTTTTGAAGCTACTCGTTGTTTTGATTACATTGTGCACGCGCTTTTCAGGAAGTCTACTGTACTTTTTAATTTCACAACTTCCTACCGGAGCCGATTTAACTAACGTGTTGTTTCTGTGTGAAGCTTCGCGTACAAGTACAGCCATCCTACACCTTTTCTACAGCGGTGTTGAACTGCCGTGAAAAGTCTGGGGAGGTTATGCTTGCTAAAGTGCGTTTTCAGGTTGGAATACTAACAATGGTGATGTGCTTTGCCAGGAGTGACAACAGAGCCTAAATTGCACCCTCTCTCCGAGTATGTGTCTCCTTTCACCCTCCCTCCCCCATTCTCTCTTACCCAGCACGGCTCGCAGGTGCTTCAGGTGGGTCAAGACGTCCTTCTTCGGGTCCAGAACTTTCTGTGTAGATTTCTTGAGGTCTCCATGGTTCCTCCTGGAGAACATTCTGCAAGGAGAAGGTGACTTGGGGCAGGAGGCGCCCCGAGGGGCTGCAGGTGCTGTGGGTGAGGGAACACACACCTGCACTTAGACGCTGCCTCCTCCGCTGTGACTGTGTGCAGCTCCCTGGCTGCCCTCCCCTCTCTGCCCACTTACTGTCACTGCGCCCGCTCTCAGCTTCCAAAACACAAAAGAAGGACTATCCGCAGTGGTTGTCCGGTAGCGCAACTTCGGTAGCCATTTCGGAATGTCAGTCCTGACCGTTGACCAGCCATCTAAGAGCCGGTCTCCCTTTCAAAGCGAGGCTGCCTGCGTGGGCTATTACCCTCAATTACCAGTTGCTGTCCACTCTTCCTAGCTGTGGGGTTGAATTCTGAGCACTTCCCTTTGAAGTCACGATCCTTTTATGTGTGGCCGGACTCAGGAATTTAAGAAGAACCATCATACTGATGCTCAGAACAGTTTGTGGTTACTGCAGTGCTTAATTTATGAAAAAATATATATATAGAAGTAAAAAACATAAAAGTGCCAGGGCCCTCCTTAGGAGGCCCCTGCAGCTTGCGCCACACATTGCGGCTCTGTGGGTGGCTCTGTGTGTGTGTGTGTGTGAGGCTCTATGTGTGTGTGTGTGTGTATGTGTGTGGCTCTGTGTGGGTGGCTTTTTTTGTAGGTGGCTCTATGCGTGGGTGGCTCTGTCTGTGTGTGGGTAACTCTGTGTGTGTAGGTGGCTCTGTGTGGGTGGCTCTATTTGTGTGTGGGTTGCTCTATGTGAATAGTTCTGTGTAGGTGGCTCTGTGTGAGTGGCTCAGTGTGGGTGGCTCTGTGTGTGTGGGTGGCTCTGTGTGTGTGGGTGGCTTTGTGTGTGTGGCTCTGTGTGTGGGTGCAAATGCAATAGGTCTCGCATTTGAGAGAGATTAAGCTTTTGACATTGTAAATAACAATGCCGTTTCTTTAAATGTTTTAAAAACAAAAACAATGTCATGAGCAATGCCAATAGCTCTAACTTTAACAATGCCGAGACCATTGCATTGTAAATGCTTGTTTTAGAAAGGCTGTAAACCGTTCACTGAAATAAACTTGCTTTCGCAGCGATTGCGCACTGGCTGGCATGCGCAAACCCAGGGGGATTGAGACTTCACGGGAGGAGGCAACAGTACTGGAACACTCTCTTTGTGCACAGAGATCAGGGGGCGCACCAGTCACATGACCTATTCACAGCCGAACACAACTACAATGGATAAAACATTTGGAAACTCAGTATCCAAATCAAGCGGATGTGAAACCAAGAGCCGGCTGGAGCCACTAGCAAAATGAAACTAGGTGAGGAATAAAAACTGAAAACAAGGAGGAGGGCCATCAGACGCTGTTCAGACATTTCCTGTTGCGGGCACTAGGCCTACCCACACAAGTAAGGTACCATTTTTATCTGAAGACTTTGGGGAATGCGGAGAGGGGGGAATTTTGTGGATCCACGTAGATTCCAGAACTTTCCATCACAGAAAAGTGAGGAAAATGTGTTACAAAGTTTGAGGTTTGCAAGGGATTTTAGGTAACCGAACCTGGTGAGAGCCACAGACGTCACCCTCTCCTTGATTTCACTGGGTGTCTAGTTTTCAAAAATGTATAGGTTTGCTAGGTTTTCCTAGGCGCCGGCAGAGCTAGGGTTCAAAATCTCCATCTAGGCACTTTGCAAAAAAAAAAGAAAAAGGGTCAGTTTCACTGGAAAAATGTGGTGTATCCAGGTTTCGTTTTGGGCCATTTCCTGTTGCCGGCACTAGGCCTACCCACACAAGTGAGGTACCATTTGAGCAAATGATGCCCTGAGTGATGAGGTTGACCTTGCCAAGCCATACCTATACTACTGCAGAGGACAGAAGACCCCAAATTCCTCCTGAAAGATTTATCTGATAACTCTTCCCTGATTCTTTCAATTGACAAAGAATAAAGCGAATGGCAATCATGGCTTTTTGACTGAAAAAGTGCAATCTGTCCTAATGGCGGTGGGTTCTTCTGAATTTTGCCCTCTACTTCTTATTTCACTATTTTAGTGATTTTTGTAATACAATTGAAAAGATCAATACATTTTACATTGGTAAAACACGGAGTTGTCACCCTTAGTAGTGTAGGTCTACAGGGGACCAATGTTTCAAAAGCTATCCAACACATCTTAGCAAAGTGGCCGTTTATGGTTTTTACACACATAGCTTTTGATAAAAAAATATTTATCTTGCCTCTATTTATAAACACAATCTGTTGAACGTTTTAATTCATTGCACATATATTTAAAAATAGAAACATCTTCTTGTTCTTTATATGGGATGGATTCAAAATAGCCTATAGTGCGATGAATAATATTTTAATATTTGAAATTTTTTAATATTTCATCTAAAAACAGGTATTTAATTCCATAGTTTCCAAACAATATTGTTTCCCTGTTTTGTTTGAAGGTTTCTATTAATAAAAGCTCTCAAATCTTCTCTCTTTGTCTTTAGCTCTGTTTGGAAAGACCCACTGGCCAACGACGACCTTCCGGCCTGCATTATCCGTGGCACAGTGGTGGTGAAACCGGCTGCAGTGGAGTTTGCTTACACTACAGTCACATTCGAGGACAGGTCCAAAGAGGATATTGACGCAATCATCTTCTCGACAGGGTTCAATGTCTCTTTTCCTTTCCTGGACGAATCTGACATCAAAGTCAGTAGAGATAAAGTTTCTCTCTACAGGAACATCTTCCCACTGAACCTTGAGAAACCTACCCTGGCATTCATTGGTCTGGTCCAACCTATCGCTTCTATCTTGGTTACTTCAGAAATGCAAGCGCGATGGGCCACACGAATCCTCAAAGGTAGGTGTACAGTAGGACAGTGAGTCATAAAGTACAGTGCCACCTCAATTTATTTGACACGGTATGCGAGATACATTTTGTGCACCCCCTTTTTTCTTTTTTTCTAGCCTCTCAATGGGTTTTTGAGTGATGCCACAGGAAGAGCACATCTCAGGTGACTGCCAATGTAGTCCATGCTAACAAATGTCAATGTAGGGCCATTACCTATAAAGAGGTTAGCTGCAGCATTATAAATTTAAGATATTTTAATAAATAGGCCTATTATTTCCTTCCAAAACTACAAAACGTTATTTGGTAATTTAAAGAAAGTTGCAATTGATACTCAAAGGGTTATAAAATGTATTCTGAATTCACTTTTACTTCCGGGTAAAAGAAAAGACACAACTTTTACCTGGAAGTTGATATTTTTCAAAACATTGAACTTTACAGCAGGCTCTGAGGGATAAGTTTATGGAAAGCAGAAGTATTAGGATACGTTTTCATAACTCTGAGGACATCCTTCAAAAGCCATAATATTTGTATGTAAACGTAGTACTAATTTTCCAGGGATCCCTTCGAATGGGACATAAGCTGACCATGGAATGTTATACTTACTACTAACTATTTGTTTATGCTGGAAATTTTCTGACACAAAATGGTGCTAACTTCACAAGGCGCTTGTGGTGTATAACTTTATGGAGGAGTTTTTCTCCGTTGGAATTAATGTTGGCATATCAAATTATTTTTCTTATTGCTCTTTTCTTACTTGCTGCAGGGAGGTTAAGTGAAAAGAGTGGTCTACAGAATTGAAAATGGTCAACAAGAGTTATAAAAAAAATTATTAGTCTGTTCAAGCTGTTTTTGACTCTAGAGGTTCTGGATCTCAATGGCTCCCCCACGCCGCACAGCGCCACCTGTGTGCCCTCATCCCCGTGCTCGCTGACACTGCTGTAGGTTCGAGGCCCCTCTGCCTCGGTTGTGTTGCCTCGTTAATTGCTGATTGTACCACTGTTGTATTACTGTTGTCCTGTTCTTGCCCCCGTACCCCTTTTTGCCTTCTGTGCCCCTTATTTTTGCTTGCCTTGTGCCCCCTGCCTTTATCTCTGTGACCCGCTCCTCGCCCGTTTTTCCCGCCGCTGCGTCCCCTGCGGCCCCGCCCCCCTGCTCGCCCATTCGCCACCCCGCTCCTGCCTCCCAAATGCTCCTCCCTCCCACCTCCCCTTATACGGCGTCCGCTGCGTGGTGAGGAGAGCGACCCTTGACCCTGTTCACAGGCAGCTCGCTCCCCCACGCCGCACAGCACCACATGTGTTCCCTCATCTCCATGCTCGCTGCCACTGACACTGCTGTAAGTTCGAGGCCTCTCTACCTCGGTTGTGTTGCCTCGAAAATTGCTGATTGTTCCACTGTTGTATTACTGTTGTCCTGTTCTTGCCCCGTGTGCCCCTTTTTGCCTTCTGTACCCCTTCTTTTTGCTTGCCTTGTGCCCCCTGCCTTTGACTCTGTGCCCCGCTCCTCGCCCGTTTTTCCCGCGGCTGCGTCCCGTGCGGCCCAGCCCTCCTGCTCGCCCATTTGCCACCCCGCTCCCGCCACCCAGCTGCTCCTCCCTCCCACCCCCTCTTATATGGCGGCCGCTGCACGGCTGCGCAGGGGACACACACTCAGCAGGCGCACTGCTGGCGCGCCGAAGGCGCCTAAGGCAAGCCCATCTGCACCTGGCAACGCCTGGCCCGTGCCCAGCGCCAGACCCCCTGGTCCCCATGAACGCCACAACACCCGATGCCACTATGACGCCAACACCCTCCACGCACTCAACACCGTACGACCGCACACCTGCTTCCTGGCCGCCCCGAAGCACACCCAAGGACCCTTCTCCTGCTGGAGCAGCAGCTTCACCAGCCTCCGAGCCGCCAAATGGCCCACCAGGACAGGACGCAACCACCTCAAATGCATACTACTGAACACCCGCTCCGCACGCAAACACGCCGTCGAGCTCTGGGACCTGCTCGACACATCCTTCCCGGACGTCGCCTTCCTGACAAAGACCTGGATGAATGCCTCCTCAGCACCCGACATCGCCATAGCCATCCCGAACGTCTACAAGATCACCCGCAGGGACAGCACCAACGGAGTAGGAGGTGGAATCGCAATCATCCACAAGAACACCCTCAGGGTCTCGACCAGCACCGACGACACCCTCAGCACCGCCGAACACCTGCACTTCCAGATCCACCCGATCCCAACACCACCCTCGGAGGAACTCTCGTCTACAGATCCCCTTGGACCCCGAACTCAGTTCAGCGACTCCATCGCCGACTTCCTCAGAACACACGCCCTTGCCTACATGGACTACATTCTCCTCTGAGACCTGAAACTTCCACCTCGAGAACAACAACGACACCAACTCCACCACCCTGATTGACAACCTCGGACTCCGACAGCTCGTCACAACGCCCACCCACTCCGCTGGCCACACGCTTGATCCCATCTTCTCCGCAAGTCCCCACGTCACCCTCAGCCACACCACGAACTCCACTGGACCGACCATCACTGCATCTACTTCACCTTCACCTTCCGAAACCCCACCACGCACCACCGCACTCAACAGATCCCCCGCCGCAGCTGGAGCAAAATCACCGAAGACCAGCTAAACACCACCCTCGCCGAAGCCCAGCCCCCGACCCCACCGACGCCAGCAACTTCAGACGTTGGATCGACAACTGCCCCAACACTCTCGCCCCGATCAAGAAACCCTGCAACACACACACTAACAAGAAAGCCAGCTGGTTCACCACAGACCTCCAGGCCTTCAAGCAAACATGCCGTACACTAGAGAAGAAATGGCACCGCGAACAGACACCAGACAGCTACGCAGCCCACAAGAACGCCATCCGCAGACACCATTACCTCATCAGCCTCCTTCAAGGACCAACTCGACCACAACGCACACAACAGCAAAGAGCTCTTCAACATCATGAAGAACTCTTCAACCCCAGCTCCAACACCAACAACATCCCACCATCACAAGACCTGTGCGACTCCCTCGCCACCTTCTTTCATCGCAAGATTGCAGACATCCACGATAGCTTTAACAACCTGACCACCCCAACAAACACCAACACCTGCTCACCTGGACTAACATGAACAACGACGACACCATCCACTCCGGCTCCCTGTCAGACCCATGGCCTCACCACATCTTCAACAAAGCCAGCGCCGCCATCGCACCCCATCTCCGCAAGGCCATCAACATCTCCTTCGAGACCGCGACCTACCCGGAGAACTAGAAGCACGCCGAGATTAATGCCTTACTGAAGAAACCCAAGGCGGATCCTAAGGACCTCAAGAACGTCCGACCCATCTCCCTGCTTCCGTTCCCGGCGAAGGTCATCGAGAAGACCATCAACAGACAGCTGACCCGCTACCTCGAGGAGAACAACATCCTGGACCCATTCCGGGTTCTACAGCAACCACAGTACCGAGACTGCCCTCATCGCCGCCACCGATGACATCAGGGCCCTGCTGGACAACGGCGAAACTGCGGCCCTCATCCTCCTGGACCTATCAGCCACCTTCAACACTGTCTGCCACTGTACCCTACAACACAGGGATCTGAGACAAGGCTCTGGAATGGACCACCTCCTACCTCTCCGGCAGAACCCAGAGCGTCCACCTCCCCCTTTCCGAAACCTCCAAGATCATCTGCGGCATACCCCAAGGATCATCCCTCAGCCCGACACTGTTCAACGTCTACATGGCACCGCTCACCCACGTCACCCGACTGCACGACCTCAACATCATCTCCTATGCTGACGACACCCAGCTGATCTTCTCCCTCACCAAGGAACCCCTCACCGCCAAAACCAACCTCCACGAAGGAATGAAAGCCGTCACCGAGTGAATGAAGAACAGCCGTCTGAAGCTGAACTCGGACAAGACAGAGGTCCTCATCCTCGGCTCCACCCCCTCAGCCTGGGACGACTCCTGGTGGCCGTCCGCATTGGGAGCAGCACCAACACCCACCGACCACACACGCAACCTGGGCTTTATCCTCGACTCAACACTCTCCATGACCAAGCAAGTCAACGCCGTCTCGTCCTCCTGCTTCAACACCCTCCGCATGCTCCGCAAGATCTAGAGGTGGATCCCCACCGAAACAAGAAGAATGGTCACCCAGGCCCTCGTCAGCAGCAGGCTGGAATACGGAAATGCCGTCTATGCAGGAGCCTCGGCCAAACTCCTGAAACGACTACAACGCATACAGAACGCCTCTGCACGCCTGATCCTCGACATCCTGCACCACAGCCACATCACACCACATCTGAGAGACCTGCACTGGCTTCCCATCAACAAGAGGATCACCTTCAAGCTCCTCACCAACATACACAAGGCGCTCCACAATACCGGACCGGCATACCTTAACAGACGACTCACCTTCTACACCTCAAACCGACAGCTCCGCTCCGCCGACCTCGCCCTCGCCACCATCCCCCGCATTCGAAGAGCCGCCACCGGAGGCAGATCGTTCTCCCACCTCGCCGCTAAGACCTGGACCACCCTCCCCTCCTTCTACGGCAGACCCAGGACCTACTAACCTTCAGGAGGCTCCTCAAGACCTGGCTATTCGAGCAGTAGCAGCACCCCCCCCCCAGCGCCTTGAGACCCTCACGGGTGAGTAGTGGGCTTTACAAATGTAGTGATTGATTGATTGAATGGTTTGGTAGAAGAGTATAGTATTTACAACATCTTATTAGGCTACGAATATGTAGGTGTTCACAAGCAAGTGGTATGGAGGGGAAGCAGTAGAAATTAGAACAAAGAAATAGATTTGGAGCATGAAAATAATAGTTTTAGGTATATGCAACAAACTGTTACCCCCAAAATACACAAGATTATATTGTGACGTGGGCCAGAAGGTGGCCTACTGGTATGTGGTCAGACTGTGGGATGGTCCAGGCGCTCTTCAGGTACCAAATTGAGTCCCAGTGCAGACTGATGTATGGACACAGAGAGGCACATTTATGAAGGAAGGTTTGCCCAAGAAAATTCCAATAGATCTTTGGTCCTTGGATGCTGGGATGAGCTGCTGAACACAAGGGTCACGCAATGGTAGTACTGTTTCAAACCTACTGTATAATCAGAAGTGTAAAGTACAAAATTCCTTGATATGTATGACAATAAAGTGACTATCAATAAAAACAAGGTTATTGGTATTTACAAGGCTGTCCAATTGTTCAGTTTTCATTGCAGGGGAAGATCAATCAGATTGTTCTCTGGTGCTTCACTATTTAGACTATCCTTTTGGTGTTGTCAACGAGGTTTCAACCCTACTTGTAGTGTGGGGGTCTCATCAGGACAGAGTGTGCCTGGGGACTACGGGGAGTCTTGTCGTTTGGAGGAGCCAAGGTCAAGGTCTTCCTACCGGTGGATGAATTTGGGTATGGTAGTGTCACTTGGGGTTCCTTTATCACTCTCTTTTCCTCTTCTCAAGAAGATCACTCACAAAATCTAAAGCGTTGTAACGAAAAAGTATATGTTTAAAGTACAAAAATAAATCCTCCCTTTTTTACATAAATTTCCTAGTGTATCACAATCAAATTTAAAAAACGTGATTTGGCTGAATTAAGTTTAAAGAAAGATTTTCTTCTGGCTACTAACTCTAGACAGATGTGTTCTGTTCCATTATCATCCTCTCTTTATTAAAAAACACAGAATATACCTCTGATGATATGAATTTGTTTCCAAAATGAGTTCCATGTGAGCACTTGTCATAAGTTAATACTTAATACCCAATTTGCATGGACATATGGGTTGCTCTTGTTTTTTTAAAAAGATGACTGTAACAAGGCACTGTCTCATGCTTAGAGATTTCTTCTAGCATGTTAGGGAAATTAGTATGTATTCCTCTTCTATGGTTGACAACCTTTCAAAAAGAAAGTGCTACTGAAAATAATGATGGACCAGCCAGTCTAAATTGAGTGGTCAGTCGGACACTAGTTTTGTTGTTTCAATTCTTTATTGAGTTTTTCCATTACTGTAGCAAGAGAGGTACATTTAAAAAGAATGCACAGTCAAATCACCACACAGGGCAGGTAAACCAACAAGGTAAGATGCAAACCTATTATCCATTTGTAAACCAGGTCTCCATGAAAACCCCACAACAAATTAGGAGAAATATCAAAAATAAATGAGTATAAATCTTCAAGAACAGACACAGGAAGTGAGCTAGTATGCAACAAATGCTACTTAACAACTTAAAGGGGGGAGAAGGAAGAACACAATCATAAAGAGGGGAAAGGGAGTAAGGAAGCAAGCTTCCGCAGTGGGGGGAAGGAAAGGGGGAACACCCACATGTGAGGAAATAAAATAAGATGGCCATCTGTCCTCAGCGCCTTCCAGGCCAAGTCTTAACGACCCATCCCTACACCATGAAACTCAAGGAACCACCCCATCATAGAAAACAAACAACAATAAGGACCAAAGCCTGGGGAACCTCAAGGGGAATTGTCCTTGGAACGGAACTTAGGGGTCTGCATTGAGCATGATGTTGGGTTAGGTACACAGTAGACATCTTAAGTGTATGGGTGTGTTTGGCTCTTCAATCTTTAAGAAAAGATCCCCAAGCCTCTTAAAATATCTGCAATTTGTAATTAAGCATATAAATAAGGCGTTCAACGCATACCATGTTGTGCATGTTGTTCAACCAGGCCTGTAATGTGGGAGTTAGTGTTGATTTCCAGAGTCGCATAATTGCCAATTTAGCCACCCCTAGGGCAGCGGAGAGCCATGTTGAGTCACAAAAGGGAAGCCAGAAGTATCATGCAGGAACACTAACCAGGCAGTCAAAGGTATGTCTACCCCAAGATCTTTCCTCATTTGGTACCAAACTTGCACCTAGAAGGGTCTCATCCTGTCACATACCCATAACATTTTGACCATATTGCGATCCGTTATGCCACATCTCCATCGCCGTGAATCCACACTAAGAAGGGCATAGTGTTACCTTGCTGGTGACCAGTGCCAACGGTGGAAGATCTTAAAAAAGCTATTCTTACGGTGCATTTCCTGTAAACCTTTATTATAGTCCGCCAGTAGGGTATACCAGTCATCATCCAGGAATTGCATGTTAAGATGCGATTTCAACCAGGCCCGCAGTGCTGTGGATGTGGGAGAGTAAAAGCTAGAGTCCAGCAATGTGCTGTACAGCCCTCAGTAGTCCCCCATAGTTTTTCCAAGTGTGGATGTATTGATTAATGTTGGAGTTTGGGAGCTCAATATGCATCTTCCCCAGGATATATGGTAAGATGTGGGACAATTGAATGTATCTCCATAGCTGGGAGAATGAAATCGCAAATTTACGTCTCAAGTTAGGGAACGATTTGATGGAGCCATTAGAGACAAGGTCTTCAATGTGGTGAATACATTGAGTATTCCAAGTGGACCAGTGAATTTCCTCCCCACAACTGTGATGGCTGCATTGCTACAAAGAGGGGCTTTACAGTAAACACGGCTCGGTACTTTGTTCAGCCAGTGAGTCCTATGCCATGCGTACTGGGAAGTATGAATGATCGGGTTGAGGAGAGGAGTAACCAAAGGCATCGAGGTGTAGTAAATGCCAAGGTTCCCATACGTCTGCAAAATGTGATGCTCTAGCAACACCCATAAGGGTATGGACCTGGAAGTCAACAACCAGTACACAGAGTGGGCCAATTGTTGTGCTAATCATTATCCTTCCAGGTGTGGGAGACGTATGCTGCCCTTCTATGATGAGGTGTGGAGCATAGCTCCCTTTACTCTCGGTTTATCTGAACCCCAAGTGAAGCAGGAGATGGAGCACTGGATGCTCTGCAGGTAAGAAATCAATATAACGAGGGGCAGCATTCCAAAGATGTAGTTACATTTGGGGAGGAGATTCATCTTGATGATCTGAACCCTCCCACACATTGTCAGGGCAGACCACCTTTTAAAATCACGCACTATACGATCTACAAAAGGTTCGCACATTGGCCAGAACCATGTTTTCCAGACCTCGATTAATATGCAACCGAGATATTTTATAATGGACTGAAGCCATTGGAATGGTAGGCTACCCAGAGAGGCTGTCCTGGTGGATGGCATTAGGAACAGGGTCTCACATTTCGACCAATTCATCTTATAGCCAGAAAACTGGGAAGAAGAGTCCAATTGAGAGATCAGAGTCACTGTTGAGGCCAAGGGGTTTGATAATGTCAAGAGAATGTCATTCGCGTTGTAAAACTCATCCCATCTGTTGTGTGAATACCCTTAATGTTGTCATTGGATCGACCTGCAATAGCCAGAGGCACCAGAGCCAACAGGAACAGCACAGATAAGGGACACCCCTGTCTGGTGCCACGGTGGATGTCAAAATACGCAGAGTGAAAACCCCCACATGTGGCAGATGCAGTGGGAGCATAGTACATGCACCTGGTTAGTGTGAGAAACTTTTGACCTATGCCCTTCTTATCCATGGCCTGAAAGAGATGACCCCAATCGACAGGCTTTTTGGCATTCAAGGGAAGAAGGACCTTCTCTTCCACCTCGTCCCTCACCTGCCAAATAATATGCAAGAGAGTACGAAAATGATTGGTTGAAGAGCATCCGAGGACAAAGCCCACCTGGGAAAAGTCGATAAGAGTTGTGATAACTTTCTTCAAATGCGTCACCAGTACCTTTACTAAAATGTTAACGTCCTGGATCTTTCCCCAGTTTAGGGAGCCCTGGAATACGTGCCTGAGGAACTCAGCAAAGAGGTGCCTGTTGTCAGGGGCCTCCTGATAAACCGAGACTAAGATGAGGATGGTTTTGGCTTTGGTAGCTTTTTAAAATTCAGCCAGAAGGCCGTCCTCACCAGGAGCCTTCCCGGTGGGCACGAAATTGATTGCCAAGGTGATTTTCTCCACTGAGATTGGTGATCTGCATTGGCAGTTTTAGGGTGTTAAATAAAGTGGAATATATGTTTGCGGCTGGGGCGTTCCAGTCATGTATAGGCATGCATAATATTTCTGAAATTCTGCCACTATTGCCGTCTGATGGGTGACGAGCATCTGGATTGCAAATGGCAGGAATAATCCTAGAAGAATTTTGATGGCGGAGTTGGTAAGCCAACAACCTACCCGCCTTGACACCTCTTTTGTAATGTGTCTGCCATATGCCAAAGAGACTTTTCTCCGCCTCTTTGGGCCAGAGAATATTTAATTGGTATTTAGCCAGTGGAAGCTCCTGGACCAGGGACGGGTCTGAAGAGGAAGAGTAGGTAGGAGACAGGTACCCGATCCTTGCTTTCAGCTATCGCCTGGATTCTAAAATCCTCTATTTGGTTAGCGCCAAATCCCTCATCAGCATACTGCTAAGCACGGCCATCACTGCCACCCACAACATCTGTGCCAAGTTCACCGAGCCCCTATTATCTTCCAAATATCTTTCTACATATTCTGCAAGGCAACGTTTTGCCTCAGGTCCGTATTATGGGAGATATTGAAGCGCCAAGATCCTCACGGGGATATTTGCAAACCCAGGTCTAAATACAGCTCCATAAGGTCATGATCCGAGATGCCACAAGGGGTTATGTTTGCATCTGTTAAGTGTTGGGTTACTAAAGAGGTACAAAGGAAGTAGTTAATGCAAGTCCAAATGTTTTGGGGGCAAGAGGAGAAGGTGTAGTCTCTGGCTTGTGGGCGCATGAGTCTCCAAGGGTTGCAGATAGCATGATCCTGCATTAAGTCTCGTAGGGCATGCCTGTCCCCATCATGGTGCGTGTCTGGCCTGCCCAATCTGTCCAAGAAAGGGGCAAGTTTAACATTCCAATCCCCTCCAAAAAATGACTCTAGAGGTGCGAAATGATGTTATTTATGTTATGTTATTTAAACTTGTCACGCGCGTAAACACCCTGAGGTGTCTTGGCACTGAAGTGATATGCAAACACAACTGGATCACAGCCTAATTCTGGAAAAAACATGTTTTAAGACTCTTTCTAAAAGATGATAAATAATTCGCAGATCTAATGTGCATCGGGAGAGAATTCCAAAGTTTTGCGGTTCCATAAGTCAGGCTTGGGCCACCCCAATTGGAAGTACGAAACCTGATATCAGCAACCTACCAATCTTAGAAAGAAACTCAGTCTCTGGGGCATAAACAGAGCCCACATTTACAGTCATCCCCTATTTTGAGTGCTTGGAAAACACATAGCTACCATTGATGTTTGATCAGGTATGGATGGTTGAGGTGTGTTCTTGAAGGAGAGCAATGTCAGGTGTGTGTTAGCCCAAAAAGGTAAGAATTTTGTATGAACCAGTCTCTGTTCGACGCCGCCATAGCAGGTCATTACATATTTATTAATCCTGACTGTGTACAGATTCGATTCTCTTTGGTAGCCGTTTTTGCGATAGAGTTTTATGTATTGTGACTTATTTTAGTCAGCCTGATACTCATTTTAGCCTTGGTTATTTTATACCACGCGGCCATTGAGAGTCATTATATATTTCTTTTGGTCCTTATGTGAACTGTTTTGACTTTCTTGACATCCGGTTCTATGGCACTCATATACGTATTGTGCTGCTTTGTAACAGACTTAGACTCATTTTTGTCTTTGTTGATGCTTTTTTGTTTGCATTTTTTGTCTCTTCTTTCTCGTTTTTAGATACTATTCGCGCTCTTGTTTCTACTCATACAGAGCGACATCACAGGCACCCCTTATGATATTCTTTGGATTTCATTATAGATAACCTCTTTTTGTTATATAGGTATGTTACTTACATATTTATTTCTTTAGGACTAGGCATTTCCTGGCTTTTTATCATACCTTTGTTATTCTCATGTTTCGCTTTTTTTTTGTCAATCTAATTATTTATCAGACATTCTTTTCACATTTCTGCTCTTCAATTTCCTTTTTTCCATAATTCTTGATCTCATTCTACCTCCTCACAGAGATCTCTTTCTAAGTGACAAGGGTTCTTGGCATTTCGAGACTTACTATCTCACACCCTGGTGTTTTTACTTATCGGGACGTTGGCCTCTTTTTCGTGACTTTTGGTACTATGCCTATAATTGACTGGTTTCTTTCTTCACTTATATTTCTTCGGTTGGTCTTCCCAGATCATATTTTTAAATGTACTTATACTTATGTTCATGCTTCATGTTTTTAGTATTGTGACATATTGTATTTGCTTATTTACAGCCTTGAGAAAGTCTGTAGTACGAATATTGTACTGACGAAACACGTGTTGGCTGTTCTGCCTTTGGACTCTGACTTTGATATAATTATCAAATAAAAGAAAGTTTGGCACCACAAAACTTGGACCTTTCATCATACTGTATTGGAACAGGAGATTTCTACAGATGAACTTTTTGAGATTTATACATATCTGTCTCTATGTCTGAATAACGCATGATTGTACTATTGGTTATTCGACCTGACTTGATCAATATTAATTGTGGTTGTGCTGCAATAGCTATATATT
Source organism: Triturus cristatus (assembly GCF_964204655.1). Taxonomy (NCBI): domain Eukaryota; kingdom Metazoa; phylum Chordata; class Amphibia; order Caudata; family Salamandridae; genus Triturus; species Triturus cristatus. Next base: position 317,121,953 of record NC_140586.1, on the reverse strand, counting down.
TTTGCATGTTATTTAGGTAGATTTTTATCTACCTTATTGACACTTTTGGGTAGTGAGTGTCCATAGCTAACTAAGCACCCAAATTCTATTTTCATATACATCAACTTATTTTACGCCTCTTTAACTTAACTGTTGACAAGTGTGTGTGTTTTTTGATGTGCAGGACTTTTCCTTTTCAGGAACACCACTACCCTCTTTCATTTGTAAGAATTTTCTTCCGTTTGATGAAATGTGTCAGGCCGTGTACTTTGAGGCAAAATACCTTCAAGGGTCTTTGCGGCAGGGAAAACGCCATGAGAACGATATGTACTGAAGTGCCATGATGGCAAGTCTCAATGGGGAAGTCAGCCGGCAGGCAAGAGGCTCCCCAGGAGCTGGATACTAAGAATAGAGAAGCTAGAGTTGTGTTGCAAAAGGGGTGTAGGAGAGGATAGGTGTGGGCGTGGTGGGAGAGGTGCTTGGAGAGAAAAAGCTACCAGAAATGTCCGGAATAAGTGGAGCAACTGGTGTTTAGGGCAGAGATAGGTCCTGGAACCATTAAGAGACCCTCAAAGACCCAGAAATTGAACCTTGGAACGGGGTGAAAGAGGAGGCACTAGTACTTAAGGGAGTGGTGAGCAAACTCAATCAATCAATCAATCAATCAGGGGGTTTAAAGCGTGCTACTCACCCGTGAGGGTCTCAAGGCACTGGGGGGCTTGAGGAAGGGGTTGCAGCTCAGAGTCAGCTGAAAAGCCACGTCTTGAAGCTTTTCCTGAAGGTGTGCAGGGTAGGGGAGCATCTGACGTTCACCAGGAGCTCGTTCCAGGTCTTTGCTGCGATGTAGGAGTGGCTCTTCCACCCTCTCTGGTTTTGTGGATGTGCGGGGTTTCTGCTAGGGCAAGGTCAGTGGAGCTGAGGTTTCTTTTGGGTATGAGGAAGGAGACTCTTTAGTTGAGGTGTTTGGGTCCGGTGTTGTGGAGGGATTTGTAGGCGTGGGTGAGTTGCTTGAAGGACACTCTCTTCTCGATGGGGATCCAGTGGAGGTCTCGCAGGTGTTGGGTGATGTGCTCATGCCGTAGGATGCCTAGAACGAGTCTGGCCACAGTGTTTTGGATGATCTGGAGTTTGCTTAGCAGAGAATTGTTGAATCCAGCTTAGAGGGCATTTCTGTAGTCCGGTCTGCTTGTTATGAGAGCATGGGTGATGGTCTTTCTGGCTTCAGGGGGATCCACTTGAAGGTCCTGCGGAGGAAACGGAGTGTGTTCAAACAGGTGGAGGCGATTGCATTGATCTGTCGGGTCATGGTGAGGGAGGAGTCAAGTATGAGGCTGAGGCTCCGGGCGTGATCTGTGAGGGTGCGGGGGAGTTGCCGATGGTGGTAGACCACCAGGAGTTGTCCCAAGCTGAGGGGGTGGGTCCAAGGATGAGGACTTCTATTTTTTCCGAGCTGAGTTTCAGACAGCTGCTGCACATCCAAGCAGCGACGTCTTTCATACCTTCTTGGAAGCTGAGTCTGGTGGTTTCGGGGTCCTGAGTGAGAGAGGATGATCTGGGTGTTGTCGGAGTAGGATAATATGCTGAGTCCATGCTGTCTAACGATGGTGGCGAGGGGGGCCATGTAGATGTTGAAGAGCGTGGGACTGAGCGATGATCCTTGGGGTACTCCGCAGTTGATCTCTGTGGGTTCGGAGAGGAAGGGCGGGAGTCTGATCCTTTGGGTTCTGCCAGCGGTGGTGGAAACTCATTGTGGTCCGTATGGCTGGGAATAATGCGCTGGAAGGGGAAACAACAAGGAAAGGAGATAGCCCCAAACGCAAGAGATGGGAGTGCATCACCACAGAGCCCAGGGGTTTCAGTCTAATGCACCATATCAATACTATCTCTATTTCCCTCCAGCCTCCCACCTCTGTAAAAAGAAATCAGCATTAAATTAATAACAATATACAACACATCAGATGATCCACAACATTTATTCCCCATGCCATTGTGCAATCACGAAGTAAGAAGAACATAGGAGGTAAAAAGTTGCCCAATTACACAAAAGAAGATTTAAGGCTCCAATACACCCTATAGCACAAGCACCACCGGGTGCAATCAGGGTCCCATCAAGTCATCAAGGCCTCAATACATCTCTTGGATGGAATGACTTATTTGGATCGTCACCGGGCAACCTGTGACCAGATTTGCGTGACTGAGTCCCAGCCTTTAAGTTCATCCAAAGAAGTAGAGACCCCCCTTGGGTTGCGTCCTGCCAGGGCAGGGATGAGGAGGTCAAGGGAGCCTCAGAGGGAGTAGCCTCCATGTTAGTGTCGTCTAAGGCATCCAAAAAGGACTCCAGAAGGTGGTATTCAGATGTTTTGCCCTGAAAAGTGATGATCACTGTAGCATGTTCCAGCAAATCATATTTAATGTCCTTCTTCTTAGGCTGAGGGTGAGGAGTCAAGCACTGTTTCTGACTGGTGTTGGAATGGCCAGACAAATCTGCTATGAACAGAATTTGAGTGTTCTTGTGCCGATATGGGCAGTATTTTTTGGCTTCCTGGAGGATCTGATCTAGCATGCTGATGCCATACACAACATGCCAAGACATGAGGCGGATGATGATCGTCTGGCACACTACTGTAGTGAACCCTGTGAGCCCTATGGAATTCCAGTGGTGGGTCAAAGGTAAGGTTCAGAAAATCAGGGATCAAATCACCCAAGAAGTGGAGCATATCATCCTTCTCAATGTGCACCGGAAGGAGTTGGAGGTACCAGATATCCTTACCCCTGTCCGGAATAGCATTGAGGTGCAATTCCACATCCATCTAGTGCCCCTCAACACTAGACAGTCTGGCCTGAAACAAGTTGATGTCATTTCACAAGGACAGTACTTCCAAGTTTGTTGCAGAAACCGTGTAGGACATCTGTGCAATGGATCCTTTAATCTCAGCCAGTTCGGTTTGGAGGGAGTGCTGAGGGCCGACTCCGGGTAAGCAGGGGCAGAGGAGGAATTGGTGGATGGCGCCCTGACCTGGGCTACATCAGCCATGGCTTCTGGGAGCATGGGCTAACTAGCAAGTCTGGATTTCAACATGAAGGAGGTAGGTTGGTGGTCAAGACAGGCGCAGAGGGTGAGATAACCCAATATGCCGGAGTTTGTCAGGAGGTACAAGACGACAGCAATGAAAGGGCGTATGGCTCACCAGTGGAAGCAATGTGTCACGGCTTTATAATCTGCCGTTGACCCTCAACTCTAGCTGGCCTCCTAGTACTGTTGCAGAAATCGAGAAGTGACACTCAAATGGTGCTCTTCGCCCAAGAAACTGATCTGGTTACCAATTTCCAACGCAAAGTACAAATTAAGGTGACTGCGCTGTAAGTATCCCAGTTCTGGAAACTGCTGTTCCTCAATAAAACCCCACGGAACCTGCTGTTACATACTCGGACAGAAGTACCGAAAAAACAATACTGAACCTCCAAAATTACAGATACTTTCAGGTTGTGGCTTTTGTACTTAAACTGGATGGCAGAATATCTACTATTTCATCTGCAATTGTGTACAACTCTCAAATGCATACGTTAGAGACAGTTTCCAACTCCCAACTCATTAGTGTAATTAAAAATCTCCCCTATGATACCTCCAACTGCTCCTAGTGACCAGGGACAAATTCGCTGTATAAGAACTTCCTCATTGAGCTTGAATAATGAGGAGTACTTGGCTAAAGGCAACCTTCATTGAAGTTACAGCTCTTGGCCAGATGGTGGCGGTAAATGCTTTCTCTTCACAACGTCTTAACGGTTTCCAGCGCTCTGCATGCCTCACACGGGAGGGGAGATGACCTGCCTGCTTAACTCGACATCGAGTCCACTCACTATGAAGTATGAAAACAGCTCCTCGGACTTCAATTACACCGACCCCTTCGGCAGTATCCATTTTGGGTCTTATCTAATAGGCAGGCGTCCGTCCACTCCCCCGGGAAAGCTAGGGACGAGCTGTCATTTTCTTTGGCATCCAGCACACGCCCCCCGACACTGTTTGTGGCTGCATCCACCCGTCCAGCAAACATCCAGCAGGCATGCGTAGCGGCAGAGCCAGTGGAGACTACATTGCTGGGAAGGCTGCCTTGCCTTCTGTTGCTCTCACAAAAATGCTGCAGACATCTACTGTCCGTTATTGGCAACCTCTAAAACTACGTACAAGAATTGGTACAGAGTTCCTCTAGAGTCATAAGGAAGAGAAGAAGCGATACTGTCAAGTGTGTTGGAGTAGAAATAACCCCACTAGTAGTGCTACGGAGAGAGAATTCCCCTTATCGGAACTAGGGCTCTCACACACCCAGCAAGCTAGGTGTCATGCTTCATCATATGAGCCTGCCCCTCATCAGGTCGACGCTGCAATCCCTGACGGGCACCCGAACCGGGACTCTTTGTCGGGGATCTTTTGTTTCTACTGGTAGGTGCAGTGGGGGTGAGGGGCCTAGTATGTGTAGATGTGAGTGTAGGTGAAGTGAATCTAAAATAGGTCAGTTAGTCCAAACAATGCTTTTATTATGACGGTAAACTGCCTAATTAAAAGGGGGCGAGAGGGGTAATAAGACTAGGAGTATTGTATCTAGCTGTGTATACCCTACTCTCAAGTGATCAACATGTTTCGTGCCATGTATGTCGTAAAGATCTGGGCACTTCCTCAGGATCGGTGGAAATACTATCTACACTAAGTGGATAAGTGAAAAATCTAAATACCACTATGTCTAGTTAGTAACCGGCAATGAAAAATTGGGAAACAGATATGAACAATACATTAGGGTGCACTCACACAGTATAAAAACTAATCATCAGTTGAACAATTTTTCAAAGAGAAATAGTCCCAGTGAGCAATTCAGACTAGGAGGAGACACGATCAAAACATAGTACCCTACTGGCTATCAGTGAGTTATGTAATGCCAATGTTGTCTTAAGAAGGTTAAAAACTAATAAAGGAAAGAAAGAGCAGTACGGTCAAGAGTAAAACTCACCTAAACTGTTGGCAAGAATGGCTTGCAACAGTTGCCGGCGGAAAATAGGACTCCAATTGGGTCCTAGAATTGGGAATGTAAAGGGGCACTAAGTAAAGCACTGAATAAAGGAGAGCCTGCAATGAAGGAATCACTGGACCTATTGTAGGTGTATGGATTGGGATAAGGGTCACAGACCTGGTGACCAGACCAAGGTGGGCTAATCATGTAGCCTAGATCAACCAGGGACCCAGATAGGGCTGTTGTTTAAATTCAAAAGAAAATTCCGTCAAAGCCAGGGTTGCACACTCCACTATGAAAGAGACCGGAGTAGGTGAAGACCACTCCAATGCCTGTAATGCAGTTTCAATAACTGACAAGGTGGCTCTCTGGCAAACATCCATCTGGCATGTGTAGCGGCAGAGCCAGTGGAGACTACATTGCTGGGAAGGCTGCCTTGCCTTCTGTTGCTCTCACAAAAATGCTGCAACCTCTAAAACTAACCTTATATGAGGATGATTATTTTTAACATAATCCATTGCCCTGGTAGTATGCCCAGACTAAAGCAACAGGACTCTGTGATGGAAAAAAAGACAACTGCTTGAAAATCACAAAATGGCTTGTTATTAATACTTATGCCCAACAGGAACGAAGCATAAAAGTACTGTTTGGTTGTGCCATAGGATTTTGGCTATCATGCACATGCCCCGAGACTGAATCCTTACCACATAGGAACCCGATACGTAGTAGGGTTGTCAGGAATGCCGAACAATTCTGTTGTCAGTCACTCAAAATGTGACTATTAAAGGTACATTGAGAGACCCTGGATTTGAGATGTGCTTGTGGTTATGACCAATGCAGTCAGGTGAAGGGGCATAATTCTTTCTATTCGTTGACTTTGGTCTGACAAACCCAAACACCGCACCTCCATGATACTCATATTCAGCTGGCACATGTGCTAGCATAAAAGTATTGGCTACTCATAAATGTAGTACAAGGGTTTTGGTCCAAACTGCCATGTTCCAAACGATTCCATGCTTTCCTGTCTTACTTACAGGACCGCACATGACGTAAATGTAAGCATGTTCTAACTATGGAATAACTTTACCTCATAATTCAGGATAGACTCATTAAAATACATACTTTAAATGGCAACATGATTCAGGTTTCTGTGTAATTAGAACATCTGCTTCTCTTTTCTAGGGCACATTGAGCTCCCACCACTGGAGAAATGCATGGAGGATATTGCTAAGAAGAGCAACGTGATAAAACAAAGGTAATAATTGTTCCATAAGGAATGTATATGGCTCCAACCTCAAACTCCATCCCTTTCCATCATACACTCCAAGATAACTGCTTGAGCATTCGCAAAGAGTATTTCTTGGTTTATGGCCAGTTACCTGTAAATGAGACTCAAGGATTATCTTCAGCTTGATGGGACCAGGTCTTGATGCCCCATCATGTACGGCACTAGGCTACACCTTCTGACTCTCTTCTTTCCCCTTCCCAACCAGCTTGGAGTGCTTTAAAAAAAAAAAAAAAAAATGAACAGAGTTTTACATAGCGCAAACTTGACCTGAATCGGGTATAAGAGCGCTTTACATAGCACCAGTTGCATTACATGAGGACACATTCATTTTTGCTAGGCACGGGTAGATTAAGTGATTTGCCTAGAATCACAGGATGTTCAGTGTCATTGCAGAGACTCAAAACCAGTTACCCAGATTCGAGGTCGACCGCCCTAGCCGTTAGGCCAACTCTTCTCCCAGTTGTGTAAGTACTCTACAAAAATCATTAAATGATACAGAATGCTATAGACTTCTCTGGATATTAAAAATTGTATTTTCATTTCTTTCAACTTGGTAAACATTTAAAGGGGTAGCTACTTCGATAATGTACGTGTTGTATGTGTCTGGTTGGGAAAACCTATTAGTTTTTAAGAAAGCCCTCACCCACCAACCTAGTTGGTGGCATGCTTCATCATCGGGCCCCACCCGAGGCACCGAATGTGCCTCAGGTGTGCTTCGACGCCTGATTACAGCGGAGCAGGATGTGTTAAATGAGTGTGCAGTGAAGGTGTTTAGAGTGGGGTTAAAATGCTGTCCTAGAGGTCCCAAACGGTTAATTTATTGGTGAGCCACAGGCAGAGTTCAAAGCATGGCTTTTGGACGTGGTAGGAGAGACTTATGGTCTCCCACGTCCAGTGTGGTCAACTAGTTTCAGCCAGGCCTTTGGTTAAAACTGGCTTTTGTCAGGACCTATGTGTGAGGGGGTGAAACAAGGGACTAACGTGTTGTAAGCACCCTATGTGAAGCACTCGCTAAGGTGCTGTAATTGTAAGAGGTTGCCTTTATTACCCTGAACCCAACTAGACATTTCTACCCTATGACTAAGCAGTAGACATTCTTCCAAGTAAGAGTTTTCCATATAAAATGACAAGTAATGACTCGAGCTTTTAATAAATGTTGTGTTCTTTCATTAAGGTATGGGACCATCGAAGGAAATGCTTTTCAGATCGAGTTTATCTAATACATTGACGAGCTTGCTTCAGAGATCGGCCTCAAGCCTACTTTCGTCCACCTTCTTCTGAGTGATCCCAGACTGGCACTGGAAGTCTTCTTCAGTGCTTTCACATCACCACAGTACCGACTGACTGGTCCGGGGAAATGGGAGGGAGCACGGAACGCCATACTGACCAAGTGGGACCGGGTAGTGACACCCATGAAGATGCGGGTGGTGAAGAAGACCAAGAGGTCTCTCCTTTCCACCATGCTTGGACTTCTCGGTCTCTTTGCTTCCTTCTATTTTATATTTACATAAACATCCTAGAAGCTGCACTGCTTTCCAGGTAGAGCTTCTTTCAAACATGGCCCATGGCATCTGGTATCTGTCAAACCTATCTCTGCAGGACAGGGCACCTGGAATTGCTTCAATGTCAGTCACTCAATCCCTGGCAGCACAGCACGCAGAATAATATACTGCATCACTAAACACTTATAAGGTCCCAAAGGACACTGCACTCCAAACCAAAACACACATGTAAAAGACATTGTCATTTAAGACACCAATAGCTCTAACTCTCACAAATGTGAGACCTATTGCATTGCAAATGCCTGTTCTAGAGTGTGTTATGCAAAATGGTTTTAAGTAAACAAAATGAATCTCGCTGAGGACACAGTGAACCTGCTAAACCAACAGAGAGCAAACAGGAAAGGGCCTGCCTTAAACCAGAGAGGCTGAACTAATCCAGGTAATTATGTGATTACCAGAAGCCAGCCTCTGAATACTTACACCGTCAGCGAGTTGCAAATTTACAAGGTGAACAAGTCCAACAAACACTAGAAACAAAATTGCTTATACCTACAAGTCTGAATCTCGGCCTCGGCACTAGAGTCAAAATCGTGTGACTCTGGGCAAATCACTTAATTTCCCTGCACCCAAAATTACACATTTCTCTCATAGATCCCGACCGCTCTAACCCACTCCCACCCACCTGGCTTTAAAAAAATAAAAGTTAACGTACCCACTCCGCTGGCTCGCCTCCTTCGATCCTCTCTGCTTCATCAGTCTATCAGCGCTGGTGGCAGTGTTGCCAGATTTTTAGACCCGTCCCAAGCCCAAAGCCGCTCAAATATAAGCCCAAAATAAACCCAATCAGACCAGTTCCAGCCCAAAAACCAGCCCAAATTAGCAAGTCTCCAATTATGCACAAATTGTCATCAGAAACAATTTTAACGACAAATATACATTCTATTCAATATACAGATGGTGGGAGGGTGTTAACTTGGCACCTGCCTTAATGCTATTAATTTTTAAGACCAGTTCTCACTGCGACTTCTAAGAGCCCCTGCAGCTCCACTCTGCCTATTGCTTAAAGATTCAGCCCCCCCCCCGAAATCAGCTCCAGTTCGAGAGGCAAACAGTGTGCGTCAGTGCACACCTTGGCATCAGCAACGTGGTGAAGCACGGAGTGTCAGATCCATGCCAGGAGAGTGGTAAACAGATGCACGCAGTGCGGCCAGCAGGTGCGTGCGAGGTTGGGTGGCCCCTGCACGGCCGTTTTCGAAGCTGGGCTGGCCTACGAACAACCGATGTGGTCAGTTTTGGTGTGGGTGTTAAAACACTCTTTACCTACGTCAACTTCCTGGCATCTATCAATATTCATCACTTCGTACAAATAGGGTGACCAACTGGCATGGGTGCAAATTCAGGACGGTGAGTGTAAAAATTCAGGACAAAGGGTCAAAATTCAGGACAAAAATTCAGGACGGGAGGTCAAAATTCAGGACAAAACTTCGGGACAAAAGGTACGTTTTACAGACACATCAAAGGAGGTCGCGTAATAGTGTATAAGTAATTCCATCTATATCCAAACATTCATCCATTTGAAAACGTGCGTATCTTTCCATCCATCATTTCACTCATCCATCCCTCCTTTCACTCATCCATTCATCCACCCTTTCCATCCGTACACTCATCCATCCACTCTTCCACCCAACCATCTACTCATCCATCCAGCCATTTATCCACTCACCCATCCAGCCATCCTTTCACTTACTCATCCATCCACCCAGTTACTCATCCTACCACCCAGTCCCCTTTTCAGTCATCCATTCATCCTCCCTTTTTCTCTTAATTGACCCTTTCACTTAGCCATCCTTCCTTTCTTCAATCCACCCATACTTCAACTCATTCACTCATGAATCCATCCATTGACCCTATCACTCATCCATCCATTCACTCACCGATCAGCCACCCTTTCACTCATCCATCCATCCTTTCGCTCATTATCCATCTATTCACCCTTCCATTCATCCATTCACCCTTTCACTAATCCATCCAGCCATCCACCCATCCCTTACTCACTCGCCCACCTTTTCCTCTTGATTATGAACTGAGCCTTTGTCTGCAGAATTGCAGACAGAAGATGCCCATCAAGAATTTCGCCCTTGCTGTCTTCCTAAAGCAAGGGGTGGGGTGGGGGAGGGTTCACTATGCACCTGCACATAGGCAATCTGAAAAAGTGGAAGTCATGAGTCATGCATGATGCACAGTGCCAGGCCATGAGGTGATTATGACATGGTGTTTCCAGGGCTTTAAGCGGGATGAAAAAACTGGGGGTCTCTCCAAGGGGTGTGTCTGATGTAATTAATGGTGTTGCTTAAAACAACTAAGCTAAAAATCTGTGCTTAGCATTGTGTGTCGCCGGACTGGTATTTTGCCTCTTCTGTCATTGCATCCAGATATATATCACAACAAGTAACGTTACACCTAAAACAAGCCAGAACCATTTGCTTTGTTAATGGTTGTTAGTTTCATAAAATAAAAATGCAGCAACCATGGCTTAATTGAATATAATATTGAAACTGCACTTTTCTAAAATGATGAGACGGAAAGAATTCCCTGCCCCAATCTCCACTCTGTTTCCCCCCCCCCCCACCCCCCCGACATTTGGCTCTAGTTGCGTCTCTGACTCACTCACCTGAGGTCGGGGCGGGCGTCGAAGTCCGGACTCAGCAACTGCGGGTGCGGACCACAGTGGGCGGCAGCAGCAGGGACACCACGTGCATCCGGCTCCAGTCCAGTCCAGTCCAGTCCAACTCCTCATGAATCCATGATGCGTGAATAATCGATGCGTCCACTCCTGTCCTGGGCTGGCGCGAGCCGAAAGTAAGAGCTCCGTGACTCCGTTAGGTCACGCACCGTGACGCCAGCATAGAGAACCGCAGGGGCTGGCCCAAAAATGAAACCCAGGGCCGTCATTGGTAGCGTTTTCGCGCGCTACTGGATTGACGGCCCTGGGGACCCCCACATTGGCCCGCACACGACGCATGTGCAAAGAGCACTGAACGCGACGGACTCCTCGGGACCTCGAGGTCGGCGCCTGCCCAGGCCACAAAATTGCGCACAACCTTTCAAATCTAGCCCAAAAAGTAGCCCCCCGCCAGGCATGGTTTTTTCCCGCACAACTGGGAAAAAAGTCGCCCAATTGTGCGGGAAATAGCCCAATCTGGCAACATTGGCTGGTGGTCTCTGCAGCAATTTAAGTCTCCAGTCCAATCTAGGTGCTGCTCTCATGCTGTTAATAATGTTAATGGGTACCAAACAATATGCCAATGCTACAAATGGCTTTTGCCAACACTTTTTTTCGTGTGTATTGACTTAAACAATTACACTTTAGACTACTTTTTCGGTCAGATTTAATCAGACAAAGGTAATTCAATTACATTACATTTCCCTTTTAGAACATCCGATACTTCCTAGTCCCAAACCACACCGTGGTGTCCACAATAACTTTACAATTACTTTTTTTGTTATGAATACAACAGTTTTTTGAATTTTTTTGACACCTTCTAACAATAAACAAAATTACACAAGAACATTCAACTCTTTTCAGCATTCATACCCACTCATACCCATTCGTATTCTTCATTTTATACAAAACAAACTCAGTGTAAACGTGTCAATGACACGTATAGGCCATCCATAAAAACAGTGTTCTTGTATTTTTTAAAAAACACTTTGTTCTTTGTTAAAGTCTTTTTGCCAATTGATTGGCCTTAACTAGTAAGGTCTACGCGTTTCGGAACCCTTTTCATCCTGGGATCCTCGTCAGGACCATTGTGCGCTAAAAAAGATAAGCAAGAGAATATTGTTTACCCAATGCCCTGTCTCTTTTTGTCTCAGGTAACTGCGCTGTATTTAAAAATCTCACCTGCAGTTTGAATGCAGTCTGTAACTCGCAAGGGGATTTGATGAACTAAACGTCAGCCTCTGCCTACAAAGCCAAAAGTGAAAATTCAATCAATTCCTAAAGCCCTCTCATACTGTCATGGGTTAGTAGTCTCTTAAAGTCACAATGTGCATTATTAACTGTTGGTTGCTTACTTTAAGGTGTCAATCGAGGTGCAGTATATCCGATGTCTCAGGCCAAAAAACGTCCGACGCCTCGATGAAAATGGCTCTGTCACAGTCCGTGCGTTGCAATGGCTTCAAAGTTGCCAATTGCGTTCGTGGCACTGCGGGCCAAAAAATATCATACGTGAGGGATTTCTCAAAGGATCAGTTGGAAGTTCTGTGAGCAGTATATGGAACAACAGTTGGTTTCAGCCTTACCTAAGTGGAACGAACTTCCCGCGTCTCAGTGGGGTTCATACACGCGGCTGCTGTGCTTCGTTTCTGCTTCCGTAGATTTTCGCCATTAAATCTTGACGCATAACGCGAGAACATGGCGTCCGGGTAGTGCTTTATGGGAAATGTGGTTCCCGGTCTGAGTTTGTACTTACTTTTCAAATAGCACTGCCTTTTTAACATGAAAAAAACTTTATTAGTCTGCCAAATAAACAGCAGAAAATGACGTTGTGATGCATAATAGCAAACCGCTACTGTGTTATAAACGGATCAATGAGATCTTTGATGTAAATAAGGTCCAACAGCACGTGTGAATCAAGCATTAACTTCTATTGTTCACCTGGGCAATATGGTAAAAGAACTCATTTATTTTGTAAAAATACCGAAGCGTGTTGCCGCAGCGCTATAGTTGGTACTATTGTGAGACTGTGGTCCATATCGCTATAAATATTTTTGATTCCTTTTCTTCTGGTCCATAGGATGTCCTTGATTTTTTTAAATGGGTTGTCCAACAAAAAAAATAGAAAAAAACTGTTTTATTATAGAACATTCTGCCCATATTATGGTTCTCTACTATGATGTTGGTATGCTTATTATCCTCATTCTATTGGACAAGAGAGGTCGAGAATTGGCCATCTTTTTGGCAGAGGTATCCTAGTGTATATGCATTTTGTCGCCCTACTGTATGGGCGCTCCCGTTAGTGATGTCCAATGTCTGTCACCTGTCTTTATTGTGAGAGTTATTACAAGTTGTAAATTTCTGAAAGTTCTTTTAGGCCGTCCACTGAAGTGTTAAATTTAATAATCAACATTGCTTCCCGTCTCAATAGTTTGGAGTCCAGATCACCGCCTCTGGCGTCTTGTTCGACTTTAGAGATAGTTGTCCATTTCAAATCTCTTTCCGTAGGGTTTTTTAAGGACCAATGGTTGACCAAAGGTGCATTTGAAACTTGTTTCCGAATTCTTGATTTATGTTGCTGGATTCTGTGTCTGATTTCTTGATTGGTCTTGCCAATATACAACTTATTGCAGGGGCACAGTATTCCATAAACCACGAATTTGGATTTGCAATTTGAAAACATATCGTGCTTCCAGTGGATTCCATTATGTGAGAACAGATCGCCTTCTATAGTTGACTCACAGCATGTGCATGTCCCGCATTTGTGATGCCCATGGATAGGTGGCAAATTCAAAAAGCTTCTGATTGGGGGAGGAGCCTAGCGCGCAACCAAGATGGCCGCTTAGGCTTGTGGCTCCCGAGGGCCTCCGCAACCTCCCACGTCTATCCTGTCATAATCCTGGTTTTCTAGAGGGGCTTTTGTCTATGATCTTGCGCTAAGGTGCCACTCGTTTTCCAAATCGAAATCGGACTCCGGGAACCGGACTGGTGGCGATCTGAAGTTTGCGGCCTTCTCCGGCCTTGGTCCCGAACTCGAGTTGGTGAGGTGCCCGGGTGCGAAGTGAACAACAGCGGCATGCCAGTCGGGGCCTGCCCCGGACCCCGTGCTTTCACTTTCGGTTTCGAGTTGATCTGCGGAAACTGACGTCGGGACTTCGGGTAAGCAGCGCCGAGGACGGAGTGCATGGCCTGATTCTCGAACTGTAAACGGGCCTATTTCAGTTGGTGGCCCGGATCTCCTGCATTGGTCGCCTGGCCTTCCTCCGGGTGCTGGAGGGTGCTGACCTTGGTGGTCGCTGATGATGGCGGCGAGAGTGGACGGCGACAAGCTGAAACCCAAGTCTACCCGGAGGGGAGCTTATACCCAGGCCAACAACATGGACCTCTATGCGCAGCCAAAGGGATCCCCTAGTGGATCACATAAATCGCCTGAGCGGCCCAAGGAGGCCTCGGGCGCATCGTCCGAATTGACTCTGCTGGATGTCATGGGGGCCATTGAGGAGATGAAGGCGACTGTGAACCAGCAATTTGATACCCTGGCTAATAAATTGGACTCGGTGTTGATTGATGTGAATTTGGTCAGAGCGGACCTGTCCAAAACAAATGACCGGGTCGACTCATTGACTCAAGCCTAACTGTGGATGTGGCCGCTTTGCAGACGGAGGTGCGGAGATTGCGGCTCGCCAGTGACCTGACTGATCGTCGCCTTCAGGATTCCGAAAGCAGGGCCAGGCGCAATAATGTCCGTATTATTGGGGTGCCCGAACGGTCGGAGGAGTCTGCTGCGGATCTTTTTGTGGAGGATCTAGTGGTGACTCATCTAGCACCCAAGGGACTGAGCAAGTTCTTCGCTGTGGAACGGGCCCACAGGATTCCGGGTGGTGCGCCCAAGGTGGGTGCTCCCCCGCGGCCTATCATTGCCCGACTTCTTAATTTTTGGGACAGAGATGCTATCCTTCAGGCATCGAGGGTGGCTGGGCCATTAAAGTTTGAGAACTCTAATGTTAGCTTTTACCCAGACTTCACGCAAGCGGTTCAAAAGCAACGGTTGGGATTTTTGGCCGTCAAACGGCGCTTGAGGGACATGGAGCTGAAATATGCGATGCTATTCCCGGCTAGGCTGCGGGTTGAGTTAGAGGGTCGCTCGCATTTCTTTGACCGGCCGGAGGCGGTTGGAGAGTGGCTGGATGCCCTACCTAGGGGTCGAGGTCGGGAAGGTCGGATGGCGGAGAGCGGAGAGTGCTCGACAGAGCAGGAATAGAACTGGGATCCTGGCTATGGACCGGACTGGTAACGTTTTGCACCTGTGGCTGCACTGGACTCCAGTTTGTAACACTTTGCCCTTTGGTATTTGGAGGTTGCGGGGGGCTTGCTGGGGCCCTTTCCTCCTTCTGGGGTTTTTCTTGTCTTCTTTGTAGTGAGTTTCATATTGGGGCGACAGGCACACTGCACGTTGGGGGGCTGTTTGGGCTCACGCAGGGGTGCAGGGAGGGGGGAGTTTTGTTGGGGTTGATGGGGTGGGGTTGGGGTTTGTTTGTTTGCATCACAAGGCGGGGTAATGTTTTCTGTTGTGTTATTATGATTGTGCTCTCCGGGAGGGGGATATTTTGTGCTGGGGGGGATGGGGGGTAAGGGGTTGAGACTTCTTTCATGGAATGTGAATGGGCTGGGGGACAGGATAAAGCAGGGGGTGGTCCTGCAGTTCTTGAAACGTATTTCGCCTGACATTGTGTTTCTGCAGGAGACGCACCTCATAGGGAACTCTTTCCATGCCATGAACAGGCGAGGATATCGCCTCCTGGCCCATTCTGGTTTCACCTCTGGCTCGAGGGGAGTGGGCATTTTAGTTAGGACCTCTCTCCCGTTGGAGGTGGATGAGGTGCTCCACGACGACAGAGGGCGCTACACTGCGCTGGTGGGGAGATGGGAGGGTAAGTTGATTTCGCTGGTTACTGTCTACGTACCGCCGGGCCTGCAGACGGCCACCTTTGCTGATTTGAGGCGCCTGCTACTTGGGCTTCCGGGGGGGGTTTTGATCTTGGGGTGGGATTTTAACGCAGTGGTTTCCGGAGTTGAAGATCGACACCCCCCTAGGGACCTCCCTCGGGCCCAGAACTGGCTGGGGGGCTTTCTGGATACCCTGGGACTGATAGATTGTTGCCGGTTGAAACACCCTGGACAAGCACAATATACCTTCCACTCCGGGGCCCACGGTAGTCTTTCGAGGCTTGACTATATGCTAGTGCCTGCGGCCCATGCTGGGATGATTGGGGAGGTGCGACACTTGGCCCGCGGTATATCTGATCACTCCCCTCTTTTGCTACACTTAGATATCGCCATGGGGGCGGTGGGGAGGGTGGCGCCGATCAACCCCTAGTACCTACGAAACCCCACGATCCGTGCAGACCTGGTTAGGTCCCTGGAACACTATTTTAACGACAACGTGGGGTCGGTGTCTTCCGCCGTCTCCCTTTGGGAGGCCTTTAAGACGGTGCTCCGGGGCCAGGCCCTGTCTCTCATCTCCCATACCAAAAAATGCGAGGCGAAGGAGGTGGTTCGACTAGAAAATGAGATCACCGAGTTGGAGATCGATTTGGAGCAAGGTGTTACGGATGACAGACTGCATGTGCTGGGGCTTAAACAGGCCGACTACAAGGCGCTGGTTACTGAATCTGCTAAGAGTATGAGCAGGGAGCAACAGGGGCGTTTGTACGATATGGGTGATAAGGCGGCGAAGTTGATTGCCTGGTTGGATAAGAAGGAGAGAGTGAGTCGAGTGGTGCCGGTTGTTGAGAGGGTGGATGGTGTGTGTGTGACGGACCCCGGTGATATTGTTGATTGCTTTGCGGAGTATTTTCACGGGGTTTACTCTCCGGTCTCTGAGCGATCGGAGGAAGACTCTCGCCTGCTGCTTAAAGACACTGCTTTGCCATCTCTATCTGAAGAGGATAAATTATTGATGGACGCGGCCCCGTCGCCGGATGAGATTGCTTTGGCCATTCGCTCTATTGCTTCGGGCAAGGCCATGGGTCCTAATGGCCTTCCCATCGAATTATATAAGTTGCGCCCAGATAAGATTGCGCCGTATCTCCGGGACATGTTCCTTGAGGCACAGGCGGTGGGCTCCCTCCCCCCTGACCAACGTCTTGCTACTATTGTTGTTATCCATAAGGAAGGGAAGCCGCGGGATCGGTGTACTTCTTACAGGCCTATCTCTTTGTTGAACGCGGAGCCCAAAATCCTCGCCAAGGTACTGGCCAATCGCCTGATCCGGGTCGTGGGCGACCTGATCCATCAGGATCAATCCGGTTTTATACCCCATCGCAATACCGCTTTGAACCTGCGGCGACTGCATGGCGTCCTCGCTAGAGCGCCATTCATGCGTGAGCCGGCCATTTTGGCGTCCCTGGACGCTACCATGGCGTTTGACACCTTGGAATGGCCGTATATTTGGGCAGCATTGGCGAAGTTTGGGTTCGGCCCGGGGTTCATCGGTTGGGTGAAATTGCTTTATGATAACCCACTGGCACAGGTGGTGGTCAACGGATGGGTGTCGGCTCCTTTTGCTTTGGGTAGGGGCACGCGACAGGGATGTCCGTTGTCGCCTCTTCTCTTTGCGCTTTGTTTGGAGCCCCTTGCGGAGTGGCTGCGGTGGCACCCTTCGATGCGTGGCCTTAGATGGACGCCGGAGTACGAGGATCGTGTCTCCCTATATGCGGACGATATCCTCTTGTATCTTGCATCTCCGCGCAAATCGCTCATTGTATTGGTGGATGTGTTGAGCTCCTTTGGTCGCAACTCCGGATTGGTCATTAACTGGGCTAAGTCTTGTGTGTACGTTCTCTCCGGGGAGGCCCCCCCCCTTCCGCGGGGTGCCCTATCCAGGTTGCGCAGTCGGGGTTTAAGTATTTGGGAATCTTTATCACCCTAGACCCGGTGGCCCGGTATGAGCGGAATCTTCTCCCCCCCCTTCAGCGCCTAAGGGCGGATGTTGCGGGTTGGCGGCGACTGCCGCTCTCGCCGCTCGGCCGGGCAGCGTTGTTCAAAATGATGTCGCTGCCACGCTTTTTGTACGCCCTACAGAACACTGTGGACGTAGTGCCGGCCTGCTATTTTCGGGAGGTGGAGTGTCTTCAGCGTCGATTGTTTTGGGATGGGCGGCCGCGGATCGCTCTCGCCAAACTAACCCTACCGTGGTACGATGGGGGGGTCGCTCTCCCTGATATTAAACGATATTATTGGGCCTCCCAGTTGGCTGCTGTTAATCACGGGATGTATGGGCCTGCTTTGAACCCGGCTTTTGAGATGGACAAATTGTTATTGCCAAGCGGGGATTATAATCGAGCACTATACTCGGGGTCCCTTGATGCGCGATTGACAGGCCCGACGCGGGTCGCGGTGCAGGTGTGGCATGCAGCCAATGCGGCGATGGGGTGGAGGGATCGCTTGACTCGGGCAACGCCATTGTACGCTTCCCGGCGTTTGGGTTATCTGTGTACTACGAAAGGCTTTGATAAATGGGATATGATTGGTATCAGCAAGGTAGGGGATCTCTGGACGAAAGGGAAATTTAAGACGTTCGACATGCTGAAAACCGAATATCAGTTGAACGATAGGGAATACTTTCGGTACGCTCAGGTTCATCACGCCTTGTGTTCCGTATTCCCGGATGTTGCGGCTATTCCGGAGTCCTCCCCGTTGGAAGATAGAGTATTGGACGGCTATGTGCCGGATAGTACCATTTCGCTGATTTATAAGAAGCTTATCAATGATCGAATGGGTTTGCTGACCTCATTGCGGGAGACATGGATTGCCGACGGTTTGGAACTTGACGACGAGGACTGGGTGTCAGCGGTGGCCTCCCCGAAAGAGGTGGCTATCCCGGCCTGCTTGCGTTTCGTCCAGCTTAAGATACTTCATAGAGTGTACGTCACGGGGCCAGGTTTGATGCGTATGGGGTATTTGGTGGATGGTCTGTGTAAGCGAGGCTGTGGACTACTGGGGACTTTCCTCCATATCCTGTGGGAGTGTCCGGAGGTGACTCGGTTTTGGTGTAGAGTGCATGCGGTGTTAGAAGAAGTCACGCATGTTGCCTTGTTGCCGGAGGCACGGAGATGTTTGCTGAATGTCTGGGAGCCGACTGATTACAATGTGATGCAGACGCAGTGGGTGACTCTGGGCTATATGGTAGCGAAGCGTGACATTGCACAACTGTGGGGCTCCCAGAGGACACCAACGGTCTCAGCGTGGAAGGAACACATGGACTGGTGTATGTTCAGAGAGAAAATGGTGTATGTGGCAAGAGGCAAGCCTGGGAAGTGGATTAAGGTGTGGGGTCCCTGGAACTCCTATCGTGGAGGTATTTGCGCCCCGCCCCAGACGCGAGAGATGGATGCTGCTCTGTCTCCCTAGCCCGCGCATTCCTCTATGCTCCTGCGACATGTGCATTTGGTTTCTTCTGCCTGCCCCCCCCCTCTTTCTCCCTGGGTTTGTTTACCCCTTTGTTACGGGGAGCACATGTTACTACTATTGACCTCCTCTGCCTTGTGTGTGTGATGTTTTTCGTTTTCTTTAAAAATATGAAACCTTTCTTTGCTTGTCTATGGACTGCGGCTGCGGCTGGCTGAGTTGATTAGCACTCCAGTAGCTCTCTTATTGCTTCACCGATGTGGTTGTTAAGATGTGTCTATGCTTATAGTGTGCATTAGCGGCCGGCCTGTTGGTTGTAGGCCCATATTTGTATGTCTCTGAAACTGTAATAAAGGTTTTTCAAAACAAAACAAAAAAAAAAAAAAAAAAGGTTCTGATTGTGACATTTTTCGTTTTGGGCATAGCTGCCCGGACAATCTGGTTGGCAATACTTTTATCCTTTTTGAAGGCCGCGTGTGTTAGAATTTTTTCTGACAGATTGTAAATCAGTGATTTGTTTAATTCTTGTAATTGTGTCTCCTTGTTGACATTTCCCACGGTTGATTGCTGTATTGCATCCTGCCTCGTGGTTTTTGGCGGCCCCTTCCTAAAAAAGACGGTTGTTGTTGGAAGTTTTGTTGGTAATTACCTCGTCTATTATACTCTGGTCGATTATTTGGGGTTTCTGTCTCAGTTCCACTTGATGACGAAGATGTGTCCGAGAAAGTTATAAAGTTGTTTCTTGATCTACCTTGATATTCAGGCAGACACCTACGTGCTTCCGGTCTCGAGTAGAAATCAATTTGGAGATAAGGATATGTTTTTTCAATTGAAAAGTTCTTCCTGTCTTTTTCAAACTTGACTCCCTTTTGGTTGATTGAAAAGTCTTTGAATTCCAAAATTTCTTTATCTACTTTTTCCAGGAGCGTTTTTGAATCCGCAATGAGTTGGTTTGATTTGATCTCTGATTCTAGAACGGCTATCTCTTCCAGTTGTTGTTTTGATAATCTTTGTGCTGTTTCCACAGTCAGGACCATTAGGTCTCTGCTGCATTTTGTTTCGATAAGACTGTAGCCTTTTTTATAGATCGGATCCTCTGTAAAAATTACCGGTACATTGCGTATCTGTAAGCCTCCGGGTATTGTTCCTGCCCTTAGATGTTCCACAAGGAAGTGGCCGTGGAGATCAGTTCTAATTTGTTTCTTTTTAAGTCTGATGAGACGATCCGATTCATTTGTAATTTTGGCTGTAGCGCTTAATGTCACCGAAGCGAAAAGAGGAGGGTCATTAAACAATTTGGAAATATGTTCTTCGCTGTAAGCGAAGGTGTCCCCGTCCGTCATACTCGTGCGGGATCCAAGTCCAATTATATTAGTCTGTTCCTAAAATACTTCAACAAAAACACTTCTAGTCGTCTTCCCAAGACTAAAGAACCAACACAAACAAAAAACACCCTCTGTGCAAACTACGTATTTGTGGGGTTGTATCTTTTCTCTCTTGGACAACCTCGCGGGTGTGCACCTGCTATTTAACTAGTTAATAATGTTAAGCAGCATGAGAGCAGCGCTAGGATTGGCTGAAGTGGGCTGCCTCGACGCTGCAGCCAATCTGGGGGCCTGGGTCTGCTCTCCACCTAGCTGTCTTAGATAGCTGGGTGTAGAGGTTTACATGGCACATGTCAGGCTGGCCGTCGCAAGACATGACATGCGCTGTGTTTTTATTTTAATTTTATTTTATGCGTTTTTATATAGCGCGGACTTTACCCGAAGGTGTCAGAGCGCT
Organism: Triturus cristatus; assembly: GCF_964204655.1. Lineage (NCBI taxonomy): Eukaryota > Metazoa > Chordata > Amphibia > Caudata > Salamandridae > Triturus > Triturus cristatus. The sequence goes on along the minus strand of NC_140586.1, from coordinate 317,101,274 downwards.
TCACAATAAGGAACAGTAATGATACATGAGGCGAAAATTACAAGTGAGCATGTTACAAAAGCACCAAAACAAACGTTACATTACATGAGGTAATGGTGGCAATTGTGCATGTATCAAAAGCAAACAAAATACAAGAGGTAGCAAACGATACGTTACAAAAGGAAAGGTGACATGTGTGCATGTTACAAAAGAGTACAAAGTACAAGTAGAGGTATAATACTGCACTAAATGGCAGACACTCAAAACACAAAAACACACTGGGAAGGCACTTCTATAGGCATGGAGAACAGAATTTCCTATAATGGAAGGACTTCCTTCAGATAATGGAGGGCGTGAATTAAATTTGGAAGTGTCTTTGTGTGATTTATGGTGGAGTGAGCATCACTCCCCGGCTTCCAGTCAGCAGCAGTGGCCCCGCCCCCAAACATGGCTCCGGCTGGAGAAAGGCAAAAATAAAGTGGTAATAAATGTATTACCATTTTAATTTTCACCTTTTGTGACGCTGGCAGCAGGAAGGGGCAACGCCCCTTTGCCCTAATGGAGGGGCAACCGCTGCAGGGTCAGCAGAGGCCCTGGTTTGCATCCAGCCATCAGAGCATCCTCTGGCATAATATTATGAGATCTCTTCTTGCCTAGTATGGATCTCACCAGCTCATGGGCATCAGCCGATGCAGTGATTGTGTCTTAGGCAGAGCTGAATGCCACGCAGGGTGCCAAGTTGAATCAACTCTCCTCGCATGCTTTTTGTTTTGCATTACTAAACCTCCAAAGGGAAGTTTCGCTCTAAGGAGCAAAAAAAATATCTGTTAAAATGCCCTGTTTCATAGGGAATTTTTCTCACTGACCTTCACTAACAATTTTACTTTTACTTGGCATTCCCGTCATGCCTCAAATGGTGTTCATGGCAGGAAAATGTGCCAATGCAAACCGGCAGGCCAGTTGCAGATGGGCCAGCCGATCATAGATTTTCAACAGCAGAGGCAGAAGAGAATGAACGCCGTTTAGTGGTTGCCAGGGGCTATACCTGGGAACCCTAGCTTGCACCTTACGACCCCTTAAGCATTGCTTTTGCGACCCAGGCCTCAGAGGTGTCAAAACCAGTGCCAAGAACACAGGGGTAGCCTGCTCTTCTGGTCGTTGATGCTCAGATCTTCTTGTTTACCGCCCATTTTTATAGTTACACTAGTAGTGAATAATAAATTATTATTCACAATTAATATCATAAAAAAGGAGCACCAGGAGCTGGAACAACATTTGCTGAAAGCTAAGGCAAACAGAGCAATGGTTTTAAATGTATTGGGTGTGCATGTTTGCGCTTCAGGTTTTGTGAGCTAGTGCATATTGGTGAAAGTGCAGGTCTCTATGTGTGAGCGTGTGTGAGTGAAAGTGAGTGGGCGAGAGTCAGTGACAAGCAGTGAATGGAAATGAGTGACAGAGTCTCTGTAATGGAGTATGCGTGAGTTACAGAGAGCGAGAGTATGAGCGACTGCAAGGGAGTGTGCGTGGATGAGTAGACACACTACTGTGGTCACACAAATACTTTTTCAGATGTACAGCTCCACTTTAGGCCACTATCATGCCTCACTTCTCTTTTTAACAACTTTTTAAAAAAAAATTGTATTTGGCATTTATAAAGCGCTAGTCTGAGTTAGTAACTAGTTTGTGGTTAATAAGACTAAAGAGGATATAGCCATTTCTTCAATTGTTTTCTGAAAGCCACAAATCTGACACCGTGCGCAGATCCTGATGGAGCCTATTCAAATGAGTGGCGGCTAAGAAGTTAAAAGTGTGGCCACTCATCTGGGATTTCTTAATTCTTTTACAGAATATCAAGGCCTTGCTGGCTGATCTGAGACTCTGAGTAGGTTTGTGAAAGTTGACTTTATTTAACAATAGCCTAGGGCTGTTACCATGACGTGCTCTATGTGTGTGGCACAGTAACTTAAAGATAGCTCATTTGCGAACTGGTAGCCGATGAAGCTGGTTGAGGCAGGCAGATGCTGAGTCCCTTTGCCTACAATGCAAACAAGTTTGCCAGCTGTATTTTGAACAGTTTGAAGCCTTGAGAACAAATAATCAGTGTTGGACTTGGCCCTTCTAGCAGGTTCACCCCAAAACTTTTTGCGTTCTCCTAGCCTTTTTCTGTAACGTGGTATTGGTGATTTTAGGCCTCTGAGCACTTTAGCACTGTGGTCCCGTGTAAAGTGCGTGCGCTCTGTGTTTGTTTTAGTGAGACTGACCTTCCCTCCCATAGGAATGCATGGGGGATCTGAGTCACCGTGTTAAGTCCTGATGTGAGAGGAGTGCAGGGTCGAGTTTGGTATGTGCGAACTCGTGAGATTGAATGCTGCGCGATGATGTGTACGGCGTTACGGTGTCTCGTGTAGAAGTGCCACTTCTAGAAGCTGGCATGTTTGTGTAATAAATGTGCAGTGACTGTCTGGCTTGTGATTGGCTGGTGTGTCTGTCTCCAGGAGTCAGGATGGGTCTGCCCCGGTGGTGAGTGGAGAGATCTGCATGTTGATGGCAGGGAGGAGTACACCTGGGACCTGAATAGGGCTGGGTTTTCCCTACAAAATGCTGGCTCCACCCCCTGTGGTGCATCTGATGTCCCTGGCCTGTCCTGTGAATAGGGAGAGGGGCTGAGCAAAACTAAGTGCTCAGGAACCAGTTGCATCTGGTTCGCCCCTTCCCTGCACCTTTGGAGACAAAGGATTTGGTGTATAAAAGAAGGGCTGTGACCCCATGAAAATGTTCTTGTTCTGGACTTGAATCTACCAGGGGCGTGCTGCTGCTGGGGCTCAGGGGAAGCGTTACAACAAACAAATGATGGACGGAATGCTGACAATGCATACATTCTCCCCCAGTCAAGAGATCTGGGTTAAATCCATCGTTCTTTTGCCCACTACACCACCCCAGTTTAGACATGGCCATATGCAAATCAGTCTTGACCCTGTGCCTCATGGGAACAGTCCAGCCCGAACTGCCAAGCCATGTCTTCCCTGGACCGGAATCAAGCATCCTAGGACCGGTTTCTGGCTATCAGCCGTCATCAGCCAGGATAGCTTGACTCCAGTGGCATAGTGAGCACGGGTCCCACGTCTGGGAATACCCTCAGGGGAAGGCTTGCCTCCCTGGGCCCTGCCCTGCCCTGCCCTGGATGCCTGGAGGACTTTTGTTTGCTGGGAGCTTTTCTGCTCCATTTCTTTATGCCCAGGACTTCTTGGACCTATTGGTTTGCTTTTGCCAAGACTTGGTGTCGCCTTGGAGCCTGTGGGGCTGATCAGCGCCAAGCAGCAGCCCTTGCCGAGGGAATCCCCCTCGTAGGGCTTCCCCCCGCCTCGTGAGCCTTGCGGGTGCCCACCCCGCTTCTTTGGCTTTAATTATATGCAGGTGCCCACCCTGCATCTTTGTTTTTATTTCATAATTAATGTGGATGCCCACCCCGCTTATTGGAGTCCAATGCGGGTGCCCACCCCGCTTTTACATTTATTTTCCCTTACGAGGGAGCCTACCCCTCATTGCCCCCGAGATCCACGCTGCCGTCTGCGGCCCGCCTGGTTGTGGGCGGGCCGCCGGACGGAACCGGGAGCAGAAGACGAGAGGCAGTGCCGGGTCGCGAGGGGCTCCCGTGTGCGAAGGGAAGCCCCGCGCGCCCCACCGGAGAGAAGTCCTGGACCCTAGGAGAGGACCCAGGTGAAGGACCATGCCGGAGCTGCCTCGCGTCCCAGCGGGGCTCCCTTGAGTGGCTGGGAGCCCCGTGAGAAGCGCGAGGCGTGCGGCGAGTGCAGGAAGTCCCGGTCCCAGAAGAGGGACTGGGTGAAGAGAACAACCCGGTGAGTGTGACAGGGCTGGGGGGGGGCTCCGCAGAAACTACAGTGTAAAAAATCCTAGAGCGGCCCCGGATGGCAGCAGGCCGCTCCAACGGGGGCATGTTTATTTTAAGAGCCCCGTGGCTCCAACGTGGGCACAGTGACTTTCAGAGCCTACGTGGCTCCAACGAAGGGCGCGTGTTTGTTTTCCCGAGCCTTGGTGGCTCCAACGATGGGGCAAGTTAACTTAAAGGCCCGGGGCTACCATGAGGGGCATTCTTCTGGTTTAAGGGTCCAGAGGGGCCCGTGCTGGCCCCCGTGTCTGGGGCCATATCGAGGCGCAGTGTCGGCGCCTGGGCTGCCCCGGTTGCGAGGGGGCTGCCCCAGCGAGAAGGGGGGCATGTTTCTTTTGGGTTCTAGAGCCTAGGTGGCTCCAACGGTTAGGACCTGCTTTTCTTGAGCACTATGGCGCTCCAACGTGGGCCATACTTATTTACAGGGCCAGAGGAGCCCTGTGTGGCTCCACAGTGCTGGGGGACATGTCGTTTTTAGAGCCTAGGTGGCTCCAACGTTTTGGACATTATTTCAAGGGCCATTGAGAGCCCATGCCTCATTTTACTTCCTCAGCTGCGCAGCACTTAGTGCCAGCTGCAGCGTTTAGGCCCTGTTCTTGTCCCCAGCTGCCCAGCAAGTAGTGGGCAGCTGCTACGTTTAGGTTCTGGCGCAACCTGGACCCTAATGTGATTGAGGTGTTATTGTGATTTATATACTAATGGCGTTGGGTGTTAGGAAATGTACTGTGTGTAGCATGTTTTGCGCACCCTGTGTTTTATACCTCTAGATATGATTTCTGCATAGGAGGTTGTTTTACCTGTTTAGGTTTATGTTAGGGAGATTATACTTCCCTGTGTGATATACACCCCTAGTATAATTCTACTTAGGAGGTAAGGTCTAATGCGTTAGACTTATGAGAAATTGCATAATGTGTTTATGCCCCTGTGATGTATGCAGAATAGGTTTTATACCTGATTCTATTATGATAATGCTGAGGTCATTATTGCGCCAGTAGTTACTGGTTGTGCTCTACAGTGATAATTTGTGTTACAGTTGGTATATGTTCTACATTTACAATTGGTGATTTGTGCTAAGTCGGACAGTGGTCCATGTGGCCCTGTCTTGTGTAAATAGTCCCCTGTAAAATTCTGCCAAGTGCCAGTGTAAATTATGTGATTATCATTTAAGGTGTTTATTGTAATACAAAGGCTACTTTTTATATATAACCTTGTGTGGAGTTTCCTTTGTGGTGGGTCTAGGGTGTTGCTGCTGTGTGCGTGCACAAATGCTTTACACATTGCCACCAGGATAAGCCTGACTGCTTGTGCCAAGCTACCAAGGGGGTGAGCAGGGGTTATCTTTGGCGTGGAGCTCCCTTGCCCTGACTAGAGTGGTGGTTTCTGCCTGGCTTTGGCGCAAGCCTTAGCCAACCAGAAGTCCCATTTCTAACAATCAGACATGCCAACATATAATGCATTTCCATAGTCAATCCTACTCAGGTTTAAAGCTTGGATTATGTTACTTCTCCAAGCTACTGGGATCAGTCGGAACAATTTCTGAAAGACACGTATCAGTCCGAAACACGTCCCTTGAACCCTGGTTACATGGTCTTGTAGGGACAGAGTATTATTGATGAGAAAGCTCAAATTTGTAACCACTTTTTTGGGTGCCGGTGCGGTGCCTAGCATTGCTGGCCACCACGAATCAGTCCAACATTTTCCAGCACCTCTGAACAAGATTTCTGATTTATCTGCATTTAATTTTAGACAGTGGAGATGCAGCCACTCTGCCACGTCAGAAGGGCACTTGACTAGATTATCCCTTGTTTCAGCTAACTTATCATTGATAGAGAAAATAAATTGGGTGTCAGTCATTGGCATACACGAAGATCTCAGATCCTCTTTTTCTCACAATATTGGACAGCGGAGCCAGGGTTTTTACTTAATGGAAGTAGCTTGTGGGGCACCTTGCTCGTGGTGGTTTTGATCAGTCAACCTGGTCCCCGCCGTGGGCTTCCAACAAGTACCATTTTTGACATTGTTTGCTTCACCTTTGCTTGCTTGCCTCGAATTCTTTTTTTTCCATTCTGTAGCTGCCTTGCATATCTCTTTGTGCCATGGGTGATAAAGCTGCTTATCCCATAGTCCTTGCTTGAACAGCAAATTCTCAGTCTATGCAATATTGGTCCGCTGCATGTGCTATATATTATTGTTAAACCTGGCATCACATATACATTACCTTTACTATTGCTCACAAAGTACTGCTACCTTTTGTTACTACTCTTGTACTTTTTTTTATTTTTTTTTATACCCGTAATGTTCTTCCACACCTCAGCTTCCTTTGCTTGGATATTTCTTCAGTGATGTACCCCACTTTTTATTATCACTGTTACAATGTGCTGCTCAGACGTGCACATCAAATGTACTGCACAATAATTCCATTTAGCTCCTGATTAACACTTTACGAAAGCCTATAGATATTCAACCACTCTCAAGATCTAGGAGACCCACTATGTGACTCTCATGGAATTACTGCATATCAATTGGCCACGATTCCATTTTCTTCTACAATTGGCGGTGCTTGAAAACTGGCTAGACTTCTTAAGAATATGTGACTGTGTTAAAAAACAACAGATATGGATCAATAGCCGTCGATTCCAATAATTAACATTCAATGGCATGGGACATAGGGAAGAGGTGAAACTATTTGAAGGAATCCCAGTCATCTTAATGAGACTTAATGTGGGTAGTAGGAGTTTAAAACAACAGACTTTGTGAAAGGGAGCGAGCAGGGTTGCCTTTATTACCCTGAACCCAACTAGACATTTCTACCCTATGACTAAGCAGTAGACATTCTTCCTAGTAAGAGTTTCCCATATAAAATGACAAAGAATGACTCAAGCTTTTAATAAATGCCGTGTTCTTTCATTAAGGTATGGGACCATCAAAGGAAATGCCTTTCAGATCGAGTTTATCGAATACATTGACGAGCTTGTTTCAGAGATCGGCGTCAAGCCTAGTTTCGTCCACCTTCTTCTGAGTGATCCCAGACTGGCACTGGAAGTCTTCTTCAGTGCTTGCACATCACCTCAGTACCGACTGACTGGTCCGGGGAAATGGGACGGAGCACGGAACGCCATACTGACCAAGTGGGACCGGGTAGTGACACCCTTGAAGATGCGGGTGGTGAAGAAGACTGAGAGGTCTCTCCTTTCCACCATGCTTGGACTTCTCGGTCTCTTTGCTTTGCTTGCTTCTATTTTTATATTGACATAAACAGTATGAAAAATTATTTCTTGTATACAATCCATCCCACAAATGTATAGAGGCTGTTTTATTATATTGGCTCTCATATTGTTTTTATCTATATAAGTACAGTGAAGAAATGTTAATGCTGCTTCCTCAACAATTTAATTGTCCAGTTATGTCCCTCGAGCTGTTTGGATCTCCTACTAAACAGCCCCTTCCATATCATGGGCCAGATGTACAACCATTCCATTTTGCAAGTCTGTGGGACCACTGCCTGCTCCTAAAATCTTTTTTTGCATATATTCACAAAGTCCGTCCGTGTTTGCAACTGTCTTACCACCTGCATGAAGTGGATGGTAATTGCGATTGTTTTGCCACCGCATTTGCAGTCGCAAACAATCATACATATCAGTGCGACTCGCTATTAGGAAGGGACGCCCTTGGCACGCCCCTTCCTAATCGTGACTCGCAAACCATATTTTGCAAGTCGGGAATCGGTTACTGACTCGCAAAATAGGGTTTGTACATACAGACAACTCTTTTTAGCAGTTGCAAACGGGCCATTTTCCGTTTGAGACTGCTAAAATGGGTCGTACATCTGGCCCCATATCAGTTACCATGCCTGTACTTTTTTTAATACCTTGAGGGACATCACCTCACACAGGTTTTTTACTGAAAAAAAAGCCTGCAAAACACTAGCCAATGTAATCAACTACAGAGAAAATACAAATTTCTTTTTAGGGAACATATGAAAATCTCAAATTGTGTCACATCGCCAAAGAGAGAAAGACCACTATCTCACAAAAATGTTTGTCTCCGTATATTTTGAAACTGGATGTCTCTCCACATCCCCCCCATATGTGGAAAACTTAGGAGCATATTTATAAGCCTTGTAAACAGTAAATGTAGAGCATGACAAAAAAATCCGAGTAGGATCTTAAAAAAGCCCTCACTCACCAACCTGGTTGGTGACATTCTTCATCATTGGGCCCCACCAGGAGAGGCCGAATGCCACCCTGGTGTGCTGCGACACCAGAATTACTGCGGAGCTGGTTATTCATGTGTGGTGAATAATAAACTCTGTTCCTCCCACACATGAGGGATACCAGATGATACGTGTATATAGTTTCTTATACTTTTTATCTTCTTTTCACACTTAGTACCTCAGGTCAGGGTGGGCCTTAGCGTGCCCATACCGCCGGGGTCTACACCTTTTTTTGGTCCTGAAGAAAGCCTGTTTAAATTACAAACACATAGGCAGAAACATGTTGACCATCTCTTACAAAGGACAATTTATTCAGCATTCCGTCCTCCACCTGCTTTTAATGTGTCCGATTGGCTACTATTAAATTTAGTTTTGACACAATCGTGATACTTTTAAAATTCACTGTCCACCACACGTCGCAGCACACCAGGGTGGCATTCGGCCTCTCCAGGTGGGGCCCAATGATGAAGCATGTCACCAACCAGGTTGGTGAGTGAGGGCTTTTTTAAGATCCAACTCGGATTTTTTTGTCATGCTCTACATTTACTGTTTACCAGGCATACTCTTTTGTTGATTTGATTATACTTACCTTGGGGGACTGAGAGTGTTCCTATATATTATATTTCCCTCCCTCTCCTGTTGATTTCAGCATATTTATAAGCCCCTATTGCTACCACAACGTCACTGTTTACAATCTTGTGATGGCAATAGGGGCTTCGCCTTATTTACAAGGCAGAGTTAAGCCACGTAACATGTCTTAACGCCGCCTTGTAAATAAGGCACCCTTTCACGCTAAACTGAGCATGAAAGGGGAGGGCAATGGGTGTTGCGGTGAGCGTTCCAATGCAATACCCATTGATTTTGACGCTGCCATATATACAATGGAAACCTGTTCTTACCCTGCGCAACGAGGAGAAATGTTTAATTTCTCCTCGTTTTTGCTGTTTCCATGTGTGCTGCATTGTGAAGCACACTTGGAAACAGCAACACGCCATTGGTTGTTTATGTGCAGGAAGGGGCCCCTACCTGCACATAAACAATCTGTAAAACAAAAAATGACGTTTTGCAACTTCTATGTGTGCTGCATTAAGGAGCACACATAGAAGTTACAAAACACCATTTAAGGATTGTTTATGTGCAGCAGGGAACACCATCCTGCACGTAAACAATCTTTCCCTGCAACTCAGACACCCTTACACTATGGTGCAAGGGTGCCTGTGTTGGGGTTAGGCAGCTAAATTTAGTGGCAGCACAAGAGGAAACGCAGGGCTGCACCATATTGTTGTAAATATGGTGCAGCCCTGCGTTTCAGAAGTGGCTGAGCAGGTGTTAAGCCAAGAATGCTAACGCCGTGCTCCGGCACTTCTATTGTACATATGCTCCTTAATCTGGCTTGTTGGGTTCAGACAGCAAATAATTACATGTAATGACACGTTAATTCAGCATCAGTGTGACTGGTTTCTTCCAGAACAAAAATATAAACTCTGTTGCTAATGAACAATACTTCTGCATAGGTGAGATCCAAATTGTCTCATAAACAACGTCAAAAGTTTGTCACTAATGTGGGATGGCTATAAATTATAAAATATCTTTGGGGAGATTTCAGCAACATGCTGCAACCCAATTTCCAAAGTGTTTGACTACATATGGCATATGTCAATTATAAGTTTTGTTTATTTGAGTGACTGGTGGTCACCTGCCTTTGGAGTACCAAGTGGCCTTTGTAAATGCCGCACTTAAAAAATATGTGTATTTCATCATAATAATCCATAACACAATAGTATAACAATAGAAATCAATTAGAATGTTAAACATAATATATAAATTATACTTTCATGTTCAGGCAAACAAAAAAGTTGCAAAATGGCAAATTCATATTGTAATGTTAAAGATCAATAATCAAAGGCTTTGATGCAGACACTTTGAACTGCTACAAAAACAGCAAATATATGCAGAATGGGCAACCTTTCTCGAGAAATACTTTTTCATCCTAGGACTCGGAAAGTGACTAATACTCTGTTGTAAATTTCTACTGGTCTTTCTTTTCCACATATCATCTTTATTGTCCTTTTATATGAAGCAACACAATCACATTGTAATGCCCTATTACAGGTCACTATGCATATTATTGTGGAATGTATACATGTAATGCCTAATATCATGACATGTGAATGTATACTGTTCTATATATCTATTTTTTTTCTTAAGAATTGTATATACAAACGTTTATGTTTTCCTATCTATTCATCTATCCATCTATCTGTCTAAGCTGATTACAGCTGCTTCTAACTGTCTCTCCTTATCGAGAGCTCATGTAAAAATGTCTGAGGAAGTGAGAGACAATTATATTTGATATTTTATACATATTTTATATATATTTTATATTGTGGCTAGAGATTTAGTCTACTTCATTTAGGATTAATATCTGTTTGAGATCCAATTTATTCAAATGAGCATCATTAGCAATATTAGAGATTAGGCTAAATTATTGAATATGCAAATAAAATAATAAAATTATGTTTGTTCCATATTGGTGTTGCAAAACTGCTGAACTGAAGCAGCGCAAAAAACTAATTGCACTAAAAGAACAAAACGCAATAAAAAGCATAAGGGCCCTTATTAGTATTATATTGTCTATTTTCATGTGCAAATTCCCATTTGCAGTTGAAACAGGATTATATATAGTCTGCACATTGTACCTGACGCAGGAGCTTGTCTCTAACACCAGGTAAAATATGCTGCACATTTTGGTTGCAAATTTCACCTAATTCTGGTTTGTGCATACAAGGACTAGGTGAAATCACGCACCGCGTCTGCATAAGTCCCAAATCCAGAAGGGTGAGTGCAACTCAGAATCTGAGGCAAATTGTGCACTCATTAATTACAGCATCCTATGGTGATTAGAATTGTTTGCAATTTACATGTACGATTTGCACAGGTCATTTATTCAAACACATGAAGGGCAAAGTAGCAGCAAAGTTCCATTTCACTTAAAAACAAAACAAAAAGGAGAGCAATCAGAGTAAGGGGAGTGGACAGACTAAGGGCCTGATTTAGATGTTGGCGGGCACACCGCCAGCCCGCAGCGGTCGTGAAAACGGCCACAAGCAGGCAGCATCATGACCGCCGTATTACGATATCACTGCAGGGCTGGCGGTGTGCCTGCGGTGCAGTCATGGTGGCGGAATGCTGCGGCTCTAGTTAAGAGCCACAGCCAAGGCCTGCCTTGCTGAAATGCATGGATGTCTGGCACACTGTTTCCCTGCAGGATGTTCTGCTGGGAAACAGTGCTCCCGTGCAGATAGCATGGGGCACACATAGGTGTCACCATGAACATGTCACACTCTACCAGGAGACATATTTTCACCCTCAAACTTTCCTTTCGGCCAACCTTTTCATGGTGGCCGCAGAGGGGCAGGTTGTAATCCTGACGGCAGTGCCCATATCTGCACTGCCACCATTGAGTGCTGCTATCCCCACCGCAAGTGCTCAGATCTTGGCGGTGGTCTGAAGGCAGTCAGATGGCGGTCTCACTGCCCGCATCGTAATCCGGGGGGGCCAGAAAGTCAGGTATGCAGGCGGTAGAACCGCCGAAAAATGACAGTGGTCCCAGGAGCCCCAAACACCTAACTCAGGCCCTAGGAGCCTAACTAAAAATTGCTTGCATGACCTACAAAGCCCTACATCACAATACTCTGAGCTACCTGGCCCAAAAACTGGTGCTATCTTGTGGAAACAGATCCTCCAGAAGTACCAGCAATCTTCTTCTGAAACTACAATGCTTTACCAAAAAGGCTTGAGTGCAGTGTGACAGCCTGAGCACTGTTAGTCATTTCACTTGGATACAATGAAATAATGTTACAAGTTCAGTGCAGTGAGGTTATTAACTGTCTCTGTGGCGCAGTCTAGTGTGGTGATACAGCTCACCTGTGAAGTAGTGCAGTATGTTTGGAAGCAGTCCTTTCAATGATTGAGTGCACTGTAATGGGCTGAACATACAGACCGGGCACAACCGAAGCAGCCACACATGCACATACAGCATGTGGGCACGTGCACGTTTTTGGTGAGACTTGCCACGAGTGCCCTTGTTTCTCCAGTAGGGGGTCATTGCCCTTCCTTAGCCTATGCTATACATCGACAAGTTGCTGCGGACCACAGATTGTCAGCAGTGGTGGCAGGAGACATTTTCAAAGTGGTGGGGCGTACAAATTGTGAATGAGTTTTAAGTAGTGAGCGAGCAAAGAGAGATAGCCCGGCTGACAAAATGGAAGGTGACGGGGGTCTCCTGTGTAGAAACGTTTGGAAAAAAAGGAGGGCCAAATGATGTATTTGAAAGCTAATTTCAATAAAGAATTTAGTGAAAAGAAAGATTTATAAAACAATTCTTAATGTGTGCTCTTGAAAAATGTCAAACCATTAAAGAATGCCCCAAATCTCTCACTAAATCCTGCCTCAACTGTCTTTAGAGCTGAGAAGCAATCTGTGTATGTTTGCAACCCCTAAAGTGGGAGCTGTAGTCACGAAGAAGAGTAATGTACATGCTGTAGAAGAATAGAAGTGACTTCAGCGGTGGGTTAGTGCACAGATATAATGTTCCAAATGTGCCAGCAGAGCAGGAGGGGTCAAGGTCATGATAACCTTTGTCAATGATCAACAGTATTGAAGCCAACACTAGTGCGGGGGTCGAGTCAGCTCTGGAATCAGTGAAAGGATAGCTCTGCTGGCCATGTGCAGGGTACTGAGGCCATACATGCTTGAATGTCGATAATGTCACACATGATGACATAGGCAGACAATAGTTGTTCATATGTCAGCCTCAGGCTTACTAAACACGTCATCATTAAAAAATACAAGAAATCCTGATTGCACCGTGAAAACAATGACTTTTAAACACAAAGCCCAGGACTGGAGCCTGGTGACCTGACCACAAAAGGGATGTTTCTCAATCAACACATGAAAGACGACGTTTAAAAATCAAACTTTCAAAACTATCCCGGATGTAAATCAATCCAGGGTCATCCCATGTACAAAAGGAAAAAACAGTATCGGTCCCAGGGGGTCTGTTTTATATGTTACCACATTGCTCTAATCCTGAACCCAGTATGCTGCAACCAGCGCTCTTTGAGCCACTGAAATGATGAAAGGATAAAGTGATGGATGGGGCCTATCCGAAGAGTGGACGGTTCCATCATAGAATACATTTGCACCGAGAGGGAGGGACAAGAGTGGAAGAGGCCGGGTGACCCCCCAGCCGAGTGAAAGAAACCAGCGTGGAGGTTCAAATTAAGTTCAAGCCAGAAGCACCATAAATGCGAAGACAAGATGTAAATGGCAGCCTCGCAGCACTATGGGCAGCTGGGTGCTTTTTCAAACGTGACTTACTTATGCCCACGAAGGAGATATGCAAAACCTTCCTCCATCCTGGTGTTCAGAGATCATACAAGTGTAGAGGCACGTTTCTTTGTATAAAGTCTGAAGAGCTGTCATTGCTATTCATTTAAACCACAATGACACCTGCCACACCTACACACAATCAGAAACGTCTATTTCGCGTACACTCGTAGAAAACATTATGTTGTGCAAGGAGGTTTGTATTTGACATTTTCTGACAGTGTATGACCTGAGCATGGCCTCCTATACATGACGGCAGAAATCATGGGTTGAGCTCATTGTTCCATACACCCTGCTGACACACTTTATGTAAACAGCAAAGGTACATCATGTGTCCTCCTTGTTGTAGGGGGGGGGGGGTTATTCAAGTGGGGCAATAACGAGGGGGGCTATTACTGGTAGCACAGTAAATAAGGGGATGGCCACGCTCTAGCTTTGTTCGTGCCGTCAGCCACGAGCGCTGACGTCACCCTTTATTTATACCTCCTGGACCGCGCCCGGACCAGGAGGGTGAATGTGCTACAAATTATAGGAAGGGCCGGGTGGCTCACTACACTTATCTCGTTACCGTGGAACAAAGAAGTTTTCAGACCTCTAGCAGGTTTTATTTATTTGACAGTTTCACTGACTGCTGACTTTGATGATTAGCCGCAGTTAAACAGAGCTCGGTTTACTCTTCATGAAAGACTCCGCCACAGTGCTTGAAATGGAAAAATGAAAGTGCAGGTACTCTGTGACAGAGTTCCCGCTTGTTTCTGAGAAGTCATTATAATAGTGGGGAAACACAATAATAGTCTAGGACCTGGGTGTAAATTGGTACAGGAAACAATGGTCCTAAACCTTTCTTTAAACAGTGTGATTCTATCATGCAATAATCATTTCGTTCAATTTTGGAGCATGCATAATGTCATCTCACGGTAATAAAAACGGTAAAGTTAAAAATGTGCAACAATCAATAGATTTCAATGCAGCATATATTTATTAATCATAATTAAACTAACAGTAGGTATCTTACTATATTTTAGAAAATGTGAAGGAAACAGAAAGGTTGCTCCAGGGGAACGTGCAGAAGGGGCTGCTCTAGCACCACAGCATCACTCAATGGCACCACAGCATAACTCAGGGCCAGCACAGCATCACTCAACGCCACCACAGCCTCACTCAATGCCACCACAGCATAACTCAGGGCCAGCACAGCATCACTCAACGTCACCACAGCATAACTCAGGGCCAGCACAGCATCACTCAACGCCACCACAGCCTCACTCAGGGCCAGCACATTATCACTCAACGACACCACAGCATCACTCAGTGCTTCTTGCACTTTTTAATTACAACTTCTCACCATGCTGCACAGCAGCCACACTTATCTACTGCACAGCTTAGAAACATTGGCAAAATCAATAGCTCTACCTAAACACTTATAAGGCCCCGCAATGCATAGCCGATAGGTCTCGCCTTAGGGACATTATAAGAGTTTAGTTATGCAGCACAATATCCTTGATTAAACAACATCAAATGTTGCATTGCTAAACACTTATAAGGTCCCAAAAGCGAGACCTATTGGCTATGCCAATGCTTGTTATTACTTATTTGTCTACAACAGATTTTTTCAACTTAATCTATTTCGTCATTATGATCAAATTCTAAATGTTGAATAAACATTGGGCTTTAAAAATAATGTTCATATACAAGAGCTATGCTATATTGTACTACTAAACAGGCAGCCACAAGTACAGTTACAATGCAGACAACAAGGTCATGATTTGAATGGTGCAGCAGGTGCAGTGACACCAGGTCCAAAAGCCCTAGGCACCCCACTAGACACGTAAAATTGCTATATTTTACAGATAAACAGGCAGTCAAAAATGCAGTTACCTTGCAGACAACTGGTGCATCATTTGAATGGTGCAGCAGGTGCAGTGGTACCGGTCCGAAAGTTGTCAGAACTCATGTAAACACCTATAATTGTTATATTTTACTACAATACAGGCAGTCACAATTGCAGTTACCTTACATTTAAAAGGGGCTTGATTTAAATGGTGCAGCAGCACCAGGCCCAAAAGTTGTCATAACTCCAGTAAATACCAAATATTGCTATACTTTACTACTAAACAGATAGTGACAAGTGCAGTTATCTAGCAAGCGCTATGGTCACGATTTCAATAGTGTATCAGGTGCAGTGGAACCGGTACCAAAAACTACAGGCACCGCACTAAGCAATGATTATTGCTATATTTTACAACTAAACAGGCAGTCACAAGTGCAGTTATCTTAGGGTCAAGATTTGAATGGTGCAACAGGTGCATTGTAACCGGGCCAAAAAATTGCCAGAACTCCTCTAAACACCTGATATTGCTATATTTTACTACTAAACAGCAGTCACAATTGCAGTTACCTTACAGTTGAAAGGGGCTTGATTTAAATGGTGCAGCAGGTGCAGTGGGACCAGGGCCAAAAGTTGTCATAACTCCACCAAACACCAAAGATTGCTTTATTTTACTACTAAACAAGCAGTCACAAGTGCAGTTATCTTGCAGGCAACAGGGTCATTATTTGAATGGTGCAGCAGGTGCAGTGGCACTGGGTCCAAAAGTTGTCAGAACTCCTCTAAACAACAAATATTGCTATATTTTACTACTAAACAGGCAGTCATAAGTGCTGTCATCTAGCAAGCACTAGGGTCATGATTTTAATAGTGCAGTAGGAGCACTGGCACTGGGGCCAAAAGCTCCAGGCACCCCACCATACACCTAATATTGCTATATTTTTCTACTAAACAGGCAGTCACAATTGCAGTTACTTTACAGATGAAATGGGCTTGATTTAAATGGTGCAGCAGGTGCAGTGGCACCAGGGCAAAAGATTTGTCAGAACTCCTCTAAACACCTAATATTGCTATACTTTAATACTAAACAGGCAGTCACATTTGCAGTTACCTTGCACTTGAAAGGGGCTTGATTTAAATGGTGCAGCAGGTGCAGTGGCACTGGGGTCAAAAGTTGTCATAACTCCACTAAACACAAAAAATAGCTGTATTTTACTACTAAACAAAAGAGGCACAAGTGTAGTTATCTAGCAAGCACCAGGGTCACGATTTCAATAGTGCAGCAGGTGCAGTGGCACCAGGGGCCAAAAGTTTTCATAACTCGACTAAACACCAAAGGCACTCACAAGTGTAGTTATCTTTTGGGCAGTAGGGTATTGATTTGTATGGTGCAGCAGGTGCAGTGGCAACGGGAAAAGAAGTTATCGGAACTCCTCTCAAAAGCCTAAAATTGCTATATTTTATTACTAAACAGGCAGTCAGAATCGCAGTTAACTTGTAGGCACTAGGGTCATGATTTCAGTGGTGCAGCAGGTGCAGTGACACCGGGGCCCAATGCTTTAGGACCCCTTCTAAACACCAAATATTGCAATATTTTGCTACTAAACAGGCTGTCACAAGTGCAGTTACCTTACAGGCAATAGGGGCATGATTTGAATGGTGCAGCAGGTGCAGTGGCACCGGGACCAAACGTTGTCATAACTCTTCTAAACACCAAATATAGCTATATTTTAATACTAGATACGCGGTCACAAATGCAGTTATCTTGCAAGCACTAGGGCCATGATTTGAATGGTGCACCAGGCCCAAACGTTATGAGAAACCCTCTTAATACATAATATTGCTATTATATTAATTACTTCAATTATTTCCCTCTTTCATTGAATTTTTCAAAATGTTGCTACACTATACCACTAGTAACTGCACAAAATATTGCCTTTTTGTAAATAAACAAGTCATAACACTTTAAAAGACTTTAAGTAACTTGCATAACTACTCAGCAAGCTACAACTTACAACAAAAACAGCTAATTATTCATCACATAGGTGAAATCTAATGCTTTTACCAATGCTTGTTTATATAGCTCTGAAGGAATACATTTTCCATTACCCTCACCACTCGATTTGTTCCAGGTTGTCGAGGACGCCAGTGGCAGAGCAAAGATGCCCTGGGATCCAATGCGAGAAAAGAAAATCTCCTCTTGACACAAGCTTAGTTGTTAAAAAAAAAACTTACAGCTGGGGTCGTGGTCTCAATGAGCAGCAAGATGGCTGCTCTGTGAGCGAGCTGTGCCAGCCAAGTCAAAATCCACCATAATCAATGCTCACTGGGTGTTCTTGTAGGTGCTCTCACAAGGGGGATAGCACAGAGATGACCACTGGCCCCTATCCGTGACGTTTCGTGGCCAGATGCTTCCCCCGCCTGCCTGAGAGGGCACAGCACAGTATCCTGGATCAGCGGCCTATCTCCTGTGCGGCCGACGCCTGGGCCACGATGGTTTCGAAACATGCAGCGTCGGGACACGAGGTTACGATCGCTGTGGACAGAGTGCATCCTGCTTGCTACCTGTGTCACACAGCCGGGGGAGTCCTCCGGCTGACTTGGTGAGGAGGAGAGGGCTGCAGCTGCAGAAGATCAGGAAAGGTGGCTGCTGCGTGTGAGGAAGGGAAGACATGCGGATCGGGGAGGAGACGGTCTGTCCCTGCAACCGGGCGCTGCCCGGCCTGTGGCGCTGCACTGCCCCCCTGCTTGGCCACCTCTGATCGGACGAGCTGTGTTGGTGGGGCTGTCCGGCTCTACAGCACCGGGCCTCTGGCCTACCTGAGGTTGCTGACGGCCCAGGGCTGTGGGCTGGGGTGTGCGGCCTACCAGTCCTTATCCCGGAGACTGCGTGGAGTATGGTTGACCCATGGGCTGGGCTGTGCAGCTTCTACAATGTGGGCCTCGCCCGTCTTTGACTCTCCCCCGCTTACAAACCAACATCATCCTGCTAACCTGTGGTAGGTGTGCATTAAGTGCCCGCTATGGACACCAGCTGTATGCCGCGGGGAGGATCAATCTATATTGCTGCTCTCCTGATGCGCGGGGCAAGCCCAGGGCCCCAATGTGATATCTATCCGCGGACCTCTGTCGTGAGTAAACAGCAAGGAACACTGCATTCTGTAGTGAAGCTGTAGCAGTGGCCTCTGCATGTCGCCCCTCTGGGCCTGCATCACTCTTGCGGCTGCCCAGGCCTGATCCTGGGGGTGCCTACCTGGTGCTGAGGCATGCTAATGCTCCTCTGGTGTGGCCAGAGCTGGGGGAGTAGCATGGCCTGGGGAGATATCCAGACCAGCACTGTTGTAGCTTCCCTGATGTCATTTGTGGCTGAGAACTGGTCCACTCATCTACAAACGCCTATTTAGTTGTTGATATCGTACCCCACTGGCAAGTCACTGCAGATCTCGCTAATTCAACAGTCATAAAATGGACAAGCATGATGGGAAGCAGACAAAGCTCTCTTTCGAAAAACTGTGATCCACCCAACAAGTTGACAGCGCCTTTGACCAGGAGACTGACTCTGCGCCGATGGAGGAAGCCGGCGAGCAAGATATGGACCTTCGAGAGATACTCATGGATGTCAAGGCAAGTTTGAAAACAATAGACTCTAAATTAGACTTGCCCATCTCACATCTCAACCATGTTAAAAAGCGGGTACACATGCATGATGCAAGACTTGATCATTTAGAAACCCATGTGTCATATGTAGATAATCTCCAAGCTGACTTGAGAGAACATCTCCTCCACATGGACAGAGTGTTAGAGGTATTTAAGTCTAAAAGTTAAGATCTCGAGGCCCGCTCCAGGTGCAACAATCTCTGCATAGTAGGAATATCTGGGACCACTGCTATATCCAGAATGGAAGACTTTGTCGAAACTCTGTTGCGGGAGGTCTTCTGAGCGGACCTCTTATCCGTCTTCATTGCAGAGAGAGCCCACAGATTGCTTGGAGCCAAGCCGCCGGTGAGGGATTCCCTCAACCCATCATAGCTTGCTTGTTTTATTTTGTTATAGAGATTGGGAAACGATCCTTAGACTGGCTCACGAGAGAGGACAGATCCAACATTAAGGAAATAATGTGTCATTTTACCAAGACCTCACTTTGGTGTTACAGGCAGCCCGCCAGGACTTTCTACCTGTCAAGAAGATGCTCCAAGAGGCGGGCATACAAGATGTCCTCTTGTACCCTGCAAAGCTCAAGGTTTCTCATGATCGCAGAATGTATTATTTTAAAGACGCTAAGCAGGCATTGAAACTTTCCAAACAGAAAGTCAAAACCAACCGCTTCCTGGCAGCCTTACCACACTCCTCGGCTGGGGTGCAGCTCAGCGATAATGACTGATGCTTCAGGGACCCTGCGGTACAGGCACCTTCCTGGTTGGATGGGGCGGTGAGCGTGCTTCATTGTTATTGTGCATTTTTCTACCAGTGGTATTTTTAATGTTTGATTTATTAATATTACCACTAGCTATTCCCGCACACACATAACTATGCTTGCAAACAGCATGGAGCTCCCATAGGCCCTCGTTCGGCCACCCAGCCTCTATGGTGGGTTGTCAGCTCAGTATCTCCACGGCCTCAAGGGATAATTCCCATTTGTCTAATTTATGTGATGGGGTTTCACAACCTGTTTGGGGTGTTGGTGTGGGTGGGCAGGGCAGTGCTTTTTGAAGTTGGGGAGAGGGGTGTCTATGGGTTTTGGAAAATTATTGCCTGCCTGTCAAGTTTAGTTGCATCACTGTAGAGCACCATCATACACAAGGTGCTTGTGATGCAGAGGGTCTCATCAGATCACACTCGACCAGGCACACAACTGTTTACTCCCTAACAAGCCCCGGATATGATGTCCAGTGTGTCCTGTCTTCCATGGAATGTATGTGGGCACAATGATGGCCGAAAAGCTCGATTGATGCTTGCCCACCTTTTTAGACACAAAGTTGACATTTGTTTCATACAGGAAATGCATCTAGTGAAGGTCCTGGGCTCGGGTCTTCTCTCACGAGGACGGGGGGCGACATACTCCTCGACTTTCTCCAATTATGCATGGGGTCACCATCCTAATAAAAAAGGGTCTACCATGGCAGGAATCCCACTGTTTCCGCGACAAAGACAGAAGATACGTCATACTATCAGGCACCTGTAACACTGGCTGCAATATATGGGCCTGATACTGACGACTCCGAGTTCTTTACGAAAATATCACATCTGGTAACTGATATTGGTCCCCGGACGGTACTATGGGGGGTGGGAGATTTTAATATCCCTTCGGAAGACTCACAAAATAGGTCCAGCAGCTCCCAGTGCCCCCACCCTCAGGCGGCCAAAACCTTACATACGCTAATTTCAGACATTCATTTTTCAGATATTTGGCGCACTGCACACAAGGACGCAAGTAAGGGTACCTGCCTTTCCTCACACCACTATACATGGTCCAGAATTGACTCCTGGCCGACCTCTAAAGATGTACGGCAATGGACAACATGAGTCACTCACCTGCCACATACTCTCTCCGACCAAGCCCCTGTGCTGCTTGTCCTGCAAACACCCAAAGCTGTTCTCTTCCCCCTGACAGAAACGACTCTGCCCCATCCCACAGAATACCTGTTGAAATGGGCCACTGGCCCGACTAAATATATGGGCATTTGGATCAGCAGGAACCCCGAGGAATTGTGGCAGGCTAACTATGGATGAGCAATAGACTGGTTGGAGGATTGTGTCCCGGTATGGGCTCGGTTACCATCGTCTATGCCCGGCCGTATCGCTTGGTCAAAATGGCTGTATTCCCCAATTTCCTTTACCTTTTCGTAAACATCTCAATACCCTCTAACGTCAGTTTATTTAAGCGTTTTCGTTCCAATTTAATTTTGCTGATATGGGCTGAACGACAACCCCGGGGCCCCATATGAGCCACTCACACTACCGTTGTCGCAGGGGGTCATTGGAGCCCTGGATATGCACTTCTATGCCCTATGCGCGCAGGCCCAGTATCTGCACTATTGGGTTCATCCCACGCCGTTCCATACGCATGTGGCAATTGAACTAGATAGGATTTCCCAATGGCCGCTCACTGCGGTTTGCGTTGGGCATGGGAGGGGCTCAGTAAATGTACCGGTACCCCAATGCTACATGACCCTTCTGTTCCTTTAGCTAATCACTCTTTACTCCCGCCACTACAGGATAAAGAGGCCATAGGTCGTGCAGACAGACTGGGTATTCATACTTTTACAGATCTTTACCCCGATAACCACTTCCTCCCTCCCCCAGCGGCACACCCTCATCTGCCCCTGTGCTGCTAGACACTCTATTATATTTTCAGCTGCGAGCCACCTGCGGCATGCTTCATGGGACCTTCCCCACTCCACTGCAGATGCTCACGGCGCTAGAATATGTCTACATCAACGCATCACAGCGCAAGCTAATAACATGCCTCTACCTCTCCATGAAACAGTTTTTTCCAATACTTGTCCCAAAGGCTTGTGAAGCCTCGAACTCTGATCTCGATACTCTTTTGACTGATGCCCAGTAGACTTTGTGCTGCAGTCAACTTGAAATGATGTCCCCAAATTTTGGGCGCCTCATACATTTTAAATTCCTGCATAGTCTATACCGTACACCCACACAATTATTGCGGATGGGGCTCGTCCCAGACTCTCACTGCCGGCGCTGCCGTAGCCCCATGCCGATTTCATACATCTAGCCTGGCACCTCCCTGGGGTCGCAACCTTCTGGACTGAGGTCTTTCACATACTCAGGGACGTCACTGATACACTCATTCCCTTATCTCCAGTAACTGGGCTGCTTGGGTATGTGAAGGAAATACCAAATGTTTCTCTCAGACTAGGTGCCATGATGCCCCTACTAGCTAGGCGCAGGGTTGCAATGCACTGGGGCAGATCGAAGGCCCCAATGATCCAAGTATGGCTCACTGACATTTCACACTGCCACAAACCACTTTCTGCATTCTGGGAGTTTATGCCACAGAGGTCTCGTCCTAGGGACGTTTGGGAACTTTTTACCTCCTACCTTCTGTGGAGAGACTCTGCCTCCCCCACTATGGCGGAGCATCTTTCTACAGTCAAGTACACAGCTTTGTGAATTATATCCTTACAAATAACAGAGATGTATGTTGGGGTCTGTAGGCCCTCTGTATATTAATGTGTATGTAGACATAGACCAGGAATGCAAAAGTTAGCCCGCAGAATACTTTGCATGCTGTAAGAATGTAATGGGCATGATCTAATACCTCGGATCGCACCGCAATCACCAGATATGTACATTTTCTCATAAAGCATGACTCTCGCAACTGGATGCTATGTTGATGCTTTGTACACTGCAAATTAGAAATAAAAAAAATAAAATTTAAAAATAATGAAAAACCATACATGGTTTGCAGTGCAGGCCCCTCTTGCACTTAGCCTTTACTGTGCATCACAGCTGATATATACTGATCCTCGCCGCATTTAGCCGCGACAAAGCGCTTTAAACACTGGTTGGCCACACAAAAGGTGGCTCCACTGTAAAATTCTAATCTTACCTGAAAACATTCTTTTTCTGTAAGAAGGTTCACATGGATGTTTAGGATCTGCATAGCGTCCGCAATCCAGACAGACCCCTTGACGCCAATACTGTTTTTTCCTTTTGTACATGGGATGACCCTGGATTGATTTACATCCGGGATAGTTTTGAAAGTTCGATTTTTTAAACGTCGACATTCATGTGTTGATTGAGAAACCTCCTTTTTGTGGTCAGGTCACCAGGCTCCAGTCCTGGGCTTTGTGTTTAAAAGTCACTGTTTTCCCGGTGCAATCAGGATTTCTTGTATTTTTTAATGATGACGTGTTTAGTAAGCCTGAGGCTGACATTTGAACAACTATTGTCTGCCTATGTCATCATGTGTGACATTATCGACATTCAAGCATGTATGACCTCAGTACCCTGCACATGGCCAGCAGAGCTATCCTTTCACATTGACCCCCGCACTAGTCTTGGCTTCAATGCTGTTGGTCATTGACAAAGGTTATCATGACCTTGACCCCTCCTGCTCTGCGGGCACATTTGGAACATTATATCTGTGCACTATCCCACCGCTGAGGTCACTTCTATTCTTCTACAGTATGTACATTACTCTTCTTCGTGACTACAGCTCCCACTTTAGGGGTTGCAAACATACACAAATTGCTTCTCAGCTCTAAAGACAGTTGAGGCAGGATTTAGTGAGAGATTTGGGGCAGTCTTTAATGGTTTGACATTTTTCAAGACCACACATTAAGAAATGTTTTATAAATCTAGCATTTCACTAAATTCTTTAATGAAATTTGCTTTAAAATATGTAATTTAGCCCTCCTATTTTCCAAATGTTTCTCAAGATAAGACCCCCTTAACCTTCCATTTTGTCAGCCGGGCTATCTCTCTTTGCTCGTTCACTACTTAAAACTCACCCACAACTTTTACGTCTCACCACTTTGAAATGCCACCAGACACCACAGCCAATAGCCCCTAGTTTCTGGCCAATCCATTCCTTTGCAGCATCTTCTTAACATTAGATTTTTCTTCCCATCTCTTTGCCTAGTTTTCTGGCACTCTTATTATTAAAAGTATATTAAAAAAGCCCCAAATATTCGTACCCTCTTCCATACTGTTATCATGCGCGAGGACCGCTGCACTGTACAGGAAATGCCTCTGGAAATATGGCAACAGTGGAAACAGTTTCACCCTATTAGAGAGAATTAGAACTGAAAATACATCCTAAAAATGAAAAAAACGAAAGCTTATATATGTTTTTCCTAAAAGACATGGCCCAGATGTATTAAAGACTTGCATTGCTCTTGTGTGTCGCAATTCGTCGCAAGGCAACGCAAGTCCATAAATGAGATCTACAAAGCCACACAAGAGGCCTTTTGTGCCCCCTCACATTAATTTGTAAAGAAATAGAACACAACGCATAAATGCATCTCATTCATTTCATTGTGGTAGGTGTTCCATGGGTGGCACATGTGTGTTCCCATACAACCACTCTTGGAATTTGTTGCATACCAGATTTACTAAATGAAGGGAACCTGGGATTGCGCCAAAATGGTGCATCTATCACAGAAAGGCGTAGCACGTAAAAATATGTCTTTTAATGCCAGTGCTTAATTTGTAAATAAATAAGTGCCAGGGTCCTCATCAGGAGGTTGCTGTAGCTTGCTTCACCTATTGCCCCTGCCAACACTGCCAATGACCGTAACAACTACTAGCTATCACACTCTTACAAGTATCGCAGTTCTGACTGTACCAGGTCCCTAAAGCTAAAATATTTACTTGGGCAGCAGGTATTAATTAATTTGATGTGTATTGAACTAATAACCAACTGTTGGTGTGTTCATCTCTAAATTGCAAACAGCGCCATCATGTGGGGCAGACTGTCACAAGAGTCAGTGTTGAGAATTAAGTGCTGGTGCTGTGCAGTGGAAACCACCGGCTCAACATAAGCACTGATTAACTCCTCGTTACCTCTTTTTTCTACGTGTGATGCATTCTGCATCATGCACAGAAAGATTAAATTGCCTCTTATAATTGGTTTTATGCAGGAAGGTGTGCCTTCTGCCACTAAAAACAATCCTGCCCATAGCGCACTCATCCTTGCACCAGATCCAGATACAAGCAGGGGTTCTTCACATGCACATAACTGAAGCACCCAGCATTTCACCCCGGTACATAGTTAAGAACCTCTTAACTGGTGCATGCAAAGTGCTGTATTCTAGGGCATTGTACGCAATATATCAAATAAAAAATACAAATAAGCAAATAAATTAATAAACTCTGAGTTGCACCCACAAAAGTTTTGAAAGAACTGCTAGGATATGAATTAAATAATCTTTTGTTATTTGATATTCAGTTTCCCACGCTGGTCTGATCTGAGTTAGACCATCTCCTGCAATCGCTGACCCCTGGGAATCTGTCACAGAACCGGGACAGGTGGTTTGCACTCTGTGGGGTGATGTGCTTATAGAATCTGTGACCCCCCTATAATATTTATACTCTATTAGCAAACGTACCTAAAACTTCAAAACATCTTCTAGATCCTGTCCTGGGCTGACCCTTGATCTGAAGTGCGTACTTTGTATGTTCGCCACCCAGGCTGTATTGCAGCCTGGTTGGAGAACATGCCCAGGCCCCCAGCCCCTGTCTGAGCACCGAACCACGGCGTTCAGACCAATCACAACGCTGCATTGCGGCATTGTTGACTGGCTCAGGAGAGCCTGGGTACTTACCAATCACAACGCTGCTTTGCAGAATTTAAATTGACTCTTGGGACCCTGGGTGCTTCCTGGAAGAGACATGAAGTGAGAGAGATGGAGGAGAGAAACGGCGAGATCAGGTAAGTGAATTTTATTTTCCAACTCTAACACCCCCCCACCCCGCCACCCTCCCTCTCGCCCGCCACCCCCATACGGTAACAGCTGCCACTGCAGTTTAGAAGCATCTGGTCAATGGACAGGCTAAGAACACTTCTAAATTGAGCACAAATAGGCAGTGCTTAATTTGAGCCAGTGGTTGCCTGTGGGGGGGGCGCCAGCACCTATTTTGGGGGAACAGCACTTATTTTTTCCTATCAGATATATATCGATTGCAAGGGGGAAAAAACACACACAGATCTGAGAGATGAAGACGAAAAATACAGCAAAACTGTCACAAACAGAAAGCAGGAACCTGCAAGTGTGAGAAAAGGGATACAGGGAGTGTCTAGTAGTGGATTAAAGACTTCCTGCCTTGGTAGTTGGCGTGCTGAGGTTTAATTACACTAACTGAGGACTTTAATTTGAGCAGAGCTTCAGGCGCCGACCATCTTTCTTTCACAAATTAAGTACTGCAACCTTAGTAAACAACCAGGATTAAATCAGTCAATGTCGGAGCTCCTCCCGCATATACGGACCACCAAGTGTTCCAGCTTCTTTGGCAAGGTAAATAGCTCACTTTGATGAAGTGCAGTGTTGTAGTTTAGTATCTTTAGGTTGAAGTGTGGTGCAGTGCAGTCATCTGTGTTTGCCTCCCTTAGATGCAGTATAGAGTAGTGTGTTCGTGTCCTTTCAGGTTCATGCAGTGTAGCATGCAGCCATTTCTAGGGCCCAGTGTGATAACTTTGGGATCCTGGGAAGAAGAGTTGTGGGATAGGATTATGCCCCCTGAGATACAGTGCAGTATGGAGGATTGGCATCCCTATAATGCACTGTGATTGGTTAGTGTCACTAAGGAACAGTGCAGTGTTGTCAATTTGTGTTTCTAGTAGGCAGTGTGATAACCTAGTTTCCCTCGGATTTAGTGCTGGACAGTTGGGTAAATATGGGATATTATGCATTGTAGCTGGGTGGTGATCCAATTAAGTAAGACTGTGTTGTATTAGGGTTCTTAGGAAGCAATGCAGTGGGGTTAGTTATTGTTTCTACAGTTCAGGACAGTGTCGCGGGTAGTTCCCCTAAGATGTGGGACTGTATTCTTAGGACTCAGATTTGCCAAAGTTTTGCATTGGCCTTAGCGTGACAAGTGGCGCAAAGCAGGGCATGTTATTCACCATCCAGCACAAAAGCGGTTTTGCTCTAGAAGGGTGCCCTTTTCACAATGCAAAAAGCGCTTTGCATCATGGGGCGGTACTGGGACGGATCGTTTCAAACACTTGTACGTTTTAAGTTTAAATAGCTTTATTGAAGCAAATAGGAACATCGGTATGATATTGCAGCAACAATTGTAGAAAAATGGCAACAAAAAAAAATGTACAGTGAGGAAGAATGAAAACTTAAGATAACTACCATTGTCAAACAACTAAAACCAAAAGATGAAAGCAATAGCGAAAGGTTGTACCTTGAAACAAAATATCATTTTACAATTTTCAGAGTGGAAAGAAAGCTAGAGGGAGAGAAAATAAGAGAGGAGGGAGAAGAAAGGAAAAGAAAAGAAAGGAACAGAACAGACTAACCAAAAAGAGCAAAGAGAAATCAACATCCTTACCAGAGATCATATGTAAGAAAATCAAGGTACAATCATTATACAATTTCTGAAAACAGAGTAAGAACCATACATTGACTTATAAGAACTATATCAAAGAAATGAAACATAATACTCATGGTGGTTGAAAAACAAAGGAACTATCTTTGTTACGTAATGCAGATGAGGACAGATAATTGGTGAGTGGAGACTAGAAGGCTTCTTTTTGAAGAAGTTGCTGAGATGTGATGGCAGAAGCTCTATCCAGCCTGTAATGGTAGCAGAGAAGGTTGCACCAAGCAGAAAAAGAGACCTTGGTGGCATCCTTCCAATTAGAGGCAATTACCTGAAAGGCAATAGCAATTAACAAATCCACAAAAATGCCCACCCTGTGAGATCCAAACCAATTTGCAGAATTACTTCCCAAGAATATGGAGTAAATGTCAAAGGGAAAATTGATAGAGCAAATGGAGGAGATTGATTCACATATCTTGGTCCAAACAGAGTAATTGCTGGGACAAAGAAAAAAGGAGTGTATAAATGAGCCAGGGGTGTTTTAACAGGACCATCAGTTCGGGGATAAATCAGAACTATACTTGGAGAGAGGTACTGTAGTTAAAAATAACCTCTGATTGAAATAATAAAGAGTCTGAGTGGTGCTGGCAGTGCAGGAGGTGTGATGTATGTGTGCCCAAATAGAGTTTCATGTGTGAATAGAGAGGGTACGCTGCAAATCAGATTCCCATAAAAGCTCAACTTTACTCTTGGGGCGGTTAGAAGAGGAGAAAAGAAGATATTTGTAGATATGACAGGCTCGAAGGGAAAGAGAGGTGGATAAAGGTTCTAAAATGGGGTCTGATGTGGAGGGGAGAGGTCCAGAGAGGAGAATAAACTGATTAGTTAAAAGCAGTCTTAAAGAGTTATACCTAAGAAGTGAGGAGGAAGGCAGGCCAAACTTAGATTGAATTTACTGAGGAGAAAGAAAAAGCGAACCGTGTATTAAATGCTTAACCTGGAAGATCCCCCTAGCCGCCCAATGTTTCCAAAAAATAGTACGATTGGAAAGTTTAATGCCAAAGAGGTGAGTCTAGGAACATTTGTAGAGGTGTATGGGATTTGTGCATGACCGGATAGAAGGTTGAAATAAATTGTGAAATGGTCTGGGAATTAAAAGACCGAGGAGGATGAGTAAAGTAGTCTAACGAGGAAAAAGGGAAAGGGTGAATCAAGAATTCCTCCAATCTATGCCAAACCGATGTGGGAAATCTTCCGAAGAGGACAAATAAGGTAACACTTGACGGATTAAATAGGAGGAGTGATATTGACGAAAATTGGGAAAATGAACGCCTCCCCTGTCCTTAGAAGCAGACAAGGAAGATAGAGAGATACTGGCTTTCCGACTATTCCAGAGAAATTTACTCGAAACACCATTAACCCCTTCAGTGCCCCGCCCTTTCCCCCTCCTGTGCCGGGCGTTACATTAGCGGGCGGGGTCCATGACGAGATAGTCTCGTCATGGGCACAGCGCAACCGTGCTCCATGACGAGACTATCTCGTCATGGGCATAGAAGAGGTTAAGGGTTTTGACATTTTTTAATGGAAGTTTCACTGGTAACATGGACAAATCAAAGTTGATAACAAGGAGCATCATCATTTTGGTTGCGTCCAGTCTACCCCACCATGACAGAAATAAGGGAGGCCATTTTGCTGCCATGTTATTCACTTTTAATAAAACATCTTCCAAATAGAGCTGAACCGTTCTCAAAATTGAAGAAGAATATTTAATTCCCAGACAAGTGATACTATTGATGCTCCATTTGAAATCAGTTCCATCGAACATGCTTTTTAAACAATATTTGTTTAATGGAAGCACTTCGGATTTAAAAAAATTTAACTTGTATCCAGACAAGGCGACGTAAGAGAATAAGAGATCTGTGAAGGTGGGCAAAGAGGTAGAGGGATCAGAAATGTATAGCATAATATCATTCGCATAAGCGGTAAATTTGATTTCAATTCCCCTGTGTTTAAAATCTCGAAAAGTAGATGAGTGACGCAGAGAGTGAAGAAAAGGTTCAAGAGAGTGGATAAAGAGCAAGGGAGAAAGAGAACAACCTTGATGAGTACCTCATTGTAAAGTAAAATAAGAAGATTGAGATCCATTAACAAAAACTGAAGTGGTTGGGGAGGAAGATAACAAATTGATAAGAGACAGGATAGAAGGACCAAAAGCATGTCATTTGAGGGCGCGCATCATAAAAAGCCAGTGAATGCAGTCAAAACATTTCTCCGCATCAAGGGTTATAGCTGCAACGGGGGAGGAACTCTTAGATGCTAGATGACTAATATTAAGAAAAGTTCTGGAATGATCAGCTAAAGTCCTTACTTTAACAAACCCTGTATGTTCAGAACCAATCAATTCTGGAAGTACCTGGTTGATACAGGTTGGTACCTTAGCAGAAATGTTACAATCTAAATTGATTAATAAAATGGGGAGATAATTGGCACACAAAGAAGGATCCTTATATTTTTTGGGAATTAAACAAATCATGGCTTCAAGGAAAGAGCCTCAAACCTCATTGTGAGAAATAAAATACTGACAAAGAGATAAAAGATGGAGCAAAAGGATCTGTGAGATGCAGGAATAAAATTTGTCTGTAAAGGCGTCCTGGCCAGGGACCTTATCTTTAGGTAACTTAGCTAAGGCTGACTTAATCTCAGAAAGGGACATATCTACATCTAATATAGAGCAATCAGGGGAGGGAAAAGAGCGGGGAGGTAGCGAATCAAAAAATGAATCCAAGGCAGCGTGAGAAGGGGAAGATTCAGGGGTGTATAAGGTCTTATAAAAGTCCATAAAGCATTTCAATATCTCCTCGTCTTTAAAGCGATTAACACCACTATCATCAATGATTTTAACTATTCTAGATTTTTGAGACTTGATCTTCAAATAGTTCGCGAGCAACTTACCAGCTCTATTGCGACCATCATCAAATGTGGAATTAATTTTTAGTAACGTCCCGAAAGCATCCTCCGTGGATTTTACATTAAAATGTAATTTTGTTTGGACCAACTTTCTAAGATTAACCTCATCGTTGGAAGAAAAATATGCGTGTTCCAGTTGCTTAATGGAATATAGAATGGAGGCAGACTCCTTACGATATTGTTTCTTTTTAATAGCCACATAGTCAATGATAAAGCGTCCCAAATAGTATGAAAGGGCAAATCCAGAATAGCATTAAAGAGAAAGAATTCTGACACAAAAATTTTAAAGCGCCCAATGAAAGTAGGATGTTTGAGAAGATAGTTATTAAAGAGCCATTAATGGGATTTGAAAGGTTCGGAGGGAAGATCTGAAATTGATAGACAGGAGCGTGATCGGAAATAAGTATGGATCCGATTTCAGCATGGTGTAAATTGGGAAAAAGGTGTGGGCTCAAAAAAATATAATCAATTCTAGATGTAGAATTATGAGTGGGAGAATAAAAAGTGAATTCCAAACAATCAGGATTATAAATCCTCCAGGCATCTACCAGGCATCTTGAACGTATTGCGCTAGCAAAGGTTTTTTTTGCATTTTATTGGGAGTATATTAGAAGAGGATTTCCTATCGGTAAAAGGATCCATGACCTGATTGCAATCCCCACGCACTATGAGATTAGAGTCAGAACATGAGTGAAGAGTGTGTGACATGGATTGCCAGAACTGTGAGTCAATTTTCTTTTTTT
Organism: Triturus cristatus; assembly: GCF_964204655.1. Taxonomy (NCBI): domain Eukaryota; kingdom Metazoa; phylum Chordata; class Amphibia; order Caudata; family Salamandridae; genus Triturus; species Triturus cristatus. Next base: position 317,070,231 of record NC_140586.1, on the reverse strand, counting down.
TTTCGTTCTTTTTTTTTTTTTTTAGAGTTTTACATAGCACGAACTAGACCCGAGAAACCGGGTATCAGAGCGCTTAACATGACCACCAGTTTCGTTACAAATGGACACATACATTTTTGTTAGGCGCGGGGAGATCAAATGATTTGCCCAGAACCACAGGATGTTGAGTGTCGCTGCCGAGACTCGAACCCGGTTACCCAGCTTCAAGGTCGCACGCTCTAGCCGTAAGGCTACATCCTCTCCCCACCAATGCCTGTGGGACCATAAATGTTGAGGAGAGAAATATGGGATCTATTTATGAGAGTATGAAGAAGAAGCCATCGTCCATCTTTATCCTTTTCCTCCCTTTCTATAGTAAGGGAAAGGGACTTATGGAATAGTATCACCACTCCATTTTTCCTATCTTTAGCCGGGTAACTATACACATAGCCTACCCATTGTTTTTTAAGGGAGTTAATATATACTTGTCATTAAGATGCATTTCTTGTAAAATCGCAATCTTACATTGTAATCTGGAGAGATGTGAGAGTACCCTTTGTTTCTTGACAGGATTACGTAAACCCTTTACATTCCAAGAGATAATGCGAACACTATAAGTCATCACAAGGGGGAAAGGGCATTAAACAACACCATGAGTATTTTAAAATTGAAGAGTTGAAAACTCAACATGCAAAAATTTGAAGTCAACAAGTTTGTAACATTGAAATAAAGACAGATAGAAAGAAAGGATGCGAAAGAGATGAAAAGTAGGAGTTACGAAAAGAAAGAGAGTAGTAGAAGATGATAAATCTGAGGAAGAAAAAAGAGAAAAGGAGCCAGAAGCCAAAGAGGAAGAGACAGAAAAAGGAAAACCAAAAAGGAAGAGAAAAGGAAAGGAGATAAAGTAAAGAATGTAAATGATAGACAAAGAGAAGTTGACAAGAAGCCAGGGGACTTCAGTCAAGAAAGACGGAATACATATCCAGACTAAAGAGGATATCATGAGGAGGCGGGGAGCCGCAAAAGGAAGGCAGATGGTAAAGCCAGCGAGGACCTCAAGAAATGACAGGAACCAATAGATAGAAAGTATGAAAACAGGGAGTCTAGTAAGAGGTAGAAACAAGGGAGATACCAACGACATAAAAAACATATAATGATAAATGTATAACAGGCAAACAACTGCACCCAGGGTATCTGATGAAAGAATTAGCACTTACCAAACATGAGGAGTAACTATGAACATTAGGAGCGGGATGGGAGGGCAGGAAGGAAGGAACAATCAGGGAAAGGAGTCTGTACAGGACAGGAGACATCTGTGGAGAGAAACCAAATAAGTAATAGGAAATGGCATCCAGAGAAGGCAGACAAACTTCAAAAACCTGAAATAAAAACAACAGGCAACAACTAACAACAGCAAAAGAGGACGGATATCACCAGAACCAGTAGAATGGGAAAAGTTAAGCCAGAGAAACTAAGACAGAGCGGAGGAGACAGTACTCAGGCCCCTCCAAAGTCCATCTCTTCTCCTTTATGACGAGAAATAAATTGTCTTAGATCTTCAGGACCATCAAAAAAGTAGGTCCATTCTTTATGAATGACTTTAAAAAAGCAATGATGCACCAGACTGTATCTAGCATTCATGGATCGAAGGGCCGGGCGAAAAGAAAGGAACTCCTTACGGTGAGCAGCAGTGGCACGGGCCACATCCACATCCTGAGAGAGGAAAACTCTTTGACCAGACCATAACATCTGCTTTCTTTGCTTTGCCGCCGAGAGAACCATTAACAAATCAGTGTACTCCAGAAATAGAGCAATTATCCCTTTGGGGCGGTTGACTGATGGAGTAGAAGATGAACCTCCAGGTTTAGGACCAATGCGATGGGCACGCTGCAAATTAAGAGTGGTGCCGTCCTTGAGACCAACAATTTTAGGAATGTGTGTTTTTAAATAGGTGAGCATGTCAGACCCCTCCTCTACCTCAGGAATACCATACATTTGAAGCTTGTTGCGCCTATTGCGATTTTCTAAGTCCTCTGTTTGCGTTTTGAGACATAGCTGCAACCTGAGCGATCACATCCTGAGTATCGCTGATCTTCTGTTCCACCGTGAACACTCTTGAATCTAGATTGGACCACTTCTCTTCTAGCCTCTGAAGGGTAGAGTTAGGGTCAATCGCAAATGGTTTTATAAGCTTTATCTCTTCCATGAGGTCATCCAGTGTTATGGGTAATGGGGAATTAGTAGGGGAGTTAGGTTCCTTCTTTTGGTGTTTGGAAGAAGCAGCGATATTGGAGTCCTTGCGGAGGGAAGACATATTTGCAGAGAAACTATTTTGACCGAGGGAGGAGGAAGGCTCCATATAGATGAATATATTAATGTAGCAAAGTCTCAAGAGACAGGCAGTATATAGGAAGAGAATGTAAAACCTATAGAAGCTGCTAAAAGGACAAATGAGACAGACCTCTATCTTATAATGTCGCTTCAACACCGTGCAGAACAACTACAGGTGTCTCTAATGATCAAATTGGAGCTGAGAGGTTAAAAGTCAGCACAGAGGGATCCAAAAACTGCTAAAGTACGTCATTGAATTATTAATGGCTGGCTGCTAAGAAGGGTTGAATCATTCCCAAAATCCAGGCAGTGCAAGGAGCTCCTCTGATCACCGCTACAGCCCACTAGGAACAGCTAACAGATCTCATGGAGAGCACACTTAATTCAAGACGTCCGGACTCAGCCACAAAAGCCCCGCAAGTGAGGCAAATCAGTTCAAAGCACAAAGCCTCAGCTAGATGTGGCCATCTTGTGGTGTCTCACTCCGTTCCCCTCATAACATTTTGCTTTATTCTCATCTGTTGACTCCAAGTTGGACTACATTTCTATAGTACAGGCCTAGTCAAGCAGAAAATCCAGCTATTGAGATTGGCATAATTTGTACATTTCCCCCTCTCCATATGTTTACTTCTCCTCACAAAGTTGCAAGTAGGGGACCCTGCTCCAGCACCAAATGACTCTGCCACAGTTAACATGGAGCTCTTCACACTCAGCAGCAGCATTGCCTCCAAGACACACCTCAGGCAGCAGTAGGAAAGGCATTAATCACCACCGCATCCCACCGCGGGCTAAATGGCGGGCGCTGCCGAAATTCCTGAGGGAAGCGCCACACGGAGAAAACAGGAGCAGAAAGCTGATCAAAGTGAAAAAAAGACAGCTAACTGTGCCCCCGCGCCAGCTCCTCAAGTAAGTTCAATTCATGGCATTGAGATTCAGCTGTATTGGCTCAGTGTAGAGATAATGTCCCAATAGACGTACGGAGCCTCAGATGGATGCGGCCATCTTGTGGCGGCACAAGCCACGGCTCCCCACGTGTGTGTTTTGACGCCAAGACTAATTTGCTAAGATAGGCAGACTGTGCCCTGCGTCAAAATCTAACACCCACTTAAAGCAGGTACATACAATGGAAAGTATGTTCATTTGTAAAAAAAAACAAAAAAAAGAACACACTGCATGTGAGATGCAGGGCACAGCAAAAAATCAATACATGGCAACCCTCTGAGTTTGTCCAGACAGTAATGTGTACTGGAAACGTATGACTCTGGTCTGAATCATATCCTACAGGTAAAGAGGAACTCTCTTGGAACTGATAAGATTTATCACATATCTTTCATTCCCACTCAATTCTTTTAGAGCCAAACATATCTTCAAGGATCTCACATAAACCCAAAATGTTGGCCCCAACAAACAATTATAAGCACATTGGTGAACAACTCAATAAGTTTGTAAAGATACAATTTTATTAAAAAGATTAATTCTAGAAACATATACAAATACAATGATGTGATGAAAAATCGCAATTAAAAATCACAAATTACAATGCGCAAGAGACAGAAAGATACGTGAAGAGCATTCAAATCATTATATATTGGTTATTTCACAAGAATCAATCAATAAAAAAAAACCAATAGATATTGAGATTGGATATAAAAAGTTCTGTGAATATAACCTAAATGAACAAACAAGGGCGTCAACGCGTTTCGGTGGCAATAGACTATTCAGAAACCACCTTCATCAGGACTAGAATGATAAACTGTCTCTCTCAATGTCTACTTTATGGTGCAAATTCGCGTAACCTAATAAAAAAACAAACATAAGTATAGAGTCACAATCATGTATTTACACATACATTTTATAATTCTTTTTTCTAATCAAAGAGTCAGTTCATTACACATAACATGATGAATCACTGAAAAAGATCAATACATGCACAATGTGATTACATAATTGTTGATGAGGGTCCATAATGTAGTCTATACTACCATCCACATTGTCATGATTCGTGATCGCCGGCGCCAGCGCGAAGAAACCTGGAAGAACTACAAGTCCCAGGAGGCGCGGCAGCCACGCGATCACGTAACCTCCCCACAGCGAATAAAAACCCACAGCCACCCCGGGGGCGTTGCCTATGATTCTCGTAATCATTGCAACGGCTCTTCTGTTGCAACCATCGCGGTTTCCAGCCCGCTAGCTACTGCAGACCGTCGGAGCTTCCAGCCGGCCTTCGAGTTCCTGCCTTCCATTGCCGTCGACGCTGCCGGAGCCTTCGCTTCTCGGTGAGTGACTCGATGCTCATTGCTTGTCTCCCGGACTCCGCAAGTCCGGACCAACGGCTCGTCTGAACCCTCGCGGCCATCTCCCCTCCGGGAGCCCTGAAGACCCTATCAAAGCCCACGGATTTCCGGGCGGACAACACCCTGGTGTGCGCTCCTCTGCTCACGCCGGATTTTCGAGCATAGAGTAGAAGCGCGAACATCTCCCGGGGGATTCTCCGCAATACCTCGTCAGCCTTCTGTTTGTTTCTCCCCAGACTGTCAGGTGGAAACCGAGCGGAACGCTTCATCAATCCTAGATCACACTCCGTGGGGGAAGAGAACCTTACCTGTATGGCGCTCCTCCGCTCATGGATTTCCGGGCGTAGAAGTGGTAGCGCCATCCAACCTTGTTTCTTCCTTTCGTGGTGACCCACGAATTCACCCCACGAATTCACCCTTCTGCTCGAAGATCCTCCGCCTCAGAGGGACAGGAATACCAGGTACCAGGGACCATACACCACGAGGGGGTTATTGGGAGAGGTGTAGGTGACCTAGCTCCTCGTCTGACCCCTTGCTTCTTCTCTTCCAGGTCTCTCTCTCCCAGCTGTTCCTACCCCGTTTTCCCTCACTCACCCGTCTCCCTAGTCCACGTGTATATTACATTCTCCGAGCTGGGGACGGATGGGAGGGGGACCCATACCTAGCATCAGTGTCATCCCGAGGAGAAGATCACGGAAGACCGTGGCAGAATCATAGGCCCACGAAATTTCTCTCCTCTTGATCACACTGGTACCACACCATGGCCACGTTGGACGATGTGTTAGCGGCCTTAGCTCAAGTCCAACTGGAATTAGCAACGTCAAGAGCGGAAACTGCCGCCTTACATACACACTTGGATCGCCTCCAACGAAACCCGTTTGATGCAGGGCCCGTGCTCCCTTCTCAGACTCCGCAAGTAGTGGTAGAAATGCCTTCTCACGTTCCGTTGGCCCCCCCGGAGAGATTTCATGGAGATATTCAGAAAGTACAAGTCTTCATGACTCAGGTACTCTTGCACTTCCACTGCAAACCTAAGCTATTCCTCACTAACCCAGCCAGGGTGGCGTTTCTTATTTCCTATTTGACTGGAGAAGCGGCGCAATGGGCTGTCCTCATCGTTCGCAGAGACGACGCCCTCCTATACGACTGGGACACCTTCCGACTGGAATTCGAGAAAACCTTCGACCGCCGGGCGGATACTTTCTCTGCTGATCGGGATCTCCTTGATCTGCGCCAAAACAGTTCGGATTTCATAGGGTACATTAACAGCTTTCGGCGGCTGGTGGCGGAAACGGACTGGCCCGAAACGAAGCCGCTATCTTCTACAGAGGGCTCACCGAGGAGCTGAAGGATGTCATAGCATAAATAGACCCGCAACCCAGCACCTGCGCGGCCATGATAGAGCTGGCTTCCCGATTAGAATATCGGCTCAGAGAAAGAAAAGGTGAACACAAACGCAAAGACAAGACTCCTTTGTCCTATGAACACCCTCGCATGCAGGAACCAGCATCTCCCAGAAAAGATCCTATGGAAATAGGAACGGTGAGAGCGTCCCTCACCCTCAGCGAACGAGACCACCGGCGCAAACAGGGCCTCTGTTTGTATTGTGGCAAGAATACTCGAACGCTTGAAGGAGCAAGACGGGAAGCCTTCAAGCTGTCTTTACATCCCTTCCCTAGAAGCAGACACCTCCAATGAACCCGACCACTTTTTTATAACCGTGCAACTTGCAATAGGCCCCGAACTCCAACAAGTAAGGGCAATGATTGACTCAGGAGCGACCGGCTGCTTCATGGATACCAGCGAAGCCCACCGGTTGGGGATTCCGCTATTGTTCAAAGACACCCCTGAACTCGTTTATGCCGTCGACGGCAAAGAGCTGGAATCCGGACCCATCTGGTATGCCACACCAACCCTGAAGGTTTCCATAGGAGAGGATCATAGCGAGTGGCTCGCCTTTAACATCATACAAGCTCCTCGATGTCATTTTATCCTCGGATTACCATGGTTACGACTACACGAGCCCCGGATACACTGGGCTACCAACTCGGTAACCTTCTTCTCCCTCTTTTGTCACACCCATTGCAATCGTCGCGAGCCCGCTCCGGGACCAGACGAACCGACCACCCACCACGTAGCTACGGCCGCGGAGAAGGACGTGACGCTCCCTGACTGTTACGACCACTACAAGGGAGCATTCGATCAACAGAAGGCCGAGGAACTACCTCCACATCGCGACTACGATTGTCGCATCGACCTAACACCCGGAGCCACTGTCCCGTGTAGCAGGGTGTACGCCCTCACAGGTCCTGAAACTCGTCATCTCCGTGAATATCTGGATACCTACCTACGGTTAGGGTTCATTCGCCCCTCCAGATCCCCCACGGCGTCTCCCCTCTTCTTCATACCGAAGGCCAACGGGGAGCTACGCTGCTGTATAGACTATCGCGCCCTCAACGCCATGACCATCAAAAATCAATACCCACTGCCACTTATCCCCGTGTTGTTGGAACAAGTGTGAGGAGCACGGGTGCACACCAAATTGGACCTCCGGGGGGCTTACCACCTGGTGCGGATACGAGAGGGGGATGAGTGGAAGACGGCGTTCAAGACAAGATTCGGCCTGTTCGAATATTTGGTAATGCCTTTCGGGCTCTGTAATGCCCCAGCCGCATTTCAGTTCTTTTTGAACGAAGTATTGAGGGACTTCTTGGACATCTATGTGGTGGTGTACATAGACGATATTTTAATCTTTTCATCCTCTGAAGAAGAACACGTTGGCCATATGACAGCTGTGCTGCAAGCCTTAGAAAGTCACCACCTGTTTTGCAAACTCACGAAATGCGAATTCCATGTCACCACAGTGGAGTTCCTTGGTGTCCTGCTAACCCCCGATGGACAAGTTATGACCGACCGCAAGGTCCAACCTGTGACCCAATGGCCCCAGCCGAGAACCGTGAAGGAGGTCCAAAGTTTTCTTGGCTTTTCAAACTTTTATCGAAGATTCATCCACCACTTCTCACAGATGGTGACCCCACTCACCAAATTAACACGGAAAGGAATACCCTTCCTCTGGTCGCATGAAGCCCAAGCAGCGTTTGAACAACTCAAGAAAGCCTTCACCTCCGCTCCCATCTTGCGTCACGCTCAACCCGATCTTCCGTTTATAGTGGAAGCCGACGCGTCAGACGAAGCAGTGGGAGCTATACTTTCGCAACGCCACCCGGATACAGGACAACTCCATCCTGTGGCCTTTATGTCCAGAAAGTTGAACCCAGCGGAGCGTAATTATACCGTCTCTGAGAAAGAGCTGCTTGCCATCAAAGACGCATTCCTGGAATGGCGTCATTGGTTAATGGGGGCACAACATCAGGTAACGGTGTTCACGGACCACCGAAACCTGCAGTTCCTGCGATCTGCTCAACACCTCTCTCCCCGGCAGAAGCGATGGGTGCTCTTTTTTGCGGAGTACTATTTCCTTGTAACATACCGACCAGGAACGCAAAACAAAAAAGCCGATGCCCTATCAAGGCAGACCCTCCCCGAGGCACCGGACCAGCCCATCTTATAACCAGAGCAAATCATCGGTAGTATGCATACCGAATCCTTCCTGCAAGGGGTGAAGCGAGGAATACAAACATTTGCCTGGTCCTCTTGGCTAAAGAGGCATAGAGAATGGCGCATACAACACGGCCTCCCATTAAACGGATCCCGAATACTGGTTCCCACTCTCACACTCCGTAAACTCGTCTTCGCCTGGTGTCACGACCTACCCTGTGCAGGACAGACCCTGGAAAAAGTGATGCGACAGTTCTGGTGGCCGTCCGTTCGACCGGACGTATTGCAGTGGGTAAAGGAGTGTTCCGTCTGTACTCAAATGAAAAGCGACCATCAAAAGACCCAAGGCCTTCTAATGCCACTACCGACACCTATGAACCCCTGGGAACGGATTTCAATAGACCTTGTGGTAGGGCTACCGAAAGATCAAGGTTGCACAGCGATAGTAGTGGTCATCGACTATCTCACCAAGATGGGACACTTTATAGCCTGCAAACAGGTGCCCACGGCGGGCACGTTGGCAAAACTCCTCTTGCAACACGTGGTGAGACTTCACGGACTACCGATGGGGATCGTTTCCGACAGAGGGTCGCAATTTACTGCACGGTTTTGGAAGGTGTAGTGTGAAGCACTGGGTATTCGCTCCTCCCTCTCCACGAGTTTCCACCCGCAGACGGACGGACAGACGGAGAGGCTAAACCAGACACTCAAACAGTACCTGCGCTGCTACGCAGACCAAGCTGCGGACACCTGGGTGGACTTTCTATGGGTGGCTGAGGTGGCATACAACAACTCCCAACACTCCTCCACCCTACAGTCTCCATTCTTTCTCGCCGCAGGGTTTCATCCACGCTTTGTCCCCTTCCTCCTCCCTCGTGAAAACATTAGCCTTCCCGACCTCAAGAGTCGACTTCACACCATACACTCAGCCACCCTACAGTCTCCATTCTTTCTCGTCGCAGGGTTTCATCCACGCTTTGTCCCCTTCTTCCTCCCTCGTGAAAACATTAGCCTTCCCGACCTCAAGAGTCGACTTCACACCATACACTCAGCCCTGAAACAAGCCCGTATACACCTTCGGCTAGCCAAAGCCAGATACAAAGCACAGGCGGACAAACACCGCAGGCCCCCTCCAGTGTACCGCAAAGGGGATAGGGTGTGGCTGTCCACGAGAAACATCCGCTTTCGGAAGCCCAGCGTTTTCAACCCCAAATACATGGGGCCCTACCCGGTTGTCAGGCACATAAACCCCGTAGCGGTGCAGTTGCGTCTTCCACCGCACATGCACATCCACCCTGTGTTCCACGTCTCTCTCCTCAAACCTTCGCGATGTCCGGTTCGGAGGGCCCCTGCTCCGGTATGGATCCACCATGACCAGGAGTATGTGGTTCGTCGAGTGCTGGATTCCAAGTTAGTGAGGGGAAGGTTGTGGCACCTCCTGGCCTGGAAGGGGTACGGTCCGGAGGAGGACTCCTGGGAACCTGCATCAGCGGTGCACGCCGATCGTCTGGTGGCGGCCTTTCACCGTCCCTGTCCTACCAAGCCCGGGGGCGCCGGGGGGCGGCGGTGACGGGGTAAAGGGGGGTGTGCTGTCATGATTCGTGATTGCCGGCGCCAGTGCGAAGAAACCTGGAAGAACTACAAGTCCCAGGAGGCGCGGCAGCAACGCGATCACGTAACCTCCCCACAGCGAATAAAGACCCACAGCCACCCCGGGGCGTTGCCTATGATTCTCGTAATCATTGCAACGGCTCTTCTGTTGCAACCATCGCGGTTTCCAGCCCGCTAGCTACTGCAGACCGTCGGAGCTTCCAGCCGGCCTTCGAGTTCCTGCCTTCCATTGCCGTCGACGCTGCCGGAGCCTTCGCTTCTCGGTGAGTGACTCGACGCTCATTGCTTGTCTCCCGGACTCCGCAAGTCCGGACCAACGGCCCGTCTGAACCCTCGCGGCCATCTCCCCTCCGGGAGCCCTGAAGACCCTATCAAAGCCCACGGATTTCCGGGTGGACAAAACCCTGGAGTGCGCTCCTCTGCTCACGCCGGATTTTCGAGCATAGAGTAGAAGCGCGAACATCTCCCGGGGGATTCTCCGCAATACCTCGTCAGCCTTCTGTTCGTTTCTCCCCAGACTGTCGGGTGGAAACCGAGCGGAACGCTTCATCAATCCTAGATCACACTCCGTGGGGGAAGAGAACCTTACCTGTTTGGCGCTCCTCCGCTCATGGATTTCCGGGCGTAGAAGTGGTAGCGCCATCCAACCTTGTTTCTTCCTTTCGTGGTGACCCACGAATTCACCCCACGAATTCACCCTTCTGCTCGAAGATCCTCCGCCTCAGAGGGACAGGAATACCAGGTACCAGGGACCATACACCACGAGGGGGTTATTGGGAGTGGTGTAGGTGACCTAGCTCCTCGTCTGACCCCTTGCTTCTTCTCTTCCAGGTCTCTCTCTCCCAGCTGTTCCTACCCCGTTTTCCCTCGCTCACCCGACTCCCTAGTCCACGTGTATATTACATTCTCCGAGCTGGGGACGGATGGGAGGGGGACCCATACCTAGCATCAGTGTCATCCCGAGGAGAAGATCACGGAAGACCGTGGCAGAATCATAGGCCCACGAAATTTCTCTCCTCTTGATCACACTGGTACCACACCATGGCCATGTTGGACGATGTGTTAGCGGCCTTAGCTCAAGTCCAACTGGAATTAGCAACGTCAAGAGCGGAAACTGCCGCCTTACATACACGCTTGGATCGCCTCCAACGAAACCCGTTTGATGCAGGGCCCATGCTCCCTTCTCAGACTCCGCAAGTAGTGGTAGAAATGCCTTCTCACGTTCCGTTGGCCCCCCGGAGAGATTTCATGGAGATATTCAGAAAGTACAAGTCTTCATGACTCAGGTACTCTTGCACTTCCACTGCAAACCTAAGCTATTCCTCACTAACCCAGCCAGGGTGGCGTTTCTTATTTCCTATTTGACTGGAGAAGCGGCGCAATGGGCTGTCCCCATCGTTCGCAGAGACGACGCCCTCCTATACGACTGGGACACCTTCCGACTGGAATTCGAGAAAACCTTCGACCGCCGGGCGGATACTTTCTCTGTTGATCGGGATCTCCTTGATCTGCGCCAAAACAGTTCGGATTTCATAGGGTACATTAACAGCTTTCGGCGGCTGGTGGCGGAAATGGACTGGCGCGAAACGAAGCCGCTATCTTCTACGTAGGGCTCACCGAGGAGCTGAAGGATGTCATAGCGTAAATAGACCCGCAACCCAGCACCTGCGCGGCCATGATAGAGCTGGCTTCCCGATTAGAATATTGGCTCAGAGAAAGAAAAGGTGAACACAAACGCAAAGACAAGACTCCTTTGTCCTATGAACACCCTCGCATGCAGGAACCAGCATCTCCCAGAACAGATCCTATGGAAATAGGAACGGTGAGAGCGTCCCTCACCCTCAGCGAACGAGACCACCGGCGCAAACAGGGCCTCTGTTTGTATTGTGGCAAGAATACTCGAACGCTTGAAGGAGCAAGAAGGGAAGCCTTCAAGCTGTCATTACATCCCTTCCCTAGAAGCAGACACCTCCAATGAACCCGACCACTTTTTTATAACCGTGCAACTTGCAATAGGCCCCGAACTCCAACAAGTAAGGGCAATGATTGACTCAGGAGCGACCGGCTGCTTCATGGATACCAGCGAAGCCCACCGGTTGGGGATTCCGCTATTGTCCAAAGACACCCCTGAACTCATTTATGCCGTCGACGGCAAAGAGCTAGAATTCGGACCCATCCGGTATACCACACCAACCCTGAAGGTTTCCATAGGAGAGGATCATAGCGAGTGGCTCGCCTTTAACATCATACAAGCTCCTCGATGTCATCTTATCCTCGGATTACCATGGTTACGACTACACGAACCCCGGATACACTGGGCTACCAACTCGGTAACCTTCTTCTCCCTCTTTTGTCACACCCATTGCAATCGTCGCGAGCCCGCTCCGGGACCAGACGAATCGACCACCCACCACGTAGCTATGGCCGCGGAGAAGGACGTGACGCTCCCTGACTGTTACGACCACTACAAGGGAGTATTCGATCAACAAAAGGCCGAGGAACTACCTCCACATCGCGACTACGATTGTCGCATCGACCTAACACCCGGAGCCACTGTCCCGTGTAGCAGGGTGTACGCCCTCACAGGTCCTGAAACTCGTCATCTCCGTGAATATCTGGATACCTACCTACGGTTAGGGTTCATTCGCCCCTCCTGATCCCCCGCGGCGTCTCCCCTCTTCTTCATACCGAAGGCCAACGGGGAGCTACGCTGCTGTATAGACTATCGCGCCCTCAACGCCATGACCATCAAAAATCAATACCCACTGCCACTTATCCCCGTGTTGTTGGAACAAGTGTGAGGAGCACGGGTGCACACCAAATTGGACCTCCGGGGGGCTTACCACCTGGTGCGGATACGAGAGGGGGATGAGTGGAAGACGGCGTTCAAGACAAGATTCGGCCTGTTCGAATATTTGGTAATGCCTTTCGGGCTCTGTAATGCCCCAGCCGCATTTCAGTTCTTTTTGAACGAAGTATTGAGGGACTTCTTGGACATCTATGTGGTGGTGTACATAGACGATATTTTAATCTTTTCATCCTCTGAAGAAGAACACGTTGGCCATGTGACAGCTGTGCTGCAAGCCTTAGAAAGTCACCACCTGTTTTGCAAACTCACGAAATGCGAATTCCATGTCACCACAGTGGAGTTCCTTGGTGTCCTGCTAACCCCCGATGGACAAGTTATGACCGACCGCAAGGTCCAACCTGTGACCCAATGGCCCCAGCCGAGAACCGTGAAGGAGGTCCAAAGTTTTCTTGGCTTTTCAAACTTTTATCGAAGATTCATCCACCACTTCTCACAGATGGTGACCCCACTCACCAAATTAACACGGAAAGGAATACACTTCCTCTGGTCGCATGAAGCCCAAGCAGCGTTTGAACAACTCAAGAAAGCCTTCACCTCCGCTCCCATCTTGCGTCACGCTCAACCCGATCTTCCGTTTATAGTGGAAGCCGACGCGTCAGACGAAGCAGTGGGAGCTATACTTTCGCGACGCCACCCGGATACAGGACAACTCCATCCTGTGGCCTTTATGTCCAGAAAGTTGAACCCAGCGGAGCGTAATTATACCGTCTCTGAGAAAGAGCTGCTTGCCATCAAAGACGCATTCCTGGAATGGCGTCATTGGTTAATGGGGGCACAACATCAGGTAACGGTGATCACGGACCACCGAAACCTCCAGTTCCTGCGATCTGCTCAACACCTCTCTCCCCGGCAGAAGCGATGGGTGCTCTTTTTTGCGGAGTACCATTTCCTTGTAACATACCGACCAGGAACGCAAAACAAAAAAGCCGATGCCCTATCAAGGCATACCCTCCCCGAGGCACTGGACCAGCCCATCTTATCACCAGAGCAAATCATCGGTAGTATGCATACCGAATCCTTCCTGCAAGGGGTGAAGCGAGGAATACAAACATTTGCCTGGTCCTCTTGGCTAAAGAGGCATAGAGAATGGCGCATACAACACGGCCTCCCATTAAACGGATCCCGAATACTGGTTCCCACTCTCAAACTCCGTAAACTCGTCTTCGCCTGGTGTCACGACCTACCCTGTGCAGGACATACGGGGGGTACCAAGACCCTGGAAAAAGTGATGCGACAGTTCTGGTGGCCGTCCGTTCGACCGGACGTATTGCAGTGGGTAAAAGAGTGTTCCGTCTGTACTCAAATGAAAAGCGACCATCAAAAGACCCAAGGCCTTCTAATGCCACTACCGACACCTATGAACCCCTGGGAACGGATTTCAATAGACTTTGTGGTAGGGCTACCGAAAGATCAAGGTTGCACAGCGATAGTAGTGGTCATCGACTATCTCACCAAGATGGGACACTTTATAGCCTGCAAACAGGTGCCCACGGCGGGCACGCTGGCAAAACTCCTCTTGCAACACGTGGTGAGACTTCACGGACTACCGATGGGGATCGTTTCCGACAGAGGGTCGCAATTTACTGCACGGTTTTGGAAGGTGTAGTGTGAAGCACTGGGTATTCGATCCTCCCTCTCCACGAGTTTCCACCCGCAGACGGAGAGGCTAAACCAGACACTCAAACAGTACCTGCGCTGCTACGCAGACCAAGCTGCGGACACCTGGGTGGACTTTCTATGGGTGGCTGAGGTGGCATACAACAACTCCCAACACTCCTCCACCCTACAGTCTCCATTCTTTCTCGCCGCAGGGTTTCATCCACGCTTTGTCCCCTTCCTCCTCCCTCGTGAAAACATTAGCCTTCCCGACCTCAAGAGTCGACTTCACACCATACACTCAGCCACCCTACAGTCTCCATTCTTTCTCGACGCAGGGTTTCATCCACACTTTGTCCCCTTCCTCCTCCCTCGTGAAAAAATTAGCCTTCCCGACCTCAAGAGTCGACTTCACACCATACACTCAGCCCTGAAACAAGCCCGTATACACCTTCGGCTAGCCAAAGCCAGATACAAAGCACAGGCGGACAAACACCGCAGGCCCCCTCCAGTGTACCGCAAAGGGGATAGGGTGTGGCTGTCCACGAGAAACATCCGCTTTCGGAAGCCCAGCGTTTTCAACCCCAAATACATGGGGCCCTACCCGGTTGTCAGGCACATAAACCCCGTAGCGGTGCAGTTGCGTCTTCCACCGCACATGCACATCCACCCTGTGTTCCACGTCTCTCTCCTCAAACCTTCGCGATGTCCGGTTCGGAGGGCCCCTGCTCCGGTATGGATCCACCATGACCAGGAGTATGTGGTTCGCCGAGTGCTGGATTCCAAGTTAGTGAGGGGAAGGTTGTGGTACCTCCTGGCCTGGAAGGGGTACGGTCCGGAGGAGGACTCCTGGGAACCTGCATCAGCGGTGCACGCTGATCGTCTGGTGGCGGCCTTTCACCGTCGCTGTCCTACCAAGCCCGGGGGCGCCGGGGGGCGGCGGTGACGGGGTAAAGGGGGGTGTGCTGTCATGATTCGTGATTGCCGGCGCCAGCGCGAAGAAACCTGGAAGAACTACAAGTCCCAGGAGGCGCGGCAGCAACGCGATCACGTAACCTCCCCACAGCAAATAAAAACCCACAGCCACCCCGGGGGCGTTGCCTATGATTCTCGTAATCATTGCAACGGCTCTTCTGTTGCAACTATCACGGTTTCCAGCCCGCTAGCTACTGCAGACCGTCAGAGCTTCCAGCCGGCCTTCGAGTTCCTGCCTTCCATTGCCGTCGACGCTGCCGGAGCCTTCGCTTCTCGGTGAGTGAGTCGACGCTCATTGCTTGTCTCCCGGACTCCGCAAGTCCGGACCAACGGCCCGTCTGAATCCTCGCGGCCATCTCCCCTCCGGGAGCCCTGAAGACCCTATCAAAGCCCACGGATTTCCGGGTGGACAACACCCTGGTGTGCGCTCCTCTGCTCACGTCGGATTTTCGAGCATAGAGTAGAAGCGCGAACATCTCCCGGGGGATTCTCCGCAATACCTCGTCAGCCTTCTGTTCGTTTCTCCCCAGACTGTCGGGTGGAAACCGAGCGGAACGCTTCATCAATCCTAGATCACACTCCGTGGGGGAAGAGAACCTTACCTGTTTGGCGCTCCTCCGCTCATGGATTTCCGGGCGTAGAAGTGGTAGCGCCATCCAACCTTGTTTCTTCCTTTCGTGGTGACCCACGAATTCACCCCACGAATTCACCCTTCTGCTCGAAGATCCTCCGCCTCAGAGGGACAGGAATACCAGGTACCAGGGACCATACACCACGAGGGGGTTATTGGGTGTAGGTGACCTAGCTCCTCGTCTGACCCCTTGCTTCTTCTCTTCCAGGTCTCTCTCTCCCAGCTGTTCCTACCCCGTTTTCCCTCGCTCACCCGTCTCCCTAGTCCGCGTGTATATTACATTCTCCGGGCTGGGGACAGATGGGAGGGGGACCCATACCTAGCATCAGTGTCATCCCGAGGAGAAGATCACGGAAGACCGTGGCACACATATACGCTTAAGCAACTGTTCAATCACTCATACTTACAATCAAACTGAAGCACTTTATTGCAGCGGCTATAATACAGGAGTTTATTCAGTCTCCTGTTGTGAATACACAAGGAAACTCCTCCTCTATTTATCTTTTTGGGCTTAACGCATGTATCCAAAAGTATACAACAAAGAAGCCACATATTCTGATCTATGACTAAGGTACAATAATAATCGCCATAGCACCCACCTGTGTGATAAGAGTAAAATGGGCTGTTGTTTTCCAATTCAATAAGGAGGAACAATAATGAAATTAAAAAATATATGTATAAAAAGGACCTTAGGTTCCTGGGAATCCTAAAAAGAGAATTTAATACATAATATAATATATTCCATGTTCAAGACTCAAACGTAAATTTAATTACGTTTCGTAACGTTGATAAACCTACAGTTTGTGGTGTCTTTCAGTAAGAAAAGGAGAGGAGCAACCTTATCCTTGATACTCGAACGACATTTAATGGGTCATACACCTCGAATCCAGGTTATTACTGGGTCCCCTGTAATCTCAGTGGGATACTAAAAGGGGGAACATAAATAGGGATATTAATAACTGTTCCTGCTATCTACATGTGCTTCCCTAAAAATGCCAATTATCATCACCAGGCAGTAAACATACCTTTAGTCCACACCAGTCTTTATAGTATCTATTCCGTGTTCTCGGATTATAAAGGACGAAATATCTTTATGGTAACAATGGGCGCTGAGTTCCCTCTGTTATAGTTAGGCAATCTACACAGAAATATATTTTGTAATTCGTTTGAGGGTCATTTTCCCCTTATATTTAAAATGCCCAAGGGCCATACCTCCACCCTTTTCCATAATTTTTCGGGGTTTTAGGAAAGCAAGTAGCACAACCCTTTCAAAGCGGACGAGATTTATACTCATGTCACCTTAATCGCGTAATGGATATGCTAAGGTTTGTGTAAAGGCAAGTCACACACCTTACTCAAAAGACCGAGATTTTAATTCATGCCCCCTTAATCGCGTGCTTGGTATTGCCGGTCATACGGTCATTCGCTAATCATACCCTAACCTCAATCGGGTACCTCAGGCGGCGCGTCCTCCTCTATGCCGTTTTCCTCGTAGCCGGATTTGAAAATACGGCCCCTCGTATCACCAGCTTTTTAAAGGAAACTTTATTAACTAGAGGCACCTGAAGCTCTGAGCTTACGTCAAAATGCGTGTGTTTTTTAGACGTCAAAGACGTTTTGTACCTTAAAGCGGCCAGGATAATTCATACTTAAAATCGCAACTGACTACTACGTGTGGTCCCCATCACAGCCACTGAACCACTAATGTTCGGAGTCCCACAGGACATGGGACAAGGGGGACACCAGGGTGAATACCGCCCCTGTTTGTTAAGCACTGTGTTGATCCTCAAGTGGGAAATACATATATTCATATATAGGAGAAGGTCTCATGTGGGCCATCTGTGGTTTAAGGGAATTTTTGATATATGTGTATATCCCATCACATATGATTATACACATAGGGGCAGATTTATGTTTGACTTGTGCCTCATTTACGCCGCCGTTGCGTCACTTTTGTGACGCAGCAGCGGCGCAAATCCTGCGCCATGGTGCGGGGTATTTACAACGTGACACATCTGGGAAATGCGTCACGTTGTAAAGCCCTGCGCCACATGTAGGCGTTCCAGGGCAGGTGGGGGCGTTCCGGCGCAGGAACGCCTCCTAAAAGTGGCTGAGTGAAATCTACAAGATTTCACTCAGTCACTTTTGAGCCCATGCTGCGTCAAAACCCTGCGCCTGCTTGAAGCAGGCGTAAGGATTGACGCAACATTGTGAAGTTAGGGCCCCCCAGAGCATTGCTGGAGCTGCGTCGCGCTTGCGACGCCACTCCAGCAATCCGTCACTTTTACGGCACAGATGCGTCACGCATCTGTGCCGTAAAAGTTTTTTTGCCCCATGGTGCACCGCATTATAAATGCGGCGCATTTATGGTGGCGGAGCTGGGGCGCACAATAACTGGCGCATCCCTGCTGATATGCAGGGATGCGTCAGTTATTATAAATATGCCCCATAGTGTTATTTATCAAAAAGTGACACACTTAATATATTTATAAACATCCTCATGGATGGATAAAAATAAAAATGAAACTATATGGCACAAGTCGTATCCGGATGTGTGGAGACCCACCGAGCCAGAAGCGGGATCAGGCTGGTACTAGCTCCACCTCTAGTCTCACTGCTTCCCAACTGATCCAAAAAATCGATCTATGCCATATTGCTCCATCCTAGCCTATACTATTTCTCTAATATATAACCAGAGTTTTAATCTATGAGTCTCATCCAATCTTCTTTCGTATTCAAACCTGTTCTAATAGTATCAAGGATTGAAATATACAGTGTTCGCAGCCTCTTTTATTACCCTTGATTTTCTCTATAATAAACCACATAAAATAAGTGCATATGTGGCCAGTTCTCTTAAACTGGGCTACCAGAGGGGCATTCTCCTTGTTATTTTTCATAGCTGACTTATGTTCTAATAGGCGAATGCGTAATTCTCTCGCTGTTTCGCCTACAGAGCCTAAATTGCACGGGCACAGGAGTAAATAAACTACGTTTTTACTCCTGCAGTTGTTAAAGTCCCTAGACACCAAAATACATTGGTTGTAGGTGATATTCTTGCCTACTATACATTGATCACAAATCATGCAATTATTACAATTATAGTTGCCTATCACTTTCGTGCCCATTAATGTACATTGACCCATTTTCGGTGTTTCACGGTATGTATGCACTAATTCTTTCCGTAGATTATTATTCCGTCTAAACGCAATCAGTGGTCTATCTAAAGTCATGGATTCGTTATCATTTAAAATACTCCAGTTAGAGTTAATAATATCTTTTATTTTATTGCTTATACCCAAAAATTGGCTAACAAATACTATTTTATTGTCGTTCTTTTTTAATTGCTTTTTAGTGTTTGTATTGGCTAACATGCTGTCACGGTCATAAAACCTGGCACATTTGAAGGAATGTGTTATAAGTTTTTTAGGGTAACCCCTACCTTTCAATTTAGTTTTTAAAACATCAGAATGCTTATAAAAGTCGTCTAATGAGGAACAGTTCCTTCGAAGCCGAAGGAACTGTCCAAAAGGAATGTTGTTCTTCTGTGCCTTGGGATGGTAGCTTGAGTAATGTAATAAAGTGTTTTTATCTGTTGGTTTTGAAAAAAGTTCCACTTCAAGATTACCCCTAACATCCTTTATACTTAAGTCTAAGAAGTTTACAACCCCATTGCCGTATTGTGAGGTGAATCTTAAATTCTCGTCCCCCAGATTCAGCCACTCTAAAAATTCCTCTAGGAGGTCAACCGTGCCTTCCCAGATGAACAAAATGTAATCTATGAATCTACTCCATTTAATCACATTTTTGAAAAAAGGGGCAGATTCATTAAAGATGTGTCTGTCCTCAAATTGCCCCACATAGAGGCATGCCAGAATTGGAGCACAAGTGGCCCCCATGCTAGTCCCCTTACATTGGAGGTTTAGGTCAACTTTAAAAAGAAACAGATTGTTTTTAAGCACCAAGGTGGCACATGCCATGATGAAATGGGCATTGGCACCTCTGCATTCCTCAGGCCTCAGGATGCTCCGAATCACATCTAGTGTGGCATCCTGGGGTATATTTGTGTAGAGTGCCTCTATGTCATCTGTGACAAGCAGTTGAGTACGGTTCTTAAAACTACAGCCTTAAATAATACTAATCATATGTGCTGAATTCTTTATGTAGGATGTTTGGATTTGTACAAGAGGTCTGAGGCAGCTATCAACATATTTGCTTAATGGTTCTAATGAAGAATTAATGCAACTGACAATGGGTCTGAGAGGTGGGCTTTCAACATTTTTATGAATTTTGGGCAGACCATATATAGCAGGAATAATAGCCCTATCGCTGTATTGAAATCTGTATTCACTGTCTGAGATTCAATCATTACTTTTGGCAGTTGATAGTAACTTGGCTATCTCTTTGTTGAGAGTAGGCCAATGGCTAAAAGGTATTTTTTTGTAATGTTCCTCCACAGTTAGGAGATCCATTATCCTCTTTTCGTAATCAGGGGTGTTAAAAATAACTACCCCACCCCCCTTATCCGCGGGCTTGATAGTTATATTAAAATCATTCTTCAAATCATTGACAGCTTTTTTTTATTGTCTACTGATATTATAGGACATAGGTGGTCCGTGGTCCCAGATATTTCAGATTTTAGATTCAACTACCTGTTCAAAAATATCAATTTTTCTATCGACCTGAGATTTATGTGGAGTAAAGGTCGATTTGGGTTTGAGTCCTGAAATGTTTGTTTCCTCCGTATAGTCTTTATTTTCGAAAAATCGTTTTAATCTGATTTTGCGAAAGAAAGACTTAAGATCCTTTTCTAACATGAATTTATTAACTTGTGTAGAGGGTGCAAAACTAAAACCTTTTTCCAAGATTTCTAATTCAGTGCTATCAAAGATCCTAGATGATAAATGAATGATGGGAAACCTGGTGGAGGTTACCTCCAATACTTCTGATTCCTTGTTTGGATGTACTCCTCTGGAGGTTGGTGCCTCACAAATTGTGCTCTCCCATAACCTCGATTTGTACTTGTACCCCTCCTCAGGCACTGTTCTAAAAAAGAGGAGGAAGGCAGGGTAGACGGGGCAGATGTACCGGGACGTTAGGTTCCTGGGAATCCTAAAAAGAGAATTTAATACATATTATAATATATTCCATGTTCAAGACTCAAACGTAAATTTAATTACGTTTCGTAACGTTGATAAACCTACCGTTTGTGGTGTCTTTCAGTATGAAAAGGAGAGGAGCAACCTTATCCTTGATACTCGAACGACATTTAATGGGTCATAAACCTCGAATCCGGGTTATTACTTCGTCCCCTGTAATCTCAGTGGGATACTAAAAGGGGAAACATAAATATGGATATTAATGACTGTTCCTGCTATCTACATGTGCTTCCCTAAAAATGCCAATTGTCATCACCAGGCAGTAAACCTACCTTTAGTCTACACCAGTCTTTATAGTATCTATTCCGTGTTCTCAGATTATAGAGGACGAAATATCTTTATGGTAACGATGGGTGCTGAGTTCCCTCTGTTATAGTTAGGCAATCTAAAAAGAAATATATTTTGTAATTCGTTTGAGGGTCATATTCCCCCTATATTTAAAACTCCCAAAGGCCATACCTCCACCCTTTTCCATAATTTTTCGGGCTTTTAGGAAAGCAAGTAGCGCAGTCCTTTCAAAGGGAACGAGATTTATACTCATGTCACCTTAATCGCGTAATGGATATGCTAGGGCTTGGTTAAAGGCAAGTCACACACCTTACTCAAAAGATCGAGATTTTAATTCATGCCCCCTTAATCGCGTGCTTGGTATTGCCGGTCATACGGTTATTCGCTTATCATACCCTAACCTCAATCGGGTATCTCAGGCGGCGCTTCCTCCTCGTAGCCGGATTCGAAAATACGGCCCCTTGTATCACCGGCTTTTTAAAGTAAACTTTATTAACTAGACGCACCTAAAGCTCTGAGGATAAGTCAAAATGCATGCGTTTTTTTAGACGTCAAAGACTTTTATAGCTTAAAGCGGACAGGATTATTCCTACTTAAAACAGCAACACACTACTACGTGTGAGCCCCATCACAGCCACCGAACCAATAATGTTAGGAGGCCTGCAGGACATGTGACAAGGGGGACACCAGGGTGAATACCGCCCCTGTTTGTTAAGCACTGTGTTGATCCTCAAGTGGGAAATACATATATACATATATGGGAGAAGGTCTCATGTGGGCCATCTGTGGTTTAAGGGAATTTTTATATATATGTATATCCCATCACATATGATTATACACATAGGGGTCAATTCCGATCCGAGTCGGACAGCTCTCTGAGAGCTGTCCGTAGCCTTACCTTGCGACCGACTCGTACCCAGAGCCGGTCCGTCCGGGCGATGAAGTACGATGCGCATAAGTGACACAAATCCGACCGACACGTAGGTTGTGATTCAAGCCTCATACTCCGTCCGAGCCGTACCTCCGAACGCCAAACTGAGTTGCCCGGAAGCAGTATCCACAGAAGTTTCTGTCCGGACAAGTACGATGCGCAAATCATACGCGCCGGACGGGTCGCCACGTACAGCACGTCACAGCATCCGGAAAAGAAGCATATCAGGTACGATTTGCGCCAGAACACAATCCACGGCTACGAAACGGACCAGCTAGCAACAGGTACGAGATGGAGCAACAAGCAGCGTGTACGAGACGAAGACATCATGAATCCCATCGAGCAGGTCATACCAGTACTGTACATCTATGACCGGATCAGGAACAGACACGGACGGCGCAGACGGTAAGTCAGACACCCGCCACACAAACAAACAACACATACCCGCCAAATGTCACACACACCCAGGGGATCCATATCCTGGCCACTAGCAATAGGCCACCATAGGGGTTGCATAGCCAGCACCACTACCACCCCCACCCATAGGGCTTATGTTGCCCATCACCACTGCCACCCCCACTCATAGGGCTTATGTTGCCCATCACAAATGCCACCCCCACCCATAGAGCTTATGTTGCCCATCACTCCTGCCACCCCCACCCATAGGGAACCTGTTGCCCATCACTACTGCCACCCCCACTCATGGGGCTTATGTTGCCCATCACTCCTGCCACCCCCACCCACAGGGGACCTGTTGCCCATCACTACTGCCACCCCCACTCATAGGGGACCTGTTTCCCATCACTACTGCCAACCCCACCCATGGGCTTATGTTGCCCATCACCCTTGCCACACCCACCCATTGGATGGGTGATGCACCACACATCCATCATACACCAACGTTAGGTATGTCAGCAAAATACATCCCCCCTAACATCATGACAACAGTGTGTAGTCTGTGACAAATGCCCACAACAGTGATTATGACTTCGAACATACAATGTAACTACCATCACATGTGTGACAAAAAACTGAGTGTGGCCTACACAAGGCAGGCATCACTATAGCACTGTGTCAATGTAAAACTAACACACCCTCACTGTGTAGAACAAAAGTTAAGTGTGTGGTTCCAAACTGCAGCAAATATTGAGCATTGTGGTGATGGGGTCTAAAACCCCCCTCATCACAGTGACCAAAAGGTAAGTGTCATCATGGTCAAAGCTGCAAATGCCAAACAGCATGTATGATTCCTGGTCCCAACACATGAAACACTTTTGGGGCAAAGTAGTGGTTGTGTCCCATACCCACAGATATGTGGTGATGCTAACAGTGCTGTGAAACCCTAACATACTCTCGGCCATGTGCAAACAAGCACCACCCATGGGGGCTGACAATGCATACAGTGTACAATGACACAAAAGCAGAAGTGACCATCACAAAGCATACACACATCTCGAAAATAGACACACAAATCAAAACATCCTGTGTAGACTGTAGGTGTCAGGTCACAAACTCCCATTCCATGCCAGCAATGGGACCTAACAACCAGGATGCATGTGCAGAATGATGTGATATGACTCACAGGGACAGCAGGGTAAATCACAAAAACAACATCCAGACAATGGCCCACAACAGCAATACCAATGCACTGGTGCAGATGAACAAACAAAAATAGGCAACCTCACACTGCACATCTGACACAACATGTGTATGTCTCAGTATCCCCAGGCAACTACACAACACATGAGGGGGGCTGAACCACAGTGAGACGAATGTGGACACAGTGCCATACAAAAGTAACCCATCAATGGGCCCTCGTTAGTGGGCAATCAGGCATTGTGAGATGAGAGGGAGCACAACAGACACATGTGACACAAGCTGGAATGAACAGCAACTAACACAGCAGGAGACTGACATATAACAGCACTACCCCCAGGCACCAAACATTGGGGTGACACAAGCATGCATGAGACGTCCACTGTGATGACAAAGGTAGATGTCGTACAAACTGTGGAACCCAGACATGTGTTCTGTGCCACAAACGTACATCACACCAACACAAACAGAAATCACTCAGCATGGCCCGTCATCCATGGACAAATGGGAGATAGGGGCCCATCCATGCAAACATTTACATCAGTCCACCCTCAACACCACACACCCTAAACTGCACCATTGTGCATCTGTGAAGCCCACATGGACAGGTGACATTGCACATGCACCCATGACAAACACAGGAATGTTGGGAGGAACTAAGGTGCGCAGCTTCATCACACAAGGACAGTCTACAACCCTGGTGAATGACAGACATATTGCACAGTATGCGGTACATGGCCATGACGTCAAAGCTCCCGTAACCTTCGGAATACCTGCCACAGTCCCAGGACAATGCAGAAGCCAAGGAGAACCACAAGATACATGCTGACACCTGCCAACATTGCAGCCCTGAACCTGACAAGAGGGAGCAGTCACACACACACATGTCTCAATCACTGAACGGTACCACCTAGGGACAACTACATGATATTGCGAACAAACAAGTGCCATGGGGACCCCTGATTGTGTCCCATCTGCGTCTGACCACATCATCACCACTCAGAACTGACAAATCCCAATGATGAAACACCAATTAACAGTAGTGTGTCATGCACCCACACATCTGGTAGCCCATGGCAAAGATGTGGGATGAACACAGTACAACTCAGCAAGCATCAACAACAGGAACATATCAAGGGAACACTGCCTGTGTATGAAAAGGGATGTGGACACACACACACACATGCTCACACAACACATACCATGGGCCCAGGCAATGTCACGGAACAACACACTTACTTGAGGGGACTCAACTCCTGTGGAAGCTCAGCTGTGCCAAACATAGTCCCAGCAAGTCTCAGTCATGTCAGCTGAACACTTGGTCAGTCAGCCATCAGTTACCACACATAGAAGGCTCTGGTCACAACAGCCTGGGTACGGGAGTGTCCCTTAAGTCATCTGCACATACTCAATACATATGTCCAGCAAGTTGCACAGAGGACCCAGTTGCTCCTACACCAATGATGCCCACACCTACATGTCCAGCGGAAATGCACCCACAGTCAGGGAAATAGACAAATTGGACAATGGGAAGCACATCACATGTGCATGTGTGCAAGCCACAGATGTGACCATGCAAATGAAATGTTTACAGAGATGTTCACAAATTGTTAATCATGACACATCCAGTTTGCTGCATAGGACGACCTGGATACCGACCAGAATAGGATACATATCTCGGACCACATGGAGTACCTCACATCAACACCTCAGTATTCAACATTGGAAATCCAGCATTACAACTGCAAGTTCATGCTAAACATCATCAACATAATGTACAGCTAAATCAAATTCACAAGGCTAAAAAAAAATGCTTTATTCAGCAATTTTTAAATGCAAAGTCCTTTCAAAACAAAGGCCAATGGCCAGTCCATGTCCAAATGACAAAAAGTTAACTTGAGTGACAACTGTCACACGTTGCTTGCCTGCACTGGTAAGGACAGGGGCATCCCCTCGGAGGGGCATACATGGGGGCAGGCCAGGCCAGGCAATGCAGGGACAGGATCAGGGCTCAGCAGAA
Source organism: Triturus cristatus (assembly GCF_964204655.1). Taxonomy (NCBI): domain Eukaryota; kingdom Metazoa; phylum Chordata; class Amphibia; order Caudata; family Salamandridae; genus Triturus; species Triturus cristatus. The sequence goes on along the minus strand of NC_140586.1, from coordinate 317,044,396 downwards.
GGAGGCAGTGAAGGGGTGGTGGATGCAGGAGAGTCACTGGCAACTGCAGTGTAGCTGACTGAAGTAGTGGGTGCAGTCACAACTGTGGGGCACAAGTCAGATGGGGTGGGTGCCAGCACAACTGCAGTGGGCAGGTCAGATAGAATGGACTGGGTCCCCACTGCAGTGCCCAAGTCAGACGGGGTGGTCGTGGACTCCACTGCAGTGCCTAACTCAATGGGAGCAGAATTGGGTTCAGGTGAGGCCAGCAGGACAGAGGGGTGGGGGGACACGGTCCCCTCATCAGTGGCACAAACTGTCTGACCGGGGGTGGTGGGGGTGGAAGAGCAAGTGGTAGGGGGGAGGGCCTGAGCATTTTGGGGATGGTGTATCTGTGGGTGGGGGAACCTGGGGCAAGGTGTGGTGGGGAACCTGTGGAGTGGTGGCCTGGGGATGGAGGACGGAGACTTCGTCGTGGAGCTGCGGGGGTGGGGTCTTGCTCTTCCAACTCCGAGGAGACTTGCGGGTGGGGGCCTCGGTCTGACTGCACCTGGGGGAGGGTGTCCGGGTGTGAGGGGCACTCCCCTCTGTGTGTGGGGACTTCCTCTTCCCCTTGTAAGCTGGATCTACTGGGTCGGTGGGGAAGAGGCCAAGGTCACAGAGGAAGAGCTTCTGGGGAGATGGGGTTGCAGGTGAGGCAAGGGAAGGGGGCTGGGAGGGAGAGGTATCGGAGGACTGCGGAGTGGTTGTGGATGCCTGTGTGTGTGTTTGCAAACCATCCCCTGTGAGTGTGGTATCAGTCCCCTGAGATTGCTTGTGTACACGTCTAGCCCTTGGTTTGGGTGTTTTTGTGCTGCCTGTGTCTGTGGGTTTGGGTGAATGTGCTGGGGTGTGTGTGCTTGGGTCAGGTAGGGTGCTAGGAATCTTGGACGGGGCAGGGGTAGGAGGGGTGAGGGACTGTTGGAAGAAGGACACTGCTGCCGTCAGGGAGGAGGCCATGGACTGATTGGTCCTCTGTAGGGCAGACATGCCCGATGAAATGCCCTCCATGACCGACACCAGTTGTGTCAACAAACTGGTGTATGCATGGAGGACACTAAGCATTGATGTCTGCCCTACATGGATCTGTCTAAGCAAGTCCACAGACTCCACACTCAGGGCAGCAGGGGGCACAGGGACAGGGGGTGCGCTGCCTGGCACAAAGGAGACATGCTCCCGAACACGGGAGCCTCCACGGACCTCTGGGATGGGAGCTGATGGGAGGGTGGTGATGGTGGTGGTAGTGGCGGGGACAGCCTCACTAGCTGGGGTTTGGTGGCTGCTGACACACGCCTCCACAAGGGAGTCATCCTCCGAGCTGCTGTGGCCCTCAGCTGGGGTGGATGGTGCTGAGGACTCCTCGGTGTGGCTCCACTCGACCTCCGTGCCACTGGGTCCCTCCGACTCCTCGCCTTCTGTCCCAGTCAGGCTCTGTGGCTCCTCCTGGTCCGTGGAGCTGTCCCCTCCTGTGGCCGTGGATGTATCTGGATAGAATTAGGGAAAAAAGAACAGCATCAGTCACCTGCACTAACCACACACACCACAGTGAGTTCAGCACATCACAGGGCAAGCCCCGGCATCATCAGCTGAACAATGCTCAAAGTGCTCACACTGTTTAGAATAAGCCAATTGTCAGTCTCACCATCAACCATAGCACTCCTATCCCTCCTGGACTTGCACACATATGTCTGTTGCATGTTGGATGCTAATACCCCAATGTGGAGACATGCACCACCTACACATTTGTTGGACATGCAAGTGGACATGTAGGAGTATGTCACTATACACACATCACATCTCTTGCCACTGACTCAGTACAGGTGTCAGGATGAAGGGATGGCCAGCGTCTCATTCACATGCTTGTGATGCATACCAGCAACACACACCATGATGTTCTCATGTCCTGATAGTCAATGCCACAATGGGGTGCATGGAGCACATCTGAGCCCAATGCAGGATAACTCATGGCAAGTTAAATGACATGGCACTGGCAGGCCTGGAAAGTCAGTCATCACTGTCTCCTGTCACCAGGGCAGGGCATTCAGACAACAACAGTATGCACTGTGTCACAATCATAGCTCATGGGTAAAGCAAACTCTGCAGCTGACAAGTGCACTTGTCCATCCCCTGCAAACGACATATCCCGGACCCAGATGACCCCACATCATACAAAACAGACATATGAGTCTCTGCGAACACAACTCCCTTTACATGAGCACATCACAGTCTGCTGTGCATGAAACACAGCTGCCTGAAGTTCACAGTTGCATACACCATTGTGCACTGTCAAGTTATCACACACCTCTATGTCACACAGGTCTTGTCTCTTATAGTCACATCTCAGATGTCCGACTGACCCTCAAACTCATGAACACCCCAGTTGTCCTGAAAAGAAAGCCACACCACAATGACACAGAGGCAGACACCTGAAGGCACATGTCACTAAGCACAACCTTTAAGTTGATACACAGGAGTGGGATTACAGAGTGTTTCTAAATGCCCTTGAGTAGGCATGACTGCCCAGGTCTACGTGAAACAGTGTATAGTCCTGGACAGTAGTCAGGTGGCTAAGCAAGTGTGACACACTTCATATACATACTCCTGAGGGCCACAATTTGGAGTCCCCTGCTGCATGGGTGTGTTTGAAATACCCCAGGCACATGTGTCGAGTCGGACAACCAATTGGAACACATATCAAGGGCACACACAGATCACATGTTAGATCTCAGGCATTGTGTAAACAATTGACCCACCCATGAAACACACAACAGAGTCACGGTAACAGATGCTATCCGGAACATGAAGCATAGCTGACTGCAAGGACACATTGCCCTAGTGAAACAAGCCACAGTCTGTAGGGGCCACACCTGTGGATCAGATGAGGAGGGTACATCACACAATTGAGGGACATGAGTCCTGGACTACAAGACCTACGTAATGTGGAATTGTGACCAGGACACAAGACTGCAAATAGCATGTCAGACATAGTACACAGATTAGGTATGGACTTACCCCCTCCTTGCTGCTGTCTGGCCTTCAGCTGCATTTCCAGGTCCGGGAAGACCACCGCCAGTATCCGGAGCATGTGGGAGGTCAGGGTCCGGTGTCCGCCCCTCCTGCGAGGAGGCGACAGCTTCAGCTGGACCATTGCGATCCTCCGGGTCCAGCCACGAAGGTCCTGCCACCTCTTCTGGCAGTTGCGGATCCGCCGCTTGTAGACCCCCACTGATCGAACTGCCCGGGCAATGTTCAGCCAGATCTCCTGCTTCTGGTGGGCATCAACCTGCGAGGATGACAAAGATAAAAGTTCATTAACACACATGCCCCATATTTGTTCTGCACACAGTTGGATATACATGTCGTCATTACAAAGGAAAATGAGTTACACAGGTAGTGCACCCATGGAAATGGACAAATGCCCTGCATGTCTGACATGTTAACCTTGCCTGGGATGTTGAAGCTTGCACAAATGCACATTTGCTGCAGAACACCTGTTCATTACATGAGCCTACACACTTTGGGGGATGAAAGTACTCAGTGAGTACGCTTACCACTGGTGTAGACACTGCTAGTACTACTAGTCAGACAACATGCATAATTAGGAAGGCAGTGGACTGCACACTCACCTGCTCCCCTGGTTTCCCATACAGCTTGCTGTACTGTGGAAGGAGCCCGTCCAGCAGGGCCTGGTTCTCCTCCTCAGTGAAGGCCGGGGCCCTCTCCAGAGTACGTGCCATAGCAGTAGCCAGAGGATGCAGAGACAGCAGCAGTGGTATCAGAGATGTGGTCCAGTAGCATGTAGTGCAGGCAAGTGAGCTCCATGGGGGCCAGCCAGCCTTATATCTTTGCTGCAGAGGCAGAATCTGTGCCATGTGTCCCAAGTGATAGGTCCAACACGGTTGCATTCTATGAATCTGGCCAATCATGGAATTGCACGACTCGTACACGTCTTCCGCATCGTTCAAATCTTCACCTTCATAAAACGCTAGAAATTGCAACATTGTTGTAGGCATCCAACTGAATTTCCAGCGCACAACTCATACAAGTTTTGAATTCTCATCCGTCTCCATGACAGTCCAGAGCCAATGGGTGCGTACGGCTCGGTCTACTGACTGTACAACACGTATTTTGAAAATACACACGCACCTGTCTCCATACGATCCAATGGCCAAAGTGTACGCACGGCTCGGTCCCTGCCTGCACAACGTGTACGCATGATAGTCACCCGCATCGGTTCTCATTGCAGTCAATGGCTAAGCGTACGCACGGCTCGGTCCCTGCCTGAACTGTGCAATGCGTACGCATAGTCACCCGCATCGGTTCGCATTGCAGTCAATGTCTAAGCGTACGCACGGCTCGGTCCTGAACTGTGCAATGCGTACACATAGTCACCCGCATCGGTTCGCATTGCAGTCAATGTCTAAGCGTACGCACGGCTCGGTCCTGAACTGTGCAATGCGTACGTATAATAGTCACCCGCGTCGGTTGACATTGGTATGTACGTCACAGTGAGACCTAAAGCCACAATTCTGATGTACACCCACAGTCTGGGTGCATGTTGTGTCTCAGATGTGGATGATCAAATGTGCCCAATGGGGGACAGTCTCCACATCAATGTGGTTTGTGCATCAACATTGATGGTGAGTGTGTGTCTACGAGACGTCCATGTAGGGCCTGCAGAGACAACAGTGGCCACTACCTGTGGGACTCACAGTTGTTTTGTGGCATGTACATGATACGCCATGTCATGCCAGTCTCCTTGTGGCAATACAGGGACCCTGGGTATCTGCATGTCAAAGAGCTGTGATGCCTGGGAGACATCAGGCCTCACTTGTCACTTTGGTGTGTTTGTAACGTGACAGCAGTACATAGGTACTGTGACACAGCCCAATGATTGACCATTGCACTACATGGAACTTATGTAGACATGTGGACTTGAGATGTGAGGTGATCTGCATGTAGGTGACATATGTGTCCATACCCAACAGCACACAACTTAGTACATTATGTATTGTCATGATGTATCATGTGATATTTTACTTGGTCATAGCCACATTGGTGGATGAATGGACAATCTTCCTTTGTTCATCTCTGTACTGCAGGGCACCAGCTGTCCACAGACCGTTCCCAGACCTTGAAACCATGCAGGAACAGGACTGCATCCGACGGTACCGCTTCACCAGGCCACTGATTGAGGAGCTGGCGGAGCAGTTGGAGCCACATCTGCAACCTGGCCGGACATACCCTACAGCACTGACCCCAGAGGTGAAGGTGATGGCAGCCCTGCACTTCTTTGCTACTGGTACCTTCCAGTATACTGTGGCTACTGCTGGTGGTATGTCGCAAACTATGTTCAGTCGTGTGTTACGCGATGTCTTGGAGGGGATGTTGCATTTCCTTGACCTGTACATCAAGTTTCCTAGCCCAGGTCAACTCACTGAAATAAAGGATGCTTTTTATACACTGGGGAGGATGCCGAACATCATCGGATCTATGAGCAGGCATACCGGAACAGGAAACATTTCCACTCCATCAATGCTCTAGTGGTATGTCTTGCAGACATGTGTATCATACGTGTGTGCACGTTTCCCCGGATCTGCGCACGATGCCTACATCGTGAGGAGTAGTCGCATTGCAATGCTGATGTCACAGATGCCAGAACAGCGTGCCTGGCTTGTCGGTGTGTACTGACTGTTTACCATTGTGTGTGTTTGGCTATGTTGCATTCCACCCTCTTTCAAAACTCAGCTAATTGTTCAATTGTTTGTATGTAGGTGACTCCGGATACCCCAACATGCCATGGTTGCTGACACCCCTTAGGAACCCTTTGACACCAACCGAGATGCGCTATAATGAGGCACATGGTCGGATCAGGAGGGTGATTGAGCGGTCTTTTGGTCTCCTGAAAGCCGCTTCCACTGCCTGGACAAGACCGGAGGGGCCCTCCCATATGACCCTGAAAAGATGTGCAAAGTTATCCTTGTATGCTGCATGCTACACAACATGGCAGTGCGGAAGAACTTCCCTCTCATCCAGGATGACGATGACCTACCTCCGCCACCTGTGGAGGATCCAGGCATGGGCCACGATCCCAGTGATGATGAGAGTGACATCCGCACACAGCTCATCAACAACTTCTTCACCTGAATGTGAGTTTACAGGGTTGTTATGTCAATATATTGAGTTAGCCTGAAATGTGTTGGGGCAGCTCTGTTGCTGTTTGAGTGTGTCTGTGTGCCACTTGACTGCATGCGTGCAGTGATGTGTCCTTTCAGGTGGTCTGTACTCCACAATAGTGTCAAACTGCTAACTTGTTTCTGTGTAGGTTTATTTGGACATGTTTTGTGCATGTGTATTGCATATCTCTCCTGTTCTGCTGTGCTTTTGACTGTGTCTTGTGTCTGTCCTTCCCAGGGTACTTTGCCTGTTGTTTAGTCAACAATGACCGCCAACACCCAGAATCCAACACCAGTGTGGAAGTTGTCAATTCCCATCAAGTGATGTGCCACACACCCCTGGACTTCAATTCTCCGACACTTTGTGACCGTGTGTCCACTGTAACGTACAATTACCTTGCAACTATTGTGGAATAAACATGTTGCTGATGTGTAATGAACCTGTGCTATGCTTTGTTAGATGCGTTGTCTGTCTTCCCACATCTGACTGACATTTGCTTACCTCACCGGTGGGATTGTTACCACGGACTGTGGATAGGTGTGGTGTCTGTGCATTCCAATGTATTTCAGGTCAACATCATTGTGTGGGATGAGTTACATGGCCATGGTGAGTATGTGTTGTGGTGCCATAGTGGTGTGTCTCACATCACCATGACTCACATAACGATGATCACATTGTTGTAGTATTTGGCATGCACTGTGTTGTTTAGCAGATCAACATCTCCATGACACATGACAAGTTGGAATCACAACAGAGGTAAGTATAGTGTACTGGTGAGTTTATTTACAAACATGTGTGAGGGTAGTGCACAGGATGGTGGGTGCTGTACAGTTGTTCGACTGACCTGATAAGAGGGGTCAGAGCACGTCGCGCTTATCGCTGCTGATCTGCCGGTTCTGAGTTTTTTTTAATCTCCCCTGTTTCGTATTCAATTTTATTTTGTGTTATTTTTGCCTTGCTTTTAGACCACTGTCCGCTTACCTGCACAATAATTTGTAGAATCACCGCGCTTTTGCGGGTCCTGTCCCTGCCACTCGGTACTATGGCGGCCATATTGGAGGAGTGAAGGACGCCTGGCGGCGCTATTTGATTGGATGGAGGAGCGTCACAAGGACGCTTGACCTCTTTTAAGGAGGGTAAATCTTAGGGTCAGTCTTGCCAGTTGTTTTACTGACCTGATAAGAGGGGTCAGAGTGCGCCGCGCTTATCGCTGCTGTTCTGCCGGTTCTGAGTTTTTTAAAATCTCCCCTGTTTCGTATTTAATTTTATTTTGTGTTATTTTTGCCTTGCTTTTAGACCACTGTCCGCTTACCTGCACAATAATTTGTAGAATCACCGCGCTTTTGCGGGTCCTGTCCCTGCCACTCGGTACTATGGCGGCCATATTGGAGGAGTGAAGGACGCCTGGCGGCGCTATTTGATTGGATGGAGGAGCGTCACAAGGACGCTTGACCTCTTTTAAGGAGGGTAAATCTTAGGGTCAGTCTTGCCAGTTGTTTTACTGACCTGATAAGAGGGGTCAGAGTGCGCCGCGCTTATCGCTGTTGTTCTGCCGGTTCTCAGTTTTTTTAAATCTCCCCTGTTTCGTATTTAATTTTATTTTGTGTTATTTTTGCCTTGCTTTTAGACCACTGTCCGCTTACCTGCACAATAATTTGTAGAATCACCGCGCTTTTGCGGGTCCTGTCCCTGCCACTCGGTACTATGGCGGCCATATTGGAGGAGTGAAGGACGCCTGGCGGCGCTATTTGATTGGATGGAGGAGCGTCACAAGGACGCTTGACCTCTTTTAAGGAGGGTAAATCTTAGGGTCAGTCTTGCCAGTTGTTTTACTGACCTGATAAGAGGGGTCAGAGTGCGCCGCGCTTATCGCTGCTGTTCTGCCGGTTCTGAGTTTTTTTAAATCTCCCCTGTTTCGTATTTAATTTTATTTTGTGTTATTTTTGCCTTGCTTTTAGACCACTGTCCGCTTACCTGCACAATAATTTGTAGAATCACCGCGCTTTTGCGGGTCCTGTCCCTGCCACTCGGTACTTTGGCGGCCATATTGGAGGAGTGAAGGACGCCTGGCGGCGCTATTTGATTGGACGGAGGAGCGTCACAAGGACGCTTGACCTCTTTTAAGGAGGGTAAATCTTAGGGTCAATCTTGCCAGTTGTTCGACTGACCTGATAAGAGGGGTCAGAGCGCGCCGCGCTTATCGCTGCTGTTCTGCCGGTTCTGAGGTTTTTTAAATCTCCCCTGTTTCATATTTAATTTTATTTCGTGTTATTTTTGCCTTGCTTTTAGACCACTGTCCGCTTACCTGCACAATAATTTGTAGAATCACCGCACTTTTGCGGGTCCTGTCCCTGCCACTCGGTACTTTGGCGGCCATATTGGAGGAGTGAAGGACGCCTGGCGGCGCTATTTGATTGGACGGAGGAGCGTCACAAGGATGCTTGACCTCTTTTAAGGAGGGTAAATCTTAGGGTCAGTCTTGCCAGTTGTTCGACTGACCTGATAAGAGGGGTCAGAGCGCGTCGCGCTTATCGCTGCTGTTCTGCCGGTTCTGAGGTTTTTTAAATCTCCCCTGTTTCGTATTTAATTTTATTTTGTGTTATTTTTGCCTTGCTTTTAGACCACTGTCCGCTTACCTGCACAATAATTTGTAGAATCACCGCGCTTTTGCGGGTCATGTCCCTGCCACTCGGTACTTTGGCGGCCATATTGGAGGAGTGAAGGACGCCTGGCGGCGCTATTTGATTGGACGGAGGAGCGTCACAAGGACGCTTGACCTCTTTTAAGGAGGTCATGCAGACGCGCAGCGGATACGCGCAGCGGGTACGCCGGATCCCCGCCGGAGTCACGCCAGAGTGCAGCCCGTCTGTGCCCGTCCGGGCCCAGCCGGGCTTAGGGCCGGGACCCTTGGCCAAACTGCCCGAAATAAGGAAAGTTTATTCCCGGGAGGACATTTTGTCATTACGCCCCCTGAAAGACACAACTTGTAAGTACATTCACAGAGTTGCTAAACTTTTCTCTGGCTGTGGGATTTGTCATTTGACCCAGCCAGCGAAGGGGAGGAACGCTTTGTGTATGGCTCTGTTGAATTGTAGGTCTCTTCCTAGCCACTCACTAGAAATCAATTTCCTCATACAAGATCATGAGCTAGATATTTTGTTTATTACGGAAACGTGGACTACATCTTGCTCTGGGGCTGACATAGTTCGATCCCTCCCCCCGGGCTTTCTAATTTACCATCTGGACAGGCCGGTGGGGCGAGGGGGCAGCATTGCCATCATATATAGAGACGCTTTTGTGTGTAGGGCTCAGCCTGGTGGGGTGCTAGACTGTGAGAGCTGTCAGTTCTCTCTACGGATTTCACCCACGGTGTCGGTGTCAGGATTATTGGTCTATCGCCCTCCAGGCTGTGTGGGCAAGTTCGTCAGTTCACTGATGGAAACAGCTATGCACTTGGCCTCTTCTGCGGCCAATTTTATGGCGTTAGGAGACTTTAATCTCCATTTCAATGACCCGGCGGATCCTATTGCTGTAGATTTGTTGTTTGATTGTAAAGGTTATGAGCTGAGTCTAATTAACGCGGGTGCCACGCACAATAAGGGGCACTTGTTGGATCCCATTTTTTCGAACATGCCCCATCTGAGGTCTTTGCCCCCTTGTCCTCTCCCGTGGTCAGACCATTTCTTGGTTCCTGTTACGTGGCAGGATGAACTAATGGCCACCCTCCTCCCTAAGGTTCATACGTTGGAGAGAGCTTGGTCTAGGCTTTTGGTGGACAACTGGAGTACTATTCTTGAAGGGATGTGTCCTTCACCAGTTTCGGACCCAGTAATTGCAGATGCAAACTTCAATCAGTGGTTGACCAGCTCTCTTGATGTTATTCTCCCTAAAAAGAGAGTGTTAAAAAGGGAGAAGAGGATGGGCTCTGCTCCATGGTACACTCCTGAGTTGAGATCTCTCAGGAAGGGTTGTAAGAAGTTGGAGAGGGCATGGAGAAAGGAAGGGGTGGAAGCCAGACAAGAGGAGTATCGCTCGGCAATCAGGGTGTATAAATCTGCTCTGCGTCGGGCCAAGTCGCAATTTTTTGAGGAGAGAATAAAAAGCTCCTCTAACTCCTCTAGAGAGACTTTTAAAGTGGTAAAGGAACTTCTTAAAGTTCCTGAGCCCCTGGCAACCCATGACAACCCAGGCGAGAAATGCAAGGAGTTGGCGAACTATTTCAATATGAAAATAGAGAACATTATTAGTGCTTTGCCCCAGGTTGTCCAGAGTATAGATACTAGTAGTCAATCTCGGGGTGTTCTTGTACAGCTGGATACCTTTGGGCTAGTCTCAGTGGACGAAGTCCTTAGGGAATTGGGCTCTTTGAAAAGTGGCTCCCCTAGGGATCCTGTCCCTATGAGATTCCTGAAGCAGGTAGCAACCACCATTGCGGCTCTGGCTACGGACCTTATTAATGCATCCTTTGTCCAGGGACTTGTGCCACCGAGCTGGAAAAGAGCAGTGGTAAAGGCTCTTCTGAAGAAGCCAAACCTAGATCCATCTGATTTGGCTAACTTCAGGCCTACATCCCTGCTTCCTGGACTTGGTAAGATTGCGGAAAGGGTGGTGAACCGGCAGTTGTCACACTTTTTGGAGTCCAACGGCCTGTTGCGTGACTCCCAAACTGGATTTAGGCCAGGGCAGGGCACCAATACCGCTCTCCTGGCAGTCGTTGAGGAAGCTAGGAGCATCTTGGATTCGGGAGGGTCAGTGGCAGTGATCCTCCTGGACCTGAGTGCGGCCTTCGACACGGTGAACCATCAAGTGTTGATCCGACGACTGTCAGATATGGGGGTGGTAGGTGTGGCTCTGAAGTGGCTTACGTCATTTCTTTGTGAACGGACGTACCAGGTTTGGGAAGGCAATGAACGTTCGGTGTCCATCCCCCTTCAGTGTGGTGTGCCACAGGGCTCTTCCCTCAGCCCTACATTGTTTAATGTATATATGGCCCCCCTGGAGGATGTGGTGGCCCCATTTGGCATTAAAATCATCAGCTATGCTGACGATACGCAACTGGTGGTCGCCTTATCCCAACTGGTTAATAATCCAGACTCGCTGCACTCTTGTATGTCCAAAGTCCACACTTGGATGTGCGAGTCAGCTTTAAAGCTGAACGGTTCTAAGACCGAATTAATGTTGTTAGGACATAAAATTCCCTCTCTCCTTTCGACGGGCTGACCTAGCTGTTTGGGATCTTTTCCGAGTCCTAAGGAGGAGATCAAAAGTCTGAGGATCTGGCTGGAACAAGATCTTTCTTTTAGGACCCAGGCGAGAAAAACAGCTGGAGTATGTTTCGGCCTTCTCCGCTCAGCTCGTAAAGTCCTCCCCCTGCTTCCCTGGAAATCTAGGAAGCTACTTATTCAGGGGCTTATTGTATCTAGATTAGATTACAGTAACTCTATTTTTTTAGGTGCCCCTGAAGCTACGTTGAATAAACTTCAGCAGGTTCAAAATGCCGCTGCTAGGCTGCTTATGAATACATCAAGGATGCAGTCAGCCAAACCGGCATTGAGGGCCTTGCATTGGCTTCCGGTACGGGAAAGGGTTAAATTCAAGGCTCTTTGCACCGCGCATAAAATTCTTCAGGGGAAGGGACCTCCGATCCTGGGGAATTTAGCTGTGCCTTACAAGGCTAATAGGGCCTTGCGTTCTGACCAGAAACTTCTGCTCCAGGTCCCCAGGGTGAAAAGGGCGCGGGCTGGAGGGCGAAGATTTTCTGTCAATATTGCCATGCTGTGGAACGGACTTCCTCTGAGTTTGCGCTCTGAGACGTGTATCTTGCGGTTCCGTAAACTTCTTAAAACTCACCTTTTCCCCGTCTGACTCCGTTGAACCTGTTTTCTCTTTACGGTTGTCGTCCTGGACAAGCGCTGGGATGCCCTAGGGTAACTATGCGCTATATAAAACTCAGACTCACTCACTCACTCACATTGGGTTTTGAATCCAAAGTTCACAGTAGAGTTGGAAGTGTTGGTAGCTGAAATGTCCAGAGTAAAGTCCACAGTCATCTGCTACATTGGACCAACATGAACCCTCCATGTCATGTAGGCGAGTTGTGTTAGATACGACAAGGTGAACGGTTTGCGCACAAAGAACATTGTCCAGAACAGGTTTAGAGGCCCTGGGGGATGTGCAAGGACATCTGCGTTTCACTTGTCCTTCTTCGGACGACCCCTCTTCTTCTTGGTGGGGGGGGGGGATCCTCAGGTGCAGGCATCTGCGGTGCAGAGGGCTCTCCGCCAGAGTCATCCTCCCTCCCTGTGGCACTGGCAGATCGTGCGGCAACAGATGATGTGGCCACACAGGGAGGTGTGGACCTGTTGGTGCTTATCTGGCGGAGGCATTGGAGTATGTCCCGATGCACCGCAGTAAGTGCATCCCACTTTGCCTCCATGTGGGCATGATTGGCAGTCTGCTCCTGTTGAATGTCCTTGAGGATCCCCACTACCTGGCCAAATCCTCCGGTGCTATCCTGGTACGCATCTATGATGCGTGCCAGTTGGGGTTCATCATGCAGTCCAGACCCCTCTGCAAGGTGCGCCCTCTGCCTACCACCCCTCCCAGTGCCCCTATCCACACGGGCAGGACCTGCGGCGGCACGCACAGCTGACACTGGGCCCCCTTGGGTGTTGTTGCTGGTGGTGTTGCCCAGAGCTTCCTGGGGGTCCTGTGTCCCTGTACTGTCGGTGTGCTGTGGCCTTGGTCTGTCTGTGTTGGCTGGGGTGCCCTGTCTGTTGCCAGATGCTGGAGGTGTGGGTACAGGGGGTGCAGATGTTGGTACTGCTGGTGCTGCATGATGACTCACACCGGAGGTGCCAGGTTGTTCGTCGTCATCAGAAGAGAAGAGAGACAGATCCACACCAGAGAGCTGAGGGTCCACCAGAATCTGGGACAGGGACTCCTCTTCATTTAGTGCTGGGGACACCTGTGTTTGGAAGAGACACACAATGTAAGTTATGTTTCTACAGGCATCAATGGTTCACATACATGACATTTTCTACTGTATGTCAGGATGCGTGCCTGTACACTGCTTTGTCCAAGGTTGTCACGGACAGAGATTGATATTGTTGTGGCACATTGCCCAGCCCAAATAAAAAATGTCAATGTGCATGTCGAAGTGTGTGCATGTCCAGCTCATGTATAGATTTGGTTGTACATGGCCATTACTACTCAAGGGCCATCACGTTGCTGACTCAGGTGTGTCATCACTGTACACATTTGAGCTTTAACAAGGACATACGTGCAATTCCACTGAGGATATGTTGTAAGATTGGGGCATGTGTGGTAGCAGATTTTGCTAGTCTTTGTGTGTCACATTGGTGTATTTGTACGACATGGTCAAAGTCCGGTATGCCTGTGATCTCATGGGAGAAAGTGTTTTTTGACAGTGTTCCTAGTTCCCATCTCATTTCATACAAGTGATGATGTCACCATCGTTAATGAGTCTGGTGCTGAGTTTTGTACGTGCATATGTGATTTGACTTGTCAATGTTCTCCATGGTGACATGGATTGGGCAAGGAAGCACTCTGGTTTTTCAATACTCATGACAGTGAGAGGTGGTGGTGTGTGTGTTGCGGTTTGGCTGCTGTGAGTAGCATGTCTCCTCCAATGCAGTCCAGGTTAGACCTTGTGTCTACAGTGTCTATGACAGTGAGTGGTGTGTTGTGTGAAGGATGCATATGTCGGCTATATTGGTGTGTCCATTCCATTCACTGTCAGATGTCCCCTGTCAATGATGTATATGTGAGTTACTGTATGTTTTGTGCAATGTACTATATATGGATCTCCACACTTGTCATCTGCAAGACACACCTCCACAGCCAGGCCAGGGGGCACCCCTGGACACTGCATCCCAAGACAGTGACTTTGAACATACGGTTGCAATGGCTGTGTGTGCGACCGTGTTTGGGTTGGCCAGTGCATATGTGTGATTTTCAGCCACATCATTTATCAGGCCCATGTGTCAGACATCTTGGCCAGGCCTTATCTTTGTGAGTGACTGGTACCAAGTGTGCAATGTGTTTTAACATGGAAGGTGTGTGTATGGCCAGCATCTGTGTTATTTTTTTTCTAGTCAGGACCTCCTTCTCCCCCAGGCCAGTTATCCCATCATGAAGCGTGCCACCATTGCAGTGGGTGCAGGTTAACTTTCAGGATGTCAGTCAGTGCAGTCCTGGTGTTTGTTGCTGCCCAGTTCCCAGAATGGCCTTGTGCTCCCGACAGCAGAGCCCAGTGTCAGACATCTTGTCAGTCCATTTACACTCCCTGTGAGGCGAACATGGTTCAGTGTGAGCTTGCTGGGCCATGTGGGTGGTTGGGGAATGTCTGTGACTGCAACTCCCATCATGCTTTTGGCTACACCCCCCTTCTCAGCATGCCCATACTTCCTTCCTTTTGACTCTGCTTCCCTGTGAGGGGGTGTGACAGCAATGGCAAGATGGCTGACTGTGCAGTCCTGGTGTTTGTTGGTGCCCAGTTCCCAGCATGGCCTTGTGCTCCCCACAACAGAGCCCAGTGTCAGACATCTTGTCAGTCCATTCCCACTCCCTGTGAGGCGAACATGGTGCAGTGTGAGCTTGCTGGGCCATGTGGGTGGGTGGGGAATGTCTGTGACTGGAACTCCCATCATGCTTTTGGCTACACCCCCCTTCCCAGCATGCCCATACTTCCTTCCTTTTGGCTCTGCTTCCCGGTGAGGGAGTGTGACAGCAATGGCAAGATGGCTGACTGTGAAGTCCTGGTGTTTGTTTGTCTACAAGTCCAAAGAGAGCCCCTGTGCTTCACACAGCAGCTCCCAGTGCGGTGTATCTTTGGGTGATATTTCACTACTGTGTGAGTCAATGCATTATATTTATATATATAGCACATGTTACAACTGATGGGGTGTTGAAGCATTTTTTTAGTGTGTAGCACGCTACTCCAGAACCCATAAATGATTAGTATTGAATTAGTATAGTGAAATTTGAAACTAATTTGAGTGGTGGATAGGTCAATCAGTTATTTGGATTCAGAAGGATAGCGGAGGGATAAAAGAGGGAAAAAGGTTTGCATTTATATAGCACTTGTTAACCCTGATGGGGTGTTGAAGTGCTTTTTTGGCAAGTAGCACTCTACTCTGGAACCCATGAAGGATTAGTGGTGAATTAGTATATTGAAATATGAAATTTGAGAAGTGGAAATGTTAGCCTGTTGTTTTGATTGAAAATTATAGTGGAGCAATAGAAGAGTGATGGGTTTAGATGTTTTTCTTTTGTTTGTTTTGAAGGTCATAGCAGTAGGAGGAGGTTTGTGATGAGTAAAAAGGGATGTGGAGGGGAAGAGTCAGAGGGAAGAGTTTAGAAAGGCTTGTTTTGGCAGATCAGTATAGTAAAAGAGGTGTCAGATGATGCAAGGAGGGGGAGAGTCTATAAAGGATATTTTGGGGATCTCAGAAGTGTTATGGGGTTCGGGATGAGCGAGAGAGTGGGTGTAGAGGGTATATTGATAGAGGGGTAGGGCATTGGAAAGAGTGATAGAAAGAGGTTTGAGATGAGTCAGAGAGTTGAGGTAGAGGATATATTGAGAGAAGTATAGTGTGAGAATAGGGTAGTGCATTGGATATGCTGAATTAGAAGAAAGTAATAAATATATAGATCCATAAGTGCATGGAAAGTATATAGATGCATAAAGGAAGTAAGTATATGTAGATTAAAGTTACTGATAGAGGTATAGGGTGAGAAATAGGGTAGTGCATTGGAAATAGTATTAGATAGAGGTTTGAGATGAGTCAGAGAGTTGAGGTAGAGGATATATTGAGAGAGGTATAGGGTGAGAAATAGGGTAGTGCATTGTATGCTTGTTTAGGAGAAAAGCAATAAATATATAGATCAAAGTACATGGAAGGTATATAGATGCATAAAGGAAGTAAGTATATGTAGATTAAAGATGCATTACATAAACTCTGGTTTTCAAATGTTGTACATATATATATATTTTTTTTTAACATAATTATTCTACATGTTTATACAACGTAATACACATATATAGGTACATATATATAATACAAATAAATGCTTATATACAGAGGGATATGCTGTATGTTACTGTTTGCGAATGGTGCTTATGTGGGGAAGAGCCAATTCTTGAGTAGTTTTCTGAAGATGAGGTGGTTGTCCGTGAATCTCATGTTGGGGGTAAAGAGTTCCATTGTTTGGCTGCTTGAACAGAGAAGGATGTGCCACATATGTTTTTTTTCATGTATCTTGGGATTTTGAGGTGAGGTGCCACCTTAGAGTGGAGGTTCCTTTGTTGAAAGTGTGTGGTGATTTTATTCCTGGGAAGAGTGGTCCCATTTAAAGCATCACTTTGTGGATGATGAAAAGCAACCAATGCAGGGCTTTTAAGGCGGGGTAGATGCGGTCTTTGCACTGCAAAGTTGGATGCTGTGCTACATTGTATGACAAATGATTATATCTAGGCCTGCGTGCACCAAGTGTTCAGTATAGTGTAATGGAATACTGTTCCTAGGATGCAATTTCAAGTTGAAGGATGAATAATCAATGAGTGCAGTGCGTGTGTGTCAATATAATGCACTGCAATGTGGTTGGCTTATGCAATGTACTGGTGTTCTAGTCTTACGGGAGTCCCGTGTGGTAGTCAGGTGCTAACGAGAAGTCTTCACTACGCTTAGGACAGAACCAGGTTATGTTGTGCTCCAGTCAAGTGTTTGACAGGTGTTTGCAATATTGAGTTCTGTGTGGCATCTCTGGTGTATCTAGGTCTTGGAGAGAGTCAGATGGATGTTGCTTATTGCTGGGCCTGGTCCTTACTGCAGGGTCACCCTTAAACATTTTGCCTTCCTCCTACTCCCCTTTCCCTGATCTTGTTTTTGTTGGCTTTAGGGCTCTGGGCAGTTTACCACTGTAAACCAGTGCTTACGTGCAGGTGCTATGTACTTAAAACATGGTAACATTGGCTTATCCACAATTGGCATATTTAATTTACTTATAAGCTCCCAGTAAAGTGCTCTATAGATGCCCAGGGCCTGTAATTTAAATTCTACTAGGGGCCTGCAGCACTGATTATGCCTAGGCTTTCCTGTTTTTCAGTTTCTATTTTTGGTCAATTCTGGTGGTTTTTTTTCAGTGTTTTCAAGTGATTTCCATACGTTAAAAATACAGGGGCAGATTTATGAGCCCCTTGCGCCACTTTTGCGTCACTTTTAACATGGGAAAAGTGACGCAAAAGTGGCGCAAGGGGCTCATAAATCTGCCCCACAGTGTTTAGCAGTGGTTACACATTTTTGCGCCATTAAAAACAACAGAAAGTGCTTTTCCGGTGTTTATGGAACGTTTTGCTTTTATTATTGTTTGCTTTCTGCACTGATAGCGCATGGTATATAGACAGTGTATGTATAGTATATATGAGGTCCAAATAGATTTTTGCAAATTAAACTTATTGCAGTACACCATACAATACTTATTCAGTGAGTCTTTAGTCATATGCTCTTGCTCTTTCCTTCCCATGTAAACTTCTGTGAAAAGGCCCTCTCAACATTGGCACTTGAGAAGGGAAACGCCAAAACAGCCAGTACACAATTTGTTAACTCTGACCACTAAAATAGCTGTCCATGCCAGTACTGGTGCACTTGAAGATTACTGTTCTCAAGGCAGGTTCTGCAACAATTTCATTGAGCTGGGCGTTTATGCCCTCAGAGTTATTGAAGGGGTCAAAAATGAAGCAGCACTTTTGAAACTATACTGGAAATTCCTATTTATGGAAGGGATCTAGAACTTATACAGAGTACCACAGTGAGGTTTCATTTACTTCAAAAGCCATTGGTGGTGAAGGGACATTTCTTTGCATCATTGCAAGCCATTGTTCATACATTGTAAAATAAAAGTTCCTGAATTGCTCTTCAACATTGCTTTGCTTACCAAGTGGCAAGCACTCTAACATGGAACATTGTTGCAGTGCCAAATTCACTAAAGGTGTCACACAGCCTAGTCTCCAGGAGATGTTTCACATCTACACCAATTATGCTGAACACTTGACAGACAAGGGTGTTTTCAGACGTAATTTTTTTTAATATGTTCACCACAGCAGTTATGTTTTCCTGTAAAAATCTAAGAATGCAGTAGAGTGTACTTTTTCACATCACTATCAATATGCGCCCAAAGATCCTCACATTTCTTGCCTTTGGCATCATCACTCAGCAAAACTTCTGTAAATGCTTGCCACATGGATAATATAGCATTCATAGCCCCTTGGACTGAGAATCCTCAGCTAAGGTACACAGTTGGGATGACTCTTTCATTGATGCCACACAAAGCATGAAATGATGAATATTTGCGTTTTAATTCCTGTGCATAAGAAAACAGTGCACCAGAATGGACTAAAAAGTCAATAGCATTCCTCATTAACTCTGAAGATTGTAAAGAAACTTTCAGCATACCAACGAACAAGTGGCAAGGATTTCTTACAGGAAAGCACTTCAGCTCAGGTATCAATTGTCACAGGTCATCACACAAAATGTTCATATGCATAGCTGAATAACTGCAAATACGAACAATATCACTCTAATCTTTGTTGAACTTGGAAAGAACCTTTTTTGCAAAGCATTCGAAGTGACACTACGTTCCATATTTTCCAAAAGTCTGGTGTTATGTTTTCAACTCTATCCGAGATGTTTGGTGATAGCGCTCTTTTCACATATACTTGTCACTATAGCTTGCATTGAATGTTTAAAGCCTGAGGTGTTGGCAATTCACCCACTATCAATACTGACTCACTAGAAATTGGGGGCTGATGTATTAAGGGCTTTTACCCACTCTCTGTGGGTAAATGTGATACCACATATTAGGAAAGATTCTTATGAAACCAGCCATTTTACCTATCAGTGAAAGAATCCAACGCAGCCAAAATATCAAATATGATTTTGATATTTCCTGATTCTCTACAGTTTATAAAATAATTAAACAAGACCTAAAACATGCTTCTAAACCCTGCATCTTTAGAACAAAGATCTTAAAACTAAAAAAAGCAAAAGGAAGAAGAAAGAATATTTTAGTGCCATCCCTAAACAACAAAATGCAAGCTGAATAATGTTAGCCCAGTCTTTCCTACTGCTAGCTTATATAACAAAGTTACTTTGTATTGGCCCCTTCAGGAAGAAAATAATGACTCTTTCACTCTCTTTTTCCTTTCTTTGAATAGCATTTAGTTTGGAGTTGTGCCGGTGTTTTTTCAGTGTTTATGTTTTCACTGGTGAGGGTTAGTTCTCTTTCAGTGGGGTTTTATCAGTTATTTTAGGTTTAAACCTAAAACCGGACAGCCTAATTATGCCACACACTTAAGCAGCCCTTTAAGGATGTCTGTCTCAGGCTTGCCAATTGCAGTGCCTGTATTTGCAGTTTTAAACAGCCATGAGGACCTGACAATTTAACCCTTTTGCCAGGTCCAAACATTCATTTTCAATGCATATAAGTCACCCCTAAGGTTGGCCCTAGACAGCCCTAAGGGCAGGGTGCAGTGTATTTAAAAAGTAGGACAAGAACTTTTACGTTTTACATATCCTGGTATTGGAAAACGATTACATTCGTTTTCACTACTACACGGCTTCTCTCTCCTATAGATTAACATTGGGATTGCCTTATTGAATTTTATAAGTGTAATTTCCAATTGGTAAAAGATATATATTTCAGGTTTGGTGTCTATGGACTCACAATTTAAAATCAAAACTTATGATAAAGTTGGATTTTAAGTTTCAAGTCTGGAAGTGAGAAGGACTAAACCTGCATCTCTACATCCCCTGAACCTAAGTGACCCCAAGGGCTTGCTGACTTGCCTCCTGTTCTGAAGTCTCAAGGACAGCAACGACTACAACAATCCTGCTTTAGCCTCTGATTTCTGTCAACTGTGAGTCCCGCCCTGCCAAGAGATGCCAATCTAGTCCTGGGCCCTTGGAAGTGGGTTTGCTGGCTGTTTGCTGGAAAAACCACGCGTTGCTGTCGTTGAGCCGGTCTGAAACGAAACATCTCCTCTCAACCCTGATCCAGTGCTTCTGAGGACAAAGACATCGCTTTGCCAGCTGCGCAGCTTGACCACTACGCATTGCCTTCATCGCAAAGGGTTCACCGATGATGCATCTCCGACTGCATGGATCGGACCCAACGAATTGCCTACATCCAGCCGCACCGACGACGACACATTGCCTCCTCTGCTCCTATCATCAGGTCTTCAACGATAATGCACCCCCCATCCAAAGGAACTTTTTCAGTGGGGCAAGGTTGGTCCCTGTATCCGACTCATGTTCCATCGAGATCGGCCTGAACTTTTGGATTTACTCCAGTCAAGCGCGAGCAGGTGTCCCCAGTTGGCCTTTATGCTTTTAAACACTATATTTGTCTGGGAAGGTCTATATAATTGTGGTGCACTGCTGTATGCTGTGATACACTGCCCTACAGAGAAACATACCTCTCATTATGGATGATGACTACAGACTTGCCAACTTAACAAAAATACCACCGTGTGAGGAGAAGGAGGGGCCTTAGAGAGGGTGGTACAATATGTCAATAAGTACCTAAAAAGCACTTTTGGCCCACCCAAAACACCCCTCCTCCCAAAAATAATAATAATTTTTAAAAAAGCTTACTGAAGCTGGTTCTAATGTCCTGGGGTGTTTTCACACTCCTTGATGGTCGTAGGCTGTTCAAAGTTTATAGTGGTTTTCAACGCGTTTTTTCTACCACTGTGTGACATCAGCTCCTCATCGGGTGACTGAGGGAAGGGAGTCGATATCATGTGTAACATTGTGGCAAAGTGTGAGCTGGCAGGTTTGTGGCTACCAGCCACTGCCAGAGAGTGATGTTGGACATCAGCATGATGACAGTGATGAAGAAGATGGCAGTGAAGTCAGACATGATTTGATACAATGTACACTTGGTTAATGGTAAATTAGTAAATGTACCCCTGTACATTGATATTTTTTTAATAGATGATATTTAAGTAAATTACTACATACAATTTTAATTGTGTGTTATGTTAGACATTACGATCACACTTAAACGTGTTCATCATGGTCATATGTATGTTGCTGTACTTTTATATAGTCATTTTACAAATGTTATAGTATTCACTATTAATATTTAAGTATTGATACATTGTTTTATTTTAAATGTATTATAGTTTGCATATAAAGCACATAGAAATGCAACTTCTATAATGAATATGTTTTTGCTTATTCATAGGCCAGTTCATCTTGTCAACTGGGGCTTGTTATTGAGTCATGTGTGGATCCATTGAACCTTGATCAGAAACTTAAAGTGAAGCAAAATTAACTTGCAGGTGCATGCACATTATTTGAATTAAAGTGCTTATGGATGCGAAATTCCAATTCTCAATCACAAATGTTGTGTATTAAACATGTTTATGTTTTTTTATTCCTAGCAAATGTAGATACGTTGTGGAAACATAGAACTTAAGCTTTTTGAGTATCATCAACCCAAAATCCACCTGAAAATGAACGACTAACTGCACACAGAGACACGACTTTCATGAGATTAGTATTAACAGCAGAAAACGTATATATTCAAATATAATTGGCACAGTATATAGAAGTGAAATCATTTCGCTGTAATGCAACACATATGTATCTCAGTGAATGGTGAGACAAATAACGTCTTTGCATTATACTGTAACGTAAATCATTCGAAGTCAACCATAGACATTTATCATGTTGTAGCATAATCTATATTTCCATATGATGTGTCATTTCTGTATGGGATGTACAAATCTTCGTGGCCTATACAGCTCATGCCAACAAAATAATATTATTGTGTCCTAAGTGCTAAGGATGCGGTTTTACATTTGTCTTTATTTAAAAAGATGTCATTATATTGCATGTACAATGAGAAATATTTTGTTACATTAAATTTGAAATAAAACATAATGCATAAATAGGGTTGGAAATATTGCTTTATTAGCTAACCTGTATTTTGAATTGATTTGCCTGAGTAAAAAGATTTTTGCTTTGTAAAAATGAAATACAAACAATTAGAAATATGATATTTTGAAAACTATCTCTACTACACATCTTACATATAGAGTTTGTCTATTCTTCAGCATTATATTAGCAAAAATACATTAAAACATTCTAAAAAACATGCATATATGTGTAACATAAGACATTTGTTTTTGTATTTTAATGCACTTCATAGCTCTTTGGAAGATTACCCTGCACTGATGATTTTGTCTTCAAAAACCACCTTCTTTTACTGGTCTTTTGAAAAAAATTCAGATTTCATTTAGGCATCTTGTATTTGAATCAGTCATTTGTTTGCCAATAGGATTGAATGTTTCTAAATTTGGCTTTCAATGTCCTTAGTTTAACTGATAACCATGCATTTCTTTTATTAGTAGCAAACATCCTGGCGCGTCTCAGTGGGGCATTGTACAAAAAGTCTTTATTGTATTGGCCCGCTAACTTAATTATAGTAGTCCTTGCTTCTGGGCCAAGACAAATAGAGCAGACAAAAAGAGGGCAGAGAGGGAGAAGGAAAAGATACACAGGATTCCCCTTCCCCTTCCCCTCAAAAGTGAAACAATGGATTTAAGCAAACACAGAAAAAAAAGGTCACAGGGAATTCTTTCAATATAAAGGGCATTCCTTAGAATGGATTTAACATTTTGGGAATGGTATTAGGTTGGAAAAATTGAAGAAAACAGGTTCATGGAGAAATGTTCTTCAGAACAGTTTTTTAAGTACCACATTACCCGAAGACTATGGCTGCAGTAGGAAGTCCGCTTACCTTCTTATGGTCATGGGTCCTGATAGTTTGCATCAGAGTAATAAAGACCCATGTGGGTTTCCTGCTTCAACAAGGTTGTTTGATACAGTCTTTTCTAGGGAAGTATTTTCTAATTGAGCATGGTATCAGTGTAGGGCCCCTGTTTCTGTCAGATGTTTTCTGCTGGTTATCAGTCAGAGTTGATGTCTCACTGTGTTGTAACTTCTCTATTTTGCTTCTCTGACCAAATGGGTCCTTTGCTTCTGAATTATGTTTCCTACTCCCAAAGCCCTGTACTCCTGTGACCCATTCGGGAAGAGGTAATCTAACTGTGGAGTGGGCCACATTGGGCGTCTGAATTGATCTCAGTGGGTGGAGGGCCCTCCACCCACCGGCCCTAGCGAAACAAGACAAACATCATACTGACAACAATGCTGTGTTTTCAAAGAAAGAAAACAAAGGGGCAGCTAGGGAATCTGGGCTTCCGGTGCTATGTTACAATTATTTAAGAAAGATACACATTCACTTGATCAATTTCATACGGAATAGGCATGTTGTACATTGTTTCTTTCTGTGGTACAGCCTTGAAAAAGCAACAGGCGTTGTGAGACACATCATGGCTCTTTTTTTGGTTTGATTAACGTGAAAAAATATTAAATATCTGTAAATCTATGTTTACTTGTTTTTTTAAAAAGAAAACATTGCCGTATCAGAAGGATTGGTTGAGTGCAGTGTTTTCCAAAAGATAGGTCTTAATCATTGCGTACAAATATGGTGTTCCAAACAAGGGCTTGAATGTTTCCTTGATAAATGATGAAATAATCATTTGGAAATGCCAAGTAGATACCTCCCATAAAGCTGAAGGCAATCTCTTTGTCCTTGAATTTTGTGAGAACTCAGAGAAAAGATGCACAGAACAGGTGGAATAGGAATCTTCAAACACACTCAGATGTGCCCTGTACTGGTGCATCAATTCTATAGTATTGTGTATCAGGGTTGATCTATTGGCAGTTTCAGATCTGTCGCATTCTGCAAGATACTGCCAACTTCAAAAACAATGACGTGGTGCCATGCTTATGCATCTGGAGGAAAGAAACTTTTCAAGTAGCATGTAACAGTATTCATCGGAGAGGGCATGGTAAGAGGATGGTTCTAGGTCAAATCAATAAAAACAAAATAAAATACATGTGTTTTTTAAACTCTTCAAAACTTAATTACTATTTTAATTTCTTTTTGAGATCAAAACCAACACATCTATCCTATTTTTTATTCCAATAATAGTGCAGGTGGTCTGATTTCGAAGCTTTCTTTTCCCTCCTTCCTTTTTTCTTTCATCTCCCTGTTTTTCCAGTTTTTCTTACATGTGGTGTTCTCCCTCCCTTTCCTGCCACCACTCAGGTTTTTTTTGGCTTTTAGTGAGAATTCCTTTCTGAATTATCACAGCTTGCTGTCACTGAAGAAGACATTTTTCCAAGAAACACCATGTAAAGTGAAAAGACCTTTAGATGCCTTTTTTTTTTTATTTGAGGAGATGAATGTGTCCTAAAAGAGACACAACCAGGTCTACACCGTCAAACAAGCAACAGGATACTTTAAAACTTGCTAAAACCAGGTTTAGGACTACAAGTAATTGTTCTGTGACTGTCAATTTAGTAAGAATAGATCAGTTCACTATGTTTAGTAGGGGTATCATCATCTCTCAACCTCCAGCAAGTGAAGGTAGATTGCATGGTTATGCAGGTAATATGGACAGTGTTGGTCATGAGGACACATCTTCACCAAGAATCAAAGATAAATGAAAGCAAGCGGCACTGTATGTCAGGATGCTAAAAAGATAGGCCACTGCCTGAAGAAATGGTGGAAGTGCCTCTACAGTAAGAGGCATATTCTGTTTAAAAAAAGAAAAACACAAACAATGTGGCAAAGAGGCCAAGAAGGACCGACACCAAAACCATGGGAGAATACTCTGGTTGAATCTTCACATCTCGATTTTTGGTGGCTGACACAATCCTGTCCCACTGAGTAAGAATAGCATGCCGAGCTCCAGACCACTTCCCTGGTCCAAACAAACGATACTGGAATGGTGTACAAGAGCCGAAGAAGAGCTCCAGAGCCAACCGTGGGTCCGTCAAGAAGAGAAATGGGATGTTGGGCATGGCACCAATCTCTGTGGCAAGCTCATCAAAATATTCAATCTGATCCAGCTGAAGGCAGTTCTTCCGCACTGTGCCAAACCTTGGAGACAAAAATAAATGTTATGATTAAATGAAACTGTTGATAATTAGGATGGTTTTTCGGCATAGAAGAGAGAAAATTAAAAAAGTTGAGAAGGCCACGTATGGTTGAAGAATAGCGGTAATATATCATTGTTTATTTGTCTCTGCATAGGGCTATAGGTAACAAATGTCACTATCCGCAACTCAATGGCACTGGTTTGTTTGACTGCCAAAAGATGCAAAGATAGTTCTGCTCTACCAACATGTAGCAACAACACTTAACAGCTAGGCACTAAGCTCACTTAGGTAATACAATGCATTTGCATAAAGGCATATAATGCTGAGGACACAAATGTTATTTCGTGGACTATGATTCATTGAAATGTCAAGGCTAGCGGATTTGACCATATACACTGATTGTCATTTTTTTCACACAGTAGTTTTAATATAGGGCTCCTTGACCCCAAGGACTGACAGAGTGATGTACAACAGTAGAGTAAGTGTATTAAGTGGAAATGTACTAAACCAGCTCATAGGGATATAACATACCATCAGGTTACATAGGTAACATAGTATGCACAAAGTGGAGTGAAAAAAGAAATATTCAACTGTAGTACAGCAAGTACAGAGATACAACTGAAGCAAAATCAAAATCTATAGACAAATAGTAGTCAAAGATAATCAGTGAAGAACTTTCACAGACAGAGATATGCACAACAGCAAATATATGCAACCATAGAGGTTTGGGACCAGAACATCGTCTTATAAAAATATTGTGTCCTAAATATCATTTTCAAAAATATCAATGCAATGAAGCTAATGGAAAGTTCACACCCAATAGGTCAATAATTTATAAACAATAGTCATATTTAAGTCAGACGTTATATTTGTATATGATATTTTGACATACAACCACTGTAGACAAAAGCTCTCCAGCTTTTAATGCACAGACAGCGAGAAATGCATAGACAAGTGAAAGTGATGCAAAATTATGCTGGGTTTCGTAGATGTTACTTCAGCTTCAATCAAAAGTGACAGTGCAGTTTTCATAGGAGTTGTAAGAGATGTTCAGGCATTTTTTGAAAAGATAAATCGGAGTGGAAATCAAAGAGTTAACCCCTTTTCTCATCTGTAGCCCTCAGCAGCCTCCTATTTGCAGCTTAAGGCATAGGGTAAGAGCAAGGAATAAAAGACTTGCTTACTTTCTGCACCTGTCACTAGCTTCATGAACTGTGCCTCGATGCACCTAGAGAGACCAAAAGCATGGGCAGTGTGGCATCAAAAAATCCAGTATTATGCAGTGAGAGCATGGAGAGAGGCGCGGCCTACAGGAAAGCAGCATGGTTTGGTGGGAGCAGATCATGTTCAGAGAATAGGGTCATCAGCAGCTCCTCCGCTATGGCAGAGGAGCGTCGCCACCTCCTGCCAGCTGCCTCAAAATAACAGGATGAAACATAAATAAATAATAAACATGTTTTATTTTCGTTTTATTTTTCCTTTCCTGCTGAGTCTTTGCCAGTGGGGTCATGGAGGATGATAGGCTGCAGGAGGAGTGGTGGGCACTGACGGTCTGGCGGGCCGTTTCAGACCAGCCAAACCGGCATGCGCACTGAAGCGGTTTCCAACCCGAGCTGCGTTGGCGGGTTGGAGACAGCAGGCACAGTCTCCCACTCTTACTGAGAGTGCAAATTCAGAGCGCTCAGGCCAATCCAGACAGGATTGGCCGCAGTGGAGTCTGGGAGCCTGTGCCTGCAAGGAGAGGAGCAGAAGAGCGCGATGCAGCCGGCTGCAGGTTACGTTTTAAAAATTATTTTGTCATCTCACGACCCCTTCCCCACGCCACTCTTCCACAATGGCTGCAGCTACTGGACTAAGTTGTATTTTTACAATAGGTTCTGAAAGCGAGAGGTTGGATTTAAAGTAAGAAGGTTATGGTTGCGGAGGCTTGCGGAGTACTTTGGAGGTGGGAGTTGCGGGTGAAAGGTAGAAGGTGTTGATCATGGTCAAATGTGGTTAGTTGGACCAGAGATGTTGTTTAGATTCCACACACAATGAGTGTGGAATGCTATTTATTGGGAATCTCTGTTGTAATTTCTCTCAAAATAAGAACTACAAGCATGTACAAAAAACGACATCTTGAATTGACCTATGGGTTGTCAAACACAGTCAATAAGTTAGGCCTCATACTTACCCAACCAATGTCAACTCATGCTTTTAAGAAATTCCAGTTGCAATCAGATACAACTATTATCAGATTCTTCTACACTTCAGACAAATTGTATACGCTCAAGCTGTGAGATCCAGCTCATGATCCCAGCAGCACAACCATAAATTGACAAACATCATGTGTTCACCAGCTAAAAATAATGTTGTTACTTCTGCCAGCAACTAGAAAGGCAAGTTCTACTTATTGAAAAAGGTGGTTTTAAATTAACTGAAGCTAATACAATATAGGGTCACACAGAGAAGTCAATTCAGAATACAATGGGGCCAGATCACTCACAAAATATTGGAACTAAGAATATCTCGTGGACAGAATATCTTGTAAAAAGATATATCGAGGGCCAAAATATCGAGAAGGTAAGTGAAAATAGGTAAGCATAGATGTACTATTCTTAACTCCACATCTATGTACCTTGTCGACATACATAACTTTGTTTACCTATGGAAACTTACTTTCATTATATTTTTGTCCTCAATATTCATGACACAATATTTTTTGGTTCCGATATTCTCTCTAAAGACCTCAAAATTACTATGATGCTGTTTTCTTTCTTTAGGAAACAATTTAAAAGTGTCCAGGGCGTAAGAGATAGGATCTGCAAGACCTGTGATTCATGTACTTACAACTTTGGCTGATTATGAATTGTCTGTACAGCAATCAAAAGCATCGCATGGTTTTGTAAAATAATCACTTTTACTATTTAACAAAGCATTTAACTTTTTAATACTGACTTGCTAATACTGACATGTAAAAGCATTGTATTATTAATTTCAATCTGCACATCTTGTCTTCAACCCACATTTACATCTGCAGATCTATACTTCTGCATCTAACCTATACATACTGCTACCCAACCTATACCACAAAACCATGGATGGATGTCAGAATATCAAGCACAAAAATATTTTGCCTCCATAATACCAAAGCCAGAATATTGACCACTAAATTATTTTGACAGGAAATATGTATATCTAAGTAGTGGTTTATTTTTCTTAATGCCACATCTATCTACCGTGAAGATACTTTATACATATACACACATATATATATATATCACAAAGTTAGAAATAGTAAATCTGAACTTACTTTTAAATATTTATCTTCACAGGCCCTTATTTATGATGCTGCGGCGGCGTAAAAAATGCGCCACACTGCTCCATATTTACAAAATAACGCATCTAGGCAGATGCGTCACTTTGTAAACCCCTGCGCTACATTATACCTGCATCAGGTATAATGTATGCAGGGTGGGTGTTCCATTGCAGGAAATCCACGTAGAAGTGACACAGTCTATGAGATTTCACTGCAATACTTTTAGGACATAACTGCGTCAGATCCTTATGCATGCTTCGCAGCAGGCATAAGGACTGGCACTGGTCCTTTTATATGGGAATCGCCCATGTGTAATGACACTTTGCTGGAGTTGCATCTGTTTTGTGACACACTCCAGCAATGTGTCATTACTGCGCCACCAGATACGCCAGGATGCCTGAGGCATCTGGTCAATCCTTGCAACATGGAGCGCCGTACTGTAAATATGGGGCATCCAAGGTGTCACAAGGAGGGCGCAATGAAAAGTGTTGCATCACTGTTTGCAACCAGCAATGCAACACTTTTCATAAATGAGGCTTACAGTATTTAGGTACTCAACATTCTGACTATGGGCCTGATTACGAGTTTGGCGGATGGGCTACTCCATCACAAATGCGACGGCTATCCTGTCCACCCTATTACGAGTTCCATTATATATCCCCTTGGATATAATGGAACTCGTAATAGGGCGGACGGAATATCTGTCACGTTTGTGTTGGATTAACCCGTCCTACAAACTCGTAATCAGGCCCCAAGGCATTTTGATAGCACAGTAGATTAAGCTCGCTATTCTGGTAGTAAACCTCTTTTTGTCTACTCTAATGGATAGCTTTGCTGACTAAAGACTGAGATTTTGAGATGTGTGTAACTTTTCAGTCTTGTTCTTTCCAATCAAATGTTCAGGTATTTATGGGAGTGATGCACTATTTGCAAGCAATAACTTGGCAACGCTATTTTAAACTGTAGATGAAGCGAACAATAACTTTGCATTTCGGTGTTCTGTTCACAATTTTTAGTTCTTTTGTAAGTTAAGGGGCTTTTTTTCATTGTTTCCCCAACTTGTGAAAGATAGTCATTATCAGTATATACACATTTCGGCATCCATAAAAAGTGTAAAGTACTGTTTTTCCTGTGCTTACAAAAGCAATCATTCACAAATAAAATAGGTCTCCAAGTGGGATTGACTGTCTTTGCAAATGCTTTTTGCTGATGTTCAACAGCATCACTAAAAGCACAATACTTTTTCTGCCGATACAATTTAGCATCAGGGATAAAAAAAAAAAAAAGGTGTGACGATGGAGCTGGTGCTGGCGGTGGCATTATTCTGTTTGGATGAAATACACAAAATTTCCTTAAAAAAAAAATCCCCATGTGCTCCCCAGTACCACCGCGGGCAAATTTATTATGTGCAAATTGTGCTTTCCACCGTGTTCTTCCTTGCTTCTGTAGTCCAGTCTATGCCCACACCAACTATGTAATACCTCACACACTAGATCTTACCTCAGTATAAACTGAGCAAGACTGGGCTGTCGATATATTGCTCTCCCTCACCCACATTATGTTCCCTTTGCCACCATCACTTGTGTGAAGTACTTGTACCAGCTCGTTGCCTCTCACTTTCTCTGAGCCCCTCAACCACTCTTGGTCCGGTTATCCATATTGTGCCTCCCACACACTGTTCTCACCTAATGTATTCTCAGACTCTCCGCATGACACTTCCCAATTCTGTTTCGCTGCAGAGTGAATGGGAGCAGAAAGGTGGGGGATTCCAAGGCCCTGTATAACCGTACTATCAAAAGTTGTTAGCAGGCATAGTGACCACACCGTCATCCGCTTCAGACAACACGCATACACAGGCGTCACCCAAAGATTACACTGACACTTTATTTGTGGGTGAAAACTGCTGCAGGTTTATTTTCATACAACACAGTATGATAATAAAAATTGGGTTATCTTACGGGCGATCCAGGGCAGGCAGCCCCTTGCTGCTCCGCCCGCCTGGTGAGCCCGCACACACGGTGGGTCGATGCCCGGCAGTGTGGCACATAAATATTTACAGATCATCCACGGGGTCACGTGATCTGTCTCCTTACTCCCGCCCCTTCGGACAGGGGCGGAGCGTGTTGTGGCACACCCCCGGTTGGTCAGGCCCCCCAACCGCCCGAAGGACTAACGGGGCGCCGTCGCGGTCTTCCCAGAACCCCCTTCGGCTCCTGGACCTTGGCTCGGGCACCCTTACTGTGCCGGACAGGGGTACCCTTACTGTACCGCCTGTCGCAGGGGTACCCTTACTGTACCCGTCTGCATCCAGATCGCCCTGTAACTCCGCCACAGCTCTGGGGAGGCTCCCGTCGCTGCCAGAGCCCCCCTCTCCTAACAAGTGCTACTGATGTCCCTTGCTAGCCAGTGCCTCTTCTACGTCAAGCAGGAACATGTCCATCCCTACCCTGGACAGGTGCACCCCGTCAGCCTCATAATACCCTTCAACCTTCTCTTGGATCAAAGCGTGTCTAATGAAGCCCATGCCCCTGCGCTCCATGAATTTCTGCATGGACCTATTAACCCTCCTACGGGACCGCTCTACCGCCGCCGGGGACCTAGCCCCTCTCCACACTCTGCGGGGGACGATTTCAGACCACCAGACCTCGCATGACCCCACGGTTTGGCTGATGGCCTGCAAGTCGGATTGCATTGACAGTAGCAGAGCCCTCCTCCCCCTGGCAACCAGGTCATTACCCCCTAAGTGGAAGATGATAACAGTGGGCTGGACCCCTACAACTGCCAGGCGCTGCTCAATCATGCCGCGAGCTTCACTCCATTTCATGCCCGGGGAACCCAACCACACAAGCTGTGTAGTTGCAAAGTTCTGCGACCAGTTCCTGTGTGCTGCCCAGCGTTCCATCCTCGAGATGTAGGAATGGCCTACCAACCAGACCCGGGCACCTGTCAATAAAGCGATGAAACGGCTTTTAGGTAAGCGTAACTTTATTAAACACACAAAAAACAATGCGTTCATGACAATGGACCACGAACATGGAGCGGGGACAAAGCTCCGGGTTGTACCACAGCATTACGGACGGACATACTTCTTGAAGCAGTCCGATTCCCAGCGGCCTACCCCTTTTACTCCTTCAGGGCCCAGGCCGGCTTTGGCCGCCGAAGTAGCAGCACCAATCCTAAAGGAGTGCGAGGAGAACCGGCGCCCACACCCCGCTAGACCGGCTCTAGCCAGTGAAGCCCCAAGTAGGCGCTCAAACTGAAATTTGGTGAGGGGGGAACCGTCCGCATGAACCAGAAGAGGACCGGGAGATGCTGGACGCAGTGCAAGGTATTCCCTAACCAGGTGAACCGGGCAATACCTATTATCCCCTAGGGTCTGTAACACCACCGTCTTCCCCTTCCCCACCTGATCTGTTTTAGATCTGCGGATGCGCAGCTCCAGTGCTGTGTTGAGGGTCACATCCGTAATCCCCAGCGCGCGATCAGACAGGTCTTCCTTAGACTTAGCCACTAGCTCGCTGACCCTGAAAGCGCCAAAGAATGCCAAGCAAAAGGCCGTGGAAAACAGGCTGGCCTCAAACGGTGAGAAGGGTGGGGCGGCGCGCGGGAAACAGAGAAGGAACTGGGCGAGAGGGCCACCTAAGTAGAGGGAGCGGCCGCGCCCCCCGCCCCCAGTGGCCCGCCTCCAGTTCAAAACCATAGGTGGGACATACCTTAGTGGGCGTAGCCTCGCGCGCGAGGCAGCAAGGGGGGGGAAGGCTCCGACGGGCGGCCACTAACATGCTGCCCTGCTGATGTCCCACTGCTTGGGACGCGGGCAGCGGCATTAGTTGCAGTTTGGAAGGGTGCTAAGGCCTAGCCTTAGAAACATTGAATATTCCAGAAAACTCCAGCCCCCACTCGGCCACGTCTGCCATAAGCACAGCAGACAGATGGACTGTTGTAACCATGAGGATGGAGATGAGGGGGTGTGGCCAACTGCAGCAAAAGATAGTGGGTCGGCTCTGGGCTCCAGCCGAGTCTACCTGCATCCAACACAGTCATGGGGGGCCAGCGGTGATAGAGGAAGACGGGTTTAGTTTTGGGGACTCCAGCGGCCCGAGGGGAGAGATGGAGGAGTTGTCCTGAAACTTACAGGGTTGAAAAGTGGTCAGCAGGCCTTAGCCTGTACTATCAAGATGGCAGCCGTGAGACGCTGAACGCGGCCGTAGGCAACTGCAACACAGAGAGCCCTGTGAGGGTTCTACCACCGACCCCAAAGGCTGCCCTGCTGGCTGGGGAGAGCTGGGCCCTCAACCCTGGGCCGGGAATAAACACATGGCGGGCCCTGCAATCTTCCGCCACAATTTGAACCGCTGTATCCACCCTGGTGACGCCACAGGCCACCAGAGAAGGCCTGATAGCTTGCAGGGGGGGGGGGCGGTTATGAGCTCCCCCACCCCAGGCCCAACCTCGGGAAGAGAGGAGCATAGAGGTAAGACGTGCGAAAGTGAAAACAAAAGCACCAAAAGTGGTATTTGTACTGGGAAGGGCTCCAAGACAATTAGATGTCAGGGGAGAGGCCTGAGCTGTTGAGAGTCTGACTACCTTGGTTATAGTCTTATAGGCTCCAAGGGCCTGAGTGGAGGTGCTGAGAAGGGGTCCAGAGTGGGCAAATGACACAACAGCGAAGGCTCATTAACTCACCAGTGAAGCACCTGGGTAGACTTGAGGCCACCATTTGGCTTCCCCTGGTGAATTGACTGCAACACCCACAGCCATAAATGTAAAATGAGGAGAAAAAGATCAATTAAGGACTTGGGAGGCACTGCTGGGCATGATACTACACCCCTCTGAGGCATCTTCCCACATTACCGGACAAGCCTGGAATCATCCTGCCCGTGAAGCACAGGGTGATTAGCTGTATAAGATCCTGGAGGTGGTGCATAGCTCCAAAGAATGCCTAGAGGCCAAAATGACAAATTGGTGATCGACCTGGGCATACTGAAACATAACCACCTCAAACTAGTGGATAAGGAGAAACAGCACGAGGAAGCAGTGGATGAGATGCGTCTCAAAATGGTCGAACTGCAGGAGGTAACTTATTTGCTAAATAGGGTGAAGAACCTGGATTAGAGAGCGGATGATGCTTTGGTTCACAACCACCACAATAACATCTGGCTGATGGGCCTTCCGGAACAGTTGGAGGGTGGAGACATGATCTCCTACTTGGAACACTCTGTGCAAACTGTAGTGTTTCCTGAGGGACTGTCGCCATTCTTCTCCCTGGAAAAGGTGTATACGATTCCAGTCTGGTGACCGCCGCTGGGGACTTCACCCCGACCTGTGGTGGCACGAGTCCTCCACCATAAGTACAGAGGTCAGATCATTAAAGAAGTGCGCCTTAAGCCCAACCTGCAAGTGGGAAACAGCAGAATGCACATCTCTCTGGACTATACCATGGTTATGCAAAGACAAAGGTCCTCATTTTTAGGAGTTCGAGGGGGAGTTGAGAGAGGCGGGTATCTCATATCTCATACATGCTCCTCTTCCCACGCAGCTCAAGGTCATGGTCATGGTAAGCATGACTGGCTGGAACAGTATAAAAATGGCACAGCTGTGAATCCTGAGCGATGACCACCCCGCCACGGCATAAAATTCCAGAGACGACGGAATAGACCAGGGGATCGGCACCCATCAGGTGGAATCCTTTTTTTGCGTGTCTGACCCCTGATAGCAGGAGGACTGTCTGACAGCGAGACAGCACTGAACCAGACTCCTCCAGTAGAGGAACAGTTCAGACTCTAGCGGACTCCCTGATCTGTCAACAAGCTTTAACGTGCTGTATGAGGGGGCCACCCTCGCACAATGGGGATAAGTCCTAGGCTGCCATAACAGGTAAAAAACACAATTTTAACATGGAATGTGAGAGGCATGCGGTCCAGAAGAAAGTGACACATGGTGCAAGCATTCCCGATTTGTCTGGGGACTGACATTGCCCTGCTGCAGGAAATGCACCTGGACCCGTAAGTAAGTAAAACATTTATTGTTTTTGGTTAATTAAAACCATTACAAAAATACACATAAAAAAAGACTTCGTACGTAAGGAGGCAAGAGAAGTGCAATTCTAAAAGGTTAAAAGTCTCTGATAAAAAGGTGCTTTTGTTCAGCTTCTTATGGAGGGGTTCAAAGGTCTGCTCTAAGTTCCTGATTATGTGGATTAAAACTACCATATGTGGTTCTTGGGTTGACGCGAAGCGCTGTGCTCCCTTGCTTTGATTCTACTAGTGATAGGAATTACACTAGCTTCCCATTTAGATGCCGGTCCCTGGGGTCAAAGCATGCAACAACAGCCTGCCTTCGGGTTCGAATCCCCCGTTCATTAAATTGGGCTTTGAGTAATCCTGTCCTTTCCTCCTCTAGTTCGGTACAGGAGCAGTTCCCACATAATCGTCCTGTGTTTCCACATTTCTCCCTCTGCCAAGGTGGAAGGTGCGGGATGGCTGGCAGAATTCCAAGCCTGTATTTTAAGAATTGTTCTTTGGTCTACCTGGAGTACCCCAGATTGAAGTAGGACTGTGACCCAAATGATTTGAAACCACTCAGAATCATCCAGGCTTGTCTCCTGGGGGCAAAGGCGGCTTTTTCTTCGACAAGAGATATTTTTTTAATGGCAAAACACACAAGATGATGGACGGAATGTTGCGCATTGGCAAAACATTCACCCCCAGTCACAGATCTGGGTTTAATCCATCGTTATTTTGCTCACCACGCCACCCCAGTTCAGACATGGCCATATGCAAATCAGTCTTGACCCTGTGCCTCATGGGAACAGTCCTGCCCGAACTGCCAAGCCATGTCTTCCCTGGACCGGAATCAAGCATCCTAGGACCGGTTTCGGGGTTTCACCCCTCTTCAGCCAGGATAGCTTGACTCCAGTGGCGTAGTGAGCACGGGACCCACGTCTGGGCATACCCTTCCCACGTAGGGCGAACAGCAAAACACACAAGATGATGGACGGTATGTTGCGCATTGGCAAAACATTCACCCCCAGTCACAGATCTGGGTTTAATCCATCGTTATTTTGCTCACCACGCCACTCCAGTTCAGACATGGCCATATGCAAATCAGTCTTGACCCTGTGCCTCATGGGAACAGTCTAGCCTGAACTGCCAAGCCATGTCTTCCCTGGACCGGAATCAAGCATCCTAGGACCCGTTTTGGGGTTTCACCCCTCTTCAGCCAGGATAGCTTGACTCCAGTGGCATAGTGAGCACGGGACCCACGTCTGGGCATACCCTTCCCACGTAGGGCGAACAGCAAAACACACAAGATGATGGACGGAATGTTGCGCATTGGCAAAATATTTTTTTAATGGCCTTTTTTACTGCTTGCTTAAAGAGCAAGTGGGTAGTTTGATTTTCCCATAGGTCGACTAGCCCGGTAATAGCAAGTGAATCCTCCAAATATTTTCTGGTCGGTGAGTTGCGTATGTTAGAGAATTCTTGCCAGAGCTGGTGATTCAACGTGTTCCGTGGAGAGTTCTTAATTTTGTGCCAGCACATTATGTATGAACCTTGCCTTGCCAAGAGTTGTTTAGTTAGGCCGAACTCTAAACGTATCTGTGCAGGTGAGGCGTAGGCTGGAAGGCTAAACGTAACTCTATAGGCCTTGGCCATGGTGGTGTCCAACAGTTTTGCGTCCCTGTCTCCCAGTGCCTCACTGCCATAGGTGATGAAGGGTAGGATTTTGGCTTAGGCGACCCTGAGGAGTGGTGAGAAGATCGGTCCTGTAAGCTTTGTTTTTAACTGCCTTAGTGTTATTGCTATTGTCATCCCCTTCCTCCTGATAGCATCAAGTTGGTTGATTAACTGACTGCCCTCATCAATGGTTACGTCTAGGTATTTGTAAGAGGGGTGTTCATGATTGGAGTTTTTTCCAAGTACCAAGAGTGGGTCCGTCGTTTGCCGTTTCTTGTCAAAGTTTTTTCTATTGATGTTCACTTCTAAGTGGTTTTTCCTGGTGTACTCATGCATTTTATTGAGCAAGTATTGCAAGCCGACTTGAGTGCGGCTTATTAGGACAACATCATTGGAATACAAGATACTGAAGATAACTGTGCCTCCAAGCTGTGGGGCATGCGCATTGCAGGTGCCGCGGACTGATGTCATATCCACTTTATACAGGTTAAACATTGTCGGCGTAAGCACGCATCCCTGTTTGAGCCCTTTGTTGGTTGGTATACGCCTTGAAAGATGGGAGCTGTTACCTAGTTTTACCTGTATCTATGTATTGGAATGGAGGTGTGTTAAAAGATTCAAAAGAGATGACGGAATTCCCCAGGAGGCCTATTTTCTCCATAGTCATGCTCGGTTGACATTGTCGAATGCTTCCTTGAAGTCGATGAAACAAAAGTGAATCCCCTGGTTGGATGATTTCGCCTTATCAATAAGCAGTGACATAATTAGTATGTTGGTTGATGTTTCTGTATCTTTGCAAAACCCTGTTTGGTGAGGAGGGATTATTTCCTTCTCTTTAGCCCAGTCCTGGAGCTCTGTGAGTAAGGTGCTGGCAAAATATTTTGCCTCTATGTCTAATAGTGCCATCAGACAACAGTTTTTTGGTGAGGTTTTGTCGCCGGCCTTGAAAATTGGAGAAATTATGGATGCCTTCCATGAAGCGGGTAGAAGTACGGACTGTCTGGCGGTTTGAAAGAGGGGGGCCATTATTTCTGACCAGTACTCAGGGTTTTTTTTAAAGAGAGCTGGTAGAATCCCGTTAGGCCACGGGGCCACTTCGCTGCTTCCTTTTAAGATTTGTTTTTTAATTATTGTCACTTTCTTTCCCTTTGCCTCTTCGTCTGGGTTCCTTTCAGGTTGCATTTGGTGGATCAGTTGGTTATCCAAAATTGCTTGTTGACTAGACGTTTGCTGATTGAAGTGGGATTCTAAAAAAGTTGTCCATGAGTTCTCTGTGATATATGATCTAAGTCCTCCCCGTGCTGGTTGTAAAATTTTGTTGACGGTGGCCCAGAAACACGTACTGTTGGTCGCTTGGGAGTCATGGTAGAGTTTTGCGCAGAATGCAGTTTTGTTGGACCTTTTGATATCTCAGTTGAGTTTTTTGGTTTGGACTTTCCTTTGGCGGAGTTGATGGTTTAGGCCCATTTTCCCAGGGTAAAGCCTCAGTGCTCTGAGAGTTTTATTCACCAATTCTTTGACCAATTTCGCAGTGCTCTCGTGGCCCTCCCCTCAACTGTTGGATCACTTGAAGGGGTATGTCTGGCTATAGTGGAAAAGGAACTTGCAAGTGTAACTGTGAAGGTTTGCCCTAAACTGATCAGAGTGGCACTGAAATTTGTATGCTCAGGTAGCAGTATTTTTGCAGCCAGGAGCACCTCTCTGGAATTTACAAGAGAGGACTTGATTCTTTTTAAGTTTATTGTGTGGCATGCATGCCTGTCCACTGGATTAGGCATCAGTTTGTGTGGTAATGAGTGGATTGACACTTCCTGGGGCCGGTGATCACTGTCCCCTTTGTCTCCTAAGCGAAATCCTGATACGTATTGGAAGAGTGAAAGGGAGACTAAAGTGTAATCTATGATGAAATTTGCAGTTAACGAGTAGAATGAAGCGGCCGGAGGGGAGTCGTCAGTAAATCTTCCATTTAAAAGCCTTAGATTGATTTGCTCCTCAAAACTTGGCTGTTCGACCAGTAGCTGCCTCCCACCCCCTTTTAGCACTTTGAGAACCTCATGGGTGAGTAGTGCGCTCTACAAAAGCTTGATTGATTGATTGATAGATTTTCTCCAGATATTCTAGCAGCTCTTTCCCTAGCTTGGTTCGTCTGCAATAATTGCCTTTATTTTGGGTTTGTATATGCCAGTAGAAGAACTGAGCCTGTATTTCGTCATTTGACGATGTGCCTTAGGATTTGCTGGTTTAAATCCCTGGCGAGGATGAGGTTGGTGGTATTCTGAGAGCTAAAGATAGCGAGGAGGTGATCAATTAATTGTATTGACTCTTGTTTTTTCCATCTCGGATGTATATATGTGTTGACCACTAGCACCTCGTCTTTGTGGCCATTGATGTTTAGGTGGATCATGACTGAGTTTACTGATGGCAGTGGAGATTGAATTTCTTGTGCTGTATCAAATTTTGTTATGGGGATGTAGGTGGCTAGGCCCCCAGATAGGTGACCATATTTTGATTTTCTCAGTGCCGGAGCATGGAAGCAAATGTACCCCTGTAGTTGATATGGATCCTCTGACCATGTTTCCTGCAAAAGGACAATTCGAAAGTTTTTAATGATGCGAGGAGTTCAGCATCAGCTACCTTACTGTTCAGCCCATTGATGTTACATAAGCATAGTCTCAGAGTTGTTTTGTCATAATTTTTCCGGATGTTGTGTGCGGATTTTTGTCATTGCGTCGGTCCGGTTATGTTGATAGTTCTGAGAATTTGAGTGTTTACGGGAAGCATTAGATGATGGTGATTGTGGTCAAGTTGGGTGCCCGGTGCCTGCTTCCTTTGGGGTGAATGGCCTAAAGCTCCCCTAAGCACCGAGGATGTTTTTTCTCTGTTGCCAGTGGTTCACTGCCGCTTGCTGGTAAGTAGTGGGAGAGGGTATCCAATGTTGCGATACTGTTAGATTTGTTTGCCCCATGATTTAAAAATGTCCCATTTGTTCAGGAATTTCTTTGCAATGTTCATTAAGCCCCAGGTGGCCTTGGTGGATTCCCTACCCTGGGCCCTGTCTGCCATTAAAAATATGGAGAGAAGATTGGTTGTGTTGATGTCTCTTAAGGTTGGTATTGTGGCCAGTAGTTGGGGAATTTTCTCTCTGTTCAGGGTCCTGTAGAAATCCAGGAGTAGCAGTGGAGGGGACAAGTGTATGCCACAGGGTATACTCAGTGTTTGCCTACAGAGGGCTGATCTGGGTTAAACCAAGAGTGCCCTTTCCAAAATTACCTACACACATCGAAAGGGAGGGCACACTGGATGGCATAAATATCCTACTCGGTAGAATCTACACACGGAACTTGGGTCAGACACAATTCCTAGATACCTTATCTGCGGTATTAGCGCAGTATGTCCACTTGCCTAAACTGCTAGGAGGAGGTTATAAGTGTGTCCTGTTCTACACAAAGCACACACATATAAGTTGTCACATGACTTGGGCCACTGGGTCACACTATTGGAATTACATAATATTTGCTGGACTAGACACCTAGAGCGATGCGAGTACTCCATCTACTCCTCAAAGCATGATCTCCACTGCTGCCACCATTAAATATTTAGCACATACAATCTCGAATCATAATGCATTGCTGTTGCGCTTACAATGGGGTCACTGTAGAATGCCAATCCTGATTTGGAAACATCCCCTTCACATCCTGCAAGATGCCGCGACACACGACATACTGGTGGAGGCCCTATAAGATTACTTTCAACACAATCATCAGTCCACAATATATTTAC
Organism: Triturus cristatus; assembly: GCF_964204655.1. Taxonomy (NCBI): domain Eukaryota; kingdom Metazoa; phylum Chordata; class Amphibia; order Caudata; family Salamandridae; genus Triturus; species Triturus cristatus. Next base: position 317,004,401 of record NC_140586.1, on the reverse strand, counting down.
ATATGGAATGGGAGGTCTTTGTGATTATTGTGAGAGGGTGGTGCATGCAGCACTCTGTTGGAGTGCTACAGTGCTGGAGAAGGACCTTCTCAAGACAGAAGGTGAGATGTGCCACCAGGAGCGCGACCTTCCTGGTCGTCCTGGAGTGTTGGAACAACATGAACACATGAGGCATCAATACTGTGACCTTCAAGACCAACTGCGAATTCACCTAGTTGGGGCCTACTGGCACCCTACGCATACGGAGGGTGGCAAGGTAGGTAGAGTGTTAGCTTGGCTCAGCCGAGTGGAGTGCAGGTGCCTGTAACCCAACTAGGTGCCAGTGATCCAACTCAGTACAGAGGAGGGCGGCATGGTGCATTCACAAACAGACATCCACAATGTCTTCAACAGAATCTATTGCGAACTCTATCAGCAGTGGGTGGAGTTTACAACGGAGGACACTGAGTCTTTCCTGAAAGCAGTTCTGCTACCAGGCTTGCCAGGAGATGATAGCACAACTTTAGGGGAATTGAATACAGAAGCGGAGATTAGGGGGGCACTGAAAGATTTGGCTGGGGCAAGAGTCTGGGCACTGATGGCCTCCCGGCAAACTTTTACCAACAATATACTGCAATTCTTGCTCCCCTTTTGGCGAGGCTGTATACAGCCTATGATAGGGGGTTGCTCCCAGACACGGTTTGGGAGGCACTCCTGTTGGTGATCGCTAAACCGCATAAGCAACCATACTAGCAGATTGGCTCTGTCCTCTCATTGGCACATTATTTTATCAGGAACAAAATGACTTAATTCCACACCGCAACAATTCTTCTAATTTGCATAGGCTGTTTTGAATATTAGGAGAGGTTTGCCCCCGTCTCTCTTTCCATTTTCCCTAGCCATCGATCCATTTGTGGCCTGATTCGGATGGAAGGACGAGACCGGGACATTCGCCTAAGAGACAGGGAACACTCCATCTCCCTGTGTGCAGACGAAATGCTGCTGTTCATTGGGGATGCGGAGGCAGATGTACCTTGGGGAGCTCAGGAACTCAAGCATTTTGGGGAAGTATCGGGACTTAGACCTAACTGGGACAAAACAAGTGTATTCCTGGTGTTAACCACCATGCTGGAAGCCCCGCAATCTGTGCTCAACCTCCGCATAATGTGGGCAATGACATTTAAATTCTTGAGTGTCAAGGTTTATCATGCAGATGGAGATACTAGAGATAGCAACTTGAGACCTGCACTACACTTGACTTTCTGGCGCATGCTACACATGCACTTCATGGACTGAGTGGCCGTAACTACAATGGAGATACTCCCTCAAATTCTATATTGGTTTGCAGCACTACCAATTGGATCCCACAGATGTGGTTTAGGGCCATGAACACTCTCCTGAGGGAGCTCATTTGGATGGAAGATGACACAGAATCTAACTCCGGCTCCTTCAGCAGCTGCTTTGGTAGGGGGGCTGGCTGTATCTGACCTAGAATAATATTATGCAGTAGGTCAACTGCAGTGGTTGGCACGATGGCTGGGAAGCAAGAGAAGAGAGGAGATGGGCCCCTTGGACAATGCCCAAAATGAGGGAGCCCAGACTGCACTGATGCTGGGCGGAAGATACGTGCGCTTGACCCCACAAAGATACTCACGATCGCAATGAGGTGCTGAAAGGTGATAGTGTGCTGAACTTGGACACACCCGGTTTTACCCCGGCACTTCCACTTATAGGGCTCCTCACTCCTGGAGGAGGCTACCTTTCAACCCAATGAATGGTTGAATGGACAGAAGCTGGGATCCTCACTATTGGAGACTGTTATGTGAATGGTGCGCTGTGCAGCTTTGAAAACATAATGACCGAGGAAAACTTTGCTCAGTTTCTGTTCCTCATGTACGGAACCCTAAGGGGCCCAGTTTGAGCCATGTGGGTAGAGGGCCAGATGGAACCTCAGTTGCATGATGTTTTGAAAACTCTCCTTATGTTTGGGAGCAGAAGGAAATTGGTGTCCCGGCTATATAAAACTGCTCACTATGGGAATGACGCCTATAGATGGGATCAAGATGCAATGGAAGGGCAAGCTGGGATGTGAACTCATAGATAGAGAATGGACTATGGTTTTGCAGCATACACGTAGCATCTCTAGAAATACTATGTTGAAATATGTACAGCTTAATTAGTTGCATACCACAAACCTCACGCCACATAGGTTTAATGTCATAATGGGAACCATGGTTAAATCATTCCCTTGCTGCTCCCTGACAGATGCAAGATTCCTGAAGATGGTATAGGAATTTCCAATTATCACTGGATATTGGCATCAAGTGGCCCACGACTTGAAACAGGTCAAACACTACCCAAACCTCAAAACATTGGAAGTCTGCCTGAGTGAGCTCCAGATTTATTGACCTGGGACTTGTATTCTAGGGCGATTGCTATGCACTGACAATCGCCTGATGGCCCACCGCACAGCAGGTGAAAGGAGGAGCTCTTGAGATGGGCGGCAGCTTTGCAGGTAGCTTTGCGACATGAAGAGCAAAGAGAGCTTCCCCAATATCCCATAGCAGCTCACTGAGCATCTCTCATTGCCTCCTTCTGAGGGCGGGAGGGGAGACATCCAAACCACAGTCCACAGAAGGGGATCACTGCACAGTCTGATGACAAGCAGCTCTGGCCAACACTCACTTGTGTTGGAGACCGATGGCTGAGGTGGGCGTACTGTAAAAAAAAATGTTGATGAGTGAGTGTAGTTTGATTGAAAAGAGGAAATCTGGCTGGGCACAAATGGTTGAAATGTTGGTTCCATTCGGTTATTGTTTCACCTACCAAACGTTTGTGAGTTACATTGCAACAAAGACATATGCTAAGTGATTTAAGCAGGACGGTCTACATGGCAAGTGAGTGTGTCTGCTTTACGAAGATGCAGAACATTGAAAATGGTAAATGTTGAAAAAAATATAATTGAAAAGGTTAAAAAAAATGGGGATGGGATGCAGGTTGCAAAAGTCTATCACGTTCACTAACCTCCACTTCCCTTCCATGAATTTCCAGATTGCCAAGACTAAATATTTGGCAGGAAAATGGTTTACTATGATGGAGAAAGGGAGGATAGTTTGCTTTTCTGAGGTCAACAATACCCTGTGACTCCCCAAACAATTGCTACCTGCTTTGGTCCAGGCCTGACAGCCATATACTCGGGTGCTGGGAGAGCGGGTACACTTCAACAAGGGCGATCCAATGAAAACCCAGCATAATTGCAGCTCTGCTGCCAGATGAGTCATTGGAGGGGGAGGAGGGCTCATGTTACTGAGGGTGACAGTGTCCCTTGTCCTCCTCCCCCCTAATGTAGTTGTTGCTTGTCTGAGCCTGAGGATCTGTAGGCTGATATTTTCTTGCGAAAAGAGGTAGAACAGAAGGAGGACCAACATGCACATTCTGGGCTAAATTCCAGGAACCCTGGGGCAGGGGCGCAGGATGGGCATTACCAACGAGCTAGTCCAGGTTCTGTCGGCTGTGGTCGAGCTAGCTGCCATTTCCCTCTGGTTCCCAAAGTGACCCACAGTGGGGAAATAGTACCATATAGGTTTTAGTCGAAAATACCTTTTCAAAATGTGGTTTTTATCAGTCCCGCCAGAGTCAGATAGGAGGACCCGGTCGGATACTTAGAAACCGATAGAGGTGAGTGACTCTGTGGACGGTTGAGTGGGAATACAAACATTGACGTTTAGAGCCCTCTGACCAACAACCAACGATGACTTATACTATTGGTCAAGTATAGAGGCTTTAGTAATTGAAATTATCCACTTATTATTTTTGCACCTTTACTAGCAGAGTGACATAGGTCTACAGGTCCTGATGAATGCCCAGAACTTAATTGTCACTATGGCAGAAACATGTTGACCTAATTTGAACGAGGATATATATATTTAACCATTCTTCACTTGCTTTTTAATCACTACCACTTTCTGGGAGAAAGAATAAAGTTGGTCCCCCTAAGTAGGTAGTTTTTATTCACTTTTCACTATTGCACTCTGCCCCTCCTTACCATTTTGAGTTGGTAGATCCAACACGTGCTTTGCACTCCTGCTCCTTCCCCCTGGGGTTAACTCGTAACCCACATGGAGTACCTTGCGGTCCCCATGTGTTGGAGGAACCCAATGATGAAGCATGTCACCCTCGGGTGAGTGAGGGTTTTCATCCACAACCTTGTTGTGCCCAAATTCTCTTTACCACTTTGCTACCCTATATATAGTGTGAGTTGTGATTATACAGTAGTGGTATAGGATCTTGTAGCAATATTCTACCTTAGACCCTCTTGTGTGTGATACACATCCAGCTTGAAGTGCCAGCAAGTGGTCAGCAAGATGGGTCAGTGAGTAAAAGGCTTGCTGCTGGCATCTTAGGTGATCTTCACGTCTCAAGATAAAATAACAAAAAGTAAACTTTGTCTTTCGACTTTAACGTCAGTACGTTGAGTGCATTTAGAATGGTAAATTTAACATCCGTTGTTAATAACAGAAGAGCAGTATGAAATGCTATATAAAAAAAACACAGTTATCATACCTTCAGTTAGCAAAGTCCCCAATGTCCGCATTGTGGCCGACCCCTGTTGGTCTCGGTCAAATGACCCCGAGTGAAACTGCTATTTGGCAACACATAACCATGGCAATGAGCCACTGGTGCCAGACTGCTACCATTTTTAAGTGAGCTCCCCAACATGAGGAACAGAGCCTAGACCAGGACAAGGGTAGGTGTCTCACCTTTTTATCAGTATTTCATTCTTCTTGGCAATATCCTCCATGATCTTCTCCAAAGGAGGAAGTTTACACAAGCCTAGAAGACAAAGTGTTCTTGTCACTCAACCAGCAGCATTGATCATTTGTTTGTACATATTTAAAATATAAATGAGCAAAATAAAATATTTGAAGAGTATGCCAAAAGAGTTAGACCACTGCTCAGTAGGTTTTGCGCCAACCAAGAGAATTCAAAATTATAGGTGGCAATTCTTTGAGTGTTTTGTGGGAATTTTCAGTGCTATTTGAATGGTTCAGACAGAGCTTAGGGAACACAAGTTTTAACATTAAACTCATGCCTGATTTGTAAAAGGATAAATGCTGGGACCCAACGTTTTTCTCACTGTTGCAGGTCCATTTTCATCTCTGCTTTATCTCTTTGTCACTACTTTTTGATCTTACTCTTTCTCCTTCTCCTTTTACCCACCTTTCCAGCCTTTCTGGGTCAAGAACTCTTCTAAGTCGGATGGAGCAGCTAAATCTAAAGAGACAATTTAATCAGTGACTTTTCTGCTGAAAATCTGAGCAACGAATGAAACTTATGCCAACTTCTACATTTGAGAACCGCCAACTGGGGAGCAGGTTAAGACCACTTATGTCTGGCAGGTGACCAAATAATGCCTGCAATGACATTCTAGCGGTTACAAGTATTCGATACCAGATTGGGACCGAAGACCTATTGTTTGTTACTAAGTCAGGATTAATCAGATCACATACATAATACTACAGTAAAAAAAAAGAAGAGAGAGAGAGAAAAAGGCCAGGGGACACTGCCCAATTGACAAGCAAATGGGTGTACATAATTTTAACAAACATTAGTATATTCAACAGAAATGATACACCAAATGAACAGGCAAAGGGATGGGTAGACCAAAACGAAAAAAAGAAAAAAAGAATTATATCAATGACCAACTCATAACTACAGTGCATGAGGGGCAAAACAGATAATACAGCACCAACAAAACTCTGTACATTCAATCTGCGCATGAGTCACAATTGTAGCTGAATCTAAAGATCCCAATTGAACCTACTCATGTTCTCTCGAATATCCTGAGTGATCGAGTGCTCCTTGGTCTAGCCAGAGCCTGTTCGGAGTCGTGTATTTGCCGGACAGTTGCCTAACACTCGGTAGTCCGCGGGCGACTACTGATCACCAAGATCTAGCAGTACAGAGTCTGGCACAGACTATAGGTATAGACAGTAACCTTCTTAGTCCAATATCATATTCAATTCTGCATCCTAACAATATTTTCATAGAAGTAAACTGATTATCATATCCTGAACTTGCCATAGTTAGTTGAGTAACCCCTTCCCAGAACTCCTTCAGGGCGGGGCATGGATATAGCATATGGAGAATATCGACTGCTTGGCATCTACACTTGGGACAGCTAGTTTTATCCGGATTAAGATTCACAACCTACCTCATGAGTTATTTTGGGGTGTAATATATCATGCAAACAGTCTTGAATGGCTGCTATTTTAACTTTACAGAATGCACAGCTGTTGGACTTGGCCTTTCTGGCAGGTTCACCCCTGAACTTTTTGCTTTTACTGGTGACCTGGTGGCAGTGATTTTTGGTTTCTGCACACTTTCCCTGTGGCCCAGAGGAAAGTGCGTGCGCACTCTGAGTGCATGTGGTGAGATAGGCCTGCCCTCCCATAGGAATGCATGGGGAATGTATGTGTCCCTGGTAGTTCCTGATGCGTGGGGTGTGCAGGGTCGAGTCTGGTATGTGCGGACTCGTGTGATTAAATGCTGTGCGATGATGTGTGCGGCGTGCATGTAGCTAGTGTGGAAGTGCCACTTCTAGACGCTGGCATAAATGTGCAGTGACTGCCTGTCGCGTGATTGGCTGGCTGAGGTCATGTGACGGGCTAGGGAATCCCCAGAGTCAGGAGGAGTCACCCAGTGGTGAATAGGGAGATCAGCAGCTAGATGGGGGGGAGGAGTACACCTTGGACCTGAATAGGGTAGGGCTTTCCCCACACAATGCTGGCTCCGCCCCCTGTGGTGCGACTGATGACCCTAGCCCTGCCAGTGAATAGAGTGAGGAACTGAGCACATCAAGGGTGCTCCCCAACCAGCTGCGACTGGTTTTCCCCCCTCACCCTGAACCAAGAACAAAGGGAAAAGGTGTATAAAAATAGGGCTGCGTCCCCACAGAGTTGTTCTCTTCCAGGATCCTGCCTGAGGGGGCTGCTGCTGTTGCTGGGCCAGAGGACCGCCACTTGGACTACCTCCCTGCCTGGAGGCCCAGTGAGCTGGCTCTGGGCCCAGCCTTGCCCCCTGCCTACCTTCCTGAACTTTTCTGGACTTTCCTTCTCCCCTAAGCGCCTGGAAGCGCTTTTATTTTACTTGTAGCGCTAGGAGCGCTTTATTTGTGGCCTCAGCATCAAAAAGCGCTTTCCCCGAAGAGCGCCGTCATTGTGGCCAGCAGCGCTACGATAATTCACGGGGGGAACCCCTACGTAGGGATTCCCCCGTTTCGGCCGAGATCGAGTGGGAGCTCACCCCGCTGATTATGCCTTGCTCTGCGCAGGTGCCTACCCCGCTTATTTGATTATTTAATTGGCGGGTGCCCACCCCGCTTATCTGCGTTGATTACGAGGGAGCCTACCCCTCTTACGGCCAGAGAATCACCGCCGCGGCCGGGGAAGCCCAGGAAGTCAGGCAGCGCTGACTGGGACGTGGGCGGGGCCTCAACCCGGAAGCAGACGGGAGCCTACCCCGCGCTCCGGTACACGAAGCAGGAAGAACCACGGAGAGCGAGAGAGCCCCGAGGAGCGGGAGCTCTCTGGTGACACCTCGCACTGCCCAGGAAGAGTCCGGTGTGACGGGAGCCTCGGAGGCTCCCTAAGCGAAGTACAGACTGGCGTAGAGAGGATCGGAGTCCCCCTGCGAGCGGCCCGGTGAGTAGAGGAGGGCCCGGGGGGCTCCGTGGGGCCAGTATTCTTCATTGCAGAGCGCGTGGACGCTCTAAACGTCTGGGGGCAGTAGTCTCTCGAGTCCCTGAGAGGGACTCCAACGACGTGGGCCAGTAGTATTTGTGTCAGAGCCCACGAGGCTCCAACGTTATTTGGGGGCATTGTCTCACGAGCCCCTGAGGCTCCAAAAAAGGCACAGTGTATAGAGCCTGCGAGGCTCCAACGTGAGGGGGCATTCTTTCAGAGCCTAGAAGGCTCCAAGGGGGCATTTCTTTGGCGATTTCGAGTCCCCCGAGCGGGACTCCAACAAGGGGCACATTGTTTCTTGAACCACGAAGGCTCTAGGGGGCATTTCTAGTTGCTAGAGCCCACGAGGCTCCACCGTTGCCCCAGGGCATATTTGCATACCAGAGCCCAGAGAGGGCTCCAGAGGCACGCCGGTGCCCAAGTTCAGTTCCACAGCTGCCCAGCACTTAGTGGGCAGCTGCAACGTTTAGGTTGTGCCCAGTGCTACTTTGTGCTTTGGCTTGCGCAGCTTGCGCAGCCTTGCCCTGACTCTGCTGGACAGGGCGTCCTAGCCCCTACGAGGCCAGTTGGCCTAGGGACTGCCACAGGTGGTGGCTAATGTAAGTTTTGCGCTATTGTTCCTAACCTGCACCTCTGAATGTGTTTTTATGCATCATGTGCCTTGTGTTTACACCTCTGAATGTGTTTTTATGCGTCATGTGTAATGTGCTATACCCCTACAGGTATTGTGATACTTAGGTGGTTGTTTTTCTCCTAGTACAGGTGGTGCTAGTGAGGTCCTGGTTCCCTGCGTGACATTCTCCTAAGGTGGTTAGGGTTGCGTAGGTGGTACTTACCTGTTACCAGTAGTTACTGGTTGTGTGCTACATGTGTTATTTTGCGCTACAGTAATTTTATATCCTATGTTCTAAGTGCTAAGTTCTAAAAGTGCTAATTCCTGACAGCGGTCCCTGTGGCCCTGTCCCCTGTACATATAATCCCTTGTAAAATTCTGCCCCGTGCCAGTTGGCACAGTGTAAATTGTGTGAATATTATCTAATGTGTTTTGGTATAATACAAAGGCTATTTTTATATATAACCTTGTGTGGAGTTTCCTTTGTGGTGGGCCTTGGGTGTTGTTGCTGGGTGCACGCGCAAACGCTTTACACATTGCCTCCGGGATAAGCCTGACTGCTCGTGCCAAGCTACCAAGGGGGTGAGCAGGGGTTAGCTTTGGCGTGTAACTCCCCAGCCCTGACTAGAGTGGTGGTTTCTGCCTAGCTTTGGCGCAAGCCCTAGCCAACCAGAAATCGCCATTTCTAACAACAGCGCTCTCAACGGTCTCCAAAGTCCGATATATTTATCACGGCGACACTTCGCAAGAGAGCACTTTCCTCCATTTAGCGACCGAGCAAAGGCTGGCATCGCTCCTATGCTCACAGAACCCTTGATAAATCATACTAATCAAATATTTCATACTAATTTTAAGAAGGTTTGACAAAATGATAGAGACTTCCAGATCGATAGAAGCCTTGCCGTCAGTGTGAAAGTAGTCCATCTGCTGGAAATATTTGAAAAAGTGATGGTGAGGGAGGTCAAACTCAGTTTGTAACTCAGCAAAAGTGAGAAAACATTCACATCAAAAAGCTGCCCCACTGCCAGCACGCCAGATCTGAGCCACGCTTTACAGATCAAGGCATGGAACACCTCTGGAAAATACAAGTTGTCCCAAGTGGTGTATGCCCAATGATTACCATTCTGGAATATTTGGCACAGATTTTTCACCAGATAGTTGCTGTGTCGCTCAGAAACTTCAACCTTATCTGCTTGTAATAATTGGGGTCTGTTAGTCTGTAAAGGAAGAGCTTACTTTCAGAACCTAAAGCAAGATTATTGCCAAGAGCAGATGAATTTGGTACTACTGGAGGGAGCAAATTACGCACACAGCCAGCAAAATCTGCCCAAAATATAATCTAAAAAATCCAGAAGCTGCAGCCCCCCTGCCTGTATAGTAAATGCCTTGCCTGCCTATAGCCCCAAATAAAACTACTTATGGCCCCTTTTAGCTGCTTAAAAAATGTATTTGGAACCCTTAGTGGTATAGGCCAAAAAAGATACAAAACGTTTGGAAGAAAATTAATTTTGATGACATTACAACATCTGATAATGCTTATAGAGAGCCTATTTCACATCACAGCCGTTGTTTGGAAACGACAGCCTGAAGAAGGGCTCATAGTTTAATTTAAAAATCTTATCAACCTTAGCAATTTTATTCCCAAGTAGGTGGCTGTGGTTACTACCCCAGGGTATTGGGGTTGCCGGCTCATGATTCAACAGCAGTTGGATCTTAGCTACGTTTAGTTTATAACCAGAAACAGACCCAAATTTCTCGGCCTCCTCCACTATGCATTTCAGAGCAATTAGGGGCTCAGAAGAATATTTGGCCACATCATCGGCATATGCCCTGACCTTCAATTTACATCCACCAGAAACCATAGGCCCGATCCCAGCATTATTCTACAATGATTTCAAAAAAGGTTCTAAATACAGTGCAAATAAAATAGGGTAGAGCAGAGCACTTGCAATTCTATATTTCCATTTCAAACCCCTGTACCAGCTCATCGATATCTGATATCCTGTGGGCTAAACATTGAGAATTAAAATTCTGTACTTTATGATGCAACCTTTTTTATCCTATAGAATTTCCATACCGAATCCCATTCCAAAACCAGCTTGCACCGACTAATTTTTCTCTTACTGAAGACCATATTAAAACAAAGATGTTCGTTGCTAGATCTCAGAAAGGAAAAGGTTATCTAAGGCGCATAGAATATGACATTGACATTAAAAGAAAACTCATCATTACTTTTCACTCACCCTTAAAAACACGCGTGACCCAGCGAGCCTGCATCTCTGTGGTAGGCATAATGGCGCCAAGAGGCTGGATGAGGCCAATCACAGCCAGGGTTGGATGCTCCAGGGTGGGAAGAAAGATCTGCCGATAGAGGGAATTCACCTTCTGGGTGTTGAAGCCACAGTCTTTGAGGAGAGGGCAAGAGTAGGTGTATCCTGTGGCAAAAATTACAACATCAATGTCCTCCTCCACAGTCCCGTCCTCGAATTGAGCAGATGTTTCGGTAAACTGCACCACGGTGGTTTTCATCACCACATAGCCACAAGTGATCCGGCTGGGCAGCTCATCATTGAACAGCGGCTCTTTCCACTGAGAGCTACATAGGGCAAAAAAGAGTTTGCAATTAATAAAGCAATCATTAAATCTGAATTGCCTTTGCTATTTATATTTTGCATTTTATATGGCCCGGAGATTGAGTGCTTTAGATTTATCCAACCTACTTGACAAAGTAAACATTGTCCTTGCAGAAGGGTCATTTGCAAAATGAGGCATTCAACATGTATAGGTGTGTGTTTGCGCCTACCAATCTCTCTCTCTGGCTCTCTTTCTCACACACTCTTTGTACCCCTCTCCGTTTCTCTCTCTGTCGAATCCTCTAACACACAAAGGACGATAACGTGAATTGCCTAGTCAAACCATTAAAGTACCAGAAACCAGAGGAGCGCATCGCTTCCTCTAAATCCCCTATTTGGAATGAAGGCTATGATGTAAGGCACATTTCCTTGTTCCCTAGGACAGACGGAACATAGGGTAACCTGTGATGTGGAAAGAGAGTGGGTGGATCAGCTTAAATGTGGATGTGTGCATACCAGGGTGTCCCAAGTGCAGTGCATTCTTGCGTAACCTTAACTAACTAAAGTGCCACCACTACATGCATAGCAGGTCAGGAATTGCTTAACTGTCACCTCTCCCCACAGCTGTATGTCAGAATATCAAAGTCAAAAATATCCACCATTACAACCATTGTCTAGTCAAGGTCAATATAGGTGAAGGCTGCTTTAACAGTCAAAACCCATTGATATACTCACTCCGCAATGCCCGACAAACTTGAATTTGTATCGCTGCACAAGTGACACTATTTACTACTATTTGGTGACAAAGTTGAAGATTTGGAGGCACTTACGGCAGTCAGACCATTACAGCAGCACCACTGATGTTCAGGATGCATGCCGGAAACTGACAGATATATATATATATATATATATATATATATATATATATATATATATATATATATATATATATATATTCACTGTAAAAACCATAGGTTTCAGGCACGTTATAGTTAGAAATTAGCATTTAAAAAACCTTAGAATTTTACTGAAAAAAACACAGTTTTCAGGGATGTTATAGTTAGTTGAACATTTCCCTCATACAAAACCAGAGAAATTCCCCCATTATAGTTAGTTCAGCTGACTATAACTCGCGCCCCTGCAATGACATATTACATCATTCATGACATGGTCAGTGACATCACTGATGACATCATCCAGTGACTGTGTTTTTCTTTAAAGTTTAAATATGTATTATATATATGTGAAGGTGTATTGAAGAATGAGTGGGTGTATACGTGTCTGAATGGAGGATTTAGTAGGTGTGTGACTGACTGTTTAAGTGAGTGATTAAACGTGTCTTACTAAATGCATGGGTTAGTGACTAAACTGCGTGAATGTCTGTATCAGTCTGTCTGTTGTTGCATAAGCTGCTGCATGGGTTGGTCAGTAGCTACATGAGTGTCTATATGGGTTATCGATTGGTTGCCTGAGTATTTGTATTGGTGCCTGGGTGTATGTGTGTGTGGGTGGGAAATGTGTGAGTCTGTGCATAGATGTTTGAGTGGTTGATTCACTTTGTGTATGGGTTCAAGAGTGCATGTGGAAACAGCTGTATGGGTGTGTTAATGAGTGAATGGTACATGTCCAAGTAACCACATATGTAAAAGGCAGTGTATGTGAAAGTTGAAGTATATAAATGACTATACGCGAGAGTCAGTGATTGTGAGAGTGGCTGTATGGATGAGTGTGTACTTGTATCAGTGATTGTAGAACAGAGTAAGTATGCATTTGTTTCTGTTTGAATAAGTGATGTGGTGTGTGTATAACTGTACAGGTCAGTAAATGGAAGTGCGATTGATTCTTTGCATGACTGACTAGGTGTGTGAGTAACTGGATGAGTGGTGGTGTGCATGTGTCTGTATAGATTTATAAGTGCATATGATAGCGTTCTATTGATGAGTGACTGCACGTATGAGTGATTGTATGGGCGAATGAGTGGATATATTTGGAGACCTAGGAATCAGTGAGTGCGTATGTAGTAACTGGTATTGGTGTGTCGATGGTTTCGAAAATGGTAGTCTGTATTTTACAGTGGGTGTACCAAAGTTTATATTAGCGTGTGAGGAGGTGGATCAGATTTTCACGGCGATGATGTCATCAGTGATGTCATTTGAGATGTCATCAGTGATGTCACTGACCATGTCATGAATTATGTACTATGTGACGTTATCAGCAGTGCATTGCGGGGGCGTCAGTTATAGTTAGCTGAACTAACTATAACGGGGGAATTTCTCTGGTTTTGTACGAGTGAAATGTCCAACAAACTAGAACGTCCCTGAAACCTGTGGTTTTTTCAGTGAATTTCTAAGGTTTTTTAAATGCTAATTTCTAACTATAACATGCCTGAAACCTATGGTTTTTTCAGGGAATTTCAAAGGTTTTTTAAATGCTAACTTCGAATTATAATGTTCATTAAAGGTATGGTTTTTCAGTAATTTTGATTTTTTTTTGGTGATATCATGTAACTTTAATAACCCAAAAATAGATTTTGTATTTTTTTTGTTATTAAAAAAAAACGTCTTCTGTTTTCTTAAATATTAATATATATTTTTTTGGGGAGAAAAAGTGATGTTGCGCGCCCATCGTGTACCTATCTCGCTGGGTGTGCGGTTTCAAACCGCCATATTGGTAAAAGTCATGGAAGATGCATGTTTCAGCCAGCCCACTCCACTTACGCTTACAGGGAGGCAACTACAATGCTACTTGTCCCAGGTCTTCCCTGCAATGATCTGCTGATCACAGGTCTAGTTGTCAGCATGCCACAGCCACTCCCTCACGGCTGCTTTACACTCACACCACACCCATGCAACACTGGCGTCACAGGACGTGACCATGCCAATAAAAAGGGCTGGGCGCACGTGCTCAATGCCATTTCCACTCTCTATCTGGGTGTATCCGTGTGCTTATTATGTTGGTGGCAGCCGAGGCACTTTGACCAACACAGGCCTCCCGCAACGTCGCGATGAGTTGAGGTGCACAGAGATGGTGGCAGCCGAAGCACTTTGCTGGACACTGGCTTCCTGCCACGTGAGGATGACTTGAGGTGCACAGAGTTGGTGGCAGCCATGGCATTTTGGCCGACACGGGTCTCCCGCCAAGTGGCGATGCCTTGAGCTGCACTGAGTTAGCGCCACCAGAGAGGAGCGGGTGTGCAGCCTGCGATGATGCGTGGCCTCGATACGCTATCCTGGCAATCAAGATCCGATTTGAATTGTAAGCTCGGCTAGACCGCATGTACGCCAAAGGCAGCTGGCTGTACAGACATGACTCCTCGGCGCGGTGCAGCAGGATGTGCTGGGGGCCTGTGTTGCGGAATCCAGCGACAGATGAGGAGGTTGCTCCGGCACGTGGTGAGCCCTCTTGGAGACACGCCGGTGGCGGTAGGTGAGCAGTGAGGTCTGGGTGCGTAGGGTCGGGCAGTCATCACTGGGCAGCGGACTGGTCTTGGGACCAGGGCTGGAATGCTTGCGAAAGATGTAAGAATCATGCACACTGCCTGAGATGTTTGCGACGACATTAGTGTACAGGCCCCGGTGGTCCAGTTTTGCCTGCACATTGTTGTAATGCGTGTGGTTTCTGTGGCAGTGATCGGGTGCAGTGTTGGCAGGGGTGCACACATAGTACATGTGTGCAGTCAGTTGCCCCCAACATGTGCAGGAAGACTGCTATGGCGTGGTTCCCTGCTTGGTCTCCAGTTGTTTCTGCGCAGTTTAGATGAAGTGAACATGCATGTGTATCAAGCTGAAACAAACCCTGATGCTTACAGGTGTGATAAATCCTGCATAATGAGACCGCAACAGAAGTTCTTGTGGTTGTAACATTCCTTTTCTTTCCTACAAAGGTTACAACCACACAAGCTTCTGTTACAGTCTTTTTGTGCAGGATTGATCATACCTGTAAGCATTCCGGTTTGTCCAAGTGCAATACATTGTACCATATTACGTTTGTGAGCATACTAATGCTTGACCATTATCTTCATTTATCCAACAGGTTTCTGAATTGGGATGTCCATGATGATCTAAACCTGCTCAGGGGATCCCACAAAAAACCCTAGGGCCAAAAAGTTATGACTGTTTTTTTTCTTCTTTTTTAAAGCGGCTGGGTGCACGAATCAAGACGAAAAAATAACAAAAAGGCGATGGGGTGTATTCTTAAGAACTTATCGCTGAGTTATCGGCACTTTACAGCAGCAAAAGAATTATCATCCCATTCTCAACCTGGTGAAAACTACCGATATCGCCAGTTTTCCAGCAATAGCTTCCACAAAAAAACATCGCCACTAATGAGAGTGACAACTAGCGCTACTGATATGCAGAATAGGCATTCCCGTGCAAAAAAACCCCATGAAAACACCACATCCCGATATTCTCAACAACCAGTGAAATCTGCAATGCGATCCAAAAACAGGCGATAAGCCGCGTTGGCAATAGGAACATCTGCCTATTACTGGTGTAAAGCAGGAAGACTACCTACAGTATGAAAGGGAGCCCAGCCCAGAACCACATCTGAAGACGAACACATGTCATAGATCTACTGACCATGCAGCTCCGACACCCATGAAGGCCACAAAACCCGCTGCCACCACCCCCAGGACCTCCCCCTCGGACCCCCCCCCACTACCACCGAGGCAGCGCAGAACAGAATAGCGGACCTTCCCAAAACGGCATGGCCCCTCAGCCACACATCAGCTGAATGTTGCGAGACCTGGGAACCAAGTATTTGTGAAGGAGGCAAGTCACCCAACAATAACAATGCACACAATGCCAAGTGTAGCGGTAATGTGCTGGACAGACCTAACTATGCAGAGCACAGACCTCTCCATGTGTACATATACTGCTGGTGCTTGTACGGTTGTGGACAGTGGGGAAGGCAGTGGGGAAGATCTCGGTCATGTAGCTGTGTCGTCCCCCCCTGTAAGCGGAACCGGAACCGGAGTGGGCTGGTCCAACATATGCCACTCCAGCGTAGGGGTGTGAATAATTAGGCCGGGTCTCTGGGCGTGGTTCACTTCTGGGAAGGCCAACGCATCTGCCAGAGCAGCAGCCCACAACCTGCCACGAGGCTGCCGCTGTGACAGCCGGCCTCCTCGACAGAGGCCCCCTGCGAACCCAGCGGCACAGCACCGCAGAGTTATATCTGTACAGACTACTGCCTTTCGATGTACACTGCGGACAGCAGGGCTCACAATTCAGATCGATTCGCGATTGCAGATGACGCAGTCCAGTAGGCAAGAGACATTGCTCCCAGTGCGGCCCACCCGGACCATGCATCATTGCAGGCTGTGCACACGCTTAGTGCTTCAGGTGCCACTAACTCAGTGCACCACAAGTCATTGCCACGTAGCCTTATTAAGGCAGAATTAATTAGGCAAAAGACATTGCTACCAGTGCGGCCCGTCTGGACCACGTATCATTGCTGGCTGAGCATACGCTGAGTGCTTCAGGTACCACTAACTCTGTGCAGCTCAAGTGAATGCCACGTGGCTGTTGGCCCTCCCTGTCTGCTTCCTCCGGCCTACACTGTGGTTAGGAGGGCTGACAATTCAGATAGAGTCGCGATTGCAGATGACGCAGTCCAGTAGGCAACAGACATTGCATCTAGTGTGGCCCGCCCGGACCATGCATCATTGATGGCTGCGCACACGCTGAGTGCTTCGGGTACCACTAACTCTGTGTAGCTCAAGTCAACGCCACGTGGCTGTGGGCCCTTGCTGACCGCTGCCTCCGGCCTACAGTGTGGTCAGTAGGGCTCACAATTCAAATTCAGTCTTGATTCATTAAATTCAGAGTCCAATAGGCAACTAACTATAACGTCCCCGAAACCTACATATTTCAACAATGTATTCCATACATATTTCCTCTTTTGTTCCATACGCCTACACTGCGGTCAGCAGAGCACAAAATTCGAATTCAATCTTGATATATTAATTGCAGAGCCCAGTAGGCAACAGACATTGCATCCATTGCGGCCTTCCCGCATGACGCATCACCGTTGGCTGCGCACACGCTGAGCACTTCAGGTGCCACTAACTCTCTGCAGCTCAAGTCAACGCCACATGAATGTGGGCCCTTGCTGACCGCTGCCTCCGGCCTACAATGCAGTTAGCAGGGCTCACAAATCAGATTGAGTTGCGATTGCAGATGAAGCAGTCCAGTAGGCAACAGACATTGCTCCCAATGCAGCCCGCCTGCACCATGCATCATTGCAGGCTGTGCACACGCTTAGTGCTTCAGGTGCCACGTGGCCTTATTGACGCAGAATTCATTAGGCAAAAGACATTGCTCCCAGTGTGGCCCGCCCGAACTACATATCATCGCTGGCTGCGCACACGCTGAGCGCCACTGTTGCCACTAACTCAGTGCACCACAAGTCAAAACCACGTAGTTGTAGGCCCTTGCTGACTGCTGCCTCCGGCCTACACTGCGGTTGGCAGGTCTCACACATATCCAATCCAATCCTGTCCTGCAAGGACACGCCTTCATCGCTGGCTGCGCACATGCTGAGCTCTTGAGGTGCCACTAACTCTGTGCATCACAACTCATGGATCCTTTATGATTGACTTTCGTGCTGTAGACACCAGACCAACAATGTCACCTCATGCAGCAGGAATATCCCAAAGGGAGGGTAACAATTTCTTCACATCCGCACATGCTCATCTCTGGTGCCCCTACCTCAGTGCACCACAAGTCATGGACCCTTTACGATACAATCCTTTTGTGTGTGATTTAAGATCTGGTACTAGGAGTCCACTTTCGCAAATTATCGCGAAAATGTTTAAAATTATCGCAAACAAGCGGAAATATCGCGAAGATGCGGAATTTTTTTCTCGCATGTTCGCGAGATTTTCTGCATGGTTGCGGGTCGCCAACTTACCCATGTGGTTGCTCGCGGGCGCGGCCATCTTGTTTTGAGTTGTCTCGCGGTGCATGATCGCGAGAAGAAAGACGTGATCGCGCGACGCATGACGTCATTGCGGGCGCGAACTGTCGCGAGACAGCGCAAATGGCTAAAAACAATCCAACATCTCATGGAGAACGCAACCGGATCAAGAAAACTTGTCGGCGAACGCAGGGATTCAGGTAAGGCGATCGCGCGCGCGCGCGCGCGAGAATGTATTATATTACAGAGCAAGCAAGAAACAAATTATCGCTAAGCTGCGGAAAGCGGAAATTTTGACATTTTCGTGCTCTCCGCGGAACGCGAAAATGTCAAATTATCGCAATTTCCGCGAACGGAACGAAATTTTCGCCCAGGCCTATCTGGTACCTCTACCTTAGTGCACCACAAGTCATGGACCCTTTATGATTGAATCTCTGTGTGTGATCCGATTATTACTTTTGTAGTTATTGCCAGCACCAACCATTCCCTGAGGGCTGGCTTACACTCGCCCCACATGCATCCAGCACAG
The DNA here is from genome assembly GCF_964204655.1 of Triturus cristatus. Taxonomy (NCBI): domain Eukaryota; kingdom Metazoa; phylum Chordata; class Amphibia; order Caudata; family Salamandridae; genus Triturus; species Triturus cristatus. The sequence continues at coordinate 316,986,041 of NC_140586.1, read as the reverse complement.
ACGTCACTGGACATGTGACCATGGTAATAAAAAGGGGCCGAGCGCACGTGCCCGTAGCCAGTTCCACTATCTATTTAACTGTGTCCGTGTGTTTATTATGTATGCATGATGGATCTGGTCCCTACCACATTACATTGTACTGTTGACTGCGCACGCAACCATGTTACCTCTGGAAGTGGGGAAGACCTCGGTATGTAACTTTGTCTGTGTCATTCTATGAATACATGGGTAGAGACTGGATGATTAGAGTACTCTAAGGAGAGTGTATAGTGAATTTATAAGTGCTTGGGGATTGGCGGAGTGATTGGATAAGTAGATATGTTGGCGGAGCCTAACCCCCGAGCACAAGCTTGACTCTAATTGGCTGCCAACTAGTGGCAACCCCGGCAGAGCGTCAGGATTGCAAACCAAGCCTCGGGAAAGGCCCAGAATCCTGTCTGCAAGATATTCCCAGCCCCACAGCTGGATCATTGACATACGGCGGATAGAATCTACGTAATTCTGTAAGCGTAAGCGGAGTGGGCAGAGACGGCGTACGCCAGTCAGGGGCACAACTAGAGCTAAATTTCTCGGGAGGCTGATAAATTTTATTTGGGGGGGGGGGCTAATTCTTCCAGTCATAGGCAGAGTGGAGATGCAGGGGCTCCAAGAAGGTGAAATTACCACAAAGCCTCATTTACAGGTAAATGGTCTTTTAAAGACCTGTGAATTACTTGGGTGCCGCGCTGAGAGCTGCGCACCCAGCGCATTCACACTAGGGGGGCGTGCTGAGCGCCGCGTTAGCGTCGCAACTCCAAACTTTTCTAAAAAAAAAACCAGTCCACTTCCATTCATTTATATTTGCCCCGAGGACCCCATTCCCCGGGGCATGCCCAATTCTTGAATGTATTTATTAATCATTAGGCCGCGTGGTCCCCCTTCCCTTGTCCACTTTGGCCCCGGCAACCCCATCCCCCGGGACCTGGCCTCTTCGTTGGGGACTGTGGGGGAGCCACAATGCCCCCACGGTCCCAGCCGGCTCCCCGCCTCCTGCGGGAGCCAGCATTGCTTTTGGGCAAGAGGAGCTGCTAACATACAGCTACCCTTGCCCAAAAGCAATCCCGCAATATAATTATAGGATTGCCCCTGGAACATGGCCCACCCGGGGGCTCATTTAAATGAAGTGGGGGAGCCCCTGCCTCATTCTATAAATACATTTTTGGCTGGATTCGCGCACCTAGTGCGCATTCAGACGTTTAAAAAAAAAAAAGAATTCTGTCCTTGTGGGACCCCCTGATCAGGTCTAGGGGGTCAGGGTATTTCTACCCAGCCCCCTTTTCTTTTTTTAATCTTTTTTTGTTTTTTGTGACTCGGTTCTACCGAGTCACAAGATGGCTGCCAACACTTCTTGGCTTAGAGTGCTGGCAGCCAATCACAGTGAAGCTTGTGGTCATGGCAGCTAATCACAGTGAAGCGCATGGTCTGGAGGGAGCGCGAACCCACCGCTGCCCCAGATATCGAAACATTTATTTTTTAAATTTCTCAGCAACTACTGAACGGATTTATACCATTTAAAAAAAAGGTGGCTTTCTGAATCAAACTCTACCTTTTTGTCAAATTTGGTGTAATTCTGTTCAGCAGTTCGGGCTGTAGCCTTGGCTAAACTTTCCTATGGGAAATTGATTTCTAAACTTTTATTTTTTGAATTTCTCAGCAACTACTGAATGGATTTACACCATTTAAAAAAAGGTCGCTTTCTGAACCAAGCTCTACCTTTTTGCCAAATATGGAAATTAACATGGAGAAAGCACTTTTGGGACCCCCCTTTTTTCTCAGCCTCCTCTTGACGAATCATCCCCAAACTTTAAGGATAGCAGCTGACCTGGATAGACCTTTTTGTGGGACAATTTTGCGAACATTCGTCAAATGACGCCAAAGTTATTAGCAAATCAAAAAATGATTTTCCTATGGAAACTAGGTTTTAACTATAACTACCTACTGGCGACCGCCAGCAGGTAATACACTAAAATAACAAAGGGTAAAGTAACGTTATAGTTAGGTGACAATTTCAGCGACAGCCACGAGGCTCCCCTTCCTTTAAAAAAATTTGAAAATAAAAAAACCGGCAACTCACCAGACGTCCCGCCCCCTTTCTCTACCGCTCTGCAAACGTGCATTCTGCTGCACTGCTGTATAGAGGATGATGTCTGATTTGCTGGTGGGGATCCTCAGGGGCCACCAAGGCCCCTGTTACCTCCAGTAAGCCCCACACTGTGGGATTGTTGAGAGGTGGTCAGAGGCCACATCCCCTTTCTCCAATACTATGCAAATCTGCCTCTCAGTGGTCTACTGGTGGGAGATGAGGTCCCCTTGCCAGTTGAGGGCATCAGGACTAAAGTGGTCTTCTAACCAGGAGTGCGCCTGGAGGCCCGTTTGCAGAGTGGTGGAGAAAGGGGGCACGGCCTCCGACCACCTCTCAGCAATCCAGCTGTGTGGGTCGCACTGGAGGTAACAGAAGGACTACTTGACCTTTAAGGACTGTCAAGAGCCAAGGGGACTTCAGCCTCCAACTGGTATAGTGACAGGAGTGGTGGTGGTGGAGAAAGGGGCCCTGGCCATTACAATAATATCAGCAAACCCACTGTGTGGGACTTGCTGGAGATAACAGGAGGGGTAGCTGGCCCCCAAGGACCCTCAATAGCAAAGAGGACCTCAACCCCCGTACTTGTAGTGCGCCAGTAGGCACATTTGCAGAGTGGTGGAGAAAGGGGGCATGGTCACCTACCAGGTCTCAGCAAATCTGCTGTGTAGGACATACTGGAGGTAACAGGAGGGTAGTTGGCCCCCAAGGACATCCCCTTCTGCTACCTCCAGCCAGTCCTACAACAGCAGGATTTGTAAGAGATCTTTGGAGGCCATGCTCCCTTTCTCCACCACTCTGCAAACAAGGCTCATGGTGTGCTACTGGTTAAGTCATAAAGTCCACTCTACTCCTGAGTGACTTTTGGCGCCAAGAATCCCTCCTGGTACTTACTGTACGTCCTACACAGTGGAATTCCTGAGAGCTGGTCAGAGGCCCAGCCCCCTTTCTTCACCACTCTGCAAACGCAACTCCTAGTTAAAAAAACCCATAGAAATTCACTGAAAAAACAAAAGGTTACTGGGGCGATATAGTTACGAATTAGCATTTTAAAAAACTTAAAAATTCACACACAAAAAACAAAGGTTACAGGCACGTTCTAGTTAGGGGCAGATATTACTCGCACAAAACCAGAGAAATTCAGCCATTACAGTTAGCTGAGTTAACCAGAACTCGCGTTCCTGCAATGCACTGCTTATGACCTCATATATTACAACACTCATGATATGGTCAGTGACATCACTGATGACATCTCAAATTTCCACGGACTGTCATGCAGCAGGGACTCTATTATGCCGTAGCTGTGAAGAAGACCTAAACTCTGTTAATTAACATTCATGGTTTGCCAACTACCACTCTTGGTCATCACTGTGGGGCCTAATGTACATCACCCTATTTAATGTATTCAATTTGCCCCCAGTCTGGGACTTAGAGTCCATCCCCTTGAGTGCGGCTTGTAATTTCATTTGTACCAATGATCTGCATGGTGAAAATCCACAGCATCAAATCTGGTAGCAGAGGATGGATCCAAGTGAGGCATGAGCAGTCTGTGTTCCAGAGTTCCTATGCTCCAGTTGGGAGTGTTGGTGATGTTCCAGCATTCATGAAGCGGTTGTAGCATCCCAGGAGTGTGAGTATAAGTAGGGTTATGTGTCTTTATTGTGTGTTGCCAAGCGTTGTGATGTTTGTGGTGTTGATTAGTTAGCATGTTTTGCGGTGTGATGTCCAAGTGGATCCAGCAGGGCTCTGTAATGAAGTGGAAAATTGAAATGCTTTTTCATGTATATTGCTTGTGCTTATGACGATAGTACCACAGCAGGGTCCTGACATAACATTCCACATCTAATTTATTGCCAACTGCCCACAGGGTACAATCACCCACAACACTGTTCATTCTTTCAACCAAACCATTTGATCGGTGGTGGTACAGTTAACTTTCAAATATTTCACTTAAATTTTCTTAAAAAAGGTGTCCATCTCTCCACTTATCAACTGCACTCCATCGCCTGATACCAGAAACTTGGGAAAACATTCTCTAGAAAACAACTCTTTAGGAAAACTAACTACCCTTTCCATCAGATTCAGAAAGAAATTTGACTTAAGGTCATTTGGTGAACAATCGCATACCTCCATATGGGACTCAGTTTCTGGATAGGTCCAATTGAATCTATGCCTAATTTGACCCAAGGACCCTCCAGCAATTCAATGGACTTCAAAGTGATTTGTGTGTTCCCAACTCATTTTCAGCAGATGGACACACCACACAGATTTTGACAACATCCTCCAGTTCTTTGGCCATTCCTGGCCACCAACAAGCAGTGTGTAATCTACATTTTGTAAGAGTACACCCAATATGCACTTCATAGGCATTGTGAACTATAGTTCGCTGTAATGAAACTGGCAGCACAAACTTTTCAGTCGGTACACAAACCATCCTCAATTGATAGTTCGTCAGATATTTTAGCAAAAGGCTGCAATGCTACACTTAGACACTTTTTCTTAGGCCAACCACAGGTACCAAACAAATGACTTCTTGTATGGTGGGATCTTCGTTAATGTGTCTCTTAACACTTTCTCAGAAAGGACACTGACCTCTTCAACATCTACTATACCAATGATACACTTTTCAAATGTATCATCACCTGGACAATCCTTCTCTGCTGAAAGATCGAAGCTAGACAAATAGTCAGATCTGCCATTATTCCCTCCTGAGATGTGGTGAATATCAAACTGTTATTATAGCAGACAAGATGACAAGTGTGCAGTACGAAGAGTGCAATATTTGACACAACATCCCTTCAAAGTGTAAAATAAAGGTCTGTGATCTGTTATCATAGTGAAACTTCTACCCCACAAATAGGAGCCGAATTTTTCAACTGCCAACAAACATCCTAATAGTTCTTTCTCAATGACTGAAAACAAACATCTCATTTTTCCTGAGATTGCATGAGGCATATCCAACTAGACCTTCATTACTTGCATTTACTGTGGCCCAAACTGTTTAGGTGCCTGGGGACTGGTTACCTATGCTTTCACCCAATCAAAGGCATTGAAACAATTAGAATCTCACACAAAAGGTACTTACTGGTTTGCTCAACATGTTATTAAGACATGCCATGTGAGTAGAATAATCTGATAAAAATTGTGCATAAAACTCACTCAGACCGCAGAAATATTTTAAACCAGATTTGTCAACCGGTGTCTCAGCTTGTTGAATTGACTGAGCTAAACCCCATTCGAGGGAGAATACCATCCTTGGATACCACATGTTCGAAATATTCAACTTAATTTTGTAAAAATTGACACTTATCTTTGCGAAGGACAACTGCTTTATTTATCGGAACTTGTATTACCTGTTCCAAAATGATTTTCTCCTGCTGCTCCATAACCCTCTGAAATACAGCCACTGTGAAGCTAGACTGTAGGACATCTGACAATATTGGAAATTTCCAAAAGGAGAAACAAATGCTGTCAAATGCCTGGACTCCTGATCAGATTCAACTTGATGAGACACCAAGGCTAAATCCAACTTTGTGATCCATTCAGAACCATCCAAAACCACTAACAATTTGGCTATCATGGGCAAAGGCTGTGAATCAACCCGCAATTACCTATTGAGACTGCGTAAGTCAACACAGACCTTCATTGCATTTGTACACCTCTACAAGGGGAGATAGCCACAAAGAGATCTCAATAAGCTCAATAATACCATTGGCACATACATTCTCTAACTTTCTCTAGATCGGATCCCACTGGAATGGTACCCCTCTGGCTTTACCCTTGACTGAAATGGCATTCTCTTTCACTTTTCTGCTGTGTTGGAAGCCTACTATCGTACCAAGACCCAACATAGATTTTGGAAACAATTTGGCTTTGGAATAACAAGTACTTATTCTTTATCTCTGGGACAAAGAACCATGCCAAACAAACCCTGGTGATACCAGCCCAGAATGCTCAGATTCTTCAGAGCTACATAAATCTTACCATAAAAGTACCTCCCTTTTAATTCAAGGATGCCCTTAAGGAACCCATCCAGATCATTCTACCTGCCTTCATATGACATCAGTGATCTCTCAGGAGGCTGTAAAACTTTATTATTCCGGACCTCGTTAAACAGCTTGCCTCTAAGCATGGTTATTCTTGCTCCAGAGTCAACCAACAAATTCACAACTTTGTCCACAATTTTTATTTACAATATGGGTCCACACATTTAGTAGGATTGCCAGAATGTTCTTGTCATCTGTAACCACTACCACCATATCCTGCAAATTATGCTGGATGGAGTCTATTCAACCTGTGTCAACATCACTTTCCCATACAACAGATACTTAGTTTACATGAATTTTCCCTCTTTTGCACACCTTAGCAAAGTGACCTACTTTGCTGCAAATCTGTATGTTCTATTTTTAGCAGGACATGCCTTACCAGCTATAGTATGCGTTGGGCCCCCACACTTTGTAATATCATTTATTTCCTTAGTTGGTTTGTCACCTTTTTGAACGATACAGACATTCTCAGACTGCTAGTCTCCTAACTATTACCGTAATGGGAGATGTTTCCATGCTCATAGCTATGCGTAATATCTCTTGTAGAGACGGATTATCCATATAAGATAGTTTTTGTTGAATATCTTTGTCATAGCAGTGACCTACAAACTGGTCTCTAACCAGTAGATATGTGTATTTGCCAAACTGAAAATCTCCAATTACGTGTCTAGGGCTGTAGTGTATGGATCAACACTTTCGCCTGAAGTTTTTGACCTTTTGAAATATGTATGCCGTCACACCACCAAACGTGCCATTTCATCATATCTGATTTCAAATTTCTTAATAATTTAATAATATTCATCAAACTCTTCTTCTGGATTCATCACTAATTCTGGAAGATGCTTACAAATAGCTCTTCCTTCAAAATCCATAGAATGCAACAATAGCCATTATTTTTTTCAGGTCTAAATCTTTGTGCACCTGTGGCTCCCAAATAGGTTTCAAAAACATTAAGCCACTGTCGCCAGCACATAGCTGCATCTCCTGGACACTCCCAAAATGATGGAGGATTTACTGCTTGCATGTTAAACAAATACAACAAAAACTGTTAGGAAAATCAAATATTAGCAACTTGTTCCCACAACTTGTGATCAAAACAAATTCATCAGTGATGACATGAGTGATGTCACTGACCATGGCATGAGTGATGTAATATGTGAGGTCATAAGCAGTGCATTGAGGGGGCATCAGTTATAGTTAGCTCACGTAACTATACCAGCTGAATTTCACTGGTTCTGTACGAGGGGAATCTGAGCTTAACTATAACGTCCCTGTAACCTTTGGATTTTTCAGTAAATTTCAAAGGTTCTTTTTATTCTAATTTCTAATTAAAATGTCCCTACAAACATGATTTTTTTCACTGAATTTCTAAGATTTTTCAAACTATTTCAGAACTATACCTTCCCTGGAACCTTTGTTTTTCAAATGAATTTCTATGTTTTTCTATCTCTAGTTGCGTTTCCAAAGTGTTGAAGAAAGGGGGCAGGGCGTCTGACCAGTTCTCAGGAATCCTGCTGTGTATGACTTACTGGAGGTAACAGGAGGGCTTGTTGGCCCCCAAGTGCTGTCAGCATCCAAAAGAACTTCATCCCCCAACCAGCAGTGCGCCAGGAGGTACGTTGTAGAGTGATGGAGAAAGGGGGTGGGGCCTCAGACAAGCTCTCGGCAATCCTGCTGTGTGGGACTTACTGGAGGAAACAGCATGGGTTGTTGGCCCCCAAGGACCCTCAGCATCCAAGGGGACTTCATCTCTCAACAAGTTCTGCACCTGGAGGCCCTTTTGCAGAGAGGTTCAGAAAGGCGCGGGGGCTTCAGTACTTTCCCCTGCTGGTGTTTTTTTAATTATTGTTTTTTAGTAGAGGAGTTTCCCCTGGGGCCAGGCCGTTTTGCACTGGGGGAGGGCCCCGCCCCTCCCGGGCCGATTTCTGCCCCAGGAATCCCCACCGCCAGGGTCCTGGCCTTTTTATTGATTTCTAATGGGATATTTCGACCTGTCATATTTCGGCCCCAGGGACCCCATCCTCTGGGGCCCAAACTTTTCTCTTTAATTATAAAAGATTAGTGGGGCATGCAGACTCCCTTCCCGGCTGATTTCAGCCCCAGGGATCTCATCCACTGGGGTCCAGACATTTAAAAATAGGGGAGGGGGCGCGTAGACCCCATCATCAGGCTGACTTAAGCCCCTGGGACCCCATTCCTCAGGAATCGTCCAATGTGGGTGCCACGATCCTGTCATGTCTGTTAGCGACCACGGGGGGAGCCTCCAAGCCCCTGAAGAGCCCTGCCAGCTCCCCACCTCCTGCAGGAGCCGGCACTGCTTTCAGACATAGCGAGCTGCTAAACATGCAGCTCCCTGGATCTGAAAACAATTCTGCTTCGCTTCCAGCAAGCAAGAGCATTTCTGACCTCTCGCTTGTTGGAAGCTTGCGTTTGCTGTGACTTGGCTAGAGTGGTAAAGCTCCAGACAAACCACAGCAAACAGCTATGCAGCAAGGGTGAGCACCCGGGACATAGCAGGAACTCCCCTCCATTGTTGGAGTAGGGCCTGCCTCGGGAAGTTTGCGGTCCCTGGGGCCGAGAACGGCCCGGGAGGGTGGCACGTGGCCCCCTACCATTTTAAAAATGGATTTTGGCTTCAGGGAAGTGGTGAACCACTGGGCCCAGGGAGGGTCTGTGAGGCCCCCCACCACATATCAAATAGCCCCAGGTTGGCCCCAGGGGCATGGGGCTCTGCAAGGTACCCTGCATTGTTTAGTTTTAGCCCCGGAGAGGTGGTGATCCCAAGTGCTGTGGGAGAGGCCATTGGGACACTGCATTAATGTAAACAGTAGGTCCAAAGAGGTGGCAGTCCCCAGGGCGGGGGAGGGCCCACAAACCCTCCCATTACTTATTAAATGAGCACTAGGGTGATGGCGGTCCCCAGGGAATGGGGGTCCATGAGACCCCTCTATAGCATCAAAAAAAACAACGGCTGCAAGCCTTTGGCAAACCCAGAGGCTAAACAATAGCTCTGGGATACATCAAGAGGCCTAGGAGGTAAATGTATTTATACCCTGCCCCCTACTCTAATTTTGTAACGTTTCCTCTGGGACTGGGCTGAAGCAGAGTCCCAAGATGGCTGCCAACACTTCCTGGTTTGTAGTGTTGCCAGCCAATCAGATTTGAGCACGGGGACTGTTGCAACCTCGAAGGATCTGCTTCCCTATAGCTGGTTAGCGCTGTTGAACAAGAGCAGGATGAAAAAATGCGATCAAGAGAGAGCACACAAATAACTGCCTAATGTGGGAGAAGCATGACTGTTATGGACCTCACAGAAACAGGAAATGAACACCAGAGGCCCTGCTAGAGGCAAAGGCCAAATGCTAAGCACGGGCTAGGACCTGAAGAGAAAAGATTCTGCTCACGAGTAACGCAAGTAACATGTGTGAACTAACAATTCAAACTAAGATAAACAGGCTAGCACACTTAATATAGCATTAAATACAAAGATTAAATAGCAGGTATGGTACTTATCTCGACTGCGAGCAGGAAGAAAAAAGGGTTTGTTGCTCTCACTCAAGATAAATATGGAGGTGTCCGACATCCTACAGGTTGTTGTATTATGATGTCATGATGGTAGTTTTACTCCCAGGGTTTTCTGAGTAAAGTAGTTTTTTCTTGTCTTGGCTGCTGTTTAATAAATGCAAGAAACGTAAAGCATAATATGAGCCTACGGTCTTGTGAGAATATTTCAGAGAATCACCCAAAAGCAAATTATGCAGATTTCACACACCCCTGGATCGATGTAGGATGAGGTACGGATGAAGCTTTTGGTTTTCGCAGGGAAAGGTCTTTTGTCATCCTGGTCAAGATTTATACATCTGGACTTAGCTCAGAATCCTCCAGCTGAGAAGGTTGTATCTGATGTTGAGTTCCACAAGGCTGTATACCTTCTCATAGAGGACCAGCTGAAACAGATTTGCTGCTGTAGAGAAGCTCCTTGTCGAAGAAACTGGTTTCTTCAGCCCAGTGAAGTCACACTCTGGTTGTATTGACTCAGATGGTTGATCTCAGTCCTACTACTCCTGGATGTCCAAAACCTTTTCTGTATCACAACTTTCCAGAGATTGCAGCAGACACAGCCAAGTGTCCCAGGACCTCAGGGATAGGAATTAGGATGTAAGGCTCAATCAACTGTAGGCTGCTACCTGTGGTCCATCCAGGTACAGGTGGAACTGTTTAGTTGTGCTTGAATAGGAAGTCAGTTATATGACCCTTGGAGTCCACTTCCTTGTCCTGTGTACTTGAGGAAGAGCAGGATCAGTCCTTCAGGGCTGTTGCCAGGTCTCATACAGCAGGTTCAGTCCTCTTATGATCTCCCACAGGTCCATTAATGTTCTGAGGAGGGTACTGTAGATGCCACATTTATTCTTGGCATCAGCTTGTGGTTGTGCATGATTCCTGGCTCCAACCTAAGCAACAGGGTCAACGTTCCCAAGGATTACCCTACCCACTTTTGAAGCATTGTTTGTGACATGCAAGACCTAGTTGAAGTTAATTCAGTTCATGGGCACTTCCAAAATGCTCATCCTGCTGGGTATGCGAAATGCCACCCCACATCCACACCTCTGTCTCTGCTCTGGTAGCAGTTTTTCACACCACAATCAGGATTGAGCACTCAGAGAGCTGCAGCTAGAGGCTAGTTCACATTTTCCTCCTGAGACTTTAGGCATGAAAAATGTATCATTCTAAAATACTTTTTTCTTTATTTATCCCAGTGAATTTGGGTTTGAATAAAAATTACAAATAGTCCAGAATTAACTTTTTAGCTGATTCCTAGCCAGAGATAGCCTTCTTAAATTTAATATTGCATTTCAGTGTTTTCTTTTATATCAGCCAGAGTTTTGGGGCTTTTTCACTGCAAGCACATGTTTAACACCTAGGCCCAGATTTACTAACATTTTGCATTGTGGTTGGGCCACTTTTTTGGCACAGCCACAACTCAAAATGCTATTTGAGATTTATAAAGCCATGCAAGGACTGATTTGTGACATCTTGCGTTGCTCTGTAAAAACAAAAGTGAGTCATGTTGTGCTACACTCTGTCCAGTTGATGTTACAGGGGTGGACCATGAACATTCCCAAAGCTCACCCATATTTTTTTTAATGCAAATCATGATTTACTGAATGTAGTAAACCTGCGTTTGTGCAAAAATAGTGTACCTACCCGAGAGGCGTAACGGGTGATAAATAGCTTAATTTATCTTTCTTACTTCCTCTTTCCATTTGTGCTGCATTCTGCCCCACACGTATTAATAGAATGTATTCATTAATTTGATTTGAGTCTAATAAGACTCACAAATATTGCATATACATTACTATTAAATTAAATAAACCATAGTAATAAAACCATTACCATAACATTATACAAACAAACCCATCCATCACTTCTGTTAAACTACCTATGGTTTCATACAGCATAACAATCACCTAATATCTATGATAGGTTAAATAAATATTCAAAATACTGTACGATTTCATCCAGAGAATTAAACATTAAAAAAGAACCAAACAAATATTTTGCACATATAAAAATTAATAAAATCTAACAGATTTTTTTCCCACCCTGTAGCATACTTTAATGTTGATACATTCCAAAATTAGAGATAATAGGTGCATTGTGGATCTGGAGCGCTCTAAAAATTGGTGATAGCATTTTTTTCTTTCAATTGTAAAAGCACTACAAAATATGAAAATATGGCATAGAATTAAAGTGCACTGAGCGCCACATGGGCAGAGATTCTTATTTTGGAGGTCCATGAAACAACTCAAACTGCTGTAGTTCCACTTTGTAAATGATGGTACCTGACCTATTCTAAGCTTCAATATACAGCGCCAGGCATTCTGTGCTGTCATGTCTTTAAAATAATGTTGTAGCTTACCTTTAAGCTGAGAAGGTGTTAAATGTGCATCCTGTTGTCTCTATCTACGGTCAGTTATGTCGAGTAGTTTCTTATAATATTTTTATCTTATTTTTACTGAGATCCAACTGTAGTTCATTATGATTAAAAGCCAGAGACAGATTTAGAGCCAGCAAGGTAGTACATAGGTTTACGATCCAACGATTTCCGCCCGTCAATTGCATTTGGCATATTAACAGATATCAAAATGAGCCCATTGGGGATGACCATAATTTCATGCCGTAGTTTAAAATTCTCTGCCAATATCTACACTTGAGGTTAACAAGGCCTAATTCCAGTCTAAGCGCACTGTTGATAGACCTTTTTGGGAGATTCAACCAAAGTTTCTATATTACCATTTCTACTCATTGTATGTGCAGTATATCAGATTCCATCATAATTTCAGAGCTGTAAAGTAGGAGACTTCCGATTTTTAGGGTATACATTTCTTTCAATCCCTCAAGAGACTCATGCCCCAGTGCGGAGTTCAGTTTCTTCAAAGACCGAGCAACGGCCTTTGCCCTCTGCTCCTGAGAAACCAAGTGTGAATTGAATTTTTTTTTTTTTTAAAGTATGCCTAAATGTTTATAGTCTTTTACAACCTCCAGTTTGTTGGTTCTGATCCACCATTTGAGATTACCTTGCTTTATCCTGGACTTTGAAAATATCATTACCTTTGCTTTTGCGAATTAATTACTAAATCAGTAAGCGGACAATAAAATGTAAAAGCATCGAGATACTTCTGAAGGCTCAATAGGGTATAATCCAAAAAGATTGTATCTACGCATAAAATATTGTTGGACCTGGCTCCATTCCTAGTTTTGGGGGAAATGTACACATGAAGCTCAGATTCGAAGGGATATCAGCGATATATAAGGAAAAAAGCAGTGAGACCAACATATGCCCTTGGCGTAACCCATTCGGGGTGTACAACTTCCTTGTTAAGGCACCATTTCTTCCCTGCTCAACCTGTGTCCAGGAACCCTTGTGGAATTGTATAATCAGCTTCGGTGGTATATTCCAATTAAAAAATGTCCCCAGAGTTTACCTCAGTTGATCGTTTCAAAAGCGGTCAATGGGTCTATATATGCTGCATAATTTGCTTCATTTCCTAGAAACTGCTGCGCTGCAACTTAAGCTCCTGGTTTCGTTTTATTGCCTTACACTTGCTCCTTTTTAATTATTGATTGTTGTGTTGAATTAGATGCACCAGATTAGCTGTAACGCGTCGCTTTAGACGGCTCTTAGAAGCTTCAAGGCAGAAGCTGATAGGCCTGAGGGGAACCAATCAGCCAGAGAGGGGCAGGGCCTGTTGTACTGTGGGGGCTCAAAACACTGGCTACAGCGTGAACGTGCACCAAAGGCAAGCTCGTCTGCATCCGGACAGGGCCCTGGGGCCAGTTAGTATGCCAAAAAATGTACTTACATGTCTCAAGAATTAAAACATCTGGCCCCATAAGACAAGCAGCAGCTTGATCCTTTAGTCAAACACAAGCTCAATAGGCTAGACCTTTTCAAGCCCAGCCCAGAAATGAACACACGCGCTCTATGGCTTGCCAAACACTCAACGAGTCATAAGAATACTACTACCATAGTCAACTACCCTTCAAAAAACATGAATTAAATATTATATACCTAAACTCTTGGAATATCGAGATCATAGAGACTGGCCTAGCCCAATACAAATCAATCATAACAACGGCCATGGATCAATTAGTCCTACTAAAGCAGTGTATAAACTCAGGCAAGCGCTCTCAGTCAGCCTGGTTCTCTTCGAGTCTTAAAACGGAGAAGAGTCTCTGCAGGAGATTGGAGCGACGCTGGTGTCTCTCCCATAATGCACTAGATAAAGCACACTATAAATTGGCTCTATCTAAATATAATAAAAATATAAAATATGTCTGCAAAGCCCATATTATTTCACAACTTGAGCAGGCTGAAAACTCTCTATTCGAAACTTAAAATTTATACTCATCCGGAGGCATGTAATAATGAGCTGGCACCATCGCAGGCCTTATGCGACAAAATAGCAATGCACCTTACAAAGAAAATAGATCTGATCTATGATACAATTACCCGAGATGGAAGGGGCCAACCCGACGCATCTGCCGATCCCTCACCAACTCGAACTCCCCTCCAGAAGCTGGAATACTTCCCCTTGGCTACGCCCGATGCAGTGGAGTCCTTACTCGCTACTATTAAATCAGGCTCAATCCTCGATATAATCCCGGCTAGGACTACCACACTATTATCCAAACAGCTTGCTATACCCATCTGCTCCATTCTTAACCTCTCACTTAATAAAGTTTATGTCTCTGCTGAGTGGAAGGCAGCACAAATTATCCCCATACGGAAGAACCTTAAGGCCCCTATGGATGATTTAACCAACTATCGTCCTATCTCACTGCCACCTCTCCTGTGTAATTTGTTAGAAAAACGTATTAATAAACATCTTTCAGACTTTGTCGAGGAATGCAGCTGCTTTGATCCATCTCAGTCTGGTTTTAGACCCAGACACAGCACTGAGTCAGCCTTGATTGCCGTCACGGATAACATCATACAGGCTCTGGACAATGGACAGGCAGTTATACTTGTGCTGCTTGACTTATTGGGGGTTTTCGACACTGTCTCACATCAAACTTTGCTCAGGAGACTCAGTGAGATTGGGATACAAGGAATAGCCTTACAATGGATGATGAGTTTCCTCTCGCACAGAACCGAGACTGTCAATCTGGGTCCCTTCCATTCTGAGATCATGGAACTATCCAAAGGAGTACCTCAGGGATCCTGTCTCAGTCCCACTTTATTTAACATCTATGTTGCTCCTTTGGCAAGTTTACTCAGGAAGCTAGGTTTTACACCCATCTCCTATGCTGAAGATACTCAGCTCCTGCTATCCGTTGACAAACATGATCACAATGCCCAGTCCATCCTCTCAGAAGGTATGAAAGCCATTGCCAGCTGGATGAGGAAAAATTTCCTCCAGCTTAACGCGGGCAAAACGGAAATTATGCTGTTTGGTGATGCTCCTTCGAGATGGTCTCCGAGCTGGTGGCCAACAGAATTGGGACCTGCACCGGAGCCCAAGACTGTGGTAAAAAATGTAGGGGTCCGAGTGGATCAGAAATGAATTATAAAGGAGCAGGCTTCTACCACCATTGGCGCTTGCTTCCATGCACTAGGTCTTTTGCGCAGATTATTTCCATTCCTCCCCTTGTCTATTCATAAAACCCTGATCCAGGCACTAGTATTGAGTAGACTAGACTACTGCAATGTGTTGCTGATCTCAGCCAGCGAAGCATCACTGAACAAATTGCAAGTGGTCCAAAACACCGCTGCAAGACTGGTCTCTAATGCTCCTGCCCTTACCCCCTCTCTTCCTCTCTTGCAGAAACTGCATTGACTGCCTGTACGGAAGCGAATCCGCTTCAAGATCTGCTGCATTGTGCATAAAGCCCTAAGTGGCAAGGGCCCTAGTTATTTGGTGGAGAAATTCAAAAAATATCAGCCTCCTAGGACACTACGCTCAGGGGCCAAATCTCTACTTGTGGTCCCATGCTGCAAGAAAGCTCGGCTAGGTGGGAAAGTCTTCTTCCGCTTAGTCCCTACCTTCTAGAACCAACTTCCAATCCATTTGTGTGAATACTCGGACCTCTTGAAGTTCTGCAGGCTTCTGAAGACCCTATTGTTCAAGCTTATTCCCCTGTTTCTGATCAACTATGCAGTTTGCGAGCACGGAGTTACCCCTTGGGGGGTAATTCAGGTGCTTTATAAATCCTAAATCAAATCAAACACTCGCTCTATGGTTAAACACCAGTTTCTAAATACAAATTCACCAGATATCTTATTCATTAAAGAGACTTGGCTAACAGATGAATCCACTCCTGACATACTAGCGGCACTACCAGAAAATAATTACCTTCTACAGACTAATTGACCCACTGGGAAAAGAGGGGGTTGTGTTGCAGCAGCCATTAAAAGTGTCTATCTTTCACCGCCCTATCCCTGATAGGGATCACACTAGCTGACAGTATAACAATTAAGCCAGAATCCCCCACCTCTGCCTTGGTGTGTGTATTTATTTATCAACCGCCTAAGCGATGTTGGAGTTCTGCAAAGAATTAGCAAATAGCATTGCCTCACTGACTTCACAAAAGTTCGAATAATTGGAGATTTGAACTATTTGGCAAATGAAGAGAAGGGGGGCAAGGGCTCCAGGGAATTGACTAATACAGTACAGAGTCTGAACCTGTAACAACATATACATGTCTCTACACATATAAAAGGACATACACTAGACCATGTTTGGTCTATTAACCTTACTCTCATGAATCTTGTTATTCACTCGTGTATTTGGTCAGACCATTATTTAATAAGCTTTACACTAAGTGACATAATACAACCCAAACCCACGGTTCGCCCTAAAATTATGGCTAGAAATTGGAGTCTCACAAACTTGAATCCATTCTGCAATACTCTGGCACTTCAACTACATGCCATGACAGAAAACATGAACAAATTTGAGGAAGAAATTTAAAAATGGCAATTGATGGCCAGTAACATACACGCTCCTCTGCAAAATCAAACTAGACATGCCTGGCAACACGAGCGAGCCGAATGGTTTTCGGCTGAGTTAAAAATAGCTAAATTAAAAACGTGCCAAGCTGAACAGAAATGGCGTAGAACATACTCGCCAGAAAATATGGAGCTATTTACCTAAAGCATGACAGCCTATAAAAAAGCCATCCTAGAGGAAAAAAAATATTTTTTCACTAACAAAGTCATAAACTCCGACAACAAAGCTAAAGACATCTTTAATATAGTGAGGGATTTATCAGACACCGACGGAGTAACACTTCCAATCATTCCTTCAAAGAAAGATGATCTTAACTCCTTTTTTCTAGACAAAATAAAGAAAATACAGTAATCCATTGGTTCCATCCTACAGGATATGCGAAACATATAAGAAAACAGCAACCCCACTAAATGTTTTACCTTGCCCTGCATTAAAAAGGAACGACTCGTAGAATTATTAAGCAAAGTAAACTCAGGCTCCCCTAAAGTTGTATGCCCTCCCCCCCATATACAAAAATGTATTCTCGCTTCCTTCCCAGAAAAGCACTCTCTCCCTATTGAACCTATCTCTTATGCAAGGATATGTCCCTCTAGCTTTTAAAGAAGCAGTGGTTATTCCGCTTAAAAAAAAAACCTGGCGAGAACCCTTAGCGGATGGACAACTACAGGCCCATGTCTCTTCTTCCTTTCCCCGCAAAAATCCTAGAGGCGCATTTAGCAAAATTCCTTGGTTACTTCCTGGAAGAGACTAATTTTCTTGACTCTCACCAGGCAGGCTTTCGGCCCTCTAACTCCACCGAATCAATCATCTTTTCTGTTGTGGACAACTTAAAAGGCAGGGGAGATGAGGAATGCACACAAGCACTGGTCCTGCTAGACTCATCAGCAGCATTCGACTCTGTTGACTACATGATTTTAGCAAATCAAGGGGCATATTATCCAGGATGGCGTTAAAATTATCACCGCTTTAGCGGCAGAAAACTGCTGCTAAACCGACGATAAATTTTAACGCTGTCCTTCATAATATGCCCCCAGATTACTGGGGCAGGCCTCAGAAGAACTGCCTTAAATTGGATTAAATCCATTTTAAAAGATCATACCCAGTCAGTCCGCCTCTCACCTTACAGCTCTGCTAAAGTCAGCGCAAATTGTGGGATACCACGGGGCTCCTCCGTGTCCTCCCATTTCTTTAATCTTTATATTCACCCTTTGATACATACATTACAACAAAAAAAGGTAAACATGTATAACAATGCAGATGATATGCAGCTGATTTTTACAATGATGAGACATCGGACTCTAAGGAATTCTTACAGAATACTATGCTATTCATCAGAGACTGGATGAATAGCAACCAGCTAAAACTTAATTCTGACAAAACAGAGATTGTCATCCCCAACAATTAATTAAACTTTTGGACTCCTGCTTACTGGCCAACAGAGTTAGGTCCCCTACCTAATCCCAAGAGCACAGTAAAAATCTTAGTGTTCACATTGATATGGACCTATCCATTAAACGCCAGATAAGCATGGTTACATCCTCTTTTTTGATTCAACTTAGGAAGTTCAGAAAAATTTGAAGATTTTTCACTAGAGAGGCCAGCATTCTAATCATATTGCCTTTTATTTTTTTTGTCCAGAATTGATTAATCCAATGCACTTTACCTGGGTCTCCCAATAACCAAAATCATAGACTTCAGATACTACAAAATCAAGTGGCAAGATTCATTTTTTAATCACCATGATATTGCCACATGAAGCCTCAGATAAAGGTGCTTCATTGGCTGCCAGTGGTGCAGCACTCCATGTCTAAAACAGGATGCTTCATTTTCAAGGCAATCCACAGCAAAGGTCCCAAGGACTTATCCGCAAGGATCCATAGATATTCCCTGAAACGTAATCTCAGATCTGCTCAAATGAATTTACTGGTGGTCCCGAGATATATATGCAAAAGGATGGGAGGGACACAGTTCTCCACGTTAGGCCCCCAACTCTGGAACTCTCTGCCCATTGCAATCAGACAAGCAGCAAACAAATTGTGTTTTAGAAAGATGTTGAAAACATGGTGATTTACTCAATCTTATGGCTAAGTGTGGGCTCAGAGGACGATGGTTTACTAACTCAGTGCCAAGAGACCTGTTGGTGTACGTGCACTCAACAAATTTCCCTTACCATAATATAATATTTCTTATTGTAATATAATCCTCTACTAACACGTTTGATGCAAAACAACAATCAACAGTTGAATGTTTCCTTTTGAACCCCAGTTGGACTTAATAGAGAATATCTTTTTTCCCAGCCCATGTTTCTAAAACCTGCAGCAAGATGTTTTGTAAAGAATTTATGGGTATCGAATGGTAGCCCAGGAGAGTTATCATTTGATAATTATTAGGCATTTCCCGGGACCCTTTTTAAAATATTGTTACACATGTACTTCCCTTCTAGGAATTTGATTTTCTATATGAGTGAACTATATCAGCAAACCGGGTTGTCAAAGCTTGTGCCCATAAACCAGGATTAATTTTCATTATGTGTGCAGACAACCCATCTAGTCCGTGGGCCCGTGAGCTCTTTAAATTCTTTATTATAAATGTCACATTCTTTACTGAGAGGATTACATTCTACTCCTCTTATCCTAACATCATCGCATTCAGGCAACCATGTGATTCATTGTGTGACACCTTTTCATTACTACCTTTATCTTTGGGACTATAGAGGTCAGTACTTTACTGAATCCACTGCTCCTTTTAAACTGGGCAAGCATCTGTTTTTTTATAGCCTCATAATTTTTCCCAATATTTTTTAAAAGGTTGTAGCTTTACAACTGGGTAGAGCTGTAATAACTGCCGTCCATATAGACTCCTTCTCTTCCCATACAAACTTTCTAACTTCCTTCCTGTACTCTCCCCTGAACATCTTAATCTGGCTATTTCTGATATTAGGGTCTAATTTATAAGCCTCTCGTATTTTCTTATTTAAAGTTTTCTTAGCTTTCAATTTTTTTCCCCTCGGACCCTGGATAAATTTGCCTCTGGTTATTAATGTTTGTAAATTTGACTGAAAATTGGTGAATATAATTTATCAGATTATCATATTCTAACCAGTTATTATCCCCAGAATTTCCACTATGCAGTATTGAGAGGTTCTGAACCAACTGTTTTACCTTATTCTTCATTTTCACAAATCATATTATTCTACAACCATTCTTGCACTGGATATGGGATGAATTTTGCCACAATTCTCTTTCATTATACAACCCAGTATCAATAAAAGAGGCTGATGATCACTACCAACTAAATCCTCAATAATCAAATCCTCATTTAAACAAAATTTCTCAATGGAGATTATTGCATAGTCAAAAAGTGAGAATACCTTCCCATTATCAAACGTTGGCTTACCCAGTCGATCTCCTTTTGATACTCAATTAATGACGATTAGATAATATTTGTTTACTGTATCCCCAATCTTCCTCCCTTTCACATCACTCTTTCTATAGATTATTAGCTGGGATATACAAACTAGCCTCCCTTTCTTCTTGAAATAAATCCCATAAGAAAGACCTGGGGATTTTGGCATTTAGGGCCCTACACAGCAATATTGTAGATTGGGGAAAGGAAATATTTATTTTATGTAAAATGAGGGTCAGTTGTCGTGTTTTCTTATTCTGGTGGTTCTTAGGCAGGAAATATGTATTTATAGCAATAAAGGTTTATCTCCATTAATTTCAGACAGCCCTTTTGAGTTTGGGACTGTTATTAAGACAGTTAAGAAGTCTATAAATTCCTTATACGTCCTCCTTGACCTTACATCTTGCTTTATAGACATTAATGTTGAAAGGCCACCTGATGCCCTATCAAATTGCCCTTTCACCACCTTTATGTCATCAACAGGAAAGTCATTCATCATTCCCCACATCAAAACATTCCCATCTTTCCTTTAATATAGTCACTGTAATGTCCATGTCCCTTCATTTCTGAGTGAGTGACTGCCAGTTCCTTCTTAGCCCCGCTATATTCCATGACATACAGCCTATCAAATCATCATTCCCTTTTCCAAGGTGGGTATTGGGGAATCCAGTTTTTTCAATTTATTGCCATTGCAATCCAATTCCAATCATCCTTTTCCAATGTTTGACTATTATTGCACTACATTTTCTAGTTGAGAAAGAGGCCACAGACCTTCGTTATGCCTTTGGTAATTTTTTATGTTTGAGGTAATATTCTCATAATTTTTATAGACATCATAGCCAGAGCTTCTCAAATAATCAATTTGCTCTAGAAGCAGTTCAGCTACTAATCAAGTGGAAGTGTATCATGGCAATGCGCCCCACACAATCACTGAGTTTGGGCAACGTGACCAGGGAGATATCTTTGGATGTTAGTCAGTCAGTCAGTCAGTCAGTCAAAAGTACTTTATTCAGTTAATTAAAACCATAAAAGCATTCCATACATGAAATTTAAATTAATAAAACATTGATTAGCAGCAAAGGTGTTTACACAAATTCTAACATTAAGGGGCCGATTCCGATCCTGTATTTTTTTTTCCCATACGATTTGTATCCGTATTTTTTTACGTACGAATCGTACAAGTCACGTCCGACCCGTGAAGTACGATCCGTACGGGAAAATGTGCATACGGATCTGCCCGATCCGTACGAATCGTAGCTGGAAAAGTTGTACGAGACGGACCCGGACACTTCTCCGTACAAATCGTAAAAATGAAGTCCGACCGTACTAGTATGATCCGGAGCGGCTTTACAATTTACGATTCGTACGGAAAACGTCCCGTACACGGGGAATGACTTTGCCCGCTATGAAGCGAAGTTTGTACACATCGTACCCCCAGCGCGAATGTATGGTGCGTACCCCCAGCGCATAGGTACGCACCGTTCCCCCAGCGCGTAGGTACGCACCGTACCCCCAGCACGAATGTACGGTGCGTACCCCCAGCACGTATGTACACACCGTACCCCCAGCGCAAATGTACGGTGCATACCCCCAGCGCGTATGTACGCACCATACCCCCAGTGCGAATGTACGGTGCGTACCCCCGGGGCATATGTATGGTGCGTACCCCCAGTGCGAATGTACGGTGCGTACCCCCAACATCGTGAATGTACGGCGGATGTTGCGGGTACGCACCGTACAGACGCGATGTTGCGGGTACGCACCGTACAGACGCGATGTTGTGGGTATGCACCGCACATACGCGATGGTGGTGTACGCACCCGCACCGTACATAAGCAATGGAGTGTATGCATCATACATAGCAATGTCCGTGTACGCACCGTACATCCACTACGCATGGGGGTGTGTGGCTGTACGACTCGTACCCCTGTACCGTACTGAACCATGGACACTGTAAAAAAGCACAAGGAGGGCCTATTCGACTCGCACAACACCACAAACCACGTCTACACTGCACAAAAAATGGAAAGGACTGTCCTGGACACATCCAAACAGGCAAACAGAGGGCCAAACTCACAACCACCCTCTATAACACACCCACCAAAAATTCAAACTGAGCCCCACCCACAAATGGACCAATAAAAAGGGCCCACACACACAAACCATGAGCCTTTGCAACAGACTCACTGCAGCTACAGAGCACACACAAACAACTGCACCCATCCACCTCAACATATACACCTTCACACACCCTCCTTCACACATACCCCCTCTCCACATTCAGACACACACCGTCACATTCAGACCCACACACCCACAAACATCCACACCCTCACCCCACACCATGCCCACCAACAAGAATCCAAAGTTCACAAGGGAGGAGCTGGAGATCCTTATCAATGAAGTCCTCAGAGTCGAGCCACAGCTGTTTGGAACATTGGTCAGACAGACCAGCATAGCTGAAAAATCATGCCTGTGGCAGAGGATCGTCGATAGGGTGAATGCTGTTGCACCCATCAGAATGACAAGGACCGAAAACCAAGACAGGTGGTACGATCGGCGGAGGGAGGTCAAGAGAAAAATGAATGAAGAGCACGCCCAGACCAACATCACTGGAGGTGGTGCGCCCCGCAGACCAGTACATTACCATCCCTGGGAGGAGAAGGTGATGGCCATGCTTCCGCCGGTGGGAGTACATGTACTCCAAGGACTTCCAGAGCCTGGTGAGTACACAAACAACTTACGTAACATGGGGGTAATGGCATCCACACCCCAACTACACCAAATGCAGGCAACTACCCCCAAGCCCTCACCCGCCAGAACCACAGTCACAAACAACATGAAGGCCAATAACATGTGTATGCCCCATTTAGAAAGCAAGACCATGCTATGTGCCATGCTACACGAAGCACCAACCCAAGAATGGATGTCCGGTATGCTGGGAGGGTGGGTGCCCCAAAACGCATGTTTGAATTCCAAATCAGACACAATTGCCCTCATCCCATATGGCCCAGCTACATACCCATGCACCATGCACAATGCCCAGGGATTGGGAAAGTACTGACAAGATAGCTCACACTTGGCCCTGGTGTAGGCAGCAAAAGGCCCTCCTGTGACCAGTGCAAACACAAACACCAACACAACAAGGTCAGATATCTAGGACAGGAACTCACACTCACTGTCATGGCAACATGCTCAATGGGGGGACAGCTACATCACCTGGGAGCCCCAGTGCCAAATCACACTACACCCACCAGCAGGCCCTGTCACACACACCCCTTACACAAGCAGACACCACCAGGACAGGCGATGGATTTACCCACTGCCACAATGGACATGTAACACAACAAGACCAATACATAGCCGAAGAAGCACCCAAGCCACAAATGGACATGTCAAAGACTCAGGAGAACATATCAATCTGTCCCCCGCAACATACCCATCCACAAGTGAACATTGAGGAGAATGCTAGGCACATACAACTACCTGGAGGAACAGTGCCAACTTGAATGTGTATGAAACATGCATGTTGCATGAAACAGCATTAACCTTGTCTGTCTCTCACACACAGGGCAATGTGATGAACATCCCCCCAACAATGAGGGTGAAGAATCACAGTCACAGGCTCGGGTGGAACCGGATCCCACCAGCAGCGACGCCTCTCAACACTCGGCGGATGACCCCGACCGACCTGGACCCTCTGGTGTCCAAGCCCCTGCAGCACCTGGTTCAGGAACATCTGTGCCAACCCCCACCCCCATTCCTGCCACATCCCAGGAGACACCCAGGAGCCCTGCCCGCACTGAACAGAGCCAGTCTGACCAGGAGGGACAAGGTGCGGCGGGCACCCAGGAGGAGGCAGACAACACCGCCACTGCCATCCCTCAGGGGTCCCATCGACCCGACGTGCCCACAACGGCAGGCCAGGCTTGTGTGGGCAGGGGTGGTGGGAGTGGAGGCAGGCAGAGGCGAGAACCTGACCAGCCAGCTGAAGGGACCGGTATGTCACACATCCGCAACATCATGGAGGCATACCGGCGTGACACCAGGGAGATCAGCCAGGTAGTGGTGACCCTCACAGAGATCAAAAACCAGCAGGCCGAGCAACACGCCAGTCAACAACAACGCCAAGGACGGATGGAGGCAAGACTGGCGGAGCTCCTGGCGGTGCAAAGGGACATAAGCCATTCACTCCGTCGGATCGCCGACAACATGGGCAACCCTCCCTGTGCCACCATGCGCAGAACAGCACCAGCCACAGGGAGGGAGGAGGAGGAGGATTCGTCCGACGGAGCGTCCCAAGCATCGCCAAGGCCTGCATCTGAGGGTCCCCGGAGGAAGGTTGGTCGTCCACGGAAAAGACCGTGAGAGGCAGCGGGCCATTCACATCTCCCAGGTCACCTGGCCTGGCACCTGGCCTTCATGTGCGACAGCATCACCTCATTGATTGACATCATCTGCCACATGGACTTGCTGGTCACAGTCTGACCAATGATGCCAAACACTGTGGGCTGGACTCTGATGACTTCAAATGGCAAGGATCCCATCTTCCCCTGTGAACTTTGGATTCTATGGTACCTGCATTTCCCCTTTTTCTGTGCACAAATCACGCCACAGAGCTAGAAATTAAAAAATTAATAATAGAAATTTCATGTTGCAGTCATTTAGCATGAGTCAACAACATACGTGTGGGGATATGTCAAAGTATGCCTGAGTGTGGAACTACTCCAGCCATCCATACACTTGGATCTGAGTCCAGTCGAGGACACACATGGCTCACAATGTATCACAAAATACAGACATGAAGCTCAACACTCACCCGTGATGGCCTCAAGCTGCTGAGGGGGGGATTGCTATATTGCTCTGACAGACCAATTTGGAAGAGTTACATGAAGGTGTAGAGGTCATGGGTCATGTTGATGTGCCCGGGGAGGGAGTACCAGGTCTGTTTTGCAAGGTGGGAGAACTATCTCCTGCATGCAGATTTTATGTGGATGTGATGAATGGTGGCCAGGGCAAGGTGGGCTGCATGGAGTAGGGCCAACGGGGTGTTGGATGACATACGTCCAAGGTCGGTTTGGGTCTGGGGTTGTGGACTACCTCCTGAGTGTGGTTGAGGAGTCTGAAGGTGATCCTGCAGCACACAGTGAGCCATTGTACCTCTCTCAGGTGGACGTTGATGTGGCTGGGGCGGGGGATGTTGCAGATGAGCTGTGCGGATGCACCCTGGATGTGGATAAGTTCTCCTGCATGTTCGCTGTTGTCCTCTGTAGAGGCCGGTGCTGTATTTGAGCCGGCTGGTGTCCTGGACCAGGGGGACGGTCTGTCTTGCCTTGGAGTGGATCTATCTGGGGGTCATCAGCAGCATGTGGGGGGTGTTGCAGCATGAGGTACAGATGTTGGTGAGTTGCATGTTAATTGTGAGCGATGGGTCCATGATGAACACCAGCTTGCCTGCGTGGCCACTGGGTGCTGGTGCGGTGCACAGACCAGTGGGACGCAAGGAGTTGACCCAGCTGTAAGGGGACAATCCTCAGATGATGACCTCTGTCCCGTCCAAGTCCTGCCTCAGATGGCCGATGTTCAGCCATTCATCAACGGATCTCATGCCTTCTTGAAGTTTGGATCTGGCAATGGCTGGCTCTTTGGTGAGTTTGAGGAGCAGCTGGGTGTCAATGGCATACCAGGTGATGATGAGGTTGTGTGCGCATGTGATGGTGGAGAGGGGGGTCATGGAGACATTGAAGATCGTCACGCTGAGAGAAGAGCCCTGTGGCATGGGCCAGATGACCCCTGTGTACTACATGTTGCAGGGTGGAGGCAGACTCCCTGGGCCTTGCTGCTGAGCTACTTTCTGATTTAATCCTGGGCCCTCCTCTGGATACCAGTGTTGGAGATGTGTGAGCTGACAGTGTGTTGGCACATGGTGTAGAATGCTGTTGAGAGGTCAAGGGTGGTGGCCTCACCATTGTTGAGCAGGGCAAAGTAGTCGTTGGTGGTGGCAATGATGACGGTTGCAGTGGTGTGATTACTGTGTAAAACGGTCTGGTGCCGGTTGGCCGGAGCTGTTTGCATGTAGGAAATTGGTCAGTTGCTTGTTGAGTGTCTTCCTGGTGACATTTGCTGGGTAGGAAAGTAGGGTGATGCACCAGGAGACCCTGCGGTACTGCCGTCCGTTGTTTAAGAAGGGCCTGGGGCTCTGCATGCCTCCTGCAGCCATGGAATGTGGCTAACTCAAAGGAGACATTCATGACGCGCTGGACGTGGGCTTCAAGGATGGCGAATGATGTGGTTGAGATGTTGTGTGGGAAGGGGCCTGATGGAGAGCCAGAGTGGATGGTGCACATGATCCCGGTTGTGTACTTGCTGCTGACGGGAGTCCATGACCTGAGGGGGGTTTGTCCAGTGGATAATAGTGCTGTCTACCTCTGTGTGCCAAGGCTGTTGTGTATGGCCAAGAGCTTGCAGTGGTACAAAGTTGCAAGGGATGTGATCTGCCTTGCAAGGGTGGGGTGTCTTGGATGGAGATCTGCTGTCAGTTCACTCACAATGCTGATGAGCTCCTTGATGTCGTGTGTTTGGGTGTCTCGGCACTATCTGAAGTAGCTCCACTTGTCCTTGCTGATGATATGGTGATGGCTGTGTGTGGTGTTTTCTAGGGCTGTAAGGAAAATGATGTCTCTTTGTGTTGCAAGGTTTGCACAAGAGTCCGGCTAGGTCTGTAGGAGTCCAGTAGGTCTGCCTTGTCCCAGGTGCCTTAACTGTTGTTGTGCTTCCCAGGAAAGTCCGTCAATGTGGCAAGATTGTTGGATCAGTTGCTGATCCAGTGTGTGAGTTTGCAGGGTGTGGGTGTTGTTTTGAGTGTCCCTCACAGCTTGTCTGTGGCGACTTACATCAAGCATCTTTGGGGGATCGGTAGCGGGGTGTGTGGCACTGTGTTGCTTGTTGGAGACGTGGATCAAATGTTGATGGACCAATGATGGATGGTGGTGTGTTTCCCCTCCAGCAAGAAGTTACTGGCCCCTAGCCACAAGTAGCCTGTGGAGGTGAGGGATTGCGTGCAGATGTACGTGTTGATGGCGTAGCAGAATTGTGGATGTAGGCCTGCAGATCTATAGATGATTGTTACTGCGAACCCGGACTTGTGACTCTGAGGGTGTACTTGTGAATAAATAGCAATTCAGCCCCCGGGATTGGTGTTGGCGTCCCTGCGGGTGATCTTGGATCCGTCTGAGATGGCAATGAAGACGTCATGTGCTGAGGATGCTTTTGTCCAGGTTACTGTCATGAAGGTGATGTGTGGGGCTGTAGTGTTGAGGAGGTAACAGAGTCCAATGGCATGCTGGTGGATGGAGCGGGTGTGGAGTAGGAGGCACATTACCTGGTTGTTCTGACAGGGTCTGGTAGGCTGGGCAGCGCTGTGTAGGCAGTTGGAGTAGCACACTCAGCATGCAAAGGTGTTGTGTGTGTGCTTAGGGGTTGCCTGATGGCAGGAGGATGATTGTCACAAGGACATTGCTTGGAGAGTGGCTGCAGCATGAGCCTGTTGTATGACGTGGGTCATGCAAAGACTAGAGGGTCCTGCACTGTGCATGTTGCATGCACAGACGGTCCTGCCTTTGGGACGGCGCTGGGGCTACAGTGGCACAGAAAAGCTCCTGGTTGCATTTCAAATGGGTGGAGGGGGAAGGGCTGAGCATTTTTGAGGCATGGGAGTTGCAGAATCAGGGCACTCGGAGTGTCGGGGCCGCAGGTGAGACAGCAGCAGGCGGAAGGGGTTAGAAATCATGCAAAAATCAGCACACAAAGACAAGGAGGTCTGCAAGGCACAGTGCAACAGGTGTATGTCAAGGAAGGAGTGTCAGCTCACTCATGGGTCACTCCCAGAAAGTGTATGATCAATCACCATAAATTACAGCCACTGTATCAGGCAACAAAATGCGGAGATGCGCAAAGGAGACACACCATCAGCAGGCATTCACGTCCCGTTGTGGGGAGCAACCTGCACAAATACATACGCAACCAGGTACTTCAAGCACAATAGAGATCATTAGCCATGAAGCACTGCATGCATGTTGCCAAAGTACACATACACTCATATGCTCAAACTTTGTCAATTATGCCATAGATGACGCATGTAACGTGGTAAGAGATCTGCAGTGACCGAGATGAGGCACTTTGGATTGTGCTGAACACCTTTATTCCACATACACACACAACGGGATATGCATCCATATTAACAGACTCACAGGTCAGTTGACAGAACATGTGGGACATACGCTGGACCCCCCCTTCACAACACGGATGATGTCAATCCCAATGAACTGGCACACAAGGTAAGGGGATGAGCAAAACACATCCTGCTGCACACGGAAAGGCTGCAATTCCCCATAGAGCATGTTGTTGTGATGTCCCCCACTATGTCCACCCGTAGCATCTGCAATGTTTCTGAGCCAAGGTTCACACACATTGATGCCTTCATCAGACGCCATATTCCACTACAGATGACTGTCAAGAAGGCTGACTATCATGTCATGGGAGTGATGCTACATGTTATATGCTCCATGGTGAGAAGACATGTATGCATGGTACCACAACATGCACAGAAGCATTCACCACACATTCCCAACCTGTACCACCACCAAAAAGCCTTGCTGCAATACTTACCCAAACTGACATTTCCACATGTCCGTGCATGGAACGCTGATTCAGCACACGTTGCAATCCTCACGAGGAATAGCAGGAGGACAACGATGACACGACCAGACAACAGGTGCCCAATACCTGGGAATGACAGACACACGAGAAGTCACCTAAAACAATTCTCAACGCACACATGGAAGTGTACAAAACATGAACAATGTTGGACACATGTAAATTGCCAATCAAGTCTCTCCGCAAAACTGTGTTGCATGACATCATCACTCGAGTGACACATCAGAACACACATCCAAGTCACTTTGTATTCAGTCAGCTGGACACACACATTGCAAAACATGACAATCAATGCTACAAGCTTGCACACTCATAGCCAGTGACTCACCATTATGAGAAGAAGTTGCGTATGAGCTGACTCCGGATATCATCCCCCTCCTCCTCCTCATCACTAGCCTCGTGACCAAGCCCTTCATCCTCCACGGGTGGATGCTCCTGCTCATCTGGATCCAGGATGAGTGGCACTGCCTTCTTAACTGCCATGTTGTGCAGCATGCATCACACAATGAAGATTTTGCAGACCTTCTCCGGGGCATAAGGGAGGGACCCGCCTGTCTTGTCCAGGCACCGGAATCGGCTCTTCAGGAGTCCAAACATCCTCTCAATCACTCGCCTGGTCTGCCCGTGTGCATCGTTCTACCGGTGATCTGCAGCTGTTCTTGGGTTGCGGAGAGGTGTCATCAGCCATGGCATGTTGGGATAGCCAGAGTCCCCTACATGGAAACATCATGTAAATAAGTGGGTCAGGAGATGCCGTAAGAGCCAAAGATACCGCAACACACAGGACAAACAAAGTATACCCACCAACAAGACATGCTCGTTTGTTGTGCAGCCGCAGCATCATTTGGGGCACCCTGCTACGCCTCATGATGTAGGCATCGTGTGCTGATCCTGGAAAATGTGCACAGACATGGGAAATCAGCATGTTAGCAAGACACACCACAAGGGCATTTATTGAGTGGTAATGTTTACGGTTGCAATAGGCTTGCTCCTGTGCCTGTGGTGGTACCAAAGCCACATGTGTCCCATCAATGGACCCAATGACATGGGGCATCCCTCCCAGGGCATAGAAATCACACTTCACATCTGTCAACTCCTCAGGAGTAGGAAATTTGATGAATTCATCAAGGTGCTCCAACATGGCTGCCAAAACATCACGCAGGACACGGCTGAACATTGTCTGTGACATCCCACCAACATCAGCTGTGGTCAATTGAAATGTACCTGTGGCAAAAAAATGTAGGGCTGCCATCACCTTCATCTTTGGGGTCAGCGCAGTAGGATACCTGTGTCGCGGTTGGAGGTGTGGTGCCAGCCTGTCGGTCAAGTCCTCAATCAACTGTTGAGTGAATCTGTAACGGCGGATGCAGGCACGTTTCCTCATGGCAGCCAAGTCTGGCATTAGTCTTGGGACAGGTGGTGCCCTGCAAAACATAGTTTTGAAGAATGAAGATTGAGAGTCTGCCAACATCAATGTCAATGAACATAGCACATGCTACACTGCTAATACACATCAGGTAACTATGGAGTCGGGTGTGTGCAATACATCCAGGACACAGATGCCAGCTTGATGGCCCTCCTACAAAAAGCCTGATACACCTGTTGATTGTCAAGTCTACATGACATGCCCTGAAATGATTTGGTGGCCAGTCTGAGTGAAGAGCCACAGATATCACCGGAGTGACACACAACCACATAGCTGCATTTGAAGGATGTCATCTCATCCAGACAGCTGACTGCAAGGCACACGCACAGGTCACATGGAATGTCAAATGTACATATCAAACACAGTGCGATGAAGGGGTACACGTGACAACACAAAGACACAGCCATTGAGACAACAAACACATGTATGACTGAAAATATATGATGTCCCATGCACACAGACCCTACAGCCTTGGGAATCCACATGTGGCATGGTGTGCGTAGATGTGTTACATGCCCATCTCCACACAGACCCCTGTTGGATGCACCAACAGCAGATGCCGTTGACAGGACACTGACATGAAGCTCATGGGAACACATGACACACACCTGACATAGTCCCAAAGGGGCAGGCTGATCGTGACAGGTCAGTTGATAAATTGTCCCTGTCCCTGGCATCAGGAGACAGGTGCGGGTGTTGATGACTGTGCCACCCACTGCTGCTATGCATGACACAGTTGGACTACAGACACACATGTGGCAAGTGTCAAGGTGATGTGTGCCACATCGTGCCCCAACACACATGACATGTGTCCACAGGTCAGAACACATCAATTGTGCAACTAGATGAGAGGACCTGTGCAATATCACTGGCTAACACACCTAGGGCCTGCACATGAAAGTATACAATGACAAGTACTTGATGGACATCCATGTGTGACTCGTAGCCCTCCATTCCTGGCATGTGTACGCCTGTATTACCATTGTAAGCGTGTGAAATGCGTACCCGTACGTGTACGCAATGGTAGTACACGTACGTGTCCAACTAGTGCGTACACGTACTTGTACACGTACGTGTAGTAAGGGAGTACACGTACATGTACAAGTACGTGTCCAACTAGTGCGTACACGTACTTGTACATGTACGTGTACTCCCTTAGTACACATACGTGTACAAGTACGTGTCCAACTAGTGCGACACGTACTTGTACACATACGTGTACTAAGGGAGTACACGTACATGCACAAGCACGTGTATGCACTAGTTGTACAGTACTTGTACACGTACATGTACTAAGGCAGTACACGTATGTGTACAAGTACGTGTCCAACTAGTGCGTACACGTACTTGTACACGTACGTGTACTACCTTAGTACACGTATGTGTACAAGTACGTGTACGCACTAGTTGTACACGTACTTGTACACGTACGTGTACTAAGGGAGTACACGTACGTGTACAAGTACGTGTCCAACTAGTGCGTACACGTACTTGTACACGTACGTGTACTACCTTAGTACATGTACATGTACAAGTACGTGTCCAACTAGTGCGTACACGTGCTTGTGCATGTACGTGTACTCCCTTAGTACACGTACGTGTACAAGTACGTGTCCAACTAGTGCGTACACGTACTTGTACACGTACGTGTACTAAGGGAGTATACGTATGTGTACAAGTACATGTACACACTAGTTGTACACGTACTTGTACACATACGTGTACTAAGGTAGTACACGTACGTGTACAAGTACGTGTACGCACTAGTTGGACACGTACTTGTACACATACGTGTACTGCCTTAGTACATGTACGTGTACAAGTACTGTACAACTAGTGCATACACGTGCTTGTACATGTACGTGTACTCCTTTAGTACACCTACGTGTACAGTACGTATACGCACTAGTTTGACACATACGTGTACTACCAGTGCGTACACGTACGTGTCAAACGCACTGTGCAACTGGTGCCGTAGGGGTACGTGTGAAACGCACCGTACCTGTGTGTGGATTTAAAAATTACATAGGGGACACATAAGGGACAAGTATTAGGCCCTAAATGCATGCAGGTTGTCATGGATACCGACTTTTCAGTTCAAATTTTTCCATCAGGTGTCCTGGAAAAGTCAGTTGGCCACAAAATACAATGTTGCAAAGTGGTTGTTGACTTGACATGATGCTCAAAATTTGAACGATGCAAATGCTGTCACTGGTGTATGTTTAAAGGGATTGGAGTAAACGTAAGATGCAAATGATTCTGACCAATCACTGTGTACTCCTCAAAATGAATGCCCCTCAGCAAGACAGATATAAGGCAGCCAGAACCCATGAGAGGGCACTTGCCTGCACAACTTTCCTGTCGACAAAATTGCTGCTGTCTCTGCTTCCCTGGAACATGTCTCGTGCTGTGGAGAGGGCCCAGCCATTCACCCAGGAGGAGAATGATGCCTTGCTGGACGCCATCCTCCCAAAGTACACCAGCCTGTATGGGAGACCAGGGGAGCAAGTGAGTGCTGAGTCCACTACCTTTGCCTATGCACCTGTTGTGTGACTGTCAATATTGTGTCCAGGTGGGACTGACATGCAATGTTGTTTATAGTGTGTCCCGGGGGGGGTCATGCTTATGGCTCTCATGAAGAGCATCATGTAGTTCCTGTGTGCACTCCTCACTTGCATAGTGCTTACAGTGACTTTCACTGCATAGTGCATGACACATTTAGCCTGGCAAATCCTTGGGGGATTTTGTTCCTGTTGTCCTGAGGTGATTCAGTGTTCCCGCCGGTGTGACAGGTGACTGGACCCACAGATGTGTATGAGTTGAGTGGACCTGTGGTGAGAGTGTCCAAATGATGTGTACGACCTCATGGACATTGATGTGTGTGAATGTTCCTTGTCATGTGACTGAGTGTCTATGTGAAGTGTTGCACCACAGCTGCATGTTTGAGGCTACAGATCTACCCATCTGATGTGACAAGTGAGCCGTGCTTCGTGTCTGACTTGCAGAGCTAGCACCACACCTGTGACTCCCCACTGGCAAATGGCACATGTGCAGAGTGAGGGTTGTATCCGCTGTTGTCAATGACAGGTCAGTGATCTGTGGCTGGGTGTGTCTGTCTAGTCTGCTGAGGGTGCATCAGTGGAGTGGGACATGTGACTGCATGGCACGTGCTGGCCATCAGCCTGCTGTTGCATGTGCTGCACAGTGTGTTGCATGTTCATTGAGTGTGTTGCACCCCTCATGCCACCTGTAGACTTTCAATGCCATGTACTGCATTGGCGCTTGCACACAGGACAATTTCATGTTGTGAATGAGGCTATTCATGTCAGCATCCTATGCCCTGTTCAACATTTCAAAGATGTTCTAATGTGTGTCTCTGGGACATAGAGCAGGTGTATTGATGTTGTGTCACTTTGTCATCCTGACAGGTAACTGCCTACGAGAAGGGGGAGATATGGATCAGCGTCGTCAGGGCCGTGAGGACTGCAGGGGGGCGTGATCACCAGCTGGCCCAGGTCCACAAGAGGTGGCAGGACATCCGGTGCTGGACCCGGCGGATCGCTCAAACGTGTCCTGGCGGTGGTCTTCCCTGAGCTTGATAGGCAGTTACAGGAGAGACTGCAGCAAGGAGGGGGTAGGTACATGGCTTTTTGTCGTGTTATGTGTTGCCAGCTTTAGGAGGTGCTATTTAGCATCAATACACTCACGGAGTTCATATGTGCAGTGCATTTACTGTTCCCAAATGTCACCTGGGGCTCTTTTTCATCCCTTCCTCTCCTTGACATGTGTCCCCTGGTGTGTGTGTCATCACATTTGCACATGGTCATTTAGGGTGCCAGAACATCTAAGTGCACATTGCTTTCTGCATCATGTGGGAGGGTGGTCTGTGACTTGTGTTGGTACCTTGCCTGTACAAAAGGGGGTGGTGATGGACGGAGCATCAGAACCAATCAAACACTCACACCCAGTCAACAGATCTGGGTTTGATCCATCACCGTTCTTTAGCCCACTCTGCCACCCCAGTTCAGACATGGCCATATACAAATCAGTCTGACCCTGTGCCTCATGGGAACAGTCCAGCCCGAACTGCCAAGCCATGCCTTCCCTGGACCGGAAACAAGCATCCTAGGACCGGTTTCTGGCATTTCAGCCGTCTTCAGCCAGGCTTGCTTGAATCCATGGCTTGGCAGTTCGGGCTGGACTGTTCCCATGAGGCACAGGGTCAGACTGATTTGTGTATGGTCATGTCTGAACTGGGGTGGCAGAGTGGGCTAAAGAACGGTGATGGATCAAACCCAGATCTGTTGACTGGGTGTGAGTGTTTGATTGGTTCTGATGCTCCGTCCATCACCACCCCCTTTTGTACTGGTACCTTGCCTGTGCCATGACCTGTTCGCTATGTTGGGGGTCCATAGTTGTTGTCACTGATGCTGATTCTCAACATAGGAGTGTGAGCTTTCAACTGGACACCGTTGCAGCATGCATGACCAATGTTGTGGCCTCAGACATGATGTGCATGAGTGTGAGATATGCATAGTGCCATGACGGTCAGCTCATTCCAGGACCATGGAGCAGTGTGCCTACTACAGTCCCCTGAGACACCCTGGCCTCCTAATCATGTGTGTCAGCCAACACTGTGCACATTCTCTGTGTGTTCTGCATCGGTCTGCCTCTGTGACATTGTTCCCTGGCCTAGTTTGTATTTTGCAAATGTGTGCTACATGTGTCCACTGGACAGGGATACGCCATTTTGCTTGTGCATACTCACACTGGGCAGTGCCTGTGTGGCTATTCACAACAATCTGTTGATGGTTGTTTGTCACAAATATGTGTTGCCAGCCCCACGAGGTGATGTGGTGTAAATGAAGCAATTTTGCAGGCACAGTTGTTGTAACCCTGAATAAGAGGTGTCACTTCTTGATCTGTATCAATCACATTGACTCAGGGATTGGGGGGGGGGGGTGCGGGAGAGGGATACATGTGCAACCCTGATTTTTCATTGCCAGGTCTGACTTGTGTGTGAGAATAGCCTGTACTAAAATACACTGTGCAGTGCCCCAGTGATGCTGGCCAGTGCTTAATGTACGTGCTTTGCAGCCTGTGTCATTGTTTTACCAATAAGAATCCTGCTCATAAATTTTTTGCACGTGTGTGGTTCTGATGCAACGCAGTTTTGACTTTGTGTGCTGACATCTGTGTGTACATTCTGGCTTGCCATGAGGGTGTCCCCACAGTACCTCTGGTTTTTTTACCACCCAATTGCAGGCCCATTAGCTTATGCATTGTCCTGGGTGTGGACATGTGTGCCACTCCAGATGACAGGCAGTAGGTCATATGTGTAGCCAACTGTGTAATCAGGTGACGGATGGCCTGGTGACAGCTGACATGATTCAAGTTGTTACTCTTCATAAATTGTACCTTGGCACTCACAGCACTTGTCAACAGTTGTTCATGTTTTAAATGTGGAAATTAGATGATTTGTGTTAAGGACAATGATGTGCCTGCATGAAAATAGTCTACCAAGGAAGCGCACACCAAACGACATTTCCACTTTCATGGAACACGCTGGCACCTTTTCAAAGAAGCCACTGTTCTAATTAAATGGTGTTGCAGATTCTCCATATACATGTTCCCACAGTGGTCTTGATTTTGTGAGACTCCTTAGTTGTCAGTGATACAAACTAACGAGTGTCAAGACATCCAGACCTCCGTGGGCCCATGTATATGAACTTTCATAAACACCATTCATTTCTAACAGTGGCTTCTCTGAAAATGTGCCCGCTTCTTCAATGACAGTGTCAATGTACTTTTGTGTGCACTGCCTTTTGCGACATATTGCATGCAGCCACATGAGTGTTCTTTTCACAAAATGGCCAATTGGCACATTCAAAACATGTAGATTGGGTAAAGTATTGTGAGTCCCAAGGTACTAACATTAGTTTGTTTTGGGTTCCAAAGGACTTACAGGGCGCTGAGTGTGGTGACACCTTGAGTATTGAGGTGTTTTAGTTTACTTTGAGTGCACCACTACTGTTTCTTCCAGGGTAAACAAGAGGTGCCATGACTTCATTGTATTGCTGTGCTCACCGGTTCACAGACACTAGCTTCTCAGTGTATTTCTCATTCAAGTTTTGGCCTTTTGTGTATTTATTTTCCTGGTGTCCAAGTGGCATGGTGGGTCTACCACCTGGGCAGTAGAGGGCTTACATATGTGCGGAGTAATCTTGCTGTTACTCATGATCCATTGCCTGATATGCACTGTGACCAATAGTTCTTGTGCTCATGTGTCAGATGTATACAGGTGACTGATGCATTTTGTTTTCTTCTCCTTGCCCATAGCATCATCATCCGCAAGCGAGGGAGACACCTGCATGGACCTTGAGGAGGGACCCAGCGACAGTGCCACCAGTGCTGTGGAGGCAGAAGGAGCCAGTGGCACGGAGAGCGAGGGGAGTCAGTCAGAGGACCTGTCTGGAGGCGAGAGCATCTACGACACCGACGGGTCCGAGGCTGACATCCCTGAGGAGGTGGAGGATGCAACAACAACTGGCAGCATCCCACCATCTGTACCCGCCTCCTCCATTGCCATCTCCGCCCTCCCAGTTGCTCCCGTCCCTTCTGTCCGTGCAGGGTCCCACCGTGTCTCCTTCGGACCAGGCACCGCACCCCCTGCCCCTGTCACCCCTGCTGCCCTCAGTGAAGAGTCTGTGGACACACTGCGGCAGTTGCAGGTTGGTCAGGCATCGGTGTCGTTCGTGGAGGTTATGTCATCAACGATGTCTGGCTAAAGCAGGATTCTGCGGTCCATGGACTCTTCACTGACGGAAGCAGTTTCTATCCTGCGGCGCTCTGTCACCCCCCCACCCCGGACCCATCCACACTGCCCTCTCCCATGCCTGACCAACACACACACAGACAGTCACGGGCACGCAACCCAACAGACACATCCAGCACACACCCAAGTAAGACACAGCGCACACGTGAATAGAAGGGGAGAGAGAGGGCACCCCTGCCTAGTGCCTCTGCCTATAGAAAAGCGTGAGGACGTCTGGCCATTCACCCAAACCGGGTCTGGGGGCATACGGCATACACGCAGCCACAGTCAGAGTCCGCAGTCCTCACGACCCACTTCCTCCAAATCCACTCCCCTTAGCTCCCCTGCCAGACTGTCACCCAAAGAGACCTACATGGCTAGTCTGTCCCTCAGCCCCACTGTGACCCCACCCCGCAAGCGGTCGAGGAAGTCCCCAGGCAGGGGAGTTGAGTCCCCCCCATGTCCACCCCTCCCCCAAGAGCGCTGCACCCCATCCCTTGGACACCCCCCCTCCGTTGGCCCTGGTGTTTCTTCCGGTGCAGGGGTTCCTCTGGACGCCCTGGCAGCAGTGTGCAGCGAGCTGCTCACCACCACCTTTGGCGCTGCCCCACCCCCTGTGGTGGATACGTCCAGCCCTGCACACACCACACCTACCCAACCCACTCCTGTTCCTGCGGTGCCTGGTACTCCCACTGATGATGCCCCCCCGGTCGACAAACCTTGAGGTGACTTTGTGCAGGCAAGGTAGGGGTGGACACAGTCGCATACGTCCACCCTTGGACTCGCACTATGGACTGGCCATCGGCCTTTGTAAATAGTGTATTCTTCAATTTTTTATTTGTGTGCTGAATAAAGCCTTTTCATTTAGTTTCAACACTATTGCATTTCAGGTACTTGATGTTGGTGATGAGGCCCATGAAGTTGGTGTTCTGGTAATGTGTTAGGGTTCTGAGAAATGTTTTAGTATGATGGTCATGAGGTGGACCATGGTATCTGTGTGCCATCACAATGTCTGTGAAAATATTAATTGGTAGTGTGTGTTCCTTTGGATTGGCAGACATTGTCCCAAGGAGTGTTCCTTCCTCTGTGGCACATGACATGTTCCCTGCAAACAGTTGCACAATTGTTGTGCTGACCTGTGTCAACATATCCTTTGTTGGTGACGGATACCTTCAACAATGGCCATGCATGCTCACCGATGTCTCCTGCTGAATCGTCTGTGCCATTCTTGCCAGTCACTGTATTTGTGTTTTGGGTATGTAGGAATGGCATCAGGGACCAATTGCCCCTTTTCAGCACTATGCATGTGTGTAATCACGGCCTAACACACAAATGGCACGTGTAATGCAGGGTATTTGGGCACCTGACTCACAATTGTGGGGATTGCATCTAGTCGCAGTGAACCCTATTCCTTCCATGAGAGACAACATCTGGGTGTCTGGACCAGCACCTGGACATTCCTATCACTCCTGTGATGTGCGTGACAGTGTGTGTTCCCTTTGGCTAACTTATTTTAGTATGCATTTCCATGACTATACAGTCTGTTGGCATGAAATCAGGGTGTGTTTTGTGCCGCATCCGCCATGGGTGGGTATGCATGTGTTGTATGTTCTCACACCCACATGTGGTGTGTCATGCAGTGTGTGAAAGACATCCATCCTCCTGGGAGTGGGGCACTGCTGGGAGTCCTCTGCACCCACCCCCATATCTCTGTCCACTGCTGGGAGTCCTCTGCACCCACCCCTCATATGTGCATCCACTGCTGGTAGTGATATGCACCCACCCCTCATATGTCTGTCCACTGCTGGGAGTCCTCTGCACCCACCCCTCATATGTCTGTCCACTGCTGGTAGTGATATGCACCCACCCCTCATATGTCTGTCCACTGCTGGGAGTCCTCTGCACCCACCCCCATATCTCTGTCCACTGCTAGGAGTCCTCTGCACCCACCCCTCATATGTGTGTCCACTGCTGGGAGTCCTCTGCACCCACCCCTCATATGTCTGTCCACTGCTGGTAGTGATATGCACCCACCCCTCATATGTCTGTCCACTGCTGGGAGTCCTCTGCACCCACCCCTCATATGTGTGTCCACTGCTGGGAGTCCTCTGCACTCACTCCCATATCTCTGTCCACTGCTGGGAGTCCTCTGCACCCACCCTTCATATGTCTGTCCACTGCTGGTAGTGATATGCACCCACCCCTCATATGTCTGTCCACTGCTGGTAGTGATATGCACCCACCCCTCATATGTCTGTCCACTGCTGGGAGTCCTCTGCACCCACCCCCATATCTCTGTCCACTGCTGGGAGTCCTCTGCACCCACCCCTCATATGTGTGTCCACTGCTGGGAGTCCTCTGCACCCACCCCTCATATGTCTGTCCACTGCTGGTAGTGATATGCACCCACCCCTCATATGTCTGTCCACTGCTGGGAGTCCTCTGCACCCACCCCTCATATGTGTGTCGACTGCTGGGAGTCTTCTGCACCCACCCCTCATATGTCTGTCCACTGCTGGCAGTGATATGCACCCACCACTCATATGTCTGGCCACTGCTGGGAGTCCTCTGCACCCACCCCCATATCTCTGTCCACTGCTGGAAGTCCTCGGCACCCACCCCTCATATGTGTGTCCACTGCTGGTAGTGATATGCACCCACCCCTCATATGTCTGTCCACTGCTGGGAGTCCTCTGCACCCACCCCTCATATGTGTGTCCACTGCTGGGAGTCCTCTACACCCACCCCTCATATGTGTGTCCACTGCTGGTAGCGATATGCACCCACCCCTCATATGTCTGTCCACTGCTGGGAGTCCTCTGCACCCACCCCTCATATGTGTGTCGACTGCTGGGAGTCTTCTGCACCCACCCCTCATATGTCTGTCCACTGCTGGCAGTGATATGCACCCACCACTCATATGTCTGGCCACTGCTGGGAGTCCTCTGCACCCACCCCCATATCTCTGTCCACTGCTGGAAGTCCTCGGCACCCACCCCTCATATGTGTGTCCACTGCTGGTAGTGATATGCACCCACCCCTCATATGTCTGTCCACTGCTGGGAGTCCTCTGCACCCACCCCTCATATGTGTGTCGACTGCTGGGAGTCTTCTGCACCCACCCCTCATATGTCTGTCCACTGCTGGCAGTGATATGCACCCACCACTCATATGTCTGTCCACTGCTGGGAGTCCTCTGCATCCACCCCCATATCTCTGTCCACTGCTGGGAGTCCTCTGCACCCACCCCTCATATGTGTGTCCACTGCTGGGAGTCCTCTGCACCCACCCCACATATGTCTGTCCACTGCTGGTAGTGATATGCACCCACCCCTCATATGTCTGTCAACTGCTGGGAGTCCTCTGCACCCACCCCCATATCTCTGTCCACTGCTGGGAGTCCTCTGCACCCACCCCTCATATGTGTGTCCGCTGCTGGTAGTGATATGCGCCCACCCCTCATATGTCTGTCCCCTGCTGGGAGTCCTCTGCACCCACCCCTCATATGTGTGTCCACTGCTGGGAGTCCTCTGCACCCACCCACATATATCTGTCCACTGCTGGGAGTCCTCTGCACCCACCCCTCATATGTCTGTCCACTGCTGGGAGTCCTCTGCACCCACCCCCATATCTCTGTCCACTGCTGGGAGTCCTCTGCACCCACCCCTCATATGTTTGTCCACTGCTGGTAGCGATATGCACCCACCCCTCATATGTCTGTCCACTGCTGGGACTCCTCTGCACCCACCCCTCATATGTCGGTCCACTGCTGGTAGTGATATGCACCCACCCCTCATATGTCTGTCCACTGCTGGGAGTCCTCTACACCCACCCCCATATCTCTGTCCACTGCTGGGAGTCATCTGCACCCACCCCTCATATGTGTGTCCACTGCTGGGAGTCCTCTGCACCCACCCCCATATCTTTGTCCACATTTGGGGGAATTCCTCTGCACCCACCCCTCATATGTCTGTCCACTGCTGGTAGTGATATGCACCCACCCCTCATATGTCTGTCCACTGCTGGGAGTGATATGCACCCACCCCTCATATGTCTGTCCACTGCTGGGAGTCCTCTGCACCCACCCACGCACCCCCTTGGAGCTGTACACTGCTGGCCAGGACCTACACACACAACAATATGAAGGTAACATGCTGGGCCAGGCCTCTATGCCCACATTCCTGGCATGTGTACGCCTCGTATCCAAAATTTCCTGCTGCCGTAACGGGGTACATGTGGTACAGACCGTACCCACGCATGTATGTGTGGGTACGGTCCGTACCTGAGTACTCATGGGGCCGTAGGGGTACGCACCTTACCCACGCATGTATGCGTGGGGACGGTCCGTACCTGAGTACTCATGGGGCCGTAGGGGTACGCACCGTCCCACGCATAGTACTCATGGGGCCGTAGAGGTACGCACCATACCCACGCATGTATGCGTGGGTACGGTCCGTACCTGAGTACTCATGGGGCCGTAGGGGTACGCACCATACCCGCGTATTCATGCGTGGGTATGGTCCATACCACTGTTGTAATGGTGCCGTAGGGGTACGTGTGGTACGCACCGTACCCACGCATTCATGCATGGGTACGGTCCGTACCACTGTTGTCATGGTGCCGTAGGGGTACGTGTGGTACACACCGTACACGTCCACTTCCGTTGTTGC
The DNA here is from genome assembly GCF_964204655.1 of Triturus cristatus. Classification (NCBI taxonomy): domain Eukaryota; kingdom Metazoa; phylum Chordata; class Amphibia; order Caudata; family Salamandridae; genus Triturus; species Triturus cristatus. The sequence goes on along the minus strand of NC_140586.1, from coordinate 316,944,332 downwards.
GGTACACAGGGGTTGCTGGACACGCCCCCCAAGTGACCAGTCCCAGCTGGTAATGTATGGCCTCCATATTATAGGTTTGTGTTTGCGTATGGGGTATATCGCTATTACTAACTTCGATATTACTACCTTAGGGTCGATATTCTGTCCATAGATATTCTTAACATCGATATTCTGTCTCTTCGATATTGTCAACTCGATATTAGTGTAGGTCGATATTTAATTTTTGATATTTTGACTGCTCACCCGCTAAGTCAGATAGGGAATCGAGGAGGTTGACCACTGAAGAGTGTGTTCATCCTGCAGATGAGCTAATGTGGCAGCGGAGAGAGAAATGTTTAGCGCAATGGACTTATCTATGTTAACCTTAAAGCCGGAAGCTAGTGCAAAGCAGTGCAGTTCTATAAAAAGGGTGCGTATCGCGGAGATCGGCTTCGACAGGGAAAGCAGGATATCGTCAGCGTAGAGGCTGATGGTATGGGTATCCCCTCCAAATTTAGTTCCCGCGATGAGGGGGTGGCTTCTGACCTGTAGGGCCAGCGGCTCCATATAAAGCGCGAATAGAAGGGGAGAGAGAGGGCGCCCCTGCCTAGTGCCTCTGCCTATAGAAAAGCGTGAGGACGTCTGGCCATTCACCCAAACCGTCGCTTTGGGTAAGCGATAACAGTTAAGGATCCGAGTGCGTAGTTTTTCGCCCAGGCCAAATTGTTGCAGAACCTGCTCCAGGTAGGGCCAGTGTACCCTGTCGAAGGCCTTTTCCGTGTTGATGGCCAGCAACATGTACTCCCCCCTAGTGCGGTACGCTTTCTCTATCAGGTGGAGAATCCTCTTAGTGTTATCGCTCGTTTGCCGTTGCGGAATGAAGCCGGCCTGGTCTGGTTCTACTAATTGGGTAATATTTGGTGCGAGATGAGTAGCGAGGATGCTAGTGTAAAGTTTAATGTCGATATTCAAGAGGGAGATCGGCCTATATGCGCTGTATTGCGTTCTGTCTTTCCCACGTTTCGGGATGACCACTAGTGATGCTTCTAGCATCTTCTCCGGGATGGCCCCAGCCTGGGCGAAGGCGAAGGTATTAAATAAGTCACGCAATATAGGAGCTACTTGGGTGCAAAAGGTTTTAGAAAAGGCCTCTGTGTAGCCATCTGGCCCAGGTGATTTGCCAAGCTTAAGCCGAGACATCGCTGTGATAACCTCCTCCGTACCTATGTCCCTGTCCAGATAGTCGGCCTGAGTTGTGTTGAGAGCGGGTATCTGCGCTGCTGCTAAGTAATATGTGCTATATTGTGCATCTAAAGTGTCGCCTGAGTAGAGCGTCGCGTAGAAGTCTCAGAAGGCTTCCGCAATTGCTGTGTCATCTGTGGTGAGCTCCCCCCCTTAGTGCGAATGGTCTGCACGCCCTGTCGCTGCCTGGTTTCCCGCAGTTTTTGAGCTAAGAGACAACCACATTTATCGCCCCCAGTGTAGTAGGAGTGGCGGAGACGGAGAGCCGCGTATTCGTCCTTGTCCTGGTCAAGTGCCACGAGTTGTTTCCGTTCCACGCAAAGTTGTCGCCAGGCTCTGGCAGCTCCAGTGCGCTGGTGCATCTGCTTTAACTCAGCTACACGTTGAGTAAGTTCAGCTCGTTTGCGACTACGCTCCAAGTTTTCGGCTGTGGATATGGTTATAAATTCCCCTCGCAACACCGCCTTGAGGGCTGTCCATTGCGTCGCTAGAGAGGTGTCTGGGGTCGCGTTGAGGGCAAGGTAATTAGTGATAGCAGCCTTAACTTGTTCATCTGTGGAGGCCCGGTGTAGCAATGCATAGCGCAATCGCCAGTGTCTCAGTGACTGTTGTGTAGGAGGGAACTGAAAGGAGGCAGTGACTGGGGAGTGATCTGAAAGGGACACCGTCAGGATCTCGGAGTCAGTTGCAAGCGCTTGTAGGGAGTGGAGCTAAGAAGATAGTCTAGTCTGACATATGTTTTATGAGCTCCCGAGTAGAAAGTGCATGTCCGGCTGTGGGGGTGGAAGTGGCGCCATAAATCGACAATACCTAATTCTTGGAGACGCGCCAACCCTACTGGGGAGAAAGCACCAGCCTGGCTCGTTCGCTGACATGTGCGGTCAAGGATGTTATCGAATACTAAATTCATGTCCCCACCCGGCAGAAGGCACCGCTCCGAGTTAGCCGTCACCTCAGTAAGTGCGTCGTGAAAAAATGTTTCTTGTCCTTCATTAGGGGCATATAAGGATCCCACAATGAAGGAAACTCCAGCTACGAGAAACTGATATGTGAGCAGGCGGCCCCTGATCTCTGCCCCTTTCTGGAGCACCCTACCCTGGAAGGATTGGGAAACAAGAATGGCAACCCCGGCTGATTTAATAGGATTGGAGGAAAACATCTGCGTGGGAGAGGCACGTGATTTCATCCTATGGTGGTCTTTGGGGATACGATGAGTCTCCTGCAGAAGGCATATGTCAGCTTTGGATTGTTCCAAGTAGTGAAGAACTGCCCTGCGCTTAATCAGGTTGTTTAAGCCGCGTACATTGAGTGTAAGAATTCTAATAGGTTTTTGTGGCATCGTGGTAAACAGGGAGTGCAAGCTGTGTCGCGTTGTGAGTGGTGGTACAGGCTAAGGAGTGGGTGATTGTTATAAGGCAACCCATATTAGTGAATGGCAGATCTGCCTGGCGCAGAGGGAATAGATGGACGAGGGGACCCAGCCCAAAAAAAAAAAAATCTCCTAAAAACAAAGCCCCAAAACAACATCCGACTGGGGACAGTTCGAACAGTCAAGGCCAGAAAACATTGTCCGTCATCTCGAGATGACCGGCCAGACAAGGGGGGGGGTCCGTTTTGTGACCAATAGGGGAGTGCCACTCCACCCGCCGCCTGCCTAGGTCCAGTAAGGGAGCATGTAGAAGGTCCAGAGACCCCGAAGTTTCATTTGGTGCTGGAGTCCTCTCCTGTGAGGGTCTCCGATACGGCAGTAAGGGCTGGCTCCTGGCTATTTCAGATTTGAGTGGTTACCGGGAGCACCGCCGCCTGCCTTGCCATCCCAAAGGGGATATCTCGGGCCCGACCCGGTGCTGTGTTCATCGTTGTCTTCGCTCGGTAGGGCGAGGCCTAGCAGTCGGCAGGAGTCTATAAGGGAGCAAAGTTGATGGAGTTTGCCATTGTAGCGGAAGATTAATCGGAATGGGTGACCCCATGAGTACGGAATCCCCTGCTGCCGAAGGTGTTCGGTCACAGGACAGAATTGCCGACAACGTTGAAGAGTGATCAAGGCTAAGTCCTGGTACAACACCGGAGAGTGGTCCCGGAAGGAAATTGGGTGTATAGATCTTGCCCTGGTGAGGATGGCTTCCTTGATCCTGAAGTCCTGCACGCTCTCTAGGATGTCTGCTGGAGGGGCATTAGGTACTCGGTGCGGCCCGACTCTATGTGCTCTGTCCAGGATGATGTCGGAATCGTGGGAGTCACCAAGTATATGACGGAAGAGGGCGTTGGTACATGTGAACAGATCTTTGGTGTCTTCTGCGGCTTTCACCCCACGGATCCGGATATTATGTCTGTGAGACCTATTTTCCAAGTCCTCTAGATGTGATTGGATGTCCACGTGCTGGTCCTGCACCCTAATCACTTCCTGTTGAAGCATTGTCATCTCGGTTGCCACAGTGTCGTTCTTCTCCTCCAAAGTGGCCACTCATTCTCCCACCGCATCCACGAGCCTCCGCATCTCCTTGACCTCCGTCGCGAATTCAGTTTTAACTGACTGTATATCTTCCCGGAGGGTAAGGAACAGCGACTCCAGAAAGGCTTTTGTTATCGGTTCATCACCAGATGATGCGGAGGATTTAGAGGCCTCGGTCTCGATGGCTGCGGTCGCCATGTTGGGGTTGGATAGCGAACGACCAAAAATGTCCTTCAGAGGTTTCCCCTTTTGTGTCCTAAACATAGACATGCCCTTTCATCATTCCAGGCCTGTTACTGAATGGAGCGGGTGGTAGAGGAGCCCCTGCCTATCCAACCAGGCGTCGAGCAATTGATGCGGCAGGTGCACGCTGCAGCCTACGTCTGTCCCCGGCGATCACCCCCGGTCCGTCTGCCTCCGTTGTAGAGTAAATGTCTCCAAGTGGCGGTGAAAGAGACACCACCCCTCCCGCCACCTCTTCAGAGCACCAGGGCCTCGTGGAGTTGTCGCTGGAGGCAACGGACAAACAGCTGCTTCAGGGGGCGAGGATCGGTACGTCAGACAGTAGGCCCAAATCAGAGGGAAAATCAGATATCAGCGCAGTCTGGGCAGGCAGGGTCCTCCCAGGTTCCGAATCAGAGCTTTTATAGGTTTCCTGCCAACCCTTGGGCTGAAGTCCAAGACTGACCCACATAAACTGGCTAATGAGAGTCTTTTCAGGACAAGTAAGGGGCCCCAAGAACTTCTATCATCTAGCAATATGACCAGGTAGTTAAAAGTGTGGACTTAAACAATCTTGGTGTTATTACAAAAATGGGTATTAGCTTCGGCAGGTTTAAAAAAATAGTGACCATAACAAAAGATTTCAGAATATTTACAGAGAGGTCCAGGCCACCCATAAAGTCAACAAAAGAATCAAAGAGCAATTGGAGGCCCTAATGCCGTCCTTGACATAAGGACGATGTCATCTGCATATAAAGGAACTGGCAATGGCCAGGCACCCACCCGGGGGGATCACATTGTTCTCTCATCTATGCCAGCTCCAGAACGTTGATGTTAAAAAAGAGCCAGGATAAACCCCTGCCTGTCAACTTTGATGAGAGAAAAGCGATTGGTACATGCGTCATCCTCCTCAAATCTAACCGACGCCGAACTATCCATATAGAGGTCTACCAGGAAGGAAACCAGAACAGGCCTAACACCAGGGATAACAGCATTGACCATAGCTTAGAACACTTCACCCGATCAAATGCTGATGAAAGGTCCAAGAAACCCAAAAAGAGGGTTCCTTTTTTGGCCATCGTATATTTCTGGGTTAGTAGATATGAATTCAGACCGTGAGTTGGCGATGATATTCTTCTCTTCAGGCCATGAGGACAGCCTTTCTAGGGCCACCAGACACATGACCTTAATGGTTGTGTCAAACAAAGATATATGCCTATAACATCTTGGTTTCGCCCAGTCACCCTTCTCACATACTGGCTCAATGATGGCATGAGACCATGAACTTAGAGGGCCTAATAATGCAGCAGCATCTATAGTGTTATTCAACAAGGTGGCCCACCTACATCACTCCTGAAAAGGGCTGACGGTACACTGTTAGGGCCAGAGCCTTATTACAGGCTAGACGTCTGTTGGAACACATGACCTCAGTAGTGGAGAATGAGAAGCTAGGGGTGCTCAGAGCCAAGTTACCAATATTTAGGATAGCTGAATCCATCCCATCCTCATAGGAATTAATTTGAGAAAAGTTGTAACACCATTTATCTTCAGGGACCACAGAAGACAGAGTTGGTGCAGCTTCATCAGCTAGAAAAGGATGATTTAAGACTCTCCAAAACATAGTACAATCATTAGAGTCACTAGCACTGACTAATTGTTCCCAAACCTATTTCTTGGACATTTACGGGCTTTCATTAAGGATTTTAGAGCAAGATTTACTAAACCAATGAGGCTCAGTGGATACAGTATGACCTCAACTAGGAGCAGTAAGTGCAAATCTTCCACCTGTACAAAGTGCATAAAAGGCAGCAAGAATGTCATTAGGGCATAAGTCACGATTAAGACAGCTTTCAATCTCAGGACTCATTTTGGTGATCAAGATCCCACAGAACAGCTAATCAACTAAAAGACTAATAAGTGACAAAAAGATCAGAATCTGATCCACTATTGTTTCTAAGTCTCTGCCTATATAGGTTGAAGCTGCCTCAATGCTAGGTATAACCAGGTTCTGGGAATGTGTTAAAAGATTCACCTGGTCCCCTACAGTAGTATGTTCACAATGGGTAGCTTGGGGATTATCATCACCGGAGAAATCCTGAAAAATATGGCAAGGTCCTTAGCATGGATAGATGTTAAAGTTGCCCCAATTCAAAAAATTTAATCTATGGTAATAAATGTCCATGTGGATCATTATACGTAGGCAAAACGGAACGAAAAATAAAGACACGTATTTTAGAACATAAGAGTACTATTCGCAACAAAAACACGAAAAGCAGTTTATCTGTTCATTGGATGAAATTTCGCCATACAATTGCGTAATTAAAATTTCAGGTAATAGAAATGATTGAGCCCACACCAGGTAGGGATCTTACTAAAACCTTACTTCAAAGAGAGATATTTTGGATTAGACGACTAGAGACTCAAGATCCTAAAGGGATCAATGATAAAGTCGATTTAGGCTGCTTTTTGTAATGTACCAATTGTCAAGGTCAAGTAGGTGTTTTTCTAGTATTCAGAAATAAAAATGCATTAATTTAAATCCTAATTCTTCAACCAAGCAAGGTTGATGATCACTGAGTCAACATTCAAAGGAATAATGTGTTATCATTAAGTGTTGGAGATATTTTTTATCTTTGTTAGTATGTTTCAATTTGTAATTTGATACATATTTCTACTTAAAAGGTTTCTATTATGAGAGTGTCACAAGCTTTTTTATTTCATTTTTCTTTCATCTCACACTGTCGCTTTAATATGATGCACACGTATTTCATCAACGTGGTCCGTATGGAAGGAGAGACTATCCTTGAAACAATAATTGGGTTTCCATATGAATTTTGGTCATTGATTTCGATAATGGAGGTTTGTAACAGTTACCACATAATCATTTTAATACTTTTTATTTTTATGTTTATATATTATAGCACGGTGTAAGCGACGGGGCATTGATTGTTTTGCTATACTTCCCGAGTATTTGTAGCAGTTTAGGTTTGGTTATGGTAGTAATGGAGGATGTTTTCACTTGAGCACCGTTCCAATATGGCGCTCACAGAATAGCTAGCAGTCCGTTTTTTGTTAAGATCTCGCGCTCACGTTTTTAGACGTGGGTGCGTTACAACATTGACGGGAAGATTTCGAATACTTTTTCACGAAACCAAAACCACTCGAGGTTGGGAGTAACAGCGGCGGAAAGCTTTTTTTCATCAGAATTCAGAGGTAAAAGAGATCAAATTAGAGACTTTCTTTGTTGAGCAGAGTATTGAACACAGTGGCATTTGTCTATTTGTTTCAGGTCTAGACTGAGGCGCGAGTAATACAGCTACTGGGTATACTTGCTCAGTAAAGGATTTCGGTGAGATAAGGTTCACGGTATAATTGTCTCTTGGTTGGGTTACAGGTGACGTTTTGTACGGTAGTTGAATGACTTGATTGATATCACGAGCACTGGGTGTTCAGAAAATAAAGAGGAGTCAGTTGTTCTATCAATAATTCCTTGGTCACATATGGTTTCTTGCTTTTCTTTCACTTTTTTCACTCTTTTTTATTTTGAGCTTTATTTTGCATAAAACAATCATAATTCAGGAAACTTGTTCATTTGAGAAATTTTGTGTTACATAATACTGGCTTGCTTAAACAACATCAATCATTAAATTGTTTGTTTTATTGCTTCTCTGCATATTATAAGTAAAACAATATTTTATTTGTACAATTTACAGACTGTAGCCCCTGAGGAAGGGCCGATGGGGCCCGAAATGCATTGTGCATGTCATTAGAAGTACAGTCAAAGTAAAGGATTTCATAGACTTTTCGCACTGATGTAAAGAGATTGAGCCTCAAGAAAGTTTCCATGGAGATAATGGAATAAAAAATTTGTAAAAGGAAATGATTATTGAATATTAATTGCGGTGTATGAAACTGAATGTTTAAGAAAGTCTTGATTTATGTTTAAAGTGTTTTGATTCATGCTGTTTTAAAGAAATAATATAGCAACAGCCTTTAGGATATAATGCGCAGAGGACAGGTTTAAATACTTGTCAGTGTTCATTGTTCATAGCTAGGCTTGTTAAGGCAGCAAGTCAAACTCTGCAGCACGCCACACTTAATGTTTCAAAAAAATATCAGTAACAAAAAGAAATACGAGAATTAAAATTAGGAGTGCTCCTCGTTCAATTCAATTTAAAGTTGCCCATAACCCTAATAGACATATTTAAAGTAAAGCTTGCACCAGGAGTCACTAAGGAGGTCTTGAATTTCTCTATGACAAGCCAAGATTAGAGATAACATCAAAATGAGGAGTATGGCCGTTGGAATTATTGATATTTAAGATACTTAAGATTAATTTCATGGATTGATCTAGAAAGGTGTGTAGGACCACCCCAACATATGAACAATCTGTCTCCACCTCAGTCATGACACAATTTAATGCTAATGAAATTAAAATGCACAACCCAGCCTTTGCCCTGCTTGAAGCTGGCGTAAGGAGTGATGCAGCACAATAGGAATAGGCATTCCTGAGCATTGTTGGAGTTGCGTCACGCTTGCGACACAACTTCAGTAATGCGTTATCTTTACACCAACAGATGCGTGACACATCTGTCAATACTTACGCCATGGTGCGCCGCATTGTAAATGCGACGCATCCACAGTGGCACAAGGGTTTTTTGTCTGACGCAATTTAACTGACGCATCTCTGCTAAAATGCAGAGATGCATCAGTTCTTGTAAATCTGCCCCCAAATTTCTTTGAGTGTGAATACTGGTGTCAGACCTTGCCCTCTTTGAAAACCAATATTCTACTTTATTCTAGAGCAGTGGATACCCCATGAGAGTATTTGATTTAAGTGGAGGCACCTTCACTGAAATTGCCGCATCAGGTGTGCAATCAGGTGGGAAATCTAGACAGTCATCCCTAGGGGAAAATCCCCCAGTACTCGCCCCAGACAGGGGCTCGGTATAAGCCCTGGTATGAATGAGTTACACAGTATCAGGTCTTGATACCAAAGAGTAGGTGGGGGCTCTGTTATGATTGCCAGCCTTAAAATGATCAGAACTGGCGTTCTGTGCCATTTGAACACCCCCTTGACTTGTAGATTGAAAAGTCAGAGCAGAGCATATGGGAATCATCTGGGTGGACATGGGGGCCATATGAATAAGAGGAGGCGATTAATTCCCATTGGCATGAGCAACCTGTGATAAAACCCCAAGGGTAACTGAACTGGTGGTATGATTCGACTGAGCAGTTGCACAAATATGACTATTACAAGACTCTCCGGCCACAAGCTTTTCCATTATGCTATTATTAGTTGAAACGAGGTCCATCACCCTCATGTTTAGTGAAAGAAAAGGGGACATATTTACAAGCCGGTTTCGCCACAGCAACGTCACTTTTTTGACGTTCCTGTGGCGATATAATCTTCACCTTATTTACAAAGCGGCACTAAGCCACTGAAGTGGCTTAACGCTGCCTTGTAAATAAGGTTCCCTTTCTCACTACACAGTGATGTCACTGACCATGTCATGAGTGATATAATATGTGATGCCATCAGCAGTGCATTGTGGGGGTGCGAGTTATAGTTAGCTATAACGGCTGAATTTCTCTGGTTTTGTATGAGTGAAATGTCAGCCTTACTATAACGTCCCTGAAACCTGTGTTTTTTTCACTGAATTTCTAAGGTATTTTAAATGCTAATTCCTACTATCACGTCCCTGAAACCTGCGTTTTTTTCAGTGAATGTCTAAGGTTTTTTAAATGCTAATTTCTAACTATGCCTACATAGGTAGGAGATGTACAGAAAGAGGAAGAAAGGTGCAGAAAGAGGCAAGAAAAGTGCAGAAAGTGGCAAAAGAGGTGCAGAACAAAGCAAGAGAGGTACAGAGAAGTAAGGAAAGTGCAGAAAGAAGCAAGCAAGGTGTAGAAAGAGGCAAGAGAAGGGCAAAAAGAGACAAGAGGGGTACAGAAAGAGGCAAGAGAAGTACAGAAAGAGGGGAGAGGTTGCAAAAATAGGCAAGGGAAGTGTAGAAACAAGCAACAGAGGTGCAGACAGAGGCAAGAGAGGTGCAGAAGAAAGATGCAAGAGAGGTGCAGAAAGTAGCAAGAGAGGTGCAGAAAGAAGGGAGGTGCAGAAGCGGAAGAGATGTGCAGAAAGAGGCAAGAGAAGTACAGAAAAAGTAAGAAAGGTGCAGAAAGAAGTAAGAGAAATGCAGAAAGAGGCAAGAGAGGTGCAGAAAGAAGCAAGAGAGGTTTGCACACCATTTAACACCCACATTTAGAATAAGTAACAGGTGACCATTCCAGGTTTGCAAAGGGCCTTTCACCACGCTGTAATACTTGTCGCTGCATTTTTAGTAATGTTTAAGCAGCTTGAGCTGAAAACAAGGTTTTTTTAGTTCAAATCTGCAGACTATGCAGCAGGTGATGGATACTGTGGCAAATGCAGAAAAACAGTCGCATAATGCCAGTGTCCCTGCTGATACCTCTGACTAGGGTCAGAAGTGCTACTCAGTGGTTCCTTCTTTTTTTTGTCTCATTGAGTTTATAGTTTAGCTTCTAGGGAAACAAGGAATACTAAACCTGAGGTTACCACTCCACAACACAGACCACCATACCACAATAATTACTCTCCATAACACATAATGCCACTCTACATAGTTCCTATATACTAAATACCACATACTTTCTATCCACATAATTTCACTGCACAAAATACCACATAATTCCACAACACACAACGTACATCCACTCCATTCCAAAAAACATTAGAAAAAAACATTACATTTACTACGCCAATAGCTCTAACTCTCGCAAATGCGAAAACTATTACATTGCAAATGCTTCTTTAACTAGTAGTCGCGTTTGCAGAGTGGTGTAAAAAGGGGGCTAGGCCTCCGACCAGCGCTCAGGAATTCTGCTCTGTAGGATTTACAGGAGATACCAGGAGGGCTTGCCCATCCTTTGAAAAAAAAATTCAAGTGGACCCCCCATCCTGAAGCCAATTTTGGACCCAAGGCCCCCATTCCCCAGGGCCTGGCCCTATTTTTATTCTAGTTTAAATTAAAAAGAGAAGGGGGACAGGTGGCCCCCAGGTAATGGCTTCTGTGTGGGGGACCCCAGGGGGAGCCCCAATGCCCCCACGGGCCCTGTCGGCTCACCACCTCCTGCTGGAGCCGGCATTGTTTCTGGGCAAAGGGAGCTCCTAACTGCAGCTCCCTGTGCTCAAAAGCAAATCTGCTTTGTTTCATGGAAGGGAGAGCAGTTTTTCTACTCCAGCTGCCATGATGCAAAGCAGAAGTTTGCTCCCGCCCTGCCATAGCAAAATGCAAAGTCCTGGGGTTGGGCGCCCCGGGACATTGTTATAGCCGGCCCTGGGGGGTGGCGGTCCCCAGGGCCAAGGAGGGATCCTGGAGGGGGGCCCCCCCAGCATTTGCATAGCCTCGGGGAGGTGGTGATCACCGGGGCAGTGTGGGGAGCAGGAGCCCCACCCCACACCTTTTAGTATAAAAAAAGCCCCAGGTAGGTGGTGGTGCCTGGGGCTGTGGGGGGGGCGTGATGCCCCCTGCATTTAAAGATGAAACCCCTGGGGAAGTGGCCGTCCCCAGGGCTGTGTGGGGGAGGCCAGGAGCCCCCACTCCTTTTTTTTTATTTTTACAGCACCAGGGAGGTGGCAGTCCCCGGTGCTGCAGAGGGGCCCCATGCCTCCCCGCATATCATTAAATTAGCCCAGAGGAGGTGGTGGATCCTGAGGCTGTGAGGTCCCCTCAGGCCCCCACATCACATTTGGCATTGCCCCCGGGACCTGGCAGAACTCGGGGGCTTAGATAAATGAATCGGGAAAGACCGCACTTCGTTTTTTTACATTTTTCCAGCGGGATTTGTGGATCCTGATGAAAATATGAAAAATAAATGCTTTTTTGGACTCTCTGGACCCACTGAGCTGGGTTAGGCGGTCAGAGTGTTCCTAACCTACCCCATTTTCTTGATTTTGTACCTTTTTCTTGTGACTCGGTTCATTCGAGTCACAAGATGGCTGCCAACACTTCCTGATTAAAACTGTTGGCAGCCAATCAGAGTCAAGCTCAAGATCGGGAGGGTACGCGGACCCACCACGGTCACCAGATATCAATATTTCTAAATATATGAATTTCTCAGGAACTACTGAATGGATTTACACCATTTATCAAAAAGAGTGCACACTGGACCAAGAGCTACCTTTCCCCCAAATTTGGTGTAATTCTGTTCAGCGTTTCGGGCTGTAGCTGTGACAAAAGTTTCCTATGGAAATTAAGGGACCCCCCTTTTTTCTCGGACCCTGCTTGATGAATCACTACAAAACTTTCAAGACAGGAACTGACCAGAGGGTCCCATTAGTTTTGACATTTTCGCGAAGATTCATCAAATGGCAGCAAATATATTGGCAAATCATATATATATATATATCTATATATATATATTCACTGAAAAAACCATAGGTTTCACACACGTTATAGTTAGGAATTAGCATTTAAAAAACCTTGCAAATTCACTGAAAAAACCATAGGTTTCACACATGTTATAGTTAGTGGAAATTTTACTGATAAAAAACCAATGAAATTGCCCCGTTATAGTTAGCGCAGGCAACTATAACTCACGCGACCGCAATCCTCTGCTGATGCTAATACTGTATTTAGACACTTATTTGCCCATGTCTTCTTCCATACATTTTTAGCTATACATATATTACAAATATTTTTTTTTCATAAAGACACATATGTCATCAGCAGAGGATTGCGGTCGCGTGAGTTATAGTTGCCTGCGCTAACTATAACGGGGCAATTTCATTGGTTTTTTATCAGTAAAATTTCCACTAACTATAACATGTGTGAAACCTATGGTTTTTTCAGTGAATTTGCAAGGTTTTTTAAATGCTAATTCCTAACTATAACGTGTGTGAAACCTATGGTTTTTTCAGTGAATTAGTACGGTTTTTTAAATGCTAAGTTTTTTTCCCTTATAATAAGCCCTGTACATTTGGTGGCCTACGGCCACCAAAAGCACAGGGGGTGGGGTAAGTGTGGATAGTGTTTTTTTCCATTGTAATAAGCCCAGCACATTTGGTGGCCTTCGGCCACCAAAAGCACAGGGGGTGGGGTAAGTGTGGATAGTGTTTTTTTTATTTTTATTTTTTTACCGTACGCTTACCGTAAGCGTACGGTAAGCGTACCCCGCGAAATTGCCGAAAAAAAAATAAAACCGTTTTTGCACTTGGGGGATGTTTGGGGACTCCCTCAACATGACTATGTGGGAGGGAGTTGTCAAAACAGCCCCTTTACATGTTTTTGGGCTTCCGATTTTAAAAATCTCTCTCAGTGCGAGAGACAAAATGGCGGCCGCCGCTTCCTGGTTTCGGCCGATTCGAATGTTTACTAAGATCTAAGAGCCAATCAGAATCGCGCTCGCGCACGCCACCGTACGCTTACCGTAAGCGTACGGTAAGCGTACCGTAAGCTGGCTCAGATATATATATTGATTTAAAGGCTATTTTCTCAGAATCTACTGAACAGATTTACACCAAACCTACAAAAGGCACTTCCTTGACCTAGGGACTACCTCTCTGCCAAATTTTGAGTAATTCTGTTCAGCCATTCGGGCTGTAGCTCGTTCTAAAGGTCCTATGGAAAAATGCATGGGAAAAACGCATTTTGGGACCCCCCTTTTATCTCAGCCCCCGCTTGACGAATCCCCCCGAGACTTTCAGGGTAGGAGCGGAGCGTAGCGCCCCACCTATTTTGAGAAATTCGCGAGGATTCGTCGACCGGCGCCAAAGTTATTCAAAATAGAATGTTGAGGTTTTCCTATGGAAACGTGGTCCTAACTATAACTACCTACTGGCTATCGCCAGTAGGTAATATATAGCTATATCTATATATATCTATATCTATATCTATCTATCTATCTATCTATCTATCTATCTATCTATCTATCTATCTATCTATCTATCTATCTATCTATCTATCTATCTATCTATCTATCTATCTATCTATAATATATACGCGAATACTACAAAATTGTAAAAATGCCATGTCTCAATGCGAAAGAAAAGAATATTGCATTATGGGGCTTGCAGTTGGTATACAAGCCATGTGACCACTGGGACTACAATTGAAAATTACACTCACCTATGACCAAGTCCTAAAAGCTGAAATGCGTAAGGATTTATGGGTGTTCTTACCTCCGCTTTCCAAGACGAATAAAAGTCAAGCCTGCCACTCAGTCGGTGTTGGGCTCTTTTTTGTGCGACGAAAGTACCGTTGTTACCAGGATCTCCATTCCTGGCTCCAGAGCTCACCCTGCAGGACCGGGGGGCCCCGGTAAAATGGAGGTGCTTTACTGATATATATATATATATATATATATATATATATATATATATATATATATATATAAATGAAGTTCGCCACCGACACCAGTCTTCCAAGGACCAAAGGACGAAAAGCGGACCACAAAAGTCTGTGCAATTTCCAATTTTATTTCAAGCCAAGCAAATCCGCCATTACGCGTTTCAACCCCCACTCGGGTCTTGATCACATGACGAATTGCGTAATCAAATCATGACATTTAAAGGGAAAGGTGCGTAAATATGACGACACAAGATCAAAGTGCAAGTGCATGGTAACTAAAAAGTTACTACCAGCAGCAATTGTTATTGAACACAATCAATGAATAAAATGCATTGTGAATAAATATATAAATATATAAATAAATATATATACACGCTGTTAAATACTTAAAAACATTTGCTGATAAAATCACAATATGTTAAAAAAGAGAGAGAACAGCTGTATAAATAAATAAAGTTGGTTGAGAAGTTGAAAATCCTTACACATTTGTAACTGGAAGACACAACATAAGCAATTGAAATCTCATAAAATGTTACCAATTGGTTTTCAATAAAGTTAAAATTGTTAACTTACTAGTTTTGTAAGAACATATAATTGTGTCTTAGTTCGTCTCAACCAACTATTAATGCGTGTAGTACAATTCTGCTGTTTAAATGCTGCAAAAAATAATGCCCGAGTGGGCTTTTTAGATAAGTGTATGTCATATAGTATCGCAATATATCTAATCCCTCAAGTCAAATTTGAATAAATACAAACATATGAATAATGATGTGCAAACAAAAATTGTTTAAACAAAAAATGTTTCAAAAAATGTTTAAAAGAGAATCAGTCTTACAATTGCAATGTTTGATGCCTGAAAGTTTTTCTATCATTATATATACGATTAATCATAGATATTATTAATCACTGCTGTACGTGTAATCAATAAATGTGAGCCCACCTTTAAAAATACAGTTTCATGCTGAGATTGACCTTCAGAGACATGTATAAAAATCTTCACTAGCATTCAATCCCGAAGGTTGTTTAGTATCTAACTCCAATATATACCGGGTTTCCAGCAAGCGTAATTTAGCCTCTCGATTCCCCCCACGTTTCAGTGGTAAAATGGTATCAATTACATAGTATTGAAGATACAAGGGATTGCTATTATGATGTTGTTCAAAGTGTCTGGCGACAGGGTATGCCTGATCTTTGCATTTGATTGCTCTTATGTGCTGGAGTATCCGCTTGTGGGCCGGAAGTTTAGTACTTCCAATATATTTGAGCCCACAGGGACACTCCAGCACATAAATCGCAAATTCTGTCTTACAAGTTAGCCTCTTGTTTATTGCAATGGGATTTTGTCTGAATGGGCTATTGTATTGAGTTTTATTGCAGCCAAACTGACATGCTTTGCAATTAGAGCATTTTCTGAAACCCTTACATTGTGATAACCAGGTATTAGAGGCTATCACTTCAGGACTATTACTCACCAAAGAACTGTTCATTGAAGGTGCCTTTCTGAAAGTCAAGGCGGGTTTAGTTGGAACTATTTTGCCTATAACCGGATCACATTGTATCAGGTTCCAGTTTCTGTAAAAGATTTTTCTTAGTTCTTGATGTTGTTTGTTAAATGTCAAAATAATTCTAGGTTGCAATGATAATTCTATTGGCTCTCTTACAACCTTATTGACTTTAGGGGTGAGTGCCTCTTTTCTAGACAAATGTTTGACTTTGTTAATGGCCGCATGAATTATTGTCTTCGCGTAGCCCCTGGACAAAAATCTCTGCTTGCAAGCTTCCTGTGCAATATCACAATCTGAATCTGTACTGCAGATTCGCCTAATACGCAGCATCTCCCCATAAGGGATGCTGCGAATTAAATGATGCGGATGGTGACTAGATGCATGCAAGATCGTGTTGCCTGCTGTCGGCTTCCTAAATAATTTAGTAGCCAACAATCCTCCATCAATATAAATCTCCACATCTAAAAAGCAAACTGACATGGTGCTGATGGTGGATGTAAATTGGAGATTGAAGCAATTATCATTTAATGACTCTACAAAGTCAGTTGCCTCCAATTCTGTGCCTCTCCAGATCAAAAATAAGTCATCTATATATCGTAGATATATGATGGCATGTTTGTCCATAATTTCCCTGTTCACACCCCAGAGGACCTGCTCCTCCCACAGTCCCATATGTAAACAGGCATAACTGGGGGAGAAGCAGGCCCCCATCGCAACATATATATATATATTCCAAGATCCATCCTACTCCAACCAAGAAGAGGCATGTACACATGGCAGGTAGGAATAAGGCCAATTTATTGTATTCAGGTCTCCCACGACCCCGTATCCTTGGTTACGGGTTCGTGTTTCGCCTGCACAGCAGGCTTTATCAATCAATCAATATATGTATATATATATATATATTCACTGAAAAAACCACAGGTTTCAGGGACGTTATAGTTTGTTGGACATTTCACTCGTACAAAACCATAGAAATTCACCCGTTATAGTTAGTTCAGCTAACTATAACTCGCACCCCCGCAATACACTGCTGATGACGTCACATATTAGATCATTCATGACATGGTCAGTGACATCACAGATGACATCTCAAATGACATCACTGATGACATCATCCAGTGAATGTGTGTTTCTATAAAGTTTAAATATGTATTATATATATGCCAAGGTGTATTGAAGAATGAGTGGGCGTATAAGTGTCTGGATGGAGGATTTAGTAGGTGCGTCAATGAGTGTTTAAGTGAGTTATTACATATGTCTTATTGAATGCATGTGTTAAATGTGTTATTTTAAACTTTTTCTTAGTTTTTATTGTATTAATGTAATGTGACTGATTTTACTGTTAAATGTATGTATGCAACGGTTTTAATTAACTATACATAATAAAATATTGAGTGTGTATGGGTGTGTTACTGAGTAAATGGATGTCTCAGTGGTACATGTCCAAGTAACTACATATGTAAAAGGCAGTGTATGTGAGAGTTGGAGTATATAAATGACTATATGTGAGAGTCAGTGATTGTGAGAGTGGCTGTATAGATGAGTGTGTACTTGTATCAGTGATTGTATAAGAGAGCAATTATGTGTTTGATTCTGTTTGAATAAGTGATCTGTTGTATGTATAATTCTGTAGGTCAGTAAATGGAAGTGTGATTGATTCTTTGCATGACTGACTAGGTGTGTGAGTAACTCTGGATGAGTGCTGGTGTGTGAGTGTCTTTGTAGGTGTATGAGTGTACATGATAGTATTGTATTGATGAGTGACTGCATGTATGAGTGATTGTATGGGTGAATGAGTAGATGTGTGTGTAGTCCTAAGAACCAGTGAGTAGATATGTAGTAAGTGGTATTGGTGTGTCTATGGTTTCAAAAATAGTATTCTGTATTTTGGAGACGGTGTATCAAAGGTTATATTAGGGTGTGAAGAGGTGCTTCATATTTTCACATGGATGATGTCATCAGTGATGTCATCATTGATGTAATTTGAGATGTCATCAGTGATCTCATCAGTGATGTCACTGACCATGTCATGAATGATGTAATTTGTGACGTCATCAGCAGTAAGCCTGGGCAAAGCACTACGCTATGCTCGCGTAGTTTGCGAAGTTTGCGCTACTGCGCACTACGCGAATTGCACGTAGCACAGTGCAAACACGCGTAGCGTAGTGTTGCGTAGTGCAGCGGTCATTTTTTGCTTGCTCGCGGTCCTCAACGTCAAGTTGGCGACCGCGAGCAAGCAAAATGACATCCCGGCGATACTTTTTCCTCGTTCGCGATCAGCAACATCAAGTTGGCGATCGCGAGCGTGGAAAATAAACCTCCCGGCGAGATTCTCAACGCGAGGAGGTCATGTTTCTCATTGCGAGTGGTCGCGTATGCTCGCGACCGCTCGCGATGAGAAACTACCAGTCCGCGTTGAGAAAGCTGCTGCTCGAGTAAAAATCTACTTGAGCAGCAGAAAACTACAGCTCGCACTGTGCAAGATGCCGTTTTCAATGATTGCACAGTGCCGGTTGCTTGTCCACAGTGTGCAATCATTGAAAACGACTTCTTGCACAGTGCGAACATGTTACTACGCAGTTCGCGAAGTGCTATGCGTAGCTCGCGTAGTGCGAAGTGCACTTTGCGTAGCTTCGCGTAGTGCTACTTTGCGAACTACGCCCAGGGTTAATCAGCAGTGCATTGCAGGGGCGCGAGTTATAGTTAGCTGAACTAACTATAACGGGGGAATTTCTATGGTTTTGTACGAGTGAAATGTCCAACTAACTATAACGTCCCTGAAACCTGTGGTTTTTTCAGTGAATTTCTAAGGTTTTTTAAATGCTAATTTCTAACTATAACGTGCCTGAAACCTATGGTTTTTTCAGTGAATATCAATGGTTTTTTAAATGCAAATTTCTAACTATAACATGCCTGAAACGTATGGTATTTTTCAGTGAATATATACACACACACACACCAGGCATCAAAATTATACATACAAATGATGCAAGAACCAGGAATCAGAAGGTCTTGCAAATACAAAATTTGAGACAGTCGCAGATCTGACTGTTTGCAGCACCAGCAATTGGTATTCAGAGCTTTAGAAGCAGCTAATATAACACAAACCAGAGGTGAGCATGTGCAAGTTCAGAGACCGAGCACAACATCAACAGCAATGTCTAAGCCAATCTGTGTGGCATTGCTGCCAACCTTTTTGCTTTTTTTCCTGGAGTTTTTATATAGCGCGAACGCAAATACGACCCGAAGGTATTGGGTATCAGAGCGCTTTACATGAGCACCAGTTGGGCTACACAAGGACACATTCATTTTTGTTAGGCACAGGGAGATTAAGTGATTTGCCCAGAAAAAAAAGAATATTGAGCGTCATTGCCGAGACTCGAACCTGGTTACCCAGATTTGAGATCCACCACCCTAGCCGTTAGGCCACATCTTTGTGTTGTCAGGGTTTTATAAGCATTACTGCTGTGGAAGCCGAGGTGCCCTCAAAGAAAACCTTTTTTATTTTTTGTTGCTAAAAGCAAAAATACTTTTTGTTCTCAAGAAGCACATAGTAGCCTCTGGCATTTTGGAAACTACACTGTATGTGAAAGGGCAGGATGTCATCACTCATAGCGAAGTTAGCTGACCACTTCCCCATGCTCTATGCTGGAGTGGATGGAAGAAACATGTGAATGACAAAAACAGACCAACGAACAAAGAGGGCTAGCTGACGGTCCCTATACAGAAGTATTTTGAGCATATCATTTTATTAAAATCAAAAGGTCTTGGTAAATGCCAGGCCTAAAATCATTAGTCCTGTAGTGTGCAAGCCATTACACCACCAGATGCGGGATTCTAGCATCAAAAATCACTAACGCAGTAGGCAGGTGTAAAAATACAAGACGCCAGGCCAACACAGGCCAAAGTCTAAGCAGCAGGAACCATCATGGTCAAAGCAAGGGCACGGGCAATCATATACCAGGACCTGGCAACCAAGAACCACTGAGTGTGTTGAGTGAGCCGAGAAATGACAGAGCTTGAAACTACCCGGAGGAAGGAGCACCGTATTTGCCCTCCTTAAGGGGTTGAACCCGTTTTGATGGTTCAGAAACAGCAATTACTTTTTGGTGAATTCTCGTTTTTGTGCCTTAAAATTTACCATGGTGCCATTCTTACCTGTTACAGTTTTATGTGTCTCCATATAAACAGTTTATTACTTCTGTTCAGAACACTAGACGTGGAAAAGCCTAAAACCCGTGGGATAAGTTTAGTGTGAGCTCTTGGCAGAGAGAGAATTTCTATATTCACCTGTGAGCAGAGGTAATGCCTGGATGACTGCTGGTCGGCAGCACAAGATGCCATATGTTCACAAGTAGGAAGGGTGAAAAGCTGGGTGTCTCTCTTGCGGGCAGGTTGGCAAGCTACCCATACACTAGAGGGTAGCAAGCGAAGTGGACAGTGTGAGAAATCAGGTACACAGTCATGAGCAGTCTGAAGCTGGATGCGCACTAGTGGGCAATGCAAGAAGCTTGACCTGCACTGCTGAGAAGTGTGAGAAGATTCAGTAATGCTGGTTGGCAGCGACAAAAGCTTAATCCGAGGGCCCACCGTGAGAACTTGATGAGCACAAGAGGGTAACATAAGAAACTTCCTCAGTGATTTTAACGTGGCACCTTTCACTAACACCAAACGCAAGCCT
Organism: Triturus cristatus; assembly: GCF_964204655.1. NCBI lineage: Eukaryota > Metazoa > Chordata > Amphibia > Caudata > Salamandridae > Triturus > Triturus cristatus. Next base: position 316,923,878 of record NC_140586.1, on the reverse strand, counting down.
TAAATCCACCCATTTGTCTGGACACTACTCTGTATGTAAGGCGAGCTACAGAATAAACTCACAGGTGATTGAGCAATCAACACAGGCATAGAAAGCACGACTTACAACACAGGAGTGCAGAGCTGACTAACACTGAGCCATAAGGGGGAAACAAGACTGAGCAGGCAAGTGAGTCTGTCTCTGCCTGGAATGAGCTGTGTGCAAATGCCCACGGGCACGGGATATGAAACACCGTGTAGTGAAACTCAAGGTTTCTCCAGACAAAACATGGGCGATTGTACACCGCCCCCCCGCCCCTCCACCCCCCCTCCGACCCCTATAGTAAAGCCAGCAGGGCATGCACCCACCCCAACCTACCTGATCCTGTAGAGCGTTTCTGGAGGCATAGGTTTCACCACGCCGATGCTGTGAAACAACAAGAGGGAGGTGGTAACAAAGGGGATAATTAACAGCAGGGGAAGGAACGGCCTTAATGTAAAACTGCAACCTACTAAAGGCCGGACAACCCAGGTAAATAATAGCCAGAGGCTAAAGGGGCAGGTGGTAGCCCTGGGCTGGGCAATAACTACAGCTATGTGCATACAGTAACAAGCACCTTGGGGCTGAAATTGATTCCAGTATTGGCGAGTGTGCGCTGCTATACTGTGTCGAGTGGGGGATTCCCGCAATGCTGAAAAACATGCACAGTGGTCCTTTCCATGCGGCTCTGGGGTCGCTGGTGTAGGGAATGCTTGTAGGGCCGGCATGGGGCTGTGCGCCACGCTAAAGCTGCCTGTAATCGCTCAACGCTATCTTTTTTAGGTGTCTTCAGCGGGCCTGCTGCTGCCACTTCTCTGCTGGAACTTGGCCTCATGCAGTGGTGCTGAGCGATACCCCACCCTCCTCTTCCTTGCCAGGCCTCTCACACATTTGGCGATCTTATGCAGGCCACTCTGCTATGCTTCTATCTTTCCGGCTGGTGTAGTCTTGTAGCTGGCACCAGGGTCGAATTGCTGGGTGTTGCGTTCGGTGGCAGGAGCGACACCTCATCCCCCTGGTAATCGCCTTATGTGTCTCCTGCACTGCACTTTTCTCTGGGCTCACTCTGCGCTTGGCGGGCAGCCGGTTGCTTTGTGTGACCGCCGGCGAGGGAATCCCGGCCTTGGCTGCGCTCCTAATTCAGGCAGACAACTCCAGCTGCAGGCTGCAACTCCCCACCATCAAGACCTAGGCCTGATGCTTACAGGCCACCGGCCCGCAGCTACAGTACGGCGGTGGGGGAGTGAGGGACGGAACGCTCACCCACTGTCCCCCGGCTCTTCCACAGCTTGCAATCCAGCCGGCAAGGAGGACGCCCCCACCTCAACGTCCACACTGCTCAAGGGTTCCACAGATGGATGCCACTCCCCGCAGCGGCTCCAGTGATTAGGAGCTACCGCAGGCTCCTCCTGCCGCCATTTTCTCTCGGCCCGCACCTTCAAGCTTCCGCTGCTCAGTTCTTGTATGATACACACATTTTTACTGATCATACAATGTGTATATGAACGTACACAGAGCATGAGCTAAGACATTCTGTTAATGGAAAACGTGTACATGTTCTGTGAGAACGTTGAAGAAACCCAGGTTCCTCCTACCACCACCACCATGAACGCTGCTGCACTCGCAGGCCCCGCCCACAGCCAGGCGGACTCTGCCTGACTTCTGGGTCACCGCGGGCAGCACGGCAGCTCAGCTCATCCCAGGTGTTCTCAGTGGTGGCCTCACGCAGGGGGGCATGACCCGGCGGGGTGGGCTCCCGCTTTGGTTTTTAAAAGTTTAAATAGGCGGGTTGGGCATCTGCCTAATAAATAAGCCAAAAACGCGGCTCTTTGCAGGGAGACTGGATGTATTTTCTCTCGATGCGGGGCACAAGATGGCTGCCAACAGTTACTTGTTGAAACTGTTGGCAGCCAATTAGAGCCAAGCTCGTGCTCGGGGGGTTAGGCTCCGCCCACATATATAAAGGTTTTTTTCCTTTAATATCTCAAAAACTACTGAACAGATTTACACCATTTAAAAACAAACATTGGCATAGCCAATAGGCCTTGCCTTTGGGTCCTTACAAGTGTTTAGCCATGCAACAGTTGATGTTGTTGCACCAAGGATATAGTACTGCATAACTAAATACTTATAAGGTCCCAAAGGCGAGACCTATTGGCTATGCCAATGCTTGTTACTTGTTAGTAATCATGTTAACCTGACTCAAAACAGAGGCAAGATGTTCTTTCAAAAAGTAGGGCAGAGCATAGCATGAGCAAAAGTCAGGCCAGAGTTTCCAGGGTACCTTATGGTTCAGGGCTCATTTGTGTTTTTTATATGCAGACTTATATAGTGCAAACTCGACCCACCTTCGCTATATAAATCTGCATACATGAGCACCGATTACACAAGGATACATTCAGATTAAGTGATTAGCCCAGAATCACAGAATGTGGACGGGACCCCGAGGCTCGAACCATGGTTTCCAGCACCAAACCGGCAATCTAGCCGTCAGACCACATCCTCTCCCCATTGGTGCAGTAGAGAACGTTCGAAGTCAATGCCAAGAACCCATTTTGTGAGCTGTGTGCTAAAGAAAGCTGGATGCAGGCAAAAGGACCTGCATAAGTCTACACTGAACTAAGTAGGGCACCGAGTAGTCCTGGGGAGAGGGTAACCTTTAATTCAGATATAAGCATACAAGGAGATTGTGAATGGAGGTCGTTGCTTGGGCAGTTACAACTAGTTATCAGCTAATGGTACCTGGTCTGCAAGGAGCAGGTCAGTAAACAAACAGCTTTTAATGGTTGCATGCGCTAAACAGGTTAATGGGAGCATGTACTAAATAGGTTAAGGGAAGCATCTGTAAACAGGTGTAAAAGCTATTTCACCCTGTTCAGTACTTACTCACCGCTCTCAATAATCACGTTTGTATGAAGAGTCAACACAGTCTGTAAATAAAGTCCTGTAGGGAACCACAGTGCATACCTCAATGCTTGTCTTGGACTGTACCACCACATTTTTCATTAAAATGTTTCCCTTTAACATCTAATTTGGTGGCCTGAAAAGTAAAATTGTGCTTTATAAAACCCCAACGTGCATATATAAATGCAGAACATACACACAGTGCAATTTTAGGGAGTGAAAGGCTGCACGTGCAGCTGGGGTTGGTTTTCCATTCTCTGCTTTGTCTCCTTCCAGACAGTACTTGTTGCAAAGGTCACGGAGCTAATGATTGAAGATATGGAGCGTTCAGGTGGATTGCCAGAGAAAAGAGTGTAATCAGTTGTTTAACTGAGCAGGTAATATGCCGCTCTCCTAATTTATAATCTTTAGAAAGCCTGCAGGGCAAAAGGCACCTGGCTGGCCGCAGCCTTAAAGGAGACAAGCATAGGCATTGCAGCACTCCTTTACCAGTGCCAGAGCCCCATGGGTTGGCAGTGCCCATGGATCGCCCAAATCACTTTTCATTTTTTGTAATTTTATTTTTAGTACTTTCTGGGTTAAATGGCGACTCTGGGATTTGTCTGAAAGGCAGAGAGAAAAGAGATGTTTGGAGTGAACAGTAAGTGTTGTCATTATTTGGTCAAACACCTTTTTAGAACAATATTTGGAGTCTAAAGTTATGTACTTATCTGCTGGGGTGCAGACAATTTATTATTTTTATTCGTGTTAATATACTAGTGTATTTTATTTTTCACTTACAGGCCGCGGATTTCCTCTGAGAATGGCAATTTATTGTTCCTGACTGGCTCCACAAAAAACATTGAGTTTAAAATGGGGTCGCATGGGAAAATCAAACTCAATGACGATGACGTCACCTAACTTTTGAACCAGGTATATTTTGTCAAGGATTTACTATATATTTTATAGAGGCACGTTAGTTCCCCTGTGGTTATGGTTACAACCATCAGTCCATAATAAAACTAATTTTGGCTTGCTGTTACATTTTGTGCCATTTGGTAAATCAGCAGAACACTGTACTTTACTGTATTGCAATGCTTGAAAATTGTGTTCCAATTGAGTATAAGGTTTTAAAGTTATAATGGTGGGCTATTTGGGAAGTGGATTTACAAAATGGCCATGATTTTTTTTTAATACTGTAGAATGCCACCGAATTGTGCACGTGTGCTCACAGGACACAACTGTCTTTTCTGTGTTTTTTGCAAATTGGGTGCAACTCTGTTGAGTAGTTTTGCTGCGGTTTCAAAAAAGTATGTGAAGAGTGTGCAGAGTATGAAAGCATTAGAGGGATCAGCGGCATTCGGGAAGCTTGTTGGTTAAAAGAACATTTCTGGTCCCCATTCTATTTATAATGTAATCGATGTCCCACTACAACGAAAGGACGCGTATGTAGATCCCTTTTAGGGATAGCTGGGGCCTCATTGCAGAAGTGCCTGGGGTGACATTCGATGTTCACACCAGTTTTATGCCCTACAGGGTTACTCCTTATTGATATTAGGGTGTGACCTCATGTGAACGAGGCAACACATTTTCTGCTGCACACGTGCGTATAACTCAGGGTGCTGGGGTGAACAGGCTGTTGGGAGGTGCACTGATTGTGCACAAATGAAGTGTCCCACAGTCTGTGTAGCCTCTAAACTTGTGAGGGTTCATGGAGGTGCGAGGGACCCCACAGCACTACCTTGCAGGCATGTGCACTTACACTCTGCACCCACCTGCAGGGGATTCCAGCCCCCCTTAACATTCTGGCCCACCTCCTTTTAGCGTTGAAAGACTGGGCTTCAGTTTTAAACCTCTGTTCCGCATTCAACATTTTGTCGACCAGAGTGCTGATAGAAGTTATGCCCGCTTTGTGAAGAGTGTATTTTTTTATGTAAAATTGCACACTGGTGCTCTCTGCACCCCAAACTGTGTTTCCTTTAAATTTTTCACCTACGTGTCTTTATTCACCTAAGACGTGACGCTGCGCTGGGCGCCCCAAACCAAGGGTGCGCAGGAACCAGGTAGACATACAGCACGATTTTGCTTAATAGAGCCCCTGGTGTGAGAACTTTCATTACATTCTATTACATATACCATTTCGAAACTAATGATGTTGTTATGAGCCCAACAGTGTGATATAGATTTCTATGAATTCTGTCTTCCATCATGCATTTCATGAGACCGTCCTTGTTAATACCTTAAAAACTCTTTGAAACCTAAATCACGCATAAAATAATATTGTTTTAAATTTAGATACGAAGAAACAAAGATGATATTACAGAGTTAAAGAAAACTGGAGGTGGGCTTCCCCAGAATATATCCAATGAAATCAGGTAATTGAACTCTAAGGTAAGCCCACCACATGCACTTCGTCACTGTACCATATCTCTCATGACTGCTTGATCACATATTGTTAGGAAAATAAGGTTTTTAGGTGGTCACCACATTCGCTAGTATACATGAAGGTACAAAGCTTGTTTCAGGCAACATTTTGGTATTTCTCGCAAAAACTATGAAAACGAAGACTTTCATAACATTATATGTTGTGTGATGCACGTGGACTCCGAAAAAAGTAGTTTTTGCCTACGAAAAATCTACCATTCCGCCACCTTCCTCATGGTTTTCATTTGTAGGTCAAGAGTAATCCATTGAAGTTTAAAGTCACAAGGAAAACAAGCGCTGAAACCACAAGCACGGCCCGCGGCCGCAAAATTGAAACAGTACAGAGGCAGCAGGGGGAGGGGAGACAGGAGGGGGCCTGCGCCTGTTTCCCTTGCGGGAGTGAGCAGGGGCACCATATGTTTGCAAGTTAATTACAAACATATTGTGTCAAAGCTCACTCCCGCAAGGAATCGCCAGACGTGCACGCGTTGTCATTAAAAGCAATGCAACGCATGCCCGTTTTTGGCTGGAAAGGCGAATCGATGGCTAAAGGTCTTTCTCCTAAGCACCGCATGCACGCTGTGTAGGCGAGACCTAAAAAGGATGCTTTCTGAAGCAAGGACTACCTTTTTGCCAAATTTGGTGTAATTCTGTTCAGCAGTTCCAGCTGTAGCCGTGTCTAAAGTTTCCTATGGGAAATGCATTTTTCAACCACTTTTTTTTTAATTTCTCAGGAACTACTGAACGGATTTACACCATTTAACAACAAGCATTTACAATGCAATAGGTCTCGCATTTGCGCGAGTTTAAGCTGTTGGCATTGTAAATGGCAGTACCTTTTATTCATCAGTTTTACAAAACAACATATAAATAAAAGGCGTTGTCATTCGCAAATGCCAATAGCGCAAACGTTCTCAAATGCGAGACCTATTGCATTGTAAATGCTTGTTTTTGTGCAGCAGCACCTACGGTCTCCATTGGTCAGGGAGGGTCACTGTGGATGGGGTATGCAGAAAGGCTGGACTTCTCCTCCCGCTGGAACCAGTCCTATGTTTGCCCGGCCATGGGGGCTGTCCAGGGTGAAATGATGACTGCTGGAAACACACCAAGCGGTTCAAAGAGAGCGTGGTGCGGGGGGGGGGGGGGGTTCCTGTCCCTGTGCTGGGGGGAGGAGGGAGGAGGGCGTGAGACATGCGGCCAACTACTGGCTTGTAATTGGAGTTAGGGCAGTGCACATACTGCTGCTTATCTTTGTAATTGGAGTTAGGGCAGTGCACATACTGCTGCTTATCTTTGTAATTGGAGTTAGGGCAGTGCACATACTGCTGCTTATCTTTGTAATTGGAGTTAGGGCAGTACACATACTGCTGCTTATCTTTGTAATTGGAGTTAGGGCACTGCACATACTGCTGCTTATCTTTGTAATTGGAGTTAGGGCAGTGCACATACTGCTGCTTATCTTTGTAATTGGAGTTAGGGCAGTGCACATACTGCTGCTTATCTTTGTGTAATTGGAGCTAGGGCAGTGCACATACTGCTGGTTATCTTTCTAAGTGCTGCATACATGTGGTAGTTGGGAGGTGCAGACTGTACAGTCTGATTGCACATTTTACACCAGGATGCTTTAAAGTCTTGGATCTAATATGATAATGCCCAGCAGCGGGAGCAGAGTGTGTGGTGTTTGCATGCATTCATCTGCCAAAGGTTGAGCATTTGCTGCTGTACATGGACTGTTTGTTTCAGTGTGTTGTGAATTTGACCGGGATTTTTGGTTGAAGACAGCTGTATGTTTGCTGGGAGACCCCAGTACCACTGCAGTCGCCACATTGATAGTTCTTATGTTTCCACCGAGGGTGAAATATGCAGGGCAGGTGCTGCTCTCGCATGGCCGTCTGATCACCCCATATGACCTGAGTGCGGTGTGCCCGTGTGTCCGATGTCCACTGTTTCTAGGTATGGTTGGCTCAGGCAGGCAAGGTTTGTAGGCTGATTATGTGGCGTCAACCTAGCTCCACTCCACGCATGCGCACAGTAATGGAGTACACAATAAGGGATGGCGAGTACTGGAACCAGGTATTGAAAGCAGGGAGGGATGACGGGTGGGCCACAGCACAAGAAGTGGGAAATTGAGAGCAGTGTACAGGGGGCGCAGAAGGCGGGGTCTGTTGCCCAGTGTCATCATAGAAAGAAGGTGAGACTTGAAAAGATGGGCCGATGGCGCGTGCCCTGCAGGTATTCCTGCTTGGGGAATGAACTGTGTACAAGATGTTGGTGTGGCAGATTGGGTCTTCACTGGGTTGTATCCAGGCACACTGTGAGCATTTCATTGTCTCTGATCCCCCCAAAATCTTGAGGAGGGCGTGGTTCATAGCCTTCCGTCTGAAGATGCCGAGTGAGTGCTGGCATCTGTAGAGGAGAGGGCTTTGCCCCCTCTTTAATGGTGCCACACGCTCTGCTGAAAATACTGCAGGGCTGAGGTACAGACCTTTAAAGAGAGACTGGCCCATACAGAAGTGCGGTCTGATCAGACACACTGTGCTCTAGGGTCACACAAGCCCTCTACCTCTCCTAGTCTCCTGTTTATTTTTGTAAAGTTCTATTTTGTAACATTTCTCTAATGTAACGTAACTGGTTCTATTGTACAGCGCTGTGACACCTTCGGGTAAAGTCCGCGCTATGTAAAAATGCATTAAATACATTTTAAAAATAGTAAACAGGATTAATCAGCAAGAAAAGAAAGAGAAAGGATGAAAGAGAAGTGAAGTGGAGTAAACAAAAAATAAAGGAAGAATGGAGCGTGGAATAAGTAATAAATGAAGAGGTGATGAAGGATGTGAGGAATGACGGAAGGAGGTGAAGACGTAAGGAGAGTAGGGGCCTGGAATGAGGGAAGCCGAGAAGAAAAGAGGGTGCATATATGGAGGGAAATTTTGATTTATGGAAAGAAACGTGACGACAATAAAAGCTGATTAATTAAAAAATAAAGAAGGAATGAAGTGGTGGGAGAAAGCAAGGCAATCTTTATCCTGCAGTTAGGAAATCGAGCTGTGAGGAGGAGCACTTGCAGACAGCTCCACAAAAAAACTATCTCTCGGCATGCTCTGGCGGGGGTGGGGGAGCGCATTCCAGGCGGGGGAGCGGACCCTTTGAAGTATGATGCCGAGGCTGTGGCTACACGTGGATGCGCCAGTGGGCTGAAGCGCTTCCCCAAACAGATTGCATGGTGGCACCATGCACGTGATTGTGCGCGTGCTCGCCATGCAATCCACTTTTGGGAGCACTTTGAAATGCCCCTCTTACTAGAGTCTCGCATAGCGATTGCATAAAAGCAAAGCTAGGCGAGACCTAAAAAGGGCTCTTTCTGAACCAAGGGCTACCTTTTGCCAAATGTGGTGTAGCACCTCCTATTAAATAAGCCAAAAACGAGGCTCTTTGTGGGGAGACTGGATGTATTTTCTCTCGATGCGAGGCACAAGATGGCTGCCAACAGTTCCTTGTTGGAACTGTTGGCAGCCAATTAGAGCCAAGCCCGTGCTCGGGGGTTAGGCTCCGCCCACATATATAAAGTTTTTTTTCCTTTACTATCACAAAAACTACTGAACGGATTTACACCATTTAAAAAAAAGGATGCTTTCTGAAGCAAGCACTACCTCTTTGCCAAATTTGGTATAATTCCGTTCAGAAGTTCCGGCTGTAGCCGTGTCTAAAGTTTCCTACGGGAAATGCATTTTTCGACCACTTTTTAAAAAATTTCTCAGGAACTACTGAACGGATTTACACCATTTAACAAAAAAAGGGCTCTTTCTGAACCAAGGGCTACCTTTTTGCCAAATGTGGTGTAGCACCGCCTATAAAATAAGCCAAAACCGTGGCTCTTTGTGGGGAGACTGGATGTATTTTCTCTCGATGCCAGGCACAAGATGGCTGCCAACAGTTCCTGGTTGGAACTGTTGGCAGCCAATTAGAGCCAAGCTCGTGCTCGGGGGTTAGGCTCCGCCCACATATATAAAGGTTTTTTTCCTTTAATATCTCAAAAACTACTGAACGGATTTACACCATTTAAAAAAAAAAGGCTGCTTTCTGAAGCAAGCACTACCTTTTTGCCAAATGTGGTGTAATTCCGTTCAGCAGTTCCAGCTGTAGCCGTGTCTAAAATTTCCTATGGGAAATGCATTTTTCGACCACTTTTTAAAAACATTTCTCAGGAACTACTGAACGGATTTACACCAATTAACAAAAAGGGCTCTTTCTGAACCAAGGGCTACCTTTTTGCCAAATTTGGTGTAATTCCGTTCCGCAGTTTGGGCTGTAGCCGTGCCTAAAGTTTCCTATGGAAAATAACATGGCGAAAATACGTTTTGGGACCCCCCTTTTTTCTCGGCCCCGCTTGGCGAATCACCCTGAAACTTTCAAGATTGGAGCTGATCGGAGCGGGCCATAAGTTTTGACAATTTCGCAAAGATTCATCAACCGGCGCCAAAGTTATTGGGAAAACAAAAAATGTGTTTCCTATGGAAACTAGGTCCTAACTATAACTACCTACTGGTGACTGCCAGTAGGTTATAGATATATATATATATATATATATATATATATATATATATATATATATATATATATATATATATATTACCTACTGGCGGTCGCCAGTAGGTAGTTATAGTTAGGACCCCTTTTCCATAGGAAATCCGCAACATTCTATTTTGAATAACTTTGGCGCCGGTCGATGAATCCTCGCGAATTTCTCAAAATAGGTGGGGCGCTACGCTCCGCTCCTACCCTGAAAGTCTCGGGGGGATTCGTCAAGCGGGGGCTGAGATAAAAGGGGGGTCCCAAAACGCGTTTTTCCCATGCATTTTTCCATAGGACCTTTAGAGAGAGCTACAGCCCGAACGGCTGAACAGAATTACTAGAAATTTGGCAGAGAGGTAGTCCCTATGTCAAGGAAGTGCCTTTTGTAGGTTTGGTGTAAATCTGTTCAGTAGATTCTGAGAAAATAGCCTTTAAATCAATATATATATCTGAGCCCGCTTACGGTACGCTTACCGTACGCTTACCGTACGCGTACGGTGGCGTGCGCGAGCGCGATTCTGATTGGCTCTTAGATCTTAGTAAACATTCGAATCGGCCGAAACCAGGAAGCGGCGTCCGCCATTTTGTCTCTCGCACTGAGTGTTATTTATCAAACATGATGCCCAAAAACATGTTACGGGGCTGTTTTGACAACTCCCTCCCACATAGTCATGTTGAGGGAGTCCCCAAACATCCCCCAAGAGCAAAAACGGTTTTATTTTTTTTCCGGCAATTTCGCCGAGTACGCTTACCGTACGCTTACGGTAAGCGTACGGTAAAAAATAGAAATAAAAAAAACACTATCCACACTTACCCCACCCCCTGTGCTTTTGGTGGCCGTAGGCCACCAAATGTACAGGGCTTATTACCTCAGTAAAAAAACTATATTTTGGCAACATGAAATTATAAAATCGAAATAAAAAAAAAAACATCCACATTGACCCCACCCCCTGTGCTTTTGGTGGCCGAAGGCCACCAAATGTACAGGGCTTATTAAAGTTGATAAAAACCGTGCACGGAACGCACTGCGTTAAGTGGGCGCGCACGCCTCGAATGGCGTAAAGTAACTTAGCATTTAAAAAACCGTACAAATTCACTGAAAAAACCATAGGTTTCACACACGTTATAGTTAGGAATTAGCATTTAAAAAACCTTGCAAATTCACTGAAAAAACCATAGGTTTCACACATGTTATAGTTAGCGGAAATTTTACTGATAAAAAACCAATGAAATTGCCCCGTTATAGTTAGTGCTGGCAACTATAACTCACGCGACCGCAATCTTCTGCTGATGACATATGTGTCTTTATAAAAAAAAATATTTGTAATATATGTATAGCTAAAAATGTATGGAAGAAGACATGGGCAAATAAGTGTCTAAATACAGTATTAGCATCAGCAGAGGATTGCGGTCGCGTGAGTTATAGTTGCAAGCACTAACTATAACGGGGCAATTTCATTGTTTTTTTATCAGTAAAATTTCCGCTAACTATAACATGTGTGAAACCTATGGTTTTTTCAGTGTATATATATATATATATATATATATATATATATATATATATATATATATATATATATATATATATTCACTTAAAAAAACATAGGTTTCAGGGACGTTATAGTTAGGAATTAGCATATAAAAAACCTTTGAAATTCACTGGAAAAAAAACATAGGTTCCAGGGACATTATAGTTAGAAATTAGCATTTAGAAAACCTTAGAAACTTATTGAAAAAAACCATAGGTTGAAGGGACGTTATAGTTAGTTGGACATTTCACTCGTACAAAACCAGAGAAATTCGGCTGTTATAGTTACAAGAGCTAACTATAACTTGCGCCCCCGCAATGCACTGCTGATGACGTCACATATTACATCACTCATGACATGGTCAGTGACATCACTGATGACATCACTGATAACATCTCAAATGGCATCACTGATGACATCATCCAGTGACTGTGTGTTTTTGTAAAGTTTAAATATGTTTAATATATATAGGGAAAGGCGTATTGAAGAATGAGTGGGTGTATAAGTGACTGAATGGATGATTTAGTAGGTGCGTGACTGACTCTATAAGTGAGTGATTAAACGTATCTTATTGAATGCATGGGTTAGTGACTAAATTCTGTGAATGTCTGTATCCGTCTGTCTGTTGGTGTGTAAGTGGCGGTGAAAAAATATATTATTAAACACCTACTCAACTGAGAAATAGAAGAATCAAAGAGAGGAAGGGGAGAGAGAGAGAGAGAGAGAGAGAGAGAGAGAAAGTGTGGAAGGGAGAAAGAGGTGAAGGTGAAGAGAGGCAGAGAGATCTATCCCCAGTATCAAGGATCCAATCCCGAAGGGGAGGACTCAATTTTGCCTCTTATTTGCCCTCACACACCCCGAAGGATGTCTTGCTTCATCATCGGGCTTTTTGTTGCTCCTCGTCGGGCCGGCGCTGCAATGCCCGACGGTCCCCCGATGGGTCTCTTTTGCGGAGATCTTTTAAAGAGAAAAGTCGATAGGTGAGTGCGAGTGTGTGGGATAAAAAAGGGGTTGGAAGGAAGGGATCCAAGAAGTAAGTGGTTACGTGCGTGCAAGGTTTGTGGATAAAATTACCTAGGGGTGTCCAAATACGATTCTTTAATGTTGTGGGATCCCTGGTAAGATAAAAAGACCCGAAGGTCAGTGAGTCACTGGTGGGCGTAATGTGCTTATGTGACTCAAAAGAAGGTCGACATGTTTCACGCCTGCTTAGCCTATAAAGGTCAGTGGCGTTTCTTCAGGACATAGCTATGTGGAAAGTTGTGCACGGTATAGACGGGGGTTCCGGGAGTTAGGTCCCCTTCACTGCTGGGGGTCCTTTAGGGGCCAACTAGCCTACCTTTTACCTCCAGCAAGCCCCATGCAGTGGGATTGGTGAGAGGTAGTCAAAGGCCATGCCCCCTTTCTCCACCACTCTGCAAACACATCCCCTGGCGTGTTGTAAGTTGGGGGATTAAGTCCCCTTGAATCCTGAGGGTCCCTGAGGTCCAACTAGCCCACCAGGTACCTCCGGTAAGCACCACAGAGCTGCATTGCAGAGAGGTGTAAAATGGGGCGTGGCCTGGGCTACCTGTGGCGCTTACTGGAGGTATCTGGTGGGCTAGTTGGCCCCCAGGGGCCCTCAGGATTAAAGGGGAATTAATTCTCCAACTTAAAACGCGCCACAGGGCGTGTTTGCACACGTCACGTCAGGCCCAGCCCCCTCCCTTCACCACTGTGTACACACGCCCATGGCACGTTTTAATTTTGGGGATTAAGTCCCCTTGAATCCTGAGGGTCCCTGGGGTCCAACTAGACCACCAGGTACCTCCAGTAAGCGCCACAGAGCTGCGTTGCAGAGAGGTGGACCAGGCCACGCCCCTTTTACAGCTCTCTGCAATGCAGCTCTGTGGCGCTTACTGTGAAAAAGTTAAAAGACGCTATTGAGTAAATCATGGCAATAAATTTATGAAGCAGCCTTGAGTGTCCTGGAGTATTCTTGTACTAAGAAGAATGTGTGCGCTGATACATATATATATATATATATATATATATATATATATTCAATGAAAAAACCAAAGGTTTCACACATGTTATAGTTAGCTGGACATTTCACTCGTAAAAAACCAATGAAATTCCCCCGTTATAGTTAGTTCAGCTAACTATAACTCGCGCGCCCGCAATGCACTACTGATAACGTCACATATTACATCACTCATGACATGGTCAGTGACATCACTCATGACATCACTGATGACATCTCAAATGACATCACTGATGACATCATCCAGTGAATGTGTGTTTTTCTGAAAATTAAATATGTTTTATATATGTATATCTCAAGGTCGATGGAAGAATAAATGAGTATATAAGTGTCTAAATTGATGATTTGTTTCTGAAAAATTGATTGTATAACTGACTGATTAAGTGTATCTTTTTTAATACATGGCTTAGTGAGTAATGTTTAAATGTGTAAATACCTGTATCAGTCTCTCACTTTGTATATAAGTGGCTGCATGGGTTGGTGAGTAGCTACATGAGTGTCTATATAGGTTAATAGTTGGTTTTTTGAGTATCAGTATGAGTGTCTGAGTGTCTGCATGGTGCGGTGGGGGGTATTACGTAGTGCATAGATGCATGAATGAGTGACTCACTGTTTGTATGTGTTGAAGACAGCATGTGTGCAGGACTGTATGGGTGGATGAGTGTGTGCATGGGTGTGTTAGTGAGTGAATGACTGTCTCAATAGTGTCTTCATAAGTAACTACATATGTTTTAAACTAGTATATGTGACTATTGGTGTATATAAGTGAGTATATGTGAGAGTGAGAGATTGGTAGACTTCCTGTATGAATAAGTATGTGTTCCTATAAGTGATTGTTTAAAAGACTAAGTATGTGTACGTTTCTGTAAAAGTAAGTGTGGTGGTGTGTGTATAACTGTATATGCAAGTAAATGGATGTTTGATTCTTTATTAGCATGAGTGACTATGTGTGAGTAACTCTATGGATGAGTGGCATTGTGTAACAGGATGTATAGGTGTATGAGTACATATGATGTGTGAGTACATGTATGAGTGACTGTATAGGATTGTTGGTGGATGAGTGGATGTGTATGTGGATCTTAGAATTACTGAATAGGTTGTTGTAACTGTTATTGGTATGTCCATTTTTTTGAAAACTTTTGTCTCTATTTTTGAATGTTTGTATCAAAGGTTATATTAGGGTGAGAGGAGGTCTACCACTCTGTCACAAGGATAATGTCATCAGTGATGTCATTTGAGATGTCATCAGTGATGTCATGAGTGATGTCACTGACCATGTCATGAGTGATGTAATATGTGACGTCATCAGTAGTGCATTGCGGGCGCGCGAGTTATAGTTAGCTGAACTAACTATAACGGGGGAATTTCATTGGTTTTTTACGAGTGAAATGTCCAGCTAACTATAACATGTGTGAAACCTTTGGTTTTTTCATTGAATTTCTAAGGTTTTTTAAATGCTAATTCCTAACTATAACGTGTGTGAAACCCATGGTTTTTTCAGTGAATTTCAAAGGTTTTTTAAATGCTAATTCCTAACTATAACGTTTTTGAAACCTTTGGTTTTTTCAGTGAATTTGTACGGTTTTTTATATGCTAATTTTTGTATTCTTTAATTAATGATATTTATTTTTGTATTATTTAATTAATGATATTTATTTTTAAAAAAAAATAAAATTCCTATATATTCATTTATATATTATCTGTATCTTTTTTTTTTTTTTTTTTTTTTAAATTTCAATTAGGATAAAAAAAATGTTTAATATTAATTTTTTAATTATTTTTTTTCCACTTTTTTTTTTTGATATAAATTCTTGGGGTGCGCGCTCTGAGCGCGCTCCTAGTACTATTTCGTAAGTTTTTTATGAATTCCGTCGTACGTTATTTACGTACACAAATATACGTCATAGTGCGCGCTGGGAGCGCGCACCCAGTACGTATGTGTGCGTACGTACGTACGCATGCGTGCATGCGTCCTACGCGCTCTACGCGGTTTACTTCCGCATACGCTAAAATTACGCGCAATAACGGTCGCGTATACGCGTGTTCAACGTATGCGCGCTAGGTACGCGCATATGACGTATGCACATACGCTCTTACGCATTCGCGAATACGTAATCACGAGGTGCGCGCTCGGAGCTTGCGCAGTGCGCGCACCTCGGGTTTATGCATAATAAAACAATATTTCTTATTGGTTATCATTACTTTCAGTTTCTAATTGTTTCAACACCACACCCAATCCCCTCATGGCAAGTCATGTGATCAAGAATCATCACTTTTGATTGGTTTGAAATACTTTCAGTTCCAGATTCTTCCCAAACCACACCTACTCCCCTCATTATTAGTTCTGATTCCTTTGGAGAAGGAGCTATTCTGTTGTTGAGAGACAATGGCTGAACAGCAACCAACTTCAGACAGTGACCAGGACACTCTTGAGAGGCAGAGGAACAGGAAGCAGAAAGACAGCTTTATATGGCAGTTTCTCACTTTTCCAGAAGGTCTGAAAAAGGTAAATGCACCGAAAGTTACATGTGTACTTTGTAATAAAGTCTTATCTCGTGGGAATCCTAACAAGAAATATTCTTTTAGCATTCACACTATGTTGAGACATGTTAACAAAATGCATCCAGTAACTTTTCGTCGAGCTTCTGGAGAAAACCCTCCACCTGCTCAGCCGACGACATCAGCAGCAGCTCAGCCGAGCACATCTTCGGCAGCTCAGGGGAGCACTTCAGCTGCGATGGTGCCTTCACCTGTTTCTACACCTCTTGTTGGTCCACCTTGTTTGGCGAGGTTGTCTACACGGTGCACTGATTGCGGTTCTCTTATTTCTGTGGGGGAGACCAGTCTTAATCTCCTTCAGAGAAAATTTGATGCGCATCCGTGCACTAGGCGCGCACCCAAGGTTTTTAAAAAATATTTTGGGTTTTTTTTTTTTAATTAATATACAAAAAGAGGTGAAGAAATGGAACCACACAGAGTCATGCCATCATTTTGAGCACATAACACAGGCTGCCCCTTTCATGGGCTGCATTTCTTTCAGAACAACAACTTCACAAATTAAATCTCTGCCCACAATTCCTGTGCGCACACAGACTCATGCTATGTTTTTTTTAACAAAACAGTGTCCCTGAATAGTACCAAATTACTGTTACAGCCTGATACATTTCCCTTATTATTTACAGAAGCAGAAAACTGCAGGGATGTATGTAACAGTGCATGTGTGCTAAAGGATAATTTGTGTAAACACAACAGGCTGCCCCTTCCATGGGACTGCATTTCTTACTGAACAACATCTTCACAAATTAAATCTCTGCCCACAATTCCTGTGTGCACACAGAGTCATGCCATCATTTTAGGCACATAACACAGGCTGCCCCTTTCATGGGACTGCATTTCTTACTGAACAACATCTTCACAAATTAAATCTCTGCCCACAATTTCTGTGCGCACACAGACTCATGCTATGTTTTTTGGAACAAAACAGTGTCTCTGAATCGTACCAAATTACTGTTACAGCCTGATACATTTCCCTTATTATTTACAGAAGCAGAAAACAGCACATTTCCTAACTGCTCCTTAAGACCATGTCCATATGTTACAGAGTGAGTGATTAAACAAGATCAATTTAAATGAGGCCTTGGTGACGTTGAATGTGTTTGCATTACACAGTGCTATCTGAAACAGCACACAGAGCTGTGTACTACACATGAGAGTGTTGGAGAAGCTGCTGCGTGTGTGCCAAGAGTGTGTTTCTGAACACTGTGGATTGTCTGGTGCTTGACAGATGAGCAAAGAGACTTCCAGAACTGCATGAAGACTGCAGGGATGTATGTAACAGTGCATGTGTGCATGCTTTTTTCAAATGTGCTGCCATTTTCCTCTCTTTTTTTTCAAAGTGATTTCTGCTAAATGCTAACCATTACAATTAAAAAGAAGCTGTCCTTTTCTTTCAACTGCAAGTCTTACTTTTCAACAGCAACACAAATTAAATCTCTGCCCACAATTCTTCTCTGCACACAGACTCATGGTTTGATGGTAGTCACAAAACAGTATTCCTCATTGTTACCAGTACACATTATCTTATGTTGAAAACATACTCCATAATATTTTACATATTCAAAACAGTTAAATATCTTGCAAAACTGAAAATGTATATCACAACTGTAAACAAATAATCATAATTTTTTTTTATATATCAAAATTAACCACAAACACCCCCTCTCAAACTCATAACTCACCTTTAAAATTAGTTAGTTGTGAAAGAAATGTAGCAGTCACACAGCAGTTTATCAGACCAGAATCACTGAGCTCCACACCTCTCTCCTCTCAGCAGAACCAGTTAATGGCACAGTTTCCCTCTCTTTTTTCACACATATACATGTTAATTTCAAATCTCAGTGCTTCCCACTTTTTTTCAAATGAAATCACACATTTCTATTGGATGAAAACTTCAACCCCTTTCCAAATGTACCCTTCCCCTAACTTAACTTCTGCCTGCTACCATAGCAACAGGTCATAGAACACAGGTGTGAGCAGAGAGGTCAGAAGTTCAACAGACAATGTTTCATTTCCAAAGAGCAAGAGTGCTTGACTTTTCAAACCTAACAGCAAATCCAAACTAATGTTCTTTTTTCACACTTTTTTCTGAACCAATGCAATACATGCTTTTTAAAATTTAAACATACAGCCTAGTTTTTAGTGTAGAATGGTTTGAAACAGCCAATGAGTTCTTTTTATAAAAAAAAGTATGTGTGCCTCCATTTCCAAACTGTCTTTCATTTCTTTTTGCCATTCTACTGAAAGACACCTCCTGAGTGCATCCAGATCTCCTTGGAAGATGTTCACAGTGTGGATTGTAGGACACAGCTATGTCTTCTGGAGTGAAAAATTTGCAGAAAAAAGAGGTATGGTGAGAGACCTTGCTTTGCCAAATGTAGACATTAAATGGATTGGTCAGAGAGGGTTAAAGTGGCACCAATTAATGCCTTTGGTGAAAACCTTTCTACATCTCCCACAGCCTAACCTTATTATTGTGCACTGTGGTGGAAATGACCTAGGCACTTTAACTGGGGTAGGTCTGGAAATGCTTATTAAGGACACCTTTGTGCAATTGATGACGCTTTTTCCACAAACTGCCTTCGTATATTCTAACATATGCCAAAGGCAAAAGTGGAACTGGTCCAACCAATTTTGTCCGCAGATTGACAAAGCAAGGAAGCACGTCAACAAATCTATTTCTGCTTTCCTCAGAGACTATGGTATGGGTTCTATATACCACAACAACTTGCGTTACAACATGCAAGACATTTATAGAGGAGATGGTGTACACTTCACTGATGAAGGCAACAGAGTCTTCCTCTTGAACTTTAGACTCTGCATCGGTACTTACTTGTAGGTACCAAAAAACAAACAATAAACACAAGGGCTCTTTTTAGAGCCACCTTATATCTAAACACTTAAATGCGATTTTTTTTGATTTTTCTAATAAAGTTTTTTTTCGGGTGCGCGCTGGGTGCGCGCACTCGGCGATATTTTTTAACAAAATATAAATCTTTTTTTTTGCCCTAAAAGGTCCAACTGTGACCCCCTTACAATGCCTACTGGGTTAATTTCTCCCCACTCTGCCCCCTTTTCAAGTTCTCCCCCTTTGTTTATCACCCCCTCTTTATGCGATAGACAAAATGGCGGCCGCCGCTTCCTGATTTCCACCGATTCGAATGTTTACTAAGATCTAACAACCAATCAGAATTGCGCTCGCGCACGGCAAGGTGCGCGCACCCAGCGCGCACGCTGCGCGCTTACAGATATATATATTGATTTAAATACTATTTTCTCAGGAAATACTGAACAGATTTACACCAGACCTGCAAAAGGCACTTCATGGACCTTATGGCTACCTCTCTGCCAAATTTCACATAATTCTGTTCAGCCGTTCGGGCTGTAGCCCTGTCTAAAGGTCCTATGGAAAAATGCATGGGAAAAACGCGTTTTGGGACCCCCCTTTTATCTCGGCCCCCGCTTGACGAATCCCCCCGAGACTTTCAGGGTAGGAGCGGAGCGTAGCGCCCCACCTATTTTGAAAAATTCGCGAGGATTCGTCTACCGGCGCCAAAGTTATTCAAAATAGAATGTTGCGGATTTCCTATGGAAACGTGGTCCTAACTATAACTACCTACTGGCGACCGCCAGTAGGTAATATATATATATATATATATATATATCGCCAGTAGGTAGTTATAGTTAGGACCTTGTTTCTATTCAAAAAGCATTTTTTCTTTTGCCAATATCTTTGGCGCTGTTTGACGAATCTTCACGAAATTGTCCAAACTAATGGTTCACTCAAGTCAGCTTCTGTCTTGGAAGTTTCGGGGTGATTCTTCAAGCGGGGGCTGAGAAAAAGAGGGGGTTGCAAAACGCGTTTTCCCGATGTTAATTTCCATAGGAACTTTAGACAAGGATACAGCCCGAACTGCTGAATGGAATTACATCAAATTTAGCAAAGAGGTAGGTCTTGGTCCAGAAAGCGTGCTTTTTAAAAAAAATTGTGTAAATCTGTTCAGTAGTTACTGAGAAATTTAAAAATAAAAAATATTGATATCTGAGCACCGAGAAGGGTTCACAAACCCTCCCGAGCATGAGCTTTATTCTGATTGGCTGCCAACACTCCAAACCAGGAAGTGTTGGCAGCCATCTTTTGACTCAGTAAAACCAAGTCACAAGAAAACAGTAAAACAAAGATAAAAAACAAGAAAAAGGGGCAAGGTAGAAACATCCTGACCCCCTAGACCTGCTCAGCGGGTTCCACAAGGACCCCTAGGGTAAAAGAAAGCATTTATTTTATAATTTTGGCTGAATTCACGCTGGGTGCGCGAATCTGGCCAAAGTAATTGAAAAAATGTAAGCGCGGGCTCCCGCACTTCATTTGTTTCAAGTCCCTGGGTGGGCCAGGTCACGGGGTAAATTCTTAATTATGGTATGGGGGTCTGTGGGGGCCCCCACAGCCCCGGGGACCTCCACCTGCCCAGGCCTTTGTTTATCATATGTGGGTCACACGGCCCACCCACAGCCCCGGGGGAACCGCCATCACCCTGGGGCTTCAATTAATTTAAGTGTGGGGGGCTCCTGCCCCTCTTCACACTGCCCCGGCGACCATCACCTCCCAGAGCAATTTTAAATAGTGGCCGGTGGTCTGTTGTGGACCCCCGGCCCCGGGGACCACCACCCCCGGGGCTTTAAAAATGCAGGGAGGGGGCTGCAGGGCCCCCTCCTGGAGCCCTCAATGGCCCTGGGGACCGCCACTCCCCAGGGCTGGCTCCTGCAATGTCCCGGGGTGCCCAACCCCGGGACATTGCTGTTTGCTATGGCAGGGCGGGATAGCAAACACTGCT
The DNA here is from genome assembly GCF_964204655.1 of Triturus cristatus. Classification (NCBI taxonomy): domain Eukaryota; kingdom Metazoa; phylum Chordata; class Amphibia; order Caudata; family Salamandridae; genus Triturus; species Triturus cristatus. The sequence continues at coordinate 316,903,041 of NC_140586.1, read as the reverse complement.
TTGCTTCATGGAAGCGAGAGCAGGAAACTTGCTCTCCCTTCAATGAAGCAAAGCAGAATTGCGTTTGGGCAAAAGGAGCTGCATGTTTGCAGCTCCCCTTGCCCAAAAGCAATGCAGGCTCTTACAGGAGGCGGGGAGCCGGCTGGGGCCGCAGGGGCATTGGGGCTTCCCCCTGCGGTCCCCATCAAGGAAGCCAGGACCTGGGGATGGGGTCCCCGGGGCCAAAAGTGGCCCAGGGAAGGGGGCCACACAGCCCCCCTCCCAAATAAAAAAATAAAAAATAAATAAAAAAGAGGTAATGCCCCGGGGTATTGGGTCCCCGGGCAGATAAAGACCCAGGAGGGGGGCCACACGACCCTCTCCATTAAAAAGTAAAACAATTGGTATATGTGGCCATGCCCTGGGGAATGGGGTCCCCGGGGCTGAAAAAAGATTGAAAGAACGTGGGCCACACAGCCCCCCTTCTAACAATTTTTTTTTTTTTAAGGCCGGCATCTCGCCAGAGGCCCCGCCCCCTCCCTGCACCACTCTGAAAACTGTTGCCGAACACACCCACCTCGGTAGGATGTGAGCGTCTGATCCACAGGAACGACGAGAATGTTCCCACACTACCTACACCTATCCACAGAAGAGTGAGTTAACAACACCCTGTCTGCAGAAAGACAAAGGGAGATGTGGGGACACAAAACGGTGAAGGATAAGTTTCAGATCCCCCAGCTGGCTTTCGTCCAAGGGTTAGCGTAGAGGAAGGACCCATAGAGGAGACAAATAGGACATCATTAAAGACCAACCTTCCCTCCCACTCCTTTAACTACTCTCACACTATTTTAAAGGGTTATATTACTGTACATCTTTTCTTGTCTTACCAGCTGGACATCTCAATGGGCTTTCAAAGGAATGACTCTGATGCAGCAGGTTAGTGGTTCCTTACAAGAAATGGCGTAATAACTGGGTACCACTCAATAAACCTCCTCTAGGAATAGAAGGTGAATTTGACTCCTAATTAGAGGAATGGGGCTACACTACGTGAGGTGAAAGGAAAATAGGAGAACCCTTCTACGAAGAGGACCAAAAATACTACCAACAAAGTAGCCAAATGCCTATAGTGTAGAAATACTATCCCTTGGGGGAAATACCTCTAAAAGGTCCGCTCGACAAGTAAACCAAAATGTACAAATATGCAGTCTCAGAACCTCTAGCGCGCACCGCGCGTGTCAATTGCTCTCTGCATGTGCCAATATCGAAAAAGTAAGTTTTTAGATCCCCAACGCGCACCGCGCGTTTCACTACAATTCCAAAACAAAAACAGTTGCAATATCAACACAGCAACTATAACGCGCACCTCGCGTGTCAAGACAGTTCTTTGCTATGAACTGTGCACCTCGTACTCATTTGCGAAATCAAACACTCGCTCCCAGTTTCTTTACTGGTCTGGCAACAAAGAATCCACTAATTACTACCCTGGAGGCGGGGAGGGACTACTGAGACTGAAGCAGTCTCTACGAATTCTCACGGGTGCAGAATGGAGGGAAGGGAGGTCAGGAAAACCTTAAATGCGGCGGATACGGGAGGGAACTACCCAATACAACAGCGACATAAAGCAGGCTTACCGCTAGGTTGCGAGGACAATAATAGTGCGTTCGAAAGCGGAGTAATCCTCTCGCTAGGCGACTCGAACAAACACCATCAGGGGCTCTCTCTAGAAAACATCAACAATCGGATACGAGGGAAATCTGGAACAGCTAAGGAGTAGCCAAGCAAGGAAACAGGATTTGAGGAACTGAAAGCCAAGCACTTGCTTCTGGGCGACGCCCACTATTTAAAGGAGGGAGCGTATGCAAACTCCACCTCCATAGTCCTCGAGCAGGGAGCGTCTCAAAAGAGCATGCCATCTTGTTTAAACTTTATTGTTCCCACGAAGCCCATTTGATCAGACAAGAGGCCCGATGTGTAACACAAACACGCCCCCAGCGCGGTCTAATTTGGGGAATTTAATCCCCTTGAATACTGAGGGTCCAAGGGGCCAACTAGCCCACCAGGTACCTCCAGTAAACACCACACAGCTGGATTGCAGAGAGGTGATCCGAGGCCATGCTCCTTTTTACACCACTCTTCAAACGTGCCTCTTGGCGCACTGCTGGTGGAGAGATGAGTTCCTCTTGTGTCCTGAAGACCTCAGGACACAAGTGGACTTCATCCCCCAAGCAGCAGTGCACCAGGAGGCACATTTGCAGAGTGTTGTAAAAAGGGGGCATGGCCTCCACAAACTGTCAGCAATCCAGTTGTGTGGGGCTTACTGGAGGTACCTGGTGGGCTAGTTGGCCCCCAGGTACCCTCATGAGGAAAGGGAACTTTATCTCCAACCAAGAGCACGCCAGGAGGTGCTATTGCAGAGTGGTGGCGAAAGGGTGTGTGGCCTGTGTCTACCTCTCAGCAATCCCACTGTGTTGGGCTTACTGGAGGTAAGAGGTTGGCTAGTTGGCCCCTAAGGACCCCCAGCAGTGAAGGGGATTTCAATCCCCAGCCAAGAGCACGCCAGGGAGTGCGTGGGCAAAGGGGGCGTGGCCTGGTATGAGAACTTAGCAATCCTTCTGTGTGGTACTTACTGGAGGTAATAGGAGGGGGTAGTTGCCCCCAAGGATGTCTTTGGGGGCCAACTACCCCTCTTGTTTCCTCCAGTAAGTCCCACACAGTAGTATTGCTAAGACATCTTCGGAGGCCACGGCCCCTTTCTCCACCACTCTGCAAAACGCGCCTCCTGGCAGACTATAGGATGGAGGATAAAGTTCACTTTACTCCTGAGGGACTTTGGGGGCCAAGAAGCCCTCCTGTTACCTCCTGTAAGTCCTACGCAGCGGGATTCCTGAGAGCTGGTCAGAGGTAAGGGAACCAGAGAGAGCCTAGGCACTATCAATGATTTCATCATTAACAGCAGTCTCATCCTGAGATCCAATTACCAATGTACCCAGATATCATCATGGTTAATCCCAGCACAATCAGAGTGTCAACACAAAAAACACATAGTTTCAATTAATCTAAAGTAGAGTTTCCCAAAACGAGTTGCATCTCAGTCGATCATTCTTCTTATGCATATATGTGAACAACATTCTAGATCTCATTGAATAGCTAAACTCGACATGATGGACACCTCTACATATCAGCAAGGACATATATTATATATTATATTTGTTCACTAGCTGATAAAATAAACAAGAGGAGATAAGATGGAGGAATCAAAGAGAAGGAGAGAAAGAGGAATACATAGAGAATGAGAAATGCAAACAGAAAAATGATAATCAATTAAAAGTATATATATAATATGTATATTTATATATACAGAGGATGAGAGAGAGACAAAACAGACAATTTGTGTGACATTATGAGATATCCCATTGAGCAATGGATTACAAAAATGTATGTAATTCCACATCTGTATTGAGACCCCATGGGATCTCAGTTCCAATTATTATAATGCATTTGGATTCTGCTTTTCTTAATGTCAATCCTTGATCACCCCTCTAATTCTCCAAGGAATACGTTCAATGTCACAGAATGACAAATTGCTCATATCACCACCATGATCTTATTTTTGGACATAGCATATGTATAGTCTCTGTTGATGATTGCTCTCATGTGTTGCAGGATGAGCAGTTTTAATTTTTAATAGTGCTGCCAATGTATTTCTTTCCACAGCTGCACTCTAAACCATACACCACATGTGGTGTTTCACACAGTTTCTTGTCTCTAATGATCCTTTTCTCCCCACTGCATCTTACAATATCCCTACGATTTTGTCCATACTGACATGCTTTACATTTTTTACACTTAAAGAAACCCTTGATCTTCAGCCAGTCCAAACTTTTCTCTCCTTGATCTGGTTTGTGAAAGTACCTGTGTGTCAAAAGATCACTCAGGGATGGTGCCTTCCTGTATGTTATGCTAGGGCATTCTATGGTACTATCCCTCAGGTCTTCATCTCTCCTGAGTACGCTCCAGTGGTTCTATATGGCCCGCTTGATGTATTATATAGCATAATGAATCTAAGGCCAGTCTGATCATTATTCTCTCTTTCTTCTCGATTCCTAGCATGAAATAGATGTTCCCTCCTCCGTTTCATATCTCTACACTTGGCATTGTCTAGTACCATCCCTGGATAACATCGTCTCATGAATCTAGCACACATCGCATCCAATTGTTTTAAAAATTCAATGTCCTCGGAGCAATTTAGGATGGGCACTGTTTGCAGCCAGGATACTGTTACAAGCCATTGAATCCTGAAATAAGGTGGTACAGATGTTGTTCTTCTCAATATACACATCTATGTCCAAATAGTCTAGCTCGCTGTTGTTCATAGTCTAAGTGAAGTTTAATTGGAGAGCATTGTTGGTAAGAGACTAAAAAAATCCTCCCGTTCTTCCTTCGCTACTTCCCAAATTAAAAAAAGGCCTTCTATACAGCGTACCCAAACTATCACTTTCTCCATTATCTCTTTATTCTCTTCTGTCCACACAGATATATATCTACAAAAGGTGCTAAGTTCCTTAGAGACAAAACACACTGTGGCTCTGCATCTTTCCCAAGAGTGATTTATTTCATTATTGCAACAATATTCCTCAACACATTTTGGAGCTCTCGGCTCCTTGTTCACGAGTAAATTAACCGCCCATCCTTTCTCGTTTATCACACACCACGTGATTTTCAATGAACATAGAGGAAATAGAAAAAGACTAGTGAGGGTCTTGCCACATGGTTGTTACACAATCTCAAAATTCCTTTAAATAATCACAGAGTACAAAAACTATCATTTCACAATATGATTCATAAAATAAATCAGAATTCATGCATCTTTTCATATTCAAATAACAGTGCGGGTCGACAGGTTTCTATATGATGAAGTTGTTACATATATTAAGGGTTATTTATTTGTAATTCAAGTTATATTTATAGTATTTATAGTTACATATATAGGAATGTTGTTGCCATGAAATAAATCATGCTTGGGAAAGCAGCAGAGCTGCGGTGTGTTTTGTCTCTGAGGAACTTAGCGCTTTTTGTGGATATGCAGGGGACCGCTACCCCGCCGCGAGCTTACTGTGGAAAAGAGCTTAGCAGACAGCGACCATTTGTTGTGGAATATATATATATATGGTCCAGTTGAAGGCATATCGCCGAAACGCGTAGACCGTTTGTATCCCCTACCTTGGAGATGGAATAAATTATAAGAAAAATCCAACCTGCTTCGAGTCCTGATTGGGGTGCTGTGGATGCCTGTTACTACCGGACGGGTAGTTTTGGTGAATTCCTTAATATATATATATATTCACTGAAAAAACCATAGGTTTCACACATGTTATAGTTAGCGGAAATTTTACTGATAAAAAACCAATGAAATTCCCCCGTTATAGTTAGTGTAGGCAACTATAACTCACGCGACCGCAATCCTCTGCTGATGCTAATACTGTATTTAGACACTTATTTGCCCATGTCTTCTTCCATACATTTTTAGCTATACATATATTACAAATATTTTTTTTTCATAAAGACACATATGTCATCAGCAGAAGATTGCGGTCGCGTGAGTTATAGTTGCCTGCACTAACTATAACGGGGGAATTTCATTGGTTTTTTATCAGTAAAATTTCCGCGCGCCGCGCGCCCACTTTACGCAGTTAGTGCCGTGCACGCACGGTGGGCACTCGGTGCGCTACGCGCACCGCGTGCCCACGTTACGCTAGATGGTCCATGTACGCACGATGCGCTTCGCGCACCGTGCGCACATGGAGGACATATGATGCACTTCGTTTTGAAAGGTAATATTTTAATTTTTCGTATATTTTATAAGCCATGCACAAATGGTGCCCTTCGGGCACCATTTGCACACGGGGTGGAGAGAGTGTGGATAATTTTTTTTTTTATTATTATTTTTTTTAATATTTTAGTTTATCTCAGGTGTAATACGCCATGCTCAATTGGTGCCCTTCGGGCACCAATTGCACACGGGGTGGAGAGAGTGTGGATAATTTTATTTTTTTTTACATTTTTTACCGTACGCGTATGGTAAGCATAATCGGCGAAATTACCGAAAAAATAAAAATTCCGTTTTTGGCCTTGGGGGATCTTTGGGGACTCCCTCAACATGGCTATGTGTGTGGGAGCTGTCTAAACAGCCCCTTTACATGTTTTTGGGCTTTATATTTTAAAAATCACTCTCAGTGCGAGAGAGAAAATGGCGGCCGCCGCTTCCTGGTTTCGGCCGATTCGAATGTTTACTTAGATCTAAGAGCCAATCAGAATCGCGCTCGCGCACGCCACCGTACGCGTACGGTAAGCGTACCGTAAGCGCACCGTAAGCTGGCTCAGATATATATATTGATTTAAAGGCTATTTTCTCAGAATCTACTGAACAGATTTACACCAAACCTACAAAAGGCACTTCCTTGACCTGAGGACTACCTCTCTGCCAAATTTCTAGTAATTCTGTTCAGCCGTTCGGGCTGTAGCCCTGTCTAAAGGTCCTATGGAAAAATGCATGGGAAAAACGCGTTTTGGGACCCCCCTTTTATCTCAGCCCCCGCTTGACGAATCCCCCCGAGACTTTCAGGGTAGGAGCGGAGCGTAGCGCCCCACCTATTTTGAAAAATTCGCGAGGATTCGTCGACCGGCGCCAAAGTTATTCAAAATAGAATGTTGCGGATTTCCTATGGAAACGTGGTCCTAACTATAACTACCTACTGGCGACCGCCAGTAGGTAATATATATACACCCTTATTCATGCACTAAAAAACATGAACTGCAAATTTTGCAATTATGCCGATGATATCCAACAACTGTTCGAGCTTGACAACTCCCCTGTGCATAGGAATCCTTACAACAAACCATACATTTTAACCCCGATTGGATGAACAGTAACCATCTTAAACTTAAGGGGACAAATGCGAGATTGTTACTATGAAAAGCAAGATTGATTACTGGAATGCCTCCTTCTGGCCTCCTGACATGGAAGACACCCTCCGTCCCCTAAGGAATCCGTACAAAGCTTTGGTGTTCTTATCAATGGCGAGTTATCAATGAAACCACAGATAGCTGCAGTGATAAACTGTTGCTTTCTATTGATCTGCAGAATAAGGAACATTTCTAAGTTCCTCACCTTAGATGTTCTCATCCAAGTTGTAATTGCCTTGGTCATATTTTTACAAGACTATTATAATTCTCTCTATGCTAGTCTTCCTAAGACTCTTCTTCACAGGTTCCAAATAGTTACAATTTCAGGCTGCCCGCCTAATAGTTCGGCAACCCAAACACAGTCATATCACCGCCTTATTGAGGGATCTCCATTGGCTGCCCTTGGAACACAAGATTTTTTTTCAAAATAGGCAGCATCATTCTTAAATCTCTTGACGAGAAAAGTCCTGCATTCATCACTTTTCCACTTTTGCAATATGCACCAAACAGGACACTGCTTTCATCCTCTAAGAACCTCTTGTTGGTACCTGACTTAAAAATAAACTGAAAATAGGTGGTTCCTGATTTTCTGTCCTTGCCCCCTGCATTTGGAACTCTTTTCCTCTTGAGATACGAATAGCCTTGAGCTATAATAAATTCAGACAATCTCTTAAAACCTGGCTTTTCCGGCATGCACATAATTAAAGTTTCTCTTTCTCGGCAATCTGTTTGGTCAGTCCTCTTGTGCTACAGAATCATGAAACTATTTGGTGTATGTACATTTAACAAATGTCCATAAAAAAAAAAAAGTGGCACAGAGAAAGAGAGAAGAGGTAGTTGTTTTTGAGGATTGAAAAATACATATGAAATTGTGGCATGAGTTTTAGAGGAAGATTTTGTGAGAAACATAAATGCATGAGGCTGGTCCCAGAGTGAAGGAGAGGAAGGTTTATGTGTACTTGTTGGTGTAGTGGTTGCGGGCATTAACTATGAGTGCTTTTGACAAGGGTTTAAACCCCACCTAAAAGGGCCACATGCATCAACCAATTTTGCGTTCGCAAATGGGCTAATTTAAAGAATCGGCCCGTTTGCGAACGCAAAAAAAGGCTTTTTACATGTATCAAACCCTATTTTGCGATTCGGTAACCTGTTACCAAATCACAAAATGGGTTAGCTATTTGCTATTTGAAAGGGGCATGTTTAAGGCATCTCTTCCAAATAGCGAATCGCAGCGGTATGTATGAATGTTTTGTGGCCATGAAAGGGGTCGCAAAACATTCGCAACTTACGGCCAACTTCAAGTTGGTGGTAACCCATATACAAATGGGAAGGGATCCACAAGGGGCCCCTTCCCCTTTGGGAATGGTGGTGAAAAGCTTTTTAAGAGCAGGCAGAGGTCCCATGGCACAGGGTGATGTAAAACCTATAATACATATACCCCCCAGCCTCTGAACAGCACTGACATCAACTGCACTTCTCATTTGCACTACAACGTTCTGGTGTCATGAAGCACATTCCACTCACTAAAAAGATTCAGTTCAGAAAAGAGCCAGACATAAGTAGTGGGTGACATCTTTGGCGCCATGATTCCCAACATAGGAGTAGGTTTAAATGACCAGAAGAATAGAAAGCTGTCTACATTGGTTGGCCATCTTGCAACCAATAGAGAGGGTGTGCCGACTGCTATTAATAAAGAACTTGTGGTAATTTGGACGATGGTTTTGCAGAACAGGCTTGATTTACATAACTTACTCGCAAAACAAGTCATAGTCTTTCGCATTTTATTTGTCCAACTGTGCTGCACATATGTGCCTAGCAAGAGTAGTGAAATTAATACATTTGTCACTAACATTACTGAGGTTCCTAAAAAAAAAAAAGAGTTGTAAGAAACAGGTGGCTGGTAAGCTATAGGGAAAGGATTTTCTGCAGCTGGTAGATCGCTTAGTAGTGGCATTGGTAATGGATTATTAGTAACTATATTGATTGCCATACTAATCATTGCAGTCTTTGTGAAATCCTTATTTCTTTTCCTAAGGGGAATTAAACTAATGGCTGCCAAGAACGGATCAAAATGCAAGGGAGAAGAACTGGTGACAAAGGGGAATAGAAGAAAAAGAAAGAGAAAAGCAGGAACTTGAGGAGATGTAGAATCATATTTATGTCGAATGATAAAGGGACCTAAAAGAGTCCTGACGTAAGCAGAAAATGCCAATCACTGGTATATGGAATAAGGTTTCAAGGGATGTAATGTGTGATGCCTCTTTGAGACATCAGAGGGGGAATTGGTGGTGTATATTATTAAACACTTTGTAAAAACATTTAAATTAACCTGCAAACCGCAATAAATATAGTGTGTGATTTGCACATAAATGTTGACCAATAGTTCCTGTAAGCCTTGATTTAAAATAGCTCATGTTAAGTTGCAATGCTTTGCAGTCTTCTGTGTATTTTTCTTTTTCTTTTTTCAGGAGCCAAGCTGGACCAGTCAATGTTAATTAAAATGCATTATGTTTTCTTTTTTCTTTTTGGGAATGTTTATCTGCGTGTGTTCCTTGGAGAGCTGAATAATGAACTCTGCACCTGCAAAAAGGAACGTTTTGAACGAATTGTATCATCCCAATATCTCCACTGCGCAGTAACTAGGAAAAAGACTGAAACTGTTATCACAAAATGCTCGATCCTAATTGGTTCTCTTCATGGAAATCCTAAGGCGTTGCCTTAAACTTAGAAAGCATGCTTTAAGCCATGCATTGCTGAGTTAGTTAGATCAAGTGCCTTTCCACTCTCCTTTAAAGTATACACTTATTTTGCCCCCTTTACAGCTGGTCTATGCTCCTGCCCGAAAGAGTTAGACTATTTGGCAAATCCTTTCTCGCTTCACTGAAGGAATCTTTATTTGATTCCGCCTTTAGATATTTTATTTTGCTAACACCTTTTCCCTGACTTAGCACCAATTTACCTAACTTCTCTAGTTTAGCGAATTAGGGAACTTTCCCTTCATTGGAAAAGTAGCCTGTTTTGATTTGCACTAAAGATCTGCAGGGTGCAAATCGACAGTATCATGTGCGTATCCCTGCCCTCTCACTCCTGCCCACTGTGGTCCATTGTGCTACCCCATTTGCATGCCCTCCCATGGTCAGCTTTCAGCCACTTTCCCCTATCCCCCATCCCTCCGCCATCCGTTGTCCATGTGCACGCCCCTGCACCATTTTGCCTGCTCTCTGCAACCTGTTTTTGAGGGTCACAAAAAGGAGCACATATAAAGAGGGATAACAGACTTAAATCATTTTTTTGTGGTTTTAAACTTATTTTAAGAATTCTTGTGAGTTCTCAGTGATTTTACCATGTCCTCGTCTGCAATTTGATGAGCCACTTCTGAAAGAAAACTGTTTCCTCTCATAATTTTCTCAAATTCACAATATCTTCCTCAGCCATGTGAGAATCACATCTAAACTACTAAGTAAAACACACACTTCCAAATGCCATACATGTCAACACACCCGATTCAGGTAGGCGACTCCCGGTTTGTAAATCCCAAAATAGTTTATTTTAGCAGTCTCCCGTCTAAAATTGCCTTAGGTTCAATACAATTCAATGAGGAAAATAAATTATTCCTGCTTCTTCCTTCCAAATGTTGGCATGTATGAACTTCAGCATCAGCCGGTCAGTTGATTCCCCAGTGCTCTACTGCAGCCTCCCACAGTGTTCTAATGAGGAACTGCAGCGCTAGCATTCTTTTTCATGGCAAAAAAAAACCATGTGGCACACCTGAAGCCATAGTGATTAAATCTAAGCTATAAAATTTAAAACATTTCCTTTGGAAATTAACAAAACAAGGTGGATTGTTTTGCCACAGAAGTTATGGTTAGTGTTGAAGAAAGCAAATTGAGGACACCTTTTTTAAGAGTTCTCAAATATTTTCCTCATCCATTTTAGTAAAACATTCAGACTGAAACCTATACTTTCAGCACCAGTAGCAGCCTGCCAGTTAAATGCCTGGTGATCAACTACAGCTTTAGACAGTGTTGCAATGAGCAACTAAAGTGCTAACATTCTGTATATATGACAACAGTGTGACACACCTGAGCACCATCTTGATCCAATCACAATCAGAACTGCAATAAACATTTTCATTTATGAAGCTAAACCACAAAGAAATAGGAAAAGTGAGCACATGCGGCAAACCTACTCTACGGCACCTACCTCTAAGTATCCTATAGTAGGAATTTGATTAGTAAATTTACTGTCCTTTAGTTAAGGTTGACACCTTTCCTTGAGAGAAATACTGCTCATTTTTGTATTTTTTAAGTGCCTGCAAAGGCCTGGACGTGATACTAAATAGGACTGTACACAAAATCGTATGTATTCATTCATGACATGACTTTTCTGACTTTGTTTACTTTATTTATTGCTAACGGATCATTAACACAGTTCTAGGACTCATTTAAAACTGTTGTCTATTTACATGTACATTTGACATCTGTAGAGGTCAGGGCAAAAATGCCGGCTTTTCCTGATTTTGCTTGTTTTTGTACCGGCCGAGACATCAAAATACCAGTGGTGCTCGTAGAAAACCAACCGGGTGGCAACCTTAAAAGATAGGAAGAGACTTTGACTGGACTTAGAAATATAAAACCAATTGTACGGGCTGGATATATATGGAAGAGCGACTTTGGGGCCACCTCACTTATTCCTAAATTGTGAATTGACCCTAAATCAAATAAAATTCACATACAGTTTGTACAAATAGAAAGGACTATGTTCTATTTGGATTTTTATGAATAGGGAGAGGGACATTCCAGGACCTATTCACAAAGGCATTTATGGGTACATGAAGTAGTGCTTCTGTAGTACCACTTTGTGTACTCATAAATGCCTTTGTGGGATAGTCACACAGATTTTTGTGCTCTATGTTTAAACAACAAACCTTTAATACAACAACTGTTATTTTTCGTGAAAGAAAAGAAAGCAGACAACTTTGTTTGAAAAATATTATTCTTAAGCAGAGTGTGGAAATACAGGGCACTTTAGAAATAAAAGAATGGGGTTGATGCATATCACAGACACCTCCAGGGAACATACCTGTCCTTGGGGCACAGGCCGTAGTTGGAATGGTCAAACCAGGAGTTCATCTTCCGGGTGTTCAACCAGATGGCAATGGAGGTGGGCAGGGAATTCCGAAACCAATTCTTAAAGCGGGTGTTGAACACCATGTCCCATGGATAGCCCCTGTCGTACACCCGACTGATTACCCAGGAACCACTCCTGGTGCTTAAGAAGACCTGTAGAAAACAGACAATCATTCAAGGCTAGTTTGAAGAGTTGACTTATCTTGCAACTTTAACAGAATTCCTCCAAGGATTGATTTACAACACAGATCTTTTTTCCAAAGAATAGATGAAGCATATTCATGCCAGCTTACTCTAGCAGGATGATGTTGACCTCCTCCCTCCTCTACTACCTGGTTTATGTGAGTATTTGTGACTAAGAAAAATGGTTTTGGTTGAATGGATGAGCAGATGAAGACCTTTGAAACATGAGCTGAACTGGTCTCTTTGATGGAGGCCCTTGTGAAGTATTGAGTAATGCTTTTGGAAGGTTCCTCGGTGTTGGGGGTTGATTATTAGTCTGTCTTGAGCAAGCAGGAGTTGGTCTGGATGTAAGCAGGCATATGTTGACCTTGTGTCCTTGGAACACAATGTTACTATTCATAGGTTTTTATTTAACAAATCAACACATACTGCTGCTAATGCTCTTCCAGGGTGGGTTAGAGAGCGAACCAAGGCTAAACTACTTCCTAAGACACCGGACTGTCCCTTAACGCTGAACATGTCTTACTTGCACCAGAATGGAGAAAGAGCAAAATGCTACATCTCCTACGGTGGAAAAAATCCTAGCGCCGTGCCTCTAGAAATGCTAAACAATTGAACCAATCTGTCAGAAACTGGGTGTTGGTTGAGTAGTGTGGGAGGCCTTCTCAGGCAGATTGTGTCATAATGACAATCTTATGGGAACTGATTAGAATGTTTGATTCATTTTTTATTCCAGTTACCCCTGATGGAGGGCTGTAGAGCCCGAAATGCATTGGGTGAAAAACATATGAGGCTGACCAGGATGAATTGGTAATCCCTAAGTGCCACTGATAAAGCCTGGATAAGCATGCCAGAGGCATTTGAAAAAAATATGGAATAACTCTGCCTTTCAAGTGAATGGATAAAAAATGGATAAAGTTGAAAATACAAATAAAATATATGAATTAAACACAGATTACTAGAGGAACATTGATTTATTATAAAGAAAAAAGTTTTGTCTCAAGGCTGTGCATCGGATTATTGGCTCATGAGGACGTAGGATATATACTGTGAACTTTCTAAAAGTGCCATTTTCGGAACTGTAACTTAAAATCTGACTTTACCATTTAGGAGGATTTTAAATTACAATTCCTTAGACATCACACATGATATTTCTTCCTGTTCTCAATCAAAATGTATCACTTATTAAATGTACTAAGATAATCCAATGTTATCTGATAGGAGAGGTAGTCTCACAGTAGAGAAAATGAATATAGGAGTTTTTCACTACAAGGACAAGTAAAACCTAAAAAAGTATGTGTCCAACCACTTAAAAAATAATGCACCCCGCCCTATATGCTGTTTAGGGCCAAACCTAAGGGCTACTTCTTTTTATTAAAAAGGGAGTTTAAGCTTGGCAAAAGTTTATTTTTCTAAGTCGAATTGGAGTTTAAAACTGCCCACAGGCTGCAATGGCAGGCCTTGTTATCTACCCCAACCTAGGCCTAAGTAGCAAAAGACCTTTGTCCTTGCTCTGCATAATGGTTCTAGCACTGACCTTTTACCCCATTATGTGCTGAATAAATGTCAGTTGATTTCCTTGAAACTAGCCTCATTTATTATGCATGAGGATTCTTCGAAAGTTCCCTGCACATGACGTGGATCACTGACATAATATCCACTACAAAAATATAGACTTACAAAAATATCGATGCCAAAATATAGAATACCAAAATATCGAATTCCTATCTCCAAACAGGAAAGTACAAAAATATCGAATCCAAAATATCGTTGTAAATAATATAGTTAGACAAAATATCGAATTTTTTAAATGTTTTAAAAGTAATGTTAAATTAATGAAATAATACATATAATTAACTGACACATACTTAAAAATACTTAAATAACAGTAAAATTAATGAATAATTAAAGTAAGTAAAAAAAAAAAATGAATACATATATATTAACGTAATAATAATTAAAAATATTCAATATTTTCTGCGTAGGATAGCGGGCAGGTAAAATTTACTATTACCACTCCAGTAAGTGCAATAGTAGGGAAAGCGTTGGATAGCGGGAGGGTAAAAATTACTATTCCCACTCCAGAGAATGCAACAGTAGGGAAAGCGTTGGATAGCGGGAGGGTAAAATTACTATTCCCACTCCAGAGAGTGCAATAATAGGGAAAACATTGGATAGCGTAGGGGTAAAAATTACTATTCCCACTCCAAAGAGTGCAACAGTAGGGAAAGCGTTGGATAGCGGGAGGGTAAAAATTACAATTCCCACTCCAGTGAGTGCAACAGTAGGGAAAGCATTGGATAGCGTAGGGGTAATAATTACTATTCCCACTCCAGAGAGTGCAACAGTAGGGAAAGCGTTGGATAGCGGGAGTGTCAAATTTACTATTCCCACTCCAGTGACTGCAACAGTAGGGAAAGCGTTGGATAGCGGTAGGGTAAAAATTACTATTCCCACTCCAGAGAATGCAACAGTAGGGAAAGTGTTGGTTAGCGGGAGGGTAAAAATTACTATTCCCACTCCAGAGAGTGCAATAATAGGGAAACCATTGGATAGCGTAGGGGCAAAAATTACTATTCCCACTCCAGAGAGTGCAACAGTAGGGAAAGCGTTGGATAGCGGGAGTGTAAAATTTACTATTCCTACTCCAGTGAGTGCAACAGTACAGAAAGCGTTGGATAGCGTAGGGGTAAAAATTACTATTCCCACTCCAGAGAGTGCAACAGTAGGGAAAGCATTGGATAGCGTGGGGGTAAAAATTACTATTCCCACTCCAGAGAGTGCAACAGTAGGGAAAGCGTTGGATAGGGGGAGGGTCAAATTTACTATTCCCACTCCAGTGACTGCAACAGTAGGGAAAGCGTTGCATAGCGGGAGGGTAAAATTTACTATTCCCACTCCAGAGAATGCAACAGTAGGGAAAGCGTTGGATAGCGGGAGGGAAAAAATTACTATTCCCACTCCAGAGAGTGCAATAATAGGGAAAGCATTGGATAGCGTAGGGGTAAAAATTACTATTCCCACTCCAGAGAGTGCAACAGTAGGGAAAGTGTTGGATAGCGTGAGAGTAAAATTTACTATTCCCACTCCAGTGAGTGCAACAGTAGGGAAAGCATTGGATAGCGTAGGGGTAAAAATTACTATTCCCACTCCAGTGAGTGCAACAGTAGGGAAAGCGTTGGATAGCGGAAGGGTAAATATTACTATTCCCACACCAAAGAGTGCAACAGTAGGGAAACCATTGGATAGAGTAGGGATAAAAATTACTAATCCCACTCCAGAGAGTGCAACAGTAGGGAAAGCGTTGGATAGCGGGAGTTCAAAATTTACTATTCCCACTCCAGTGATTACAACAGTAGAGAAAACGTTAAATGGCGTAGGGGTAAAAATTACTTTTCCCACTCCAAAGAGTGCAACAGTAGGGAAAGCGTTGGATAGCGTAGGGATAAAAATTACTATTCCCACTCCAGAGAGTGCAACAGTAGAGAAAGCGTTGGATAGCGGGAGAGTAAAATTTACTATTCCCACTCCAGTGAGTGCAACAGTAGGGAAAGCATTGGATAGCGTAGGGGTAAAAATTACTATTCCCACTCCAGAGAGCGTAGGGATAAAAATTACTATTCCCACTCCAGAGAGTGCAACAGTAGGGAAAGCGTTGGATAGCGTAGGGGTAAAAATTACTATTCCCACTCCAGAGAGTGCAACAGTAGGGAAAGCGTTGGATAGCGGGAGGGTCAAATTTACTATTCCCACTCCAGTGAGGGCAACAGTAGAGAAAGCATTGGATAGCGGGAGGGTAAAAATTGCTATTCACACTCCAGAGAGTGCAATAATAGGGAAAGCATTGGATAGCGTAGGGGTAAAAATTACTATTCCCACTCAAGTAAGTGCAATAGTAGAGAAAATAATAAATGTATTTTTTTTTATTAATTAATTATTAATACAAAAACAAGTATTACAATTAATTACCAATCACACAAGAATTGATTATTTATAAATACCAATACATTTTTGTTTAATTAATTAACTATTAATAATTAATTAACAACCAATTGTTTTTCAATAACAAACATTAATAAATGCAAATAATACCAATTAATAATTAATTTATAATATATTAATTAACGATATACACAAATAAATTAAATAATTATTTATTTACAATTATATTACTTCCCACCATATTCCCCTATAAACACACTGCCCGCTACAAATATTAAATGAATACAATTAACATAATTATCAATTAAACAATTAATACAAATTAATTACCAATAATTACTAATTATTTACCAATTAATAATTCATCAACAACCAATTAATTTTCAATACCAATTAATAATTAACTAATAACAATTAAATTACTTCCCACCCTATTACCCTATAAACCCACAACCCGCTACAGAAGTAAAACGCAAAATTAAATTAAAAATAATTAATAATTCCTATAAATTATTATTTAATAATCTATAATTAAATTACTTCCCACCCTATATTCCCCTATAAACCCACAACCCGCTACAGAAGTAAGACGCAAAATTAAATTAAAAATAATTAATAATTCCTATAAATTATTATTGAATGTACTATAATTAAATTACTTCCCACCCTACTCCCCTATAAACCCACAACCCGCTACGGAATAAAATTACAAAAAAATAAAAAAACATAAAATTCATTAATTTTAAAATATTCTAACATACATTCCAATATTAATACATACTTTTAACACATATACTAACACTTAAAACACTATAAAAAATTCGATATTTTTAACAACTATATTATGACTGTCGATATTACTTACTTCTATATTATTGCAATCGATATTTCTTACCTGTTTTTCGATATTCTTCACCACTATATTTTTGCAAGTCGATATTCTGTCCATTCGATATTAAAAACTCTATATTCTGGCTACTCGATATTTTTTTTTCGATATTATGTCTAGTTACCCATGACGTACATAACAGGATTAACATGCTCTGTATAAAAGTCATGGTCCTCTTCATCCTAGGGTGATAGAACTACTTTGCATAATTGCAGGTATTTAGTCTCAGTTACATAATTATACTCACAACATATTGATTGTGATAGGAACGCCGAGGCTATCTTTATGGTATAAAAGAAACATACAATCACTAGATAGACAGAGACCACGCTTCCACGCTGACACTGGGTCCTGCATGCTGAAGTTTCAACACGCAGCGGTCTGACATCCCTTGCGAGTGCCCAACTCGAGACCAAGGCGGGGTCCTTCGTTCTCTCCCATCAGGTAATGGGGTTGGCTCTTTCCTAGGTGATTATTGTCTTTACACTCACATACATGCTAGGTACACTTAGGTAGGGTCCGCATAGTAGGAATACGCTTGATTATTGTCATGTCTATATGACTGCATATATGTTCTTTATTTTAGCACCATGGAAGAATTCTACCTTCTATTTACTCTGTTGGTGCTTGTAATCTCTTACATTTGCTTCTGTCTTATGATTGTCGCAGCAGACCTGTTATATACTAGAATGACGCTGGTTCAATAATTGCATATTGAAAATGTCCCCAATATTTATTCTGTGTATCTCTCTGAGACCAAGTGAGCACGAGTGACTGAGCGAAAGTACTGTACTGTTTCCACGATCCCTCAAAGATCAAGAGTTGTCATGTTCGATGGTTGCCAGAAACTATTCGCTCCTTGGTAAGGTTAGGGGGCGTATGGTGTCACTGTGAGCTAGCTGGTCTAAAGGTTAACATATCCTTTGGGGATGTCCGAAACCAGTCTATACACCAATCCCTTAGTTTATGTTGTCCAAACGCGTAGATCCTACGTATTTTTAGGAACTACACAACATGGTGCCGCCAACGATGATTTGGTTCTTATTTAACTAACAAATCTAAGTAGTTCAGTTGTGCTTTCTCTGAGACCCCTACATTTACCCAGAGATGTCTGGAGTAGGAAGGGAAATAAGCCGCAGCTGAGTAGGTATATCCTATGTATTGGCTGTATTATGTTTTTCAAGCTTGAAGGATTATAGTTATTTTCATGATGCGAAGGAAACATTGCATGTCCTACCCTCACATCCACTTCTGTATTTAAATATTATCCTTAATGTTTCCTTTAATAAATCAACTCCACGATAAGAGGTAATTTTAATTCACCCTTATATGAACAGAGCCTTGCAAACCTCTTGGGATCAGCTCCTGGTGGAGGCACAAGAAAGACCCTATGATGAGGCTACCAACCATAATTGCGCTGATGGCAAAACACATACCAATGGTGGAAAATGGCTGTTGAGAGTACCATAGATTTTTCATCAAGATCCCGCCAGACCTAGATGCCCCACTCTATTTGTGATTGTTTTGCCAAATGACTAGAAGCTGAGTAGAACCACTAGACACTTCTACTTCCCTCCCTTGATATATTGTAGGATTATAGTACTCCACACTGAGCAAACCATTACCTCTTTTCCTTTCTACTTCCTTCCACAATGTCTGTCCAAGACAGTGTTGCAAATGAAGGGGAAGAAGAGCTTGAAGGTGCTCCTAACATTACGGAAATTTGCAGGCATGCAATTACTTTGAAATTAGTAGACTACGGCCTCCCAGGATTGGGTGGAAATGTTACCTTTGTGATTGAGGCACACAAGGCATTCAGAACTGAGGTATTCTATTCTTGGGTTAGATTTCCCACCTGAGGATGCACGCACACACTTGTTTATACATACATTGAAGATGAGACACCTGAAGAATACTCTCCATACATGGACATAGAAGTCCTGTTAACCTACCAAGAACATATAAATTGGTTTAAAGGTGCCCTCCCTCACACCACAACAAATGTGAGACTCGGTCCGCTCAGCAGTAACAGAGAGACTTGGCCGGTCCTAGCTGCTTACCCTCCGCATTCAGAGATTGATACATTGCCAGCAGCAGATTTACGTACAATTTGCAGAGACATAGTGCAAGTATAGAGAAACCTTACACAGTGTGTAATCCGAACACTTACATTTCAGTCTGCAAGGGTTACTCAAGCTGGTCAACCTCAAATGACTATGACAAAGATCAGCCCCAAATGCTGAACGCAATTATGGGAAGAAAGCCCCCTAAACATGAAGAAATTTCGTTCAGGACAGCACAGAAAATAGCACAGCTTGAAGCAGTATTTCCCCTTACGGGTCTGCAGGAAAAACATAAAATACTAACGATTTGCTTGCCAATGTGGATAGCTCCCCCGATAGAGGATTGTACCACTTGAGGCACAGTTATCACTGCCTTTTATACCAGAACTCATAGTACCCCCTCAATAGCAGTTATACCTGATGTATTGAAAGAAATACAGAATGAGCCAAAGCAGAGGCTGCTCTGGACTTGGGGATGAAATTTATTGGCAATTTTTTCCAGGTATCAACAATTATGTTAGGTAACATAAAGACCGAGGCAGCAGTGGTGGCTATACGCAAATGCCTGAGGGTAGTCAGTCCTGCAAAACAAGAGCGAGAACTATCTAAGATTATCGAAGAAACCAATGCTTCGCTGGGTAGAGATAACTTGGTAGCTAGACCTGTGAAACCACAAGTAACAGGTAATCCTGAAAAGGATAACTCAAAGCAAATACCTGATTCGTCTAAAAAGAAATGGGATACCAAACAATCAAAAACATAATAAGCAAAATTCATCCCAATCATGGGGTGGGCATCCTCAACAGGAGCCCTCTGATAGAAGATATAATCTTAGAAACTGTGATAATATTAAAAAACCTAACAGGTATCAGGATACTGATGCATGTTCCTCTCGTTTCAGTCTGGGTTCATCCATAAACTTGGAGAGGGTAGGACAGTCAGAACACAGATCAGAAGTGCGAGTCAAGCCAAAAGACAGACTACATTTTCAAACAATAATATAAACCCAAATCTAAACCTCAATTTAAAAAGAAGAAGGTAGCTGACATTAAAATAAGAAATGCCCAGGGTACTGAGGACTCTAGTACTGAATGGGGAATGGGCTCTGACGATGCTAGACAGTGCAGCAGAAGTAACAAAAGCTCGCCAGAACCTGATGAATTTTCTGGTGATAGTAGTGTTGAATGAACATATCACAGTGGAGACAAGGGTAAGTGTCCCACATCGTTTACACAAAATTACGCTCCAAATGGAGGGGGACATACCCAGGAAAGTAAAATGTCTCTTTTTGGAGAACCTGACATATGGATACAATATCCTTTTGGCTGAAAATGATTGGCGGCCTGAGTTTGTTATGGAGTGCCAAGGTGTGATTGAAAACTGCACCTCTTCCATGAATAATCCTTTGTTTCCTGTAATGAAATCATACCGTCTGGTTTTAGACTACAGGCATTTGAACACATGCACATGAACATTTGCAGTACTGAATGCACACTGTGCCGCATTAATGAATACAATTGTGCGAAATAAATACAAAACAACACTAGATATATCAAATGGATTCTACTGCCAAAATATAGTGCCTGAAAGCAGATATTTGACAGCATTCTCAGCCCTACGCTCTAAACACCAAGGTGCCAATTCCGATCCGGTAAAAACCGGGTACGAACCGTCGGACGGAGCCTTTTCTCCGTCCGACTCGTACCCGGTGCGAAATCCATCCGAAAATGCAAGTACGAATCATACGGAAACACCATTTCCGTACGATTCGAACAAAACACCGACCGAACAGAAACTAAACACAATTCCGATCCTGAAAGGAGCCGACGTGACGTCGGTACGCATCCAGCCTACGTTTCACGAACCAGGAAGTACGATTCGAACCGACGTCATCCCGCACGGAAAATATTTACCGGCTGCCAAAAACTGCCGGGAAATCAGGACGACACACGCAAGGAGCAGCTGGACGCGACGAACAGACATGGACCCGAACCTACGTGCCATCCCTGCCCTCCTAGCAGTCCACCTGGCGTACAGGAACCGACGCAGACGCCGCAGAAGGTCAGCACAACAACCAGGGGCAAAGGGGGGGGCAGGGGCAGGACACACAACACCAACACATGGTACCAAATCACACATGGCCTGGACATACCTGACCATCAGGGCCTGGTCACTTCCAGGGGGTGGGGGCAAGGCCAGCAACGCAAGCGTCCGCCACAACGGAAGTGGATGGTCACGCGAACCGGTACGTACCCTACCCAGGCCGCAAGAGCGTGGGTACGGAACGTACCACGCGTCCCCCTACGTCACTCCAACAATAGCGGTACGGCCCGTACCCACGTCAGAAAGGCCTTGGTACAGCTCGTACCAGCATTGCTGGGGTCATGTAGGGGTACGCGTGGTACGACCCGTAGCCACGCCCCCAAGGCCTGTGTACGGTGCGGACCCCACGGCCCGCAACAATGGTGGGACGCACCGTACCCACACACCAAAGGCATGGGTACGGCCCGTACCCAGGCACGCAGAGCGTGGGCAGGGGTATGTACGGACCGTACCCCCACCCGTGGAAGTACGGCCCGTACCCCCACCCGTGCATGTACGCCCCGAACCCCCACTCGTGTATGTACGCCCCGAACCCCCACCCGTGTATGTACGCCCCGAACCGCCACCCGTGTATGTACGCACCCAAGCGCCACCCGTGTATGTACGCCCCGAACCCCCACCCCACCCTGGTATGTACGCCCCGAACCCCCACCCGTGTATGTACGCACCCAAGCGCCACCCGTGCATGTACGCCCCGAACCCCCACCCCACCCTGGTATGTACGCCCCGAACCCCCAGCCGTGTATGTACGCACCAAACCCCCACCCGTGTATGTACGCACCAAACCACCACACCAGCCGTGTATGTACGCACCAAACCCCCACCCCAGCCGTGTATGTACGCACCGAACCACCACCCGTGTATGTACGCCCCCTAACCCCCCCCAGCCGTGTATGTACGCACCGAACCACCAGCCGTGTATGTACGCCCCCGAACCCCCCCCCAGCCGTGTATGTACGCACCAAACCCCCACCCGTGTATGTACGCACCTAACACCCACCCCAGCCGTGTATGTACGCACCGAACCACCACCCGTGTATGTACGCACCAAACGCCCACCCGTGTATGTACGCCCCCGAACCCCCCCCCAGCCGTGTATGTACGCACCGAACCACCAGCCGTGTATGTACGCACCAAACCCCCACCCCAGCCGTGTATGTACGCACCGAACCACCACCCGTGTATGTACGCACCGAACCACCACCCGTGTATGTACGCCCCCGAACCCCCCCCAGCCGTGTATGTACGCACCAAACCCCCACCCGTGTATGTACGCACCTAACACCCACCCCAGCCGTGTATGTACGCACCAAACCACCACCCGTGTATGTACGCACCAAACGCCCACCCGTGTATGTACGCACCAAACCCCCACCCCAGCCGTGTATGTACGCACCGAACCACCACCCGTGTATGTACGCACCGAACCACCACCCGTGTATGTACGCCCCCGAACCCCCCCCAGCCGTGTATGTACGCACCAAACCCCCACCCGTGTATGTACGCACCTAACACCCACCCCAGCCGTGTATGTACGCACCGAACCACCACCCGTGTATGTACGCCCCCGAACCCCCCCCAGCCGTGTATGTACGCCCCGAACCCCCACCCGTGTATGTACGCACCTAACACCCACCCCAGCCGTGTATGTACGCACCGAACCACCACCCGTGTATGTACGCACCAAACGCCCACCCGTGTATGTACGCACCAAACCACCACACCAGCAGAGTATGTACGCCCCGAACCCCCACCCGTGTATGTACGGACCGAACCCCCACCCCAGCCGTGTATGTACGCACCAAACCACCACCCGTGTATGTACGCACCAAACCACCACCCCAGCCGTGTATGTACGCACCAAACCACCACCCGTGTATGTACGCACCAAACGCCCACCCGTGTATGTACGCACCAAACCCCCACCCCAGCCGTGTATGTACGCACCGAACCACCACCCGTGTATGTACGCACCAAACGCCCACCCGTGTATGTACGCACCAAACCCCCACCCCAGCCGTGTATGTACGCACCGAACCCCCACCCGTGTATGTACGCACCTAACACCCACCCCAGCCGTGTATGTACGCACCAAACCACCACCCGTGTATGTACGCACCAAACGCCCACCCGTGTATGTACGCACCAAACCCCCACCCCAGCCGTGTATGTACGCACCGAACCACCACCCGTGTATGTACGCACCGAACCACCACCCGTGTATGTACGCCCCCGAACCCCCCCCAGCCGTGTATGTACGCACCAAACCCCCACCCGTGTATGTACGCACCTAACACCCACCCCAGCCGTGTATGTACGCACCGAACCACCACCCGTGTATGTACGCCCCCGAACCCCCCCCAGCCGTGTATGTACGCCCCGAACCCCCACCCGTGTATGTACGCACCTAACACCCACCCCAGCCGTGTATGTACGCACCGAACCACCACCCGTGTATGTACGCACCAAACGCCCACCCGTGTATGTACGCACCAAACCACCACACCAGCAGAGTATGTACGCCCCGAACCCCCACCCGTGTATGTACGGACCGAACCCCCACCCCAGCCGTGTATGTACGCACCAAACCACCACCCGTGTATGTACGCACCAAACCACCACCCCAGCCGTGTATGTACGCACCAAACCACCACCCGTGTATGTACGCACCAAACGCCCACCCGTGTATGTACGCACCAAACCCCCACCCCAGCCGTGTATGTACGCACCGAACCACCACCCGTGTATGTACGCACCGAACCACCACCCGTGTATGTACGCCCCCGAACCCCCCCCAGCCGTGTATGTACGCACCAAACCCCCACCCGTGTATGTACGCACCTAACACCCACCCCAGCCGTGTATGTACGCACCGAACCACCACCCGTGTATGTACGCCCCCGAACCCCCCCCAGCCGTGTATGTACGCCCCGAACCCCCACCCGTGTATGTACGCACCTAACACCCACCCCAGCCGTGTATGTACGCACCGAACCACCACCCGTGTATGTACGCACCAAACGCCCACCCGTGTATGTACGCACCAAACCACCACACCAGCAGAGTATGTACGCCCCGAACCCCCACCCGTGTATGTACGGACCGAACCCCCACCCCAGCCGTGTATGTACGCACCAAACCACCACCCGTGTATGTACGCACCAAACCACCACACCAGCCGTGTATGTACGCACCAAACCCCCACCCCAGCCGTGTATGTACGCACCGAACCACCACCCGTGTATGTACGCACCGAACCCCCCCCCAGCCGTGTATGTACGCACCGAACCACCACCCGTGTATGTACGCACCAAACCACCACCCCAGCCGTGTATGTACGCACCAAACCACCACCCGTGTATGTACGCACCAAACCCCCCCCCAGCCGTGTATGTACGCACCGAACCACCACCCGTGTATGTACGCACCAAACCACCACCCCAGCCGTGTATGTACGCACCAAACCACCACCCGTGTATGTACGCACCAAACGCCCACCCGTGTATGTACGCACCAAACCCCCACCCCAGCCGTGTATGTACGCACCGAACCACCACCCGTGTATGTACGCCCCCGAACCCCCCCCAGCCGTGTATGTACGCCCCGAACCCCCACCCGTGTATGTACGCACCAAACACCCACCCGTGTATGTACGCCCCCGAACCCCCCCCCAGCCGTGTATGTACGCACCGAACCACCACCCGTGTATGTACGCACCAAACCACCACCCCAGCCGTGTATGTACGCACCAAACCACCACCCGTGTATGTACGCACCAAACGCCCACCCGTGTATGTACGCACCAAACCACCACACCAGCCGTGTATGTACGCACCAAACCCCCACCCCACCCGTGCATGTACGCACCGAACCTGCTATAAGAATGGGGTGTGCAAAACACCCCCAGCAGTGCCCAGACACAGGAGGGGTGGGTGCAGGGTCCTCCCAGCAGTGCCCAGACACAGGAGGGGTGTGTGCCTATCACTCCCAGCAGTGCCCAGACACAGGAGGGGTGTGTACCTATCACTCCCAGCAGTGCCCAGACATCGGACAATATACCCCATCAACAAGTTCAGTGACCTACAAGGGTGATACCCCAGATGCAGGCGGAGACATCGCTGAGCCAGCATGGCTATATTGAAAGGCAACCCTCACACATCCAGGAAATGTAGACACAGCACAGCACAGCATTTGGGAGACACCCTGCAGGAAAAATGGGCTGGGCCACAGAGGACGGAACACACCTTGGGACAATGTCACCATACAGTGAGAGCAAACATGACCAAATACCATTTGCAGAGACCTTTGTGATGGCACGCAGATGGCAGGGTACACCCCATGAGCAGCACACTCCAACATTTCACAGACCCCTAACACATTATCACCACCCCAACGCAGGGAGCACCAGCACCAACAGCAAGTCCAGGAAAGCATCAGTGTGCAAAACAAAAAGAAAAGGCTTTATTCAGCAGGAAAATATATCAGAGAAAATGTCCACTATGTACAAGGGCCATGGGCCAGCCCAGCAGCAATGTCCGGGGGGGGGGTACACATCGGGACGTGTGTCCCCTAGCTTGGCTGCACAGTTCACAAGTCCATTTCATCCACAGAAGAGGGGGCATCAGGGGGGAGGGTGGAAACAGGCACCGCAGGGACAGGAGGGGAAAGGGTAGGTGTTGTGGGTGCAGGGAGGGATGAATCTGCCACAGGGGGGGTGCCAGCGCCAAAGGTGGAGGACAGAATGGCGCTGCACACGTCGGCAAGTTCCCCCAGCGACTCCCCCGTACCCAATCCAACCACAGGCCCCAAGGAGGGGGGGGGGGCAAAGGGATGGGTCGCAGCGCCACTGGGGGAGGGTGTGGACAGGGTGGGGGACTCAACTCCCCTGGCCGGGTCCCGCCTCCACCGCTTGCGGGGTGGTGTCATCCTGGGGCTGGGGGGCACACTCGCAGTGGATGATGCTGTCACTGACTGTTGGCCAGGAGAGCTAAGGGGAGTGGATTTGGAGGGAGTGGGTTGTGTGGAATGCGGACTCCCACTGTGGCTGCGTGTTCTACGTTTCCCCCCCGACCCAGTGGGTGTGCCTTCCTCACCCTGTGTGTGCGTGACAGGAGGTGTGCGCTTCGACTTCCCTGGTGGTGTGGTGCCTGTGTCTGTTGGGGTGCGTGCACGCTGACGTCTGGATGTGCGTGGGACAGGCACGGGAGTGGGAATTGGGGATGGGGCAGGGGTAGGGGGTGTTACGCAGCGCTGCAGGAGATCCAGTGCTGCAGTCAGTGTGGAGTCTATGGACCTCAGCAACTGCCGTTGGTCAGACTGCGCAGCCGACATGCCCTCCATGTATGCCTCCATCTGGGTCAGCACCTGGGTGTGGGCATGGAGGACATTTAGCATCGCAGTCTGACCAACCTGCAACTGCCTCAGGATGTCCACAGACTCCGCACTCACCGCAGCAGTGGTGACAGGGGCAGGGGGTGCGGTGCCTGGCAGGAAGGAGACATGTGGGGACCGAGCACGGAGGGAAGGGCCACGAGCATGTGGGAGGCCGGTGATGGAACCTGAGGTGGCGGGGGGATGTGGAGGGCTGCCATCAGCTGGGGGGGCAGACTCCGCCACCTCTGGGAGCTCAGCCTCGGACCCGTCTGCGTCATAGTCTGTGTTGGCAGTCAACAGGTCCTCCGCCTCACTCCCTTCGGCCTCCGTGCCACTCCATGTGCCAGACAGGACAGCACTGCTGGTACTGGTGCTCAATCTCTCCTCCCGGTCCGTGCTAGTGTCTCCTTCCGTGTCCCCCGGCGATGCTGTGGGCAAGGTGAAGAGACAGGAGAAAATCAGACACCTGTACACATATGTCACATGAGTCAAATATACATAGGTCACATTGCATAGCCTGAAAAGCAACAGGAGTAACACCTACAAAACAATGTACACATGTAGGCCATGGAACACACAGTTTTTCTACCCACCATGCCACTGAGACACAATGGAGATCATGACACAACAGCAAATCACTGCACCTGAAATTTTAGAGAGGAGTCAGCCTCTGGGGACAAATGTGCACAGCACCTGCACCACACTGCGTCGTCAAAAAGGGATGAGCATGAATCATATCCATTTACTCTTGCCGCATGCTGCAAAGGCAATACATGAAACCAGGCCACACATGACAGGGTCACTGCACCTTGAGCGTATGTCCAGTCAAACATCACACACAGGCTAAACCCAGCAAGGAGGATGAAGCTTCTGACATGTAGGCCTTGTACGCACAAACCACCCACACCTGAGACAATCTCATTGAGACGGAGAAAGTATGTACACCTCTTACTCTGGGATGGAAACACATGGCCTCCACTAATTCATGACTGTAAACACACAGCCCCTGGTGGCCATGTCCACACATCATTGACAGGCAAACATCATCAGATTGTCTCAACAACACACACAGGTAATGCCCACTGTGAGTATGCACAAGCAAAATGGGTCCCCCTGTACAGTGGACACATGTAGCAACCTGTAGGTCCTAACAGTTGAGCCCAGGGTACAATGCCACCCTACGCAACCCATGGCAAAGACACAGTGAATGGCCATATTGTTGGATGACGCACATGATACCTAGGAAGAGGTGCCCCAGGGCACAGTAGTGCCCACACTCCTCCATGGTCCAGGATGGACATGACTGCAAATTAAGCAACCGTCCCTGCACTTAGCAGGCCTCCCACTCAGGCACATCATGTCAGAGGGCACACAATTGGACATGCATGCTGGAAGGCTGTACATTTTGGAGACACACCCCTATGTCGTGATTCACAATCAGTGCCAAGTGACATGGACACCACAATGACTGAAATTGGCCATGGCACACGCAAGGTCCCCATACCTGTGGCACATCACCCCCACACATGATGCTGATAGCATAGGGCACCTGCATGAACTGCCTGCATAAATAACCTTGTGCAAGAGTGGCGACAGACCAGGGAACACATTGCAAGGAGGGGAAGGGAGGGAGTGAGAACAGCACTGTGCTACTTTGTGGAGAAGTTGACGCACTGCACAATCAAACCCTGGCAGTGTATCCATGCAACTGCACACTTACATTGGCTGGGGACACACAACTGACACACATGTACCTACCCCCTTCCTGCTGCTGCCTCTCCTGTAGGCGCCTGTCCATATCGGGGAAGACCACCGCCAGCACACGCTTCTGGATGTGGGTCAGACGACGGCGGCCACGGTTCTTACGGCTCTCAGGTGAGTCCCCCAGCAGGAGCCGTGCAATCCTCCTCGTCCAGCACCGGATGTCCTGCCAGCGTTTCCTCACCTGAGACAGGCTCCGCCTCCGACCCTCTGTACCCCTCACGGCACTGACGGCTTCCCTCCAGATCTCCCCCTTGGCAATGGCGCCTACCTGTGAGGATGCAAAAGAGAGAATACATTAATCCACATGAGCAAAGACACAGAGACACACATATAGAACAATCCTCATTATGAACAGGCCATGGTATGCATGCAACTAATTGCACCTTTGTCATAGGGACATTATCCACTGTGGAAGGCCAAATGCACTACGTGCCAGTGGAAGCACACGGGTGGCATGAGGGGTACCACACACTCACTGACCAGGGATCACACTGTGCCTCACAGGCTACACCAGGATTATGTACAGCACCTCACAGCAGTCACCTGCCCCAGCACACTGATGCTACCTCAGCAGAGTACACAGACACACACAGGTACAGGACAATCACATGGCATTGCCAACTGCGGGTACACACCTCACTCTGCCCATGTGCCAGTAGACGGGGGTGTCACAGGTGTGGGGCTGGCTCAGCACGGCATGCACACAGCACTGCTCCCTGCTCACATCCGATGGCCAGGCCATATCCATCCCTCATGCTGCTTGTGTGCAACACTCCCCATATGCACTCACCCACATGACAGGGGACTAACACACACACCAATGTGCAGGGGACGAACACGGCCTTTGGACACTCACAGCACAGGTACACTGAACAAACACACATCCATGGGTACTGACACCTGTCACACTGGGGGGAACACAGGATCACATCAGGACTGTGGAAACAACATCCCCAGGAGGAGTATGCAGGCAGAATGTGCCATGCACCTTGCATTCATTGTCACAGTAGGCACTATGCAAGTGAGGAGTGCACACAGGAAACACAGCATGCTCTGCATGGGTGACATGAGGCCTTCCACACCCTGGGACCCACTCCAAACAACAGTGCATGTCTGTCACACATGGACACAATGCCAGAAGTCACTGTCACACAAAAGGGGCACAGTCTAAGCTAGTGGAGTCTGCACTCACCTGAACCCCTGGTCGACCATACAGGCTCTGGAACTGTGGGAGGATCACATCTATCAGGGCAAGGTTCTCCTCCTGGGTGAATGGCTGTGACCTCTCCACAGTCCTGGACATGGTGCCAGAGGAATCACTATCAGCAGCAGTGGTAATGGATGAATGGATGTGCAGGCAAGTGCTCTCTCATGGGACCTGGCTGCCTTATATATGCCTGGCTGGCCTGTTCATGTATAGGAGTACAGATTGATTGGTCAGTCACATTAGCATCCTACGTTTCATCCAATCCCTTCAAACCTACCCCAGTGTGTGGCTTTGCATGGTTTCAGTTTTGATAATGATGTCAAGTCAACATCCACATTGCAACAATGTAGATTCTTTCAAACTGACTTCTGCTGTGCACCTGGTGCTCAAAATCAAAAATTTAACTCAGTCTCCATGGCAACCATCAGGCATTTAGGCCCTTATACTTGTCCCTCATGTGTCCCCTATGTGTTTTCATACATTTACACACAGGTACGGTGCGTTCCACGCCCTAGGGCACCCCACAAGCAGTGATACCGACCGTACATGCGCTTGTACGGTCCGGATCACAATATGGGCGCTGGCGTATGCGTACGCCACAGTAGTACGGACTGTACACGCGCTTGTACGGTCCGGATCACAATATGGGCGCTGGCGTATGCGTACGCCACAGTAGTACGGACTGTACACGCGCTTGTACGGTCCGGATCACAATAAGGGCGCTGGCGTATGCGTACGCCACAGTAGTACGGACCGTACAAGCGCGTGTACAGTCCGTACTACTGTGGCGTACGCATACGCCAGCGCCCATATTGTGATCCGGACCGTACAAGCGCGTGTACAGTCCGTACTACTGTGGCGTACGCATACGCCAGCGCCCATATTGTGATCCGGACCGTACAAGCGCGTGTACAGTCCGTACTACTGTGGCGTACGCATACGCCAGCGCCCATATTGTGATCCGGACCGTACAAGCGCGTGTACAGTCCGTACTACTGTGGCGTACGCATACGCCAGCGCCCATATTGTGATCCGGACCGTACAAGCGCGTGTACAGTCCGTACTACTGTGGCGTACGCATACGCCAGCGCCCATATTGTGATCCGGACCGTACAAGCGCGTGTACAGTCCGTACTACTGTGGCGTACGCATACGCCAGCGCCCATATTGTGATCCGGACCGTACAAGCGCGTGTACAGTCCGTACTACTGTGGCGTACGCATACGCCAGCGGCAATATTGGCCCAGGGACCCTATACACGCGCTCCGAGCGTATGTACGGTGCGTATTACAACTGTCAGTGGTGACAGGCGGCACACAGACAGGAATGGAGCGGACAGGTATTGCCAAGGGTGGACACCAATGCATTGTCTGTGCAATACCACCTGTGTGTGACACAGGTGTGTCAGGATGTGATGTGGCACTTTACCCCTGAGGTGTGGGCAAAGCACATGTACGATGAGCTGTGTACACATGTCGTGTGTGATGGTGCGCATTGTACCACACATCCCCTGCACTCCTTTGACATGTGTGCATGTCGTACACACTAGTGGAGCCATGAGTCACTTGCATGTCCCAGTCACGGACACCCGCACCTGTCCCCTGATGCCAGGTACACGGAATATTACATATGACACGTGTATGGCTGCGTTGCATGCTGCAACCATGTCATGTGTGTGGCATGTCTTTCCATGATTTTGCTGTAGGTGTGTGATTCAATGTGTCAGCAGTTGCTGCTGCCAACATGTGTCTGTGTGTCGATGGGCATGGCACACTGTTCCGCACACCAGCCCACATATGTGATTTGCCATGAGGTGTGTATGTATCCAACTACACGGAGTATCAACACAAGTACATATCCACATGCTCCCTATGTATGTTCTGTCTCGACATGTACTCCTCAAAGGCAATGTGTGTGGCCTGTCCTATTCCTATGACATGTGACCAGTGCATATCGCATCCAACTACCTGTCTGTACCATACGCATACTACTTCTGCACATGTGTGGATGTCTGTGAATCCTGTGATGCGTGTGCATGTTCACTTACACTGGCCCACAGCTAGTCTCATGCCATGTCATCGTGATCTTGCCCCCCTCCGTTAGTGGCTGTCCCTTGGTAGGAGTGTAACCTGACTGGCGTTCGTGTCCAGGAACTGTGGCACAGACCTGACTCACAACGTGGCATATGTGTATTGGCTGTGTAACATGTGCTCAGTGCATTGACGATGTTGTTGTACAGTGCTCACTCTTAGGTGTTCCTTCCATTTCACTGCAGGGCTCCGCCTCTCCCTCGACGTATGCCAGACATTGCTGCCCTGCATGAACGGGACTGTATACGCCGCTACAGATTCAGCCAACGGTTGATTGATGAGTTGACTGGCCGGCTGGAAGCACAACTCCTCCCGCGCCACAGGTATCCAAGTGCACTGACACCCAAGTTGAAGGTGATGGCAGCCCTACATTTCCTTGCCACGGGTACGTTCCAACATACCATTGCTGATGTCGGGGGCATGTCCCAGACGATGTTCAGCCGTGTTCTGCATGATTTCTTAGAGGCCATGTTGTTTCACCTGGATGAGTACATTAAATTCCCAAATCGTGAGCAGTTGACAGATGTCAAGCGTGAGTTCTATGCCCTGGGAGGGATGCCCCATGTCATTGGGTCCATAGATGGGACACATGTTGCGTTGGTACCACCACAGGCACAGGAGGTGGTGTATAGGAATCGCAAACATTATCACTCCATTAATGCCCTTGTGGTGTGTCTGTCCAACATGGTGATTTCACATGTCTGTGTTCGCTTTCCAGGATCAGCACACGATGCCTTCATCATGAGGCGTAGCAGGGTGCCAGAAATGATGCTGCAGCTGCGGAACGAGCGAGCATGTATTGTTGGTGGGTAGACTCTGGCAGTTCAGTGTTTGGCGTCATCTTCCAATCTCACTGCCTGTGCTGACACACTTCTGTCCATGATGTTTCCTTGTAGGGGACGCTGGCTATCCCAACATGCCATGGCTGATGACGCCTGTCCGCAACCCCAGCACGGCTGCCGAGCACCTCTACAACAACGCACATGGGCGGACCAGGAGAGTCATTGAGAGGACGTTTGGACTTCTGAAGAGCCGATTCCGGTGCCTCCACAAGACCGGCGGAGCACTCCCATATGCCCCGGTGAAGGTGTGCAAGATCATCATCGTCTGCTGCATGCTGCACAACATGGCAGTGGAGGAAGCTGTTCCACTCATACTGGATCAAGATGACCAGGACCATCCACCCGTGGAGGATGAAGGGCTTGGTGACGGGGCAAGTGATGTGGAGGAGGAGGAGGCTGTGGAGGACATGCGGAGTCGGCTCATACGCAACTTCTTTGCTTAGTGGTGAGTTCCAGTGTCTGAGTGTGCACGCATTGGGCCGTGTGTGGCATGTGTTGCAATGTGTGTGTCCATCTGCATGTCTGCCAAGTGAGTCAGTGGTGTGTATTGAAGTGTCACTCAAGTGATGGCGCAATGGAAGGATGTTGTCTGAGGGTCATCATTGTCACCTGTCATGTTAACAACATGATACGTGTTAAGTACATGCTTGCGGATGTGCTCCTTTGTGCTGAATCCTTGTGTGTCTCTCTTCCACAGGTCCATGTGCATGCTGTCTGCTGGTGGCATTGTTGTGCTCCTGCTACTCCTCATGAACACAGCGACATGTGCTGATTCAGCGTCACATGCACGGGCAAGTGTTGAAATCTCCTCAGGGTAAGGGATGCCTCACGTCGTTTTGGGTGTGTGAATTGTTTGTAGTCTGTGTGCACTTCTCCGGTTCATGTGTGTTCCATTTGCATACATGGTGATCCTACATGGGGAACATGACATGGGGCAGGCTTCACCTGGAGCCATGCTCAGACTTGGTGACTGTCATGTGGCAGGGGATTGGGGATTGTGATGAGGCCATCATTGTGTGTAACACTGGCCTCGGAAACATACAGGTTGCACCGGGTTGACATGGTGTGTGATTGCCCCATCAGGGCCTCAATGGTGTATAGCGGCCTCTCCGTGGCAGCAGGGGGTGTTTAGCTGTTATCCGTCACTTGTGTGCCAGGTCAATGGGATGCCAGCATCTGTGTTGCAATGGGGGGTGCCAGTGTTGCTCCCACATGTACATCCACATGACCTGTGTATGTGTTGACAGAGTATCATTGTCATTCCAACACACATGACTAATAAATTTGTCCCTCTGTCTCCAAGGTGCCTCTTCCCTGTCAATGGTGCCCTGTTGCCACTGTGCGTGCCGCAGGTCTGGCATAGTTTTCATAGGTGGTGCATATGTGTCTATGTGTAGAGTGACAAGATGCTAGGGGTTTGTCAGGGAGTGGGAACTGTATTATGCACAAGATGCACAGTTCCATCCACCTCAAGGCAAGAGAGACCATCCCCCAGGGAAACTACAACATCTGTGTAGAATCCTACCCTGCAGTCTACGGACATGTGCCTCACGACTCCCATGGTACTTGTCCATATCCGGAGTGCATCTGCACAGCTCTGCTACTGCGTCGGGCAACCAGGCCACATCAACGTCCTAACGGGATGGGGGGAATGTTTCACAGCCAGCTGCAGGATGACCTTCTAGATCCACGCCCACACTCATGATGCAGCCCACAACCCCAACACAACCATGTGGCACAGTGATCTTAAACTGCATTCTGGCATCTCCATGCATCCAACCTTGGCCTAGCCACCATTCTCAACATCCGCCTGACGCAAGCATGCTGCACATTGTAGGGACACATGTCTAGACATACCTGGGAGCGGCAAGCCAGGTCACTCCACATGATCCCTGACCTCTGCGCATGACTGTTGCTCCCCTGAATGTGTCTGTTGCCACAGTTGTGCGGGAACCACTCAGCTGGTTGGGCCCAGCACAGGTGAGTTTGGTACTCCATGTCTGTATCAGATGAGACATTGGGACCCATGTGTGTCCTGGGCAAGACTGCGACCCCACGGTTTGGATGGTTGGAGTTAATTCTGAGATCAGGCATGCTTTGACTGTACGACACACACATGTATTGTAATAATGTAGAATCACGGCATCATCTTGTAAGTGTGATTCATTTATTTGTGGTGGGGTACGGGTTTGTGGGGATGACAAGAGGTGCACAGCGGGAGTGTAGAATCCAGAGTTCACTGGGGGAGTTGGTATCCTTGTCGTAGCAAAATGTCAGAGTCCATGCCACAGTCTTCGTCAACATAGGTCAGACAGTGACCAGCAAGTCCATGTGGCAGAGAATGTCATGTGCTGCTATTGGGCCAGAGGGCCAGGTGCCAGGCCAGGTGACCTGGGAGATGGTGATGTTCTGCTGACTCTCACAGTCTTTTTCGTGGACGACCCACCTTCCTGCGGGGACCCTCGGAAGCAGTCCGTGACGATGTCTGTGACGCTCCGTCGGATGAATCCTCCTCCTCCTGATCCCTCCCTGTGTCTGGTAATGGCCTTCGCCTGGTGCCACAGGGAGGGTTGCCCATGTTGTCGGCAATCCGACGGAGTACACCGGTCATTTGGGTTTGCACCGCCACGAGCTCAGCCTGTCTATCCTCCATCCTTCCTTGGTGTTGCAGTTGACAGGCATGTTGCTGGGACTGCAGGGTCTTCATCTCCTGGAGGGTCCCCTTGATGTCATTGAGGGTGGACGCAATCTGGTCCATGCCCCTGGTGTCACGCCGGTATGTATCCAGGATGTTGCTGACCTGGGACACTACCGGGTCCTGAGCTGCCTGGTCAGGTTCGCGCCTCCGCCGTCCTCCACTCCCGCCACCCCTGCCCACGTGCACCTGGCCTGCCGTTGTGGGTGCATCGGGTCTCCGGGACCCCTGAGGGATGGCATCTGCGTTGCCGCCTGCCTCCTCCTGGGTGCCCGGAGGACCGTGTCCCTCCTGGGCAGACTGGCTGGGTGGTCGTGTGCGGGCAGGGCTCCTGGACGTCTCCTGGGATGTGGCAGGAATGGGGGTGGTGGTTGGCACAGTTGTACCTGACGCAGGTGCTGCAGGTGGTTGGACACCAGAGGGGCCAGGTTGGTCTGGGTCATCCACGGAGTGGTGAGAGTCATCGCTGGCGGTGGGGTCATCATCCCGCGGAGCCTGGTCCTGTGTGACTTCCCCCCCAGTGTTGGGGGGTGTTCGTCGACGTTGACCTGTGTGTGAGAGAGACAATGTTAACAGTGTCACATGTGGCATCCATGTTGCATGCATTTCTGATTTGGCACTCTTCCTCTGGGTAGTTGGATCTGTCCTGCATTCCTCTCACAGTGCACTTGTGCATGGCTATGTCCCTTGGCCACAGCTGTCAGGGCTTTACGCATGTGTGAGACACAATCTTAGTTGATGCATCTATTTGGGTACACAGTCAGCAGTGTGGTGTGCGGGCGTAGCGAGCCATGCAGAGGCGCCTTACGTGTTGCACTGTACGTGGCCAAATGGTGTTTTGGCAAGGCAATTTGATGTTGCAGGTAGGGGACTGAAGCATTTGTGACAGGGTTCTTACCGACACGGTGGGTGGGTATACTGGGTGTGTGGTTAGGTCTGTGCCTGCAGCACGGATGGACTCGTGCACAGATTGACACATGGACCGGTCTTCATCTACGGAAGGGGGGGTTGAGGCACTGCCAGACCTGGTCTGCATGCACACAGTCCACCGGCTGACGAGTGGACATGGCCACACCACCCAAGGGTGATTTAGTCTCCCTGTGTCTCCCTTCCTCCCTCCCTCTGTCACCCTCCTCCCTCCCTCTGTCGGTCTCCCTCTGTCACCCTACTCCCTCCCTCTGTCTGTCTCCCTGTGTCCCCCCTCTGTCTCCTTCCCTCTCATTCCCCCTCTCCCTCCCTCTCTTTGTCACTCTCTGTCACCTCAGGCCAGCTTCCTGGGCACACACAGTTAGCCGGTCTTTGAATGGCCATTGGCTTGTTCATGTGAGTTAGTCCCTGTTCTCCGGGCACCCATTGGGCAGTGTGTCTGAGTGTAGGCTGCTGCTGTGGCGGTGTGTGCTGAGACTCTATCAGAGCGATGCATCTTCATTGTCTGCTGTTATGTGCAAATTGTGCCTTCAGACCCATGGCATCCTGCATGGCAGCCATCATTTGCAGGCAAGACAGTACTGTGTGGGTACACACAGTTGGTATGGCTGTGCCCTGGGCCATATGGGCTGAGGGCATTGTTGTGTGCTTGTGAGTTGCTCAATGTTAGTTTTGCTGCCCCCACTCCCAGCATCGACCACATCCTGTGTTGTGTTGGTGTTTTGTGTGGCCTGTGACTTGGCATGGCCCTGATTGATGCATGGGGCATGGAGGTGCCAGTGGCATGTGTGTGTTTGTGGAGTGTTGTTGTGTCCGGTGGTGGCTTGGGGGGGGTGGCATGCATGATTGATTGTGTATGGCATCCCCCCCATGTGAGGTGAGTTGTTTGTGTACTCACCAGGGTCTGGGAGTCCTGGCAGTCCGTGTAGTCCCTCCACCGCCAGCGTGGACATCACCTTCTCCTCCCAGGGATGGTATAGTACCGGTCTGGGGGGCGGCCCTCCTCCAGTGATGTTCCCCTGGTTGTGATTGTCAGTCATCTTCCTCTTGACCGTCCTCCGCAGATCGTACCACCTGGATTGGCACTCGTGCCTGGTCCTTCTGGTTGTCCCAACAGCATTCACAGAATCGACGATCCTCTGCCACATGGCGGTTTTTTCGGATATGCTGGTCTGTCTGACCAATGTCCCAAAGAGCTGTGGCTCGACTCTGAGGATTTCGTCGACAAGGATCTCCAGCTCCTCCTTTGTGAACTTTGGATTCTTGGTGGTGGACATGGCGTGGGGTGTGGTTGTGGGGGTGTGGGTGTGGATGGCTGTGGGTGTGTGGGTGTGGTAGTGGAGGTGTGTGTGTGAATGTGATGAGGGGGTGTTTGTGTAGGTGGTTGTGTGAAGGTATGCAAGTGTGAGGTTCAAGTATGGTGGTGTGGGTCGTCTGTGGGCTCTGGCAGCAGTGGGTCTGTTGCAAAGGCTCATGGTTTGTGTGTGTGGTCCATTTTTATTGGTCCATTTGTGGGTGTGGCTGTGTTTGAAATTTGTGTGGGTGTGTTATGAGGAGTGATTGAGTTTTGGGCCTCTGTTTGGCAGTTTGGCAGTTGCAGGTGAGTGTATGTGATGTTTGTGGGGTTGTTGGGCCTGTTTGGTGGTGTGGGGAAACTCTACTTGACTCTCCTTGTGTAAATATGGTTTGTCCGGGTTCAGTACGTGTTTTTTTGGCGTCAGTACGGTCCGTACATGCACTGGTGGGGGTGCGGTCCGTACATTCCCTGGTGGGGTGGTGGTTAGGTGCGTAAATACACGGCTGGGGTGGGGGTTTGGTGCGTACATACACGGCTGGTGGTTCGGTGCGTACATACACGGCTGGGGGGGGTTCGGGGGCGTACATACACGGCTGGTGGTTCGGTGCGTACATACACGGCTGGTGGTTCGGTGCGTACATACACGGCTGGGGGGGGGTTCGGGGGCGTACATACACGGGTGGGTGTTTGGTGCGTACATACACGGCTGGTGGTTCGGTGCGTACATACACGGCTGGGGTGGGGGTTTGGTGCGTACATACACGGCTGGTGGTTCGGTGCGTACATACACGGCTGGGGGGGGTTCGGGGGCGTACATACACGGGTGGGTGTTTGGTGCGTACATACACGGCTGGTGGTTCGGTGCGTACATACACGGCTGGGGGGGGGATTCGGGGGCGTACATACACGGGTGGGTGTTTGGTGCGTACATACACGGCTGGTGGTTCGGTGCGTACATACACGGCTGGGGTGGGGGTTTGGTGCGTACATACACGGCTGGTGGTTCGGTGCGTACATACACGGCTGGGGGGGGTTCGGGGGCGTACATACACGGGTGGGTGTTTGGTGCGTACATACACGGCTGGTGGTTCGGTGCGTACATACACGGCTGGGGGGGGGATTCGGGGGCGTACATACACGGGTGGGTGTTTGGTGCGTACATACACGGCTGGTGGTTCGGTGCGTACATACACGGCTGGGGTGGGGGTTTGGTGCGTACATACACGGCTGGTGGTTCGGTGCGTACATACACGGCTGGGGGGGGGTTCGGGGGCGTACATACACGGCTGGTGGTTCGGTGCGTACATACACGGCTGGGGGGGGGTTCGGGGGCGTACATACACGGGTGGGTGTTTGGTGCGTACATACACGGCTGGTGGTTCGGTGCGTACATACACGGCTGGGGGGGGTTCGGGGGCGTACATACACGGGTGGGTGTTTGGTGCGTACATACACGGCTGGTGGTTCGGTCCGTACATACACGGCTGGGGGGGGTTCGGGGGCGTACATACACGGCTGGTGGTTCGGTGCGTACATACACGGCTGGGGGGGGGTTCGGGGGCGTACATACACGGGTGGGTGTTTGGTGCGTACATACACGGCTGGTGGTTCGGTGCGTACATACACGGCTGGGGGGGGGTTCGGGGGCGTACATACACGGCTGGTGGTTCGGTGCGTACATACACGGCTGGGGGGGGTTCGGGGGCGTACATACACGGGTGGGTGTTTGGTGCGTACATACACGGCTGGTGGTTCGGTGCGTACATACACGGCTGGGGGGGGGATTCGGGGGCGTACATACACGGGTGGGTGTTTGGTGCGTACATACACGGCTGGTGGTTCGGTGCGTACATACACGGCTGGGGTGGGGGTTTGGTGCGTACATACACGGCTGGTGGTTCGGTCCGTACATACACGGCTGGGGGGGGTTCGGGGGCGTACATACACGGCTGGTGGTTCGGTGCGTACATACACGGCTGGGGGGGGGTTCGGGGGCGTACATACACGGGTGGGTGTTTGGTGCGTACATACACGGCTGGTGGTTCGGTGCGTACATACACGGCTGGGGTGGGTGTTAGGTGCGTACATACACGGCTGGTGGTTCGGTGCGTACATACACGGCTGGGGGGGGTTCGGGGGCGTACATACACGGCTGGTGGTTCGGTGCGTACATACACGGCTGGGGGGGGTTCGGGGGCGTACATACACGGGTGGGTGTTTGGTGCGTACATACACGGGTGGGGGTTCGGGGCGTACATACGCGGGCGGGGGGTGGTGGGGTGTTCGGCGCGTATGCGGGCACATGTCTCCATGGTTGCTATGGGAGTTCGGTTCGGACGGTGTTTTTTGCGTACGGTTGTGAAATGGGGAGGACGGGAGGGATCGTACTTGCGCAGTCGGACTTTATTTTTCCGCACGGTGGGTTTCTCGCCCGGGGACGTGTCGGTGACTTTTCCCGACCCGAGGACGTGTGGGGAAATCTTCCCAATGCGATTCGTATGGACTTTTTTCCGTTCGAATCGTACTTGGCAGTTTGTACGCTACTTTGACGATTCGGACGGAAAAAAATCCGGATACGAGTCGGACGGGGAATTTTTTTACCGGATCGGAATTGGCACCCAATTCTGTAGACTGTTCTAAGGGTACAAGAATAGTCCCGGGTTGTTCTCAGCAAGAGTTACTTCGAGATTGGGATGAGGAGGCATTGTCCCTTGTAGATGGTATTTATCTGATGGACGATGAGCTATTGGAATACTTGAACAGGGTGAACAACATAATTCTGGGGTTCGCCACTGTGGGCTACAAATTTAACTTTAAAAATTGCCCACCTTAATGTCCTATTTTTGGCATGTGAGTGAAGAAAAACCCCTAGAAACCAATTTTCTAGAAAAATGAGTGCTGCTCTAACCTCCAAAGACTTTACAATCCATGTTAGGATTCCTAAATTTTGGCAGCACACACATTTTGGATTATGCAGCAATGGTTAAACCTGTCTAACACCTTATCAGACCTGATTTTTCAGTTCAACATTGGACACAGGAACACACAGAAATTCTCTGTTACGTACAAGCTGACATGATCGCTTCCAAACACTTACACACACATCTAAACACCACTAATTTGGTTATCAGTGTAGTCACAGGTCATTAAGGGTACTCTTAAGTTCAACAAAGGCAAAACTTTACCCATAGCATACAAATCACATTTGTACACAAATGCTGAAATGCGTTTTGCATCCACGGAAAAGATACTGACAGCAGTACAAACTGCTGCATCCACGGAAAAGATACTGACAGCAGTACGAACTGCTGTAGTGAGTGAAAGAGCATTAGCACAGGGGGCACACATAATCCAGTACCAACCTTAGAGTCTGTTACAAAAGCAAGAATTACAAACGCAAAAGCACTGCATCCACGATGGATACAATTGGCTAATTCGCTCACTGCAACAGATGTAGGCTACAAATTTGATTCTACTTTAAAAACACAAGCATTCCTGCAGTACCTTCAATGAAATAATGCCTTAAGATCAGTACGAATGCATCATTTACACTGCTGGATCTGTCCAGCCTGCCATAGGAAGTAAACAGCAATACAGCACAGCATGTGCGACTGTGAAGGGATATATGCGGGATGGCAAGTTCCGTCCTAGCAATACACAGACGCAGTCTCTAGGAGATTGCACAACACAGCTGGCAGAACAAAAAGCCCTGACACTGGCACTAAAAAATATGGATCGAGAATTCCCCACGCTCATAATGTGCGATTTGTTTTACTGTGTCCAGTCATACAATGAATATTTCACTATTGGGGCCAGAATGGGTTTAGAGATTCCAAAGGTTGCATAATAAAGCACAAGTTGCTTTGGGACAGGTGGCAGAGCTGTAAAAAGGCTAGCCAAGGGCTCATGTAATTCACACATTGAGTCATCAGCGTGTTTGCGTGCACGTTAAAGGGAATTCATTGGCTGATGAAACTGCCAAGGCAACAGTGCAAACTGCTTTCATTGCTGCAATCTATCATTCTAATATGAGGGTAGATGGACAGATAATGATAGCTGTTAACGCTACGAGCAACAGCTTAGCTTTGCCAAAAGGTTTTCCACTCAAATACTCCTACAAGTTAGATGCGCAAAACATTTCGTATACCCAAATTCCAGGAGTGGGGGATAGAGTAATACCAAATATGGATCACAAATTAGGATTACTTCTAGATGCACATTAGGGTCTGGGTTCAGCATACGCAGGCATCGTTGCAACTGTTTCACTACTAAAGTAGCGATATTGGTGGCCAAGTCTTTCAAAACAGACCATGGTATTTGTCCTTAAGTGCGACATCTGTCAGCAGGCAAAATTTTCCACCATAGCACGTCCACCTCAAACACTGATACTTATATCAGACAGACCACTTGCATCTGTCTATTTGGACCACTGCGGCCCCTTACAATCTGACGGGGCTTACAAGTACATCTTGGTGGCAGTGGATTCATGCTCTAGATTCCTGTGGGTTTGGCCCCAGCATTCGGCTGACGCCTGAACTGTTATAAAGGATTTGTGAGTCTTCATAGACACATACGAAATTGGCACATTACATTCCGACCATGGCCCTGCATTTCCCGCACAGGACTAACAAAAACCGGTTCAGAAAGCAGAAGAGGGAAAAGCAAAAACTTTAGGGTGACCCTGTAGGGAAAGCCAAGTACAACATAATTGAACTAAAGAACAACATTACAATGGTTTAAAATGGAAGTCCCTTGCTCTGTCAAAATTAGCACCCCACAGACTTTGGTCCCCTACTAAGGTTTACAGAACATTATATTTGTAACTTCTTTTTTAGGGGATCACAAAGATTTCAGGTCAGGGGCAAAATTTGGAAAATTTCAGTTAAGTTACCTAAAAATTGAGCACAACTCAGGCAAAAATGCATCTAGATTTCTTATGAATGTTATTCAGGAAATGTGGGATGGATAATCTGGCAAAGATTTAAAAGTAAAAGAATGCAGGAGTTTTTGCACAAATAAAAAAACATATTATAATTCAATCAAATTTTCAAAGTAGTCTTATAAATGTTCAGATCTTTAAAAAAATCTCACAAACAAGGGTGATCCTAAATTCGTTCTATCTATTTTCATCGCAGAAATATTGTGATGATGACAAAAACCAGAAATGGCTATGGAATCAGCTTTTCTGTCTCATTCACAAGGTCACTTTTAATTCTGACTTAGACTCTGACTGTTTAAACCAGCCACAATCTCTGGATGAAGATCCATGAGGGAATGAGGAATTAATGGTGGAATCAGGCAAGAAATTATGTCACACACTCAAAGACTGAATTCAGACCAAGGTGCCGATAACGATCCTGTAAAAACCGGGTACGAACCGTCGGACGGAGCATATTCTCCGTCCGACGCGTACCCGGTCGTCAAAATATACAAACATGGAATTACGATTCGCACGGAAACACCTTTCCCGTACGAATCGTACAAAACCCCGACCGACCAAAATAAACGTACAAATGCGATCCGGGAAAGCGCCGACGTGACGTCGGGACGCACGCAGCCTGCCATTCACGAACCAGGAATTACGATTCGCACCGACGTCATCCCGCACGGTGAATATTTTCCGGCTGCCAAAAACTGCCGGGAAATCAGGACGACGCGAACAAGGAGTACCGGTTCGCGACGGACAGACAGGACGACGCGAACAAGGAGTACCTGTACGCAACGGACAGACATGGACCCGAACCTACGTGTCATCCCGGCCCTCATAGCAGTCGACCTCCTCTACAGGTTACGACGCAGACGCCGCAGAAGGTCAGAACAACAAAGGGAGGGGGGAAAGGGGGGGGGGTGGCAGGACCAGGGCAGGCCACAAAACCCCCACCAAAGTCACACAGCACACATGCCCTGGACATACCTGACCCTCAGGCCCTGGTCACTACGAGGGGGTGGGGGCGTGTCCAGCTAAGCCAGCGACCGCCACAACGGAAGATCTTGACGACGCGAACCGGCAACACAACCATACAGGTACGTCCCATACCCACGCCTTAAGAGCGTGGGTACGAGTCGTACCACGCCCACACCTACGTCACCCCAACAATGGCGGGACGGCTCGTACCCACGTGGCAAAGGCCTGGGGACGGCCCGCACAAGCATTCCACAGCGTGGGTACGGATATGTACGGACCATACCCCCACCCGCGTATGCATGGAGCGTACCCCCCACCCCAACAGTGTAAGTACGACACGTACCCCCACCCGCATATGCATGGAGCGTACCCCCCACCCCAACAGTGTAAGTACGACACGTACCCCCACCCGCGTACGTATGGAGCGTACCCCCACCCCAACAGTGTAAGTACGACACGTACCCCCACCCGCGTATGCATGGAGCTTACCCCCCACCCCAACAGTGTAAGTACGACACGTACCCCCACCCGCGTATGCATGGAGCGTACCCCCCACCCCAACAGTGTAAGTACGACACGTACCCCCACCCGCGTACGTATGGAGCGTACCCCCCATGCCAACAGTGTAAGTACGAGCCGTACCCCCACCCACGTATGCATGGAGCGTACCCCCCACCCCAACAGTGTAAGTACGACACGTACCCCCACCCGCGTATGCATGGAGCGTACCCCCCACCCCAAGAGTGTAAGTACGACACGTACCCCCACCC
The DNA here is from genome assembly GCF_964204655.1 of Triturus cristatus. Lineage (NCBI taxonomy): Eukaryota > Metazoa > Chordata > Amphibia > Caudata > Salamandridae > Triturus > Triturus cristatus. Next base: position 316,858,920 of record NC_140586.1, on the reverse strand, counting down.
GCGTACGTATGGAGCGTACCCCCCACCCCAACAGTGTAAGTACGACCCGTACCCTCACCTGCGTATGCATGGAGCGAACCCACACCCATGTATGTTCTAAGCGTACATATTGTGAATTAAGGAGGGGTGTGTGCAGAGTCCTCCCAGCAGTGCCCAGAGACAGGAGGGGTGTGTGCAGAGTCCCCCCAGCAGTGCCCAGACATTGGAGGGGTGTGTGCAGAGTCCCCCCAGCAGTGCCCAGACATAGGAGGGGTGGGTGCAGAGTCCTCCCAGCAGTGCTCAGAGACAGGAGGGGTGGGTGCAGAGTCCTCCCAGCAGTGCCCAGAGACAGGAGGGGTGGGTGCAGAGTCCTCCCAGCAGTGCCCAGACATGAGAGGGGTGGGTGCCTAACACTCCCAGCAGTGCCCAGACATGAGAGGGGTGTGTGCAGAGTCCTCCCAGCAGTGCCCAGAGACGGGAGGGGTGTGTGCAGAGTCCCCCCAGCATTGCCCAGACATAGGAGGGGTGTGTGCAGAGTCCCACCAGCAGTGCCCAGACATAGGAGGGGTGTGTGCAGAGTCCCCCCAGCAGTGCCCAGAGACAGGAGGGGTGGGTGCAGAGTCCTCCCAGCAGTGCCCAGAGACAGGAGGGGTGTGTGCAGAGTCCTCCCAGCAGTCCCCAGACATAGGAGGGGTGGGTGCAGAGTCCTCCCAGCAGTGCCCAGACATGAGAGGGGTGGGTGCCTAACACTCCCAGCAGTGCCCAGACATGAGAGGGGTGTGTGCAGAGTCCTCCCAGCAGTCCCCAGACATAGGAGGGGTGGGTGCAGAGTCCTCCCAGCAGTGCCCAGACATGAGAGGGGTGTGTGCAGAGTCCTCCCAGCAGTGCCCAGAGACAGGAGGGGTGTGTGCAGAGTCCCCCCTGTAGTGCCCAGACATAGGAGGGGTGTGTGCAGAGTCCCACCAGCAGTGCCCAGACATAGGAGGGGTGTGTGCAGAGTCCCCCCAGCAGTGCCCAGAGACAGGAGGGGTGGGTGCAGAGTCCTCCCAGCAGTGCCCAGAGACAGGAGGGGTGTGTGCAGAGTCCTCCCAGCAGTCCCCAGACATAGGAGGGGTGGGTGCAGAGTCCTCCCAGCAGTGCCCAGACATGAGAGGGGTGGGTGCCTAACACTCCCAGCAGTGCCCAGACATGAGAGGGGTGTGTGCAGAGTCCTCCCAGCAGTCCCCAGACATAGGAGGGGTGGGTGCAGAGTCCTCCCAGCAGTGCCCAGACATGAGAGGGGTGTGTGCAGAGTCCTCCCAGCAGTGCTCAGAGACGGGAGGGGTGTGTGCAGAGTCCCACCAGCAGTGCCCAGACATAGGAGGGGTGTGTGCAGAGTCCCCCCAGCAGTGCCCAGAGACAGGAGGGGTGGGTGCAGAGTCCTCCCAGCAGTGCCCAGAGACAGGAGGGGTGGGTGCAGAGTCCTCCCAGCAGTGCCCAAAGACAGGAGGGGTGGGTGCAGAGTCCTCCCAGCAGTGCCCAGAGACAGGAGGGGTGGGTGCAGAGTCCCACGAGCAGTGCCCAGACATGAGAGGGGTGGGTGCCTAACACTCCCAGCAGTGCCCAGACATGAGAGGGATGTGTGCAGAGTCCTCCCAGCAGTGCCCAGAGACAGGAGGGGTAGGTGCAGAGTCCTCCCAGCAGTGCCCAGACATGAGAGGGGTGGGTGCCTAACACTCCCAGAAGTGCCCATGGAACGCAAAGGGTGGAGTAGCCACAGATACCATGCCCACAAATGTCAGTCAGGTGCACAAAGACCCTGCAATACATGTACCACATGTGTGCGAGGCTGGGAGTATACGCATGCATAGCGCCGAAAAGAAAACATGTCCACATCAAGTCATGTCAATAGTCCACATACACAAGTACAATGACTACCAAGGATGTCACGAATGATGCAGGTGGAGACATCGCTCAGCATGCATGTGCAAAGTTGAAGGAGTCCGTCACACACCCAGCTAATGTACACACAGCTCAGCGCTAAATATTGGGAACACCCTGCAGGGAAGATGGCAGGATACACAGAGGAAGGAATACACCTTGGGACAATTTCACCATGCAGTAACTGCTTACATGAACAGAGAAACCTAGCTAACACCGTGTGATGGCACACAGATACCAGGGTCCCCCCTATGACCAGCACACTACTACATTTCCCACACACCCAACACATGATTACCACCCAAAATCATGTAGCAGCCCCACCAACAGCAACATCAGAAAAGCAGTAGTGTGCAAAGAAAACAAAAATGGCATTAATCAGCATGATCTTAAATAGTGTGTTTGTAGAAAGTTCAATATTTACAAAGCCCATAGGGCAGTCCAGAAGTCACAGCTGGATGGGGGACACAGTGGGATGCGTGTCCCCTAGCTTGCCTGAATAGTTAGATACTGTTGTCTTCCACAGGGGTGAGGGCATCATGTGGGGGGGAAGGAACAGGCACATCAGGGACAGGAGGGCGAAGGGTAGGCGTTGTGGGTGCAGGGATGGAGGACTCCACCACAGGGGGTGGGGCAGGGCCAAAGGCGGAGGCCAGGATCTCGCTGCACACCTTAGCAAGGTCCTCCAGGGACTCCCCTGCACCCGAAGGAACCACAGGCCCCAAGGAGGGGGGGGGTCAGAGGGATGGGTCGCAGCGCCACTGGGGGAGGGTGTGGACAGGGGGGGGGCTGAACCACCCTGACCGGGGACTTCCTTGACCGCTTGCGGGGTGGTGTCACTGTGGGGCTCAGGGACAGAACGGCCATGAAGGAGTCTTTGGGGGAGATGTGGCCAGGAGAGCTGAGGGGAGGTGATTTGGAGGGAGTGGATTTGGTGGAGTGCGGACTCCCACTCTGGCTGCGTGTCACACGTTTGCCCCCGACTCAGTGGGTGTGCCTACTTCACCCTGTGTGTGCGTGTCAGGAGGTGTGCGGCGGACCTTCCCTGCTGGTGTGGTGCCTGTGTCTGTTGTGGTGGGTGCATGCTGACGTCTGGGTGTACGTGGGTCAGGCATGGGAGTGGGAAGTGTGGAAGGGGTAGGGGGTGGGACGTAGCGCTGCAGGAGACCCACTGCTGCAGTCAGTGTAGAGTCTATGGACCTCAGCAAGTTGCGTTGGTCAGCCTGCGATGAATGAATGCCCTCCAAGTATGCCTCCATGTTGTTGAGGACCTGGCTGTGGCTATGGAGGACATTAAGGATCACAGCCTGACCAATCTGAAACTGCCGCTGGATGTCCACAGACTCAGCATTGGCGGCAGCAGTGGAGACAGGGGCAGGGGGTGCGGTGCCTGGCATGAAGGAGACATGCGGTGACTGGGCACGCTGGGAAGGGACACGAGCACGTGGGAGGCGGCTGATGCCAATGGAGGGGGCGGGGCGAGATGTAGTGCTGCTGTCAGATGGTGGTGCAGCCTCCGCCCACTCGGAGAGATCATCCTCGGACCCGTCAGCTTCATACTCTGTTGTGCCAGTCGACAGGTCCCCGGCTTCACTCTCCTCCGCCTCAGTCCCACTCGATGTGCCAGCCACGATGTCACCGCTGGCACTGGTGCTCGGTCCCTCTGCTCCGTCTGTGCCAATGTCTCCCTCCGTGTCACCCGACGATGCTGTGGGCAGGGTGAAGAGACAGAAATTAATCATACACCTGTATACATATGTCACATGAGTCCAACCTACTCAGGTTACAGTGCATAGCCTGAAACAAAACAAGAGTTACAACTACAAAACAAGGTACATATGTAGGGCATGCAAGACACAGTTGTTTGACCCACCATGCCACTGAAAAACTATGGAGAGCATGACACAATAGCAAATGAGATTACATGGAATTTTGACTGAGGAGCAAGGCCCTGGGGACAATCCAGCACTGCATCTGCACCACACAGCGTGGCAGGAAATAGGGATGAGCAGGGACCATATCCAGGAACTAGAGGCACATGCAGCATAGGTAATACTGATAACATGCCCACCCTGACTGGCTCACTGCACCTTGAGTGTATGTCCAGACAAACATCACACACCGGCCAGTCCTAGCAAGGAGATTTCAGGTGTTGACATGTAGGCCATGCCCGCACCACCCACCCCCTACATGAGACAATTCTTTGGAGACACAGGAAGCACTTACATCTCTTAGTCTGGGTGAAATACACATGGGATGCAAAAATTCAATATTGCACACAAAATACCCAAGGTGCGCCTGTCCAAATAATCATGTACAAATGGGCATCATCAGATGATTGTAACAAGACACACAGGCAATGGCCACCGTGAGTATGAAGAAGGAAAATCAGGTCAGGCTGGACAGTGGACACTTGTAATACATCGCACGTCAATATACATGGTGCCAGGGGACAATGGCACAGAGCACAACCTATGCTGTAGACACAGAGATTGTCGACATTTTCGGATTACACACATGATACCTAGGAAAAGATGCCCCTGGGGACAGTAGTGGCCACACAACTCCATGCTCCTGAATGGGAATGACTGCAACACACGCTACCATCCCTGCACTATGCGCACCGCACACTCATGCACATCATGTCACAGGCCACCACATAGGACATGCGTGCTGGAAGGCCTCGCACTTGAGAGATTAACTCCCATGTCTGGACTCAGCATTAGTGCCAACTGACATGGAACCCACAAGTCCAGAACTGGACAGGGCACAGGCAAGGTCCCAAAACCGGTTACACACCACCCCCACACATGATGCTGCAGGCATAGTACACGTGGAGAAGGTGCCAGGCTACATAACCTTGTGACGGAGTGACTACACACAGACCATGGAACACATTGCAAGGAGGGGAAGGGAGGCAGGAGAGCACTGCAATACTGTGGGTAACAGGATCTGCACAGCACCATTAAACCCTGGCAGTGTATCCATGGAACAGTGCACTTACTGTTAGACGGACCGGGAGGGTCGGCCGGGGACAAGGGGAGAGGTCTCCGGGGAGAGCCGTCTCCAGCGATCGTACAGACGAGTAACTTCCCCCCACAGATGTACACCACACAAAGATAGGTTTTAACGTTATTTATAAGCAATCTTTAGGTACGATAGAATGGTACAAGGAGGTCAGGACTCAGGGGTCCCCTCGATTCTAGTCTCTTGTTTGGGAAAGGGGGTAGCGGGACAGTCTTGTTACCAATCTGGTAGATGCGATGAAATGATGGATAGCTCACAATCCTCGAGCTCGGTGTTCTAGTTGGACGGGCCGCGGCAGCGCCAGCAGGTCCCGGTGAAGGTGGTCGTTACACGGTCCGCGGCAGCGCCAGCAGGTCCCGATGAAGGTGGTGGTTACAACGGTCCGCGGCAGCGCCAGCAGGTCCCAATGAAGGTGGTAGGTACAACGGTCCGCGTCAGCGCCAGCAGGTCCCGACGAGGATGGAGGATGCAGAAGGCCGCGGCAGCGCCAGCAGGCAGAGTGATAGTTCACAAGGCAGGGCTACGGCAGCGCCGGTAGTCCGTCAAGGATGAGTTCTTCTCGGTGTCTCTCGACTCCAGGATACAACTGCCTTCCTGCTCTGGAGCTGCCCCAGTTATAGGTCTAGCGCCCTTTGATGTTCGGCCCCTCGCACTTGGAGGCCGGGAGGTCCGGGGTGAGGGAGTCCAGACACCCAGCAGGGGGGTGGAGCCAGCGCCCGGGGGAGCTGGGGGGGGCGATCGGCACCTGGCGGGGGAGAGCCATCGACACTTCTTTCTCCCATCGACCTGCCAAGTGGTCCGTTCACCTCCTGGGTTGATGGTGGTGCCGGGATGTCGGGGCCTGGCCAGGCCCAGGGTTAGGGTTGAGCTGAGGCCACGCGGCCTCGTGGTGCAGTGTCAAAGATGGCGGCCGGGCCGGGCGAGGAAGCCGGTAGTGGTTCGGCCCCATGATACAGAGATGTCCGGGGGCAGGAGTCCCGTATGACACGGGGTGCGGGTTGTTTCTGTGGGTAACACCTGGGGGGCCGGGGCTCGGGCCCTGTCATGTGGGGAGGGAGCAAGCCCTTCATGTGGCCTGTCCAACATGCGTCCCCCCCAGCTGAAGGCGGGGAGAGTCACCCATCCTCTTGGGGACTCTCCTCGTCGAGGCGGAAAAAGCGTGACAGGCCATCTGCGTTGGCGTGGTCTTGGCCCGGGCGATGTTCCACAGTGAAGTCCATCCCCTGCAGGGAGATGGACCAACGCAATTGTTTGGGGTTTTCCCCCCGCATCTGCATTAGCCACTGCAGGGGTCGATGATCTGTTTGCACCCGGAAGTGGGTACCGAAGAGATAGGGCCGGAGCTTTTTGAGGGCCCACACCACTGCGAAGGCCTCCCTCTCGATGGTGCTCCATCGCTGTTCTCGGGCCAGGAGGCGTCTGCTGATGAAGGCCACCGGTTGGTCAAGTCCCTCGGAGTTCAGCTGGGAGAGGACCGCCCCGATGCCATGGTCGGAGGCATCTGTCTGTACGATGAATTCCCGACTGTAGTCGGGGGCCTGGAGCACCGGGGCAGTGCACATGGCGGCTTTCAGCTTCTCGAAGGCCGCTTGACAGTCTGGGGTCCAGTTGATCTTCTTCGGGTGGTTTTTGGATGTGAGTCCCGTGAGGGGCCCCACAATGCTGCCATAGTCCCTCACGAACCGCCGGTAGTAGCCGGTGAGCCCCAAAAAGGCTCGGACCTCGGTCTGCGTGACTGGGGGCTGCCTGGACTGGATGGCAGCGATTTTGAGTTGCAGAGGGGCCACCAGACCGCTTCCCACCTGGTGTCCGAGATAGGTCACGGACCCCTGACCAATTTGGCACTTGCTGGCCTTGATTGTGAGGCCGGCCCGTTGGAGGGCCTGCAGGACCTCTCGGAGGTGGTGGAGGTGGTCAGACCAGTGGCGGCTGTACACAGCGATATCGTCCAGGTAGGCGGCTGAACTCCTCGAGCCCCGCCAAGACCTGGTTCACTAGTCGCTGAAAAGTAGCTGGGGCATTCTTCATGACGAAGGGCATAACTTTGAAGTGGTAGTGGCCATCGGGGGTAGAAAATGCGGATCGTTCTTGGGCCCGGGGTGTGAGACCGATCTGCCAGTAGCCCGCTGTCAGGTCGAAGATGCTGAGGTAGCGGGCAGCCCCCATGCGGTCGATTAGTTCATCCGCTCGGGGGATGGGATGAGCGTCGTTTTGGGTAACAGCATTCAAGCCCCGATAGTCGACGCAGAATCGGAGCTCAGGAGTGGTGCCGGGGGCAGCAGCTTTGGGGACCAGCACGACCGGGCTGGCCCAGGGGCTGTCCGAGGGCTCGATGACCCTGAGCGTGAGCATCTTTGATACCTCCTCTTGGATGCAGGCCCGTACCCGATCTGGTACGCGGTACGCCCGGTGTCTGATAGGGGGACTGTCCCCAGTGTCCACGTCGTGCAAGCACCAGGGGGTGACCCCTGGGGTGAGGGAAAACAAGGTAGCAAACTGCAGCAGGAGGTCCCGGCAGCCTTGGCGCTGTTCCGGGGTGAGGGCATCGGAGAGCCGGACCCCGTCCACGGAACCATCTTTTTCACGAGTCTTCAGGAGATCAAGGAGAGGCTCGGAGTCTTCTTCCGCTCCACTGTCTGTAGCCATCAGGAGGCTGAGCTCCGAGCGCACAAAGTGGGGTTTGAGTCTGTTGGTGTGGAGGACCCGGAGGGGGTTCCGTGGAGATTCCATATCGATGAGATAGGTGACGGGGCTCTTGCGTTCGACCACTTTGAAGGGCCCCGTCCACTTGTCCTGCAAGGCACATGGTTCGGTGGGGGACATCACCCACACTTGTTGGCCAGGTTCGAATTCGATGGAGGAGGCATTTTGATCGTACCATTTTTTCATGTCCTCCTGACTGGCCTCAAGTTTCGCTTTCGCCATCTCTCGGAATCGCCTGGTCTGATTGCGTAGGGTCAGGAGGTACTTGAAGACGTCTGGAGGGGTCTTTAGGGGGGCCATCTCCCAACCTTCTTTGACTAGGCTGAGGGGCCCTCACACAGGGTGCCCGTACAAGAGTTCGAAAGGGCTAAAGCCGAGGGACTTCTGGGGAACTTCTCGATAGGCGAAGAGGAGGCACGGAAGTAGTACATCCCACTGGCGACGGAGGGGTTCTTCCAACCCCCCAATCATTCCCTTGAGCGTGCGGTTGAACCGCTCGACTAGTCCGTTTCCTTGAGGGTGATAGGGGGTCGTGAATCGGTAGGTGACCCCGCACTGTTGCCAGAGGGACTTCATGTACTTCAAAATAAAGTTTGTGCCTCTGTCGCTGACGACTTCTCGGGGGAAGCCCACCCGGGAGAAGATCCCCATTAAGGTCCAGCCGACCACCGGGGCTGTTACGGTTCGCAGGGGTACAGCCTCGGGGTAGCGGGTGGCGTGGTCCACCAGTACCAGGATGAACCGATGTCCTTGTGCTGTACGGGGGTCCAGGGGCCCCACAATGTCTATCCCCACCCTCTCGAATGGGGTGGTGACAACTGGGAAGGGCTGCAGAGGTGCTTTGAGTTTGCGGCCGCTCTTCCCGCTGGCCTGGCACGTGGGGCAGGACCGGCAGTGGTTGAGGACGTCGTTTCTCATCTTTGGCCAGAAAAAGTGTGTCACCAGGCGACTGTAGGTTTTGTCCTGGCCCAGGTGTCCAGCCAGAGGGACATCGTGGGCCAAATTTAACAGGAAGTCTCTAAAACGGAGGGGCACCACCAGCACTCGACTGGCCCCTAACTCCGCGATTCTCTGTTCACTGTACAATAGTTCGTTGTCCCAATAGATCCAATGGGCTCCGGTGGTGTCCCCTGCGCTCTGGGCGAGGGCTTGCTGGTGGAGTCCCTCGAGGGAAGGACAGGTCTTCTGTTCTTGACGGAACTGTTCCTGGGTGGGCCCCCCTTCTTGACGCCACTGAGCCAGGTTGGGAAGGTCCTGGGGCTGAGCGAGCCCTTCGGGGGTTTGCTCTGGGGGGTCGGTATGGTCGGTGTCCTCTACTGGAGCGATCGGGGGAGGAGGTGCTGGCCATTCTGGTTCTTCTGGTCGGGGGATGGCACGGGCGGCCATGGACCGGGTGGTTACGCACGCCCAGTCCGGGAGGCCCAACATCCCCAGGTGCTCTCTTCTTTCTACGGTGGCCCACGGGGAACTCTCAAGATCATTCCCCAGGAGACAGTCCACGGGGGCATCATCTCGGACCGTCACCTTCAACATGCCGGAGACTCCTCCCCATTCGAAGGGGACGCAGGCCATCCGACATAGACTCTCCGAATTGTCGGCTGAACGGACGGGGCAGAGAATGTTCGGCAGGATCTGCTCTGGTTTTACCAGGTGACAGCGGACGGCCGTCACACTGGCCCCCATGTCACGTAGTGCCTCGGCCCGGCGTCCATTAATGTTCACCCACTGACTATATTTCCTGGTGTTGGCGGGTAGGGGAGCCCGCGGGACCATGTCTCTTTCCCCTAGGCACGCTAGAACCATGGCGGCCGGTTCCCACTCTTGTTGACCCTGCTCGTATTCTTCCTGTTCTTCGAAGATTTGTTCTCCCCCCAGGGCGGCGGCAGCTACCTGGCGGGGTCTCGGGGTTTGGTTCTGTGGGCAGTTCGGGTCATTGGCGTAGTGGCCGACTCGCTGGCATCGGTGGCACGTGACATTGGCTCGGAGCCCCGCGTGCATCGGGGGGTTGCCCCGGCTGGCCGGGGGCGGGGTGCTGGCAGCGGGAGCGGCCGGGACAGTGTCTCTTCCTCGTCCCTGGCCTCCTCCTCGGGGATGGTGCTGACCTTGGTTGTTCCGGTTCTGTTCGTGCGGCCCTCTCCGGCCCACTCGGGTGCTTTCCCAACGGTCAGCTTCGGCGGCGAGTTGCCGTGGGTCAGTCAATTTACTGTCGAGGAGGTGCTGCCTGAGCTCGACGAAGCAGTTGTTAGAGAGGTGCTCCCACACCATGAGATTAAAAAATTGCTCGTAGGTCGTTACGTGGCTTCCCTTGATCCAACCCTCGAAGGCTCGGCTGAAAAAGTTGACATATTCCACCCAAGTTGTACCCGGGATCCGGGTGCAGTCTCGGAACCTCTGGCGGTACATTTCGGGTGTGAGCCCATATCGGGTGAGGAGGGCAGCCTTCATGTGGTCATAGGATGACATCAGGTGGTCTGGGAGCTGTAACAGGGCATCGCGGCCTTCATTGACGAACTTCCCCCATAGACCGGCTCCCCAGTCACTTCGATCGATCCGGTGGGAGGTCATGGCGATCTCGTAGGCCTTGAACCACTGTTGTATGTCGTCTTCTCGGACATACTCTCGAACGACATCCTTGGGGATGTGGACTTTCTTTTCTGTCGCTCCCGGGGTGCGTGGTCGCTCGGGCACCTCCAGTTCTTTGTTCTGCTTCCGTAGGTCTATCTCTGCCAGTTTGCGCTCGTGTTCGTATGCTAATCTCTTTTCTTCGAGCTCTCTCTGCCTCTGTTTTTCTTCCCGTTCTTCTCGGAGCCGCAGATGCTCTAGGTTCAGTTTTTGTTCGGCTAATTTTAGTTCACCGTCCATTTTGAGCCGTGCCATTTCTAACTCATGTAGTCTGTTTTTTTCTCTCTCTTGGATCTCTTCCTGCGACAGGCCCGTTCTTCGCTCTTCGGGAGCCGTGGTGTTCCTCTCTGATGCTGTAATGTTTTGGTCCGGGGATCTGGCGGCCCCGGTTTCTGCCCACGACTCAATGGCGTGCTTGAAATCGTCTTTGGTACTCAGGCCGGTGGTAGCAATGCCTAGTTCAATGCAGAATTGTTTCAATTCACGATGGCTGTACTCTTCCAATTTCTCCATCTGGAATTTCTCGGTGGATCCGCTCTCTTTGGTTGACATCGTGGTTTTGTCGTGGGGTGAGCTACTCTCTGTACGATTATGCGTTGATTCGGATCGCGCCGCTGGCCACCAATGTTAGACGGACCGGGAGGGTCGGCCGGGGTCAAGGGGAGAGGTCTCCGGGGAGAGCCGTCTCCAGCGATCGTACAGACGAGTAACTTCCCCCCCACAGATGTACACCACACAAAGATAGGTTTTAACGTTATTTATAAGCAATCTTTAGGTACGATAGAATGGTACAAGGAGGTCAGGACTCAGGGGTCCCCTCGATTCTAGTCTCTTGGTTGGGAAAGGGGGTAGCGGGACAGTCTTGTTACCAATCTGGTAGATGCGATGAAATGATGGATAGCTCACAATCCTCGAGCTCGGTGTTCTAGTTGGACGGGCCGCGGCAGCGCCAGCAGGTCCCGGTGAAGGTGGTCGTTACACGGTCCGCGGCAGCGCCAGCAGGTCCCGATGAAGGTGGTGGTTACAACGGTCCGCGGCAGCGCCAGCAGGTCCCAATGAAGGTGGTAGGTACAACGGTCCGCGTCAGCGCCAGCAGGTCCCGACGAGGATGGAGGATGCAGAAGGCCGCGGCAGCGCCAGCAGGCAGAGTGATAGTTCACAAGGCAGGGCTACGGCAGCGCCGGTAGTCCGTCAAGGATGAGTTCTTCTCGGTGTCTCTCGACTCCAGGATACAACTGCCTTCCTGCTCTGGAGCTGCCCCAGTTATAGGTCTAGCGCCCTTTGATGTTCGGCCCCTCGCACTTGGAGGCCGGGAGGTCCGGGGTGAGGGAGTCCAGACACCCAGCAGGGGGGTGGAGCCAGCGCCCGGGGGAGCTGGGGGGGGTGATCGGCACCTGGCGGGGGAGAGCCATCGACACTTCTTTCTCCCATCGACCTTCCAAGTGGTCCGTTCACCTCCTGGGTGGATGGTGGTGCCGGGATGTCGGGGCCTGGCCAGGCCCAGGGTTAGGGTCGAGCTGAGGCCACGCGGCCTCGTGGTGCAGTGTCAAAGATGGCGGCCGGGCCGGGCGAGGAAGCCGGTAGTGGTTCGGCCCCATGATACAGAGATGTCCGGGGGCAGGAGTCCCGTATGACACGGGGTGCGGGTTGTTTCTGTGGGTAACACTTGGGGGGCCGGGGCTCGGGCCCTGTCATGCGGGGAGGGAGCAAGCCCTTCATGTGGCCTGTCCAACACTTACAAATGCTGGTGAAACACAACAAACACACATGTACCTACCCCCTTCCTGCTGCTGCATCTCCTGTAGGCGCCTGTCCAAGTCTGGAAATACCACCGCCAGCACACGCTTGTGGATGTGGGAGAGACGGCAGCGCCCGCGGTTCTTATGGCTCTCAGGTGAGTCCCCCAGCAGGACCCGTGCGATCCTCCGCGTCCAGCACCGGATATCCTGCCAGCGCTTCCTCACCTGGGACAGGCGCCGCTTCCGACCATCCGCACTCCTCACGGCGCTGATGGCGGTCAGCCATATGTGCTCCTTGGCAGAGGCGTCTACCTGTGAGGATGAACAAGTGACACTACATCAATACACCTGGCACATGTCACAGAGACACATATTAGAACACATTTGCTGTTTACAACAAGGCATAGTATGCATCCAACGCATTGCACCTTTGTCATAGGGACATGATCCTCTGGGGAAGGGCAAAAGCAGTACGTGCCATTGAAAGCACACAGGTGGAATGAGGGCAACTACACAATCAATGATCCAGGCTCACACTGTGCATCACACCCACCCCTCCTGTCTCTGGGCACTGCTGGGAGGACTCTGCACCCACCCCTCCTGTCTCTGGGCACTGCTGGGAGGACTCTGCACCCACCCCTCCTGACTCTGGGCACTGCTGGGAGGACTCTGCACCCACCCCTCCTGTCTCTGGGCACTGCTGGGAGGACTCTGCACCCACCCCTCCTGTCTCTGGGCACTGCTGGGAGGACTCTGCACCCACCCCTCCTGTCTCTGGGCACTGCTGGGAGACATCAGGCATTCCCCCCCCTGGGGCCCCCCCTACAGTACATAGCATGTGTGTCACACCTGGACACAATGGCAGAAGTCACAGTCACAAAAAAGGGACACAGTCTGTGCTAGTGGACTCTGCACTCACCTGATAACCTGGTCGCCCATACAGCATGGGGTACTGTGGGAGGATCACATCCAGCAAAGCCAGGTTCTCCTCCAGGGTGAATGGCTGTGACCTCTCCACAGCCCTTGACATGGTTCCAGGGAATCAGTAGCAGCAGCTGGGTCGTGGAATACAGAGATGTGCAGGCAAGTGCTCCCTCATGGGACCTGGCTGCCTTATATCTGCCTTGCTGGCCCATTTCATGCACAGGAGTACAGAGTGATTGGTCACCCACATTTGCATCCTATGTTTCCTCCAATCCCTTCAAACCTAGCAGTCAGTGGGTTCTGTTTTTTTCTTCAGCATGATGTCAACCCCACAAACACATTGCAACAAAGTAGATTCATTCCAACTGACTTCTGCTGTGCACCTTCCAGAACAAATTCAATCTTTAAACTTGGTCTCCATGACAACCAGCATGCATGTAGGCCTTAATACTTGTCCCTCATGTGTCCCCTATGTAATTTTGAGCTTCACACACAGGTACGGTGCGTTCCTGGGCCCTAGGGCACCCCAAATGCATAGCAACGGCCCGTACACGCGTGCCTACGTTCACTATCACTATGGGTGTCCTCGCGTATGCGTACTCGTAGTGGTACGGCCCGTACACACGCCTGTACGCTCCCTATCTCTATGGGTGTCCTCGCGTATGCGTACTCGTAGTGGTACGGCCCGTACACACGCCTGTACGCTCACTATCACTACGTGTACGCATACGCGAGGACGCCCATAGTGATAGGGAGCGTACAGGCGTGTGTACGGGCCGTACCACTACGTGTACGCATACGCGAGGACACCCATAGAGATAGGGAGCGTACAGGCGTGTGTACGGGCTGTACCACTACGTGTACGCATACGCGAGGACACCCATAGAGATAGGGAGCGTACAGGCGTGTGTACGGGCCGTACCACTACGTGTACGCATACGCGAGGACACCCATAGAGATAGGGAGCGTACAGGCGTGTGTACGGGCCGTACCACTATGAGTATGCATACGCGAGGACACCCATAGAGATAGGGAGCGTACAGGCGTGTGTACGGGCCGTACCACTACGAGTACGCATACGCGAGGACACCCATAGTGAAAGTGAACGTAGGCACGCGTGTACGGGCCGTACCACTATGGGTGTTCTTGCGTATGCGTACTCATAGTGGTATGGACCGTACACATGCCTGTACGCTCACCATCACGATGGGTACACATACGGCAGCACTCCCATAGTGATACAGGAACATACACAGGCCCTCTTAGCAGAAGTACGGTGTTTTTCACACATCACAGTGGTGACAGGCAGCACACAGGAAGGAATAGGGCTGACATACTTGTCCATGGATGGACATCAAGGCATTGTCTGGGCAGTACTACATGTGTGGGGCACAGGTGTGAAAGGCTGTGATGTGGCACATTACTCCTGAGTGGAGAAGGCACCAGATGTATGATGAGATGTGTACATATGTAATGTGTCACGGTGCAATGTGTGCCAGGCATGCCCTTGACTCCTTTGACATGTGTGCATGTCGTACTGCACACTTGGCATGAGCGTCACTGGCATGGCACGGACACCAACACACGGAAGTGTCCCCTGAGGCCCGGTACAGGGGTTACCACACCTGACATGTCACTACCCACGGGTGCACGATGTGACTATGTCATGTATGTGTGGGTGGTTCCCATTAGGTAGATGTTGGAGCTCCCTCAAAAGCTGCAGCCGTTGCAGCAACCAACATGTGTCTGTGTGTAGATGGCCATGGCACACTGTTCCGCACACCATGCCACATGTGGTATTGGATGTGAGGTGTGTATGTATGCATGGGACACGGAGTAGCGTAACAAGGACATGTCTGCATCCTCTCTATGAATGTGTGGTGAGTCATGACATGTACACCTTCATGGCAAGGTGTGTGGGCTGTCCGAGTGTAATGTCATGTGACCTGTGGCTCTAGTGTTCCGCTACCATTCTCTGCAATCGACATCCTACTTCTGCTGATGTGTGGATGTATGTCACTCCTGTCTTGCGTCTGGCTGTTCACTTGCACTGGGACACAGCTAATCCCATGCCATGGCATGTGGAGGTTCACAATCTCCGTGTGTAGCTGGGTCTTGGTAGGAGTGTCACCTGGCAGCCATACGTGTCCAGGGCATGTAGCACATACCTGACTCTGTATGTGGCATATGTGTATTGACAGATTAACATGTGCACAGTACAAATCAATTGTTGTTGTGGTGCACTCACTCTTCCTTGTCACTTCCAAATTACTGCAGAGCGCTGCCTCTTGCCCGACCAATTCCGGACTTGGCTGCCATGCGGGAGAATGACTGTATCCGGTGCTACTGCTTCCCCCAACCGTTGATTCTGGAGTTGACGGCGAGACTGGCACCACACCTGCAACCGCAGCACAGGTATCCTACGGCACTGACACCCAAGCTGAAGGTAATGGCAGCCCTACATTTTCTAGCCACGGGTACCTTTCAAAATACCATAGCTCATGTTGGTGGCATGTCCCAGAGCATGTTCTGCCGTGTGCTGCATGATTTCTTAGAGGCCATGTTGATTCACCTGGATGACTTCATCCATTTTCCTACCCCAGAAATGTTGACTGGGGTCAAGCGTGGATTCTATGCCCTGGGAGGGATGCCCCATGTCATTGGGTCCATAGATGGGACACATGTGGCTTTGGTACCACCACACGCACAGGAGGTAGCGTACCGGAATCGCAAGCACTACCACTCCATCAATGCCCTTGTGGTGTGTCTGTCCAATATGGTGATTTCACATGTCTGTGCTCGTTTTCCAGGATCAGCACACGATGCCTACATCATGAGGCGTAGCAGGATGCCTGAAATGATGACGCAGCTGCGCAACGAACGGGCATGTGTTGTTGGTGGGTACACTCTGTCTGTCCTGTATTTTGCGTAGACTTCCAGCACGACCGTTACTCCTGTCCTACTTATGTCCATGTGCTTTCCATGTAGGTGACGCTGGCTATCCCAACATGCCATGGCTGATCACACCTCTCCGCAACCCCATCACGCCGGCCCAGCTCCGCTACAACACCGCCCATGGCCGGACAAGGCGAGTGATAGAGAGGACGTTTGGCCTCCTGAAGAGCCGATTACGATGCCTCCACAAGACCGGCGGCGCCCTCCCATATGCCCCGGCGAAGGTCTGCAAAATCTTCATGGTCTGCTGCATGCTGCACAACATGGCAGTTGAGAAAGCTGTGCCACTCATCCTGGATCAAGATGACCAGGACCATCCACCTGTGGAGGATGAAGGGCTTGGCAATGGGGCTAGTGATGTGGAGGATGTGGAGCCGCAAGAGGACATCCGGACTCGGCTCATACGCGACTTCTTTGCTTAGTGGTGAGTACCAGTGTCTGAGTGTGCACGCATTGGTCCCCGTGTGGCATGTGTTGCGATGTGTGTCTCCACCTGCATGTATGGCATGTGAGTCAGAGGTGTGTGTGGATGTGTCACTGGAGTGATGGTGCCAGTGATGGGTGTATTTTCCCAGTCATAATTGTGACCTAGCATGTGGTCATCCTTACATGTGTCGAGTACATGCACATGCAAGTGGCTGTGCTTTTTGTGGCTGACTTCTTGTGTGTCTCTCTTCCCCAGGTACTTGCGCATGCCGTCTGCTGCTTGCATTGTTGTGGCACTGCTATTCCTCATGGACACGTCATCGTGTGCTGACTCAGCGTTACAGGCACGGACACGTTTGGAAGTCTCCTTAGGGTAAGGGATGCATCAGGGGTGTATTGGGTGTGGCAGTTGTTCACGATGTATGCACACTGCCCCTGTCGATGTTTGGTTCCTCTGCAGACATGTTGCATCACCATGGTACACGACATGCAGCTGGGTACACCTGAATAGATGGTCAGACTTGTTGACAGTCATCAGTGATGGGATTGTGGAATGTGATGATGGCATCAATGTGTGTAACACTGCCCTCGGACACATACGGTTTGCATTGGCTTGACATGCTGTGGGACTTCCACATCAGCGGATCAATGGTGTATGGCAGGCTCTCCGTGAGCAGCAGGGGGTGTTTCGCTGTTAGCCGACACTTGTGTGCCAGTTTCATGGCTATCACGCATTTGTGCTGTGGAAGGGGGGTGCCAGTGTTGGACCCACATGTTACTCCACATGAACTGTTCATGTGTGCTCCGAGTTGCCTCTGCAATCCCGAATACATGACTAATAAAGGTGTCCCTATGCCTCCAAGGTGCCTCTTCTCAGTCAATGCTGGTGTGTTGCCACGGTGCATCCGGCATGTCTGGCATGGTTTTCCGTGATAGTGGCTATGTGTCTATGTGTCGAGTAGCAAGATGCAAGCAGTTTGTGTGGGATTAGACTGTGTATTGTGCATGATGTCCATGAGTGTGTGGGTATTGTGACATGTGCCATCCCCATGCATCCAACGTTGGCCATGCCACCATTCTCTGCATCCACCGGACTCAAGCTTGCAGGACATGGTTCTGCCACCTGTCTACATATACCTGGGTGCCCCCCAGGACACTCCACATGATCCCTGACCTCTGCGCATGACTGTTGCTGTACTCAATATGTCTGTCGGCACGGTTGTGCGGCCACCCCCTCAGCTGGTTGGGCCCATCACGGGTGTGTATGGTGCTCCATGTCTGTCTTGCCTAATACACTGTGACCCATGTGTGTCCTGTGCCAGACTCAGGCCCCAGGGTGTGGATGGTTGAAGTCAAAAGAGAACTCAGGCATGGTTAGACTTTACAAGACACATGTAAGGTAATAATGCAACCAGCAGGCATCTTCTCTTCATGGTGTGATTTTTTATTTTAGTGGGGGGGGGGGGTTGACATGAGGGGCTTTCCGGGTGTGTGGAATCCAAAGTTCACTGGGGGAGTTGGTGTCCTTGCCATTTGAAATCCTCAGAGTCCATGCCACAGTCTTTGTCAACATTGGTCAGACAGTGACCAGCAAGGCCATGTGGCAGAGAATGTCTTTTGATGCTGTGATGCTGCTGCTCCAGTGGGCCAGGTGCCAGGCCAGGTGTCCTGGGAGATGGTGCTGTTGCGCCGACCCTCACGGTCTTTTCCGTGGACGACCCGCCCTCCTGCGGGGACCCTCAGAAGCAGGCCGTGACGATGTTTGGGATGCTCCGTCTGATGTTTCCTCCTCCTGATCCCTCCCTGTGGGTGGTGATGTTCTAGGCCTTCTGGCACAGGGAGGGTTGCCCATGTTGTCGGCCATCCGACGGAGTGTACTGTGAATTCCCGTGAACACCGTCACGAGCTCAGCCTGTCTGTCCTACATCCTCCGTTGGTGTTGCAGTAGACAGGCATGTAGCTCCGCATGTTGCTGGGCCTGCTGGGTCTTGATCCCCTCGAGGACGGACACAACCTGGGCCATGCCCGTGGTGTCCTGCCGGTATGTGTCCAGGATGTTTCGGACATGGGCATATACCGGTTCCCCAGCCAACTGGTCAGGCTGGCGCCTCCGCCGTCCTCCACTCCCACCACCCCTGCCCACTTGCGCCTGGCCTGCCCTTGTGGGCACATCGGGTCTCCGGGACCCCTGAGGGATGGCATTTGCGATGTTGCCTGCCTCCTCCTGGGTGCCCGGAGAACCTTGTCCCTCCTGGACAGACTGGCTGCTTTGTGGTGGTGGGGCAGGGATCCTGGGTGTCTCCTGGGATGTGGCAGGAGTGGGGGTGGTGGTTGGCCCCGTTGTACCTGACGCAGGTGCTGCAGGTCGTTGGACTCCAGAGGGGCCAGGTTGGTCGGGGTCGTCCACAGAGTGGTGAGAGTCGTCGCTGCCGGTGGGATCGGCCCCCCGCAGAGCCGGGTCCTGTGAGTCTTCCCCCCCAGTGTTGGGGGGGTGATCCACGACGTTGACCTGTGTGTGAGAGAGACAATGTTAATTTTGTTCCATGCAACATCCATGTTTCATTAGTTTCACAGTTGGCACATTTCCTCTGGGAATTTGGATATGTCTTGCATTCCACTCACAGTGCACTTGTGCATGGGTATGCCCCTTGGGCACAGCTTTGGCGAATTTACCTATGTGTGGCACAGTCTTACTTGCTGCATCAAGTGTGACTGCAGTCAGCAGTGGAGTGGGCAGGTGTGGCAAGCCGTGCATTGGCGTCTTCCGTGTGGCACTGTACGTGGGCACATGCAGTTGTTCCACACACTTATATGATGCAGGTAGCTGTCGTTGTGCTCGTGCACAGGTTGTGACATGGCCCTGTGTTTTGCCATGGAGGAGAGGGGTGTGCTGGCACTGGCCACCCTTGTCTACATGCACGCAGTCCACCTGCTGACTGGCACACATTCCCACACACCACAAGGCTGATTTGCTCTCCCTGTGTCTCCCTCCCTCTCTGTCCCCCTCTCCCTCCCTCTGTGTGTCAGCCTCCTCCCTGTGTCTGTCTCCCTGTGTCTCCCTCCCTGTCCCCCTCTCCCTCCCTCTGTGTGTCAGCCTCCTCCCTGTGTCTGTCTCCCTGTGTCTCCCTCCCTCCCTGTCCCCCTCTCCCTCCCTCTGTGTGTCACCCTCTGTCACCTCAGCCCAGCTTACTGTGCACACACTTTTTGCAGATCTTTGGGCCTTGGATTGTTGATGTGAGTTTGTTTCTGATCTCCAGGCACCCATTGGGTGTTGTGTCTGCACTGCTGCTGTGGTGGTGTGTGCTGCCACTCTTTTACAGTGTTGGCTGTTCATTAGCTGCTGTCATGTGCAAGAAGGTGCCGTCACCCCCATGTGTTGATGCAAGGCGTCCGCCATTTGCTGGCGAGTCTTTCCTGTGTGGGGACACACTGTTTGTCTGGCTGTGACCTAGGCCATATGGGCAGGGGGCATTGTTGTCTGCTTCTGAGTTGCACTATGTGATTTTTGGGGCCCACCCTCCCGCCATCCGGCTTACCGTGTCATGTGTTGGTGTTTTCTGTGGCCTGTGACTTGACATTGTCCAGATGGGTGCATGGGGCATGGTGGCGCCAGTGGCATGTGCGTGTTCATGGAGTGTGGTTGTGTCATGCGATAGCTTGGGGTGGTTGCGTGCCTGTTTGTGAGTTTGGTTGTGGAAGACGTTCCCCCCATGTGAGGTGCGTTGTTTGTGTACTCACCCGGGTCTCAGAGTCCTCCTAATCCCTCCACTGCCTCCACCGGCAGTATGGCCATCACCCTCTCCTCCCAGGGATGGTAGTGTACGGGTCTGCGGGACGGCCCTCCTCAAGTGACGTTGGCCTGGTTGTGTTCATCCGTCATCTTGGCTCGGACCCTCCTCCGCAGATCGTACCACCTGGCTTGGCATTCCTGCTTGTTCCTTCTGGTGTCCGCAACAGCATTCACAGCATCAACGATGGTCTGCCACATGGCTGTTTTTGCTGAAATGCTGGTCTGTCTGACCAATGTTCCAAAGAGGTGTGGCTCGACTCTGAGGATTTCATCGACAAGGACCTCCAACTCTCGGCTAGTGAACTTTGGATTCTTGTTGGTGGGCATGGTGAGGGGTGTGGGTGTGGATGGTGGGGGGGTGTGTGTGGATGGTTGTGGGTGTGGTTGTTTGGGTGTGTGTGTGAATGTGATGAGGGGGTGTTTGTGAAGGTGTGTGTGTGAAGGTGTGCAAGTGTAAGGTGTGGTGAAGCTTCTAGTATGGTGCTGTAGGTTGTCTGTGGGGTCTGGCAGCAGTGAGTCTCTTGCAAAGGCTCATGGTTTGTGTGTGTGGTCCCTTTTTATTGGTCCATTGGTGGGTGTGGCTGTGTTTGAACTTTGGGTGGGCGTGTTATAAGGAGTGGTGGTGTTTTGGGCCTCTGTTTGTTTTTGGCAGTTGCAGGTCAGTGAATGTGTTGTTTTAGTGGTTGTTGGACATGTTTTGTGGCTTTGTGCCATTCGAATGGTGTATTCTTGTGTCGTTTTGGTTTGTCCTGGTTGTGTACGTGCGTTTTTAGCGTGTATACGGTGTGTACATGCCCCATTTTGTTGTACAGTGCTGTCCTTGTGTGTGGCTTGGTACGACTCGTACATGCGGTTGTGATGTTGGGGCCTGGGGTGCGCTCGGTCCTTAGGATGTTGTGGTGGGGGTACGCTCCATGCATACGCGGGTGGGGGTACGACTCTGACGTACACGGGTGTAGATGCACGGGGGGTACAACACGTACACGGGTGTAGATACACGGGGGTACGACACGTACACGGGTGTACATACACGGGTGGGGGTTCGACACGTACAGGGGTGTACATACACGGGGGGTACGACACATACACGGGTGTACATACACGGGGGGTACGACACGTACAGGGGTGTACATACACGGGGGGTACGACACGTACACGGGTGTACATACACGGGTGGGGGTTCGACACGTACAGGGGTGTACATACACGGGGGTACGACACGTACAGGGGTGTACATACACGGGGGGTACGACACGTACACGGGTGTACATACACGGGGGGTACGACACGTACAGGGGTGTACATACACGGGGGGTACGACACGTACACGGGTGTACATACACGGGTGGGGGTTCTACACGTACAGGGGTGTACATACACGGGGGTATGACACGTACAGGGGTGTACATACACGGGGGTACGACACGTACACGGGTGTAGATACACGGGTGGGGGTTCGACACGTACAGGGGTGTTCATACACGGGGGGTTCGACACGTACAGGGGTGTAGATACACGGGGGGTACGACACGTACACGGGTATACATACATGGGTGGGGGTTCGACACGTACACGGGTGTAGATACACGGGGGGTACGACATGTACACGGGTGTACATACACGGGTGGGGGTTCGACACGTACAGGGGTGTACATACACGGGGGGTACGACACGTACACGGGTGTACATACACGGGTGTGGGTTCGACACGTACACGGGTGTACATACAGGGGGGGTACGACACGTACAGGGGGGTACATACAGGGGGGGGTGTACATACACGGGGTGTACATACACGGGGAGTACGACTCGAACGTACGGGGGCTGGGGGGAGTGTTGGGCTCGTATGCGGGCACATGTCTCCATGGTTGCTATGGGAGTTCGGTGCAGACGGTGTTTTTACCATACGGTTGTAACATCGGACGCACGGGATGGATCGTGATTCCTCGGTCGGACTTCACTTTTCACATTTGTACGGTAATTCGTCCGTGGCCGTGTCGGACACGTTTTCCGACCCGAGGACGTGTGGGGAGTTATTCCCAATGCGATTCGTATGGTCTTTTTCCCATGCGAATCGTAATTGGCAGTTTGTACGGCACTTGTACGATTCGTACGGTAAAAAGACCGGATACGAGTCGGACGGGCCATTTTTTTACCGGATCGTAATTGGCACCCAATTGTTAGTATCAAAAATATTTCTTTAGTTATATTTTATTTTTAGAACCAAGCAGGACCTGGTATAGGTAAGTAAAGTTGTACTTTTCAAGACAGATAGATTAAAACAAGCAAGCTGGATGAAAATGACCTTTGTTACAGGTCTGTCAAATATTTCAAAGCAATTAGCATTTGAAATTACTTTGTGATTACTTTTCAACAGATTAATTTTAAGAGTACGTTTTGGATTATTTTTTTTTCTCTGTGTGGAATGCCTAGGTATCACACTGGGACATTTCCTAGATAAAGGTAAGTAAAACAGTTTTCATCAAAACACAGTTGGTTAGGTTTCCATACAAAACAGAACTCCACACTTAGAACAGTCAATGCAATCCTATTTAGAAAAATTAGGTTATCGGTTTGCAGGTAAGCAATCGGTCTTTGGAGTTGGGTTTCTGCTGTTACAATAAGGGTTCCTCCAGGGTCAAGGAAGCACTCCAAAATCACTCTCAGCGGCACAAGGGCGGGCCAGGTTCAGAGTGCTAAGGCTAAATCTTTAGCCTATGTGGCTAGGGGCCATCGGCTGGTGGCTGCTCTTGGGCAAGCCATGGGGTTGAGGGAGCAAAGCTCCTAGGGTTAAGCTCAGGGCAAAAGGGGATCCAAGTTAGCACACATATGGCACAGCGGCACAGAGGTGGCCGGGTGCAGGGTGCTGATTTGGCATTGGGTGCCCTGTTGTTTTTAATGGGTATTGCTGGTTTTGGGTTTTGGCTGCAGTCTTCTGTGAGGAACCAACAGCTTGGCAAGCACGTTGGAGAGCTCAGTGACATAAGTGCACCTCAAGTCTTCTTCTCCAGGGTGCAGGGCAGCTGGATGCAGGGTGCCTTTTGGGGTTGGATTTCACCTTACCAGGCCACTTGTAGTTGGGGGTGTCTCCGTGCGGAGGCAGTTTTGGAAATCTTGGAGTGGTCAACTCACGGTGGACTCAGACTCTGGAGCACTGGAGGACCTCACTGGGACCGGTGGGTCACTTGGACTCAGTCCGTAGGCGAAGGTGCAGTGGTGGTTGCAGGTGTCGGGTTTCTTTGTCTTCTGCAGGCTCACAGTCTTTCTTTAGAGATTCTTTTGAACAGAGCTGCTGTTCAAAGAAGATCCAGTCTTTGTGGAAGGCAGTCAGTCCTACCAGGTGTTGTGGAGGTCGCTGGCTGCAGGACGATGTGACTTTTGGTGCAGGATCTCTGGAAGCTGGAGACGGGCTGGTAGGGCTGGGTCCAAGCCAGTTTTTCTCTGCATTCTCCTCTGCTGTGCGTCTTCTTTCGTCCTTCTACATGGGTTGTTGGAATCTGCCATCTGGGTTCAGGGCGGCCCCCTAAAGACTGTATTAAGGGACATTTTAGAGGTCTTGAGGTCAATAACCAATGGGCTACTGACCTTAGGGTGACTACACCCTTGGTGTGCTCACCCCATGTGGGGGAGTGGGTACAATCCCTAATCCTGATTGGAGAGTGCCTTCCATTTGCAAGATGGTGAGCACTGAAGAGTGGGCTTCACCTCACCTCCCCCACCTGAGGGGTGGGGTTGTCAGAGGTGGGCACAACTTCTGGGCTGTTCTAATTTTTCCTGCCTGTCTTCCAAATTAAAAGAGGGTGAGACAGGAAGGTGGCCTGCTCCTGAGAGCGAGAGAGGCTGGGAGTTGTGTTGCAAAGGCGGCAAGGCTTTTGAAGCTCCCCTGACACAGATGGCTCCTCCTGACCTGGGGAAGGTGTGAACACCTCCGCCCTGGAAAGGCTTTGTCTCTGGGCCCAAGGAGCAAGAGCTCCCACTCCAGGGGACCAGAAACATGTCTCGTGGTGGCGGGCTGGTGTGTACCAGTCAGGGAACCCACCAGAGAATGGTCGTTTTTCAGGGGGCATCTCTAAGATGCCCTCTGAGTGTATTGTATAATAAATTCCACATTAGCATCAATGTGGGTTTATTATGCTGAGAAGTTTGCTACCAAACTTCCCAGGATTTTGTAATGGCATTATGGTGAAGTAGAGTTTGTAATGACAAACTCCCAGACCATATACTCTTTATGGCTTTACTGCACTTTCTGTCTAAGAATTGACTTATACACTGTAGGGGTACAGTGCTCATGCAACTGTACCCTCACCAGTGGCATAGTGCACCCACCTAGACGGGTGTCTTACTTTACCATAGGCAGTGGGTTGCAGGCATGGCACACAGGTATGTGTGCCATGTTGACTCTTCACTTTTCTCTGCACCAAAACACGCAGACTGCAATGGCAGTGAGTGTGTGTTAAGGTAAGTGACCTCTAAGGGTAGCACAAAATGTACTGCAGCCCTTAGAGGTCTTCCCTGTTCACAGTGTCCTTGGTACCTAAGATATCATTTACAAGGGACTTACATGTGGCCATAGAGGTGCCAATTGGGGGTACAAAGGTACAGTTTTGGGAAAGAACACAGGCCCTGTGAACCTTATTGGCATCGACTCAGGGCACATCAAGTCAAAATGCATCAGAATTCTGGGAAAAAGTAGGGGGGTTACTGCAACAGAAACCCACGTTTCTACAATATCCAATAACTGAATGAACCCTCTCCTTTTTATAAGAATAGTTTTGTTTCTTTCAACCTCTTTTTTTTAGATTAGAGATCTAATCCTGGAGAACATTAAGCCAAATCCAATGTGATTTTCTGGTCAAACTTAAGTCAACACTTAAACAACATTTCTAGTGGTCATTAAATTCAACTTAACCGTTGATGCTGCCAAAGAATTTCCTAACAAGCATGCTTTGAGAAAACTAGCCTTCTAGGATGTGTGTTGAGGACTGTTTTCCAGCCATCTTTACCATCAGACTTGTATTTTTGTAGACAAAGAAAAGGATGAAATGTCCCTGTGTGGTAATGTCGCTACCTCTTTCCGGTTTTCGGTAAGTCAATGTATCTATCTGTAGGTGCTCAAGGGGAGAGGAGTCACCCACCCCTCCCAATTCGTAATCCCTAGGGATCACACAACAGTAATTTCGAACCCGAGCACACAATCACTATCATACAGTAAATCTACTACAACAATGTGATACAGGACAGATTCTTTGTTGGTTTGCACTTTAATTTTCTTGCCTCTGTTGGTCCAGCCAACACGTGTTTCGTGACCCGGGAGTACGCGCGACTTCCTCAGGGCTTGAGACCGGTTCTAATTCCGTCCCGGCCCAAAGGCAGGGAATAAGAGTTCAGTGCATCTGTTCAGTGTATCTCCTGTACATATGCGGCTATAATGTAGTCGTAGTTACGGTCTCTATCAGTTATTCTTAAAATCGGTTGCAGCAAGCACTTTCATGCTTCGACGTGTGTTCGCATCAATCACCGGTCTCCAGTTTGGCCATGGAGTATCCTATTTAGACTTGTATTGTTGTTTGTAGTAGGGAGGGATATATATATATTACCCAGTGGTGGTCGCCACTGGGTAATTATAGTTAGGTCAGCTGTTCCATGGGAAAAGTGTTGTTTGTGTTGCTAATAACTTTGGCTCCTAATTACAAACTTTCCACAAAAGTGCTACTTATTAATTAGTTTGTGCTTGCAATGCTTTGGGGTGATCCATCTAGTGGGGAGCGAGAAAAAAGGGGGGTCCCAAAACGCAAAATACCCATGCATTTTCCATAGACTTTTTTTAGTCAGGGCTACAGCAAAATTGCTTAACAAAATTGCACAAATTTGGCAGCAAGCTAGATCTTGGTCCGTCGATTGTGCTTTTTGTAATTTAGAGTAAATCTGTTCAGTAGCTTTGAGAAACTAAGGTTAAAAACAAATTATATATTAGGATGGTTGGGTCTGGGAGAGGCTTCAGAGAATGTCACCCGAGTGCCAATTAAAAAAATGAGCTTTTTGATTAGCTCAGAGGGTTTTATTTCCCTTGGGCCATCCTGCTCCCATGGAAGTCAGACTTCTGCTGGATCGAGTGCTCTGATTGACTGCCAGCAAAATGTGAAAAATGTTGCTGGCAGCCTTTATAGGACTCCGGGACTTAGCTGCCTGTCCTGAAGTAAATAAGAAAAATAATATAAGTGGGTAGGGTAGGGATGCCCCGTCTTCGTAGGCCCTTTTTAGGGGGATCCAGAAGGACCCCACCGGGGCTAATAGCAAAAGATATTGTTAAAAAATGCTGTGGTCCTGCAGAATTGGCAAAAAATGCTGGCCAGGCCACATTGTGCAATTGTAGGCCCTGGGGCCATATTCAATAAGGTAGGGGGACCATTGCAGTTTAAGTGTCTTTGTATGACTCACAAGGCAATTTTCGGCAAAGCCCCAGAATACATTAAACAGCGCCTGAGGAAGTACATTCCAGGCAGAACCTTGCACTCGGGCAAGGCCTCCAATCTGATCCAACCCAGATTTA
Organism: Triturus cristatus; assembly: GCF_964204655.1. Classification (NCBI taxonomy): domain Eukaryota; kingdom Metazoa; phylum Chordata; class Amphibia; order Caudata; family Salamandridae; genus Triturus; species Triturus cristatus. The sequence continues at coordinate 316,832,285 of NC_140586.1, read as the reverse complement.
AGTTAAAGTCTAAAGGGGGCAGGGCACTTTCTGTACTGCTCCTGCAATTGTGGAATGAGCTACCGGCCAGCCTGAAGGAAGACTCGCACCTACTGTCCTTCAGGAAGAACTTGAAGACTCATCTGTTTAAAAAGTCAACATCTTCGCCCTAACTGGGGCAGACGGCTGAGTGATTTAGGAGACAGCGGGTTATGTTCCTTTTCTGTGTGAGCGCTTAGAGACCGGCGGTGAGAGGCGCTATACAAAAACACTATAACATAACATAACATAACATTGCCCTCTTCCCTGACCATTAAAGACCCCAGGGAGCCCTCCCCAGGATGAATTGAATAGAGATGGGGAGGGGAGGTGCATATAAAGGCCCCGGGGAGCCCACCCTGGGACTGAAATGTATAGCGAATGGGAGAGGTGCCGTGCGCCCCCACCTCCCTGAGTCATTAATGACCCAAGGGGATCTCATCCCCTGGGGTTGCTCACTAACTATATTCCAGGGAGCCCACCCCCGAGATATAGCGGTTTTCTTGCCTGCAGTGGCATGGACAGGGAAACTTGTGTTTGCTCCTGCTTGGAGGGAGTATTTTTTTGTTTCCTGCTATGCGGGAGCAAACAAAGTCTGCACCCAGCATGCAGAAGATTTAAAAATGCTCCTGCCAGCTGGGAGCAGACTTTTGATCTGTTTCCCTACCTTCACTGATGCCGGCAGGGAAACGGATCAAAATATTGCTCCCACCTGGAGGGAGCAGCATAAGTAGTTGCTCCCTGCAGGCTGGAGCAATGCCGTCTCCAGCTACATGCGGGGAGCCGGCTGGGATCGCAAGGGCCAAGGGGCACCCCCTGTACCCCCAACAAGTGTATGGTGGGTGCCCTGGGTGCCACGTGCCCCCCCTACCTTTTAAATAACATAAGGTCCTGTGGGCTGTGTACCTCAGGACCTGGCCGCAGGCTAGGTGGCTGTGCAGGGTGGGGGGTGGCTTTAGGTATGGTAATAAAATATTATTTAACGTTAAAAAAACAAACTAGAAATTAACTGAAAAAACAAAAGTAACATTATAGTTAGGTGTGATAATAAAAGATGTTTTTTATTAAAAAAACAAAAAACTTCCAGTTTCACTGAAATAACCAAAGGTTATATCAGTTACATCATAGTTAGGTGAATATGTCAGTGACAACATTAACGTTCTGAGCTAAAACAAAAACCACAGAAATTCACCAGTTATTGTTAGCAGAGCTAACTATATTTTACGGTCCCTCCATGCACTGCTTATGACCACAAGTATTACATCACACATGACATGTTCTAGGACATCATTTATGACATCATTGATGACATCTCAAATGGCATCATTGATGACATCACTGCTATCATCCAAACTTCGTTTCTGCCCATACTGATCTATAAATTAGTATGGCATTAGAGACTTGACAATAATTACAAAATAGCTCAGAAGAACAAGAGGCATTATTAATGCCATCACAGATACAACTCCCCTTAGTTCTAGAAAGCATGGGTATGTGAAACATTGACCCTATACCATATACACTTCACAGGTAGCATAGTTCACATTAACAATCAACCACAGATGTTTGGGAAACCCTCACTGCATACGGTGTTCAATCTGTATACAACTGCTCAGAGAGTTCCAAAAGATACTGAACGTCTGTTTCAAAATGAATGCCTGATTACGGACAGTTTTTTTAGGTATCAAATCCTTGACAGTCACTGAACCTGCATTGAGAAATGAAGCTGATATGAGTAGAGACATGGGTACTGTAAACAGTATTCACTCTATGAAGAGAGTTTACTCTACAATACACTGTTTGCAGGCAGTGAAATGCTCATGAGAAATACACTATAGAGTATTAAAAAGTATCTACTAAGAACAGTGTACATTCTATGCCACGATTGGCAAACAAGACACCATTTACTTAAAATAAGCAATGTCTGAATGTGCTAAATGTTTTACTACATGCAGTCTTCTGAAGCAAAACAAGGACATAGACATAGGTTAGTGCCTGGCACACACAGTCTACTAGGATAAGTTTAAATTGCCATGCTGAGACAATTCTGTCTAATATTTTATGGCTGCGTACAGTACATAACATGTTTTATGTACACTCTTTGCCCTGCTAGAAACTTTTTCTGCACATGATCGTGGCCACGCCTTCTCTGGTGTTTCTGCCCCCATCTCCTCAGCGCCGGCAATGAGGCCCAGCTGCCGATAACTGCTACATCAGGCGGGCTGTTGCCAGGGCAAGGGCCCAATAACCTCTGCAGGGGTATTGTGGTCACCAGAGCTGCACACTAGGTGGCCATCTTGGCTCCCAGCATGGTCATCTCCCCTCGCCAATGTCTGTTTTAGCCACTGTTTTAGTCCAGGCAATAGAAATCAGTGCATTCAATGGTAGCGATTGGGAATACCACGGTACAATCTACAATCTGTTTCTCATGAACAGATTGTCTGATATGCAATAGCTGGCTATAAAATTGTATGCAGCTAGATTTAAACCGGGAAAAACAAAAAATCTATGGCCGAATACTGGAATTAATTTTAGCCACTGGTAAATAATAATTTTGCATTCCAACACATCATTTTTGCCCAATGTGCCACTCCAAGCAGGCATCAGTCATTTGAAAATCGGACTTGATTCTGTCCATTGGAAGAGTCCAACCCAAACTGCCAGCCTTAAATAGGAGGTAACACAAGCAACCCCAGACTAATTAGAGCGGTTTTGGGTCCCGGTCAGGAGGTACAGCTATTCATATTACATCAGGACAAAATCCAAATTGCATATTTCTGAAGCAGCACAGTGGGTGAACACGATGGACTGAATGCATACCAAGTAATTATCAGTGGCTGAGCTTAATCCAAGCAATCTACCAATCTCTTTGTTTGTAGTCTTGCTATAAACAGCTTCAGCCAATATGTTAATATATACTTATAACGGGATTTAGGTCTGCCCCTTGTTCACAAATAATTAGTTTTCTCCTCTATTTCAATTCTATGATCACTGACGTTACTTGATATTCTTGTATTTGCCTACTCTTGGAACATTTAGCTTTTATCTCTATATTTGAACGGTACAAAAAACTGCCAACATCAGGGAATTCTTTTTCTTTGTGGTTTTTGTATAGTATTGGCGATATTAGCACTTTCCTCTCGCGCCTCCGTCCTTCTCTCTCCACCTAACTCTCTCTGCATCGCCCTCTCTCTTCGTCCCCCCTCGCCCCCACCATCCCAGTGAAGCCAAAAGCAGAGGTCAGCCATCTTGGAATGGTATTTTCCATGCGCCCAAGATGGCATTTATGTTGCGTGTTGATACAACGTGGTGACGTGTTTGGAATACTGGAACTTAGGATCCAAGATGGCCAGCTAGAGCTACTAAGCAGTGCCAGTGTGCACAATGCAATTTTACAATGAATAGCAAAAGCAACAGCAGCAACTGGACATTTTGTATGGTTACTTTCTAATTGCCCCCACATTGTGGGATGCAATGTGGCAGCCATCTTTTGACTATAGAAAATAGTATGGAAAATAATTGTTTAGCAATCTTGAAATTTTATTTTCTATTCTTTCAAGGTGACCACCATGTAGTATCTTTTCACAATGTGGGAACCATCTTGGAAGCATAAAAAATAATAATCCAAGAGGTTGGTTCACTGATAATGGCTTTGCTAATGCTTGTACTGCACTGATAACATCAATATCGGCAAATAACAAGGATTGGCAAAGAGAAGTAGATTAATTTTTCCAATGCTTTTCAGTTTGTTCAACATTATTAATCATCATAAATGTCTGCAATGTAATTTGACGTAATTTGTCATGCCACGAAGTAAGAATGAGGGTAAGGCTTTGCAATGTCATGTTAATTGATTTCAGCCCTTTTGCAAGCATTATGTCTGTCCTTTATGGAATGTTTGAAATTCTTGATATGAGTACTCAATATTTGTGAGTGAATTGCCAATCTGAGGGAAATTTGCTTTTAAGTTAGGCATGCTTTGGTATTTTACCAAGCATATATAGCTAATCTCTCTTTTCAGTTATAAAAGTAGGGTATACCAGAAATTAAAAAATCAGTCACATTACTCATAAGAAAAAACGTCTAAGAATTATGTTGTATCAGAATCGTCATGCAATTTGAGTCACACTTATTGTGCTGCACTAGACCGTTCATCATACAAATTCCATGGACTAATTTGCATTGAATTAAAAAACCAATGATCATATTTGATATACATTTGTCATTTATGTTGTATTCGAATAAGTGACACAATTAAATTTACCAGGCATGAGATGGTGAATGAAGGCCCAATCTGACCTGACAATGGTGTGAAAGTGAGGACACCCTTCCTTCCAGCGATTGTGAGCCCTTTTACTGCCCTCACGTGCACAGTCCAGCTGGAATAACTACAATCAGATCAAAACTACAATAATTAGATCACTAAAAGGTAGTATGAGGGTAAGATGCAGGGGAGGAAAAAGATGATCAGTCCTGACCCATCATGCTCACTTCTGGCTCAGTGAACTAACTTTGCAACGCAGAAAAGGAAGCAGAGTATATTGGGCCCACCATACCTACTCAAATACACAAGCGGTTTCTGCAAAGAAAAGCATTGGAAACTCTAGAAGACTGGGCCATGGAGGATATGAAGATTGTCTAGACCGCCAACCAGTTTAAAAGCACTCACTTCCTGTTTAAGGGCTCACTTCCAGGTTGACCTAGGCAGCACAAGTATGTAAACCCCTTAGCTTAGTAAGGAAGCTGCCTTACAGCAATGTGTTTACTTGTATGATTGTTCTGCTTGCCATCTAGTACATCACCCAACTATCCATTCGTCAAGTGTGCTATCTTCTTTCCATTCATGTTCCCTCAGGTTCTTAGTTTGAGTCTGGCAGGGATGTCTCTCAGTTTGTTTGTGGTTTCTGTTGAATTTCTTCTGCTGCTACATTTTCCATTTCCAAGGCCCATAGGTTCGCCATTAGTTCTCTGATGGTGCAAGAGCTCATCAGCGCCTCGGGCCCAAATCCCTCCCGGCAATCAACTCAAAGAACCTCGGAATAGTAATGGACAGGTAATTCACCATGATAGGCCAATTTAATGCAGTCTCTGTCTCTTGCTTCCAGACACCCAAGATGTTCAATAAGATCTTTAAATGGCTCTACAACAACTCTCACAGACTAATCTCCTAGGCCCTTATCATCAGGAAGCTGGACTATGGAAACACACTCTATAATGGAATCAATGACCAACTAACCAGAAGATTCCAGACAATACACATCCAGCAGCCAGGCTCACCTACAACCTCTCATCCTGCATTCACATCACCCTGCACCTCAAAGATCTCTATTGGCTCCAACTCTACAAACGAACGTTCTTCAAACTGCTCATGCACACATACAAAGGATTGCACAACATTGGCCCCACATACCTCAACAACCGTATAAACTTCCTAAAACCTATCAGACACCTCGGCTCAGCCAGAATCCTAATTGCACATACACCCTGCATACACAGGACTAGATCCGGCGTTTGTGATTACTAATACCTAGCTTTAAAGCCTGGAAAGACCTGTCCCTGCATATCAGAGCCTCCTCCTTACTTCCACAAGAAACTGAAGACCTGGCTATTCGCCTAACCCTGAACCTGACTTTGCCTATACCACTGCTGCTTTAGCGCCAAGATACCCTCCCAGATGAGTTGTGCGCTAAACAAATATGCATAACATAACATCTACCCTAGAGCTTGTTAAGCCCTGAAATCAGTATTCCTTATAACGTATATCTGATTACGCTTGCCCTTTATTACACATGCACTATTTTTCTCTTACTCTGCTAACAAAGGCCACGAGGTCCACGTTTATGAAGACCCCACAACTGAACATTCCAACACTGATGGGCAGCTCTTGTTTCTCCTTTGCTTCCCCCATTTTTAGGTCTCGCGAGCCAAAGGCTCGAAGAGACATTTTATATGTGGGCTCCCAAAAGTGCTACCAGGCCAGCCTAGAGCTACAGTGCATGTGCGCGGGCGCGCGCGCCACGTTTACTTTCACATTTGCGGCCGCATGGCCGCTTTGATCGCGATCACTTTCACTTTCGCGCGGCCGCTTAGCTGCGTAGATCCAGCCTCCTCTGCCGGCACACCCACTATTTGGCTCGTATGAGCATACAATTATTCATTTTAGCGCAGGCATGTATGCGACACCGTGATGAACTAACAGTGTAACCGTGAAGGGGTCAAGTATGTGCGGTAGATGTAGTTAAACTGCAACAGTTTCAGAGGTGCATTCCTCGAAATCTGTTGGATGCGTCTCGGAACCTGACGCCAATCTTTGTCCGTAAGGTCTATCTGTAGGTCTTGCCTCCAGCTGTGTCTAATTCTGCACTGCGTCACCCTCCCCATCTTTCCCAGTGCTCTGTACATGTTGGTAAACCTGTGCCTTGTGGAGCTGCACATCAGCAACGTGTGCAGCGCAGGGTCCATGTCAGTCTCAGTTCCCAAGTCAACTCCCCTCCTCACCCCCACCGTCTCCTAAATCGCCGCCTCCCTTCCCACCCTCCTCTTCGCTCCACACACCACTGCACACGACCCCCAGCCAGGAGGCCTAAGAGCCCAGCACCTCCTCTGCAGGCTCCGCTCCACAGCTCCATCTGCTCGGCTGACACTGCAGGAGGCCGCACTGAGGGTCGTCTCTTGATCTTCCCTCCTGCTGGTGATAACCAGCTCCCCCAGACCACGCAGGCTGCTGCTGACTGTGTATTAGTCGTCACCAAGCCCCCACAGTCACTGCTGATGATGAGGAACCGGACTGGTACCGTATGCCTCCTTCAGCTATGCCGCCAGCAGCCACGCAGTCTCGCCACCGGTCTCCTCCGGGAGCCCCGCAGCCAGCTCCTTTGCCTACAGGTTGGGTTAAAGCACTTTGTGTGGCAAAAACAATCACTCCTGCCTGTTCCTTCACTCTGGAGTTGTTGTGAGGGGGTGAACGGGTTCCCGGGGCTTCTGACCCACAGCCCCAGTGAAAACAGTAAGAGACGAGTCTGGCGTCCCCTGCTCCTGTGATTACAGTATTAGCTTACGCCTTCCTCCACAAACCACTACCACAATGTTTTTTCTCCTCTCTAAGAAGCGGCAGTCTTCTCCAAGACATAGCTCCTGCAAACAATGTTATTTTTAACACAGTAATTTGTAGCAATAATCTTTGTCTCTCTTCTCTACACCGGAGGGCAAACTAGCAACCACAAGCTACTTTCAATACATAACAAATGGCTCCATGAAGAAAGTGTATTGCTGCCGAGAACATGCCGATCACACTAAATCATACGCAGTGAGTGGGAGAATGTTTGCTGTTTTAAATAGGTCTTGTTGATCGACGCTAGACAGCGTCATATATGTTTGTAACTAACAGTAGCTGTTGTACATATGCAAAAAAATGCCTTTATATGAAATTCCACCGTTTAACTGTCTCTCGCATCCTAGACAGACTTGCACGCGGCAAAATAATTAGTGAATTATTAAAAATCATATCACATACTCTTCCTAACACTAACCTGACAGACGAACGTGGAGATTCCGGGAAGAAAGTGTGTCACAATTTTTTTAGTGGCTGTACTTTCAAAACAAAACCTCATTTTGCAGAACAATTACTCTTTTTGGTGTGGAAAGGTCATATTAAACAGTAATAATACTCTGGTTGAATCCACCCAATGTATGGAGACAGGGACAGTTACCTTCCACAGCTTCTGGTAAATGCACTGATTTCAAGAGACCCTGCAGCACCCACCTCTGTGTGCATACAGTGTGCATCCCTGCAGTACTGTGTGCTGCCTTACACCACTCGCCTCATTAGCCCCTGTGTGGTGCCCCCAATATTGACACAGGCAGCCTTGCACATCCAACACTGGAAAAATCTTGCCATTCAGGGTGGCATCTATAGCTCTAACTTTCATTAGGTTTCAACTAAACCCTCACCGTGACACTTTACATACAACACATAAAATCACAGCGGCAATCTGTCAACGCTTTGCCCAAAGAGAGCACAATGTTTATAAGCTCAAAAACACTTTTACGCCACTGGAAACAAAATAACATAAGTAAAATACATTATCATTTATAATACCAATAGTTCTAACTTTTTTACTACTTACTCTTAATCAAAAACAAAAACATTTAATTACGCATCCCAAAATGTGTCTGCTTGCTTTGCAAACTTTTTGGGCAAAGCATGCACATGCGTCACAATTGTTTTACAAAGGTTTATTACTGATAATATACAGTGTGTCCATTTAAAAATTGCACTGTGTAATTATTGAGAACTTCAATGGTATTTCTTTTGCTCCAAATGCTGTGCATTTGTACCTTTCAAGCTAATAAATAAAATTAAGCAGGACAAACACAGCAGATGTGGCTAGAAACCTTCAGTATCTGACTTTCAATCTTTTTAGCTGTTTTTTCAATTGCATATATTCCATTTATTATATGACTCATTAGTATTTTTGTTACAAGTTGCTTTTGTTGGCACGTGCAGAGCACTCCGAAGAAGTTGTCACCTCAGGTGCGCGCAGTTGTAACCTTTAACAAGCATTTACAATGCAATGGTCTCGGCATTGGTAAAGTTAGAGCTATTGGCATTGCTCATGACATTATTTTTGCTTATGTTTTTTGTTTTTAAAACATTTAAAGAAACGGCATTGTCATGAGCAATGCCAATAGCTCTAACTTTAACAATGCCGAGACCGTTGCATTGTAAATGCTTGTTCTACTTGCATCTCTGGTGTTGTTCCTAGTATAACATCTTTTCAGAGAGTGGCCTGCAAGAACTGGGACTCTCAATGGATCCCTAGCCTTCAGTCAATCTTCACACTGGCCCATTCACAGCCCTGCCTCGTTCCTCTAGTCCCAATGTTCACTAAATTAGCTGAAAAGGAGATGATAGGTCAGTACTAATATTCAGCTGGATAGAAGGATTTGAGCTGTTCTGTTTCCTCCCAGCCAATTGACAGTCTGAACCAGCTCTTCCCCATTCAGTGGCACTGAAGTCCAAGCGTGAATTCACTCCACAATGTAATGATTCATGGGCCTGCATTACTAAAGTGTACTAAAACTTATTTTGGGTATTTTAAGCATTTTACTTGTCCAGTGATGTCACTTCTAATGACGTATCTTCATGAGAATGCACAGCTGTCAAGACACATGAGAGGGATGTTCCGGTCATGCCATTTCATCAGTGGTTGAAATGAAATTATTGTAGTGTATGTGCTCTTAGCCCCAAAGCACCTGTGTACTACTGGGATGTGTCCTTACTCTCCGAATAACAGGATTGAAATGTCCATTGAGAAGTGCAGGTACTATGGAGCTTATTTACAAGCCCCCTGCGCCACCCCATACGTCACTTTTCCCATGTTAAAAATGACGCAAAAGTGGCGCCAGAGGCTTGTAAATAATCCCCCTTTCTCTTTAAAATTAAAGAAATGCAGTTACTCAGTACAACCCCAGGTATTTACAGCACTGGATGCCATTACATTTGCTAGAGTATTTACACCAAAGATTGTCGAAAACGTGACCTGGAAGCCGAGACCGCATCCGGTGCAAACAATTATTCATTAGCAAATGTTGCTCAGGCAATGATAGTGTTACGCAAGATATACAAGGACATTGCCTTACCTTGTCCGCTGTGTGACTTAACTCCACAGCCAGGTCGGCTCCTGAATTTCCCATTCCAACGATTAGCACCCGTTTCCCCTTGAATCCGTCGGGGAACTTGTACTCTCGGCTGTGGAAATATTGACCTTTGAACTTGTCTATACCTGTCGGTTAAATGTGTAGAAAATGAAAGGTAGAAGTGAAAAAGTTGCAGAGGCAATGCAACATTTTAGATGGCTTATTACGTTTTTGTGTAATTAACGTCATACAATATTCCTTAAGGGTGTACATGTCTTGGACAAAACTATGAAAGTTTGGATAAACAGTATGCATTGCACCATATTTCTAATTGAAAACATTTTTTATCAATAACGTTAAAAAAATTAAAATGTGCACTGTTAGAAGCTTAAGCATATATTTTCAAACATAGGAGCATATTTACAAGGTTAGTGGCAGAGTAAGGCATTAGCCTTCCTGCCTTAACGCTCACTCTGCCACTTCAGAAACGCAGGGCTGCACCATAGCCACAAGAATGTGGTGCAGCCCTGATTCTCCCCCCGCGCTGGCGCTACTCCTAGCAGCCTAGTGCGTACGCAGGCAAGCAAGGGTGTCTGCGTGCAGGGGAAGATTGTTTATGTGCAGAAGGTTCCCCTTCCTGCACATAATCTTTAAGTGCTGTTTTGTAACTTCAATATGTGCTGCTTAATGCAGCACACACAGAAGTTTCAAAATGGCATTGTTAAAAAAGTATTGTTTATGTCCAGGAAGGGGAACCTTCCTGTACACAAACAATCATTGGCATTTTGCTGTTTTCATGTGTGCTGCACCACGCAGCACACATGAAAACGGCAAAAGCGAGGACAAATTAAACATTTCTTCTCGTTACGCCAGGGTAAGACCAGGTTTTCCCTGGTCCTAATTCTGGTGCTGCCTCCTATTTACGCCTCCCTTGTACATAGGGGGCAGAGTCAGAATCAATAGGGATTACGGTATAACGTGCACAGCAACCCCCATTGCCCTCCCCTTCACGCTAAGCAAAGCGTGAAAGGAGGCCTTATTCACAAGGCAGCGTTGAGCCACATTGAGAGGCTTACTGCTGCTTTGTAAATAAGGCGAAGCCCCTATCGCCACAGGAATGACGTTCCCGTGGTGATATGGGCTTGTAAATATGTCCCTCAGTTGCATTGGCCTAGTTATTGAGCTGTAATAGTTTAACTCTACTGAAAGCTCCCAAAAATCTCCCAACTCTTCTCCTTCCCAACTAATCTCAACACTAGATTTGACATTAAACCTTTACTAGCCTTAATGTTAAGCTGTATCTTTGCCTCTATTCAGCCACCAGACCTCAGCCCCATTTACCTTACTATTGACACTTGACACATTAAGCCCTCTAATAATAAAGGATATAATCCTACCAGGTAAGGAATCCTTCATAATAGATAAATCAAGCCGTATGATAACAGCGGATATCAGCCTACCAGGTAAAGAATCCTTCATAATAGACAAATCAAGCCATATAATAATAGCGGATATCAGCCTACCAGGTAATGAATCCTTCATAATAGACAAACCAAGCCGTATAATAATAGTGGATATAAGCCTACCAGGTAAGGAATCCTTTGTAATATACAAATCAAGCCGTACAATAATAGCGTATTGTCAGCCTACCAGGAAAGGAATCCTTCATAATAGACACATCAAGCTGTATAATAATAGCAAATATCAGCCTACCAGGAAAGGAATCCAAAGGAAAGTAGGGCTCAACATGATGTCCAATGCAAAGAAGGACAGCATCAAAGATGGCTGACTCTTGTTTTCCATCCTTCTCTGTGACAATGTCCCACTGGCCTGAGGTGGTGAAATCTGGACGTTTTCTCACACTGCGAACTATGGTCTTTTTTTAGGGAATAAACCAAATCCTAGTCATTAGGTATGAACAAATATATAAGAATTATACAACAGCATTATAATTTCCTATACATGACATTTAACAATCGGTATGGATCATAATGCTGATTCCATACTGTAATTTTTATTTCCAGTCGTACTAACAAACCCAACCTGATGTCCAAAGTAACTCTTATATGCAAAACATTTCCCTTTTTGTCTATTATGTCTTCCTAACTTTGACTTAGAGATGGTTAGATAAATTCAGTAGCGTTTCTAGTAAAACTATTTCCTAATAGTACACCTAGGCTACCTGCCAAACCCTCCACTGCCTTCACCCAGCCCAGTCCCAGACTGGAACCTCTTCTGTATTTTAATCTTTTACTGCATTGAATCGTCTCTACTTTTCTCCATGAGGATCTTCTTTCATTGCCTCTTGCATAACACTCAAAGAGGGTTCATCTAGTTTATGGACAAGTAAATTCTCTTATGATGCTTATGTTTTACATGACAGGTGTCCGATAGTGATCGGCTCAGAATGTAAAACGGAATATCAAGCATAGGAATATGGTAGTTTAATATTGAAGACCGACTACCATGGGAAAAAATGCTGGAAGGTAAGTGCATATAGAGGAGGTATAATATATTCCCTGGGCTGATTTTAGTCCCGGGTACCACATCCCTTGGGCCCGCCCTTTGTGCGGCCCCCTTCCCAGGCTGATTTCGGCCCTGGTGAACCCATACCCCGGGGCCTAGCCACTCCGTTGGGGACAGCGGGAGTAAGCCTCAAGGCTATTGCTGGAGCCGGCCCTGGGATGTGGCGGTCTCCAGGGCCATCTAGGGCTCCAGGAGGGGGGCTGCGAGGCTCTCCTCCAATGTTAACTTGAGCTTAGGGGAGGTGGTGGTCCCCGTGCCCAGGCATCCGCAACGGACCTAACTTTATTTTGTGTTTGGGCCCTGGAGAGGTGGCGGTCCCCTGGCCTGTGGGGGCAGGCAGGCCCCCTCACATTCCCATTTAGTGCCCTGGAGAGTTGGCAATCACCAGGGCTGCGGGGGGTCTGTAAGGCCTCCCTGCTTCATTTTTTTAAATAACGTATGTGCCCCAAGGAGGTGGCAGTCCTCAGGGCAGTGGGTGAGTCTGTAGGGCCTCCTTCACATTTCTTCAAAAACACAGTGTGCCCTGGGAAGGTGGCAGTCCCTGGGGCAGCGGCGGGGGCGAGTAGGCCCCTCACATTTACAGTGTTCATTGCCCCAGGGAAGGTGGCAGTCCCCGGGGCTAGGGGGGCCGAGCGCTCCCCATATTTTTATTGTTTACAGCCCCAGGGAGTTAGTGGTCCCTGGGGCTTTTCCGTAGACATATGCACTGGAGAATGAGATCTGCAGCACGTCATGGACACGTCAATCAGATAAGTAGAGATACCAATTTAGTAAACATTGTACAGCTTAGCATTACCGCCTTTTGTGGACAACTTGGATTCTTTACAGGTTTTGTGTATTTTTTTTTTTTTTTTGTAGCTTTTCTGGAGTGGCGAGGCTTGTGCCCGTAGGAGAGGTAAGAGCCCGATACAGTGAAAGCATGGATTGAGAGCCGGCGTTTAACAACCTGGCAAGGAACCTCCAGACATGACGTGTGGTGACCCGAAAGCAGGTGAGTGAAAAGATAGGGCAGAAGACATGCACGTCAACTCTTAAATCTGTGTGACAACCTTTATCCAGGGTTTTGCTCCACCCCATCTTCAAACATGATAGGGAGTTGAGCAGTCTACCACCTACCTGGGGCTAGCTACTACAATGAGGGGGGCGAGGTAGCCCCCCTCATTGAGTCATGGATCGCCCTGGGGGACCTTCATCCTCCAGGCCGGCTCCTGCTATCTTCCGAGGGGTCCACTGACTGGGAGGTAACTGTTTGCTTTTGCTTGGTGTGAGCTGACAAATCCCGCCAAGTAAAAGCAAACATAACTCTGCTTTCTGCAAGCCGAAGCTGTCGAAAAGCTCTAGCTTGCAGAAAGTGGACTTTTTATCTGTTTCCCTGTGGACAAATATGCATGCAGGAAAACAGATGAAAACATTGCTGTTACATCAGCCCTCTGTCTGTGAGAGCAATGCTGACTTCCGCAGGAGGCGATGATCTGGCTTGGACGGGGGGGGGCCTTGAGGCTAACCCCGTGGTCCGATTGCACACAGGTGACATGGCTGATCCCCTCTCTCGGGTCTATTTAGACGCCAGGTTACCTCCATCACCCAGGGCCCAGCTTTATAAATAATTAATTTAAAATAGGTGAGGGGTGCACGTGGCCCTCCTGTCCACGCCAATTGCAGCCCCAGGGACCCCATCCTCTGGCACACAGCTATTCCACTATGAGAGGAGGGCTCATGACCCCCCTCCTCAGACAATTTTGGCCCCAGGGACCCCATCCCCCAGGGCTCAGCCATTGTACTATGGGAACAGGGCCATAAGGACCCCACCCCTTGTGCTGATTTCAGCCCAAGGACCTCATTCCGGCCATGTCACCTGGGTGCCCCCAGGGTGCAGGGGGAATGCAGGGGAGCCTTATGGCCCCAGCGGTTCCAGCTGGCTCCTTGCCTCCTGCATGAGCTGGCATTGCTCTGACAAACAGGGGGCTGCTGAAAGTAAGTTCTCTGTCTGTCAGAGCAATGTTTTCATCTGTTTCCCTGCACACATACTTTGCCTAAGATGTTTGACTGCTATGACTTGCAGAAATTAGAGTTATATTTGCTTTTGATTGGCAGGAGCTGGCAGCTCCCACCAAGCAAAAGCAAACAGCTACCTCTTAAAGATAGGCAACTCAGGAGGTAGCAGGAGCTTACCCTGGGGAGTAGCGGTTTTCAGGACCATATACAAAACAAAAAAGTCTAAGGGCCTTTGAAAGTCACCTAGACCTATGATGACCTAAGTGCCTATAAGTACACTAAGAAACTAACCCTACACAGGAAGTCCTACCTTAAAGGATGGAATCCCATCACTCACCAAAGTGACATGCTTCATCATCTGGGTCCTCCTCCCGGCTGTAAAACCTAGTACAGCCGAGGGCTACAGCCTCCTCACTAAGAGGGAGGAGCACAGGGATGTTTTTTAGTGTGATCACTATCCTACGGGTTCCTAAAACCCAGAATGAAGAGCTTTTGTTATAGAATGTGAGTGATGAGCGCAGTGCAAACTAAAGCAGTAAATGTGCTGATGTGAACTAAAACTGACTATCAGGAGGCATAGAACTATTTATTGATTGTCTCATGATGTCAGGATTAAAAACAGTGCAAAGAGGCAGTTTTAACAAAATAACTGCGGCCGTGGTCTACATGTTTCAGCTATCATGACCCTTTTGATGTCTAGCTTTCTTCAGGACCTAGATATAAATTGCTACTGCGTGTGCTCAAAGAAACAAAGGTGTAACCAAACAATATTTAAGATGGAAACGATACAACCTATACCACACTAGATCTCAGATAGATGGTCTATGTGTATAAGTCAGCCCAACTCTTGCGAGTAAGTGACAACACATCACCTGGCAACAGCTCAGGATGTGAGGCAACGCTCTCTCCGTCGGTACCCTGGGCTGTACAAGGTTGCACAGAGCCACAGACCTAGGTCAGCTCCCACCAAAAGTTAGAAAACAAAATGGTGGTTTTCCGAATCAGGTTCACTCTGGGACCCCACCATCACATATAGGGTGTCAGGGTATTCCTAGCCTGCCCTCTTTTCTTTGTAAGTGTTTTTTGTGGGGCTCGGCTGAAGCCTAGTCCCAGGATTGCTGGCAACACTTCATGGTTGACGAGTGGCAGCCAATCAGATATCAGTGCGGGGACTGTCGGTTCCTCGGAGGATCTGCTACCCTATGCATACAAATTTGGTTTTCCCCTTAATATTTGCAAAACTATTGAACAGATCTGAACTTGCTGCAGTTCCGTTCACCAGCTTGGACTGTAGTCATGTGTAAAATCTCTTCGGGAATTAACATGGGTAAACCCTGTTTTGGGACCCCCCCTTTTCCTTAGCCCCGCTTGACGGATCACCACGAAACTTTGAAGACAGCAGCTGAAGTAAGCATTGTATTAGTTGTGAACAGTTGGCAGGGATTAGTTAAATGACTCCAAAGTTATTTGCAAAACAAAAAATGCTCTCGGTCCTAATTATAACTACCTACTGGCTTCCACCAGTACAAGCATATATAAATACCATCTGCATAGGTTGTGTATAAAAAATCTCTACATCCGTAACTTTCGATATTTTGTCCCTTGATATTCTGTCTATGATAATAAGGTGCTGCAAAATTCCCTACTCCATATTTAAGAGGCACAATCATCCTTGAGAGACAGATCAAAGCCAGTTTTTCACGATACCAACTCATTATTTTATCACAATTTATGTACATTAATTGCACGGGAATGTATTGTGTGTTGACTCTGCATGACACCTCCTGAACTAAAATACCGGACAAATAATTCCTCTTTTGCTCTTTTCAAAGAGCTATTTCCGTTTGCAGTATTTGGATTATCAATTCCAGGAAATGTATGTGCGCAAGGGATTTCCTTATCTAAGCCTTTTAACAGTGTTAACAGTATGCTCTGTAAATGATTTGTATTTCACCAGATAGAAAGCCATAAAAAGTATATTTTTCTTTTTGCATGCTAAAACATATATTTAGCACACTACGCATTCACCTATGAATTTTACAGGCGTACAACACTGTGTGGGGGGTTCTTCTAGTATCATCCTGAAGAATGCCCAGGACTGATATAGGCCAATGCAGTAGGGCAGAAATATCTTGCCGTTTTTGAATTAGGGTCATAGGACCACAATATCCTGTTTACCCCTTCCCATATATTTTTAACCATTCCCACAGACACTATTAATAAAGGGATTCCTTGGGGTGAATGAGGGATTTTTATTAAATATTAAAAAACCCCGAAAATATCAAGACTTCTCAAAAGAGCTCCCTGGAATACGGTCGAGCCCATCCTGACCTTTAGGAGTCAGGGTGAACTCGATGATGCAGCATGCTACTACTAGAGTGGGTGAGGGTTACTTAAAGAACAATAGTTTTCCTTTTCGCATCTCTAGGTGAAGTGGAGTATAGGTGGATTATGTTAATTCTCCTTAAATCACTGTGATACTTTTTAAGGGAGGATACTATTTAGGTAAAGTTATTTCATTTGGAGTATGTATCCCCTTTCCTTTCAATCTTGAAAGGACCTCTCTACCCGTTGCGTGTTCTGGGAGTCTCCTCTGGATCCCACTTATTAATGATAGGTTTCATCAATAATCAGCAGCAGCTTGAATGGGTAACCAATAAGCTCTTTGCAAATTGTTTGATGATGCCACAGCCCAGCCTTATGACATGACTTCTTATGTTAACATTGTGAACCACAGTCTGATAATCAGAATACAAGTGTCAAACAAGAAAGTGGAAAATGTGCATGATTTGCTTATAGCAATGGCTGAGCCAATCAGTGCAAAGGCCACTTCTGAAAAAAAATGGTTTAATGGCACATATGTTTTGTATTACAATGAAATATGACCATATAATTGTGTGAACCAATGAGACTTTAACACATGAACTGGTAAGGTCAGATAAATATGTCCTAGCTTTCTACATAAAATATTGGAAAAGAATGAAAATGAAGGCTGGCTAAGTCTCAGCTGTCTCAGAAACAGTCCTCTTTGTTCTCACCTTGAACTGGATGTGCTTGAGAAGGTCAAAATGTTTTGCGTACATTCGGTAGTAATCCATCAGTTTGTGATTGTGCAGGAAGTTGGGGAAGCGATCAGGCATAGGAAAGTCGCTAAAACAGCTCATCTCCTTGGAGGTGTTGCTGACCACAGACTTGTAGATACTGGCCCGGCCATCTTCTACATGTTCCTGAATTAGATATTCAAATCAAAAAGAGAATTAATTAAACAATGTAGCAAATGCACTCTCTCTCTCTAGCAAAATGAAGTTACCGCACAAATTGCAATATTGGAAACATGACCAAATGCACATGAAGGCTCAGAAATAAATAGCAGACTGTGTAAATCCTGCAGACTAGGTTTGCTGAACAGTTGTCTATGAAGGTGGGATTCATGCCAACAATTCTGGTCCACCACTAAGTATGATGATTGCTAATGAGATTCATTATATTTAAATTAACTGAATTTGGAGATTCCAGAAGGGCGGGCCTGAATTAATCCTTCTTCAACCAAAGTTTGTGATACTCACTGCAACTGCAGGCAAATAGGTTTTCCCATCTCTTGAATCTCAGAGGTTGAATTATCACCAAATCTATGATATTTGCATAACAGTAAGTTTATTCAGATCTTAACACAGATCACAAGTCTTTTCAATCATACCACTTTGGTACTCTAACATGTTTAACTCTTGTGCAACGTGAACACAGAGAAGGTTTTTAAACATTGCTATGCCATACCTTTCTACTCTAGAGCTGAAATACTACTATCGCATTTAGATGCTTCCCTCAAAGGGCTATGGGTGCTGACCCCGTATTATCCTATCCTAATGTCTGAGGGCTGGTATTTTTGGCAACAGTTGAAGAGTCTTCTTAGTGCAGAGAAAGGGTATGATACCCCCAGTAAGATCCTCAGGCTCCAAATTGCAACAAAAAGCCAAGAGGCGCAACCAGATGTAATTGCATGATAAAAGGAAAACAATCTGAAGTTCAGGAAAAAACCTTTCATAGTATCAACAAGATATGCAGAACTGACCTAAATAAACATTAATCCAGAAAAAAAAGATAAGAGCACAAAGGAAGCCCAAGAAATCCAGCAAGCAAGTAACAATCAGAGTTTATACAAGGTGAACTCAATTTGGTCTCCTTATATAGGAACATTTAGGAAGCAGACCTGCAAAACAAAGCAGAAAGTAGTATTCTCTCATATTGACTAAGAAAATATTCAATGGCAATAAGAAAATCATAATCTATTTTACTACTGAAAACCTGCAGTGGAATTCAGGGTACATGAAAATGTAGGCCTCACAATGCCAGCAGTATTACAGAGATGCTGCAGGCTGGACTCCAAACTCAGGTGTCACAGAAACTCTGGCCCAGGATCCCACACTTAGATGATAGAGGCAGCGCATATGCCATTCTTGGTCTCCGGGTGTCAAGAGATACTGCGCAGAAGCATGGCCTGAATCCAGCAAAACATATGGGCTTCAAGTTTACTGGTATTTTATAGAAAAAAACAGCTGACAAGGAAAGGACCACAGGTTGCTTCAGCCGGTTCCCAAGAACAGTCACAAGCCCTTCCAAGCAATGAGAAACTGTAATTTTCATCTATGATACTGGGAATCAAAGATTTCTTGTACTTTATTCATGGTTTACTATCCACAATAGCAAGAAGAAGTCTTCTCAAATGAGTGTTTCCTCACCTTTCTTAAGAGATCTTAGTCGAGAGATATGAAAAGAAGGATGTATCTTTGCAGAATATGGAAGTTTAAATCTGTTACTAACTGGATTGATAATCATAGAAACGCTAAATGGGCCGTGGTACCTGGGAGCATGCTTGTCTTATGGATGGAGGAAGCCAGACCTTATCACCTCTCTTATAGGCAAAAGCTGGATGTCTGTGTCAATTGGGCTGATAGTTTTGTTTAAATTTTGCAGTTTTTAGATTGGAATAAGGAGTGGTCTGGTATGACTGATGTCAGTTAAAATGCTTTGAACTGCAGGCCCAGGTTTCAGGAAGTTGGTGATCTCTGGAAATATGTGAGGACATAATCCATTTAAAGCAATGAATGGTGAGTATTCTGTTATAGGTAAATCCACCTAAAAAAAATATGGAAATTATATCCAAGAGTTTCCTTGTTAAATTGGGGATTTAGTAGAGGACCAGTATTCGTCTGAGTTTCAGCTCGACTCTTAGCACAAACCTCACAAGTAGTAACATAGTTGGAAACGTCTCGTGGGATCCTAGGCCACCAGAACATAATAATTTTTCAATAGTTTTCCTTCCTTTATGTGCAATCATGACGTGGCTGTAGCACCAATCTTTGAAGATCCTTGGAAGGAATTAATAGTTTATTCTTGTAGAAGATCAATTTATTTTTAAGACTTTAAATGAGAGAATGCTTGCCAAATTGATACTTTTGAAGTTCCTTAGTCTAATGGCAGACTTGAGCAAGGAAAGTGGGTGCTCAAACTTGAGTTACAATAGTAGTAGATAGATGGAAGAAATGTTACCTCAAGTTGAAAGAAAATTATTTCAGACTATTGTCTAGACAGACTTTTGGCTACAGTTTTATGGATTCAAGATACGCAAGTTATGGAAAAGCTGAATTGTTGAAACAAACTCCCACCTATCTTGTCTGCTATTCCTGCATTCAGCTGTTTCAAAACCTACACATTATGATGATCAGTATGGACAGAAGCCTTGAATTGGGATCATAGAAGAAAATGTGTCTACTCTATGAAGGCTTCTTTTATATCCAACAATTCTTTTTCTAATACAGAACAATTATCTGCTGGTGTAAATTTCCTGGAGTAAAAGGTGATGGCATGTTCAAACTTATTGTGTCAACCCTGTATTAGATTAGCCCGGTTTGAGGTGTCTGTTCAGAGGAATAAAAGCTTGGATACATTGGAGTGGCCTGAGTGGTTTCAAGTTTCCACTTGATCGAGCGGGAATTTCTTTTTATTTGTAGGGGTGCATTATAATAATGTGTAGAACGCATTCCCATATATTGATCAGGCTTGGAAACTGAACTCTCAACTGACTATAGAATATTAAAGTGTATGATTTAGTAAGAATTTTACTGTATAGGTTATGAATTTTACTAATGCACATGAGCATTATTACTCATAACAACGGAGAATGTAAATCTGGTAATGTTTAAAAAACAAAAGCTGAAAAGATTTTACTGCTTGTATCTATGCGAAATATAGTTAAGATTTTAATTAACTAAACAATAAACATTTGTTATCATTATCATTTGTATATAATCTTGCAAATTTTGTTAACATGAGGTTTTAGTAAGTGAAACATATTAACGCAATTATGCGACATGCTTTCATTTATGGATAACTGTCATGAAGAATTACGAGGAAATGAATGTAACTAGCAGAAAACGGTATCATGTAAAACTCGTGCTGTGAGGTGACACTACATGTATATTTAATGTGTTTCCTGTTTGTAGGTAAATGTATAAATTGAAATGCTATATTGATTATATGAATTGTATTGCTGAAAGTGGCAAGTTGTTATTTTGGCTAAAGTCGTAGGCCCGAAATGCAAGTTCTTGAAAACTCTTGCTTTAGAATTAATAGTTGAATTTCATGTGTACTGGAGAATCGGTTTCTCATGTTTCTATCCTAGGTGGAAAAGCATTCTCTAGGAAAAGTAATCTCTTTTTTTTAGTAGCTAGACAAGGAGAGAAGAAGTTACAATTACATGGTTTGTAGGTGATAAAGACAGAGACGGTTAAAACCGGGAGAAGGCATGGGAAACATTGTTGCGAAGTAGGTACATGGACAACACCATGGTAAAGTACGTCCAGACCTGCACCCGGAGTGGATGGCATGATATGAGATGCATTATGGGAATGTTACCTGAAGATAGGGAAAGTGCCCACTTCTTTCTTGCCTTCAGAGAAAGAGTATCTCAGAACGAGCTTTTGCTGTGCGATATTGACTTTATGGTACTTAACCCATTGATGGCAGAGCTACTCTGATCCAGCGGTAATTTCATGGTAATTTCTCAATGCAAAACCCCATTTACCTCTAGTTTACCGCTTAAAGGTGATGGATCTTGGCCACCGTGTATCATCATCAGGAGACTTTACATGACACTTTAAATGCAAATATTATTTAAGGCAATAAAGAGAGTAATGAGCAGTTCTAAAGGGTTTTATTTTCTAGTCACAAGTTAAGTTTCTCTGATTCTTTACTCATTAATCAATTTTCAATCAGGTTACAGAATTGAAAATAGCAAAAATAGAATTAATACAGAACAAATTATAGATTGCATACAAAGCACTTAATAAAGGAAAGGGAATGAGGCATAAAATGTCAGTCAGAACTCTTTAAAGAGTTCCAGGAAAAATATTCAATAGTGAGTTTTGCAAGGCTAATCAATAATTAATAATTGGCAAAAATCTCCCATAAAGAGACATAAATGCATAAGACAAATAAATCTTTTTAAAGCCAGTTAGTCAAAAGCATAAAACTTAAAGTTGTATTATCTCTCAGCTGCTCTCAGCTGCTCTTTCTCTGCGCTCGTCTGTTCATCTCTGCTCCTCTGTGTCTGACACAAGCTGCTCCTTGAATGGCCCTCTCTTCACAAGACCACAGAAGCTGTGATCTGACAAAAAGCAAGGCCAGCCTACACCTCCCTAAAATATGTGGACAAGGCCTCCTCCTCCCTCTATGTCTCCTTGGACGCAATCTCCACCCAAGTCTGCACCCGTGACGTTCACGTACCTAACCCAAATGATGTCTGGTCAGATCTGCTCCCCCCACACCTCCTAAGGGGTCATTATTTGTACCATAATTCTTTGCTGACTATACTAACAATATTGCAGTTTCAGTGGAAACTCGCACTGTGATTCGTTGTCACAGGTGACATAGGGATCTTACCATCCTGTTCTCATCGCAAGTGCAACCCATACCGGTTCTGAAAATAGGGGCTTAATGCTAAGAACAATATACATAACATGTATCAATAAAAATATCTCTTGCAACATCTTAAGCGACAAATGTATCAATCTATTTCCGTCTCGCTTTCAATCGCACACAGGGATGACACTCTCCCAAAAACACTGGTACGTTGGCACGGTGACAGGAGTGTACAGATCATTGTGGCCTTGACCCATGTGTCTTCACTTCAGGCACTTGGCAGTTCATGCAGCAGACACATTCTTCTGCGCATGCATCTCTCATTCAGCACACTGCTAACAATTCTCAGCCATGCTGGCTTCTTAGGCAGCCATTTTATTGTGGGCCCAAAATGTATACTAAAACAAACACAAAAGAATATTAATTTATGAAGTAAAACCCATTATGTTCACCTCCCACCATTCTAATACCCTGTATTAATTATTACCTAGCGAAAGCTATTAATTTAAAGCATTTTTTTTTATTATTAGTGGACAACATGCAAAATGTGCAATGTACAATATAGCATAAACATTCACCAGTGCAAATTTTCAAAGCATAAACAGTTAATACATGCTAATAGCAACATGCTCTAATGTGTTAGATTGCTTTTCATGCTAATTGCGTTTGCCCCACTTGTATTGTTGGTGCATGGCTGATTAATTAATACATATTATAAGAAAGATGTGTTATGAACTGAATATGCATTGTCTAAATATGCAACAAAGCCAAAGTCTCTTGAGACGGGAACAGAGGAACAAAGGTCTTTCATGCAGAGGAGACGGGAAGAAACATTCCATTCCTTATCTCAAGGGTAGAGAGACCACAGTGAGCCTTCCAAAGGAAACTGAAATCACAAGTTTTTTTCTACACTGCAAAATGCCTGGTATTTCAGCACAATTATGTGCTACTTTAAAAGTAAAAAAAAAAATATTCTCTAAATTAAATATACATTCTATAGTGAGGTTAAATCTAAACTAAACACATTTAAACCACCCTGGATTAATGAATTGAGCATGGGCTTTAAATGAAAGCATTTCAGACTGAAAGCATTATGACCATGTCTCATTTCATGTTTTCACTTGCCATGTGTTTCCACTTGCACCAAAATCTGCATGCCATTTTTAAAATGCAGTCTGTCTGAAACACAAAAACAAAGCAATGCCTGAATCTAGGTGAAATCTAAACTACATCAACTCCATAGGGAGACTCCACCCACTGACACCTTTTTCCTTTCCATTGAAAATGCCTATGTAGCGAGGTCACCTTAGAGCTAGAGTAGGGATAGATTTAATGCTTTTTACTCATCAACCCTTGATGCAGGGGAACTTGGACTCATGCTTCCTGATTTTCTGTATCCTAATTCTTGAATTAATATTTTTTTTATGCTTCTCTGTCTAAATTGGATGCGTAGATTTGACTTCATGCTAATTCTGTCGTATTTCTACACCCTCCTGTTGAGGTGTCTTTATGTCCAATTATTTTTGACTTCATAATAAATTAACTAACCACATTTAGTTGTCTGTGAATATTTATGCGGTAAAGGAGAATTTTAGGTTAAATGATTGTGTACTAACAATTTTCTCCCCTTTACACGTCCATGCTGCAAAAAGGAACCATCAGTTTGTGCCTCTAGAACAGATCTAGAACTAATGGGTCCAGCCCTTTCAGTCTTGTTCTTCTTCAGAAGGTCAGAGATTTGTGTAACTGTTTTGGAATATTCTGAATACATTTACACTAATAATTCACCACGTCTATAAAGCTTTGAGTCTCTTTCATAGAAGTTGGAATAGCACATTGTAAATTTTCTTTTACATTTTGAGTATCATTGACAATAACATACCAGATACTAGACTGAGCATGTGTCAACGATGCATTTCTCTAGTTTGGCCAGTAATTTATGTTCCCTCAGATGACAAAGCACCTCTGTAGTGTGATAAGGGTGCTCTTCCTGATTCTTTGAGAATACAAGAATGTCATCAACATAGATAACCACAGGGTGTAAAATTAGATCTGATAATATATTGAATTCATAAAGTGCTAAAAGATAGCTGGGACATTAAACATTGCAAAGTGCATGACACAATACTCACAGTGCCCAAAAGGTGTGCAGGAAGCTGTCTTCCATTCATCGCCAGCCTTAAACCTATGAAGATGAGACCCTCCTCTGAGATCTAGTTTAGTAAAAATCTTCGCCCCTTGAAATACCTCTAGGATGTCGGATTTTAAAGAAAGACGGTCTCAGTCTTTCACCAACATAATTAATACATAGGTAATGCTCCTCAATCTTTTTTTGGTATGAAAAGAAATTAAGGGGACATCAATGCATGAAAAAAACATTCTTCCTTTTCTCTTTAAGGTATTCTTTTAGAACTGTTTTCTCAAAAGGTAAGAGGGAAAAGATTCAACTAAATTGAATCACCAAGTCAGATACCAGGTCAAAAGAACAGTTGAAAAAGCAGTGAGGTTGGAATTCACGCGCCTATACTCAGAAAAAATGTCAAGGTGTTCTAGATAAATTTCAGGAATTGAAGCAATCTGCACTAGAGAGTGAACAAAAGCAACGCCTTCATGACTAGTGATTGTTACAGGTTGTTGTAATGTAAAGCTGGTGACACAGAACTTTGTAAAACAAACACAAGGAGATGATGGATGGAGTGTTGAAACGTTTCAAACACTCACCCCCAGTCACAGATCTGGGTTGAATCCATCATCGTTCTTTAACTCACTTTGCCACCCCAGTTCAGACACAGCTATATGCAAATCAGTCTTGACCCTGTGCCTCATGGGAACAGTCCAGCCCGAACTGCCAAGCCATGTCTTCCCTGGACCGGTTACAAGCATCCTGGGACCGGTTCGGGCTAACAGAACTTTGTCCCAAGAAGAAGGTGTATGTAGTCCAATTAATGTATGGGCTTTGTTTAGTTAACTGACTGATGGCTAAAATGGTAGGACATGTAGTGGAGACTAGGCCGAACCTGATGGTACCTTGATGTGAAGCAATTAAAAGCAAAAAAGACTCCAACTCTTCAGTCACAAGGCCTGAAGACACTAATGCTAATATGTTATGCCGTGAATTGGCGCAGAATCTTTTTTTTCCCGATTGACTTTCCAGTGCTAAATTTGTTTAGCGCTGGAAATAACGTGAAAGTAACGCAAAGCAGCACATAGCACTGCTTTGCATTACTTTGCACCAAGGGGGTGTACCATCGGTGAAGCCTGGGTGCTCCTAAAGTTTCTGGTGCTAAACCCTTTTTACTAAATAAAGTAGAAAGGGTTTAGCATCAGAAAACTGCTCCCCTTTGAAGTAGGTGCAAGGAAGGAGAAATTGAAGCATTTTTCTGACTTTGGAAATGTGCTGCACTGTACACCACACATACACAGAGGGAAAATGGTTTCAGTCAGTCTATGCATAGTATTTTGTACTGGATGGGTACCCGTCCAGTACAAAACCTATACTAGGCTCAGAGACAGCCGCGGTCTTTGCAGGTAAGAGAGGTGGGGTCGGGTGGGGGGGAATTTCGACAGACGACGATGACGAGGCAAAATATTTTTTTTATTTTCCCTCATGATTGTCTGTCGAACCCCCCCAACCCGGCACCACCACCCCACCGCTCTTACCTGCCCGGGCCGCGGCTGCTCAGGGAGACACCCTTGCATCACGATGCAAAGGTGACTCCGTGGCGCTTGGCAGCTGATTTCAGCACCGGTGCTAAGGAAAGGGGAGGAGAGGACCATATCTCTGTAAATATGGCGCTCTCCTCTGCTCTCCTTTTCACAGAAAGCAGCATTTGCGGCTGCGGTACTGCGAGATTATATGTTAAATCTGTCTCCAAGCTTCTAACCTGCTTCAATGGCAACTAGAACTGCCTTAGCCCTGATCAGTACTAGATGTTTATTGGTCCAACAAATGTTTATGTAAGAGCTTGAGGCTCCAAAATCTACGCAAAATGCAGCTGAAGGAGAGAGTGGCAAAATTAATCATTTCTCTTGTAATAGGATGAATTCAGAGAAACTGGATGGAACTGGCTATGTATCTACATTGGAGCTTGTCTGTTATCTCCGCACAAGAGATGGGTTTCCTAGTTTTTTGACTACTTGTATGGATGAGATGGTCTAGGGGGGTAAAGTATTGATTATGTGCTCCTTCTGGCCACAATAAAGACAAATCCTACTTTCTTCTGTCTGGAGTTCTCTTCCTCAGACAAAGGACTGCATCTATATACAACCTGTATTGGCTCTTCATCAGACTACACCGCTTTTTCCACAGTTTAATTACTGGTCTATGGATAGGTCCATTCAAAGTATACTTTTTGCGCTCAAATCTTCTCTCCTGAATTTCACTTTCAATCTGAGCTGCATGAGTTTGTGAAAACTTGCTGATCTGGTGACTTGAGGCCATGCGTACTTCAGCTGTTCCATTATATCCCTTGTGAAAAAGAGTCAACAGAGGAGAGTCTGGACAGTCACCCTCTCAAGCAATAGCCTTGAACTTTGATACATAAATATGGAAATCAAGACTGCCCTGGTTTAATTCCAGGATTTCTTCTTGAGCTGAGTACTTCTGATCTTGATGATCCAACAAACCTATAAATTCTGTTAGGAAGGCTGCATTATTTTCAAGTAGTGGACTTGCCTTCATATCAGCAGTGTTACCCAGCCTTATTACTTTGTTGGCCGGGAAGGCTCCGAACGGCATTCGGATTCTCCTAAACGTGTCTGAACCTATGTTTCCGACCGATTACAATGGAAAGGTAAGCATTTGGTCTGTCCGAATCAGTTCCAACTGGCATTTGGAGATTCCGAGTTGGTCGAAGCCAAATCGCACCACTCTATGAACCATGTTTACGACCAAAGCATTACGATGTCGGATTCTGTCAGCCTTTCCGAATTGGTTTGTCCGACATGGAACAGCTGTCGGAAACTAACTTTGGGGGCCCGTAGCACGCTCCCCTTCACCCTGAGGCCTCTGTTTGGGGTCCGTGGGGGTACCCAAGGGACCCTACTTGAAAACCATGCACAGTGTGGCAAGCACCATGGGCTGCCAACAACAGGGTGCAAGGTTTTCTGCAACCACCCTTTTTTTCAATCGGAGCCTGTGTTGTTGTTATGAACACAGGCTACCATTGAAGTCAATGGGAGACTTTCCGAACGGTGTTCAGAAACATCGTAACCGGTCAGTCGGACTCGCCGAATGCGAGTCGGTCGCAACCTATTCCGAAGATAAGTCAGAAGAGAATTCCTTCACCCTGATTGCACTGGCATCAGATTGCTGTTCCACCAGACCAGGTAAGGGTGGGTCTAAAGTTCCTTGCTGCAAAACAGCCTTGACTTTTCAAGAGCAAATTTTTATTAGTCAAGGTCTGAACTTGTAAGGTCAAATTGGTCACAGCTGTTAAATATACCTGAACTTGATCCAGCTTCAGAACCTTTTGGTGTCAAAACCTGTATTTTTAGGGGCATCTGAAATGTCGTCTCAGTGCAGAGAAAGAGGCAGCTACCGCTGTATTGCCCAGAGAAACTATATGTGACAAAGAAGAAACCATGATCTATTTCACAATTGAAAACCTGGACTGTAATTCTGGGTATAAGAAAATCTAGGTGCCAAAATTCCTGCAACATCAGAGAGATGCTGCAGGCTGGGATTTAGTCTTCATGAGTGTGGAGTTAGAGATCTCAAGATCAACACATAAGGCCTAGCGCATATGCTATGCATGTCTTTGGGTCTAGAGAGAGATTACAGAGAACCACGGCCTGAATCCAGCAGAATGCCACAGAATTAGACAGCATTTGCAATCAACTCTAAATGTTACCAGCAGTGATCACAGAGACAAGGTAAGCAAAGTCTAATATACTTATTTCACTTCCCCTCTTCCCTTCTTATCATCAGACTTGGCCTTGATCTGTATAGACCTCAGTTAGGGGATTGTGCAGTTTCCCCTTCCCCATCCATGGTTTAAAATGCAATCCCAAAGAGTTGTTTCCTAACAATAAATTGGCACTCAAGCAAGCATTATGTAATGTATTTATGGATGTTCATATTAGAGGAACATTTTAATTGAACAACCTACATATAAGATATTTTTTCAGGATATTTGACAGGAGTACATAGCTCAAAGTACAGAACAGGAAGATCTGTTAGGACCTAAACATTTCACTATAAGAGTTATGTTAAAATAGCAGAGGAGAAACTATTTTCACATTAGCAGTTATCTAAACAGACAACGAAATATTTTAGATTTCATCATTTTCCATGTTTGTGGGGATGTTGAGGGACTCTCTAATCTTATATTTTAAGTCTGTAAGGCATGGAAACTTGACAGCTCATGGAGGACAATTTCCTAAAGCACCATCAGCAGATGCTGACCTTGCATATCATGTGTAAGTACCTTCTAACATCATTTGACTTTGAAAGCAGGTTGATCTGTGGTGCAGCCTTTTATGTTGAGCTCTCTTTGTGCTGACAAGATTTGCATTGCTAATTTATGAGTTACCTAGAGCTCCAATATTTCCAAGACACCATGCTATTCATCAGGGATTGGATGAACAGGAACCACTTAAAACTAAACTCTAACAAAACAGAGATAGTGGTCACCAAAAATAAGCTTGAGCTTTGGAGTCCTTCCATTTGGCCAAATGAGTTGGGTCCTACCAAAAGAAGTCTGTAAAATGTTTTGGTTTTATGATTGGCCAGGATCTATCACTGAAACCACAACGTGGCGCAGTGATGTCCACCTGCTGTTTCCAACTTCGCAGAATCAAGAAGATAAAGAAATTCCTTACCACCGACCTTTCAGTTTATAGTAGCTTTGGCCATGTCAAGAGTTGACTATGTCAATTCTCTTTACTTGGGTCTTCCTAAACATCTTGCGTGGAGGCTTCAGTTGGTCCAAAACCAGGCTGCTCAGCTGATTTATCAGATCCACAAATGTTGCCATAGTTCTAAAGTGATAAAAGACCTTCACTGGCTCCCAGTTTTACAGAGATCTACATTTAAAATATATTGTACTATTTTCAAAGCTTTGCAAATGAAAAGTCCTGTTTTTATTAAATTTCGGATCCACAAATACTCACCCACTGGAGATCTCAGACCAACCCATTTGCACTTGTTAGTGATCCCCCAATTTAAGAGGTTTACAATAGGTGGAGTCAGGTTTTCAGTCACAGGTCCTCGTGTCTGGAACTTCCTGCCTCTTGAACGCAGGACCACCTTAAATTATGAGAAGTTCAGATGATGCTGAAGGCTTGGCTCTTTAAGCAGGCTGTGGCATTTTCCCTCCCTTAGTCATCCTGTCTCTACTGTAGAATGTTATGGCCTCAGAGACTAGGATGACATATTAGAACCTTGGTGAGTGCTGTGGCAGATTATGTGTCGTCGTTGGAGAAGGTGTTTAAGAAATGTGTACCTCTTACTTCAAGCTGACTCCGGCTCTTCTGTGAGAGGACATCACACAGGCCTAATAATAAATATCCTGAGCCGTTTTGGGACAGTTACTTAGTGCCAAGAGACCGTTTGGTGTATGTGCACTATAAAAGCTGCAGTAACATAACGTAATAGAAGATCTCTGCTAAAGATTACTACCTGGTACCTTTTAATGATCTGTGGCTCACCCTAGCTTGTCTCAATGTAAAGACGGAAATAAGAGAGATATTCCATAAGGGCTTGTCCTCCTACTGACTTATACCAACACAAAAAGCCTGTCCATACTTAATGACCAAACTCTCCACAGGACAAAGAAAACACGGGGTTTTCTTTTATAACGCTCATCTACCAGGGTTACCCTTGGTGGTCATGCTCCAATATAGGGTTAATCCCGTTCCGCTGTGGAACAGAGCATGCTGCGATCTATGGGTTACATGGGAGCACTTATAGATATGTTCTAAATGGGTTGCATGACAGGACCCCACATGCATTTACCCCACATGCCTTTACAACTCAGTCACTACCTCTCCTGAGACTTACCACAAGTTACTTTAGCATGCAAGTCATTACAACGGCTTTCTTTAGGGGGCACTGGACTTTGGAATAGTATAAATTACTATTCCCACTCCAGTCTATGCAATTGTAGGGAAGGTGTTGGACTTAAAAATACAGCAACAGTCTAACAACGTGCTCTCTAGAGCAACCACTTTGCGTGGTAAAGTAACTCATGGTAACATCACCGGTGGGGAAGTGACTAATGTAAAGGCTGCAGGGTGAATGATGTTTCCCTTCTAAATGATTAAAGAAATAGGAGTGGGAGGGGTCTTATGTGTGAGGTTGAAAATACTTTCCTGGTAGGTGGTTATTACTTTAATTTGACCCCCCAGGCTATATGGTTAAGAAATGGGGAAAAAGTAGAAAGTGTAGGTGATAATGTACCTGCCATGTTTCAAGGCAATCCCTGTGGTTTTTCTCAGGACCAAGATCTAACTCCCTGTTACCACTTCTAGAATATGCTGATGGAAAATGACTGCACACACTCTGCATGCTGCTAATAAGAATTATGGCAGCTACTTGGTGCTACAGCTTGGAAATCTGTAATATACAATGAAAGAATTAGCCTGCTAGAGTCACGGCAGGATACAGGATAAAACACAGGATTTATACTGCTAAAATGTCTAAAGCAAATTGTGTAGGCTTACAAATATTTAAAACCACTACTTCATCGTGAATGATCAGGTGAAATATATGTGGTTGATTGAGGTGAACACATCTAGTGAAAACAGTGATCCTTTTGGCAATCAACACTGATTACAATACACATAGGAATAGCACACATTATACATAACTAATGCAAAACTCTTGCATCATAGGACCCCAGTGGAGAGGTGAGCTTGTAGTCATACTCTATGTAGTACAAAAAAAAAAGAGATCCGCATGTCATGATCGTGAATAGTAGCTCATTAGGAGGAAATCATGGCGGCTTTGCCGCACTTACTGCTATAAAGCGTCCTCTTGCCCCAATGACCGAAGGAAGTCACACCTGGGCACGGATCTTATCGTTCTCGTCGTCCCCCTCCATAGACCGCTATACCGGAAGTTGTTCCATTTGCAGTGAATCCGGCTAAAGAAGGTTAATGAAGACAGCCTAGATTGAGTGTATTCACGCAAGTAAAGGCTAGGCAAAAACAAATTATAAAGTAAATGGCAAAAAAGGGAGCCAAAATCATTATTAGCTCCGCTCTGTAGTTTTCTAAAGAAAATGTTATGTAGCAACTGGCACTTATTTTGCAAAATGCCCATTAGGCAAGTAAAAATTAAAAACGGGCATTGAAATGGGTCCCTTTTGGATCCCATATGTGAGTCTTTCATTTTAAAAGCAAAACAAATGATCGATTTCTCAACAATGAATTGAAAAAATACTATGGTATTTCATGCCATTGATTCAGTTGCTGTTTATATTTGACAGGTTTTACTTTTTCTTTTATTCTCAAAGAGAGATTCTTTATCTCCAGGAAACTGTATTTCTGTATTTTTTTGTGTAGCATATTACTCATGTAAAGTGCATACTTCGAGCTGAATCACCTGTAGGCGATTATAATGGGCCACGATTGAGAACTCCGGGGTTGAGGTTCAACGCAGTGTGAGTTTCTCACTGTGCCTGTCAGTGGGTCAAAAAAAATGTTCAGAATACATGATCATTCAATCCTTGGCCCCTCTGAAAGGTGTGCAGGGCAATGGTAGGGTATTCTAGTTGCAATTGTGATTCTGTGTAAATGTGCAGGAAGTAGGCACATAGTTGTCAAAACATTGACGAGGTGACAATAAAAGAAAATGCTTTGCTCCTGCATTTCTAAGAGTGAAAAGGTAAGGAGATGCAAGAAAGTGCATTCTGGGGCCTGTGAAAAGAGGGTGGTGAAGAGAAAAGAAATGAAGTGCAAGATATGCAGATGGAAGAGATGTGGAGATAAAAAGGGCATACATGTCTAACATAGAGTGAACATAATGGGAGTGAAAGAGATATCCTGAAGACCACTACCCCTTCCACAGGCCTCGGTAATGTTTAATTCACAGTCTCATAATTTAAGAATGGAAAAATGTTCACTAGTCTTTCCAACAAAGTCATAGTTGTTACTCATTTATCGTAAACAGCTAACAGCTATTGACAAAACCAATAGACCTGGCTTGTTTTACTTGTTTGTGAATTATCTGGATGCAAAGTTCAGACAGGTACCAAAATACCGGTCAAGTGGTGTGCTATAGTAACCACAGAAAATTAATTTGCATGGTTAAGCCACGCCCTTAACCTACCTTCACTTTTTACATCCCATTAAAATACCTTGGTGTTACATACATATTTAGCAACTGGCCCACAATCTTGTTTCTCCATTTTTTCTCTGGTGCTAAAATATTTCTTTAATATGGCCTGGACAAGAGCAAAATAGCCCAGAATGTATTTGTCATGTTTTTGCAAAGTTTCTGTTCTCTAAACCCATGTCTGTCTTTAAAACAGACCTTTCTCTTCCCAAGTAAGACCCTTCATTTACCATTCAGTTATTGTTTTGCTGATTTATTAGTATTGCCATTGTAGTTTGATTCAGATTGTTTGCACTACAAATTATCCTACCTTACCATACCCCCAAAACAACATTGAGTGTTGCCTTAAGTGTTGAAGGGATTTAAAAAATTTGCTGCAAATTATGTGGCGCAACAAGATTTCTATAAATGTCTCTGATGTTAGTGAGCTGAAGCTAATTGTCAGCACCCCCACTCTAAAAATTGATGCAACACTACTGTCTCTGCAACTACTTCAGTATTTATTTATTTTTTACATTTGTCGTTGACCGACTTCAAAGCTTATAAGATTTACAGGCGCCTTTCACACAACAAGCAGACAACTGATTCACAAGTCCATATCCCATGATCCAGTGATGTGTATTTGGGTATTAGACTGCGTGTTTGTGGCACAATTTAGTACTTTACCCTTATCAGAGGGAAACAGTGCTTTGAAATCCTTCCCTGGACCCCCTGGATGTACTATTCCAAAACACAAAATTTAAAGAAACCAGAAACATGGAAGATTTCTGATCTTAAGTATTTAGTGTGATCACTCTCTCATACATTCCGCACGTTTTCATGCACTGCAGATTATTTTTCTTCTTGCATGGAAACAAAAGCTTTTTTTCTGGGTCAGTCATATTCAAATATGCTGCACTGAACCTACAGTCAGCTTTTAACTAGAAATGTTGGAAAAATTAAAAGTTAAAATACCTCAGTGACGAATCTAACGATTTCTACGAACCCCTAGCCAGTGTCAGTTTTCACATTTGAATTGCAGATGTTTTTCGTTTTTCTTTTGAAAGTATCTCACATGTGGAAACTTTCAAAATTCAAAAAAGATAACTATTGGCGAAACAAAAGTGAAAATGTTTCAGGGGCAAGGGTATGGAATAATGGAAATAAACAAAGCTCCTATGGAGCCTTGTTTATTCTTTTTTCCTGGCATGACATGCGTCACGGTTGCAAGAATGATGCTGGGGTTTCAAAAGAGAAGTTGGGGAGAGGAGTTGGCCTAAAGGCTTGGGTATTCGACCTCGAATCTGGGGAACTGGGTTTGAGTCTCGGCAATGACGGTGAACATCCTGTGATTCTGGGCAAATCACTTGATCTCCCCGTGCCGAAAAAAAAATGAACGTGTCCTCATGTAATGCAACTGGTGCTATTTGGGTCAAGTTCGCGCTATATAAAACTCTGTAAAATAAAAAAATTAAAATAGGGATCTCGGTTGCAACCTCTGGTATCCCCTAACGGACATCCACGGTCATCACTTGGGGCCTCAACCTTGTGATTGATCAGGACTCAAGGGTAGTCCTATATCTTTATTGGTGTTCTACCACAACATTGATGCTTAAATATTGTTCTGCCATGTCAATAAATACAGATTTACTATTCTTAACTCCACATCTTTGTACTTGTTTTAGCTCCAGTCACTGGGCTTCTGTGGTTACTCCACATCTTGTGTGCTGCATGAAGACCTGCATGGTGGCTGCCACCAAAACTGGCAGAGTTCCCACACTCTCGTTCCTTCAAGTTCATTGGGGCATGCAGCTCAATATTGTGGGTGTACATTAGGGAGAACCTGCCCATTTTATTATCAGAGAACCATTTTAATTGAGCAAAGCAAATAAGTGTCTGCACTTGGTGGTAACGTGCTCAAAATGTTATTGTGTGCTACAAATTCACTGACATAATACTGTTTTGCTTCTGGTTCTGTAAGACAAAGGTTTACAGCTCATCATGTTGCAGTAATACAGTTTTATGTGTAAACAAAAGACAATACGGCTGACCAATGTTAAGCACATCAATTTCCAAGTAAATGTTCAATTTTTAGAGTTGGTGCAAATCGCGTCCAGAGCAGGCCGTACTTATGCTCTCTGGGACCCAGATATACAAACTTTTAGAAGAATGGACGGTGCACCAGAGAATAAAAAGTCTTTCCAAACGATCCAAATTTCGTCTTTTATTCTTTCGTCATTGGTTTGGAAGAAGCAGACTTGGAGTCAGTGATTGGAGCCAACACATTGGCATCAAAATATACAACAACATTGTTGATTTAATATTTGCCCAGTTTCCTTTTGAGGTGGCCTGAAATTCCTACTACAGTTTGATTATCTTGTGACGTATATATGATTCAGGGGTACTTATACCGTGTTGATTATAGAAAAGGCCACTCATTCTTTTCGACTTCGAAATGAATACCAACCTGGAATTGATTACTTGGTGACGTTTTGGAGCGTGTTCTTATGTGATACTTTGGCCCTGACGAAGTTCGTAAAGAACGAAACGCGTTGGCTGAGTCTGAATTTTAGAACTTAAATAAAGAATAAAAGATGAAATTTGGATCGTTTGGAAAGACTTTTTATTCTCTGGTGCACCGTCCATTCTTCTAATAGTAATACAGTTTTAGCTGGTTGCTGCCATGTAGGTGTGCACTGGTGTCTCAAAGAGATAAAAAAACAGTAAATGCTGACCTTCTTTAGCCTAGTGCAAATGAACTTGTTGAAGGGATCTGCCCCATTAAAGATATGTCTCTGGATTCAATCATGAGAAGTGTTTTGGGGCCCCTAAACATGGGCAGGAATTATTCTAGGTTTATGACTTCAGTGAGGATTTGTACGATACAGAACCAGGATCACAATAAAGTAATATTTTCTTACCACCCACTGTTATAGGTGAAGGTATACTGTGGGTGCAGCTCCACTGCAGTACAAAGTCTGCCCAACCACAAAAAGGAGAAAGGGAAGTTGCTGCTTGAGGAGTACGTGCTGATTACTTGCAAATGCATATGGTCACTTTGCCTCCCAGAAAGTTGCACTATGGCTTAAGACAGGGTGCTGACTTTGATGAGCAAACTAGGATGACAATCTAGGTGATACTGTATCTGCCCGTCTAATGGTCTACATACTGTTTTTGCTGTATAAGTGATAATAAAGGGATAAATAATAAATGGATAAATTAAATATGTAATAAGAAAAGGGAGCAAATGGAGGAGGAGGTAGTATAAAAAACTAATAAAAAACAAATTCTACCATTTTTATTTTATTAATAAAGTGACAATAGTGTAGCATCAATTTCCACATAGTTTTGCCCTAATGATTATTTTATTTTGAAGCAAATACTCGAAGCATCGAGCCACAACCAAGGTAATACCCATCAGAAATATGATTCCAAGGGAATTACGGCTATCAGGAACAACATTTTGGGGTCATACCCACATTAAAAGAAATTCAATAAGAGGAATAATATTATCATCAGAAATACTGCACATCCTATAGAACAATTGCCCCATGGTATAAATGCATCAGTATAATGCACCTCAGAGTACTGCATCAAGCAAAAATGATAAAACAAATGTGGCTTCAGACCATTTCAGATTACTAGGTTACACATTTTGGTCTAAAAATATCAAGCAGGCAAAAAAAAGATCTTCATCACAATTATCTGCTATAAATTGTATCTCTAATTAATAAACAAAACAAATGCCAACACTGATAATTATTCAATCAATCATTCATCTTAAGATCACACAAACAAATTACTATGATCCTTTGAGTTTGTTCAGGCAATATTTTTCAATTCTCAAATTATTTAGTAAAACATTATTTTCATCAGTACTCATCAATTTATACAAATTTCATCAAAATCAGTAACCTTACCACACACAGAGAGAAAAACATTTACAGTACATACAACACTGAACAAATCACATTAACAATGAACACTACAACAATCACAACAAAATACAAATCAAATCCTTGCTTTACTCTTTGGTT
Source organism: Triturus cristatus (assembly GCF_964204655.1). Taxonomy (NCBI): domain Eukaryota; kingdom Metazoa; phylum Chordata; class Amphibia; order Caudata; family Salamandridae; genus Triturus; species Triturus cristatus. Next base: position 316,795,895 of record NC_140586.1, on the reverse strand, counting down.
CTGTACAAATAAAAATTGTTCAATACAGAAATTATATTTATCAACCTTGTAGAGTACCATCCAGAAAATTGTTGACATATTCCTCACAAGGTTCCACCAAACAGTGACCCTACTGAGCTCATTCCAAAAATTATTATGAGTCTCTATAATTTAATTACACATGAGTGACAGTGGTATGACTTGCACATGACATTTGTTTGGCTGAAGAAAAAACTGTCAACGCGTTTCAAACCTGTACAAGCTCTGATGTTTGTAACTTATGCTCTGATTATCTATGAACCCACTGTGACCCAAAATCCTGTTCTTGATAATACCATACTTTCTCAGTGTTCTACATTTTGTCAACCATAGATTTGCCTATAGGTCTTCCCATGATAATATGGATTCACACATAACTATGCTAATTTACAAGAGAATATTTGATATAGTCGGTTGGCTTTGCCCCCGACCAACATCTCTGCGGTTGCAGAACCAACAGACCTCTGGTCGGCGGTCCCAAAACCACAATTACGATGCGACCGCACATGGTGCAGTCGCTAATTCCCATTTCTTTATGGGAGCTTATTCGGTGGTCGGAAACTGGCTGCAGCACAAGCTTTCATAGAGAAATGGGAGTGTGTGTCAATTTCTGCACCGTGCGGCAGGCACCTCACAGTGCCTGCCACACAGAGCAAGGATTTACAGAGGGCACCATAGGAGCCCCCCAGGCCCACAACTGTAGGCCCAGGGAGAAGGGGGCCCTGCTAGGAGCCCCCTAAGTTGCTTTCTGACAGGCTTTCCATGTCAGAAAGCCCGTCATGAAAAGCCTGTCGGAAACCGACATCATAATCCCAACAGCAGAAACGCAATCCGTTAGGGATTATAAGAGGTTTACGACTGGCTGATGGGAAGCCAGTTTGATTGACCGGCCGGTTTTACTCCGACCGCTGTCATTGAAATACCATGGTCAGAGTTCAAACCTAGGATGTCGGCCAGTAAGCCTCGGACGAGCGGTCAGAGCCTTACTAACCGACATCCAAATCAGGCCCAGAGTGTTTTAGCTTCAAGGAACAGCTGATCAGTTTAAGGAATAATATTGTACTGAACCACGCACTTCTCAAAGATGAGGTGAAATTTATAGACATATAAGCCGATTGGGATTCTGATGAGACCATATTACAGAAATAAGGATGTAATGGGTGACTTCATTGGGAAAGTACACTATTCAAATTCCTTGAACATTCACTTTATGCATACTATTTAGTAGATTTTTACCAAAATCAGACAATGTTTGGTCAAAGTGCTAAAGTAAGGATTAGAAACCAAGCCTTCATTTATCCAAGTGCTAAAGTCAATGCGTAAGGCTATTTTGAGTTTTTTACTTGAGCCACACCCTCAAGGCATTATTTCCGAGCAACGCAAAGTTACAACTTCTCAACCCTTTTTTAATAATATTTGGGGAATTTAATTTCCCCCAAAATATTACAGGTTTGGAGTTAGAAAAGTAAATAAGTCTATTTTTTTTTTTTTATTAAGCCAAAAGAGAAAACCAATAGAACGAATACAAATCAAAACATAGAATCCATAGATCAGGGCAAGATAGACAGCATAAAACATCAACACAAAATCAAAATCAACAAAAGCTTTTAGTCCCATTGAAGACAGTGCCAGATTCGTTCAGTTCTAATCTGAGAGGTGAGGCGCCTGGCCTTAGCTAGGGCAATCTCTAGTTCAAATACCCCCCTTAACAGCTGCCAAAACTCCACCAACGTAGGGGGTTTAGTTTCAATCCAGACCCTGGCAATACAAAGGCGGCAACAAGCCATAATGATGGAAAATAAAGCTGCTGAAATTAAACCTGAGTCTTCTATAAGCCCCAAAAGTATCTCTTTCTCAGAAATGACAATATTAGTTCCTGAAAGATTGCACAGCTCCTCAACAGTTCGTAACCAAAAAACAGAAAGTGCTGGACAAGTAATAAACATGAGTCTGATTTCTGCAGCAAAAAGTGAGCATTTAGGGCACTGGGTTTTAGGTGTGGTAATAAACGAAGCCCATTTAGAGATGATTTCCGGCGTGTAGTATAAAAGGAATAACATACGATGTTGCTGAAGTTTTAAGTTGATAGACGTAACTGAGGTATTAATGGTCAGTAACCAAACAAAAAAAAAAAAGAAAAGTAAATAAGTCTCTTGAGCTACCTTAGAGAAAATTGCAATTTCCCCAAATATTCTAGGACTGGACTTAGATAATTAATGTTGCCTTCCCAGTATTCACAAAACCCTCTGATGCCATAGCCTGCATCTTCCCATCATCAATTTGTCGACAGTTTTATGGTCTGCTCCGCTATCGACAAAGAGACTGGTGCTCCCTGAGCAAGAGACTGTGTCATATACAATCTGGCACTCCTAAAAACAGGCAATGTCTTTGCAGAGCTGAGCCGTCAAACCATGAAGCCTTATCTGAGCAAAGCCATTGCCTGTCAGTAATCCAGTTAAGGTTTATACCTTTGAATGCCAGGGCAATTCTATTATTCAAGGATGTTCACTTTACTTGGGAAGAAGTGATGAATACACCTGTTCCAGATTATCCCTTGAGCACCTTAACCTCCCCCTGTGAAAAAAATAAAAACAGAGTTTGTTGTGAAAAATGGGTTTTCTGATGATTTGGGTAATTTTCTAAGAGGTACCTATTTTAAAGTGTATGACATTTATCAGGTATTTAACAGTGGTGAATTATACTCACCCAATACTTTTTGTAACTAAGCTTCTTATGAGAGAGTATTGTCTTAACATAAGTGTCTCTAATTTTACCCAAACAAATTTTAGAGTTGTGTATCTAATTTATTTTATTTTTGCAGTTTATAAGTATTCTGAGCCTCATACGCTGCAAATAAAAACTCAGGCTGAGTGGACTATGTAAACTTCATAAAATATACAATGAGATTCTGTTTTTCTAGTGTAGTGGGTCAGTATGCTATGCAAAAATGGTTGATTAGCTAGTCTGAATTTAGTCCTGATATATTATTCCATTTCGCAAACAAGTGATGTGCCAGTTGCACATCCATTGGTTTGGAAATGGGAATACAATTTGCCTTGTAACCTATACTAATAGTGTTACAGCAACAAATAATGGACAGAATACTGAAACATTCTCCCTCAGTCAAGAAATCTGGGTTAAATCCATAGTTCTTTTGTTCACTATGCCACCGCTGTTTGGACCCAGCCATATGCTAATCAGTCTTTACCCTGCTCCTCATGGGAACAGTCCAGCCCGAACTGCCAAGCCGGGTCCTACCTGGACCAGAAACAAACATCCTGGACTGGTTTCAGGGTATATCACCCCTCATCAACCAGGCTACCTTGAATCCAGTGGCACAGCAAGCAAGGGACCCACATCTGGGCATACCCTTCACAATTAGGGCGAAAAGTGCTACGGCAACAAATGATGGACAAAATGCTGAATAAAGCAAACTTCTCCCCCAGTCACGAGATCTGCATTTGTTACCGAGTGGGAAGGGTATGCCCAGACGTGGGTCCCGTGCTCTCCATACCATTGGAGCCAAGCTGGCCTTTCTATTGAGGGGTGACACCCTGAAAATGGTCCTAGATGCCTGTTTCCAGTCCAGGGAGGACCTGGTCTGGCAGTTCGGGCTCGACTGTTTCCATGGGGAGCAGGATCAAGACTGATTTGCATATGGTTGGGTTTACACTGGAATGCCATGAGGTGCAAAACAAGCGATGGATTCAGTCCCAGATCTCTGCATTGGGGTGAATATTTGACATTGTTCAGCATTCTGTCCATCAATAGTTCTTTTTGCACTATTTTCTAATGTGTCATATCACAAATTAACCATTCACATGAAGTCTCAAAATTACCTTCCTAATGAATATTAATTAGGCTAGACGCTCCTTTTGACCCTCTGTGATTGGCTGAAAATGCGGGGATGTAGGTCTTCAATAAACAGCTTAGTTCCATCCCTACATTCCCAAATGGAAAATAGTTTTTTAAAGCAACCCATGTCCAGTAAATGGACACTCACTGCTTTAAAAGCAATGTTTCCCTTTCCAGGACCCATCAAATCACAGGCAATGGTCCCCAAAGTGGCTGATATGATTCACAAATGGGAAGTTGTCCTACAGAGACAGCTTTCCTTTTGCGAATCAGTTATCACCCCAACTCGGGTTGGTAACTGATCAACGGTTTGTAACTTCAATTGTGGTCACAAATGAATGAACCTCTCTATTGTGACTCATAAATTAAACGGGGTGTCTCTTTCACGGCCTCTACTTTTTGCGATGTGCAATGGATTGCTAAAGGATTTTAACACAATGAAATGATTTTTCCATATCACAAAGTAGCTCTGATACAAAAGGCATTTTGTGGTTGGAAACCCGGGGCCTCAATTACGGGGATTTGGAATAGGGCAGCGCAGCATGTCATTTTGCAGCGCTGCCCTACATCAAAGTTAAAGGGCAGGAATACACCATATTTATCTAATACCCTGCATTCCCGTCCTTTCCCCCAGCGCTGGACCCATTTCGGCAGTCTAGCGCCAACGCAAGCACCCTTACACCATAGTGCAAGGTTGCCTGTGTTGTGAGTAGGATTGTTTATGTGCAGGAAGAGGCACCTTCCTGCACAAAAAAAAATCCTATGTGTACTGCAGAATGAAGTACACATAGAAAGAGGAACAAACAAGGAGAAATAAAGTCTAATTCACCTTCTTGTGTCTCCCCTGGTGTGGCGTAAGGTTTTGGTGCATCCCCAGGTTTACATGGTTGTGTAAATCTGAGAATGCGTGAAAATCCATGGGTGTTGCATGGAAACACCCACTGCAATGCCCATGGAATGCCTCTCTAGAACAGAGTAAGGAAGCGCAGCAATTTGCGCTGCTTTGCCTTACTTCATATCTATGAGGTCATTCAAAATCACGCAAAGTTGCTTTGTGTGACCTCATAAATATGATTTTGAGATGTGCACCACCGGAGAGTCACAAAAAGTGATGCTACGGCGGTGCAAGGGGCTCATAAATATGCCCCGTAGTGTTTTTATTAACTGCACACTTTGCGACTACCAAACACCTTTTGTGCAAAAGGTTCCAATATCCCAAATGGGGAAAATTTAATATCACTAGTGAAAGTCTTACTGACAAATTGTAGTATAACCACGCATAGCCTTTCATGACATACACAGAAAAACATGTGGAATGTGGAAAGTAGTAAACTTACTACAAAGTGTAAACTTACTCAAAAGTGTAACTTACATTTGTGAATCAGACTCTTAGTCATGTGATAAACTCTATATTATGTGCTTACAGCATTGCACTGGGCTTGCCCTAAAATTGGCAATATGGCCCATTAATGATGCATTGACTTTTGACTTTTTAACTGGTCGTATTACAAAATGAGCCATACCAACACTGCACAATGGTAAGCCCCCCAACACCTGACACACTTTGCAACATGCTTGGGCAATCTTGTGTGTGTTTTCCTAAAATGTACACCATGTTGCATACCTGACTCATAGCATTTTCACTGAAGGTACGTATGTACAGTTCTTAAGGACCCACAGCTCTAATGAAGATCCTTCATAATTGTACCGCTGTGGGTACTGTTTTAGCTATAAATGGGGACAGGCACTGTTGGACCTGATCCTTTCTGCAGGGTTATCCCCAAAATGTTTGCCTCCCTCCACCTATTTTTCTGAATTTCTTTTTGTTGGCTTTAGGACTCTGGGCACTTTACCACTGCTAACCAGTGCCACAGTACATGTGCTCTCCCCCTAAACATGGTATGATTGATTTACACCTGTTTTGCATATTTAAATAACTTGCAAGTCCCGTGTAAAGTCATATACCATATACCCAGGGACTGTAAATTGTATGCTACGAGTGGGCCTGCATCATCGCTTGTGCCATCCACAGAAGTAGCCTTACAAACCTGTCTCAGGCTTGCCACTGCAGGACCTGTGTGTGCAGTTTACAGCCACGTTTACTTGGTATCTAAAACTACTTGTCAAGCCTTAAACTCCAAATTTGTTACACATAGGGGGGAAATCTGAACTAGCACCAGCACTGACGCCACCCACCTACCGGAGCTATTGAACGGCGGATTCTTGGCGGGGCACCCACGCTGTTTGTCTCCCCCGCTGCCCTGACGACATCGAGGGCCGCGGTGGGGGGAGACTACAGCTCCCGTGAGGCTTCACTGTCACGCCCCCTTCCAGGTGATTGCGCGCCCGGAGGCGCTTTAAAATCGGCGGCTCCCTCGGTGGAGCGGGGGAAATCTGAACTAGCACCAGCACTGACGCCACCCACCTACCGGAGCTATTGAACGGCGGATTCTTGGCGGGGCACCCACGCTGTTTGTCTCCCCCGCTGCCCTGATGACATCGAGGGCCGCGGTGGGGGGAGACTACAGCTCCCGTGAGGCTTCACTGTCACGCCCCCTTCCAGGTGATTGCGCGCCCGGAGGCGCTTTAAAATCGGCGGCTCCCTCGGTGGAGCGGGGGAAATCTGAACTAGCACCAGCACTGACGCCACCCACCTACCGGAGCTATTGAACGGCGGATTCTTGGCGGGGCACCCACGCTGTTTGTCTCCCCCGCTGCCCTGACGACATCGAGGGCCGCGGTGGGGGGAGACTACAGCTCCCGTGAGGCTTCACTGTCACGCCCCCTTCCAGGTGATTGCGCGCCCGGAGGCGCTTTAAAATCGGCGGCTCCCTCGGTGGAGCGGGGGAAATCTGAACTAGCACCAGCACTGACGCCACCCACCTACCGGAGCTATTGAACGGCGGATTCTTGGCGGGGCACCCACGCTGTTTGTCTCCCCCGCTGCCCTGACGACATCGAGGGCCGCGGTGGGGGGAGACTACAGCTCCCGTGAGGCTTCACTGTCACGCCCCCTTCCAGGTGATTGCGCGCCCGGAGGCGCTTTAAAATCGGCGGCTCCCTCCGCGACGCGGGACGCGCGCGGGCGGCGCCGGGCTGAGCCCGGGCAGAGGGCGGGCCGTCTGTGGCCGTCCGGGGTCGCTGGAGGTCGGGCCGGGCAACCCCTCTTGGCCCCTCTAAAGTTGGTGCCCAATTGTAAGTTATCGCCAAGTTCGTGAGTATAGTACATGTTGTGACTGGGATTCAACCATTTATTGTTGCTTAGTATACTCAAAACACATATTGGAAAATGGGGAAAAAAGCTCCATCTGTGCTTAAACCTACTCGTAAGCAGTTAACATCTCCCTCAACTGCTACTGTTCCCACCCCGTTGCCTAGTTTGACTGCTATCGATAAAATGCTGCAGAGGACGATCGGCGTTGTGGCTTCTGCCATTCAAAACACTGAAAGACGCCTCTCGCTCCCACCAAGCACGCAATTACCTTTGCTGCAGGACAATACATTAGATTCCCTGGTGGCCACATCGGATATAACATCTTACGCGGGGCTACCAGGCACTGACTCAAATGTGAATTGTATAATCCTGGACAGTGTATCCCCTAATCATCGTACAATGGATAATAGACTATCACAAACACCGTCTATGTCACGATCAAGCGCTAATAAGACCACTGATACTACCCCATCCCTAATTAATGAGCAGGAAGGGATAGAACTATGCTTAGACACAGATGTATCGATTACAGATAGGGAAAAAAGTGATAGTACACCAGCACGAACAAGGGGACAAAAAGCAAGAAAACAAAAAGCAAAGCGGAAACAGAAACACTTAGAGTCACTAGTAGATAAACGCAGAGAGAATGGTGGACGCCCTCAACTGAGTAGGCCTCTCACTCCTGTAATACTAAACCATACTCAAAGTGAGGTGCACTTTTGCAAAAATAATGAACAAAGCTCATTAACTAATGCACTGCCGGGTAATGAAGATTTTTGGGGGAGACTGGAGACCTTGATAACTACTCTTTTAGGACCCATCAGTCAACAAGTCCTTAATATTGATAAGAGGTTGAAGGCATTAGATGACCATGTGTTGAAATTAGGCACAGGGTGTAATTCTATAACTACAACACACCATGTTGCATCCAACATTAACACACATAAATCACAACACACTATGGCCAATAAGAAAAGTATAGTGGAGACTAATGCTTCTCCCTCCACATCCAAACTGAGTAGAAGTAAAGGTCAATTAAACCTAGAACCCTTATCCAGACAGGCATTAGATACCAAAACCACCACAACAGTTAGTTCGGGAGGAAGGGAGAAACCCACTGACATAAACAACAGGCCAGTAACGAGACAAGTGCAGGATGCTAACCAACACCACCCAACAGATAAGCCCGATATAATTGAAGTGATCAGCAAGAGACAGATTCCGGCCCGCATCAGTTTGCCCCCAGATTGCGGTCCATATGTCTTGGTTTTAGCTAATGTCCCAAAATTGGGGGAAACCCAAGAGGAAAACTATACAAGCTTAAGAAATAGAACTCTCCATTGGCTTTCTGCTAATTGCAACTTCCCAATGGAAGGAGCAGGGGAAATTATTCATACACAGAGAGTAGGGTGGGTGGGTCCAATGAGAAAAAAGTTTGAAGGAGATTGCATCATTATAAATTTTAGATCTCCACATTGGGTGCAATCTACACTCTCAAAAGCCCCACTGCCCTCACCCTGGGAATTTAACACTACTCTGCTTCCTCTTGGGTATTTTTATAGACATTTAATTGACCTTCATTCTAATCCTGGGATTAACTTTTTAGCAGATCAACCGGGCATGAACCGTAACATTATTAACGGCTATGAACATCCTTACCAAGAGTTTAATACTAATTTTAGGAATGGTTGTTCATTAGGCCAACGGATTATACCCCCACCATATCAATTGCCATATCTACCTTTCCCCACTCCCTCTTATCCCAACCCAAGGGAGAGACCTTACGCAAGGCCCAAACTAAACTTTAACATGCCTCAGAACGAGCCAAGGTATATATATAATATACCAACGCATAACCGTTTTGAACACGCTCTCTCCAATTTGGAATGTCAAGATTGACTGGGGAAAAGAAATAGGGGGTGTGAGGACGTACCGATTACTATTAAGGAAAATCCCTCTGATGTACAATGTAACGAGATTGAGACAATGGCACCACGCATTGTTTCGACTATGTCCCCAGTTACACATGAGAACATAACTACTCCATCAATTCAACCTAAGCAGCCTAGTGGCTATAATGCCTCTTGTGCCCTAAAACGCCCCAAATTGTCCATCCTTAGTTGGAACGTCGCTGGGTTGGAATCAAGATTGCTTGACCCTCAATGGATCAAGCTATTGGATAACAAAGATATTGTTATGTTCCAGGAGACATGGGCTGTCAGCAATTTATTTATTGAGGGCTACCATTGTTTTAGTGTAACCTCAAAGAAGCCCATTTTTGGCCGTGCAGTGGGAGGATTATTTATAGGTGTTAGCACATTGGTGGGAGGCACTATCAAAGACCTATCAGAAGGAAATCCGAACATTCAGGTCCTCGAGTTGAAACTAAGACCCAGGATTTTTATAATTAATTTTTATAATAATGATTTTTATTCTACACCCAACACAAACTATATAGCCCTCTCTAAGACTCTAAGAAAATTGGAAATAAACTTGGAATCAGAGGGGGGGATAGGGATTCTAATCGGCGGAGATTTTAATGCCAAATTACCAAAGAAGTCTTGGATCAAGGACACTAACAACATCACGGACCAAGCTGAAAAAAGGGGGTTTGAAATAGCAAAATGATTGAGTGAACACACCCTTGGAAATGCCATGGAAGTATCTCTAATACCTGACATGGACTATGTCCCCACGTTTAGGGGGCGTGATTGTTGCTCAACTATTGATTTTATTTTTACGTCCCCTGATTTGCTGGACCGTGTATTGGAATCCAAGGTGATAAAAACATCTTTTGGCGACCATAACCCCCTCACAGTTACTTTGCACTTAGGCTCCCGCCCTGTATATGCGAAATCTAATGGTGCAAGAGACATCACACCATCAGGTGACGGTCTGCGGCTAAAATGGAGGGGGATTGATAGCGGAGCTATTTTAGAAAATGTGCAGAATGATCATTCCAATTTAATTAATTCCTGTCTATTTTTAAATGGAGATAATAATAGAATAATCTCTGACTTTGGCAAACTGTGTTTAGTGATTAAAAAATTGTTGTCAGTCCCACTGCCAAAAATAGCGAAAGAACCAAGATGGTTTGACTCAATTTGTTCTAAGGCAAATAGGGAACTACGTGAAGCATTGTCTTCTAACCCAAGGTGTATACTAGAGGTACAGTTGGCCAGGAAAAACTATAAGTTAAAAACAACTGAAAGGAAGGCTGCCCTGCTGACAGAACAGTGGGAATCATTGGTTGCGAGTGCAAATTTGAAGAGTAGCGGCCCCTTCTGGTCAGCCGTTAGGAAGACGCGAGATATGGGGAAACAATTGTCCCCAATTAGCTGCAATATTACTAGTAGTAGTTGGGAGGCTCATTTTGCTAAAATATATGCTACCCCCTCTAAGGAAGTAACTATTCCTTCCTTGATGGTGTCATGCAACCTCAAGATTGACCTCCCTGAGATAGTCACAGCCATTAAAGAAAGCCTTGGTAACAAGGCCCCTGGTCCCGATGGGCTCCCTATAGACATTATTAAGTATAACACGGATTTATGGGCACCAATTCTTCTTAATGTTTTTAATAGTTTACCTATGGCGCCAATGCCTGACACTTGGGCGACCAGCACCATAGTTCCCATTTTTAAGAAGGGAGATAGGTCAGATCCAGCCAACTATCGTCCAATCTCGCTATTGGACAATACTTTAAAAATCCTTGGACGAGTTATTTATAACAGGATGATAGAGTGGACTGAAGATACTGATCTACTGGATCCGTGCCAGTTGGGATTCAGGAGTGGTGTGGGCACGGTGGAGCAGTGCCTAAACCTGAAATTGATTATCGATAAGTACAATGTTGCTCGCTCTAGTCCAATCTATCTCGCATTTATGGATCTTTCATCTGCATTTGACCTAGTTAATAGATCCAAATTATGGCTTATGCTTTCTAACTATGGTCTGGATGCAAGTCTTGTTAATTTTCTGGCCTATCTTCACACGGACCTTAAAGCACAAGTTAGGATAGGGTCTGGTGGCGATGTGTCCGGACCCATAAAAATAGGCAGGGGGGTGAGGCAGGGGTGCGTTTTGGCACCTCTGCTATTTATTATTTATATTAACGGTCTTGCCAAAGCCTTGAAACAAGTGACGAGAGATGTTCCAATTATCCAGGGGAATCCACTACCAGTTTTATTATACGCAGATGATGCGGTCATTATGGGCCGCACCCCTAATGCTCTTCGTTTGCTCATTAGAGCATTCGTCCAGCATATGGAGGCACTTGATCTGCGTGTAAATTTTAAAAAATCTTTTATTATGTCTAGTGGACCCGGGAAAAGAAAGCTCAATACTATAAATGTAGGTTCAGATAAATTAGAATCCGTAACCTCCTTTCCGTACCTAGGATTGGTTTTCGCTGCGAACGGCTCATGGAGTGGGCATTCTGCCCACGCCATGGGCAAGTTCTCGAAAGCCACTAATTCTATATTGAGCCTCCAACGCCCGAAGAAAATAGGTGCCACTAGGGCCATTTTAAAAATTTTTAAATTACAGTGCCTTCCTGTGGCAACGTATGGGGCTGAGGTCTGGGCCTCAGGGAGAAACTCAGGGATTCAACGGGAGGAAAATAGTTTTTGTAGAAAAATATTGGGTGCTCCTTTTTCAGCCTCTGAATTCATCTGTCACAAAGAACTAAATCTCCCCTATGTATGTGATTTTATCAGAGCCAGACCAGCCCTATTTTGGATTAGGATTTGGACAAATAACTTTGCGACCCTAACTAAAAACATTATAATGGATTGCCTAAAGTGTGATCACCATATGTCAATACCCTGGTTAGCCGAGGTTTACAAAATATTATGTGCAGTGGATAAAGGCAATCTTTTCTTAGAACCCACTGGAATTGAGAAGAATGATAAGGTCGTAGTCAAACAAGCACTTTATGCACTTTTTAATTCAGAAAGAATGGGGAGGGAGCTATCTAAATCTTCTGTTGCTACATACATGGGGTACGATTTGTGTAGGCACCCACTACCATCTTATCTAACTCTCCCCATGTCCAATTGGGAACGATCGCTGCTCTTTCGTTTAAGGGCAGGTTCTGTAAAAACCCTGTTGGCTTTCCCTTTGGGGTATCATCACACAATAGAATACAATCCCTGCCCATGTGATGGAATTAGCAAACAGAATGACATTCACTTCCTATTCTTCTGTAAATTTTATTTAAAATATATTAACTGGTTTTTAACTCCCTATTTTAGAAAATTAAGACCCCTTTCATTGGGGGAATCATGTTCATTATTATTTTCCCTGGATACAGATGAATTAATTTTTCGCACCAGCACTTTTCTGAGATTAATAGTACACGCACGCAAAACGATGGAAAATCCCTGAAAATTATTTATGCTAGTTGTATATTTGAAAATGAATTGCTGTGATTGTGGTGTTTTTATGGATTGTATTATTGTATAAATGTGTTGTTTTCCTTTTGTTGTACTTTTATGGATTTTATGAAATCCGAATAAAGGTCTTTTGAATTGAATTGAATTACACATAGGTCACTCCTAAGGTCCAAAGTAGCCCCATGGACAAGGTGTTGTTTAAGTAAAAGGTAGGACATGTGCCTACATATTGTGCATGTCCTATTTCATTTTTCACTGCTGTGAGGCCTACTCCTCTCATAGGCTAGCATTAGGCATTCCCTTACATACTTCTAACTAGTAATTCCTGAACAGAAAGGAGTGGTGTTGCCATGTTTGGTATGTTTAGGATGGTAGAGAGGAATCCAACTATCTGGTGAAGTTGGATTTCACATTACTATTTTAGAAATGCCACTTTTAGAAGTGGTCATTTCACTTTGCTTATAACTTTTTGTGCTGTGCAGCCTTACTCCAATGCATGTCTGTGCTAGGTAACAGCTACACTTTGTTGTGCATACTCTCTAGACAGCTACAATACAAGAAGGGCTGGGTGTGAGAGGGGATTAATCCCATACTGATAGTCTTCCTGGGCAGGGAGAGGTGATTCACACGTACATTTGGATAGGCTGTTTCTTACCCTCACACAAAGGGCTGATTTACCCCATACTGATTGTCTGGAGCCATGGCTGGGCTAAAAGAGATTGTTGTGCACTTCTGAGGGTTCTTTTGAAGCCATCCCCTACATCAATGGCATTTTTGAGAATAAATATTGGGTCTTTGACCCCATGTTTTAAGACACGGCTTGGGTAACGAGATGCTGCTGGCTCTACATCTGCACATTGCCAGTAGGACTGCTGTGCTGCCAAGAAAAACTGCCATTCATGTTAACTGCTTTGAGTTGTTGGTCTACTGACGGCTGATTGCTGTACTGAAGGAGAGACTACGAGTTTGCAACTATTTTTGGATGAGATGGTCTGTTGCCTGCTGCCTACTTTGTGCCCTACTAGTGCTCTCCAAGGGTTTATTTGCTTGCCCCCTTTTCTCTCGACGTCTCAGGGCCATCAAAGACCTCGTTGCCGCATTTGTCCAACACTTTTGCTGGGAGAAGCCATTCTGCCATGGCTAGCACATCACCAGCGCTCTCTCCTTCATCGAATGTCGAAATGTGTGTATTAAAAAGACAGTGTAACTCGTGTGGCCACTGCGCTGCTCGTTGCCACAGAGAAGTGCTTCACATCCCTACATCGGACCTGTGGTCCTGTGCAGATCTACAGTGCAGTCTGGGCGAGTCACAGAGTGCCTGGCCCCACTGACTGCCTTACTGTTTTTGGGTTGCTGAGGTAATGGTGTGCCTCGCCTGCTACGTTACCTGTATGAGGCCGCTGCAAAACCCATGGTGGATCAGCGCGGTATGGAGATGGCCTGCCATGGCCCCAGAAAGGGTATGAGCCATCGTGGATCCTGTACTAGGGTAATCTCTTAGGAGTGCCCGCAACTCATCAGGAAGGTGGTACTATCACCACAAGGACCCGTGTGGGGATGGGAGCTGCAGTGCGCAATTTCTTGCAAGCAGCTCAGATTGCCAGTACTCAATCACAAGGGTCTGGGAGAGGACTTCCGCATCAGCAGTTCTTAGGCTTTGTAGTTTATTCCCCATCTAAGATATAAATGTGACCCCCAGGGAACTTTTGTTTGAAGTATTACTTCCCTGATTCAACAATTGGACGGTCCGGTTGTCGATCCTAGTCTGGGTCCGTTGTGCTTGAATGGAAATTACCTTAAAGTTCTATATAGGAGCAGCCGTGGCCCATGCAGGTAAGAGAGGTGAGGCCTGTTGGGAGGATTCAAGAGACGACCATGAGGGCAAATTAAATAAATAATTAACTTTCCCTCGTCGTCTTCTGTCGAAATCCCCCCCCCCCTCCACCTGGCCCCAGGGCTCTTACCTGCACGGGCCGTGGCTGCATAGAAGGTAATATACGTTTTCCTACTTTTAGCAAAGGGTTCATCGTTTGAGACTGGGCACCTAACAAATTTCCGTATCACGTGCTTCTGTACCCTACGTTTTGTGCCTGAATGCAATCTTTTCAATAAAATTACAGTATAAACTGTAAAAGAAGTGCAGGTGCGCGTTGACCTATTTTTTCTTTGTAATTCATGTGATTCAACCTATAAATCTGAATTACTTTCAAACTATTTATTATCACATGTTGTTTTGATCTTGTTTTTGGATCATGATATAGAAAGCTATTTTTTAAATAACCCTGTGGGGAATCTCTTTTGTCGTATATTCAGTGAGTTACTGTTTGAGTGTGTTGCACATTGTCTCTGCTGATAAGCTTGCCTGCTCTCTGCCAAGCTACCAGAGGGTGAGCATAGGTTATCCTGCTGTGTATTTGACTTGCCCTGACTAAAGTGGTGGGCTGTGCCTGGTTTAGGTGCATACCCGACCAGGAACCCCATTTTTAACAGGCACTTACACTTAATAATTCGCCGGACCATCCTTATGAGTGCAATGTGAAATTTGCCCTACATGGATGCTATAGTGTTAATTTGTTAAATATTGCTTTATGACATCTAGTGGGACATTTAATTGTAGGCTAATATAAAAAACAAGATAGTGAGCGAGGAACATTGAATGCTGCACATCATGTTCCTGGAATGAGGTGGGTAAGCAACAGCGAACAGATGTATTATAGGCATATTAGTTAGCAGTTCAGAGGCAGATAAGCATTTCCCAGTATTGCTTAAGCAGGAAACTGGAAACCACTGATCATGATCAAATCTTTTCGCTTTTTTGCAGCTGTTATGAAAGTTTTATAATGTCTCCTTGTCTTTCAGAACCATTATTTCCAAGGAACGTGATCTGTATAACTTATGCAAGCCTTCTATTTCCAGGAAGAAATCAGGGTGACATGGCGTTACCTCTCCTCATGGTGTTTTCAGATTGTATGATATAGATTGTTTTATATTAACTTTTTCACCGTGAAATCCTGATTACTTAGGGACAGTTATCATGCCTTTCAGATAAATTGATACCTGGCATTTACTTGAGGCTCCTGATCATTAAACCTAAACTGAATATATAAAAAATTCCACAGAACAGGAATTTCATTGTGTTTTGACTGGAAGATATTAATTTATCGAATAGATTACTGAATAAAATAAATGTTTGAGGCAGGCCCTGAGGAAACAACAACACGTGTTGACAGATTTCTTCTTATTAAGGGTCAGTATGACACTAATCTCTTAAAAGTCTTCATTGATTTTTTTTATATACAATGATTCATTCCATATTTGAAGACCTCATACCTTGTCTCAAGTTAAGCTATATAGACAGCACCAGGATGATAGGCATTATGCCATATTGCGAGGTCTAAGCAGTTTACAGCGTGTAACAGAGGCCCCTGCAGCGCCTGGCGAGCAGGAGGGCCCCCAACACTTTAACGGCACACATTTTGCCAAATGTCAATGAATTATTATGAGACTCAGGGACTTTCCTTCACCTTCTGCAGTGGAGCCCCATCATTTTGTATTACTTCACTGGTAGTCTACCAGAAAGAACATTTTGCCACCTCTTTTGCTTGATATGCTACGCTCTGTCATTCTTTGGGGACTGCGAGTTGTGGTCACTTTTATACCTGATGTTTTTATATTGGGTTTTTTAAGTTTCTTATTTTGTTTTGTGTGATTTAATGTTAATCTATCTGTTCTGTTTAAGGAGAAAATCCTGTTGTTTTTTAATTTATTATTCTGCTCATATGAATTACTTTGTTAATAATAACCCAGTAGATAGGGTAGTAGTGGTTTAGTGTTCGCACTTTGTGAAGACAGAAAACATATTTTGTGGGTAAAATTATCAATATATAAGTCGGATCATGAGTGCTAAAGGCTTTGCACACCTTACTACCCTAGGTGCAGTTAACAAGTGGGCTAACAAGTTGGCTAGAGAACCCGACCTGTATACAATAGGAAATCAAAAACCTAAGCACTCCTATAGTTTAGTGTAAATATGAAATCCACACGGAAAGGATAGGGTTCAAATGAAAATACAGTATATTCACAAAAAGAAAAAGGTTCATGGCTTCTTCCATATATTCCACTTTATAGAGTTTCTTGCTTGACAGCCACAGCCGGCATGTGTTTTGTCACTAAGTGACATTTTCAAGGCTTCATAAGTTTAAGGAAGTAGTCCAAAGAGAAATATAACCTGGCACCAAAACTTTATTCAAAGATTCGTATAGATCAAATCACCAAATAGTAGTTAATGTCTAATTTGAAAGTGTGTTCTAATTCCTTCAAAGTTATCACATACTCTAGGGAGACCAGATTAGGAAGGAGCTTACTATGGACTCCTGCACATACTAACTTGGTGTAACGCCCTGAACGTCTCAGGATCGTTTAAAAGACACGACAATGAGGACGCAACCACTTGTGAAGGGTTAGTTCTTTTAATGAAGGCAAATAAAATACAAAGAACAAACAAAAGTTATAGTCACTGGAATCCTCCAGGCTAAGTACGTTACCAGCCCACAGCACGGATGGTCCTAACCGTCCTCTGCATATACGCCGATCCCGGCGTATGCCAACAGAGGGCAGAAATGAAATGGCCGACAATGCCAATCGGTAGGCTGTGAGGGGCACGAAGAGTGTTGGGGAGAATCGAGGAGTCAGGGAAACACCCATCCGGGGTCTCTACCTGAAGGGAGCAGCCGCTCAACCTCTTCCTCAGACTGCACCGGGACGCGGAGTCACCTCCTGGTGATGCGTCACCGATACCCCAATCACAAGCAAGAAGACTGAACCGAGAGCAGCCGCTCGATCGATCCTGTGGACTTCCGAGTCTGTAACGCGGCAAACACCTCCTGGTGTGCGTTACAGCTGGCAGTCCCTGTGTCTCTGGTCGGGCTGGGAGTTACGACTCCAACCAGCAAAAGCGCCACTGCGCTTGGACTCAGCCGAGTCAAAAAGCGAAGCTCAATGGTTGACCGGTAGAGCTTCCGGGTCCTTCACAGGTGACGATGGGGCAAGACACGGCCCAGGGAGTAACGACTCGACCTACCTCCGTTCTTGCCTTACTGGAGCACCACTCCGGAACACTGCTCTTCACGAAGCAGGTACGTCGGTGTAAACACAATATCCGACAGCCTTGTACCTCCCGGTTCCTCCCTTTATAGGGCGTGTTTTCCTTGAGTTATGTAACAGCTCTCCTGTTTACATAAGGGCGTGTTTCCCTTGAGTTATGTAACAGCTCTCCTGTTTACATAAGGGCGTGTTTCCCTTGAGTTATGTAACAGCTCTCCTGTTTACATAAGGGCGTGTTTCCCTTGAGTTATGTAACAGCTCTCCTGTTTACATAAGGGCGTGTTTCCCTTGTATGACAGGAATTCTTGACACTTGGACCCTGCTCCCTTTTTGAATGCGTATGACTTTCTAACAGACTTAACCAACGATAACTTTGAAGGACTTAGAACACACTTTCAAATTAGACATTAAGTACTATATGGTGTTTTGATCTATACGGAACTGTTGCATTGACTGGAGTGGGAGTAATGAATGTTACCTCTCCTGAGTCCAATGCTTTCTCAACTGTTGCACAGACTAGAGTGGAAATAGTACATTTTACCTCTCCTGAGTTCAAAGCTTTCCCTACTGTTGCACCAATTGGAGTTGGAATAGTACATATCCCTCATGGAAATTGTAGGTTTTACTCCTCCTGAGTCCAATGCCTGCCATACTGTTGCATAGAATGGAGTGGAAATAGTATATGTATTATTCCTAGAATTTATAATGTTTTGTTTATATTGTTTAAAATTATATTATTATTATTATGTCTCTGAGTATTTACAACTTTATTTTTAATTAGTAATGTTTGTGAAATATAATATAATTTGGTAAAGTGTATTCAATTATATTCCTTACTTTTTCTGTGCATTTAAATTGGTATGTTTGTAAATTATTTGTGTTTACTTGTTACGTTTTTTAAATTATTGTGTATATGTATATACAAATTCCGAATTACATTGATACTATGTGTTTACACGCTTTATTGGCTGTTCTCCGTCACACTTCCCAGTAATAGTATTTGCCCAGTTGGGCTTGATTGCATCTTTTTATATGAATAGAATGCATTATCATTATTATTTAATCAGTTTTTGCAATGGGGGAGTATTATTCTATTCTCCAAGATTTAGAAATCACATGGCTACCAGAGATCAGGCTTCCCAGTCATGTTGGACTGGTTGGAATGAATGATTCAAAAGCTGAAAAAAGTTTAGAATTTAGGGAACAGATAGGTTTTAATTTTTTTCTGAAACTGACAAAGTTGTCCACCCTTCTAATACCAATAGGCAGGGAGTTTCAGAGCTTTGGTGCAATATACCTAAAGGACTTACGCCCACTTCTAGTTCTCTTAATTCTGGTGACAGAAAGCAATTCAAGATTGTTTGATCTCAGGTCCCTAATTGCCTGGTAAGGAATGGCCAGTTGCTATAGGACAGAATGGCCTGTGCTGTACTCTGATTGGTGTAAAATGCATAATGCCTTAAATTGTACTCTGGAAGTTATGGGCAGCCAGTAAAGATGCTTAAGCGCCATGCCGGCTGACTGATTTTTCTGAATGCTTACCAAAATCCAGGCTGCAGCATTTTGAATATTCTGGAGCTTTTTTACTACAAACTTTGGGCTGCCGAACTACAGCAAGTTGCCACAGTTCAGGCCTAATAAGATCAAACCTTAAATAACAATTCTCCGTGACACTACTGAGACCCACTTCAGATCCTTTCTCACCACACTCAAAAGACCGAAGCTCACGTTTGAATGCGCACTGCTGCCGTAAGGGGGGGGGGGGTGTCGCTGTGAGGATATTGAGGTCTGGAATATTTATGCTCGAAGCTTCGGTCTGTTAACTAGAGAAACAGCAGGTACTCCAGGTAGCAATTTAGTTGCTTTTACTTTTTCAGCCAAACTCACTGATGCGCCTCAGCTGAAGCCTTTCACAAAGTTCAAACACTCGATCTTTCCTTTCGTCATCTTATATGCATGTCTGTCATAGTGAACATAAAAGAATTACTACTTGATAACCCTGAAATACTCACAATACAAATATAAAACAATATGGCCCTCATTGTAATGTTGGGTGGACCGTTTCTGTTCGAGAACCACCCAACCACAGGACGGCAGCTCTGCACACCTTATTCCGATGCGACCGCACATGGTGCAGTCGCAAACTCCCATTTCTCTATGGGAGCTTGTGCTGCGGGCGGAAATCGCCCACAGCACAAGCTCCCATTGAGTAAGGAGAGCTTGTGCAAATCCCTGCACCCTGTGGCCTGCCACACGGTGCAGGGATTTTCAAGGGGGCACCATAGGTGTCCCCCATGGCCACAACCATAGGGGGCGACAAGATGGGGGCCCTGCTAGAGGCCTCCAAAGTCGCTTTCTGATAACCTTTTCCACGTCGGAAAGGCCGACATGGAAAGGCTGTCGGAAAGCGTCATCATAATCCCGATAGCCGAAACGCCGTCCTTAAGGCACAATGAGCAGTTTCCGACTGGTTGACGGACTCCTTGAGCCTGTCAGAACCAAGTTGGATTGACTGGCCAGTTTACACTCCGCCCTCCGACATTATTTTGTAAACCTACCGACATCCAAATTAGGCCCCAAGTGTATATTACATATAAATTCTTCCAATTTACAAGAAAAAAATTGTTTTTCCTTTTTTGGCATATTTTCAGTTCTGTAAACTTAATGGAGGGTAAAAAGGATTGTATCAATGATCTTTTCCAATAAAATACATAAATATGTAAATATCACTTTTTCCAAATTTTATTATAGTCCTCACCTTCAACATTTAAAAAAAACACATAATAATATCATTAATATTAAAAAGAACAATAGAAGTTCCTAGATGGAGTATGTGATTCAAAGAAATGGAAGCAAATCAAATATGTTTACCTTAAATAGATACCAAAAGGGGATCATTATGGGCAAGTGCCCAATCATAAATCTAAATTATCATACTTTCACAAAGCATGTCAATAAATTATTCTGAGTCCACCGCTAATAATGAACAATTACATGGTCCCATCAGATAAAAGTCAGTGCCCCAGTCGATTGACATTAACATTTGGCTAAAAAGACCTATCAATCAACTACATAAATTGAGGGACTCCAAGTAACTTTGCGGTGTAAAACACATATTTCCAATTATATAAACATTCAAAATGGCTGAACAGCTATGATAATGGGGTCCCTTTATCATACATGCTCTTCCATGTCCTTGTCCTTGTTTAGCCTGGCTGGTGTCTTGGTATGTAAATCCAGGATTTACCTGGATTCCAGGCATCCTACCCCAACCAACCTGTTGCCTCCTCTTAAAATAGTGGTGTAATTCTTTAAGGTTTCCAGAGCTTTTCGTTGAGACAGAGTTAGATTATCGAATGTCTGGGCTTTGTTTTTCCTCATCGATATCAGATCCTGAACTAGAATATCATGAAATACATCTATATTAATGTGGGGCAATATCAGGATTACCCAGGAAGATAGCTTAAAGCCACAAGGCGTATCTCCATCAATGCCTAGTGTGATCAACATGGATTCCATATTTACAATAGAATCATCACATGCACTTTCTCACAATAACATTTCTAAAGCTAGTATATATGTGTGTGTATATATATATATATATATTTATATAATTCGAGATCCTTTATTCCATAAGTAAATTCCAAGATTATATATTTATATATATATGATATTGTGGACTGGAATATATATGTATATATACAGACATATTTATGTATATATGTATATATAATTGTCAAAATTGACAATTATAATATATATTACAATTATTATTTTAATAATGGTTTTACATTTTAAATGTAAATAAACATACAGATACACATATGTGTGTGTGTTCAAACAAGAATAGATTTATATATATTTTTATAATATTTTTATAATATTCTAAATATATTTAATGTACATTTTATTACTGTTACATGTTAATATGTTTAATGTTTACAATGTTTAACTATATACATTTTAAAAATCAATATTATTGCATATATTTTTCGATATTAGTGTACAATAATATTTGTTTTTCATATTTTTGTCATTTACATTATAAGTATATGAAAACAATATGTTTGTGCTTGATATTTTTGACGCGCTTTTTACCACAATAGTTTGGGTTTCGATATATTGACAATGAACCTCAGGATGCTATAGTGGAGATTGCTACTTTCAGAAAACAAGGAAAGTTTAATTCACAATACAAGCGCGTTTAGGAAAATATCTAGCTGCATCACAGTATACTATGCTCTGAGAACACTGCAGAGGCTGAGTAGAGAGATGAGATTCAGGAAGACATTAATTGGGAGGGGTTTGGGCAGTATCACTGGGCAGCATTCATTTGAATAATAATGGTGAATTTGTCAAATGTGGCACAACTAAAATACATTAATAAACATTCTTCTCCACAACTGTTTTATATTGTTTTAAGAACATAATCAATTAATCAGTTATAACAAAAATTTATCATAAAACTTAATGATATTCAAAAGTAATTCTTACAAAAAATCACATATTTTAAAAGAAGCTAATTTCTCCTACATGACATTGAAGTGTCCCGTCATCGGGGGATATTGGAGGAGGGTGTTTGCTGCATTGTGATAATTGATTGGCAAGAAGGTGAAGGCCAGCTCAAAGGTGGCCTTACTGGGTTTTGTGGAGGATGTGGGTGTGGGTTAAAGAGCAAATCGCACAGTCATAGGCAGTGTTACAATAATTGCCAATATGGGCATTGCCAAACACTGTAGTTCCCCAGCTCTATGACCCCCGATGAGTTGGAAAGCTTTGATGGACTTGTGCGCTAAGCTTGAGGAACTTATCTATGTGTGCCCTCGAAAACACAAGCAGGTATGGGGAAAAATGACTCACACACTATTGCCTGGAATGATGGGACCTATGAAGCGCCCCACAGGCTGTATTGCAGTATTATATATTGTCAATACTAGTGGTCTGTCAACTGTTTTGAGGCTGTGCAAAAAAAACAATAAAGTTTGTTTATATAAAAAATTAACTATGAGACTATATGACTCTGCTATTATCGGGCCCTTTTGTGCAGCAAATCTTGGCCTGTATTTCCTTGCAGACTCCTCCTTCCTTTGCTAAAAGAGTATGTAAAGCTAAGCTGCTCTGGATAAACATAGCCCTAATTGCAAGATGTGAGTAATTGGCTTGTTAGTTATGTGGGATGTTAACCCTGTGCAAGCAACCGCTAGTCTAGTCGAATGAGACCAAGTCAAAGTAAAAAAATATGACCGACCGCAATGGAGCATGGGTCAGATACAAGTAGTGGATTGGGCCTAGTCGGCGCTTATCTTTGGGCTCAAAAGAAATATTCGAGAAACTATTCTGAGAAGGTGAAGTTCAGCAGGGCAAGACTGAAGGGGGTATCTAAGGAGGGAGTCGTCAACAGGGAGCAGCTGTTCGAAAATCTCCAGTGGGACAAGGTTGGAGGCTGTAGCCAACAAGATTTCCATGAGCCCGGATACCCCTTTGGTGAAGGACCGCTGAACAGGATTTGCTACTGTGGGGAAAAAACATAGCAGGAGCTGATGTGAAGTCAGGCTAAATAAATCCTTGTCTTCTCTCGGTTCTCAGAGCAGTTGTTAGCCAAACATTTTGTCAGTCCTAAGTTTTGGATTTTGGCAATCTGGGTACCTTAGTACCACCACCAAGGGTCCAGGACTGGTGGGGCACCACTTGAGGGTTAGGGCTCACTCAGGTGTAGATAAAAGATGGTTGGATTCTTTTGTGGCCTTGAGGCTCTGATTGGGAGGCCAGCCAACTATCCCTTGGAGTCACTCTGGTAGTCCTGGGTTCAGCCGTAGAACAGAGCTCAAACAACAGGACAGGCCTCTGGGGATTCAAGGCAGGCTTTAGGCAGTGAAGAATCTTTCCAGGTGCAGCAAATCAGCCCTTTGAAGTACATAGCAGGCTCTGAGAGTCATTCGGCAGGTCCAGAAAGTGTACTGAAGAGGAGGTCTGAGCTTCCTATTTAAATATCTGGTGCCTCCTTTGAAGTAGGAGACGTTTCTAGAACATTTCTTTAGAAGTGCTTGAACTTTTCCTGCTGGCTACAAAATGGCTGCATGACCAATGCAAAGGTGACAAATCCTTTGTGTGAAGGCAGAGCACAACCTATTCAGTTGCAAGTGGATGCTGTGTCACGCTCCACCCAATCCTGCCAGGTAATGGTTCATCCAGGCACACCTATTTCCTTAATTGTGTGACAGTCTTGGAAGAATAAACAAAGTCCAACTGTCAGCTACACCCAGTCATGTGACCAAGGACAGGCTGCAGGGCCCAAATATTTAGGGCAAGAAAATAACAACATTTTGCAAGTAGCATTTTCAACATTGTAACTTAAAATTCAGCTTTACTATTAAAAAGGATTTCTCAGACATCAACCACAAAAAGTCTTCCTGTTCCTAATCTAAAGTTAGCACTTATTTAATGTAATAAGGCAACACAGTGTTGACCCATATGAGATGTAGGCCTCACAATAGTGAAAAATAAATTTAGGAGTTTAGCACTACTAGGACGCCTAAAACTTAAAAGTACATGTCCAATCTTTGGATTCCAATGCACTCTGCCCTATGGGCTACCTAGGGCCTACCTTAGGAATGACCTATATGAAATAAAAGGGAAGTTTAAGGCTTGGCAAGTGGATTATATTACAAAGTTAAATTGGTAGTTTATAACTTAATTCAGGGTGCAATGGTAGGCCTGGGGCATGTTTTAAGGGGCTACTTAAGTGAGCGGCAAAATAAGTGTGGTAGACACACTAGTAGCATTTCATGTACAGGCCCTGTGTATATGGTATTCCACTTAACTAGGGACCTGTAAGTACATTAGATATGTCAATCAGGAGTAAGCCAATTTTACCATATTTCAGAGAGAGAGCACAAGCACTTTAGCATTGGTTAGCAGTGGTGAAGTGCACAGAGTCTTAAAGCCAACAAAAACAAATTCAGCAAAATAGGGGGGTTACCCTGCAGGAGGGGGGCAAGCCCAAGCCAAGCAGTTCTTCATTATGTTTTTTAAGTGCTCGCAGGGCCCTATTACAGATGGGGCACACTTATCCGGTTTGCGTCAGGGTGCACTTTTAAGTTAGTGCGCTGTTTGCGAACAGGGAAAGGGTGCCCTATCATGTTGAATGTGTTGCCCTCAGTGCAACAGTGATCTCACGCAGGCCCTAGGACAGCGAATTCAAAAGAAACATGGAGCAGCTGGTTAAAAGCTGCTCCATGTTTCTCTGTGCAGGTGGCAACCCATCTGCAGTTTTAGGAGGGATTAGAGATCCCTTTGCAGGTGGGTGCAGTGAGTGACTGCACCTGTCTGCAAGCTGATGTCTGGGGAATCCATGGGACCGCCTCTCATCCTTCCAAAGGGCTGCCTTTAGGAGGAG
This sequence comes from Triturus cristatus, assembly GCF_964204655.1. Taxonomy (NCBI): domain Eukaryota; kingdom Metazoa; phylum Chordata; class Amphibia; order Caudata; family Salamandridae; genus Triturus; species Triturus cristatus. The sequence continues at coordinate 316,770,916 of NC_140586.1, read as the reverse complement.
CACTGAAAGTGTGCCACCTTTTTGTGGCACACTTTCAATGCATGTCCTAAAGGCATGTTTTTCTCCTAGCCCACGTTGGTAATACAGTGCGGGAGCAGAGGCAAAGAGATTCCCTCATTTTCATGGGGCCAGATCATCATGCAAATGAGGGAATGCCCTCTACTGATAGCACAGATGCTACATATGCGCAAATGCTATCTGTATTACAGAAGAACCACACTAGCATTTGAGGCCCCTTCTGTACTATCAAACTGCTTTGAGAATGCACAAAGGAGAGCAAACGCCCGTTGTGGCCAAGGGACACTTCTGTAATACAGTCCCTGATGTATCTACTGCAATCCTATCTTCTGAAGTTGAAAGTCATCTAATCTTCACATCATTCATTGCAACTCCTACTGAAGAAATAATAGCTCCTAATATCTCCAACTTTATTGAACCAAAGCGTCTTTTAGTTCATCTTAAACCTATAACATCATCAATTTCAATCACATGATAAATTCTAAGGAACACTATAAAACACATAGAATGAACCAACCCAATGTCTAGGCAAATTTAAATAATCATTCTTCCTACACACATAAAACATTACTCTCAAAATTGGCTCTCTACCTAACAAATATTCATAACTTCCTTCACACACACACTCTCTCCTACCTTTCGTCTTTATCTCCAAATTAAAAATGTTCTTGTATCAAACATAGTTCACCCTTTGTTTCCTGCTCCATTATCAATATAGGACGCAATTTGACCTCCTAAATGTTCTTCTTCATTTAATTATTCACCTATAATTCTCCCTTCATCTGGATTTCTCACAATTTTAATCCCTCTGCCATTGCATTAATTAATAGACTCTTTTCCATCTCTATTTTAAGACAACATACATGGCCGCAAATATTTGTTTTCATTTCATGCTTGAGTTGTACAATAACTTGCAAATACTTGCAATATATAAATTTGATATCAAGTCTATCTAATTCAATTCGGAGATACTCAATTGATATAAACAAATCAGTTACGTAGAAAAAACGTTCATCAAACTAATTAGAAACAGTTATAATCACATTACGGTAGACAGGAGAATGCATAAGACAACGGAAGTTGTAAGTAGGGTACACATGTTGATGGGGAAGTCAATGCCCATTCCATTTAATTTCTGATTAATACAGGGCTACCAGCTCTTCAATTCATGGTGTAGAAGTCCCAATCCTACCCCTCTCAGAAAGAGAAATCCAAGTTGTACGGATCAGCATTAACAAATTGTTACCAAAGTTACAGCAGATGTTAGTTGAAATTGATCAAATGGAAAACAAATACCAATTTATTTTGTGTGATTCAAGTCCTCTGAACTTATTGGGAAGGGGCTTGCTTCGCAAAATTATTGTGTATTTTATCATACACCAGGTGAGGTTGCAAATCAAAATCAGGACAAAGATTCTGTGTTCAAAATGTATATGCAAATATGCAAAAATTCAGTTGTTTCCAATTCTGCCAAAATAACTTTTTCCAACACAAGTAGGAAGTAAAGTTCAAATGTAGCAATCTTCAGTTTTGCTATGTATATACTTCCTTATCATTCCAGTATAACAATCTTCTTGAAAACCACTACTACTAGATTATTTATGTTTAAAACTCTTATTTCTCATTCTACCCTGGTTATCTGTTAACTTGTTTGTCTTTGAAACATATCCCATTGGAAATAGTAAGCACAACAAACATCATACTAAAACTACTAATATTGTTATTAACATCATGATCACTACAATATTACATCACCTGCTGCAGGTCATTTTCTTATTGAAAAAGAAAAATCTATCAAAGAACTAAAAATAAAATGAACAAAAATCATTCTTTCAGGCAATAATATGTTCTTCTTATTTTGTTAACACAATCATCAAAACCCAAAAAACTAAAATCAAAAGTTTAAAGTTAATCTTCTTCTTTCGGTTCAAAAGTTAAAGGAAAAATTCCCCAAAAGTTCATTAGTCTTTACTCAATAAGTTTCACAATTTCTCTTCTTGTCTTTTCATCTATTATTTATTTTCAGCATTTGTTCAACTGTCTCTTTCCCATTCAAGGTGGTTCTTCTTCTTCTGACTATATCTCACTATCAGGCTCAGTTCGTTGACTATACTCATACTGGGTATAGTTCACTACTGGATCACACTTTTCTATTTCTGCAACTCCTTCTTCAGATACTATAGCCAGAAATACCCATTCAGGTGAAGTATATTTTCTATACTTATTGTATATGTTGTTCTTTTGGCCACTAGTGATTCACTCCAACCAGTTTCAGTCTCTCAAATCTCTCAACTGGTTTACAGTGCTTTCTCTTGCAGATTCTCTTTCTCAGAATATCTTCCTTAGCTTTTGTCTCCTTAGTAACAGTCTTTTCAGGGTGTTTTTATTTCCATAAATACTTGAGTTTAGACCTACACTTGAACTTAAGTTTTGATCAGCTTTGTCTGCTGTGTTGACTGTAAATCTCTTCTTCCACTAGGGCTCTTTGTAACTTTGATCTCCAAATGCAATGTATCATTGATTAGATCAGACACTACTTCTTGCTGCAACTCATGTTTTTGACTTTTGCATTGCAACAGCTCTTCACTCTAATCCTTACTTTGAAATTGGGCTTCAGAATTTTCAGACTCTTTATAAGAACTTTCACTCATCTGAAATTCAAATATACTTTCATAGCTTTCATCTTCACTAGTTTCAAACTTTGCAGCCCCTCTGGATCCACACTGCAAACTTGAGCTTGTCATGGAGCTTTGCTTTGTGCTTGATTCTGCACTTGACTCTGTGTGCTTGACTCTGGACCTACTGTTTAATCCACTCTTTAAGCTCTTTTCGGGTGATCATCATGAATCTACTTCGCCACACCAGCACATTTAACTGCAGTGGTTACCGTGTATGGTCCTTTCCAGCATTCGAGACAGCTCTTTATGAAGTGGCTCCAGATTACCACCCAATCCCCAGAACTGAGATCATGGTACTGTGTATCTTTCATGTGTTCTGATGCTACATTCACCTGATGAGAGACACATTTCACTACATCAGCCAAACCATTGCAGTAATTAAAAATGATGTAATTTGTTATGGAAACAAATTTCAAAAGCTTCACAAATTATTTCCAAGACTTTGTTCTTGAAATAGTTCCACAATCTGTTTCAATAGAAGTTGGAATTCCATATTGTGGAATCAACTCCCTCAACAACAATTTTGTAACTGTAAGGCTATCTGATCCTGAAGGGGATATGCTTCCACTCATTTAAAGAACAAACAGGCTATTACCAAGATATATTTCAACCCATTGTAATGAGGCAGCTCAACAAAATCCGCCTAAGTCTAATAAATGGGCCTTTTTACTTTCCAACATGGTTTGTTATTTCTCTGGTACCCATACCCTGATTATTTAATTGGCATACTAGGCACTTGGAATAAATATCCTCTGCAACACTCCTGAATTTTTGTTTTCCCAATACTTTAAAAAAATCCATGTTACACTATCTCTACCTGCATGTGTGGAATCAATTTTTCTTTTTCATAGCATAATGTATTTGAAAATCGAGTTTGTACTAACAATAACTGAATTTGAACTCTCTTCCATCTTTAAATGATTTACAAAACACCACACGATTGTTGCTGTTGTTATATTAAAGAATTGTGAGCTTTGCACTGAGAGAGTAGTGAACTTTCCCAGTCTTCTAATCATTATGTACTTACTCAAGGAAAACCTGTCTGGCTCAGTCTGCACTGTATACAATGTTTTAACTCATTTTACCTGAATAGACTCGGAGAAACTCTGAATCCATTGCAATAGAATTATAAAAGAAACTTCAAATGTATTCTGTATTATATTGTTTCTTTTTGCTTGTTCCCCCTTGGTGCATATCCTTAGAACCAAGTACTTGTGAAGTAATGTGTGAAATAATTTTTCTAAAGTTCTATAAAAGGATGTACTTTTCCTCTGTTTAGTGGGCTTCCATTTTTCTTTCTTAAAAGGCGAATCTACGCTGGTGTTTCTATTGAACTTTAATGAGTTCTTTGGCCTGTGTCTGTCGTTCATATTGAGAATTTCACAGCTTAATCCTATGTGTGAGCTCAAATGTATAAGGGATGGCACTAATTGGGGAGCACCAAAGTCCATCGAGGGACGGACTGCACCTCTTCTAGTTCTAGCCATTCACACTCCCTTAGTAAGATAAACAGAGGTGGATTTGCACACTAACATGGTTTCTGATGCAAATAACTACAAATGGAATACAACATACAATCAGAAAGACTATATTTGTTTTCAGCATTCACATACAAATCCTGATAATTTATCTTATAGCCTAGTCGCTCCCATTTTCCTTTTTCATCAACTTGATTATATTCTTGAAGAGCCCTAAACTCACTCAATGAAATCTGAATAGAAGTCATAAAGATACAGGCTACATTTTCCTCAGTATTTAGCACAAAATGTACTTTTTCAAGTTCATCTCTTAAATGACGGTATTATTCTGCAATGTGCAGTATGTTGCCACTTTATCTGCACAATTTATGCTAAGTGTAACAAACAAATGTCCAGCCTTATGGACAACACACTTGAATACTGCAATTTCTTTCGGTTTCAATATTGCTTTCAACAAATCAATAATGTAAGCACTATTTATTACGGGTGCACCTGAAGATGTCACGGAGACTCTTTGTGAACAGAGCTGCCCAAAATCATTTTTGGATCTTGCATATTAATTTTAAACATGGACTCCTCATCCTCAGTTTCAATAGCGACATCATCTGGTGTACAATGGATTACGCAATTCATTTTGCAAAGCAAGTCCCTTCCTAAAAGGATCACAGGACTTGAATCACACAAAATAAGTTGGGGTTTGTTCTCCATCTGAATTTTAATTGGAAAATTCTGCTGTAACCTGGTTAACAATTTGTTTATTGCTGATCCCCATGACTTGGACTTCTCTTCTTGAGATTAGTAGGTTTGGGACTTCTACGGAAAGAATTGTAGATATAGTAGTCACCACATTAATTTTAAAAAAATAACAGGATGGCCATTGACTTCTCTATCAATATGTGGGCTATTTTGGTCTACCTCCAAGACTGCTCTCATTGTTTACTCCTCCTTTCCCCTGAGACCCCATCATTGTGAACTGCTCCCTGCTAATTCATCACTCAGAATAAAGGGATTCTGTTGCTATCCTGCATTGTAAGGCATTTTATTTTACAAGTTTTGCTGTAGCACTGGGGCTAACGGCATAAGTGTGCAAACTTCTTTCTGATTCAGCACATGTTGCTCTAAAATCTGCACATTAGGAACCACCACATTTGTGTGCATTTGTGGGACATCTTCCCCTTGAACTGTTAGTATAATGTCATCATTCCTTCTTTCAATGCCCAAGTTTTCTACAGAAGTGAAAAGCTGTGTTCTTTTTCAGCATCTTAGCATTCATGCAATCATTATTCCTCATTCCGCTTCCACCACTTTGTTGCATCACTCCATTTCCAAAGCTCAATCCTTGCATTTGATTTATCCCATTCAAGGTAAAAAAAATCATATTTGAGCCCATTTAATATCAGGACCTATTTTCAAATTATTTTGTTTGAGCAATCATCAGATTTAGTTTAAGCTTTTTCTGTTTTGCAACACATTAATCACCACTATATTTTGTCAACTTCAAGAGCTCGTTTATGATTTTTGACTGCCAGACAATTCTTTCTGTTAAATGTGATTGCTGATATCAAACCTGATAGGAAAGCAGCTAAGAATACACTAGCCTAATCTTTGTTAGGATTTTTGACTCCGTTGTGTTTCTTAAAGACCTGCATGAGTCTATCATAATGAGCATGCACTGACTCCCTTAGCTCCTGTCAGGTTCTCAAAATCTTTTAACCAATCTATATCCTTTTCTGAAACTTGTTCTTCAAATATTCTAATCACAGCCTTATATTTTTCTATGACACTTGCAGCCAGGGCATTATTTGGACCTAGTCTAACTGGTTCTTGTGCTGGCTTTCCACTGCCCATAAATCACTGGGAACCACAATCTCAAACAATGAATTCAAATTAGTCCATCATACTTGAGAAATATGTGTCAACGTGTGTACTTCCTTGTACAACGTTCCTGGTTCCTCTCGCAATTTTGGAAAATGATGAGTAAAAGCATACAAATCGGATCATGACCATGGCACATGCACCAAATTCCCTCCATGAACTTTGTTTGAAGGAAACTCCAAAACCGTTCCTGTCCCTCCTGAATCATTCATCATACCCTTGGATTACTTTCTGTCCATTTTAATTTCTTTTGACTTTTTGTTTGATTTTTCATTCTTCTTGAGATTTCTTTAAACCACTATAATCCCTAATTTTCTCAATTAATTCTTGAATGTGAGCTCTCAGAGTTGTTAATCCCATTTCTCGAATCTCATCATAGGGTAACCCCCTTTTATAATTTTGTTTCATGTTTTTATTCTACTGATATCAACATCTAATTTATCAACTAATTCTTCTAATTCATCATGTGCTCCATTTGCACATTTAGCTGCTTTTGTAATCACCTATCTCATTTGACCTTAATTATTAGACAAAAGTCTATTCAAATTAATGTTGCCCTTTAACATTTCACCAAGTTCCATTTTTAAAATTCCCAAATGAACTTATTTGGGAGCCTCTTCAACTACACTGTTCTTACAGGCATGGTAGAATTGTATTTCAGATTTCACAGATTTCTCGATTTGTATTGGGTACTGCTGTCATCCCTCTCTCAACTAGTGCACCTGGTTCAAATCCGGCAAGAGCTTGCACAGCAGTACTATCTCCGCAAGCAGCTATGTCTACTCATGAACCAATATCTTTAGTTCCCGTTGTTTGGGCTGTGTATGGAGAAGGTCTCATTTTCAAAAGCTCGTTTATAAATGTTTCATCCTCATCAGAAACATCTGTCTGCTTCTCATCTTTATTCATTTTATGTTTCTCATCAAGCTCTTCCCTCCAACTTTCCTCCTGCTGATCAATTTTTCTCTCAAGCAAGAGTTTAAACGAACTATACACCTGGTTATTCATCCTCTTTCTCTCTTTTTGAATCATCATGCAATCCACTTTATTAAGAGCTTCAAACTGTGTAGATCTGGGCATCCATTTCATGTCATACAGCTCGTATCAAGAAATCTAGCTTTCTAGTTTTAAAGTTACCTTCTAATGTAAATTGTAAAACTTCATCATTGTGCAGTATATTTATTCAATTCTGAAATCCAATTACATATACAGTACCCAATCGCTTTCATCATTTTGTAGCCAGCTTTCCCTCTGCTAGTAATTTCTGACCCTCCCTAGGCACCACAGTAACTTTAAGCTTTACTAACAAACTCTCCATGATTTTCTCTCTCAAAAAATAAATTCAAAACAATTTCAACATTTAAATAAAACATACTAGGGAACAATAACCAACCACAGTGCAGCTCTGTGAAAGGTCAACCTATAACATCATGCCTTTGTCAGCAACCAACCAATCAGAGCACAGTTGTGGTGACATCGAATTAATCCCAGTATGACTCCCTGGCTGACAAACCAATCATAGCACAACTTCTCCACAAACTAAATAAACTTCCCACAAATCAGGCGGTACAGATCTTTGCCATGAAGGCTCAACTATATAATCAGGAATCACAATATGAACGACAAAAATCATAGGAGAAATTCTAGCACAGGAATAAGTCAGAATCGCGAAGGAAAACGGACAGTATCTCTGGAGGGAAAGAAGAAGTCTCTGAACAAATAGGCAAAGTCTCTCGAGGAAAAGGTAAAGTCTCTGGCTCATCTCCAAAACCTGGGGGTTTTATGCACATTTCTAGCACTGGTAATGAGCAATGAGCAAAAACTGCAAACCCACAGTGGAATGACTAGTGATAACACATCTGAAACAAATCAATAATTGCCACATGAAGCCCATAGTGCTAACATATTTTTGCATAAGTCTCCAGCAGCTTCTGTGCTGTTGCTGTCTTGAGATGCACAACATAAAATGAAACATTTTATAAGACAATGACTCATACACCCATGTTTTCTACCAGGACAATGTCAGGATGCTACAGGACTTTGAGATTGCTACTTTCAGAACACAAATAAAGTTTAATTCTCAGTACATTCTTGTTTAGGAAAATGATTGATTATACCACAGTATCCTACACTCTCCAAAGACTGCAGAGACTGTGTGGAGGGATGGCATTCAAGAGAACATTGATGGGGAGGGGGATTGAGCAGGAGCAGTTTGAACAGAACCTCAGGGCAGCATTGAATAAAAACTGTGACTCAGTGTGACTTGGTTACAGCATGTGACCAACCTTTCACTAAGTGAGGAATGGTCCTTACACTTGTTCCTTTTTTGCAAAGTTTTTCCTGTGTACATTATATAACGATGTAGCTAGCAGTAGAAGAAATATCAATGTTTCTGCATGCGGCATTCATGACCTGGCGAGAAATGACATACCTGACTCTCGTGACTTACCATGAATTTCCAGAGCCCTCCAATGTCATCACCTCGCTCGAAGCAGGTGGGCTCCAGCCCCTCATCCAGACAACACTTTAAAGATGTGAGACCACTGACCCCAGCTCCAATCACTGCAACGGTCTTCACCATGGTCCAGGCTGCAGAATTACAAATCGTGCAGTCTTAGGAAACGATCAGTCTCTGTCAAACAACAGTGGCAATGTAATGATTGGCCTGAAGATTGCCTGTATATATCTCAAAGGCTAAATAAAATAAGGTAGCAGCTATTTACCCGTCCGCCTGTTAAATTGTGAATTTCTTCTGCTATTTTCCCAGCTGCTGGTGAAATAGTAGAAACTATTTACTGTTTAGCCTGCGGCCTTAACAATAGCAGAGAGACTTCACTATTTACCCAGCCACTGGCTAAATAGGAGAGATTTTGCACTGTTTGGCCGGCAGTTGTTCAAATAGCATAAACATTTCACTATTTACCTGCCCACTTGCTAAATAGTAGAAATTCTGCACTATTTGGCTGAAACCCCTGCAAATAAGAAGGAAGTTTCCCTATTTACCTGCCCCCTGACTAAACAGCAGAGGTTTTAATCTATTTTGCCAGTAGTCAAGCAAAAAAAAGAACTTCGCTTATTACCGAGCTGGCAAAAAGCAGACATGTATGTACAGACACTCATACAACCACTAGTTCTTCGAATACACCTTGGCGTATATATGGATAACATTCCTAAACTTTTCAGAAATACTCAGTCATTGGATGATGTCATCAGTGATGTGGGTGTATGAAAGGTTCTATGGGGTGTGAGAGAGTGCATCAGTGATTCTGTGGATGATGTCATGAGTGATGTAATTTGAGATGTCATCAGTGATGTCATGAGTGATGTTGCTGACCTAGTCATGAGTGATGTAATATGTGACGTCACCAGCAGTGTATTGCGGGTGCGCGAGTTATAGTTAGCTCAACTAACTATAACGGCCAAATTGCTATGGTTTTGTACAAATGAAATGTCCAACTAACTATAACGTCCCTGAAACCTGTGGTTTTTTCTGTGAATTTCTTTGGTTTTTTAAATGCTAATTTCTAACTATAACATCCCTGAAACCTATGGTTTTTTCAGTGAATTTCTATGGTTTTTAAATGATAATTTCTAACTACATCATCCCTGAAACCTGTTTTTTTTAGTGAATTTCTAAGGTTTGTTAAAGGCTAATTTCTAATTATAAAGTCCCTGAAACCTATGGTTTTTTCAGTGAATTTCTATGTTTTTTTAATGCTAATTTCTAACTATGCCTACAGAGGTAGGACATGTGCAGACAGAGGAAGAAAGGCGCAGAAGGAAGCAAGAGATATGCGGAAAGAACCAACAGAGGTGCAGAAAGAGGCCTTGTTGCAAAGTCATCCCGTGTCCTGGACACCACACAACTTGTTGCTGACTGGTACTGGTGGTAACTGACTCTGAATGACCCTGGGCTCTGCCTTATCGGGCCCGGAGCCAGTGCTATGCTGAAAGGCACTTAGAATACAGTGAAACACCTACATACACTTGGGTACACTATGAGTTTGGGTACCCCTGTGATTGGCATGACCTTCCCTGTAAGGCCCTAGTACATAATAGGGCCGGTGGATTAAAACTACCTCTAAGCTTCTAGCATATACTAGGGCATGGCAGTTTAGAGGCCAGCGGCCCTTTTCTGCACTTGCATGTGTGCACTGCTCAGCCTGAGGTCAGTTTAAAAGTAGGCCTGTGTGTGTAGAAAGAGGCAAGAGAGGTGTAGAAAGAGACAAGAGAGGTGAAGAAAGAGGTAAGAAGGGTGCAGAAAGAGGTAAGAGAAGTACAGAAAGAAGCAAGAGAGGTGCAGAAAGAAGAAAGAGAAGTACAGAAAGAAGCAACAGAGGTGCAGAAAGAGGGAAGAGGGGTGCAGAAAGAGGCAGGAGAAGTACAGAAAGAAGCAACAGAGGTGAAGAAAGAGGCAAGAGAAGTTCAGAAAGAGGCAGCAGAGGTGCAGAAACAGGCAGAAGAGGTGTAGAAAGAAGGAACAGGGGTGCAGAAAGAGAGAAGAGGGGTGCCGAAAGAAGCAAGAGGGATGTAGAAATTAGCAAGAGAGGTGCAGAAAGAAGCAAGAGCAGTGCAGTAAGAAACAACAGAGGTGCTGAAGGAGGCAAGAGGGGTACAGAAAGAGGCAAAAGAAGAGCAGAAACAAGCAAAAGAGATGCGGAAAGAGGCTAGAGGGGTGCAGAAAGAGGCAAGAGAGGTGCAGAAAGAGGCAAGAGAGGTACAAAAAGAGGGAAGAAGGGTACAGAAAGAGGCAAGTGGGGTGCAGAAAGAAGCAAGAGAGGTGTAGAAAGAAGCAAGGGAAGTGCAGAAAGAAACAACAGAAGTGCAGAAAAAAGCAAGAGCAGTGCAGAAAGAACCAACAGGGGTGCAGAAAGTGGCAAGAGAGGTGCAGAAAGAGGCAAAAGCAGTGGAGAAAGAACCAAGAGATGTGCAGGAAAAGGAAGAAGGGTACAGAAAGAGGCACGAGTGGTACAGAAAGAAGCAACAGAGGTGCAGAAAGAGGCTAGAGGGGTGCAGAAAGAAGCAAGAAAGTGCAGAAAGAAGCAACAGAGGTGCAGAAGGAGGCAAGAGAAGTAGAGAAAGAGGCAGGAGAGTTTCAGAAACAGGCAAAAGAGGTGCAGAAAGAAACAAGAGCAGTACAGAAAGAAAGAAAGAACAGAGGTGCAGAAGGAGGCAAGAGGATGCAGAAAGAGGCAAGAGGAGTACAGAAATTTGCTAGAGAGGTGCAGAAAGAAGCAAGAGCAGTGTAGTAAGAAAGAACAGAAGTAAAGAAGGAGGCAAGAGGGGTGCAGAAAGAGGCAAGAGCAGTAGAGAAAGGACCAAGAGACATGCAGGAAAAGGGAAGAAAGGTGCAGAAAGAGGCACGAGGGGTGCAGAAAGAAGGAATAGAAGTGCAGAAAGAAGCAACCGAGGTGCTGAAAGAGGCATGAAGGGTGCAGAAAGAGGCAAGAAAAGTGCAGAAAGAAGCAAAAGAGGTACAGAAAGAGGCAAGAGCATTGCCGAAAGAGGGAAGAGAGGTATAGAAAGAGGCAAGAGGGGTGCAGAAAGAAGCAGGTGAGGTGCAGAAAGAGGCAAGAAAGGTACAGAAAGAGGCAAGAGAGGTGCCGAAACAGGCAAGAGAAGTGCAGAAGGAGGGAAGACCAGTGCAGAAAGAGATAACAAAGGTGTAGAAAGAAGTAAGACAGGTGCAGAAAGAAGCATTGGAAGTGCAGAATGAAGCAACAGGGGTGCAGAAAGAGGAAGGAGATGTCCAGAAAGAAGCAACAGGGGTGCAGAAGGAGGCAAGAAAACTGCAGAAATAGGCAAGAGAGTTGCAGAAACAGACAAAAGGGGTGCAGAAAAAGGGAATAGGTAGGCAGACTTAGGCAAGAGAGGTGCAGAAAGAGGGAATAGGGGTGCAGAAAAAAGGCAAGAGGGATGCAGAAATTTAGAAAAGAGGTGCAGAAAGAAGCAAGAGCAGTGCAGAAAGAACCAACAGAGGTGCAGAAAGAGGCAACAGGGGTACAGAAAGAGGTAAGTGAAGTGCAGAACAAAGCAAAAGAGGTGCAGAAAGAACAAACAGAGGTGCAAAAAGAGGCAAGAGGGGTGCAGAAAGGGTTAGGAGGGGAGCACAAAGAGGCAAGAGGGGTACAGAAAGAAGCAGGAGAGGTACATAAAGAAGGAAGAGAACTGCAGAAAGAAGCAACAGAGGTGCTGAAAGAGGCATGAAGAGTGCAGAAAGAGACAAGAGAGGTGCAGAAGGAAGCAACAGAGGTACAGAATGAGGCAAGAGTTGTGCAGAAAGAGGGAAGAGAGGTGTAGAAAGAGGCAAGAGAGTTGCACAAAGAGGGAAGAGGGGTGCAGAAACGGGTAAAAGGAGTGCAGAATGAAGCAAGTGAGGTGCAGAAAGAGGCAAGAGAAGTACAGAAAGAGGCAAGAGAGGTGTGGGAACAGGCAAGAGAAGTGTTGAAAGAGGCAAGAGAGGTGCAGAAGGAGGCAAGAAAACTGCAGAAAGAGGCAAGTGAGGTGCAGAAGGAGGCAAGAGAACTGCAGAAAGAAGCAAGAGGGTTGCAGAAACAGGTAAAAGGGGTGCAGAAAGAATGAACAGGTGGGCAGACTGAGGCCAGAGAGGTGCAGAAAGAAGCAACAGCGGTGCAGAAAGAGGAGCGCAGAAAGAGGCAAGAGAAGTGCAGAAAGAAGCAACAGAGGTGCAGAAAGAGGCAAGAGAGGTGCAGTAAGTGGAATAGATGAGTAGCAAGAGGCAAAAGAAGTGCAGTAATAGAAAGTTGCACAAAGAAGCAAAAGAAATGCAGAAAGTGGCAAGAGAGGTGCAGAAATAAGCAAGAGTGGTTTGCACACCACTAGTACCAATTTAGGAATAAGTAACAGGTGACCATTATAGGTTTGCAAAGGGCCTTCCACCACGCTGTAACACTTGTCGCTGCATTTTTGGTAACGTTTGAGCTAGAAACAAGGCTTTTTTTGTTCAAATCTTCAGATTAGGCAGCAGATGATGGATTATGTGGCTAATGCGGAAAATGTATAATTGTGAAAAAATCGGTGCAGCCAAACACTCTCATAATGCCAGTGGCCCTGCTCCTACCTCTGACTAGGTCCAGAAGTGCTCCTCAGTGATTCCTTCTTTTTTTTGTCTCACTGAGTTCATAATTTAGCTTCTATGGAAATGAGGAAGACTAAACCTGAGGTTACCACTCCACAGTACAGACTACCATACCACATAATTACTCTCCATAACACATAATCCCATTCTACATAATTCCAATACACTAAATACCACAACATACCACATAATTCCACTACACACAAAGTACATGGACTCCACTCCAAAAAACATTAGTAAAAACCTTTAGATTTACAACACCAATAGCTCTAACTCTTGCAAGTGCGAGACCTATTACATTGCAAATGCTTCTTTAACTAGTAGTCGTGTTTGCAGAGTGATGGAGAAAGAGGGATGGGCCTCCAACCAGTGCTTAGGAACTCCCCTGCATAGGAATTACAGGAGGTACCAGGAGGGCTGCTTGGCCCCCAAAGTCCCTCAGGAGTAAAGTGGACTTTATCCCCCAACCAGTACTGTGCCAGGAGGCGCGTTTGCAGAGTGGCGGAGAAAGGGAGGGCATGGCCTGCGGAGACGTGTTAGCAATCCCACTGTGTGTGACTTAGTGGAGGTAACAAGAGAGGTAGTTGGCCCCCAAGGACAACCTTGGGGGCCAACTACCCCTCCAATTACCTCCAGTAAGTCCCACACAGCAGCATTGCTAAGATCTCATAGCAGGCCACGCCCTCTTTGCCCACCACTCTGCAAATGTACTGCCTGGTGTGCTCTTGCATTTGGATTAAAGTCCACTTCACTTCACTGCTGGGGGTCCTTAGGGTCCAACTAGCCTACCTGTTACCTCCAGTAAACCCCACACAGTGAGATTGCTGGGAGGTGGACACAGGCCACAGCCCCCTTGCTCCACCACTCTGCAAACGCACCTCCTGGCGCTCTCTTGGTTGGGGGTGAAGTCCCCTTGCCTCCTGACAGTCCCTGGAGGCCAACTAGCCCTTGTGTTACTGCCTGTAAGCCCCACACAGCTGGATTGCTGACAGTGGTCCAAGGCCAGGCCCTCTTTTTACACCACTCTGCAAACGTGCCGCCTAGCGCACTGCTGCTCAGGGGATGAAGTCCACTTCAGTCCTGGGGACCTCATCATTCCATCAGCAGTGCGCCAAGAGGCGCTTTTGCAGAGTGATGTAAAAAGTAGTGTAAAAAGGGGGTTGGCCTCCTACCACCTCTCAGCAATCATTAAAAAAAAGGAAAAGGGGCAGGGTAATAACACCCTGACCCCATAGGCCTGTTGGGGGGGTCCCACTGAGACCTCGCAGGGCCCCCCAATTGTTTTTTACAAAATTTCAGCTGGATCCACGAATTCCCACACTTCATTTATTATCAGCCTGCATGTGGCAGGTCCCAGGGGCATTATACAAATATATGAGTGGGGCACGGGCCTCCCCTCCTGGAGCTTATTAATGCCCCGGGGACCACCACCTCCCCAGGGCTTCCTTACTAATTAATGGGGAGGATGCCCTGCACCAGGGAATACACCTCCCCGGGGCTTTTCTTGAAAAAATGCAGGGGGCGGAGTACGGCCCCATCGCAGCCCCGGAGGCCGCCACCTCCCCATTGTGTACATCAAGAGGGGGGCAGGGGAGATCAAAGAGCTAAACATAGATTAAAGCAAATGAAGAGCCCAGAGCTAAAAGCAAAAAAAAGAGCCCAGTCAGACATCAGCACCAGTTCATTGGGATAAAATGGAATGTTCACTATTATGCATTCACCTCAACTCCCGATAAATAATACGAAGGCTCCTTAGGTCCTGTGTGCTTTATTTTTTACCTGACCTCCTAATATTGTTAATATAGCGTCTGCTCTCATCGTCTTGTACCTTCGCAGCGCTGCTGCTGTAACTGTGCTTGTTTTTATCTCCCAAAGAAGGTATGAGGCTGAGTTGTCCATCCCCACATTCAAACGTGTGATCATGAGGGTGCCCGAGATAGATACCGCAGTTACCTTAACACACCGAGCTGCCTTCCTGCAAGGTGATGTTCCTTTCTTGCCATGCAGGCGCTCTCTGTGTACATTTCTGCAGCACCTTTCAGCCTTGCTATCTTCCTGATTAAGTGGAGAATGAGGGAAAGGAACCAGGATGTTTTTGCTGCCACCACCAGAGTATCCGACCAATGTCTACCACGAAAGGGGATAGAGCTGGGCACCAGAATGGAGCCTTGGCTTAAAAAACCAATGAACAGATAGGCAAGGACATGTGAGGCAATCTCGCGAGAACACATCACCGGTGTTTTAGTAAATTACTGTGGCGAGACCCAGCTCAAGAATAATTTCTAATTGTGTTTCCTAACACTTTCTAACTTCATATTTTCACAGTACTAAAAGTAGTGAAGGGTACTGCAGTGGTCTGGTAAATCACTGTGGCAAGAAGTAAACAGAAACCTATATGAACTGTTTAAAAGAAAATATATACCTACACAAGAAAGTCACTTTAGAAGTGGCTACAAAGGCGTTTGTTCCAATTATAACCTAGAATGCTACGGTCTCATGGGAGACATATCTCTTCACGCATTTTATGACTGGGAGGCGGAAGACCAGAATTCGGAGTAATATTTCTGGTAATTAATCTGAACATTTCTCGTTCTCTACTTACCCTAAACAAGCAGTTCTCAAAGTTAATAATTAATCTGCGCTGAATCCATTCTCTTCTACTAGGGTAAGGAAAGGTGAGGTAAGGAAGTTCGCCCTCCTAAAGAACAAGCCCACCGGAAGTTGGTCAAGAAAAAGTGGAGGATTTAAATTAGTTAACAAGCATGAACTGGAACGAGCATGGAGTTGGAATGCAGCAAGAAAATAACTCGGCCAGGATTAGAAAAAAACATGCTTTTTGTTATGAAAAGGAAAACGTCTTGATACAACAATAACTGAAGTTCCAATGGCAAAAGAAAAGTTGACAAATCAGAAACAATGTAAATGGATTATGAATAAGTTTCCAAATATAAACAGATCTTGTGAGCCACAAGTGAGTGCTGTTATTAAGTGTTGTTTAAGTCATGGTGCAGTAAGCTTTTAAATCTATTATCTCCTATTCCCTGGGGAGTGCTCTATTAGAAATGGGTGCTGTCACAGAGCCAATCAGAAAGGAAGAGAAGGCTCCTCGGCATTTTATTTAGGCAGCGGAACCCACCGCAATCTTTGGCCTTTTTAATTTTTACAGTGTTCAAAGAGGTATTTATTTCATTTGTGTAATAGCATGAATATAGAGCTGACCTGCCACGTGGCTGCGGGGTGCTTTCCACACTCGCCAAGATAGAAGTAAGTTTCCTCCAGGACGGCGCAAGAACAATCAACCACAGACAGAAGTCCACGCCTTTCCTGACAGTTGCGGCTGATTAGGTGACGATGACATTCTTCGCCTCTTCTGAAACACTGAACATTTTTTCCCTTCTGTGTGTTTACAGTTTCGACAATTATTTTAAATGTGTTTCCATGCTTTTACTGCACCCTGGGGACATGCTTACATGCACTTCATCTTCAAATTTTTTTACCTTACCGCATAAAGCAGAACTATTATACTCTTGGAAGAGTGTTTGATGAAAAAAAGAGACGTTGGTGTGATTATCCTGCTCCCCCTCGCTGTTAATGTTCTGCTACAAACCTTGTATGCTAACCTTAGCTGGAGAGAACTCTTTAAAGGGACACTCCATCGCAAAAACAGGCTCTGTAGCAGGAACGGAAATGAAAACAAATCCCACCCCGTTCTGTGCAATTGAAACCAGGGTTAACTTTGCACAACTAATAGATGGCAAATAGTTTTTAGATGTTCAAGTGACACGCTGCGGTGACCAATGTGGTTTAACTACTGGGAAAGCAATCGCTCGCCATTGCGGAAAGGCAGCCGCTTGTTTATATTTGCATTGCACTTTCACTTTAAGTGAAAGCATGATGCAAAAATAAACACGCGGCTGCCTTTAACAAAGACAAGTGAAAGGAAATAGTGCTCACTCACCAGATAAAGCCCACCGTGTAATCTCCGCAAGTACACGATCGAGTCTGGAGGGGCCGTCCCAAAAGGAGACAGGGCGGTAACAAAAAAGCCTCACTTTCAATCAGAGGCCAGCTTTTAGCATAAAGTATGACGCCGGCCAATGGGCATGATGGGCGGGGCTTCAAGTCCCCTACTGAAATCTTCTCGACTACAATAAGCATGCGCGCTCCAGCACTAGGCAGGACCTAAAAATGATCTAGCTGGCTAAAATCGGACAGAATTGCTTTTGGATAGAGAAAGCTGCATGTTTAGCAGCCTCCTCTGTCCAAAAGCAATGGGGAGCCTGCAGGGATCTGCGGTCTCCCATGAGTATCTAGGTTCCGTGGGTGGGACCAGGGCACCCAGACTAGAGGCCGGGCCCTGGGGGACGGGGTAACCAGGGCCAAAAATGTCCCCTCCTTTTTTATTAAAAATAAAAGAATTTAAAAAAAGGGCAGGCCCCTTGGGATGGGGTATCTAAGGATGAAATCGGCCTGGGGGGGGGGTCAGTGACGCCCCCTCCCTTTCATTTATATTAAAAAGAAGGCCAAGCCCTGGGGAATGGGGTCCCCAGGGCTGAAATTGCCCCGAGGAGGGGGCTACATGGCCCCTCTCCACATTCCAAAAATGCCTGGCTCCGGAGAATGGGGTCCCCAGGGCCAAAATCGGCACAGGGAAGGGCAACGCAGCCCCTTCCCTGAAAAAACAAAATAAAAGAAAAACGCCTGGCAACTCACTGGAGATCCCACCCCCTTTGTCCACCACTCTACAAACGCACCTCCCGGTGTGCTGCTGGTTGGGGGATGAAGTCCCCTTGGCTGCCTAGGATCCTTGGGGTCCAACAAGATCACCTGTTACCTCCAAGTCCCACACAGTAGGATTGCTAAGATGTTTTCAGAGGCCATGTCCCCTTTCTCCAACCCTTTGCAAACGCACCTTCTAGGGCACTAATAGTTGGGTGACAAAGTCCCCTTGAATGCTGAGGGTCCTTGGGGGCCGAACTGAGGATAGATACTCATGGCAGATATGTGCTGCTCCATGGCATGCTGGGCAGGGAACATCTAGTAATTGGTAGTATATACGCCCCCAACTTGGAACAGGATACATTTTTAGGGACACTCAACACGGTTATAGCTGATTGGGATGGTTATCCCTGGATGGAGGGAGGGGATTTGAATGCAGTCCTGATCTTAGACTTAGATCGCTCCCACCCACTACTACTAGGGGCCAACAGTAAAAGGTAAGCGGAGGCCTTACAGGGCTGGGTGGAGGGATGGGCATTGAGCGATACGTGTCTTGCACACAACAGACAAGCCGGGAATACTCGTTTTATTCTCCACCACACATGTCGCACACACAAATTGACAGGCTATTCTGTTCTGTACCTCTCATTGCAAAACGTACCCACACTACCTATTTTGGGAAAACACTGTCGGATCACAGTCCTCTGGAAGTAATGCCATGGAGATTGCAGCCCTTAACTCTCGAAGACCCTGTATTTCGTACCACCCTCTCTGCCACCATATCCAACTATTTCACAGAAAATAAAGACACAGCAAGCTTGTGGCAGGTGGAGTGGGAGGCCTTCAAGACGGTCATCCGAGGGGTGGCGATTAGTACAACAGTAGGCATCATACTAGATAGAGAACCTGGGGAGCTAGAAGACTGACTGGGTAGGCTTAAACAGGCAGCAGCCTCGGACAACACAAACTAGGCTGCCTTACGAGAAGCTCATATCAGACATGCGGAACTTCTAGAACAGTTACAAACTATTGACTACCGCGCTTACACACAGAAACAACAGCTAGAGGCAAATAGGGCGGGTGCCCTTCCAGCGAGGATTATAAGAGATGCACCAACCACTGCCCCCATACACGAAATCCACACGTTAGAGGGAACTACAGTTAATATGCAATTAGACATTAATACGGCCTTTAGGAAATATTATGAGGTCCTGTATGCACCACCCACAGAGCTCCAGGAGGAGGAGTTTGTTAACTTCTTTGATGGACTAGAATTCCCCCAGCTTCTGGGAGCCCACAAAAAAGAGCTAGCAGTACCCATAACAAAAATGGAAATTAGATCGGCAATTAAAGATCTCCCACAAAACCCCGGGGCTGGATGGATTACCGGTGGAGTTTTCTGAGATATTATCGACACTATTAGTCCCCCACTTAGGAAGATTATACCTAGCAGCGCTAGAGACAGGCTCCCTTCCCCCCAATACACGGCAGGCACTGGTTGCATCCCTCCCAAAGCCCTGCAGGAACCCCACAGACATGTCAGGATACCGTCCCCTTTCCTTATTAAATACCGACTATAAAATCTTAAGCAAAATCTTAGCTCGTAGACTACTTCACTATCTACCGCAGCTGATACACATGGATCAATGTGGCTTTGTGCCCGGCCGAAGCACCTCCCTCAACATCAGGCGTTTACACCAGATACTAACCAGTGCTTCGGTGGACAGGGTGGGGCGGACTGTATCTCACTAGACCTGAGACAGGCATTTGATACTCTGCATTGGAGCTACACGCTGCAAGCTCTTCCGCAATTTGAGATACCATGCGAGTATATAAACTGGGTTAGGTTGCTGTACACGAATCCCATGGCACAGGCCCGCACGGGGGCCCACATCTCACGGCCCTACCCGGTAGCTAGAGGCACGCGTCAAGGATGCCCACTATCGCCCCTGCTGTTTTTGTTAGTGCTCAAGCCAGTGGCCATTAAGATACGTGCGGTTACAACAGACAGAGGTATTAAGGTAGGGACTACCACCCATATTCTCTCTGCCTATGCGGATGACATGATACTCTACCCTTATTGATCTTCAGGGCACCCACAAACCCATACCCACTGTGTTTCAACAATTTCAAGTACTCTCAGGGCTATCTATCAACGAGTCTCAATCGTATGCTTATTACTTCAATGACACTGCATGGCTAGAGCCCATCCACTTCGGCCACTGGACGTTCCCTGTTGCGCCCAACACCTTTAAATACCTTTGCATATAAACATAAAGGGAGGCGCGGGATCTGTTGGATGGCAGCCTGGTCCGTGCCATTAAAACTCTAAAAACCCAAATAGAATTCTGGACCTCACTGCCGCTTTCCCTGGCAGGGAGAGTGGCTATTTCTAAAATGGTTATGATCCCTTTACTGCTTTACTTTTTTACTAACTTACTGATAATAATCCCGACACACATCTTTAAACATTGAACACACTCTTATTGGAGTTAATGTGGAGTAAGGGTCATAGGAGAGTGGGACTCTCAAAAATCTAGCTGGGCACAGACTGGGGGGGCCTGGGTGTTCCAGATTTCAAGGCATATTGCTATGCGAGCCAACTCCAGTGGCTCTCATACTGGATTGCTGGACACCATCTGCATGAGATAGGGATGTCGCAAAGAACATGGGAAAGGGGTGCGCTTCACACACTGCTGTTGCCGAGAGACTGTCCTCTGTTGACAGCCCCTCAAGTGTTAAAGGTGGTGTGAGACCGGCCTCGTGGCGTGGGCCCTCCCGACTAGCAAGTTACCCTACAACCACGCCGAACCTCGTGAACACGGCCTTCCGGCTCCCATGGGCCAACATCCGAAGGCCGACCAGATCCCCAACACGCATGCCCGGCCGAGGGAGAACGAAACCCCCACCCCAAACCAGACCGAGACGCGCCAACCCTGTCACACCTCTGGTCTCTCCCCCGAGGGAGGTTTCGATCGACCACCAGGCCCCCGGTGAGCGGGCGCCTCGCCTGCTGGTTGTCTGGAGTCCCTCCCAGACCCACCTGAACAGATCACAGGGCCAAGCGACAGGAAACCCCGACACACCGCCCCCGCGAGGGCTCCGGACTTCAAAGAGGAGGGGGAGTATAACAAGGGGTGCGGAAAGGACGGGAGCAGAGAAGACCTGGACTGACGAGAGCCTGCTGACCTGGTCGCGGCTCGATCGCTCACCGAACAGAAGAACGCTACCCGAACTCTGAACCACCTGAGCCCTGCGGACGCTGTCGCGGCTCCTCGAACTCTGAACCATCTGAGCCCTGCTGACGCTGTCGCGGCTCCCCGAACTCTGAACCATCTGAGCCCTGCTGACGCTGTCGCGGCTCCCCGAACTCTGAACCACCTGAGCCCTGCTGACGCCGTCGCGGCTCCCCGAATTCTGAACCATCTGAGCCCTGCTGACGCCGTCGCGGCTCCCCGAATTCTGAACCATCTGAGCCCTGCTGACGCCGTCGCGGCTCCCTGAACTACGACCTTCCGGTGCCTGCTGAGTGACTCGCGGCCCGCTCCTCCAAGAGAATCGGCAGAGATTGCCAAGAGAAACAACATCCCCTCAGCTCGAGGATTGAGAGCTGTGCGCCGGATACCTCGCAGAGACACTAATTCAAAGACTGTCCCGCTACCCCTTTCCCTCCTCACGAGATCGCTGCCGCTTGTGGCATTAATTCTGCACCTGCCTGCCGGATCATAAAGATCCCTGACAACTATCGATAAAAGCATATTGTCTTATAACGACCTACTGTGTGGTGTCCCTCTATCCGAAGAGAGAGTAAGCGCAGCGTGTGCGATCCTAGGTGCGAGACCCTTCCAGGAAGGGCCTCCCTGCTCTTGCTCGGCCTAACTCTGGGTAAGGTGGGCCTCCGGGTGGTCGGGAACACATTCCGCAGCCTCCCTGGGGAACGCCTTCCAACAGGTGGCTCTCTCATACTGGAAGAAAGCTATCCACTATACTAGTGGTCTACTTCCATATGCTCCCAACACTCCAATGCTGTGGATCCGCACATCGTCCAGAATAGTCACTACCATATGTCTGTCCAAATGGCAGGATGAGGGAGTAAGCACAATCAGGATGCTGTTTGCTGATGACACGCTAATGGATCACAAGACTTTTGTCAGGGAACAAGGGGTTCCCAACTCTCTGTACATCCTCCACACTAGCCTTAGCAGATATGTGAAGAGTCCCTGGGCAGCAGATGGTAAAGAACCCCCGACGCACAACTTAGTATACATGCTATACCATATTGGCAATGGGGGGGACACTTGACTAGGTGGTTATACAGAGGTATCCGATCCCATGCGGCAATCCCACTCCAGGCGCTTAGAGACAAATGCAATGTGAATATTGGACGTGAACTATCAGACAAAGAATGGGAGTGAAAACTGGAACACCCCAAGAAAGTATCCTGTAACCCCAAGTTTAAACTTATTCAATACATGTTATTACATAGTGCATATTTGACTCCTCGCAGATTGAACAAAATGTTCCTGGGCACAGCAAATGTATGTCCTAGATGCCACACACATACAACTGACTTATTACACATGCTGTGGGCATGTCCACGACTGGTCTCCTTCTGGGCAACCGTGCTTGAAATCCTACATGAAGTGACGCCTGTTGTGGGGGGGTGATACAATTGACTATTACAATCTGTGGTTGTGTAAAAAGCACAAGAAGCAGAAAATAAAAGCTAAGTTTGCCGACCTGACGTTAATCTTGGCGGAACGGTCCATCATGATGCAATGGAAAGCTGCACTGCCTCCGACGGCTCTCGCATGGCATAGTGAAGTTGTCCAATGGTACAGAGCTGAAAGCATGGAAATTAGGAGGGAGGAAAATAGAGGATTGCAGAAGAATCCATTTTCGTTGGAGTGGGATGCGATGTTAGAACTGTTTATTTCCACTGAACCCTTGTTGCACTGAGACTCCGGGATACTCTTAGCCTCCTTAGCAAAATTATGGGCACAACCAAGTAACAGACCCCACACGAACCCTATAGAGCTGTGATATTTATTCCGAAAGGCCTAGCCCCGTGGACTCCTTACCAGAAACTGATTTGTCTGCTGACCAATGGGCTATGTTAATAATGCAGTGAGTCTGGGGTGGGAAGGGGGGTGGGTTCCTCCAGTTATCTGTACGGGAAAGGGGGAGGGTATCTCTATGTTGGCTTTTGACTTTTCAACTGTATAGATTGCCGCTACACCTGTAGACGACAGCACTGCTATCACTGTTACTGACGCGTATGTACCTGTTGTTGTAAATCTGTATACAGCAATGATAATCTGGTTACCACAATACGCTGATCTTATACGAATCTGGCACTGTAACATTCATGCCATCTTGGTTTGTTTGTTTTTTGAAAATCAATAAAATATGTTTTTTTTTAAAAGAGGGTCTTTGGGGGCCAATAAGCCGTACTGTTACCTCCAGTAAGTCCCAAACAGTAGGATTTCTGGGAGGACTTCTGAGGCCAAGCCCCCTTTCTCAACCCCTCTGCAAACACACCTCCTGGTGCACTGCAGGTTGGGAACGAAGTCCCCTTGGATTTTGAAGGAACTTGGGGGCTAGGAACACCTTCTGTTACCTCCAGTAAACCCCAAACAGTGGTATTGCCGAGAGCTGGTTGGAGGCCCGTCCCCTTTCTCCACCACACTGCAATAGCAACTACTGGTTAAAAAATCATAGAAATTCACTAAAAACACCAAAGGTTCGTGGACGTTATAGTTATAAATAAGCATTTGAAATTCACTGAAACAAACAAAGGTTAAAGGGACGATACAGTATGGAAATGGAATTTTAAAAAACTTAGAAATTCATTGAAAAAACAAAGGTTACAGGGATGTCATAGGTAGGATCAGGTTCCACTCATACAAAATCAGTGAAATTCAGCAGTTATAGTTAGCTTAGCTAAATATAACTCATGCCCGCAATGCACTGCTTATGACCTCACATATTATATCGCTCATGACTAGGTCAGCAACATCACTCATGACATCACTGATGACATCTCAAATGACATCACTGATGACATAATCCACAGATTCACTGATGCACTCTCTCACACCCCATAGAACTTTTCATACACCCACTCCCACACAACCATTCACAAACCCATACCATACTTACAAACCCTCTCACTGTTATATAGATCTACACACATATCCACTCACCCACCCATACAGCCACTCATATACCCACTCAGTCACTAATACAGCCACATACATATCCACTCATACACCCATACAGCCACTCACACACTGAATCAGTCACCCATTGAGCTACTCACACACCTAGTCACTCACCCATACAGTCAATCAAATAGCCACGTACTCACCCATACAGATACACACACACACTCAGTTACTCATACAGATACTAACACATACTCACTCACCTATACAGTCACTGACATAAGTATATACTCACCCATACAGCCACTCTCACATACATTCACTCACTCACCCATACAGTCTCTCATGTACCCCATCACTCACCTATACTGCCTTTTACATACCCAGTTACTCACCCATATACCATTGACACATCCACTTACCCACACAACCATACATGTGGGAGCAGGGCACTGGTGTGGCAGCCTGCACCCATGCTGCCAAACATGTAAGCAGGCCCTTAATCTTAAAGCATCTGGAATGCTCCTGAACCAAATGTCCATCCCCGAAAATGTATGTATACAATATGTTACGGATTTGCATGCCACAAGCATATAATCCACAATCATTTTCTCTGACACACATACACTTACAACTAACTTTCCTGCTCCTGCAACAACCAGACTGTCAAGTACATCTCCTCGCTAGATTTTCCAAAACAAGATGGCCACTCCAAATCACCATAGGCGTAATGAAAAAAGATAGTGAACTTTGTGGAAAATTTCTAAAGCCAGTATTTGATCAGAGCTACATTACTGGCATGTTTCCAAGTAGTTGGAAAGGCAGCATAATAACGGCAGTCTACTAAAAAGGTATGCAAATTGATCCCCGTAATTATAGATAAATTATCTTGGCAGATGCTACCGGGAAATTGTTTGCAAGAGTTTATTAGATCATTTGGAGTTGTAGGTTGCGGAACAGAATATTATTCCCAATGAACAATCAGAATTTCATGCTAACTTAACCTTGTTAGAAAACATTGCTATACTTACATAAAGAAGATAAATCCGATACAAGAATGTCTATGCAGCCTTGACTGATTTTTTTTTACTGCAGCGCTATGTTATGCTAGAAATTAGCAGCCCTTAAAATTCTCACCAGTATTCTAACTTTGGTGATTGAATGACACACTGCAACTGGCTTTTAGTAAAATTCTGAATCGAGCCGAAAGAGATCTCTCTTCTCAAATTCCAACTGAGAACGGGTTAAAATGGGGTGACCTCATACCCCCTTCGTCTTCTTTTTGCATTTCCATGAATTCAAAGGTTAAATACCAAACATGCTATGACTCATAAAGTAGTGGAAAAATGCTGCCCAAACAATAACGGACGGAATGCTGAACAAATCAAACATTCACCCCCAGTCAGAAGATCTGGGTTAAATCCATTGTTCTTTTGCTCACCATGCCACCCTGGTTTGGACCCAGCCATATGCAAATCAGTCTTGACCCTGCTCTTCATGGGAACAGTTCAGTCAGAACTGCCAAGCCAGGTCCTTCCTGGACTGGAAACAAGAATCCTGAGGCGGGTTTTGGGTTATCACCCTTCATCAGCTAGGCTAGCTTGAATCCAGTGGCACAGTGAGTAAGGGACCCACGTCTTGGCATACCCATCCCACTTAGGGCGAAACATTCTGCGCAAACAAATGATGGACATAATGCTGAACAAATCAAACAAGTCAATAGATCTGGGTTAAATCCATTGTCCTTTTTGTTCACATTGCCACCCCAGTTTGGACCCAGCCATATGCACGTTAATCTTGACCCTGCTCCTCATGGGAACAGTCCTGCCCGTACTGGCAAGCCATGTCCTCCCTGGACCGGAAACAAGTATCCTGGGACTGGTTTCCGAGTATCACCCCTCATCAGCCAGGCTAGATTGAATCCAGTGGCACTGCAAGTAAGGGACCCAGGTCTCGGCATACCCATCCCACTTAGGGCGAAAAATACTGCACAAACAAATGATGGTGTCAAGAATTCCTGTCATACAAGGGAAACACGCCCTTATGTAAACAGGAGAGCTGTTACATAACTCAAGGGAAACACGCCCTTATGTAAACAGGAGAGCTGTTACATAACTCAAGGGAAACACGCCCTTATGTAAACAGGAGAGCTGTTACATAACTCAAGGGAAACACGCCCTTATGTAAACAGGAGAGCTGTTACATAACTCAAGGAAAACACGCCCTATAATGGGAGGAACCGGGAGGTACAAGGCTGTCGGATATTGTGTTTACACCGACGTACCTGCTTCGTGAAGAGCAGTGTTCCGGAGTGGTGCTCCAGTAAGGCAAGAACGGAGGTAGGTCGAGTCGTTACTCCCTGGGCCGTGTCTTGCCCCATCGTCACCTGTGAAGGACCCGGAAGCTCTACCGGTCAACCATTGAGCTTCGCTTTTTGACTCGGCTGAGTCCAAGCGCAGTGGCGCTTTTGCTGGTTGGAGTCGTAACTCCCAGCCCGACCAGAGACACAGGGACTGCCAGCTGTAACGCACACCAGGAGGTGTTTGCCGCGTTACAGACTCGGAAGTCCACAGGATCGATCGAGCGGCTGCTCTCGGTTCAGTCTTCTTGCTTGTGATTGGGGTATCGGTGACGCATCACCAGGAGGTGACTCCGCGTCCCGGTGCAGTCTGAGGAAGAGGTTGAGCGGCTGCTCCCTTCAGGTAGAGACCCCGGCTGGGTGTTTCCCTGACTCCTCGATTCTCCCCAACACTCTTCGTGCCCCTCACAGCCTACCGATTGGCATTGTCGGCCATTTCATTTCTGCCCTCTGTTGGCATACGCCGGGATCGGCGTATATGCAGAGGACGGTTAGGACCATCCGTGCTGTGGGCTGGTAACGTACTTAGTCTGGAGGATTCCAGTGACTATAACTTTTGTTTGTTCTTTGTATTTTATTTGCCTTCATTAAAAGAACTAACCCTTCACAAGTGGTTGCGTCCTCATTGTCGTGTCTGTTAAACGATCCTGAGACGTTCAGGGCGTTACAGATGGACTGAATGCTGAACAAATCAAACATTCACCCAGTCATGAGATCTGGATTAAATCCATCCTTCTTTTGCTCACCATGCCACCCCACGTTGGACCTCGCCATATGCAAATTAATCTCGACTCTGCTCTTCACAGGAGGAGTCCAGACCAAACTGCCAAGCCAGGGCCTCCCTAGACCAGAAGCAAGCATCCTGGGACGGGTTTCGGGGTATCACCCCTAATTAGCCAGGCTAGCTTGAATCCAGTGGCACAGAGGGCAAGGGACCCATGAAGGGGGGCATCTTTTGTACATTTTAATGTATGCTAACAATATAATACTTTTTGATACTCTTTGACCTTTTGACCAAAGGACTACAAAATTCACTGAATGTACTCCATCAGTATATCGATTTACACTGTCTTAAACCATTGTCAAAAGCAAACATATATTTTTTAAAGATGGTAATCAAAATACTTCTTTTAATTGGTGTCTCAGTGGAAAAAAATCAGAGAAAGTAAAAATGTACACCTACACATATACTTAACCTGACTATCTCTCAGCATATAAAACATGTTTATTGTAAAGGTATCGCACCCTGGGAGAGGTTGTGTATGCTTTATAAGTCCTGGGGTCACAGACCGTTTATGCATTAGCAAAGGTCTTCAAACCAAAAGTTCCCTTTCTTTACTTTTTAATATACCTTACATGCAAATATTACATTTTTTATTGATATAGTGGACAGGTACTGTCAGAAACCTCTCATCCTGCTGCATTGTCAGTTCTAAAAGACATTCTCTCACCTCTCCTAAATCGCTTATGAGTCAATACCCACACTGGAAACGATTGAGTCCTTGCTGGCGAGCCTCTCTTCGATGTATGGTGCGCCAATTGTCTCATGCGGTAATCACGGGACAAGACTCGACTGCGCCCGTTTCCTGTAGAGGTGAGCGGTCTAGTCGTTTTTGCCCGAGACGCATTTGAACCATTAATGCGCCTGCGCGACTTACGCCCCGGCGCACTTCAACTGAAGGGAATGTTCTGACAGGAGCGTTACCCGGCGCGCTTCGTCTGTGAAGAGAAATTTTGAGGACTTTAGTCAGCGCTTCTGAGAGAACTTCATCAGGGAAGTTAAACGGTTATTTTCTTGATTCTTTTTGAGCATGTAATTCTAAACAGACAAATATTTTTCCACAGAAAAGTTCATAATTTTGGGACTGCAACTCTTGTTCCGGTCATGGTATTCATGCCTGTGAGAGCGGAGTTCACATGATCCAGGGAGTGACTTCTGTGAAGAGAAGTGCTCCAAGTTGCAAGTAAGCGTGTCCAGCTCGTTATCTTCTTCCCATTGCTTTGAGTAGAACTGTCTGGGAATTGCCGAATGCGACATTCTAGAATGGTGTAAAATTGAACAAGCACTCAGAGAGTGAGTTTAACAAGGAACCTAGAATATACTCTCAGCAAAAGACTACAGTCTATTGAGTAGTTTGTTTGTCATTGAGACTTTGTTATTACTCAAGAACTATTCAGTCACTGTGATCAAGGACAATTGAGACACATGAAGGAGTCTAACTAAGCATTCATCTGATTAAATTGGAGGAATAATTCCACAAGAACAGACAGCTAACATATAGACTCTGAGTTCTTCTGGTAAATCAGACGATATAATTTTAAAGACAAATAACATCTGAAATATACAAGTTTAGGCAAAACAATATAGGGAGGAGCAGTTCTCAGGACCAATACAGGTAAAAAGTTACAATATAGAGAATAATAATTTCAGTTTAGGGAGTTAGGAGAAGTGACTGTTTATGCTTGCTGTTACAGGTTTCCATTTAAAAAGACGCATAGAAGAGGAGCCAGTATCCTGAGGCAGTCTCTCTTGTTTTGTCTTCCACTTCCTCTTTCCCCCAGGTTGGAGTTTGTGGCAGTTGTTAACACCTGTCGCGGGCTTCGACAGGAGGGAATTGAGGCAAGGTCATCTGTTCCTGAGAAGATCGCCTTTTAGAAATACAGGAGTCTGACAGGTACAAAATGTTTGTTTTGTTTGTTTAGAAAATATATCCCAGTCTAAGCATTTAGACTTGAATTTCGTTTAATTAGCATATTGGTGTAGGTAAAGAGTCTAGCATCCATACGATCCTATGAGAAATGCCTGGTTCACTGATAGAATTATTGCAATTTGAACTGAATTTTCTATCAAGGCAAAAAGAATGCCTTTTACTCAAACCTCCAGGTGGCACAAAAAATCTATCCCTCTCCCAAAACGAAAGGTTGGAATTTCAAAAGATTTCCAAATGTTAGCTATCATTTAGATTCCAAACATTGTAATAGATTAAAATCTTACAAAATGTTAGTAAACTGAGCACATATTGGTAAACTTCAGTCTCACTTAACTATACTGCAAGATCATATGACTGGAAGAGTTATTTTTTTCTAAGAACTTATGTTTTACTGCTTTGTTCTGTAATTGAAAGTTGGGAATATCTTTTACCAACATACTTTTGTGATCTGTGTCATTAAAGACTTAAGTCATATTTAATTCGTTTGTACAGTATTCAAAAGCATATACTGTCCTATGGAGGACTGAAATCATTTTGTAAATAAAATAAAATAAGTAGTATGTGAGAAGGATGGTGTCCCTCTACATAAACAAGGCATGGGCTCTGCTTAGACCTACCACACATCTAGGTACAGCTGCAAAGAAATCTTCTTGAGTATCAAAGATTTCAGCACGGTCTCCATCAACAACATCATCCCCTCCCAAGAACTGTGTGACAACCTATCCAACTTTTCCACATCAAAATCGCGAACATGTACTGCAACTTCAAACACCAACCAGACCACAGGGAACTCATTGCAAACCTGCCAATCATCAATCAAAACAATCGCCTGACTGAATGGAAGATCCTCAACAGGAACGAAACAGCTACAATCATGTACAACATCCACCTTGGGAGCCCCAATGGATTGATGCCCTCACCACATCTAAAACCATGGCACATCTCCAATCAGCACAGCAATCACCCACATACTAAACACCTCAATCACCTCTGCTCCCTTTCTGGAAGCCTGGAAGCATGCAGCTGTTAATGCCCTCCTCAAGAAACATTCAGCCGACCCACGCCATCTGTCCTATCTCTTCTTCTATACCCAGCTAAAGTGATTGAAAGGGGGAAACAGTCTTCACAATGTGACATCTATCAGGCAAAGCCTTTACCGCACATTACCTTTACCACGCAGGTCTTTATTATGCATATGCCTTTGCAACGAAAGAGTAAGTATATTTCAGATAAGTGTATAAGTGTGGGTGTATATGTATGGTAGGGAATAGGATAAGGGTGTTTTATGGTTTAGGGGTGGGTAAGGTTAAAGGGTGGTAAGGGCATTTTTTTGTTTTAGAGGTGAGTATGGGTATTGGGTGGTAAGGCTGTTTTATAGTTGAGGGGTGGGTAAGGGTATTGGGTGGCAGGGGCGTTCTCAGGCTTTAGGGGTGGGTAAGGGTATTGGGTGGTAAAGGTGTTTTTAGGGTTTAGGGATAGGTAGGGGTATGGGGTGGTAAGAGGTATTTTTGGGTGAGGGTGTTTTTAGGGGTGGGTAAGGGTACTGGGTGGCAAGGGTATTTTTAGGGATAAGGGGACCACAACATAGGAAGTAGGAGGACCTCTGCCAGAGAGATGAGGATGACCAACCCCACAAGGACCATTACTTATAGGACCATGATAGAGGGGACCAGTGTCAGATTGACAAAAACAAGGTGGACCTGCCAAACCAGGAGACCTGGAGAACTAGTAGGACTAGAATGGGGCAGGAGGACCGGGGGACTGGGAGGGCTAGGGAAACGAAGGTCAGGGGTACCAGCACCAGAAGATCGTTATATGAGGACCAAACAAAGAAGTGTCCAAACTAAGACCAGGAATACATCGACTAGGAGAACCAGGATTTGAAGGACAAGTAAACTAGTGGAGCAGATAAATCAGGGCGTCAGGACCAGGAGGACTGATGGATGAGACTTAGGGCATGGGGTTGAAAAGGTCCAGGAAAAGGAGCCTGTGAAGCAGGAGACCCAGGATACAAAGGACTAAGTACAGGAGTACATGGGAATACTGACCAGACAGACCAGGAAGTAAAGGGTAGTAAGTTCTAAGGCTAGCTGTAGAACTATGAGGCCACGGAGGACTATGGTCAGGAGTACCAGGACCAGATTGAAGAGGACTATGACAATCAGGACATGTAGGGCAATGGCCAGTAGTATGGTTAAACGAGGATAAGAAGGACAGGGACTAGGGAGACCAAGGGGATGCATACCAAGGGCACCCAGAAGACCAGAGCAAAGAAGTCTACCCAAACTAAAAGGATCATGACCATGCCAAGGAAAGGAGGGCCAAGATGATTAGTAACCAGGGGACTAGGGCTGGAAGATCAAGAGGGGAAGAGCAAGGGTGTGGCCAGGAGGACCAGGAACAAAATTACCAGGCTCAGAGGAACCGAAAAATTTGAACCTGCATTAAGAGGGCCATAATCAATGGCTGCAGTACCAATAGGACTAAACGGATGAGCCAGAAGCAGGACCAAGAAGACCAGCGTCAGGAAGGACTGCAAACAGGAGCACCAGATTCAGGAAACCAGTACTAGGGTGGCCAGTACTAGCTAGACCAGGGCCAGGATGAGAATTAGGAAGGCCAAATCAGCAAAGAAAAGGAGGACTTGAACTAGTAGGAGGACCTTCACTAAAAGGCACAGAAGGACCTAGAAGAGAGGAAAAGCTCAGGGCAGTAGGACATCTATGTGAGTTTAGGCCATTCCTTTAGTAAATGGTCTTATTCATGTTTCTTATGCTGACAACCCTTAGGTGGAAACAGCCTTTACAATGAAGCTAAAACCCTGCATGTCTTTACCATGCAGGCTTTACCACATATGCGACAGTACCACAAATGTCATTACCACACAAGTCTTTACAACAATAAGATGGACAAAAATGTATTTTCTGTTTATCTCATTGGTATTTATCCATATTTATTTTGTGTTTTGAGAATAAATGAAGTGGTTAAATGGTAGGCTTCTGCATTTATTTTACTGATTAACTTGAACTCAGATGTTGATGCCTGTTGCATTTTAGCAAATTATACAGCCAAATACAACAAAATACTAAACCCACAGATAAATATCAGCATTATAATACAAATTTATGTTAAGCTATGTCTCTATTTAAGGAAATTTCCTTTTTTTATATCCCTATGCTATGTACTTAGTTGTTGACCTAGAATTCATGATGGACAGCTTGGAGAGTCACTCATAAGAAGTACAATTTATTGTATTTTTACGCTTTTAAAAATAAATACAGACAGGAAACACATTCTTTTCTGTCTGTATTTATCTGTAAAAGTATATAAAAATGGAAAAGTGGGAGTCTTATTTATCATCTATTTAATGTAGTGATATAATCTGGAAAGATGTTAGATAAATCAAGGGTAGTTTATAAGAAGTTGCTGGATTGTATTTTTCACAAGCGCAAAGAGCTGATCTCACAGATCATTCTAAAACATGGGAGGTGGATTCAAATTTGAGGATAATCAGTCCAGCATAAAAGGATAGGCATAGGGGTTATGCTCCTGTGAAGATAGTTTTGGTCTAATACCCACTATCTTTGAGACGGTAGGAAAAAGGTTTGGGTTCTTTAGACATAACTTTTTTCCCCCACTTCCTTCCCTCCATTACTTCCATTAATATATGGCTCAGATCAGGAGTCAGTAAATAAAGAAGACAGAGCTCAGTTTGTAATCACAGAGATAATGTCTAGGAGAGAGTTTATTGCATGGTTTATTAATTGTTAATTGTCTAGGAGTGCCTAGGTTTTCTTTTGGTTGTGAAACAACAAAAGATACCTGGTTTTCACACTTGGATGGATCTGTGGTTCATTGGGCATGATCAACAGACTGAGGAGGTTCTTTTAGTGGGAGACAGAGTAAAAATTGTTTGAGATTAAGATTCTGTGATTTTTCTTTTATTATTCTCAGGAATTGGGATACTCTTAATAACACCTGTAAAAATAATGAGAGTGTGTCTTTTGCTCAGGCTTGCTTTCCTAATGATCTTAAACTAGAGTTTAGAATAATTTGGATAGCATGATTACAGTGAAAAGATGATGATCTTCAGGGGTAGCGACTGACTGCAAGGAGTTTGAGAGTAGTCAACTCCCCCCAACCTGAAACATCTTCCATTAGTAGCGCGTGGTGGATAATAATATTCCTATTCTAATAAAGGCAAATCATATATACATTTGCAGCAAGTCTTTGAATGTGCTCATGAGACTTCTACTGTCTGTTCCATCTGGATTGGAGGTGCAAGAGGGCATAACGTTTGGAACTTGCAATGAGGGAATATTGGGAATTGTGTATTCAATGACAGAGGTCTCTGCTTAACAGTCAAGAAAATAAACAGAGGTAGTATTGGGGATTTAGCTGCTGGTTGCATATTGAACCACTGAAGGAACTGATAGTGCATCCTTTACCTGGAACATAAGAGATTTGAACTAATTTGTACTTGGAGAATTGTGGGGCTTAGTGAGAGTAAGCTTGAGTATATCATATTAGACTGACTTAGTCTATCCCCCCTTTTTTCCCCAAACATAATTGAAGTCTTGTGATTATGTGGTAATCCTGATTCAGCTAATGTTTCATTATGAGACACTGAAAAAGAGATGGATGTTTTCGGAGAGGTCCTTATAAAAATCTGCTAGTGACTTCTCTTTCTTCAAACTGAAGACTGATGGGAGCAATTCAGACCTATGCTCCAGTGAAATAATGAGTGATGATATAGCAATATCTTATACTTGTACTGAAAGAGGTTGGTGAACTTCAGCCTTACATTTTATTGTCCTATTTCTTAATGCATGTATCTAAGAAAAGATTGCCTTGGCCTTGAGAAGAATATCAGAGCTTTCCACCACATCATTCATTTTCCACTGAGTGGTCAACAACAAAAAAACTAAAATGCAACATTTCAGTCACTTCCAACCAGAGCTCCTCAAGAATAATGTGTGGAAAACATAGAGAAGTCGAGAGCACAGTTGTGTTCACTTAAATGAATGGATGACTTATTGTCCAAGTAAAAAGGCTTGGCTCACCTTCTCCCTCAAATTTGCCTCTTCCTACTTTTTCACTATGAGCCCTCTTCCCTCTTGCCTACTCATTTTACATTTTTTTCTCCAGGGCTGGCAAAAATGAATAGATAATGTTGGGTTCCCAGAGCAATAGAACAGACTTTCTTCTTTCCTTCAGAAATCTGTTACCAAAAACAAATGCAAAAAGCCCACAGAGGCAGCTAAACTGCTGCAGGGCATAGCTTCATCAAAAAGGTTAGGGGGCTTTGGTCTGAGAGTTCCCAATGAGCAACGAGTTGTGCCCAATCAAAATGCATGAAGTGGGTCACTGTGTGGTGGTAATGGACAGTGTGAAGGACATTTGTTTTCAGCTATTTGGATAAGTACAACCAGTCAGTGCAGGGAGTCTGTGAGATAATCTCCACTATCTTGTCACTGGTAGTCCAATTCCTCCTCACAGCAATGTAGGGCAGATAGGCCAAGGAATGCAAGCTAGCCTAAGCCCATGCCTAACAACAGCAGACAAGACTTAGGACAATCAGTGAGAGCAGGCATTTTTACCAGATCCAGCAGCCAGCCACGCTTACAATGAAACAGGAATTTGGGACAGTAGACTGTTGATAATTGCAAAATAGTAGAAAATACTGCAAATTACCTAACAGTGTGTAATGACAGAAGGGAAGGAACCTAAAACTCCAGGAAACAAAAGTTTGAAACTACATGGGCCAGAAAGCAGTTTTACACTATAGTAATTTATACATTACGAAACCAGTGATCCCTATTTTGTTCTCCCTTTTTTGGGGGGAGTTTTATATAGCGCGAACTAGACCCGAAGGTATCGGGTCTCAGAGCGCTTTACACAAGCACCAGTCATGTTATATGAGGAAACATTCATTTTTGTTAGGCACGGGGAGATTACGTGATTTGCCCAGAATCACAGGATGTTGCGCTTCCTTGCTGAGACTTGAACCTGGTTCCCCACATTTGAGGTCAACCGCCCTAGCCGTTAGACCAACTCCTCTCCCCTAAACAGAAAATATAGAACTGCCATCCCAAATTGAAAGATTGGAGATTATGTGTGTAGATTCGTGTGCTGCAAGACACTGCAATGTGTTTTGTTCTACTGAGGTGTACAATTGCCCATTACTCAGCTCTAAGTTATATTTTTAGCTAACTTTCCTAATTATGTGGCTTTGATGGCATCCTGAGTGTTTGAAGATGTAGCTGGATGCAATAGGTTTCATGTAATTTTTTCACATTGGCAATATCGATTAATGATAGAATATCATTTGTAGGTATAACTCGAAATTATAGAGGGAGCAAATATTCAGACAACTGTATGATGTTGAGCTGTACTGTACAGGATTTGTTTCCTTAGTTTACTATGATGTGTTATAGAAGCTTGGGTTATATGCATCACTGATCCAGCAAACAATGTACCACCTTGATTACTTTTAGCTGATTGTCTCAGGAGTTGTCACTTCAACCACTGGCATGTGACAGTACACCACAATGAGATCACTTGAAGGGAGATAAAGATAGATATGGTAGATGGAATCAGGCTGAGGCAAGAAGGCAATGGGAGACACCGAATCCAAGTCATCACTCAAATCACCACCTCCTACGCAGCAGATAATAAAGGGCCTTTAGGTGGACACAAAAAGAAGTGATCAAATAGGGGCAAATGTTGTACAAGGATATCTGTAACAAACACATTTATGGACTAAGCTATCTTAAGTAGACTACAAATCTGAGGTCTAACTGCAATCTTCTGGTGCAGGTACATTAACCACCCAATCTACTTTAAGAAGACTGAAACTGGGATCTTTGGTTTTGCCAGTGCATCCATTGCCGGATTGGAAACCAAAACTGACCCTGGCAAAGAGCTCTTTGTCAGGGCCGATTTCAGCTGCTTTTGTTACAGTGGCCCTAGGGGTCCAAAACGGGTCCGACCCTGGCAGCTCACCAAGGAAGTGCCCGGTGCCCGGTATGCTAGTCCAGACCTGGATACATCATCATCATTGTCGATCCTGTGGATGGAGGTGAAGCGTAGGTTCCAATCCACGCAGTCAATGAAGACTTCGCTGACTAGCTCCTTTTTGGTGGTGGCGATGCACGTCGAGCCGGACAGTCCATCGTTGTAAAGCCGTTCAGTCCATCAAAGTGATGGCATCGAGCTGCACTGTTTCCATGTCAAAGTGCAATGCGCTGGTTCCAATTGGCACAAAGTCGTTGATGCGTCGGTTTTGTTCGATAAGCACAGCAGAAGCGCACTTTCAAGGACCCAGGACTGGATTGGCACCACTTGGCAGGGCAGGATTCACAGACGGAAGGTGCTGTTGTAGGGTTGTAGGAAGCCTTTGATGTTCCTGAGACTTTAGAACAGGAGGAAAGCCAGGAAGCCCTTGGAGTCACTCTGGGTTCAAGTGAGATGGGTCCAGTCCTTTTACTCAGCAGGGCAGAGAGTAGCAAGTAACAGGCAACAAGCAGCACATCAGGGTAGAAAAGCAGCCCATCCAGATCAGCAATCCTACAGTGTGGCAGTCCTTGTAGTAGCACAGCAGTCCGTCTTCTTAGCAGAGTGTTTCACAGGTCCAGAAGTGTACTGTCTTGGTAGGGTCAGAGGTCCAGTACTTATACCGAACTGTGCCTTTGAAGTAGGGTTGACTTCAAAGAAGGGTCTTTGAAGTACACATAAGTCCTTTCTTTCTTCGAAGCCCTGGCTCCAGACTATCAGTAGGGGGTAATCAGCCCTTTTTGAGGGAAACAGGACACTGCCTATTCAGGTGTAAGTCAGCTCTTCCCTCTCTTGCTGCCTAGGAAGAGCTATCATAATGCAGATGAATTCAAATGAGTTATCTGTTATACCTACCCTTTCTGTGTTTGTGGCAGTCTAGAGGAAATGCATACAGTGTAGCTTTTACCCACCCCAGACATATATTGGAGACAGGCTTTAGGCACACAGAGCAGTAAGAGCAGAGAAATGTTCTCTTTCTGAAAGTGGCATTTCTAAAACAGTAATGTTAAATACCAGTAAAGAGGAATAATCATTACCATTCCAATGACATAATATATGATGCAGCTACTCCTTTCAAATCAGGAATTACAGTTTAAAAGTGTATTAAGGAATTCCTAATGCTAACCTGTGAAAGTGTTATGTTGTCATTTAGCCACAGGCAAGAAAACCAATATACACGCTCACGTTTAAAGTAGACATTTTTCTTGTACGTTGATACTTGACACACCTTTTTTTGTGTGCTGGTATTAGATAATATTCTTTGAAATGGCTTGCCTACATTTACATTTCTTCGCAGGCATGTAATCAGAGCCTTGAACATTCTGCAAGAGGGCTAAGTTTACTAAGCAAAATCTTGATGTTTGTTATTGTCAGCTCAGTGACAGCCGTGTGAAGATTGAATCAATTATGGTGGCCGGACTGGGACTTCGGCATGGTAACAGGGGTGATGTTAATTATATAAACAACATAATTCCTTTGTTTGGGCAGAGGAGCATTTTGCTGACAATTTTGAGGTCACCCCATGCTGGAATTCCAGCCCAGCTGAATCCTGTTTACCTCCTGGGGAGTTAGATCACCATAATGGATTCTGTCAGATTCAACCACCCTAGGCACACTAGGTTAGGAAGCGCTAGGAAGGAGTGTAGGTATGATTATGCATGTATGCTTATAATCAATGTAACAGCACAATGCTTGAATTTTTCATCTTCTGTACGATTCTAGTACTGATGATTACTCTGTTCTGTTTCCTTGTAATGATTATTGCAATGCATGTAATTTACACAAAAATCATAAAGTTTCAATAAATGATTGAAATATCAATTTGAGTATTTCTTGTGTCTCCCTTTGGGCATGCATGAGTTACAAATGAAAGGGACTTATCTGTTTCCATGATTTCCTTGGGTAGTCAGAGTTGTCATTTTCCGAGGTTGCACCTGTCCTCCAGAGCCTTGTAGGGTTTCAAAGGTCGAGAGGGTGAACTGTGAGCTAGCCAGGAGTAAGGCCAACATATCTTACTGATGTGCGTGGAGTTAGTCTCGCACAGTTTTGATGTTTATGTTGTCGAAACAAACAGTCTTATTAACAAAGTATGACCTGTACGACATGGTGCCACCTACGTTCTTGATTGGGTACTTATTTGATGGGCCTCCTGAGTAGGTTTCTTTTGTGTGCCAAAACTTACCAATTAACCAGAGGCATCCATGGTGTTAGGGTAAAAATCCTGCTCAGCAGAGTGGGGAACTCCTATTTTTGGCTGTAGGTTTTTCAAGCTTGAATCTTTAAAAGAATCACCCCACAGAGATACCCTCTCTAAATTCTAATGTTGAATCCAATTTGCACTGTCAATAAATTGCAGATATGCACTAAAATAAATGTTGCTACAACATGGGCTCACTCAGATGGGTGGTAGAGGCCCATGAAGCATATTGAAAAGAGGTATTCTATCCATGGGTCACATTAGAGGCAGCAAATGCCGGCACTGGGAATTTTCATACATGCCGTGAAGTAGCAGCACAAAGCCAATATAGAGCATATGTGGATTTAGAAATCCCATTAACTTATTGGGAACACATGAATTGGTTCCACGACGCCTTCCCACATGCAGTAGAAAATGTCAGACTGCCCCCCCCCCAGTAATTATATACACCATATGCAGACATTGCAAACTTTATAGATGTACAGCTTGGTATACTATACACAGATTTTGTTGCACTCTATAGATGTCTAGTATGATTCGTCTTGCAAATCATAACAATGATCCCACATAGGGCTGTTCGAGCTGCACAACCACAATTGGCTACGCCTGGAATTAGTCCAGTCACCATTAATGCAACAATGGGTACGTTTCCCACCAGGTGGGATGAAATTCCGTTCTGGATTGCACAAAAAAACTAAACAACTTGAAGCAGTGTTTCCCCATACTTAACCCCAAGAAAAACATAGAATTCCCACAGTATGCCTGTCTTTAGGGATGTGTTGCCTGGTGGAGGACTACGCCTCTTGGGGCACAGTCTTTGCTGCAGTCTATAAAAATAAGCATGGGACATGCCAGAAGTGCTTAAACAGATTCAAAGTGAGTACGGGCAGCCCCTCCCCTTGATTTTGGAGATGAAACTAATGGGCAATTTTGTTACAGTATCCTCAATCATACTTAGTAACATAATATGGGAAGCAGCAGCATGGCAGTATGTCAGAGGCTCGCACAGGTTGCTCCGGCACAACAGGAGCGCAAACTACCAAAACTTGTTGCAGAAACCTACACATCCATAGGTTAAAGGGTAATTCTCTTATCTTTAAAAGAAAAATGTGACCCTGTGCCTTTTTTTAAATGAACTTAAGGCTGTGAACTACTCTGAAGTGTCAACGAGCTACTGGTAGCTCACGATCAACTGGTTGGAGACACCTGGTCTAGTCCAAAGGTAGGTTCTTGGGAATTTGCAGGAGGTTGGAGGGATCCAGTGTCTCTTGAAGGCCTTGTAGGTTTCACGGAGAGATAGGAGATTACAATGGTTGAGTCCTTAGCAGCGGTGGGGGTTTGTGCCAGTTTCTTTTTCGTCTGGCCTCAGTTCTTGAAACGCAGCAGTCTACTTCCATTGTTTTCTTCTGTCTGTCGAATCAAAAGTCATGTTCTCAGGGAGCCACCTAAATAGTGATATTAGGGGCGTTTTTAGGGGAGGCCAGGTAGTAGTCAATGGGCTGCCTACCTATAGGGTGCCTACACCCTCTTTATAAGCACCTGACATGGGGGTTGGTCATATCCTGACTCCTAATAGACTACTATCACCATCCTCAAGACAGCGGATAGTAAAAGAGTCTACCTTGTCTGCCCCACCTGAGGGGTAAAGGTAGACGGACCTCTTGCTTTACCTAATTTTCCCACCAGTCCCCATGCTAAAAAGTGGAGCAGGACTAGGGGGGGGGGGGTGCCATCTGCTTCTAACAGCTGAGGGCTGGGGGTAGGGTTCAAAGCTGACATGTCCTTTGCTTCTGCCAATGCTGATGCTGCAGGGGGGGAGGTGGGACCACCTCCGTCTAGAGCAGGCATTGTTTCTGGATCCGGAGAGCGCTGGCTCTCCACCCAGGGGTCCAGAAGCATGTCTGATGATGGAAGCATTGCTAACACTAGACAAGGACCACAGCTGTGGTTGGTAAGGTTTCAGGAGACCCTCTAAAAAGGGCTCCTGTGTCAATGTATTAATAAATCTGCTACTGGCATCAGCAAGAATTTATTATGACAAGATGTTTGGTACCACATATCTTAGAAATGAGTGAAGCCATGGTGGAGCTAGGAAACTCATGTTGACGAGTATCCAGCCCATGTACTCGTCATTACTTCCTTGTTCACCTACTACATCCAGAATGCACTAGACATTGTTGGGGCATATCAGCTCATGCTGATATGCCCTCAGATAGGCTATAGTACACCCTGCCCTAGGGCTAAAGGCCTGCAGTAGGAGTGACTTACCTATATTTCATGAAATATAACAGTGGCAGGCACACAGGGCCATGTGCCATGTCAAATTTTTCGTTTTCTCCGCACCAAGACACGCAGCTCGCAATGGCAGAGTGCATAGCAATGGGGCGGGGTCCTGGGGGGGCACAAGTAATACCTTGTCAAGCCATGGAAGACCCTGACCTGTTGTTGGAGATACCCAGTCCCAAATACTCTGAATCTTGGGCTGTAGTGGTTGAACCTGGCCTCCTCCCACAAGGTGGCCCAGGTATGCAGGGGCTGATTCACAGAACTAACTTAAGACAAAATCCTAAACTTACTACTTTTGGTATTCACAGAAGTTTGGATTTTGTCTTAAGTTTGTCTTAAGACAAACTTAAGACAGACTTAAGACAGTCTTATGACAGACTTAAGACAGTCTTAAGACAGACTTAAGACAAACTTAGGACAAACTTAAGACAGACTTAAGACAGACTTAAGACAAACTTAAGACAAAATCCTAACTTAAGTCTGTCTTAAGTCTGTCTTAAGTCTGTCTTAAGTTTGTCGTAAGTCTGTCTTAAGACTGTCTTAAGTCTGTCTTAAGACTGTCTTAAGTTTGTCTTAAGTTTGTCTTAAGTTTGTCTTAAGACAAACTTAAGACAAAATCCTAACTTCTGTGAATACCAAAAGTAGTAATTTTAGGATTTTGTCTTAAGTTAGTTCTGTGAATCGGCCCCGCAACCTTTCCCTGCCCTATCTGGCCCATTGCTTACCTTGATAGCTTACCTTGATAGTCAGGCCTGCCTTGCCTCAAATACTTTCCTGAGGTAGATCAGGTGATCTGGCCAGGTGGAGTTAAAGGCAGTAATATTGTCAAGATATGTTGCACTATAGGATTCCCAAACCAGCCAAAACTTTATTCTGTGGAAATGTGGATTTTCCTGATCAGTTATGTCCCCTATCTTGGACCCCAACGGTTCTATATGCATGTTACAAGTATATGTATGTTCCCTCCAGTTCCAGTTTCGAAGACGCAAACATATGTGTGTCTACCGTCGACATGTTCTCTGTCAGATCCGCCATCAATGGGCTGGATATTCGATTCCTAAGCATGAAAGGCCACCGACTTTATATGGCTAAGTTACTCCATTTTTACAGTTCAGGCAAGTAGGCCCGATTCTGTCCTCAAAGCCTTTCCCTGCTCTCTGTCTCTGACAGCTTCAGCTTGAGCTCGCATCTGTATCCATGAACTTTGTCCTACTCCCTGTGCAGCTAACGGTGCCTGCCTCGGCCAGTTTTCGCCTGCCTGCCAAGAAGCTGTATTTCACCTTCGAATTATCTATTTTGCTCTTCAGCCGATGCATTCCTGTCTAGTGATTTAGGTAAACATTTCCTTTAGCTCACAAGCAAAGGACTCAGCCTTTCCGTCCTCCTGCAAGTGATTCATAGCCCTGCTGCCATGGAAAGTTTTCTGCCTCTCGCTTCTCATATAGACACTTAGGCGTTTGTGCACGCACACAGTCAGTATAGACTAGATTCTGTCCGAGAGTCCTTCCTTGTGGATAACATAGTTCTTTAAACATAGGATGTTAGATATGATTTGGGATTAGGTTGACTTGACCCCTCAGACTTCTCGTCTCCACATGTAGAGCTAAATGTCAAGTCCCTTCACCCCCTAGTTGCACGTCAATTACACGTCATGCTGCTGCGCGCGCATCTATGCCAAGTATTATCTTATAGATCCACCTATGTCTGATAATCCTAACCAATCATGTTTCTTTTATTCCTTATTACGCCTAGTTTCGATTACGTACCTGTCATGTCACTTTTCTTATCAAATGTTACGCCTTCTACATTCGTTTCATTGTAATGTACTTATTATAAAAATGCATGTCTGTCAATAAAGTATTGTACTTCACTTCCTGAACCCTCGTGGTGACGGAACCTGAAGGCCGCGACTCGAGTCGGCCATTTTGAATGGAATAAAGCCCATTTAGAAACTCTTATACCACGGATTCTGCCTCTTGTTATTTTGAGCTATTTTACTTTATTTTAAGATCCCGTATGAAATTCAGTCCGGTAAAGAAGATTTTATTTACCACATAATGGCGCCCGAACAGGGACACTTTCTCATCTCACGCGCCGGCGGTGCGTTGCAGGCCCGGTCTCCTGCCACAGCTGGACGGACCATAAACGCGTACCAGCAGGATTTCCTGTAAGCTCCCTCCGGTCAAGCGGGGGCGACTGAGGCTGCGATCAACCCAGACGAGGCGGTGAGAAGTGCGAAGTGTCCCGACCAGAGCCTAGCTGAGAGAGCAAGATCCGAGGTATACAGAGGCCCACCAGGTTTCTCGAAATCCCGATGTCCAGAGGGTCCGCTGTCCGCAGTCATCGAGTCCTGTCCATTCTCTGAGGCCTTTCGTTTCAAGGAGCTACTCGGTGAGTACCATCGCCGGGGAGGCGTGTTGACGCGCACATAGGTTGTGCCGGTCAAGACGGATTTGGGTACACAAATCCGGTCTGCACTGTTTAGCAGTGTATATGTACTGTTTAGCAGTATATCAAGTATTCCGAAGTATTCAGTTATTGTCAAGAATTCAGCGTGGTGATTAGTTAGGCAGACTGTCATCATTGTCGGTCGTTGTTAAAATGTTTAATGTTTAATGTTTAAAGTGTTCAAATATTGTGGTATGAATGAGTGTTCATTGTTCACTGTTCATTATTGTGTTTTTCGTATTAAGTGAGTTCAAGAGTAAGTATCAGATCAGTTGTCAATATGCCGCTCTTCTCGAAGTTAAGACAGATTACTACCAGAAAAGGGGTGCTTGAAGAAGCAGTTCCTATTCCTCCTAGGGACACTCCAGGGCATTTTATGTACCATAAGCATGGCTTAGATGCCATATTGTTTCTTGATCTATGGGTAGATTATACCAAGGGATTGCCGGAAAGTCAAAGGTGGCCCGTAGCGGGAACCTGGGATGCAGAATGCATCATGAAAGTGGAGGAAGAGTTATGGAAAAGAAAGGTCAGACAATCACAGAAAGACGCTGTTGAGTTATGGCGTAAGGAATCTCATAGACGAACAGAAAAAGCACGTAGGCAAGAAGAGAGGAGTAAAGAAAGTTCAAATAAAGTTCAAGAAAATCTATTAATTAAGGAAGGTATCCGAGTGAAATCAGAACAAGTAAATAGACAAAGAAATGCTCTTATGAATGGTATGTATCCCCTTCTAGCCGAAGGACTACCTAAGGCTGCTCCAGAGATGCCAAAAGACTTGCCACCCCCATTATTTCCAATTAAGGTACATCCAAAAGGGCATCCCAGAACCGCAGAAGATGTTTTTCTTTCCTCATATCTAGACGACGCAGCTCCCGAGTATGCTAACGCCACACCACATAGACCGTCTGGCGGAGGGGTTCAACGTCAGGATCAGGTATCTGTCCCCGTGCAACAGCAAGTCCCGATACAAGCTTCGGCAAGCACATCTGTTTCCGCATCTGTCTCCGCAGTCGATCCTACAGGGATATCGACACCCATAGTTGCTGTGTCACGTTCAACGAATCCATTCACACCCGACGCCCCAGATGGGGCCACGGGAGGTGCTAGCAGTACCTTTACACCACCCAGAATAAATAAACTTGTTTTTCAAGAGTCAGCGCATTCACGTACACCTAAATTCGTAAGTGAACGTACGCTTAAGGAACTCCTTGTAAATTGTAGATATGACCCAGTGGTTGGTAAAGAGGACGAAATGGTCCTGGCATCATTACGTATCAGGCGAGCCGCAGAGTATTTAGCAAGGTTACCAGGAATGACTACGCATCTAGATAACATATATCATTTTGTTCAAACAGGACGAGATCCGGGATGTATTAACAGAGCTATGGAATTCCAGAAAGTAGAGATACAGGGGGAACTGTTACGTTTCCTCATAAACTGTGTGATCAGAAATCAAGACCGCCCGGGGGTAGACCCGAATGCAATGCTTATTCTTACAAGATGGAGTCAGAATATATCAGAAGGGAGACACGATAAGCAAAATTGTATAATAGCCATGTGCCGAAAAATCCGTAAAGAAATAGAGCGTATTCATGAAGAAAGATTGGGAACAGACGAGTTTGAGCAAGATGAAGTGTCCGAATCAGGGAATTCCGCAAGACAGTCAGAGACCATAGCCTATGTAGGCAGAGGAGGATCCTGTGATAATGCTAGATGTTTTTCTGATCCCATACACTCAGTATGCCCAAATAATAGCAGAACGTATCCGACGCCTGTAATGAATCTGAAATC
The DNA here is from genome assembly GCF_964204655.1 of Triturus cristatus. NCBI lineage: Eukaryota > Metazoa > Chordata > Amphibia > Caudata > Salamandridae > Triturus > Triturus cristatus. The sequence continues at coordinate 316,726,031 of NC_140586.1, read as the reverse complement.
TCCTGAACATTTGTTTCAAGCCGCAGATAAAATACTACGAGAACGAAGAGGTTACCACCTCCTCGATTCCATGGATGAGCAAGAATTAGCCAGATCAGCCGTTCACTGGATTGACAGTCCTGAAAAATACGGTGATGAGACCGTAGCACACACGTTTTTTAATCTCAGTACAGATGAACAACGTTTAGCTGGAATATATATGATTCAGCAACTCCTCATATTATATAAGAGCCAACATGCTGACCCTGGTCCTTTACCTGATATATTAACGGAACTACTCACGAACAGATGGAGAGGTTCTAGTAACAAGCTAATTAAAGAGATATTAGTGTCACGTAAGCAGTATGTCCTTTTTGTAAGTCCGGATCCTCTCTCGCTGCCCCGCAGAGAAAGAGCACCGTACTATATGGATAGACAAAATCCCCTACGAGAAGTGCACCCAATAAAAGGCGAAGACAATGAGTTTCACCGTGTATTTGTTTACACACCCATATCAAAAATGGAATTATTAGAAATGAAAAAAGTAGTACCTAGTCATGACAAAGACCCAGCGGGTTTCCACCGAGAAATTAAAGACATGTTACTGATGGGAGAGTACACCTTTCCTGATATTATGACGATATTAAAGGTGCTTTTGCCTGCTGGCATTTATGAAAAACTGAAAGAAAAAGAGTGGGAAGTGGGTGACCAAAAGATAGACTGGACAGCATTAGCAGAGGAAGAAAGGGGCCGAACTGCAGGTTCAGGGCTCGGGGATAAAGTTAAACTGTTACCAGGTTTACTAGTACAGGTACTGCCACGTTTATTAACTACAAAAAAGGAAGATTGGGGTGCAATCACAGCCTGCAAACAAAAGCAAGATGAAGACACAAGCGATTATTATGCTCGATTTGAAAAATGTTTTGGTATAAATAGTGGTATAAAAGCAAGTAGTGACTCATATCCACATTTATTTGTGACAAAATTAGTGGAAAATGCATTGCCTCCAGTAAAGAATAGAATATTGAAATTCGAGAGTACCTGGCAAAGTAACACTCCGTCGCAAATGCTACAAATGTTACAGTATCATCACAATAGAATTAGGGATGAACAAGAACACGAGCATAGACGCATGAAGGATACAAAAATGAAAATGCTAGTTTCTCAGACAGTACCAGCAGATGGTCACAAAAAGGGTGTGACACATTCTGGTGATTCTGCAGTTCCTGTAAAAGGAACCTGCAATTACTGTAAACAACTGGGCCATTATGTACACGATTGTCCAGTCCTGAAACGTAATATAGCTACAGGTATTGCAAAGGAGAGACCACGATTAGTTAGACAAGATCAGAATGAACAAGGAACTATGCAGCATGGACAGTCCATGCCAGTTCAGCAACAGTCCATGCCAGCCTCACAGCAACCCATACAGTTTGTGCCAGCTGCACCACCGTTGCCTGCTACTGCCACACAAACCACGACACGACAAATGTATCAGACTGCACAGTATGAATACCCTGAGTATCAGCGTTACGCATGAACCAGCCTAGAGAGGGAAGTTGACTTACCGCTTATCGAGATTCCTGTAGATCAAGAAGGACCTTATGTACATAGTGAATTATTAGGTCAGGATAGAAAATTCTTACTCGATACAGGGGCAAGTCGAACAACTATAAAACGTAGTGAAGTTCCAGGGGCACCCCTCTCAGGCTCTCAAAATGTTTCCCTTGGTTTTTCAGGAAAACCTATTGTTAATGAAGTATCACAGCCTCTACCACTTACGATAGGACCTTTGACACGAACTACAGATTTATTGCTTACTAAATCATGCCCAGAAAATCTGTTAGGAATTAAAACTCTGAAAGCACTAGGAGCCATAATATGTTGTTCTCCGGAAGGAGTAAGGTTGTTTTTACGTGATTTTAAAGGTCACTATGTGTCTAGAGACATGGATCCCCGACTACAGACTTTACCAGTACATCTATGGGCACAAGGCCCTACGGATGTTGGCTGCATGAACATTACACCCTATCGAGTCACACTGAAAGCAGGAGTGGTACTACCACGAATGCGACAATACAAGTTACCGCATGATGCTGTAGTGGTTTTGCTGAAAATCATTGATGAGCTGATTGCCCAGGGAGTAGTTGTAGAAACAGACTCCAATGTATGTAATTCACCGATAATTCCGATTCTTAAACGAACTGATCCTACTGCCCCACCAGTGTACCGATTGGTTATTGATTTGCGTGAACTAAACAAGTGCATTGTACCACAATTCCCTGTGGTCCCTGATATATCATCATTGTTGACAGCAATTGATTCCGAAGCAACATTCTTTACTGTAATTGATCTCAAGAATGCCTTTTTCAGCGTCCCAATAGATCCGGAAAGCCAATATTTGTTCGGATTCAGTTTAAATGGGCGCAGCTTTAAATTCTCACGCGCTCCCCAAGGATTCACAGAAAGCCCCAGCATCTACAGCCAAGCACTGAAACGAGAACTTGACAGTATCCACATGCCAGTCAATACAGCACTGCTTCAATATGTCGATGATCTGCTGATCACCGCGAGAAGCGAGCCAGAATGTGAAAAAGCTTCTCTGACAGTTTTACATTTTCTAGCCGACAAGGGGCACAAGGTGTCTCCTTCTAAGCTGCAATTCTGTGTCCAGCGAGTTATTTATCTTGGTCACTCGCTGTCCAAGGAGGGAAGGCAGCTTACACCAGATCGCATCCAGTTAATTGCTAACATGTCAATACCCCAGACACAAAAGGAGGTGCGGGCTTTCATAGGCCTCACTTCATATTGTAGGCAGTGGATCCCTCAGTACGCATTTCTAGCAAAACCACTCATTCAGTTAACCACACAGGAGGCAGCCACATCGACTGTTCTCCCTTGGACTCAGGAACATACACAAGCTTTTGAAAACCTAAAGGAAGCTTTATGTCAAGCACCTGTTTTAGCAACACCATGTTATAGCAAACATTTTACACTCTTTGTTACAGAACGCGAAGGTACTGCCTTGTCAGTACTCACTCAGGATCAAGCAGGATCACGCAAGCCATGTGCTTATTTTTCCAGTACATTAGATCCCGTAGCTCAGGCTTTGCCTGCATGCCTGAAATCAGTGGCAGCGACAGCTTTAGCAATCAGACAAAGCGATGCCATAGTATTAGGACACCCATTGACAGTACAAGTACCACATGCAGTAGAGGTTCTTGTGAACCGAACACAAACACAACACTTGACCATAGCAAGACTTACCGGTTATGAACTGACATTGTTTCAACCACACATAGAGATCCGACGGTGTAATACATTGAATCCTGCTACACTATTACCTGTAATTGGAACAGACCCACTAGCTCATGATTGTGTTGAAATCATTGAAATAAAGACGAAACCTAGACAAGACTTGACAGACGTTCCATTGTTAGATCCAGACCTGACGTTGTATGTAGACGGATCGTGCATGAGAACAAGTACAGGAGATTTAGTGGCCGCGTATGCAGTCACAACAGACACTGAAGTTATTGAGACAAATTGTATAGATACTTTGTCAGCCCAAGCAGCAGAACTTATTGCTCTAACACAAGCCTGTATTCAAGCCACAAATAAGAAAGTTAATATATACACTGACTCACGTTATGCATTCGGAGTTGTACACGACTTCGGCGTGCTGTGGCGAGAGAGAGGTTATTTAACTTCCCATGGTGCCCACATTCAGCACGGACCCCTCATTCATGCTTTGTTAGATGCAATACATCTACCCACTGCTATATCGATTATGAAATGTAAAGCACACACGAAGGTTACTGATACCATTTCTCAAGGCAATGATTTAGCTGACAGAACAGCTAAACAGACTGCTCAGAATCGCACATTAGACATGACAAAGCCAATAGTTCAGACACCAACACAGTGTATGACAATTAAGGATCCCGCACTTGACGTAATTGACATACAGACACATGCCACAGCAGAAGAAATAAAGAAGTGGACTGAACTAGGAGGGATCCAGACAGATCAAGGATGGATGACGAAGGAGAAATCTGTATGGTTTCTCCCTGATTCCATGGTTCAAGCCATTATAGCTACAGTTCACAGTCCAGCACATTTAGGAGAGAAGGCTATGCTAGACAGCATTCAGCACATTTGGTTCAACAAACATTTACGAGCAGCAGCTAAACAAAAAGTTCGTACCTGTATGATATGTTGTCAGTTTAATCCAGGAAAGAGTGTTCCCGTAGAGCAGGGTGGATTTCAGCCTCCTGACCATCCTTTTGAAGTCCTCCAGATGGATTATATTCAGATGGAACGTTGTCGAGGATTCAAATATGTTCTCGTAGTTGTCTGCGCTCTCTCCCGTTGGACAGAGGCGTATCCCGTATCAGATTACACTGCCCCGACTACTGCCAAGCAGCTAGTTCGAGAATTCTTCCCACGGTACGGTTTACCACGTGTTGTATATTCAGATAACGGCCAGCCTTTCTCATCCGAATTAATGAAACATGTCTCACTTTTGTTGGGATATCAGTGGAAATTCCACTGTGTCCGACACCCCGAGGCAGCAGGTCTCGTGGAACGACATAATCAACTTTTAAAAATCAGACTGTCTAAAATATGTCAGGAAAAAGGTGTGGACTGGATAGTAGCCTTACCAGTTGCGCTATTTTACATGAGGATGGTAGCACACTCTCGAACAGGGCTATCCCCTTATGAGGTGATCTTTGGTAGACCACCGAATATGTGGGGGACGCCTATACCCCGTAAAATAACTGATGTTGACTGTAATATGCTGACAGATTACCTGGCTTCCTTGATGTCTGCACTACAATCTTGTCGTTCACAGGTAGTCGCAGCTTTTCCCGACAACACCGAGGTGAAACCTCATGACGTAATTCCCGGCGATTATGTTCTCGTCAGGAATTTCGATCGGAAAACCCAACTGGAGCCAAGGTGGAGGCTTCCTAAGTTGGTCCTGCTGACGACCAGAACAGCTGTGAAGATCGAAGGGAGAAAGGGCTGGGTGCATTCCAGCCATATAAAGAAATTTCATGGACTTCCTCCTGACACAAACAGTACTCCCCGTGTGTCTTCCCCCATTGACTCAAAGCTACCTTTGGCTGAAGCCAGTAGCACCGAACTCTATAAGCAGAAACTCAGGTCCAGATCCAAACTGTCGGACGATTTGATTGTTTAAGTCCTCTCCAAGGTGAAGCGGTTGAATCTGTCCCGACATGTATCCCTTAGGTCTGAATGATGTAGAGTCCAGAATCATAATGAAACGACATGCTTATTGTAAATTACTGCGTAGCCACTGTATTGTGACTTTATTAATTTTGTTTTTCTTGAGTTTTTTAATAGTTACTGCAAGTATATTGTTGCATATGTATTATCCTGTTTCTAAACGTGCTTTCAATATAACTGATGAACATTCTTTTAGTGAATTACCCCCACATGAGTTGTCCTATAGACTTGCGCTGCGCAACAACACCTTCATTAGTATGTTACATCATTCCCATCAGACTAGTAATGCCACCAATTGTTGGGTGTGTGGCCGACTCCCTCCCTATCAGAATAACAAAGGAGTTCTGCCTTTCTTTCCACATCCGTTCACACACAATGGCTCCTGTGGAGCATGGTTTAGTTTATTAAATTCCATAGACCCAGACACAGCAGTTTATCAACAACATTGGATATGGGGAAATCTGAATCTAGTTTTATTCAAAGTCTGTCACCCTAATAAGGAGGGTCACCCCAGTAGAACAGGAACTGATTTAGAAAATGAAGTGTATAAATTAGGTAATTTTACGCCTAATCTTATGATTTTGAATGTCAAATCCGAAGTTGAACTAATTCTGCCCACTATGTCAGTATTTCCAGTTAAGGGTGAATTATGTGTAAGAAAAGTTGGTTCCATACACATGGGCCATAGCCAATGCGTTACTACAGTAGAATATAGTGATCAAGGTAAATCTTCATTTAGAGCTTCTCGCCATTCTTACTTTATATGTGGTCAGACTGCATATATGCGTCTGCCTCTAGATTGGGATGGTACCTGTTACATAGCATTCCTTTTGCCACCTGTTTTCCTAGCTCCCCCTGATTATTATCGAAATGTTCATTTAGTACACAATAGAGAGCGAAGAGATCTCCCAGTTGTCGATTATACTGAGACGGCATGGGACAAGTATGTAGATTTCAATAAAGGTATCTTTCCCTATATAGGTACAATATCAAATAGTAAGCTGATACGCAGACTCACCAAGACTCTTGAAGCTGTAGTAAACGAGACTATAGCCGCCCTAGGCAATCTGACAGAGGAACAATCAGTGATGAGAATTGTTGTTCTCCAGAATCGTCTTGTCCTTGACGTCATCCTGGCCGATAGGGGCGGAGCTTGCAGGGTCATCGGATCCAGCTGCTGCATATTCATACCAGAAAATTCGCCATCTGTATATAAAGCTATAACACGCCTTCATAAGATTGTAAGCCAGATACACGAGAATCCAGGCACTTGGACGTGGTCCGGGTGGTTTTGGAGTGTGATATCGGCCTGGGGATGGAGAGTTCTATCCTTCCTAGGTATTGGCCTTCTTATGCTCTTCAGTTGTTGTTTATGCCTGCAATGTGGACCAGCGATTTGTGGTCTGTGTGCCACATCATGCATTCCATATCACAGTTCTCGTTCAAAACACCGGAAGAAGAAGGAAGAAGAAATGATGCTCCATGAGCAAATCGATGGAATGATGAAGATTGATATCTCTTAAAGGGCAAGTAGGGGACAAGGAGGGAATGTGGAAATGTGGATTTTCCTGATCAGTTATGTCCCCTATCTTGGACCCCAACGGTTCTATATGCATGTTACAAGTACATGTATGTTCCCTCCAGTTCCAGTTTCGAAGACGCAAACATATGTGTGTCTACCGTCGACATGTTCTCTGTCAGATCCGCCATCAATGGGCTGGATATTCGATTCCTAAGCATGAAAGGCCACCGACTTTATATGGCTAAGTTACTCCATTTTTACAGTTCAGGCAAGTAGGCCCGATTCTGTCCTCAAAGCCTTTCCCTGCTCTCTGTCTCTGACAGCTTCAGCTTGAGCTCGCATCTGTATCCATGAACTTTGTCCTACTCCCTGTGCAGCTAACGGTGCCTGCCTCGGCCAGTTTTCGCCTGCCTGCCAAGAAGCTGTATTTCACCTTCGAATTATCTATTTTGCTCTTCAGCCGATGCATTCCTGTCTAGTGATTTAGGTAAACATTTCCTTTAGCTCACAAGCAAAGGACTCAGCCTTTCCGTCCTCCTGCAAGTGATTCATAGCCCTGCTGCCATGGAAAGTTTTCTGCCTCTCGCTTCTCATATAGACACTTAGGCGTTTGTGCACGCACACAGTCAGTATAGACTAGATTCTGTCCGAGAGTCCTTCCTTGTGGATAACATAGTTCTTTAAACATAGGATGTTAGATATGATTTGGGATTAGGTTGACTTGACCCCTCAGACTTCTCGTCTCCACATGTAGAGCTAAATGTCAAGTCCCTTCACCCCCTAGTTGCACGTCAATTACACGTCATGCTGCTGCGCGCGCATCTATGCCAAGTATTATCTTATAGATCCACCTATGTCTGATAATCCTAACCAATCATGTTTCTTTTATTCCTTATTACGCCTAGTTTCGATTACGTACCTGTCATGTCACTTTTCTTATCAAATGTTACGCCTTCTACATTCGTTTCATTGTAATGTACTTATTATAAAAATGCATGTCTGTCAATAAAGTATTGTACTTCACTTCCTGAACCCTCGTGGTGACGGAACCTGAAGGCCGCGACTCGAGTCGGCCATTTTGAATGGAATAAAGCCCATTTAGAAACTCTTATACCACGGATTCTGCCTCTTGTTATTTTGAGCTATTTTACTTTATTTTAAGATCCCGTATGAAATTCAGTCCGGTAAAGAAGATTTTATTTACCACAATTCACCAAACTCTGAAAAGTGGCAGGTGGATTTTTCAGACCAAAAGGCATTATAGTAAACTGGTATTGTCCATCTGAAGTGGAAAATGTAGATTTGGCTTTTGCTCCTGGAGTCAGGCCAATCTGGCAGTACCCTGATGTGACATCAAAGGTGCTCAGATATTTTGCTGCTCCTAATCTGCCAATCAATTGTCTACCCTAGGAATTGGGTGTGCATCGGTTTTAGTCACAGCATTGAGACCCTTATAGTCCACACAAAACCTAAATAATTTTTTACCATCCTGGCTATGAGGTTCGGGGACTAAGATGACTGGGCTGGCCCAGGGGCTCTCAGATGGCTATATGATTCCCAATTCCAGCAACTTGCTTACTTGAACTTTGATGCTATCTTTCACGTGATCAGACTGCCTGTTAATTTTGTTTTTGACAGGTAGGTTTTCACTAGTGTACACGTCATGGGTACACCGCCTAGTCTGACTAGCGGTCAAAGAAAAGAGCTCAGCAAACTGATTTAGGAACTGCCTGCAATCAGTCTGCTGTTGGGCAGTAAGGTGTCTGACAAGACCACTCCTTCTATTGACCCATTGTTTGGATTGTTGGACAAGAGGTCAGAGAGAGGTTCACTCTTTGCTTCCTAATCCTCATCTGTAACCATGAGCATGGTCACATCCGCCCTGTTGCAATAGGGTTTAAGGCAGTTTAAATGGATGACCCTCTTGGGGGTTTCTGCAAAAGATAAGGTCCACCAAGTAGGTAACCTCCTCTTTTCTTTCTAGGATGGGATAGGGCACACTCCACTTATCTTGGACGGCCCTAGGGGCCACAGGTTCCAACATCCATATCTTCTGCCCTAGTTGGAACTCAACCATAGCAGCCTTTTGGTCATACCATTGTTTCTGGAGCTCCTGGCGGGTCCCAAGGTTTTGGTTTGCTTTTTCCATGTTTTCAGCCATCCAAGAGCGGAGGCCAAGTACATAGTCCTCTGTGTACTGTTTGGGTTTGACAAGAGGCTTCTCCCATCCCTCCTTCGCAAGGCACAATGGTCCCCTGACAGGATGACCAAACAGAAGTTCGAATGGGGAGAACCTCACTCCCTTCTGTGGCACTTCCCTGTAGGTGACTAGAAGGCATGGCAGTAAAACATCCCATCTCCCTCTGATCTTTTCATGGAGGCCACCAATCATACCTTTCTTGGTCTTGTTGAATCTTTCAACAAGGCCATCATACTATGAGTGGCAGGGGGTAGTGAACTTATAAGTCCCTCCACACTCCTTCCACATGCGTTTTAGATAGGTAGACATGAAGTTGGTACCTCTGAATGACACCACCTCCTAAGGGAAGCCCACACTGGTGAAAACACCAAAGAGGACCCTACTCAATGACGGGGCAGAGGTAGTCCTAAGGGGAATAGCCTCAAGATACCTGGTGGCATGATCCACTAACATCAAAATATGTCTGTTCCCTGAGGCTGTGGGAGGGTCAGGGGAACAAACAAAGTCAATCCCTACCCTTTCAAAGGGAACCCCAACCACTGGAGTGGAATTAAGGGGGCTTGGGTGCCCACCTGCCTTGCCACTGGCTTGACAGGTGGGGCAGAAGTTGCAGAACTTCTTTACTTTCTAGTGCAACCCTAGACAGTAAAAGTGGCTGCAAGCCTACTCCATGTTTAGTTCTGACTAAGGTGTCCAGCTAGTGGGATATTGTGGGCTAATATGAGGAGGAATTCCATAAACACCTGAGGCACTACCACTTGCTGAGTCGCACCTGGTTTTGGGTGTATGTCCTCAGTGGAAAGGATCCTATCCTCCTAATAGGTTTTGTGGGAACCACTAATATCAACACTTTCCTGTAAAGCAGCTTGCTGTCGCAGGCATTCAAGAGTGGGATAGGTCCTCTGTCCTTGGCACAGATCTTCCCTAGAGGTTCCCCCTGGGCCCAGGATCTCAGCCTGGTAAGGCTCCAACTCCTGTGGCTCAGTTGCCTCTGGGGCTGACTCTTCGTCTCCTTGAGGAGAGAGGTTGGGTGTCTGTTCAGAAGCTGGTTTCGTAGTCCTCCTGCCTTTTCTCTTGGAGGGCTGGGCCTTTCTTGCAGGCTGTAGCACCTCATTTTCATTCTGAGCTCTGCTCTGTACTCTGATATTTGCACATGCCCAGTGTGTGATTCCAAGGATTCCGGCTTAGTTCTGCCTCAGCCCAGGGCGAGGTCTCCAAATCATTACCAAACAAACATTCAACTGGGATTGTCAGAGAGACTGCTACTTCCTTTTTACCAGCAACCCCCCCCCCAGTCAAAGTACACCATTGTCATGGGATGGTTTGTCATCACATTGCCAGCGTTTGTGACTGGATTGGCCCTTCCAGGCATGTACTGATCAGGAGACACTAGATTCTGGGTCTCCATGGCTAGCACCAGTGTCTCTCAATCCTTCCACCCAAACCCCATTAACAACAGGATGGTGTCTGTATTTTTCCATATTAGTGGGGCAGACAGCTAAGCGGGCTAAGTCCACATCCCCTATAAGAATCGCCTCAGTGAGCTAACTGACATGGTCAGAGCCCTCCTGAGATCCCATCTGGAGATTGGCCACTACATTTACTGCAGGACAACTAGAGGCATTTTTCTTGTTTTTACAGCCACCATTTCCAGTTCGGTGCTCTAATGACCTACAGTCCTGACACTAAACCTTCTTGGGGTCCCATTTCTTCCCCTGGAACTGAACCTTTGGCAATGAAGAGGCTTAGGGCTCACCCTCCTGAACCAGGTTATGGGGGCCTGACAAAGACTCTGTTTTTCGGATTACCCTTGTTCCCTTGGGGGGGCTTTTTTGCCTCTTTCTTTTGGTCTTCCCCGCCAGTGGTGGTTCTGGTCACCCTATTTTCGACCTAGTGGTCTGTCTTCTTTCCCAACTCTTGAGGAGGAAGTGGGCCTAGATCTACCAGATGCTTATATAACTTCTCATTGTAACAATTACTTAAAATATGTTCCTTCATAATTAAATTATAAACCTCTTCATAGTCTTTCATATTGTTACTAGTTAACCAACCATCTAGTGTTTACACTGAAAAGTCAACAAATTCGATCCAGGACTGACTTTTGGTTTTTTGAGTTTCCCAGAACCTTATCCTATACTCTTCAGTGGTAAGGCAAAAGCCCTCAATCAGGGTACCCTTAATGAGTTCATGGGTCTTAGCATCTACCTCATTCAATGGCAGGAGTCTATCCCAGAAGTTACCTGAGAACAGTTCCCATAAGAGAGAGTCTGAATGTTTCTTTTCTACTTCCCTAGCTGCACAAGCTCTCTCGAAAGCAGTGAACCATTTTGTGATATCATTACCCTCTGCATATGGGGGGGACAACTCTTTTGGGGAGTTTTAGGTTAAGAGATTTCTCCCTAACCCAATTTATTTTTGTGCTGCCGCTAGAGATAGGTCCTAGGCACATCTCTTTTCTTTGTCTTTCTATTTCCGGGAGCTAGGTTTCTAAACTCAGTCTCTTGGCAAATCTTTCTAACTGAAGTCCTCGTCTGAGGAAACCTCAGCTGTTTCTGAGGAGGCTGTCTCACGTCCACTCTCATAATCTCATAAACATTGATAATGTCACCATCCCAGGCTACCATGTCTGGGTGATCTGTCTCAAACTGAGCTATCAGTTGTCTGAGATATCTAGTTTTGGGACTTTTGCCCATTCTGATACCGCAGCCCTTACAAATGGTCCTGCAACAAGCATGGTTCAGGTCCATGTAAGGGGTTGGGTCGAGCTCCTGATCCTGGCTACTGGTTTCAGGCATTATTTTACTAAAGTTGAGACCTTTTTACGAAGTAAATAAAAACTAGACCAAATACTTTGTCCTAACTAAAGTACTGACTTTTACATTTCTAACTGTTTGTTTCAGGGACTTAACCAAGGCCCTAGCTCTTGCACTTCAGAAATGTAGAACAAATAGGCCAATCATAAATTTGACTATCTAAAGGCAATTTTTGGATGTACGTGTGTGGTCACTTATTGACAAAGTGGTCCAGCAAATGCAAAGTTGTGTATCCCACCGCTGATCCAACAATGTAGGAAACCACCTCCCTGTACAGTGTATTAAAATGAAGTACACTATGAAGAGAGTGCCAGAGATCCCCAAAGATAGAGGCACCAAATAGTTAATACTAACTCTCTTTTTGTGGTAGTATGGGCGAGCAGTAAGACTTATCAGAGGACAGTGTTAAGCATTTGTTGTATGCTCAGAGGCAATAAATGACAAGACACACACAAGAATAAATTCGAGACCAAATTTGTAAAAAAATACCAAGATTCTTTACATATGTTTTGAGAAGCAAGACTTTAAATCCAAAAGATACTTTATACAATTTCAATCCTTGAATAAATACTTTCTATACTTTTGGTTATCAAAATAAATGCAGTGCAGTTTAAAGTATCCACTGCTTTCGATATCTAGGCACTCGGCGGTCAATGCCATAAAATATTTACCATCTTGGTCGATGGGGAAGGCAATGAAAGTGCATAGCTGTAATGGAGTTCAGTAGACCAACAACACAGTTACCGTTGCGGTCGCCGGCAGCAGGTCACTGGAAGCAAATGAATTTGGAACACCGCCAGCCCAGTGGTCGGAGTTGCTGGAGTATGGTGTGAGTTCTAGTAGTTGAAGACCACCAACTCAGTTACCCTCATGGTCACTGGAAGTAGGACTCCACCAAGGATTTTCAGATGACCACAGTTCTTTGGAAGGTCAGAGGTTATCTTTCCTGGTGGAGTGAAGGTCTTTGGGGGCCCAGGACTCGGGCATAGCAGGCAGTCAGGTCATACCTGGTTCAGGAGTACAGGCAGTCGAGGATGTGGATTTCGGAGGTCACTGTCAGCGGTCAGGCCACAGGTGCAACTGTCACGGAAGAGGCGGTCATGCTAATGTTGCAGCTTTAGGCCATCCACAGACAGAAAGGCACAGGCTCTCAGGAACGGGACTGTTTCCAGCATCGTCATTATGCTGAGAGGATCCTTCGAGTTGATGGAGGCATGCAGGAGTCAGTTTCACCAGAGTGGTGAACGAACAGGCCTGTGTTGCTGCAACGTTTCTTTCAGTGGTGAGCTGATCCTCAACCACGGTGGTTTCTTTACTGGCGGATGCTAGGTACTGAAGGCCCTAGCCAAAACGGAGGTTCTTGGCAATTTGCAGGAGGCTGGAGGGCTCGGCTTCTCTGAGGCCTCGCAGGTTTCAGTAAAGACAGCAGGTTGCAATGGCCGAGTCCTTAGTAGGCAGCGGGGTTTGTGCCAGTTTCTTCTGCGTCAGGTTTTAGTTCTTGAACCTCAGCGGTCTTCTTCAGTTGTCTTCCTGTGTCTGTTGAATATGTAGTCAGTTTCTCGGGTAGCCACCTAAATACTGAATTTAGGGGCATTTTTAGCGGAGGCCAGGTAGTAGCCAATGGGCTGCCTACCTGTAGGTTGCCTACACCCTCCTTATGCACACTCCATTTACAGGGGAGTGCACATCCTGACTCTTAATAGGCTGCTATTCCCACCCTCAAGATGGTGGATAGTCAAAAGAGAGGTCTACCTTGCCTGCCCACCTGAGGGGTGGTAAAGGGTGAAGGTAGACCCACCTCCTACTTTACCTAATTTTCCCACCAGCCCTGCTGCCAAAAGCGGAGCAGGACTAGGGTGTCACCATCTGCTTCTAACAGCAAAGGGCTGGGGGCAGGGCATTTGCAGTTCCTGCTTCTGCCAAGGCAGAACCTCCAGGGGGAAGCTGTGACCACCTCCACCTAGAGCAGGGACTGTTTTTGAATCTGGAGAGCAGTGGCTCTCCACCCAGGGGTCCAGAAACATATCTGGTGATGGCAGGCTTGCTAAAGCTAGACAGGGACCACACCAGTGGTTAGTAAGGTTACAGGGAACCCTCTGAAAAGGTCTCCTATGTGAATTTATGAATAAATCCGATACTGGCATTAGCAAGGATTTATTAAGAGAGGATGTTTGGTACCAAACAACTTAGAAATCAGTGAAGCCATCAAGGAGCTAGCAAAATCGTGTCAACAAGTATCCAGCCCATGTACTCGTTATGGCTTCCCTATTCACTTACAACATCCAGAATGGACTGGACATTGTAGGGGCATACCTGCTCATACGGATATGCCCTCACCTAGGATATAGTACCCCTGCCTTAGAGCTAAAGTGTAAGGGTGGCATGCACACAGGTCTGTGTGCCATGTCAATTCTTTGGTTTTCTCTGCACCAATACATGCAGCCCACAATGGCAGAGTGCATAGCCTTAGGGAGGGGTCCTAGTCCTGCACCCACAGAGGACCCCCTTCAGTACCCATGTGCCAGGTCCCAGAGGTACCATTTACTAGGGACTTATAGGGGGACTTAAGTTGCCAATTGTGGTACAGTTTTTGGGAAAGAAGATCTGGCACCGGGAACCTGGTTAGCAGGGACTCAGTGTGATTACAGTTCGAAGTTACAACAGGCAAAAAGTGAGAGATAACCATGTCAGAAAGATGAGCTTTCCTACCGGGGGTAAAGTAATACCTACTTCAGATCACAGTTTAGGACTGAGCTTAGAAGCACATGAAGGTCTAGCATCTCCTCACGCAGAGGTGGGGGCTAAAATGTCACTATTGCAGCAACGCTATTGGTAGCCAGGTCTATACAAAAATTCTTAATGATTTCTCCCTAAATGTGACATCTGTCAGCAAGTAAAGCTTTCCACCACAGTTCGCCCACCACAGACACCTCTGTTGATCTCAAATAAGCCTCTGGCTTGTGTTTACTTGGACCACTGTAGACTCTTACACCCAGATGGGTCTTATAAATACATCATTTTAGCAGTGGATGCCTGCTCTCGAGTCCTATGGGTCTGGTCACAGCAAATGGCTGACCCTTGAACTGTTATAAAGGACTTGTTAGTCTTTGTTGGCACATATGCAGTAGCCGCATTCCACTCGGACAAAAGTATGGCATTTGTCTCTAGGGCTTACAGAGACACCATGGGAAAATAAGGTGTGAATATGCAGTATTCCTCCACATACCATACAGTGGGGATTGCGGGTGTGGAAAGAAAGGTGATTGAAAGTCTTTAACCAGACCCCCCAGGATATAGCGGCATGGATTAACAAATTTAGCGGCACAAATATGGAAATTTAGCGGCACAACTATGGAAATTTAGCGGCATTTTTGCGGCACTTTATTTTACTCTTAATCATTCATTTTCAGGCTGAAATCAATGGAAATTGTTTTGGTAGAGTATTCCAGTTTGCAATAGGCATGTTTAAAGTGTCTGCAGCTCTACGGAAGCACAGCTCCATGTCCTAACCTCGTGGGAGGGTGCTGTATTTCTCCCTTGGATGTTCTAGTGCCCATGAATGCACCCCTATTGCAGCACCTCTGCCTCCCGGATCCGTAATAAAGGACACCTCTTCCTCAGGTACCCTAGGGTGCAGGATCGTAGTGGCTGTTTCAAATAAGTGAGACAGACTGCATAGGGAGGTCACCTCCTGCCTACTCACTGTTCGGACATGAGTAATCAGATATGGTAGAAAAAGGTGAGGAGTGAAACCATCTACTATTTGATGAATTGTGTCCAGAGTTTCATGGACCTCCAGTACATGTACGGA
This sequence comes from Triturus cristatus, assembly GCF_964204655.1. NCBI lineage: Eukaryota > Metazoa > Chordata > Amphibia > Caudata > Salamandridae > Triturus > Triturus cristatus. Next base: position 316,710,453 of record NC_140586.1, on the reverse strand, counting down.
AATACGTGTGCTTTCCTAGCATAGCCACTCGATGAGATGTGTAGTACTCCAATCCCAGACCATTTCCAGTGCCCCCACGTCTCTGGCAAGATTCCATGAACACATATTAGCTATGGCCTCTCTTAACGTGAAAATCACACATTATATTTTGTATATGCAGTGCAGATTAAGATATGTTAAGCAAAACGAAAAATGGGGACAGAGCGCCATCAGTTAACATAGCGCTACATTAAAGTGTGATAGGGAGGTGAGCATACTTTTCTTAACGTCATGGTCAGACGTCCAACAGCATTTGTAATCAATCCCCTTCTCGTCAAAGTCCTTACAGGATAAAAGTGAGCCACATCCAGAGATTGTAAGTCAGAATATTGAGGTCACAAATATCAACCCATGAAAATATAAACTCCAGAATATCAAATACCACCTTATCATCAAGGCATGTATAGATTTATTATTTTTAAATCCACATCTATGTTAAATTGATGATTTACATGTCATCAAGGTAAATATATATAGGTAAATATATAAGTATATTTACTATTTTTAACTCCACAGTTACATATCATCAAGGTACATAGTTTTAGAGTTAGGAATGGTAAATGTATACTATGATGAATACTATTTCTTTTCACATGTGATTTTACATCTAGAATGTTCTATGTCCTTCCCTGGAGACAAGTGCTCAGCAGTTGACGTGCCAGCCCCAAAGCACCATGATATTTGATTATGTCAAGGTATGTTTTACTTTGTTGATTAATATAAGCTTAGTCATAATTGTGGACATCATAAAAGGGCCACAAGAGGTCCTCGTTTCCCAAAAGTTGGGATTTGAGAGGCTAAAATGTCCGTTGTTTTCACAACCTCAGCAAACAAAACTACTACATATTTAGTTACATATTTTACTACCCATGAAATAAAACGTGTTGGTAGACCAATTTGCAAATTGCAGTTTCATAACTAAAATGTATGCGCTGTTAAAAATATGAATACCTTTCACGGCCTAAAAAACATTACGCACGTATCACGAAAGGACATCCCAGATTTCACCAGAATGGATACTAGAAAACTGAATCTTTTTCAAATGTGCAAGATATTGGAACAGCAAACTCAGAACTGAGGATCAGAACCTTAATATGAAGCGTGCTTCAATGCTTTCAGTAGATATAAATTACCTCCTGAGATTGTGTGGTAGTGAACCAACCCGAGCGCAAAAAATACACACTTCTGCATTTTTCAAATTTTGCGGGCAGTTTTGTAAAATCGCGGCATTTTTACAAAACTGCCGATTTCGCGATTGTTTTGCAAATCGCGAAATCACGAAATCCTGGAGGGTCTGTTTAACAGCTAGAGTATTAGGTTCAGGTCGCAGCTGGGTCCACCGCCTGTACAGAGAGCCATAAACAATGTGCCAAGAAGATCCTTGGGTGGGTGGACTCCCTAAGAGGTCCTGTTTGGGTTAAAATGTGGGTTTCAGACCTTAACAACTCCAGTACAGTAGAGGCGGAAATGGCTTTTTATATCAGTGAACGTTTGGCTGTTTTAGAGGAACTGAACAACTTCCGACACTCTCAAAGTAATGTCCAACAGAAACATTCTGCCACTAGTAAAGTGAAGGAAACACCAGCAACTCCTGGTTGAATTCCGAAGATCGGGATCTAGTGTGGGAGAGAATAGCCTGTGCCTGTCCTGGCTATCGAAGGTACCAGAGCTGTACTTTACTCTCTGCTCCCAGCAGCAAACACAAGAGATTTGTTTCAATTGATCTCAGCAAACCACACTATGCGGCCAGTTCTACATAGCAGAACATGAGATATCCTGGGTAGGTACCTGCCTCCTCTCTCTACCATATAGGAAATCTATGTGCAAGCTGTAACTAATAATGAAGCTTCTTCATACCGGCTGGGTATACCTAATACTGAAGTTGCATTAGTTCCAGTTACGTCTACGAACACCATACGAGCATCAGGTGTGATTACACAGATTTCAACAGAATAAGCAAACACTACAGTTTTTATAACATCCAACCAAAAGTGTTACGTGCCAGTTCTACACAGCTCCATGAGCCTCAGAAGTTTGCACAAACTGTCTCAGGCTACTTTGATGACTTTTCTTTGGATTCGTCAGACCCACCTCCAAAGTGTGGACTAAGGGAATTTTTGGTTTGGCTCAAAAAGACATACTTTATCCCATGCCATCATTCACTTCACCATCTCTGATACCCAACATACCATCACCAAGCACCACAAAACCACCAACCGCAGCTGGGGCAATGTAACTGAGACTCAATGAACACAGGCCCTTAGCACCACACAACCCAGAACTTCAGCTGACCTTGACCAGGCCGTCCGAACTTCTCTGCCTGGATTGCCAAGTGAGCTGGCAGAGTTGCCTGTTGGAACCAGCAAAAGCCACAAAACCTCAAAACAAGCCAACTGGTTTACCCCAGAGCTCAGAGCCACAAAGCGCAACTGCTATCGGCTTGGGAAGCGATGGGCATCATCAAGGATGCCTCTGACAGAGCAGCCCACAATGCAACTTTCAGCAACTACCACCTGAGCATCAAGAAAGCCAAGAGATCAGCCATCACCGCTCACATCGACATCGTGGCCAACCACATAAAATAACTCTTCAAAATAATCTAGGGATTATCCAACCCGACAGGCACAGAAAATACCATTCACCCCTCACAAGAACTATGCTACACCAATTTGGACCACTTCTACAGCATGCTTGCCACCATCTATAAGAACTTTGACCCCTAAAACACCACCCTCAGCCTCGACAACTCAACAACCAGCGAATACCAAACAAACAATCACCACCTAGTCTCCGCTCACCACTCAGACCACCACAGCCATCATGTAGTCCATTCACTCCAGGGCGCCAAACGACCCCTACCCCTATCATCTCTACAACCTCAGTATGAACCCAATGAGCACTGAACTCACCAGCATCCTCAATACATCCATCTCCACAGAATCATTCCGGGACAGATGGAAACATGCAGAAGTCAGACCCCTCCTAAAGAAACCCTCTGCTGACCCCAGCAACCTCAAAAATTACCAACCGATCTCCCTTCTCCCCTCTCTGACCAAAGTACTCAAGTAAGCCATCAACCAACAGCTCACCGAATACCTGGAACAAAACCACCTACTCGACGCCTCACAATCAGGATTTTGGGCAAACCACAGAATTGAGACTGCACTGATTGCCGCCACAGACAACATCAGAAATCTCCTTGACCATGAACAAACTGTGGCCCTGATCCTTTCAACCTCTCTGCTGCATTCAACAATGCCTCCCACCACACGCTCATCAATAGGCTCTGCAACATCAGCATACAGCAAAGCACCCTCAAGTGGATCACATCTTTTTGCACAGGACTCACACAGAGGATCAGACTGCCCCACTTCACCTCCGTACTCAAGGACATCATATGCAGCGAACCCCAAGGATCATCTCTCCGCCTGATCCTGTTCAATATCTGCGTGACCCCCTCGCAGACATCACCAGATCCCATGGACTCAACATAATCTCCTACACAGACATCACTCAAATTATCCTCTCACTCACTGAGGACCCCACCAGCATCAAAACCAACCAACCAACACCAGCACTTAAGAAAACACCAGACCATACAGAACACCGCAGCCAGACTCATCCTGGACCTCCCCAAATGGACCCACATCACCCCCCACCTCATAAACCTACAGGGGCAGCTTCTCCATAGGGACAAAAAGGAAGGTAACCTCCCCACAATCACATGGCACTTGCATCTTATTTATTTAAATATTACATATTTTCTATGTAACAAAATTATCTCACCGATCATTTACTTACATACAAAAGCTGAAATAGCACCCTGCACCAAAAGAGGGCTCCATGGGGCTGTACTGCGCATGTGTCTGGTGTGGGCTGTTACAGCCCGTCCTTTCAAAGATGTAATACATATCTGATGTGCTGCACTAGTGTCAGGCATTACAGCATGCCAGATAATGGAGAATTGGGGCCCGTCAGTCATGCGCCCTTATGCCACATAAGAAGCCCTAATAAAGTCAAAAAAAGGACAGCCTTCCATCCGATCTAAGCTTCTGATTGGGTATAAGGGTGTGAGACTCGCTCTGGCGCCTTGTTTGTTTAGTCTGAATGTTGGGGAATCAACAACATGCAGAGGAAACAGTGTGCCGAGGACGAGGCCTGGGCGGAATTCGCAGAGGTTCACTCAGCGGCATTCCATGGAGTCACAGGCGGCAGATTATTGCTCAGGCACCCATAGCCACACAATGCCGCACAGGCCCAATTTGCGTGGACTCACCACAGTGGTAGAAACACGTGTTGTGTTCCTGCAGTAACATTTAAAAGACCCTTCATCCTGCTAACCTTTTCAAAGTTTCCCCGGCGCTGCCTGTCCACTAATGTAGAACTCAACTGGCTACAGATTTAGGAAGTGGACTTCCAGTCCCGGAAGGGACGATTGGGTGGGTCTGCTGTCTGCACGTTGCTGTCACCTTGTCAGCCACTGTGGGTTTATATTTTTTTTTACCACAGAGCCTGGCTGATGCCCCAATGTACACATTCCTGCCCTGTGCTCAAGCGTCCTTGAGCATGCGCGTCCATGGTAAAGCACTGCAGCTTAACGACAAGTCTCTGAACTTGAAGCCTGTCTCCCTCCGTATAATCAGAGCAGCAGCACACCGAATCAAGCTGATTTGATCGTTTCCTAGCCTCTTGTTTGTCTTCCCTTTAGGGTAGCCTGGGATGTGAGTGTTAGTTCAGACACATTTGCCAGTGAGTGACAGGTGCTGGAAACAAGTGCTCTGTGACAGCTGATGTCCTCCTACTCTTTTCTTTCTTTTCTTTCTTCTGTTTTCCTTACCACCGTTTAAGTTTCTGGGTCGATAACAGTGTTCGTTTTTTTGCCTTTATACACCAGTTTACGATAGAGATGATTGTTTATTTTTTAGACCTCTTTCATTGCTTTAGTCCTGTCATTCACTAACATTGCATGCAGGTTAAAATTAATGCAGAAACCATGGCAAGCTAAGAGGTATAGGAAAGCAGGTCTGACACAGTAACGGGTAAGAGAACGGGGCACTTTTCAAACTTTAAGCATGTTTTAACATTTTGCTGGCCATTCCCACATTATTAACCCAGTTACACGACATTTTAAGCGTTCAGCATTGATGTAACGTTTGTTCTCAGGCACTTTTATAGGGTACGGTTCACTTGGCAGTATGGTTTGAACTTTATTTAATATTTACTCGGGAAAGAGAAAGGTGCATTTCTAACCTTAAAGCATGTTCCAACATTTGGTTCTGTCGCTCTGTAATTTGAGATGTTTAACATATTGAAGACTGAACAGTTGTGTTGACCGCTTGGAATGTTTTGTGTGTACCTGTTCAGCTGCACACTAGAAGCTCCAATGCTATAATCATTTATTAGCTGTCTGGGTGTGTACTGTATAAGTTTGATTGTGCAGCTTTGCTGTAATAATGACATGTTCACTTGTGTTAGTATTCGGCCTCAGTCAGAACCCGAGTAGGGCGAGGGGTATGTCTGCTCCTCTCAATTCAATAATCACTACATGTCTGAAGTGAGTTTGGATTGACAAACACATACATTTTACGTAAACATAATATTTTTATCATAGAAAGCAAAATGTGATTCTTGTTAATAATGAGTGCTGGTATTGTGCCTGGTGTATGAAAATGGAGCCAATCTTTAAAAAGTTTATCATTAAAAAGTTTATCTGTTGTCAAATGTGGTTTGATTTAGGGGCATAACGAAGGCCTCTGCAGTCCCTGTTTTGAAGATAAATAATGGGCCTGCCTAAAGTTGGATAAAATTGCTGTGGTGTGGATAGTTTCAGCTAGTGAGAGCACAGCTCAGTGTGTAGCATGCAATGCACCCCTCTGTCTTAATAGGTGACCTTGAATGTGTTTGAATAGTGATAGTCCCCGATGAGGCCATTCTATCACCCCATTAAATCTATGCACATATTATCAAGCCATGACTGGTTATGTCTTGGCACTGTGGTGATTTATGGCTTTTTTGACATCATCATCATAGTGACTTGTGGGAAAGGCTTGGCAGCCACTGTCTTCCATGATGAGTAGTGAGAGAGAGAGCCAGTAAACTCTCAGCCGGTGGTAGGTGAAGTTTTTGCCAAACTTCGTGCTCCAAGCAGAGTGGGCCAAACTCTGCAAACTACGCTGGCGGATTGCAGTTTGCCATCCACCCTTACTGAGGACTCCACCAGGTAAGTTTCTATATTGTGTGCATTTGTGAGAATATGCTTATGTTGTGTATGTGCCTGTCTGCAAGCGTGCACCAGTGTGTGTGTTTATTTGAGCATGTGTGTAAGTGTTTGTTTGTATGTGTCATAACTACAGTTTTCTGACCTTTTGTTTGATAGCAGCACTACTTTATAAATTGACCAGCCGTCACTGGAAACCTCCACTGGCTCCCCATCGGGAAGAGATGCCAGTTCAAGATCCTCACACACACATATAAAGCCCTACATGACAAGGGACTGTCCTACATCAATCATCAACTGAACTTCCAACTGCCCGCAAGACACCTGCGCTTCACCTCATTTGCCTTTGCATACACACCCCTGCATCTGCCACAGCAGGGGGCGCGCCTTCTCCTACATCATCTTAAATGACCTGCCCCCTCCACCTCCGACTGGCACCCACCCTGGCTGACTTCAGAAAGAAACTCAACACCTGGCTTTATGACTGAGACACGGCACTCTCAGCGCCCAGATACCCATAGGGGTGACATTTCTGTACTCTACATATGCTGATTGATTAGTTGACCCTGGGTATACATTTGGATGACAGTTTCGGTATTTTTCCTCTTCCTTTGGATCAGTTTTGTGACTTTCTTTTTCTTGCTTCTGAATGAATACTATCTCCCAGAATACTTAGCTGTTGAACTGGTAAAAAGGTTTTGGAACCCCATTCTTCATCATGCAAGGTTATAAGAGACCTATCCCTTGTGGGCATTTCAGCGGTTCCAGTTCCTGATGGAATTCTTTGGGATACGGTACCTTATGATATATTTGGACAAACAGAAACTCTATAAGTTCTATATGTTTTTAGGACTCCTTTAAATGATGTAAATCGTTTCTTTGATTATTGGAACATTCACACATAAAACAGATGCTTGATGATTTAGAGCATCACACTGTATTTGAAAGTGAAGACATGTATGATGGTACATTTAATTATGATGAAATGCTTTGTTTTCACCATTATTTACATAAAGCAAGCACTCCACGTGCAGTATATGATTACACGCAATGGTAACACTGCCCTAAACAAACCCCCAGGTGGCTCAAAGGAATTTGCATATTTTTCTGGTAACAATCCAGGAGACCCAGAGTCGTATTAGTATATCTCTACACCTTCCCCAGCAAAGAAAAATATGCTAACTGACATGAAATTGGTTTATTCTGCCTCTTTTACTTCTCAGCTGTCGACAAGGGTATGACTTTTGGAAAGACAATATTGATTTGAAATCCAGATGAGAAACTAAATTGGCAAGTTCAGGGGAACAAGGGCTGATTTAGAGCATGCCTTATAACACAACAACTAATTTTGCTGAATAAAACTGTGCAGAAATCATCCTGCCTTGCATTGGCTAAGATAAAGGATATGAATACACTAAACATTCCCATCTTTGCACACATTACACATTGGCAGCAATTCACGAATTACATAGAGGATACATTTAACAGAATGCTTAAGAGTGGTACATACAATTCTCCACATTCCGTCCAGAGGGATGGCTTATGTGGTCGCTGCATATAATGGATGTTATGCAAAAAGAACTATTGATGGACAGAATGCAGAACAATGTCATACATTCACCCCAGTTCAGAGATCTGGGCGTAAATCCATCGTTTTTTTGCTCACCATGCCATTCCAGTTTGGACCCAGCCATATGCAATTCAGTCTTGACCCTGTGCCCAATGGGAACAGTCCAGTTCGAACTGCCAGGCCAGGTCCTCCCTGGACTGGAAACAAGCATCCTAGGACCGGTTTCGGGGTTTCACCCCTCTTCAGCCAGGATAGCTCGATTCCAGTGGTATGGAGAGCACGGGACTCACGTCTGAGCATACCCGTCCCACTCGGGGTGACAAATGCAAAAAGAACTATTGATGGACAGAATGCAGAACAATGTCATACATTCACCCCAGTTCAGAGATCTGGGCCTAAATGCATCGTTTTTTTGCTCACCATGCCATTCCAGTTTGGACCCAGCCATATGCAAATCAGTCTTGACCCTGTGCCCAATGGGAACAGTCCAGTCCGAACTGCCAGGCCAGGTCCTCCCTGGACTGGAAACAAGCATCCTAGGACCGGTTTCGGGGTTTCACCCCTCTTCAGCCAGGATAGCTTGATTCCAGTGGCATGGAGAGCACGGGACTCACGTCTGAGCATACCCGTCCCACTCTGGGTGACAAATGCAAAAAGAACTATTGATGGACAGAATGCAGAACAATGTCATACATTCACCCCAGTACAGAGATCTGGGCCTAAATCCATCGTTTTTTTGCTCACCATGCCATTCCTGTTTGGACCCAGCCATATGCAAATCAGTCTTGACCCTGTGCCCAATGGGAACAGTCCAGTCGGAACTGCCAGGCCAGGTCCTCCCTGGACTGGAAACAAGCATCCTAGGACCGGTTTCGGAGTTTCACCCCTCTTCAGCCAGGATAGCTCGATTCCAGTGGCATGGAGAGCACGGGACTCACGTCTGAGCATACCCGTCCCACTCGGGGTGACAAATGCAAAAAGAACTATTGATGGACAGAATGCAGAATAATGTCATACATTCACCCCAGTACAGAGATCTGGGCCTAAATCCATCGTTTTTTTGCTGACCATGCCATTCCAGTTTGGACCCAGCCATATGCAAATCAGTCTTGACCCTGTGCCCAATGGGAACAGTCCAGTCCGAACTGCCAGGCCAGGTCCTCCCTGGACTGGAAACAAGCATCCTAGGACCGGTTTCGGGGTTTCACCCCTCTTCAGCCAGGATAGCTCGATTCCAGTGGCATGGAGAGCACGGGACTCACATCTGAGCATACCCGTCCCACTCGGGGTGACAAATGCAAAAAGAACTATTGATGGACAGAATGCAGAACAATGCCATACATTCAGCCCAGTACAGAGATCTGGGCCTAAGTCCATCGTTTTTTTGCTCATCATGCCATTCCAGTTTTGACCCAGCCATTTGCAAATCAGTCTTGACCCTGTGCCCAATAGGAACAGTCCAGTCCGAACTGCCAGGCCAGGTCCTCCCTGGACTGGAAGCAAGCATCCTAGGACCGGTTTCGGGGTTTCACCCCTCTTCAACCAGGATAGCTCGATTCCAGTGGCATGGAGAGCACGGGACTCACGTCTGAGCATACCCGTCCCACTCGGGGGTGACAAATGCAAAAAGAACTATTGTTGGACAGAATGCAGAACAAATCAAAACATTCACCCCCAGTCAAGAGATCTGGGCCTAAATCCATCTTTTTTTTGCTCACCATGCCATTCCAGTTTGGACCCAGCCATATGCAAATCAGTCTTGACCCTGTGCCCAATGGGAACAGTCCAGTCCGAACTGCCAGGCCAGGTCCTCCCTGGACTGGAAACAAGCATCCTAGGACCGGTTTCGGGGTTTCACCCCTCTTCAGCCAGGATAGCTCGATTCCAGTGGCATGGAGAGCACGGGACTCACGTCTGAGCAGACCCGTCCCACTCGGGGCGACAAATGCAAAAAGAACTATTGATGGACAGAATGCAGAACAATGTCATACATTCACCCCAGTACAGAGATCTGGGCCTAAATCCATCGTTTTTTTGCTTAGGGTCAAGGGTGAATGTTTGGATTTGTTCTGCATTCCGTCCATCAATTGTGTGTCTTTTGCTTTCTCTCCCTAAGTGCGCCAGGTATGCTCAGACGTGAGTCCTGGGCTCACTGTGCCACTGGACTCAAGCTATCCTGGCTGAAGAGGGGTGAAACCCCGAAACCGGTCCTAAGATGCTTGTTTCCGGTCCAGGGAGGACCTGGCTTGGCAGTTCAGGCTGGACTGTTCCAATGAAACACAGGGTCAAGACTGATTTGCATATGACCAGGTCTAAACTGGGGTGGCATGGTGAGCAAAAGAATGATGGATTTAACCCAGATCTCTTGACTGGGGGCGAATGTTTTGATTTGTTCTGCATTCCGTCCATCAATTGTGTATCTTTTGCTTTCCCGCCCTAAGTGCGCCAGGTATGCTCAGACGTGAGTCCTGAGGGATGGCTTATGTGGTCGCTGCATATAATGGATGTTATGCAAAAAGAACTATTGATGGACAGAATGCAGAACAATGTCATACATGCACCCCAGTACAGAGATCTGGGCCTAAATCCATCGTTTTTTTGCTCACCATGCCATTCCAGTTTGGACCCAGCCATATGCAAATCAGTCTTGACCCTGTGCCCAATGGGAACAGTCCAGTCCGAACTGCCAGGCCAGGTCCTCCCTGGACTGGAAACAAGCATCCTAGGACCGGTTTCGGGGTTTCACCCCTCTTCAGCCAGGATAGCTCGATTCCAGTGGCATGGAGAGCACGGGACTCACGTCTGAGCATACCCGTCCGACTCGGGGTGACAAATGCAAAAAGAACTATTGATGGACAGAATGCAGAACAATGTCATACATTCACCCCAGTACAGAGATCTGGGCCTAAATCCATCTTTTTTTTGCTCACCATGCCATTCCAGTTTGGACCCAGTCATATGCAAATCAGTCTTGACCCTGTGCCCAATGGGAACAGTCCAGTCCGAACTGCCAGGCCAGGTCCTCCCTGGACTGGAAACAAGCATCCTAGGACCGGTTTCGGGGGTAAGCTGTGAAACGCCCCGTACACACGCTCTGAGGGCGTGTGAATGGTCCGTATCATTATATTAGTGTTGCCGCCAGAGTACGCGTGTGTGTACGGACTGTACACACGTACGTGTACTACCAGTGTGTACACGTACGTGTACTACGGGCGTACACGTACGTGTACTACGTGTACTACGGGCGCACATGTATGTGTACTACGGGCGTAAACGTACGTGTACGACCAGTGTCTACACGTACGTGTACTACGGTCGTACACGTACATGTACTACGGTCGTACACGTACGTGTATGACCAGTGTCTACACGTACATGTACAACCAGTCTCTACACGTACGTGTACTACGGTGGTAAACGTACGTGTGTGACCAGTGTCTACACATACGTGTGCTACGGTCGTACACGTACGTGTACTACGGGCATACACGTACGTGTACTACCAGTGTCTACACGTACGTATACTATGGTCGTACACGTACGTGTACTACCAGTGTCTACAAGTACGTGTACTACAGTCGTACACGTACGTGTACTACCGTAGTACACAAACGTGTACACACTGGTCATACACATACGTGGCAAACGCACTGTGCAACTGGTGCCGTAGGGGTACGTGTGAAACACACCGTACCTGTGTGTGGATTTAAAAATTACATAGGGACACATGAGGGACAAGTATTAGGGCCTAAATGCATGCTGGTTGTCATGGATCCCGAGTTTCCAGTTCAAATTTTTCCATTAGGTGGCCTGGAAAAGTCAGTTGGCAACAATATACAATGTTGCAAAGTGGTTGTTGACTTCACATGATGCTCAAATTTTGAACCATGCAAAGGCACTCACTGGTGTATGTTTAAAGGGATTGGAGGAAACGTAGGATGCAAATGAGTCTGACCAATCACTCTGTACTCCTGTAAATGAAACAGCCCAGCAAGGCAGATATAAATCAGCCAAAACCCATGAGAGGTCACTTGCCTGCACAACCTTTCAGTCGACACCACTGCTGCTGTCTGTGCTTCCTCTGGCACCATGTCAAGGTCTGTGGAGAGGGCCCAGCCTTTCACACAAGAGGAGAATGAGGCATTGCTAGATGTCATCCACCCACAGTACCCCAGCCTGTATGGGAGACCAGGGGAGCAGGTGAGTGCTGACTCCACTACCTTTGACTGTGCACATATTTTGTGACTGTCACTTCTGGCATTGTGTCCAGGTGTGACAGACATGCAATGTTGTTTAGAGTGGGTCCCAGGGGTGGGAAGGGCTTATGTCTCTCATGCAGAGCATGATGTAGTTCATGTGTGCACTCCTCACTTGCATTGTGCTTACTGTGACATTCACTGCATAGTGCATGGCACATTCAGCCTGCCCAATCCTTTGGACCATTTTTGTTCTATAGTCCTGAGGTGATTCAGTGCCCCCCCGGTGTGACAGATGACTGTACCCACAGATGTGTGTGAGTTGAGTGGAGCTGTGGTGAGAGTGGTGAGAGTGTCCAAATGATGTGTACGCCCCCTGGACATTGATGTGTGTGAATGTTCCTTTTCATGTGGGTGAGTGTCTATGTGGAGTGTTGCACCACAGCTGCATGGAGGAGGCAACAGCTCGACCCATCTGATGTGAGAAGTAAGCCGTGCTGTATGTCTGACTTGCTGAGCTAGCACCACACCTGTGACACCCCACAGGCAAGTGGCACATGTGCAGAGTGAGGTTTGTATCCGCTGTTGCCAATGGCAGGTGATTGATCGGTGCCTGTGTGTGTCTGTGAAATCTGCTGAGGTTGCGTCAGTGGCCTGGGGCATGTGACTGCTTGGAGGTGCTGTCCATCAGCCTGGCGTTGTTTGTGATGCACAGTGTGTGCCATGATCAGGGAGTGTGTCGCACCCCTCATGCCACCTGTGGACTTTCAATGCCATGTAGTGCATTGGGGCTTCCACAGAGGCTAATGTCCCTATGACAAAGGTGCTAGTCGTTGCCAGCATCCTATGCCCTGTTCAACATATCAAAGATGTTCTAATGTGTGTCTCTGTGACATGGAGCAGGTGTAGTGATGTTGTCTCACTTTGTCATCCTCACAGGTAACTGCCTACGAGAAAGGGGAGATCTGGAAGTGGGCCGTCAGGGCCGTGAGATCGGTGGAGGGTTGCAGTCGGCGCCTAGCCCAGGTGAGGAAACGCTGGCAGGACATCCGGTGCTGGACCTGGAGGATCGCTCGGGTCCAGCTGAAGGACTCACCTCCATGCAAGCACGGCGGGCGCCGACGCCTGACCCACCAGATGAAGCGTGTCCTGGCGGTGGTCTTCCCTGACATGGATAGGCGGTTACAGGAGCGACAGCAGCAAGGAGGGGGTAGGTACATGTGTGTCTGTTGTGTGTCACCAGCTTTTGGAAGTGCTCAGTCGCCTGGATACACTGCCAGGGTTTATATGTGCAGTGCATATCCTGTTCCCCCAAGTCAACCGGTGCTGTTCTTCCTCCCTTCCCCTCCTTGACATGTGTTCCCTGGTCTGTGTGTAATCACTATTGCACATGGTCATCTAGGCTGCCAGTTAATCCAAGTGCACATTGCTTTCTGCATCATGTGGGGGGGGGGGGTCTGAGACATGTGTTGTTACCTTGCCTGTGCCCTGTCCTGTTCAGTCATTTGGGGGTCCATATTAGTTGGCACTGATGCTGAGTCTCAACATAGGAGTGTGAGGTTTCAAATGAACAGACTTGCAGCATGCATGACCAATGTTGTGGCATCAGACATGATGTGCATGAGTGGGAGATATGCATAGTGCCGGGACGGTTGCTCATGTTACAGTCAGATCATTCCAGGACCATAGAGCAGTGTGCCCACTACAGTCCCCTAAGACACCCTTGCCTCGTAATCATGTGTGTCATCCAACACTGTGCCCATTCTCTGTGTGTTCAGCATAGGTTGGCCTCTGTGGCATTGTTCCCTGGCCTCATTTGTATTTATGTAAAGTGTGCTACATGTGCCCATTGTACAGGCTGACCCCATTTGGCTTGTGCATCCTCACACTGGCCAGTGCCTGTGTGTCTATGTACAACTATCTGTTGATGGTTGTTTGTCACAAATATGTGTTGGCAGCCTCACGGGGTGATGTGGAGTACATTTAGGAATTCCTGATGCACATTATAGTAAACCCACATTAAGAGGTGTAACTTCTTGATCTGTCTCAATCACATTGTCTCAGGTATGGGGGGTTTGTGCGGGCAAGGCCTACATGTCCAAACCTTGTGTCTCCTTGCCAGGTCTGACCTGTGTGTGATAATTGTCTGGACAGACACTCAACATGCAGTGACCCAGTCATGTTGTGCAGGGTTTAATGTTTGTGCTTTGCAGCATGTGTCAAAAGTTAAAATACATGGTTCATGCTCATCCATTTTTGCCACCAGTGTGTGGTCGTGATGCTACGTAGTTTGGTCTGTGTGTGCTGACATCTGTGTGGACATTCTTGGTTCCCATGAGGGTGTCTCCTCGGTGCAGGTGCTCCTTATCCCGACACAATTGCAGGCCCATTAGCTAATGCATTGTCCTGTGTTTGGACATGTGTGCCACTCCACATGACAGGCAGTGGTTCAGATGTGTTGGCAACTGTGTCATCATGGTGCGGATGGCCATGTGACAGGTGGCATGATTCAAGTTGTTAGTCAAGAAGTATTTTACCTTGGCACTCACTACACTTGTCAACATGTCTCAATTGTTCATATGCTTTACTTTGATGTTTTGTTGTGAAGGACAATAATGTGCCTGCATGACAGATGTCTCCAAAGGAAGTGCAAAAGAAAGTGCCTTTACAGTTTCCGGGGACATGCTACCACATTTTAAAGAAAGGCACAGTTCGATTGACACTTGTTTTCAGATTATTCATATCCATGTTCCCACAGTGTGTTTGCATTTGGGTAAGTCTTTGGTTGTTGCTGATAACAACTTACGTGTGTCAAGTCATCCAGACCACCGTGGTGCCATGTATATGTACTTACTGATAGCCCATTTCTTCTTAACAGTGGCTTATTTGAATTTGGCTGGCAGCTCATACAATGGCTGTGTAAATGTAGTTCAGTGTGCACCTCCTTGTGTGACTTCTGTTCTACAGGCACATGTGTGTTCTGTTCACAAAGTGGCACATTCACACATTCTAAACATGTAGATTGTGTAAAGTGTTGTGATTCCCAAGGGATCACAATGTTTTTCGTTTGGGTTTCCAAAGTACTCACGGGTCTCTGAGTGTGGGGACACCTTCAGCATTGAGGTCTGTTATTTGGCCTTGGGTGCACCAATACCGTTTCGTTCACAGTGAACAAGAGGTGGCATGCCTTCATAGTCTTGCTGTGAGTCTTGCTGTGCTCAACTGTTCCCAGACACTAGCTTCTCAGTATAATTCGATATTAAGTTATTTGCTGTTGTGTCCTAATCTTTATTGTTTCCAAGTGGCATGGTGGGTCAACCAAGTGGGGAGTGCAGGGTTACATATGTGCGGAGTATTCTAGATGTTACTCATGATGCATTTCCTGATATGCACTGTGACATATTTTGTTTGGAACTACAATAATCAGACTGGAGGGAGAAAGAAGAGCCTCTGATACACTCAGCTTCCTCATCTCAAGTATCAAAAAATCAATGGGGGAGCGGATCACTAGTCCCAAAAGAACCAGGGAATGCAACGGTAGTACAAGGTACTATTAAGAAACCCTCAATCACGTATTGTCAAGATCGATTTGAGCGGTATATTTTCGTTCTCCGCTTCGTTATTGACAACGTGACAGCATCATCATCGGGTTAGTGCAATGCTTCCTCCACCTGGAGGTCGTTCCACTGGTCGTTCTAGTAGTGATCGTAGAATAAAAAAGTGAGTTCTGGTGAAGTGACAAGTGGTGAAAAAAATCCAAAAGTTAAAAATCCCGTTGAACCAGTAAAGAATCTTTAGTTACACTGGATGCGGGAAAGTTATAAAAGGTCTTCGGTGTGCACTCAGAGGCTAATTATGGCCATGAGCACTGCAAAAAAAGGTGTCCATAAAAAAAAAAGGTCGCCATGTTTCAGCCCTTCAAGTGCCCCGAAGGGTCAAGTGGGCTTTCTTCAGGACCTAAACGGTGAAGAAGACCCTAATATTCAGGGGGTCTCCCAGTGAGTGAGATCTGTTAATCCCAAGAGTATCTGTTCAATTACAACCTATAGTCGTTGGAGCAATTTTAGGGTGGGGAAGAGGGTAGAGGGAATAACACATAACAGACCTTGTTAAAAACTGTGAAGAAGTGTATACTTAATAAAATACAGACGTTGCTTATTATTCTTGAATGTCAACACAATGGAAAACTTGTTATAACAACTAGAAAATGGCAATTCTTCTTATTAAAAAGAGTGAGCAACTGTAAATAAACCCACTAAACATGGCAAAATTCGTCCCTCCTTCCCACCAGAGTAAGAGTCATACAATCCATCTTGTCATATGCTGGAGGATGGTAAATAAACATGAAAAGATGGTATTTCTAAGGGATTAATGGTATTTCTAAGGGATTAACAATGTTTTACATAAAAAAGTAGTTCCATTGTATTGTTACTTGTTGTGATTACAAAGCTGTAACAGACATCTTATACGTAGAATCTTTACAACACTCAAGAGAGGGAATACTTAAAACAGAAGCTAATAGTAGTTATTAGCATATGGGGGTCGTGTGGTTTCTCATGAATTGTTATGTTGGTATTTAGGATAATGCACCTTCATGCATCTATTATTTGTTACCGGGGGTAGGGAAGTCGAGACCATGATTGGGAAAAAGGTCTCTGAACTGTGCGCGGTAAAAGTACGTTACAAAACTACAGGGCTAACTTGTACCTGATACTCATTTAGTGTAAGAAAATAATAATTAATTGGTACCCGTTTACTTTTGTTTCCTTAGGTATCGTGCTTACGAGGGGAATTCACAGTCCGTGTGCTGTTCATACAAAGGGTGGAAGACACGTGTAGAATCGGGACTTTGTTTAGTCAGTTACGCGTATGCGATTTATAAACAGACATTACTCGAGAATTGAGTACAGAATAAAGAACGTGTGTCTATTCAGGGCACGAGACAAATGACGTACACGGGGACCCGGTAACGCTGTACATAAAGAAGTAACGGTTCATACCTGTTCGCCAT
Source organism: Triturus cristatus (assembly GCF_964204655.1). Taxonomy (NCBI): domain Eukaryota; kingdom Metazoa; phylum Chordata; class Amphibia; order Caudata; family Salamandridae; genus Triturus; species Triturus cristatus. The sequence goes on along the minus strand of NC_140586.1, from coordinate 316,693,420 downwards.
TAATGTAGGCAACAGCGGGTGTAAGTGGGGCGGTCGTTCACGCTCTTTATAGAGAGAGGAGAGAATTAGAAGTTAGCAGACTGTGGTCGGTCTGGTTTGTTACGGTTACGGGTATCACCTCACAACATTCCTACCTCTTCGGCGTTTCACGTGCTTCCAGTGCTGACTCTGCCCTCTTTGGCCCGGTATTGATAATAGTGCCTGTGTGGTGAGGTTATGAGAAGTTGCAAAGGGGCATAGACACTAAAAAGGGACAATGTTAGGAAACTCGAGATGGACAATGTTACGTCCAAAACGAGTGGGAGAACAGATTTGTCATCACAGCTGGTAATAGTACATGTAGGTTTAGACAATCTCGTAAGTGTGGGAATGACTTCCGGCCAATGGTTATATTAAATTAAATAAGATTTCATCAAACCCGGCCATGGATCAAGTTTCAGTATCAGAATTAGTAGGTGTGCAAGTAGAGGCATATATTGTTAATATTGTAAAGTGGTGGCAGTATCCACGAACGTGTAGAGGAATGTTGCTTGATATTGAGGACAACATATCGTATAGGATTTTACAAATGCTGGGTGCAAGGTTTAAGGTAAATACGGTATGTTGTGACATATGGTCCTTATGGGTGAAGGACAGTAAAGTGACCTGTATTTACATAGAATATTCTCTTCCGCTGACCAATGCATCACCACACGGCTACATACGTGGATTTTGTCTGTGTCATGTACACACAGTATTAATAAAATTGTATGACTGGCATAGGAGAGACCATTATTTTGTTATTAATGACAACATTATGTATAAGTTCCACAAATTCAGGGTTCATAGTTTGTGGTAAATACAGAGCAGTAACTACATATGGTTCTTGTGGGTAAGGAACCGTAATATTACCTGTATTTACGAGGATACTTCTATTCTGTTAAACAGTGTATTAACTGTACGGCTTCATATGTGGATTTTGTCTGTGTCAGTGTGCACAGTGTCAATAAAGTTGTCATAAGAGAAACCCATTATTTCATAAAGCTCAGCCAGGGTATAATATCATTCAGTCCTTGTAAATGTGTCTGAAGGCGATAGACCCATCTTTGCTCCTTCTCAAACAGTACTTTTTCAGCATTGTTGTTCTTGATAGTTAGAGTTTCTAAAATGACCCAACGTAGATCGTTGATGGTATGACCTTTCTCCAAATAGTGATTGCTCATCTTGGTTGTACTCCTTTTACATTTGATGTTGCTGCGGTGCTCGCAGAGTCTTTGTTTCACTTTTCGGCATGTCATACCAATGTAGCGTAGACCGCATGGGCAAGTGATCATATAGATGGCATGGGTGATATTGCAATTGGTATGGGATCTGATGGTCCATTTTAGATTAGGTAACAGTTGTAGGGTTTTTGTTGCTGTTGTTAAGTGGCATACAGAGCACGACCCGCATGGGAAGTGTCCCGTAACGGGGGCATTGTTCCAGAGTCCCTGTTGAACCGGTGCTGTAGATTTTACCAATGGTCGTGTATGTACTAGTAGGTCCTTCAGATTCTTCGTCCTTTTGTTTGAAAACCTCGGTTTTGGCCATTTGAGTGATCCAGCGGTAAGGATTCGCCAGTTTTTATTGATGATTTTTTTGACATCATTTGTCACTGTGCTGTAAGTACTAACACATGTCACCAGGTCTGTTGTTTGTTCCTTGGTTGTGGTGCCTAGGAGGGTCTCTCTCTGTTGGTTCCTTGCCCTCTTCTGACACCTTTTGATGATATTGATGGGGTAATCCCTGCTGCAAAGTTTTCCATTGTGTTGACATTCAAGAATAATAAGCAACGTCTGTATTTTATTCAGTATACACTTCTTCACAGTTTTTAACAAGGTCTGTTATGTGTTATTCCCTCTACCCTCTTCCCCACCCTAAAATTGCTCCAACGACTATAGGTTGTAATTGAACAGATACTCTTGGGATTAACAGATCTCACTCACTGGGAGACCTCCTGAATATTAGGGCCTTCTTCACCGTTTAGGTCCTGAAGAAAGCCCACTTGACCCTTCGGGGCACTTGAAGGGCTGAAACATGTCGACCTTTTTTTTTTATGGACACCTTTTTTTGCAGTGCACATGGCCATAATTAGCCTCTGAGTGCACACCAAAGACCTTTTATAACTTTCCCGCATCCAGTGTAATTAAAGATTCTTTACTGGTTCAACGGGATTTTTAACTTTTGGATTTTTTTCACCACTTGTCACTTCACCAGAACTCACTTTTTTATTCTACGATCACTACTAGAACGACCAGTGGAATGACCTCCAGGTGGAGGAAGCATTGCACTAACCTGATGATGATGCTGTCACGTTGTCAATAACGAAGCGGAGAACAAAAATATACCGCTCAAATCGATCTTGACAATATGTGATTGAGGGTTTCTTAATAGTACCTTGTACTACCGTTGCATTCCCTGGTTCTTTTGGGACTAGTGATCCACTCCCCCATTGATTTTTTGATATTTTGTTTGGACTCATGTGTCAGATGTATACAGGTGACTGATTATTTTCTGTATCTTCACCTTGCCCACAGCATCATCGAAGGACACCGAGGGAGACACCTGCACGGAGATGGAGGAGGGATCCAGCACCGGTGCCACCACTGCTGGCGAGTCTGCGGGAGCAAGTGGCACGGAGGGCTAGGGGAGTCAGGCGGAGGACCTGTCTAGTGGCAACACTGACTACGACGCTGACGGGTCCGAGGCTGAACTCCTCGAGGGGGCGGAGGCTGCTACAACACCTGGCAGCAGCACTACATCTGTCACCACCCCCTCCATTCCCATCACCGCCCTCCCAGTTGCTCCGGTCCCTTCTGTCCATGCAGGGCACCACCATGTCTCCTTCGTGCCCGGCACCGCACCCCCTGCCCCTGTCCCCCCTGCTGCCCTCACTGCAGAGTCTGTGGACATTCAGCGGCAGTTGCAGGTTGGCCAGACATCGATGCTGAATGTCCTCCATGGCCACACAAGACTGCTGACACAGATGGTGTCGTACATGGAGGGCATGTCATCAGCGATGTCTGACCAACGGATGTTGCTGAGGTCCATGGACTCTTCACTGACGGCAGCAGTGAGTCTCCTGCAGCGCTTTGTCCCCCCTACCCCTGCACCATCCACACTTCCCACTCCCATGCCTGTCCCAACCACACCCAGACATTCCCAAGCACGCACCCCACCAGACACAGGCAGCACACCAACACGTAAGGGTAAGCGCACACCTCCTCGCATGCACACTCAGGGGGATTAAGGCACACCCACTGGGTCTGGGGCACACAGGCATACACGCAGCCAATGTCCGAGTCCGCATGCCTCACTACCCAGTCCCTCCAATGGCACTCCCCTCGGCTCCCCTGCCACACAATCTGACAAGGAGGGCTACTTGGCTGTGCTGGGCCTCAGCCCCACTGGCTCACCAGCCCGCAAACGGGCACGGCACTCCACGGGTAGGGGAGTTGAGTCCCCCCCCATCCAACTCCTCCCCCAGTAGCGCTGCACCCCATCCTTCCGACCCCCCCTCCTTTGAGCCTGTGGTTTCTTCGGGTGCAGGGGATACGCTGGACGACCTGGCAGAAGTGTGCAGCACCGAGCTCACCTCCACCTTTGACGCCGCCCCACCCCCTGTGGTGGAGGTGTCCGTCCCTGCACCCACCACACCTACCCTTACACCTCCTGTCCCTGCTGTGCCTGGTCCTTCCCCACATGATGCCCCCCCCCCAGTCGACGAACCTGAGGTTTCTAATGTGCAGGCAAGCTAGGGGAGATGCGTGGCCATGTGTCCCCCCCAAGGACTTCTGATCTGGACTGGCCATGTGCCTTTGTAAATAGTGTCCTTTTATGATTTTTCTTTTAATGCTGAATAAAGCATTTTCTTTTAACTTTGAACACTATTGCATTTCAGGTATTGATGTGGGTGCTGATGCTCCAGGAGTTGGGGTTGTGGTAATGTGTTATGTTTCAGGGAAATGTTGTAGTCTGATGCTCATGTGGTGGACCATGGTATCTGCGTGCCATCACAAGGTCTCTGCAAAGAATCTTTGGTCGTGTGTGCTATTTGTGTTTGGAGACATTGTCCCAAGGAGTGTTCCTTCCTCTGTGGCACCTGACATCTTCCCTGCAGGGAGTTGCACAATTGTTGTGCTGACCTGTGTCTACATTTCCTTTGTTGGTGACGGATCCCTTCAACTATGGCCATGCCTGCTCAGCAATGTGTCCGGCTGCATCGTCTGTGTCATCCTTGCTAGTCATTGTACTTGTGTATTGAGTATGTTGCCATGCCTTCATGGAGAAATTGTCCCTTTTCCGCACTATGCATGTGTGTAATCTCAGCCTAGCACACATATGGTACTTGTTCTGCAGGGTATTTGGGCACCTGACTCACAATTGTGGGCATTGTATCTGTGGGAACTCCACCCTATTCCTTCCATGAGAGAAAACATCTTGGTGGCTGTCCCAGCACCTGTACATTCCTATCAGTCCTGGGATGTGCGTGACAGTGTTTGTTCCCTTTGGCTCTCTTAGTTTAGTCGGCATTGACATGACTATACAGTTTTGTGGCATGATCTCTGTGTGTGTATTGTGCTGCATCTGCCAGGGGTGGGTATGCATGTGTCATTTGTCCTCACACCCACATGTGGTGAGTCATGCAGTGGGGGACAGACATCCATCCTCATGGGAGTGGGGCACTGCTGTCAGTGATGTGTTGTTATGGCACTATCAACATAGTCGAAAATTAGGGATGTGTACATACACCCATGGAGTTGTGGTCATCTGATGATGATGTACACACCCCCCTGTCTCTGTCCACTGCTGGGAGTGATAGGCACCCACCCCTCACATGTCTCTGTCCACTGCTGGGAGTGATAGGCACCCACTCCCATGTCTCTGTCCACTGCTGGTATTCCTCTGCACCCACCCCTCACATGTCTCTGTCCACTGCTGGGAGTGATAGGCACCCACCCCCATGTCTCTGTCCACTGCTGGTATTCCTCTGCACCCACCCCTCACATGTCTCTGTCCACTGCTGGTATTCCTCTGCACCCACCCCTCACATGTCTCTGTCCACTGCTGGTATTCCTCTGCACCCACCCCTCACATATCTCTGTCCACTGCTGGGAGTGATAGGCAACCACCCCCATGTCTCTGTCCACTGCTGGTATTCCTCTGCACCCACCCCTCACATGTCTCTGTCCACTGCTGGTATTCCTCTGCACCCACCCCTCACATGTCTCTGTCCACTGCTGGTATTCCTCTGCACCCACCCCTCACATGTCTCTGTCCACTGCTGGTATTCCTCTGCACCCACCCCTCACATGTCTCTGTCCACTGCTGGGAGTGATAGGCAACCACCCCCATGTCTCTGTCCACTGCTGGTATTCCTCTGCACCCACCCCTCACATGTCTCTGTCCACTGCTGGTATTCCTCTGCACCCACCCCTCACATGTCTCTGTCCACTGCTGGTATTCCTCTGCACCCACCCCTCACATGTCTCTGTCCACTGCTGGTATTCCTCTGCACCCACCCCTCACATGTCTCTGTCCACTGCTGGTATTCCTCTGCACCCACCCCTCACATATCTCTGTCCACTGCTGGGAGTGATAGGCAACCACCCCCATGTCTCTGTCCACTGCTGGTATTCCTCTGCACCCACCCCTCACATGTCTCTGTCCACTGCTGGTATTCCTCTGCACCCACCCCTCACATGTCTCTGTCCACTGCTGGTATTCCTCTGCACCCACCCCTCACATGTCTCTGTCCACTGCTGGTATTCCTCTGCACCGACCCCTCACATGTCTGTCCACTGCTGGGAGTGATAGGCACCCACCCCCATGTCTCTGTCGACTGCTGGTATTCCTCTGCACCCACCCCTCACATATCTCTGTCCACTGCTGGTATTCCTCTGCACCCACCCCTCACATGTCTCTGTCCACTGCTGGTATTCCTCTGCACCCACCCCTCACATGACTCTGTCCACTGCTGGTATTCCTCTGCACCCACCCCTCACATGTCTCTGTCCAGTGCTGGGAGTGATAGGCACCCACCCCCATGTCTCTGTCCACTGCTGGGAGTGATAGGCACCCACCCCCATGTCTTTGTGCACTGATGGGACTCCTAGGCAGACACCCACCCACCCACCCGCACCCTTGGTGCAGTACACTGCTGTCCTGGCCATGAACACACCCCAATATACTGGTAATATGCTGCACCAGGCCCTAAGCCAACATTCGTGGCATGTGTACGCCTTGTATCACAAATGTACTGGTGCCCTAGGGGTACGGGTGATGCGGTCCGTACCCCCGCATTCATAAGTTGGGTACGGTCCGTACCACGCGTACCCCTACATCACCACTACAATGGTAGTACGGGCCGTACCCACACCCTCAAAGCGCGTGTATGGCCCGTACCACCATTGTAGTGGTGATGTAGGTGTACGCGCCGTACACACGCATTGAGGGCGTGGGTATGGCCCGTACCACCATTGTAGTGGTGATGTAGGGGTACGCATGGTACGGGCTGTACAGACGCTCTGAGGGCGTGGGTATGGTGCATACACCTACATCTCCACTACAATGGTGGTACGGGCCGTACCCACGCTTTGAGGGCGTGGGTACGGCCCGTACCACCATTGTAGTGGTGATGTTGGGGTACGCGTGGTACGGGCCATACACATGCTCTGAGGGCGTGGGTAGGGCGCGTACACCTACATCACCACTACAATGCTGGTACGGGCCGTACCCACGCTCTGAGGGCGTGGGTACGGCCCGTATCACCATTGTAGTGGCGACGGGTACGCGTACACACCCACTGCCATTGTCGCGGTACGCAGGGATTGGTGGACATGCCCCCGAAGTGACCAGACCCTGGAGGTAATGTATGTACAGTATATGGTATTTTTAAAATTAGGTAGATGTTATGTTTCCTGCCCCTCGCCCCCCCTTTGCCCCTGGGTGTTGTTCTGACCTTCTGCGGCGTGCGCGGCGGTTTCGGTGCACCAGGTCGTAGGCTAGGAGGGCCGGGATGACACGTAGGATGGGGTCCATGGCTGTCCATCGCGTACCGGTGTTCCTTCTTCGCGTCGTCCTCAATTTCCCGGGAGCTTTTTGGCTACCATAAAAAATGAGCCGTGCCGAGTGACGTAGGCACGAATCGTACTTGCTTGTCCGTAAAAAGCAGCCTGACTCCATCCGGACGTCACGTACGCGATGTCCCGGATCAGAATTGTGGGTATTTTTTCGCCGCACGTAGTTTTTTACGAATTGTACGGAAATGATATTTCTGTACGATTCGTACTTGCTGATTTGTAAGGAGGATTTCCCGGGTACGAGTCGTACGGAGAATACGCTCCGTACGACCATTCGTACCCGGGTTTTACAGGATCGGAATCGGCACCTTAGTGTCAAGGGGAGGCCTTTGCAGACTCTTTAAACAACATAAATGGGAGGTATTTTTCTTTTGGAAAGGTGCAATCCCTACCTGTGAGATGCCCTTTCACCAAATGCATTCTCCCACTGTGGCAGTAAAAATAAATTTCAAATTAAAGGAATAGTCAGAGTGGGGCCCCAGGGAGTACTGGAGCCAGTGAAAAAAAAAAATACCTGTGGAAAAAAAATCAAAGCCTCATGAACCCATTCACAAAAAGCATGTAAAAGATACTGCACAGCAGCTCCCTGGGCTGAGACAGACAAGGAGGGAGGAGGGGTGCACTAAAGCCTGCTCTATGGACGTTGCGCGCCTGCCTTATATTACACCACACATACTAACCTGTACGAAAGAAATATATCCCATAGGCTATATCGAGCTCAGTTAGGTAGGCCAACCTACGCTTACCTTACAGAGCTCTCCAGTTTCTATAGGAAGCAACGTAGACCTCTGAATAGGCAGTCAGTGAGAGCCGGCGAGAGCAGAGCTACCCAGGGCTTTAAGCAGTGCTAAATTTCAGCAGGTGCTTTCTGGTGCGCAGCACCTAATCCTTAGCACCGGTGCTTATAGCACCAATTAAGGACACACTCATTTTGAAGGCATGTGATTTTCCACAGAATCGCAGGATGTTGAGCCACGCCGAGACTCAAACCTGGTTCCCTAGCTCCAAAATCGATAGCTCTAGCCATTGGGCCAAGTCCTCTCCAGAATAATAAGTGTGGGGGCTCTACTGAGGAGGCAGTTTGCACCAGCACATTACTCCTGTTAGCACTGCCTCCTGAGGAGAGCCCCGACACTTTTTATTTTACAAATTAACCACTGGCTTTAAGTGGGATGAAGAAACTGGGGGTCTCTAAAAGCAGTGTGGACGATGCAGTTAAGGGCATGGCTTAAAACAAGTAAGCTAAAATGTGTGCTTAGCACAGTGTGCCGCATGATTGCCCTTTTGCTGCTTCTGTGATTGAATCCAAGATATATAATACAAAATGTAATATTACCTACAACAAGCTAGGGCTATTGACGTTGTTGTCATTGGCTGTTAGTTGAATAAGATACATAAGCAACAACTATGGTTTTGTTGCATATAATATTGAAAATACGTCCGTTCTAAAATGTAAAAAAACAGAAACAAGTCTGTTTGAAGTTACCTCAAGAAGAGTGGTATTGCTGCAGAGTTAACATTTTTTTTTCATCCCGATGGTGAGGGCAAAAAGGAACAGCCCGGTATAGAGCCGTTTCGGCACCTGCTTTTTAGAACTGCCGGTGCTGAGCCCCGGATTTACCCGGCCCACTTAAAGCCCTGGAACTACCTCTCGGTTACACAGAATAAACAGAAACCCTCGTGTTAGGTTCCAGTTGTAATGAGACACCACAAATAGCCATCAGTTTTCACTGCACTGTTGTATCTGCAGTTATACCAACCTTGTTAATGTAAGCATGTACAAACCTTACCCAATCACAACGAAGCGCCTCGGGTCTTGTAAAGTGTGTGAAGCACTGTACTGATAACCCGTGCAGATGCAGAGTAACTGATTGTGATACAGATCTGCCAGTACTAAGACGCAGTGACGTCGATCGGCCACTACATCGCTCATAGCAGAGGGGAAGGTGGAGGGAAGAGCTCTCGTGTTACATAGCTCTGGAAAATTCTCTGCAGAATACTGCTGCCCATCAGTATACAAAACTGCAAGTAAAGACAGGCAGCGGGCCCTCTCCGCTACAAAAAACACTTGGCCAGAGTCGTGTGTCCAGTTCGAAACTTTCCCTCACAGCGACTCTGTGCTTCCCCCTTTTACTAGGTCATTTTAGTTTTCCAATTGCAAATGCTGAGCTGCAGGTACCATAATACGAAGCAGCACAAGCTATAAAAGAAGAAAAAACACACAGAGAACTGTCTAAATAAAAACATGAAGCAGTAACTGTCTAAAAGTATTAAGGGGCAGATTTACGAGGCACTTGCGATGCATTTGCGCCGCCGCTGAGTCACTTCTGTGATGCAGCGGCGGTGTAAAGCAAGCGCCATGCTGCAACAGATTTACAACATTTCGCATCTAGGGAGAGGCGTCACCCCGTAAACCCCTACGCCACATTATACCTGTGTTAGGTATAATGTGGGCGTACCGTCGCAGTGGGGGCGGTCTGTCACAGGAAAGCCTCGGAAAAGAGCCTGAAATATACAAGATTTCTCTCAGTCACTTTTCTGACGCCGCTGCGTCAAAACCTTGCGCCTGCTTGAAGTAGGCGTAAGGCGAGATGCAGCATGTTGGAGATGGGCCATGTTGGAACAGTGCTGGAGTTGCGTCGCGCCCACGACACAACTCTAGCACTGCGCCAACCTTACACCGGCAGATACGACACGCATCTGCCTATCTGTGCACCACGGCGCGCCGCATTGTAAGTGTGGTGCATCCATGGCGGCGCACGGGTAGTTTTGCGTGTCGCAAGTTTTCTGGTGCATCCCTGCTGATTTTGCAGAGATGCACCAGACATTGTAAATCTACCCCAAAGTTCCCCCACATCCCTTCTCCAGAATCCTTGGATACGCAATGTGGCAGCTATCTGCATTTATTCAAATATATCACCTCATCAACTGCCAACGCTGCCAAGGGGACACATGCCACCTGTGTGACAGCTTAAACCAACCCCAGCTTTTAGGCCAACAGCAGTTTGCATTCTGGAACTTGTGTTTTTTTATTTTTACATTAAGTAGGGCTTGAAAAGCCAAGCCTGAAAAGTGTTACTGACTAAAACTAAAACTCCGACTACCCAAAGGTGTCACTTCACCGGGCAATTAATTGACAGGTGAAGAAGACCACCGACGCACAACCACCCAACATCTGCCCAACCTCATGACCCACTCCACCGGAAATCTTCATCTCAACTGTGCCCTCTAAAGGACTTCTAACTCTGTAGTCCATTTTTCTCTCACCAAACATTCCCTCCCACATAAAAATATTCAGCTTGAGCTGAAATGCAAAATAAACCTACTGATGCCTTGAAATTGATTCTTAGTAGCCGCCCTTCTTAGAATTACAAGACAGATCCAGGTTGTTGGAGTGCGCCCTTTTTCCAGTCCTATGTTTTCTGTAAGTTGTGTTTTAAAAAAAATCTTTTCAATCGAATCAATTGAACTAAAGGTTTGTAGAAGGAAAGGCCATAGGATTCTGGTGGGTGGGCGGGGCCTAGTCAAGTGACAATTCAACCTCCAGGCACAAAGAGGACCATAATTCCCAAATGAAGTTCTTACTTACCTTGCCTTTGGCTCGCTCCACAGTCGCCGGTCTTCCAGCTCTGGAAGAGTTCTTCTTCCCAGGGCCTCCTTGCACGAAAGAGTAGATACTTTACTGAAGCGAAGCATTGATTTAAAACAAACCAGAAAAATCCTGTATCTGATGTTCAGGGATTAGCTATTAACAAACCTTATCCGGGAGGGAAGCCAACTCCATAGGCCGGGGTATCTGCCTGCTGTTGGGTTTGAGCCCAGCTGCTGTGTTCTTGTTCTGTTCTCTCTACTGTGCTCAGAGTCCAAGGCTGCTGCGTACTGTGCGTGCTCACGCTATGCCTCTGCGCGAAACATCAACTTCAATGCCACGTCTTCCTGTTTTTTTTTTTTTTTTTGCTGAAGTGCAATATTTTTAGGGGAACTCTTTGAAGGGGCTTGTGTAGTAACTAGTTGCTTGAAGAACTGCCCCAGACAGTCCCGAAAAGCACTGTTTCTCCAATACAGTGAATTCATGTATGTGTCCATCATCAACGTGTGTGCTGGGTAGAGAAGGCACTGTATCCACAACAGAGGGGCCCCGGTGGAGAATTAGGGGCCAGGAGGGATAACACAATAAGGCAGGAAGGTCGGAGACAACTCTCTCACAGGTAGTAGGTGGGGGAAGGAATGCAAGCCCTTCCTGAGCTCTCTGCTGTCACGTGACACATCAATGGCTGATGTTCAGATCCTGTAATGGTATGCACTGCGCACCGTTATCTGCAGAATTTCAGCTGTGGCGAAATATGCCGGACGTTTGCTCTGTTTCTCTGATGCAACCACGTGAAAGGCAAGCTTTCCGAAGCATAGCAATCGTGGAGTTAAAAAAAGACTCTGCGAGGATAATCCTGCACACACCTCCTGCAACATTTATGAAAAATCACTGTCAGCAATACATCTTTTACATAAAGCACTGTCAACCCGTGGCATGTGTCGGTGTTTTTCTTAAACCGCTTTAAGCCACATGCAGCCATAGGAGCGCCCCTTCGCCTCCAGGCTGTAGAACAAGTTACAGCCTTAGGCGTGCTTGTTCTTGGGCTGAAGCCCTGGGGGAAGAGGGTTCATAAATTCATTTACCCTGCAAACATAAGGCCCTTATGCAATTCCTTTGGGGGTTGCTGCGATGCCTCATGTAGCATTTAATATTAAGCAATCTTGCAAAGACCCAGGGCCCTGGCCCACGCTGGGGGTATCAGATGAAATAGCAGTGGTGTCCCACAAGTTTCTTTATCTCTTTTGAGCATGTTGACATAGGCAGAACTACCAGATGACATAACTCTGGCCCCGTTCTTCTCCTGGTGGCTAGCCCTAGTCACCAGGAATGTTTGAAGCAGCCTCCTGGACTCTGAAGTGGCAAGCTTTGGAGGAAGCTGGTTCCTCTGGCTCAATGTGCCCGCCTTTCTTCTTTTCTTTCTCTATCGTGCTCCTCTGGTCCTGCTGGGCACAGAAGTTCAGGTCTTCCTCCAACTGGTCCTTAAGGGGCGTATGGGAACCAGCCTTACAGGTCCTGGAGAGATCTACTGAGCCTGGGGTCAACTGTAGGCAGAGTAGCAATGGAACGTTCTATATGCCATTAACTCATGGCCAATCCTAGGGTGCCACATAATCCCTCCACCCCTATCCAAACCCTCCTGCACAGCATGCTAGGACAATCCAATATGGCACAGTCGAGTGATCTGCGTGCACATCTCCTCTGGAAACTTCAGCTTTGCCCATAGCTGACATCACTGCCAGGAACTATCCAACCAACAATTCACTAGGTAGCCCCCTGTGTATGAACCAGAGGTCTGGGCTTCCTCATTTGGTCAGTGTGCCTGGGCTGTATCAACCCTGGGATAGTGTGACAGCTAGTTAGCAGATTATCTTTCCCACCCTTCCTCCTCAGGAGCTGAATGAAGCAATATTGATTACTCCTTTTGTGTGGGGAGGACTTTGTTCCCTCTATTTGAGAGCAGAGCTATTAACTTGGCTCTACAGGGTGACGAAAGGCCTGGAATTTGATCCTGAGCTGAGTCACAGAAATATGGCAATTTTGGCTGAACCATAAGGTGTAGATGTAGGTTCTTGCGACCTAGATACTCAAACTTGGCACACATGTTTCATCCTAGTTTGATACGTTTCTGGACTTTTTAGGCCTAGGGTAAATGAAACTGCACTTTAAAGCAGATTTCCCTGTATATGTATAATGCAGTGACACGGCAAATAACCCAGTAAACCCTGCTGACATAACCTATGAGTACCCAAAAATATTATTAGGCCTATCCTAGGTCAACAGCTAACCTTACAAAGTCCCCTTTTGGGCCAGGCTATCTGTGCATAATTATCAGGCTGTGCACAACCGTAGTGTCACATGTGCAGTCAGCACGTGTGTGAACATAAATCAAAAATGAGAACAGAAGTCAAATGAAGGCATCATATGTGAAAATCCTATGGACAACAGTGCTTCAAGTGGGTACTCCTAAAATAGAACAACAAGTAATCTAATAAATGAAAGGAAAGTTATGAACAAATTAACAACTGCATACCTTACGATTCATTGAACACAAGCAAGTGAGACTTCCTACAATGTGGATATTATACCAATTAAAGCAGTGGCTGAAAAAGCACAACAAAAAATAGGTTAAAAACCAAGGCATTCAAGATTTATTATTGAGTCCCCTTGGATGAATTCTATCCAGTCTTTTTACCTAAAAGATCTCTGTTTGTAGAAAAGTTATTCTCAAATTGCATTCAACATTTTGTTGTATAACCTTGAAAGTATGTAATTAGGTTGCTCACATGGAGATCATGTGTTCGATGAATACAATATGAGTATACTGCCTGTGATATCATGATAGACTGCCAAGTGGCCAAAGAAGAGGAGAGGGAAAGAGAGGGAGAGAGTATGAGAAGGGGAGAAGGAGAATTTTATGAGTGTGAGAGAGAAAGTAAGGTAGATGTAATGTGTTTGTAAAAGAGACAGAGAGGATTACACTGGGTAGCTATTGGAAGCTGACAGGCACACTGATGGAAGCTCCTGACATTATTTCACTTTGGTACAGGCACGGAACTCACTAGAGTAAACTCAATATTTTGGAGTTAGCCTCGAGACAGGGAGAATGAATGACACACTGCCACACAGTACACCAGACACAAAGTCCACTGGAGTGAGGTGCCTCAAGCGCATTGCACAGCGTAGTGACACTGGGCACAGTGCAGAATAACACACACTACACTGAAGAGCAACGGGGCTGAATGTACTGCAGTGGAGAGAAAGAGAATGACACACTGCCACATAATACACTAGACAAAGTCCAGTGGAGTGAGGTGCCTCAAGCGTATTGCACAGTGAAGCGGCATTGGGCACAGTGCAGCAAGCGCATTGTATAGTGTAGTGCCATTGGGTATAGAGCAGAGTGAAGCCTAGAGCACAGTGCAGCATAAACATGCTGCAGTGAAGAGCATCAGGGCTGAGCATACTGCAGTGGAGACAGAGAGGATGGAACACTGCCATAAAGTACAACAGGCACACAGCCCACTGGAGTGAGGCGCATCAAGTGCATTGCACTGTGTAGTACAGAGCACAGTGACTGCACAGAAGAGCCATGCTGAGCACACTGCAGTCAAGCACTTCTGCAAGGATGCATAAAAGTCACACAAAGCAAGCATACTGCAGTGTAATACATCGGGCACAAACCTCGCTCCAGTGAGTGTACAGAGCACTGCAGTTAAAAACGCATCGGGACTGAATACCCTGCAGCCAAGTACGCCAGACACAATGAACACTGCAGTGAAGTAGATTAAACACAGCGCACACAGCAGCGACGTACACAGGTCACACTGCAGTGGAGTAAATTGGTAACAAGGCACAGTGCAGTGAATGAAATCCGAGAATGCAGTGTGAACAGATCACAGCGACAGAAGCACTGCTGATAAACACAAATTCCCCCACCAAAAGAAGGTACATTTTCCTAAATCTTCTACAAGTAAATCAAAGATAAAATCTCCGACATTTCAATGCTTAAAACAAACAACTGTAACATGGAAGACAGCAGAGTGCCATGTGAAAGAGAATACATCGTCATACCTCTTATTTCATTTCTAGAATTGCAGCCCATTCACTTTCCAAAGCTTCAAGGCACCCAACAGCCACCTAGGAAACCTGCATCTCAAAAAGCACAGCAGAAGGGACTGCTACCAGGGTGCCCATCGCCTCCCCGTAGAGGGCCCTGGGGCTCTCTACCTCACTGCTGCAGGCCCTCCCGAGCTACCATTTGATTTCCTGTTTAATTTTAGGCCCTTTGTTTTTGGCTCCAGCCTGCCTCTCCTGCAGCAAGACAAAACTTCTTCAAACTTTCCCATAGTAAAGATGGCTTCTGATCACATGCTTACTTCTATCAGGGAGGGGGAGAAATGGGAGGGAATGCACAAAGCAGAGAAGAGGGGGAGGGACAGCTCTTAAAGTTAGTCTTCATCATACACGAGCTCAATGACAGAAGACAAGTACTTTTACAGGCGTTGCCTTACGAAGCAGCCCCATGTGGAAAGAAGGGGGAAGTGGGAGGAAAGGAGCCAACGTGCACTTTGGGACACAACAAGGGAGAACAGGGCTTTTGTTTTCTGTTGCCAACGCCAACTATAAAAAACAAAAAAAAATAAACCAGACGGGAGGAGGGAGAATAGGCCATCACACGCTATAACAGTGTGATGGCCAAACAAAATGTTCCCTTAGTGGGACAGAAAAGTGGGGGGGGGGGGGGGGGCAGCTCTTAAAGTTAGTCTTCATCACACGCCAGCTCAATGACAGAAGACACATACTTTTACAGGTGCAGCCTTCCGAAGTGGACCCATGCCAAAAGAAGGGGGAAGTGGGAGGGAAGGAACCAACATGCACTTTGGGACACTTTTGTTTTCTGTTTCAGACGCCAACTATAAAAAATAAATAAACCAGAAGAGAGGAAGAAGAGGCCATAACATGATATAGCAGTGTGATGGCCAAACAAAATGTTCTCTTCCTGAAATCGCACATTTAAACAAATAAACCAATAACAAGCCAGCGTTTCTAAATGACACCCATAACAAACAATGGCTATCACTGGGTGTTCCAAAAGCCCATAGAAGAGTTACAACAGGTCTTGCAGACAGCGCAAGCGCTGTCGAAACTCAACCTAAAAAGGGAG
Organism: Triturus cristatus; assembly: GCF_964204655.1. Lineage (NCBI taxonomy): Eukaryota > Metazoa > Chordata > Amphibia > Caudata > Salamandridae > Triturus > Triturus cristatus. The sequence continues at coordinate 316,677,564 of NC_140586.1, read as the reverse complement.
ATTTAGGCCAGTCAAAAGGTCGAATTGGCAGTTTAAAACTGCAGACAGGCTGCAACAGCAGTCCTGAGACATGTTTACTTAAGTATGAAGCACTATAAGTATTTAATAGTAGCATTTAATTTACTGTCCCTGGTTACATGTAGTACCACTCAACTAGGGACTTATAACTAAATGTAATGTGTTAATTGGGTGTAAAGCAATTTTAATAAGTTTAAAGGGGTGAGCACAAGCACTTTAGCACTAGTTTAGCAGTGGTAAAGTACACAGAGTCCTAAAGCTAACCAAAACAAATTTCAGCAAACAGTAGGGGAGAAGGAAAAAAGTTTGCGGGAAGACCAAACCAAAGGCTGTTCTGTCTAACAACCCAGATTAATTGAGCCATTGCATTAGCGTGCCACAAAGTGAAGCAAAGAGGCACTTGCTATTTATTATCCAGCACAAAGGTCCCAGATATGTGTTGTCCTTTTGTGAAATAAGTGGTTGTAAGGCAACACAAGTTCTTAAATGTTATTTACAAAGCCATGCAAGTTGCTATTTTTGTTGCCTTGTGTGACTTTGTTAAGAAATATAACACAACGCAATGACTTGCACTTCATTGCATTACTTTTCTTTGTGGTAGGGCTTCCTTGGGTGTAGCATTGGCATTCCCATACATCCAAGCATGGAATTTGACTTAATCCCAGACTCATTAAAGATAGTAAACCTGGGATTGCACCAAATTGTTGTGTCTACCACAGAGAGTTGTAACAAGTAGAAATATCTTTATATGCCTGCTCAGTTCGCTTGTGGTGACACTATTCACCATGCTAATTGTCAGCTTGGCTGGGCCCTCATTGCCAGTGCACCTCATCCAGCTCTATATCGGAGCATTTCTCCAACCAACTTGTACTTTATAAGCCCACACACGTCACTTGTACCTATCCCTTGCATTCTGCTCTGCTAGAACACAGCTTCCATTGCGCCTCTCCAAACTTTGGGTCATCCACATACCACCGGAGGAGAAAGCCCTTTCTGCACCAATGGAAGTTTTTTCAGGCCAGGCCTACAGCCCCTCTGGCCACACGTCCAAGTCCTCTTCTCATATGCCAAGGTTTCATGCACTATGGATTTCAGAGTTTCGGTAAAGATATAACTGCAACTCTTACTCTCTGGCATGGTTTATTGTAAGAATCCTAATGATCATCCTAGTATCTTTCAAGAGATCGAAATGTTGACTTTAACTGCAATCCTTTTCACATTGGGGCTTATTTACAAACCCACTGCGTGGCTGGTGCGCTACTTTTTTCGAAACACCAATGGTGCAGTGTGCCTGCCCATATTTACAAGGCTACATAAAGCCACCCTATGTGGCTTTTCATGACCTTGTACATATGCCCGGCTTTCATGCATTACTCTGTGTGAAAGGGGCATTCCATGGGTGCTGCTGTGAGTATTCCCAAGCAACATCCACGGAACCCGATGCATTCCCAGATTTACAAGGTTTTGTAAACCTGGGAATGTGTCAGATTTCTAGGTCTCCCCAGGGGAGGCGTAAGGGAGGTGCAACAAGGAGAAACACCTTTATTTCTCTTCGTTTTTCCTTTTTTTATGTGTGTTGCATTCTGCAGCACAAATAGAAAGAGGAAAACACCCCTTGTGATTGTTTTTGTGCAGGAAGGCACCATGGCGCAAGGGTGCATGGCAGCCCATTGTGCACCAGCGCAGGGGAAAAGGGCAGGAATTCATAGTATCTTGTAGAAACAACACATTCCTGCCCTTTTGATGCATGGCAGAGCAGCAGGAAGGCTTGCTGCGCTGCCATGTGTCAAAATATTGAAAATGAGGCCCATTGTTTGAAAACAATTTATTGGGCCGTGCTATTCTTGTTTTTAGATATGCACTGTGATCACTATTTTCACATGTGTTTATCACCCATTGGAGACCATCGAGCACGTTCTCAACAACACCTACTGTGCCGATGTATGTGGTAGTTTTTAAAGAAAGTTTCTTTGATTGTAAATAATAAATACTTAGTTGAAAGTTGTGTTGAATGTGTATGTCTAGGGGCCACTGTTTTGCAATATAAAAGTGAGAAGTGTCAGGACACAAATCATACAATCAAGATGATGGTAAATAGTCTATGATCTAGTGGAGGGACAAATACAAGGTGGAAGAAGGGGGAGAAGGGAAGCCATTGGAAACAAAGCAAGGAAATGAGAGTGAAAATAAAGCCAACCAATGATAAGCAATGCGCGGGCCTTAAGCCTACTGTAAGTTCATGGCAAACACACAAATGGTCTTTTCCAAGCAGACAAATTGCACTTTCTGGCAAGCAAGATGTAATCATAGCCTAATTTTTATCAGTCGTCTACCAACAGCATATTGGATGGACTGCATTTCCTTCTCAACCTTCCCTTTTGTTATGGTTATTTATAGCGCAGCGGTCGCCAGACAATTATGAGTGAATGACCAGGACAGGGACCTTGGCCGTGCTCACATGTTGGGGGCCAGATGTACATGTTTTGATTGGGCAGAAGCTGTAGGCTTCCACAAAAATGTTCTTGCCCTCCACGCATCTGTGATCATTTTGCTTGTTTATCTAGCTGCCTGAGCTTGAACTTGCAGGGGCAAACACATGAAATAGAAATACTATTAAAGTGTAATTTATGATTACATCATACATGGTATTTTTTTCTATTACAGCAGGACAGATGGGAGAAGGGCAGCCATTAAGCTATATGCATTCAGCCATTAACCTACAGGGATGTTTAGGTCTGTCTTGACAATAAAACTGTCACTTCACCTTATCTGATCAACAAACAGGGTCTTTCGGAGCCCTACTGAGAGAGGGGCTGAGGCTCCAATCACATGTTGGCCCCCCTCAGTACAGATTTGATTGGGTGAATTTACATGCTTCCATTAAAAAGATTGCATGTATTGCACTTTTTGGCTTGTGAGAAAGTTTATACTCATTGGTTATGGTGGCAAGCTAATGATCATGGCTAAAGCATAAAAGTGGGTGGGAGGACATCGCCTGCCATACCAGCACACAGACGCATTGTGTTAAGTGCAGTGCATAATAACACTCACTTTAGTTGAAAGGCTTTCATATTCACCATTGTTGGTACAACCAGTAATGTGTATCTCTAGGCACAAGTTTCAGTATATTTGTCCTTTTTCAGTGGAAACGAGCATCTTCAATTTGGGGGTGTTGGCAGGTGCATCGCAGAGCTCATCAGCCCAATAATGCAACAAGAAGTCAATCACAAAAGGTGGAGAGAGCGCCCTGTTTGGCATACCAGCACACAAATCGTCCAGATGCATTGTGGTAAATTCAGTACATAATAACACTCACTTTAGTTGAAAGTCTTTAGTATTCACCACTCTTGGTGCAGCTAGAGCCGTGTATCTCTAGACACATTTCAGGATAAATTACCTTCTTCAGTAGAGGGTAATAGGTTCAATTTAGGAGTGCTGGAAATGAGGCATACAGTTTTCTCAGGTTTCTGTATTACTCCCACAGCGCAGGAGCATCCCAGAGCTCGTCAGCCCAACAACCCAACAGAGAGGCAATCACAAAAGGGGGAAGGAGCACACTCCCTGGTATACCAGTACACAAATCACCCAGATTCATTGTTGTAAATGCACTGCACAAATCCACTCTCTATAATTGAAAGTCTTTAGTTTTCAGCATTGTTGGTGCAGCCAGTACCGTGTATCTTTAGGCATGTTTCAGGAAATTTGGCCTCCAGAAGAGAGAGTAACAAGTTCATTTTGGGGGTGTTGGCAATACTGCAACAAGGAGCCAATAACAAATAAGCATCGGCAAATCCAATAGGTCTCACTTTTGTATTGTACTGTAATTGCATTCATATAGCGCTTACTACTCCTGATGAGGTGTCGAAGTGCTTTTCGGCGAGTATCACGTTAATCCGGAACGCATAAAGGATTAGTGTTGAATTAGTATAGTGAACTATATGAAAGTAATTTGATTGGTGGTTAGTTTAGTCAGTTATTTGAATTCAGAAGGATAGAAGAGGATATAAGAGGGAAAAAGGTTTGCATTTATATAGAGCTTGTTACACCTGATGGGGTGTTGAAGCGCTTTGAGAGTTAGAGCTATTGGCTTTTACCTATGTGTTATGGGGTGGAGTGGATGTATTTGGTGTGGAGTGGAATTATGTAGTTTGGATCGGAATTGTTAGTTATGAAATTGTGTGGCATGGAATTCTGTTGTGTGGAGTGGGTTTGTGTAGTGTAATTATGTGGCATGGTTTGCAGTTGAATTGTGTGGATAGCAATTATGTGGTATTAAGTGTACTGGAATTATGTGGAGTGGGATAGTGTGTCATGGAGTTTAATTATGTGGATTGGTATTTTGTGTTGTGGAATGGTATGTAGTGGAGTTTAATTATGGGGTGTGCTGTTGAATTTTGTGGCATGATGGGAAATTCTGTGGTGTGAATTGGATTTATGTGGTGTGTTGTGTAATTGTGTTGTTGATTTAAATAATGTGGTTTGTTGTCAACTTATGTAGTGTGGAATGGAAATATGTGGAGTTGAATTGTGAGGCATGGAACTGTGTGGCGTTGAGTGAAATTATGCGGATTGGAATTATGTGGTATGGGATGGAGTGCATTTATGTGGATTGTTGCTATGTGGCATTGAGTGGTTTTATGTGGGGTGTATTTATGTGGTATTGAGTAGAGTTTAATTATGTGGAGTTGAATCATGTTGCATTGAGTGGTATTATGTGCAGTGTAATTATGTTGTCCCAATACACCACCTAGTCCTACAGAGACCCTCTCAATGTCCATCAAGCACTCTTTATGATGTGTCTATATACCCTCAAGGCTCCAGACAACTTCTGTGCTCACCCAAATGCCCACACAACAAAAGATAATACAACACATTACCAATGACAGAAACCCTCACAATGCACCTATACAACCTCAAAGTGACAAAGAGAGGCTTTAACAACACCCATTGCCTCTCCCAAAGGTTATAGCTCTTGATCATGGCTGCATACATAACAAAGCAGCCTCCTCTAAGGTTTATCAAAGGCCGGGGAAGGGTGGTACCTCACTAAGGTCATATATGTTCATGCCGAGGATGAGAGTGAAAATAGAGAGCCTGTTCCTGACCCGTCTCAGAACCTGGTTTTGAGGTCTGCCAGTGCTGAGCGCTGAAAGGACCCGGCCCACTTAATGCCCTGAACCCCTAGGATGATAATCGTCATACAAAGAGTGAGAGGAAGGCAACTTAAAAAACACAAAGGGCACTATAAGAATGCTGTAAGCAACATGGAAAGCCAAGGAAAGGCATCTTGTCATAAATGGTGCCTGTGGAAGGCATCTGGCCCCACAGAAAACTCTGCAATGGCAACTTGACACAAAAAGCTCAAGTATACAAGGTCAACCAGCAATCTGAGAAGGCAACCTGTCTCACGGACAGTCAATGATTCATTTGGCATTCTGAGGCGAGAAATCAGTTAGGCAGCCAGCCACATGGGAAATTCACCACACAAGAGGTTAAAAGGAATGCACCCCACAAATCAGTCAACACAAGGAAAGAAAGGCAACCAGACCCAAAGCAAACCTAAGCAGCTAGAGTCACATCCCTGGTGGATAGAGCCAAAAATGGTCCTTTCTTCCAAACACGTTCAGTTCTTCTGTGAAATACATTTGTCTTCTTAGAAGAAAGGGAGTGTGGATTATTTTCCCCAAATAAATGTTTTCCATTTAATGCATGGTTGCCTGTAGCCAGATATACTTTCAAAACCTATATGCTTTCCCTTGGAGCCCCGGCTACTCTCAAAGTGTGAATGAAACCTTGTACCAAGGCCAGTGTGGGCGCTTCTTGTATCCCCACATGATTGCGGCTCAAACACTAAAGGCTACTTACCTCTTTCGCTATGACAGAGATACACACCGCCATCCTGAGATGTGGTGAACAGCTACTGCTCAGACGTCTGAATCAATGAATGATGCAAGTTTTACATAATTTTGAAATTCCATACCACCTCTTTCCATTTCCTGATAGGTTAGATTCACAGGGATGCAACTACAGCTGGGTAACTTGAATATGGTAGAAACAAACAACCTTTGATCAATCATCGGAAAAGGGTATATCTAGGGAGGTGCCATCCATTATGAACAGCTGTGATTACTTGAAAGGCATCCCAAATAGATATGGGGAAAAAAAAGTTTCCTTTTCACATAAGAGGTCTGAGAGGATGTGGCATAACAAACAGAGCTGCCGACTTTGGGACTGGAAAACCAAGTCTGAGTCTCGGCGTCGGCTCTCCCGTGCCTGTAAAAACAAGTTTATCATAACAAATAAAATAAAACAATGGTGAATCGAAACGAAACACGGAACGCAAACAATATTACAAATGCCGATCTGTACTATGGCAAAGGCTGAACTCCCTTTGAGTGAACGCATACAGGATCGGGTGAACTACAGTTGAAAAACATAGGCTGAAACAAAATTAAACAAGCATTTACAATGCAATGGTCTCGGCATTGGTAAAGTTAGAGCTATTGGCATTGCTCATGACATTATTTTTGTTTATGTTTTTGTTTTTAAAACATTTAAAGAAACGGCATTGTCATGAGCAATGCCAATAGCTCTAACTTTAACAATGCCGAGACCGTTGCATTGTAAATGCTTGTTGCATCTGGCACTTGTCAAGATCTTTTTATGTTACTAAAATTGTAATCTACTTATTTTGACTTTTAGACACTCCTTTCATGCGTTGGTATGTGTCATTTACATGTTTATTCCACCCACTGGGCCATATAGCGTGGCTCAGCGGGTCACCCAACTTCCCCCATTGACTAGTTTCACTATGAGTGACAGCATTTTACTCTTTCACAAGGCTGCTAGGGCAACTTGTTCTTTTTGAGATCCGAACATATATTTTTGCTTTAGACATGTTTTTTTACTATTGGCAAGTGTTCAGCAACTCCATCAACAACGTTTTAAAACAAAGTATGACAAAACAAAAGAAGCATTGACAAAGCCAAAAGGCAGCAGTCAATGCAAACCTGGGAACTTCCATGTAAACCCCTAATTAATAACGCCAGGTCCTACCTAATCATGGGTTTCATCTAGCGGACGTTGGAAAAGGCCCCTTCCACTGTTTACGGGTTGGCTCACATGGGACACCTGTGCCCCCTAGAATGGCAGGAAACTGGAAATGAGCACGTGTCCAACATGTGTCATACACTGTAAAGGTTCCAGACGCTCCCTTGGGCCATGTTGGTGCAATGTTACTGTGAAAACATAATGGTAGATGAAGTGTTAACAGCTGGCGGCTGTGGGGGGGAAAACCCTACCCTTATTTTGAGCCACTCACTGCGTTGGAGGGCAGAGGCAGCCAGTCTATCGGGAAAGCAGGAGGTTTCCCGACAGGGCGGCGGCTTTTGACGGCCAGTAGGTTTGGGGCAAGGCTGATCACATGTCTGGATGAGACACAGGACTGGTATAAGCTCCCATGAAATGCTAGAGGTTGAACAGGACAGTTCAAGAAAGGCAGGGGGTGCCAATGTGCGGTGTCCATCTTTGCCATCCACCATTGTGCAGGTGCCGCAACCGTGGGGGACGGGGGGTGGGGGGGGGGAATGGGGCCCCTACCCTTCTTGCACACATGAGACAAATCAAATGTGTTACTAGAAACGCCGTGCGCGCGGTTGATACGCATGGGCTGTGGAGCTGAATGGCCTAAATAATCACACCCTACCCATGGTGTGGCGGTCGGCCAAACACCACCCCCTCCGTAGGAAGCCAGCCAGACGCCAAGGGTTGATATCTAATTGACTTTAAGTAGCAGTTCTTACTTCTAAGCCCCTAAGACTCGGAAGGGACCAGGGTTGAAGATTGCGTCACTGTTACTCAATACCTGCACAACGCCCGGGATTAGGCAGCCGCCACCTACACGCGCTCGTGACCGCGACGTAGGGGCCGCGCGCCGGGAATGCTGAGGGCAGTCGGTGAGCGCGAGCCTCCAAGGACAGAAACGAGTGAGGGGAGAGGATGTGGCATTGCGGCCAGAACTACCGACTTTGGATTTTGGGAACCAGGTTGCAGTCTCGGCATGGCCTCCGCACTTAATCTCCCTGTCTCTAAAAATGAGGGGAAAAGTGGATGTGATTGTGTGTATTGTAATCTGGTGCTCGTGTAAAGCGCCCTTGGGCCAAGTTCGCGCAACAGAAATCTGCAAACAAGCACACCACCGCCTTTCTCCGAGGCAGAGCAGAAATGCCTCGGAGAAACGCAGCATCCTTTTCGGATTCGGGGGCGTGTTTTGCTGTTATCTCCTCTTGCCATTGGCTGGAGGAGATAATTAGACTTTCTGCAAAAAACACGCCCCCCGATCCGAAAAGGACGGGGCCTGATCGGAGTGACGGGACCTCTTCTCCAATGGCTGGCCAGCATTGAAGAGGCCAGCCAATGGAGAACAGGGGAGAAGAGGGGCGGGTTCAAGCCCCTCTTCTCCAAGTCATTAAATCTCGGATCGAGACTGCGCAAGCGCAGCCTTCGAGCCGAGACCTAAAAAGCAATAAATGGCATGTGATCAATTCAAAGAAAAAAGAGTGCACCAAAGTAACCAAAAAGTAGAATGACATGTAACAGGAGCAGTCTGCATGAAAGTGAAAAACACACCCAAAGGCGGGACAAATAGCAACATGTCATCAATGAAAAGAAAGGAATTTAGGCAGGGACATGAAAAAATGAATGAAAGCGATGGGCGTAATGAAAGCCCACAGAGTCGATACAGCATGCCCCTAAGGTACTGAGCATGCACTGCTAGGTAGGACCTAAAAAGGGAGGGAGCACACTGCCATGCATACAGCACATGCATTGTGGTAAATTCAGTGAAAAACACTCACTTTATTTGAAAGCCTTTAGTATTCAACATTGTTGGTGCAGCCAGCACTGTGTATCTCTAGACACATGTTTCAGGATTGTTGTCAGTCTTAAATAGAGAGTAAAACATAAAATGTGGAATGTGGGAGTGCTGGTAATGTTGCTCACAGTCTTCTCAGGTTCTATTGCCGCTCCCAGTGCGCAGGTGCATCCCAAATTTCATCAGCCCAACAACTCAACAGGAAGCCAATTACAAAAGGGGGAGGAAGCACTCTGCATTGCATACCAACACAGTTTGCCCAGATGCATTGCGGTAAATGCAGTACATATTAACACTCACTTCAGTTGGAAATCTTCAGTATTCACCGTTGTTGGTGCAACTACCACTGTGTAGCTCTAGACAGGTGCTTTAGGATATTTATCCTCCTTCTTCAGTAGAGTCTACTAAGTTCAATTTGGGGCACTGCTGCCAGAACCCTCATGCATATGTTTGGCATTTAGATGTGAATTTTTATTACTCTATATTAGAGCCTTCTATTCCATGGAATGTCAAAGATTACTCTATTAGGCAAGGATTTTGACATTGGCAACTCAATATATATATATATATATATATATATATATATATATATATACATATATATATATATATTCACTTAAAAAACCATAGGTTTCACACATGTTATAGTTAGCTGTACATTTCACTCGTAAAAAACCAATGAAATTCCACGTTATAGTTAGATCAGGTAACTATAACTTGCGTGCCCAAAATAAACTGCTGATGACGTCACATAGTACATCACTCATGACATGGTCAGTGACATCACTCATGACATCAATGATGACATCTGAAATTACACATTGTGGATTGCGGTCGCGCAAGTTATAGTTACCTGATCTAACTATAACGTGGAATTTCATTGGTTTTTTATCAGTAAAATTTCCGCTAACTATAACATGTGTGAAACCTATGGTTTTTTCAGTGAATTTGCAAGGTTTTTTAAATGCTAATTCCTAACTATAACGTGTGTGAAACCTATGGTTTTTTCAGTGAATTTGTACGGTTTTTTAAATGCTAAGTTACTTTACGCCATTCGTGGCGTGCGCGCCCACTTAACGCAGTTCGTTCCGTGCGCGCACGGTGCGCTTCGCGCACCGTGCGCGCACAGTGAGCACGCGCCCACTTTACGCAGTTAGTGCCGTGCACGCACGGTGGGCACGCGGTGCGCTACGCGCACCGCGTGCCCACGTTACGCTAGATGGGCCATGTACGCACGATGCACTACGCGCACCGTGCGCACATGGAGGACATATGATGCACTTCGTTTTGAAAGGTAATGTTTTAATTTTTCGCAAGACAGTTATACACCATGCACAAATGGTGCCCTTCGGGCACCATTTGCGCACGGGGTGGAGAGAGTGTGGATAATTTTTTTTTTAAATATTTTTTTTATTAATATTTTAGTTTTTCGTATATATCTGATATGCAATGCGCAATTGTTGGCCTTCGGGCAACAATTGCACAGGGGGTGGGGAAAGTGTAGATAATTTTTTTTTTTTAATAATTTTTTACCGTACGCGTACGTTAAGCGTAATCGGCGAAATTAGCGAAAAAATAAGAATTCCGTTTTTGTCCTTGGGGGATCTTTGGGGACTCCGTGAACATGGCTATGTGTGTGGGAGCTGTCTAAACAGCCCCTTTACATGTTTTTGTGCTTTGTATTTTAATCATCACTCTCAGTGCGAGAGAGAAAATGGCGGCCGCCGCTTCCTGGTTTCGGCCGATTCGAATGTTTACTAAGATCTAAGAGCCAATCAGAATCGCGCTCGCACACGCCACCGTACGCGTACGGTAAGCGTACCGTAAGCGCACCGTAAGCTGGCTCAGATATATATATTGATTTAAAGGCTATTTTCTCAGAATCTACTGAACAGATTTACACCAAACCTACAAAAGGCACTCCCTTGACCTGAGGACTACCTCTCTGCCAAATTTCTAGTAATTCTGTTCAGCCGTTCGGGCTGTAGCCCTGTCTAAAGGTCCTATGGAAAAATGCATGGGGAAAACGCGTTTTGGGACCCCCCTTTTATCTCAGCCCCCGCTTGACGAATCCCCCCGAGACTTTCAGGGTAGGAGCGGAGCATAGCGCCCCACCTATTTTGAAAAATTCGCGAGGATTCGTCGACCGGCGCCAAAGTTATTCAAAATAGAATGTTGCAGATTTCCTATGGAAACGTGGTCCTAACTATAACTACCTACTGGCGACCGCCAGTAGGTAATATATATATATATATATATATATATATATTTATTCACTGAAAAAACCATAGGTTTCAGGCACGTTATAATTAGAGATTAGCATTTAAAAAACCTTAGAAATTCACTGAAAAAAAACACAGGTTTCAGGCACGTTATAGTTAGTTGGACATTTCACTCGTACAAAACCAGAAAAATTTGGCCGTTTTAGTAAGTTCAGCTAAATATAACTCATGCCCCTGCAATGCACTGCTGATGACATCACATATTACATCATTCATGACAGCTTCCAGTTTCCCTCATGGTTGGACTCCATGTGTTTAGCTACAGCATTTCCTCGATCTTTGTTGACTGTTGCTCTTACATGCTCAAGGATCCTCTTTTTCAGTTTAGCATGTTGTGCTTTCTATATACTTCATGGAGCATGGGCAATCTATCACATAAACAACATATTTACTTTTGCATGTTATTAATTCTTTTAGTTGCCACATTTTGTTTTCGCCATTTTTGCCTCTGTCGTGTTCATGGCTATTTGACAAACCTTGCAGTTATGGCATTTTATGAAGCCTTTTGTTTTCAACCATTGAGTCCCTTTCAAGTTATTTTTCTGTTGATAGTGACTGTGGATTAATTTGTCCTTCAAATTTTTTGCCCGACGGAATGTTATGTTTGGATGCGTTCCCATAATTCTCCCAACTGTGGGGACGAGTTGGAGTATCTTCCACTTTTTTCTCAATATGTTGGGGATTTTTTTGGACTCACATGAATAATCCATAATCAATCTCACAGGTTCCAGATTTTTTTGGGGTGCTGCTGGTTTTGTTTTTAGAGTTTCTTCCCTCGTTTTCTCATTTGATCTTGACCAACACTTCCTTACATTGCTGTCTTTGTACACTCTTTCTTTGAATCTTAATGATGTTTTTAGGCTATGTTTTTCCCATTCAGATTACTCTGAGCAAATCCGACAAATTCTGAGGAATTCTCCATAAGGTATGTTCTGGATTATTGATGATTTATGAAAACTGTCTGCGTGTAAAGTGGCATTTGTTGATGTTAATTTGCGGTGTAGTGTTGTTTGGATTTTGTTGTTTACTACATAGATTTCAGTATCTAAAAATTGTCTTTACTGATGGTGTAAGTAAATCTTAGGTTTGCATCTGTGGAGTTTAAGATTTCAAAATACTCTTGAAACTCTGTTGCTGTTCCGTCCCATACAATTAGAATGTCATCTATATACCGCAGCCACATTGCAGTTTTGTTGACATATTTGTCATTATTTGGGTGCCACCATCAATAAAGAGAGAGTTGGGTTTTTAGACACTGAAATCTATGTAGTAAACAACAAAATAAATATGACAATCCCCATGGGACATGGCCCACCCGGGGGCCTCATTTAAATCAACTGCAGGCTTCATTTTTTAACAACAATTCGGCGGGATTCGCAATCCCATCGGGCATTCTGCTGAAATTATAAAAAAATAAATACTTTCTTTGGCCTTGGGGGTCCTTGTGGGACCCTCTGAACAGGCCAAATGGGTCGGAGTGTTTCTACCCTGCCCGCTGTTCTTGTTTTTAAACATTTATTTTCCTGTTTTCTTGTGACTCAGTTCTACTGAGTCACAAAATGGCTGCCAACAGTTCCCAGTTTGGAGTGTTGACAGCCAATGAGAATGAAGCTCGTGCCCGGGAGGCTTCGCGAATCCACCGTGTCCCTATATATCGAAACGTTTTCTTTTTCAAATTTCTCAGGAACTAACAAACGGATTTACATCATTTAACATAAAGGGCTCTTTCTGAAACAAGACCTACCTTTTGGCCAAATTTCTTGTAATTCCGTTCATGAGCTGACTGCAGCGCGCCACTAGTTTTGAAAATTTCGCAAAGATTCATCAACCGGCGCCAAAGTTGTTGGGAAAACAAAAAAGGCTTTTCCTATGGAAACTAGTTCCTAACTATAACTACCTACCCAGTAGGTAATATATATATATATTTTAAAAACCGGGGACCACCACCTCCCCAGGGCTATGTAAATAAAGGGAGGGGGACCGCTTGGTCCCCCTCTTGGAGCCCTTGATGGCCCTGGGGATCGCCACCCCCCAGGGCCGGGTCCTGCAGTGTCCTGGGGTGCCTACCCCAGGGACACTGCTGTTTGCTATGACAGGGCGGGATCATGGCTCCCGCCCTGTCATAGCAAACTTGCTTTGGATTTTGGAAGCGAGAGCAGGAAAACCTGCTCTCGCTTCCAAAATCCAAAGCAGATTGCTTTTCCACACGGGGAGGTGCATGTCAGCAGCTGCCCGTGTGGAAAAGCAATGCCAGCTGTCGCAGGAGGTGGGGAGGCAGCGGGATGGTGGGGGCATTGGGGCTCCCCCACAGTCCCTAACCATGAGGCCAGGTCCCGGGGGATGTGGTCCCCGGGTTCCAAAATGGCTGGGGAGGAAAGTGGCAGTCCCCCCTCCGTTTTTTTCAAACATAAAACATTTATATTTGGGCATGCCCAGGGGGATGGGGTCCCCGGGGCGAATGTAAATTAATGAAAGGGGACGACCCTAGCACGGCGCCCAGCGCGGCCCCCATGGTGTGAACGTGGGGGGTGCGCGGCTCCCAGCACGGCCTCTGGTGTGAATGTGAGGGGTGCGCGGCGCTCAGCGTAGCCCCTAGTGTGAACGCGAAGGGTGCGCAGCTCTAAGGCTGATGACATCACTGATAAAGGTTTTTTAAATGCTAATTTCTCATTATAATAATCATTAAACCTATGTTTTTTCAGTGATTTTAAATTATCATTCCATTTTCAACCTGGTGAAAACAGGTGATATCGCCAGTTTTCCAGCGATAGCTTCCGCCCCAAAAAATTGCCACAAATGAGAGCATCAACTAACGCAAATAATATGCAGAGTAGGCGTTCCTGTACAAAAATAACACGAAAACACCACTTCCTGATATTTTCAATGAGCAGCCAACTCTGCGGTGCGATCCAAAAGCAGGCGATAAGCTGCGTTAGCAGTAGGAATGTACCATCTGCCTTTTACTGGTGTAAAGTAGGATGACTACCTACAGTGTTAAAGAGAGCTCAGCCCAGAATCACATCTGAACACCAACACATGTCATAGAGCTATTGATCATGCACCTCCGACACTCAAGAAGCCCACAATACCCACTGCCACCACCCACAGGACCTCCCCCCCAGACCACCACCCCTACTACCACCACGGCAGCGCACAACAGGACAGTGGACCTTCCAAAAACAGCATGGCCCCTCAGCCACACAATAGCTGAATGTTGCGAGATGTGGCAACCAAACATGTGTGAAGCACGCAAGTCACCCACCAATAATAATGCCCACAATACCAAGTGTAGCGGTGATGTGCTGGACAGACCTCACTATGCAGAGCAAAAAACTCTCCATGTGTACATATATTGCTGGTGCTTGTAGTGTTGTGGACAGTGGACGCAACCATGTTACCTCAGGCAGTAGGGAAGATCTTGGTCATGTACCTGTATCGTCATCCCCTGTAAGCGGAAGCGCAGTGGGCTGGTCCAACATACGCCAGTCCAGCGTAGAAGTGTGAATAAATAGGCTGGGACTCTGGGCGTGGTTCACTTGTGTGAAGGCCAACGCATCTACCAGAGCAGCAGCCCTCACCCTGCCACGTGGCTGCAGCCATGACCGCGGGCCTCCTCGACACAGGCCCCCTGCGAACACAGCAGCACAGCACCGCAGACTTATGTCTGTACAGACTACTGCCTTCGATCTACACTGCGAACAGCAGGGATCACAATTCAGATGGAGTGGCGATTGCAGATGACGCAGTCCAGTAGGGAAGACACATTGCTCCCAGTGCGGCCCGCCCGGACCACGCATCATCGCAGGCTGCGTACACGCTGAGCGCCAGAGGTACCACTAACTCAGTGCACCATAAGTCAACGCCGCGTGGCCTTATTAAGGCAGAATTTATAAGACAAAAGGCATAGCCCGGACCACGCATCATCGCAAGAGTCCAGTAGGCAACTAACTACAGCGTCCCTCAAACCTACACAATATCCTTTTAGTATCCTTGCATCAAGAACTTCTTTTATATCAGCTATAGCTTTACTAAAATGACCATATTCATCTTGCAAGTCAAAATTAACACTGAATGACAGTCTACACTGCGGACAGCAGAGCTCATATTTCAAATTCAGTTTTGATTTATTAATTGCAGAGTGAACTGTACTCTATGTCCTCCAATTTTGTCAGGAGGAAGTGACAAAAAGCATTCCTCGATGTCTGAGCTGACTACTGTCTTTGATCTACACTTCGTACAGCAGGGCTCACAATTCAGATCAAGTCGCACTTACAGATGACGCAGTCCGGTAGGCAAGAGACATTGCTCCCAGTGCGGCCGGCCCGCACCATGCATCATCGCAGGTTGTGCACACGCTGAATGCTTCAAATGCCCCTACCTCAGTGCACCACAACTCATGGACCCTTTATGATAGAATCTTTTGTGTATGATTTCAGATCTGCTGCCCCTACGTCAGTGCACCACAAGTCATCGACCCTTTATGATAGAATATTTTGTGTGTTAATTCACATCTGGTGTCCCTACCTTAGTGCAGCACAGGTCATGGACCCTTTGATTGAATCTCTGTGTGTGATCCAATGATTACTGTTGTACTTGTTGCCAGCACCAACCATTCCAGAAGGGCTGGCTTACACTCACCCCACACGCATCCAGCACAGACGTCACTGGACATGTGACCCTGGTAATAAAAAGAAGTCAAGCGCACATGCCCGTACCCAGTTCCACTATCTATCTGTGTCTGTGTGTTCATTATGTATGCAACATGCTGCCCCTAGGCCCTACCACATTACATAGTGCTCTGGACAGTGTATGCAACCATCTTATCTTTGACATTGGGGGAAAACTTTAGTTATGTAACTTTGTCTCGGTCATTATACAAGTACGTACGTAGAGACTGCATCATTATTCCTATCACATCTGTTTGTGGGGGGTGAGCAGGGATGGCGGACAAGCAGCTGCTGCTGGGGGATGTCGGAGTACTGTTGAGTGTCCGACCTGCATCATCATTGCCTCCATTGCATCTCTTCTCAGAGACCTGCAAACCAGCAGACTGGCTCGTAAAAGTGCGGGCCTGAGAAGTCACACTGGAAGAGCTGCAAGCCCACCAGTGGTTCGCAGAGGGAGACTTGCGGGCCCAAGAAGGTTGTTGACGGTATGCTGGTGATGTGGGAAGAGGGTGCGTTACCTCCTGATGTGGGGAGGAGCAGCGTGAAAGGGGTATCTCTCACAAATAGAGCTCCAGTTTAATTTCAGAAATGCCTCGGACAGATGCCAGCTGACGGACTGAATCACAAAATGGCTTTTCAATGCTCATATAGTAAGACTTATGAACAGTTCGTACCCAGGCTCGCAGAGGGACAACTGCGGCCCGTCCGCTCGACTCACAGAGGCAGAACTACGAGTCGTCCCTTCCAAAGGAACAGCAGCGTAGTAGCTTGCAGAGGTACAGGCACAGCAGCGTACTAGCTCGCAAAGGTAGACAGCTGCGAGCCGACAAACTGGCTTCTAAAGGCATACCTTCGAAGTGGTGATGTTTGGCACAGGGAGCGTGAAAGGGTTATCCTCCTACTAGTGTCCTGGAGTGGAAGTCGTGCTGCCTGGCGCTCACCTGTTTCTCCTTTATTGTTAATAAATCTTAAACCTTCACTGCGTCCAAATCATCATTGCACAGAGCTCCGCTATATTAAATTTCCCCGGAACCTTTCTTTTACATTTTCACTCGATGCAAGGCACAAGATGGCTGCTAACACTTCCTGGTTTCAAGTGTTAGCAGCCAATCGGAGGACACTTCCTGCTTTGAAGAGTTAGCAGCCAATCAGAGGCAAGCTCGTGCTCGGGATTAAGGCACCGACCAGATATATATATATTTTTTCCCTTTAATATCTCAAAAACTACTGAACGGATTCACACCATTTCAACACAACCGCGCTTTCTGGACCAAGACCTTTCTCCCTGCCAAATTTGGCGTAATTCCGTTCAGCAGTTTGACCTGTAGCCTTTTCTAAAGTTTCCTATGGAAAATCCATTGAGGAAACACGTTTTCATACCCCCTTTTTTCTCAGACCCCCCTTGATCAATCACCCCTAAATTTTCAAGATAGGAGCTGACCAAAAAAGAGAAACTTTTTGGAAAATTTCGTAAAGAATCGTCACATGATGCCAAAGTTATAAGCAGATGGTGAGCTCCGGGAGGGGGGCCGCGCAACCCCCCTCCCAACATGAGTGAAGCCCCGAGACTACGGGGACCCCAGTGGGCACCCACAGCCCCAGCAAGCACCCGTTATTATATTTTAAGAAATGCCCTGGGACCTAGCCCACCGCGGGGTCTCATTAAAATAAAACACATAAACCCGCGACCCCAGCGCAAATTACGCCGATTTAAAAAAAATATATATATATTTTGGGGCCCTGGGGGTCCTTCTGGAACCCCCTGACCAGGCCCATGGGGTCAGGGTGTTTCTACTCTGCCCCCTTCTCTTGTTTTCTACCTTTGTTTCTCTGTTTTCTAGTGACTCGCTTCTATCGAGCCACAAGATGGCTGCCAACACTTCCTGGTTTGGATTGTTGGCAGTCAATCACAGTGAAGCTCGTGCACGGGACTTAGGCTCCACCCAAAACTACTGAACGGATTTATACCATTTAAAAAAAGGTCGCTTTCTGAACCGAGCACTACCTTTCTGCCAAATTTGGGGTAATTCCGTTCAGCAGTTCGGGCTGTAGCTCGTCGCAAAATTTCCTATGGAAATTAACATGGGGAAAACGCTTTTTGGGACCCCCTTTTTTCTCAGCCCCCACTTGATGAGTCACTCCCAAACTTTCAAGATAGGAGCTGACGTAAAAAGTGCAACTTTTTGGTAATTTTCGTAAAGATCCGTTAAACTACGCCAAAGTTATTAGCGAATCAAAAAATGCTTTTCCTATGGAAACTAGGTTGTAACTATAACTACCTACTGGCGGCTGCCAGTAGGTAATATATATATATATATATATATATATATATATATATATATATATATATATATATATATATATATAAAAAATATGTAATGTTTTTTCATTACAAAATCCTAGCAGACGATGAATAAGAGATTCTAGCAGAATTATTATATACATAATGTGTAGGTATGTATTTATGTATATATATGTATGTATGTATGTATAATCTACTGGCAGTCGCCAGTAGATAGTTATAGTTAGGACCACGTTTCCATAGGAAAAGCATTTTTTCATGTGCTTATAACTTTGGCGTCGTTTGACAAATCTTTATGAAATTTTTCCAAAAGTTACTCTTTTTTTGATCAGCTCCTATCTTTAAAGTTTGGAGGTGATTGGTCAAGGGGGGCTGTGAAAAAAGGGGGGTCCCAAAACGTGTTTTCTCAATGCATTTTCCGTAGGAAACTTTAGACAAGGCTACAGGTCAAACTGCTGAACGGAATTACGCCAAATTTGGCCGGGAGAAAGGTCTTGGTCCAGAAAGCACGCTTTTGTTGAAATGGTGTAAATCCGTCCAGTATTTTTTGAGATATTAAAGGAAACAAATATATGTATATCTGGGCAGAGCCTAACTCCCTAGCACGGCCTGGCCTCTGATTGGCTGCTAACTCTTCAAACCAGGAAGTGTCCTCTGATTGGCTGCTAACATTTTGAACCAGGAAGTGTTAGCAGCCATCTTGTGCCTCGCATCGAGTGAAAATATAAAACAAAGGTGCCGGGGGCAATTTAATATACCGGAGCTCTGTCTGTGTGAAGGCAGTCCGTCGGCTTGCAGCTCTCTACCTTTGCGAGCTAGTACACTGCTGTGCTTCTTTGTGAGCGGACGCGCCACATTTGGCAGGGAGAAAGGTCGTGGTCCAGAAAGCACGCTTTTGTTTAAATGGGGTAAATCCATTCAGTAGTTTTTGAGAAATATCATATTGTACAGATATCGATATTTGAGAATTCTGACATCTGATTGGTTGAGGTGTTACGAGCACGAGCTTGCGGCTCATTGGCTGTGAACTGTTGAGACTAGGAAGTGTTGGCAGCCATTTTGTGATTCAGTCCATCAGCTCGTTTATCTCCTTAGTTCTACCTCTGCGAGGCAATACTGAAAATATACAGGAGCTCTGTCTGTGCAAGATTCCTGTGTCACGCTCTCTTTTCCCACAACTTGCTGTTCCATTGGGAGCAGACGGCCCGTAGTTCTCCCTCTGCAAGTTGAGCCCATGGGCCGCAGCTGTCCCTCTGTGAGCCTGGGTGCGAACTGTTGATAAGTCACACTATATGAGCATTGAAAAGCCATTTTGTGATTCAGTCCGTCAGCTCGCATTTGTCCGAGGCAACTCTGAAAACATACTGGATCTCTGTCTGTGCGAGATACCCCTTTCACGCTGCCTCTCCCCACATCACCAGAATACCCCCAACAACCTTCTTGGGCACGCAAGTCTCCCTGTGCGAACCACAGCTCTTCGGGTGCGACTTCTTGGGACCGCAGTTGTATCTGTGAAGCCAAGACTGGAAATATACCTCAGGTCTCTCTCTGCGAGATACCCCCTTCACGCTCCCTCTCCCCACATCACTGTTCCTCAGCTATCCCTTTGGAAGCCGACTGCCCGCACCTTTCCCTATACATGTCGGCCCACAGCTGTTCCTCTGTGAGCTGTCCCACAGCTCTTCCTCTGCGAACTGATGGGCCGCGGCTCTCCCTCTACGAGCCAGCCAGTCGGCTCGCAGCTCTTCATCTACGAGCCAGCCCGCCAGGTCGCAAGTCTCTGAGAACAGTTGCAATGGAGCCAACGATCATGCAGGTCGGACACCCAACACTGCTCCGACACCCCCCAGCAGCAGCTCATTATTGGCCATCTCCCCTCACCCCCACCCCCCACAAACAAATGTGACAGTCACGTTAGGGAATCTGGAACATAAAAAATTGGCTAATGTGGTAAAATTATTAATAAGAAGATGCTTGGGAGGTTGGACTAATAAGAGTCTTAGTCATTTATGGATTTACATATAAAACATTTTATTTAAAAAAAATAACAAAATAAAAGTGGGTAGAGGTATGGCGTGTCATCCCTCGACAATTTGTGAATCACAGCATGCAAGACAAAAAGAAAGATAAGATGGTGCGTAATGCGTCCAGCAAAGGAGAGAGAGAGAGAGAAAGAGTGAGAGAGAAGAAGAGAGAGAGAAAGAAAGAAAGAGTGAGAGAGAGGAAGACAGAAAAAGAGAGAAAGAGTGAGAGAGAGAAAGAGAGAAAGAGTGAGATACAAGGAAGAGAGAAAGAGATAAACAGTGTGAGATAGAGGACGAGAGAGAGAGAAAGAGCGAGAGAGAGGAAAAGAGAGAAAGAAAGAATGAGAGAGAGGAAGAGACAGCGAATGAGAGAAAGTGTGAGAGAGAGAAAGGAAGAGATAGAGAATAAGAGAGAGAAAGAGTGTGAGTGACAGAAAGGAAGAGATGGAGAGGGAGAGGGAGTGTTGACACTGCGGAGAAAATCTTCACAGCTCACCTTTCTGCCACCGGTGTGTCTCCAACCACGTGCCGGGATATAATGCAGCCCTTAAGTTTAGTCATCTGAAACATAGTGTAGAAATAGTAATGGCAGAGTACATACAACTGCACACGCATAATTCTCTGTTTCATCCCTGCGCACTCAGGCTGCTGCACCCCATCGACTCCTGTCGCCCAGAGGTGTCTGTCTGGCCTGCGCACTCAGGCTGTTGCACACCATCGACTCCCACTGCCCAGAGGTGTCTGCCCACTGCTGTGCACCCAGGCTGCTGCACCCCATCCACTCTCAGTGCCTGGAGGTGACTGCCCATTCCAGCGCATCCAGACTGCTGCACCCCATCCACTCCCAGTGCCCGGAGGTGTATGTCCGCTCTTGTGCACCCAGGCTGCTGCACACTATCCACTCCCACCGCCCAGAGGTGACTGCCCGCTGCTGCGGAAACAAGACTCTCTGCTCACCTTCCGCCACCGGCATTTGTGAAAGAGGATGCACCACGTGCCGAAGCAACCTTCTCAGGCGTTGCGTACACATGGTAAACAGAGTTCACAATTCAGAATGTGTGTTGATTGTCAGGATCGCCACGCATCATCGCAGGCTGCACACGCGTTCAGCTCTGGTGGCACTGAGTGGCGGCAGTGCCGTGTTGGGGTGGGACGTCACTCCGTGAATGACAGCCTGTTAGACAAAAATAAGATTGTGCGGCATGCGTCCATCAAAGGAGAGAGAGAGACACACACAGAAAGAGTGTGAGAGAGGAAAGAGAGAGAGAAAGGAAGAGTGAGAGGAAGAGAGAGAGAAAAAGAAAGAAAGAGTGAGAGGAAGACAGAGAAAGAGAGAAACAGTGAGAGTGAGGAAGAGAGAGAGAAAAAGAAAGAAAGAGTGAGAGAAAGACAGAGAGAAAGAGTGAGAGAGACGAAGAAAGAGAGAAACAGTGAGAGAGGAAGAGAGAGAGAAAGAGAGAAATAGTGTGAGAAAGAAGAAGAGAGAAACAGAGGAAGAGTGAGAGAGAGAGAGAGAGAAAGAGAGAGAGAAAGAGTGAGAGAGAGAGGAAGAGAGAGAGAAAGAGTGTGAGGGAGAGAAAGGAAGAGATGAGGAGGGACAGTGAGTGCCCACACTGTGGACAAAACCCTCACAGCTCACCTTTTTGCCACTGTCATTTGAGATGTCATCAGTGATGTCACTGACCATGTCATGAGTGATGTAATATGTGACGTCATCCGCAGTGCATTGCGGGGGCGCGAGTTAAAGTTAGCTCTACTAATTATAACGTTCGAATTTCTCTGTTTTTGTACAAGTGAAATGACCAACTAACTATAATGTCCCTGAAACCTATGTTTTTTTCAGTGAATTTCAAAGGTTTTGTAAATGCTAATTTCTAAGTATAACGTCTGTAAAACCTATGGTTGGCATCAGCAGTGAGTGAATCTTGCTATTTTGTACGAAGGCCCATTAGGGGCGTTAATGATTTTGTAATTTTGAATTATTATTCACCACTACTGTTATTTTTACTTTAAGTGGTGATTTTAAGCAGGTCCTAAGGTGTTTATTTATTCACGAGGGCATTACAAAATGGCGCTGATGGATTTTGCTTTGGGACTACTGATAGCGATAATGCGATAGTCCCTTGTTTGTGTTGTTATGGGAAGTGACACTGTTTATATTGCATGAATTCCGGCGCATATGGTAAATATAGAAGAAGGCCGTTGCCGAAACGCGTCTGCTTGCTTGTGCGAGTGTTCTGACGAATAAAATTTCAGAACCGGCCCCGAGAGTGCTGTCTTCCTTGGTATCACCAGGAGTTGGAGGATAATTTGAGCGACATTGTGGTGCGGGAGCACCCCAGCATATGTGTAGCACCCGCCTGCGAGTGCACCGTTTTGGTGCTTTTGAGCGATAATTTGGATTTACGGAGCCCAGTCATAGTGGAATGAAGTGATTATCGAGGACTCGACGAGCTCAGGTGGCTCGCGCCCGGTGAAGGAGTGCACGGGAGAAGTCCGGGTAGGACGCCGGCTGGCTATTCTGACTTTTATTATTCCATTGAGACAAGGCGAGGGGGTTTTAAGCACATTAGACTACTGGCATTTGAGCCATATGAGTTAAGATGTTTTGTGAATCAGAGCGCTGGAAGGCTGCGTCCAACATGTTCAAAAGAAAGGAGGAGAGAGGGGTGTAGGAGAGTAGGGTCTGCTTTCTATGTTCACCCCCACTTTTTGCTTTTGCTTCACTGGTTTTCGACTTAGACATTGCTGTGGGCCTGCTAATCAGACCCACAGCCCAGCTGTTCTCTCTCTAAATTCACACTATGTACTTTAGGTACATAACCCAATTGGTAAGGATCACCTTCTAGGGCCCTGTACAGTGTACCTTAGGTACCCAGGGCATAGGTGTACCCTAGGCCTACCAGGGGCTGCAGCATGTATTATGCCACACCTGGCTGGCCTTCCATTATGACACAACTGGCTGATCACTCATCTGGGGCAAGATCGTGTAATCACCCCTTGCTTAGGTGTAGTATTCCTATACCTACCTTATATATAGACACATGGGTAACCTATCAGTCATTCCTATGGCAGGCCTTAACAATCCTGAAGGCAGAGTGCTTGGTAACATGTGAGATGGTGCTCTAGCTTGAGCTGAGCCTGTCTGCAGCTTTCGGAACCATGTCCTTATAGCTGTTCTATGATATCGCCTACCATATACTCTTAAAGTGCCTTATAATCCTCGCGGTTATGGTAACTATGGTTTGGCTTTATCAAAACATGTCGTGTAAGATGTCTAACACTTTGGAATACTACCCCCACACCATTTCTGGCGATGAGGATAGTATTCCTCCCTTCTAGAGGGAGAAGACATGTTGAAGACCTACTACCCTGTTAAAGTTAAACAAAGCCCCAGCATCACAAAATGGATGCTGCTGCCACAGACACAAGTCTGACCTCCTACTGCTGGGAGTCCTTCCAGCGAGGGAGGCTTGGAAAATAGGTTTCCTGCCATGGGAGGTGCTAGCACCACTCTAGACAGGACTTAGTGTATTGGGGCAGGGAGGGATGAAAGAAACGAGACACTGCCTGGGGCACACAAGGTGTCCCATGCATAGTCCGGTTCAAACCGGTGCTGGGGCACTCCAGCCCCAGTCCTGGCATGGAACTGGACAAAGGGAAGGGGTGTAACCACCCCCCTCCCTGGTCCCACCCATAGGAGGGACCTAGCAGGTAACCCAGCCCCCCAGATTAGTATAAGAGTGGGAGCTGAGTCCCTAGGACTTTGGATTATCCTGAAAACTGAAACTTGAACAGAAACTCTGGACCTTCGACATTCGACTACGGAAGAAGACTGAAGAATCTCCCTTGTGGCCAAGGAGTGGTCACCCTGTGCAAACAGGCACCATCAAGCGACCTGCCGTTTGCTTTGCCCAAAGTTCTATGAGGAACCAACTGCAGAGCCCGACCAGCGCCTTGACTTCCAGACTTCTCCGACCCTGTTCCACATCCACAGCAAAGCTGAGCTCCGTGGAGGCGACGAGAGACGTGGGACCGGCTACCTGGGAAAATTGACTACTAGCTTCCAGCGCAGCTTCTGAGGCATCCTCAAAGTTGTGCTCTGGGGATTGAGACGCCCCAACCCTGAGCACCATCTGCACTGAAGATCAGCCCTCCACACTCCATGAGTTCTGTGTGGGGCCCATCTGCATTTTCCTGCTTGACGCATCTGTCCAGTTGCTTGCCTGTTGGCTAGTAACCTCTGCGACGATGAACCCTTGACTTTTCACTGCTGGTTTGGCTCCTCCAGACTGGCCCTTGCTTCCCTGTGAAAGAGAAGCACCTCAGGCCTTCCTGGTCTGCAACAGAAGCGAATCCTTCATTCTGCGTGGGTTGCGCTTGCCAAGGCTTGTTGGGTCCAAACTCGACATCGATGCCGCCAACAGCAAGAGCCTTTGTGGGACAGCTCGCCTCCTGGTTCTGGTTGTCCTCGACGCCTCCTGGTACCCGTGGCTCCTGCGACAAGCTTCACCTCTTCACCTGCATCTTCACGACATAGTCTGGTTCCTTCCTGGTTCCTTCCCAGCTCCTGGCTGGGGACCTAGACTCTGTCCCCTCTGCTTGCAGGTATCCTCCTTCTTGATTCCATCCTTGGAATCCACCGGACACTCTTCACTGACTGCCTGTCAGCATCTTTTCTTCAGGCATCCATAGGAGTCGACGACGAAACCCGACGCAAGTTCACACCTATGCACCCGCAGCCCGTGGGCTAGGTAACTTGAGTACTCCGGTGCTCACAAGGGTATTGACTATCCTAGTGTCTAGTTTCCAAGTCTCTAACTCCTAGTTCCTTCCGAAGTGCCCTAAAACTCTTAATTTCTAAACATCACTATTTCTATCGACTTTACGCATTACGCGTGAGTGTTTCCACTCTGCACCTGAATCCCGTGGGCCTCCCACTGCCTAGCAACTGATAGGATAGTGTAGCCCCAGCGATTCCCTAGGCCTAGGCCTAACCTGTGTTCGTGACAGTGGTTCTTATACCACTTACTTAGTATATGGTTTGCGTGGCCCCTAGGGCCTAACTGTATTACTTACCTGTGTGACTTATGTATGCTTAAATAAGACTGTGTTGTACTTACCTCGAATCTCATAAAGAGTGCTGAGGGTATTTTGAGTAGAATAAATACATCCTATTTTTATATATATCTGTTGTGGTGTCCTTTCATTTGGTATTCAAGGGATTGCAAATGGTATAACAGCTGGCTTCACATGCCATACAGAGTTTAGCCTAAGACTGCTCTTGTCCATGCTACCACTAGGATAGCTGGTCTATAAGGTTGACTTTACAACCAATCACCATAAGGGTTGTTTGGACTGATACAAGGTGTTCACTAGAACTAGTGACATCATATATCAGGCCAACTTCTCACAAGGGGGAGTACGGCAAGAACCTGGGTGGCCTGATAAATCGAATTTGACCACCAAATGCACTGCGCTCGAACGGCTGTACGAGCGAAAGATAAGAAAATGGTGGAAAGGAACCTCGATACAGAACTATATAGAGGTAAACAGGGTCCCCAGAGGTCTCAGAATTTATACTGTACCGGCGTATGAGTCTCTGGACCCCCTGTTACTAGACGAATGGGCAGAACATACTGCTGAATCCTGTAAAGGTATGTTGCGAATCTTGGTTAAGTTCGCTTGGAGTGATCGGGAGAAAGCGCTGCATGACATTGAGGAGATGGAAGCAATATTAAAAAAAGAAGAGGATCAAATCAAGATATCAGAATTCAGAGAACAAATGAAAAAAACGACTAAAGTCGTATGAGGAAAAAATTGCGTAAACAGAGCAAATTTGATCGGGATGAAGAGGATTATGCTCAAGGGAGGGTTTTAACCTTCTCAAAGAAATACGACAACCCAAGAAAAGAACTTTTGAGTGATAATAAAGCACAAGGGCCAATAATGGCTGAGAGACCGGTTACCTCTGAATCTGATATTACTGAGAATGAATCTTCGGGGGATGAGAATCGTAGTACTCTGAGATCTGGCTTCATTCGTACTCCTTTTCGCGAGGAGTTCCAGCTTATTCGCCAGTCTTGGCAAAGAGGGGGCAGAGGCAAGCCGCCGGAATGGGCGGGAAGAGGAAGACAAGGAGGGGACAAGGGAGCCGCAAGAAGCAACCTATCCCTGCCAATTACACGGAGCAAGAAAGTCTGCAACAGGAAACGTCCATGATGGGTGACAATCTTACCATCATTAACCTCACCAAGAAACAATTGACAAACACCGAGGAGTCTGTGTTAAAGTTGGGACTGACGTTCTGCCCCCAGAAAGATATGGAGTTTACGCAAACACGTATAGACCTTTTCAAGTTCACTCGAAAACTGAGACTGCATAAGTATTTTAAGATCAAGCCTACATTGTTAAAATCAACAAAGAAAAATAATGTTCAACAAGAAACGGATGGCTTGGCAGGATAAGATCTTAATGCTATTATGGTGTTGGAAGAATTGAGAACAGAAGCACCAGAGAATGCTTTGACTTCTATGAGTCGATCACAGCAACTATCAGTGACAGGCATTCAACAAAGTGGCGGCTTGACGTTATTTAAGCCTGCTTCCCAGTTTTGTCCGCAGATGCCGCCAGATGCCATTGAGACCTTTGCGGATTCTGTAGTGAAGGATTTGGTTCAGCTACGACGAAAGCAGAGGTTTATGAATGATAACAGAAGAAACAAAGGGAACTTCTCATTCAAACAACGTTTGGCTTTCAAGAGCCTGAGTGAAGATAATGGAATTGTTTGTAAACCCTCGGGTAAGGGCGGAAACATTGTTCCTCAGACCAGGTGTAATTATGATAAGGAAGCTGTACGTCAACTCTCTAATCGGCAGAACTATGTTGTGATTAACATTAATGAGTATCATCAGAGTATTGTGGATTACCATTCAATAATCGCTAAGTGGCATGGAAAAGGATTTTTAGGGATGGATGAATTTCTGTTTCTAAGACGATTAAATTCAATAATCTCGACCTTTTATCATCTACCGAAGGCACATAAGAACAAGCTGGAACCACCAGGAAAACCTATTGTGGCCTCGCAAGGCAGTTTAACGGAACACATGTCGATCTATGTGGATTATTTTCTTTTACCTCTTGTAAAAGTCCTCAAATCGTATATTAGAGACACCAAAGATTTATTGGGTCATATTGCATCTATAAATTGGAAAGATAATTACAAATTGATGGTGCTTGATATTACCAGCTTGTACACTTCAATAGCACATCGAGATGGCTTGAATGCAATGAAATACTTCTTAGACAAACGTCCATTGAAGTATATGGAACACAATTCTTTGGTGTTAGAATTTGCTGAGTTCTGCCTGTATAATAATATCTTTCTCTTCCAGACCCAGATGTTCAAACAAATTTCAGGTACAGCCATGGGCAACTGCTTCGCCCCTAGCTACGGGAACTTGTTCGTGGGCTGGTGGGAGGAGCAGGTGGCCTGAGGCGCAGCCAATAGAGAATGGACAGATCGGGTGGTGGGCTGGTACCGATTTATTGACAACCTTTTTATTATCTGGGACGGGTCAATAGAAATAGCTTTAGACTTCATTAGGGTCTTGAACAAGAATGAAGTGAATCTGGAGTTTACAGGATCAGTCAGTGCTGACTCCGTGGATTATTTAGACCTCAATATATATGCGGAAGGAGGGAAACTGCAAACAAAGCTCTTCAGAAAGGAAACAGCAGGGAATTCTATCCTGCATGCCTCTAGCAGTCATCCGATTAATCTAGTGAGAAGTATCCCCTATGGGGAACTTCTCAGGATTAAGAGAAACAGCTCGGATGAAAATGAGTTTCAGGTGGCTCCTAAGGGTAGCATTAGACACTTTAGAGCACGAGGTTACAGTCAGAAGGTCCTTAATGAAGCAGACAGCAGGGCGAATTCCCTAAAGAGGGAAGGACTTTTGGTAGACAGAGACAAGCGAGACGCAGAATCCACTAAAAAGTGAAGGTAAATTTCGCCTTATAACTACATTTTCTAGGAATGCTAAGGACTTAAAGAGAATTTTGAGAAAGAACTGGCATATTTTGTTGACTGATAATGTGATAGGAGGGGATCTTCCATCTAACCCTCTTGTCACATTCAGGAAGGCCAGGGCACTGAAAAATGACTTAGTCCACAGTTATCTCACGGATACTCCTAGATAACCGTTTGGTTCAATGAAAGGGTTCTTCCCATATGGGAAGTGCAAAGCCTGCAGGGGGAGCAAGAGGGTCCTCACCTATGAGATCTTTGGTGTGGGTATCCGAAGGAGTATCACTAAGTTCCTGACTTGTACCACCCCCTATACCATCTATTGTCTAACGTGCCCATGCGGCCTACGTTATGTGGGCAGCACAATTCATCCTACTAAAATCAGGATTTTGGAGCACATGCGGGCAATAGCCAAAGGGGATGAGACTTACCCTGTTGCGCGACATTTTGATAAAGTACATCAGCGTAACAGGGATTTGCTCAGTTACTTTTGTCTAGATCATGTACCGAGTAATCCCCGAGGGGGTGATAGGATTTTAAGGTTGAGGAGGCTGGAGTCACAATTTATAATCGATCTCCAGACCAAAGCGCCCAGGGGTTTGAATAGTAGTGAGGAACTTGCTATACATCTAGGGGAATGATGCTGGGCTATGGGGATTGATCTATATATATATATATCACCATAATTCTCCTCCAAAAGAAAGAGCAGAGGCCGCACTGGGGAAACCAAGGAAACATCATTTATTCAGCAGTAACATCGGCGAATGCATTTCGGCTCCATCAGCCTTCATCAGCGCCAGGGATGTATGGGAGGCATTTTCAAAAAACATCACTGTATGAAGGTCCCGCCTCATGCTGATTGGCTTGGCACCGCTCCACCCCAATTACGTTGGATCACCTGTTGCAGGTCGCGGGTTTCTTGTGGCCTGCAAGTCCCAGGATGCATTGCACAACCAGGTAGGTAGTGCGGGGGTGTTGATAAAACCTTGTGGCTATGCGGGCTTTAGCGGGACAGTCTGTGATGCTGTAAATTGCTATACTCCTGTTATTCTGTTGTTGAATGAATGCGCCTCCTCTTCTCCCCAAACTGCACCAACCCACGGGTTCAAAAGTCCAATCGGCGGGGACAGAAATGGAAATCCACCTCGCCCAGCGTGAGGTTAATACCTCAACACCGCCCCTTCTCCTTCCGAACACTGGGGTGGATTCAAGTCGCTCCAATACCTCGGAGAACACAGGAAACGCTGCCGTAGCAGCAGCCAGTGAAGACAAGGACATCTTGTGGTGCAGGGACCTCTGGAAAGCGTCTCTGGCTGACGCTTGAAAATCACCATAATTCTCCTCCAAAAGTAAGAGCAGAGGCCGCACTGGGGAAACCAAGGAAACATCATTTATTCAGCAGTAACATCGGCGAATGCATTTCGGCTCCATCAGCCTTCATCAGCGCCAGGGATGTATGGGAGGCATTTTCAAAAAACATCACTGTATGAAGGTCCCGCCTCATGCTGATTGGCTTGGCACCGCTCCACCCCAATTACGTAGGATCACCTGTTGCAGGTCGCGGGTTTCTTGTGGCCTGCAAGTCCCAGGATGCATTGCACAACCAGGTAGGTAGTGCGGGGGTGTTGATAAAACCTTGTGGCTATGCGGGCTTTAGCGGGACAGTCTGTGATGCTGTAAATTGCTATACTCCTGTTATTCTGTTGTTGAATGAATTCGCCTCCTCTTCTCCCCAAACTGCACCAACCCACGGGTTCAAAAGTCCAATCGGCGGGGACAGAAATGGAAATCCACCTCGCCCAGCGTGAGGTTAATACCTCAACACCGCCCCTTCTCCTTCCGAACACTGGGGTGGATTCAAGTCGCTCCAATACCTCGGAGAACACAGGAAACGCTGCCGTAGCAGCAGCCAGTGAAGACAAGGACATCTTGTGGTGCAGGGACCTCTGGAAAGCGTCTCTGGCTGACGCTTGAAAATCACCATAATTCTCCTCCAAAAGAAAGAGCTGAGGCCGCACTGGGGAAACCAAGGAAACATCATTTATTCAGCAGTAACATCGGCGAATGCATTTCGGCTCCATCAGCCTTCATCAGCGCCAGGGATGTATGGGAGGCATTTTCAAAAAACATCACTGTATGAAGGTCCCGCCTCATGCTGATTGGCTTGGCACCGCTCCACCCCAATTACGTAGGATCACCTGTTGCAGGTCACGGGTTTCTTGTGGCCTGCAAGTCCCAGGATGCATTGCACAACCAGATAGGTAGTGCGGGGGTGTTGATAAAACCTTGTGGCTATGCGGGCTTTAGCGGGACAGTCTGTGATGCTGTAAATTGCTATACTCCTGTTATTCTGTTGTTGAATGAATGCGCCTCCTCTTCTCCCCAAACTGCACCAACCCACGGGTTCAAAAGTCCAATCGGCGGGGACAGAAATGGAAATCCACCTCGCCCAGCGTGAGGTTAATACCTCAACACCGCCCCTTCTCCTTCCGAACACTGGGGTGGATTCAAGTCGCTCCAATACCTCGGAGAACACAGGAAACGCTGCCGTAGCAGCAGCCAGTGAAGACAAGGACATCTTGTGGTGCAGGGACCTCTGGAAAGCGTCTCTGGCTGACGCTTGAAAATCACCATAATTCTCCTCCAAAAGAAAGAGCAGAGGCCGCACTGGGGAAACCAAGGAAACATCATTTATTCAGCAGTAACATCGGCGAATGCATTTCGGCTCCATCAGCCTTCATCAGCGCCAGGGATGTATGGGAGGCATTTTCAAAAAACATCACTGTATGAAGGTCCCGCCTCATGCTGATTGGCTTCGCACCGCTCCACCCCAATTACGTTGGATCACCTGTTGCAGGTCGCGGGTTTCTTGTGGCCTGCAAGTCCCAGGATGCATTGCACAACCAGGTAGGTAGTGCGGGGGTGTTGATAAAACCTTGTGGCTATGCGGGCTTTAGCGGGACAGTCTGTGATGCTGTAAATTGCTATACTCCTGTTATTCTGTTGTTGAATGAATGCGCCTCCTCTTCTCCCCAAACTGCGCCAACCCACGGGACTATATATATATTGGAGGTCAATCGGATCCCGCAAGGACTCTGTATCTTTATTACCCCCACATTAGCAAAACCGAAACCAAGAGTGCTGCAGGACTGGGTGGAAAACACCACTGCGTGTTCTAGGCGCATGCTGGAGATTTTAATCGCAAATGTGTGGGAGGAGCAGAAATCACTGCTCACACGGATACAGGAAGTCCTAAATGATCTCAAACAAGAAAAGGATCAACAGGAAGTTGATAAAATAATTAAGACCGTGGAGGACAAAATGAAAGCTTTTGAAAAGGATGTTGTGGCCAGAAAAGAAAGGACATTTCTGTGCGATGAGAGGGACTATGCTGATGGACGTACTAACTATTGACAAAAAATATGACAAAGTGAGAACAGAGTTAAGAAAAGATAAAGCTCTGGAATCACTGCAATTAAGCAAGGATGAGTACATTACAGATATAAGTTCGGACCAAGATTCGGTGGACAGCATAGCATCAGGCAGCTCTGAACAACAGTCTTTTTCCCGGGAACATTTTCTAATACAGAAAGAGAAAGAACACTCAATCAGGGGCAGGCCAAAAGGAAAAAGACAAGAAAACGCAGACAGAACCGGAAAAGAAACCTCAGGCGCCACCAACACAAGATCTACTGGCATGGGAACAAGACACAAGAAAACCGGGAACCAGTAATGGAGAACCACACACAAAAACTAACGATAATGAACCTGAGTAACAAAGTTTTATCCGATACAGAGAAAAATGTACTTGAATTGGGTCTATCTTTTTGTCCCGACAAAGGCCTTGACTATGCACAAGTAAGAGTTGAACGCAAATTGAAACTTTGTAAAATACATGCATCCAAGGAAGGAAATTTGACAACACACGCTAACCGTATTAATGATGACGAGATAGGTATATCGATCAGGGATATACCGGCATTACAACCATGACTGGTTTGGCCCAGGAAACATCTCTCACCAGTGCCAATATCGCTCTAGACCCCTTTAATCCCACACACACAATAGGAATAACCAATTTACTTGGTGTTGAAACTGACAAAACACCACTCACTGAATTTAGAGGTAAATCCAAAGACATACCTGTATTACCTAGAGATAACATAGACGTGTTCAGTGATCTAGTAGCTCATGACCTGATATGATGTAGTGCGGGAGTGTTTCTTGTAGCACTTCTTTTCTAATTTATCTAAAAGTAACTCATGCCCTCTTATATTATCAATAATATGGGGCAACACTTTTCCAATCTCTAGCAGAAACAAAAAAGGGAGGGTGTCGCCACGCTTAAGGGATATTTTATGAATTGCGTTTTTATTTGTCACCCCTTGATATATACAGCTTCAGTTTCCGAAGAAAGTATATTTGTAATTGCTTAACAAAAACTAGACTGAAATTTTTGCTGCGCAACCACAGCTCCCCGTCAGAAAAATTAACACCACATTATCAGTAAATAGTGCTCCTGGGAAGTATCCCACCTGCAGACTCAATAAACAGAAGACCGCAGCACACCCTGTTATTTTGCCACCATGATTTGTACACCCCACGCCAATTATATAAATGGCCCTTAAAATATATCGAGTTAATAGTGTTCCTACCCTCCCCGCTACTACTTTGTTTTCCCGTACTCCATTGAAGTGCGTCACAAAATGGTTCCCAACAGTGAACCGTTCCCAGCCAATAATGAGCAAACTTGTACTCGGAGCACTGTGGCCAAAAAAATTCCATGGTGTTCCGCAGAGGGGGAGGGAATCGATCCCAACACTTCTACTTTCAATGGTTTACAGCCAATGAACATTAAGCTTGGGAAGGTCCTGCTTTGAACACGTCAGCCAATCAGATGTCCCTGCTACTCCTTGAACGGGGAGGAAATGGCTGGCAACACTTCTACTTTCAATGGTTCGCAGCCAATGAACATTGAGCTTGTTGTTGGAACATCTCAGCCAATTAAACCTTAATTTTGTTCCGCGCACAGGAACAGAACACACCCTCCCACATAATATTAAATTTCATCTAAGAAAGTGACACTATCCGTGATAAAAGTGAACACCGCATTATAAGTAAACATTACTGCGCATTATATTAAAGGAAAGCTGCAATACGGCGCATTGTTATTTTTCCGATATGATTTACACAGCCTACTGAACATTGCTGCAATACCGCACATTCACACTACCTGTGTGTGCACTGTTACACAGCCTACTGAATATTGCCGCAATACCACACATTCACACTACCTGTGTGTGCACCCTACACACTGCTTGCCGCAAGAAGGCGCATTGTTTTCCCGACGGGATTTCCAGACCCAATGCAACCTTGCCGCAATGCCGCGCACCCTTGTTCTGCGGACGTAATTTCCACGGCCTACGCAACATTCAAACTCCCTGCCTCTGCACCATACAGACTGCTTAAACTAAGACCACAGTTTTCCTACTATACCCTCTTATACAATTATTCTCTTTTTTTCCGCTCTACGCCTTTCAACTTAGTCACAAACTGGCTGCCAACACTTCCTAGTTTCAACAGTTTGCAGCCAATGAGCCACATGCTCGTGCTCGTAACATCTCAGCCAATCAGATGTCAGAATTCTCAAATATATATATGGCAGCATACTTGAAATAAATTAATTTTGCACTTATCTGAGGTCTGTGTCCGTTGTTCATAGTATCGAGGAGGACTCCTGCGGTCTTAACGCGGTGGTGATGATGATGATATATATATATATATATATATTCACTTAAAAAACCATAGGTTTCACACACGTTATAGTTAGCTGTACATTTCACTCGTAAAAAACCAATGAAATTCCACGTTATAGTTAGATCAGGTAACTATAACTTGCGCACCCGCAATGCACTGCTGATGACGTCACATATTACATCACTTATGACATGGTCAGTGACATCACTCATGACATCAATGATGACATCTGAAATGACACATTGTGCATTGCGGTCGCGCAAGTTATAGTTACCTGATCTAACTATAACGTGGAATTTCATTGGTTTTTTACAAGTGAAATGTACAGCTAACTATAACGTGTGTGAAACCTATGGTTTTTTAAGTGAATTTCAAAGGTTTTTTAAATGCTAATTCCTAACTATAACGTGTGTGAAACCTATGGTTTTTTCAGTGAATTTCAAAGGTTTTTTAAATGCTAAGTTATGTATTTATTTTTAATTTTCGCCGTGCGGGCGCTGTGGGCACTCGGTGCGCTTCGCGCACCGAGCGCCCACGTTGCGCATTTCGTACCGTGCACGCCACGCCATTTTTTACAAAATATCAATTGTTTTTTTCTCCCTTGGGGGTCCTTAGATTTATATATTAAATGTGATTGTTAATTCTTGTTTTTTTTTAAATTTTTTTTTACTCCGCGATTTTTTTTTAAAATTATTAAATTTATCTTTCATACTTTTTGGTCCTTCGTGAACCCCCTGACGAATGCTAGGGGGTCTGCAACTCTCTTCGTTGCCCCCTTTTCATGTTATCAACCTTTCTTTTTCAGTGCAAGAGACAGAAAATAGCGGCGGACACTTCCTGGTTTCGACCGATTCGAATGTTTACTTTGATCTAACAACCAATCAGAATCGCGCTCGCGCACGGCACCGTATGCGTACGGTAAGCTTACCGTAAGCGCTCAGAGCGCGCCCACAGATATATATATTGATTTAAATGCTATTTTCTCAGGAAATACTGAACAGATTTACACGAGACCTTCAAAAGGCACATCCCTGACCTGAGGGCTACCTCTCTGCCAAATTTCACATAATTCTGTTCAGCCGTTCGGGCTGTAGCTCGGACTAAAGGTCCTATGGGAAAATGCATGGGGAAAACGCGTTTTGGGACCCCCCTTTTTTCTCAGCCCCCGCTTGACGAATCCCCCCGAGACTTTCAGGGTAGGAGCGGAGCGTAGCGCCCCATTAGTTTTGAAAAATTCGCGAGGATTCGTCAACCGGCGCCAAAGTTATTCCAAATAGAATTTTCAGATTTCCTATGGAAACACGGTCCTAACTATAACTATCTACTGGCGACCGCCAGTAGATAATATATATATATATATATACATATATATATATCGTGTAAACTCGTCTCTATCTTCCTGTGGTGGAAAAGACAAAGCGAACCCAAAACTTGCAATACTTCTTTTTCTTTATTGTGTGCCCAGCACCACCGCCATTACGCGTTTCGATCCTCACAGGGACCTTGATCACATGACACGCTACTAAGTACACTCACCACATTTAAAGTGACAATGCCTAATTCAAACAGCACTCTGTCATAGACATGGAAAAAATACCTTGTTTGTGTAGTGTGACGACATATTATGAATACAGCAGTTCTTAAATTTCAGACAATGTGCAAATGGATGCAATGTAATTAAAAATATAAATATATAAATATTTGTATTACATAGATTCTTTGTTAAACCCGGAAATAGTACCGGATAAAACCTACCCCTAATAAAAACGAAAAAATGCGTTTAAAAGGGATGTGACACATATGAATAAATATTTATAAATACATGTATACTAGTCAATAAAATGCATGAGCCTCAAAAGAATAAAATTATTAACCTTTAACATCTTGCTTCGATGTGGCTGCATTGACCAACTCGGCATCAGATATTGAATTACACCGAAATGAACTGTAAACAATGTTTTAGTATTGTAAGTTGACATCACACGATCAACGTAAATAGGGCCCAAGTGGGCAAATAATCCATGTTGAAGGTTAAAGTGCTAGTGCATTCAGAGTGTCACATTAGAAAGCCCTTAAATAAAACCCTAATGTGCAAAAATTATTATAACATAAAAAAAGTAAATCTAATAACCATATCTCGGGGTTACAACAGCATGAAAATATGGGTACTTTGTCTATTCCGCAAATGTGATAATTATTTTACAGATGCATATAGAAAACCTCACTGGAATTTAACCCAATAGGTGTTTTTGAATCCATATCAAGAATGTATTTAGTTTCCAGTTTTCTCAAAAGAATATCTTGATCCCCACCTCTTCTCAGTGGTGGAATTGAATCAACCACATAGTATCTTAGCTCACTTGATTTGTTGGCATGACGTTCACTGAAATGTCGAGCTACCGGATAAGTTGTATCACCATTGTTGATTGCGCGTATGTGCTGGAGTATCCTCTTCTGGACCTGCAGCCTCGTACTGCCCACATAACGCAGGCCACAAGGACACTCCAGCACATACACTGCAAACTCAGTTTTGCAAGTAAGCTTTTTATCAATCTTGATAGGCCTACTCTTAAATGGTGTAGTATACTCTGTCTTGCTGACACCATGTTTGCATGCTTTGCAGACTGCACATTTGATGAAACCAGGACTCAAAGTCAACCAATTTGTATTGAGTGATACTTCAGGACTACTAGTGACCAGTGTATCACCCATTGTGCGGGCTCTTCTAAATGTTAGATTTGGGGACCTTGTTAGTCTGTCACCCAACACTGGATCATTCCTCACTAATTCCCAGTTCTTATTGACTATTTTCCTGATGGTTTGATGTTGATTACTGTACGTCAATATAAGTCTTGTCGTCTGTACTGCCTCTGATTGGTTTTCATTAGGAGTTTTACTCGCCAGTGCCTTAGATCTGCCCTGCTCGTTGACCTTAGCCATAGCTTTATCAACTACACTAGGGGTGTAACCTCGTGTAATGAATCTTGCGCGGCACTCAATCTGTGCTCGACTACAGTCCTCTTCTGTGCTACAAATTCTCCTGATTCGCAGCATTTCCCCAAACGGGATGCTGCGAATCAAATGAGCTGGATGATGGCTTGATGCATGCAACAGTGAATTACCTGCCGTCACCTTCCTATGCAATCTAGTGTGCAGCTGTGAATTTTTTATGAAAATTTCAACATCCAAAAAGCAGATTGACTCTCGGCTTAACTGACCTGTAAATTTCAAGTTTAAATTATTATCATTGATTTGCTCAATAAATTGCTGGGCCCCAATCTCCGAGCCCTTCCAAATAATGAGCAAGTCATCTATGTATCTGTACCAGCGAATTATATGGTTGGTCATGGTCGCCTCATAGGTTGGCCTGAGGACCTGTTCCTCCCACATCCCCATATGCAAGCAAGCATAGCTAGGGGAAAATCAGGCTCCCATAGCCACGCCCCTAATCTGCTGGTACACTTGTTTTTGGAACAAAAAAGAATTGTTCTCCAGACACATAGTTATGACATCCAATAACATCTTATTATGTTCAAAGAAACAAATGGACCGTGAATTTAAAAAATGTTCTACTGACTTGAGACCATCTCTATGGTGGATACTCGTATAGAGTGATGAGACATCAAGAGATATAAGCAAAAAATCATCATTCCAAACCACGTCCTTCAATTTGCGTAATAGGTCTCCTGTGTCAAGTATAAAGGACGGTAATAACCTCACATGTTCCTGTAAAAAGAAATCAACATATTTACTAGCATTCTCCATAATACTATTACATGCCGAAATGATAGGCCTGCCCGGTGGTGTATGTACATCCTTAGGAATTTTTGGTACAAAGTACACCACAGGCATCACAGGATGTTCATTTTTTAGAAAACGAAATTCTTCCAAGGACAGGAGACCTGTACTCTTCCATGCCAGTCATTTAGTGTGAAAACAGTTCCAAGAAACTTTGACAGATGTCATATCACTGCATCTATAGCAATCTTTGTCATTCAGTTGATTCAGGGCCTCCGTCATGTACATATTACGGGGCCATAAGACAACGTTGCCACCCTTATCGGATTGTCTGATTATTACCTTGTTGTTAAGTCACAGTTTTTTCATCAATTTAAAATAGGAGTCATCATGGGCAGTGTAGCGTTTTTTAATGTCCCCCTGTTTTTTATACAGATTTTTGAGTTCTTGTCTCACTTTATCATGAAACACATCAATATTGTCTCTTACCATTACCGGACAGAAGGTAGACTTTGGTTTGAATGAGGTCAAATTACCCGTGTCTTGTCTATTTGCTGAAAAATTACAAGTGGCCTCAATGTTTTCATCCTCTCTTTGTAATTCATGAAGATCTTGCAGTAACCTGGCATCGCCTGCTGTTATCATTGGAGGACTCATGCTTATATTGGTTGTCACCACGTCTTGTTTTCTTTTCGGGGGACCTTGCATCATATGGAATTTTTGTAATTTTAACTTGCGCACGAATTTTTTTTTTTTTTTTAAACAATGGCCCGAAAGCTTTGAGAGAGCACTCGACGGGTCACCGCCATTCGGCTTAACACTTCAATCCGCCTCAGTTTCCCAGTATCAGTTCATTAGCCGACGCGTTTCGAGGTCTCACACCTCTTCTTCATGGGCTGCTTCATACAACTGACGCAGTGAATGCTCGCATTTTAACCATATTTCATGCTTTAATTTGATTGGTTGGCCTTTTGTGGGCTCCGTTTGGTACGTTAATGCTGTAGAGCATGTTGGGACATGTAGTCCAATGCGAGTCCAATATAACCTTTAGTAGGCTCAGTACGCAACTTGTAAGTATTTAAAAGCATATTTAGTTCCTTAGTAGGATTATGGAATGCTGGGGCGGAATTTCTTCAAGAAGGCTTCCCGTGCTGACTTGATGCGGACATAGTTCCACTTCAACAGCCTCTTTAAATTGACAGATGGTGCTCACATTAATTAACACGGCAGCCCTGTCGTGGAGGAATGCACCATCACGAATGAGAGAGGCTGCTGGTGGGCACTACATCCATGCCTGTTGCAGCACAGCAAGTGAGGTAATTTTAACCAGCTCTGTACTCTGGGTACCACTGAAGAAAATAATGGATTTTAAAAGCGTGAATGGTTAAACAGAACCTACTAAAGGGTGTGATTGGTATTGAATTGAACTACCTATTCCAGCATGCACTGAAAAGAAAAACGCACTGAGCAAA
Source organism: Triturus cristatus (assembly GCF_964204655.1). NCBI lineage: Eukaryota > Metazoa > Chordata > Amphibia > Caudata > Salamandridae > Triturus > Triturus cristatus. Next base: position 316,638,403 of record NC_140586.1, on the reverse strand, counting down.
GCAATTAATGAATGACATGCAGCTGAGAATAAATTCAAAGCTCTCTGGAAACATTCAGAATTTGTAAGTCGCCTATGAAGAAAAGGCAGGAGCCTTGAAACGCATCAGGCGCTATGAACTCTTACTGGAATGCAAATGCTGGTTCCTTTGTGAAAATAAACCTCTCGGTTTTCACTTGCTGTCGAGTGCATCCTTAAAAGCTGTTGGGCCTTTGAAATACATATATATATATATATATTATCTACTGGCGGTCGCCAGTAGATAGTTATAGTTAGGACCGTGTTTCCATAGGAAATCCGCAACATTCTATTTGGAATAACTTTGGCGCCAGTTGACGAATCCTCGCGAAATTTTTAAAATAGGTGGGGCGCTCCGCTCCTACCCTGAAAGTCTCGGGGGGATTCGTCAAGCGGGGGCTGAGAAAAAAGGGGGGTCCCAAAACACGTTTTCCCCATGCAATTTTCCATAGGGACCTTTAGTCCAAGGTACAGCCCGAACGGCTGAACAGAATTACTTGAAATTTGGCAGAGAGGTAGTCCTCAGCTCAGGAAGTGCCTTTTGCAGGTCTGGTGTCAATCTGTTCAGTAGTTCCTGAGAAAATCAAAAGTAAAATCATATATATATGTGGGCGCAGCCTAACCTCACATCTCATCCTGAGATCTGATTGGCTGTCAGCACTTCATCCAAGAAGTGTTGGCAGCCATCTTGGGACCAATATACATGATAGCACCTCATTAAAAAGCATTGCAGTTAATAGAAGGTTTTAAGACTTTAGTTACATTATAAATCATTTGTTGATGGTACCATACTCATTTTAGGAATTGTGGTATGTTCTAAGGTGATTTCACCATGTGAAAAAGCCTTCTGCTGGGATATCATGATTGAGAGAAAAATATTTTCTCATGCTTTTCCCACAGAGGTTTGGAAGGTGATCTATAAGCTAAACTGAGAGCTTATTTTCTGTAAATTCACATTATCTTTCTCAGTCATGTGAGAATGAAGTCTGACATTCTCAGTAAAACATGTACATCCAACAAGGGCAGAGACTGTCAGTTGATTCCTTTGTGTTCTACTGCAGCTTCCCAGAGTGTTCCAAAGAACAACTAGAGCGCTAACAGTCCTACTTATAATAAACGTATGGCACACCTGAAGTCATCTTGCTTGGATTAAAGTGGTAACTCTTAAAACATTTAATTAAAAGGAACAAAATGAGGGGGTTCATTTTTCCATAACAAGTATGATTAGTGCTGCAGAAAGAAAAACTAGGGCACATTTTGACATCTGAAATCCTCTTTTATTTCATTAAAAAATTCTGACATGCAGACTGAAACATGCACTTTCAATACCAGCAGCAGTTTTCCCTGGTGAGCATTAGCTTTACTAGAGTGATCTAATGAGCAAAAAGAGTGCTAACATTCTGAATTTCTGGCAAATGTGTGACACATCTGAATGCCTTCTTGATGGAATCAAAGTAAAAAACTGAAAGTATTTCCTACTGAGGAGACTGCAGTAAATGAGGAAATTAGGAAACTTCATAACAAATAAGTCTCCCAAGATGGCCACCAGAAACAAAAGAGCCCAAATGTAGCCCAAATATCACCCAGATGTAGCCAAAGTATAGCCCAATGACAGAATGTCCCAGAGTGTTCTTAAAAATACCTAGAGCGCTTACTGTCTTCATTATGACAAAAGTATGGCACACCTGAAGCCATCTTGATTGGAATAAACTGGTAACACTTAAAACATTTAATTTAAAAAGGAACACAATGAGGGGGTTCATTTTGCCATAGAAATTATGATTAATTTTGAAGAAAGAAAATGAGGGCACATTTTGAGTGACTTCTCAAATCCTCTTCTATTTCATTAAAAAATTCTGACATGCAGACTGAAACATGCACTTTTAATACCAGGAGCAGACTTCCATGGTGAACAGTAGTTTTACTACAGTGATCTAATGAGCAACTAGAGTTCTAACTTTCAGAATTTATGGCAAATGTGTGACATATCTGAATACCTTCATGATGGAATCAAAGTAAAAAACTGAAAGCATTTCCTACTGAGGAGACTGCAGTACATGAGGAAATTAGGAAACTTCATAACAAATAAATCTCCCAAGATGGCCACCGGAGACAAAAGAGCCCACATGTAGCCCAAAATCACTCAGATGTAGCCCAAATATAGCCCAATGACAGAAGTGTGCAAAACACTTATTATTTTGTGTTTTTGCAGTGTTATATAGTGCAGACTTGTCAGGTATTGGAGTGCTTTACATGAGCATTGGTTACATCACACAATAACAAATTCATTTTGGTTGTAGACATGGGCAGACTAAGTGATTTGACCAGAATCACAGAATGTCGAGCTGACGCAGAAACGCCAACCTGGTTCCCCAGTTGCAAAGTCTGCAGTTCTGGAAGTAACACCACATCCTCTCCCCTAAGTGCAACATTTAATCAAGTGGTCAACTGGATAAAAAAACATAAAGATAACAAATAATTTAAAAGTGCTTTGTCGCTATTTGAAAACTCAGAAAATATGTCCTTATTTTAGTCTTTTAGAGCCCTAACCATAATTTTGATGCCAATAAGACCCTCTCATATATGTAATTTCTAAAGGAAATGCTCTAGGTATTACAGTTTTGATTACATCAAGATGACGTCAGGCGTTCCACACTTTTGTAATAAATATAGAATGTTAGCAATCTAGTTGTTCATTAGGATACCGTTGAGAGGCAGAGGCCAGGGGCATGGACTCTGAAAATTGAAGGCAGGTAGGAGGGTGCAAAGGCAACAATTTAACCACACTGAGCAGGCAGGAAGGGCCGTGGCAGCACAACAGACTATGGAGGGCAGTGGAAAGGGGGGCAGGGGCAACAAACCAACAATACAGGACTTGCAAGAGAGGCTGTGGCAATGTAATAGACCATTGTGGGCAGAAGGAAGAGGCAATGGTAGTACAACCATACATGCCAACAGACCCGATTCAGCCAGGAAACGTCCAATGTTTTTAAGCTCAAATGGGCTTTATTTGATCTGTCTCCTGTCTACAATTTCCTCTTTTTCAATGTAACTCAAAGGGGAAAATCAATACCCCAGTTTTTTTCAAAATCTCCCTCTTACCAAGTTCAAAATGTTCGCAAGTATGGTACATTGGATTGCTGGAGCAGGGTTTTCTGTTGAAAATTTATCGGGTTTTAAGCTCCAGTTTTGTCTATAAGTCGTGACTAAAATCACTAATTTGTAATCGATAATTATTGGTTTTGTGTGAAAACATTTACTAACCAACATGGTTAACCTAAGAAACTACACGTGGAAAAGCATATATGTTGCTTAATAATAAATGTGCAGGTTTAATTAAATGAATGTTGCTGAGTGCTGTTTGTTTTAAAGCACAAAATGCCACTGAAATAACGTGTACTAATGCTTCATTGTGTTGCAAAAGGCTAGATAATTACATACACATAAGGGTATTAGTGGGGTTAACATTGTTCAATCACTATGCTGTGGTAACGTTGTTTTTGTCTCTTTTAATTAAGATGGTCCGTTTTGGCCTGTAACAAAATGGCTGACTTTTACAGCCTGCACTCGAGTGACCGAATTTTGATGAGAGGGCCTTGCTGAATATGGTTGACAGTCACCTGACCATGGCTTCTGCTGGAGTTTTGAAAGTTTCCGTGATGACAGCGACTCCAGGCAAGCGTCCAGATAACCTTGGAGGAAAGAAAGCCACAATGAACTCTGTGATTACAGCGGTGGTTTCACTATGGTTCCGAGGAAATGTGTTCACGAAAGTAACTTTTGCAAAACTTGAGTTTCCTTCTTCCGTCTTTTTATTTTTGTGATTTTTCTGAGCGGAGATTTTCCAAATGTAGCGATGCTACATCCTTTCCTGCTCGCTCTGCTCAGTGGTTTAACGGATATTCAGAACATTTTATGTTGCTCTATTTTGTAAGTTTTGTTATAAATATTGTTAGACTAGGGAGGGTCTAAGGCCACTTCTTCCCAAACCTGCGTTGGTGAGGATCGATGCTGTGAGGACGGCGACTCGGGAGACTTTACTGAGAGACCTGTCCTGACCCGTTTATGACATTTAGCTAGAATAGGTAACTATGAGAATAATGATTTTTGCTAATGTTTGACTTTCATTTGAACTAATTTAGATAAAATATCATTTATGAATTACAGTGTTGGTGGTTATTTCTTGTCGATTATTGAGTTCTCTAATGTGATTATTGGTGTTTAAATCATGACTCAGGACAGTAACAAACTGATCACATTGGCCTCACTGTAGATGCAGGGTGTTTAGGAGTTTCTCTCTTGTTCAGTGCTGATAGAGTAATCGAGTGTATGTTAGTGAAATGGGCCCAAGCGTATGATGAGTATATGTGCGTGTATCTGTGAAATTACTCTATCCGTGGAAGTAGGGAGAATTTGTATGCCCTGATCTGCAGCAATTTCCTGGTAGCAGAGTAATGGTTTTGATTATTGTCTTGATCTGATTAGATTGCTTGTACATTGGCTTTTGATTCATTGATTTATTGATTGATGTTGGTATATGTACTAATACTATATGTTGAAGTCGTCGTGTTGAGTTCTATGTAGTGCTTCTGGAACTTGGGAGCTGATGGCAGTTCCGTAGTAGGGCAGTGGGAAGTATATGCTGCTCTCGGGAAAGACGGGATTGTTGGTCCTGTATGTATGCAGGAGAAATGTGTGACAATTGAAGTTGCGCGTCACATTGTCTGGGTTCGGAATCAGTGACATCGTCGTGTGTTACTATTAGGGACATATCTTTTGGTATAAAAGGAGTGCGTATGGTAGCGAAGGTTATCTGTGAAACTCTGGTCTTAAGTCCCAGGGAACCGTAAGGTTTGCCGTTAAAGCTTACCGCTGGAGAAGTAATAGGTATTCTCTGAGCTTGTTTGAAGGACTAGGCAGAGGTAAACACTGCTTGGTTAATGTATGTTATAATTCTGTAGTAGGACAGACTGTTTGCTGTTCTCGGAAAAAGCAGGATTCTGTGTGTATGTACTATATTTTTCCTTGTATGAAAGTGCGTGAATGTATGAGCATTTAATTGATTGTAAGACTCTTTGGAGCAGTCCTAGAGGAAACAGTTAATGGATGCATGTTAGAAGGGCAGAGTAGAGGGATGTGCTACTGTGTCGACGAGAGTATTAATTCCGTAGTGGAGCAGAAGTGAGTGCTGTTTCAGGGAAAAACGGGATTCTTGTGAAAAAGATTTCTTTACTATTCTGTGATTAGCGAAGCAGACAATGGAAATGTTTATATGTTGTAACTAATAGATTTTGTAGAAATATTAAACGAAGTCTACTAAGGAGATTTTGTAAAGGAGGGGTAGACGAGTGACAGGAGACAGAGCAGAAGCTGCAGTCAGCGACTGGTGACGTCAAAGAGACCGCGCTCTGATTGGGTAGTGAATCAGAACAGTGTTCGCGCTGGGATTGGTGCGTTGGTGTGAGCCGCGCAGGGATTGGAAGGAGTACAGGGTGACGTAGACGCTCCAGGATTGGTGCGTTGGTGTGAGTCGCGCTGTTATTGGACGACAAATTGTACCGTACAGTTGCGTTACAGAAGGGATTAGAAGAATTTGGTAAACGCTAAAATGTATTACCAAGAAGAGAAAAAGAAGAAATCCTTGTTCGGAAAAATAAAAAGATGGTTCGACAAGGATAAGGACTTTAAAACAAGAGAAGGTGAATTGGTACCTCCAGCGAAAACACCTGCATCCTTTATGGTTGCGAAATATGGGTATCATACCTGTGTTTGGTTAGACAATTGGGTTAGGTACACTAGAGAGGATGGTGTTTTGGCTTTCCCGGAACATGGTTCATTTAATATGGCCGTGTTGAGAAATTTACGGGAAAAGATGTTGTGTCTTGACCCAAGACCAAGGCCGACACAGTTTGAGGCGCTGGTGGAATGGGAAGATGAAGTACATGAGCGAGAAAAACAGAGGTCTGGAGGCAACTATAGGTATATGTTAGGGAGGAAATATGATCATGAAACTCATCATGATCGAATGAGGAGATGGCGAGATGCTAGCATGACAGAAGGATTATATCCTATGAGGGCGATTGAAGAGAAGGAAGAAAGAAAGGAAACAAGAGGGGTACCAGAAGCAGAAGTGAAAAGGTATAGAGTCAATGACTATGAAGATGAGGTCTTGGATGACATGATTTACAAGAGACCACCTCCATATAGACCAGAACCAGAAGAGAGCACACCAGTTGCTACTCCAATAAGAGATACTTTGCGTATCATTGAGACAGAAGTTGTGACACCTGATTTAAAGGGTGGTAGCTCTTTCAGAGAAAAAGAGAGAGAGAATCGATGTGGTGACGAGAATACGAGAGAACTAGCCAGAACTACATCTGAACTGACTGAAAAGATTAGAGAGCTGACGAAGAATTTGGAAGCTGTTACGGTGCCTGTAACCATAGGTCCGGTTATGCCTATTTTTGATAAGCAGAGGACGAGTGAGAGTGGTTTGATGGTTCCATATGTTGGGAATAAATTAACAAATTTGGCTGGTCCTTCAGGAGAGACAGGAATAAGGACAGAAAATAATGATTTGAGACAAACAAGACGGGACACATGTAGTGGAGGATTAGAGGTGCAGTCTAATTCCAGAATGGATACTAGTGATACTAGTTGTTCAGGGATGCCGATTTTGGAACCACAAAGAATGCCAGAGAAAGTGAGTGCAGTGAAAAAGTCTACAGAAATAACAGCTGAAGATTTGAATGATTGGTTGAAAGTTCTTCAAAAGAAGGATAAAGATTCACAGGCAATTGATGTAGCTAGGTTACGCATTGAATTGGAGGAGCTTGTTGCAGGGACAATTTCTACAGACATACTCAAAAACCATCATGATGGAGAATTGTTATTCATGTGCAAAAGCATCACTTGGAGGGTTAAGAATACACATGAAAGGTTAAGAACAATAGCGAGTGAACAGGGAGTTGACATGGATAAGGTGAAAGTTTTGCAGAAACCTTACAGGGTGGATTTCACGTATAAGGATATTGAAAATCTAAATGGTGCTGGCAGAACAGGGCAGATTAAAGAGATGATTGCCTTATTACGAAAATGGGGTGATGTAGAAAGATGGAAGGAAAGGTGGTATAAGAAAAGAGAAGAATCAGTGGACAGGACTTATTCAGCATTTCCTGTGAGAGAAAAAGAGAAAACAGTGGATGCTTATCCTATGAGAGAAATACCTGGAGGAGGATATTTACATGTTCCATGGACCAGGCAGGATATTTTATCATTTACGAATGATTTCCCTCGACTGAGAGAAAAGCCCGTCGAGTGGTATAGGCAGGGAGACAGATTTGTGAAATTGTCGAAAGTGCTGTGGATTGATCTGAATAGTCTGTTTGATATAATTGTTCCAGCAGACTTGTGGGCTGAGTGTAAAATAGTTGTAAATTGGCCTACTGAGGAATATCCAAGAGATCAGAAAACAGGAGCAACAGATCCAGAAGTAATGAAAAAATACGATCAGGTGATTGTATTCCTGAAAAATAAAGTACCTCCAAAAGAGACAGACTGGGTTAAAATAGACCGAACACATCAGGAAGCGAAAGAATCAGTTCATGCTTTCTATGAGAGGCTGATACTGGCTTTCAAACAATTCAGTGGGGATGAACACCTGGGTGACAAGGATTTGAGTCAATTTGTATACAGATTTGTATATGGCCTGAGACCTGAGATTAGTGAGAGAATTCGTGAGCATACAGTGGATTGGCAGAGTAAGAAAATAGATGAGATCCTGAGACATGCAAAATATTTCAGTGATGAAATTGAAGCAAAACAAAGAAAGCTGAAAGAAAAGGCTATGTGGGCACAGGTGAAAGTTGCGGAGAGACAAGAAGCACAGTTGGTGGAACAGGCAAATAATCCAGGGAATAGGCCCAGATATGTGGGGAAAGGAAAGGGAAATTTAGATGAGGCAAAGAAAAAGTTCCCTTGCCACAACTGTGGTCAGCTGGGACATTGGAGATCCGAGTGTACCAATCCACCATTAGTGAATAATGAAAGTAAACCCTTAAATCAACAGGTGCAGTCTGAGGGGTGTAATCAACAGCAGCAACAGCAGAAGGTTATTAAACAGCAGAGTCAAGAGCCAAGACCGCCCTTGCCGCAGAATAGAGGGTCTCAAAAGTACAATCAGGATTCGGGATTCTACAATGATGAGCAGGTAAACAAACCAAGGCGTTCTAACCCGATACAACAGTATTTGTTAAAGAATGAAGGGAGTGAGTCCGAAGGTGATTATTGACGGTGCCGAAGAGAGGAGGAAGAGTGCATACTTGGTGCAACTCTAGAAATAGACCAGGCAGGACCATTTGTAGATGGGAAAATAAATGAAGAAGGTGTTACTTTTTTAGTGGACACAGGAGCGACGAGATCAACTGTCAGGTCAGTAGATATTAGAAATCTTCCTCTCTCGGATGAAGCAATCCAAGTAGTTGGTGTAGCGAATACACAAATCAAGACACGTCTTACTGAACCAGTAAGGGTAAGAATAGGGAAGTTTTCAGACATGCACAGATTTGTGGTCTGTGACACTAGTCCAGTGAACTTGTTAGGCAGGGACCTGCTGTGCAAGATGAATTGTACAATTTTTTGTACACCGGATGGAATAGCTTTTGAAACACCAGATGAGGATGTTTTGTACCGAATGACTCTAGATAATAGAGAGAGTGAAATGGTTGGTACATATGCTGTGTTTAATCCAGGGGACTTGCCTCAAGAGCTGAGAGACACAGTGAAAAGAACAGTTTGGGATTTTACTGGAGAAGTTGTGGGATTGATGAATAATGTAGATCCTGTGAAAATTTCAGTGAAAGAGGGTATTACTTATCCTAATATCCCTCAGTACAAAATGACACCAGAAATAATTGAGGGAATAACTCCTATTATTGAGAAAATGATTCAGCAAGGAGTTTTGAGAGAACTACTTAGTAGCCCGTGTAACTCACCGATCATGGGGCTAAAGAAGCCGAATGGGAAGTTCAGAATTGTACAAGATTTGAGAAAGATTAATAAAATTGTGGTGGCATGTTGTCCCGTTGTGACGAATCCGTCAGTGATTTTGTATCAGATTCCACATGATGCTGAATGGTACACAGTGATTGATTTGTGTCATGCTTTCTTTTCAATTCCATTGCATCATGACAGCCAGCCGATTTTTGCATTCCGGTTTGGCCAGCGTATTTTAGCATGGTGTCGTATCCCACAGGGGTATACAGAGAGTCCTTCGATATTCAATCAGTTGTTGAAAAAGTCGTTGGAGAGTTTGATCATGCCTGAGAGCTCAGTGCTAGTGCAATATATTGATGACTTACTTGTGGCATCAAAGACACGTGAAGCTTGTGAAGTAGATACCATAGGTTTACTGAATCATCTGGCAGATGGAGGGTTAAAGGTATCTCCAGCCAAACTGCAATTTTGCAAGAAAGAGGTGCATTATCTTGGACACAATATTGAGAAGGGTCTGAGAAAGGTGACTGATGACAGAATCAAAATTATCAGGGGAATGAGAGCCCCAAGGACCCAGAGAGAAGTGAGGATGTTTCTAGGGATGGTGGGTTATTGTCGTCAGTGGATTAGTAATTTCTCCCTGATAGCAAAGCCACTGGTTAAGCTGACAAAAAGTGAGGTGAAAGACCCATTGGAACTAGATGGAGAACAAATGGCAGCATTTGAAGAGTTGAAGAGCAGAATGTGTGAAGCCCCTGCTTTGGGAATGCCAGACTGTGAAAAAGAGTTTGAGTTGTACTGTAGTGAGAGAAATGGATGTGCACTTTCAGTGTTAATCCAGAAGCATGGACAACTGAGAAGGCCTATTGCGTACTTCTCATCGACACTTGACCCTGTAGCTGTGGGTTTGCCAGGTTGTCTGAAATCAGTAGCTGCTACATGCAGAAGCTTGGAACAGAGTGAGGGAATAATAATGGGATATCCTGTAAGGGTATTCGTACCTCACAATGTGGCAATTCTTTTGACGAGAAGCAGAACTCAATATATGTCACATAGTCGGCTGACTAAATATGAGAAAGTCATTCTGGGAGCATCAAATGTGACTCTTGAGAGATGTGTGAATGTGAATCCAGCAACATTGTTGCCAGATACTGAAAACGTGGGTGTAAAGAACGAAGATGATCATAATTGTTTGGATGTGCTTGATTTTTGTACAAAGCCGAGACCAGACATAAGAGATCTTCCATTGCCTGAAAGTGACCATGTGCTGTTTGTGGATGGATCATGTCTGAGGAATGATGATGGTGTACTGTGTGCAGCATATGCAGTGTGCAAAGTTTCTGAGGTTATGGAAGCATCACCATTGAAAGGAGTGAAGTCTGCTCAAGTTGCTGAATTAGTGGCATTGACGAAAGCTTGCGAGATTGGAAAGAATCTGAGAGTGACTGTAATGACTGATAGTCAGTACGGATTTGGAGTCGTGCATGATTTTGGCCAGCTTTGGCTACAAAGAGGTTTCTTGACGTCGAGTGGGACTCCAATAAAGAATGCTGAAGTGATTGGGAAATTACTTGAGGCGATACAGCTGCCTAAAGAATTAGCAGTTGTAAAATGTGCTGCTCATGGACAAGGAGATGATTTTGTTACACTTGGGAACCGTTTTGCAAACGACATTGCACAGTATTGTGCTAAAAATAATCGCTCGATTAACAGGGAATGAGAAAGGGAAATGTCTTTGTGTTCTGTGATGTTTACTATGTCCTAGAAACGTGGGATGAAGTGAAACAGTTGCAGGATGAGGCAGGCAAAGAAGAAAAGAAAGATTGGATCAAGGCAGGTTGTGCCCCAAGGGAAACAGATCATGTCTGGGTCTATAGAGATGGTAGACCAGTCATGCCTAACTCTATGCTGTCGACAATGGCAAGAATGTATCATGGCCAGGGACACTTGGGAAGGGATGCGATGATCAGGTCTTTTAAGCAGACTTGGTATAATGCAAAGTTCAGGATGATTGCAGAAAGCACCTGTCAAAGATGTTTGATTTGCCAGCAATTTAACACTGGGAAAAAGACAGTGGTGAGTCTGGGAACGATAGGCAGAGAAGGTGGTCCTTTTACGAGGATGCAGATTGATTTCATTGAAATGCCCCAAGTGAACAGATTGAGGTATGTTCTAGTGGTAGTCTGTTTGTTCTCGAGATGGGTGGAGGCCTATCCGACTAGGAGAAATGATGGAATAACAGTTGCAAAGTTACTGTTAAGAGAGTTGATTCCTAGGTACGGGTTTCCAGTAACGATTGAGTCTGATAGAGGTGGACACTTCTATAATGAGCTCATGAGTTTGATTTGTGAAGCATTGAGCATACAGCAGAAGTTACATTGTGCATACAGACCAGAGGCTTCTGGCGTGGTGGAGCAGATGAATGGCACAATCAAAAACCGGATTGGTAAAATGTGTTTAGCCACTGGAATGAAATGGCCCGATGTCTTGCCTCTAGTGCTAATGACTATCAGATCTACCCCAGATAGAACTACTGGTTTGAGTCCACATGAGATTTTGATGGGACGCGCAATGCGACATGCATTTGTGCCTGTCAATAAGTTGATGACAATAACTGATGACATGATTTTAGATTACTGTAAAGGCCTGGCTGACGCAGTTCATTCTGTGTTTCACCAGGTTGGAGAAGACGCTACGACACTTGAGAAGAAGCAAGCTCATGATCTGAGTCCAGGGGACTGGGTGAGGATTAAAGTGCACAGAAGAAGGAATTGCTTGGTGCCAAGGTGGGGAAGGCCAAGACAAGTTATTCTGACTACGACAACTGCAGTAAAGTGTGCTGGTGTGAAAAACTGGGTGCATGCAAGTCATACTCTGAGAGTTCCAAATCCAAAGGATGGGACTGGTAAGGAGTATTTTGAAGAGTCAGATTCCAGCGATGATGAAGAAACTGAGTCAGTGAGAAGAAATCAGAATTCTGGAAGAGAGTCAGAGGAGGCTTCAAGGGGACCATTGAGAGTCTCAGAAGAGAGATCAGATTCTGTAAGAGTGTCTGAAGTTCCAACGAGCGGTGGAGAAAACAGTAGAGAAAGGAACAACTCCACAGTGACTACATCGGAATCAGATGAAGAAGTTGAGAATCCACTTGAGATTACACCTGAAGAAGCAGGGTCAGTAGAAGTTAGAGAGGGACAGTTTGCGGAAGACCCCCGAGGAGGTGTAGGGAACATTCCTGATAAATTAGGGGAAGGGACAAGTAGACAGCAAGAAGATTGCGTGTTGGAGGCCCGAGGAGGGAAAGAGTTAGGGAAATCTCAATCAGTGGTTGGAAAAACTACTGTGGAGCTAAGGAAAACTGCTGAAGAACAAGAGGCAATTGAGACAGAATCGGATGAAAGTGAGAATGAGAAATCAGAGGGTCGAGTTCTGAGAAAGAGGACTTGGATTGGAGAAAGGAATAATAAAGAAGTAAGACCGAAAAAGGTTGTGAGAGGAGATCTTTGGCCTAACAACAGGATAAAAAGGCTGAGATACAGACTAATACGAGCAAATACATCAAAAGCTGAACAGGTGAACGAGGTGTCGAGTCAAAATCAAGCAAAGGTTGAAAAACAAAAGGTTTCAAAAGAACCAGAGGAGATCAAAATAATCAGAAAACCTAACCAGAAGTATAGGTCGCCGGAATGGACGTACGTGGCACTGTCTGAAGGTGAAGAGGCAGATAGTCAAGGAAATCCAGAGGAGACCGTACGAGAAGTGGTTGAGGAAGATACAGGTGAAATCCTGAAAGTAATCTTGACTGACATTGAAGAAAAGTCAGATACTGAGGATGTTGTTGATGATCTAATACAATTTGATGTCGAAGAAGTTGAAGTGAAGAGTGATGAATATCCAAATTGAGTGAACTAAAGGAGTCATTTGGAGAAAAGTGAAGAAAGGAAAGTCTGAAATTAAGCTGTTTTGAAGTAATCTGAAGTTCTAGAAGTGCCAGTAGTGAAATAATAGAGGCTAAGTCAAAAGACAAGGTCAAAGTAGTAAAATGGCTAACATAGAGAATAATCAAAGTAGATGTGCCTTCTTAAAAAGATGGTGTAGAATGTGCTGCTGCTGTACTGGATTATTAATGCTGTTATGGGGTGTTTTAGCTTTATTAGTTACCTTTAGGGTTACATTAGGCGCTTTAGGAATACACACTGAGAATGTAACTAATGCAGAGAAGAGTTCGCAAAAGGTGTTATGTGGTGTTGCAGGGATTCTGCTTATACACAGAACTATGCGAAGAACCCCAGGACCTCAGTGAATTGTGGTGTACCAGAAACTCACCTCAGAACCCAGAACCCAGTATCCGGCTAGCATAAGTGTCCCATTCGTTATCCGAGATTTAGCTCGGCGGTCCCAATGAAAAGACAACCCAGAACAAGCGACTCAGTACATACTCAGGAATGGTGGGAATCGGAAATACCTGTTCATAAATTATTCTCACATCAGTCCACAACAAGAATCAACGGAGACACGGAGTAAATAAAAAGAGTTTATTTTTATAGACCACGTGTCCTAAGATGCAGTACTTTGGCTAATACAAGCAGACAAATGATTAAAATCAAAACCATCAGCATAGTTACAATACCATAGAATATAAAAGGGGTGATCATATTATAATGACAGTGGATACTACCACCTTCCCTTTACTAAGAAGCTAATATTATTATTATGCTAATAGAAGGTCTCTTAGGCTTGAATAGGGGACCCCATACCTCAAAGATCAGCTTAGTGAAATCACATCACAGGAGCATCAGGAGTCTTCTCGCAGGAAGGCTCGTCTTTGGTCTGAATATTAATTATGATGTCTGCAATATTAAAAGCACCAACTTTCAGGTATTTGCAGCTGCTCGTGTGTTATGGCTAAATAGTGGGTCGATCAACCTAGAGTGGAAAACATGCATTGTGTAATAACCCAGACTGTTTGTCACACCCTGTACAGACCAAGGTCGCTGCGCAGAGCCCGGGATGGTAACAACAGATTGCTCCCGTGTGAGGCAAGGCTCGAGTCAGCAGTTTGTTTAAAGAATAACATGTAAACGCAGTGTCGTGCGCAAAAGCAGCCAGATGGCTTTCTAACATCTAACGTGGTTATGCTAACTTAACAATGTATGTACGTATTAAGGGAGTCCTCACTACATGCCCCCTTGATCGAAGCACTATCTAGTAGGCAAGAAAAATAAAGAACGCAGAGTTCAGTTTCGACAGAGCAGAACAAGGCGTATCCAATTTAAACTTTCAGATCGGGCAAAGTCCGAAAAAAATGAAAAATGAAAAGGGGAAAAAATCAAAAAACCTCAAACGAATAACGGGAAGAGAAAAAATAAAAAGACATGCTGCGCCGGGTAGCTTTCCAAAGGCACAGGTAAAGTGGACGATAGTACACTCAATCCATGAACGTATATGCAGCATACGTGGCAACTGCTTCCAACAAGAAATCGTTTGCAGAGCCACTAAAAGTCTCAGCCATCCAATTAAGTAAAGAAAAGGAACATACATGTTCTTCAATAAGCGGAGCCTCTAGCACAATCAGAGGGCAACCGAACTGTTCCTCCAGATAGCTCATAGCTAAGAAGTCGCAGGCAGCCCTTGCGATGTCCCAATTACCCAGGATACCATGTGCCGCACCACAGGCCATAATCCGAACACCAGAACAGGCAAACTCGTGAGACACTAAGGGCCTCATCAGTCGATCGAAATCCGGCAACGGAGACACCGTGTTGGTTAAGCACAAATCCATAGGCCATTCAAAGGGACAATCCAGGCAGTGAAAGACAGGTTGCACACAGGTGAAGTAGGAATACCTGAAGGATAATCCATATGCCAGGCTCAAAGTCGCCAATGGCAGAGTACCATAAAAGTCAAGCATCCTGTCACGAAGAAGATTCAGACGGGACAGGCGGTCGTGTGGCACAGAAAGAGCAGCCATTCCTTAGAATGAAAAGTAACAGCAGCACACCTGCCACCAGCGCCAGAATCAGCGGAACACCTCCAAAGACGCTTGAGAAAATCGAATGAAAAAATGCCGGTATCACACCAAAAATAGTTTGGAAAGAGGTCACGAGGCCTGAGCCCACAAGTTTAAAAAAATGAGCCAGGCCGGTTGTAGACGAGGCATTGAAAATTGTTTGGATCAAAGCTCCAAAATGCAGGGGGAGGTCAGTATTCAAAAGCGCCTGTACCTCAGTGCGCGTATTTGCAACGTGAAGGACAAATGTTTCACGGGAGGAAGTCAATGGCACCTCTTTTTGGGACAATAGAGCTCTTATTCTGCTCATCTTGTTGAACTCTGCTTTCAAGGTCGGAATCGAAGGCCAGATGGAAACATCCAGCCGCCCATGCGGGGGTGGAAAGAGAACATTATTGCAGCAGACAACCCTCTGCGATACAGTTACTATATATGGGATTCCCACTAACATCCCGCAGCAAGCCTCATTATTCAAAATTAAATAACTACCGTTTGCAAGCAGCGTGAAAGAAGATGTAATCACAGGCACTGGGACACCTTTTAGGACACAGGCTAAATTCGGTGCTTGTACATTGCATGCACCGTGTAACTGAATGTGCCTACACACGACAGAATGATCAGGTGTCGTTGTAGATTCCTCACCTTTCAGATAAACCTCAGTACCGTCTCTTGTACATCGATACGTAAAAGGGAGGGACCAAACCTCATGTATGAAAGCGGTACCCAGTTGTTCATATCTACCCAGAGCATAGTGTTTCATACAGGACGTAAACTTAAAAAGCGCGAACGGGAGAGTGATCAACCCGTGGATTAACCACATGGCCGGATTTAGTTCCGCCACAGAGAAAGGTAATGGCTCCAATTTTTCAATATGTAACAAGGAATATGTAGCATCTTTCATGGACATGAACCGCTGCTTCTCAGTAAGGTTAAAGGGAAGGAATAAAGATGTTGTATTCAAATAGTCCCAAGGGACCCTCCCTGCCTTTAACGTTTGCAATGTCCATGCAAACTGCATAACAGAACGTAACTGGTTTTGACCATGATACAATACAGACATATCATCATGCACAATATCAACAACTGAAGAAACAATATTATCTAACGTATAAATTCGTGAAGAGAGAGTGTTAATGCTGTTATCTATAACGGCCAAGACTTTTTCCATATTTGCTTGGTCAATAGCTCTCAATCTGGAAGCCGCCTCAATTTGCGACAATTTCCATACTTCGTTGTAAATAGCATACGCCCACCTTTTGGTTCTGCCACCCACAGGACCTTTAACAAAATCATTCAAATCTATTTTGTCATGTAATTTTGATAAATGAACTTTGACAGATGCCAAGGTGGAATGTCGCAGCCAGGACTGACATAGCTTCCCTACAGAGTATGTAGTTACTGTATGTGACGACTCAAACCTAGGGTCTACCCGTTCTTGAGTATACCCTGGTTTCAGTCCTAGAAAACGACGTTGACAGGTATCTGAACCGCGTTGCCAAATTAACCACCCCTCATTACTAAACTTCGAAATATTGAAAGATGTATTAGCAAGCAATGACTGCAAAGCAGGAAGGGACAGATCCGTGTGGTTATCCCAATTGGGGTAAGCGCCCAGATCCGGCACAGAAGGTGAATTTAGTTTTTTAGAAGTAGCCAATCCGAAACAGGTGGTTTGGAAGATGGTTGAATTAAAAAACAACATGTGATTTGGTACGAGACAGGCACGGTGCAAAGCTTCAGTTCCCTGAACCTGCCACGGTTTGGAACCCCAAACCGACTTAAGATCAATAGTAGCCTTCCATAGATCATAACCTTTGATTGACAACTCATCCATAAAAGATTTAGAATAGAGTAATTTGGTGTGTGTCAGTCTAACCTTCGAGGCAGACTCAGGCATAACCTTAAAATAAAAGGACGCTGGGCTGGAA
This sequence comes from Triturus cristatus, assembly GCF_964204655.1. Lineage (NCBI taxonomy): Eukaryota > Metazoa > Chordata > Amphibia > Caudata > Salamandridae > Triturus > Triturus cristatus. Next base: position 316,621,457 of record NC_140586.1, on the reverse strand, counting down.
ACACTGAAATCAGTAAAGTAAGTATACTTATCAACTAATGTAGGTGAACTACCGAAAGAGGGGGTGGGACAGTGTTCCCATTGGGTAAAATTTTCAAAATTCCTAAATGTATTCGCTTTATGCAGGAAGTGATTTCCATAATGCTGAAAACAATACTGTTCTGCATAGTTAGCCGCATTGTCATACAAATCTTCAGCATCAAAAGCAGCATAATATTTCAAATCAGAAAACAGTGCTTCAATGGCGTGAACATCCCAATCATCAGAACGTATGTTCTGCTTAACCACATCACCCATAGAAACACGAAATACATTAGGTACATTAATGACCTCTGTAGGCCCATGAATTTGAAATTTAACAGCATCCCACGCGATTCCATCCAAGACGGGCCAGGCAGTAATATTCACAAAAGTCTGGTCCCTTTTCATGACGTGGGACGAGGAGTGGGGTGCCAAAGTTCCATTGATAAGTCTAATTGTTGATCTCTTTTGAACACAAGTTGGTCGCACACTGCTCGTCACACCAGCAAGTTGCCCCAAAGGACTGTGGTGAATGTAGTGGCGACGGCGGGTACGCCTATGCCACGATGTGTAAAAAGAAAAAAGTATGTGTTGCATTTAGCCATCCCTGGACACGTGTTTCGAGGTAGTTGCCTCTCGTCAGCAGGGAGCAGGACAATGTAAAGGGGTGCCGAGTGGACTGCCAAAATGTAATTAAAACAGGTCAAATACCTCTCATGGCGCGCAGGTGCAGAACCAGGGCTCGTCAGCCCGATAGCTCACGGGAGCCGTAATAATTTGAACACAAGTTGGTCACACACTGCTCGTCACACCAGCAAGTCGCCCCAAAGGACTGTGGTGAATGTAGTGGCGACGGCGGGTACGCCTATGCCACGATGTGTAAAAAGAAAAAAGTATGTGTTGCATTTAGCCATCCCTGGACACGTGTTTCGAGGTAGTTGCCTCTCGTCAGCAGGGAGCAGGACAATGTAAAGGGGTGCCGTAAAAAGAAAAAAGTATGTGTTGCATTTAGCCATCACTGGACACGTGTTTCGAGGTAGTTGCCTCTCGTCAGCAGGGAGCAGGACAATGTAAACGTATGTTCTGCTTAACCACATCACCCATAGAAACACGAAATACATTAGGTACATTAATGACCTCTGTAGGCCCATGAATTTGAAATTTAACAGCATCCCACGCGATTCCATCCAAGACGGGCCAGGCAGTAATATTCACAAAAGTCTGGTCCCTTTTCATGACGTGGGACGAGGAGTGGGGTGCCAAAGTTCCATTGATAAGTCTAATTGTTGATCTCTCTTTGAGATAGTGGCCATCCACAAGACGGAAAAAAACTATTACGAATCCAATGGACATAAACAAAAAAATACTGAATAGCAACAGCCAGATGTATGTCCAAGGGGCAACCAAAAAATGTCTTTTAAACCAACTAGCAAAAACAGCAATGTTCGAGGGGGGAGTGGCGGGCAATGAGTTAGTGTCAAAGGAGAAACCGGACTGGTCAAGCACTGTAGATTGTAAAATGGGTGAGTGACCATTTGTAGGATAAGCATACTCAGTCTCGTCTGGCAGACCACCAACCGGTGTTGTTAACAGGGGATCAGTAACTGACTGCATCTCGATGGCAACATCAGACAAGGTGTTAGCAGCAGGAACCAACATTGAATTTCTTTGAATCGTCTGGCATGAAACTGCAGGAGTCAGACTAAGAAGTATCGGCCACTCGCTGAAGTTTGATATTGTCAATAGAGATGTACCTGTTGTCCTTTCGACCAGGAAGTGGAGGTAAAATGACTGTTCTTGTACCCTGCACTCCAAGCACTGGAACTGGTGCACGATAAGAGGGGCCGAACTCCTTCTTGTTCTCCACCTTCTCACGGACCAGATCTCCAACTCGGGGTAGCCAGCCGACTACCGGAATCTGAACCTCAGCTTCAGACGTGGAGGGCAATTGTTCCTTCGAAAGAGTGTCTCTGGCTTCTTGTAGAGTCTGCAAAACAGCACAGTGATCATCTACGTCAAAGGGTGCGGTCGACGCCGCCATGTCTAGACCATCAAGGTCTGGAACAAACATTCTGATTCCGAAGAGCATCATGTATGGGGTCCGCCCACCCAGAGACCTTCTAGGGAGATTATTAAGTGCACGTTGGACGTTATACAAATGGGCTAGCCAGTTCCGGCCTGTGCCTAAAACACGTGCTGTCAATGATTGCTTTAAGTCACGGTTCATTCGCTCCACCACACTATTACCCTCAGGTCGGTAGGGGGACGAAATTTGACTTGGACACCCAAATTTCTCATAGCCTCATTGTAAGCCTTAGAGGCGAACGCAGGGCCCTGATCAGAATGGAAGGTACCACACGCAAAAGTTCCCACAAAGACACGCAAATCCCTGATGACAGTTCGCGAGTCAGCACTCCTTTGTGGCCATACCCAGAGAAAACGTGTGCACGAATCCACTGCAACCAAGATATACTTGTACGCAGTATCAGAAGAAAACGGACCGCAGTGATCTAAATAAACACAACCAAATGGTTTATTAGATATGTACAACTGTGTCTGTGGTGGGCGCGCAACAGAGGAAGGTTTAATCTGCTGGCAAATGTCACAATCAAGTACATAAGCACGCGCCTGTTTATATAAACCAAACCACCAGTAACGTTGTTGTAACAGAGATATAGTAGCGGACACACCGGCGTGGCCTGACGCCAACCCCTCGTGCGCTGCCAATATCAGAGATGGTCTGCAGTCCGCGTTGGGAATAATTCTGTCACCAACGTCGTTAATCCTCACTAATGGGATGTTATCAGGACTTAAATGATAAAAATAACGAGAAGGAAAACCCTACGGGTAATCACTTCCCTTCTCTGTAGCAGCAATAGCTGCCAAGATGTCATCATCAATCTTACTTTTGGATCTTGTAACTGCTGCCACTAAGTATGTAGCCACTGCGGTTTTTGCTGCCTCGTCAGCCAAGCTGTTACCGACAGCATGGACACCAAGTCGTTGGTGACCAAGAGTGTGAACAACATTCACAAGAGGGAGACGTTCTTTAAAGTCTGCCACTCGAACCCAAAGCAATTTATGCTTAATTGTGCTACCTTTGGTATCTCGGTAATCGTTTTGAGACCAGAAGTGTAAGTTGTCATTGTAGGCCTGGACACAATAAAAGGAGTCACTTACTATAAGAGTCGTGACTCGGGGATCAGCAAACTCCAGCGCAAGCACTAGAGCCCGGAGCTCCGCCAATTGCGCGGTACAATCACCCAATGACTGCGTATGCACTGCATCAGATTGGAATTCACCATTTACGAATGTACCTACGACAATTGCGCAAGCCGCAGAATAAGCGTGCTTTGATCCAATCGCGGGCTGCGCCGAGCCGTCAGTGTATATGACACAATGGTATTCTTCGAGCGGGCGCAAAGACAGAGGAGCCGGATGAACGAATTCATACTGCAAGTACTCTTGAGTCTGTAATGAGGCATCAAAGATATAAGTGACATCTGGCGACGTCAGAGTTGTGGCCCATTGTATCCACCGTGGATGCAAAGCTTTAGAATTAGGTACACTTGCTTTAGTCACTGCCTCCAGGGCAGGATACGGTGTTACAACCAGAATCTGTTTCCCATGCGACAGTGCGCGTTCCTTAAGGATCGCCATCTGTACAGCAGTCAGAACTTTCTCGACTGTGGAAAAACGTAATTCAGCAGAGGTGTACAAGTGGGATTTGTACGCAATGGGGACTGTATCGCCCTCATTAAACGTCAAATACGTGAAACCCACGGCGCCTGGTACTATTCTTATTACCAGGTTAGTGCGGTTATCACGCGTCAGCAAGTACTGTGAAGCAAGAAGATCAGCCTGTAAAGACTGTAAAATAGCAGAGTGTTCTAGCTGCCAGCTAGACTTCGAAAAAGAAGGTTGTACCAAGGCGTATAACGGCTTGATACGCTGGGCATAATCAGGAATGTACGTACGGCCGAAATTCAGAAAGCCCAGCAAAGATTGTAATTTTTTCAGCGTTGTAGGAGCACGCAAGCATGCGCACTTCTCCAGAAAGTGGGGAGCAAGTCCCTTACCTTCATTGTTGAGCTCGTAGCCCAAAAACAACACAGTATATTCCGCGATGTGAGACTTCGCAAAATTAAATTTGTAGCCATAGTCAGCAAAACTCACTATTATATTGTCGACTCGAGACAGATGCGGCATCAGCTCATCATCCGTGAGGTAGATATCGTCAACATAGGAGTATGCTTCGGGGTCTATTCTTTCTAAGAGCGAGACCGCGCGAGCGGAGAAGACGCCAGGGCTATTTTTGTAGCCCATGGCCAATCTCGTAAACTGTTTTTGTTTGCCGCCCGAAGTAAACGCCGTCCACTGGCTACTCAGTGTGGACAGGTTGTGGCTAAAAAAGCCATTGGAAATGTCAAGCGTCGTTTTAAATCTTTTACGCACGAGACTGTCGACAAGAGCCGAGCTGTGTGTATTTTGTACCGCGCAGGTCCGGCAATGGGAGTTTAGGTGCCGGTAATCCAAAACTAAACGGTACGAGCCGTCAGGCTTCGTTACAGTGAATAAAGGGTTATTCATAGGGGACACACAAGTTTCAATAACACCCTGATATTCCAATTGTTCAAGGATTGCCGCGACGTGGGGTCTAGCTTCACGACGCATGGGATATTGAGGTTGAGGCTGGGGCATAGACCGCAATGGAATCTCATGGCAGGGGGACAACCGGTCCCATCCCACCTGAGTACGATACACCGCCGGCGCAAGCGCCAGCGCCCACTCCTCAGCGTACACTTCAGCCTGGTCCTTAGGCACTGTGTGCGCAAAGGACGGGAGGATTACCTCCTCCCCTCTAGGAGCTTCTAAAATGAAAGCTGGGGGCCAATCTGCCTCCGCTAGGAGGATATCATAGTTGGTAGTCAGATTATCCCAAAAAATCCCCTTAATTGTACGTTGTATGTCACCCTCAATTAATAAGACTATTTCATAAAGTCTGTCAGGGGGAGCCACTCTGGTGTCAGCTGTTTCAACAGTAACCATTACATCAGTTGCTGTCGCCGCCAGAAATGGACGCAGAGCTTGACGGACTATGGTAATTTCCGCCGCGCTGTCCAGTAGCGTCAGCGCCCATGTCCGGTTCCGAAGCTGTGTCCGCACTATCTGAGGCATACCTCGCCGTCAGAGCAGCCACTTTCTTCTTCTGAAACGGGGGTCTTTGTCGTGCAAATTCGTCCTGCTTGCCTTTACCCTCAGTCTGTCGGGCCTGTTCACGTGTTTGTGGAGCACCCCGACCTTTGCCACCGCCTCCGCCACCGGATTGTGAAGCCGATGTTTCCTGTGAAGAACGAGGAGAACGTTGTTCAGAAACCTAAAATATATCAGGAGACTTAATAGTAGCACGATCACGTAGATCATACGTGCATTCACTACTTGACTGAATGGGAGAGGCAGGCCGAGAGCCCTGTTTCTGCTGCTGCTTTCCCTGTTGTTTCGACCGCCAATTCTGTTTTTGAAAGATTGGACGGTCATCCTTACCAGAGGCTTCCGCCTTACCCATCTGCTTAATATCGGGAACTTTGACCACAGGCTTAACTCCTAAAGAGCTACGACCCAAATCTCTGTACGCACACGAGATGATTTTTGCAAATTCCCGCGGCTTATCCTCTTCTGCAACTTTCTTCAGTTCATTACGAACTTGGAACTGCAACGCATCACCTTTAAGGTTACCCATTATCATGGTAGCCACCAGGTCAAACTGTCCGAGGAGCCGCATTCCTAATTCAATCGCAGACTCCGCACCGTGGTTCTCTTGAACACGTTTAATAACGGAGGGCAGCATCATCATAGACGGAGTGCCAAAGCACTGCGCGTACGTCGCTGCAAAGACCTTGCCCCAGTTTACACAATCATCCACATCGGGGACCAAGTCTTTAGGCAAACTAATGGTAAGGATCCTGTGTTTCTCCACAGGAGATGTATTCGGATATACCGCTTCTATTTGGTCAAATTTTTCAGCAAGCCAAAAGGGGAAATCATCCCTAGTTTGGGGGCGCTTGCCCATAACAGAATTAACCATAACAGGACTAATGACTACTGCGTGGTGGTCAGTAGGCTGTCCCGCAACAGCAGGTGCCCCCGCCTGCATATTGCGCGACACGTACTGCACCAACGCCCTATATACCGTAATAAGGGCAGTGTGCAGTACACGCAACTCAGCCACCGTCACCGTGAAGTAACGGGGATGAGGCGTAAATCCGGCCAGTACCGGCCAAGTGGCCCCTGCAATTGATAAAGGGCCCATTCTCGGCGGTATAACCACATGGGGAAGGGCGCCATTAAACCAAATAAGATGCTGCCAAGCAGATATTGGTATTTCTTGTGTCCTATACGGTACATAGTTCGCTGGCGGGGCAGTGGCAATGTACGAATGAAAGGTATTATCATCCTCACTCACCGCCGGAATCGTCACCCAAGAGTAGAACAACTCAAATGGATAAGCCGCATCGGCTCCTACCACGAAGATGACGTTCATACCAGTGTCCGGCACCCCATACTGCGTCAAATGACGTTTCAGAGCTGCACGGCTATGCGCCGCTATATCTACCGACATTAGGACAAGCTACACTCGAAGTATTCAGTAGCACAAGGGTTCAATAACCTTTTTAATGATCAAGCTTGAAGGAACCTATATCAAAAGAACTAGGTAGGCTTAAATCCGTCAGACTTGTTATCCGGAAACAAGAATGAGGGGGTTGTGGACTAATGTAGGCACTACTAAGGCGTTTCAACTCATAGACCAAACGTTAGGTGCGCCATGTTGCAGGGATTCTGCTTATACACAGAACTATGCGAAGAACCCCAGGACCTCAGTGAATTGTGGTGTACCAGAAACTCACCTCAGAACCCAGAACCCAGTATCCGGCTAGCATAAGTGTCCCATTCGTTATCCGAGATTTAGCTCGGCGGTCCCAATGAAAAGACAACCCAGAACAAGCGACTCAGTACATACTCAGGAATGGTGGGAATCGGAAATACCTGTTCATAAATTATTCTCACATCAGTCCACAACAAGAATCAACGGAGACACGGAGTAAATAAAAAGAGTTTATTTTTATAGACCACGTGTCCTAAGATGCAGTACTTTGGCTAATACAAGCAGACAAATGATTAAAATCAAAACCATCAGCATAGTTACAATACCATAGAATATAAAAGGGGTGATCATATTATAATGACAGTGGATACTACCACCTTCCCTTTACTAAGAAGCTAATATTATTATTATGCTAATAGAAGGTCTCTTAGGCTTGAATAGGGGACCCCATACCTCAAAGATCAGCTTAGTGAAATCACATCACAGGAGCATCAGGAGTCTTCTCGCAGGAAGGCTCGTCTTCGGTCTGAATATTAATTATGATGTCTGCAAAATTAAAAGCACCAACTTTCAGGTATTTGCAGCTGCTCGTGTGTTATGGCTAAATAGTGGGTTAATCAACCTAGAGTGGAAAACATGCATTGTGTAATAACCCAGACTGTTTGTCACACCATGTACAGACCAAGGTCGCTGCGCAGAGCCCGGGATGGTAACAACAGATTGCTCCCGTGTGAGGCAAGGCTCGAGTCAGCAGTTTGTTTAAAGAATAACATGTAAACGCAGTGTCGTGCGCAAAAGCAGCCAGATGGCTTTCTAACATCTAACGTGGTTATGCTAACTTAACAATGTATGTACGTATTAAGGGAGTCCTCACTACAGTGGGCCTGGTCTTTCCAAAGATCTTTCATATAGATAGGATAGAAGAAGTAGAACATATTAATTTACTAACACGTTTTAAGAGAGAAACTTGGTCAGAAATTGTAGGTGATATTTTTGGAGATTTAATTCCAGCAGTGGGAATTTCTTTAAATGCATATGGGATTCGGAAACTGTCAACAGTGGTGGATCGCTTATCGACAAGTACCGCTGGAGGGTTTCTTTTGGTGAATACGGAGATGATTGCCGTACGTGCCATGTCTATGCAAAATCGACTTGCCCTTGATATTCTATTGGCCAAGGAGGGTGGGGTCTGTGGAATGCTGAAAGTTCAACATTGTTGCACTTACATTCCTGACGAAAGCAAAGACCTGAAGGTCTATATCAAAAATATTACTGATTTGCATGAAGAATTAGTACCACTTGAAGCTGAAAGTATCTGGACTAAATTAGCTAATAAAGTGATAGCTGTTAAGAGTTTTATTGCTAAGATAGGTAGTACTATTATAGGTAAGATATTGTTTCCTTTGACCTGTGTAATTGTTGCTTTGTTGATACTAAGATTGGTGTGTTTGTGTTGTAAAAACAGGGGAGGGAAAAAGAGAATAATTAGAAGCAATGCTGAGAAGAAACAAAAGAGGTCAAGGAGAGATCCACGAGAGATAGAATTAGAAGAATTGAGGGAGAGTGTGTACTTGGAGACGAAGAGGGATGATGAAAGGGAGTCTGGTGTGTAGTGTTACGAATTAAAAAAAAAAAGACATTTCCAATTTCTCCTAAAATGGGACTAAATTTTTTTTTTTGGGTTGTTTATTTGGTGATGTAATCACCAAAGGGGGGATTGCTGGAGCAGGGTTTTCTGTTGAAAATTTATTGGGTTTTAAGCTCCAGTTTTGTCTATAAGTCGTGACTAAAATCACTAATTTGTAATCGATAATTATTGGTTTTGTGTGAAAACATTTACTAACCAACATGGTTAACCTAAGAAACTACACGTGGGAAAGCATATATGTTGCTTAATAATAAATGTGCAGGTTTAATTAAATGAATGTTGCTGAGTGCTGTTTGTTTTAAAGCACAAAATGCCACTGAAATAACGTGTACTAATGCTTCATTGTGTTGCAAAAGGCTAGATAATTACATACACATAAGGGTATTAGTGGGGTTAACATTGTTCAATCACTATGCTGTGGTAACGTTGTTTTTGTCTCTTTTAATTAAGATGGTCCATTTTGGCCTGTAACAAAATGGCTGACTTTTACAGCCTGCACTCGAGTGACCGAATTTTGATGAGAGGGCCTTGCTGAATATGGTTGACAGTCACCTGACCATGGCTTCTGCTGGAGTTTTGAAAGTTTCCGTGATGACAGCGACTCCAGGCAAGCGTCCAGATAACCTTGGAGGAAAGAAAGCCACAATGAACTCTGTGATTACAGCGGTGGTTTCACTATGGTTCCGAGGAAATGTGTTCACGAAAGTAACTTTTGCAAAACTCGAGTTTCCTTCTTCCGTCTTTTTATTTTTGTGATTTTTCTGAGCGGAGATTTTCCAAATGTAGCGATGCTACATCCTTTCCTGCTCGCTCTGCTCAGTGGTTTAACAGGTATTCAGAACATTTTATGTTGCTCTATTTTGTAAGTTTTGTTATAAATATTGTTAGACTAGGGAGGGTCTAAGGCCACTTCTTCCCAAACCTGCGTTGGTGAGGATCGATGCTGTGAGGACGGCGACTCGGGAGACTTTACTGAGAGACCTGTCCTGACCCGTTTATGACATTTAGCTAGAATAGGTAACTATGAGAATAATGATTTTTGCTAATGTTTGACTTTCATTTGAACTAATTTAGATAAAATATCATTTATGAATTATAGTGTTGGTGGTTATTTCTTGTCGATTATTGAGTTCTCTAATGTGATTATTGGTGTTTAAATCATGACTCAGGACAGTAACAAACTGGTCACATTGGCCTCACTGTAGATGCAGGGTGTTTAGGAGTTTCTCTCTTGTTCAGTGCTGATAGAGTAATCGAGTGTATGTTAGTGAAATGGGCCCAAGCGTATGATGAGTATATGTGCGTGTATCTGTGAAATTACTCTATCCGTGGAAGTAGGGAGAATTTGTATGCCCTGATTTGCAGCAGGATCATGGAAGGAAATGGGGTAGGGACATGGACTTGGATAACAGAGGACAGGAGGGACATGGAGAGGTGCACCAAACTGACCCTGCAGGGCAGGCATCAGGGTTTGCAGCAGCACAATACACCACACAGGGCATGCGGGACGGGAGTGCAGCACAACAATCCATAGAAAGCAAGAGGGAGGGGACAGGACCATGCACATGGACAACAGAGGGGCAAGAGGCAATGGTAGCTAGCTGACCATAATGGACAGACAGGAGAGAAAGCTGCAGCATAACAGACCATAAAGGGCAGGAGGGACGGATCAGGGGCATTACAATGGAACAGGCAAGCCAGGAGGGAGGGAGTAGGGGTCTGCACATGTAAACAGAGGGCTGGGGGCAAGGGGGCAGGGCTGGAGCAGCAAGATAGCCATGGAGGTCAGACAGGATGGGCACTAGAAGCAAGACACACCATGAAGAGCAACAGTGAGACTGTGATGGCATACACACAGACCATGGAGGGAAGGTGGGAGGGGGTCAGGGGCAGCTAACTGACCACACAGGGAAGGTGGGAGGGGCCATGGCAGCACAGAAGACCATGCATGGCAAGTTGGAGGGTTAGTGGCAGCACAATTGCTATGATGGGCAATAAGGAGGGTGCAGGGGCATGCACAAAGGACGATGGAGGATAGAAGGGAGGGTCAGGGCCTGTGCACAGACAAGAAAGTTCAGGGGAAGGGGCCTCACAACAGACCGCACGGGGCAGGCAGGAGGAGCAGTTGCAGCACAACAGACCAGGGAGGGCAGAAGGGTGTGGCAGTACAATGGACCATGTAGGAAAGGAGGAAGAGGATAGGGGCATGGCATGTGGACTGGCAGGGTGGAGGTGGCAGGGACAGGTTACAGTCATCTGACAATGCTAGGCAGGTGGGAGGGGAGTGGCAGCTCAACAGAACACTCAGAGTAGATAGGAGTGGCAGGTCCATGGAACATGGTGGGCAAAAAGGCTGGAGCAGGGGCATGCACAAAGACATCGGAGGGCAGGGGGAAGGAGAATAGGGGCAGAAAGCTAAGCACAGAGTTTAAGCAGGAGGTCAATGATGGGGCATAGAATTGGGCAATGGAGGGCAGGAGGAGGGGCCTGGTACATCATACTAAATTGAGGGCAGTGGCAGCACATCAGACCATGCATGGCAGGAGGGAGGAGGCTAGTCCATGGATTCACACAACAGAGGATAGGGAGGAGGGGGATGGGGCAGCAAGCTAACTGTTCAGAGAAGGCGGGTATTAGGAACTTTATTGTTTTTAAAACATGTGTCTGTGCGAACTACTTAAAATATGAACAAGTATGCAGCATAATCTCACTTTTATTCAGGAAGAAGAGGACGTTCGTGACTGTGACTCCGGGCTCACTTGGCAGAAACACCCCCTGACCCTCCACCCCTTATCGCAAAATGTAATGCCCGTGAAAAGGGTAGGTGAACACAGTGTTATATAGAACATAGTCCTGAGAGCACGATTGAAAATGAAAACTAGATATAGTGTATGGTATAAACTATGCACCAAAAAGTGTGATATAAGATGAACCGGGCATGAAATATAATATGCAATACATTGTGCGCAATGACAGATTCATTGGAGAGCGCGAGATAGCACAGGCACTAGCGCGTGCTATGCGATGTGCGCCTTGGAGTGTAATATGCACAGGGCAGTATTGTGTAACCTAAATAATCTCGAAAGTTGTAATATAAAATATGTGCTGGGGAGTGTAACGTTGCATATGCACTGTGACAAAGATATGGATCCCAGATTGTAATATGTATGGCATAGCACTGTGCGTTATAACATACGCATCGAGGAAGGCACGTTAGATGGGGCAATATAACCCGTGCGAAGACAAGTGTGGCATGACATATTCACGGGGTGGTGTTACAGTGCACATGCGCTAGAGAGTGTCATAGCATATGCACTAGCTGGTGGAATACAACACAGAGGTGTGTGGCACTCGGCAGGCAATGGTGGGTGTAACACAGCATTGGGCTCTGCCAGGAGCGCGCTGTGACTCTCAAGTGATGTTCGTCCCCTTTCCAGAGAGTAAAATAAAAAGTATTACACATCCGGCAGTGGATGTGTGTTTTATTAACCGTGAGGGGGGTTTCTTACATAGTTTTGGTCGAATTTTTGTCGAATCCCCTTTGAATGGTTTGGTGTGCATGTGTATTAAATGTGCCCGTCGATAGCTACCCATGTTTGTATAAATAAACGACAAGGGTGTCTACCGGGATTAGGCACGGTAGGGCATCAGACATGTCAGAGCTTCACTAGTGGTGTAAATACATTCCACGTGGATTCATTGTATGCATAGTCGCCTTTTAATGAATATCACTCAAATCGTCATGGTGATAGGTACGTACGGTTTGTCCAGCATGTCCTAGGTGTGTCTATAAATATATATTTTTTAAAAATAATAAAAAACAGTGGCCGGCCCTGGGGATTGGGGTAAAAAAAATATAATTAGGAGACAGGCCCTGGGGGATGTGGTCATCAGGGCCAATAAATTAGAATAAGAAGGGGAACCACACAGCCCCCCTTCTTAAAAAATTAAAATAACTAAAAGACTGGCATCGTGCCGGAGGCCACGCCCCCTCCTTGCAGCACTCTGCAAACGCGCCCCCTGGCGAGTTGTAAGTTGGGGAATTAATTCCTCTTCAATACTGAGGGTCCCTGAGGGCCAACTAGCCCAACAGGCATCTCCAGTATGCGCCAGGGAGCTGCGCTGCAGACAGGTGTTCTGAGGCCAAGCCCCTTTTTACACCTCTCTGCAACGCAGCTCTGTGGCGCTTACTGGAGGTGCCTAGTCGTCTATTTTGACCCTAGGGACCCTTAGGATTCAAAAGGACTTAATCTCTCAACTTAGAACAGCCACAGGGCGTGTTTACACAGTGGTGAAGGGAGGGGCCGGGGCCTGAGGTGACGTGTGCAAACACGCACTATGGCACGTTTTAAATTGGGTATATAATTTCCCTTCAATACTGAGGGCCCCTGGGGGCTAACTAGCCCACCGAGTGCTTCCAGTAAGCGCCACTGAGCTGCATTGCAGTGAGGTGGTCTAGGCCGTGCCACTTTTTACACCTCTCTGCAACGCAGCTCTGTGGCACTTACTGGAGGTACCTAGTGGGCTAGTTGGACCCTAGGGACCCTCAGGATTCAAATGAACTTAATCTCCCAACTAAAAACGGACACAGGGCGTGTTTACACAGTGGTGAAGGGAGGGGACGGGGCCTGAGTTAACGTGTGCAAAAACGCCCTGTGGCCTGTTTTAAGAGGTAGTTTTAATCCCCCTGCCCTATTATATACTAGGGGCTTACAGAGGAGGTCATGCTAATCACAGGGGGACCCCAACGCATAATGTTCCCTAGTGTATGTAGGTGTTTTCACTGTATTCTAAGTGTCTTTTAACATAGCAATGGCTCTAGGACTGGTTAGTCAGACGCAGTTACCACCAGTATCCGTCTGAAAAAGTTGAGGGTACAGGATGATTTTGCAACAAGGATTCTTTCTGCTCTTCTTTTTGTTCTTGCTGCACTTTATCCTTCTTCCTGCACTTTTCTTCGTCTTTGAGGACTTCTGTTGCTTCTTTCTGCACTTCTTTTTTTTCTTTCTGTGCATTTTTTCTTCTTTCTTCACATGTCCTATCTCTGTAGGCCTAGTTAGAAATTAGCATTTAAAAAACCTTTGAAATTCACAGAAAAAACCATAGGTTTCAGGCACGTTATAGTTAGGAATTAGCATTTAAAAAACCTCAGAAATTCACTGAAAAAACCATAGGTTTCAGGGGTGTTATAGTTAGCTGGACTTTTCACTTGTACAAAACCATTGAAATTCCCCCGTTATAGTTAGTTCAGCTAACTATAACTCGCGCGCCCGCAATGCACTGCTGATGACGTCACATATTACATCACTCATGACATGGTCAGTGACATCACACATGACATCACTGATGACATCTCAAATGACATCACTGATGACATCACTGATGACATCATCCTTGTGATAGAGTGGCAGACCTCCTCTCACCCTAATATAACCTTTGATACACACATTCAAAAATAGAGACTAAAATTTTCAAAACAATGGACATACCAATACCAGTTACAACAACCTCTTCAGTAATTCTAAGATCCACATACACATCCACTCATTCACCAACAGTCCTATACAGTCACTCATACATGTACTCCCTCATCATATGTACTCATACACCTATACATCCTGTTACACAAGGCCACTCATCCATAGAGTTACTCACACACATAGTCACTCATGCTAATAAAGAATCAAACATACATTTACTTGCATATACAGTTATACACACACCACCACACTTATTTCTACGGAAACTTACACATACTTAGTCTTTTAAACAATCACTTATAGAAACACATACTTATTCATACAGGAACTCTTTCAATCTCTCACTCTCACATATACTCACTTATATACACCAATAGTCACATATACTAGTTTAAAACATATGTAGTTACTCATAAAGACACTATTGAGACAGTCATTCACTCACTAACACACCCATACACACACTCATCCACCTATACAGTCCTGCACACATGCTGTCTTCAACACATACAAACAGTGAGTCACTCATTCATGCACCTATGCACTACGTAATACCCCCCACCGAACCATGCAGACACTCAGACTGATACTCAAAAAACCAACTAATAACCTATATAGACACCCATGTAGCTACTCACCAACCCATACAGCCACTTATACACAAAGTGAGAGACTGATACAGATATTTACATATTTAAACATTACTCACTAAGCCATGTATTCACTATGATACACTTAATCAGTCAGTTACACAATCAATTTTTCAAAAACAAATCATCCATTTAGACACTTATATACCCATTTATTCTTCCATCGACCTTGAGATATACATATATAAAACATATTTAATTTTCAGAAAAACAGACATTCACTGGATGATGTCATCAGTGATGTCATCAGTGATGTCATTTGAGATGTCATCAGTGATGTCATGAGTGATGTCACTGACCATGTCATGAGTGATGTAATATGTGACGTCATCAGCAGTGCATTGCGGGCGCGCGAGTTATAGTTAGCTGAACTAACTATAACGGGGGAATTTCAATGGTTTTGTACAAGTGAAAAGTCCAGCTAACTATAACACCCCTGAAACCTATGGTTTTTTCAGTGAATATATATATATATATATATATATATATATATATATATTCACTTAAAAAACCATAGGTTTCACACATGTTATAGTTAGCTGGACATTTCACTCGTAAAAAACCATTGAAATTCCCCCGTTATAGTTAATTCAGATAACTATAACTCGCGTGCCCGCAATCCACTGCTCATGACATCACATATTACATCACTCATGACATGGTCAGTGGCATCACTCATGACATCACTGATGACATCATCCTTGTGATAGAGTGGCGGTCGCACGAGTTATAGTTATCTGAATTAACTATAACGGGGGAATTTCAATGGTTTTTTACGAGTGAAATGTCCAGCTAACTATAACATGTGTGAAACCTATGGTTTTTTAAGTGAATTTGTAAGGTTTTTTAAATGCTAAGTTATGTATGTATTATTATATTTTTTATATATATATATATTTTTTAAAGGTTTTTCACCATGCGCGCACGGTGCGCGCACCCCACGATTTTTTGAAAAAATATAAAATGTTATTTTCACCCTTCGGGGTCCTTCAGGGACCCCCTGACAAAGGCTAGGGGGTCAGGAACTCTCTACCCTGCCCCCTTTTCACGTTCTCCACCTTTGTTTTTCTCTCTCACACAAGTCACACACAAAATGGCGGCCGACACTTCCTGATTTCGACCGATTCGAACGTTGACTGACATCTAACCACCAATCAGATTTACGCTCGCGCACGGCACCGTGCGCGCACCGTCTGCGCGCCTATAGATATGTATATGCTTTTAAGTGCAATTTTCTCAGGAAATACTGAACAGATTGACTACATATATGCAAAAGGCACTTCCCTGACCTGAGGACTACCTCTTTGCCAAATTTCAAGTAATTCTGTTCAGCCGTTCGGGCTGTACCTTCGACTAAAGGTCCTATGGGAAAATGCATGTGGAAAATGCGTTTTGCGACCCCCCTTTTTTCTCGACCCCCGCTTGACGAATCACCCCGAGACTTTCAGGGTAGGAGCTGAGCGGAGCGCCCCATTAGTTTTGAAAATTTTGCGAGGATTCGTCAACCGGCGCCAAAGGTATTCAAAATAGAATTTTCAGATTTCCTATGGAAACACGATCCTAACTATAACTATCTACTGGCGACCGTCAGTAGATAATATATATATATATATATATATATATATATATATATATATATATATATATATATATATATTACCTACTGGCGGTCGCCAGTAGGTAGTTATAGTTAGGACCCTGTTTCATTAGGAAAAGCGCAACATTCTATTTTGAATAACTTTGGCGCCGGACGACGAATCCTCACGAAATGTTCAAAATAGGTGGGGCGCTACGCTCCGCTCCTACCCTGAAAGTCTCGGGGGGATTCGTCAAGCGGGGGCTGAGATAAAAGGGGGTCCCAAAACGCGTTTTTCCCATGCATTTTCCCATAGGACCTTTAGACACAGCTACAGCCCGAACGGCTGAACAGAGTTCCTTGAAATTTGGCAGAGAGGTAGTCCTCAGGTCAAGGAAGTGACTTTTGTAGGTCTGGTGTAAATCTGTTCAGTAGTTTCTGAGAAAATAGCCTTTAAATCAATATATATATCTGAGCCAGCTTACGGTGCGCTTACGGTGCGCTTACCGTACGCGTACGGTGACGTGCGCGAGCGCGATTCTGATTGGCTGATAGATCTTAGTAAACATTCGAATCGGTCGAAACCAGGAAGCGGCGGCCGCCATTTTGTGTGTTTCAGTCAGAAAAAAAAGGGAGATAACTTGAAAAGGGGGCAAGGAAGAGAGTTACAGACCCCCTAACATTTGAAAGGGGGTCAAAGAAGGACAGAAAAGTACAAAAAAAACATTTATTCATTTTTAAAAAAATCGCGGGGTACGCGTACGGTAAGCTTACCGTACGCGTACGGTAGAAAAAAAAAATAAAAAATGAAATGAAATGCAGATTTAAGTGTTTAGATATTAGGGGGCTCTAAAAAGAGCCGTTGTGTTTATTAAGTGATTTATTAGTGGTACCTACAAGTAAGTACCGATGCAGAGTCTAAGGTTCAAGAGGAAGACTCTGTTCCCTTCATCATTGAAGTGTACACCATCTCCTCTAAAAATGTCTTGCATGTCGTAACGCAAGTTGTTGTGGTAAATGGAACCCATACCATAGTCACGGAGGAAAGCAGAAACAGATTTGTTGACGTGCTTCCTTGCTTTGTCAATCTGCGGACAAAAATGATTGGACCAGTTCCATTTTTGCCTTTGGCATATGTTAGAATACACAAAGGCAGTTTTAGGGAAAAGTGAAAACAGTTGTGCAAAGGTCTCCTTCATAAGCATTTCCAGACCTACCCCAGTCAAAGTGCCTAGGTCATTGCCACCACAGTGCACTATTATGAGGTCAGGGTGTTGGATTTGCATGAAGGATTTCACCAATGGCATCAATTGGTGCCACTTTAACCCTCTCTGACCAATCCATTTAATGTCTACATTTGGCAAAGCAAGGTCTCTCACCATACCTGTTTTCTCTGCATACATTTCACTCCAGAAGACATAGCTGTGTCCTACAATCCACACTGTGAACATCTTCCAAGGAGATCTGGATGCACTCAGGAGGTGTATTTCAGTAGAATGGGAAAAAGAAATGAAAGACAGTTTGGAAATGGAGGCATACATATTTTTTAAAAATAAAATGAACTCATTGGCTGTTTCATACCATTCTACACTAAAAACTAGGCTGTATGTGTAAATTTATAGAAGCATGTTTTGTATTGGTGCAGAAAAATGTGTTACCAAAGAACAGTACTATGGATTTGCTGTTAGGTTTGAAAAGTCAAGCACTCCTGCTCTTTGGAAATGAAACATTGTTTGGTGAACTTCTGACCTAACTCTACACAGCAGTGTTTCAAGAGCTGTTGCTATGGTAGCAGGCAGAAGTCAAGTTGGGGGAAGGGTACTAGGCAGAAGTCAAGTTGGGGGAAGGGTACTTTTGGAAAAGGGTTGGTTTTCAACCAATAGAAATGTGTGATTACATTTGAAAAAAAGGGGGAAGCACTAAGATTTGAAATTTACATGTATATGTGTGGAAAAAGAGAGGGAAACTTTGCCATTATCTGGTTCTGCTGAGAGGAGAGAGGTGTACAGAACAGAGATCCTGGCTCTGATAATCTGCTGTTTGAGTGCCACATTTCTTTCACAACTAACTCATTTTAAAGGTGAGTTAAGAGTTTGAGAGGGGATGTATATGGTAAATTAAGAAATGAATAATAGAATTGGAATTCCTTTTGTTGAAGTTGTGTTTATTATTTTGTGTTTTGGGAGAAATTTAAATGTTAGGAACATGTAAAATAATATGGACTATGTTTTTACGATAAATTAAGGTGTACTGGTATAAATAAGGAATACTTTTAGGGTTGGTTTGAGGTTTCAGTCAGTAATGCAAATACATTCAGCATCACTAAGGCTGGTTGCCCTTGCTGGAGTGTAGTCAGTCACCCAGGTTACACATGTTGCTGGTCTCAGAAAGCTTTTTGTATTGCTCTGGTGATTTTACATTTGCATTAGATGGAAAGGGGGAGCTATTTTTTATGCAGAAGCAGACTCTTAGCACACAGCCAGCTGCTTATCCTGTGGTATCATGCACAGTATTCACAACCGAGTGGGATTTGAGGTTGCAGTCAGTAATGCAAATACCTTTAGCATCACTAAGGCTGGTTGCCCTTGCTGGAGTGTAGTCAGTGACCCAGGTTACACATGTTGCTGGTCTCAGAAAGCTGTTTGGACATGTGCTTTTTTAAGAATCTGAAAAGTGGATTCAAAATGTGTCAGATTGTAAAAGTACTTATCACTTGCCAAAAAAAAAGAGTAGTAAGTGTGCTTTCAAATTGGCAAAGAAATTTCGTATTCTGACTAATATGAAAACATGACTCTGTGTGGAAAGAGGAATTACAGGCAGAGATTTATTGCGTATTGCTCTGGTGATTTTACATTTGCATTAGATGGAAAGGGGGAGCTATTTTTTTATGCAGAAGCAGACTCTTAGCACACAGCCAGCTGCTTATCCTGTGGAATCATGCCAGTATTCACAACTGAGTGGGGTTTGAGGTTGCAGTCAGTAATGCAAATACATTTAGCATCACTAAGGCTGGTTGCCCTTGCTGGAGTGTAGTCAGTCACCCAGGTTACCCATGTTGCTGGTCTCAGAAAGCTGTTTGGAAATGTGCTTTTATAAGAATCTGAAAAGTGGATTCAAAATGTGTCAGACTGTAAAAGTACTTATAAATTGGCAAAAAAAAAGAGTAGTAAGTGTGCTTTTAAATTGGCAAAGAAATTTTGTTTTCTGACTAATATGAAAACATGAGTCTGTGTGGAAAGAGGAATTACAGGCTGATATTTATTGCGTATTGCTCTGGTGATTTTACATTTGCATTAGATGGAAAGGGGGAGCTATTTTTTTATGCAGAAGCAGACTCTTAGCACACAGCCAGCTGCTTATCCTGTGGTATCATGCACAGTATTCACAACCGAGTGGGGTTTGAGGTTGCAGTCAGTAATGCAAATACATTTAGCATCACTAAGGCTGGTTGCCCTTGCTGGAGTGTAGTCAGTCACCCAGGTTACACATGTTGCTGGTCTGAAAAAGCTGTTTGGACATGTGCTTTTATAAGAATCTGAAAAGTGGATTCAAAATGTGACAGACTGTAAAAGTACTTATCACTTGCCAAAAAAAAGAGTAGTAAGTGTGCTTTCAAATTGGCAAAGAAATTTCGTTTTCTGACTAATATGAAAACATGACTCTGTGTGGAAAGAGGAATTACAGGCAGAGATTTATTGCGTATTGCTCTGGTGATTTTACATTTGCATTAGATGGAAAGGGGGAGCTATTTTTTTATGCAGAAGCAGACTCTTAGCACACAGCCAGCTGCTTATCCTGTGGTATCATGCACAGTATTCACAACCGAGTGGGGTTTGAGGTTGCAGTCAGTAATGCAAATACATTTAGCATCACTAAGGCTGGTTGCCCTTGCTGGAGTGTAGTCAGTCACCCAGGTTACACATGTTGCTGGTCTCAGAAAGCTGTTTGGACATGTGCTTTTTTAAGAATCTGAAAATTGGATTCAAAATGTGTCAGACTGTAAAAGTACTTATCACTTGCCAAAAAAAAGAGTAGTAAGTGTGCTTTTAAATTGGCAAAGAAATTTCGTATTCCGACTAATATGAAAACATGACTCTGTGTGGAAAGAGGAATTACAGGCAGAGATTTATTGCGTATTGCTCTGGTGATTTTACATTTGCATTAGATGGAAAGGGGGAGCTATTTTTTTCTGCAGAAGCAGACTCTTAGCACACAGCCAGCTGCTTATCCTGTGGAATCATGCACAGTATTTACAACCGAGTGGGGTTTGAGGTTGCAGTCAGTAATGCAAATACATTTAGCATCACTAAGGCTGGTTGCCCTTGCTGGAGTGTAGTCAGTCACCCAGGTTACACATGTTGCTGGTCTCAGAAAGCTGTTTGGACATGTGCTTTTTTAAGAATCTGAAAAGTGGATTCAAAATGTGACAGACTGTAAAAGTACTTATCACTTGCCAAAAAAAAGAGTAGTAAGTGTGCTTTCAAATTGGCAAAGAAATTTCGTTTTCTGCCTAATTTCAATCCATGACTCTGTGTGCACACAGGAATTGTTTTTAGATATTTAATTTGTGAAGGTGTTATTGTGATTTTTACTTGTAGGAAAGGGGTACTTAGTATTTTAAGATTTGAAAAGATCATAAAAAATGTAGTAATATATTTAAATAAAATTAAGGAATTTTTTTTTAGTTTTTTTCAGGTATTGCTGAAGAGCAGTGAACAAAATTTAAGATGCCTACAAAATCCAGACTAAGGAAAAACCACAAAAAAAACTATATTTGAAGACAACTGGAGGACCTAAGTTAGTTGGAGATGCTCATGTTGGGAAAAAGAGAAAGTCTTCTGGTAAGCAGACAAAAGATTTTTTAAAGAACATCTTCAAAAAAAGGAAAAATGTACAAAATGTCTGTACTGGAAAGAATGTTTTAAATAGAAAAGAACAGGAAAAAATTGAGCATTTAGTTAATGCAAATATACCTTCAGAAACAATAAAAATTAACTTAAACAGAAAAACAGCGTTTAAAGAGATACGTAGAAAAATGTTTCAGAGAAGAGTTATGTCCAATTTGATAAAGGATGTGAAGAAATATAAGCAAAAGGCTAAATTATATAAGAGAAAAAAAGAAATTGAAGCCATTGCAGCTAAGGGATTAGAATTAAAAAGGAAACTATTCATTTTAATTTTGAATAGGATGCGTACATTAGATAAAATGGTCAATGTACTGAAATCACAAAGCAAAAGGAAAAGAGTAGTGAAAAGAACAAACTTTTGTAAAGTGTTTTTAGGAGAATGGATGCATAGGTCAAGTAGTGAACCTTTTTTTAATGAAGAGAGTTATTTTCAAAGTAATAGTTTGCTGCATGCAGTTGACACCAGAGGTCGTGCTTACGAAGTGAAAAATGGTTGCATAATGGAGAAGGAGAAAATGGTTCCAAGAGATGAAGTACAAGTGATGGCGGATGAGGCTATGGGGAGACGTCCTAAAGCCCCAGTGTACACTTGGAATTGTAGTAGTATTTGCACTGTGCGTCAGGAATCTATTGATAAATTTCGTGAGTTTCTAAGAGAATATAGTAAAAAAAGTGTGAAACAGAAGATTAAGGTGCTTCAAAGTCTAGATCCATGCAGAGTGAGAGAGAATACTGGTTTGCAGGGTCATTCTCTGGCTTGTCTATCTAGAAAAGTGTGTAATAGTGTTTTTCATCATTTTAGGATGCTGGCTGTTCATCATACTGAAATGAGAAAGTTTGTGAGACGGTTGTATTTTGCTAAAAGTCCAGCAATAAAGTTAGATGAATTGAATAGGGCTCTGTTCCGTGGAACGGTAGCAGATGTAGAGAAGGTTATTGATGAAATTCAGTTTTGTTATTTTGGTCCTGAACAAGACAGTGCAGAAAAGGACACAGTAAATGAGGAAGAAGTGGAAGAGAATGTAGAACCCTCTGTAAGTAAGACATTTAATGATCACAAAACAAAATTTGCAATAATCTCTAATGAAAGACCAAATGTTACTTGTATTTGTTGCCGCAGAACTCATTATAGAAAACAAACCAGGAATATTGATCTCTACAGAAAAAGTGAAAATGAAGATAATTATAAGTGGAAGGATTTTGCCACATATATATTTCTTGAAAATTGTTTTGAATTGGGTGAAGATCAGCGTATTTGTAAATACTGTTACAACAAGTTAGAGGAAAATAGAATGCCGACCAGAGCTGTACATAATAATTTAGAATTGGATGTTATTCCTGCCGAACTTTCTGAATTAAATACATATGAGTCTATACTTATTCAATGTGTTCATCCGTTCCAGACCATAGTACGTATGGAGCCCAAAACTGGTAAATTACCTCCTTCAGATTTACTGAGAGGTTTAAAAGGTAGAGTGGTGTATTTGCCCTTGGATTTGAAAAAAAATATGGAAACTATTGATGCAGATACTTTGGAAACTGAACCATTAGTTATTCTGGTTAATGGTGTACCTACAAAGAATAAGAAGATTTGGCAGGAGCTGGTAGATGTACGGAAAGTACAAAGAGCAAATTTGTATTTGAAAAGGAATAACAAATGGTATGAATCAATTTATATAGAAGAAGAAGAAGAAGAAGATTTACAAGACACAGAAACACCAACTGGACAAATTGAAAAAGTGGACAAGTCAAAGGAAGAAGAAATTTATGAACATTTTAGCATACATCCTCTTCATTCAAAAGAAGTTATGGGAGACAATATTGATCTCTTTCAGATGAAGAAAGCAAAAGGAACTCCCGTGAGTGTATGGGAGGAGAGCTTGGAAGCTCGATGTTTTCCCCAGCTGTTTCCTACAGGAAAAGGAGGACGATACGATGAACGTCCAGAACAGATTCCAGCTTCTGAGTATCGGACTACAAGACTATATGCAGAAGATCCAAGATTTCGACAAAGTATTCCTTATTTATTCCATCTTTTATTTGAAAGCGACTTGTCTGCATTATCATATGCAGTAAATCACATTTTAAAAAGTGGAGTACATTTACAAAATGTGTCTGCTAAGGATTTTATGGAGAAAGTGCAGCACCGAGATGATCATTTGGAAACACAACTGATCAATCTGATGGCTTGTCAGCGTGGGACAAATGAATATTGGTACCGACGCCATGGTGAATTAAAATGCATGTTACGAAATTTAGGAACACCAACATGGTTCCTTACCCTAAGCTGTGCTGAGTACGCTTGGGATGATTTACTGGATTTTCTACGAGAGGCAAACTCAAACATTAAAAACATCGAATACAAGACAGCTGGAGAACTGTGCTCATTGGATCCGGTTAATGTTTGCAGATATTTCAATCATAGATTTGAGGCTATGATGTCCTTCATCTGCAATAAAAAAAATCCACCTCTTGGAGAAGTAGAGGATTTCTTTTGGAGAAAAGAGTACCAGGCAAGAGGTGCTCCTCATATTCATATGCTGTTGTGGATCAAGGATGCCCCAAAGTTTGGAACAGATACTGATGAAGCAGTGTTATCTTTCATTGAAGAATATGCAACATGTGCTATACCAAAAAGCACAGAAGAGAAAAAGTTAAAGGAGCAAGTTTTACGTTTCCAAAGTCATCGGTGTGGAAAATACTGTCGACGGAAATACAAGAGCAAAGATAAATACTACATTAAATGTCGATTTGGATTTCCCAGACCTGTTCTTTCAAATGGAAGAGTAAACAGTTTTATGTCTTACATACTATTACAAGAAAATCACCTAAGAATACCTACAACCTTAAAAGAAAAGAAGAATCAAAAAATATAAATGACTACAACCCAGTCATTTTATCCATGTGGAATGCTAACATGGATATACAGTATGTAGCTGACAATTCCATTGCTGTTGCTCGATATGTAACGTCTTACATTACTAAATCAGAAAAAACTGAATTGAAAGAAATGTGGGAAGAGATTTCTCACGAGAAGACTGTCAGTAAGAAGCTGTACAGTTTCAGTTTAAAGATGTTATCGCATCGAGAAATTGGATCCTACGAATGTTCAGATAGGTTATCTTCTGCAAGTCTCTACTCGAAATCAAGAAGAATAATTTGGGCAAGTTTAGGCCTTGCAGCAATGAGAAATCGGGTACTGAAATCTGTTGGAGAAATTGAATATTTGGCCGAGAATGACCCAGAAAGTACAGATATTTTGAAATCAAACATGTTGGACACATATTATCCCAAGAGAAGTCATCATCTGGAGAACATGTGTCTCTAGGAAGTGCTGCAGAACTACATTTATTCACGGAAAGCTGCAGAAGACATCAACAATGGAAAATATAAAGTCATTGGTGAGGAAGGATGTTTGGTGAACCAAACAAAAGGAAGTTTGATAAATCACAGGAAGCTGAGTTGCGACACTACTGACAAAAAGGAATTTTACTACTTGGCTCTTTTACAGCTATTTAAACCATGGCGTACAGAGGATGAACTACTGGGAGAATTTCAAAGCTATGAAGATTCATTTAATGCTTGCAAAGACAGCATACAATGCAGTACATTCACAACTTATGTGCAAATGTTAAATGAAGAAATTGAACAGGAAACTATAATTGCAGCTGAAGTAGCTAGAGACAGTTCTCAAGACAGCCAAAGTTCAGGAACACTCAGTCAAGATCCCCTAGGACAACCAATCGTTGAAAATGAAGCTGCAATAGCCATGAATGAAGTGGAAACGGCTATGAATCAAGCTCAAGAAGAATTTATAGACTTACCAAATTTGGAAAGACAACTGAATGAAGAGCAGCAACAAATTTATGAAGAAATCAGAAACAAAATTGATCACGGATTACTACATGAAAAAAAAGAGTGCTCATGCACATCATTTCATCCAATCAGGATGTATGTAAGCGGACAAACTGGAACTGGAAAAAGTTTCCTAATAAAAGTCATCAGAAGCTACCTACAGCAAAAAACGGATTCTACTTTGTCTTGTGTGGTTACTGCTCCAACTGGGTTAGCAGCATATAACATAAAAGGAATCACCTTACATCGTTTGCTAATGTTACCAGTGGAGCATGAGAACAAAATACAATACCACAAGCTAACTGGAGAAGCATGCTTGGAAGTTTCAAGAGTATTGAAGAAGATGCAAGTTCTCATTATTGAGCATGGTATCAAACTTAATGCTTGCCTTTGTGCATTTAAGAATGCAGCATATTCTAAGGACAGACTATGACGTGTTATTTGGTGGAAAACATGTCATAGTTTTTGGGGATCTTCTACAGCTTACTCCAGTTAAAGGACAACCAGTGTTTAATACTGTGACACATGAAGACACAAAGAAGTCATTGGGAAGCATCGGTAATGCAAATATTTGGTCCTTCTTTGAGTACAAGGAACTTACTACTAATATGAGACAAGCAAACGATGAAGAATATGGAAGTATTCTGAAAGATATCAGAATTGGACTACTCACTGAAGCTGGCACAAAAGCATTACAGAGTCGGTTGCTACATAATTTATTTCCAAAGGAAGAAATAGTTGCAGAGAAGATATACAAGAACATTGCAGAAAAGAAAAGTGTCATCTGCTTAATGCCAACTCTACGTGAATGCTCAATATTCAATGAGGAGCTTTTGAAATTGGAAAAGGAAGATATCAGGAAATTGGAAGCAGTGGACAAAATTCAGGATGGAAGAATTACTATCACATTAACAGGCAAACTGAAAAATAAATTGGATTCACTAGAGAAGAACATTTCCAAAACTGCTGGATTAGAAAAAAATGTATATGTTTGCATGAACTGTAGAGTATTTTTAAGGAGAAATTTGGATGTTGAAAAAGGTTTAGTTAATGGAGCTATGGGAAGAGTTGTGGGTTATATTAATTATCAGAAAAAAGATGGAATTGAATGTTTAAAAATAAAATTTGATCAGATAGAAGAAGTTATAGACATTTGTCGTTGTACAGTTCGTTTTATGCTTGTGAAAGACTTATATGTACAAAGGAAACAGTTTCCGTTTTCTCTAGCATATGCTGTAACTATTCACAAGTCTCAAGGATTGACTGTAGATTGTGCATTTGTAAACATTGGTTCAACTGTGTTCAAAGAAGGTATGGCTTATGTAGCTTTGTCACGAGTGAAAACATTATCTGGTTTATTCATGATAGACTTTGATGATTCAAAAGTTAGTGCTGATGCAAATTGTGTAAAGGAGTACAATAGATTAAGAAGAACCTATGCTCCTCATTTAGGTCAGTATCCTGTGTTAGAGAAACGTGTAGTTTCTCGTAAAAGGAGAAATGAGAATATCTGTAATGAGGATGTAGAGAGGAGGAAAAAAAAGAGGAGTGATGTAATTGCAAGCAAAAAGAAAAAGGAAAATGAAGAAGAGGTTGTAGGATGTCATTTTGAAAATAGCTCTGGTGTCAACTGCTATGCTAATGTAGTGCTGAATGTTGCATTTTATCTGGAAAGTTTGCAAGAGCAGATAATAGTAAATCAGAGAAAAAGATTCTGTTCTGAGTTGAGTCTCCTTTTTCAAAAGCTGAGTAATGATAAAACTCAAATAGAAAGTGCTACTGAAATTAGAAAACTTTTAGATGTATGTTCAGGATGTACACAGTTTTCTCAAAATGTACAGCAAGACGCACAGGAATTCTTGTTGTATTTTCTTCAGGTACTGGAAGAAGAAGGTGTACACATTGAAAATTTGTTTGGTCTCTCTTATAAATGGGAACATAGTTGTGTAAACTGTTACAATACATGTGGCTCTAATCTTGATTCTGAAAGGTTTATTTATTTAACATTGCCAGAGAGTAAAACAGTCACTTTTGCTAAATTAGTTAAAGATGCTAATCATAGCATGCAATGCGGTGAATGTAAATCTGACATGTTTTCAACGTTAATTTTAAAGGAATACGGACAGTATGTAATTTTAATGATGCAACGATGTAGAGCTGATGGTTCAAAATTGGATACTTTAATAAAGAAGTTTACAGGACAGCAATTATCAATTTCAGGAAAAACTTTTGTAACAGTTGCAATAATTTTCCATGATGGACCTACTGTAACTTCTGGTCATTACACAGTTTATCTAAAATGTAAAAAAGGCTGGACAATGTGTAATGATTGTCAATTGGTTTTTAAGCAACGTTTGCCGTTTGATTTAGCAAATTCCTATCTAATCTTCCTGAAACCTAAATTTTAGAGAGAATTGGCAACATCTGTACAAAACAATTTTACAATTTTATTGGATTACCATTGGAATTTACAAATTAAAAGATTTTTAAAATTACCATTTGGCCTAAAGGAAAGGTAACCAATTGTATTGTGGACTTATATAATTCTTAATTAATGTTTCGGAAATCAACATTTTAGAGAGAATCAGTAACATCTGTACAATTTAAATTTTTTTATTTTATTGGATTACCGTTGGAAATTTAATCAAAAAAGATTATTAAAATTACCATTTGGCCTAAAGGAAAGGTATCCAATTGTATTATGGACTTAATTAAATCCTAATTAATTTTTCGGAAACCAAAATTTTAGAGAGAATCGGTAACATCTGTACAATTTAAATTTTGGAATTTTATTGGATTATCGTTGGAAATTTAATCAAAAAATAATTTCAAAAATTAACATTTGGCCTAAAGGAAAGGAAACTAGATGTATTGTGGATTTATTTGAGATATATTTTTTTTGAGATTATGCTTCTGAAAGAAAATTGTCAGACGGTATTTTTTAGAAATAGTTTTTGTTATTAGATGATATTTTAAATGAATAATATTTTGCATTTCTATAATGTTATGTTTAACTGAGAATTGATTCTGGGCTTTTTTTAAACAATCTTTGAGATTGTTATTTTTTTTTGCCCGCTGTTAAGTGATGAATGCAATTGCTTTCACGATTTATAGTGAAATGCAATATATTCTGAAAACAGCAAAAAAAAGGCAAAAAATTGTTTATGGAAAATATGTAAATATGTGTACTGTATTATAAAATGTTTTATTAAATATTAATACTTTTTCTTTTTTTTCAGATTGAGAAAGTAAATTTACGAAAACTTGAACCATTTTTATAGCAATTATAATTAAATTTTAATTAATAAATAATTTTTTGAGTGGGTATGGTAAGTCAGAAATGTTATGGTCCCTTTTTTCCACTTCTCCACAATCACATTTTCAGTTTTTAATTGTAATCTTGCAAGGACCTTGTAATGTGATAATTGATTTTTAGTGTTTTTAAAAAAAAAAAAAAAAAATTACGAGTACCGTATGCGTACGGTAAAAAAAAAATCAAAAAAAAGTTTAAAAAAATATATAAATAAAAGTTGAAAGGTAAGGTTGGCTCTTAAAAGAGCCGTTGTGTTCGTACAGGGACAGAGGAAAGAAAGAATGGGAATATTAGTCGGTAGGACAAATGTGCTGGTCTATTTTATTGTTAACTAGGGCAACACTGGTCTCCCTATGAACAATTAGACCATAACAAGTGGCACACCGCATAGTAACCCTCGCAAACCGATGGTTAGTTTCCTGAGGACCAGAAAAAGGAGATGCTCCCCCCACAGATGAAGGGCTCAGCTGACCTGCCGAAGATGGACTCGGCCCTGCAGATGATGGACCAGGCTGAGCTGCTGTGGATGTGCTTGGTTGACTTACTGAAGGGTTACCACGAGTATGTCGAGCATATGTCCTACCGTGTACATCATGAAGGTGTCACAACATAGTGTGATTCCCGAAGGAATACTTCTTGTTAGGATTCCCTCTTGAAAGTACACGGTCACACAGCTTACAAGTCACCAAAGCAGCATTTACCTTTTTCTTGCCCTCAGGAAATGAAAAATACTCCCATATGAAAGAGCTCTTTTGTTTCCTCCTTCTCTGCCTCAAGGTAGTGCTGCTAGCCTCACTCTCTGAAGAGGTCTGCTGTTCTGCCATCGTATCACAAAGACAACTCAGCTCCTTCTCCAAAGGGATCACAAGCAGAAATGAGGGGAATGGGTGTGGTGTAGGAGAGTTCTAGAACTGAAAGTAGTAAAAACCAATCAAAAGTGTTGTTTCTTGGGGAGGAGCCTAGCGCGCAACCAAGATGGCCGCGTAGGTGCGAGGCTCCCGAGGACCTCCGCGACCTCCTGAATTAATCCTGGCGATATCCTGTCCTTGTTGAGGGGACTGTGTTGGGGAACCGGAGCTGAGGCGCCACCCGTTTTTTGGGCTCGAATCGGACCCCGGACGCCGGTGGGAGCATCGATCGAAGGTTGTGGCCTTCTCCTCGCCGGCCCCCCGGATTGGAGTAGTGGGGCGATCCGGGGACAAAGTGAATAACAGCGGCGAACGGGGCTGGGCGACTGGCGTACCCCGCACTTTCACTTTCGCTTTTGCGCCCTCCTAGCTCTCAAGCGGGGTCGGACTGCGGAGCGGGGTGTGGTGGTGTGGCCTTGTCCAGGAGCCCGGCTGACCCGCCGGCGGTGGGTTGACCCGCGGCTCGGTGGTCGCCCCTGCCCCCCCCCTGGCACCCGTGACTTGGTATAGCGGCCCGTTTGGGGTGCTTGGCACGACGGTGGAAGAGCCAGCATGTCCACCAAACAAGATGGCGACCGGGCGAAGGTGAAGACGACCCGCCGTGGCACGGCGCACCAGGCCAACAGTATGGACCGCTACACGCTCCAGAAGGGTTCTCCGGAGACATCGCGTGCATCCCCGGTGGGCCCGACGGAGGCATCCGCTCATCCGGTGGATCTGACCCTCCGGGACGTCATGGGCGCCATCGCAGAGATGAAGGCCTCGGTGGACCAGCGTTTCGACACCTTAGCGCAAAAAATAGACTCGGTCCTGGTGGATGTGAGCCTTGTGAGGGCAGACTTGTCCAAAACAAACGACCGAGTCGACTCCCTGGCCCACACCACGACGAGCCTCACGACAGACGTGGTGGCCCTCCAGAAGGAGGTGCGCCGGCTTGGCCAGGCGAGCGCCCTGATGGACCGGCGACTGGAGGACTCCGAGGGTCGGGCCCGGAGGAATAATGTCCGTATTGTGGGGGTGCCGGAGGGACGAGAGGCGGAGGCGGCGGATCTTTTCGTGGAAGAGTTGATCCTGACCCATCTCCAGCCCCGGGGGCTGAGTAAGTTTTTTGCGGTGGAGCGTGCTCACCGGGTCCCCGGGGGCAGACCTAAGACTGGTGCCCTGCCGCGGCCTCTCATTGCCCGGATTTTTAATTTCCGGGACAGAGATGCTATCCTCCAGACCTCCAGACAACAGGGACCGGTCAAGCTTGACAACATGGAGGTACATTTCTACCCAGACTTTACCCCGGCGGTCCAGAAGCAGCGGCAGAGCTTTCTTGGTGTTAAACGTCGCCTGAGGGACCTGAACCTCAAGTACTCAATGCTCTTTCCAGCTAAGCTGAGGGTAGAGGTGGATGGTCGCACGCACTTCTTCGACCGGCCCGAGGCGGCTGGGGACTGGCTGGACACTCTGCCTGGAGATCGGGGCCGGGGGGGCGGGGGGGGCGCGGCTGGCGAGGAGGGCCCGCCGGAGTAGAATTGAGGGGTGACTGCATAGGCCTTGCTCTGGACGTTGTTCCTTCACCATTTATTGATTGCGTATTTTCCCCTCCTATGGAGGTCGTGCGGGGTCTGTTGGGGGCTTCCCTCCTCCTCTGGGGGACTAGTTAGTATTTTAGCTATGGGGCGACAGGCACACTGCACTTTGGGGGGGCTGTCTGGGCTCATGCAGGGGTGCAGGGAGGGGGGAGTTTTGTTGGGACCGGGGGGTGGGGGGGGTGTGTTGTTTGTTAGCACCGCAGGGCAAACCCGCTACTATGTTGTTGTTTTTAGGATGCTCGATGGGGGACGACCGATTGTTTCGACGTATGATGGGGGGTAGGGATTTGGCTGTGTTGTCATGGAATGTTAACGGCCTGGGGGATAGGATTAAGCGTGGTGTGGTCCTGCAGTACTTAAAACGTATTTCACCAGATGTTGTCTTCCTGCAGGAGACGCACCTTATAGGTAACTCCTTTCATGCAATGAACCGGCGGGGATATCGTTTGGCGGCCCATTCTGGCTTCACCTCGGGCTCGCGGGGGGTGGGTATTATGATCAAGAACTCGCTCCCGTTGGAGATTGATGAGGTGCGCCATGATGAGAGGGGACGCTACACGGTTCTGGTGGGAAGAATGGAGGGTAGAGTGTTTATCTTTATATCAGTGTACGTCCCGCCTGGGTTACAAGCCACCACATTTGCGGACCTGGGGCGCCTCCTTCTGGACCTTCCGAGTGGCCTGCTGGTGGTTGGAGGGGATTTTAATGCGGTAGCCTCGGGGTCTATGGATCGCCATCCCCCTAGGGACCTCCCCCGGGCACAGGCGTGGCTGCCCGGCCTTCTGGACACGCTGGGCCTGGTGGATTGCTGGCGATTAAAGCATCCTGCATTGCGACAGTACACCTTCCACTCGGGTGCCCATGGTAGCCTCTCGCGGCTTGATTACATCCTTGTCCCGGCGGCCCACGCAGGGAGGGTGGGGGAGGTGCGCCATCTGGCGCGGGGTATCTCAGACCACTCCCCATTGTTGTTGCATCTCGATGTCTTCCCGAGGGGGGATGGCAGGGTGGCCCCAATCAATGCATGGTATTTGCGCGACCCCACCATTCGTGCCGATTTGATCAAATCCCTACAGCGATATTTCGATGAGAATGTGGGGTCGGTCTCTTCGGCCATCTCCCTGTGGGAGGCTTTCAAGGTAGTCCTTAGAGGGGAGGCCCTCTCCTTTATCTCCCATGCCCGGCGGCGCGAGCGGGAGGAGGTGACCCGGGTAGAGGCCGAGATTGCAGAACTGGAGGGTGCCCTGGGAAGCGGGGTAACAGACGACAAGTTGCATGTTCTACACCTAAAGCAGGCGGCCTATCGGGCCCTCGTCACGGAGGCGGCCAGGGGCCTCAGTAGAGAGCAGCAGGGGCGATTGTATGATGTGGGTGATAAGGCTGGTAAATTGATTGCGTGGTTGGATAAGAGGGAGAGAGCGAGCCGTGTGGTGCCTTTGATTGAGAGTGTTGATGGTGCGTGTGTCACTGAGCCGGAAGCCATTGTCTCCTGCTTCGCGGATTATTTCCGCGAAGTCTACTCCCCGGTTTCCCCCTGCTCGGAGGCAGACTCCCATGCCCTGCTTCGGGACATCGCACTGCCCTCCCTAACGGTGGAGGACAGGGATTCGCTGGACGCCCCTCCCACCTCGGACGAAATTGCCTTGGCTATTCGCTCGGTTGCATCCGGCAAGGCCATGGGCCCCAATGGTATTCCCATCGAGCTCTACATGCTACGCCCGGATGTGTTGGCGCCCCACCTGCGCGCGATGTTCCTGGCGGCCCACTCGCGGGGTTCCCTCCCGCCGGACCAGCGTCTAGCCACAATTGTGGTGATCCACAAGGAGGGGAGGCCCCGTGAACGGGTCACATCCTATAGGCCGATTTCGCTTTTGAACGCGGAGCCCAAAATCCTCGCCAAGGTGTTGGCCAACAGGTTGGTTGGCGTGGTGGGCGATTTGGTCCACCAAGACCAATCTGGCTTTATACCGCACCGTAACACGGCGCTCAACCTGCGGCGCTTGCACGGGGTGCTCGCGCGTGTCCCATTTGTGCGGGAGCCGGCCATCTTGGCGTCCTTGGACGCCACCATGGCGTTTGATACGCTTGAATGGCCATACATCTGGGCGATGCTGGCAAAATTCGGGTTTGGCCCGGGTTTCATTAGCTGGGTCAAATTGCTATATTCGGGCCCATTGGCGCAGGTGGTAGTGAATGGGCGAGTCTCGGCCCCATTCGCGCTGGGGAGGGGTACGCGACAGGGCTGCCCCCTGTCGCCTCTCCTGTTTGCTCTGGCCCTGGAGCCCCTGGCGGAGTGGCTGCGGTGGCACCCTTCTATCCGTGGTCTCCGCTGGACTCCCGAGCATGAGGACCGTGTGTCCCTCTATGCTGACGATATCCTTCTGTATCTCGCCTCCCCGCGTAAATCACTGATCGTCCTGGTTGATGTTTTGCGTTCATTCGGTCGCAACTCAGGCCTGGTCATCAACTGGGCGAAATCCTGTGTATATGTGCTTTCCGGGGAGGCTCCGGCCTTACCACGGGACTGTCCGATCCAGATTGCCTCCCAAGGTTTTCGGTACCTGGGTATCTATATCACTCTTGACCCGGAGGCCCGCTATGAGCGGAATTTGTTACCCCCCCTCCGGCGTTTGAGGGAGGACGTGGTGCGCTGGCGGCGTCTGCCGCTCTCGCCGCTCGGCCGAGCGGCCTTGTTTAAAATGATGTCCCTGCCACGCTTCCTCTACGCCCTCCAGAATACTATGGACTTGGTCCCGGCACGCTATTTCCGTGAGGTGGAGGGCCTCCAGCGGCGCCTGTTCTGGGACGGGAGGCCGCGCATTGCTCTGGCTAAATTGACGCTCCCGTGGTACGATGGGGGGGTCGCCCTCCCTGACATTAAACGGTATTACTGGGCCTCCCAACTAGCTGCAATTAATCATGGCCTTTACGGGCCCGCCTTGAACCCGGCATTTGAGATGGATAAGATGCTCCTGCCCGGTGGCGATTACAATCGAGCGCTCTACTCTGGCGCGCCCGACTCCCGTCTGACGGGGCCGACGCGTGTCATGGTGCGTGTCTGGCACGCGGCTAATGCAGCTATGGGGTGGAAGGACCGTTTGACCCGGGCGTCACCGCTATATGCGTCTGAGAGGTTGGGCTCCCTGTGGACATCGAAGGGCTTCGAGAAGTGGGACACGATCGGAATCAGCACAGTGGGAGATCTCTGGACGAGGGGGGGATTCAAAACTTTTGAGACGCTGCAGGCGGAGTTCCAGCTGCAGGGCAGTGAGTACTTTCGGTACCTACAGGTCCGGCATGCGCTGGGCTCCGTCTTCCCGGATGTCGCATCCATTCCGGAGTCTTCCCCCCTGGAGGACAGAGTCCTAGATGGCCATGTCCCGGACAGTACGATCTCCCTCATATACAAAAAACTGATCAACGATAGATCGTGCCTGCTGACTAATCTCCGCGAGGCTTGGGTTGCCGACGGGCTGGAGCTGGACGATGAGGATTGGATTTCCGCGGTGGCCTCTCCGAAAGAGGTGGCCATCCCGGCTCGCCTTCGTTTCGTCCAGCTCAAGATCCTTCACCGGGTTTACGTGACGGGGCCAAGGCTTCTGCGTATGGGTTTTGCTGGTGACGGAATGTGTAAGCGTGGCTGTGGTGCGTTGGCGACTTTCATGCATATACTGTGGGAGTGCCCGAAGGTGGAGCGATTCTGGCGTGGTGTGCTTGAGGTCCTGCGTGTGGTGACGCGTGTTGCGCTGCTGCCTGAAGCGAGGAGATGCTTGCTGAATGTATGGGAACCGAATGACTATTCGGTCCCGCAGACGCGGTGGGTGACTCTGGGATACATGATAGCCAAGCGCGACATTGCTCAATTGTGGGGATCCCAGAGGCCCCCTGCGGTGTCGGCCTGGAAAGAGCATATGGATTGGTGTATGTTTCGTGAAAAGGTGGTGTATGTGGCGAGAGGTAAGCCTGGGGCGTGGGTGAAACTCTGGGGCCCCTGGAACGCCTACCGCGGGGGTATTTGTGAGCCACCACTGCTACCGGCTGCCTCGCCTGCTCCGTCTCCCTAGACGGCCCCCCTCCCTCAGCCGCGGGCGCGCGGTCCCCCAGTCCCTGATCTATTCCCATTCCCCTCTCCAGAGTTCTGCTGCTGGTTTGGATCCCCCACTTATGGAGCACGTGCTGTTATTTTGGATCACGGGTTGCCTTGCGGGTGTGGTTTTTTGGTGTTGTTTTGTTTCAAGAAAAGGGAACCGTACTGTGGGCTTGGAGCTGTGTGGCCTGCACCATTGATTACTCCTGTTTCACTGCTCTGCACTGCCTAGAGACTTTTACTGTAAGTGTGCAATATGTTTTTGTCATTCTAGCGGCCGGCCGGATGGTTGTAGGCCCATACCTGTAACTTTTACGAACTGCAATAAACGGTTTCAAAAAAAAAAAAAAAAAAAGTGTTGTTTCTTGATCACATGACCCAACGTGCGCGTACGTTACGCTTACGGTGCGCTTACGGAGCGCTTACGGTAAAAGTACGCATGCGCGTAAAAAAGACACGAGCACGCGCGCATGCGCAAAACAGGCACGCCCCTTCACTTCCGCGTAACATGCGCGTGCAGCGTACGCGTTACGCGCCGCGTGCGCGTGACGCACGTCTATGCAAATTGCGTAACTGAACGCAAACAGCGTAGAAATCTAACGTACTAAAAGCAAGACGTACGCTTACCGTACGCGCACGTTAAAAAAATACTAATAAAAAAAAAAAAGGGAAAAAAAGATTCACTATGTTATACTACTAAATCTTACCTGTTTAGTTTAAAAAAAAGGTAAAAAAAATATATATATTGTAGAATTTGTAAAATTTAACCATAGTCTTTAAAGAGGATATAAATTTTTTAAAAAAATATGTAAAAAACATTGCAAAAAAAAAAAAAGGTAAAAAAAAGAATTAGCATTTAAAAAACCTTGCAAATTCACTGAAAAAACCATGGGTTTCACACATGTTATAGTTAGGAATTAGCATTTAAAAAACCTTAGAAATTCAATGAAAAAACCAAAGGTTTCACACATGTTATAGTTAGCTGGACATTTCACTCGTAAAAAACCAATGAAATTCCCCCGTTATAGTTAGTTCAGCTAACTATAACTTGCGCGCCCGCAATGCACTGCTGATGATGTCACATATTACATCACTCATGACATGGTCAGTGACATCACTCATGACATCACTGATGACATCTCAAATGACATCACTGATGACATCATCCTTGTGATAGAGTGGCAGACCTCCTCTCACCCTAATATATCCTTTGATACACACATTCATAAATAGAGACTAAAATGTTCAAAACAATGGACATACCAATACCAGTTACAACAACCTCTTCAGTAATTCTAAGATCCACATACACATCCACTCCTTCACCAACAGTCCTATACAGTCACTCATACATGTACTCACTCATCATATGTACTCATGCACCTATACATCCTGTTACACAATGCCACTCATCCATAGAGTTACTCACACACATAGTCACTCATGCTAATAAAGAATCAAACATACATTTACTTGCATATACAGTTATACACACACCACCACACTTACTTCTACGGAAACGTACACATACTTAGACTATTAAACAATCACTTATAGAACCACATACTTATTCATACAGGAACTCTTTCAATCTCTCTCTCTCACATATACTCACTTATATACACCAATAGTCACATATACTAGTTTAAAACATATGTAGTTACTCATAAAGACACTATTGAGACAGTCATTCACTCACTAACACACCCGTACACACACTCATCCACCCATAGAGTCCTGCACACATGCTGTCTTCAACACATACAAACAGTGAGTCACTCATTCATGCACCTATGCACTACGTAATACCCCCCACCGAACCATGCAGACACTCAGACTGATACTCAAAAAACCAACTAACACCTTTACAGACACCCATGTAGCTACTCACCAACCCATGCAGCCACTTATACACAAAGTGAGAAACTGATACAGATATTTACATATTTAAACATTACTCACTAAGCCATGTATTCACTAAGATACACTTAATCAGTCAGTTACACAATCAATTTTTCAAAAACAAATCATCCATTTAGACACTTATATAACCATTTATTCTTCCATCGACCTTGAGATATACATATATAAAACATATTTAATTTTTAGAAAAACACACATTCACTGGATGATGTCATCAGTGATGTCATCAGTGATGTCATTTGAGATGTCATCAGTGATGTC
The DNA here is from genome assembly GCF_964204655.1 of Triturus cristatus. Lineage (NCBI taxonomy): Eukaryota > Metazoa > Chordata > Amphibia > Caudata > Salamandridae > Triturus > Triturus cristatus. Next base: position 316,584,366 of record NC_140586.1, on the reverse strand, counting down.
ATGAGTGATGTCACTGACCATGTCATGAGTGATGTAATATGTGACGTCATCAGCAGTGCATTGCGGGCGCGCGAGTTATAGTTAGCTGAACTAACTATAACGGGGGAATTTCATTGGTTTTTTACGAGTGAAATGTCCAGCTAACTATAACATGTGTGAAACCTTTGGTTTTTTCATTGAATTTCTAAGGTTTTTTAAATGCTAATTCCTAACTATAACATGTGTGAAACCCATGGTTTTTTCAGTGAATATATATATATATATATATATATATATATATATATATATATATATATATATATATATATATATATATATATATATATTACCTACTGGCAGTCGCCAGTAGGTAGTTATAGTTAGGACCAAGTTCCCATAGAAAGAGCATTTTTTGTTTTGCTTATAACTTTGGCGTTGTTTAATGAATCTTCATGGAGTTTTCCAAACTAATTCTTTGTTCATATCTGCCCCTATGTTGAACGTTTGGGGGTGATTCATCAAGGGGGGGCCTAGAAAAAAGGGGGGTCCCAAAACGTGTTTTCTCCATGTTAATTTCCATAGGAAACTTTAGACAAGGCTACGGGTCGAACGGGTGAACAGAATTACCCCAAATTTGGCAGGGAGAAGGGTCTTGGTCTAGAAAGCATGCTTTTGTTTATTTGGTGTAAATTCATTCAGTAGTTTTTGAGAAATAGTGAAATTTACAGATATCGATATTTGGGAATTCTGCCATCTGATTGGCTGAGGCGTTACGAGCACGAGCTTTCTGCTTATTGGTTGGGAGCGCTGTGAGCTGTTGAAACTAGGAAGTGTTGGCCGCCATTTTGTGATTATGTCGAAGCGAGTAAGGGGAAAAAAGGGTGAAAAAAATAGGAAAGAGGAGGGTAGGAGAACTGTAACCTCTGTGGGGTGTTTAGGGTGTGCTCTAGAGGGGGTGCGAAGCGAACTACTCATACCTACGGGTCTGAAAGTGCTGGGTTAGGAAATTAAGTGAGGTATTGCGTAGAGTCTGATGCTGCTAAGGTGATCTGCTGCAGGAGTCGGGGATGAAAGCGTGAGCCTAAAATGTGTGTCTTATGGTGTGAAGTCATGTGCCCTGGCCGCTGCAGCACACCTGTGGAAGTAGTGTCAGCATGTGTTTATACCTACTAGGACGAGCTACTGACTCCTACTGGTTTGAAAGTCCTGGGGTACAGAAAATATGTGAGGTATTGTCTAGAGTCTCATGGTGCTAAGCTGAGGTGCTGCCGGAGTTGGGGATGAAAGCGTGAGTCCAAACTGTGTGTCATACGCTGTGAAGTCATGTGCTCTGGCCGCTGTGCCACATCTGTCAAGTAGTGTCAGCATGTAGTTATACCTATTCGGAGGAACTTTTGTTTCGAACATTGTAACTTGTGCATGGTGCTTGGGGTGTTATCCAGGGAGTGCAAAGGTAAATTTGCACGTATCAAATCAATACAGTATTTGTAAAGCGCAAACTTCTCACCCCTATGCGTCTGAAGGCCCTCGAGGCCGGCGTGGAAATTATGTAAGCTATTAAGTGAGCTATTGCCCAGAGTCATATGGTGCTGAGCTGAGGTGTCCAAAGGTGTCCTTCATAAGCATTTCCAAACCTACCCCAGTCAATGTGCCTAGGCCATTTCCACCACAATGCACAATCATGAGGTCAGGGTGTGGAAGATGCAAAGAGGTTTTAACCAAAGGTAGCAATTGGTGCCACTTCAATCTTCTCTGTGCAAACCATTTAATGTCCACATTTTGCAAACCTAGGACTACGTCAATACGTCTGTGTTCTGCATACCTCTTGCAACAGAAAATATAGCTATGTCCTTCGATCCACACTAGCATTTTGAAGGTATGGCTGGAAGGTATGGAAAGATGTCTGTAGCTCATGCAGTTCCTTGGTAGAATAAGAGATATGTTTAAAGATAGGGAACTACTGTTTTTTGCCATACAAAACGATACGTGATTGGGAGATGAAAAGCATTCTTTTTTTAAAGTAGGGTGTACATTCGTTTTGTGGAAAAGCGTCTTTGTGATTGGTTAAGAAAAAGCAGTTTCAACGTGAAGTACATATTATAGGATAAAATTTGCTCAACTCAACCACACCTGCTACTTGCATTTGGAAGGCACTGTTCGAACTTAAAACAATCGTGAACTTTTAACCTGCACGTGCCGTTATATGTTTGAGAAAATGTTGCAAAAAAATATCGTTAAGTTTAAAAAAATTGATGAACTTTTAACCTGCATGTGTTGTAGATTGGTCTAGAAAGTGTGTTGATAAAATATGTTGCACTTCTGACTTCTATGTGTTGTTGAATATTAAAAAAATGGTTTATATGTAAAATTAAAAAGAAACCAATAGAGAGAAGTTTTGAAACCTAAAAGAATCAAGGAACTATTTTAATTTGTTCTTTACATGTGTTTATGTGTGGAGCAAGAAAATTATAGACACAACAGCACCAGAAGGAGGAAGAAGCAGGGAGTGGGGGGATGGGGGAGATGGGCAGAATCGCACACATGCAAAATTAAATACAGCACAAGTATAGGCAAACAATGGCCAAAATGAAACACACCAACAAGGAGCACAAGTCACACAACCCACCAACATCACACCACTGAACAAGCATAGAAGTGAAAACCACGCTGCATTCATACAGGATGTGTACAAAGACCGGTCGTTGGTGTTGTGGGATGTCTGCGACCGTGGTCATCATGGATGAGATGCCCAGCACGTGGCACATGGGTGAGTTCACTGTGTGTTACGTTGCCAAACAGCTGCTCCTCCCTCCCACGAGCCCCCACACTTTTATATGGTGCGCTGTTGTATCTCGTGCACTCATACGGCACACCATTGTAATGCCTATTCGCGCATGTCCTGCAACATTCCAACTACACCATCACCGTGCTGTTTGGATGTGGTGCATGCCACTTTACAACATCGACTGCTGTGGCCCTTGAGGCAGGCCACACCAGAACACAGAGACACACTTACCGCACTTCCTGTACATGGACATGTCCAAGACACCCCGTTCCCCTTGCCGTATAGGCACACCCATGCGCTGACCTGTGTACCCCGGACCAGCACACGCCGGTTGTGCATGCAGGAGGATGCGTGCGTAGCTACATGTCCAGGCTCACTGTCAACGCTGAGGTGACAGCACACTGTGACGTTGCAGGGCTCATGCCTATCATGTTAAGACAATGACCACAGGGACACACTTGCTCAGATGCGGGTTTGGGGGCGTTGGCGGTCCTGGAGTTGTTGCGATGAGTCTTGTGGCCCTCATGGGTATCCCTGTATCATGCTCAGTGACTCTATGGCACCTGTGGGTGTTCTGGTGAGGCTCTTGGTTGTGTTCCCTTTCATGGTGCAGGTAGTCGTCCTGCTTAACACCAGCAGAAAGCAGGTGTAAAATCCCTGGTGCTAATGTGGCTTATTGCCGGAATTTGTTTCGCATTGCAGTTGGTGTGAAAGTTGTGATGTGATTTTTTTCGTGTGCAGAACAATATACGAAGTGAGTAGTGTATCTCGTCAAGATCCAGCACCTGACGGACTATTCCCAATCAATATAAATACAATGAGATTTCTTAATTGATTTTGTGTGTACACTGTAAGTGCAGCCGCTGTCAGGAAAAAGCCTCACACTGTTCTTGTATTATGTCCTGTTTGCCTTCTATCACAGGGAAACGTTTTTAATCATTAGATCCTTATGTATGAAGTGTGTGTGAATTAACGTTATGTTTACTGGACAGTCTGGTGGCAATTCTGAACAATGTTAAGTATTTATGTGATTGAAGGAGACACACATTTCTATTTTCCTTTTTTGCACATAATTGTGAGCCTCACGTTGTTGGCACGGAGGTAGGAGCACGTTTTGTTTATACTGCACGTGCTTCCATGCTATCACATTGCCGTGTCACCAAGGGAAACAACGTGATCGGTAACGGCAAAAACCCCAGCCTATAAATAGCTGCGTTACCCAGGAACCCCTGCTTGAATTTCTTCTTGTTCCTGTACCGGGGGTGAACGGCTTTGGCTTCGTGGACAGTGCGCTGATCCTCGAGGGACTTCATGAGCGGCACAAGACTTTGTGAAAGAAAGCCGATCAGAGAAAAGGAGCAGCGCTGGACGTCCGCTTCCAGTTTTCGATCCGGCGGTGTTTCTTTCCCAGCTAAGTGCCAATATTTAGGAGTTTCTTTAGTTTCGCGCATTCATCTGACATTTGTAATTTACTTTCGGATCCTTTAGTGATAATTGCGCATTGAACAAAACAGTGACAAGTCAATTACTGTGGGGATATAAAGATCTTCAGAAAACCACTGAGATAACAGAAACAGTATTTTTCTTCGTGTTGGAACACTCAACTTTTTGGAGATAGAAGCAACACGATAAAAGTATAACTTACTGTGATTTTCCCTGCAGAAACTCTTTTAGCTTTGTATATATCCTGTAAAGCATTTGTGAGTGCATTATTGTCTTGGCAACGTTATGATTGGTATTATGTTGGAAAACAATTGTATGTTGTAGCACTATCCTGTCCAACCAATGTTCTATCCTGACTAGAGAAAAGTAATAGAAAAAGAAAAAGAGACGAGGACGGAGAAAATCGTGAGAAAATACAAAGAAAGAGATAAAGGTAAAGTGTATCTTGAATATTTAAATATAGAATTTAGTGGCCCATTGCATTTCACAAGGAAATTATTATTTCCTTTACAGAGGTAGAGTTTTTAAAAGATGACAGCTTGAGAATGTGCTGAGTACAGAATAAAGATCAAAAAGACATCACAACTAAGGAAGAGTAACACATAACAAACAGGTGATTACATCCCAGTGTTTAGAACATTAATGAAAGTGTTCCTTGATAGGTAGAGAAGCATAAAGGTTATTATTTATTTATTCTTTACAGTACAACGTGGACGATTCTGTGAGTGCCATCCTGGCTGGTCCAGATAGCGGAATCTTATCGTGGAAGCAGACCAAGTCTCTTCTCTTGTCTCTTTCTCGTCCCAATACCCCTTCCCTCCTTGTATATTTGTCAGGCGTGCTGTAAGTATCCAGTGCCCTGGGAAACATACAGTGAGAGTAGAGGTACTAGCATCGCTCCTGTTGACTTCCTGGTTGTTCAGGTGAGTGGTGAGACAAAACCAACAGCCACAACCTCAGTGCAATTCAATACAGGATTTTAGTATTTAGAATAAATCACAAAGTGCACCTCGTGTCTTTTTGCATGGGAACGGCTAGTCTGCATTTCATTACCAGCACTTTAATGGAAGTAAAGTTGAGATAAACCTAACACACTATTCAGAAGTTGGTGCAAACTGCAGACATCACCAGTTTTCCCGCGATAAGTGCCCCAAAATTTAACACCATGGTGGACTCCATCAAATAACAGTAATAAGAACAAGGGGGAGTCACATAGCAGGTAAGAGAACAACCAAAAACATTATAAATGTTTTTTTTCAAACTTTATTTTTTTATAAACATAAATTTGTAAACGATAAACTATTTTCAAACTTTATTTTTTTATCAACATATATATATATGAGCGATAAACTAATACATAAAATGTATCAAAAATAATACAAAACAACAAGGCGGAACACTCCTGGGGGAACCATGGATGTTGACGACAGAGCCTGGAAAATAAAGCACAAAATAAGGAGGTGTGTAATGGGCATATCAAAGGAGAGAGACACAGAGAAACAGAGAAGGAAAAAAAAGCCAGAGGGAAGGAAAGAAAGGGAGTGAGAAATGGAGAAGGAAGAGAGAGTTAGAGAGATAGAAGGAAAAGAAGGAAGACAGAGAGAGAGAGAGAGAGAGAGAGAGAGAGAGAGAGAGAGAGAGAGAGAGAGAGAGAGAGAGAGAGAGAGAGAGAGAGAGACACTGCCGCCCGCAACATCCATGAGCAAATAATTACTTGGTGCCACCAGAGTGTGCAGCAGTGGGCACTCCACATGCCCGTCAAAACTCCACGCATCCCAGATATGTCGCTGAGTCCTGAGTCCTGAATGGCGAGACCACATCAGCTTCTCCGCGGACCTCACAGATGTCGCTGAGTCCTGAGTCATGAATGGCGGAGACCACATCATCCTCTCCATGGCCCGTGGTGGTAGGCCCCTGATGGCCATATGAGCTTCGGGTGGCACTTACCCTGTGCATCTGAAGTCTGTGCCAAGGGGGTGGTAGGCCCCTGACGGCTATACAGATCAGGGTGCGACTAACCTTCACAACTTTTCAAAGACTCTTTATGGTTGAGACATGTGGAGCGCCCGCCATCTAGTCAGCACCAGCAATAAAGGATGTGACGTTGTTGATCTATTATATTTGCATGGTCACATGGCCTGTGACGCATGTGCCGGATAGGTGTGGTGTGTGTGCAAACCTGCCCTCTGGAAGTGGCCGTGAGATGTTGAGAACTAGACCACTGACCTGCACACCAACTGCGAGTACTCCTGCGACAGGTAGCTATGTGGGGCCAACGTCGGAACGTAATCGGAGTGGCGTGGCATACGACGGAACAGGGCAGGGATAGCTACAATGATGCGGACGGCTCGCAGTACTGCATCTGTGAGTCGAGTGGACGGGCCGCAGCTGTCCCTCTGCGAGACTGGGTGTGAACTGTTCATAACTCACACTACATAAGCATTGAAAAACCATTTTGTGATTCAGTCTGTCAGCTGGCATTTGTTCGAGATATTTGTGAAAACATATCGGAGTTCTTTCTGTGATAGATACCCCTTTGACGCAGCCTCTCCTCACATCAGCAGGTAACGCACCTTCTTCCCACATTACCATCATACCCCCAACAACCTTCTTGGGCCCGGAAGTGTCCCTGTGCAGTTGGACAAGGAAGAATCTTGGTCATGTACAGATTTACATATAAAATTAATTATTTAAAGGAAAGAACAACAAATAAGACTGAAGGGAGTCTGGTGTTGTGGTCGCTGCCACAAAGTTGGGGTGACTGCCATTCAGGACTCAGGACACAGTTACACATGAGGGATCGGCTTGTGTTAAAGAGGGTTAGTGGGACTACGTGTCGCCGGCCTTGCATATCGAAATATGCCTCACTAATCGAAGGGAGTGTGGTGCTGTGGTCGGTGCCACGGACTTGGGGTCACTGCCATTCAGGACTCAGGACAAAGTTACACATGTGGGATAGGCTTGTGTTAGAGAGGGTTAGTGGCACCAGAAGTATTGAGACTGTATGAGCCTGTGATGATGCTTGGTGAGGACGGGCCGCACTGGGAGCTATGTGTCTTGGCTATTGGACTGCATCATTTGGAATCAGGACTCTATCTGAATTGTGAGGCCTGCTGACCATAGTGAAGGCCAGAGGTAGCGGTGAGCAAGGGCCCACAGCCACATGCACACGTTGGTAGCCCAACCGGCCTGCATAGTGCAGGTTCAGTGGCACCACGCCGGCCTTCCATATGCAAATACTCCTCACTAATCGAAGGCAGTGTGGTGCTGTGGTTGCTGTCACGAAGTTCGGGTCACTGACGTTCAGGACTCAGGACACAGTTACACATGTGGGATTGGCTTGTGTTGAACAGCGTTAGTGGCACCACGTGCTGTTGGCCTTGCATATGGAAATATGACTCACTGATCAGAGAGGGTCTGGTGCTGTGGTCGCTGCCACGGACTTGGGGTGACTGCCATTCAGGACTCAGGACACAGTTACACATGTGAGATCGGCTTGTGTTGGACAGTGTTAGCTGGCACCAAGTGTCCAACTTCAAATTGCGAGGTCTGCTGCCCTCAGTGTAGACTGCTGAGTGTTCGTTTGTACTTGAAAATGAATATGGTGATTGTACTAAACCTATAACTGATATACAAAATGTTCAAGAAGAAAGGATACTAAAAGGATATTATGTAGATTTGAGACCTGTAATAGTTACTTGCCTAGTGGACTCTGTAGTTAATGAATGAAGAAATAATTTTCATTGTGAGCCCTACTGAGTGCAGTCTAGGCGTATGATGAAAAGATGAAATAAGTATAGAATACACTGACGAAGTGTTGTATTTTCTGAGTACAATCTTGTTATTAGAAATTAGCATTTAAAATTGGAATTGCGAGCTGTACTGCCTGCAGTGTAGACTGCTTTTCCATGTTAGTTTTCATTTGAAGATTAATTTGGTCTTTGTAGTAAAGCTATAACTGATATAAAAGAAAAGTTCTTGAAGCGAGGATACTAAAAGGATAATATGTAAGGTGTAGTACTGTGATAGTTACTTGCCTACTGGAGTCTGTAGTTGCATATGGAAATATCCCTCACTGATCAAAGGGAGTGTGGTGCTGTGGTCGCTGCCACGGACTTGGGGTGACTGCTATTCAGGACTCAGGACACAGTTAGACATGTGGGATCGGCTTGTGTTAAAAGCTTGTGTTAAAGAGGGTTAGTGGGACTACGTGTTGCCGGCCTTGCATATCGAAATATGCCTCACTGATCGAAGGGAGTGTGGTGCTGTGGTCTCTGCCATGGACTTGGGGTGACTGCCATTCAGGACTCAGGACACAGGTACACATGTGGGATCGGTTTGTGTTGAACAGAGTTATTGGCACCACGTGTCGCCACCGTTGCATATGGAAATATGCCTCACTGATCGAAGGGAGTCTGGTGCTGTGGTTGTCTCACGGAGTTGGGGTCACTGCCATTCAGGACTCAGGACACAGTTCCACATGTGGGATTGTTCGGTTTGTGTTAAACAGGGTTAGTGACACCAAGTGTCGCCGCCGTTGCATATGGAAATATGCCTCACTGATCGAAGGGAGTCTGGTGCTGTGGTTGTATCACGGAGTTGGGGTCACTGCCATTCAGGACTCAGGACACAGTTCCACATGTGGGATCGTCTTGTGTTGAAGACGGTTAGTGGCACCATTTGTCGCCGGTCCTCCACAGTGTAGGCCAGAGGTAGCGGTGAGCAAGGGCTAACAGCCACGTGCATACGTTGGTGGCCCCACCGGCCTGCGTAGTGCAGGATCAGTGGCACCACGTGTCGTCGGCCTTCCATATGGAAATACCCCTCACTGATCGAAGGGAGTCTGGTGCTGTGGTCGCTGCCATTCAGGACTCAGGACACAGTTGCACATGTGGGATCGGCTTGTGTGGAACAGGGTTAGTTGGCACCACGTGTCGCCGGTCTTCCACAGTGTAGGCCGGAGGCAGCGGTCAGCAAAGGCCCACAGGCAGGTGATGTTGAGTAGAGCTGCACAGATTGGGAGCATTTGGTCTTCTTAACCCATCAGAGTCTCTTACACAATTTGCATCGCTACTAATCTTGAATTGTGAACCGTGTAACCCCAGTGTAGGGCGGAGGCAGCGGTCAGGATGGGCGCACAGCCACGTGCCGTTGAGCTGAGCTGCACATTTTTTTTTTTTTTTAAAGTTTTATTGAGATTAGAAAAATCAAACAAGACAAAGGTTGCGGCTGTGCGTTCTACAGAAAGCAAATAAGGAGCAACATTGTGACATTTCCGGTTCTTTGATAAACAATACCACATCATCAATGCATCAGACATCAAGACCCCATTTACCAATCCATCATCAACATCTGTCCGACCTGAAACAGGGGGATCTCTGACCAAGGATCTATCCCTAGGGTTCCAAAGCCACCCCCTTCCCCTAATCATATCTCAGTCATGGGGAAAAGCCCTGTAGTCAACATCACCTGACCCCAGGCATCGAATACCCCTGTGTCCTAACCCTCACATGACCACTCCATCTGCGTAACATTGGTGCAGCACAACCTACCCCACTCCCGTGGGAGCTATTCCGGGATTCGAGGATGGCGGGGTTGAGCCAGGTAAGCCTGCAATATATGTTCTATAAGGGCCCCAGATGTCCCTAGGACGCGCCACTGTGGGAAGGAGACTAGAGTAGATCTCGCTATTCGTGCTACAGAAAGCCATGGCCGTAAGCCATGTCCTGGACGTGGGAGCCGTTTTACCCCCCCAGTGCCTGGCAATCTTCCTCTTGGCAAGTAGAAGCCCCAGAGAGGCCAGTTTACGGACATTCTTAGGGAAATTTACGGTATAACCCAACAATGCGACCTCAGGAGTGGGAACCAGTGTAAGCCCTAGCATCTCTTCTAGGATCTTGTGAACCTGTGTCCAGAATGACTGCAGTCTCGGACACGTCCAGGACATGTGTGCAAAATCAGCATGTGGTGCAGCGCATTTCCAGCATGTGTGTGGTCGCGCGGGATCAATGGCATGGAGTCTATCAGGGGTCATATACCAACGGCGCAGGAATTTATAGTGTAGGAGTTTGTGACGACTGTTCAGTGACACCGTGTCGGTGACTTTGCAGCATGCCGTCCATTGTTCGTCCGTGATAGGCCTACCCAAGTCTGTCCCCCACTCCTCCCGCGCCCGATCATCCGCACATGGGACCCGAGCTGCACACGCCTTGTACAGCTTAGAAACAATATGGGCCCCCGTATCGTTATCAATCAGGGTGGTGAGGGGTTCCAAGGAAGCCGGCTCAAGGGGAAATCCCTTAATTTCCGCTCTCGCGGCGCAATAGAGCCGGCGAAGAACGAACCGGTCCATGAACGTAGCCTCACTGAATCGCGCTTCCTCCGATGCCGAGAAAATGTGCCCACCCGGGTATAAATCCCCAATCCTGGTGAGGTTAAACTTGGTTAACGTTCGCTGCACCAGTGCCTCATCCGTGCCTGGTAATAGCCCAGGGTTGGGTATCGGGAGAGAAGAGGAATACAGCAGAGGGTGAGCTAAGTAGCGCGAGAGTCTGTTCCAAGCCCAGCGGGTAGTGGATACCATTTGAATATCCACCGGGTCTCTGGGGACACCTTTGGGCAACACCGCCGACAAGCGACCCGGGAGGACAAAGTCCGCCTCTGGGCGAAGGAATGGGATCCGAGCGTCAGGGTGATACCAGGCATAGGCATGTGCACATTGAGCGACAAGATAGTATAAATATAGATCAGGCACTCCAAGGCCTCCTCGATCCTGTGGGAGTGTGAGAGTCGTCCAGCGGATCCGGGGGTGCTTCCCGCCCCAGACCAGTCTAATCAGGAGGGACCGCAGGGTGGAAAAAAAGGCCCGGGTAAGAGGAACAGGGATGTTATTGAAAAGATACAAAAATTTGGGGAGCACTATCATTTTGAGAATGGCTATCCTAGCTGACATAGAGAGCGGGAGCCGCAGCCACCCATCCACCTGCGTCTCCAGCCGCGCAATCGCGTGGCCATAGTTGAGGCGGATAATTTCGTCCGTGCTCAAATGTATTTGTATGCCCAAGTACCGTACCGAGTCCGAGCACCATTCCAACGGGAACTCACACGGCCATGGGGAGGTGCCGTTAGTCAACGGGAAGATAATGGACTTATGCCAGTTTATGCCCAGTCCCGAGTGGCTACTGAAACGAAGGATCTCATGTATCAAGGGGGCAAGGTTGGCCTGCGGTTCTCTGACGTACAGGATTGTGTCATCTGCATAGAGAGAGGGAAGCAAGGGGCCCGTCCGAAACTGGAGACCCCTGTGAAGGTGTCGCTCCTGGAAATGCCGGATCAGGGGGTCCATAGCCAAAATGAACAAGAGCGGTGAAAGCAGACAACCCTGCCGTGTACCGCACGTGAGCGAGAATGGGCGAGATAGCGTGCCGTTGATACGCAAACGGGCCGTAGGGCGACTATAGAGGAGTCTAGTAGTAGCTAGGAAGTTCTCAGGCATGCCCATGCGCTCCATGACGGAAAGAAAGAAAGGCCATTCTAAGGAGTCAAACGCTTTTTCGGTGTCGAGGAGGATCGCCGCAGCAGGTGTGGTCGGGTTAATTCTGTGCAGAACTGTGAAGAGCGTTCGCAAATTCAGTGACGTCGAGCGACGGGGGACAAAGCCAGACTGTGCGGGCGATATAATGAATTCCATCAGTTGGGAAAGCCTGTTGGCCACTATTTTGGCCAAGATCTCATAGTCGGTGTTTAAGAGGGAAAGGGGCCTGTACGACCCACACAACGACGGGTCCTTATTCGGTTTCGGGAGCAGCACTATGACTGCCTCACCAAGAGTAGACGGGAGGGAGCCGCGCTCCAAAGCCTCCGCATAAACCTCTATTAGCTTGGGCGCCAGCAGATCAGAAAAGGCCTTGTAAAAATCACCGGAGAAGCCATCGAGGCCCGGGGCTGAAGAGCCCCGAAGCAATTTGATCGCCCCTCGCACTTCCGCCACCGTTATGGGTTCCGCCATGAACTCCTGCATGCCCCTATCAAGGAACACAAGAGCGATTTCCGATAGATAGGCCTCACGAGCGGCTGCGGAGTCCCCCAACTTGGTGGTATATAGATCAGTGTAGTAGGCCAGGAATTCGTCCCGGATCTCAGCGGGCGTCGTGCGGAGCGCACCAACCGCGCCCCGCACCTCGGCGATCAGGGACTTGCTGTATGGTGGTCTCAGAGCCTGCGCTAGGGTGCACCCTGGCCGATCCCCCTCTCCGTACCTACGAGCAACATGGTATTTCCCCAGATAGAGGATCTCCCTGTCCGCGGCTTCCCGGAAGTCGGACAACAGGCGTAAGCGCCTGGTAAACACCTCGTCAGAGGGTGCCCGCTGTGCCTCAGTGTCTATCGCGTCTAGCTGTGTCTCCAGTTGTGTGATTGTTGTGCGCAATACCTTCAGGACCCCCGCATGTTTAGCTATGCAAACCCCTCTGATATAGGCATTGAACCCCTCCCAGAGTACTGCCCACGAGTCCACCGAGCCAGTGTTAATGGTGAAGTAGTCCTCTATCGCCTCGGAAATCTCATGTACAAAGAGGTCGTCTAAAAGCGCCCTCCCGGGGAAACTCCACTGCCGCTCAAAACCCTCAGGCCGAGGAACGTCTAATCCCAGTAAGACCGGAGAATGGTCCGAGTACGTTCTCGGGAACGTCCTCAACGCGCGGAACCAAGGGGACAGGCCCGAGGAGAGGAGCCAGTAGTCAATTCTGGTCCAAGTGTTGTGTTGGCCTGAGAAGTGTGTGTATTCAGTAGTGCTCGGGTTGCGCCTGCGCCATATATCAGTCAGCGAGAACCGACGGCAGAGGTCCAGGAACGCGCGCCTTGCTCTAGGCTTAGAATCAGCGGCCCCAGAAGTGCTATCCAGCCCCACATCCAGCAACATGTTTAAGTCGCCGCCAAGCAGGATACCAGCCGGCGCAAGGGTTACCAGTTGGGCCGCAAGCGCATGGAAAAAGTCCGGGGAATCAGTGTTAGGAGCATACACACAGACAAGAGTGACCATATGACCCATCAACACCCCTTTCACAATGCAGTAGCGTCCCTCCCTGTCTCCCAGAAACGTCTGGCACTGAAACGGGACTCTCTTATGGATCAGCACCGCGGTGCCTCTAGCGTAATTACTGAAATTGGCAAAGTATCAGTGGGCGCCCCAGGAAGCTGCAAAGCGGGCGGTCATCGGGGCGTGCAGGTGAGTCTCTTGAAGAAAAGCGATGTCAACCCGGTGCCGATTTAAGTAGTGCAGTATCTGTTTGCATTTACTACGGTTGTTTAGGCCCCGGACATTCCAAGTCATTAACGATAGATTGAGAGGAGCTTCATTCAAACCTATATGGGCCATTGATGCCAGTCTGCAGGTGATGGGAGCCAGAAAGACGGAATGTCTCCGTGTATCAATAAAGTTCGTTCACACACAGCCATATCAGAAGGATCAAAATTGCTTATCCCTACCCCCTCCCCCCACCCAGCCAAACCACGCAAACGTGAGGCAGTCCCAAACCTAGAAGAAAGAAACATAGCTCCAAACAGTAATACCAAGTGTAACCAAACAGAAAGAGGCAGAGCATCGCAACCAAAAAAGATCCCAACGGTTTCAACCAAAGGGGGGTGACAACGATCCGCAATCAACCCAGCGCTGCAGTACAAGTATACTCCAAATGTTAATACGTCCCCAGATAGCCAGAGTCAAATATAGCAAAGTTAGGTTACGGGCGCCGTCTCAGCCGACACCGGAGGTCAAAAACAGGTCCTGGCTGCCCGCAGACCCACTACCAGGGGGAGACCGTCCGCCCTCATCCCCCCCCGGCGGGCCTCTGCGCGGCTTGTAGTTACGGCAGAAGTCTTGTGCCTCAGTGGGATTGTCAAAGAGCCGAGCTCGGCCATCTATCTCGACCCGCAGCCGGGCCGGGTAGAGCATGCCATATTTTAGGCCCAGGTTCCGGAGCGTCGCCTTCACCCCCGCATACTTACGCCTGGCCTCCTGGACCATGGCGGTGAAATCTGGGTAGAGTGAGAGTCTCGAGCCCTGCCAGGTAATCTCACCCTTCTCTCTGGCAAGCCGCAAGGCAGTGTCGCGGTCTCGGAAGTTCATAATACGGGCAATAAGCGGGCGAGGCGGAAGCCCCGGGTTAGGCCTCGGCCCCAGGGAGCGGTGAGCACGCTCCACCACGAAGCCCGAAGTGAAGGATTCTCTCCCAAAGATGTCAGCCAACAGTTGTTCCACAAAAACGTCAAGCCTGCCCGTGGCCGTGGATTCCGGAACCCCAATAATTTGCACGTTGTTGCGCCGACTGCGCGATTCCAAGTCCTCGTTTTTGCTGGCCACTTCTTTCAATATGCGCTCCAGTCTTTCCACCCTTTTGGTCTCCTGCACCGATCTATCCTCCACTGCAGAGATCCGGGCCTCAGCCTCCCCTAAGCGCTTGTCGTGAGCCTGGATTTTGGTCCCCATAGTCTCCAGAGTCTTGTCCAGGGCATCAAAGCGACCATCCAGGGCTCTGAAGCCGGCACGCATCTCCTGTAGCCAGTCCGGGGATGGGGCACGGGCCGTCGAGCCACCGGTCGCGCCACCAGCAGGGTCCGCCATGTCAGGGCGGCTCTCCGTGGGCTGCTCAGATAGTTTCTCGAACTGCAACTTTTTCTGCTTTGGATCTTTGCGACCCATGCCCCCAACCGCCAGACGGCCACCAGCCCGTTGTGTGTAGAGCAAGGGTGGCACGGGTACGATGGAGCGTCAGTCCAACAGCGCAGGCCAATCCTCAGCCAAGCAGTTCTGGTCCACGGGCGTTGCTTTGCCCACCAGGTACCGGACAGGTCTCGACTTCGCTGTGTAGCAGGCAAGGGCCACCACTATATGTAGCCAGCAGGGTCCCGATGGAGCCTCGGGGGCACCAGCGCGATGTACTCAGCAGCCGCGACTCGGCGCTGCCGGAAGGGGCAAGGGAGGACCGCGCACACCGGCCGCAGAACACATGGCACACCCAGAGAAGGCCCAAGGACCGAGCCAGAGACAACCCGGGTGCCAGGCCCAGCGCCGAGCCCCAACCGCCCCCCCCACCGCTAGCAGGCCGACCCGCCACCCCTCCCAGGTACCCCGATCGAATTAGCCCGGGGCCCCAGGGAGGAGACAACGAGCGAGGCCGCGCCCGGAGCGCAGGGCCAGAGCCGAGCGCCCGGTCGTCCTCTGGCCCGCAACGGCACAGGGAGAGAAGCAGGCCCCCGCCAGACAGCACCACGGTGCTCAATGCCCCCCCCTCTGACCTCCCCGGGTACCTGTCTCTCGGCCGGCCGCCTTCCACGCACTCGCGTCCCCAATCCCCGGATCAGCCCGCCATCTTGGGCCTCAGGGCGATGTGGTCTTCGCCGGACGTCCCAGTGCCACGAGAGGTCCGGACGGCATCATGGCGCGCTCCGGGGCCGTAGAAGGATCAGCGGCGGTGCCGGGCGTCCCGCGCCCGCATCAGGAGGGCGAGGAAATCAGGGTTTGCGCCGGGTCGATGGCGGAGCTTCAACGCCGCGCGGCCATCTCAGCTCGCGGCTTGACCACGCCCCCCGAGTTGAGCTGCACAGTTAGTGGCACCTGGAGTACTCAGCGTGTGCGCACCCAGCGATGATACGTGGTTCCAGCGGGCCGCACTGAGAGCAATGTGTTTTGTCTAATGAATTCTACCTTGATGAGACCATGTGGCGATGACTTATGGTGCAGTGAGTTAGTAGCACCTAAAGCACACAGCGTGTGCGCAGCCTGCGATCATGTGTGGTCCGTGCGGGCCACACTGGGAGCAACGTGTCTTGCGAACTGGACTGCGACATCTGCAATCGCCACTGCATCTGAATTGTGAGCGCTGCTGTCCGCAGTGTAGATCAAAGGCAGTAGTCGGTACAGACATAAGTCTGCGGTGCTGTGCCGCTGAGTTCGCAGGGGGCCGAGGAGATCCGCGGTTATGGCGGCAGCCAGGTGCCAGGGTGAGGGCTGCCGCTGTGACAGACTCGTTGGTCTTCCCACAAGTGAACCACGCCTAGGGCCTGGCCTATTTATTCATATTCCCACGCTGGAGTGGCGTACGTTGGAGCAACCCACTCCACTTCCGCTTCCAGGAGGGGAGCACACAGCTACATGACCAAGATCTTCCCCACTGCCTGAGGGAACATGGTTGCGTCCACTGTGCACTACACTACAAGTATCAATAGTATATCTCCACATGGAGAGGTTTGTGCTTTGCATAGCGAGGTGTGTGCAGCACATCAGCATTCCACTTGGCATTGTGTGCTTTATTGTTGATGGGTGACTTGCCTCCTTCATATATAGTTGGTTGCCACATCTCCCAAACATTCAGCTATTGTGTGGCTGAGGGGCATGGCGTTTTGGGAAGGTCCGTTGTCCTGTTTTGCGCTGCCTCAGTGGTAGTAGGGAGGGTGGTGCAGGGGGAGGTTCTGGTGGTGGTGGCACTGGGTGTTGTGGCCTTGTTGGGTGTCAGAGCTGCATGATCAGTAGGTCTATCACATGTTGGTCTTTAGATGTGGCTGTGAGTTGGGTCCAATTCACGGAGTAGATAGTCGACCTCCTTACACCAGTTAAAGGTTGATGTTAATTTGCTACTGCTAGCTCGGCTTATCGTCTGCTTTTTGAATCGCATTGCAGATTTGGCTGGTCGTTGAAAATATGGGGAAGTGGTGTTTTCGTGTTTTTTTTGCACGGGAACGCCTACTTTGCATTTCATAAGCGTTAGTTGTGGCTCTTGTTTGTGGTAATTTTGTTGGCGGAAGGTATCGATGGAAGAGTGGTGAGATTTGCAGTTTTCACCAAGTTGAGAATTAGATGATAATTAAAAAACACAGAAAAAAAGATAGGTTTAATGAACATTATAATTAAAAATTAGCATTTAAAAAACCTTTGAAATTCACAGAAAAAACCATAGGTTTCAGGCACGTTATAGTTAGAAATTAGCATTTAGCAAACCTTAGAAATTCACTGAAAAAACATAGGTTTCAGGGATGTTATAGTTAGTTGGACATTTCACTCATAGAAAACCATAGAAATTCCCGTTATAGTTAGTTGGGCTAACTATAACTCGTGTCCCCGCAATGCACTGCTGATGACGTCACATATTACATCATTCATGACATGGTCAATGACATCACTGATGACATCACTGATGACATCATCCACGTCAAAATCTGATGCACCTCATCAGACCCTAATATAACACTTGATACACCCACTCTAAAATACAGACTATAATTTTCGAAACCAAGAACACACCAATACCAGTTAGTACATATCCACTCACTAGTTTCTAGGTCTACACACACACATCCATTCATTCACCCAGACACTCACTCATACATACAGTCAGCCATCAATACAGCATTATCATATCCAGTCACATATCTATATAGACACTCACACACCGCCTCTCATTCATAGAGTTATTCAGACACCTAGGGCCCGATTCACAGAATTAATTTAAGACAAAATCCTAAACTTACTACTTTTGGTATTCACAAAATGCACTTACTACTTTTGGTATTCAAAGAATGGATTTACGACTACTAACTTTACGTCTTCACTCGGGCCGGAAATTCCGGCCCGGAGGCGGAGCTTCCGGCCCGGAGGCGGAGCTTCTGGGCCAGAGGCGGGGCTTCTGGGCCGGTGGCCGGGCTTCCGGGCCAGAGGCGGAGCATCCAGGCCGGAGGCGGAGCTTCCGAGCCGGAGGTGGGGATTCTGGCCAGTGGCGGAGATTTAGCCATGGCCAAAATCTCCACCTCTGGGCCGGAAGCTACGCCTCCGGCCCAGAAGCCCCGCCTCTGGGCCGGAAGCTCCGCCTCCGGGCCGGCAGCTCCGCCTCCGGGCCAGAATTTCCGGCCCGAGTGCGGACGTAAAGTTAGTAGTCGTAAATCCATTCTGTGAATACCAAAAGTAGTAAGTGCATTCTGTGAATACCAAAAGTAGTAAGTGCATTCTGTGAATACCAAAAGTAGTAAGTTTAGGATTTTGTCTTAAGTTAATTCTGTGAATCGGGCCCTAAGTCAGTAATGGAAATAATCAATCACACTTTCATTTACTCACCTGTAGTTATACACATACCACGTCACTTATTTAAACATATACTAACACATACTTACACTCTAATACAATAACTAATACAAGCACACACTGATCCATACAGGCACTCTCACAATCACTCACTCTCACATATAGTCATTTATACAGTACAACACTCATATATATTGCCTTTCACATATGGAGTTACTCACACATGTACCACTGAGGTATCCATTCACTCACCAAGACACTTATACACACACTCACCCAGCCATACAGAACTTCACAGACACAGACTTGAACACATATACCCACTGAATTATCGACTCACACATCTATGCACAGAGTCACACCCCCCACCCATCCACACAGACACTCAGGCACCCATACAGGTACTCAGACAAGCAATCAATAGCTGATATAGATCCTCATTTAGTTGCTAACCAAACCATGGAACTGCTTACACACCAATTAACAACCTAAACTGTGTGAATATCTGTATCAGTCACTAACATATGCATTAAGCAAGGCACAATTAATCACTCACTTATATAGTCAGTCACACACCTACTTAATCATCCATCCTGACTCTTATACACCCATTCATTCGTCAATACACCTTGGCATATATATAGAAAACATATTTACATTTTATAGAAACACACATTCACTGGATGATGTCATCAGTGATGTCATCAGTGATGTCATTTGAGATGTCATCAGTGATGTCATCAGTGATGTCACTGACCATGTCATGAATGATGTAATATGTGATGTCATAAGCAGTGCATTGCGGGGGCGTGAGTTATAGTTCGCTCAACTAACTATAACAGGGGAATTTCTATGGTTTTCTATGAGTGAAATGTCCAACTAACTATAACATCCCTGAAACCTATGGTTTTTTCAGTGAATATATATATATATATATATATATATATATATATATTGCTATATAGAGGGCTTTTGGGTCCACTCAGGTTTGCTATTGGTATTTGTGAGTCTCATTTTCAGTCTGCATCCGTCCATGACATAGAACTGCATTGGTTATTGATTCAGTCTGCACAATTTATTGTCTATTTTGCATCGTGAATGATGCCTTTTCTTTTCACTTGTGTGAAACCATCTGAAAATGAGTGCACTTCAGTGTCAGGTCTGGTTGGCAAGTCATTAGTTTTGAATGTTCTCCTTTTATAGTTTACCTTTTATTTCTTTGCTTCTCCTCATTATATTTAAGGTTTTCTTCAGAGGATACTACAGCTCTCCAGGCAGAGCTAATGGATTGCTTGCTTGCCACTCATTTCATCTGCAGTGCACCACATTCCACATGGCTACTTCCTCTAAACCAGAAGATTATTATAAAATGCTGTTGTCCATAGTGTGTCATTGTTTTACCATATCAAGATGGCCAACATATTGGTTCTGTGGTGGTAATGTTTGAGCTTTAACATACTGATAGACAATGCATTTGCAAGATGGACACCTGCTTCTATGCTTAGTTTTTTATTGCAAACGTATGCCTGTCATGCTTGTTTGAACACTTACATTATGTTTATTTGAAATCAAGATAGAGTGAATAATTGTAAATGTACACTTCTATTTTGGTTACATCTTTTTTGGAGGCCAAAAAGGTTATGGCTTAAAACTTCTTCAGAGGGAATCATTGTTGTTTTATATTGCTTTGTTTAGAAGGCAGCATGTTTTCTTTTTTCTACTTGTATTCTTTTAATTTATCTTGCGTATGTTGTTAAATGTGTGTGTTTTTGTTTGCAGTTATTATGGAGTGTGAATGGAACAATGAATCAGTGGATTGATGAATGGATCCATAAATGAAAAGCTGTCCTCACACTGCCAGCCGCATTACAACCGTAATCCTTGCCAGGCGGATGTCTCAAAGTGGTGCCTCTCCAATGTTCATTGGAAAGCCTTAGAAAGGCACCATCGTGGGACCGCTGCAGTATGTTCCTGCATGGGAAGGAATGCACCATGTGGTGCATTCCTTCCTGCGCAGGAACTGGGGGTGCAAAAATACAGGGGGGCACAACATGTGCCCCCTAGATGCACTCCTATGCAGAGGCACACCCTTTGTTGCCTTACCACCACCACCCAGTCTCACTGCTATGAAAAGGATGGTGGTGAGGCAACTCATAATATGCTTGGTGGTGCTGCAACAGCACCACCAGCATATCGCAGCATCTGACCACTGCGCAACTGCAGCAGGATTATGGATCCCCAGCGGTTGCAGTGGTCCTGTGGTGGTTCAATCACCTACATAGTAATAGGGCGGGTGGACCGCCTGTCTGGTGGTCACGGACCACCACCATGGCCATCGGGGTCACAGTCGTAGTCAGGCCCTTAGTGTTCTTGGGGTAGAATACAGGATTTCAGATGCTAGAATGCAGTGCACTGTTTTAAAGTCCCTATGGTCGAGTAAACTAGGGTGGGTTTGTGTCCCTGAGTAGGATACAATAATGTGGTCACTAAGTGATACTACAAAACAGTGAAATGCTGTGTGTTAGTGTCTATAGTATGTTGGGCTTTGTGGTGCATTATTCCCCATAGAACCCTGTCAAATATGATGGGTTAGAGTCCCTTTTATAATGTGCAGTGTGCCAGGATAGTGCCACAGGCTATAGACATCTTTGCTCCACAAAATACTTTTACTTAAGATTTGAAACATATACGCTGCAGCACCACAAAATACAGCATAGGCATATTCTAATAGTGCATCTTCAGTCTGTGTCAGCCATGGTGTTTGTAGCTGTAGGAATGTGATGTGTATGAGTGGTCCCTATGAGCCCAAATGCATCCTTACCTTTGAAGGCAGAGCCTCTGGGCCTTCTGCTCGCCCCATGCTCCTACACTGCTCCCTCAGCTATACTGGTTCACACCTGAGCTCTGGGGACCCAAATTGCACAGTCCAGCTACTCCCTAGTCAGAGGCAGATCAGAGATCCCTGGGCCAATGCTCCTAACCAGATTTCACTTTTCAGAGCAAAGAAGTACAAGAGAAGGCAGAGGTGAGCCCTGTGAAGCACTGCCTGTGCTCCTGTTGCCATTCACAGAGGATGGGATCCAGTTGCTTACCAGGGCAGGTCTCCGTGTGGGTAGTTGAAATGGATGAATCTCTGGTCTGTGGAAGACCTGGTTTCAATGTAGGCCTCATGGACAGTGAAAGGAGACAGGTCAGTATGCCTGATTGGTTCCTGGACTGTAGCGGCTCCTTGGTATCTTATGAAAGATGCAGAGCGCTCTCACTAAGTTAAGTGAGCCTACCTAGGTGGAAACTGATTTAGTTGCACAAGAACTGATGTAACCTGCTGAACATCATGTGGTAGATATTTAGGGGTCCAGTTGGACTCTGGTCTAAACTGGCACCCACTTATAACCCAGAATGTGATGTCCTTTAATAGAGCCACGTTTAGCATTGGCGATTTCTCATGCCAGTCTGGGCGCACCCACATTAAATTGGTCTTGGAAGTTTTCAGGGCTAAGTGCATCCCACTAGCAGGCAGGTTATGGCAGTGGAATACGGGGCTATGGCCCGGTCGCCCCGATTCAAGTAGCAGAAACTACATTTTTAAGGGGCCTCCTGGGAGTCCCACAAAGTGTACCCTATGAAATCGTCCACAGAGAACTGGGATTAGGTTATATTATTGACCAGATCCAACTTTGTCCCTTAAAACTATGGCTATAAATTTAGACTTTGATTAAAGGATTATATGAGCAAACAGTGCAAATTGTGCTTATATGCAAACCATGCAATATTAAAGTGCCTTTGTTTTAAACTGCAAAAAAGCTCATGATTGACTATAGACGTGCAAAATTGCTTAGAGACGGGAGGAATAAATAATCTGCACATTTTGCGTATATAATCCTTTAATCAAAGTGGACCACCATAACCAGAATGCTGTGCTGTAACAGGAAATTAGCAAATGTTGTCACAACAGGAAATAAAATCCTGGGGATAATGGTGGCAAAACAACCCACGATCAAGGTCTGAGGGCAGACTGAAATGCTATGGGTCACAATTTACTTGTATTCACATGCCAATAAAGAAACAGAAATATGCTTGCCTGAGAGTACGCTCCCATTTTTCTGTGTTTTGTGGCCAGAGTTTGGAGGATATTATTGGCAAAGCCCTGCCGGGGGAGTTTATCGCACCGCCAGAGAACAGAGCGCCTTTCTGTCAGACTTGGGCAAAAAAGGTTGGAGTATATATATATTTGTGTGTGTGTGTGTGTGTACATGTGTACATGTGTGTATGCATATATATATTCACTGTAAAAACCATAGGTTTCAGGCACGTTATAGTTAGGAATTAGCATTTAAAAAACCTTAGAAATTCACTGAAGAAACCATAGGTTTCAGGGGCGTTATAGTTAGCTGGACTTTTCACTTGTACAAAACCATTGAAATTCCCCCCGTTACAGTTAGTTCAGCTAACTATAACTCGCGCGCCCGCAATGCACTGCTGATGATGTCACATATTACATCACTCATGACATGGTCAGTGACATCACTGATGACATCTCAAATGACATCACTGATGACATCATCCTTGTGATAGAGTGGCAGACCTCCTCTCCCTCAATATAACCAAGACCACTAGGTACCTCCAGTAAGCGCCACAGAGCTGCGTTGCAGAGAGATGTAAAAAGGGGCACGGCCTAGACCAACTCTCTGCAACGCAGCGCAGTGGCGCTTACTAGAAGCACCTGGTGGGCTAGTTGGCCCCCAGGGTCCCTCAGGATTGAGGGGGAATTATTTCCCCAACTTAAAACGCGCCACAGGGTGTCTTTGCACACGTAAACTCAGGCCCCGTCCCCTTCCTTCACCACTGTGTAAACACGTCCTGTGGCCGTTTTTAGTTGGGAGATTAAGTTCATTTGAATCCTGAGGGTCCCTAGGGTCCAACTAGCCCACTAGGTACCTCCAGTAAGCGCCACAGAGCTGCGTTGCAGAGAGGTGTAAAAAGTGGCACGGCCTGGACCACCTCTCTGCAACGCAGCTCAGGGACGCTTACTGGAAGCACCTGGTGGGCTAGTTAGCCCCCAGGGGCACTCAGGATTGAAGGGGAATTATTTCCCCAACTTAAAACGCACCATAGGGTGTGTTTGCACACTTCACCTCAGGCCCCGTCCCCTCCCTTCCCCACTGTGTAAACACGCCCTGTGGCCGTTTGAAGTTGGGAGATTAAGTTCCCTTGAATCCTAAGGGTCCCAAGGGGTAAAATAGCCCACTAGGTACATCAAGTAAGCGCCATTGCAGAGAGGTGTAAAAAGGGGCACGGCCTGCACCACCTCTCTGCAACGCAGAGCAGTGGCGCTTACTGGAAGCACCTGGTGGGCTAGTTGGCCCCCAGGGTCCCTCAGGATTGAAAGGGAATTATTTCCCCAACTTAAAACGCGCCACAGGGCGTGTTTGCACATGTCACCTCAGGCCCCGTCCCCTTGAATCCTAAGGGTCCCTAGGGTCAAACTAGCCCACTAGGTACCTCCAGTAAACGCCACAGAGCTGGGTTGCATAGAGGTGTAAAAAGGGGCGTGGCCTCAGAACACCTGTCTGCAACGCAGCTCCCTGGCGCATACTGGAGATACCTGTTGGGCTAGTTGGCCCTCAGGGACCCTCAGTATTGAAGGGGAATTAATTCCCCAACTTATGGCCAGGGGGCGCGTTTGCAGAGTGCTGCAAGGAGGGGGCGTTGCCTCTGGCGCGATGCCGGTCTTTTATTTATTTAATTTTTTTAAGAAGGAGGGCTGTGTGGCCCCCCTTCTTTTTCTAATTTATTGGCCCTGTGGACCCCATCCCCCAGGGCCTGCACCCAAATTTTTTTTAATGAAAAAATTAATTTGGAAGGGGCCGCGTGGCCCCCCTCCCAAGGCCTTAATCGGCGCCGGGGACCCCAACCCCCGGGTCATGGCCTTTTTTAAAAGAAAATTCTTTGGGAGGGGGGCTGCGTTGCCCCCCTCCTCAGGCCACTTATGGCCCTGGGACCCCATCCCCCGGGGCCGGTCTTTGTTTTTTATTATGTTTTTTACAAATATATTTGTAGAAACACCTAGGACATGCTGGACAAACCGTATGTACCTATCACCATGACGATTTGCGTGATATTCATTAAAAGGCGACTATGCATACAATGAATCCACGTGGAATGTATTTACACTGCTAGTGAAGCTCTGACGTGTCTGACGCCCTACCGTACCTAATCCCGGCGCCCCCGCCGGTGGGTACTCTCCAAGTAGACACCCTTGTCGTTTATTTATACAAACATGGGTAGCTATTGATGGGCACATTTAATACACACGCACACCAAGCCATTCAAAGGGGATTCGACAAAAATTCGACCAAACTATGCAAGAAACCCCCCTCACAGTTAATAAAACACACATCCACCGCCGAATGTGTAATACTTTTTATTTTACTCTCTGGAAAGGAGACGAACCTCACTTGAGAGTCACAGCATGCTCCTGGCTGAGCCCAATGCTGTGTTACACCCACCAGTGTCCGCCGAGTGCCACACACCTCTGTGTTGTATTCCACCAGCTAGTGCGTATGCTATGACACTCTCTAGCCAATGTGCACTGTAACACCACCCCGTGAATATGTCATGCCACACTTGCCTTCATACGGGTTATATTGCCCCATCTAACATGCCTTCCTCAATGCCTATGTTATAACGCACAGCGCTATGCCATACATATTACAATCTGGGATCCATATCTTTGTCACAGTGCATATGCAACGTTACACTCCACAGTACATATTTTATATTACAACTTTAGAGACTAGTTAGGTTACACAACACTGCCCTGTGCATATTACACTC
This sequence comes from Triturus cristatus, assembly GCF_964204655.1. Lineage (NCBI taxonomy): Eukaryota > Metazoa > Chordata > Amphibia > Caudata > Salamandridae > Triturus > Triturus cristatus. Next base: position 316,559,251 of record NC_140586.1, on the reverse strand, counting down.
CAAGGCGCATATCGCATAGCACGCGCTAGTGCCTGTGCTATCTCGCGCTCTCCAATGAATCTGTCATTGCGCACAATGTATTGCATATTATATTTCATCTTATATCATACTTTTTGGTGCATAGTTTATACCATATACTATATCTAGTTTTCATTTTCAATTGTGCTCTCAGGACTATGTTCTATATAACACTGCGTCCACCTATCCTTTACACGGGCATTACATTTTGCGATGGGGGTTGGAGGATCAGGGGGTATTTCTGCCAAGTGAGCCCGGAGTCACAGTCACAAACGTCCTCTTCTTCCTAAATAAAAGTGAGATCATGCTGCATACTTGTTCATATTTTAAGTAGCTCGCACAGACACACATTTTAAAAACAATAAAGTTCCTAATACCCACCATCTCTGAACAGTTAGCTTGCTGCCCCATCCAGCTCCTCCCTATCCTCTGTTGTCTGAATCCATGAACTAGCCTCCTCCCTCCTGCCATGCATGGTCTGATGTGCTGCCACTGCCCTCCATTTAGCATGATGTACCAGTCCACTCCTCCTGCCCTCTAGTGCCCAATTCTATGGCCCATCATTGACCTCCTGCTTAGCCTCTGTGCTTAGCTTGCTGCCCCTATTCTCCTTCCCCCTGCCCTCCGATGTCTTTGTGCATGCCCCTGCTCCATCCTTTTTCCCCACCATGTTCCATGGACCTGCCACTCCTATCTACTCTGAGTGTTCTGTTGAGCTGCCACTCCCCTCCCACCTGCCTAGCATTGTCAGATGACTGTAACCTGTCCCTGCCACCTCCACCCTGCCAGTCCACATGCCATGCCCCTATCCCCTTCCTCCTGTCCTCCATGGTCCATTTTACTGCCACACCCTTCTGTCCTGCCTGGTCTGTTGCGCTGCAACTGCTCCTCCTGCCTCCCCCGCGCGGTCTGTTGTGAGGCCCCTTCCCCTGAACTCTCTTGTCTGTGCCCAGGTCCTGACCCTCCCTTCTATCCTCCATGGTCCTTTGTGCATGCTCCTGCACCCTCCTTCTTGCCCATCATAGCCATTGTGCTGCCACTAACCCTCCCGCTTGCCATGCATGGTCTTCTGTGCTGCCATGGCCCCTCCCACCTTCCCTGTGTGGTCAGCTAGCTGCCCCTGATCCCCTCCCACCTTCCCTCCATGGTCTGTGTGTATGCCATCATAGTCTCACTGTTGCTTTCCATGGTGTGTCTTGTTTCTAGTGCCCATCCTGCCTGACCTCCATGGTCATCTTGCTGCTCCTGCCCTGCCCCCTTGCCCCCAGCCCTCTGTTTTCATGTGCAGACCCCTATTCCCTCCCTCCTGGCTTGTCTGTTCCATTGTAATGCCCCTGATCCGTCCCTCCTGCCCTTTATGGTCTGTTATGCTGCAGCTTTCCCTCCTGTCTGTCCATTATGGTCAGCTAGCTACCATTGCCTCTTTCCCCTCTGTTCTCTGTTGCCCATGTGCATGGTGCACGGAACTAAAAAGGAAGGTGTTAAAAAAGAAGAAAGGCGATCTTTTGAAAGGAAATGGAATAAGTATCCAGGTAAGGATAAAATTACATTATTTTACAAGTAATAATATACAAAAAACAAGTAGAGATAAAAATAATACATTAATAAAAATAAAGATCACGTAGTTTCGTTCATTATTTTTTTTATTTAAAAAATATTGAAAAAAAGGTTTTATTATTTAGAAATTTTCACATATTTTACAAATTTATTATAATGTAATATATTATTTAAATAAATACAATAAGTAATTCCACAAATAATATTATTGAATAGTCCGTTTTCAATATTTGCAGCTTCAGATGACGTAAGCACGTAAACGTGAACGTAAGCGTCCATTTTGAAGAGCATCGATGGAGGAAGCAGCTGGAAGCTGATCTACGTCCAGGTAGGAAGCAATTTAAACTTTATTTATACATGTGTTAAAAAAGTATACATATATTGTAAAGAAAGGATAAGGAGAGGTTGCGGTTTAAGAATGTAATGTTAAACTGGTAAAAATACAGGTCGCCGAACGTGTTATTAGAGCATGCTTATGTCGGGTCGCAAAAAGTTACAGTGAAAAGTTATTTGTGTTTACAATTTGTAGGCAATAAAAAGATTTGTAATATAAATGTTTTATACTACGTATTTGTTAACGCCAAGATTATTTTCAAAATGCTTTATTTGGAAAATATCTTGCTGTTTTTGCCAAAAATAATAAAAAGAAATGTGGTTAATCTACTATGGAAAAATGCTTCATTGATTTATTACTGATATTTTGGTTAGAAACACTTTAAAGAAAAAAAAAATCATTGTTTGCATTTCTTTTTTACAAGTATTATGGCAGACATAGTGAGAGTATGATTTGGTAGGAGGTAGTAATTGTTTAAATTTGACTTGGATGGTTAGAAGAAATACAAAATTGTATATGGTGCAAAAAGGAAATTAGCAGAGGTTGACATAGGCAAAATATGCTTTGTTAGGAGGTAGATTTGGATCAATTTATAAATAATGGAAGTATATTTCTGCATCAAAATTGTAAATAGCAAGGGTGAGTTAGTGAGAAAATGTTTTGTTAGGAGTTAGTACTTTATCTATGATGCTATTATAGTACTGTCATATTTTTGCACTATGTTTTTATCATATCAAGAACATGGATCTACATATTCAATCAACAAGGAGTGCCAAAGAGTTTTATTTTTCTTTATCGTGGTCTTCACCTGGATGCTTATGGACAAGGATTTTTTTTTAATGGATTTTCACTTTGGCAAAAAATTAAAAAGTGTGTAACTCCTTTATACTTTGGATTGCTTGGGGTTTTTTGAAGTTGCAAAAATTGGATATATTATGGTGGAAAAAAGAGAAGAAAAAGAAATAAGTCAACAAAAGGTAGGTTGACCCGACGTATATTTTAGAAAAATGTTTTGGAAAATTTTTATTGCAAATTGTAATTAGTGTTTGATTAAATTTAGGGCAAAGCAGGAAAGTAAGGTGAAAAAATTATTTAGAAGCTTAGAATGTTAGCAACATTTTCAAGGTAGTCTAGAGCCACACACAACGAAAACTGTTGCATAATACCCAATAGTCTCTCAGACATTTCCTTTGTTTTTTGTGTAACTCGTGGGTTTAGACTACCAGTTAATGTTTGTGAAAGTCTCATTTCCTGAAACTTTGCTCCTTTTTCAAAGTTTCCAAAAAAGAGTAGAAATTAGGGTGTGGTTTGCCAATTGTATGGTTGAAGGAGTTATGCCATCCCTCAATGGCGTTATTTGTTTTAGCTTCTCCCTTTAAACAGCTCTTGTAACAGTTCCACCACTCCACATGGAAACGTGGCTTCCTCCTGCGACCCGATCTGCTTAGGTTCCCAATCCATGTGTCTTCAAAGTAATTTAGGATGGGTGCCAATTTGTCTTCATTTACATTGTAATAATCTGATTCTGTAATGGCAGTGTAGTACTCGTCTAAACTATTGGGAGGAACAAAACAAAGAGCTGTTAATTTTTTTAACTCAACTTGTAGTTTGCTATCTGTCCAGTATTCTGCAACCAGGGATGTTTTCTGCAACTTACGCCAGAATGCCTGGGAAAAATGGAAAAAACACCCCTGAATTTGGGTATCAGTGTACGTTTTACTGATCACATTGATCATGCTCAATTCAAAATCAACAATTATTTTCCCAGGACTTTTGGATGTTCTATTTTTAATAACTGATAAAAGTTCAGTGTAGGTTGCAGAAGTCTTATCAGGCAGTAAACTATATACTACGGGGATCACATTATGGTTAATTTTTGCATGTATAGTGTAAATTTGAGTGAAAGGATGGGGTGTACTTTTAAACGTCCCATCCATTTTTGAGGATGTTCGTTGTCAAGGAGGAGGAAGGGTTCATTAGCAAAATAAATAGTAAGTTCATGTGGAATAACAATGTCAGAAAAGGTATGAGGTGTTGTGGTTTGTGTGTTACTTGCCTGCTTTTGTCTTTGAATAATTCGCCTCAAATTCGGAATTATAGGCATATTACTAGCAACATGACTGGGGACATACTGTGCAACCTGTCTTAAAATGGATCCAGTAGAATCATTGGAGGTGCTTGCAAGTTCTTTCATCTCATTTAAGGTTTCCCTTACATCAATCTCCATTGCAGAGGCAGAGTGGTTATGATCTGTTGTTTTAATAATTATATCATCAAGGGTAACCGCTCTTCCGCTGCAATGGGATGAGTAGTATTGCACACACCTCCAATGATTTCTTGGAAAACTTATCCTTTCTTTACAATATATGTATCCTGCATGCTTAAGTAATCTGTTTCCTTTTCTGGATTTTATGTAGGAAGCTGTTTCATGAGTAGACATTATCTGTGAAGACAAAATGTATGGTTTTACTATGTGGATTAAAATGACAAATACGAGAGAACAATATCCTACATTTTCCCTACTACTGCACTTTCCTTGAGTTAGAATAGTAAATCCTGCACCTAAACACTATCCTCCACTTTCCCTACTGTTCCACCTCGTTGGAGTTAGAATAGTAAATCCTGCCCCCACACTATCCCACACTTTCCCTATTGCTTTACCTTCCTGGAGTTAGAATAGTAATTGTCACCTCTACAGTATCCCACACTTTCCCTACTGCTGCACCTTCCAGGAGTTAGAATAGTAATTGATACCGCTACACAATCCTACACTTTCCATACTGCTGCACCTTCCTGGAGTTAGAATAGTAATTGCTAACCCTACACTATCCCACACATTCCCTACTGCTGCACCTTACTGGAGTTAGAATAGTAATTGGTTCCCTCTACACCATCAGACACTTTCCCTGCTGCTGCACCTTTCTGGAGTTAGAATAGTAATTGTTACCCCTACACTATCACACACATTCCCTACTGCTGCACATTCCTGGAGTTATAATAGTAATTGGTTCCCTCTACACCATCACACACTTTCCCTGCTGTTGCACCTTCCTGGAGTTAGAATAGTAATTGATACCTCTATACCATCCAACAGTTTCCCTACTGCTGCAACAACCTGGAGTTAGAATAGTAATTGTTACCCCTACACTATCCCACACTTTCTGTATTGTTGCAGCTTTCTTGAATATGTTTTTTGAAGTTATGCCTATTGATTTGTTTCCTAGTTTGTAGTGTTCATTTAAAATACCTTTTGATTTAGGTGTTTTCTTCTTGGTCTGGTTTCTGGTCTGTTTTCTCTATTTTTGCTGGTCATTGAGAAAGTAATGGAAATTTAATTTTTTATTTGAATGTTTGTGATACAGTCAAAAATGTAAACATTTCTGTGCATAAGTGACATTTTACTTTACAACACTTTCCTTGCCACTGCACCTTCCTGGAGTTAGAATAGTAATTGTTCCCCCTACAGTATCCCACCCTTTCCCTACTGCTGCACCTTCCTGGAGTTAGAATAGTAATTGATACCCTTACAGTATCCCACACTTTCTCTACTGCTGCACCTTCCTGGAGTTAGAATAGTAATTGTTCCCCCTACATTATCCCACACTTTCCCTACTGCTGCACCTTTCTGGAGTTAGAATAGTAATTGATACTCCTACACCATCCTACACTTTTCCTACTGTTGCACCTTCCTGGAGTTAGAATAGTAATTGATACCTCTACACCATCCCACATTTTCCCTACTGCTGCACCTTCATGGAGTTACCTGAATTATTTTAATCTCTACAATTTCTTACATTTTCACAACCATTTTTTCATTAATGAAGACAGAAAAAAAAATGCAGTAATATAAAATATTTACCTTCTTTAAAACTTGACGTTAGAATTTTCAAGGATGAAAGTATTTTTTTTTTTCCTTATTCAATTTCTGTGTGAAAAACATATTAAATATGTGTAGATTACAAAATGTTTTTTCGTTTTACTAATTTAGAATTGTGTTTAAAAATATTTTGAAAAATACCTTCAAATTATTCTTGTTGAGGAGTGTGGCTCCTTTTGCAAAACGCACATTTTTTAAAGTTGTCTTTTACGTCACACTTTATAGAAGTTCTATTTTAGAGAAAAATAAATCATTTTGTGATTTTGAAAAATAATATATGTTCTTACTTTTTTGACAATCGTTTTATTATATAAATAATTTACTTTAGATGTTAGGCAGCTTAAAATCTTTTGTGTTTTTTTTTAATGATATATGTATGCATATTTATAGTAATAGCTTGGTGCTATTTTTTTAAATAAATTTGGAAACACAAAGTTATTAGGTGCAGCGTTTTAAATGTTTCAAGCAAACATTTCTGTTATTCGTTTTAGAAACTTACTTCTATTTCGACAAAATATGCTTCTAAAGTGGACTCGGGTCTTATCTCGGTGAAGAGGTCACAGGGGCAGCTTTTGGCGTCTGGTCACTCTGGGAGTTGATAATCAACTGATTTTAAAATGGTGTCTTGCTCGTATTTATAAGTTTTAGTCAGTGTGATTGTTATTTTTAAGAAAGACAGCGTTGGTTATATTTTTTTAAATTGTTTTAATTACTGTGGAAACTTATAATTTAAAAAATCATCTTAAGATGTATTGTTTTCACTTTTGAGTTCCGTTTTGGCATCCATTTTGAAAGTATTGTTGTGGTATTACTTTCATGGAAAGAGTTGTAGGACAATTTTTTGAACTACAATGTTAAAAATAGCGATAATGTGTATGTAAAATGTTTGTTTTTACGAATAATTATTTTCAAAATAGTAATATATTGTAAGTTTATTATATTTAATAATTCTTTGACTTTTTAAAAATTTCAAAATTGAGAAATAATTGAGTATTTTTATCAATACTCGAGTATTCATTTTAATACTCGAGTATTAATTTTAATGAATGCTTTGCATTTTATTAAATTAACGTTCAGTTTTTCTCTACATTTTAAAACACTTCCCCACTCAAAAACCCCTAATTTCCCTGCATCCCGTGCCAGGTTTTATTTAACAAAAAAGAAACAAAAAAAAAAAAACATTATTTATGCGTTGTAAAGGTATGCGTTATAATTGAATTCGTTGTAATAGCACTTTACACCTATTAACACTATCTCGCGTTGTAAAAGTATTCGTTGTAAAAAAAAGCGTTGTAAAGGTATTTGCGTGGTAAAGCCATGCGTTGTAATAGTATGCGTTGTAACGTCATACATCCGTATGCCCCAAGTATATAATAGGGCAGGGGATTAAAACTACCTCTTAAAACGCGCCACAGGGCCCGTCTCCTCCCTTCCCTACTGTGTAAACACGCCCTGTGGCCGTTTTAATTTGGGAGATTAAGTCCCCTTGAATCCTGAAGGTCCCTAGGGTCCAACTAGACCACTAGGTACCTCCAGTAAGCGCCACAGAGCTGTGTTGCAGAGAGATGTAAAAAGGAGCACGGCCTAGACCACCTCTCTGCAACGCAGTGACGCTTACTGGAAGCACCTGGTGGGCTAGTTGGCCCCCAGGGTCCCTCAGGATTGAAGGGGAATTATTTCCCCAACTTAAAACGCGCCACAGGGCGTGTTTGCACACGTTAACTCAGGCCCCGTCCCCTCCATTCACCACTGTGTAAACGCGCCCTGTGGCCGTTCTAAGTTGAGAGATTAAGTCCCCTTGAATCCTAAGGGTCCCTAGGGTCAAACTAGCCCACTAGGTACCTCCAGTAAGCGCCACAGAGCTGCGTTGCATTGAGGTGTAAAAAGGGGCGTAGCCTCAGAACACCTGTCTGCAATGCAGCTCCCTGGTGCATACTGGAGATACCTGTTGGGCTAGTTGGCCCTCAGGGACCCTCAGTATTGAAGGGGAATTAATTCCCCAACTTACAACTGGCCAGGGGGTGCTTTTGCAGAGTGCTGCAAGGAGGGGGCGCGGCCTCCGGCACGATGCCGGTCTTTTATTTATTTAATTTTTTTTAAGAAGGAGGGCTGTGTGGCCCCCCTTCTTTTTCTAATTTATTGGCCCTGGGGACCCCATCCCCCAGGGCCTGCACCCTAATTTTTTTTGAAGAAAAACATTAATTTGGAAGGGGCCGCGTGGTCCCCCTCCCAAGGCCTCAATCGGCGCCGGGGACCCCAACCCCCGGGTCATGACCTTTTTTTTTTTTATTCTTTAGGAAGGGGGCTGCATTGCCCCCCTCCTCAGGCCACTTATGGCCCGGGGACCCCATCCCCCGGGGCCGGCCTTTGTTTTTTATTATGTTTTAAAAAAAATATATTTATAGAAACACCTAGGACATGCTGGACAAACCGCATGTTCCTATCACCATGACGATTTGCGTGATATTCATTAAAAGGCGACTATGCATACAATGAATCCACGTGGAATGTATTTACGCCGCTAGTGAAGCTCTGACGTGTCTGACGCCCTACCATGCCTAATCCCGGCGCCCCCGCCGGTGGGTACTCTCCAAGTAGACACCCTTGTCGTTTATTTATACAAACATGGGTAGCTATTGACGGGCACATTTAATATACATGCACACCAAGCCATTCAAAGGGGATTCGACAAAAATTTGACCAAACTATGCAAGAAACCCCCCTCATGGTTAATAAAACACACATTCACCGGAAAGGAGACGAACCTCACTTGAGAGTGAGAGCGTGCTCCTGGCTGAGCCCAATGCTGTGTTACACCCACCAGTGCCCGCTGAGTGCCACACACCTCCATGTTGTATTCCACCAGCTAGTGCGTATGCTATGACACTCTCTAGCCCATGTGCACTATAACACCACCCCGTGAATATGTCATGCCACACTTGCCTTTGCACGGGTTATATTGCCCCATCTAACGTGCCTTCCTCGATGCCTATGTAATAACGCACAGCGCTATGCCATACATATTACAATCTGGGATCCATATCTTTGTCACAGTGCATATGCAATATTACACTCCCCAGTACATAGTTTATATTACAACTTTAGAGACTAGTTAGGTTACACAACATGGCCCTGTGCATATTACACTCCAAGGCGCATATCGCATAGCACACACTAGTGCCTGTGCTATCTCGCGCTCTCCAATGAATCTGTCATTGCGCACAATGTATTGCATATTATATTTCACGCCCCGGTTCATCTTATATCACACTTTTTTGTGCATATTTTATACCATATACTATATCTAGTTTCCATTTTCAATCGTGCTCTCAGGACTATGTTCTATATAACACTGCGTCCACCTACCCTTTTCACAGGCATTACATTTTGCGATGGTGGTGGAGGGTCAGAGGGTGTTTCTGCCAAGTGAGCCCGGAGTCACAGTCACAAACGTCCTCTTCTTCCTGAATAAAAGTGAGATTATGCTGCATACTTTTTCATATTTTAAGTAGTTCGCACAGACACACATTTTAAAAACAATAAATTTCCTAATACCCACCTTCTCTGAACAGTTAGCTTGCTGCCCCATCCACCTCTCCCTATCCTCTGTAGTCTGAATCCATGGACTAGCCTCCTCCCTCCTGCCATGCTTGGTCTGATGTGCTGCCACTGCCCTCCATTTAGCATGATGTACCAGTCAACTCCTCCTGCCCTCCATTGCCCAATTCTATGGCCCATCATTGTCCTCCTGCTTAGCCTCTGTGCTTAGCTTGCTGCCCCTATTCACCTTCCCCCTGCCCTCCGATGTCTTTGTGCATGCCCCTGCTCCATCCTTTTTGCCCACCATGTTCCATGGACCTGCCACTCCTATCTACTCTGAGTGTTCTGTTGAGCTGCCACTCCCCTCCCACCTGCCAGGCATTGTCAGATGACTGTAACCTGTCCCTGCCTGTCCACATGCCATGCCCCTATCCCCTTCCTCCTGTCCTCCATGGTCCATTTTACTGCCACACCCTTCTGCCCGAACCTGGTCTGTTGTGCTGCAACTGCTCCTCCTGCCTGCCCCGCGCGGTCTATTGTGAGGCCCCTTCCCCTGAACTCTCTTATCTGTGCCCAGGTCCTGACCCTCCCTTCTATCCTCCATGGTCCTTTGTCCATGCCCCTGCACCCTCCTTCTTGCCCATCATAGCCATTGTGCTGCAACTAACCCTCCCGCTTGCCATGCATGGTCTTCTGTGCTGCCATGGCCCCTCCCACCTTCCCAGCATGGTCAGCTGGCTGCCCCTGACCCCCTCCCACCTTCCCTCCATGGTCTGTGTGTATGTCATCATAGTCTCACTGTTGCTCTCCATGGTGTGTCTTGTTTCTCGTGCCCATCCTGCCTGACCCCCATGGTCATCTTCCTCCCTCCTGGCTTGTCTGTTCCATTGTAATGCCCCTGATCCATCCCTCCTGCCCTTTATGGTCTGTTATGCTGCAGCTTTCTCTCCTGTCTGTCCATTATGGTCAGCTAGCTACCATTGCCTCTTTCCCCTCTGTTCTCTGTTGTCCATGTGCATGGTCCTGTCCCCTCCCTATTGCTTTCTATGGATTGTTGTGCTGCACTCCCGTCCCGCATGCCCTGTGTGGTGTATTGTGCTGCTGTAAACCCTGATGCCTGCCCTGTAGGGTCAGTTTGGTGCACCTCTCCATGTCCCTCCTGTCCTCTGTTATCAGAGTCCATGTCCCTACCCCAATTCCTCCTGCCTACCATGATCCAATGTACCATACTTGCGAACATTTTGAACTTGGTAGAGGGAGATTTTGAAAAAAAACTGGGGTATTGATTTTCCCCTTTGAGTTACATTGAAAAAGAGGAGATTGTAGACAGGAGACAGATCAAATAAAGCCCATTTGAGCTTAAAAACATTGGGCGTTTCGTAGCTGAAACTGGTCTGTTGGCATGTATGGTTGTACTACCACTGCCTCTTCCTTCTGCCCACAATGGTCTATAATATTGCCACAGCCTCTCTTGCCAGTCCTGTATTGTTGGTTTGTTGCCCCTGCCCTCCATAGTCTGTTGTGCTGCCACTGCCCTTCCTGCCTGCCCAGTGTGGTCAAATTGTTGCCTCTGCACTCTCCTACCTGCCTTCAATTTTCAGAGTCCGTGCCCCTGGCCTCTGCCTCTCAACAGTATCCCCATGAACAACTAGATTGCTAACATTCTATATTTATTCCAAAAGTGAGGAACGCCTGACGTCATCTTGATGTAATCAAAACTGGAATACCTAGAGCATTTCCTTTAGAAATTACATATATGAGAGGGTCGTATTTGCATCAAAATTATGGTTAGTGCTCTAAAAAACTAAAATGAGGACATATTTTCTGAGTTTTCAAATAGCGACAAAGAACTTTTAAATTATTTGCAATATTTATCTTTTTTTATCCAGTTGACCACTTGATTAAATGTTGCACTTAGGGGAGAGGATGTGGTGTTACTTCCAGAGCTGCAGACTTTGCAACTGGGGAACCAGGTTGGAGTTTCTGCTTCAGCTCACTTAATCTCCCCATGTCTACAACCAAAATGAATTTGATCTTGTGTGATGTAACCAATGCTCATGTAAAGCACTCCAATACCTGACAAGTCTGCACTATATAAAACTGCAAATACACAAAAAATACGTGTTTTGCACACTTCTGTCATTGGGCTACATGTGGGCTACATCTGGGTGATATTTGTGCTGCATTTGGGCTCTTTTGTCTCTGGTGGCCATTTTGGGAGATTTATTTGTTATGAAGTTTCCTAATTTCCTCATTTACTGCAGTCTCCTCAGTAGCAAATGCTTGCAGTTTTTTACTTTGATTCCATCAAGAAGGTATTCAGATATGTCACACATTTGTCATAAATTCTGAATGTTAGCACTCTAGCTGCTTATTAGATCACTGTAGTAAAGCTCCTGTTTACCACGGAAGTCTGCTGCTGGTATTAAAAGTGCATGTTTCAGTCTGCATATCAGAATGTTTTAATGAAACTATTGGGCTATACTTGGGCTACATCTGGGTGATATTTGGGCTACATTTGGGCTCTTTTGTCTCTGGTGGCCATCTTGGGAGATTTATTTGTTAGGAAGTTTCCTAATTTCCTCATTTACTGCAGTCTCCTCAGTAGGAAATACTTTCAGTCTTTTACTTTGGTTCCATCAAGAAAGCATTCTGATGTGTCACACATTTGCCATAAATTCTGAATGTTAGCACTCTAGTTGCTCATTCGATCACTGTAGTAAAGCTACTGCTCACCAGGGCAGTCTGCCGCTGGTATTCAAAGTGCATGTTTCAGTCTGCATGTCAGAATTGTTGTATGAAATAGAAGAGGATTTGAGAAGTCAAAATGTGCCCTAATTTTTCTTTCTGCAGCACTAATCATAATTTCTATGGCAAAATGAACCCCCCCCCCATTTTGTTCCTTTTTAAATTAAATGTTTTAAGTGTTACCACTTTATTCCAATCAAGATGGCTTCAGGTGTGCAATACGTTTGTCATCAGTAGGACTCTTAGCGCTCTAGTTGTTCTTTAGAACACTCTGGGAAGCTGCCGGAGAACACAAAGGAATCAACTGACAGTCTCTGCCCTTGTTGGATGTACATGTTTACTGAGAATGTCAGACTTCATTCTCACATGACTGAGAAAGATAATGTGAATTTCCAGAAAATATGCTCTCAGTTTAGCTTATAGATCACCTTCCAAACCTCTGTGGGAAAAGCATGAGAAAATAGTTTTCTCTCAAACATGATTCATGATATCACAGCAGAAGGCTTTTTCACATGGTAAAATCCCTTAGAACACACCACAATTCCTAAAATGAGTATGGTACCATCAACAAATGATTTATAATGTAACTAAAGTCTTAAAACCTTCTATTAACTGCAATGCTTTTTAATGAGGTGCTATCATGTATATTGGTCCCAAGATGGCTGCCAACACTTCTTGGATGAAGTACTGACAGCCAATCAGATCTCACGATGAGATGTGTGGTTAGGCTCCGCCCAGATATATCTTTTTGTTTAACTCTAATTTTCTCAGGAACTACTGAATGGATTTACACCATTTAAGCAAAAGGCAGGAGTCTGAACTGAGGACTACCTCTTTGCCAAATTTGGTGTAATTCCGTTCAGCAGTTCGGGCTGTAGCTGCGTCAACAGGTCCTATAGGAAAATAAATGGGGAAAATGCGTTTTGGGACCACCCTTTTTTCTCGGCCCCCGCATGACGAATCACCATGAAATTTTCAGGATAGGAGCGGACCGGAGCTGGCCAAAAGTTTGGAAATTTTCGCGAAGATTCATCAATCGGCGCCAACGTTATTCCAAATAGAATGTTGCGGATTTCCTATAGAAAATAGGTCCTAACTATAACTACCTACTGGCGACTGCCATATATATATATATATATAGCCAAAACTCCGTTTCAAAGTTACAGGATTGTCCTCAAAGAACGGAAGCAGACCCAAAGTGCGGTGCAAATTCCAATAATTTATTTAAATATAACAAGCACCAACGCCGCCATTACGCGTTTCAGCCCGTCACAGGCCTTGGTATATATATATATATATATATATATATATATATATATATATATATATATATATATATATATATATATATATATATATATATTTTGAAGAAAGGTTACCCCTGGGGTGGAGGCACACTCAGGATCGCACAGGTCCAGCAAGACACAACCCCTCAAATCTGCTGCCGACGCGTTTCGGGCAACCGCCCTTCTTCTTGGGCAGCCTTCGATTCAAAATTGATGTCGTGCAGACAACCAGCGTTTTCCCTCTTTTATTTCTGTGACTCTAAAATAGATAATTTCAAAGCATTATGGGGCTGGAAGTTCTATAGTCAATCAACCCCAAATGGGGTGCAGTCATCAATCACCATGTAGAATTTAAAACAATTTGCTGGGGAAAAAAGTCATGCGGTAATGCAAATGCAATTCAAGGCATCTCCTGCTCAACGCTGCCGCTTGAATTCCTGGCGGCCGCGGACCCCCAATGTTATTGGAGTGGTGCCATCCGTGACCGGGGCCGGTCACTTGAATTTTGAAGAAAGGTTACCCCTGGGGTGGAGGCACACTCAGGATCGCACAGGTCCAGCAAGACACAACCCCTCAAATCTGCTTCCGACGCGTTTCGGGCAACCGCCCTTCTTCTTGGGCAGCCTTCGATTCAAAATTGATGTCGTGCAGACAACCAGCGTTTTATATATATATATATATATATACACATGTGTGTATATATTTCAAATTTGTTTAAGAATTAGCAGTGGACCTCTGGAGCACTCCCACCTTCCTTTTTGCAAATGGCTTACCACTCCAACTTCGGAATCAGTAATTTTTCAATGTTTTGCAACTGGATTATGACTGCAAAAAATTAATACATCACACCTCTTCCAAATAGCGGATTGGTATCCATTTGCAAAGCCATTTTAGGAGTTTGTCAAAGTTTACTGACTCCTAAAATGGCTCTAGTACAATCAAAAAGACACTTTTAACATTCACAAACATCGATTTTGAGTGTTTGCAACTGTTAAAATGGTTATGTCAGGCCCGTAAGAGCAGTTTTAAATACTGTGACATCATAAGTCATAATGGCCAAAACAATTCCTGTGTCAGTTGGTGTTTTACCACAATTTTCAGTTTAGCATATCTTATTGTCAAAATATTGTGTTGATAATATCGACTACAGCAGTATTGTGAAGGTAAATATATATAGATAATTACAAATTACTGTTCTTACTGAGGAATTAAGTATAGTAAATCTATACTTACCCAGTGCCTTAAGTGGGATGAAAAAGGTGGGAGAGGGCTCTAAAAGTGGCACGGCCAATGAAGAGTAAATGGAAATCTTTTCCAAGAAGCAAAGCCTATTAAATTCAGGTGGTCATTTAACACATGCAATCCAAACTCCTGTGCTTCACACAGCATTCCATCTGACCGGTATTTGGGTGACTCTCTTTGAGTTTTCTGTTTTAACATCCAGAGATATAACGCAACAGTGGACTTGTGCCCAAATCATCCCAAACCTATTGGCTTAACCAGTGCTTGTTATCAGTATCAATTATATAGCAAAAATGATTTTGTTGTGAATAATTAGACTAAAGAATGTTCAAATTCTGAAAACTTTAGACTGTGAATTAAGAGTAGTGGTTTTCGGAGTACTTCCCTTCGCACAAGTTTTCTCTGGATTCTCATATTCTGTTAGACACCTTTGCCCTTTTTTTGCCATATCTTTCTGAAGTTCGACCTCTCCATATCTCATATGTCATTTCTTCTGCAGGTCCTTCCTTGCATCTCCTCTTCTTCACCATCCTCTACCCACACAACAACACACCCATTCACCTCTAAGCCCTGCATTTTCTTTTCCTATGATGTCAATATATCAACAGCTGGTTACCTCCTTTACTCACTTTCCCACAAAATCATAATAACAATTGGTACATATGTGGCCATCGCTTTGTGCACTCTGCAGAGATGCAAAGGATGGGATGTGCATGTGAGTCTCATAATTTTTATAACCCAGTAACAGGCAATGTGAAAAATGTGTTCTGCCTTCTGCTTCAGCTACAGAGCTCTGAACCATGCCCATCATTAACTCACTGACATTCTGGTCACAGTATGCACTATACAAGTGTCATATGTTGTATGAAAATAAACTACAGAAACCCAACACCTGGAAAAATTAAATACTCTCAGGTAATGCAAGATGACATAAACTGTGATACACAAAACATGTGCATTACTTACATGGGTTACCGTAAGCCTTTTTACGATTACTCTTGAGAAATTGATCAGTGTTTTTTTCCTGTAAAGTTAAGAACATGAAAACAAAGCCCAGTAGGGACCAGTTTCTAGTCCGATTTTAATCACTTCCAGGTCTCAGAAATGGCAGGACCCATTCCACTTAAAGCCCTGTCCTTACCTATATATATTTTTAACTTCATGATAACATGGTAGTAGACGTTCAGCATACAATATTATGGTAGGGAGATATTATGTCACTGAATGTTGTGACATATATCCCAATAGTTACCAGCCCCTCTATCTAAACACAATATCCACCTTATCTATTATGAAAGCACACTCGCCGCTGTATCATTCTTAATGCCCACTACTTGAAGCACAATGGCCAGGTTGATTATCTCAGTGCCATGGCATGTTAAGCATTATATTACATGGGTGCCCGCAACCTCTGTATAAGAGCCTGTCTCTAATTTCCAATTTACAGAAGGTTTGTGACTACCTTAGTTGTCTGCAATAAAGAAATGACATAGCCACTCAAATGTAATAACTTATTACAGTTGAGTACTGACATTACAATGCTTGCGGCCAGCAGCCAAGAGGAAAGACAAGTCACAGAGCACATAACTAAAGCTGTAGATTCAACAATGAAAATCAAAATGGCTTTTGCTTCATCTGCTCTGTTTTTTTTTAGCTGAGTAGCCATAACCAGAAAGGAGATATTTTTGGCAAAATGTTTGTTTTTTGATCCACCCTTGATGTAATTTTAGAAAAGTAGATTTTTTCTGTGTATTTCTACACCTTCTGAACTACAAATTTGTTAATATCTAACTTGTATTAAACTGACTCCGATATCTTCTTTTTGCAAAAATATCGAACTGCCTATTGGTGTGCTTAATCAACTAGAGATTCAAATTAATATTCATGTTTATAAACATCTTATCGCTTTCATCATGAAATATTTGAAAGAGCATTACACAAAGGATTGAAGTGGTTTGAGTGAAGAGTTATGGGGTGACCATCCATTATAAGGAATAAAGTAACCCTGCCTTACTTTATAAGGATGTCCCAAATCACCTTGGAGTTCCATGACCTTACAAAGGAACTCGCCCTTCAACCACTTTTCTGTATATGGTCATGGAACTCCACTGTGACTTGCAAAATCATTAGAATGTACAGTAGAAGGTACTTTATCACATATATAACCCGGACAGTTTTCAGAATGACCCACAACATAGAACACAATAGCAATATTGGTTATCAGAATGCCTCAGTAGGTAAAACATCAAAGGCAAGTCAGTTAACATAAAGTCACAAAGTATGTAACACCCCACAGCTGGGGTAGATTTTACA
Organism: Triturus cristatus; assembly: GCF_964204655.1. NCBI lineage: Eukaryota > Metazoa > Chordata > Amphibia > Caudata > Salamandridae > Triturus > Triturus cristatus. The sequence goes on along the minus strand of NC_140586.1, from coordinate 316,542,336 downwards.
ATAGTCCAGGGGCTTAGTAGAAACAATGACAAGTCAAACCCATACCTCCTGCTCAACACAGGCCTCATGCCACTCATATTTGGCATTTTCATCTAGAGTAGAGGAGGTGTAAGTAGCGAATCCCCAACCACTTTGTAATTCAGGCTCAGGCTGTGGGTATGCAACAAGAGTTTACGCCCACCAGTGCCTAATTTGAGACAGTGGTTGCCGGCCCTCAGCACCGCCACTTAATTGTCAAAATCATACTTATGACAGTCTGCCACATGGTGGTGCTGCTCATCTAATTTAGAGATGAGCAGAACAACGGTTGTTTATAAATACAATATACATAAAAAATACTAATTTGTGACTCCTCACCCATTCCTTTAGCTTTGGGGACCTGGAGTAATCTGAACTTTTGCATTTGCAAGCAAGAGAGATGGTTAGTAGTTGTTTTGGCAATGATGACAGGGGCAATGGGTGGTGCAAGCTGCAGTGGCCTCCTGGTCAGGGCCCTGGCACTTATTATTTTACTGTCACTCAGGGCTGTCAATGAAGGAGGAGAGGGCACCCACACTCAGTGGCGGCTGGTGTGGTGGCAGAGTGGAAGCAGAGGAGGGGGGAAACAGACAACAATAGACATTTTTTTTAAAAAATACAAAGAACTTACCTGCTGATTGATGCTTTTTTCTGTGTCCTCGCTGCCACAGGCTCTGGATGTGGTCTCCTTCCTCCCAGCGATCTCCTCGGCACGGGCGTAAAGGGAAAGACTTCCGCCCTAGAATGCGAAACCAGCCAATCCTGGGGCTGCCGGGATTGGCTGCAGCATGCTAACCCAGCACACATTTCAGGGTGGGGGCCTGTGGCTGCAATCCCTTGGATGTTTGTCAGCCTTGGGATATTCAGGCTTTAAAGTACGTGTAATAATGTACTTATTTCCTTGCATATATTTTCCTTCTTGCAGTTCTCTGCTTCTCTCATGCTTGACTCTGTTTTCTTTTGAGTAGCACCATGGTAATAGAATCTTGTGTGAGTTGCAAGAGTCAGTTGCACCTGGCTCAAGCTGCTTGATGGATGGGACCTTTTATTCTCTGGAATAAACCTACTTCAAACCTCTACAGAGTCCTCCAGTGCCTCCTTTACTTGATTTTACAGTACGCATGTGAGATTGGTCGGCGGTAGGCAGCCGGCCAATCTGACCTGCCCACTGGCAGGGGGTTGCATTACTAGTGCAATTATACTGATCAGCCCCACCCCCTGCCATCACGCTGAGCCTTGCACACATTAATTAAATGGTATTTAATACCATTTTATTAATGTGTGTGCCTGCTGCACTCGCAGCAGGTGGGGCGATGCTCCTCTGCCATAATGGAGGAGCCGCCCCTACTCACTCTCCTGGTGCAGAGTATATTTTTTATAGATTTTAAAACAGAGCTGCTGCCTTTATTAATGATGATTTGCATATGGCTGGGTCCGAACTGGGGTGACATGATCTTTGTGACTGGGGGTAAATGTTTGCATTGTTCAGCATTCTGTACATCATTTGTACATTTTGCTTTTGTCAGGAAGGGTATGCCCATAAGTGAGTACCATGTTCACTGGATTCAAGCTAGCCTGGCTGTTGAAGGGCGATACCCCGAAACCAGTCCCAGGATGCTTGTTTCCGGTCCTAGGAGGACCTGGCTTTGCAGTTTGGGCTGGACTGTTCCCATGAGGAGCAGGGTCAAGACTGATTTGCATATGGCTGGATCCAAACTGGGGTGACGTGGTGAGCAAAAGAAAATTGATTAAACCCAGATCTTTGTGACTGGGGTTAAATGTTTGCATTATTCAGCATTCCGTCCTTCATTGGTTCAATTTGCCTTTGTTAACGATGAAGCAGCTAACACAGCTAATCTCACTAGATGGCACCAGAGACTGAGCTGCCAGATTTTCTCTTTCTTTGAAAACTTTGAAAGAGGTCCTCCTATGAAGGTCCACACTTCAATATGATAGCCCATTCCCCCACAAACTACTGACATGGCTAATCTGATTCAGAGTCGGACTGGCCTATGGGCAGGGCCACTGGAATTATGCGATCGTGCAGCCGCGGCGTTATTCGCACAACTATAGATTTGTAGATTTTAGCACCCCAAAAAAATATTTGTTTCTAGCTCTCAGAGTTCAAAAGTTATGAAAAATACAGCGACACGTGTTGCTCAGTTGAAGGACCTTTGTCAAGTATGAAAGTATGACTACTCAATTGTTTGCTCATTGCTATATTTGGGTGCTAAGCTGGGAATATTAAAATTCAACCAAAGCCCAGACAGTATTAATAAGTGCAAAAATGACAAAAAATTAAGTAACTCTCCCCCAATATGTGCCGCAATACGCAGCATAATCGTCAAATACCTACATATGCCTTTTTCCTACTAACTTCTTTTGCTGTTGCTGCTCTTCAGTGCGCTCGTTGGAAAAATAGCTTCTCTGCTTATTTTATTTTATTGCGGACAGACCACATGTGAAGGCTGGAATCATGCAGTTCACTTTTTATATATGTTTTTTAACAGATACAGGAGGGTGCCCTCACTTTTATTTTTCCTTTTCTGGGGTGTCTCCGTAGGCCCCTGCTTTTTACAACGGTTCCCCATGCCCTGTGATTCTTTGTGCCTCTGACTAGAGGATTGTACAGCCAGTAATGCTGACTCTGTTCCTCGGTCTGGGTGGAAGCCGGATTGCCATTCACCTATTTTTAGTCGCTCTCTTCCAAGTGTGCCTGTAATTGTATTGTAAGAGCTTTTCAATGACTTTAAGTAAAAAGGGTGCATTCGGTATTGAGAGACAGTTGTTCATCTCTGCCTAGTCTAAGGTGTGTTTTTTAGGTCAGACTGGGCTGCCCATGAGCTGCTCTTTGAGGCATGCTGTATTAGAGTATGCACTTGAAGCTCCATCCACTCTCCGCCCATATTTTTCATTGGTTTGTGTCACTGTCCTTCGTAAATGCTGACTTCTGATTCAGGAATCGCTTTTTAGTCTCTCTTTAGTACCGCCTTGTCTTCATTTGTAACCTCGCATGAGGACTGGCCCTTTTACTCCTGTTGTTACACCGTTGTGTTATTTAGTCTGTGAGCTCTTATTTCTTAAATGGTTTCTCCTATTGCAGACAGGACATTCTTTCCTGGAACTGCTTGTGTTTTTAAAAGCAATACAAAATCATATCAAATACCCCCACAAGGCCAATGATAAACATTAGCTGATAAAGCACAACATAGACATCAATCTATAGTGCTTGAGAATTTATCTCATTTCACAATTTATATATTTTATTCGCAGTTTTTCTATTTTCTAAACTAATCCATTTGGTACAAACATTATACAAACATTAAACACATTGACATGGGTCAGCACAAATCAAAACACAACATAAACAATATGGGCCCGATTCACAGAACTAACTTAAGACAAAATCCTAAACTTACTACCATTTTGGTATTCACAGAAGGCACTTACTCATTTTGGTATTCACAGAAGGCACTTACTCATGTCGGTATTCACAGAAGTCTTACAATTAGGATTTTTCGCAGTTTAGTAGTAGTATAGTTAGGACTCCGAACTTTAGGACTCCTAAATGCCTTCTGTGAATACCGAAAGTCTTAAAATTAGGATTTTTCTCAATTTAGTAGTCCTAAATTTAGACTTAGGACTACTAAATTGAGAAAAATCCTAATTTTAAGACTTTCGGTATTCACAGAAGGCATTTAGGAGTCCTAAAGTTAGGAGTCCTAACTATACTACTACTAAACTGAGAAAAATCCTAATTTTAAGGCTTTCGGTATTCACAGAAGGCATTTAGGAGTCCGAAAGTTAGGAGTCCTAAACTTAGGACTACTAAATTGAGAAAAATCCTAATTTTAAGAATTTCGGTATTCACAGAAGGCATTTAGGAGTCCTAAAGTTAGGAGTCCTAACTATACTACTACTAAACTGAGAAAAATCCTAATTTTAAGACTTTCAGTATTCACAGAAGGCATTTAGGAGTCCTAAAGTTAGGACTCCTAACTTCTGTGAATACCGAAATGAGTAAGTGCCTTCTGTGAATACCAAAATGAGTAAGTGCCTTCTGTGAATACCAAAATGGTAGTAAGTTTAGGATTTTGTCTTAAGTTAGTTCTGTGAATCGGGCCAAATGTGTATTCAAATGCACTTTTCATACAGTAAATTCTAAGCACATACTACAAGTCCCATAATGCAATGTTCTACTGACTGAAAATCCAGAACACTCTATGTCTCTTGCCCTAGACCAAGGCCACTGGAATTATGCAATTGTGTGGTCACTGCTCTTTTGGCATATTTATTGTTCTGTCTAATTTTCCACATAATCCATTACTTGCTGCATAATCGACAGATTTTAACAAAATAGTTTTGTTTCTAGCTCAAACGGTTCAAAAGTTACCTAAAATGCGGCGACACATGTTACCACGCAGTGAAAGGCCATTTGCAAAGGTTGAGTGGCTGCCTTTCTGTTGCATATTTCTGTTTAGCTGTTAAACTGGTATTAATAAGGTGCAACCTGTGTCCAGACAGTATTAACAAATTCAAAAATGACAAAATAATAAAGTGATACTGTCAGAAAATGTGCCGCATTATGCCGCATAATTTACCTTTTTTGAAGCTGCATAACTTTGTCAACCCTGCCGCATATTTTGACTGTCTCCTGAATCATAATTCCAGTGGCCTTGCCCTTGACCCAACATGCACAATCTGTCCATTCTGGAGAGCCTCAAGACATACTTAGATTACCACACCACCAGCTAAAATAAATCACAGACTCAACCCACAAAATAAAAATTCTAGGGGCATGTGAAATTAGCTTTTTCGTAATGAAGTGAAATTACAATAAAATTGTTTATAATTACACAATTACACACATCTCCTACCTATTTGTTTATTTTTGTCACCAAAAAGGCGAAGCTATCCACACTATTACACACGACACAATTCAACTACACACATTTCCTATCCACACCACATAATTTGACAACAAACCACATAACTTAACTCAACACCACAATTACACAACACACCACATCCAATCCACACCACAAATTTCAACATCATACCACAAAATGCAACAGCACACCACATAACTAAATTCCACTACATACCAGTCCACAACACAAAATACCATTCCACATATTTTCACTCCTTAACACACAATACCACTCCACATAATTCCAGTACACTAAATACCACATAATTACTATACACATAATTCCACTGAACTCCATGCCACATAATTCCACTAAACAAATACACTTCACACACTTCCAATGCCACACAATTCCACAACTAGCAATTTCCATCCAACCCACATAATTTACTACACACCACATGCATACATTCCATAACACACTGGTAAAAGTCATTGGCATTTACAACACCAAAAGGTCTAACTCAAGCAAATGTGAGACCTATTGCATTTTCAATGCTTTTTTTATTATTGCGGTTACCCTTTGTCAGTTCTCTGGGGATCACTCCTGAAAGGAATGATTAATGTACAACTTGTTTAATTACTGGAGCAAGTAATAAAGAGCAGGTATTGCTCATGACGGTCACGAAAACTAATGCAATTTGTGGTTTCATATTTTTTGTATTATTCACAATTTCATCTACCGTGATTGCACAAGAGAAGTCACCCTCATCAGATCCCTACGGCAGCTTACTTTCTATAGTGCAGCAGACAGATCTGTGTTAACTCCACTGTTCAATTCTCTCTGTGTAAATCTGTATTTTTATACTTAAAGGACCAGATCATCTTGGTATTTTAAGGCACATAACAGTTCTTATCCTACATTATTGTTTTTGTCCTCGAAAAACTTCTTTGCTTATCGCCCTGGTCTTTTACACACTTTTTTTGAAAATGTAATTCAGGAGTCTTGGATTTGCATTCATTCATTTTCATTAAAACACCCTCCCTGGGCAATATGGCGGCTGTGTGACTGCTATGGGAGCCGCTCACCTCACTACTGGAAAACAAACTGACTTTGAGATGAATTGAACCCACAAAAGTATTAAATACATCAAAGGAGACAAGGATCTTGGATGAGGTTGGAACAGCAGATCAGAGCGTTACTAGCTCGTACTGCAACGGAATGTGTTATCGGCATTAGCAAAACAAAGAGCAAAGTGTACCTGTGGACTCTGGACACGTTTCTGCTGCTGGCTTTTTCGTGGCAGGACAGTACTGCCTCGTGGTTTGTCAAAATGCCCCCCAAGCAGAAACCACTGCTGAAGGAGAGCGGGATCACCGGAGGATCGAAGGGGGGTCTGTGTACTCAGAAGACGCTTACGGAGGGGAAGAGCGCAGACGCTAGTCACACCATCGGCCGCGAGAAGGAAGAGATCAGCGGCAGGACGCATAGCAGTGAGCAGCGTCCTGTCTACCCGGCCACCTGGCCCAAACAGCCCACAGTGCCCGGGATGTTCGCTGCCCGGGGGATTGGAGGCAATAGAAAATCAAACAGCAAAGACAGAGGCAGCGCTAAGGCCCCCAAAACAACTAAGGATCCGGTAAGTGCAGGAGGGCAAGATGGGAGAAATGTTACTAATGATTACAGTGAAGATAGGCTCCCCCTGAAGCCATACAAGGGGGAAATACCAACTCTAATATATCACCATCAATAGCTTAAACAGCGGGGCTGAGAGGGAGGAAGAAACAAACTGGAGGGCGCAAGATAACTCTGTACTGCAGGGAGTGCTGGACGCTCAGAACGCCCAAGAACCAAACGTCTCTGACATTCCCCACGCACCTGGTAAATTCAGTCGGTCTCCAGAGGGGGATACATTTTATTCTCTCACCCACGAGTCTGAGATCTCTAACACCAGTGATGGCACAGACGTGGATATCATGGAAGAGGACTGCGGGAGCCCTCTTACAAAACCTGACACACAGAAACGAGCATCTAACCGGAAGAAGAGAAAAAGCACCAGGGGAAAAGGCAGGACCTTTGACTCAGATCACAGTCAGACGAGCCAGCTAAAATGGTATTATTCTACCACGCACTTTGGGATGGAGGCTGATGGGACAGAAGAGATTGGAATACAGCTTGAAGCTGCAAAATTGTTTATAGAACCAGAAACTAATATAGAAACTCTTCCATCTATGGGACTAATCTATTCGACACTTAAACAGATGCAAACTGAAGCTCGTCAAGAACATAAAAGGGCTCATATGGCGATGAAGAAACTTCAAGGGGCCATTCGCAAGGTCAATAAAGCTTGCTCTGAAATTTCCGAACGTACTACAGCATTGAAGGAACAAATCGTGGTTCTTAAGGCTGGGGCCAAAGATAAGGGACAGCAAACTACGGCAAATGAAACCAGAATGACGGATGTACTGTGGAAACTGGAAGATTTTGAAAATCATCAGCGAAGGAACAATCTGAGACTCCTAGGCATTGAAGAGAACGTAGAGGGTGATTAGATTCACGGATTTGTCCTACGGCTAGTCAAGGGGGCATCCCCAGAACTGGTGCATTGGAATTGAGAGACGGAGGTGCAGAGAGTACACCGATTCCCTCTGATGCTAAAAAAGAGAGGGGTGACAAATGAAAAACCTAGGGCTATCCTTATATTTTTGGGTAATTTTCTTTTATGTCGGGCAGTTTTTGAAAAAGCTAGACTCGATGCCAGGTGGTCGGCTGAGGGGCACTCCTTTGTGAGGCCGGACTTTTGTCACACTACAGGGGAAAGGAGATGGAGGCTCTGTCAGTTAAATACCCCCTTCCAGAAACTGGGTTGTGCTTTTTTTTAATGAGTCCCGCGTGCCTTAAGGTAATTTTTAGGGGAACACCCAGGGTGTTGACCTCAGAGATACAAGCCCAGGAGTATCTGCAGAAAATATCACGAAAATAGTGCGGTAACACACTGGTAGTGTTTTGCTCTCACTCTTTAAGAGGTCGGGGAAGTCATGAGGCGTATCTTATGGCTTGAGATTAGAGAGATCTATTTTCTACTTCTGGTGGGCTCCCTTGTTCAAGGGTTATTATCTTGGGTTTATTGCTTTATTGTTTAATTTTGAGGTTCTTCTCTCATTTTCCTTTCCTTTTTGGTTGAAATTTAGAGGTGAGCGGCTAGGGGCACAGCAGGATACAGGAGGCATCACAAGGGCCTATGGGCCTTTTTTGCCTAATTGAGGGGGTGGGTAGGGAGGGAGGGATGATCCAAGAGAGTGTTTCAGGGGCAATCTTGGCAATGAGCAAAGAGATTGGGGTATGTCAGAAATCAATCTGTTTTGAAAAATGGGTAAGCTCAGAATAGCTTCTATTAACATCTGTGGCTCATATAATCCCCCAACAAAACGCAAGGTCAGTGTGGATTTCCAGTTTCTGAAGGCCAGCATCATATGCCTTCAGGAGACACATATTGAAGCAGGTAGACCGGGGTGCTCGCCGGGTATCAGTTGATCTCCAGTACTTCACAAGGAACAAGGACAAGAGGGGTGGCATTTATGGCACGGAAAGGGATAGCTAGGTTCCCACGGGCTAGCTCGGATAAACTGGGGAGATGGGTGGTCACCCAGTGTTGACTGGAAAACTGCATGTTTACCTTGTGTTTCATCTGTGGTGCAGTTCTGGATGACCCGGTATTGTTTGACTGGCTAAACGTTGAATTGGTGGGCTGGCTGCTTCCTCTTACAATATGTGGAGACTTCAATATTAATATGAATTGTCAAAAAGATAAACACAGGGATTGGAGTATCAAGGCTTCAAACCCAATGTTTTTAGCTCTCTTTCACAGCTATGTGCACTACATGGGTTGTCCAATGTTTGGGCTATGTAAGAACCTACCGAACCGGGATACACGTATTACTCTGTGCCGCATTTAGTACACGCTAGGATGGATTATTTTTTTGTATCGCAGGAGCTAACTCAGTGCTGCATAATATTTAAATGTCCTAGAGCCATGTCCGACCACAACCCTCTGGTACCGGAAGTGAATATGCATACGAAACCCTCCCTCGTGGTTCGATGGATGTTTGACAGGGCCTTGCTTAGCAGTGAGGGCTTTGGTCAACATATGGAGGTCTGGATCCCAAGGTTCATTGAAGAGAATTTAGGGAGCACTAACATTCATATAGTTTGGGATGCCCTCAAAGCTGGTATAAGGGGAGGAGACATATGTACGGTTGGGCAAGCCTAAGGATGGAGAAGAAACTTCTGCAAGAGTTATATGTGGAATTGGCAACTGCTGAAACACACCTGATAGCAACAATAGCTGAAGGAGACATTGAGGCAGCACAATCAAGAGTATTGATCGGGAAGTCGGCAATTTTAGAAATTTCAGCCAAGAAATCTGCAGGAAGATTTATGGCTTGGAGTAGTAAAGTATGTGAGAGCAATGAAAGGGTAGGTCATGTATTGGCAGTACGTACCAGGGAAAAAAACAGTACAGGGGGATTTGCGGAAATTAGAGACCCGACTAACAGTCTAGTCACAGAATCAGCGACAGTTCGTTCTGTGTTTCAAAGGTTCTATCAGAGGCTATATAAAGAAGATACCCATGCTGAGGATACAGTAATAAAAGAATATATAAAAGGTTTGTCTGGGGAACGACTTTCTCCTGAAGAGAGAGAAAGTCTAGAGGCACTTATTAAGGTGGAAGAGGTAAGAATGGCTATCAACTTACTGCGAACAGGGAAAGCGGTTGGCACGGACTTAATCCCAAGAGAATTTTATAAAACGTTTGCTCCATATTTAATTAAACTTATGTGGGAGATATTCCTAATTGCACAATTAGGGGGGGAGGCTCCGGAATCCTGGAAATCGGCTGGTTTCTCCTGCCCAACATGGATTTGCCCCGGGACGCAGCACGATTGATCATATACCTAGGACTATTACCCTATTCGACTCTGCCAAGGTTACCAGAGGCCCTATGGCTTTAATATTGCTAGATGCAGAAAAAGCCTTCAATAGGGTCTCCTGGCCTTTTTTATGGGCAATAATGGGGAGGAAAGGTCTGGGCAAAGGGTTTATTAGTGCTATACAGATCATGTACCTGGAGCCTATTGTTAGGGAAGCTGGGTAGCTGTGATGGGTAGCATGTCTGATATGATTAGGATTTCGCGCGGTTGACGACAGGGATGTCCCTGTTCCTCCCTGCTGTTTGCTTTGTATATCGATCCATTGATTAGGAGAATCAAGGGGAATGAAGAGATTCGGGCCATGTATAACAAGGGAGGGAATACCAAGATTTTAGCCTACGCTGTCGACCTGGCCATAACTACTCCTAGCCCGGGGGAGGCTCTTTCAGAAATTGAAAGGGAGGCAAGCTACTTTGGCAGCATCTCGGGGTACCTGCTTAACCTGATTAAAATGCAAATAGTGATTGAGGATAAGGTACAACTGGATGATGAACAAGTAACCCTGCATGCTAGGTGTCTGGGTGTTGATGTTACGGCAAGTGTAGAGAAAATGTATGAATTAAATCTGGGACCACTACTCCAGAAATTTAAAACAGATTTAATTAGATTAAATAATTTAATACTTACATTAATGGGTAGGAGCAATGTCATCAAAATTGTATTTTTAGCAAAAATATTATACCTATTTAGAACCATCCCCGTCGAGATTGGTAAATCTTGGTTTCAAGCTCTAAATCAGTGGACTTCCAGATTTTTGTGGGCCGGTCAACACCCTCGTAGAACTTTAAAATTCATGACTCTCCCAAGAGACGGCGGGGGGGGGGCGGTCCCAAATTTCCAATTGTACTATTGGGCAGCAATTATTCAACAGATGGCTGGACTTTTGGCAAAGGACAAGGATGAATTGGAAGAGGGGCAGACGGTCTCCAAATATGACTTAATATTGGGAACGAACCTAAAGGCTGTCTTATGCGCCAAATTGATTTTGCTTATTTTTAGAGAGTCAGATTTAAAATTTTAATTGGGGATTTCAAAGTCTGGAGTGCACTTTGAAAGAAACTCGGTCTCAACAGGATCCACAGATACACCCCCTTGTTTAATAATAATTTACTCCCAGCCATATTTCACAATGGCTATATGAAGTTCTGGGATGAGAGTGGAGTAAGTGCAGTAAAGAATATTGAGGACTTAGTCGAGGAGGGGGAGATATACCCTTTTGTTATAATTAAAGAAAGATACGGGATGGGGAACAGCCATTTTTTTAAAGTATTTACAGATACGGGACTTCCTGGGCAAAAGGAGGAACAGCTGGCTTCTCCAGGGTCCCTTTGCTGGATGCACTGCTGAGATCCCAGCCAACATTAGCTTTAATATACAAGTTGCTAAATAAGGAAATGGGAGAATATCTGATCATACACACAAACCGCTGGCAGGACCTCCTACAAGCAGGGACCGAGGAATGCGAGGACTCGCTCCTTTTGGGTCAGTCAGCATTTATCTCAGCTAATCTGCAAGTACAATTCTTTATAACCTGGCTCAATTTATATATTCCACCAGCGCGAATATCTAAGTGGGGGGGTCCTTGGGCCTTTATTGTCCACGGTGTGGGTGTTTTGCGTCTGACAGTGTTCACATGTTCGCAGCATGCCCCAATCTGGATTCTTTCAAAGCAGAGATCGCTAAACCGCTAGGAGATATGCTTGGATTTATGCTCGATCTGACCCACTAGGTGATAGTTCTGGGTGTGCACAATCAAGATATGCCCAGGTCGTCCCAGATTTTTGTGTTTACAGTCATGACTGTACTAAGACTCTGCCTGGCTACTATCTGGTTAGATCACAAACCTCCTTCCGTACATCATTGGCTGGGCAGACTCTTAGCAGTATAGCATTGGGAGATGGCGCTGAATGAACGAAGGGGGCATAGGGCCTGGAAAAAAGGCTCTGAGATTTGAACCCCTTTAAGTAGATGGATTGACGGGGTTGAAGGATCCATGGAATATAGCAGGGTGCAATAGAGTCGACCCCCAAATAATGGGATGTATATATAAACATATGACTCTGTCATTTTTTTCTTTAGGATTTTTCTTTTCGGATCTTTTTGCCTAAATCTTGCTGCTCTACAAAATTTGCCAATTTCTAATTCCTTAGATCAGGGGGATTGGGGGGGGGGGGACCTGAAGGCAGGGTGAGATGTTTTATTGTTTGTAGTATTATCTTTTGTGGAATACATGTTTGAAAATTCTTGAATAAAGACTTTAAAAAAATAAAGGAATCTTGGATTTGCATCTAAGTCGTTCTTTTTGCCATTTGCGTTGCACATTTCTTCGCTTGGTTTTTCATGTCCTTAGGGTAACTGAAAAAATACATACATTCTTTTGTTTGCTAGTAATTGTCTTGACTGGTCTTGATTGTTATTAACAAACACTTCATTGTATTGGCCTTCTAATTTAGGTATGTGAGTCTTTGCTTCAGGGTTTGGATAAAGGTTCAAAGAGTGAGTAGGCAGGGTGGAGGAGAGTGGGAGATACATGGGATCCCCCTATCCCCTCCCTCACAAAGTGAAGCAAGTGATCTATGCTTTCCTGGGGAAAATGATTACTGGGAACCTGCCAACACAAACTACATTCAATAGGATGGATTCAATAACTTGGGAATGCCATTCATTTGGAGAAAGCAGGTTCATGGAGAAACCTTCTTCAGATCGCTTTTCTGTTGTAAAAGTACCAGTGAGTCCTGAGACAATGACTGCAGTAGGGACCCTGCTCACCTTCTTATGGTCAAGTGTCCTTCTGCTTTTGAGGTTAACAAGACTTTATGGGGGTCCTAGCAGCATGAAAATCCACATTGGAGAGTCCATCGTGGTAATGCAGTCCCTTTTGGGTTTCATCTTCTAACGAGATGGTTTAACACAATGTTTTCCAGGGAGGTGTTTATGAACCAGACATGCTATCCATTCAGGTCACTCTTTTCCCGTCAGGTGTTTCGCGTACTTAGCTATGTAAAACAGTCACAGAGTTGGTGTCTCACTGAGATGTGACTTCTCTAGTTTGTTTCTCTTGTGCAATGAGTTCTTTGTTCCTGGATCATGCTTCCTCCTTCCACAGCCTTGTACTCCTCTGACCCATTTGGGCAGAGGTCTTCAAACTGTGAGGAAGGCCCCTCGGGGGGTCTAAATTAATCTCATGGTGCCACCAGGTTCTGGCCAAGAACAACATTTATTGACATCATGCTGAAAACAGTGCTGTGTTTTAGGGAAAGAAAGCACAGTGTCAGTGAGCCACTCTGTAATGGCCCACCATAAATGTTTTTGTCATTCACATCCGGCAGGTGTCATATTTGGAGAGGGGTGGTGACCATAAAACCCTCAAAGTTCCTCATACTCAGGATACTTTTACATTTTTTACATATATTTGATTTCATTATTACAGCAGGTAACTAAACATACTGCAATGTTTGTATTGCTAAGTATGTTTAGAGATGCCGATTTTATGGAATTATTGTGTGAAAATATGTTTGTCATTCTAGGGAGCCAGATGATTTTTTATTACAAAAAAGGGGCATTACAAAGTTTGGAGACAACTGCATTAGAGTCGACCAAGCCATTTCTGTGCAGAACTGTTCAGCTACTCAGTTCCCCAAAAATACAAGCCAGAAATTTCTAGCCAGGTCTACTAATTCCATCTGTAAGGACAAAAAACGAAATAACAGGCCCCGCTGAATGGAATAGCCCCCAGTAAAGGATTTTAATGTCACTCTTCCCTCGCGTTTTGGCACTTTTTTCCACTCGACATCTGTCTGCAACCCTTGCATCTGTTTTGCCATTCTGGCTTCTGACAGGAGCCTCATTTTTCTCAAGAAGGCAAAGGTCTGTCCTCGGTGTCAAGCCTTGACTGATTACAATATCAATGGATTTCTGGTCCTTTCTCACATTATGGGTCAGCTTCAGGTGTTAATGTCTTCAGCAAGATCCTCCTCCCAGAAGTATCCATTACAGCTTGTTCCATGCTTCAAAAAAAACCTCACTCAAATGCACACAGTGCAATACCTGACCTGGTACATAACCCAGGATTTACTCGTTGGATTTATTAACACATTTTGTATAAGGGAATATACTGTTCATGTCAAGAAAGGTCCATCCCAACTTGCACTGGACAGTGGGCAACAAAATGAACACCGAGGGAGAGATTTACAAAGATTTTTATGCCGTGTTTGTGTCACAAAGGTGACGCATATCGGTGCAAAATCTTTTTTCCCAATTCACTTTCCAGTGCTAAACTGGTTTAGCTCTGGAAATAATGTGAAAGTAACACAAAAGTACCATGGGTGGAGCATGGGCATTCCCATGCAACCACCTAAGGTTTCCGATGCTAAACCCATTTTACTAAATAAAGTAGACAGGGTTTAGGTTCATAAAACTGCTCCCTTTTGAAATTGGCGAACCAAGGAGAAATGCTTTCATCTCTCCTTTCTTTTCCAACTTTGTACGTGTGCTGCACTGTACAGCACACACACAAAGAGGGAAAGAGGTTTCAGTTAGTCTAAGCATAGTATTTTGTACTGGGAGGTTACCCTTCCAGTACAAAACCTAAGCTAGACTCACAGAGACACCCTTGAACCATGGGGCAAAGGTGTCTACGTGGCGCACGGTAGCTGATTTCAGCGCCGGCACTAGCAAAAGGGGAGAAGAGAGACATATTTCAGCAGATTTAGCACTCTCCTCCTCTCTCCTTTGCACACAGCACAGCATTTGCAGCTGCTGCATGTGGAACATGACAGCTTCTGCATCCTTCACACCAATCACTTGTTAAGAAATTCTATTTAGCATCTTAAATGGACTAAACAGAAAGGGGGTCTGTATCTCTCCCTTTTTCATTATGTCTGACTATCCCTCAAAAATTCACAGAATAAACAGGCTCACCCATGGTTCTTGTTGTATTAAAGGTGTAGAGTTTATTATACAGTCACATACACTGGACACCTTGTATGGATTAGTGTTACTATTGTAATATGACATGATGACAGTTTCAATCTATCAACTGGGCATCAGGGTTCCCTATGTAATATACCTTGGTGTTATGTGTGTCCTTACCTTCCAAAGATACGTCATCACCAGTGTTTCGGCCACACACATTTAACAGAAACTGCCTTCTTCAGAACAAAATTATGATAGCTACAAAAAGGATACCTAAAGTAAGATATCTTTTTTAATCTATCTTGATTTTCTACAGAGCTGCTGGTGACTCAGAGTTCATCCCCCCAAAAAATGTCGAAACAAGTCTGACCCAACTCCAGTCACAATCTTTTTCTGTCTTAGAAGTACACAGCACAGTCAAGGGAAGGACTCGCTGAAAATGTGACAGAAATCTATTGATTAAATGCGCTCGACCATGTGCATAGGTAGCATTGCAGAGAACTGTCTGTACTTTTAGCAGCTCTGGCACTCAAAAGGCACTTTTACAAGGTATTTTAATCTTAATTCCAATGAATGCTGACAGTGAGAGGTTAGACAAAGAATACATGCATCTATTTGATTAAGTCTATTGAAATGTATAACCTTTTTCTTTATATTACCAATATTGTATGGGGTAAAGTATACTATCAATTAAAATATCAGTCCAATATGCAACTTAAAAGAAGAGAAAGATAATGCCATAGCAGAGCAGGAACTGAAGAGAATATTGCAGAAGGAAGGATCAACAAAGTCACAAATGTATTTTTACTGTAACCCCTTAACTGCTCGGCCTGTTCCCCCCAGTGCTGAGCCCTCTTTAGGCTATTTGGTGTAGATCGCACTTGAGGCTCCAGGACGTTTTGCTCACCTAAACTAAGGGAATCCAGGTCAAATTGGCGTCCTTTTTTCTGCATTCTAGGTATTCTAAATATACCCAGGGTTTGTAAATTACCCATGAGGGGATTGAGAAAATGGACAAAATATAGGTACATTTTGATATTTTTAGGGAAAAATGGGAAAAGAGTGGTTTGCAAAAATGTGTCTGTTTTTTCCCTGATGGCATCAACAAATGTTATGCTGTGCTCGAGCCACTATGTTCCTAGCTTTCGTGTACCGGCAGAGCTGGATTTAAAAAAAACTATTTTTTATCACTGTTTTGGCATTTTTCAAAGAGGAAGCCCTTTTATTCTATTTTTTGTGCTTTCAACATGCTTCCACTTAGTGGTAAAAATCAGTGTGAAACCCATGGGATATCCAGGAGAGCTGTAAGCTTCTATAAAGTAGACAAAGTTCAGCATGGAGTCATATGTGTAGATCCCTCAAGTTTCTCCATAAGAAACTAACTGTTGAAATAAAAGCATATTGAGAATAAGTAGGAAAAAACAGCCATTTGTGACAATGTTTTCACCTGTTGCTTTTAATCATGATACCTGATTTACAAAAGAAATATACCAATACGTCCACTAGACCCTTCTGATTGAGGGGATATCTATGGTTTGTAGGTTCTCCAAGAACCTGAAGTACCCTAAGCTGATAACTGAGATGCACCATAAAAGGGTTTTTCATTGTGTATAGACTATAGACCAATTCATATCATAAAAAATGGGTATCAAGGAAACCTATGTATTTCTGAAATGGGCACAAGATATGGAGTTTTGAAGCAGTGGTTATTTGTCCATCTCTGAATTTGTGGGCTTCCATGACAGCATGTGATTAAGAGGGCATTTTTCGAAATGTTCCCTCACTTGTGGGGGTACAGCTAGTGCTCATGACAGAAAATGGGCCAAAACGCAACATGTACACATCACTTTTTCCGACTCAAAACTGACCTTTTTTTCCCAAAGTGGGTAGCTGTGGATTGTGGACCCTAGCTCAGCAGGCATCTAGGGAAACCTAGTAAATCTGCACTTTTTTTTTAAACTAGACACCTGGGGAGAACCAAGAAGGCATGACTTGTGGGCTCTCAACAGTTTGTTTTTACACAGAAGCTCCTGCAAACTAAATGTAACTAAATAAACACATTTTCCACACATTTCTTTGATGGAAAGTTCTGGAATCTAATATGAGCCACAAACACCCTTCATCCAGCATTTCCCTGAGTCTAAACATAAAAATGGTAACTCACTTGTGTGGGTAGGCCTAGTGCCCACGAAAGGAAATGGCCCAAAACACAACATGGCTTTATCACATTTTTCCACTCAAAACTTACCCTTTTTTGGAAAGTGGGTAGCTACAAATGATAGGCCCTAGCTCAGCCGGCACCTAGGGAAATCTAGCAAACCTGCACATTTTTTTAAACTAGATACCTGGGAGAATTGAGGATGGGGTGATTTGTGTGGCTCTCACCAGGTTTTTCTTTACCCAGAAGCTCTTCCAAACCTCAAACTTTAACTAAACAAACACATTGTTTTCATATTTCTGTTATGGAAAGTTCTGGAATTTGTGGGTAGACAATACCTTCCGCCCAGAATTTCCTAAGTCTCCAAGTAAAAATGGCACCTTACGTGTGGGTAGACCTAGAGCTCGTGACAGGAAATTAATATAGCACTTTACTACGCGATGTATTACACCGCGTCCTATTACAACAAGGTTGTTACAACGACTGCGTTGTTAGTACGCGATGCATTTACATCGCAAGTCTTTACAACAACTTCCACTAGGGGGCGCGCTGGGCTTAGGAATAGTATTATTTATTATTCCTACTCCAGTTTGTGCAACAGTAGGGAAGGTGTTGGAATTCATTTCCAATACCTCAGCACTCCGAGTGGAAGTCGTTGTAAAGACTTGTGATGTAAATGCATCACATAATAACAATGCGTTGTTATAACGACCGCGTTGTAAAGGTATCGGTGTGTAATGAATGCATTATTATAATGGTTGTTTTCCCAGGAAACAGCTCAAAAGGCAACATGGAGACATCACAATTTTACCACTCAAAAGTGACACTTTTTTCACAAAATGGGTAGCTGTGCATTTTGGCAGCTAAACCTAGCAAACCTGCACATTTTTTAAAAGCTGTCAATTCAAACTACTGACCCACGCCTACAATGCCTCCCACGATCGCTTGGATACCCTCACAGATGAAAAAACCACACTCTACAAGTACTGATTGATAGAGTGATTGAAAACTACCTGGGGAAATCCAGGAAGGGGTGACTTGCATGGCTCTCACCAGGTTTTGTTTACTCATAATACCTTTCAAACCTCCAACTTTGACTAAAGAACACATTTTCCTCATATTTCCGTGATGGTAAGTTCTGGAATCTGATGGGAACCAAAAACTTCCTTCCACCCAGCATTCCTCCAAGTCTCACTTGTGTGGGTATGTCTAGTGCCTGCACAGGAAACAGCCCACAAACACAACATGGCTATATCTCATTTCTCCACTAAAAACTGACCCTTTTTTACAAAGTGGGTAGATGTGAATTTGGGACTCTAGTTCAATCAGCTCCTACCAAAACCTAGCACACCTGCAAATTTTTTAAAACTAGACAGCTAGGGGTATCCAGTGGTGCATGACTTGTGCGGCTCTCACAAGGTCATTTTTCCAAGAAACCCTTACAAACATCAAACTTCGGTCACAAAAACACACATTTTCCTCACATTTCTATGGCAGAAAGTTCTGGAATCTGCAGAAAGCCACAAAATTCCGACCACGTGTCCCCTGATAAGAACAGTACCCCACTTTTGCGAGTGGGCCAAGAGACCATGAGACCATGGTACAAAAGGCGCTACATTGATAGTTAAGCAATAGGTGTAGCTGCTGTACTTGAGGCCATGTTGTAGGGCTGCCCATGCAAACCTATCCACCACGAACATGTTTGAAAACTAGGCAACCAGGAGAGCCAGGGTGGGTTTCCTTGAGTGGATCCCATTAGGTTTCTTATCCACAATGCCCTGAAAACCTCAAACTTTACCTCAAATCACATATTTTAGTTACATTTCTGTGAATGAAACGTCTAGAATCCACAGGAATCCACAAAATTCCTACCATCCACCATGAACCCACCTGCGCCGATAAAAATGCTGTGCCACTTGTGTGGCTTGGCCTAGTGTCTGGGAATGGGCCAACCAAGGCCAATGGGATGCTATGCGAACGGACTCACAATCTGAGAAAAATGTGTGTTTTT
The DNA here is from genome assembly GCF_964204655.1 of Triturus cristatus. Classification (NCBI taxonomy): domain Eukaryota; kingdom Metazoa; phylum Chordata; class Amphibia; order Caudata; family Salamandridae; genus Triturus; species Triturus cristatus. The sequence continues at coordinate 316,523,373 of NC_140586.1, read as the reverse complement.
AGTCAAAGTTTGAGGTTTGCAGGGCATTAAGGGTAGGAAAATGGTGTGCAATCCATACAAAGCACCCTGGACTCCACCGGATGTCTAGTTATCAGATCTGCCTGTGTCTGGTAGATGTTACCAGGTGGCAGCCTACCAAAGTCCAAAAAGGCAACAATTCACCATTGCAAGTGGGACGATATTGGGAGTTAGCCATACTCTCCTGATCCCCCATGTAAAAACAACACCCTAAAGAATCAAATGTCCACTCGCTTGCCATTGGGATGGGATGCTTTAGTCTGCAGGGGAGCAGAGAGGCTCTTGAGGCTTTAGGGGTGAGGGTGGGGCCTGATGTTAGGATGGGCCAGACCCGCCCCATTATTTTATTAAAAAGTATGTATTTCTGCCACACAGTGGGCTTTCTGCCCCCAAAGTGGCAAATTGGGGGCACACTTTCTGTCTGCCCCTGGGGTAAAAAAGACTGGTTTGATCCTTTTGGGATGTGGGTGTGTCCAATGCCAGAGTGCAACACCTGCAGCACGTTCTACCCTCTGGTGGCAGGGTTGGGCAACCTCTCAGATTGGGAAAAGCCTCCTATCTGCCCCCGGGGGGCAAAAAGACACTATTGACTATACTGGGGCAGAGGTATGGCTTGATGCCAGGGTAGGCTGCTCCATCATTTTGCTTGTTCTGGCGCTGTTTTAGAATCCCTAGTGTGTAATAGGCTTTCTGCCCCGTGGGGATGGCAGATTGGGGGCAAATTCCATATTTTCCCCCACGAGGGGCAGAAAATCTGTTGGGCCCTGGGGTGGGGCCACTCCCCTAAAAAAATATTGTATGTGTGCAGTCCCTAATGTCTAGTGGACTTTCTGCACCTTGGGGGGACAGATTGGGGTAATCATTGAGGTGTCTGCTGTGTTTTTGGGGTAGGGGCATGGCCATGTCCATTGTGAGTAGCCCACCCCTACTCTTAAAAAAAATGCCCTGGTGACTAGTATGCTTTCTTCCCCAAGGGGGCATAATCTATTTAAAATAAGCCAAAGACAATCAATGAGGCAAAGAGGCCAAGAAGGAACACCACCCCAAACATCGGAAAATGATCTTGTTGGATCTTTGCATCTCGGTTTCTCGTGGCTGACACAATCCTGTCCCACTGTGTTAGAATAGCGTGCCGAGCTCCAGGCCACTTCCCTGGCCCCACCAAACGATACTGGAATGGTGTACAAGAGCCAAAGAAGAGCTCCAGAGCCAACCGTGGGTCCGTCAAGAAGAGACATGGGATGTTGGGCTTGGCACCAACCTCTGTGGCAAGCTCGTCAAAATATTCAATCTGATCCAGCTGAAGGCTGTTCTGCCGTACTGTGCCAAACCTTGGAGACAAAAAATAATACCATAGTTAACTGAAACTGTTGATAAATAAGCGGACTGTTGGGCATGGAAAAGAGGGGGCTTGAAAATTTTATAAGGCCACTTATGGATGAAGCATCATATAATATCCCATAGTTGATTTATCATCTCATAGGGTAAAAGTAACAGATGTTATTACTACTCAAATCAATGGCATTTAATTCCTTGACAGCCAAAAGATGCTCAAACAACATGTAGTACACAACTACTGTTCACACCCAGAAACCTAACTCACTAAAGTGAGTTACTGAATTTGCATGAAGGCATGTAATTTAGAGGCTTTAAATTTGATTTCATGGATTCTGATTCAACATAGAGTAGCAGATGTGACTTTAGTCACGCAATAATAAATACATTTTATTTATTCACCTAATTGTTTTAATATTTGGCTCCTATGCCACTAGGGAAGTATGGGGCATAGAAAGAAATATACAGTCAGTACATGTGTGTGATGTAGCAAAGCATATACAAAGTTAAATAAAAATTGGATTAGGATATATAGGCAAACTGTAGGCAAAGGTCATCAGTGAAGACCTTTGACATATAGCAAATGCATATGAAACAACATTTGGTGCTAGAATATCCTAGTTATAATATCTTAAATATCAGGAATCACCTTTTGAAGGAATGCTAAAAACAATAATTTTTTCAAAAATGTTTTGAAGATAATCTCATTTTGGTCTTTTGTCTTTGCCCCTATACCTCAGTGTTCAGAAGCTCTGAAATGGTTTCTATACTTGACTATAGGGATCAAAAACAGCAAGCACAGGTAGCTGCAGCTACCCTTTGCTGTCCAGAGCTGGTTTCCATAGGCAGGAACGAAGGGGTGATGATGTAGGCACTGATTAAAAACTGTGAGTTACATTTCGATCCGTGCACACACAGGAGTTTGCACAGGGGTCAGATTTCTGGGATATGTTACAATTATTGCACTCTGCTGTTTCCTCCTGAAATTCATTTATTAGGGAAATGATCTGGAAAAAAAGGTAAAACAAAGAATGCAGTGCATTAAATACATATCAACTTTTTATGCCATGTCATGAGTGATGTAATATGTGACGTCATCAGCAGTGCATTGCGGGCATGCGAGTTATAGTTAGCTGAACTAACTATAACGGGGGAATTTCAATGGTTTTGTACGAGTGAAAAGTCCAGCTAACTATAACGCCCCTGAAACCTATGGTTTTTTCAGTGACTTTCTAAGGTTTTTTAAATGCTAATTCCCAACTATAACATGCCTGAAACCTATGGTTTTTTCAGTGAATTTCAAAGGTTTTTTAAATACTAATTTCTAACTATGCCTACAGAGATAGGACATGTGAAGAAAGACGAAAAAACGCACAGAAAGAAAAAAAGAAATGCAGAAAGAAGCAACAGAAGTCCTCAAAGACGAAGAAAAGTGCAGGAAGAAGGATAACGTGCAGAAAGAGCAAACAGAAGAGCAGAAAGAAGCCTTGTTGCAAAATCATCCTGTACCCTCAACTTTTTCAGACGGATACTGGTGGTAACTGAGTCTGACTAACCAGTCCTAGAGCCAGTGCTATGTTAAAAGACACTCAGAATACAGTGAAAACACCTACATACACTAGGGAACACTATGCGTTGGGGTCCCCCTGTGATCAGCATGACCTCCTCTGTAAGCCCCTAGTATATAATAGGGCAGGGGATTAAAACTACCTCTTAAAATGCGCCACAAGGCGTGTTTGCACACGTCACCTCAGGCCCCGTACCCTCACTTCCCCACTGTGTAAACACGCCCTGTGGCCATTTTAAGTTGGGAGATTAAGTCCCCTTGAATCCTGAGGGTCCCTAGGGTCCAACTAGACCACTAGGTACCTCCAGTAAGCGCCACAGAGCTGCGTTGCAGAGAGATGTAAAAAGGGGCACGGCCTAGACCACCTCTCTGCAACGCAGCGGAGTGGTGCTTACTGGAAGCACCTGGTGGGCTTGTTGGCCCCCAGGGTCCCTCAGGATTGAAGGGGAATTATTTCCCCAACTTAAAACTCGCTACAGGGCTTGTTTGCACACGTTAACTCAGGCCCCGTCCCCTCCCTTCACCACTGTGTAAACACGCCCTGTGGCCGTTTTTAGTTGGGAGATTAAGTTCATTTGAATCCTGAGGGTCCCTAGGGTCCAACTAGCCCACTAGGTACCTCCAGTATGCGCCACAGAGCTGCGTTGCAGAGAGGTGTAAAAAGTGGCTCGGCCTGGACCACCTCTCTGCAACGCAGCTCAGTGGCGCTTACTGGAAGCACCTGGTGGGCTAGTTAGCCCCCAGGGTTCTCAGGATTGAAGGGGAATTATTTCCCCAACTTAAAACGCGCCAAAGGGCTTGTTTGCACACCTTAACTCAGGCCCCGTCCCCTCCCTTCACCACTGTGTAAACACACCCTGTGGCCGTTTTTAGTTGGGAGATTAAGTTAATTTGAATCCTGAGGGTCCCTAGGGTCCAACTAGTCCACTAGGTACCTCCAGTATGCGCCACAGAGCTGCGTTGCAGAGAGGTGTAAAAAGTGTCACGGCCTGGACCACCTCTCTGCAACGCAGCTCAGTGGCGCTTACTGGAAGCACCTAGTGGGCTAGTTAGCCCCCAGGGGCCCTCAGGATTGAAGGGGAATTATTTCCCCAATTTAAAACGCGCCATAGGGCGTGTTTGCACACGTCACCTCAGGCCCCGTCCCCTTCCTTCCCCACTGTGTAAACATGCCCTGTGGCCGTTTTTTAAGTTGGGAGATTAAGTCCCCTTGAATCCTGAGGATCCCTAGGGGCAAAATAGCCCACTAGGTACGTCCAGTAAGCGCCATTGCAGAGAGGTGTAAAAAGGGGAACGGCCTGCACCACCTCTCTGCAACGCAGAGCAGTGGCACTTACTGGAAGCACCTGGTGGGCTAGTTGGCCCCCAGGGTCCCTCAGGATTGAAAGGGAATTATTTCCCCAACTTAAAACGCACCACAGGGCGTGTTTGCACACGTCACCTCAGGCCCCGTCCCCTCCCTTCACCACTGTGTAAACGCGCCCTGTGGCCATTCTAAGTTGAGAGATTAAGTCCCCTTGAATCCTAAGGGTCCCTAGGGTCAAACTAGCCCACTAGGTACCTCCAGTAAGCGCCACAGAGCTGCGTTGCATAGAGGTGTAAAAAGGGGCGTGGCCTCAGAACACCTGTCTGCAACGCAGCTCCCTGGCGCACACTGGAGATACCTGTTGGGCTAGTTGGCCCTCAGGCACCCTCAGTATTGAAGGGGAATTAATTCCCCAACTTACAACTGGCCAGGGGGCGTGTTTGCTGCAAGGAGGGGGCGTGGCCTCCAGCACGATGCCGGTCTTTTATTTATTTTATTTTTTTAAGAAGGAGGGCTGTGTGGCCCACCTTCTTTTTCTAGTTTACTGGCCCTAGTCTGCACTATATAAAACTGCAAATACACAAAAAATAAGTGTTTTGCACACTTCTGTCATTGGGCTACATGTGGGCTACATCTGGGTGATATTTGTGCTGCATTTAGGCTCTTTTGTGTCTGGTGGCCATCTTGGGAGATTTATTTGTTATGAAGTTTCCTAATTTCCTCATTTACTGCAGTCTCCTCAGTAGGAAATGCTTTCAGTTTTTTACTTTGATTCCATCAAGAAGGTATTCAGATATGTCACACATTTGCCATAAATTCTGAATGTTAGCACTCTAGTTGCTCATTAGATCACTGAAGTAAAGCTACTGCTCACCACGGAAGTCTGCTGCTGGTATTAAAAGTGCATGTTTCAGTCTGCATATCAGAATTTTTTAATGAAATAGAAGAGGATTTGAGAAGTCACTCAAAATGTGCCCTAATTTTTCTTTCTTCAGCACTAATCATAATTTCTATGGCAAAATGAACCCCCTCATTTTGTTCCTTTGTAAATTAAATGATTTAAATGTTACCACTTTATTCCAATCAAGATGGCTTCAGGTGTGCCATATTTTTGTCATAAGTAAGACTGTTAGCGCTCTAGTTGTTCGTTAGAACACTCTGGGACATTCTGTCATTGGGCTATACTTGGGCTACATCTGGGTGATATTTGGGCTACATTTGGGCTCTTTTGTCTCTGGTGGCCATCTTGGGGGATTTATTTGTTATGAAGTTTCCTAATTTCATCATTTACTGAAGTCTCCTCAGTAGGAAATACTTTCAGTTTTTCACTTGGTTCCATCAAGAAGGCATTCAGATGTGTGACACATTTGCCATAAATTCTGAATGTTAGCACTCTAGTTGCTCATTAGATCACTGCAACAAAGCTACTGCTCACCACGGAAGTCTGCTTCTGGTATTCAAAGTGCATGTTTCAGTCTGCATGTCAGAATTTTTTTATGACATAGAAGAGGATTTGAGAAGTCAAAATGTGCCCCAATTTTTCTTTCTGCAGCACTAATCATAATTTCTATGGCAACATGAATCCCCTCATTGTGTTCCTTTGTAAATTAAATGTTTTAAGTGTTACCACTTTATTCCATTCAAGATGGCTTCAGGTGTGCCATACTTTTGTCATAAGTAAGACTGTTAGCGCTCTAGTTGTTCGTTAGAACACTCTGGGACATTCTGTCATTGGGCTATACTTGGGCTACATCTGGGTGATATTTGGGCTACATTTGGGCTCGTTTGTCTCTGGTGGCCATTTAGGGAGACTTATTTGTTATGATGTTTCCTAATTTCCTCATTTATACAGTCTCCTCAGTAGGAAATACTTTCAGTTTTTTACTTTGATTCCATCAAGAAGGCATTCAGATGTGTCACAAAATGTCCATAAATTCAGAATGTTAGCACTCTAGTTGCTTATTAGATCACTGTAGTAAAGCTACTGCTCACCAGGGAAGTCTGCTGCTGGTATTGAAAGTGCATGTTTCAGTCTGCATGTCAGAATTTTTTAATGAAATCGAAGAGGATTTGAGAAGTCACTCAAAATGTGCCCTAATTTTTCTTTCTGCAGCACTAATCATACTTTCTATGGCAAAATGAACCCCCTCATTTTGTTCCTTTTTAAATTAAATGTTTTAAGAATTACCACTTTATTCCAACCAAGATGGCTTCAGGTGTGCCATACGTTTGTCATAAGTAGGACTGTTAGCGCTCTAGTTGTTCTTTAGAACACTCTGGGCAGCTGCAGTAGAACACAAAGGAATCAACTGACAGTCTCTGCCCTTGTTGGATGTACATGTTTTACTGAGAATGTCAGACTTCATTCTCACATGACTGAGAAAGATAATGTGAATTTACAGAAAATATGCTCTCAGTTAGCTTATAGATCACCTTCCAAACCTCTGTGGGAAAAGCATGAGAAAATAGTTTTCTCTCAAACGTGATTCATGATATCACAGCAGAGGCTTTTTCACATGGTAAAATCACCTTAGAACACACCACAATTCCTAAAATGAGTATGGTACCATCAACAAAGGATTTATAATGTAACTAAAGTCTTAAAACCTTCTATTAACTGCAATGCTTTTTAATGAGGTGCTATCATGTATATTGGTCCCAAGATGGCTGCCAAAACTTCTTGGATGAAGTGCTGACAGCCAATCAGATCTCACGATGAGATGTGTGGTTAGGCTCCGCGCAGATATATATGTGATTTTACTTTTGATTTTCTCAGGAACTACTGAACAGACTTACAGCATTTAAGCAAAAGGCACACGCCCGACCCGAGGACCACACCTTTGCCAAATTTCAAGTAATTCCGTTCAGCCGTTCGGGCTGCACCTTCGACTAAAGGTCCTATGGGAAAATGCATGGGGAAAACGCGTTTTGGGACCCCCCTTTTTTCTCAGCCCCCGCTTGACGAATCACCCCGAGACTTTCAGGGTAGGAGCTGAGCGGAGCGCCCCATTAGTTTTGAAAATTTCACGAAGATAAGTCAACCGGCGCCAAAGTTATTCAAAATAGAATTTTCAGATTTCCTATGGGAACTCGGTCCTAACTATAACTATCTACTGGCGACCGCCAGTAGATAATATATATATATATATATATATATATATATATATATATATATATATATATATATTTATATATTACCTACTGGCGGTCGCCAGTAGGTAGTTATAGTTAGGACCACGTTTCCATAGGAAAACCTCAACATTCTATTTTGAATAACTTTGGCGCCGGTCGACGAATCCTCGCGAATTTCTCAAAATAGGTGGGGCGCTACGCTCCGCTCCTACCCTGAAAGTCTCGGGGGGATTCGTCAAGCGGGGGCTGAGATAAAAGGGGGGTCCCAAAACGCGTTTTTCCCATGCATTTTTCCATAGGACCTTTAGAACGAGCTACAGCCCGAACGGCTGAACAGAATTACTAGAAATTTGGCAGAGAGGTAGTCCCTAGGTCAAGGAAGTGCCTTTTGTAGGTTTGGTGTAAATCTGTTCAGTAGATTCTGAGAAAATAGCCTTTAAATCAATATATATATCTGAGCCCGCTTACGGTACGCTTACCGTACGCTTACCGTACGCTTACCGTAAGCTTACGGTGGCGTGCGCGAGCGCGATTCTGATTGGCTCTTAGATCTTAGTAAACATTCGAATCGGCCGAAACCAGGAAGCGGCGTCCGCCATTTTGTCTCTCGCACTGAGTGTTGTTTATCAAACATGATGGCCAAAAACATGTTACGGGGCTGTTTTGACAACTCCCTCCCACATAGTCATGTTGAGGGAGTCCCCAAACATCCCCCAAGAGCAAAAACGGTTTTATTTTTTTTTCGGCAATTTCGCGGGGTACGCTTACCGTACGCTTACCGTACGCTTACCGTAAGCTTACCGTACGCTTACGGTAAAAAAATAAAAATAAAAAAAACACTATCCACACTTACCCCACCCCCTGTGCTTTTGGTGGCCGCAGGCCACCAAATGTGCAGGGCTTATTAATAGAGAAAAAAAACGTAATTTTGGCAACATGAAATTATAAAATCGAAATAAAAAAAACACTATCCACATTGACCTCACCCCCTGGTACAGGGCTTATTAAAGTTGATAAAAACCGTGCACGGAACGAACTGCGTTAAGTGGGCACGCACGCCACAAATGGCATAAAGTAACTTAGCATTTAAAAAAACGTACAAATTCACTGAAAAAACCATAGGTTTCACACACGTTATAGTTAGGAAATAGCATTTAAAAAACCTTGCTAATTCACTGAAAAAACCATAGGTTTCACACATGTTATAGTTAGCTGGACATTTTACTGATAAAAAACCAATGAAATTCCCCCGTTATAGTTACTGTAGGCAACTATAACTCACGCGACCGTAATCCTCTGCTGATGACATATGTGTCTTTATGAAAAAAAAATATTTGTAATATATGTATAGCTAAAATTTAATGGAAGAAGATATGGGCAAATAAGTGTCTAAATACAGTATTAGCATCAGCAGAGGATTGCGGTCGCGTGAGTTATAGTTGCCTACAGTAACTATAACGGGGGAATTTCATTGGTTTTTTATCAGTAAAATGTCCAGCTAACTATAACATTTGTGAAACCTATGGTTTTTTCAGTGAATATATATATATATATATATATATATATATATATATATATATATATATATATATATATATATATATATATATATTATCTACTGGCGGTCGCCAGTAGATAGTTATAGTTAGGACCGAGTTCCCATAGGAAATCTGAAAATTCTATTTTGAATAACTTTGGCGCAGGGCAAGTTGTAGCGTTCATATATATATATATATATATATATGGAATTCCAATCCTGGCAGACGAAGAGCAGACAGGCACAGACTCCGTGAAATACTGGCAAAAAGAAGTTTAATCCAACAACAGCAAGACGCGTTTCGACGGCGAACCGCCTTGTTCACTTGTCTGTTACACATTCCAGTGACACTTACATATGTTAATGTGCAGTTGTCATGGCAACCACCACTCTTTCATCATATATATATATATATATATATATATATATATATATATATATATATATATATATATATATATATATATATATATGAACGCTACAACTTGCCCTGTGCAATGAGACGCACTCCAACACCAACTTGAAGCACAGCTTTTATTCAGGTATAAACAGCCGCGCGCCAGCCGATTCAATCAACAGCTGTTCCCATCAGTCTTCGCCTTACGCGTTTCGAAGGGATATCCTTCTTCTTCAGAGGCACATGAAGACGGACAATTATTAGCAGTTTCCGGGTTAATTCCACTTAAATAATGCTTGCCACACCCCTGGATGGGCTGAGATGCATGTGGGGCATTCTGGGAGATAGAGTCCCGAAAGATTCCCTGCAGTCCCGGGAACATTAATAACTGTCTCAAACAATGCAAGCCCACAGATGGGCCTCCGCTGGCGTGCGCTGTTCTAAATCCTTATCGGTGTTTCCAACATTAGGGCTCGTGACATCGGACCCAGTGGCCCCCTCCTTCAGGGGTGGTGCGTACTCGGCGGCGAGGCCCGCCGCCCAAAATGAACGCTACAACTTGCCCTGTGCAATGAGACGCACTCCAACACCAACTTGAAGCACAGCTTTTATTCAGGTATAAACAGCCGCGTGCCAGCCGATTCAATCAACAGCTGTTCCCATCAGTCTTCGCCTTACGCGTTTCGAAGGGATATCCTTCTTCTTCAGAGGCACATGAAGACGGACAATTATTAGCAGTTTCCGGGTTAATTCCACTTAAATAATGCTTGCCACACCCCTGGATGGGCTGAGATGCATGTGGGGCATTCTGGGAGATAGAGTGCCGAAAGATTCCCTGCAGTCCCGGGAACATTAATAACTGTCTCAAACAATGCAAGCCCACAGATGGGCCTCCGCTGGCGTGCGCTGTTCTAAATCCTTATCGGTGTTTCCAACATTAGGGCTCGTGACATCGGACCCAGTGGCCCCCTCCTTCACGGGTGGTGCGTACTCGGCGGCGAGGCCCGTCGCCCAAAATGAATGCTACAACTTGCCCTGTGCAATGAGACGCACTCCAACACCAACTTGAAGCACAGCTTTTATTCAGGTATTCATGTTCCCGGGACTGCAGGGAATCTTTCGGGACTCTATCTCCCAGAATGCCCCACATGCATCTCAGCCCATCCAGGGGTGTGGCAAGCATTATTTAAGTGGAATTAACCCGGAAACTGCTAATAATTGTCCGTCTTCATGTGCCTCTGAAGAAGAAGGATATCCCTTCGAAACACGTAAGGCGAAGACTGATGGGAACAGCTGTTGATTGAATCGGCTGGCGCGCGGCTGTTTATACCTCAATAAAAGCTGTGCTTCAAGTTGGTGTTGGAGTGCGTCTCATTGCACAGGGCAAGTTGTAGCGTTATATATATATATATATATATATATATATATATATATATATATATATATATATATATATATATATTACCTACCGGCGGTCGCCAGTAGGTAGTTATAGTTAGGACCCCTTTTCCATAGGAAATCCGCAACATTCTATTTTGAATAACTTTGGCGCCGGTCGATGAATCCTCGCGAATTTCTCAAAATAGGTGGGGCGCTACGCTCCGCTCCTACCCTGAAAGTCTCGGGGGGATACGTCAAGCGGGGGCTGAGATAAAAGGGGGGTCCCAAAACGCGTTTTTCCCATGCATTTTTCCATAGGACCTTTAGAACGAGCTACAGCCCGAACGGCTGAACAGAATTACTAGAAATTTGGCAGAGAGGTAGTCCCTATGTCAAGGAAGTGCCTTTTGTAGGTTTGGTGTAAATCTGTTCAGTAGATTCTGAGAAAATAGCCTTTAAATCAATATATATATCTGAGCCCGCTTACGGTACGCTTACCGTACGCTTACGGTAAGCTTACGGTACGCGTACGGTGGCGTGCGCGAGCGCGATTCTGATTGGCTGTTAGATCTTAGTAAACATTCGAATCGGCAGAAACCAGGAAGCGGCGGCCGCCATTTTGTGTGTTATACTCAGAAAAAAAAGAGTGAAAACAAGAAAAGGGGGCAATGAGGAGAGTTACAGACCCCCTTACATTTGTGAGGGGGTCAAAGAAGGACTGTAAAGTACAAAGAAAACATTTATTGATTTTTTTAAAAAATCACGGGGTACGCGTACGGTAAGCTTACGGTAAGCGTACGGTAGAAAAAAAAATAAAAAAATAAATGAAATTCAGATTTAAGTGTTTAGATATTAGGGGGCTCTAAAAAGAGCCGTTGTGTTTATGAAATGATTTTTTAGTGGTACCTACAAGTAAGTACCGATGCAGAGTCTAAGGTTCAAGAGGAAGACTCTGTTCCCTTTATCATTGCCTAGGTCATTGCCACCACAGTGCACTATTATGAGGTCAGGGTGTTGGATTTGCATGAAGGATTTCACCAATGGCATCAATTGGTGCCACTTTAACCCTCTCTGACCAATCCATTTAATGTCTACATTTGGCAAAGCAAGGTCTCTCACCATATCTGTTTTGTCTGCAAACTTTTCACTCCAGAAGACATAGCTGTGCCCTACAATCCACACTGTGAACATCTTCAAAGGAGAACTGGATGCACTCAGGAGGTGTCTTTCAGTAGAATGGCAATATGAAAAGAAAGACAGTTTGGAAATGGAGGCATACATATTTTTTTCAAAACAAAAAGAACTGATTGGCTGTTTCATACCATTCTAGAATAAAAACTAGGCTGTATGTGTAAACTAATAGAAGCATGTTTTGTATTGGTACAAAAAAATGTGTTACCAAAGAACAGTACTATGGATTTGCTGTTAGGTTTGAAAAGTCAAGCACTCTTGCTCTGTGGAATTGAAACATTGTGTGGCGAACTTCTGACCTAACTCCACACAGCAGTGTTCCATGAGCTGTTGCTATGGTAGCAGGCAGAAGTCAAGTTGGGGGAAGGGTACTAGGCAGAAGTCAAGTTGGGGGCAGGGTACTTTTGGAAAAGGGTTGGTTTTCAACCAATAGAAATGTGTGATTACATTTGAAAAAAAGGGGGAAGCACTGAGATTTGAAACTTACATGTATATGTGTGGAAAAATAGAGGGAAAGTTTGCCATTATCTGGTTCTGCTGAGAGGAGAGAGGTGAACACAACAGACATCCTGGCTCTGATAATCTGCTGTTTGAGTGTCACATTTCTTTCACAACTAACTAATTTTAAAGGTGAGTTTAGAGTTTGAGGGGGGATGTATGTGGTAACTTAAGAAATGAATAATAGAAATGGAAATTCTTTTTGTTGTAGTTGCGTTTATCATTTTCTGTTTTGGGAGAAATTTAAATGTGAGGAACATGTAAAATAATATGGAGTATGTTTTCACAATAAATTAAGGTGTACTGGAAAAAAAAAGAATAGTTTAAGGGTTTGAGGTTGGACTCAGTAATGCAAATACATTCAGCATCACTAAGGCTGGTTGTCCTTGCTGGAGTGTAGGCAGCCACCCAGGTTACACATGGAGGTGGTCTGAAAAAGAAGTTTGGACATGTGCATTTAAGAAAATCGAAAAAAGTGGTTTCATAATGTGTCAGTCTGTAAAAGTGATTTTCACTTGCCCAAAAAAAAAAGAGCAGTAAGTGTGCTTTCAAATTGGCAAAGAAATTTCGTTTTGGGACTAATGTGAAAACATGACTCTGTGTGCAGAGAGGAATTATAGGCAGAGATTTATTGCGTATTGCTCTGGTGATTTCACAGTTGCATTAGATGGAAAGGGGCAGCGATTTTTTGGGGGAAGAAGCAGACTCTTAGCACACACCCATGTGCTTGCCATGTATAATCATGCACAGTATTTACAAGCGAGTGGGGTTTTCAGGTTTCAGTCTGTAATGCAAATACATTCAGCATCACTAAGGCTGGTTGCCCTTGCTGGAGTGTAGGCAGCCACCCAGGTTACACATGGAGGTGGTCTGAAAAAGAAGTTTGGACATGTGCATTTAAGAAAATCGAAAAAAGTGGTTTCATAATATGTCAGTCTGTAAAAGTGATTTTCACTTGCCCAAAAAAAAAAGAGCAGTAAGTGTGCTTTCAAATTGGCAAAGAAATTTCGTTTTGGGACTAATGTGAAAACATGACTCTGTGTGCAGAGAGGAATTATAGGCAGAGATTTATTGCGTTTTGCTCTGGTGATTTCACAGTTGCATTAGATGGAAAGGGGGAGCGATTTTTTGGGGGAAGAAGCAGACTCTTAGCACACACCCATGTGCTTGCCATGTATAATCATGCACAGTATTTACAAGCGAGTGGGGTTTTCAGGTTTCAGTCTGTAATGCAAATACATTCAGCATCACTAAGGCTGGTTGCCCTTGCTGGAGTGTAGGCAGCCACCCAGGTTACACATGGAGGTGGTCTGAAAAAGAAGTTTGGACATGTGCATTTAAGAAAATCGAAAAAAGTGGTTTCAAAATGTGTCAGTCTGTAAAAGTGATTTTCACTTGCCCAAAAAAAAAAGAGCAGTAAGTGTGCTTTCAAATTGGCAAAGAAATTTCGTTTTGGGACTAATGTGAAAACATGACTCTGTGTGCAGAGAGGAATTATAGGCAGAGATTTTTTGCGTATTGCTCTGGTGATTTCACAGTTGCATTAGATGGAAAGGGGGAGCGATTTTTTGGGGGAAGAAGCAGACTCTTAGCACACACCCATGTGCTTGCCATGTATAATCATGCACAGTATTTACAAGCGAGTGGGGTTTTCAGGTTTCAGTCTGTAATGCAAATACATTCAGCATCACTAAGGCTGGTTGCCCTTGCTGGAGTGTAGGCAGCCACCCAGGTTACACATGGAGGTGGTCTGAAAAAGAAGTTTGGACATGTGCATTTAAGAAAATCGAAAAAAGTGGTTTCATAATGTGACAGTCTGTAAAAGTGATTTTCACTTGCCCCCAAAAAAAAGAGCAGTAAGTGTGCTTTCAAATTGGCAAAGAAATTTCGTTTTGGGACTAATGTGAAAACATGACTCTGTGTGCAGAGAGGAATTATAGGCAGAGATTTATTGCGTATTGCTCTGGTGATTTCACAGTTGCATTAGATGGAAAGGGGGAGCGATTTTTTGGGGGAAGAAGCAGACTCTTAGCACACACCCATGTGCTTGCCATGTATAATCATGCACAGTATTTACAAGCGAGTGGGGTTTTCAGGTTTCAGTCTGTAATGCAAATACATTCAGCATCACTAAGGCTGGTTGCCCTTGCTGGAGTGTAGGCAGCCACCCAGGTTACACATGGAGGTGGTCTGAAAAAGAAGTTTGGACATGTGCATTTAAGAAAATCGAAAAAAGTGGTTTCATAATGTGTCAGTCTGTAAAAGTGATTTTCACTTGCCCAAAAAAAAAAGAGCAGTAAGTGTGCTTTCAAATTGGCAAAGAAATTTCGTTTTGGGACTAATGTGAAAACATGACTCTGTGTGCAGAGAGGAATTATAGGCAGAGATTTATTGCGTATTGCTCTGGTGATTTCACAGTTGCATTAGATGGAAAGGGGCAGCGATTTTTTGGGGGAAGAAGCAGACTCTTAGCACACACCCATGTGCTTGCCATGTATAATCATGCACAGTATTTACAAGCGAGTGGGGTTTTCAGGTTTCAGTCTGTAATGCAAATACATTCAGCATCACTAAGGCTGGTTGCCCTTGCTGGAGTGTAGGCAGCCACCCAGGTTACACATGGAGGTGGTCTGAAAAAGAAGTTTGGACATGTGCATTTAAGAAAATCGAAAAAAGTGGTTTCATAATGTGTCAGTCTGTAAAAGTGATTTTCACTTGCCCAAAAAAAAAAGAGCAGTAAGTGTGCTTTCAAATTGGCAAAGAAATTTCGTTTTGGGACTAATGTGAAAACATGACTCTGTGTGCAGAGAGGAATTATAGGCAGAGATTTATTGCGTTTTGCTCTGGTGATTTCACAGTTGCATTAGATGGAAAGGGGGAGCGATTTTTTGGGGGAAGAAGCAGACTCTTAGCACACACCCATGTGCTTGCCATGTATAATCATGCACAGTATTTACAAGCGAGTGGGGTTTTCAGGTTTCAGTCTGTAATGCAAATACATTCAGCATCACTAAGGCTGGTTGCCCTTGCTGGAGTGTAGGCAGCCACCCAGGTTACACATGGAGGTGGTCTGAAAAAGAAGTTTGGACATGTGCATTTAAGAAAATCGAAAAAAGTGGTTTCATAATGTGTCAGTCTGTAAAAGTGATTTTCACTTGCCCAAAAAAAAAAGAGCAGTAAGTGTGCTTTCAAATTGGCAAAGAAATTTCGTTTTGGGACTAATGTGAAAACATGACTCTGTGTGCAGAGAGGAATTATAGGCAGAGATTTTTTGCGTA
This sequence comes from Triturus cristatus, assembly GCF_964204655.1. Taxonomy (NCBI): domain Eukaryota; kingdom Metazoa; phylum Chordata; class Amphibia; order Caudata; family Salamandridae; genus Triturus; species Triturus cristatus. Next base: position 316,507,734 of record NC_140586.1, on the reverse strand, counting down.
TTGCTCTGGTGATTTCACAGTTGCATTAGATGGAAAGGGGGAGCGATTTTTTGGGGGAAGAAGCAGACTCTTAGCACACACCCATGTGCTTGCCATGTATAATCATGCACAGTATTTACAAGCGAGTGGGGTTTTCAGGTTTCAGTCTGTAATGCAAATACATTCAGCATCACTAAGGCTGGTTGCCCTTGCTGGAGTGTAGGCAGCCACCCAGGTTACACATGGAGGTGGTCTGAAAAAGAAGTTTGGACATGTGCATTTAAGAAAATCGAAAAAAGTGGTTTCATAATGTGTCAGTCTGTAAAAGTGATTTTCACTTGCCCAAAAAAAAAAGAGCAGTAAGTGTGCTTTCAAATTGGCAAAGAAATTTCGTTTTGGGACTAATGTGAAAACATGACTCTGTGTGCAGAGAGGAATTATAGGCAGAGATTTATTGCGTATTGCTCTGGTGATTTCACAGTTGCATTAGATGGAAAGGGGCAGCGATTTTTTGGGGGAAGAAGCAGACTCTTAGCACACACCCATGTGCTTGCCATGTATAATCATGCACAGTATTTACAAGCGAGTGGGGTTTTCAGGTTTCAGTCTGTAATGCAAATACATTCAGCATCACTAAGGCTGGTTGCCCTTGCTGGAGTGTAGGCAGCCACCCAGGTTACACATGGAGGTGGTCTGAAAAAGAAGTTTGGACATGTGCATTTAAGAAAATCGAAAAAAGTGGTTTCATAATATGTCAGTCTGTAAAAGTGATTTTCACTTGCCCAAAAAAAAAAGAGCAGTAAGTGTGCTTTCAAATTGGCAAAGAAATTTCGTTTTGGGACTAATGTGAAAACATGACTCTGTGTGCAGAGAGGAATTATAGGCAGAGATTTATTGCGTTTTGCTCTGGTGATTTCACAGTTGCATTAGATGGAAAGGGGGAGCGATTTTTTGGGGGAAGAAGCAGACTCTTAGCACACACCCATGTGCTTGCCATGTATAATCATGCACAGTATTTACAAGCGAGTGGGGTTTTCAGGTTTCAGTCTGTAATGCAAATACATTCAGCATCACTAAGGCTGGTTGCCCTTGCTGGAGTGTAGGCAGCCACCCAGGTTACACATGGAGGTGGTCTGAAAAAGAAGTTTGGACATGTGCATTTAAGAAAATCGAAAAAAGTGGTTTCATAATGTGTCAGTCTGTAAAAGTGATTTTCACTTGCCCAAAAAAAAAAGAGCAGTAAGTGTGCTTTCAAATTGGCAAAGAAATTTCGTTTTGGGACTAATGTGAAAACATGACTCTGTGTGCAGAGAGGAATTATAGGCAGAGATTTTTTGCGTATTGCTCTGGTGATTTCACAGTTGCATTAGATGGAAAGGGGGAGCGATTTTTTGGGGGAAGAAGCAGACTCTTAGCACACACCCATGTGCTTGCCATGTATAATCATGCACAGTATTTACAAGCGAGTGGGGTTTTCAGGTTTCAGTCTGTAATGCAAATACATTCAGCATCACTAAGGCTGGTTGCCCTTGCTGGAGTGTAGGCAGCCACCCAGGTTACACATGGAGGTGGTCTGAAAAAGAAGTTTGGACATGTGCATTTAAGAAAATCGAAAAAAGTGGTTTCATAATGTGACAGTCTGTAAAAGTGATTTTCACTTGCCCCCAAAAAAAAGAGCAGTAAGTGTGCTTTCAAATTGGCAAAGAAATTTCGTTTTGGGACTAATGTGAAAACATGACTCTGTGTGCAGAGAGGAATTATAGGCAGAGATTTATTGCGTATTGCTCTGGTGATTTCACAGTTGCATTAGATGGAAAGGGGGAGCGATTTTTTGGGGGAAGAAGCAGACTCTTAGCACACACCCATGTGCTTGCCATGTATAATCATGCACAGTATTTACAAGCGAGTGGGGTTTTCAGGTTTCAGTCTGTAATGCAAATACATTCAGCATCACTAAGGCTGGTTGCCCTTGCTGGAGTGTAGGCAGCCACCCAGGTTACACATGGAGGTGGTCTGAAAAAGAAGTTTGGACATGTGCATTTAAGAAAATCGAAAAAAGTGGTTTCATAATGTGTCAGTCTGTAAAAGTGATTTTCACTTGCCCAAAAAAAAAAGAGCAGTAAGTGTGCTTTCAAATTGGCAAAGAAATTTCGTTTTGGGACTAATGTGAAAACATGACTCTGTGTGCAGAGAGGAATTATAGGCAGAGATTTATTGCGTATTGCTCTGGTGATTTCACAGTTGCATTAGATGGAAAGGGGCAGCGATTTTTTGGGGGAAGAAGCAGACTCTTAGCACACACCCATGTGCTTGCCATGTATAATCATGCACAGTATTTACAAGCGAGTGGGGTTTTCAGGTTTCAGTCTGTAATGCAAATACATTCAGCATCACTAAGGCTGGTTGCCCTTGCTGGAGTGTAGGCAGCCACCCAGGTTACACATGGAGGTGGTCTGAAAAAGAAGTTTGGACATGTGCATTTAAGAAAATCGAAAAAAGTGGTTTCATAATGTGTCAGTCTGTAAAAGTGATTTTCACTTGCCCAAAAAAAAAAGAGCAGTAAGTGTGCTTTCAAATTGGCAAAGAAATTTCGTTTTGGGACTAATGTGAAAACATGACTCTGTGTGCAGAGAGGAATTATAGGCAGAGATTTATTGCGTTTTGCTCTGGTGATTTCACAGTTGCATTAGATGGAAAGGGGGAGCGATTTTTTGGGGGAAGAAGCAGACTCTTAGCACACACCCATGTGCTTGCCATGTATAATCATGCACAGTATTTACAAGCGAGTGGGGTTTTCAGGTTTCAGTCTGTAATGCAAATACATTCAGCATCACTAAGGCTGGTTGCCCTTGCTGGAGTGTAGGCAGCCACCCAGGTTACACATGGAGGTGGTCTGAAAAAGAAGTTTGGACATGTGCATTTAAGAAAATCGAAAAAAGTGGTTTCATAATGTGTCAGTCTGTAAAAGTGATTTTCACTTGCCCAAAAAAAAAAGAGCAGTAAGTGTGCTTTCAAATTGGCAAAGAAATTTCGTTTTGGGACTAATGTGAAAACATGACTCTGTGTGCAGAGAGGAATTATAGGCAGAGATTTTTTGCGTATTGCTCTGGTGATTTCACAGTTGCATTAGATGGAAAGGGGGAGCGATTTTTTGGGGGAAGAAGCAGACTCTTAGCACACACCCATGTGCTTGCCATGTATAATCATGCACAGTATTTACAAGCGAGTGGGGTTTTCAGGTTTCAGTCTGTAATGCAAATACATTCAGCATCACTAAGGCTGGTTGCCCTTGCTGGAGTGTAGGCAGCCACCCAGGTTACACATGGAGGTGGTCTGAAAAAGAAGTTTGGACATGTGCATTTAAGAAAATCGAAAAAAGTGGTTTCATAATGTGTCAGTCTGTAAAAGTGATTTTCACTTGCCCAAAAAAAAAAGAGCAGTAAGTGTGCTTTCAAATTGGCAAAGAAATTTCGTTTTGGGACTAATGTGAAAACATGACTCTGTGTGCAGAGAGGAATTATAGGCAGAGATTTATTGCGTATTGCTCTGGTGATTTCACAGTTGCATTAGATGGAAAGGGGGAGCGATTTTTGGGGGGAAGAAGCAGACTCTTAGCACACACCCATGTGCTTGCCATGTATAATCATGCACAGTATTTACAAGCGAGTGGGGTTTTCAGGTTTCAGTCTGTAATGCAAATACATTCAGCATCACTAAGGCTGGTTGCCCTTGCTGGAATGTAGGCAGTCACCCAGGATACACATGGAGGTGGTCTGAAAAAGAAGTTTGGACATGTGCATTTAAGAAAATCGAAAAAAGTGGTTTCATAATGTGTCAGTCTGTAAAAGTGTTTATCACTTGCCAAAAAAAAGAGTAGTAAGTGTGCTTTCAAATTGGCAAAGAAATTTCGTTTTGTGACTAATGTGAAAACATGACTCTGTGTGTAAATAGGAATTACAGGCAGAGATTTATTGCGTATTGCTCTGGTGATTTCACAGTTGCATTAGATGGAAAGGGGGAGCGATTTTTTGGGGGAAGAAGCAGACTCTTAGCACACACCCATGTGCTTGCCATGTATAATCATGCACAGTATTTACAAGCGAATGGGGTTTTCAGGTTTCAGTCTGTAATGCAAATACAATCAGCATCACTAAGGCTGGTTGCCCTTGCTGGAGTGTAGGCAGCCACCCAGGTTACACATGGAGGTGGTCTGAAAAAGAAGTTTGGACATGTGCATTTAAGAAAATCGAAAAAAGTGGTTTCATAATGTGTCAGTCTGTAAAAGTGATTTTCACTTGCCCAAAAAAAGTGCTTTCAAATTGGCAAAGAAATTTCGTTTTGGGACTAATGTGAAAACATGACTCTGTGTGCAGAGAGGAATTATAGAGAGACTTGGCAAGATCTGGACAAAACAATTTTACCATTTTACTGGATTACCATTGGAATTTTCTAAAAAAAAGATTTTTTAAATTATCATTTGGCCTAATGGAAAGATAACCAATTGTAATGTGGACTTTTTTAATTTTTAATGAAACTTTGAAAAACCAATAATTTAGAGATAATCGGTAACATCTGCACAATTTAAATTTTGGAATGTTATTGGACTGCCATTGGAAATTTTTTCAAAAAAGATTTTAAAAATTACTATTTGGCCAGGCGGAAAAGTAACCAATTCTATTGTGGACTTAATAAATTATTCAAAAAATTTTCGTGAACCAAAATGTTACAGAGAATCGGTGAGATCTGGACAAATTAAACTTTAGAATTTTATTGGATTACCGTTTGAAATTTATTCCAAAAAAAAATTTAAAATTACTATTTTGCCTAAAGGAAATGGAATCAGATGTATTTTGGAGTTATTTGAGATATAATATTGTGATTATACTTCTGAAACAAACATATCAGACGGTATTTTAAAGAAATAACTATTGGTATTAGATGATATTTTTTTAGAATATTATGCATTTCTATAATGTTAAGTTTAAGTAAAAAGAGATTCTGGGCTTTTTTATTACAATCTTTGTGATTGTTATTTTTTTTTGCCCGCTGTAAAATGATGAATGCAATTGCTTTCACAATTTATAGTGAAATGCAATATATTCTGAAAACAGCAAAAATAAGGCAAAAATATTTTTGGGAAAAAAATGTAAATATGTGTACTGTATTATAAATTGTTTTAAAAATATTAATACTTTTTTCTTTTTTTTCAGATTGATATAGAAAATTTTCGAAAACTAGAACCATTTTTAAAACTATTTTTAAAAAAAACAAATGAATAAATATTTTTTTGAGTGAGTATGGTAAGTCAATAATAATAATTGTAGTCTCTCAAGGACCTTGTAATGTGATAATTGATTTTTAGTGTTTTTTTTAAAAAATAAAAAAAAAGTACGCGCACCGTACGCGTACGGTAAAAAAAAAAAAAAAAAGGTTTTTAAAAACATATGTAAAAAAAAGATGAAAGATAAGGTTGGCTCTTAAAAGAACCGTTGTGTTCATGCAGGGACAGAGGAAAGAAAGCATGGAAAAATTAGTCTCTGTGACAAGTGTGCTGATCTATTTTGTTGTTCACTAGGGAAACACTGGTCTCCCTATGACAAATTAGATCATGACAAGAGGCACATCGAATATCAACCCTCAGAAAACGAGGGTTAATTTCCAGAGGGCCAGCAGAAGGAGATGCTCCCCCCACAGATGAAGGGCTCACCTGACCTGCAGAAGAAGGAGTCAGCCCTGCAGATGATGGTCCAGGCTGAGCTGCTGTGGATGTACTTGCTTGTCTTTCTGAAGAGTTACCTCCAAAAAGATGACCATGTGTCCTTCTGTGTACATCCTGGAGGTGTCTCTTCATGGTGTGATTCCCAAAGGAATACTTCCTGTCAGGATTACCTCTAGAAAGTACACGCTGACACAGCCTGCAAGTTACTAAGGGTGCATTCACCTTTTGCTGGCCTTCAGGAAAAGTAAAATAATCCCATACATAAGAGGGCTTTTGTTTCCTCGATCTCTGCCTCAAGACAGTGCTGCTAGTGCTAGCCTCACTCTCAGAAGAGCTCTGCTGTTCTGCCATCGTATCCCAAAGACAAACCAGCTCCTTCTCCCAAGGGATCACAAGCAGAAATGAGGGGAATGGGTGTGGTGTAGGAGAGTTCTAGAACTGAAAGTAGTTTCAACCAATCAAAAGTTGTGTTTCATGATCACATGACCTACCGTACGCTTACGGTACGCTTACGGTACGCTTACGACAAAAGTGCGCATGCGCGTAAAAAAGACACGCGCTTGCGCGCATGCGCATAACAGTCACTACCCGACACTTCCGCGTAACGTGCGCGTGTAGCGTACACGCGTACGCGTCCCACGCGGAGGACGCGCGGCTACGCAAATTGCGTAACTATACGCAAACAGCGTAGATAAATTACGGACGTTGCGTAAACCGTACGCTTACCGTAAGCTTACGGTACGCGTACTAAAAAAAAATTTAAAAAAAAGGAAAAAATGTATTGCTAATAAATTTTGTAGTGAGTTCTCTCTGAATACGTACAGGCATTGTTAAGTTAGCATAACCACGTTAGATGTTAGAAAGCCATCTTTTTGCTTTTGCACTCGGCACTGCGTTTACATGTTATTTCTTAAAACAGACTGTTGACTCGAGACTTGCTTCACACAAGCGCGATCTGTTGTTACTATCCCAAGCTCTGCGCAGCGACCTTGGTCTGTACATGGTGTGACAAACAGTCTGGGGTATTACACAATGCATGTTTTTCACTCTAGGTTGATCGGCCCACTATTTAGCCATAACACACGCGCAGCTGCAAATGCCTGAAAATTAGTGCTTTTAGTATCACAGACATCATGTTTATTATTCAGACCGAAGACGAGCCTTCCTGCGAGAAGTCTCCTGATGCTCCTGTGATGTGATTTCACTAAGCTGATCTTTGAGGTATGGGGTCCCCTATTCAAGCCTAAGAGACCTTCTATTAGCATAATAATAATATTAGCTTCTTAGTAAAGGGAAGGTGGTAGTATCCACTGTCATTATAATATGATCACCCCTTTTATATTCTATGGTATTGTAACTATGTTGCTGGTTTTGATATTAATCATTTGTCTGCTTGTATTAGCCAAAGTACTGCATCTTAGGACACGTGGTCTATAAAAATAAACCCCTTTTATTTACAACGTGTCTCTGTTGATTATTGTTGTGGACTGATGTTAGAATAATATACGAACAGGTACTTCCGATTCCCACCATTCCTGAGTATGTACTGAGTCGCTTGTTCTGGGTTGTCTACACATTGGGACCGCCGAGCTAAATCTCGGATAACGAATGGGACACTTATGCTAGCCGGATACTGGGTTCTGGGTTCTGAGGTGAGTTTCTGGTACACCACAATTCACTGAGGTCCTGGGGTTCTTCGCATAGTTCTGTGTATCAGCAGAATCCCTGCAACATGGCGCACCTAACGTTTGGTCTATGAGTTGAAACGCCTTAGTAGTGCTTACATTTAGTCCTCAGCACCCTCATTCTTGTTTCCGGATAACAAGTCTGACGGATTTCAAACCTACCTAGTTCTATTGATATAGGTTCCTTCAAGCTTGATTATTAAAAAGGTTTTGAACCCTTGTGCTACTGAATACTTGAAGTGTAGCTTGTCCTTATGGCAATTAATATTGCGGCGCATAGCCGTGCGGCCCTGAAACGTCACTTGACGCAGTATGGGGTGCCGGACGCGGGCATGGACGTCATCTTTGTGGTGGGAGCCGATGCGGCTCACCCCTTTGAGTTGTTCTACTCTTGGGTGACGATTCCGGCAGTCAGTGGTAATGATAATACATTTCATTCTTACACTGCCACTGCCGTGCCTGCCGCCTATGCGCCTTATAGGACACAGGAGATACCAATATCTGCTTGGCAACATCAGATTTGGTTTAATGGCGCCCTCCCCCATGTGGTTATACCGCCGAGAATGGGCCCTTTATCAATTGCGGGGGCCACTTGGCCGGTACTAGCCGGATTTACGCCTCATCCCCGTTACCTCACGGTGACGGTGGATGAATTGCGTGTACTACACACTGCCCTTATAACAGTATATAGGGCGTTAGTGCAGTATGTGTCGCGCACTGTACAGGCGGGGGCGCCTGTTAGTGCGGGACAACCTAGTGATCGTCACGCGGTGGTCATTAGTCCTGTTATGGTCAATTCTGTTGTGGGCAAGCGCCCCCTCACAAGGGATGATTATCCTTTTTGGCTTGCTGAAAAATTTGACCAAATAGAGGCGGTGTATCCGCATACAACTCCTGTGGAAAAACACAGGATCCTCACCATTAGTTTGCCTAAAGACTTAGTTCCCCATATAGATGACTGTGTATCCTGGGGTAAGATTTTTGCTGCGACGTACGCGCAGTGCTTCGGCACTCCGTCTATGTTACAGCTGCCCTCCATTATTAAACAGGTTCAAGAGGACCATGGAGCGGAGTCTGCGATAGAATTGGGGATGCGGCTCCTCGGAGATTTTGGCCTGGTGGCTACCATGATAATGGGAAACCTTAAGGGTGATGCGTTGCACTTTCAGGTTCGTAATGAACTGAAGAAGGTTGCTGAAGAGGACAAGCCGCAGGAATTGCTAAAATAATCGCAGAAGCATATCGTGATTTGGGTCGTAGCTCTTTAGGAGTTAAGCCTGTGATCAAGAATCCCGATTCTAAGCAGCAGGGTAAGGCAGGAACTTCTGGTAAGGATGAACGACCCTTTTTTCCAAAACAAAAGTGGCCGTTTAAACAACAGGGCAAGCAGCAGCAGAAACAGGGCTCTCGGCCTGCCTCTCCCGTACAGTCAAGTAGTGAACGCACTTATGATCTGCGAGATCGTGCTACTATTAAGTCTCCTGATAGATTTCAGGTTTCTGAACCACGTTCTCCTCGTTCTTCACAGGAAACATCGGCTACACAGTCTGGTGGCGGAGGCGGTGGCAAAGGTCGGGGTGCTCCACAACAGCGTGACCAACCCCGACAGACTGAGGGTAAAGGCAAGCAGGACGAGTTTGCTCGACAAAGACCCCCGTTTCAGAAGAAGAAAGTGGCGGCTCTGACGGCAACATATGCCTCAGATAGTGCGGACACGGCTTCAGAACCGGACATGGGCGCTGACGCTACTAGACAGCGCAGCGGAAATTACCATAGTCCGTCAAGCTCTGCGTCCATTTCTGGCGGCGACAGCAACTGATGTATTGGTTACTGTTGAAACAGCTGACACCAGAGTGGCTCCCCCTGATAGACTTTATGAAATAGTCTTATTAATAGAGGGTGACATACAACGTACTATAAAAGGGATTTTTTGGGATAATCTGACCACCACCTATGATATCCTCCTAGCGGAGGCAGATTGGCCCCCGGCCTTCATTTTGGAAGCTCCTAGAGGGGAGGAGAAAATCCTCCCGTCCTTTGCGCACACGGTGCCTAAGGACCAAGCTGAAATGTACGCTGGTGAGTGGGCGCTGGCGCTTGCGCCAGCGGTATATCGTACTCAGGTGGGTTGGGACCGGTTGTCCCCCTGCCATGAGATTCCATTGCGGTCTATGCCCCAGCCTCAGCCCCAATATCCCATGCGTCGTGAGGCTAGACCTCACGTCGCGGCGATCCTTGAACAATTGGAATATCAGGGTGTAATTGAAACATGTGTGTCCCCTATGAATAACCCTTTATTCACTGTGACGAAGCCTGACGGCTCGTACCGTTTAGTTTTGGATTACCGGCACCTAAACTCCCATTGCCGGACCTGCGCGGTACAAAATACACATAGCTCGGCTCTAGTCGACAGTCTCGTGCGTAAACGATTTAAAACGACACTTGACATTTCCAATGGCTTTTTTAGCCATAACCTGTCCGCACTGAGTAGCCAGTGGACAGCGTTTACTTCGGGCGGTAAACAAAAACAGTTTACGAGATTAGCCATGGGCTACAAAAATAGCCCTGGCGTCTTTTCCGCTCGCGTGGTTTCCCTCTTAGAAAGAATAGACCCTGAGGCATACTCCTATGTTGACGATATCTACCTCACGGATGACGAGCTGTTGCCGCATCTGTCTCGAGTCGACAATATTGTAGTGAGTTTTGCTGACTATGGCTACAAATTCAATTTTGCGAAGTCTCACATCGCGGAATATACAGTGTTGTTTTTGGGCTACGAGCTCAATAATGAAGGAAAGGGGTTAGCTCCCCACTTTCTGGAGAAGTGCGCATGCTTGAGTGCGCCAACGACGCTAAAGAAATTACAATCTCTACTGGGCTTTCTGAATTTCGGCCGTACGTACATTCCTGATTATGCCCAGCGTATCAAGCCGCTTTACGCCTTGGTACAACCCACATTTTCGAAGTCTAGCTGGCAGCTGGAACATTCTAAAATTTTACAGTCTTTACAGGCTGACCTTCTTGCTTCACAATATTTGCTGACACGTGATAACCGCACCAACCTGGTAATAAGAATAGTGCCAGGCGCCGTGGGTTTCACGTATTTGACGTTTAATGAGGGCGATACAGTCCCCATTGCGTACAAATCCCACTTGTACACCTCTGCTGAATTACGTTTTTCCGCGGTCGAAAAAGTTCTGACTGCTGTACAAATGGCGATCCTTAGAGAACGCGCACTATCACATGGGAAACAGATTCTGGTTGTAACACCCTATCCCGCCTTAGAAGCGGTGACAAAGGCAAGTGTACCAAATTCTAAAGCTTTACATCCTCGGTGGATACAATGGGCCACAACACTGACGTCGCCAGACGTCACCTACATCTTTGATGCCTCATTACAGACTCAAGAGTTCTTGCAGTATGAATTCGTTCATCCGGCTCCTCTGTCTTTGCGCCCGCTCGAAGAATACCATTGTGTCATATACACTGACGGGTCTGCGCAGCCCGCAATTGGATCAAAGCACGCCTACTCGGCGGCTTGCGCAATTGTCGTAGGTACTTTCGTAAATGGTGAATTCCAATCTGATGCAGTGCATACGCAGTCATTGGGCGATTGTACCGCGCAATTGGCGGAGCTTCGGGCTCTAGTGCTTACGCTGGAGTTTGCCGATCCCCGAGTCACTACTCTAATTGTGAGTGATTCTTTCTACTGTGTCCAGTCCTATAATGACAATTTACACTTCTGGTCTCAGAATGATTATCGAGACACAAAAGGTGGCACAATTAAGCATAAAACGCTTTGGGTTCGAGTGGCAGACTTTAAAGAACGTCTCCCACTCGTGAATGTAATTCACACTCTTGGTCACCAACGACTTGGTGTCCATGCTGTCGGCAACGGCTTGGCTGACGAGGCAGCAAAAACAGCAGTGGCTACATACTTAGTGGCAGCGGTAACCAGATCAAAGAGTAAGATTGATGATGACATCTTGGCAGCTATTGCTGCTACAGAAAAGGGAGGCGATTACCCGAAGGGTTTTCCTTCTCGTTACATTTACCATTTAAGTCCTGATAATGTCCCATTAGTGAGGATTAAAGACGTTGGTGACAGAATTATTCCCAACGCGGACTGCAGACCCGCACTGATTCTGGCTGCTCATGAGGGGTTGGCGTCAGCCCACGCCGGAGTGTCAGCCACTATATCTCTGCTACAACAACGTTACTGGTGGTTCGGTTTATATAAACAAGCGCGCGCTTATGTTCTCGATTGTGACATTTGCCAACAGATTAAACCTTCTACTGTTGCGCGCCCATCACAAACACAGTTGTACATATCCAATAAACCATTTGGTTGTGTTTATTTGGATCACTGCGGTCCTTTTTCTTCTGATACTGCGTACAAATACATCTTGGTTGCAGTGGATTCGTGCACACGTTTTCTGTGAGTATGGCCACAAAGGAGTGCTGACTCGCGGACTGTCATCAGAGATTTGCGTGTCTTTGTGGGAACTTTTGCGTGTGGTACCTTCCATTCTGATCAGGGCCCTGCGTTCGCCTCTAAGGCTTACAAGGAGGCTATGAGAAATTTGGGGGTCCTAGTCAAATTTTCGTCCCCCTACCGACCTGAGGGTAATAGTGTGGTGGAGCGAATGAACCGTGACTTAAAGCAATCATTGACAGCCCGTGTTTTAGGCACAGGCCGAAACTGGCTAGCCCATTTGTATAACGTCCAACGTGCACTTAATAATCTCCCTAGAAGGTCTCTGGGTGGGCGGACCCCGTACATGATGCTCTTCGGAATCAGAATGTTTGTACCAGACCTTGATGGTCTAGACATGGCGGCGTCGACCGCACCCTTTGACGTAGATGATCACTGTGCTGTTTTACAGACTCTGCAAGAAGCCAGAGACACTCTATCGAAGGAACACATGCCCGCCACATCTGAAGCTGAAGTTCAGATTCCGGTAGTCGGCTGGCTACCCCGAGTTGGTGATCTGGTCCGTGAGAAGGTGGAGAACAAGAAGGAGTTCGGCCCCTCTTATCGTGCACCAGTTCCAGTGCTTGGAGTGCAGGGTACAAGAACAGTCATTTTACCTCCACTTCCTGGTCGCAAAGAAAACAGGTACATCTCAATTGACAATGTCAAACTTCAGCGAGTGGCCGATACTTCTTAGTGTGACTCCAGCAGTTTCATGCCAGATGATGCAAAGAAATTCAATGTTGACTCTTGCTTCTAACACCTTGCCTGATGTTGCCATCGAGATGCAATCGGTTACTGATCCCTTGTTGATACCATCGGCTGGTGGTTTGCCCGAAGAGACTGAGTATGCTTATCCTACACGTGGTCCCTCACCTGTTTTACAATCTACGGCGCTTGGACAGTCCCGTTTCTCCTTTGACACTAACTCATTGCCCTCAAGCCCCCCATCGAACATTGCAGTTTTTTTCAGCTGGTTTAAGAGACATTTTTTGATTGCCCCTTGGACATACATTTGGCTGTTGCTTTTCAGTGTTTTTTTGTTTATGTCCGTTGGATTTGTAATAGTTTTTTTCCGTCTTGTGGATGGCCACTATCTGAGTGAGAGATCGACAATTAGACTTATCAATGGAACTTTGGCCCCCCACTCCTCGTCCCACATCATGAAGAGGGACCAGACTTTTGTGAATATTACTGCCTGGCCCGTCTTGGATGGAATCGCATGGGATGCTGTTAAATTCCAAATTCATGGGCCTACAGAGGTCATTAATGTACCTAATGTATTTCGTGTTTCTATGGGTGATGTGGTTAGGCAGAACATACGTTCTGATGATTGGGATGTACACGCCATTGAATCACTGTTTTCTGATTTGAAATATTATGCCGCTTTTGATGCTGAAGATTTATACGAAAATGCGGCTAATTATGCGGAACAGTATTGTTTTCAACATTATGGCAATCATTTCCTGCATAAAGCAAATACGTTTAGAAATTTTGTAAATTTTACCCAATGGGAACACTGTCCTACTCCCGAATTCGGAAGTTCACAAACACTGGTTAACAAGTATTCATATTTTACCGATTTCAGTGTTTCCAACCCGGCAGCGTTTTATTTTAAGGTGCTGCCTGAGTCTGCCGCAAAGGTTAGACTGACACACACGAAGCTACTTTATTCTAAGTCCTTTATGGACGAGTTGTCAATCAAAGGTTATGATGTATGGAAGGCTACTATTGATCTAAAGTCGGTTTGGGGTTCCAAGCCGTGGCAGGTACAGGGTACAGAGGCTTTACATCGTGCCTGTCTTATACCAAATCATATTTTATTTTTAAATTCATCCATCTTCCAAACCACCTGTTTCGGATTGGCTACTTCTAAACAATTAAAGTCACCTTCTGTGCCAGATCTGGGCGCTTATCCCAATTGGGATAACCACACAGATCTGTCCCGCGCTGCTTTGCGATCCTTAGTTTCAAATACATCTTTCAATATTTCGAGAGTTAATAGTGAGGGTTGGTTAATTTGGCAAAGCAGTTCAGATATCTGTCAACGACGTTTTCTGGGACTGAAACCGGGGTATACTCAAGAACGTGTAGACCCTCGGTTTGAGTCGTCACATACTGTCACTACATACTCTGTGGGCAAGTTATGTCAATCTTGGCTGCGACATTCCACTTTGGCGTCTGTCAAGGATCACTTATCACAATTACATGACAGAATAGATTTGAATGATTTTGTTAAGGGTCCTGTGGGCGGCAGAACCAAAAGGTGGGCGTATGCTATTTACAACGAAGTCTGGAAGTTGTCACAGATTGAGGCGGCTTCCAGATTGAGAGCTATTGACCAAGCAAACATGGAGAAGGTTTTAGCCGTTATAGATAATAGCATTAGCACTCTCTCTTCTAGGATTTATACATTAGATAATATTGTTTCGTCAGTTGTTGATATTGTGCATGATGATATGTCTGTGTTATATCATGGTCAAAACCAGTTGCGTTCTGTTATGCAGTTTGCGTGGACATTGCAGACGTTAAAGGCAGGGAGGGTCCCTTGGGACTATTTGAACACTACATCGTTATTCCTTCCCTTTAACCTTACTGACAAGCAGCGCTTTATGTCCATGAAGGATGCTACATATTCATTGTTACATATTGAAAAATTAGAGCCATTGCCCTTCTCAGTAGCGGAGATCAATTCGGCTACGTGGCTAGCACACGGATTGATAACTCTCCCTTTTGCGCCTTTTAAGTTTACGTCTTGTATGAAACATTATGCTTTAGGTAGTTATGAACCGCTAGGCGCCGCTTTCATACACGAGGTTTGGTCCCTCCCCTTTACGTATAGATGTACTAGGGACGGAACTGAGGTTTATTTGAAAGGCGAGGAATGCACCACGTCACCAGACCATTCCTTGGTTTGTAGGCACATTCAATTACACGGCGCGTGCAATGTACAAGCCCCGAATTTGGCCTGCGTTCTGCGAGGTATCCCAGTGCCTGTGATTACCCCTTCTTTCACGCTGCTTGCTAACGGTAGTTATTTAATTTTGAATAATGAAGCTTGCTGTGGGATGTTAGTGGGAATCCCATACATAGTAACTGTCTCGCAGAAAGTTGTCTGCTGCAATAATGTTCTCTTTCCACCCCCGCATGGGCGGCTGGATGTTTCTATCTGGCCTTCGATTCCAACCTTGAAAGCAGAGTTCAACAAGTTGAGCAGAATAAGAGCCTTATTGTCCCAAAAAGAGGTGTCTTTGACTTCCTCTCGTGAAACATTCGACCTTCACGTAGCTAATACGCGCACAGAGGTACAGGCGCTTCTGAATACTGACCTCCCCCTACATTTCGGCTCTTTGATCAAAACTATTTTCAATGCCTCGTCCACAACCGGCCTGGCTCATTTTTTTAAACTTGTGGGCTCGGGTCTCGTGACCTCTTTCCAAACTATTTTTGGTGTGGTTCCGGGCTTTTTTCATTCCCTTTTCTCGAGCATCTTTGGAGGTGTTCCGCTACTTCTGGCGCTAGTGGCAGGTGTGCTGCTTTTCCTTTTCATACTACGAAATGGCTGCTCCATCTGTGCCACTCGTGCACCTGTCCCGCCTGCAGCTTCTTCGGGATAGGATGCTTGACTTTTATGGAACTCTGCCATTGGCGACATTAAGCCTGGCGTATGGATTGTCCTTCCGGTATTGCTACTTCACCTGCGTGCAGCCTGTGCTACACTGCCTGGATTGCCCCTTTGAATGGCCTTTGGATTTGTGCTTGACCAGCCTGGTGTCTCCGGTGCCGGATTTCGATCGACTAATGAGGCCCTTAGTGTCTCACGAGTTGACCTGTTCTGGTGTCCGGATAATGGCTTGTGGAGCAGCACATGGGATCCTGGGTAATTGGGACATCTCTACAGCTGCCTACAACTTCTTGGCTATGAGCTATTTGGAGGAACATTCCGGGTGCCCTCTGATCGTGCTGGAAGCTCCGCTGATTGAAGAACACGTGTGTTCCTTCTCGTTGATGGATTGGATGGCTGAGACTTTCGCTGGCCCTGCAAATGATTTTTTGTTGGAAGCGGTTGCCACATATGCTGCCTATACATTCATGGATTGACTGAACTATCGTCCTTGGCGCCTGTCGCTCCTGGACAGCACCCTGCCGCGGCATATACACTTTTTTTTCTCCCGGACTCCACAGTTTCCCCTGTTGCTTTTCGATTTTTTTCGTTTCAGACTTTAACTCATTCTGAACCTTTGAATTGGTTACGCCTTGTTCTGCTCTGACGAAACTGAACTCTGCGTTCTCTCTTTTCTTGCCTACTAAATAGTGCTTCGATCAAGGGGGCGTGTAGTGAGTTCTCTCTGAATACGTACAGGCATTGTTAAGTTAGCATAACCACGTTAGATGTTAGAAAGCCATCTTTTTGCTTTTGCACTCGGCACTGCGTTTACATGTTATTTCTTAAAACAGACTGTTGACTCGAGACTTGCTTCACACAAGCGCGATCTGTTGTTACTATCCCAAGCTCTGCGCAGCGACCTTGGTCTGTACATGGTGTGACAAACAGTCTGGGGTATTACACAATGCATGTTTTTCACTCTAGGTTGATCGGCCCACTATTTAGCCATAACACACGCGCAGCTGCAAATGCCTGAAAATTAGTGCTTTTAGTATCACAGACATCATGTTTATTATTCAGACCGAAGACGAGCCTTCCTGCGAGAAGTCTCCTGATGCTCCTGTGATGTGATTTCACTAAGCTGATCTTTGAGGTATGGGGTCCCCTATTCAAGCCTAAGAGACCTTCTATTAGCATAATAATAATATTAGCTTCTTAGTAAAGGGAAGGTGGTAGTATCCACTGTCATTATAATATGATCACCCCTTTTATATTCTATGGTATTGTAACTATGTTGCTGGTTTTGATATTAATCATTTGTCTGCTTGTATTAGCCAAAGTACTGCATCTTAGGACACGTGGTCTATAAAAATAAACCCCTTTTATTTACAACGTGTCTCTGTTGATTATTGTTGTGGACTGATGTTAGAATAATATACGAACAGGTACTTCCGATTCCCACCATTCCTGAGTATGTACTGAGTCGCTTGTTCTGGGTTGTCTACACATTGGGACCGCCGAGCTAAATCTCGGATAACGAATGGGACACTTATGCTAGCCGGATACTGGGTTCTGGGTTCTGAGGTGAGTTTCTGGTACACCACAATTCACTGAGGTCCTGGGGTTCTTCGCATAGTTCTGTGTATCAGCAGAATCCCTGCAACAATTTTACATGTTTTTTTTATAAAATATATTAAAAAAACATATTATAGAATTTTAAAAATTTAACCATAGTGTTTAAAAAAGGATAGAAAATTAAAATAAAAATATGTTTAAAAAAATAGAAGAAAAAAAACAAAATTAGCATTTAAAAAACCTTGCAAATTCACTGAAAAAACCATGGGTTTCACACACGTTATAGTTAGGACTTAGCATTTAAAAAACCTTAGAAATTCAGTGAAAAAACCATAGGTTTCACACACGTTATAGTTAGGAATTAGCATTTAAAAAACCTTAGAAATTCAGTGAAAAAAACCATAGGTTTCACACATGTTATAGTTAACTGGACATTTTACTCGTAAAAAACCATTGAAATTGCCCCGTTATAGTTAGTTCAGCTAACTATAACTCGCGCGCCCGCAATGCACTGCTGATGACGTCACATATTACATCACTCATGACATGGTCAGTGACATCACTCATGACATCACTGATGACATCTCAAATGACATCACTGATGACATCACTGATGACATCATCCTTGTGATAGAGTGGCAGACCTCCTCTTCCCCTAATATAACCTTTGATACACACAATCAAAAATAGAAATTAAAATTTTAAAAACAATGGACATACCAATACCAGTTACAACAACCTATACAGTAATTCTAAGATCCAAATACACATCCACTCATTCACCAACAGTCCTATACAGTCACTCATACATGTACTCACTCATCATATGTACTCATACACGTATACATCCTGTTACACAATGCCACTCATCCATAGAGGTACTCACACACATAGTTAGTCATGCTAATAAAGAATCAAACATACATTTACTTGCATATACAGTTATACACACACCACCACACTTACTTCTACGGAAACTTACACATACTTAGTCTTTTAAACAATCACTTATAGAAACACATACTTATTCATACAGGAACTCTTTCAATCTCTCACTCTCACATATACTCACATATATACACCAATAGTCACATATACTAGTTTAAAACATATGTAGTTACACATAAAGACACTATTGAGACAGTCATTCACTCACTAACACACCCATACATACACTCATCCACCCATACAGTCCTGCACACATGCTGTCTTCAACACATACAAACAATGAGTCACTCATTCATGCACCCATGCACTACGTAATACCCCTCACCGAACCAGACACTCACACTCATACTGATACTCAAAAAACCAACTAATAACCTATTTAGACACTCATGTAGCTACACACCAACCCATGCAGCCACTTATACACAAAGTGAGAGACTGATACAGATATTTACATATTTAAACATTACTCACTAAGCCATGTATTCACTAAGATACACTTAATCAGTCAGTAATACAATCAATTTTTCAAAAACAATTCATCCATTTAGACACTTATATACCCATTTATTCTTCCATCGACCTTGAGATATACATATATAAAACATATTTAATTTTCAGAAAAACACACATTCACTGGATGATGTCATCAGTGATGTCATCAGTGATGTCATTTGAGATGTCATCAGTGATGTCATGAGTGATGTCACTGACCATGTCATGAGTGATGTAATATGTGACGTCATCAGCAGTGCATTGCGGGCGCGCGAGTTATAGTTAGCTGAACTAACTATAACGGGGCAATTTCAATGGTTTTTTACGAGTAAAATGTCCAGTTAACTATAACATGTGTGAAACCTATGTTTTTTTTCACTGAATTTCTAAGGTTTTTTAAATGCTAATTCCTAACTATAACGTGTGTGAAACCTATGGTTTTTTCACTGAATTTCTAAGGTTTTTTAAATGCTAAGTCCTAACTATAACGTGTGTGAAACCCATGGTTTTTTCAGTGAATATATATATATATACTATATATATATATATATGCCAAGGTGTATTGAACAATGAGTGGGTGTATAAGTGTCTGAATGGATGATTTAGTAGGTGAGTAACTGATTGTATAAGTGACTGATTAATCGTATCTTACTGAATGCATGGGTTAGTGAGTAAAGTGTGTAAATGTCTGTATCAGTCTGTCAGTTGGTGTATAAGCAGCTGCATGGGTTGGTCAGTAGCTACATGAGTGTCTATATGGGTTATTGTTTAGTTGTCTGAGTATCTATATGGATGCCTGAGTGTCTGTGTGAGTGGGTGGGGGGTGGGTGACTCTGTGCATAGATGTATGAGTGGGTGAGTCACTGGGTGTATGGGTTCAAGAGTGTATCTGCGAAGGGCTATATGGGTGGGTGAGTGTGTGTGTGTATGGGTGTGTTGGTGAGTGAATGGATGTCTCAGTGGTATATGTGTGAGTAACCACATATGCGGAAGGCAATATATGCGAGTGTTAGAGTATATAAATGACTATACGTGAGAGTGAGTGATTGTGAGAGCGGCTGTATGGATGAGTGTGTGCTTGTATCAGTGATTGTATAAGAGAGTAAGTATGTGTTAGTATTTGTATAAATAAGTGAGGTGGTCTGTGTATAACTGTATAGGTGAGTAAATGGGTGTGATTGATTATTTTCATGACTGAGTAGGTGTGTGAGTAAGTCTATGGTTGAGTGGCAGTGCGTGAGTGTATGTATAGGTGCATATGATAGTGCTGTATTGATGAGTGACTGCATGTATGAGTTACTGTATGGGTGAATGAGTAGATGTGTGTATGTAGACCTAGGAATCACTGACTGGGTATGTACTAACTGCTGTTAGTCTGTCTATGGTTTCGATATTGGTAGTCTGTTTCTTAGACTGGGTGTATAAAAGGTTTTATTAGGGTGTGAGGTGGTGCATCAGATTATCACATGGATGATGTCATCAGTGATGTCATCAGTGATATCATTTTAGATGTCATCAGCGATGTCACTGACCATGTCATGAGTGCTGTAATTTGTGACGTAATCAGCAGTGCATTGCAGGGGCGCAAGTTATAGTTAGCTCTACTAACTATAACGGCATAATTTCTCTGGTTTTGTACAAGTGAAATGTCCAACTAACTATAACGTCCCTGATACCTGTGGTTTTTTTCAGTGAATTTCTAAGGTTTTTTAAATGCTAATTTCTACCTATACCGTCCCTCAAACCTATGTTTTTTTCTGTGAATTTCATGGGTTTTTTAAATGCTAATTTATAACTATAACGTCTTTGAAACCTATGGTTTATTCAGTGAATTTCAATGGTTTTTTAAACGAGAATTTCTAATTATAATGTGCCTCAATCCTATGTTTTTTTCAGTGAATTTCTAAGGTTTTTTAAATGATAATTTCTAACTATAACATCTATATTAAGTCCCCTTGAATCCTGAAGGTCCCTGGTGGCCAAGTAGCCCACCAGGTACCTCCAGTAAGCGCCATAGAGCTGTGTTGCAACTAAGTGTTCCTAGGCCACGCCCCTTTTTACACCACACTGAAAACGCGGCTTCTGGCTCACTGCTGCTCGAAGGATGACGTCCACTTGTGTCCTGAGGTCCTCAGGACACAAGAGGAGCTCATCGCCCCTCCAGCAGTGCACCAGAAGCCGCATTTGCAGAATTGTGTAAAAAGGGGCGTGGCCTCGGACCACCTCTCTGCAACACAGCTCTGTGGCACTTACTGGAGGCACTTGGTGGGCTAGTTGGCCCCCAGGGACCCTCAGGATTGAAGCAGACTTAAGACCCAATTTACAACTGGCCAGTGGGCGGTTTGCACACTTGTTATATCAGGCCCCACCCCCTCCCCGCACAACTGTGAAAGCACACCCCCTGGCACGTTGTAAGTTGGGGGATTAAGTCCCTTTGAATCCTGAGGGTCCCTGGGGGCCAACTAGCCCACCAGGTACCTCGAGTAAATGCCACATTGCTGCGTTGCAGTGAGGTGTAAAAAGGGGAGTGGCCTCGGACCACCTCTCTGCAACACAGCTCTGTGGCACATATTGGAGGTACCTGGTGGGCTAGTTGGTCCCCAGGGATTCCCAGTGTTCAAGGGGAATTAATTTCTCAGCTTACAACGCACCACGGGGTGCGTTTGCAGGGTTGTGCACTGAGGGGTGGAGCCTCCGGTAAGATGCCGTTTTAAAAAAAAAAAATGTATTTTTAGAAGGGGGGCTGTGTGGCCACCCTTCTTTTACTATTCTTTGGGCCCAGGGCCTGACCCCTTTTTTGAAAAAGAATTTTGAAAAAATGTATTTATTTCTATGGAGGGTCGCCCCCCTCCTTAGGCCAATTATGGCCCCGGGGGCTGGCCTTTTCGGGATTTTTTATTAGAGGGGAGGTGGCAGTCCCTGGGGCAGTGGGGGCTGTGTGCCCCATGCATATTTAAGTAAAGCCCAGGGGTGGTGGTCCCCGGGGCTTGGGGGGCCTCGGAGGACCCCCACATATTATTAAACAAGCCCGGGGGGTGGTGGTCCCCAGGGCTGCCGGGGGGCGCATGCGCTCACGCATACAATTTGCATAGCCCCAGAGAGGTGGAGGTCCCTGGTGCAACGGGGGCCCCAGCAGGGCCCCGCAATATAATTTTGTCAGTCTCCCGGGACCTGGCCCACCCGGGGGCTCATTTAAATGAAGCGCTGGAGGCCGCGCTTCATTTTTATATTTCTCGCCTGTGTTCGCGACCCCAGCTCAAATTCGGCCAAATTGTTGTTTTTTAAAAATCCTTTTTTTGGCCCTGGGGGGCCTTGTGGGACAGCCTGAGTAGGCCTACGGGGTCAGGGTGTTTATACCCTACCCCCTTTTCTTGTTTTTTAACCTCTTTTTCACTGGTTCTACTGAGTCACAAGTTGGCTGCCAACACTTCCTGGTTTGGAGTGTTGGCAGCCAATCAGAATGAAGCCCTGGGCCCAGGAGGGTTCGCAAACCCTCTTCGGTGCTCAGATATCGATATTATTCTTTTTTTAATTTCTCAGTAACTACTGAATGGATTTTTTACACCATTTAACAAAAAGGGCGCAGTCTAAACCAAGACCTACCTTTCTGCCAAATTTGGTGTAATTCCGTTCAGCAGTTTGGGCTGTAGCCTGTAATAAAGTTCCTATGGAAATTAACATAGACAAAACACGCTTTGGGACCCCCTTTTTTCTCGGCCCCTGCTTGACGAATCACCCTGAAACTTTCAACATATAAGCTGAGCGGTCCAACCCTGTTTTTTTAACAATTTCACGAAGATTCGTCAAACAGCACCTATGGTAACTAAGTACTAACTATAACTACCTACTGGCGACCGCCAGTAGGTAATATATATAGGCATGCTGTACATCGACCCACATGGGTATACATTGCTTTTAAAGACTGTGCACCGAAAAGACTCACAGGAGTTTCCCAATTATATTTGCCTGCACTACCAGGTCCATAAGGCCACAGGAGTGGCCCCGCCCACTGAGGCAACCGGGGAAATAAAGGTGCAGAAAAAAGCGGTTTGGTGTTTCACGGAGCTGGTGCCATTGAAGAAGGGAACTGGTGTTCCCGAAACGCGTCTGGTGTGGCCAAGGACTATTTGCTGCACAGACTCTGCCCTTTTCTGCTCAAGCTATCACCATTAAAATCGAGATTAACATGCAGCTGTCGGCTTCTCTCATTGGGGCTAAACCTAGTGTTGGATATATAATGGTCAGATTACACCACTGAATCTGCTAGAGGAATGATGAGAATTTTAGTCAAATATGCTTGGAGTGATCAGAAGAAACTATTGGAGGAAATTAAGAACTTGGAGGAAATAATTAGCAAAGATAAGGACAGTAAACAAAGTGAAGAGCTTAGAACAGCTATGCAAAACAGACTAAAGGAATATGAAAACGGAATACGTCGTCGCAAACAAATCAAATTTCAGTGCGATGAAGAAGACTATCTATCAGGGCGTTTCTTGACCTTTGCCCGGAAATACGATGCACCTAGAAAAGAGATGTCCAAAAAGTAAACTGGTGTATCTTTCAGTAGGGAGACCTCAGAATCTGATCTAGAAACCTCAGGGGGTGAATTACCAACTAACGAAGAAATTAGGAATATCGAAGCAGAGTCTACTACTTTTTTTCAAGAGTTCAAATTGATTCGCGAGAGTCGCCAAAGACCAGCACAAAGGACCCACCCTCCAAAATCAAAAAGAAACGCAAAACAAGACGTGGCAAGAGAGGGCGAAGAGGCATCTACATCCAGGGTAACCCGTAGCAAAGGCAACAAGGGCAAGAAATGACTGAAAAAAGTGTCATCAACTTATCGGATCGAATTTTAAATGAAGACGAACTAAAAGTATTAAAATTGGGATTAACATTCTGTCCAACATCAGACTTTAATTATGTCAAAACTAGGATAGGCCTGTTCAAATTTATCCATAAATTAAAGCTCCAGAAAGTACATCTGATGCACCCGCAAAAAGAAAGGGAGCTTGGGACAACAACCACAACACCTACGGATATTCTCACTGGCAATGACTTAGAATCATTGATGGTACTCCAGAACCTAGAGACATCTAAACACAAGGATGACCCTCATGATACAGGAGGAACAGAATGCAACTTACCTTATGCAGGAGTAAAACAGGTCAGCGGAAATAGTGGACTCAAAAGGAAATCGAAAAATTGTCCACAGATGCCATTCGACGCCATTGATGTGTTCAATGACACGCTAATACAGGACTTAAAAAAGCTTGAACAGGAAACCAATAAGGTCAAGCGTTTTAAAATCTCTGCGAAACAATGGCAGGCTATACAAAGTCTAAAACAGGACGATTCCATAGTAATAAAACCATCCGATAAAGGGGGCAACATTGTGGTCTTTCCAAAAGAACAGTATGTCAGGGAAGCCTTGAACCAATTGGAAGATTGTGAGTACTACTTACCAACAACAAGAAAAGAATATTCGAGTTGCATTGAAATCTTCCATCAGAACTTACGAGATTGGAGAGGAATGTTGGACACTAAAGAGTTAAATTTTTTAATGTGTGAATATCCTACTTTACCGACATTCTATCACATACCGAAGGTTCATAAAGATCTAAAATGGCCCCCTGGAAGACCTATAGTCGCATCCATCAATAGTCTTCTTGAGAACTGTTCAATTTATTTGGATTCTTTTCTTGCACCGTGGGTAAAGAACCTTAGTTCCTACATCTGAGACACTCAAGACTTCTTAAGACTAATTGAGGGTGTAAAATGGGAATCTAATATGTTGCTTATTACACTTGACATTACCAGCTTATACACTTGTATTAATCATAATCAAGGTATTTCATCTGTTAAGTGGTTTCTAGACAAACGTCCGTTAAAGTTCCAAAGACATAATGAAATGCTTTTGAAAATGTTGACTTTTTGTTTAGATAACAACATATTTATCTTTGCTGGCCAGCTATACAGGCAACAACGCGGTACAGTGATGGGCAGGTGCTTCGCCCCCAGCTATGCAAATCTTTTCGTTGGCTGGTGGGAGGAGCACGTGGCCTGGTGGGAAGTACCAGAGAGGTGGATGGATCAGGTGGCATTCTGGACTCGTTACATAGATGATCTTTTCATCATATGGAAGGGTTCATGCTCCTCGGCTGAGGAGTTCATATTTTTCTTAAACTCCAATGACCTCAATCTAGTATTTAGCGGCCACATCAGTAACACCCAAGTCTTCTACTTGGATCTAGAAGTCTATATTAACAATTTGGAGATCCTTACACGACTGTGTAGGAAACCAACCGCTGGTACCGCTTTGCTTCATGCCAATAGCTTACATCCAAAAAGTATGATCCATAATATTCCTTACGGGGAGCTTTTGCGCATGAAGAGAAACTGTTCTACAGATGAGGACTATGCCACAGCACGAAATGAAGCATGTAGACGTTTTAAAGCAAGAGGTTATTCAGATGGTTCCTTAAATACAGCTATCAAAAAAGTAGAAAAAATTACTAGGAGAGAACTTTTAGCCACTAAATCTGCTACAAAAACTAATATTAGTCAACCATCTAAACCTACTCGTATGATCACACGCTTCAATACACAGTCTGCCAAAATTGTCCAGATGTTCAGTAAGAACTGGCATATTCTGAAAACTGATAACATCTTAAAAAATCGAATTCCTAGACTGCCTCTCATAAGATACAGAAGATCAAAATCAATTAAGGATCTATTTGTTTCCAGTCACTATGAATCTAAAATGAGATCCAAAGAATCAGTAAATGGTTTCTATCCCTGCATGAAATGCAAGGCATGCAAATATAGCTGCAAAAAGATGACTTATGAGTTACCAGGGAAGGGTATAAAGATCTCCAGAACTATCAATAAGCTATTGAATTGCAATTTTGAATTTATAATATACTGTTTGGAATGTCCCTGCAAGAAAACATATATTGGCAGCACCATAAATGCAGCTAAAAAGGCGTGCTAGAGCACATGCGGGCGATAGCTAAAAAAGACAGAAATTATCCGGTGGCTCGCCACTTTGAGGACTGCCATATAAGCAATCGAGATCTTTTAGCTTTTTACTGTTTAGACCAAATATCCAAAAACGAAAGAGGGGGAGACAGGATTCAAAATCTACGTGCCCTCAAATCTAGATATATCATCGAACTAGGCACAATGGCCCCTCAGGGTCTTAATAATGATGAAGAGCTTTGGGCGCATTTAGAATAAGATTCTGGTACTGATTAGCATAATCATGTAATCATTTAAATTCCTTATAGATCCATAAGGTACATTTATTTACATATACATAATTCTGTTTGGTTTTAAATCAAGTTTCCCACCATATTACGGATAGAATACATGATGTAAATATCAGGGTGGGAATAATTCAAAGGTGGGCCATTCTGTCTGATGTCCCCCTCCAGTCGGTTTTTTATAACTTCTACTTTCAGACTGTCACTTGCTTTCTGATATGTTCTTTCATCTGCGAATCGCAGATGGCAGACATTGGTCTTGATCAGAAAAGTAACAACCAAAGAACGTGTATTTTCTTTCCTCTCTTTTTTACGTTTTTAGCACTAAATGATATAAGTACTCAAATTGATTTAGCTTCCTCTCTGCAATTTCAATATATCAAAAAAAAATTGTATATTTAGAGCACATGAGTAACTCTCTGATTATGCATTGCGAACGTCCTTTCAGGGCATGATGGTTTGACAGAATATCCCCGCTTTTCACAAAACTGTGTAAAATTTATAACAACGTCAATTCCAAAAAAAAGGGGGAAAAAAAATGTTTGGATAGACATACAAAAAAGAGATAAATGTTATTCATAAAATATATATGAATACTTTTTTAAGTGGGGATGTCAATTGTCCAATTCAATGCATATGGAGATAGAGAATAAGCAATACTCTTCTATTTTCTGTTGATGCTGCACTACATGTTAAGATGGCCGACATGAAGACATTGTATTTAACATATATTGTGCTGTCTTTTGTGTTTACTATTTTCTACCTGCACTTGCACTTTTTTCACTTTAAAATGGTGGTACTTTCTGCAACTAACTGACATTGACAAAGCCAGAGCGGCGAAACGCGTCTGTCAGCGCTATGGGGGGATCCTTTATGAAATAAATACACATTTCCACAGATTTTGGCGTGTGTGCTCCTGTTTGTGTCAGCCGACACATTATGTGGCTCTGATGGTAAAATAATATATATATATATATATATATATATATATATATATATATATATATATATATATATATATATATATATATTCAAAGCAGGCGCGCTTCTGCAAAAAAGCGCGACACGAGCCACACCAGTAGTGCAAGTTGAGGTTTTTTAATTAGAGGAAACAACAGGCATGACGCGTTTCGAGTTCACCACTCTTAATCATATGCCGATAGCCATGGTCTCAGCGGGTTCGTTAGATTTTAAATAAAACGTGACTTATAAAACATAGAGAAAGGACAACAGTCCATCTGTCCAGTTCTTAAAGGGGCAGTTCTTTTTCCAAATAACATTCGTTTTTAAATGTCACCATATTTACAAGAGCAGCGAAAAAAAGTACAAATACTTAATCTCAGGTTTTCAATTAACCCCCAAGTGGTATTTAATTCTCGTTATTTTCGTTGCAGTTTGTTCAAAAATAAAGGACTTCTAGTCCCAGGATACATTGTAACTGCCCACAGGTTTCACTGGTTCTCCATGTCGATGTTGGCAAGACTGCACAATGTTACACCGTCGACTGAGTGCAATGCTTGCTTCAAAGGAATAGTTCCATTACTCAGTCACAGTGTTTCAAGGTCAAGTCCCGCTACCACTGAGTTTAAAAAATAGCTGTTGTTTGTCTTTAGAAGTTCGTTACCTCTGGCACGGATGCTGATCCTGGCTGCTTATGTTCATTCCCCAAGTTTTGAGGCGGGCCTCACAGAGTGGCCCTTTCCATTCAAATCTTCGTTCCTGTTCATTGAAAACAGCCGGAGGGCATTCCACAATAAGCTCCTCGCTTCACCAAAAGGCTATATATATATATATATATATATATATATATATATATATATATATATATATATATATATATATATATATATATATATATATATATATATATTTTTTTGTCTTATAAACAAAGAGGAAGGATTAGTGATAAGATATTTAAAAACTCTCCACTAAGAAGCTGCGTATTCCTTTACTTTACTTTGTTTTGTTTATCTCTCCTCTTCTCTTTAATGATCCCTATTAAAGATATGGTTAAGATCATTAGGGAGCTTGACATGATGATGAATTTGAATTTAGACAAAATTGTTAAGCCACCCAAAGTTCAATCATTATTATGTGAGTTTCTTTGTATATATTGCACAAGCACTGTTTGCACTTTTGTTTGTTTGTATTATATTTATTCTGGTAGAAATAACAAACTACAAGATGGCCGCCATGGATTATATACTCAATGTGGCATACGTCTGTTTTTATGTCTATTTTAAACATGTGATGTATGCTGACTTAAAATACTTGCGTGTTTGCACAAACAAATCGACACTGACGAAGCCGTGAGGCAAAACGCGTCTGTTGGAGAATAAGGGGGGGTCTGCACAATAAAGCATCAGGATTTTCGTGTGTGCTTTTCATCTTTGGCATTGTATCTAGCTGCCGTGTTGAACGAATATATATATATATATATATATATATATATATATATATATATATATATATATATATATATATATATATATATATATAAATATATATTATCTACTGGCGGTTGCCAGTAGATAGTTAAAGTTAGGACCGTGTTTCCATAGGAAATCCGCAACATTCTATTTGGAATAACTTTGGCGCCGGTTGACGAAACCTCGCGAAATTTTCAAAATAGGTGGGGCGCTCCGCTCCGCTCCTACCCTAAAAGTCTCGGGGGGATTCGTCAAGCAGGGGCTGAGAAAAAAGGGGGGTCCCAAAACGCATTTTCCCCATGCAATTTTCCATAGGGATCTTTAGTCCAAGGTACAGCCCGAACGGCTGAACAGAATTACTTGAAATTTGGCAAAGAGGTAGTCCTCAGGTCAGGCATGTGCCTTTTGCATGTATGGTGTCAATCTGTTCTGTAGTTCCTGAGAAAATCAAAATTAAAATCATATACATATCTGGACGGAGCCTAACCACACATCTCATCGTGAGATCTGATTGGCTGTCAGTACTTCATCCAAGAAGTGTTGGCAGCCATCTTGGGACCAATATACATGATAACACCTCATTAAAAAGCATTGCAGTTAATAGAAGGTTTTAAGACTTTAGTTACATTATAAATCATTTGTTGATGGTACCATACTCATTTTAGGAATTGTGGTGTGTTCTAAGGTGATTTTACCATGTGAAAAAGCCTTCTGCTGTGATATCACGAACCATGTTTGAGAGAAAACAATTTTCTCATACTTTTCCCACAGAAGCAGGGGTAGGGGAATCATATCGCCCCACGCCCGAACCATGTTGTTTATATTGACGGGCAAGAAGATTTATTGTCTATTTATGTCCGAAGGACATGTAGACATTAATCACGTTTTAATCACGTTAAAACAACAGTCTGTGGGCAATCTGGGGCTCACAGCCAATCCGAAGCTTGCAGAGAGCCTTTGGCGGCATCTGATTGGCTAGCATCCCATGACTGGGCTCTAGCCAGTGATTGGCTGGGGGAGTGAAACGTCACTCAGCCTCTGCAAGCAGTAGTCCGTGGCCGCCACGAGGCTTGCAATAAGCATTCAGGTAAAATAAGCAGTTTTGCCCGCTTGAATTGTGTGATATTGTGACGGAGGTGCTGCGATTTTCTTTTATTGATATTTTTAGCAACCGTGCGTGGGTAGATTAATTAGTACAAAAACCTAGGCCTGGCCCACCTCGGCGCCTCAGATGAGGACGTCAAAAAAGCGTATCGTAAGCAGGCGCACTGCGCTACCACCGCTTCATGGGGGAAACACCCATTACAATGAATTCAGATTCACGCGCTGCCATCGCAACGCGGGTTTAACATCGCGGGTCCGGAGCCTTCATACCGCAGATGGAAACAGATCTGCAGATTAATGCTTTCAAAAGAGACATCCGTTGGTGACTTGCAATTTATAACTTAAAGTCCTAATATAGAATAGTGAGCTATTAACTTTCATCCCAGAACTGCGTAAACACACCGACAAATATACATTACAAAATTGATTAATGTTGCAAAGAGGGTACATTTGGCGAAAAAACGATTCTTATCATTAAAGGAAGCTCCCAACTTTGCTGTTTCTTTTTCGACTCTGCCTTTGTGCTTCTCCGCACCAAGCACTCTTAAACTACTGCCTACCAGTATGGGTGACATGTGACTCCTACACTTTCACTCCTTTGGCTTATGGGCAAAAAAACATTGTCGCACACGGCGCAGCCAGCACTAAAAGCTTTCGAAGCACCTGCTGCAGCGTTTCTTTCCGCCGGCAATTACCAGACCTCACAGAAATGTGTAGGAAACTTGTGTGATGAATTACCATCCTGGAAAGAGATCCGTGTTTTGTATAGTTGAGGTTGTGACCTCGGTGAAGTTAGTGCAGAGGGTTAATATGCCTGCTGCAAAGAACATGTACGAAGTCGATTACAGAGTGCATAGGATGGAAACAGATCTGCAGATTAATGCTTTCAAAAGAGACATCCGTTGGTGACTTGCAATTTATAACTTAAAGTCCTAATATAGAATAGTGAGCTATTAACTTTCAGCCCAGAACTGCATAAACACACCGACAAATATACATTACAAAATTGATTAATGTTGCAAAGAGGGTATATTTGGCGAAAAGATCTGTGTTTTGTATAGTTGAGGTTGTGACCTCGGTGAAGTTAGTGCAGAGGGTTAATATGCCTGCTGCAAAGAACATGTACGAAGTCGATTACAGAGTGCATAGGATGGGAACAGATCTGCAGATTAATGCTTTCAAAAGAGACATCCGTTGGTGACTTGCAATTTATAACTTAAAGTCCTAATATAGAATAGTGAGCTATTAACTTTCAGCCCATAACTGCGTAAACACACCGACAAATATACATTACACAATTGATTAATGTTGCAAAGAGGGTACATTTGGCGAAAAAACGATTCTTATTATTAAAGGAAGCTCCCAACTTTGCTGTTTCTTTTTCGATACAACTTACCGATTCGCAAGGAACGTAGGGCTCACGTCTGGCCAGCTGCAAAAGTGAGGGGGAAATGGCAGGAGGCACGCTGGCTGACACCTTTTATATCCCACCCATACGCTTTTACATGGGTGACGGTAAATTAGTACATTATGTATGGTTTGAAATGTACGTATTTTGTGGGAATAAATACACAGCCAAGGGTGACGTTAAATTAGTACATCACGTATGGTTTGAAATGTACGTATTTTGTGGGAATAAATACACAGCCAAAAAAAATGTAAAAAAAGGGGAATAGAACTAAAAGAATTGCCATCAGGGTTAAGGGGAGGGGGCGCAGGGGGGCAGGGACGCGATAATATCGCTTGACAAGTTTTCCTTAAGCATTATTATTGCACAGCATTCAATGGTTTACTGATTTTAATAAAGCAAAAATATATTAATGTTTCTCTGTCAGCCAGAGCCCTTAGGTTTGATGTGGAATGGGGGTAGGTGGGACAAGTGGATTTTACAGGACATGTAGATCTCATTATCCTTCTCAGTCATGTAAGAATGAAGTCTGACATTCTCAGTAAAACATGTACATCCAACAAGGGCAGAGACTGTCAGTTGATTCCTTTGTGTTCTACTGCAGCTTCCCAGAGTGCTCTAAAGAACAACTAGAGCGCTAACAGTCTTACTTATGACAAAAGTATGGCACACCTGAAGCCATCTTGATTGGAATAAAGTGGTAACACTTAAAACATTTAATTTACAAAGGAACAAAATGAGGGGGTTCATTTTGCCATATAAATTATGATTAGTGCTGCAGAAAGAAAAACTAGGGCACATTTTGACTTCTGAAATCCTCTTTATTTCATAAAAACATTCTGACATGCAGACTGAAACATGCACTTTGAATACCAGCAGCAGACTTGCCTGGTGAGCAGTAGCTTTACTACAGTGATCTAATGAGCAACTAGAGTGCTAAGATTCAGAATTTATGGAAAATGTGTGACACATCTGAATGCCTTCTTGATGGAATCAAAGTAAAAAACTGAAAGTATTTCCTACTGAGGAGACTGCAGTAAATGAGGAAATTAGGAAACTTCATAAAAAATAAATCTCCCAAGATGGCCACCAGAGACAAAAGAGCCCAAATGTAGCCCAAATATCACCCAGATGTAGCCCAAGTATAGCCCAATGACAGAATGTCCCAGAGTGTTCTTAAGAACAACTAGAGCGCTTACTGTCTTACTTATGACAAAAGTATGGCACACCTGAAGCCATCTTGATTGGAATAAAGTGGTAACACTTAAAACATTTAATTTAAAAAGGAACACAATGAGGGGGTTCATTTTGCCATAGAAATTATGATTAGTGCTGAAGAAAGAAAAATTAGGGCACATTTTGAGTGACTTCTCAAATCCTCTTCTATTTCATTAAAACATTCTGATATGCAGACTGAAACATGCACTTCTAATACTAGCAGCAGACTTCTGTGGTGAGCAGTAGCTTTACTACAGTGATCTAATGAGCAACTAGAGTGCTAACATTCAGAATTTATGGCAAATGTGTGACATATCTGAATACCTTCTTGATGGAATCAAAGTAAAAAACTGAAAGCATTTCCTACTGAGGAGACTGCAGTAAATGAGGAAATTAGGAAACTTCATAACAAATAAATCTCCTAAAATGGCCACCAGAGACAAAAGAGCCCAAATGTAGCCCAAATATCACCCAGATGTAGCCCAAATGTAGCCCACTGACAGAAGTGTGCAAAACATTTATTTTTTGTGTATTTGCAGTTTTATATAGTGCAGACTTGTCAGGTATTGGAGTGCTTTACATGAACATTGGTTACATCACACAAGATCAAATTCATTTTGGTTGTAGACATGGGGAGATTACGTGATTTGACCAGAATCACAGAATGTTGAGCTGAAGCAGAAACTCCAACCTGGTTCCCCAGTTGCAAAGTCTGCAGCTCTGGAAGTAACACCACACCCTCTCCCCTTGGATGCAACATTTAATCAAGTGGTCAACTGGATAAAAAAACTAAGATTACAAATAATTTAAAAGTTCTTTGTCGCTATTTGAAAACTCAGAAAATATGTCCTCATTTTAGTTTTTTAGAGCACTAACCATAATTTTGATGCAAATAAGACCCTCTCATATATGTAATTTCTAAAGGAAATGCTCTAGGTATTACAGTTTTGATTACATCAAGATGACGTCAGGCATTCCACACTTTTGTAATAAATATAGAATGTTAGCAATCTAGTTGTTCATTGGGATACTGTTGAGAGGCAGAGGCCAGGGGCACGGACTCTGAAAATTGAAGGCAGGTAGGAGAGTGCAGAGGCAACAATTTGACCACACTAGGCAGGCAGGAAGGGCAGTGACAGCACAACAGACTATGGAGGGCAGTGGAAAGGGGGGCAGGGGCAACAAACCAACAATACAGGACTGGCAAGAGAGGTTGTGGCAATATAATAGACCACTGCGGGCAGAAGGAAGAGGCAGTGGTCATACAACCATACATGCCAACAGACCAGTTTCAGCTACGAAACGTCCAATGTTTTTAAGCTCAAATGGGCTTTACTTGATCTGTTTCCTGTCTACAATCTTCTCTTTTTCAATGTAACTCAAAGGGGAAAATCAATACCCCAGTTTTATTTCAAAATCTCCCTCTCAGCAAGTTCAAAATGTTCGCAAGTATGGTACATTGGCTCATGGTAGGCAGGAGGAATTGGGGTAGGGACATGGACTCGGATAACAGAGGACAGGAGGGACATTGAGAGGTGCACCAAACTGACCCTACAGGGCAGGCATCAGGGTTTTCAGCAGCACAATACTCCACACAGGGCATGCGGGACGGGAGTGCAGCACAACAATCCATAGAAAGCAATAGGGAGGGGACAGGACCATGCACATGGACAACAGACAACAGAGGGGAAAGAGGCAATGGTAGCTAGCTGCCCATAATGGACAGACAGGAGAGAAAGCTGCAGCATAACAGACCATAAAGGGCAGGAGGGACGGAGCAGGGGCATTACAATGGAACCGACAAGCCAGGAGGGAGGCAATAGGGGTCTGCACATGGAAACAGGGGGCTGGGGGCAAGGGGGCAGGGCAGGAGCAGCAAGATGACCATGGAGGTCAGGCAGGATGGGCACTAGAAACAAGACACACAATGGAGAGCAACAGTGAGACTATGATGGCATACACACAGACCATGGAGAGAAGGTGGGAGGGGGTCAGGAGCAGCTAGCTGACCACACAGGGAAGGTGGGAGGGGCCATGGCAGCACAGAAGACCATGCATGGCAAGCGGGAGGGTTAGTGGCAGCACAATGGCTATGATGGGCAAGAAGGAGGGTGCAGGGGCATGCACAAAGGACCATGGAGGATAGAAGGGAGGGTCAGGACCTGGGCACAGACAAGAGAGTTCAGGGGAAGGGGCCTCACAACAGACCGCGCGGGGCAGGCAGGAGGAGCAGTTGCAGCACAACAGACCAGGGAGGGCAGAAGGGTGTGGCAGTAAAATGGACCATGGAGGACAGGGGGAAGGGGATGGGGCATGGCATGTGGACAGGCAGGGTGGAGGTGGCAGGGACAGGTTACAGTCATCTGACAATGCTAGGCAGGTGGTAGGGGAGTGGCAGCTCAACAGAACACTCAGAGTAGACAGGGGTGGCAGGTCCATGGAACATGGTGGTCAAAAAGGATGGAGCAGGGGCATGCACAAAGACATCGGAGGGCAGGGGGAAGGAGAATAGGGGCAGCAGGCAAAGCACAGAGGCTAAGCAGGAGGTCAATGATGGGCCATAGAATTGGGCAATGGAGGGCAGGATGAGTGGACTGGTACATCATGCTAAATGCAGGGCAGTGGCAGCACATCAGACCATGCATGGCAGGAGGGAGGAGGCTAGTCCATGGATTCAGACAACAAAGGATAGGGAGGAGGTGGATGGGGCAGCAAGCTAACTGTTCATAGAAGGTGGGTATTAGGAACTTTATTGTTTTTAAAATGTGTGTCTGTGCGAACTACTTAAAATATGAACAAGTATGCAGCATAATCTCACTTTTATTCAGGAAGAAGAGGACGTTTGGGACTGTGACTCCGGGCTCACTTGGCAGAAACATCCCCTGACCCTCCACCCCCCATCGCAAAATGTAATGCCCGTGAAAAGGGTAGGTGGAGGCAGTGTTATATAGAACATAGTCCTGAGAGCACGATTGTAAATGAAAACTAGATATAGTATATGGTATAAACTATGCACCAAAAAGTGTGATATAAGATGAACCAGGGCGTGAAATATAATATGCAATACATTGTGCGCAATGACAGATTCATTGGAGAGTGCGAGATAGCACAGGCACTAGCGCTTGCTATGTGATATGCGCCTTGGAGTGTAATATGCACAGGGCAGTGTTGTGTAACCTAAGTAGTCTCTAAAGTTGTAATATAAAATATGTGCTGGGTAGGGTAACATTGCATATACACTGTGACAAAGATATGGATCCCAGATTGTAATATGTATGGCATAGCGCTGTGCTTTATAACATAGGCATCGAGGAAGGCACGTTAGATGGGGCAATATAACCCGTGCGAAGGCAAGTGTGGCATGACATATTCACGGGGTGGTGTTACAGTTCACATGGGCTAGAGAGTGTCATAGCATACACACTAGCTGGTGGAATACAACACAGAGGTGTGTGGCACTCGGCGGGCACTGGTGGGTGTAACACAGCATTGGGCTCAGCCAGGAGCACGCTGTGACTCTCAAGTGAGGTTTGTCTCTTTTCCAGAGAGTAAAATAAAAAGTATTACACATCGGGCGGTGGATGTGTGTTTTATTAACCGTGAGGGGGTTTCTTGCATAGTTTGGTCGAATTTTTGTCGAATCCGCTTTGAATGGCTTGGTGTGCATGTGTATTAAATGTGCCCGTCAATAGCTACCCATGTTTGTATAAATAAACGACAAGGGTGTCTACTTGGAGAGTACCCACCATCAGTGGTGCCGGGATTAGGCACGGTAGGGTGTCAGACATGTCAGAGCTTCACTAGCGGTGTGAATACATTCTACGTGGATTCATTGTATGCATAGTCGCCTTTTAATGAATATCACGCAAATCGTCATGGTGATAGGTACATACGGTTTGTCCAGCATGTCCTAGGTGTTTCTATAAATATATATATATTTTTTAAAAATAGAAAACAATGGCCGGCCCCGGGGGATGGGGTCCCCGGGGCCATAAGTGGCCTGAGGAGGGGGGCAACACAGCCCCCCTCCTAAAGAATAAAAAAATTAAAAAAAGGCCATGACCTGGGGGTTGGGGTCCCCGGGGCCGATTAAGGCCTTGGGAGGGCCAAATTAATTTTTTTCAACAAAAAAAATTAGGGTGCAGGCCCTGGGGGATGGGATCCCCAGGGCTAATAAATTAGAAAAAGAAAGGGGATCACAAAGCCCTCCTTCTTAAAAATAAATAAATAAAAGACCGGCATCGCGCCGGAGGCCACGCCCCCTCCTTGCAGCACTCTGCAAACGCGCCCCCTGGCCAGTTGTAAGTTGAGGAGTTAATTCCCCTTCAATACTGAGGGTCCCTGAGGGCCAACTAGCCCAACAGGTATCTCCAGTATGCGCCAGGGAGCTGCGTTGCAGACAGGTGTTCTGAGGCCACGCCCCTTTTTACACCTCCGTGCAACGCAGCTCTGTGGCGCTTACTGGAGGTACCTAGTGGGCTAGTTTGACCCTAGGGACCCTTAGGATTCAAGGGGACTTAATCTCTCAACTCAGAACGCCCACAGGCCCTGTGGCGCGTTTTTAAGTTGGGGAAATAATTCCCTTTCAATCCTGTGGGACCCTGGGGTCCAACTAGCCCACCAGGTGCTTCCAGTAAGCACCACTGCTCTGCGTTGCAGACAGGTGGTGCAGGCCGTGCCACTTTTTACACCTCTCTGCAACGCACCTCTGTGGCGCTTACTGGAGGTACCTAGTGGTCTAGTTGGACCCTAGGGACCCTCAGGATTCAAGGGGACTTAATCTCCCAACTTAAAACGGCTACAGGGCGTGTTTACACAGTGGGGAAGGGAGGAGACGGGGCATGAGGTGACGTGTTCAAACACGCCCTGTGGTGCGTTTTAAGAGGTAGTTTTAATCCCCTGCCCTATTATATACTAGGGGCTTACAGAGGAGGTCATGCTAATCACAGGGGGACCCCAACACATAGTGTGCCCTAGTGTATGTAGGTGCTTTCACTGTATTCTGAGTGTCTTTTAACATAGCTCTGGCTCTAGGACTGGTTAGTAAGACTCAGTTACCACCAGTATCCGTCTGAAAAAGTTGAGGGTACAGGATGATTTTGCAACAAGGCTTGTTTCTGCTCTTCTGTTTGTTCTTTCTGCTCGTTATACTTCTTCCTGCACTTTTCTTCGTCTTTGAGGACTTCTGTTGCTTCTTTCTGCATTTCTGGTTTTTTCTTTCTGTGCGTTTTATCCTTCTTTCTTCACATGTCCTATCTCTGTAGGCATAGCTAGAAATTAGCATTTAAAAAACCTTTGAAATTCACTGAAAAAAACATAGGTTTCAGGCACGTTATAGCTAGGAATTAGCATTTAAAAAACCTTAGAAATTCACTGAAAAAAACATAGGTTTCAGGGGCGTTATAGTTAGCTGGACTTTTCACTCGTACAAAACCATAGAAATTCCCCCGTTATAGTTAGTTCAGCTAACTATAACTCACGCGCCCGCAATGCACTGCTGATGACGTCACATATTACATCACTCATGACATGGTCAGTGACATCACTCATGACATCACTCATGACATCACTGATGACATCATCCTTGTGATAGAGTGGCAGACCTCCTCTCCCCCTAATATAACCTTTGATACACACATTCAAAAATAGAAATTTAAATTTTCAAAACAATGGACATACCAATACCAGTTACAACAACCTATTCAGTAATTGTAAGATCCACATCCACATCCACTCATTCACCAATAGCCCTATACAGTCACTCATACATGTACTCACTCATCATATGTACTCATACACCTATACATCCTGTTACACAACGCCACTCATCCATAAAGTTACTCACACACATAGTCACTCATGCTAATAAAGAATCAAACATCCGTTTACCTGCTTATACAGTTATACACACACCACCACACTTACTTCTACAGAAACTTACACATACTTAGTCTTTTTAACAATCACTTATAGAAACACATACTTATTCATACAGGAACTCTTTCAATCTCTCACTCTCACATATACTCACTTATATACACCAATAGTCACATATACTAGTTTAAAACATATGTAGTTACTCATAGAGACACTATTGAGACAGTCATTCACTCACTAACACACCCATGCACACACTCATCCACCCATACAGTCCTGCACACATGCTGTCTTCAACACATACAAACAGTGAGTCACTCATTCATGCACCTATGCACTACGTAATACCCCCCACCGAACCATACAGACATCAGACACTTATACTGATACTCAAAAAACCAACTAATAACCTATATAGACAGTCATGTAGCTACTCACCAACCCATGCAGCCACTTTTACACAAAGTGAGAGACTGATACAGATATTTACATATTTAAACATTACTCACTAAGCCATGTATGCACTAAGATACACTTAATCAGTCAGTTATACAATCAATTTTTCAAAAACAAATCATCCATTTAGACACTTATATACCCATTTATTCTTCCATCGACCTTGAGATATACATATATAAAACATATGTAATTTTCAGAAAAACACACATTCACTGGATGATGTCATCAGTGATGTCATCAGTGATGTCATTTGAGATGTCATCAGTGATGTCATCAGTGATGTCACTGACCATGTCATGAGTGATGTAATATGTGACGTCATCAGCAGTGCATTGCGGGCGCGCGAGTTATAGTTAGCTGAACTAACTATAACGGGGGAATTTCTATGGTTTTGTATGAGTGAAAAATCCAGCTAACTATAACGCCCCTGAAACCTATGGCTCAGTTTGTTTATTGTTCATAGCTGCAGTCTTCATGTGAAAGACTCCAATTCCCAGCCTGCATCACTCCGGTAGGTATCGGTAACGGAGCCATCGTATGCTTTAATAAGCGTTTTTTGTGCCTTTTTAATATGGGGAGGAAAGGGCTTGATATCGATATATATATATATAGTTTTTAAGAATTCATAGAAGCACCCCTTATATTCACAGCAATACCACTGTTTTTTATATACTAGCCGAGTTATAGGGCCCCCCCAATTGCTGTTGTCTACCCGTTTAGTTTCTTCCAAAGTTATTGTGGATGCTTTTTTGATGAACCTTATTCAGAAGGCGACTACTCAAACTGTTAACCCCATCTTATGTCACTCTAGCTGTAATACATAATGAGAGAAGAGGACATGGGGTAACCATTATCTACCGTATTTCATCTCTCTTAATGTAACCTCCATGACCCCTTCAGATCCAATTCCTCACCTTTGTTCAATAACTCTCCACGCCATGCGTTTGTAAATACTTCATTTACGTCTGGTAAAAGTTGTGGCTATAGTATGGAAAAAGGGGACACACACATGGTGTTAATGAGCTGCCACCTTACTACTTATTGTGACTCCCCGCCCCCTATAGGTTACCTTCCCTCACCTTGTATACTATGATTGTTCACTCTGCATTCAATAATACGGTATGACCGTCTCGCTTCCCGTAGCTACAATGCAGGAAAAAATATATACGAATCAGAAAAAAATATATATACGAGTAAACCGGAGACCCTGTTAACTTATGTTGCTATTGCTACGTCTGCGCCTGAAAACCCATGTGTAACCGTCTCCTCACCTTTTAAATCTGACGGTATCCACACGGTCCAGTCCTTCACTCCTGTTCTGCTACTCCGAAGTTCAAAAAACGCTTTACCTGGGACCGCTTTTGCGTCACTTTTAACATGGGAAAAGTGACGCAAAAGTGGCGCAAGGGGTTCATAAATCTGCCCCAAGGTGTCTTCCTGGTATTGCGTCCCCATGGCGTCGGAGGCACATGTACACGTTTCTACGTGGGTTTGGCGATCTAAGAGTGTTGATTCCCCCGTATGAATTATGTGTAAAATACGGGGGAATTTTATTTCACTGCACCTCTCACCGGAAATCTCCATAGTTATAAGGCACTATTTATTTAATCCCAATACACAGATGGGCCAAAGGTTCTCCCTCATGGTATTTTTTTTATGTTTTTGCATCTTTTCCTTGAGGGGAGTAAAGGAGAATTTTCCTATAAGTTGCTTCTTCTGTATATTTATTCTTATTGTCCCTAAGCCTAAGACCTTTGGGGAAGGACTAATGACAAATATACTGATGGTGAAACCAAAAAGCTCCCATGGGCAGGTCAAACATAGAAAGGGAGGAACGCAATAAATAAGAG
Source organism: Triturus cristatus (assembly GCF_964204655.1). Taxonomy (NCBI): domain Eukaryota; kingdom Metazoa; phylum Chordata; class Amphibia; order Caudata; family Salamandridae; genus Triturus; species Triturus cristatus. Next base: position 316,467,642 of record NC_140586.1, on the reverse strand, counting down.
CAAAGCAACTGAGACTGACACAAAAGCCATGTAATCTTGAGAAAAGATTGGCTCTGTGAAGTACTGTATACAGTGCAGTCTGACAGATAGCCGGAGCAGTCTGTAACATCACTGCAAAAGCTGCAATTGGTGTATGAGTTGTTACATACAGTCAATAAGTGAGGCCACATACTTACCAAACCATTCTCAATGAATTACTCAGTAAATCTGGAAATATTTATATTGTCCAAATGACAATTCCAATCATAATCATATACAATAAATTTCTGATAAATTATGTATGCTGATGCTGTGAGACCCGGATCGCAATGTTTGCCCAAACCAAAAATCAACGACTCATGTTTCAAAGCTGAAAGGCACAATGGTACTACTTAATTCATTCATGATTGTGGCTTAAGGGTGCATGCATTGCATGGCTTTGGGAAGCAGCCAGGGCTCCAAAACACAGTACATGCCACTGACCATCATCCTATTCTTTCCAACAAACAATTTACAATGTCCATAAAGAACAAAGAGGTTAATAAGACCTGGAACTCTACAAACAACAATTGTGACTGATTATGAAGAGTTTGTACCACTGTCAAAAGATTTGCGTGCTTTAGTTTAGGTATTCGTATAACTCAATAAAACCTTTTGAAATAAAAAAACAAGTACTTAGAATAATTAACCAATCATTTCACTTTTTAATACTGACATTGTAATAAATAGTGATATGTAAAAGCATTGTACTATTAATTTCAAACCACACATCTTGTCTTCAAACTGCATCAACAGCCACACACCTTCATTTCCACCTCAAAGCCATGCATACCGCTACCCAAACAATATCACAAAACCATACACTGCCTCCAAGCCTTACTCCCTACCCCCACACATATTGCTGCCCAACCTATGCTTCAAAAGCATACTCCTGCCTTCAGTGACTCCAAACGAACATGGTACTGGCCTGTTCACTTCTGCCTTCAGTGTGTCTCCGGCATCAGTGGACAGACTGAAGACACAGAGATACTCAACAGGCAGACGGGGTCTCTAAATATGACAGGCGGCCATCCCCCAGGGTATTGGAAAGCAGAGCCTCCTCTGGCTCAGAGGGCCACCAGCCAAACACTAAGGGGCATATTATCAAGGGCGGCGTTAAAATCTTCGCCGCTTTAGCGGCAGAAAACTGCCGCTAAAGCGGCGATAATGGGCTTGATAATATGCCCATGAGAATTCCCATAGAGGCCCATGTGGACACCAGAACATGGGCTTCTATTGGAGTTCTCGGCGGCATATTATCAAGCCCATTATCGCTGTTTTAGCGGCAGTTTTCTGCCGCTAAACCGGCGGTAATTTTAATGCCGTTTCTTGATAATATGCCCCCAAATGAGGTCCGAAATGATTTCTTACTTTTTGCATTTCCCATTTAAAGTATATGTTTTCTAATTCAACATGTTTCTCTGCAAGTTTCTCACTTAAAGTTTTCTCATGTTTTCTCACTTTTAACCTGGATTCCATGTGATAATGTCTGTAAGCTTAGGCAGCACCCCTTTCCATTTAAACATATTTGAGTGTGGGATTGGAGATGGGGTTTGTGGGTTCATATACAACTTTTTGTTTAGCATAAATAAAGGGGATTGGTGTGTTGGAAGGGGCTCATGGGAAGGAGCATCCAGGAACATCTTATGAGTGGATAAACTGAGTTAATACTGATCTTATTGAAATATCAGCCACAGCGAATAAAATGGATAGATACATTTCATAAGCATAAGGGTACTGTTTCTGCTCACAAATGGGAAGCACTCATTATAAATCACAATTCTTTGAAACTCCCAATGCCAACAAGGACAAGGGGACAGTAAGGGGGCGTTCCCTCTACCATGTAGTTTGCAAAAAAATGATTTAATGGTTTGCAAAGGCCTTGATGGTACAGCGTTGAGCATTACTGACTGGCCTTGTTAGCATGCAATAATTTGCACAGTTAAACCATCTACAAGGGACAGCTTCTACTGGAAGGGTGACAGGTGTGGCTATAGGGTGGAGCAGACTGCAGTTCCTGGCCCCTGGAAGTCTTCTCTGCAATGTGTTACTTTGTTGGCATTGAAACACCTGCACCTGAGGTTATTGGTGTGCACTTAACAATTGGCAAATATAAAGATGGGGAGGGTAGGCTGGACCTTGCAGCAGTGCTTAAATTGAGCCAGTGGTTTCCTGTGCTTAGCGCCAGCATTTAATTGTCAGCACTGGTACCTATGACAGTCTGCCACATGGTGGCACTGTTTTTTGAATTCAGAGATGAGCACAACAACCTTTGTTCATTAATTCAATATACATTAGGAATGACTAATACCTGCTGAAAAAGCCATTCTTTTAACTTTGAGGTCCTGGAATTGTCAGAATTATCACACTTGTAGGAGTGTGGCTTATTAGTTATGCTGTTACTGTAATTGTCTCTTTTGCATATGTTGCCCTAAGTGTGAATGGTATGCCCAGACATGGGTTCCGTGCTCACTACACCACTGGGTTCAGACTAGCCTGGCTGATGAAGGGTGATGCCCTGAAACCGGTCCCAGGATGCTTGTTTCCGGTCCAGGGAGGACCTGGCTTGGCAGTTCGGTCTAGAATGTTCCCATAAGGAACAGGGTCAAGACTGATTTGCATACGGCTGGGTCCAAACTGGGTAGGCGTGGTGAGCAAAAGAATGATGGATTAAACCCAGATCCTTGTGACTGAGGGTGAATGTTTGCATTGTCCAGCATTCCGTCCAATTGTTTATTTTGTTACTGTAATTGACAGCAGCAATGGGCAGTGCAAGTGGAAGTGTCCTGCTGACTAGAGTCCTGGCACTTATGCTTTTAACAAATTAAGCACTGCCTTGCAGGCCTACATTGATCAGTTTGCAGTTAAACCAAAGGATTTGCAGAAGGAATCTTGTCTTATGAATATTGATAAGGCAGGATGTCTGTGAATCCTTGGAATCAGAATCCTTTCACTGTGCCAGATAGATCAATTGAACACAGCACAAGAACTGGTCAGATCGATTTGCAAACAGGTCAATGTGGTGCGACCTGGCTAATGATTTATCTAACCCGAAGTATTCTATTTATTTGCAACAGCAGCTTTCTGGCAGCAACATGAGCTGGCAGATAAAATGTAGGTAACTCACTCAGAAAGGAAACATCGGAGCCTTTAAGGGGCGTATTCACAAGAAAATGTCAGAGCGCAGAGCTGGGCCAAATATGGCAGCGCCATGCTCCTACATTTTAAATAAAATAATGGGATGCTCTACTGTATTAACAAGAATACGGCACACTCCTGTGTTTCCCCTAGCGCTGGTGCAAAAAAATCTGCCTAACGTCAGCGCAGGCACCCTGCGGCTATGTTGCAAGGATGCCTGTGCTGCAGGTAAAATTGTTTATTTGCAGGAAGGGACACCAACATGCACATAAACAATGAATAAAGGAGCTTTGCATTTTCTATGTGTGCTGCAGATTTAATAATTTCTCTACGTTGTGCCATTCTAAGGCCTGGCATTCCATGGCATTCGCTTTTGGCTCTGCCTCAGCCTTGTTAATCTGGGGCAGTGTCAAAAAGCAATGGGTGTTGCGGGGGAATGCCCATACAACACCCATTGCATGCCCCTTTGCTGCAGAGGACTGCGGCGGAAAGCAGCATAATTAAATGCAGCGTTAAGCCACACAAAGTGGCTTAGCACCACCTTGTACATATGGAAAATGGCGCTGTGCCACCGGGAACGTCATAAAAAGTGGTGCGCCGGTGCCGCTGTGAGCTTGAGCTTGTTAATATGCCCCTAAGTCTATTTGTGAGCAGGATTAGCACAGAAAAGGATTTTTGCACCCTTTTATATTTGAATGCTGTGCAGAAGCGGACCATTCAAAGGCCCTCAAATATATTTGGGTCAATATGTATTATATTTGATGCTATCTATCAATGCTTGTGCTCAATTATGGAAAATATCACGTGAAATTTGGTGCTTACCACACCAAAACCTGCATGTCCCGGTAACTACAGTTCATTTTCCTATTGATAAATTTCTGCAGGTTTGATCTGCCAAAATGTTTCTGGACAAAACTGCAGAAGTGCGATGTTAGCCGCCAAACTCATAATTCCACTGTCTGCTGTAACAGTAGGAACCACTCATACTAGAATTATCTGATCCACTCATATTGAGGGCCTAAGTTTTGATTTTATCAGGGATCTGGGCCAGAGATGGATACGTCTTTAATATTGTATGTTCCTTACCAGTACATTGCCAGCATGTATTAAGGGTAGACTTTTGCTTCAAATTTGATTCATGCATTGAAAAGGTCATACCCAAATGAAAAATATGTATTATTTAATTTACACTTGCCTACAACACGATTTGAAATACACCAGATAAAGCAGCAAAACATGATTTCAACATTGGTGAACTGTTGTAGCTCCTGTTCCTGTGCTGGGCATTGCCATTTGGCATTGAAAAGATGACATATTACCCTTTGCAAGCTTAGAGGAACTTCCTGAGAGTAAAGTTTGTTAATTTCTATAGGAAACTTTGCTCTTTGATACAGACAAACCGCTTGAACAGAATTACACCAGATTTGGCACTTTACTCAGAAAGTATGCTTTGTGAGGCTGGTGTGCATCCGTTTTGCTATTTTCAAGAGATTTCCATTTGAAGTGGTGCTTGGGTGGGCATATGAGGTCAAAAAGGTAGCTATATCCTGACGGTTGGTCCTGCAGGCCATGGCTGTGGAGAAGAGGCATTTGGCCATCAGTGTTGTGTGTAGGGGCAGGTCAAGTCCTGCCACCATCCACACTGTGCATGCGGAAGTCCATACAAAGCAGGGAGTTTGGTATCTGTGGTAGGGTTGGGTGCAGGGCCTGACCGGGCTAGGCCCTGTGGCCCAGACCTTTGCTGCACACGTCCACAGGTCGTGAATAGTGAGTGGTTAGCCCCTTGTGATGAGGTTATGTGCGCTGCAGGAGTTAGCTGAATATGATTAAAAGACCTCAAAAGTTCACTGAAAAAAGGGATGTTATAGTTAGATAGTTATTGTCTCCGTACCTTATGTTAAAAAAACTGAAAGTAACTGAAAAAAACAGGTTAAACTGATGTTATAGTTAAGAGTGGTAATAGAATGTTAGATTATCTTAAAAAAACAGAAACTCACTGAAAAAAGTAAAGGTTAAAGTTATGTATAATTAGGTGTTGAATTGAGGTAACAAATAATATTTAACAACCAAAAATAAAAACTGGAATTCACCATCTGTTGCTTACTGAATTAATTATAACTTGGAGCCTTACCATACACTGCTTATGACCTAACATATTACATCACTCATGACATGTCAAATGACATCACTGACGATATCACTGATGGCATCTCAAATAAAATCATTGATGACACCACTAATGACATGATTTAATCTTTGTGACAGCGTCCTTTAGAGTTTGTGAACTTAAAATAATTCAATATGCCACTTGTGTGGCCAAATTTCTATTTATCTTAATGCGATTACTCTCTTAAAGACTTCACCAGACATTCAATTTTAAGTAAGAGGTTGACAGGTATTTGTTTGCCACTGAAAAGACAATTTCTGCCAGGCCCTATAGCCAACCATGTGTAGTTTGGGACAATAAGCTACACATGCTCCTGAAAAGGACACAATGGCATACAATCATAGACACATGATTTCAATGCCAATGTGAGATAAACCACCTCTAAGTGGGATGCAAGTACAGTTTACATTATTCAACAATCTATCATGCCTCAAAAACTTCAGCGAAGTTCTGGAAATATACAGCCACCCGTCATAAATCTCCTCCCTACTTAGAACGTGACCATAACACACTGTAATACAACTATTTAACATGGGCATGTGCAAACATTTACACAGGTGAATAATCTATTGTCAACAAAAGCTTCAGCTTTTTTCACAGATTAGTTCCAAAAGGGTTTGGCTTAAAGCCACAACCTTCCTTGGAACATCCCTCCCCATACAACGTCAGATGTGCTCAACCTTTCACTTGTTTATTATGGAGTATTGCTTGCACCTCAGAGATTTGTAAATGGTGCACTAAATAACTTTCACAATTTGCCTACTCTCACTTCTCCCATTCTTTGGGCGAACACAAGTAAAAAAGAGAATTGCATCTGTCACAATTGCTTCACTTCAGAAATATCTAATTTCTTTTGGTCTTTTGAAAGCTTACAGACACACTTGTAAGAGTCCAAGCATTGATCTGTGTTGCTCTGTTACTCCTTGTGCACATAGCTCGCCTGCAGAATCATTGGTTGATCTAATTCGTAATGTCAACAGTATTGTTATTTAAATAATCTGTGATGTCATCAATGATGTCATTTAGCATTTCATGGGTGATTTAATATGTGAGCTCATAAGCAGTCCATGGTAGACCACAAGTTACAGTCAGTTCAGTAAACTACAACTGGCATATTTCAGTGGTGTTGTTATAATAACTTGTGTCTCAATGTTCATTTACTCCAGACTCCTCTTCAGGAAAGTCATTATTTATGCTCCTCTTCCAACAAAATGGCTTTCAGTGGTGCCTCATTTTGTCTTAAATACAAAATGTTAGCGCTCTTCTATTTATATATTAGATTAACAAATAAAACGATATTTACTACAATTATATTAAACTAAACTCTACTGCATACAACAATATTGTTTAAAAAAAGGAAATTATATGCATTAAAAGAGCCATATTCTTACCTTAGAAAGTCTGATATTCAAGTCCACCTCAGGCGGTCCCTGACGCTGACCCAATTGAGGAAGGATCTCAAAACCTGGCTCTTCGACTGAACCTCCACGCCCAGATGGAGCAGCAGCCTCCCTCCCCCCCACACACACCCCCACCCAGCGCCTTGAGACCCTCACTGGTAAGTAGCCACGCTTTACAAACTCCTGATTGATTGATAGGTTAAGCAATATTTTGGAACTGGTATTTGTGACTTTCACCGTCTTATAAAGTAACTCACTAGTACTAATTTTTTCAACTTTAACAGTATGAAAGGCTGAGTTAGTCCTGCCAAGTTTAAGCGTGAAATCTGAATTTGCACCCAGAACTCTTTATGCTGGCACATTGACCGCTGAGCTCTTTTACTATGAAGGCACAGTGTTTCAGTTCTAGAACTAAAAACGAAATTTTTCCCCACTCACTGCTTAAGTCTGATTTTATGCATTCAGAAATCTATTAGCTTCAAACCTTCCAGGGCCTTCCAGGGCCTCTGCTGTACTCCAATAAGAAGTGGGCATGGGCATAGCTTCAATTGGTGCAGCAGTGGGCATAGCTTCCATTGGTGCAGCAGTTGCAGTGGCACCGGAGCATAGAGGCCTGAGTTGTCCTCTGAACTCTGATTATTACTGTATTATATCATTTAAATAGCAGTCAGGGGGGCCATTTCCTTCCTTGCTGTAGGGCCTACAACACACTGGCTACACTACTGGGCAGGAGCACGAGGGAGGGGATCAAGACAAAAAGAGCAGAAAAGGGCACCAGAAGAGGTATTTAGGCACACATTTCTTTGGACCTATGTCGTAGGGAAACTGCTGCAGGGGGGTGCAGCGCCCCATGGAGGTTATTCCCTAGTGGGTGGGGCCAGCTCGCGCATGCCAAAGGCCACCCTGCGTACACACAAGCAAAAGAAAGGTTACTCTTTGGAGGGCGCATTAAAAGAGGCAGAGTTCCGGGGGAGGGGGACATATTAATAATGTAATCTGACATGAAATGTAGATCAAGCTGCAGTTATGGTTTTGTGTTATATACTGTAGCAGTGTCAGGCTCATTAGCACACAGCAGTAGTTAAATCATGATGGGACTAATACTGTGTTCTTAAAAACTCAATCAAAGCATTCCCCAAAAGAAAGCAAGACAGTGAAGGGTGGCACACAGCCAGTGGAGGTGTTTTTTTCACGTCAGCAGCTGATTTTATTGTTCTAGCTGGGGCAGCTGTAGACATTTCTAGAGGTCACCAAAACTCACAACTGGCTTCCAGAGAAGACAAACCTGGAGACAGTAATGAGAAAGGGCCTGAATGTTAGTGTTCTGCATACTCTGATTCACCTCCAGTCAGAAAATGCCGGATGAATCAGGATTCCAACTTGATTCCCTCAGTTCTTTGGGAGGGGAATCACTTACACTTATCCAATTGCGGTGTGAACAAGGACACTTTAATTGGGAACAAGCTGGGTTATTAATATGCCCTAAACAATGCACTAACAATTAGTATTAACCCTTCCTCCATGCTCTAAACAACTTCAGACCTCTACGTCTCCCTCCCCCCATTTCCTTTTCAACAATAAACTTATAAGCAATGTTACGGTCTACCTTACCCATCTGCATTCAATTCTGTGCCCCGCTGCTTCACTTTGCCTGTCTAAACTGGACCAGGTCCAGCTCTTGGTTCTCCATTCTTCCTCTTCTTACCACTACTTCCACTGATCATTCTTTTTGCACTTCTACGTTCTTTGAGCTCTCACTCCACGGTCGCCCCTGCCTTATTCACCAGCCCTTTTCAGTCCTTCCATCACTTCTTAGAAATGCAACTTTTTTTCCCAATACCAGCCAGTGTACCCCATTTTGGCAAAACATTTGAACACAATCTATCCATACATACCAATCCAATTTCTTTTGACTTACAAAACCCGCAAATTTCCCTGTTTATCCCCTTTTGTTTACTGCCACCAGCTTCGTGGTCCCTCACCACACTTTTCTGGTGAACAGCTGGGTCCAATAAAGGCATTGCCCCCACTTCTCTCCTTTAACACACTTAGGTCATTTTTCATCATTTTTCTCAATTCTGATCCTATTGCATGCCTCAGATCTCCCCAAGAAATAATGATACGGGGTCTGGCGGTGGCCATTTAGCTGTCGGAACCCACAGAGTGTGCATCAACTACCCCCACACCATGTACGCTAAACCATAGCATTGGACACCACATGCTCAAAATCCAAGCCTAGTTGTTAACCAATGAGCTGTTTCCCTGCATGATCTCCAGCCCACTTCCCAATGGAATGCTGACATTTGTAGATCTCTTTCTTCCTACTCTTGCTCTTCTCAGCATCTGCAAAGCATGGTCTGGGGGCTCAGTAGACTAATGTATTCACTGCGGGGGCATGTGTTTGACCTCATGATCACAGGTTCAAATCCCAATGGGTTCACTCAGCTTTTCATCCATCTTAGGTTGATCAGATGAGTACCATTGAGTTGGGTAATAATAAGCATCAGTTATTTAGCGCCAAGATGCCTATGGGTGAACATGCGCTTTACAAATGCACATGGTATATTATAATTCTGAAATCCTTTCTTTATTCCCTGCTGCCCACCTTCTCACATATTCCACATGCAGTCACATTTCCATCTTTATATGTCTCTCAGTCTAGCTACACTTTAACCCAATCAGAATCCTTCTGTAGCTGTCCCTAATCAAAATGTAAGTGCTGAGGCCGTGCCTTCCTTCCAGTCACTCTTTATCAGTCGCCATTTTTTCATAACTACCAGTACTGGCCTGTCAATTACATTTGAGTTATCTTTGTGCCAAAAAAATGTCCCTCTCAACATGCCTCTCAACCTCAAACACTTCCTTACCATCCTTCCTGGGCATATCTATTTTTCTTCTAATGATCTTATTTATACCACATTCCCCTTCCCCTTTTTATCTTTCTTACTTCTTTTCACTTTAGTACCTATCACCATTAAATGTATTTCACCCCTGATCTGTCCCTCATATCTCTTTGGCCCAACTGCTTCAGATACCCAAAATGCCCCATAGAACATGCAGTAAATATTTCTGCCTTTCGGGTGGATTATATATAGGAAAGGAGCCGCCCTCATGTCTGTAGAACCTGGGCATTCAGTATATACTCAAAACAGTAGTTCACCTGGAATTCATCCATGCGAGCTTTGTAGATAAACAAAGAAATGTATTCTAAGCATGCAAATATTTAGTAAAACAACTAATACACTCTAGCCTTGTGGGTGCTTTTAATTAAACCAGAAAAGTATAGTACTTATAGTGTAGTCATTTGTAGACCCCATAGAAATTGTACAAATGTCACATTCAAGGTGCAATAATGCAAAATAAATTAATGTGCACTGTCTCCAAGGTTAAACAGCACATACAAGTGAACAGGGAACAATTTTATATACAGGCAACAACTTTCAATATTTGTTTACAAAGTACACATAGGCGAATCACTGAAAATGGCAAATTCTATTAAGCCAGTGATAAGTAGTGTGCTTTGGTTTCAACAGAGTTTCAAACTCTTCAGAAATGTTGAGTTCTGTCAGGTCAATGCGATAACAGGGATATCTATGTGGGTAACCAATGAAATTATGATTAATAAAGGAACGGCATTTCTATTTTTGGTAGGCTACGGTAATAACAGGAATATTCCCCGATTAAAGGATAGTCACAAGGTCGTGATTGGATAAAAGAGCCCATGCGTATGATAGATAAAGGTATTTAGTGCAATGTCGCAGAAGGTGAACAATGAAATTGGCTTGATTTAGCAGGGAGCTCACCAGGATGTGTAAGAGTTCCAGTGAAACCTAAATTGTGATAGAAAAAATGTACTCACTCAGTTGTGCTTGCAACCTGGAAGAGTAACTTTACAATTAGGCATGCCAAGGGGAAACTATTCATGAGCCTCTATAGAAAGCTTTCGTAAAGGAATACGGTTTGACATACCAGAGCTTTCAACCTAGGGGAATGAAAGACGACCTGCCCTTTGGGGAACTCCTGTGACTGAGGTAAAACTGTAGCCATAAGGAAGGCTACTTCCTTGAGGCTAACATTCTCATGTCCAAATTACTAGAAAACTGCTACTCTCGTAAGCTAATAAGGTTGGCATTGAAAAGGGCTTGGTTCTCCCCCAGGGAAGAACTCTTGAAACCAAGACCAAAGACTAAACAAGAAAAAATAGTATGTGTTACTATCTTCTCTCCCAGAGCAACCAGGTGGTTACAATTATTATAAACAATTGGTTTGTTCTTCAAACTAATAATATATCATTTGCAGTGCTGTTATTCTCCTATAAGAGAGGGAATACATAAAATACCATGTGCTGCACTCAGCAGAGAAAGTCAATCAGCAGCATCATACCCTAGAAGGCAGCTGGGGTTTGCCACCTGTGCTGGGCCACTTCAAGTGTTATTATCAAATTCCCTACCAATACTAAAATGTTCCTACATGGTACATGGAGTTAAAAACATTCTTCAACTGTAACTCCACTAACTTGGAATATTACATTTAGTGATCCTGTGATCTTATATACATAGGGCAAACCACATAACAGGGTAAACAGCGCATAGGGCAACATACAAAGTAAAATCAAATGCAGTTAGCCAATGCCCCCCTGATGTCTCACTTCACGAGTACAACCACAACTTTGAGGATATAAATTGGCAAGTTATTGAACAAGCCCACCCCCTGAGTGAGAAGGAAACCTCTGTGCTACTCTGCAATGGCTGGAGTGCCACTGAATTGATCGATGAGTACTATAACAAGAGGTTAGAAATGGCAAAACTATATCCCCTCTTGCAATTAATTAACTATCTACTTACCTGATGAACTGGGATTAAAATTACAACCCATGCTGGTTATTTAATCTGCACAACCATAATTACTGATGCAATCGAGCATTTCTGTGAATGATCCCGATAACAATGGAGTCATCACTGTGAACATATAGCAAAAGGTCTCAACTCAATGGAGGGATGGCAAATTCCTATCTCATCATGCTATTAATTACCCAGATGAACTGGAAATTCAGATGCAACTCATGCTGGTTATTTAAACTTTGAGAGAGCACTCTTGTGCATATAACTAATTGCATTGTAATGCTATGGATATCTTTCTTCACTGAAGACTAAGACAGTATGTCTTCTATTTCTGTTGCACATTTTCGACTGTGTACAATATTGATTTTAATTGTAATCACCAATCCAGGTACACCCTAAATTCATTTATTCTCTAGGTGAGTTTTAATGCGCCCTGAAACAGTTCTGCTCATGCTAAGCCGCATTCTGGCAGACAAGCATGTTTTGTGACTGGTTCTCCATGAACATTACCTGTCTTCCCCTTTTGTTTGTTTTTTATTGTGTATAATATAGTTTTAAATGTATTCACCAGTCCATATACACTCCAAATGTATTTGTTCCCAAATTATTCACAATTTGAGCCTATAATGTGCCCAGAGATAGTTCATCACGTGCCAAGCCTCACTAACTGCTCCTTCTTAAGGGACAAACAGAGGATTCACTGCTGGAGATAGAGGTGGAGCACTGTTCTCCCACTTCCCGCCTTTGGACTGGTTTAGCCAGTGACAACCTGGATTCTGCATCAGCTTTGCCTGGGATAGATGAATTACTAAGAGGATACTTGTCCCTACCAGCTAACTCACTGCGTCGTATCACCCATCAATTGCCCACAGTGATACCACTCGGTAAGTTGAATTGCTAACAGGCATTAACTAATATTAACTCTGTAAGAATTACCCCATTAATGGATGGTTCCTCTTCCAGGTTGCAAACACAACTGAGTGAGTGCATTTCATCTAGCACAATTTGGGTCTCACTGGAACACTTGCACATCCTGGTGAGGTCACCCCTAACTCAATCCCATTCCACTGAAAGCCTTTTCTGTGACAGTGCACTAAATACCTTTATCTATCATACCAACATAATCTTTCATACCATCACAACCTCAAAATTACTCCTTAATCATGGAATATTCCTGTTAATCCTCTAGCCTACCACAAATAATAATGTCTTGCTTTAATAACCATATTGTCATTGGTTCACAACATAGGTGTCCCTGTTATCTCATTGTCCTGAAGAGAACTTGACATTTGTGAAGAGTTCAAAATGTCATTGACAAAAAAAGCACAATTCCACGTGAACCATTGTTTTGCGTATATGCCTTCCAGTTGGAGGCACATTCGAATAACACTTGGACTAATATTCCCCTTAACACGTCAGTTGTGACCGACTCCCTGAGGTCATAACCTTTTCTTTTACCTTGGCCCTTCAAGGATCCTTTTTCTAATTCACCCCTGAGTACAATGTATCCTCAGAAACATTTGCCATAAACTGTGATTCGTGCCATTTTTCCCCCAGTAGCCACTAACAATAGCCCTTTCTCAATTTCACTCATAGCAAAATCCATCATGTCATTCACCATCTCTTCCAATCCCTGCACAGCTCTCTCTCTCTCTTCTCACTCGAGTCCACACATTCCACCCAACCCAGCCTGTATGTCTTCCGTGTTGACTCTGCCAGGAACTTTTCCACTAATTGTAGTACTCAAACATTCCGATCTCCCACATGCTCCATAGGAATGTTGTGTCTCTTGGCTCTGCTTCAGAATACTAACCACAGAATCTCACCCACTGCGAATAAGATAATGCATTATTCACACTGTTGTCTAGACCAGGTATGTGCCCCACTCTGAACATCATATCACAATCCACCTCAAACACCTCAATACCAACTCTCTCAAGTTGCAACACAAGCTCATTCTTTGTCTTCAATCTGTTAATTAGATGTTCCACTGACTCACTGTCAATCACAAGAATCACTTTCTTGTCCCTCAATTATTTCTACAATCTCTCTGCTAGAACCACTGGGGAAAATTCCAAAAGCAATACCATGCTGTTTGAGCACCCATGCCTCCAGCCACCTATCAGGCATCCTCTGCCTTTCCAGTAAATTCCTGTGCCTGAGGCTTCCAAAACGATTTCCACTATCCAAGCCAACAGGCTGTCCTGAAATCAAAAGGTTAAACCGCTATACACTTCTAAAAGTCTGAGCCATATTTAAAAGTCCTGGTTTATCTTTCCTGGCATCCTTACCCTGTGATCTGACTTTGTCGATCCTCTCATGGCATTTGGCAGCCATCCACAAGATGCTCTAGCTTGCAGGCAAAGTTCAGGTGACATAGCACTTGTTGCAGTTTCCTCATTTCAAACCTCTTTTTTTTAGTCAGCTTATCCACTGGAATCCTCAATCCCAGGTCCAATGAATATAGATCAATATCCGGGAACGTTAGGCGCATGCTGAGACCTTCTCTCTTCTGGAGCGAACGGTATGCCAAACTCAATTTACTGCCTCCATGATTTGCATCAGTCTGTTGCACTCACTATCCATGCTGGCTCTGGCCACTATCACAAAATCGTCGAGGAAGTGCAACACCTGCTCAGACCCCACCCCCATGACAACACTCACTCCAGAAAAATGCTAAATTTCTCAAACACTGCACAGGCTACCTAGAACCCCATGGCATTGCTTTGTCTACCAAGTATTATCTTTGTAATTAGATACCAACCAGCTAGAAATTTTCAGATTGTATGAGCAAAAGTTATTTTGGCTAACCCATTTCTTACCCCCTTTGCACATAGCGATACTAGCTCTGGTTGTCACTTTGCTCATGCATATGCTACAGCTGGGCTCGGAACAGCCCCTAACCCTGCAATACCTGCAATGCTCCCACCACCGTGTCCAGGTGCCAATGCTGTATTGCTACTGCAGGAACCTTTGCTCCCATATCACTCCACATAGTTTTCAGGGACATCGCTGGGGAAACCCTCATCCACAATGTCTATCCACACTGGTCCTGAAAATAGATCTCCATCACTTTGTGCAGATTTATAAGTTATGCTTCCTTTAGTGTTGGAACCTCTGTGGGGGCAAGTCACCCCTACACCAAGGGACATGTCTTCCAAGGATGGCTCACCTGTACTCAAACCTCGTCGCTTGGTAGGTGGTGAAGATGCTGGCCCTGTCACCCTCTTTTGTCGGTCCTATTCACTGGGGCATTAGCCAGCGTGTTAGCAACAGCCCATGCTGGCCCCAGGCTTTGATCAGCTCCTCAGACTAGGGAGCAACCTGCCGCTTTTCTTCCTATTGTCAACACTGCTGAAAAATGAATTGATACAATTTATATGCAACATGAGGATTGAGTTTATTTGAAAGAGCAGCCTCAACTAAACAAACTTTGTGTAGGAAAGTGGGTTTTTCTTGAAGTAGTCCTCCCTCTTTTTGCCTGGTATTGGCTGCAACTTTGACAGAAGTGCATTGGGTTCCAGCTATTCAGGTCTCCAGTGCCGGTCTTCTTTCCCCCAAAACAAGACAACTGGCCGCTTGATCCCTAAGTGACCAGGCATTTAGCACCTCTGTAAGTCCCTAGTAAGTGGTACCTCTGGTACCTAGGTCATAGGTACTAAAGATGGTCACTAAGAGCTGCAGCATATCTTATGCCACTCTAAGAGGACAAGCACCAAACTCATACAGACTGCCACTGCAGGCTGTGTGACAAGGTGGCCTAAAAAGTGAAAACATGACATGGCACACACTTGTGTCCATGTCCCCTAATACTGCATGTAATATTTGTAAGTCACACCTACAGCAGGTCTTACAGCCCTTAGGCAAGGTGCATTATATTACATGTAATGACATAACTGCATGAGCAGATATGCCCCTGTGCTGGCCAGTTCAATTACTGACAGCACAAGCGAACAGGGAGGCCATCTTAAGGTATGTACTGGGCACTGGTCAAAACGAGTTTCCCAGCTGCATAATGATTTCACTGAAACCTAAGGTGTTTAGTATCAAACCCACACTGATTCCTGGGATTGAATTATTAATACATGCACCCAGAGGGTACCTCAGCTGTACCCCTGAACCCTACTAGTCTACTAGTGTGCTGGCTGACCGGTACAGTCCAGCTTTTCACCACTGATGAGTTTCTGACCCCCCCTAGGAAGTGAAAGCCCTGCTCTCAAAGGATAGAAACAATGCCTGCTCTTGAGAGAGATGTTATCACCTCCTGCTCCAGGAACACTGGTAAATCAGCATATCAAAACAGGAGGCTTCAAAGGCCTCTGCCACCTTTGATATGAAACCCAAGGCTTCCCCAGAGAGGGGAGATGCCACCCTCTGCCCTGAGGCCATCTAGTCTCAGGACAGGCAGGAAGATTAGCTACGCAGGAAGCGTATTGCACTTCCAGGCTGGACACACGTCTAGGATGAACGGCCTGATGTGAAAACAATGTTGGGAATTCCCCCATCTTGTGCATGGCAGAATTAGGAATTCTGGGATAGGGTGATGCCCACTCCCCAGAGAAAGTGGTCATTCAGGGGGTGTAGTGACCTCAGGGTTAACTAGCCAATTGGCTACTACTCCTCACTCCCCTTCATGCCCATAAATTGAGTATTTAGGGGACCCCCTGATACCAGATATTCAGATTTCAATGGACAAAAAGAAGACGTGGAAAAAGAAGATGACTGCTGACCCAAGTACAGACGAATACAACTGACTTGGCGCCAACCCTGCCAGCCTGCTTGCTGCACCCGACCCTCTTGGAGCAACCCACTTGTCTTGCCACTGTGCAGACTCCAAGAAACCCAAAGGGCTGCGAGTGCTTCAACAATCACCAAAGAAACCTCCTTGGAGTAGTGGAGCTACTCCCCTGCAGCAGCAGGCACCAAAAAAAGCAACACTCGGAACACCGACCTGTTGCCTACAGGGACTCCCGATGCAGCAGCCGCTTAGGGAGAGGTAATAGTTCTCCTATTGGTCAGATCCATCCTTCCTTCAAGTGTGGGAATGCCAGTACTGACCGGAAAGCCACATCAAGAGTGGCCCAGCTGTCCTGTTTGCCCCTCTGCAGCAAAAACAAAGACAAAGAAGTGAGTCTTCGACTGCTGCCACCCGATGCCTTAAAGTACCTCTGCACCTGCACTTCACAGCCGGAGTCCAAAGGAGGTGACAGTGCCAATGGGGTCCCCACACCCACAAGAGCTGAGCCCATCCTTGGGTCTGGCCCGACTGGACTTCCAGTCACCGTCTGCAGCCACTGGACCAATGGCATCCCTACGTGCCCGAGGATCTCATGGGTCGAGCTCCCCTGTGGGTTCCCCCGAACTGGACCCGCAGTCCCAGCTTGCAGCCTCTTTCTGACCAAACCTTTCTCCATTGAAGTGACCCCGACACCCCAGAGGCTCCCGAGGTGACCTGTTGGTGTGGCCTTAGAGCTTGAACCATACTCTCCTTACATTCTGGAGAACAGTGCTGTAAGTTGCTGTTAAGTGCCCAAATACAGTACATGTTTTCCCCCCATAGGATAACATTGCCACTCCCAAAAAATTTAAACTGTAAACATTCATAACTCTAAAAGTACTTACCTGATTCTGATGATCTTGGCATCTAAATTTATATAAAAGTACATGCTATTTTTAGAAATTGATTTCAGATTTATTTATTGAGGGTGTCTTCCTACACTATGATATATATGGGTTGCAGGAGTAATTTCACAATTCTGATTGAAACATTTGAGTAGAAAAATAAGGAATAGCACACCTTCGCTGTAGGGAGTTCCAAATATGGGGAGTAAGACAAAGGATACAAATAGGTTGAGATAGCAAGTCCAATGTTACATCTTTGGTTCTAGTGTGATTCACTTCACCTTGGAAATCCTTGGCATATTTCTAAGATTACTGTTTCAACAAAAACTGGAAGTACAATCTGTGATTTTTCTGTAACTTTATTTAAAACTGTACATATTTCCACCACCATGAGCACTGCGCCATCTGCACTTCAAGTATCTGTTAATCCACCCATAAAGATTCATTGTATTTTATTAAGCATTTTCTGAAAAGAGTGGCCTTAAGTATACCTGTTTGTTCATTTATTGTGTTTAATGGAAACGCAGACTAAACTATGAGTGATCAATTCACATAGGCACAAATCAATAAAGTTAGCTTTAAGATGGGACACTATTTATTACGAAAACTACCCTAGTCTTGTCTTGGATTATAAATACCCTAAGAAGGAAAAAGAGGTGAATAAACACCTTATGGTTCAGACATATGGCTGCTGACATTATGCCATATTGTTATGTAGTTCTCTGTACTGCTGTGTTAGGATATTCTGTCTTTCCGTGTGTTTGTTTCTAGTTCTGCACACACAATTGTCTACAACAGCCAGGTTGACAAGGAAGCAATGCATAAAGAACACAACAAAGCCCCCAATTTTTAAAACTACCAACACCCCTCTATACCTCCACCCCCCTCTTCCACGCTGGTCACAGCAGCATGCAAGACATGCTGATGCAAGACGCAATATGCATTCATTCACCTGCACGGTTCGTCAATAAAAGATCAATATTCCACAGGCCTGATTACCTGCAAGCACTACTTATGTTTTCAAATTCTTTAGGTTTCCAGGCAGTGTATGAGGGCTTTCAGAAAGCATGTGCAAGTGAGTTTCCTAAACTCCCTGAACGGTAAGTCAGAAAAGGCAACCAGTCTGACTTGAAGGACCTGAGACTGTGTTTCAGTGCAAGAGTTATCTTTTCCTTAGTGAAGTTATTTCAAAGCTGAATAACTCAATACCTAAGGTTCCGCGCTGTTTGCTTCTGCTTTAGGGAAAGTATAGTTTGTATCGCTTAAGCAGTATAGTCTTTGAGTGGTAAGCCCTAAAGAACCACACACAGATCGCTTGGAACCTGCACTCAAGGGCCTCATATCTCTTCTCTGTATCTGCCCAATGTTAGGCAATGCTACAGCACTAGCAAAAGGGTTTCTGCCACATCACAGCCCATCCAGTCTTTGCAGTTCCTCCATTGACCCGTGCTGCTATTTTGTGTGGAGAGAAACCAGTAAGTACCTTAAATTGTGTTTCCCTACCCATGGCATTGTGGATGGATGTGCATGCCTGATCACAGAGTTAGCTCCTTCTCTGTCACCTATCTCTCTCCACTGTTCATTTCCCCATCTTTTTTGCCTGGGATTCTATCTATGAGGATCGTGCCTGGTATTAACAGATACAATTCTGATGTAACATGTTTATCATGGCTTCTATCTTTCAGCTATTTCTCAAAATAGGTTTGTCGATGGGAGGCACAAACTCTAAACACCAAAAAATCAGTATTTAGGGGTCCCTGTGACACCAGGAAAACTGGGACAAAGAAGAGCTGAAGTAGTATGAATAGAGGTCCTGCACAAAGACTCATGCCAAACACTGCCTGACTGCTTGCACCGCAACAGTCTCAAATACCAACTCATCCAGAAGCTGAACAGCCACTCCAAACCCTTGGAGGAGTGTTCCCACCTTCAACAACCAAGCAGCATCTCTCTTGGGGTGGAGGAGCCACCCCCCTACATCTGCAGGCACAGACTGCATTGACCCACCAAGGGAGCAACTCAGCAGGAAGAGGTTGTCATAAATCCAGGAGATCAGCCCCTTCACTTTCCCCAAGTCTCTAGATGCTGACTCTTCCAGGAACCTCTCAGCACCAATGCCCTGGGTATAGGCACCCTTTCAGCTACCAAGGCTTGTTGCATGTCCAGACCGGACAGCACCAATGCCGACATGCCATTGAGGCACATCAGGATCCACGAGGCCATTGAGGAGAATGGTCCTGCTTCCCTGTTTTCTCTCCCTCTGCAGGTCACCAAAGGCAAGTGAGAGCCTCTAACTACAGCAACCTGCCGGACAAAACGTCTCTGCACCCGAGTACCACAGCCTGGGTTCATATAAACCCGCAAGAGCTGAGGCCACCTTTGGGTTCAGTCAGACTCATCCCCAAGTCCCCACTTGCAGCCTTTCTTTGCAGGTACTTAATTCATAGACTTTAACGCGTCGTGACAAGGCTACCAACACAGCCATTACCTCTGCTCCGAGACACACCAGGGCAGGTAAAACTGAACTGCTGGTGGTTTCTTGGACTTTAGCACCTTAAGTCCTAGAAGGCATCTTCCAAAAACGTTTGTAAGTATATCTATGCTGTGTATATTTCTCCCATTGGATAACATTACTGCGTTCAAAGCTCATACCTCAAAACCGTTATTTGCCTGTTTTTTTCTATTTCTTCAAAAATCCATTATTTTTCTAAATAGGTCTCAGATTTCTTTCCTGAGTGTGTATTTCATTTATTTATTCTGTGAGTACAGCAATTGCTTAGCACTACCCTCTGATAAGCATAAGCTGCTTGACCACACTACCACAAATGGAGCAATTGGGATAATTAATTTTAACCCCTATAAACCAATAAGGGTTGTCTGTACTTTTTGCATGGTGTGCCCTTACATTGGCACTAGAACATAAAAAAGGCCAGCTTCCTACAATTAGCAAACAGAAAGTCCACCATCATGCATCTGGCCTCCTTCGAACATTTAAAACCAATGTCGCTCAGCGGTGGGGCAAACTGAGAGTTGTGACATATGGGTGAAAATGCAAAGCTGTAAGAAGTAAAGTTTAGGCTTGCACATAGTTTGTCCAAATCATGAGGGTCACTCTGGTAATGGGTGAGGAATTTAGACCCCAGTAAATCTGTGATTTCCATTGGACCAGCCAGAGGGGGACACCCACTCTTAGATGTGTGACAAAACACAACTGATTCACTATTTTTATTTTCTCTTGTTTGAACAAGGAATCAAAGCTGCACAGACTTCAAATAGAACAGTAGCTGCATGAGAGCCTGTCCTCCCATAAATGCTTGGCTGTAGAGACGTTTGCTAGCTACCTTAATTTTCTTCCCATGCCAAATTAAAGTAGTGACTGCAATTGGAAATGCTTAATTGGCCGACAAGGATAAATAACTTGCCTTCAAAACATACAGCAATTTGGGGAGGACCATAATGTTGACTATGACCACATGTCCCAGGTAGGAGAATAGCTTGATGTACCATTTCAGAGGTCTTGACTCAGTATTCTGAGAAGTGGGAAATATTTAAACACTGGTTGAGTGTCTGGGGCATGGAAGGCACTGTTGGAATGCCCAAGTAGGTAACTGCCTTGAAGTGACACGTAATGGGGACTAGTTTACATAAGGAGTCATTCCTCATGGATGGAGGGTGAAGCAACAGCACCTCAGATTTGTAGATGTTCATTTTTAGCCTCAGGCAGCTCAGAAGTTCTCTAATTCCTTCAACATGTGGAGAACCAACATCATCAGAACCTTGATTAACACCAAGACATCTTTGGCAAACATTGTTAGCTTGGACAGCCCTGCCAATTTGTACTCTCCTAATGCCCTCCCTGCTTCCAATGCAGTTTGCTAACTGTTACAGCATGAGGGGAAAGAATCCCATTGACTCTAACTTCGGCCCTGGGAGACTAGTTGGTAGCAGTCACATTGTGAAACACAGGACGAAGTCCATGACAATTGTGTTGCCCGTAAGGTATGGTTATTCCGCCATTGATTTCATGTCCACAACTCAGTTCTCGAGCACCTCCACATTCTTCTGAAACTCACAGAGATACGTTTTAAGGTCAAGCCTCATAATAGTATCCTCTTCTTTGGTCTCTTTCTGGAACTGTTACAGGTATTCCTGTGAGATGCCTGTGTGACTTGCTGCTTCTAGCAGCCTCTCTAGTGGGGATCTGGTTTAACTTGTGAACCGGTCATCTTTTTCGTAACCTGTGCTTCTAGATGCCAGCATGTTTCTCATATATGGTCCTACTGCCCCTTCTAACTTGCATGATTGGTCTGTGGAGTGATCAGCGTCTGGTAATCCACCCCACTGTTGACATCTAGTTGTTCTTGCTCTTCTCCACCCAATCATCTCATCACAGTGGTTGACTCCTTTGACCCACATTTGTATGGTGTCCCCAATGCCCAGCCGAGCTGCTGCTGCCAAATCCTCAACTTCTTTTACGTCCCTTTTACTCGTTTTTCATTTTTTTGCCCCACATTCACTGGGGTTTACAATGCCTAAGGATATTTACAGAGCAACACCCTAACTGTAGTTGAAAGCAGGCCTGTTGAGTCTGGTGCACAGGACCTAGATCCTATGGGGGTCCATGTCAGGCTGACATTGTGGTTAGCATGTCACTCTCCACACCTCACACTAGATCCCCACTGCTCCTGCCAGATGTGACAGAGCAGTGTCTTCTCCCGTTGGGACTGTGGGAGTGAGATAACACCCAGAAGACTAGTAACACCTGCGTCACAGCTCAGAGGAGCGCATCTCCCCACCTTGTCAATCACAGCCTCCTCTTCATTCCAGACCTTGTCTCTTTGGTGGGCCACTCAGAGCAGTGCCGTCCTCAAGATGCCACCACTCAGCCATTCTTTGCGGCTCCCCAAACTGCTTGGACCCCATGCCAGTCATTAGTGCCCAATACATGTCATCCAGGTGTTTGCTCTGTTGTCTCGGCTGCCTTGACAAGCAGGTCAAGAATCAGGTCTGGCAGTGCTTGGAGTTGCAAGATGGCCACTTCCAAATGTGCTGCTCCACCTCAATTTTCCTCCTCCGGTAGATGGCAGATGTAGGCGCAATCAATCTGCGGGATCCCTGGGCTGTCTATGTCCAAGGTGGACACAGTGCACAGATGGTGGCTGATTTCAGTGAGGAGAGCCTAAATCTCATGCACACCTCATTGCCCTGCTAGGCTTCACCACATTAGGCTATTCTAGGATG
The DNA here is from genome assembly GCF_964204655.1 of Triturus cristatus. Classification (NCBI taxonomy): domain Eukaryota; kingdom Metazoa; phylum Chordata; class Amphibia; order Caudata; family Salamandridae; genus Triturus; species Triturus cristatus. Next base: position 316,445,215 of record NC_140586.1, on the reverse strand, counting down.
TGATATGATAGTCTGTATTGGGTTATGTTACGGTGAATTGTTATCACATGTCATGCTGTGGTATGATGCCGCCACAGCCCATGCAGGTAAGAGCGGTGGGGCCGAGCAGGGGGAGATTTCGACAGACAATGATGAGGGAAAATTAAATAAATTATTAATTTTCCCTCGTAGCCGTCTTTCGAAATCCCCCCACACACCCCCACCTGGCCACACCACTTTTCCCTGCACGGGCCCGGCTGGGATGATGTGCTATGACCTGCTGTGTTATAAAGTGGGCAATGTTATGTTGCGTTCTGTTATTTCATGCTGTGTTATATTGCAGTGTTTTGAGTTTTGTTGTATCTTGCAGTGTTATTCTATGTTATGTTTCATTATGCTCTGCTGTTTTACGTTAGGGTGCATTCTGTGCTATGCTCTTATGTTAGCATGTATTATGTTGTGGCATGCTGTTTAATGCTGAGTTATGGGAGGTTGTGCTATGTTGTGTCATGCAATGCCATGTTGTATTATGTTATTGTGTGTTGTGTTATGCTGTGTTATGTTGTGTTATGCGTCTGCCTCGTGTCCTGTTGTGTCATGCAGAGTTCAGCTGTTTTGTACGGTGTGTTATATTATGTTGTATCATTGTGTCAGGCAAGAAAATGCATCAATGAGCAAACATTGGTTCTCCATTTCAAGTTGCACGTTATGTAGCATCTCTAGTCTAACAAAAGGACTACTTTTTGCTCACCAAAACCGAATGGAAACTCAAATGTAACAATGTAACCATCTTCAAGATGCCAAGACTTTGCAGGTATCACATTTTGTTTACATTGAGTCATCTGTGGTGTCCAGGCCCAACAATGATGAGAGATCTCCATTTAGTTTCCCAATGCTTGGGGAGGGTGAACATGCTAAATATATTTTGAAGAATACGCGTAATCTTCGTGAAAAGTATTTTTATTATGCGAAATACAATCGGTCATTTGTCTGCATGAAAATTGTACAAGAAAGCATACCCCTTCTACCCAAGTTAGCGGTGGGAAACAGACTGGTGCATAAAATGTATCACACATCATTTTCACAGTTCACACAGGGCATTTACAGCTCACATCAAACTCCTGCAAGTGAAAACTATGTGAAAAAGCATAAACTGGGAGGCAACCAAAAATATGAAAACTATACAAAATTCAACATTCTGGTGTTACATGAGATTTTCACAGCATAACAAAGTTCACCTGAGCCTGCTCAGACAACTAGCGATAAATCTGCCAGTCTCTCATGATGTTTTCAGATCTCCACAGTCGTTCCTTGCCTCCCTAATCTAGTCTATGCCCCCACACCCACTCTGTACCACTCCACATACCATATCTTACCCAGCAGCAGCTGGTAAGCAACGGGGGGGGGGGGGGGGGTGAGGCATGGCAGGGGGGTTTAAAAAATATATTTTTTGAAACACTTACCTCTACCGCCGTCTCACCTTGCCATCTTTCCACTTCTCTTCCTGACTCCGAGTCAAGAAGAACCAGAATGCACACAGGCTCCCCCAGCATTGTGTTTTGTGTGAGCGCCGTTGTTCGGAACTCAGACGGGGGCAGGGAGCCTGTGTATGTTCTTTAGCCAGGCTGTGTATTACAGCCTGGTGGAGAACATGCAAAGTGCGCATGACTGTTTAGCCGGCCAGCCAAACCATCATGTGCACTTAAGTGCATGAACCACTCTTCCTCCCTGTGCCACCAGCCACACCCTGCCCTAACCCTGGGCGGTAGCAATTAAAAATAAAATTATAATAAGGTTGTTATTATCATTTTATTTTTCCCTTTTCCACTGCTCTGAGACCAGTGGGGCAATGCTTCTCCGCCTTAGCGGAGGAACCGCCCATGGTCTTACCTCAGTGTACACTTAGCCACACTGGGCTGCCAACTGCACCTCTCTCCCTCACCCACAGCATGTCCCCTCTGCTGTTCTGTACCCCATCACTTGTGTCATGCCCACTTTCCCATTCTGTCCCACCTCCTTGACAAGGTTGTATGACTTCACCATGAATGCGATTACTTTGCATGCCTTAACAACGTGGCCTTTAATATGACTGCGTCTTTACCACGCATGCCTTTATGACACATGACTGTACAATAAATTTTGCTGTAAAGGCATGATTGGTAATGGTAAATGAGTGGTGAAGGTTACACCCCAACTCCCGGCCGTGAGCCCTAAAACTCAGCCCGAGCCAATAAAACTACCCTGACCCCAGCCCTGCCCCAACAACTACTCAGTAGCTGAAGACAGGAAGGAAGGAAGCAGGAAGTCTGGGCTAGAAGTATCCAACACCTCCCACCCCCACCCATTTGCTCCAAGTCTAGAGCTCTGACTTCCTTTACCACGCATTTGCCTTTACAGTCTTCACAACAGAAATCGCTGTTAAGGCATGCGTAATTAGGGAATATGCGTGGCGAAGGCATATGCATGATAAAGGCTAGCGTGGTAACACTTGCGTTCTTATGGCAGGCGTGCTTCCAACTGCACTGTTAATGCTATTTCCTCCTTGACTCTCAACTACTCAGTGTACTCTCGACCACTCTTTGTCCGGTTACCCACATTGTGCCCATCGTACACTCTCCTCACCTAATCTACTCTCAGGTTATCTGTATGGCCCCTTCCCAGATCTGTTTTAATGCAGATTGAATGGGACAGATAGAAAGGCGGACCCCCACGGCACTATATGACCCGAGAAGTGAAAAGTGTCAGCAGACATTAGTTGCAGTTTGGATAGGAGTGCTGAGGCCTATCCTTAGAAAGATAGTATCTTCCAGCAGACTCCAGATGCCACCCAGCATCTGCCATAAGTGCAACATCTGCCAGAATTAAGGCAGGTAGATGGATTGTTGTAACAATGGGGATATGGGCGTGGGTGCAGCTTGCTAAATCTACCATGTTCCCTGACCGTCACTTCCCTTTCATGAATTTCCTTCTTTCTAAGGCCCTATATTTGGCAGACAAATGCATTACTATTTTGGAGAAAGAAAGGACAGTTTATTTGAGGTCAACTATGAGCTTAGAAGCCCCAAACATATTGCTAAGTGCTTTAGTCCAGGCCAAGCAACCAGGTACATATTTAGTAGCAGGGGGAGTCAGTGCAGGTTAACAGTGGCAACCAGTTAAGTCCCCATTATAATTGCAGACTTTCAGGCAAGTTAGTCATTGTGGCAGGAGAAAGAAGGCTCTGGTTGCGGAGGGTGACCATATCCCTTATCCCCGGCCCTCTAATGCAGTTGTTGTTGTCGGTGCTCCAGGCTCTCTAGGCAGATAGTTTGTTGCGGGAAGAGATGGAATAAAAGAACCAGATTCTGGACCACATTCCAGGAGCCCCAGGGCTGGGACACAGGAGGGACTTTACCTGAGAGCTAGTGGGGGCGGGGTCCTGTCTGGCTGGCCGTCAATTCCCTCTGGTCTCTGCTCTGAACTTGCACTATAAGGAAAAAGGGGAAGAGTGCTGCAGAGGAAATAGTACAGCAACACACTTGACCATTGAAGCTTTTAGAGTACTATTTAAACTGTCTGTGAAACTTGCAGCTTATTAGCTTATTTCATTGGTAAACTATGTAGGAAAATACATAGCTTTATTCCAGTTAATGTAAAATACTTGCGGAAAAAACCCACTAAATACTACTGCGAGTGTCAGGCTGTCCCAGTAGACCCAGAATTGTGGAACCGTAGAACATAATTCCTTGTCCAAGGGACAGGATGCTTCAGAAATCTACTTGGACTGTAAAATAAAGTCCACTTGTCACTTTTGGTGCCATGCAGGAGGGTGCCAAATGATGACAGCATTTTCGTTATATCAGAGTTCTCAGAATATCTTCTCTGATAATGCTAGGGAGCTTACTATATCAAGGGTTGGATTCAAACAAGGCTTCGATTACGCCTCCTTTCAGCATAGGTACATTACATGTCTGACGCAGGCGGGAAGCGTAATTCAAGGTTTGGAATGCCTTATGAGTCTGTGCATTGCCACAAAACAGCAGGATTAAGAGTTTTCCTGAACTCCTTTCCAAACTCTTCTGACATTGCAAAAGGTGACACATATATAACTGACAAGGGAGTAAATGTTTTCACAGGGTGAGAAAATGTAGGATTTATGGAAAATACATTTGCAATTGCACACCAGATTTTCGCAGGGGAATAAGACCTGTGTATATTTTCTCATGTGAAAATGGAACTCACAATCCTTTGCTAGGAGCACGGTTTCTAGGCCTACTTCAGTAAATTCGGTGTATTCCTGAAAGTTATAAATCGGGGCCAATGAAATGACATATACCTGCTGGTTCAGGCTAGCTTTCTTTATGAATCGGACCTCTACTTTATTTTCGTGTTGCCCATAATCAGGAGCAGCCCGTGCAGGTAAGAGTGGCTGGGGATGGGAAGGGGGGTGAGTCGACAGACAACAATTAATTAAAATTAAATAAAAATTTAAAAAAACTACTTACCTTGCATTCACTGGGACAAGTTCAGCATATTCCTGTAAATTCCAGCAGAAGTAGCAAAGGGACATGGCACTCCGCTGAAAGTGGCCAGATCTGCAGCAGGGTAGATGGCATCTACCCTCTGAAAGTAGTGGGTAGACTGTGTCTACCCGCGTCTACCCTCGACTCAAGCCCTGCTCTACACAAACAGGTGTCCAGCTTGTAATGCCAGTTATATGCTGGCAAGATGGCCAGTGAGTTAAACTCTTGCTGCTGGCATCTTCTGCAATCTTCATGTCTCCAGAGGAATCCCAGAAAAGTCTACTGTGACACACTTTCGGTGGTTAGAAAACTTCGTGATATGATAATCGGTAATAGTAACACTTGTTAACAACAGAAGTGCACTATGAAGTCCTACATAAAAAAAATACTCCTTTTGAGAGTGAAGACCTCAACCTCAGCATTTTGACTGATCACCACTAGTCTGGGTCAGATGTCCGCAAAGTGGAGCTTACCATTTCTCATGATCTCCTTAAAATGAGGACCAAGTCTAGACTTGCATCATGCACATTCTCACCTTTGCAATAATGTTTCATTTTTCTTGGCAATGTCCTCCATTATTTTCTCCAACGTAGGAAGCTTACATAAGCCTAGAACACAAAGGGTTGGCCATCACTCAACCAATAGCAACAATCATATTCTTGTGCAGACTTAAGATACAAAAGTGCAAAATTAAAGGTTTGAAAAGTATGCAGAGTGGACTAGACAATATCTCAGTAGGCTCCAGACCAAGACAGAAAATTGGAAGTCACCGGTACCGAACCTTCTTTTATGAGTGTTGTGTGGGAATATTCAGTGCTCATGAAAGGTATGTTACCAAAATATCATGGCCTAAATATTGTCCGCAAAAATATTTTGTCCTACGTATCATTTACAAAAATATTGTCCCATTGGAGTTAATAATAGAATATCTACACACAGTAGAACAACGTTTTTGTAAACAATTTCTAGGCCACAATATTATGTGAAACACAACCCTTGGGAAACAAATGCTCCAATATTAACACAATAAACAGAAACAACAAAAGCACCTCCTTGCATGTACACCTTCATTCTATCTAGAATGTTTGTAAATAGCACCAAGCAGCAAACTCTAAAAAAAATAATTATCAATGACTTTTCTGCTTAGAACCTAGCAAGCATAGAACGTATGCCAACCGCATCAGAGGAGAACCGTTGGCTGGATAGGAGATTTAGACCACTTATTTCCTCAAGGCTAACAATTTAGTTTGCAGTTTTATTCTCACAGTTACAATTGCTTGGTGCCAGATTAAAATCCATTGACTAGTCACTGATTCCAGATGTCCTGCAGAGTAAGAATTCAAATTCTGTAGTGTATGTATCAATCTTAGTTTTGTCTGACTCAGAGCTAATGTGCAACAGAGGTATTCATTGCTGGAGCAAAGGTTATCCAAAGAACTTAGGGCCAGATGTACTAAATACTGGTTGCAAAAAAATTTATTGCAATTTGAGGCCATTTTGTTTTTGTGACCAGCATAGAATTTTATGAGACAAATTATGTACTAATAGGTCGGTTTGTAAAATTCCTATTGGATGTGTGCCGTAATTTGACCTACCTCATGAATAATAATTAGGCAGGTCACAAAAACAGTCTCAATCTGATTGGTGATCATCACAGGGATGGTGACCTACTAAGCATAGTAAACCTTTAAATAAATTCAACTTTTTTTTAAAATGCTCTCTGTTTTTCTTATAGGAAAGGCTGCTGCATTAATAAATGTTTACTTTTTTATAGTTTGAGATTTGGCAGGAGTCCCCTGGACCACAGGCTACTGTCCAACAATTTTATTTTTCATTCAAAAAGGGAAGGGGGTTCCGAGGGCACATTTTACCTTTCATAACTGGGTTACTACCCCTGTCTAGGAGTCCGTATCTTTTGAATGTTTTGCAGTCAGATAACAGTCAAAAACATTGATACATCTGATACAGATTTAGTATTTTAAGAGACACCCACAACACGTGCCTTTCAAGTACTGAATCAGTATGGGTTTTGAATCCCATTTTAGGAGTCGGTAAATGTTTACTGACCTCTAAAAAGGATTGGCATATTAGCATGACCATAAAAATGCTTTGTACATCTAGCTCTTAAATCACCACATTGATGTTGAAATATAACGCATTACTTTTCACTCACCCTTAAAAACACGCGTGACCCAGCGAGCCTGCATCTCTGTGGTAGGCATAATGGCGCCAACAGGCTGGATGAGGCCAATCACAGCCAGGGTTGGCTTCTCCAGGGTGGGAAGGAAGATCTGCCGGTAGAGGGAATTCATCTTCTGGTTCTTGAAGCCACAGTCTTCGAGGAGAGGGCAAGAGTAGGTGTATCCTGTGGCAAAAATGACAACATCAATGTCCTCCTCCACCGTCCCATCATCGAATCGAGCAGAAGTTTCCGTAAACTGCACCACGTTGGGTTTCGTCACCACGTAGCCACAGGTGATCCGGCTGGGCAACTCGTCATTGAACAGCGGCTCTTTCCACTGAGAGCTACATGGGGCAAAAAATGTTTCACTATTAGAAGGCAATAATTCAGTCTTGCTTCCTGAATTAATGGGTTTCTGTACCCCTAAAATATTACTCAAAGCATACCCAACAGTAGGATGGATTTGGGCAGGGGGGTCTTTTTTGATAAATTTGTTTATTACATTTTCATAAAAGAACAACACTGCGTGCTAATGCTCACTCTACCACAACACATTTAAAGTGTTCAGGGTAACAACAATTTCCTCCTTCTATTACAATACTAATTTTCAAATGCCAAATTACATATACAGTACAGTTCATATGGAGACAAACTCATTTTAAGTATCTAGGGGATTTATGTTATTCTAGTGGACAGTGGGAACAAACTATTCAAAAACCAGTCTCGGGCCTCAGACAAAGGGGCACCTGTTAAATCTTCACTTATGTGGAGTTGTGTTCATTGGTAGGCTTCAGAGGAACTGATCATGTGTTGAGTCCCGCTTCCAAGCTCTTTAGGAGCTCTGTTAGGTGTGGCCATGATGGTCTTGTGTCGTTTTTCGCTTTTAATTTAGTAATGTACTCGTCCCATACTGATCAATCCCGATCTCTCCCACTCTATCTATTTAGTGTCATAATATCTGGTTCCGCTCGCGCCCATTTGTACAGATCCCTTAGCCAGCTAGCCACCTTCGGTGGAGTGCTGGCTTTCAATGCCATTGAATGCACCTCTTAAAGAATAGGAGGGCTAGATCTATGAACCTACAGATGTATTTATACCCTTTTGGTCTGGGCATTGACCCCAACAGACACGCTTGTGTCGTGCTGGGCATAGTCTGACCCACCAGTTCGAACACTGTATTTGTCACTATCTCCCACGTTTGGTGTAGCCCTGGGCATTCCCTGACCATGTGGTGGAAGTCAGCGTGGGTCTGCATCTTGGAGATTTGGACAATGCTCCCCCAAGCATGCAATGTATGTGTTTTGGGGTGAGATCAGTGGCTTACTCAATTGTGTGTATTCAAATCACAGGTTCTGGGGTTCCGTAAGGACCTGCCCAATGAGTTGACGCCACTGTTCCTTTGAGATTTTGTGCACTACGGATGTTTCACATTTATTTTTAGGTTTTGGATGGGCTTTGTATTTTGCGTGTTAAGTAGATTGTAGAGGACTGTGATGGCTTTCCTGCCTGTGGCATGTCACTATATCCCATGTAGGGTTGCTGATGTGACCGGTGCAACCTGCCCCTGTCCCCATCGGCTGCCCAGTGCATGCTGTATTACATTGTATGTTAGAAAGTGTCATGTCATCATTTTTAATGTTTCTCACATATCCTGTAATGTACATAGTCTACCTTCTGAGTATGAGTCACACACTCTGGCTTCCTTCTAGGGTCCCATATCATGCGTCAATGTATTGACTTTAAATTCGGGTAGCGCCAATAGTGCTAGTGCTGGAGTATATGGAAGGGCAGAATACTGTGTGTGCATATATTAATGACGGCACCTTCTCACTGTTAGCATCCGTCCAGACTCCTTAGGTAGTTTTCCAGAGGGCTTCATTATCCTTGCCAAGATTAAGTCTCCCCTAACAACCCGCACCACCACAGTTCTCTCTGGGCAGGGGCCTTCTCCCAACCATCTCATCGGCCATTGTAGTTGTGCCACAGACTAGTACATTTCATTATCTTTCCTGCAGTAGGCATTGTAATTTATGAAATGCTACTCTTTTTTTACTGCTATTACCCCAAATTAAGGGGCATTTCAAGGACCGGCGATAATTTTCGCTAAGCGCACTTAGCCCTAGGATAATTATCGCCAGGTAACGTGGAAATTTATCGCTGAGATAGCGTGCTATTAGCAACGCTTATCTCAAAAGCGATAAAATTCCAAGCGCTAACTGCCAAATGTGAGATTATCGCTGGAAATCCAGCGATAATCTCACAAAGTTTGGCGATAGCTTGTTGATAGGGCAAGGCATATTTAGTCATGATATCCCCCTTTACATAGGATGTCATGGCTAAGTCAGTCTTGAAGCAGGCGTAAGGAAAGTAGCGATAACAGAGGTTATCGCTACTTTGCTTGTCGCTCTGCAGGTTAGCGTGCCCATTGATAATTGGAGAAATGTCGCTCAGCGACATTCCTCCAGTTATGTCAGGGCAGGAACGCCCACTCTTCATCTCATTGGAGATGCAAAGATGGGCGTTAAGGAAAAGGGCGATAATGCAAGGATTCACGCGATAGCGTGACCTTGCTGATTAGGTGATAAAATTATCGCCGCTTTCCGTCCGAAAACGGACTCAAAAGCGGCGATAATTTTATATCGCCTCCTTGATGATATGCCCCTTGGTCTGATAATAAACTGTGAAGATCCTTGAAGAAGGATGGAGGAAGAATGATCGATAAGGCTGCAAAGAAGTAAAGTTGTCTGGGTAGGATCAGCATTTATTGCCACCCGACCAATAGGAAAAAGTGGTAGAACAGTCCAAAACGGGATGGAGCAATGTATATTTTTGGGTGCTCTACTCAGATTTCTTGCCCGTAGGTAATTTTCTGAGTGACAGATTTGTATTCCCAAGTATTTAAATGGGAATACAAAAGGAAGTTATGGATGGCAAACTTCACCTAATGACTCAACCCCACCGTACTTACCCTCAGCTCCCACCCACAGTATTACTTAAAGAGTGACATTTCAAAGCATTGGTAAATGGCATCTGTGTGGGTGCATGCGGGGGCATTTGTTGGCATTAGGAACTAGGTGTATGGTATTGGTCGTAAGCATGTTCTAGGGTACATGTATAAAAGTTGGTGTGCTTGATGGTGCCTCGGTGGGTGCATGATTGTAGCTGTATGAAAAGTTGATGGTTGGTGTGTGGAGGTGTAGGAGTATTTATATGGGACAGAGCACCCCATGCATGTTCCCAGTCATGTGCTGCCTTGCCTGTCACAGGTTCCATGCAGCCCCTGTGTACCAACTTGCCCTGGCACTGCTGCCTCTGCTGCCCTGCTGGCGCTGTTGCCCCTGGCGCCTTAGTCTCCTGCAGCCCCTACGTGCCACTCTGCAGGGCCCTTGTAGCCTCTCTGTGTGCTCTTCCAACCCACTAGCATCTCCTCTGTGTCACCCCGACCTCTGTAGCACCTGTATGTGTCGACCTGCCCAGGCCTTGAAGCCCCTTTGTGTGACTCCCCTGCCCCACTACCCAGGGCAGCAGCACTGGCAAAGTCAGTAGGCATATCCTGTAAATTAAAATACAGGCCAGACCTACTGGCTTTGCCAATCTTTTTAAATCTCAGGAGAGTTTTTTTTTTTTTTTTAAAGTAACCGGGAGATTAATGAGGTGTTTCTTTCGCTCGACCAATCCCCAGCTTATTTAAGGAGATAATTTAAGGTGTCCCTTTATTTATTGTTCCTGATCAGACCCAGTATCGACAACTGTGTCGAAACGTGGTCGACACTTAAAAACACAAACAAACCAACTAGAAACACCCTTAATTGACACCAGGGCTTTGATTAATTATTAATTCTTGATTTAGATGGAGATACATGGTTTTATGGTGATCTATGGAATACATATGTTTATGTTGTCTTACTCTTTTGTTATATTTAAGTATCGTTTATTACTATTATTGTTTGGTTCTCTTTTCACATGGGACACCAAGCACTTGGAAAATATATTAAGAATAATGATGACTAAAAGAATAATGATGAATATATGCATTAAGCGATGTCTCTTTATTATTTGTGTTATGAACAGAACAATATATACGGCCATTGTTGCATCAATGGTATAATTAATGAGAACCTCTGTTCTTTGAAAATACCCCAATAGCTAGCACCAGCCACAGGCATTGAGCACACCTTGGGCACCTGCACTTATTTTGATTTTTTTAAGAGTTTTATATAGCGCGAACTAGACCCGAGGATATCAGGTATCAAAGTACTTTACATCAGCACCAGTTTCATTACAGTCGGAGACATTCTATTTTTTTAGGCACGGGAGATTACGTGATTTGTCCAGAATCACAGGATGTTGAGCGACCCTGCCGAGACTCGAACCTGGTTCCCCAGCTTTGAGGTCGACCGCTCTAGCCGTGAGGACACATCCTCTCCCCTTATTCTTTTACAAACTAAGCACTGGCTGGCACCCACCTCTATATCCCATTCCTCATTTTAAAATAGGGTGCATAAGTCTGTACTAGCTCGCTGCTCTTATTTTATTTTTTGTTTTGGCCACCCTTGCCCTTAGTTAAGGTGAACAAAGGCACTGAGGCATTTTGCCCCTTGACCTTGGGTAAAGAGATGGGTTGAGGGCATTTTCTCACTTGCCCTTGGCCACAGCAAGTAGAGCTATGTATGTGTTACTCCCATGCCCTTTGGAAAGGAAAGGGTGGTTTTCTACCCTCACCCATTTGCAAGGGGGTTTGTGCGGGGGGGGAAGGCGACGGGGTGGGGGGGTGTTCGGAATGGGGTGGGGCGGGGAGAGGGGGGGCGACGGAGGGGCAGGAGTACGGGGGCTGGACGGGGGACGCGGAAGGAGCTGGGCCGAGCGAGCAAGGGGTGCGGGGGTCAGGGGCGTGGGAGGGGAGCGACGGGGAGGACGGGGACGGTGCGGGGGGGAGGCGGTGGATCTGAGCGTGGTGGGGAAGGCGTGGGTAGCGGGTAAGTGGGGGACCGGTAAGCGGGGATGGGATGGTAGGCGGAAAGGAGGTAGGCCCATTCCTTTTCTTTGCAGGCGGGGGAACGACAGCTGGACCGTCAAGGGGTGCCGGACATGGTAGGGCTGGGAGCGGCTCGACGGCACCAAGGAGAAGGGAGGGTGGAGCCTTGGGCGGCGTATCCTGTACCGGCGGGGGATCACGGCGCGGCTGGCATAAGTAGGCCCGGTACGGGCTCGCCTGCCCCAACACCCATGGGGTCACAGCTAGGCCTGGGCGAAGCACTACGCTACGCTCGCGTAGTTTGCGAAGTTCGCGCTACTTCGCACTACGCGAACTGCACGTAGCACAGTGCGAACACGCGTAGCGTAGTGTTGCGTAGTGCCGCGAGCAAGCAAAATGACATCCTGGCGAGACTTTTTCCTTGTTCGCGATCGCGAGCATGGAAAATAAAACTCCCGGCGAGATTCACAACGCGAGAAGGTCAGGTTTCTCATTGCGAGGGGTCGCGTATGCTCGCGACCGCTCGCGATGAGAAACTACCAGTTCGCGTTGAGAAAGCTGCAGCTCGAGTAAAAATCTACTCGAGCAGCATAAAACTACAGCTCGCACTGTACAAGATGCCATTTTCAATGATTGCACAGTGCCGGTTGCTTGTCCGCACTGTGCAATCATTGAAAACAACATCTTGCACAGTGCGAACATGTTACTTCGCAGTTCGCGAAGTGCTACGCGTAGCTCGCGTAGTGCGAACTTCACTTTGCGTAGCTTCGCGAAGTGCTACTTCGCGAACTACGCCCACCCTTAGTCACAGCGCCCCGGGGGACAGCGGCAGAAGAGCAACGCAAAGGAGGATGTTGGTTTACAGGCAGTTGGCGCCTCCAGCGGGGAGTGCTGGGGGTGTAGGACAGGAGGAGCTAGACTACGAGGAGGAGAGCATGGAAGAGGGGGAGTTGCGTGATGTGGACGACAGGGCGGGGGGGGGCGAGTAATGCTGTGACTAGTCTTTTGCAGGTGTCACGACGCCAGGCGCGGCCTACGGGTCGGACATCGAGGTGGGAGACCGATTCGGCCCTCAGGACAGGACGCCAGGAGCGCCAGGTAATAAACATTTGCTCGGGCGCCCAGTGATGGTATCCAGGGGAGTGGGTGAGCCTGTGGGGGAGGGGGGGGGGGTTGGGGGGAGGTTGAGAAGGGGAGCGTATGTGGTGGATGTGTCTGTGGGCACGGACGGTGCAGGTAAGGGGGCTTGAAGGGAAGAGCGACACGGGGGTGACGGACAAGAAGGGAACAGGCGACGGCAAGACAGGGGAGGGGGAGACGAAGTTGGAAAGTAGGGAGCTCAAGATAAAGCGGTTGCCGTATATGGGGGTCACAAAGCCCTTGGGGGCGCATCTGATGGTGACGACTAAAGAGAGGATCTGGAAAGGGGAATATGTGGAGATGCTCAAACTTCTGCACAGGGAGGTTAGGGCGACGGAGGGCTCGAAAGAGGAGGAGTTTGAGTTGGCAAAGAGGCCTAAGGTGCCGTTGACGATCGAAAACTGGACGGCGGCTTTTCTCATTTACGCTAGTGTGTATTGTGAGAAGTTCCCAGAGAGGTCAGTGGCCATGTTTAAATATATGGACGTAATTCGGAAGGCACAAATTACAGGGGGTGGATACGCATGGGCACAGTACGACGAAGAGTTCAGGGCACGCATGGCGTGGGATACGGAGGCAAAGTGGGGAGAGCTGGACACGGATCTGTGGCAGCACACGATGGGGCTCGCGGGGTCAGGGAAGACCATTTTTACAGCCAGCGGGCTACCGCTCGTGTACCAGCCCTTTCGAGGGGGTCCCACCCGAGGGGGGGTGGGAGGAGCGGGCAGAGATGCGACAGGAGAGAAGGGTGCGTGCTGGGACTATAATAAAGGAACGTGCACGTGGGAATATTGCAGTTTTCGGCACGAATGCTCAGGCTGCGGAAAGCGGCATGCATTGGTCAAGTGCTGGGGGCCCAGGGACAGTGGACAAGGGGTCAGCAGTGGCAGTCAGGCGCCTTTAAGGCTGGGGGACGGCAGCAGTCACAACAGACGGGAGGTGGGAGGGGGGCTAAGGGGCCTGGGCCAAAGGGCTCATACTCCGGTTAAGGTGGAGGTTTTGTTGGGGGCTCTGGGGGGGTATCCGGACAGGACAGCGGCGGAACGACTACGATTGGGATTTCTGGACGGTTTCAGGCTGGGGTATGAGGGTCCAAGGGGACGTAGATGGGCAAACAACTTGAGATCGGCACGGGAGCACCCACAGGTGGTGCAAGCAAAACTGGATAAGGAGGTGCAGGAGGGCCGCATGGCGGGACCCTTTCAGGATTGGCCCCTGCATAATTTGATTGTGTCACCCATTGGAGTGGTGCCCAAAAAGGAGCAGGGTCAGTTTCGCCTGATACAGCATCTGTCATGGCCGGAAGGTGGGTCGGTCAATGACTTTATTGAGGAAAGTGCGGCCACTGTATCTTACTCCTCTGTTGACATGGCTATGTCACTGGTGGTGACCGCGGGCGCAACAGCGCAGATGGCAAAGTGCGACATAAAGTCCGCTGGGGTGAGGGAAGACTTGCGGATGTGGCAGTTTTTCCTGCAACAGTTTAACGGGGTGCCGTTGATGAAAGAGGTGGACATGGTGTGGGACGTGCAGATTTTCTCAGATGCTGCGGGGAGCAAGGGTTTTGGGCTGTACTGGCAGGGGAGGTGGTGCGCAGAACCTTGGCCCTCAGACTGGTTGGCGGGCGGCAGGAGTATTGCCTTCTTGGAATTCTGTGGCGGTCACATTGTGGGGAGCTTTGTTGGCCCACAAGAGGGTCACGTTCAGGATTGACAACATGGCTGTGGTGCAGGTGGTCAACAGGCAGTCGGCAAGGGACGAGCAGGTGCTCAAGTTGTTGAGGGTTTTTGTGTTGGGGTGCTTGAGACATGAAGGGTTTCGCGCGGTGCATGTGCCTGGTGTGGACAATGACATTGCAGATGCTTTGTCTCGGTCGCAGTGGGGGAGATTCCGTGGGCTCGCCAAGGACGCTGACGTGAATCCAGACAGAATGACGCACCAACTATGGGAAGTAGGCAACACAGGATGCTACAATTGGTTTTAGGCTCATTAGCACAGTCTACACAGTTGGCATATCGGGCGGCATGGGAGGATTTTGTCCGTTCAGGGGCGAGGTGGCGGGCTTCTGGGGCGGCCAGACAGGAGGATGTGGTGCAGTTCATATTGGATTTGGTGGAAAGAGGCCTGACGAAGGTGACAATTGGGGGCAAGCTAGCGGGGATCGGTTTTGTCGGGAAGCTGTTGTGGGGCTACGCCCCCTCCGCAGGGGAACTAGGGGCACGGATTCTGGAAGGTTGGGCGCGGGAATGTGGGAGCACGGCTCGGGTGAGGAAACCACTATCCTGGGAGCTCTTGGAGGGGGTGATGGGGGCTCTGCCGGGGGTTTGTCTGGACGACGGGGAGGCCATGCTTTTTTCCACAATCATGTCTTGGATGTTTTTCGGGGCCTTTCGGGTGTCGGAATTGTTGGGCTCCAAAGGGAATCGGGGTCTGGCCTGGGGCGAGGTCTCTTTCGGGGCGGAGGTGGTTAGTATTTGGCTCAGGAAGGCTAAAACGGACCAAAAGAGCCGGGGGAAGTGGGTTGCTTTGAAGAAAGGGAGCTCGCCGTCGGTTTGTCCGTTTCGGTGGGGTTTGCAGTGGCAGGCCTGCTTGGGGGGGGCGTGGGGACTTGGTCTTTGTACATCGGCAGGGGTGCGGCGTTAAGGCTTCACAGTTACTGGCCGTGCTGCGTAAGGCGCTGAGGAGACTGGGGGTAGAGGAGAAGGGTTTTGGCACTCATTCCTTCCGAATTGGGGCGGCGTCTGAGGCGCATGCGAGGGGTTGGGAGAGTGGGGACATCATGCACTTGGGTAGGTGGTCATCGAATTGTTATCAGCGGTATGTGCGCAGCGAAACTGGGGGTGGGTTGCTGTAAAAATGAAGAGAGAGGAAGGGTTTTAACGGGTGTTTTCCTGGTTTTCATTCTTGTTTTTCTTTTCAGGTTCTGTTATGGGACCCCTCGCCAGGGAGATGGCCATTTGGATTGTGGGGCACTCGTTTGTGAGGCGGGCGCAGGTCCAGGCACGGGAGAGTTACTTTGGAGAGAGCCTGGGGTTCAATAAAGATTTATTCTCGGTGGCATGGCGGGGAAGGGGTGGCATGCGATGGAAGGAATTGGTCACAGTATTGAACGGGATTTTGAGGGGGGGCGGTGCCCGGATGTGTTGGTTTGACATTTGGGGGAGAATGACATGGTCAGGGAGACAGGTTTGGCGCTGATGCGGCGATGAAAAAGGATTTGGTCTTGATCAAGGAAAGATGGGCAGGGTGTATGGACTGAATTTGTTCCGCGGAGGAGTTGGAGGGGGGCGGTAAACCCTGGGGCGGTGGATAAAGCGAGGAGGAAGCTCAACACGGAGATGGTGCGGTTTTGTCGGCAGGTAGGGGTAGGACGGGTGGCTCATAAGGACCTCCGGTATGATGCGCGGGAGCTCTTTCGGGATTGTGGGGTACACTTGTCCCGGATGGGGATGGATCTTTATTTGTTGGAGCTGAAGGAGGTCCTGGTGCGGTTGCTAGGGGTTTACCGGCGTTAAGCCTAGCGGGCGGTTCCGCAGGGTTTTTGGGGGAGGGGGGGCAGACAAAAGGGAGGAAGGGGCGTATCCGCAGACACTTCCCCCTTCTGTCTGGGTGGCGGGGTGGTTGACAGTTGGCCGGGATTGGCTAGAGTTTGTTGTTATAGGTTTGGTAGTTTGGGTCCAGGAACAGGGAAAGGGTAACCAGTTTGGATAAGTTTAGATTAGAGGTTGGATAGTTACAGTTGCACAGAAGGCAGGTAGGGGTTACGGTCAGGGGAGTTTGGGAGTTGGAAAGGCTACATGGTGTAGGATTGGGTTATATGTTGGTTATGGAATGTTATGTTGTATTTTGGGGGATGGGGGAACTGATGTGGGGATCGTAGGGGTGGGGGGAAAGACCAAGGGGTCAGGAAGTTATTGTATAGCGAGGCGTTAGTTTTATAAGGCAGTGGCCAAGGAGTTAAAATTGTGATATGCACCTGTTTCAATAAAGCGGCCTTTTTCACACACAGTAAGTTGTATGGTGTCGGCTTGCCTCTCCTCCCCCCTTAATCTCCCAATGGGAGCTTGGGGGGCGGACGAGCACAGCGAGGTCCGCTCCCCGGGCAGATTGGGAGGGGGGAGGAGGGGGCGTGGCCGAAGCGGCCATTTTGTACGTTTTTGGGCTACATTTGGGAATAGCCCAAATGTAGCCCAATCTTCGTAAAGATAGCCCAAGGGTATATAGGGCAGTTTCGCGCCTTCCCAGCCACCATTTTAGGTTTGGTGACCTGGTGGCTGGGAGCGCTAGCAGTAGAGTTTAAGAAATTTTTCCCCTTCCGCCCACCCTAATGTTAGGGGTGGAAGGGGTGTTAGGTCCTTGGGGTGAGGTTAAAAGGGGAAACCTGGAGGGCAGCATTTGTTGGAACAGGTACATAGGGGCAGTTGATGTATTGTCGCTGGAACAGGTGCAGGCGGGGTGGTTGACAGTTGGCCGGGATTGGCTAGAGTTTGTTGTTATAGGTTTGGTAGTTTGGGTCCAGGAACAGGGAAAGGGTAACCAGTTTGGATAAGTTTAGATTAGAGGTTGGATAGTTACAGTTGCACAGAAGGCAGGTAGGGGTTACGGTCAGGGGAGTTTGGGAGTTGGAAAGGCTACATGGTGTAGGATTGGGTTATATGTTGGTTATGGAATGTTATGTTGTATTTTGGGGGATGGGGGAACTGATGTGGGGATCGTAGGGGTGGGGGGAAAGACCAAGGGGTCAGGAAGTTATTGTATAGCGAGGCGTTAGTTTTGTAAGGCAGTGGCCAAGGAGTTAAAATTGTGATATGCACCTGTTTCAATAAAGCGGCCTTTTTCACACACAGTAAGTGGTATGGTGTCAGCTTGCCTCTCCTCCCCCCTTAATCTCCCAAAGCTCAGTTTTCTCGCCTGCTGGTAGCTGTTCCTTCGAGACTGTTGCCGGTGCTCTAGCGTGACTCGCATGGAGTGGTAAGCTGTTGGTGACGCTGTTCCTTCATGACTGTTGCCGGTGCCCTAGCGTGCCTCGTGCTGGAGCGCTATTTCTAAGGTAAACGAAGTGCAGCTGTTCCTGCAATTGCAAACACAAGACAACCAGTACGATACCCCCGTAGAAGGCTTGTTCATTTTGATTCCTGGAAACCTACGTGCAGGTACATTTGTTTCTTCCTTATTATTTGCGCAGGAGCGCTGGTTTTTGATTTTGGCTCTTCCTTATTATTCGTGCAGGAGCGCTAGTACTTGTTCTGGGCCACGTTTACACAGGAGCTTTCCACAGGCACTCCCAGGTGCAAGACTGCTCCCCGGTGCAAGCGCAGGAGCACTTGTTCTAGCTGCCTTGTTGATGACTTCCTTGGTATGACATACGAGGTAACCATACTGTCCTTTTGTGTTTAGTAGTCCTAAGGGCAGAAAGGGGGTTGGTGTGCATCATAGTAATTGCTGTTCCCTTGTCCTTCCATTTCAGACCGAATGTCTTGAGGGATCCCAGGAACGTAGCGAGGCCCACAATCTGGGTTATGTTATGTTATTTACACTTGTAGAGCACACGGTTACCCTGGGTTGTCCTGGCGCTAAGTACTGGTTACCGGGGAAAAATAGATTGAATGCTACTGAGAAAAGAGCCATGTTTTCAAGCCCTTACGAAAAGAGAGGAGATCCAACGCTTTCCTGAGTTGAAAAGGGATCTCGTTCCAAGCTCGGGTTGCACAGAGAATGAAACTTCTACCTCCCCAATTGTTTTTTTAAATTAGGTGACTTGCACTTGTTTGGCACCAGTAGAGTGTAGCGTTCTGCCCGCAACATACCAATGGAATCTGTGCCTCAGGAACTCTGGACCTGTTCTATTGATGGCCTTAAAGACGGTGCATAGTGCCTTAAAGCGTGTTCTTCGCTTTACTGGAAGCCAGTGCAGTTTCTTAAGTTCTCCTTTCACAGAGATAAACTTCGGTGTTCCAGACAGCATCCTTGCCGCTGCGTTCTGGACTAATTGAAGCCTGTTCATATGTTGTTTTTGAACATTAAGATATAAGCTATTACAATAGTTCAGACGCGACATTATGAGGGCCGTCACCACTGTCTTAAGGTTACTCTCTGTAAGGAAGATCTTAATTTTCCTTATTATTCTGAGAACCATAAAGCAGGTTGAAATCACCGAACTTACTTGATCCCCCATGGTGAGTTTGTTGTCCACCAATATTCCCAGATTTTTGGCTTTTCTTGTGGGTAAAGGACCTCTGGCCACCACTCCGGTGTCCACACCCGAGGATTATTCCCACATGTTATGACCTCGATCTTGGTGGAATTGAGCTTTAAACAATTGGCGGACATCCAGACTGAGATAGCACGCATACAGTCATGGAAGCGATCCCCCGTCTCCTTTTCAGCTCCCTCCGTCAGCGACAGCACAATTTGCGTGTCGTCAGCATAGGAGGTGAGCTGTAAGCCAAAGGACCGGATAACTCCTGCAAGTGGTGCCACATATATATTAAAGAGCGTTGGGCTAAGAGATGAGCCCTGTGGCACCCCGCATGGGAGTGAGAAGGGTTTAGAGGTATTGCCATCCAGATCCACAGTCTGCGACCTACCTGATAGGAAAGATTGTAAGAGTTTCCAGGTAGGGCCTTCTACCCCGATCTCAGACAACCGGTCCATCAAAACTATGTGATGGACCGTGTCAAAGGCCGTAGACAAGTCAAGGAGAATCAGTACGGTATTTCATCCCCTGTCTACGGCCTCTCTAATCTCCTCAGTAGATTTCAACAAGGCCAACTCAGTACTGTGATAAGCTCTGAACCCGCATTGTGATGAGTCCAGAGAATTATTAAGATGGAGAAAAGCACTGAGTTGGTTGTTCATTTCCTTTTCCAGTACTTTGGAAGGAAAAGGAAGCCTAGAGATCGGCCTATACTTATTGGGAACTTTGGGGTCCAGATTCTGCTTCTTCAACAAAGGAAGAACAGAAGCTTTCTTCCAGATTTTAGGAACTATGCCAGACGAAAGGACAGCATTCAACAAAGGAGTGAGTGCCGTTCCAATTACTTCAGGGATTTGTTTAATAACCCGAACAGGACATGAGTCATTAGGTTACAGGAAGTTCCCCTTTTTCCCGTCCCTGGCTTCTACCCCCGGTCCCATCTCCATCCTGGTCGGTATTCACGCATCGACTAGGGTAAGGCGGGATAGGCAGTGGTGGAGGTCGCCTCACAAGTATAAGGTAAGACTTGTGGGACTCTGACAGTCCCCCTCATAATCCCCCCAAACTCTTGTCACCTTCTCTATCAGAACATATGTTCATGCCTACACCTTGCCTAGCTTCCCTTTTGTGTGTTTCTACCCTCAAGAGCTAGTGTTGTCACCTGCCCTGTATTGCAGCAACATAACCAATATTTGTATGTCAGGATCAGTAAAAAATTGGAAACATCAGATAAATTGGTATTTTTTTACTTTAGAATATAATGATAACAAATAAGTACTCCTCTCTTTCCTTTCTTCCAATCGTTTCTTTCCACCTCCTTCCGTTTCTTTATGTTACCTGTCACTTATGTCTTAGATTGAATCTTAAGATGGAGACTTGGGAAAGATGCAGGCATGGCTGTCTGTGGACTCATTATGCAATTTTAATTCCGGCCTCCCAGTCCCTCTGCTGCCAATTCATAGTGAGGGCCTAAGTAGGGGAAATCCCAGAGTGAGAGAGGAGACTTGGTCCTCCCACAAGAAGCGCGCACTGACAGCAGAAGATATCTCTGCTAAACAAATTACTGCATAGGTGAAACTCTTTTTTCAGAAACTTAAACAAAAAGAGTGGTACTATTTAAATAGCTGGAAAAGCCAATCTGAAAGATCCTAAATGGGATGGAGTTAGGAGCATGAGTAGAGTTTGGCCTTCACTGAGCAAAGGAATGGAGAAAAATTCAAGAAGCAATTTTTATTTTAAAGAAATGCAGATAGTGTTCAAGAACAAGAAATTGGATGGGATACTCTGAGGAACTCCAGTAGAGGCACCTGTATTGAAAGAGCTGCATTTAAAAAAACAGAATGCAATAAAGCCATATTTAATCGAGAAAAATAAATCAAAGCGCTTGAAAGTTTCTGCAAACACACTAATAACCAAAATGAGAACCTGAAATTGAGCTCACCCAAATGTGAGTACAATGTGATTCTGTCCAGATAGCTGGATACCGTGCAAAGAAACACGAGCATCTGGGGAGCTAACCCAGTTGCTAGAATTTATTGGCTAATTGCTTAAAAGGGTTTGGGATTATTATTTTTGAATTCAAAGACAGGGAGGGTTTAGCTTTCATTAGGGACTACTAGAAAAATCTTTATGCCCCTACTTCCATGATAGAAAATTAGAAGATGTCTATATAGAGAATGCCTAATCAAATAACCAAATATTTTAATCACCATTCAACCACTCCGAGTGGGAAAAAGTTCAGGCCCAGATTTCTTTGTCTAGCTATTCTTAGGGGAGATTCTGCATTTCCCTTTGTGGCCAACTAGAAAAATTATATATAAGAAGTTCTAAGAGATCAGGAATGTGGGAAATTGGGATATTGATTGGGGGGGGGGGGGGGGTGAATACCCTTCTCAAGCAACAACCACAAGGCTTTTCAGAGTGTACCACAAAAGTTATCAAATTAACTAGTACTTAACCCTCTGGTGATGTGGCACAAAAGCAGTCAGGCTTAACTTAGAGGCAATGTATAAAGTATTCATGCTGCACACAAACAGTAATAAAGTGGAAAAAACAGCACAAGAAAAATCCCACAACAATTTAGGAAAACAGAGCAAAAGTTACCAAATAAGATATGACAAAAACCCATTCCAACGATCTGTAGATATTCAGGGCCTCATTTACAAGGTATTAACGCAGCGCGGTGCTGCATTGCTTTAATTCGAAGCACAGGCATGCGTCTTACCTACAATGAGATGACAGATCCCCTTCTCTCTCCCCTGCGCTGGCACACAATTTGCTGCCATGCGCCAATGCAGGCACCCTTGTATGGTAGTGCAAGGGTGCCAGCGTTGAGGGGAATGTTTGTTTAAGTGCAGCAAGTTGTCCCTTCCTGCACATAACAATCTGAAATGGCGTTTTGAAACTTCTATGTGTGCTGCTTAATGCAGCACACATAGAAGTTCAAAAGCGTAATTTTTTTTAATGAGTTTATGTGCAGGAAGGGACACCTTCCTGCACATAAACAATCACAAGAGATGATTTCCTCATTCTATGTGTGCTGCGGAATGCAGCATGCAGAGAAAGAGGAAAAAAACGAGGAGAAATTAAAACATTTCTCCTTGTTGGGCCTCTCTAAGCCTCCCCTAGGGAGGTGAAATATTCGGACGCACTTGCAGGTTTACTATTTCTCGTAAATCTCAAAATGAGGCAGAAGCCAGGGGTGTTGCGAGGGAACACCCACAGCAACATCCAGGGCACGCCCCTTTCACGCAAAGTGTTGCTTGTAAAGAAGCCATAATTACAAGGACACGAAAAGTCAGTCGCAGGGTGGCTTTACGTGTCCTTGTAAATATGGGGCAGCAGGTTGCGCTGCTAGTTCGTCACAAAAAGTGACGCACTGGTGGCGCAAGGGGCTTGTAAATAAGCCCCTCAGTTTCAAATATTTAGGTAAGTATAGAGCCTAGGAGCACAAAGCACCACTCACAGTTATCTGGTCATGCTACAATGGGGAAATAACAAAGTCAGGCATTCTGCAAAGGAGCGCAGACCAGATAAAGGGACCAGAGGCTCCCGGCTCAGGCTTATAATGCAATTTTACATTTTTATAGCCTCAAAATGCCTTTAAAGCGTTTCATAATGATCTTCGTAAGATGCCACAAGAAAATCCATATAATTATTTTTTAATACCCTTTGGTCGAAATTTGTTTAGCAGCAAACTTGGCAGAGTTGCACACTTAAAACAAAACCATAAATAGAAGATACCTTTTGCTCAGTTTTATACTGTGTAGAACAGTGGTTCTTAACCTGTGGTCCATGGACCCCTGAGGTCCACGACTATTGAAAACTAAATAATATTAACAGATTAGTAAAGTGTATATAAGTAAAGAAATACATTCTAAAACTGAACATTTTTAAACATTCTGTGAGTGTAAAGGGATTTTAAATTAGGGAATAAATATAAAGTTAGTACCCTTAACTTGACTTGTTGTAGCAGCACAAGTACTGTACAAAACATGTAGTATAGACAACAGGTGGCCTTAATTGAAGGATCAACAAAAAGAGAGGTTATAGTAGGAGCTAAAAAGACAGTTATATGCTCGAGGTAAACATATTGCTTCGTCTTTTAGATTGAGAAAACAAATTTAGAAATGTTCCATCCTTCCAATTAAAAATGTTAACTTCTTTTTTATGTTTGGGAATTAAGTAAATTTCAATATTTCTGTTTGTTTTGTTTGTGAGAAAATGAGTTTTTGATTGAGGGGCTAAAACCTTTCTCAAGCAACAACCACAATATTTTTCAGGGTGAACTACAAAAGTCACTAAATTAACCCTGTTCTCAACCCTCTGGTAGGTTGGTATAAATGCAGTCAGACTTAATGTAGAGGCAATATGTAAGTATTTATGCAGTTCGCAAACAGTATAAAGTAAAAACACAACAACAAGAAAAATACCAAACCAATTTAGGAAAGTAGAGCACAATTTACTACATAAAATGAGACCAAAACAACATAAATCCATTCAGTACAATCAGAGATATGCAATTTCAAAGATTTAGTTACGTGTAGAACATACAAAGGACAAATCAACACTAATGGTCATCTGGTCGTGCTAGACCAAGGAAAGTCATAATTTCAGGCCAACAACGATGGACCACGGGCCGGATACATGGACCAGTTTAGTCCTGCTGAATATGTTATTTTCTTAAAGTCTGACGAAAAGAGTCCATTTAGGGGAGGTAGAGGCTGCGAGGAGCAAAGAGAGAGCACATCGCGCATGGGCATTGCGTGAAGAGCAATCAGGCATCGCAAGAGGTTGTTTCTGTGGCGCAAAGATACTGTTGAGCATTGCAGATGGTGGTTGGTGGAGCTTTGTGCTGGTGGTCACTGCAGGCTGTTGATGCTGTAGTGTGAAGTGCCAATCTTGTGTTGTTGCTCATCACTGGTGGTCCTATAGCACAGAGTCAGGTTCACTGGAACTTTGTGTTGGTGGCCGGCATGGGTGGCAGGATCTCAGTGTGAATGGGCCAGTTTGCTGTCAAGAAGAGCCCAGAATGTCAAGTTTTCTCCCTTTTCTTCAGAGGAGTGCAGTCTGTTGTCAGCCAAGGGCCCAGCCCTAGGGAGGCACCTTTTGGGGATCAGGTACTGATTGCATCAGAGTCCAGCAGGACTCAGGCAGGTGCAGTTGCAGGTTCAGGCATGTCCAGTTGCAGCAGGTCAGCTAGGCAGTACCAGAGAGGCCTCTGTAGCTTGTTGTGTCCCTGTAGCTCATAACAGAAGTTCACTCAGCTGACCCTTGGAGTCATTCAGGTATCCTTGGTTGAAGGGAGCATGTCCAATCTTCCTTCTCAAAGGGTAGGACAGGCCTCAAGCAGCAGGGCCGTTCTCTGGTAGCAAAGCAGCCCTTCTTCTGTAGTGCCTAAAGGTCCAGGAGTGTACTGAAGAGTTGGTCTGAAGATCCAGTATTTTTACCTGGTGTCAGCTTTGAAGTTGGAAAAACCTCTAGACTTTCCCCACATCTGGTTATAGAATTTCCTTCTTTCCCCTGCCCAGGTCCTGAGGGTTATTGGGTGGCAATAGCCGGTTATCCAGTTCTTTGTGAGTGTCCCGAGGCAGCTCCTTTGAAATGTAAGTGGGGCAGGTAATGGCCCCTCCCCTACAGGTTGGATGGCCCATCCTGCCAACAACTAAGTGTAATTTTGTCTCACTGTCTGAGAACAGTACACAAAGGCCAAATGTCAAGTACATCTAGTTATGTGACCCTAGATACAGGCTGCAGAAACCATATTGTTAGGACAATAAAACACCAACTTTTTAAAAGTGCAATTTTCAGTATTGTGACTTAAAATCTGAATTCATTTGAGTGTAAGCATGACGTAACTACCTGTTCCCAATCAAATGATATCACTGATTAAATGTAATAGGGTAACTCCATGTTATCCTATGGGAGAGGTAGGCCTGGCAGTAGCAAAAAAAGGAATTTAAGGGTTTTTCACCAGCAGGACATGTAAAACTTAAAAGAATGGGTCCAACTTTTTAAATACACTGCACCCTTCCCTATGGGCTGCTGAGGGTCTACACTAGGGGTGACTTATATATGTTTTACAAAAGGTTTAGGATTGGCAAAAGGATTATTTTCCTAGATCAAAATGGCAGTTTAAAACTAAAAAATAGGCTTCAATGACAGGCCTTGGACAGGTTTTGAAGGGCTACTTAAGTGGGTGGCACAATATGGTTTATAGGCCTGCTAGTAGTATTTAATTTATAGGCCCAGGGAATATGTAGTACCACTTTACTAGGGACATAAATGTAAATTAAATGTGCCAATTGTGTGTAAGCCGATATTACCAAGTCCTAAAGCAAACAAAAACAAATTTCAGCAAACAGGATGGGAGAAGGCAAAAGGTTTGGAGGAAGACAACACCAAAGACTGCCAGGTCTAACAAAGAAGATTACAGGAATTGTTGCAAATCCCTCAATCATTATGAATCCTAAAACAAGTAAAGATCTCCTCGATGTTTCATCAACATTTTACCTGGCCACACCCTAAAATCTCAGCTTCACAAACAATCATGATACCCCACTCTACTTAGAAATTTGGAACAAACACTCAAAAATTTCACCATCTCATCAATGCCTCTAATTTTTAATGGATAAACACGGAACATAAAAATGAAAAAATACAGTTATAGATTGACTGTAGTGGAGAAAAGCTGGTATAGTGGAGTTATACCATTGTTATTCAAGCAACTCCAACCAAACTGAACATTGGATCCTATGTCTTCTTAAACCCCAAAAAAACACTCTTCAAGCTGAAACTTTCTATATAGCTTCTCAAATATACAGATTGTTAGAAACTCTGAGGCAATGCTGTACCCAACCACACAAAAGTAGGAATCTCAAGTTAAAGCTAATGGGACCAATCAGATGACTTATCACCTCCTTCATAATAGCCCTTGGATATCACATAATTTGAACAAGTGTAGTGTGCAAGAAAGAATAATTTGTTGGCATGTAAAGAGGAGGAGAGCGTGCTTTTGCACACTGGCAGATGGTAGAATGATTTAGACCTTCTGGTTTTAAGTAATATCAGATATTATTCTAACTTTTCACTCAAACATAGCCTTTAAACCTATATGGACCTGCTTAGTAGTCGACTTTGATGCAGAACATTTTACTCTGCAAAACAAACCTTTGCTGCATACATGGTGGGCACACACTTGCCATGCGTGTAAATGTGTAAATGTGGTAACCAAACATTAAGATTTAAATACAAGATCACATATTTCAGACCCACTGTGATCTAAATTGGATGACTACATGAACAAAACAGAAATCAGATATCCAAATGCAGCCCCAATATTGCTCCAATTTAGGAAGAGTTGAAGGTGCACCTTATTGAAGATCACTAAATCACTGTGCATCAACCATCCACAAACCACCTACCTATCCTATTACTTCTTGAATATATGCTTGTCTTTGAACCTCTAGCGCCGTTGCCTTTTGGTTATGTTCGCTCTGTAGAAATACCCCATACACACATAAATAAAAATACATACCTACAATGTACCATTATCTATGTTGAATGGTATCCTTAAGGGTGTTAAAAGCACAATGAGCTGCGCTACGTAATAAAGACAGTTCTTTTGTTTATTTCTTTCATATGTCACATGTATAGGTATTACTATGTTTTTGGAAACCAATGTCATTATTATAAGATTAATGTTTCAATATTATGTTAGATGAAGATGTTATTATATTTCCAGTTTTCTCTTTTTTCCTTTCCTTTTTTCTTTCTCTTTTTTCTTTTCCCCCTTCTCTGTCTTTCTTTTTTTCTCCTACTTTTTCTTTTCTCCCTTTATTTTTCTTTTCTACTCCTTCTTCTGAAAAATTAAAAAACACAAAATGCTATTTTGTCTTTAGGTACATTTTTTATTATTGCTTTTCCTCTTTGGCTTATTTTTAGATTTAGATGGATTTATTACACTATTATTTTTGCCAAATTGTATAATCAGTTTGTTTATCTATTGCTTCTTGTTTTACATCCATTGTTACTTTTGTACC
Source organism: Triturus cristatus (assembly GCF_964204655.1). Lineage (NCBI taxonomy): Eukaryota > Metazoa > Chordata > Amphibia > Caudata > Salamandridae > Triturus > Triturus cristatus. Next base: position 316,418,199 of record NC_140586.1, on the reverse strand, counting down.
TATGCTTCTAATTACTTAATAAAGCTCTTTTAAACTTAAAAAAAAGCACAATGAGGTAAAAATGTATCTGATGTTTATAAAATGTTTCCACTGCCTGTCTATTTAGAACCTTTGCTAAGAACATCTTAACATGTAATCGTTTTTTCCGCTGTTTTCTTGTTTAACCCGTTCTGATTTTCTTTCAATATTTGTCCGCTTAGATACTGTATTACCCTTCTCTTACACCACTGTATAGTATTAATGCAATTGTTACACCCCTGTCCGTTTTGCAAGGTAGGTTTGGCAAAATATAATGTATAAATGATATAAAGCAGAAATAGATTATCCATTGTTTTTTTTTCATTGTCTACTAAAATGGAAAGTAATATTAAATACGTCTTTATTTCATGTACTGCTTTGCAAACCATGGCTGGTTTCGTGTACATGTCAACTTTCTTCTTAAATAAACACATTTGAAGTGGAGAGAGGAGTTGGCTTAACGGCTAGGGCGGTTGTCGTTGAATCTAGGGAACTGGGTTCAAATCTTGGCAACGACGCTGAACATCCTGTGATTCTGGGCAAATCACTTAACCTACCCGTCCCAAACAAAAAACAAGCATTGGCATAGCCAATAGGTCTCGCTTTTGGGACTTTATAAGTATTTAGTTATGCAGCACAATATCCTTGGTGCAACAACATCAACTGTTGCATGTCTAAAAACTTATAAGGTCCCAAAGGCGAGACCTATTGGCTATGCCAATGCTTGTTGATTCATGCCCCTGTCACAGAACCCAGGCGGCAGGTAAGAAACAAGAGTTAGAGCCAGCTTTGTGGGCATTTCAAATGGTTGTTGCCATATCAGCATTCCATACATTCTGTGAGTATGCCACCGAATACAATTCTGCAACTTTTTACCTATGTGCTGAGCGTCTCAGAACCCACAGAGCTGCATTGTGCTTTGCAAAAATGTTATGTTATGTTATGTTACTGGGTATTTGTTGAGTGCGCGGCTACTCCCATGAGTGTCCCGGCGCTAATCATAGGACCCGTAACAAGAAGCACTCAGTAGTCAGATACCATAGACACAGATCATAAAAACAGCAATGTTTTTAGTTTGTGACGAAAGCACAAAAGATCATTTTCCTGGCGTAGTTCAATGGGAAGATTATTCCACAGTGAGGAGACCAGTACCTGAAAGGTACGGTCTCCCCGTCGTGAGAGGTAGAACCTGGGAGTGTGGAGCAGTTAAGCAGAAGAGGACCGTAGCGTACGTGAAGGAACGTACTGTTGGCAACGAGCCCTTAAATAAGGTGCGCCGATGTTGTGAGAAGCCTTAAAGGCCAATACCAGTGCTTTAAAGAGTACCCTCTTACGCACTGGGAGCCAATGAAGTATTCTCAAGAGGGGGGTCATGTGGGTGCGTCGATCAGCAAGAAAAATCGCTCGGGCAGCAGCATTCTGAGCCACCTGGAGACGATTAAATAGATATTCAGGGAGACCCAGGTACAGAACATTCACATAATCGAGGCGGGACAGTATCAAGGCCTGCACGACTATCCTTCTGTGCGATTGAGAAAGCAGTGGTCAAAAAATTCGCATTATCCTAAGTAAGCCGAAGCATGTGCCTACTATCGATTGAACCTGGGCATTCATGGAGAGCTTACTATCCAGTTTCACCCCCAGGTTCTTAACCGTGGTAGCTAAGTCGGTGGGCGGCGGCATATTTGGTGGCCACCAATCACGCCAGTTATCATCTGGTGCGTCGCAAAAGAAGATCATTTCTGATTTATCAGAGTTGCATCTCAAGTTATTGGTGTTGAACCAGCTGAAGACTGCCGAGAGGCAGAGCTTGATGGTCTTCCCATCCAAGACTTCACCCTTGGCACATGTGAATAGCAATTGAGTGTCGTCTGCATAAGAGACGATTCTGGCGCCGAAGGATTCAACCAACAGAGCCAGAGGAGCCACATACACATTAAACAGTGTAGGGCTCAGGATGGAGCCTTGGGGGACTCCTACATTCATAGCTTGAATGCAGGCCTCAAATGGGGGGGACCAGACAGTTTGCTGTCGATTGGTTAGATAGGACCGAAACCATTGTAAGGCGATGCGCCCAATACCGCACCTCCAAAGACGATCGAGGAGAAGGTCATGGGGTACGTTATTGAAGGCTGCCGATAAATCGAGCAGGACCAACACTGCTCGCACGCCGTTATCCAAGGTGACTTTTATTGACTCTGAGACCTCAAGGAGAGCGGTTTCAGTGCTATAATTAGCACGGAAACCAGAGTGACTGGAATGTAGAATGTTATTTGATTCTACAAATTCTCAGAGGATTTGGTTAACATATTTCTCCAGAGTTTTGGATAGGGCAGGAAGCAGCGAGATGGGTCTGTAGTTACTAGCTGTCGAGGGGTCCGCGGAGGGTTTTTTTAAAAGGGGAAGAATTTTACCCAGTTTCCATCGCTTCGGGACAGTCCCCGTGGAAAGTGAAAGATTCAGTATCTTATTGACTGCTGGATTGATTACCTCAGCGATCGAGGCCAGGATTTTTGCGGGACAGGGGTCTGCTGGGGAGCCAGACTTAAGAGAGCGGAGAAGGTGAAGAGATTTCTCCAAAGGGATAGCAGGGATATGTAGTAGGCCGTTTATAGTGGGAGGCGGTTGCTGGAGTAGCCAGTCCAGCTTCGTGTCACAGTTGGGGCTTGCCGCTTCAAAGGAGGCTTGTAGAGAAGAAATTTTATTAAAGAAAAATAGGGCAATGTCATCAGTCCAAGCTTTGGTAGGAGTAAAGGGGTTTTTTAAGGAGTTAGGAGACGTAAAGTCTTTTACAACCCTAAAAAGTTCCGCACTTTTATTGCCTGCTTGTTCAATTTTCATGTTGAGGAAATTCCTTTTGCCTGTGCGAATTTTACAATAATATGCTTTTAATGCATTCTTATAGATTTGCTTAGCACAAGAGTCGTAGTCCTGACGCCATATCCTTTCTAGATATTTGCAGTGGCTCCTGTTTTCCTAAGGTCTTCAGTAAACCAGGGTGCAGTTGGTCTACCTCTATTGGCCACTCGAGTTTGGAGGGGGGCAATATTATTAACACAGGATTCAAGCCAGTTGTCCAGCGAGGATACATCAGCTGCTAGATTATCCTTAAATGAAAGGGGATGTATTTTCAGAAAGGTTCCTACGGCAGCCGGGGTCATAGATTTAAATGAACTGAAACTACTGGTGCGTGGTGCATAGGACTTGGCTGTAGTGACAAGTGATTTTTTAATGCTAAAAGTAAGTAAATAATGGTCTGACCAGGCTACAGGAAAGGGTGTGTCCATAACAATCAATTTATTAGAAAAGACTTGGTCTAATATGTGTCCCTTATCATGAGTAGACTGGGTAACATAAGGAGAGAGATTAAGCATGTTTAAGGAGTCGTGCAGTTTAATTGAGTCCAGATTATGAGGCACATCCATATGGATATTAAAATCCCCTAGAATTAAACAATGTTCATATTTGGCAACCAGGGGAGAAATGGCAAAATTCAGACCTTCTAAAAAGCCTTTAGCCAGCCCCGGCGGCCGGTAGATCAAGGCCCCAGCAATAGAATACTGTGGAGATATTTTAAGAAGGAAACTCATGCTTTCCGTATTTTCTAAATCCAAATTCGGGAGTATGGAGCAGGTAAGTGTATTTTTATAAATGATCGCGACTCCTCCTCCACGTCCCTCTGCACGATCACTCCTAACAATAAGGTTGTCCGTTGGAATGGCATTGGCAATAGTGGGGTTGGAGCCTTCGTGCAGCCATGTTTCAGTGAGAAATAACACGTCTGGTTTGGAGTCTGAGAGGAGATCCAGGATTTGATATTCATGTTGTTTTACAGAGCGTGTGTTTAAAAGCATCAATTTTAGATCATTATTAGTACGCTGACTCGATGATGCAGTTTGAAAAGATGTACGTTCACCTAGAGAGGGGTGGGTTGCAATAAACTGGAACAGGGTAAGGGACCAGTGGCATGCGTCACAACTCCATGCTTCCATGGGGCCTACCGAAAAAGAATGGGGACAACAGTTATCAGCCTTATTAAGAGTGTTAAGATCATCCATGGTGTACATGAGTCGGGGGTTAGGTTTGTTAGGAGGCATCTTACCTCTAGTATAGTATTCGGCAAGGTCCAGCGCGTCTGCTGCGCGCTAGCGCAGCGTGCCGTTTTATCCCCTCCATGGTTTGGAAGACTAGACCGCGCCTAGCCAAAATGGCGAGTCACAGTGAATTATATTCCCCACTTCCTGAATCCCTCTGTACACAGGTTAAAATTCCTTTCGAGAGGTCGAATTCGATTGAGTACAAGGTAAAAGCTTTTCTAAAATCAGGTGTAAAACTAAAGCAACCAAACAGTGTTTACAAAGATAAAAACATTCAGACAATTCCACAGAGGAGAAATGTGCAAATTAGCAAGATGTGCAAATTAGCAGGATGGCAGCAAGATCGGTAGTCATAAGCAACAGCGTGAGTAATCTTTTACGGGTCCGCGCGCGCTAGCGCAGCGTGCCGTTTTATCCCCTCCGTGGTTTGGAAGACTAGACCGCGCCTAGCCAAAATGGCGGGTCACAGTGAATTATATTCCCCACTTCCTGAATCCCTCTGTACACAGGTTAAAATTCCCTTCGAGAGGTCGAATTCGATTGAGTACAAGGTAAAAGCTTTTCTAAAATCAGGTGTAAAACTAAAGCAACCAAACAATGTTTACAAAGATAAAAACATTCAGACAATTCCACAGAGGAGAAATGTGCAAATTAGCAAGATGTGCAAATTAGCAGGATGGCAGCAAGATCGGTAGTCATAAGCAACAGCGTGAGTAATCTTTTACGGCCAATAAGGTACATGAGTACATTCCAAAGTTCGTCCCTAATGACAGCATCCGCCCTGCTTCGGTTTTTCTGTTTTAATCATGTTCAGAGTGATCTTTCCAGGTGTAATTGCATAAAATGAGTGACCCTGCCGGTACATGCAGGAAGCAGAGCAGTCGCCCTAACTTACTCAGCAGGATGGGATTAAAGAGGCAGTTTACAGAGGTGCGCAGTGTGTACACAGGGCAGTACACGGGGTAAGGTCCACTGTGGCTAGTCTGGCCAAGCAAAATCCAGGTAATTTGGAACACAGTCTCCAGTCCTGAACTTTTCACGAAGAAAGCACGTTTTCAAGGTGACTCTCACTAATTGGCAGAGGGGCTGGTGTTAATGGGCAAAATGGGCGTCGCCCTGCCCCTACCACTCTGAGGGGAGAGGCAAAAGGAGAATTTAGAAAATCATCACGCAGCTGAAAATAAAATACTACTTGCTGCTCTCTTATTTTTTATGGGCAGCTGTGATTAACTTTGTAGATGTCCTTCTCCTGCTGTGCATGTGCCTGCTGGGCGAGTTATTCTTCGACCTGCAGGCACAAGCTACAGCTGTGACATCAGGGCAGAGGGTGTGCCGATTTTCAATGCCCTGAATAAGGTTGGAATTCGGGCGCTTTCACAATGGCCCTGGGAGGAGTTCACAGAACTCCATTCATTTCAATGGCAGGGGGCGGGGCAGGCCGAGCAGGAGAACGAGGTAATGGGTGTTAACATTTTAAACTCATCACAAGTAGGGGGCGGGCTGTAGGAGGGGTGCAGCTGGATTCTCCCTTCATTCCTCCTGCATCATGTGCTTTCACTTTTAGAAAGGTTACTTATCTAGCTGAGCCTGAGGCCTTTCTCTGTGGACACCTCTCTCATCTTGTGCGACACACAGGCCCAAAAGAATACAGGTTGGCAGCTATGTTTTCTTTAAGCTGCTATTACGTGAGCCCCCTGGCTACATTAGAGAGTTCAGCTATTTTTAGCTACATAGATATGGCGCCAAGAGCCCAAGACTCGAATAGCGCGTAGTGCTTTTTTATCCTCTCGAAATTTTTCCGTCTCCTGCCTTCCTAGTGAGTTAGGGATCCGGAGTCAGGTTGATGGGTTTGTAATCAGCTGAGGTTGTTTGTCGGGATGTGTCACTGCCGAGTGGAGCTTCAATATGGAGGATGCACATGTCTGTGAGCCAGGGTTGTATCGTGAAAGTAAGACTCCAGAGAAGGGGTGACACGTGGAGTGATAGAAAAAAGCCGCACAGCCTTTATGGTAATGTTGGAGTAATTAATTCCATGTTTCTTTTGCCACGTAGGTACAATTTCAGTTTAATTTAGGAAAGTTCCTTTCAGGCTACTTTATCTGTTTGACTTGAACGTCGTTTCATCTCCTGCACAGCCCCCCCCCCGTCGTGTGTGTCAACCCGGGATGAGACAGCTTCCCGGGCGCACACAGCCGCACTCGAGTACTTCACAGGTCTTTAAAAGACCGTTTACGTATTAACAATACTTTGATGTTTTTCACCCCTTCTTAGAGCCCCTGCAGCTCGAATCAGCATTTAGCTTGAAGAATCCATCCCCGCCCCCTCCCCGGAATTTGGCTCTAGTTGCGCCTCTGGTGGTAGATGTGCATTTGACTGCACTGGCCTAAACGCACTCATTGATACTACGTCTGCTAATGCCACATATTTTCCACACAATTAATTGCCCAACATGCATCATACACATTTTAAAATTAAAATTGCTTTTAATTCACGGTCTGGACACCCACGTGCTTGCTGTCTTACTCTACTGCAGGTGCTTCACAACAGACGAGAACTTCACCCTGCTCCATTCCCCCTCTCTCTCCCTCACCCCACACACACGTCCAGGTTAGGCTGAGTTATGGACGCATTTGGGTGGCACATGCTTTGTGGGAAGAGAGTAGACAAAAACCTCCGTTTGCTAGTCTTTAGTGCTGCACAGTAGGCCTGGGCGAAAATTTCGTTCCGTTCGCGGAAATTGCGATAATTTGACATTTTTGCGTTCCGCGGAGAGCGCGAAAATGTCAAAATTTCCGATTTCCCCAGCTTGCCGATAATTTGTTTCTTGCTCGCGCTGTAAAATAATACATTCTCGCGCGCGCGCGATCGCCTTACCTGAATCCCTGCGTTCGCCGACAAGTTTTCTTGATCCGGTCGCGTTCTCCATGAGATGTTGTATTGTTTTTAGCCATTTGCGCTGTCTCGCGACAGTTCGCGCCCGCAGTGACGTCATGCGTCGCGCGATCACGTCTTTCTTCTCGCGATCATGCACCGCGAGACAACTCAAAACAAGATGGCCGCGCCCGCAAGCAACCACATGGGTAAGTTGGCGACCCGCAACCATGCAGAAATTCTAGCGAACATGTGGGAAAAAAACTTCCGCATCTTCGCGATATTTCCGCTTGTTTGCGATAATTTTAAACATTTTCGCGATAATTTGCGAAAGTTAATTTCGCAAATTCCGCCCACCCCTACTGCACAGTCGACCTCTCCGCATATTAATTATAGCGCTGCGCATTAATGAGCACTGAGTGCAGCTTATTACAAAAGATAACGCGGAAAAGATTATGACCGGCTTGTCACTCGTGCCTGCCTTTTATCTACATGTTTTGGGTGTGAATCTTTTCTCGGTTTACCTCGTTGCTTGCTGGGACATTAAGTCCAAGCTTTACTAGATTCCTTTGGAAAATGAAACTGGAAGAACTGCAAGCCCCAGAAAGGCACTCCCTGGGAATCATAACACTTTCCTGTGCACTGGCGTACACCATCAGAGCATCGAAGTAAGGGCAGTGCGATCAGCTGTTCCTAAGTGACTGGAGCCGAGGGACACAGCAGGAGGCGTAGGATGGGCGCAGAGGAGCTAGGCATCAAGCTTCCCTAGACCCTGCTGGTAAGGAGGATTCCTGGGAGGGAGAGGAGCGCAGGCAGGGAAGGCCAAACAGCAAAAAGCAATCCAGAGGGTGAACAATAGGCAGCCCCCTGTGTCTCCAGTGTTCACCTTAGTGTCACTCTGTAACCCCTATCCATTCTGTGTGCACTTGCACTGGCTGTGGAGTCCGTGGACCTCTTTTGTACACCAAGCAGGCCCAGGCCTCCCCGGTATTTTCTACAGAACCCACAGGAAGGCCATGAGCCCCATGTAAACACCTTAACCTTCAATACTTCGCCTATTGGCATCCTGTATAATCTTTTTAAATGTCAGGCTGTATGTAACCTCCTCCCCTTCTCTGTGCACACTGCTATCCTATATAAACCCCAAGCCATCGATAATCTCTGAGCCTCCTTTGTACACTGTGACTTGCAAACCCCGAGCCTCCTTGTACTGTACACAGTTACACTGTGACTGGCCTCCTCAGTAAGCAGTAGCTGGATCTCCGGGGTCCCACGATACCCTTCCATTTCTGGTGATTACAACAGTTTTAAGATCTTCTTAGAATTTCTTTTTTGCACAAATGGGTGTAATTTCTGATATTTATATGTTTCCCTTATCTTCATTGCTTGTTTTTGCTCCAGAGAAAGTGTCACTCATAGTCGTTAAATGTCACTCATAATTTCACTGAAATTATGAAATTGTCACACATAGCAATCTGAAACCTTGGCAGCTATGCACAGCCTGTGTTTTTCTGTTTCGGCAGTCCACACCCTATGCTTGTGTCTTGTTGTAGTGTTCATCCCATGTCTGTCTCTGCAGAGCACATCGCGACCCTTTCTGTAGCGTGGCAGCCGGTACCTGTCTCTTGTGACTTGTATTATAAGAAGGGGCTTAAAAATCCTAGGCTGCAAAGTGACGATATAAAATAAAACCGAGAGGGGGAATCACAATTAGGGCCTTTGTGGACCCCAGGGGCGCACAAACACTGAACATGGCAAAGATCCACCCCAGGACAGCACAATCTGCAGATCAGCACTGAGGCAGCTGAAATATAACAAGTGTGGGTTTGGAAAAATGGCAATTGAAAGTAAAAGCAGGTTCTAGTTTTAAAAAAGTGAAATTCAAACGCAGAACAGATGCATTAGGTACATGTTTTACTGTGAGCTGACAGCAGATATTGTGACCCCTCTCCCAAAGGCGTGTTTTTAAACCAAGTCACATTTTAGCTATATTTCAGAAAAACTTTAAAAAATGTTTACAAATAAAAGCAGAGCTAAAAATGTTTTTTTTCCAATTGTATTAGTTCGTGGCTGAACATTTGGAAAAACAGAATTATTCTGTGGTTTCCTGTTATGATTTACATCTCAAGCAATAAAGCTACATAGAGATTCAAATTTAATGCAGATGCCCCTGTGGCTCTGAAAAAAAAGGCCATCAGCCTGGGCATTGAACAAAGGAATCACTTGTCCATGGTGAGACATCAGGGCGAAGCAGGAGGCGGTTTGATAAGCAGCATGAAAGTAATAGCAGCATTTCTAAAATAACGTTCACCAACCTAATCATGTTCTCAAATGTGTGCATCCGCAGTAAAGTAAAATGCAGAGATAAATCTTCACAGAGCAGGAAACATGCAGCATTCTTAAAAAAATAAAATTAAAAAAAAGACATTCAAGTCACCGTATTCCATTTGTGGCATTATTCAGGAGGATGCGCTGCATGTTAAAATATTATTTGTATGTTTTACAATATCAACGAGTAATTTCAAGTCTATTTCCTTAAGTAGAAGATACAATTTTTTTTTAAAAAACAGTTAAAAGCGGCATTGGAACATAGGAAATGCACACTTTGTAAAATGGTAACACTAGATAATTCCTGAGCGACGTATCTCCATCACCTCTATAGCTCATAAAAATTGGCAATTTCTTAAATGATAAATAATTCAGTCGTGTTGCGTTATTAACCATCCTGCTTCCTCAAATTTGCTTGAAAATGCACCATTTGCCCACTCTTTTTTTAAAATGTTCTCCCCTCGAACCCTCCGTAGGTTGTAGGGGCTCGCTTGCTACGCTCGCTCGCCACAGGGCAGTACAACATTCATTTTACACCACACCACTTTCAAATGTCACCAGCCGCCCCTGCTAATTGGTTCAATGAAAGTAAAGCAAGACTACAAGACCCAGAGTTCACTGGTTTATCTCACAAACGTTTAGGATTGGAAACACTCCACAATGACATGAAGATAGTGGTCACCCTATACCAGTGGTTTCATTGGATGTGAGAAAGAAGGTCCATGGTCATCTTTTGAAAAATAAAATTATTTCTTCTTAGCATTAGTCAGCCTTATTGCTTATTAAATGTAAATCCCTTATGATGAACCGTGCAGTCTGATAGAGCGGGCCAGAGGGTTGGCATCCATACTATTGTTTTCTGTACTCCAAAGTATGTGAACTCTGCAATGCTTCAACAACAAATGAGAAATGACTGAGTGTGCGGTTGTAAACCGATGTGCCGTTTCCTGCAGTAGTCTACCGTGTCTTTGAATATGTGCAGTGATACAGAGGAACTAAGTACCCATGGGAGAAGTAAACATAATGCCACAAAGAGCAAAACCTCTCCACGGACACCCCTGTGAATGGTACTCTGCAGTGAGTCCCTAGGCCCAGTGACCAAAGCAGTGGGATGTCGTATACGTCCACTGGCACGGTGATCAAGGCAAAGGGGTGCAGTTTGTGTCCCTTGGCACAGTGACCAAAGAAGTGAAGTGCTGCATGAGTCCATGTGCATAGTGTTCAAAACAGTAGGGTTATGTAGGAGACCATAGGCAAATTGGCCAAAGCCGTGGGGTGTAGTATGAGTCCACTGACCAATGCACTGGGGTGTAGTGTCTTTCCACAGGTCCAATGGCCAAAACATTGAGTTTGAGTCAATAGGCTCAGTGACTAAAGCAGTGGGCTGTAGTATGAGTCCATAGGCACAGTGACCAAAGCAATAGGGTGCAGTTTGTGCCCAAAGGCACACTGACCAAAGTAAAAGTGTTCACTTTGTGTCCATAGGCACAGTGATCGAAGCAGAGAATAGTTGTATGAGTCCAAATGTACAGTGACCAAAGTAAATATGGTGTATGAGTCCACAGGCACATTAACCACAGAAGTGGGCAGTAGCATCTGTCCGTAGGCACAGTGTCCAAAGCACTGGGGTGCACTTTGAGTCCATAGCCACTGTGACCAAAGCAGTAGTGTGTATGAGTCAATAGGCAAAGTGGCCAAAACAGCAGTGTGTGTCAACATGCACAGTGACCAAATCTGTGGATTGTGGTATGAATCCCTAGGGCACAAAAAGCAGAGCAGCAGGGAACACTCTGAGTCACTAGGAGCAACAGCAAAGAATCTACATCTTACAATATGAAGGAAATTACGAGTCGAAAACATGGGCTATAAACGTGTACACTTCCGGAGGAGCAAATCAGCCGCCATTGGTTAGCTCGCCTGGGCCAATCCAGAAGCATTTCAGAACGAATCCACACCTACTCATCAAGCGGAAGAAGCAGCGCGACCCCTCTCATTAGTAAAACACCTGAATGAGGGTCTGGACATACGCAGTGATCCTCAGGGTCGCTGGCCACGCATTACCTCTTCAGGAGTGTGTAGCAAGCGTGTCCACCAGAGGACAGCACATGGAGTCATTTGCTGTGAACGGCGGTTGGATGTAAGGTATTACGAGGGGAGACGATTTGCTAATACTTTTGAGGCAGTTTGACACATTGACACAAAGCTTGAGATACCACATTTGGGCATTATGTGTGCTCAAACTATTTGACCCCTCTCTTTAACTGTGCAGTGTGCTATTCCGTGCACGCAGAGCACGCAGCATACAGCCAAAGGCCGGGTGTAACTTTTTTGGGGGCGGCCAGGGGTGGAGCACAGTGCCTGGGCCATTCATTGCACAATGCACCTCACCTCTTTACCGGGCTTGGCAAATACCGAGCCATAAACTTTGCCACATAATTTGAGAATTCAGAGAAAAGACACGCGCCCTGCTGACCTGAGCCTACAATTCGAACAGTGCAAGGACAGTCCTGCCACTGGTGGGTACTCTCACTCGGTGTGGTAGTGGCGTCCATTGTTCTGAGTAAATGATGGTTTCAAAGAGATGTTCTGTGACCAGAATAGGTGTCTGCTGAGTGACGACCGAAGGACAAACATTCACAAAGGTCTCGTTTGTCAATGCAATTACCCAAACATTTAGCTTGGTCAATGCTTTCCCCCCGAATCTGTTTGGCATTGGGAAAACGTAAAATATGCTTTTTGCCAATGTAGAACAGCATCGGGAATAAAGCAATACAAGCATTTGCATAGCCAATAGGTTTCGCCTTTGGGACCTTATAAGTGTTTAGCCATGCAACAGTTGCATAACTAAATACTTATAAGGTCCCAAAAGCGAGACCTATTGGCTATGCCAAGTGGCCGCGAAAGTGATCGCAATCGTGATCAAACATCAAAGCGGCCATGCGGCCGCGAAAGTGAAAGTAAGCTCGGTCGAGCTCGGCACGCGTGCCCGCGCACATGCATTGTAGCTCTAGGCTGGCCTGGTAGCACTTTTTGGAGCCCTCACAAAATGTCTCGCCAGACCAGCGCATGCACTGGGTCAGGCGAGACCTAATGAATGTGTCCTCATGTAACGCAACTGGTGCTATGTAAAGCGCTCTGATACCTGATTCGGGTCAAGTTCGCGCTATATAAAACTCTGTAAAAAAAAAATGTAAAAAACAGAAAATATCCCTAAATTGATACTAAAGAGGTAGAATTGTCATGTTAGAAAAGAATATAGTGGGTTTTATACAAAATCATAGTTTGGTTCCAGACTCTGGTGCTTTAAGAATTTTAAACATGCTCAATTGGTTGGAATGGCTATCTCGGGGAGAGGGTAACCATAAAAAGAGGATAGAATAGAGTTTCAAGTGCCAAGTACCTCAGACTAGGTAGTTTCTCTAGAGAGCTTGACGGGCCAAAGGCCACTGCTTGGCCTCACCTCTAACTCTTCAGACCTGTCTCTCCAATAAATGAGAAGAATAGCAAGTGCCACTTTTTTCTGGTTAGCTATGGCAATATCTTCTGCCATGGCCCTGCCTTCTTAGCCATGATCACTCCTACAGATTTTTTGTTGAATTTGCAGGCTTTTCACACTGCATGAAAATTCTAGCATAGAATGAAAATCTGAGGAAAATTTGAAAATATCCACAATTTATGAGAACTTTCTAAAATTTTAAATGTCCAAAATCAGCAGGAAATTTCTAAAATATCCAAAATCTGGTTGGCATCAATAAGTCTGTGTTATCTACAGAACATGTCTGCCACAGATTTGGACTGCGAGTAAGTTTGAGATATATTGTGGCATTAAAACTGTTTTGTCGAAATGGTTGGTCAAAGAAACTAGAATATGAAAATAGATTTTGTTTAATAGGATTAAAAAAAGGATTGTGTCTGTTACCCTTCTTTCCTTGCTGATCAGAATTGTTCATTTCGTGCAGGCTCCAAATTTAGCGCCAATTTAATTACACTTACTTTGGGGCATATCAACAACAACCGGCGATAATTATCTCTAAGCGCACTTAGCGCTAGGATAATTATCGCCGGCTAGCGTGAATTTTTATCGCTGAGATAGCGTGCTATTAGCAACGCTTATCTCAATAGTGATAAAAATCCTCACGCTAACAGGCTAACGTGAGATTATCGCTGGAAACCCAGCGATAATCTCACGTTACCTTGTTGATAGGGACAGGCAGACTTAGCCATGATATCCTCCTTCCATAGAATATCATGGTTAAGTCAGAAAAATACCAGACGTAAAAAAGCAGCGTTAATCGCGGTTAGCGCTGCTTTTTTTGTCTCTAACAGGGTTAGCGACATTCTTGATAATAGGAGAAATGTCGCTTAGCGACATTTCTCCTATTATTTTACTCTGGCACGCCCCCTTTGCATCTCATTAGAGATGCAAGGGGAAGCGTAGAGTAAAAGGGTGCTAACATGCAAATTTGCATGTTAGCACCCTGTTGTTGATAGGGTGCTAGTTTTATCTCTCCTTTTTTGGCTTTTAAAGCCAAAAAAGCAGAGATAAAGCCCTTGTTGATATGCCCCATATATGCCCACAACCTCCAAATTGCCAATCTTCATGGTCAAAGGTTGTGACATGTCTTTCCGCTAGGATGTCATTGAGAGGAGGTGAATTTTATGGCACTTTGGTGTGATGTCATGTATCCTTATGATACTTTCTAGCAAAATAGCGCCACTGATGGTGCACAGAATTAAAGTGAAAGAAACTTGAGCATACTTCGTGAAACATTTCTCATATTATTTAGAGCTTTAGCTAAGTATGGCCAAGATACATCTCGTAAATCTGTACTAACAAAGAAAAGTTCAAAGACTAAATATGTGGACATGGTGGAAATTGCAAGCACATGCTTTGGCTCTGTCTGAAGACAAGGGGGGTTTATTTACAAGCCCCTTGCGCCACAGTTACGTCACTTTTTCACATATTAAAAGGGACGCACCGGTGGCGCAAGGGGCTTGTAAATATGCCCCTTAATATCATCTCACAAAAATCTAGCGCAAGAGACATGGTGATTTAAGAAAGCCACAAGAGAAAGGATGAATAATTTACGGAAGTATTCGTGCTACCTACGCATCTATTTGTGCAAAAATAGAAATGTCAACTTTCTTGGAAACGCTGCACGAGGAGCACAACAGGCTGAAGAAATTTAAAGACATACACAGCTCCTTCGAAAAACCAGGAGCGGATAAACATTCAAAATATTTGATTCAACACCCGTCCCTACACAGGACACCCCCACTGCGAGTGCCCCTGAAGCCCATAAAACAATTATAGCGAGTTTTGAATCTAATAGTTTTGGTTAATCAGTGATTTGGTACCAGGTATTTTATGACACGTGGTTTTATCTCCATTTAAAATTTTAAATAGGCTGAACTGTCTAAAAAAATATTTCATACTAAACACACAAAAAAGCGGGAGCGTGTGGAAGCTGTGCATCAAGTGACCTTGTGGCAATCCAGCTGCATCTGCACCAAGAGAAGAGGGCCTGTAGGAAGGAAAGCCCCGCACTGATGGCAATCTGTGATCCCCTTCCATCTTTCCCTTTTCTAGAATGTTCTGTGACTTTTTACCTCAGCCGCTTCGACACCTTGGCGTTGCAATGGTGCCAGGGGTCCTTGTGAAAACAAGATAAATGGGCCCCTTGGCAGCTAGGTGGGTAGTGAAATACATAAATAATTAGGGTGGCGTGGGCCCATCAGGCCTGTGGGCCCTGGTGCCACTGCAACTGATGTACCATTCATTGCTATGTCGCTGACCTAGCAGTTCTCTGAGGGTGCTCCTAGATGTTAGTGAAACACGAGGCAGCACTGCATATGGGGGTACCAAAAAGGTAGCGTAGCACCTGTTCCTCAAAATATAGTAGGGTGTATGGATGGGGCGGAATCTTTTGAGAAGGGACTCAAGCTTTTTAACTACACCCCTAGGAGTTGGTCTACTGACCATCTCTATGCAAAATCAACATAACTCGGGGCCTTCACCCCCTCCCCCCATGTGTACTGTGAGACATGCATGTTGTGTTTGTGATACATGCTTGAGTGCGTCTGACAGAAACCCTCCGCCAGGACACAGTGATTGCAGTACAAGATGGAGGTCTCCCCTCCAGAATTTCTTTGTGTACATCACAACACTGGTACAGCTTTTCCCCTGTGCACATCTGAGGTGGTTAATGGGATCCAGATCAGATTCACATCCTGGAGGGCTAGATATCTGTTTGAGAACAAAATGTATTTATTTATTTCAGGTTATTTCTAGAGTGCAAACACTCATCCACACAGGGATATCACAGTGCTAGATCACTTTGAGCCCTAAAACTGAAACACTTGCCCTTAAGAGGAGAATAGCCAGGCCTTTAACCTTTTCCCAAACTTCGCATGGTCTGAGGACGGATGAAGATCAAGGGGCAGTAAGTCAGTGGCGGATGGTGAACATTTAAAGTAGTAAGGCACACAATCATACAGTGAAGTACAGGACCCCTTCCAAGGAGTGCCAGCAGTATGGAGGGAGATTCCCCAGAAAAATGTGGAAGAGATGTCAGGGTGAAAAATGGGCAAAAGGACAGTTTATGGTGGCAGGAAAAGGGTGAAAATGGTCCAAGGATAAAGAAGAGGGCAGTGTGCTGCATTAAAAAGAGGGAGTGTGCCTTCAAATTACTGTAGAAACTGAAGGAACTGAATGAAAGGTATGAAAGATATTGACAAAGGTAGAGAGAAGAGATACAACTCAGTATGAAACAAGCATTTGCAATGCAATCGGTCTCGCATTTGTGAAAGTTAGAGCCATTTGTCTTTTAAATGATAATGTTTTTTACGTATGTTTACTTGTTTGTAGTGGAATGGATGTATGTTGTTTGTAGTGATATTATGTTGTTTGTATTGAAATTGCGTGTGGTGGAATTGTGTGGCATTTCGCGAATTTGTGTGTGTGTGGAATTATGTTGTACGGTGAATAGATAGTAATTTTCAGAGGATCAGGCAGTTTGTGTATGAATCACCTGTGTAGGAGGTGTATGGGAGGAGTGTGCAATGTGGAGACAGGGCAATCTCATGGGCAGCTGGAAGGAGCGTTGAACACTCTGCTTCTGCCCTAGGAGGGATTAGAGAGGGGGCCAGGTTGCGCTCGTGCCTGCCGCCCCTTATGGACCCAAATTGATTTTACTAGGTGCAGATTCACACCTGGTAATATCAAATGCTGCTTTTTCGCACTTGACAATATTGGATGCTTCAACACTGGTCCTTTTGTGATCGGAAACAGGAGTGGGAGGGTGTACCCCTTCGCTGTGTATGTAATGGGGCACCCAGGAGTGTTGATGCAGTAAATGTCAAATGCAGTAAAGGGCTACTGGAAAATTGATTGAGAGGTGCTTGAGAGACAAGCAAATACGTCATTGTGTTGATTAAGTAGAGGAGGGTAGATATTATCAAAACAATTAAATACATCAAGGCTGTGAATCCTGTGGACGAGATGGAATAAGAGAAGAATATGAATATCTTGAAGGTATACAGCAGAAGAGGAGAATGTGAGATTAGAGCAGAGGTCTTCAAACTTTTGTTGGCCGAGCCCCCCCATCTAAACCTTTACACGTCGAGCCCCCCCACCACCACCTGATAAAAAAGTTCTGGAAGCTGGTACTCTGCATCATTGATGGCCCTTTCCTTCTGCAGAGCCCAGTTTGTATAGGGCAAATGATATTAAATAAAGTAAGAGTGTTTAGTAAACTGAAGTTTTTGTAGTACATGTGGTTATTCTAAAGTTCAAACAAAAAGAAAACAATTAGCACAAAAAATGTCATTGGTGCTTTATTTTTCACATAAAACACAAAATTTAGGATAGATTAGCAAAAACACTCCCAAAACTCAGGTGTGGGAGTGCATGTTTTTCTCCACAGAGACAATGTGTGGATGGATTCTTGCTTCTGCCATCCTTAGGTTGTGCTCCACTTCCAGTCTTGAGCAGTGCCTGGAAACGGGAGTGCTCACAAAATGTTGTAATATATTTTTTTCAGTTTTATATAGCGTGAACATGACCCAAAGGTATTGGAGTGCTTTGCAGGAGCATCTTTTACATTACACAAGCACACATTCATTTTTTGTAAGCACAGGGAGATTTAGTGATTTGCCCAGAATCACAGGATGTTGAGCAGACATCAAAAATTGAACCTGGCTCCCCAACTCCACAGTCTTCAGCTCTGGCTGTTTCGCCACATCCTTGCCCCTATACAAGATTTCAGAAAAAGAAGTTCCACAAAACATGCTTTCTTACACAATTAAAAAATCCATGATTATGTGGAGTATGGCCAGGTGTTGCCATGTCAGTAGGAGGCCAGCCACTGTTTTCCAAGAAGGCCTAGGGGACATTTACATCATACACATGTGATATAAGTGATTCAAAAGGATATATACATCTTTATTCTCTAGCAGCATCAAGAGTCAATTTGTTCGCTTAGTTGGCTTATTCAGAAGATCGCCTTACAAAGCTTCAGAAATAACTGCACAAGAAAACATTTAAATTTGGTTTATGAAAGAAGCGAGGACAGATGGTAAGCATACTTGACAATATTTGTTATATTCGGCTTGTGGACTCCGCTCTAGGGATTGGAACATGTTAAACAAGCACCAATGACTTTAATCAAGGTCAAATTCATTTTTCATAAGTCACTGGTAAATTAAGTGAATTTGTCCAGGATCACAAGATGTTGAGCCGATACCAGGACTCGAACCCAAGTCCCCAGAACCTAAGTCAGCACCTATGGCATTAATGCCAAATCCGCTCCTCCTTGAAACATCCAACGTTCCCACTAGTATTGGGATGAAGGGGAACGGAGCGAAGCTTTAATAAAAAAAAATACAAAAAGCTCTTCACTCTTACCTGCCAGAGAATGGAATCTTCAGGAAGGTTACAGCCGTTGTAAACTCCTTGCAGTGAAACGTACTTCCGACATGGGAAGCAACATGGGGCGCAACTAGACCTGAACTTCGAGGGGGTGGGGGGGCAAAGACTCCCAGCCAGGGCTGGCCCTAACACTGATCGCTTCAGCACATGTTGCAGCAGAAAGCCACGCTTCCGGATTTAGACGTCACATGGATCGAGGAGAGCTCCAGTGGGCAGTCTCCCCTGTGAGCTGTCCCATTTCAATCTCTGCCCTCCCTGCAATGTTTCAACACTCACCTCCACACAGACATAGCTGAAGAGCATGGGTACGTGAGGCAGGACACCACAGTAAGATATGTTATGGACATGGATTTTGTCATGAGTGAATTGACAGTACCTGAATCGGTGGTGGCAGCCATGTCAAAGGCCTTAAAAAAACATACAGGACCTCCTGTCTGACCAGTTTTGACTTGCAAAGGGTCGCAGTTCGGACACACCCTGTGGGCGCAGGCGGTTCCCCAAAGTGTGGATCAGAGTTAAGAGAAATACGGAACAAAGGCATACTCTGTTGACAAGTTGCAGTTGTGAAGACCAGAGGGATGAGGTAGCTGCTGGGCCCAGTGGTGTATTTTGACCAGAGAAGGGGTGCCGCCCATAAAGGGGCTTCTGCAGTGGTCGAAGTGAGGGGAAAAAAGTAGGGGAACTGTGGGCGGAGAACCAGAGGGCGAGAATAACCCAAGGATTGAATCAGTGGGCAGAGCCGGAGGTGGGGCCAGAATGCGCAAACATCCCAATTTTTTATATTTGTTTGGAATTTCACTGCCCAGTTTAATCAACCAATGGATACACATGATTATTTAAGGTTTTAATGAGTTATTGACATTAAAACACATTCACAAAGTGGGATATGCTTCTAATCACAGAATGTCCCTAATACGAGAAAATGTGGAAGCACAAGCTATTTGTCACCGAGCCATGGAGTTTGTCATCAGCACTTCTCCCTTTTTCCACAACAGCAGTTCAAACATAAATGGCAAAATATCCTTGTTTGCAAATGTTTTCTATATAATCATGGCTCTGCCATATTTGCCTCATAATGCAAGATCTGCAGCATGATCTGACCATTTAAACTAATAAACTGTTTATAGCTCAAACGTATCAAAAGTTAATATAAAATGTGACTTGTTTTGCTGCCGAGTAGATGGCTTGTTGCAAAGGTTGACTGACCTTTCTCACTGTTGCATTTGTATGTTACACTGGTACTAATAAGGCAACATCTTTCCAAAGACTGTTAGCATGTGAACACATGTCAAAATAATAAAGTGTCAGAAAATATACTGCATTACGCGGCGGCCTTTTTTTAAATGCATAGATTAGTCAACACTGCGGCATAATTTTGTCCTCCTTTGCTGCATAATTAATTCCAGTGGCCCCACAGCAAGCAGTACATGTTAAAAGTGCTTGTGAATGAAGCAGACTGTGAAGTTTGTGAACTTAGTTTGGTGTGCGTGCAAATCCTGCATTGCCCATCCCTGGTGAGTTGCAGCTAATACTGCTGAAACAAGGCCAATGGAGGTACCTATGGGTGAGGCAGACTGGCCTCAAGGGCAGGGCCGGCCTTTGCACTGGTGGTGCCCTGTGCATTAATGTTTTTAATTGCCCCCTTAATGACCACATCTGCCATGGATTCCCTCACTACCACCCTTTAACAGTGCCCCTCAAGTCTCCATAACCACAATCTCTCTGATGCATTTAATTTGATTTACAGCGCCGCTCATACCAGTGTAGGGTGTCAGAGCAGTTTACATCCCACACATTACTCAGAGACAATCAATATGTGTGTAAATCACTGTATAGAAAATGTTACATAAGATTAAGGACTACAAGTTGTAGGAGTCACATGACACCCATACTAGTAGGCCATATAGGTTAATAGTGATTGGTCTGGAGAAACACAAGCTAAGAATTTAAAACGTAATACCATACTGCCCCACTGAGAAAAACTCACACTGCCTTCAACTACAACCCAATTGCTGCCAACTATAACACCTGGATGAGGCTCAATTTAAATGACGCAATAGACAAGAGCAATATGCAGCCTACAAAAAAAGTAACAACATCCTGGAAAAAGCAAACACTGATAGGGAATGTAAAATTTAGCAAGCCATGTGAAATTTAAGCAGGAACAGCATGGTTACCTTAACGCTTTTACACTCACTATTCAGAAATCAGTGAGTTCTTTTGCCTCAAAAGACAAGACTACAGGGCCCTGAATGAACCCATTTCAATGTCCATTGCTTATATCCTTACAAAACGTAAGCAGTATGGTAAAAAGACCACATCCCTGGACGCAGAGCCGCAGTACACATTTTGTTTTCCAATCCGCACTTTGCAGTGCCTCCAGGATTGGTGCACTAGTTGCAAGTCCAGGGAAAACAAAGGCAAGAAAACAAAAATAGTGCTTCACTGGCAAACTCTGTAAGAGTGGCGCTAATGTGCTTGGGTGTGAATAAAATCAATCTGGCCAGTTTGCTACCACTCTGTCTTAGTTTATTTAGTTATGTTTCATATTTTTAACCTTTTATTCCAGATGCTGCACTTTGGAATTAAAATACGACATATCCAGCAAAAATGATTTTCTTTTTTGGATCCATTTCACAGTGGAGCAAATAAAAGAAAGGAGAGGAAATAGAGTGAGAACCCCATCTTGAAGTCACGTTTTCAGTAAGAGACAGCTTCCGGGCACACACACAGACAGTTTTGGAGCTGCCAGCCGCACCCGAGTACTTCACAGGTCTTTAAAAGACCATTTACGCGTTTATGAGGCTTTGTCTTTTCCCCCCCTTCTTAGAGCCCCTGCATCTCCACTCTTCCTATTGCTGGAAGAATTAACCCCCCTTCCACTCCCCACCACCTCTGAAATCGTTGCGCCTCTGGCCTTTAAAGACCTGTGACTCCAGATACTCTCCGAAGCTGCAGCGCCCGGGCTGGCTGCCTGGCAGGACTGGCGCCTCAAAGCAACAATAGAAGGTGAAGAGCGCGCCCCCCCTGGAGGGATGCTGCGCCCCCCCAGGGGGGCGCGCTCCACAGTTTGAAGACCTATGGATTAGAGGGACATGTGTATACAGCAGAGAAAGGAGGAGGGAGATGAGAGAATTATTTAAATACTAGTATTGTACACCATGACAATTTCTTGCCGCAAGAAATATTTTGGTTCAATATCATGTACACTATTATCATTTACTAAATATTGCTGCTGATCTATGCCTGCTTGCAATGCATGTGTCTATAAAGCTAGGGGCTTGTTGTACCTTATGGAGTCATGTTTCGTTTTTATTTGTGCTCTCATTACTATAATTTTAAAATCAATAAAGTTATGTGCTTTTAAGTACACAGGAGGTTTAAGTACCTCAAGACTATTGTTATGGTAGACGAGAGGGAGATAACTGGTTGAAAGTGTGAAACACAATGAGTCTACCCTTACTCCCCAGCCCCTCTGCCCGTTATTCCCCTTTCTCCGTTTGAACCATACCTGTTATGGCCTGTGGTGTGCATGATGTTTGTTACAGAAGCCACCTTAGTAGGTCCATTTACAGGACGTTTTTTTGTCAAGATATGTTATGGGGACAGTGAGCAAGGAACACATAATCATATTAGAATGGTCACATGTGCAAAAGTTTCTATTTTTAAAAGTTTTATTTCATCAAAACAAAATGTTTTTATTTTACTGATCCCTCATGCGAATGAGTATTTTTGTATTTCTTAAACCGTTTTATTTTACTCTTTTATTGCCCATAAAACGTGTTGTTTTGTAAAAGTTGCCCTTCTCCCCAGGTCTAATAAAAATGGTGCTGTTATAAATAATTTAACAAACCACATAAAAGCTGTGCTTGAAGAATTGTGAACGAAATGCCCTTTTACTGACATTGTCTGCTTCCAGTGGGCATAAGAATGAAAAAGATGTGTTAATTACGAGATGTCACAGAAAGGATTGCTCATACAATGTTGCACACAACTGTGGTGCTTTGACGCTGGAGTGGCCCCCGGTTCCTTAATCTGTCTGTTCTCAATGCCTGGTAATGCTGAAAGAACAGGGAAGTTAATCCGGGAGAGAACAAAAAGTGTAAGACAAAGAGATGAGCCAGATGCTGCCCCTTGGTTTGCTCGGCCGAGCCCCGGTCTGCTCAAGGGACTACTGTATGTCTTTCGGGTCTGCTGGGGCACTGCCAATGATATCTGTTGATTGCTGACTGCAACAAGCTACGAGAGGGGGAGGGGACTGAGTATTACGAGCCCCAGATTGCCCAGAAATGCTTACAAGGCAGGAAGGATCCTCAGCGGGCCGATGGGACACTTCTTTAAGAACCCATCTACTGACAGGATGCATCTGGAAGCGTGATATGAACTATTGTTTTTTTTTACTAACTAATGTAGCAGACACAAAAGCGCGACGTTATTACCAATGTAGCGCGACAGTAAAAAATAACATTACAAAAGCACAACGTTAACAAGGCCAGGAAGAAACAAATACACGCTCAGAGGTAATGTGGGGACGGGACGGGGGTGGGCTAAAGAGGCAGGGATTATGAGTCTGCAAGCCACGCAAAAAAAAATAAGCAGCGACCGTTCAGAAAGGGACATTCAAACGAAAGAGTTCTCTACAACTACAGATGAAGAATGAAGTGTACTCA
This sequence comes from Triturus cristatus, assembly GCF_964204655.1. NCBI lineage: Eukaryota > Metazoa > Chordata > Amphibia > Caudata > Salamandridae > Triturus > Triturus cristatus. The sequence continues at coordinate 316,395,286 of NC_140586.1, read as the reverse complement.
GACTGTACTTGGCCGGTGCTCCTAAGCCTTTAGCGGAAGTGAGGTGTCGGCTGCCTGAACGACTTAGGAGGCAGCAAGGAAGAGCAACGTAGCAGTGACCCAATGGTAAGTGGCAGGAGGGAATAAAGTTGGTTTATTGATTGCTCCAGGTCTTGCAGGCAGCGCATGCACGCTGACGCTCAGCCTAAAAAGCTAAAAGCATCATAGTGAAGAGAAACAATGACTACAGAATAGGCAGCAAACAGTGAAAGAAATAGAAAGGGGAGACATGAAAATGAACACAAAATGTGATAAGAGGTAAGAGAGATGAGAGATATATAAGATAGGACAGAAAGTGACACAGTGGAAAATCAAGATGGAGAGAGTGGCAAAAGAAAAGATATCCAGGAGCAGTTATTGAAGAGAGCATGGAGAACGACACAGTCATAGGAGAAAAGTGAGCAGTACAGTAAATACCAACCAACCAGAATCCACTTACTGGAGTATCATTATATTCAAGAGTGCTGTGCACATGTTCTCTGGTTAACAAAATAATCAGGAAGCATTCCAATGGAGGTGAAATATTGGTGAGCTTGTACTGAAACCTTGGTGCCCGCCCAGTTGATGGGTAAGATTGAATGGAACTTAACCTGCCTGGCAACCTAAAAAGTCTGAGGGGAATTCATATGTCAGAGTGAGACCACACAAAGTTCATGTACCGCTACCTGTTCTATCGCCTCTCTGGACACCATTGCAGGAGCCGAATCCCTTGCCTTCACTATCAGATTAACCCCTCATCAAGCTCTGAAAGGGCTGCTGGTATATAGATCTCCTGGACCAGTGGGCTCTTTTTTTGATGACCTTCAGGGGGCTATATCTGGTATGGTGTTAAGTACGGAGCACTGTCTTCTGGCAGGAGATTTTAATTTTCATATGGACGATGGCGATGATCCGAATGTAAAAAAACTGCTCGACATTACGGCTCCTCTCGGTCTTGTCCCGTTTTTGGTTGGTTCCACACATGACAAGGGACATACTTTAGATCAGGTTTTCTCCTCGGTTCCTCTTGTTGATGTTGAGCTCCTTCCGGTGCTCTGGACCGACCATAGGCTGGCCAGATTCGGTGTATTGGGTGGCGAAAAATCATTCAATAGCGCCCCCTTAGACAGCATGGCACTGTTCAAAGGGCTCTGCACAGAGTCACACCTGAGCTGTTGGCTCAGGCTGCTATGGACCATCCTTGCCCTCTTTCAGGGGATTTAGAGCAGGATGTGGAGTCCTTGCAGGGATGGCTGTTGGAGAGGCTGAATGATCTGGCTCCCGCAATGGCCCCTCGGGATAGTGCTAAGAGGGTTTCAGCCCCATGGTTCACTAAGGCATTGTGTGCTACTCGTGCCCAGTGTAAGGTGGCCGAGAGGGCATGGCGCCTTCGCTATGACCCGGAAGCTAGATTGGCTTATAGGACAATGATTAAATCCTATCATCAGGATATTCTTCGGGAGAAAAAGGATTATCTGGCCAGGAGGATTGAGACTGCCTCCAACTCTGTAAGGAGATCTTTACTGTGGTGAGGGAGTTTACGGCACCCAGATCCAACGTGTCCCACAGTGTTCCATCGGAGCGCTGGGTCTGTGATCTGGCCAAATTTTTCACGGATAAGATAAAATCTATCCAGGACTCTTTCCCAGTGAGGTCTGTGGAGGCGTGTTCCAGTCCGATGGCCGAATTGTCCTCCCCGTCCGCGCAGGGTGCGGTTCTTGCTGAGTTTCCTCCTGTCTCGGCCGATGTTTCTTTAGCTCTTCTGGCCAACCTTAAATCAGGCTCACCTTTGGATTCTTGTCCTGCCAAATTTTTGGCCAAGATGGCGGCCGTGGTTAACCCACTAGTCAACCCTTTGGTGAATCTGTCCTTGAGGGAGGGGAGGGTTCCGCTGCCCTGGAAAAGAGCTATGGTGATCCCCCTCCTCAAAAAGCCTGGGTTGGACTCTGAGGTTCTGGCCAATTATAGGCCGATTTCCCTTCTGCCGGCCTTGGCTAAGATTACAGAGAAGCATGTACATGGCGTTCTTTCTAGCTTTCTCGAATCCAATGATCTGTTCCATCCATCGCAGTCCGGTTTCCGTCCTAATTTAAGTACAGAGACGGCACTTCTGGAAGTGTCGGAGATCATCAGGGAGACACTGGATTCTGGAGGAAGGGCCATGCTCGTCATGCTGGATTTGTCGGCGGCCTTTGACACCGTCCCCCATGAGGTGCTCCTCTCCAGACTTTATGACATCGGTCTGAGGGGGACGGTGTTCAATTGGTTTACATCTTTTCTCGAGGGCCGCCGACAAACGGTCTGGGCCTCTCCGAGCTCCGCCGAGATGCCGCCATTGGGAGTCGGTGTTCCACAGGGTTCTGTGTTGAGCCCGACTCTGTTCAACATCTTTATGACACCTTTGGCGGCACTGGTGGAGTCCTCTGGGGCCTGGATCGTATCCTACGCTGATGACACTCAACTGCTCTTCACGTGTGGGAAAGATCAGGCTTTTGATGGAGAGAACATCCGGGGTTGCTTGGAGATGGTCTTTGGCTGGTTCCAGCGGAACAGCCTTAAGGCAAACTCCAGTAAATCGGAGGTGTTGTTTTTCGGCTGCTCTCTGGACCCTGACTGGCAGGCCTGGTGGCCATCAGGTATGGATTCCCCTGTCCAGGCATCGCTCGTGGCTAAGAATCTGGGAGTGAAGGTTGACAATAATTTGTCACTGAGCTCACATATTTTTGGCCTGGTGGGTACCTGCTTCAGCATTCTTAAGATGCTCCGGAAGTTCCTGCCTTTACTCACAGAAGAGCATAGAAAGATCACTGTGCAAGCCTTGATAGGCTCCAGATTGGACTACGCGAACGTCCTTTATGTAGGTCTTCCGGAATATCTGGTTCAGCGGCTGCAGGTTGTGCAGAACTCCGCGGCCCGGGCTATTTTTGGCCTCCATAGGCGAGCGAGAGCTTCGGGTCTGGTGCGATCGCTTCATTGGTTACCTACCCGGAAGCGGATTATGTTTAAAGCACTGACCCTGGCGCATAAAGCGCTCTTTGGCGCCGGAGCAAAGTATCTACAGCGGAGACTGTCTTTCTACCGTCCAGCTAGATCTCTGCGGTCAGAATCTTTGTTTCTCGCGGTGGTTCCTCGAGTGAGGAAGGCCCGCACTGGGGGTCGCTCTTTTAGTTTGAGGGCCCCTCAGTTGTGGAACTCTTTGCCTTTGGACCTACGGTCCTCCTCTTCTCTCCTTTTGTTTAGGAAGAGCCTCAAGACGTGGCTTTCTAACCTTTAGGGGGTCTCTGTCTTTTTCTTTTGTCTGTTTTATGTTTTCTGTTTTACTGAGCTGCCTCGATAAAGCGCCGGGACACTCCACGGAGTAGCCGTGCGCTATAGAAATAAAAGTTTAACATAACATAACATAACATAGTGAAGGGCTGGAAAGAAGAAAATCTAAAATAGTCTTTACGTAGGAGCAAGAGATTAGAAAGAAAATGTTACAGTTTAAATATATTTCTATAAGATATCCCTCATGCGCCGTCCAACTTGATAACTAACAGCCCATACATTAAAGGCACTTCTGTGGTTTGTTAAACATTTAGCTGATGTTATATCAAAGGAACCTGTAGAGATGACTCGGAATCGTAATTAAGAAGTAAAGTAGTTTATTAGTAAAACCCCAGGCACGTCCTAGTCAGGTGCTGGCTAAACGGTAACTGTTGTATCACCTCCACAGTAACTGTCAGGTAGGGAGTGTTGGGAATAGGGTGACAAGGGAGGGGTGGAATTCAGTGCGTCACAAAGCAGAAAGGGCTCACACCACATGATGTAATTACAACACATCTTTCTCCTTTACATTTGAATGAAGAGCTTTTTGAAGGAAAAATAAATGTTAGTACTATATATTTGTCAGAAAGTCATCCTTTTTGACTTCACAATGGGTCTACCGAACCTGCCTGTGATACCAGGCTCAGCCACAGAATTTCCTGACAACCTGTTTGCCAAGGGGTCGCTCCTGTGAGCAGACATGAGATTTGAAGTTAAGTCATTTGAAGAAGTGCTCTCTTGTACCTCAGCATTGCTATTGTTTTTACATTTTCAGTCTCATCCAATATGGTGTCAAATTCATTCTCACCAAAGACAAAATCTAACCACACATCCTTATTTGTATCACAATAATCAGGGTGTCTTGTAGGATTTGCTCTACTTGAACAGCTGGCTAACCTATTCATATGCCAGACCTTTCCATCACTGAGTTTGACAGAATTTTGGTAGAGCTTAAATATTCGTAAAGGACTCGTGAATTTGCTCTCTCCCTTCCTGGTTTCCCTTTCCAAATGAACCTTATACTACTCCCCATATTTATAGGGTAAACTTTTGGTACCATGTTTCCTGTCATACCATTCTTTTTCTTGTGTTAAGGCAATCATCTTACTAACAGATACAGGTGACCATTCAACTTGTCTCGAAACAGACATCCAACTAAGATCTTTACTCAAATCTTGTCTACCCCTCATCATAACAAAAGGACTGTTGCCAGTGACAGAACTGGGAGTTATTTTGTATGCCCATATTAATGTGTGAATTCCAGTCTCCCATTGCATATTACTGTTCTTAGACAATTGTATGATACCCTTAATCACTCTGTTAAAGCGCTCTACCAGGCCATTTCCTTCGGGTGATAAAGCAACATGGTGTTGTACTTAATGAGTTGCGAAGAAGGAATGCTTTGAAAGATGAGGACATAAACTGTGATCCATTATCAGATAATATACATTTTGGAAGCCCTTGTCTCATAAATATTATGTCTAGAAATTTGATGACACCTGCACATTCAGCATTCTGAACTATTTTGATTTCAGGCCATCTAGAGAAATGGTCTACAAGCACAAGTATGTATTTATAAATACCATTCCGACCCTCAACTAGACCCACAATGTCCATTCCAACTCTTTCCCAAGACATGCTTTGCGCTTCGATCGGACTCAAAAGTGCTCTGAACATTTTAAGGCTCTTGTCAAAATCATTACAAACCACACATTCACAAACTAAACGTTCAATGTCTTTGTCCAGACCAGGCCACCAGTAGTTACCTTTAATTCTTTGTTTTGTTTTTAAAATTCCAAGGTGTCCCTCAAAGCATAGTCGAAAATTCCTGTTACGTAAACTGACTGGTGGAACTATTTTTCCAGGTCTAAATAGTAAGCCTTTATCAACACACAACTCATGTCTGTCTTCCCAAAAATTCCTCTCTTCAGTTTTGAGAATACATTTCTGAGGCCAAAATCCACGAGTGAATTCACAGATCTCCAGTAATACATTGTCCTTGGCAACTTCTTCTCTCCACTCTGTGAGTGTAATACCTTCAAGTCCTTCACTGAAAAGCAAAGCTACTTTATCATATTCCTCCATAATTTGCCCATCACTGTCTTCATGAGGCAACGGCAACCTACTAAGGAAATATGCAACCCTGTTGTTGACCCCAGGCCAGTATTCTATGTCATAGTTGTAATCAAGCAATTTCACAGACATCTTACTTATTCTGGGGGAGGCATTAGTTAGGCCTGCCATTGCTAATATTTTAATGAGAGGCTTATGATCAGAATGAAGAATGATGTGGAATTCCGAAACATATAACCAACAAGCATTGGCATAGCCAATAGGTCTCGCCTTTGGGACCTTACAAGTATTTAATTATGCAGCACAATATCCTTGGTGCAACATCAACTGTTGCATGGCTAAACACTTAAAATGTCCCAAAGGCGAGACCTATTGGCTATGCCAATGCTTGTTTCTTTACATTTTACTCTGACCCCCAGCTCCCTTTCACCTTCCTTTTGTATTTGTTTTTGAGGTTTTTATTTTATCGGGCTAATTACCCCAAGTTTTTTGTATCCAGGGGTAATTGAGCCAAGAAAAACATACCCGGTTGGCATAACCAGCGCCAGAGTCGCCGAAAAGTTGGGATCTTTGAACACCTGTAGCTACGGTACACGACATTATGGGTGGATGTAGAGGGTGGTATTGAACAATCTCCAGATTATTAAAATAGGTGGAAGTGGTAAATCCGCAGTGGAATCCGCAGGCGGAATTAACTCCAAATTACCTGTAAACTGGGCAATCTTTCCCTATTACCACCCTACTCTTAGCCAGGCCCTTATTTTTCTTGTGAAACGGGAGTTCACACTGTGGTACCCCATTGGTAAATCCACACACCCATCCTGCCCCTCCACCCCCACCCTCAAGTGTTGTCAGGACAAGAAAGTGCAAAAAGAAATCAGTGGGAAGTCTGCAAAAGCCCACAAGTTTAAAAAAAAATCCCAATTTCATCAAGGAGTTGATGTTGATATTCCCTGATTTGACACAACAACAAAAAACAGAAACCCACCTTAAGTCCTAAAACATGTCTGAGTGTCTGATGCTGTGCCAGGCGCACCCACTCACATTCGGAGGGGGGTGGGGGCGACCGCTTTCTTGGTAAAGAGAAAAAAAATCTTTGCTAAAATCATTTCCTTTTTCCTTTTATTTCTTTAGAACTTTCCCCTGTATAGAACAGCTTAGCTCTGACTTAAGGCTGTTGTTCCTGTGGGCCAATTAAAGGCCGGCGATCAAAGGCGAAGAAAGAGAGCCGGGGGTGTAGTCTGCACATGAGTAATTCAACCTAGAAGCACGAATCCTCAGCATACAAACGCAGACACCCCCTTTCACCTGACAGCCAGAGCCAGGAAAGGGGAGTTCGATGCAGCCTGCATTTAAATAACACGGGGGCTATTGGCTGCTGGAGGCGCAAGGGGAGGGCCCAAGGTGCAGCTCCGGTGTAATTAGCTCACCGAAAGCTGGGAGCTTTTTCTGCCTCTTGGGGGGCATAAATCACAAGCGGTCTTCACTTTTCAAGCACACTCGTGCTTGTGGCGGTATCCACCTTGCGGGAGCGAGCAGTGGCGCGGCCACGCTAATTACAAACAGATTCTAAATTACAAGCATTCTAAATCGCAAGAAGAAATGGGGCAGGGCAGGGACACCCATCGTTGTGGGCTGGCCCAGAGATACGCAAGAGCAGCTGCTGCTCTCTGCAGTGTAGGAACGACACCAGTGTTCATCTACCTGAACTCAAAAAAACTACACTTACTTCAAATAACAACAGAGCCCGAGCTGCCTGTGACTGTGATTTGTAGCTCCTTCTGGCTCCTTAGTCACTCCAAGGTATGTGTGCATGTCTGCTGCTAGGACTGCAGGCTGCATCTCATTGTGCCGGACTCAGCCCGATGCCATGCTGCCTGCAATGCTAAACTATGGAAAAGAGATATCATGAGGTCCCAAATAATACACAGCCACAACTAGTCCTCCGGCACCCATCCTTGCCAACTCCCAGGCACAATACCATACGTGCAAACAGACCCGATTCATGCAGGAGACTTACAACTTTAGAATCCTAAAATGGCTTTTTTTTTGCTGTCTCCCGCCTAAAATCGCCTTTGCTACAATATAAATAAGTGGTTAAAATAAATTCTCCCGATTTATTTGGCAAATTCCCCCAATTGCATGTTCTAAAATGTTGGCATGAATGCAATACCTCCCACCGAACAGGCTTCCAAATTGCACACACACATTTAAACATGCACTCACTTATGCAAGCATACATACACACACAGACACATACAAAGACATATACAAATGCACTCCTGGCATACATACACACTCACACTCATACACAATTGGAGTCTGAGAAACACGAAACGCACTTGCTGCTTTATCCCACCTGCAGGGCAGGCCCATGTTTCCAGACTCCTCTGTCTCCTAACTTCTAATAACAACACAACAGAGGCAGTCCCACAAGCTTTCACCAAATCAGAAGTCGGAATAGAGTAGGAGGTACACCTTATTTCTCGATTCCGACTTCTGATAGGGTAAGAGGGCACATGATTGGCAAGCCCTGAAGCTAGTGCAGCATGTCAGATATGTATTGTGACTGTGTGAGGCTGAGCTATATCAGCCCCTGCCTGACACATGCGCAATACAGCCAGTGGAGCCCTCGCCTGCCTGCCTGCCATGCGATATTACAGCTTTTACATGCAAACTAACGATCCATGAGATTTTTTCTTTTCATGTAAAAGCTGTACATTGTAAGCAATTAGTGGTAGATCCAAGTGGTGGGTCAACGCCCTGGCGCACCCTATGGAGCAGCCGCTGCTGCAGTAAGTTCCGATGAGCGGGTGCCAGATGGATGAAAGAACGACCACCCATGCTAGTTCTTTTGATGCATTTGGACATGTTGTGCTGCTGGGCTGCTTTGTTAGCAGATCTCCCAGCAAGCTTGACCCAGCAAAGCACATCTGGACTGCACCTGGCCAAATATTCATGCCACTTTGGCCTTCGCTTTTGAGCAATGCTTGAAGTTGCATGGAAAAATAAAAGCGACTCTCAACTCATGAAGTCAGCGCTGTGGCTATCCAATTCACATTCTCTTTGAGCTTTGAGGTCTTCTGTTTCAACTAACTATCCCCGGCTCCCTGTGATGAGCATGTGCTCGCCTTTTAAACATGTCACACTTGCAACCAGCTCTGTCTTGCCAACAGGGGCAACTCCTCGGCTAAGTAGGAGCATCATCACCCAACAGCTCTCAGAGCAGAAAAAAGTAAAAATAAAATGATAACAACGTAGTTATTATCATTTTATTTTTCGTAGGTTCGGGGCTCTGTTAGGGTGGGTGGGGCTGGTGGCACAGGAGGAAGAGTGGTTCATGCACTTAAATATGCATGTCTGTTTGGCAGGCCAAACAGTCATGCGCACTTTGCATTTTCCCCACCAGGCGGTAATGAACAGCCTGGTCAGGAACATCAGGCTCATAGTCCTCGTCTGACTGCCGAACCACAGCGCTCAGACCAATCACAATGCTGCACTGCAGTGTCGTGATTGGCTTAGGGAAGCCTGTTTGCTTCCTACTCCGGGACTCAAGGAGAAGTGGAGAGACAACGGTGGAGAGACGGCGGCTGTGAGGAGGTAAGTGGCTTTTGTTTGTATTTTGAATCCCCTTGCCACCCCTGTTACCTGCCAGCCGCTACTGCTTGCCAACCTTCAGAGTAAATATTTTGACTGCATCTGGACTTCAGAAGAAACTGTGAAGTGTCATCTTGGACTGATGTCTGGCCAGGGCTTGGAAGCTGATGTGTATTTCTCCCCACTCATCAAGAAGGGATCAGTGTGAGCCATCTTGCTGTGCGCTATTTGCATGGGGTCAGGCTGCACTGCCCAACACAGGTCAAGGCTTGGGCTTGTCCTCGGGTTCAGAGTAGCCCCTGTCCTCTCTTGGGCAGCCAAGCAGGAGATCTTCCACGAAGAGCACGGCAGACCTGTGGGTTGCCCAGATAAAGACTCGAGGGAGTAAACCTGCCCAGGATCCACAAGGGCAAGACTTTAGTAGGGCTGCCACCTTTATTAGAAAACTATATTAGCCATTTGTTTACGTTTTGGTATTCTGGGACATCCAAGAGCTGGTACATGAAAAAGAATTGTGGGAAATTGTCAGAATTCTTTTGAAACATTGCAATTATCCCCGTTTTCTGTAACGAAACGAAAAGAAGAAAAAAAAAGTCTATGCACAAGGAACACTGAACAGCTCTCTCCTTTAAGGGTTTTATTGTTCTCAAAGTTGTACCAGTATTCAAATTTATGGGAACTGTCAAGAAGACGTCAAATGATCCATATTGGTGTATATGGGGAAAGGAAAACACTCTTCTTTACACTATAAACTGAAAAGAAAATAAAGCGGTTTCCTTAGATTACTGATTTTATTGAACGGACGTCGCCATTTTAACATTTCCATAGAGGGAAATTGTATATAATGTTTGAGCACCTTTTATTTTTATTTTCCATTACTTATAATGTAAACGAAATTGCAAAGGTTTTTATTAATCATGCAAATAAAGATATAATACTACTCCTACTGTTTGCTGTCAAAATCATTCTGAAATGATTTAGACAGCTGCCAAGTACTTTTTAAATACTAATTTGATTGTTGTTTCAGGTGTAAATTTCAGAAGGGAATAAATACCGTATTTCACAGTTGTACCCATATTTTTACTGCCCTGGACTTAAAATTGCAGGGCAGGCACGTACAGAAAACGACCAGGAGGCAGCTCTAGCCTGTGGCCACTTCTAAACCAATGACTGCATCATCCTTTGGTCGCAGACATGCTGGAACAGTCAAGGACTCCACCCAAGGAGGACCTTGTACCAGCCCCTGATCCCCCTGACTTTGTGGGAGCCAGTGACACTCTTTCCCTGATCAGAGAAAGAAACAATAGATTGTTTCTCATTCACTGACCAATAATATCCGATTACTTTCAAACCAAGAGAACATTCTTCAAAAGGTTACAAATCAACGGATCGATTAATTGTGGCATAAAACCTACATGTATGTATGGGCCATTGCTTTTTCCACGTAGTGCTGCTAGATCGGTAAGTGTTTTAAGCGGTTAAAGTTATCCTTTGGAACAAAGTTCGTTCATTCTCGACTGTCCTTAGAAACCCTCAATTCTTCACTCACAAACTCAATTCTACAAACCCTTCAAATAACCCAGTGTAATAGGCCACTTGTATTAGTTTCACAGCAGAGTTGGGCACAAAGGAGAGCAACTCAATGCTCACGAGACCACTGACCTAAGAGCCTTTAAACAAAAAGAAAGTGTTGTGGGGCAAATATTACCAAAAAGTGAGTTAGGGTTTCCATTGTCAAAATAAATATGCAAATCACCATCTGCCAAAGTGACCCACTTGATTTTAATCTATCTTTTGAACCAAGATAAAACAAGGGTGAAACAGTGACGGGATCCGAGGTGCAGCTAAAGGGAACACCCATCTTGTGATGAACGCACTGTGAACTTGCAAAAGACACAGAGGCACCATACCCATGCTCATAGGCTCAGTTAGAGCCTGTGATGGGCAGCACTCAAGCCCAATTGCTTGGCTGAGACTCCGACCTCCAACCCCCTGGTTGACGACCGTTGACATATTTAGAAATCTACCATGACTGAAGAGAATCTCATTGCCTAAAGTGCATCAGGCGGTGCGACATGCACTTCTGAATGCCAAGCGAGACCCGGTCTTGTTGCAGCCTGCTTACCACTCCTGAAATCCATGTCCGTGATATGCAAGAACCTTTCTCCCTGTGCATGAGGGATAGTTTCCTATTTTTCTGCCCAGAAGCACCGTGCCTCGCATGGCTGTCCCAAGCAGGATAACTCACCACCCTCAAAATAATGCTGAGCATCTGCCAGCCGTACCAGGCAGAAAGGAATGTGAAATGCTGTACTCAATTCCAGGTGTGATTCCCTTTTTGGCCCATTGGCATCCAGTAACGGTACCAACATTTCAGATGGTGAAATGCTCTGTGGGTGTGGGGTATCACCTCATTAAATTCCCAATTTGGCCAGAAACAATACTTCTGGCCAAACACGGACAAAGACGCATAATTGGGTATTCAGTTTTAAATCATCACAATACATTTATGTTTCCAAAGAAGAAAGAAGCCCCCAGGAAACATTATAGGTCAGGTTTGCATTTTCTGTGTCTGAAAGCCTATTATCTGTTTCTTGTGCCTCAGTCAGTCTTTGCACACTCAGGGGCATATTCACGAGCAGTAGCGGTCCGTGGAGGGAGTTCGGTGGGGCAGAGAGGCGGGGCGGGGGAGGGGAAATGTAAACACTGGAATATGGATGAACGGAGGTAAGTACACATTTAAATTAATAAAAGGAATTTCGTTGCGCGCGCTGCATCGCATCTTGCGATGCAGCGCGCGCAAAGGAATTCGTTTTATTTATTTAAATGTGTACTTCCCTCCGTTCATCCATATTCTGGTGTTTACATTTCCCCCTCTCGCCCCTCCCCCGCCCCGCCTCTCTGCCCCACCGAACGCCCTCCACGGACCGCTACTGTTCACGAGGAAGTGGCTGTGAGAGGCGTTAGCCTCCTTGGCTTAACGCCTCTCACCGCAACTTCGGAAACGCCAGGCTGCACCCTATTCTCAAAAATGTGGTGCAGCCTGGCATTTCCCCCTGCGATGGCGCTAAGTCTCATGACTAAATGCCAACGCAGGCATCCTTGCACCAGAGTGCAAGGGTGTCTGCGAGCAGGAAGGGTTGTTTATGTACAGGAAGGTGTCCCTCCCTGCACATAAACAAATCTAAAATGCCGTTTAGTAACTTACATGTGTGCTGCTTCATGCAGCACACATGTAAGTTACAAAACTGCATTTTTTAAAAGGTTTGTTTATGTACAGGAAGGGACACATTCCTGTACATAAACAAACCATGGCATTTTGCTATTTCCATGTGTGCTACACAAGGCAGCACACATGGAAATAGCAACAAGCATTTACAATGCAATGGTATCGGCATTGTTAAAGTTAGAGCTATTGGCATTGCTCATGACATTATTTTTGTTTATGTTTTTGTTTTTAAAACATTTAAAGAAACTGCATTGTTATTTACAATGTTAATAGCTTAATCACTCTCAAATGCGAGACCTATTGCATTTGCACCCACACACAAAGCCACCCACACACAGAGCCACCCACACAGAGCGACTGACATATAGCAACCCACACACAAATAAATGAGCCCCCCCTTCTCAGTTCGATGGGCCACGCCCCTTCACACCTTCAATGAATGACTCCGCTTGGCTCCATACTCGCTATTTGGATCTCCTGCAGCTCGAGGTGTGTAATCTCCATTAGCCAGGCTGATCCCAACACAAATAGACCCGGCACGGTTGTTTTTCTTGGTCCAGCACAGCGCTTACACATCCCTTCCAGGCACCTCCCCGAATCTCCGAGACCTGCACTCTCATTGCTTCTCACTCGCAACTTGAACATCCTTATTTCACTGAGGTGGCCTCCATTAAGGGGCGCTGTGGGGAGACCCCGTGGGCACAGGAAAGCCAGCTCCATGAGCAGAAAGAATTTCCATTGGCCTCCTTTATAGGGGTCACCCGGTGAATGACGTCACAGTAGGTGTGTGGTTGGGACCAGACGCCATCAAGCAAAGCCATATTCTGGACGCCGAGGGGTGACACTTAGCGATGCAAAGAGGGTAAAAGGAACTGTCTTTTCTCAACACAGGATGACCCCTTTAAGCTGCCCCCACGGCATGTTTGAAAAGCATGCTTCTGCCGACGCCGACTCAAACTAAAAATCTGTGTTTACCATAGTGGGTCGCCCCACTGGTATTTTGTTGCTTCTGTCCATTCATCCAGACACACATTTGGACAAGCCAGGACTATTGGCTTTGTCAATGGTTATTTGCATAAGAAAAATGAGCAACAACTATACCTTTGTTGTATGGAATATAAAAAACACTTTGGTTCTTGTGGGAGTTGTGGCGTAATTGCTAGAGCGGCCGACTTTGGTGCAGGTTGCCGTCTGGGCGTCGACTACACATCCTGTGATTCTGGGCAAATTGCTTAATTTCCTCGTGCCCACCGAACACAATTTGAACATCTGTGTGTGTTGGTGCGCATATAAAGCGCCCTAATACCTTTGGGTCCGGTTTGTGTAATATAGAACTGCAAAAAAAAGCTACATCAAAAGCAGTCGATTGCTGCAGAGTTCAGATTGAAGTAAAAAAACGGAGACCGCGGCAGGGACCCGTCTCAGGACTTGCTTTTTAGAGCTGCAGAGCACCGGCAGGACCCGGCCCACTTAAAGTCCTGCTGACTGACAATACCGCAGAGTATTAATGTTTATTGGTAAAGAGAGGAGTGGACGAGGCTAAATGGGGCCATGACGATGAAAGGTCGCACGTTTATTCCATGTTATTTATTGTGATATTATGTAGGCTTAAAGGCTGGGCCCAGTTACCATGTGGTTCACCACATTGATGCCTGAATACATCAATCAATAAGCAAATAAAAGGTGGCGAGTTAACCCTTACAGGTGTATGCCACTGCACAGAACGACGTTTGGTGCGTTTTAAAGTCCCTTGATCCGTTTGAGCTACAAACATCATTTAGTTTGGAATCGGCAAATTATGAAGCCGTTGGTGGGGTATGTGGCAAATATGGTAAAACATCGTTGCTGCAGAATCACAGTAGTCCTGCCTATACCCAACCAACATGGTGAGGTAGTTACACCAGAGAAATGTTACCCAGAGGAGACTGCTCACACCACGGAAACCACGCTCAGTAACACATCAAACGGACACATCAGCAGGGCGGTGAGAAATTACGCGCACCATCACACCGCCGAAAACACTAAAGCATAGTCACATAGGAATATGGAATGAATTAATAAATGCTACTCTCTTCTGCTTTTGCACGAACACGACATTACATTGAAATGCACACGTAGAGGAAGGAGAACACATATTTATACACACCAAGTGCACAGGAGTTTCCCCATATAATCAATCCAACGACAGCTGATCTCACATATAGTCATTAGATCATCGGTGGAACAAGTTTCCAGGATGCGCGTTTACAATTTGTTATTGTAGAGCCAGGAGCCCTAATTGAGGTGAAAGAACAATTTCTACAATGCAAGAGGTGAAACTAAGGACGAAAAACTAATATCACGTTTCTGAAGAGACCTAGACTTTTCCGGGCAGTCCAGGTCTGAAGAACTCTCTGTGACACGACACTATGCTCCGCCCTGCCTCTTTATTGTCCTATTCTCATAATACCTATTGTATGGAAAATCCTATTCAAAAGCCCCTAGCCTCCGCCCCCCTCACTTCGTACCCTGACACTGGTGTTGCTATTCGCCCCTCCTTCTTAAGACCTCTTTAACAGTCCCATTTTACCTGCTGTCCATAATACCCGGCCATGATTATACTGGGAACGTCATTTCCGGGGTGCGGCTTTTTCCGTTCAGTTGTAACTATCTGATGTCACAGCTCATGCTCCGCCTTTTCAACCTTCATTGGGGAGACCGGATGTCTGTCAAACCAACGTTGCCGATTTCAGCCCCTTCTGCGGCGATTGGGTAGTGAATTTAGAAAGAGCATAACGTTTTAATCGTCAAAAGAAATTCATAAGTGCTTCGACACAGCGTCAGACCAGAACCAAATCCCAGTGATTCCGATTATAAACCACCGTGATTTGCTTCATATAACCTGCCGTGGCGACGAACCCTGTAATAGTCTGTTTACCCTGTGACACTTCAAGCGGGAAGGGACGAGGTGGTAGTGTCTACAAATGTAAGTTCCGCCTTCTGTCTCCCGTAAGTAATGCCATTACTGGATTTCTACATATCTTATCATTCCACGATCGCCAGGAGCGTGTCATTCTCTGGCACAATCTTTTTGTTACTCTCTCACTCTCATTAAAGCTTTAAAAGATTGAGCGCATACCTAGCACACCACTGCCTTTCTCCGAGGCGAAGCAGAAAGGCCTCGGAGAAAGGCAGCGGCGGTTTCGGATTCGGGGGCGTGTTTTTCTTTTCTCTCCTCTTGCCATTGGCTGGAGGAGATAATTAGAAAAGTAGCATAAAACACGCCCCCCGAATCCGAAAAGGACGGGGCCTGTTCGGAGAGACAAACCTCTTCTCCAATGGCTGGCCAGCATTCAAGAGGCCAGCCAATGGAGAAGAGGGGAGAAGAGGGGTGGGTTCAAGCCCCTCTTCTCCAAGTCATTAAATCTCGCGAGCGAGACTGCGCAAGCGCAGCCTTCGCTAGCCGAGACCTAAAAACGAGGAGAAATTAAGCATTTCCCCTCGTTTCGCCACCTTAAGACCAGGATTTTTCTGGTCTTAAGTTCGGTGCTGCAACCTATTATCGCCGCCCTTGATAATAGGTGGCAGCGTCGAATTCAATGGGTGTTACAGTGGTACGCCCACCGCATCACCCACTGCACGCCCCCTTTCACGCTAAGTTTAGCGTGAAAGGGGCCCTATTCTCAAGGCAGCGTTAAGCTTTAAGCCATGTTAAGTGAGTTAACTCTGCTTTGTGAATAGGGCACTGGCCCTATCGCCACGGGAACATAAAAAAAGTGACATTCCTGTGGCAATAGGGGCTTCAGAATATGCCCCCAAGATTGCTCATCAAATAGCGCTCTTCTAGTGTTTCCTCCCACTTACACACAAATAAATAAATTATCTCTCCACTGTTGGTGGAGTCGAAGGGTTGCGGTTCTCTATAGGGAGGTAAGGCAAGAGCCTTAGGTCACCATATGGTGGTGGTGCCTAATCACAGAAAAAAGCTGGAATTTCCCTATTTTGGTGTATGTGGAGCAGGCCACTTTGTCTGGGTCCCTGAGAAGCCTCGCATCATTTATGGTGCAGTCTAAATGGCCAAGGTGAATCCTTACTTTGTTGCCCTGAACAACTAGAGAACCAACACACGTCAGTAATTCTGAAGGGCTTGAGGGGATATGAAGAAACCTGTCTTTTGCTTGCACTACTTCTTCATGATAAACAAGTTGTTTAAATATGATTTTTAAAATATGATTTTCGATCTTGAGATTTTTCACAAGTCACTTGTTTCAGGTTTCTGGCTTCAAATAGGTATGCCGTGCTGCATAGATGCCAACACAACACAAGCTGTGCATTTTTTAGGTTGGCATTTGTTTATGCTGCCTCAAATTCCTGAGTAGCATACCCTCACCCCTCTCCAGCCATCCCATGCCACTGATAAACGTTCACACAAATTAGGAATATAATAGAAACCGAAACACCAAACATGGAAAATTGTAACAAAAAGGGGGAGGAGGGCAGAATAGCATCAAACGCAGAGATTCACCGAAAAATTTGAAAAGGGGAAGACATGACACTAATGACACTCTCCAGCACTTACCTGCAAATGTTCTAGATCTGCAGTATCAATAGTAAATTAACAGAGCCTTATATAAGGTGGGAAGAGACTTTGGCTAGATTTAGAAATTTAAAACTGCTTACATTTTTAGGTGGATATTTATCTAAGATCAATATCAGGTCAAAATTCACATACTCGTGTGAATTAGCCATAACAGATCTAAAATGGGAATAAAATGGCAATAATCATGGACTATGCATGTGCAGTTAGTCCAAGTGGAATGGATTGTGGCCTCTTGTATTTTTGCTAATAGGGAGTTGGACATTTCAGGGCTGATTCACAAAGGCATTTATGTGTGCATGAAATAGTACTTTCACAGTACTACGTCTGGTACTCTCAACTGCCTTCGTGCATCGCCTCAGAGCTTTTTGCACGTAATGTTTTCACACGGAACCTTCACTCACAGGCTTTGTCGTTGTGGTCGTGCAATAGGGTTGTGGGGAATATGGTCCATGCACCTGGGATGGCCACATCTCGGGTTTGGGATTGCTTAAGCCAGCGCTAGTTTCCATCTAGCAGAACGTGACCTCAACATAGAAGAAGAGAATTAGTAATAATAATAATTCATTGTTTATGGTTATTTAAAAGCTTCACTATATAAAACAGTAAGTACAAATAGGCATGGCTGAATTGTTGCAAGAAACACAGAGTAAAATGTAAGCATTTAAAACAATAGCACATTTTGGATGACAAAAGAACACATACTGCGGTTACCGCTTTGGTCAACTACATATATATTTACCTGTTTACGACTTTGGAAGAAAGCCCAGAGAATAGATAAAGTGCAAGCACAGGGATGCAGCAGGTCTAGTTTAGCACATTGTTCACTTATAGATAAGTCCTGCAGCACAAGTTTCAATAAAGTGCAGGGGTTATAAAACAACTCATTTTACAGAAATCAGCCATAAAGGAAATGAGCTAAGATTGCACTTGATCAGAATTATTACGAAATTATAGTTAATTGTTAGATGGAAGTAGCAAGTTATTCCTAAGGAACAGCAGCACGAGTTTTAATACAATGGAAGTGCAATAAAGAACTGATTTTGCTAATGTCAGCTATAAAAGGAGACAAGCTAGAATAACCCTTGAAAGCACAGGATAGATCAAGAGCAAGAGAATTAGTACAGTAATTTAATTTATTTTTAATGAAAGAAGAGAAGCGGAGTATGAACATACAGAGGACATTAGAAACAAAAGCCCGGGGTTGATGTGCATCACAGACGCGTCCAGTGAGCCTACCTGTCCTGAGGGTGCAAGCCGTAGTTGGCATGGTCAAACCAGGAGTTCATCTTCCGGTCCATCATCCAGATGGCAATGGAGGAGGGCAGGGAATTCCGGAACCAATTCTTAAAGCGGGTGTTGAACACCATGTCCCATGGGTAGCCCCTGTCGTACACCCGACTCATTACCCAGGAGCCTCTCCTGGTGCTCAAGAAAACCTGCAGAAAAAGACAATCATTCAAGGCTAGTGTAAAGAGAGGACCTATTTTCCAACCATAACAGAACTCCTCCTGGGAGTCATCTCAGACAGAACAATTAAGGCAATGACGTAGGAAGGAACAGATGGAGCACAACCATGCCAGCGTTTGTTTAGCACATGTAGAGGGCTTGTGTGCCCTTAGAATACTGTGTTAGCACGCCTAGGTTTTGATTGAATAAGTCACTACAGTCTAGAGCTTGTAGTCTTTCAGGGCGGATTGTAGAACAAACCCAATTGCCCCTACTACCTTCCTATGTCCCTCTACTACCACCAAAATGAAGCAGAAAATGACATGTCATCTATTGTGTCAAAAGTCCTTGCACTGTGTATTTAGGAGTCCTCAACAATTGAACCAATCGATCAGAAGAACAATATTACAATGGTTTGTAAATGGAAGATCCCTAGTCTGTAGAAATGATTCCCCCTTTTGACTTGGGATCTTTTAGTCACCTTGTAATTTACGTTTATGGAACGTTCCATTTTTTAACCCCACAGTTTGTGACATCAGGGATCTCAAGTCAGGGGCTAACAGTTTTAGAGTTTGATAATCACAGTTATATGGTCCCGATAAATAAAGAACAACATGGGCAAAAATGCATGTAGGTTTTTTATAAATAGCATTCAAGGAATGCGGTATGGAAAAACGCGGTTCACAGTGTAAGACTACATTGTCATTCAATCAAAATGTTAAAGATGTCAAGATAAATGTTTAAGTCTTTAAAAAACAAAAAGCAAGAATGAATCCAAAATCATTTGTATCAAAGAAAAATTGTGATGGCTAAGAAAGAAGCAAGTTTAACACACAAAAGTAAATCCCAAATCAAACTTTGCCCTAGTGTGCATCAATTTTAGTGACTTTTTACCAGTGCAGTGTTGATAAATCTGGCCCAAATGTTGGCTGTTAAAAAGATTTGTTGCGCCTAGGAGCTTTTACTGTTCTTTAAAGAGATTACTAAAATACATAATAAATGTGGAATTATTGGGGCAATAGGATGTGTAATTATTCATTTCCCAGTAATTTGTCATTTATTGATTAATTTGTGATTCTACAAGACATTTTAGGGTGAGAGGAAAATTTACACATGAAAACAGTTTCAACAAGTGAAATAGAACCTCTCAATTAAAACTTACATTTCAGCTAGGGATTGTGCATTAACTCAACACCCATCCAGCATAACTTGTACTCATGATATTGTTAACTTTGTGGGGATAGATTCAACACACCTAAATCTGGGGCACTCATAATGAAGCCCTAGTGTAATATTATACATCAACTCGAAAATCCGGTGGCATAACGCAAAGTGATAGGGCCCCCCCTGCGGACTGTGATGAGGGGGCCCTCACATCTCACAAATATTTATTGGCTTTGAGCTGAATGAGGGCCCCTTGCGCAGCAAGCAATTCAATCCACTAGTGTCTTTGAGTGTTACATCCTTCTTTCGCCTCAGGGCAAACTAAAAAATGCTCAGCCAATGTCCTCTATCCGAATGACTCTCTCCTTTTTAGGTTGCAGCCTACCTGGTTTGCTAAAGACGTCTTGGGGACTTTCAGGAAGCTGACTTAAGAATGCATTCCGCCTGTTTATTATTAGCTTTGTGGTTTGTAACTCACATTTTCTGGCTTTCTATTTGCTGGCTTTATGTGCTTTAGGCTTTCCAGGTTCAGTTGGTTCCTCCTGTTGACTAAAGCGTGTTTACTGTATTCTTCCACAAACTCCCTTTCTGTAAACAGGCATTTAAATCTTGTTCTTATCTTGTCATATTTGCTGTGCATTCAAAGACCGAGGTCAAATGTCAGGTGCTGTCTTCCGAGGGCGGGTGTTTACTTTTCTTTCTCAGACTCCAAAGTGAGAGGATTTATGCCACAATCTTGCTGGATACAGGGGGTAGGAAAGAGGGTTTTCTATCACATGACACATTTAAATGAACTGTGTAGGTATTTCAAAATGTATTCGAATTAGGAACACAAATGAAGCACATTTTTTGTTATTTGTGAAGTGTGTTGAAAACAAATACTTTAATTTGATCAAAACAAATCATTACACTATGTCAGTGATACTCAGAAGTACGACCGGGGGTCGCTTGCGGCCCTCTTGACTTTTGCATGCGGCCCCCGGTGAACAGCAGCACGAGCTGCTGTTTAGTTGCTAAGCACTAATTTTTATGAAAAAATGGTAAATAAACAGGCAAGCATTTATTAACCTGCAAATAAATGCTTTCCCATTTACTTAACATGGTTTTAGACCTCCTTACCCAATCCCTGACCCACCCAGAACCCCTACCGCCACTCTGCTGACATTAATGCGACCCTCAGTCACACTTCAGACCGTACTTTATGGCCCTGGAGCCAATGTTTGTGAGTACCCATGCACAAGGTGATGCAATTTCCACACAAATTTTAATTTGTGCAGTGTATAGTTTTATTACTAAAATTGTATGTCTGTGCAACTGCACTGGTCATTTCATTCTCCACTCTACGCCACTCCACACCACTGCACTCTACTCTACTCTACTCAGCACCACTCCACTTTACACCACTGTGCCACTCCACACCACTTCACGTTACACCTCTATACTCTACTCTGAACCACTCTACTCTATGCCACTGCAGTCTTCTCCACTCTACTCTACATTACTGCATTAAACCAATAGCTTTTGCAGAGGCGAGACCTGTTGGCTTTGCCAGTGCTAGTTAGTAAAAGTAGTTGTCTGTTTTTAGGTCGAGCCTTGGCAGTGCATGTGCTGCTGCGAGGCATGCAGTATTGGAGTATGGCTTTGAAGCCCCGCACACTCTCTGCTAATATTATTTATTGGCTTCGGTCATTGTCCTTCGTAAATGCTGGCTTCCAAGTCGTTATTTGGCTTGTTAGTCCCTCCTTGGTACCACCTTGTCTGTGTTTGCTACCTCCCATAGCAAATGGACCTTTTACTTGTCTTGTTACATGGTCTTCTTTATCTTGGCTGTGAGCACTATTTTGTTTAATGATTTGCCCCTATACCTCCCAATATGTCACAGCACACCACCTGTTTTTATTTTATTTACTAATGGCGGTCCACTTTAACTATAGCAGCCGAGTTATTTATTTTCATAGCGGGGTCCGCTTTCAAGTATAGCAGGCGCGCTTATTTATTTAATGAATGTATTATTTTTTTGTCTACTAGCGCCCATGCAGCGCTTTCACATTCATGGAGGCCACGCACCTTTCTTTAGACAAGCCGCATCTAAAGAAAGCGTGCTGCTGCTATTAAAGTGAAAGCATTGGCATGGGAGCTTTTACAAAAAGAAAATCGGTTTGTCAACTTGACAAACAGATGCTGTTTTTTGTCAAAGCGACCCAAGTTAACGTACAAATTAACAATGTAAGACCGTCAGGCACCATTTAGCCATTTGTTTGGAGAATTCCCTCAGGTAAGGCATGCAATGGAGCAAGTGCCAGGCTCATTCGACTCACACAATCGACTGTGAATCGATATATGGCTTAACGTTGTGGTGCTGGGGGTATTTTACTTTTCTGGCTGCTGGCTTGCTTCTGCATGAGTCTTGGGGGACATGAGTCAGTGCCCCATAGAACACTTCCAGGTGACGCAGTGACTGAAACATTATTTCCGAGGCAGGGACCGAACAATAACCACATTTACCAAAGGACCAAACTTAGGCTTTGTATGCTTTGAATGTGTGTAGTTACAATGGGGTAACCCTGTCTCCCTCAGAACCTAGGTACATATCCATAAAGCTACAGTGATTCTGTCGGGGAGAGTAATTACTTTACATAGGAAAAATAGATCAGAGGTTGAGCGATTTATACAATTTATACAAAAAAAAAATGATATTAAATTGTTTATGGCAAGTACCATCTCAGTTCCAAATAGTTGGAACACAAAATCAACAACACTTGATTAGTAGGTGTTCGTGAAAATTATTATTTATATGATTTGATGCTATCAAACGTACTTACAACAAGCTGTCAAGGTGAGAAATATTTTACAAGTGACATGTAAGAAAGTGACATCCGGTGCTCAGTGACGATGGTGAAGTGCGTATCATATGTACAAGGTGAGGTTATATACAATTTGACAGGGAAAAGTAAGGGTGGTCAGAATAAAAGGACAATGTCTCTTGCGAACAGCACTTGCGCTTGTTAATTTAAACCAAGAGGCTTGAAAGAGCTGAACCATATCTTTTCGTCGACGTTTCGACCCTGACAAAGCACTCTTTAAATGTCATGGCGGGATTTCTTCAGGACATGGGTGGAGCAGGACAGCCAGCAACTCTCAGGAAAAACTCTCAGATGGATCAGATGGACGGGGTGCCTTATAACATGTATTCTTTGGACGATCTAAGCGACTTCTCATAATTAAAATGTTGTAGAAGCAATCGCCCATTGTGGGAGGTAATAATCCGGTCCCACTCTATGCCACTGCACTCTATGCCACTCAACTCTACTCTTCACTCTATGCCACTGCAGTCTATGCCACTCGACTCTACTCTGTGCCACTGCCCTCACATCACTCAACTCTATGCCACTCTACACTATGTCACTCTACACTACTCCACTCCACTCTGCACCACTCCACTCTGTGTCACTTTACTCTGTGCCACTCCACTCTGTGCCACTCCACTCTACTGTGCACCACTCTAATCTATGCCACTGCATTCTACGACTCTGAAATGTATGTCGCTGAATTCAATGCCACTGCACTCCATGCCACTGCACTCTATGCTGATATACAGCACTCTACACCAGTCCACTCTACTCTATGCCACTCCAGTGTATGCCACTCTGCGCAACTCCACACAATGCCACTCCAATACACAACACTCTACAACGCCCTACTCCACTCTTCACCATTCTACTCTACGACACTCCACACCACTCGCCTCTTAGCCACCAACTTTTAACAATGCTGAACAGCAGCCACGCTGATGTACAAAATGGCTTAAACACATTAGCAAAACCAGTAGCTTTTGCAGAGGCGAGACCTGTTGGCTTTGCCAGTGCTTGTTAGTAAAAGTAGTTGTCAGTTTTTAGGTCGAGCCTTGGCAGTGCATGTGCCACTCTAAGATTAACCAGTTTACAATTCTGGCGCGCCTGAAGAATCGCTCATCCTCTGGACGATTCTTCCCATGTAAAGTAATTACTCTCCCCGACAGAACCACTGTAGCTTTCTGTTGGATGCTTTGAAAGCAGCTCACACTGGGGCAGCAGGCCTCTGGGAGGAACAATGCTGCAGCTTCCCCCTTAATGGACTGCCAGGCAGGGCTGTGTGTGCACAAAGCCGGCCTTGAGTTGTTAGCATGCGGCCTATGCGATCCTGGGCAGGCTGCTCGGGTCTTGATGGTAAGTCTCCAAGGCTTAAGTTTCTGTCCGGTCGGCAGGAGATGGCGCACAGTCACAGGTCATCAGCTTGTGCTACCCTTTGCAGCCAAGCCTCTCCTCGCCCACCAGAAAGTGCACCCATGGGGTACCTGCTTATTGTGCGCATGCCCCCGAGCCCTGCCAGGGGCCCTTGTTCCATATGTCACTGACATTCATTGACAATAAATTGAATGGGGGGCCCTGACCCACCGGAGATGCCTGCAGGGGACTTCCTCAGCCTCCTATGAAGCAGCCCCTCCAGTGCCCAACAAGAAGCACCCCCGCCGCCCTCCAATAAGACATATACGCTAGAGTTTTTACATTTCTGACCACATTTTTCCAGAAACCCAAACAATCAAACTCTGTTTAAACAACACAGGTCATTTAAAAAAAGAAAATTGCAATGCAATAGGTCTCGCATTTACGCGAGTTTGAGCTATTGGCATTGTAAATTACAATGTCTTTTACTTATGTTTTGGGTTTTAAAACATAAATAAAAGGCATTGTCATTTACAAATCTAATAGTTTAAACTTTCGCATTTGCAAAACCTTTTGCATTGCAAATGCTTGTTTTTTTTTAGATGGTAAACCTTGACTGTTGGATGAACCTAAAGATCCCAAGCGTTGTTATTGGATCTAAGCCTGGACAACTGTAAGTCAAACCAGATGTGGTTGTATGGCCAAATGTAAGTCAACAATTTCCTGTGTACACTAAAGTCCACTTAGCTGCCAAATAATCTCTTAACACAGCTTGTTTTGAGAAAACTTGTCTGATAGGATATGTCTTGAGGGCTGTTTCATATCCACGCGGGAATCTGTGTGTTTTATAACAAGTTGGAAGAAGCAGTAATCCCAGTGGACTGCTCCTTTAAAAGGGACTTCTTCCAGGCTCCAGCAAGAGCCAAGTGATCGCTCACCCTCTGAAAAAAAAACCAAGCATTTGCAATGCAATTGGTCTCGCCTTTGGGACCTTATATGTATTTATCTATGCAGCTCATTAGCATGGGTGCTGAAACATCCACTGTTCTTTAACATGGAAGGAAAGTAAGCACCACACTGCATGACACGCCAGGTATGGGAACCCATGGGAGAGAAATATTGCCTCGCAGCTCTTCCTTACTTCATTGGTCTCTCCATGCAAAAGCATCAACTAAGAAGGAGGAGGAGCTAGAAGGGCCTAGTCCCTTCATTAACTACAATCCCACGCCTCTGGGTATAATGTCTGGGGCTACACAAACCCTTTCCGTATCTGCCCACCCCCTCGATTTATACCAAACTCATTAAAACTGAACAGGCAATCGCTGCTACCCCACCCCCCAACCCACCTACAGCTGTGATACATTTACACCCCTTCTTGATCTCTCAAGTATCAAAGCTCCTGAATTTCATGGGAAGGTGCCACAGAGGAGCAATTCAATAAATGTATTCAAATCCTCACCACTCAACTTAACTGCTGTTCAATAACTTTAATTATACCTTTCTGGGGAAAAGAGACAGTTGATGCAACTGCCTTAACCTGGCCTATGGAATATAAGGAGTGGGAACAAGCTTTCCCAGAAAGGCGTTCCTTTAAGCACTTAATGACCCAGTTTAAAAAATAATTAACTGGTGTGGACCCACTCCCTCCTTTATCTTGAACAGGGCTCCATCGCAGTCGGCCTCGATTCATGTCTAGGTCCCAGTCTACTGCTACTGTCCACGATCATTGGCACTCTATGCTTCATGGCATTGTTTTCACTTAAATCTTTACAAATTCATGTTGCCTATTCCCCTTATTTGATTTTTTGGGTGTTTTTCGGTCTTATTTTTGTCAAAAAAATAATTCTCTTTATGTCAAAATTGTTTGTGGAGTTTTATTTGTTTTGTGTGACTTTCTACAGTGTACACACTGCTTAAGTACATGCATTTGATTTAAGCCTAGCTGTGTTGTGTTACTTTACCAAGGACAGAGAAAAGCTTTATTTAATTGGTGCAACATCTAGAAGGTGGCCTAATCATTCGCGGTGAACACATGTCCACCCAAATAATAATACACTTTCCTACACAAACTCCAATTCTGGCAGCTTCCTCGGCTCATAAGTTCAATAGCCCAGCTCAAAACTGAAAACTATGAGGAGCATTAGAGTGGCTCTCTAGCATTCCTCTCTAATTTGAAAAGCGGATTTTGTGCAGTTGTCTGCAGGATTTCCAAATCACGTTGTATATGATTTGGGTAACTTGTTACTCCACACAAGCTCCTGAACACTGCTTGGTGGTCAGATATGAGGCTCTAGTTTGTTGTACACAGATGGTAGAACACGACTTTATAATGATGTGGTAGGAATCTCTTGGTGTCATTCTTGAGGTTTAATCATCCTGGCAATTGTTTTTGTGGCTGGTTAGTAGATTGTGTGCTGGCAGTGACGTCTGTATGGGAAGAGTGGATGTCCCAGGTAGTGGGCACCCCAAGAATATAAAGGCTTGGGTACTCGTACAAAGCCACTTACCTAAGGCTCCCTGATGTCTACGCCAGACCTAGTCTATCCCCAGGTAACCACCCGCGTTTTGGAGGATTCAGAAAACAAGAAGCAGCTCATACGATTCTGTTCAAAATGTGACAGCCCAGAAAAATCCTTTGGCCTATCCCTCCAACAAGTGGTAAACCCTCCTGAACAGAGCTTTTTTTCCTAGGAAGGAGGGCTGATGAAACAAGCCTGCCTGACCCCTATATCTGTCCATGCATTAGGAAATAAAAGCAAAGCCACATCGCATGCATATCCATGCCCTCCCCCATTCACCCAAACTGATAAATTCCACATCTTCCGGATATCCACATAAAGTATGTGTGCATAGAAAGAACTTATGCAAATCTCTTTGACTTTCAGGAGGTATCCTGCAAAATGTGGCCTGCATCAAGCCCTCCTGGACTTCTGTTCGGCATGCATTAAATAAGTAAGACACTATTCAGTCGGTGACAGTGCACCTCACAGATAACAAACCTTCTCGTTGAACAGCTTCCAGAAGGCATGTGCCCTGACCAGCACAGATAGATGGTAGATTACCTTCCAAGCACAGAAATATATGCCACGCACCAGGCTGCTTTTTTTGTGGACAGGGAAAGGAAGTTATTTGAAGTGTCTGATGGGATACTAACCAGAAATATGATGAAAAGTCCTGTATTTTCAATTACAGCTCCATGCCACTTCACTCTAAAACAATCTACTCATCACCACTCCACTCTACGCCATTCTACTCCACTCTGCGCCACTTCAGTCTATGTCACTGCACTCTATGCCACTCTACTCTTAACCACTGCACTCTACACCAATGCACTATACACAACTGCACTCTATGACACTGCACTCTATGCCACTGAGTTATTGCCATATCATTATCCTCTGTATAGTTGGCTAATTTAGTTCTAAGACTTCGTAAGCCATCTTTTGTTCGGCTTAAGAGAATCACTTTGTCCGCATATAAAAGCTTGGATACAGGGAAATTCCTTGGCTTTCTTATCTGGTAAAGTCCGCCGAAAACAAATTGAAGAAATATGGAGCCAGTACACAGCCTTGTTTTAAGCCCTATATGCCACTGCACTCTACTCTGCATTACTGTACTCTACACTTCTGTTCCCTGTGCCACTGTACTCTGACACTCTACTCTGAAACACTGCACTCTCCACCACTAATCTCTATGCCACTCTACTCTGCACTTCTGCACTCTATGCCACTCTACTCTGCACCACTCTATGCCAATGCACTCTATGCCACTCAGCTCTACTCTTCACTATATGCCACTGCAGTCTATGCCACTCGACTCTACTCTGTGCCACTGCCCTCACATCACTCAACTCTATGCCACTCTGCACCACTCTATGCCACTCTACACTAGGTCACTCTACACTACTCCACTCTGCACCACTCCACTCTGTGTCACTTTACTCTGTGCCACTCCACGCCAACCCACTCTACTGTGCACCACTCTAATCTATGCCACTGCATTCTACGACTCTGAAATGTATGTCGCTGAATTCAATTACACTCCACTCCATGCCACTGCACTCTATGCTGATATACTCTGCAGCACTCTACACCAGTCTACTCTACTCTATGCCACTCCAGTGTATGCCACTCTGCGCATCTCCACAAAATGCCACTCCAATACACAACACACTACAACACCCTACTCCACTCTTCACCATTCTACTCTACGACACTCCACACCACTCGCCTCTTAGCCACCAACTTTTAACAATGCTGAACAGCAGCCACGCTGATGTACAAAATGGCTTAAACACATTAGCAAAACCAATAGCTTTTGCAGAGGCGAGACCTGTTGGCTTTGCCAATGCTAGTTAGTAAAAGTAGTTGTCTGTTTTTAGGTCGAGCCTTGGCAGTGCATGTGCTGCTGCGAGGCATGCAGTATTGGAGTATGGCTTTGAAGCCCCGCACACTCTCTGCTAATATTATTTATTGGCTTCGGTCATTGTCCTTCGTAAATGCTGGCTTCCAAGTCGTTATTTGGCTTGTTAGTCCCTCCTTGGTACCACCTTGTCTGTGTTTGCTACCTCCCATAGCGACTGGACCTTTTACTTGTCTTGTTACATGGTCTTCTTTATCTTGGCTGTGAGCACTATTTTGTTTAATGATTTGCCCCTATACCTCCCAATATGTCACAGCACACCACCCGTTTTTATATTCTTTTATAATGGCGGTCCACTTTAACTATAGCAGCCGAGTTATTTATTTTAATAGCGAGGTCCGCTTTAAGTATAGCAGGCGCGCTTATTTATTTAATGAATGTATTATTTTTTTGTCTACTAGCGCCCATGCAGCGCTTTCACATTCATGGAGGCCACGCACCTTTCTTTAGACAAGCCGCATCTAAAGAAAGCGTGCTGCTGCTATTAAAGTGAAAGCATTGGCATGGGAGCTTTTACAAAAAGAAAATCGGTTTGTCAACTTGACAAACAGATGCTGTTTTTTGTCAAAGCGACCCAAGTTAACGTACAAATTAACAATGTAAGGCCGTCAGGCACCATTTAGCCATTTGTTTGGAGAATTCCCTCAGGTAAGGCATGCAATGGAGCAAGTGCCAGGCTCATTCGACTCACACAATCGACTGTGAATCGATATATGGCTTAACGTTGTGGTGCTGGGGGTATTTTACTTTTCTGGCTGCTGGCTTGCTTCTGCATGAGTCTTGGGGGACATGAGTCAGTGCCCCATAGAACACTTCCAGGTGACGCAGTGACTGAAACATTATTTCCGAGGCAGGGACCGAACAATAACCACATTTACCAAAGGACCAAACTTAGGCTTTGTATGCTTTGAATGTGTGTAGTTACAATGGGGTAACCCTGTGTCCCTCAGAACCTAGGTACATATCCATAAAGCTACAGTGGTTCTGTCGGGGAGAGTAATTACTTTACATAGGAAAAATAGATCAGAGGTTGAGCGATTAATACAATTTATACAAAACAAAAAATGATATTAAATTGTTTATGGCAAGTACTATATCAGTTCCAAATAGTTGGAACACAAAATCAACAACACTTATTAGTAGGTTTTCGTGAAAATTATTATTTATATGATTTGATGCTATCAAACGTACTTACAACAAGCTGTCAAGGTGAGAAATATTTTACAAGTGACATGTAATAAAGTGACATCCGGTGCTCAGTGACGATGGTGAAGTGCGTATCATATGTACAAGGTGAGGTTATATACAATTTAACAGGGAAAAGTAAGGGTGGTCAGAATAAAAAGACAATGTCTCTTGCGAACAGCACTTGCGCTTGTTAACTTAAACCAAGAGGCTTGAAAGAGCTGAACCATATCTTTTCGTCGACGGGGTGCCTTATAACATGTATTCTTTGGACGATCTAAGCGACTTCTCATAATTAAGATGTTGTAGAAGCAATCGCCCATTGTGGGAGGTAATAATCCGGTCCCACTCTATGCCACTGCACTCTATGCCACTCAACTCTACTCTTCACTCTATGCCACTGCAGTCTATGCCACTCGACTCTACTCTGTGCCACTGCCCTCACATCACTCAACTCTATGCCACTCTGCTCCACTCTATGCCACTCTACACTATGTCACTCTACACTACTCCACTCCACTCTGCACCACTCCACTCTGTCACTTTACTCTGTGCCACTCCACTCTGTGCCAACCCACTCTACTGTGCACCACTCTAATCTATGCCACTGCATTCTACAACTCTGAAATGTATGTCGCTGAATTCAATGCCACTGCACTCCATGCCACTGCACTCTATGCTGATATACAGCACTCTACACCGGTCCACTCTACTCTATGCCACTCCAGTTTATGCCACTCTGCGCAACTCCACACAATGCCACTCCAAGACACAAAACTCTACAACGCCCTACTCCACTCTTCACCATTCTACTCTACGACACTCCACACCACTCGCCTCTTAGCCACCAACTTTTAACAATGCTGAACAGCAGCCACGCTGATGTACAAAATGGCTTAAACACATTAGCAAAACCAATAGCTTTTGCAGAGGTGAGACCTGTTGGCTTTGCCAGTGCTTGTTAGTAAAAGTAGTTGTCTGTTTTAAGGTCGAGCCTTGGCAGTGCATGTGCCACTCTAAGATTAACCAGTTTACAATTCTGGCGTGCCTGAAGAATCGCTCATCCTCTGGACGATTCTTCCCATGTAAAGTAATTACTCTCCCCGACAGAACCACTGTAGCTTTCTGTTGGATGCTTTGAAAGCAGCTCACACTGGGGCAGCAGGCCTCTGGGAGGAACAATGCTGCAGCTTCCCCCTTAATGGACTGCCAGGCAGGGCTGTGTGTGCACAAAGCCGGCCTTGAGTTGTTAGCATGCGGCCTATGCGATCCTGGGCAGGCTGCTCGGGTCTTGATGGTAAGTCTCCAAGGCTTAAGTTTCTGTCCGGTCGGCAGGAGATGGCGCACAGTCACAGGTCATCAGCTTGTGCTACCCTTTGCAGCCAAGCCTCTCCTCGCCCACCAGAAAGTGCACCCACGGGGTACCTGCTTATTGTGCGCATGCCCCCGAGCCCTGCCAGGGGCCCTTGTTCCATATGTCACTGACATTCATTGACAATAAATTGAATGGGGGGCCCTGACCCACCGGAGATGCCTGCAGGGGACTTCCTCAGCCTCCTATGAAGCAGCCCCTCCAGTGCCCAACAAGAAGCACCCCCGCCGCCCTCCAATAAGACATATACGCTAGAGTTTTTACATTTCTGACCACATTTTTCCAGAAACCCAAACAAACTCTGTTTAAACAATACAGGTCATTTAAAAAAAAAAATGCAATAGGTCTCGAATTTACGCGAGTTTGAGCTATTGGCATTGTAAATTACAGTGTATTTTACTTATGTTTTGGGTTTTAAAACATAAATAAAAGGCATTATCATTTACAAATCTAATAGCTTAAACTTTCGCAAATGCAACACCTTTTGCATTGCAAATGCTTGGTTTTTTTTAGATGGTAAACCTTGACTGTTGGATGAACCTAAAGATCCCAAGCGTTGTTATTGGATCTAAGCCTGGACAACTGTAAGTCAAACCAGATGTGGTTGTATGGCCAAATGTAAGTCAACAATTTCCTGTGTACACTAAAGTCCACTTAGCTGCCAAAAATCTCCTAACACAGCTTGTTTTGAGAAAACTTGCCTGATAGGATATGTCTTGAGGGCTGTTTCATATCCACGCGGGAATCTGTGTGTTTTATGACAAGTTGGAAGAAGCAGTAATCCCAGTGGACTGCTCCTTTAAAAGGGACTTCTTCCAGGCTCCAGCAAGAGCCAAGTGATCGCTCACCCTCTGAAAAAAAAACAAGCATTTGCAATGCAATTGGTCTCGCCTTTGGGACCTTATATGTATTTATCTATGCAGCTCATTAGCATGGGTGCTGAAACATCCACTGTTCTTGAACATGGAGGGAAAGTAAGCACCACACTGCATGACACGCCAGGTATGGGAACCCATGGGAGAGAAATATTGCCTCGCAGCTCTTCCTTACTTCATTGGTCTCTCCATGAAAAAGCATCAACTAAGAAGCTAGAAGGGCCTAGTCCCTTCATTAACTACAATCCCACGCCTCTGGGTATAATGTCTGGGGCTACACAAACCCTTTCCGTATCTGCCCACCCCCTCGATTTATACCAAACTCATTGAAACTGAACAGGCAATCGCTGCTACCCCACCCCCCAACCCACCTACAGCTGTGATACATTTACACCCCTTCTTGATCTCTCAAGTATCAAAGCTCCTGAATTTCATGGGACGGTGCCACAGAGGAGCAATTCAATAAATGTATTCAAATCCTCACCACTCAACTTAACTGCTGTTCAATAACTTTAATTATACCTTTCTGGGGAAAAGAGACAGTTGATGCAACTGCCTTTACCTGGCCTATGGAATATAAGCAGTAGGAACAAGCTTTCCCAGAAAGGCGTTCCTTTAAGCACTTAATGACCCAGTTTAAAAAAATAATTAACTGGTGTGGACCCACTCCCTCCTTTATCTTGAACAGGGCTCCATCGCAGTCGGCCTCGATTCATGTCTAGGTCCCAGTCTACTGCTACTGTCCACGATCATTGGCACTCTATGCTTCATGGCATTATTTTCACTTAAATCTTTACAAATTCATGTTGCCTATTCCCCTTATTTGATTTTTGGGGTGTTTTTCGGTCTTATTTTTGTCGAAAAAATAGTTCTCTTTATGTCAAAATTGGTTGTGGAGTTTTATTTGTTTTGTGTCACTTTCTACAGAGTACACACTGCTTAAGTACATGCATTTCATTTAAGCCTAGCTGCGTTGTGTTACTTTACCAAGGACAGAGAAAAGCTTTATTTAATTGGTGCAACATCTAGAAGGTGGCCTAATCATTCGCGGTGAACACATGTCCACCCAAATAATAATACACTTTCCTACACAAACTCCAATTCTGGCAGCTTCCTCGGCTCATAAGTTCAATAGCCCAGCTCAAAACTGAAAACTATGAGGAGCATTAGAGTGGCTCGCTAGCATTCCTCTCTAATTTGAAAAGCGGATTTTGTGCAGTTGTCTGCAGGATTTCCAAATCACGTTGTATATGATTTGGGTAACTTGTTACTCCACACAAGCTCCTGAACACTGCTTGATGGTCAGATATGAGGCTCTAGTTTGTTGTACACAGATGGTAGAACATGACTTTATAATGATGTGGTAGGAATCTTTTGGTGTCATTCTTGAGGTTTAATCATCCTGGCAATTGTTTTTGTGGCTGGTTAGTAGATTGTGTGCTGGCAGTGACGTCTGTATGGGAAGAGTTGATGTCCCAGGTAGTGGGCACCCAAGAATATAAAGGCTTGGGTACTCGTACAAAGCCACTTACCTAAGGTTCCCTGATGTCTACGCCAGACCTAGTCTATCCCCAGGTAACCACCCACGTTTTGGAGGATTCAGAAAACAAGAAGGATGTAACGCAGCTCATACGACTCTGTTCAAAATGCGACAGCCCAGAAACATCCTTTGGCCTATCCCTCCAACAAGTGGTAAACCCTCCTGAACAGAGCTTTTTTTCCTAGGAAGGAGGGCTGATGAAACAAGCCTGCCTGACCCCTATATCTGTCCATGCATTAGGAAATAAAAGCAAAGCCACACCGCATGCATATCCATGCCCTCCCCCATTCACCCAAACTGATAAATTCCACATCTTACGGATATCCACATAAAGTATGTGTGCATAGAAATAACTTAAATCTCTTTGACTTTCAGGAGGTATCCTGCAAAATGTGGCCTGAATCAAGCCCTCCTGGACTTCTGTTCGGCATGCATTAAATAAGTAAGACACTATTCAGTCGGTGCCAGTGCACCTCACAGATAACAAACCTTCTCGTTGAACAGCATCCAGAAGGCATGTGCCCTGACCAGCACAGAGAGATGGTAGATTACCTTCCAAGCAAAGAAATATATGCGACGCACCAGGCTGCTTTTTTTGTGGACAGGGAAAGGAAGTTATTTGAAGCGTCTGATGGGATACTAACCAGAAATATGATGAAAAGTCCTGTATTTTCAATTACAGCTGTAGGTTTATTAAATATTAATCTTTGTGTAGGCTCAAGATTTATTGTTTGCATGCAAATGTATTCATGAGACCACAATTAGATGCATTTCCCAATCACTTTCAGACAATTACACGATTTCGCTTCTTTTTTTGCTTCAGATAGGCCGCTTAAGGCAATATGAGAGCTGGGAGAGACAAGGGGGAAGAATGGTAAAAGCAAGGAAAGGGAGCGAAAGAGAAGGACCCATCAGCATGTCAGGACAGACCTTGAAGTGTGAATGACCTACCACCACACTGGTAAAGGTTTCAGAAGATGGCCAATAGAAAATTGAGACAGAGTGAAACTTGGACATATGATCAAATCAGAATGTGCCTTATCTGGCACCTAGTTTCTACTCTGGCCAGTGGTCCATGTAGAGCCTAACCAATGCAGGGTTTTCCTGACCTTGCTATCTGCCTAATATGCGCCAACAAGACCTTCGGCCCAGTGGCTTCCACAAACCTTCAAGCACCTGGGACGAGATTAGCAATAAATCATCCTTAACAGTGTTTAAGGCACGAGAAATGAAGGGGTTAAATGCCAACACCCGAAAGGAATATAAAGGGAACGTTTTTAAACTGTTGAGAATAGCCGCGCTCCCATACCATGACGCAAAAATGCTTTCCAAGTATACAGTTGTAATTTTAATTGGTGAATAGTAAATCAATGAAATTAAAACACACACACACAGATCACAAAACTTGAGATCCAGCAACCTACAGCTGCCTGTCATACTTGTCGGGCAGATGTGTGGTTTGATTTCGGACTGCTTCCTCTGAGGGATGCTGTTTACAAAAGGTTGTACATAAGATGCATCGTCACATCTGAGGAACAAGGCTCTAATGATTTGCTATATGTGCAACTTGATTCATGCAAATGTAAAAAAATCGGTTTTATAAATTATATATTCATTATTGTGCTTAAACATTACAGGGCATTTACAGAGAACAGATGCTGCAGACACAGCGCCCGTGAAGGCATGATTGAAGCAAACATAGGGTTTTTTATATGCCCAAAAGAGAACATACAAAGCGAGCATCATGAAAACGTGAACATGCACGTTTACTACTGGCCGAGTCGAGGGGAACTGCCATATTGGAGACAGGATGTTGAGGACTGAGATGCTTACATGAGATCAGGGTCGGATTGGGATCACAATTTGGCCCGGGCCAAAAAAAAAGTGGCCCACATTCCCGGGGCGTGGCCCACATTCGTGGGGCGTGGCCCACATTCGTGGGGCGTGGCCCACATTCAAGGGGCATGGCCCACATTCGCGGGGCAGAGGTACAAAATGACTTAAGTGTCAGAGCGCAGCCCCCACAACATAAGAAAACCAGACAGGGAGGCACTAAGGGGAATTAAATAAAAATAAAAATTTTGCATCAGAAAAGCTGTGTTAAAAAATACGGACATGGGGGGGCGTGGTTTAGGTGCCGTAGGAAATGGCCGCCTCTCTGCGACGCCCGGAGAGTCCGTGAGGTGACGGGACTTCTCTGGGCGCTTATGCTGCTTCTCCAGACAAGACGCTTCACTTAAAGGCGTCGGAAGATCCTCCACGCGATGTTGAGGAAGCGGTGTTGCGGGGTGAGCTAATTTGCCTTATTTCGGCATTTTTCCTCGGACGCGGCTCGTTAGTCAATAGCGGCCGCCATTTTGAGAGCCTGCAGTCCTGTTTCTGCATTACTTCTTTTTTACTGCTTAGCTCTACAATGATTTGGAGCCTAAACAACGGTTATCTCCTTCATGTTTTCCTCAAACATTGCCTTTCCTGTACCTTCCTGAGGCAATAAATATCCTTTGGCTTTTTGGAGACTTTTTTCTTTTGCTTATCTCTTCAGCTTATACATACATTAATTGACTCCATTTTCACTCTGCAGCTTCTATTTCTTCATTGTTGGCTCTAGGATTACAATTTTTGGGCAAAGATTTTATTTTGAAGCCCACTGACTGAACTTTTTAATTTCTCTTCACCTTTGAGACGCCATTTTGGAATCTTGTGACTGCTTGCTGATATCCTTTTTACTCACAACTGTGGTAATAATGGCTCGCTCTAATCGCAGCAATTCTCATCATACTAATGATAACTGCGTACCATCTGACGACATCAACCCTTTTAGTGTATTGCAGGATAATATGGACGATGCAGTTATTGACCCTATTGGAGTAAAAAATTCTTCTCCTAGTCCATCTCGCTCAAACACTAAACCTACTTCCAAAATACCTTCCACATCAGGAAAGCGAGTAAAGGCGAATCCCCCATCTCCCACTAACACATCTTCGTCCGTATCCATGGAACTTCTCCTTGATGAGATACGATCACTTAAACCTTATATGGCCGAAATGAACGCTCGTCTTCAACGTCTAGAGGATAACTGGTCCCACACGGAACAACAAGTTGCGGACCTTGAAGGGAAAATGACTGCAGTACAATTAATCTCTGACCAGGTGCCGGGAATTCACAGAGAAATACAATCCCTTAAACAAGAGGTTGAAAATTTGGAAAACCGCAATAGACAAAACAACCTACGTATTTACGGTCTGGCGGAAGGTCTTGAAGGGTCCAATCCTATATCCTTCTTTCAATCTTCCTTGCCCACGCTTCTTGGTCTTCCGTGTTCTCCTCCCCTGAATATTCAACGAGCACATCGTTTGGGTCAACTTTCTCGTTCTGCCAACTTCTCTTCCACTTTGAC
This sequence comes from Triturus cristatus, assembly GCF_964204655.1. Lineage (NCBI taxonomy): Eukaryota > Metazoa > Chordata > Amphibia > Caudata > Salamandridae > Triturus > Triturus cristatus. The sequence continues at coordinate 316,358,881 of NC_140586.1, read as the reverse complement.
GAAGCCTAGAGGTGTCATCCTGTACTTTCTAGAGTATACGGACCTGCTCAAGGTTATACTAGCTGCCAAACAAAAAGGGAAAATCACATGGCAGGGCTCGAATCTCTTTTTTGCTCAAGATTACGCAAAAGTTACTGCTGACCGCCGCAAAAAAATTCTGGATATGAGACCTGCTCTTCGTTCCTTGAATGCGCGTTACGGACTGTTCCACCCTTGTCTCTTCAAAGTGACTTATAACAACAAAACAACAAACTATGAAGATCCTGCGCTTCTCCAGCAATTTCTCAATTCATGCAGAGAGGATTCTATGGATATTCCCAGATCATAATTTGAATTGATTGTCTCCTGATGTCTTTTGTCCTTTTTTTGCCTATATGTATTTTTTGTTTTTGCTGTAGTTGTGATCTCCTGAATTTTCCCCCTAATGTTTTTCCTTTTCTTGTTATCAGGTGCAGTCTGGTGATCCTTTTTGATGTTTACCCTTGTAGTTTATTGCCCGGTGGATGTGTCTCCTTTCTCACGCTCGCTCGGAGTTTCCCGTTTGGTGTGCCATTTTCCTTATGTGGTTCCTCCATCCCCATCCTCATGGTTCTTTTGTGGTATGTCTTTTTGACATTCGTATAATTTTTCGTTTCATATTTGATCTGTTTTGTTTTCTTCTTTCATGTTTTCTTTTCTTCTATCCTTTTTCCTTCACATCTTTTTACTTTTATCTCTCCTTTCTCTTCTCTCTGTTTTTCTTTCTACTTATTTTTCTTGAGGGCCTCTTTTTTCTAACTTCTCTTTTACTTTTATTCTGGCTTTCTTATTTTCCCTCATGTTGTTCTAATGTTCATTATTTGCTTAATATTACAGTTACTCTTTTCATTATTCACATGTTACTGCTTCGATTTAATGTTTATTCTCATTTTCTACAATTCTCTAGCAACCTCTTTCGCTTTTTCAATGTCTGCCTCCCAATGCTCGAATTAAGTTTTGTTTGTTTCATTTAGAGTTGTTACATGGAACGTTAAGGGAATAAACAATCCTATAAAAAGACAACGTATATTAACCCATTTGGCTAAGTTAGATGCTGATATAGCTTTGATACAAGAAACACATTTATCTGACGCTGAGGCATCTACGTTGAAAAGAGGTTGGGTAGGTGATGTTTTTTCTTCTCAAGCTTTAGGCAAAAAAAATAGAGTGTCTATTTTATGTCATAAAAAAAATCAATTATCAGTTACTCATCAAGAATGTGATCTGGAAGGTCGTTGGATAATAGTTAAGTTGCTCATTACATACCCTTAGTTCTTTTCAACATCTATGCACCAGTTATTTTTGACAATAATTTTTGGCCGCATATTTCCGAAAAATTACTTTTGTTAGACGATGATTCTGTTAGATTTTCCAACACCAAAATGCACTCTCAATTTACTTCCACTATACGACGCAAGGCCTTGGTTGATATTTGGAGACTTTGTAATCCTGACATTCAAGAATACAGCTTTTTTTCCCCCCCTCATCACTCACAATCTGGCATAGATTACATTTTTCTCAGTAAGTCCCTATCCCAACAAGTTTCCCATTCCGAAATTGGTTCCATTTTAAATTCTGACCATGCCCCGGTTTTCGTTGATTTTGATTTGCTGCCCCCTACTTCACATACCCGCAGATGGCGTTTTAATAATATTTTACTATCTGACCCCAACTTTACAAGTCAATTCAATGCTTTTGCTTCTGAATTCTTCTCTCTCAATTCTGTCCCTCCTTCTCCTGTCATGGTATGGGATTCCTTTAAAGCGACTGCCAGTGGTTTTGTTATAAATTTTGTTTCTCACAAGAGGAAATCCTTTCAGGCCAGAACTTCTCAAATGCTAGCAGAAATTAAAAAACTTGAATAAGTTTATTACCACTCGAATTCAGATTCTTCCTTAAAAAATCTTATCGACGCAAAATTCAAATTTAATAAATCCTCTACTGAAGCCGCATCTACTTATCTTTTAAAGAGTAGTGCTCGTTATTATGGGGGTCAAAATAAGATGGGGAAATTATTGGCAAATTATTTGAAAATACAGCGTGATCGGACTAAAATAGAGTCCATACAGAATAGCGCTGGCATTTCTTTATTTATTTAAAGATTCTTATATTTTAAAGGAGTTTGTTTCTTTTTATCAAACTTTATACTCTCCTGAACAACAACCGACTCCAGCTAACCTCTCCACTTATTTTCAAAATCTTTCTCCCCCTTTATCTCACGATATTGACTTTTCCTCTTTAGAGAAGGATATCACTCTGTCAGAAATCATGCATGCCATTTCAGTACTAAAGCGGGGGAAGGCCCCGGGTCAGGATGGCTTCACTATTGAATTTTATGCCCACTTTGCTAATATACTTCTTCCTCGCCTTCTATTACTTTTCAACTCTTTTATTACAAACGGCACTTCTTCTGGCACCTTTCAGGAGGCCACGATTTGTTTAATCCCCAAAGACAATAAAGACCCCTCTTTTTGTAAAAATTATCGTCCCATCTCCTTAGTTAATCTTGATTATAAATGTTTTGCGAAGATTCTTGCTCTTCGTATTGACCCCATCTTACCTCATTTAATCGGATCGGAACAATCAGGTTTTGTAAAAGGTCGTCTATCCTCCGATAATTCCAGAGTCTTCTTTAATATTCTCAGTAAAGCCTCCTCTCTCCCTTATCCCATAGCCGCCACTGCGTTGGACGCTGAGAAAGCATTCGACAGGATTGGTTGGGATTTTATGTTCCACGCACTTAAGTGGATAGGGTTCCCTCCTAAATTAATTTCCTTTATTTCATAATTGTATTCAGGTCCTAAGGCTTCTATTTTTGGTAACGGTAGTGTCTCAGATTATTTCCCCCTTCGGAGGGGAGTACGTCAAGGATGTCCTCTTTCTCCTCTTTTATTTATAATTGCTTTAGAACCTTTTTTAACCAAGATTAGGCAGGATCCTCAAATAACCGGTTTTCAACTTAATACCTCCCAGGTTAAATTATCTGTTTATGCAGACGACATTCTCTTATATTGCTCTAATCCTTCTTCTTCTGTTCCGGCCTTTCTGGAACAAGTTGATTTCTTTGCCCAAGTATCTGGCTATCGTCTTAACTCCGATAAATGCGAAATACTTCCCCAGGACCGTGCTATGCCTTAAACAGGATTTCATTTCTACCGATTTCTCTTGGCAAACTTCTAAGATAAAATATTTAGGTTTGTGGTTCTCTTCAAATATTCCAGAAACACTTAAACTTAATTTTGACCATGTAATTAAAACCTTATCTGACTCCATTGATCGCTGGCATCCACTTTCCTTATCTTGGTGGGGTCGTCTTGATTCCATTGAAATGATGCTCTCTCCCATAATTCTGTATATTATTTCTATGATTCCTGTACGTATTCCTGGTTATTTAAAAAAAATTGATACTTTATTAACAAAATTTCTTTGGAAAAATAAGATACCCCGAATAGCCTTATCCTCTTTAAAGAAAGACAAATCTTCCGGCGGTCTCCAGTTTCCTGATTTCAAACAGTATCATCATGCGTTCTCATTAAAACATTCCTCTCGTTGGTTATCTTCGGATCAGAATATACACCCGCCCATTTGGTTGACTATAGAAAGACACTTTTTTATCACCATTTACCTTTAATGAATCTCTTGCCTTAACTAAAAATATTTCTTTATTACGGACCCCAGTTATCTCTCACACTTGTAAAATTATTTTTCCCTTGTTACCCTCCTCCGTTCCTCCCTTTTCTTCATTGTGTCAACAGCCCATTTGGCATAATAATTTATTACGTATTAATAATCGTTCCCTTTACTGGAGAGTATGGAGAAACAAAGGTTTGCTTTGGATCTCACAATTAGTATTCAATAATACTCCTTTGTCCTTTTCAGAACTTCAAACACAATTCTCCTTGACTTCTTCTTGTAAAGTTCAATATGATCATTTATATCCTGCGCTCTGTCAATACCTTCTTTCCTTACCAATGACTTCCATTCCGTCCTCCAAATGCTCCTTGCTTTACCCCTTAATATCTGGTTCTTCCTCTGCCTCATCTCTCTATAAAGGTTTGTCTTCTATTTCGGACAGAAACAAATCAAAGGTTGAATTGGCTGGGGAGAAGGAGTCTTTGGTTTGTTGGACAATCCCTTTTTGGGATAAAATATGGCTCAAAATTCATAAAACGTCAAGAGCTGCTAACACTTCTCATTCCCTCTTTTTTGTGTATCAGCGTATTTTATACACTCCCGCAAAATTATCCTCCTTTAATTCGGATTGTACTCCTGCCTGTTGGTCCTGCTCTTGCACACATGCTGACTTGTTTCATATGCTTTTTAATTGTACTCCTGTAAAATGCTTTTGGCAGTTAGTTTGGTCCCAAATCAACAACATTTTTAAAACAAATGTCCCCTTTTCCCTTTCTAATGTTTTTCTAGGTTCTCTATCACCTCATTGGCCTCAATCACCTTCTCACTTTAAGTTGATTGATTATTAGCAATAGCTTTTCACTTAATTACCGCAAATTGGAAACAAGCTGATAAAATCACCTTAGAGCCTGGTGGAACGCAGTTTGCTTTCATCATAGACTTGATACCAATTTTGTCACTCCTATTTCTGTTTCCATCAAAAGAGACTGTTTATGGCTTCCTCTATCCTCTTACTTAACCTCTATTGTCGCACCCAAGACTCCACTTGTCCAAACTGCTGATGAAGTTCGGAAGCCTCCATGATGCATTGTTGTCTTTATCTATTTTTTAGATTATATTTTCGATAGTTTCCCTGTTATGCTTTTTATTATTTATATGCTTAATAATATTGTATTTTCTACGTGCAGATATTGATAATTTGTACTATTATTTCTTGAAGAATACGATAATATTATGGTCATATTAGTTGTTTTTCTCTTCCTTTGTTCCCTCTCTCTCTGTCCTTCTCCCCCCATGTAATATTTCTTGATTTTATTATTATCCCTGTGCATTATCAATCGTTCTTTGCTGTTTATTCCTGCTTTGTATTGTTTTGGATTTCGGATTAATAAAATTCTACGTTTAAACTATAAAAAAAAAAAAAAATACGGACATGTTTTAATAAAGTGTCCTCTTTAAGTATCATGTTCCCTTTGCAAAATCATAAAGCATGAACAAATGGTTATTTTTTACAGTTGTTTTTCCTTTTGACAGTTTTATATAGTGTGAATTCAGCCCAAGACAAAGGCTATTTGAGTTCAATTCATGAGCACCAATTACAGTACACAAGATCCGATTTTTTATTTAAGGTCCTGGGCTATGAAGTGATCTGCCTAGAATCACAGGGTATTGAGCAGACGCTGGGACTCAAACCTGATTCACCATCTCTGCAACTCTGGCGTCGGGCCACATATGCCTATGCACACACAAGGAATGAAAGTGGGAGGATACTGTTCTTGCGAAGGACACAGGGCCAAGGTGACAATGGCCTACAAGAGGAGCAACTAAAAAACCAGCAAGGCCCCTTTCCGTTACAAAATTATTCGAGCGCACCTGAAAAGCAGCGATGCCCCTGCTGCTACTAACCTACTCAGGTCTCCCCAGCCCTCTAGTGCAGGAGCACATGAACAGCAGTGAGGCCCCTGCTATTAGTAAATTAATCCGCCCTCCCCAGTCCTCCATGGCCTCAGGGCAATGTCCTGGCAGGGGCACACAAAACACAGCTGCTGGGTCATCCATGGTAGTCAGGGGGAGGCTGAGGTGAAGATGGGGAGTTTCAAACATCACCTGGCCCCCACAGGGAGACCCATTCTTCCTCGCCCACTATGCCCCGAATGTGAAGGGCTATGGGCGAGGTGTTAGGACAAACACTGTTTCTGGGCTGCATGGGTCCCAGGGGGGCCGGGGTGAAAATGGCTCAAAGGCCTAAGCAACACCAGGCCCCCAGGGAGTCCGATTCTAGCACACAATCACCCATCCCCAGGACACCCTCAGCATGATTGCTTTGCAGGGCAGGGGGTGAAGGAGAGGCCACAGCTGATAATCACTGTACGGCTGCCCAGCGAAGCTGCTTTCCTCTCTCTGTCTTCTGTCTCAGTGCCCTCTGTGGGCCTTTTTTTTTTCTCTCCTTTCCCAGTCCACAGAGAGCACTTTCTGTGGACTGGGAAAGGGGAGGAAAAAAAACGACCCACAGAGGGCACTGATACACCGGCCCTTTGGACAATGCCCGAGTGCCCGCAGTGCCAATCAGCCCCTGCATGAGAACTCCGCCTCTAAAGATAGAGCCAGATGCATCAAAGGGTTTTGGCCATTCTGTGTCCATGGGAAAATGTGTTCATGCATATGGCCCAAAGCGTTTCAGGCATGCACTGGTCAGATGAGGGAGGCTGTGTGAGAACTGGGCACGCCAGACAAGCCTCCCCCCCCCCGCCTACAGGAATCAACTAATATCATCAACCTGTCACTGAAAAATGGAACCACAGCTGGGAGGAACCAGACTGGAAATGAAATTACTAGCACACTGCAGCAGTGCTGGTGGGCAGTTAGTAATACAGACTTGACACTTAGGCGTCATGAACCTAGGGATGGTCACACACACACCCCCAGCAGTGTACAAAATGTCTACTTTACAGCCATAGTAGGCACGGTGTAGAGATACCCACAAATTACAATCACTGCTGTCATAGTAGAGCGCACGCAAACACAAACTACTGGTACCACAGCCAGAGCACATGCTGCTAGTCCAGTATCTTCACGAACATGCAGTTACACTACAGCCAGGATCAGCAAAGCACCCAGTCAGTAGCAGTAATGCATCCGTGATGGTTGCCTCCACAGCAAGCACTGCAGCGGGGCGCACACCCACCACGTTGCTAGCACCACAGCCAGCTAACAGATACACAAGGCGCCCATAACCAGAGTAAGTGCATACATACCCACTACTGGTAGTACAGCTATGGTGTGTGGGCAAACAAAAGAGATGCTGGTGCTAGTACTGCAGTTGGTGTGTGCACACTTCTACAGAAAGCCACCGCACACAGTACTGCACTCAGAATATACACACGCACTCCTAGTATAGCAGCCACAGTAAACCCACACATTGCAGCCACAGCTGACCCCTCCCCCACTACTGTCAGTACTATTAGCACAACAGCAACCTTCCTACTGACAGCAAAAGCAGTCACTAGCACTAAAGACAACACCACAAGCAGCTGTAGGTGGTTACAAGCGACGCATTGTCCATTGCAAAGCACGGGACACCGCATACCCGCTGCTCAGTGGCAGTCGGGGTGCTGGGAAATAAGAAACCCTGGTCGTTACTGTGGGCTCCTAAACATAATCCCCTGGTATCTGAAAGATTGCAGCTTGCTCTAACACCCTACTCACCTACTGGGTCGGAAGCGTTGGCGGCGAAAGGCATGACGTGCTAGCAACCCCGGCACGCATAAATAAGAAGAAGGTAAGGCAGCTCGCAGTGCTGCGGCGCGTCTTCTGTGCTGCGTAGACCGTTCAGGCGCAAACGCGGCCCCGCCGCACACCCTTTACCCTCTGACCCCTACCCCAAATACAGATACAGCATTCCACTACACCATTAGTAAGAAACTCCGGATTGGAACTCCCTGAAATATGGGTTTTGTAGATGCAGATAGTTTTTATAGGATCCTCTTGAAACAAATGCTGCTTAGTACGTGAAAATTGGACCCGTTTGTGTTTCAGACTCAAAATGTACGGATGTTTACCTTTGGGAAAACTAACTAGGAAGCGTTCTTGGTCACTACATCGCTAAGCACGAAGGACCTTGACAGAAACACTGGTATGGTGTCAGAACAACTAATGACCTCGTCATATAAAACAAGTGCAAAACTCAAAGTAAAGGGGCCAGTACCCATGGATGAATACAAATGACGACATGGCTGTCATAAGGAGGGACAAACAAGCCTAAAACCAATCTGAAGGCAGCATTTAGGAACGACAAAGACACAAGCCAATGAAAAAGATGGGCGGAGCTTCCACAGAGCTTCCACTCCATACTGAATAGTGCATGCCTCGCAAAGCGTACAGCGCATGCGCTCTGCAGCTATAGGCTCGACCTAATGAGTGACTGTTTTAGAGACCCTTAGGAGTGTTTTGTTGTTTGTAGTTTTCCATCTAAGCAGACCATGGCCCATATTTGCTTTTCGTTTGCACTCACGCAAGACTCTTGCCAGTTTCTTAACGTTTGTTTGTATGTACAAAGAAATGTGTTGACAGCAAAATGGCTTTGGGTCTTGTATAGCAAATATTCTGTTAATGTGCGCAAAGGGGGCATAACTGGGTGGGAAGAGCGTAAACACCCTAAGGAATCCATACAAAGCCATATCTACTAACCGAGGGGCATTTCAGCAACAACCGGCGATAATTATCGCTAAGCGCACTTAGCGCTAGGATAATTATCGCCGGCTAGCGTGGATTTTTATCGCTGAGATAGCGTGCTATTAGCAACGCTTATCTCAAAAGCGATAAAAATCCTAGCGCTAACTGCCAAACGTGAGATTATCGCTGGAAACCCAGCGATAATCCCACAAAGTTTGGCGATAGCTTGCTGATAGGGCCTCACATACTTAGTCATGATATCCTATGGAAGGTGGATATCATGGCTAAGTCAGTTTCAAAGCAGGCGTAAGGAAAGTAGCGATAACTGAGGTTATCTCTACTTTTCTTGTCGCTATGCTGCTTTGCGTGAGGCTTGATAATAGGAGAAATGTCGCTTAGCGACATTTCTCCCATTATCCTGGGGAGGAACGCCTACTTTGCATCTCATTCGAGATGCAAAGATGGGCGTTAGGAATTCAGGCTGTAAGGCAAGGTTTCACGCCATAGCGTGACCTTGCTGATATAGCGATAAAATTATCGCCACTTTTCGGCCGAAAACGGCCGCAAAAGCAGATCATTTTATATCGCCGCCTTGTAGATATGCCCCGTAGTGCTTTGCGTGAAATCCTACTGCCAAATGAAAGCTGGTGCAAACAATAGGTAACAGAAAAGTTACATGATTTTCTTTTACATACTAAGTGCCATTTTTTAGAATCGATACCTCATACACTGCTTTCCCCAGGAGGGTTGTCAGCACCTACAAATTTGTACAAAAGGGGGTCCCTGGAGTACAAACGTCATGCAAGACGCCGCCGGCCTTCGCACCATGACGCATTGCAATGACATAATCAGCATTCTATTCTTTGTAAATCCAGCGCTGCCCAATGTTATAACCTTTGCGCAGTGCAGTGCTGTTGATTTTCACGCAGGGTTTTGTTGCACAATTTTTGGTAAATATGGACCTCTGTGCCTTGCACGGTGCATGTGCTGATGTGAGAGGACTGAAGATGAAAAGAAAATCTGCACCACTGCTGTGTCCTTCGAAAAAAACCTGGCAAAACTCTTTAGCAAATACATATGCCCGTTCTTAGTGGCCATGAATGCCCATATGCACAGCGGTGCTGTCTTAACGCATGGGCACGCTGGGCAGTTGCCCTGGGGCACCACGATCATAGGGCCCCATGCAGATCAGCATTGAACACTAATTTGGTTAAACAATTTCATTTCTGTAAGTGGTTGTGTAGGCAGGGCCCAGTGCACTGCTTTGCCCGGGGGCCTATAATGCTGCTATGAAGGCCCTGATGCACAGGTATGGTTCACATGCCCTTGAGCAAAGGTCACTATGCAAAAACAATGTAATAGGACGTTTAACTTCTGGATTCAGATATTTAATTGAGATGGTATTCTTGTGAATAACCAATTCTATTTCCACTGTGGTTGATAGCTGTATGGGAACAAACAATATTCCACAACTTGCTACCCACTCAGTGATTTTTCTTATAAAAAGGAAATATACTTTATTACTAAATACTATGCACACATTAGCAAATATATACAGGAATGGCAGGTGGAAATACCTATGGAGACACGCTCAAAGGGCCTCACAATCTGCACAAAGGAAGGTCCCACAGCTTACGCAACATCCTAAACATACCATTGGCCCTCTGCACTGGAGGCACATTTATAGGCATGTGTACCCTCCCATGAGCGTAGCACAACAGGAAGAGTGCATTTGATTAAAAATCACACTACTGAAATCGTCAATGTGTCACTTCAATTATTGAAACCAAAAATTCAAAATCAATACTATAAATTATTTAAACATTTGAGGATAGTATCCGAATTCAATGACATTAAACAACATTTGCAGTCATTTGCAATCAGCAATGTCAGATCAATAAAATTGTCAATGTGCTACATAACAAAGAGTGTGAACCTTTTTTCTTTGTTTATTCAGTCTGAAAAGCTAAAACACCCAGAGCATTTAAACTAATGACTTAACTCCAGAAGTGCTTACAATTTTTAAAAATGTTTTTGGGGTCATGAATTTATATAGCCTGTGTAGGAAAGTGCCCCTTTTTGAAATGGTCACACCCACTGTTTGCCTGGTATTTGATGTGATTTTGACTGGAAGTGCACTGGGTTCCTGCTAACCAGGTCCCCAGTGCCAGATCTCTTTCCCAAAACTGTGAAATTGCACCCCAATTGGCAATACCTTTAGCGCTCCCTGTAAGGCCTTAGTAAGTGGTAACCCCAGTACCTAGGGCAAGGAAGCTAAAGAGGGTCCCTAAGGGCTGCAGAATGTATTATGCCACGCTAAGGCACCCCTCACCAAACACATACAGACTGCCACTGCAGGCTGCGTATCTGATTCAGAAAAAAGTGAAAACACGCATGGCACACATCCATGTGCCATCCATGCCTACAGACACTGCATGCAGTAAAGGTAAATAACCCCTACAGCAGGCGTTTCAGCCATAATGTAGGGTGCACTATAGTACATGTGTGGACATACCTGTATGAGCTGTTATGCCCATGTGCTGGTCAGTTCAATTGCTGCCAGTACAAGCGATAAGGGAAGCAATTTTAAGTACATGTACTGGAGACTGGTGAAATCGAGTTCCTCAGTAACATGATGGCTTCACTGAAACACATATGTTTGGTATCAAACATCTTGTATCAATAAGCCCACACTGATTCCAGTGTTTGATTTATTAATACATGACCCAGAGAGCACCTTAGAGGTGCCCCCTGAAAACCTACCAACTACTAGCATGCTAGCTGACTGACCTTAGATAGCCTGCCACCACAGATGAGTTTCTGACCCCCAGGTGTGAGCGCCTTTTCTCCGAGGAGGTAAGGAACAAAGCCTGCTCGGGCGTAGGGTGTTTACACCCCCTCCCACAGGATGACCTGTGCATTAGTGTTCCAAAGAGGGAAACTTCAAAGAGCCTACAACTTTTGTTCTGAAAATCTGGTTCCCTCACTGGAGAGGATGCCAACCCCCTTTGACCATGGCCCATTTGGCACCTGGGCAAGGTGGGAAAATTAGTAGTCAGAGAGGCATGTTCGTTCCACCACTAAGATGGGCTACCTGAAGTAAAGACATTTCAGAGTTTACCATCTTGGTGATGCCAACTTAGGAACTCTGGGACAGGAGTATGCCCACTTCCCATAGGAAGTGGGCATATAGGGGGCATCGTGACCCCAGGGGTAGGTGGCCCATTGGCTACTACCCTACACTCCCCTAATGCCCCAAAATTCAGTATTTTGGATAGCCCCTGGCACCAGGAAATCAGATCCTGCCGACCAAAAGAAGGACCGAAAAGCAGCGAAAAGCAAGAACTGAAGAAGATGCAACTGAATGTTCGTCTATTCAACAATTGCACCAAAGTCGTCTCACCCTGCAAGCTGCTGATCCTCCAAAGCCTGGAGAACTGCTAGCACTTCTCAAAACACTTAGGAAGCAAAGCTGCTTCCCTGCATTCTGCATCTACCGAAGAAAGACCTCCGAGGCATCCGGGCTGTGTAAACCTGACACCGGCCAGCACCACTGCACCTGTCGCTGCAAGTTGAAGACGGCAAACTGTGCCAGTGTTCCCCCAGCCCACCAGACAAGAAGCCCACCTTTGGTTTGCCAGGAGGGGACCCCTCGATGCCACCTGCAACCTCTTTGCGGGCCCCCTGACTTCGAGTGCTCCCTGTGACAGAAGCCATTCACCTAAGGACACCTTTGCACCCGTCGCCCCTGGCCCGTCAAGAAGAGAAGTAGGAAGGGTATGTCCAGACGTGGGTCCCGTGCTCACTACGCCACTGGAGTCAAGCTATCCTGGCTGAAGAGGGGTGAAACCCCGAAACCGGTTCTAGGATGCTTGATTCCGGTCCAGGGAAGACATGGCTTGGCAGTTCGGGCTGGACTGTTCCCATGAGGCACAGGGTCAAGACTGATATGCATATGGCCATGTCTGAACTGGGGTGGCGTGGTGAGCAAAATAACGATGGATTAAACCCAGATCTGTGACTGGGGGTGAATGTTTTGCCAATGTGCAACATTCCATCCATCATCTTGTGTGTTTTGCCGTCAAGAAGAGAACCAAGGGTGTCCCTACGTCCCCAAGCATCGTGAGGCCTGAGCTCCAAATTGGTTCAGCCTGACTGGCCTCCCAGCCAAAACCTGCAGCCTCTTTTCAGACCGATCCCCAGTGGGGCACCCAACGCCGTATTGCACCTCTGCTCCCGGCCGGCCCACTGCCGCCAGTTGTGATCTCTTGGTGGTGCCTTGGACCTTGCCCTATACTTACCTTAAGTCCAGGAAATCGGTCTTGTAAGTTGCTCTACTCTACCTGTATGCCGTATTTGTTTTCCCTCCCATAGGATAACATTGCAGCCTGTAAAAACCGCAGTCACCTTTTGAAAACTGAAAGCATTTCTATCTCGAAACATACTTACCTGATCGTATTTATTCTGGTGCCTAAATCTTTATAAAGAAACATGTTATTTTTATAAATTGGTGTGGATCTCCTCATTGAGACATGCGCATCCTTTATTGACTGTGTGTATTTTTCAGACGTCTAGCACTCGTCTCTGATAAGCCTAAGCCTGCTCGATCACACTACTACATAAAAGACCACCTTGGGATTGCTAGAGCAAGCCCCACTTCACTAGTAAGGGAATACCTGGACTCTTTGCACAGTATACATCTTTTTGTCATGGAATATAAACTGCCAGTTTCCTGCAGCCAAGAGAATTAGAGAGAAGCCAAAGATTAAATGCCCTCAAAGCCAGGTTAGATCAACGGTGGCGATCCTACATCTCGTGGGGCCACATGTTGTGTAATGTGCACATTTTTGATTGGCCCCACAAGGACTTACAGAAAGCATTCTCTCCAGCCTGCAGCTGTTTCTTTGAAGTACAACAGGCAGGTTTCTTTATTTTCTTCCCTTTTTTTTTATTGATAAAAAGCGGTCACTGGCCTGATTTTTCTTTTTTACAGGGTGTCATGGCCCTAAGCGAAGCACCTACCATCAGAGCTGCATGCAAGCTCCACAGACCTCATTGTGTTGGCCGATTACTTGCCTGCCTGGCATGGCTCTTGAGTGCTGGCACAGGAGCCCACTTTCTTCTTTTGCCAAACACCATCAATATGGACGAGAACTGATTTACTGTGCGCTGCCCACTCCCCGACATGAGCACATGAAGTGGGTGATGCAAACAGGCATGCCAGATCTCTGGCCCTCCTCAGGAGCCCGAGGAAATGGGACGAGGTGCCATCCCAGTGGAGTTGAAAGAGTTCTGGAGTGTGAGCGCTTCACTTCTAAGTTGGTTTACCCAAAGGAATTAGCTCTCCCCAGAGGCGATTTACAAGGGAAAGTGGTTATGCCATGAATGCTCTTTCCCTTTCTGTCCCTCAGAATCATTGGGCATCCCCAGGGGAGTAAATTGTGTCCATTTTTCTGACCAAGTAGCATCTGTAAATGCAACAAATGAGCAGCACAATTATTGGGCTAAACAGATGGGTTTTTATTTTTAGTTCTGCTCCACCAGTACTGTTTTTAATCCTCCAGGCCTCTAAAATATTCAGATTTTTCTGTAACTTGTTTTCAAAATGTTCTTTCACCAATTAGGTAGAGCTCATGGCCTGCCCTCCTGCCTTATTATCTCCTCAGCCTGATCTTAAGGGTTCTTTGCAGTGCTAGCCCCCAGTTGCCTCCTTCCAGCAGCAGGGGACTGCGCAGAGATCAAGCCCTGTACTTCTGTGTGGTATCCAGGTAATCTCCGTGGTCTGAGGATTTCCTTCAGTGGCCCCTTTTTCCCTAAAGGAAGGTTACAGGCCCTGCCTGCATCTCCCAAACCCTTCGGCCTCCTGGCACCACTGACAAGTTCACAGACATTCCAGGGAACCCATCTCCTCCAGGGTTTTCAGGTCAAGCCTGGGAAGCGTATGTGCTGCTGCGAGGCATGCAGTAGTAGAGTATGGCTTTGAAGCCCCGAACACTCTCATCCCATATTTTTAATTGGCTTATGTCATTGTCCTTCGTAAACGCTGGCTTCTGAGTCATTATTAGGCTTGTTAGTCCCTCCTTGGTACCGCATTGTCTGCATTTGTCACCTCCCCTAATGACTGGACTTTTTACTGGTGTTGTTACATGGTCTGCTTTATAAGCCAGTGAGCACTATTTTATTTAATGCTCTTCCCCTATTCCACCCACTACGTCGCAGCACCCTGCCCGCTTTTATTTAAATTTTTACTAATGGAGGTCCGCTTTAACTATAGCAGCTGCGTTTATAATTATTTATTTTAGCAGCTCCATCCACATTTAGCAGCCGCGCTACCCCTTTCTTTATGCAAACCGCATCTAAAGAAAGGTACCCAGCCGACATTAAAGTGAAAGCGCGGCATGGGCGCTTTTACCCCAAAAAAGATATCTGTCAACTTGACAAACAGATGCGCTTTTTTTGTCAAAGCCCCCATGCCGCTGTTTCTCTTTGATGTTGGACACGCCCCTTTCTTTACACGTGGCTTGACTAAAGAAAGGGCCGGGGCCTTCATGAATGTGAAAGTGCTGCATGAGTGCTAGTAAAAAAAACAAATATTTGCAATGCAATAGGTCTCGCATTTGCGAGAGTTCAAGCTATTGTATCGCCAATAGCTTAAAATCTTGTTAATGCGAGACCTATTGCATTGCAAATGCTTGTTCCAAGGAGTGAGGAGGCCAGTTTCACAGACCCTAGAGGCACAAGTATAACAAAGTTCAAGGAAGTACAAGTCCAGAGTGTTTCTTCAGTCCATTGAGGGCTCTTATCTTCCTAAGTTCTCAGGGCTCCTCAGAGTTCTTCCCTTGTGCCAGGGATTAGACGCAGAGGTGGATAATTCTAAACTTTGGGTGTCTCTAGCCAATCAAAAGATTCCACATAATTCTGCCCTTCTGATCCACCCCCTGTACAGTTTTTTGGGATTTTTAGAAATAGTAAATTCTAATAAACTTCAAAAGGGAACTTTTTCTGGGAGTGGTGCCAGACGTATCACTGTTTCTCTTTGTTTTTATGAGTGAGGTCATTCCATGATTATAAAAAAGTGTGGGTTATTTTAATTAACCCCTGCCAAATATTTCCACATTCTCTTCCCCTACAAGGAAGCAGGCTATTCATCTCCAAACAGGCCCATTGTCTGGGGGAGGCTTTGATATAAATGTTGACCAGTTGACCAGAAGCGTATTTAATTTGGCCCAGCAAGTATTTCAAAGCCCCGATCTCTTTTGGGGGTTACTCAAGACAATACTGCAATACTCACAGAAAATGAACGACTGAAATATGATCCAATTAACATATTTTCACTCTTGCCCATTTTAAACCTATAGAGACAATCACCTTTTCTCTACATTGAGCCAATGCGAAGACATTTTGTTCTTTTCACCTTCAGGGTGAATACAGTATTGCACTACAGGCTCAAGGCAAATAACAACAGACTCATACTACATTCAAAAGGAAATGGGCATTTTTGGATGCAAAAATGAATTATAAGGCCTTCACAGGGCATAATCAATTTATTAAAGGTCCCATCTTTGACAGGGACTCTGTGCCCGGATGCTATAGACAGCAATCCCACTAAGCCTGCATGCGGGTGTACATGAATTTGCATGCAATTTCACATGTAACCAAAACAGAGCCTCTTACACCAGCTGCACAGCAGGGAATTTTATTGACTGTTACTAGTATTGTTACATCCTACACTGGAATGTCTATAGGTGGTAAAGCTGCATCAGCGGCCTCTCACACAAGATCCTGCCTTTCTAACACCTTCAGAGATACAGGTGATCCATTAATGATTCAACCCTTTCATGCTCAATTGTATGAGACTCTCATTCATGGCCTCAACAGCTTTCCCAAGATTCATTCAGAGTCGCTCTTGCATTATCTCACTTAATGAAAGAGGTTCTCTTGGGTCCCACCCATCAGTCTCAATCAAAGTCCCTGGTTATCATAGTACAATCAACTCCTGCACATCTTAAGGTACTATTTGGAACAAAATCCAGCAAGCAGCAGATAAAGGGCTTCATTTCGTAAATTAGACCCTCCCAATAACTCGTAAAAGGAGCTGCATGGACCAATAATGATGTCACATAAGTAGCCTTGTATTATGGATTGCGAGAGGATTCGGAGGATGCCATATTATTAGTAGGACACTCATAAAAACAGGGCCATTTTCATAGATCATGGCATCTCATATCCACAGAGATACCCCATGAAGTGAAGATGAGCCTATACTGATTGGGGGCCTCTTACCACTGAGCAATAGAAAGGACAGTGTACAGCATGGCTGTATTACGGCCCAGTTGGCCATATTGTCTGTCAATACCCCCAGAATTCGGGAAATGAAGCCACTTTTCATAGAAGACAGACCTAGGATGAGTAAGGGTACTATTTCCACTCTATAATAAGCAAGACCCATTTCCACACATCAACAACGGTGACTATGATCTTTGGTTCTACTGACCAGAAGAGCTTCTTTGGATTCCAAGACCTCAGGACGCTTCAGGATGCTTCAAGAACACCAAAAGGAGAAGTTGAGTTTGATACAGAGAAAGCAACGGCTGCAAGAAATTCAAGGCAGTGGGGCAGGGGGAACGCCCCTGACGTATATTAGCACTGTTTATCGTCATTGAGAATGAGTATAAAAAATGATTGAATTTGATCTCAATGATGATCCAAATTTGCCCAAACTAATGGCTGCGATTCCACAATCCAGTGATAGTCCGTGGCGCCATCTGTAAAACTGCTGTTACATTGACCAACTTTATCAAGGGTTCATTATCTTGATCAGTCCTAACTCTCTAACATAGGTTTTTGTCTAAACTGAACTTTTTGCTATTACATCAGCCCTTTAATCCCACACGCATACTTACCATTATTAATAATCTGACTTTAGGCTATAGATGTGCTGCTTTTGGAAAGTGCAAATAATGTACTATTCTTGGTGGTATACTCATCGATAATGTCCCATATGTCGTTCGCTTGACATATCTTGAGCAGCCTACATGATAATTGTAGTCATTGCCTCCTTTAATCCGGTTACCTTGACAACCATTGTGGAAATATTACATCCTAGGACATCTGTGTTTAGAATCACAGTAACCTAATCTTTGCATAATAATATATGAAGTGATGAACCACTGCCCCGACAGGATGGCAGCAAGAGTAGATTATTGCCTTGAAAAAGCGACACGGGTTGCAAAACATAACACCTCTCTAATGTTGCAATGCTTTGTCAATGCTCTTTCTTATAAAGCTGGTCTTGTCAAATATATTGTATTGACATAAGTGTGTACACAAAAGATGGAAATGTGTTTATTTGAAACTCCATATATAGTTTATATTATGATTAGAAAGGAGTACATTTTGCGCTTAAAATGAATCAGACATTCTAACTGGCAACTGTACTCTGGCTTGTCTAATTCAGGGGCCCTCTTCTATATATTTGTCTAGTGTACAATTAAGTGATAGTTTGGTAATGAAGATTAGCATTGCACACTTTGCTTTATGCTGCTTTCCGACTGGAAGTGCAAGAGGATGGTGGCCGGCCACACTCCTCGAATACTATCAGAATAGTTATAAACATACTCAGTTAAAACGCAACAATACTGCTCAAAAATGGTTGGCAAAATTTAAGGGGTGATCAAAACACTATAGTACTAAACCCCTCTCTGGTCACTCATTTCTATCAAATTCTAATTACAAACTTTTTGCCTGTGGTAACTACTAATGTTTCTGAATTGATTGGGGGGCAACCCTTCATTGAACCCAAAAAAAAAAGATCTCAGCAACAGGTTACCTTTAGAGCCCTGTATTCATGAGGCACCCACCCTTAGCAGGAGTAATTCAATGACTCCAAGAACTCCATCTCATATTCATGATTGCAACCTGGGCTCTGTTAGTATAGTATTCAGGTCTAAATTTAGTAAGAGACCTCCACAGGTAAAAGCAAGCACAGGAAGCAAACCTGTGGGGGTAATCCTACAGTCAGAAAATTCTTTGGAAGCTGCAGTAAGGGCACTGAATAGACAATCAGACACATTTGCAGTGGAAGTAGACCTACTGCACACCCTATCTTCATCTGTTTCTTTAAATTATAGCAGATTGGCTTATATGATCTTGGTTCTGTCTTCCATCAGAGAGGAGTCTAGATTAGAGTCCCAATTGTGTGACTGCTCAGCATTACATGATACCTTTAGTTAGTTGCAGAAAGTCATCGTTTGGGGCTTACAAACCACAGCTTAATCAAAAAACTGTCAATACAGAAATTGTCACCTCATACAGGCTAGCACCAGTAATTAACCAACATTATAAGGATTATGATCCAGTAAGTGCACCAACTATTCAAAAGTTTAACTTGCCTTACACTGCCCGCAGCTCGTCCTCGATGTTCCTGGCTCCAGACTCTTCCAAGCATGAGGTCCTGCAGCCAACTCCCTTATCCAATGTAGAATCTGCTCTCATGTTGTGAACAGATAATGTTAAGCAGCATGAGTGAGGCATCTAGATTGGCTGGAACGGTCTGGCTCAGCACTCCTAAAGGCACTGGAGGCCTTGCCTGCTCTCCACCTAGCTAAGACATCCGTGTTGGAGAGGCTTGAACTGCGCATGTCCGGCTGGCCGTAGCAAGATAGCCACTAATTTCAACATTCACATTTCAAACTGAGGTGGCCACTCCTCACTGTTGCCAATCAGCAGCAATGATGCAATGAACCAGGACAGCCCTCACACTTCTTTTTCTGGCAGAGAGTAAAAAATAAAATGGTATTAAAATCATTTTATTACCATTACATTTTTCATGCTTTCTGCGCAGCAGTGTGCGGGGGGCGGTGACACTCCTCCTCTCCTATGGATGAACCGCTGCTCTATGTTACTTCGTCACAAACGTGACAGATAACCCGTCCACCATGACAAGTAAATTACATCCAGTGTCACTTGTAATCCAGCTGATGGGATATCTGTCACATTTATGAGGGAGTAACCCGTCGACCGAACTCTAAATCCAGCCCTTCTTTAGTTAATAGAGACCGTATGTGATGCAAACAATTATTCATCAGCAAAGTTTGCAAAATCAGTTCTAGTGATAACAATATATATGAGGACAATGTCTTACCTTGTCTGCTGTATGACTTATCTCCACAGCCAGATCCGCACCCGTATTCCCCATTCCTACAATTATCACACGCTTCCCCTTGAAGTCATCGGGGAACTTGTACTCTCTACTGTGAAAATACTGCCCTTTGAATTTTTCTATACCTGTGGGTTAAATGGGTACAAAATGGAAGTATAAGTGAAAAAGTTGCAGAGGAATGGATATATCTTGAGAATAGTATAGTAAGTTTCTGTGCAGCCAAAAACAATGAGAAGAAAAGGTTGGTTTATTGGTATTCAAGCAATGTCTTCAGAATTGAAATTATTTTACCTATAACATAAAAAAATGTACAATACAACTGGTTTATACCAATGTTTTCAAAGTCTTTTGCAGTAGACATTAGGACTAATTTCTTTGTTGTTGCCACCCCTATAAAATTAAAGATCTTTTATATCACATTGTAAAATGACCATTACACTAGCTTAGCCCACACTTAATTGGACGATAATATTTAATATCTTCAGACAATGGCGGCTGGTAATTTTATCAGGAATGGGGCGGAAACTACACACACACATTCACAATCACACCCATACATTCACACACATACCCTTTCACAACACTCACTCACATATACACATGTATACATGCATTCATATGTACATACTTGCACGCACCACAACATTTTAAAAAACATAAAACTTACCTTCACTGCAGCTCTCTAGCCAGGAAGTCTTGGAGATCTGAGGAGGGTTGGAACTGCTGCCTGCTTTCCTTGGCTGACCGTAGGTCAGCCAATGCGGCAAGGCAACAGCCCCTCACTCATCCCAGAATTGAATGGGGTCAGCAAGACTGCTGACCCCACCCCTCATTTTGATAAAGTGTCACTGATTGACACTCTGCCCTGGCCACTTCAGCCCCCAGGTCCGAGGCAATCAGTGAAGCTTCCCCTAGTCACGAGGGGAGCGCCCCGAAACCCTTTTTCCATGACGAGGAAGTCAATGCCACAAGGCTGTGAAATCTTCAGCCTGGTAAAGTTCAGCTCAGGCAGCCAGGAGCATGTGCATTTAGTGCATGTCTAGCTCCTTGTTACCTGATCTGAAGAAGAGTGTCTGCCAAGCTGACCTTTGTTCAGCCTGACAGACACTCTCCTTGTCAGGAAAGCGGTGGAGGCATGGCCCCTCCGCCTGTATGGACATGTCTTGGCTGTCTACAGAAACAAAACTAAAGGACCTTCAAATTTTCCCAATACTTCTTCTACCTCACTTATTCTAGATTCCAACTCTAGATTTGACATTGATCCATTACTAGCCTAAATGTAAGCTGTATCCTTGCCACTACACCATCCACCACTCCTCAGCCCCCATTAACCACGATATTCTCACTAGACACATCCAACGTAGAATAAGTCCACATATCAGCCTACCAGGAAAGGAGTCCAAAGGCAGGTATGGCTCAACATGATGTCCAATGCAAACCAGGACAGCATCAAAGACTGCAGTCTCTTGCTTCCCATCCTTCTCTGTGACAAGGTCCCACTGGCCTGTGGTGGCAAAATCTGGACGTTTTCTCACACTGCGAACGATGGTCTTTGAGGAAACACACCAAATCCAAATCATTAACAGGTAAGAAACAATTAATTCAGCATTGTGTTATTGCATTACAGTTTCCTATACAATACATTTGGCAACTGGTACCACAATGCTTGTTCGAAACTGTCCTTTCTGTTTCCAATCTTAACAAACACACCCTACCTATTTTCCAAAGTAACCGACTTATATTCAAGACTAGTGCTCCCATTTGCCCATTATGTCTTCATCATTTTAGCTTGGAAATTTTCTTTCAAAAGCCATTTCAGCAAACATATTTCCTCATAGGACACCTGAGCTATGACCCATTCCCCAACCAGACCAACCCCAATCCCATACAGTGAATTCTAGTTCAAGTAGATTTGCTTTGACTGAAAAATGCTTGCATCTTCTGCACTGTATTCTTTTGTGGAAGTGAAAGAAATGTTATTGACTTTCAGTGTCCCTCTATTCTCCACGAGGATCTGTTTGTTATAGCACTCAAACAGAGGACAGGCCTAAATGATACATAAGCAACTTCTTCAGTCCTTTAGAATGAGGATGAACCCAAGGCTGTCTAATATTGATCAAGAGATTCAGATCACTGCCTGAGTTTCAGGGAATCATCTGGTTGTTTAAATAAGTTCCAGTTAAATTCACTTTATGCAAATATATCTAATTTAGAGCTTGCACAATAGTTAATGAAGTAAAAAGTCAGACAAATACATCTTCCACGGTTTTGAGGGAATTGCTTTTTGGAGTATTTTTGCATTAGGAATGCCAGGAAATGAATGTGCACTAGGGCTTTCCTTTATGTGAACAGAGCCCTTGAAGACACGAGTGGAGTGTCGGTATAGGAGCTGTCCAACTCTTCAGTCCTACCAGAGAAAGAGCCCTCCTCATAGGTATTATCTCTTTAGATTGCATGGACAGTATACACTGGCCCTCGGTGTGGTTATAGTGGCTGCCTCGAGCTGCATATTAGCCACTATAGCCTGAGGAATTGCTTCTTTAACATGGTCGCGTCACTGCTTTCTTTTCTGTTGCTGGGTTTCTCATTGATCACTGAGTTGCTGGTGGCAGAAGGCACACTTCAATGAGGAGGAAAACAACATAGGAAGGAAGTACTATCATTTGTAACTCTTCTCTGCACATATACACAAGATATATATGCAGCATGCTGCTGGGATTGCATACTCGATCACAGTAGCTGCACTGATTGTGTTGCCCACTTAGTATAGGTGCCCCTGGTTCTGGGCAGGATCAAGACAGATTTGCAAGGGCTTGTCTTTTTTGTACTGACACTAACAAGCTAAAACAAGCATTAGCATAGCCAATAGGTCTCGCCTTTGGGACCTTATAAGTGTTTAGCCATGCAACAGTTGATGTTGCAGCACCAAGGATATTGTGCTGCATAACTAAATACTTATAAGGTCCCAAAAGCGAGACCTATTTGTTGCTGTGATTTTAGTAACTTTTGATCCATTTAAACTAGAAACAAATTAGTTTTTTGCTAAAATCTTGCTAAAATCTCTAATTATGCAGCAGATGATGGATTATGTGGTATATGCCACAACTCCATAGTAATGCGGAAAAAAACATGGTAGAAGAATTGCATAATCCCTGTGGCCCTGTATCTAGTGGAAAACATGAAACTACATGCCACAAAGTGCAAAAGACTCAAAATTAAAGATTTGCTGAGCATCACCCCTAGCCACATAGGGCAATTTATCAGAAATATATAAACATACAATGTGGAGAAGGATAGTACAACCCAATCGGATTACTACGGCCAAGTGGCTGTCGTCTACCCAGTATCACTCGATAGTGATTTCCCACAGCAAAAGTTGCCCAAGCAGGAGGGAAGTGATACCTACTGTCGGTTACAGGTGCTCGAAGAGCGGAGACCACAGCGCGAGGAGAACCAGGGACTGCCCGGACCAGAGGGGGTAAGAGATCTCCATCGTCCTGGGGGGAGTCTGGCGGGGCTGTTCAGTCCTCCCAGGGGATACATAAAGAGAGTTCTCCAGGGGCCTGAGTGAGGTCAAGGGGGGATGTAGCATCGGGGAACTTAGAAGGGTCGGGAGTGGGTGAGATGTCAACAGTCCCGGTCTCCAAGTCTACCTCCACCGTTTCAGGCCCCGTGTCCAGCCATGCCAGAGAGCTCTGTGCGGCAGTGCCTAAACTCCCCAGAGCCAATATCAAAACAAAAACGTAGGACAGCATGGCCTGGCTATAACACCCCCATGCAATGGCAGCTTCCTATATCCGGTAACTATAAACAACTATCGCCATCCTGGAAACCAAGGACGCTTTGCGTGACGGGAACTACAAGAGCCCATGTTGCTTTCAAATATGT
Source organism: Triturus cristatus (assembly GCF_964204655.1). NCBI lineage: Eukaryota > Metazoa > Chordata > Amphibia > Caudata > Salamandridae > Triturus > Triturus cristatus. The sequence goes on along the minus strand of NC_140586.1, from coordinate 316,335,510 downwards.
ATGTATGCGATTTGAAAGAATTAGCCAGCCTTATGTTTCAATGAACGATTGCGACAATTAAGATATGTACACTACACATCGAATGGAAAAAAACAATCAAATATCACATCAAAATATTCTCACAGGACTAATAAACGGAGGCATAGGCTTAATTAGCAAAACAACGGTTTGCCATTAAAACACCACGGCGAGTCTCTTCAATTAGGGGTACCTCGTGTGGTAAAATATTAAAGGAGACGTTAAGCAATCTAAAAAAAAAGAAATTGTTTTATCTTTATTGTTCAACTCAACTATCTCACTGCTGCCAACAATGTTTCACGGGTGATTTATAAAGGCACCAAGTCAGCATAAAAATTCACACCGGATGAGGCAGCTGCAGTCTGCTGGCTGCAGTCACAGCTTGTTGTGTGCTAAAAGGACAGAGAGGGCTGGGCCGGTCTGGAACCAAAGTGCTCTGCTGTGTGTGCTGTGTGCATGTCCTGGTGGGTCCTCTGACGGCGCTGGAGAATCGTGCTGAACGGCTGCGACCATCATTTGCTGATAAACTGGGTGAAAGGTAAGGAAAAAAAAGCGCTGAAAGACAAGCACGGCCCCGCGGCCTTCGAAAGTTAAAGTAAATCTACAGCCTTTACCTTACGGGAGCGAGTAGCAGTGGGCGCAATAATTGCAAACCGATGGCGCCGCTGCTCACTCCCGCAAGGTAAACGCCGTACATGCATGAGGGCTCATTGGAAACAGTGCAGTACATGCACGAGTTTCCAAAAAAGTACGAAGTGATTCCAAAAGGTCACTCCAAAGCAGCGCTTGCGCGCTTGCGTAGGCAAGACATAAAAGTCATCTGGAGAACATAGGAATAAGAGATTGTTACTAATATCTAGTACAAATATGTCTTTTGTTGTAGTCTTCTGCACAGGAAGATGTGGTGGAACAGTAGGAATATCATCGGTGGCTCTGCACATCCGAGGGTTGTTAACCTACTCTGTATTGTTTGGCCCCCTTCTTCTAATAGAAGCTGGGGAGAGGATGTGGTCTGACGGTTAGATTGCCAACTTTGGTGCTAGACACCAAGGTTCGAGCCTCTGGGTCGTGTCCACATCCTGTGATTCTGGGCAAATGACTTAATCTCCCCGTGCCCGAACATGTCCTTGTGTAACATAACCGGTGCTCATGTAAAGCGCTCTAATACTTTCGGGTCGAGTTCGCACTATATAATTGTTTTGTTTTTTAAAAAGCAGATTGTTGTTTGCTGTTAGGCCTGTTGGCTCTTTCATCTCTTCTAGTAATATTATGAACGCCCTCCTGGTTTAGCTTCCACCCAAATGTCTTCAACTAAACTCTCGGAAATTCCACCTTCTTATCAAGCTGTCTATTGTGAGAGTTTCTACACCAATCTTTATTGTAGCTGTTAGTCAGCATGGTTGCCAAACAAGTAAGATTTTGACAGTCTGAAGTCTATGTTTTTTAGGTTGAAGGATGTTAATGTAAGCCACAGAGCCCCGTGCATCACCAGGGCATGATAGAAACCACACACATCCACATCAGCTGTGTCTGCAGCAGCACTGATAATGTAGTTTGAAAATGTCATCGCTTGTTCAGCATCTGCAATATTTCCCTCTGCGATCTATGGGAAATGGTCTGAAAAACATCCAAACACATACTGCAAGACTGTCTTCAGACACCCAGGATGGCAGATGAACTAGTCACACATTAAATTGGAGATGAAGTTTTGCTAGCGTCCTTTCCTTTGGCATTCAAAAGACAAATGTCTTTGTCTAGAGGCACTGTAGACATTTATTAGAGATGTATAAGACATCGCTCTAGCACAGAGACAATTAAAAAACCTACAAGTCAGCATTTTCATATGCAGAGATAGTTCTGGTCTGGGACAAGCACGTTTTCTGTACATGGCAGTGGGTGTACAAGCCATTTAAATTCTCCCAAAACCTATAACATAACAAGCATTGAAATTGCAATAGGTCTCGCCTTTGATTAAGTTAAATCCATTTGCTTTGCTAATGGTATTGTATAGCAAAGCAAATGGCTTTAACTTAATTAAAGGCGAGACCTATTGCATTTTTAATGCTTGTTCTAAAGACGGGAACAATAAGTACTGGCAGGTGCCGAACAACAGAACCCCTCACCAACGCCCCCATCCCACCCCCTCCACTCACTCACAACCAATCTCAATCCTGGCCACCACCAGCCCTGGCAATGCACCTCAACCCTGCCCTCAGCCCCTCAGCCCCTCACTCCTACCCACAACCAACCTCATTGGCCCCGCCCCCAAATCTCTAGCACCCGACATAACAAACGTAACTGTAGTTGTACTGGCCTCCAGCAGACCCTCCTATTTCAGCCCTGCCTAGTCAGAATCGGCCTTTGCCAGGATAGCGCCCTGGGCGGAAAGAAATGTGGCGCCCTCTCTGTTTGTGGATTAAATGAGTCCCTGACTGTCTTCCCCAGACTTGTGACTGGCCTCTAAACCCAAACATCTCGGCACCTTGCCCAGCTCACCTGAATCACTCATAGATTAGCTACTCGCGCTGGTGCCAAGTTTTTGTGGAAGGGGCGGGGTTAAAAGTCTGTGGAAGCAAGGGGTGAAGGGGTGGGAGGACAAGAAAGGTGTGGGGTGGGAGTGGGTGTTAAAAACAGAACTTTCACCACTGGGGCCAGGTGACAGCATCTCTGCTGTCTGCATGACCTGCATGGAGACAGTTACTTACGCTACGCCCCCTCTGAAGATTGGCGCCCTGGGCCCAGCTCACCCATGACAAAAGCCGGTCCTAGGGACCCTGCACCGCAATTCTGCCCAAATCTACCTCCCCCTCCCCCGCCGGCCACTACTCATAAACACAAACACAACCGTAATCCAGGCCTCCAGCAGACCCTTCTATTCCAGGACTGGGACGTGCACACTTCCCTGCCATTCACCTCCCAACCCTGTCCAGCCGCTCTCTTTGCTATTTCAGAACTAGGGCCAAAGCCACACCATGCCGCTGACCGCGGCCCCCGCAGGGGGCACTAGTGCGGTTGGCGCCCTAGAGTCGCCTGGGCACCGGTCACCCCTCCCCGCCTCCCCCTCCTGGGGGGCAGGGACTCCGGCCGGTGTCTCCCACCTCTTTCCTGCCCGGAAGTGACGTGACGGGCGTCACTTCCGGGGCTCCTCTGGGCGTGGGGGGAGGCTATATAGCCCTCCCCCACCATGCCGGCGACCTCTAATCGCCTCGCACGCCGCATCCCTCCCTACCGCTTACCCGGCGTGGTTGGCAGGTGGGGATGAGAATATTGTAATATTTCTTTTTTCGTTGCAGGCGGAGTTACAGGGCGATCGGGAAGCCGGCCGGTACCAAGGGTACCTCTGCGCGGCACCATAGGGGGTGCCAGAGCCAAATCCAAGGAGCCTCATGGGAGGGTCCCCGAAGCCGTGTCGGCGCCCCGCTAGTCCTTCGGGCGGTTGTGGGCCTGAACAACCGGGGGGTTTGCTATGCTACTCTCCGCCCCGGGAAGGAGCGTGAGTAGAAGTTACCAACGGTCACGTGATCCTAGAAGAGAATCATTTGGACGGCAGCAAAGGTGGGGTTCGCCCCAGCGCTGCCCGGCTCATCAGGCGGGCAGGCGGCCCAGTTGGCTGCCTGCCCTTGGATCGCACGTAAGATAACCCACCTATTACATAACGGTGTATGTAACCTGCAGCATTTTGTACCCAATCAAACAGTCTGAGTGTGTGTTATTATTGGGTAATGTATTTTGTTGGAGGGGGGACTGAGGGGTGCCAATGGCGATACTATGCCGCCCTGCAGCGCGCGCTGCTGTTCCACTACTGTACGGGGACTCGGCTGCGCTGCCGCCTCTGGTGCAGGAAACCAGGGTTCGAGCTTCGAGGTCGCGTCCACATCCTGTGATTCTGGGCAAATCACTTAATCTCCTCGTGCCTGAATGTGTAATGATACGGTGCTATGTAAAGCCTCCAATACCTTCGGGTCTAGTTCGCGCTATTTAAATATGAAAAAAAAAAAAAAAGGGCCCAGTCGGTGCGCCTCGAGCCCCGCCGGCAGCACCTGGGCAATCATTGCTAGCTCTCTGCAAACAAAACACCAGTCTGACCCCGAGCCGATGACGTCATTGATTGTGTCACCGGGGAGGCATGTCTGTAAGAGATGACACAAAGGCGATCTTGCCCCCATCTGTTGCTTTCCTGAACTGCTGCATAATTCCAGTAACTCTGAACATAACATATTTGGGTGTAAGATTTACTGATGACATTGAATCCCTGGTAAATTGACGTGTACAGGGTAAGAAAGCCAAGGATGATGACTCGACAGCGACAAATGTATTTTATGCAGAGGAAGGCTGATGCACAATAGCTCCCCCGTTCTGTTGATCTTGTTTCCTTCCTCTCTCCTCAGCTATCTTTCTCTCCTCCTCGTCTTCTCAGTATCAACCCACCTCGCGCCTTTCTTGATATAGCTTATTTTTTATACCTTATTCCTTCCTCCCTCTTTTTCATCTTCTCCCCCCCCATCTGTGAGACTTTCCTTGAGCCCTTGCGTCTCTTCTGTCTTCTCTTCTTCCCTCCAACTGAAGTTTCCTCCCTTTCTTAATCCCTTTTATTGTTCAGGTGACCCTGCTTCACCCATCTTCTTCCCTATCACCCCTTCGATTTCCCTCTCACCATCTTCTATTTCCCTCTCTCCTTCCACCTTCCTTCGCCTGCTCGCTGACTCCCTCGCATCCTGTAACTTCTTTCCACCACCCCACCTCTCCAGCTCGGTGGAGGCCTTCATTCGAATATCTGGTATTGTGATATCCGCTCCCTTGGGGGCTGTAATGCGCCCTCTGTTCTAATGCATGCACCGGTGTCTTACGTTTCAGTTTAGCTGCGGTGTGGGCTGATTGTGGGATCTATTCAGTGACTGAGGCTGTTGATTTCACTCTGTATGCACGGCTGTCATTTTTTTATTTTATTTATTTATTTATTTATTTGCAGTTTTATGTCGCAGCGAACTTGACCCGAAGGTATTGGAGCGAATTATATGAGCACCAGTTACGTTACACAATGACACGTATACACGTTTGTCTATTGTATCCATTTGTGTTGATTCATTGTAGGAAGTATGTTGCAATGTTTTTTGTCTAGTATTTTATGTTTGTGAAACAACTTTTTTATAATATCACTTTATGAAATTGTATCAATAAAATGAAGTTTTAATATGAATTTAATGTACACGGAGTCTGTAATATCATGAGTGTGTTGGAATAGGTCTTGTTATATATTTGATTATTTGTTCCCTACGGGTGTTACTTTTCAGAAGAGAATCAAAATGTTCCAGGAAGCATCCCTTCTGTCCTCACCTTGAACTGGATGTGTTTGAGTAGGTCGAAATGCTTTGCGTACATCCGGAAGTAATCCATCATTCTGTAATTAGGCAGGAAGTTGGGGAAGCGATCGGGCATGGGAAAATCGCTGAAACAGCTCATCTCCTTGGAGGTGTTGGTGACCACAGACTTGTAGATGCTGGCCCGCCCATCTTCTATATGTTCCTGAATTAGACATTGAGACATGAAACAGAAAGTGTTGAACAATGTAACAAATGTGCTCTATCTCTAACAAAATGTAGTTCCTAGTTAAATTGCAATGTTGGAAATATCACCAACTGCACATGAAGGACCAGAAATCAACAGCGGATGCCACCGCCATGTTAAACGTTTCCCACCTTTCCATCTGAATAAATTCTGCGGCCAAGGGTTGCTGAACACTGGTCCATGAAGGTAGGAGTCATGTCCGTATTTCCGATTCTCCACTCACTGTTCTGATTGGTATTAATATTAAATGCATGTGAATTTATTGCAGGTGGATATTCTAAAAGATTGGGCATCAAAAAAGCTCTCGGGAACCAGCGTTTGCGATTCCCACTGCAACTGCAGACAAATCACTTTGATCCTCTCTCAGGGTCTGCACGGTTCCCAGATCGAAGGTCTTTGCATAATGATAACTTTATTCAGTTCTAACTCAGATAACATGTTCTGTCAATTGTAACACTGTGACTCTAACACGTTTGCCTCTTGGCCATTGTTAATCGTGAAAAGCTTTTTAAACACCACTGTGCAATCACCCTTCCCACCAGGACCCAATGTACTTTGGCAATTAGATGCTTCCCTCAAAGGTCTAAGGGTGCAGACCCTTCTCTATCATGATACCACTCATTTCAAGCCCCTCTTACCTGCCTAGACCCATCATCAGACCTGAACGTAGAATTGAACATACTCATGAGCTCTAAGAAGCCTTCATACTGATCTGTAAGGACCTCAGTCAAATAATTATGCAGCTTCCACAGTCCATTCATGTTTTAGAGACTCAAAATTGAGGTTGCACTTGCATGCAACACAACCAAGTAATGTACAATGTGTTTATTGATGCTCATTATGGGGGAGTCAACACCTTGCATGTGACATTTTCAAAGGATGTTTGACTTGAAACCATAGCTCACACTACTGCAGAGGAAAACCTTTTAAGGCTATAACATTTCCCTTTAAGGTAGTGGTCCCCAACGTATAGCCCAGAGTTCTCCAAAGTCGATCCTGAAGGGCCGGATCCATGCCAGATTATTATCATATCCCCATTTAGATAAATGTGGTTATCTTAAAAATCTGGCATGGATTCGTCTCTCCAGGACTGACTATGGAGAACCCTGGTATAGCCCATGACCAACATGTTGCTAATGAGACCCTAATGTGTTGCTCGGCAGGTGATCCTTACAACTATGTATTTTGTCAGTACTACAATGGACAAAGATGTCTTTTATTTGATATAAGAGGCTAAATTTGCTGTCCTGCTGGATTGTTTGATTCTTTTATCTCCAGCTGCTCCCCGAACATCATGTTTTCTGGCGGATTAACTGAAGGAAGCACAAATGTTTCATTATCACAGGGTCTACAAGATTAAAACCAGTTCATCTTTTGCAGTAGTGCAATTTAGGATCCATCAATTACACATCATCATTGCGCAATTTACATTTATATTTTGAAATTACATTTACTGTGTGCTATAGCAATAGTAATGTGTGTGAACATATAAACGCATTAAGGAAATGTATGTACTGAAGAAACTACTTTTATAAAGTATGCGCAAATGATCAGTTTAACATGAAGATGTGTATTCTGTATTTGTGTTTGCATTTATACTTTAGGTTACAGTATATTCTAAAAGCCCTATTTGAAAGTGTAATCATGTTAGCATTTGTTCTTGAGTTATATGTGCACAAGTATAACCATGTATTTGAAATGTACATTAAATATTTAGTTAAACTTAGCCTGACTAAAGGCCTTGTGATTTTGAAATGTACTTTGCTTGGTTAGAGTCTTTTGCAAATGCATTTTCAAGGTTTCATTCGCTAGAGAAAGGAGTATTGTTGGCTGTGTTTGTTTCTTGATAGCAAGGTCTGAGACGAGAAATCTTGGCAAGAAAGACCTTTTGAGTGTATGAAGCCTCCTAATCATCGTGTATCAGGAATGGGGAATGCTCAAGGTTGCAGTAACTGTCCCAGTTCCGTCAGACAGGAAAGTCTGGTAATGTTGCAAATGCACAACACAAGAAGAGAAATTGGGTCCTGGTTGTGTGGGAAGAGATACAACTGTTGCTGAAGTTTCTGTTTATTTTAATTAGTGTTCACACAATTAGAAGTTAGAGCATATTTCCTTTGACATTGAAGTGTACAGACCTGTCTGCTACCTTTATTCTTGCAAGTGTGAAACTTCATGCTAAACACTTATTTAAATTCTGGAAGACTTTTGTTGGAGTCTTCACTATGCTGCCACCTTCCCACACTTCTGAACTTCCTTGAGACCCTTTACTACGAACCATCCTTATTCTAAACTTAGAATCTTGATTAGATGACTTTAGGACTGATTCATGTTTAGGAGAGAGAATCAGAGTTTCTTTAAGGAACTCCTGTTTTTAATTCTCAGTTTCTGTATTGCTGTGGCTGTGATTAATTTGAATCTTCTCCTATTGATACTGAACCAATAGCAATACTTTACTTGCCAGCTGTGATCTTTTATCTGTTTAATATACCCCTGACATGCATATATATTGGATTGACTTTAAATTGGAAATAATATTCCTTAACTTCAATTACCAATTCTTGGTCCTTATTTTCGGGCAAAAATGGGCTTCACAAAAGTTGAATAGTTTTATTATTGCCAATTAACTTTGAGTCGCAGTCAACTTAAAAAGATAATTCAATGACAGATTGTAAATCCCGCACCTGCACACTCTCACTCCTATAATCCATAAACTGAATTTCACACTTAAGTCAAGTGCAGGATCCATTAGGAGGCTGCTGATGTGCAGAGGCTGAGACAAACAGTGGCAGACTATGTCTGCACCTACTGTCTTCCAGCTGTTAGCACTAGACCTACCATGATCCTTCTGTCTTCTGGTGTTGATGGCTGCTCTTTTGTGAGGAGACCAGGGAGTGTAATCCAGGGATGGATAAAATACAGTAGAAAGGCTGACCCCAATGCAGTGACTTTACCCACTGGACCATTGACCAACTATCCACAGCCAGGCTAGAACCATGTGCTGTGCTAGAAAACAGCTTTTTAAATTTTGGCGTGTATCAACTAACAGGATTATGGAAAACAACAACATGAGTTGGCAGTGGCATTGTAGAAAACTGCAAAAATATGAAAACTGGGACATTATGGAATTGGCAAACTATGCATACTGATGGCGGTATTGTGAATGTAAACTCATAGCAGAATTAGGTAAACCGGCAAAGTAATTACTGACTTATTTTAGAAAACAGCAACATCTGCTAGTTGGGCATTGCCAAAAATGGTGTCGTTTGCTCGCTGGAGATCTATGTAAACTATAAGGTGTGGTAATTGCAGCAATATGTAACCTGTTAACTAAAGATATTGGAGAGACCGCAGGTGTATTGATTGTTTGCCCAGTTTATTTTTTCATTTTGCATCCCTTGAATTCTGACTTCTGCTGTGGGGAAGGCCTGCTAAACAGACCTGTGGTACGTGTGCTCTTCTATAATATTGTGCCTTGGTTCTTTCTCCCAGTGCACCTTCCACTCCCAGAAGACTAGGTTGAACACCTATACATATGTGCTCCCTGCTAGTCTGCACAAAAGGCTCAGACTCCTCAAGTAGCAGCTCAGTGGCAGCCATATTTTAAGGCCTGGAAGCAAAAGACAGGCAAAGAGTTATGTGTATATTTGATAAAGTATGAACTATAGTACTTTCATTGAGCCATCCTCCCCCTTTTTTGACCTACTCAACTTTGAGCCCACTGTAGGAGTTCAAGGATATTTTGCAGATCACAATGATCTTCTGGAGGCGGCTGAACCCATATCATGCCATCACCAGCCCTGCCAAGTGCCACGCATCAGAGGTTAATTTATTGCATGCTACTGAACTCCACATCAGTGCACTAAAATGCATTGTCACGCATATTTAGAAAGTGCTTACTTTGAGCCAGTGGTTTCCGGTGCTCGGCGCTTAATTGTTGGCACCAGCACTTAATTGTCGACACTGGCACTTATGACAGCTGCCACACGATGGCGCTGTTAGTATAATTTAGAGATGAGCAGAACATCAATTGTTTATTAATTCAGTATGCTTTAAAGACAACTAATTCCTGCCACCCAAGCTATTTTTATAGCTTTGGGGGCCAGGAAAAGTCAGAATTTCATCAGTTGTAGCAGTGTGGCGGTTAGTAGTTGTGCAGAAACTGTCATTGGCAAAGCTGGCAGTGGCAATGGGTAGTGCAATGTGCAGAAGCCTCCTGATTAAAGCCCTGGCACTTACTTTTTTACAAATTAAGCACTGAATTTAGCTCCTCTGCAGCATAGCTTGAGGTGCTTTGATCTCCGCTGTGGCATATGTACAGCCAGTGCTGAACTGCTTGAACTTTAGGCAGTGCCCCAGGCAGTGTGAACCGGGCACAGAGAGGGGACTGTGGTTACCATGAAAAACTGCTCTTGGTCCAGCTTTTAACAATGTATATTCTCTGCAGTTTCAATACAGTGTGTCTCAGTGCTTAATTTGAACCAGTGGTTTTCAGTGCTAAGCACTAGCACTTAATCATCAACACTGTCGGTTTTTATGAGGAGAGGAGTTGGCCTAACAGCTAGGGTGGTCGACCTCGAATCTGGGGAAGCGGGTTCGAGTCCCGGCAATGACGCTGAACATCCTGTGATTCTGGGCAAATCACTTAATCTCCCCGTGCCTAACAAAAATGAATGTGTCCTCGACCCGCTTCTTGCCGGTTGTTGCTGCTGCCTGTTTCCTGGTCCAGGGGAGACCACAAAGACCAGCAAACCGCGCCAGGAGACGCTTTATCACCAGCCACGGGCTCCCGCAGCGCGGGACCCACGCAGACGCGTCCGGGCTGTGCCCGGGCAAAGCCCAGGCCAAGGGAGGGCCCGTCTGCGCCAGTCAGAGGCAGACTGGGGCAGGGCCACCTCCCTTGGCTGTGTCATAGCACAAAAGTAAAACGGTGCAACTAGGTAAGAACGTTTCAATTATATTCCTCTTTTGGAATCTGTAAACTGGATTAGTCGTTACCTTCCAACTGCACTATCCATTCCTGGGATAACTAGCAGCAAGCTACAGACTTGGAACTTATTTACTCTAGCTTGATTTTATTGGAATTTTCAGCCTGTACATGAAATTTATGTTTTATCCTGTATGGTACTAAAAGGACGTTGCAATACATACTGATTAGTCCATTCTTCCACAATGGTAATAATGCTAATCTAGGAGCTATACGTATGCAGCAAAAAACGCCTTGAAGGATGATTGATTTTATCTCACAAGTCTGGTGCTAATAACTGAGATCTGGACTTTGATATTTCGCCCAAGGTTTTTTCTCTTTTTTTTCTCTCTGCAACTTGGACTTTAATATACACTTAAACTGTGGCTGCTGTAGAGGTTGCAAAAGGCTGACAGCTCTTTTCAAACCCTAGGATACATTCTAACAGAAAGTGTGAGCTGCTTCTGCGAGTATAGTAAAATGGGGAAAAGAAAGGCAATTGAGACAGCCGCTGGTAGGAAAAAGATAGCTAAGACTAGTAAATAAGTCAAATCTGTAGCAGATAATTGCACACTGGAAGCGATTGATGACTTATTTGAAGTGGTGGAATCTATGTTAGCAAATGAGAACGGCACTGCACTTAAGGGCACTAAAAATATTTCTACATACTTCAGTAAACACGGCAAAGCAAGTACTACAAAATAAAGTATAATGCCAATTATACCCCCAGTAATTGTACACCATACCCCGGCGACCCCTATTGTTAGACAAGTTGATCCCTCTGAAATAGCCTCCCCAAGGCAACATGTTATAGAGAACAATGGCAGTTCACTTAACACTTCACACAGAACATTACTACAGCCAGATCCTAACGTAATTTGTACGAATAGGTTTACTCCCCTACTGGCCCTATCTGACAAAGTAGTGGAAGATCAACACCAGCATTGCCCCAAACCGATAGAGCTGGCAACTGTAGCTCCTAATGTAAAACTAGCTACCCCAGTCACACACCAGATTATTGAGGATCTGAGGGCTGAAGTAGGGTCTTTGAGAACGATGATTGAGGGACTCACCACACTAGTTAAAACAATACTCCAACATAGTTTGCCTCCCACACCTCTTGTTACACGAAAGTCATGTGTTCTAGTAGGGCAATTGCAAGAGGTATCACAAGGCACGAGTAACCACCTTCAGCCATATAAAGTAAACACCACCCAGGGGAAAATTCGTCGTCACCGGCGCCCTCAAATAATCCCTGCAACTGCTGCTCATTCTAATCAAAAACCCTCGGATCTAAATGGGAATTCTGCTAATCACTCTTCTACATGGGCAGGTGCACCTGATACATCTAATCATCAGAGGGTTCGCAATCTGTCTCAAAATCTGTTACCCCCTCAGCATCGTAAGAACTATCCAGTATATACACACTGCACTCGACTGCCGTCAGCAAATAAAATCATTATGGCAAATGTTCCAAAATTAAGCGCAAGGCAGGGACTATAGGGGGAAGACTCCTTGATTAACAAAGTGATCCATTGGATTCGTCATGTCAGGGGTTGTCGCTCTATAATCAGAAAGGATATTATCGGGGCGCGCAGGTGTACATTATTAGGGCAAACAGTAGACTGTATAGAGTTGACACTAACAGGGCCAGAATAGGTAGACAACTTGCTCACTCTAGAATTTCGCACCTGCTCTCCAGATTCCTCGTCGATCCACTTTAGACGGTCTATCCACCACAAGTCAGCCCAGCCATTACTAGTACAAGAAAGAAGACCTAGTAGTTCTAGCCTAGATAAAAGTGATTGACTCTTGGAGGAAACTCACCGATGCATTAGATCTCAGCCCCCTCTACTAATTTAGAGTGATACCAGACTGAATAAAGAACTCCAACAAACAGTGCCCAAATCACATGCTAGTGGCTTTCAAACGGCTATAGAGACAAGGAGTGTTGTTAGTGATCTAAACGACTTAAACATGCTGAAGGGGACTCCAAGATGTGAGGATGTGTATTCGACCACAGATTCTAATACCCAAACAATTAAAACTATTGAGATAGGTCAAGAAAGTATAGCTATAGTATCCTGGAACATAGCGGGCCTAAAACAGAAGTTGAAGATCCTGATTGGCATAGCTACATAGACAGATTTGATATCTGCCTCTTCCAAGAGACATGGCTATTGATACCTCCACATAAGTTGGGTTATAAAACATTTTATAAGAATGCAATTCCCATGCAGAGAGGGAGACTATCGGGGGGCCTAGTAATATGGATTAAAATTACATTGGGAACGCGATCTACGAACCGTAGTATAGATTCCCCAGACCTGTTGGCGATAAATTTAAAAGATAATAATGAAAAACTGTACTTGTTTAACATCTATAATAGACCAACAAGGCAACCATTAAATTCTAAGATTATCAACACACTAAGCAATTCCCTGGATCTCGTAGACCCTAGTGACACTGTAATTGTATGTGGGGATTTTAATTGTGCCTACGAGTCACTAATTGAATTAGAAAGTGCCACAGAAGAAGAAGATACGTCTCTAGGCCTGCCTCACCTATTGGGCCGGCCAAGCAGTCCTGGACACTTACAGAAGAAGAAGATACGTCTCTAGGCCTGCCTCACCTATTGGGCCGGCCAAGCAGTCCTGGACACTTTGCATGTTCCCCAACAGGGTGCATTACACAGCCTGGTGAGGAACATGCAAAGCCTCCCTGTGCCTGTCTGAGTGCCAAACCACGCCGCTCAGACCAATCCAAATCCTGCATTGCAATGTTGTGGTTGACTATGGGGAGCCACTGCAGTGGTGTGATTGTCTCAGGAGAGCCTGCCGCCCGGGTGCTTCCTGCTGCTGGGACTGGGACTGGAAGGTGAAGAGGATGGAGGAGAGCCAGCCGTCCTTCTGGCCATCCATTTCAGGTAAGTCCTTTTGTTTCCATTGGCCCCACCCCACCCCGCCACCCCCTGTCCGATATTAGCCGCTACTGATGCGTGTGCCAGCAGTTGGGTTTCTGTAGTATTTTTCCGTGCAATATGTGATTCCCATCTAGTGCATAGAAAGTCACCTCTGTTATGTGTGTGAGTGAGTGGAGCACTCTTGAGAGCTTGCAAGTTGAGATTAAGGTAGTGAATGTTTGCAAGGTGCCTATTGGTGGATCATGAAGGTGTAAAGATAACATGCTCATCTAATAGTTGGTCTCTCTACAGAATGCATAGAACAATGGTAAAGCCTTTCCTTAGGGTCATTCATGTCAGAGATGCAGTCCCTTTGTAGGTCAAGCATTCGAGATCTCTTGTATATTATTATTATTATTGCATCTTGTAAAGCGCAAACAGCTACCTCCAACAGAGGTGTCCCGGGGCTGACAGCGATGGCATGGAGGTGGTACATGGTGGGGGAGGCTCTAAGGTAGGCTGAAGAGCCAGGTTTTCAGAGACTTCCTACAGAGAGGCTCTGAGTTAGCCTTTCGGAGATGCTCCGGCATGGAGTTCCAGGGAGAGGCGGTTTTAAAAGCAAATGAGCGACCGCCTAGTCTTGCTTTTTTGAAACGTGGAATAGCTAGCAGTCTCTGGTGATTCGATCTCGGAGTCCTGTTTTGGATATATTTGGGTAGTCTTAGTTTTAAGTATTTGGGGCCAGTGTCACTGGTAGACCTATATGCAAGGATCAGAGCCTTAAATTGGATCCTCTTTTTAACAGGCGGCCAATGTAGGCTGTGCAGATGCGGGAAGATGTGATGGCGGAGTGGAACGTTCCTGATGAGCCTGGCAGCCGCATTTTGAATGACCTGCAGCTTTCTGATGAGGTAATATGGGAGACCCAAGTATAGACTGTTGGTATAATCCAACTGAGAAGTAATCAATGCGTGCACTACCGTTTTCCTACAGTCCATTGGTAGGAGATGTAGGAATCTCCTTAGGGTTTTGAGCTTTCAGAAGCATGAGGACGAAACTTGGCCTATCTGGGCTTTCCCTGAGAGGGCGGAGTCCTACTCGTATACACATATATGTGTATGTACTTTGTACGATCTGGAGAGCAGCCCTAGGACTTTTCTGCTTAGGGACTTTTCTGTTCAACTGCATCTATTTAACTGTCTTGATAAAAAAAATGACCAGTAGAGGTCAGTAAAATACCAGAATAGCTTTCTGCTTGTTCAACTGCCTCTATTTAACTGTCTTGGTGGAAAACGACCAGTAAAGGTCTGTAAAATACCAGAATTGCTTTATGCTTAGGGACTTTCTTTTTTTATTTTTCTGGCAACTCTTTAACTTTCTCGATAAAAAACGACCAGCAGAGGTCCGTAAAATATCACTTCAGCATTCTCTAGATTCCAGTCCATAGAAATTGTCTTCCACAAGCACCCGTAGACAATAATATTTTTTTTCAAATCTTGTATTTTCAGTGATATGACCACCAAAGGCCCTGAATTTATATTAAAAACAGAGCTAGGGGCTATACTATTTCCTGCTGAATAGCAATATTTCTCTCCATGTGTTCCCATATCTGGCATGTCACGCAGTATGGTGCTTACTTTCCCTCCATGTTGAAGAACAGTAGATGTTTCAGCACACAGGCTAATGTGATGCATAGCTAAATACATATAAGGCCCCAAAGGCGAGACCGATTGCATTGCAAATGCTTGTTACATAACATTTTACTTCATATTTGTATTGCCTACCAGTATATTGCTTTTCCAGATATTGTGTTTCTGTAGTTTTTTAATGCAACATGTGACTCATGTGTAGCGCACACTGTTTACCGAGTTGTATCTAGGTGTCTGGGTGAGTTCAGGTTATGGGTGGGTGTTCATGCTGGGACTTGATGTAGAGCTCTGGAGTAGAATCTGAATGAAGTCAGCGAGAATTTCTCATTGTGCCTGCCTGTCAGTGGGTCAGAATGCTTTGAGTGCCTGCTCATTCAAACTGACTACATGCTCATCCAATCCTTGGCCTCTCTGCAGAGCACATACATCGACTGGTGGAGAGAGAGAGCGTGTGTGTGTCCCTGTGACACAAGGAAGTAAATGCAGAAAGACAGAGTTAAATGACAGAAGTGTAGATGAAGGAGATAATGTGTGAGATATGCAGATGTAAGATCCCAGTATATGTGGGGATTAAAAGGGTATACGTGGCTAAAAGAGTGAGAGACTGTAGAGGAAATTAATATGAAGGGGAGAACAGGAGTGAACAAGACACTTTGAAGACCAATATGCCTTTCACAGCCCCCAAACATGATTAATATAAAAGCCCATATTTTCGGAAGTGAAACATTTTCATTTCTAATTATTCACAACAAAATGATTGTTATTACTCATTGAACTAAAGCTGTAAGCAAACATTGGCAACACAAATAGGTCTGGGTTGTTTTAACCCCTTCAGCGCTGCGCGGATTCCTCCGCGGTGCTGAAGGGTTCGAGCGCGGGCGGGGCCATGACGGAACGGTTCCGTCATGAGCACAGCTCAACCGATGCTCATGACGGAACCGTTCCGTCATGAGCATGGAAGGGGTTAAGCATGTTTTCGTCGTTTGATATATCTGGATGCAGTAACAGAAAACTCACAGAAAGGTACTCAAATATTGGTCACTGCGTGGATAAACTTGTGACAATAAAACGTCACTCATACGCAGACTAAAACCATAGAAATGTTATACATAAACTATCTGAAACCTTGACAGCGATGCACCCATAAGGGACGGTTACAACTGCCCTCTCACCACTCTGTGGAAGACAGTCAGTTGGTAGTGTCTTATTTGTATGCGGCATGCACAGACAATTTTTGTCAGTAAACCAGGAGCATCAGCTTGAAAACCTTTTTGAAAATGGACACAGTCCACCCCCCCCATCCCCATTACTTGGGTCCCCTGTTTCTATGTAAATGAATGCTTCTGTGTGCTGTGTCTAAGAACTTTGTTTAGAGTGAATGGTTACCTCCGTGAGGATATGTTGCATGTCTCAAAAGCATTTGCCTTCCCCTTAAAGAGGCACTGAGCCCTATGTCCCGGGGATCTTGTAGACTGTGTTGGCTGGGTTTGGGCAATTCACATCCAGCTAGTACTGGAGATCTACCCTGCAAGAGCACATGACTGAGACCAGGTATGGAATGTAAAACTACAAGTACCAAGTGAGAAATCAATAGTAAAGAGGCAACACATACCCAGCGCCACATGAGGCAAGCACTGGATATATGAGTGGACCGGAAAGAACTGTGTAAGTGCTGCCGCCCAATTATTTTTTGCAAATACTGTAACCTATGGTATCTAAAATATGGATGTTTGAAGGTTTTTGACATAAAACAATGGCACCTGTAATTAAATTGGCCTTTTCTGCATGGTCACCCTGGATTTATCTGTATTTTGCTGGACCCTATTTTTTGACAGCTTTCAAATTCAGTACTCTTTACCTCTGCAAACCAGGAGAAATGGGCCTATGCTCCCCCTTCAAATATTGTTAAATTGGCGTATTCCTGATTGTCACAGTCAACTTTCCCATGAGTCCCTAACATTTGAGATAGAAAGAGCACCCTGGGCCTTGTAGTTAAATACTCCTTGAGGACGGCAGCACCTATTGAGCCATCCACAAAAGTAGCAGTGCAAACATGATGTCTATTTGACTTACCCTGTGTAGCCTGCCTACTGCAGTGTAAAACCTGCAGGGCGACCTGCCTAAATAACCCTTTTACAGGTAAAGACCTCCCTTTTAAAAAATAGTAAGTCACCCCTGGGTAAGCTTTGTAGCCCACAAGGTAGGGTGAATGGTATTTAAAAGTGGGACATATAGAGCATTTAATGTTACCATGCAGCTACAGTGACAAGGCCCTAAAGCAATATTTTGACTGTGTCAGAGCTAGCTGGCCTATGTAGAAAATCAGAAGATTACAGATTAAAATACTCATATTGTATCTCTGGAATGGCATGAGCTAGAAACATAATTAAACCACTATGTGTATTTATTAATAAAAATCTAACTCAACATCACTCAGTCCGATTTTTATAAATATTAAGGAAAAATAACTTTTAATAAGTTACCTTTTCGCTGACTGAAGCTCCTGGAAGCTAACTAGCATTAGCTCTCCAGCAATAGCCCAGCCAGGATTAGCCCTGATGACATGTGAAAACTATTCCCAGAGCAGAGACAATCGCTTCAGTGTGAGGAGGTGTTTTGTTTCTCTGGCAAGAAAAATAGTTAGAGTGCACCTAAGAGCTTAAATTTTGTCAAAGGGGCCGACCCTGTCAGAAGTAAATGTTAGGAGATACCTGGGAAGGCCCAACCTTTTTCCTCCTAGTCAAGCTGGAACTAACCCAAGAGAGAGGGGATGGCTACACATTATCCTGCCCACACCTATGTGTTGATAAATGGTCTCTGCACAAGGGGTGAAGAATTTCCCTATCTTGGATTTTAAGAGTGAGGGGCACTGTAGAATTGTCTGCAGAAGGGCAAACAGAAATAGCGCAAAATTGGCTAGGATTACCACAGGGAACCTTTACCCCATTGGTTAACCCCCCTTCCCACTAACTGGTGCTAGACATAAATATGGCATCTCCAGGCACCCACTTGGAAACACTTTCCAGACCTGTGGAAGAACAGAAGAGGACTGGATCTACTGTCTGTGACCTGAGAGGAGCTCTGAAGGATAGCACCTGCTGCTTATACCTAGGACAAAGAAGTGGACTCCAAGGGTCTGTTGGCTAACCTCCTATGTAGCTACAGGGACACACACAAAAGCTATCAGAGTTCTTTTCCATGAAGTGCCTAGCTCTCCAAATCCAACTGGACCTCGCCTAGAACCTGCTGATGGCCTCTGCTGGAATGAGTCTTGACTCCCAAGTACTGATCCTGCTGTCCAGGGACCCTTGGTTGTATCTAAATGGACTTCTCCTACCTCATCTGAAAACCTGGGACTTAAAATCTTTTTGGACTTCAAGACTTCTGGGGCACCTGGGCAAAACAGGCCAGCTGATCGGCCCAAGGCTTGACTTTTCTAGGATAAGGAAACCGGTTTCTCCCACTCGGAAGCTCTCCACAGCTGCAAATCTGATTAGCAGACCCTCGGCGAGAAGGTATGCGGCCTCATATAACTCATTGTCAGATACAGCCTGCAGCCGTGTCCCATTGGAGGATTCCAAAGCTTTGAAAAAGACTAAATACAAAGGTAAAAATCTTGACTGGGCAAATGTGTCAAAAGTATCTGACCAGAGAGAAGACTTCCCTGGGCGTGAAATTTGAACTTTTCCCATTCTAAACTTTTCTCGCCAAAACCAAGAGGTTCAGAAGCACCTTGTCCAACACCTACCTGACTTTGTGAGGACTTCCATTTTAAAGACTAAGTCCAAAGGTAAAACTTCGGACCAGGTCAAATCTGGTTGG
Source organism: Triturus cristatus (assembly GCF_964204655.1). Classification (NCBI taxonomy): domain Eukaryota; kingdom Metazoa; phylum Chordata; class Amphibia; order Caudata; family Salamandridae; genus Triturus; species Triturus cristatus. The sequence continues at coordinate 316,316,591 of NC_140586.1, read as the reverse complement.
TGAATCTGACGAGCGCTCCTTCGTGGTTGCCCTGAATTTGCATTAATGTCCCAATCTATTCTGACTATTGACTACCATTAGCGCTTTGTGCTTTTTGGTGCTTTTTTACCTTAAATATTTGGAAATTTAAATCTCCAGTTCCCCTTATTACATTGTTGTTTTGGTGTCAATTTAATTATTACATTTTAGCCTATTTTTCTAATTTGGTTTTGCATTTTGAGTGTTTGTTATTTTGAGTGATTTTATTACTTTTTTGATATAATATAAATACTTTACACATTGCCCTAAGTTGAGCCTGCCTACACTATACCACAGTTACCACGTTGTTGTGCTCAGGTTAATTTAGTGAGTTTGAGGGTTCATCGTGACAAAAGTTGTTGTTATTCCTGGAAGTGGGCAGTCTCCCACTCCAAATAATCAAAGTTTTACAGCATCCTTTATTTCTAGTAGGTGCCAATCAGTCTAGTGATGCCTCCTGACCAGTGGGAACTTTTGAACACACAGTCCTTGCTTATAGGGCTCAATCTATGATAAACCTTTTCAGAGATTAGGTTAGTTTTCCCAGTATACATGACGTGTACATCCCTTGTGGAATATATGGTGACCTCCTTCGGTTGTGAAAGGGTAGCCAGGGGCCCTAGATACAGAGAGGCAGGTCCAGCTGAGTGGGTAGTCTTTCTCCAGGTTTCCCTAACCTGAGTTTGTCTCCTGCTAACCCAATAGTCTGTATTAAATGACAAGCTCTAAAATAAGTAAATTATAAAAAGAACACCAGACTTCAAGTAGGGTGCCAGCTGTATTTAGTGAACACCTCAGCCACAGTCTAGGAAACTACCAGGACTCATCCAAAAATACACACAAGCAAGTTAACATCAAAAAAAGGATTCTAGAAAAGGTTAAGATCATTATACACAGACCACCTAGGTGGGCAGAGGACGCTCCTACACATCTTACTTTTTTTAAACCAGAAACTTTAACAATTAGTTGATTACAGCCAGTGGTCGAAGAGGGCAGGATTGGCCCTACTTCTTTAATTTCAATAGATTCAGTTCCCCTACTTTTTTATTTTAAAAATGCATCCCAGGATGGCAGAAATAGCCAAGGCCTACAGATAAGGCTCCGCGTCCATTCGGGACGGGCAGATGGGAAGAGAAGGAAAAGGATTCTGTCTTTCATTACTGCCCAGAGAAGACAAGGACAGTGTCCACTTCTGTTCTGATGCTGGCAGCGCCCCCCCTCCCTTTCTCTTTCTTCCTCTTGTTCCCTCTCTTTTTGTCTTGCTCCTCCTCACTTACTGAAAACCATGACTTCAATAAACGGTTCTCACCCTCTCTTTCCCACTTTCTTTTATTTGTTCCCCTGTGAAATGGATCCAAAAAAGAAAAGCACTTTTGATGGAAATGTCGTCTTTTTCTGAAATGTTTCTGTTCCAAAGTGTAGCCTCTGGAATAAAAAGTTAAAAACATGAAAAATAAAGAAATGACTGAATGAGGCAAGACAGAGTGGTCGTAAAGTGGCCAGATTAATTTCATACACAACCAAACACATTAGCGTCACTTTACAGGGTTTGCCAGTTGAGTGCTAATGTTGTCTTCTTGTCTTTCTTGGAACAGCATTTTCTTTCGGGGGGGGGGGGGGGGGGGGGAGGGCGGCAATCCTGGAGGTACTGCAAACCTGATTGATGGGTGGAATGGAAAACAAAATATGTACCGCTGCTCTGTGTTCACGGATATGGTCTTTTTAAACCATACTGCTTACATTTTGTACGGATATTAGCAAAGGAAATTGAAACGGATCCCTTCTGGGCCCAGAAGGTATGTCCTTAGGTTTTCATGCAAAAGTACTCACTGATTTCTGAATAGTGAGTGTAAAAGCGTTAAGGTAACCATGTTTTTCCTGCTTACATTTCACATGCTTTACTTAATCTTGCATTCCCTATGAGTGTTTGCTTTTTTCAAGATGTTGTTACTTTTTTTTTTAGACAGCATATTGTGCTTGTCTTAGTGTGTAATTTGAATTGAGTCGCATCCAGGTGTTTATAGTGGGGCACAATTGGGTTGTAGTTGAAGCCATTACGAGTTTCTCTCAGTGGGGCAGTAGTTTTCAGCGGGGGAGAGGATGTGGCTTTATGGCCAGAGCTGTTAAATTTGGAACTGGGGAACCAGGTTCAGCCTTCATGACCAGTCCCCCAGGCCATTCTCCTGAGGAAGCACATTCCCATGCTAGACCTTAGAAGCAATTGCGGGTTAACCTTAAGGGCCTATCCACCACAATCCATACTGAGGTTCACTTCCAGTCTTGCAGGCAGACCTATGAAGCTGCACACCCTAGAGCAACAGTGACTCTGTCACTGAGGTTCCAGGACCCTGGAAAGGGCCGGCTCTGGGTGGTGCAACCGGTGTGACCGCATCAGGCCCTAACTTTGAGTGGGGGCGTCATGGTTGCAAGTATATTATGGTTTTAAAAGCGCTTGCTGCCTCATTTCTGGCTTACAGTAATTTTCAGCAACAATTAGAATGTCATGATAACTCTAGTGATTAATGTTCAGAGTTTTGTCTAGTGAAATTTTAGACTCATGGATGTAGCACAGAGAGTTAATGTGACTGATGGAAAGAACATGTACCATGCAGATCACAAAGTGCACTTAATGTAAATAGGGCAGTGGGCTGCTGCTTTTGTCAGAGAGATCCTTTTGTCACTTGTTGTTTATAAGTTAAAATCCTAATATAGAACAGTGAGCTATTAACTGTCATCTTAGAGCTGCATGCAAACTGCAAGGTATAAATTAGAGCATTGTGGTTTTCCCCCCAGTCTTTGACTATCCTAATGTTGCAAAAAGTGTTCATTTGGATAGAACCAACCATGGTAAAATGTTTTAAATTCTGAGTTTGTGTTTCTCCAAACCAATCTCTATTAAACTATACTGGTTGTCATGTGACTCCTACACCTTATAGTCCTTTATATTATGTAACATTTCCTATACAGGGATTTACACACGTATAATTGATTGTCTCTGTGTAATGCGTGTGATGTAAAGTGCCCTGGCACCCTACACTGGTATGAGTGGCTGTGTAAATCAAATTAAATGCTTCTGAGAGGGAGTGTCGTTATAAAGACTTGAGGGACACTGTTAAAGGGTGGTAGTGAGGGAATCCATGGAGGAGGTGGTCATTGGGGGGCACCAACAAATATTTATGCACAGGGCGCCACCAGCGCTAAATCCCGCCCTGCCTTTGAGGTCAGTCTGCCTCACCCATTGGTACCGCCATTGTCTTGGAATCAGCACTAGTAGCGGCAACTCACCAGGGATCGGCAAGGCAGGATTTGCACACAGACTAAACTAAGTTCGCAAACTTCACAGTCTTTCTGCTTCATGCACAAAAAATAATAATACAAAAATAAAAAAACTTCTCTCCTGCTCGCCTGTGTCCAACTCCAGGTCAGAACAGGAAGCAAGCAGCCAGGCTCCTACACCTAAGCCAAACACAATGCTTCAATGGAGCGTTATGATTGGTCTGAGCACCATGACACGGTGCTCAGCCAGGGGCTGTAGGAGTGTGCATGTTCTCCATGCAGGCTGTAATGCAACCTGCATGGAGAACAGGGGAGTGAGCATGACTGTTTTGGGTGGCCCAAACTTTTGTCATTCATGTTTGAACTGCCCTTGGGGAAAAGGGTAGAAGTGCTGATGACAGAAACTCCATGGCTCAGATACAAATGGCTTGTGATTCCACTTTTAAGCGTATTTAGGACATTCTGTGATTGAAAACATATCCCACATTGTGAATGTATTTTAGCGTCACTAGCTCATATTAAACCTTAAATAAACATGTGTCTCCATTGGTTGAATTGAATAACATAATAAGCTGTTACTGGTCAGAAAAATGCCAAATACTAAAAATTGGGATGTTTTGTGCATACAGGCCACACCTCTGACTCCACCCACTGATCCAATCCTCAGGTTAGTCCCACCCTCTAATTCTCCACCCAGAGTTCCTCTTCGTTTTTTCCCACTTCAACCGTTGCTTTTGCCATACTTTCCTGCATTAGCATTGTTATGCTTATTAGCACCCTAAAAACATGTTACCTCCTTTTGCCAGACAATTTAGGCGAGTATGCAGCCATACAAAATGTCTCTTCCATTCATTCACTTTCCTTCCATTTTTTTAGACCTTCATGGTATAAGGTATGGAAATGTAGTTGTTGATTAGTTGTCGACTTATATTTAGACGGAATATCTACCTTTTTGTATCCCAGGATGCCCCATTATCCCTCTCAGGTGGCACCGCTCAGGAAAACCGACCTGGGTGTGCTGGTAGCACCAGCCTCTTTGAATGCTCCCAACATGTACTGACATACACTGGTGCATTTTCCTACCAGCTGCACAAACAGCACATTCATCCGCCCAACCAATCACATATGTCTCATGCATAGTGACAACATGGCATCCATCCTTGTGTCAAAAGTGAGTGTTAAATCTTCCACATTTTGCAAGGCAATGTGCAACACTGCCTCCACATAGAACCCTCAAGAACCCTCCCACAGGTATCTCGCAGCCCCATGATAGTGACATTAAACTGTGACCTGTCCACAGCACACAATGAGTCATCCAATATTGGCCCTGATTATGAGTGGGTCAGAATATTGTGCTGTGTTTAATTTACTGCAACAGGTAATTAACAGGTGCGTTTCAGACCTCACCCTTCCTTACATTTTGGCAGATCAAACCTGCTGGAATTTAAAAGGGGAAAGTGCACAGTATTTACTGTCACAAAGATGTTGGTGATTAATTTCCAAAAATGTGCAATTTATCGTACCTGATAAATGCCGAACAGCGGGGAGTCTACTTTTTGGCTGTGGCACTATTTAGTGCTCCGGAAACAACACCAGCCTGACACCCGCCACTCACCATGAATTTCCAGAGTCCTCCAATGTCCTCTCCTCTCTCAAAGCAGGTTGCCCGCATCCCTTCATCCAGGCAACACTTTAAAGATGCGAGCCCGCTGACCCCAGCTCCAATCACCGCGACGGTCTTTGCCATGGTCCTGTCTGCTGAATTAGAAGCATCACAGCATTAGGAAACCTTCAGTCCATGTCAAACAGCACATTTGCAAAAGAAGACATTAAATGCAAGGACCCCTTGACTGCCTCTGTATGCGCCAAAGGGCTAAATAAGGTAAATTACACAAAAGTCAGAACTGATGGAAAAAAACACTGCAACAGAAATCACTTTTAAAGTGGAAACTAGAACTGTGTTTAATACAAAAAAGTGCTTATGGTGTCCACTTATGTTTAATGTATAACAGTTGATGAATCATGCACTCGGTTTAATGTTTCATCAGTTCATTGTTTATGTTTTCAGCAAACAAGCTTAAACCAGACAACCTGCCCCACAATTATTAGGTCTGGTGTTAGGCAGGCCTTAGATTTGAATCAAATTATATGTATAATATACTTACTTATAGAGGCTTTCATTTAGTCCTCTTCATCCCTTATTGTCTCATTCACAGTTTTCCTCTGTCCCTAAAGCATACAGCACGGGGCAATGGTTCAGCCCACTTCGGCCATTGGCTAAATTCACTGTACTTACTTACTTATGTCCACTACCCCTCTGGGGGTATAGGCTGTCAACCAGGACTCTGCAGCCTCCTCTGTTCTGGGCTTTCCTTTCAATCTGACTCCAGGTGTAACCCATCTCCTTGCATCAGCCGAGAGGCCTCGACATTGTTTGTTTCTAGGCCTTCCTCTTTTCCCTTGCGGGTTCCAGGTGAGGGTTTGCCTGGTGGTGTTTGACGTGGGCTTGTGGAGGGTGTGACCTATCCAGCCCCTATGTCTTTTCATGATTTGGAAAGTCTGCTGCCATAGGTCGCTGTTGCTGATGGTGTTTGGCCAGTGGATTTAGAGGATTTTCCTCAGGCAGACGCTGATGAAGGTCTGACTTTGTTGGTGGTGGTCACTGTGAGTGACAGTATTCTGCCCATTCACAAGGAGCACATCCACACACATAGTAGTTCCCTAAAGTACCAGGGACTACTATTGCAATTTATGCTGTTTGGGACCCAAAAATATTTCTGCTTTTTGCAAATTCTTTTTTAGATAGATTAAGGCCTGACTGCATCACAAGCAATAGCTTTTTTTTTTTTGCAAAAATCATGACAAGATAAAATGAGCATTTACAAAGCCAAAAGGTTGGTCACACTGCCCGACCTATGGGTTTTGCCAAATGTTGTTTGTGTTGTAGTTGATTTTCAGATTCAGCGCATTTGAATTTGTAACCTGTGCAAGCGCTGTAGATACTATATAAAATAACAATTATGTGGCACATGGCCCATCGACTTTCATTATATAATGGTATTCTTTCACAGGTGAGCAGGAATTAAAATGTATATTCATGATTTTCAGTTTGTCAGCACATTCATAATTGCACCATGGATACTGTGCCTAAACTGTGATTTAAAAATTGCGTGGGCTGGTTCTTGCACACAGTTTTGAGGATATACACTTCAGATTTCCATGATCGTGTGAAGTATTTTATGTTATTTGTTCTACTATTTGACAAAAATTAGGAAGAAATATTTAGTTCTATATATAATTGGAAGACTGGAAACCGCTTTGCAGGTAATTTCTTGAAAAATTGTAATTTTGCTATTGAAATTGGAAATGTAATTAAAAGAAATCAATTAGGCAACTCACTATTAAAAACAATACTTTTGTAGCTACTGGTACAGGGATTTATTGTAAAAAAATCAACAGATTTTATTGAACAGTCATTTCTCATCAACTCATTAATTCAGAAATGATGATTAACTCAAATAATATATGTTACAACTTTGAGGTTCTTCATCGACATACTATTCATCATTGTTCATTTAGTTTTTAGCCTTGAAAAACGTGGCAAGCGTCATAAAACACCTGTTGGAACATATAAGGCTAACTGATTTAATTTGGTTATTGATCCTAGCACTTAAAAGCCAATTGTTTGAGTCGACGGATTTAAACTATAAAATGGAGGACTTTGGACCAGGTAATCAACTACAATAAAAATAAGTAATTGTGGAATGTGTTTTTTAGATGAAGCTTTTTGCCGAAATAAGAAACTGTGAAATAATTAACAAAAAGAAAAAATACATTAGTTGAGTATATCTGATGAGTACATTGAGTACATGAATTATTGATTAATATGCATCAACCATAAGCGGAGCCCTTAAACACATTTTTTCCAACTGTAATTAACTGCATTACTGGGTTAGTGGTGTCTGTAGAATAGAGCAGCAGTACCGGTGCTGAACTTTTTCGGGACTTTCTAAATTTTCTATCCTGGAACTATAGGTGTCTAGCATAAGACCAACATGTGATAGTGCAGTGTTTTTGCCATAACAGACCGAAATAAAGGCATAACCTCTGTGCTTGGTCCATACACAGTCTTCTCTGACTCTGTTTAATAACAACACTGATCAAGAGTAGTCCCGACACACCTTCAATAATGCCCGACATTACCCCAGCCTCCCTGCTGTCAATCGACGACATGTTGTGACTTGGTTATCACACTGAGCATTCCATCTGGAAGTGACAACAGTGGTCTCCTTTCTAATGATGCGAGCTCCAGTAATGGTGTACACAAGAACCAGGAAGTGGCAAAGCTCGTTTCCTGTCTCCATTCTATGTTCCCTAGACCAATGACGTAGTGAAAAACACTTCTGTATCAGCCTGAGCTGAGGGGTCACTGAACAAACAAAATAGTTTTTATGGTTTCTCTTTCCTTTGTAATGTGGCTTCTGTGTCGCAAGAGAAAAACAGAAGCTAATGAATGGTATCACAAGAAAGAAGATAACATGACACGGTTGAGTGCTGGGGTCCTAGGAATGGCAATGGATCCAGATATGTTTACAGAGAGAAAGAGAAGTGATGAAAACCATGAAGAAAAGGCGAGTGAGAACACAAACCGGAGCAAAGAGGAATGCAAATAAGGAGAGAAAGATGGAAATAAGAAAGAAAGTTGGAGACAAAGAAGGTTGTAAGGAATGACAAAAAAAATGGAAAGAAGGAAAGAACAATGGAAAGTAGAAAAGAGAAGGAAAGAAAGAAAGAAGTAGGAAACTTTCTGGGGGGGGCACAATTCATGTGGACTGTTCTTATAGTGTCAGTGTCGCATGTTTTGCTACTCACTCAGCGACAGCTATGTAGTTCAAAGTGGAGGATAATTTATATATCTGGCTACTCCCTTGCTCATGAGCTTAAAATGGCTAGGAGACGCACAAATCAGATTATTCTGGGCACCCACTAAACATGGTACCTTCTTGATGAAATTAAATATAAAAAGTTCTGTTTATTTCAGGAGTTTTATTTAAAGGTTTTTTAAACTAGGAGCACACTGCCTGCAAACCATATTCTACGAGAATGCAGTGACATTTTCCAATCCCATTTCAAAGCACTGAAGCTTCAATACCATTCATGTTTGCACATTAGGTAAATATACTTATACATATATATTTGTTGCTAGTGGTTAAATGGCAATTCTCGTTTGCATCCATATTTGTTCAAAAACAATATGCATTTTAAGATACCCCAGAGGGTTAAGGCACCTGCTACAAACACCTGTGTATTCAGCAGGTTGCAACACTGGTAGGATAACACAGGTAGATGATGCAATTGCTGGAGAGATGCATGTTTAAAATCTGGTCACATAGTTCAGAAATCATAAAATAGCTTAAAGCAGTGGTTCTTAACCTTTTGACTTCTGCGGACCCCACTGAAACACTTCTGGAATCTGGGGACTCCCACTGAGTCATTACTGGACACTGGGAACCCCCAGCCAAAGCAATTTATATGCTTTGAACTTCAAAATAATATACACATTGAGTACACACTAAACAAATGCTCAAATATTGAAATATTTTCACATTTTCCATTTTTCTTCTTCATTTGTATATACTTTATTAACTTTATTGTATTCATTTTAATGGTATTTAATTTTGTAACAGTCACAGACCCCCTGAGTAGGCCTCGCTGACCCCTAGGGTTCCTCAGACTACACTTTAAGAACAACAACTGGCTTAAAGGATTAATGTGACTTCTGCAGAGCACTGCATGTTAAATTCGTCATAGGTTTGTACAGTATGTAAAATATTTGAGTGGGTTAATGCTTCTCTTGCAGAGATCCTTGAATAACCTGAGGCACTACTGTCACCTGGCACTCATGAAGACACTTTCCTCATGTGGCACTCACAATACACACCGCTCACCCTGCACTCAAACTCAATATTCACCCAGCGCTCACACTGTTCATCCTGTACTCCCCTCCGCCTACACTCACCATCCATTCCACTCACCCTGCATCCGGCACATTGCTCACCCTACACTCATAGTGTCATCACTCAACTTCCACTCACATCATTTATGGTAGCAGACACTTAATATGCTAGATAGTGCCAGATAACTTGGCGCTGGGTTGATAGAGCACAGTGGGAATAGATTACCGATCAGATGGCATTTAGGTGGGCCTGTGTTCAGGCCGTCGCCTCTCTTACATACTGCTACACACGAAGGAGCACAGAGACGTTCACACTACAGCTGCAGAGCGGTAGGTAGAGGTGGGGCATCAGCTGCTGCAAGGAGGGCGGGTGGTGGACAGGTCTGAATGTAGCTCAGCAGTGGATCATAAAGGGCCTAGAGGCCTCTGGCACCAACAGGACTCCAGGGAGGAGATGTATGCTGGAAGGCTGGGCACACGAAGGCTGCTAAAAGACTGTTGAAGGGACATGCCCACTTCCATGTCCCACTGTGCCAGCCTCAGCTCTGGTTGAAGGTGGCCGCCATGGCACAGACGTTCATGACAACCAACTTAACCAGTTGGCACTCCAGCCACCCCACGGAATAACAAGCACCAAGCTTTGTAGCGTCACTTCAAAATACAGAAACCCATGAGCAGTGTCAGTGGTTGTCAGTGGGGTCCACCAGCACTCTGTTTTGGGGACCAGTGCTTATTTTTCTTCATTGGATATTTTCCAAGACCAAGAGAGGGCAGAACAAAGGGGAAAGAATGAGAATGAGAAAGAAAAAGATCGGAAAACCGCCATGTAGGGAAACCGCCATGTAGGGAGACAGCAGGAATCCTAGGTCAAAAAGGTAGATAATTCCTAGAGTCATTCTGAAGTCATCCGATGACTTCTATTGGGTTAGTCCTGTAATGATCTGGTAGAGTCATCCGAAACCATCCTGAAGTATGTGTATAGGGCGAAATATTTAAATGAGATGATTTTAGAGTCATCATTAAAACGACTTCAGGAATGTAAGCGGAATGATATACCAAAAAGAGGTATATTGTGCAAAGAGTCCATGTATGCCCTTACTAATGACAGGGGCTTGCTCTAACAATCCCAATGTGCTCTTCTAGGGGGTAGTGCAGTCGAGCAGCCTTCGGCTTATCAGAGAGAAGGTTTAGACAGCTGCAAACACACACAATAGTCAGTAAATTATGCACATGACTCAATAAGAAGATCCACATCAATTTATAAGAATAACACATACCTTTATATTTAGGCACCAGAATCAATTTGACCAGGTAAGTACATTTTTAAAGACAAATAATTTTCAGTTAAAAAGTCGACACAGTGCAATTTTCAGAAGTTGCAATGTTATCCTATGGAAGTTAAATCAAGTATGGCATTCAGGCAGTACAGTACAGTGACTTACGAGACCAATCTCCTGAAGTTAAGGTGAGTGTAGGGCAAGGTCCAAGGCAGCATCAGCAAGACACCCCCAGTGGAACTAGGGCGGACTGGTGCAGGGGTGCAACACAGTGTTAGGCGCCCAATGAAAGTGAATGGGAATCGGTCATTGTGAAAAGAGGCTGCAGGGTTGGACTGGAAGGCCAGTCTGATAGAATCAACAACAGGGTTCAAGTCTTGTGATGTTAGGGGATGTGGAGACACTGGTGGTCCTCTCATCCCTGGGCCGGCGCAGCCGGGTGCAGAGGACCTTTGAGTTGTTGGGTTTCTTCATCCGGGAGCACTCGCGGCTTAGGGGGCCTGCACACAGAGGCTGCAGGCGACGTCAGAGAGTTCACAAGGGTTGAAACCATGGTGGACCCTGTCTCTTGAGGGCTTTGGGACCATGCTTACACCGTTGGCCCACTTCACTCGGGCTGGGGGCTTGGTGCACTGGTGTTTGGCGGCGTCAAGTTTTGGCGGTTCTGGAGTCCTCTCGGTTCTTCTTTGGGTGCCTGAAGGATGCAGGGGAGCAGTTTTGCTACTTTACAGGAGCTCTTTCTTCCTGGATGAATTGCTAGCAGGTCTCCTAGGCATTGGAGACACAGCAGCTGCAAGACATGTTATCTTTTGATGCAATTGTCAAAGTCAGCAGAAGGCCGACACAGTTGGCATCAAGTCAGTTGCTGGGTCCTCAGTTCTTGCTCTTTGTGACTCTTCACGTCTGTCTTCTTCTTTCAGGTTGGCAGGATCCGATTTTCTGGTGCCAGGGGCTCCCCTAAATACTGAATTTAGGGGTGTTAGGGAAGTGTAGGGTAGTAGCTGATGAGCTATCTAACCCTAGGGTCACTATGCCCCCTATATGATCACTTCCTGTGGGAAGTGGGCATAACCCTGTCCCAGAGTTCTCAAGTTGCCATCACAAAGACGGCTGTTAGACCTGGCACCATTGGCGTGTGTCTCCCCTGCATTTTTTGCCTTTGCCTCCTGTGTTTTTGCTGTGTGTTGGACTCCATTTTGCTGGTCTAGATGCTTTGGGCACTTTACCACTGCAGTTCAGTGCCAAAGTGCAAGTACTCCCTTTGTAAATTATTGTTATGGATTAATGATTCCATGATTGGCATATTTGATTTACTTGTCAGACCCTAGTATAGTGCACTGTGTGTGCCCAGGGCCTGTAAATCAAATGCTGCTAGTGGGCTGCAGCACTGATTGTGCCACCCACAGAAGCAGACTGTAAAATGTAACTCTGGCCTGCCACTTTAGAGGCTGTGTGCAGTCTAGGACTGCCATGTCGACTTGGCAAGTGCACACACTTGCCAGTCCCTAAACCTTCCCTTTTCTACATATTAGTCACCCCTAAGGTAGGCCCAAGGTACCCCTATGGGAAGGGTGCATTGTATGTGAAAGGTAGGACAGGTCCTGATGTGTGTGGCATGTCCTGATAGTGAAATACTGCCAAATTCGTTTTTCACTATTGCAAGGCTACCTGTTCCCATAGGACGGAATGGGGAGTTTGTTTATAACATCTTATAAACATAACTGGTCCTGGGGAAAAGGTAGAAAAATAAAGTTTAGTATGCCTGAACTCAGAATGTTAAAATGCATCTTTTAGTGAGGGTGATTTTTACATACCACTTTTAGAAATCAGTTTTTTTTTACCTAACCATCCAGTGTGCCTCTACTATGTTTGTGTATTGCATGTCTGACTTTTGTATGACAGGGGCTGGAAAAGGGCAGCGGCTCCAGAAGTCTGATTAGTCAGGGCTGGGCTGAATAGACCTGGGCTGCATTTTGAGTAGGGGGAGGAGATTTCCTTTTACCTGAAAGGGTCTGACCTGCCTTCAACAATGCTGTCTCCACCTCCTGCCAGGAAGCTGCACCAGTGAGGACAGAACTAGTTTGGGCTGGGAATAGATACTCTCTGCCTTCAGAGTACAAAGGATTTTTGTGTATAAAAAGAGGGGCCCAGACCCCAGACTTTTAGATCACTTCTGGGAATCAAGAGGAACCTTTGCCAAGGAGAAGAGCAGGAGACGCTGAGGAGGAATACTGCCCTTGTACTGTTTGCTGTCTGGGGTTGGCCTGCAGTGGCTACTTGCTGCCAAGGAAAGGAGAAAAGGACTTTGCTGTATGCTTTGTCACCTGCTTGAAAGAAGATCTCCAAGGGCTTGAAACTGAGCTTGCCTCCTGTTCTGAAGTCTCAGGGACACAAAGTCTTCACCACCAGCTCCCCTGAATTTCCTTGCTGGTAATTCTAATCTGCAAAGAGGTGTGTGCTGCTGTTCTGGACCTCTAGAGACTGTTTTCTGCTGGGAGCTGGAAAATCGACGCAACTTCGAAGAAGCGAGACACATCCGCACCTGTTTCTGATGCATCATGGAAGAAACCGTCACAGTGCCTGCCGCGGCTTGAGAAATCGCCGCACGCCGCAACGAGTGCACTGATCTCTAAAGTCCGAGATCACCACACCGAGTCTGATGCAAGCCCTGCTGTGCGGCTGCATGAGTTCACCGGATCGTCACATCATATCGAGGCGCCAAGTCTGTCGCATCCTTGGGAGACGCAGTAAGAAACTGACGCATCACCTCCCCAAGCAGTAAGAAACCGACGCATCACCTGCTCTTTGGTAAGGAATCGATGCATCACCCCCCTGCACTGCAGTAAGGAACCGATGCATCACCTCCCCCGAAGCAAGGAACCGACGCATCACCTTCCCTGAGTGTAAGGAACCGACGCATCACCTTCCCTGCAGCCCATTTTGTTTGTTTGAGTGACACATCCCAGGTACTTTGTGAGAAAAGTGTTGCATCTAAAATTTTGCTTGAACTGAACTATTTCTACCATCTGAAAGTCATATTTTTAATACTGTATTGTGAAGTTTTGTCGTTTGGTCTTGTTTTAGTTTAGATAAAGATTACTTATTTTTCTAAACTGGTGTGATGTCCATTTGTAATGTTTTCACTGTATTACTGTGTGTGTTCACAAATGCTTTACACACTGCCTCTGAGATAACTCTGTTTGCTCATGCCAAGCTACCAAGGGGGTGAGCAGGGGTTATTTTAGAGTGTATCCCCCTTACCCTGACTAGAAGCAAGGGTCCCTATTTGGACAAAGGTATTTACCTCTGCCAACTGAAGACCCCCATTTCTAACAAAGGCCAAATCTGAAAAGTCATGTTGACTTCAGGTAACACCACTTTAGGGGTGGTACTAGCCTGGGAGTGTGCACACCTAGCTGACTAGCTATTGTTGCCGCATGTCAAGGTGCCAACGGACCCAAGACAAAGGGAGTTGTCTTCCTGTCCTGTGAGGGGAGCCAGATTCACATTTCAAAGGCGGTGGCTTCTTGGAAGCTCCCTTGCCTTGGAATGGTAATCAGCAGGTCATCCTGTGGGAGGGAGTGTGAACACCCTCTTCCCAAGCAGGCCTTGTTTCTGACCTTCTGAGAGCAAAGGCCCTCACCATTGGGGTCAGAAACTAATCTCTGGTGCCAGGTGGCAGAAACCAGTCAGCCAACACATCAATGGCTGGTAGATTTTTAGGAGGCACCTTTAAGGTGCCCTTTGGGTGCATGTATTAATAAATTTAACACAGGAATCAGTGTGGGTTTATTAATACAAAATGTTTGTTGCCAAACATCAATTTTTTTAGTGAATTCATCATGGAATTTGGGAACTCATTTTCACCAGTGTCCAGCACAGGCTCTTAAATGGCTTCCCGGATCGCTTGTACTGGCAGCAATAGAGCTGACCAGCACAGGGGTATATCTGCTCATGCAGATATATCCTCACATGTAATAAAATGCACCCTGCCTTAGGGTTCTAAGACCTGCTGTAAGGGTCACTTTCAAATAGTACATGTAGAGTTAGGGGACATGCCACACAGGGAGATGTGTCAGGTAGTGGTTTACACTTCTGTCTGCATCAAATCACGCAGCCTGCAGTGGCAGTCTTGCATGAGTTTAATGAGGGGTCACTTAGGGTGGCACAATTCATGCTGTAGCCATTACTGACCCTCTTTAGTATCTCAGGCACTGGGTGCCAGGGGTACCATTTACTAGGAACTTACAGAGAGTTCTAAAGGTATTGCCATTTGGGGGAAACAATTGTTCAGTTTTGGGAAAGAGATCTGGCACTGGGGACCAGTTAGTAATACCCAGTGAACTCCCGGTCAACATTACTTCAACTACTAGGCAAAACGTTGGGGTGACCATGCCAAAAAAGGGCACTTTCCCACAAGGATGGTGTGCCGGCTACTTCAATTGAAAAGGTGTGATGATCATTTACTACTCTAGGAATACCAAGTGACAACTTGAGGATGAATGAAGATTACTCCGAGATGGTTCTATGACAACTTCACGAAGACTACAGATTACTCTGGGATAACTTCACAACAACTTGTGGATGAGTAGAGATTACTCTAGGATGGTTCTATTACAACTTTGGGAAGGCTACAGATTACTCTGGGATAATCCACAACAACCTGTCGATGAGTGAAGATGACTATGGGATGGTTCCATGACAACTTTGCTATTAGTGAAGATTATTCATGGATGATTGTATGACCAACTATGGATAAGAGAAGATTTTTCTGGGATGATTCTATGGCACGTTTAGGATGAGTATGTGCTACTCTAGGATAATTTTGTAAAACCTTTTAAGATCAGTGTAATTTACACTGGGATAATACTAGTACAACGGCAGAATGATAGAAGACCACTCCTTGATTCCATTTCATCTTCAGTATATTGTTGAACTACTCCCTGATTCCACCACAGCATTTTCTGTAGATTTTTAATGGCGGAAAGTCAATGCAACCCCTTTGTCACAGGTATTCAATGTGCACCAGCACTGTAGACTACCATCTTTGCAGTAAATTCACCAATGACAAACTTCCAATGTGTGTTCTACCTAGCAGCAGCCATATTTGAGTATTGCCCCCTTATCTGCTCAGATAAAGAACTGTGTTGAGGGTATGGTCATGGGTGATGAAAGAAAGTGTACGCCTTGGTGAAATCTAAATTACGCTCACCTAATTTGGGGAATTTCATTCTATGCTTGTTATGCAAAGTTCCCGAAATTATACAACTTCACGTAATGATGTGCAATTCAGAAACACACAGGAACAATAGTACGCAAGAAGCTGTTGCTTGTGGTGCTTGTAAATTGTGTCCTCACACCAAAATTTGACACAAAGACGCATTTCACACTAAAATATAATGTGACATAACCAACTTGCATTTCACGTAATTACATGCAATTGTGTTGAAATTTCAAATAATCACACGAAAGCAAATTACATACATTTTGCACACCCCCAGTGATAAGGTTAAATGGTGATATATGTCATGGATGTCAAGGATTGGTGTGCACTGTTTTGTGAGAGCGATATAGGTGTGGTGAGCAATAATAGATTAGCGATTATGATTAAGAAAAGCTGTAAATGAGTGTCTTTAGGTGAGGTAATCGGAGATGTGAGTAGCTGGGAGTGTGTATATGAGTGACTGGGGGTAGAAATGAGTGGCTGAGATTCTGTAGATAATTGAAGGTAAGTGGAGGAAGCTAAGTGTGTGACAGTAGATCAAAAATTGAGGGTGACCACAGTTTGGAGAAACGGGATGGCTGGTTGTGAGCAGTTAAGGTGAAAGTTGTGACTAAGAAGTGTAGCATGGGCAGGAAAGTAACAGAGCAGGGGAAACTGACAGAGAGTCTGTAAGTGAGCAGGTGAACTTTCCTGTGAGTGACTAGGTGTTTCTAGGTAAGCAATCGTGGGAATGATGTGAGTGACTCTATGATGGTGAAGCTGTAAGTGACAGAGCAGCTGAGGACAGTGAAACAATAAATGAGTAAAGCTGTATGTGACAGAAGTCAGGGAGTGATTACAGGTGGGGAAAGCTGCATGTTTTTAGCCAATGGTCAATATTAGTAACAGAGTGTCTTCAGGTAAGTGACTGTAGAAAGGGACACCAAGTTGTGGCTTTATGTCGTTTGGTTGACCAATTTAGGGCAGTCATTAGGCAATAACATACTGCAGGTGAATGATTGGGGTAAGCCAATAGTAGCTGTCTGACTGAGGACAGGATTGTCTGGGGTTACCTGAATCAAGAAGGCAAATTAGGATAAGGGAAGATGTGAGTATAGAGTTTGTGAAATTCCATTTATGCTCTAGAAAATCTCGAACATTTGTGTTACATGAAATACAATTAGTGTCAGTAATTATGCAAGTGCAAAATTTCACAATTTTCTTTTCCACAGGGTAATGGTTCAATCAGACAACGATTTGTAGGGAACTAGTTGGAGCAGAAAATGTATTGCAGGGTAGTTTTTTCTTCCTTGAGCAAATTCGCTTGCCGATATTTGAAACGGCTTTTGAATGAGAGGTATGCCCTCGCATTCAATTTTTACTTGAGATACCTCGAAGAGCATTTTGGGGAATGTTTTAGAAATTATTTCACCCAATTTTCAAGATAAAGAAAATCAGTGATTTCACATACCCATAACTGAGTTATATTAACTGGTGCTAGTAACCCATCCAGTCTTGACTTTTCTTTAGAAATCTGGTTATTATAGCTCTGGTTTCTCCATTATAATCACATTACTACAAGTATCAGAATGCAAAGAAACAACAGATCTACATTAGATACTTGCACCTGATATGGGTTAACCTAAAAGCTCTGCGTTTAGGGACGGGGGAAGCTGTGAGTGGCTGTGTTAGACCCAGCGGTTTCTGGTTGACTGGTACGCATCAAAGCCAGACAGAATCCACCGTCCTAGATAGGATGAGAATGATGCACTTGCCTGATAACGTGTACTCTTGGGTAGCTTGTCACAGAGCAGTCAGTCCTATCCTCAGTGTAAAGTATTGGCACAACACCACCCTCGCACACTGTGTATGTGATGTAGCGCTTAAAAGTTTGAAAATTGGAGGGGTGCATTATACTCACTGTTAGTTGGCACCCGCATATAATCAAATGTGTGCTCAGGTATTTTATGGGCAATGTATTACGAATTGTATAACCTATATCGATTTTAATAGAAGTGTTAGCTATGTACAAGCATCTTATGTATATATTGAAGCAATGCATAGAGTTTAGTCCTTTTCGAACAATGTGATGTTAAAACGTGTAGATTAGAATTCGTGTCTGTAGACTGTTTAGTTTGACCACACATGAAAGAAAGACGTAAATGTCAATACTGTGATTTAAACCTGCTTGTGTAACCGAAGTAGTGGCCAGAATTCGCATATATCGTTGAGGCGAAAGGCCTGGTATTTTCTTATGTTAGCCAAGGGCAATAGGCCAAAAAGGATTTATTCCAGTAGAGGTTTTAGGCTGTAGTAAATTGCAACTTAAAAGATGTGAAGAATGTCTGCTTTGCATGATCTCACCCCAGGTGCAAGGACAGTTGCTCGTTAGTAGAGAAGCTCTTTGTTCACAAATTGACTTATGTAGTAAAAGCCAGACATGGGAGTGTATTGGAATGTGCCAATCGTAACTCCTAGTGTGGATGGCGTCTGGGACTCAAGGCCAAGCGATGGACGATGGAACTGGACAGCGCTCTGTGGAAATTTACTGAAAGTCGACCCCGCAGAAGAGGAGGCGCAAAGGGCGTGTTCTGGGATTTGGGGTTCTGTATTAGGGACAGCGCCCCGAGGGTGGAGGCAGTTCAGAGCAGCCCAGAGCAGAGGAAGGCTAGGCGAAGGGATAGAGGGGGCAACTTAGACCAAGCTCTCTAAGTGAAGTCTTCTTATGAAGTTTCACTCTGACACCTTTTACTCGATGAGGGTCTCAAGGGATTGCTAAGTAGGGATGTCATCTAGTGCAGAGTAGGGACAGAGATGGTATGGTTCAGTGTCCCTAGTATCGACATTTGCTTGGTGGTGTTCTACCTCATGCTTTTAGAGATTGTACTTTTAGTTTTTTTTAGCCGTATGCGGATTCTCCGTAGAGTAGCTTTTGTGTTAGTGCCTATGTACTTGTTGTGCCTCGTATTGAGGACTTTGTATCTCCAAATCTTTATGCTGATAATAAAAACCAGAGAGCCAAGAGATTAAGTCTCGAGTCCTTGATTATGGCAAATTGCGGACAGAAATTTTGATAATTGTGTTTTTCCCTCCACGCTATTGGACAAGTAAAAAGGTTCATCTGACCAGAGTGGGTTCCAGTAGATAATTGCGAGACACTAAAATGGGCCGGAGCAGTTGGTAGCAGAGGATGGTTTCTTTCTGATAGCGAGGGAAGATTAGATAAGGATAAGTGACCCTTGAGGCCCAAGAGACGATAAGTGATGCTGAATCATCAGATGGCGAGCAGCAGACGGCAGCAGATGAGCATCGACGGCGAGTAGCAGCGCGGCAGAAAGCAGCAGTTCCAGGAGTGAGTATGAACATAATGAGATGTTGTAGATTGCGGTGTTGATTTGTTGTGTGATGTCTTGCGGAGTTGTTGTGTATGTCGTGTGATTGTGAGATCAGGCTGTGAGCGCGCGCAGCCCGGGAATTGTGGTGTAGAAGACACCTGAGATAGATTTTGTTGACCACCCAAAGGAGATCGTGAGGTACCATCGATCACCTGGACCGAGATAGGGGGAGTGAACGTGTGTGTGTATGGCAACTTAACGCTGGTCGTGGGTTGTAGTGTGCGGATCAGAGTGTTAGTAACCTATCAGAGGCGATCTGTCTGGCCGGACGGGGGCAGACGGGCGCCAATTGAGGTCAACAAGGTCGAGAGACTGTGGACGAACAGTCAGAGGCTGTGGACGGACAGCCAGAGAAGTAACTTAATTGGTTATTTCAGTGTGTGAATGGGACGTGAGTAAACGTGAAACGAGTTTGGAGAAGGGAACTGCTGCGAGCGAAGGAAGGTGACGTCAGAGAGTGTCGCGCTGTGATAGGCCGGTTGGTGTGAGTCGCGCTGTTATTGGAGGATTCGAGGACAAGAAGTAAATAGAGCGCGAGATCGAATTTGCTCATTATGAAGTGCCTTAGGGCTTTGCGAGAGTTGTGTAGGGGCGATAAGCATGTGGTTGTTCGTGGGGGAGAAGAAGCCCCTCCCGAGGATACCCCGGCACATTACATGGCACAGAATGTGGGGTTACATACTATAGTTTGGATTGAGAATTGGCACAAGATGACACAAGGCGAAGGGGAACTAGCTTTCCCGAGGTATGGCTCATTTAGACTAGCGGTGCTGTACCAACTGAAGACGGTGATGGGGTCCTTAAGACCTTTGCCAAGACCAGCACAGTTCGAAGCATTACATGCGTGGATTAGAGCAGCGCATGATAAGGAAAAGGGAAGAAGTCAGGAGAGGATGAGGAAGTCGATTAGGGCATTTCAGGATGCCAAGTGGGACGCAGCGGAGAAAAGATGGAGAGTGCAGACAATTGAGGAAGCGAAATTGTATCCCGCGCTAATGGAGGAGACGGGGATAAGGCATGGGAAAGCACAGGAAGAGGATAGTGATTCTGATGATGGGGTATTGCAAAGATTGCTAGACGAGAGACCACCCCCTTATAATCCAGATGAAGCGGATGATAGGTGGGGTGAGAGGGGAGAAACTAGGAGGGTAACAATCCAGCCTGAGACCCGAGTGGAAGGGTTGGTTTCGTTTGAAACCGCGAGTTCACAGGGGCAGTCTGAGGCTAGTGGGAGGATTGAAAGAGAGATGAGGTTACCGGATGCCTTAAGGGTACCGGTCACCATTGGACCGATTGTGTCGATATACAGTCCGGAATCAGAAGAAAGAGAGAGGTCAGAACGAGTGGCAGAAAGAACGAGGAGAGAAAGCGGGGAAAGTGAGTTGGAAGGGGCAACGGCCCGACCTCCAAGCCCTGTACAATGGAGTACACCATTAGCAGCGGTGTCAGACACATCTAGGGGCGAAGAGGACGAGAGACCGGTGAGGCCGAGGACTCTGATGGAGTCGAGATCAGATTTAGGGTCATGGGTACCGCCAAAGAAGCAAATGAGCTGGAATATGGGCAAAGCGGGGACAACCCCAGTTGCCTTTACGAGCCATTCTGCTCCCATAGAACTACCAGAAGAAAGGAGAGAGCAGGAACCGGAATGCGAGTATGATGAGGGACGTGGAGCAAGTTGTCAGGTGTTGAAAGGGGCCTTGAAGGCAGGAATGATAGATGTAGTAAGACTTAAAGCAGAGGCGGATGAAATAATATATGGGAATCTACCTCTTGAGAGAGTAGTGACATATACTCCAGATGAATTGCTTTTTGTAGCAAAAGATGTGACTCGTAAAGCACGAGCGGCACATGAGAAACTGGCGGGTTTGGCTAGAGAATATGGGGTGGATCTGTCCAAGACTAGAGCATTACAAGGGAACCATAGGATGCATTGTACTGAGCGGGAATTGGAAGAGAAAAGAGTTGTTGGTCTAAGGTCACATACTAAGGAACTGATTGTAGCTATGAGAATATGGCTGATGCTTGACAAATGGCAAGAGAAATGGGCTAGGAAAAAGAATTCTAGGGGAGCGAAAGGAGGGAGCTCTGAAGGAGATTTGCAGGAGGTGAAGATCCTTCCCTTGAGAGAGGTGGCGAATGGAGGATATGTGCATGTACCATGGAGCAGGGGGGATTTGGCATCATTTACGAATGATTTTCCCAGGCTCAGGGAGAAGCCTGCAGAGTGGTACAAGCAAGTTGAGCGTTTCGTTAAAATTTCGAAGGTGTTGTGGATAGATCTGAACACCTTATTCGATATCGTGGTTCCGGGAGATCTGTGGAACGCATGTAAAATTGCTGTTGATTGGCCGGACTATGAGCCTGATAGGAACATGGTTACAAATGGTCCGTCGCCCGTGGTAATGAGGCTGTACGATAAGGTAATTACCTGGTTGAAATCGAAGGTTTCACCCCAAGACATCGATTGGGTGAAGATAGACAGGACAGTGCAGGAGCCAAAGGAGACAGTACATGAATTTTATGAGAGACTTTTGAAGGCTTTTAAGCAGTACAGTGGTTTAGATGAGCTGGAAACGAAGGACATGGGACAGTTTGTGTCTAAGTTCGTGCTGGGTTTGAAGCCCGAGGTCAGTCTCATGATACAGCAGCATTTGATTTGTTGGCAGAATAAGCCTGTAGATGAGATCTTGCGGTACGCTAGGTACTGCACGGATGAGATTGAGTCAAAGCACAAGAAGATGAAGGATAACCTATTGCTCATTCAGATGCAAGCTGCTCAGGGACCGCCGAATGGGGGTCCGGTGGTGCGGAGACAGGGAAACTATCAGACAGGGAATCAGAACGCGCAGGGTCAGGGAAGGCCGAGGCCCGTTGACCCTAGGACAGGCATAGATGTAGCGATCTTGAAGAAGACGACTGCTTGTCACCAGTGTCACCAGGTGGGACATTGGAGGCGCGAGTGTCCCTTGAACCCCTATTATCAGCCGCAGATGGAGGGAGGAATGGGTCAGGTCCCTGGGGCAGAACAGGTACAGACGGTGACTGTACCGAGAATGATGCAAGGGGGGACCGGCGTCTCGCAGGTGCAGGTTCCCCAGCCACCCCGGATGCAGAACATACAGCAGGGAGCTCGGACTTATTTGCAGATGCCCATGTTCGAAGTGGGAGAGGAGAGGGATGCAGATTTGCTGGCGCAGTTAAGTCTAGGTCAGGATGATGATTGCATACTTAGGGCTATTCTAGAGGTAGATCAGAGAGGACCCTTTGTGGAAGCAGAACTCGATGGACACCCTACTACCTTTTTGGTAGATACGGGGGCTACCAGGTCAACTATAAGGTCAGCAGTAATTCCGGGGGTAGCCCTTTCGGGGGAATGCATACAAGTGGTTGGAGTGGCGAACAAGAGGCTAGTGAGCCCCTTAACGGAACCGATTCCAGTCAGGATAGGAAACTTTAGGGATCGACATCAGTTCGTGGTGTGCGATTCTAGTCCTGTTTGTCTGTTGGGAAGAGATTTATTGTGTAAGCTCAATTGCACAATCTACTGTACCCCGAAAGGAGTAGAGGTACAGACAAGGGATGATGACGCGACCTTTAAGGTTGCAAATCAGCGGGTGTGCGTGGAAATGTACCCGGCTTTGACAGTGGAGGAGCTTCCACCGGATTTGAGGGAGTCTGTATCGACCGATGTGTGGGATCTAAGCGGAGAGGAGATCGGCTTAGTCAGGGGAGTGGAACCAGTGAGAATACAGGTTAAGCCGAACGCGGAATTACCGAGAACACCCCAGTATAAACTGTCGCCTGAAACAATTGCAGGGATTAAACCTGTGATCGAGTCTATGATTAGGCAGGGAATTCTGGTGGAGATCATGGGTAGTCCATGTAATTCACCCATTATGGGATTGCAGAAACCAAGTGGGAAGTTCAGGATAGTGCAAGACCTGCGGAAAATAAACGACATAGTTGTTCCATGTTGTCCAGTGGTACCGAATCCATCTGTGATACTGTTCCAGATCCCATGCGAAGCTGGATGGTTCACAGTGATTGACTTATGTCAGGCATTCTTTTCGATTCCCCTACATGAAGAGAGTAGATTTCTTTTTGCATTTAGGCTAGAGAATCGGATATTAACATGGTGTCGTATCCCACAGGGGTATACGGAGAGCCCGTCAATTTTTAATCAGCTCTTAAAGAAGAATCTTGAAGGTCTTGTGTTGCCGAAAAACTCTGTTTTGGTGCAATACATTGACGACCTGTTTGTCGCGTCAGAGACAGAAGATGCTTGCAGGGTCGATACCATCGCGTTGTTGAATTTCCTGGGAGAGAATGGTCACAAGGTGTCTCCAAACAAGCTGCAATACTGTTTACCTGAGGTCCAGTATTTGGGGCACAGAATTGAAAAGGGTAAAAGGAAGGTGTCTCCAGATCGCATTGATGCGATTCTGAGAATGCCAGTTCCCTCAACGCAGAGGGAAGTTAGAATGTTTTTGGGAATGGTGGGCTATTGCCGCCAGTGGATCCCAAACTTTTCCTTTGAAGCGAAGCCTTTACAGCGGCTGACGCGAAAGGATGTAAGTGATCCGGTACCATGGGACGACGACTGTTTGAAATCATTTCTGAGGCTGAGAGAAGCCTTATGTAGCGCTCCTGCGTTGGGAATGCCGGATTACAACAAGGCATTTGCATTATTCTGCTGCGAAAGAGAAGGTTGCGCATTAGCAGTGTTAACCCAGAATCATGGAGGTGTCCGTAGACC
This sequence comes from Triturus cristatus, assembly GCF_964204655.1. Classification (NCBI taxonomy): domain Eukaryota; kingdom Metazoa; phylum Chordata; class Amphibia; order Caudata; family Salamandridae; genus Triturus; species Triturus cristatus. The sequence goes on along the minus strand of NC_140586.1, from coordinate 316,292,707 downwards.
AGTTGCATATTTCTCAGCTACTTTAGATCCAGTAGCTTCTGCGTTGCCCGGATGTCTCAGATCCGTTGCGGCAACAGGTGTCAGCATCGAGAGATGTGAGAGCATTGTGATGGGTCATCCTCTTACTGTACATGTGCCACATTCTGTTGAACTGTTGATGACTAGGACTAAAACGCAGCACCTCACGAATAATAGGCTGACTCGTTATGAGCAAGTTATCCTTGCAGCCGATAATGTGACATTGAAGAGGTGTGCTGTTTTAAATCTTGCTACATTGTTACCTATTCCAATTATAGATGATAACGAAGATTGTGAGGACCATGATTGTCTCGATGTGACTGAACTATGCACCAAACCGAGACCTGACATTGTCGATGAACCGCTCCCAGTGTCAGATGAGATTTTCTTTGTAGACGGTTCATGTTTAAGAGACAGTGTCGGTCGATTGAGAGCAGCGTTTGCTGTATGCACCATCACGGGTGTGGTTGAAGCCGCTTGTTTAGAAGGAGTACACTCCGCGCAGGTGGCTGAGCTCATTGCTCTGACTCGTGCCTGTTTGGCAGCGGAAAGGATTCGTGTAACTATTTACACGGACAGCCAGTATGGGTTTGGTGTGGTTCACGACTTCGGACAGCTATGGTCCCAGAGAGGGTTTATGACGTCTTCAGGTTCTCCTATAAGAAATGGTGATCATGTACGGAAACTGTTAAAAGCATTGCAAGGTCCTGATGAAATTGCTGTTGTTAAATGTGCTGCCCACACAAAGGGAAATGATTTCGTCTCGTTGGGAAACAACTACGCTGATGAAGTAGCCCGATTTTGTGCAGAACAAGGATGCAACTTCACTGAGACCCACGTCGAGGAAACTGGGGAGGAGGTGGTGTACGGTCAGATGTTAGCAATGGCCGACTCATGGGAGGAACTGAAACAGCTTCAGGAAGGGGTCTCGGATCAGGAACGTGACAGCTGGATACGAGCTGGATGTGAGAAGGGAGATGTGGATATATGGGTTTCGAATGATGGACGAGCGGTATTGCCGGAAAGTTTGTTGAATCCCATGGCGAGGTTGATACATGGTGCTGTACATCTGGGTAGGGATGCCATGATGAGAGTGTTTCGTCAGACTTGGTACAACCCGAAGTTTCGTGCAGTGGCTGAAACTGTGTGCCAGAGGTGGGTCACTTGTCAACAGATGAATGTGGGGAAAAGAACCGCTGTGACGTTGAGCCACATAGGGAGGTCAGGGGGACCTTTCAATAGGATGCAGTTGGATTTTGTCGAAATGCCGAAGTGTAATGGGTTGAGGTACATATTAGTGATAGTATGTGTCTTTTCCAGGTGGGTGGAGGCGTACCCTACACGCAGATGTGACGCACTCACAGTAGCGAAACTATTATTGAGAGAACTCATTCCAAGGTACGGGTTCCCGACGTCCTTTGAATCGGACAGAGGAACTCATTTCCACAGTGAAGTTATGAAGTTGCTTTGTGCTGCTTTGAATATAGATCAGAAGTTACACTGTAGCTATAGACCAGAAGCTTCAGGGATAGTGGAGCAGGTGAATGGAACTCTGAAGGCTCGGATGGCGAAAGTGTGTTCGTCTACGTCTCTGAAATGGCCTGACGCATTACCTTTGGTCCTTATGAGCCTTCGAAGTGTGCCTGATAGAAGGACTGGGTTGTCACCCCATGAAATCCTCATGGGAAGAGCGATGCGTTTGCCTGCAATACCTGCTACTGCTCTGATAAATATCACTGATGATATGATCCTGGACTATTGTAAAGGCCTTGCTGACGTGGTCCGTTCTGTGTCTCAGCAGGTGCAGACAGCAACGGTTCCAGCTGCGAGTGACCGGTGCCACGACTTGGACCCAGGCGATTGGGTCCTAGTCCGAAAGCACGTGAGGAAGAGTTGTTTGGATGCTAGGTGGCGCCGCCCGTTCCAAGTGATTCTTGTCACGAACACAGCCGTCAAGTGTGGAGGTTTACCGAACTGGGTGCATGCTTCTCATACCCGTAGAGTTCCAGCACCCTTGGGAGATACAGCCCCTCTCGAGAACAAAGATCCCAGTGAACCGACAGAGCCTCCTGAGAGGGCCAGTCAAGCTGTAAGGGTTGCTGAAGCGGCTGATGATGCACTGAATCGAGTTGGGGAAGAACGTGAAAGAAGTACTGACCCAGAAACCGGCGAAAGAGCAAGAGGTGCAGTGGGTAGTACAGAATCAAGTTCTGCCGAAGAAGAGGAGGTCAGTGCACCGGGTATCGAAGGGAAGACCGGAGGTGCTACCGAAGCAGAAAGGGTTTGGCCCGCAAGACAGAACCGGGTAAACCTGAGGTTGGCTCCGGACACAGATCTTGCACCAGTTTCGGAGGAACCAGAAGAAGAATCAGGAGACGAGGAGAATCCTCAAGGTGGTGTGAGAAGGTCCAAGAGAACTCGAGTGCCAAGTCGGAAGTACGCTTCACCAGAGTGGGCATATCAAGTGACTGATGCCAGGGTTACCGAGCACGGGAAGGTTGAGGTCGATGACATTGGTCAACAGTGTCCCGCTCCAGAGGGTGGAAGTGTTGCTGAAAGTTCCGGGATTGGAGATCGAAGGAATTTTGACGATTCATATTCCAAGTCCGCCATTCCTGAGTGTCATTCGAGGTATGATTTTGGACAATTTAGAGTTCCCGACGTTCACGACTGTGCCAGACCCACAAGAACTGATCATTCTTAAGCTCGAAATATTGCAGGGAGTCTTGGAACTGTTGGGACCAGCGCTCATGTTAGATTGATTTGAGAAGGTTGCGAGCAGAGAAGAAGATAACCTAGATCCGAGCGGAAGAAGAACAAAATTAGGGATTTTTCCGTTATAGAACGAAGAAAAGTTAGGGAGGTTTGCCTAAGTTCACGAAAGAGACACTAATGAGAAGGAGACTTACCCTTTCAGAGACTGTATTGGACACTGAGTACATTCCGAAGATGGCAGATCCTGCAAACCCACATCGTAGGGCTAAATTGATAGTAGGCACATTGGTAGGAGTTGTGATAATCACCATATTTGCGGTAGTGATAAGTTCATACATGGTGGCTCACAGGCAAGAGGGGAAGGTTCAGGGAGCACCCACACCTATTACCCCAGGGCAGAGTGGTGTCAGTATTAGAGAACAGGAAATATCGAAGTTGAGGGATGATCGCAGACTCCACATGGATCTGTCCAAGGGTGATTTTAAGCTTAATGCGTATGCAAGGTTGCTGTATGAGTATGTTGATGCGATGGATGTGAAGGATTGTTATGTGTGTATGCAGTTGCCTGCTTCAGTGGATGAGGGTATCAAGTACCATCATCTCCCATTGACATATGGGATTTCTTGTAGTTTATTACTCAGTTTATTTTATGACAGGAGACAGTTCGAGTATTTCTTTTCAAATTTTGACACGGTACTTCCTGAAGTTCCAGCAATCAAGCATTTGAACAAATATGATTCTAGCAAGAAAGAGGACAGACTCCTAAAGTATTTTAGACCGACTATGAAGTTGGATACGGCGCATGCTCACAGGAATAACCTGACATGTGCGTTATCTGAGATAGAGAAGAAATTCATAGACCAGGTAGAGGACAGATACAGACAGTTGACCCAGACACGACACACCGGAGATAGTCCAGTAGATTGGACAGACGAGGAGAGGGCTCACAGATCCAAGGGAAGTTGTGGACCAATAGCGTTAGATGAGGTACAGAGAGGGAATTTGTGTATTGGAAGGCCTCAATCCGATACGGATAAGGTCGCAGTCGGACATAGCACTTGTTCTCAGACCTTCACAGTGGAAGCTTCTGCTAAGAATTTTATGGTAGGTCCAGTAGAGGTAATTCCGACAGTATATTATGTATGCGGGAAGAATGCTTATGTCAGGCTACCTGCGAATTGGTATGGCATATGCTATTTGGCTATCATATTCCCGAAGATTTATCACACAGAGGACTTGGAGTTGTTAGAGACGAAGCGACAGTCTAGGAAACGTAGGGCTACGAACGCCGGTGCAGTGATTGGAGACATATACGGAGCAATGATACCTAGTATGGGTGTGGTGTTGAATGATGTGAAGATCAGGAGGTTGGCGACTGTGGTTGATGAGTTGTCTATGAACACGGCGAGATCTTTGTTGTTGGTGGCTGGAGAGATGTTGTCGATACGGAATATGGTTATGCAGAATCGCCTTGCTTTAGACGTATTATTGGCAAAAGAAGGCGGAGTCTGCAAATTATTGAAGGTTCAGGAATGCTGCACATATATTCCAGACAATACGAAGGAGATAGGGAAGTACATAGACAACATCACGACCATTCACAAGGAGATTATGGATTTGACGGAGGAGAATGTGTGGGAGAAGATTGGATTAGGATTTGGAAGAGTGGGAACTTGGTTTGCGAATTTGGGAAGAGGATTTCTGGGATCAGTGTTGAAGCCGATTATCATTGCTGTGGTTTGCGTGATTTGTTTGTGGGGATGCGTGAAGGCATGGAAGTGGTATCAAGGAGGCAAGGTTGAAAGGGCTCTTAAGGCAAACGAGAAAAGGATGGCGAAGCTCCAGGAGCAGCAATATGAGAGTCTTAAGAGACTGGAGGGAGTTCGACATGGCAAAGTTATGACTAGCGCGGTCTAAATCAGTTCTAAAGAAGAGAAATGTAATGGTGTGATGACGGATGTCATCAAAGGGGGGAACTGATGTAGCGCTTAAAAGTTTGAAAATTGGAGGGGTGCATTATACTCACTGTTAGTTGGCACCCGCATATAATCAAATGTGTGCTCAGGTATTTTATGTGCAATGTATTACGAATTGTATAACCTATATCGATTTTAATAGAAGTGTTAGCTATGTACAAGCATCTTATGTATATATTGAAGCAATGCATAGAGTTTAGTCCTTTTCGAACAATGTGATGTTAAAACGTGTAGATTAGAATTCGTGTCTGTAGACTGTTTAGTTTGACCACACATGAAAGAAAGACGTAAATGTCAATACTGTGATTTAAACCTGCTTGTGTAACCGAAGTAGTGGCCAGAATTCGCATATATCGTTGAGGCGAAAGGCCTGGAAATTTTCTTATGTTAGCCAAGGGCAATAGGCCAAAAAGGATTTATTCCAGTAGAGGTTTTAGGCTGTAGTAAATTGCAACTTAAAAGATGTGAAGAATGTCTGCTTTGCATGATCTCACCCCAGGTGCAAGGACAGTTGCTCGTTAGTAGAGAAGCTCTTTGTTCACAAATTGACTTATGTAGTAAAAGCCAGACATGGGAGTGTATTGGAATGTGCTGGGGGACCTTTCAATAGGATGCAGTTGGATTTTGTCGAAATGCCGAAGTGTAATGGGTTGAGGTACATATTAGTGATAGTATGTGTCTTTTCCAGGTGGGTGGAGGCGTACCCTACACGCAGATGTGACGCACTCACAGTAGCGAAACTATTATTGAGAGAACTCATTCCAAGGTACGGGTTCCCGACGTCCTTTGAATCGGACAGAGGAACTCATTTCCACAGTGAAGTTATGAAGTTGCTTTGTGCTGCTTTGAATATAGATCAGAAGTTACACTGTAGCTATAGACCAGAAGCTTCAGGGATAGTGGAGCAGGTGAATGGAACTCTGAAGGCTCGGATGGCGAAAGTGTGTTCGTCTACGTCTCTGAAATGGCCTGACGCATTACCTTTGGTCCTTATGAGCCTTCGAAGTGTGCCTGATAGAAGGACTGGGTTGTCACCCCATGAAATCCTCATGGGAAGAGCGATGCGTTTGCCTGCAATACCTGCTACTGCTCTGATAAATATCACTGATGATATGATCCTGGACTATTGTAAAGGCCTTGCTGACGTGGTCCGTTCTGTGTCTCAGCAGGTGCAGACAGCAACGGTTCCAGCTGCGAGTGACCGGTGCCACGACTTGGACCCAGGCGATTGGGTCCTAGTCCGAAAGCACGTGAGGAAGAGTTGTTTGGATGCTAGGTGGCGCCGCCCGTTCCAAGTGATTCTTGTCACGAACACAGCCGTCAAGTGTGGAGGTTTACCGAACTGGGTGCATGCTTCTCATACCCGTAGAGTTCCAGCACCCTTGGGAGATACAGCCCCTCTCGAGAACAAAGATCCCAGTGAACCGACAGAGCCTCCTGAGAGGGCCAGTCAAGCTGTAAGGGTTGCTGAAGCGGCTGATGATGCACTGAATCGAGTTGGGGAAGAACGTGAAAGAAGTACTGACCCAGAAACCGGCGAAAGAGCAAGAGGTGCAGTGGGTAGTACAGAATCAAGTTCTGCCGAAGAAGAGGAGGTCAGTGCACCGGGTATCGAAGGGAAGACCGGAGGTGCTACCGAAGCAGAAAGGGTTTGGCCCGCAAGACAGAACCGGGTAAACCTGAGGTTGGCTCCGGACACAGATCTTGCACCAGTTTCGGAGGAACCAGAAGAAGAATCAGGAGACGAGGAGAATCCTCAAGGTGGTGTGAGAAGGTCCAAGAGAACTCGAGTGCCAAGTCGGAAGTACGCTTCACCAGAGTGGGCATATCAAGTGACTGATGCCAGGGTTACCGAGCACGGGAAGGTTGAGGTCGATGACATTGGTCAACAGTGTCCCGCTCCAGAGGGTGGAAGTGTTGCTGAAAGTTCCGGGATTGGAGATCGAAGGAATTTTGACGATTCATATTCCAAGTCCGCCATTCCTGAGTGTCATTCGAGGTATGATTTTGGACAATTTAGAGTTCCCGACGTTCACGACTGTGCCAGACCCACAAGAACTGATCATTCTTAAGCTCGAAATATTGCAGGGAGTCTTGGAACTGTTGGGACCAGCGCTCATGTTAGATTGATTTGAGAAGGTTGCGAGCAGAGAAGAAGATAACCTAGATCCGAGCGGAAGAAGAACAAAATTAGGGATTTTTCCGTTATAGAACGAAGAAAAGTTACGGAGGTTTGCCTAAGTTCACGAAAGAGACACTAATGAGAAGGAGACTTACCCTTTCAGAGACTGTATTGGACACTGAGTACATTCCGAAGATGGCAGATCCTGCAAACCCACATCGTAGGGCTAAATTGATAGTAGGCACATTGGTAGGAGTTGTGATAATCACCATATTTGCGGTAGTGATAAGTTCATACATGGTGGCTCACAGGCAAGAGGGGAAGGTTCAGGGAGCACCCACACCTATTACCCCAGGGCAGAGTGGTGTCAGTATTAGAGAACAGGAAATATCGAAGTTGAGGGATGATCGCAGACTCCACATGGATCTGTCCAAGGGTGATTTTAAGCTTAATGCGTATGCAAGGTTGCTGTATGAGTATGTTGATGCGATGGATGTGAAGGATTGTTATGTGTGTATGCAGTTGCCTGCTTCAGTGGATGAGGGTATCAAGTACCATCATCTCCCATTGACATATGGGATTTCTTGTAGTTTATTACTCAGTTTATTTTATGACAGGAGACAGTTCGAGTATTTCTTTTCAAATTTTGACACGGTACTTCCTGAAGTTCCAGCAATCAAGCATTTGAACAAATATGATTCTAGCAAGAAAGAGGACAGACTCCTAAAGTATTTTAGACCGACTATGAAGTTGGATACGGCGCATGCTCACAGGAATAACCTGACATGTGCGTTATCTGAGATAGAGAAGAAATTCATAGACCAGGTAGAGGACAGATACAGACAGTTGACCCAGACACGACACACCGGAGATAGTCCAGTAGATTGGACAGACGAGGAGAGGGCTCACAGATCCAAGGGAAGTTGTGGACCAATAGCGTTAGATGAGGTACAGAGAGGGAATTTGTGTATTGGAAGGCCTCAATCCGATACGGATAAGGTCGCAGTCGGACATAGCACTTGTTCTCAGACCTTCACAGTGGAAGCTTCTGCTAAGAATTTTATGGTAGGTCCAGTAGAGGTAATTCCGACAGTATATTATGTATGCGGGAAGAATGCTTATGTCAGGCTACCTGCGAATTGGTATGGCATATGCTATTTGGCTATCATATTCCCGAAGATTTATCACACAGAGGACTTGGAGTTGTTAGAGACGAAGCGACAGTCTAGGAAACGTAGGGCTACGAACGCCGGTGCAGTGATTGGAGACATATACGGAGCAATGATACCTAGTATGGGTGTGGTGTTGAATGATGTGAAGATCAGGAGGTTGGCGACTGTGGTTGATGAGTTGTCTATGAACACGGCGAGATCTTTGTTGTTGGTGGCTGGAGAGATGTTGTCGATACGGAATATGGTTATGCAGAATCGCCTTGCTTTAGACGTATTATTGGCAAAAGAAGGCGGAGTCTGCATATTATTGAAGGTTCAGGAATGCTGCACATATATTCCAGACAATACGAAGGAGATAGGGAAGTACATAGACAACATCACGACCATTCACAAGGAGATTATGGATTTGACGGAGGAGAATGTGTGGGAGAAGATTGGATTAGGATTTGGAAGAGTGGGAACTTGGTTTGCGAATTTGGGAAGAGGATTTCTGGGATCAGTGTTGAAGCCGATTATCATTGCTGTGGTTTGCGTGATTTGTTTGTGGGGATGCGTGAAGGCATGGAAGTGGTATCAAGGAGGCAAGGTTGAAAGGGCTCTTAAGGCAAACGAGAAAAGGATGGCGAAGCTCCAGGAGCAGCAATATGAGAGTCTTAAGAGACTGGAGGGAGTTCGACATGGCAAAGTTATGACTAGCGCGGTCTAAATCAGTTCTAAAGAAGAGAAATGTAATGGTGTGATGACGGATGTCATCAAAGGGGGGAACTGATGTAGCGCTTAAAAGTTTGAAAATTGGAGGGGTGCATTATACTCACTGTTAGTTGGCACCCGCATATAATCAAATGTGTGCTCAGGTATTTTATGTGCAATGTATTACGAATTGTATAACCTATATCGATTTTAATAGAAGTGTTAGCTATGTACAAGCATCTTATGTATATATTGAAGCAATGCATAGAGTTTAGTCCTTTTCGAACAATGTGATGTTAAAACGTGTAGATTAGAATTCGTGTCTGTAGACTGTTTAGTTTGACCACACATGAAAGAAAGACGTAAATGTCAATACTGTGATTTAAACCTGCTTGTGTAACCGAAGTAGTGGCCAGAATTCGCATATATCGTTGAGGCGAAAGGCCTGGTATTTTCTTATGTTAGCCAAGGGCAATAGGCCAAAAAGGATTTATTCCAGTAGAGGTTTTAGGCTGTAGTAAATTGCAACTTAAAAGATGTGAAGAATGTCTGCTTTGCATGATCTCACCCCAGGTGCAAGGACAGTTGCTCGTTAGTAGAGAAGCTCTTTGTTCACAAATTGACTTATGTAGTAAAAGCCAGACATGGGAGTGTATTGGAATGTGCCAATCGTAACTCCTAGTGTGGATGGCGTCTGGGACTCAAGGCCAAGCGATGGACGATGGAACTGGACAGCGCTCTGTGGAAATTTACTGAAAGTCGACCCCGCAGAAGAGGAGGCGCAAAGGGCGTGTTCTGGGATTTGGGGTTCTGTATTAGGGACAGCGCCCCGAGGGTGAAGGCAGTTCAGAGCAGCCCAGAGCAGAGGAAGGCTAGGCGAAGGGATAGAGGGGGCAACTTAGACCAAGCTCTCTAAGTGAAGTCTTCTTATGAAGTTTCACTCTGACACCTTTTACTCGATGAGGGTCTCAAGGGATTGCTAAGTAGGGATGTCATCTAGTGCAGAGTAGGGACAGAGATGGTATGGTTCAGTGTCCCTAGTATCGACATTTGCTTGGTGGTGTTCTACCTCATGCTTTTAGAGATTGTACTTTTAGTTATTTTTAGCCGTATGTGGATTCTCCGTAGAGTAGCTTTTGTGTTAGTGCCTATGTACTTGTTGTGCCTCGTATTGAGGACTTTGTATCTCCAAATCTTTATGCTGATAATAAAAACCAGAGAGCCAAGAGATTAAGTCTCGAGTCCTTGATTATGGCAAATTGCGGACAGAAATTTTGATAATTGTGTTTTTCCCTCCACGCTATTGGACAAGTAAAAAGGTTCATCTGACCAGAGTGGGTTCCAGTAGATAATTGCGAGATACTAAAATGGGCCGGAGCATATGCTACAAAGAGACTCCACACCGCATGGTTAAAAGGTCTTTGTATTAAACACACATTGAAATCCACACAACATACACATTAGATATATACTTTATAGTGAAATGCAATTGGGGATCTCTCCCATTAGCAGCAGAATGGCATGAACATATATGCACTATCCATAGGTATTCATAAAACATGACATTTCCAATATCACCTACCACTTACAATTGCAATAGTCAAGAAATCACAGGTTTCGCCTACACCTCATGACCCAGCCCATCAGTCACTCAAAAGGCACCAGCTAATGATACACGTTACCTCTGCTGGCAACACTTTGATTAGATTATCGGTACCACCTAAAGCAGAAGGAAACAGTTACTGGGTTTCGTCCATCCAGATAAGGCCTTAAGGCTCCCAGCAGCACCTTCACAAGTGTGGGATCACTATCCCCCCTGTAGTTAAAAGACTGTGACGCCAGAAGATGGTGCGCTTCACAATTCAAGAAATATATCCGCTCCGGCAGAGGTGCAAGCTTCAGTTGCTCCAGGCAGATAGCCATGGGTGCCCACAAGGCACAAAGAGACCCCTTGGGTCCAGTCACGATATTCTTCACAACAGAGTACCTTGTGGCATGGGTCCAGAAAGAGGGAGCCAGCAGCCTCGGACAGAGGCCACAATGTCAGGCACTGTCATCCTCCCGATCTGGATGCCGAAGTGAGTCTAGGCTTCTCGCTCAGGTCCCACTGACTCAGAAAACATCCCCCAAAGGCCCTTGGACTCCACACGCTACATAGTGTAAGCTAACACAGGTTTCTGGTCTCCAGTATGGATCCCGCAGACTCGGCAAACTCCCCCCCCGCACTCCTCGAACTACTCACGTTCCGGCATGCCAGGTGGGCCGCCGATCTTTACAAGCACACTCCTCTGCACAATCTAATTATGGCGCACGTCAGGACAGTCCTCGTCCCAGCCGACGATCACTTCTGGGGACATCCTTTCTATCCCTGGGAACTGGTGGACAGGAGGCCAGCCAACTAGCCCTTGGAGAGCGCTTAGGGACCCAGGCCATGACAGTTGGCAATTAACTGCAGGCCAGCAACTTCCAGGCAAAATCCACCAAGTGATAGTCCCCTTCCTGTAGCATGACAAGCCTCAGGCCACTACAAGTCTGTGGATAATCCAGTTGCAGTCCCTCCTGCCCCAATAGGTCTTGCCGATGTCCCAATATCAAACCAGCATAGTATGATTCCAATCCCAATAGCTTCTAGAACTCCTGAGGGCAGAGTCCCAGTGGTTATACCCACAATGACCTTTGAAGATGAGATCAGTTCAAAAGGCCACCTTTGAAACGTTTGGGCCCTCTGTAAATGTTGTCATGTCTGCTATCCTACCCCGGGAGGCTTGATCAATATCTTTAGAACCTGCTCTTTGGAATGCAGGTGCCAATTCTACCCTAACGTATCCGTCCCAGGAAGGCCCCTCAGAGTCAGAAGTCTGCAGTTTCCCATGACCCCCTAGTTTATAGCCTTCTATCAGGACCGCACAGATGTTGCTGTCCATTCAGCTCCCAGATGTGAATTGGAAGCAGACTGACAGGCACACAGAGCCACAAGCACAGAAATGCCCCTTTTCCCAAAGTGGGATTCCCACATTAGTAGTGTCAAATCCACTTGTGCCACAGGACAGGATTTGCTATTACTAACTCATCGATATCAAACACTATACTGCCATTCTTCTGCATGTAGGAAATGCAGCTCAATAGCCTTTCCACAGATCCCCCATGTCAGTCCAATGTGAAAAGAAGGCCTTACTGTGCCGAACACACCATCCGGTGCCATTCACTACCAGTGCATGTAGCACCCCCGTGCACATGCCCTACCTCTTCCTGACACCACAGCCTGCCCCCAAAGAGTACACTGATGTAGTGAGAGACATGCAGAACCTTGGCAAGGAGCTTTTTAAATGCCAAGCCGAGTAACAGTAAGTTGTACACACAGGCCCGCCATGGCAAACCTGTTGCTCGTTTGAAGAGCTACCTCCATGGGTGGCACAAACAGTGTTGCAGGGCCACGGAGGAGCATTTGAGTTACATGCCCTAGGTATATGTCTTACCCCTAGACAAGGGACTTACAGCTAACTCAAATCAGGCTAATCATGTATACACCAATCACCAGTATGTACATGACAAGCACAACCCTTTGTAACTGAATGGCAGTGTCAAAAGTGCTCAAAGTCCTAAGGCTAGCACATAGATCAGCAGAAAACTGTGAGGAACGAAAGCAAAACGTCGAGGGAAAGCACCCTAAAAAGGGTCCTTTCCAACAGGCAGAATATATATATATATAATGGATGCATGCTTGAGTGTTGGGTGTCTTTGCAAGAATAGCCTAGATGCATGTTGGGTCCTGGCCTTGGTACCTGAGCATTTAACCTGTGGTCTGATATCTGGCTATCTGGGCTGGGTTAAAGATTAGTCTTTGGTTGGATGTCTGGGTTGCTGGCAAGGACAGGCGCATGAGGTCTGAATTCACAGTTCAGACATGTCGGGACTTGTTCTCTGAGTTTTTATTCTGGCTCTGGGCAGTTGGGCTTAGATCGGGAAGGGGTTTCGGTGGCTGGGCTCCCAGGAGTCTGGTGGGTGTGGGGACTCTGAGCCCATTGTAAGAAAGTGCCCCTTACTGACATTGTCACTCCCACTTTTTGCCTAGTATTTCATGTGATTTTGACTGGAAGTGCACTGGGTTCCTGCTAACCAGGTCCCCAGAGCCAGATCTCTTTCCCAAAATTATTCAATCGTACCCCAATTGGCAATACCTTTAGCACTCCCTGTAAGTCCCTAGTAAGTGGTACCTCTGTTACCTCGGGTAAGGAGGCTAAAGAGGGTCCCTAGGGGCTGCATCATGTATTATGCCACCTTAAGGGACCCCTCACCATGCACCCACAGACTGCCACTGAAGGCTGCGTACCTTGGTGCAGACAAAAGTGAAAACACGACATGGCACACATCCCTGTGTGTCATGCCTACTAACACTGCATGCAGCATAGGTAAGTCACCCCTACAGAAGGTCTTACAGCCCTAAGGCAGAGTGCACTTTACTACATGTGTGGGAGTACCTGCATGAGTAAATATGCTTGTGCTAGTCAGTTCAATTGCTGCCAGTACAAGTGATCAGGGAAGCCATTATAAGTACATGCACTGGAGACTGCCAAAAACAAGTTCCCCAGCTCCATGATGCCCTCAAGAGATGTTTGGTATCAAAACTCTCGTATTCATAAACCCACACTGATTCCAGTGTGGGATTTATTAATACATGCACCCAGAGGGCACCTTAGAGGTACCCTTGAACACCTACCAACTACTATTCTGCCAACTGACTGGTATCAGCCAGCCTGCCACCAAAGACGAGTTTCTGTCCTCCAGGGGTGAGGGCCTTTGCTCTCAGGATGTCAGGAACAAAGCTTGCTCAGGCAGAGAGTGTTTACACCCTCTCCCAAAGGATGACCTGTGAATTAACATTCCAAGGTAGGGAGTTTCAAAGAGCCCACCGCCTTTGCTAAGCAAATCTGGCTTTCCTCACAGGAGAGGGTGCCAAACCCTCTTGACCAGGACCCGTTTCAGGAACATTATTGGTAAGAGAAGCGTGTTCACCTTTAGGCCTGTTCCACCCCTAAGGTGGGCTTCCAGAGCGAAGCCTAAATTTCAGAGGCTGACATCTTTTGATGTCAAACTTTGAAAGTCAGGGACAGGGATATGCCCATTTCCCACAGGAAGGGGTCATATAGGGGGCATAGTGGTCCAAGGTGTAGGTAGCCTATTGGCTACTACACTACACTCCCTTAACACCCCTAAAACCAGTATTTAGGGGAGGCCCTGGCACAAGGAAATCAGATCCTGCCAGCCTGAAAGAAGACGGGAGTAAAGAGTTACAAGAAGCAAGAACAGATGAACTAGCAATTGACTTAGCGTCAACCCTCCAGGGTGTCTGCTGACATTGACATCTGTGTCAAGAGACAACATATCCTGCAGCTGCTGTGTCTCCAAAGTCTGGGAGAACTGTCAGCACTTCACCCAAGAATCAGGAACTCCCTTTGAACAGCAGAGCTGCTCCCCTGCACCTTGCAGGTACCAATACAGAACTGTGAGGCTTCAAGACCGCAGAAACCAGATGCCGGAAAGTACTCCTGCACCTGAGCCGCCTATACCAAGCTGAAGTGGGCCAATAGTGCCAGCATGGTCCCCAGACCCTCCAGTCTCGATGCCCACCTTGGGTTTCCCCACTGTGGACTTTTCAACACCGCCTGCAGCCTCTGTTTGCAGGCACCCTCTACTGCAACCGCTCCCGATGACAAAAACCTGACACATAAGGACACCTCTGCACCTGTCACCCCTGGTCCATCAAGAAGAAGACCAAAGGTGTCCCCAGCATCGTGAGGCTGAGGCCCCCTGTTGGTTTAGCCTGACTGGCCTACCAGTCTAAAGCTGCAGCCTCTCTTCTGGAAAACCGATCCCCATAGACTAACATTGGGTTGCCCTAGTACAGCTGGAGGGTACCTCCTGGTGCTGCCTTGGATCTTGCCCAATACTCACCTTAAGTTCAGGAGATTGGTCTTGTGAGTTGCTGTACTATACCTGTATGCTGTATTTGTTTTTCCTCCCATAGGAAAACATGTCAGCCTCTGAAAAATGCACTGTTGACTTTTGAAAACTAAAGTATTTCTATCTTGAAACATACTTACCTGATCGTATTGATTCTGGTGCCTAAATCTATATAGAGATTTGTGTTATGTTTGTAAATTGGTGTGTATCTCCTTAGTGTGTAGTGTGCATCATTTATTGACTATGTATGCATTTTGCAGATGTCTAATTCTCTTCTCTGATAAGCCTAAGGCTGCTTGACCACACCACACCCTAGAAGAGCCCCTTGGGATAGCTAGAGCAAGCCCCTGTCCACTCATAAGGGAATACACATTTGCGCAGTATACCTCTTTTTGGTATACTATATATAGAGCCAGCTTCCTATAACCAGGTGGCAGGGTGACGAAATGGCATTGGGATTCTAGGTCCCGTGGGGCACGAGTAGAACACTAGTGCACATGTTACAGCGGGAATACAGTGATTGAATGACGGCAGGAGAATTGAGACTAGCAGCTGTACTGTGTGCTGGGGTGTGAGTCACGAGCCTCTGTGGTGTTGGCGAGGGTCCAGGACCTGTGCTTTGAGACAAAATGGGAGTCCAGGACAAATGTAGTGTTAAGCGTTGGAGTCCAGTTTATGTTACATGTTAGGGATGGTAGTCCTGAGTATCAGGTGGCAACGCTCCTAGTCTGGGCTGGGAATCCAGCGCTTGCATTATTTGTCAGGAATTTGACTCCAGGGCATGTATTATGTGTTGGTGGGAATGTTGTCTATTGGGGAAGGAGGTCTAGGGTCTTTGTGTGCTGGAGGTCTGGGAGGTTTATGTGTGGCATTCCAGGGCTTGTATGCAAGTCCCGAGCCTGCATGTAGAAACTGGGAGTTTAAGTACAGTTAGCAGATGACTCCAAGTAACTGGGTCAAAACCTTTCCAGTCCCTTACAAACCACTGTTCCCACGTGTTGTCCGAATTGCCTCAATTGCCTCAATTGAAGTGAAACCCCGAAACCGGTCCTAGGATGCTTGATTCCGGTCCAGGGAAGACATGGCTTGGCAGTTCGGGCTGGACTGTTCCCATGAGGCACAGGGTCAGGACTGATTGGCCATGTCTAAACTGGGGTGGCATGGTGAGCAAAATAACAATGGATTAAACCCAGATCTGTGACTGGGGGTGAATGTTTTGCCAATGTGCAACATTTCGTCCATCATCTTGTGTGTTTTGCTGTTCGCCCTATGTGGGAAGGGTATGCCCAGACGTGGGTCCCGTGTTCACTACGCCACTTGAGTCAAGCTATCCTGGCTGAAGAGAGGTGAAACCCCGAAACCGGTCCTAGGATGCTTCATTCCGGTCCAGGGAAGACATGGCTTGGCAGTTCGGGTTGGACTGTTCCCATGAGGCACAGGGTCAAGACTGATTTGCATATGGCCATGTCTGAACTGGGGTGGCGTGGTGAGCAGAATAACGATGGATTAAACCCAGATCTGTGACTGAGGGTGAATGTTTTGCCAATGTGCAACATTCCGTCCATCATCTTGTGTGTTTTGCTGTTCACCCTATGTGGGAAGGGTATGCCCAGATGTGGGTCCCGTGCTCACTACGCCACTGGAGTCAAGCTATCCTGGCTGAAGAGGGGTAAAACCCCAAAACCAGTCCTAGGATGCTTGTTTCCGGTCCAGAGAAGACATGGCTTGGCAGTTCGGGCTGGACTGTTCCCATGAGGCACAGGGTCAAGACTGATTTGCATATGGCCATGTCTACACTGGGGTGCCGTGGTGAGCAAAATAACGATGGTTTAAACCCAGATCTGTGACTGGGGGTGAATGTTTTGCCAATGTGCGACATTCCGTCCATCATCTTGTGTGTTTTGCTGGTCGCCCTATGTGGGAAGGGTATGCCCAGACGTGGGTCCCGTGCTCACTACGCCACTGGAGTCAAGCTATCCTGGCTGAAGAGGGGTGAAACCCCGAAACCGGTCCTAGGATGCTTGATTCCAGTCCAGGGAAGACATGGCTTGGCAGTTCGGGCTGCACTGTTCCCATGAGGCACAGGGTCAAGACTGATTTGCATATGGCCATGTCTGAACTGGGGTGGCGTGGTGAGCAAAATGACGATGGATTAAACCCAGATCTGTGACTGGGGGTGAATCTTTTGCCAATGTTCAACATTCCGTCCATCATCTTGTGTGTTTTTCAATTGAAGTGCTGCAGGACTCCAAGTGCTAGGTTACTTTGATTTGACTGATGCGAGTCAAAAACTGGAAACAAAGTTTCACAGTGAAATATAGGACTTGGGCCCATTATTTAGATTCCAGGGGTGTGAAGTTGAAAGAATATCTGGTAATCAAGCTTCCAGACATTTGTTTCACTACATAGTTTTATTATTTTCTCTCCAGCATTAATGAGAGATGACAGCTTCCATACTCAGAGCAACCCTGGTAATTTATTAATATCGCCCGGCAATTTTCAAACATGTTTTGGGAGATTTTTGCTGTTTAAGATTCTGCCACTGCTAGCATAAAATGCCACTGGGCTATTTCCCAAATAATCTGGCCAAGATGGCAGAAAGGGTTCCTAAATAATGTCAATATTAGTTCAGCCCGTCCTGCAATATGTACTGCCCTAGTTCACACTCAAAGCCTGATGTCTAGTTAAAGTGGTGGTGCATAGATACCTGGAGCATGATTTCTTGGCCAGAACATCTGGCATTAGTGTGCAGGCCTATGTGTCTTTGCTGGAGGTCTGGATCCCTGGGTAACAGGGACAGGGTATTGATCCTATGGACATGGCTAGGGAGGATGGTCCTGTGTTGGTGTCTGCACCTAGGATAGGAGTCTGAACTGCAAAGGCTTGGTGGAAGCCTAGGCATGCATATTTCTAGGTTTTGTATGTGGGTCTGGCCTTCAAGCCAGAGTTCAAGATTCTAGAAATATGCAAGGCATTTCAATCCTGGTTTAGAGCTATAGAATTAAGGACTCCATGTCAGAAGTGGAGTCTCTAGAAATGATTAGGGGGAAGGGGGGGATCGCAGAAGGGGCCACAGGTAAGCAGATAAAAGTGGTAAGGCTACAATGGGAAAACATTGTCTTCAGATTTCCTCAGTCACCCCAGTTTTGAACGCACTGCAGCACAGATTCATTAATATTTGATGCAAGGCAGCACAGCATCCAAAGCTGCTGCGCTGCCTTGCCACAAGGAGAGAAAGAGAAGAAATTGCCATATATCCTAAGATATGGGCATTTTATTTCCTCCGACCAGTGCTGATTCTCTTCTGGATGCCACTCTCCAATGCACGCACTCTTGGGCCACAGTGTTCTTTAAAGCATGGGTTTTGTACTGTAAGACTTTTCCTTCTCGGTATGTGTGCTGAACAATGCAGCACACATGCAAAGTTGGCTCATTAAGCTGACGCATCAAAGAGGCGTAAGGTTTTGGCACAAATCCCTGTCAGTGTTAGTAGAAAGGGATTCGGGTAAAAATTTATGAGTGGATGCATTTGAATGCCCATGTACCATCCATGAGCCCAGCTCATCAAAGTGCCACATAGCGTAACTTTGCATTACTTTGGAGAGCTTTCGAATGCAAATTCTGGTTCGCATTGAATAGTAAATGGCACAGGGAGGTAGCCAGAAGATTAAAAATCCCCCCCACTTTGAACCAAAAGCTCTTATGGTGCCATGCAAGCGAAGCAAGCCATTGTGACCCCACCCTAAAGAGTCCTCTTGTCTCTTCCATCCGAGAATTTATCCCTTCACCCTTTCATACCTCAATCCACCCACTGATATTCATTTCACCCTTACATTCTGTCATCCATTCATTCTTTTATCCATCATTCCGTCCATTCATCCATCCATCCATCCATCCATCCATCCATCTATCTGCTCATCCATATCCAAATGTATCCACCATCCCCAAACCTATCTATTAAACATACCCTACCATCCTTTCAGTCATCCACCCCTCCATCCACCCTTTCAGTCATCCATCCACCCACCTTTCACTCCATCCTTTTACTCACTCATCCATCTACCCTTTCACTCATCAATCTCTCTATCTGTCCATTACTATCCCTTTCACTCTTCCACCCATCCTTTCACTCATCCATCATTACACACATCTTTTCACTCATTCATTCATCTATCCATCCACCCTTTCACTCATCCATGCTTTTAGTCACTCCCCTACCCACCCTTTGACATTAATTATGAGACTTTGTCTGCCAAGTTGCATATAGGAGAGGATCATCAAGAATGCCATCCCCGCTGTACCTGCTAAAGCAGATGGTTCACAATTCCCCTGTCCGACCTGTCCAACTCCAAATGTATCTATCCACCCTTTCATTCATCCTTCCCTCCACCATCCTCTCATCCATCCATCCATTCTTTTGCTCATCTAACCATCTGTCAC
The DNA here is from genome assembly GCF_964204655.1 of Triturus cristatus. Taxonomy (NCBI): domain Eukaryota; kingdom Metazoa; phylum Chordata; class Amphibia; order Caudata; family Salamandridae; genus Triturus; species Triturus cristatus. The sequence continues at coordinate 316,273,613 of NC_140586.1, read as the reverse complement.
TCAATCCATCCATACGTCTTCCCTTTCACTCATCCATTCATCCACCCTTTCACTCAGCCATCCATCCAACCTTTCACTCAACCATTCATGTACCCTTGAACTCATCCACCCACCCTTTCACTCAACCAAATACCCATCAATCCATTTACTCTTTTATCCATCCTTCCATTTTGCCAATCATCCTTTCACTCAGCCATCAATCCTTTCACTCAGCCATCAGTCCTTTCACTCAGCCATCCACCCTTTCACCTGTCCACCCACCCATCCATCTATCCTTTCACTCATCCATCCTTACATCTATCCTTTCTCTCATTCATCAAGCCATCTCTCCATCCAGCCCTTCACTCATTCAGCCAGCCAGCTCTCCATCCACCCTTTCCCTCACCCATCCATCCTTCCACTCACACAGCCATCTATCCATCACTCACGTAATCATACACCCACACTTTCCCGTTAATTAGACAGAATAAGCTCATCAAAAACTCACCTCCACTATGTCTGGTTTCGCGTTACAACCCCACCGCTATGGGGGTGCGGGCGTATGCGTATGCCATAGTAAGACGGACCGTACACGCGTGTGTACGGTCCGTATTACTAAGGCGTACGCATACACCAGCACTCCCATAGTGATAGGGACCGTACACACGCCTGTACGGTCCGTATTACTATGGCGTACGCATACGCCAGCACTCCCATAGTGATAGGGACCGTACACACGCCTGTACGGTCCGTCTTACTATGGCGTACGCATACGCCAGCACTCCCATAGTGATAGGGACCGTACACACGCCTGTACGGTCCGTATTACTATGGCGTACGCATACGCCAGCACTCCCATAGTGATAGGGACCGTACACACGCATGTATGGTCCGTTTCACTGCATATGGGGTGCCCTAGGGCCGTGGAACACACCGTACCTGTGTGTAAATATTGAAATAACATAGGGGACACATGAGGGACAAGTATAAGGGCCTAAATGCATGCTGGTTGTCATGGAGACCGAGTTTAAAGTTTGATTTTTTTCATCAGGTGGCCAGCAGAAGTCGGTTGGAAACAATATACTTTGTTGCAAAGTGGTAGTTGACTTGACATCATGCTCAATTTTTAAACCATGCAAAGCCACTCACTGCGGTAGGTTTAAAGGGATTGGAGGAAACGTAGGATGCTAATGTGACTGACCAATCACTCTGTACTCCTGTAAATGAAACAGGCCAGCAAGGCAGATATAAGGCAGCCAGGTCCCATGAGAGAGCACTTGCCTGCACATCCTTTCATTCCACAACACTGCTGCTGCTCATGATTCCTCTGGCACCATGTCCAGGTCTGTGGAGAGGGCCCAGCCATTCACCATGGAGGAGAATATGGCGTTGTTGGATGTGATCCTCCCACAGTACACCATGCTGTATAGTCGACCAGGGGAGCAGGTGGGAGCTGACTCCACTAGCTTAGACTGTGCCCCTTTTTTGTGACTGTGACTTCTGGCATTGTGTCCATGTGTGACAGACATGCAATATTGTTTAGAGTGGGTCCCAGAGCATGCTATAGTTCCTGTGTGCACTCCTCACTTGCATAGTGCTTACTGTGACAATCAATGCATGGTGCATGCAACATTCAGCCTGGCTGCTCCTCCTGGGAATGTTGTTTCTACAGTCCTGATGTGATTCTGTGGTCCCCCCAGTGTGACAGGTGACAGTACCCATAGATGTGTGTTTGTTTAGTGTACCTGTGCTGAGAGTGTCCAAATGATGTGTTCGTCCCCTGGACATTGGTGTGTGTGTGTGAGTCCCCTGTCATGTGGGTGAGTGCATATGTGGAGTGTTGCATGCCGGCTGCATGAGGGATGGATATGCCCTGCCCATCTGATGTGAGCAGGGAGCAGTGCTGTGTGACTGCCGTGCTGAGCCAGCCCCACACCTGTGACACCCCCCAGTCTAGTGGCACATGGGCAGAGTGAGGTTTGTACCCACAGTTGTCAATGGCAGGTGATTGTCCTGTGCCTGTGTGTGTCTGTGTACTCTGCTGAGGTTGCGTCAGTGGGCTGGGGCATGTGACTGCTTTGAGGTGCTGTACATAATCCTGGTGTAGCTTGTGATGCACAGTGTGATCCAGGATCATTGATTGTGTGGCACCCCTCATGCCACCTGTGTACTTTTAATGCCACGTAGTGCATTTGGCCTTCCCCAGAGGATAATGTCCCTATGACAAAGGTGCAATGAGTTTCCTGCATACCATGGCCTGTTCAAACAAGAAAAATTAGTAATATGTGTGTCTCTGTGTCATTGCTCAGGTGTATTATAGTATTCTCACTTTTGCATCCTCACAGGTAGGCGTCCATGCCAAGGGGGAGATATGGAAGCAAGCCGTCAGTGCTGTGAGGATTACAGAGGGTCAGAAGCGGCGCCTAGCCCAGGCGAGGAAACGCTGGCAGGATATCCGGTGCTGGACAAGGAGGATCGCACGGGTCCTGCTGAGGGACTCACCTGAGAGCCACAAGAACCGTGGGCGCCGGCGTCTGACCCACATCCATAAGCGTGTGCTGGCGGTGGTCTTCCCCGACTTGGATAGGCGCTTACGGGAGAAGCAGCAGCAGGCAGGGGGTAGGTACATGTGTGTTTGTTGTGTGTCACCAGCTTTTGGAAGTGCGCAGTTGCATGGATGCACTGCCAGTGTTTAAATGTGCAGTGCATAACCTGTTCCCCTAAGTAAACCGGTGCTGTTCTCCCTCCCTTCCCCTCCTTGCCATGTGTTCCCTGGTCTGTGTGTAGTCACTCTTGCACAAGGTTATCTAGGCTGGCAGTTAATCCAAGTGCCCAATGCTTGCAGCATCATGTGTGGGGGTGGTGTGTAACAGGTTTTGTGACCTTGCCTGTGCCCTGGCCAGTTCAGTCATTGTGGGGTCCATGTCAGTTGGCACTGATGGTGAGTCCCGACATAGGAGTGTGTCTTAAAAGTGTACTGCCTTACAGCATGCATGTCCAATGTTGTGCCCTCTGACATGATGTGCATGAGTGGGAGTAATGCATAGTGCAGGGACGGTTGCTTCAGTTGCAGTCATATCCATCCAGGACCATGGAGGAGTGTGGCCACTACCGTGCCCTGGGGCACCTTTTCCTAGGTATCATGTGTGCCATCCAACAATGTGGACATTCTCTGTGTCTTCGGCATAGGTTGGGCTCTGTGGCATTGTACCCTGGCCTCATCTGTATTTACGTAAAGTGTGCTACATGTGTCCACTGTACAGTGTGACCCAATTTTGCTTGTGCATACTCACAGTGGGCAGTGCCTGTGTGTATTGGTACGACAATCTGATGATGGTTGATTGTCAATGATATATGTGGACAGGCGCACCAGGGGTAGTTTGTGTACAATCAGGATTTAGTGCAGGCCATGTGTTTTCATCCCAGAGTAAGAGGTGTAAGTACTTCCTCTGTCTCAATCACATTGTCTCAGGTAGGGGGTGGTTTGTGCGGGCAAGGCCTACGTGTCAAAATATGAAGTCTCCTTGCTAGGTCTGGCCTGTGTGTGATGTTTGTCTGCACATACACTCAAGGTGCAGTGACCCAGTCATGTTGGGCATGGTTTAATGTCTTAGCTTTGCAGCATGTGCAAAAAGTTAATATACATGGTTCCTGCTTATCCCTTTTTTGGCAACGCTGTGTGGTGCAGATGCTGTGCACGATTGTCCCCAGAGCCTGGCTCCTCTGTCCAATTTGATATCAAGTAATTTGCTGTTGTGTCATGCTCTCCATTGTTTCTCAGTGGCATGGTGGGTTAACCAACTGTGTGTTGCAGGGCCTACATATGTACCTTGTATTGTAGATGTTACTCATATTGCTTTTCAGGCTATGCACTGTCACCTATGTAGATTTGACTCATGTGACATATGTATACAGGTGTCTGATTATTTCCTGTCTCTTCACCTTGCCCACAGCATCGTCGGGGGACTCCGAGGGAGACACGGCACGGACCGTGAGGAGGGAGCGAGCACCAGTGCCAGCAGTGCTGTCTTGTCTGGCGCATCGAGTGGCACGGAGGCCGAGGGGAGTGAGGCGGAGGACCTGTCCAGTCCCACCACCGACTATGACGCTGACGGGTCCGAGGCTGAACTCCCAGAGGGGGCGGAGGCAGCTCCCACAGCTGAAAGCAGCACTCCATCTCAACCCGCCCCCTCCATTACCATCACCGCCCTCCCACTTGCTCGGGTCCCTTCCCGCCATGCTAGGTCACCACATGTCTCCTTCTTGCCAGGCACCGCACCCCCTGCCCCTGTCTCCACTGCTGCCGTGAATGCTGAGTCTGTGGACATCCTGCGCCAGTTGCAGGTTGGTCAGACTGCGATGCTTAATGTCCTCCATGGCCACACCCGAGTGCTCACCCAGATGGAGGCATACATGGAGGGCATCTCAGCTGCGCAGTCTGACCAACGCCAGTTGCTGAGGTCCATAGACTCGACACTAACTGCAGCAGTGGATCTCCTGCAGCGCTGCGTCCCCCCCCCTACCCCTGCACCATCAACACTTCCCACTCCCATGCCTGTCCCACGCACACCCAGACGTCCCCATGCATGCACCCCACCAGACACAGGCACCACACCACAAGGGAAGGCCAAGCGCACACCTCCTCTCACGCACACACAGGGTGAAGTAGGCACACCCACTGGGTCGGGGGGCAAACGGAAGACACGCAGCCACAGTGGGAGTCCACATTCCTCACAACCCACTCCCTCCGAATCCACTCCCCTCAGCTCTCCTGGCCATGATTCCAACAAAGATTCCTTCATGGCCGCTCTGTCCCTGAGCCCCAAAGTGACACCACCCCGCAACCGGTCAAAGGAGTCCCCAGTGAGGGTAGTTGAGTCCCCCCCCCTGACGACACCCTCCCCCAGTAGCGCTGCGACCCATCCCTCCGACCCCCCCCCTCCTTGGGGCCTGTGGTTCCTTCGGGTGCAGGGGAGACGCTGGGGGACCTTGCAAGCGTGTGCAGCGCCATTCTCACCACAACCTTTGGCGCTGCCCCACCCCCTGTGGTGGAGTTCTCCTTCCCTGCACCCACAACACCTACCCTTGCCCCTCCTGTCCCTGCGGTGCCTGGTCCTTCCCCCCCACATGATGCCCCTCCCCTGTGGAAGCAAAGGAGGTATGAACTGTGCACGCAAGCTAGGGGACACGCGTCCCTATGTGTCCCCCACCAGGAATTGGACTATGGACTGCCCTATGGGCCTTGCACATATTGCACTTTTATTAACAATTCTTTTTTTTCATGCTGAATAAAGCAATGTTTTTTTTTCCTTTGTACACTACTGCTTTTCTGGTATTGCTATTGGTGGTGCTGCTCCATGATTTGGGGTGGTGTTAATGTGTTAGGTGTCTGGGAAATGTTGTGGTGTGCTGCTCATGGGGTGGACCCTGGTATCTGTGTGCCATCACAAGGGCTCTGCAAATAATCTTTGCTCATGTGTGTTCTTACTGTATGGTGAAATTGTCCCAAGGTGTGTTCCTTCCTCTGTGGACCCTGACATCTTCCCTGCAGGGTGTTTCCAAAATGTTGTGCTGGGCTGTGTCTACATTTCCTTGGTGTGTGACGGATCCGTTCAACTTTGGCCATGCATGCTGGGCAATGTCTCCACCTGCATCATTAGTGGCATCCTTGGTGGTCACTGTACTTGTGTATGGAGTTTATTGACATTACTTCATGTGGACATGTTCCCTTTTACACACTATGCATGTGTGTACTCCCAGCCTCGCACACATGTGTTACGTGTTCTGCAGGGTCTTTGGGCACCTGACTGACATTTGTGGACATTGTATCTGTGGGTACTCCACCCTTTTCTCTCCATGGGCACTGCTGGGAGGACTCTGCACCCACCCCTCCTGTGTCTGGGCACTGCTGGGAGTGATAGGCACCCACCCCTCCTATGTCTGGGCACTGTTGGGAGTGATAGGCACCCACCCCTCCTATGTCTGGGCACTGCTGGGAGGACTCTGCACCCACCCCTCCTGTGTCTGGGCACTGCTGGGAGGACTCTGCACCCACCCCTCCTGTGTCTGGGCACTGCTGGGAGGACTCTGCACCCACCCCTCCTGTGTCTGGGCACTGCTGGGAGGACTCTGCACCCACCCCTCCTGTGTCTGGGCACTGCTGGGAGTGATAGGCACCCACCACTCCTATGTCTGGGCACTGCTGGGAGTGATAGGCACCCACCCTTCCTATGTCTGGCCATGTACGCTCGGGACATACACGGGTGGGGGTACGCTCCGTACATACACTGGTGGGGTGTGGGTACGCTCCATTCATACACGGGTGGGGGTACGCTCCGTACATACACTGGTGGGGTGTGGGTACGCTCCATTCATACACGGGTGGGGGTACGCTCCGTACATTCCCATACCCACGCTCTGCAGGCCTGGGTACGGCCCGTACCCATGCCTTTGGAACGTGGGTACGGTGCGTACCACCATTGTTGGGGTGCCGTAGGGGTCCGCATCGTACCCAGGCCTTAAGAGCGTGGGTAGGGGTCGTACCATGCGTATCCCTACGTCACTCCAACAATGGCGGTACGGCCCGTACCCACGCTCTGCAGGCCTGAGTACGATGCGTACCCCTACGGCACCCCATTGGGGGTCCGCGCCGTACCCAGCCCTTCAGAGCGTGGGTACAGGTTGTACCACGCGTACCCCTACATCACCCATACAATGCTGGTACGGCCCGTACCCAGACCTTTAGAACGTGGGTACGGGCCGTACCGCCATTGTTGGGGTGACGTAGGGGTGGGCGTGGTACGACCCGTACCCACGCTCTTAAGGCGTGGGTACGGTACGTACCGGAATTGTTGTGTTGCCGGTTCGCGTCAACATCCACTTCCGTTGTGGCGGACGCTTGCGTTGCTGGACACGCCCCCACCCCCTCGAGGTGACCAGGTCCTGCAGGTCAGGTATGTCCAGGGCATGTCTGATTTGGGACTTGGGTGGGGGTTATGTGTCCTGCCCCCCCCTTTGCCCCTGGGTGTTGTTCTGACCTTCTGCGGCGTCTGCGTCGGTTCCTGTAGAGCAGGTGGACTGCTATGAGGGCTGGGATGACACGTAGGTTCGGGTCCATGGCTGTCCGTCGCGTACAGGTGCTCCTTGTGCGCGTCGTCCTGATTTCCCGGCAGTTTTTGGCAGCCGGAGAATTTAATCCGTGCGGGGTGACGTTGGTGCGGATCGTACTTCCTGGTTCGTGAAACGACGCCGGAATGCGTCCCGACGTCAGGTCAGAGCTTTCCTGAATCACATTTGTATGTATATTTTCGTCGGTCGGTGTTTTGTACGATTCATACGGAAATAGTGTTTCCATGCGAATCGTACTTGCATTTTTGTAATGTTTTTTGACCGGGTACGAGTCGGACGGAGAAAATGCTCCCTCCGACGGTTCGTAGCCGGTTTCTCCAGGATCGGAATCGACGCCTAAGTATTTTGTTGCTTTTTTACCTTCACTGCAACTGTATATGAAATGATGAACACACCTTTAATGAAAAATAAATGTAAATTAAACTTTTTGTTGGGAATTACATTTTGAATCATGATTTGGTTGATGTGATCATTGCAGTTTTCTGTTTGTGAGACCAGAGAGTCACAGAATTGAATCCTGCCAGACGCAGTGCAGAATAGTGGCTTGTGTACTTATAGTTCTATGAGGTCCCAGCAAGTAACAGAAAGCATTGTGAATATTTAAGTCATTATTTAAAAATTGTATTACACACAGTATAAGATAGGCTGCCATACAATTATTTAGTTTATATGAAAAAACAAGTGCTTTCTACGAATACATATTAGTAATAGATAACCAGACTGTACCTAGTGCAGACATTTTTCTAAATCCATTAAAAGAACACTTTCCAAAACTTAGCATCCTTGCATTATCTGTCAGAAATAATAAATGTTTGACAGCATGGCATCCTGATACTTCAAGTGACTCCTTAAATTAAAGCACTTTAAGAGATACCTTTCTGTCAGCACCCTCCAAGTACTCTAGGTGCCCATTAACAATTCAGGGATGGTTGTTTTTAGCAAAATGCATGAAAACTATTTTTGTAAATTTAATAACACATTGGTCCCCTTATACCTGTCTAACTTCAACCTCTGTTTACATGAAGATGTGTAGAATGGAGAAAAATCCATCGATAGCATCAAAGTGATGGCATGGAGAAGGGAACACAGTGTGGGGTCTCATCTGTTTGTTTAGAAATGGACAGAGACAGATTGCTCACTTTCTCCCAAAGAAGCCCTGAAGAAGGTGTTGAGAAATGCAGGCGTTTTTTAAGTGGCATCACTACCATTGTGATATGGGGTACCAGTGCACCCCAATTGAGGAAATGTTGCTAGCAAAAATGCTGGCGGTGAGCCATTTTCCTTTGTTAGCATTGGGGCCCAAATCCCCTTTGCTGTACAGGGCACATGTCCCAAGCAACAAGGGGTGAGATGTGGGTCTTTTTCCCATTTTTTGACACAAAGGGGCCTGCCTTGGGACTCAGGCCTAGGGGGGGATGGTACAGTATTGTGGGCAGAGGAGTAGGTATTATTGGTGCTGGGGGTGCAGTGCTGAGAACCAGGGAGGTACGGGCCCACCTAAACCCCTATTATGGTTGTTTTACCATCATTCCTTGCTAGTGTTAGTACACCCTTGCTGTGCCAGTGGAACTTTGGGCATTGAACCAATAGCCCAAGAAAGGAAAACAATGACTTAGAGCAGACACCTTACTTTGAGTCTCAGGGGATGGTAGAAGGAAGATAGAGGTGGTTTAACAAAAAGCAGAGGACAATATCTGCTTCACAAGGCATTAGCTCTCATTAGTGAGGCAGGTGTAGTGGCACTGGAACCCAGGAGTGTGAGGGGCCATTGCCTCACATTAATGATTGTCATACTCTACGAAAAAGGCATGGTAGATAGCATTAGGGCTGAAAGTACCCTTGCTGCAGAGGCGGCCAACACATGAAAGCTAATTTTTTCTAAAAAGCACAGAGTCTGTTTTAAGATCGGAGTGATGGGAATGGGATAAAGAGGCAAGGAGGATAGCCTGCTACTCAGGGCTGCAGCTATCATTAGTGCAGAAGGTGGAGTTGCACTGGGACCCAGGAGTGTGAGCAGTGGCAGCTCCTCCTCAGGAGGGAAGGAGCGTCGCCCACCTGCTGCAGCGTAGCAGGCAGACACAAGTAAATAAAATGACATGGCAATACCATTTTATGTGAATGTGAGGGAAGGGCTGAATCCTGCATTGTAGGATTACAGCTGCCCCTACAGTGCGCCTGTCGGGTAGGCCGGCTCTCTTGCTACGACCAGCCCGTCATGCTCACTGTAGACTCAGCAATAACACCCAGAGGATTGCTGGCACAGGCCTACAGCCACAAAATGACTACTGGGTTAGCCTGCTTCAGCCGATCCTGAAGCTGCTCTCAGCATGAGAGCAGTTCCAGGATTGGTTGGATTTGCATTCCAAGTGCAGGAAGGAAGTCCTTTTCTTTACTGCTCGTGGAAAAGATCAGGGATAGAAGTGCTGCACTGGCGGGAGCAGTACTGAGGAGTTTGGGGCCATTACACCTCACCACATTCTTTTCTTGGTAGCCTCCACTGAGTGTGAGAGGTTAACGAGACCCCAAATAGTGGGAGCAGTGTTTTTGTATATTTCACGTTTTTTAAATGTATTTTCTCATGTATAACTCTTTCATTAAGTGTTACTTATGAGATACTGACTTATGAGACACTGGAATGATCTTCTACGCCCACACCCAGTGCTCAGCCCTGCTCCTCCCGTTCCACCCCCCAAGTTTTTCCATGAAATTTTGGAGAGTGGACTGACTTCAGAACGTTTTGGGTGGGGGGCTGAGAGTTAAAAAGTTAGAAGACCTCTTGCTTACAGTGATTGAGTCTGCAGAATTGAATGAGAGTTAGTGGGACTGAGAATCACTGGGATCGACAGTGACTCGGGCTGAAGGCAACTGGAACCAAGAATGGCTGGGACATCCAGAGTTAATAAGTGTAAGAAAGTCCCCTCTTTTTGCATAGTTGCCCCCACTTTTTGCTAAACTGCTGATGTACTTTGACTGAGTGTGCCCTGGGTTTCTGCCAAAAAGGTACCCAGGGTCTACGTTCTTTCCCTAAAAACAAAACTCAATTGGCAATCTTTGGCCACAGGTCAATCCCTTGTAAATGTTACCACAGGTACCAAGGGCACTGTGGCCAGGGAAGACCTTTAAGGGGTGCAGCACTTATTGTGCCATCCTTAGAGACCCAGTACCTTTACACACACACACTGCCATTGCAGGCTGCATGTTCTGGTGCAGAACAAAGTGAAGAGTCGACATGGCACACGTCCCTGTTTGCCATGCCTACAACCCTCTGCCCTGGCATAGATCAGCCACCCCTCTAGCTGGGTGCAATATACCAGTGGTGAGGATACAGGTGCATGAGCCCCATACCCCTACAGTGTCTAAGACAATTCTTAGACATTGTAAGTGTAGCAATGCCATTAATAGTATATGGTGTTGGTAGTTTGTCATTACAAACTCCACAACATCATAATGGCCTTACTGAAAACTGGGAAGTTTGGTGTCAACCCACACTGATGCCAGTGTGGGATTTAATGAAAAATGCACTCAGAGGGCATCTTAGAGATGCCCCCTGAAAAACGACCTAATAGTAGTGTCCAGGCTGAGTAGCTGCTCGCCAGCTGCCACCACTAGACATGTTTCTGGGCCCCTGATTTGAGAGCCTGCTGCTCTCGGTGGTCTGAAACAATGCACATCCTGGGACGAAGTGCCAAGCCTCCTCCCCCAGGATGGGCAGGGTCCATGAAGGGGAAGCTTCAAAGGCGTGCTGCCTTTGTGAGCTACACTTGGCCTTTGCTGCTTCCAGCAACTGGCCCCCACTAGTTCTGACCCCCACTTTGGGTGGGAGAATCGGAGGGAAAACCAAGTGAGGAAGGGAGGTGTGCCCACCTTTGCCAACCCAACCCCTCAGGTGGGGTAGGCGAGGTGAAGCCCAACTCTCAGTCCCCGCCATCTTGCCAATGGGAGGACCCAGCCAACCAGAGTGAGGCATATGCCCCCCTCCCACTGGAAGGTGGCATAATAGGAGATGTACCCATCCCAAGGATGGACCGATTGGTCCCAACCTTTACCTACCAGTAATGCCCCTAAATCTTGTATTTAGGGGCAACCCTGAACCTTGCCTTCTCAGACAAGAACCGACCAGAAAGAAGAGAAGAAGATGGACCGAAGATCTGTGCTGAAACTAAGAAGAGGATGCCCACTGACTTGGCCCCAGCCCTACCGGCCGGTTCCCACCTCAAACCTGCTGCTGCAAAATCCCAATATGTCCTGCAGCCAGAACCTCAAGAACCCTGAGGACCTGCCCTGCCTTCCACAAGAAAGACTTTGTCTCCCGTGAGCATAGAATTTTCTCACCCACAGACTCTGGCACCACTCTGCACCCTGACGCCTACGGCCCGAGTTCGAGTGGCCCAACACGGCAAGGAGGTCGCCCCAGCCATCCTGACCTGAGATCTGGTGATCTGTGACCTGCCTCCAATCTCCAAGAGAAGTCTGCAGCCTCTTTCTGGAGGATCCTCCTGAACACAACCAGAGCTAGTAAGAAAACCCGATGCCTAAAGACACGCCTGCACCTGACGTCACACGGCCTTGGGTAGCCCAACCAACGGTGTACCAGCATCCCCAGCCATCCCAACTTATCTCTCCAACTGGTGGTCACCTCCAGGAGACTGCATACTTTGTTGCAACTGGAGAGTCCCGCTAAAACAAACAGGGCACCCAAAGCCAAAACAGCACCCTGCACCCAGCCGTACCTGCACCGGTGCGAGTGTACTTTGGGTGCTAACTCGGATCACCATTTGCCCTGAGCCTAACACCAGGAGCTTTGCTCCCACAACCTTGTGGGCTGCTCGAGAGCAGCCACCAACCAGAGGCCCCCTATCCCCCATTGGATAACATTGGGCCTCAGCACTCTGCACCCAGCGGCCCCAGTGCCGCTGAGGGTACTTTGAGAGTGCATCCTTGACCCTAGGGGAACCCTGGTTCTAACCCCAGAATACCAACTCCCATAACCAAGTACTTACTGGTTAACTGATAATCATATTTTCTCCATAGGAATACATTGACTGTTTTTACTTAAAGTGTTCTCTGTGTGGAGTTGGTTTTGTATGAGAACTTGAAAAACTGCAAATAACTAAAAACTGCTTTACTTACCTCTTCTCTAGGATATGTTCCAGTGTCATATCTAGACATACCACACTGAGTAGCAAAAGTAATCCATAAAGTAATCTGTAAAGTAATCTCACAGAAATTTCCACAGTATTGAAAAGATTTACAAACCTGTAGCAAAGACATTTTAATTCAGCTAGCTTGTAATGTTCAACCTGCCTTGAAAATTAGCATTTACACTTACCTGTACCAGGCTTGCATGGTTCTAGAAAATGAATACAACTAAATAATGTTTTTTATACAAACAAATTGGTCTGAGTTCAGTCTTTGAGTGTGTGACATCACTTGCTACCTGAGTGTGTACAACAAATGCTTAACACTACCCTCTGATAAAGCCTTACTGCTCGCCCACACTACCACAAACAGAGAATAAGGTGCAATCTACTTTTACCTCTCCCTACCTTTGGGGTTCCACTGGACTCAGTATATACTATACCTCAGTTTGGTATAGTATATACAGAGCCAGCTTCCTACATTGGTGGACACGCGGTCGGATATACAACTTTGCAGTTGTTGGCCTGACTTGGTCAACACCTGATCACACAACAGAACTCTTAAATTGTCTTTAGAATTCAGATTTTTTTTAATATGACAAATTTTTTCAAAGTACTAAAAGTCTTGTTAGGGCCTTGGTTAAGTCCCTTTAGAATTTTAGAAAAATATAAGTCCACTTTAGTTAGGGTAAGAGGGGTTAGAATTTTTTCATTTACAATGTCTCTTTAAAAGAACCCAGCTGTTAGTGAAGTTAACAACAATGCCATAGAGAACCAGGTTGAGGAGCTTGACCTCAACCCTTATCTCCACTTAGAATTTAGGGAGTTAAGGTCTCTATGTAAACGTAAAAATATTACCATGGGGTCCCATCCCTCCAAACAAAAGCTCCAGGGGCTATTTGCAGGGTGTGCTAAGACCATCCTTCTGAGAATGGTGAAGACCTCTCAGATGAGGAAGAAGAGGGAGAGGATGAGGATAACTACTAACTGGGAGAAATTGGCCTGGTATATGCTGTCCACTAGTTATAGTGGGCACCTTGCACCAGTCCAAACAATCCCTTATTGATGATAGGTTAAAGACAAACTTTATTGAAAGCTATCCTAGTGGTAGCTATGGAGAGCAGCCTTCAGGCTAAATATTGAAGGAATGTAAAGCAGCTTGTTTTACCAGTCTATAATCTCTTGAGTGGCTAAATAAAAGGAGACCACACCAGGTGTATATATAAAATATATGTATTTATTCCTATACACACCCTACTAGTCTCTTTATGAGGCTAGAGGTAAAAGCACATAAGTTACACTTCAAATATTACAGTAAATTAGCACAATACACGTTAGGCCCTAGGGGCGGACCAAACCATATACTGAGAAAGTGGTATAAGAACCACGACTTGACTAGACACAAGGCCTAGAGCCTGTAGAATCACTGGGATCCCAAGAAACCACCCAAGGTAGTGACACAGGGGACCCACGGGGGACGTGTGCAGTGTGAGAACACAGCCGCGAGCTCCCGTTGTGCTTCTATGGGGAAAGTTGCGGTTAGATTTTTAAAGTTAAAGGACACTTAGAAATGGACTAGGTCCAAACCGTCTTGGACTTAGACAGTTCTAGGGTCATCACCCATGGGAGCACCGGAGTACTCGAGTTACATCACTCAGGGAAGCCGGGTGCATAGGTGTCAAATGGTGTCGGGTCGCGTCATCGTTTTCAATGGCAGCTTCCAGAGAAGGGCTGCTGACGGGAAGATGCGAAGTGTCCGAAGAGATCCAAGCCTGGATCGGAGATGTGCAGAACCTGAAAGCAGAGGGGACAGAGTTTGGGTCACTTGCCAGTGACCAGGGGCACGATAGACGAATGCCCACCGATGTCAGGTGTTTCAGGTGCGAAGAGGTGAAGCTTGACTCTTCAGCCACGAGGACCAGGAGGCATCGAGGACAACCAGGAGCTGGATTTGAGCTGTCCCATGAAGGATGTCGAGTGCTGCAGCATCGCTGCCCAGATTGGACACAACAAGCCTTGGCAACAGCAACCCATGCAGAAAGGAGAAAGATGCTTCGGTGCGGACAAGCAAGGTCACAGGGACCCACCAGTCAACGGACCAGAGATTGCAAAGATACCTCGAGCGGGAATGCAAAGAGCAGGATCACTGGACACTCGTGGAGTGTAGGCCAGCAATCTTCTATGCAAAAGGTGCTCGGGGTCTGGGCTACAAGTAATCTGATGCACAGCCTCGAGTGACGTTGGGAAGCTGATGTACTTGCAAATGTGCACGGTGTCCAGGGGTTCTGGTTCCACGGTACCCACGAGCGCTATGGGTCTCAGCTTTGCTGGGGACTTGGTTCGGCCTCTGGGAAGTCTGGAAACCCACCTCCTGGGCTGCAAAGTCTTCGGTGTCCGGCGGGAGCTTCGGAGATGCAGACCAGACAGATGCGTCTTTGGTGCCTCCCAAGCAGGGGAGTAACTCCTTTTCTCCAAGTGAGATTCTTCAGTCATCTGGCGTTGAACAGATCGTCGAAGGTCCAAGATTCAGTTTCAGAGTTTCATCCAGGGATATCTAAAGTTCTAGTTACAGAGGTTCCTTTTTTATACCCAAGGAACGGGTTGGACTAACTCAGGGGACCCACCTATGGGAGGGTTTGGCAAAAGGGGTGGCTACACCCATTTCCTTTGTCCAGTTTCATGCCAGAGCAGGGGCTGGTAGCCCCTGCAACTGGTTTGAGCTGGACTATGCACAGGGACACCAAATGTGCCCCCAGTGCAGGACTTCAAAGCACTCCTGGAGTGCTCCCACCCAGCCCCAATCCACTAAGGCCTGTCTGGGAGGTGGTAACACCTCCCTGTGACAGGAAACCAATTGTCCAGGCCTCCCCTGCCGGAGTTTCGGTCAGAAGCAGGAGGCCAGACCCGTGTCTGTGGCTGCAGCATCCATTTTGTGATGCCAGGGCTCTTTTAAGCTGGTACCGGGTATAAGGGTGCTGTCATGTGTCTCCCGCTAGAAGGGTCGGATCATACTCCCACACCAGTTACTGGTGTGGGTGTATGATTCCAAGGTGTTTGACACCAAACACGGCACGTTTCTGTGCAGCTAGTCCAAAGTTAGCATTTCCCGTTTGGTTATAATGCACTCAAGAGTATATTTCCAGGCTGCATCACAGACAACCCCGGAGAAGAGATTCCAAAGGCTGCAGAAGGGCTCTGCTCATGCAGGGGCACCCTCTCACACAAAACCAAGCACCCTGCCTTCAGGATTGAGAAGGCCTGCCATTGGGATGACTGAGGTTTATGTGTGCAGTGATAGGTGAGATATAGTGAACCTATATCTCTGTAAGGGGTGCATGCACCACCTTACTCAGGCTGCAGTAGCAGACCTGTGGTGTCATTTTGAAGGGCTTCCCAGGGGGGACATAATACATGCTGCAGCCCCTGGTAGGCCTCTGGGGTACCTATGCCCTGGATACATAGTATACCATATACTAGGGACTTATAAGGACACCTCAGAATCCAATCTGTGATGTACCTAAGGTATTAGGAATCAATTTAAAAGAGAAATCAGATAGGCTGGGGACCTGAATAGCAGGTTCCCAGCCAAACTAAGTCAAAAACCATCAAAACACCAGGAAACAAGTGGGGGCAACCATGTAGTCAGATTCCACCTTCCTACACTAACCCCCCCCCAACTTCATATGGAAAGAAGGGCCCCATCGCCCCTCAATTCAAGAATCCAACGTACAGTACCTAAATCCCACACAGGTGGGTCAGGCACAACTGAGGACATTGAGGACAGCCTCAATGAAGAGACCACCCTTTTAGTTAAGGTTGACAAAAAGATTGGATCTAGAGACCTGACTCCTGGCTCTAGAAAAAGAGAGAGCAGAGATGTGCTTAGCTCCCATCAATAGTGGCAGCAATTTACTAAACATAAAAAGCAATTTTATATGTCAAATTCCCCAAAGGGATTGTCCCTAAATATGAAGAGGGTGATGATATCACAAAAAAGTCCCGCATTTCGGAAGAGAGACGGACTCATGCTGAATCCTGCTTCTTTCAGGCTACCACGAACACGGACGCACCCGCCTGTTTGTCTCGATTGATTTGATATTACAGTATTGTGTACTACAGAACCTTTGTTATATGAATACCTGCCCCGAACAGGTTGGAATTATCATCGGTCCATCGATCATGCATTTTAGCGCGATAGTCAGCCCTGAAGAGTTACGGGTGACGAAACATGTGTCGGCTGGTGCATTCTTTTGACAAACTCTAAGTTTGCATAAACATCATCATCTATCACACAAAACTACCGGTGTCGACCTCTGTCAACCTCTGTAATTTCTCGTTAATCAAGCACTATTTAGTGCACTTGACTTTATTAATAACGTTATCCTTATACGTGTGCCCAGGACTTGTTTTTAATATGATATCACAAAATGATCACAGACTCCTGACCCTTACAGTGGTAGATGCTGGATCTTATGACCTCATGAAAAATTCTCTGATTGAGGGCTCTGGACTCACAAACAAGGAATATAGAATTAGATTCAGGGAAGCTCATAAAACCCCAAACCAGTCCTTGATTGACACTAGATGGTTGGTTAACTGGAAATAATGTGCATGATTTTTATGGACCTTACAATTTGTTTAAGAAAAAACATATTTTAAGTAATTGCACTTATGAAAAGTTACATCAGCATTTGGTAGACCAAAGTATAATTTCTCCCCAAGAATTGGGAAAGAATGCAGCCCACTGGGTCAAGACAAGGGTAACAAAAACAGCCACTGGGGGTGACCAAAAGAAAGGGGTTACAAAACCTCCCTATAGGTCCCAGTCTTTTTTTCCATCTCCATCTGCGGCAGAATTAACAACACAGGTTATTCATGCAATTTCACCAACAATTCCGTGAGCAGCATCTGAAAGATTTATTGGGCACCCCCATAAGGCAGAGATTTTCCTTACCCAGTGCTCTCTGCATTTCCTGTGTAGACCCATTGTTTTTAAGGAGGATCAATCCAAGGTGACCGTCAAATTGTCCTACCTGAGCGGAGATGGTGCTGTCTGGTCAATGCCTTTAGTAAACAACAACGATCACATTTTATATAAATTTGTAGAATTTAAGAGAGAATTTTTGCACATTTTTGACAGAAGATCCGTCTCCAAAACTACAGACAAGGAACTCTTAGACCTTAAGCAAGGAAATCGTGATTTAGTAGCATATTTGACACAATTTAATAGATTAATCGTCAAGACTAATTGGCCGGAAGCCAAGAGAGCCGCAATCTTCTATAGAAGACTCAAGGATGAGTTAAAGGATGGTTTGGCGCAAATCCCAAAGAGATCTACTGACGTTTCAGAATTAATTGATCTAGTTCTACAGATAGATCAACGTCAAGGTGAAAGAAGAAGTGAACGGCGAAAGGATGTGAGACATTTTCCTCCACGATTTGACAGAATTAAGCCTGACAATACGAAATCCAGCGAGATTTCTTCCAAAGAAGAGCCAATGCAAATCAGCTCAGTTCATGGGCCATTGACTAAGGAAGAAAGAGAGAAGAGGCGAGTTGGGAAACTTTGTCTGTACTGTGGAAACGCAGGGCACTTTGTCAAGGAGTGTCCCAAGAAGCCCAAGAATAATGTTTTGGTAAAAGACAGGCTCCACCAATAAGAGGAGTTGCTCTGGAGAGAGCTTCTGATAAGTCGACTCCAGATTCTCAGTTCGTGGACAATACTTTGCAATCTTCTGCACCTCACCTAATTATCTCCAGTTTGATCAAATTTGGAAACCGGGAAGTAGAGAAAGTCTCCGTAATGATAGACTCTGGAGCGACTGGAAATTTCTGTGACATCAGATTTGTGAAATCTCTAGGAATCAGTTTCCTTAAAAAGGAAAGACCAGAATCTGTTCGAGCTGTAGGCGGTACCAATCTTACATCCAGGCCCATAGTTCATGATACTGAAGAGATCTCTTTGTGGGAACAAGGCCAACATTTAAGTATTTTGAAGTTTAGTCTTATTGATGCCCCTCAATTCCAGATTATTTTGGGATTACCTTGGCTCTTCGAGCATAACCCAAAGATTTATTGGGCAAGGAGATCCATTGAAATGGATTCAGACTATTGTAAGAAACACTGTCATGATTTGAGTCTGGTTGATCGTCCCACTTTGCCACCTACGATCTTGGCCAGTCAGGCAGGGTCAATTTGTGCTATGGAAGTTCAACAGATCCCACAAGATTACCTCGATTTAGCATCTGTCTTCGTTGAACAAGAGGCTCAGAAATTACCCCCCATCAAGACTTCGATAGTAAGATTGAATTGGAGCCAGGAGCATCGTTGCCTTGTAGCCAAATCTGTGAACTTTCTGAAGCAGAGTATCAACATCTGAAGGAGTATTTGGATCAATACCAAGCCAATGGGTTCATTCGTCCGTCCCAGTCTCCAGTCTCGTATTTTTTATTCCTAAGAGGAATGGAAAATTTAGATCGTGTATAGACTATCGAGCCCTCAATTTAGTCACCAAGAAGAACAGATACCTTCTGCCTCTAATTTCGGAACTGTTGGATCAGGTGAAGGAAGCCAAAGTGTACACAAAACTGGATCTAAGAGGAGTCTACCACTTACTGCGAATGGCGGAGGGAGATGAATGGAAGACTGCCTTCCGAACTCGACTGGGTTTGTTCGAATACCAGGTCATGCCATTCGGCCTGTGTAATGCACCGGTTGCCTTCCAGTACTTTGTCAATGACATCTTGTGGGATTTTCTGGACCGATTCGCAGTGGTGTACATTGATGATATTCTCACCTTTTCGGCTAACATGAAGGAACATGTTCAGCATGTTTGAGTGATTCTTAAGAAACTGCTGAAAAATTAACTTTTTGTCAGGTTGGAAAAATGCGTCTTTCATACGTCTCGAGTGGAGTTTTTGGGTTTCGTGTTGTCCCCAGATGGTGTTTCCATGGATGATGCTAAGGTAAAAGCTATCAGAGATTGGCCTCCTCCGCGAAATGTTAAGGAAGTGCAAAGTTTTATTGGCTTTGCAAATTTTTACAGGCGCTTCATTCTCAATTCCTCTGAAAGAGTTTGTCCATTAAGTCGTTTATTGAAGAAAAAGGCAAGATTTGAGTGGAATTCTGAAATTTAGAAGGCCTTCAATGAATTGAAAGAAATTTTTGTTTCAGCCCCAGTCCTTCAACATCCAAATCCGGAAGAAACCTTCTATGTTGAGGCTGATGCCTCTGATCTGGCCATTGGTTGAATCCTGTCACAAAGACATGGGAGTACAGGACAGCTTCATCCTGTGGCATATCGATCTCGGAAATTGACCGCAGCTGAGATTAACTATTCGATTGCTGATAAGGAGTTATTGGCTGTCAAGGATGCCTTTTAAGAGTGGAGGCATTATTTGCTGGGTGCAAAGCATGAGGTAACAGTTTTTACAGATCACCTGAACCTTCAGTTTTTAAAATCTGCTGGGACCCTTACACGGAAGCAATTGAGATGGTCACTATTCTTTGCTGACTATAACTTTGCTCTTACTTACAAGCCTGGTTTGACCAATGGTAAGGCAGAAGCCCTGGCTTATCTTGGCACTGGTGATGATGAGAAAAAAGTTGAGAAAGGATTGATCATTCCAGAAGAGAAGATAATTGGATTCATTCTATACTCTGATTTGGAAGACAAGCTAAGGAACTCCCTCCCAGAAGAAGAATTGAGTGAGTGGGCTAGTGGAGGTCTTGGAAGAGAAGTAAAGAATGGAAAACCATACTACAAGGGCAAGTTATTCATTCCCAGTGAAGAGCTTTGTAAGCTGGTGACCCAACCTTTTCAAGATAATTTACTGGCAGGACACAAGAGTTTTAAAAACACCATGGAGTTGATTCAACGAGAATTTTGGTGGCCGGCAATGGAAGCTCAGGTAAGTAAGTCTTGTGCCTTCTATCTCAGAATTGGCAGGCACTCCTTTTCTTCAAATTAGAAGCTGCGAGGAAGTCTAGTCTCATCATATTCTACTGTGCAGTGCTTTTACTTAGAGCAGCAATATTTTCTGAGAGGAGCAGATTAAGGTTTATTTCAGCGCTTGTTCAGTGAGCAGCAGCAGAGACTTAGTACAGTATTATTCAGTAAATTGCAGCTAGAGAATTAAAATTTAATTCAAGAGAACTAAATTTCCTGGAGTTTAACACTACTGTCAAGACAATTTGGTCACAGTATTTGTGATTATCCTGTTTTATGTATCATCGAATTCATTTGTACTTACCAACTAAACGCAGCAGGCATCATCACAGAAAGAAAGGAATTACTAAACAGTTATTCTTGAATAATTATGAAAGTCTTAATGTAAATTTCTAATGTACAAGAGAGCAGCTAACCACTGTGAAAAGAAAGGTAATTGAGGTATAGTGAGACAGTTATAGATTTGTGGTAGATTTATAGAAGTTTCATGGTGTGCTTTGTTACAGGCACCCTCAAGACTCGTGCTCAAAACGAGTCTCGAGAAGGACCAGCAGTGCAGTCTCTCTTTTCTTCCCAATCGCCTTTCCCCCGCTTTGCTGCAAGTGAGCAATGCAAGTTCGCTGATAGTGGAGATGGGGATTGAGGAAATGTCGTCTGCTCCTGTGGAAAACTAGAGTTCAGGTATTTGGTACTTGACACCCAGTGGAAAAGTGGCGAGAATCCCAAAGATAAAAAAGCAGGAGTCTTCAAAATGGTCCCAAAAACCTGCACAGGGGAGTCGGTCCCAAAACTCTTCCCAGTCCAGTAATAGATACAAAGGGAAGACCTTTGATACCCTAAAGGCCTTATGTTCAGCTACAAGAAGTTGGAACACCCAACTGGAGATGCTCCTTGTCCTACCAAGAAGCTCCCTAGTCCTCCTACAGCTACTACTGGTGTAGTCAGTCTCCAGATGGGATCAACAGTGTGCCCAGACCAAATCAGGGTTCACAATGAAGCATGTTTATTCACTGAGGATAAAGTTGAGTTAGCCACTTTAGCTGTGTGGTTCCCAACTTAAAGAAGTATTCGCAATACCCCTGGATCAATGGGACTAGAATAGAACCCCTGAGGGATACAGGTGCCAGTGTCACTATGGTGAGAGATACACTGGTTTCCCCAGAGCAATACCCGATTGAGAAATCTTACCCAGTCATCAACGCGGACAGTGTTACTACTAACCATGCCATGGCTTTGGTGACATTAGACTGGGGGGAGGGGTACTGGCCTGAAACAGGTAGTGGTCTCTCCAAAGCTTCCAGCTGCCTGTCTGCTTTGTAATGACCTGAAACCTCAGCATGGGCTGAGGTAGAATTGAAAACCAATGCAGCAATGCTGGACATCCCTGAGATTGTGTGTGTCAAGACTAGAGCACAGAGCCAAATACAGGGTGAAAAAGAAGTGTTGGAGCCTGAAAGAATGCCCAACCATCCAAGAGGAAAGGTAGGAAGAGTGGGAAACCAGCTTCTGAACAGCAAAAGAATCAGGACCCCTTTCCTCAGGGAGAGGACTTGGAAGCCCAGAGGGAACTGAGCCTATGGAACATGACCCTTACCACGTTGAGCTCTTAGGCCCAGGGGGTCCCACTAGGGAAGAGCTGTGCCCTGGACAACAGACCTGTCAAACTCTTGAAAGCCTGAGGCAGCAAGCTGCTGCACAGGAAAAGGCAGATGTCAGTGGCACCCATAGACTTTATTGGTGGATGGACTACTGTACACTGAGGCCAGAGACCGCAACCCTGGAGCCACTAAGAGATTGGTAGGACTTCAGAAGTAGAGGGAGTTCTAACTAACTGTAGCTCGTGACATCCTCCTAGCTGGACATCTGGGCCAAACCAAAACCTGGGAAAGGCTTGTTAGCCACTTTTACTGGCCCCAGATGTCTCAGAAGGTAAAGGAGTTTGCCAGCTCCTGTGTCACCAGTCAAGCTAGTAGCAAAATAGGTGGACACCCAAAGACCCACTTAATTCCACTCCCAGTGATTGGGGTTCCATTTGAAAGGGTAAGTGTGGACTTAGTGGGTCAACTTGAACCTTCAACAACGTCAGGAAACATATTCATACTGGTGATAGTGGATCATGCCACCAGGTATCCTGAAGCAATTCACCATGCTGATGGTGACTGATGAGGATCAGGAGACAGAGAGTGACCACTCCCTGACCTCCTCTCTTACAGCCCCAAAGATGGGTCAGTGGATGGAGTTGTCTACTCAGATACCCTCTCTGACCAACAGCAGGCTGATTGCAAGCAAGTCTTGCAACAGTATGCTAAGCTCGTTTCCTTGACCCCTGGTCAGACAAACTGGTGTACCCATGATGTGGACACTGTGGACAGTGCACCTGTCAAGAACAAAATCTATGGACAGTCTGATCAAGTCCAAGAAAGCATCAGAGCTGAAGTCAGCAAGGTACTAGAGCGAGGGGTTATTGAACCCTCTGAGCGCCCCTGGGCCAGCCCACTGGTTCTAGTCCCCAAACTTCATCCACAGGGTGGAAAAAGAGAAATTAGGTTCTGTGTGGACTATAGAGGGCTCAACTCTGTCACCAAGACAGATGCTCACCATATCCCAAGAGCTGATGAATTGATAGATAAATTGTGTGCAGACAAATCTTTAAGTACCTTTGATTTAACTGCAGGGTACTGGCAGACTAGCTTTGCACCAGGAGCAAAAGAAAAGACAGCATTCTCCACACCAGATGGGCATTATCAGTTTACTGTTATGCCTTTTGGGTTAAAGAATGCCCTACCACCTTCCAAATGTTGGTGAATCAAGTAATTGCTGTATTGGAGTCCTTTAGTGCAGCTTATCTAGATGATATTGCTGGCTTTAGCTCTACCTGGCAGGATCACCTGATCCACTTGGGGAAGGTTTTAAAAGCCATGCAAACTGCAGGCCTAGCAATCAAGCCCTCCAAATGCCAGATAGGGCAATGAACAGTGGTATAATCGGGCCACCTTGTTGGTGGAGGCCAAGTGTAACCCCTACAGCCCAAGATCCAGGCCATCTTGGACTGGGCAACTCCAGCAACCCAGACACAAGTCACCAGCATTCCCTGGCTTGACTGGGTACTACAGAAGGTCTGTGAAGGGATATGGGCCAATTGTGACTCCCCTCACACAACTCATCTCCAAGAAGATGTCAAAAAAGGTAAAGTGAACAGTTAGCTGTCAAAAGGCTTTTGACACCCTGAAAGAGGCAATATGTTCAGCACCAATTCTAAAAGCTACAGACTATACCAAGCAGTTCATACTGCAGACTGATGCCTCTGAGCTAGTGATAGGAGAGGTCCTATCCCGGACCAATGATGAAGGCCAAGACCAACCTGTTGCTTTTATAAGCAGAAATCTTCCCACCAGGAAGCAGCGTTGGAGTGCATTGAGAGGGAGGGCTTTGCTGTGGTTTGGTCCCGGAAGAAGCTGAGACCATTCTTGTTTGGTACTCACTTCCTAGTTCAAACTGACCGCAAACCTCTCAAATGGCTAATGCAGATGTAAGGTGAAAATCATAAACTTTTGAGGTGGTTCATCTCCCTCCAGGGAATGGACTTCATAGTGGAGCACAGACCTGGGACCGCCCATGCCAATGCAGACGGACTTTCCAGGTTCTTCCACTTAGACAATGAAGACTCTTTAGGGAAAGGTTAGTCTCATGACTTTCGTTTGGGAGGGGGGTTGTGTAAGTAAGTGCCCTCTTTTTGCATGGTTGCCCCCAAATTTAGCTAAACTGCTGATGTGCTTTGACTGAGTGTGCCCTGGGTTCCTGCCGAACAGGTACCCGGGGGCTATGTTCTTTCCTTAAACTGCATTAAAAACAAAACCCAATTGGCACTCTTTGGCCACAGGCCAGTCCCTTGTAAATGATACCACAGGTACCAAGGGCACTTATTGTGCCACCCTTAGAGGCCCTGTATCTTTACACACACACATACACTGCCATTGCAGGCTGCGTGTTTTGGTGCAGAACAAAGTGAAGAGTCAACATGGCACACATCCCTGTTTGCCATGCCTACAACCCACTACCCAGGCATAGATCAGCCACCCCTCTAGCTGAGTGCACTATACCAGTGGTGAGGGTACAGGTGCATGATCCCTGTATCCCTACAATGTCTAAGCCAATTCTTAGACTTTGCAAGTGCAGTAACACCATTAATAGTTTATGGTGCAGGGAATTTGTCATTACGAACTCCACAGCATCATAATGGCTTTGCTGAAAACTGGGAAGTTTGGTATCCAACTTTTCAGCACATCAAACCCACACTGATGTTAGTGTGGAAATTAATGAAAAATGCATTCAGAGGGCATCTTAGAGATGCCCCCTGAAAAACGACCTAACACTAGTGTCCAGGCTGAGTGGCTGCTCGCCAGCTACCACCACCAGACATGTTTCTGGATGCCTGGGTCGAGAGCCTGCTGCTCTTGGGGGTCTGAAACAATGCACATCCTGGGAAGAGGTATCAAGCCTCCTCCTTCAGGATGGGAAGGGTCCATAAAGGGGATGTTTCAAAGGCGTGCTGCCTTTGTGAGCTATCCCAGGCCTTTGGTGCTTCCAGCAACTGGCCCCCACCGGTTCTGACCCCCTCTTAGGGCAGGAGAATCAGTGGGAAAACCAAGTGAGGAAGGGAGGTGTGCCCACCTTTGCCAACACCACTCCTCAGGTGGGGGAGGTGAGGGACCCAGCCAACCAGAGGAGGGGGGCATAATAGGGTGTGTATCCCCTCCAGGAAAGGGACCCATGGGTCCCAACTTTTACCTACCTGTAACGCCCCTAAATCTAGCATTTAGGGGCAACCCTGAACCTTGCCTCCTCAGACAAGAACCGACCAAGAAGAAGAGAAAAAGAAGGACAGAAGAGTCTTGCTGAAACTAAGAAGAGGAGGACGTCCACTGACTTGGTCCCAGCCCTACTGGCCTGTCCCCACCTCAAACCTGCTCCAGTGAAATCCCAGTGTGTCCTGCAGTCAACAACCTCAAGAACCCCGAGGACCTGTCCTGCCTTCCACAAGAAAGACTTTGTCTACCATGATCACCGAATTTGCTCACCCACGGACTCTGGCTCCATCCAAATCCACGAGTCTGCACCACTCTGCACCCGATGCCTACGGCCTGAGTTTGAGTGGTCCAACACCACAAGGAGATCTCCCCAGCAATCCTGACATGAAATCTGGTGATCTCTGACCTGCTTTGAATCTCCAAGTGAAGCCTGCAGCCTCTTTCTGGAGGATCCCCCCTACCGCGACTGGAGCTGGTAAGAAAACCCACCTAAAGGCACCCCTGCACCCGACGTCCCACAGCCTTGGGTGGCCCAACCGATGATGTCCCAGTATCCCCAGGCATCCCAACTTACCTCTCCAACTGGTGGTCACCTCCAGGAGATCGACATTCCCGAGCCTGCAGTCTTTGTTGCAACCGGAGAATCCCCTTTGAAATCAACAGTGCACCCAATGCCAAACAGCACTCTGCACCCAGGTGGCCCTGTGTCGCTGCGGGTGTACATTGGGTGCTAACTCAGATCCCCCTTTGCCCAGAGCCTAACACCAGGAGCTTTGCTCCCACATCCTTGTGGCCTGCTTGTGAGCAGCCACCAACCAAAGCCCCCCTTTCCCCTATTGGATAACATTGGGCCTCAGCACTCTGCACCCGGCCGCCCTAGTGCTGCTGAGGGTACTTTGAGAGTGCATCCTTGACCCTGGGGGTACCCTGGTTCTAACCCCAGAATATCAACTCCCACACCCAAGTACTTACCTGCTAACCGATAACCATAGTTTCTCCATAGTAATACATTGACTGTTTTTACATGAAATTGTTGTGTGCAAAGTTGGTTTTGTATGAGAACTTGAAAAACTACAAATAACTAAAAAACTGCTTTACTTATATTTTCTCTAGAAAATGTCCCAGTGTGATAGCTAGGCATATCACACGAAGTAGAAAAAGTAATCCGTAAAGTAATCTGTAAAGTAATCAAAAGTAATCTAACAGTAATTTCCACTGTATTTAAAAGATTTACAAACCTGTAACAAAGACATTTTCATTCAGCTTGCTTGTATTGTTCAACCTGCCTTGAAAAGTAGCATTTACACTTACCTGTACCAGGCTTGCTTGATTCTAGAAAACAAATACAACTAAATAATATTTTTTACGCCAACAAATTGGTCTGAGTTCCGTCTTTGAATGTGTGACATCTTTTGTACAACAAATGTTTAACACTACCCTCTGATAAAGCCTTACTACTCGCCCACACTACCACAAATAGAGAGTAAAGTGCTATCTATTTTTACCTCTGCCTACCAGTGGCTTAGCTGGGGGGGCGGACGGCCACAGACGGCACGAGTTTTGGGGGCAGTGGGTGGCCCTCCCCTTCCCCCACTCTTACCTGCGGCCGTCGCGACCACATGGATCGCCAGCACCCCCCCCATCAGGAAGCCACTGCTGCTGCCTACCTTTGGGGTTCCAATGGACTCTGTGCGTACTATACCTCATTTTGGTATAGTAAATACAGAGCCAGCTTCCTACAATGAGACTGAGAATAACTGAGAGAGATTGTGGCTGATAGTGCCTGAGAATGGATCAGTGATTGAGGATAACTGGCTCTTAGAACAATTGGAGGGATTTGGATGAAGAGTGCCTGAGACTGAGGATGACTAAGTCTAAGAATGATTAAGAGTGGCTGAGATTGAAAATGACCGATGTGGCGAGGGACTGGGAATTAGATAAAATATGGCTGGTACTGGCAGTGATAAAGTGAGAGTGACTGAGGTTGACTGAGACAAATGAAGAGCGACTGCGACTGAGAAAGACTGTGACTGAAAAAGGCTGCCACTTGGAAGGGTGAGAGTGATTGGAAATGAGAATGACTAAGCCAGGCAGAGTGACAGAGACTGAGAATACCTGAGACTTAAAGTGACAGAGAAAGAGAGAGACTTAGAGTGAGACAGAGGGCAACTGAGACAGAGAGACTGAAAGTGACAGACTGACTGAGAGTAAATGCCTTAGACATGCAGATCTGGCAGCATGTTTAGAATTTGTGGAGGCTAGATCACTAACAAACTTGCAAAACAGTTCTAAGATAATATGTCTTGCATTAGGATTAAAAAACTCCTTTCATGTATATCTTTTGTTCTCCAAGTTTGGCAAGCAGGAGCCAGAGCTTGTGGCACCGAGGGGCCATATTACACAAAGTGCCACGGGGACACAAAGGGTGTTTGCGCCCGCTTTGCTCACCCCTCGGGCATTTTGGTATAACAGAAGGGGCCACAGATGCTTTTGTGGCCCCTTCTGTAATACTGAAAGCGCTGGCGCACACAAAGCGCCAGAGCTTTCTCAAGAGGATGGTCCCTCATTTGCATGAGAGCATGCCCCATGCAAATGAGGGAATCCCTTTGCCTCTGTCCCTGCGCTGTATTACAAACGCTGCCACAGAGGCAAAGGAGCTGTCAGGGGGCGCACTGTCAGTGCTTTGCCTAAAAAGTGGAGCACTGTCAGTGCATCCTCTGATGGCAGCCCTCTGAAGGGGGTAAAGGAGATCCTGTGGACCCCCCAGACATCCCCTTGCACCCGCCTGCAAGAGCATCTCTAATCCCTTTCAAAAGTGCAGGCGATCCAGGGAGCCACTCACCCTTTCACACCCTTCTGAACTGCTGGTTCGTTCTTATGACAGGTCTAGGGGACTGATATCCCGCACGTACCAAGTGCTCCAACATGCCCCCCGGATTACTCCACATATCTACCAGTCACAATGGCAATCCAGTAGTCCTGATGAAATCACACACAAACAATGGGAACAATTATGGCGTGACATACGAAGGGTCTTTCGCAGCATGCCTCAGAGAGAAACCGCCTACAAAGTTGTGGCACAATGGTATTAGACTCCCCAAATGTTACATAAAATGTTCCCTAACTCTTCTCCTGTTTGTTGGCGTTGCGCGAGCGCTATTGGGGATTTTCTTCAAATTTGGTGGCACAGCCCGCTACTGGCCACTTACTGGAAGGCGATTATCAGTCACATTAAACAGGTGATTGGCTACCATACCTGACGCCCCGACCATACTTATCCTGGGACTCAAACCTGCAAATCTTCTTGCTATGACGCACGCAGATTGGCGCTTGATCTCGCATATGCTTGGCGCAGCTAAACAGACAAGAGCGGTGTACTGGAAGAAGGCTGCGGCGCCCCCATTGACCGTGTAGTTCACTCGCCTGTGGCGATGGAACTCCTCATGGCATGGCTTCATCTTCATAAGACCAAATTTGCAAACACCTGGCAACCATTGATAGATTACTTCTGCACAATTGAACATGCCAACCTTCAGCCCCCGAAGCTTCAGGCTTTGCACCTCTTCGAAAATAACATACTCCCTTCCTGCGTGGATGGACTTTTGGGGCTGAACAGAGATAGCACTTAATTATTTTCCCACATGGCTCTGGACATCTGCACAGACATGACTTCCCATGGGTTCTCCTTCACCTTTGGTTTTCCCCTTCACAAGGGTTCTCCTCCTTACTGTGGGATATTTTTCTTCTTCCGCCTCTGTCCTACATTGGTATTTTTCCCTCTCTCTTTGCACCATTTAGCCTCTTCTCACATGTTCACTGCTCGACCTTGTACGATATCTTTCCACATGTTAAAGATTTGAGACATGCAACTGCTCCGTATCTTTGTTTTAACTTATCAATATCCCTGGGATCCCAATGCTGTGCTCTTTGAAAATCTGTATTTGTTTTTACCCTTGCCCTTCCCATTTCCCTCCTTTTTTTCCTTTTCTTTTTGGGTAATGTTTTTCCTTCTTTCTTTTCTCTACGCTTGTTGTTGAATTGTTTCAACTTGTATTTTCAATAAAATAGATTTGAAAGAGAAAAGTGCAGGCGGGTTGCTGCCTGCACAGTGAAATACGGAAAGGCTGCTTCAAAGCTGCTACGTATTTCACTTGAATGCGCTATCCCCAGGGCAGCATGAGTTCGCGACTGCACTGGGGGCAGCACATTCTATGTAATAGGGCGCATTTTCTCTGTTTGCGCCCAACGCATCTGTTTTCAGGTGCGCCAAGGCACAAACAAGGAAAGTGTACCCTAACATAATACTGCCCCAGGTGCTCAATACCATATAAGGAGCTGGAAACCTATCCTGCTAGTGGTGTGAACCTGTTTGTAGCCCTGTATTTTCCAAGAAATGTGCTATGTTATGCCTTTTGAGAAATTTGAAGCTAGCCCCCTTCCTAAACTGCACCAAAAATGCCCCTGAAGAGTCATGTCATGTCACTGTCTAACTCACTCATTGAGTTGTTTGCTAGTGTTTCTCAGCTTTTTATTAAGCTTCCTATAAGCTGGTATCATTAAAAACTGGGGAATAAGCGGAGGTACTTTGCTCGAATGGTCAGTACTTCCTTTGTCAACATGTTTCGAAGCCCTCCCCTGGCTTCGCATCAGGACCTTGACAGATCCCTTCAACACTCTAAATGTTGATGATAAAACGGTATTCTTTATAAGATAATTACTATGTGGTGCCTACTACAATCAGCATGCACTTTATACTGTACCATAATCGGTATTGCTCTTGAAATGGGTATTTAATATGCCCATCTAGTGCCCCATGAGCCTGGTGAACAGGAGGGGAGGAGCACCTGTAGTCAGACAATCGTCAAAGTCACTCACTCGCCCGGTTACTACCTCACCGTGGCTCTGTGGAACCCCAGTTTTTAATGATACCCGTTTATAAGAACATTAAAGTGTACTTTTCCGTATAGCCCGGTATTTTTTATTATTTCACCACTTCGCTCAATCACTTTTGACCCTTCCACTCATACTCCTACACCACACACAGTATTGTCAAAATTAGTGCTCCCGCGTAGTCGTAGGTTGCAGCATGCCCCGTCCCGCAGCGGGAAGACCCCGATGATGAAGCATGCCACTAAGGGTCGTTTTGGTGGGTGAGGGGTATTTGAACAAAACAGTGTGCTTTCCCAGCGCATAGGAACTACACCATTTTCTGGAAGGACACTCCTTTTCTCATATCTTAGAGGAGTGGATCTCTATGTTTATTACATGGAATGGAAAGGTTAGCAGGAGACCCAAAGAATGGCATTCAACTGTTTGGGGTAACTGGACAGAGCATGCAGTGTGCATAGACATTCTCTTTTCATTCTCCATTTATGGTATCTTAGTGCCAACCTCTTAGTCAGGGAAACATTTATCTGAGATGCATACTAACATAACAGAGAGTAGCAAAGCTAGGAGGTGAATGTATTGTGTCTTATTCAATGTCTCATGTAGTGTCTGCGTTTCTACATCACCGCCCCCTTCTGCAGTAAGCCTAAACCATCCCACTTGCTACAGGTGGAGAGTTGAATGCCCAAAGGGAGTCATTTGGAGAACCGATTGTAATGAACAAGTACTTTTGAGACTGGACACCAGTATTAAATGATAATACTCACAAATGCCTAAAATACCAAGCATTTGCAATGCAATCGGTCTCGCCTTTTGGACCTTATATGTATTTAGCTATGCAGCACATTAGCCTGGGTCCTGAAAATTCTACTGTTCTTTAACATTTAGGGAAAGTAAGCACCAAACTGCGTGACACACCAGGTATGGGAACACATGGGGAGAAATAGTGCCTTTCAGCTGGGAATGGTATAGTCCAAAGCTCTATTTTTAATATAAAAGGTGGGCCTTCGGTGGTCATATCACTGAAAATACAATATTTGGGAAAAATATTATTGTCTATGGGTGCTCGTGGAAAACACTTTCTATGGACTTGAATCTAGAGCATGCTAAAGTGATTCTGGTATTTTACTGACCTCTGCTGGTCGTTTTCTATCAAGAAAATTAAATAGAGACAGTTACCAGGAAAATTAAAAAAAGAAAGTCCCTCAGCAGAAAGCAATTCTGGTATTTTATGACCTCTGCTGGTCATTTCCTATCAAGACAGTTAAATAGAGGCAGTTGAACAGAAAGAAAAGTCCCTAAGCGGAAGCAGTCAAGTCCTAGGGCTGATCTCCAGAGCCCACAAAGTACATACACATTTTAGAATATACTAAAGTATATACTAAAGTATATGCAAGAGGTCTCGAATGCACGACCTGAAAAAAGACTGCAGCTGGCTTCAGAGAAATATTAAACATAGGTTTCCCTTCTGTTGAATGCAACTTTGTATATGATTTAGACAAACCTTTTACTGTCAAAAGTAGTTAGAGCAGTATTAATAACAAGCAATAGCAAAGCCAATAGTTCAAGTTTTTTATCAGTAAAAATGCTTGGTAATTGATGTGGGGATGTATGTGTATGTGGAGGGTTGGTTTATGGGGTAGTTAATGAATTTAATGAATGTAAGGGCTATGTGAGTGGGGGAATGTGTGTAATTGTGAATAGATGAGTGGTTGTAAGGATGAATGAACAAGTGAGTGCCTGCAGGGATGGGTGAATGCATGAGTGTGTTAAAGAGCTAATGACCAGCAGCAGGAGTGGAGAACATTTCCGTCTCCAAGGTGATGAAAGCCATCCAAGCCCTCACTCTTTTTCATACCCATTCAAACATTCATGCATTTACTAACTCACTCTCAGCTCAAGCTAGAAGGAAAATCCTGTTTTGTGTCCCACTGCCCTCAAGATCCTGGAGTTCAACCCAACATGGGCGCAAAAAAACAACACAGTCTCCTGTCAGCTATGCAATTATCACAGAGAATCCTGGTTACATCTTTTATGCTGCTGCCCCAAGATGGCCAGCGATCGCTATTGTTTGCTATGCCCGGTCATAAAGGATAAGGGCCGCAGAACCTGCAAGGATGCTTCAGATTGGTGCTTTTCTACTACTACCTGCTTACTTGCCAGAGCAGGCAAGTTTATTCATCAAATCAGAATCGCACTTGAATTCCAGCAACAGGAAGCAGAGTCCAGGATCGCAAATAAACCAGCCGGCACTCTTGCTCTGACGGACGTCATCCAGTTCAGGGGCATTTTCTCATAAACAATCGGAATATAAAGATAGAATGGGGCCCAGTAGGGAGCACTGCAAGAAAATCTGCCAATGACAACCTACATAATGCAGGCAATGACCCTGGAGGATTTTATAAAATCATTGAACCTAACAGGACTAAGCAAAAATTAGCATTAATCAGTTGATCTTACATTTTAATTAATGTTAACCTGCAGCCTTATACAGACACAAAGTAGCAAACAGAGCGCATGCAGGCATAGTGTGTCTGTATTTTAAATGTTGGGAGGTTTTATGGGGAAGGCTGGATGGGGGAGGGGTGTTGCTTGTGTGTTTTATACTGTCAAGATTTTAAGTAATCGTACGGTTTATAAAGAATTCATACTAACTCAGTCACCTATCTGTACTCTTTTTCAATCACTTGACTTTGTATCCATGCACCCAATCACTCATCCTTCTACTCAATTTCCATGTCTTGTACTCATTTGCACATTCTACTACTCACTAATTCACTTAGTGAGACACACAAAATCACCAGTCATTGAAAGTGACTTTCACTAATAACGAAAAAACCTTGAACAATTGGCTTTGCCAATCAGGGAAGCGAGCACTCGAGGCAGTCCTGCAATTACTCCAAACAGTCCAGCCAGGCGAGTGTTAACCCCTTTTACCCATCAGCTAAAGAGTGTGCTCCAACTATTTTTCTGCTGGTTCTGCATTCTAGATTATTTGCATATTAAAGAAAACTCATTTTATACATAAATGTGTTAACTGTGCACTTGACAGCAAATAATTATGAAATCATGCAACAAGCTTAACTTCTCCAACAAAAATTGAATCAAATGGTGGACACGGTCTTGAGTCTTGACGAAATCAGCTAATTATTCTCAAAACTTCAGCATCAAGTTCATCTTGTTAAGTCATCAGACACTGATTTTCACTCATCCTCAAATCATCAGGAACAATTGCTCCTTGTGAAGTTATCAGATGCTCATTTTTAAGTATTCCTCAGATCATCAGTAACAAGTTTCTATGCTTTGCTGAGAACTTCAAGAGCTTGATGATGTTGAAATTGAGACAATTACTTCTATAGTAGTTAGATGATCATCCAATGACACACGGATGGCTTCTAAAGTAACACTTTTCGACATGGAAACCTGAAAGAGTGATATACAAGGGCAGAGGATGTATGGCAAGTTTGTTAGGCAAACCCCCTGCGCTTTCTACAACTGTGAGATTATGTTTGAATGTGGCAGCCATCTTTTCTAAAGCCGCCCACAAGTAATGCCACATTGAACTGCCATATCGATTTGCCCATTCAGTGTGACATGCTGTTCTCTAAAGATCGAGCTTAGGCGGAGCTTCCGTTGTCTCTTTCAGACATGTTGTATATACTTTGTAAGCCTAAAGCCCACCCGTTGCTTTTCATTTGTTCCTTTCAGTGTCCTTTAAAGATCCTTGCTTCTAAGTGGTCAATCTTTCCTATTTGTCCCTCCTTTTCATCAGCTGTTCACTCCCACAGAGCTGCTCCCCAGTTCTTGTAGCCTTCCACTTGTCCTATTGTAGCATCTGTTTAGGGACTACTTTTCAGTTACTCTAAGAACATATTAACACAAGCTCTCAATGTTTTCAGTTCCACTGAGCTCCGACTTCTGTTTATGTATATCCTCACATATACTGTGTCCGGTGCCTGCTCCTTTGAAGTCTGGCTTTTGCACTCTGCTTGCTTTCCATGCAGTCCCTTCAAATTACAGCCAAGTGATTCGACTGGATCTGTACGGCGAGGGGTTCATTCTTCGGTGAGTGCCGGCGTGTGTGCGTGCTGCTCCTGCTCACCACCCTGGTCGCAAGCAGAAGTATTGGTGCCATCCAGCAACTGCACTACCTTGCTCACCACCGCTGCTACCTCCGCTGGCTCTGTCTACTTGTGAAGGACAGGTTTATGGCTGAGCTTTCATAAATGATTTGTTTGATTAGGGTAAACCTAGGGAAAATGTTTTTGGGGATGGCACAGTCCTAACATCAGGCTAGTTTTGTGGGTTAGAAGAGTTAAG
This sequence comes from Triturus cristatus, assembly GCF_964204655.1. Lineage (NCBI taxonomy): Eukaryota > Metazoa > Chordata > Amphibia > Caudata > Salamandridae > Triturus > Triturus cristatus. The sequence continues at coordinate 316,239,405 of NC_140586.1, read as the reverse complement.
CACACAGGGGTAACCCTATAACCCAAGGAACCTGGGCCTCATCAATATATATGAACAATGGTTCCGAAGGGAAAGCAATTAATGACAGTTGAGATAAATCAATTTAACACAACACACAGCATTAGTTGATCTAGCAAATAATTAATCTTAAACAATGAATAATAATTCAAAAGAACATAATAATTTATTTTTGATTTTCATATGAATTTCAAATCATTTATCAACTCCTTTGGATATGAGCAAAAAATGAAAAAGGCTGTATATACAATAATATTTGCAAGAAAACGACGCAGTGACAGAGTGAATAAGGTGACTAGGTGTGATAGTGAAAATGTGAATATTTACAATGTATGTACGTGATTATCAATAAAATACACAAAACGTTTTTGCAGAATTTTTGCAAAAAAGTCCTCAGCTGAATTGTGGATAGATAATAAACCATGTAAGGCACAAGTCCTAACTTTTTCGTATATACAAGGAATTCCAATTGGTACGGGACTGTGGAACCGTCAACGTTTCGACCCTATATCAACCAGTTGTTGTATACAGTCATATCGGGTCTTCTTCAGGACACAGGAGGTGTATAACAGCCTAATTGTAGGTGATAGGACAAATGACCACCAGTATGACGTAGTTGCCACTCGATTTCAATCAGAAGGGACTGCCAGTGTCGTAGTAGATATAGATTTGTCTTCGTCTAGGCGGCGTGCTTCAGACGGACTCCCCTTGATTAAGCAAAACAAACCGAACACATCAGTTGAAATTGTATCCTGATGACTGTGCCCCCTGCAGTACTATACGTAAAGTATCTACTTTGAAGTCAGCGATTCACAACAGGTCTCGTTAATCAGAATGGAAAAAGAGGAAAAGATTAAATAACTAGACGAAGACAAATCTATATCTACTACGACACTGGCAGTCCCTTCTGATTGAAATCGAGTGGCAACTACGTCATACTGGTGGTCATTTGTCCTATCACCTACAATTAGGCTGTTATAGACCTCCTGTGTCCTGAAGAAGACCCGATATGACTGTATACAACAACTGGTTGATATAGGGTCGAAACGTTGACGGTTCCACAGTCCCGTACCAATTGGAATTCCTTGTATATACGAAAAAGTTAGGACTTGTGCCTTACAAGGTTTATTATCTATCCACAATTCAGCTGAGGACTTTTTTGCAAAAATTCTGCAAAAACTTTTTGTGTATTTTATTGATAATCACGTACATACATTGTAAATATTCACATTTTCACTATCACACCTAGTCACCTTATTCACTCTGTCACTGCGTCGTTTTCTTGCAAATATTATTGTATATACAGCCTTTTTCATTTTTTGCTCATATCCAAAGGAGTTGATAAATGATTTGAAATTCATATGAAAATCAAAAATAAATTATTATGTTCTTTTGAATTATTATTCATTGTTTAAGATTAATTATTTGCTAGATCAACTAATGCTGTGTGTTGTGTTAAATTGATTTATCTCAACTGTAATTAATTGCTTTCCCTTCGGAACCATTGTTCATATATATAGTTTTGTGGGTTAGGCTTTGAGGTAAAGTATGATCTGTAAGCTTGTCAACGTTTTGTGCGAGTAATGAGTAGCATTGCATTTAATGCCTAAGTGGAATGTACTTCTGTGGCTATTCATGGGACCTTTAATCCGTTTCCAGACAAAGGCTTTCTATTTGTGGTTTACAAATTGTTATAGGGTTATATAGGAAAGGTCACTTAAATTGCACGCCAAGGCTACAACCTGGATGCTTTAACTTAGTAACTTCTACTGCACTATTTAGAAACAGGATGTTGCAGCAACATTTGGCCACATCGAACTTGCCCTCAGGAGCGGCTGCTCGTACAGTGAAGGGGTGGTGCGGCGGGAGGGGGAACACAAAAAAAGACAATTAAAAAATAAATAAAACTACACTTACCTGCTCCGAAGGCCACCAACTCCCTCCCAATCCTTGCATCCTTGTCAGGAACCTGGTGCACACTGCGCAGGCTCCCAGCTCCTAATCCCAATGCTGCTCGCATGCTGGGAATGCTATTCCCAGCATGTTAGTAACACTTGGATTGGTCTGAGTGCCTCAGTTTGGCGCTCAGACATCGACTGGGAGCCTGTGTTGGTTTCTCCACCCAGCTGTACAACACATAGGGGGAGAAAGGCTAAGTGTGGATGACGGTTTGGCCGGCCCTTTAGGGCCGGACAAACCCATCATGCACATTTACCAGTGCCCACCATTCCCCCTCCTCCCTGGTGCTGCAGCGTCACTCTGGCTGTCCCCGCCCATTCCTCTGCTCAACTGGCAGGCAGCCTGGAGGATGCAAAATAAAATGATAGTAAAAACGTTTTATTATCATATTATTTGTGTCCTTGACTCTGCTGGCTTTCAGCAAGGGGGACAATACACCTGCTTGCCCTTGTAATAACCATCACACGTTCATACATAATTTATTCTCCAATAATATTGGCTGCCAGCACCAGAAATGTATTTAAAAGGCTTTTCACTTACCTCAGACGCAACATGCTTAAGTTAACGTGAAAAAAGCGTGAAATAGTCCTCACTGTTTGGTAGAGTTCGCACAATTGATGCACCCCATATGTTACTCTGTCTAACAAATCACCTTACTATCGAGCACAAAGAGTACAGAAGCAGTTTTCAATTTGATCTATGTGTGTTTGAGTGAGGTGGCTGCTGTGTGACCTTTACCTCAATCCATTGCATAACAGGTCTATTGTACCCCAGCCTTCCGGGAGAGTGGGAGTGATTCCATCTATGTTTCACTGTAAATCCAGTGAAACAGTGTCCAAAAAGAGTTATTGTACTGTGGATAGCAGTAATATTCTCAGTGTAAAATATCCATCAGTCTTGCTAACGCAGGCTGTTATCTTTTGTTCCTAGCTGTCCAGGAATAAAGTCTCTTGTTGTGACACTGTGCATGCGCGTACCTCCTTAACAAGCCCTTTAGTTTGGGGGGTATGGGGAGGCATAGTAGAGATGAACACTAAAGCATACAGTGGATTTTTCCCTGTGCATTTTTTGCTCATAATAATACTACTTTATTAAGCAGCAAACACAATTAGGACGTCGTGAAATCTGGAAATTGAAACTTATTTCTTGCAGCGGGTAGCCGCCTCCTGAGAGACAAGGGATTACTGTAAGCCATAGCAAATTCAAAACAAACAGCATTTGTGCGCTTTTAATAAGAACGTAAAAAGAACAATTGATGAACACAATGCAGAACAAGGTCATACATCCACCCCAGTACAGAGATCTGGGCCTAAATCCATCTTTTTTTTGCTCCCCATGCCATTCCAGTTTGAACTCAGCCATATGCAATAAGTCTTGACCCTGCACGCAATGGGAACAGTCGAGCCCGAACTGCCAGGCCAGGTTCTCCCTGGACTGGAAACAAGCATCCTAGGACCGGTTTTGGGGTTTCAGCCCTCATCAGCCAAGATAGCTTGACTCCAGTGGCATGGAGAGCATGGGACCCATTTCTGGACATACCCGTCTCACTCAGGCTGACAAATGCGAAAAGAACAGTTGATGGACAGAATGCAGAACAATGTCATACATTCACCCCAGTACAGAGATCTGAGCCTAAATCCATAGTTTTTTGTAGCTCCCATGCCATTCCAGTTGGAACCCGGCCACATGCAAATCAGTCTTGACCGTGCACCAGGTCTAAACTGGGGTGGCATGGAGAGCAAAAGAATGTTGGATTTAACCCAGATCTCTTGACTGGGAGTGAATGTTTTGATTTGTTCTGCATTACGTCCATCAACTGTGTGTCTTTTGCTTTCTCGCCCTAAGTGCTATCCTGGCTGATGAGGGGTGAAACCCCGAAACCAGTCCTAGGATGCTTGTTGCCGGTCCAGGGAGGACCTGGCTTGGCAGTTCGGGCTAGACTGTTCCCATGAGGCACAGGTTCAAGACTGATTTGCATGTGGCCAGGTCTAAACTGGGGTTGCATGGTGAGCAAATCAATGATGGATTTAAGGCAGATCTCTTGACGGGGAGTGCATGTTTTGATTTGCTTTGCATTCCGTGCATCAACTGTGTGTCTTTTGCTTTAATAAGAATGTAGCAGAGCAAATCACGTTCCAGCTGGCTGATATCTTAAAAAGCACACCGGTGCACTTCTTCTCCCTTGTGCCCCAACTGGGGCTCACCAAATCCCATGCTGGGGTGCTTTGGTACGCATGCACAGTTGGACATATTCAGATTTAGTCCCACTGGGAATTCTGTTATCCCCCTCAAGCAGCTGTTAACTACCATGGATATGGTTTTGTTGGTGTGGGAGACATTCTACCAAGATGAGAGAGAATGTTATTGACCAATGGGCTATACGTGAGGTCAGCATCGACCATCCGTGCTATAAGGATCTGTTCTATTGGTAAAATAAACATGTATCAAGTTTGTCGGCCATTTTTGCTTACTTGTCATATAAACCCTACTGAAAAGATCAAAATGTTGAGATCAAATGTACTTCACAAGAAATTAGTTACTAACTAAATACACAAGAACAACTAGAGAGTAAGGAAAAAGTTTACTTGTCCTTTTCCCTGGGTAGTATGCAAATAAACAAAGTGGACAAGTTCTTTAGTAGGTTTCAGGTCATCGTTCTTGACCGCCACCTTTGAACAAGGAGCACAAACAACTGAAAGTTGTTTTAGGAAACCCCTCACCCACCTACCTAGTAGGTGGCATGCTTCATCATCGGGGCCCAGCTGGATCACCGAGTGCAATCCAGCTGTGCTTCAATTCCTGAATTACAGCGAAGCTGGTTGTTTGTGTGAGAAAAGTGAAGTGATATGTGAAGTGCAGTTCTGTGATAAAAATGTCTCTACGAATACCCCTTATAAAAGTTTTAATGGAAGGGTCCTAGGACATGGGTAAAAACATTGTCAGGATCAGCGTGAGGTTTTAAAATGTACCTCTGTCAGAGATGTTTTAAGGCAGGGGCAAAGTGGGCTTTGGCCCAGGGCCCCCACCTCACAAGGGGCCCCCTTGCAAAGTCCCAGCTACTAATCATTGTAAGCACAATGCATTTCGTGATTTACCCATACTGTATTTTTTTTTAAACAACCCGTCCAGTTCAGCAGTCCTTGCCTGCTTCGGCCCCACTCCCTCCAGGTAAAAAAATAATCTCTGGCTGAAATGTTGTAATTTTGTGGTTGAGATGGGCATGGCATGCGCACTAAACTTCTGAATTCATCTGTTATCTGCGCATGTCCAGCTCAATCACACGTGCCATTTTTTGTTCCGAAAAGTAACTGCAGGGAAAAAAATATTTCTTTGCTGCGTGTTTCCTTGTGAGGCCCCGTGCACCAGAACTCTTCAAGTGACATCGTGGCTGCTGCTGCAGGCAGAGTGAGTGCACTGTGCACAATAAGAAGTAATTATTCTCTGCTTAGTCAGGCCGAAGCCCCCCCAAAGCAAAGATGAGTGCAGGGGCAGTGTGGTGCTGTCTGTTTTATTTTGTTGTTCCCCCTCAGACCTAGTTGAGAGACGGAGACACTCTCCGACGAGTTCAAACCTCTATAGGCCAGGGGCGTAACAAAGGCCCCCACAGCCCCCGCGTTGCGGGGGGGGCCCAAGCTCGAGGGGCCCCCACAGCACACAGTAGTCGCTGCATTGGTTTGCCAGCAGCACTCAAACAGCAATTGTTAAATAAAACAGCAACGTTTAGATTACCACCAGTAATCATTGGATGTAGACATAGTTTAAACATTATTCCGCCCACCCCGATCAGTTTAATCAAATAAATTAAATGCTGCGCAGCGTGCAGCTTCCTAGTATTCAGTCTCAGGGTAGGGCAGGGCACTCTGGTATGATCATGCGCAGTGTAACTGCAGGTCCGGCGGGCCGGGGGCACTGACTGAGCGAGTCTGATGCCGGGGGTGACCGGTGATGCACCATGCACGTTTGCCGAGGGAGAGACTAGTGTTACAGCGGCCAAGAGTCTGTGGAGAAAGGCGGGCGGCTGGCCCACCAACTGAACTGCAGTGCAAGCCTCACAAGTAAGTGAAAGTGTTACTCGGAGTCAGGCGAGTCCAAATCCACAAATTCGTTTTTTAGTGGTACAGCTTGATCAGTTCCTGCAGAGAGAGGATGAGGCACGTGGTTCTGCTTAAGTCCACCCCTGGGAGATCTACCCTGTTTTTTGTGGGGGCTGGGGCGTTATAGAAGATGAGGTCATTTGCAGACAGTATGGCCTCCCACCTCCTGTTTGGTACAGTAGGGTCCCACAGTGCCTCTGCATTTCTGGTGCTTTGCTGCAGTTTAAAAAATGTTCTTGGAGTTTCTCTTTGCTCAGATGGGTGTAATTTCTCACTCAAGGGCAGCACACAGAAACTATGCATCTCAGTGCACTGCAGCATGTGATTATCTACTGGCCCAGCCTCAGTCTTCCCTGTCAGTCATTTCTGGTTGGCACAGGTGAGTCAAGCAGCAATGGGGGCAGTGTTGGCGCGTGGGGCAAAGACGTGGGTAAAAAAGACATTATTCTGTATGTATGTTCATTGGTCTTTCACCTTTAAATCTAAAGCACGCTCCTTAAATGAAAGATGAATGCAAGTTCAAGTAATCAGTGAGAAATAACTTTTACATTGTGAAACCTCACTTGATTAGTCTTCCTGCAGATGTGGGTCTGTGTTTAAGGAGAGAGAAACAATTGAACCCTGGTTGGCGCAGCAGGGCATAGTGACTTGTGTATTTATAGTGCTATGACATCCCCTGCTTCTGCGACTGAGAAAGAACTTTAATTATGCAAGTCATTGATTGTAATGTGCACAGTAGTAGATAAGGGTCACTTAAAGTGTTAATGATTTGGCTGTAGAATGTAACTCCTAAGTATACTGAAATCATGAAAACGCCTCACATAAGCAAACTAAAAACTTGGCAGCTATGGAGAGAGTCATTCTAGGGCAAACAGAGTGCCCAGAACCCATGGATGGCTGAAGGTCCTATGGGGCAGTGTGATCCGAGGCGTTTAGAAGCAGAGCACCTCGCACATTCACACTTAAGTGCCATTCCATTTATGGCACTTTGCCCCAGTTTTAAGATCTTCTTCGAGTTTCTTGTCGCTCATAGGGGTGTAATTTGTGATATTGATGAGTTTCCCCTAGTAGTCATTGCTTGATTTTGATTACAAGAAAGTGTCACTCATGGTCATTGAAATGCCACTCATAATTGCACTGATATTATGAAAATGTTACATATAGCAATCTGAAACCTTGGCAGCTATGGAGACGGCGAGTGAGGCAATAATTAAAATTGCATTCCTAGTTACAAGGCTCTTCCAGGCTAACTTCTGCATGGGGGGCATCGGGGTGGGGGGGCGGGAGTAGCTGCAGACACAAAGTTCAGAGATCCCTTGGACTCTTTGGTGCGACAATTGGTGAATGCTCGTAACTGTCTGTCCTCGCTCCAGTACCTCTCTAGATAACATGGGAAACACTTGGCATGGCTTCACATAGGGACAGACACCTCTTAGAAATATAATGTCATGACTAGGCCTGGGTGAAAATTTTGTTCCGTTCGCGGAAAATGCGATAATTTAACATTTTCGCATTCTGCGGAGAGCGCGAAAATGTCAAAATTTCCGCATTCCGCAGCTTGACGATAATTTGTTTCTTGCTCGCGCTGTAAGATAATACATTCTCGCGCGCGCGCGATCGCCTTACCTGAATCCCTGCGTTCGCCGACAAGTTTTCTTGATCCGGTCGCGTTCTCCATGAGATGTTGTATTGCTTTAGCCATTTGCGCTGTCTCGCGACAGTTTGCGCCCGCAGTGAAGTCATGCGTCACGCGATCACGTCTTTCTTCTCGCGATCATGCACCGCGAGACAACTGAAAACAAGATGGCCGCGCCCGCGAGCAACCACATGGGTAAGTTGGCGAGCCGCAACCATGCAGAAAATCTCACGAACATGCGGGAAAAAAACTTCCGCATGTTTGCGATAATTTTTAACATTTTCGCGATAATTTGCGAAAGTGGATTTCGCAAATTCCGCCCACTCCTAGTCATGACTGCCAAGCGGCCCGCTCCATCTGAGACACCGTCAATCAGTGCAAGACAACACTTTGCATGTAGGGAGAGGAATGTCCAGGTGTGTGACAGGAAACACAAAACTACCCGCGCTGTTTGCTAATTGGATTGAACTACCTGCAGCGTCACACATCTTTTCAGAATACTCCTGTCGAAAATCAGGCAATAGTGAGAGAGGAGAGGGTACTTTGGATCCAAATCAAAAACATACCTTCCTGTAACAGTAACTATCAAGAGAAGTGCCCACATCCCCTAGAGGTCATGACCTTCACCCTTCGTTGTAGACAATCCAGGCTCAGTGGGCCCTTCAGACCTTTTGGCCCTGGTGTCACTGCACCTGCTGTGCCCGATGAAAGCTATGCCCCTGCACTCCCAGCGAATATTTGTGAATTCTGTTTGGGGGAAGATACTGGGAGACACCTATACTAGGATTCATGGATAGACACTAACATGAGAAAACACTGGGAGACACAAACACTGGGAGACAGACAAGGGATGACCCTGAGAGACACACACATTGAGAGACATGGATAAGGGAAGACTCTGGGAGACACAAACAGACACTGGGAGACACAGAGAAGGGAAGACCCTGGAAGTCACAAACAGACACTGTGAAACACCTGCACTAGGATTCCTGGATAGACACAAACACAGGGAAATACTGGGAGACACACACAAGGGAAGACCTAGGGAGACACAACCACTGGAAGACAGAGGTAGACAGACACTGGAATACACAGCCACTGGGAGACACAAACAGACACTGGGAGCCACAGAGAAAGGAAGACCCTGGGAGACACAAACAGACACTGTGAGACACCTGCACTAGGATTCATGGATAGACACAAACATGGGAAAAAACTGGAGACACAGACAGGGGAAGACCTAGGGCGACACAACCACTGGAAGACCCATACACTGGGAGACACTGGAAGACACGAACACTGAGAGACACCTGCACTAGGATTCATGGATAGACAAAAACATGAGAAAACACTGGGAGACACCTACCCTATGATTCATGGATAGACACAAACATGGGAAAACACTGGGAGACACAGACAAGGGAAGACCCTGAGAGGCACGAACACTTAGAGACACAGACAAGGGAAGACCCTGGTAGACATGAACACTGAGAGACACAGATAAGGGAAGACACTGGGAGACATGAACACTGAGAGACACAGATAAGGGAAGACACTGGGGGACACAAACACTGGGAAACACAGAGAAGGGGAGACCCTGGGAGACACGAACACTGAGAGACACAGACACTGGTAAACACATACAGACACTGGGAAACACAAATACTAAAAGACACAAACACAGGAAAACACTGGGAGTCACGGACACTGAGAGACACAAACACTGGAAAACACAGACAAAGGAAGACACTGGGATACACGAACACTGAGAGACACAAACATGGGAAAACACTGGGAGATACAGACAAGGGAAGACCTTGGGCGACACGCAAACTGAGAGACACAGACACTGAGAGACACGTAGGAAGGAAGACACTGGGAGAAACAAACACTGGAAGACATTGGGAGACACAAACACTGGAAGACATAGACACTGTGACACACAAACAGACACTGGAAGACACCTACATTAGGATTCATGGATTGACACAAACATGGGAAAACACTGGGCGACACAGACAAGTGACCCGGGAGACAAGAGCACTGAGCGACACAGAGACTGAGAGTCACAAACAGACACTGGGAGACATGAACACTGAGAGACACAGACAAAGGAAGTCATTTGGAGACATGAACACTGAGGGACTGGGAGATACAGGCACTAGGAAACACAGACAAGGTAAGACACTAAGAGAAAGAAACATGAATACTGAAAGACACAGGGAGATACCTATACTAGGATTCATGGATAGATACAAACATGGGAAAACACTGGGAGACACAGAGAAGGGAAGACCCTGGGAGACACAAACACTGGAAGACACTTATACTGAGAGACACTGGGAGACACAAAGACTGGGATTTGCAGAGAGAGGAAGACACTGGGACACACGAACACTGAGAGACACAGACAAAGGAAGACACTGAAAGACACACACACTGGAAGACATAGAAAGAGGAAGACCCTTAGAGACATGATTACTGCAATACACAGCCACTAGTCTGGGAGACACCTACACTGGGATTCCTGGATAGACACAAACCTGGGAAAACACTGGGAGACACAAGCACTGGAGTCTGGAAGACACAGACACTGGGATGCTCGAAGAGACACTGGGAGACACGAAGACTAGGAGATGCAGACAAGGGAAGACACTGGAAGACATAAACAGACACTGGGAGACACCTGCACTAGGATTCATGGATTGACACAAACATGGGAAAACGCTGGAGATACAGACAAGGGAAGACCCTGGGTCACCTTGATGCAAGAAGAAAGGGTGATTGTTTTACAAAACATGCTTGATTTTCTTGTATATTGCTGGAGTGTGATTGCTTTATTATGCACTTTGAAAGTAATTGCACTTTTTCCTTTGCTTTACCAACTACAGTTTGTATAGATTCTGTAATTAGGTACTTGCTGATATGGTTTGTTTTTATTCTACATTCTGTGCTATTTATGGTGTTGATTGCACTTGCTTGTAATATGTTGGTCTTAAATCTTGTAATTAGCATTGCTTACAATAGAAATGATAACTTCAAACTGAGAAACAATTGCATCAATGTTCTGAAACATCCAAGCAGTTTTTATCCTCAGCCTCTTGCTTGCCTGTTTTTGTCCTACTTACTCATAAAGACATGATGGTAGAAATTGAAATTGTTTCCTTAGTTGACGTTATTATCATGCACAACGTTTGACAGTCACAAGTGTGTGGCATGCAGATAATTTGCATTTATTTCTCTTGGAGTTGGCAGGATAATGTTTTATACCTTGTGTACTCCTGTATATTGTCAGTTGAGTCTGTGAAATTGCAGGTTTAGGTTAGACTTTCAAAGTTTCAAGTTTTGTCCATCAATATAAATTCTAACTCAGACCCTTCATGGTTGTTCTTTGTTCTTTAGCAATAGGCAGTTCCTGAGATAATAGGATTGCTCCTCGGCACCCGTGAGGGTCTCAAGGCACTGGGAAAAGTGGCATGGGGACTGATGGGCAGAGAGATGTCCCACCTATAGGCATTGATGCACACACAGAGCAACACATCTACAGGAAGAAATACATGCATATCTTCATACAGGCACCCTTTCACATAAACAAACAGACATGCAGCTCTCATTTACACAGACTAAAACACATATGGCCAGCCATGCACACTGGTTGAAATACCAATCAACATAGAGGCCCCAATGCACACATACGTAAAGGCAAACAGCTTCCAATGCAAATAGACTAAGAGACATAAATGCCATCATGCACAGAACCCAATATACATACAAATGCCAATGAATACAAGCCCTCTTACATTTAGGCACACAATTCCATGGATTTATCGCATACAGCCACCCATGCACACAAACTGGTTGCCCATGCACACAAAGCAAAATACACAGTCACACATACACACAGACTTACAATTACTCATAAATAAAGACCATCACACGTACTGGCACCCAATGCACACAGGTGAAAAAAGACAGAGACTCCAAGCACATAGAAAGAATAGGTCTGCAGGAAACTCCCTGCACACAGACACCCATGAACAGTCGACAACACAGATACAGGCATCTGAACACACAGAAGCATATATGTAACTCGCAGAAAATACACATAAAGGTACATCTGGACAGTACTATGAGCATAACGACAGATCAGGAGATGTGACTTGGATTGTTGTAGGTATAACTAGAGTGATGCAGGTGTCAAGTCCACTTGAAATGTAGCTCCTTGGTCCCCTGGTGACTCCTAAATGATGCCCCTGGTGTACTAATCATATATTATTGATCCCAAATAATGTACTAATTTATTCCTCCTAAGCACATAATTGAAATATTGATAGACACTATTTACCATTAAATTAGAAATCCAAAGGACATACTTTGCGTAATTTATTAGCTAGTTGAGTTGCCTGTATTTAAGTTTTCTTTTCTTTTATGTTTCAATATATAGCTAATTTGGAAATTCCACTCCTATTAGAAATTGACTCATTGTGAATATTTGGATGATGTGTCCAAAATAAATGTATCCATACTAATATGTATGCAAATATAATTTTAAATGAATCATAAACCTGCCCTGTCTTCATGTGAAAAATTAAAGTTGCCCAAAAACAAATTAAGTCCCACAAAGGAAAGTGATACCTTTCAATTGCTCCCTAAGTAAAAGAAATGTCAGTATTGTTCATGCAATTACACGTGTAACTGAATGCTAGTTACTCTGTGCCCCAACCTCCCACCACCTTGCTGATAGGGATGGTAAATTTGAAATGTACATATTTTATACCTTGGCCTAGTAGGTCCAGAATGTTTGATCATGTTTCTGGATTTCCTGAACATATTTGTATGCCCCACATCATAGTCTGCAATAGTGTGTTGAACAAATGGTTACCGATATAAATAACAAACAACAATGTACTGTTTTCTTACTTCCTCAGCTCGTGAGCACATACGTTATTGAATCTTTATATAATCTGATAAGTTGCTCACTGCACAAAATGAGGCGTTCATATGTGAGTGGAGCTACGAAAAGGAAACAAAAATCTGAAGTAAAACAGAAGCTTGCAAAGGTTCAAAAAGTAACTTCATTTTTTCCGGTACAATCGAAATGTTCTACTGATAATGCGGTGCAGTCACAGTATGAAGGAGATGATCTTGTTGCTAATGAGCCAGTAAGAGAATATACTGAGGATGTAGCTGCTTCCACTTCCTCTAACATTATAGATTTACAAACTATTGCCAGAAATGCTTCTCAGAGTATAACAGATGACAGCCAATGTTCACAAATTCCACAACCAACAGCAGTGAGCTACGCAACAGATCCTGCCTTATGGAATCCTATCACAAACGAAACACGATCATATTGGGATCAAAGAGGGCCTTCAACCTGTCAAAATCGAAATAGTGATTTTTCCAGTTCTGCTCGTGTTTATCAAATTGGAGAAATGAAACACAAGCGGAGTTTATCCGATGCTGCTTTCAAGCAGCAACTGCAAAATGGGGAATTTGTAAGTCGTACATGGCTATTATATTCTCCTTCACAAGGAACAGTGTTTTGCTTGTCGTTTGTTTTCTAGCACAGATTCTGCCTTCAGTAGATCTGGTTTTAATGACTGGAAGCATGCAGCCCGTCGTATTTCTCAACATGAAGCTTGCCCTGAGCATCGAAAATGCATGTTAGTATACACCACCCATCAAAAAGAAACTGGTAAAATTGATTCTGAATTAGAGGAACAGATAAAACATGAACAAATATACTGGCAGGGTGTGCTGAAAAGAATTGTAGCAGTTGTTAAATTTTTAGCAGCAAGAGGTATGGCATTCAGAGGAGAAAACCAGATGATAGGATCACTGCACAATGGAAATTATTTGGGGATTTTAGAACTTCTAAGCCAATTTGACCCGTTTCTTGAAGAACACATCAGGAAATATGGAAATGCTGGAAAGGGCAATCCCTCATACCTATCAGCAACAATTTGTGAAGAATTTATCACATTAATGAGCAAGAAATTTTTTTCTGCAATAATATCAGAAATAAAGGAAGCAAAATATTATTCTCTCAGTGTAGACTCCACTCCAGATGTGTGTCACATCGATCAGTTGACATTCACAGTGAGGTATGTAAAGGGTCACGTACCAAAGGAGCGTTTTTTGGAATTTATCTCCATTCATGGTCATGGGGCAGAGTATCTTGCCGATGTTGTAGTGAAATTCCTAGAGCGGGCCGGTATTCCATTATCAGATTGCCGTGGTCCGTCATATGATAATGCATCCAATATTTCTAGTCAGTATTCGGGCTTACAGGCAAGATTGAAAGAGATCAACGAATTTGCTGTTTATGTGCCATGTGCTGGCCATTCTTTGAACCTGGTGGGTATATAAGTGCAGCATGCAGGTTGTTTCTTTTTTTGACTTTGTTCAAAATTTGTACACTTTTTTTGCTGCTTCTACTCATCGTTGGGATGTGCTACTTCATTCTGTAGGCCCAGATCACAAGGTTGTAAAACGCTTGTCTGATACTCGATGGTCAGCTCATGCAGATGCCCTCAATGCATTGTGTGGTGGCTATGAAAGAATTAAAGCTGCTCTTGATTCACTGACAAATGATCACATTCAGTCAAAAGATACAATGCATGATGCACTTAGTCTCCTTAAAAAAATGGACAAGCTGGAAACCATTTTCTTGACCATTCTCTGGAATGACATACTGATGCATTTCAACGAAACAAGCAAGACTACACAAAAAGAAGATGTTAACCTCTCTGTTGCAGTCAACATTATCCAATCTTTGAAGTCTTATGTCCAAGAGTTGAGAGACCAATTTGATGACTATGAATTCAAGGTAAAGGCAAAAGCTCCTGATACTCATTACAGAGATTTTGGAAAGCGTACAAAACAACGAAGCAGTAGACAAACTCGGTTTGAAGGACCCTCTAGTGACACCGTACTTGCAGGACCGGACTGACTACCGGGCGTTTTGGAATTCTGCCGAGCAGGGGGCTGATTTCACTGCGGTGGGGGCTGATTTTGTTCATGGAGATCTGCGTGTACTTCAAAATAATTAAAGCAAAACGAATTTCGTTCAGTACACGCAGGTCCCCATCAACGAAATCAGCCCCCACCTCAGCAGCATTCCAAAACGCCCGGTAGCCAGTCCGGCCCTGCGTACTTGAAGGGCGGAACAAATTTAAAGTAGAAGCATACTTACCGATCATGGATTCTCTGATTGATGGTTTAACACGGCGAAGCGAAGCATATCGAGACCTAAATAATCGGTTTGGCTTCTTTATAAAATTAAAAAACATGAACACCAAAGAAATCGAAGGGTGGTGTGAAAAACCTGCCTCTTTGTACTATAAAGACCTGAACAAATCTGATCTCATCAAGGAATGCCAGCAGTTCAAACATTATCCTGTACACAAAAATGAAACAATTTCAATGACTTGTCTTTACAGGAAAATAAAAACTGATAAAGTAGAGAACACTTTCCCTAACATTGAAATTGTACTGCGAATATTCTTGTCGATGATGGTCACAAACTGTACTGGTGAAAGGTCCTTTTCAAAGTTGAAGCTCATAAAAAATGAGCTACGTAATCGAATGCTACAAGCCAGACTCAATTCTCTGGCTCTGCTGAGTATTGAGTCAGAAATGCTCCAAGAAATAGAATTTACTGATCTGGTTAATGAGTTTGCTGCTAGCAAATCCAGAAAGAGATGCATACTTTAAGTAGTGTCTTACAGGTGCCTAATATTGTACAGAGATGCTCCAAGGTTTGACTTAGAAGCTTTATTTTGCAGAAAAACATAGTGACATTTTTGGTATTCATTGAATCTAAGTAAATATTCATAGAAACACATTTACTTTCCTTTTTCTAAAAACCATCTGCATTAAGATGTTTGACTTCTACAACCTAAACTGCACTTAAAATACCCCTAGATGCTCTGGAATCACAGCACATTGTGCACTTATAGCATTGACATTATATGACAAGAAAAACTGACAAATGGGAAGAAGACCCAAGAACAAAATCACTTTGAATAATGTTCGCAAGAAAATGCCAAAACCGTATTCTATGTGACAAACAGCATTGTCAAAATTCAAGCCAACAACATAGAGTTCTTGTACTCAATCTTGCCTATTTCGTCCTTCTCCAACTATGAAACAACCAAAGAGGGCCTGACCATTCAGGAAAACAGCATGGATGCCTTGCAGGCATCTCCAAGACTGAGTAGACCAGGAAAATGGTAAATCATAAATGGGGTCCATCTGAGCATCATAAAAGTATTGTCAGCAGTTCACAAAAGCCTATAACTTTCTATGGTCTATAACTTTCTACTTATCATTGAAACTTAAATCAAGCTTTTGATACAGGCAGCAAACATTGCCTTCAACAAAACTTCCAAACCCAGCAGCATTTATGTTCAATTCCTCAAAATTAAAATAGAACTCCTAAACACAATTACTGCACAGGTCAGGTGTAGGTAACAAGATTTGCAGAGATACAAGATGAGGTCCAACAAGGATAATTGCTCAATCATGTTCTGTTTAACCTATGAACCATGATGTATATGATATCATCCAAACAACCACCTGTTGCACAGAACACGTTGAAGAAGGTTGAACGCCAATGCTTTTCTGTATTTATTACTGTTTGCTGTCAGCCCATGCAATAAAGTTCGTCCCAGAATCAACATTGTTAAGGCCTTAAACCATTTGAATTTCACCAGTAAAATGTTAAAGGTGATGTTCTGAGCATGTCTGAGGAAAGAAAGAACCAATGTTAACAATAGAAAGAAGGTAAGAAGAACAGCACTGAAAATAGTAAATGCATAGAAAGTTCCATACCTCAGGCTGAAATGAATGAAAAATAATATCATGGAACAAGACATTGATTGAATCTAGACAGGTGGATACAGAATTTTACTAGAAAATGGGACAACATCACTCTGGCCTACTTCAATAATGTTATATGTGATACTTAGAGTGACTGAGAGAGTGGTCTAGCACAACCAGACGGCCCCACTGATCTTCATTTGTCTTCAGGTGTGGATTCAAGTAACATAATCACTATAAAATGTAATGTAAGTAATTACAGCTCATTTTTCTTCTTTCTTTTACTGTTTCATACATTTTGAAAGTATCATTAAATATTGCGTGACATAGCAAGGGTGTGAATGAACGTAAAATGGACAGTGAATTCAAAGTTATTGTGAACAGGGGCCCCCAAAATATGTTTGGCCCAGGGCCCCCAAAATCCTTAAAATGTCCCTGACCTCTGTATCCCTTAAAGATTTAGGTCTACTAGTTTCAACCATCAGATATGTTCAAGAGGCTTTCGTCAGGAACATTAAAGTGTGTGGCCAAAATGAAGGGCCACAGTGGTGCAAATATCAGCACACCCCCTAAAGTGTGCTGTGAGTGTGGTACGATCTTGTTACTTACAGATCCTCAGTAGGGAGTACCTGTAAAGGAAAGAGGTATTAAGTGTGACAAATTTGTTTTGTCATGCATGTCTTACTTTATTAGCGCTCCTATATGCAAGGGATGTTGAGATGATGGCATCATGCATGTGACTGTGTGAAGGCATGCATGATGGCTATCTGAAAAATAACCATGTGTGGCTACAATGTGCCCCGGTGGTGTTTACTTAGATGTAAGTCCAAAGATAAATGGCACATGAAGTCTATTGCGTTTTAGAGCAATGGTGGACTAAGTCACATTCGGTGAGGTTTTGTTAAAAAATGAATACAAAATTAAAAATTAGGTATCTAGTGGCTGCGCGTGATTTTTATCAGGAGAATACATTTAACACAGACTGACAGAACATGGTGACTGACAACATGTATGACTGACAACATAAATGCGGCCTAACTTTGACTCTGTATGAAATTTGACTCATGGATCCGATCGATCAATGCTAAACCCCATTTTGACCCTAAAGAAGGAGTAAAAATGGCAAGGACGGTGGTTGCGGTAGAGTACCGAATCGCATCGCCGCTCCATCGTTTAGCCCGCAGGTGCTTGTACACACGTTTGTCTGGGGATATTTGATCGTTCTGACCTACGTTGTCGATCGGGTCCCGCCGTTTGCGGTGTGCCGATGGTCTACCTGCTAGAAGTAGGGCAAAGGCGGAATTGCTCGTATCATCACGTGGACATAACTGAGCAGCTCGCCTGTTCGTGAAACTGGTACGCTGACCTTGCGCTGCCTCTGGCCTGATGTGAGGATGCGCATGCGCCTGTGACTAGAGCGTATGTTTCTGAAAATAGTGCCCTGGCTAAGCGCTTTCTGTAAAAACATTGTGTGCGTACGTGAGATACTTGCATTAGATGCAGTGCTGGCTATATAAATACCATGGCCAAATGGCCTTGCATTAAAGGGGCATTAATAACACACAGGTATTACAGTGGGCTAGATATAGACTTTGAGTTCCTATGTGTATATTTACGGGTTAAATACCTATTGGTTAACGTGTGATAGTGTCTGGGCTACACCTCAGACGTGTCCTAACGAGATGCATTTGTACTACATACTCTGACATGGTGTTTATCTAGGATCCCTTGTATAGGTCTATCAACTATGGGTGCCTATTAAGTGATGCATTATGCTCTGATATGGAGTTTATCTAGGATCTAGGGAGTTTTTTTTTGCCTAGTGTTTTGCATCTCAATTGTAGGGACCATTTGAAGTAGTGTAATTATTTTCGCTGTATACTGTTCCATGGCACATTGCCATTAAGATCCTTTGTGTGAGTAGATAGTCTGTGCACCCAACGTTGCTCTTTTTCCAACAGTTGATCTTGTATATTTCCAGGGTGTGCGTCTAGTTGTTCAATGACCACCCAAGTCATCTCACCACATGGCTACTATCCACATAATTTCACTTCACACCATGCCACATAATTCCACAACACAAATCTACTCCACACCACACAATTCCTTGCCACACAATTCCACAACCAACAATTCCAATCCAGCCCATATAATTCCACTCCACAGCACTTACATCAACTCCACTCCATAACACATTGGTAGAAGACATTGTCATTTACAACACCAATAGCTCTAACTCTCATAAAAGCAAGACCTATTGGCTTTGCCAATGTTTTTTTTTTTTAGATCCGTGGAATCAGAGTAAGAAAATAATAATATACCTTCTTTGGAGTGCATTGGCACTTAGCTGCCCCTGGATTGCCACATAACTACTCAAAAAGAGGAATAACACAGCTGCTGCACAGTCCAGTTCCTGTAGTGAAAAGAGTCAACATGTGGATGTAGCCAAAGACCTCCTTTCTGTACTACTTTTTGAAGCTCTTTTTGTGATTACATAAACTCTGCAATACAGATGTTCTCTCAAGGCAGACTTAAAAGTCATCAACGGACTTGAGATAATAACACAGAGAGACACAGAAATCCAACACTTTTTTTTCAAGATAAACCTCATTTTACTTGTGGGAGCATGAATAATTTAAAAAGTAATGGTCGCTGCTTACAACCCGGATTGGTACATATCTAAACACATTTTCATTTCTTCACCCAAACAAGGACCTTTCTATTCATTAGTTGTGACGGGTGCAAAAACGTGACAAAGTCAGATGTTATATATCTGCCAAAAACCAGTAAATACGTAAAATTACAATGTTGTGCAACAAACAGCAGTGAGTTCTGCCCTTCTATGTCTGGTACACTTGTGTACATCTTTAATTCGCTAGAATAATTTGAGAGTCGATGTTAGAAATGGGTGTCTCTAGTTGTCAAGGCTTTGCAGCTTTGTCCATGTAGGGACCCTTCTTCTTAGTCAGGGTAAGAGGGATACACTTCTAAAATAACCCCTGCTCACCACCTTGGTAGCTTATGCAAATAACCAACAGTAATACAGTGAAAACACTACAAAAGGACACCACACCAGTTTAGAAAAATATAAAGACCAAAAGGATAAGAATCCAATATACAGTACTTAAAAATATATACTTTGCAAGATATCCTTTAAAATTGCGGAATTATCTCAAATACACAGTTCTGAGTCGGTAGCTCCGTCCGGGGCAACCGCAATGCTGAAAACGACAGTGTCTAACAATTCCAGCCGACTGCGTTGGTACTGGCCAGCTAAAGCGTCGACAGTCCCGTAAACAGTACCTTTCTTGTCGGTCGGGGCAACCGTTGTCGTTGCGTTGCAAGATGGAAGCGGTGCAGGGTGTGGTGCCCTCACGACGAGGTGGAGGCAGCGGCTCGGTGACGATCGTCCAGACGGCATCAGTGAGACCAAGGCTTACAGTGCGGGGTGAGGCGGTTCTCGATGTGAGGCCGGTGACGGAGCCGCTCGATGTTCTGGTCGGGCAGAGATGGTGTCAGTGATATCCAGGCAGGGTAAAACAAGGTGTTGCAGAATGCGGAGCCCACAGGACGCGGTGCAAGCAGTGGCTCAGTGGCGGCCACGGCGGTTGTCGGTGAGACCAGGGTTGCGGTGCAAGATGCAGCGGTGCCTTCTGTGGTGCTTGCAGGACACGGAGTCATCGACGGAGTCGGTGACTTGGTCGGTTGCTTTTCCATTCTCTGTGGCAACTGAAACACGGTTTCAGGAGCGGTACCTAGAGGTTGGTGAAGACTTTGCAGTCCTTGAAACTTCAAAACAGATGGCAAGCTCTAATTCAAGCCCTTGGAGATACTCAGCACAAGTAAAGTAAGCTCAGTCCAGTCCTTTCACTGCCCAAGGCAGAAGCAGTAACTGCAGGCAAACCCAACAAAGCAACAACAGAGCAAAGGGGCTGTACTCCTCCTTGAAGCTCTCCCAGCTCTCCTTTCTGGCAGGTTCCTTGATTCAAGCAAGTTCTCTATGAAGTATTTTCTATCCCTGAGACTTCCAAGAGGAGACAAGCTCTATTTCAAGCCCTTGGAGAAACATGTAACAGCAGGATGATGAAAGTACACTCCAGTCCTTTATCTGCCCCTGACAGAAGCAGCAAGCAGCAGGCCAACAGACCAGAGCATGCAGCAAAGTGGTCATTCCTCCTGATAGCTTTTCCAGTACTTCCTGCCAGGTTCCTTAGTTCAGCAGTAATCTAAAATACTAGGGTCTGGGCCCCAATATTTATACATCAAATAACTTTGTTCTCTTGGTGCAGAGAGACTCTGTGCTCAGTCAAAACCAGTTCTGTCCTCTCTGGTCCAGCTTCCCAGCAGGATGCGGGTAATGCGTCTGGAAGACTTGCCACACGTGGAAATCTAGGATTCGACGTTGATTGATGCGGCAGCGTAGAGCGGCGCTGTCTAGCTTTCCTCAGCCGCAATCCTTCGATGTGTCGGTTCTTGCAGCCGCAACAGGCGCTGCGTCGTTTCTGCAGTGGCTCAGTGATGCGTGCAGAATCTTCTCACACAGAGGTGCTGCGTCGGGAAAAACATCCGCAAGAAAAGCTATGCGTCAATTTCTTCAGTTCTTCAGGTTTCTTCCAGCTCCCAACAGCAGAAACAACTTCCAGAGGCCCACAGCTGGAATAGGCACCTCCTGGCAGGTCAGAACTTCCAGCAGTAGAGTTCAGGGAAGCTAGAGGTGAAGTCTTTGTGTCCCTGAGACTTCAGAACAGGAGGTCAGCACACATAGGCCGTTGGAGATCTTCTTCAAGCAGGTTCACAGCAAAGCTCCAGTCTTTGTCCTTTTCTTAGCTGAAACAGCAACTGCAGGCCAACCCAACACACCACACAGCAAAGGGGCAGTACTCCTCAGCTCTTCTCCTTTGCAGAGATTACTCTTGTGTCCAGAAGTGATCTAAAGTTCTGCAATTTAAGGTCTACTACTCATTCCCCATTTTGTCTTCGTTCTCTTTGTGCAAGGGTCTCTTAGCTCAGTCCAAACAAGTTCAGTCCTCACTGGTGCAGTATGACCACATGGGGTGGAGACAGCATTGTGCCAGGGAGAATCTCCTCCTACTACTCTAAATGTAGCCAAGCCCTATTCAGGTCAGTCCTGAGTCATCCAGGAAGGGCCAGGCACACCCCCAAGTGGCTGACTACAGTGAATGCACATCCCCAGACCCTGTCACTCCAAAACTAAACAGTCAGTCCACAAACAGGCAGAGGCACACAGAACGGTTAAACAAGAAAATGCATACTTTATAAAAGTGCTATTTTCAAAAAACTATTCAAAAAACATATTTACTAAAAGACATGTTATTAAATTCTGAGTTCAGAGAGTCTAAACTTTATTTCTCCATATTGTCCCAATGGGAAGTTATACTTGTAAGATGTTACAGAGTATTTCCCATGCTATCCTATGGAACAGATGGCCTTTCAATAATGAAAAGTGAAATTGGCAATATTTCACTATAAGGACGTCACAAACACCAGTGCATGTCCTACCTTTCACATACACTGCACCCTGCCAACGGGGGTACCTTGGGCCTACAACAGGGGTGCCCTACATGCAAGAAAATGTAAGGTTAGAGTCTGGCAAGTGGGTGCATTTGCCAGGTCGACATGGCAGTTTATAACTGGGCACAGACACTGCAGTGGCAGGTCTGAGATACCTTTTCAGGTCTACTCATATGGGTGGCACAATCAGTGCTGCGGGCTCACTAGTACCATTTGATTTACAGGCTCTGGCACACTTGGTGCTCTTTTCTAGGGATTTAGTAGTAAATCGAATACGCTATTCAGGGAGTACCAATTGTAATAACAATTTTCACAGGGAGCACTTGCACTTTGACAGTGATCAGCAGTGGCAAAATGCCCAAAGCATCTAAGCAGCAAAAACAAAAATCGGCACTGCATCAAAAATACAGGCTGTAGAGGCAAACATTCAGGGGAAACCTTGCAAAAGATGTCATGTGTAACAGGGCCCCATTCAGCCTAAGGTCAATTGAATATCTGTGAGATATGGGGGACTCAGGGCCCACTCATCACATTCTGCAGAAGGTATTATTGTGTGTTACGCCACTGCTCACCAGTATAGAGGAAGGAGTGGTCTGGCAGCAGGGCAAGACGGGACTACCTTAGTCCCAGCTATGGTCTGCTTTGTCCTCTCTTAAATCTGTGTGTGATCAAAACAAGTACAATTCGAAGTTTAAAAGATGGGAGAGGATATTGTCTGCTTCGTTCCTGGCTGGCATGATGGCCTCTTGACCAGGCCCTGAGGAAAGGGGTGAACCAATAAAGTGTGAATGTGAGTCCTGAATATGAGCCTATATTTTCCCAGTGACACTCTCAACCAGTCCTGGCTTATACGTTTAATGTGTAAAGAGGAAGAAGAAGTCTTAGAAAGCAAAGAGCTCCATGATAAAAGCAGGAGCATGTTACCAGGGTCACTGAACCCTGAACATTGCTGTATTTTATAATATCAACAGCAGCCAGGGGTCTTTTTTAGGTCTCGCTGAGCTAGCGCGCATGCGCTGCTAGCGAGACATTTTGTAAGGGAGTTTCCAAAGTGCTACCGCTGGCATAGAGCTACAGTGCACGAGGCGTGCACGCGTGCAAAGCAGCCATATGGCTTTACGCCGCTCTCCCTCATAGCCTCCTCTCCGCCCCCTTCCCTGCTGCTATTTCACACCAGTTTTCTTATGCACAGAACTCCCGCTTCTTCCCCCTACCCCCTCACAGATGGCCGCTCGCGCGGCCAATGCTTGTTAATCATTGCAGCCGGCCGGCGCTGCCCACAACATATCCATGGTGCCTTGGGTATTAAAACGCCACCACCCGCTGCTTCTTGAAATGCACTGGAGCTTTGCCGCAACTTCTTTTTTGTAAGCCACGGTTGGAGTAAGTAGTTAGCCCAGGATCACAGGATGTCGATCCGACGCCAGGACTCAGCAGAGCGGCAATTAGATCACGTGCCCTCCCTGAGAGTTTTACATACTGCAGATGTGTTTGGGAAACTATGAGAAACACAAGGGAACACTTCTACACCCAGGCAATAAAATGCAGAACTCAATTGACAGAATATATGCACCATCCACGTTGTGTCACTCTATCGGCACAATGCATTCTGGATCTTGTAATTTCACTTTATAGTAGTACGGATATGACTCATCATCTTAACAGGTAGTATTCCAAATAAATGCTGTTGGCTCACACAGTCCTAACTGAGTCACGCATCACGACAGCCTACTGGAAGCATTGTACAAACCTAGAAGGAAGTTGGCATGAGTCATAATGGCTTTTATTTCGGTGTAGTGCTTTATGCTTTAGTTTTGTCCTTTCTAACAGATTCAAATAACAAGTGTAACTATAACCCAGTTTAATTGCACCATACTACTATCGACCGCTGAAGGGTGAAAGGCTGAATTAGCCATGTTATGATTCGCTCTCGTGACTTGAAAGTCACAGCTGATGTCATCAGAGAGCACCTCTCTGAGTCATCTCCCCTGCGTTCCATTACATCCTATGTTAAGTTTCTGGGTATTTTTGGGGTATATTCGGCTTGTGACTGGCAAGCACAACGTGAAAAACCCCATTCAGTGAGGAATGTCAAAGCTATTGGAAAGGATCAGTTATGCCTTTATACAAAAAGATGAGTGGCAGGAACACTGACCCCAACCCGGGCCCCACCCCACTTCACTCTCGGGAAACTCTACGCTGCAAGCTGAATTATCCCCCATGAGTGGCATCATTGTTTTGGAAACACAGGGGGAGGTTAGGGGGGCTCTGCCCTGTATTTAAAGCTTGTTCCAGACAGTATAGGATTTTCAGTTCCCCACAAACTCCATTTATGTATATTTTATTTATATTACGTCGTCATGCTCACCGTCACCCTTGCTGGGCCTGTGGCCACGCCCCTTTTCTTTCGACCAGGTCTCCAGCTCTACTCCATGCTGCCGCTCAGCTCTTGAACCGGGCGCATGTCACACCTATTGCGTAGTACATTGTTCTGCTTTTCAAAATTGAATTTCCACTCGCATTGTTATGCATATGAAGGCGAGAAACCTGGAAGAGATTCAAGTCTTTTGCGGCGAAGCCAGCAGCAATGGGGAGCAGTCATGCACACTGCGCGCTCGACCTTCGGGACGCGCGCGTGCCCTCCCGCGCGGCTCCTTCTACAGCATGGCTCGCTAGACACTGGGTAGGTACCCCTTCGTCGCGAATGCTCTGGAGCTCTGTAGGTTGCACTTGTGTCTGTCTGTGAGTGAAGTTTGTACTCCCAATGCCTGTGTTGCACCCTGCATGTTTGCCAGGAAAATGGATACAGCTGCATCCCAGGCTATGTCTGTTTTGTATACGTGTGATGTGACTATTGCAGTATCTGATTTGTATGTGTGAAGAAAGAGTCCACTGTTGTATCCTCTCTTTGTTCGTGAGGGAAGCTGTTACTGTAATGCCTGTGATGTAAGTGGATATTTGAGTGTGGGATGGAAGGTTGGACTAATGTCTGTGTTGTTTCTCTTTTTTGCGCAAAGGAACTTGCACTACTTCTCGCCTGTTTTTTCAAAGTGGCTCTGGACCTTGCAAACTTTTCTATTGTGGGCGCGTAGAGTTTGTGTCTCTTTCTGTTCTGATTATGGATGTGTATATATTTCTGGGTTGTTTTGGGGTTGTCTATTTGTTTTCGTTGTGCTTTTTATAGCACTCTACAGTTGCACTCCAGGGTACGCAAGCAAACATATTATCAGTGCCACGCCATCACTTTAGCACCCAGGGTAAAGTACTGCATGGCTAAATACTTATAAGGTCCCAAAGGCGAGACCTATTGGCTATGCCAACGCTTGTTTTCCTTGTACTGGGGCCAATAACACACTGGCTACTCTACCGGATGAAAGCCAGGACTGGCTGAAGATGTTCCCAGAAGACATTGAACCACTTAGAACCTTTGGGAGCCATCAAATACAAGCTGCCTAACCTGGAGCACAGGCAAGAATAGGAATAGGTCCCCTTGTAAAGAAACACTGTTTAGAACATTTCTACTTTGTAATACGACATATATGATCGAAGATTAATGACCATGTTTCGTTTTTTAATTGTTGCAGTTTTATACAGGGCAAACTCGATCCGAAGGTATTGGAGTGCTTTACATGAGCACCAGTTACATTAGGCAAGGACACATTCATCTGTTTTTTGGGGGGCACGGGCGATTAAGTGAATACACCAGAATCACAAGATGTTGAGCCGATGCCCAGACTAGAACCCTGCCCCCGAATTCCAAAGTCGGCAGTGTAACGTCCACCGGACAGAGGACACGGACACTAGACCTGATTCACGTCACTCCTTTATTTCGGACGTCCTTCCACGTCCCTCGCCTACACTGTACTACCCATCCCCGGGCATTCCCTTGTCTCCTCCCTCATCCCGCCTCCAGCCAGACTCCTCAGCCGAGGAGGTCCTAGCGCCCCACATCAGCTCACAATATAACATCTCCCCCTTTCTTGATAAATGAGTTAGTCCCAGTCTCTACTGAATAACCCCAGAACAACTTATCACATAGTTACAGTTCCTCTATCAGGCGCCTCGGTTTCTTGATAATTCGAAGAGGCCAAATATGGATGTCGGGACGGTCAGGTTCTCCTTCATCAGGGGTCACTCTTGACTGCTGGTCCCGGGTTTCCGTGGCACTAGACTTAGTCTCTCCCGTGACAGGACCCTTGAGCACCTCTTTAACCTTAGGGCTGCACTTCTGAAGAGGTGCCACATTTCGGGTTATTTTTTTTTTCAACAGATTCAGCAGTGATCATGGTTCCCTCTTGGCGAGCGAGTATTACTGGACCTTTCTGATAACAGCAGTCAGCTTTCTTTTGTTGTTCTTGTTTTGTTAGTGCTGAG
The DNA here is from genome assembly GCF_964204655.1 of Triturus cristatus. NCBI lineage: Eukaryota > Metazoa > Chordata > Amphibia > Caudata > Salamandridae > Triturus > Triturus cristatus. The sequence continues at coordinate 316,212,966 of NC_140586.1, read as the reverse complement.
CCACCTCCAGTACTCAAGTGCGGTGCAGTTTTTCTACGATGATCAGCAGACGTCTTCATTTCTTCTTTCTTGAGCTGGTCAGTGATAAGTACGTCAAGGGCATCAGAATCATGGGATCCTGTTCACCCACTCCCGTCAACCATGGGTGTTCTCGTTCGCACTGGACGGCCCAGCATTACAGTCGCGGGGCACTCACCCGTGCTAGAATGAGGCGTGTTTCCATACACCCGCAAGACTTCATTTAGAACCATTTGAATGTCGTGTCGCGACACTTCAGCTCGTTGAACCGCCTTCGTTAAGGTAGACATGACTCCCTCATCCATTACGTTGGCCTGTGGCCACAGCGATGTAACTTTCCGATGTTTGAACTTGAGATCCTTGGCAAAGTCCGCAAAGTCTCGACTATTAAACGGAGACCCATTATCCGTTGTCACTACATTGGGAGTACCCCAGGCGGCAAACACTTCATCTAGGACAGGTATTGTACTGGACGCTTTGGTTGACGCAATGAACTTGGCTATCGGAAAATGTGAACACTCATCCGTGATGACCAGGATGTATTGTCCAGATTTGAAAGGTCCAGAGAAGTCTACCACAATCTGCTGCCACACACGTCTGTCATCTATGCTGTTTGAAGTGTCGACATCTGAGTGTCTCCAGTTATTGTTTTGGGTGCGACACATCACGTCTTGCAGAGCACTATCTTCACGAGTGGCGTCTACGATGGCTTCCAGTGGAGCTGCTGGCTGTCGCTCCGTCTTTCCCAGGCCAGCAAATAACTTTGTAGGTCTTTGAGCCACCTCATGTTCGTCATCCACCTTGTACAAGATGTCCACTAATTTTAGCCGCTCAGCAGTCGGAAGACTCAAAAGGCAGTCAGCCTCTGGCCCTTTGATGACATGGATGAATGCAGGAATGGTGCGATCTTGGTACGTAAGGTGTGTTAGGAACTTTCCCACGCAAGGGAGGAGCTTCTTGGACATCCACGGATAAACTCTTACGTGGGCCAGGCTTAACAGTGGAGGTGACTTCATCCTTTGGTATTCCGCCATTGTTATGTAGTTGAGAGAGGCTCCGCTGTCCATCACGAATGTTGCCCAGTGCGTACCAATTCGGATGTTAAGTCTGCGATATTTCTTCAATCGATTGTGGTCAGCGACCATCCATACGTATTCATCACTGTCCTGTGAGACGGAAGCCGGTGACCTTGAATCTGGAGAAGACATGCGTCGAGATCGATATCCTTGGTGAGACTGACGGCTATAGCGAGAGGAACCCGTTGATGAGTCTCTGCGATCACTTACTGCTTTGGCTTGATGCCGCGTACCTGCAGATCGAGATGCCTTTTCATGATCTCTCGGTGCACTTCTCCTGTGGTTTCCGCAAACATTTTCAAAGTGATTCTCCCCTCCGCACTTATGGCACTCCTGACCCATGGCGGGACATCCATCTGTGTGAGGAAAGTCATAGCCACAGCGATAGCACTTGAGATGCCGATCTCTACGTCTTTTGTTACGACTGGAGCTGCGATGTTTTCTATGCACTGTCTGTTGGTCCCTCCTGTCTCTTGACGACCTGTGTTTCGCTGGCGAACGTCTGCGTCCGCCGTGCGATTGAATTCTGAAGGCTTGCTCACGCTACTCACCTCTCCGAGCCTCCATTTTCTTGGCATGTTCATCCACTTGGTCATGCACACGCGTCATCTCTTCGATCTCGTCGAGGGAGTAACTCTTCTTTAACAATTTCCTTCTCAGCGATTCGGATTGACACCCTTCAATGACCCTCAGGCGCAGGGCATCCTCTGTCGAGAAAGAATCAAATTCGCAGTAGCGGGCCAAGCGTCTGAGGCGGGTGATGAATGTGCACATGGACTCATCTTTTTTTTGAGAAGCAAGATTGAAAGTGTACCTCTCATAGTCTATATTTCGTTTGTGATGGAATTTTTTGTTAAGCGCCGCACACACCGAGGCGTAGGATGCCGCATCCACATCCGGTAGTTCTTTTATTATTTGCCCAACATCCTTGCCTATCAGGTTGCGTAACGCTATTAATCGTTGGCCGGGATCCACCACCTGCGACCCCGCCATGAAATCTTCTAAGTCCTCGAGCCATTCCTTCCATCGAAGGCCCATGCCTCCGCCAGTTTCAAGGACCAGCCGCTCAGGTGGGCGCACGAAATACACACCGAGCATGCCCATCTGCCCAGCGATGGGTGACGTAGACCCAGACTGGTGGACCGGTGACGGTGACATGACAGCGACTTGGTACTACCAGATCCTACTTCGTGTTTCTGTTCACCGTCGCCGGACGTGGTTACTGTTACTCAGCTCCAGTCCGCTTTGTCTTGCTATCAGGTAACCGTTACTTGATTTTATTACATTTTTTTTTTCTTGCCAATGCTTGTTGAATTTTACACTTTTCCTTACAGGAACCAATGCTTGATGATTTTTCGAGCCATTCGGTTGCATTTACCAAGGCTTAGTGATTTTGAGGCTTGTATCGTTGTATTTACCAATGCTTGATGACTTTGAGTCTTTCTATTGCATTTTCATTTGAATCTGCCAATGCTTGATGACTTTTTGACTATTCAGTTGAGTTTGCCAATGCTTGATAGCTGTCAAGCTGTTCCGTCGGCTTTGCCAGTGCTTGGTGAATTCCAGGTTAATCTGTTGCATTTACCAATGCTGGGTGACTTTCAGGCTTTCCAGTTGCATTTACCAGTGCTTGGTGCTGATTATTGAAGCTCGCCTGACTTCAAAATGGCCACCAGGGATTCTTCGCAGGGGATTGGTGCAGGCGCCTGATTCCAAGATGGCCGCCTAGCCACTCACCCCTCGTGATGCAGCCTCACACACACCGGCAGACCCGTCTCAGGCACCCGGGCTACATCCAGCACTCGGCCCAGAAGGAAGGCACTCACCCACAGGTAAACGGGGCACAGGAGACACGCGACTGGGGTGGGCACCCAGATCGTTCTTCCGTGCAGGGACCGTGAGACCTTCACGCCACTTCACTGTCTGGGGGCCGCAGATACCTTTCTCTCCCTCTCTCGCTGCCACTTCTCGCGTCGGGGCTCTCAGCGACCCGCAGGCAGACGACACTCCAGATGCGACCGGGGTGGGCACCCGCGTCGCAGCCTGCCTTATTAAACACGGTCGGGGTAGGCTCCCGCACCGTGCTACGTGAATTCAGCGGCGCGCTCCACACGCGCGCAGCTCTTCCAGGCCACCTCGTCACAGGGATCCACGCCGCATGAGCCGATCCCACCCTCGTCGCCAGCTGTAATGTCCACCGGACAGAGGACACAGACACTAGGCCTGATTCACGTCACTCCTTTATTTCGGACGTCCTTCCACCTCCCTCGCCTACACTGTACTGCCCATCCCCGGGCATTCCCTTGTCTCCTCCCTCATCCCGCCTCCAGCCAGACTCCTCAGCCGAGGAGGTCCTAGCGCCCCACATCAGCACACAATATAACAGGCAGTTCTGGCCATTACACCACATCTCTGCTTTTTAAGCTTTGTGTTTCCCTCCAAATAAATGCTGCCTTTTTCATATTCTCTGCATTCATACATAAAAATGTAACTATTCATATCGTAAAATACCTGAAAGGGGTGATAAGAACAAGGAAAACAATGTAAATCACATCTTTCGTCCAATTTGATTTCGGTTTTAATTCAGGTTAAGGCAACACTGAAATCTGTTTTTAGTTTTTGCTTTTTGTAAACTGTAGATAGCTGTTTTCTTTTTAAAATGTTCTTTTTAACTTTCCAAGTATGTCTTTTATAGATGTCTGTCAAATTGTGACACATTAATTAATTTTCTTATGCTCATTGTGTAGTCTGCTTTTATGATTTGACATTTTTAAATCGAATAAAGCGTATCTTGACTTGACTTGATGTAACTAATCCTTTAACAAATTAAATAGATTATTTAGCACATTTCTGCACACGAGGACACATGGCTCCAAGGCATATGTATCTTTGTGAGCAAAGCTTGTATTTGGCTCTCCTTTTCATAATATTTGTTTATCAACGGATTAACCAAAGTGTCTGTGCTTATGAGGGTTATTTGCTGGCATTCAAACTTGGGCACTGTTCCATAATGCACTCCCCGCATCTGGGTTTGTTATGCACTGAAGGTGCCTGCTGGCACTTGTTCTTCATAATCAACATTTACCCATTCCATAACAATATGATTTTCCTTCAAGCTCTTTTTATGATTATGAAAAATTTAAATGCCCTTTATTTTCTAGTGATAATCACTTTATGACGCATTCATTCATGTTCATAACTCATTCCTTACATAACATGGGGCAGATTTACAAGCTCCGTGCGCCACTTTTGCGTCACTTTTCCCATGTTAAAAGTGATGCAAACGTGGCGCAAGGGGCTTGTAAATATGCCCCCATGTGTGGCACAGTGCTGTCCAAGACAGAATTAGTCAGAACTCCAAAGTCCCCTTCCTCTAGATACTTAAAGAAAGAATTTATGAGGGTTGTGAAGATTTGAGAAAAGTTTTTAATTACACCGAAAAACATTTCTGCCTAGTGGATTTGGTCAATTCCATCCGAAGGTTCTATTTGCCTGATGCCAGAAGGTTAATTTCAGCCACCTCTGGTTTTGCATCCAATTGCATTTTGGATTGTAGAACTTTAAGGACCATACAATTAATGGGAAACGCAAGTGTCCAAATCTCAGATTCTAAAGTAGTGTTGGCTGAAAAGTCCCCTGGCTGAATGTGCCCTACATGAAATGTGGGTAGTTGACAGCTATAAAAGTCATGCTTAATTCACATTGCTCATTTTCTTTAGAGTAATCACAGTTTTCCAATTTCTTTACAAAAACTGGCACATTAGGAGGGATTCCCAGGTGCCATGGACACGGGGATATAATTTATGACTATAAATTTGAGAAGTTATGAGTAGCCGCTGTTGCTCCTGGCTCCCTCTTTGGCACCACTGGTCATGTCCTTGCCTCTCCTGGTAAGAGGGATCATGGTGGCAGTGGCTGGAGCAGAAGGTAATCAGGGCTCTGGGGGTCCTATTTCCTTGCTGTAGTTTGAAGTTCTTGCTCATCCACAAGACCATCAGCAGCGAATAGGAGGCTGTTGGGGGATGGGGGCTGGACAAGAGGTCAACCCTGTGATATCTAAAGTGTATGACGTCACTTCCACTAGCCGTCATATTTTGATGAATGGGCTTTTATGACATTATTATTATGCATTAGATAGCACGGTTTATACTGCACTCATTTTGATTGAACATGGGGAGCAAATAAGGCATTGAAAGGCTGTGTTGGCAGCTTTTTGGATCTGCTAAGTTACAACGGAGAGCTACTCTTGTGCTTAAAACAGACACCTTTGGCTGTATCCATGACAAAATTATCTTCTGACACACATCTTGGCCAGAATGTTATTTTCAAAACCATGGTCACATTGGGTGTAGAGCACCTATCATTAACTTCCATATGGTGATATTTTTGTAAACGGTATTTGGGACACAATATTTTCCTCACATGATGACATTCAATAATCTCTTCAGCAGCAGAAAGGATCATAAGAAAACCAGTCAATGTAACTCTTTTTAAAAAATGATTCCCCCTCTTACAGGGCTAGCTGTTGACCCTGTTACTGGACCGCTAAGTTTCCAGTCCTCTGATTATATGCAACTCATCATTGAATTTCGCGAATCCTGGTCATGGGTCACTTCAACTGAACTAAGTAAACTAACATCAAAGGAAATAAAGATTTATAAAAGAAAATACCAGGACTGGGAGGGAAAACTGAAAGCCAGTGGCATTTAGTTGTCTGGTGACCCTGCCCTTAGTCTCCAAATGGCTCGTGAAATGATGGGGACATTCAGTCGCCAGCGAGGCTGCCTGAGCATGAAATCACTGTTCCCATTAGAATTATAAACCTGCAGGTCCCAACATGCTTAATACTGTTGGGTAACAACTCAGAAGAGGCTGAAAGTAGCACTCTTGGCTTGGAGACAGTTAATCGACAGCTTAGAGCTGTTCTCCTTTCTTTCTCAATCAGAAACCCTGGATACTTTGAGAGCCTTCGACAGTATCGTCTTGAGAGCCACGGCCGCCAAGTGGGCCCATGTGATGAGTAGGACCCTCAAGTAGGAGTGGCTTCTTGGCCATGAGCACTGTGCATTCTGTACCGGCGTTTTTAATTTACAGGGATCTGTGTGAGCTTGGACTCACAGGAAGCAAAATGCTGTTGACTGCAAACAGCACTAACCAAGGGTGTCACAACCGACTTGGGGCTATTGGCTAACTTATATCCCCTTTCTCCCAAATATGGACCAGTGTCCCGAGTCTCAGCAAATTGGACTATAGCAATGGGTTCTGGCTCTGTACCTCATATAATTTTTACTGCCCCATTTCCCCACTGGAAATGTATTTGTTCTGAATTGTAAAATAAATGTATGATTTATTTACAATAGGAATGTTTAGCCCGTGCTTGGAGTTAAGAGACGACCCGGTGCTACTGGGGAGGACCACGTTGCTAGCTCTATACTTTCATTTAGAAAACGTGCATTCTGGGGGTTGTAGTTGGTGTACACTTCAAAGTGAACAACCAAGACTAAAGTGCCAGACTGCAACAGTTTGCAGGAAGAATTCCCAAGGTATGCAGCCGCCAGGAGTGAAGCTAGAAACCTAAGGCCAATCATACAGAAAGCCCTCAATCCCAGATAAAATGAGCCGTACCTGTGGCTTCTCCTTCTGCTCCAGGGGTGCTCCTCCTGCCGAGGCTCAGTATGTTCCTCGTTGGATGTAGCAGCGGACTCTCTGCAGACGGCGCTCTTGCATCTAAAGGAACGCAGTGAACGGCGTCATTTAAATCAAGGGGATCCGCTGTTAATCATCTCCGTCCAGGGCGGGTGCCAAGCCCGCAGGCGCAGAGATGGCTGCTGCTGGAGTTCAGCCAGGCTGATGTGTTGTGGTCCCGTTCTTTCCTCGTTCCTCTGCCTCCCATGGGCTGCTGCTTCCATGTATGTGGGGGTGTGCGTTCTCGCCCCAACTCCCTGCGCCTCTGCAAGAAACAACAAGCCAGAGGATATTGTTGGCAGGCTTCAGGGCTCGGATTGAGCAAGAGGTGGGGCAGGTGCGCATAAGGCTTTTGTGGAATCAGATAGGAGCGCCTCGCATACATTTACCTCAGAACACGAAGGGGCAGAATAATGTTCCCTGGCGCATCCCTGCAAATCAGCAGGGATGCGCCAGGGAAGATGCATCACGCAAGTTTGCCCTTGCGCCACCGCAGATGCGCCGCATTTATAATGCGGTGCAACGTGGCGCAAGGACAAGCAGATGCGTGACGCATCTGCCGGCGTAAGGTTGGCGCAGTGCTGAAGTTGTGTCGCAAGCGCGACGGAACTCCAGCACTGTTCCAACCTGCTCTATCCCTAACATGGTGCGTCACACCTAACGCCTGCTTGAAGCAGGCGTAAGGATTTGACGCACCAGCGTCGGAAAAGTGACTGCGTGAAATCTTGAAGATTTCACTGCGTCACTTTTCCGAGACTTTTTCCGACGTAACGCCCACCCTGCACACATTAAACCTGACGCGGGTTTAATGTGGCGCAGGGCTTTACAACGTGACGCATCTCCCTAGATGCGTCACGTTGTAAATCTGTCGCAGCATGGCGCTAGCTTTGCGCCGCCGCTGCGTCACAAAAGTGACGCAGCGGTGGCGCAAATGTGGCGCACGGGGCTTGTAAATCTGCCCCGAAGAGTGTACCAAGGAGTTTACAGTCAGGCCTGGTGCACCCTATCGGCTCCGTTCAGGAAAGGCGCTTTCAATGGAACGGCACATTTGTTCCCATTTTGGAGACTGCCCTGAAGGGGCTCATAAAATAACACGGATTCAATTCCTATCCCTGTGCTAAGGAGCACTATTCTCCAAAGCAGTGAATGCATCCATCTGTTGAGGAGACGTTTTTGTGTCTTGGAAAAACACTGGATGCATAACAGGTGGCATCTCTGGCGCACAAGTCGCATGCAGGGGTGGCTCCTCCACAAGGGCGTAGGAACATCGCCCCACTGCCAGAGGCAGCACCTAAAAAATACAACTATATTTGATTATGATCATGATCTTCATTTGCTTTATTTCGATAACTTGTATCATAAAAGCATTTGTGGTAATGTGAGCATTGGCTCAGAATGCTCAGACATTGGAATGTGTGATGAGGTCATGAGGGCACTGCATTCCGATTGTAAGCAGTTGCTCCAGGGCCCCTTCATGGTGAGACTTATCCTCTTCATTAAACATCCTCACACCTTCACAGACTGCCTGGAAGTCATCATTATCAAAGCATTGTGCAACGTTTGTACAGTGAATAAAAGGGAATAAGTTGATGCAAATAATTGGTTGATACATAATTAACTGGAGATTGTGCTTACACAGTATTTTTAGACTTGATATTGCACTACAAAACATATAAACAGTTATCTAAAAAGCTGTACATATGAGTTTTTACAAGTTCAAACCTAAAATCATACATGAATTAAAAACGGATATTTTAAAAAAGGAGCTAAAAACATGGCAGTGCAATCCAGTGAGCTTGTATAAAGTGCCAGTGCTTTTACATTCTAAAAAGGCTTTCTTGGGTTAAGGTGACGTCCCGGTGTGGCCTAGAGTATGAAAACTAAGGCATTCCTCACAAGGCTTTTTGCCTGACTATTCGTGCATACCTTAGGATTGGGTTACCCCACAAGTACAAAGCTCTTTATTCAGATTTTAGAATGTGCAGAGCATAAGATTAAGGCACTCCTCGCAAGGCTTTTTGCCTGACTATCCAAGCATAGCTTAGAAACTTAGCCACCCCGCAGGTAAAAAGTACACTTCGGTCGGATTTCAGGATGCGCAAAGCAACCTGATGGTCGCGGGTGCCCATGTGTCTGCAGATCGGTTTTAGCCATTTAGACCGTGCGAAGTTATAGGCTGGACAGGCAAACATAACATGGGCAACACACTCCAACAGGGCTCCCCAGCAGGGGCAACTTTCTGTTATATTCTTGGGTGAACACCACTTTGATGTTAGTGCATGGACTGGGAGTGTGCCAAGCCTAAATCAGATATACAAAGCCCTATCTTGTGGCACCTGGATTATATCTAGGTAAGGCTCAAGACTTCTGGTCTGCTTGTAATTAAGGAATTCTTCCATTAGCCTCCCCACGTTGGACTTGCTAAATTCCTGTCTATCCATCCAATCCCAGTATATGCGCTTGAGCTCTACCTTACTTGGGTTTTTTTGGGTATCCCACGATTTTTTAAGTCCTAGTAGTGTCATCGTTTTCCTAACGTTTGATATCCATTTGACCCTATGATCCACATCTAGGTTCATCACCTCCGCTAGTGCTGCGGCATATTTAGTGAGCTCTAGGGTATGCCTCAGGTGTGCCCAAAGGAGAAATGGGCGTAGCTTAGCAATATCACTAAATGGCTGCCTGCCCATGTCATACATTAGGGGTGTTAGTGGAGTGTTGCGGGGGAGCATCACCAAATCCCTCAAGAACTTGTGCTCTGATCTACTGATGTCATCTGCATTGTCAAACCCCCATAGCTCGGCTCCATACAGAGCTGAGCTAACTGTCTTAGCTTCATAGACTACGAGGGCCGGGGCAACTGGCCTACTAGAGGAGGAGAGATGTTCTTTGCTTAGTGCCCGACCACACGTTTGTGGTTCATAAGCATTTTGGTTAAATGGGGCCTCCAGAGTATTTTATCTGAGAGTCGGATGCCAAGATAATCAAAGGTACTGACTCTCTCCAAGAGGGTGCCATTCAACGTAAAGTTGCTCCTAAAGGATTTGTGGGGTTGAATACCATGAGCTTTGTTTTTGAGGTGTTGATGACTAAACCCCGAGAATCACAGAAAGATTGATATCTGTTCATTAATTTTTGTAGCCCTACTGAGGTCTTTGACACCAGCAAGGTGTTGTCAGCAAATAGGAGGGTAGGCACTTTGTCACCCGCCAGGATTGGGGCATCAGCAGGATCTTCTTGAAGGGAACTCACCACCCCATTCACAGATAAGGAGAACACGGTGGGGGCCATGACGCAACCCTGGTGGCCTCTCCTGCCAACAGGGATCTGTTACGTCAACTGGCCTTGGGTCCCCCATCTCACCTAAGCATAGTTTCCCTCATGAAGGCGGATCAGTAGCTAAAGGATTAGGGGAGGGATGCCCATATCTTTAAGGGTATGCCACAGCCTGATCCTAGGTACTAGATCAAAGGCGGTCTTTGAGTCAATGAATGCAAGGTGAAGACTGCCCTTGCCAATTACCATGACTTTCCAGTATATAAGGAGTAGCCTAAATACCCGGTCGATCGTTCCAGTACTGGCCCTAAAGCCAGCCTGGTATTGGGAGAGGATATCTTCCTCTTCAGACCACGTTTGGATTCTCTGTAAGAGCACCCTACCTAGCACCTTTTGCATTGTGTCAATCAGACTTATTGGCCTGTAATTTGAGGGGTCTTCTCTGGCACCCTTTTTGTAGATCGGGACCACCTCTGCGCCTTTCCAGGATTCTGGCACTGGGCCACCGCCGACTAAAGCATTGATCAGTAGCTGGATGTACTGTCACCAACTTCTGGGGTCAGCAAGAAATTCGTTTCCTGGGAGGCCGTCTGGTCTGGGAGCTTTGGCAGGGACTATCTTCTTTATTGCTGCTTCTATTTCGACAAAAGAGAAGGGTTTGCTAGCATTCCCTGCTGGAGGGATGTCTATGGGGCTGCATGGCTCCTCCAGACGTCCGTTCTCTGTAGCGGAATACAGTTTCCCAAAATGGTCATGCCAATCTTGTCTTGTGATGTGATTTGGAGAGGTTCCTAATTCTCTATAGTTGCTCCGGCTCACTGGTGTCCAAAATTGGTTTGTGTTTTTTGCAAGGCTGGCATTCTTCAATTCCTTATAAAAAAAAAATGGGGGAAGTAGAGGTTCAAGGTTAGGTTCACCCTCCAACAGTACATATATCATAAACAACCTGAATTTATCAGGTAAAAGAACCTAACCTAAGAGAGAGAGAGGCGTGCTGCGACTTGCGGATTACGTAGAAGCACTAAAAGGTACAGATTATGTGTAGTGAGTGTGGGTGTCCACGTACAAGTGTACGAGATCTCCACACCCCCTCCGTTGACCATGAGGCACATTGTTGCTTCTTAACATATATTGCCTGACGTTTATTTACGTATGTATTACTTTTAACGCATGCCTATTAGTTGCAGCGTTTCACTTTTGCACCTTAATCAGGTCGACTAGAAGTGGTTTTCACACTGGGCTGGTCCCAGTGTAGCCCTGAAGAAGAGCTGGGGGAAGCTCGAAACTAGTTGACTATATGCTAGGTACACCTATCCATTATAGTTAGGGCCTTTAGCATATCACCCCGTTTTTAATCCTATTAGCTAGGAGCAAGAATAAAATGTATTTGGCCCACTAGCTGATTATTTTAATTCACTTTATCCCACTACACTACACTTTCACTTGCACTACACATAATCTGTACCTTTTAGTGCTCCTACGTAATCCGCAAGTCGCAGCACGCCTCAGCCCGTAGAGGACTGAGAGGACCCCAATGATGAAGCATGTCACCGTGGGGAAACCCTGGTGAGTGAGGGGACTCAAGAAAGAAAAAATCTTTTTCTTTCTCTCTTTTTGGTGGACTTCAGAATCCAATAGATTTCTAACACCTCTCTCTCTCTTAGGTTAGGTTCTTTTACCTGATACATTCAGGTTGTTTATGATATATTCTTCAATTCCTGCCAGTGCGATTCGCCCCACTCGATCTTTGCTTGGCGCAGGGCAGCACTATATTCCTTTCTATCTGTCTTGACCAAGGGACAATTCTTACTTCTGATTGCTAAGGCTAGGGCCTGTCTTGTGAACCTGCAATTCTTGGTGAACCATGGGTGCTGGCTTTTTTGATGCACGCACGGTTTGCTATGCTTGCTAGGTGCTTGAAAATAAGAGCTCAGTTGTTCCATTGTACGTGAGTGGATGGTAGGGACTGCTGCCTGGTCGCCTGTATCCGCGACTGCGGCCTGGAGCTCTAATGTGTTAGTGGACAGGACTTCCCGGATGCCCGCTATTTTGTTTTCTTGCAAGGAAACCTTATGCCACTTCAGGTACCTTTTGCAATTAGAGAGGACGATATCAGTAGTAGGGTTTGGGGCCCGAATTGTCTGAGGCTGACATGGTACATCCCACTGGATCTTCATAGTCATGCAGAGGGGATTGTGGTCGCTGTCGGTTGTGGTACCCACAAACATGTCAGTCATTTTACCCCAAAGTTTTCCGTCAATTAAGATGTAGTCAATGCGTGAAGGGCAGCTGACTCTATTAAAGGTGTTTGCCCCCTGGATATCCAAAGGAGTACTACCATTGGCTGCCCTTAGGCCAAGCTCTGTGGTGAGCGCGTTAAGTTGGATTGCTAGGTGGGTCCATCTTTTGACAAGGGGTATGTTGAGTGGGGGGACAGCCCATTTTCTATCATCTCCTCTAGCCCCAGCGTGTCCTCTGAGCTCAAAGGCACAATTGAAATCTCCTGCGACCAGAATTCTTGCATATGGTGAGCAACTAGATAGAGCTTGTTCTAATAGCGTAAAAGTGGGCAATGGGTTGCCCCCCCTTAGTCCCTCTGATATAGACATTAAAGAGATCTAAAATGCCCCCTCCCCAGGTGCCCTTGATGGTAAATCTCAGGATATCGGGGCTCAGGATTGGCAGCATGATGATTCGGCAGCCCAGGGCAATATTCACCCAAATAATCAGTCCCCCTGAAGGACGCCCTCTCCCCATGGTGGTAGCTGAAGAGCAGAAGCAAACATAGGCCGATTTGTATAGTGGGACCTAACTCCAAGTCTCCTGGAAGATACAGATATCTAATCCCTCTATCAGTTCATTCCAGTGAGGGAGTAGCAATTTATTTTTTAATCCTGCTACGTTCCATGATATAATCTTCAACTGAGAGGGGTTTGGGGCCAGGGCGAGATTAAGATTGCTGCTCGATTGGGATATCCCGCCTGGGTGATCTTTGGGTTAAGGGTGCTATGGTCCCTTTTTGCTACACTTCAGAAGCAGTTAAAACTTTCCGACTCTGAAATATTCCGATACATGCAGATTCGACACGCTATCACCGCAGCCATACAGAGAGGCACACCCCCCCCAGAATCCTCGCCATTAGAAGATCGTTTGCTGGACAGCTACCTTCCCCAAAATGCGATCGCCTTTACATATAAAAAACTGATCCACCACGCCCGACCCATTGGGGCACCTGCGTGAGAGCTGGGCAAGGGATGGCTTAGAATTTGATGACGAGGAGTGGCGTGAAGCGGTTGCCTCCCCTAGAAAGGTGGCGATCTCGGCACGACTGCGACTAGTTCAACTAAAGATACTCCACAGGACATATATTACGGGGCCACAGCTAGTCCATATGGGGAGGAGTGAAGAGGGTGACTGCAGACGCAGTTGTGGGCAGGTGGGAACTTTCATCCACATAGTGTGGGAATGTGATCAGATACAAAGGTATTGGCGAGCGATACATAAGGTGATTGTTAGACCTGGCACCTTGGCGTGAGTCTCCCTTCCTCTTTTTGTCGCTGTGCCTCATGTGTTTTTATGGTGTTGGCCGCTCAGCGCGCTGTGCCACTGCCAACCAGTGTCGCGGTGCGAGTGCTCCCTTGTAAATTATATATGTTGGTTGGATTCCATGATTGGATTGTTTGGTTTACTGTCAGACCCCAGTAAAGTGCGCCAGGAGCGCCAGGGCATGTAAAAGCAAACACCGCTGGTGGGCTTGCAGCACTGGTTGTGCCACCCACAGAAGCGGCCGGTAAAATATGTCTAGGATCTGCCACCGCAGAACCTGCGTGCAGTCTGGTACTGACATGCTGACTGGCATGTGCCCACACTTGCCGGTCCCTAAACCTTCCCTTAACTTAATGTTAGTCACCCCTCTGGTAGGCCCACGGGCAGGGTGCGTTGCAAGCATAAGGTAGGACAAGCCTGGATGCGTGGCATGTCCTAGTAGTGAATGACCGCCCTCTTGTTGTTCACTACTGCAAGGCTACCCTGTTCTCATAGGCCAGTATGGGCGGCCTGGATTGTTACACCCTATGATCCTAACCGACCCAGGGAACATGGTAGAAGATCGAGTTTAGTATGCCTGAACTCGGAATAATAAGGTACATCTTTTTCCAAGGTTTATTTTAATATTCCGGGTTTGCAAATGCCGCTTTTAGAAAGCTGGCCTTTGCTTGCCTAAACATTTCAGCCCGCCTCTGCGTGATGTGTATCTGATGTCTGGCTGGTATGAGTGACAGGGCTGGGGGAACCCAGATGGGCAGGGCTAGGTAGCCTGGGGGTGAATAGGACGATCGACAGGTAGATGGGTGGGAGGAGTGCTCCTAGGCTCTGAATAGGACAGTGCTCTGCCACCTCAATGCCGGCTCCGCCCCCTGTGGAGCGGCTGAGGACTCTGCCCTGCACTCTGAAAGAAGAAGCCTGCATCGCGTAAACAAAGTGCTCAGAAACCGGACTGGACTAGGCAAAGGACCCCCTGGCCTGGGAGAACAAAAGATTTGCTGTATAAATGGAGGAGCCCTGCTCCTAAGAAACTAGATCTGCTTTCGACCAAGAAGAATCTCTGCCTGAGGAGGAGGCACCGGGAAAGCTGTAGGAGGAAGACTGTCCCTATCCTGGGGGATTGGCCTGCAGTGGTGACCTTGCTACCAAAGGGGAGAAGAGAAACTGTTGCTGAAGACTTTGCTTTATTTTTACTTTCAAGACTTGGGCTTTCCAAAACGATCTCCAAGGGCTTGGAACTGAGCTTGCCCCCTGAACTGAGCCCCAGGACCATTGGGCTCTACCTGATCTTCACTCGCCTGCCGCTGGACTGTGGTGTCCTTTCCCTCGCCGGAGCTGTGACCCTCGTGCCCCAGTCCCTCCCTGAGCCGTGACCAGGACTGCTTAGCCGCCCCCGCCTTGGGAAGAGCCTCGCTCGATCGGAGCCGCTCCCCCTACGCTGTGCTGGGCTGCCCCTGTCACCTCGCTCGCCGGAGGCTCGCTGTGCACCTTCACCCTCCCGCCGGAATCGGCGTTGTGAGCATCTCCAAGCCTCGGACGGCCCGGACGTAACCTGCGTGCCCCGCTGCCCCGCTTTGTTCACCTGCCACCTGCAACACCCCGCTCTTGTCGTGAGCCTGAAGACCAGACCCCCATCGTGAAGTGTGGGAGCCCCGGACGCCACCTCGCCCTTCTGTCGAAGAGCCGCTGAAATCCCGCACCCGCCTTTGCGTCAAGAAACAAGGTACTGTACTTACGAACTCGACCGCGAGCTCGCATCGGATCCAGGGTCCGCAACGTTCTGATTTCCCTGTCATCTGCCGTGTGCTTCCCGGTCGCCGCCTCAGCACGAAGTGCGCTGAGGCCTACAGTTACCTTGTGCCCGCCTAAAGAACTTTCCGTAACAAAGAGACTTTACGGTATTCCTAAGAATTGTGGCCCCATCCGTTCATCGTTACTGGGCTTTGTATTTGAATCTGCTGAAACTACATAAAAGCTTATTTTTATATACTACCTGATTGGTGTACGTTTGTGGTGCATGCAAGGGGTTTACTGTATGTGTAATTGCATTTGCTTAACCGTGTACGCCTGAGACTTAGCCTAGACTGCTCGCGCCATGCACCTAGAGGGTGAGCAGGGGTTATTCTGGGGAGTCCTCCTTCACACTGACAAGAAGTAAAGGGTCCCTGCTTGTTGTGGGTACACACCTGCGCCAACCAGAGCCCCCTCATTTCTAACATTGGTGGCAGCGGTGAGGATTTACGGATTTGCATTTGTGGTTTGCGTGTAGTGAATCACTGATCACCACGTAGTGAGAGCAGACCAGTAACACAGCCACAAGACTAGCAATTGTTTTTGTTTTGCCAAGAATCTCCGTTGTTAAAGCCATGCCTGGTTCACTTCCCGCCGGAAGGGCAGCTTCTATAATCTCTGGATTTGAGGACATAGATTGGGAAGAAAGCGCACTTCAGGATCATACCAATGAAGAGTTGAGAGGTTTTTGCTCCAAGTTCAGAATTGCCCAAACTGGATTGAAAAAGAAGGACCAACTCGTGAAGGCGCTGAGGGCCTGGTATGAGTCAAAGGCACCAGAGAATCAGGTGGAAATGGTTCCACCAGAAAGTGTCCATGAATTTGGTAGAGGCCTGTCGCCCGAAGAGTTGGCAGACAGGGCAGCAACCCGGGCACACGAAGTGGAGATGGCAAAACTTCATGGGCAGATGGATATGGAAAAACAAAGATTAGCCATGGAAGAAAATAAACTACAATTAGAGCATGACATGAAGCTGAGGGAGCTGGAGCTGAAAGCAAAAAGTTTGGAGCTTAATCCCTCTGGTGGCAGCACACCGCCAGCACCGGCGGAACCAAGAGTTTATATTTCCAAGGATGTAGTGAAGGAGTTCTTCAAGAATGACGACATCGGGCAGTGGTTCAGAGCCTACGAGGTAGCCATGTCTTCCCACTGGGTCCCTGAGAGAGATTGGGGAGCGGGGTTGTGGGGACGGTTCCTGAGTGAAGGGCGGGACACACTGTTAGATTTACCTGCTGATGTTCATAATTCTTATGCCCATATGAAGGAAGCATTGATGGCTAGGTATGGGTTGACCCCTGAGTTATATAGACAGAGGTTCAGGGGTTGCACTAAGATTCCCAATAGTATGTATGTGGAGTATGTGACTTTCTTTTGCAGAGCGCTGGATGGTTGGGTAAAGGGTAGTAAGGTAAATGATTATCAAGGGCTTCTTGATTTAATGGCATGGGAGCACTTGTCCAGTAATTGTTTTCCTGAGCTACGCCAGCACCTGATAGATAGTAGGCTGACTAACCCGAGGAAGCTTGCTGAGGAGGCGGACCGCTGGGTCAGTACCAGGGTCCACAAGGGTACCGTGGGAGATTCCGCCAAAGGTGGGCAGGGTCCCCAGCAGAAGAGTGGGGGGGACAGGGGTAAACAGAAGCAGTTCCCAAAAGGGCCCCAAAGTAGTCCCCAAGGGAACCAAGGGAAGGGTTCTCAGCCTCCCCCACCCCAGAAACCGACCGGGGCCCCAACAGGTCCTCCTGTTCAGAAGGGGCCCGTCAGATGTTACAGGTGTAACAATTTGGGGCATTTTGCCACTGATGTAAAGTGTCCACTGTTTGGTAAACCAGCACCCACTGATGCTCCACCCCGGCAGGTGACTAGTGTAGCCTTGGGGGAGGAGAGGGATGTCCAAGGTGGGTGGGGTCCCGCAGAGATGTCCCTGGTCTCGCTAGGAGACCGTGAAGTGGTCCCTCCAACCCAGCTGCCTGAGAACACTAAGAAGTACAGGCAGTGGGTGACCATAAATGGCCATAGAGTGGAAGCTCTCAGAGATACAGGAGCCAGTGTGACAGCTGTCAGGTGTCACCTGGTGTCTCAGGAGCAGGTGGTCCCCAATGCATTCTATCCCGTTGTTGCCGCTGACAACACCGAGAGGCACTGCAAGGTGGCTCAGGTTCCCTTTGAGTGGGGGGGGGGTCTCTGGTACTCTTCAGGTAGCTGTGAGGCCCGCCATGCCTGTAGACTGTTTGTTAGGGAACGATTTGGAGAGCTCACCATGGGCTAAGGTGGAGCGGAGTGCTCACCTGGAGATGTTGGGTATGCCGGATTGGGCGTGTGTCACCACACGGTCCATGGCAGCCAGTAGAGGTACTCAAGAGGTTCTGGAGCCTGAGAGGGAGGCCCAGGAACCGGCCTCAGAGAGAAGGAGCAAGGGGCGCGGGAAGCCGGCCCCTGAAGTTCCCACGGTCCAGGAGGAAGCAGACCTTGAGGGGGATGCCCTGGAGCCTACAGGGGAACAGATAGCTGAACTGGGAGACCTGCCGGAGCTGACCCATTGGCAGCAGGAAGGAGGTCCCACCAGGGAGGACTTTTGTAAGGCGCAGAAGGAGTGCCCTTCTCTCGTGGGTATGCGGCAGCAGGCTGCAGACCAGGCCGCAGGTGATCAGTCAGGATCACATTTCGTTTACTGGGAGAACGACCTCCTATATACCGAGCCTAAGGTTGCTGAGCCTGGGTCAGCCCGTGCGCTGGTGGAACCCCAGGACTTCAGAGCCTTCCTACTGGGGCTGGCTCACGATGTGCCATTGGCAGGGCATTTGGGGCAGCACAAGACCTTTGAAAGGCTTGTCACCCACTTTTATTGGCCTCAAATGCGCAGGAGTTCAGATACTCACTGCAGGACATGCCAGACTTGCCAGGCAAGTGGAAAGAGTGGAAGGAAGCAGAAGGCTCCACTCCAGCCATTCCCTGTGGTCGGTACCCCATTCCAGCGAGTGGGGATTGACATTGTAGGGCCACTGGACCCCAGGACAGCGATGGGCAATAAGTTCATCCTGGTCCTGGTGGACCATGCCACCCGGTACCCGGAAGCCATTCCTCTGAGGACAGTGACGGCCCCCGTGGTGGGACGTGCACTGATGGGAATTTTCTCCCGAGTGGGATTCCCTCTAGAGGTGGTGTCTGACCGAGGTACCAATTTCATGTCCAAGTACATGAAATCTCTTTGGCAAGAGTGTGGTGTAACCTACAAGTTCACCACACCTTACCACCCCCAAGGAAACGGGTTGGTTGAGAGATTCAACCGAACCCTCAAAGGCATGATAATGGGCCTAGAAGGACCCATGAGGCGTAAGTGGGATGTCCTCTTACCATGCCTTCTCTTCGCTTACCGTGAGGTGCCACAGAAGTCTCTGGGGTTCAGTCCCTTTGAGCTTCTGTATAGTCACCCAGTCAGAGGACCTCTAAGTCTGGTCAAAGAAGGCTGGGAGCAATCTCCCAGGAAACCTCCCCAGAATGTATATAGTTACATGCTGGCCTTCAGGAATCAGACTAGGCGATTCAGGCAACTTGCTGAGGCAAATCTGGAAGCCAGCCAGGAGGAGATGAAGCGGTGGTACGACCAGAATGCCACTCTGGTAGAGCTTCAGCCTGGACAGAAGGTATGGGTCTTGGCCCCCGTGGAGCCGTGTGTGCTCCAGGATAAGTGGACCGGTCCCTTTGAGGTGGTGGAGCGCAAGAGTCCTGTTACCTACGTGGTGGACCTGAAGTCTCCTAGGAACCCCTTAAGGGTCCTACATGTCAACCGCCTCAAGCCCCACTTGGAGAGGTCCCAAGTGGGCATGCTCTTGGCAACAGATGCTGGAATGGAAGAGGAGACCGAACCTCTTCCTGACCTCCTGACAGCCAAGGAGCAAGATGGGTCAGTGGATGGTGTCATCCTCTCTTCCGCCCTGACCCCTGAGCAACAGAATGATTGTCGCCAGTTGCTGGGACAATTTTCTGATCTGTTTTCCCTGTTCCCTGGTGTCACTGATTGGTGCGTCCATGAGGTGGACACTGGGGATAGTCCACCTGTGCGGCACAAGGCCTACAGGGTGACTGACAGGGTGAGGACATGCATCAAGGAGGAGGTCTCCAAGATGTTTGCACTCGGGGTAATTGAGTCGTCCAGCAGTCCTTGGGCCAGCCCAGTGGTCTTGGTCCCAAAGGCTGCAGCGCCGGGAGCCACACCCGAACTCCGGTTCTGTGTGGACTACAGAGGACTCAATTCAGTCACTAGGACTGACGCACACCCCATTCCCAGAGCTGATGAGCTCATCGATCGGCTAGGGGCTGCCAACTACCTCAGCACGTTTGATTTAACGTCTGGGTATTGGCAGATCGCCTTGACCGAGGGGGCCAAAGAGAGGTCAGCATTTTCCACCCCAGATGGGCACTACCAGTTCCGGGTTATGCCCTTTGGGATGAAAAATGCCCCTGCCACCTCCCAGAGATTGGTCAACCAGGTGTTGGCTGGGCTGGATTAGTTCAGTGCAGCCTACCTGGATGACATCGCCGTGTTCAGCTCCACTTGGGAAGAACACCTGCGGCACCTCTGGGAAGTGTTGATGGCGCTGCGCAAGGCAGGCCTCACGATCAAGGCGAGTAAGTGCCAGATCGGGCAGGGTTCTGTGGTGTACTTGGGACACCAAGTTGGGAGTGGCCAGGTGGCACCCCTTCAGCCCAAGATAGAAACCATCCTGAATTGGGAGGCGCCCAAAACCCAGACAGAGGTGAGAGCCTTCCTAGGTCTCACCCGGTACTACAGGAGGTTTGTCAAGGGGTATGGCAACATGGTTGCCCCCTTGACAGCGCTGACTTCGAAGAAGCAGCCCAGGAAAGTGATTTGGACTGACACCTGTCAGAAAGCTTTTGAGGCCTTGAAAACTGCTATGTGTACGGCGCCCGTGCTCTTGGCTCACCAACTTCTCCAAAGAGTTTATCGTTCAGACAGACGCTTCAGAGCATGGTGTGGGGGCTGTTCTTTCACAGATTAATGAGGAGGGCCTAGATCAACCCGTAGCCTTTCTTAGCAGGAGGTTACTTCCACGGGAACAGAGGTGGAGTGCTATTGAGCGTGAGGCATTTGCTGTGGTCTGGGCGCTGAAGAAGCTAAGACCCTACCTGTTTGGGTCTCACTTCCGGGTTCAGACGGACCACAGGCCCCTCAGATGGTTGATGCATATGAGGGGTGAGAATCCGAAGCTGTTGAGGTGGTCCATTTCCCTACAGGGTATGGATTTCACGGTGGAACATCGCCCTGGTACAGATCACGCCAATGCTGACGGTCTGTCCAGATTTTTCCGCCTTAGTGATGAGGAACTCCCTGGGGTAGGGTAGTTCTCCCCACTTTTCAGCCGGAGAGGACACGTGTTAGACCTGGCACCTTGGCGTGAGTCTCCCTTCCTCTTTTTGTCGCTGTGCCTCATGTGTTTTTATGGTGTTGGCCGCTCAGCGCGCTGTGCCACTGCCAACCAGTGTCGCGGTGCGAGTGCTCCCTTGTAAATTATATATGTTGGTTGGATTCCATGATTGGATTGTTTGGTTTACTGTCAGACCCCAGTAAAGTGCGCCAGGAGCGCCAGGGCATGTAAAAGCAAACACCGCTGGTGGGCTTGCAGCACTGGTTGTGCCACCCACAGAAGCGGCCGGTAAAATATGTCTAGGATCTGCCACCGCAGAACCTGCGTGCAGTCTGGTACTGACATGCTGACTGGCAAGTGCCCACACTTGCCGGTCCCTAAACCTTCCCTTAACTTCATGTTAGTCACCCCTCTGGTAGGCCCACGGGCAGGGTGCGTTGCAAGCATAAGGTAGGACAAGCCTGGATGCGTGGCATGTCCTAGTAGTGAATGACCGCCCTCTTGTTGTTCTCTACTGCAAGGCTACCCTGTTCTCATAGGCCAGTATGGGCGGCCTGGATTGTTACACCCTATGATCCTAACCGACCCAGGGATCATGGTAGAAGATCGCGTTTAGTATGCCTGAACTCGGAATAATAAGGTACATCTTTTTCCAAGGTTTATTTTAATAGTCCGGGTTTGCAAATGCCGCTTTTAGAAAGCTGGCCTTTGCTTGCCTAAACATTTCAGCCCGCCTCTGCGTGATGTGTATCTGATGTCTGGCTGGTATGAGTGACAGGGCTGGGGGAACCCAGATGGGCAGGGCTAGGTAGCCTGGGGGTGAATAGGACGATCGACAGGTAGATGGGTGGGAGGAGTGCTCCTAGGCTCTGAATAGGACAGTGCTCTGCCACCTCAATGCCGGCTCCGCCCCCTGTGGAGCGTCTGAGGACTCTGCCCTGCACTCTGAAAGAAGAAGCCTGCATCGCGTAAACAAAGTGCTCAGAAACCGGACTGGACTAGGCAAATGACCCCCTGGCCTGGGAGAACAAAAGATTTGCTGTATAAATGGAGGAGCCCTGCTCCTAAGAAACTAGATCTGCTTTTGACCAAGAAGAATCTCTGCCTGAGGAGGAGGCACCGGGAAAGCTTTAGGAGGAAGACTGTCCCTATCCTGGGGGATTGGCCTGCAGTGGTGACCTTGCTACCAAAGGGGAGAAGAGAAACTGTTGCTGAAGACTTTGCTTTATTTTTACTTTCAAGACTTGTGCTTTCCAAAATGATCTCCAAGGGCTTGGAACTGAGCTTGCCCCCTGAACTGAGCCCCAGGACCATTGGGCTCTACCTGATCGTCACTCGCCTGCCGCTGGACTGTGGTGTCCTTTCCCTCGCCGGAGCTGTGACCCTCGTGCCCCAGTCCCTCCCTGAGCCGTGACCAGGCCTGCTTAGCCGCCCCCGCCTTGGGAAGAGCCTCGCTCGATCGGAGCCGCTCCCCCTACGCTGTGCTGGGCTGCCCCTGTCACCTCGCTCGCCGGAGGCTCGCTGTGCACCTTCACCCTCCCGCCGTAATCGGTGTTGTGAGCATCTCCAAGCCTCGGACGGCCCGGACGTAACCTGCGTGCCCGGCTGCCCCGCTTTGTTCACCCGCCACCTGCAACACCCCGCTCTTGTCGTGAGCCTGAAGACCAGACCCCCATCGTGAAGTGTGGGAGCCCCGGACGCCGCCTCGCCCTTCTGTCGAAGAGCCGCTGAAATCCCGCACCCGCCTTTGCGTCAAGAAACAAGGTACTGTACTTACGAACTCGACCGCGAGTTCGCATCGGATCCAGGGTCCGCAACGTTCTGATTTCCCTGTCATCTGCCGTGTGCTTCCCGGTCGCCGCCTCAGCACGAAGTGCGCTGAGGCCTACAGTTACCTTGTGCCCGCCTAAAGAACTTTCCGTAACAAAGAGACTTTACCGTATTCCTAAGAATTGTGGCCCCATCCGTTCATCGTTACTGGGCCTTGTATTTGAATCTGCTGAAACTACATAAAAGCTTATTTTTATATACGACCTGATTGGTGTATGTTTGTGGTGCATGCAAGGGGTTTACTGTATGTGTAATTGCATTTGCTTAACCGTTTACGCCTGAGACTGAGCCTAGACTGCTCGCGCCACGCACCTAGAGGGTGAGCAGGGGTTATTCTGGGGAGTCATCCTTCGCCCTGACAAGAAGTAAAGGGTCCCTGCTTGTTGTGGGTACACACCTGCGCCAACCAGAGCCCCCTCATTTCTAACAGTGATGGAGAATGTACTACATAAAACCATTCGTCCTGAGGCCAAACGATGTCTTTGTAACATTTGGGGTCCCACTGACTTAACGAATATGGAGAGGCTCTGGGCTACACTGGGGGCTATGGTGGCCAAACGAGATATAGCCCAGCAGTGGGGAGCAGCTGCTCCACCTACCCTGGCCTCATGGAAGAGGAGTCTCGATTGGTGTATGCTTAGGGAGAAGACTGTATGTAGCATGAGGATGCCCCAGGAAGTGGTCTGTGGTGTGGGCTGGGTGGAACGACTATAGGGGAGGAATTTGTGTGGCACCTGTGCAGTCCTCGGAGGAGGAATTGCTACCCCTTTGACGCAGCTCAAGAGATTATTTGTCATTATTTCCACCATGTATATTTCTTTGCTGCTGTCATCATTGTGTTGTCTCCATGTGACTGTGTCACTGCCGATTGATTTTGTTTATTGTCTTATAAAACAATAAAAAGATGTTTAAATTTTTTTTTTTTTTAAAGATTGCTTCTCGATGTTTGTTGGCTTGGCGAAAGTAGAGGATAGGGCATTGTGGTGGAACCTGGAGGTATACAAAGTCCTGCATCCTGAGTCCTCTGAGCAGTATCGAGGTGGTTGCTTCATCCCTGTGTTATCTATCTGTAGTTCGTGTTCACCGAGGAGGAAAGAATTTGTGAGGGCTGCACTTGATGCTTAGGGGAGTAGTGCTTTGATCCTTGTGTGGATGAAGATCATATTGTAGTCAATCGACTGCTTCTAAGGATGTCAATCCCTCTAGGGTAGCAGGTGTCCCACCACCTGTGATTGTTTGTGCTCGTCTGAACTATATGGATGAAGTGAGAGGGGGGCAGGTTCGATACTCCAATGCAAGAAGATTCTCTGCCAGATCGGCGGTGGACAAAGTAAGTTCAATGCAATCGTGAGATGGTGCAGGGGACGAGCATCTTCGGGCCCTAATGATGTCGTCACATTCCCTTTCGAGAGTGCTTATAGAACATTGTAGTAATGGTAGGAATAATGGGTGCGCGACGGGGGGCTAGTAGGGTTGGGAAGAGGTTGGCCATCAGTGCGGGAGGCTGTTGGTTCCGCAATTAAGATACCCTCTCACCCACTAATGAGGGTGTCTATTCTATTGAGCACACAATTGCTAGCTGCGTGTTTGTGGGATTTCCTTGCCTTTTTCCCCTTGCCTGACCCGCTGTCATTACTGCTTCCTGCCCCTGTTCCCTCCATGACTTTCCGTGTTCCCATAGTTTAACCAAGTTAAAGTGGTTTGAGCAGTTCACAAATGGTAGCCCACAGAGATTGTTTTAGCCCAAACACCTGTTGATTATAAAGGCGTAATGGGTTGGTAAGTCTTAGAACCGAGACACAAAGTTCAGATGAATTAGTTCTTTTACAGCGTCTATCGCTCTGCACTGATCCTCCTCAAATGTGGCGAAAGTTAGCACAGTACCTTATCGAGTTGCTGGGAGGCTGTAACGAACGGAGACACAGTCCAGGGGTGAGATGAAAGAGGGGTGGCCCTGCCTCTTCCTGGCAATGACGGGCCCGCCCTTGGCCCGGGCACGTACCGCATGCGTCCTGCGCTGCGGGGGCTTGCCGGTGCTTAAATGCGCCTCCAGGCGCTGACGCGTGACGAGGCAGACGAGGGAGCAAAGGAGCCTGGGAGATGGAGTCCTGCAGACCCGCTGCAGCTGGCTCTCTGCCCCCGGTGCAGTCAAGCTGTGCGTCCCGCGCTGCAGGGGCTTGCCGGTGCTTAAATGCGCCTCCAGGCGCTGGCGAGTGAAGAGGCTGACAAGGGAGCAAAGGAGCCTGGGAGATGGAGGGATAATCGTTTTATTTTTAAAAAGCTGGTTCAGCCAGCATGTACAGGGAGGGGTAGGGCCGGGGCATGGGAGTGGGGTAGTAGGAGGAGTGGTATGTGCACTTTGTGTTTGGCCAGCTGTCTCAGGCCGACCAAAACACACACACGCAGAAACCCCACTGACTGGGGCATTGTATACCCACTGGAGGGAAAACCATTGTAAAGACTACACATACCAGCCTGCTTTGCAATTAAAAAAAATAACCACTAGAGGGAAATAAAAGGCAGATATTGGTGAAAGGTTTGTGTGGTCTGCAGTAACGTAATGCCGCAAACAAGCCCGAGATGAAGGACAATGGCTGTAAAAAAAACATAGGGCGAGAGGAAGCGCAGATGTATCTGCCAGGACAATAATGGGAATATATATATGTATATATATATCTATATTCACTGAAAAAACCATAGGTTTCACACACGTTATAGTTAGGAATTAGTATTTAAAAAACCTTGCAAATTCACTTAAAAAACCATAGGTTTCACACATGTTATAGTTAGCTGGACATTTCACTCGTGAAAAACCATTGAAATTCTCCCGTTATAGTTAGTGCAGGCAACTATAACTCACGTGCCCGCAATCCTCTGCTGATGACGTCAGATATTACATCACTGTATTTAGACACTTATTTACCCATGTCTTCTTCCATTAATTTTTAGCTATACATATATTACAAATATTTTTTTTTCAGAAAGACACATATGTCATCAGTGATATAATATCTGACGTCATCAGCAGAGGATTGCGGTCGCGTGAGTTATAGTTGCCTGCACTAACTATAACGGGGGAATTTCAATGGTTTTTCACAAGTGAAATGTCCAGCTAACTATAACATGTGTGAAACCTATGTTTTTTTAAGTGAATTTGCAAGGTTTTTTAAATGCTAATTTCTAACTATAACGTGTGTGAAACCTATGGTTTTTTCAGTGAATTTGTACGTTTTTTTAAATGCTAAGTTATGTATTTTTTATTGTATTTTAAGGTTTTTCACCGTGCGCGTACAGTACGCGCACGGTGCGCTTCGCGCACCGTGCGCGCACTGCGCGCCCACGTTACGCAGTTCGTGGAATGTTTCCGTTTCTACCGTACGCGCACGCTACACGTACTCCGCGATTTTTCGCAAAAAAATTAAAGGAAATTTTGGCCCTTGGGGGTCCTTCTGGGACCCCCTGACAAAGGCTAGGGGGTCAGGAACTGTCCACCCTGCCCCCTTTTCACGTTCTCCACCTTTGTTTTTCACCCCCTCAGACTGCGAGAGACAAAATGGCGGCCGACACTTCCTGGTTTCGACCGATTCGAATGTTTACTAAGATCTAACAACCAATCAGAATCGCGCTCGCGCACGGCAGCGTGCGCGTACGGTAAGTTTTACCGTACGCGCACGGTGCGCGCTTATAGATATATATATGCTTTTAAATGCTATTTTCTCAGGAAATACTGAACAGATTTACACCAGACCTGCAAAAGGCACATCCCTGACCTGAGGACTACCTCTCTGCCAAATTTCAAGTAATTCTGTTCAGCCGTTCGGGCTGTAGCTTGGACTAAAGGTCCTATGGAAAAATGCATGGGGAAAACGCGTTTTGGGACCCCACTTTTTCTCAGCCCCCGCTTGACGAATCCCCCGAGACTTTCAGGGAAGGAGCGGAGCGGAGCGCCCCACCTATTTTGAAAATTTCGCGAGGATTCGTCAATCGGCGCCAAAGTTATTCCAAATAGAATGTTGCGGATTTCCTATGGAAACACGATCCTAACTATAACTATCTACTGGCGACCGCCAGTAGATAATATATATATATATATATATCCGACAATAGCTGGTGCATGGAAGACGTAGTCGACATCCAGAGTTCCAATAAACACTCGCTGACACGGACCTGTGATAAGTGCTTGATTTAATTAAATCGTGAGGCTGCCGTCATAACGTTTCAGCTCCGTGGAGCCTTGATCACATGACAACGTCAGTACATAACAAAGACCAATAAATAGCCAGAATTCAGGGTTCAAAGTGCATCAGTTGATACCAGGTGACTAGCGTTTTTCATAGAAATAAAGAAAACACTATTACATTAACATGTTTAAGTCCATAATAACGCAAAATGGCTCAATCCCCATAAAAAGAATAGAATATGAGCATGTGCAAATTGTCGCAATATTACATAATAATAAATATATAAGACAATAAATAGATAAATAGGTTTTAAAAGATAATTTAAAACATATACAATCTATTAAAATTCATTGCTTGAATAACCCCCGTATTGGTGAAAGTGTTTTCAACAATTATGGCTTAAATGCCTAAACGTATAATGCCTCTAGTCCCAACTGTAGGCGGACTATTTAGACCATATAAAAATAATAATTTATATAATAGTATGGTCTTGATATTTGGCATGAATGCCAATTATATCCTAAGGCTGAAAATGTAAACTTACAAATAAGCGTAAGTCGGGGCTAACCTGTCACTGTTGCAATGGGGAAGAGCCTTGTGTAAATAGATCCAATCAAATCTACTACACATGTGTGTCAGACGGTCTCACTTGGTATACTTCAGGGCTGAACTGGTATCGTAGGTAAAACAAAAAATGTGTGTGTGCACAAGTGGTGAAGAAATTAGTTCGAAAACGTGACCAAACAAGATGTGCCTCATCCAACGATTTTATGTGTCTATAGATAGTTGGATTAGAATCACTAAAGATAACTGATAATAAGTGAAAAATAGAGCTAAAAGCACAAGGAAAATCATGATCGTAGATCTTAATAAAACTCATAGATAAAATGATCACATGGCATTTCAGAGTACAATGTAGCAAATCTAAGATCAGTAAAAAGTTGCAGCTGGTAGTGACATAAAATCTGCAATAATATTAAATATTAAATATCCAATATAAAATATTAAATATTAAACATTAAACATTAAAAAGATCATCATAAGTCATCACGATATAAAATTACGGTAAGCAGGTATAAAGGTCCTCAGTTGTGTTGAGCCCCTTGGGGTGTTTGGTATCGAGGCGTAGTATGTATTGGGTTTCTAATCTGCGTAGTTTAGCCTCCCTATTGCCACCCCTTCTGCTTGCATTAATCGCATCAATGACGTAAAAACTGAGTTGGCGACTGTCACAATTATGGGTCTCCCTGAAATGTCTTGCCACTGGGTATGTGTTATCTTGATTATTAATTGCCCTCAGGTGTTGGAGGATGCGTTTATGCACTGGTAGCTTGGTGCTTCCAACGTACCTTAACGGACATGGGCAAGTTAGGATATAGACTGCGAATTCCGTTTTACATGTAAGAAGTTTGGTGATCAGATGATCCCTGTCACTAAATCCATCATGATAACTTTTTGTGTTGACACCTTGGAGACAGGACTTACATGTTTTGCATTTGTAAAACCCTGAATTAGACTGAAGCCAAGAAGTTTTTTCAATGATTTCTGGGTTTGTGTCAACAAGCAAATCTCTCATTGAGGGGGCTCTGCTAAAAGTGAGTGATGCCCGTGCAGGTAGAGACGCACCAATGACTGGGTCATTGAGCACTATGGGCCAATTACTGTTGATGATCTTGTAGATGTCCCTATGTTGCTTACTATATCCTGTAATGACCCTGAATGTGTTCTGTTTTACTTCATCAGGAATGTGCATTGGGATTGCAATCAAAGAAATACCCTTTCAGGCATAGAGTGACGAATAAATTATGCAAAAAAGAAGCAGAGAACTCTGGGTAGTTCTCAAGTTTAGGTGGAAAGCAGCTCCTGTATGGAGCACTCTCAACACCAGCGACACTCTAGATCTGCTCACCTCAAATGTCTGTTTTTCTATCAAAATCTTTAAGCACAGGATTAGCACAGTGCCATCCACGCCGAGATAGAAAAAGACAAAGTCTTTTGCCATTTGTACAGCAAAGTCTTTAAGCATAGGACTAGCACAGTGCTGTCCTTGCCGAGCTGTAAAATGACAAAAGCCAATTACCACTCCAGACACAGTATTACAGCTTTGAATTGGTAAAATACCAATCAAGCCAACCTGAAATGAGTAAAAGCTTTTGTCATTGTACAGCTTGGCAAGGACAGCACTGTGCTAGTCCTATGCTTAAAGATTTTGATAGAAAAACAGACATTTGAGGTGAGCAGATCTGGAAAAGAAACTTGAAGTTGGTGGTAATTACCGATTTCTTAAGAAGCCCTCAAGTTTAGTCATCTGAAACAGAGTATAGAATCAGTAATGGCAGAGTACATACAACTGAACACGCGTAATTCCGTTTCGCCCTTGTGCACCCAGGCTGCTGCACCCCATCGACTCCCGCCGCCCAGAGGTGTCTGTCCGCCCTGCGCACTCAGGCTGCTGCACCCCATTGACTCCTGCCGCCCAGAGGTGTCTGCCCACCTCTGCACACCCAGGCTGCTGTACCCCATCCACTCCCACTGCCCAGAGGTGTCTGCCGGCTGCTGTGCACCCAGGCTGCTGCACTCCATCCACTCCCAGTGCACGGAGGTGACTGCCACTTCCTGCGCACCCAGACTGCTGCACCCCATTCAATCCCACTGCCTAGAGGTGTCTGCCCGCTCCTGTGCACCCAGGCTGCTGCACCCCATCCACTCCCACTGCTCGGAGGTTTCTGCCCGCTCTTGTGCACCCAGGCTGCTGCACACTATCCACTCCCACTGCCCGGAGGTGAGTGCCCGCTGCTGCGGGAACAAGCCTCTCTGCTCACCTTCCGCCACCAGCGTGTGTGTAAGAGGGTCCACCACGTGCCGAAGCAACCTCCTCAGCCGTTGCGTACACGCAGTGAAGCCGAGCTCACAATTCAGAGTGGGTGTTGATTGCCAGGATGGCCACGCATCATCGCAGGCTGCACACACGTTCAGCTCTGGTGGCAATAACTCAGTGGAACTGAAGTCATCGCCTCTTGGCGGGAGGTCCGTGTGGGACGGGGGGTCGTCAATCTGTGAATCACAGCCTGCTAGACAAAAAGCAAGATAAGATTGTGTGTCATGCTTCCATCAAAGGAGAGAGAGAGAGAGAAACAGTGAGAGACAGGACGAGAGAGAGAGAGAGAAAGAAAGCAAGAGTGAGAGGAAGACAGAGAGAAAGAGAGAAAGAGTGAGAGAGAGAAAAAGAGAGAAACAGTGAGATAGAGGAAGAGAGAGAGAAAGAGAGAAACAGTGTGTGAAAGAGGAAGAGAGAAACAGAGGAAGAGTGAGAGGGAGAGAAAGAGAGAGAGAAAGACAGAGAGAAAGAGTTAAAGAGAGAGGGAGAGTGAGAGAAAGAGAGAAACACTGTGAGAGAGAGGAAGAGAGAGAGAAAGAGTGTGAGGGAGAGAAAGAAAGAGACGGAGAGGGACAGTGAGTGCCCACACTGTGGACAAAACCCTCACAACTCACCTTTCCACCACCGGTGTGTCTCCAACCACGTGCCGGAACATAGTGGAGCTCTCAAGCTCACTCATCTGAAACATAGTACAGAATCAGTAATAGAAGAGTATATACGACTGCGCACGCCTAAATCGCTGTCCCCCCTTTAGCATCCAGGCTGTTGCACCCCATCCACTTCCACTGCCCAGAGGTGTCTGCCCGCCGCTGCGCACCCAGGCTGCTGCACCCCTTCCACTCCCGCCACCCAAAGGTGTCTGTCCACCCCTGCGCATCCAGGCCTCACTGCTCACCTTTCCACAGACAGGGCACCCTCCACATCATGCAGCCCCACTCCGCAGGCCACCAGGTCTCACATTTGGTGCTGCGTCTTGATTTTACCATGGCAGAGGACATACCAGTGCACCCGCCATCATCGCAGGTTGCACACTCGCTCTGCCCTTGCGGTGCCACTAACTCTGTGACCAGTGAGGCCACGCCATGTGGCGGTAGGCCCCCACTGTTCGATGGCTCAGTGGCTCAGGCCTACACTGCGGTCCAGCAGGACACATAAAACCTGACCTGTCCGGACCACCGGGACGGGGCATTATTGCAGGCTGCACAACCTCTCAGCGCTTACAGTGCCCCTATCTCAGTGCACCGAAAGTCACCGTCCCGTGGCGGTGTGCCTGTGCCGACCGCAGTGCATCCGGTGCCACCAAGTCTGAAATGGAAATGGAAATGGCGTGGAGCACGTGCGCCCGGTCCTTTTAATTGGCAGGGTCATGTGTCCTGTGACACCTGTGCTTGATGGGTGTGGTGTGGGTGTAAACCAGCCGTCAGGGAGTGGCTGTGGTGTACTGACAACTAGACCTGTGAGCAGCAGATCACTAAAATGAAAATCTGGACCATGTAGCGTTGTTATCCCTCCCTGTATGAGTAAGCGGATTGGGCTGGCCTGGCGTATGCCAGACCTGCGTAAGGCAGTGAACAATGACTCCAGAGCTCTGGGCGTGGTTCCGTCCTGGGCTGTATGAGGAATCAACTGATGTGGGTGTCCCTGTTGTAGTGCTGCCGCCAACCAGGCCGCAAGCGCCAATGTGTCACCCGTGATCCAAGTCCTAAAACATGGCCAACATGGAAGGTAGGGGGAATCACTGACCCTACATTCATCCATGCTTCCACACATGAAAGATCGTGCACATGAGATATCTGTGTGGATATGAATGTTTATTGCACATTCAGTGGAGTGTTGCAGCTGTAGCAATACAGGGCCATGCAAAGCCCAAATTTCCGTTTTTGGCACATGGAGGGCAGCCAAGCTCGTGCTCGGGAGTTTAGCTCCACCAACATATGTACTTATCCAATCACTCCGCCAATTCCGAAGCACTTATAAATTCACTATACACTTTCCTTGCAGTACTCTAATGATCCAGTCTCTACCTATGTACTTATACAATGACCGAAACAAAGTTGCATAACCGAAGTTTTCCCCACTGCCAGAGGTAACATGGTTACGTGCGCTGTCCACAGCAGAATGTAATGTGGTAGGGCCCAGGGGCAGCATCATGCATACATAATGAACACACAGACACAGATGGATAGATAGATAGTAGAACTGGGTACGGGCACGTGTGCTCAGCCCCTTTTTATTACCAGGGTCACATGTCCAGTGACGTCTGTGCTGGATGCGTGTGGGGTGAGTGTAAGCCAGCCCTCAGGGAATGGTTGGTGCTGGCAACAAGTACAACAGTAATCATCAGATCTCACACAGAGATTCAATCATAACGGGTCCATGACTTGTGCTGCACTAAGTTAGGGGCACCAGATGTGAAATAATACACATAAGATTCTATCGTAAAGGGTTCATGACTTGTGGTACACTGAGGTAGGGGCAGCAGATCTGAAATCATACACAAAAGATTCTATCATAAAGGGTTCATGAGTTGTGGTGCACTGAGGAAGGGGCATCAGAAGCATTCCGTGTGTGCACAGCTAGCGATGAAGCGTGGTCCGGGAGGGCCGCACTGGTAGCAATGTCTGTTGCCTACTGGACTGCGTCATCTGCAATCACAATTTGATCTGAATTGTGAGCCCTGCAGTCCGCAATGTAGATGGAAGGCAGTAGTCAGCACAGACATCAAGGAATGCTTTTTGTTACTTCCTCTTGACAAAATCTGAGGACATAGAGCACAATTCTGTCTGCACTTAATAAATCATGTCTTAATGTAAATTGTGAGCTCTGCTGACCACAGTGTAGGTAACAAAAGATGGAATACATTGTCGAAATGTGTAGTTTTCGGGGACGTTATAGTTAGTTGCCTACTGGACTCTGAAATTAATGAATCAAGACTGAATTTGAATTGTGAGCCCTGCTGACCACAGTGTAGGCCGGAGGCAGCGGTCAGCAAAGGCCCACAGCCACGTGGAGTTGACTTTAGCTGCACAGATTGAGAGCATTTGGTTTTCTTAACCGATTATAGTCTCTTACACAATTTGCATCGGTACTAATCTTGAATTGTGAGCCCTGCTGACCGCAGTGTAGACCAGAGGCAGTGGTCAGGAAGGGTCCACAGCCACGTGACATTGACTTGAGCTGTATAGAGTTAGTGGTAGGTGTGGCGCTCAGCGTGTGCGCAGCCAGCGATGATGTGTGGTGTAAGCGGGCTGCCCTGGGAGAAATGTCTCTTGCATACTGGACTGCGTCATCTGCAATCGCGACTACATCTGAATTGTGAGCCCTGCTGTCCGCAGTGTAGATCAAAGGCAGTAGTCTGTACAGACATAACTCTGCGGTGTGTTTTCAGGGGTCCTGTGTCGAGGAGGCCAGCGGTCATTGCAGCAGCCACGTGGCAGGGTGAGGGCTGCCGCTCTGGCAGACGCTTTGGCTTTCACACAAGTGAACCATGCCCAGAGCCCCGGCCTATTTATTCACACTTCTACGCTGGAGTGACGTACGTTGGACCAGCCCACTGCGCTTCAACTTACAGGGGACGACGAAATAGGTACATGACCGAGATCTTCCCAACTGCCTGAGGTAACATGGTTGCGTCCACCGTCCACAACACTACAAGCACCAGCAGTATATGTACACATGGAGAGGTTTGTGCTCCGCATAGTGAGGTCTGTCCAGCAATAGTGCTGTATTGATGAGTGACTGCATGTATGAGTAATTGTATGGGTGAATGAATGAATGTGTGTGTATAGCTAGGAATTAGTCAGTGGATATATAGTAACTGCTATTGATTTGTCTATGGTTTCAAAAATGGTAGTCTGTATTTAGAGTGGGTGTATCAAAGGTTATATTAGGGTGTGAGGAGGTGCATCAGATTATCACGTGGATGATGTCATCAGTGATGTCATTTGAAATGTCATCAGTGATGTCATCAGCGATGTCACTGGCCATGTCATGAGTGATGTAATATTTGACGTCATCAGCAGTGCCTTGCGGGGGCGCGAGTTATAGTTAGCTCTACTAACTATAACGTTCAAATTTCTCTTTTTTTATACGAGTGTAATGTCCAACTAACAATAACAGCTCTGACACCTATGGTTTTTTCAGTGAGTATATATATATATATATTTCAAAGACTGGAAACAAAAGATCCATACAGTGGCAAATTACAATCACAAGTATGAATTCGCCCCAAGAACATATGGAAAGAGATCATCATTTCGCTCTGTATATGCTGGTCACCAAATAAAAATAGACAGGCTATTATACAGACATGATCTACGCAGTATTGTGAGATGAACCAAGGCAACTAGCTAAGTCTTTTCAGATGAGTATAGTGATACCACACTCGGTCGTCAGAAAATAAACAAGAGTAACCATCTCATCAACCCTCATCCCTCCCCTTTGAATACGTCTTCAGAGCTTTGGTCTGTGTCATCCGAGAATTAGCCCAACAGTTGTGCACATGTCAGTATCTCATCATCTGCTCCTTTGTCAGTACGTGACAATCTCATATGTTGCTCCTCTGCCGCCACCCACTCCAGTAGATCCATCTGCCGATGATCCATCAACGTCACTCACATTCCCATCCATCTGACTGCAACCCAGCATTTTGCTAAAAGGAGGGGCAGCTGAAGAAGTGTATAAGGTATCTTCCTGCCTTTAGGCCACACCACCACTCCCAGCAAGCAAGCCAGAGGTGTTAAAGAGATATGAACCCTGATATCCTCCTCAATACTTGACCCCACTTGTTCCCAATAAACTTGAATCTCGGCACACTCCCATACCAAATGTAAAAAGAGGCTCCAACTTTACCACAGCTGCGCACTTGGCTCCTCTAGTATGATCCATTTTTTTCAGTTGATATGGGTTGATGTATGTGCGATGTAAGAAGTGAAAATGACATAGCTTGAATCTCTGATTGCAGGACACTGTACATACTAGGCAGGTTTCGATCTCCTAGTCAGAATCTGAGATTGGTAGCCCCAGCTCCCTCTCCCAAGCCCCCGTGCTGCATACTGCTTGTGGTGCATTCCTTCTTAAGGCTTTTATAGAATAGAGTAATGAGGTGCCCCCCATCCCCAGAACCAATCAAGCCATGCAGAACCCTGGAAGGGTGGGGTGCCACCGGAAACTCATTTCAGAGTTCACTCACCAAGCTTTCAAACTTAAAATAGTGCAAGGAGTGGACTGGTCCTATTCCAAACATGTTCTGGACCTCCTGAAAGGAGATAAAAATCTCCCCAGGGTTGATATCGCTTGGGATTCTGCACACTCCTGTTCTCCACTGCTCCATTGACATATCGTCTTCTATGCCCCCAAAGGGAGCAAGATCGCACAGCTGTAGTTCCCTGCAGAAGGGGGCTCTGTGCAGGACTTTCTGAACAATACTCTTCAAAACCTATGCCGTGTGGTTGGTTAAATATGGGACTGGCCAGTCCGAACTGCCCCAAAGCATCAGCAATTGAGGCAAGTTGTCCCACCAGTGTCCCCAGCAGTCGCTTCTCCCAGTTATCGAAGTCTGTCAACCAATTAGCTGCGTGTTGCAGAAGTGTAGGAAATTAATACAATTGTAAGTCCGGGACATCCAGCCTACCGACCTGAAGATCTCTCTTGAGTACTACCAATGCCACCCTGCTGCGCTTGCCCACCAAAAGAAGAGGGATTAAAAGTCAATACAGTCTGCGAAATAACAGATTCCCCAATGTAAATAGGGAATTCTGGACCAGATTGTCAAATCTCTGGTCAACACTTTCACAAACTGCACCCAAACGCTAATGTTTAATGATTGGGAGCTTATTTTGGTGGGAAGGACTGTCATGAATCTCTGGTCTAGGACATGAACAATATACCACTGACCACAATTGCAAGTCATTATTCATTGTACTGTGTGAAGTTAATGTCAGATGAACCCTCAAGCCACAATATGTTGTGAAGTTAATGTATGATGAACCCTCATGCCACAATATGTTGAGATCCTAATGCCATTTTATGTTGTGCATTGTTATTAACCTTTCATCTGCTTATGCCTCATTAATGGGTCGTTTACTTGCATTGCCTGTGCCTCCTTAATGAGTCCCCAGATAGATCATGCAGTCTGTGTGTTCTCTTTTGTACTGCCAGTCACCGGTGTATTCAACTGTGTAGCCTTGGACCGTGTCATGTATGTGCATGTAACTTGCATGATCGAGGTAACTATTAGCGGTGATACTACGTGTCTCTCGGACCTCTTTCAAGTGGTCGCCGTCCTTTTTCCCCAGCAACCCCCCCCTCCCCGGGGGCGGCAATCTGAGAGATAGCCCAGGGCGCCACAAGCTCTAGCTACGCCTCTGCCCCCGATGTCTCTTTTATGCATTCCTTCTGCACGATCGTGCAGCAGGAATGTCCACTAGCGCCAGGGTTTTTTTTCTTTTTTTAGGTTTGGGGTTGTTTGTGGGAGCGGCCCCTTAGGCAAGGGTCGCTGCCCTTATGGCCACATTATTTTTTTAATATTTTAAAGTGCAAACAAAATCAAAGAGGTAGCAGACGATGCGTTACAAGAGGAAAAAGTGATGTGTGCATGTTACAAAAGAGTACAAAATACAAGTAGAGGTAAAATACTGCAATAAATGGCAGACACTCCGAAAATAAGAGCAAACCTTACGTTACATGAGGCAATGGTGGTAATTGTGCATGTATCAAAAGCAAACAAAATACAAGAGGTGGCAAACAATACGTTACAAGAGGAAAAGTGACATGTGTGCAAGTTACAAAAGAGTACAAAGTACAAGTAGAGGTATAAAAGTGCAATAAATGGCAGACACTCAAAACACAGGAACACACTGGGAAGGCACTTTTATAGGCATGGAGAACAGAATTTCCTATAATGTAAAGACTTCCTTCAGACAATAGAGAGGGCGTGAATTAAGTTTGGAAGTGTCTTTGCAGGAGGAGAACCTTGAGGTCAGTTTTGAAGGACTGGGAAGAGGGGGTGGTCCGGAGCTGAGGCTGAGTTCCAGATTCTCGCCGCGTTGCCAGTAAAGGATTGGGCCATCGATCTTTCCTTCTTGAAAGTGGGAGGTTCAAGCAATAAATTTTGCGCAGTACGTGATGGTCTAGAGCATTATATGCATATGTGACATTAATGTTTTTTTCTCCTTTTTATTCTAGTCTAAAGCTTTTGATTCCTGTTTTCGGTTTCGACAGTGCCTGACGCGGGTACTTGGACCTCCCACACAAGTGAGGCACCATTTTTACCAGGAGACCCGGGGGAACGCTGGGTGGTGGGAAATTTGAGTGAGCCCAGTGATGCCACAACTTTCCCACACAAAAATTTGTGAAAAATGTGACTTTTTCAGCTACAATTGAGGTTTGCAGGGGATTCTGGGTAAGGAAACGTTGGGGGAAACACGCAAGCCATACCTCCCTGGAAGCCCCCGGGTGTCTAGTTTTCAGAAATGTATGGGTTTGGTAGGATTCCCTAGATGGCCGCTGAGCACCAGGCCAAAAACCCAAGTGACCCCCCTTGCAAAACCAGGTGGTTTTGAGATAGGCAATTTTGATGTCGCCTCACTACGTTTTGAGCCCTTGCCTGTCGCGGGTACTTGGGCCTCCCACACAAGTGAGGCACCATTTTTACCGGGAGACCCGGGGGAACGCTAGGTGGTGGGAAATTTGAGTGAGCCCGGTGATGCCACAACTTTCCCACACAAATATTTGTGAAAAATGTGACTTTTTCAGCTAAAGTTGAGGTTTGCAGGGGATTCTGGGTAAGGAAACGTTGGGGGATACACGCAAGCCATACCTCCCTGGAAGCCCCCTGGTGTCTAGCTTTCAGAAATGTATGGGTTTGGTAGGTTTCTCTAGATCGCAGCCGAGCACCGGGCCAAAAACCCAAGTGACCCCCCTTGCAAAACCAGGTGGTTTTGAGATAGGCAATTTCGATGTCGCCTCACTACGTTTTGGGCCCTTGCCTGTCGCGGGTAGTTGGGCCTCCCACACAAGTGAGGCACCATTTTTACAGGCGAGACCCGGGGGAACGCTGGGTGGTGGGAAATTTGAGTGATCCCGGTGATGCCACAACTTTCCCACAGAAAAATTTGTGAAAAATTTGACATTTTCAGCTACAATTGAGGTTTGCAGGGGATTCTGGGTAAGGAAACTTTGGGGGATCCACGCAAGCCATACCTCCCTGGAAGCACACAGGTGTCTAGTTTTCAGAAATGTATAGCTTTGCTAGATTTCCCAAGGTGCCCGCAGAGCTAGGGTTCAAAAACTACAGCTAGACATTTTGCCAAAAAAGGGTCCTTTTTCACTGCGAAATTGAGGTGTGACCACGTTGCGTTTTGCGCCGGTTCTTGTCGCAAGCACTAAGCCGACCCGCATAAGTGAGGTACCGTTTTTCTTGTAAGACTTTGGGGGACGCGGGGTGGGTGGAAATTTGTGGATCCGCGCAGATTCCGGAACTTTTCACCACAGAAATGTGGAGAAAATATGTTTTATTTGACAATTTTTTAGGTTTGCAAGGGAGTCTGGGTAACAAACCCTGCTGGGAGGCAGTCAAGTCACCCCATCCTTGATTCTCCTGGGTGTCTAGTGTTCAAAAATGTATAGGTTTGCTAGGTTTCCCAAGGTGCCCGCAGAGCTAGGGTTCAAAAACTACAGCTAGGCACTTTGCCAAAAAAGGGCCATTTTTCACTGCGAAATTGAGGTGTGACCACGTTGTGTTTTACGCCGTTTCATGTCGCAAGCACTAGGCCAACCCGCACAAGTGAGGTATCGTTTTTCTCGTAAGACGTTGGGGGATGCGGGGAGGGTGGAAATTTGTGGATCCACGCAGATTCCGGAACTTTCCACCACAGAAATGTGGGGAAAAGGTGTTTTTTTGGACAATTTTTTAGGTTTGCAAGGGATTCTGGGTAACAGACCCTGGTGGGAGGCAGTCAAGTCACCCCATCCTGGATTCCCCTGGGTGTCTAGTTTTCAAAAATCTATAGGTTTGCTAGGTTTCCAAAGGTGCCCGCAGAGCTAGGGTTCAAAAACTACAGCTAGACATTTTGCCAAAAAAAGGTCATTTTTCACTGCGAAATTGAGGTGTGACCACATTGCCTTTTGCGCCGTTTCATGTCGCGGGCACTAGGCCGACCCACACAAGTGAGGTACCGTTTTTCTGGTAAGACTTTGGGGAACGCGGGGTGGGTGGAAATTTGTGGATCCACACAGATTCCGGAACTTTCCACCACAGAAATGTGGGGAAAATGTGTTTTTTGGGACAATATTTTAGGTTTGCAAGGGATTATGGGTAACAGACCCTGGTGGGAGGCAGTCAAGTCACCCCATCCTGGATTCCCCTGGGTGTCTCGTTTTCAAAAATGTATAGGTTTGCTAGGTTTCCCAAGGTGCCCGCAGAGCTAGGGTTGAAAAACTACAGCTAGACATTTTGCCAAAAAAGGGTCATTTTTCACTGTGAAATTGAGGTGTGACCACGTTGCGTTTTGCGCCGTTTCATTTCACGGGCACTAGGCCGACCCGCACAAGTGAGGTGCCGTTTTTCTCGTAAGACTCTGGGGGACGAGGGGTGGGTGGAAATTTGTGGTTCCACGCAGATTCCGGAACTTTCCACCACAGAAATGTGGAGAAAATATGTTTTTTTTGACAATTCTTTTGGTTTGCAAGGGATTCTGGGTAACAGACCCTGGTGGGAGGCAGTCAAGTCACCCCATCCTGGATTCCCCTGGGTGTCTAGTTTTCAAAAATGTATAGGATTGCTAGGTTTCCCAAGGTGCCCGCAGAGCTAGGGTTAAAAAACTACAGCGAGGCACTTTGCCAAAAAAGGGTCATTTTTCACTGCGAAATTGAGGTGTGACCACGTTGCGTTTTGCGCCGGTTCTTGTCGCAAGCACTAAGCCGACCCGCACAAGTGAGGTACCGTTTTTCTTGTAAGACTTTGGGGGACGCGGGGTGGGTGGAAATTTGTGGATCCACGCAGATTCCGGAACTTTTCACCACAGAAATGTGGAGAAAATATGTTTTATTTGACAATTTTTTAGGTTTGCAAGGGAGTCTGGGTAACAAACCCTGCTGGGAGGCAGTCAAGTCACCCCATCCTTGATTCTCCTGGGTGTCTAGTTTTCAAAAATGTATAGGTTTGCTAGGTTTCCCAAGGTGCCCGCAGAGCTAGGGTTCAAAAACTACAGCTAGGCACTTTGCCAAAAAGGGCCATTTTTCACTGCGAAATTGAGGTGTGACCACGTTGTGTTTTACGCCGTTTCATGTCGCAAGCACTAGGCCAACCCGCACAAGTGAGGTATCGTTTTTCTCGTAAGACATTGGGGGATGCGGGGAAGGTGGAAATTTGTGGATCCACGCAGATTCCGGAACTTTCCACCACAGAAATGTGGGGAAAAGGTGTTTTTTTGGACAATTTTTTAGGTTTGCAAGGGATTCTGGGTAACAGACCCTGGTGGGAGGCAGTCAAGTCACCCCATCCTGGATTCCCCTGGGTGTCTAGTTTTCAAAAATCTATAGGTTTGCTAGGTTTCCAAAGGTGCCCGCAGAGCTAGGGTTCAAAAACTACAGCTAGACATTTTGCCAAAAAAAGGTCATTTTTCACAGCGAAATTGAGGTGTGACCACATTGCCTTTTGCGCCGTTTCATGTCGCGGGCACTAGGCCGACCCGCACAAGTGAGGTACCATTTTTCTTGTAATACTTTGGGGGGCGCGGGGTGGGTGGAAATTTGTGGATCCACGCAGATTCCGGAACTTTTCACCACAGAAATGTGGAGAAAATATGTTTTTTTTGAGAATTTGTTAGGTTTGCAAGGGATTCTGGGTAACAGACCCCAGTGGGAGGCAGTCAAGTCATCCCATCCTGGATTCCCCTGGGTGTCTAGTTTTCAAAAATGTATAGGTTTGCTAGGTTTCCCAATGTGCCCGCAGAGCTAGGGTTCAAAAACTAGAGCAAGGCACTTTGCCAAAAAAGGGTCATTTTTCACTGCGATATTGAGGTGTGACCATGTTGCGTTTTACGCCGTTTCCTGTCGCAAGCACTAGGCCGACCTGCACAAGTAAGGTACCATTTTTCTCGTAAGACTTTGGGGGACGCGGGTGGGTGATAATTTGTGGATCCACGCAGAATTCGGATCTTTCCACCACAGAAATGTGGAGAAAATATGGGTTTTTTGAAAAAAATGTAGGTTTGCAAGGGATTCTGGGTAAAAAACCCTGGTGGGAGGCAGTCAAGTCACCCCATCCTGGATTCTCCTGGGTGTCTAGTTTTCAAAAAGGTGTAGGTTTGCTAGGTTTCCCAAGGTGCCCGCAGGGCTAGTGTTCAAAAACTAGAGCTAGGCACTTTGCCAAAAAAGGGTCAATTTTCACTGCGAAATGAGGTGTGACCACGTTGCGTTTTGTGCCGTTTCCTGTCACGGGCACTAGGCCGACCCCCACAAGTGAGGTACCATTTTTCTCGTAAGAGTTTGGGGAATGCGGGGTGGGTGGAAATTTGTAGATCCACGCAGATTCCGGAACTTTTCACCACAGAAATGTGGAGAAAATATGTTTTTTTGGACAATTTTTTAGGTTTGCAAGGGATTCTGGGTAACAGACCCTGCTGGGAGGCAGTCAAGTCACCCCATCCTTGATTCCCCTGAGTGTCTAGTTTTAAAAAATGTATAGGTTTGCTAGGTTTCCCAAGGTGCCCGCAGAGCTAGGGTTCAAGAACTACAGCTAGACACTTTGCCAAAAAAGGGCCATTTTTCACTGCGAAATTGAGGTGTGACCACGTTGTGTTTTACACCGTTTCCTGTCGTAAGCACTAGGCCGACCCGCACAAGTGAGGTACCGTTTTTCTCGTAAGACTTTGGGGGACGCGGGGTGGGTGGAAATTTGTGGATCCACGCAGATTCCGGAACTTTTCACCACAGAAATGTGGAGAAAATATGTTTTTTTTGACAATTATTTAGGTTTGCAAGGGATTCTGGGTAACAGACCCTGCTGGGAGGCAGTCAAGTCACACCATCCTGGATTCCCCTGAGTGTCTAGTTTTAAAAAATGTATAGGTTTGCTAGGTTTCCCAAGTTGCCCGCAGAGCTAGTGTTCAAAAACTACAGCTTTGCACTTTGCCAAAAAAGGGCAATTTTTCACTGCGAAATTGAGGTGTGACCACGTTGCGTTTTTCGCTGTTTCCTGTTGCAAGCACTAGGCCGACCCGCACAAGTGAGGTACCATTTTTCTCGTAATACTTTGGGGGGCGCGGGGTGGGTGGAAATTTGTGGATCCACGCAGATTCCGGAACTTTTCACCACAGAAATGTGGAGAAAATATGTTTTTTTTGAGAATTTGTTAGGTTTGCAAGGGATTCTGGGTAACAGACCCCAGTGGGAGGCAGTCAAGTCCTCCCATCCTGGATTCCCCTGGGTGTCTAGTTTTCAAAAATGTATAGGTTTGCTAGGTTTCCCAATGTGCCCGCAGAGCTAGGGTTCAAAAACTAGAGCAAGGCACTTTGCCAAAAAAGGGTCATTTTTCACTGCGATATTGAGGTGTGACCATGTTGCGTTTTACGCCGTTTCCTGTCGCAAGCACTAGGCCGACCTGCACAAGTAAGGTACCATTTTTCTCGTAAGACTTTGGGGGACGCGGGTGGGTGATAATTTGTGGATCCACGCAGATTTCGGATCTTTCCACCACAGAAATGTGGAGAAAACATGGGTTTTTTGAAAAAAATGTAGGTTTGCAAGGG
Source organism: Triturus cristatus (assembly GCF_964204655.1). NCBI lineage: Eukaryota > Metazoa > Chordata > Amphibia > Caudata > Salamandridae > Triturus > Triturus cristatus. The sequence continues at coordinate 316,170,548 of NC_140586.1, read as the reverse complement.
ATTCTGGGTAAAAAACCCTGGTGGGAGGCAGTCAAGTCATCCCATCCTGGATTCTCCTGGGTGTCTAGTTTTCAAAAAGGTGTAGGTTTGCTAGGTTTCCCAAGGTGCCCGCAGAGCTAGTGTTCAAAAACTAGAGCTAGGCACTTTGCCAAAAAAGGGTCAATTTTCACTGCGAAATGAGGTGTGACCACGTTGCGTTTTGTGCCGTTTCCTGTCACGGGCACTAGGCCGACCCCCACAAGTGAGGTACCATTTTTCTCGTAAGAGTTTGGGGAATGCGGGGTGGGTGGAAATTTGTAGATCCACGCAGATTCCGGAACTTTTCACCACAGAAATGTGGAGAAAATATGTTTTTTTGGACAATTTTTTAGGTTTGCAAGGGATTCTGGGTAACAGACCCTGCTGAGAGGCAGTCAAGTCACCCCATCCTGGATTCCCCTGAGTGTCTAGTTTTAAAAAATGTATAGGTTTGCTAGGTTTCCCAAGGTGCCCGCAGAGCTAGGGTTCAAGAACTACAGCTAGACACTTTGCCAAAAAAGGGCCATTTTTCACTGCGAAATTGAGGTGTGACCACGTTGTGTTTTACACCGTTTCCTGTCGTAAGCACTAGGCCGACCCGCACAAGTGAGGTACCGTTTTTCTCGTAAGACTTTGGGGGACGCGGGGTGGGTGGAAATTTGTGGATCCACGCAGATTCCGGAACTTTTCACCACAGAAATGTGGAGAAAATATGTTTTTTTTTACAATTATTTAGGTTTGCAAGGGATTCTGGGTAACAGACCCTGCTGGGAGGCAGTCAAGTCACACCATCCTGGATTCCCCTGAGTGTCTAGTTTTAAAAAATGTATAGGTTTGCTAGGTTTCCCAAGTTGCCCGCAGAGCTAGTGTTCAAAAACTACAGCTTTGCACTTTGCCAAAAAAGGGCAATTTTTCACTGCGAAATTGAGGTGTGACCACGTTGCGTTTTTCGCTGTTTCCTGTTGCAAGCACTAGGCCGACCCGCACAAGTGAGGTACCATTTTTCTCGTAATACTTTGGGGGGCGCGGGGTGGGTGGAAATTTGTGGATCCACGCAGATTCCGGAACTTTTCACCACAGAAATGTGGAGAAAATATGTTTTTTTTGAGAATTTGTTAGGTTTGCAAGGGATTCTGGGTAACAGACCCCAGTGGGAGGCAGTCAAGTCATCCCATCCTGGATTCCCCTGGGTGTCTAGTTTTCAAAAATGTATAGGTTTGCTAGGTTTCCCAATGTGCCCGCAGAGCTAGGGTTCAAAAACTAGAGCAAGGCACTTTGCCAAAAAAGGGTCATTTTTCACTGCGATATTGAGGTGTGACCATGTTGCGTTTTACGCCGTTTCCTGTCGCAAGCACTAGGCCGACCTGCACAAGTAAGGTACCATTTTTCTCGTAAGACTTTGGGGGACGCGGGTGGGTGATAATTTGTGGATCCACGCAGATTTCGGATCTTTCCACCACAGAAATGTGGAGAAAATATGGGTTTTTTGAAAAAAATGTAGGTTTGCAAGGGATTCTGGGTAAAAAACCCTGGTGGGAGGCAGTCAAGTCATCCCATCCTGGATTTTCCTGGGTGTCTAGTTTTCAAAAAGGTGTAGGTTTGCTAGGTTTCCCAAGGTGCCCGCAGAGCTAGTGTTCAAAAACTAGAGCTAGGCACTTTGCCAAAAAAGGGTCAATTTTCACTGCGAAATGAGGTGTGACCACGTTGCGTTTTGTGCCGTTTCCTGTCACGGGCACTAGGCCGACCCCCACAAGTGAGGTACCATTTTTCTCGTAAGAGTTTGGGGAATGCGGGGTGGGTGGAAATTTGTAGATCCACGCAGATTCCGGAACTTTTCACCACAGAAATGTGGAGAAAATATGTTTTTTTGGACAATTTTTTAGGTTTGCAAGGGATTCTGGGTAACAGACCCTGCTGGGAGGCAGTCAAGTCACCCCATCCTGGATTCCCCTGAGTGTCTAGTTTTAAAAAATTTATAGGTTTGCTAGGTTTCCCAAGGTGCCCGCAGAGCTAGGGTTCAAGAACTACAGCTAGACACTTTGCCAAAAAAGGGCCATTTTTCACTGCGAAATTGAGGTGTGACCATGTTGTGTTTTACACCGTTTCCTGTCGTAAGCACTAGGCCGACCCGCACAAGTGAGGTACCGTTTTTCTCGTAAGACTTTGGGGGACGCGGGGTGGGTGGAAATTTGTGGATCCACGCAGATTCCGGAACTTTTCACCACAGAAATGTGGAGAAAATATGTTTTTTTTGACAATTATTTAGGTTTGCAAGTGATTCTGGGTAACAGACCCTGCTGGGAGGCAGTCAAGTCACACCATCCTGGATTCCCCTGAGTGTCTAGTTTTAAAAAATGTATAGGTTTGCTAGGTTTCCCAAGGTGCCCGCAGAGCTAGTGTTAAAAAACTACAGCTTTGCACTTTGCCAAAAAAGGGCAATTTTTCACTGCGAAATTGAGGTGTGACCACGTTGCGTTTTTCGCTGTTTCCTGTTGCAAGCACTAGGCCGACCCGCACAAGTGAGGTACCATTTTTCTTGTAATACTTTGGGGGGCGCGGGGTGGGTGGAAATTTGTGGATCCACGCAGATTCCGGAACTTTTCACCACAGAAATGTGGAGAAAATATGTTTTTTTTGAGAATTTGTTAGGTTTGCAAGGGATTCTGGGTAACAGACCCCAGTGGGAGGCAGTCAAGTCATCCCATCCTGGATTCCCCTGTGTGTCTAGTTTTCAAAAATGTATAGGTTTGCTAGGTTTCCCAATGTGCCCGCAGAGCTAGGGTTCAAAAACTAGAGCAAGGCACTTTGCCAAAAAAGGGTCATTTTTCACTGCGATATTGAGGTGTGACCATGTTGCGTTTTACGCCGTTTCCTGTCGCAAGCACTAGGCCGACCTGCACAAGTAAGGTACCATTTTTCTCGTAAGACTTTGGGGGACGCGGATGGGTGATAATTTGTGGATCCACGCAGATTTCGGATCTTTCCACCACAGAAATGTGGAGAAAATATGGGTTTTTTGAAAAAAATGTAGGTTTGCAAGGGATTCTGGGTAAAAAACCCTGGTGGGAGGCAGTCAAGTCACCCCATCCTAGATTCTCCTGGGTGTCTAGTTTTCAAAAAGGTGTAGGTTTGCTAGGTTTCCCAAGGTGCCCGCAGAGCTAGTGTTCAAAAACTAGAGCTAGGCACTTTGCCAAAAAATGGTCAATTTTCACTGGGAAACGAGGTGTGACCACGTTGCGTTTTGTGCCGTTTCCTGTCACGGGCACTAGGCCGACCCCCACAAGTGAGGTACCATTTTTCTCGTAAGAGTTTGGGGAATGCGGGGTGGGTGGAAATTTGTAGATCCACGCAGATTCCTGAACTTTTCACCACAGAAATGTGGAGAAAATGTTTTTTTGGACAATTTTTTAGGTTTGCAAGGGATTCTGGGTAACAGACCCTGCTGGGAGGCAGTCAAGTCACCCCATCCTGGATTCCCCTGAGTGTCTAGTTTTAAAAAATTTATAGGTTTGCTAGGTTTCCCAAGGTGCCCGCAGAGCTAGGGTTCAAGAACTACAGCTAGACACTTTGCCAAAAAAGGGCCATTTTTCACTGCGAAATTGAGGTGTGACCACGTTGTGTTTTACACCGTTTCCTGTCGTAAGCACTAGGCCGACCCGCACAAGTGAGGTACCGTTTTTCTCGTAAGACTTTGGGGGACGCGGGGTGGGTGAAAATTTGTGGATCCACGCAGATTCCGGAACTTTTCACCACAGAAATGTGGAGAAAATATGTTTTTTTTGACAATTATTTAGGTTTGCAAGTGATTCTGGGTAACAGACCCTGCTGGGAGGCAGTCAAGTCACACCATCCTGGATTCCCCTGAGTGTCTAGTTTTAAAAAATGTATAGGTTTGCTAGGTTTCCCAAGGTGCCCGCAGAGCTAGTGTTCAAAAACTACAGCTTTGCACTTTGCCAAAAAAGGGCAATTTTTCACTGCGAAATTGAGGTGTGACCACGTTGCGTTTTTCGCTGTTTCCTGTTGCAAGCACTAGGCCGACCCGCACAAGTGAGGTACCATTTTTCTTGTAATACTTTGGGGGGCGCGGGGTGGGTGGAAATTTGTGGATCCACGCAGATTCCGGAACTTTTCACCACAGAAATGTGGAGAAAATATGTTTTTTTTGACAATTTGTTAGGTTTGCAAGGGATTCTGGGTAACAGACCCCAGTGGGAGGCAGTCAAGTCATCCCATCCTGGATTCCCCTGGGTGTCTAGTTTTCAAAAATGTATAGGTTTGCTAGGTTTCCCAATGTGCCCGCAGAGCTAGGGTTCAAAAACTAGAGCAAGGCACTTTGCCAAAAAAGGGTCATTTTTCACTGCGATATTGAGGTGTGACCATGTTGCGTTTTACGCCGTTTCCTGTCGCGGGCACTAGGCCGACCCGCACAAGTGAGGTACCATTTTTCTCGTAAGACTTTGGGAAACGTGGGGTGGATGGAAATTTGTGGCTCCACGTAGATTTTCCGGATCTTTCCACCACAGAAATGTGGAGAAAATATGTTTTTTTGGACAATTTTTTAGGTTTGCAAGGAATTCTGGGTAACAGACCCTGGTGGGAGGCAGTCAAGTCACCCCATCCTGGATTCCCCTGGATGTCTAGTTTTCCAAAATGTATAGGTTTGCTAGGTTTCCCAAGGTGCCCGCAGAGCTAGGGTTAAAAAACTACAGCTAGGCACTTTGCCAAAAAAGGGCAATTTTTCACTGCGAAATTGAGGTGTGACCACGTTGTGTTTTGCGCCATTTCCTGTTGCAAGCACTAGGCCGACCTGCACAAGTAAGGTACCATTTTTCTCGTAAGACTTTGGGGGACGCGGGTGGGTGATAATTTGTGGATCCACGCAGATTTCGGATCTTTCCACCACAGAAATGTGGAGAAAATATGTGTTTTTTGGAAAAAATGCAGGTTTTCAAGGGATTCTGGGTAAAAAACCCTGGTGGGAGGCAGTCTACTCACCCCATCCTGGATTCTCCTGGGTGTCTAGTTTTCAAAAAGGTGTAGGTTTGCTAGGTTTCCCAAGGTGCCCGCAGAGCTAGTGGTTCAAAAACTGGAGCTAGGCACTTTGCCAAAAAAGGGTCAATTTTCACTGCGAAATGAGGTGTGACCACGTTGCGTTTTGTGCCGTTTCCTGTCACGGGCACTAGGCCGACCCCCACAAGTGAGGTACCATTTTTCTCGTAAGAGTTTGGGGAATGCGGGGTGGGTGGAAATTTGTAGATCCACGCAGATTCCTGAACTTTTCACCACAGAAATGTGGAGAAAATATGTTTTCTTGGACAATTTTTTAGGTTTGGAAGGGATTCTGGGTAACAGACCCTGCTGGGAGGCAGTCAAGTCACCCCATCCTGGATTCCCCTGAGTGTCTAGTTTTAAAAAATGTATAGGTTTGCTAGGTTTCCCAAGGTGCCCGCAGAGCTAGGGTTCAAGAACTACAGCTAGACACTGCCAAAAAAGGGCCATTTTTCACTGCGAAATTGAGGTGTGACCACGTTGTGTTTTACACCATTTCCTGTCGTAAGCACTAGGCCGACCCGCACAAGTGAGGTACCGTTTTTCTCGTAAGACTTTGGGGGACGCGGGGTGGGTGGAAATTTGTGGATCCACGCAGATTCCGGAACTTTTTACCACAGAAATGTGGAGAAAATATGGTTTTTTTGACAATTATTTAGGTTTGCAAGGGATTCTGGGTAACAGACCCTGCTGGGAGGCAGTCAAGTCACACCATCCTGGATTCCCCTGAGTGTCTAGTTTTAAAAAATGTATAGGTTTGCTAGGTTTTCCAAGGTGCCCGCAGAGCTAGGGTTCAAAAACTACAGCTAGACACTTTGCCAAAAAAGGGCCATTTTTCACTGCGAAATTGAGGTGTGACCACGTTGTGTTTTACGCCGTTTCCTGTCGCAAGCACTATGCCGACCCGCACAAGTGAGGTACCGTTTTTCTCGTAAGACTTTGGGGGACGCGGGGTGGGTTGAAATTTGTGGATCCACGCAGATTCCGGAACTTTTCACCACAGAAATGTGGAGAAAATATGGTTTTTTGACAATTTCTTAGGTTTGCAAAGGATTCTGGGTAACAAACCCTGGTGGGAGGCAGTCAAGCCACCCCATCCTAGAATCCCCATGGGTGTCTAGTTTTCAAAAATGCATAGGTTTGCTAGGTTTCCCAATGTTCCCGCAGAGCTAGGGTTCAAAAACTACAGCTAGACATTTTGCCAAAAAAGGGTCAGTTTTTCACTGCAAAATTGAGGTGTGACCACGTTGCGTTTTGCGCCGTTTCATGTCGCGGGCACTAGGCCGACCAACACAAGTGAGGTACAGTTTTTCTTGTAAGACTTTGGGCGATGCGGGGTGGATGGAAATTTGTGGCTCCACGCAGATTCCGGAACTTTCCACCACAGAAATGTGGAGAAAATATGTTTTTTTGACAATTGTTTAGGTTTGCAAGGAATTCTGGGTAACAAACCCTGCTGGGAGGCAGTCAAGTCACACCATCCTGGATTCCCCTGGGTGTCTAGTTTTCAAAAATTTATAGGTTTGCTAGGTTTCCCAAGATGCCCGCAGAGCTAGTGTTCGAAAACTACAGCTAGGCACTTTGCCAAAAAAGGGCCATTTTTCACTGCGAAATAGAGGTGTGACCACGTTGTGTTTTGCGCTGTTTCCTGTCGCAAGCACTAGGCCGACCCGCACAAGTGAGGTACCGTTTTTCTCGTAAGACTTTGGGGGACGTGGGGTGTGTGGAAATTTGTGGATCTACGCAGATTCCGGAACTTTCCACCACAGAAATGTGGAGAAAATATGTTTTTTTGACAATTGTTTAGGTTTGCAAGGAATTCTGGGTAACAAACCCTGCTGGGAGGCAGTCAAGTTACCCCATCCTGGATTCCCCTGGGTGTCTAGTTTTCAAAAATGTATAGGTTTGCTAGGTTTCCCAAGGTGCCTGCAGAGCTAGTGTTCAAAAACTACAGCTAGGCACTTTGCCAAAAAAGGGTAATTTTTCACTGCGATATTGAGGTGTGACCATGTTGCGTTTTGCGCCGTTTCCTGTCGCGGGCACTAGGCCGACCTGCACAAGTGAGGTACCATTTTTCTCATAAGACTTTGAGGAACGCGGGGGGGATGGAAATTTGTGGCTCCACATAGATTCCGGAACTTTCCACCACAGAAAAGTGGAGAAAATATGGTTTTTGACAATTTTTTAGGTTTGCAAGGAATTCTGGGTAACAGACCCTGGTGGGAGGCAGTCCAGTCACCCCATCCTGGATTCCCCTGGGTGTCTAGTTTTCCAAAATGTGTAGGTTTGCTAAGTTTCCCAAGGTGCCCGCAGAGCTAGGGTTAAAAAACTACAGCGAGGCACTTTTCCAAAAAAGGGCCATTTTTCACTGCGAAATTGAGGTGTGACCACGTTTGTTTTGCGCCGTTTCCTGTTGCAAGCACTAGGCCGACCTGCACAAGTAAGGTAACATTTTTCTCGTAAGACTTTGGGAGACGCGGGTGGGTGATAATTTGTGGATCCACGCAGATTCCGGAACTTTCCACCACAGCAATGTGGAGAAAATATGGGTTTTTGACAATTGTTTAGGTTTGCAAGGGATTCTGGGTAACAGACCCTGGTGGGAGGCAGTCAAGTCACCCCATCCTGGATTCCCCTGGGTTTCTAGTTTTCACAAATGTATAGGTTTGCTAGGTTTCCCAAGGTGCCCGCAGAGCTAGGGTTCAAAAACTAGAGCTAGGCACTTTGCCCAAAAAGGGTCATTTTTCACTGCGAAATTTAGTTGTGACCACGTTGCGTTTTGTGCCATTTCCTGTCGCGGACACTAGGCCGACCCCCACAAGAGAGGTACCATTTTTCTCGTAAGACTTTGGGGAATGCGGGGTGGGTGGAAATTTGTAGATCCATGCAGATTCCAGAATTTTCCACCACAGAAATCTGGGGAAAATGTGTTTTTTTTAAAAAGTTTTTAGGTTTGCAAGTGATTTTGGGTAACAGAACCTGGTGGGAGGCAGTCCAGTCACCCCATCCTGGATTTCCCTGGGTGTCTAGTTTTCAAAAATGTATAGGTTTGCAACATTTCTCTAGGTGCCGGCAGAGCTAGTGTTCAAAAACTACAGCTAGACACTACGCAAAAAAAAGGGTACATTTTCATTGTGAAAATGTGGTGTGTTCACGGGGTTTTGAGCCATTTCCTGTTGTGGGCAGTATGCCTACCCACACAAGTGAGATACCATTTTTATCGGGAGACTTAGGGTAATTCTGATTTGTAAAGGAACTGTTATTACCTATTGCCTTTCGATGCATTTCTGCCTTCCAAATGAAAGACATTGTGTAAAAAAGAAGTCATTCTAAAAAATGACTGATAATTCTCATGCTAGTATGAGTAGTCCGAATTTCGGAAATGTGGAAATATCTACTGTTTCTAAACTCTATATTTTGTTCCCATTTCAGAAATACATAGGTGTCTTTCATACCGATTTTTCCATGTACACATTTATACAGAATAATTACTATATACCCGGTACATAATAAAAAACCATTGCAAGTTGCTGCTCAGTTTTTTGCTCTGGGTTCTTCGGGTTCTTGGTGAACCTACAAGTCCTATATATCCCCAAAACCAGTAATGTCCAGCGGATGTAACGGTATATTGCTTTCAAAGAGCTGTCATAATTAGAAGAAGTTACAGGTGAAAACGTTGACACAAAAGGCTGCTTTTCCAACTAATTTTCAATTTATCCTATATTTAACTATTAGTTTCTATAAAGAAACCTTGATGGATCTACACAAATTACCCCTTGCTGAATTCATAATTTTGTCTACGTCTCTAAAATGTATAGCTTTCCAGGATCCATGCTTTTGTACCCATTTCTACCATTAACTGGAAGGAGGTCGAAAGCACAAAAAATAGCAAAAATAGGCTATGTCCCAGAAAAATGCCAAAACTGTGTAAAAAATTTTGTGTTTCTGACAAAAGTCTGGTATCCCCTAAAAGCTGGAAAAATTGTGATTTCAACCCCACAAACACTTTTTTGATAACATTTGCAGGGAAAACCCCAATGCTTTCATTTGCAGCCCGTTTTTCCAATTTTTCCGAAAAAAACAAACTTTTGCTGTATTTTGGCTAATTTCTGTGACCCCTCCAGGGGAAACCACAAACCCTGAGTACCTTTAGAATCCCCATGATGTTGGAAGAAAAGGATGCAAATTTGGCGTGGATACCTTATGTGGTCAAAAAGTTACAGGGGCCTCATCGCGCACTACCCCAAATAGCCAAAAAAAGGCTTGGCACAGGAGGGGGAAAAGGCCAGGCAGCGAAGTCTGCAAAACCTCAGGGAAACTGACTGAGGACTGAGGAAAAAACAAGAGTATTCCTCAAGTGATATTGTCCAATCTCCTGAACAATCCTTAGCAAATACTCTGCAAGTTGCAGTTCCTCATTTGTCTCTTCACGTTCTATTCAAAGTCGAAACCGTTCATGAGACTCTGACGGTGATGGTAGATTCCGGAGCAACCAGCAATTTCATTGACTTTGCCTTATGTCACAAATTGACTATACCTACTGTACCAAAGATGCGGCCTGAAACTGTGCGGGCTGTCGATGGGACGTTATTAACATCAGGTCCAATCACACATTCCACAGTGACCCTAACAATGACTTGTTTTGTCCGTGATTTAAAGCATTGTGAGTGCATTAGTTTTGATCTCATAGATGAACCTCAATTCGGAGTTATTTTGGGAATGCCTTGGTTAACTCTCCACAACCCGGCAATTGATTGGGCAAAAAGAACAATTGAGTTCACCTCCGAATGGTGTCAACAAGAATGTTTAGCAGTAAAGCCATCTTCACAGTTCTCTGGATCGCAATGTTTAGCTGTTAAGTGTGTCACAATCCCTTCCGATGGTTCAGAGCATAACAACAGCTGCAGAACAAGACACTATTTTGCCACCAGAATACAAGATCTTTCACAATGTCTTCAGAGAAAGCCAAGCTGAAGTTTTGCCACCTCATCGTACGTATGACTGCAAAATAGAATTACAACCTGGGGCAAATATTCCATGTAGTCGAATATATGCCCTTACCGAAAAGGAAAGCATACACCTACAGGCATACCTGGATAAGTTCTTATAAAATGGTTTTATCCGACCATCTAAGTCCCCAGCTACTTCTCTTCTTTTCTTCATCCCTAAAAGCAATGGCGAGTTGCGTACTTGCATAGACTACCGCGCACTCAATAACATCACGGTAAAGAATCGCTATCCTTTACCTCTGATATCGGTTCTTCTCGATCAAGTACGTTCAGCAACCATATATACTAAGCTGGACTTAAGAGGAGCATATCATCTTCTACGCATCAGAGCTGGGGACAAATGGAAGACCACATTCCGCACTCGATATGGCTCATTTGAGTATTGTGTTATGCCGTTTGGGCTGTGTAATGCCTCTGCGGCGTTCCAGTTCTTTTTAAATTATGTTCTTAGGGATTATTTAGATTGATGTGTCATTGTGTACATCAATGACATTTTGATTTTCTCTTCTACCCAGTCTGATCATGAGAAACATGTCAAAACTGTTTTGCAAACCCTACAAGTCAACAGATTATTTTGCAAATTGTCAAAATATGAATTTCACACTACAAAGGTGGAATTTCTAGGTTTTATTTTGACTCCATGTGGCATTACCATGGCTGAGCGTAAAATACAAGTAATCCAGGAATGGCCCCTTCCTACGTGTGTGAAAGACATCCAATGGTTTTTAGGATTTGCTAACTTCTGCCGCCGTTTTATCCACCATTTTTTCACCAGAGCAAGTCCATTGACTAAACTACTTCAAAAAAAGGTGACCTTCCAATGGACCACAGAAGCTCAGCAAACCTTTGAGCATCTCAAAGAGGCATTTATCACTGCCCCAGTATTGCAATATCCTAATCTGGATCAACCATTCATCATTGAAGATGATGCCTCCGACACCGCTATAGGGGCTATCCTTTCACGAGATAGTGCTTCCATGAACTTTATCCTGTGGCATATTCATCAAAAAAGTTTCTCCCTGCAGACCTCACCTATACAGTGGCTGAAAAGGAACTCTTAGCCATTTGTTCAGCCTTTAAAGAGTGGCGGCATTATCTCTTGGGAGCCAAGTTTCAGGTCACAGTGTATACGGACCATCGCAACTTGCAATTTTTGCGATGTGCTAAAACTCTGACTCCGCGACAGTTACGCTGGAACCTCTTTTTTGCGGAATTCAATTTTACGATCACTTTTTGTCCTGGCAGTAGAAACAAAAAAGCTGATACTCTTTCTCGTTACAACAAAACTGATCACACTAAGAATAAAAGCAATCCGATGCCTATGATTGCTCTGAATCATGTGATAGGAGTGACTAAGTCTCTACAGTTTCCAGAAAAATTGCGAAAAAAGATGCCTTTAAAAACGTTACTCATCTGGCAACAACAAGATTCTGCATGGACAGTTCAAGATAATTTGCCCTTTTACAATAAAAGATTGTACCTTCCAACCAAGAACTTACAAAAACAAGTCTTGAGATGGTGTCAAGATTATCCATTTTTTTCCACAATTGCTGTAGCACACGACAATTATAGTAAACCAGGGAAGCTGGTATCAACAATGTGTATTGAACATGTCAGAAAATTAGAGTCCATTAATAGCTTTGGATTTGCACTTGCACGTTTCTTTAATGTATCTTCTTGAACAATCCAAAAATGTGTACACAACAGCCGACACGTGTTTCGTCCTAAGAGGACTTTTTCAAGGCTGTAAACTATACATAAAAGTAACAGTCACAAACCTAAAAACAATCACCAATCCCATACAGTCATAATTGTTGCAGCTGTGATCCTATGGGTAGGCAATGACAAGCAGAGGCGGATGTTTTGCTTGAGAGCACCGTGAAAACTAATCGTATGAAATATAACAGTTTTCCTATACTCTTTCTTTAAATGGATGTGCATGTAAATGTTCTGGCAAGCTTCTGCTTGGTTCTTTGTTGTTAAAATCAAGATTATCCATTGGCTGGTCATCCTGGTCAGGCGAAGACTTTAGAACTAGTGCAACGTAACTTCTGATGGCCGCAGTGGAAAAAAGACACTATAGATTTTGTTAGACAATGTGAGGTTTGTGTTCGAGCTAAATCCGATCATACCAGAAGAGCTAGGTATTTAATGCCTTTACCTACTCCACACCAACTCTGGGAAGACATCTCAATGGATTTCATCATAGATCTTCCAAAAGATCAAGATCACAATACTATTCTAGTAGTTGTGGATAGATTATCAAAAATGGCTCATTTTGTGGCTTGTTCGGGTTTACCAACAGCCTCCGAACTAGTCTCTCTTTTATTGCAACATGTCGTAAGGTTGCATGGTTTGCCAAGATCCATCACTTCTGATCGAGGAGCCCAATTCACTTCGCATCTTTGGAAAGCTTGGTGTTCTGCCCTCTATATTCAAAGTAATCTTTCTACCAGCTTCCATCCCGAGTCAGATGGCCAAACCGAACGGGTGAATCAGGTGTTAAAACAATATCTAAGATGTTACCTGTCAAAAACACAGGATTCCTGGGTTGCCTTGTTATGGGAAACCGAATTCGCTTACAACAACCTTAGCCATTCGTCAACCAAGATGTCCCCGTTTTTTTGCCAATCATGGATAGCATCCTCGGTTTTTACCCTGTATAACACCGGATGATAAGAGTCAAATGCCAGCCGTAACTTCCAAGATACAAGAAATGACCCAATTGATAAGTTTACTGCAAACAAATATCCTTAAGGCAAAAGCTATATATAAACAAAATGCTGATCGGGAAAGACAGTCAGCTCCAGTGTACAAACCAGGAGAGTGTGGTTATCCCCAAAAAACCTCAAATTCAGAAACAAATATAAATTTCACCCTCGTTTTATTGGGCCATTTGAAATTCTAACATGCATACATCCTGTGGCCTACAAATTAAAATTACCGAAAACTATGTCTGTGCATCCAGTGTTCCATACATCACTTTTAAAGTGTGCTTCTAAAACAGCGCAATTTCGTCCACCTCCAATTTTCGTAGACAACCAAGAGGAATATGAAGTACAAAGGATATTGAGTAGTAAGCGTCGGAAAGAAATACTTTGGTACTTAATTGCATGGAAAGGATACGGCCCCGAGGAAAACTCATGGGAACCCAGTGAGGCAGTGCACGCACCACGACATGTTCAACACTTTCATAAACTGCACCCAAACGCTCCTGTTTAATGATGGGGAGCTTATTTTGCTGGGAAGGACTGTCATGAATCTCTGGTCTAAGACATGAACAATATACCACTGACCACAATTGCAATTCATTATTCATTGTACTGTGTGAACTTAATGTAAGATGAACCCTCAAGCCACAATATATTGTGAAGTTAATGTATGATTAACCCTCATGCCACAATATTTTGAGATCCTAATGACATTGTATGTTGTGCATTGTTATTAATCTTTCATCTGTTTATGCCTCCTTAATGGGTCATTTACTTGCATTGTCTGTGCCTCCTTAATGGGTTGTTTATTTGCAGTGCCTAAAGTTTAATTGTGCCTTTTCCATTGCCTTAAACTGCGTTCGTATTGGTTTGAGTTCCTTTAGCGCTCGTCACAATCACAAAAAACACACTTTCGTGTTTTGAGCAACCGCGGCCTCTGTAGTGGCAATAGGCGTCCTTAAAAGGAGCCACACCCATCCGCTGGACGCAAATTACTCTGAGCCCCAATCTGAGGAGGAGTGTCTGTCACGCTGTCCCGTGTTTGCCTGAGTCCCGGCACCAAGGCAGGTAATCCATCGGAAATGATTAAGGATATAAAGAGCAGGTAAGATGCTCTGCTTCTCTTAGTAGCTGTTGATCTTCCCGTGTTTAAGCAGCGCTCGTTAGTACTGTAAAGGCGCTCTCTCCCTTGAACGCTATCTCCGTACCCAAAGTGAAAACTTGATTATCCACAGAACAAAATAGATCGAACCTTACATTGTGTTGCCTAAATGTAAACTTGCTGAAAGACATTCCCACTGCTTGAAAGCATAGAGTTTTGTTGCTTTTATAAAAAATGCAGAAAGACTGAATTGGCACTAACAACGGTTTCTGCTGAAGTTAACCAAAGACGTTTGTGAGTTTTATTTATGCCATTTAATGAAAGCTTGAAGACGAACAGTGATATTGCAATAGCTTCAAGTTATCTCTCAGCTATATGGAAATCAGCAACTGCAGTAAGAAGGAATAATTACAGTTGGCATTGTCAGCCATCAAGATAATAGAACTGGTTTAATAATCATGGCTACGTATGTTCTTTCCACAGGTGGTTTAGAGAGTCATTATTTAATTATATTAATATGTGAGTTATTGTTTCCAGACGGTAAGACAGAGAATTATTACTCAACGTATTTGTGGTGCCATTACAGATCTCCCTCCCCGCAGTACCCTCCCTAATTTCCCTTCCCCTCATCTGGCCATCCTGAACCTCTGTTAAAATCAGAGTCGGGGCTGCCAGAAGGTGGGCCACTTGAGGGTACTGCTCCTGAGGAACTTGAGGGATTCTTGACACAGATACAGAGTGGCAGAAATACCTGTTTTGTTATGGCTGCCCTACCTATTACAGAAAGAGGGAGCCTATTCCAGAATTTGATGGAATGTTCAAGTCCCAACAGGACCTAATCCACATTCCTGCTCTGGTGTTGAGCGGCGAGCCTCCATATGTGTGACCCAGATCCCTAGGTACCTGAACCCTTCCAGATACCAGGGAGACCATCACTTGGCAAATGGTTCAACTGCTGTCCAATCAGGGTACCGAGAGGACACAATAGTGACTGGTGGGTATTAACCTTAAGAACAGAAACCTCACCAAAGATGCTCATCAACTTCAGCAGGAGCGGGACCAACTCCCTGGGGAATGCACATAGACGAATGCATCATCCATGTACAATGAAACCACGTGTGTGGTATCTCCCACCTTCATTCCCCAGGGGACCATCTCCTTAAGTAGTAACAGGGCTAAAGGCTTGATTGCAAACACGAAGAGCAAGGCTGAAAGGGGCACCCTTGACACAGACCCTTGCCTACTGTCCAGGAATCAGAGAGCTTGCTCCCCACCCTAATACGTATGTTGGGTGGAGTATGTAGGAGCTAAATCCAGGCTCAGAAATTGAGACCGAATCCCATGCCACGCAATACTGCATCTCAAGTATCCCCATTCTACGTGTAAAATGCCTTTTCAAGGTCAAGGGTTACACAAATAGTTAAGTCTACAAGTCTAAACGGTGCCTGCCTGCATAGAGAGCCAATCAGGAGGGAGCTCATGGACATTGTGCATGATGATCTGGCCCCTGCGTATACCTGATATCCAGATTGGTTGTGACTTTACCATGCCTTTCCTCTATCATTCTATGTCAGGGCCCGCGTGCTAAGATTATGCTTCTCATCCTTTACTGCCATAATTCACAGCAGCCAATGAAACAGTTTAATATAGAAAACTACATATCCTTTAAGCATTGAACCAACATAAATTTTCATATCCATACCGGTCACCCGCAGCTGCCTGATCGGGTCGGAGTACGGTGTGTTTTTACCGGGGAACCAGTATTTCCTTGACATTATCAACCAGAAAGCAGCAGGTGTACTCCCCTTCACACCCTTTTTGGGTAGACAGAGGTCTGTAATATTGCATAGGCTCTGCCTAGGAGCTTCGCCAACTGCTTCCTCCGCGCTTTAAGTTAATTTATGGTTTGCATGGCTGAAGCTAGCTCCCTCCCTCTGTATTTGAGTGTACGCTTGACTCACATAAATGGCCACCCATGGCTTTCTTCCAGCCTGAGATGGAGAGCTATGATGATTTTCAGGGTGAACATGATTATTCAGTGGAGGAAAGGCTGGTAGATGCATTAAACAACTGAATCCAGGAGTCGGTAAATCAGGCCTTAACCAGGGCCCTTCAGCTTTTCACAAAACAAATGAAATGATACACGCAACAAGCCGCATCACACTTGGACCCGCATATAAACCAGCCCCAAAACAAGGGAGGTACCAGTTCCTAAAAAAACAAGACTATCCATCATAGATAGGCTCATACAGACGCACTAGAAAAACTGACTGATGCCTACTTGACTGACCATGTCTACAGGCTATCAGTCTGCCTTCTAACAAAACATCAAGAGTTTAGAGAGGTGACACAGACCCAGACTCAGAACACTCCTCCACTTCCAACTCCTTTAATGGCTATGTGGCTCTTGGTTCTGTAAGAACAAACACAAAACAAAGTTGCAAAATAATGATACGGGTTCCAGGGTCTTGGATTTCGATCCGGACAATATCATTCACGCTAGATCAGTAGAATTGGTCCTCTGCCTGAGGTGGCCAGGATCAGAAAGGGATTTGAGAAAGTAATCCTTGCCCACATCAGGGCAGAGTCCCCCACCCCTCTCAATTGGGCAAGGGCATAGACGGCACTGCAGTGGATCCTAGCATAGTAACATTTCTAAAAAAGTATTTGAAGAATCCCAAGAAAGGACTCAATAGGGGTTGATGTAAATACCAAGGTATTGGATCTGGTGGGACCTCTAACCAAGAGCATGGAAATGGAGTATCGAGCCAAAGATACTGCAGAACCAGTGGAAACAGACTTCTTGGCAGGCCGGGCGCAACAAGCCATCTACCTGCTAGGGAATGCCAATTGTGCAATTTCCTCTGAACAGAGAAGGTCCATCCTTCTCCAGATCGAACCCAAGTTCAATGATCTAGCAAGCATTAAAGCAGGTCTGGTTGCTGAAGGGCTGTTATTTGGAGAACCCTTTTATCAAGGATGTCTGCAAATTTGTTTCTACTTTTAGCGCCCTTGATAAGCCCCAGCTCTCTTAAAAAAATCTTTTAAGGGGGCCTTTGAGAAAGACTGGACACTTCATATGTCGAGCGTTCGGTCGCGATGCTACCCAAGAACCTCAGAGGAGGTATGGCCTATGTGGCAGAGGTGGTTGGTATAAATCACACAGAGTTGCCAACTTCTTTCCATCCAGAAACCAGAGTGGTAGAGGATGCTTCGAGATGGGCAGAGACCGTACCTTCTCCTCTTTCAGAGCAGAACCCAACTTTATAGGAGAGAATGAATTCTCCAGAGGAGGCGATTCTAGGGGGTTGCAGTTCAAAACAACTGGGCAGAGATTTCTTATGAGCCTTGGGTTCTAGATATGGTACAGAGCTACAGGTTAGGATTCTACAGCACCTCATACCAACACAACCCACCCAGGCAGCAGACTTTTATCAAACAAGAGACTCAGGAGCTCTTGAGGAAGGACACCATTTGCCAAGCCTCCCCTCACCAAAACGGTTTCCTCAGCACAATCTTTTTGGTGCAGAAGAAGGGTGGCAAATCTGTATTGGTTCTCAGTCTTCAGGACTTCAATGCCTGGATTTCGTACTGCCATTTCCAGATGGAGGGTATTCAACTTCTAAGAGATTTATTGCAGGGACAAGATTGGTTCGTGTGTCTGGATCAGAAAGACGTTTATCTAACAATCCTTATTTTCAGCCCTCATGGACGGTTTTTGCAATTTCAATAATAAGATGCCTGTTTTGAGGTACTAGTCCTACCCTTTGGGCTGTTGTCAGACCCTTGGTGTTTCACAAAGCTGATGAGACCGGTGGTAGAGACCCTGAGGCTATAAAATCCATCACCTGAAGAAGGGCTTGTCTTATGGTCAACAGTTCTCACTTTTGGGGGGAGCCAAAGGGAATTGACCTGGTGGCTGAATCCTATGGAGGCCTGTAATAACTCAACAATATTCAGAAACGCGTTGGAGATTTTAAGAACATCTGATGCCAGCCATTGGGGCTGGTTTGCCAGGTGCAGTCAGTGTTTCACAGGGGGGGGTCTCCAGAGGAGTTGATTATACACCTAAATTGCATGGAACTTTTGGTGGGATGACTTGCCATTCGGACCTGTCCCCACAGAAATCGAATTGCTGTATACTCCTCTGCATGGACAATGTGTTATATATGTAAATGAGCAAGGGGGATGAGATCTCGTCTACTAGTGGAAATAGCCAAGGACTTCAGGCATTCCTACCTCCTGTGACGGATCTATGCGAGTGCGTAGTACATTCTGGACCAAAAGAATTTGATAGCAGATTGGTGCTCCAGTCAGTTGATAGACAACAGCGATTGCAGACTTCTCCCCGACATGGTTGAGGCCCTTTACCAAATCTGGAGATCGTGTCAGTTGAATCTATTTGCCTCCCACATGCGCAAGCAAGCTCCACTATTCTTCAGCTGGCAATCGGACCCTTTAGAGGTGGCCACAAAGGCTTTACTACAGACTTGGCCTCAGTCACTCCATCACGCCTTTCCTCCTTTTGTGATGATCCCATGGGTAGTATTCCAAGTGAGACGACAGGATCGGAGATCATTCTGGTGACTCTGATTTGGAAGGCTCAAGCTTGGTTTACAAGCTTGTTGGAAATGTAGTGTGACTTCCTGATCAAATTTCTTATGGTTAAGAACTTGTTGTTAGATCCAGCAGAGCGTCCACACTCACTGATCCTGCCAGGTCAATTGAAACACATGGCATGGAGGATTTCTGGCAAAGTTGGAGTCTGCCAGAAATCTGGTGCAAACTAATCATCATATCTGACAAGCTAGGTCCTCCTCTACCTACAAACAATATGCTTTACCTTGGCGAAGATGGGTGGGTTGGTGTACCAAACTGGGTTCTGATACCGTGGAAGCAGAATTGTTCATGGAGATACATTTTTTATCCCATATGGCTGATTCTGGGTTAGCTTACCAGTAAGTTAACAACTTTCGTTCCGCCATTTAATCGGGACATCTGCCGCTTGAGGGCAGACTGGTGGGAGACTACCCACTCCTCTGCAACATAAGCATGGCATTCATTTTTCTAATCCTCCAAGACCTAGATACACCACCTGTTTGGGACATGGCACTAGTGTTAAGATGTAAGGAGAAATTACCTGACAATAGTAATTTATCTAGGAAGCAATTATCGGCCAAACTGACAATGTTGTTGTTTTTGATATCCTGCAGACGGGTGTTTGATGGAAAAGTATTGAACTTAACTGATAGAGTGTTAGCTCAAAATGGAGTACTTTTAAATATTTCTACGCATGCAAAGTGTAATTCTCATGGCGTCTTTTATTCTGCATTCCCAGCCACAGACCGAGCTTCCATCTTCAGAGCCAGCACTAATGAACACCGTCCTTCTCAATCAATGTGTCAAGAAGCAGAGTGTACCATGGAGCTTGGGGCGAACCAATGTTTCCCACTCTTTCATTCTACTCATAGGTACTACAGTGCCCAAGCCCGTAGGTCACATGTTATATGAGGCATACCACACAAGCACCCAACCACACACTCTCCATCAGCCATCCATCTGTGTACCCGGCCTCTCCAGTTCATGAGGCAGCGTGGGACAGACTGTAGGCTACCAGGTGAGGCGCCATAAGTGTGACGTGTATGCTCAGACATGGGCCCCATAGCTCACTGTGCCTGTCCATTTGCTCCAGTGACTCCCTATTTCTAATTGAAACGGCATGTGAAGGCATGCTCAGACATGGGTAAAATAGCTTAATGTGCCTAAGAGTAAAAGTGTAACCTACCGATGAGGCCCAATAGAACTGGAACCAGCCTGGGGTTGCTTGTATTTCCCTTCTGAGGACATGGCCATGAAATTTAGACTGGACAACTCCTACTGGAGGCTGATTTGCACATGGCTCAGCTGTACCCTGTATTAGCATGGTGAGCAAAATAATGATGTATTAGATTATGGGTCTGAGAAATTACAGTTGGCTGAGATTATTTCAACTATCTGTCCATCACTTTTTCGTTTAAGAGCTTCATTCTAGTACATGCAGCGGCTTCTGTAGTGTTAAAAACACAAGGCACCCTGCTGTGATGGATGCTTAAGGCCTGGCAGTGACCAGAACTATGCATCCTGCATAATATAACAGCAGGAACCCAAAGATTGCCTTAGGAACTCTCATTCCTTTTTCTTCCTTTACCTTTTCTTTCTCTTGCTCTGGATCAAAGTCCGATGATGAAAATTAAATTCTGGCCCACCATAATCTGTGCTGGTGACCAACACCTGCAAGCACCTACACAAACTAAGCACTGGTGGAGGAATGTCTCTTGGTCACCATCTGCTAGTTGGTTAGTGTGTCTGCTTCATTAGGATAATGTTGACATTTACTTTATCAAGCTTTCACAAACTTTGGACGCCTACCAGGGAATTAACTGAATGAAGAAATATCTAAAAGCTCGTGCATGTGCCTATGATTTGTTCTGTGTGGAAAAGTCCCATAGGTTTGTGTGGCGCCCACAAAAGTCATAAGAGACATTGTGGTAGATATATTAGATAATCCATATTTGTAAAGCACGAACATATCACCCCTTAATGTTTCAAGGAGCTGGGGGCCATTAGGGAGATTAAGTGAACTATTGCCCAGAGTCACAAATGGTGCTGAGCTGAGCTGCAACCGGGGGATCAACCGTGAGCCCCACGCTCCAGAGTCAGTCGCTCCTGCCGCTGCGCCACACCTCGCCAAAATGTCTCCAGGAGCCAAGGTCACACAGCTGGTGAGGCAGAAGCGTGCCTGCTTTATCTTACTCAATTGTGCAGTTGTTTGGCATGTGGCAACCAGGACCATGGATGTTGTTCAAGGCACATCAGCGGTAGTCTCATGGTCCACTTTTTCAAAGTCATTGACTGACTGCAGAGCCATCTTTGCTACCTAATGTGGTTTCTGTGGCACAAAACTATTGGACTTGGACTTCAGATCAATGGATGCTCCTGGTACAACTTAAATGACAAGGGCCTTACGTAGCATCAATGCAGCAATGTTTTCAGTGCAATGGCGAAGACATGCTTGATTTTTGATGGTATGAAAATTGAATGTGACCTTCATACCTAGGGTTCTCTACATCGATGGAGCATTATGGCAAGACTCCCTTCTCCAGGGTCAGTGTCCATCAGTGGTAGTATGTATCAACCACTGCGCCACAAGTGATCGTCATCACTATGAAATAAGGAGCTTCTCCTTGTGCCTTGGGATCCAGGGGTGGTTACTGAAAACATCTATGACTATTGAACTGCTGTGCATTGACTGTGACGTAGACCTTGGTTTACAGGCTTGTCTTTGCTTACCATGCTCAGCTGTTTTAGTGTGGGAAGAGGCATCTGTTTTGTTTCTTTGCAGAAAAATTAAAGGGTGAGATCAATTATACATCTTGTGCCATATCAAACCAGAGGCATTCTAAATGAACTCCACAGTGCTCTATAATATACTGTGAGCCAAACTTGCATTCAGCCATTACTTTACGCTTCTTTATCTTTATCTTTAGTGGAGTTGTTATGTAGCTCATGGGTACCAAAGGCCTGCCAGTCCTCAGCAGACATCGAAAATGGGTGGCAATACGTAGTAAATTGCAGAATAGACAGGTCTTCAGGGCTTTGCAGAAAATAAGTTCAGGCTCCAGTAGGCGCAGTTCCAGAGGGAGGAAAATTCTAGAGCTAATGTGCCAAAAAACAAGTGGAACGGTCACCCCATCGTGACCTACGAATCCTTCATTAGATGGGCTGATGAAGATCATTGTAAGAAGTCTCACAAGCAAATGTGGGGAGGCTAAAGGTCTTAACAGTAAGAGGCCTTTTTTATTGATTGTCGTTTATATAATGCATAGGGTCTTAAACTGAACTCAGCGTTCTACCGGAAGCCAATGAAGGTCTCTAAGAGCCCTAGTAGCAGACTGATGTTTAGGGATGTTCATCAGAAGTCATGTAGCAACATTCTGCACAGTCTGCAACCTTCTGACAATGTAGCTGGGAGAGCCAAGATACACTGTGTTCCCATAATCAATACGTGATAATACGAATGCCTGGATGAACACTCTTCTGATTGTATAAGGGAGAAGCTTAAGAACCTTCATCAACAGTCTCAGGGTGCCGTAACAACTGGCAGCAAGTTTTTTTGCTTGATGGTCCATCTTAAGACTGGAATCTAGCCATATACCAAGGCTCTTTATTGAGCTTTTTGGGGTAGGCAACTTGCTCAGTCTGGTAGGAGGATCGGGATGTTGCTGCAGAAGTTGTTGCCCAGCAGCATGACTTCAGTTTTGTTCTCGATGAATCTAATTTTGCAGCCGGCCATCCAGATGGCAACTTCCTGAAGGCGGGGAGTCAGAGATAGGTGACTAGAGCAGGGATCAGGGAAATTGACAAGACTAACTGGGTGTCATCGGCATAGGAAGTCAATGACAACCAAAATGAGTCCACCATCTTGGCAAGGTGGAGCATATAAAGATTAACAAGCATTTGCCATGCAATAGGTCTCACATTTTAGAAACTTTGACCTATTGCAAATGACAATGCCTTTTATTATTGCAGGTTTTTTAAACACATAAATAAAAGGCATTGTTATTTACAATGCCAATAGCTCAAAATCTCGTAATTGCAAGACCTATTGCATTGCAAATGCTTGTTTTTTTAAGATTCTGGGACAAGGAGCAAGCAGAGACAGCGTTGGATCCTTCAGCTCTCTTCACTCCCACACTGCTCGAAGAACCCCACCACCACTGTTTTGCTTGTTGTGTCAAACAGCGCTTTTGTAATTATGGCGGCTGCGCCATTTGCCACGCTTTGTATAACTTTTATTCTTGTGTCACGTTGCTTGTTTTCCCTTAACGCCTGCAATCAATAGGCCCACACTGTTATATTGCAAACACTAAACAGAGAGCGACAGAGGGGGGGGGCAATAAAACAAACATTATTCAAAATGACATGGCATTATTTATCTTGTGTTTTGCTAACAATATTCAAAGGGGTATCAGGTTGTTTAACATTTGCAGTAATCAAGAGACATCTATTAATGTAGTACGCATGCTCGAAAAGACAACATTAACATAACATGCAGTGAGGGTACTTTGTCAGCTTGTAATTGAACGTAAACAGCAAACCACGCTCCACCCATCCTTGTGCACCGTGAGGTCCGTCTGATATGGTCTGGGACTACCGAATTTCCCCCTCCCCCTGCGCGTAAACCACATTTTAATGAGGGACAGGAGAAGGTAATTACTTTTGGAGGCGGGGGTCGTACAACGCCCGGCCGTATTTATTAAAATATGAAAACAAAATTAAAATTTCGAAATAAACAATATTTACACAATTATACGCAGAAACATAACACGACATTTGATTACAATTCATATGCACAGATATCAGATGGCTAACCTTAAACTATCTCTAATACATAGTTTTACTATCCGAATCCAACATCTGAACATAATCATACATTAATTACTTTCTGCGTATCCTATTTGGGCCTACGGCAAGGTCGCTAACCGGTGTCAGATCCTTATCAATTAGCCACGCCCTCCCGTAGGAGTTGCGCATGCGCAGAGGGCCCGCTTACCGAGAGGGTTCTTCCCCCCCGGTTACCCCCATACGTTCCCTGAACTCCATTCCAATTTGGGGGGTCTTGCACTCTGCGCCATTTTAATGACGTCCATACCCGTGCGGGGTGGCCAACCAGCCTAAAGAAAGCGTGACTCCCCTCTTTCCCCGCACCCATCCATCCAACCGGATGTACCGCCCCTGGAGTTCTAGGAGAGACCCCTTGTCCCTCCTCCTGGGCGACCCCATCCGTGAATGGCGCCGCCCCCTAAGGACCTTAAAATTACTGCTCACCAGTCATGACCTTACCGCCACAGGCCAGCATAGGTGACCGACTATCTGGCCCCCCCCATCCTAAAACTCAGAAAGGTCATGCCCCTGCCTCAATTCCCTGACCAAGCCTATGAAAATTTATCAACACTATTTCATCACCTAACCTAGTCGAGTGGACCCCGACTTCGATGAAGCACAGTTCGCCCTGACACCCCATGTGACCAGACTATGCTGCAGCCCTGGTACTCCTGTGCTAACCAGCAAACCTTGGAGATTACCTCCTCCAGCAAGACCCTTCTGCCTAGTGATATCGAGTGGTTCCCCCACTAACTATAAGAACTATTGCGGCGAAGGACTGTGTCTCTTCAGAAGATCAGTCATAAAAAAACCCTAAACTGACTGAGGCCAAGGAAAGATACTTGAAAACCACCCTGCTCTCAGCTCTGTCTGTATAGTCTGCAGGTGTAAAAAACGCTAGCTAGCCTCCTCCCTACTGGAATCATTGCAATTCATGCCGAAGTGTACCTCGGCATAGACGTGTCGCTTTCCTACTCCCATGCGAAGTATTCCCACCGTTCTACCCAGGCGTAGGGTCCGCAACCCCCTTCCTAGTGTAAGATAACACAAATGCCAGGGCTGACTGAATCAGATAAAAATTGACATACCGTCAGGGAGCCACAGAATGGTCTTGATTGAACGCATCGCGATGTAACACGGTGCAACCCCAACACCTAGCATTATTAGCACCGTGCTCTAAACCGTCAGAGTTGACCAGCCACTCACATACCCCGGTACTCATTCCGGATGTGATTATACAATTGTGATATTAACCCAGGTAGTGCCCCAAAGGCTCCCAGATAATTCCCATGAGCATACCATGGGCCTCATGAACCCCTGAAACCAAACCAATATGCTTTAAGATAGGTTCTGTGTTGGCTGCTGCCCCTACTCCGGAGCCTCCCAACACGGACAGAGACCAATTTAATGACAAGGGGCGTTGAGGAATCATTTTGTACCTGGTCACTCCCCATTTGCAGGATAATAATGCTATGGGGCTGGATTCATCATAGGGAGTGAACCTGCCATTCTGGAGCCCTAAACTGTGAACTATCTGCATCCGAGCACAATGTTCTGGGATAGGCCCTGTGCCACCTATCCCCCTACACGGAGCATCCAAACACTGCTCAATGTCCGCACCGAAAGGCGCCTGCGTGCACATGCGCCGTAATGGCAGTTAACCGTTCCATGACACAGGAGTTAATGTGTCGCCTCTGCCCCTGATACTTGTAGGTATATACCCTTACCGATGGTATAAAACACAAGTTAGCGCACTGCCACCATAACTCGATTGGCAAAATTAAATGGGTGACAACCATACCCTCCCACTAGAATGCATGAGCAGCTCTGAAGGTATACACCTGCCAGGCAGACGTACTGCCAACTTACCACAAATGGCAACAACAAATGAGTGACAACTATACATTCCACTATGAAGCATATGGAGCACTGTCTCAGGCTAGCATCACCTGAACCACTGGGTTGATCACCCATCCAACTTGATGCCGCCGCTTGCCACTCACGTTCAGGATCCACCAGCCCCCTTGCTTGTCCACCTCTTGTAGTCATAGCGGTGTGTAGCACTTCCAGGCATCAGGCGTGGATTCAGGTATACATAAATGAAAATCAAAGATCAATGATTAGTGCCTTATGCTGTGAGGTGCCCAACAACGATTTTTTAAGTCAGCGCTATTCTGCGCGACTTTACTCTCCCCCTTTTACCCACACCCCACAGGTTTTTAAAGTGTATCGATACTATTCTTCGGCCCGCCGGACCCATCATTTGTACGCCAAAAGGATGCGTTGATACTGCCAATACTACCCCCCTCTCTCGGTGTGACACTGCCAGAGCCCATAATCTGCCGGCCGCAGGGTGGATTGACATTGAGTGGGTCTGACAACATAGGCCCCCCAAGGACCCCAAATGTGAACCAGCCCCAGAGAGTGGGTCCAGCGCCACACACCCCAAGAATAACCTGCTTATTTTACAAGTCCAATGTACCCCAATAATGTGTGACCCCACACATACATTACACTGTGTAAGTGCACGGGCAATGGTGTACAGACACTGACCAGCCATCGGACTCCAGTGCCTACATGTATAATTGGACCGGCGCAGAGGCGCCGTGTGACTTAACGCCCTCCTGGAGCTACTTCCCTGCACATAGCGCCTAGGGCTTCTTGACCCCTCCTTCCTATGCACCCCCACACTGCACACACGGATTGTGGTACTGTAAATTTCGGAACCATGTTGGTAGCATGGTCCTACCCTGCCGATTTTGGTATCAGCGAACCGCAAATGACTAATGCGGTATGTATGAGTGTTTTTGTCATGTTTCACCGATGAATTCACCGTGTACACGATACTACATGTCGAACCCTCGGGTTCCATTTTAAAAGGCTAACCATTTTGTGGTTGCCCTCACATAGGCTGCGCATTGAGGCCATGCCTAGGCCTAAAGGACACGCAATCTTTCCTTGACTTCTGTGTGACCTATGCAAACTGACTCCGCCGCCCGGGGTCAGTCCTGCCCGGCCGGTTCCTTTTACTGCGGCCTTATGGGATTAGCATCAGGGCCCAACACATCATAAAGTCGTGTATCCCACGCGACTCCTGACTAATCCCTTTCACACCTGATTCTGTTTCCTACTTTATGGCTTGTTTTATGAGTAGGAGGTGTCCGTTTTATTGGGGTCTGCTGCTATCTGATGAGGGTTCTGAGCCTCGCTGGGTAAATAATTATGTGCCGACCGAGCTGAAATGTGGGATTGTCATCATGACTGTGCTCTTTCTTTGAAGCGAAAATATGTGAACGACCACTTGTAAAATAGGGGCGGTGTTGCCCAGAGCATAATATTCTGTATATAAGAAAAGACTGGTTTTTGGTTAGAGGCAGTCTCCTGAGAACATACATCGTGTTGTACTTCTCGGATACCTGTGATTGGTCTGCAGCCAATAAAAACGATCTTTGACTTCACCTAGAAGACTCTGTGTTTCTGTGGTCCAAGACAGGAAGAACTCGAAGTCTTCGGGTGTGTCCCCTGTCACCGCTGGGTTGCTTCTGAAAAACCCAGTACTTCAGTTGGCGCCCAACTCGGGGCCATTTCAGCGGTATCGGTCCAAGCCAGAGGTTCGTGAGGAGCTTCGTGTGAAAATTCTGGAGGAAGGCCGCCACCTCATCGACCCCTGCATGTCGACGTGGTCTGAAAGTCTTTACTGCGAGGTTCTCCGCGTCCCGACGGCTACAAAGGACTGCTGCCCTGACTATCGCCCTGTTTTGGACCCTTGATGATTTGGTAGAGCGAAACGAATTAACGAGTCTTCTGGTGATGTCATCGATACCTCAGTTAAGTATAAGTGAAGCGTCTCCCAGTCCTTAGTTTGGTTTGGTATCCCTTCGGGATCGCTTTGATTTGGAACTTGCAAGTGCCAAAGCCGTATTCGATAATCCTTTGAAGTTTGAAACTAGACTAGTGAGCGAAGATGCCTGGTTCTAGTATATTTGGAAATTTGTTTTGTTTGGGTTGTAATAGGGACTCCCGATTAGAGGATTCGTGTCCGGTTCCTCCAATTGGAACTCCAACGTATGAGCTTTATGTGAAACATGGCGTGGGCCCCATTGCGTATAATGAAGTATGGATCCGATACACCAGGAAGGATGGTGTTTTAAAATGGCCCCAAAATGGTAGTTTCGACACAGAAATCCTGGATAACCTAGAAGTTAAATTATTTAAAAAGAAAGCCCGGCCGGCGATGTTTGATTCTTTCCGCCTATGGCGAAAGGAAGCCAAACAGAAAGAAATTAAACTAGCGAAGAAAAATAAAAGAGAGAAAGGTATGTCGATAATGCAAGCAGCCTTACAGTTTAAAGATAATGAAGAAGAACAAATGAATGAGCAGCTGCACAGGCAACGTAAACTAGTGATTGATAAATGCTACCCAGCTTTGCCGCCCCTTCAGCAAGATGCGTCAAAAGAAAAGGAGAAAGATCCCCTAATGCCACACTTGCTGAGTTCACCACCCCCGTATGTGCAGAGTGCTACAGCACCTCCGCAGCCTTTAAATGTACAGCCTCTAGTTAATTTGCCACAAACATTCCCGCAGCCGCCAGCTCCCCCTCAGCCGGCTCCTATGCCTACGACTCAGCCCTCTCAAGGGCCGCCGGTTTCGCTGCCTATATCTTCTGCGCTCCCTGCGACCTTACCTAGTGCATCAGCTGCCTCCCTCGGCGCTCTTCCCGATACGACCCCTGTACCTGTATCTGCACCCGTTTTTCTTCCCTCTGTCTTTCCCCCTGTTCTTGCCTCAACTTCTCCTTCTACACGACAACGAATAGCTAGTGCGGTCACTAGTTTTATGTCACCTCTCTTCGGGTCATCTAGTACGACCCCTGGTTCACAACGTACGCAGTTGCGTAGTCAGCTGCCAGGTTCTGAAGAGAAAGAAGTATTAGACCGCATGGCACATAAATGGGTTGTTTTTCCTTCAAGATATGATGTGGAATCTGTTGTAAATGTTTTTCATCAATGGGAAGCACCAAAACAGAGATACGTTTTCGAGAAAATGTGTGAATTCCTCTGTGAGCAGTTGGAAGATCATGGTCTAGATTCAAGCCCGCAGGAGTTGTGTCATGTACGGTTCGATTTTGAGAAAGGCATGATTGTGGGACGCGATGTTGATAGAGCGGTTGCGACATTGTTGTCCTTCAGGAATGGGGATTGTCATCAGTCGTTGTTCGAACAGGAGTTCCCTGTAGGGAAAAAGGTAAAAGCGCGCCAATATCCGATGCGTGAGGTTCCTCCAGTTTGGAGACCTGGTGATGCAAATGCTAATCCACCTGTTCTGCCACATTTTCAGCGTGTTTGGGTACACGTGCCGTGGAAGCGAGGTGAAGTGATAGCGCTTAAGCAGACATTGCCTGACCCCCGTAAAAACCCTGCAGGATATTATAAGGAGTTATCACAAACCGCAGAATCGTGTGTCATGAATTTAGCTGACATTGATATGTTGTTCGGGAATGTTGTTCCACAGCCTTTGTGGGGATTGATTCGTAATACAGATCATGCTGCAGAACTAGGTGGCACATGGGCTAATATCATTGCTACAGACACTAGACAAGTTGGTGGTGCGAAACCTGAGCCCTTAATAGCAGAGCTCCCTGGTAGAATTATTACCTACATGAAGACTTTAATGCCGGCAATGCGTGTGAATTGGGATAAATTATCCGCATGCAAACAAAAGAAAGACGAAACAGTGTCTGATTTCTTCACCAGGTTTGAAGAAACATTTATCGACCACAGTGGTCAAGACATGAGTACGGAAGGTGGTCAACGGTTATTTGTTGATAAATTTGTGCATAATTTGCTCCCCGAGTTGTGTAAGAAATTAAAAGATTCAGAGTTCTTGGGCTATTTCTTCATCAGCGCAAATACTGGCTACTGCACAGTATTACGAAAATAGGGATAAAGATGAGAAGGATAGAGCAGACAAGAAAACAAAAGAATTGAAGACGAAGGTTCTTTTACAGCAGGCTTACCCGCCACGTGGAGATCAGAATAACTATAAGCAAAATCAGAGTAACTATCAACAACCCCAACCGTTTCAGAGTAACATGCAAAGGTTCGGGTATTCCCAACCGCGTGTTCCTGTGGGTCCCAATCAGTGTTCGTATTGCAAACAAGAAGGTCATTTTAAGTATAGTTGTCCTATATTGTTGCAGCGCACAAATAATGCTTATGGCGCGAGAGGTAGAGGTGGTCAGCAAGCTCCTAGGGGTAGAGGGCGTGGGAATGTTCCCCAGAACGCGCGTCCTCTTCCGCCTCAAAATACGATGAACAGTTTTGATCAGCAGGCCAATGTAACTGGTGGGACAGCTCAGTACTATAATAACGACTATTATGCAGAAGATGGAAATGCGGAAGGTAATGATTACTAGGACAGCCGTAGACAAAGAGAGGGAGTTGTTTCAGTGCCAGTGGATCAGAGTGGACCGTATGTTAAGGTGACTACAGCGGGTGTGTCAGAGCCTTTTCTGTTGGATACTGGTGCTGCAAAGAGTTCAATTATGCACTCAAAACTCCCTGGCGCGCCTTTGTCTGGCGAAATGAATGTTTCAGTAGGTTTTTCTGGCGCCCCGGTTATGAACCCGATCTCTGGTCCTATGCCACTTTCTGTTGGACCTTGTGAGCTGAAAGCACCCCTTATCCTAACGACAGGATGTGGTGAAAACCTGCTAGGATTGGATATGTTAAAGAGATTACATGCAACATTATATTGTTCCCCCTCGGGAGTACAACTTACACTGGGTAGGGAAGTGACTTCTCCAATGTATTTGTCGAAGAATAAACTGCCAGCTGAATTGTCGTGTCTTCCGGATGTCCTTTGGGCTACTGGTCCTAACGATGTGGGTCTCTTGGAAATACCGCCATATGTGGTCACTTTGAAAGCCAATGTTAAATTGCCACGCATTCCCCAGTACAAGATCTCTAATGAAGGTGAGAAAGCGTTGTTATTGATCATCTATGACTTTAATTGAAAAGGATGTAATCGAAGAGACAAGAGGCAACGTTTGCAATAGTCCGGTTCTGCCTGTTTTAAAACGTACTGACCCTTCTCAGCCACCTGTTTACAGATTTGTGATCGATCTTAGAGAGGTCAATAAGATAGTTGTGCCACAGTTTCCAGTTGTCCCTGATATAACTGCCTTGTTAACTATGATCCCAGCTTCCGCTGCCTGGTTCTCAGTGATTGATTTAAAGAATGCTTTCTTTAGCATTCCGATTGCAGAGGAAAGCAGGGATATTTTTGGTTTTAGTTTAGGAGGTCGCAGCTTCCGCTTTAAACGCGCCCCGCAGGGCTACTGTGAAAGTGCATCAATATACAGTCAGGCTTTAAAGGCGCAGCTTGATACAATTGTCTTACCTAGTGGTGCTACCCTTATTCAGTATGTTGACGATTTACTAATCGCCGCGGATACTGAGGACATTTGTAAAGAAGCTACATTGTCATTGTTGCATCATTTGTTTGCCTTTCATCACAAAGTGTCTCTCTCAAAACTACAATATTGTCGACAAGAAGTAACCTACTTAGGTCATCTCTTGTCGAAAGAGGGAAGGAAACTGACCCCAGAAAGAATTCAGGCCATTGCACAATTGAGCGTGCCAAGAACACAGAGAGAAGTGCGTGCTTTCTTGGGTATTACTTCCTACTGTAGGCAGTGGATCCCGAGTTTTTCTTTGCTGGCAAAACCTTTGATAGCATTAACATGCAAAGATACACCGAATCCCGTCCCATGGTCTGAAGAGTGCCAGGAAAGTTTTTCAGAATTACGTAATGCATTATGTTCAGCTCCTGTATTGGGTACCCCCGACTACAGTAAATCTTTTACATTGTATGTTCACGAGAAAGAAGGTTGTGCGTTGTCGGTGCTGACACAGTCTTTTGGAGACAGACAGCGTCCATGCGCGTATTTTTCGTCAACTTTGGATCCAGTAGCTAAGGCATTGCCAAGTTGCTTGAGAACCACAGCGGCAGCAGCTGTGTCTATTCGACAGTCTGCTGGGTTAGTAATGAATAACACGTTGATTGTAATGGTTCCGCATGCAGTGGACACGTTGTTGAACAGGACCAAGACACAGCACTTAACTAGTGCTCGATTGTCAAGTTATGAATTAACACTGTTAGCGAGTCATGTGCACATAAAGAGGTGCAACACGTTGAATCCAGCTACATTATTACCGATTTCAGTAGACACAGATGAGATTGAACCGCATGATTGTCTGTTCAGAACAGAAGAAGAAACAAAAGGGAGAGTGGATCTTAAAGATACTCCCCTGGTTAAGTGCGATGGTACTTTATGGGTGGATGGCTCGTGCTTCAAGCTTCCGAATGGTGATACGACTGCTGCATATGCTGTCACGACTTTGCACACGATTGTTGAAACTGCACGTATACCGCATAATTCGGCTCAAGCAGCAGAATTAATTGCACTTACAAGAGCATGCGTGTTGTCGAAAGGAATGAAAGTGAACATATATACTGACAGTCAGTATGCCTTTGGCGTGGCCCATAGTTTTGGGCGCTTGTGGAAAGAACGTGGGTTCCTGACTTCGCATGGAACTAAGATTCAGAATGGTCAGTTGGTGAATGATCTCCTTGAATCACTGACCTTACCGTTACAAGTCGCGATTGTGAAATGCAGTGCACACAAGAAGATTGTTGATGATATTGGTCGTGGTAATGCGTTTGCTGACGAAATCGTGAAAGGAACAGCAAAAGATGTGACGAATCGAATGCATGTTACAGGCCCTGCAAGATGGGTTGGTGATGTTGGAATGTGTGAAGACACGATAGAGAGCGTGAAGTCCCTTCAAGCTGAAGCCACAGAGAAAGAATTGAGCATGTGGAGAGAAAGTAAGGGAAAATTGGATGAAAATGGTTGTTGGATTGATTTGTCAGAGCACCGGCGATGGTTGTTACCTGATGCATATGTGCTTCCAGTGGTCACGATGGCACATGGAATGGCGCATATCAGTGTGAAAGGGATTTGTAAGTTGTTGGCTCCAGTATGGCAGAATGCTGGAATTCCCAAGTGTGCAGAGAATGTGGTCAAAAATTGCATAGTATGTTTGAAATACAATCCTGGTAGGGGAACCCCAACTCCAGCTGGTCATTTTGCGCCTCCAACGTATCCGTTTGAGGTTTTGCAGCTAGATTTCATCCACATGGAAAGGTGCAATAATTTGAAATATGTACTTGTTGTTGTCTGCGCTTTTTCAAGGTGGATAGAAGCATATCACCTAAAAGACAATACTGCCTTATCGACAGCTAAAGCCCTTGTAAAGAAATTTTTCCCTAGGTTTGGAATGCCAAGAATGGTATGGAGTGATAATGGGAGTGAATTTGTGGGACGAGTGATGAAGAATGTATGTGAGGGACTAGGTATAAGGCAGAAATTCCACGCTGCAAATCACCCCCAATCAGCTGGACTAGTAGAATGCTATAATGGCACATTGAAGCTCAAATTAGCCAAGATCCAAGCGAGTTCTGGTCTTAAATGGCCTGACGCTCTGCCCTTAGCACTCCTATCAACAAGAATGACTCTGCATTCACGAGTGGGACTTAGCCCCTACGAAATCGTGTTTGGCCGCCCGGCCAATATATGGGGAGTGCCAAGACCGACAAAGTTCAGTGAGATCGAACATCCAGTACTGCTTGATTATTTGTATGAATTGACGGCTAAATTGCGTGTTTTACATCAACAGGTGCATGATACCCTGCCTCAGGTCTCTGAAGCTCCGGGACACCCCATCAATCCTGGATCATGGGTGCTGGTCAAAAATTTTCAGCGGACGACAAATGATGAGCCCCGCTGGACCGGCCCCCATCTCGTCCTTCTCTCGACGAGATCAGCTGTTCGAGTGAAGGGGAAAAAGAACTGGATACACGGCATTCACTGCAAGAGGGTCCCTTTGCCTTTGCCTTACGACCAGTGGGTCCAGGAAGGGATCGCTGACTCAGAGACTGAGAATGTGCCCCGTTTTCTGCCGTTTAGTGATGCACGAGTAAAAGGAACGCTTTCTGAGAAGGAAAGCGATGACATCTTGCAAGAAACTGTGCCACCGTCAATTCAATTGGACACTACAGAGCCTGAACTCTTGTTTCAAGACCAAACGGTACCTACAAGAAGTCTGTACAATTTGAGGCCGAGAACTATGGACAAATAAAAATTCCTTTTCTTTGATATTTTTGAGTAGTGCAACTCTCTCTTCCATCTGAGAAACTTTCTTATTTTTGCTTTTTCGAACCGCCATCCGGGTTCAGCTGTAGGGTCGCGGTGCCAAGACTTTGGGGTACAAGCCAGAGACGTTAGGTCAACGGTCTGGTTGGTCTAGGGCGTTCCCTGGACTGACAGGTGTACTCCTTAGCAGAAGACACTCATCCGCCGCGGACAGCACGATTAGAGGATGGAGTTTTTCCAGATGAAGAGACCCGCTGAGGAAATAAATTTTAAGAACAGAATATGTAAAGTAATGAATAGCAAACGTTTTGTAATATTATGTCTGTTTGTCCTATTTAGCATGATGATGTTTTCTATAGGTTATGTATTATTGTCTTTTCAAGTACCGTTTACACCCACTACACAGCCCATACCTCCTCCTACTGTTTCCTCACACTCTTTCCACCCTCTGCCTGAACACGAACAAGCTAGACGTGCTGAGTTCGTAAACAACTCGTTTATTCAACTCCTTCACCAGCACCAACTAGTTATGAATACGACAAATTGCTGGGTGTGTGGTTTGATGCCACATACCATTAATAAGGGTATCCCATATCTAGTGTTGCCGTTTAGCTATAGATGGGTCATCATGGGCATTCCAGACTATGTTCCTTTTTGCGCTTGAAACCTACTCCCCGCGACCACCGCGTTCCACTAGACCTAGCACGAACAATAAGGCCTTGATGAAAGGAGTTGCTGATATGAGCAGAGATATCGATGCATATTCATCTATTCCCAAGGATGAGTTGTGAGCTTATGTGGGTTGGAACGCAACGGGGTATAGCATTAGTCTGGGCGAGAAACAGCTTAAAAGTTCATCCCCGATTTGGGTCATACCCCACATAGGTCGGTTCTGTTTACAAGGTAATGGTCAGAATCCAAGAGCTCAATTAGGGAAGAGTGACTGTGCTGAAACGTACACTTTCCCATCACAGTTTTCCCCTGCGTTTTTGGCTGCCAAGGGTACATACTTTGTTTGTAATGATCGAGCATATACGTGGTTGCCCCCTGATTTCTCGGGCACGTGTTATGTTGCAAATTTGCTACCGCCGACATTTACTGCCGCCTCTGATTATCACAAGACCAGAGTTGTGAGAGGCGTTGTTAGTAAGGAGGATACTGCCGGTCAGGAAGCGGGAGACTTTTTCCTGGGTTTCCTGCCGTTTTGGGGACCAATGGTCAATAGTAGGAACCTGAGACAACTGACTCGTGTAGTTGAAGCCACTGTTAATGTAACGGCTGGTGCCCTTGGTAACTTGACAGCTGAGCTCCAAGCGGATCCCCTCATGACGTTGCAGAACTGTATGGTTCTAGATGTCATACTTGCAGACCGTGGTGGGGTATGCAAGGTTATGCAATCAAGCTGTTGTATTTTCATACCAGATAGCGCTCCGACAGTCTATCAAGCCATCTCCAAACTGCATAAGATTTCCGAATCCATTCATGTGGATAAAGGAGACTGGTCGATGACGGGGTGGTTCTGGGGACTGATATCAGCTTGGGGATGGAAGATTCTAATAGTCACTGGGACGATCTTAGCCATTCTTTTCCTGTTCTGTCTATGTATACAGTGTGCTCCTGTAATGTGTAGCCTCTGTGTTACATCATGTGTAAGGAAACCTGTATCAAGGGACGAACTAAGCAATAGGATGATGCTACAGCAGCATCTTCATGACTTTATGAATATAGACCTGGACTCAGATTAGTGTGAGTATAGTTATTGCCTATGTAAGGGCAAAAGGAGGGTCTGTGGTACTGTAAATTTTGGAACCATGTTGGTAGCATGGTCCTACCCTGCCGATTTTGGTATCAGCGAACCGCAAATGACTAATGCGGTATGTATGAGTGTTTTCGTCATGTTTCACCGATGAATTCACCGCGTACACGATACTACATGTCGAACCCTCGGGTTCCATTTTAAAAGGGTAACCATTTTGTGGTTGCCCTCACATAGGCTGCGCATTGAGGCCATGCCTAGGCCTAAAGGACACGCAATCTTTCCTTGACTTCTGTGTGACCTATGCAAACTGACTCCGCCGCCCGGGGTCAGTCCTGCCCGGCCGGTTCCTTTTACTGCGGCCTTATGGGATTAGCATCAGGGCCCAACACATCATAAAGTCGTGTATCCCACGCGACTCCTGACTAATCCCTTTCACACCTGACTCTGTTTCCTACTTTATGGCTTGTTTTATGAGTAGGAGGTGTCCGTTTTATTGGGGTCTGCTGCTATCTGATGAGGGTTCTGAGCCTCGCTGGGTAAATAATTATGTGCCGACTGAGCTGAAATGTGGGATTGTCATCATGACTGTGCTCTTTCTTTGAAGCGAAAATATGTGAACGACCACTTGTAAAATAGGGGCGGTGTTGCCCAGAGCATAATATTCTGTATATAAGAAAAGACTGGTTTTTGGTTAGAGGCAGTCTCCTGAGAACATACATCGTGTTGTACTTCTCGGATACCTGTGATTGGTCTGCAGCCAATAAAAACGATCTTTGACTTCACCTAGAAGACTCTGTGTTTCTGTGGTCCAAGACAGGAAGAACTCGAAGTCTTCGGGTGTGTCCCCTGGCACCGCTGCCTAGTGGGCCGAACCTCATAATCATTTAAAGGCATCAGTTAACATGCTGAGCCTAACTCACAAACTAAGAAATGTAGCATAATGTGCAACCCTGTAACCTACCATAAAGGTACCTTATATGTAAAGGAGTGAAGGTTTGTATCAACCTGGCAATTTACCAACTGTTTGAGCAGATCCTACAGTGATAGGTCTGACACACCGTGTTAAAAAGGGGTGGCCTACCACGGCGGGTGGCAGTGCTGGTGGTACAGGCCCACCAGCAGTACTTGGCTTACAGGCCATGGCCCACACCTCTCGTATTCCTAACAATATTCTTTGATAGACCTGGTACCTTCACCCTAGGATGCTTTCCTAGGCAATATTGTCCCGCTTTGCAGGAACAAAACACTGACTCCTATTCTACTGTTCCAATCCCTGCCTACCTTATTTTTCCTTATCTATAGCCAATCCCCTAACTCGGCTTCCTACAGTGTTACCTAATGAATTTGCAATGCCGGCAAAGGCATTGCTTTCATCCATCTAATGAATCTCCACACTGTTTGGAATTGGCCCCAAAAGTAAATGCTGACGCTAAGGCACTGATTACTGACTTGCATATACCACCCGTATGTGTTCCCAATTGATCCGAAGCCTGGTAATGTTGTAAACTAAAAAACGGCGGTCAACATCAGCCGCCCTCTGCAACTGTGCTCACCTGCAGGTGAGACCTACACAATCCTAGAACCTTTGCCATGGGCATCAACCGCAATTGTTAATCAGACTCACAAATGCATCACCTCCGGATCATTGTAAGTAGACTCCTCTGAGACTGTCCCGCCAGTCTCATCGCACAAGGAACATCGAAAACGGACAATAAACTTAAAATGACGCTTAGCATAACGCCAGATGCCCCACCTCAGGGACACTAGATTCGGACTTACTATAGGGAGAGCCTTGCATAGGACTGGTCACAGCACACTGAGGTAACATTGGAATCACCCAAAAGGAGAGTGCCTACCATGAGCCATACTTTACGAGTTACGTACCCATTTTTCATTTGAGACCGCCTAGCTTATCACCCGCTGCATAACATAGCACAACATAGTCCACGTTGCCTCTAGACAAGAGGTGGATTTGTTAGTATGCCAGCACTTCATCATACAACTAACAGATTGTGTCCCGCAAGGGGACATAAGACGTGAGTGTTAATTACCCTGTGAGACCTTGTGTACGTGTCACCAAGTTTTGGTTTTCTCACTCATTCAGGAGCACTCAAATTGCATTTTATGATAAAAGAATGTATTGCATCCTCTAGCATGAAACCCTGCTTCCTGAAAACATGCATTGTTCAGTACACAAGTACATATGGTTCCCTCATGAAAAAACGCTCTGGGACTTACTCATTAGTAATCCGTAACATTTGTGACCTTCACCAGCCTGTGATCTGCGGCCTACTTCTACTTCCTTATTTGGAAAGCTGTCAAGGGTGTTTTTTTAAAAATTGTCAAAAGTCCGCCAAAATACAAAAATTCACAATAACCATTGCGTCGGTGTGGCTCATAGATAGAGCAAAAAGGGGTCTGAACGTGGTGCATTGTTGGGTT
Source organism: Triturus cristatus (assembly GCF_964204655.1). Classification (NCBI taxonomy): domain Eukaryota; kingdom Metazoa; phylum Chordata; class Amphibia; order Caudata; family Salamandridae; genus Triturus; species Triturus cristatus. The sequence continues at coordinate 316,132,815 of NC_140586.1, read as the reverse complement.
AGGCAGCGTCTGTGTGCCAACACTGCGTCAAGGCACTTGTAAAACGAAACCAAAATGAATGAAGTGTCATAAGGTGTGCCGTGGCCCCACGTGGATGTGAACTAGTGTATGCACAGTGCAATACTGTCACGCGTTGGCTTAGCTTAAAACTTTCTGCGTAACATGAAAGATCGCGACACACATGGTTGTACAAGTGGTGAAATGCCCAAGTGGGTGTGAATAGCACAACGTGAGAAATACACCAACTAAAGGATAATACATGGGCAAGTACAAAACGAGAAACCCAAGGCATGACATATGCAGGTCCCCTACCATGCCAATGTATAAAAATACAATCAGAGGCAACTGCCTATTTTGTTCTGTACTCTGGTCGAGAGGATAAAACGCACAGAGGTAATGGAGCAACGACCAGGAAAACCAATGAGTGAATACACCATGGGAGGAAACCAATCACACAAAGGCGGGAGAATTATCAGCAATGCATTACTACTGTACAACGCAATACTATTGAATATTATGACAAGATCCTCAGGAGAAAATGTAACCGTGACTTACGGAAACCGAAACACAATCCTTCCGTTAAAAAGCAGAAACACAAAACTGTTCTCAACTGTGCAGCTGTTTCTGTACACAAATAAGCATAAACTTAAAAAAGCATTGCAATTGAGCTCGCTGTTACTGTACAAATCAATCATACTGATTATTATGAAAACATCCTGGGTAGGAAATGGGAGCATTGCTTCTCGAACCAGAAAACAGTGCCTCCGTAAAAAAGCTTAAACACAAAACTACTCACAACTATGTACTGCAGCTCGTAAGGTAGGCACAGTGTATGCCCTCTGGCCCCCCCCCCCATAATCGCAGCATGCGGACGCGACCTCGTGTCTCAAATATTACCCACTAAGCCACCGAGGCGCCGCATTGCCAGAGCCCCTTGCACCCGTGTGCCGCTTGTTATTCGCGCCAAGATATTTGAGCGCTGTACACGATGGCCCCATTTTCATTCACATTTTTCCTTCTGGCACGGGGAGAGTAAGTGATTTCCCCAGAATCACAGCATGTAGACGCGACCTGCGCCAATATTTCAGGGCCCCCCCAAGCCAGATTACGCTGCAGGCTCCTATTTCAGCTGCATGCTCACCAATAAATTAACACGGGTGGAAAGGCAGCCCCTCACATCACGGCTGGCCGGCACAGCTATTCCCCTCGCATTCAACGTTCTTTTCGCTGACGAGCCCGACACCGGCTCTGGCCATCTCGCGGGTCCTGCGACGGCAGCCTCCATCGACCATGCCACCAATGAGCCCCTGTCGCTCAAACTCTGCGTCGCCAGACTGCTCCCGAATCCGCCAAGTAAACCTGAAAAACAAAGCAAACAAAATAGTTAGCAGCCTCCCAGGGGCTGTGTCCGGATGCCAGAGAGCGCGGGACCAAGAGACCGCGTCCCGCGCTCCCCGGCCTTTTATCCTAATACTGGGGGCAAGCCAGTTCTAACTGGCCTGTCCCCTGCCGCCCCCTTGACCCGGAAGCACCTTAATTGCTTCCGGGCCAAGGGTTCCCTTCCGCCACCCAATCCCGGCCGCGACGCGCCCACCGCGTCATGCTGAGGCAGTGGACACGCCGTGCCGGGCGAACAGGCGAGGTGGGGGGAGGGTGTCGGTGCCCCGCCATATCTGTGGCGGGGCCGATACCGGTCCCGCCTTTCTCATGCCTGTGTAAGGTTTCAACTGCGCCTAGAAGCTGCACAGTGCTGCTCCACTCTTCTCCCCACAGCCCGGGAGCGAGGGCTGAAGTTGTGCTGCGTGCGTTGGATGAGACGCCGTCTCCCGCTCTGCAGAGAAGCCGGGAGGGATTGCATTTTGAACCAGAAAGCGAAGCTTGCACTGATTCATTCCGGCAGGACGGCTTGTGTTGACTTTGGAATCCTAACCCCTGCAGGAAGGTGCAGTTGAGGACTGGGGGTGGGGTTCATTTCGCAATGAGCATTTCTCGTGGGGTGCGGTTTTATTCACAGAGACCTTTCCAAACGATCCCAAAGGCCCCTTTCAGCAGGCCAGTGCATGTTGAGCACTCGAAGATTCGTGTGACAGTGGTGTGAGGTGGGTGGTCAGCGTTTCTCCCTGCAGCTTCTCTGATGCTGGCACCAGGCGCTAGTGCAGCCTGACGGACAGGTAGAGTTCAGCATCAGGGGGTATTTCTGGCACTGCTTTGTCTCGCCTTTGTTGGCATGGACCTTATGTGGATGGAAGTGCGCTATGCCTGGTGCTTTCTGTGCACTCCTCGGCTAGAAAGATGCCAGAGCATGCACATCACAGCAGAGGACTGTGAGGCTAAACTTAACACTGGATGAACTGTGAGCTATAAAAATGTTTAAAGTGCTGGCAGGCAGGGTGCTTGATGTTTGTTCCACGTCCAATGTGTGGGAGGCTGGCGGTGACGTGGATACCTGGCTCAGATCGTGTTATCTATCGCGCAGGAGCCTGTGGCGAGTTGGCACACGGCCCCGTTTTTCTAGACGCCAGAGTTGGCACACGGCCCCGTTTTTCTAGACGCCAGAGTTGTCACATGGCCCTGTTTTTCTAGACGCCAGACTTCAAGGGCAGAAGCATGTGAAACTAAGGGGCATATTATCAAGAAACCGCGTTAAAATTATCACACCAGAACATGGACTTCTATTGGAATTCTCTGCGGCATATTATCAAGCCCATTCTCGCCGCTTTAGCGGCAGTTTTCTGCCACTAAAGCGGCGATAGTTTTAACCCCGGGTTTGATAATATGCCCCCTAATTGGTTTGTTACTTGGTTATAAGCTTCATCCTTCTCACCATATTCCTTACATCATGTGGTGGTCCCTGGTAAACATCATGATGTAAGCAAGGGGCGAGGAAGTGGCCTCAGAGAATAGCAGATCTTGCTGAGTCTATAGTGAGCAAGAATGTCTAGAGTCGAAGTTGCTGCCAAATATGGCGACTAAAGACATTGGTTTCAGAAAACAGCCCCTGTCTTCATACCCTGATGACATGCTTGGGAAATATCAGCGTCTTTCTAACTTTTCATGACATTTTCGAGCCAAGTCTTGACATTTACCTGGAAATTTCAATAATTACGGAGTGACCTCTTAAACCTTAGATAAATGCACCTACTACAATGCAAACACTTTTACTGCTACTAATAAGAGAACAACTGCTTTCTGCGCCAGTGCTTTGGCTTTCGAAATCACTTGAAGCGTTTTACACCAGTGCAGCAACAGACTAAACACATTGATAAACATTGCAACAAATACACCAGGAGGATATGGCTTGGAAAATAGGTTACGTATTTAATACATTTTTACAAAGACAACCTGGTCTGTGAATAATTTTGGTTAAAACCGTGGTGTTTTGGACGGCACAAATTGGTGCCCTTCACGAGTAGCCTTTGTCCAAAACTTTGGTTTGAAACAGTTCTGTTTTCGTAATTTGCTGCTTACACGAGCAGCAAAGGTAATTTGCTCTATGTTTGCACTTGTGCAGAACTTTATGTAGCTTCTTATGTTTGTTTCCCCACAAACGGCCAGGAATAAAATTACATGAAAGTTAGTTTCAATTTTGTTAGATTAGGGGAGTGAGGGACAAGGAGAGGAGATACATCGGGTACAAACAGAGCTTATGGAGAAGTTACACCCCAATTAGAATGTGGGCCTCCAGGTTTCAGATATTTGTTTTACGTTTTTATGTAGCACACGTGTAGGTCAAGGGCATTAGCGCAATTGACACGCGCACCAGGTAACAATACGGAAGGTCATGGTATTTATTTTTTGTGTTTTATGACTTGTGGGATTAAATGAATTGGCCATAGGATATTGAGCCAGAGCAAGGTCTCAAACTAGCTCCAACAAATACAATAACTATTGCAATAGCAAACAAGCATTTGCAATGCAATAAGTCTCGCATTTACGCGAGTTTGAGCTATTGGTATTGTAAATGACAATGCCATTTATTTGTTTTCCTTTTTAGAACATAAATAAAAGGCATTGTCATTTGCAATGCCAATAGCTTAAACTCACATAAATGCGAGACCTATTGCATTGCAAATGCTTGTTTTCCTATCTATCCCTGATGTCTAGTGGGCTTTCTGCCCCCACCTCATCCCGGGGAGGCATATTGGGGACAAACTTTTTTTTTTTTTTTTTTTTAAGTTTTATTGAAATTAGGCAAATCCAATAATACAAAGTTTACGGCTGTGCAATCAACAAAAAGCAAATCAGTAGCCACAGTGTGACACTTCCGGTTCTTAGATAAACAATACAACATCATCAATGCAACTGACAACAAGACCCCATCTACCAATCCATCATCGACAGCTGCCCGAACCTGAACCAGGGGGATCTCTGACCCGTGCTCTGTCTCTAGGGTACTAAAGCCACCCTCCTCCCCTGCTCATATCTCGAACATGGGAAAACGCCATGTGGCACACAGTACCTGACCCCAGGAGCTAAATATCCCTGCGTCCGCACCCTCCCATGACCACTACATCTGCGTAACATTGGTTGGTACAACCTACCCCACTCCAGTGGGAGCTATTCCGGGATTCGGGGATGGCGGGGTCGAGCCAGGTAAGCCTGCAATGTATGTTTTATAAGGGCCCCAGATGTCCCTAGGATGCGCTATCGTGGGGAGGAGACTAGAGTAGATCTCGCTATTCGTGCTACAGAAAGCCATGGCCGTAAGCCACGTCTTGGACGTGGGAGCTGTCTTCCTCCCCCAGTGCCTTGCTATCTCCCTCTTGGCCAGAAGAAGCCCCAGAGAGGCCAATTTACGGACATTCTTTGGGAAATTGACGGTATAACCCAACAGTGCGACCTCAGGAGTGGGAACCAGTGTAAGCTCTAGCATCTCTTCTAGGATCTTGTGAACCTGTGTCCAGAATGTCTGCAGTCTCGGACACGTCCAGGACATGTGTGCAAAATCGGCATGTGGTGTAGCGCATTTCCAGCAGGTGTGTGGCCGCGCGGGATCAATGGCATGGAGTCTAACAGGGGTCATATACCAACGGCGTAGGAATTTATAGTGTAGGAGTTTGTGACGACTGTTCAGTGACACCGTGTCGGTGACCTTGCAACATGCCGTCCATTGTTCGTCCGTGATAGGCCTACCCAGGCCTGTTCCCCATTCCTCCCGCGCACGATCGTCCGTACAGGGGACCCGTGCTGCGCACGCCCTGTACAGCTTGGAAACAATATGTGCCCCAGTATCGGTGTCAATCAGGGTGGTGAGGGGTTCCAAGGAGGCCGGCTCGAGGGGAAATCCCTTAATCTCCGCCCGGGCGGCGCAATAGAGCCGGCGAAGAACGAACCGGTCCATGAATGTAGCATCACTGAATCGCGCGTCCTCCGACGCTGAGAAAATGTGCCCACCCGGGTATAAGTCCCCGATCCTGGTGAGGTCAAATTTCGTCAACGTTCGTTGCACCAGTGCTTCATCCGTGCCCGGTAACAGCCCAGGGTTGGGTATCGGGAGGGAAGAAGAATACAGCAGAGGCTGAGCCAAATAGCGCGAGAGCCTGCTCCACGCCCAGCTGGTGGTAGATACCGTTTGAATGTCCATTGGGTCTCTGGGGACACCTCTGGGCAACACCGCCGACAAGCGACCCGGGAGGACAAAGTCCGCCTCTGGGCGAAGGAATGGGATCCGAGCATCAGGGTGATACCAGGCATAGGCATGTGCACACTGAGCGACTAGGTAGTATAAATATAAATCAGGCACTCCAAGGCCACCACGATCCTGTGGGAGTGTGAGAGTCGCCCAGCGGATCCGGGGGTGTTTCCCGCCCCAGACCAGTCTAATCATGAGGGACCGCAGGGTGCAGAAAAAGGTCCGGGTTAGAGGGATAGGGATGTTATTGAAAAGATACAAAAATTTGGGGAGCACTATCATTTTAAGAATAGCTATCCTAGCGGACATAGAGAGCGGGAGCCGCAGCCACCCATCCACCTGAGTCTCCAGTCGCGCAATCGCGCGGCCATAGTTGAGGCGGATGATTTCGTCCGTGCTCAAATGTATTTGTATGCCCAAGTACCGCACCGAGTCCGGGAATTGGGGACAAACTTAAATTCTGCACCCAAGAAGGGGCAGAGAGACTGCTAAGCCCTTTTTGGGGTCGGGACGATTATGTGTAAAAGCATAATTTCAGAAATTACACATAAAAAAAGAAACAATCTCGCTTTACAATATGTAGAATGAGGCAATCCTCACCTTTTGAAAACAGCGCCCAAGAACCAAAAACAAAAGAATACATGAGTGCAAAGTGAGAAAAGAAGATCTGGCAAAATGAAAAAAAGTTAAAACAATAGAAAATAAATATTTGTGTTTGTTTGTACTGCAGGGCACGTTTTTGCCAGTCACATATCTTCTATTCGCTGGGCACTAGAAGTTAAAAAGAATAAAATAGTGCCTCAGTCATGTGCAGTGATTACGTTTCATCAATCAGTGCAGTGTCTCGCAGAGACGAATACCCACGCTGTATTCATGTCCTTAACTTCACTGGGAAATAACACTGACCGATTTCTAAACAATTAAAGGCAAAAACGTTAAGATAATCCATGTCAGCCATTTAGTCCTTGTTTATATTTAACGTCTGACTTAATATTGCACCAAAATATTTATCGGGTGGCTCACTATAGGGATCCCAAAAAGTTAGTTTACGTGTTTAAGCCATGCCCCTATTCACTCATCCTATGACCCATTTAGTCTGTCTCTCACTTAAAGTCATCCCTCAATGAGGGAAGTGTTTAACTCAAGAGGCTGGTGCCCACTTAAAACGACTTGGCCAGGCGTGCTGCTGCTTTCGTGTTTTTAATTGGAGGGGGTGGGTTTTCAACCTGATCTCTGAGGGGCGGACTCGGAAAGAGCTGTTCTGCAATGGAAGGCCCTGCCAAAGCAAAGCCTGTGGAGCGGGGGAAGTCCAGAAGATAGCCGACGTGGATTGGAGGGGGGTGTCACTTGTTCCACAACCCAGAAAAACATTCTGCGCAGTATACGATGTTGCTGATACTGGTGTTATCGATTTATATGTTTTTATCAGGTGAGCCACAAGTACATTTCATTCTTATTCAAGTTTATTGAAAAACTTGGTAGACAAGCATTTGCAATGCAATAGGTCTCGCATTATAAAAGTTTGAGCTATTGGCATTGCTAATAATAATGCAACACCAGTAGCGCAAACATTCAGTAATGCGAGACCTATTGCATTGGAAAAGGTTTTTTTTGTTGCTTTTTTATATAGCGCAACTTGACCCAAAGGCGTGCATTTATGTTGTATTGAGTTCAGTGCAATTATGTGGTATGTTATTATGTGGCACAGAGTGGTATTATGCGGAGTGTATTTATGTTGCATTAAGTAGAGAGTAATTATGTGACGTTGAATTATGTAGTATTGAGTGGTATGTGGAGTGCATGTATGTTGCATTGAATACAGTAATTATGTGACGTGTAATTATGTGGTACTGAGTGGTATTATGTTGAGTGTATTTATGTTGCATTGAGTAGAGTGTAATTATGTGGTGTGTAATTCTGTGGTACTGAGTGGTATTTTGTGGAGTGTATTTATGTTGCATTTAGTAGAGTGTAAATATGTGGTATGTAATTATGTGGCACTGAGTGGTATTATGTGGAGTGTATGTTGCATTTAGTAGAGTGTAATTATGTGGCGTGTTATTACGTGCCACAGAGTGGAGTGCGAGAGTGAGAGGGAAGAGGGATAAAGAGAGAGAGGGAGGGAGAGAGAAAGAGAGCTAGAGTGAGAAAGAGGGAGAGCGAGAGGGTTAGAAAGAGTGAAAGAGAGAGAAAGAGAGAGAGGGGGAGAGAGAGAGAGAAAGAGAGAGAGATATAAACAGGGGGGAGAGAGAGAGGAGAGATAAAAAGAGAGCGGGAGGGAAAGAGAGAAAAAGGGAGGGAGAGAGAGACATAGAAAGAGAAATAGAGGAGAGAGTGAAAGAGTGAGAGAGAGAGAGCAAGAGAGGGTGGGAGAGACTGAGAAAGAGAGAGAGAGAGCGAAAGAGGAGAGAGAGGGGGAGGAGAGAAAGAGATAGAGGGAGAAAGAGAAAGAAAGAGGGAGGGAGAGAGAGAAAGAGAGAGGAGAGAGAAAGGGAAAGAGTGTCAGTCAGTCAGTCAATTACTTTTATTCGATCAATTAAAGATCAAAAAAAGAGACAATACAAACAGATAGTCACATTACATAAAATACAAGGTGCATATTCATCAATTACAGATATAATAACATTACCAATGTTTAAAAATTTTGAAGAGAACTTATTTCATAGGTTCAATTCTAAGTTTAAAAAAAGATAAATAAAATATAGAGATAAAATTTCCATATTAAAAAGTCTAACAGGGATAGAAAACTCCACACCTAAAGGCCACCCTCCGTCACGACCACATCAGTTATATTAAAACTAGGCCGTACACTAAGACGCTTCTTGCTAATACGAACAGCTGCCACTAGAAAATTTGCTACGTGGAAAGCAACAGTAATATTAGGCATCAGCTGTAAGAACAGAAGCGCAGGCCGAACCTGAACAAAACCAGCCCCTTTAAGTATAGGTAACAAGTATTTTGACCTAATCTGTGCATAATGTTCACAAAACATAATAAAATGTAATGTATCTTGACAAGAAAAATTGTCACAATCACATGGTGTAGCATTATCAGGAGTAGCCCATGTAGGATAAAAACCTAGCACAAAATGTATCAAATTTAGGCGGAACTTGGTAAGAAGGGACCTATGAAGTGGCATGGTTACAAATGTCAGGTAAGGTTCAAGACCGGGGGCAGTTATTAACCCGTAGTTCCTTCTCACTAACGGTTTATTTAATTCTGTGTCCTCCCTGTCAGCCATGAAACGTGTTAGTAATGCAGTCTTAATCCCCATAATGTCCTTTTTATTAATACGATGTGGGGAGTGAAATAGCTCTGGTCTGCCTGCTGTTGCCAACATCTTTTTAACATATACTAACCATGGAATTCTCAGGGCTCTATCCAAAGCAAGGCAATCCCTGAGTATCCGATGGGTTAGAGAAATCTCCTGGTTAAGCCAAGATTTTAGCCAGCATATCACAGGGGCCACTTTAATTAAATCTGCGACAAACCCCATACCCAGTTCTGAGTGTATTGTAAAAGTTGGTGTAGACTGGGGGACAAACAGCAAAGATCTTAAGAACTTATTTTCCGCCCTCTGTATGTTGTTGGTGTTAGTATAGCCCCATATGGCAGAGCCATAGGTGGCTATTGCCAACGATTTTGCTTTATAAACTTTCAGAATGGCCTCCAGAGGGCGAGCTCCCAGCCTTTTGGCAAAACCAAGTATAGCTGTAGCCGATCTAGCCAGAGAGTTGCCTTTTAGTTTTTGTTGCGGGCCCCATGTACCTTTCTCATCAAATATGACACCCAGGTAAGTGAAAATTGGGACCCTTTTGACCTCGTGACCTAGGCACAAAAAGATTTTAGATTTCTTTTTCCTACTGGCCTGGCCGATGACCATAACCTGTGATTTTTGGGTGTTAATTTTCAGGTCTAATGATGTCATAAAATCACCGAAAGAGGCCAGTAGTCTGTCAAGAGCCACCCCTGAGCGTGCCAAAAGCACGGCGTCATCCGCGTATAGGAGAACTGGGATCTTGGTATCTCCTGCACGAGGTACATCCACCACTGCATTGGCCAGGACTGGGCCCAAGGCATTTATATATAGTGTAAAAAGGAGAGGTGCCAATATGCACCCCTGCCTTACGCCCCTCTCTGAATTAAAACAGCTGGTGCACCTTCCCCCCTGGGTAACTCTCACCGTGGATAATAGGCCACGATGGAGATCTGCCAGAAATCCAACTAGAGGTGGGTCAACCCCTATATCCAAGAGAATACTCCACAATTTTGACCTGTTGACCAGGTCAAAAGCTGAGGAGAGGTCCATGAAGGCCATATACAGAGACCCCTCCTTAGCAATCGTGTATTTGGAGATAAGTAAGTGGAGATTTAAGCATTGATCCTGCGTGCTCCTATTTGCCCTGAAGCCATATTGGGCGTCTGATAGTATGCCGCTACCCTCGAGCCAGGTATTCAATCTGCCTAAAATGACTCTACCTAGAATTTTGACGGAGGAGTCAATTAGGGAGATAGGCCTATAACAGGCCGGATCATCCCTCTGGCCTTTTTTAAAAATTGGGATGATTATAGATTTTGCCCAGGAGTCGGGGATATGCTTGTATCTAGCAGCATTGAAGACATTTGTTAGTATTTTGGCCCACAATTTAGGTGCAGACCTATATAGATCTGCAGGAACACCGTCTGGACCTGGGGCCTTACTCTTAGATGTCTCTAGGATAGCTTTTTCTACATCCTCCTCCTTAAAGGCCGCGACTGGACCAACTTGGTTCAAGGGTAACAGCCCCTCTGATTGCCCAGGCGAGACTGAACTATAGATTTTTCCAAAATGGGCTAACCACTGCTCATCAGGAATACAACATTCCATAGCCTGGTTCTCGCTACCGGTAAAAAAAGAGTGATTTATCACTCCCCAGAATTTGGAGCTATCCCGCATAGTATCTGGTGACAATAGTTCATTCCATGCTTCTTCCTGAATCTCTTTTTTCCGAGCTTTCATTGCTAGTTTATACTGTTTTCTCAGAGAAGCAATCAAATGTCTGTTTCTTGGTTTGCCCTTGGTTGCCTTTAAAAGGGCAGAATGGGCCTTGGTACATTTGGTGTCAAACCATTTTTTGCCTTTAAAAGATCCTGACTTGGAATTAACCAAGAGGGCCGAATTTATATGTAGGCAAATGGTAGTAAAGGCTTCGACTATACTGGAGTTGGTATTATCATGGTCTAAACAAGTACCCATCTCCGGTTCAACCTTAGACAGAACTTCTTGTAAAAAAGTGATCGGAGTCACCTGGGCCCATTTTAACCTCCTGCCCTGATCTTTAGCTACGAGGGCTCTGGTACCCAAATTACTTGAGTCTTTAAAGACCAAAAACCCTTCCGAGGCAACCTCAGCTATCACTGGATTGTGGTCACTAAATGCGGAATCCTCCACCCTGTAATTTAAAATCAAAGAAAAAATCGAAGAAGAAACAAAAATATAATCGATGACAGACCCTGAGTCAGAACCTTTAAAAGTACACATTCTCTGCCCTTCCGTGCAGCAAGCAGGTTCAGAGAGGTATGCGGAAGCCAGTAGGCTCTCCAAAGCCTCGCCTTGTTTGGTGTGTTCAAAATGTGTGGATGAAGAATAGGGAGATCCATCCTCATCATTCAGAATACAACCCAGACTGCAGGGATGGATATTTAAATCACCCATTAGGATGACTTCAAAACTGTTGTGTGACGCTCTATATTTATCCAGAACCTCCCCCAGAGATTCTAGATGCTGATTTGGACTGACAGAATCTTTAGAATTATAAAAATTAATCAAAAGCAAAGAAGGGGAGTTTGCCACCAATATTTCAACAGCCAAGCAGTGTTGGGAGCCACAGTCTACCTGTTTAGCAGATCCTTTCAGGTTCAATGAAACCAATAATGCAAGGCCCCCCTTTGCCCTCCCCACCACGCTCGGTGTGGCTGGAATATAAAAATGGACATAACCGTCCAGGAAGAGGCTATTTGCTGTGTCCCAGGTTTCTTGTAGTGCAATGATGTCATGGGACACAACATAACCCGCCCATAACTCATCCTTACTTTTTAGTCTAATGCCAGCAATGTTCCAACTTAAAATTTTTCAGATATTTTTTTGGGTGGAATCATGCGGCTCTAAAGCTGCAGCTCCCTTTTCCTCAATTCTGCCTATCAGAGTTTTTAGTGGGGGAGACATGCTAAGAGATGACCCCTCCTGACCCGGTCAGGCTAAAGTGACCGGGTGGAATCTATTCTCACTAAGCTCAAAGGAGAGTGTGGCAAGGTTTGGGTTAAATTCCCTACCTTCCTGGGGTTGACCAAGGCTTCCAAAGGTATTTGGGTGAAAATTATAAAAGTGCCTTAGATCATAAACCCTTATTTCTGACCTGACCCCACTAAATGAATAGTCACAAATAAAACTCACCACTCGAGTATCCTTAAAATTAATAATAATGCAATCCCCTGGAACATTTGTTGGTCTGGGACCCACCCAACTAACTCTTCTGGCAAAGAGAATCTTCCCGTCCAGAAAGTCCGGGATTGGTCTCTTTTGATTAAGCCAGAAAATGACTTTATTTTTGAGTTGTTCATAGGATTCCTCTGTACCAATTTTCAGTTCCGGGACACCAGTCAAGACAACGACATAAGGAATAGAATCAGGGGGTAGATTGATATGAATATTAGATTTAATTGTTCTATCCCTGGTATCTGTCTTTGATCCTATGTGTGTATTCCTACTAACAGATTTAGTTCCTGGTGAATCCCTTAAGCCAGTCCTGACCTGAGTATCACCTCGAGAGGTGGTATTATCTGGAGACAAGGTTCTAGGGGGAATGACCTTAGAATTAGCTATAGATGGTGTGTCCATGCTAGGAAAAGAAGGTGACAGGGCAGGAAGAATAGGGTTCGCTTTGATGTGGATAGCACTATCCTTATTAGCTAATTTAATGACATTTTTTAATGAGCAAAAATTGTCTAAAATAGTTTGCTCAAGACGATCCACTTTATCAGAAACCACCTTTACTCTTTCTAGAAGTGGCAATAATAGAGAGCGGACTATTTGTTCGATCTGAGAAGTCAAATCGCTAAGTTGGAACTGGTCCAGAGGCCTGTTAGAAGTTTCATCCACAGGGGAATTATCAACAACCTGAACCTCGCCAATCTCTAATGGTGGATGTGTCATGGTGTTAGCGTGCTTGGCCTGTCTCCCCCCCTGAGTTGGCCCCTCTCTCTTCCTCTTTGAGACAACACTTTTAACCCCCTTTTTGTTAGCTCTCGTCTGTGGGTGAGGCGAAGCAGGTTTAGAGTGATTTATAACGTTAGTAACTAAGAGGGCAGCCTCACTCGGAGGGTCATTTATGTCATTGTGACCGAGTGATATGATAGTACTGTCTCCCCTATCCCGCTCCTGCCCAACATCTCCCACGGCCTGCAAAACTAAGTCCCTAGGGGATTTTGCCAAAGCAAGTAATCCCAACGATGAACGCCTAGCTTGTGTTAACTCAGAGGATAGCCTCCGCTCTGTAATTGCCAGTTCATGTTCTAGAACAGAAACTGCTCTAGTGATAAACTGATCAAGTGTGCCAGACACAGACCCCCCTCCTCCCAAGCGCTTCCCCTTGCCTGCCATTCTATACAGTATACGCCCCTATAACAGTGCAATCAGAAAAGTATTGTCAATATGGTAAAGCATCAAAGCAGTGATCCGAATGTCTAGACCCAAAACTGCCTTCCAATAATCTATAGAAACAGGTCACAAGCCTCAACTAACATATCCGTTATACACTGCTCTTATAGCCAGAACCAACTCGACAAACCAATATACCTTTCCTGATGGGGCACGTATCACAATGTTAGGGAGGTGGCCCAGTCCAGTCAGGTCCGGTCCGGGCAGTGACGGGCAAGGACGGGCCCGCCCTTGGCCCGGGCTTCGCCCGGGCGCTGCCCGCGCGCGTCCCGCGCGCGTCCCGCGCTGCGGTGTCACCAGGCGGCCTATGTAGTGTTCCGGCGCAGCCTGGTGACGTCACCGCAAGCGCCGATATCCGGGTAGTGCTGGGATTTGTAGTGCGTGGGGGCCGTTCACCTCACGGCAGCAACCGAAAAGCAGCAACAGCGAGGAGCGTCCAGCAACACGGGCCGTCTCCTGCCCTCCGAAAAGCTCCCTCGTGGTGAGTGTTGAGCACCAAAAGTGATTGTGGCAGCAAAGCGTCCCGCGCTGCGGTGTCACCAGGCGGCCTATGTAGTGTTCCGGCGCAGCCTGGTGACGTCACCGCAAGCGCCGATATCCGGGTAGTGCTGGGATTTGTAGTGCGTGGGGGCCGTTCACCTCACGGCAGCAACCGAAAAGCAGCAACAGCGAGGAGCGTCCAGCAACACGGGCCGTCTCCTGCCCTCCGAAAAGCTCCCTCGTGGTGAGTGTTGAGCACCAAAAGTGATTGTGGCAGCAAAGCGTCCCGCGCTGCGGTGTCACCAGGCGGCCTGTGTAGTGTTCCGGCGCAGCCTGGTGACATCACCGCAAGCGCCGATATCCGGGTAGTGCTGGGATTTGTAGTGCGTGGGGGCCGTTCACCTCACGGCAGCAACCGAAAAGCAGCAACAGCGAGGAGCGTCCAGCAACACGGGCCGTCTCCTGCCCTCCGAAAAGCTCCCTCGTGGTGAGTGTTGAGCACCAAAAATGATTGTGGCAGCAAAGAGTGAGAAAGAGAGAGAGGGAGAGAAGAGAGAGATAGAGAGAGCGGGAGGGATATCGGGGTGATTCTCACTTCCGAAATGAATAAAGTAAGGCCCTGAGAAATGTGGGGCAGAGGGGTCATTATGTCACAATCCTCACCTCACACTGTGTTTCAGGTCTCGTGTGCTGTGATATTTAGAGGCAGAGGATGTGGCGCTGCGGTCAGAGCTGCAGTTAAAAATGTTATGCTACAACTCCTGCTTTGTAAAATTAGGATAAGAGCAAACTTGGCACCTCGCTGCTGTCCGGAGAGTCATCGTTTTGAGTTTAACAAGGGTCAGAAAGTATTTGAGACAAGAGCAGCTGTTTAAATGCAGACAAACATCGATGAGCTACAGCTCCTAACAGCCTTCCAGCAGCCTTTGAGCGCTATGTACCTGGGATCAGACTGGTCGCTCTCGTCTGGCCCAAAGTAACCGACTGCAAACGGAGTGAAATGTTGACATTAATATGATGCCATCCTTCTGATAGATACGTATCCACCTTTAGTGGCGCAAAGGGCTCGTGAACTGCTGAGTGGTGCTCAGACCACACGCTGCACCTTAAACAAAGACTGCTGCAGCAGGGACGCCCCCTTCTAAGGCGGTGGCAATGATTGCACAGGACATCCTTGGATCACAATATTTGGTAGCCCTTTTGTGGTCAGGGTAGATATGCATTGTATTGTTTGTCTGTCCGTTAATCCAGCGGATGGCACATGGTTCTCTGCTCCGAATAAATGTCTTCTGTGGTGGTGCCATCTCATGCCGCCTCTTCTCAAAGGAACCTGCTGCTGGGACCTTCTGGCCTGAAATAAAGAACGTGACTGCGTGTATTAATCCCAGAGCTTGACCAATGGCCACCGAGAGTCAGTAAGGAAAGAACTCCAGCCAGTGACAAACATTCTCTAGAAGCCCATAGAAAATGATATTTGATACAAGTGCACGGAGAAGGCCTCAGACCCAATGTGAGCAGTCTGGTACATGAAGGACAGACGCGTTATACGATGGTGCAGAGTTTTGAATTAATGTTATTTAGTGGCCAATGCCACACATCGGCTGGTATCTACAACAAGCAGAGAGCAAACAGTGACACCCCGAAAAACACTCCTGTCCTGCAGATCCAGCAGAATGCTTGAGAAGCATGCAACACAAACATCAAAACCGGGTGACTGTTCACAAGCAAAGCTTTCCAGTGTGAAAGGCACACAAAATAAGCACTGAACGCTCTGCAGTTACTGCCCATGTCACTGACATCAGTTTGTGTCAGAAGTTTTTCACTACACGTGCACCCCAAAAATAATACTTATTACCGAACATTCTTAGTTTGTCCAAGACATTAAGAACACCCAGAACTGGATGCCTGGAAGAGAGGGAAATAAATGGGGGAGAGAGAGAGGTAGATAGAAAGAAAATCAGGGACAGAAATTAGGAAATCCAGATAAGGGGGGGGAGAGAGATAACGATAGAGACAGACAGAGAGAGCAAGAGAAAAATGAAAGATAGGAAGATAAAAAAAAATCACGAGACAAGGATAGACAGAGATACAGAGAGAGGGAGAGAGAATACAGACAGGAAGTGGCAGAGAAAAAAAGGTGAAGAGACAAGAAGAGAGCGAGAGAGTGACAGATGGCTAGAGAAAGATGAGAGAAAGTTAGGGAGAGAACAGGAGGCAGACAAAGAGAGAAAGCAAAACAAAGACAGAGCCAGGCAGGGAGAAAGAGACAGGGAGAGGCAGACTAAGAGCTAAGAAGAGAGCGCTACAGAGAGAACCAAAGAAAATACTGAGAAAGAAAAAAAACATTGTGAAACAAGCAGGAAGTGGGATAAGGGAGGGGGTGGCAAATGTTTGCACTTTTGCAGGCGCTTTGATGTTCTCAGTGGCCGTGCGGCTCACTGAGAACATCAAAGCGCCCGCGAAATGTACACGCAGGCTGCCAAATGGTGCGCTATCCCAGTTATCCCAGTTTCGCATCCCAGTTCTACATAAGATTTGTTTGGCGCAAGACCTGAATAAAGACAGGATGCAGGTCTACTTAATGCGAGAATAGCAATATCCAATGATGTATTATGTACGAAATAAAGTCAAATCACTTGTATCTCAACACAATCTGTCATTTGTAATATGAAAATGCCAATAAAAACATTGATAAAAAATACAAATCCTACTTTCGAACATCCTAAACACAGTTATACAGACGTTTATAACTAAGCAGTGCATTTTGCAGGAGGGGAAAGAGGCCCATAAGCAAACGTTTACTGTATTTCTGGGATTTGGGGCAATCGACTATGCAACGAGTGGACTCAGGAAGTGGCATTCTACTTTCTTTTGATATATCCTTAATGTCGAAGATCATGAGGCAACCTAACCTGTGTATAACTGGGACAATCAAAATAACCAAATAAGCCCAAATTCTCATGACATTCACATTTCCTTCCCCTGATAAGCCAAGCAAATGTAGCCCCATTAACATAAAAAGCGTTCGAAATATTAAGTAGTTAAAACGTAATCGAGTCAATGAGGAGTACCTAAAGTGACCAGTGACTGACCAAGGAATTGCTTCTCTAAACTTATTTACCAAAATTCATGTTAACACAAATGCTTACATACACATCCCAGGCTAAACAGTTTCTTTTTCCATAGATATACGCAAAAATAAAAACTTCAGAGCGGCATCTGTGCAATGGAAAACAATAATAATAGTTCAAGTGCCCCGCATGCCTCGCTCCCAGGACCAATGAAATCCATTACGTATCCTAAACTATGTTTCTAAGACTGCAGTCAAACGTATTTTTCCCCGGCTAGCAGAGCAAACCTTAGGGACCGGGAGGAGCGATGTGAGCAGTTATTACCGAACATTCTTAGTTTGTCCAGGACATTAAGAACACCCAGAACTGGATGCCTGGAAGAGAGGGAAATAAATGGGGGAGAGAGAGAGGTAGATAGAAAGAAAATCAGGGACAGAAATTAGGAAATCCAGATAAGGGGGGGGGAGAGAGATAACGATAGAGACAGACAGAGAGAGCAAGAGAAAAATGAAAGATAGGAAGATAAAAAAAGTCACGAGACAAGGATAGACAGAGATACAGAGGGGCAAAAATTAGGAAATCCAGATAAGGGGGGGGGAGAGAGATAACGATAGAGACAGACAGAGAGAGCAAGAGAAAAATGAAAGATAGGAAGATATAAAAAGTCACGAGACAAGGATAGACAGAGATACAGAGAGAGGGAGAGAGAAGACAGACAGGAAGTGGCAGAGAAAGAAAGGTGGAGAGACAAGAAGAGAGCGAGAGAGTGACAGATGGCTAGAGAAAGATGAGAGAAAGTTAGGGAGAGAACGGGAGGCAGACAAAGAGAGAAAGCAAAACAAAGACAGAGCCAGGCAGGGAGAAAGAGACATGGAGAGGCAGACTAAGAGCTAAGAAGAGAGCGCTACAGAGAGAACCAAAGAAAATACTGAGAAATAATGCAACACCAATAGCTCAAACTGTAATAATGTGAGACCTATTGCATTGCAAATTCTTGTTAATTGTCTTTCAGCCACACTAGCAGTATTTTTATAAGTTGCCGGTAGACAGCGCATTTTGCATGGGTAGTGGGCCCAAATTTCCAAAATCATTTTTGCTTTAAAATCTTATCAGATTAAAGCTTTTATATACTATCTGTTTGATTTTTGCTGTAGTTTGTGTTCTGCCTGGAAAGCATTGAAGCGTCTCCACTTGCTGAACTCTCAAGTGCGAAGCAAAACCAACCGCCGCAATTGAGAAGGAGGGTATGGGGGGTTGAGGAAAGCAACATAGAATACAGTCAGTTGCATTTGGTGGTATTGTAATAGGAACATAACCAAAGTAGGAAGCACTATTGAAGTGCTTAAACATAAAGAAGTGGGGTGGGGGAGACGGGAGAAAAAACAGATAGGGGTACGAGGGTGAGACAGAAGAAGCAAAAGGGATGGTGCAGATAAGATGTGCGTGTGTGAAAGTAATCGCGATCACATCAAAGCGGCCGTGCGGCCCGCGAAAGTGAAAGCAAACGAGTGCTTTCAGGCCTCCAAATGGTGCGCGCACCCGGCCGACGCACATGCACTGTATTTGGAGGCCTGAAAAGCCACTGTTTGCACTTTCAAAACTCGCTTACTATAAGTCTCGCCAGAGCATCGCTAAAGCGCTGTCTCAGGCGAGACCTAAAAAACGAGGAGTTTAAACTAAACTCCAGCAATTTACTGACAGATGACATACGGGCGCCCTTTTAGATTAACACTTGCGCATAGCGAATAATGGTGGCCGCAGTTCCCACTCGCCGCGCTTCAGTTGAAGTTTAACAAGGAGCGACGGGGGGATTTGGGAGGGGCAATTAGTGACCTGGAAGGGGTGGTGAGAGCGGGCAAGCAGTGTGGGAGGGGGTGAAGATGTGCGCTGGGACAGGAACATCATATGGCAGGCAACGAGCTTGAAGGTAGTGACTGAAAGGAACAAGTGGTGCACGCGAGACATGAGGTTTCAATTATCGCGCCCGTGTCTGGGCACGAAAATTGAAACCACATGGCCAGCGGTGCGGGTAACCAACACCAATAGGCCATGGACGGAGCAATGCGCCCGCCTTTGGCCTATTGCGTGCGGTCTTGGAAAAATACTCGAACGCAAAGACCAATCACGGAAGCCAAAAGGCTCCGTTTTCAAACCCCATACAAAAGGGCTCTCGCTGCGCGAACCCTAAAAATAGTGGGGCTCAGGGAGGATCCCTGTGGAACCCCACATCTAAGGGGGTAGCTGGCTGAGTAACCGGACTGGGACGGTGAGTTCAGTATGTGTGCTCCTAACTCCGGGCTGCTGTGAGAACTGCTGATGTTTGGAGCCACCTCTCTCTTTCTCGCAAGTTTAATTTAGAAATAAAGTTAGAATCTTTTATTTTGCTTCTATAATGATCATGTTAGAAAAGGAGAGGAGCTTCCTTATTCAAAGCATTCAAGTTCTCCAGTTCCATGTGTGAGTATCGCATTCATTCTAGGTGTTTTCTTTGCACAATGGGACCTGCAGGTTTGATGTCCTAATGGGATCAGCAGCTCTACAATTCCCATAATGCAAAAAAGTGGATTGGGTCAGCTACTCACACGTGAAACAGGGAAACTTGAGAGCTATGCTGACTTTGGATAACCTCTCAAGGACCACTGTAGATGTTTTAAGGCTGTTTCAAGACCACTACACTACACAAAGGGGTCATCGCTGAAATGTATTGTTACTTGAAAAAAACTGCTTTCTTCTACTCCTGTTTCTTACAGTGGCACTTATAAGGCATTCAAATGTCATGCATAAGCACAGTGAGAACTGGAAATGTGACCAAATACTTGGCAAGTATGCAGGTTCTCCATGTTTGTACTTGTCTTGGACTCAGGCAGTATGCAATCAGTGTGAGTGATGGATCAGGTATGAGTGCTGTGGGAGGTCAGGGGACAGGCCCAGACAAATGTTCTTCGTTTCTCTGAAATTGGTGAAGGGCCAGCAAGAAGAGTTCAGGGGAGGGCGTGTGATAAGATGAGCCATGTTGAGCGGCCCAGGCTTGGTGTACAGTCATATCCCATCCAGGCACTGACTGTGCAGGTGCAGCAGGCTCAGGTCTAACTGAATGCACAGACCTCTACAGCCTGACTCCCCTGCCACACACTGCCAACTAGTGCCTGCAAAAACACAATTGAGGCGCTGGCCCGGCTTCATGATTGTAGCTATTCCTAGGGTGAAGTTAGAACCTGCAGAAAGGGGGCACCAAGAAGAGCTGTCTGTGGGCGTAAGCAGCAAATGGCTTGATTGAGGTTATTTAGCTCTAATGCAACCTGATGTTGTCACCTATGATGCTGTCACTTTTGAGTATGTCCCAGTTTTTGGTAACAATCCTCTTGACATCGTCAGCATCCCCGTGGTATGTCAAGATGATTCAGGTACTGTCCTCTGAAATATCGTTGTCCAGTGTGTTATTGTCAGAGAGGGTATCCTGTCTCCTGACCCCGTCATCTCAGTCACTGGCTTTCTTGAGTACCCAGGCTGGGTACCCTCTCTCCCTGAATCTGTGAATCATCTCCCTGCGTTAAAGTTGGTAAGCTTCTTCACTGTTACAGTTTCATTTTGCCCTCAGCAGTTCGCCAAAGGGAATGCTTCACTTCAGAACCTCTGAGTGTCTGTTGAGGGCATGAAGAACACTGTTACCTGCAGTAGTTTTGCAAAATAGTTCAGTGTGGATTCTGTTTTGCTTGATTTTGAGTCTGACATCAAGATATTCGGCTACTGTGTTGCTGATGTTACCTGTGAGGAGTATGCTGCGGTCGTTATTGTTGAGTTTACTAATGAACTCAGAAGCTACCATCTCTTTAGCCTCTCCAAATGATGAACAGGACATCAATGTGTACCTGAGCCACAGCATGACCCGTTCAAGATCCGGAGAGAGCTCAGTATGGGTAAAGACCTCTTCCTCCTAAAGGCCCATGAACAGATTCACAAAACTGGGAGCAAAACACAACCCCATCCCAGTCCAGGTGGTTTGTCTGTACAGAGCCCCATAAAACAGAAAGATGTTGTTATTTAGACAATACTCTATCATGTCTAGAATCATTATGGTGTGGTCTCTGAATCTGACAGGTCTTTTGCGGAGGAAATTGTGACAAGCATCAAGGCCCTGTTAGTGGTCTATGATAGTATATAGGGAGTGAACATAGAGGGTGATGAATAAGTAATCATCCTCCCATTTCATATACTGTATTTTCATTAAGAAATCCTTGGTGTCCCTGATGTATGAGGGAAGGTTGGCAACATGGAAATGGTGCACGTATTTGGACACATGTTCCGCTACACTCCCCTTGGAAGACACGATGGGGCGCCCTGGTGGAATGAGGGGATCTTTGTGTATTTTGGGCAGTAACTATGGGACAGGGAGTTTGGGATAGTCTTTTTTGAGAAAACAATACTCTTCCCATTCAAAAGTCCCTTTGTCTTTCCACTCGCTCAGCTTGTCTCAAATGTTGGTGATACTCTTGTTGTACAAATCTCTGGAGATGGGAGTGTAAAATTTGGTTTCATAGGGGGAGCGTCAAATACAATGGGTGTTACAGTGGAACGCCCACCACAACACCCACTGCACGCCTCATTCACGCTAAACATAGCGAGAAAGGGTGCCTTATGTACAAGGCAGCGTTAAGCCCCATTAAGTGGCTTAACGCTGCCTTGAACATAAGGCAAGGTCCCTATCGCCCCGGGAACGTCACAAAAAGTGACGTTCCCGTGGCGATAGGGGCTTGCACATATGCCCCTCAGTGTGCCCAATCACCCTTAAAAAGGAAAGTAGAACAATAAACTTAGAAAACATATTATACAACATGACGGTCACAGTCAGTAATTGCCAGATTGTTTGTTAATCACACATTATTAGACTTCAAGCATTATTTTGACCATCATTTGAAAATATATATACTAAGCAATGTGAATTAAAAAAACAGGTTGCAGGATAAAAAATCAGATTTAGATAAATCCAACATTTCACTTTTTTGGCATCTCATATGCTTGAAATTTCCACCCTTTATCCACATCAACATATAGTACATCATAGATGCCCCCTGAGAATATACTCAAATCAGAGGTTGCAGTGTTCCATATTGTGTACGCTAGTGTGTGATTTTTACTGGTATAACATGCATTAATACATGATAAAATTTGGTTTGAATTAGTACCCAGAGATGACGAGTGGCCTTCCCTATGAACAATCCCTGCTGGAACTAGGTCTCTCATTTTGCCCAGTAATTAACCGTCCTAGACTATTGCAGAACTATTTCTTTTTATGCGAAAATTAATATTGTAAAAGATTTTTGCACGAGAAAATAAGAAAAACTATAGAGAAAGGTTATCTGCAATTGTCTCTGCTTGTGATGCCACTTTTGATGATCTCTGTTTGGGCGACATTGGGGGCCCAGCAGGCCTGGGTTGATCAAGAAGGCGGGGAAACTGCTTGGACGACAGAAAGAGATTTTTAGAGTCTCTTAATTTGGAGTAAAACAGCACTTACATAATAAACGGAGTGTGGAGTGCAAACTTTTCTGTGTTCCCGACACTGAACACAGAACCTTTTGTGCATATTCAACAGCACCTGCACCCGTTTGCTCGCACTTGCCCCCTTCTTGATGGACGTAACCGGCGTTGTGTGTATATGTGTGTAGAGATAGATAGATAGATAGATAGACAGACAGACAGACAGACAGACAGACAGACAGACAGACAGACAGACAGACAGACAGACAGACAGACAGACAGACAGACAGACAGACAGACAGACAGACAGACAGACAGACAGACAGACAGACAGACAGACAGACAGACAGACAGACAGACAGACAGACAGACAGACAGATAGATAGATAGATAGATAGATAGATAGATAGCAAACAAACTGCACAGATGGTACATGTCCTTGTATTCTTGCAGAATTCACAAGAACTTACAGAAGTAAGTCTGGAAAACGTACTCCAATGAAGACGTTTGTGTACTGTATTTTAGCATGAGCAAATGCCTATGCATATATGCTCAAGTGAAAATCTCCTGAGGGTTTTCAAGTTCCATTTTCCTACAACCCCATTTCCCCACCAAGGAAAAAGTTTTACTTCTGCCCTTCTCGGTAGTCCAGTTTGGGAAAAGATCAAAGAACAGTTGGTGAAAAACACTTAAACATGCAGGTGTGTAGGTGTGCCCAGACTCAAAAGGGTATTCCAGCCCTGTCACCACCACTTCCGCTGGTTCCTGCCAAAGTCTGTACATTTGTGAAAAGGTAGCAGGATCAGTGCATTGCTTGAATCCACACCTTGTTACAATGTGAGTTCTGGCATAGTCAGAGAGGCTATCATCAAAGCTCTTACAGAATGAGAATGCTGTCAAAATTCATCATCTCACTGAATGGCACCAAAGGGACAAGTTTCTTTTTTGTTTTTTTACTGGACAGTTAACTTTATGAAGCATCCTTTCCCATGATCAAAGTAGATATGTTATAAAATTCCACACCCTACATTCCCTTTTAGAGTTATCTATGAATTTGCTTTGAGTCAAATACTTAAACAAGCATTGGCAGAAGCCAATAGGTCTCGCTTCTGGGACCTTATAAGTATTTAGTTATGCAGCACAATATCCTTGGTGCAACAACATAAACTGTTGCGTGGTTAAACACTTATAAGGTCCCAAAGGCGAGACCTATTGGCTATGCCAATGCTTGTCTCACTTAGTACTTACTACCAATCCGCATTTCTCTCCCTTTCCACTGCCCCTTAAGCCCCTCTCATGCACCCTGCTTGTCCTTTTAATGTATTTTAACATTAACATTATATTCTAGCATGATATTGGGGAAATCTTAAGCTCACCCCTCACCCCACAACCCCCCAATCTAACTGACTAAGCTTCGCCCCTGCAAATGTTTTTAGCGAAAAATCTGTCTGTATTCTATTTTCCTAAAGCACAAGGAATTTACGTAAATAGAGGTATTGCCATATGTGATATGTAAATATACATATACAACAGATACATTGAGCATATGAGAGACAGTGGGAAAAATATACATCCAACTCAGTCAATCATATTGCCTTGAACATAGGCCATAGTTCTACATATGTTTCTAAATAATTCCTACTCTGGCCCAGCATCAGTTAGCATTTGCATAACAGCATCAAGTATACCGACATATCTCTACCGTTGGACTTATGCTTGACTTTTTACTTTAAAAAATCTGTATTTTAGCTACTGCTATGATGTGGTACAAATATTTGAGGTCAAGGCAAAACAAGCATTGTCAAAGCCATTAGGTATGGCTTTGGCAAGGTTTCCATTTCTTTCAAGCATATGCAATAGAAATTAAAAACACAAAAAGTAAAAAAGTCGGTTTCTACTGGTAACTGGGATGTTCTTTCAAAGAAAAGAAATTAAAAAATAAACCTTCACATCGCTTGGCCCACCATCCCTCGTACTCAAGCGCACTATTATTAGGTGAATGTGCACGTGATCAGGAAAAAAACTGTCACTCAAAGTCCATTAAGCAAGAGTCAAAGTAAACTGGCCCATTGGCCCATGATGTATAATGTTGAGGGTTTAAGTTAAAATCTGAATGCCATTTGAATAGACCAATAGGTGACGTAGACTGAAGCAAAAACTCTCTATGTATATGAATCTATTTTTTATTTAGAATTTTTTCAATTACATAAGACAGTCGAGGTATCAAAGCTGTGTCTAGGTCAGACCTAAAAGTCAGACTACAGCACAACACAGTATACACACACAACCTAGGCATCACCAAATGAGGTCCTAGAGAGGTAAAAGGCTGATGAGAATATGAAAGAAGAGATTAATGGAAGAGGGAGGGTGCAGGAGACGGAGAGAAGGAGGTGGTCACTGGAAGTTAGTACACCTGAATGGAGGAGGAGAGAGGCATGCAACAGAGAGCCCTAGTACACAGATGCAGAGGAAGAGGGGGAAGGGGGGGTTTGGGAAGGGCCAGAGACCCCAATAGAAAGAAGTAAATACAATCCAGTAAAATGCACAGAGAGGAAGAGCAAGGAGGAGACGTTGTGCAGTGGTTGAAAATAGAAATCTAGAGGAATGATGGAACAAGAAGGTGTGGTCAATGAGTGAGAGACAGTGACGAGTCTTGATGTAGCAGGAGGGACCCAGCAAAAGATAACAAGTTATCTGGAGTTGATGGGGAAGGTGTGGTCCAGTGAAAGTAACATAGAGCGTAGAACTAGGAAACATGATTTGCAATTTGGATCTTTATATTTAAACAAATTGTGTGATCTTAGGCGAATCACTCTAATTCCACCTACCTCGTTTCATTTTGCCTCCCTAAATCGGGGTGACCTACAAGCAAGCCAAACCATAGAATGTAATGCCTCCTGTATAAAGTGTTGCATCAAAATAATGTTGTTGCTGAGATAGGGCGTGGCACAGAGAGAATGAGTTTGAGGCAAAGGGCGTGGTATCCTGCTGCCAAGCCCTTTCGCAGCAGTTAGGCGCTGAGAAAATGACATGCTCGGGGTATTTCATGCCAACCATGCACACAAGGAGTACACTACCAATCACATTATTATGCTGACCACCCCGATACAACCTCAAAATGATCCTGAGTGATGAAATCTCCCAGTGTTACGCAGTCAAAAATATGTATTTCCTTTGATAACCCCCATGCCACTTTATTTCACCCCAGAATCAAAACAAATTCATATTCAGTTGAGGATGTAATATTTCATTTGAAAACGTTAATTTCTTTTATAACATCAATGAGTCCACAATGTCATTATTCAAAAAACATTGTCACTTTGTGAGTCAAAAGCATAAATCTCGTAAAGAAATTTCAGCAACTGCGTTTAGTCTTTGGTGGGACTTGGTATGGTGTCCTGTTAGTGGGACCCAGCTGTCATGCTTCATCTGTAAGGCACATCAATGTGGAAGCAAAACACTATACAAGAAACCTAACTTCCCTGTGACCCGGTGTTGTCTCTAGAAGTGGATTTTAGCCCCTCGAAAGAAGGCAAGCTCACATCTTTAAATCTCTGCAAGCTAGTAGACGGAAGTAGCCGCAGTCGGTGAGATGTGTGCTGTATGGAAAGCAGCCAGAGGGTGTGTGGGCTGCACTCGATAGCTGCGACACGTGAATAATGGCCCCCAGTACAAGGTAAATAAGCATTGGCCGCGCGGCAGTAAAAGTAACGCCGCGCGGCCGTAAAAGCGAAAGTCATTGCAATCACTCTGAAAGCGAAAGTGATCGCGATGACGCGCTAAAGCGCGCTAGGGATGCGCGCGCAGCAGCACGCGTGCTTGTGCGCGTGACAGTAAGCTGGTGGCCGCTTTGGTAGCACTTTTCAAAGCAGCTACTAAATGTCTCGGCCAGTGCATGTGCTGGATCAGGCGAGACCTAAAAAGAAAAAGTCATAAAAGTGATCAGAGGAAGAAAATTATTCAAGGGCAGGACAAACTAGGGCAAGGAAAGCCACTGGATAAAAAGCAAGCAAATGAGAAGGTCAATAAAGCCAACCAATAGTAAGCAATGGGTGGGCTGTAATCCCTTGAAGAAGTTGTGGAAGCCCAAGTAATTTGCAACAAGACAGCCTGAACTGTCTGGTAGACTTAACCTAAAGATATAGGAAAAATGCCAGCCATAATCGCAGAAAGACAGAGAAGGGACTGAAGCAGCTGATACACTTGAATCCAACTAGTCAATAACACAGCAGCAAACTTTAGAATCTCTTATTGATAAATATTTATCTTAAATCTAGCTTATCCATACTATCACAGAGTCCCGGCACATTAACCAACTTGTCTATTCAGTAACTCCTTGATCATAATTACAATGCAAACCTGTCTGAAATGTCAAACTGAGCACCACCATAAAACACAGAAGACGAGCAAAAGCAGCAGGCCAGATGCTACAGGTGAATCCATATATGCTTATTTTGCCCTGCTCTTTGTTTGTCTTAGTTTTTGTAGCTGATCCAATACTAAGAAATACATTTCTTTCCAGAAAAACACTCACCTTTCAGGCTTTCTCTGGCGGTGCTTGAAGGCAGAACTGAGTACTGTTGAAAGATATTCCATGAGATCAAGCCAAGGTATTGGTCTGAAACTCTTTCAGAGGTTCGCTAGAGCGTACTCAAAGGGCAGATGAATGCTCAAAGTGCAATCTTGGAAGTGATGCATGGTGCACTGAATGATTTGCCCACCAAATACACTAACGTACACGCTGTGACACAATTTGCAATGGTATCAAGTGGTGGCTGCAACACTGCTCCATTAGAAGGCTTCATCTGTGTACAAAGACTGAAGACTACGATGAATGATTATAGGTGAAGTTTAAGCCTGCTTTAATATTGAAGAATAAAACTGGTTGCCGGATTCACAATAACGTACTACTTGCTATCAATACATTCTTTTCTAAAAAAAAACATTTGCCTTGATGGCAAAGATCTGCCCTTCTTGCCTCCTGCTTAGCCAAACTGCTTTAACATTTTACTTGTATCACAGAAATATCAAACAAACATTCTTGCTGAATTCCATTTGCTGCAAATTTTAATGAACGTTCAATCACACGAAGAGAGAGGGCATTTATGACGCTTTGAAGCTAGTGCATTGGAAAAGAGTTCTAAAGAACACAGGAAGAATCATAATAATAAATAAGCTTAAAGGAAAAAAACGTTGCATAATTAGTCTTTTTAAAAAAAATCTTATTTCCTGATCTCTCAATCCACTGATTGGCCTTAAAAATGTGTTTTCTGGATTTGTGGAAAATCAAGAACTACGGGTCCATGTGTTAGTCAATGCTCCCTGGGAGGCCTCTCACAGATGTTTCGCTTTGCTTCTCCTGTTGCGACTGGTGTAGGGTGGCTGATGTAATGGTACAGTCGCCAAAGTACAAGCAACCACTTATAAGCCCTGTCTTCCGATAGAAATGTAGTTTAGACAAAGTGTTTTTGCATTTACAGGTCTCTTTATGAACCAGACCTCTATGTGATACGATCATGACCATTTGAAAAGAGCATGGATGTAATCGAAAAAACAAATGTAGCTAGTAAGGGAGGGTAACCTGGTAAGGTTTTCGCTGTATCTGCCTCCATCTTTTGCAGAAGTAATGCGGGAGCCCGTTTAAAAGGAGGTTAGTTAGCGTGACAAATGTTTAGTCTCTGCCAGGGCAGTCTGAAGTGAGGCCAGGACTATGTATGGCCAGGTGTGAAATGTTGTGTAACTACGCACTACTGTTTACAAAACACTAGCACATTCTGGCCGGCTCCAGCCAGCCCTGAGCCCCAGCGGCTGGCAGGCAGACCGCCCCAAAAACCGAAGTGTTACTAAATATCGCGACTCCTCGTTGTTGCAACGGCAATAAAGAGAGTATGGCGATTGTCAAAATGTAGAGTAAACAGCATTTCGCCGATGGCCTCCTGGGGAGGACCTTTAAACAAACAGCAGGCCAACGGTGCAAGATGGAAACGTGAGGTTTTATGGGAAACGGGGCTGTCCGTCTGCTTCACAAGGCCAGGCCCCTAAATTAAGTTTAAGACGGGTTCTTTGTGCAGATCACTGGGAACAAATAACCTGCACTGCTGCATTTGCTGGGATGTTAATTCTACCTTCAGCAAGGAAAACAAGCATTGAAAGTGTGCGTCATGCGATCGCGATCGCTCTGAAAGCGAAAGTGATCGCGATGACGCACGAGTTTTCAAAGTGCTGCTGAAGGCTAGCGTTCGCGTGTGCACGGTTACGTGAACGCAAGCGCTAGGTCATCCAGCAGCACTTTGAAAACTCACATACAAAATGTCTCTCTGAGCCAGCGCATGCGCTGGGCTCAGCGAGACCTAAAAAGCACTATTATCACACATCGTCTCCAAAAAACCTTTGAATAGCAGACTAGCATATTAAAAAATGTGACCGATAGCACTCTGTGCATTAAAAATCTTACTAATATTGTTCAAGTTTACAAGTAGATTACCTACCCTGCACCACAAAACCCTCCCTGTGTGTTTTGATTATTAGGGGTCATGCCCCCCAAAATAAAGTTTTGACTATGACCCTGTCACCAAATGCCAGGAATTCCAAAAGTTATTCTAAAGATAGCCACAGCCTTCCTGGGAGGGGCCGCCATTATGCACACCACTATACTAATGATCCCCAAAGTATGCCAAAGATGCCCATTTGCTACCATTTTGTCTGGGGTGGCTATCATTATGTTAGAGATGTCCAGTACTGTGCCTGGGATAACCACCATTATGTCAGGATGGCCATCGTTATTCCAAGGAAGGCCTTAGTAATGGCTGATGTGGTGGTCATTATGTAATGGGGTAGCAAACTTGACCTTTGGTCTCCTAGCACTACCCTTACAACCCCGGGACTTAGAATTATTGAAAGCAGCAGTAGAAAAAGAAAGCTAACTGGCTCTGGGAGACAATTTTACTTTGTGTAGCCTTTATGAAGCCCCTGAGCAATTAAGCAATGGCTGTTTTTTGGCTAATGATCAGAAAAGGGATCGTGTGATGTCAGCATGGATCAAAGAATGAGGTTTTTGTGTATAGATTTTTATTGGCATTTCCAAATTTATATTATCATCATTGATTGAATGTATCATATTACAGTTTCAATTATAAACAGATATTCTTACAATGACCCCCCATTTCCTCCCCTCAGGCTCTGGCACATTGAAAGTGTGATAAATACATACAGTACCATATTAGCGTTATCACATAGTGGATCAAATGACAATGATGCAAGTAAAGCATACATGTAGTAGATGTCGTGAGACCCCACAGAGAGCCCAGAGCAGCTAAATCTACCCCTCGCTCCATTGCACTCTCTTGTTTCATGGGGGCAATCATCTGGCGCTATCAGTAGCTCCAAGAGCATCATCGCCCAAGCCCATAGGTCGACCGCCAGTTTATCATCCCTATCTGTCTTACTCATGTGGCTCCCTTCAGCATTCGTTCATTCAGCCTTCTCCTGCAGCCAATCAGCAACATTCGGCGTTTTCAACGGCAGCCATCTGATTACTATTCTATGTTTTACCAGCACCAGCCCCAGAATAAGGAATTTTCCACTTAGCTTCTTCTTTCTAATGGGGATGTGTCCCAGCAGGCACAATCCCACCTCTCTAGGTATCCCCCACCCTGTGGCCATGTTCAGCTTCACCAAAACTGACTGCCAGTAGTCATCTATATTTGGGCACCCCCAGATTATATGTAGGAAATCCGCTGCCCGCCCACTGCATTGGGGGCACTCTGAGTTTATGGCGTGTAGTTTACTGGGGCAAAGGTATACCTGGTGAATTACGACAATTTATCTTCACCAAGGCGATCTTTCCCATCAAGGAGAGAAAGAGTGTATTCCAAAATGCTATTGTAGGTTTCAGAACATCAATCATTCTTGGTCAGCATCACTATAAGCGGCTCCGCATAGATGCTGGGAGCAACCCCTCTTCATAGGCCTCAGTTTAAACCTCCAGTATGCGACCAGCCATTCCCCCTGCCCTACCTTGGTAAATTTCAGCTGGTAGGTCATCCCCACCTGGGTCCTTGGCCGTCCTTATTGCCCTTATTGCTGCTATGATTTCTTCTTTAGTAATAGGGGCGTGCAGACTGTCCCTTTCATCTCGGGACAAAGAGGGCATTGGTATGGCAGCTGAGTATGTAATCCTATCTTGATTGCTTCCAGCCTGTGGTGCTTTATACACCTCCTGTAGATGCTCAGTGAAAACCTTAGTGATGCCCTGCTGAGAGGTCACCATACGCCCATGCCTGTTCCGGAGTCCCGCTATTGGTGTGCATCTGTTTTCGCCTCTGGTGAGTGTGGCAAGCATCCTGCTGGCCTTGCCCCTTCCCTATGGAGTCTCTTCCTATAAGTAGTGCGAATAGATGTATCTAGACTGTCCCAAGTGTCTAGGACCTCCTTTTTGCATTCCTGCCATGCAGGCAATCTGAGGGGTTGTTCAACTATCTTGTTCTAGGGTACCAAGCTGTTTCCCAAGCCCATCAAGTGATCTAGTTAGCTGCTGTTTAACCCCAACTTCAGACTTTCATACATTCACTAAGCAGCACCACTTCCATTGGATCCCATTCCATAGCTGTCGTGGTTGCGCTACCCCAGTTCTCAGCAAAATAATGACCCATCACCTTCACCACTTCTCCCATTAACACCTGGTCTGACAACGCTTCCACACTCATTTTCCATAACGGCACCTCTGGCACCTGCCTGTGCATTTGGAAAGAGATCAGCAGAGGTGAGTGATCTGACGAGTAACCCGCTAAACAGGAAAAAAAATTCCACCCACTGGAGTAAAACATCTCATAGTAGGCAATAATCAATGCAACTTTGCGTCGTATCAGGTGCGAATAGGTTTTGTCTTGTGGGTAGAGGATTCTCCATTAATCTTGCTGTCCCAGTGCCCTCATCAGCTCCCGAAGAGCATTTGTCATTGGTGGTTTAGAATCTACCTTAGGGAGGAGAAAATCAATTTCGCTGTTTAGTACACAATTCAGGTCACTCATCAAATTATTGCTGGGCTCACAAGCTCCATGGTTGCACACATTACCGCCCCAAAAAAAACAGATTCATCCACATTGGAAGCGTATACATTCACCAGGCATACATCTCTGTTGTCCAGTGTCCCAGAGATTACCACATAGCAACCGTCTGGGTCTATTTTCACCTCTTTCACCAAAAAGAGAACCTTAGGCCCCACCTAAATCAAAGCTCCCCTGGCATAACTGGAGTATGATGTAGCAAATACTTGTCCCCGCCCCCTGCAACGCAGATGTGGTATACAGGACCCCCAAGTGTGGGTCTCCTGAAGAAGGCCATTGAAACCCTATATCGGCGGATTTATGAATACACCCTTTGCCGCTTACTGGCTTGACCCAATCCCCTGACGTTCCAGGTCATATGTTTCCAGTGAGGAGTCATGTATTCCTATGTTGTCTTACACTAACATTCCACTGTGCATTCTGCTCCCGCCACAGCTGCCCCTTCTCAACCCTGCACTGCAGTCCATATTCATAGCCAACATCATGTAGCCTGAGCCTGACCCTCCCGAAGAAACAAAACCTGAGCCCCAAACAAACAGCGGGCAACTCCCCCACCCACAGGCTGTGAGTCCAGACTTAAAGGCCTACCCCAACACGGCTATCGCTCAGGTTCCACAGCCCCAACCCAACCCCAGATATGCATCTGCCTCTTCTACAGTAAGCACGTAGTGCAGAGGACCCAGCATCCCACCAGGCAAGCGAGGCCAAAGGCTCTCAGCCTGCCCAGTAGGACCGAGGCCCTCAGTGATTTCCCGTCAACACTTTAACCACATTACTAATAGTATTGTACCATTTAGTGGAATGAAACCGAGGTATCTCTAATCTTCGGTCCGCCACACATAGGAACAGGGCCGGAGGGGAACCGAAATCGGCCTCGGCAAACAGCTCGGCCGGCCCCCCTGGGGTTTATGGGGGCTGCAGTCGAGCTGTTTGCAAGGGCAGGTTTCGGCTGATTTTGTTACAGGGGGCTATTGCCAATCCACTGTTACAAAAACAGCCCCCCAGGGGCCCAAAACCGAAATGCCTGGTGCCTGCTGCAGCCAGTCCGGCCCTGCATAGGAAGACACGAACCATGTCCCCGGCTCACGCACAACGGTATCAGCATGAGTGTTATAAGTTAAGCAACAATAAATTACAATACATGTACTCATTTGTATGAAGAGTATAAGACATATGTACAGTGTCCTCTCCCCTTCACCCCTGGTCCTGGTCTGATGCTTCACTCCTGTTCTCTCTGGCATCCTTTGTAGTGTGAAGGACTCCCGGGGTTGGGCACACAGCCGGGGTCCGTCAACGTACCGTTCGAACAGACTATGATTCTCCCAGTGCGACGGGACAGAGTCAGTGGAATGCCCACGTGTCCTAGGCCCCCGCAGTGCAGCCACACTTCCCCTCCTATTGCGTTCCAGCGGATGCTGTCGAGGCTGCTCCCCAAGGAATCCAGCCAATCATTGGCCGCGCCAGGGTTTACGAAGAACTTTGCCTTGCCTCCGTGATCATGAGGCTATGTCCCATATCCCTATCTCGTAGCCTGTTTTTCAGTAGACCAAAAGTGTCTCCGAAGGTCCTGTTCTTTACGAGTACAGTCCGGGAATATCATTATGTTCTGGCCTTCAAACGGGGTTTTCCATGAGCACATGTTGCAGGATTACATCTCTTTCCCTAAAATTGAACAGGCGTGCTGTGTGTTAATCTGAAAGAAAAGATGTGATATTTTCCCTCGAAGTGGAAAGAAATCAAAAGCAAATTACTGGGAAGGATGTAATCGAAACAGAACGAGGAACCCCCCACCCTTAGTCACCGCAGGACCCACTTAGCATCTCCTTGCTGCTGAGTACTGTGTGAGGCGCCGCAATCTTCCATCATTTGTCGTCTCTGCTTCCCGCAGCACGTTTAGTGCAGTTCAGCGACATCTTACACTGCTGTTCTAACCTGGAAAATAGACAATGAAATTCGAGATTTTTAGGTCTCACTGAGTCAGCGCTCATGCGCTGCTCGGAGCGCATGAGCGCTGACTCAGTGAGACCTAAGGGCTTTAAACAAGCATTGGCATAGCCAATAGGTCTCGCATTTATACGAGTTTGAGCTATTGGCATTGTAAGTGACTATGCCTTTTATTTATGTTTTGGTTTTAAAAATATAAATAAAAGGCATTGTCATTTTCAATGCAAATAGCTTAAACTCTTGCAAAAGTCCAGGTGCAAGTAAGGACTGGGGAGGAGGGGAGACGACTTGCTAGAACATGCACTCTCATGGAGCACAACATCAATAAAATGTAAATTATCTCCCAAAGCCTTCACTGTGCTGTATAATGGCTATCACTTGTAGATGGGAGAATATTATTACTAGCGATCACTTGAGCTGAATCCTTTCTTGTACATATGACTGCAGAGTGGCCCAAGTAAACCTGCTTATATACTCTAGTTTGGGAAGAAGAGAAATAGATCGACCCCCTCCACTTGTCTCTTTGACACCGATTGCAACTTAATAAGGCACTTGCCACCTGTGCTGTTGTAAAAAATTATGTAACACACTTGGAAAAGCAAACCGTGTGCTGGAAGCAGTACAAACCTGGAGTTCTTATCAGAGAGGGCAGGTAGGTACCTGTCTGAATAACATGCTTGTCCATGAATTCGGACACAACAGATGCCCAGAGGATTGCGGTCCTTCCTGTACAAAGAATTCAAGTTTTTACTCGCGACATGGAGGCACCTATTTCAAAATACTCACATTTTCTTTACTTAGTAGAAACACACACCGTAATAAAGACCGATGCGGCACAATGACTTGCAGTGTCAGGTGTAAAAACCCATACATGTGGCGATATAAACGAGCAATAGACTATGCAAAAAAGATTAATGCACTCTTATAGCGATATAACAAATGGAAAACACCTATAACGTGAAAAAGAAAAGATGAATGACTAATTAATACGGGCGTATATTACTAACAGCCACACACACCTGTAAAATGCACACAAAAAAACAGTCCAAACAATTTGGCAAGTACAGGATATCGCAGAACTTCAAGGATGTGAGGATTAAGGGGAGTTACCTGCTGTTACTGTGCAATAAAGAAGCAAACAATAGGCAGCTCAGTGTGATGTTGTATAAGCACACATCACACCGCTGTGCTATCTTTGAAAGTCTATGGCTCCGAGTGTGCCGATACGGTTATTTGGGTTAAGGCTTTGGGAAGGTGTACCGCTCCCCGCTCTCGAGGCAGTTCACCTGTGATGTCCGTGCCCAGGGGTAGGTTTCTGTGCCTTCCTGCCTTTGCTGCACTCTGCCATTGCTAGAGTGATGGCTCGCATTCCGAGTGGGGGGAGGGAGGGCTCCTAATGCGAAGCGGTAGGGGGGGAGTAAATTAACTTCAAGACGTATACCACGGTGTGCAAAAGAAATAGAGAGGGGGCTCTTAATGCGAAGCGGGGGGAGAAAAAACTTCAAGGAGCACGCCATGGCCTGCTAAAGTTTGTTGCACTCTGCCATTTCTAAAGTGAAAGCGTGCATACAGAGTGGAGGGGAGATAAAAATGTACTGATCCCGAGGACGTTTACCTGCGATAACCGTGCCCAGGGGTAGGTTTCCACGCCGTCCTGCCTTTGTTGCACTCTGCCATTTGTACAGTGAAAGCACATATATGGGGGGCTCTTAATGCTAAGCCGGAGGTGAGGAAGCAAAAGAGCTCCAAGGAGCATGAGTGAGTACTACTCATGACAGATATAGGAGCACCACTCCTGAGCCATGGGCAGTGAGTACTACTATTGAGACTGGGGCAGTGAATACCACTTCTGGGAGGGGCGCAGTGACAACCAACCCTGAGAGAAATAGGCAGTGACTACCACTCCTAAGAGAGACAGATGCAGTGGGTACCACTCATGAGAGAGAGAGAGACAGGGCAGTGAGTACCTCCTCTGACAGGGACACAGCAGCGGCGAGGACCACACGAGAGAAGGGCACGCGGGCAGTGGGTTTCACATCCGAAGAGAAGATGGCGTTTGCGTACCAAGCCAGAGGGAGATACAGCATCTATGAGTGCCACACCTGAAGGGACCCGGCGTGGGCAGTACCAGACTAGAGGTGAACACAGGCGCACTGATTTCCACACGAGAGGCAC
This sequence comes from Triturus cristatus, assembly GCF_964204655.1. NCBI lineage: Eukaryota > Metazoa > Chordata > Amphibia > Caudata > Salamandridae > Triturus > Triturus cristatus. The sequence goes on along the minus strand of NC_140586.1, from coordinate 316,097,274 downwards.
GCGGCTGTGAGCATCACATCTGAGAGGTGCGGTCGGTGAGAGCCAAGCCGGAGAGGAACACGGGGACAGAAAGCACCATACCAGTGAGGGAAAGAGAGACAGTCAGTATCTCACACCAAACGAAGGAAGGGGGTGACCACTCCAGGAAGGGACGCAAGGTCAGTGAAAACCACTCTTGTGAGAGACACAGGGGCACTGAGTTACATGCCGAGTACCTCACATCAAAGGATGCAATTTAGTAAGAGACAGCACCCGAGAGAGGCACAGGGGAAGTGAATATCAAAATTTAAGGTAGATACGGGGGCACTGAGTACCACACTTGAGAGAGACACGGGGACAGTGAGTGCCACTCATGAGAGAGACACAGAGGCAGTGAGTATCAGAAAAGGAAGTGAGAGAGACAGAGGCGGAGAGAATACAGATAAGAGCAGAGAGAAAGAGACAGGAAGAAGACATTCGCAGAGACAAAAGAAATAGAGAGGGAAAGTAAAAGAGGACGAGAGTGAGAGGGTTGAAACTGAAGCTCAGAGAGACAAGCGCGCGCGCCTCGCGTTGAAAGTTTAAACAAGCTAATTAAAACAAGTAGCAGGCGGCAGCGAAAGCGATTTTGCGATCGCTATTGTTGGTACTGGGGAGCCATGGACCAATCTCGGCGTCAGCTCAAAAGCCTGTGATTCTGGGCGAATCCCTTAATCTCCCAATGCCTAGAAATAACAAACACACGAAAAGAACAAGCGCGCACTGAAGCTGACGAAGTGGGAGGGGGAGTGGGGGCGGGCACGCAGGCTGCCAAATGGTGCGATGAATCACGGCTAAAGTGAAAGCAAACAAGTGGTTGCAGGACTCCAAATGGTGCGCGCGCCCGGCCGGGTCACATGCACTGTAGTTGGAGGCCTGCAAAGCCACTGTTTGCACTTCCAAAACGCGCTTACTATAAGTCTCGCCAGAGCAGCGCTAAAGCGCTGGTCAGGCGAGACCTAAAAATGCTACCGCCGGCTACTGCTTGCAGTGCATGTGCGCGGGCACGCGCTTCAGCAGAGGCGCCATATGGCGTGATTACTGCTGCGCGCGCACCACTCGCGCACATCTACTACAAGCTGTGGGCGGCGGTAGCATTTTTAGCTTGCTTATCGCGGCACTGGTGCTTTACTTTTAACATTAAAAGTAAAGCGCTGGTACCGCGATTATAGCAAAAGTAAAGAAATAGAACCAAACATCTATTTCTTTACTTTTGCTATAATCGCGGCACCCGCGCATTACTTTTAATGTTAAAAATAAAGCACCGGTGCCGCGAAAAAGAAGTACACATCAGTGGGAGGGTTAGTAGGCCACTCTCTGCCTCAGTTTCAGCTTTAATTTCATGTATATTCGTTTTGCAATGGGTTTCTTTTTAACAAAAAAAAATGAATCAAAACTATGCACGCCACCTCTAGACGAAGGCATTTTTTATTTCTTTACTTTTTATTAACTTTACACTTGTAATATCTATTGTATATGTTTGCTACAAAAATTAATTAATTTAAAACAGAAAAGGTTTGTCAAGACCAGTCCAAATGACATTGTCAGTCTTTGCTGGAAGTTAGAATATATACAAGCTCAGAGTACAAAAACAAGGGATATTCTGGTTTGTAAACAGAAATCCATATATGCCAGTAAATAACTGAATGGCTGCAACTGGAATTAACTGTAATTTACTCCACAACATTTAAGCAGATGTCCAAACCCCCCTATGCAAGCAATCGAATACTCTAGAACAGTAGAAACCATTGGTAAATGGACAACTTGAATATCCACCGGGGCCACTTCCTGCAGGCCCGCAGCAGTTCACCCTTACCCCCATCTTGGTCGCTGTAAAATAGATTAACTCTTCTTTCCCCAGAGTGTTGTAGGCCTCACTAAACTAATAAAACCACACCGAGGTCCAGAAACAGCCAATGGAAATGACGTCAGCTTGTCTTCTTGACACAAGCTAGCTCGTGGCATTGATTACCTGTCCATGGCACACGATTCAGCAAATATTTATTGTACCTTTTAGGGATGAAAGGATGAGTTTCCATCTCCCTCCCAACAACCAAGCCCCGGCAAGCTCCACTCCCAACACCTTTTAAAAGGGAAGCGAGGGAGCAATTGGCTGCTGTTTAACAACCTGTTGGGACTTCATTAGGTGAGGGATGTAAAGAGAGCGGCGGGAACTGACAGGGAGCAACTAAGGACGAGAGGGCACGCAGTGTCAGACCCAGGGGGATGAAAGGGCAGCAGAGGCCGGGTCACAAAGGGTGAAAATGGTAGGGAGCGCCCTTCAACACTGTCATGACCCTGACTTGTTGTTGCTCCCCCCTTGACCCTGTTCTTCATCTACTTTCTCTGCTGCCCGAATGGCCACCTTAACCCTCCCTAACCAGTTTTCCTTCCCGCTTATGTATTATGGCCTCTAGGAACGTGGTCGTTCAGACACTACTCTGCTGGTTCTACTACAACCTGCCCCTGCCTGGCTTGTCATCTCCCACCTGGGCCCTCTTCCGATGAGCCCTGCACACTGCAACAGTAGCTATGGTTACTCACGTCCCTGCGCCAACGCGTCAGCGCATTCTGGAATCTGTAGCTTTTAGTTTGCTCCACGAGGGGCTGTTGCATCTGAAACAGGTGTGTTAAAGAAAAGCCACAGCTTGGAAAAACTGCGCCTCCTGCCATGGAGTCGTATTCCACATCTAGTCGAATCAGACACAAAACTAAGCCTGGGCGTTGAACCACGCTCCGTTCGCGGAGCTTGCGAAGTTTAGGCAACTTCGCGATTCGCGCAGAGCGTGAAATTGCAGATTACTACGCAATCTAGCGCGCAGCGTAGTAGTTTTGCTTCCTCGCGCGCTCAATATTCATTCTCGCGCGCGCGGTAACATCTTACTGTGATTCTGCGATCACCAAATTGCTTTTCTGTCCGTTCGCGAGCGCCACGAGATTTGTAATATGGCTGCCCAAGCCCGCGAGAGTGTGCGAACGCGAACACGTCATTCGGGCGCGCGAGCTGACTTCCGGCGGCTGTCTTGGTAAGATCGCGATCCCGAACATGCAAAACTACAATCTGGCGAAGAATATCTCGCGATCTTCATAAAACCTTCTCTAAAATTATCATTTTGCTCAGAAAAACTCCTCAGATTGTGATTTTGCTGTAGTCTTTCGTGTAAGGAGGAGTCCTTTAATTTTTTTAACTCTTTTTTTCAAGAGGAAGGAAGTGCCCCTGAGTCTACAACTTCCTGTTCCTGTCCAGCAGGCTCCTCCCAGTGCTTTGTGCATGTGCTGTTCACTTTCATTTGGATTTGGAGCTGGAAGGATCACTTTTTGTGTCTGTCTGCTGCATCATACCATTGGATTGGATTTATTTGAGGACTTTTTGATTTGAGATTTAATTTACTACAAGTAAGTTGGAGAATTGGTGTGTTTGTTTCATTGGGGCTTGTATTACCTACATTTTTCTGGGTTTTTCATTGTTTTTTAAAATTATTGTTGTGGCGGGTGGCCTGTGCTTTCAATAGGGGCCTAGTTGTTTTTCTCTGCAATTTCAGCCAGTAGGGTACCCATGGGTCCATGTTTCGTGGTGTCTGTAGAATTTTCAACATCATGTAGGGCATGGATGGCATAGGATTATTTGAAATGCTAAATGTGGCTGTGGTGTATTTCACTGTTGGTGTGTGTGTGTGTGAAATACCTAGATGTGCAACTTCTTTCCAATCCTTTCGTAGCCCTGTTGATTTTCATTTTTGTATTAAAGCTGTGTTGTTTAGCAGGCCTCCTTTGTCCGGTCATATATTATAGGCCTGCTTCAGTTCATTGTTTTCCATGGCCTGTTGTGACTGTGAGTGCCCATGTGGCTTGTGGCAATTTTGTGGTGGTAGTTAAGTAGTGTGTGCTTCTTTTTCCATAAAGGCCTGCATTTCTTTTCTTTGTTCCCCTTGGCTTATGCTTGTTGTTGTTGTGTCCTCCTGGCCATGTGTGTGGCGGCCATTTTGTGAAGGCAGGCATTGTGCTTTTGCCATAGGCTTACATTGACTGTTCCAAGCTTGTGGCCTAGTCTGCCAGTAGGCCCAGAGGTAGTCAGCCTCAAATCTTTGGTGCGTTATTTAAATTTACAGTTTGTGTTGTCTGTTGATTTTTTTTTTTTACACCATGTATGGCTTTGGATTTTATTGCAAAAGGTGTTTTTTTGGGGTGGAACAGCATTTTTTGGGTGTGTGTTAAATAAATAGGGCTTTTTAGCCAGTAGGCAACCCTAGGGATTCAGCTCGCGTACTTTTGGTAACTCTGCACAGCGCGACAACGCGGACTTACAGTTTTTGTCATTTTCGCGCTCTCAATATGCGTGTTCGCGCACGCGATAAAGCCTTTTTGTACAGTTCGCGATCCCGAACACGCAGCATTTGCAATCTGGCAAACAATGTCTCGCGAGCAACATAAATCCTTCTCAAACGCTTTTTTTGTGCATTTTGCTAAAAAATCTCCTCAGGTTGTCATTCAGCTGTAGGTTTGGAGCACGGAGAAGCTTTTATTTTTTTGAAAATATTTTTATGAGAGGAAGTAAGTTCCACAGACACTACAACTTCCTGTTCCTGTCCTTTGTAATCACTTTTTGGTTATTTGTGGTGGGTGGCCTGAGCATGTGTGTGGCGGCCATTTTAGGAAGGCAGGCATTGTGCTTTTGCCATAGGCGTATATTGACTGTCTTCCATTTCTTGTTGTTGTGGGTGTGTGGCAGCCATTTTGTGTAGCCATCCAAGCAGTGTGCTTGCTTTTGCCATTCTGTTCCAAGCTTGTGGCCTAGTCTGCCAGTAGGCCCAGAGGTAGTCAGCCTCAAATCTTTGGTGCGTTATTTAAATTTACAGTTTGTGTTGTCTGTTGATTTTTTTTTTTTACACCATGGATGGAAATAAATAGGGCTTTTTAGCCAGTAGGTAACCCTAGGGATTCAGCTCGCGTACTTTTGGTAACTCTGCACAGCGCGACATCGCGGACTTACAGTTTTCGTCATTTTCGTGCTCTCAATATGTGTGTTCGCGCACGCGATAAAGCCTTTTTGTACAGTTCGCGATCCCGAACATGCAGCATTTGCAATCTCGCAAACAATATCTTGCGAGCAACATATATCCTTCTCAAACGCTGATTTTGTGCATTTTGCTAAAAAAACTACTCAGGTTGTCATTCAGCTGTAGTTTTGGAGCACGGAGAAGCTTTTATTTTTTATAAAAAAATTTGGAGAGAGGAAGTAAGTCCCACAGAGACTACAACTTCCTGTTCCTGTCCTTTGTAATCACTTTGGTTATTTGTGGTGGGTGGCCTGAGCATGTGTGGTGGCCATTTTGTGGAGGCAGGCATTGTGCTTTTTGCATAGGCATCCAAGCTTGTGGCCTAGTCGTACAGTAGGCCCAGGGGTACTACTCATCAATCATCACGGGTGCATGGAATTTAAACAACTGTTTTTGTGTTGTGCGTTAAATTTCAACATCATGTATGGCTTTGGATTCAATTGTAAAATGTGGCCTTTACTTTTTTACGGGGGTAGATTACACTTTTTGGGTGTTGTAAATAAATGCTTTTAGTTTTTGTGGATATGTTCGTTGTTGTTGCTCCCTGATGCTGCATCCATCCCATAAGTTGCACACATTTTTATTTAGGGCAAAGAGGCTAGACTACATTTATGTTTTTGTTCTTTGCTATTCTTCTTCCTGAGTGTACACAGTACAAATACAACAGGATCCCTGGCCTTGTCAGTCTCTTAATGGCTGGCTATACTGTTGTTGGTCACTGACTTCATAAAATTTAATAATTATGACTACCCACCAGACACTAATAAGTTATATATTATATTATGGATCTTTTGACTGATGTTCTTCTGGCTTTTTGCTTTTAGGTGCACAAAAGACAGAGGAGGTGTGTCATCATCATCCACCGTTGTGGTGCCAGACTGATGTCCTGCTACTGTACACAACGTGACGTGTGAGTGACCTGACCAGGCATCTCTGCAACTTGTGCAACTGAGTGCTGTTTTGACATCTGTTGAAGATGCCCCCAAAGAAAGCAGGTAGCAGGTCCTCCGGTACCAAGAAAGTTGCCATGGAGAAGAAGGAACAGAAGAAGGAAGTGTCACTTAAGTCTGGTGGGCCTCCCAAAACCTTTTTTGGTACACCAAAAATGACGCCTGCAGCAGCGGTGTCGGGGGGCCAAGCTGGGGGCAGCACGTCCACATCAGTGGGCCCAACCCACCAAAGCAGGCCCAAGCAGATGAGTTTGGGAGAAGTAGCCAGCCTTATGGTGGAAAGCAGTGATGCTGAGCCTGAACTAAACTTATCGCTATCTCAAAGTAGTACACAATCAACGCAGGAGGGAACACAGCAGATAAGTGGTCAACAGCCGCAGCCACCGCCCGCAATAGTAGCTGTTGTTCCTCCCGAAGTAGGGGCAGTTCAGGAAATTGAGCCTCATGCAGAGGAAGAAGAGGAAGCCACTCCTTTAGAAGTTCCATTGGCTTCCAAATCCCCAGCAAGGAAAAGGAGGGTTAGTACATCAAGTTCTGATGATCTAGATGCCACTTGGAAGCCACAAACTGAGTCTGAGAGGGAAACACATCACAAGAGCAGGCATGGGAAAAGGAAGGTTGCAGAAAGCCTTACACTTACGGATGTTGATGTAGAAGAGCAGGATGATGATGATGATGATGAGCCAGTCATCACAAACATCACTCCCGGGCCTGAGGAGATGGAGACCAACATTTTTACACTATCCAAAATGGCTGCGAGGGATGTAGCACGCATACCTCCAACACAGGTAACACCAACATGACCTCCAGCTTCCATATTTACATTAGCAAAGGGCCGGCAGCGTCCTACATCCAGCACAAGCACCACCTCAGCAGAAGTAGGTAGTGGTACTGCACAGAGTCAAATTCAACACACACCCTCCAGTTCATCCGGCATTGGAAGTGGGAGTGGCACCTCCAGCAGGAGACAAAAGTTAAGCTCCCCAGTGTGGGACTTCTTTACGGTTAGCGGAAAGGAGGAGAACATTGCTATTTGCTCCGTTTGTCATACCTCTGTTAGTCGTGGTAAGCTTGGTACAAACTATGGTACCGGAGGCCAAATGACCCATCTGAAAAAACACCACGCAATCCAGTGGGAGGAGCACCTTAGTCTTATCAAAACTGTAACCATTGCTGTTGGGCATAAACGAGTAGAAAGTCCGCTCACGGTGGAACAGGAAGAAGAGGGAGACATTCTCTGTGGTAGTGGTGCACAAAGTAGCCCTGTCCCCAGCACTGCAGTGGTAACGCCCACATCCTCAGCCACATCTCATTGGCACAAGAGTAAGAGTCAGCCTGAGACACCAAGGAGTACTGCTGGCCAAAAAAGTGCGACGTTGACCACAGGAAGGAATACCATGCAGCCTACCATTCTTAGCATGTTTAGTAGGCCGGAGTGGCAGTACGAACGCAACCACCCAATAGCACGTTTGTACAATGCAAAGCTGGCTAAAATGTTAGCGCTGGACCTTCTCCCTTTTTCTTTTGTTGAAGGGGTGGGTTTTCTTGAATTTGTGACCACCATCTGCCCAAAATGGAAAGTTCCCAGCCGCTACTATTTCGCAAGAGTTGCTGTTCCAGCACTACATCACGACGTGCTGGAATTGCTTGGAAAAGCCTTAAAACAGAGTGCTGTTCAGAGTATACACCTGACAACAGACATGTGGACCAGTTGCCAAGCCACTGATTACATGTGCATCACTGCACACTGGGTCTCTTTTTCGGGTGTTAAAGATAAGATATCTGACGGTGTTGTTGACACCTCTGAGATTTTTAAAGACACTCGCAAACATGCAACTGTAGCCATGTTTGCTATGGAGAAATGCGATAGTCCAATTGGAATGTGGAATGGCGCACTCCTGTGATACTTGGTAGCTGATTGTGATCGTAGTTCAACTGAGTGATTGGTGCAGGGTTGGTAACCCTTCTGAACTCAAGGGTATATATTGATTGGCGATGCGGTATTTCCCTAAGGAGTAACGACCCAACCTTGCACTCGTAAGGAAATTTCAATAAAGTTTTTCACGAAGTCATTCAATATGTTCTTTTCTTTATTTGGTGATTTTCACAATGATACTCTCATATTCAATATTTCCATTATTTTAAATTAGTTTTGTACTATTCATGTCATAGTATCGATGTGTGCCCAATGCATTTCGGGCATTGCCCTTCTTCAGGGCACTTTTTTCTGAAAGTACAAGGGTAACAGAAAATCTCTAAATACTTTAAGCCATTTATCAGCATGTCAAACATTTTAGTGAACAGAAAACAGAAAAAGCGTGAACAGGTACCAGTTGCCAGTTTTGTATCAACTTCTATGTGAGTTTAAGTTAACGATAGATGTTTATACATTGCCAATTGTCTATGAAGAAAAATTAAAGCGAGTGATTGTGTACGAAGTGCACGCTTGAAAATGTGTTTTGAAAAAATACGGAGTTTGAAGGGATTGGGCTGTGCTCGAGAACACGCGCCATATGTACTGGAGGTCTCTCATGAGGCAAGGTTCGACCGTTTGAAAGAAAACTATCATGTTGTATTTCTAGCGTCTTGAACAGTATTCACATTTAAGTGATAATCGAACGGTGTGCTAGAGCTAGACATTCAATGGTGATTTAGGAGGGGTTTAAGAGTGCTTGAAAGTGCTCTCGTGAGTGAAAAAGATAAGGGTACCTGGCTGATGGCCATCCTCCTCAAAATACGATAACGTTCGTGTTTCACCAAATTGGTATTCACAATCGTTTTGTGATTAATCCTACGAGCAAACCATGATGTAAGTTAATTTGCGTTTGCAGTAACAAATCGTGAATTAAACTTGAATGCGTGACTATCTGTTGAAAGCTGAAAGTCTCTTACCTTAAAAATTGCTCGCGTTGTGCGTGTGGCGAAAGTAAAGACCGAAATGTGAAGCCACCGGTATCCATGGAATCGTTATAGGCACTGACGTTAAAGTCAGGTGTTCATAGATAGAGAAAAAATACTGGTGTTGAGGAAGGAATGCTACAGGATCATGGTGTTTCTGACGGAAAACATACTAAATATGAGCGCTCATATTTAGTATGTTTTCCGTCAGGAACACCATGATCCTGTAGCATTCCTTCCTCAACACCAGTATTTTTTCTCTATCTATGAACACCTGACTTTAACGTCAGTGCCTATAACGATTCCATGGATACCGGCGGCTTCACATTCCGGTCTTTACTTTCGCCACACGCACAATGCGAGCAATCTTTAAGGTAAGAGACTTTCAGCTTTCAACAGCTAGTCACGCATTCAAGTTTAATTCACGATTTGTTACTGCAAACGCAAATTAACTTACATCATGGTTTGCTCGTAGGATTAATCACAAAACGATTGTGAATACCAATTTGGTGAAACACGAACGTTATCGTATTTTGAGGAGGATGGCCATCAGCTAGTTACCCTTATCTTTTTCACTCACGAGAGCACTTTCAAGCACTCTTAAACCCCTCCTAAATCACCATTGAATGTCTAGCTCTAGCACACCGTTCGATTATCACTTAAATGTGAATACTGTTCAAGACGCTAGAAATACAACATGATAGTTTTCTTTCATACGGTCGAACCTTGCCTCATGAGATACCGCCAGTACATATGGCGCGTGTTCTCGAGCACAGCCCAATCCCTTCAAACTCCGTATTTTTTCAAAACACATTTTCAAGCGTGCACTTCGTACACAATCACTCGCTTTAATTTTTCTTCATAGACAATTGGCAATGTATAAACATCTATCGTTAACTTAAACTCACATAGAAGTTGATACAAAACTGGCAACTGGTACCTGTTCACGCTTTTTCTGTTTTCTGTTCACTAAAATGTTTGACATGCTGATAAATGGCTTAAAGTATTTAGAGATTTTCTGTTACCCTTGTACTTTCAGAAAAAAGTGCCCTGAAGAAGGGCAATGCCCGAAATGCATTGGGCACACATCGATACTATGACATGAATAGTACGAAACTAATTTAAAATAATGGAAATATTGAATATGAGAGTATCATTGTGAAAATCACCAAATAAAGAAAAGAACATATTGAATGACTTCGTGAAAAACTTTATTGAAATTTCCTTACGAGTGCAAGGTTGGGTACGTTACTGCTATGGAGAAATCTCATACTGCTGCAAACATTTTGGATGAGTTTAACAGCAAGGTGTTTGAGTGGCTGCGACCAAGAGGGCTTACCATTGGTTTTGTTGCCTCGGACAATGGCAGTAATGTAGTTAGGGCCATGAAAGATGGTGGCTATTTCAGGGTGCCATGTTTGGCACACTGCATTAACATTGTTGTTCAGGACTTTCTGAAAAATGAAAGCAAAGTCAGCAGCTTACTGACCACCTGCAGAAGAATATGCACACATTTCAACCATTCTTTTAAAGCCCGGAAGCAGCTGAGGGTCATTCAACGTGAGCATAAAATGCCAGTCAAAGCACTCATCCAGGAGGTGCCAACACGTTGGAACTCAACGTATTACATGCTTGAGCGTCTGTTTGAGCAGTACATACCACTTAATGCTTATGTCATGAAAAGGTCAGGGGATCCTACTGTGAAAGGCATGACAGTTGAGATGGCCCAATGGGACCTCGTCAAATGCCTGACAGAGATGCTACTTCCTTTTGAGGTCTTCACACGTGAAGTGAGCAGGGAGGACTGTACTATGGGCCAAGCTATCCCATTGTTGTACATGCTAGAGCAAGAGCTGAAGGAGGTGTTAGAAATGTACGCAGGTGTGGATGACAAAGTAGACGCATATTATTTGGCAGACACCTTAGTCGCTCGCTTATCTGACAATACAAGGATTCAAAATAACATTGTGTCACATCCACATTACATTACTGCCTCAATTTTGGATCCACGTTCCAAATTATTGCTGCGCAGTAATGAAGTAATTCCTTTTTCAGAAGTGGATGTTGCCCAGTACAAAACTTTGATAGCTGAGGAAGCCAATGACTTTGAAAATGAAAGGATCTTAATTAGAGGCCTGCCCCCCCCCCCCCCCCCAGGGCAGAAAAAGTACTGCAGGGCACCCAGAGTCAAGTTCTACTTCAGAGACCAAGAGCAGTGCGTTTGCCTCCCAGCAGTCAACAACACTGCCAGCAATAACATCAACAGCAACAACAGGATCATCAGGCACATTTAAAAAAACGGCAGGTGATTGGTTTCTACGGAAAGGGTATTGTACGTCCATGACTGATGCAAAGGCAAAAGAGCCCAGGAAATCGGAGCACCCCTGAACATTGAGCGGATGGTTCAGGCCTATCTAGATGACACAACAGAGGTCTTCATGGAGCAAAGCCCATTGGTGTATTGGTATGGGAAAAGAAGCCAATGGCCAGTGCTCAGCAGGCTGGCGATAAAGTATGTGGCTTGCCCTGGTGCAAGTGTCTCTTCAGAGCGTGTTTTCAGTGCTGCTGGTGCCATTGTTACTGTCAAAAGGACCAGTCTCTCACCCAAAAGCGTTGAGAGGTTAACCATGATCAAAATGAATCAACACTTTATACCACCGGAGTAAAAAATATGTGAATCACAGCAGGAAGAAGAGAGCGACTTCGATGACATAAGTAGTGGGTTGTTAGACGTACTTCTGTCCGAACCACCAGAGTTTGAGGACGAGCTCCTCTTCCCTGACAACTAGGCTTTCAAATTGTTCTCCCTTCCTTTATTTGTGTGTGACTGTGTATCTGTTTTTCTGGTTCAAAATCTAATCACAACAAATCCATCAACAGTCTCCTCTTTTTATTTCCCTATTGGAGTTGCACGTCTGTGCATAACTGTCCACTCCACTCCTCAGGGTCCTGCTCCATCTTCCTTACTCTCCCTAAGTACATTTCAAGCAAGCCAGACATTGGATGGAGATGGAGAATAGTACAATACATGTTGCCTCTAACAGTCCCTCCATAAGAAGTGAAACGTGACTCCAGCTATATTCCATTTTGTTTCCAAGCCGAAAGAAACTCATCACTGACTGCCAGAAGGCTAGGCAGGCATCAGATCAGACAGCCAAAGAGAACACCAAGACAGGTAATGAGTGATTATTGTGAATGATGGTGGCATGCATTGCATTGGATGCTGGCTGACTACGAATAATTGTGCATGAAGTAGAACTATACTAGTTTATCGACAAAGTAAAAGTGACTCAGGTGTGGTGACAGTTAATGTTTCCTTGTTGTTTTATAATAACCACATTGTACTCCTACCACTGCAGGTGCCGGCCAATATCCGTTGCAATTTTGTAATATGGAATATATTATAAACTTAATCAGTCACTACAGACTGAGTTGGTGTTGGAGAATACGTACCATACAGTCATCATCATGATCCTGCTGAGCATACTATCTTTGCACACAGTCAGTTGGATCTGAGAAAATTGATGGAATAACTGCGTTTCATGGCCTGACTTAAAAGGTAAACCGTTTGAACAAGAACCACAGCAGACCTAGGCTAGATGTCCATGTAGTGGTGTGGACTGGAGTAGAGTGTAGTGGTATGAGGGACAGTGGCGCATTGATTTAGTCACTTCATTTGGAAAATGCTAGGTTGCTGCAGTGCATATGACATTTCTCTGGCTCGGTCAAAATGTAAGTAGGGGGTAGGGTGCCTGGCCTGTGCCGCGGTTCTCCTGTTCTGTGGCTGTGCTGGCTCCTGAGTCCTGTCCCGTTGTTGTTGTACCTTAATGCTGTAGAGTAGACACTATGGGCCATATGTAGGTACCTAAATACCGGTCGTAACGACCGAAAATCGGTAAATATCCCGTTACCGACCGGTATTTAGGCAATTGAGATGTAGGTGGCTGGATTTCAGGATTCGGTAATTTACTGAATCGGAATTTTAAGAAATCGGTAAAATACCGATTCGGTAAATTACCGAATCCTGAAATCAATGTAGTGCATTTTCGGTTTCTGGATTCGTTATTTACCACCAACTACAAGTTGATGGTAAATAACGAAAACCTTTTAAAAAGCAATTTTGTGCTTTTTGAAAGGTGCCATGTGGCAGACATACATGCCCTTAGGGCATGTATGTGCGCCACATGTGCACACATGCACGATTCAGGGGGGCAACAGGGTGTCAATGTGACACCCTGCCACCCATGAATATGCTCCCCCTATTACCGATTCGGTATTTACCGAATCGGTAATAGTGAATGGCTTCCCATTCATTCCTATGGGCCTCCAGGCCCATAGGAATGAATTGGAAGGGATGCATTATTACCAAATCGGTAAATACCGATTCATAAATACCGAATATTACCGATTCGGTAATAATTACCGAATGTTTACCTACATTCTATTTACCCATTCATAAATACCAAATCGGTAAAATTCGGAATTTATGAATCGGTAAATATAAATTACCTACATATGGCCCTATGTATCCTATCCAAGCTGCCTCAGTCTGAAAATGTTCACTCCAGAGTGTTGTCTTCTCGTCTTGCACTCCACTGTAATTGAGTTTATTGTTTTAAATGCAGTAATTTTTCAATACCCCGTTTGTTTTTCCATCTACACTTACAGGCCGGCCTTTAACCTGTGCTATAGTGGGAGAAACGACTCACACTTACATTACCAATCCGCATCGGGCAGGTAGTGGTACCCAAGATTGATGTGCGGAGTGTCCATGGAAGGGAGGACCAAGAGGAATGACGAGAATGATGCAACTCCACATTTGGACCAGGATAATACAGTAACTTTAGTATCATTCATCATTCGTCTTTAAATTTATTTGATTGCTTTTTTCTCTTCAATCATTACGACTGTGTGTTGTGGTTTGTTTGGTAATTGATCCCTACAACTATTTTTTAATTTCCTTTGCTAGCTTGAAAAATAAAAGTAAGCCCGGTACAGCATGTAATTGGGTTCGGTCTGAGCTCTGAGGGCGGCAGACAGGCAAGGCAAATTTCAATTTCTTCCCTGACTGTACTGTCTCATTGGGTAATAGTAGTTATAGTAAGTACAACTCATTATCATTAACCATCAAGTTCTCTTCCTCAGCATGCATGCATTTGCTTTTTCTCACTTTATACTTTGATTTCTTTGATAATGGATCATGGTCGTCTTACAAGATTGTGTTTTACTTTTGTTGTGTCCATGCATACTGTCTGTTTTTCTTTCTCAAACCTTTCCCAAAACCCCACTTCCCATCCATTCATCAATCCCCAACCCTCTTCCCCCGGGCTGTGTGATTTATATTGAGGTGTGATGTGATGACTACATTAAATGTACACCAATTGATCACACGCTTGCTGGGGCAGATGTGGTGAAAACAACACTAATTGAATTTCAACTAAGGCAGGGCAAGGATCTTCTTCTGCTTGCCCACCCATGCTGTAGTTTACTTTGTGTTCTGTTCTACTTGTTCTACTACTCCTCCCACAGTCTCTCAGTCAAGTGACTTTCTATTTCTTTTTTCAAATGCTATTGCCAGTGTCTACTACTACCACCACAATAATGGCATCTTGTCCGTTAATTTGGGAAACCAACCATGCAGCCATCAGTGTGCCGAACTTCATCATAAATCACAGGTAAGATAAGTTTGGTGGGAGGTATGGACTAGGAGGAGAGACTGACAGTACTATTATGACAATTAAAAATAACTCAGTGAGGGGTACTGCATCTATCGGTTTGTGTGTTACAAAATCGGCAGATCTTTTAAATCAAACACTGGCTGTGGGCATGCAGCAGCACGGAAACAAAGTAACAAACCATGTAACTTAGATTGAATTCGGAAAACTGTAACCCACCACAAAACATTAACTTCGTATAAGTAAATGGTAAATAGTATATAATTTAATATCCCCTAACAAAAATAAACTATCCAACTCTGACCTAACCCACCCCCCTCCCTAACCCCAACCAATGTCCAAAACGAAACGAAAGTTGAAGAGTCCCAAATGTCCGAAAGATTCCCCAACGCACAAAAACCCACCCACCAACAAAAGGAATTAAAAAAGGGGCAAATGACGAGGTCCTCTATTGTCGGCGGGCCTTGAGGTGTTTGTCCACCAGGATCTTTACCCGCTCCTCCAGGTTCTCCTCTAAGCGGGCCATCCGGCGGAGCAGCTGGCGGCGAAATGCCCTGCAGTTACATGCAGGGTGGGGGGCAGCAGTGCTTGAAATCGAGGCGTTGTTTGGTTCAAATTCAAAGCCAAGGCAAGCAAGGAAGGAGCGGAAGCATGGGTGATTGTTGGTGAAACCAACTAAGTATGAAAGATATAAAAAAGAAGGATAAACGTTTACTTTAATGGATGTATGCCTGGATGTACTATCATCAATAGACAGTATAGGTGGAAAGTGTCACTGGAGATTCTTACTTTGAAGAAAATGTAAAAGAAATTGTGCGACAGTAGCAAAGCCTAGGGGAATATAGGTAGTATTTATCAGAATACAGTACACTTGCAGTAGTTGGCTGTGAAAGAAATAATAATAAATCATTTGGTAAAATAAGTCAAACAACATTTTAGGAAACAACAATTGCAATAAAATTGACCTATCTAATCAGATGGATCGACTACTGGCTTCTTCCTGCATTCATGTATCGTCTACTTATTTAGGAACACTCCAGTGTTCCATAATCATTCTGATTACAAATACTAACGAAGCCTAGTAAGTACCACCTGACCTACACCACCTCTTCCAGACGGGCCAATTGTTCACTAAGTCTGCATTTCCATTTGTTTTCAGCCATCAAATGCATAGATGAGATGGAGGACACATGCATACATTAGTGCATACATACATACAACAAATTGTGGGTTGGTTGCATGATTCTGATCTAGTTCTGCTACTGACTGACCATGCTAAGCCTACCACTCACTAAACAAAGTACAAAAGGTTCGACGGAGGACTGGGGTAAGCAGCACTCAGTGACAGAGGAGGCATCATGCAGACTGCATAAAACAATTATTAACTAATACTAACAAACTAAACCTAGTATCCAACATCCATCCACCACTATTTCACAGTAGGACAATGGAAGGACTAGAGTCTCTCTAGCAAATCGCATTACCTAACTTCAGTTCTGTAAAATAAACTCTTATATAATCAGCATCAGCACAAGCTAGCGCCAACTAAGTTGCAAACAAGTAAGAGTACCACCGAGCACCTGAGTCCTAGTTAAATCAAAGAACATTTTGCTTTTTGGAACTTAATTTACCAGCAACACTTGGCACGCAGCAGAAATCTTGTTCATCAAATTTAATATACACAATAAGTTACTCACCAAGCCCGACGACCTCGACACTTAGCAGGTCCAACAGGTCCTGCTCCCGGTCCAGGATGTCGGACCACCGGTGGGCTAGTTGATTGTGGGTGCGCCGGACCCCAGAGCACCGGAACACGGCCCGGCGTACCTTCGCCCACCGACGGTGCCACTCCTGGGTAGCGTACCCGGAGCCGGGCCTGCCGCCTGCTGCCAAGGTCAAGGGGAGGTGGCGCTGGATGAAAAAAACAAGGGCGGCCACCTCCTCCTCCCCAAACAGTTGCCGGGCCTGCACCCCTACAGGACGCATTCTGCCGCAAGGCAGGCGGCCCTTCTCTGCTCCTGCAGGTCCCTTGCTCTTGGCACTCTGTCTGCCCTTGGCCATGGTTCTGGGGTGGGTGGGAGGCGGAAAAGAAAAGTTAGAAGGGGAAAAAAAGTTAGGGGGAAGAAGATAGAAAGAACTTTATAAAAGTAACAAAAAGACAGTAAAAGTAGAAATAAAATGCAAAATATAAACTTAGGCAAAGAGAGAGATAGATAATAACAAAAAAAAGTCAGAAAAAATGTTTTAAAGACAAAGGATTGAACAGATAAAGGAAGGATACAAAAGTAGGCCCAGAACCATAGAATAGAATGAAAAACAAGATGGCCGCGCCCATTCGCGACCGCGTGGGTAAGTTCGCGCGATATTTCTCGAGAACATGTACTATTCATCGCGAACAAGTAAAATGCGCTCCCGAACACGTCAATGCACATCACGAACACGCTATCCGCGACCCGGAACAGGAAATAAGGCATCGCGAGCGGGCAGGACAATAGAAAAACAAGATGGCCGCGCCCGTTGGCGACCACATGGGTAAGATCACGAGATATATCCCCGAGCATGCAAACAGCTCCCCGAACACGCTCACCGCGCTCCCGAACAAGACAAAGCCATCGCGGACGGGCGCACCAAGCAACTACGCAAGCTTGCGAAGCTACGCGAAGGTCGCGTAGTGCAAGTACATCTTCACGAAGCTTCGCGAAGCGCGGCTACGCAAACTACACCCAGGGTTACACAAAACGTAATTTCTTTACATTTTACCTATTGGATTAGCTGGGCCTTGTCGTCTTTTGATTGACTGAATGCAGGCCATCTATTCAAAGGGTGACGTTTTCTGAGAGCTGCCGTACAAAGCGGAAAACATTAAATACATCACCTACATCTTAACTCAGACAAGTCTTAGGGTGGACAAAATTAAACCTTTGTCCCAATGTCTTGAATCTTTGCCCTCCGAAAGGATAGGTGACGTTTTAATTTCACCCACCACTAGAGTTGTGTGGCTGAAGATGCTGGCCGTTTTCTGTGGTCTCTGTCGGCAGTGGTATGTGTGAGGAGTGTGTTTTACACTTCGAGAGCATTGGTGTGATATGTATGTGTCTTTAGTTCTTTGGTGTGTGTCTGAGAGTGCTGAGAGGTCTGCGTCATGCATTCTGTCACCGCTCCTTTGTACATCTTGAAATGACAACAGCCAGAGCACACTGCATCCTTTCTGTAGCTGTCAGCCACCAATTGACACTCCATTTCTGCCTTAAGTCAGGCTAGAGCAAGTCGCTAGGAGTCCCAGTAACACGTCAAGACATGTCCCCTTTCCTTCCCGCCCCCGAAAAGCCCCTCTTTAATATGCACCCATGATTTCTAGAAAATCAGCAACCTGAGGCAAGTTTAGTCGTATGGACGCTCATTCGAAATCACAATGACGCCAGCTGTATGTTCTTATCAAAAGCAATGAGGAGAAAAGCATACATTAAATGTTCAGTTTTAAGGCGTTGTCTATATTTGTTTACATGTGTTTGAAGGAGACAAGCTTGGGGTGTGGGTTTTTTGTGCTAGATCGGAGCCGGGAAATGCAAACTGTGACAGCCTGCAATGAAACGATGCTCATTTTTGTCAAAATATAGGTAGCAGCGGCAACTGCGAACTGAGGAGCGAAGTTTGTGTCAACTGAATGCAAGGCTGCCCGGGGGGGTTGCGCAGCAGCCCCCCTAAAAGGGCGGCCGCCTTAGTGCCACAGGAAGGCACTGGGGGTGGGAGGTCTAGTCCCTGGGTTTGGCCAGGGAAGACGTCCAGCAAATGGCTACTTCCGGCGGGGGAAGGGGCAGGGGTATTTATGCTGTCCCCGCCCCTTCCTCGCCCTCTTGTCCCTCTCGTCTCGCCTTGACGCCGTTTGCTCCTCCGGGTCTTGCGGCGGGTTTTTTCGTGATCCCGGTTATCCCGGTGAGTGTTGGTGGTTGTTGAGAGCGAGAGTCTTTGTGGAGCGGAGGGGTGATGTGCTTGGTGTTGTTGCGTGGCCGGGAGGGCCCTGTGCGGTGCTTTTCATTAAGGCATATGTGGTGGGGAGCACGGTCGTCATTATGCCAGGGGGTGTAGCTCAGTGGTAGAGCTCATGGATTGCGTGTAGGAGGCCCCGGCAGGGCCGGATTTAGGGCAGTGCGACCGGGGCCATCGCACCGGGTGCTGGCTTCTTGGGGGTGCCGGGTTTGGAAGTTTATTATGCTTTTGAAGCACCTGATGCTGCGTTTCTTTCCGCAGCAATTACCAGGCCTCACATAAATGTCAAGATAACTCGTGTGATTAATTATCTTCCTGGAGAGAGATCAGGATTTTGTATAGTTGAGGTTTTGACTTCGGTGAAGTTAGTGCAGAGGGTTAATATGCCTGCTGCAAAGAACGTGTGCCAAGTAGATTACAGAGTGCGTATGATATAAATGGGTCAGCAGGTTACTGTTTTCAAAAGAGGCATCCTTTTGTTACTTGCAATTTATAACTTAAAGTCCTAATATTCAACAGTGAGCAACAAACGTTCATCCTAGAACTGCATACACACCGCAAAGCATACATTATTAGAACATTGATTAATGTTGCAAAAAGGGTTAATTTGGCTAGAAATCGACTCTGATCTTGTGCTTCTCCACACCAAGCAACCTTAAACTATACTGCCTACCAGTAGGGATGACATGAGACTCCTATACTTTGAGTCCTTTGGCTTAGGTAACATTTCCTATACACTGATTCACATGCGTATGATTGATTGTCTCTGCGTAATTTGTGTGAGATGCAAAGTGCTCGGACACCCTACACTGGTAGGAGTGGCGCTATATAACTAATTCAATGCATCTGAGTGTGTGGTTATGGAGACTTGGTCACTGTTAAAGGGGGCTAGTGAGAGAATCCGTGGTGGAGGTGGCATTGGGGGGGCGCCAACAAACATTGTTGCACAGGGCGCCACCAACACTAAGGCCGGCCCGGGCCCCAGGTTCAACCCCCGGCCTCTCCAGTTAGATTTATTCGGTTGAGGGGAGGAGACACCCCTTTTGTCTGGGTCCCACCACGCAGGCCACGCCCGGGTGGGACCTTCGCCTGGCTTGGGTGAGCTGCTCGAAGTTTCAGTTGATGTGTTGCTTCCTGCCCTGTCCAGGGGCAGCTGGCCGGGTAGAGGGGGAGCTTTGCTCACATTTGGTTAGAGTTTGAAACACTATGGTGCCAATTACGATCCGGTAAAAAAATTCCCTGTGCGACTCGTATCCGGTCTTTTAACCGTACGAATCGTACAAGTGCCGTACGAACTGGCAATCACGATTTGCATGGTAAAAAGTCCATACGAACCGCATCGGGAATGATTTCCCACACGTCCTCGGGTCGGAAAATGTGTCCGACACGTCCTCGGACGATGTACCGTACAAATGTGAAAGGTGAAGTCCGACCGAGGAATCACGATCCATCCCGTGCGTCCGATGTCACAACCGTATGGAAAAAACACCGTCCGCACCGAACTCCCATTGCAACCATGGAGACATGTGCCCGCATACGCGCCGAACCACCCCCCCGCCCCCGTGAGTACGCACCGTACCCCCCCCAGCCCCCGTGAGTACGCGCCGACCCCCCCAGCTCCCGTGAGTACGCCCCGTACCCCCCCAGCCCCGTGAGTACGCGCCGTACCCCCCCAGCCCCCGTGAGTACGCGCCGACCCCCCCCTGCCCCCGTGAGTACGTGCCGTACCCCCCCGAGCCCCCGTGAGTACGCGCCGACCCCCCCCCAGCCCCCGTGAGTACGCGCCGACCCCCCCCCAGCCCCCGTGAGTAGGCGCCGAACCCCCGTGTATGTACGGTGCGTACCCCCCTGTGTATGTACACCCCTGTACGTGTCGAACCCCCCCGTGTATGTACGGTGCGAACCCCCCTGTGTATGTACACCCCTGTACATGTCGAACCCCCCGTGTATGTACGGTGCGTACCCCCCTGTGTATGTACACCCCTGTACGTGTCGAACCCCCCCGTGTATGTACGGTGCGAACCCCCCTGTGTATGTACACCCCTGTACGTGTCGAACCCCCCCGTGTATGTACGGTGCGTACCCCCCTGTGTATGTACACCCCTGTACGTGTCGAACCCCCCTGTGTATGTACGGTGCGAACCCCCCTGTGTATGTACACCCCTGTACGTGTCGAACCCCCCCGTGTATGTACGGTGCGAACCCCCAGTACCGTACATACACGGGGGGGTTCGACACGTACAGGGGTGTACATACACAGGGGGGTACGCACCGTACATACACGGGGGGGTACGCACCGTACATACACGGGGGGGTTCGACACGTTCAGGGGTGTACATACACAGGGGGGTATGCACCGTACATACACGGGGGGTACGCACCGTACATACACGGGGGGTTCGACACGTACAGGGGTGTACATACACGGGGGGTACGCACCGTACATACACGGGGTGGTTCGACACGTACAGGGGTGTACATACACAGGGGGGTACGCACCGTATATACACGGGGGTTCGGCGCGTACTCACGGGGGCTGGGGGGGGGTCGGCGCGTACTCACGGGGGCTGGGGGGGGTACGGCGCGTACCGGGCCCCAATTCCACTCGCATCGCGGCGTACTTCGCTTTTGCGGCACTTTTCGGGTGCCGTAAAAATATTGCCGTCCGGAGCGCTGTCGGTTCGAATCGTACTTCCTGGTTCGTGAAACGCGGCCTGAGAGCGTCCCGACGTCACGTCGGCGCTTTCCCCGGATCCCATTTGTCTGTATATTTTCGTCGGTCGGTGTTTTTTACGATTCGTACGGAAATGGTGTTTCCGTGCGAATCGTACTTGCATGTTTGTAAAGTTTTCCGACCGGGTACGAGTCGGACGGAGAAAACTCTCCGTCCGACGGTTCGTACCCGGTTTTTACCGGATCGTAATTGGCACCTGTGAGAAGTTGGCCTGATGTATGATGTCACTAGTTCTAGTGTACACCTTATATCAGTCCAAATACCCTTATGGTGATTGGTTGTAAAGTCAACCTTATAGACCAGCTATCCTAGTGGTAGCATGGACAAGAGCAGTCTTAGGCTAAACTCTGAATGGCATGTGAAGCCAGCTGTGATACCATATATAATCCCTTGAATACCAAATGAAAGGACACCACAACAGATATATATATAAAATAAAGTGTATTTATTCTAAGCAACCCTCAGCACTCTTTATGAGATTAGAGGTAAGTACAACACAGTCTTATTTAAGCATACATTAAGTCACACAGGTAAGTAATACAGTTAGGCCCTAGGGGCCACGCAAACCATATACTAAGTAAGTGGTATAAGAACCACTGTCACGGAAATAGAATAGGCCTAGGCCTAGGGAATCGCTGGGGCTACACTACACTAGCGTTAGTTAGGAAGTGGGAGGCCCACGGGATTCGTGTGCAGAGTGGAAACACTCACGCGTAATGCGTAAAAGTCAATAGCAATAGTACAGTTTAGGAATCGATAGATTTAGGACACTTCCGGAGTAGCTAGGAAGTTGAGACTTGAAAACTAGACACTAGGATAGTCACTATCCTGATGAGCACCGGAGTACCCAAGTTACCTAGCCCACAGGCTGCGGGTGCATAGGGGTGAAGATGCGTCGTTTTCGTCGTCGACTCCTATGGATGCCTGAAGAAAGATGCTGACAGGCAGTCAGTGAAGAGTGTCCGGTGGATCCCAAGGCTGGGATCAAGAAGAGAAGAAACCTGCAAGCAGAAGGGACAGAGTCAAGGTCACTAGCCAGTGACCACGTGGAACCAGGAAGGAACCAGGCGATGTCGTGAAGATTGCAGGTGAAGGTGAAGCTTGTCGCTGCAGCCAGGAGGACCAGGAAGCGTCGAGGACGACCAGGACCAGGAGGCGAGCTGTCCCACAAAGGCTCTTGCTGTCGGCGGCGTCGAAGTTGGACTAGGACTCACCAAGCCTTGGCAAGCGGAACCCACGAAGAACGAAGGACTTGCTTCTGGTGCAGACCAGGAAGGTCTGGGGTGCTTCTTCTTTGCAGAGAAGCGGGAGCCAGTCTGGAGGAGCCAAACCAGCGCAGAAGATTTCAGGGTGCGTCGTCACAAAGGCCACTAGCCAGCGGGCAAGCAACCGGACAGACGCGGCAAGCAGGAAAATGCTGAAGGGCCCCACGCAGGACTCGTGGAGTGTGGGGGGCTGATCTTCGGTGCAGATGGTGCTTGGGGTGGGGCTTCTCAATCCCCGGTGCACAACTTCGAGGGTACCTCAGAAGCTGCGCTTTAAGTTACTAGCCACTTTTTCCAGGTAGCCGGTCCCACGTCGCTCGTCGCCTCCACGGATCTCAGCTCTGCTGCAGATGTGGATCAGGGTCGGAGAAGTCTGGAAGTCAAGGCTCTGGTCAGGCTCTGCAGTCGGTTCCTCGTAGAACGTGGGCAAAGCAAAGGGTAGTCTCTTGATGGTGCCTGTTTGCACAGGGTAGCCACTCCTTGGCTACAAGGGAGATTCTTCAGTCTTCTTCTTTCGTCGAATGTCGAAGGTCCAGAGTTTCTGTTCAGTTTTGCAGGTTCAGGATAATCTCAAGTCTTGAGGCCCAACTCCCACTCTTATACTAATCTGGGGGGCTGGGATACCTGCTAGGTCACGCCTTATGGGTGGGACCTGGGAGGGGGTGGTTACACCCACTTCCCTTTGTCCAGTTTCGCGCCAGAGCTGGGGCTGGAGTGCCCCAGCGCCGGTTTGAACTGGACTATGCAAGGAACACCTTGTGTGCCCCAGGCATGTCTCATTCCTTTCAGCCCACCCTGCCCCAATACACTAAAGGCTGTCTGGGGAGGTGCTAGCACCTCCCCAAGCAGGAAACCTATTGTCCAGGCCTCCCTGGCTGGGATCACTCCCAGCTGCAGGAGGTCAGACTTGTGTCGTGGCAGCAGCATCCATTTTGTGATGCTGAGGCTTTGGTCAGAGGCTAACAGTTGAAGTATGATTTTAACATGTCTTTCCCTCTAGAAGGGGGGAATAATATTCTCATGTCCAGAAATGGCATGGGGGTATTATTCCACAGTGTTAGACACCTTACACGACATGTTTCGATAAAGCCAAACCATAGTTACCATAACCGTCTAAGATTATAAGGCACTTTAAGAGTATATGGTAGGCTATATCATAGAACAGCTATAAGGGCATGGTTCCGAAAGCTGCAGACAGGCTCAGCTCACGCTAGAGCACCATCTCACATGTTACCAAGCACTCTGCCTCCAGGATTGTTAAGGCCTGCCATAGGAGTGACTGATAGGTACACATGTGTCTATATATAAGGGTAGATATAGGCATACTATATCTAAGCAAGGGGTGATTATCCAACCTTGCCCCAGCTGAGTGATCAGCCAGTTGTGTCTGATTGGGAGGCCAGACCAGGGGTGGCATAATACATGCTGCAGCCCCTGGGAGGCCTAGGGTACACCTATGCCCTGGGTACCTAGGGTACACTGTACAGGGTCCAATAAGGTGATCCTTACCAATTGGTTATGTACCTAGAGTACATGGAGTCCATTTTAAAGAGAGAGCAGACAGCCTGAGACCCTGAATGGCAGGATCTCAGGCCAACTAAGTTGAAAAACCAGCTAGACACTAGGCAAAAAGTTGGGGGTAACCATAGTCAGATATCCACCTTCCTACACAACCCCCCCCCAAACGAAAGGAGATAAGGCTGGCCTTGACAAGGTAAGCCTCTATTGCCTAAGTGGCCATATAAGGAAGAACCAGCACTGGCATGGTTACCCCCTGTCTCATGGTCCACTAAGCAATCCCTCATCCTAAAGGTATCATAGGGTCTCCACCATAGGGAATCTCTACCTTGGGTGTGTCTTTGCAAAGTAAAAGGCTGGTGTTGAGATGGAGTACTGAAGTGAGTGTCCTCAAAGTGAGGCCTCAGCTTCCTCCAATCATTCTCCACCATGGATGCCTTTCTTTCTTTAACTGAGTTGCACTGTGCTCTCAGGGTCAGCCTCTGGCTACCTAAAGCTGGAGGCTGGGTCCCTTTTGTGGGCTTACTGGAGGGACAGGTCAGGTTTGGGGCCCTAAGGTCCCAGGTTTGCCTGTGCCCAACAGAATCCCTCTGGGGGAGGTCCATAACTACCTGTAAAGGGGATCCCTCAGGAATGTTTTTACCCATCACCTGGCTAGGGCTACTAGCCAGGCAATCCTCATTCTTTTGATTGGGGGGTTCTTGTGGACAGGGGCCCTCTTGGGGTCCACTGGCCTCCCTGACCTCTGCAGCCCTGGGCTGACTGAGGCAGGGTAGAGAGAGGCAGGCTACCTGCACCAGACTGGGTCCCACCTTGGAAGGGGCCACTGACATCAGAGGCTCTGCCAGGCCAGGCCTGGCTACCTCTGGGGCAGTTCCTTCACAAGGGGTGAGGTCAGATCCCTGAGGAGGCTGACCTTTTCCTAATGTCTGGGGAGAGGGAGACTTTTCTTCCTCCCCACTACTCTCTGTTTGTGTGGAGTGATCCATAGTTTCAGGCTTCACTACACCTATGTCAGTCTGAGTATGGGCTGAGACCATTACAGCCTTGCCAACCTTTTCAGGGAGGCACTCAGTTTGTGTTTGAGCTGTGACTGTCACAGCTCTGCCAATCTCTACAGGGAAGTCTGTCTTTGCCTGGGCTGTGGCTACCACTGCCCTTCCAACCTTTTCAGGGAGGAAATCTACTTGGACAGGGGTTGTGACTGGCACAACCCCACTACCCTTTTGTGAAAGGCCTACCATTTTAGAATGGGTGTCTTGTTCAACTCCAGCCCAAGCTGAGAGTTCTAAGTCATTCCCCAGTAAGCAGTCCACAGGCAAGGTTGGAGACACTGCCACCCTTTTAGGGCCAGTGACCCCTCTCCAGCTGAGACATACCTCTGCCATGGGGTGACTGTTCTGTTTGCCATCAATGTTAGTTACCTGGTATGAGAAACCAGGCAAAAGCTGCTCAGAGGGAACTAGCCTATGGGCCACCATAGTGATGCTAGCTCCAGTGTCTCTGTAGGCCTCAGCTTTTCTACCATTGATGTAGGGTTCCTGTCTGTACCTACCCAAAGTGTTGGGACAGGCAGTGAAGTTGGCAAACCCCATGCCACCATCACAGACAAGAGTAGCTGCTGTAGGGGAATTGGCTAAGCCAGGGTCCCCCTGTGTTCCCCAAGAAAACCCAACCAAATTTTTGGGGGCACTCCCACCACCTGGGGGATTACTGCTGACAGTAATAGGTGGTGTGACAGGAGTAGTTGGAGGAACAGTTTTGTTTTTAGCCTGTGGGCAACTGCTGTCAGTTTTCCAATGCCCAGGTGTTTTACACACATGGCAGTAAGGCTTTTTAACTGTGGTAGAGGAGGGAGCTTGGGACCCACCACCCTGTGTGGAGTTTTGGGGCCCTGAGGAAGATTTCTCTTTTGCTTTATCCCCACCCTTCTCTTGAGGCTTGGTGGTATCTTTCTTTTGGTCACCACCCTGACAATTATTAACTAATACTAACAAACTAAACCTAGTATCCAACATCCATCCACCACTATTTCACAGTAGGACAATGGAAGGACTAGAGTCTCTCTAGCAAATCGCATTACCTAACTTCAGTTCTGTAAAATAAACTCTTATATAATCAGCATCAGCACAAGCTAGCGCCAACTAAGTTGCAAACAAGTAAGAGTACCACCGAGCACCTGAGTCCTAGTTAAATCAAAGAACATTTTGCTTTTTGGAACTTAATTTACCAGCAACACTTGGCACGCAGCAGAAATCTTGTTCATCAAATTTAATATACACAATAAGTTACTCACCAAGCCCGACGACCTCGACACTTAGCAGGTCCAACAGGTCCTGCTCCCGGTCCAGGATGTCGGACCACCGGTGGGCTAGTTGATTGTGGGTGCGCCGGACCCCAGAGCACCGGAACACGGCCCGGCGTACCTTCGCCCACCGACGGTGCCACTCCTGGGTAGCGTACCCGGAGCCGGGCCTGCCGCCTGCTGCCAAGGTCAAGGGGAGGTGGCGCTGGATGAAAAAAACAAGGGCGGCCACCTCCTCCTCCCCAAACAGTTGCCGGGCCTGCACCCCTACAGGACGCATTCTGCCGCAAGGCAGGCGGCCCTTCTCTGCTCCTGCAGGTCCCTTGCTCTTGGCACTCTGTCTGCCCTTGGCCATGGTTCTGGGGTGGGTGGGAGGCGGAAAAGAAAAGTTAGAAGGGGAAAAAAAGTTAGGGGGAAGAAGATAGAAAGAACTTTATAAAAGTAACAAAAAGACAGTAAAAGTAGAAATAAAATGCAAAATATAAACTTAGGCAAAGAGAGAGATAGATAATAACAAAAAAAAGTCAGAAAAAATGTTTTAAAGACAAAGGATTGAACAGATAAAGGAAGGATACAAAAGTAGGCCCAGAACCATAGAATAGAATGAAAAACAAGATGGCCGCGCCCATTCGCGACCGCGTGGGTAAGTTCGCGCGATATTTCTCGAGAACATGTACTATTCATCGCGAACAAGTAAAATGCGCTCCCGAACACGTCAATGCACATCACGAACACGCTATCCGCGACCCGGAACAGGAAATAAGGCATCGCGAGCGGGCAGGACAATAGAAAAACAAGATGGCCGCGCCCGTTGGCGACCACATGGGTAAGATCACGAGATATATCCCCGAGCATGCAAACAGCTCCCCGAACACGCTCACCGCGCTCCCGAACAAGACAAAGCCATCGCGGACGGGCGCACCAAGCAACTACGCAAGCTTGCGAAGCTACGCGAAGGTCGCGTAGTGCAAGTACATCTTCACGAAGCTTCGCGAAGCGCGGCTACGCAAACTACACCCAGGGTTACACAAAACGTAATTTCTTTACATTTTACCTATTGGATTAGCTGGGCCTTGTCGTCTTTTGATTGACTGAATGCAGGCCATCTATTCAAAGGGTGACGTTTTCTGAGAGCTGCCGTACAAAGCGGAAAACATTAAATACATCACCTACATCTTAACTCAGACAAGTCTTAGGGTGGACAAAATTAAACCTTTGTCCCAATGTCTTGAATCTTTGCCCTCCGAAAGGATAGGTGACGTTTTAATTTCACCCACCACTAGAGTTGTGTGGCTGAAGATGCTGGCCGTTTTCTGTGGTCTCTGTCGGCAGTGGTATGTGTGAGGAGTGTGTTTTACACTTCGAGAGCATTGGTGTGATATGTATGTGTCTTTAGTTCTTTGGTGTGTGTCTGAGAGTGCTGAGAGGTCTGCGTCATGCATTCTGTCACCGCTCCTTTGTACATCTTGAAATGACAACAGCCAGAGCACACTGCATCCTTTCTGTAGCTGTCAGCCACCAATTGACACTCCATTTCTGCCTTAAGTCAGGCTAGAGCAAGTCGCTAGGAGTCCCAGTAACACGTCAAGACATGTCCCCTTTCCTTCCCGCCCCCGAAAAGCCCCTCTTTAATATGCACCCATGATTTCTAGAAAATCAGCAACCTGAGGCAAGTTTAGTCGTATGGACGCTCATTCGAAATCACAATGACGCCAGCTGTATGTTCTTATCAAAAGCAATGAGGAGAAAAGCATACATTAAATGTTCAGTTTTAAGGCGTTGTCTATATTTGTTTACATGTGTTTGAAGGAGACAAGCTTGGGGTGTGGGTTTTTTGTGCTAGATCGGAGCCGGGAAATGCAAACTGTGACAGCCTGCAATGAAACGATGCTCATTTTTGTCAAAATATAGGTAGCAGCGGCAACTGCGAACTGAGGAGCGAAGTTTGTGTCAACTGAATGCAAGGCTGCCCGGGGGGGTTGCGCAGCAGCCCCCCTAAAAGGGCGGCCGCCTTAGTGCCACAGGAAGGCACTGGGGGTGGGAGGTCTAGTCCCTGGGTTTGGCCAGGGAAGACGTCCAGCAAATGGCTACTTCCGGCGGGGGAAGGGGCAGGGGTATTTATGCTGTCCCCGCCCCTTCCTCGCCCTCTTGTCCCTCTCGTCTCGCCTTGACGCCGTTTGCTCCTCCGGGTCTTGCGGCGGGTTTTTTCGTGATCCCGGTTATCCCGGTGAGTGTTGGTGGTTGTTGAGAGCGAGAGTCTTTGTGGAGCGGAGGGGTGATGTGCTTGGTGTTGTTGCGTGGCCGGGAGGGCCCTGTGCGGTGCTTTTCATTAAGGCATATGTGGTGGGGAGCACGGTCGTCATTATGCCAGGGGGTGTAGCTCAGTGGTAGAGCTCATGGATTGCGTGTAGGAGGCCCCGGCAGGGCCGGATTTAGGGCAGTGCGACCGGGGCCATCGCACCGGGTGCTGGCTTCTTGGGGGTGCCGGGTTTGGAAGTTTATTATGCTTTTGAAGCACCTGATGCTGCGTTTCTTTCCGCAGCAATTACCAGGCCTCACATAAATGTCAAGATAACTCGTGTGATTAATTATCTTCCTGGAGAGAGATCAGGATTTTGTATAGTTGAGGTTTTGACTTCGGTGAAGTTAGTGCAGAGGGTTAATATGCCTGCTGCAAAGAACGTGTGCCAAGTAGATTACAGAGTGCGTATGATATAAATGGGTCAGCAGGTTACTGTTTTCAAAAGAGGCATCCTTTTGTTACTTGCAATTTATAACTTAAAGTCCTAATATTCAACAGTGAGCAACAAACGTTCATCCTAGAACTGCATACACACCGCAAAGCATACATTATTAGAACATTGATTAATGTTGCAAAAAGGGTTAATTTGGCTAGAAATCGACTCTGATCTTGTGCTTCTCCACACCAAGCAACCTTAAACTATACTGCCTACCAGTAGGGATGACATGAGACTCCTATACTTTGAGTCCTTTGGCTTAGGTAACATTTCCTATACACTGATTCACATGCGTATGATTGATTGTCTCTGCGTAATTTGTGTGAGATGCAAAGTGCTCGGACACCCTACACTGGTAGGAGTGGCGCTATATAACTAATTCAATGCATCTGAGTGTGTGGTTATGGAGACTTGGTCACTGTTAAAGGGGGCTAGTGAGAGAATCCGTGGTGGAGGTGGCATTGGGGGGGCGCCAACAAACATTGTTGCACAGGGCGCCACCAACACTAAGGCCGGCCCGGGCCCCAGGTTCAACCCCCGGCCTCTCCAGTTAGATTTATTCGGTTGAGGGGAGGAGACACCCCTTTTGTCTGGGTCCCACCACGCAGGCCACGCCCGGGTGGGACCTTCGCCTGGCTTGGGTGAGCTGCTCGAAGTTTCAGTTGATGTGTTGCTTCCTGCCCTGTCCAGGGGCAGCTGGCCGGGTAGAGGGGGAGCTTTGCTCACATTTGGTTAGAGTTTGAAACACTATGGTGCCAATTACGATCCGGTAAAAAAATTCCCTGTGCGACTCGTATCCGGTCTTTTAACCGTACGAATCGTACAAGTGCCGTACGAACTGGCAATCACGATTTGCATGGTAAAAAGTCCATACGAACCGCATCGGGAATGATTTCCCACACGTCCTCGGGTCGGAAAATGTGTCCGACACGTCCTCGGACGATGTACCGTACAAATGTGAAAGGTGAAGTCCGACCGAGGAATCACGATCCATCCCGTGCGTCCGATGTCACAACCGTATGGAAAAAACACCGTCCGCACCGAACTCCCATTGCAACCATGGAGACATGTGCCCGCATACGCGCCGAACCACCCCCCCGCCCCCGTGAGTACGCACCGTACCCCCCCCAGCCCCCGTGAGTACGCGCCGACCCCCCCAGCTCCCGTGAGTACGCCCCGTACCCCCCCCAGCCCCGTGAGTACGCGCCGTACCCCCCCAGCCCCCGTGAGTACGCGCCGACCCCCCCCTGCCCCCGTGAGTACGTGCCGTACCCCCCCGAGCCCCCGTGAGTACGCGCCGACCCCCCCCCAGCCCCCGTGAGTACGCGCCGACCCCCCCCCAGCCCCCGTGAGTAGGCGCCGAACCCCCGTGTATGTACGGTGCGTACCCCCCTGTGTATGTACACCCCTGTACGTGTCGAACCCCCCCGTGTATGTACGGTGCGAACCCCCCTGTGTATGTACACCCCTGTACATGTCGAACCCCCGTGTATGTACGGTGCGTACCCCCCTGTGTATGTACACCCCTGTACGTGTCGAACCCCCCCGTGTATGTACGGTGCGAACCCCCCTGTGTATGTACACCCCTGTACGTGTCGAACCCCCCCGTGTATGTACGGTGCGTACCCCCCTGTGTATGTACACCCCTGTACGTGTCGAACCCCCCTGTGTATGTACGGTGCGAACCCCCCTGTGTATGTACACCCCTGTACGTGTCGAACCCCCCCGTGTATGTACGGTGCGAACCCCCAGTACCGTACATACACGGGGGGGTTCGACACGTACAGGGGTGTACATACACAGGGGGGTACGCACCGTACATACACGGGGGGGTACGCACCGTACATACACGGGGGGGTTCGACACGTTCAGGGGTGTACATACACAGGGGGGTATGCACCGTACATACACGGGGGGTACGCACCGTACATACACGGGGGGTTCGACACGTACAGGGGTGTACATACACGGGGGGTATGCACCGTACATACACGGGGTGGTTCGACACGTACAGGGGTGTACATACACAGGGGGGTACGCACCGTATATACACGGGGGTTCGGCGCGTACTCACGGGGGCTGGGGGGGGGGTCGGCGCGTACTCACGGGGGCTGGGGGGGGTACGGCGCGTACCGGGCCCCAATTCCACTCGCATCGCGGCGTACTTCGCTTTTGCGGCACTTTTCGGGTGCCGTAAAAATATTGCCGTCCGGAGCGCTGTCGGTTCGAATCGTACTTCCTGGTTCGTGAAACGCGGCCTGAGAGCGTCCCGACGTCACGTCGGCGCTTTCCCCGGATCCCATTTGTCTGTATATTTTCGTCGGTCGGTGTTTTTTACGATTCGTACGGAAATGGTGTTTCCGTGCGAATCGTACTTGCATGTTTGTAAAGTTTTCCGACCGGGTACGAGTCGGACGGAGAAAACTCTCCGTCCGACGGTTCGTACCCGGTTTTTACCGGATCGTAATTGGCACCTGTGAGAAGTTGGCCTGATGTATGATGTCACTAGTTCTAGTGTACACCTTATATCAGTCCAAATACCCTTATGGTGATTGGTTGTAAAGTCAACCTTATAGACCAGCTATCCTAGTGGTAGCATGGACAAGAGCAGTCTTAGGCTAAACTCTGAATGGCATGTGAAGCCAGCTGTGATACCATATATAATCCCTTGAATACCAAATGAAAGGACACCACAACAGATATATATATAAAATAAAGTGTATTTATTCTAAGCAACCCTCAGCACTCTTTATGAGATTAGAGGTAAGTACAACACAGTCTTATTTAAGCATACATTAAGTCACACAGGTAAGTAATACAGTTAGGCCCTAGGGGCCACGCAAACCATATACTAAGTAAGTGGTATAAGAACCACTGTCACGGAAATAGAATAGGCCTAGGCCTAGGGAATCGCTGGGGCTACACTACACTAGCGTTAGTTAGGAAGTGGGAGGCCCACGGGATTCGTGTGCAGAGTGGAAACACTCACGCGTAATGCGTAAAAGTCAATAGCAATAGTACAGTTTAGGAATCGATAGATTTAGGACACTTCCGGAGTAGCTAGGAAGTTGAGACTTGAAAACTAGACACTAGGATAGTCACTATCCTGATGAGCACCGGAGTACCCAAGTTACCTAGCCCACAGGCTGCGGGTGCATAGGGGTGAAGATGCGTCGTTTTCGTCGTCGACTCCTATGGATGCCTGAAGAAAGATGCTGACAGGCAGTCAGTGAAGAGTGTCCGGTGGATCCCAAGGCTGGGATCAAGAAGAGAAGAAACCTGCAAGCAGAAGGGACAGAGTCAAGGTCACTAGCCAGTGACCACGTGGAACCAGGAAGGAACCAGGCGATGTCGTGAAGATTGCAGGTGAAGGTGAAGCTTGTCGCTGCAGCCAGGAGGACCAGGAAGCGTCGAGGACGACCAGGACCAGGAGGCGAGCTGTCCCACAAAGGCTCTTGCTGTCGGCGGCGTCGAAGTTGGACTAGGACTCACCAAGCCTTGGCAAGCGGAACCCACGAAGAACGAAGGACTTGCTTCTGGTGCAGACCAGGAAGGTCTGGGGTGCTTCTTCTTTGCAGAGAAGCGGGAGCCAGTCTGGAGGAGCCAAACCAGCGCAGAAGATTTCAGGGTGCGTCGTCACAAAGGCCACTAGCCAGCGGGCAAGCAACCGGACAGACGCGGCAAGCAGGAAAATGCTGAAGGGCCCCACGCAGGACTCGTGGAGTGTGGGGGGCTGATCTTCGGTGCAGATGGTGCTTGGGGTGGGGCTTCTCAATCCCCGGTGCACAACTTCGAGGGTACCTCAGAAGCTGCGCTTTAAGTTACTAGCCACTTTTTCCAGGTAGCCGGTCCCACGTCGCTCGTCGCCTCCACGGATCTCAGCTCTGCTGCAGATGTGGATCAGGGTCGGAGAAGTCTGGAAGTCAAGGCTCTGGTCAGGCTCTGCAGTCGGTTCCTCGTAGAACGTGGGCAAAGCAAAGGGTAGTCTCTTGATGGTGCCTGTTTGCACAGGGTAGCCACTCCTTGGCTACAAGGGAGATTCTTCAGTCTTCTTCTTTCGTCGAATGTCGAAGGTCCAGAGTTTCTGTTCAGTTTTGCAGGTTCAGGATAATCTCAAGTCTTGAGGCCCAACTCCCACTCTTATACTAATCTGGGGGGCTGGGATACCTGCTAGGTCACGCCTTATGGGTGGGACCTGGGAGGGGGTGGTTACACCCACTTCCCTTTGTCCAGTTTCGCGCCAGAGCTGGGGCTGGAGTGCCCCAGCGCCGGTTTGAACTGGACTATGCAAGGAACACCTTGTGTGCCCCAGGCATGTCTCATTCCTTTCAGCCCACCCTGCCCCAATACACTAAAGGCTGTCTGGGGAGGTGCTAGCACCTCCCCAAGCAGGAAACCTATTGTCCAGGCCTCCCTGGCTGGGATCACTCCCAGCTGCAGGAGGTCAGACTTGTGTCGTGGCAGCAGCATCCATTTTGTGATGCTGAGGCTTTGGTCAGAGGCTAACAGTTGAAGTATGATTTTAACATGTCTTTCCCTCTAGAAGGGGGGAATAATATTCTCATGTCCAGAAATGGCATGGGGGTATTATTCCACAGTGTTAGACACCTTACACGACATGTTTCGATAAAGCCAAACCATAGTTACCATAACCGTCTAAGATTATAAGGCACTTTAAGAGTATATGGTAGGCTATATCATAGAACAGCTATAAGGGCATGGTTCCGAAAGCTGCAGACAGGCTCAGCTCACGCTAGAGCACCATCTCACATGTTACCAAGCACTCTGCCTCCAGGATTGTTAAGGCCTGCCATAGGAGTGACTGATAGGTACACATGTGTCTATATATAAGGGTAGATATAGGCATACTATATCTAAGCAAGGGGTGATTATCCAACCTTGCCCCAGCTGAGTGATCAGCCAGTTGTGTCTGATTGGGAGGCCAGACCAGGGGTGGCATAATACATGCTGCAGCCCCTGGGAGGCCTAGGGTACACCTATGCCCTGGGTACCTAGGGTACACTGTACAGGGTCCAATAAGGTGATCCTTACCAATTGGTTATGTACCTAGAGTACATGGAGTCCATTTTAAAGAGAGAGCAGACAGCCTGAGACCCTGAATGGCAGGATCTCAGGCCAACTAAGTTGAAAAACCAGCTAGACACTAGGCAAAAAGTTGGGGGTAACCATAGTCAGATATCCACCTTCCTACACAACCCCCCCCCAAACGAAAGGAGATAAGGCTGGCCTTGACAAGGTAAGCCTCTATTGCCTAAGTGGCCATATAAGGAAGAACCAGCACTGGCATGGTTACCCCCTGTCTCATGGTCCACTAAGCAATCCCTCATCCTAAAGGTATCATAGGGTCTCCACCATAGGGAATCTCTACCTTGGGTGTGTCTTTGCAAAGTAAAAGGCTGGTGTTGAGATGGAGTACTGAAGTGAGTGTCCTCAAAGTGAGGCCTCAGCTTCCTCCAATCATTCTCCACCATGGATGCCTTTCTTTCTTTAACTGAGTTGCACTGTGCTCTCAGGGTCAGCCTCTGGCTACCTAAAGCTGGAGGCTGGGTCCCTTTTGTGGGCTTACTGGAGGGACAGGTCAGGTTTGGGGCCCTAAGGTCCCAGGTTTGCCTGTGCCCAACAGAATCCCTCTGGGGGAGGTCCATAACTACCTGTAAAGGGGATCCCTCAGGAATGTTTTTACCCATCACCTGGCTAGGGCTACTAGCCAGGCAATCCTCATTCTTTTGATTGGGGGGTTCTTGTGGACAGGGGCCCTCTTGGGGTCCACTGGCCTCCCTGACCTCTGCAGCCCTGGGCTGACTGAGGCAGGGTAGAGAGAGGCAGGCTACCTGCACCAGACTGGGTCCCACCTTGGAAGGGGCCACTGACATCAGAGGCTCTGCCAGGCCAGGCCTGGCTACCTCTGGGGCAGTTCCTTCACAAGGGGTGAGGTCAGATCCCTGAGGAGGCTGACCTTTTCCTAATGTCTGGGGAGAGGGAGACTTTTCTTCCTCCCCACTACTCTCTGTTTGTGTGGAGTGATCCATAGTTTCAGGCTTCACTACACCTATGTCAGTCTGAGTATGGGCTGAGACCATTACAGCCTTGCCAACCTTTTCAGGGAGGCACTCAGTTTGTGTTTGAGCTGTGACTGTCACAGCTCTGCCAATCTCTACAGGGAAGTCTGTCTTTGCCTGGGCTGTGGCTACCACTGCCCTTCCAACCTTTTCAGGGAGGAAATCTACTTGGACAGGGGTTGTGACTGGCACAACCCCACTACCCTTTTGTGAAAGGCCTACCATTTTAGAATGGGTGTCTTGTTCAACTCCAGCCCAAGCTGAGAGTTCTAAGTCATTCCCCAGTAAGCAGTCCACAGGCAAGGTTGGAGACACTGCCACCCTTTTAGGGCCAGTGACCCCTCTCCAGCTGAGACATACCTCTGCCATGGGGTGACTGTTCTGTTTGCCATCAATGTTAGTTACCTGGTATGAGAAACCAGGCAAAAGCTGCTCAGAGGGAACTAGCCTATGGGCCACCATAGTGATGCTAGCTCCAGTGTCTCTGTAGGCCTCAGCTTTTCTACCATTGATGTAGGGTTCCTGTCTGTACCTACCCAAAGTGTTGGGACAGGCAGTGAAGTTGGCAAACCCCATGCCACCATCACAGACAAGAGTAGCTGCTGTAGGGGAATTGGCTAAGCCAGGGTCCCCCTGTGTTCCCCAAGAAAACCCAACCAAATTTTTGGGGGCACTCCCACCACCTGGGGGATTACTGCTGACAGTAATAGGTGGTGTGACAGGAGTAGTTGGAGGAACAGTTTTGTTTTTAGCCTGTGGGCAACTGCTGTCAGTTTTCCAATGCCCAGGTGTTTTACACACATGGCAGTAAGGCTTTTTAACTGTGGTAGAGGAGGGAGCTTGGGACCCACCACCCTGTGTGGAGTTTTGGGGCCCTGAGGAAGATTTCTCTTTTGCTTTATCCCCACCCTTCTCTTGAGGCTTGGTGGTATCTTTCTTTTGGTCACCACCCTGATTTTTAGGCCTAATCCTGGTCCTGACCCATTTATCTGCCCTCTTTCCCAATTCTTGGGGAGAGGTCAAATCTGAGTCTACCAGGTGTTGATGGAGAAGCTGGTTCTGACAATTACTAAGGATCTGCTCCCTCATAATCAAGTTGTACAATCCTGTATAGTCCTGCACCTTGCTGCCATTTAACCAACCTTCCAAAGCCTTAGTGGCACAATCCACAAAATCAGACCAGTCCTGTGTCTGTGTCTTCTGGGTGTCTCTGAACAACAACCTATATTGCTCAGTGGTTAAGCCAAACCCATCTATCAGAGCACGCTTCAGGACTTTGTAATTGTTTGCATCCTCATCACTGACTGTGAGGAGCTTGTCTCTACCTTTGTCAGAAAAGGAGAGCCACAAGATAGCTGCCCACTGACTCTGGGGAACCTGCTGTACTTTGCAGGCCCTCTCCAAAGCAGTCATCCAGTTGTGGATGTCATCCCCATTCTGATATGGGGGGACTATCTTGCTTAGGTTTCTATGGTCATAAGACCTATCCCTATCTCTAGGAATGTTGCTGCCACCAGTGGGTTCTAACCCACTTAACTTTTGTTCTCTAGCCAGAGCAAGCTTCTCTTTGGCAAGGGCAAGTTCTTCCCTCTGAATCCTCAGATTAGCTTCCCTCATTCTGGCTTCATGCTCCTTTCTCTCATGGGAAGTCATTCCCCTGTGAGAGGAAGCATTAGAGATGTTAGAGACATGGGAGTGGATGGATTCCCTTGAAGGGGATCTGTCCCTCCTGCTTCTCTGTGTAAGCCTACTTGGGGGTCTGTATGGGGGGACCCCATGCAAACTCCCATGTAAGCTTAGGTTAGCCAGGCTAAGTTTTCCTACTTGGCCCTGGCTGTCTACCTCTTCATCTGAAGTCTCCTCTGACTCCTCTGTGGTGGGTAGACCCTCCTCTGTACCTAGGGTACCTGCCTGAGATGCCCTAATAATGTCATACTCCTCTAGGAGTTGTCTTAACTGAAGGAGGGTAGGGTTTGCACCCTGTTTTATTCCTCTGGAGGTACACAAGTGTCTCATCTCCTGGAATGTTAAGGTATCATATCTAGAGGGGGTCTTTTGCAGACCTGATCCTCCTGAGAGAGCATCTACTTGATCTCCTCTCAGAGACATGATCTAGTGAGGGTGTGGTGTGTGCACCTACCTACACTAGTTGTATCTACTAAACCTCTCTAGTAGTTGTAGTCAGGGTGTGTTACTCCCTTCAACCTACAACTACAAAGTCCAGTAGGACTTAAGTATTATAATCTATGTTATATGTACCTAGACAATATCTGTGTGATCTTTCAATTTAGTATCTCAAGATTACAATGGTATTACAACAGCAAGCTCAGATCCCAACCGCTGCTCACCAATGTGAGAAGTTGGCCTGATGTATGATGTCACTAGTTCTAGTGTACACCTTATATCAGTCCAAATACCCTTATGGTGATTGGTTGTAAAGTCAACCTTATAGACCAGCTATCCTAGTGGTAGCATGGACAAGAGCAGTCTTAGGCTAAACTCTGAATGGCATGTGAAGCCAGCTGTGATACCATATATAATCCCTTGAATACCAAATGAAAGGACACCACAACAGATATATATATAAAATAAAGTGTATTTATTCTAAGCAACCCTCAGCACTCTTTATGAGATTAGAGGTAAGTACAACATAGTCTTATTTAAGCATACATTAAGTCACACAGGTAAGTAATACAGTTAGGCCCTAGGGGCCACGCAAACCATATACTAAGTAAGTGGTATAAGAACCACTGTCACGGAAATAGAATAGGCCTAGGCCTAGGGAATCGCTGGGGCTACACTACACTAGCGTTAGTTAGGAAGTGGGAGGCCCACGGGATTCGTGTGCAGAGTGGAAACACTCACGCGTAATGCGTAAAAGTCAATAGCAATAGTACAGTTTAGGAATCGATAGATTTAGGACACTTCCGGAGTAGCTAGGAAGTTGAGACTTGAAAACTAGACACTAGGATAGTCACTATCCTGATGAGCACCGGAGTACCCAAGTTACCTAGCCCACAGGCTGCAGGTGCATAGGGGTGAAGATGCGTCGTTTTCGTCGTCGACTCCTATGGATGCCTGAAGAAAGATGCTGACAGGCAGTCAGTGAAGAGTGTCCGGTGGATCCCAAGGCTGGGATCAAGAAGAGAAGAAACCTGCAAGCAGAAGGGACAGAGTCAAGGTCACTAGCCAGTGACCACGTGGAACCAGGAAGGAACCAGGCGATGTCGTGAAGATTGCAGGTGAAGGTGAAGCTTGTCACTGCAGCCAGGAGGACCAGGAAGCGTCGAGGACGACCAGGACCAGGAGGCGAGCTGTCCCACGAAGGCTCTTGCTGTCGGCGGCGTCGAAGTTGGACTAGGACTCACCAAGCCTTGGCAAGCGGAACCCACGAAGAACGAAGGACTTGCTTCTGGTGCAGACCAGGAAGGTCTGGGGTGCTTCTTCTTTGCAGAGAAGCGGGAGCCAGTCTGGAGGAGCCAAACCAGCGCAGAAGATTTCAGGGTGCGTCGTCACAAAGGCCACTAGCCAGCGGGCAAGCAACCGGACAGACGCGGCAAGCAGGAAAATGCTGAAGGGCCCCACGCAGGACTCGTGGAGTGTGGGGGGCTGATCTTCGGTGCAGATGGTGCTTGGGGTGGGGCTTCTCAATCCCCGGTGCACAACTTCGAGGGTACCTCAGAAGCTGCGCTTTAAGTTACTAGCCACTTTTTCCAGGTAGCCGGTCCCACGTCGCTCGTCGCCTCCACGGATCTCAGCTCTGCTGCAGATGTGGATCAGGGTCGGAGAAGTCTGGAAGTCAAGGCTCTGGTCAGGCTCTGCAGTCGGTTCCTCGTAGAACGTGGGCAAAGCAAAGGGTAGTCTCTTGATGGTGCCTGTTTGCACAGGGTAGCCACTCCTTGGCTACAAGGGAGATTCTTCAGTCTTCTTCTTTCGTCGAATGTCGAAGGTCCAGAGTTTCTGTTCAGTTTTGCAGGTTCAGGATAATCTCAAGTCTTGAGGCCCAACTCCCACTCTTATACTAATCTGGGGGGCTGGGATACCTGCTAGGTCACGCCTTATGGGTGGGACCTGGGAGGGGGTGGTTACACCCACTTCCCTTTGTCCAGTTTCGCGCCAGAGCTGGGGCTGGAGTGCCCCAGCGCCGGTTTGAACTGGACTATGCAAGGAACACCTTGTGTGCCCCAGGCATGTCTCATTCCTTTCAGCCCACCCTGCCCCAATACACTAAAGGCTGTCTGGGGAGGTGCTAGCACCTCCCCAAGCAGGAAACCTATTGTCCAGGCCTCCCTGGCTGGGATCACTCCCAGCTGCAGGAGGTCAGACTTGTGTCGTGGCAGCAGCATCCATTTTGTGATGCTGAGGCTTTGGTCAGAGGCTAACAGTTGAAGTATGATTTTAACATGTCTTTCCCTCTAGAAGGGGGGAATAATATTCTCATGTCCAGAAATGGCATGGGGGTATTATTCCACAGTGTTAGACACCTTACACGACATGTTTCGATAAAGCCAAACCATAGTTACCATAACCGTCTAAGATTATAAGGCACTTTAAGAGTATATGGTAGGCTATATCATAGAACAGCTATAAGGGCATGGTTCCGAAAGCTGCAGACAGGCTCAGCTCACGCTAGAGCACCATCTCACATGTTACCAAGCACTCTGCCTCCAGGATTGTTAAGGCCTGCCATAGGAGTGACTGATAGGTACACATGTGTCTATATATAAGGGTAGATATAGGCATACTATATCTAAGCAAGGGGTGATTATCCAACCTTGCCCCAGCTGAGTGATCAGCCAGTTGTGTCTGATTGGGAGGCCAGACCAGGGGTGGCATAATACATGCTGCAGCCCCTGGGAGGCCTAGGGTACACCTATGCCCTGGGTACCTAGGGTACACTGTACAGGGTCCAATAAGGTGATCCTTACCAATTGGTTATGTACCTAGGGTACATGGAGTCCATTTTAAAGAGAGAGCAGACAGCCTGAGACCCTGAATGGCAGGATCTCAGGCCAACTAAGTCGAAAAACCAGCTAGACACTAGGCAAAAAGTTGGGGGTAACCATAGTCAGATATCCACCTTCCTACAGCACCTATGCGTGTTTCTGGTCTCCTGCTCCTGGCGCGTTGCACGGGAAGCATCTTTTGTGTGGCAGCCGCTTGTGGGGCCAGGCGCTTCGGGGCTGGGATGGGCCTGGTTGGATCTGGCTGCGGTGTGGTTTCCGCCATCCGCATATTGTGGTGGAATGACCGCGAGGCGGCGCGCGTGCTGCGTGGGGTCTGGGGAGAGTAGCGCATGGGGGTAAGGTCCTGGAGACATTGCCCGTCGTGGAGATGTTGGGAGAGACCGTAGCCTAGTTTGCAGTCTTGGCCCCGCCTTCCGCTGGCGGTCCACGGGGACCGGTGCGGGCGGGTGAAGTAAGGCTAGGGATTGGAGCAGGGGTCGGAGCAGGGGGTGCGTCTCCCGCCGTGTGGTCGGCACGGTCCGTCGTGGTACGAGGTTTGGGTCCCTCTCCTCTCCTTGGCACCCAGCGCGCCTCCCCCCTTCCCACAGCTGCACCTGCAGGGCCTCGGGGGAGATGGTCAGGGGAGCTGGGCCTCGGTGGGGGTTGGACAAGGGATACCGGAGGGGATAGGAACCCCTTTCGGTGAGCTGGTAGTTAGCAGCCTGATAGTATTTCGCTGTGTTCAGCAGGTAATTGGTGGCTGTTACAGACATTTTCCTAGGAATACAAATGTTACATGATTAAAGTGAGTGCTGTATGCTTAACATTAGGTACACAAGGAGTTACAATTTTACTTTCGGGCGTGGCTGTCGCTAGGATGGCAGGCGTCATATTTCGCTGTGTTCGGCAGGTAATTGGTGGCTGTTACAGACATTTTCCTAGGAATACAAATGATACGTGATTAAAGTGAGTGCCGTATGCTTAACATTAGGTACATGAGGAGTTACAATTTTACTTTCGGGCGTGGCTGCCGCTAGGATGGCAGGCGCCGTGCTGCTGGAGCACCAGGGGTGTGAGGTGCCTGCGGCACACCAATCACAGCAATCGTTTCATATGCAACGCTGGTTCTCCGCTGTTTAAAGGAAAGGGTTCACTGAGCATAACTGTGCAAGCAGGTGCTAGGTCAGTGTGGGCAGTTGATGATGGGCCTCTAACTCGGGCGGCCGCTCGGGCCCCCCGGGCGGCTTGAGCGGTAACCGGCGTCACAGCGGTGTCTGCGGCACGCTGGGTGGTCGTTGCGTTTGTGTGTCTCCGACTTACCGGGTGGGGGAGACTGTGCGAGTTACGGAAGTTTCGACCCCCGGGCCTTCTCAGAGGGGAAAGACGTTACTCCGCCAGACCCCAATTGGCGTGCAGAGCAGGGGAAGCGTTAGGTCTGGTCCGGTAAGCATTAAAATAAATGGGAAGCAGGAATATATACTAAGTAGTATTTCCGGTGATACATCTATTTCGGAAGTCGAACAGACACATATTCGGGAAGCAAGGCGCGTTTATGAACTGAGTGGGGCAGCTCATCGGCCGCTGTTTCCACATTGAGAACACGTATTCAGTTGGGCAAAATGCTAGGGCCCATGGTGTAAACTCACCGCTATTAGCAGACTTCAAAGGGCTGGAAGAAGCTGAACTGCAGGCAGCAATTCTCCAGTCACCTGTAGAACCTGGTTCACATTAGGGAACCTCGGATTGGCTACCAGCAGAACTTTGTTATATGGCTTTCTCATTGGCGGAAATGGGATGAGTAGTTGGGGCATGAAGTCCACCCCTTTTCCTTAGCTGGCCTCAGTAGCATCTTTCGGCAGTTTACAAACCTTTATCTTGCTCTACAGTCTAATGAAACTTAAGTGGTTTGTGTTGGAAACTGAGCCAGGCAGGCACCATGGCGGAGATTTACTAGGGGCTGTTCAAGCGCTCAGGTGGTACCCCTGCACATGGGTGTGCTGCATCTGAGGGGTTACAATGGTGATCTAGTCACGACAGGGTTTTGGGGCACACAAGCGAGTGCACAAACTTATCAGTTTTGGTTACCCCTGCCCCAGGGGAA
Organism: Triturus cristatus; assembly: GCF_964204655.1. Taxonomy (NCBI): domain Eukaryota; kingdom Metazoa; phylum Chordata; class Amphibia; order Caudata; family Salamandridae; genus Triturus; species Triturus cristatus. The sequence goes on along the minus strand of NC_140586.1, from coordinate 316,055,002 downwards.
TTCTAGAGCAGCTCATGTTACGGAGAGGAGTTTATTATGTGTGGAGCGGTGGCGACGGGCCCATAGCGGGTTTGTGGTGCACGCGGATGCTGTGTGGCCTGGGCGGGCGCAAACCGCCGGGCCTGCATTGTGCGGAACCAGATACTGCGACGCACTGTTGGTGGCAGCAGTTGCAGGGTAACTCGGGTAGACGCTCTCCTGTCCTGCACGGTCCCCAACCAGGAAACAAGCTGCCACTGTTCCTTGGACCTTTCGCTCCACTTTGCATTCTGTAGAGGTTTGAATTAGTATTGTTCGTGGCCTACTCTCCGGAATGTGGTCGTTAGCCGGATTGTAATTTGCAACGAGCCATTTGGCTTTGGCGCCTCTATGTCCTTTAGGGCGAATGTGCCTGTTGTGGGGAATCTGCTAGTCGCTCTTGCCGTCACACGAGCCTTCTGACCAGGGGGAGGTTTTGTCATTTAAAAAATGTGAGAACCTGGTTTGCAGATACAGTGGATGTCTTGCGAGGACACGATACACACAGAGTTTCTTAGGACACAAGCCGTTGTCGTCGCAGGTTGCTTATTGCGGTGAATGGGAATGGATAGCCAGGCGCCTAGTGGGCATCTCTGGCTTGGAATGTCATACGGCCTTGCGGAGACTGTCTCTTAGCACGTTTCCTTTCTGCATCTAGGCCGGTACCCCTGAACTTGTGTCGGAGGGGCTTTGTTACACAGTGTGCTCTGTTTCCAGTGGGGATATACCCGGCCCTGTTCTGGGTCCATACACAATTTTAAGAGTAAGGATTGCGAGGCGCTTGGTGACTGGAACAGAGGGGGTGTGCATCCAGTACCTGGTTTGGGTGCTCGACAACAGCGCTTAAAAAATGGGCACTGTGACGACCTGCCGCGTGGTGGCCCTGTCTGCCAGGTTTGGGACGTGAGCGCGACAACAGCTGTTGATTGGTTTAATATACCTGGTCCACCATTAGCGCATGCCACCCGGGCCAATTTTAGGCTTTGGTGTCTGGTAGGGTATGAATTGTCACGCTGGTAGGAGTGCTATGGTTAGTAGTTATGTTGTTGCTGTCATTGGCGGCGCTCGCGGGGGGCATTGGATGGTGCACGCTGCCTTGCCCGCTTGACGAGAGCTCTGGCTCTTGTAGTTTTACAAATTATCACTGTGTACTGCGTGTCCCCCGGCTGGTGCTGCTCTCAGGTTTGCGAGCGGCTTGTTTGCGTGCCATACGGTGGCCAGGCACAAGTGTTTTTCTTGGTCGCTTTTGACAGCGGGGGGCTCCAGGATGCCTCACCTTGGTCGTGTTTCACATATCTAGGGAGGAGAACGAAAGTGACAGGTGAGACGTCTTTGTGTTGGTGTTGCAGATCCGGTTGACGTGTGTCTCATCTGTGGTGTAGTGCTGGCGAATTCTGATTTAGCGCAACATTTAAAGTTTTTGGGCTGGGGTCGCTGTGAACTTGTGTACTCAACCTCGCCAGCAGGTCGGGTATGGTTTCTCATACCCCTACATGGCTGTGCGACGGTGCATATCTTGCTGAAGCGGTGGAATACACAGTCTATTCTTGATATCATTATTACTTGGGGCCCAACTCTAACAGTCAGTTATGGGCACAAGGCATACAGCATGGGGGGACCAGGGTACCATCTTGATTGCAAGGGACCTGCTTTTCTGCGGTGTGCTTTCTAACGCTGATGGTGCAAATAGGGAAGTCTGCCTGTCACCCTTCTGTTGGTTTGCGTGCTTCCACAGTTATGTACGACTTAGGCCACATCCCACGAGTGAAGGCTATATACACTGATTAGTCGAGCATACTGACCCTGCAGGGGGTCCGGGTAGCAGGCTCAGAACCTGGTAGGTATACTCAGCAACTCACCCTTCAGAAGTCGTCTATTCAAGTGCCACTCAGTTGGGTGGCCTTGTTACCCTGCGCCAAGTTTTCCTTGGAGGGAACATATTTACATGCAGTCCGGGAGGAAAGTTAAAGGAACTTTGCAAAAGCGGCGGGGGTGGTGGCATGGCCTTATTTTCCTGAGCCAATAGTTGGGGGCGGAGGGGTATGCGAGCTAGTAGGCCAGAGCGATCCCCCCTTGCTGTTTTGGCGTAGGCTGATCCCAGTTTCGCGCATCATTGGCCATCTCTATGTATGGGTCGCCGCGAACAGTTTCAGGACTGAGCTGTTTTACTCTTCCTTCAGTTGAGTTGGTCTTGCGGTGCATCCGCCGAGGCGGTAACCGGACAGGGTACCCAGGGTGGGGGGTAAAACAGTATACCAGTTTGGGGTTGACGATTGGGCGTTAAGTCAATTTGTACTGCCAGGGCGCCTTAAAGTACTTTACCAGCCCCGCACTTTTGCCAAGGAGTGGGGCTGGCAATGTCATCTAACTGTGCAGCCAGACACAGAATAGGCAAAGGCATAACTGTGATGGTGCAACGTGCACTCAGCAGTAGAGTTAGCTGAGTGTCATCTTACCCAGGTATACCGTCAGTGACAATCGTAAGGTTAGGGGCTACACTCGAACAGGCACTTGCTGTCTGCTGGGGCGGGAGTGTGCCAGTGCCAAGAGGGTGTGCGTTGCCTGGTTAGGGCTGACATGGTGGGAGGATGCACTAATACGGACAACCACAAGAGCACATTTTGCAGTCATAGAAGGTTAAATCAATAACCTGATGGCATAGACCAGTTGCTTCAGTTATGGGCATTTTCCTTGGCAATTGTCAGCAAAAAATTCAGAATGCAATGTTGGTGGTTAGCCTGTTGTCATGCCGTTCAGATGTGTTTTAGCTCAGGCATGGGTTAGATTCCCGAGGTCTGCCCCGGGATACATGTTCACAGGCAGGTGGAGCGGCAGAACATAGAGGGGCCTGGGTCCGACCTCTGGTTCAGGTGCAGATCCTGGTAGGTCCACTTAGTATCCCGTCCTCGAGTTCGTTGAAACAGGCTCCTTGATTTGAGTGACGATATTGTGTGCTGGCAGGTTGTGGAAGTTGCCTTCCAACCAGGGCGACATGGTACATAAGTTTGGGGGGAAACGCAAGATGCAGATCCTGGTAGGTTCACCTGGTATCCACGTCCTTGAGTTCGATGAAACAGGACCATTGATTTCAGTAACAGTAACAGGATTACTTCTCCCGCCCTCCAGCACTGGCTGGCAGCTATGCAGGTTGTGGAAGTGGCCTTCCAACGGGGGCGATTTGGTCCATATGATTGGGGGAAACCCCTGGGAAACACATTTGGGCTACAAATATCAGGAGAACAATTGTCATTCCCAGTATTCAAAATATAGAGGTAATTTATACGTTGGTTCCCTTCTGGGTCACCCGGTCCTGTCTGCTCCCTGGTATACTAGCAAAAGTTTGGGAGGGCAAGGCTTCACATTGGGTGGTGACTGACGGAATGCGATGGACATACTCCGACTAGTGCTAGACTCAGACAACTGAGTGAAAGTGGAAGTAAGGCGGGCTTGTCAACTCTTACCTCCTCCCGCATTGGCACCTCCTGGCAGGAGTCGTTTGTCAAAGGTATTGTTCTTCAGCCATGCAAAGGTATCCTTGGACCAACGCCTATTTAGAGGTTTCAGGTCAGATCAGTCATAAATCCACGGGAAGTTTAGAAAGGATGGGGGCACTTGTCCTAAAGGGGCATGCTGGTCTTCGCTCCTGTATGGACTAAGACTTGTTTTGGCTGGACCTGGGAGAAGCCCGGTAATCAGCATGTTTTTAAGTAAAAAGGCCTACCTTGGTGGGGGGCCCTGGTAGTGACGGTGGCCACGCTCAAGGCTGTGGAGGAGTTACAGGGCGATCCAGAGTCTGCAGATACCAAGGGGTACGTCATGCAGCAGCACAGCGTGGTGCTAAGCCAGGATACCAGGGATGTCTTAGCGTTGTCCCCTGGAAGACCGACGGCGCCCCGTTAGTCCTACGGGCCGTTGTGGGTCTGAGCAACCGGGGGCTGCCATAATACGCTCCGCCCACCTCTTTCGGGGGGGGGGCGTGAGTAAGCAAGTGGACAGGTGGTCCACGGATGGGAGGGGTGGCCCCTCCCAAGATTTGGTATGCACCAATTGGCGATTGCCACGGTGTAATTTAGGCTTATCAGACGGGCAGGCGGCATAGGGGTTGGCCTGCCCTGGGATCACCCGTAAGATAACCCACCATGTTTGCATATTGGTTATGCTAATAAACCTGCAGCAATATTTCTCCACTTACAAAAAGTGTTGTGTGGTTTATTTATGTACTTGTGTGTTATGTGACAACAGTTGCCGATATTGGCACTAAGAGAATAGGTATCGAATTCCACAGGGACGGAGTGAATGAAAAGGACCTTCACTCCTAGCGGAGATCAGATCATGGCCTGCTAGGGTATTACCTACTGCCTGGTAAGGGGGTGTTCATTGCCACAAGTGCCACCCCATTATGGGTTTGCAAAAGCCATTTTAGTACCTAGGCCCTAGAGGCATTTGTAGGAAGAACAAGATACACAAGCTTCGTCGACCTTTGGTTCTGCCCTGTAAACTGCGCATCGATAGGTACAGTGGGGCATCCACCTTGGGAGTGCGCTTTCACCCTTGTGGGCTTGGCACCCTGCTGAGAGCTTTAAATGGCGGGTGCTGTCCAGTACTGAGGAGCCCCATACTTCTTTAACGCGAAAGGGAGAGTGCCGGCACTTGTCACCACTACTACAATACATCTAATGGGAGAGTATCCGAACTTCTAAGGCGGAAACAAGCGCTCTGTGATACTGGGTGCTTGCTCTTTAATATTAGCATTTATCACTCAGCAGTCTGTCAGCTGTCAACGAGCAAAGGCCCAGGACATGACAGTATTCCGGCAGATCTATTTGTTTCAGAACCTCAGGTCTGGGCACCCTTCCTCATCTAGGCATAGCCAATAGGTCTTGCTTTTGGGACCTTATAAGTATTTAGATATGCAACTGCTGCATGGCTAAACACTTATAAGGTCCCAAAGGCGAGACCTATTGGCTATGCCAATGCTTGTTATTTTTATCATACATCATTATTGCATCTCTATTTTTTGAGCGATTTTGTAATGCTTGTTTGTTTCTATTTTCTTTGCGTTTCTACGGCAGATATTTGTAACTAGTCTGCATAAAAGAAATACTTAACATAGTACCTGTGGCTCGAATTGTTCAAACAAAAAACAATTACCAAGATAGTAGTTTTCAAAAAGGATTTAAACCGCCTCAGGGAACCGAAAGAGGAATTCTAAAAAAAATTATTTTCTCTCTTTTTTATGATGGAGCATTAATTAATTAATTGCTTTCTTCTAAATGCGCAGTAACATTGAGCATAAACACCTAATATTTTTGCAGTGCATTACTTTTCGGAATACTACTTGTATGTATATGGTGTTTCGCCACAATTAAAAATAAATAAAGGGGGTACTCTTTGGAATAAAATAAATATCATATGCAGCTAGATAATTTTTCGTTGTAATTTTTTTTACTGTTTACGTACTTATATCATGCTGTGGGCAAACAGTCATTATGAAAGTGTGAAAGCAAACAGAAAATCATGCGGCACACTGTTCATACTGTAATAAAGAGAGATTTCTAACATTGCATTATTGTAGACATGGGCGTAGCTTGGTCAGTAAGACTGGGGCCGGGGGGGTGAGCTTCAGATTTTCGGACAACCACCCTGGCATATCATGTTAAACATTATATGGGAAGCGGCGCACGAGCGGGGCTTAAGGGTCAGTGGAAAGGAAAGGAGAGCAGATTGTGAGGGGTACTTAAAACACACTGGGGCATATTTACAAGGGGGTTGCGGCACTGGAACATTACTTTTTCAGATGTTCTGGTGGCGCAATGTCCTGAACCATATTTACAAAGTGGTGTTTAGCCACTTTGCGTGGCTTAACGCCGCTTTGTAAAGATGGTACCCTTTCTCGCAGTTTTCAATGTGTGTTGCAGTGGGCATTCCACCGCAACATCCATTGCTTTTTGAGGCTGCCCCAGATTTTCAAGGATCTGTAAATCTGAGGCTGCGCCAAAAACTAACGCCACTGAATAGCAGGCATTAGAATGGCACAACGAGGAGAAATCCATTTATTTCTCCTCGTTGCTTGCTCTTTCTATGTGTGCTGCATTTTGCAGCACACATAGAAGGAGAAAATGCCATTAATGATCGTTTATGTGCAGGAAGGTGTCCCTTCCTGCACAAAAAAAATCATTAAAAATGGCGATTTGCTACTTCTATGATTGTGCAGAACGCAGCACACATAGCAGTAGCAAGTTGCCATTATTGATTGTTTTCTGCACATAAATGATCATCCGTGTGTTACAGGCACCCTTGCACCATGGTGCAAGGATGTGTGTGTTGGCACTAGGCACCTTTTTTCAGCGCCAGCATAAGGGAAAACACAAGGGTGTGCCGTATTCTTGTAAATAGGCGCATCCCTGCGTTTTTTTTAAATGGCGCAGCGTGACACAAAAAAATTCCTCACTGCGCTGCACCATTTCCTAGTAGATATACCCCAGTATTTAGTAAAATAACCATGTTTTAAGACCTTCAAAGCATAGGGTGTGTGTGTTTTCCAAAACTCTCAGGTAAAATCAAACATCTACCAATACCCGACTGAAAGCTGTTGTACCCAACCATTTATTAAATAATACTTTTATTTGGTGGGGTGTAACACCCCAACCCCACCCCCTATCCACCCCCTTGAAGCTACGCAACTGATTGCAGATGTAAAATCTGCTTCAAAACTCCTCAAATAAGCCAGAGCCTGGGAGGGAAAAGGAGCCACTATTGACACCAAGAAGTTCACCATAGACTCGGGACAGTCAGATCTAAAAAGAAAAAAAAGAAAAAGAAGTGGCAGGATCCAGGTTAATTCAAAGGAGTCCACTGCAGCTGGCACCGCCCACAGTATTTGGAATGTGATGTGTATGTCAGATGACATTTTTGTTAACAATATCCTAACATACAACTTTCCACACGGTAACATTTTCCTGAATCCGTTCACGGCTCTCATAAACTTGCTTCCACGGAAGAGCACATGCCTATGTAGAAACTTTATATGATAATTCCTTTTTACCTTTACAAGAGTTTAACCATTTTTGGTGAGTAAAATAATAGAATTACTAGGGCTGTGTGTCTCCTGCTTGATACTATCTTGCCACATGCCTCCCATCCACTTCTCTGCTCTCAATCCCAAGCAACACTGGGGCACCATCAAACAACCCTCTGCCTCTTCAAGATTTAGATCTTTCGGTAGAATCTGGGGTCAGTGGAATGTGTATCGAGGGACTATCTGTTCTCCCCCCCTGGTGGATACGTCTGAGGTTGCCTTGTCCCCCTGATCCTTGAGGGTTCCTTGCTTACTCTGTTCATCTGAGTATAGATTTGGTTTTCCCGTGGCCCCCCCCCCTCCCTCTCAGACCCCCCTTTTATTGACCACCCTAGGGTGGTCCTATGTGGAGTTCCTCTGCTATGGTTAGACGCCCTTTCAATGTTTTTCGCCTTGCTTTTTGTTTTTCTTTACTTTGGTTGATAGTTATGTAAAAAGGGTGTATCCTGACTTCCTTTATGTGCAGCTTGATCTCCTGTCATTTAGCGGAGCCCCTGCGGGCCAGTCATTGTTTTTGAACTGCTCGATCATTTCTGCATACTAGCGGCTGGCCCAGGAGGTTGTAGGCCCGTGCTTGTACCCTTTTTCTCTGCACAATAAAATTTTTATAAAATTAAAAAAAAAAAAAAGATTTAGATCTTTCAATCCAGAAATGGTGTGGGCGGGACTTCCCTACTTAACCTCATCACTTAGAAGTGACTATAACTTTCAGCCAAATCCATCCCTTACCATAATTATCACACTATATATGATCCTAAGCCCATCTGTAAAATTTGCCATAATTCTGGGCCTAGTTTCCTTCCTGGTCAGTGTCACTGCTCTCCCACCGCGCAGCTCCACCATTAAGGGACTGCCCTTAAGCCCGAGTTCCTTACAGGTAGGTGTGTTCGAGGCACTCCTCCACCCGCAGGCTCCTGTCTGCGCCTCATCCCTGGTGGTCTAGTGGAAGAGCACCCTGCTATAGCGCTCTGTTCTGCGTCCTCTTTCTCTTTGCCTCTTTTTTCTCTTGGTCTGTGTCAATCATGAAGCTTTATTTCGACATCCAGTGTCAAAAAAGCAATAAAAGAAAAACCTTTTATAAAACAAATACAAAGTCATTTTATTGCACGACAATGCGCTATGAGGTGATATGGTACGTAGTCCCTCCAGGTACTCTGCTGGCCTCTCAGTATAAATTACAGTAACCTTATTCCACCTTTAAAAGAGCTGAAACAATCATATAAGTAAACACATACAAACCATACAATAAAAAGGGGAAAAGAGAAATAACATGGCAATTCATCTTGGATGGAGTCAGGTAACGAGATACGACCCCCAAAGCCTTATAAAAGGATCCAACCCTCCATGGGATAAAAACATATGGAATAAAAAATAGAAAAAAAAAGTGCATGTGCATAGCATATAATTTTAGGGCTAATGAGATCAGCTATGGAACCCTACAATGATTATTGTCAGCTTGTTTAGGTAGTTATAAGTGCAGTACGCTAAAAAGTGATATGGTTTGTAGCCTGTCCAGGCACTCTACTACACCCTAAATATAAATTGCAGTTACCTGGTTCCGCCTTTTAAAAGAATGTATACACGTCTTTATCAGTAAAAACATACAAGTAGTGCAATAAAAAGAGAGAAAGAGAAAAACAACATGGCAATTCATCTTAGATGGAATCGAGTAACGGGATACAGCCCCCCAAGAGCCCTATAAAAGGATCCAACCCTCCATAGGATAGCAGCACATGAGATTAAAAATGGGAAAAAGTGCATGGGCATAGCGTATGATTTTGGGACTAGAAGAATCAGCCATAGAGCCTTACAATGATTGAGTGTCAGCATGCTTCGGCAAGGTGCTGTGCTACTCCTGGCCGGAACTTCTGTCTGATCCACCATGCGTGTCCTAGGAACTTTGCCACAGAACACGCGAAGAAAGGTCTAGGATCGGTCCTGAGAATGCGCAAGGCAACCTGATAATACCTTATTCCCAGTTGCTGGCACAGTGGTTTTAGCCACTTAGCCCTTGGGAGATTAATGGATGGGCAGGCGAACAGGACAAGGGCAACAAGTTCTAGTGGGGCCTCAGAGCAAGGGCAAGTCTTTGATGCTTGATTGTGCGACTGCCATTTCAATGTGATCTCGCAAACAGGAAGTGTCTAAAAAGGGTTCTAAGCATCTAGTCTGCTTGTGGAGATAAAATTCAGCAGTTAGTCAGCCTAGGTTCGGTTCTTCGGTTCACAGGATTCTCGGTGGCCCACCCATTCCCAGTAGAGGTGTGTTCACTCCTCTTTCATGGATCACTCTTGCCTATCCTAATGCACATGTAGGCCCAAAGCTAACATCACTTTGTTAAAAGCCATTTTGTTCCTGGCAGCCATTTTAGTTAGCCATGTGCTTTCTCCCTCTTTCAGAGCCTTGCACATGATCAGAAGGGTTTAGCTTATAGAATGCACCTGCTCCTAGTATAGAACTGTCAGGCTATTCTTGCTGATGTAAGGAGAAATATCTCTCCTCCCACTTTGTTGAGCAAGCAAATTTTGTATACCCATATTAGTCAATAAGCATGCTTGTATGTGCCAGGACCTCCCCTTGGTTTTATGCTGACTATGTAACCTATGGATATATAAGGCCCCTGTTCTCTGTACTCCTTAGAATGCCTCATACAGTGGCCTGAGGGTACTGTGTGACACAATCTCCCTCATGTGAGGTTAATAAAAATGTTTTCTTGATATTACAGCTTCCGTGCCAATCTCTTCTTTGTTGGTTTAAAGGACCAGGTGTATCAGTGAACCCCTTAGAAGGTTTTTATTTCTTCAAATGGCGCCCGAAACGTGGACCTCATCGGAGAAGTGGCTATCCAAGGGAGTGGTCTTGACAGGAGACAGGAATCTACTGAGGAGGACAAGACAGGAATCTGTTGAGGAGGTACCCTGCGCACGGAGATTCTCTGTCTCTGCAGCCCAGTATATTTCTGGTCTTTCTGATCTGATTCTCCAAATGTTTGCTGCTCCATACTGAGAACCTTTTTGGCGTGAGTATTCTAAAAACAACCGTTAGGTCATTCAGAACCTGGCAGTGAGATGGAGATTTGTGCTTGGTAAGGTCATCGACATGTGATTTGTTTTGTTTGGCCAAAGACTTTGGAATTTGGAAATATATGTGAATTGCAATTTATGTAGGCAGGTAATGAGGAGACTTTTCTCTAACTTTTGAATAATTCGTAACGGCACATATTGTGTTAAGTGCCACTGCTGTATAATATTGTATATACTACAATATTTTTGGCATGTCTGTTTCAAGCGCACATTGAAGAATGTGCTGCTTTCTTGGAGGTACCAATGTGAATCTTGAATGGAATCAGCCGGCTCCCCTAGAGGGGATACCAAAATAGGTTTAGGTATAAAAAACATATTCCTTCCCTGGTGACTAGTACCCCAAGAAACTAAATATGTACATAAAAAGGATCCTGGTCTATGCACTTAGTAACATTCATAAGTGGTGATATGCAGAGCGCTTTCTGAATGTTCTGCCAGCCAAAATTGGCAAATTTGGTGTATTTTGGCTTCTTGAACATGGAACAGTCTCTTGGGCTGTTTTTGGTGCAGTCTTTTAAACTGCTTTTGAGAGCTTTTCTTGTAAATATGATTTACAATTAGTATTTACAAATGGTTTGGTTTAAGTACAGTCTGTGGGCTGTCTTTTGTTTCTGTCCTAAATGTTTATTTGTGGGCTAATTGTGTGTTTAAATGTCTATGTGGTTTGTCATTGGTGGTACTTGTATGAGTAAGTAGCGATTGCACTCTTTGTGTAAGAATGGCTAGCCTTAAGCGCACTGTCTTGTGTGTTCTGAGGGTATGACCCCCTTCTGAAAATGTCTGGAATGAGCTCAATGCGTTTTTTTGTCATCATTCTGTTATGCAAAATGTCATTGAATGAATTACATTTTTAAAAAAAAATCCAGAAATGAATTATGTAATATATGCTAAATAGCTGTACGCTATCATTAAAATTGAAAGAGTAAGAAACTATACATGTGTTTAAATTGCCACAATGCTAAAGATAAATTAGAATTCACAATCAATAGGAATATAATAGGTCTCATAGAAAGGAAGAAAAAACGAAATTGTGTGTTTTAAACACCTAGGACTCAATATAAAATGTTACAGCATTTTCCTTAGATACATTGTATTAGATATTAAAAGGCATTCACGCCATCTGAGTTTATTGTTTGTTGCTGAAATGAACATGACATTACAGAACGATAGATTTGTGCTGGCTTGAAAGGCGTGTAAAGTGATGCCTGCTGGTCAAGAGCACAGCTGCGTCAATAATACCTGGCTATTCTTGGTCCCAAGCCACAAGGAAACTGGTGAGTCAACTAGATTTTAAGTTAGTTGAAAACACGGTATAAGGGCCTGCATTACAAACTGTTGATTTTAAAAGTTACAAAAGACAGTTTCATTATGTTTGGATAACAGAGAAAAGATTAGATGGGATTTCCTTTCTTAAAGCCTTTTTACATAAGCACATCTGTGGTTCTGATGTTAAATAGTAACTGTCCTTTAAAAAGTGGGGCAAGCTATTTTAGGTTTAAGTAAAGCCTCTGTGCTTAGGGTTATAAATGAATGCATTTAAAGGCAAAAGGAAAGGAATGAGGCTTGCTTTTCATATGTGGAACCATAAAAAGGGTTGGTGATCATTATTTTTTTTAAAAAGAGAATTTTGATTATATGAAAAAAAGTTTATTAAAAATAAGTCCACTAAATTCGTTTTTTAATCTCTATAATGCCTAATAATCATACTGTGAACTCCTAGCATCAAAGTTGAATTTAAGCAGCGCTTTACCGCAATGGGGGGAACTAAAATGGAAAATGTCGGGGGCGTGGCTTGGCTGCCGAGCGGAATGGCTGCCTGAAACCGCAGCTCCGCCGATCGAGCACAGAAATCCTTCAATTATTAGCTGAACTGGGGTGCGGGCTCGGTCCTCCCCGCCCGAGACGGTAGTCCTGGGTGTCCGCCCTGTGCTCTGGCTTTTCTGACCCCGTCGGCGGCTTGTGGACGGAGAGCGGCCCGCGGGCGGCGCGGAGTCGTGGCGGCCTACACCATTCGCTAGAGCCGGGGCCTTGCGTGTGGAGTGCCCGAAATCTATCCGAGGGGTGAGGCAGAGGCTGTTCGCTCGCCCAAAGAAAAGCGCACCCCGGCGAAGGTCTCACCCCCGACGGCTGTCGGAGTGAAGCTGAGGAAGCGGCGGCTGGTGTGGAAGACCGCCGAACGTCCGCCCCTGGATTGCACGACGGCGCACGGCGACGGGCCCGGGCGGCTGATCGCAGTGGCGGCCATTTTGCCTGAAGCAGAAGTCCCATGGTCGAAGGTTCCAGGGAGACGATCGGAGAGACGAGGCCGGCTGCCGTACATGCCCCGACAATACTGTGGTGAGGTTGGAGCGTTGACCTGTGATGTGGAAAGTGCACGGCTGTACTAGGGTTGTCCTGCTCCGGCGGCCTGCGCTGTGACCCTCCCCGCCTGCTCTGCTTAGGGTGCGCGCCCCGCTATTGGAGGCCCAGCCATTCAGCCTACCTACTGGGACTAACCGACCTGCTGCCCTCGGTGAGACGCTGAGGGTCGGCGACTGGCGGCGACTGGTCGCGACCGCCAAGGCATACTCGCGGCGCCGGGTGGCGGCTGGTGAGTGGCCATGGGCAAACCGGACACGCGGCAGCCGAAAATCACTTTCGACAAGTCCAAGCAGAAGCCGCCGGACCCAGACCCAGACCTCCGTGAGGCCGAATCTTCTCGAGCGGACCAGAGTGGTGCTCAGGAGGCGGACATTAAGGCCATGTTTCAGGAACTGAAAACAAGCTTACATGGCATCGATGGCAAAATGGATGCGCTGGCTGCCCGCATGGACGGTATCACGTCCCGCATGGACAAACAAGAGGGGAGAGTGGAATCGCTCGAAACACGTGTGGCCGACACGGAGGAAAATCAGACCGGCCTTGCCGGCCAACTTCGGGGCATGGAGAAGATTCTAACACTCATTCAGCAGAAAAATGAGGATTTGGAGGCGCGCTCGCGGCGCAACAACGTCCGCATCACGGGCGTGGCGGAAACGACGGACATAACCAGCATGGAGCTCTTTGTCGAACAAATGTGTAAGGATCTGTTTGGGTCGGGATTGTCTCCGATGTTCCTGGTCGAGAGGGCTCACAGATCACTGGGGCCCAGGCCTAAACCCGGTGCACCGCCCCGGCCTATTATTGCACGAATCTTGAATTATAGGGACCGGGACGTGATCTTACGAATGGCAAGGGACATATCGGACTTGCAATACAGGGGCAACCACATTGCACTATACCCGGACTATACGATGCAGGTGCAAGCCGCTCGAAGGGAATTTCTGCCGGCGAAGAAACTTTTTCAACAGGCGGGCACCAAATACTCCCTCATCTACCCTGCTAAACTCCGGGTCCAAGGTCCCGGTAAGCCATCCTTTTTTGTTGACGCTAAGGCGGCTATGAAATATGCCAAACAACTGTTAAAGGACCAAAAGGCTCAGACACCGGCAGTTGACCCGGACCAGCGGGACAGGCTAAGTGACGTTGAATGACTACTCCTGTTTGCTTCTTGTTAAATCGCTGGGTGTCGCCTGTCTACGCTGTGCTGGGCCATATTGAGAATGTTTAATTCCCTGGAGTTCCAATTTCAGATGCTATGAGGGAGCTGAGCAGGGCTGCGGGATTGGGGGGGGATGGTCCTTGAGCTGGTACACTAGTCTCGCGCTCGATCGCCCTGTCACAAGTACAGGGCCTGTAGGTGGCCAACCTGCGTACCTCAAGGGATGATTCCCATTCACTGTCCACATTTAGAGACTGTAGTTACAGTTGTTGTAGTTGGGAGGGGGTCCAGGGAGTTCATTGCACAACCTGATTGGGGGGTTGGAGCGGGAGGGTTAGGGGTTTGGCTGGGGCTGGGGGTTTTTGTTGTGTTTTATTTCAGTTTCAGAGCCGGGTCGGAGGTGGCGAAAACTGCTATTGAATCGCACGTTGTGCGCAGCGCGCTGTCATGTCGACAGTCACCTAGCAAGAGGTGTACTGGCATTTACCGGGCAGGCTGCCCAGCTGGCCGGGTGGGATGTGTGTTGTCTGACAGGGACGGGCTGCAGGAATCGATGCAACGAGGAACGGGTCCGTGGCCTGCTCGAGTTCTATTTCCCTGCTTGGTGCCTGATGGAGGTTCCCTGCCCTGTTGGCGGGCGTACGGATTGCTGTGGCATTGCCGCCCTCATATATTGGGACCCGCTGGATTGAAAATGCGTGCTTCGAGAGTTGGTGTGACTTGGCCGGGTGACTGGGGGGTAGGTGTATGCTTGAGGCTTGCCCGAACTCTGTTAACACGTATGGTGCGGTGAATAGCATAAAGTGTATTACCTGGAATGTACGGGGCATGAATGATAGGCGGAAAGTGAGACTGATACAGGCCTTTCTGATTAGGAAGGGTGCGGACATTTGCCTTCTGCAGGAGACGCACCTGACGGACAATGCTGCGCAGCTGCTCAGACACAACCGATGGGGTGAGGTAGTTCACGCTCACTACTCTAACTACTCTAGAGGGGTGGCGATACTTATCAGAAAAGGGCTTCACTGGAGGACGCATGAGGAAATCAGGGACGTGGGGGGCAGGTTTGTTCTGTTGGTAGGTTCGCTGTGCGGCGCGAGAGTGATTCTGGTGAATGTTTATGGCCCGAATGACGATAATCCAGATTTCTACGAGGGATTGTGGCATAAGGTGGGGAACTGTGGACCTGCTGCGATACTGTGGGGAGGAGACTATAATGTGGTACTGTCAGATACTGCAGATAGGCAGGGCACCACTCGGGAACATCACCCTAGGGCGTCGGAGGCGCTTGGCCATATTATGCAAGAGGCAGGGCTGGTGGACTCCTGGAGGACACTGCACCCTGAGACCCGCGCCGGTACGTGTATCACAGCTCATCGTGCGGCCTGGTCCAGATTGGATTTCTGGCTGCTGTCCAGAGATCTGCACTCATCGGTGTTAGAGGTGACTCACTTGCCGCGGTCACTTTCTGATCATGCCCCGGTTTGCTTAACGATATCCACCCCGCCGCAGTACATTCAGCCGTTTAGTTGGAGATTCCCGTCCCGGGCTCTGCGCGACCAGGTCTTCCAGCACTCTTTGCGGGAAAAACTG
Organism: Triturus cristatus; assembly: GCF_964204655.1. Taxonomy (NCBI): domain Eukaryota; kingdom Metazoa; phylum Chordata; class Amphibia; order Caudata; family Salamandridae; genus Triturus; species Triturus cristatus. The sequence continues at coordinate 316,039,710 of NC_140586.1, read as the reverse complement.
GAGGAATACTTCGCACTAAACGAGGGCTCAGTAGATTCACCTGGCGTGCTCTGGGAGGCCTGTAAAGCTGTGACAAGAGGCCACTGCATGGCGCTAAAAACTGGGGTTTTACGCTCCATTAGAGCTACTCTCGGCAGGTTGGAATCTGAACTGGCTCGGCTTGAGGCTGCGATGGTGGCAACCCCGTCTGGTGGTGCGAGTGCAGACTTCAGGACGAAACTGACCGAGTATCAAGAGGAGGCTGAGAGGGAGGTCAGGTTCTTGTCCAGAGATTCTCAGGCCAGGCGTTACGGAGAGGGTGATAGAGCTGGCCGAACACTAGCAAATCTGCTGCGCCCGCCACGCGGGTCGGAGCATATTCTTGAGATACAGGAGTCGGGGGGTGCAGTAATTCGAGATCCTCCGGCTATACTGGCGGTGATGACAGACTACTATAAGGACTTGTACACCTCTAAGGTGTCCCCTGACGACACTATTATTAGTGATTACCTGGACACCATAGCTCTTGCGTGGTTCAGTAATAGTGCCCGACAATATATGGACCTCCCCTTCACGCAGGAGGACATTCGAGCGGTTATAGCCGCTATGCCGCTCAGCAAGGCACCAGGCCCAGACGGGCTGACGGCAGCCTTCTACAAGGAATACGCAGACCTACTGGTCCCTCGCTTGCATAATGTTTTTGAGGAAGCGATGGAGGTTGGCATCCTCCCTGCCTCGATGCGAGAGGCCCTCATCATTACGCTGCTTAAACCTGGCAAGAATCCTGTTACCCCGGACTCATATCGCCCACTCTCGCTAATTAATCTTGACGCCAAAATCTACGCGAAACTACTCGCTGACCGCCTGAAACTTATGCTGCCTCAGATAGCGTTGTCCGATCAGTCGGGCTTTGTGATGGGGCGGTCCACTTCCCACAATCTTAGAGTGCTGTTTGGGCTCCTGCATTATTTGGATCCCAAGGTACAAGCCGCGGCCGCATTGCTTGACGCCACTAAGGCGTTTGACTCACTAGAGTGGAAATTCCTACGGGCGTTATTCACTCGCATGGGTTTCAGCCCCTCCTTTGCCAGGCGTATTGGAATAATCTATAATCACCCGACGGCTAGGGTACGGGTTAATGGTCAGACGTCTTCCCCGATCCCCATAACAAGAGGCACTCGGCAGGGCTGCCCCTTGTCGCCACTGCTGTTCGCTATTGCGACGGAGCCGCTGGCGGCTCGTTTGCGCCAACACCACACTCATCGCAGTATCGGCTTCACGTCGCGTGGCCTGCTGGTCTCTATGTACGCCGACGACATAACCATATATATGATGACTCCATCGGAAAACTTCGACCCACTGATGCGTGAGGTGACAAGGTACAGCGGCCTCACGGGTATCGATATCAACTGGTCAAAGTCGGCGATGTTCCCGCTGACGGACGGTACGAGTCAATGCCACACGGAATTCCCGATTGACTGGGTCACTGATGAGATTAAATACCTGGGCATACGGTTTAGCCGATCGATACAGGACATATGGCTGGCCAATTTTGGGGTGGCCGTGGAATGGCTGGAGTGCAAAGTGAAGCGCTGGAAAGCGCTGCCACTATCTCTGATGGGCCGCATAGCAATTGCTAAAATGGTGGTCGTTCCTAAGTTTCTTTACTTATTCGTAAACATCCCCGTGCCACTCACTAAGTCGTTCTTTCGCCGGCTCCGCTCCGCCTTGATTGAACTGGTCTGGGCGGGTAAGCAGCCCAGAGTGGCCTGGAACCTCCTCACACTTCCCTTCCGTCAGGGGGGACTCGCGGCCCCGGACATGGAGCTATATGCGTACAGTGCTCAGGCCCAATATCTGCACTACTGGCAGCACCCGATCCCTTACCAGCCGCACGTGGCCATCGAGATGGATGTTGCGGCCCCCTGCCCCCTTCGTGCAGCGGCATACCAGAGATACAGACGCTCCAGGGACGACATTGACACTGTTGAGATGGTACGCTGGGCCTGGTCAAGCATTGCCAAACGTGCAGGCGTAGATGACTTATATGCGCCGAGTATGCCCCTCGCGGATAATCCACTATTGGGGCCATTGACGGACGCGGCGGTGGCGCGGCGGGCGCAGGCCTGCGGACTGAAGGTGGCGGGAGACTTGTACCCGGACGATACCTTCCTCACAGTGCGGGACATGGCGGCAGCGCCGGAACCGACGGCCTCGGAGCTTCTTCTCTACTATCAACTGCGGTCCGCCTGCAAGGGCAGGTACCCTATGTTTCCAGAGGCTCCGCCGACGATTGCGGCCTTGGAGGACGTACTCTCGAACTCCTCCGCGCGCAAACTGATCACACGGATCTATAGAGCTACTCAAAGCACGGCTCCGGTAGCGCACACTGACTCCAGATCCGCGTGGGAACTTGAAGCGGGTATATCTATTAACGAGAAGCAGTGGGAGTACTGTTGCTCCCAACTTGAAAACCTATCCCCTAATTATAGGCTGCGGTTGGTACACTTCAACTATCTGCACCGGACCTACCGGACGCCCATTCAATTGTGTAGGATGGGTCTGCGGTCTGATGCGTGCTGTTGGAGATGCGGTGCGCAGGATGCCGCGTTCTATCACCTTGTCTGGGTGTGTGGCCCCATACGCGACTTCTGGATTGCAGTCTTCGATGCCGTGGGGCAGATCGTGGGGATGGTACTGGGGCCGGACCCACTTGTGGCCTTATTGGGATTCGTTAGAAATGTGCCCAAGACCTCACGTAGGCTTGTGGCCATTTTATTATTACTTGCTAAGCGTCAGGTAGCGCTACACTGGAAGAAGACAATGCCGCCAAACGTGAAGGCCTGGATAAGATCGGCGGTGTACTGTAGGGAGCAGCTGACCTCATACTGGGACCAGCTGCCGCAGCGCTCGCGGCCTGTAGATATCTGGCAGCCACTGGTAGACTGGTTGGCTAGTACGACAGCGTTGGAAGATGACCAAGCGGGCTGATCGTGGCTTAAATGACGTGGAGAGGTTGGAGTTCGACTGTGGGGTGCTGTAAGTGGTGATCCGCCTGGCATAAGTGATCTGGGATATGGGGTTCGTTCGCTGAGAGGGGTTGTCTGTCGCTTGCTCTGTCTGGGCGGGCTGTGGGCGCAGCGTGAAGATGATTATGTCATTTCGATCATTTACTGTTTGCTTTCCTTCGACTCGGGCTCTTTATTAGTTCTGTTTTGTTTGTTCCATTGTAAAATGCTGTATTGCCGTTTGAAAGTACGATCTCAAATGCTTGGGCGGAGTTCCGCCTCGTATACTAGCTGCCTGCCTCCGGGTTGTTGGCTGAATAGCGGTGTACTCTTCGATGGAACAATAAAGGTTTTTGAAAAACAAAAAAAAAAAAAAAAAAAAAAAAAAAAAAATGGAAAATGTCACTTTACCCAGGCATACAAAACTCATTTTTATAAAGGTGTACCTTATACATTTCTGATCCCCCATTCCTGGGATATCTAGGGGACACTCTGTGGATGACTAATATGCCAAAACATTGTAGGTTATTCATTTTTAAGTGCGCCCAACACCAAAGTCGAAATTGGGCAAAATGGACTGTTTAAAAGCAGTTCTGCCACTCAGGGCCGTTTTCAAACTGATCTCAGGCTTCAGTAATGTACACATGCAAGTATAGAACAAGCAGCTGACGTCTATACTGCTAGAAAAGTACACCACACACTGCACACAAATGAAAATAAGTATAAAAATCGAGCAGAAGTTATTATCTTACCTCTAAATTACTGGCAAACAGGAAGGGAATAGGACTGCTTTTCAGATGTAAGTCTCCATAAGTTGCTTTGAATTGGAAAAGCTGCATGGAAAGCCTTGCACAAAAATAGGACAGCTGGTAAGGGTTAAAGGTCGAGTTCTGCATTTAGCAGCCTAGCAGGGCTAAAGGCAAAGTTTGCTTTGACATTTTGGCCTCTGAAAATTCTGAAAGACGAGATGACAGCGCAGGGAGAGAAAGAGAAGTTTTGCTTACTGTTTTTGGCACAAGCAAGTTTTTGTGTAGTCATATGAACAGAAGGAAATATAGTGGTATATGTGGGCCCTGATTAGAGCATAGCTCTGCCATGTATATGGCACTAATGCTTTTAGCTTAAAAAGTACTGTGCAAGGGCTGAGATAAGGAGGCAATGGGATTTAGTTTGCATTCATACGCCCTCATGTTACAGTAGTACAATTGCTAAAGGAATTGGTGGTTGGTTTTTAAGGTTTTCTAGCTAGCTAAATGTGCTATTTACCTCCTACAAGTTTGTTTGTGCCCAGCTGCCACAAATAGGGGTTGATAGTGTCGACAGAAGTGAAACCTGTTTCAGGTTTTCATACTGTCGAAATGGGGGAAGGAGGTTAGCTCCTCTGCAAATTAAGGGTAGGCAAATTTATGTTTTCTCTCTCTTTTTCTCACTCTCTTGAGCCTGTCTAAGCTGTCTAGGAAACAGCCACGATACATTTAATTGGCTATTCAGTAATACTGATTTAAAATTGTTAGCATTAATAAAATGAATAAAAAATATGCTGTGTTACTGCCCATCCTGTCTGGTGAAATTATTAAAGGATGAGTAGTCTAGATTGCTGTTCCCTTATTTGACCTTTAAGGGGAACTATATGTTACTCTCATGCTACATACAGTTTTGTAAGGGCATTGCTAGTCTTTTATTAGTTAGTCTGTGTAATTGAGCTGACAGCCCTTATTAGAGCTGGTGAATAGGGTTTTTTCCTTTGAATATGATGTGGCATAGTCCACATCGTGAAAAGTAGAATGCATACGGTTTATAATGTTAGGGGAGATGCCCATGTGATCCACAGCAAACATTTTTGAAGGAAATGATTGTTTTATAGGAGTTTGTTTGTTACAACATGTTCTGCTAGAGAAAAGTATGTATCCACTACGTTGAGTTTTTTTTAGTTCTTCATGTAATAAGAATCCCTGTTAAATTAGCAGTTTTAGATTTTCCTGTTGCACCTATAACATGAGAGCATGGTCCTAAGCATACAATGTAGGTGCTTTTATGAAAGAAAAATCATTTTAGAAGTGTCTGCAGTCCTGTACAAATAATGCAAAGTTTATGAGTAAAAGTGTAGAACATTTCCTTTTTTTCTTGAGGTTCTTCAGATGAAAAATATAGGAATACACAAATGTAAGGATTTAGAGTATGTCTGTATTGTTTTTCTCTTTTCCTCAGAATTTAGTAAATGAACACAGACTTCCTTAGCTGCTTCAAATAGTGTAATAGGTTCAGGGTTTTATACTCTCAGATAGATGAAGTGGTTCTTGGGTGCCTTGCTAATACATGGGGCACCCCAAGACTAGGAAGTATTTTGAGACTATCCTCTCTGTTGATAGATTATTTATGGGCCTTGTCTAAAGACCTTTTGTTTTGTCCACCAATAGATATTTGCTGCCTTACAACCATTGCCAGAGGGGCCCGGACATCAGTCCAGTTTGAAGCCAAGGTGAAGGGAACCAGCACAGGCATTGCTGGCAACTAGGACCCCAGTGAAGGTAGAAGGCCGGAAGCACTGGGATGGGATGTGTACCCCTGCCACTGTCTTGGGTGAAAGACGGGGGTCACAAATCAGAAAGGAGAAGTCGTGGATCAAGTTTTTGATGCCCAGCTGAGAGTCACAGACCAACCAGAATGGCAAGGAGGCTTTTGCTTGAGGTGACCCCCTTTGAAACAAGGGTTGCTTCAGGTACTTCAGCATCACGCCCCTGAGAATGCTGGCTGTAAAGTCTGCACCTTTGTTTGTTGATCAAGAGATACCTTGGCACACTGGGTACAATCTGTGGCCCCAACAAAAGAGCAGTGTGCCAGAGGAGCAATACAGGAGTTAGGAAAGGACTTGAGTTCAGGGTACAGGTGCTGTGTCTCTGGTGCCTGTTAGATTGAAGTGAAGAAAACTAGTGCACTGCCTGAGACACTGGACAGGATCGCTGAGGGCATTTGCCCCGGAAGGTGATTGCTTTATCCTGAAAGAAGAAACTTTTCCCTTGAAACTGGGCAGTGATTCCTGAGTTGCGAGTTGTGCAGCTCCACCGTGGGAACAACAAGAGCCTGCCTGTGAGGCTCAAATGGACACAGGGAGAAGACTCCCCTCTGGCTGGTTGTACAGCGGCTTCAATTTACCAAGGACTTCTATTTGTTAGTAATGTACCCCTTTAGTCATCCTTTGCGGCTCCTCGTCCTAATTCTCATGGCCCTGTGTGGTCCTCCTGGTCCCCTGGAGCCAGGATTGTTTTTGTAATAATATGTCTGACTGCTTTAATATTTGCATTAGGAATAATGTTTATTCTGCAAAAGAAAAGTTCATCTGAGCAGTTGACAAATCTTACTTTGCCCTTTCCTTGACTATAATGATTGATACTCTAGCCCTCATAAAAGGAACACTGGAAAAGTCTATTGAAAATGTTTTTTTTACATAGAATTGGACTAGATGGTTCTAGGATTTGCTTTCTGCTTAGGGTTGAAACATATTGATGGTTCTGTTTGTAATAATAGTCATTACTCTCTCCTGCTATCTGTATGACCCAATGCTCTGTTCCCTTTTTGCTTCTGTCTATACCTTATATATGCCCGCTTAACAATATTTAGAATTAGAAATGCCCACTTAGCAATGGATTAGAATATTGCTGAATTTATGAGAATAAATGTGCAAAATAGTTTCTATGTTCCTTCTAGATCATAGGGATGTCTTTAGCTCATGCTAAAAGGACCGTCTGTTAAAGATGGCAGGAATTGCTGTTAGCATGAGCTAAAAGCCATTTTGTTCCTGGCAGCTTATTTAGTTAGCCATGTGCTTTCTCCCTCTTTCAGAGCCTTGCACATGCTCAGAAAGGTTTAGCTGATAGAATGCACCTGCTCCTAGTATAGAATTGTCAGGCTATTATTGCTGATGTAAGAAGAAATATCTCTCCTCCCACTTTGTTGAGCAAGCAAATTTTGTATACCCATATTAGTCAATAAGCATGCTTGTATGTGCCAGGACCTCCCCTTGGTTTTATGCTGACTATGTAACCTATGCATATATAAGTCCCCTGTTCAATGTACTCCTTATTATGCCTCCTACAGTGGCCTGAGGGTACTGTGTGATGCAATCTCCCTCATGTGAGATTAATAAAAATGTTTTCTTGATATTACAGCTTCCGTGCCAATCTCTTCTTTGTTGGTTTAAAGGACCAGGTGTATCAGTGAACCCCTTAGAAGGTTTTTATTTCTTCAACTTTCCTGACATAAGAGATCCAGCCTACTTTGTGGCCAGTGTCTAATTGTATCACCTCAGTGAGGGCCTTGGCGTAGGGAAGGAGCTCTGGGGTTCGCCTAATGCGGGTCCAGAAGAGGAGCGGGCGCAGCCTCGCTATATCGCCAAAGGATAGCCTGCCCATGTCGAGCATTAGGGAGGTGAGGGGGATGGATTGGGGCAGCATCACCAGATCTCTGAAAAACTTGTGTTCAGATCTACAGAGATTGTGAGCCTTTTCCGGTCCCCATAGCTCTGCTACATACAAAGCTGCACCTACCACTTTGGCATCATAGACCTGAAGGCCGGGGCTACCGGTCTACTGTGTGAGAGGCGATGTTCCCTCCCAAGTGCACCCACTACCTACTTGTGCCCCAGCAGCATCATTGCTAGGTGGGGCTTGCATGACAAATTTTCAGAGAGTCGGACACCAAGATAGCGAAGGTGTCCACCCTTTCCAGGGGTATCCCACCTAGCAGAGGGGTGCTCCTATAGGACTTAGGAGGATTGAAAGTCATAAATGTGGTTTTTAATAACCAGCCCCCGGTCGTCACAGTAGTTGCTGTAACCCCGCTGGTGTCTTAGACACCAGAAAGGTATTGTCAGCGAATAAGAGAGTCAGTACCTTGTCACCCCCCAGGGTTGGCACATCTGCAGAAGCTTCTTGGAGAAAGCTGACCACCCCGTTCATATAAAGAGAGAATAGGGTGGGGGCCAAAACACAGCCCTGCCTAACTCCCCTGTTAACTGGGATGTGCTCAGTCAATTGTCCCTGTGTCCCCCATCTGAACTGGGCATAGTTTCATCATGTAATCGGACCAGCAGTATATAAAAGGCGGAATACCCATGTCTCTTAGCGACAACCACAGTTTTCTCCTGGGGACCAGGTCAAAGGCAGTCTTTAGGTCGATGAATGCCAGATAAAGACTGCCCTTGCCGATCACCACCACCTTACAATAAATAAGTAGCAAGCTGAGCACCTGATCGATAGTTCCTGTCTTAGGCTTAACGCCGGCCTGGTACTAAGAAAGAATTGTGTTATCGTCGGCCCATAGCTGGATCCTCTGCAGAAGGACTTTGCCAAAGACCTTCTGCAGAGCATCAATCAGACTAACAGGCCTATAATTTGAGCGCCCTCTTCCTTCAGTTGTCGCTGGTGAGCAAAAGCAGACATAACCTGATTTGTATAGGGGTACCAGGCTCCAGGTCTCCTGGAAAATACAGATATCAACACCCTCAATTTGGTCGTTCCATGGGGGAGATGAAATTTTGCTGCTTAACTCAGCCACATTCCATGATATTACCGATAGCTATTTGTGGTTTACAAGGTCATATACTTCATTTTGAATGGGAGTACAGTGGCTAGATGGAGTGTGTGCAGGGGATTGATAGCTTGGGCCTGTTAAAAGGTCTTCTTGCACCTCATCACTAATGCTAAAAGAGGGGATGCTTATACCAACTTCCCCCCAGTTACTGGCCTCTTTGTTTTGGGTACCGGCTGCAAGGTCATGTCGCTGGTTGAGTTAGTTAAGCGATTAAGTGAGGAGGTGTATAAACCAGGATATCACTGTACTTCACTGAGTAGTCAATCGTTAACCGCCAGAGAGGAGCCCTCCGCTAATTGGGGGAACAAGGGGGAGACTGGCTGTCTGGCCCGGTCGCAAGTTGGAAAGCGCTTAAGCTGGATGGAGGAAGTTTCCGGGGTAGAGGTGCGAATTTCCAGGGCAATAATATTTTCTGCCAGGTTAGCCCCTTTAAGAATGAGCTCAATGGAGTCAAATGGCTGCCCAGGGGAGGTACATCTCCAGCCCTAATTATGTCGTCTCGGATTACCGAGCGACAGCCCTTGACATGACGTATCCAGTGGATCGCTTTATTGGTCAAAGAATTTTCACCCTCGTGACCCTTCTCTTTACCGAGTTTGGGGACATTGACTATATAAAATTATCTGGGCATTTGGTGAATGTGAAGAGGCCAGGTGGGCCGTCTGATGTAAGCCACGGGAAAACAATTGCTGGTCCTGGGGTGGAACAGTAAATCTTGTGTTACTGGCAGGTTCCTGCACGGCCACAACATTATGCAGGGTGTTTTGAGGGGTATTGAGATTATTATTACAGTTGGCGTTGGATTTGAATAAAACACGGTTGTGGGCCGGGGTAACAGGAAGGGGGTGAATGGAGCCATGGGGGATGGGGCCCCTTCCATAAGTGGCGGTTTCATGTGTCGTGTGTCGTGCAAGTTGGTTCCTGGCGTAGGGATGCCATCCTGCTGACGAGGCAGGCCATTCTGCTCTGGAGATTTAACAAAGATGGGGAGGTCTTCAATCATAAATCTCAGGGACCCTATTTCTGTTTTTAGCATTTCAATGAGTTGATGGGTAACCTGGGATTCTGGGGCAAGTACGGGTGTAGTCACTCCAGAAAACACAGAAGGAGCAGATCATCAGACAGATCCAAGAGGGGAGTGAACCTATTTGAACAGGGGATAATAGGACCAGGCTGCAAGGTGTTATTGCTAGGGTTATTGGGTGAATTTATAGGGGGTAAACAGGCCCTAGCGGTGGCTGGTTATGTCTCCTAAATGCGTGGGAGGGCCCCTTTGATAGACGTTTTCTGAAATATTACTGGGATGGTAGGTGGCCGGCTTAGGCCAGAAAGACGTGGAGGGGATAAGGCAGGGATAGTGCGCGGTTCAGCAGCTGGTTTTATCCACAAGGATGTCCTTGCACTCACTAATGAGGGTGTCGATGCAGTCGATAACACAGTTGCTACCTGGATGTGTTAGCGTCTTCCTAACCTTCCCCCCCTTCCCGACTAGGCCACCACCATTGCCCTCCATGGATTTCCTTTTTCCCATCCCTCTAGCCCACAGACAGGATGGTAATCAACGAATGAGACAAATATTAAGACAAATATCCCAGGCCCGAGTAAGTTCCAATAAGTCAATCACCCTGCAGTTAAGAGTAGTTACTTAATGGGCGAAGAGGCAGCGTCAGAGGACAGTCCCAGACCTAGTTCTCTCGCAGTTGGTGAAATCCCAGTAAAATCCAAGTCAGTTTCCCAGTGGGGCCAAAAGATAGGGCTGGGAGGAAAATGGAAGATAAACACAGTACCTCACAGATGGGTGTCGTCCATCAGCATAGACCGGGAGCCAAATGAAAGTGGGGTGGCCCTGTCCTGCCTCTTCCTGGTGATGACGGGCAAGGACAGGCCCGGCCTTTTTGTTTTCTTTTTTGCCTCTTTTTTCTCTTTCATGCCTCTTTCTCTTTGCTTCTTTTTTTCTCTTGTTCTGTGTCCTCTTTGCCTCTTTATCTCTTTTGCCTCTTTTCCCTTTTTCCCACCTCACTCCCTCTGGTCACGCTCACTGCCGCTGCTGCCCCCGTTTCCCCTCCCCGACCCAGCGTGTCGCTCCTGCTCCCCAGCTATTCGCCCTCCCCAAACCCCTGCTTAATGGCAGCCGCTGCACGACAAGAAGAGCAAGACCTAGGACCTTCCTGGTCAGTGTCACTGCTCTCCCCCTGTGCAGCTCCATGGTTAAGGGACTGCCCTTGAGCCCAAGCTCCTTACATGTAGGTGTTCGGGGCCTGCTCCACTGCCTCATCCCTGGTGGTCTAGTGGAAGAGCACTCTGCTATGCGGCTCTGTTCTGTGTCCTCTTTGCCTCTTTCTTGCCTCTTTCTCTTTTCCTCTTTTTCTCTTGTTCTGTGTCCTCTTTACCCCTTTTTCCATTGTTGTGGCTTTTCCTAGCGAAGGGAGACAAACCATGTGCGCGCACGGACATCCGATGTGCACGCGCATGGTGTCTCCTCTGCTTCACACGCTCCCACCAGCGCGCCCGCATGGCGTCTCGTCTCTGGCTCCCACCGCGCGCTCACAAGCGCATCGCATGCTTTTACTTTCCGTCCCCCATCGGTTCCACGGAGGCAGCTTGTTCTTTTTTGGATCCATTTCACAGGGAAGCAACTAAATGAAAGAAGGAAAGAGATGTTATGAACCGTTTCTTCAAGTCACGGTTTTCAGTAAGTGAGGAGTAAGACAGAAAGAGAGGGAATAATAGAAAGAGGGGAGGGGCAGCTGTCAGCACAGAAAAGAAGAGGACTTTGTCCGTGTCTTCGCCGAGCAGTAAGGCGCGGATGTCTGTATCGTGCCGGCTTTGCTTTACTAGTCATTACTACCTCTTGTTAGCAGACTCTTGCAGTTTAATAGCAATGTTAAAAGGCGTTTTCCAACTCGGGATGGCTTACTGGTGATACAAGAGTTTAGTGTACATTCTAGCACCTGGAAGGACCAACACCCTCGGTATAATTATTGCTTTGTTGTGGGAATTCAGAATATTACGAAACTAGCCCGCCCGATTCACGTATGTTTCTCAGCTGTTTTTTCACACAAACGTTTTCGATTCTTGGCGCAGATAAACCGCTCAACTTCAAGTCGTGATATCTCCCCATGAGTGGCAATCTCAATGCAGACGGTATCTCTCATGAACAGTAACATCGGGATTACTGTGTCACTCGCAGCCCTCAGCGGTGCTCATTTTGATGCCATAAAAGAATGAAAGGCTGACTGAGTTACAAAATTCAAGCCTTCAATCTTCAGGGCCCTGTTTACAATAGGAACCCTGACCACCCAGCTACCAAAACCAGCTCTACCTCTACTGGACAACCCTATCTACTGGTTTTTGCGTGTGTATGCAGGTATATCTGTCTGTATGTCTGTATGTATGTGTGTACGTCTGTCTGTATGTATATATGTATATAGGTATGTCTGTATGTATGTCTGTATGTATGTCTGTATGTATGTCTGTATGTATGTATGTATGTATGTAGGTATGTCTGTCAGTATGTATGTATGTATGTGTATGTATGTAGGTATGTCTGTCTGTATGTATGTATGTATGTATGTATGTCTGTATGTATGTATGTATGTCTGTAGGTATGTTTGTATGTACGTCTGTATGTATGTATGTAGTATTTCTATAGCGCACATCTAGCCAAAAGCCAATGTAGATGTTGTAGGCCCTAACTCACATGAACAGAAGATGCATGAATGTTACATATGTTTTACGTGTTTGTTACATTCCACCACCGATTTGGCATTTTGCCTTGTGCAAGCAAACAAGTTCTTTGAAGGGGGGGGCTAAATATATGGAAATTAAGTTCCTGTTTGCAAGTGGAAGGATGTAATTTAAAAATATTGAGGCTTTTTGAAACAAGCATTTGCAATGCAATCGGTCTCACATTTACCCGAGTTTAAGCTATTGGCATTGTAAATGACAATGCCTTTTATTTATGTTTTAAAAAAAGGCATTTTCTTTTACAATGCCAATAGCTTAAACTTGCGTAAATGCGAGACCTATTGCATTGCAAATGCAAGTTTGGTTCCTGCTCAGCGCCATAGCTGCTTGGATTTTGTGATCTTGTTTTTGTTTGGGTCTGACTCTGGCTGGTGTTCACGCACGTTCATGCATTTCCCACCCCAATACAGTTTTACTGCTTTCCGAGTTTCTGCTTATAGATCGTGTGTGTGAGACCGGCCTCACGGCGTTGCCCTCCCGATCATCCAGCCAACCTGCAACCACCCTCAAGACACGACATCTCCGACTCCGGCCGCCCCAGCCACACAGACCCAAGGGCCGGCCAGAGCCCCCGACAGACTCGACACCCTACCACGCATGTCCGCCCGAGGGAGCGGGAACCCCTGAGCCAGACCCAGAGGCGCCAGCCCAGTCACACCTCGGGTCGCCTTCCCCCGGGAGGACTCGATCGGCCACCAGGCCCCTGGGGAGCAGGGGCCTCGCCTGCCGAGCGTCTGGGGTCCCTCCCAGACCCACCTGAAAAGACCAAAGAAACGAGCGGCAGGAAATCCCGCCGAACCCCCTCAGTCACCCAAGGCCCCCCTCTGCGAAGACTCCGGACTTCAAAGGGCAGGGGGAGTATAACAAGGGGTGCCGGAGGAACGAATGGCAGAGAAGACCTGGAACCATCGAAGCCTGCTGACGCTGTCGCGGCTCCTGACCACCGAACCACCTGGGCCTGCTGAGTGACTCGCGGCCTCCAGCCATTGAACCATCTGAGCCCTGCTGACGAGATCGCGGCTCCCGACCTCCGAACCACCTGGGCCTGCTGAGTGACTCGCGGCCCCCGACTCTCGAACCACCTGAGCCCTGCTGACAAGATCGCGGCTCCCGAACTCCGACTACCTGTGCCTGCTGAGTGACTCGCGGCCCTCCCCTCGAGGACGAATTGGCGAAGGATCGCCCAGAGAAACAACACCCTCCAGCTCGAGGATTGTGAGCTATCCGCAGGGTACTTTGCAGAGACACTACCTTCAAAGACTGTCCCGCTACCCCCATTCCCCTACCACCGATTTGTAGTCTCTTGTACCGCTGATGTACTCCGTACGCCTTGGATCATAAAGATCCCTTGAAACCTTCGATAAAATAACCTATCGTCCTACAAAGATTACGTGTGGTGTCACTCTGTTCGTAGTGTAAGCTCAGGGTGTGCGCGCCTGGCTCGGCCTACTTGGGAGAGGTGGGTCAAAGGGGTGGGCAGGACGTGTATCGAACCCCCCTCCGGCGAACGCCTTTCCAACAGTGTGCACTTTCCTTTGTGAATTAATTGGTGCTCTCTGTCTAACTCTTTGCCCTCCCCCCATGTAGGCTTAGTGGGCTGGGCTGTGGATGGCTGCAACATGAGATTCCAAAAACTAACATTTGCGGTACAATAACAGGCAATGATATCAGTTCCTGAGTTTCCGCTTGTGTTGCTGTTTAAATTGTACAAAATGTGTTTATTTATATACTTTTAGATGCTGCGCAGCTTTTATTTTACCAACACAGCGCCCTCTTCAGGGATGTCGTACTTTATATCATTGTCTTCTTTCCTTCCGGGTGCTAAGGGGGAGGGGCATGGCTGTTTTGTTTACATTGCTCCTGCTACCGCAAAATGAAATGACCGGCACTGCAGCTCCACGACCGCAGAACACGCTGCTCTCTTAGTTGGTGCTGTATTATCCTATATATCTCACTTGTTGCTCACAGTTCACTTTAAGGAGTACATAAGCTTCACTTCCTCATAGTTCAGCATACCGGCATGTCGCGGGAAAGTGAGTGGAGCAGGATACGGGGGTATGGGCGCCCGGTAAGACCGCAGCTCTGCCAAGGCTCACTCAGCAGGGGTTAAACTGATACATATTTGGTATTTTTATTGCAGTCCCTCAATAAAATATTTTCTCACGCAATTCAGAGTGCCAGTGCTTGCTTGAATTACTGTGCAGGTAATGCGCGTTGCACGAAGACTAACGCAGTGTGGGTCTGTTCTTCTGCAGTTCTGTCAGCATACCCAGGACCGAGAAGAGGTCAGCCCTTTACAAGTCACAATTATAGGGCCAATATCAGCAACACTCCCCATCCCACATACAACAATACTATTAGGAAATAAACCACAAAACACCTTGTTTGTGGAGAAAATTGCTGCAGGTTTATTTGCATACCAAATATGCCCATGGTGGGTTATCTTACGGGTGATCCAAGGGCAGGCAACCCCTCCGCCGCCTGCCCGCCTGATGGGCCAAATTACACCGTGGCCAATTGGTGCTTATCAATTTTGGGGGAGGGGCTAACCTCTCCCACCAGAGGACTGCCAGTCCACCCCCTTACTCACGCCCTCAAAGGGGCGGAGCGTTCCAGGCAACCCCCGGTTGCTCATGTCCACAACCGCCCATAGGACTAACGGGGCGTCGCCGCTGCTCCGGGGTACAACGCGAGGACCTCCCTGGGGATATTTGGCCTTTGCACCCTTGTTGTGCTCCTGCAGAGGGTACCCCTCTGTAACTTACAGACTCTGGATGACCCTGTAACACTGCCTGCAACACAAAATAACAAGTTAGAACACCTCTCCCACCCCACCCTTGCACTTACGCTGGGTAAGCAGTAGGGAGGGAAACGGCATCAAGGGCAGTGGCGCCAGGTGGGCAGGGAGAGGCACTTATACCTCATCCCCCGCCCATCCCTACCGGAAGTGACGCTGCGCGTGGACCCCTAGGGGGGGTCCCACAACACTATATTGTCTTGTGTGTCCTCATGTGGCACTAAGGCGGCCGCTCTCTTATGAGGGTCCCCTTCGTGGACCACGGGCAGCCAACAAACTCTTGTGACTGGCAGGTTTTGACCCAGCTTTACTTCAATACTCAACTCATGGGAGTCCTGGCAGCCTCTTTTTCCCTCCCCTCCTTCTTTTGCTTTTCCTGTTGGGCCCAAAAACTTCTCTGCTCCACTCTGCCACCCCCACCCCTACTCCCCCCATGACGGAAGTCACAGCAGATTCTCTGCATTCTTTCTTTATTACACACGTAAAGTGCACAGCTTACACCATTGAAAATCCACCTACAGCTTGCACTGGAAATCTATGCAACGTTTTACTGGCTCGGTAGTGAATCGCATCCATTGCACGCCACGGTTAGCTTACGACCGAGCCATACGGAGCGGTTCGGACCCGGAAATGACTCGGTCGGTGAATTTCATGTAGCTCGCATCGTACTTGCTTGCTCGTAAACACGCGTACGGCTCGTAATTTTTCCGGCCGGATCGTTTTCGGTGCCCTTCCGACCCGGATCAGAATCGGCCCCTATGAAAGAATTTCAGTTAATACATAAATACAACCAATTTAGAAATTGTATCGTAATCTTGTGTTATTTATATAGTGTTATACAATATTGTTATTTTTTTCTTTATTGTTTTCGAGTTTTATATAGTGCGAACTCGACCCGAAGGTATCAGAGCACTTTACAAGAGCAGCAGTTGCATTTTTGTTTTAATAGACATGTGTCTCCCAGCATTTGTATTGACAGTGGCCTATATGTTCGATACAAAAAAGGGATCCTGAGGTCTTTACGCAACCCTTGATATAAGTTCAAGGCAGTTGATTCTTAGCAAGTTGCTCCAACAGTGAATTAGAATAGGTAAGCATGTGAGAAACAGATACAGAAAAGTGAAGACAAACAAAAGATAAGAAAAAAAGCTTGATCTAAGGATAATCAGCATCCCATCATTACACTCTGAAAGTGCCCAGTGTCATCATCTGGGGTACCGAACAACTCTTCTCAGCAACCTCTTGTAACATCGAGGTGATACGAATGAGTTGTATCCTCTTACCAAGAATTCGTCCAGGAAAAGAGGAAAAAATAGAAAGTATATAGAGTGCAATGAAACAAAAAGATTTTTTGTGTTTGTCAGTGTTCTTAAAAAAGAATAAACAATCGACGAACACTAAGTACGTGCTTCAAACCTGTGTCCCATCAGTCGTTTTTCTATCTAAAAGCAATGTGAAAACAAAAAGAAAGAGAAGGCAGTTACACAACGTATACTCCATCCCAGTACGAGTCCCTGCCGGAGGTACCGACGGACAGAGCGGGGCCTCTTCTTTTGACTTGAGCTGGTGCCGAGTGAGGTGGGGCTTTTTCCTCATAAGATGTTTGATGTCACTCAACATCAGTAAATCACATCGAGGAATTTGAAAACAACTATTAGGGTATAGTAGTAACCCATTTCTTCTTCTTTTTCAAAGTCTACAGAATAGTAGCTTTGAGCATGAGGTCCTGAAGAAAGCCAGGGATAGTCTTCCCGAAGGCTGAAACATGTCGACCGCAAAATAGGAGCAGTATACGTTGTGTAACTGCCTTCTCTTTCTTTTTGTTTTCACATTGCTTTTAGATAGAAAAACGACTGATGGGACACAGGTTTGAAGCACGTACTTAGTGTTCGTCGATTGTTTATTCTATTTTAAGAACAGTGACAAACACAAAAAATCTTTTTGTTTCATTGCACTCTATATACTTTCTATTTTTTCCTCTTTTCCTGGACGAATTCTTGGTAAGAGGATACAACTCATTCGTATCACCTCGATGTTACAAGAGGTTGCTGAGAAGAGTTGTTTGGTACCCCAGATGATGACACTGGGCACTTTCAGAGTGTAATGATGGGATGCTGATTATCCTTAGATCAAGCTTTTTTTCTTATCTTTTGTTTGTCTTCACTTTTCTGTATCTGTTTCTCACATGCTTACCTATTCTAATTCACTGTTGGAGCAACTTGCTAAGAATCAACTGCCTTGAACTTATATCAAGGGTTGCGTAAAGACCTCAGGATCCCTTTTTTGTATCGAATATTTAGGAAGGGGGATTAGGAATCCTTGAACGGTCTATAAAGATTTTCCCTCAGACCCTATTTGTTTTTTTTTGGTTTTTTTTTAGTGGCCTATATGTGCCCGCAAACAAATGAATACTGGTGTTTGTTAGTAGTATGAGAAAGGTCACAAACAAAGGCTTCTGGATATTATCAAATAAAGAATAACTTTTGCTACTCAATGGTCTTCGCACTGCACTGGTATGTGGGAGTGGTTCTGATAGTTTTGCCAAAAGAGGAGAGGTATGTTTACATCACAGGCAGAGGCCTTAGCATCTGGAAGTCTGTTTTAAGGACCCGACTGTGATTACAAAAGCATGCCTGAAGCATAGCTTACATTCACTTCATGCGAATCAACAGAGAGATTTCAGCAGAAATATGGGTGTCTTCCCAATGTGTACTATAAACACAGTAAGGTGGAAGGATGGTTCAGTGAGTTTAATGGTCACCACTGAAAAATGCAGTGATTGGAAGGTCAAGCGGCCAAATCTGATTAAGGTCGTCTGCATTCCATCCTTCTGAGGTCGGTAAATTCAGTACCATTAAATCGTGTAACAGTAGCTCCATTGTATTGGGTAATATGAATACTTGTTATTTAAAGAATTGAGAAATGGTAGGAGCGTACTACATACAATCAACATCTTATATTAGTAAATAGGGCTTGACACATAGCAACACAGGACCTGAAGGCAAATCAATAGTGATGAACAAGATCCAATAAGACGGCAATTTTGCATTTTAACAGCACAGTTGTATCACAGAAGGCAATGGTGAATTAAATGTATTTATTAATTAAGTACACTGTGTGTGCATCTTCCAGCCACCCCATCTCCAAATAAACCCCTTGTAACCTTCCTCAAGTTGGCAAAGTGGCTCAGCGACATAACAGTTTGTAGTAAACATTTTGTGGCACCTGCACATCACAATTTAAAATCCCAAAGAGGCTAAATTACTTTGTCATCCATCTTTCTAAGATGGTAATTTAACTATCATGAAGTCGTTTAACAGTAACACTTGAATTGAAAGGAACATCTTTGTATGCAAAATTATTACCACATTACCAACACCACTACCCTACCACCGTCAGCATGATCACCGCTGTTACTAGCACCAGCTTTATACTTAACTCACCCTTAGTCTACATCAAGTAGTTGTGGGGTGCTGTGCAGCGCTGGAGTAGTGACTCTGTGTTGGATGTATGTGTGCCCGGTAAGGGTACAGTACAAAGATGGAGCACTGCTGTGCAGTGCATGTGTGGTTAGTACATGTAGTACGTGTAGATCCCTCAAGCCCACGCTTTCCTCCTCTTTTTAGGATGTCTTCTGTGTACACAGGTCCTCCCTCTATGCATCTGTGGCCTGCTCCCCCTTCTTTCTCAAGCACTCTTTCTGCTCCTCTGCCTGGAGTTAGTTCATCACTTCCTGCACAAACTGCCTATTCCTCTCTGTCTTCCTTTGCATCTATTCTGTGCCGCTCTCACCACTATCTATTCTCCATGCCACATAATTCCACTCCACAAATATACTCCACACCACACAATCTACCCCACACAATTCCACAACTAACAATTCCAATGCAACGCACATAATTCCACTCCACATCACACACATTCACTACACTCCAAACCAAAACAAGTAAGTAAAAGACATCGCCATTTACAACGCCAATAACTCTTGCAAATGTGAGACCTATTGCATTGTAAATGCTTGTTTCTCTTTTTTGCCTCTTTTCTCTTTGCTCCCATTTTCTCTTTTTGCCTCTTTTCCCTTTTGCCCAGCTCCCTCCCTCTTCCCGCGGTCCCCGCCGCTGCTGTCCGTGCGGCCACTCCCCCCCTCCCATCGTGTCGCTCCCGCTCCCGCCTCCCAGCCATTCGCCCTTTCCAAGACCCCTACTTAATGATGGCTGCTGCGCTACAAGAAGAGCAAGACCTCTGACCTTCCTGATCAGTGTCACTGCTCTTCCCCTGCACAGCTCCACCATTAAGGGACTGCCCTTAAGCCTGAGCTCCTTACTTACAGGTAGTTGTTCGAGGCCCCCCTCCACCCTCAGGCTCCTGCCTGCACCTCATCCCTGGTGGTCTAGCGAAAGCGCACCCTGCTATTCCACTCTGTTCTGTGTCCTCTTTGCCTCTTTTTTCTCTTTCTTTGCTCTTTGCCTCTTTTTTCTCTTGTTCTGTGTCTTCTTTACCTCTTTATTCTCTTTCTTGCCTCTTTCTCTTTGCCTCCTTTCTTCTCTTGTTCTGTGTCCTCTTTGCCTCTTTTTTCTCTTGTTCTGTATCCTCTTCCCTCTTTTTTGTCTTGTTCTGTATCCTCTTCCCTCTTTTTTGTCTCTTTTCTCTTTGCCCCTTTTTTTCTCTTTTTGCCTCTTTTACCTTTTGACCACCTTGCTCTCTCTTCCCGCGCTCCCCGCTGCTCCTGCCACCGTGGCCCCTCCCTCTCGCCTACCAGCTGATCACCCTCCCCGACCCCTACTTAATGGCGGCCGCACATCGTCACGCGCAGCGGACGTGCTGCTGGTGCGCTGAAGGCACACCAAAGGCTAGCCCCTATGTGCCCGTCCGCGACCCTACCGCGACCAGCGCCATGCACCCTGGTCCCCTGACCCTCTGCCGCTATGACCCCAACACTATCCATGCTGTCAACCCCAGACGCAACAAAGACTGCCAGCTCTCGATGCAGAGCAACACCCAAGGCCTGATCTCCTGCCGACACTGCCGCCGCACCTCACCCACCTCTGGACCCCTGCAGCAACCTCCAGCCCACCGGACGCCAGTGCGCACAAACCTCTGAACTGCATCCTCCTCAATGTACGATCCCTACACCAACATGCCACAAAAAACTGGGACGTACTCAACACGCACACATCCGATGTTGCCTTTTTCACAGAGACCTGGACCAACGCCAGCTCCGGACCCGACATGGCAACGGCCATCCCAGACGGATACAAGATCCGGAAGAAAGACCGCCCCACCCACCCAGGAGGAGGCCTTGCTATCATCCACAAAAGTTGCCTCTGCACGACAACCACTGACTCGGAAGATGTCTCACCCCCCATAGAGCACATCCACTTCCAAATCCAGACAAACCCCAGAACAACGCTCCACAGAAACCTCATCTACTGACGGCCCGGCCCCTGCGCCCCGTTCACCAACTCCATCTCCGACCTCATCACACCCCATGCCCTCACCTCCACAGACTACATACTACTTGGAGACCTAAACTTTCACTTGAAAAACTATGATGACCCTAACACCACCGCCCTCCTAGAAATCCTCACAAACATAGGACTGAAGCAAATTGTCTCCAGCCCCACTCACACAGCAGGACACACACTTGACCCCATATTCGCAGGAGAAAGCAGCAACTTCTTCAGCCACACTATAGAACAGCTCTGGACTGACCACCACTGAATCCATTTCTCTTTTAGAAAATCCACCGCTCACAAGTACGCGTACCACCCCCACACAGAATTTGGAACGAAGTCTCCGAAGAACACCTCACCTGCACTCAACCCCCTACTACAACAGACGCCATCACCATGGCAAGCAACTGCCACGATAGATCACCAACTGTACTAACATACTCACCACCCTCCAGAAGACCACAAGACAACACAACAAGAAAGCAAACTGGTTCCGGCACGGCACTCTAAGAATCCAAGCACTCCTACGGACAACTGAAAAAGACGTGGAGAAACAGCAAAACAACAGAAACGGGCACTGCCTACAAAACAGCCACCACAGCACACCACCACACTATCTCATCAAATCCACAAAGAAGAATTTCCTTCAAGACAGAATCCTCTCCAACGCCCACAACACCTAGGAACTCTTCACCATCATACAGGAATTTGCAAAACTCAACAGCAAAACAACAGACATCCTTCCCTCCAAAGACCTCTGCAACCGACTCAGTTCCTTATTTCACCTCAAGATCAAGATGCTCTACGACAACTTCGATGGCCAAGACCTCAGCACCACCCCAACCCCGCCCCATCGACACCACTCAACAGACCCTACTTACGTGGGCCCCACTTATGACAGAAGACACCCTAAAGACCATGAAAAGCATCCACTCCGGAGCACATTCAGACTCCTGCCACACATCTTCCACAGAGGCGCCACAGCCATCGCACCCGAGCTACACTGGACGATCAACTGCTCCTTTGAGATCGCCACATTTCCCAATGACTAGAAGCACGCCAAAGTCAACCTCCTCCTTTAAGAAACCCTCCAAGGACCCGACAGACCTCAAGAGTTTCAGGCCCATCTCTCTGCTTCCCTTCGCAAAAAGGTCAACGAAAAGGCCGTCAACACCCAGCCAGCACACTTCATCGAAACCAACATCCTAGACACCTCCCAATCCGGATACCGTAGCAAACACAGCACCGAGACCGCCTTCCTCGCCGCCACAGACGACATCTGCACTCTCCTCGACATCCGCACTCTCCTCGACCAAGGCCAAACAGTAGCACTTATCCTCCTGGACCTATCAGCAGCCTTCAACACTGTCTCCCACCGCACACTAGCCACAAGACTCCACTACGCCGGCATCTAAGGAAAGGCCCTAGACTGGATCTGCTCATTCCTCACCGGCAGAACACAGAGAATAAGACTCCTGCTCTTCATCTCAGAACTAACAGAGACCAGATGCGGAGTTACACCAAGTATCCACCCTCAGCCCCACCCTCTTCAACGTCTACATGGCCCCCTTGAAACCATTACCAGAAACAATGGGCTCAACATTGTCTCCTACCCCGATGATACCCTACTCATCCTCTCCTTCACCAAGGAACCAAACTTCACCAGGCACAACTTCCAAGAGGGGATTAAAGTCGTCGCAACCTGGATGAAGAACAGCTACCTAAAACTCAACTCAGAGAAAACAGAAGTCATCATCCTCAGCTCCACCCACTCTATATGGGATGACACCTAGTGGCCCCCTACCCTTGGAAACCCATCCACCCAGACAGACCATGCACGTAACCTCGGTATCACAGTGGACTCATCACTCACTATGAATTGCCAGATCAACGCAGTCTTCTACACATGCTTCAACACCCTCTACATACTACACAAAACATTCAAATGGATACCCTCCGACTCCAGGAAATCAGTCATTCACGCCCTCATCACCAGCAGACCGGACTACGGCAACACCCTCTACACCGGAATCAACAAAAAACTCCTCAGGAAACTCCAGACCACCCAGAATAACGCAGACAGACTAATCCTCGATATCCCAAGGCACAACCACATCAACAAACACCTCCGTGACGTCCACTGCCACCTTGTCGAAAGAAGAATAACTTTCAAGCTGCTCATGCACACATACAAGGCCCTCCATCCACAACATCGGACCTCAATACCTCAACAACTGCCTCTCCTTCCACACACTCAAGAGAACCCTCTGCTCAGTCGATCTCTCCAGCCACCATCCCACACTAATACAGGAACAGAGCTGGTGGAAGGTCCTTTTCCTATCTTGTGGCCAAGACATGGACCGAGCTCCCCCTCCGCCTCCAGCGAAGCCCGACACTGCACTAATTCAGGACCTCAAGACCTGGTTCTTCTAATGACCCCAACGGAGCTGCACATCCCAGGCCCCCAGCGCATTGAGACCCTAAAGAGTGAGTAGTGCGCTTTACAAAACACTGCTTGATTGATTGAGTTTGGAGTTTGGTGAATGGGATACATACTCATAAACTTGGAGAATGTCCTGTCCGCCATCTTACGAATGCATTATAGCTTATGGCACTTTTAATACGGAAAACCAAATATCCTCCATGTTTTGATGGAGTAGCCTGTCTGTCAAACAAATAAGGCACTCTTTTCCTAACAATAGTGCATACTCTTGACATAGCCCTTGCCCTCATCCAAAATCCTTAAAACTAAATATATTTAAATGCCTTTTAAAAATCTACAAACCTTTCTGGGACTTCCTGCAATTCTGGTTTCAAACTTTTGCTTTTGAATATTCTATTTCTCCAGCTATAGGCATGGGCGAAAGCTGTGTACAAAATGCCCTCAAAATTATAAGAAATTGCGCATTATGTGCAATATCAGCTTTGGCATTTTGCCCTACTTTTTTGAGAGTAATGAGTACCAGCACACATTTTTTCCCGCAAAAATGCATTTCATGCAACAACAAAAAAAGCAACACAATTCTGCGTGATGCGAAGGGCAGCTGTTCGCATTCGGTTCATTTGCATCCCTCTAGTGCATTTTGAGCCGAACGAAGTTTCAGTTATGCAACTTGGCCTAATGGTGTAATCTCAGGCATGCTGTTAAACAATTGCGACACAAAATGCCTGAAACTATGCAAAATTATGTGGGTGTAAATGAAATTGTGCCCAAGCTTATAAATGATGAACTTCTGTCATTTCTCACTATTTAATTCAAACTTTAGACCCAAAACCCAGTAGTGTCTTGGGAGGCTGGCAGCCTCTGTGTCATTATGTTTGTTGTATGCTGCTGCTACTAAGAACTTGAGGAAGAGGAGTAAATATTTTCCAACAGAGAGGTCCCTGAGGGAAAGATCAAGTTAGGTCTATATAGAACTCAATAAAACACGCTCCACTTACCGAAAGGCTTAACCTCTTGACTGCCAGGGGGAATGTGCACTCCTGTGCCAGTCTTGCACCCAATATTTACACAGACCTTACACAAACGTTGCACAGGCTCTTCTCCATACATTCGAGCCTCCTGAGCATGAATTCTTTATACATTTCATAAGGCTGTACTTGGTAAACCTTTCATGACGTATAAAGATGTCAATAGGGCAGGCAAGGGGTTAAAATCCATTTTAACTCTTAGATTAATACAGCAAATCACTCAAACCTTCTGTAGCATTGAGCAACTTTACTTGGCCACGTTATGCACGTAGGAAAGGGATAAAAGACTACAGTAAGATTTACATGCAGTTGGGTTGGTTGGGAGGACAACCTTAATCCTAG
The DNA here is from genome assembly GCF_964204655.1 of Triturus cristatus. Taxonomy (NCBI): domain Eukaryota; kingdom Metazoa; phylum Chordata; class Amphibia; order Caudata; family Salamandridae; genus Triturus; species Triturus cristatus. The sequence goes on along the minus strand of NC_140586.1, from coordinate 316,015,324 downwards.
AGCGGAGGCTAGGAATGTACCCAGTGGGTAACAAGCTCCATGACGCAAGGATCTGCTCTGAAGACAGGCCAGTTTGCCTGAATTTACTTCCTCAGATGTTGGTAAGATAGAACATATGGGAGACTGTCTTCGAAGGCCTAGGCCTTCAGCTTGCCAACTAAGACAGCTGCTAGCAGACCCTGCGTAAAACTGATTCTTTAAGTATCTAGAGCCTGCCTCATTTGCTTGGCAGATGAAGAGGGTCAACTTTGGAAAAAATAGTGTATATAACATCACAAAATACATGGTGTTGGCTGCAGAGATCTGCATTCTCCTGTGCGTTATTCTTGTTTAACAGAAGGCCCTTGTCCAGGCATCGAGTGATGGCAACATTTCCGCCCTGGAAAAAACTATTAGTGGAGTTTAACTGTGTGTTTTGGTGCAAAATAATTCCAAGATGGCGTCTTCATGGTCGTTATCTAGAGGTTGCCGGGGGGTTTCAGCAGCTACTCGTGTCTTGGCCTTGTGCATCTAGCACAGCCCTCACCACCCATCACCTTGGTGGTAGAAAGGACAACAGACCACAAACAGAAACCAAATCTAATTTCAGGCCACTGAAGTCAGAAGCCTTTGTGGGGTGCTGGGATAAAACGTGCTTGTAGGGCTCCAGTTGTACCACAGTGCTAGTTTCACTATGGTTCTGGAACTCGTCAAACCCAGTATCACTGCAATCATGGAAGTTGAATAAGTAGGAAAAACATAGCACGACCTTTGACTCTGGACTTCCTAACTAGTTTATTCAGTGTGTTTTTGATGTTTATGTCAGACCTCAGGTGTGTAGTTATACTATACTATACACCCAAACAGAAAACATTTCTTTAAATAATTGATTTAAACAAGATATTTCTTCACATCAGCTTCTTTCAGGCAGAACACAACTCACACTTTACAATCCAAGCACGCCTAGTCATATCACATAGAGTGACCAGGTGTTAATTTAAGAAAGTTCTCTGCCACAGTTTTGGGCAGACTAGTGTCTTAAATAGTTGAAGAGCTGGAGGCGCAGCACTATATTACGACTTTCAACAGTGATAAATGTTTGAATACCACAGGAACCGTATAGGCATGCAATGCATTTGGCAGGAAATATAGCAACACTTGTTGGCATAATAAAACAAACAACAGAAAATAACAGAGCAACACACACAAAACATCATACCAACACAATTAAAACATACCAGGCACATCATAACAATCATAATGTGAATGCAACACAACCACAGTAAAAACCAGGATCACCTTGCTAAAATGCAGTACAAAAGCAAACCACCACATCACTACCTTAACAAACTGCCACGCAACACACATGCACAAACATTCTTGTCACACGTTACACCTCCAGGATTCTGTGCTCATAATATGGTGGTGAAAAGTCTTCATACTGAGCGCTGCTCTAACATAACAAAAGGGCATTAAAGAGCAGCAGTAAAAAAGCACAACTTACCACGTCTTGTTACACCTTCAAGCGGCTCTAGCTTATTATTCAACAGCAAATGCATTCTGGAACTTTTAGTTTCACTGTTAACATAGCATGTGAGGCCTAGGAAATCCTAGCATGACAAGTGCCATCTCCAAACACTGAGCCCACTTGGCGAGAAGGATTTTGCCCCAGAAGCACAGCCCTGCCAAGTGCCTTGCATCTCATGTTAGATTACCATCAAGGTATGAAGTAGCGTGCTACCCATCCACATAAAAGCACTTAAATGCCTTGTCAGGGGTATGATGTACTATAGAAGTGCAATTTCAAATCAATGAAAGATGAATAAGTCCCAACATCACCACTAGGATTGGGATGTGTCAAACTAATGAACTCGCTGAAGTGACAGCATGCTCGATGTTGAGGTTGTGCCCTTCAACCAACCCCGGCTGAGACCTAGCTTGCAGAGACCCAAAGGACCGCCTCTCTCTGATGGTCATGATGTCACACTGACAAATCCGCACAGAGCAGGGACTACTCTGACTCTTTGGGGAGTGGGGGGCAGGAGGGGGCTCAGTGACCCTGTGTCAATGTGTGACATGTAGATTTAAGGTGGAGGTGCAGAGATAGGCCCTGCAACTATTGGTGTGTACCCCGCCAGGGAGACACCTTATATGTCAGCTGCTGCTATTATATGTGGATCATTGAGGTCCCGGAGGTGGGCGGCCTATGGTGGTCTGCTTCCAATGATCACTTCCCAGGGCACTCTGCACGTGTGTTAACACTTTGAGGGAGATTCCCTAAGATTTTGTGTTGCGTTTGTGTCACAAGCGATGCAAAAAGGCGCAAAACCTTTTTTCCTAATTCACTAAATAACGTAAAAGTAATGCAAAGAAGGGCATAGCACTGCTTCGCATTACTTTGCGCCATGGGGGCGTGCCAAGGATGGTGCATGGGCATTCCCATGCAACTACCCAAGGTTTCTCACGCTAAACCCAATTTACCAAATACAGTAGATTGGCTTTAGGGTGAGAAAACTGCGCCCTTTTACACTAGGCACAAGGAAGGAGAAATGCTTTTATTTCTCCTTCCTTTTCCGACTTTGTATGTGTGCTGCACTGTGCAGCACGCATACAAAGTGGGAAAAGCTTTCCCTCGTGTCTGTGCAAAACCTAAGCTAGACTCACACACACACCCTAGTGATATGGCTCTAAGGTTGTGCATGTCGCAGGGCAGCTGTAATCAGCACCGGCGCATGGTAAAGGGGAGGAGAGCCAAGTCTGTGAAAATATAGCGCACTCCTGCTCCCTCCCTGTCGTTCAACGCAGCGCAGCCGCGCGTGAGGGCGCACTGCATTGCGGGAGATTTGGTAAATCTCCCCCTTTGCGCGCACAGTAACAAGTAGAGCACTTGAAGACACTGCACACACTGACACATCAGAAGATATTTGTTTGGGAGCAGGGAGGGATTATGAGTCACGGAGCGCATGTTGGAGGTTTATTTCGTATATCTCCTTCACCTGCATCGGGTGCTTTTAGGAGAAATCATGCGGCCGGATAATGAGCTTAAAAAGGCTGAGTAGTGAATAACTCCATTCTCGAAATGGAAGGAAATGGCCTTAGGATATGAAACACCAATGGTAAACAAGAATGTCCACACAGATACTTTGCTGCAATCACCCACTGCCACAAATCATAGAGAAAAGCTTTCACAATCTATTCCTGCCTTTTCCCTATCAAATGAAAACATTTGGTGAGCTTAGAAAAAGGCACAATACAGGTGGTGACTGCTGTAAAAACACTTATATAGGATTCCTAACACGATGGAGAATTCACTTAGGTGGGCACTGGGCAGACACCCCCACTATACTTAACATCTGAACCTGGCTTTATGACTTTACCTAAATATGCTGGAAAGAAACAACAGATTATAAATCTCGGCAGGGCCCACAATACAGAGACATTTCCCTTTGAAGGAAGCCCCTCGGTCAGAAACAATGCCACCCCATTTGTGATCTAAAGGGCTAGCTGGAAACTTTGGAAACAGGAGACATGGTTTTTAATCCCAGCCTCTCTACTGAGCTAATTTGAGTGGTCTTGGGCAATCACATGTTGAATGTATTCCCCAGTCACCATTTTTTGTCCAAGATTGGGAGCATTTAGAATATTTGCAATCAATTTAGCTGTTAGTAAGCTTGGGGGGGGAAATAAAAAAATCTAGACTGTAAATTGACTCGGGGAAGGGTGGGTAGGCAGCTCCCACTCTCATGGTCTGTTCACCAAAAATGTAATACGATGATAAAGTAACAGCCTTCAGAGGCAGCACTGCACTACAATCTCAGGTCTCCAGCTTTACCAAAGTGTCTGATCTGGGGCAAATCCTACTATTCCTGTGGCTCTGCAACTTGATCTGACAAAACGCGTGCACCTTGAAGGAGGCTTTAAGGAAGAAAGCCATTATTATTATTAAGGGAATTTTGTAAAGCGCTTGGCTACGCTCGGAAGCGTGTCCCCGCGCTGAAACTGAAAAACTCAGAAACAGAAGTGAGGAGTGGGCCCGGTTATCTAGAGAATAGATGTGTTTTTAGTTTCTTCCGAAAGCTAGATTCAGATGGATCCAGGTGAAGGTTAAGAGGTAGAGCATTCCAGCTCTTCGCCACCAAGTAGCGAAAGGATTTTCCTCCCATGCGGGCCCTTCTCACCCTAGGGACCTTTAATAGGCCTCCATGTGAGGAGCGCAAAGCGCGTGATGGTACATACCTGGTGACTAGGTTCTGGAGTGGTGCTGGCGCCTTCCCAGTAAGGATGCGATAACAAGTACAGAGGGCTTTAAATTCAACTCTGCTCCTTACTGGCAGCCAATTGAGGGTCTGAAGGGCAGCTTTGGAGGCCGATCTTTTGGGGAAATTTAAAATGAGGCGGGCTGCCGCATTCTGTAACACCTGAAGGCGATTTATTGCCTTACAGGTTGCTCCCAAGTACAATAGGTTGCCGTAGTCTAGACGCGATGTGACGAGGGCGTGCACCAGCGTTCTACGGGCGGACGTAGGGAGGAGAACTAGGACCTTCCGTAGACTTTTTAAAACGCTAAAACAGACACCCGCCACCCGGTCTATCTGGGGTCCAAAAGACAGGTCAGCATCAAGCCAGACCCCAAGGTTTCTGACTTCCCGACGAGGTGTTGGGACCTCACCTAAGCATGGGGGCCACCACGCCGACGACCAAACAGATGGGTTCCTCCCCACCACAAGCACCTCGGTCTTGTTGCCATTTAATTTAAGGCAATTAGTGGACATCCAGGTTGCGAGATCTTGCATGCAAGCCCTGAAACTGTCCATGGCAAGGCCGGGCGCGCGTGAAAGGGAGATAACCAGCTGCGTGTCATCTGCGTAGGACACAATTTGCAGCCCATGGCCCACAGCAATCGGAGCCACTGGGGAGACAAAGATTAAAAAGGGTGGGGCTCAGGGACAATCCCTGGGGAACGCCCTGGCCCAATCCTATGTCCCTGGAGTAGTGATCACCCTGGAGGACCTGGAAGCTTCTCCCAGTCAGGAACGATTGGATCCATTGGAGTGCAGCTCCAGATATTCCTCCACTGTTCAGACACTGTAGCAAGGTGGTATGAGCTACAGTGTCGAATGCTGCACTCAGATCCAATAGGATGAGGGCCATAGTATGACCCTCATCCACCCCCTGACGTAGGGTCTCCACGGCCATCAGGAGCGCAGATTCCATTGAATGGCGGGGACGGAAGCCAAATTGGGTATCGTGTAGTAAGGCAGCCTTTTCCACGAAATCCATCAATTGCAGATTGACCGTTTTTTCAGCCACTTTGGCCAGGTAAGGTAGAAGGGAAATTGGCCGGAGGTTCTCTAGTTTATCAAAACTGATATTAGGTTTCTTCCTAAGGGGTAGAACCACCGCCTTTTTCCAGTCTTTGGGCACGGTCTTGGTGCTGAAGGACACGTCTAATAGATGTCTAATGTAAGGTTCCAATACCACTAGGCTATCCATGGCATATTCCCAGGACAGCACCCACATCATGTTTTTTATACACATCTTCAGGATCGTTTACCTGCAGGTGGCCACATTCCCTGTTAGCACCTCCAGTGTTGACAATTTCCTGCAGCTGCCTGTGCAGGACCCTCCTGGGCTGCAGCTTCTCCCTTCTAGCAACAAGCAGTCTCCTCTTTCACAGCTCATAGATGGATGAAACAGTGCGAGGTGGACATCCTGTCAGGCCTCTTGGGTGTCCAAGCAGACAGCTAGCTCTGAGTCTCATAAAGGGGGACATTTACAGTCCCACACCGACTGAGTGAAGTCAATGGGACAGCCCACCCAAATGTGGGACACACCTACAACATATGAGGTGGTTGGTCTGGTGGGCCCTCAGGCGATGGTCCAAATTGGAAGGTGGGATGAACTAGATCGCAGTAGGTCAGGCCCATGGTTCAGGTCTGATGTTGCTTGACTACTTTTGGTCCCTGCAGCCTCCTACTTCTGGAGGTTTAAGATGTTCCATCTCTCAGACGACCCTCTCTGAAATACACAATTTTCTTTACAGTGAACGGTTACCAGTGCTTGAAATGGAAAAACAAAAGTGCAGGTACTCTGTACCAGAGTACCTGCTTGTTTCTGAGAAGTGCCGGTACTTTCCAATTAAAAGCATTAGGTCTCTATTGAGAAGTGCCAGTACACTTCCTCTCAAAATAAAAAAGTGCCGGTACTCCGTACCCAGCAGTACAGGTCCATTTAAAGCATTGACGGTTTCCGGTCTAATAATGCACCATGCAACTGTGCTGTTATGCTCTGAAAAAACACGATTTATAATGTTACTCCCTTATAAGGCAAAGTGATATTACACTAAAGGAACACCAGCATGCTGTATTGTCACCCTAGGTTAAGGGACAGGTATGAGCGATGTGGTGTGCTAGTATGCCCTAACAGCACACTGGGGAAATACTAAAAGTTTGACTTGTGCAGTGATGCAGTCCTCTTAGAAAATAGTTGATAAAGCAGGGGGGTGCAGCACTTTCAGAGTTAAGCTGTGATGATCCATTGTGCGATTTGTGCTGACATGATGGTGATGCATCCATGTGCGAGTCTGTCACATACATAAGACACAGCAATGAGGAGTTCTTAATCTCAGTTAAAATATGAGAGGTTACCGTTACCCATGGCAACCAGTAATGCAGTGTGTTGTAACACCCTAATAACACCCGGCCATGACATTGGCATCTGCACTCTCCCCGCGCTGTAGAAGGTAAGTTATGAATTCCTTATCAGGAGTCTCTCCATAAAACAGGGTTGCCACAAATGGCAGCACTGCAGCTAATTAATAAAAACGTAAGGGCAGGGACCCACAGGGGCATATTTACAAGGGCTTATCGCCACCAGAATGTCACTTTTTTAATGTTCTGGTGGCGATAAGCCCTTCGCCTTATTTACAAGGCGGCGTTAGGCAGCGTTAGGCCACTTACCGTGGCTTATCACTGCCTTTTAAATAAGTCCCCTTTTCACGCAGCACTTAGCATGAAAGGGGATGGCAATGGGTGTTGTGGTTGCCGCTCTACCGCAACACCCATTGCTTTCGACGCTGCCCCCTACTTACAAGGGTGGCGTAAATATAGGGCAGCGCCAAACATAAGACCAGGAAATCTTAATCCTGCGAAACGAGAAGACATGATGAATTTCTCCTTGTTTTTGCTGTTTCTCTGTGTGCTACATTGTGCAACACACATAGAAACAGCAAATCACCATTAGTGATTGTTCATGTGCAGGAGGTGTCCCTTCCTTCACATAAATGAATCACTGACATAATATCGATGAAAGCCCATTTTCCGTCCACTGTGGAGTCTCGGGATCTGCCAGAATTCTCCTTTCGCACCAGTAGCGGACATAGCCAATAGAGAGGGGCCGCCGTGGGGAATGCGGTTACAAACGCCGGACAAATCACGATGCCTCAAACAGTCCATCACACCACAGCGGATAATCCAGCCATTTGGGGACGGCGGAAGCACTACTGCGGATAGCGAAAATTGAATCCCGGACACCTCCATTCGGTCCTGACCACTGGGCAAATGGCGGTCTTGGGTCCTTCCACAGCAATTCCGACCGCTGCGGATGGATTCTCAGCTTTTCCAGCAGTGTATCCTGGAATGCGACCGCCACGGTAGGATATTTCAGGCAGTGAATCCTAATCTGACCACCGGTTTTCCCACAGTTCCTGCAGACGGTAATTTTCCGCTACCATGGCGGTCGGAATGCTTTTACGACCGCATTCGTAATCAGCCCCTATATTATAAAATAAAATACTAAAATATTTGCACATTTTTTAACTTACATTGTGCACTCCATTGAGTGCAACAGTAGGAAAATTGTTGAATAGCTTAGGGTTAAAAAGTACTATTCCCACTGCTATTACTGCGACAGTAGAGAAAGTGTTGGATGGCCTAGTGGTTAAAATTACTATTCCCTCTCCAGTGAGTGCAACAGTGGAGAAAGTGTTGGATAGCGGAGGGGAAGAAATTACTATTCCCACTCCAGAGAGTGCAACAGTAGGGAAAGGGTTGGATAGCGGAGGGGTTAAAATTCTTATTCCCACTCCAGAGAGTGCAAGAGTAGGGAAAGTGTTGAATAGCAAAGGGTACAATTTACTATTCCCACTCCAGGGAGTGCAACAGTAAGGAAATTGTTGGATAGCGGAGGGGTAAAAATTCCTATTCCCACTCCAGTGAGTGCAACAGTAGGGAAAATGTTGGATAGCGGAGGGGTAAAAATTACTATTCCCATTTCAGTGAGTGCAACAGGAGGAAAAGTATTGGATAGCAGAGGGGTAAAAATGACTATTTCCACTCCAGATAGTGCAACAGTGGGGAAAGTGTTGGATAGCAGAGGGTTACAATTAATATTTCCCAAAAATTTAAATAAAAATAACAAAGAAACAACATACCAACTACAATACAAAAATTGTTATTAACACAATTATAAAAAACCTAACCATAGAAAGATATTTTAATTTTCAAAAGTACTGACAATTAACTACAAACCTTATTTTATAGAAGTTTAAGAAAACATTTTACAAACAAATAACTTTATTTAACATAAATTAATTTTAATCAATAAAATAGTTATTAATGATTTTTTTTTACTTCACACCATATTCCCCTATAAACGCATAAAAGACTCCTACACAATTTAAACAATTAACATATTTAAAAATTAATTAATTATAATTAACAATTAATAATAAATAAATTACCACAAACACTATCAAATCAAAATCTAAAATAAACACTAATAAATAGAAATTATGAATTACTTTATTCAAAATAAATTAATTCCCACCCTATTCCCCTATACACCCACAACTCACTTCTAAAAAAAACACAATTTACATAATTAATCAATGAATAAAATGTAATAACCAATTAATATTTAATTAATAACAATTTAATTATAAATACTAATCAATCATTTTTTTAAATTACTTTATTATAATTCAATTACTTCCCACCCTATACCCCTATAAACCCACAACCCACTCCTAAAACAAATAACACAATTTACATAATTATTAATCAATTAATTATTTAAATTTGATAACCAATGAATAATTAATTACAAAATTAATTATAAATACTAATAAATGAAAATTATTAATTATTTTACTATTATTAAGTTACTTACCACCCTATGCCCCTATAAACCCAAAACCTGCTTCTAAAAAAAATAACACAATTTACATAATGTTCAATTAATTAATACAAAATATTCACCAATTAATAAAAATTATTATAAATACGAATAAATTAAAATTCTTAATTACTTTATTATAAATAAATTACTTCCCACCCTTCTCCCCTACAAACCCACAACCCGCTACAGAACTAAAATATGCAAAATTTAATTGACATACAATAAATCACTTCTAAAAATTTCGCACATACATTAAAAATAACCGCTATACTTATACAAAAAACATTAGATCACATACTTTTAACATACATACTAAAATACAGAACACTAATATAAATATCGATATTATTAACAATGATATTTTGACAAACGATATTACTGACTTCAATATTACAGAAAACGATATTTCTTACCTTCAAGTCGATGTTCTGGTCACCAATATTCTTGAAGCTGATATTCTGCCACTTCGATACTTCCAACTCGATATTCTGCCACTTCGATATTCCAGACTCAATATTCTGTCTGTGCACTACATAAACAATCATTTAAAAAAATGACAAGTTGCAACTTCTATGTGTGCTGCACAAAGCAGCACACATAGAAGTTACAAATCGCCATTAAAGATTGTTAATGTGCAGGAAAGAACACCTTTCTGCACATGAAACAGTCATTCCCTGCAGCGCAGACACCCTTGCACTATGGTGCAATGGTGCCTGCATTGACGCTAGGCAGCTAGATTTAGCATCAGTGCTAGGGGAAAACACAGGGGTGCGCCGCATTCTTGTGAATATGACGCATCCCTGCATTTTTAAACTGATGGAGTGTGGCGTTAGCAATTTTGGAGCTACACCACGCTCTGCCAGTTTATTGTAAATATGCCCCAAAGTTTTTCCTAGGAGCCCAACGGTTGACCTGATGAATGCCAAGGTTACCGAACACCAACTCCTGCCTAGTCCGGATTACACCTCATGCATTTTTCTTCCACCACACTACACGCCCTGTCTCTGTTGCAAGTTGTTTTCATTCCTGTTTTTGACACAGTTTTCCTCTTTTTATCCTCCCATCTCTTTCTCCATTTACTCTCTTTCATTGTTTTGCTCCGAGTCAGTTTGATGATGAAAAATGAGTTTTGGTGCCCATCATCTACAACCACGGGCATGAATTAAGCAATAGATGAAGGCTCTCTAGGCCAGCACCTGCTCTTTAATTAATACTTCCCTTTCATTTTATGCCCAAATGTGCAAGCTTGGTGGCCCCCCCCTTCCCACCTCACTAGAGACTCCTAATACTTTGGAGGCTAGGTAATCTTGGAGCACACGCACCTCATGCACAGGGAGAGCCTGGCACTAGCACAGTGAATGCATGGATGGTGAGTGCATTGTGGGAGTTCAATGCAGGGACGGAGAGGGGACCCAAATTTTGTCAGACAATCTGGCAGTGCGGGCGGGGTAATGAGCAGTTGCTGAAGCACTGTTTCTTATGTTCCTGGGGGCTGATATTGCAGATCTACTGCAAAACCGTCCCCCATCCTTCCAGCCTCCTAGGGAAACGCCCGATGCCCACTACCGCAAGTACAGCCCTGGTTCAGTGGCTTCATGATAACTGCACTTAAGTTTATAGTTTGCATACTGGGTGCACAGTGTCTATATAGTATGTGCCCGGTTAACCTTCAAGTAATCGTTCTCGTTAAGAACATATTTGGTTTTCACACCTTGCCCTGTCCACGACCACAGCTTCTTCTAGAAGACGTTTTGAATCCTAACACAAGTACTTCAGAAGGTTTGTAGTTATTTTGAGGACTTTTCTTGCGGTTACCACATGCCCCATCTCATAGACTTGTTTCCAAATGAGCCTGGGCTTTCAATTACCAAATCAAAATAGCCCAGGAGGGGACATCTTGGTTCAGTACAATTCAACTAATTGGGCTTGCAAAGTTCAAAATAATGATTAGTGATAGGGGTGCCTGTTAGAAATGGTGGTCTCTAGTTGGCAATGGTTGGCACCTTTGTCCAAATTGGGACACTTCTTCCTAGTCAGGGTGAGGGGAATACACTTCTAAAATAACCCCTGCTCACCCCCTTGGTAGTTTGGCACGAGCCGACAGGCTTATCTCAGAGGCAATGTGTAAAGCATTTGCAAACACACAACTTGGACAGGGGACCGGTTACAAAAAGATTCTGCACCAATCAACAACAATTAAACCAATTATATAAAAAAATTCTGGATCAACCCGTGTGCAAACTCCTGAATGTGCCCCCTGTCCAGTAACACACCCCTATTTCGACCCTAGGGGAACCATACAGACAAACTAGATCAGGGCTGTACCACTCCATACAAACAAATCATTACATATAATCAAAAATCCTCGAGATGAAAAAACATTTTTTTCTTCTTTATTGTTCTGTTCTTTAAAAGTCACAGCCAACGCGTTTCGTCCTGTTACGTAGGACTTCTTCAGGGCTGTAAATTAGAAACATAAATAGAAATAACGTGTACACTACATTGAAATGTACATAACATATATATATATATATATATATACACACATATAAAAACATATATAAAAAACATACATATCAAATGTCAACACAGTCTCTAAACACCACAATGTACACAATCAATAAAAACACTGTAACATATACATATAGCATAGAAAGAAAGACCACACCTTAAAAAAAAACTAACCCGTGTGTACTAAAATAAAGAAAATCATGAATCACAACCTCTACAAAAGGTTGGATAACCAAGCCATATATGCATGTGGCAATACACATAGAGCAGCAGAGGAGAAGGAATAAGAAACGTGATGAGTAAGAAGAAAAAAAGACAAGTAACATAATAGTAATGAAAAGGCACAGAAGATAAAGTCGTCTGTTGGTGATCCACACCGATACCCCTCTAGAAAGTGGGTCCCCATTGATCTCATGATAAAAGGTCACACCATCAGTTGATAGTGTACCTCAATCAATTATAAATAAAAAACAAATGCGACATGACCTCCAGACCTATCCTCATCTTAGAAACATGAAGACAATAGGAACATATAGTGCAACCTCACACCATAAGAAAAATAACTACCTACACCATCTCCAGTGACCCAAATGAAGTGATATGTACCACTAGATCAAGAAGTGCATAACTTGGAAGGTGGTGTCCAACCATTCACTATTCACAATGGACGAGAGAGGAGGTTGGTAATAACCATTTGGGATTATCTTCACACCATACAGACAGCAATCTAAATGGGAGGAAAAGGGATCCCGTATGGAACCAAAGTCACATGATGAACCAAGAAATATCCAACTCTGAGTGTGCACCATGAATAACCTGGAATGCACCAGTGCCTACCTCATATATTTTAGGAACGTACATCCAAGGTTCAAGTCACTTCATACGTCCATCACAGTTCAAAAGTGTGCTAATCACATCTACGGAAACACGTGGTATGATAATCAAGGTATTGAGAGCCAAGTGCTGATAAATTAAGAACAGCACATATTAGACCTGTAAAAGGCAAAAAAGACTAGATAAATACCAATAAACGTCAAGTGACATGTATGGAAATGGTAGTACCCTCCATTCAAAGACCCGATTACGTGTGATCGCGTTCATCAGATAGCAGGGATAAAATATTACATGCCCATCCATAGTGCTTATAATGCATTAGAGAAGACCCATAAGTCGATGAGCAGTTTAGAATAGCGGCAGGCAAACCCGCATGTATGCAAATTATAATAAAATGTCCCACTAATGTGGAGACCAAAGCACTTTATAGGGCGGACATTAAGGTGCCGATTACGATCCGGTAGAAAAATTCCCCGTGCGACTCGTATCCGGTCTTTTTACCGTACGAATCGTACAAGTGCCGTACGAACTGGCAATCACGATTCGCATGGTAAAAAGTCCATACGAACCGCATTTGGAATCATTCCCCACACGTCCTCGGGTCGGAAAATGTGTCCGACACGTCCTCGGACGATTTACCGTACAAACGTGAAAAGTCAAGTCCGACCGAGGAATCACGATCCCACCCGTGCGTCCGAACTCACAACCGTATGGTAAAAACACCGTCCGCACCGAACTCCCATTGCAACCATGGAGATATGTGCCGGCATACACGCCAAACACTCCCCCCAGCACCCATACGTTCGAGTCGCACTCCCCGTTAATGTACACCCCCCCTGTATGTACACCCGTGTACGTGTCGAACCCCCACCCATGTATGTACACCCCAGTACGTTCGAGTCGTACCCCCACCCCTGTACGTGTCGTACCACCGTCTAAGTACACCCCAGTACGTTCGAGTCCTACCCCCACCCCTGTACGTGTCGTACCACCGTCTAAGTACACCCCAGTATGTTCGAGTCGTACCCCTACCCCTGTACGTGTCGTACCACCGTCAATGTACACCCCAGTACGTACGAGTCGTACCCCCACCCCTGTACGTGTCATACCCCCGTGTACCTACACCCCAGTACGTTCGAGTCGTACCCCCACCCCTGTACGTGTCGTACCACCGTGTACCCACACCCCAGTACGTTCGAGTCGTACCCCCACCCCTGTACGTGTTGTACCCCCGTGTACCCACACCCCAGTATGTTCGAGTCATACCCCCACCCCTGTACGTGTCATACCCCCGTGTACCTACACCCCAGTACGTTCGAGTCGTACCCCCACCCCTGTACGTGTCGTACCACCGTCTAAGTACACCCCAGTACGTTCGAGTCCTACCCCCACCCCTGTACGTGTCATACCCCCGTGTACCTACACCCCAGTATGTTTGAGTCGTACCCCCACCCCTGTACATGTCGTACCACCGTCTAAGTACACCCCAGTACGTTCGAGTCGCACCCCCACCCCTGTACGTGTCATACCACCGTCTAAGTACACCCCAGTACGTTCGAGTCCTACCCCCACCCCTGTACGTGTCGTACCACCGTCTAAGTACACCCCAGTACGTTCGAGTTCTACCCCCACCCCTGTACGTGTCGTACCACCGTCTAAGTACACCCCAGTACGTTTGAGTCCTACCCCCACCCCTGTACGTGTCGTACCCCCGTGTACCTACACCCCAGTACGTTCGAGTCGTACCCCCACCCCTGTACGTGTCGTACCACCGTGTACCCACACCCCAGTACGTTCGAGTCGTACCCCCACCCCTGTACATGTCATACCCCCGTGTACCTACACCCCAGTACGTTCGAGTCGTACCCCCACCCCTGTACGTGTCGTACCACCGTCTAAGTACACCCCAGTACGTTCGAGTCGCACCCCCACCCCTGTATGTGTCGTACCACCGTGTACCCACACCCCAGTACGTTCGAGTCGTACCCCCACCCCTGTACGTGTCATACCCCCGTGTACCTACACCCCAGTACGTTCGAGTCGTACCCCCACCCCTGTACGTGTCATACCCCTGTGTACCTACACCCCAGTACGTTTGTGTCGCACCCCCACCCCTGTACGTGTCGTACCACCGTCTAAGTACACCCCAGTACGTTCGAGTCCTACCCCCACCCCTGTACGTGTCGTACCACCGTCTAAGTACACCCCAGTACGTTCGAGTCCTACCCCCACCCCTGTACGTGTCATACCCCCATGTACCTACACCCCAGTACGTTTGTGTCGCACCCCCACCCCTGTACGTGTCGTACCACCGTCTAAGTACACCCCAGTACGTTCGAGTCCTACCCCCACCCCTGTATGTGTCATACCCCCGTGTACCTACACCCCAGTACGTTCAAGTCGCACCCCCATCCCTGTACGTGTCGTACCACCATCTAAGTACACCCCAGTACGTTCGAGTCCTACCCCCACCCCTGTACGTGTCGTACCACCGTCTAAGTACACCCCAGTACGTTCGAGTCCTACCCCTACCCCTGTACGTGTCGTACCACCGTCAATGTACACCCCAGTACGTACGAGTCGTACCCCCACCCCTGTACGTGTCATACCCCCGTGTACCTACACCCCAGTACGTTCGAGTCGTACCCCCACCCCTGTACGTGTCGTACCACCGTGTACCCACACCCCAGTACGTTCGAGTCGTACCCCCACCCCTGTACGTGTTGTACCCCCGTGTACCCACACCCCAGTATGTTCGAGTCATACCCCCACCCCTGTACGTGTCATACCCCCGTGTACCTACACCCCAGTACGTTCGAGTCGTACCCCCACCCCTGTACGTGTCGTACCACCGTCTAAGTACACCCCAGTACGTTCGAGTCCTACCCCCACCCCTGTACGTGTCATACCCCCGTGTACCTACACCCCAGTATGTTTGAGTCGTACCCCCACCCCTGTACATGTCGTACCACCGTCTAAGTACACCCCAGTACGTTCGAGTCGCACCCCCACCCCTGTACGTGTCATACCACCGTCTAAGTACACCCCAGTACGTTCGAGTCCTACCCCCACCCCTGTACGTGTCGTACCACCGTCTAAGTACACCCCAGTACGTTCGAGTTCTACCCCCACCCCTGTACGTGTCGTACCACCGTCTAAGTACACCCCAGTACGTTTGAGTCCTACCCCCACCCCTGTACGTGTTGTACCCTCGTGTACCTACACCCCAGTACGTTCGAGTCGTACCCCCACCCCTGTACGTGTCGTACCACCGTGTACCCACACCCCAGTACGTTCGAGTCGTACCCCCACCCCTGTACATGTCATACCCCCGTGTACCTACACCCCAGTACGTTCGAGTCGTACCCCCACCCCTGTACGTGTCGTACCACCGTCTAAGTACACCCCAGTACGTTCGAGTCGCACCCCCACCCCTGTATGTGTCGTACCACCGTGTACCCACACCCCAGTACGTTCGAGTCGTACCCCCACCCCTGTACCTGTCATACCCCCGTGTACCTACACCCCAGTACGTTCGAGTCGTACCCCCACCCCTGTACGTGTCATACCCCTGTGTACCTACACCCCAGTACGTTTGTGTCGCACCCCCACCCCTGTACGTGTCGTACCACCGTCTAAGTACACCCCAGTACGTTTGAGTCCTACCCCCACCCCTGTACGTGTCGTACCACCGTCTAAGTACACCCCAGTACGTTCGAGTCCTACCCCCACCCCTGTACGTGTCATACCCCCATGTACCTACACCCCAGTACGTTTGTGTCGCACCCCCACCCCTGTACGTGTCGTACCACCGTCTAAGTACACCCCAGTACGTTCGAGTCCTACCCCCACCCCTGTATGTGTCATACCCCCGTGTACCTACACCCCAGTACGTTCAAGTCGCACCCCCATCCCTGTACGTGTCGTACCACCATCTAAGTACACCCCAGTACGTTCGAGTCCTACCCCCACCCCTGTACGTGTCGTACCACCGTCTAAGTACACCCCAGTACGTTCGAGTCCTACCCCCACCCCTGTACGTGTCATACCCCTGTGTACCTACACCCCAGTACGTTTGTGTCGCACCCCCACCCCTGTACGTGTCGTACCACCGTCTAAGTACACCCCAGTACGTTCGAGTCCTACCCCCACCCCTGTACGTGTCATACCCCCGTGTACCTACACCCCAGTACGTTCGAGTCCTACCCCCACCCCTGTACGTGTCGTACCACCGTCTAAGTACACCCCAGTACGTTCGAGTCCTACCCCCACCCCTGTACGTGTCGTATCCCCGTGTACCTACACCCCAGTACGTTCGAGTCGTACCCCCACCCCTGTACGTGTCGTACCACCGTCTATGTACACCCCAGTACGTTCCAGTCGCACCCCCACCACAACCTCCTAAGTACGGAGCGCACCCCATGCCCCAACATCACAACCGCATGTACGAGTCGTGCCAAGCCACACACAAGGACAGCACCGTACAACCAAATGGCCCATCTACACCCCGTACACACGCTCAAAACGCACGTACACAACCAGGACAAAACAAAGCAACACAAGAATACACTATTCGAATGGCACAAAGCCACTAAACATGGCCAACAAACACTAAAAAAACACATACACTGACCTGCAACTGCCAAATACAAACAGAGGCCCTAAACACCACCACTCCTTATAACACACCCACCCAAAGTTCAAACACAGCCACACCCACCAATGGACCAATAAAAAGGGCCCACACACACAAACCATGAGCCTTTGCAACAGACTCACTGCTGCCAGACACCACAGACAACTTACAGCACCTTACTACAAGCTTCACCACACCTTACACTTGCACATCTCCACACAACCACCTTCACAAACACACCCTCATCACATTCACACACACACCTGCACAACCACACCCACACACCCACAACCAACCACACACCCCCCCCCACCATCCACACCCCCTCCCCACCATCCACACCCACACCCCTCACCATGCCCACTACCAAGAATCCAAAGTTCAGTAACCGAGAGTTGGAGGTTCTTGTCGATGAAATCCTCAGAGTCGAGCCACAGCTCTTTGGAACATTGGTCAGAAACACCAGCATGGCAGCAAAAACAGCCATGTGGCAGACCATCATCGATGCTGTGAATGCTGTTGGGGACACCAGAAGGACCAGACAGGAATGCCAGAACAGGTGGTACGATCTGCGGAGGAGGGTCCGAGCCAAGATGCAGGAGGAACACAACCAGGCCAACGCCACTGGAGGAGGGCCCTCCCGCAGACCCGTACACTACCAGCCCTGGGAGGAGAGGGTGATGGCCATACTGTCGGTGGAGGCAGTCGAAGGATTAGAAGGACTCCGAGACCCGGGTGAGCACACAAACAACGCACCTCACATGGGGGGAACGGCATCCACAACCAAAATCACTAACAGGCACGCAACCACCCCAAGCCATCGCATGACTCAACCACACTCCATGAACACGCACATGCCACTGCTGCCACCATGCCCCATGCACCCAGCTGGACAATGTCAAGTCACAGGCCACAGAAGACACCAACACATGACACGGTAACCCGGATGGCGGGAGGCTGGGCCCCAAAAATCACATAGTGCACCTCCGAAGCAGACAACAATGCCCTCTGCCCATATGGCCTAGGTCACAGCCAGACAAACAGTGTGTCCCAACACAGGAATGACTTGCCAGCAAATGGCGGACGCCTTGCATCAACACATGGGGGTGAAGGCACTGTTTTGCACATGACAGCAGCTGATGAACAGCCAACATTGTGAAAGAGTGGCAGCACACACCACCACAGCAGCAGCGCAGAGACACACACTACACCCAAAGGGTGCCTGGAGATCAGAAACAAACTCACATCAACAAGCCAAGGGCCACTCAAAGATCTGCTAACAGTGTGTGCCCAGGAAGCTGGGCTGAGGTGACAGAGGGTGACACACAGAGGGAGGGAGAGGGGGACAGAGAGGGAGGGAGAGGGGGACAGAGAGGGAGCGAGACACAGGGAGAGCAAATCAGCCGTGTGGCGTGTGCGAATGTCTGCTCGTCAGCAGGTAGACTGCGTGCATGTAGACAAGGGTGGCCAGTCCCAGAACCCCCCCTCTTCCCCATGGCAAAACACAGGGCCATGTCACAACCTGTTCACGAGCACAACGACAGCTACCTGGATCATATAAGTGTGTGGATCCACTCCATGTGCACATGTACAGTGCTACACGGAAGGCGCCAATGCATGGCTCGCCACACCTGCCCACTCCACTGCTGACTGCAGTCACACTTGACGCATCAAGTAAGACCGTGCCACACATAGTTAAAGGGGCCAAAGTGGTGCCCAAGGGACACACCCATGGACAAGTGCACTGTGAGTGGAATGCAAGACAGATCCCAATTCCAAGAGGAAATGTCCCAACTTTGAAACTGATGAAACATGGATGTTGCATGGACCAAAATTAACATTGTCTCTCTCACACACAGGTCAACGTCGTGGTTCACCCCCCAACACTGGGGGGGGAAGACTCACAGGACCCGGATCTGCGGGAGCCCGATCCCACCGGCAGCGACCACCCTCACCACGCTGTGGACGACCCCGACCGACCTGGCCCCTCTGGTGTCCAACCACCTGCAGCACCTGCGTCAGGTACAACTGTGCCAACCACCACCCCCACTCCTGCCACATCCCAGGAGACACCCAGGATCCCTGCCCCAACACCACAATGCAGCCAGGCTGGCCAGGAGGGACACGGCGTCCCGGGCACCCAGGAGGAGGCAGGCGACAACGCCAATGCCACCCCTCAGAGGTCCCGGAGACCCGATGTACCCACAAGGGCAGGCCAGGTGCAAGTGGGCAGGGGTGGTGGGAGTGGAGGACGGCGGAGGCGCGAGCCTGACCAGTTGGCTGGGGAACCGGTATTTGCCCATGTCCGAAACATCATGGACACATACCGGCAGGACACCACGGGCATGGCCCAGGTTGTGTCCACCCTCAATGAGATCAAGGGGACCCTCGATGAGATAAAGACCCAGCAGGCCCAGCAACATGCGGAGCAACATGCCTGTCTACTGCGACACCAACGGAGGATGGAGGACAGACAGGCTGAGCAAGTGACGGCGTTCCAGGGGATTCACGATACACTCCGTCGGATGGCCGACAACATGGCCGACCCTCCCTGTGCCAGAAGGCGGAGAACATCACCACCCACAGGGAGGGATCAGGAGGAGGAGGAGGAAACATCCGATGGAGCATCCCAGACGTCGTCACGGCCTGCTTCTGAGGGTCCCCGCAGGAGGGCGGGTCGTCCACGGAAAAGACCGTGAGGGTCGGCGCAACATCACCATCTCCCAGGACACCTGGCCTGGCACCTGGCCCACTGGACCAACAGCATCACAGCATCAAGAGACATTCTCTGCCACATGGCCCTGCTGGTCACTGTCTGACCAATGTTGACAAAGACTGTGGCATGGACTATGAGGATTTCCAATGGCAAGGGCACCAACTCCCCTACTGAACTTTGGATTCCAAACTCCCGGAAAGCCCCTCACTTTGTCCCCCCCCCGCCCCCCCCAATAATAAATCACATTATGAAGAGTAGATGCCTGCTGGTTGCATTATTACCTAACATGTGTCTTGTAAAGTCTAAACATGCCTGAGTCATCTTTTGTCTTCAACCATCCACACCCTGGGGCCTGAGTCTGGCACAGGACACATGGGTCACAGTGTATTAGGCAAGACAGACATGGAGCACCATACACACCCGTGATGGGCCCAACCAGCTGAGGGGGTGGCCGCACAACCGTGCTGACAGACACATTGAGTACAGCAACAGACATGCGCAGAGGTCAGGGATCATGTTGAGTGTCCTGGGGGGCACCCAGGTATGTGTAGACAGGTGGCAGAACCATGTCCTGCAAGCTTCAGTCCGGTGGATGCAGAGAATGGGGGCCTGGCCAACGTTGGATGCATGGGGATGGCACATGTCACAATACCTACACAGTCATGGACATCATGCCCAATACACAGTCTCAGCCCACACACACAGCTTGCAGCTTGCTACTCGACACATTGACACATAGCCACAATCAGGGAATACCATGCCAGACATGCTGGATGCACCGTGGCAACACACCAGCATTGACTGAGAAGAGGCACCTTGGAGGCATAGGGACACCTTTATTAGTCATGTGTTCGGGAGTGCAGAGGCAACTTGAAGTACACATGAACACATCTTGTGGAGTAACATGTGGGTCCAACACTGGCACCCCCCTTCTGCAGCACAAATGCGTGTTAGCCATGGAACTGGCACACAAGCGTCGGCTAACAGCTAAACACCCACAGCTGCTCACGGAGAGCCTGCCATACACCATAGATCCGCTGATGTGGAAGTCCCACACCATGTCAAGCCAATGCTAACCGTATGTGTCCGAGGGCAGTGTCACACACATTGATGCCATCATCACAATCCACTATCCCATCACTGATGACTGTCAACCAGTCAGACCATCTATTCAGGTGTACCCAGCTGCATGTCGTGTCCCATGCTGATGCTACATGGCTGCAGAGGAACCAAACATCGACAGGGGCTGTGTGCATACATCGTGAACAACTGCCACACCCAATACACCCTTGATGCATCCCTTACCCTATGGAGACTTCAAAACGTGTCCGTGCCTGTAACGCTGAGTCAGCCCACGATGACGTGTCCATGAGGAATAGCTGTGCCACAACAATGCAACCAGCAGACGGCATGCGCAAGTACCTGGGCAAGAGAGACACACAAGAAGTCAGCCACAAAAAGCACAGCCACTTGCATGTGCATGTACTCGACACATGTTAGGATGACAACATGCTAGGTCACAATTATGACTGGGGAAATACAACCATCACTGGCACCATCACTCCAGTGACGCACCCACACACACCTCTGACTCACGTGCCATACATGCAGGTGGACACACACATCACAACACATGCCACACGGGACCAAATGCGTGCACACACAGACACAGGTACTCACCACTAAGCAAAGAAGTCGCGTATGAGCCGAGTCCGGATGTCCTCCTGCGGCTCTACATCCTCCACATCACTAGCCCCATTGCCAAGGCCTTCGTCCTCCACGGGTGGATGGTCCTCGTCATGTTGATCTAGGATGAGTGGCACAGCTTTCTCAACTGCCATGTTGTGCAGCATACAGCAGACCATGAAGATTTTGCAGACCTTCGCAGGGGCATATGGGAGGGCGCCGCCGGTCTTGTGGCGGCACCGAAAGCGGCTCTTCAGCATGCCAAACGTCCTCTCTATCACTCGCCTTGTCCGGCCATGGGCGGTGTTGTAGCGGAGCTGGGCCGGAGTGATGGGGTTGCGGAGAGGTGTGAGCAGCCATGGCATGTTGGGATAGCCAGCGTCCCCTACATGGGAAGCACATGGACATTGTTAGAACTGGTGAAGCGGTCGTGCTGGTAGGCATTGCAAAATACAGGACAGACAGACTGTACCCACCAACAACACATGCTCTTTCGTTGCGCAGCTGCATCATCATTTCAGGCATCCTGCTACACCTCATGATGTAGGCATCGTGTGCTGATCCTGGAAAACGAGCACAGACATGTGAAATCAACATGTTGGACTGACACACCACAAGGGCATTGATTGAGTGGTAGTGCTTCCGATTGCGGTACGCTACCTCCCGTGCGTGTGGTGGTACCAAAGCTACATGTGTCCCATCTATGGACCCAATGACATGGGGCATCCCTCCCAGGGCATAGAATCCACGCTTGACCGCAGTCAACTGTTCAGGGGTTGGGAACTTGATGAAGTCATCCAGGTGAATCAACATGGCCTCTAAGAAATCATGCAGCACACGGCAGAACATGCTCTGGGACATGCCACCAACCTGAGCTATGGTATATTGAAAGGTACCCGTGGCAAGAAAATGTAGGGCTGCCATTACCTTCAGCTGGGGTGTCAGTGCCGTAGGATACCTGTGCTGCGGTTGCAGGTGTGGTGCCAGTCTCGCAGTCAACTCCAGAATCAACCGTCGTGGGAAGCGGTAGCACCGGATCCGATCATTCTCCTGCATGTCAGCCAAGTCCGGCATTGCTCGGGGAAGAGGCGGCGCTCTGCAGTAATTTGGAAGTGACAAGGAAGAGTGAGTGCACCACAACAACAAATCATTTGTACTGAGCACATGTTAATCAGTCAATACACATATGCTACATAGGGACTCAGGTCTGTGCTACATGCCCAGGACAGGTATGGCTGCCAGGTGACACTCCTACCAATGCCCAGCTACACACGGAGATTGAGAACCTCCCCATGCCATGCCATGGGAATAGCTGTGTCCCAGTGCAAGTGAACAGCCAGACGCAACACAGGAGTGACATACGCCCACACATCAGCAGAAGTAGGATGCCGATTGCAGAGACTGGCCGCGGAACACTAGAGCCACAGGTCACATGACATTACACTAGGACAGCCCACACACCTTGCCATGAAGGTGCACATGTCATGACTCAGCACACAATCATTGTGAGGATGCAGACATGTCCTTGTCACGCTACTCCGTGTCCCATGCATACATGTGCACCTCACATCCGATACCACATGTGGCATGGTGTGCGGAACAGTGTGCCATGTCAATCTACACACAGACACATGTTGGTTGCTGCAACAGCTGCTGCTTTTGAGGGTGCTCCAACATCAACCTGATGGGAAGCCCCCACACATACATGACATAGTCACATTGTGCACCGTGGGTAGTGACAAGGCAGGTGTGGTAACCCCTGTACCGGGCATCAGGGGACACTTCCGTGTGTTGGTGTCCGTGCCATGCCAGTGACGCTCACCCCAAGGGTGCAGTACGACATGCACACATGTCAAAGGAGTCAAGGGCATGCCTGGCACACATTGCACCGTCACACAGTACACCTGTACACATCTCATCATACATCTGGTGCATTCTCCACTCAGGAGTAATGTGCCACATCACAGCCTGTCACACCTGTGCCCCACACATGTAGTACTGCCCAGACAATGCCTTGATGTCCATCCATGGACAGGTATGTCCGCCCTATTCCTACCTGTGTGCCGCCTATCACCACTGTGATGTGTAAAAACCGCCGTACTGCTGCTAAGAGGGCCTGTGTACGTTCCCAAATCACTATGGGAGTGCTGCCGTATGTGTACCCATCGTGATGGCGAGCGTACAGGCATTTGTACGGTCCGTACCACTACGAGTACGCATACGCGAGGACACCCATAGTGATAGGGCCGTACGCACGCATTTACGCTCACTATCACTTTGGGTGTACACGCGTATGCGTACTCGTAGTGGTACGGGCCGTACACACGCCTGTACGCTCACTATCACTAGGGGTGTCCTCGCGTATGCGTACTCGTTGTGGTACGGGCCGTACACACACATGTACGCTCACTATCACTAGGGGTGTCCTCGCGTATGCGTACTCGTAGTGGTAAGGGCCGTACACACGCATGTACGCTCACTATCACTAGGGGTGTCCTCGCGTATGCGTACTGGTTGTGGTACGGGCCGTACACACGCATGTACGCTCACTATCACTACGAGTACGCATACGCGAGCAGACCCATACTGATAGTGAGCGTAGATGCGTGTGTACGGCCCGTACCACTACGAGTACGCATACACGAGGACACCCATAATGATAGTGAACGTAGGCACGCGTGTAGGGGCCGTTTCAATGCATTTGGGGTGCCCTAGGGCCCCGAAACGCACCGTACCTGTGTGTGACGCTGAAAATTCCATAGGGGACAAGTATTAAGGCCTACATGCATGCTGGTTGTCATGGAGACCAAGTTCAAATTTCGAAATTGTTCTGGAAGGTGCACAGCAGATGTCAGTTGGAATACTTCTACTTTGTTGCAATGTGTTTGTGGGGCTGACATCATGCAGGAGAATGGAACCGATAGAGAACCCACAGACTGCTAGGTTTGAAGGGATTGGAGGAAACATAGGATGCAAATGTGAGTGACCAATCACTCTGTACTCCTGTGCATGAGATGGGCGAGCAAGGCAGATATAAGGCAGCCAGGTCCCATGAGGGAGCACTTGCCTGCACATCTCTGTACTCCACGACCCAGCTGCTGCTACTGATTCCCTGGAACCATGTCAAGGGCTGTGGAGAGGTCACAGCCATTCACCCTGGAGGAGAACATGGCTTTGGTGGATGTGATCCTCCCACGGTACCCCATACTGTATGGGCGACCAGGTTATCAGGTGAGTGCAGTGTCCACTGCCACAGACTGGGTCCCTTTTTTGTGACTGTGATTTCTGCCATTGTGTCCAGGTGTGACACACATGCCATGTACTGTAGGGGGGGTCCCAAGGGGGGGGAATGCCTGATGTCTCCCAGCAGTGCCCTGAGACAGGTGGGGTGGGGGCCTATCACTCCCAGCAGTGCCCTGAGACAGGAGGGGTGGGTGCAGAGTCCTCCCAGCAGTGCCCTGAGACAGGTGGGGTGGGGGCCTATCACTCCCAGCAGTGCCCTGAGACAGGTGGGGTGGGGGCCTATCACTCCCAGCAGTGCCCTGAGACAGGTGGGGTGGGGGCCTATCACTCCCAGCAGTGCCCTGAGACAGGAGGGGTGGGTGCAGAGTCCTCCCAGCAGTGCCCTGAGACAGGTGGGGTGGGGGCCTATCACTCCCAGCAGTGCCCTGAGACAGGTGGGGTGGGGGCCTATCACTCCCAGCAGTGCCCTGAGACAGGAGGGGTGGGGGCCTATCACTCCCAGCAGTGCCCTGAGACAGGATGGGTGGGTGCAGAGTCCTCCCAGCAGTGCCCTGAGACAGGAGGGGTGGGTGTGATGCACAGTGTGAGCCTGGATCATTGATTGTGTAGTTGCCCTCAGTCCACCTGTTCCTTTCAATGGCATGTACTGCTTTTGGCCTTCCCCCAGAGGATCATGTCCCTATGACAAAGGTGCAATGCGTTGGATGCATACTAGGCCTTGTTGTAAACAGCGAATGTGTTCTAATCTGTGTCCCTGTGACATGTGCCAGGTGTATTGATGTAGTGTCACTTGTCCATCCTCACAGGTAGACGCCTCTGCCAAGGAGCAGATATGGCTGGACGCCGTCAGCGCCGTGAGGAGTGAGGAAGGTCGGAGGCGGCGCATGTCCCAGGTGAGGAAACGCTGGCAGGATATCCGGTGCTGGACGCGGAGGATCGCACGGGTCCTGCTGGGGGACTCACCTGAGAGCCACAAGAACCGCGGGCGCCGCCATCTCTCCCACATCCAGAAACGTGTGCTGGCGGTGGTCTTTCCTGACTTGGACAGGCGTCTACAGGAGATGCAGCAGCCGGAAGGGGGTAGGTACATGTGTGTGTTTGTTGTGTTTCACCAGCATTTGTAAGTGCAATGTTCCATGGATACACTTCCAGGGTTTATGGTCCTGTGCTGATCCTATCCCCCACAGACTTGCTGTGCTCTCCTGCCTCCCTTCCCCTCCTTGCAATGTGTTCCCTGGTCTGTGTGTAGTCGCTCCATCACAAGGTCATGTAGCCTGACACCTTCTACAAGTGTACAATGCCTGCAGCATAATTTGTGGGGGTGGTGTGTAACAGGATTTGGGACCTTACCTGTGCCCTGTACAGTTCTGGACTTGTGGGTTCCATGTCAGTTGGCACTAATGCTGAGTCCAGACATGGGAGTTAGTCTCTCAAGTGTGAGGCCTTACAGTACGCATGTCCTATGTGGTGGCCTGTGACATGATGTGCATGAGTGTGCGTTACGCATAGTGCAGGGATGTTAGCGTGTGTTGCAGTCATTCCCATTCAGGAGCATGGAGTTGTGTGGCCACTACTGTCCCCAGGGGCATTTTTTCCTAGGTATCATGTGTGTAATCCGAATATGTTGACAATCTCTGTGTCTACAGCATAGGTTGTGCTCTGTGCCATTGTCCCCTGGCACCATGTATATTGACGTGCGATGTATTACAAGTGTCCACTGTCCAGCCTGACCTGATTTTCCAAGTACATACTCACGGTGGCCATTGCCTGTGTGTCTTGTAGCAATCATCTGATGATGCCCATTTGTACATGATTCTTTGGACAGGCGCACCTTGGGTATTTGGTGTGCAACCTTGATTAGTTGCATCCCATGTGTATTTCACCCAGACTAAGAGATGTACGTGCTTCATGTGTCTCCATAGATTTGTCTCATGTAGGGGGTGGGTGGTGCGGGCATGGCCGACATGTCAAGACCTGTCATCTCCTTGCTAGGACTGGCCAGTGTGTGATGTTTTCCTGGACATACACTCAAGGTGCAGTGTGCCAGTCAGGGTGGGCATGTTATCAGTATTACCTATGCTGCATGTGCCTCTTGTTCCTGCCTATGGTCCCTGCTCATCCCTATTTGCTGCCACGCTGTGTGGTGCTGATGCAGTGCTGGATTGTCCCCAGGGCCTTGCTCCTCAGTCAAAATTCCATATCATCTCATTTGCTAGTATGTCATGCTCTCCATAGTTATTCCATGGCATGGTGGGTAGAGGAACTGTGTCTTGCATGCCCTACATATGTACCTTGTTTTGTAGATGTAACTCTTCCTTTGTATCAGGCTATGCACTGTAACCTACGTAGGTTTGACTCATGTGACATATGTATACAGGTGTATGATTACTTTCTGTCTCTTCACCCTGCCCACAGCATCGTCGGGGGACACGGAGGGAGACATGGACACAGACGGCGCGGAGGGACGGAGCACCAGTGCCAGCGGTGACATCGGGGATGGCACTTCGAGTGGGACTGAGGCGGTGGAGAGTGAACCCGGGGACCTGTCGACTGACACAACAGAGTATGAAGCCGACGGGTCCGAGGAGGATCACTCCGAGTGGGCGGTGGCTGCACCACCATCTGACAGCAGCCCTACATCTGGCACCGCCCCCTCCATTGCCATCAGCCGCCTCCCACGTGCTCGTGTCCCTTCCCAGCGTGCCCGGTCCCCACATGTCTCCTTCCTGCCAGGCACCGCACCCCCTGCCCCTGTCTCCACTGCTGCCGCCAATGCTGAGTCTGTGGACATCCAGCGGCAGTTGCAGATTGGTCAGACTGCGATCCTTAATGTCCTCCATGGCCACAGCAAGGTCCTCAACAACATGGAGGCATACTTGGAGGGCATTCATTCATCGCAGGCTGACCAACGCAACTTGCTGAGGTCCATAGACTCCACACTGACTGCAGCAGTGGGTCTCCTGCAGCGCTACGTCCCACCCCCTACCCCTGCTCCTTCCACAATTCCCACTCCCATGCCTGTCCCACATACACCCAGACATAAGCATGCACACACCACAACAGACACAGGCACCACACCAGCAGGGAAGGTCCGCCGCACACCTCCTGACACGCACACACAGGGTGCAGTAGGCACACCCACTGGGTCGGGGGGCAAACGTGTGACACGCAGCCAGAGTGGGAGTCCGCATTCCACCCAATCCACTCCCTCCAAATCCCCTCCCCTCAGCTCTCCTGGCCACATCTCCCCCAAAGACTCCTTCATGGCCGCTCTGTCCCTGAGCCCCACAGTGACGCCACCACGCAAGCGGTCAAGGAAGTCCTCGGTCAGGGTGCTTGAGTCCCCCCCCTGTCCACATCCTCCCCCAGTGGCGCTGCGACCCATCCCTCTGACCCCCCCCTCCTTGGGGCCTGTGGTTCCTTCGGGTGCAGGGGAGTCCCTGGAGGACCTTGCCAAGGTGTGCAGTGAGATCCTAGAATCCACCTTTGGCCCTGCCCCACCCCCTGTGGTGGAGTCCTCCATCCCTGCACCCAATTCACCTACCCTTTGCCCTCCTGTCCCTGCGGTGCCTGTTCCTTCCCCCCCACATGATACCCTCACCCCTGTGGAAGACGACGACTCGTAACTGTGCAGGCAAGCTAGGGGACACGCATCCCACTGTGTCCCCCATCCAGCTCGGACTCCTGGACTGCCCTATGGCCTTTGTTATGATGGGACTTACGTCATACTAGTTTTTTGCTCATGCTGAATAAAGCTATTTATTTTTTGCCCTTGGAACACTCCTGCATTGCTGTTGGTGGGGCTGCTACATGGTTGTGGGTGTTGGTCATGTGTTGGGTGTGTGGGAAATGTAGTGGTGTGCTGCTCATAGGGGGGACCCTGGGATCAGTGTGCCTCACACGGTGTTAGCTACCTTTCTCCATTCATGTAAGCAGTTGCTGCATGTTGCAATTGTCCCAAGGTGTTTTCCTTCCTCTGTGTACCCTGACTTCTTCCCTGCAGGGTGTTCCCAATATTTAGTGCAGAGCTGTGAGTACATTAACTGGGTGTGTGACGGACTCCTTCACCTTGGCACATGCATGCTGAGCCATTCTCCAGCTGCATCATTCGTGGCATCCTTGGTAGTCATTGTACTTGTGTATGTGGACTATTGACATGACTTCATGTGTAAATGTTTTGTTTTTGGCCCTATGCATGCGTATACTTCCATCCTCGCACACATGTGGTACATGTACTGCAGGGTCTTTGTGCACCTGACTGACATTTGTGGGCATGGTATATGTGACTACTCCACCCTTTGCGTTCCAAGGGCACTGCTGGGAGGACTCTGCACCCACCCCTCCTGTCTCAGGGCAATGCTGCGAGGACTCTGCACCCACCCCTCCTGTCTCAGGGCACTGCTGGGAGGACTCTGCACCCACCCCTCCTGTCTCAGGGCACTGCTGGGAGTGATAGGCCCCCACCCCTCCTGTGTCTGGGCACTGCTGGGAGGACTCTGCACCCACCCCTCCTGTGTCAGGGCACTGCTGGGAGGACTCTGCACCCACCCCTCCTGTCTCAGGGCACTGCTGGGAGTGATAGGCCCCCACCCCTCCTGTCTCAGGGCACTGCTGGGAGGACTCTGCACCCACCCCTCCTGTCTCAGGGCACTGCTGGGAGTGATATGCCCCCACCCCTCCTGCCTCAGGGCAATGCTGGGAGGACTCTGCACCCACCCCTCCTGTCTCAGGGCACTGCTGGGAGGACTCTGCACCCACCCCTCCTGTGTCAGGGCACTGCTGGGAGGACTCTGCACCCATCCCTCCTGTCTCAGGGCACTGCTGGGAGGACTCTGCACCCACCCCTCCTGTCTCAGGGCACTGCTGGGAGGACTCTGCACCCACCCCTCCTGTCTCAGGGCACTGCTGGGAGTGATAGGCCCCCACCCCTCCTGTGTCTGGGCACTGCTGGGAGGACTCTGCACCCACCCCTACTGTCTCAGGGCACTGCTAGGAGGACTCTGCACCCACCCCTCCTGTCTCAGGGCACTGCTGGTAGTGATAGGCCCCCACCCCTCCTGTCTCAGGGCACTGCTGGGAGGACTCTGCACCCACCCCTCCTGTGTCAGGGCACTGCTGGGAGGACTCTGCACCCACCCCTCCTGTCTCAGGGCACTGCTGGGAGTGATAGGCCCCCACCCCTCCTGTCTCAGGGCACTGCTGGGAGGACTCTGCACCCACCCCTCCTGTCTCAGGGCACTGCTGGGAGTGATATGCCCCCACCCCTCCTGTCTCAGGGCAATGCTGGGAGGACTCTGCACCCACCCCTCCTGTCTCAGGGCACTGCTGGGAGGACTCTGCACCCACCCCTCCTGTGTCAGGGCACTGCTGGGAGGACTCTGCACCCACCCCTCCTGTCTCAGGGCACTGCTGGGAGGACTCTGCAGCCACCCCTCCTGTCTCAGGGCAATGCTGGGAGGACTCTGCACCCACCTCTCCAATTTCACAATATGTACGCTCATGACATGCACGGATGTGGGTACGCTCCATGCATTCGAGGTGAGGGTAGGGGTCGTACTTACACTGTTGGGGTGGGGGTACGCTCCATACGTACGCGGGTGTGGGTACGGGTCGTACTTACACTGTTGGGGTGGGGGGAAGCTCCATACGTACGCGGGTGTGGGTACGGGTCGTACTTACACTGTTGGGGTGGGGGTACGCTCCATACGTACGCGGGTGTGGGTACGGGTCGTACTTGCACTGTTGGGGTGGGGGTACGCTCCATGCATTCGAGGTGAGGGTACGGGTCGTACTTACACTGTTGGGGTGGGGGTACGCTCCATGCATTCGAGGTGAGGGTAGGGGTCGTACTTACACTGTTGGGGTGGGGGTACGCTCCATGCATTCGAGGTGAGGGTACGTACTTACGCTGTTGGGGTGGGGGTACGCTCCATACGTACGCGGCTGAGGGTACGTGTCGTACTTACACTGTTGGGGTGGGGGTACGCTCCATACGTACGTGGGTGTGGGTACGGGTCGTACTTACACTGTTGGGGTGAGTGTACGCTCCATGCATTCGAGGTGTGGGTACGGGTCGTACTTACACTGTTGGGGTCAGGGTACGCCCCATACGTACGCGGCTGAGGGTACGTGTCGTACTTACACTGTTGGGGTGGGGGTACGCTCCACACGTACGCGGGTGTGGGTACGGGTCGTACTTACACTGTTGGGGTGAGTGTACGCTCCATGCATTCGAGGTGTGGGTACGGGTCGTACTTACACTTTTGGGGTGGGGTTACGCTCCATACGTACGCGGCTGAGGGTACGTGTCGTACTTACACTGTTGGGGTGGGGGTACGCTCCATGCATACGGGGTGGGGGTACGGGTCGTACATGTCCGTCCCCACGCTATGTGATGCTTGTGCGGCCCGTACCCAGGCCTTTGCCACGTGGGTATGAGCCGTCCCGCCATTGTTGGGGTGACGTTGGTGTGGGCGTGGTACGACTCGTACCCACGCTCTTCAGGCGTGGGTACGGGACGTACCTGTCTGGTTGTGTTGCGGGTTCGCGTCGTGACGGACTTCCGTTGTGGCGGTCGCTGGCTTAGCTGGACACGCCCCCACCCCCTCGTAGTGACCAGGGCCTGGGAGTCAGGTATGTCCAGGGCATGTGTGCTGTGTGACTTTGGAGGGGGGTTTGTGGCCTGCCCTGGTCCTGCCCCCCCACCCGCCCCCCCCTTTCCCCCCTCCCTTAGTTGTTCTGACCTTCTGCGGTGTCTGCGTCGGAACCTGTAGAGGAGGTCGACTGCTATGAGGGCCGGGATGACACGTAGGTTCGGGTCCATGTCTGTCCGTCGCGTACGGGTCCTCCTTGTTCGCGTCGTCCTGTGTGTCCGTCACGTACTGGTCCTCCTTGTTCGCGTCGTCCTGTGTGTCCGTCGCGTACTGGTCCTCCTTGTTCGAGTCGTCCTGTGTGTCCGTCGCGTACTGGTGGTCCTTGTTCGCGTCGTCCTGAGTTCCCGGCAGTTTTTGGCAGCCGGAAAATATTCACCGTGCGGGATGACGTCGGTGCGAATCGTAATTCCTGGTTCATGAATGGCAGGCTGCGAGCGTCCCGACGTCAGGTCGGCGCTTTCCCGGATCGCATTTGTATGTTTATTTTGTTCGGTCGGGGTTTTTTACGATTCGTACGGAAATGGTGTTCCCGTGCGAATCGTAATTCCATGTTTGTATTTTTGTACGACCGGGTACGCGTCGGACGGAGAATATGCTCCGTCCGACGGTTCGTACCCGGTTTTTACAGGATCGTAATCGGCACCTAAATAGTAAATGCTCCTTAAATCCCAATCGGGTGAAAAGCAATAATACGATAAACATGATACTAATCCACATATCGCCAACATACGGTATCATAGTCTCTTCCACTGATACTGGGACCTTAACGCAACATGTTGTGTTTCATAAATCACGGGCGCTACTTAATCTCCGCTCCCCAGGAGGGATAACGCCAAGCTCGCCACAATGTCCTCCACCTAAAACCCCCCATTCTTACCTCATACTCGTTGTCCAGCCCGGCATCAGAAAATGTTTCGGTGCCACTCCCGCCTGTAGATCGCTATTCCAGCCAATTCACGGCATTTCTAAAGACAAACGTATGAACGTCATCAGGACGTGCATACAATCCCGCACACGGCGGGCAATTGGATTAAAGGGGAAAACCACAGCGCCATCTTAGAGTAGGGTTAAAGGCACTCCCAGTGCCTTGATTCTATGTAACAAATATAATGTATCTCGATATAATGTCCATGAGATTTTATATAAAAAATTACTAATCCTAACAGGGACCCCGTAATCAATAAAAAAGTTTATAAGTCCCAAATTGTTCCACAGGTACAAATAATTGAAATGCCGGTAATGGCCAATCAGGCCTGTTATATATAGAAGGCACTGATATTTCATATAGAAACTACAAGTTTGCACATTAAAACAAACCGCGATGCCTGGTTCAAGTTGAATTGATCCTAACCTGTGAATGGCCCATAAACATGACCTCCTCTGTAGCCATTCAAAAGGTAAACCAGTGCTCTATAGATACCACTGGAGCAACGGGCGCCATCTTAGAAGGTGGTCCGAATCGACCAAACATTAGTGTGGAATTGCAAATACCATGGATCTCACTGGCCAAATGCATGTTCCCCTACTTAATCCTAAGCATACTCCAAAAACACAATGTTGCCATCTCATTTTATTTTGTTTTACTTTCAGATGGTGCCTAATTAATTCATTCCCCCATCAATTGGTTCTGTATATATTAACCTTATAGAAACATCTTAGTTTCAGTATTAACAAATTGGGTCCATATATTTAAGAGGCACTAACATTTTATATAGAGACCTCACGATTATATGTTCAATCACGCAACGAATCCTGAATCATGGTCCAATTTTACTGAGTCAATAATGACCCATATAATACCTATTGACGTAGCCTCTTAGACATTCACCCAAACAATATACAGGTGCCTTGTGGATACCACTAGAGCAACGAGCACCAACTTCAAAGGTGGTCAACCTCAACCAGACATCCATAATATGGGCATATTGCATGTTCCCTCTACATCCTAAACATATTATAAACAAGCATTTACAATGCAATGGTCTCGGCATTGTTAAAGTTAGAGCTATTGGCATTGCTCATGACATTATTTTTGTTTATGTTGTTGTTTTTAAAAGATTTAAAGAAACGGCATTGTTATTTACAATGTCAATAGCTTAATCACTCTCAAATGCTCCTGCAAGGGAAACGCTTTGCGTGCTCTTGCACTCCCCTCCCCTACCCCTCCCACTTGTAGCGCGAGGCGCGCGCTTGTTTAAACTAACGATGTGTATATTCACAAAGCGCTTACAGGCTGTGAAGTCAAAGAGCTATGAACACCCACCTCTGCGGCCCCCTTCTCTTCCTAAATCCATTGTTTATTTTTTTGCAGGTTGATATAGCGCAACCTCTACCCGAAGGTATTGGAGCGCTTTAAATGACCACCAGTTACCTTACCTTACCATTAGGCATTGTTACAAGCCTGGAGACGGCCGCGGAGTGAAGACGCGCTTGCCTAACCCCCGGAGCAATTTGATTTCACGACTCTTGCTAGTGCCTTGGATTCGCAATCATCTCCTTTTGGTCACCGGGGCATATTTATTGAAACCAAGTGTGAAGATTACGTTTGGAGACGCATACCCCTATGTTGGATTCATTAAAGGAACCACAGACCTCACTTTTAATTGATGGGTTGCCCAGCCCAGTCCTGATGAAGATCCGCCAGGCCGAGGAACCAAACGCCCTTTTGGCCACAAGTCGGATCGAAACGTCGACGCCCAATTAAACCTAACCTGGACCCCCTTTTCTGGTCTTTTCACGTGCCACCCTAGAATTGATTTCTAGTGAGAACTGATATAACAATCTTGTGTGCATATAATTGGGCCAGGTTACCCAAGGACGGTGATTTACAACCGGTCCCCCCTGTTTTTGCCTTGACATATTGATTTTTTTTTATATATTTCTGTTGAAGTATCTCTCTTCATCACTTCACTCTTGAGCACTCTGTTTCACTGCACGTCTCCCTCTGGAGCAACCTTTCTCAAATTGCCAATTGTATTATGTACTGTCTGGTTTTCACCAAAATTGCTTTAAATAAATATATGGTGATCCAGATTATGGTCGTTTGTTGCACTTTTTATGTTGAGTACTCTACTCTATAATATGTTAAATCATAATCCTTGATTGATTCATTTGAAATATAGGTTCAGGACCATTGTCTTTTGTACCTTACACAAGACACATTAATTTTTTATAAACACGGGAAGATTACGATATCACAGGGTGCTGAACCAAGGCCGACACTCGAACCCTGTGCGTCAGCTCCAAAGTCGGCTGCTCTAGCCCTAAGTCTACGCCCTCTGTTTGACTTATAGGACCCACTGACCTGCCTCTTGACCTCGACCACTTAGGAGACTTTGAAGGCGAATTTTTTTAAGTTCTCGTGCGCCCTGATCCATGCGTGAGCAGCTCGCCGAGTTCATGTTTTTCGCTGTGCCTTCTAAGACTTGTAGCCCTACTTTGAACTCATTCTTACAGGAGAATTATAAATCCGAACCTGTAACAAAAATACAATCTGGGTAGGATTAACTACCCTCGCAAGGACCAAGGAAACTACACGACCCATCATGCATCTGAGCTCACACTCATCATGTAAGCAGAACGCATTGCCCCGAACAGTCAGAGGTTGTTAACTTTAATCTCCCCCCTCACAAGTACTCCCAAACGTTCCCTTCCCACCACAGCCGCACCACAATCACTATGTCTGCCAACTTCAGTGCTGAAAGGAGGTGCAGTAAAGGGGTAAGCTCAAAGATGCTAGATCTGCTGGAGAGAACAGAACCAATGTATAGTGTATGCTAACATTGTGAATACAATCCTCGAGACAAATAAAAGCTAAGATAATACAATTATAGAGCATTTATTTCCCCCCTCCCCCGCCCCTTTCATGGTATCATCTAGATTGCTGATGAACAGTGGAGGGAGTGAGTAGAATGTCCTTCACATTAGCAGCCTCAGAAGGATTTTAGGCTGTGTCACCTGCAGGACTATTTTTATCGACCTCGGAAAGATGACATGCCTAATTTGAATTATGATATTTATTATCTCCTAGGCCACTCGAATGACGCAGAAAGGGAGGACCAAACTAGGAGGCAAAAAAGGAAACTATGCAGTATAATGAGGCACTTTTTTATAGTATTGCTTCATTATTTTGTGGTTTTTTATACTTGCTAACACTTGCTGGCCAAAGATTTGACCTCATTGGTACCAGTTTAACAACCAAATACGGTCATAAACAACTGAAGGATGGATAACGAGTCAACCTTTGCGGGAGGCATTCTATTGTGCGGAAACAGGGGTCGCCACATATTTAGTAACGTTTGATGCGATTCAGCTAGACGCATTGTTTGGTTAAAATCTGCAGATACAGCAGTGGATGGATCAAGTGGCAAATGGGGCAAATCTATAATTATGTGGAAAACGCTGCGGCTGCAGAATCGCATAATTCAAGTGGCCCTGATTATATAGATCTCGGAAGGATAACAGGTTGAGTTTCACATATGGCTGTAAATATATCGACCTCGTAAGGATTGCGGCCTATATCTGCCCAATCATGACAGCCTGGGTTTAACGGTACTCTTTGCAGTAGGGTCCCAACACACTGAGCTGCCTTTAGAGGGGTGACCTATAGCGCCTTGCCCATCACACGAGGGCACTGTGGGAGGTGCCAAGACTTGAAGGTTCGCCACCGCAGCGCCTCATGAATAAGGCACATCCTCCCGGCCTGGCAGAGTCTGGCGGCTCTTAAATTGCATCAGAAGCTTGTTAGCAAACAATAGAGCGCACAAGGGGCCGGGAGGGGCCGCGGGGGTTGGAAATGGCGCTGTAATTGGATAGGGCGGATGCACTGTACTTAATGGTAGGGGGGAGGATCCGTGTCAAGCATCGGTACTGTGCCATAGCTGAGAGCTCCGCAAGGCTAACTGCAGGGGAAGAAGAGTGCACCTGTGGCACCCCACACACTCACCTCGCACTCCCAGCTGGACCCGTGCGGACCCGGGAGTGCCAGGGCACCGCGCCCACTCTTCAGCGGATCCTTCGTTCTCCACCCGCTGCAGCTGAGGGTGCAGTGCACAGAGGAGCCAAGGGCGCATAAGGAGCGGCGCAGCAGGGACGGACCCTTGGACCTCCTTTCTGCAGCTTTGCCAGCACCGAGGACATCCTGGGGTACGGGGGACCCCAACAGTGCGGCTCCAGTGCAGGAGGATGCAGTCTTCCAAGATAAGGCTTAATATTGGAGCTTAGACCGTTCCCGGGGAATCCGGAACTTTGCACCGGGAGTTAAAGTGGTTTGCGCAAGATCACACGGTTGGTGTCAAGTGGAGAAACCAGGATTTAAACGTGTTATGGTTTGTGACCTGAGTTGGAAACGTAAACATCAGAGCACACCTCACCACAAGCTCCAGGTTGCGAGGATAGGGCAGCGAGAGCAATGAACACCGCCGCCTTTCTCCGAGGCGAAGCAGAAATGCCTCGGAGAAGCGCAGCGGCGGTTTCGGATTCGGGGGCGTGTTTTTCTTTTCTCTCCTCTTGCCATTGGCTGGAGGAGAGAAAAACACACCCAGCGAAAAGTAGCGAAAAAACACGCCCCCGAATCCGAAAAGGACGGGGCTTGTTTTGCGAGACAAAGACTCTTCTCCAATGGCTGGCCAGCATTTAAGAGGCCAGCCAATGGAGAAGAGGAGAGAAGAGGGGCGGGTTCAAGCCCCTCTTCTCCAAAACATAAAATCTCGGAGCGAGACTGCGCAAGCGCAGCCTTCGAGCCGAGACCTAAAAAGGGCGTGGCTAAAAAGTGGAAAGAAGAGCACGGAACACGCCCCCGAATCTGAAAAAGACGGAGCCTATTTGGAGGGACGGCTCTCTCCTCCAATGGCTGGCCTCCGTTTAGGAAGCCAGCCAATGGAGGAGAGCCAAAAAGAGAGGCGGGCTAAATAGCCACTCTAAGCATCATAAGATCTCCGGACTTCCGGTTCTGCCTTCGGCAGACCGGACGGTCCCTCGACATAAAAACCAATATGCGAGATACACAATTATACCAACTCATTTCCTTTTTATCGTTCAGCGGTGTCAAATTAATTGCACCAACTATTGGGTTCATATATGTAAACCTGATAAGAAAATCTAAGAGGATGAACTTCCCAAACTTCCAATTGCAACAATGGTGCTTTAAAACCAACAACCACCTACAGTAGCTCCTATCTCATATCAACTGATATTCTCCTATGGGGCTTTACAAACAAACAGCACCTACAGTAGCTCCTATCTCGAGTCAACTGATAGCCTCCTATAGTGTAACAATGAACTGACCAGCTAAATACACACGAAACAAGACAGAGCATATACAAGGGCAATATCACCCATACCCCTAAGAATGTATACCTATATATGTGGTACCTCGTCCTAAACGGTGTTGATCATGAAAATTCAGTCAGTGATAAAAAGTTAAAAATAGTATTAAAAAGAGCAAATGAGAATTAGTTGGAAGGGGAAATTGTACTATGCATTGATCATAGTTGCATATTAAGATATGCAGGTCGACTTTCATATTGTGATTCCAACCCTCCACCCTAATTCGCAAATATTTGTGAACACCTTGATTCTTATGAACAACATGTACCACCATCAGATTACATACATGAAACAATTACTCAGTGAAGAATCACCAAACTGCTTCACAAGTGATAATGCATTTTGTCATCTGTGTTGTGCCCCATTTGTATACATTTCAATCGACAAATCCAGATAGCCTCTCTTCGGCATAGAGCCAATTCACGATTACCACCCCGTGGATGGATCGGGATATGGTCAATCCCATGAAACCATAACCTACAGTTATCACCATGAGGTTCCCTCATGTGGTAAGTCATAGGATATTTCATATCATTTTTGTTCATGGCTCGTACATGTTCTTGTATACGCAGCTTGAGCGGTCTCACTGTACTGCCACATATATCTTTTCACAATCACAGCCCAAAATGTAAATCACATATTCCATATTACATATTCCTTACTTATATTATACAGGAACAGTTTAGTCTTAATCCTCCCCAGTGGGCACATATTGCAGTTCGAACATGTGAAAAAACCTTTTGGAGCCGGAGGAAGCCAGGTTTCATTCACTGAACTTCTGGTATAGCTTGGGCAGAGTAAATTTCGGAGAGTCTTGCCCCTATGGAACGTGACTTTAGGTGTAACAGAAATGTGT
This sequence comes from Triturus cristatus, assembly GCF_964204655.1. Classification (NCBI taxonomy): domain Eukaryota; kingdom Metazoa; phylum Chordata; class Amphibia; order Caudata; family Salamandridae; genus Triturus; species Triturus cristatus. The sequence continues at coordinate 315,976,706 of NC_140586.1, read as the reverse complement.
TCCTTTAGGCGCCTTGAGACCCTCCGGGTGAGTAGCGCGCTATATACATTTCTTGATTGATTGATTGATTACATCATTGAGGAGACCCCAATGTTTCCTTAAGATGTTAAATAATCCTGCACTGTTGTTGGTGTACTGTGTAACAAAGGCCACATGTGAGCTTTTATCCTGTTCCAGACTCCTGTTCGTTTTCTTAACCACAGTGCTAGTTCTATTGACCTTTTGGATTCTTAAATCAGCTTTTCTCAAGGTCTCATCATCGTAACCCCATTGTTTAAATCTATTTTTAACTTCACTGATGTTGTCTCTTAACGTATTTCGACTGACCCAAGTAATTTCCCCAAATGGAATGTTCCTAATCACTGATTTGGGGTGAGAGCTAGTAGAGTGCAGTGTGCTATTGCATGATGTGGACTTGCGAAAGATGGTACTCTGTATTGAAATATTTTCAATATAAAACAGGAGATGTAGAAATTAAGTGTGTAAAGCATTTGCACATAACCAACAGTAATACAGTGAAAACACTACTAAAGGACACCACCCCAGTTTAGAAAAATATCCAATACTTTTATGTATCCAAAATGTTAGAAATGGGATTTCTGGTTGGCTAAGGCTTGCGCCAAAGTCAGGCAGAAACCACCACTCTAGTCAGGGCAAGGAAGTTACTCACTCACTAATGACACTAGAGAACCTCTGGCCCTTTCCCAGCGGTCTGCTTCCTCTGCAAGTTCAAATGGACAAAAAGAGTTATACCTCAACAGGTGTTGGCGCAACCCTGGAGAACAACTACTGAGCATCTGCTCTTTGATAATCATATTTAGTACTCCATCCAAATCCTGCTCCGGGTTAAACACCAACCAGTCCACCAGTGCATCATGACATTCCTCCACAGCCTCCTCCCAAGACTGGTGAGACAGCTTCTTACTGCCCCTGAACTTCAACCTACATTCCTCCTCTCGGGAACAAGGTACCACACTCGGGGGACTGGGACTCTCTGTACTGCACTTTATATCGCTGCCCCCCCTGGACTCCACCCTCACTGGGGAATCCAGAAAACTACCACTATACTCAGGGGACAAGGAAAGGGATGAGGCGCTATCTCCTACGCTGGACCCAGCAAGGGACTCCCTACCTACGGGGTCCTCACTCTCTACTGGAGTCCAGGTACTGTCATCTTCTTCTAAATCTTCAGGGCTCCCCACGGACCCACCACCCTCCAGGTGTGAGGCCCGGGCCCTTTCTTCCTCACTGCGCTCACGTTCCCATTCATCTGCTTGCCATCCAATCATGTAGTTCCTCAATTCGTACACAGTGTCTGACTCGCTCACCCCTATGTTTCTCTCTCTACAGAACCTTTCCAACTCCTGCATACCGTAATAAACTAGATCACTGAGATCAAAAGCAGGCTCCATTCTGGCAGACGTTCTAGAGAAAAGATCACACAGGGAACCTAGGGGTCTGAGCTTAACAGGAGTACACACTTCACAAAAAGACTCAGCAAGCTCTCTAACCCAGAGAACTCACACTCACTTGCCTAGTGCCACACACCATTCATCCACACACAACCCTCCCTTCGGACTGGTAAGGCAGTTTCTACCACCCCTGATTCCTCAACCTGACCACCACGTGACACAGGTACCAACTCTGGGCGCAGGGCGGGGGACAAATGTACAGGACACTATTACGCTGCCACCACTGGATCCCACCCTCTGGTGAATCCAGAAAACACAATGCACTAAGGGGGATGATCTACCCTCCCGAGCTAGGGACACCTAACTCACAGTGCACAAAAACACATTTCCAAGGAAATGACAATTAAAAACAATTTTAAAACAATAATCCCTATACCATGTGATTTATCTAAATGCAGAGTTTTGTAGTGCGGCCAGTTGCCGCTGCGGTACAGCGCAAACGCAAGTCCAAATCCCACCGCTGATCACCAACGTTAGAAATGGGATTTCTGGTTGGCTAAGGCTTGCGCCAAAGTCAGGCAGAAACCACCACTCTAGTCAGGGCAAGGAAGTTACACGCCAAAGATAACCCCTGCTCACCCCCTTGGTAGCTTGGCACGAGCAGACAGGCTTATCCCTGAGGCGATGTGTAAAGCGTTTGCGCACGCACCCAGCAACAACACCCAAGTCACCAGTAAAAATCAAAAAAGTTCAGGGGTGAACCTGCCAGAAGGGCCAAGTCCAACACAAAACAAGACCAAAACGACAAAAATCCAACATACAGTACTTTAAAAATATGCACTTTGCAAGAATACTTGAAAAACACAATTCCTTGAAGTCGGTAGCTCTGTCCGGTGCTACAGCGGTGCTGCAGACAACAGAATCCAACAGTTCCGTCTGACCGCATCAGTCAGGAGTGTAAACAGACTTATAAACAGTACCTTTTGTGTTGCTGACATGTTGGTGCGGGCCAGTCGTGGCAACCATCGCGGTTCTGGTGTGAAGCGGAGCGGTGTGGCGTGCGGTGCCCTTAAGTTGCGGTGTAGGCTGCGGCTTGGTGACGGTCATCCAGCGGCTTCGTGAGACCAGGGCTGCGGTGCGGAGTGAAGGCGGTGCTCGTTGCGGTGCTGACCGATCATGGTGTAGGCGACAGCCGGTTGCGGGAAGCTGGCGTTGGTCGGTCCAGGCTGCGCTGTGGGACGGGGTGGTGCATCGTGTGACTTATGAGCAATGCCCCTAAGCCACAACGTAGTCACGGAGGTCACGGTCAGTGTGCAGCGACGGCGGCAGTGAGACCAGGGCGGCGAAGTGAAGCAAGGCGGTGCGGAGTGCGGTGCTCACAGGTGACGGTGCAAGCAGCAGCTCGGTGGCGGCGGCAGCATTCGTCGTCATTGGTGAGACCAGGGTTGTGGTGTGAGATGCGGCGGTGCCTCTGCGGTGCCTTCAGGACACAAAGCCAGCAATGGAGTCGGTGATGGAGTCGGTTGCATTTCCCTTCACTGTGGCAACTGAAACAGCGGTTCCAGAAGCAGTACCCAGAGGTTGGTGAAGTCTTTACAGTCTCTGAGACTTCAGAACAGGAGGCAATCTCTAATTCAAGCCCTTGGAGATATTCAGCACAAGTAATGAAAGTTCATTCCAGTCCTTTCATTGCCCAAGGCAGAAGCAGCAACTGCAGGCCAACCAACAAAGCAACAACACAGCGAAGTGGCAGTACTCCTCCTGGCAGCTCTTCCAGCTCTTCTTCTTGGCAGGTTCCTTGATTCCAGTGAGTTCTAATATTTATAGTCAAAATTCCTTTGTTCACTCAGGCAGAGAGTGTCTGTGCTTAGTGCAAACCAATTTGGTCCTCTCTGGCCCAGCTTCCCACCAGGAGGTGGAGACAGCATTGTCCAAGGCAGACAGGGCCTGTTCAGGTGCAAGGGAAATCTTCTCCCCCCCACTCTAAATGCAGGTGCTAGTGAAAACTCCTCCCACTACTCTGAATGCAGACCAGGCCTATTTGGGCGATAGTGAAATCTCCTCCCGCCACTCTGGATGCAGCCCAGGTCTATTCAGACCAGCCCTGACTCATTCCGGAAAGGCAGGACTCACATCAAACCCCGCTCCCCAGGTGGTTGTCTGAGAGAATGCACATCCCCAGCCCCTGTCACTCCAAAGCCAGACAGTCAATACACAAAACAGCAGAGGCACACAGGATGGCTAAGCAAGAAAATACTCACTTTCTAAAAGTGGTATTTTCAACCACAATATAAAAATCATCTTTAGTAAAAGATACATTTGTATATTCTGAATTCAGGCATACTCGACTCCATCTTTACATCCTGTTCCAGTGGGAAGTTATATTTCTAGGATGCTCTAAATTAATTTTTACAATTCTATCCTAAGGGACAGATAGCCTTTCAATAGTGAAAAACAAAATTGCCAGTATTTTACTATCAGGACATCCCACACACCTCAGGACATATCCTACCTTTCACATGGACTGCACCCTGCCCACAAGGCTACCTTGGGCCTACCTTAGGGGGTGACTCACATGTAAGAAAAGGGAAGGTTATGGCCTGGCAAGTGGCTGCACTTGCCAGGTCGATATGGCAGTTTCAAACTGCATGCAAACACTGCAGGGGTAGGTCCAAGTTACATTTACAGGCTGCTCATGTGAGTGGCACAATCAGTGCTGCAGGCCCACTAGCTGCATTTGATTTACAGGCCCTGGGCACATACAGCGCATTGTAGTAGGGACTTACCAGTAAATCAAACAAGCCAATCATGGAAACACCAATACATAACAATATTTACCCTGGCGAGCATATGTACTTTAGCACTGAATAGCAGTCGTAAAGTGCCAAGAGTCCTAAAACCAAGAAAAACAGGGTCCAAAACAGGAGGGCAAAAAGTCTGGGGGTAAACCTGCTGAAAAAGCCAAGTCTAACAGTGCCTACGAGTGGAAATGGTTGCATCCAAATAACATTAACTCAGTTGAAAAAGAGTACCATTTCCCTATCCAGAACCATGCTGGAGAACGGCGAAACCACAGCCCTCATCCTCCTAGATCTCTCGGCCGCCTTCGACATCGTCTGGCACCACACCCTATGCACACTCCTCCAAAACACAGGGATCCGCAACAAAGCCCTAGACTGGATCACCTCCTTTCTCACCGGCAGAACCCAGAGAGTCCGCCTCCCTCCATTCCGGTCCGAAGCCACCAAGATCACCTGCGGCGTACCCCAAGGATCATCCCTCAGCCCAACTCTTTTCAATGTCTACATGACACCGCTCACCAACATCGTCCGATCGCACAACCTCAACATAGTCTCTTATGCCGACGACACCCAGCTGATCCTCTCCCTCACCAAGGACCCCTCCACCGCCAAAACCAACTTCCACAAAGGAATGAAGGCCGTCGCCGAATGGATGAAGAACAGTCGCCTGAAACTGAACTCAGACAAGACAGAGGTCCTCATCCTCGGCTCCTTCCCCTCCGCCTGGGAAGACTCCTGGTGGCTGGCCTCGCTGGGTGCTGCGCCGACACCCACCGACCACGCACGCAACCTGGGGTTCATCCTGGACTCATCCCTGTCTATGACACAGCAAGTCAATGCCGCCTCCTCCTCCTGCTTCAACACCCTCCGCATGCTTCGCAAGATCTACAGATAGATCCCCACTGGAACCAGAAGGACGGTCACCCAGGCCCTCGTCAGCAGCAGGCTGGACTACGGCAACGCCCTCTACGCAGGAACCAGGGCCAAACTCCAGAAAAGACTCCAACGCATACAGAACACATCCGCACGCCTCGTCCTCGGCATCCTCCGCCACAGCCACATCACTGCCCACCTGAGAGACCTGCACTGGCTCCCCGTCAACAAGAGGATCACCTTCAAACTCCTCACCCATGCACACAAAGCACTCCACGACACCGGACCAACATACCTCTACAAATGACTCACCTTCTACACTCCCAACCACCGGCTCCACTCCGCTGACCTTGCCCTCGCCACCTTTCCACGGATCCACCGAACGACCACTGGTGGCAGATCTTTCTCTCACCTTGCCGCCAAGACATGGAACACCCTCCACATCCACCTGCGACAGACCCAGGACCTGCTGACCTTCAGGAGACTACTCAAGACCCGGCTGTTCGAGCAGTAGCAGCTCCCCCCCCCTTTAGCGCCTTGAGACCCTGATGGGTGAGTAGTGCGCTCTACAAATGCTTGATTGATTGCACCACATAAATAAGCATTGGCAAAACCAATGAGTATAGCCTCTGCAAAATGGTGCAATGGTTACATATTTTTTTATTGCAAGCATACGCTCAAAAATAAAGAGGAGGAAAAAGAAAAGACACTGCCACCTAAATGTGGTCACAGTATGCATGCAATACCCATTTTAAATGTAAAAAGTCTTCATTAATATAACCATTTTAATATATAATGTTTTTAAATAAAGAGCCTTTTAGTTGTACTATGCATTTTTTTATTATTATTATTTGTGAAGGAGACAAGAATAAATCACCATCTAACCAGGCACCCGACGTGCAGTCAAAATAAATAGCCAGTATTTAACATATTATGAAAATATAAATGAAATGAAAAGCACAGTTTGAACCAGCTTAGTCAGTGAAGAAAATGAGCTATTTTAGGTGGATGTGAACAATGTGCACAGACTTAGTGCAGTAACTCATAGTGAAGGAAGCCAGTGGATAAAATGAAATGACCCATTGTCCATGGTATATGATGCGACAGGTGGAGGCAAAATGTGAATGACAATTAAACATGACCATAAAAACCCATCAATGTATGCTTATCGTGAGCGATCTATCTGAAAAAACAACTAAAGCTGTCTCATGGCCAAACCTAAAAAGGGGGCAATTTCCAAATTATTCTCTTTAAATTGTCACACTATTGTAGCGTGCTGTTGCTTTATAGCTAGGTTATGCTATCACTTTCTGAGAGGTGGCTTGCTTTACAACCGTCAGCTTCGGCCATGTAGAGTTTAAATCCACTAAAACAATAATACATTTCTTTTGCCTCATGCCATTGAGTGGTCTCAGAATGCCCAGTCTCACTTCATCCCATGCTTTCTTGGGCAAACGTCTCACTATCATGGGTTGTTCTCTGGTTTTATACACCTTATCACTTAAACAGCAATCAATGCACTCCCTCACCTCTCTTTCTACTTCCTTATCCATTGCTGGCCACCAATAGCAGGATCACAAATGCTCCTTTTACCGGGAAATTTCCTGATGACCCACATGCACTATGCTCCCCAATTTCCTCCTCACCGATTCTGGATGAATTAACCTTGTTCCTCTGAACACCATTCCATTATCACTTGAAAACTCCTTTTGGACACTCAAATATGGTTTAACTCCATCCTCCAATAATATTTTCTCTCCATAACCTTTCTCCAACTTCATCATCGCACTTTGCAAAATCTTATCACCAATGCCTAATTCGAGCCAGTGTTTTCCGGTGCTCTGCACTGGCACATAATTGGTTTCCGGTGCTTGGCACCGGCACTTAATTGTCAACACCCCACTAATGACAGTCTGCCACATGGTGGCACTGCTCATGATATTTAGAGATGAGCAGAACAATAGTTGTTTATGAATACAATATATATTAAAAATAACTAATACCTGCCTCCCCAGCAAGTCCTTCCAGGACCTGGAATAATCTGAACTTCTGCACTTGCAGGCAATGGAGATGGTTAGTAGTTGTTTTGGTACCGTCATTGGCAGCGATGACAAGGGGAATTGGTGGTGCAAGCTGCAGTGGCCTCCTGGTCACAACCCTAGCATTTAGTACTTTTACAAAGTACTGCTTATCACCATCTACCTCATTTCTCCACTCCTCCTTTCCAATGATTCCCTCACTCACAACACACACCTTTTCATCACCCATAAAATCATCCCCATACTCTATTCCTCTGCACTAACCATTCTGGACAAACAGTCAGTTATAACATTGCTCTTCCCTGCAACATGCACTACCTGAAAATCATATTCCTGTAACGTCACTACAAATTTTGCTATCCTGCTCAACACATTATCTATGCTCTTTTCCATAAAAACCTCCTTTAACGGCTCATGATCCATCTTTACTGTAAACTTCCTACCCCATAGAAAATTCTTCAATTTCCTCACTTCCCAAACAATGGCGAGAGCCTCCCTCTCAGTAACAGAACATCTAACTTCCGCTGATCTCAAAGCACGCAAAATGAATGCCACTGCTCTCTCATTTCCCTGATGTCTTTGAATGATTGTTGCACCCAAACTTTTCAAGCTCGCGCCCATGCATGTTATATTTTCCAGATGGGGACAATAACTTTTTAAATCCTGTATATTCTGCAGTTCCTCCTTCAGGTTAACAAACTGTTCAGTACATTCCTTGTTCCACCTGAACTCCACATTCTTTTTTAATAAACTCAGCAACATAAACTTTTTCTCTGAAAACATACTCACAAATTTACTATAAAATTCTACTAGCTCTAGAAATTCAGCCAACTCTTCTTCGTTCAGGTGTACAAACATCGTTGAAATACTTTGCACTAGTTCCAATTGAGGCTTCCACCCATCCTTGGTCAACGTATGCACCAAAATGAGGTACACTGTGCAGCGAGTCCAAGCGACCCTAATTGGTTTACCGGGGCTATAATAACCCCAAATGCTCGCTTTTATGGTGGTGTGGGCAAGCAGTTTAGGCATATCAGAGAGCAGTGTTAAGCATTTATTGTGCACACACGGTCAGTAAGCAAGACACACACTCAATAAAGAAATCTGACACCAATGTATAAATATAACACATATTTTTATATGAATTTAGACACCAAGATCATCATAATGGGGTAAGTTCTTTTTGAGTTATCACTTTTTAAGTATGCAAAAATACACTTGCATTTGCAACTTTGAAACTGTAATGCTTTCCTATGAGAGAAAACATATACTGCATACGGTCACTTGTCAATGACTTATAGGGCTGCTCTTCTGCACTTAAGGTAAGTATGGGGCAAGGTCCAAGGCAGCATCAACAGGTCACCTCGGTCGGCTCTGGGGCATCCAAGTGCAGGGGTGCGTTTCGGCAACGGGTCAGTGGGAAGCGGTCCTGATTAGAAGAGGCTGCAAGCAGTGACTGAGAGACCAGTCCGTTTGAACCTACAGGGAGGTTCATGTCTTTAGGGTCTCTGACACTCAGGGACACCATCGGTTTACTGGTACTCGGGCTGGGAGGCTCTTGTGCAGTGGTGCTTTTTCTGGTGGGGTCGCGATGCGGGAGGCTCTCGCGGTTCTCGGTTTCCTTTAGAAAGAGGCTACAGGCAAATACTGGGGTAACAGTTTGGCCGAATCCAAAGGGTGGCTCAGCTCTAGAGGGTCTCTGGACCCCATTGGCACTTTGACTGTCTGTGGGCCTTGGGTGCAAATATGCTTTTTAGCATCGGGTCGCGTGGTTTAAGGCTCATTCTCTGAATCGGTGACCTGATGGAGAGGGGAAAGCAGGGCAGCAGGGCCACTCTCGATGCTGGCCTAATGAATCCTGATGTTCCTACATGGTAATTCTGTCTTTGTGATGTTGGACTTCGGATTGGTACTAAAATGTGCGTTATTTCCCTTGGGAGTAACGTCCCCAACTTTGCACTCCTTGAGTATACTTCAATAAAGTTCAATGCAACTGTTTTCGATAAAGTTTCATACAAATATTTTCAATAGTTTCTTAGTTTTATTTCGTGTTGTTAATTGCTTTTCTTAATTTTGAATAATTTCATACTATTGCATTCATAGTATAACGTTAATTCTGCCCAATGCATTTCGGGCTAAACCCTTCTTCAGGGGATTTACAGTCTGAAAGTACAAGAAAAATAAAGTTTGCACAAAAAACAATACTTGAAAGAGACAACAAGTTTCTGAGAACGTCAAAAAAGTGCATGAACAGATGCCCGTTTTAGATTTACAAACCTGACAGTAAAAGGCTAAACATATCGTATGCTTTAGTGCGTTTAACTGAAAAACATGATGCTTCAAACGGTGTTCTTGTGAAGAAAAGATTACTGGGTGAAAATGTGTGTGATTATTTTGGGAATTTCAACAGTGCGTGCTATGGAGATAGCTGATCTCTCGAAAAGTTTATTGCGGCGTGATACGTCGTGATACGTCGTGTTTATAAAAGATGGTGTTGGTGAAAAAACACTTGTGCTGTAGCAAGCTGTTAGTAACATTCAACTTAATAAAAGTAGCACAAGAGAATATAAGTGTCTAACCTTGGATTGAACGCCGTAGTGATCACACTTTTTCAAAAAAGTCGGGTGTGTAAATCGCCTGTGAACGAAACGTGGTATTAGATGCTATTTCGTGCCCGTTTAAAACATTTATTTAGGGATTACTAAACGGTCCATGCAATTCGATGCTTTAACGCTTACCTTCGGTCGCCGGTTACGTGCTTGAACCGGTAGTGAAGATTCGGATGTTAGCGTGAACCGGACGTAAATACTGACTGTCAAGTCAGGTGTTGCCAGATAGTGACGAGGTACTACGAGTTCCGTGCGGTGTGAGTGAAGAAAACAGACTGCGTTTATGCAATTGTAAGAACGAATGTGAAAAGAGATAAATGACATTAATTATTGTGTGTCATCGTGATATATGTGATGACTTAAAAATACAAAGGCCAACTTTTAACTTAATTTTTCACCGAGAGCGAAAAAATACTGCAAATTTAATGCGGTATGTAAATAGAAAACAGACTGCATTTATGCATTTGTGCGTACCAATAAAGTTTGCCTGCTCATTTAGTTCGCAATGTTGAACATAATGGAATAAAAGAAGATGATGGAAGAATGGAAAATGTGGGTGACTCGATGAATTTGTTTAGCCACAGATAATATATTCGATCATTCTAATTGTGTAATAAAAGATGGGGTGATGCAGAGAAACAATGAAACAACATGTTAAATATAGATTATTTTGTTCACCCTACTTTAAATTGTCAGACTGTCGATTTACATGTGCAAAAGGATAATTGTGAATTCCGAAACAAAAATGTTTTACACAATAATTCTTGTGTGTTCATGTTGCAAAATTAGTACTTGTTTATACTGGTTATCAAAAAATCAGGTTTATAAAAAACATCAAAGTCTAAACGTTCATTCATACCTTTAGGTTGTAGTGTCGATAAATGTTTTATCCAAAAGGCTTCTCTTCTTAAAAGATGCTGCTGATTATCCCTGCCGGGTAATATTGGTACTTTTTCTAAAATGCAGAAGCGTAGCTGACTCGGATTGTGGTTGAACTGGTTGAAATGCAACGCAACTGTGGATTTGACATTATTTAGTCGAATGTTGCTTTTGTGTTCAATTATTCGTGTTTTAATTTTCCTTTGTGTTTTCCCCACATACGCTATTCCACAAGGGCATTTCAGCATGTAAATTAGGTTGGTACTGTCGCAAGTTCCTGTTACTTTAAGTTTTATGAGAGTACCCCTTGTTGGATGAGATATTTTGTTTCCCTTGATTATTGCATTGCAGTTGCCACAATTATGGCATGGGAGGGTGCCATGATGTGGTTTGGGCGATGTAAACATTTCTTCTTTATCTTTTAATAACTCTTTGATGTTGTTTGTGCGTGAATACGCAAATCTGGGATTAGATGAAAAAATGCCCTTGAAATCTTCCTCCAGTGTGAGTAGTGGCCAATGTTTTAGAATGGATTTTTTGATTCTGTGACTTCTGCTAGAGTACTTTGAAACAAAAGCGGACCTTTGTTAATCACTTTTGGGTTTAGATACGAGTAATTGTTTCCTTTCCAGTTTTTGAACTGTTTCCATGGCGTCTGTTAATAGGGGTTCAGGATATCCTCTCTGTTTGAATTTGTTAAGGGTAATCACTTTGTGTTTGTTGTAAATATCTTCTGTGGAGGCAATTCGTTTAATTCGAAGCAATTGTGAGAATGGTAAATGTTTTTTGAGTGACGGTTGATGAAAGCTGTGAAAATGTAATAAGTGGTTTCTGTCTGTAGGTTTGTTGTAGATACTGGTTTGTAATGTGCCGTTAACATTGGTAACTAATACGTCCAAAAAAGATATTTGATGATCACTGATGTTAGATGTGAAAGAGATTCTGTCGTTGACTTTGTTCAAGTTTTGAATGGCGGTAATAAGAGTACTCTCTGATCCTTTCCAATGAATGAAAATGTCATCAATGTATCTTTTATACAAAATCAAATTTTGTTGCCATTCAAATTGTTGTAGTATATGGTCCAATTCGAATCGATACATAAAGATGTTGGCGTAGCTGGGTGCGGCACAATTTCCCATCGATGTACCAGATGATTGTACATAAAATAGGTTGTTCCATTGAAAGTAACTGTGGTAAAGAGTAAAATGTAGTAACTCCATCAAAAATAATTTGAGATCTTCATCCTTGTTACTGGACATCAGAAAGCTTTCTACAGCGGTTAATCCCAAATCATGTGGTATCGAAGTGTATAACGATTTGACGTCAATCGTACACATGATCATGTCTTTGGAAAAGTGAATTTTATGATTTTCCAAGATGTTTAAAAAATGTGTGGTATCTTTTATGTATGTAGACATGTTACTAACTGTAGATTGCAAGTGTCTGTCAATGAACTTTCCGATGGGTTCATGGATTGAGTTGATTGTTGGGACGATTGGTCGAAATGGTGGATGAGTTGCATGCTCATGTATTTTGGGGATCATGTAAATGTACGGAATAGATGGATTTGTCTTGATTAGGTATTCCTTTTCTTTACTGCCAATTGTACCGCGGCTGACTGCGGAATCGATGATCAGATTTAGAATTTTTGTAAATTCGTTGGTAGGATCCGTATTGAGTTTCATGTATGTTTCTGTGTCATTGACGTGTTTGTTAACGTTCATTGTGTAAAAATCAGTATCCATAATTATAAGCGCTCCGCCTTTATCTGCTTGTCGTATGGTGATGTCTTAATTGGAAGCTAGTTGTTTCAGTGCTTGTTTTTCTTTTTGAGTGATGTTAGTAGTTTTGGGTCTGGGTTGCTTAAAAATCTGATCCATGTCCTTAAGGACAACCTTTTCAAGCATCAAGTACTTTGTGGCTTACTGGTGGTACGTATTTGCTCTTATTTCTTAATCCCTTTAGGATGTCTTGTTTGGGTTCGTCTTTTTTCTCTATAATGTTGGAGAAAAAAATGTCGGAGTGGTAAAGATCGTAGAAATTTAAATACACAAACTTGTGTTTCCAAAATATTAGAGTGGTATGTGGGAACAAACGAAGTTCCTTTCTGTAAAGTCTTCTATTGAAATTCTGTGATGTGTTGTTTGGAGATGTTGATGACTAGGGTTTCTGGCTTCTCGTGTACTTGGCCACAGGGTCTGTAGTTGGTTTTCTTTTTGTTCCTGGTCCTCCTGGATCTTCTTGTTGTTCTTGGCCTGGTTCTAAAAAAGAGAAATTAGTCGTTGGTGTTTGTGATTGTAAATTTCCAGACGTGGAAGCACGAGAATGGTCAGATCTCTCACTGGTACCGGAGGTGGATGTTCGTTTTCTGTACTGTGATTCATCCGACGGTGTTTCTTCAGAAGATCTATCTGAGGATGGTTTCTGTTGTCGTCGTCGCGCATATATCTCAGCCCAATTGTAAACTTCTCCTAATCTGTAATCAGTTGTATCCCTTTTAAATTTTCAGATTTTTCGATCATTGATTTCTTTTGTGTAGTTCTCCAATTGATTAATGTCTTTGAGTACCTCGTCCCTCTCATCTTTGTTTAAGTTGGTGCTTAATTCATGTTTCAATTGACTGACCTCTTTATTCAACTCCTCAATAAGTTTAGCCAATTCTTCGATGATTAATAAGATTAGATCTAATGAACATTTGTTCAATATGGCAAACCATTTCTCAGTAAACCGTGCATTATTTTTACAAAGAGTTGATTTGAGGGATATCCTTAATCCACGAGGAATACGTTGTACTTTATGATATTTGATTAATGTGCTAGCATGTAAGCGTTGGTTGACTATGCGTTTAGACATGTATAGAAGTTGTTTGATGTTCGATTGTGTAGAGCCCATGTTGGTACTTGTACTTTCAGGTTCCTGAATAAGAGAGTTAATACGATGTGTGTATTCTTCTGTAAATAAGAATGTTTCTGCTCGTTGATCTGTAGTATGTGAAATATCGTCAAATTGCATGGTGATTTTTTTGTGGGTGCGTGTTCCACCGTTGCTCAGAGAAAATAATACGTGAATCCAATTGGAATGTGGAAACTTCACACTCCTTGGTGTGTTTGTGTAATCAAATTTGATCGTGGTTCATCAGGATAATGGGTGCAGAGTTGGTAACCCTTCTGAGCACGAGGTTGATTATGATACTAAAATGTGTGTTATTTCCCTTGGGAGTAACGTCCCCAACTTTGCACTCCTTGAGTATACTTCAATAGTTCAATGCAACTGTTTTCAATAACGTTTCATACAAATATTTTCAATAGTTTCTTCGTTTTATTGCATGTTGTTAATTTATTTTCTTAATTTTGAATAATTTCATACTATTGCATTCATAGTATAACGTTAATTCTGCCCAATGCATTTCGGGCTAAGCCCTTCTTCGGGGGATTTACATTCTGAAAGTACAAGAAAAATAAAGTTTGCACAAAAAAGAATATTTGAAAGAGACAACAAGTTTGAGAACGTCAAAAAAGTGCATGAACAGATGCCCGTTTTAGATTTACAAACCTGACAGTTAAATGCTAAACATATCGTATGCTTTAGTGCGTTTAACTGAAAAACATGATGCTTCAAACGGTGTTCTTGTGAAGAAAAGATTACTGTGTGAAAATGTGTGTGATTATTTTGGGAATTTCAACAGTGCGTGCTATGGAGATAGCTGATCTCTCGAAAAGTTTATTGCGGCATGATACGTCGTGTTTATAAAAGATGGTGTTGGTGAAAAAACACTTGTGCTGTAGCAAGCTGTTAGTAACATTCAACTTAATAAAAGTAGCACAAGAGAATATAAGTGTCTAACCTTGGATTGAACGCCGTAGTGATCACACTTTTTCAAAAAAGTCGGGTGTGTAAATCGCCTGTGAACGAAACGTGGTATTAGATGCTATTTCGTGCCCGTTTAAAACATTTATTTAGGGATTACTAAACGGTCCATGCAATTCGATGCTTTAACGCTTACCTTCGGTCGGATTGGACCACCAACAAGCCTTGGTTGCTGCAACGGGTCCAGTATTCCAGGTATAGGTGCAGGGAGACTCCGGGAGGGGTCAGTGTCTCAGGACTTTGGTGAAGTGGTGGGACTGACCTCCTAAGCTCCAAGCATTCTTCTCCTGTCTCGTTGCTCCCTCGGTAGACCTGATGGGCAACGGGATAGAGTACCAGACTTTGCGAGCGGTGACTGCAGATGCAGAGAGGCAGGTACTCTGCTCTGAGGGAGATGTTGCTGGCAAGATGAATTTATGGAATGTTCCTCCACAGCTTTGAGAAGTGACACCGCTTTCTGGATGAGCAGGGTCTGTGTGATCGTTGAAGCAACAAACGGTTTTGCGCCAAGTGGTGGTTAAGTCCTCAGTTCTCGCGCCATGGCTCTTCTTTGTCCTTCATTCTTCTTCAATCAGCTTAATCTGAATTCCTGGTGTCAGGGGGGCCACCTAAATACTCAATTTAGGGGCATTAGAGAAGTGAATGGTAGTAATCAATTGCCCACCCACCGCTGGGGTCACTCCACACCTTAGATGACCACTTCCTGTGGAGAATGAGCATCACCCTGTCCCAGAGTTGCTAATTCCACCACACACAAGATGGTGGAATCCTTTCTATCATGTTCACTTCAGGCTACCGACCCTAGAGGTGTGCCCAGCCTGGCAGTGCAACACGCCTCCTGACTATCCAAGTTCCCGCCTGTCCTAGAGCCAAATGGGCCTCAGGGCTGGGGGTACTACATAAGAAAAAAATTACCTATACCTCTAGTGACTTCAACACTTATTCATATGAAGTAAGATAAACGAAAATTAATACGTTTACCTAAGCAGTACTTTCTGCCTTTTATTTATTTTTTATTTTTTTAATTAATATCTTCGATCACAAAAAGAACACATAATGAACTACACGAAATACCACATTAGTACTTACACAATGAAAATGAACAACGTGAAAAATGTGTTTTGACATACAATTACAAATAAACTCATAATAATCAAACATTGAAGCAACCAAATGAAATGTCACAAAGAGCAATCATTATATACACAATCCGAAATACAAAGTTGTCATACAAATTGATGAATTAGACAACTAACACCCTTATATTTGGAATAAATCAAATCCTCTGAAATATCAGGGACACAAGGGGGTATATTTGCAATATTTAACCAAGGAGTTGAGTTCCTTTGTCTGCCGACGCGTTTCGAGTGCCGGTTAAATCAATTGCCGCACTCTCATCAGGGCTGGATTAGTCTTTCTCACGAACAGACTGATTGTGACAAAAAGGGGGGGGGGGGGTTGGGGAGAAAAAAAAAACAGAGTTTAAGTTTTTATTAAAAAAGGCGCTTCCCAAAGCCCTAATTCTTTCTCTATCTGCACAAGTTGGTGGTCACATTCCTGCATTATGCCGATTAAATGTAACCATCAGCAATATGTAACAAGCAGTGGTTGCCAATCTGCAATAAAATACATTATGAATAATTTAGCTCATGGGGTGTAATTCTTTTGTCTGATAGCTATGTCTGGGGACCAGGAGGGAAAAAAAGGTTACCTGGTTTTCAATATTGCGTGGCCAAGACGATTTATAAACAGTAGACAGCAATTGCAGATCTTTACTTCTGCAAGAGAAATAATACATGCAGTTTCGCGGTGTCTGTTTAAATGAGTTTAAAATGTGACAACTGAGCACAAATTATTTACTCACTCAGGGAGAGGGGCCCAAAGGCGTGGCCCCACAGAGGAAGTGTTGTAACAAATGACGGTCATTCACTCTCTTTAAAAATAGTTCGTGGCTGCAGGGGCAAAAAAATGTAAGGGTTTGTAAAAATGCAAGCTATGTTTTGCTCACCTAATAAAGCTTCAGGCTCGAGGTTTCAAGTGGGGATTTGTCTCCATTATTGCTAGCAGCTCGCCGAGCTGATTGACACATCATGTGATGGTGCATCAGTGTCACATGATGCGTTTCTGACCAATCACAGGAGGGGATGATCTAATTGCATTTGCAATGACTTCTGGGAGATCTAGTTTATTGAAGTCATGTGTCTCAATTCATTTGCCCAAAGTAAAACTGAAGCTGACAGCAGCGCCATATACTTGATTACAGCTCATGAGCCATCTAAGCTCTGTTAAGCTCGCTCATGCAGTTGAGGCCCTGGTTGATGCTTTCGAATTTCATAATTAAATATGCCTCTTTCCGCAGTAGAGCGGTCTCAATACATGTAGATTTTGAGTCAATCCATGCAAGAACTGTCCAACGCAGTTCATTTTCGCTGTGTTCAACAGCTAGAAAGTGTTCTACCATAGGCGATGGCTCATGAGCTGTAATCAAGTATATGGCGCTGCTGTCAGCTTCAGGACCTGTATCTCTCTAATAAAGTAAAAATGGGATCAATATCGAGATGTTGGAAAATACAACCGACCTGTGATATTGAAAAGTTTTACTTTGGGCCCCTCTCCCTGAGTGAGTAAATAATTTGTGCTCAGTTGTCACGTTTTAAACACATTTAAACAGACACCGCGAAACTGCATGTATTATTTCTCTTGCAGAAGTAAAGATCTGCAATTGCTGTCTACTGTTTATAAATCGTCTTGGCCACGCAATATTGAAAACCAGGTAACCTTTTTTTCCCTCCTGGTCCCCAGACATAGCTATCAGACAAAAGAATTACACCCCATGAGCTAAATTATTCATAATGTATTTTATTGCAGATTGGCAACCACTGCTTGTTACATATTGCTGATGGTTACATTTAATCGGCATAATGCAGGAATGTGACCACCAACTTGTGCAGATAGAGAAAGAATTAGGGCTTTGGGAAGAGCCCTTTTTAATAAAAACTTAAACTCTGTTTTTTTCCCCAACCCCCCCCCCCCTTTTTGTCACAATCAGTCTGTTCGTGAGAAAGACTAATCCAGCCCTGATGAGAGTGCGGCAATTGATTTAACCGGCACTCGAAACGCGTCGGCAGACAAAGAAACTCAACTCCTTGGTTAAATATTGCAAATATACCCCCTTGTGTCCCTGATATTTCAGAGGATTTAATTTATTCCAAATATAAGGGTGTTAGTTGTCTAATTCATCAATTTGTATGACAACTTTGTATTTCGGATTGTGTATATAATGATTGCTCTTTGTGACATTTCATTTGGTTGCTTCAATGTTTGATTATTATGAGTTTATTTGTAATTGTATGTCAAAACACATTTTTCACGTTGTTCATTTTCATTGTGTAAGTACTAATGTGGTATTTCGTGTAGTTCATTATGTGTTCTTTTTGTGATCAAAGATATTAATTAAAAAATAAAAAAAAAAAAAAGGCAGAAATTACTGCTTAGGTAAACGTATTAATTTTCATTTATCTTACTTCATATGAATAAGTGTTGAAGTCACTAGAGGTATAGGTAATTTTTTTCTCATGTAGTATAACTGGCCCTACCTACCCTCTAATCCTTTGGGCCAAACCCCTCCTTTTTTGATAATATCAGGGCAGGGGGTGGCATTCTGAAAGGCTGGAGGAAACCGGGGTTGCATATCAAAGGTGGTAGAGACTTTGAAGTCTCAGGCCTTGGTATGCTGATTTACTAGCCATTCTGCTGAAGGAGGTGAAAACTCCTCCTGACAGTGCAGGCATTGTTCCTGACCTCTGAGAGTGGGTCTCTCACCTTCTAGGGGGTCAGAAACACATCTATGGTGGCAGGCTGGACTGTACTGGTCAGCCAGCCCACTAGAGGACTAGTAGGGTTTAAGGGGTCTAAGGCAGCCAAGGCCCGTATAGGGCGTGTTACCGGGGCGGTGACGTGGGGCGGAGGAGGGGCAGGGTGGGGGGTTGCAACATGCGGCATACGGCCGATTTCAGGTAAAACTAATTTTGTTGCGCGCGCTGCATCGCATTTGGCGATGCAACACGCGCAACAAACGTTTTTTTTTCCGTAACTTACCTGAAATCGGCCGTATGCCGCATTTTGCAACCCCCCACCCTGCCCCTCCTCCGCCCCACATCACCGCCCCAGTAACACGCCCTATACGGGCCGTGGCTGGTCTAAGGTACCCTCAGTGTGCATGTATTAATTAATCAATCAATGGAATCATTGTGGGTTTATTAATATGAGGTGTTTGATACCAACCACCTTTGGTTTCAGTGAAGCCATCATGGTACTGGGTAACTTATTTTGACCAGTGCCCAGTACGTACCTTAAGATAGCGTCCCTGTGCACTTGAAATATCTAGTAATAGAACTAGACATCACAGGGGCATATCCACTCATGCAGCTATGTCCTCGCATAAAATATAATGCATTTTGCCTTATAACTCAAAGACCTGCTGTAGGGGTGACTTACGTATATTAAATTAAGTGACTTTGGCAGAGCACACATGAGTATGCCCTGTCATGTTTTCATCATGGTTTTCACCGTATCAAGCTGTCTGCAATGGCAGTCTTTATGGAATTTATGGGTGGGTCCCTTAGGGTGGCATAAGGTATGCTGCTTCCCATAGGGACTCTTTAGCACCCATGCCCTCGATACCAGGGGTGCCATTTATAGGTGCTAAAGTCCTTGGCCAATTGTAAAACAATCAGACATCATCTTGTTTTAAGGTAAAAGCACTGGCACTGAAGTCTGGTTAGCAGGCCTCATTCCACTGTCAGAGTTGAAAAACAGCATCTCGTAGCTACAAATAGGGCAAAAAACGGTTGTGGGGTGGGAGGTACTGCAACAAAAACCCAGTTTCCTACACTGAGGAAATCAAGCTGTTTTCTGTGAAGTTTGCATTTCTCAACTTTAGGGGTTAAGTACTTCTCACATAACTTCCCTAAAAATGCACGAACCCTCACATCATGCTCCTCACATGTGTCCCCAAAACTTAAGATGTCCTCATGATACACCAGTACTCCAGACAACTTACAAAGCATACCATCCATGGCCCTCAGAAAAACATTGGCCACAGACACTAAGACAAACAGCATCCTCCTAAACCTGTGCATTCCATTGACAGTGACAAAGGCTATGAGATCCATGGAATCTTCGTGCAATCTTATTTGGTGCTATGCTGAGGTCAAGTCCAAAATAGAAAACCACATCTCATTCCACAACATGCACATCAAATCCTGAATACCAGTGATAGGAAACGTTCCTACTACTAATGCTTTGTTTAAGCCACTGAGCGCCACACACAAGCGAATGTCTCTGTTCTATTTCCTCACTATACCCACTGGGGACAATCATTCAGTTCCCTCCACCTTCTCAGTCACACCAGCACCTTCCAATCTCTCTAGCTCCTTGCATTCCGCTTCCCTGATCTCAAACGGAACCTTCCTCACCTTGCTCGCCACAGGATTACTCCCCATTTTTATTTTAGTTTTGTGAAGGTATCCCTTCAACCAACAGAGACACGCAAAATGCTTCAAGCGTTCACCACAAAACAAGTTCGGCGCACCACTACAAAAAGCATTCTGTTGCTTCACCATGCTGATATCCAAATCATCTCCCAGCTTGATCAGTGGATCAGAATTGGGATCCAAAATTACCTCTAAGTTACACTGGTGAAACCAGCTCATCACTGCATCTCCTTGGGCAGCTATATACATTTTACCCACTGCTAATCTTCATACATATTCCTACATGCCTTGAAAATACCCTACCAACTTTATGGGTTCTCCTCCATACCCTGTGGGCCTGATATCTTGTTTACACAACGGCACCATGCTTCTTATTTCCTTCTGAAAAACATCTCTTGAAATAATTGTCAACTTTGCACTTGAATCAAACAACATTCGAACTTTCTGTCCCTCAACCATCACAAAATCCTGAGAACCATCCATCACCTTGCTTAGTACTTACTTGTAATATTATTTCATCACATTCATCAAAGTCTTGCAACATCTCATTGACATTCCCTTCATTGCTCTTACTTCTGCAATATTTACTCATGTTCCCCTTACGTAAATAAAGTTTGCATGCCAACTTCCAACATGGACACTTCTTGTCATTCGTCTTGTGCCCAACAGTTTGGAATTTCGCATTCTTACCACTCAATTGTCTCTTGTTTACAACAGACACCTCACCACTTGTTGCACTGTCAGTTGGCTATGCTCCAACTTTTTAGCAAAATTTATAATTTCTATAAGAGAGGGATCATCACAGGGCCACAGTTCCTCCCGCACCTTGACATCCAAGCATCAACTGATTCCTCAAATATTCATCCACCGCATGACCAAACTTGCAAATTGATGCCAATTTTTCTATCCCAAAATGAAAACGTTCAAAATGGAAGATACCTGAGGGAGAGAGAGACTATTCAATTTCTTTAGACACACCTCAAACTCGTTCAATCCATCACTCTCTTCACCAGACAACTCCGGAAGGTGGATGAAAGTGTTTTGACCTTCCTGTCCTGAATAGTGCATCAATAAAGAAGCTTTCCTCTCAGCACTCAAATTGGTCCGTCATACTCTAGCATACCTGGAAAAAATGTTTTTCCATTTCTCCCACTTAATTGATGTCATGCCCACACAGAGAGAGACTGATGGACCCCCTCCACCTGAGAGAGATAGTAGCCGCGCTTAAAGACATGTCCAGTGAGAAGGCACAGGGTTCAGACGGACTCACTGTAGCCTTTTATAAGGCCTACCAGGACAAGCTTATCCCACATTTGGTCAATCTCTTCGAAGAAACGGCCCATGAGGGCATTATGCCTCAAACAATGCGGGAAGTGCTGCTGATAGCGTTAGCAAAACCGGGTAAGCCCTTAATAAAAAATGAATAAAATAAAAACAGCTGGGTAAGCCCCATTGTAGTGTTCATAATACAAGCCTTTATCACTCATAAACACTGACACAAAATTGTTTGCCAAAATATTAGCGAACTTTTCATTCTTTTAGGCCCTGAACAATCCGGGTTTGTCCCCAGGTGGTCAGTAACTAGTAATATTCGTACTCTAATCAGTGCGATCCCCCAAAAAGACCCCGGTGTCCCTGCTGAAGCAGTATTCCCAGATGCGGAAAAAGCATTTGATTCAGTTGAGTAGTCCTTCATGCTGGCGGTGCTGTGGTGGGTGGGCATTGGTGATGTATTTAAGCTAATTCAGGTTTTTTACACTAAACCAACAGCTCGTATACACATGAATGGGATACTATCTGCCCCAATATCAATTGCAAGGGGAACAAGGCAAGGATGTCCACTCTTGCCACTGTTATATGCCCTGGTAGCGGAACCACTGGCCTGCACTCTGCGCGAATACCATGCTCATCGAGGCATCAGATTCCCCAATTATAAACGGATAATCTCTGCGTATGCAGATCATATGCTGCTGCATGTAACCACCCGAACACAATTTAACCCCAGTATTGCATGAGGTGGTGACGTTTGTGGGCCATTCGGGTTTACACATAAATTGAAATAAGTCACTCACATTCCCACTTACAACACATACCATTCTCAATCAGATGGAATATCCACTGGTGTGGACCAATGAACCTGTACGCCATATTGGGGTCTAATTCTGGGGTGTCTGCCACCTTGCTTAAAGCGAAGGTCTAGGACATTGTGATTTGAGAGTAGTGTGCACTTCGCGCTCAAAACCCTGTCTGAGGTTCTCTTGAACATAGTATGCCACCTCTATGCAAGGCACCCGTTCCATTGAACTTGGGTGAATGATATTTTTAGGATCAAATAATAGGTTCTTATTAGGGATTTTCACATTGTGAGTTTTGCATTTGCGCTTTGCTGCTCTATTGGATATTTCAGTGTGGTGATCAGAATCTGATGTGTCTGGTACAGCGGTAAAAGACTCTTCCGCCTCCTCTGTGTTTACGAAAGAGGAATCACCAGAAGGCCCAGAAGAGAGGGAGCCACCATGGTCCTTGAGGACGCCACTTGGGGTAAGAGTTCTGCTGAGGAGTGGCAGGAGGGTTCACCCAAGGAGGCATTCAGCGCACGTTTCCATAACTTTTTTAGGGTTTTGTGAAGGGTTGCAGTGCTTTTATCAAAGCCCTGTTAACTGAGCCCTGTACATGGGTATCCAGGGCTTCTATCAACTGCTTCTCCATTTGATGCTCATAAGGCACTTCTTCATATTCAGCGTAGTCATTATAGTCTGCCCATTGATCAACCTCCTCGGCGTAGTACGCCATCGTGGTAATGGAGGTGGGGAGGAGGCTTGGGGGGGGGGAGGGAGAACCCAGGGGTGATAACTTTGTCCCAACTGAAGTGTAGCTTGCTTGCACAAACTTGACTTTGCTCTAAATGCATCCTTGATAAAACATGGAGAGAGCTACCCCTCACACTTCCCCTGAGGCAGAGCCTTAAATACGCTTATTCACCCCATTGGGCATTCAAAATGGATCGAGGATTGAGGCAGAGGATCCGCGCATATGCGAAGAGCCAATCGGTAGATAAGAACCCGATCCGGCTCTTGTGCATGCACGTAGACTGTGGCAAGTAAAAGAGGACTGCTTCCTTTATTGCGCAAAGCGTGTCTGTCCCGCTCCACTCGAGCCACCGATAACAATAGAATTACCACTGAATGCGGTATACTCTATAATAAGCATGCAATTATAACATAATGACAATAATAAGCATATGAAATAATAGTCACAATAAAGTACCGTTGCATGTACTTAACTCACTGCTGCAGCAGTAAAGAAAGGTTGGAAAATGGAGTTCGGGACATTTATACTAAGAGGGGTTACTGTGATTGGTGCATTCAGGGGGAGGGCAGTCCTTCCGGGTTATGCAAGTTTAAAGTGTTATTGGCTGCTGTATTTGCTTCAGTAAAGAAAGAGAAGTATAATACGAAGCCTCCGTGGCCTGACATAGATTCAGCGCACTCCTGGCACTGACACCACAATGTGAGCACCCAGCTTGGTCTTGCTCTGACTTCGCCATTTCCTACAGGCAGATCTGCTTGCATTGAAGAGGAAGCGCTCTTTCCACCTTCCAACTGCCAGATTTTAGAAGATGCTCCAACTGGGCCAAACGGGGCATCAACTCAGTTACAAGGGTACAAGGGTGCAGCTTATGAAAATCTTTAGTTCCAAACACTGTAGTGGTTCTCCAGCATATTATTTGTAGATCGTTGAATCACCAACAGCAGTTGCCTTCTGTAAACTTGCCAATAAATCAAAACCCAATTTGTGTGAGAGCCTATAATGCCCCAATATCCAGACTTTTTCTCATCACCAAAATATGGTATCGTAACAAGGGCGCAGGACAGAAGTTCCTGGGTTGAGTAAACAGGCTCTATCCACAGCTCCAGCTCCACCAGTGTCCCAGCACCAACTGTCCATCTAACATTCCACAACACATACATAAACACTAATGAAACTTCCCCTACACCAAATTGTACATTCCACCATTCAACCCAAGATACCATAGAATAGTTAAATTAACCCTTCTGAAATCCAACTATGTCCCTGCTATTGCACAGACTGGAATTGGAATAGAAAATATCACCACTCCAAATTCCAACACTTTCCCTACTGTTGCGCTAACTGGAGTGGGAATAGTAAACTTCATCCCACCGAAATCCTGCAATTTCCCTGCTGTTGTACAGAATTGAGTAGGAATAGTAAATGTGACCACCCCTCTGAATTCAACGTTTTCCCTACTGTTGCACTGACTGGAGAAGGACTCGTAAATTAACTCCTCCGAAGTCCAACACTTTCCCTATTATTGCGGTGACTGGAGTAGGAATAGTAGATCTAACTTCTCCAAAGTCCAATTCTTTACTCACTGTTGCATAAACTAGAGTGGAAATAGCATATTTAATATTATTAGACTTCAATAGTTTTCCTAATATTGGCTAAATAAATTGTATAGTATTATTTGGTTGATTTTTTTATATCATATATGGTTTCTTTTTATGTTTAAATGTATTTTAATGTTTATAGTATTTTTTGCAAATGTGCTTTTTGTATGTTTCATTTTTTTATATTGCGTGCATTAGTTAATATATATTTTCTTAGTCAATTGTTTATATTTGTTATGGCTTTATTGTGTGTGTGTGTATATATATATATATATATATATATATATATATATATATATATATATATATATATATATATATATATATATATATATATATATATATATATATATATATATATATATATATATATATATATTCACTGAAAAAACCATAGGTTTCACACACGTTATAGTTAGGAAATAGCATTTAAAAAACCTTGCAAATTCACTGAAAAAACCATAGGTTTCACACATGTTATAGTTAGCTGGACATTTTACTGATAAAAAACCAATGAAATTCCCCCGTTATAGTTAGTGCAGGCAACTATAACTCACGCGACCGCAATCCTCTGCTGATGCTAATACTGTATTTAGACACTTATTTGCCCATGTCTTCTTCCATTAAATTTTAGCTATACATATATTACAAATATTTTTTTTTCATGAAGACACATATGTCATCAGCAGAGGATTGCGGTCGCGTGAGTTATAGTTGCCTGCACTAACGATAACCGGGGAATTTCATTGGTTTTTTATCAGTAAAATGTCCAGCTAACTATAACATGTGTGAAACCTATGGTTTTTTCAGTGAATTTGCAAGGTTTTTTAAATGCTATTTCCTAACTATAACGTGTGTGAAACCTATGGTTTTTTCAGTGAATTTGTACGTTTTTTTAAATGCTAAGTTACTTTACGCCATTCGTGGCGTGCGCGCCCACTTAACGCAGTTCGTTCCGTG